>NC_091799.1:9482500-19435000 GCF_041296235.1 Equus asinus
TTTGCAACAAACCTTTGATTTATATCAAATATAATTAAAAATTAACAAATGAATACATTGTATCAAAAAGTACGAAGATATACATTTTCATGCACATACTTGTATATATGTATATATGTATATATTTTACATGCACACGTAACTTATTCAAACTACAGCCACTGCTTGACTGGTTCCAGATGCAGACAACTGGTTGATGCACTTAAAATTTGGCAACTCACTATGAGATTTCAGGGGAAACATATGATAGCTGAGAAGAGACGGTGCAGGAACAAAACCCAACATCAGGAAACAAGACACGACATCTCCTCCCCACTCCCTGTAAATTTCACCAATTCCAGCGTCTAGGGGAATCCGGACACGCCAGCGAGGCTGTGTGGATCTGGAAAAGCGGATTCTCCACCAGACATGGCCTGGGGAAGCAGCTGTGGTTCTGCACGGAATGGATACATTCAAATTAACACGGCTGGGGGAGCAAAGACAAAACAGCAGCTTCGAAATACACGACCTTCTGCTTTGCAACAGGAGCACAGCATTCACATGCACAGTCAGAGACTCCAGTTCAGTCATATCCTACTGGAGTAAAATACTCTGTTATCTTAAAGTTTCAGAGTGTTGTGCCTTCGAGTACGGAAATTCTATAAAATGGTTTGGTCACAATCATGCTGAAACCCTAGAACAGGGGGTGGTCTTGTGTGTCTTGTTGCATAACCCTATGAGTTAACGGCATCTGCTCCCTGGGACGCACCTCCACACACGGACACGCACATACACCACACACCACATTTCTTGAAGGAGAATCCTGGGGTAAAAGCCAATGGGGACACTCAAATGATCCAGCAGAGAGGTCATTTGACATTTCAGAACGTGGAGGACACACCAGAATCAACTCGTCTAAATGCTCCTTTTCTTCCCCAAACAAAGGGTCTCCTAGCGTGTTATGCACAACATGTCAACTACAGTCTCTCCCTTTTGGGAGTGGCCACAAGGCTGAATTTTGCTTTTGCTGCCTGCTTTTCCAGAAATGGTGGAAAAGCCCATTTGGTGGGCTTCAGATGCCCCCACCTCAGCCACAGTAGCTGAGTTTCTCCATCAATCGCTTCCTCCGAGTTTAGGCCTCATCTCAGTCAGGGCGTCACATCTACTCAGACACCAGCCCCCTCACGGCCTGACGGCCCCATATCCACCCCCTAGCCCATGCCCCTCTGGGTATCATGTGAAAAGAAGTTTTCACAACGAGAGATCATGCCCTGCTTGGCACCCTCCTGTCCCTGAGTATGAGATGCAGAACAGCCTGAAAACGCCCCAGACGAGCACATACTCCACTCTGTGCTGTGGTTTCCATGCGTGGGAGGGACACAGGGAATGGTCGCCCCATTTCTAGTTACAGCCATGCCCCGGGATGTCGTCTGAGTGTTCTCCGTTGACACCAGCTCTCTACTTGGTTGCTGTTTGGAACAGTTTCCACAAAACCCACCCACAGTTCAAGCAGGCCTCACATCACCACTCCTGGAGCCTGGCATGAGAGGGCTCAAGGTCAGGCACTTGGTCGACAGCAGCGGGAACCAGGGGTCGTCTGGGGACCACCCGGACCGCACACAAGAGCGTCTCCTCATGAGTGTCACAAACACACAGCAGGAAAACTGATTTCCCCACAGGTTTGATTTTTTAAAGTAATATCAACATTTCCTTTCCAGTCCTTCTGTTTTCTATTTTCTCTAGATCAAGTATACAGAATCGACAAAAGAGTGAAGGGTGTTGCAATTAAAAACCAAAACCCACAGCAGGAACATTTTCCAGATTTGGTCCCTGTCGGAGCTGACAGTGTCTGGAGAGGACAGAGCGCATCTGAGTGTGTTTCTAGCATCCATTTGCTGCCGAATGTACGAAGAGCACGCCGGCGCATGTGGCGCGGGAGAGGCCTGCACGGAACAGCAGCCAGGCTACCGGGTGCGGGGCTGCAGCTCTGTCATTGCCGACTTTGGCCCGCAGTCTCGCGACGCTTATAGACATGCCCGGCCCTCTGTAGCACACATTTGATAAAGGATGCTCCCAACAAGATTTGGCCCTCCTAAAAAAGGTTCCAAGCATGCACCCCAGATGCTGGAGTCCATCACACAGGACTCAGACTGGCTGGGTCCTGTTCAACACACACGGCTGCTTCCTGCGTGGGGTCTGTGGGGTGAGACCCTGGAAGGCAGCAGAGGAGGGGATGGAGGAAGCCCAGCCCTCTACAGAAGGGCTCTAGTCATCCATTCAGCGTGAGAGAGGAGAGAGGAGCAGGAGGGCCTCCACTCAGCTTGCCCGGGAGGGCGGCCCCTCCTCCGAGGAGCTGCCGCCCCTGCCCTGGAGCCCGGAGCATCCCCAAGAGCCCAGCGTGGATGATAAAACTCATCGACGGGAACATGCCCGCTGAGCGGGTGCGTGGCGGCAGTGGGGCACAGCTAGCACCAGTGGTCTTGGTCGGGGTGGTGGTAGCTGTGCCGTGCCCGGCTGCCTGAGCTGAGCCCCAGAGTGCAGTGGTAGCCGTTGGGCACACGGCGGAGGGGGTGGGACTGGGAGGTCAGGGAGGACACGTAGGAAGTCCGGGAGGAGCGGCCCGAGTTGGTGGCCACAGCCTCCTCGAAGGTGAGCGTGTCCTCAGGCTGGGTGCGGGCAGCGGCCTCGCTGTCCAGACGCTGCCCCAGGTAAGGGTCGGAGCCGATCCGAGAGCCAGGCGCCAGGGGCTGGCTGAGGGGGTCTCTCTGGAGCAGGGCATTGTGTTCAGAAAGGCCGCGGCTAAGTCGGCCAGGGGAGAAGGCGGGGAGGCTGGTCTGAGCCCCGGTGAAATGGATGGGTGAGGAGTTGGCCGTCTTGTAGGTGATGCTGGGACGGGGGGTCAGGGGGGTCTGGGGGAGCTGCCTGCGGCCCCCACGGCCAGGGGTGCTAGCACCAGATGTTGACAGCAAGGGGCTCCCATTCACCGAGCCACCACCCTACAAGGAAACAGAATAGAGCAAATCAACTCTGAGGACAAGACAATACGACAGAGCAGGTGAGAGGCAGGAAGCAGCATGAGGGGCAGAGCCGGGCAGGTGGGCTGCACCTGGGGTGGCCCAGGAGGCGGTGGGCAGGGGTGCAGGATGGGAAGGCCCTGGGCATCAGGCTCGGATGGCAGGTGATGGGAAGGGATGCCCTGGGGCCCAGAGGAGAGGAAACCAGAGGCGGGCCTGCCCCGGTGGGGAGGGAAAGTAAGGAAGCGACTGGAGAGGACGAGGTCGGCAGGAGCGCAGACCCAGGCCTGGGAACAGGGCACGAGGGCCCAGCGGGTGGGGCACGTGTGGAGGGGCAGGCTGCTCACCCTACCTGTCGTGGGGGTCCTGGCTCCTGCCCGGCCGTCGGTGACGTGGGGTGGCTGCCAAGGGCAGGCTTGGGCTGTGGGGGCTCACGGCCCCCAAAGCGGTCGCAGGAGTAGAAGCGCTGCTTCTCAGAGGAGGAGGAGGAGGGCTGCCTCCGCTCCTGGGACCGGCCACGCTCCTGTCTGCGCTCCCGCCGGCAGCCTGCGGGCCCCTCTGCCAGGGGCGGCCCTGGCCCCGCAGTGCTGCTGGGGGCTGGCAGGGAGAGGAGAAGTCAGCACAGGAAGCTGGCCAGGGACAGACCCCAGCCCAGACCTGGTCTACACCACCTGCAGGAGTCCCAGGATTGGAGCTGGGGGTAGGGTGGTCCTGCCTGGTCCCCTACCCAGGGCCAGTGGTGAGGTCGTGAGGTACAGAAAAGAAGAGGGTCCCCCATGGGCTCTTGGACCCCCTGCTCAGGCCCACTCACACTTGAGAGCCCTGGCACGCACCGCCATCCGTGTCTGCAGACAGGCTGGGCCCCTTTTCCAGGGACTTCTGCTTCCGGTCCCTGCGGCGGTGGCAGCGGTGGTGGTGGTGAGGCGCCTGGCTGGCTGGCGCACGGTCCAGGGCAGCAGTGCAGAGATGGGCCACGTGGGAGCGCTGTGGTGCCAGCGTGGAGATGGAGCGCTTCATGGGACTGGCATCTGGGGCCGGCTGCAGGGACACGGGCAGTGCGGCCTGAGAGTGGGGCCCGGGGGAGGTTGGGACAGCAGGAAGCAGCCATGACACAGGCCAGGGCTCAGGGACAGCAGGACAAGTCCCGTCGGGAGAAATGAGCCTGAGACTCAGGCCCCACAGCTGGGGCATCTCCCCAGACATGCAGGTTGAGCTCCCTGGGGGGAAGCAGGTCTGGCAGGGTCCCCCGGAAGGCCGCACTGAGGGGCCAGGGCTCAGGGACCACCTGGCCTGCCCTTCTCCCTGGAAAGCTCTTCCCACTCAAGACACCCCTTTCCTCCAGAGCACAGCACTCTTTATGTGGTGTCCTCCCTCCCAGGCCGGGTGGGGCCTGGGCAGCCTGTCAGCCTCAGCATCCCGAAAGGACAGAAAGGAGGCCAGGGAGAAGGAGGATGCTGGCCTGGCCAGAAGAATCTCCAGTGGGGGCCCAGAGGTGCCTCAGTGGCTGCAGCGTGATCACTCTGCCAGCCGTCTGTCCACCCAGGACTGTGAGGCTCCTCCCCCAGGGCTGAAAGCAGGACCCGCAGACATCAGCCCTCCCACAGCCACCACTTGGCACCACGAGCCCCAGAGGGAAAAGAGGCACGACACAGGCCGTGCACTCACTGAAGAGAGGCAGCCATCATGGGGCAGTGGGCAGAGACAGAGCAAGAAGTAGGAAGTGAGGACAGTGCAAGAAGGAGGAAAGAGGAAGGGAGGAAAGAGGAGGGAGGAAGGGAAGAGGGAGGAAGGGAGGAGGGAGGAAGGGAGGGAGGAAGGAGGAGGGAAGAGGGAGGAGGGAGAAGGGGGGAGGGAGGAAGAGGGAGGGAGGAAGGGAGGAGGGAGGAAGGAAGGGAGGAAGGAGGAAGGGAGGAGGGAGGAGGGAGGAAGGGAGGAGGGAGGAAGGAGGAGGGAAGAGGGAGGAGGGAGAAGGGGGGGAGGGAGGAAGAGGGAGGGAGGAAGGAGGGAGGAGGGAAGGGAGGAAGGAGGAAGGGAGGAGGGAGGAAGGAAGAGGGAGGCAGTGAGGAATGGGTATTGTGGCGAAAGCAGGGAAAGGGAAGAGGACAGAAGATATTACCAACGGGAGTGAGTGTGACAAGTCACGAGAATAAGGTCCAAAGTAAACAGACAGAATCAGAAACCACAGAGGAGGCAGCAACAGAGCCGGAGGAGAAGCACACAGAGGGCTTGGGCCACTCTTGGGCCATCGGGAGCCGGCACACGCCCGGGCAGCCCTGAAGGTCCCAGGCAGCCCCGTCCAGCCCCTGTTGGCCAGGTCCTTGTGAGAGGAGCTCAGCCCAGGAAACACCAGAGCCACAGCCCCCTTCCCGAGACTTCCTGCTCAGTCTCCAAACCCATCCGGGAGGAGCAGGGGCCGGAGGGGCGCTACCTCCAGTGTCCAGAGAGAGAACGGGTGGGTCATTCCCAGATCCTCTGCAAAGGTGAAAAGGGTGGACCAAGCTGCGGGGGGCGGGCGGGGCTGGGGAGGGAGGGGCGTGTCCCAGAGAGAGGGGCACGCCAGGCCAGGGATTCTGGCCGGGGGCAGATGCCCACGTGCCCCCACAGGAGGCTGAGCACAGGTGGGCGGTGGGGTCTCTGCTGGCCTGGCCGCACCCCGTGACCAGCATTGTGCTCTGGGGTGGCCCAACGGGGCTGACTGTGTCCAGGCTGCAGAGCAATGGGGAGGCCCCACCCCAGCAAAGCCGTCTCCATACCAGATCTCAGCCCCACTCCCCGACCCTCCAGACCACCCACCTGAGTCTCTGCCGCCAGGCGGGGCATGGAGGCCGCTCGGCCCTGGCTCTCCAGCCCAGGTTGGGGCTCCCCATCAGGGCCTCTCAGGGCCATGCTCTGCATCTGGACATCCACAGCCTGGGGGTACAGCAACCCCCCAGTCACACCTGGACCCCAGCACCCACAGCCCACTCTCACCCCCTCCCCATCCCTGTCTCAGCCCCATCCCTGTCTCGCCCCATGCCTGTTTCACTCCCCAGCCCTGGGCACCCTCACTGATTTTCCTGGCTGCACCACTGGGATCTCTGCAGAGTGGCCGCGCTCCAAGGGTGTCCTCGCCTCATAGGGCCCCTCCTGGGTCCTCTGAGTGCCCCAGGAGACAGACTCCTTGATGCCACTCTCTTGGGTTTGTCTGTGGAGAAGAGAGAGTTGTCCTGTTGGCTCGGAGGTCCATGGCTCCCAGAATGCCCACCCAGGACCTGGCTCCAAACTGCCAGGAACCCTATTGGTACCCCCTGTTCTGGGTTAGAGGGAACTCAGAGGGGTGAAGCCCCTCGAATGCGGGTACCCTCAAGTGGAGGCACAGCAAGTGACACGGACACAATGCTTGGGCTCAGAGCCGACAGACAGAGAGGAGGCCTTGGATACCAACCGAGTGAAGGCTGGGCCCACTGTTTCCTGGTCTAGGGACATCCAGTACGTTGCTCAGCCCTAGACAGAGGCTCACGAGTGCAGTGGGAACGGAACTGCTCACAGCAAGGACGAGGCCACGTGTGTACGGTGTGCACAGTATCTAGCAGCTGAGGACGTCTTGCCACCACAGGCGCGTGGCCAGCCCTGAGCCCATGGCCCCGCCTGGGGCACCTCCTCTTTCTCACCTCCAAATTCAATGGCTCCTCCCCACATCCCTGACCCCCAGCCACACAGGCCATTCTGCCTTTCCAATCTAGGCTCCAGTGTCGCCTACTGGGGGAGCCCTTCCCTGGGCATACGCAACCCATCCACCTGCCTTTCACTGTCAGTGTCTGTTTCTCTTATGTCTCCCAAGTGGCAGTGAAACTGCCCGGCATTTGCCTGGTACTGCTCCTTCTCGTGTTCAGTCACCCAGGCTGGGGGGCATTAACTGCACTCTGAGCTCAGAGGCAGAGCCAGCAGATGGTCTCAGCCACCTGCACTAACGACCAGATCAGTCAGCTGGGGCTTCTGAGGACATCCTTCCTCTTCCCACAGTCGCAGCATCTCCCGGCAGTGTGCTGTGTGGAGCTGCAGCAGCCTTGGGAAAGGCTGAGCCTGAGAGGAGGCATGCCCGGGAGCACAGAAGCTGGCTCCCAAGGCCTTGTCACCCCTGAGGTCCCACTGCACTGAAGCCAGGTGTGCTCTTACAGCGTCCGCTAGATGGCAGTAAAGGCCCACTGCCCAGCTCAGGAGTGGTAACTGATTTGTGTAGAAATTATAACCAGCGAAATAAGGGATGTTCATTCTCCTGAGCTGAAAGCCCAGCTCAGGTCAATCCATAAAGATGCCTCACCACCCCATTCCCTCCAGCACACGCACACTCAGATCAACTGTTTAAATGCAAAAATGAGATCTTAACCAACAAGGAGAAGGGAGACCACGAGAACAAGGGGGTTTCCAGGGGCTCTGGAGGCCAGCCCCCAGGGTCTGTATGCGCTACTCAGGAGCACAGTCTTCACACGGCACGTGCACAGTTCAGGTCAGGCTCTCCTGGTGTTCTGGAAGGTCTCCCACTCTGGATGCGCACCCCTGCAGGGTCGCCCCTGCATCAGCTCGGGCTGCCACGACTCGCTCCGGCTGGTGGGACATGAGGAGTGGCCTGAACATCTGCACCCCGCCCTCACCACACGGGGCAGTCCAGACACTGGATGGAGACCAAGCCATCCTGGGTCCATGTGGCCCAGAGGAGCTGGCCCAGGCCAGACCCAAAGAACTGCCAAGTTGGCCCCTAAATGCGAGAAGTAACACACCACTCAGCAACGACAGTTTGTTCCTCAGCAAAAGCTACCTGACTAACAGTCCATGACCCAAAATCAGGCTTCAAAAAGGAACTTTCAAAACAAGTGCAGGAGAGGAAGAATCAGGGTCCTGGCCCACCTGGCCTCCCTCCAGGACAGCGGGTCGGGGTCAGGCCCCACTCTCAGCACTTGCTGGGTGAGGCACAGCACACCTCTCTGCTGGGGGCTCAGCCAACAACTCGTTTTGGCCAAGGGATGTTAGCAGACATGGGATCCCCAGTGGCCCCGGGGGGTGCCGAGAAGACCTCGCCCTCCAGTGGAGCCCAGCCTGGCCACCAGCGACCACCCCTCAGAGATCCACGATGTGAAAAAACTGATTGTTATTTTACATCACTTGGTTTTGGGTGGTTCATTATCAAGAATGATTGTGGCAAGAGTTACGTGATATAGAAGGACCTTACCAATTTGCCTACAAAACAAAACTGCTTCAGAAATCAGTACCAGCATGGAAATCTGAGAGGAAAAATGTCTTAAAGGAGTTACCAAGATTAGAAAACGAGGCCATTAACAGAATGGGGTGAGGACCTGAGACAGAAGGTGTGCAGGCATCAAAGGCCAGGGAGGAGCAGAGGAGAAATGGGCATGCAAGTGGAGGTGAGATGGGGTCTGAACTGTCGAGATCAGTTGACCTCAGTGCTGGCAGAGGCACCTGTCTAGCATTAGGGGAATAATTTTACAGTCCACCATAGAGACTGCTCACAGCAGATGTGGACCAGCTTTCGGGTGGCACCCACAACGACATCTGAGTCGAGGTGGGTTTGGGGTCGATGGCAGAGCCAATCCTCAAGAGCTGTGATGGGACTTTAGGGCTCCCTGTGCCAGAGTGCTGCCCACGGGGAACCCCTCAGGTGTCCAGCAGGAGTGAGAGTGGGGCAATGGGGGCAATGGGGACACTGGGGGCCCTGCTTTCTCCCTGCACTGCCCGCTCTGCGCCAGGTACTCACACGGCCCCACCATTGCTGAGGGAGGCTGAGCTCTTCTGCCGAAGGAAAACCCGGGCTCCTCGGAGAACAGCTGGCTGCGTCTGCTCCAGCGTGGCCTTCAGAGGGTGGAACAGGGACACGGGGCCCATCTGCAGGAGGGATGCAGGAAGGACGAGGAGCCCTGAGGGCCGGGGAGGTGCCTAAATGACCTGCCCCGACCCCACAGCACAGCACAGGCTCCTTGTGTCTCAGTGAGGCCACTGGCCTGCCCTGCTCCAGGCCCACCCCTACATATGAGGCAGCCAGGGGCCAGCTCCCAACCTGGCCTGTTGGTGACTCAGGAAAGGCACCTCGCTTCTCTAGACCTCAGTTTCTCTACCTGCAAAATTCATGGACTGGATCTGATTACATCTGGCAAAAAGATTTCGTCTCATCATCACCTTGGACTGACTGGCGAGGGGGTTGGAGCCCTAGGCTGAGCAGAATTCTGGGGAGATTCCAGGGCGGGAGGTGTCAGCACAGACAAGGGAATGGGTGTGGGCACCGGATACTTCCCGTCCCAAGGGGTGAAGGTAAGCTCTGAGCATGGAACAATTTTCTAGGCAGAGTCCACACACAGTCAGTGAAGGTTCTGCTGTGTGAGAAAGCCATTGTCTTTGAAGGATGACATCAGGAAGATGGGCCCCCAAACCACCCCAGTCAGAGGCCTGGTGCACAAGTTGTGATTCTGGACTGACAGTTTGAGTCTTTTTGGTCCCCGCCTGGTGTCGGGTACACAGATTCTCCTCCTCCCAAAGCAACCTCCTCAAGTACTCTTCATGACCTTTCTTCTACCACTTAAGAAAGGAGTATTGCCTAGAGCCTCTGTTCTCAGCCACCTTCTCGCCGGCCCCACCACTAGCTCTCCAAGTCAGGGCCTCCCTGGTACCACCAGGCAACCAGCTAACAGAAAGTAGAAAGGAGCCAGAGAGGCTGCTGCAAGAACCTCTCATCTTCCTTTTCCCACTGCACTTTCTCCAAGAAGCGTGTGGTCCCCACTGCTGTCAAACAACTCAAGGA
Source organism: Equus asinus (assembly GCF_041296235.1). Classification (NCBI taxonomy): domain Eukaryota; kingdom Metazoa; phylum Chordata; class Mammalia; order Perissodactyla; family Equidae; genus Equus; species Equus asinus. The sequence goes on from NC_091799.1 coordinate 9,492,281, forward strand.
TGCCAGAGTCCCAGAGTTACTTCTTGGGAATCCCAGAGCCCGGTACCTGGGACAGGCCTCCAGGAGCCTGGTGAATCTGGTCTCTAGTGGTTTTGTTCTGTTTGTAGAAGTCAAATATCATCAGAGCTGCGTAGACTTTCCCCACTGTCATCTCATCAGCTGAAAGAAGAGCAGAGGTTCTAGTTTGCAGGAGAAAGGGGACAGACAGCCGCAGACAACGTGGGATGAGGAAACAGCCCTCCACCACGAGGAGCCCTGGACATGCTGGGGCAGGAGCACGGGGCTCGGCCACCACTCGACGCTGAGCTCATCCCTCCTGGAGCTGCACTGATTCTTCTCGAGGCCCCACTCCACCTCGCACGGGGCCCTCAAGCTCCTGCCAGCAAAGCGGACTGGAGGTGAATCTTTCAGCACCTCATCCCTTCTGGCGTCTCTAACTGCAGGAGTCTCCCTACCTTTTCTCTAGATTTTTTGAAGTAAACTCCCCACACTAGGAGTGTGGATGACTTCGCTCAACAGAATAAAGGCCATCTTCTCCACAGCTCCTGTGCACCTACTCTGAAGACCAGCTTTCCCTGCAGGGGAAACTGAGTCCAGACTATCGAGGAGGTGAGCCTCCCTCTCCAAGGTGACTCGACAGTTGGCCTCACCCAGGCCTCCCTGCTCTGCCTCTGGGTGGGACGTGAAAGGGGGGTGGGCAGAGGGACTCTCTCACTCACGTTTATGGGGTGGCACCAGTAAATCCAGGGTCTTCTGGGGCAGATTGGCCCACACAGAGGAAATCTCCTTTCTCAACTCTGCGTCGCACTGATGCTGCTTCGTGCCAGCTGGGGCGGGACAAGGGTAGGGACGGAAGAGATGTCAGGAGCCATCCCGCAGCCCCTGGAGGGAGGCAGAGCGGGCGCAGGCGGAGAGAAACATGGTGTTGGGGAAGATATGGCAGAGATGGCGCTGGAAGGAAAGTGCAGGGGGAAGAAGCGCTGCCCTGGAGCTGGTCCAAGCCCTCCTTACCAGAACCTGCCTAGAGCAAGAGGCGCATGAGCCGAGCCTGCAAGTGGCTCGGGACGTGTGCGTGGGTGGGGGGTAGGGAGGGAAATGGCAGTGCTCTAGCCACTCATCCGTCCACTCAATACTATTTACTGAGTGCACACCAGATGTCCGGAACTGTTCTAGCAGACAGAACAAAACAGAAGAAACCACCCTTCTGGAGTCACAGGACTTTAATCTACAATAAAGTAGCAATAAGTTAAAAAAGCCCAGTCGGTTGGATAGAGGAAAAGCCAAGTGGGGAGGGATAAGAAATATCTAGAAGGCTGCAGTTTGGACAGGGTGGTCAGGAGAGGTCTCAGAGAAGGTTGTCAGTGTGTAAGACCTTGAAGGCAAGGACCCCGGAGTGTCACATGGTGAGCAGGAAGGCAGGGCTGGAGCAGGGGAGGGCGCACAGGTCAGAGACGCTGAGACAGGAAGCAGAGCAGGGTTCTGAGCAGAGGGATAAAATATCCTGATTTATCTTTTTTAACAATAAAATTCACCCTTCTTAGTTACCCCATGCTATGAATTTTGGTAAATGCGTACGGTCGTGCATCCACCACCACAACCAAGACATGGACACCATCACTGTCAAGCCCCTCGGTGCCCTCTGCAGTGGAGCTTCCTCCTGGCCCCTGGCAGCCACGGATGTGTCCTCTGTCTCCAGGGCCTGCCTTCTCCAGAACATCACGCCATGGCGTCACACCAGGTGCCGGCCTTGGGGTCTGACTTCTCTCACTCAGCGCAATGCATCTGAGGCTCCCCTGCACTGCTGAGCCTCACTGTATGGACAGACCGCTTTGCTCGTCGGCTCACCAGCTGATGGGCATTTGAGTTGTTTACAGTTTTGGGCGATTATAAAGGAGGCTGTAAACATTCGCATATAAGTTTTTGTGTGAACATATATTTTCATTTCATCCCACTTAGGAGTGGCTGGGCCATACGATAAGGAACTACCAAACTGTTTTCCAAAGTGGTTGCACCAGCTTGTATTCACACCTGAACACTGAAGAAGTCCAGTTTTCTGCATTCTCACCAGCACTTAATATCATCGTTAAAAAAGAATTTTAGCCATTATAATAGGCATGTAGTGTTACCTTGTTGTAGCTTTATTTTGGATTTCTCTAATGACTAATGATACTGAACATCCTCACATGTGTTTATTTGCCTTCCATATATCTTCTTTGGTGATGTGTCTGTTCAAATCTTTTGCCCATTTTTGGGGAGTTGTTCATTTCCTTATTACTGAGTTGTGAGAGATCTTTAGATAGTCTGGAAACAAATCCTATATCAGATATGTGTTTTGCAAATATTTTCTTCAAATCTTTCACTTGTCTTTTCATTTTCTTAAATGTCTTTTGAAGAGCAAAAGTTTTTGATTTTAATAGAGTTCAATTTATCAGTTTTTTCTTTTATAATTTATGCTTCTTATGTCTTAAAAAATCTTTGCCTAACTCAAAATTGCAAAGATTTTTCTCCTGTGTTTTCTTCTAGAGGTTTTATAATTTTATATTTTGCATTTATGTCTATGACCCATTTGAAGTTAATTTTTGTAAAAGATATGTGCTATGGACTGAATTGTGTCCCCCACCAACCCACTCATAACCCCCAATATGACTATACTTGGAAATAGGGCCTAGAAGGGGGTAATTCATGTGAAATGAGGTCATAAGAATGGGCTCTATCCAATAGCGCTGGTGTCTAATAAGAACAGGAAGAGACACCAGAGAGCTCGCTCACTCTCAGTATGCATGCAGGGGACAGACTGTGTGAGAGGAGAGACAGAGAAAGCGGCCACCTACAAGCCAGCAGAACAGGCCCCAGAATGAGACCTACCTTCCTGGCACCTTGATCTTGGACTTCTAGCCTCCAGACTGTGAGAAATAGATTTCTGTGTTTAAGCTGCTCAGTTATGTTATTTTGTTACAGCAGCACAAGCAGACTAAGACAGCAAATGTCAAGATGGGTGGGGAGTGGGGGGCACACAGTTGTCTAACCTTTTCTAGCACCATTTGTTGAAAAATTATCTTTTCTCCATTTAATTGCCTTTGCAACTATATTGAAAATCAATTGATTTAAGTGAAAATAAATTTATTTAAGTGTGAGTCTCTATCTGGAGGCTCTATTGTGTCCCATTGATTTTTGTCTCCATCTTGTCATCAACACCACATACCTTAAACAACGCAGCTTTATAGAAAGTCTTTGATCCACATAGGGTGAGTTTTCTAACTTTGTTGTTCTTTTTTCAAAACTGTTTTTGTTACCCAAGTTCTTTTGCTTTTCTACATATATTTTATAATTGGTTTATAAATTTCTACCCAAAAAGCCTGTTGGGATTTTGATTGGGATAACATTGATTCTATTGATCAATATGGGGTGAAAAGACAACAATATTGAGCATTTCAACTCATGAACATGGCACAGTGCTCGATTTATTTGGGGCTTCTTTGATTCCTTTAGTAAAGGTTTTGAAATTTGCAGCCTATAAATCTCACATATATATTTTTAGAGTTATCCAGCAATACAGAAGTATTTCATGTTTTCAATGCAATTTTAATGGAACTTTTTAAATTCCAATTGTATTTGCTAATATATAGAAATACATTCACTTTTTGCATCTTGACCTTGTATCCTGTGACCTTGCTATATTCCTGTATTAGTTTTAGTAACTTTTTTTTTTAATGGTTTAAAACAACAGGAAGTTATCATCTCAGTTCTGGAGGCCAGAGGCTCAGAATCAAGGTGTCAGTAGGGCCCTGCTCCCTCCAAAGGCTCTTATGAAGAATCCTTCCTTGCCTCTTCATAGCTTCCAGTGGCTCCCAGCAATCCTTGGCTTGTACATGCCTCAGTTTCATTAACTTTTTATTAGACTCATTGGGATTTTTTGCACAGATAATGACATCAATTGTGAATAGAGGCAGTTTCATTTCTTTCTTTCAACTGGTACATCTCTTATTTCTTTTTCTTGACTTACTACAATGGCTAGGACCTCAAGTACAATGTTGAACAAGAATGGTGACAGCAGACATCCTTGTCTTGTCCTTGATCTTAGGGGAAAGTAGTCTGTCTTTCTTCATTAAGTATGTCATTAGCTGTACGTTTTTCATAGAGATCCTTGATCAGATTTAGGAAGTTTCCTTTAATTACTAGTTTACATAGAATTTTTTTTAAGTCATGAGTGGACATATTTTGTCAAACGCTTTTTCTGCATCTATTAAGATGATCATATAGTTTTTCTTCTTTGATATATTAAATTATATTGATTGGTTTTTAAACTTGAACCAACTTTGCATTCTTGGGATGAGCCCTACTTTTGTCATAATGTATTAATATGCATATATATATTCAGTTTGCTAAATTGCGTTGAAGATTTTTGTGTCTATATTCATGAGGGATGTTGATCTGTAATTTTCTTTTCTTGTAATGTCTTTTTCCATTTTTGGTATCAGAGCAATGCTGGCCTAATAAAAACAGTTGGGAAGTATCCTCTCTTTTTCTATTTTCTGGGAGAGTTTGTACAGAATTGGCATATTTCCTCCTTCAGTGTTTGATAGACTTCACCAGTGGAGCCAACCGGGCCTGCAATTTTCTTTCTTGGGAACTTTTTAACTATGAATTTAATCTATTTAATAAATATAATATTACTCAGGTTATCTATTCTTTTTTTCAGATTATCTATTCTTGAATAGTTTGATAGTTTGTCTCAAGGGATTTTCCCATTCCACTTAAGCTGAATTTTCCCATTCACATAAAGTTATTCACAAAATTTCCTTATTACCCATTTATATGTCAGCCGGATCTGTGGTGGGATTCCCTCTTTTGTTCCTTATATTGGTTATTTTTATTTCCTCTTTTTTTCTTGATCAGTCTAGCTAGAGATTTATTAATTTTATTCATTTGATTTTTAACATGATCATTCTGGCTGCTGTGTTGAAGGAAGACTGAAAGGGGCAGGGCATTAGCAGACCAGTTAGAAGCTACTCCGACAATTCAGTTAAGAGCCAAGAGAATGGTTTGGACCAGGAGGTAGCAGTGAGAGAGGGTAGAGAAGTGACCATGTTCTGCGTGTATTTTGAAGGTAGAGTCTGAGGATATGATAAGAGATTAGATATGGATCAGATGGGGTAAGAAAAAAAAGAGGAGAGAAGAATGACTCCACAAGTTTTGGTTTGAGCAGCTGGAAGGACAGTTGCCATGGAAGAAGGTGGGGAAGACTACGGGAATACCCGTTTGGCAAGTGAACTTTGATGCTCATTGGCTCCACGTGGAGATGGGGAATAATTTGTGGGATATATAGGTCTGGAGGCCTGACTGAAAACACAAAATTGGAATTCACAATATTTAAACCATGGGAATAAGTGATATGGCAAAGAGAACAGTCTGAGGCACTCAGTGACATTCAGAGATTGGGAGACACAAGAAACCACAAAAAGAGACATAAAAGGGTTTCAGAAAGAAGGAAGTGACAACTGAGAAAAGGCTGCATAGGTTCACGGGACAATGGTTGAGAATGTGGAGGTGACTGGAGGGCTTATCAAGAGCAGCTCCAGCAGTGTGCTGCAGCGACTGGAGACAGAGACAGAAGTAAAGCAATACAGACCAGTCTTTCAAGGAGCTGGCTGCTATGAAGGAGAGAAGAAAAATAGGCAAGTCGATGGAGGGGGAAGAGAAGAACTTTTGAAAGATGAGAGAAATAATAGCGTGTTTATATCTTGATACAAACAATCCAGTAGAGAGAGAATGACGGGGCAAGAAACAGGGTACAGAATTCCTGGCATGACATCCTCAAGTAGGTGATGAGAACAGGACCTTGCACAGTGTGCAAGGCGGGGACTGGCCTGGACTCATCCGTTATACAAGAGATGGCCAAGCTCAAGGGCACGGCTGCAGGGAGGAGGGCAATGTGGGTGTGGGGTGCAGGTCCCCTCTGGTGACTCTGTTTCTCCGTGGAGGGGAAGTGGCCATCACCTGAGGGTGAGGGTGGGGAGGACGTGCAAGAGTGCCATTCTCTCCTGACTTGGCACAGGCTATGCAGTCCTGTGGGTAAGCTCAGGAGAGGGCCTGATGGCTCGCTATGGGGAGAGGGCAGAAGGCACACAGATGCTTCACCTTGGAAGGGGTGCTGGCTCATGTGAGGCAGGGCCAGGCTGTGTTCTGGCTCCAATACTCGCTAGCTCTGGGTAAGCTGGACAAGTCAGTTAATTTCACTGCATCTCATTTTCCTTATATGAAACTGGGGTCATTACAGTGCTAACATGCAGGAAGGTTATCAGAGGATAAGGCAGCACCCAACAGAGGCGCCATGGGCAGCTGTCCTCAGTCCCCTCCAGACAGGCCCCCTCACCCCTCTCCCTGCACACCAGCCTAGGGGTGACTCTCAAGGGCAGTCGCGTGGCCCTGGCTTGGTAGCCTCCCCCTGAGGCTGCCTTGCTCACCTGGAGCCAGCTTGATCTCCAGTGCAGTCCGGATGAGGGCCATCAGTGTGGATGTGAAGTGGACGGTCATGTCCTCATTGGAGATGGGCATGTTCATGCGAACCAGGCGCTGGGGACAAGGGAAGAGGTCAGGGCCAGTCCTACCTGGATCCCCCTGCCACAGGACTACACAGTGCTCGAGGCCCCTAGAGGTTGGGCTTGGCCTCCCAGAGGTGTCCCTGCAGGTGCCCAGGCCCAAGTGAGGTTGGGTGGATGGGAGTTTTGCCAGCATTCACACTCACCCCTGGACTCCCACCCTCATCTGAGCTGAGGATTCTCCTGGCTGCGGAAAAGTAGAAGTCCAGATAAAGATTGTGGCGTAGGGCCAGGCCAGAAGCCTGGATCCCTCTGAAAGAACAGACCAGTCCTCAGCCAGAGGGAGCCTTGCCCAATGCATATGACTGGAACAAGAGAGCATGGTCGTGGCTGAGGAGGGAGGGGTCTGGGCTGCAGGACCAAGGCTGAGGCACCTGGGACAGCCCACAGACAGGAGGGAAGACCCCTGTCCTCACAGCTCTGCGCAACCTCAACTCCTACCCGCAGCCTGGAGCCCTGGACAAGGGGTGGGGTAGCCATGAGCGCAGCTCTGAGGTCCAGCTCCCATGGGGCACCCCTCAGCCCCAGGAAGGCTTCTGGCTCCCACCACCCAGCCAGGGGTCTGGAGGAGACGCTCAATGCCAGTCGCCCCAGGCAGCAGGGGAAGCCTTAGAGACGAGCTCCTTCACGTCCAAGGGACTCGGAACAGATGGGACCACGCAGGGCCTTGGGCTCAGACAGCAGCATGGGGGCCAGTAGGAGCGGCTCAGGGCCATCCGCCAGAATACAAGCACTCGGGACGAGACCAGGGGCAGTGCCCTGCAGCTCTGCTCCCTACTTCCTCATCAAGGCAGCAGCCTCCTTTCCTCTCTTCAGTTTCAAGGACAGAACAGGTGGAGACAGGCGTGTCTGTACCATAGTCCTCTGGGTGCAGTGGGCAGCTGCCCCAGAGCCTGAGGCTCTGAGAACTCAGCAATTTCCAGGAGGAAGAGGGTCTCAGGCATGTCTGGAATGTCCTGAGCATAGAGTGCCACCTAGCTGGTCAAGTGGAGCTTAGTGGTACTGTGACCCATCTATCTCCTCCTAGCAGCCTCCTGTCCCCTCCCACAGGACACAGGGCCCCTCCCTTGGGTCTGCCCGTCCTCTGCCAAGGCTGCACCCTGTGACAGAGCAGCTTTTCTGCCCCTTCTCTGCCTCCAGCGTCCTGGCCCCAAATCCAATCCTCAGCCTGACAGAGGGCAGGTGGCTAGAGACATGAGCCTAGACTCTCTCCCCCGAATGCTGGCAAAGCCCCACTTGGCATGTCCAATCATGGTCCCAGGACCTCACATGTCACCTGTGTGACGCACAGCAGGAAAAATGGTTTCCCAGAGCACAGTGTCCCTGCAGACCAGCACCAATGGCAGTGGCAGAGGCACAGGAATTCCTCTCCAGGGGAGTTGCGGAGTCAGGGACCGGTGTGAAGGAGGAACAAGCAGGCGACTTCCAAGAGAGGAGAGTTCCATCCAGGGCACCTTCACCAGAGGCTCTCGTCTGCCTGCCCAGGTCCTGGAGGCCAGGAACCTGAGAGAGCAGCAGAGGGGCAGGGCCAGGGCCAGGGCAAACAGACAGGCATCTCTGCCCAGGGCCTAGACCCTCCCGGCCATGGCCCTCTGTGCATCTCCTGGACCCTCCCAGCTCGCCAAGCCCATCCACTCCCACCTGCACCAAGGCCTCCCCTGGTCTTTCTGTGCCCAAGACCTTGGAGTTGGCCAGTGCAGCTGGGGAGGGGCTCCAAAGGCTACCCCGTTGCGGCCCTGCCTGCCCAGCCTGGCCCTGGGTGTCAGTGTGGACAGACCTCTCCTTCTTGGGGACCAAGCTATGGCCTCGCATGCAGGGCCTCCAGGCAGGCACAACATGCATGCCAGGCAAGGGGAGAGCAGAAAGATACCAGAGGTGTCTGCATGTGGCTTGAAGGAGCCACTCAGCTCCCAAAGGCTGTGCTGAGCCAAGTGACAGGCAAAGGCCAGAATTAGGGCAGAGAGACAGACAGCATGGACAGAACCAGAGACGAAAGCTCTGAGGGGAAGCTCACTCAGACGGAGGGTTCCAGACACAGGCTGGCTGAGCAATGGGACTCAGGACAGCTCCATTTGCTGGGGAGCCTGGGGGCCACAGAAGGGTTCCCAGGCAGGTGGGTGGGTGGGGTGCTAGGGGGATGGGGTGCTCACATACCAAGGAGGTGACTGAAGACGCATAGGCAGGTGGCAGCAGGCGTGGGGCTGGGGCCATGTGACCTGCTCACCCACCCAGAGGGGAGGCCTGCAGGTGTCCCTCGGTTTACCCACTCCTGGCATTCAGCTTCCTGGGCTCCTCAGCAGTGGGGGAGTGGGCACAGGACCTCCTAGCCCCTGAGGCTGCCCTCTCCATGGTACCTTTCCTCCTTAATGCCACAGTGCCTCCTTCCCACGGGGGTGCCCACCAAGCCCTAGAGACACTTCCTCCCCGGCCAAGTGCAGCCCAGGCCAGGGAAGTTCCGCACATGCAGAGCTGGGGTGGGCTCTTCAGATGCACCGAGGCCCTGCAGGCTGCTGCCCCACCAGAGCAGACCCTAAGGGCTGGACCACTCCACCTATGTCATGGGCTTAGGGAATAGAGGAGCCAAGTGTGGTCCTGAGCCCAGAACAAAAATAGCCTCTGTCAAAAAAGCTGGTCTATCCCCTCATTTCTAGGAAAGAGGAGGGAGGGAGAAAAGGCAGACGGAGGCCTCTGGCTCCACCTTCCTGAGCCTCTTGAGGGCTCTCAGAGGGGGCAGCCCTGGGGGACAGGGGGCCAGTACAGAGACACCTTCACAGTGTCTGGGTCCCTCTGTCTGGGAAGGAAGAAGAGACAATCGGGGCAGAGAAGAGAAAGAACGATGAGACAGCAGCACGGCAGACAGACAGACGGACAAGCCCCGAGAGACGACGGGAGGCCAGCCCAGCACAGACAGCCCGGGGAGCGGGTCAGGGTCTACCTTGTATGCCACCCGAGCAGGGCACTTCTTCCCCAGCCCCAGGGGCGGGGACATGTGTTTCAGCATCTCAAACATGTCACTGTAACTGATGCGCCCACTGGAGACCCGGCCCAGAGAGGTAGAGGCAGAGTCGGGTCCACAGGAGGGTGCGGCAGGAGGGGCGGGGGAGGAAGCACAAGAAAACAGATCCAGTTAACCAGCGTCCGATTAAACGTCAAAAGTCCAAATGAGTAAGATGAGGGGTTTCTCTGCTGGACTCGATCCCCTCCTTGCCCCCCAGCCTCACCTCTGCACGCCAGCCCCACACAGGGCAGCGGGCAGGGGGATGTCAGAGCTAATGAACATGGAGGGATGAGGAAGGGCTGCATCGGGGCGGCTTTGGGTTGTCAACTTCTGATTTTGCACTTTTAGAAACCACAGGTAATGCCAAATCAGAAAAGAGATGTTGCACCAGGCGGGAGGGCTGGTAGACAGTTACAGGGCCTGTGAGGCTGGCCTGAGCACCAGGCACAAACTTCAGCTTTCCTTAATTCTCAGTTTGCTCCCAAGTTAGCCTAGAGGCTAAAAGGTGGAGGAAAATCTAACACAAGCCAGAAAACTAGAGCAGGAGCTGCGCTGTTCTGCAGGGAACCCCGAGGCTCTAGAGAAACTCGACCAGGGCAAGTCCTGCTCCAAGCCCAGAGATGCCCAAGGCTGGCCCAGAGCAGGGATGCTGCTGGGTCAGGGCTGGGCGGGAAATGGGAGGCTATGGGTGGGAGTTCAGCTGGGCGGATGGGGCTTGGTACCATTCTTGCACCTCCTGACAGCACAGCAGGGCAGAGCTGGGACTGACACAAGGGACAAGGGTCCAGATTCAGGGAGGTGTCTGGGGGCCGACGGCTGCATCTTCCGGAGGTAGACAGGCTGCCAGGCCTGAAGCCTCACCTCCACCATGGGACACCTGCCTATGGGACCTGCTTGGGGTCCCACAGACACAGTCAGGTTCAGGCCACCCAGGAGAGAAAGGGAATGCCTTTTCCTGGCAGGCGGATCGGCCCCAGGGCCTGGCCCTCCTCCCAGGGTTCCAGCCAGCTGAGTATATCAATCCAGAGGCGGAGCAGGAGGGCCTGTCTTTGGGCCCCTACTGCCTCTGCCCTCTCCTGCCCCTCTTCCGACATGGAGTCGGTAGCTGCTCCTGGTCTACTTGTGCCCATGCTCCCCTCCTCTGGGGCCCCCGGCTTCTGACCTATCTGACCATCAGCCCCTCCTCGAGAGCCCAGAGGCAAAGCCGGTGAGACAGGTGCTTCCTTGGCACAGGCAGGACCTGGCCCCTGGCTCCCACTCGAGGGCCAGCCCTCACCCTCACGGCCCAGCCAGAAAGCTGTGTGCACTGTCTCATGAGGTTCCCTGTCCCCAGCCAGCTGGAGGTTGGGGAGGTCAGACGGGGACAGAAGCATCCAGGAGGCTGGAGTGCGGGGCAGGGCAGGGTGGGAGGAGAGAGATGGGGTGTCATCATTCCCAAACCAGGCAGGGAGTGTGTGCTGTGCCTGCATTTCGGGCAGGGACGAGTATGTCGATGGAGGCTCTGAAGTCGCAAACCTTGTAGGCCAACCTACGAGGGCAGCTCTTCCCTAAGCCAACGGGTGGCGCAATACAACGCAACAAACTGTACAAATCCTTATAGTGAATCCGGCAACTGGAAAGGAAACGTCACACGTTATGGCAACCAAGGCAGACGAGCCCGTCCTGCCCGCCCCCCAGCCTGTGACGGGAAGACACGTCCTCTCATGCTGAGCAGGGGGAGCCAGGAGGCGGGACAGGCAGCACCCTGCTGGGGCCAGCCAGGGATCAGAGCACCCCAGGTGGCGTGGCAACCCCAAGAGAACTTCCAGAGCCTGGTGCAGCAGAAGACACTCGCACAAAACAGTGCTGGCCCGCCCGAGCCTCACTCTGCATACTGCATACACCACAACCACTGGGAGTCCCTCCCTGAGCCTCTGGCAGCCCCTCCCCTCAATCCAAGGGCCTGAGCCCCTGGCCTCGTGAGCCTTCTCTCCAGACCTGACTCTCCTGATTGTCCCCACTCCCTGAACACACGTGTCCCCACTGGGTCTGCTGGCCCAGCTGAGGAGCCTCCTCGTCCCAGGGGGCCTCTGGCGGACACTGATGCTTCTCTTTCCTGCACTATGGCCCCTCAGTCCAGTACCTCCAAACTGTGCTGCATTTACTTCTGGAAAAGAAGAAGGAAAGAGGAAGCCCCACTCTGGCCTCACCCAAGGTGCCTGCTAACCTCAGGGACCAGAGTGGCCACCACAAAGGGCTGGAAGCTTGACCCCCGCCCACTCCAGGGCCTGTTCCTTGCTCGTCTTCTCTCTTCTGTCATCAAACCCCTCCTGCCACCAGATGAAAAGTGTGGGCCTGATACTGTCACTCCGATTCAAAAACTGCCCCCACTGTCTATAAAACAGTCAAAGCTATTTGTTTAACCCACACATCAAGGCCCTTCTCAACCTGCCCCAGCCATCCTTCCCACCCCCACGGGCTCATCCTTGTCTCCAACCTCCCTTCCCCTCTGCCCTCCCTCTGAGCTCATCTGTCCTGCCCCTCCAAGCTCCTCCTGGGACACACCCTGGCCGCAGACTAGGTGGCGCTCTTCCCCAGGGTCTGGCGGGCAGAGGGCGCTGCTGAACAGGGCAGACACTCAGGAAGGTTACCGGGCAGACGATGAACATAAAGACGAGCAGACACACCACTCACAGCAGGTGTGGTCGTGTGCCTCCTTTCCAGTCTCCACACTTCACCGCACAGAGCAGAGGCAACAACAAAGGGAGGATGGGGGAAGGCGGCCCCAGAAGCAACAAGTCCATGCCTTCCTCATCTCCCCACTGCATGCATGTGCACACACACACACACACACACACACACACGTGCATTCACACATGTGTACACACATGCACACGCACACATGTTCACACATAGGTGCACACATGCAAACGCCCAGGGCACTAATGTGCACCAAATGACAGATGTGCATGCTAATGATGCACATACAAAAACATGTGCATTTGCACACACGTGTGTAGGCCTGCATGAACACACATGCACACATGTGTACACCGGCCTGTGCACAAACACGTCCATGTACACATGCATATGCACACTTGTGCACCCATTCACATAGCCACACGGTGCAAACACTGACACACACACCCCATGAAAGCTTGGGAAATTTCACAAAGTTTTGTTATTGTTTCAAAGTTTCCTCAAGAATGAGGAGACAGCAGAGTGGTCACCTTGGAAATAAGGATGACCACATCCTCGCTTCTGTCATGGAGGCTAGTGAAAGGCTCAGAGCACCCTCTGTCCTGCCAGGACGTGGGGCCCAGACTATTCTGCCACCTCTGCTGGGCCTTCCCCTGCCTGGCTGTCTACAGATGAGCTGTTTTCAGCCTGGTGGGAGCTGCGAGTCTGAGGGTCAGCTGTGGGTCACACCTGCACTACTTCTGGACTGCAGGCCTTGCGTTGTCTTACACATGTCACCCCTGGGTGAGGCTTACATTTGGCTCTCTGCTCTTCCACACGCATCTTCTTTATCATATCCCTGACTGCCTGTGCCTTTCAGGGCCCCAGTTCTAGAACTCTGGATTTGGGAAGCCATCTGCGTCCTCTCTGGCCCAAGTCCACTTCTTGTATGTCCTAATTCTGCTCCACCTGTGGCTGATGGGGGAGTCCTGGGTCGACAGTTCACAGAGATCTGGGGGATGTCATTCCTTCTAGCAGGCCTGCACTGACCTTCCTTTGCCCATTAGTCTAGTCACATCCTATACAACATCTCTGTTTTTCTGCAACACCATCTACTCTAGAAAAAAATCTTTTTGGATGACAGTGAGGACGGCCTTCCTGGAATGAGCCTCAGTCCTGCCTCAACTGTGTCTCTCTTGCCCTCTGCCTGACGAGGAACAGGCCTCGGTGTAGTCTGTCTGCCCTCCAATCTGACCAGAGAGTGGTGGGCTCAAGCACAAGCACAGGGCAACACAGGGCAGACGTGCTGACGCACCAGGAAAACGAGAGGACTCTCAAGGCCATGAGAAAGTCACGTACGCCATGAAACAAAAGCACAGCCGTACTTGTTCTGCCCCGAGTGAGAGCTGCAACATTTGTTCCAGTGGAAACACCCAGAGTCACTGGGGCCTGGGAGTGCCTGGAGTCCCAGGGCTTGCACAGATGGGGAAGGGCCTCACCCAGCACCTTGGGACCCTCACATAATGGGGTAGGGGCTCCAGGGAGGCTGGAGGAGAAGGGGGTGAGGGAGCCCAGCTCAGTTCTCAGAGCTTTGCAGTCTTGAGGGTCAGAAAGCTCCAGAGGCCTCCCCATGCTGAGCTTCAATTTAGAGAAAAACAGGCAGAATCCCAACCACTAGCTGGGCAGCAGGATCCTCACCATGAGGAACCTGACAGTGTCCTCCAGGCCTCTGTCACACAGGGGTGACCAAACGAGGAGAGTGAGAGAGTCGCCCAGGCAGGCTGGGAGCCTTGGAGACAGGGAGGTGGGCAATGCTGCACCCCCAGCTCCACGGCCTTCTCTCCCCCTAGAACATGGGAAGTGATGGGCACCCCCCACTCACTGGCGCTCGGGTCGTTCACATGCACACCTGCTGAACGCTAGCCGTGACAAGGCGCCGAGCAGACCAGGTCTCCTGGCCCCTCCATGTCCTGTGTTTTCCTTGCAGAGAGCATGCCCTCAGTAACTACTCAAGCAGCCACTCAAGAGACTGAATGAATGAATGAGCAAGTGAATGACTGAGTGATGAAGGAACAGACAGATTGGAAGATGGTGTTATCCATGCTGCTCTGCTAGCTCCGAGGATGAAAGAATGCCATGGTGTGCAGGACTCTCCCATGGAACATGGTCTCCAACAACCTTCTGACCCAAACCACTCCCTTCACGAGACCCTTGCTCTGTCTGGAACGAATCACCCCTCCCTTATGCAGCACCGTGAACCTTCCTCACCATGACCAAAGGGTCTTCAACAAACTAGACCCTTCCTGGTAGCTCGTGTGATTTCAATATGAGTTCACCGAGTGCCCACTATCTGCAGCCCGGGCTGGGAACACAGAGGTGCCTGGTGGCTCCTGTCCTGGAGGGGGATGGCAGAGAGGGAGAGCCCTGAGTCCATCAGGGAGAAGGTCCTAAGGCCCCACTTTATTTCTGCCCATGGAGCCCTCCAAACTCCCCAAGGATGGTGAGGCCCTGAGAGAACACCCTTCTGTCGTCTCCATGCCCTCTCCCACGGAGCCTTACGTGGTGGCCTTGTGAGAAGATAGTAAACTCCCAAACGGCAAGAACCACAAGTCTCACAAACCCCCTGAAAACCTTCTAAGGGCTGGACTGAGGGTGTCAAAAGAGGATTTCTCAGCCCAGGAGCTGTACAAAAGCCCATGGAGAGCGAGAAGGAGAGTACCGCCCTGGGGTGGGGCGGGGGCAGCACCCTCCTAAGAGGAGCGGGATGGAACCCAGGGACCCAACCAGCACCCAAGGGGGGATGCTCACTTGAAACATGTCTGAAGCCACCCCAGCCCTGTCCTGAGATCCGTGGGCACGGACCACCCCTTAGGACCATGGAGTGTGGGGGCTCACTCACCACGCAGCCGGGTCGTACTCAGCCCAGACCCGGATGAACTCGTCCAGGTGGTGAGGCCCTAGGATGGAAGAGTCCCGCGTAAGGTATTCAAAATTGTCCATGATCACAGCCACAAAGAGGTTCAACATCTGCAGGACAGGAAGGAGAAGAGGTGACATAGAGAGACCTCAGTCTGCCCTCTCCCGCCACCCCTAACCCTCCAGCCAGTCTGTGTGTGAAGTGACCAGGGCAGCAGAGGTCACTGACACAGCTGGAGCCTGCCCAGACCTGCCCCTGACAGCCTTGCGGAGCACTCCTGGGGCCTCCTCCACACAAGCAGCAGCCTCGTCCCCCAGGGTCCTACACCCCACAGGCTGGCCCTAACCAGTACTTAGTCCTCTGCAGGCTCTGCTCTCCAATTCTACTGCCCTGTCCTAATTCAGGCCCCACTGTGGCATGTCCACCACCCATCCTGCCACCTAAGTTAATCTTCCCCTACTCGGGGTGATCCCCTCCTCTTCCCCTCTCAGCTAGCCTTCAAGGAAAACAGTCACTTTGGAGTTAATAGCTCGGGTTCTAGAGGCCAATAGCCAAGGTTTTTCATTCTTTTTTGTTTAATTGAGTTGAAATTCACTTAACATACAATTAACCATTTTGAAGAGTACAATTCAGTGGCATTTGGTGTATTCACAACATTGTGCAACCACCACTTCTCTAGTCTCAAAACGTCTCATCATCCCAGAAGAACACCTTGTACCATTAAGTAACCAATCCCTATTCCTTCATTCTCCCACTCCCTGGCAACTACCAATTTCCCTTCTGTAGCTATACATTGGTCTATTTTGGACGTTTCATATAAAAAGAATCATACAATATTTGACCTTTTGTGTCTGGCTTCTTTTACCTACTGTGATGTTTTTGAGGTTCATCCATATTGGAGTGTGAGTCAGAACTTCATGCCTTTTCACAGCTGGATAATATTCCATTGTAAGTATATAACACAATTTGTTATCCATTCATCCATTGATAGGCGTGGGAGTTGTTTCCATCTGTTGGTTATCATGATTAATGCTGCTACAAACATTCATGTACAAGTTTCTGTGTGGATATATCTTTTCACTTCTCTTGGGTATATACCTAGGAATGGAATTGCTGGGTCATATGCTAATTCTATGCTTAATTTTTTTAGGAATCACTAAACTGTTTTCCACAGAAGCTGCTGCATTTTACATTTCCACCAGCAGTGTACAAGAGCTCCTATTTCTCTATGTCCTTGCCAACACTTGTTCTTTTCCGTTTTTTAAAAAAATTATTATAGCCATCCTAGTGAGTGTGAAATGGCATCTCATTGTGGCTTTGATTTGCATTTCCTTAAAGATCAAAGATGTTGAAAATCTTCATGTGCTTGTTGGCCATTTGTATATCTTCTTTGGAAAAATATTTATTCTGATTTTTTGTTCATTTTTTGTATAGTTGTTTATCTTTTTGTTGTTGAGTTGTAAGAGCTTTTATATATTTTGGATATTAACCCCTTATAAAGTATGTGGCATGTAAATATTTTCTCCCATTCCTTAGATTATATTTTCACATTTTTATAATGTCCTTTGATGCACAAAAGTTTTTAATTTTGAGTAGTCCAAATTATCTATTTTTTCTTTTGTCGCTCATGATTGCCGTGTCAAATTCAACTTGGGAAATTTCAGTTGTATAATATAGTGTTATCAATTCTAGTCACCATGTTTTACATTAGATCCTCAGACTTTATTCATCTTAGTGCTGGAAGTCTGTATTGTTTTACAAACCTCTCCCTATTTCCCCCGCTCCCCAGCCCCTGGCAACAACTTTCCTACTGTTTCTATGAGTTTGACTTTTTTTTTTTTTTTTGTATAGAATCCTTCAGTGACACCATGCAATGTTTGTCTCTCTGTCTGACTTATTTCACTCAGCATAATGCCCTCAAGGTCCATCCATGTTGTTTCAAGTGGCAGGATTCTTCTTTTTTATGGCTGAATAATATTCCTCTGTGTGTGTGTCCGTGTGTGTGTGTACATTACATCTTCTTTATCCATTCTTCTGTTGATGGACATGTAGGTTGTTTCCACATCTTGGCTACTGTGAACAATGCTGCAATGAACATGGGAGTGCAGATATCTCTTCAACATCCTTTTTTCATTTCCTTTAGATATATACCCAGAAGTGAGATTGCTGGATTATATGATAGCTCTATTTTTAATTTTTTGAGGAATCTAAATATTGTTTTCCATAGTGGCTGCACCAATTTACATTCTTACCAACAGTGAACAAGGGTTCCCTTTTCTCAACATCTTTGCCAATATTTACTATCTCTTGTCTTTTTCATGACATGTATATTCATAAGGGATATTGGTCTGTAGTTTTCTTTTCTTGTGACATCTTTGTCTGGCTTTGGTATCAAAGTAGTGCTGGCATCATAGAATGTGATAGGAAGTGTTCTCTCCTCTCTTTTTTGGAAGACTTTGAGTAGGATTGAGTTAATTCTTTATTTTTTTTTTTCCTTTTTCTCCCCAAAGCCCCCCGGTACATAGTTATATATTCTTCACTGTGGGTCCTTCTAGTTGTGGCACGTGGGACGCTGCCTTAGCGTGGTTTGATGAGCAGTGCCATGTCCGCGCCCAGGATTCGAGCCAACAAAACACTGGGCCGCCTGCAGCGGAGCGCGCAAACTTAACCACTCGGCCACGGGGCCAACCCCTTAATTCTTTATTTTTAATACCATTTTTTTATTGTGGAAAAATATACAAAGCAAAAAACTTACCAACTTAACCATTTTTACGTGTATAGATCAGTGGCATTAAGTACATTCACATTGTTGTGAAATTATCACCATCATCCATCTACAGAACTTTTTTCATCTTCCCAAACTGAAACTCCACACCCATTAAAGAGTAACTCCCCATTCTCCTACCCCCATCCCTACTACTTTCTGTCTCTCTGAATTTGACTACTCTAGGTATGTCATATAAGAGAATTACACACTATTTTTATTTTTGTGACTGGTTTATTTCACTTAGAGTAATGTCTTCAAGGTCCATTCATATTGTAGCATGTATCAGAATTGTCTTCCTTTTTATCACTGAATAACATTCCCTTGTATGCATCTCACATTTTATTCATCCATTCATCTATTGATGGACACTTTGGTTGCTTTTACCTTTTGGCTATTGTGAATAATGCTGCTATGAACATGTGTGTACAAATATTTATTTGAGTCCCTGCTTTCAGGTCTTTTGGGTATAGATCCAGAAGTGGAATTGTTGAAGTGGATCATATCCTAATTCTATTTTTAATTTTTGAGGAACTTCCATACTGTTTTCTATAGTGGCTGCACCATTTTACATCCCCACCAGCAGTGCACAAAGGTTCCAATTTCTCCACATCCTTGCAAACATTTATTTTCTGTTTTCTTTTGCTTTTATTTTTGTTTTTTCTAACAGTAATTCTACTGAGTATGAAGTGGTATCTCATTGGGGTTTTGATTTGCATTTCCCTAATGATTAGTGAGGTTGAGCATCTTTTCATATGCTTATTGACAGTTGTGCATTTTCCTTAGACAAATGTCTATTTAAGTCCTTTGCCCATTTTTATCCAGTTGTATGCCTTTTTGCTACTGCGTTGTAAGAGTTGTTTATATATTTTGAATATTAACCCCTTACAATATATATGATTTGCAAACATCTTCTCTCATTCCCTGGGTTGCCTTTTCACTTTGTTAATAGTGTCCTCTGATGCATAAAAGTCTTTAATTTTGAGTAATCCAATTTATTTTTTCTTCTGTTGCTTATGATTTTGGTGTCAAATCTAAGAATCCTTTGCCAAATCTGAGGTCACGAAGATTTGCCCTCTATGTTTTTGTCTAGGAGTTTCATAGTTTTAGCTCTTATATTTAGGTCTTGATCAGTTGTGGGCTTTAATTTTTTTATATGGTGTAAGCTAAGGGTACAACTTCATTCTTTTGCATGTAGATATGCAGTTTTACTATCACCATTAGTTGAAATTCCACATTTCTTCATTAAATGTTCTTGTCAGCCTTATCAAAAATCTTTTGACTATACATGTGAGGGTTTATTTCTAGGTTGTGTATTCTAGTCCATCAGTCTATATGTTTGTCTTTACGCCAGTACTATATTGTTTTTATTCCTGAGGATTTGAAGTAAAATTTGAAATTAGAAAGTGTAAGACCTCCAACTTTGTTCTTCTTCAAGATTTTTTTGGCTATTTGTGGACTCTTGAGATTCCATATGAATTTTGAATGGATTTTTCTATTTCAGTAAAAAAAATGAAAACCACTGATTTTGATAAGGATTGCATTGAATCATAGGTTACTTGGGATAGTATTGACATATTAACAATATTAAATCTTCCAATCCATGGGTATGGGATGTCTCTCCATTTAATTGGGTCTTCTTTAACGTCTTTCAGTAACATTTTGTAGTTTTCCGTGTACAAGTCTTTCACCTCCTTGGTTAAGTTTATCCCTAAGTGTTTTATTCTTTTTCATGTTATTATAAATGGAATTGTTTTCTTAATTTCCTTTTCAGATTGTTCATTGTTAACGTATAGAATGCAACTGATTTTTGTGTGCCAATTTTGTATCCAGTAACTTTGCTGAATTCATTCAATAGTTCTAACATGTTTTTTGTGGAACATTTAGAATTTTCTACACATAAGATCATGTCATCTGCAAAAAGAGATAATTATACTTCTTCCCTTCTAATTTGGATGCCGATTTCTTTTTCTTGACTTATGGCTTTGGCTAGGACTTCTAGTACTATAGTGAATAGAAGTGGCAGAGGCAGGCATCCCCACCTTGTTCCTGATCTTAGGAGAAAATCTTTCAGTTTTTCATCTTTGAGAATGACATTAGCTGTAAGTTTTTCATATGTGACCTTTATTAGGTTGAGGTAGTTTCCTTCTATTTCTAGTTTGTTGAGTGTTTTTATCAAGAAGGACAGTTGAATTTTTTCAAATACATTTTCCTACATCAATTGAGATGATCATGTTGGTCTTTTTCCTTTCATTCTGTTAATGTGGTGTATTACATTGATTTTCACACATTGAACCATTCTTGCGTTCCAGGAATGAATGCCACTTGGTCCTGGGATATGATTCTTTTAACATGCTGTTAAATTTGGATTGCTAGTATTTTGTTGAGGATCTTTGCATCAGTATTCATGGGGGTACTGATAGGCAGTATTCTTTTTTAGTACTGTCTTTGTCTGGTTTTGGTATCAAGGTAATGCTGGCCTCATAGAATGAAAGTATTGGAAGTATTCTCTCCTCTTCAATTTTTTGGAAGAGTTTGAAGAAGATTGATGTTAATTCTTCTTTAAATATTTGGTAGAATTCACCAGTGAAGGCATCTGGTCCTGAACTTCAATTTGTTGGAAGTTTTTGATGACTGATTCAAACTCCTTACTTGCTATGGGTCTATTTGGATTTTCTATTCCTTCTTGCATCAGTTATGGTAATTAGTATCTTTCTAGGAATTCGTCCATTTCAGCATCTTGGGTTCTAAACAGAGGCCAACCAAGATATTTGACATCTCTAAGCAGCCATTTCTTCACTGTGATGATAATCATACCAATCGTAGTCATGGGATCTGCACAGTACCTGATTCAATACTTGTAAGCAGGTTGTCACCACTCTCATTTCCTGTTATTCTGTCAATGCCCCCTACTCCAATCAAGGTGACTGAATCCCAACCTAACCTCGTCCTGACACCCATCCCCAAATCACAATTCCATTTTTCTCACTGTCACTTCTCTGTCAGACCAGACCTAAGTGCTTCATAGCATGAGGTACCCAACAGAATCACATCTGACAGATAGGTGCTGGCAGGGCTGCACTTCCAGCCCACAACCCTTCTCTGCTTCAGTCAAAAAAACGGCACCAGAGTCAGCCAAGAGCTGTGAGGGAGGTCCATGGAAACAAGACACAAAGGACAGTGTCCATCAAATACCCACGTTTCTGCAGAAGAGTGACAGCTAAACCCACTCCTGGGTTTAGCTGAGGGATTCCTCAGCTCATCCTGGACATATCCAGGGAGTGTTGGCCCTGTGGTATCATGAATGTGGCTTTCTGTGGAATCTCATCTCTGCAGCCAGGAGCATGGCAAAGCCAGGATGGTGGGCTCAATTTCACACTCATGGGTAGCCTGATTCTTGCAGCACCAGGTGAACTGCATAGAGAACCAATGCCCCCACTACCTACAGGACAGTGACTCTCCAGAAAAATCTTCCCTCCCCAGTCCCACAAGGGGTCTTCTGAGGAATCACGGGATGACCCCAACATGCAAATCCTCTCCTTGGTTTCTTGTAGTTTTCATTGTATAAATCTTTCACTTCCTTGGTTAAACTTATCCCAAGGTATTTTATTCTTTTTGTTGCGATTGTGAATGGGATTGAGTTCTTGAGTTCTTTTTCTGTTAGTTTGTTGCTAGTGTATAGAAATGCTACTGATTTATGTATGTTGATTTTATACCCTGCAACTTTGCTGTAGCTGTTGATTGTTTCTAATAGTTTTCCTATGGATTCTTTGGGGTTTTCTATATATAAGATCATGTCGTCTGCAAACAGCGAGAGTTTTACTTCTTCATTGCCTATTTGGAGTCCTTTTATTTCTTTTTCCTGCCGAATTGCTCTGGCCAACACCCCCCAGTACTATGTTGAATAGGAGTGGTGAAAGTGGACACCCTTGTCTTGTTCCTGTTCTCAGAGGGATGGCTTTCAGTTTTTGTCCATTGAGTATGATGTTGGCTGTGGGTTTGTCATATATGGCCTTGATTATGTTGAGGTACTTTCTCCTTGGTTTCTGACAAATAGTGAAACACAATTCCATAGATTTTTCTGTATTTCTCAATCAACATGCAAGCTCATCTGTCTTACATGCACACCTTTCCCAACCACCTCAACCTTCTACTGCATCCTCCAACACTCACAGTCCACCATTAACAGAAATCCTTCTATTTTCTTCTTACCTGAATATTCTCCATTTCTTCTCGCTCTAGCTGAAACATGGACGTCCCCCCTCCATCCTCTTAAAAAAATAAAGTCCCTGCTCTTTAATGCTCATGATCTACTAATCTTCTCCCCTTCCTTCATGGAAAATCTAGTGCCTGGCTTGCTGGTTTTGTCTCCACTTCTACTCTTATCATCATTCTTGTTCCTGTTAATATCCACTGAGATGAGCCAACTATTGCCTGGCCTCTCTGTTCCTTGACCTTCCCCCCGACTCTCCCCCATCATCTCAGCTCCTTATTCCTAGAACTATGTTACACTTGCTCATTACCAATGACTACCAATAAACATTACCATTACCACCTTCAAAGCCTTAACTTTAGATGTCCCACTCTCTGTTCACCTTTCCTCCTGGCTCACTTCCTCCAATACTTGTATCCCAAGACTTCTTTATCCATCTGAGGACCTCCAATCCCGTGGCCTCCTGCTCCTCCTCCCTCCTGCCCTCACCTCCTTCTGTCCCAAGCTTTGATCCCACATCCAACAGTAACATCACACACACACTTCTCTACCTCCTTAAACTTGTCTGGGAAAGCCCAAATCTGGGTAACACACTTCTCTATCCATGGTGCCAAGTCATGAACGTGGCTAGATAAAAGCACAAACTGTGCTGGCTGGTCCTGCTTGAAAGTTATGACCATAAATCTGAAGTATTTGCTCAGCACTTCCCACTGTTCAGAGGGGCTGTCTGCTCTTGCTGTGTTCTTTATGTCTCATTATCTCTTGAACCTGCTGCAATAAGGCTTTGGTCCCATCATGCCAAAGAAACTGTTCTTACGAAGGTCACCAATGGCCTCTGCCTTTCCACATCCAGTGAACAATTCTCAGTCATCATCTTACTCTACCTCCCAACATGATTTCACATGATTGATTATTCCTTCCCTCTTGAGATGCTTTCTTCCCTTGGCTTTTGGGGGCACTGCCCTCTCTTAGTTCTCCACTTGCCTCACTGACTGCTCCTTCTCAACTTCTGGATCCAATGCTCCTTTTTGTCTCCTAAATAGCCCCAGGGCTGAGTCTTCATCGGTCTTCTCAAATCACACTCTCCCTAGGTCAGTGCTCCTCAAAGTTTAGCACACACAGAATCACCTGGGGAGCTTGTTAAAACTCAGATTCCTGGGTCCCTCTCCCAGAGATTCTGACACAGTGAGTCTGGGGAGGGCCCAGGAATCTGCATTTATAAGTGCTCAGGTGATGCTTAAGCCATGGGTCTCTGGACCATACTTTGTGTAGCAGCGACCTAGAGAACACCATCCAGCCCTATAAATATACCAAACACTAGTGATAACTACTTTACATATCCAACCCATAGAACTACTAGGCACCACTGTTCCCTCCCTCCCTAAGCCCACGCATGTAGCTCCCCAGTCTTCCCATGTCAGGGGGAAAACCAATCACTCCAACACCCCAACAGACCCTAGGGCGCAGCTTTCTTTCCCATTCTCTCATGCCCATGTTCAATCATCAACCACATCAGCTCCACCTTTAAAATGCAGCCCAATTCCACCCAGCTCCTCTCACTCCCCAGCTTCTCCAGGCCATTGTCACCTTCAAGTCCTGCTCACTCCATAGCCTCTCCTGACCAGAAGCCAGAGTGAAGTTTTAAAACATCAAGCAGATCATGTCTCATCCCTGTTCAAAGTCTCCCAAAGGCTTCTGCTGACTTCAAATAAAATCAACACTCCTGGGACCCAGCCCCCCAGCCTCCCCACCCTGATCCCATTAGCTTCCTATGGCCCCTCTGCCCTAGGCATGCTGGTCGCAGTGCTGCCTCCTTATATCCCATCGCCAGGGTGGAAGTCCTTCTAGAAGATGGAAACTAAGGGATGACTGCCCCATGGAAACTTAAAACCCTTTCCACAGAAGTAAGGCCAGGCCCACAGGAGTTCATTACCCAGTGGGTCCTTTTAGGATTATGAGGTCATCATCTCTGGGGAAACAAGGGCCATCAACATGGAATCAGCTTGTAATGTGACATGAATCAAAATCAAGGATCAACAAGTGACGTGGAGGGACCCGAGATAGACTGAGACAGGCAGACACAGGCTCTGGGATAGGCACAGTGGCCAGGACTTACCAGAAAGGAGCAAAGGAAGATGAAGGAGACGAAGTAAAAATAGGCAAAGTCGCTCCCACACTCACTGGCATTGGCATGCTCATCACAGGCCTGGTTGCTGAGGCAAGACAGCATGATCTCATGCCAGGCCTCCCCGGTGGCACTCCTGAGAAGAAGGGCAGAGCTATGAGGCCCACGAAGGAAGGCCCAGGAGAGGCCTGGGGAGGAATTGGGGGAGCCTGAGCACTCAGGAGAGCTGTGTCAAGTGTACCCCTCCCCGCAGAGAACCTCACTCATATAAGGTCTGGGAACAGATGGTTGCTTCTTAAAAAGAACCCTCTGGAATTAGATTTTCAAATTGATCATTAATTGGGAAAGCACTAGTTGGTAAAAATAATCCGGTGAACCAGAAGTCGGCACCATGGTGAGCACCCCTTTGCGGGCATCTGATGCCTCGAAGCCAAAACACCCCACCTGGACTCCTGATCTCCTCCCCAACACCAGCCATCCAAACACCTTCAAAAAACAGCCACAGCTTACCATTCTCACCACCCCAGGTAAGCAACAATCACCCCCCTGAGTTGCTACAGCAGCTTCCTGATGGATCTTCTCCCTCTACCCTCCCTACCCAGCAGCCCAGCAGGTCCACTAAACAGGTCAGATCAGGTCACTTCTCCTCTCAATGATGCCCTCACTCACTGAAAAAGCCAAAATCCACATGACTGCCCACAGCTTAGTGAGACCTGCTCCTGCTCTTTCCCTGACCTCACCCCCTACTGTGGTCCTTGCTCTACCCAGTCCAGCCACACCAGCCACAACAGTCTCTCAAACACATCAAGGACACTCCCACCCTGAGCAGCCACCCTGGAGGACCCTCCTGCATGGACTTTTGCTCCTGGACACACAGCCAGTACCAGGAGCCAGATGTGCACTAGACTTGCAGGCAGGCCAGAGGCCTGGATCCCCCTCTCTGGTGCACCTGTGTGATCAGCCCTGGGGAGAAGCTGGGCCCACTCCCCACTGACAAAGGCCAGGTGTAGGGGCTTCCTGAAGGGCAGCTGGTTCAGCCGGTGCCAGGCCTGACTGATGAGGGTACTCACATGTAACAGAAAGATCAGGGAGGAAGAGAGGTCTTTGAGACCAAAGGCTTAAAACTAAGGCTGACTTCATAGGCCTGCCTCAAATATTTTGTGGCACAAGGCAGGATTTTAATAAATGAGGAAATAAAAAAGTAACAGCTAAAGTCCAGAGAAATGATGCTATTTGAGAAAAGTGTAAGCCTAAGGATGCTTGTTCACCTGATGCAAAGAACAAGAGTCAGAAAACTCTCCAGGCAGCTCAACAAAGCAGGCTTGGGCTGAGCACACCACCCACTGCGAGAACTGCCACGAGCCCCAGAACTCTCGCACAGGGCAGGCTGTATCAGGCAGGCCTTGCAGCAGCAGATGCATTGGCATAAATGAACGTCAGTGGTGAAACCTCAGGAAGGAGCCCCAAGGCAGGGTCTCTACCATAAATCCCTAAGAAGAGCTCTTTTCTTCCCTCCTAGGGTCATGGTGGTAAGCTTGGCTAAACAAGCGAGACTATGGAGGCAGGGAGACACAATCACGCTCTTCCCTCTGCCACCAAGTTTGTCCTCAAACCAGGATGGCCAGCAGCCCCCATCCACAGAGGGTAGGCCACCCCCAAGAATAGCAGCTGGCCCTGAGCACTCCCTCAGGCACATCTTCACAGGGAGACCTCTGAGCCTGAAACAAGCCCTGTGCCCCTCAAGTTTCCACCCTGGTGTGTGGCTAGGCTGCACCCCAGAACTGAGGGAACAACGGTTCCCATGAGCGACGGTGGCAGGTGGAGTGCACTCAGACCAGCAGTTCCAGCCAGTTGGGTTCCCTGGGTCACTGAGTAGCTACACACTCTGTCAACAGCCCTGCTAGTCCCTGCTCCCACAGATCTCTGCAATCAACAAGGTGAGCAGATGGAAAGCTGGAGGCCAGCACACCAAGAAAGGCCCTGCTAGGCATTGCCTGTCCTCCCTGATGTCTCAGGCTGCAGCCTCACTGGAGGCCTTTGGCTGCTGCCAGACAAGGTGGCAGAGCCCAGCCTGGCCTGGAACTCGCAAGTTGACCTCCCTCAGGTGCTTCCCTTCAGTCTGTCCTGAGGCCCTGGAGCCCTTAGGAAAGGACAAGCAGATGGGAGAAACTGGAAAGGTCCACTGAGGGGCAGCCAGCGTGACCTGGGGCTGGAAGGGGCTGGTCCCAGGGTCGGCACATACCCTCTCCATGCCGAATGAAGTAGCCTCTGAGCCTGGGATGACCTCCCAAACAACACACCTGAACAGCAGCATCAAGGCTTGTAAAAATGTCCGGAAGTTGTTGTGTCGGTTGATGCTGGTGTCATCATCCAGGGCAATATTTCCAAACACCTGGAATGGAAAAGGAGGCTGCAGGGGACACTGCTGGGCCTTCAAGAGCTGAGGCCAGGCAAGACAACGTGTGTGTGCACGCGAGGACCCACAAGGGACAAGATGCTGCCCTTGGCCAGAGGATGCCCACTGGGAGCCACCACTGCTGCTGCCGGGGCCAGAGGGGCCATGCTTCTGGCTCTGGCAGCATCTGTGCATTTCCAGGGTAGAGAAACCTCTTGAAAGCCAAGCACATCACTGTCCCACAGCTCAGCACGTGCTGGCTCCGGCTGAGCCCGTCCAGGGTTGCAAGTCTGCGTGACCAGAAAAATGGGACCCAGCTGTGCTATCTATAAGACAGTAAGCATTTTAAAGTTCATTCTCTCATCAATGATTCCAAAGCAGTAGTTATACTGGTAATAGCTCTGATAGAGCACTTGAAAGTTTCTTTTTTAACTTCTGGACAAATATCATGATGCGCTTTTTATCCATTTTAATTGATTTTTTTCAGGGTTAGAAACGCAAATGAGTCAGTAACTATATTTAGCTTAAAATCTGGAATCCGGCTGAAAAACTTATGAATTATCTATCACATATGCACCGAAAACAAAGATCAGTGACATACATGTTTTTGTATGTCCACAGACCAAAGCAAGGAAAAATATATATTTGTTTTAAATAGCGTTAGATATCAGCAAATTTTAAAGCAAGAGAAATCTGAATCCCTGAAATAGAGTTTAAAATTCAGTTTCCAGCTAACCTTTAAGACATTGGCTCCTCCCACCATAAATTAACATTCGGGTCCATCTCCCAACCCTACTGTTGGAAAGTGGCCAGATGCCAGAGGTTCATAACTGGGACACTGCTTTGTGTCTTTTAAATGCTTTCCCAAATAGCTGACAAAGTGTTCTTTGGCAAAATGAACACAATCTCCATTATGCAAGTAAATTGACAAGTACATGATCTGACACGATTCTGTCGACTTCTTTCTGCAGTGGGACATAATCTCCTGTAAAGGATCTGTCCTTCAGAACTGCTGCCAGACCCACAGAACAACCCACTGCTGCTCTGTGGGCCCTCGGCGCCATGCAGACGTGCTCCAAGGCTCCACCATGGGGGCCCGGCACCCACACATGCCCACTGCACCCCAACACAGACAGTGTAGTTCCAGTCAAGAGCACCTCAGAGGGCAGATCTCCCCTTGTTAGAAGACCCTGGGCAAGAGGCCTCAGTGTCCTCATACATAGAATAGTCTTGCTGAGGATTAAGCTCATAAAGTGCTCAAAACAGTACCTGGCTCATAGAAATGTTTGCTAGGTGTCAGTTTGTCATTACTATGATTTAATGACCATGATCAATGCCCTTTTGCCCCAGGGGACAGGAGCTCCTTGTGCACCACCATCCCCGTGGCCGCACCCACCTGCATGCCAATGATGGCATAGATGAAGAACAGCATGGCGATGAGCAGGCACACGTAGGGCAGGGCCTGTGGAGACACACAGAGGACCCGTCAGCTGCCCCGCAGGGAGTCCTGCCCTGCCGCCCTGCTCAGGCCTCTTCCAGAGAGTGGACAGTGACCAGGTCTCTGGAGCCACACAGACATCAGCCCCGACTCCAAGAAGTGACCACCTCAGGTTCCTCATCTACAAATCGGAGTCATAAAACCCATCTCAGAACATTAACAAGATGCTCTCTGGATGACTTAAAAGGTCTTTCTAAACTACAATAGGGGCCAACAAGCAGATGTGGACTCCGGCCCCTCCCAGCCTTCCAGAGGAGGGGCAGATCTGGTGTGGGGGAGCCACATCCCTCTGCACGACAAAGAGGGTCAGCCAGGCCCCACCTTGAAGGACTGCACGAAGGTCCACAGCAGGATGCGGATGGTGTAGCCCTGGCGGAGCAGCTTGATGAGCCGGGCGGCACGGAAGAGGCGGAGGAAGCTCAGGTTGATGAAGTTGTTCTGCAGGGGCGAAAGGGTGCTCTCTGACCTTTGGAAGTCAGACCCTCATGAGTGCAGGCAGGCTGCTGCCTACCCACCTCTCCTGGGTCACTGTGGTCCCGAGGAAAAGTGGGTAAAGAGAGAGATTAACACAAAAGTCACCACTTCACAGTCTAAGCAGCAATCAGCCACCAGAAAACCTTCCGAAAGTAAAGCTTGTCCTTGCAAGTCACTTCTCATGCAGCACATCAGAGAAACCCCTCACTCTAGGCTCCCCATTCCCAACAGCCAGGGACAGTGGGAAAAGTTCTCCGAAGCAGCTCCCTGCTGCCAGGTGGACCGGGGAGATCACCAGTGGCTGGGCCTCCAACACTGACCGCCTCTCAGGACACAGCCAAGTAGTCCAGGGCAGGGCTGCTTCGCCACTGAGCACCTGGGACAGGACCGCCCCAGGCTCAGTGGCCACGCCCTTTCCCTTCCCCACAAGGCCCGCAAAGCCCCTGCCTGCTTGGGGGCCAGTTGCGGGGCAAACACTTCCTCTGGGGCTGCTCCAGGCACCTGCAGACAAGTCACTGCAGGAGGCATAAGTGTTAGTGGTCCTGCTGCTCACGCCACAGAAGCCACCTTGCAGTCCACAAACAGGTCTCTGCTCCAGGGAACCTGGGAGGTCTGCACTGCTCCCTCATCCAAGGGGTTCAAAACCAAGCACAGAAATAAACCAACAGTCTCTGGACTCCACAGATTACCTGGGAGTGAGGCTCCCACTCTGGCCTGGGGCACCTTGAAGTACTGGCTCATCCCTTTCACGGGGCACGGCTCTGGACAGTGTCCGTGAGTAGATGGGGGTGCTTGTGGACCCAGGCGGTTTCCCACCCTCTGTCTGCTGAGAGACCAGGTGCCCACACGCAGCCTGAGAACAGCTTCCTGCCACTCTGGTATTTTAAAATATGCAAGCAGCTCAGACTTAGACACATCGTGTTGCCAGATTCAGTGGTCAGATAAAGAGAAAAGAGAACACAGATGTTGAATGAGACAGCAGCAGCAGCAGAGCGCATGCAGGAGGCAGCGGGAGCCTGGGCAGAGCCAAGCGCCCTCACTCCAGGGCTGCCCATCTAGTCTTGCCTGGGACCAGGTGTTCAGTGGAGAGATGGGTCTCATTCCTACTTCTGGGGACAATGGCCCCAACCCACGCCTTGTCTACCACTTCCCTGAAGCTTCTCCACGCTCAGGGGCTGGCTTCTTCCCCCTATTGGGAACCAAAGCGGGCTGGGGACTCTGGACTATCTCTGCTAGTGAGGAACTTACAGGCACACTTGAGGATACCTCACAGCAGATGTTGGAGCTGTGGGGGCAGACTAGTTTTAGACAATGCCATGGGGGCAGGCGGCCAAGGAGTGGTCAACTGAGGTCCAGACCAGCAAGAAGGCAGAAGCGGACCCCAGGGAGTGGCCCTGGAGGGTACAAGGGTATGCCCACAGCTCCCTCACCTACCTGCGCTGAGAGCAAGAAACTCAGTAGTAGACAGGACAGCTGAGAAAGGTCACACTTACCATCAGAGCCCGCGGGCCCCAGGAACACTCAGACAGGCCGGTCACCTCAGGAGGATGGGCATGGGGGGTAAAGGGGACTTTCTCGATAGTGCCAGGAAATTCTTTGTACAAGATGATAAAGCAGAGCAAAGGGAGGGGGTTGCCAAGCACCTGGCCTCCTCAGGGGTCTCCACTCTGAAACCACCTGCTCAGGTGGCTCCAGAGGGACCAGGATTGTGATAAAACTGTCAGCACCTGCCCAGCTCAAAGCAATTTGCCCAGGCAGCTGGCACAGACAAGATTCCCTTAAGATATTGGGGGAAAGACAGGCTTCTGGGTAAGAAAGAAGGGACTGCAGACAAACAAGGCAGAGGAAGGCAATGTTTGTCCAGATTACTTAATGCACAAATGAGAAGCTCAGCTAGTCACTTACTACTTTTTGTTGAGACTCAAGTTCCCACCCCTCCTCCTGGGCTTCTTTCTTGGGGCTCCAGTGGGTACTCAGGAGAGAGGTGGGGGTGTCAAAAGACAGACGGCCCTAGAGAGCCGTGGGGACAGATGGTGACGGCAGCCACAGAAGCTTCAAGCACAGCGTGACAGGCTGAGCACGTGTGGCTTAGCCAGGGCGGGAACTGCCAGGCACCACCATGCAGACTGCATGCGGGACAGTAGGGGCAGTGAGCACACGGCAGCCTCCCCATGGCTGTGCACAGTCACCTCTGGCCTCAGCCAACCCCTTGGAAGTGGATACAGTCTGCCCCATCCGCCCAGAGTCCACGGTTTCTGTTGCACTGGGGAACAGTTACATCTACTTCAAAATCAGGCCCTTCTTTCTTGCCACCTACCCCTGAGTCAGGAAAGGCATGTCATCCCACCCTCAATGTGGCAGCTGGTCACTTGAGGGGACACTGGGCCCTAGCTCCTTTGAGCCCAGCTTCCTCATCCACAAGATGGAGTCCTTAGGACATCGTGCCCAGGTGGTGAGGAATCATTGAGAAAGGAAATTTATAAGCGCACTGAGCACCTGAAACACCACCCCACAAAGGTGATCAACTGACCCCAGACCAAGCACATCACAGCCTCTGGTCGGGGTCACAGCAAAGTGAAGGCCTCCCCCTCAGACCAGTGCACGCTGCCGAGGGCCACACAGCATGCTGAGGCGAGGCCCAGCAGGGTACAGAGCAAACTGCTCTCCTGCCCAGCCTTCATTCTCAAGGGGACTGACGAGGAAAGAAAGAAAAGAAACCTATGCACATACCACATACACATACACAGCATGTTAGGGGGAAACGTGTGCTATGAAGAAAGGGAAGGCACGGAAGGGTGGACTGAGCAGAGGCCTGAGTGACATGAGTAGGAGGCTGTGCAGAAGATGCCGCCTGGTACTCCTGCAGCATCAAATGGCATTTTCTCAAAACTCAAGCTTTTCTGCTCCAATTGTGGGACATTAATCTCAAATGTTCACTTTCTCTAACAGGAATCTCAAATATTTGCTACTTTATATGAGTCTCTAGTCATAGCCTCAGTTTAGTCTGCTCCCAACATCTTTGCTCTCAAGTATTCCTGAGGGCAGGGAAGGAAGACTGGTTCACGCCTCCTGCACACCGCCCATGAGTCAATGATGCCTGGATAAAAGAGCCCTGCACTCTGCTGTCTCCTGGGACAGAACCCCCTTTCTACTCAGTAAAGGGCTTACATGACCCCTTCTGAATCATGAAGACAAAATCTCCAAACCCCCCAGCCCTGTGCCCAGGCCGGACCCCCATGGATGGGTCTGTCCGGAAAGGAAGCTATAGAAGACTTCACCAGAGGCCATGGGAGAGAGCCAAACCTTGTCTACTGGCATGATAGTACGTGCCAGTAGGGAGATGACCATGCAACAGAAACCATGGACTCCACAGGGATCAGGTCCAAAGTCACATCCTGCAAAACCTCCCCAGTCCTGAGCTGGTCCCAATAGGAGGAAGGGCCATAGCACCTACCCACCTCCCACTCAGGAGCCCTACCTCCTCTCTTGGCCAAGCAGGTTCCCACAATCAAATGGCTCCTGGGAGGGCCCTTGGAAGCCCCTGCTGGACCCCAGGAGCTTGGGAGAGTGCACAAGAGGCCAGAGGAGGCAGGTGCACCAGACTCTGAGCACACTCCTCAGGAGGGCAGTGGCAGGGGTCACAGGAAACAGAGGAAAGAAGAGGAGCAGAGCAAGCAAAACAGGGAGTTTTAAGAACTGTTTAAAGTCATGAAACCAACCGTTTCCTATATGTGATGTTTTCATGGATGGATATTTGCATATTATTTACAAATTGGGATGTTTGAGCAGCAGGTGCGCAACATACAGACGGAGACATGGTTCGCATTGTATGTTGTTGGATGGCGCGAGTCAGCAGGCAGGTACGGTAAGTCAAGAACAAAAACAGAAAACAAAAGAGAAAATGAGTCATCAACACAAGCAAAAACTGGAACTCTGAATACTTCATCGGAAAATTTTAGGATTTTGGTAAACTTCGCATATTTTGCTTAAAATGCATCAAATCAAAACATATTTTTGAAATCTGTAGGTTATGCAGACATGGTGGCATTTATTTGCATTCCTGTTTGTAATGCAAATCCAAAGATGACTCACAGACATTTATTTTTTTTTATTTCCAGGCAAAGAAATCAATGTCAGTTTTACGCCTGCTCAGAATGCTCCCTCTACGTGACCCTGGTTAAGACTTGCTCTGTTTTGATTTTTAAGTTGGGGTGGGAACTGACACTCATATTTTTGCCTAAGAAAAAAAAGTGCATTCACAAAGTAACACATGAAGTGACTACAAATGGAAAAGAAAAAAGACACCACTAATCCACATGATGGCTTCCTTTCATCTTTTCTCCTCCAGGCACAGCAGGGTGAAGACTGAGCTCCAGTGGCCAGGGACAGCTGAGCTTTCAAACCCAGTGGCATCCCAGCCCTCCCACCAGCCCTGCTGGGGCTCGAGGGTAGAGGGGGCTGCCACGGAGGGCTCACTCGAAGTGAGGTCTGAAACAACCATGAGCTGTCCTGGCCTCGAGTGTCCAGCAGCTGACAGAGGCACTGGGTCCCTTCAGCCCCTGGACTCCAGGAGCTCTCTGCCTCATCCAGGGCCTCAGGGGGAGGTTTCCCCAGAAGACAGCTGGGTGTCAGTGTTCTCTGCATGTCTGTGGCATTAGCCCTGCCTGTCCTCCTCGTGACGCCCTCTCAGCAGTCACGCTCTCTGGCAAGGAGGCACACACAGGCAGAAAACCCCAGAGCTGAGGCCTTGCAGTTGGGAGCTCAAAGTTTGGGTCCTTTTATCCAGCAGAATAAAGACTCCTGAGTCCAAGGAGGAGGTCCATAGGAATCAGAAACATAGCCAGCCTTCTCCTCTCAGGAACCACACTGGTATGAGCTGTTTCTGGGGGAAAAGCACATGTGAAGGGGTGGCACTTGGGCAAAGCCACAATCCCAACAGCTGACGGAACAAAGCAACCGTGGATGTTTTGTTAAAATGGCAGCTTTCTGCTTTTTGCCTGGATTATTCAGATCATTAACTTTGTAAAACAATGAAACATGTCACATAAAGAATACGTATAAATATACGTATACACATTTTAAAGAAAAATAATAAAATATCCATATATTCATCACCCAGTTTAAAAAACAGAATGTCACTATTACTTTTGAAGCCCTTCCTCTCTGTCTCCCTCTTTCCTCTCCAGATGTAGTAACTACCCTTAATTCTTGTTAATAATCACTTTCCTTTATGTTTTACCACAAACTTAAAATGTGTTATGCCTGCCTGTTCTTTTTTTTTTTTTTAAGATTATGATAGATTACAGCCTTGTGAGATTTCAGTTGTACATTATTGTTAGTCTTGTTGTGGGTACACCACTTCCCCCTTTGTGCCCTTCCCCCACCCCCCCTTTCCCCTGGTGACCACGGATCAGTTCTCCTTGTCTATATGTTATCTTCCACCTATGAGTGGGGTCATATATAGTTCGTCTTTCTCTGTCTGGCTTATTTCGCTTAGCATAATACTCTCGAGGTCCATCCATGTTGCTGCGAATGAACCAATTTTGTCCTTTTTTATGGCTGAGTAGTATTCCATTGTGTATATATACCACATCTTCTTTATCCAATCATTAGTTTCTGGGCATTTAGGTTGGTTCCAAGTCTTGGCTATTGCAAATAATGCTGCGATGAACATAGGGGTGCAAAGGACTCTTGGGATTTCTGATTTCAGGTTCTTAGGATAGATACCCAGTAGTGGGATGGCTGGGTCATAAGGTATTTCTATTTTTAACTTTTTGAGAAATCTCCATACTGTTTTCCATAGTGGCTGTACTAGTTTGCATTCCCACCAACAGTGTATGAGGGTTCCTTTTTCTCCACAACCTCTCCAACATTTGTCACTCTTGGTTTTGGATGTTTTTGCCAATCTAACGGGTGTAAGGTGATATCTTAGTGTAGTTTTGATTTGCATTTCTCTGATGATTAGCGATGATGAACATTTTTTCATGTGTCTATTGGCCATACTTACATCTTCTTTGGAGAAACGTCTGTTCATGTCCTCTGCCCATTTTTTGATCGGGTTGTTTGTTTTTTTGTTGTTAAGCTGTGTGAGTTCTTTGTATATTATGGAGATTAACCCTTTGTCGGATAAGTGGCTTGTAAATATTTTTTCCCAATTAGTGGGCTGTTTTTTTGTTTCAATCCTGTTTCCCCTTGCCTTGAAGAAGCTCTTTAGTCTGATGAAATCCCATTTGTTTATTTTTTCTATTGTTTCCCTCAACTGAGGAGTTATAGTGTCTGAAAAGATTCTTTTGAAACTGATGTCAAAGAGTGTACTGCCTATATTTTCTTCTAGAAGACTTATTGTTTCAGGCCTAATCTTAAGACCTTTGATCCATTTTGGTGTGTGGTGAAAAAGAATGGTCAATTTTCAATCTTTTGCATGTGGCTGTCCAGTTTTCCCAGCACAATTTGTTGAAGAGACTTTCTTTTCTCCAATGTAGGCCCTCCGCTCCTTTGTCGAAAATTAGCTGTCCATAGATGTGTGGTTTTATCTCTGGGCTTTCAATTCTGTTCCATTGATCTGTGGACCTGTTTTTGTACCAGTACCATGCTGTCTTGATCACTGTAGCTTTGCAGTATGTTTTGAAATCGGGGATTGTGATTCCTCCGGCTTTGTTTTTCTTACTCAGGATTGCTTTAGCAATTCGCGGTCTTTTGTTACCCCATACAAATTTTAGGATTCTTTGTTCTATTTCTGAAAAGAATGCCCTTGGGATTCTGATTGGGATAGCGTTGAATCTGTAGATTGCTTTAGGTAGTATGGACATTTTAACTATGTTTATTCTTCCAATCCATGTGCATGGAATGTCTTTCCATCTCTTTATGTCGTCGTCAATTTCTTTCAAGAAAGTCTTGTAGTTTTCATTGTATAAATCCTTCAGTTCCTTGGTTAAATTTATCCCAAGGTATTTTATTCTTTTCGTTGCGATTGTGAGTGGGATTGAGTTCTTGAGTTCTTCTTCTGTTAGTTCATTGTTAATGTATAGCAATGCTACTGATATATGCATGTTGATTTTATACCCTGCTACTTTGCTGTAGTTGTTGATTGTTTCTAATAGCTTTTCTGTGGATTCTTTGGGGTTTTCTATATATAAGATCATGTCGTCTGCAAACAGCGAGAGTTTTACTTCTTCATTACCTATTTGGATTCCTTTTATTTCTTTTTCCTGCCGAATTGCTCTGTATGCCTGCCTGTTCTTAATCTCTGTGATGGGCTATGCCGTGCACAGCCTTCATGGATTTGGGCAAATTTGTGCTCTGACAGTGAGCACACACAGTTTTGAGAAGCACCCCTTTTGATGTGAATGTCACTCGTGTTCTTTCACAGCTGTATGGCACTTCACTGTACTGACATACCACATTCTGTTGACACTGGAAACAGTGCTGCCACGAACATTGGTTCATCTG
This sequence comes from Equus asinus, assembly GCF_041296235.1. NCBI lineage: Eukaryota > Metazoa > Chordata > Mammalia > Perissodactyla > Equidae > Equus > Equus asinus. Next base: position 9,528,371 of record NC_091799.1, read on the forward strand.
CCCAGACACCCTGTGGCGTGAAGCTGCCAGCTTGTGGGTACACACGTGTTCAACTTTCTAGGTATAGGCCACTCTCCCAGAAAGGATGCACCACTGCCTCCCCCAGCAGCAGAGTAGGGGGTTCTTGCCGCTCCACATCCTTGCCAACAGCTGGCCCTGTTAGAATTTGTGTTTGACAAATCAGTGGGTGTGAAATGGCATCTCAATGCTATTTCTCTTTGTATTTCTTTGATTACAAATAAGGTTGAGCATCTTTTCCTATGTTACTTGGCCACTGATGTTTTCTATTCTGTAAAATGCCCGACCATACCTTTTGCTCATTTTTCCATTTGGTTGTTTTGTTTTTCTTGTTGACTCACAGAAGAGCCTTGCACATCCTGGACACTAGCCCTTGCTAGTGGTTTGGAAGACCTCCCTGCCCTCCAGCCATCTCATCCAGTCTCATGGGTCTGTTACTATCTTATATACTCGTGATTCCCAACCCTATGTCACTGGCCTAGATCTGTCCTCCAAACACCAGGCCCATCTGTCCAACCGCCTGTTGGATGACTCCTTTGGGAGCCTAACAGGTGACTCAAATCTAACGTACAAATTGCATGGTGACAGTCCCCAACAAACCTGTTCCGCCCACACTCTTTCCCTTTTCAATTAATGCTTATCCATTTTCCCAAGGGCTCAGACCAAAAAGTTTGATGTCATTCTTGCCTCATCTTTCACATCCACATCTAGTCCATCAGCAGCTCTACCTTAAAATTATATCCAGAATTTGACAATTTCTCACCCCTGTCCCAGCCCAGCTCCTTTGCCTGGCTCCCTACAGCAACGCTCAGCAGCTCCATATCCCTGCAGGCCCAATACCCAATTGTCAGCATCTACATCTTTCTTCCTGAGAACTTTCTCAGGCAAGGACACAAGAGCCAGAAAATCAACGTTCTCTAGCCCCTACTTCCCAGCAGCTCTCAACCAGCGGCAGACAGGCTGGTGAAAAACACCCCAGCCAACTTGCCACTTGCTGGAATACCTGAGGCTCAGAACTCCCAATTATCACCCACGATAGTAACTGATTTGATAGCACTTCTTATAGGCTGCCTCCCTTCCCTGGCTCACTTCGTCATTCCCCCTATTCCTGGGATCGCCTCCCAAATGAACAACTTGCACCAAATTCTTGTCTCAGAGTCAGTTTCTGGGAGAACCCAACTACGACTGCCCAAACTGGTCTGCCTCTGCCTGTGCCCTGCACTATATTCCCACAGAGAAGCCAGAGGTATGGCCTTAAAAGCAAGATCATGTCACTCCTGTTCACAAATCCCTAAATCCTCCTATCCCACTCAAAATAAAAGCCCAAGTTTACTCTGACTGCAAGGCCTTCCCTGCCCCCCATTTCCTCTGCCTTGGCTGCTCCTTCACTCCTTGCACATGCTGCTCCAGCCACAGCGTACCATGTCGTCTCTACACACGCAGGGGCAGCATACAGCTCAGGGCCTCTGCACGAGCTGTTCCCCTTAGTCGCCCCTGCTCAGCTGCCTCACAAGCCCAGATGTCTTCACTCAGAAGTCACCATCTCTGGTCTGGACACACCATCAAAGTCCCAACCTGCCCCACCTCCCCAGCGTCTCACACCCACTCCTCTGTTTTGCCTCCTCTTGGTGCCTGTCATTGTCTGACTGCGTGTGCCTTCCCTACTAGAATGGAACTCCAGAAGAGCAGAGACTATCTTTTCTCCCAGCACTTAGAATAGCGCTTAGCACATGACAGGCAACCGAAATATTTTTAAATGTATTAATGACGGAATGTGATGCAAGCACCCTCTCCCTGTTCATAGATTGCTTTGCTTCTTCTGATAAACAGAAAATATTCTACAGAATGTTTTTCAGTTATGGCTGGTATAGATTTATGGCTTTATAGATTTCATTTCACAAATCACCCCAGTCCCAAGGTCTTAGAGACAATCTCTTGTATTTTCTTCTCAGAGTTTTAAAGTCTTGCCTCATACTTAAGTCTCTTCATCCACTTGAAACAGATGTTTTTGTGAATGGTGTGAACCAAGATCCAATTTGTTTTTCCCTATATTGATCATCAATCACACCCATATTGATTGTTGAACTGTCCCCTACTAGGTAGCAGAGCCCTCGGTCACAAAGCGAGTCCCTAGACATTGGGGAGTTTGAGTCCAGGCTCCTGACTCTCTCCATGGCTTGTGCAGCTCACCCGTGCCAACAGCACGCAGTCCCGGCACGGCTTTGGCAGACTCACTGCTGCAGAGCAGCCTCCCTCCCACCCCACGAGCACCTTCCTCTTCTTAAGGATAGTGACTATTCTGAAGCCTGTGGTATTTCTCATAAATTTTAGAAGCAGCTTGTCAAGTTCCAAAACAGACAGAAAAACAAAAACTGAAACAAAATCATTGGTATTTTTATTGAAATCACATTGAATCTACAGAACAATTTGGGGGAATCATCGTCTCTCTGAGAGTGACACTACTTATTAATTAACATGACATATAACTCCATCTATTTAAGTCTTCTTTGATATCTTTCAGTCAAGTTTAGTAATTTTCCACATAAAGATCTTGCCCACAAGTGTTAGGTTTATTGTCAGGATGCTGATGTTGTAATGAAATGCAATCAACCTACTCGGATGACCTCACATTCAGCAACTTTGCTAAACACTCTAATTTTAGACTATTCTAGATTTCATCCATAAATAATACTGTTATCTGCGAATAATGACAGTGTCGCCTATTCCTTTTCTTTCTTTTTTTTTAAAGATTTTATTTTTTTCCTTTTTCTCCCCAAAGCCCCCTGGTACATAGTTGTATATTCTTTGTTGTGGGTCCTTCTAGTTGTGGCATGTGGGACGCCGCCTTAGCATGGTTTGATGAGCAGTACCATGTCCGCGCCCAGGATTCGAATCAACGAAACACTGGGCCGCATGCAGCGGAGCACGTGAACTTAACTGCTCGGCCACAGGGCCAGCCCCCCGCCTATTCCTTTTCTAATCTTTAGATGCTTTATTCATTTTTCTTGTCTTATTCAACAAGTATTTACTGAATACCTACAAAGCGTCAGGCACTATCCTAAGCATTGGAATACGGTGAACAAAAAAGAAACCTCTAGCCTCGTGGAGCTGACACTTGATCTACTTAACTGGCCAGGACCTGAGTTCAATGTTGAAAAGAAGGAGTGGTCACAGGCATCACTGTCCTTTTCTGATTTTAAAGGGAATTCTTTCTAAATTTCACCATTATATACATAACGTTTCCACAGGACTTTTTGATAAATCCTCTTCATCGAGTTAATAATTCCTAGATTGCTAATAGTTTTTATCATGAATAAAATTTTAAACTTTTGAATGTCCTCTCTGCATCCAAGACAGGATCACGTCAACAGTGTCCTTTATCTGTTAATGAAAATCATAGTGATCGATTTTCTGATGTGGAGCCTTAAGCTCCTGAGACAAACCTGACGGCGCTTTCCTTCCTATGCACTGTCGGATTTGGGTTGCTTATGCATGGGGGTGGATTTTGCATCTGCATTAATGAGTGAATGTGGATCGTGCTTTTCCTTTCTTATACTCTATCTTCTTAAAAACTTTTGTGTCAAGATTGTACTAGTCTTATACAAACACTTAGGGAATGTTCACTCTTTTCCTATTTTCTGGAAGAATTTGTTCAGGATCGAAATGATCTTTCCTCATATTTTAGGTAGAAACCTAACGTGTAAGACTAGGATCCAGCGGTGTGCGCTACACCAGGACATGGACACCAGGTGAAAAGACAGGGTAGTTATTGCACCTCACACCTCTTACTCCTGGTAGGCTTCTTTGAATTTTGGAGACAGCACATACCACTCAGGCAATACTGCTGCGACCCATTTATCAGGTGACACAAAGCTGCAAGGTTTGAGAGGTTTCCCAGCAAGAGAGGGGGTCTCAGCAGAGCCATGCTGCAACCTCAGGGGCCCTGCCACTGGGGCCAGAAGACTCCACAGACCCACAGTGCTGGGGTGTCTGTGGTACAGAGAGATTCTGTGTGGAGTGTCCTGAAAGCCCATAGAAAAGTCAGTGCAGACACCTAGGACTCTGGAGCAAAGCCATGTCACCTGCAGAAGACGTCAAGGAAGGGGCCAGTCCTGGCTACTGGACCCTGGTGGAGACTGTCTGACCGTGAGACAGCCGTGTTCATGACACCAAAGCTTCTCCCCATGAGTGGTGTGCACCAGGCCCACCAACAAGAGAAGTACTATATCTAGGGCCAAACCGAAGCACAGCTAGAGGTACAGGGACGTGGCAGGTGGCCCAGTCCTCATGCCTCTCACCTCTGTTGCACCACTGTCTCTTCCTCAGCTCACCCCCCAGCCCAACACATCATGGGGTGATCATTAAAACTAGGAGGAAACACTTAAACCTGGTTAATGGCCGGGGAGGGGCGGGGTTTGGCTCAACCTCCTCAATATTGGTGCAGGCCTCACTAGAGTTGCATGCAGGGATGGCCTGACAGAAGGTTGAGGCAGAGCTCTGGGTGGTGCACCCGATCAGCCACAGTGTGTGTGGAGAAAGAAGTTGCCTGTGGTAAGGATTACAGGATCCTAGACAAGCGCTAAAGCTTGGTCCAGCCTCTGGAGGAAACGAGGTTTGGGGATGAGGCATCCAGATGGACCTTGGGTTGGGCACCATGTGCAGGTCTTTGCATTACAGATCAATGTCCACCAGAGGGTATCCATGGCTGTAGAGGCACTAAAAACTAAGCTTCGGGATGAGTCAACCAACAGATGTCAGCCAACCTCTATCCTCCCCAGCCCTATGTTCACACAGTGGATCCATGAATGGAGTGGCCATGGTGGCCAAGGTGAAGGCTGTGCCTGGGCCCAACAGCTGGGCTCCCTCCTAGCAAGGCTGATTCAGCCATGGCCACTGCTGAATGTCCAGTCTACCATGAGCAGAGGTCAACACTAGGCCTCTATGGGGTACTAAGCTTGAGGCTGTCATCCAGCTACTTGGCAGTAAATCGCTTACATGGGAATCCCGTCACCTGGAAACAGCAGTGATTTGTCTCACCTGGGGTCACTCATATCCCAGGTGTGGGTGTGCCTTTGCTGATGCAGTACCTTGGGCTGCACTAGTACCAGATTTACCAACATAGGACTCCATGTAACATCACAACAGACCAAGCAGAGGGCCTGCTGGCATGTCATGTTCCACATCACTCAGGAGGTTCAGGCCTGCTAAAATGTTGAGACAGCCTCTTATAGGCAAGGATAAAATGCCAGCTTAGTGATATACCTTATGGGGTTCACGATGAACTGATGGCCAATAGATGGTGCTGGGTGCCCAGTAGGTAGAATGCATGGATCCAGGAAACAAGGGGTGGAAGTGGAGGTGGCCCCTCTCACCACCACTTCAGCGCCCCAGTGTGAACTTTGCCCTGATCATCCCCATAAGCTTAGGTTTGGCGAATCTAGAGGTCCTGGATCAAAGGCGTGGGGAAAGCTTCCACTGTGGAACACCAAAGCCATGGTGGTCCCTGCCACTTTGGGCTCCTCGTGCCAGAGGACCAGCAGGCAGAGTTCCCATACTGGCCAGAGTATTTGATGCTGATTATCATAAAGGGCAGAGCTGCTGCTGTACAGAGACAGAAAGAAGTCTATCTGGAAAGCAGGGGGCTCACCAGGGCCTTTCTAGATGCTCCTATGACCAATCTTAGCTGTGACTGGATCACTATGGCACCAGAGCCACATAAGTATATGGCAAGCAGGGACTTGGACTGTACAGGGCAAAGGTCTGGGTCACTTCACCAGACCAGGAACAAGGGCAGCAGAAGGCTAGCCACAGGTCAGAGGACTCCAGAAGGGGCAGAGGTGGAATGAGATGATAAACATCAGCTCAACTCTGACTAAAACAGCAGTGGGAGCTCTAGCTCCTCTTACCAACTCTCTTCTCCCAGAGATGCTGACCAGCACCATCCTGAAGAATGAGTGATGGGAAACCAGCATGGGGTGTGGGCAGAGTTGAGTAGGGCCAGGGTGGCCCCATTATGACGGCCCCTCATGTCCCTTCATCCCCAACAGCTCAGGCCACCAGAGCCTGCATCACCTGCACTGGGGGTGCACTCAGGGGAGCCGGAGATGTCTGAGCCCTTAGCCAAGGACTAATGGGCCCAGAGGTAAAAGTCTGCAGCTCTAGGGTGTGACCACCCTGTCTCCAGAGCCCCTTTGGGGGCCCAAATTTACCCCTCAACACTTGGCTTGAGACGCAGCATTTCCGGCCCTTCTCTTCCCCGTACGTATCCCCAAATCTCTCTCTACTGCTTTTGCCTAAGAAATAACTTTCATGAGAACCCTCATCTCAGTGTCTGCTCCTAGAGAGTTCAACCTAATACAAACAGATGAGATTTTTTTGCCATTTAATTCTAACCTAATGCATTGTACTCAAAGAATATTGCTTTATGATTCAGATTCTTTGAAATCTGTTGAGTCAAGATTATGTTCCAGCACTTGGTTAGTTTTTAGACATACCCCATGTATCTTCGATAAGAGTGAGCATCTCCAGTTATGTATGTATGTATGTATATATGTGCAAAAGAAACCTGGTATTTTAAAATATTCTAAGTTCTTATTGGTTTTGGTTTCTGTTTTTGGTGCCAAGTTGTTAGACACATACAAATTTAAAAGATTCTTGTCTTCCTGGTGAGTTGTTACCAGGGAGCTCCCAGGTGATTCTCAGGCCATCAGCCTGGAAGCTCTTTTGGGAACCACTTTCTTATCCAAGAAAAAGCATTTGCTGAGACAATACTCAATCCCCAAACTCCACCTCTGGAGAGGCTCTAACCCTTCTCCCCAGAGGCTCCTGAGGGACCCTTGCTCTAGAGAGGAGGAGCTAGCACAGCCAGGGCCTGGAGACACACTGAAGGAGTACCCCAGAAGGAAACCACTTTGGGACCCTGGAGGAGGGACAGGAAATGCTACTTACCGCAATCTCTGTTACTAAAATATCAGTAATACTTCCCAGCACAGTGACAAAGTCAAAGACATTCCAGGCATCTCTGAAGTAGTTCTAGAGAGAAAGAAGAGCAGTTAGTGCTAGCGGCTGGTGAGGGCTCTGCCAGGTGAGGAGTTGCAGGAGGTGGCCTCTAATCAAGAAGGGCGAGGGAACAGATGGGCTCCCAGGTGGGACAGCACAAAGCCAGTGTAAGCAGACACCACAGCTAGGCACACAGATGCCTCTGGGCCTGGGCAGGTGCCTGACTGAGAGCCCTGTGTCCAGAGAGAGGGAGTCTGGCCGCAGCTGCCTCCAGGAGCTGCTCTGGAGGAGAGCTCGGACAGCCAAGAGTGTCGAAGCCACCCCTTCCCAGGGCCCCTGCAGTGTTACATGTGCCCAGGAGCTCGGGGAATTCCCAGGTCCAAACTGTGAGTTCCCAAAGGTCCCCCTACAGAGGAAAAGCCAGGATGCTGGCCACCAAAAGGCCAAGAGGGAGCCAAGGCACATACCAGCACCCCAAAGGCGATGATCTTCAGCACGCATTCCATGGAGAACATGGATGTGAACACAATGTTCAGGCATTTCAACATCAGCTCGTACTCGTAGGGTGCGTCATAGAACTGCCCGGGGAATGGGTGCCATTGGCCACAGGCTCAGCTGCCCCAGGACACCCCACTGGGGACCACTGTCACCTCCTGTCAGAGCACAGTGGGCAGACAGAACCACACACCTGCCCAGCCCAGGGATGCCCCTCCCCATTCTCCCCCTGTGTCCTCCCAGAAACTTCTCACTGTCTCAGCCCGTGGACAACTAGGGGGACCAGGATCCACAGGCACCCTTTGCTGCCCAGGACATGGAGCAACACCAGCTCGCCATCAGCAGAAAGAAGGACTCTCTGCCTGGCTTAAGTCAGGTCCCAAACCCCGGCTGGTGGCAGCTGGCAACCATGTTGGGCCCCACACACCTTCATCATCAACACCACTGTGTTGAGGGCTATCATGGCCATGATGAAGTACTCGAAGGGTGGCGACACCACAAACGTCCACGTCTTGTACTGGAAGGACTGTTTGTTCTGGGGCATGTACCGCGTCAGGGGCTTGGCGCTGATGGCAAAGTCAATGCAAGCCCTCTATGTAGGGAGAAAGGAGCAATGAGAACTCAGAGGGGGAACCTGACACTGCAGCATCCCCTGCACCTGTCCCCCTCATCCTCGCAGGGAGCCCTGAGGAGAGAAGGCAAAATGAAGGAATCTGGGCCTCCTCCAGGCAGCCCCAACCAACCACACACAGTCTCTCGCTGCCTCTGTGCCGGTGGACAGCGGCAGCCAAAGCTGACCCTGACGATGAGTGATTTCTAGGCAGAAGGGAAGCCCAACAGTCCTGTCCACACTGCCCATCGGGGAACCCAGTAGAATGTACACTGCACACATGTAGACAGGGCAGGAGAGGGAGCCACCTACCTCATTCTTCTCCAGGCTGCATTCAGACATCACCTTGTCCCCCTGCTCCTGGAAGGTGATGATGATCAAGGCCACGAAGATGTTGACAAAGAAGAAGGGGAAGACCACAAAGTAGACCACATAGAAGATGGACAACTCCATGCGGTACCCAGGGCTTGGGCCCTGTTCCTCATAGGTGGCATCCACTGAGTGTTTCAGCACCCTGGGCAAGAGCAAACACCCGGCATCAGGGGACCCATGAGGACACAGCCCAGGAATCATGACATGCACCCCAGGTAAGGTTTCCACACCAGGGCCCAGAGACGGTGCGAGGAGATGGGACTGAGCCCAGGGACGGCTCTGCTATGCTGTGAGCCCAAGCCTGGTGCATGTGGCTGCCATCCCTCCTGGAGGTGGGCCACCATCCCAACAGGGTTTGTACTCAGAGCTCTTACAGGACCTCCAAGGGCAGAGACTCTGGGTGGCTGAGGGCCTATCCCCAGAAGGAGAGGTAGAAGAGGCCTAGCAGTTCTGCCCTGCCCTGCTCATTCTCAGCTCACACCCAGCCCACTCGCTCACACCCAGCCCACTCGCTCACAACCAGCCCACCTGCTCACACTCAGTCTACCCACCCACTCCTAGCTCACCTGCTCATACCCAGCCTACCTGCTCACACCCAGCTCACACCCAATACTCCAGTTTATGCCCAGCCCACCAGCTCACATCCAACTTCCAGCTCACACCCAACTCTCCAGCTCACACCCAGCTCACACCCAATACTCCAGTTTATGCCCAGCCCACCAGCTCACATCCAACTCTCCAGCTCACACCCAGCTCACACCCAACTCTCCAGCTCATGCCCAGCTCACCTGCTCATGCCCAGCTTTACCTGCCTTCAGAAAGCCCAGGGCTCAGCAGGGTCTCCTGCCAGATCATCGATCATACCTTCCAATGGGTGGTCTTCCCAGCCCCAAAGGAAGCCCCCTGCCATTCAGTGTGCCACTGAATGCATACAACCCTCTGGCTGCATTTCACTGAGGCCAGAGGGCTAGCACAGGGAGATACCAAGAGTCCCATTCCCCCTCTGGCCTCCAGCCACTCAAAAAGGACTTTCAGGAGATCACTATGCTGCGTCTTTTGGTTTAATCTTCTCCTCTCCTCCAGGCTGCCCACTCTTGGAGGGCAGGGCCACATCTCACCTGGTAGGTAAGAACCTACGGGGTGTTTGCTGAGTGACTGAAACACAAACGGACACAGAATCTGGGCTTCCTGCCCTTCCGCCCCTTGCTCTACCCTGACCAGCCACGATACACCAAATGAGTACTCACATGGGCCACCCTTCTCCCGTGGACACCGTGAACAGTGTCAGCAGAGCCCAGAGCACGTTGTCATAGTGAAAGTCATATTTCTTCCACTGCCGTGGTTGAGCTTCCACTTCCTCCTTCTCATAATCCAAATACTGACCCCTAGGAATGGGAAAACAGAGGAGGTTAGAGATTAAACACAAAGGACCCAAATAAACCCATGTGTCTACAGTTAACTTGTGTCTGAAAAAAGGTTGCCCATTCAATGGAGAAAGAACAGTCTCTTCAATGATGGTGCTAGAAAAACTGGATTTCCACATGCAAGAGAATGAAGCTGGATCCCTACCTGACTCCATATACAGAAATTAACTCAAAGTCAAACAAAGACCTAAATGTAAGAGCTAAAACTATAAAACTCTTAGAAGAAAACACAGGGGCCTCAGATTTGGGGATGGATTCTTAGATATGACACCAAAATCATGAGGAAAAAAGTGGACACATTGGACTTCATCAAAATTTAAAGGTTTTGTGCTTCAAAGGACATCATCGATACACAGAATGGGATTTGAAGACCATCTATCTGATAAGGGACTTGCGTCTAGAATATATAAGAACTACCATATCAATTATAAAAAAGACAACTCAATTTAAAAATTGGTAAAAAATACGAATAGATATTTCTTTGAAGAAGACATACAAATGGCCAATAAGCACACAAAAAGATGCTCAACATCACAGGTCATCAGGGAAACGCAAATCAAAACTGCAATGAGCCACCACTTTATACCCACTAGGTATTTAAATTTTTAAAAAGGAAAATAATAAGTGTTGACAAGGATGTGGAGAAATCAGAACTCTCATACATTGCTGGTGGGAATATAAAATGGTTCAGCCTCGTTGAAAAACAGTCTGGCAGTTCCAGAAACTGTTAAACAGAATTACCATATGACCCATCAATTCTGTTTCTAGGTACAGACTCAAAAGAAATGAAAAGATCTGTCCACACAAAACTTTATTCATGTGTTCAGTGCAGCATTAATCATAATAGCCAAAAGGTAGAAACAACCCAAATGATCATCAACAGATGAATGAATATAACAAATGTGGCATCTCTACAGAATGGAATAATATTCAACCATAAAAGGGAATAGAGTACTGACATGTGCTACAACATGGATGAATCCTGAAAACAATATGCTAAGTGAAGGAGGTTAGACACAAAAGAACATATATCATATGACTTAATTTATATGAAATGTCCAGAATGGGGAAATCTATAGAGACGGAAAATAGATTAGTTGTTGCTTGGGGCTGGGGCTGGGGAAGTAGGGGTGATAGCTAAAGGGGATGGTTTTTTTGTGGGGTTTTTTTAAACTGATGAAAATGTTCTAAAACTGACTGTGGTGATGGTTGCACAACTCTGTGAATATACTAAAAATCACTGAATTGTACACTTTCAATGGGTGAATTGTATGGTATATAAATAATATCTCTATAAAGCTGTTTTTGTGAAAAACAAAGGACCCCATTGCAATGGGGAAAGATGGTCTTTTCAAATAAATGGTGCTAGGTCAACTGGATATCTATCTACAGAAAATTTATCTTTAGCCATACTTCACACAACAAACAAAAACCAACTCCAGATAGATCACAGTCTATATGTGAAGACAAAACGAAAACTTTTTGTGGAAAACAAAAGGGGACATCTACCTGACCTTGGGATGGATTTCTTAAACAGGATACAAAAAGTAAAAACATAAAAAAAGGCAAGTGTACTATGTTACAATCATGACTTTGTTCTTTAAAAGACATCACTAAAAGAGTAGATCTGGCAAAGGACTCCTATCCAGGACCTTAAAGATTTCCTACAAATCAACCAGAAAGAGACAGAGAACCCACACAGGAAAATTGGCAAAGGCTGGCACAGACATTTCCAAGGAAGCAACATCCAAGTGGTCAGTCCATCTGGGAAAAGGTGCTCAGCCTCACTGGTCATCACACAGGTGCAAATGAAACCACAGAGAAATGTCAGAATCCCTGAACCAGAAAGGCTAAAAAGCAAAAGACAGAAGATGCCAACTATAGCAGGATGTGGAGTACTGGAGCTCTCATCCATGCTGGTGGGAGTGTGATTTTACACAAGAATCTGGCAGCACCTACAAAAGCTGAACATAAGCACAGTCCACAACCCAGCAATTCCACTCCTAGACTGCCACTCCTGGAACTGTGCACATGTGCCCCCAACAGACATGTACTGGATAGTCACAGCAGCACTGCTCAGGAGAGCCTCGAACTAGAAAACAACCCACATGCCCATCAGTCACAGAGTGGATACGCAAGTGGTGCCATTTCCATACAGGAGAATATTACAGAGACAACCGGGCCATCGCCCATGGGTGGGGAAGGAGCTGCCCGTGCTGCCTTACTTAGCGTCCACGCTGGCACCACCTCCATTCCCCTGGTTCCTCCCTGAGGGCGCCTCTCCTATCTGCTCTGATATGGGCCTGGGCCCAGAAAGGCCTGAGGCCTACAATGATGGTCAAAGTGGCCACTGGGCAGTGCCTCTGTCCTCAGGGCCCAGCTCAGACCTCCAGGATTTACAGAGACCTCCAGCATTGCCCCAGGGCTCCCATGAGCTCCCTGGATGTCAGCAGGCAGGAAGAGCATGTCCATCAGACATGGCTGCTCCCTGACTCTACTGAGGAGGACGTGCTGGGTTGGTGCAGCCCTGGGGACAAAGGCACACTCCCCTGCTCTGGGGTACGTCCCAAGCAGGCTCCTCCCAGAGCCCTCACAGGGCATTCCCACTGCTGGCTTTGCAGCTGTTCTCTGCATCACGGAGCTGCACCCCTGCTCCCAGCCCTGCCTTGGTTTACCTGCAGTCCCTCTCCAGCTCCTTGGACTCGTCAGTGCAGTAGAAAAACTTCCCTTTGAAGAGCTGCACCGCGATGACAGCAAATATGAACATGAAGAGCATGTAGACAATCAGGATGTTGAGGACGTTCTTCAGAGAGTTCACCACACAGTCAAACACAGCCTGGTGGGGAGGGGGGATGGAGCCGTGAGGGGAAGGGCAGGGCACCCAGGCTCAGAACCTCCAGGGCCCCCTGGGCATTGGAGGACCTTGCAAGGTCCTGAGGCCCATAACCGTAGAAAGGCTCTGCTGCAGGCTGCCTTGGCAGAGAAAGCTGCCTGATGTTCTCTTTCTCTCAGGAGGGGCCATCTTGGACTTCATGGAGTGGGCAGGAGGTGCTACAAGAGGCAGCGCGGGGCAGATGGGCTGGATGATGAGGAGAACCTGGTGCTGCAGGTCTGGGTTAGGCCACGTAAGCAAGGGTGACCTGGAGCCAGGCTGACCCATGTCAGGAGGGGCCGACAACAGAGAGAAAGGAGTGGAGCTGGGTATGTGGCCAAACCCCAGCTCCTGCACCTGGGCCCTGCCAGCAGATCACACTTTGCCCATCAGTGGGAACCAACACAGGGCAGAAAAGCAGTGATGCTGTGGCCAGCTCCAGGGAGTTTTGGCACGCTGGGTGGCCCAGAGGTGACTCTGTCACCTGTTACCACCACTGCCTGGGCTTTCTCTCAGGTTCTTTTCCCTCTGGAAGCTCAGCTTTCCCTGCACTGCCAGTAGTGCTGACCCTAGCCCTAGCCCCTCTTTCCCAGAGCTGAGGAGAAGCCCTGTCGTGCTCTGGCTGTGCAAACCGGCAGATCCCCAACCATCTCCCGAGACACTGCCAGGCACACTCCCAACACCAGCAGCTGCCTCAGCAAATGCAGACACTGCCCACCTGCACAGTGCCCATGGCACCCTTTACCTGACAGACCAGGTCTAAGACCCTACTTGGCACAGAGGGCCTCCGGCTGCCTGCAGGTCACCTCTCAGCCTGTCCCTTCACACACAGGCTCTAGGCAAAGCGCCTCCTATAATCCCCACATTGCTTAACGTCTCCAAGGCTTGCACTTCCAAGCTGCTCATAATACTTTACTGCACACGGTTTTGGAGGATTAAATGAGTTTACAGACATAAAGCATTTCACACAGTATCTAGCACAAGCTCAATAATTATCAAATTTTAGCACAGTTCTAAGTGTTTGAGTTCACATTCTTTCCCTTATCCAGAACCTCAGCCATACACAGCACTTAGTGCCCAGCCCAACAACCACTTCTCGGGAGCCCCTGCCCTCCCTGCATCTCCCCCACGATCCTCTGCCTCTCAGCAGCCCCTCCCCGCTGTACTGCAGCTGTGGGTGAAAAGATGCTGTCCCACCTGGTGCTGTTGGGTCAAGGAAGAGGAGCCTGACAGGACACCACTGGAAACAAGCTCTTCTTGGGGGAGGGCCATAGAGCTGAGAGAGTCCCTCCCACCCACACAATGCACAATCTGAGAAAAATTAATCTGGGGCCTCCTCTCAGCTCTGCTCATCTCCACTCCAGATGGGAAGCTGCAGCAGGATGGGCCAGTTACTTATAAACATGTACACACACAGGCACAGCACACTGCACATACATACATGTGCACAGAGCATACACATGCATAAGCACACGCACACATACACACCTACATGTGCACACATGAACAGCAAACATACGTGTACACACATGCCCATATTCGCACGTGCATGCACACTCACACACAGCCCTGCACACTCCTCAAGTTCCATCTCAAGGCTCTCACCTTGAGCTTAGGCAGCCGTTTAATGGTCTTGAGGGGCCGTAGGACGCGCAGGACTCTCAGAGACTTGATGGTGTTGATGTCTTTCCCTTTGGATCCTCTAGAAGGGAGAAGCCACACATGCAGACAGGCAGGACGCACACTGTGGCCAGCTCCCATGAAGCTCCTGCAGTCTGGGTCACACTCCCTGTGCATTTCGTCTTGGGCCCCAGGGCAGAGGGTCTAGGAGCAGGGAAGCCTTGGCCCTGCAGGAGCCACAGGCCAGTGCGTGTTCTCCTCCAGGCAGCCTGGCCAAGGTGTCGGCCGAGTGGACAAGGGCCAGGGCCGGGTCAGCAGCACCTGGTGTCCAGGGAGAGCTGAGCTTCCAGGGGGGAAGAACCCATTCTCCCAGCACTCCCCTAACAGCCACCCCCCAACCAGCTTCACTGCTGTGCTGAGACCAGCAGTGGGAATAAAGAGGTGAGGAGAGGCCTGCACCAGGATCGTAGGCCTAGCCTGGGGCCAGCACGTGGAAGCCCACAGCAATGTGCCACCATGTCCACTGGTGCCAGAGCCTTCTGGAAGGGCCAGTTTCCCCTGCTTTTCACTCCTGGTAAAGGGAGGTCAGGGGACATGTCTGGAGCTCTCTGCTGGATCATGTCCTCTCTCAATTGTCCTAACACTCCTCCAGATGATGTAAAACTGACAGGGAAGGAGAGGCGGAAAAGGATGGGAGGCCTGGAGGGAGGGAGGGAGGGAGTGTAAGAAAGAGACAAAGTTAGAGGAATACAGAGGCAATGCAAGAGACAGGGGTGGACAAAGAAAGACAGACCAAGGGAGAGAGGAAGAACTAGAGAGGGGGAAAGAGCCCAGAGAGACCAAGAGAAGCAGATGGAGATATCAAGGCATCAAGAAAGAAGCAGACAAGAAAGCCCAAACACGGGGAGGGTGGGTAAGACAGGAAGAAAGGTAAAGAAAACTCTAGGCACCAGAAACAAGCTAGAAGTCCAGGACATTGAACCCAGATCAGGTCCCCTCACAGAGGAAGCCAGAGCACACCCAAGTGGCTCCCTCAGGCTGCCAGGGGCCCAAGAATTGTCAGACTCTGGGGCTGGCCCTTCCACCAACCAGAAGTCAGAGCAGGAATGTGAGGGGAGGGTCTCCTGAGAGGCCTTCAAGGTTTCCCGTTTCCCTCAGAAGCAAGGCCACAGTCCACCTGCAGGGGCAGAGGCTGAGGGCTCAGGACTGGGGTCTCTCTCCCATTCTGCTCAGAGGCCACTTCCCCCAGGCTCCCCAGGAGCCTGCACTGGGGAGGGGACTGGCCCCATGGCCTTCCTTGGACTGCAGCCAAGCTCTGGAGTACAAGCTGCAAGGCCCAGGAGGGCTCTGTGGGGAAAGGAGAGCTCAGGCCCAGTCCCCTATTCTCTCCCAAGACTCAGCCAGGGCCCACACTCCAGGATCACACCAGACTCCTCCTGAAACACCAAGCTTCCAGGCGGGAACACCCAGCCTCCCGACAGTCATTGGCTGTTCCATCACTGCAGTGTGCTCACCCGCACCCCCAAACCAGCTTCCTCCGCTGCCCCCTGAGACTAGCACCAGGAGAAGAGTAGACAGGGAGGCCTGCGGAGGAGGCAGACCTGGAGGGGCAGGCAGCCCCCCAGGCACCTGTGTCCTGAATGTCTCAAGGCTGTACTTCTCTCCTGCCAGCCCAGAGCCTTTCTCCTGCTGAGGCCGCCTGGCTGGATGTGACCACTCCCCTCCCTCTCACTCCCAGGGTCCCTGACTGACGCTGGCAAAGTTGTCACCTCCTTCATACAGAAAGAGGGTTGGTTATGTCCCCCAAAGGAGATGGAGTGCAGGAGGAAGTCGTGGAGAAGAAAGAGGAAAGACAGCCAAGATTCTGGAGAAGGGACATGGGGGAAAATGCCTCAGGATGTCCAACATCCCGGCAGCCCTGGTCACACAGCAGCTCCCACCTGGAGCCCTCACTGCCTTCCAGGACCATATTCCAAGCCTCCAGCACTCCCTCAGGACTCCCTGCTCACCAGGTACCTCCTTACTAAGGGCTGGCCAGCCCCAATCCTAGCCCTACCGGGTCCCCACAGGCAAGGCAGGAACACGCCACCCAGGGACATGGTTCCTGGAAGCATGCAGCCCGGAGGAGTTGGAGGAGGAGGAGGAAGCGGAGGAGGAGGAAGAGAAGGAGGAGTGGAGGTGAGGCATGGTGATGAAATGGCCCACAAGGGGCCTGTCAGTGCACTATGATGTGGGCAGTGGGAGGGGACAGAGGGAAGGCATTACCCCATGAAGCTCCTATTGAGAGTCCAGCAACAGAGAGACAAAGAGAAGAGAGTCAGTGAGGAGGCCTCCCCAGGCACAGCTCAGCCTGTGCCTTCCCCATGGCTCCGAGAAGATGAAACCATCCCTCAGTATCTGCATCCACTGGGGGTCTTCCTTATCTCTGGGTCTCACCCCACCACTTCCCCCTGCATTTACCCCCCAGCTCTACCCAAGCCCCCCATACCTGCCTCACGCCCGCTGCCACGCAGGGTATGAGGGAGTCAATCCAGGCCCAGCCACAACAGGGCTGAATGCTGCTCACTAGGGAGCCAGAGAAGATGGCCTAACTTCCTGATGGGGGAAGACACCCACCAGCACCCACCAGCTCTGGCTGACCAGGCAGTGCAGCTGAGGTCAGGGCAGGTCACGATATTCTGAAGGACCCGAGAGCAGACACTAAACAAGCCAGACGCCTGCCCACCCAATGGTAGAACTATGGGCTGCGCCAGGGATCGATGGGCATGAGGTCCTCCTGACCACACAGCCCAGCCCCATGCAGACAGGGGTGGGCTACAGACAGCCCAGAGGGCCGATGGAGCCCTCCTCCCCTCACCCGACACCTCGTCACGGCTCTGGGAACTGTGGCCAGCCAGATCCACAGCAAACGTGGGTACTTACGAGAAGGCAAACGCCACCAGGGCCCCACTGACCACAATGAAGTCCAGAATATTCCACAGGTCTCGGAAGTAGGCCCCAGGGTGCAGCAGCAGACCCAAGTCGATCATCTTCAGGGGAGAAACACACTTTAGGGTGCAGAAGATTTCAGAAAAGCAAAACAGAGCCAGGCTTCAGAGTCATGGGGTTGGGGGTAAGGATGCTACTCCAGGTCACGCCCTGCCACAGGAGGGGATGCAGCCCAGGTCACGCCCTGTCAGGCGAGGGGACATGACCCAGGTCATGCCCTCTGAGGGCTTCAATGGACCTTTGGACCTCAATGCAATTGCCCCCACCTTGACCTACATGGTCAATAGATCCTGCCTGGGCCCCCAACTCCCCTGGAGCCTGAATGAGACCCTCCTCCATTGCTGGGCTGCAGGCACACACAGCCCCAGGGAGCTCAGACCCTCAGAGGGTCAGCTCCGTGCAGCAGGAGGAAGAGCTGGTGGGATTGACAGGGACCTGACTCTGCCACTCCTGGAGCTATGATTTTGGGCAAGAATCTTAATGTCCCTAAGTCTCAGCTTCCTCATCTGTAAAACGGGATGACCAGGAGTTTGCAAGGGTAAATGAAGAACCAGAGGCACACACACAAGAAAAGCCGCCCCGAGTCACGCACGTGGGCACACGTGAAGCTGCAGTGCAGTCAGAGATTGCACACACGTGCACATTCAACCACAGTGAACGCACACCTGTGTAAATACAAGCACCAGCCACTTGTCAGACATCGACAAGGGAGCAACACCTGTCAATACCTACAGACAGAAAACAAAGGTCACAACGAAATGGCCAACTCTTAATCTACCACCAAACACTACCATTCTTCTAAACCAAAGTCTTCAGCACCCACTTGCCATGATCTTTGAGCTGGAGGCCACTGTCCTCTCCCCAAGCTCTCTTTCTTCCCCGCCTGCTGTCAGGGCCCTCTTCTGCTGTCACGAGACAACCCTGAGGGCAGAGCTGAGCCCACACCCGCACCTTGGGGAGCGGTAGCCCTGAGGTGGAGGTGCCGTGGAGACAGGCATAGGCGAGCACTCCCAGGGCTGATGTGACGCTGTGAGGAACCCTCAGCGAACGATGGCCTCTTGTCTCCACAAGACAAAACCTGTACTGCAGGTGTGTGTGCCCTCACATCACTGCACACATGAACACACGTTCTCTCACTGAGCACACACCCAGGGCACACCCACCACACGCCTTCGTAAGAGGTTACAAGCCCCACCCCATCTCAGCCATAAGGGAGGATGTGCAAAGCGCAGGGTCACCAGGGCAACCAAGTATCTCACCTTCATCACCATCTCAAAGGTGAAGACGCCTGTGAAAATGTAGTCCATGTACTTTAGAGCCTAGAAACAAAAGGAAGGTTATTCACGAAGGCTAGGCCAGAAGCTTGAACCAGGGCCATGTCAGAGGCTCCGGGTTTCTCCTCCAGGCCTCTTAGCAGATAACCCATCAGCTGGGGGACCCATGGGCAGCAGTCATTGGGAGGGAAGACTTGGCGAGTGCCCCTGTGGGAACAGTACCCTGTGGCAGCAGCCCTGGCTCTGATCCCAGGCACATCTCCACTCTTCCCGTCTCTAACATGGGGCTGGACCAGGTAGCATCCCCAGACCTTCATCCCCACACTCCCAGAGAGAGAAGGGGTGCCCAGTGAGCAGACAGGACCCTGGGACCACCACGCCCTCCACAGTCTGACAGCCCCACTCACATTGTTCCGGGGCGAGTCTGTCCTCACAGGATCCTCGGCGGCCAGGGCGATGCTGCTCAGGGCAATGACCACAAGAATGACCATCTCGAAGTACCGCATGGTCACGATGTAATGGCAGAAGCGGCGGAGCCTAGAGGGCAAAGTACGGATCACCAGGAGGCCACAGAGAGACCAGGCTGGGCCCCCTACAGAGCACGGGCTTGGCCTTTCCCTGCAGGAAGGTGTTTCTGCTAAGTGTCCATGGTCAGGAAGCAGTGGCCAGGTGACTCAGATTCTTGAGAGGGCGTTCCAGGAAGAGGGGTGGGGAGGCTGCCAAAGCCACGGCAGGGGCAGTGAACAGCAGCTGGCAGCCAAATTGGTCTGGTTCTGTTTGTCGGCCTGACATTCTTTTGGAGCACAGCCATGCCCACGCTTTTACCTACTGTGTGTGGACTGCCCTGCCTTTACAGGATTACAGGTTTGCTGCAGGTGGGATGGAGGGAGCTGTGCAAAGAAGAAGAGGCTGAATACCAACACTCCTGGGGAAAGCAGGCCCCCGGAGACTTCCCCAGCTGTGCTGGGTGTGGTGTCCTTTGCTGAGCCCCCAGAGCTGACTGTGCACACCTGTATTTCAGTCACCTGTCCACCTCGCTCACCAGTTGGCATTACTGACCACTGTTCTGCTCTGCTCAGGCATATTCTGGACACCGGGGCACAGTGGTGAACAGGACGCCAGTAACAGTGCAGACATAAACCCACAGGAGACTCTCAGACGCTGACAAATGCTACAACACTGTAGGAGACAGTGACCAAGAGGTCAGGGAAGGCCCCTCTGGGGAACAGTGAAGCTGACCCCAGTGACGAGAGGGGAGAGCCGTAATGAACACAGGGCAAGACTGCTCCTCCTGCCACTGCCAGGGAGGTGCACTCCCAGCGCTACCTCTGCAACCTGCCCCTCCCACCTCTGCCTCCACAGGCTCATCGCTGCCCCATTAGCCTCTCCAACCTCTTCCTCTCACCAGCACTTCCCTATTCCCAAGCACCTTCCATCCGAAAGGACTTTCCATCCCAGCACACCCACCCACTCCCCTCTCTCCTTTGAAGGGACCTATTATGCTCCTCGGCACCCTGACCACTGCTGTCTGGGTGAGGAGTCACTGGCTCCAGCCTCTGCACCCGCCAGAGTCGCCCTTCCTAGGGCTACTGGCAACCTGCTGGCTCTTCTCCCTCCTTATTGAAACACCTTTCCTTCCACCTCCACAAGGCTGCGTCTCAGGCCCTCGTCTGCCCCTGTCCCTCTTTCCCTCTAATCAACAGTCACCAGTCCATCTCATGGGTGCGTCTCCACCACTTAGCTCTACCCCTCGCTCAGATCCCCGAGTCCACCTGGCCCTGAGACCTCTGCCAGCTGCCCCAGGCTATGTAGGATCTCCATTCACCTCCCCTGGCTCGGCCAGGGCCCCCGCTGTCAAGCAGAAACCCTAGGTGTCATCCTTGACCCCTCCCTCCCCTTCCACATCTAATTTATCATCAAATTCTGCAGGTTCTACCTCCAAAATTTCTCCCCAAGCATTTTACTTCCAAACCTCACCACCACTCTTCCTGAAAACTTTGACCATAACTGAGTGGTCTCCCCACCTCCAGTCTCCCACCGAAATATTCTGCTCAAGTGCAAACTGACTGTGCCACACTTACCCCAAGCTATGGCGACCTCTCCACGCTCCTCGGGGCTCCTCAGCCAATGCCAGGTTTCTCCACAGGACACATAACAGGCTTTTCTCTACCCAGTTCTATCTCCAGCAGTTCTGAGCCTGATATCTGCCACTTCTGGACCACTGTCAATTCTCTCCTCTCTACAAAGAATGTTTGTCCCTCCCTTTTCATCTTAATGCTTATTCAACCTTCAGGTTTCAACTGAGATCTCTCATTTCCTCCAGGAAAGCTCTGCTGATGTTCCCCACCTGCTCCCAGACACCAGCACTTCCCTACTCTACCTTTCCCACTCTGTATTTACGTGACAGGCTGTTCCCCTCCTCCAGCATACTGTGGGTGGTGAGAGGCAGGGGCCATGTCTGTCTCCATCGCCACTTTACTCCTAACCCCTAGCAGAGCAGAGCATGCTCCCCATGAATCTGAGTTGAATGAAAGAAGAGGGAGGGAAGAAGGGAGGATGGATAATGGAGGGCTGAGTGCAGAGACTGCTGGATGCCCAAATGAGAAGGGCTTGCTGGACAGAAGGGTAAAGGATGGAGCATGAGTCCACGGGACCCTGCTGCCCTCTGACCACCCTGGCCACACCGGCTGCTGGGTGGTTCTACCTTTGCTCTCCCTGTCACCACTGTCCAGGGTGCTCTCCCTGACTTTCCTCTCGTCTTTGCTCCAATCTTGCCTCCCACGAAGGACCAACATGACCTTTCCTCTTTCATTCCAGCACCCCCAACAGTCCATGTTTCCATTGGCTGCTTTGCATTTCCTCTTAGCACTTAGCACCATGTGACACCTTATGTCCTTCACTTATTTGTCTTGTTTGCTGTCTGTCTCTCCCACTAGCACATAAGCTTAATAAGGACAGGGGTCCTTGTCTGTTCTGTTCATCACTGTGTATTCCCAGCACCTAGAGTGTTGTTGGGCTCATAAATATTGGTTGAACTAACAAAGGCAGTTGGACTGATGAGTGGACAAGAAATGCATGGTGA
This sequence comes from Equus asinus, assembly GCF_041296235.1. Classification (NCBI taxonomy): domain Eukaryota; kingdom Metazoa; phylum Chordata; class Mammalia; order Perissodactyla; family Equidae; genus Equus; species Equus asinus. The sequence goes on from NC_091799.1 coordinate 9,550,125, forward strand.
CTATGTGACAGACGAACAGAGGAGAGGAGACAAGGATAGACATGTGAGTGAAGATGGTGAGCACGATGCAGAGGTGGACAAGTGGAAACACGAATGCATGATGGATGTAAACTGGGTGCGTGTGTGCAGAGACGAACAAACGCCACAGCAGGGCTCTAGGACTGACTGTGTGAGTTCAAACCCTAGCTCCACCCCTAAGACTGGCCGTGTGTTTGTGGACAAGTCACAGCACTCCCCTGTGGCTTTGTGTCCTCGTCTGTGAAGTGAGGTAACAACAGGCCTGTGAAGTGAGCTTTGTGGATTGCTGTGATGATGAGGACATTAACACATGAAAAGGGCACAGAATTGGTGCCTGCCAGGTCACTCTAGGACACGCAGCCATCATGCGCATGTGGCTCATGGGCCATGGATGGATGGGATGGGCACACAGCAGGGGCAGGTGAAGGAGACTCACAGGTTGGTGGGGCTTAAACAGAACATGGAGCTGTATGGGACGATGGGTCGGGGGCCACTCCTCATCACATCATCAGCTTCCACCTCCTTCTTCCCCTCTGCTTGGCTTTCCAGGTCCACGTTACCACCTACAAGGACACAGGGCCACCGAGTTAGGGGTGTGGCACACACAAAGCTCACATCACACAGGTCTCACCTGGGCAACAGACACTCTCCCAGTTCCAATCCCACAGGCGAGTGGGGCAGGTCTTCATGGACCCACTCAGAGAAGGGTGTGTGGCTAAAAACCCAGCTTCACATGAGACTCCTTGAACTCGTGGTCAGATCACAACTGAGGCGAGCAGTGGCCAGGACCAAGCCAGCACTGGAGAGCTGGGGCCGTCTGCACAGAGACCCTAAGAGAGCCTTCCGCACCCCTTACTTCACCAAGCACTGCACCCTTGGCTCCAGACGCCTCTGCCTCCACTGGTGCCGTTAGTCTAGGTGTTCTAAGAACGCTAACGTCCCCTCAGCCCCGAAGACCAAGGCCAGCAGGCCCCCTTCCCCCCATTCAGCGTACACTCCTAGAGAAAATCACCACGTGCAGGGAGGAGCAGGGGCAGCCCTGGACTACAGACACTCTCTGGAAACTGGTGATCCAGTCTAACCTGGCCTGGATGCTCTCCAGGACGTAGCGAAGGCCCTGTCTGCCAGGCACTGCAGAGCAGGGCACGGCCAGCTCGCAGGCAGCCAGGCGCTGCTCAGTCCACACTCTGGCTCTCCTCCCCACTCCCCCGCTTCCCTGAGGCTCATCCTCTGCTCTCTCAGCACCCCTGTCTCAGGCTTGGCTCCTGCAAATCAGACTCCCCAAGATTAAAATGCCCATGACCTTTGTTCCTTTTAAGTAGATTGTGTCATCTGTGCATACTATTTTTCTCACGATAGTTTTTCGTTTTTAACGATCCGAATGTATATTTCAGTTCTGTGGGTGACAGAGTTCCTGAGAACTCAAAGACGCCCAGGGAGATAGTGCAGTGAAGTGGAGCCAATGCCCACTGTTGTACCGCATTTTTACTTCTTAAAAAAATATATATATATAAGCAAAGAGGATGTTCAAGGGCAGCTGAAGTGAGGATAGCTATCCCCAGAACTTGCATGAAGAGCAAGGCTCCAGGCCTCTCCCCCTGACCACTAGCCACTCTGAAGTCCTGCAGAGAACGGCTGGGCCAGAGAAAAAAGCCTCAAGCTGAATCCGAGAACAGCGCAAGCCACAGCGGTAGTGGTTTACGGCTCCTAGGCTGTGAGCCTACCTGCACCCGGTACCGTCGAGTCTCCCCGCAGAAGGCGCACATATATGATCTGCTTAGAAGGCAACTGGGCAAGACTTACTTAAAGCCTTAACAACCTCTATCTGTTGGTTTAATTTGTGGGGCATTATCTCCTAAGGAAATCAAGCATGCACACAAAAATCTATATGCACAGAAGTGTTTGTTACAAGTTCTTTTACAATAACTAAAGATTATAAAATGTACAACCATAGGAGATAGACTAAGTATGCAATACTTACATGAAGCATTATACTATGGATATTAAAAATGCCTACAAATAGTTTAAATGACAAAAGAAGTTTATGATATGGTAAGTTAACAAAAAAAGGCAGGCTACATACTCGTATATCCCAGATGAGCTGAACTACAAAAATAACACGCATCGGACAAGAAGTGACACCTGGACAAGGATAACTGGGGAGATCTCTGATGGCGATGTCATTCTCTTCACTCTACTTTTCACATTTAAAATGACTTTCCATGATGAGCACGCATCACGTTTAAATTAAGAAACATTTATTATTTTAAAACCACAGCTTTTCAGACTCTTCCACAATAACAATAAAGCAAACCCAAGAATAAGTAAACTGGGAGAAAAGAACCAATATGGACTCAATGAAGAATTTTGCTGCTCAAAAAAAAGTGGAACAAAGATGCCAGAGCCTGGATGGAAATACTTCTCCTGAAACAGATTTACTACAACAAAAATCATCAATTAAATCAAAGCAGACCAAAAAAAAAGTGGGGAGAAGACCAAAATGAAAACTGAGGAGACTAAGTAAACTCATTGTTGGAAGCAGTTCATTTAAAAAAAAAATACTTGACAGTAACAAAAATTAAACCATTGAAACAGAAGATAATCAAGCAAGATGGCCAGACACAGAGGGTGAGTATGGAGCAGAAGAGAACATTCCCCAGAAACAGTGTTGGGCGTGGTCCAGATGCTTGATCCTCTGAGCACTCACTGGCATGTATTATTACCTGCATTTTTCAGATTAAGAAACTGAGGCTGAGCTGAGGAATCCCCTGTGGGCACACGATCTACAAATGCCGGGACAGAACCCCGTGCCGTGGGCTCACCACAAGGTAGGGAAGACGAACACGGCTTCTTGGGAAACTGCTCCCTCACAAGGGCTACAGTGAGCCCAGACTGCTAGAGCCCTGGCCTTCTGGGAAAGCAAATATCACTCCTCTCCGACAAAACATCCCTCATCTGGCCCACAGAGACCCCAGAGATTAAGGCAACCCTTCTCAACTTGAGGAGAATGTAAGCCCTAATGTCCAAAGACATGCATAGTATAGAAAGACTTTCTCTCCTATACACTTAGAACGGCACTAGCTACGTACCATCCTTAGGAGAATTAAAAAAGGAGTTGACTAATTCATTTTCTGCAGGGCTTATCTCACAAAACCCCAGTTGAGAAAGGGTAGATTAGGGTCAATAATATAGGAACTCAAAATAATAAATATCACCAAACAAACAAGGACTCAAGATCACCATGAGAGAAAGACAGCAGAAACAGTAATAGCTTTACACTCTCCATGGACTTCAGATACAAGAATTTTCAGATGAGGAATATAAAAACTGAATACAAATATGTAAAGAAATTAAAAAACAAACCTTGAAAAAATTAACAAGCAATAAAAGTCTATAAAATTGACCCAGCATTTCAACGGCCTGTGACAGAGACACTTAAAATGGACTCATTCTCTCACTGAAAACAACTATAAAGCTGAACAAAATAAAAAACATAACTGTTTAAAGGCACTGGGAACCAATCAAGATGGACAGATCCTGAGAAGCTACAATCCCTGGGAGGAGGGAAGCACAGGGGGTGACAACCCTGGCACCCCAACTTTTCCCGAGGCCATTTTCCTATTTGCACTGCAAGGAAACAGAACCCAAGCAGAAAGCAACCCTCTTACCAGGAAGAGGAGAAAAAGCTTGGAGTTAGAGGATGACATGGTGTCTGGGAATGAGGGGCAAAATCTCAGAGAGGGGAGAAGAACAGAGAAGTGAGCCCCTTAGTCAGTTACGATGAATTCCCCTCCAGTCATTGCTGCACACGCGCAAGATGAGGCTGGCCTCACCTCAAAGGAGAAAGCAGGGTTGAAGGCTTGATACTGGGTGCAAAAGCCAATACAGATTTAACTTTGCTCTTCCTTTTTATCAGGATTGTTCTTGTTTTTATTAGTGTTCTGGTTACAGAGTTGCATCGATCTTAAATCATTTGCTCTTAACCCTATTTTTTCTACAAGGCGTCTTATTTTCGGTCCACGGCATTTTCAGGAATACATATATCATGTTACAGCAGGAATGTCTGTACTTCAGGAAGATGGAAAATGACATTAAAGGAAGGTCTGAGATGCAACAAAAGGTAAGCCAAAAAATTAGTAAGCCAAGAAACTGGTAAATCTAAATAAATATAGTACCTATAAAGTCCAAATGAGAATAATATCTATTTTGTGAGCTTAGAAACAGGACTGAAATGTGGGACGACAATAACAAGGAACCTGGGAGAGACGTGGTTGGAGCTGCAGTTCAAAGGACTTAATATAACAAATAACTGTAGATTTTGTTCTGCACACACGTTAGAATTACAAGGATAACCACTAAAAACAGACATAGAATGCATAGTTTTTAAACCAGTAGAGGGGAAAATGTGATATGTAAGCAAATAAACAACCAATTAGGCAACATTAAAAAAGAAGGAAAGGAGAAAAAAAGCATAGGAAAAAATGAAGCAAATGTCACAAGCCAAAATGGATGAAGCAAGTCCAAGTAAACTGATAATCACAATAAATATAAGCAGACTGAACCTGGCTATTAATTGATATAGATTATCCAGCTGGATTTTTTAAAAATACAGTTATATGTAGTTTCCAAAAGATAAGCTTAAAATATAAGGCCATATAAAGGTTGAAAGTCATAAGATGGAAAAAGATTCACCTGGCAAATGATTCTTTAAAAAGAAAAAAGCTCAGTGAATATGTATATTCACATGAGAAAAACACACTTTAAGAAAAAAATAATTATTAAAGAGGATCACCACAAGATGACAAAAGGTTAAGCTCCAATAAGACATAACAATATTAAACATACATAAAGTAGCTTAAACTACAGAAATCAAACACATATATTTTAATAGAAAGGTTTTTTTTCTGAAGAAGAAATAAAAGAAAAAGCCCCACAGAAGAGATTCAGAAAAACATGGTTACTAGCTCAGGAAATGTGCACTAGTACTTGGTCATCTGTTAGACTGTTTTCTGTATGGAGCTGCATGCTTCAAACTCTTCAAAATAACTGCATTAAATAAATAAATATATCTACAAAGCAGGAGCTGACAGGTCTATGGAGAGAAAGAGGTTTCAATGCACCTCTCTCAATTAGCGATGCACCAATCAGGCAAAATATTAGTGAATATATAGCATATTTAGCAATGCAACTAACAAATTTGATTTAGCAGACAAATATAAAAATCTCAGTGTTCCCCAAATTAGAGAAAACATATTGCTTTTAAGCACACATGGTACTTTTACAAAAGTTGACCACATGCTAAGCCACAAAGCAATCCTAAGTACATCTCAAAGGAAACCATCATATAGGTCATATTCTCTAATCACAGTGCAATTAAGTTAGAAGTTAAGGCAGTAATAAGAAACAGAAGGATAATTAAGATTTAAATTTTACACCTGGAAATTGAAAAACAGACTTTAGAGTTCATGGGTCAAATATTATATATTCATAGGCAGTACAACTGTGTCTACATAGAAAACAAAATAATCTACAAAACATTATTTAGAGTAACAAAAGAGTTTGGCAACTCTGTGGCTGGACACAAAATCAACAGACAAAAACTGCTTCTATTTCTACATAGTAGGACCAAATAATTAGAAAACACAATTTTTTAAACAACACCATTTAAGAAACAGATTCAGCAAAGTAAAAAGACAAAAAGAAGGAATTTTAGGGCAGTGAAACTATTCCGTTTGATACTATACTGGTAGATACATGTCATTATACATTTGTCCAAACCCTTAGACTGTGAAACACCACGAGTGAACCTTAACATAACCTATGGACTTTGGGCGACAATGACGTATGACATAGGCTCATCGAGTGTAACAAATGTACCACTCTGGTGTGGGCATGTTAATGGTGGGGCAGGTTGTGTGTGTGCAGGAGCAGGGAGCATATGGCATATCTCTATACTTTCTGCTTAATTTTAACTATGAACTAAAACTTCTCTTAAAAACATAAAAAGACAAAATTTTCAGGATAAGAGAAAAGAGATACAAATACAAAATCAAAGAAGTTAGATAAAAATCCTATAATCTTACATTTAAATTACAGAAGCCAAAAGAACACATGATATATTCTTCTCTTTAAAAAGAAAAACAAAGTCCTGAAAAGCCTAAAAGCAATAAACACCCAGTAGCCAAGACCACATTATAAATAAATATCATTTCTCATCAAAGGAGCCACAGCATCTCATACCAGGTTCTACAGAAGCAGAGCATGAGATGAGGGTCCATGTGCAACTGACTGATCGAGGACATACTCCCAGAAGAAACTGGAGGGAGCAAGAAAGCCGAAGAGGGAAGAGAAAGAAGCTAAAGAAGCTTTGCAACAGTAGGGTCAGCCTGCTCCCACGGGGAGCTCTGGAGTCTGAATTAAACCTCAATGTTGTCCTGACTCAAAGCCAAAGGGCTGGCTGTCACACTCCCTGGCCCTTCCTTCGTTGGCTGGGCCCACCTGGGGGCTGTGAACTCTCACATACTTTCACTGCCCATCCTCTGCATGCATTGGCAAAGCACCACCACAGTCGAGGGCGGTCCTCTGAAGAAGAGCTAAAGGCGAGGCCACTGTGGGCAAAAAGCCCACTGAAGTAGGGAAGGAAACCTATAGGAATAGCCAGTGTGCAGCACACAGGTCTTCTTAGAGAAAAGGCTGATTCCAGGTCTTGGGCAGGAAAAGTATACAATGATCCGGGAATTGCTGTCATAGATGAGAACCGGAAAGCTGTCCAAGATGACCACAGGCGTGAGGAGGTCACAAAAGCCGACTTCCAGGGGCTCCCGCTGATCAAAGATGGGTAATTTGGGCATGAAAAGTAAGAGTGAGTTCAAAGGACTTAAACACATCAAATGCATTAAAATCCAAAAATTCATAATAATTTCTTAAATTTCTCATTGGTCATATTGGGACTTCTAAGGGCACCAACTCACTATTTTGAAAGCTCACACACAAATGAGGGACAGAATTAAGCATGTGCCTTGCTTAATACAAATACAAACTGTATTTCAGGGTAACCAAACAGTTGATGAGTAAGTTCTTCCTTACAGAAAAAGTCAAAATAACAAATGCAGAAAGAATGTTAAGATTATACATCCATCATTTTGTGACGCCTAATACAATCACAGATCTAGGTGACAGTCATGAGTGTGCGCTAAAACCATTAGGGAAAGGCTAGTGGAGGACAAGGATGAATGAGGCCAAGCCCACTGATCAAGCTTAACATCACCAAAAGGAAAACACTAGGCACTACGTAACAGCAACGTAATGCAATAGGAAGTCTATACTACCACCTAAGAAGCTCTCAAAAGAGTTAATTTGACTCCAATCAAATCTCTAGATCTGTGGTTCGCAAACAAGAGAGATTTTGCCTCCTAGGGATTATTTGGCAATGTCTGGAGACATTTTTTGGTTGTCACAACTACCGGGTGCTACTAAAGAATAAAGGCCAAGGATGCTGCTAACATCCTAAAATGCACAAGACAGCCGCCAACAACAATGTCAATAATGCCAGGGTTCAGAGGCCTGCTCTAGATCGAGTTACCAGTTAACAGGAGGCACTGAGGATAGAGGAACACGCTCAATGACACCATGAGGCAATCAACCAAACCCAGAAGGTGGGAAATTCTACAGGACAAATGACATGGTTTCTTCAACAAATAAATGGAATGTGTAAAAAACAGGGGAGAAACTGTTATAGAGTAAGAGACGTAGACAGACTAAGCAAAGTCAAATGAGTAAATCTTATCTGGATCTTGATTCAAACAAAACAACTGTAAAAAGCAATTTTTAAGATAATTGGTAAAATTTGAACTTGGGTAAGTATTAGATAACATTAATGAACTATTATCAATATTGCTAGGTGAAATAATAGGCTACTGAAGTTGTTAAATCCTTAATTGTTAGAGATGTTTAAAGACAGTTCTATAGTCATGTGCCACATAACGACATTTTGGTCAACTAATGGGCCACACATGCAACAGTGGTCCCATAAGATTAGCACCATAGAGCCTAGGTGTATAGTAGGCTCTACCATCTAGGTTTGTGTCAGCACACTCTGTGATGTTCACATAACAACAAAATCTCCTAACAACACATTTCTCAGAACGTTAAGCAATGCATGACTGTACCTAAAATAACATACCAAAGAAAACATACAAGAGAAACAAGATTGGCAAAAGATGGATAACTCTTGCGGGCTGGTGACAGAAATACAAGTGTTCATTATACTTGTGTCTCTGATTTCAGTGTTTTAATTTTCCATAATAAAAAGGTTTTCATGTAAGCAGCAGTAGGGAGAAGACAGAGCCACAGAGAGGAACAATTAGACGAATGGCAGTTCCTCCATAGAAACCGCAGGAGAAGATGGGAACAGCGTCAACGTGCTGAGAGAAAGTGTCTAACAAACTAGAATTCCATACAAAGTGAAACTGCTTCTCACAAACAATGGCAAAATAAAGATTTTTCAAGCAAACTGAGAGAATTTACTGTCATCAAATCTCACTAAAAGAAATAAGAAAAGATGTTCTTCAAGCGGAAGGAACAAAAAAGCCAAATGGGTGATCTGAAATACAAAGAGTGATGAAATACAAGAAGGAATAATGAAATCAATAGCAAAAGAAAAAAAAAGCAAAAACAAAAATTTAAAAAACACACTAAGAAACCTCTGTCTTTGGAAATTCAAAAACATACTTACAAAGGACTCATGGATCAAATAAGAAATCATGAATGAAACTTGGAAAAAGATTTAAAACTAAAAAATAACAATGTTTTGAAACATGTAAGACACAGCTAAAATAATTCTTAGGGTGAAACTTAAAGCCTTAAACACATTATTAGCAAAGTAGGAAAGACTTCAATATCATGAGCTGAGTATGCAACTAATAAATGGGAAAAAGAATATTACAATAACGATAAAGAAAGTAGAAGAAAGGAAATAATAAATAAGAAAATAAATTAGTGAAACAGGAGAAAAAAAGATACAATAGAGAAGATCAAGAAAGCCAAAGATTGGGAGCCGGCCAATTGGCGTAGCGGTTAAGTTCGTGTGCTCTGCTCGGGTGGCCCAGGGTTTGCAGGTTCAGATCCTGGGTGCAGACCTAGCACCATTTGTCAAGCCATGCTGTGGTGGCACCCTACATAAAATAGAGGAAGATTGGCACAGATGTTAGCTCAGCAACAATCTTCCTCAAGCAAAAAGAAGAAGACTGGCACAGATGTTAAGTCAGTGACAATCTTCCTCAAGCAAAAAGAGGAAGATTGGCAATGGATGTTAGTTAGCTCAGGGCCAATCTTCCTCACACACACACACAAAAGAGTGATATTGGGGAAAAAAAAACAGAAAGCCAAAGATCGAGACTTTGATAGTCTACTTAAATTGACAAACTTTTAGGGAAAAAATGGTTTATCAAAGGAAGGAGAGAAGGAGGGAATAATGGAGAGAAGGAAGGAAGGAAAGAAATCAGAAATGTAATAGTGGCCATAACTACAAATCCAGCAGAAACTAAAAAGATAAGAGGCTGGCTCTCATAGATAATGGCAGTCACTCACACTCAAATTTCTCCCCATAGCTTCCATAAACCATATGGTCAATAAGGAGAGGTAAGAAAATCACCCACAGTCCACACCTACAGCATATGGGAAATAAGAAACCTACAAACTTGTATTTACATGTAAGTGAGGAAACAGACCTCTGAGACCTGCAGAATCAGGCAGGGACTGTGTGGAAGAGGGAGAGTGCAGCAGGATCCTAGTGTTGGTGGAACATGGACAACGCCGAGTAGTGTTCATCCACAGAAAAGCGGGCCCTACCCTACAAATACTGAGTACAGGTCTGAGACCTAGTGGATCAGAGCACTGCTCCTGGGGGCTTGAAAGGAAGGGCTTGGAAAGTACATGGGACTGGAGGTGGCAACCTTGGGATGACTGCTTCTGGAGAAAAAGATACTTGAAAGGGAGAGGTACCTTTGGTGGCTTAGTGATAGAGGGAAAGAAACAAGTGGCTAAGGTCCAGGGTCCTCCAGAGATAGGGTATTATCATAGAATCATAGCTAGACAGACACTCCCCCCAAGGCATCACTGAGTAAAGAAACTGAATATCATGGTACTAATAGAAGAGGGTGTTCTTGAACCAGAAAGCAAGTGAGCTGCCCAACCCACCCCCATACACACACTCTCCACAAAATCACATGTGACAGCTGGTCCAGGAAAATTTAACACACTTCCTCATTTTCAGAAAAAGGAACCCAACATCCATACAAAGCTTCTACCATAAGAAAATGGAAAGAAAGACTGAAAACTTTTCAGCTAGTCAAAGTACTCCACAAAAAACAACTGCAAAGCAGAGAAAAACTATAACACAACCTTCCAACATGAATTAAATATAATTAAACAAGCAATTGTTAATAAGAAAAAAACACCACAGATCAGATTCAAAAGCTCAAAATAAAAATGCACGGACAACTAGGAGGCGTGAAATGAGAACTGACCAAACTCAGGAGGGAGACTGAAAAAAGATAAAATAGTCTCAGAAACCACAAGCAGTACAAGGGAAACAGATGTGACTGAAAGTATTGCAAGGGAGTGAAATGAGCCAAAAGGAAAAATGCAAACTAAGGAATGAGTTTTCAAAAGGATCAGAGAGAAAGTTATGCAGAAGACAGGCAAAGAAGATCTAACATTTGGAATGTCGGAAAAACAAAAATAAACAATGTAATAGAACTACCATTAAAACTGTAACCCCAGAAACTTTACCTGAAATGAAGTAACACCAATCCATTGATTTGTGACAAAAGTGCCAAAGTAATTAATCCAACAAAAAACAGATAGCCCTGGGGTCAGCCTGGTGGCATACTGGTTAAGTTCACGTGCTCTGCTTCAGTGGCCCAGGGGCCACAGGTTCATATCCCAGGTGCGGACCTGCACACTGCTCATCAAGCCATGCTGTGGCGATGTCCCACATACAAAATAGAGGAAGACTGGCACAGATGTCAGCTCAGGGCCCATCTTCCTCCACCACCCCCAAAAAAGGATAGCCTTTTCAATAAACTGCACTGAAACAAATGGATACCCATGGATAGGAGGGTAAAAAGAACCTCAACCTTTACCTCACATCATATATAAAAATCAACTCAAGACTTCAGCTTCTGAAAAGATGGAATAGGAGTACTTTCCCCCATTCATCCTGCCAAACCCAACTAAGAACACTGGACATCACATATAAGGCAAACACAAGAAGATTCTGAAAGGAGGAGAGAAGGAAGCAGATTGGTTAGGGACCTTGGGACCTGAGGAACAACACAGCAATAAGTTTTTCTCTTCTGGGTTTTCTTTAATGCCTCATATATTCCTAGTGCTGGAGAACCAGCAAACACCAACAGGCACAGAATTTTTAAAGCCCTGACAAAAGTCAACTCTCCCCTAGTGACAGGACCAGGAAAGGCACAGCCTAGCAAGACAGGAAACTTGTAGACGACAACCCCTCCACTACAGCCAAACACCCAGAAAAAACTGCAGCTCCATCTCCACTCGTATGAGCAGAGACCAGGCGTGGAGCCTAGACTCCACCCTTACCAGCCTATGATGAGGTATCCCAAAGCCCCTGCCTGGGTGGTATCAAAGAGAGCCAAGTGGAGAGCAGGGACTCTCACTCTGTGGTAACAAGGCCCCCAACCCATGCAATGTCAGTAAAGGTCACATGGATAGCCTGGACTTCGATTCCCACCCAGAAGTAATGAGGTACCCCCTTCCCTTTACCTGCTAGAGCGAACCCTAGTGGGAAGCCAGGACTTTTAACCACCACCCAAAAGTAATGAGGTCAATCCCCACTGTGTCAATGGAAGCCATATGGGGAGCAGTAACAAGGCACTCTCACCCCTCCCAGAGAGGAGGATATCCATGGGGAGATGGAACTCCCATGTGAGCCCAGCAGGAGCAAGAAGCCCACTCTCACGAGGGGACAGCTGAGTGAGGCACCTGTACTTTCACCCCATCAGTCAATAATGAGGCAGTTCCAAACCCTCTTCCTGCTGGAGCAGTGTCACAGTATACCAGCTAGAACAGAAGATTTAAATAAAACTCAGAGGCTCATAGCATAATATGGAAATGTCTAGGCTTCAATCAAAAATCACTTGTCACACCAGGAACCAGGAAAATCTCCATTTGAATGAGAAGAGACAATCAATAGACACCAAGATGATATAGATGTGGGAATTATCTGATGATGATTTTAAAGCACCCATCATAAAAATGCTTCAACAGACGATTAAAAACACACTTGAAACAAATGAAAAAACAGAAAATCTCAGCAAAGAAATAGAAAATCTTAACAAAGAAATAAAATATAAGGAAGAACAAAATAGAAATTTTAGAACTGAAAAATACAATAACTGTAATCAAAAACTCGACAGATGGGCTCAACAGCAGAGTGGAGGGGACAGAGAAAAGAATCACTGAATTGGAACACAGAACAATAGAAATTATCCAATCTGAACAACAGAGAGAAAATAGACCCAAAAAAGTGAACAGAGCCTCAGGGACCTTTGCAACTATAACAAAAGATCTACCAATCATGTCAACAGAGTCCTGGAAAGAAAAGAGAAAGAGGGCAGAGCTGAAGACGTATTCAAAGACATAATGGATGAAAAATTTCCAGATTTGGCAAAAAGACATAAACCTACAAATTCAAGAAGCTGAATGAACCCCAAGCAGGATAAACCTAAAAAAACCCATGCCAAAATACATCATAATCAAACTTCAGAAATATAAAGACAAAGAAAAAAATCTTGAAAGCAGCAAGAGAGAAACAACATCTTACCTATAGGAAGAAAACAATTCGAATGACAGTGGATTTCTCATCAGAAACCATGGAGGTCAGAAGGAAGAGGCACACGTTTTTTCAAGTGCTGAAAAAAAAAGAACTGTCAACCCAGAATTCTATACCCAGTGAAAATATCCTTCAGGAATGAAGGGAAAATCAAGACATTTTCAGATGAAGGAAAACTAAGAGCATTTGCCACCTGCAGACCTGCCCTAAAAGAATGGCTAAGGAAGGTCCTCCAAATAGAAAGTAAATTATGAGAGAAGAAATACTGGAATATCAGGAAGGAAGAAAGAACAATAGAAGGAGTAAAAATATGGGTAAATTCAACACTTTCCTTCTCCTCTTGAGCTTTCTAAATTATGTTTGACAGTTGAAGCAAAATTATCACACACTGATGTGGTTCTAAATATATGTAGAGGAAATATTTAAGACAATTATATTATACATGAGGAGGAAAAAGAGAGGTAAACTTTCTATACTTCACTCAAACTGGTAACATGACAACCCCAATAGACTGGGATAAGTTATATATATATAAGTAATATCCAGAGCAACCATTAAAAAACCAAAACTTAAAAGTACTGTAGACAAATCAAAATGGAATTCTAAAACATATACAAATAACCCACAGGAAGGCAGGAAAAAGAAACCAGAGAAATTAAAAATGAAAGAACTAACAAAACAAAAAAAACCCAGCAGACTTAAGTCATAACATATATAATTACATTAAATGTTAATGGTCTAAATACACCAAATAAAAGGACAGACAAAGTAGATTAAAAACATGGCCCAACTACATACTGTCTACAAGAACTCACTTAAATATAACTATATAGCTAGTTTGAAAGTAAAGATGTGAAAAAGATACACCATGCAAACATTAATCAAAATAAAGCAGAAGTGGGTATATTTGCATGAGATAAAGTAGACATCAGAGCAAAGAAAATTGTCAGGTACAGAGAGATACATTACACAATGACAAAAGGGTCAGTCTTTGCAGGCAGCAATCCTAAATGTGTATATACTCAGCAACAGATCTGCAAAGCAAGCGAAGCAAAAACTGATGGAACTGAAAGGAGAGACAGATCAACCCATATTTATAGTTGGAGGCTTGAATAGCCCTTTCTCAAGAATTGATAGATCTGGACAGAAAATCAGCATGCACACAGAACTCAACAACACCATCAACCAACAGGATCTAACTGATACTTACAGAACACACCACCGATCAACAGCAGTATGCACATTCTTTTCAAGCACCCACAGGACACATATCAAGATATGCCATTTCCTGGGCCATAAAACAAACTTTAACAACTTTTAAAAAATTGAACATACAGAGTGTGTTCACTGACTATAAAGTAATCAAATTAGAAGTCAATAACAGAAAGGTAACAGGAAAATCTCCAAACACTTGGAAACTAAATGCCACACTTCTAAATAATCCATGAGTCAAAGAGGAAGTCTCAAGGGAAGTTTTTTAAATGGAACTGAATGAAAACAAAAATATAACACATCAAAATCTGTGAGATACAGCTAAAGCAATGCTAAGAAGAAAATTTATAGCACTGTTTACATTAGAAAAGAAGAAAAGACTCAAATCAATAATCTAAGCTCCCATCTCAAGAAACTAAAAAAGAGTAAAATAAACCTGAAGAAAAAAATAAAGAGTAAAAATCAAATGCAATTGGAAACAGAAAAACAATAGATAAAATCAATGAAACAAGAGTCTAGTTCTTTGAAAAGATCAATGAGTTAACAAAATTCTAGCAGGACTGACAAAATAAAAAGAGAAGACACAAATCACCAATACCAAGAAGGAGATAGGGACTGTCACTACAGTTCATGAAGATATCAAAAGGATAATAAGGGAATACTACAAACAACTATACACACGTAAATTTGACAATTTAAATAAAATGGATCAATTCCTTCAAAAGGACAAACTACTATAACTCACCCAATATGAAATAGATATAGCATAGCCCTATAACTATTGAGGATAATTTTTAAATTCCAAAAAAGAAATGTTTCACTGACAAATTCTACTAAACATTTAAAAGAGAATTAACACCAATTCTACACAATCTCCTTAAAAATATAGAAGAAGGAATACTTTCCAATTCAATTCAGCATTATTCTGATACCAAAACCAGACAAAGACAGTAAAGGCATACCTCGGAGACATTGCAGGTTTGGTTCAAGACCACTGCAATAAAGTTAATAGCGCAATAAAGTGAGTCACATGAATTTTTTGGTTTCCCAGTGCATATAAAGTTATGTTTATACTATACTGTAGTCTATTAAGTGTGCAATAGAATTATGTCTAAAAAAACAATATACATATCTTAATTAAAAAATACTTTACTGCCAAAAAATGCTAACCATCATCTGTGCCTTCAATGAGTCATGATATTTTTGCTGGAACAGGGTCTTGTAAAAAATGCAATGTCTGCAAAGTGCAATAAAATGAGGTATGCCATACAAAAAAGAAAATTACACACTAATATCCCTCATGAATACAGAGGTAAAACTCCTTAACAAAATACTAGCCAAGAAGAATTCAGCAATATATATAAATAATTATACACCATGACTAGTAGAGTTCATCCCAGGGATGCAAGGCCAGCTTAATATTTGAAAATCAATCAATGTCAACTACCATATTACAGAAGAAAAACCACATGATCATATCAACTGATGCAGAAAATCATTTGAAAGAATTCAATACAAAAAAATCCCAGAAAAAAAGGAATAGAGGGGAATTTCCTCAACTTGATAAAGAATATCTACCAAAAAACCTCCAAAAATCTATAGCTAACATCATACTTAATGGTGAAAGACTGTATGCTCCCTCCTAACACAAGATGGAAATGACAGAAGGATGTCAGCTTCTCACCACTGCTATCCAACATAGTACTGGAAGTTACGGCCAGTGAAACGAGGGAAGAAAAGGAAATAAAAGGCATCTATGTCAGAAAGTAAAAAATAAAAGTGTTCATTTGCAAATGCCTTGATTCTCTTTGTAGAAAATCCTAAGGAATCTATAAACACCTAGGGGAAATACACACCAAAGTACATAATTTCTTTAAAATATGATGAAAATGGAGATGCCAAATGTCAGAATCCATAGGATAGAATTAAATTAGCAGAGAAAAATTCATAGCTTTAAATAATCATATAATACAAATTAAAGAATGAAATAAATAAAGTCCCAACCAAAGAAGCTAGAAAAGGAACAATAAAATGAGACAAAAATGGCAAAAGGAGGGAAATAATAAAGATAAAATTGGAAAGTAACAATTTAAAAGACAAAACCATAGTAGAACTAATAAATAAGTTAAAATGCTAGTTCTTTTTATTAAAATCTACAAAAATATAAACCACTAATCTAATCAAGAAAAAAAGAGGAAAACATAAAATATACAGGATAAAAAATGAGAAAGGGTAAAAACACTGAACCAGAGAAAATTTAAAAAAAAAAAAACAATTTGAGCCACTTCTTTGCATAACTCTATGTACATAAATTGGAAAACCTAAATCAAATGGATCATTTCTATGGAAATCATAATTTACCAAACTGGTCTCAGGAGTTAAGAAAGTTTAAACAGATCAATATCCATACAGAAACAGAGAACTTATCGAAGAATTGCCCTACCAAAAAAAAACAGACTCAGATGATTTCACAAGGGAATTCTACCAAATCTTTAAAGACCAAGCAATCCTAATGCTACTAAAACTATCCCAGAAAAGGAAAGGTGAAAGCTTTCTAATTCTTTTTATGAATCAATAATAGGTATATCCTACAGAACATCTCCTCAAGTAAAATTTCCCAGTAGAGCGCCTCTTAGTTTTATAATACCCATACTTCAAGAGAATATAGATGTCTCTCCATTACAACGACATCTCTCATTACAACGTTTTTGGGTTTTGGGGGGTTTTTTTGGCTGATGTTTATGTAGGAAAAGTGTATGCATCCCCAAAACTCAATATAACATTTTTAATTTTAAAAAGTGGGGAAAAACTCTCAGTCAAGATTCTGAATTCAATTGGTCAACTATCAGAATTGTGTGTGAATGTCTCTGAAAAGTTTGATAGTTGCAGTGAAGGAGGCATCCACAGCAAGTGCCTGTTAACAGCTATTCTAACTGTGGTGATTAGGACACCATGTATTAAGTATTCTATGTCCTAATATGATAGTTTCTACTTTTCAGCGGTTAACTGTGCTTTAGTCATATTTTAAGAAATTAGTTGGGGATTTTGAGGAGAATCAATTGTAATACACCATAACTTTTACAGTACATTATAGTTTTTCCTATTTAAAATAATAGGAAATGGGACTCCCAATACAACATTTGATTTTCGGGAACAGATTAGTGAAGTTAAGCAAGAGATAACTGTATAGCACTAGTGTCTAACCCTTACGATACTTGAACATAATATAAGAAAGCTACAGAACACATTTAACTTTGAAATATCAATCCAAAAATCCTACATAAAATATTAACAAACTGAATCTAACATCATATTAAAAATAAATATGATAGCTAAATGTGGTTTATTCTAAGATTGCAAAGACAGTTCAGTATCAGAAAATTCATTACTATAAACCTGTATATTTAAGGGGAAAAACTAAATGATCTCTATGGATGCTGAAAAGGCCTTCAACAAAATTCAACATCTATTCCAGATAAAAACACTTACTGAAATAGGAATTAATGGATACTGTAATATAATTCTATAAACACACACACCCCTCTCAAGTCTAAAACCAGAATCTTACGTTGTGAAGGCAGAAGCAAGGTAAGGGTACCACTAATGCCACTGTTATCTGATAGTGTATTAGCCAGTGCAATCAAGCAGAAAAATAACAATGAGAGGCCTAAGACTTGGAAAGGAATAGTTACAACTATATTTGCAGAAATTTTTTTTTTTAAGATTGGCACCTGAGCTAACATCTGTTGCCAATCTTTTTTTTCCTCTTCTTCTTCTTCTTTTTTCCTTCTTCTTCTTCTCCCCAAAGCTCCCCAGTACATAGTTGCATATTCTAGTTGCAGGTCCTTCTAGTTGTGCTATGTGGGACACCGCCTCAGCATGGCCTGATGAGCAGTGCATAGATCCGCACCCAGGATCCCAACTAGTGAAACGTTGGACCCAAAGCAGAGCATACGAACTCAACCACTCAGCCATGGGGCTGGCCCCTGCAGAAGTTTTGATAATATACTTGGGGAAAAAAAAACAAAGAGAATCAATGCTATAACTAATAAACAATTTGAGAATTCAGAAAACCAATAAGATATAAAATTAACATACAAAAACTAACAGCCTTGTTTTTTGCTTCTAGCAGAAGTAATAACAGGGACCAAATTAACCCTCCCACCAGTAACAATCAAAAACATCAGACATTAAGAGAATGAAAAGACAGCCACAAACTGGGAGAAAATATTTGCAAACCATTTATTTGATAAAGACTTATATCCAAAATATGTCCACAAAAAATCTCAAAACTCAGCAATTAGAAAACAAACAACCCAATTAAAAAGTTGGCAAAAATGTCAGTTCTCACACCACAAATGAATTAAACTAGAAATCAATAACAAAGAGATAACTGGAAAATCCCAAAATATGTACAGATTAAATAACACCTTTCTAAATAACATGGGTCAAAGAAGAAATCTCAACAGAAATTTAAAAATATTTTCAACTAACTGAAAATAAAATTACAACTTACCAAAGTTTGTTGGGTGCAGCAAAAGCAATGCTTGGAGGGAAATTTATAGCATTGAATGCATATATTAGTAAAGAAGACAGATTGAAAATCAATAAGTTTCCACCTTAGGAAACTAGAAAAAGAAGAGCAAATTAAATCCAAAGTGGGCAGAAGAAAAGAAATACTAAGAATTAGAGTAGAAATCAATTAAAATGAAATCAATAGAGAAAATCAACAAAACCAAAAGCTGCCTCCTTGAAAAGATCAGTAAGATTGACAAGCCTCCAGTTAGGCTAACTAAGAAAAAAGAGGGAAAACACAAATTACTAATATCAGAAATGAAAGAGGGGCCATCTACTGACCCCATGGACATTAAAAGGATAATAAAGGAATACTATGAACAACTCCATGCCCACAAATTTGATAACCTACACAAAATGGACCAATTCTTTGGAAGGACACAATCTGTCAAAACTCACACAAGAAAAAATAGACAATTTAAATAAGCTTATATCTATTAAAAAGGTTGAATCAATAATTAATTACCTTCCAAAACAGAAAGCACAAGGTCCTGATGGGTTCGCTGGTGAATTCTACCAAACATTTGATGAAGAAACTATACCAATTCTCTTCAATCTCTTTCAGAGGATAGAAGCAGAGGGAATACTTCCTAACTCATTCTATGATGCCAGCATTATCCTAATACCAGAACCAAACTAGACATTACAAGAAAAGAAAAATATAGACCAGTATTTCTCATGAACATAGATGCAAAATTCTCAATAAAATATTAGTAAATAGAATCCAAAAAAGTATAAAAAGAATTATATACCACAACTAAGCGGGATTTATTCCAAGTATGCAAGGCTGGTCCAACATCTGAAAATCAATTAATGAAATCCATCACATCAACAGACTAAAAAATAAAAATCACATGATCATGTCAATAGATGCAGAAAAGCATTTGACAAAATACAACACCTATTCATCATAAAAAACTCTCAGTAAACTAGGAATAGAGAGCAACTTTCTCAACTTGAAAATTTAATCAACAGAAATTTAAAAATATTTTCTCAACAAAAATATTTTTCTACAAAAAACCCTATAGCCAACATTATACTGGATGGTGAGAAACTCAAAGCTTTCCCACTAAGATAAGTTACAAGGCAAGGATGTCCCCCTACCAGTCCTTTTCAACATCCTTGCTAATGCAATAAGTCAAGAAAAGGAAACAAAAGGTATACACATGGGGAAGGAAGACAAAAAACTGTCTTTGTTTACAGATGACAATGATCATCTAGATAGAAAATCCAAAATAATCAACAAAAAATCTCCTGGAACCAGTAAGCGATTTTAGCAAGGTTGCAGTATATGAGGTCAATATACAAAAGTCAATTGCTTTCCTAAATACCAACAATGAACACGTGAAAGTTGAAATTAAAAACACAATACCATTTATAAATCAGCACCCTCAAAAATGAAATACTTAGGTATAAATCTAACAAAATATGTACAAGATCTCCATGAGGAAAACTACAAAACTCTGATGAATGAAATCAAAGAAGAACTAAATAAATGGAGAGAGAAACCACGCACATGGACAGGAAGATTCAATATTGTCAAGGTGTCAGTTCTTCCCAGCTTGATGCATAGATTCAATGCAATCCAGTCAAAATCCAGCAAGTTATTTTACAGATGTCGACAAAATGATTCTACAGTTTATATGGAGAAAGAGAAACTCAGAATAACCAATGTTTCAATATTCAAGGAGAAGAACAAAGTCAGAGGACCAGCTTCAAGCCTTACTATAAAGTTACAGGGTGGTATTAGTGAAAGAACACACAAATATATCAGTAGAATAGAATAGAGAGCCCGAAACAGACCCCCATAAACATAGTGAACTGATCTTTAACAGAGGAGCAAAGGTAACACAACTAAACAAAGATAGTGTCTTCAACAAATGCTGCAGGAACAATTGGACATCCACATGTAAACAACAGAATCTAGACACGGACTTTATATCCTTTGTGAAAAGTCAAAATGGTGCAGAGGCCTAAATGTCAAATGCAAAGCTATAAAACTCCTAGGAGATAACTCAGGGGAAAACTTAGATGAGCTTGGGTATGGTGAATCTTTTTAGATACAACACTAAAGACATGATCCATGAAAGAAATATTGAATATTCATTAAAATGGACTTCATTAAAATTAACAACTTGTGCTCTGTGAAAGACTATGTCAAAAGAACAAGAAGACAAGCTACTGACTGGGAGAAAAGTATTTGCAAAACATTGTTATCCAAAACACACAAGGAATTCTTAAAACTCAACAATAAAAAAGCAAATAACCTGATCAGAAAATGGGCCAAAGACCTTAACAGACACCTCACCAAAGAAGATATATAGATGGCATATAAAAAGATGTTGCACATCATATGCCATCAGGGAAATGCAAATTAAAATAATTTAATACCACTACACACTTGTTAGAATGGCAAAAGTATGGAACACTGACAACACCAAATGCTGGGAAGGATGCAGAGCAACAGGAACACTCACACATTGCTGGTGGAAATGCAAAATGGTACAACCAGTTTGGTGTTTTCTTAAAAAACTAAACACACTCTTGCCATATGATCCAGCCATTGCTTTCCTTGGTATTTACCCAAAGGAGTTGAAAACTTATGTCCACACAAAAATCTGCACACCGATGTTTACAGTAGCTTTATTCATAACTGCCAAAATTTGGAAGCAACCAAGATGTTCTCCAGTAGGTGAATGGATAGAGAAACCATGGTACATCAGACAATGGAATATTATTCAGTGTCAAAAAGATATGAGCTATAGAGCCATGAAAACACAAGGAGGAACCCTAAATGCATACTACTAATTGAAAGAAGCCAATCTGAAGAAGCTACACATTGTATAATTCCAACTATATGACATTCTGGAAAAGGAAAAACAATAAAGACAATAAAGAGATGAGTGGTTGCTAGAGGTCTTGGGGGAGAAATGAACAGGCAGAGCACAGAGGATTTTCAGGGCAGCATTATACATCTGTCCAAACTCACAGAATGTGCAACACCAAGAGCAAACCCTATGGACTTTGGGTGATGATGACATGTCAATGCAGGGTCATCCTAGGTAACATATGCACCATTCTGGTGAGTGATGCTGATGATGGGGGAGGCTATGCATGTGTGGGGGCAGGGGTTATATGGGAAATCTCTGTGCCTTCCTCTCAATTTTGTTTGTAACCTTAAACTCTTCTCAAATAAATTAAGTCCTTAAAAAATTTTTTTAAATAAAAAAATTAAAATAAAAGTGGGCAAAAGATATGAATAGGCACTTCACCAAAGAAGATATGTGGATGTCAAATAAGCATATTAAAAGATGCTCAACATCATATGTCATTAGGAAACTGCAAATTAAAACAATGAGATATCACTACACACTAATTAGAATGGCAGAAATCAAAAACAGTGACTACACCAAATGCTGGTGAGGATGTGGAGCAACAGGAACTCTCACTCACTGCTGGTGGGATGCACAATGACACAGACACTTCGTTAGACCATCTGCCAGCTTCTTGCAAAGCTAAACATAGTTTTATCACACCATCTAATAATCA
This sequence comes from Equus asinus, assembly GCF_041296235.1. Taxonomy (NCBI): domain Eukaryota; kingdom Metazoa; phylum Chordata; class Mammalia; order Perissodactyla; family Equidae; genus Equus; species Equus asinus. The sequence goes on from NC_091799.1 coordinate 9,572,341, forward strand.
CGCTCTTTAGGTATTTACCCAAAGAAGTTGAAAACATATGTCTACAAGAAAAACCTGAACACAAATGCTTATAAAAGCTTTATTCATAATTGCCAAAATTTGGAAGCAACCAAGATGTCCTTCAATAGGTGGATGGATAAATAAACTGTGGTCGATCCAGACAATGGAATATTATTCAATGCTAAAAAGAAATGAGCTATCAAGCTATGAAAAGACATAGAGGAACTTCAAATGCATATCGGAAAAGGACAGGAGCCAATCTGAAGAAGCTACATACTATATGATTCCAACAATATGACATTCTGGAAAAGGCAAAACTACAGAGACATTAAAAGACCAGTGGTTGCAGGGGTCAGGGAGGAGAGGCCACACCTGGACTCCTGGGGACAAAAGCCAGGCGGGGACCCTGAGCTCGTCCTCAAGCTAATCCAGAGAGAATCAGACCAGGGGGCTGATTCCCAGCAGTCTGGAAAGAGACTCACCAGTCCCATGGGAGGTGAGACAAAGAATGGATCAGGGAAAGGTTTTTCCCAAGGAAGCAAAGAGGAAGGGGAGGCTAAGCAGCCAGCCAGCAGCCTTCCACGGTTACACCCAGGATTGTGCACTGGCCCACAGCCCCAGGTGAGACACCTGAGCACGGGAGAATGGGCACACGCATGTTTCTGTGGACACATCTGCAAAGAGAGCAGGTATGTGGTGGCACCATGTCTTCTTGAGACCTCCATTTCACCTGGCATTCCACGCCAGCTCTGCTCCTGCGGTCTCTCCTTCTCTCGGAACATTTTATCCATCCCTGGTACTCGCAAACACCCACACACCTTCCGCACAGTGTGCGGGGCCTGTACTTGTCACTGCAGGTCTCTCCCTACCTGATGGAGGGGCTTGAAGGCCAGAATGGCATCTTGCTCTCTCATACCTTCAGTACCCGCACAAGGTCAGGACCTCATGGATGTGCAAGTGAGTGAGGGGAAGAAAGAGGGATGTTCAGGCGAAGGCCTGGGGGGACCCAGAGCAGGGACCACAGGGCCTGTGAATGGGTGGGAGACCACCCACCACCACCCCACCCCACCCCTGTCGAGAGCATCCACCTCCTCACCCACCAGTTCTGGGCCCCAGTCAAGCCTGCTGCCGCTAGTCCCCAGCAGCCCTCATGCAACTATGAAGAGTCATGACCATTTGTGGTCAGCTTCCTGATGAGACTACAAGCTCCACAAGGGCAGCCCTGGTCCTGATCTCCCCGGCTGTGTTCCCAGCATTCTAACACCACACCTGGCACTCAGCTGGTAACTTTCAAATACTTTTGGCAGGGAGCAGAGCAGAGCTTAAGTGACACGTGACAGTTATGGTGCTCCTCTGGGTGCTGGAAAGCAAAGGGACATCAAGGCACAGAGGCCAACAGCAAAGGACTTTCTCTGCAGCTAGGGGAACAACTCACAGAAGCACACTCCATCCCCAAGTGGCTGCCATACAGCAGGAGGGAAGGGGAAAGAACAAATTGGGCCTGCACAAGCGGACCCTCCCCGCTGGTACGGGGAGATACTCACTGGGAACAACTGTGGTCTCCCCAGGAGGTCCAGTCAGCATCACTGGGATAGGCACAGTAGTGCTCGGGTCTGAGGGTTGACTGCCCATCCGAGTGACATTCCGCTGATTATCTGCATCCTCTGGCTGTTCCTCCACTTTCTGTAGACAGGTACTTGGGAGCGCATGCACAGGACCCACACCCATTATCCCAGTGGCCTCCAGGTCACAGTGCGGCTCCCTGCAACCAAAAATGCACATCAGAATCTGATGCAGCCCCAAACTCCTATTCTATCTGCAAAACACAGCTCCTTAAACCCCTATCCAAATCAAATAAATCCCTGACCATCTCCTCTGCTACTCTGGCATTTCATGCAATTTTTACCGCTCTGTACACTTCTGCATTTTTAGGTCTGAAAGGTAGGGGCGGGGCTGACTCACCTATCTGTTTGGCTTCACATGTGTGTGGAAGGAACTGTTTGCAGAATGAAGAAGCCTGGAGGAGTGTACTTCTCTAAGCCACCCCACCTAGGGCCACACCAGGCCAAAGGCCCAGCACAGAGCTCTGCACACAGTGCCACAGCTGGGCTGATCTCCAGTGGCGGCATCCAGCTGCATGAGTTCTGGGTGGCCTGTGGCCCATCCACAAGGATGAAGACTGCTGACCGCAGCCTCGGGCCTCCTGTTACCCCAGGTTCTCAGAGTCAGAATCAGATCCCATCCCAGCCAGGGAGCAGACTGGGCTGGCCTGGGGTCCCTTCTGCCATGGCTGCACAGCTGTCCTGCCTTGTTCTACCATTTAGCCCAGCACCTTGCCTCAGGTTCTCCTGACTCCCTCTTTCATGGTGTTCCCCAATCTTCTCTTCTCTCTGGGCCACTCTGTTCTTTCCAAGTCACGTGTCCCAAACCAGTCCCCACAATCTCCCTTGGATGCTTTAGAATAACAGTTGACATTCCCTGAGCGTGTACTCCGCCCACCCACGGGTAAGCATTTTACATGTCACCTGACAAGGCAGGACTGTCACCGCCCCAGAGAGGGACTGAGACGGCGGGGGTAGTTGGAGCGCAAACAGGGCCAGCCTGGCCAGGTCTGCACCCCAACCCTGTGCACCCTGCCCCACAGGTCCACAGGGCTGGGCCGGCGTCTCCCTCCACGATTCGCCCACTTCCCGAGCACTTACTCACCTGGGTTGGTGGTTCCGCAGCTCCTTGTCCTTGTCCCTGTCCTCGACCCCGCTCTCCCTCTCCGCGGCCTCCTTCTCCGCGTCCTCGTGGGCGGGCAGCGCCTTATGCCGGGCCCGGTGCCGCCGCGCCGGCTCCTCCCCGCTCTCGGCCTCCCTGGGGCCGGCCCGGGGGCCGCGGTGCCGCGCTCGGCGCTCGCCCTCCTTGCCCTGGTCGGGCGCGTGCCGGTGGGCCCGGTGCCGCCGGGGTTCCCGCTCGGCCGCCTCCTCCGGGGAGCCGCGCCGGTGGTGGCGCCGGCCGCCCTCGGAACCCGGGCCGCGGCCGCGCTCGCTCCGGGTCTCCTTGCTGCGGCTGCGGTGCGGCCGCCCCCCGGGCTCCCCGCCGTCGGCCTTTGGGGCCTCCGCCCTGTCCTGCTCCCCCGCCGGGGCCGGGGCCTTGTCGCGGTGCCGGTGGTGCCTGCGCGGCGGGTCCGCGCCCTCGCTGGCCTCTCCTCCCTCGGGCCGGGCCTTGCCCCCCGCGGGCCCCCGCGCGCCCTCCCGGCCCGGCTCCACCACGAGCGGCCGGTCCAGGTGCGTCTTCATGTCGGGCCGCAGGTGGCGCGTGGTGGCGTAGTGCAGCCGCTCCTCGGGGTCCATCTCGCTGTACAGTGCCTCGCGGCTGGCCCGCAGGTTCTGCAGCCGCAGCTGGCTGGCCCGCTGCTCCCACACCGAGCGTGCTTTGGCCGAGTTCTGCTGCCTGCTGCGGGGAGACCGGCGGTGAAAGGCCGCCCCCTGTGCCGCCCCCCACAGATGGACACACAGCGATGGAGGGATGGCAGAGTGGGCGCGGGGAGGGGGGAGGAGGAGGGGTGGCAGGAGCCCTCAAGACCCCTGGCAGAGTCGATGCAGAGCAACAGGGGAGGGGATACCCAGGGTAATAGAACTCAGCACTGCCCCCTGTGGTTGCGACCCCGCAGACCGCCAGAGCACCAGCCTGGAGGGGGTGAGGCTCCAGGCCGCTCTTGAGCAGGCGGACAGCCACCGAGGCCGAGGGGTGCAGGTCAGTGGGAATGACAGGCACCAGCGTGAGGTGGCAGACAGGCTTCCAGGGCAGGTGTGCAGCCGGCCAGGAAGACCACCGTAGGGAGAGGAGGGGGGCAGAGGCCAAGTGGGGCAGGACTGAGCAAGAGGCAGGAGGCAAGGAGCCCCCTGCATCTGCCCTGGGGAGCCAGCCCTGCTGCAGCACAGAGAGCAGAGCCGCCCAGGGTGGGGCTGCTCCATCTCTGCCTCCAGGAAGAGTGACTAGCACAGGGAGCAAGGACCGCGGGCAGCTGGCCCTTTAGGGAGCGAACAAGGAGCGAGGCTGCTCCCTGAGGTGGTCAGCCCCATCGGACAGCTGCCAATGGGCTCAATAACCATTTGCTCCCACAAGCCCAGCAGTCAGGTGTGGGGCTGGAGACACTACCTCCTGTGGTTACCAACACCCTCCTCTGTCCTGGCTCCGTGGAGAGCCCCTCCCTCCGCCAGGGGCAGAGAGAAGCCCTCTAGCACCAGGTGTGGCCTGTGGTTCAGGCTCAGCCCTCACTGCACAGGCTGCAAGGCTTTGACCACCCTCCAGCCTCACTCACACAGTCACATGTGAGGCTCCACAGCCCATGGTGCACAGGATGCCCTTTGCGTTCCGGGGTCTTTGCTGAATAAGACCCCCAAAGTAGGTGACCCCAGCCCCATCTTGGCCAAGCAGAAGCCTCTGAGGCCAGAGTGTCATCCTTCAGCCTCTGGAGGTTTCTGGACCCACCATGGTGGTGGCAATGGCAGCATAAGACGATGATAGCTGTGGTGTCTGTATTGTTCAACAGCCACACTGTGCTCTGGGCTTCAGTGCCCACCTCATTCGACCCTTACAACCACCTCAGGAGTTAGGTGCTGCTCTTGTCCCCATTTCACAGATGAGGATACTGAACCTAGAGGACGTGCTTCTCAGAGGGTCCCACAGTGAGTCACTGACGGAGCCAGGATCAGACGCATGCAAGGGCAAGAAGGAAAAAGTTTCTAAAGATCTGAGGCCTCGGCCAGACCCCAACTACACTGACAGCAAAGCCCAGAGCCACAGTCTGAGGGGCCCCAGGCCGGCCCAGCCACCAGCTCTGAGGCCCAGGCTGGACAGGCCACCAGCTCCACGGCCCTGGGCCACTGAACACCATGGTGACCTGCAAAAACAGAGGCAGCCAGTCCCTGCAGTTGGCCTGGACAAAGTAGATGGACGACAAGTGCTGCCCTTTGCAGGTGAAGTCCAGGCTCCAGGGCGGGGAGCCATTTCGGGGGCAGTGCCTCGAAAGTACGAGAGCAGAAGAGCACTGTGCTCTTCTGAGAGCTCTCACCTGAGGGCCCAGATGTGGGCAGGCAGGGCAATGTGTGGGGGACGACTGTCGGCCTCTGGCCATCTGCTGACCTGTACCTTGGGCTGCCACCCCAGGCCCTGACCTGCCTCCCCCAACACATCGAAGCTGTGGTGCCCCATTCCCAAGGACACTTGGCAACAGTCCCACCTTCCCTTTCTTTGGCTTCAGCCTAAAGCTGCAGGGGACCTACCCATCCCCAGCTGGCATCAAAACAAAGGGCCAGGCTCTAGATAATGCTGAACCATGAGAAATGGAAGACAACCATGAGGGGTGTTCCCCAGGCACAAGAGCCCATGAGAGCTGATGACCGGTCACTGCCTCAGGCCTCCCAATCAGTCCAGCACCCCAAGATGGGCCTGGATTCTGGACTTTGAGCCACTTGGTTGGCAGGGTGGTGGCCTGCTCAGGAACAGCCACAAGTACTGGGGACAAGTTCTCTGTCAGAAAAGACAGGCAGTAAAGGCAATGGGGACGTGTGGTACCTGGCAGCTCAGTGGGGATGGGATCCTGATAGCATGGCTCTGCCCTCAACCTGACCCTCAGGTGCAGCTTCTTCTCTCCCAGGAAGCAGCTAAAGTCATGGAGAGGTGGGCTGTCTGCTGGACTGGAGGGTGCCGTGGGGCTGGGAGGCTCCCCTCATCACGACCTAGGGGAGCAAGACACTGAGCAACCTGCACTGCTGCTCTACCTGGCCCAGCTCCTGCTGGGTCTCTCTGCCTCTCTGGGCCCTAAAGCCACCTGAGACTGTCTGCATCTGCCTGCCACTTAGTGGCACTACTGGCTTCCTCTCTGGATGGTCTCATTCTGTGCACCAGCCTCTCCTCCTTGGTGCTTGACTCAGCCTGCCCCTGCCCTCGTGGCTGTTCTGTCCTTGCTCTGTCTGGCACACAGAGCAGTTTGGCCCGCGTTGGTCTCTCACTCTGTGCCTCTCCACCAAGCTCATGAGCAGTGGAGGAAGGTGAGAGCAAGGGCAGGGCCACCCTCTGATCTACAGTGCAGTGTGGCCGGTGACTCTAATTCTGGCAAAGTCCTTGTTTAAAAGGGCTCTTTAAGGAGTCACATGGAGGAATCGGTCCCACAATGTCCCAGTCCCGGCTTGCAGGCACAGCCAGGCTCAGTTGCACTGGACCCAGGCACTGTGGATGTCTGCAAGACTCAAAAAGGAGCCTCTGTGGTGTGGCCCTGCTTTGAGGTCTCTGGACTGAGAAAGCCAGTTGCCCATAGCTGCTGACACTGTGAAACAGCCCACAGTGTGACACCATTGATACCTACATCCGAATCTTACTCCATCCTATGAATCAGTCAATGAGGATCTAGCTTTCTTACCCCATGAGGCTTCAGGGCCCCAGCAGCCAGTAGGCCCAAGTACTTGTGGGAGGACCGAACCCAGCTCTGTGCTGGCCAAGCAGGGAGCAAGGTAGTCAGGGACAACAGGAGCTACCACCACCACCACCAGGACACAGAGGGCACCTGGGCTTCCCTGCCTCACAGTACCCAGCCACTCCAAGGACCTCTCACGTACAGGGCCTGGTCTCAGCATCAGGAGGAAGCCCCTGGGGACAAGCCGCTCAGGGCCATTTCCCCAGTCAGACTGGTGTCACCGCAGGAGAGCCACCCTGAGGTTTTCATAGTTCTGCCTCGGGTACTGGCTGGTCTAGCGTGAGCCTCACAATTGGACAGCGGCTCTGCTCTTGCTAGAACAAGGACATCCTAAAGATTACAGATGCATCCTCTCCCAAGTAAGGAAGGGATGGGGCAGGAGGACCCCATGAATGTCCCCCGTGAGCCCTTAATGAACACTACCTCATGGGAACCAAAGGAGACAGCCCCCAGTGGCACCCAGCGGCGGTCACCTCAGGAGAAGCAGATGTGCCCGAGACACCAGAGTGACAGCACATGGACAGACAGCAGACAGGAGGACAGAGACCAGGAGGGAGAGGCGGAAGGGCTGAGCTCAGAGAGTCTGATGCCCCTGAGCAGGACCTGGGGACGTCCCCACCAGGCTGCAGAAGGCTTGCCTGGAGCTGCCCCTGAAGCAAATGACTTGAGGTGTGAAAGCAGAGTTAGGCGTAGAGGGAGGTGTTTGCGTGTAGTTATCATGAAGCCATAGATGGATATCGTAGCAGAGCGACTCACGGTGAGTTTACGCTGGAGACAGATGAGCTGCGAGATACAGTACCTCGAGTTTGCTTTACAAAACTGCACATGCAAAAAACAAAACAAAACCAAAGTGAGAAAACCAGAGAGAGTTCTAAGAGACACTAGAACACGTGTGAGCCACGCCAGGTCAGGGTGCAGGCTGCAGTGTGCATCTGGGCAGGAGGCCAGGGATGCTTCCATCAGAATGAGCATCAGCTGAGACCTCGGGGTAAAAGAGAAGTTGAGAAAGAAAGAGCATCCAGCAGAAAAGTGAAACTAAAGTGAGCACAGCAAATCCCACCATGGCTGGAAGACGAGAAGCCATTATCTTGGGGGCCCATCTGCCACAGCTCTGCACGCACTGCCCCTGGAAGGGTAGTGGGGTTGGAAAGAGCCAGCACCACTTGTCCCACAATTCCAAACAGCCCTCCCCCACCAGACTTAGCGCCCACTCCCAAGGGGCCAAGGTGGGCTGACCCGTGCAGTCGCCTGGCCTTCGAGATGGAGCAGAGCCAGCTAACACAGGAGGCCTTACCTGCAGCGCCTCACCTGGGCCCTGTGCCTCCCAACCCCACTCTGCCCCCAGCCCACCCAGGTCCCTTGGCTCCCCAGGCTCTAAGCCAGGTGCTTCCAGCTCACCATGACCTTTCCCGGGGCACAGGTTCCATCACCACCCAACCTTCCCTTGGGTGTAATGCCAGTCACTTCCAAGTGACTTTCTTAAAGCTTTTCCAAAGCCAATAGAGAGAAACCAAAGAGCTCTTTACAATCATTTCCCTTCGAGGTGGCTTCCCCAGGAGAGCAAGGTGGGTTCCCAGCTCCTCCTTCTCAAGGCTGAGTCTACATACATTTGTGAGGAGTTCAAAGCAACTCACCTGTCTGCAGGCCCTGGGTGCAAACAGGTGTGTGTGTGCAAGAGAGGGTGCAAATCATTGTGTGTGACTGAGTGTGTAAGCTTGTGGATTGTGAGTGTGAAATTGTGTGAGTATATGAATGAGTGTGTGAGGCTGTGAATGAGTGTGTGTGAGAGAGTAAATGTGAAAGTGTGTGAGAGTGAGGGTCAGAGTGAGTGTGAATGTATGAGAGTGGGTGTGAGTGTGAATGCACATGAGAATGTGAGTGAATATGAACATGTGTGAGAGCAAGTGTTTGAGTGGGTGTGAACATGTGAGTGTGAATGTGTGTGAGTGAGTGGACTGTGTGAGTATGAGTGTGAGTGTGAATGTGAACATGTATGAGTGTGTGAGTGAAGGAGAACATGGGTGAGTGTGAACATCTGTAAGTGTGTGAGTATGATCGTGTGTGAGAACAAGTGTTTGGTTGTGAACGTATATGAGTGAGTGGGTGTGGACATGTGTGAGTGTTAACATATGTGAGAGTGAGTGTCAGGGTGAGTGTGAATGTGTGAGAATGAACATGAGCGAGTGTGTGAGTGAACGTGTGAGCGAGAGTGAGTGTGTGTCCCGGCATTCACAAGTATGGGTGATGAGGAGCACGACTCAGCAGAGAGAACCAGGAAGACCACATCAACCTTAGCGTCCCTTCCCTCCCAGGAGCCTGAAGTGACTGTCACTTGAAGCCAAGATGCTCACAGCCCCAGCCAACCTCCACAGGACATGGGCGCCCTCTGAGCTGGGATTCAGGCACCGTCTGTGTCAAGCTACACAGAGTGCTGATGGGGGCCTCTCAAACACCAAGGACACTAAACGTCCCCTCAGCATCCAAGGCGTCACAGAGAACATCTCAGCCAGTCCTCCCATTTCACAGACCACAAGGCCCAGCTGTGAGGAGCAGGGTCAGGGCAAGGGTCACTTGGGGGACCTCGTTCTCACCCCACCCCAGCAGCTCGGGTTGTAGAAATGAACACACGGAGAAGGCCCATCCAGCCAATATGACTCACCAGGAGAACGGGAAACAGTCAGAGACAGGTGGAAGGGGCAGGCAGAGGACAGAAAGACACCAGGAGCTCTGAGCAGCAGCTCCCGGCCCTCAGAGGTCTCAGCACGACAGAGAAAAGCAAACAGCAGCCACACACCATCCTCACACCCACCACCCATACATGCCCAGGGGCCAGTCGTCGCCCAGTGTGTGGGATCTCTAGGGATCACACCCACTGATAGCCGTGTCCGACAGAGGTGGTCCAACAGAGGACAAAGGCCCTCCCAGCTGCACCCCAGGAGAGCCTGCAGGACCCCTACTGGCTCAAGATGGGGGAACACAGGGGCTAGTGCCTGGACACACCCCAGGCTGGCTGTGACGGGAAGGAGCTGACACCCAGCTCAGGACCTGCTGTGAGGCAGAGCACCTGTGCCTATGCGAGGCACCCATTCCCAGGGGAACAGAAGCACGAGGTGGTGATCAGCCAGTAGCTGATGTCCTATGTTCCCTAGGCCCAGGGAGGCCAGTCTACAGCCTTGTTCCTACACAGCAGCATCCCCAGTGGGGACAGGAGGTGGAGGAGGAAGAGCATACAGACTTCTTTTCTTGGCAGCCCGACGTGCTCTCCATGGCTGTGCTGAGGGCCCCAGCACCCTCCTCTCTGAGGTCTCAGCCCAGATGGGAGTGGACGCCCTGCTACACACTCCCAAGGGGCAGGCAGCCCTGGCAGGTAGCAGGGGCCATGGGACGAAACACTCGGCACCAGGAACAGCAGAGAAGGAAAATGCTAAACAGGAACCCCACGAGGCCCATGGGAGTGAGTCAAAGGCTCACCCACCGCCCTCTCTGCAGCAGACCACCAGCAGCTTACAGAGCTCAGGGAAGGGACCATGCAAGGGAAGTCTGCCAGGCCACAGCAGCCCAGGACCAAGCAGACTAAGTAACTGAATTGGCCAGACAACAAAACATTGAAACCACTGAGCACTGAGCCCCCCAGCAACTGTGTGAGCCATGACTGCTGTGTCCTGCCTGGGCCTCCAGGGGCTGTGACCTCCTCTAGCTTCTTCTCCCCTAAAGTCTAGCATTCTCTGCTTGGCTTAGAGACAGGTCCTCTGTAAACACCTTCCTAGAAAATAGGTCATCAGCCTGGTGACCACCAGGCAAGAACGGAGCTGCTGTGGTACACACTCACACGTGCATGTGCACACACACAAACTCACATACAACCAGACATGCACTCTCTCACACTGGCACTCATACTCCCAGCAAACTCATCCCTGTGCCAGCATGCGCATTCAGCAGCGCAGATGTGCGGTCCCCACGGCTTTTCGGGCACTGTGATGGCAGTGCCAGCAGAAAGAGAGGGAGGCCAGCTACAGAGCAGGGCCCTGGATCGGCACTGGGAACGGGTGCAGTGGGCGTGGAGCTGAAGACAAAGCCGTCAGCTCCGGGATGGACTTAGCCTGGCCCAGATAGCCAGTTCCCAGCAGCAGAGAGCTCTTCTGTGCCCTCTCATGGTCATCCCGTGACCAGGCCATGGGCCAGACTTTCCTGTCTCCCTACCCCTATTGCTGACCTCTCTCAGTCCACTGAAGCTTTGGCCCTGGGCTGAGCACTCTGTCCCAACTATGAAGTCCCTACTGCCTCCAAATGTGCTTCTGCAACGTGCCTCGAGGCTCAGCTGAACCCTGGCATGACCAGACTCCCCACAGAAGCCTTGGCCCCGCCTTCACCTTTTCTCATCACAGACACTCCCCTTGACCTCTGTCCCAATACCAAAATCTCAAAGTCATTTTTGGAAACCGCATGAAGTCTCTTGGGCTGCTGAAGCACCACCTAGAATCTTTTGGCTCACAAAATTCATTTTTGAAAAGCCGTGTGTAAAATAGACATATGGATTCCTTACTCCTGACTCACAGGCTTTGCCCAGGAAGGGGCTCTGGAGCCACCCAAGACTGTCAAGGAGCAAATACCTACAGCAGAGCCAATCCCCCCCACGATGTGAAGGCAGTATGTTGCCACACCTTGCTCCTACTCAAACTGGGAGAAGCCGTGGAGGCTTTCCCAGGTGAGCCCTTTGCTCAAAGGCTCCTGCAGGAGAAGGGAGCCATTCCCTCTGATCACAGCTCCTGGGGAGGACCTGTGTGCTAACAAGCTCCAGCCAAGGCAAGGGGCCCTCTGAGGAAGCCTCCCAAAGGAGTGCCCTGCTGAGGGCCCAGCCATGGGATGCTGTAGCAGCCCCACTGCCACCCCACAGTCTGTTCCCAAGAGCCTTACGCAGCAATGGAGATGTTCGCAGCAGACATGGGGCTGACTTCAGCCACTTCTTTGGCCTTTTGCAGAGCGAGCTTCTGATTGGCTGCTTCTTCCATCTCCTCTTCATCCTGTTTGAACAGACAGAAATGTGGAGCCAGCCTTCAGAGTGCTGCACTCACTCTGACACCATCAGCTATTCCTCTGGAGCCTCCAGGCCTTTCCTGCCCTCTGGACCTGGAGACAGGCAGCTGGCTCCTGCATCAGCACACCCACCCACGCTCCAGCACTGAGCATCAATTCCACATGAGCGCTCTGGTAGCCTTCAGAGAAGGGGCCCCCTTCTATGCCTGCTGCTCAAGGTGATGGTCCCCAAGGTTCCCGCCTCAACACCCTCTCCCCATGTGCCATGTCCCAGGGCACTCACCAGCTAATGACTCCACACCTACGCTGGCACCCTGATCGCTCTCCTGAGCTCCAGCCCCCGGGACCCCACTGCCTAGGCATTTCTGCATGTTTGTCCCACATCACTTGAGACTCATTCTGTCAAACCCATCCTGCCTCCCACCTCAGGAGTACCTGTCATACTTGAACGAAGTCAGCCTCTGCCCCAGAGCTGTGAGCAAGGACAAGGGGCAGGACCCTGCACCTGAGCCTGTGTCCTAGCCCAGCACTGCCCACAGAACCCATCACCAGGAGCACGTCCAGCAGGACCACCTCATGGCCTCTGAGCTTTTCCATCTGGACCCATCAGATCACATCTGTGATCTCTAACCTATCTCTAACTGTGGCTGAGAGGAGTCCCTCCCTGTTCCCCCCACACTTGACAGCCACGTGCAGTGCCTGGCCCTGTATTCACCACCTCTTCCTGGAAAGGACTCCCATGGCTTTGCCACCGGGGCTGGCGTGTGCTCATATGTGCACACATGTGTAGACACCCTACCCTGCTTTGCCCCCTCCATAGGAAGAGGAGTGGACATCTGGACAGATCCCCTGGCTCTGACCCCACATCACTAGGCAAAACCAACATGCTCTGGATCTAGATAAATAGCTCCAAGTCGAGTCCATGGGCCCTGGGAGGGAAATGAAGGCTTCCATGTCGTCCAGCTACACCATGGGACCACCATTATTTGCTCCAAAACCCCAATCCCAGGCCCACCTGGCTTCTCTGGGAGATAGCATTCCCAACAGGTCCCAAAATATCCTTGAATCTGCTTTTAGAAGCACAATAACGGCAAAAACTAAGTCCCCTGTTAGCTGCTGCAGATTTCCCACCATAGAGAAGAGACTTTCAAGCTTTAGGTCTCAGAGAAGAGGCAAAGCCAGATCCACCATGAGACTCCCCTTTCAAGGTCCTTCCTCAAGCTGTAGACTCCACCCTGGTTACCGCTCTCGGGGGCAGAGGACGTCTCTAATCACTCCAAAGGGTGTTCTTCAAACAAACTCAATGAGCTTATTTCCACTTCAACAAATAAATGAGGCTACAATATATTTGTGTGAAGGAGAGTCAAGACCCACCTTTGGGGCTCTTGGCCAGCTAAGGAAAGGCCCCATAGGCTGCCACAAGCCTGCCCAACTTCCAAACAAGAGGGAATTCCTGAATTAGGGCAGTTAGGCCAAATGAGCCACCACTCAGGGTGTCTGTGCATGGAGACAGGGCTCCAAGGATGCTGCTTCCTCGGTGAGTCCTCACTGACAGCAGAAGCTGAAGAGATAGTGAGGGCTTCGAGCTCAAACTCACTCCTGCCCCAGGACAGCTGGTGCCCAGACCACTGCTGGGCACCCTCAGTTCACATGGGCCCAAAAGTCCTGACACCAAGAAGTGCTCTGTCGTTCACAGGTGCCCCAGCCCAGGCAGCCCAGTTAGGGGCCCAGGCCCTTCTCCAGCCACTCCTGGACAGTGAGGCTCGGCCTCGGCCTGGGCTGACAACAGAAATAGGCAGGCCAGTGGGACTCCCAAGTCCTCAGAAGCCAGCGGCCAGAGCAACAGAGGAGTCTACACCCCCAGGGACCACCACAGCCCAGGCCTGGGGTTGGGGCAGGAGGAAGGCTGAGCAGAAGCAAGGAATGTATGCTGCGTGGGCCTGCCTCTACCCAGAGAGCTGGGGGCAGCAGGGGTCCCTGCACAGCACTCACTGTCAGAAGCACCATGGTGCACCTGCATCTCTGCTGCCAGCAGAGATGCCCTTGAACCTGCCTTCCTCAGAGAAGGCCCAAGTCAAGCTCAGCCCCAGAAGGGTGACGGGGTTGCAAGTCTTGGGATATGCTAGACTGGAGCAGACTGGACTGTGTCAGATATGCACAGAGATGTGCATAGGTACAAGCACAGGCAAGCATCTGTCAGGGATGGTGGGCACGAGTCCACAGATGCACACTTGAAGGTGCACATGCAGGCACATGCCCAGCGTACAGAGCAAGCACAGGGTGTCTGCAACGGGGGCAGCACCTTCTCCCACATGGCCTCACCAGGAGGCAGTGCCCTCCTGCTAGGAGCCGGGGCTCATCAAAGCCCAGGCCTGAGGCTGAAACAGCGGGCAGCCCAGCCACACTATGCAGGGCCATGAGGGTGAAGGCGACCAAGTAGGGGGCTTTGTCATCTGGAGGGAAACCACAGGGGAAGATGTGTGTAATCACATCCCCCACCAGGTTCAGCGATGACAGATGAATATTAGATGACACCCACTGGGCACAGCCTAGAGAATGAGCTGCCCTGCTGCGGCACAGATGTGCTGAGAGGGGGCACCAGCCAGGCCCAGCATCTGAGGACAGCACCACCCAGTGACCACCTGAGCTCACCATCCACACCTGAGACTGACCACAGGGGCCCCTCGCCACCTGGAGGTGAGCACAGGGGCCCTCACAGCCCTTTAGGCTCTTCAGAGCTGGACTTTCCCTAGAACCCACCTCATGCATCCCTCTCCCTTCTGAGGCGACACCTCCCCTCACCTCACTCAGCCACAGTGATTGGTGCATCTCATAGCCCCTCACTCTGAGGCCAGGATAGCCTACCCCAACTTCTCAGGGCTCTCTCTGGGCTGCATCTCCTGTCAGCCACCTCGAGCTCCCCATATCTCCTCCTGCCTTTCTAGCCATTCCTCCCAGATCTCGGCTTCTCCAGGAGCTGTCCTTGCAGTCATCTCCCCTCTAGCACATGTCTACATGCTTCCTCAGCGCCATTCCCCTACACCCCTGAGTGACAGCCTAACTTTTGCCTGTCCAGTACCCTGAAGAGACTACCCTGGACAGCAGTCACACAGGTCCTTAACCCAGGACCTGGACCAGCTTGTGGCTCTCCATTCTCATCGAGAGCAACAGGGACTGATCCCTCGCCCCTTCCTGCACTAGGCTGCAGGTGGCATCCCTACTTACATACCTTGGTCAGCTCCTGGGCATTGGCAAGGTTGTCCACAGCGATGGCCAGGAAGACATTCAGCAGGGTGTCTAGTTGGCTCCAGCTAAGGAAGAGAACGCTTCTGCCCCCACTCCCTCCCACACGGTCATACCACAGCTTCCCTCATGGAAAATAGGGGCCCCCATTTCCCCAGATCTTGACCAGCCTTCAGCCTCCTTCCCTTAGCATCCACAGCCCCCTTAAGTCCCCTGACCCTTTAGGCCCCTGTCAAGCCCAGACGCAGTCCAGCCCAGCTACCAGGGCTCTGTGGCCCCCTGGTCTCTGCCCAGCCCTCCTTCACTCTGGCTCATCTCACTCAACCTCCCCTGATACCCACAAGGACCCCCTTCCCCTAGCCCAGCTCTTCAGAGCTGACTTCCAGGGCCAGAACTCAGAGTCTGTAGTGGATTAGTTCACCTCTGCCACCTGGGAGGTCACATGGACTGTCTACTTCTGTCCCCACCTCTCCCTGATTTCTGGCCAGCACAAGAAGCCTCCTCCAACACCTCCTGCTTTCACGGGTGCCACATGGGGCTCCACCACCTTTGGCTGAGCAGAGACCACCTAAGACACACCACAAACATGCAAACTCACACATGACCAGCACCTCCTGGGCTTCAGGTCCTAGGTTCAAGGAGCCTGCATGGCTTTTTCTCCTGTCCTTTTCCAGAGTGAAGCCCTGGACCCTCTCCCTCAAGGTGCAGAGCAGCAGGAACAACATCTGAGCTGTGCTGATGGCAGACAGCACTGAGTGTGCAGAAGCAGGACCCCCTGGACCACCTCATCCCACTGAGCACCCCCAGGAGCCCCCTGACGAAGCGCTACTACGACCTCTTAGAAATGAGGTGACAAAGGCCACAGAGGATAAGTAACTTGCCCAGGGTTCCAGAGGCAGAAGGGCCTGTGGTGAGCTGTTCCTCCCTGCCCCGCCCTCTCGCACCTCTCCAGGATCAGGCCCTCAGGCTGCGCTGACCTGAGTCACTTCCATGTTCCGGCTGCTGGAGCACGGCTTCCCACAAACTCATCTCAGTGCTGAGCAGGACTGTCTTCCCTGTGCTCCCCAGAGCAGTGCCTCCCCAGAACCATCCCTCCCCAGCCCTCCTGCCGTGCCTCAGCACTATGCCTGCAGACCCAGGCCCTCTCCAGGCCTCTGTGGTTTCCCTCCTAAGTTATCTCATTTCTTGGCACGGCAGACATTTTGGATCAGGCAATCCTTTGCTGCGGGATGTTGAGCAGCATCCCTGGCTCTGCCCACTTGATGCCAGCAGGACCTTCCCCCTCAGGCACGACAACCAGACTGTCTCAGACGCTGCCAATGTCCTCTGGGGGCCCAGTTGTCCTGTTAGAGCCCTGCGCTCCATGTGACTGAGCCCTTTCACCACAGGCCTGGGGACTCAGCTCCTGCAGGTTGCAGCCATCCTCCCAGGAGCTCTGGGTCTGTGTGAGTGAGGCTCGAGAGCCTCTGCGTCTGTGTGAGGTTCGGGGCAGCCACATCCCAGAGCTCCGCCTCGCAGGCAGGCCTGCTCAGGGCTCCAGCCACACTCACAGGACACAACGCTGGGGCCGGACCACCACCTCCTGGCACTAACCACAGCCACGGACACCCTCAGAGGCCTTGCCACACTCAAAGGACAGAACTAAGGCCACACCCCTCAGGGCCTAGCCAGAGGGACAAACAATGCAGCAAGAGTGACTCTGATTGGACAGGACAAGGAGGCCTGAAGGCTGATACACCTAGCCTGAGTACACAGGGTCAGAAGCAGCTGTGGTGCACATGGGACACTGCTTCATTTCAGGGCAGGGGCACCTCCTTCTGGACAGCAGCTGCTCCTCCCGCTCCCCACCCGCCCCACCTCCCCCACACCCCCTAACCCCCCTACCCCCATTTGAGGCCAACACTGCAGGCTTCTTCCCTCTCTGACAACCAGGCTGCCACTTCCTGGTTTTCTCACACAACAGCCCCCAGGTCTCACCTATCTGGTAAGCACATCAAACAAACACTGCCCCCTCAAGGTCCCTAGCTCCCCCTTCCTGGGCCTCATGCTCAGCTCCCCCTCATGCTCAGCTGAACCCCATCCTGGGGTCCCGGACCTCAGCTGTGACGTTACACAGGGCTGAGAGATGATGCAGTGCCTGCTGAGGGCTGTAGTAGGAGAGACAGGCAGATAGAAGCAAAGAGAAACAGGCCTGGAGTGCTACAGGTCACAGACTGGCGTGAGAACCAGCGAAGCAGGCAGAGACAAAGAGGGACAGACAGAGCCAAGTGGCCAGTTGTGCGAGGAGGGAGATAAGGAAGAGCTGGTAGGTCAGCCTGGGAGAAGAAAACTCAGTTCCTCTCCAGCTCAGATCTCTCCTCCAGGCTCTACAGGATGTTCTCCAGCAGCAGTTCTCAAAGTGGGGTCCCCAGGCCAGCAGCACCAGCACCAGCACCCCCGGGAGCCTGTTAGAATGCACATTTGTGGGCTGGAATCTGGGCTTTGACAGCCCTCAGAGGACTTGACTCTAATGCGTGGATGAGTTGAGAACCTGAGACGCCCCTCCTCGGCCTGAATTTCCCACCGCAGCAATGGGGCCACATTCACATCTTCCTGGCCTGGCCCCCACCCCACCTGCATCCTGAGCCCTGCAGTCTCCCTTCCCCACATGGCCTGCCTGAGGCAGAGCCGCCACTGCTGCTGAGCTTGCCCTGACCCTGCAGAGACCCCCTTCCACACAAGGTCCTGAAACACAAGCCTAACTGGCATCCTCCACAGAAATCTCTCCTTTGATTTCTCTGCAGGAACCATGTTTTCAGCAGGGGAGGTACCAAAACTTAATTATTGAATTAAAGTGGAAAAAAAACCCAACAACCTGCTGTCCTCAATGTTTAAAGCCCTCATCTTCCCAGAGTCCTCCTTGAACCCCCCTCTGACGGCTCCATGGGCAACTCATGCCTCTATCAACCTGAGCCCCCACAGCCTCCGGATCCCCCAAGCACAGGTGGCCTCGAGAATGTTTGCCATCTGGACTCCTCAGGCCATCTCCTCTGAGGGAGGAGTTGCACAGTGCACACCTCATGAGAAGACGCCCCTCATATTTAGGACCAACGTGCCCCCCGTCCCCCGAGGGGAAAAAGAGAGAGAGGCAGGCCCAGGCCAAGCACTCTCCCCTGTACCCAGCCCCATAGAAGGATACAATTTCCAAACAGCGTCAGGACGATGAAGTAGAAGGACGAGAACATGCCTTTGCTAACTCCGCCCTGCGACTCAATCCCATGATACATCACTGCATTCCAGTCCTCTCCGGTCAGGATCTGCAGAGGAGAGCAGTGCAGGGCACGCTGGCATGGCCATCTCCATCCACACACACCCGCCCCTACACATGCACATACGCCTGCTTGCTCGGGGTCTAGACACAGCTGCATCCCAAGAGCCCGTGGGCACATGCATGCACGCACACACACAAACATGTTTTTAGAGGATGGTGCTGCTGGAAGTAAGGTGGCCCAGGGTCCTCCAGAAAAAGTTCCAGAAGGTCATGGTTACTGAGCTGGGTCAGGCCTTAGCAGATGAATATGCTCTAGATTTTCAGCCAACAATGGAAAGGGAGCTCCAAGCAGGAGAAAAAGGTGAACAAGGAGGAGAACCACAGCAACGAGCTAGAGAAAGGAGGCAGGGCAGGGAAGCAGAGCTTCCCCGACTCCCCGAGCTGCCTAGGTCACTGGTTCACAGTTGAGGAGACTAGGTTCAGAGAGGGGCCATGAGCTGCTCAAGGCCAGACAATACCGGCAGGCCCTCTGACCCTCCAGGTTCCTGTACCGTTGGCCAGTTGTGCAGGCTATGAGGGCTGCTAAATGCAGCCCTTGCCCCATCAGGAGACACAGGTCTCGCTTTGCCACGTGTATTTGTGGGAAAGTGCAAGAGGATAAAATAACAGACATTCCTGTGTCCGCCACTTATGAAAATCGCTAACATTTTGTCACATTTGTACCAGGTCCCCTGGCAGAGATCACTCCTGAAAGGCAACCCCAATCATGGATCCGGCGAGGGTCCGTGTCTTTTTAGTTCCATACCACGAGACACACATGTGTCTATGAACAAATACACCATGTGTGTTTTAAACGTGCACGAGAAGGAATCTGACTACATATATCATTCTTCAACTTGCTATTTTCATTCACTATTATATCTTTGAAGTTTATTCATGTTAACACATATAAATCCACTTATTCATGCAAACCATTGCATAGTGTTCCTCCAAGTTATTTATCTATTTTCCTCCTGATAGGTACTTCAGTGGTTTCCAGGTTTTTGCTATTATGTCTCATTGTGCACACATGAAAAAATTGTTTAGAACTGGAATTGCTGGATAGTAGGTTATGCACATCTCTGACTTGACTTGGCTAGATGTTTCCAAAGCAGTTATCCCAAATTAAATTCCTGCAAGCAGTATAGGTTGCTTTTTCCACCTATCTTCACAACATCCTTGGCATTGTCACATCCTTGGATAGCTGCCCATCTGATGGGCCGAAAGGGCAAGCTGGTGAGGTTGGACGTCTTCTCATGTGGCCAGTGGACATTCAGACCTCCTCTTCTGTGGCCTGCCCTTCCAGCTCTTTGGCTCATATTTCTGCTGACTCGCCTTTTTCTTACTGACCTGTGAGACTTCCCATGTGTTCTCAGATACACCAATCCTCCATCTGCAATGTTTAGTGGGAATGTCTGCTTCTAGTCTCCTCTTTGCTTTAAGTTATTCTTGTAATATAAAAAAGTTTAATGTAGTCAGATGTATCAGTCTTTTCCTTTTTTCTTCTTTTTGCACCTTGTTTAAGAAATTCCTCTCCATCCCAAGGTCATAAAGATATTTTCCCATATGTTCTTCAAATTATTTTAAAGTTTGGTTTTTCACATTTAGGTTTCTAATCCAACTGGAGTTTGTGGGTGCTGTTGTGTGTGCATGGGGATGAAGATCTACTTTTTCCCATATGGAAAATCAATTTCCCCAGACCAATTTTCTGACTATCCCCTCCTCCCCATTGATTTATATGCCATCTTTCTCACAAAGCCAACTTCCTACATAGGCTTGGCCATGTTTCTGGGCTCTCTAGTCTGTTCTTTAGATATTTTGACTTTATATCTCACAATTTCATTACTGTAGCTTTATAAAAAGTCTTAATATATGGTGGGGAAATCCCTCCTTCCTGGATTATCTTTGCTATCCTTGGACATTTACTCTTCCACATAATCAAGACGCTAATTCCAAGAGCAGTCTTGTTGGAATTTGGATCAGGACTACATTGAATTTGTATATTAAATTAGGGGGAACTGATACCTTTACTATATTAAGGCTTCCCATCTATAAATATATCTATCCATGTATTCCGTTCTTTAGGTCCTTTAATAACAATTTATAATTTCACTCATGAAAGTCTTGCATGCTTTTTGTAGATTTATTTCTGGGTACCTTGCAGTTTTTGTTACTACTGTGAATGAAATCTTTCATTTTAATTCGAATGATGTTGTTATATAGAAAAGTCGTATTTTTGTACGTTGATCTTGTGTTCAGCAACATTGGTGAATTCTCTTATTATCTCTTGGATTTTCTTTGTAAACAATCACATCATTTTCAAATAATAGCAATCTTGTCTATCCATTTCCAGTCCTTCCACTTCTTTCTTTTTCTTATCTTATTACACTGTCTTCAACTGTCTGAATACTAGGCATCCTTGTTTTTCCTTCAATATAATTCTTTCAATCTGTATTAGTCTGGGTTCTCCAGAGAAACAGAACCAATAGGAGATATATACAAGTAATTGGATCATGTGGTGACGGAGGCCTAGAAGTCCCAAGATCCACAGTCCACAAGCAGAGATGATAGTATAAGTTTCAGTCCAAGTCCGAAGCCAAGAGAGGAGACTAATCTCCCAGCTCAGAGACAGGCAGAGAGAGCCAATTCTCCCCTACTCAGCCTTTTGTTCTGTTCAGGCCTTCAGCGGATTGGATGAGGCCTCCCACATTGGGGAGAAAAATCTGCTCTACTCAGTCTACCAATTCAAATGCTAACCTCATCTGGAAACACCCTCACAGACACGTTTAATCTAGGCACCCTGTGGTCCAGTCAGCTGACACACAAAGTTAACCATCATACAATCTTTCGCCTGCTATGCTTGCTGTGGTCTTTTTAAAGTAAAGGTTTGATTGAGATATAATTCAGTCTTTAAAGTGTGTCATCCAGTGGTTTTTAGTATATTCACAGGTATGTGCAACCATTACCACAGCCAATTTTAGAATATTTTCATCCCATCAAAAAAGAAACCCACTAGCTATCAGCCACCTAGCTGTGGGGTTTTTTTTTTTAAGTCCTATCAATTCTTAGTATATGATGTTTTTTTATCATCACATCAATGTTTTATCTTTCTACATCTATTGACATGTTTATTTTTCTCTTTTAACCTGTAGAGATAGGGAAATCACACTGACAAATTCTTGCGTTACTGGGATAAACAAAGTTTAGCTATGAGGTTCTATTTTATACACAGTAGGACTTGATTTTTGAAGATTTCATTTCAGATCGTTTGCATCGACCTTCACTGAGCAAACATTTAGTGTGCCTACTCTGTCAGGCAATATGCAGGTGCTTAGGATTGTGAGTAGACAAAACAGACAAAGACCCTGCCTCATGGAGCTCACATTCTGGGGAACAGCACCCTGAATCTGGTGTTTATCATTCCCAGGCAAGCTTTTACACTTTTACTGTATATATGCCATAATCGATATTGTTTTGTAGGTTTTCATCCTTGAATAAATTTTATCACATGCTATATATTACTCCAAATCTTTTTTTCCTCAACATTATGTTTGCGAGATTCATTCACGTTAACATATTTAAGTCTAAGTCCTTCATTTTCCCTGCTGTACAGACATAACACACTTTGTTATCCCTTCTCCTGATGATGAACATTCAGGTGACTTCCAGTTTTTTGCCGTTACAAATAATGCTGCTGTGATGGTCTCACATGTCTCTTGTGCAAATGAGCAAGAATTTCCAGAGCACACAGCTACAATAGGAACTGCTTACACACAAGTTCCAGTTCTCATCCAGTGGACTAGATATTATGAAATTGCTCTCCAAAGTGGTTCTACCAACCCACCAACAGCACAAGGGAATCCTCATTTCTCCACATCTTCTCGAAAACTTGATATTGTTAGATTTAATTTCAGCTAAACTGACAGGAGAAAAGTTTGTCTCATTGTGGGTTTAATTTGCATTTCCCTGACTACTAGTAAAGCTGATAATAGTTTTTACAAGTTTATTCATCAGCCTAATTTCCTCACCCATAGTTACCCATTATACCCTTTGCCCCTTCCTACTACGTTATTCGTCTCTTCTTATTGATTTGTGGAAGTTCTTGATATATTCTGGACAATGATCCTTTGTGGGCTATTTGCTGACACTAAGGAAATGTCTTCTCACAGTCTATGACCTCTTGGGGTTTTTTTTTTTACCCTTTTATGTTGTCTTTTGAGGCACAGAAATTTTTATTTTAATAGATTAGTCAATCATGTCATTTATGACCGTTCCTTTTCTCCTCTTCAAGAAGGCCTTCCTTGCCCTGAGTTAATAACATCACACTCCTGTACTCCTGTATGCTCTTCCAAAATTTCAGATTTGCTTTTCACATTTAGATCTTCATCCATCTGAACTGATTTTCAAATCTGGTACAAGGTAGACATCCAATTTCATGTTTTTCTCTATGGATAAGCAAATTGTTTCCCACTGTCTGAAATGACACCACTTGAGTTTTCTGTATATACAAATATTTCATCTGTAAATGATGACATTTTTCTTTCTTCCTTGTCAATCCTGAGAAATTTTATTCCATTTTTCTTGTTCTACTGCACGAACACCACCGATAGCAGCATAATCTGCTAAGAGTTCTTATTTGGAAGGAGTTTTGGGTTTTATCATGTGATTTTTTTTTTTGAAAAAGCACTTATTATGGACATTTTCAAGCATACACAAGGTAGAGAGTGTAATGAATCCCTACATACTCATCACCCAGCCTTGATGATGCACACAACCTGCCGATCTTGCTTCGTTGGACCTCTCACTCACTTGGTGGTTGTGTTTTCGCTATAGTTCAAATGCTTTTTCTTTCTTTAATCTGTTAAAATGATGAATTACATTAACAGACTTTCTAATGTTAAATCATCTTGCATTGCTAGGATGAATTCAAGTTGATCATAAAAGTCATTTTTAAGCATATGCCGATCTAATAAGTTATTTCCCACAGGATGGTTTTGTCTCTGTGTTTTTGATGCTGATCTATATTTTTCTTTTCTTACACTGTCCTTGTCTAGTTTTTTCATATCAAGGTTATTTTATTCTAGCCTCATAAAATGAGAGGGGTGCTTTCCTTTTCATCTTCTCTGGAGTGGTCTATATAAAATTGTCACAACTTCTTTCTTAAACATTTCCTAGAGTTCACTTGTAAAACTAACTAGATGAGGTGGCTTGGGTAAGTAGACTTTTAATTATTCAATCTCTGAAATAGTTCAGGTTTCCTGTTTCTTCTTGGGTTAGCTTAACGTACTTTTTTCCTCCTGAATCATCCGCCTTACCAGATGTATAACGTGGTACTCTCAGCACTGGGGGGCGGGGGTGGTAGCGCCCCGTATCTGTGTGCAAACGTGTCTTTAGTTCACCTCACGCTGGACTCACAGCTCTCAGGACCAGAGTTCCAGGCTAACAGGGACTGTCCTCCAATATTTTAAAGTTACTTTCCCAGACCTTCTGGCATCATTGTTCACAAGAGGCTTGCCATCAGACTGTCATTCTTTTGTGGGAAATCTGTCTTTCTAGAGTAGTTTTTAAGATTTTCTCTTTATCACAACGTGTCTAGGTCTGGAATTGCTTTTGTTCATCCTGCTTGGCCCTCGGAGTACACACTTGCTAAGACTGGTTCTGAAACAACGTTGGCATCATTTTGCTCACACCAGATGTCTGCGCTTCATCTCCCTGCCGCAGCTGCTCTGCTCCTCCACATCTCCCAGCTCACCTCTTCTCTCTTGGATCATGTCCAGTGTACAGCACACCCTTTATTTTTTTTATTTAAATAGCTATATTTTTCATTTCTAGGATTTCTACTTAGTTCTTTTTCATGTTAACCTATTCTTGGTTCTTAGGTGTCTTTCTTTTGTAATTTTATGTTATATGTTATGAGTTCTTCCTTTAACCCTTTGAAGATATTAAGCACATTGAGTTTAAGGTGACCTGTATTTGTTCTGTTATTTCTGTTTCTTTAGGACTGAGCTCACCTTCCCACTGTGGGTGTTTATCCCTCTCTTCTTTGGGCTCAGCTTTCACCACAGTTTAGTCTACAGAGTCACCATGAGCAAAGTTGAAGTTGTTTTCTGCAGCCCCATTCAGAAACAGGGGCTCCCACCCTGGAGTGTCAGGTTCTCAGTTTAGCAGTACCCTGTGAGAGCTACAGACCTGGCCTGCCCGATGTCTGCCCTTGCCATCTTCTGAGCTGCTTCTAGCCATAATCAGCTCTCTCTCAGCTCTCCTCAGCCTCCTTAAAGGGCCAGACACTTCTCCCAGAGCTGAGTCACTGAGGCACACATGGACGTTTCTGACGCCCAGTGCGGAGGGTCTCTGCGTCCCTTACCACTGTGCCATTTCTAGCCCACAGAGATTGTTTTCTGCTTGGCTAGGTCCTTTTACTTTCTAAATGTATTTATTATCTTATTGCTGTGTTCAGAGCAGAGGGAGTATGAGGTCTAAATGAGAGCATCATCTTCTCAGAAGAACCCATCTTTCTCTCCTGACTTTGACCTCTTCTTCCACTCTGGTTCCCACACCACCACCACTAACCATGTTCAGGTCCTTTCTTGTAACAAACACAACAGTGCAGGGCTCTACTGTCAATCACGTGACCTCCCTGCTTTGGAAACTCTACAACAGCTCCCACTGGACCAAAGGCGCATGCTTGGCATTCAAGGCCATCCGTCCTGGCCCCACCCCCCCGCCAGCTCCCAATGCCTTCTGTTACAAACCGTCACAAATTGTGTGCTCTTGCCACCCCAGACTCTGCTCCCCTCCTCACTGCTTTGTCCAGAATGCACTCCGGCCCATCCCTTTGCCTGACATTCAAGACAGCACAGACAGAGGGAGTTCCTCCCGTCACCGAGCAGACACACTACTCAGGAGATGTGGCCACCCTCTGCTGGAAGTCCTGGCTTGGAGACCAGTTATCTTTGTCCCCAAAGGCACAGATCCTCTTACCCACTAAGTGCTCAAAAACCTTTAGGAGACCCAGTTTTGGAAGTCACCAGCCTGTGAGGGAGCCAAGGCTTTCAGCGTATCAGTCAGAGAGGATGAGAACAGCAGTGAGCTGACAAGCATCCCCACACTTAGGAAATCAGAGCAAGGGAGAAGTCACAGAGTGACTCAAACTTGAGGTCAGAGAGGAAGCGGGGATGAGAACAGCACAAGGTCCTGATGGCCAGGAGCAGAAGTGCCTCTGGGAGAAGAGCTCACTCTGCTTTGCTGTCACTGAGGGCTGAGGGGCTGTAGGGTTCCAACCCAGGACAAGAGACGGAGATAGTCGTGGGGGCCATGTGGTGCGGCCCAGATAGTTGTGGGGGGCTTGTGATGCAGACCAGACAGTCATGGGTGGTGTGTGGTGCAGACCACTGGGACTGAATTACTCCTTTGTAGTCATCTGGTTTAGTTTGAATGGTCTGTGAAGAGACTCCCTTCCTTTGAGAGAGTGGGACCAAAAGAATCCCCCTCCTTACACTTTACACACGTTGTGTGCTCCAGGTTTGGCCAGGGGTAGCGTCAGCAGTCCCAGAGGCCATGGCGCCAAGCTGAGGCCTGAGCACATGCAGCCTGTTGGGCTCCATCATGGGCGAAATGACAACCCACCCCAGTCTGCTCCTCTCAGACGTGCATCCCAGGGGGTCTCATAGGACAGAAACGTTTGGCAGGATCACGTCGGTGAGGCCAGCCATGGGCAGCAATGGGGGCCGTAGCCCTGTGAGGGGAAGTGCTCACACAAGAGGGCCCTCAAAAGGGCCCCCCAAGAGGGCAGAGTCCTTGAGCTGCAAGGGTTGCAGCATACAGGACTCGAGCCGATAGCCTCCCCCCCAAGCAGCAGCGGGGGCCCGTTTTCCAGACACAAAAGAGAACTGAGGGGCTGCTGGGGCCCGAGACACTAGAGGGAGAGGTCTAGGGAGAGCTCTGTTGTTTTATCCTCAAAGGTTAAAAGACAGACATGACTCCAGGTCTAGGGGCTGAGAGATAAATTTTGCAGCTTGAAGCCCAGTGGCTGCTGGCCAGCTGAGCTCCCCAGGGAGCTACCCTTGCTCCTTGGATGGCACCACAGCATCAGGCTTCACTCCTGGCCCAGACTTGCAGGCAGGATCCCAGGAACGGGAGGTCCACACTGTGGAGACCATCTATGCTTGTCTCCTACTTGCTCTCTTCTGTGTTGTGGAAAGTTCTGTCCAAGATGTTGGCTGTCTGGGTTGTGCTGAGGCACTCAGGAGGGGCTGACAGGGAAGGCTACCTTCCCAGCACCTGGGAGAGCTGAGCAGGCCAGGAGCATGTCAAGAGCCAAGAGCCTTACCTGGAAGACAGTGAGGATGGCAGCGGGAAAGGTGTCAAAGTTGGTCGTTGGAGTCTCATCTTCAAAGTTGAACCTGAGAAAAATAAAAAATTTTAGGAAGAGGCAGCTCCATCAGGAGCCCAGAGGACCTGGCACCTCGTAACACTGCTTGTTACAGGCTGCAAAAGTGGGCTGCGTTCTCAGTGTCACCAGCCTTCTTCAAGGACCTTCAGGGAGGGAAAGCAGGTGGAGGAGGCCTGGGGCAGCACTGTCTGCTCTGAGCTCTGCCTCCCCTGCCGGCCTCCCCAACCTTATACTCCCCACTCCTCGGCCTACTTACTGTCCCCCAAACAGCTGCATGCCCAGCAGAGCAAAGACCACGATGAACAGGAAGAGCAGGAAGAGGAGGCTGATGATAGATTTCATGGAGTTGAGCAGGGACACCACCAAGTTCCGCAAGGAGTTCCAGTACCTGTTGGGGCAGACAGGATCTGATCCTAGCCCTGGGTCGCTCCCAACCAGGGCATGCCAGCTCCGGATGCTGACTTCACACTCGTCCCGACTCTCTGCAGTCATACCCGTGGCTTCTGGGACCTTCTGAATCCTGAGGCCCCCACACCTAAATGTGAAGCTACCACATATCCTGGACTTCTCCACCTAATAGCCCCTGGGCATGGCAGACGATGTGTCTGGTGCTGGGCACCCACATCTCCCAAACCTGCGCCCCTGTCACTCTCCTCAGCAGAATAGTGCATGTCCCCTCAGGCAGCTGCGCCTGACCCCAGACTTGACCCTTGGCCTTTCCTCGCCTTCACCTCTCAGCACCCAAACAGCCTCCAAGTGCCTCAGGCCAGAGCGCTGTGAAGTGAGGACCACGAGTGTTTGTCACAAGCCCACTATAGAAGGAGCCACACAAAAACAAAAATCAACACCACTGCCTAAAGTGTGGTCTCCCACACGGAGAGCCTGGGGAGTGGTGCACAGGGAAGGGTGGTGTGAACCTTGGTGCAAGTGCCCCTCTCACCAAGGACCAGGGACACTCCGCGTGGAGTGTGTGTGGAGCAGCACCGTGACAGTCTATTTCCCTGGTATCCCACAACGCCCTCCCCCTCCATCCCACCACTCAAAGGCTCCTAGAGGTCAGAGACTGTGTTGTTCTCACTCAACTGAACTGCCCACAGCCCAGCTGCTGACAGCTCACCAAGTGACTGGTGCCCTCAAGTGCTACCCTGTCTCTAGAAAGCTCTTCCCCAAGAGAGCCAGAGCATACTGCTTCCCCTCCAGGCCCTGGAATCAGTCCCAGCCCCCAGGAGACACACCACATGCCTCTGTGCCTTTGCACGTGCTGTTTCGTGACCTGGAATGGGGAGGATGCAGGACAGACGGCAGTGTCCCTGTGCTTACCCTACCATGGGGCATCTCTGGGCCCTGAAATTGTGTCCTTCTCCCTGTCCTGGTGTCACAGAGGCCCACCTATCCTCCGTGGGTTCTCTCAAGAAGTGTGCCAGGGCTAATGGAAGATGGGCTGGAAGACTCTGGAAAAGCCTCCTCCCAGGACAGGAAGTGGTCTAGGCCAGCCCACCTCAGGACAGGGCCACCTGCTCTCTGGGAGGAAACAGAGCCCCAAGACACCAGGCGCCACAACCAAGGTGACGGCAGCCCTCCGGTCACTTTCTAGAGGCCCTCTCAGCAGCATCTCACACAAAAGCAACAGAGGACCAGGGCATGCTGCACAAAATGCCCAGCAATGTTTGTGGACAAGCTGAGCCAAATTCCTGCCAAAAACTTCTGCAGTTACACTTTTGTGTCCTCAAATGGTCTCAGGTTTGGATTTAAAATGAATCAGAAAAGACCAAGAGAACTTCAATCTATCCTGGGAAGATCAGTGGGGTTCTGAGAGGCTATCTTGGTCACTGGAGGGGTGACCTAGAGCCTGGGGTCTCCTACACAGGCTCAGTGCTGACAGCTCTGCTCCTTGGGTCCTGCAGTGCTGTGATCCAGGCTGCCAGGGACGCTGCACAGAGACCAGTGTTGGAATGTGTGTGGGCTCCAGACTCCAGCTGCTCATGGTACAGGAGCCTCAGAAACTCAGGACAGGTGAGCCCACAGCAGCCTGGGATCCCTGCCATGGTCTCTGGCCACAGCTAAGACCAGCTGAGTGCAGAGCAGCCTTTGCTGTTGATGAGACTGTCACAGATGAGGGTGTTCTTCCTCTCCTTCACTACAACTCTGGCAGCAAGGGGGAGAGACTTCTGTCCCAGCTCTCCTCTCACTGCCCTGGGCCTTAGCCTCCTTGTAGGCAAAATGGAGCGACTCGCTTCCAGGGTTATGTAAAGAATCAAGCGGGATAAAACTGAAGACATGGTCATGTGGCTGTCATTTCACCAAGGTTCAGACATGGCAGGGTCTGGCACAGGGTGGAGAAAGCAAGTCTGGGAATGGGAGCTGGCAGGCGCCAGGCTGGCTCAGGTCACAAGGTCAGCGCCATCTCAGGCCAGGACAGCTGAGGCCTCCCTCCCTCTCCAGGGGCGGGGCTGCAGGGTGGGTGGGCAGACAACATTCACCTGATAACTTCTATTTTCTCTATTAACTTTGAAGCAAAATCGCCCTTTGAAAGCTGACAGACGGGATTGCTGGTTTCAAGAGAGGGGATGGTATGAAATTATGCATTATGAAGCTAACAAAAGAACTAGAAATCCTGCTGGCAGCATTGAAGTGGTCAGGAATGACCTTGAGGATGGACCTGGCCCCCAACTAGGCCAAGATGAAGTTGTGCTGAGCTGGTGCCCTAGCACCGGGTGCTTAATAACTGTCTTTTGTATTTAAACTAATTATAAGCCACAAAAAGATTGCAGACGGCTGAGTTGAAGACTGGCACCACGAATTCCTAGGAACAAGAATGCTGTGCTGTCCAGTCTCACACATTGCCTGCACCCCCCCAACTCCCCCTCACCCAGGAGCACACAGATGACATACTTTGTGACTTTGAAGATCCTCAGCAACCGGAGTGCCCGCAGCACGCTGATCCCAAATGAGGTTCCTGGCTTTATGGCAGCCCAGACCACTTCAAAGATGCTCCCCACAATGACCTGCAATGGAGATGGGTCAGCCTCAGGTGCTCACACACTCACGCTGCATGTGCATATCTGTGTGGCTGCCTCTCTCGGTAAGCATCCACTCTGACTCTCCCATCTGCAGCTCCAGCCAGATAGGATGATACAAGGCACGCGCCTTGCCCTGAGCTCCTGAGCTTTCAGGGGCTGCAGACCCCACCAGTGCCACTGCCCATCCCCCCCGCCCCAGACACACTAGAAAGACGTGTAGAGTGAGATTAGGCCTGCTGGTTTCCTGTCAGATCTTAAAGCAGCCTTGGCCAATGCTTCCTTGTGCTTTGTCACAGCCAGGTGACCCCAGCAACTTCTCAAACACCTCTGGGGCGAAGCAAAGCATTTCAGACAGCCTCAACTATTAGACTGCTTTCTCACAGAACACAGAATCTGCTTCCTTTTAACTTCCTCCCCCTGGTCCTGCCACTGCTCTTAGATGTTCAGATTCACAAATTGCATCTTGACTCTTGTCTTCTCCCAATGACCAGGAGCCAGGATGTGCTACCAAGAACAGACTGTGGCAAGGCTGCCCCTTTGTTTCACTGACAGGGTTATCTCAGGCACTGCCCATGTTGGTGGACTAAGACTTGCGAGCAAGTGGCATGCCCCTCCTGCTAGATGTTCCTCAGATAGGTTCTGAGGCAGGGCATCTTGATTAGTGTCTGGTGTGAGGGACTCATAAAGGACAGAGCAGTGAAGGTGGAATACAGCAGACCCCTCACCATCTTTCCTCTGGACAGGACACCCAACAGGGCCCAAATTCCCTCCCAGGCCACCACATCTCATGGGGCACACCCTGGGCTTATAGTCAGCATGAGTGCCCATGTCCTCTTATGTGTGTGGCTAATTCTCATTTCCTCTAACCCAACTTCTGCAATTGGTGTGGGAAACTCAAATGTCAAGTATTAATCGCTTAAATTCCATTTTACTGCACTTAGCTCAATCATTATCCAAGGTTTCAGTCATTTCCTGATCAGCTTAACATGAACATTCTCACCAAGAAAATGGTGAATTTGCCGGGACAAAGGTCTTGGTACATCACTGGAGACTCTCCTACAGTTAATATTGGCCCATTAAGCTGCAGGTCTGGTTTGGCAGTTGCACCAGTTATGAGTCACCCCAAACGCACAGCCATCTGCTGCATATTTCTCCACCTTGAACACAAAGACATCATTCAGGGAATAGCGGATGTCCTGCTGATGTCTAGATATACCAATTGCTGCAGTACCTGTTATAACCCTTGCAGTACAACAAATGGGACAAGCTTGCCACAATCTGTTCTGGGGGACCCTGACCACCACCACCAATTTTTCTCAGCACTCACACAGCACCCAGATGTTTGCCCAGGGCTGAAGACTGTAGTTTTCTAAAGCTACTTTCTTCTCCTTATCAGTCTTCCAGCATCTCTCCTATTTTCCATTAATCCTCAGAATTTGTTCCCATTGGTTGATGATGTAGGTGGCCTCTAAGATGGCCCCAATGGTCCCCATTGCTTGGTGTTCATGCCCTTGTATAATCCCGTCCCCTTGAGGATGAGTTGGACCTAGTAACTCACTTCTAGCAAATAGAATATGACAAAAGTGAAGGGACATCACCTCGGAGATTAGGTTATAAAAAGACAGTGGTACCCTCTCAGCACTCTTGGCTTTCTCTTGGATCACCAGCTGCAGTGTTGTGATGACACTAGGGCAGCCTGTGGAGAGGCCCACATGACCAGGAGTAGAGGCCTGCCAGCAACCATGTGAGTAAGCCTGGAAGCTGACTTTCTGAGGCCTGTCAACAGCCTTGAGTATGAGCTTAGAAGTAAGTTCTTTAGCCCCAAATAAACCTATGGTGACTGCAACCTCATGAGAGACTTTGACCCAGGGACACCCAGTTAAGTTTACACCCTGATTTCTAACCCAACAAAATGAGAGATAATAAATGTTTGTTGCTTTACGCCACCAAGCTTTGGGGTAATTTGTTACACAGCAAGAAAAACCAATACAGATTTTGGAAACAGAAGTGAAGTGCTGTGTAATAAAAACCTAAAATGTGGGAATGGCTTTGGACCAGAGAATGGGCATTGAGCAGCATATTAGTGAAGGCCTGAAGTGCTCTGAACACAGTATTCATAGAATTTTGGACTCTGAGGATGCTGCACATAGGGGTCTGCAGGAAAGTGAGAAGAATCATAGGAAACTAAAGGAAGGGAGTCTTGTTGTGTATTGGCAGAAAGTTTAGCCACACTGTTGCCTGCAGTTAAGCAAAAAGTGAAAAATGTGCTTAATCAACTGGGAGATCTAGCTGAGAAGATTTCCAAGCAGGGTGCTGAAGACACACCTGGTGTCTTCTTGCTACTTATAGTCAAATGTGAGAGGAGAAAAACTGAGGAAAGTGCTGTTAAATAAAAAGAAGGCAAGACTTAACTAGTTTTGGAAATGCTCAATTTCCCAGATAGCAAATGATACCAAAACTAAGAAATGGCATGGTCTAAAGATGAAGCCAAGGGCATGACTGTGACTTTTAAGATCCCCAAAAGATCAAAGGTGGGCTCTCAGAGCACTACTCAGTCACATTTGCAGGACCTTCAAAAAGCTTGAGGGTGTGCCTCGAAAAACAGCTCAATGAAGTGGCAAGTCCTCCAGGACACTAAAGTGTGTTGATCTCAGTCATCTCAGCAGGAATACAGGCAGAGAAGGGTTAATCTCTACGAGAGCTGTGGGTACAGCTTTTGGCTAACGGAGCAAATGCCAAGAAGATTCACAACATACCCATAAAGTTCTTAAAAGACTCCCATTTGCAGAAACATCACCAGCTTAGTTGAAAGGGAAAGAGACAGCACAAAACAAAAATAGCCTTCTGGATTCCCCACATTCCACTAGTCGGAAGCAGGCTGAGGAAAGTGCTCAGCTGAGAATATGTGCTACCCTTCACAAAAAAGGAAAGTGACACAGAGGGCAAAGTCAATGCCCAGAGGGCTTTCCAAGTCCATAGAACTCATCACGAATTCCCAACATTGCACAGCTGGGTTCCAGAATTGCTATGGATGGTGGCTCTCTTATGTGTCCCACTGTCCCTTTTTGAACAGAAATGTCTATAGCAGTTATCCTATGCCTGTTCCATCTCTGCCTGCTGGGTGTGTGGAGGGATAACTTGTCTCTTTAGTTTCACAAGTCTACAGATTCAGAGAAACAGCAGGAGCCATACTTAACGAGCTAGACCAAAGGAGCCTCAACTACATCCAGGCCTGATTTGGATGATGAGATTCTGGCCTTTGAGGTAATGCTGTAATGGAATGAGACTCTGGGGAATTGGGAGGGGGTGAGTGTATTTTACATTAGGAAGGATAAGAATCATTAGGGCCAGAGGGCAGACTGCGGTGGGCCTTTAAGATGGCTCCCAATGATCCCTGCCTCCTGGTGTTCATATCCTTGTGTAATATGCCCCCAGGAAATGTGGGCTGGGTCTATGACTCACTCCTAACAAATATAATATGGCAAAACTGATGGGTTCTCTCCTCTGAGACTGGGTTTCGGTAGCTTCTGTTGGGTACTCTCAGTTCTCGCTCTCAGCTCACAAGCAGCCATGATATGAGGACGCTCAAGCATCCTGTGCAGAGGCCCATGTGACCAGGAACCAAGGCCAGCTTGGAAGCTGATCTTCTGAGTCCTATCAGCAGCCCTGTGACGAGCTTGAAAGCAAATTCCCCAGTCCTAATCAAGCCCTGGACTGACCACGTGCCCAGTTACCAGCTGGACTTTAACCTCATGAGAGACCCTGGGTCCAGGTAGCCAGCTACACCATACCTGCATTCCTGGCCCCAAGAAATGGTGAGATAACAGACACTTGTTGTTTTAGCTGCTAAGTTTTGGAATAATTTTTTAGTTTCTGTGGAGATTATTCCCATGTCCTGGGATCCAGTTAGTTTAGACTGGAACACATTTAAAAGATTAACATATCTCTGAAATTTCCTCACCTCTTTGAGTTCTCTCTGCCTGTGTGCACTAAAGCCTTTCTTTGTAACTAAGAAGGAAAAGGATCAAAAGAGTTGGTTTCCTTCCAGCAGTCTATTAAAATCACAGGTGTCTATGTCTCAGAGAGTACACTGGGCAGCCACCACCTTTCCGTCCCCACAGAGATCAGGCAGCATGGCCTGATGTAAACCGCTACCTGGGGTCAGCAAGCCTGGGCTCCAGCACTGACTGCCTTGCAAACTAGCTGGGCAGTCTTGGGCCATCACATGTCTCCAGCTACTCATCTACAAAGTGAGTTATTGTGAGGATTTAGCAAAGTCACAGAAACAACGTTCTGTCAACTGGGCTGCAGTGCTAATGAGAGAAAAAGTTAAACTGAATTTTTAAGCTGAAGTTTTACTTCTACCTAGGTCCAGGTTCCCTCCCTGGCCACTGAGAGCTCCACAGGGACTCCTTCCTTGGGCTGTGGCACTTCACCTTCTCATTTGGAGCCTCCAGTGGGTCAGAACTTGGCCTCTGGGCAGGCGTTAACAGCACCATGTCCCCAGGCTGTGGACTCGGCACCAGGGAAGTATCCTGCATGCTCTGCTGTGTCTAGGGAAGTGATCCTCCACACGGCCTCAGCCCTGTGCTCTTTCACAGCCAGCCTCGGAAACACCCACCTGAAAGGCTTCCCTGACCTACAAGAGGTTGGTGAAGGGACCCAGGCCAGGCCCATTGCTCCCTGAAACCCCTACAAGGAGGGCTGGACCACCATGGCCTGTCAGTCATCCCCTGGAAGCTCTGGTGCAGGTGCCCAAGCCTGCCCAGGACCAGATGTGGGGGACAGTGGGGGATCAGGGCCACAGTCCCCTTGAGCTTTGCTGGGGAAAGACTGAGCCCTCCATGGGACAGCAACACATTTAAAAGATTGTTGTACCAAGCACAAAGGGGGCCAAAGAGCCTTCAGTCGATCTTGAGATTCCACAGACAGGGTCAGGGGAGGGAAGGAGGGTGTCCTGTGGGTGTGGAATAGCCTGCAGTTGGCACCCCATCTGTCAGGGCCTGACCAGGATGGCCTCCCCTCTGCCAACGGCACCTCCCTGTCTACAGGCAGCCTTTCTGACCCACATAGGATTACAGTCCCCTCAATGCCCTGGGTCCCGCTCCACAGATGCAGCTCACACCGGGTACAGCATAGTGGGGAGGGGCTGTGTGTGCTCTCCAACAAGGATACAGCTAGACCCACCTGTACCCTCAGCAAGAATCCCCGATGAGGCGTCTCACTCACCCCAAAATCGAAGCAGTTGAAGGAAGACCGAAAGTAGCTTCTGGGCCCCAGGCCATACATCTTCAGGGACATCTCTGTGAGGAAGAGACCCAGGAAAACAAACTCTGCAAAGTCTAGGAGAAGCCGGAGAAGAAGGGGATTAGCTCACGGCCTCCTCCCACCTGGCTCCAGCCCAGACTGGAGGACACCAGACCTCTGGGCTTTTCTAGGATTGAGCCCTCAGGCCTGGTCTGTGTCCCCTGAGCTCTGAAATCTCAGCCCAGGACAGGAATAACAAACAGAAGGGATGCAGAGGGATGCTCATTCCAGTATGAAAGGTGGTGAGTGCCCAGTGCCTGTGGGATACAGAGGAAGGCTCAGCAGGAGGTGAGCTCCTGGGACTGGGCTCAGGAGTGAGTTCTGGGGTCACAGGGTACCCCCCCAGAGGGAGGTCTGGAGCTGTCAGGCAGAGAGCTGCCATCCCCTACGGAGAAGCTGGACAGCCTTGGGCCAGTCCTTCTGCCTTCAGCCTGCTTCAGGGGGAGTCCCTCAGCCTCCTCCTCAGAATCTGTCTGTCCACGAGGACTTCCCTAACACCCCTCCTCAGGACCCCCACAGCACCATATGTGGTTTCAACTTTGTTCACAGGTTCACCCCACTAAATAGTGAGCTTCTCCGCCACCCAAGCATCCCTAGATGCAGCTAGTACGAGGCTCCCAGGAGGCACTGATGCTTGCTGGGGACCTCAGGGACACCACCTCGTAGCTCTGTTTGTGAGTCACACAGAGGCTTCTGTGGGTACCTTCACCTTCCCACAAGCCAGGCCCCAGCAAGCAGCAGCAGCAAGCAGGGCCTCCCTCAGCCCAGGACTCCCGCCACTGGCCGTGATGACCCTGAAGGGCCTCAGGACTAAAGGGAGGCCACACTGGAGCTGAGGACTGTGCTGGGAATTTGAGGCACATAGGCACTACCCCTAACCTAGCCTGAGCAGAAAGTTGAGTTAGAGCAAGAAATAACATTTCAGAAGCTGTACGAAGCCACAGACAGCAGGAGATGCAGTTGGGCTCAGCCACTGGCCTAACCAGGAATTCCAGACATCAGATCAAGGTCATTGTCTTTGATTTTCCTCCCAAAACACGGAGCTGAAATCAGCTCATTATTTCCTACAGTAAGCCAAAGGTTCTGTGGCCTTTGACCCCAGAGAAGTAGGGGCCAAGGAAGCAGCTCAGAACCCAGGGCAGAGCCCACCATGGAGGGCCACAGGGAAGGAGTGAAGGGTAAGCTTCTGAGAGTCCAGTCACTGGGCAGTCACCAGTCCAGCACTGCCAGGATCTCTGACATCCAGACTTGTTGGGAGACTGGACCTCAAGCAGCTCCTAATAAAACACCTCCAGCCATCCCTAGGCACCCTGAAATCTGCCTTCCTCCACAGCAACTGCTGTGCTGCACAGATCCAGCAGCCTCAGCCAGGGGTAGAGCTGCAGCAGCCCAGACACTGAACGAGCAGAGACACCAGCTCCACTGCCCACACAGACAGACACACAATGGTGTGTATGGCCCAAGAAGGTCTCAGGCAGGGGACTCTCCTTCTATGGCCTGAGTACATGGACAACCAGTTCCTGAGAGCAACTCACCCACAGCAAGCCTGGCCTCTGAAGTCAGCCAAAAAATCACCAGGGCACCCAAGCTGGACATGGGATGAGTAATGAAAAGGCAAAGCAGCTTCCATGGAGAAGTCAGGAGGCCAGTGTCAGAGGCATGGATGCCTGCTGACCCTCAGGCAGGAACCACCTAGGGAAGAAGAATCCACCCCAGCCAGGCCTGACACTGCCTGACTGCCCAACACCTGGTCCTGGCTGTGCTGACCCGTAGGTATGAGGGGTGGTGGGAAAGATGTGCACTGCCCCAAGTCCAGCTCGAATGCCCCAGCAACCTGGAAAGACCCAAGGCTCCTGGCCACTGAGCCCCATAGCCCCTCCACATGAGGTCACAAAGGCACTCTGCCTCTGCACCTCGGGGCTCCCCACAAAAGGAGCTCAGGCCATGGGAGAAGAGGCCACAGAGACGGGACTTACAGCAACCCACACACCAGGCCTTGGAGCTGAAGCTGCCCAGGTACTCATCTTGCTCCCCAGGAGACCAAAGGGAGAACACTGCAAGGAACAAGTACAGGAATTGCCCAAAGCGCAACTTCTTCAGAGAAAGGAAGTAACTTGATGCAGAAATTCCCCTACATCCTGCCTGCCTGGTACTCACTCTCCCAAGGAAGAGACACCCTCATTCATGTGCTCAGCCTCCCTCTGAGGCCAAGAAAGAGTGTTCGCTCATTCATTCCTGAATCACTCATTCCACTAGCAGGCATGATGTTGCTAGGAGCTGGCACGAGAGACAGACTTGACCTCTCTGGGCCTGCAAGGCTGACAGGGAGCAGAGGCAGACCATTTCAACAGGGTTTTGTATTATACTAAGGGGACAGTGTGTTACGGGAACAGAGGGACAGAGGGGAGGGGGTCAAGCCTGTCTTGTGAGGCCAGGGGGGCTCACAGGATGATGAGGCCCAAGAGCCAGCTGTGTACTTGAGCACAGCAGCCACTCCCATCCTTCTGTCACCACTCAAGCCTCAGCCTCAGGGGTCCTGGTAGAGCATCAGGGGTGAGTCCCTGCTGGACAGACAGCTGAGATGCACAGAACCCACTCCTCGCAGGGCAGCCAGCCTCAGGCCAGGGCCCCACAGGGACCTCCAGTGAAGCTGGTCCTGGCAGGGACCCCTCCTACCTCTGCCTCTGCCTCTTGCAAGGCCTGCCCTACCTTGTTGGATCAGCCTCCCTCAGCTCCACCCAGCTGTCAAGGATAGAGCCTGGGGCACTGCGCAGACTGTCCAGACCCAGCATATACCCACGTCTCCCTCTAGCAATTTTCCCTCGGTGATGCCAATGAATTCAGAAATTCCCAGGAAACCACAAAGAAGAAAAAGCAGCAAGGGGGCAGATTCCTGGCCAGGGACGCCTGTAGCCTCGCCCAGCTGCTGGGCACCTCCAGCCTTGAGCTCCTGCACATTAGACATGCGATCAGGCCATGCAGATTGCCCTCTGCCCATTCCAGGGGCAAATCCCCAGGAAACAAGGAGGAACCACAAGAACGAGTGGGCACCACCAGCTTCTTTCATGGGAAGAAAGGTCTAGCTAGGAAGCCCCACGGAGCAGCTGCATGCCACTGAGTCAGGAGGAAGCCCAGTCTCCCTAATCCCCAAACCCCCAAGGGTGGGGAAATTTTAGCCTGAGGACTCAAGGGAGATACTGAGCTTGGTCCCAAGCAAAGTCCCAACACTTCAAACTACGGGTCCCAGGACACATGAATCAGGGGCCAGAGGGGGCAGTTTAGTGCACACAAGCTGCTCCTTCACTTTCACACTCCTCACAGAGCCTGTGCCAGGCTGTCTGCCTGAAGCACCCTGGGCCCCTTTTGCTTCTGCTGCCTCTTTGCCCTTTCCATTGTATAAGTAATTGATTTCAGCACAAGTCTGGGAAACTGTAGCCTAGAGTACCACCCCCAACACAGCCACTCCCACCCACATTTTCAAGTGGCTGTGCAGCTGTCAGGGTCTATAGCTCATAAGATCCCTTCAGGAGCTGCCTAGACTCCTGGTCTAACCCGACCAGGCTCAGCGGTCCAACAGAGGGGAGTATGGCTAGCCCGCTAGGAGGGTTCTTCTCTGGAGAAAAGGCTCTCTTGGGCACCTCAGATGGTTTCAGGCACACAGGGCTCCCAAGGAGATGGCGAGACCCTTGTGGGAGCCCAAAAAAGGCCCTGTCTCCAGGTGAGCCACAGACCCCAGGCAGGCGAGGGAAGCTGACCCTGAGGAAGAGAAAGGCAGAAGCACTGACCACAGGACAGTAATCGTTAGTGGAGTCTGTCTTTAGAGCACTTGTGAGGTAAGACAACATACCAAGATTTTAAGCTCCATGTGGCTTGCAGAGCCCTAGTGTACAAAGAGTCAGTCTTGGAGTGTCAGCCCTGGTCCCTGGAGAGGGGCAAGGAGCCCCAACCACCCCACTTATCTTTCCTT
The DNA here is from genome assembly GCF_041296235.1 of Equus asinus. NCBI lineage: Eukaryota > Metazoa > Chordata > Mammalia > Perissodactyla > Equidae > Equus > Equus asinus. The sequence continues at coordinate 9,611,056 of NC_091799.1, forward strand.
CACCTCCTTGGTGCTGTAGCCAGGGCCAAGACAAGTCATGACTCAGATCCTTGTGGCCTGTCCTAAGGCTCATGGACACAGCACTGTAAGTCAGCCCTAGTCATGGACACAGCTAGAGTCAACCAATCAAAACAAAAACAAAAACAAAAATAGCCAAAAGAGCCCTGGGAGAGCCCTAGAAGTCAGGACTATCTCCTCAGGACCCCAGGCAGGAGCTGCAGCCTCATGGAAGACTGGAACGAGAAGCTGAGGAGCTAAGTCCCCTGGTCCACAGGTCTGAAGCCATTACAAGGGAGGACACAGATCCAGCTGGCCTGCCTTGTGCCTGGTCATCCCACAAACTTCCTCCCCAGGGCACCCAGACCCCTCGCTCATTTCACACTACACCAATGGATAGGGGTCTAGCCAGATCAGCTGGGCTTCCCGGAGCCGGTGCCCAGGTTGGCAGAGGCTGCACAGCCCTAGGATGGGAAGCTCAGGCCCTGGGTGCAGCCCCGGCCGCCAGCAGAGGCCCCTGGGACCTGACCAGGCCTGTGGGGGCACTTTGGTCAGTGCAGGGGTCCTACCCAGGACATTCCAAGGCAAAAGGCTGTGGACCAGGATTTCCAGGCTTCAGACCAGAGGTGGTTCAGGAAGAGGTGAGGGGGAGGCCCGGGCCGCATCTACATACACAGCGCCGTGGTGAGCCGCTGCGGCTGGTTGTAGTGCACCATGGCCACACACACTGTGTTCAGGGCCACCACGCACAGCACCACCCAGTAGAAGCTCTGCGCCTTCACCATGCGCCGGATGAAGAACCGGAACATCTTCTCCTTCCTACGGAAGTACGACGAGCTCTCTGTCTTCCCGCTCTTGAGGCTGGCACGAGCGAAGGGGGATCCTGGGGGGACAGGGGACTCACTGAGGACGTGTGGGGACCAGTGGGCCCAAGGACAGACTCTCCTTACACCGAGATGTGCCCCATGGATACGCTTCCCCCAGCCCAAGCATCTCCCTCCATAAACACACCTTCAAAGACGCTTGTCCCCAGCCTGGGCCTGACTAGGCCCCATTTCTGATTACAGGCACCATATGCGTCTGACCTGCTATTGACGTGGTGCTAATTACCCCCGCACCTCCCTGCAGCGGGTCCTGGCCCTGCCCACGTCTCATAGATGAGGGGACCGAGAGCCTTGGTGGTCTCCACTGTTACTGGGCGCTGGATGGGAGACCTGGGTTGGAACTGGTCTCTGACCCTAGCGCCCCTGGCATCTTCTAGGAGCACAGCCCCAGTGCTCCCAGGCCATCCCAGTTCTGCCATGAGGCATGTGAATCCTATCTCATCTGGTCCTCTTTCTCTCTTTAACTCAAGAGTCTGCAACCACTGGCCTGTTTTTAAGTTGCTTTACTGGAACACAGCCAAGCTCCTTTGTTTGCATCTGGTCCATGGCTGCTGTCCTGGTACAGCAGCAGATGTAAGTATGGCCCACAAAGCCCCAAATACTCACTCTCTGGAAACTTTACCCATAGAGCTGCTCCTCTCCCCTATTCACCACCCACACCCAATGGCTTCTCTCACTTCCGCACACACACCACCTCTGCTTTGCCTTGACCTAAGCATGAAATGCTTCCCTCGGCTGGCCTCTTTCCTACAACAGGCTCCTTCTCGGCTTTGTGTCTCGGCTTCAATGTCACCTCACAAAGCGCCCTTCTCTGGGCACTCCACCTAAAATAGCGTCTTCAGCCCCCCAACAATAATCATAACCTCACACCATCTGCCACCGTATTGGTTTCTTGACCTGTTCTGTGTCTGACTCCCAGACCAGGCTGTGAGCCCTGTGGGGACAGGGGCCACATGCTCTTTCACCACCAGACCCCTCGTACTACCTGACAAATGAGTGAGCAGACTTCCCGGGTGCTTGGAGGTTCTGAGTGTGTGTGTGCAGAGTCTGGCTTTGTCTGTTGGGAGCTCTTTGTGTCTCTGCCACACACCTGTGCCTGCATCGGGGTTTCTCTAGTTTGTGCAGTAAGACTTGGGCGTGTGTGTGCCTCTGAGTGTTCAAACCCAGTCAGCATTGAACATCCGGGCTTGGGTATTGGGTGCCTGGGTAGTGGTATGAAGTGTGTGTGAGCATGTGTGTTATGTGATGTCGTGTGTATTTGCACGTGTGTGTGCATGTGCACACCCAGACTCTCAGTGGCACACTAAGAGCATCAGTGGGCTGGTGTTTTCTTGGATTCACTGAAATGATGACAGGCCCCAAGGCCTTTGGAGAGAATTGTCTACAAGCTGAGCAGCTGCATCAGGCAGGAAGACACTGTCACAGACAGCCCCAGACACAGAAGGAGGGGTCCAGAGGATAGTGTCCATCAGCAAGTCCTCTGGGGGACCTCATAGGGTCCTAATGGCAGATTCCCGGCACTCTAGATGCCATACCCCCTCCATACCCATGGGAGACACTGTTCCATCACAGCCCTCCTCCTGGCTAAGCCAGGACACAGCCTCCCAATCCACATCCAGACACCAGCCACTGCCAGTTAGTCAGAGCTGGCTTATTCAGCAAAACCTCTGGTGTCCCTTGGGCTGACTTCCTCACTTCTTTCAACTCTTTACTCAAAGGCAATCTTCCTCCTGAGGCCTTATATGGCCATTCTATTTAAAATCCCAACAACCCAGACCCTTCAAGCCCCCTCCTGTCTCTACTTTTTTCTCTTTTTCACACAGGGCACTGACATGCTGGGTATTTTGTCATCTTGTTTGTCGTCTGATGCCCCCACTGAAACAGAAACTCCAGGATATGAAGAGGCTTCACTGTTGTATTCAGTGTTACAGCCCAAATGCCTCGAACGCTGACTGGCACATGAGGAGCACTTGGTAAATATTTGTTGAGTGAATAAACAATCAAATGACTGAATACAGGAGAAATTAAAAGAATTATGGGAGAACACTATATGCAGCCCTATAGAAATAAGTTTGAAAAGCCAAGAAAATAGAAGATTTCCTAACAAAGAATAATTCATAAAACCGGTCCAAGTTCTTTTTATTTTTTAACTAGATGAGTTCACAGTTTTATCTTACCTTTAAAGAACAGATCATTTAGGTGTTATTTAAATTATTCCAAGCCATGCAAAGAGATTTTTTAAAATATTCTCCAATTCATTTTACAAAATCAGAATAAAAACTCTAAGTAAAATAGGAAGAGAGGGAACTACTTAAAAATAACACTCATATGATCAATTTGAAAAAAATTATAATGAAATTCAGATCCACAACATACATTGGTCTCTTAACCAATACAAACAACCCACTAGAAAAATGGACAGGGGATACGAAGAGTCACCAAAGCCAAATTCAAACGGAAAACAAACATCCAGAAAGAGGTCCAAAATCACTAGTGGTGAATGAAATGAGAACTATAGTCCCAGTGAAGTACCACTTTATAATTGTCAAATTGGCCTCAAACTGGCAAAAGTCAAAAGTAGCTGCAACATCTCACAGGATGAAGGTAAATGTTTTCTTGCACTGTCAGTGGGATGTGAGTCCCAGCCCTTCTGGAAAGCAGAATGGAGGCAACCCTGGAAGGTACAAAGGGAGTCCTTCCTCAGCAGCCCTGCTCTGGGGACGGATCCCACAGAGGCAAAAGCACTGCTAACGAGAGACAGACGTTTACAGGATGTTTTTCGGAAGCATTTTTTATGGTGAAAAAAACCAACCTAAAAACAAATAAATGGCCAACAATGGGGAGCAGTTAAATAAATTATAGTGAATCCATACTATGGAATACCATGTAGCCATTTGTGAGAGCACATTAGAATTAGACTAATTGATGGGGAGGGGTTTCCAAAAGGTATTGAGGAGAAAAATCTGTAGGAAATCATTTCTGTAATGTGAAAAGACCCCAAAACTGTACACACGTGTACGTGTGTGTGTGTGTGTGTGTACATGTGTGTGTGTGCACATGTGTTTGTTATCTGAGATGAGCATGGAGAAATACATACATACATACACAAACAAATAACTTTTATTAAAGAGTTCTGTCCTGTAAATGTCACAATGTAATGGGAAACAGATCTTCTAATTCAGATCCACTCACAGACTGCTGGAGAGCAGGGAAGTCCAGACTGGATTTGACCTGGTACCTTGCAGTGAAAAGCTGCCATTGCCAACTGTTGGCCCCTCTCCCACACTGCTGAGTGTGGAGGCCTAGGGCAGAGTCCTCCTTTGCCACAGAATGCACAACAGGGCATTTGGTGGGAAAAGGCCTGGGTACTTCTGGTACCAGACTGAGAGGAAGGGAACTAAATTGGCTCTGCCTAATAAATTAACTGGAATTTTCCTTTAACAGTTTGAGAAGTAGGGGGTGAAGCCAGGGTCTCAGAGGCAGCAGGCCCCAGGAAAATGGAAGATAGACAGGGGCTTAGGAGAGAGACGGCCAGAACTTTCAGTTCCCCCAGAGTCAGTGACACACACAGGACTCTGGCCTTGGGATGTGACTGGAGGCTCTATGTTTATGTGGCGGATGGCAGAGTCAAGAGCAGCCAGCTGCCAGAGAAGTATATTGAAATGAACAAGCAGGAGGCATTGGGCAAAAAGGAACTTCCAGGAGCCATACGCACAGCCCACTCCCACCAGCTTGGCCTTCAGAAAGAAATCTGAGCACACACTGGAGGGCGCTGTACTTCCTGCTAGCTTGGATGTGGGTGGACATGAGACTAGCTTACCTGAGAGGGGTGGGCTGTGGAGGAGGAGAGAGGAGGCCCCAGAGGGCTGGAAGCCTGGGTGACAAGGAAGAAGCTGAGTGCATATTCTATATCCAGCCACAGCCCCCACGGAACTAGGAGGCCCCAAAGAAACTCACCAACAGCACAGAGGTCTGCAAACCGGTCCTCCCCCTCCTCCGCGTGGATCAGGTCGTTTCGGCTCTTCTTGGTGGCTGCTCTCTTCAACACTGCTTTAAACAAAGGGTGGGGGACAGGGAATGCATGAGCCAGAGCCCTAGGCTGACCTGCCTCAGGGCTGGGAGTGCCCTTCAGCTGAGGATGAGATTATCCTCCCAGTGACTAGGAGCCTTCCCTGATCTGCTATCCTGAAGCTGAAGCTGAGGGAGGCAGGACAATTCCCAGCCCCCACAGGCCCCTCTTGGTCCTCAGAGCAAAAGGGACGAGGAATTTTGAGGGTAGGTCTCCTTTTTCTTCTCTCCACAATGATGTCAGTGGGGAAGGCCTGGCTACCAGGGAGACCAGGAAATGTCCATGTGGGGTAAGGCAGCCCTAGCAGACACACTCCGAGGCCAGGTGAGACCAAAGAGATCAGGTCAGGTCTGCAGAAGGGCCAGCACAGCCTTGCTCAGAGTCCCAGGTATGGGCAAGCTGAGACCAGGGCAAGTGCGGCCATGCTGTCTGGCCCTGTTCTCAGCAGTGGGTGTGAAGAGAGGGCAGCCCTCCTGACATGAGGCTATGCTGGTGGCCAGGGCCAGTGACCACAGCTATGCTGGCCCTCACCCCTGCCCCAGTGGCCCTAAGTTGTACAAGGAGTCATTCCATGGCAATGTGGGAACAGTATCACCCTGAGCCCTGTGGACAGATACAGCTTAGTTTAAACCTGCAGCTTTAAATTTTCTAGACGCAGTGCTGTCCAACAGAACCTTCCATGACTGATGAGAATGGGAGCCACTAGCCCCACCTGGTTCTTGAGCACTTGAAATGTGAGGAATGAGACTGAGGAACTGGATTTTGACTTTCATTTCATTGTAATGTACTTAGGGTACACGTACACAGTCACAGTCAGCTGCCGTGTTGGACAACACAGCTCTTGGGTCCGCCATGCTGTGAGCACAGGCTCTTCTGACTCCTGGGCTGAGACCTTGGTGGGCATGGCTGTGCTGTCTGAGCCCACTGCCAGTTCCATCCCGTCTGGTCCATGGCAAGCAGCTCACCAGGAGCATGCAGCTGACCATCACACAGTCTCCCTCCAGAACGGGCTCTGCCCAGACCTGTGTGTTAATGTGATGGATGTGCACGTGCCTGACATGGAAGAGAGCATCCTGCATCACACGTGCAAGCATGCACATCAAAGCTCTCTTGTTAGGCAAAGAGTGCTAACAACAGTCACCTACCATCCAGAGGGGACTTCTCCTCCGCGTTCTTGTCCTCCTCAGCCAGCATGACTTCCTCTGTGAGTGAGACATAGCCTCAGGTCGGAGCCTTCCTGTGCCCAGCCCTGACCAGGGTTTATCCTCCAGGAACACAGCAGGACAAAGATGCACCTCTACCCGCAAGACCCTGCCTTCTCAGCCCTTACACTCCAGAAGCCTACGGGGCCCATGGCTGAGCTTTTTCTACCAAGACAGACACCCTCTATGTGTCCCACAGACAGTGCCTGTGATGAGGGCCTGGCTTGTTCCCACTCACAATCACCATCCCTGAGAGCAGCCTCCCACGAGGCAAGTTCATCACTGAGAAGGCACATGAGCAGGTGCCCCACACGCAGGAAAGAGTGCTGGCCCGGAGCCAGAGGAGGGGAGTCAGAAACTCCAGGCCTGACGGAGCCCAGAGCCAGGGGGAAGAAGGGGCTCAGGTTAAGGGAAGAGTAGAAGTAGCTCTAGGCTGGACCATGCATGAATTCTCCAAGAAAAGGCCAGCGTCCCCAGACCACATGGCTGCCTGGCGTCAGGACCTTGGGTGAGCTGGAGAGAAGCCCCTCTTCACTACAAAGCCCTTTCAGAATGTCTCAGCTCTCCACTGCTAGACTGGTCTCATCCACCCCAGGGCCAGGGGACCCTGCCCGGCAGCCTGAGGGAACTCGAGGAGAGGGAACTGACAATGACCAGACCGGGCACATGGGAGCAGGCTCCTCCTGGTCCTCACCAGCCTTGAAGATCCACTCCAGGTACCCATTGAGTTCCCGCTCAATCTGCTGCTGCCGGCGGAGCTTCAGGAAGGCCCGGCGGTTCTCCACCCTCTCACGTTCCTTGGCAAACTCTCTGTAATGTGCAGGGGCCGGGACAGTAAGCAGACCAGGTGAGTGTGAACACACAGGCAGGCCCCACAGGTGTGCCGCCCAGAGGAAAAGGGAACCCAGAGGAGGCTGGGACAGGAGATGTAGGCCGTGGGTTACCCTTCCAGGTGAGCCCCCCAACCCTGGACACTTCTAACCTGAGCACTCAGAAGGCCCAGGTGAACCCCCTCCTCACTCCTCCCTCAGTCCCCAGAGAGGAGGCTCCAGAGGGCAGGGACAATTCCACACCCCTCTGCCTAGAGCAGACCTAGGTGACAAATAAACGGTAAGCAATAGGACATACTGGAATATATAAGGAAGCCATTTGGAGTAAACCTAATTTGGCCTGACTTTGTTTTTCCAAAAGGGGCTGCCGAGGTCATTGAGCATGCATTGTTTACCCGCTTTAAGCATTTCCTATGGCAAGAAAAAAATGCCCTTAAGATAAAGATGGAACTTCCCCCACAGTGGCATTTCCTTAAGGATGAGCATCTCTCCCTAGGCTAGGAACTGATTGCTGTGCCCATCTGTGACCACCTAGCTCTAGGCAACAGACCTGCTGTGTGCTGTGTCCACCGAAATAGCAGATCTACTACCTGCTGTGTCCATCAATCGCTGTGCTGACAGGGCAGTCTCGTGACTATTGTAAAAGGGACATTTCAATCATATGTTAAACGTGCTCTTTGAGGGTATATAACCACTCTGTAGTTATATACAGGTTATCTACAGGGGTATATAACCCCCCTACTTCTTTGATGCCCTTCCTTCCTTGGGGAAGGAAGGCCCTGGGCTATATGGTCCTCACATTTGGCTCAGAATAAACTCACCCCAATTTTCATTTATAGATTGGTTATGGATTATTTGCATCAACAGAGGCATGCACCCTCTGATTGCCAACCCTGTCATCTGTCATCCTACGGAGGGCTCCTGGAGAAGAATTCCCTACAAGAATCATCTGCCTGCAAGACCCTGCCTTCTCAGCCCTTATACTTCTGGAAGCCTGCAGAACTCTCGCTCTTTTTCTCTCCCTCTGTTTCTTCTTCGAGTTCAGACCCAAAGCCATTGCTAGAAGGAAGAGGGACAGATAGGAGCAGGGGGAGAAAGGACTGGACCAGGGCAGGCTAGAGACAAAAGGAAAACCTTCCGGAGTCCATGTAGCCCCCTTAACCAAACCTCAGGCTCATGATGAGCAGGAGAGAGATCTTCTGCCCCCCTTAGCCCTCAGCACACCAGCCCCAGCCTCCCAGCCAAGGTTTTAGCCTCCTAGTGTCAGAAGGCATTAGGGCACACAGACACAAGAGTCCACACATGCACACACATGAAACATGCACATACGCCCCCAGCATCCAGCCTGGCCAAGCCTTCTCAGCCCAGGCTCGGAGCAGAATCCAAGTCCCCAGAGGGAGGGCAGGCACACTCCCACAGCTAAAGAACAAAGCCTCTTCTCAGCTGAGACATGTTTCTCCTCCAGGAGAAATAGCTTATGGGCTTGATGGAGCAGACCTGCCTAGCCTGACTCTCAGCACACAACCACAACGAGAGGGTGACTGGCTCTGACTAGGACTGACCCCAAGCCCGTGGCCAGTGTCCACCAGGGTTGGAGATGCTGCAACCCTAGCAAGGAGAGGGGAAGGCTCCTGCCTGGACCTTCCATCTCTCCAAAGTCCCGAATCTACAGGAACACTGGGTCCCTTGCAGCCTCCCCATCGAGGCCAGCTCCCTTGGCCATTCTGAGGTCAGGACGGGCTGAGGGCAGGGGTAGGGCAGTGACAATACTGCTCAAGTCAGTCTGAGGCCACCAGCAAGGACTTACGGCAACCGCAGGGCAGCCACTTCTCAGGTGGCAGCCGGCAGCAGGGCCTGCCCTCCCTGGGTTCAGCTCTCACTGGTAAGGAGGGCCTCAAGAGGAATCACCAGTGTGCTTCTCTGGCACATTGGGAGAACGAGAGCCCAGAGGAAAGAAGCACGAGGCTAGATGGGCTCCCAGCCGGCCCCTCAGGCAGCTCTCACCCAGACACGGCAGAGCCGGGGCTAGAGAGGGTCCCTCAGGGCAAGCTTTCCCCCATCCGGGCTGTCAAGGCCACAACTAATTGCTGCTGCCTTGGAGTCTACCCACCGTGGGACCCACACGCTCTGCGCTGACCACTGGCTTTAGGGGCCCATGTCATCTCCAAGCCTCCCCAGGGCTGGAAGAAAACCCTGGGTCCCTCTGCTGGAACTGCATGCCCAAGGGAGGGCTCAGCTGAGACTGACTAGGAAAATCATTCCGTAACGCCCCAACTACAGAGGACGGGCTGCTCACAGGAGGGACAAGGGCTGGGAAGATACAAAGCTAGTGGCCCCTCCCTCTAGGCTTCCCTCCATGCCTAGTCCTTTCTGCCCATTCTCCAGAGGGAGCCCGACAAAGCCACCCTAGAGGCTCTTCTCCTGCCTCACCACAACCCACTCGTGCTCCCGCCAACTCCCACTGTGCACCGTCCTCAGCACAGAGCCACCTCCTTGAGAGCCTGGCCGCCTGCCAGCACCCTTTCCCCACCACACCTTCCGGCTCCACCTCTAAGCAGCCTGCAGCACAGGCACCACAACCCCCATGCCTCTGGGCCTCTACTCCAGCTCTTCTCTGCCTGGAAGACCCTCCTCCCTCCTTCACCAAGCTCACTCCTGGCTCCTTTGGGTCTCAGCTGAGATGCCCCTTCCTCAGGTGCGTCCTCTGAGCCCCAGGCCTCCCATGGCCACCCCATCCCAGCTCAGACCCTGTGACTTCCCACCAGACTAGGAGTTCTACATCTGTCCCCTGGGCTGTGGGCTTGCCTGGTCCCTGTGGAGGTGATTGTCACATACTAGTGACAATCGTACCCCTTACAGGAGAGGATGGAGGCTAAGGACACATTCCAGAGCCAGAGCACGTAGGTCTTGGTCCTCAGCCACTGTCCTCTCTGTGACTGTTCCTTTCCAGGCCAATATGACAGCTGCCCCTTGGGTCCACCAGCTCCCTGAAGCCAACCTCAGAAGCCCTGGGCCTGAGTGGGAGTCTTCAAGGTAAGCAGAATGGAGAAGTCCTCCTCCAGCCTTACAGGAAATCTGACGCCAAGGTGGGGCAGGGAGGCAGGCCAGGCCTGATGACCTCCACCTCCTTCCCAACACAGCTTCCTCAGCCCTGGAGAAGGCAGGAGCTACAAATACCAGCCCAGTTGTGCCCCAAAGCACCCAGCACTTCCTCAGCCCTGAGCCACATGCAGGACAGGAGGGCACCATGTGCACACAGGTGTGGCACATCTCACTCCCATTGTGGGTCAGGAAGCACCTTTCTCCAGGAGGATGCCCAGCCCTTCACCCTCCCTTGCCCTCTCCTGGAGGTCCTCAGCACAGAGAGGGGACCTGAGAGGAGCAGCAAGCCAAGGGTCAGGGCTGGGGTGGAGAGCTGGGTGGTCACTGATCCAAGACTCAAGGCCTCTCCACTCATTCTCCACTGCAGCAACAGAACGGTTCTCTGGCTGCCCAGAAACCTCACCATGGACCCAGGGGAGACGCAACAGCAGCTCCCCACTACGGTCAGAGGCCAGGGTAAAGGCCAAGGGTAAGATAGAGGCAAGGAGGCCAGGGCCAGGGGACAGTCAAGGGAGAGGTCAGGACGGCAGCACAAGGAAGGGCTGCCCAGAGCTCAGGACGCTGGGAGTGACTGCCACAGAGGGTGAGCCATGGGGCCAAGGCAGGCCCCACCCCCCACATCACACATGCCCGCATTCAACTCCATCACCTGTCCTGAGCCTGTGAACAGAGAGGGGCAGCACACAAGCCCACATGGCCTCTTACCCTGAGAGCACGCCCAGCACCAGGTTGAGCATGAAGAAGGAGCCGATGATGATGAGAGGGATAAAGTAGAGCCAGTTCCAGGTGTTGCCAGCTGCATCATTCGTCTGGAAGCAAGAGGAGATGATGAAGGACAGGTGAACAAGACACACAGCCCTGACCATGGAAGTTCCCCCACCTCTTCTCAAATACCTGGCAGGGGGTCTAGTCAGGGAGAGTCCAGGTAGGGAGGTTGGGGTCCAGAGAGAGGGGAGTCCAGGTCGGGGGTATTCAGACAGGGGGAGTCCAGGAAAGGGAATAGGGGTGGTGCAGGCAGGACCCGTGGTCAGACTTGTCTGTCCTTGCCCCCAAGAGCTCTCTCTGGTGCTGCAGCTCCCAAAGGACCAAGGACGCTTAGCACTGCTGGCCACTGCCTAGCAATGCTGAAAAGCCAAGGTGTAGTCCCAGGGAGCCAAAGGCTGCCCAGGGTACCCTGAGGCTGCATGCCCAGCCTCTGCCTGGACACCTCCCTTCCCAGGGTGCCGGACACACCAGGCAGCTCCAAAAACATTTCTCCAGGATGGAGTCCACAGGCCCCAAGGCCCAAGTCTGATCTTCTGTCTGCAGCAGCTTCCACAGTTCAGAGGCAGTGAGCCCTGTGCCACATTCCCCCAGATCCACAGCATGCCCACAAGTTCCCAGCAAACAGTTCTCGCCACATGCCTGGCCCAGGACAGACCCCAGCACTCAGGCACGGTCTACATAACTGAATGCAAAGCAGGGCCATCTCACCCAGACCTTTCGATTTTCATAGCACAGCTCATAAAAGGGTGAGTTCCTCTAAACCCAATTCATTTCCAGTTGTTCTGTTTGTTTGGGTCCCCAGTAGACTTGGCTGAGAGGGGTGGAGAACCTCTTTCTTTGTATGAGTCTAGTGCTAGAAGTAAACCAAGAAGGGGTGAATGTTGTGGGTGGATGACCCCCTGACCCCTTTGCTCCTCACTTCAGAGGCAGCTCACAAGTCAAGGGCCAGGGCCCTGAGCAGGACAGAGGTGGGAGGGACAACCTGGCACTACCCTGTGGCTGGGGCTGATCTCCGGGTGCTACTGTCAGGATTCCTGCCCTCCAGGGTCCATTGGCCGGGACAGGATTTGCACTCTACCCCTGGAAATCCTGAGTACCCTGGACTGACTGAAGCTTGTGGCTTCTGATTCCTGGACACTGATTCCAGGCTGACTGCCAAGATCCCTGGACCCTGACCCAGAATAGACATTCAGACTCGCAGCTCTAATTGCTGTCCATGTTCCCTGACCACACCTCTGACAGATCCACATGTAAGTCTGACCTGTGGGCTATCATGACCACCAAAGCCACCCATCTCCCAGAAATGCACTCTCAAAACCTTCCTCCTTACTGGGAAAGGAGGACGCTGCTGTTGCAATCTCAGCCCCTCCCACCCACTCAAGGGTTTGACTCCTGCAATTTCCCCTTCTCTAATGGATCATTCCCATTGGCAGCCAAGCTATTCTATTCTAATCTCAAAAAGAAAAACAAAACAAACGAGGACTTCACTTCTGGGAAGATGGAATAGACATACTCTTCCTTATTTCTCCCACTAAGCACAATTAATACCCTGGACATTACACAACGCAAATCTAAGACTCTGAAAGGTGGAAAAAAGAAAGCAGATCAGCTGGGACCTTTGAACCCACAGCAAGTTCCCTGGGGTTTTTTGGTCTTTTCCCTCATATATGCCTGACTTGGAGCTGAAGAAGCCTGCAACCTGGAAATGCCAATAGGCATAGAAGAAAAGTGAACCAACAAAAGCCAGTCTAGCCAGGGAGCCGAGCCTTCCACCCTCTCCAGACTGTCACAGGCAACCAGCCTACCCACACCCCAAACCAGGTGACATCAGAGAAGGACAAGCAAGGGCTTGGGACACACCTCGTCAACAAGTGGTTAACAAGGCCCCCATCCCACCCCACTTCTGTGGTATTAGTGGAGACCATGTGGGGAGCCTGGACTTCCACTCCCCCACGGCAGTAATGAGACACCAGCCCCTCCCCACTGAGGTGCACTCAGAGAGGCCTGGTGGAGAGTCGGAACTTTCACTGCCACGCAGCAGTAGCCCAGACTAAAGAGCACCAACCCACTCACATAGTGTGTAGAGACCATCTGGAGAGCAGGATGGAGGCACACCTAACCCTCCCAACCAGGGAAGTTTCCTAGAGGCAGAGTCGGGAACCAGAACTGCCACCCCTACCCAGCAGTAAGGAGAAGACCCCCATAGTGTGTCAACAGAGGCCAAATGGGGAAGCAGAACTTCTACTCCCACCCTGCAATAGCGAGGCAGTGTCCCCCTTCCCCTGACAGAATGGTCAGAAGAAGCAGCTAAAACAAAATGTTTAGATAAGACCCAGGGTCTCATGACGTAATACCAAAGATGTCCAGTTTTCAATTGAAACTCACTTGCCATACCAAGAGCCAGGAAGAGCACAAACTGAGTGAAAAAAAAGATAATTAATAGCTGCCGTGATGGTTAATTTTATGTGTCAACTTGACTGGGCCATGGGTGCCTAGATATTTGGTCAAACATTATTCTGCGTGTTTCGCTAGTGTCTTTTTGGATGAGCTTAACATTTTAATTGATAGAGTAAAGCAGATTGCCATCCATAATGTGGTGAGCCTCACCCAATCAGTTGAAGGCCTGAATAAAACAAAAAGACCTACCCTACCTCCAAGCAAGAGAAGATTCTCTAGTAGACTGCCTTCAGACTTCATCTGCATCATTGGCTCTATTGGGTCTCCACCTGCTGACTTTCAGACTTTAACTGCACCATCAGCTCTCCGAGTTTTAAGCCTGCTAGCCTAAACTGCAGATTTGGACTTGCGGGCCTCCATAATCATATCAGCCAATTCCTAATAATAAATCCTATTGGTTCTATTTATCTGGAGAACCCTGACTGATAAAGATTGCCAACACTAAGATGACAGACATGATAGAAGTATCTGACAAATATTTTAAAGTAGCCATCATAAAATGCTTCAAAGGGTAATTGTGTACCTACTTTAAATACATGAAAAATAGAAAGTCTCAAAAAACAAACAGTATCAGCAGATAAATAAAAGAACCAAATGGAAAATTTAGAAAGAAAAATATAATAATTAAAATTGAGATCTCAATGGAAAGGCACAACAGAGTGGAGGGAATATAGAGGAAAGAATCAGTAAATGGTAAATGAGAACAATATAAATTATCCAATCTGATAAATGAAAAGAAAATAGACACAAAAAAAATAAGGAAAGGGGGCCGGCCCCGTGGTCAAGTGGTTAAGTTCACATGCTCAGCTTCGGTGGCCCAGGGTTCAGATCCTGGGAGCAGACATGGCACCGCTCATTAGGCCATGTTGAGGTCGCATGCCACATGCCACAACTAGAGCGACCCACAACTAAAATATACAACTATGTACTGGGGGGATTTGGGGAGAAAAAAAAAAGCAGGAAAAATAAGAAAAAATTAGAACACAGCCTCAAAAACCTGTGGGACTATAACAGAAGATCTAACATTCATGTCATCAGAGTAGCACAGTACAGGAGAAAGAGGAGAAGACAAAAAGCACTTTTATAAATAATCGTTGAAAACGTCCCAACTTTGGCAGGAAACAAACCTACAGATTCAAGAAGCTGAATGACTACCACATAGGATAAAGCTAAAGAAATCCACAACAAGACATATTATATTCAAACTTAGGAAAACCAAAGATAAATTTAAAATCTTGAAAGTGGAAGAAATGACACCTTACTCAGAGGAAAAATGAAACAAATGATTTCTCATCAGAAATCATGGAGGCCAGAAAAAAGTGGCACATTATTTTTCGGGTGCTGAAAGAAAAGAATTGTCAATCCAGACACCTACACTCAACAAAAATATCCTTCAGGAAAGAAGAAGAAATCAAGACAGTCTCATATTAAAAACTAAGGAAACTAGGAGAATTTGTCACTAGTAGTTCTATCCTAAGAGAATGGCTAATGAAAGTTCTCTAAACAGAAAGGAAATGATTAAAAAAAAAAAAAAAAAGGAATTGTTGACCATTAGGAAGGAAGAAAGAACAATGAAAAGAGTAAAAATAGGGGTAAATAGATTTTCCTTGTCCTTTTGAGTTTTCTAAATTATGTTTGACAGCAGAAGCAAAAATTATAACACACTCTGATGTGGTTCTAAATGTATATAAAGAAAATGTTTAAGATAATTGTATTACAAATTAGGGAGGGTAAAGAGACGTAAAGAAGGTAAGATTTATATACTTCAGTTGAACTGGTAAAACAATGACACCAGTAGACTGGGATAAGTCTGTATCTGGGATATAATATTATATATTACATCTTATATATATATATATATATATATACATATATATATATGTAGTAACACTTACTAAAAGAGCAAACAGAGATATACTCAAAAACACATAGATAAATCAAAATGGAATTCTAAAAAAATTAAAGTAATATACAAGAAGGTAGGAAAAAGAAACAGAGAAACAAAGAAGAAACAGAAGTAAGCAAAAAAATAAAATGGCAGGGGATGGCCTGGTGGTGTAATCGTTAAGTTTGCATGCTCCGCTTTGGCAGCCTGGGGTTTGCAGGTTTGGATCCCAGGTGCAGACTTACACACTGCTCATCAAGTCATGCTGTGGCAGCATCCCACATGTACAATAGAGGAAGATTGGCACAGATGTTAGCTCGGGGACAATCTCTTCAAGCAAAAAGAGGGAGATTGGCAACAGATGTTAGCTCAAGGTCAATCTTCCTCAAGAAAAGAAAGAGGCAGATTTGAGCTCTGATGTATCAATAATTATATTAAACATAAATGGTCTGAATACAAAAATTAAAAGGCAAAGACTGGCATAATGGATTTAAAAAACATGACCTACCTACCTATGTTTTACATACAAGAAATTCACTTCAAATATAACAATTTAGATAGATTGAAAGTAAAATTTGCAAAGAGATACGTTATACAAACATTAAGCAAAAGAAAACTATACTGCCTACATCAGTATCAGATAAAGTAGACATCAGAACAAAAAAAAATTTACCAGAGATGGAGGAACATATATAACGATCAAAGGGTCAATCCATCAAGAAGACATAGCAATTCTAAATGTGTATACACCCAACAACTGAGCCATAAAATATGTAAAGCAAAACTGATAGAACTAAAAGCAGAAATAGACAAATCCACAATAATAGTTGGAAACTTCAACACCTCTCTCAAAAGCTCATAGAATAATTAGACAGAAAATCAGTGAGGACACGAAAGAACTCACCATCAACCAACAGGATTTAATTGATGTTTCTATAAATACTATACAACAATATCACTATACGCATTCTTTTCAAGTGCCTCAAAACATATACTAAGATAGACCATATCCTGAGCCATAAAACAAGCCTCAACAAATTTAAAAGAATTGAAATTCTTTCAAATTCAGCGTATTCTCTAACTACAATGGAATCAAACTAGACATGAATGACAGAAAGATAATAAAAATCTCTCCAAACACAAAGTAAACAAAACAATTCTAAACAACCCATGGGCCAAAAGGAAGTCTCAAGGGAAATTCTTAACTATATTGAATTAAATGAAAATGAAAATACAACATATCAAATTTGAAGGGCACATCTAAAGCAGTGCCCAGAGGGAAATTTATAGCACTAAACACATACATTACAAAAGAGAGAAAGTCTCAAATCAATAATCTAATCTTCCACCTCAAACAGCTAAAAAAAAAAAGAAGGTCAACATAAGCCCAAATCAAGCAGAAGAAAGTAAATAATAAAGAGCAGAAATCAACAAAATTGAAAACAAAAACAATAGAGAAAATCAATTTTTTAAAAAGTTGGTTCTTCGAAAAAAATCAGTTAAATCAATATACCTTTAGCAATACTGTCCCCCCCAAAAAAGAAAGAAGACACAAATTATCAATATCAGGAATGAAACAGGGTGCATTATAACATGCCCATCCCACATGAAAAGGATAATGAGGGAACACTACAAACAACTCTACATACATTTGACAATGTAGATGAAATGAACCAATTTCTCAAAAAACACAAACTATCACAACTCACTCAATATAAAATAGACAAATTTAATAGCCCTAAATTTATAAGGAAAGTGAAATTGTAATTTTAAACTTCACCCAAAAAAGGACAGCCATATTAATCAATGGAATAGAACTGATGATCTAGAAATAAACCCTTACATTTATGATCAATTGATTTTTTTAACAAAAGTGCCAAGACAATTTAATAGGGAAAAGAATAGTCTTTTCAACAAATGGTGCTAGGACAAGTGGATTCCAGATGCAAAAAATGAAATTAGACCCCTACCTCACACCATATACAAAAATTAAATCAAAATCAATCATAGACCTAAATAGAAGAGCAATAACTAGAAAACTCTTAGAAAACATAGGGGTAAATCTTCATGACTTTGGATTAGGTAATGGATTCTTAGATATAGTACCAAAAGCACAAGCAGTGAAAATAAAAATGGAAAAATTGGACTTCATCAAAATAAAAACCTTTTGTACCTCAAGTGATACCATCAAGAAAGTGAAAAGACAACCCACAAATGTGAGAAAGTATTTGCAAATCATATACCTGATAAGGGTCTAGTATCCATTATATAAAGAAATCTTACAGGTCAATAATAAAGCAACAAATAATCCAATTTTTCAACGGGCAAAGGATCTGAATACACATTTCTCCAAAGAAGATATATAAATGGTGTAGTAGTACATAAAAGATATTCAACATCATAAGTCATTAGGGAAATGCACATCAAAGCCAAATGAAATACCACTTCACTTCATGGTTGGTTGGTTAAAATCAAAATTAAATTTTAATTTAATATTACTAGGGTGGCAAAAATTAAAAAGACAGACAAAAGTTGGTGAAGATGTGGAGAATTTGGAACCTTTGTGCATTCCTGATGGGAATGTAAAATGTTGCAACCACTTTGGAAACCAGTTTGGCAGTTCCTCAAAAGGCTAAACATGGAGTTACCATATGACCCAGCAATTCCACTCCTAGGTATACCTAAGAGAAATGACAACATATTCCACACAAAAATTTGCACACAAATGTTCATAGCAGCATTATTCATAATGTAAAAAAGTGGAAACAACCCAAATGTCTATCAAATGATGAAATATAAACAAAATATGGTATACCCACCCAATAGAATCATATTTTATAATAAAATCAATGAAATACTGAAAGTTGCTATGACATGGATGGACCTTAAAAATACATAAGCCCACATATTGTATGACTCCATTTACATGAATGTCTAGAATAGACTAGTATACAGAGACAGAAATATATATTAGTGTTTGCCAGTGGCTGGGGGAAAGGAGGAATGGGGAGTGATTGCTAATGGATACAGGGTTTCTTTTTTGAACAATGAAATCTTCACAAATTAGATAATGGTGGTGATTGCACAACCCTGTGACCATACAAAAACCATTGACCTGTATGCTTTAAAGTGGTGAATTTTATCGTATGTGAATTATGTCCCAACAAAAATGTTATTTGAAAAAAATTCCATAAAAGAAATACCTAGGCCCAGATTATAGAATTCTACCAAACATTTAAAAAGAATTAACACCACTTATTCACAATCTCTTCTGGAAAAGAGAAGAGAAGGAATTACTTCCCAATTAATTCCCAATTAAGCATTTTATAATGCTTGTATTACCCTGATATCAAAATCAAACAAGGACAGCACAAAGAAAGAAAACTACAGACCAAAAGCCCTCATGAATATAGATGCAGGAATCCTTAATAAAATATTAGCAAATCGAATTAAGCAATATATAAAAAGAGTTATATACCATGACCACAAGTGATTTATTCCAGGAATGGAAGGCTGGTTCAATACCCAAAAGTTAATTAGTGTAACCCACCATATTAACCATCTAAGGGAAAAACATCACATAATCATATCAATGTAAAAAAAAAAGCATTTTACAAAATTCAACACATTTATAATAAAAACTCTCAGAAAAGTAGGAATAGGAGAGTTATCCCAACTTGATAAACAATATCTACAAAAAACAACTAATGGTATACTTAATAGTGAAAAACTGAATGCTTTCCCCTTAAGTTTTGGAACATATAAAGTATGTCTACTCTCACCACTCTTATTTAACATAATGTTGGAAGTTTTAGCCAGTGCAATAAGGCAAGAAAAGGAAATAAAAGGCATATGGATCAGAAAGGAAGAAATAAACTGTTCCTGCTTGCAGGTGATGTGTTTGTCTACATAAGAAAACCCAAGGAATTTCCTAGAACTAGCAAGTGAGTTCAGCAAGGTCACAGGATATAACATCAACATACAAAACTCAATTGTATTTCTATATATTAGCAGTGAAAACACAGACACCAAAATTTAACACACAATACCATTTACAATCAAACAAAACATATGCAGGACTTGTATGCTGAAAACTATAAAACGCTAATTAAAGAAGTCAAAGACAATCTAAATAAATAAAGTGATATGCCATGTTCATGGATTGCAAGACTCAACATAGTAAAGATGTTAATTCTTCCAAACTGAATAAAATGCGAGAAACCAGTCTACCTGGTTTAAAAGATTTATTACATAACTACAGTAATGAAGATTGTGTGGTACTGGCAGGGGGATAGACACATAGATCATTGGAACAGAAACAGACCCAACAAATATGCCCAACTGATTTTTGGCAAAGGTGCAAAAACAATTCAATGGAGGAAATATACCCTTTTCAACAAGCAATAGTAGAGCAATTGGACATCTATAGACAGAAGGAAGGAAGGAAGGGAGGGAGGGAGGCACAGACAGATAGAGGGAGAGAAGACGAGTGGAAGAAAGAAAAGAAGAACCTTAACCTAAACTTCACAATTTATACAAAAATTAACTCAAAATGGATCACAGACTTACTTGCTAAACGTAAAACAATAAAACTTTTAGAAAAAAACACAATAGAAAATCTTCAGGATTTAGGACTAGGCAAAGAGTTCTTAGACAACACCAAAAGCCCAATCCACAAAAGGAAAAATTGATAAACTGGACTTTATCAAAATTTAAAATGCTTGTTCTGGGAAAGTCTAGGCAAAGAGTATGAAAAGATAAGTTACTGACTAGGAAAAAATATTTTCAAACCAAATAACTGACAAAGAACTAGTATCTAGAATATATAAAAACTCCTAAGCAAAAGGACAATCCAAACAGACCATGGGCAAAAGATATCAAGAGAATTTCACTGAAGAAGAAATACAAATGGGAAATGAATATGAAAAGCTGCTTAACATCATGAGCCGTTAGGAAGTGCAGATTAAAACCACAATGATATATCAATACACACTTATCAGAATGGCTAAAGTAAAAACAGTGACACCACCAAATACTGGCAAGAATGCAGAAAAACTACATTATTCACACACTGGCTGGTGGGATTGTGCAAGGATACAGCCCTCTGGAGAAGTTCGAGTTTCTTAAAAACTAAACACGTAACTACTACACAGACAGGAAATCACACTCTTTGGCATTTATTCCAGAGAAATGAAAACTTATGTTTGCACAAAAACCTGTACACAAATGTGTAGAGAAACTTTATCATAAAAGCCCCAAACTGCAAATAATCCAGATGTCCTTTAACAGGTGGATGTTAAGCAAACTGTATACCATGGAAGATTGCTCAGCAACAAAAAGGAACAACTACTTACACACACAACAATCAGGATGAATCTTCAGAGAATTATGCTGAGTGAAAGTAGCCAAAACCAAAGAGTCATACAGTATGGTTTCATCCACACAACAGTGTGGAAATGGTAACGGATAAGTGGTTACCAGGGACTGAGGAGGTGTAAGGGCAAGAGAGAAGTGGGTGTGGCTATAAAAGAGCAACAAGAGGGATCCTCGTGGGGATGGAACGTTCTGTATCTTGACTGCATCTCTGTCAACATCCCAGTCGTGATATATGTCAGTTTTGCAGGTTGCACCCTTAGAGGAAACTGGGTAAAGGAAGCATGTGATCTCTCTGTATTATTTCGTACAACTGTGTGTGAACCTACAATTATCTCAAACAAAAAGTTTAATTTAAAAGACGCCAATTCTCTTGTCTCCCTGCAGTTACCGCTGATTGCCCTGCTCCACTCCATAGGGAAAATCCTTGGAAGAGCGGACTATACTTGCCATCCTCACTTCCATGCCTCCTTCCTGTAGCCTACAAATTCCATGGTTTTAACCCCACCACCGAAACTGCTCTTGTCAAGTTTACCAACATCTTCCCTCCTCTCAGCAACATCTGACCTGGTTGGTCACTTTCTTTGCTTTGCTTCCAAGACAGAGCATGCTCATGGTGTTATTCCTACCCCCTCCCCTCCTTAAAGGCTCCACCTTGGTCTCTCTTGCTAGCTCCTTCTTTCCCACTTGGTTCGGAATGTTGGAATCCCCCTGACAGCCAAAGGCTCAAAGAAGGCTGAGTCTTTGGCCTTCTTCACTTCTCCATCTACGCTCACTACCCAGGCGATCTCATCTTCTCCCATAATTTTAAACACTATCCATGACTTCAAACATACACCCTTACCCTGCTGTTCCCTCTGAACTCCCTCTCATATACCCAGCTGTAGACTCAGCATCTCCACTTGGATGGAAATAGTTATCTAAAGCTTACAGGGCCAAACCAGAATTCGGGTTCCACCACTACTCTCCACCAACACAAAACTAAGCAAATGTCTTGCTCCCAATTCTCCTCTTCTCAGTAAAAGGTACCACTGTTCCCAGTGGTTCAAGTCACATCATCTTTGATTCTTCTTTCTCTCATGTTGCACATCCAAAGAGCAAGTCCCGTCATTCCTAATTTCAAAATATAGCCTTTGCACCTCTATATCTGAACACTCCTTCCTCAGATTTTTATGTAACTAGTACAAGGAACATATGCAAAATCACATGTATATAATCATAAACCAATATTATTTACCTCCTACTGTCCCTTTGAACATAGTCATGCTCTTGGATGAAAATCTGGATAAGTCTTATGACTTTTCTGATAACTCCTGGGTAATAGAAAGTTCTACAATCAGGTCACATAGAAAACACGGTCTCAATTCAGTAATTAAGTGTCCAATCCCAGCTGGTAATAAAACAGGTTTAACATGCTTTACACTGAGAGTATCAACTCTCCTTAGCTGGCCTGCCACAGCTGGCTGCTTGCAGTGGGAGAAGAAGGCACGGCCCCTCTCTGCCCCTACACGCCTCACGTTGTTCCTCCTTCCTCAGCTTGCTGTCCGGTTGCTGACCCCAACACTCTCAAAGCAGGAGAAGGAGGAGCAAGGAGGCAGGCAAGTTCTTCCTTGCATGGTGCTGTCCTGAGATAATCTCATCTCTCTGGGCCTGACAGGAATTTACTGCTGATTCGTCTCTCACCAGGCACTTCTGCGGGTTCTTCCAAGACCCCATTTGACTTCACTTACTTTTCAACATAGGCTAGCCATTTCTCCTCCAGCTGGAGAACTGCCCCCTGCCACACCCACCACAGCCAGCTTTTCAGCAGTCCACTCTGAACAGATGTTCTCTGTTGAGACCCCATCATTCCCCCTCATCAGAATTTAAAAAGGTTCCTGGCTGACCCACCCTCCCCTGGCAACAGCTTGTCCACAAGAGACGCTCAAACCCCCGCCCCTGCTCCTGGCATGAGTGTGCTGCATCACTCCCCTCCTCCACTGCTGTAGGCCAGTGGCTCCTGCCCTTGAGTCCCAGGCACCATCGCGTGGGCCTCCACACTCCAAGAGCATGGGGCTGAGGGACCACGAGAGCCCCTCTCACTGGGTTACAGGTGAGGGGCAGGCTCTCCCTCCAAAGAATCCTCTTCAAAAATCCTGTCTGATCTGTGACAACCAACTCTGCCGTCCCTCGGTGTGGAGGGTGGATCCAGTCAGTTCTTGGCCACCTGCTCTGGACAGCAGCCTCACAGCTCATCGCCATCACTGCGTCCTGGTGCCTCGTCCACCTTGCAAGGCGCCACCCCGTGGCGTGCACACGTCTGGCTTCCAGACTTCACTAGGCTGTCCTTTCCAAGACCCTCTACTTGTCACTCCCTGCCCCGCATCCTCCTCTGTTTTCTTCATAGTGCTTGGCATTATTGGGCCCTTATTCACTGACCACCTCCTGCTCACCACGGTACCTGCAGTGTCTCAGGGGGTGCCCAGCACCCAGTGGGTCCCCTGGAAATATGTGTTGGATGAAGCCTTTGTGGCCCTTGCAGATCAGTGCCTCCTGCTCTGGGATCTGGTTCCTGCCTACCCCCTCCCCCAACGGGCACAGATCCACCAATCTGAGTCACCTGGGCCACTGGCCAGGCCCCATTGGGCACTGAGGACTGTAGAGACCTGCTTACACAGGCCTTCATTCTGGTGGGGCTGGCAGGGATGTGGCCAGCTCAGAGCTATTTTTAGAGTTTGTCTCTGTGGAAATTGTTCCTTGATCATCAGCAGAGAGAGAACAGCCGAGCTCCTTTCATTGCCTTTGTCCCCATTCCTCTTTCCCTCGATCAAACAGAGCCTATCATCAGGCACGACTCCCACTCCAAGGAGGAATCTGGTTCAATGGACCTTGGACAAGCTTTT
This sequence comes from Equus asinus, assembly GCF_041296235.1. NCBI lineage: Eukaryota > Metazoa > Chordata > Mammalia > Perissodactyla > Equidae > Equus > Equus asinus. Next base: position 9,634,502 of record NC_091799.1, read on the forward strand.
CCTTAACTCCTCAGCTGCTAACTGCCTGCTCAATGAGCATTTTGTTTTTTTCTCCCCAAAGCCTCCCAGTACATAGTTGTATATCCTAGTTGCAGCTTCTTCTAGTTCCTCTAAGTAGGACACCGTCTCAGCATGGCTTGATGAGCAGTGCTAGGTCCATGCCCAGGATCTGAACTGGTGAACCCCAGGTGTGGACACTTAACCACTCAGCCATGGGCCCAGCTTCAATGAGCATTTACCAAGCACCTACTGGATGCCCAGTTCTAAGACTCTCCTGGATCTCCATGAACCCTTAGAGGAGGCACAGAGCAAAGGGTTCCAGTCTGTCCCTTTCCTCTGTCCACTGTCATGCTACCAGCTGCTAGAAGCTGGGGAGCACACGGCTCCAGGGGCTTGAAGCCCAAGCCCCACCCTCAGTGCACAAGTGATAAGTTCAAAGAGAAGTACCTTGTGCTCCAGGGTCCCCCACCCACAGCACCCAAGCAGAACACACCCTCTAGCTACCCAAAACATAGCAATCCAGCAGCCATACCCTCCCAGCCAAGCCTTCCAAGACCCCTGGCTCATGTGCATCTTGTTTCTCTACCTCCCAAAGTCCCTGAGGGATGAATTTAATTGTTCTCATGGCCAGTGGCTCCCAGGGCTCCAGGGCGTAGAAGGTAGCTGGGGGTGGGAGGAGTTGCCACGTAAAAAAAGAGACAGCAGTCTGCTCATGAGTTGATTGTAGAGTCCACCAAGAGGAGCCTCAGGTAGAGGGCTGGTGGGAGGGAGATGAGTCACTAGGCAACCCCTAAGGGCCTTTTACTCAACTTCTGTCATGGTCACCAAACCTAGACTGCCCTGCACCACTGAGATGGACTGGCATTCTGATGAGAGTGAGAAGATCAAATAGTAGCAGAACCAGAGGAAAGAGTACCAGACAGACTCAGGGAGAAGGAAACAAACGTAGAAAACACAAGCTCCCACCCCAAGCATCCCTGCGTAACCAGAGAAGTTTCCCTGAGCCTCAGTTCAGCGTGGCCCTACACCCCTACCTGCTCCTCCCTATCTTCACCAGACAGTCTAGGGACAATGAGAGGCCCAGAAAGCCTCACCATCGCTTACTCCATCCAGAAACCCCAGCAGGGATGGCATAGTTATTAGTTAACGGCAAGCTGCCTACAAGTCTTAGGGCCCAGAGCAAATTAATTAGCTTCTCCATGCCTCAGTTTTATCATCTGTACAATGGGATTCTTGAGATAATTCTACAAGATAACAGGACTAAAACACTTCACATAGCAGTGAGCCTCAGTTATTGGTGCTGTTGCCACCTTCACCATCAGCAAAAGTAGCATCTTCTCTGGAATTCTCTTTTCTGACCTCTACTACCCAGCCCTCAGTTTCACTTTCACAAGAGAAGCTGTCCTGGAGATTCCAGGACCCAGATCAAGAGTTCAAGTTGAGATCAATCATAGTGGACCCCTTGGTGGGGCCATCTGAGGGAAGGGGTCTGTATTTCAACCTAGGGTGGAGGAAGGAGCCTGGGGCTGGGCAGAGGTTCTTAGGTCAGAAGCACTACCCCAGATGGGACCCCAAAAGCTCCAGGGCCCACTCCCCATCCCAGAGCCAAGATACAACTCACATTGTAGAGGATGTCAGTCCAGCCCTCCATGGTGATGCACTGGAACACCGTCAAGATGGCAAAGAGGATGTTGTCAAAGTTGGTGATGCCAAAGTTGGGTCCTGGCCAGTACTCCCGGCACTCAGTGTCGCCCTCACACAGCCGGGCTGGGGCCTCCTTGCCACAGGGGAAGTCACCCACTGGGTCTGCATCTGAGAGGAAGAGAATGAAGCACAGACCCTGAGCTAAGAAACACCAAGTTCTCCAACCCTTGCTGGGATTCCTGGGCCCTGAAGACCTCATCACAGGTGGGCAGGAATCAGGCACCAACTGAAGCCCTCCCTCAACTTCCCGCCACTCCTCCTTGCACCTGCACCAGCTCTCTCCTCTGGCCTACAGTCTGCCTCCACCTGAGTTCACACCTACCCTGACCCTACTGGTCAACCTCTCCCTCTCTACTGGAACCTACCTATCATCACTTAAACATGCTCAGGACTCATTCATCTTAAAGTAAAAAACAACAAACTCCTAACCTCCAATTCTTTCTACCACTACCACCTGACTTCTTTCCCTCACAGCCAAATTGCCACCAAGATTCTCCTGACATGCAGATCTGCTTGTCACTCTGGAGCTAATACCAAGCTGGACTCAGCCACCTCAGTCCCAGTGCTCGTCAACCTTCGCAGGTTGACCCGGAGCCCACCCAACGTGTGCTCAGAGGATGGCTGGGCGCCTCGGGGCCCTTACAGAGTGGATGTGCTCCTGCTGGCCTGCAGCCTAGCAGGCAGCCAAGGACCACACAGAGGGATGTTAAAGACACACCAGAAAAATAGTGCTAATCTCTGCAACAAGATCACATGTTTAAACAAACAGCATGTTTATCCATTCCACTCCCAAAATCTTAGTGAAAGGGCAGAAAAAAACTATTTAAAAAAAAAATGTATAACAACACATGGAAATCCCGCCTATAAACATAGGAGAAATTTTGAGGAGTTGCTAGGGTGGAAAGCAAATCCTCCAAGGTTTAGAAGAAAAAACTGAGCAGACGAGTTTACTCCTCTCCCTCCAAACATCTCAAAAAATGCTCACAGAGAAGACTAGTAAGTGATTGTTTGTCTATTTGTAGACAATGGTATTCTCTGTGAACGATGCTAGTTTTATTTCCTTCCTTCCCATTCTCGATAGAGTTTTTCTACCTTTTCTTGTCTCCTGGCACCGGCTGTGACTACCAATGCTATGTGAACTAGAAGTGACCATGAGTGCCTTAATTTTGTTCTTGACTTTAAAGGGAAAGTTCTCAAGACCTACAACAAAGTATGTTTGCAGGAAATTTTAGCGAATTTATGAAAATTCCCTTTTATTTCTAGTTTGATAAGAGATTTTCTTAATCATGAATGATTTAAATTTTACTAAAAGCTTTTTCTGCATCTAGTGAGATGACCATATGAGTTTTCTCCTTTAATATGTTTGTAACTCAAGCCACAAACCTTAGAGTCACCCTTAACTCTTCTCTTTCTGTTACACCCCACATACAAGCTCCCAGAAAACCCTGTTGGCCCAGCAGGCCTTGCTGCAAAATATAACCAGAACTTAACTGTTCTAACCATCTCTACCAAAACAGCCTGGCCCCCGCCACCACCGCCTCTTCTGGACTGAGATATCGCTCTCCAAGTCAACCCTGTTCTGCCTTCACCTCCCCAGAGCAGCAGAACTGTCACATGACATCACTCCTCACTCAAAGCCCTCTGCTGTCTTTTTTTTTTTTTTTTTTTTTTGAAGATTGGCACCTGAGCTAACATCTGTTGCCAATCTTTCTTTTTTTCTTCTTCTTCTCCCTGGAGCCCCCCGGTACATAGTTGTATATTGTAGTTGTGGTCCTTCTGGTTGTGCTATGTGGGACACCACCTCAGCATGGCCTGATGAGCGGTGCTACGTCCATGCCCAGGATCTGAACCAGTGAAACCCCAGGCTGTCGAAGCGGAGCATGTGAACTTAACCAATTGGCCACAAGGCCAACCCCACTGCCATCTTCCCATTTCTCTCAGAATAAGACGTAGAGTTCCGACCATCCACCTAACCCACATAATGTCCACTTCTTCCTCGCTGTTCCTCACTCCAGCCTCATGCACTCACTGTTTCTTATAACTGAAGCTCTCTGGGGAGGCGGGCACACGTTCTGCCTGTCACTGCATTCAGACTGCTGTACACTGTCACCCTAGCAGAGAGGCCTCCCTGGCCACTCTCTATGAGGTGGGCACCCAATTACTGTTTCAAACACCCTTCTTGTTTCCTTCCTAGAAGTTACTACCATCTGTAATGAGTTCACGTGCATGTTAGTTTATGTATTTGTATTTATCAGGTGATTGTCTGTCTCCTCGGAACCTCCACTTCGTGTCTGGCACCTAGAAAGCCCCCAGCACCCGGAACAGTGTCTCTCTCCTGAAGGAGGGAATCTGTGGTCCTCCTTGATCCAAGGGTGCTGCCTGGGGCCAGCCCAGTGGCGCAGCAGTTAAGTTCGCACGTTCCGCTTCTCGGCGGCCCGGGGTTCGCTGGTTCGGATCCCGGGTGCAGACATGGCACCGCTTGGCAGCCATGCTGTGGTAGGTGTCCCACATATAAAGTAGAAGAAGATGGGCACGGATGTTGGCTCAGGGCCAGGCTTCCTCAGCAAAAAGAGGAGGACTGGCAGTAGTTAGCTGAGGGCTAATCTTCCTCAAAAAAAAAAAACAAAAGGGTGCTGCCAGGCCTCACCTGTGCTGTTGGAGAAACAGGCCTTGTGGAATTTGCCCATGTAGAACTCGAGGCCGATGATGGCGAACATGAGGATGGCGAAGAAGAGAAGCAGCCCGATCTGCAGGAGCGGAACCATGGCCTTCATGATGGACTTGAGCACCACCTGCAGACCTGGGGCCAGGGCAGGCAAAGCAGGGCAGGTCAGGGAGCAGGGTGGGCAGCGCAGGGCATGGGGCAGGGGTGTGGACAGAGTAGCAAGAGCCGGGCGGGGTGGGGCTGAGAGTCCTGAGGCACGGTGCTCACAGTGAGTGTTTATGGGGCCACAGAACAGAGGGGACCCTCGAAGTAGGAGACACAGCAGGCAGCAGTGGGGAGACTTGAAATCCTGGGGAAGGAGGGCAGAAGAGTGCAAGCTCGTATGGGGCAGAGCTGAGAGTCCTCGGGTGGGGGACAAAGCATAGGGTGGTGGGGGGAGGTGGACTGAGCAGTGTCCCAAAGGAGGGGGAGGAGCAGGGTGTGGGGGTGTCAGAACATGAAGTTCAGGTGGAAAGTGTGGGCCGGTGAGATCTGTGGATCTGTGGGGGGCCCAGAGTAAAGGAAGAGCAGAGAGTCCTGAGAGGGAAGATGAGGGAATCCTGAGAGGGAAAAGCAGAACATTCTGGAAGTTAAGAACAGAGAATCCTGGGAGAGAAGAGAAGGGGATACTGGGAGGGAAGAGTAGGGAATGCTGGGAACAATGTCCAGGGGATCCTGGGAGAGAACAGCAGGGAATGCTGGGAGGGAAGAGCAGGGGATCATGGGAGGGAAGAGCAGGGAATGCTGGGAACTAAGAGCAGGGGATCCTGGCAGGGAATAGCAGGGAATGCTGGGAGGGAAGAGCAGGGGATCCTGGGAGGGAAGAGCAGGGGATCACGGGAAGGAAGAGCAGGGAATGCTGGGAATGATGAGCAGGGCATCCTGGGAGGGAAGTCCAGGGATTCCTGACAGAACTAACCCCTCAGGGAAAGTGAAGCAAGGGACCTGCCCCCAGGGAGGACTCCACCGCTGACCACAGAGCACGAGCGTCTCCAGCCCAGGAGCAGGGGCTGCAGGGGATGAGCCCCCTGACCCCCGCTCCCAGTCTGGCCTGGCCCTTGGACACAGGCCTGAGCCTTTGCCTGGCAGGGTCTCAGGGAAGAACAGGGAGCCAATCAAGGGTTTTCCCTTTCATGGTCTCAGGGGGCACATCCCTAGGTCCCTGCCCACCCAGGCCCTGAGGGATCCCTAAAACCACACTCCCCCTGGCCTAGAGGGAAGGGCAGGGTGGTCACTGGCTCCCAAGGCAAGCCTGCCCCTCCTCCCGCCACGCGTGGCTCCAGCCGCCCATCTGGGAGCAGGTCTTAACTGGCCCTCAGCTCCCAAGGGCCCTGCAGAGCCCAAACCAGGACGGGTGGTCTCCTCCGGCCCTTGAACATATTTGCAGGCATCACGCCTGCCACCTCGGCCAAGCTCACATCTGTCCTTCAGCCACAGAGGAAGCACAGAGCTGGAGACAAAGCAGAGGGTGTGAGGAGGAGCAGAGCTTCCACCCAGAGAGGCGAGTCAGGGAAAATAAGAGGGCCGCCCTCTGGGCTTTCCAAGGGAGCGGGACAGACTGGGAGAGGCCTGCTCCGCCCTTCCTCACATCTGGTTCCCTGGGTCAAGAGCAGCAAGCTCAGAGTCACCCAAGCAAAGGACCCACTGGTTAGGGCTGAACAGTGGCCGTGGCCATGGCCTTGGCCATGGCGAGGGGGCGGGGAGGAGGTCAGTGTTCCAAGTAGGCCTGGGCCTGACTGCTTGTGCCAGACTCACTCGGAATCCCAGACACCAGCTTCAGGGGCCTAAGCACACGAACAGCCCGCAGAGTTCGCAGGTCAAAGTCAGTGCCAGCCGTGGCAAGGATCCTGGCAGGAACAAAGAGAAGGAGGGAGGTAAGGGCTTTCACACCGAGTTGAGAAGAGAACACACCCCACTCACCACCCATGTCCTTTCTCCCAAGAGCAGTGACATCTTTGTCCCCCACTGTCCGAGCACAGGACTGGCACACGGTGTGGGGCTTGCCAGGCAGGGGGAGGCAGGAGCTGAATTCAGACATCCTCACCAGGAACGTCAGCCATGCCTTTTACCAGCATGACCGCCCTCCAGTTCAAAGGCATCACCCCTGCGATGACACTTGGTCTCTGGCCCCTTTTGGCCTGGCCTCCAACTGAGTCCAAGCCTGAACCATGTCCCCAAACCAAGCCCAGTTGTACTTAAAGCTGCCTCAGGAGAGGTGGTGATGAGTGAGAGCGAGAGTAAAGTGGAGCTTGAGAGACTCCCGGACAGGCACCACATATCACCTTCTTCACGCTATCTCAAGAGAACGTGGGAATGAGGGGTGGGGAAGGTGGAATAGCGGGTTCAGAGACTCAGAAAAACTCTAACAATCAGTTCTATTAGCATAAAAACATATTCCAGTGTCTCCCATTTTAAAAACAAAAGATCCTACATCCGCCTCTGACCATAACACACTTCTCTGCGCCCTTCGCACCAAAACTCAATGAAAGTGTCAATCTTTGGTCCCTGCTGCCTAACCTTTCCACCTCTGTTCACCTTTGTCCACCTAGATCCCCAACCCCACCGTTCCACTGAAATGCTGTGTCAGGTCTTCCTCTTGCCAATTCCAATGGTTACGTCTCTTTCTTTAAATGGCTTCTTCTCTTGTCCTTTGGTCAACTCTCTTGTTTTCCTCTTAACTCTCTGGGAGCCCCTTCTAGGTCTTGTTTGCCAGCTTTGCCTCCTCTACCAGACTCAAGAATTGGATGCCCCAGGGCTCACTCCAAATAGGATCTACCCAATAGCTTTGAATACCACTGTATGCTTATTACTCCAAAATTGACATCTTTAACTCAAACATGGAATTCTGGGCTCATATATCCCACTGCTTTTTTAACATTTCCACTTGGAAATCAAAAAAAAGCACATCAAACATTACACAACTAAAGAACTCTTTTTAAAATTTTACATACTAAAACGTACTTTTTTTTTAAGTTCAGAGTTGTTACATCACAGTGACTAAAGAACTCTGGATTCTTACTCCCAATCTTGCTCCTTCTCCAGTGTTCGCCCCTCTCAGTGAGCAGTGCTAGTTGACTGTGATTTAAGGCAACACCAAGTCTTCACCCCTGACTCCTCTCTCTCACACTCCACATCCAATTCACCAATCACCCTATGGGCTCTACCTTTAACATGCATCCTGGACTCCTGGTGAAGAAGGCTTTGTGCTCTCCTGCTCTAATATATGGCAGTGAGGAATAAAATTTGAGATGGAGCTCGGGTCAAAAATAAGATAAAACTCTCAGGGGAGAAAAAAAGAAGAGCAACAAGAAAACCTATTCAAACCAAAATTCTATAGCACATGAGGAAGTCCAAGACTAAGAAAAACCTTCAACTATTGGAAACAACTATCAGAAGATTAATTTTGTTCAGATGAAATCAACAAATTATGAAACAAAAACAGACAGAAACAGGTAGGAACTTTAAAAACTAGCTAGAAGTCTAAGAAATAAACAAATAGTTACTGAAATAGTATCAACAGTAATGATGACTCACACTCTAGGCTGGAGACATGGTTTGAGATTATTAACAGTTTAGAAAATAGTACTAAGACTAGCACTAAGGCATTTACCTACAGACATCAGAAAGACAAAGAAAAAAAATGAGAGAGAAGTTAAGTTAGATCAGATACCTAACACACATCAAATGTGAGTTCCAGAAAAACAGAATAGAGAGAATTGTGAAAACACAACATCTGAAGAGATAACAGATGAGAAATTTCCAGAATTAAAGACTTGAGTTCTCAAATTTGAAGTGCACTATAAGTACCAATCAGATAAAGAAAACATATCCAACTAGAAACAGTGTGAGGAACTGCAGAATATCAGGCATAAAAAGAAAGTCTTAAAAGCTACTAGAAAGAAAAGACAAAACATCTAGAAAAAAAGAAAAATTAAAAGATGAGAAAGCCTCACCTCAGCAAAAATATATGCTAGAAGACAGTTAAGTAACACCTTCAAAAAGCTACAGGATATAATTGTCATCTTAAAACTTAATATCCAGCTAAACTGTCAATGAAGAGTGAGGGCAAAATATTTCAGGTACAAAATAAGTCATCACTCAGACCCTCAGTAAAACAGCATAAAAACTGAACCCAAAGGGAATGCATCGTATGCAAGAATGATAGGCACAGAAAATAATTTTTAAGTATTTAAATTTAATTAATCATTGATTGCTTTTTAATTACGATATCCAATTTTTCATTAATCTTGTGTTTATTTTCTATATGTAAAACTAACAATCTCGGCAACACTAAAAATATTTGCAGAAGGCATGGTTCTAGTGGTAGTTGCATCAATCCATGCTACGGAAGCTAACTCACTAGTCACCGTGTTAGACCGGGGACGGCAAACGTTTTCTGTAAAGGGCCAGGTAGTAAAGAGGCTTTGCGAGCCACAACCACTCAGCTCTGCCACTGTAGCATGAAAAAGCCACAGATAACAGTAACTGAACGGACAAGGCTGCATTCCTATAAAACTTTATTTATAAACACAGGCTGCCAGACAGATGGGCTGTAGTTTGCTGACCTCTGTGTTAGACAAATGTATAGTTACAAATATATATTTAAAATGTCAAGGATATTCAGTAAATGGATAGAAATACAATCTATCTCAAAACCAGCAGAGGGGGGAAAAGGTGTGCTGAGAATAAGAAAAAGGTGTGCTGGGACAGAACGTTTTGTCAAGAGACGGAAGTCAGAAAAAGACTCCCCCCAAAAAGGCAAAGAAAGGATATAAAGAGAAAGCACAAAATAAGATGTTAGAATTAAGTCCAAATATAAATGAATTTTAATTTCCTATTGAAGCATAGGTTATTAGATTGGAGCTTTTTGAAGTCCAACTGTATTCCACTTACAAAAGACACACTTAAAAAAATACAGAAATGTTGAAAATAAACAGATTTTTTGAAAGGATATAGTAAGCAAATACTATAGAAAAGAAAGTCGGTATAGAAAGACTAAAGACAAAAGAGAATTTAAGACAAAAAACAACACTAGGGCTAAAGAAGTTTATATAATGTGTAACAATAAAAAAGAAAATTTCACCAAGAAATATAACAATCATTAATTTTATGCACCCAACCTCACAAACTCAAAACAGATAAAGAAAAAAAATGAAAATGCCTCCAACAGAGTAGAAGATTCTAACAAAACTCTTATCGGAATCTGAAAGACTAAACACCAAAATTTAGTAAGGCTTTACAAGATTAAAACAAAATTAGTAGTCTCCATCCATTATATAGTTCTTCTATAGCTTTCTTATCTTATCTATCTATTTATCTCTCTGACAAAATCTACTAACAAATAGAGAATATACATTTTTTGGAGTACACAGGAGTATCTTTGAAAATTGCCCATACCCTACATCACAAAAGAAATCTCAGCAAATTTCAAAGAATTAGTAACATATATTATTGCACTTCTTCAATTAATGCAATTAAATGAGAATACGACTATAAAAACACATTTAAAAAGAAAATTCACATGTATAGAAACCCTCAAAATGGCCCACTAAATAACTCATTAATTAAAGAAGTAACAACAGAAATTACCTAATATTTGGAACTCATCAACAATGAAAATACTACATATTAAAATGTGCGGGGTTCAGTTAAAGTGATGCTTTAGGGGAAATTTATAAATTCACATTAATTTATTTTTTGAAGTATTGAAAATAAATAAACCAAGCATTGATATGTCTCAAGAATCTTAAAAACGAACAGCAGAGTAAATTTAGAAAAAGCAGAAAAATGGAAAAAACAAAGGTAAGAGCAGACAAGGTTAAAATAGAAAACAGAGAAATAATAGAAAGCTGAATCTTTGAATGTTTAATAAAATGAACAAGCTTCTGGCAAGAATAATCAAGAAAAAGAGAGTGTACACATACACACATACACAGACACACATATAGAAATACACACAGTACAAACATGCACACACACACACTCACGTGTGTATGCATGCATGTGTACACACACGCAATGTATGTACATACAGGGAACACAACTATAGACGAGAGAGATTTTTGGAGTCACAATCACATATTAACAATTTAATATTTTATTAATAAATGTTAAAACTCTGATGAAATCCCCCCAAAGTGCAAATTACCAAAAGTGACTGAAGAAGTAGAAAACCTGAATAAACCATGAACTATTGTATTAGTTTTCTACTGCTGTGTAAAAACTTACCCCAATTTAGTGACTTGAAATAGCACCCATTTACTAGCTCACAGTCCTGCTGGTCAGAAGTCAGGGCACTTCACGGCTCAGTCCTCCGCTTCAGGGCTCACAAGGTTGAAATCAAGGTATCAGTCGGCTGCATTCTCATCTGGAAGCTAAACTAGGGAAAGTGACGTTTCCCAGTCCCTTCAGGTTGTCTGCAGAATTCATTTCCTTGCAGTAGAAAAGGAGTCCCAGCGTTTTGCTGTCAGTGGGGACTTCTCTTAGCTCTTAGAGGCCGCTCTCAGGCCCTTGATACCTGGCCCCTCAACAGTCCCTGTCACCCTTCTAAATTCTCTGAATTTAGGAAGGGACCAGTCCCTTTAAAGTTCTAATCACCTGATTAGGTCAGTCCCACCTGAACATTCTCCCTGTGGTTAACTCAAAGTCAACTGATTAGTAAACTAATCATGGGAGTAATATCTCCTCATATCCACAGGTCCTTCCCACAGTCGAGGGGAGATAACCGTACAGGTGTGGGGGCCATTGTAGAATTCTGCATACCAAAACCATTTACAAAAATGAATTTGGATTTAAGTTTCCTCTGCCAGAACATCAGACTCAAGCAACTCTACAAACAAGTTCTATGAACATTCAAAAAAAACATAATTCCTACGGTATACAAACTGTCTCAGTGACTAAAAACATAAGAAAATCTCCCCAACTCATTTTACAATGCTAGTATAATCTCAATGTTAAAACTAGGAAAAGGTATACACATCTCAATTATGAACACAAATCTTAAATAAAATATTAGAGTAAATCAAATTCAAAGGTACATATTTTAAGAGTATATAATGGCCAGTTTAGTTGTCAAAGGAACATAAGAATAGTTCAATAGTAGAATAACTATTAATGTAATCCACCACATTAAAAATCAAAACAGAAACTACACAATCATGTCAAAATTTTCAGAAAAATTATTTGATAAAATTTCAAAATTATTCATGATAAAAAGTCTAGGAATAGAAGGAAAGTTCCTTAAACTGACAGTAAGTATCTACTGCAAACAAGTAGGAGCATTTCTCTTTAAATTCAGGGATAATATAAATATACCATTTATGTGATATGGAGGTCCTAGCCAAGACAATAAGACAAGAAAAAGAAATAAAATATATAAAGATTAGAAAGAAGGAAACAGGGGCTGGCCCCGTGGCTGAGTGGTTAATTTCGCGTGCTCCACTTCGGCGGCCCAGGGTTTCGCCAGTTCGGATCCTGAGTGCAGACATGGCACCGCTCATCAGGCCACAGTGAGGCGGCATCCCACATGCCACAGCTGGAAGGACCCACAACTAAAAAATATACAGCTATGTACTGGGGGGATTTGGGGGAGAAAAAGCAGAAAAAAAAAAAAAGAAGAAGATTGGCAACAGTTGATAGCTCAGGTGCCAATCTTTAGAAAAAAAAAGAAAGGAGGAAACAAACTGTCGTATTTACAGATAAGGTGATTTCTACATAGAAAGCCCAAAAGCATATACAGAAAAACAATTAGAATTAAAATGTTTAGCAAAGGGGCTGACCCCCTGGCCTAGTGGTTAAGTTTGGCATGCTCTGCTTTGGCAGCCTGGGTTCAGTTCTCAGACATGAACCTACACCACTCACTGGCGGCCACACTGGGGTAGTGACCCACATACAAAATAGAGGAAGATTGGCACAGATGTTAGCTCAGGCTGAATCTTCCTCAAGCAAAAAGAGGAAGATTAGCAACAGATGTTAGCTCAGGTAGAATCTTCCTCAGGAAAAAAAAAAAAAGTTTAGCAAGGTTGTGGAATACCAAAGAAATATACAAAAATAAATTTTCATTTACAATTAGAAAAAAAATTTTTTTTTGAGGAAAATCATCCTTGAGCTAACATGTGTCGCCAATCCTCCTCTTTTTGTTGAGGAAGACTGGCCCTGAGCTAACATCCATGCCCATCTTCCTCTACCTTATATGTGGGATGCCTGCCACAGCATGGCTCAATAAAGCACTATGTAGGTCCGCACCTGGGATGTGAACCAGCAAACCTCAGGCTGCTGAAGCGGAATGTGTGAACTTAACTGCTGTGCCACCACACCAGCCCCAGCAAATATCGTTTTTAAAAAATATTGTTCTAACAGGTATGGGACTCCTTTCTATGGTAATGAAAACATTCCAAAATTAGATAGTGGTAATGCCTGCACAATTCTATGACTATACTAAAAATCACTGAATTGTATACTTTAAAAGGGTGAATTTTATAGTGTGTGAATTATATCTCAATAAAGCTGTCATAAAATATTGTTTATAATAGCAACAAAATCTATAAAGTATCTAGGAATAAAGTAAGTGCAATACCTTGATAATAAAAGTCACAAAACATTCTTGAAGAACAAAGGGATGAGAGATGAATCATATTAATAGATGAGATAATTAAACATCATTAGAGGTCCCCTTTCTCCAGGTTAATCCAAAAATTCAATGCAATTCCAATAAAAATTCAACAGATCTTATATGTAGAAAATCCTAAATTTGTAGAAAATGTAAGATTGTCAATACTACCCAAAGCAATCTACAGGTTCAATGCAATCTATCTCAAAATTCCAATGACATTTTTTGCAGAAACAGAAAACTCATTCTAAAATTCATATGGAATCCCAAGGGACCCTGAATAGTCAACATAATCTAAAAAAAAAATGAAATTGGAGGATTCATATTTCCTCATTTCAAAACTTACCACAAAGCTACAGTAATCACAACAATGTGATACTGGTTTATAAGGTATAAGGACAGACATATAAACTAATAGAGCACAGTAATAACCAGAAACACATTCTCACATGTACAGTCAACTGATTCTCAACAAGAATGCCAAGACCACTCAATGGGGAAATGATAGTATTTTCACCAAATTGTGCTGGGAAAACTGGATATCCACATGCAAAAAAACTAAGTTGGATCCTTATCTTATACCATGTACAAAAAGTAACTCAGCATAGATCAAAGATCTAAATGTAAGACCTTAAACTAGAAAACTCTTAGAAGAAAATATAGGAGAAAATCTTTATGACATTGGATTTGGCAATGATTTCTTGGATATGACACCATAAGCATGGGCAATAAAATAAAACATACACAAACTGGACTTCATGAAAATTTAAAACTTTAGTACATTAAGGCACACCATTAAGAGAGTAAAAAGACAAGCTATGGAATGGGTGAAAATATTCACAATCATATACCTAATAAGGGATTAATATCTAGAATATGTAAAGAATTCCTACAACTCAAGAACAACAAAAACCCAGTTTAAAAATAGGCAAAGGATCTGAACGGATATTTCTCCAAAAAGGATACACAAAATGGCCAATAAGCACATGAAAAGATGCTCAACATCACTAATCTTTTGGGAAATGTAAATCAAAACTATAATGAGATACCAACTCACACCCATTAGGACGGCTATTATCAAAAAAAGGAAAATAACAAGTGTTGGAAAGGATGTGGAAAAACTGGAAGACTTGTGCATTGTTGGTGGGAACATAACACCGTGCAGCCACTGTAGAATACAGCTGGTGATTCCTCAAACAGTTGAACATAGAATCACCACATGATCCAGTAGTTCCACTTCTAGGAATATACCCAAAAGAACTGGAAGCAGGGTCTCAAAGAGATATTTGTACAGCCAGATTCATAGAAGCATTATTTGCAATAGGTAAAACGTGGAAGGAACCCAAGTGTGCACGGCTTCCATCAATGGATGAATGGAGAAGCAAATTATGGTATATACATACAATGGAATATCACGCAGCCTTGAAAAGGAATGAAATTCTAATATATGACACAACGTGGATGAACCTCGAGGACATTATGCAAGTGAAATAAAAGGACAAATCCTGTAAGATTCCACGTATATGAGTACTCAGAGTAGTCACAATCATAGAGACAGAAAGTAGAACAGGGCTGCCAAGGGTTGGGGGCGGGGGATGGGGAGTTAGTCTTTAATGGGGACAGAGCTTCAGATTTGCAAGATGAAAAGAGTTATGGAGACGGATGGTGGTGATGACTGAATATACTGTGAACATATTTAATACCATGAACCATACATTTAAAAAGGGTTAAGACGGCACATTTTATGTTATGTGTATTTTGCCACAATTAAAAGAAATTGGGAAATAAAAAGAGACCTAAGTTCAGGAAGCAAACTTTAAAACTTTGAAGAAAAAAAACAAGAGAACATTTCTATGATTGTGAGGTAGGGAAGGATTTCTTAAAAAGACATAAAAATCACAAACCATAAAGTTATAGTTTGATAAATTTGATTACAATAAAATTTAAACTATATCACAAAAGATATTATAGAGAAAATGAAAGGAAAAGGATACTGCAATGCATACAACTGACAGAGAATTGGTTTCTAGAATACACAAAGAATCCCTATAAATACATATGAAAAATACAACCTATCAGAAAAATCAACAAGTTACAAAAGAAAAAAGAAGATGCTCAAAAACACCGGCAATCAGGGAAATTCGAGTTAAACCAACAAAAAAATACCATTTCACATTCTCAGTTCAGCCGAGATTGGTAAAGCTGGGGGACGTCAAACAGCAGCTCTGCTGGTAGAATAGAAAACTGCAGAATCATTTCAGAGAGTGTTTGGCTGCTTCAGATGAGCATCCCCTATGACTCAGGAACCCCGTCTGACTACATGGCAGACTGTCACACAAACGCTCGCAGAAACATGGACAGGAACATGCACAGCAGCACTGTCTGCAACAGCGAGAACCAGAAATAGCCTACTGCTCCTCACATGGAGGGAGGAAAATCGATCGTGGTATATGCACACAGTGGAATATTATTCTGCAGTGAAATGTGGATAAGCCTGCAAAATTAAATAAACCACACATTCACATGGAAAACATTTAAAACAATGTTGAAGGGTAAAAAGGCAAGTTGTGAAATAATTACATATCTGTGTGTAAATATATATACACACATACAACTAAAAGCACGCAAACAATGCTGTATATTATTTATGGATACAGACATACATAGTGAAAGCTGGAATACCACACGTACACATGCACTGGAATAAGGAACACAAATTAGGATAGTTATCACCAGAAGGTAAAAAAGAAAAAAAGAGAAAAAGAAGAGAATTCGATTGAGGGATTGTATTCAGAAGACTTCAATTTTATCTGTAATATTTCATTTCTCTAAGAGAATCTCCAAAGCTAACTGACAATTTACAGGGAAATGCAAGGGAGGGGACCACGCACGTTAAAACACATGGACACGCTGTCAGCAAAGTCTCAACCATGGAGACACAATCGATACCGATGGTGAGAGGCCCTCGAAAAGCTCCAATGCCATTCCCAAGAAGAGACAAATTACGTACAAGGAAAAGTCATTTCTTCCTTCACCTTAGAGCTTTCTGTCCACCGGGCACTATGATGCTCACTGACAGACTCTGACATATCTGTAAAAAGACCTTAGAAGTTGCACCAGCCAGCAAAGATCCAAAGATACAGAAACTCATTTTGACATATTCAAGCTGCCATGGTCCTATGGGACAGGAAAACAACTTTCCTTTTTTTCTGTTGAGGTCATAATAGTTTATAACATTGTGAAATTTCAGTAGTACGTTACTATTGGTCAGTCACCATGTAAATGTGCCCCTTCACTCCTTGTGCCCACCTCCAACCCCCTTCACCTCCAGTAACCACTAAACTGTTCTCTTTGTCCACGTGCTAGTTTATCTTCCACGTGTGAGTGAAATCATACAGTGTTTGTCTTTCTCTGTCTGGCTTATTTCGCTTAACATAACACCATCAAGCTCGACCCATGTTGTTATGAATGGGACAAATCAAAAAAGATTTTGTCTCTTTTTATGGCTGAGTAGTATTCCATTCCATTCTTTATCCGGTCATCAGTGGATGGCCACTTGGGTTGCTTCCACATCTGGCAATTGCATATTTATACTTTGATTCACTGGATATACAATACTTAAGTACTTAGGAAGGTCCAGTTACCATAAATTTATAAATAAAATTTTAAATGTTTAACATTAACTAAGTTTATGAAATGGGATAAAACACTGCTTAGAGTCCCCTTGAAAGTGTTAAAAATTGCTAAATGTATAAATAAAATTTTTCATAAGCTAAATCTAAAATTTTTTTAGTTTCCAGTTTTATTGAGAAACAATTGACACACATCACTGTATAAGGTTATACAGCATGATGGTCTGGTTTACACATATGTAAATAGATGTGAATATTTAAATATGTGATTTACATATATTGTGAAATGATTACCACAACAAGTTTAGTTAACATCCATCATCTCATATAGATATCACAAAAAGAAAAGAAAACAGAAACTTCTCCTTGTGAGGAGGACTCTTAGATCTGCTCTCAGAAATGTTCCTGTGCCTGGTCCAGCAGTGTCAGCTACAGGCGTCACGCTGCCCATCACATCCCCAGGACTTCCTCATCTTGTAACTGGAAGTTTGTACCTTTTGACTCCCTTCCTCCAATTCCCCCTCCCCCCGTCTCTGGTAACCACAGATCTGATCTTTTTCTATGAGCTTGGTGGTGTGTTTGTTTGTTTTTAGATTCCATATATAAGTACAGTATTTGTCTTCCTCTGTCTGACTTATTTCACTTGGCATAATGCCTTCAAGGTCCATCCATGTTGTCACAAATTGAAGCTAAAAATTTTAAAAAGAACTACATATTTAGATTTATAACTTTAATAAACTGAATGTTGATTTTTAGAAATTAAAATCGTTTCTTAATAATCTGTTTTGTGCACAAAATCCACTCTCAAGAGTACCAACAAACCTACATTTATCATGCAGGATCTCCTTCAAAATCAGATAACAAAATAAGAATTACCACCATAATTTTCATTTAATCTTATTTCAAGAGTTCAGGCTAACATAATAGAACATGAATAAGACATAAGGAAAGAAATAGATACAGTGACTGTTCCTGGAAGACGCTGATAAAACTCCCAGGAACCTGGTCAAGAGCAGAGTTTCTCCAAGTATTGTCCCAGGACCAGCAACCATCAGCCTCATCTGTGAGATTATTAGCAGTGTGAATTCTGGCCGCGCAGACCTCGCGGGGGGCGCCCAGCACCATGAGAAGCCCTGCGGTGATTCTGATGCCCACTCCAGTTTTGAGGCCGGCTGGTCAGGAGCGTCAGCTTGAACACCTTCCTGCAGGTTTGTCAGTGCCCTCCCGACCTCCACAGAGGCCAGAAAGTAGCATAAAGCCTTAAAGGAACAGCACAGTGAGGCCAAAGCAACGAGAGAAAAAAACGGGCACAGAAAAGCAATCTATAGGTACTGTCACCACACCTGTACTGAGACATCCAGGCTGAAAAAAATCAGACCTTAGCTGCAGGCCCACCATCAGCAAACAGAGGCGCCTCTCGACCTGCGCTGACGCCCAAGCCAGCAGAACAGCAAGAACACAAATGTTCCAAAGCTGAAGGACACTGGCTACGACCAGCTAGAAATATAAGGAAACAAAACACCTCAATAACAATGGCGTCAATAAATACAAACCACTTAGGAATAACTTCTAAAATATGACTGACTTGTATAAAGAAAACTGCAAAATATTGTTTACAAAAAGGAGGGAGCATTGAATAAGTGTTAAGATATATTGTATTCCTGGACGGACAGAAAAAATATCTATTTTAAAAACTTGACTCTCTACAAATCAATTTAAAGATTCTCAATAACTGAAACAATACCCCAAAACGAATTCATTGGACTACAATAAACTGATCTCAAAATTTATAGGAAAATTATATAGGCAAAAAATTACGGAAAGATTCAGAAAAGAAGCGCAAAGAGTAAAGGGCTTGTTTCATGAGACATTGAAACGTGACCGTGAGCTCAGCAACTAGACCACAGGCACCGACACAGAGAGAGATGGCCAAATGGGTCCAAACAGAAGCACAGAGACAGCCTGCTAGGCACAGAGCACTCAAATATGCGATAGAAGCAGGACCAAACGGGGGAAAGTGGAGAATCCGTTAGTGTGCTTTGCAGAGGTGTGGTAAAGATGTGTGTATGTTTTTTGCTCTTATCTATAAAAGCAAAATCGGAAACAACTTAAATGCTCAACATCAGGGGAATGACCGAGGTCTGTCTACACAGCAGAAGAACCACACTCAGTGTGCAGGGGACACTCAGACACCTGGCCTCCGGGCGCGGGTCCGGGCCTGGGACACAAGGTGGCCGCCCATGACGGAAGCAGGATGCCTCAGTATCCCCGAAGTATGACACCAATTGTGTGTTTTTAAAATCCAAAGAGAAAAAGCTTGGAAGGAAATAGTTCAAAATATTAACAGTGGTTATATCAGGATGGCAGAATTGTGGTTCACTGTTTTTATTCTTTTTTACACGAGCATTTTAAAGTAAGAAAATCAATATTTTTTATTTATACAGAAAAGAAAAATGTTTACCCTTCTGAAAAAAAACACAAAATAACTTTGAGTTACTCTACTTACAGACATTTTATTAACAACAGTAATGAAAAGGTAATTATAGCACAGATTCTAGTATTCAGCACGTATTTCTTGGGTGCCTACTATTTCCAAAGTCTTAGGCTCTAGAGAAATCTGGGAAAGCAAGGCAGCAACCCCAGCCTGGGATGGGGCCGGAGCCAGGGAGCGGGAGGCTAGCAGTTCACCCCTCCTCTCCTCTCCTCCAGGACAGGCCAGCACCTGCCCTCTTTACTCAACAAATGTCAGTGAAGAAGCACTGGAATTGCCCAAACCAAATGGCAAAGAACCCACGCAGATAACTCATGAAAGTGAACACATTTTAGTAATGTGTGAACATGTCCAAACTCCTCAGGAATGGAAACTAAAAAATAAAACACCAGGGAGGGATGCATTTACTCCCAAACCTCACAAAAGCTTTGGAAATGTAACACCCAGTGGTGGCAAGGTTGATATTACACTAACGATTTAAATAGAACTGGTGGGAATGTAAACTAATATAGCCCATTTGAAAGACAACGTGGCCAAATAAAGTGCCGTAAAATGTTTAAACACTTTTAACCAATCAACTCTGGGAATCTGTCCCATCGAAATAACAAAAAATTAAGACGCCACAGTGACGGAGATAGGCGTCACGGTATTATGTTGAACAACCCAAAGAGAACCTTCTCAGTGGATGAACCTGAAAAACATCACACTGCGTGGAGGAAGCCAGACACAAAGGGCCGCACGTCGTAAGACGGCATTTACGTGGATGTCCAGAACAGACAAATCCACAGAGACAGAACACAGACCAGTGGCTGCTGGGATGGGGAGTGATGCTAACGTGTGTAGGGTTTCCTTTTGGGGATGACGGAAACGTTCTAAAACTAGGTTGTAGTGATGGTTGAACAACTTTGTGAACATGCTAAAAACCATTGAATCGTACACTGTAAAAGGATGAATATTGTGGTATATTTTGCTTCAATATGCTGCTGTACAAAAAAGTAAGAGGTAAAATACAAGTTTTTATGTAAATTATGATTACAACTATATAACATAGGCAAGGACTTGGGACCCAGAGCACACATACACCCAGCTTGCAACTACTGTCAGGCCAACCCCCGGGCCAGGCCACTCTACACATGGAGCAGCAGGGCCTAAAGATGTGGCATGGACATGGGGACACAGGCATGCATGACACAGACACAGGGACTCAGGGTACAGAGTCAGGGATGCAGGGCACAGACACAGGGACGCAGGGCACAGATGCAGGATGCAAGGCACAGATGCAGGGACGCAGGGCACAGATACAGGGACACGGGGCACAGACGCAGGCATGCAGGGCACAGATGCAGGAGTGCAGGGCATAGACACAGGGATGCAGGGCACAGACGCAGGGACACATAGCGCAGACGCAAGGACACACAGCACAGATGCAGGAATGCAAGGCACAGATGCAGGGATGCACAGTGCAGACACAGGGACACAGGGCAAGGATAGAGGGACGTGTGGCACAGATGCAGGGACACAGGCAAGGATGCAGGGACACTGGGTGCAGACACACCAGCCCCTTCCCTCAGGGTCCCATCTCACACTGGCACTCAAGGTGGAGGGTGCTCCCAGCCACATCAGAGGGAGGAGAGATGGGACCACATAGCTGCAGCCTTGGCCTGGGCCCCCTCACCCTAACTGGGAACTCACCCCACACCCCAAGAGTCTGGGGTCCCAGTCAGGTCTCTGTAGCCCCATATCCTAAGTATTGGCTGCCTTTCAACAGCTGTCCGTGCAGGACCATCTGGGTACACATCACAGCCGGAGCCAGCGTCCAAGGCTTCTCCCAGCTGCTCTCCCGCCTCCACCCTTCACAGCCCAGCTACACCCTGCAGGGCCACCCATTTCTGAAAATGCCAAGAGCTGCCAGAGGTGAGCAGAACCCACCCTTGTTATTTGTCCACGAGGAAGTGGCAGGACCAGAGATACCACTGACTGCCCCCCCACCCCATCCTAAGGCTAACCGTCACCTCACATATCTGGGCAGCCATCCTGGCCTGCCCCTGCCCCCTCATTCCTTCTGGCTGCCCCTCTGTGGGGCAGAGATCTACCCCTGCCCCATGCAGCTGGGTCAGCCTCTCAGAGGGTCTGTGCTGAGTCTGGGGGACCACAGGCCTTGTGTGGACAGCCCCACAGCCTCCAATCCCATTTGCGCATGTTGTGGGACTCTCTGGGGACAGCCATCGGAACCACAGTGATGAGGCTGGCGACGACAGGCTGAGGGGACCCTGCCCCACTAGATGCAAGCAGAGCTCGCTAAGTCCTCACACTTGCCCCTCGGGAGGGAACAGCTGCCGTCCTGTTTTACAACAGGTGGGGGCATCCTCTGCCCCTCCCCAGGCCGAGCTGGCAGCTCTACCTGAGGCTCCCATCCCTTCAAGTCCAGCAGAGGGAGCAGAGACATGGTGACCACGTGTCTCCAGCCGCCCAGGGCAGCCTCCGTCTGTGCTGCTGACCCAGCACAACTGCCACAGGAGTTGCTTTGACTATCAAAAACACCTCAGTTTGGACAACAAATCAGCAAAAAGGGTCTGGAGTGCAGATGCCCACACATCTCCTTGGAGATGCTGTGACCACGCAGCGGTAGTCTGCTCCAGGCTGGCTGAGCAGAGCATTCGTCCCGTCTGGGGCCAAAGGCAGGAGGCATTCGAGAGGCGCCACATAGCCCCTTTCAGGGAGTGCAGGCCCTGCAGAGGCAGGGGGCCTAGGGGTGCCCTCTCCACCCTGAGCTCAGCAGGGCTGGCCCAGACGAACCTGAGCCCTGGGCCACCTGGGTCGGGTGGCCGGGATTTAAGTCTGAGTCTGAGGCCTCCTGGCCACTGGACTCAGGGAAGGCACTGCCTGCCTGAGCACCCAGTCCGTCGCCTGTGATGCAGAGGGAAGAGTGAGAGGGCCCGGTGGGCCATGGTGAGGCTGCCATAAGACACCACTTGGAAGGCACGCCCAGCAGCATCAGCAGCCACCAGCACTCAGTGGCAGGAGTGCTGGAACCAGTGTCCTTAGGCCTATTACTATTGTCATCAGTGAGCCGCGGGCCGCAAGGCAGCATCCAGGTACCCCGGGAAGCCAGGACCACTCGGCTCAGGAGAGGCAGCCGACCTGCACAGTCCAGCCCTGGCTCACACCAGCAGAGGAAGGGATCTCCAGGCCAGGACCAGCAGGTGGGTGCTGAGCCAGTCAGGCCCACAGCCCCTGTCTCCAGCCCAGGGAGACATGAGAGCTGAGCAGACAGAGGTGGCAAAGGCGGCACCATCTCCAGGAACTGCTTTGTCACTGACTTTCCAGGTGCTGATTCTTGCCCAGGAGGCTGCTGACGGTTGCCACGGAGACAGCCTGAGGGTAATGGCCAAAGATGCCTCAGCATCCTCTCAGCCTCCCCATCCCGCCCCCAACCCCAGGCCAAGCAAGACACCCAGGCCCTGAGCCTGCTCTAAACCTGGGAGATCTCAGGCATAAGTGAGGAAGGGGCCCCACCCACAAGAACACCTGGCAGTGGATGGCGCTCATTGCATTCTAACAGAAACACCATGGGCTGTCCACCAAGTCAGGGACTCTCAGAGGTCAGCGCCATTACCCCTCTCTTACAGAGGAAGAAACTGAGGTTCAGAGAGCACATCCAAGTGTCCAGGTTCGCAACCCAGGAGGAGGTGGAGGTGGGACACTGCCCAGTGCCTCCTGCCCCACAGTGACACACACCGACACACAGCAAGGTCAGCGTCACACACAAGAGAAGTGTCACAGTCCCTGCCCAAAGCACAGGAAAGTCCAGCCACATGTGGTCATCTTCCCCAATCCCTCCCCCTAAATAGGACTACAGGACAAGTGGGACCCTGCAGAGTGGGTAGCAATGACTCCAAGCCCCAAATTCCTTCAGGGCACAGTGGGTGTGACACTTGCAGGGATGTGCCCTCCAGCCCCTCATGCTGACCTCCCTGACCCTCAGCACCCTCCACCTGAATTGGGAGAAGACGGTGCCCTAGGTGGACATCACATCCGTGGGCTGGTTGAAGTGCTCTGTGCAGCTCAGAAGAGGCCTATTACTTTGGTCAAGTGCAGCAAAGCTCTGACCAGTGAGGTCACCAAAACATGGGACACCTGCAGCAGCTATGGAAACCCCATGAGGAGATGCCTCCAGAACCCTCTTTTCAGGGTAAATGGCACTCCTCTGCATCTCCCGAGGGCTGGGGAGGCCAGTGTTAGGCGTTTGACTTAGCTCAGTCTAGCTGGAATCCCCACTCTAGTTCCTGCAGCTTAGACAAGTTTCTGAGTCTCTCTCAGCTTCCAGTCTGTAAAGTCCAGACTGTTACCTCCTCCCTGTAGTAACGAGAAGCCCCACCAATGGAGGTCAACAGGAGACCTGGACTTCTATCCTCACCTGGAAGTAACCAGGCAGAACACCCATCCCCTTAAGAGTCAGGACCAGGGGCTGGCCTGGTGGCGCAGTGGTTAAGTTTGCACATTCCGCTTCAGTGGCCTGGGGTTCGCCAGTTCAGATCCCGGGTGCCGACATGGCACCACTTGGTGAGCCATGCTGTGGCAGGCGTCCCACAAATAAAGTAAAGGAAGACGGGCACAGATGTTAGCTCAGGGCTAATCTTCCTCAAAAATAAAATAAAATAAAATAAAAAGAGTCAGGACCAGAGAACCAGCTAAAACAGGCTTAGATAAGACTCAGTCTCAGAAAATAATGTGGAAATGTCCGGGTTTCAATTAAAACTCATTCATCAAAAAATCCAGGAAGATCTCAAACTGAATGAAAAAAGACAATCAATAGATGCCAACATTCAGATAGAGATGTTAGAATTATCTGACAGATTTTTCAGCAGTCATGATAAAGATGCATCCAAAAACAATTACAAAGATGCTTGAAATGAATAACAACAAAAAAGAAAGTATCATCAAAGGAATAAAAGATATAAAGAAGAATAAAATGAAAATTCAATAACTGAAAAATACAATAACCAAAATGAAAAGCTAACAGGATGAACTCAACAGCAGAATAGAGGGAACAGAGGAGAGATGCAATGAACTGAATGACAGAAGAGCCGAAATTACACATTGTGAACGACAGAGGGAAATTAAGCTTAAAGATGGAGGGGGCAGAGAGGAGGAGGGAGCCTCAAGGTCCTATGGGACTATAATATCAACATATCAGATCCCAGAAGGAAAGGATAAAAAAGGTAAGGCTGAAAAAGTACTCCAGGACATGATGGTTGAAAATTCCCCAAATTTGGCAAGAGGCTCTAACCTACAGATTCAGGAAGTTGAGTGAACTCAAAACAGGATAAATTTAAAGATATCCACAACAAGGTCTATCACAGTCAAACTTCTGAAAATGAAAAACTTTTGATTGTGACCATTGGAAATTTGAAAATGGAATGAATTGGGTTATGATGGAGTTATTTTCTTAGGTATGATAATGTTATCATAGTTACATCAGCCAGCATCCTTATTTCTGGAATATTACATAGAAAGCTTCATAATACCTACAACTTTTAAATGGCTCAGAAAACCATATAATACAGGAAGAAAAAAGTGCAAAATTAACATTTATTGAATCTAGGTGGAGCATATGTACACTGTTCATTGCACTATTCAACTAACCTCTGAAAATTTTCATAATAAAAGTGGAGATAGATACTAAAAAAAAAAAAATCTTGAAAGTAGCCAGAGAAACGCAACGCCTTAACTATAAAGGAAAACAATTCAAAGGACAGTGGATTTCTCATTAGAAACCATGGAGGCCAAAAGGAAGTGGCACAATATTTTCGGGTGCTGAAAAAAAAGAAGTGTCACCCAGACACCTACGCCCATCAAAAAAAATCCTTTAGGAATAAAGGGGAATCAAGACATTCTTAGATAAAGAAATACTAAGAGGATTTGTCATCTACAGACCTATCCTAAAAGAATGACTAAAAAATGTTCTCTAACCAAAAAGGATATGATGAAAACAGGGAATTATTGACCATGAGGAAAGAATAAAAAGAGGGGTATATACAATACAATTTCCTTCTCCCTGTGAGTTTCCTAAATTATGTTTGATGGGTGAAGCAAAAATTATACCACATTCTGATGCAGTTCTAAATACAAAGAGGAAATATTTAAGACAGTTACATAACAAACGGGAGGTAATGGGACATAGGTACATAAAGTTTCTATACTTCACTTGAACTGGTAAAATGATACCAATAGACTGGGATAAGTTATGTATATACAATGCAATACTTAGAGCAGCCACTAAAAAACCTATACAAGACATACACTCAAAAATACTATAGGGGCCAGCCCCGTGGCCAAGTGGTTAAGTTTGCACACTCCACTTTGGTGGCCCAGGGTTTTGCTGATTCGGATCCTAGGCGTGGACCTAGCATCACTCACCAAGCCATGCTGAGGCAGCATCCCACATAGTAGAACTAGAAGGACCTACAACCAGAATATACAACTATGTACTGGGGGGCTTTGGGGAGAAGAAGAAAAAAAACAAAAAAAAAGATTAGCAACAGATGTTAGCTCAGGGCCAATCTTTAAGGAAAAAAAATAATATAGATAAATCAAAATGGAGTTCTAAAATATATTCAAGTAACCCACAGGAAAGCAGGAAACAGAAATCATAGAAATAAAAAACAGATCAAGCAGAAACAAAAAATAAAATAGTGGACTTAAGCCCTAATATAGCAATAATTATATGACATGGAAATGGTCTAAATGAGCCAAATAAAAGACAGAATTGCATAATGGATTAATTAACTTAATTAATTAATTAAACATGACCTAACTATAAGAAACTCACTTCAAATATAATGATAGAGGCAAGTTGAATGTAAAAAAATAGAAAAAGATAAATCATGCAAACATTAATCAAAGAAAAGCAGAAGTAATTATAGTAACATTGGATAAAGTAGACTTCAGAGCAAATAAAACTACCAGAGACACAGAAGGACATAGAACATAAGATCTACCAAGAAGACATAGGAATCCTAAAAATGTATGTCCTCAACAACAGAGCTGCAAAATATGTGAGGCAAAAACTGATAGAACTGAAAAGAGAATAGACAAACACACAACTATGGTTGGAGACCCCAGCACCCCTTCTCAACAACTGATAGAACAACTAGACAGAAAATCAGCAAGGATATAGAAAACCTTAATAACACCTTCAACAAACAGGATCTAACCCATATTTACAGAACACTCCACACAACAACAGCAGCACACACATTCTTTTCCAGTGTCCATGGAACTTACACAAAGAGAGACCATATCTTGGGCCTAAAATAAACCTTAACAAATTTAAAATAATCAAAATCATGCAGAGTGCTCTCTGACAACAATGGAATCAAACTAGAAACCAATAACAGAAAGATACTGGAAAATCTCCAAACATTTGGAAACTAAACAACACATTTCTAAACAATCCATAGCTCAAAGAAGAAGTCTAATGGAAATTTTTAAAACACATGGAATTGAATTAAACTGAAAATACAACATATTAAAATTTGTGGGACACAGGTAAAGCTGTGCTGAGAGGCAAATTTATAACATTATATGCATGTACTGCCAGCCCTGGTGGTCTAGAGGTTAAGATTTAGCACTCTCACATCATCACATCATCGCAGCCCAGGTTCATTTCCCAGTCAGGGAACCACACCACCCCTCTGTTGGTTGTCACACTGGCAGCTATGCTGCTGTGATGCTGAAAGCTCTGCCATGGGTACTTCAAATACCAGCAGGGTCCCCCATGGTGAACAGGTTTCAGTGGAGCTTCCAGACTAGACAGACTAGGAGGAAGGACCTGGCCACCCACTTGGAAAAATTGGCCATGAAACAACCCTATGAATAGGAGCAGAGAATTGTCTGATATGGCGCTGACCAGGCAGGGTTCCACTTTGCTGTTCTCAGGATCTAGGAGTCAGAATTCATTCAGTGGCACTAACAACAAGAAATATGCACACATTAGAAAAGAGGAAATGTCTCAGACCACTAACCTAAGCTCTCACCACAAGAACTGAGAAAAGAAGAGTAAGATAAGCCCAAGGCAAATAGAATGCAGGAAATAATAAAATAAGGGCAGAAATAACTGAAATTTTTTAAAAAGAGAGAGAAAGAAAAAAATTAATAAAACTAAAGAGCTGGTTCTTCGAAAAGACCAATAAAATTGACAAACTTCCAGCAAGACTGACCGCCTCCCCCCCAAAAAAGGGAGGAGAGTTACACAAATTACCAATATAGAGAATGAAATAAGGGGTATCACTTCAGACCCTGCATCCTTCAAAGGGCAATGAGAGAGTATGAACAACTCTACACACATAAATTTGACAATTTAGACTAAATGGACCACTTTCTCAAAAAAACACAAACTACTCCAACTCAATATAAAATAGATAATTTGAATATCTCTATAACTATTAAGGAAATTGAATCCCTAATTTTAAAACTCCCAAAAAAGAAATCTCCACGCCCAACTGGATTCACTGCAGAATTCTACCAAATATTTAAAGAAGAATTCACATTGTTTTTACACAATGGCTTCCAGAAAATAGAATGCGGAGGGGAACACTTTCAAATTCATTTTATGAAGCTTGTATTACCTTGACATCAAAGCCAGATAAAGACAGTATCAAAACCAAAACAAAACAAAACAAAAAAACTACAGACCAATAGCCCTCATGAATACAGATGCTAAAATCCTTAACAAAATATTAGCAAATAGAAATCAGCAATATATAAAAAAGAATTCTATACCATGACCATGTTTATTCCAGGGATGTAAGCTTGGTTCAATACTGAAAAGATCAATCGTCATAATCCACCATATTAACAGGCTAAGAAAGAAAAAGTCATGTGATCATACGAATGCAGAAAGAGCATCTGATGAAATCTGACACTGATTCATGACAAAAACTCTCAGAAAACTAGGAATAGAAGGTAACTGCCTCAGCTTAATAAATAGCATCTACAAAAACCTACAGGTACCTTATACTGAATGGTGAAAGTCTGAATATTTTCCCCCGAAAACTGGGAACGAGGTGAAGATGCCCACTCTCACGACTCTTACTCAATATAGTACTAGAAGTTCTAGCCACTGTAGTAAGGCAGGAAAAGGTACACAGACTGGAAAGAAAGAACTAAGAATGTCCCTATTTGCAAATGACATATTTGTCTACATAGAAAATGCCAAAGAATCTAAAAAAAATCTCTTCGAACTAATACGTGAGCAAAGTTGCAGGTTTAAAGATAAACATACAAAAATCTATTGTTTTTCTATATATTAGCAACAGACATGTGGACATTGAAATAAAAAATACAATGCCATTTATATTCATGCAAAAATAAAAGAAAAACTTAGATGTAAATCTAACGAAACATGCACCAGACTTGAATCCTGAAAACTATAAAATGCTGATGAAAGAAATCAGATAAAGGGCCGGCCCCATGGCCAAGTAGCTCCACTTCAGCGGCCGACGGTTTCACCATTTTGGATCCTGGGCGCGGACATGGCACTGCTAACCAAGCCACGCTGAGGTGGTGTCCCACACAGCACAACCAGAGGGACCCATAACTAGAATATACAGCTATGTACTGGGGGGCTTTCAGGAGAAGAAGGAGGAAAAAAAAAGAAATCAGATGAGAACTACATACACAGAGAGACATATGTTCATAGATTGGAAGACTCAATATGGTAAAGATATCAATTCTCTCCAAATTAACATACAGGTTTTATACAATTCCTATCAAGATTTTGTGTATATATTGACAAGATTATTCAAAAATTTATATGGAAGGTAAAAAACTAGAATAGCTAAAAAATTTTGGAAAAATAAAAAAGAATAAAGTAGGAGGAATGGGTTACCCAGTTTCAATACTTATAGCTACAGTGATCAAGACAGCATGGAGGTGGAGGGACAGACACACAGATCAACGGGCAGAAGAGAGACCCACAAAAATACGCCTAACTGACTTTTGACAGGGGCACAAAACAATTCAATGAAGGAAATATAGCCTTTTCCACAAACGGTGCTGGAACAACTGCACACCCACACGCAGGAAGAAAAAGAAAAAGAACCTTAACCTAAACTCACACCTGATATAAAAATTAACTCAAAATGGATCACAGACTTATGAGTAAAACTTTTAGAAAAAAAAAAAAACCACACAGGAGAAAATCTTCATGACTTAGGGCTGGCAAAGAGTTCTTAGACTTAAAACCACAAGCCCAATCCATGAAAAGAAAAAGTGATAAATTGGACTTCTTTAAAACTTAAAACTTTTGCTCTGCAAAAGTCCCTGTTATGAGAATGAAAAAATAAACTACAAATTGGGAGAAAATATTTGCAAGCCATATATCTGACAATCGACTACTATTTGAGCAATCCAATTGGTCACGAGCAGAATACATGAAGAGATACTTCACCAAAACGGACATACAGATGGCAAGTAAGCACATGAAAAGATGTCCGACATCACCGGCCATTAGGGGAAAGCAAATTAAAACCCCAACATATCACTACACATTTATCAGAACAGCTAAAATAAAAAATAGTGACAACACCAAATGTTGGTGAGGGTGCATGTCTCATGTCTCAGGAGCTCGCCCTGCCTTTTGTTTTCCTACCAGCTCTGGTGAAAGATCTGGGGGGGGCTGTGCATCGAGGACTGCACCTACACTGCCCACGTTCCCAGGCCGTGGACCCAGAGAAGCACAAGGAATAAATGCATCACCCTGGGAGGAACCTTCACCCTCCTGGAGAGGCCCTCCCTGGAGACACTGCAGAGCTGACTCCAGGCCACAGGATCTGCATCTATCTGGTGTTGCAGGGGCTTGTCAGTCTCAGACTGTTATCCAAGTGGAAACACTGCACTCCAGCATTGATTAGGTGTCGGGAAGAAGGAAGGTCTGACTTCCTGCCCATTCTGGAGGTCCTCCCCTCTCCCCACACTGCATTCCCAGAACTAGGGCCTGAGACAACAGGTGGGGAGGGGCCTGCAGGCAGGCGGAGGCAATACCTGAGTTCCCTCAGGGATCTCCACCCTCGGACAGGAAGCCAGGCCATGCCCAGGGGCCCTCCCTCCCTCCCTCAGCAGTGCCCGTGGAGGGGGGCGGCACGGGTGTCCTAGAATGGGTGGGGAGTCCTGCCTTTAGCCCATTCTAGGTGCTTGTTGCTCCTATTGCCGCTGTGGCTTTGTTGGGAGCACAGACTGATGACCAAGAAGGAATGAGAAAGGACCCACAGTCAGAAGAAGGGTGAGAGGAGAGAGGAGCGATGATGGATCCTACAATATCTAACCAGGGCCCCCATACAGCAGCCACAGCCAGCCGGGCCTAGGAGCCACAAACCCACCCTGCCCTGCAGCCCTCAGTGCCCCCGATCAGTCACATCACCACCCTGTGCCCATGCGGGCCGAGGTGGGCTCCCTGTTCTCCCAACACCACAGTATTTGGTGAGCGCTTGCTGCACACTAGGATTGGGGGATGATGGTGACGGAGTCAGACAGAGGCTTGTCCAGAGGAGCCTGGAGTCCAAGCACAGTCGCTTAGGACTGAATTGTGTCCCCCACAAAATTCCTATGTTGCAGCCCTAACCCCCAATGTGACTATACTGTTGGGGCCCTTGGGAGATAATACAGTTAAAGGAGGTCATCAGGGTGGGCCCCAATCCGACAGGGCTGGTGTCCTATAAGAACAGGAGGGGACACAGAGACCTCTCTCTCTCTGCACACACAGAGAAGGGGCCACGTGAGCCCTCACCAAAACCAACCCTATGGGCACCTTGATCCTGGACTTCCAGTCTCCATAACTGTGGGACAGTAAACGCCTGTAGGTTAGGCCACCCCGTTTGTGGCGGCCCGAGCTGACTAACACACAGTCCTTCGAGGGAACAAGACCATCAGCAGAGAGACGGGGACACCGTGGAGCAAGCGAGCCAGAGGAGGGGGACCTCTTGGGGTTAGAAAACGGGGAAGAGAGGCCAGCCAGGCGGAGAAAGTGGGTAGGAGCTGGAGAGTGTCACCGGCTAGTTGCCCCAAGGAACTCAAGGGTGGGTTTGGATATTTTAACTGTTTTTCCAAATTATTTTTTTTCCTTTCCTTATGTTAAGGAGATGCCATCACCAGCCACCCAGAACCAGACCAGGCCTCGCCATGAGAGCTTGTCTGTGACCTTTGCCTTATTTTTAAGGCTAAGATCTCTCCAGGAGGCGCTGAGGCCTTGCTACCACTACCTGCAGTGTACACGGAATCACGTTTTCCAACAGCCTGCGCAAGACGATACCCACCTCTTCCTTTTGAATATTCATTCCCCATCCCAAATAAATGTCCCTGCTTCCCGTTGTTTGGGGACGCCATGACTCTGGAAATGATTCTTCGGGGTCTCCTGTTTGCTGCAAATATGCCTGCCTTTGTGAGACAACTACTTCCGTGGAGTCTGATCTAACTCGCCAGGAAACACATCCACTCTGGTTTCGGTAACAAGAGGACACCATCACCCCCATTCAACAGGGAGCAGGAGGACCAGGCCCCCACAGGCCGGGAAAGGGGACCAGGGAGAGAGTACCATTGGCTGGTGTGATGGGGGTTCCTAGGAGGGCCTCCTCAGGGAGGAGCCGAGACACTGAGGCCTGGAGAGCCGAGGCGCGCACAGTGGGAGAGCAGAGAAGGGCTGGCAGGGCTGATCACAGGGCACCTGGGGGCTTGTTATGTGTGACCTACTGGGAATCTGCCAGTTCTAGGTCTGTCTGACTGCAGACTGGAGTGGAGATGGGCCAGAGGGCATGCAGGGTGGGGGAAGAACCCTGCCCTGCCCGGCCCAGCAGCCCCCTGCACCCGCCCAGCCCAAGAAGGGCCTGGGGCCAGGGAAGGCCGGGGAGCACAGCTGGAGGTGAACCCCCCCCCAACCTTGAACCTGCTCTCCCACCCTTCTCCAGCTCAGGGACCAGCTTTGGCTCCAGGCCTAGTAACGCGCGACAAGATATTAGCAACCATTCTCACCTCGGTGTGAATTTGCAGCTCTGGGCTCACCAGCGTGAAACAGGGGGATGGTGAGGGGAGCAGCCTGGAGCTGAGCAGCAAAAGAGAATCTAAAGCCAGATTCTATAGGCCTTAGATTAATCTGTGGGCCACCTGCCCATACAGCTGCAGGTATGTCCACCACCCATGCCTGAAGGCTCCAGCCCTCACCAGGCGCAAACTGGACCTCCTGTGACCTCTGCAGGTGAACCAGCCTCAGGATACATGAGCAGTTACCCTCAGCCACCTCCACAGAGGCATGCCAGGCTGGGACCTGTGGGCACCGGGCTGCAGCAGCTCCGGGGAGCAGAACCCCCAAGCCTGAGCCTCAGAGGGGGGCCAACAGAGGGGACAGCCCTTCAAGAGCCTCAAGCACCCACCTCGGGCGGCTTCCCGGGTCCAGCAGACAAGACGCTGGTGTCTGTCTCAGAGGGACTGGAGGCTCCAGGGACTTCTCCCAAGCAAGAAGGAAACATGGATTTTTATGTAAAAGCTCCTTCTTCTTAAATGTTGGCAACTAATTTACAGCCCGTCTCAGAACTCTGGCCACGCCTCTCCAACCCACCAGCCACAGACCCAAGATGGGGAGCAGCCCATGGGCTCTGACAGCTCAGTCGGGCTGCCCCCTGCCCGCCACTCTGCAGTGGGCAGACCACAGGGCCCAGAGCAGCACATGCCCCTGCTACCACCCGAGCCCTCCCACCCTCGCCCCTCCCCATGGCTGAGTCCCCCCTCTTCCCAGAAGCTGCCTTCCAGCACCTACGTCCGTTCCACAAGCCAGGACTGGACTGATGCTCCTAGGCTACACTGCCCACCTCTCCATCCTCCCACTGCCCCTCTTGGTGGAACTGAGTGGACCTTGGGCTGAGACTCCCCTGATCCGGCCTCCGAGGCTTTGAGGCTCACTCAGAACGGAACCCAGAGGCCACTGGCCACTGTGGCCTGGTCCGGCCTTTCCTCCAGCACAGACGACAGCTGCTCAGGATGTGGTCCTCTGACTGATCCTCTCAGGGGGATCCCTGAGTGGCTCTGAGGCAGGGCCGGGAGTGAGGGGGACTCTGAGCATACCTACAGAACTCACCGCACAGGGAGCCCAGACTGGGGCCTGACAGAGCTCGGGGTGCAGTCAGACGGGGCCCTGGGCACTGCAGACCTCATCTGTCAGCAGAAAGGGGAGCCCATGGGGTGGAGTTCCAGCATCCCCAGCAAGTTCCTGGCACATGGGGGCCCAGTAACTGCCAGAAAAGTGGGTGAAGAACAGATCTCTCTGTCCAGCCCCTCACTGGGCCCTGGGGACCACACCTGCCTCAGGGGCAAAGAGCCTAGGCCCCTGTGAATGACAGAAAGTCCTTCTCTGGGTCCAGCTGAAACCTTGCTCCCTCCTCCTACTGTGTGCCCCTTTTTCCCTGGGGAGGCCTGTGACATCTGGGCCTGGGGCATCTCTGCTCTGGGCTCCAAGGCAACAGGTCTGCAGCGAGAATGGCCAGTATGCCCTCAGGGTAAGAGGAACCCCTGGGGTTGTGCAGAGACCCCCAGGCATCTGCACACTGACCTGATGCTCCTGCCCAGCAGCTGCCCACCCTCCAGCCCACCACCACACATGGGGACACGAGCCGGAGAGTGGACCCCAGCCAGCCCTTGGGACATGCCAGGGCCAGAGCCTGAGGCCTGGGATCAGCTGCCCACTGCACAACATAGCTCAGCGGAGCTTCAGGTCTGAGGCCGGGCAGTCTGGACCCCACGTCCTGCCCAAGAGGAGCCTGGCTCTGGCCACCCCTACCCCCAGGGGACAGTGTAAAGAATCCTAAAACAGAGGAAGATGGGGAGGGGAGACACCAAGAGAGAGCAAGCAGCAGGAGGGAGCTGGTCCTCCATGAATACCCAGCCCCGGGGCGCGTGCCCAGGGAGGCCAGGATTCCACCCCACTCACCACCCTCGGATATTACATAATCCAGCACAGGGCTCTGGCCTGTCTTCAGGGCCCCGGAGGCCCAGTGGAGGCCATGGCAGGAGGCAGGCACCTGGCACTGGGCAGCACTCCGGAGTGGAGCTCTCCAGGACACCACAGCACTCGAGGGCTTGCAGAGCCCCAGCCAGACCTGCTGTGAATCACCAGTGACGCTCCATGGATGCTGCCTGGAGGGACCCCAACCTCAGACCCCCTCCAGACAGCCTCCCTCTGCTGCTCCTGGGGCCACTTGTCAGAACTCAGTCTCCTCCCCCTGGTCTCAGCACATGTTGAGGGGGTCCATGTTGAGAGGGCAGTTTCCAGCCTCAGGAGGAGATGGGCAAGAAATCCAGCAAACACCCAACCAGACCAGCATCAAAGGCGCCCCCCACTCCAGCAGACACCTAAATGACCAGGAATCAGACCCCCCCAAGCAAACCCCCAACCAGACCAGCCTCAGAGGACCCCCCCAAGCAAACCCCTAGCCAGACCAGCACCAGAGGACCCCCCAGCAAACTCCTAACTGAACAGCATCAAAGGACCCCCTCAGCAAACCCCTAACTGACCAGGCATCAGAGACACCACCCTAAGCAAACCCCCAACCAGATCAGCATCAGAGGACACCTCCCAGCAGACCCCTAACCAGACCAGCATCAGAGACCCCCCCAAGTAAACCCCCAACCAGACCAGCATCAGAGGACCACCCCAGCAAACCCTGAACTGACCAGCACCAAAGGATGCCCCCAGCAAACCCTTAAGTGACCAGCATCAAAGGACCCCCCCCCGCCAGCAGACCCCTAACTGACCAGTATCAGACCCCACCTGCAGGACCACAGTCACAGGATGGAGGAAGAGCCTACATGGAGCTGGCTCTGATGGCTGAACATGACACTGCTCGAATGCCCAGGCTCAGACATACACCAGGGTCAGCCCACGCCCAAACCCAATGTCAATGGTCACTCAGACATTGTGTCTCTTGTCACCTCAAAATTGGACAGAGTCACACCACAATCAGGTATGAAGTCAGTGGTCACCCACAGCAAGGCACAGCCTCCCTGGCCTCCATACTTGGACCATGTCACCACTCACCTCAGCCCACGCCTGCTGGAGCCCTCTGGCCCAGAGCTGGTGTCCTCTTCCTCCCAGAGTGCTTTCCTGCCCTTCCATCACCTCTCTCAGCCAGGCCTCCCCGGCACCCAGGGAGCAGCCTGTGTCCACACGCCCAAAAGGAGAGGAAGCAGCAGGCACCCCGACTGTGGAGGGGCGAGCCCAGGACCAGGCGGCCCTCCCTAAGCAAACCAGCCCGCACACCCTCTCTCCTTCCCGCAGGAGGCCAGTCCCGGTAGAGAGGACTCTGAGCTCTAATTACATGTCCTGGAGAGAAATCCCAGTTTAATTTGGAGCAGAATGAGAAGCTGTGTTTGGAAATGTCCCCTCGGGGAGCCACCTGCCTGAGCTGGGACACCTTTCTCCGCTGTCCCTAAAGACCAGGAAGGAAGGCACCAGGCTGGGGCCATGACTGGGGTGGGGGGTACGACACTCAGAGCTTCAGGATTCTGGGGTTCTCTGCCAGTAGGAAGAAGTCCCCAGGGTCTGAGGGGACCCTGCCCCTGCCCCGACTCCCAGCTGGAATCAACCCCTCAGGACCAAAGCGTGGGATGGGGTCTTCAGAGGGGATTGGGAGGGTGGAGGCAGTGATGTGGGGACAGCACTGGGAGGCCAGACACACATAGGCCAATTACAGATGGGCTGGGGACGTGGATGCCACACTCAGAGGTGCCAGAGGGTTGCCTGTGGGCAAGAGACTAGACCAGGACTTGCTCCAGCTCCACCAGGCCCAAGAGCCCCTCGCCTCCAGCTGGGTTCTGGTTCCTGCTGTCGGCTCTGCACCCAGCACCAGTCCCTGCACCGAGAGCCTCCAGTGGCCTCTGAGACCGCTCTGCATCTGCACTCTGTCCCTCCTCCTGGGTTTGCCCAGACCCACTACCCCTCTTGCCTGCTCCTCTGCTCAAGATGCTTCTCAGGGACCTTTCCAGATCCCAGTGAAAGGACAAACTTATCCCCAACCTACCCGAGCCTTCTGCTGCTCACTGCACCTCACTGCCCTGCATGGTACATTGTTTCTTCACTGTCTCTCCCGGAAGAAGGCAGCCTCCAGCTCGCTGCTGTGCCCCAGCAGCCAGAGCATTCAACACCCACCTCCCACAGGGCCAGATGGGTAAGGGGTGAAGGAGGGAGAGGAGCAGAGAGGGAGCCGAAGAAGAGGTGAAAAGCTGGGATGCAGGCAAAGAGGTCTCCTCATTCACTCATTCTTCATTCATTCATTCATGCCTTCGGTCCCTCTCCCTTCCTCTGGGCCCCCATCTCATCCTATGTCCTCATGCATCAACCTCTAACCTTTTCCCACATCACATCTCCACTGATGTGCTTACTTCCTGGTTCAATGGAAACAGACACAGAGGAGAATTTCTGCAATATCCCTTCCTTCTCATCTGCCAACCCAAGCACACACATTCAGCTCCTCCTCCAGCTCCTGCCCCTATGGATAGACAGGCGTGGACCCCGGGGTCCTGGGTCCCTCTTCTGCTCCAGGACATCGCTCCAGCACTTTCTGTCTGCATTGTCCACGAGTCCTGGCCTCCTGGACCATGCCCACCAGCACACAGGCAGTAGCCCTAACTTAATAAAAGCCACCTGCCCTCCAGCTCCCCCTGCCACTGCCCTACCTCTCTGTCCCAATTTGCTGCAAAAGTCCCTAGAATGTAGAAGAACTGCCTACAGGTGTTCAAGGCCCCTATTCCTGTGGGAGCCTTTCCAGCAAGCTCTTAGCCAGAACCCATCACATGCCAGTCGATGAATGCCGCACTTACCTGTCCATCCTCCTCCCCACTCCTGAAACACATCCACCACCTCACGGGCGAGCCCCGGCCATCAGCACAGGGCTCCTGGCCACTCAGGGGAGCGCCTCCCCCATGATCCCCACTCCGCGGGGAGCCTGCCTGTCTCAGGCTCTAAAGGCCACCAACACACCTGTGTCCTGGTGCTGGCACCTCCAGCTATGGCCTCTCTCCAGTAGCTAGGGCTCAGCCCCTCATGTCCTTCAGAAGCCACTCGGTCCTGGTGCCTACTCTGACCATGCGACACAAAGAAGCCACCTCCCAGCCAAGACCCCTTCCTCACGCCTCTTCCACATGGGAAAAGGACGCGTGGTGCTTCCTTCTGCAGCGCGGGCTTCCAGGGCGCCTACCCAGGTACCGCGAGTAGCCATGAAGAACTGTCTTGTGGAGCGCACGTCCAGGGAAGGGGCGGTGGGAGGCAGACGCTCAGCGATAAGCGTCCCAGGTCAGCACCATGCACAGTCACAGGGCGCCTCCCCTGGAACGCAGCCCCCAGGGCAGGCACGTGGTCCCATTCACTGCTGTGTCCTCAGTGCCTGGCAGAAGCTCAGCAAATCTTGAATAAACGAGTGATTAAAGAATGACAAATGGGTGGGGGGAGCATCAGAAGACAGCAGCTCAAGTGGCCAGACAGACACATGGACAGCAGGGTGGGCGGAGGGATGCCAGGCGGAACGGCTCGCTCCTGTGGAGCCAGGACAGGTCCTGCCCCGACCCCAACGCCAAGGGTGCAGGAGTATATGCAGCCAAGAGGCTTCCCTGATGCAGGGTGGGCCCGTCCCACCCAGGGCACTTCCCCGACCTGTACAGCACCCCAGAAGCAAAAGGGACCCCAGCTGGCCTCTGGAGACCAGCCAGCTCTGCCAGGCGACAGGGCCTCCCCGCCAGAAGGCCTCCCCTCCCCCATGGGCCTCCAGCCCTCTGAGCACCAATTAAGTAAACCCTAATTAAAAACAACAAAATAATGAGAAATAAGGCCCCCCCATGGCTGCCCACAGGGACCTCAGCTCAGGGTTCTTCCCTGATTCCCAAGGGTCAGCACTCACTCACCCCAAAACAGACCCAGGGCCTCCGTGGTCATGCAGACATACACACATGAACACACACATGCACACACAGGTTCACAAGCTCCCACCCCCAATGTGTCTCTGGGCCAGCGTGTGTGCCCCCGTGGGATGCAGATCACCCTCCTCACCTGGGGGCTCCCCTCCCAGCCGAGTGCCACCTCTGGGGAGAGCAGAGACTGACCCAGACGAGAAACACAGAACAGAGCAGAAGAGAGAAAGACACAGGAAGAATGGGAGAGAAAAAGCAAAATGACACAAAGCAACAGACACAAAGAGGGAAAGAAATAGAGAGACAGGGCGGGGGCGGGGTGGAAGAAAAGATAGGTCAGAGAGGCAGAGAAGCTTTGAAACACAGAGACAGAGACGAAGAGATTAAGGAGGGAGACGGAGGGCGAGAGACACACAGAGAGTCAGGGAGACAAAGAAACAGGATGGGAAGGAGGGACGGGGAGACACAGACGGAAACAGGGAGAGAGACAGAGGGGGGACAGACGTCCTCGTGAAGAAAAGGAGAGCAGCAGAGGTAGGAGAGGGAGGGGTGAAGAAACAGGGAAGAAGAGAGAGGAAGAGGAAGGGACCTCCTAGGCCAGGGCTGGGGGGCAAAGTTAAGGTCTCAGGACCCTTGGGACCCTCTTGCTGGAGCTCCCAGGAAGGTGAGCCCCTCCCGTTCTCTCCTGTGCCCAGGAGTGTGGACAATGGCAAGGGAGCGCAGCCGGCGTGCCCCACCCTACGAAGGCTTCTCCCAGCCCTTGCTGGGGGACATAGGCTCCCAGGACCTGGAATCAGGATGTGCTGTTGGAAGACCCATGGGTCCTGCCCAGGTGTTGGTGGGGGCTCCTCGGCCTCCCCACAGGCTCCCCGCAGCCCAAACACATGGCGACATGGCAGCATCCAGGGAGGCAGGGTCCCACCACCCGCCCAGCTCCCAGTTGGCCCAAGCACAGAGCACTGGCGCTTCGATAACCCACTAATTCAGCCAACGCGCCCTGGCCCCTCTGGGGGCCACCCCAAGCTAGGCTCTGGGGACATCTTGAAAAATAAGACTCTGTTCTTGTCCTCAGGGACTGGCATCTAGAGGGAGGGAGAGAGATATAAACAGCCCGTGACACTCCTCAACACCTCGCACAGTGCCCACTGGACCGTGGGGAGCACCGTGCCCTCCGAGGGGCCACACTCACCCCTAGCCTCCCCACCAGCATCATTGGTGGGAGCATGAGTCTCCACAGAGCCTCAGAGGCTTTCCATAAATGTCCCTGATGCCACACCCACTGTGGGGAGAGAGCATCGCCAACAGCAGGCAGTTGTGGACAGCACCCCGCACACTGAGGAACCCCATTTCCCAGCAGAAGTCTCCCCACTCCCTTCCCTTCTCAGTCATTGTAGAAAATGGAACAGAAATCAGAAAGTTGCCCAGAAAACCTATGAATT
Source organism: Equus asinus (assembly GCF_041296235.1). Lineage (NCBI taxonomy): Eukaryota > Metazoa > Chordata > Mammalia > Perissodactyla > Equidae > Equus > Equus asinus. The sequence goes on from NC_091799.1 coordinate 9,674,025, forward strand.
CCGATTTCAGAGGCTCCCATCCCGACAGTGCTGGTGACAGGCCAAGGACCGAGGGATAAGGATGAGGCACAGCGCACAGGCAGCTCCGTCACGCCACAGACACCCCCGAGGCCCAGCTACCAGCAGCTTGAGCAGAAGGGCAGGTGACTGAGGGCGGCCCACTCTGAGGGCCTCAGTCAGGAGCCCAGAGGCCACTCAGCCAAGTGTGTTTCTTCCCCACAGGCAGGAGCCCATGGAGGCCCAAGCCCTAGGCCCAGGGGCTTCCACAGTCGCCTCCTCCCTCCTCCACCTTCAGCCCAGACCACCTCTGCGCACCACTCACCTGGCCGAGGCAGGCTGGGGGGTCACTGGGCACCGAGGCCCGGCACCCCTCCCTCGGGCGGAGTGTTCTGGGCTGCAGTGGGGCCCGCTCCCTCCTCTCCAGTCTGTGCTCAGGGCCTCCCCAGGACCGTGAGGCTCCAAGAAAGAACAGACTGCAGTCCTTGGCCCAGGGTGGGCCCTCTGGGACTTGGGCTGTGCAAACAGGTTCTGAGGAGTAAATTCCCCAAGCGCTCACCGCCACCCCCAGCGCTGGAGCAACAGGCTCAGCCTGAGCCTTCAGCCACACAGTGCCACGCCCTACAGGACCCATCCCACAGAGCGAGAGACTGAAGCCCTGAATGGCGGCGGGGGGAGGGGGTGGGGGGGTGGGGGGGTGCTCAGCGACGAGGAGCAGGGCACTGCTCTGCCTGCTGCCACCCGGCCCATCCCCAAGTCGGCTTTCTAGATCTCCTGGGTTGTTTTGTGGATCTCAAGCTGGTAATCCTCAGGGTCCATTTGAGGAGGAAAGTGGTGGGTGAGACACTGATGTACACCTTCCTGGAGCCAGAAACTGAAAACACCTCCTGTGCAGAGGCTCGACCAAGAGCAGCCCCAGCTCCAGGAAGACGTTTCCGCTGTGGTCTCATGCAGAAAACAGCTCAGACACGTGAAAATGCCTCTCCCAGGTCGTAGGCCCACAGAGACAAGGCTGGAGCCCAGGATTTACAAAATAAGGCCCAGCGCCCTCCACTGTCCTGGGAAACTCCTCCCCACTGTGACATGGCCACAGAACCAGGGCCCCACCCCTGTGGCTCTGTAAGCAAAGTCACCTGAACACAGATCTCAGCACGGGCACCTCGCAGGGAGAAACAACCCTGTCCCACACAGGACGCAATCAGCGATTTCCTCCCACACAGCCACCTGCTCCCACACCCGCCCATCCCGGGCAGGGCTATGGGGCCACCAGTGTGGACACGGCTGCCCAACCGCTAGCCCCACGCAGAGGGCACCCCCAGGCCCAGCCGCCTACCCTGTGAGAACCACCACGAAGTCCATGACGTTCCAGCCGTTGCGCAGGTAGGAGCCCTTGTGGAGGACGAAGCCCAGAGCGAGGATCTTGATGCCCGCCTCGAAGCAGAAGATGCCGATGAAGTAGGGCTCCGTGTCATCCTGAGGAGAAGCACAGAGCTGAGGTCGCCACAACCCTCGCGGGCAGCAGGCCGGGGCAACAGGCAGGGCAGGCTGGCGAGGATGCCACTGTCCCAGCTGCGAGGCCCTACCCCGACTTCTCCACCTTGGCTCTTTGTCAGGGCCCCATCTGCTCCTCTGCTGTGTTCGCCTAACAGGGAACGTCTCTCGGTCACAGCAGGAAGGGCCCTGGGTCAGGGGAAGCAATAATGACGAAAACAACAGCATTTGTGGGCTTTTTCTGCAACAACTAGGGTAATCCTTTCAATGCCCCATCCCATTAAGTGCTATCATCATCCCCATTCTAGAGGAAACTGAGGCACAGAGACATGAAGGAACTGGGTCAGAGACTCCCAGCTTGTTCGAGGCACCAGATTCAAACCCAGAGACGATCTGGGTCTGGTCCTGGGCTCCACCACCACACAGGCTGCCTGGGTAAGGCCCAACTCCCCAGAGCAGGGCCCAGACCCTGTTTATTCATTCAACACACATCTTCTGGATAATAAAACGTGTAACTCTTGGTGGGAGCAAACAGGGCCAGACCTCAGGGAGCTTCTGGAGAGTGGCAAGGAAAAGAATTCCAGCTGGAGGGAACAGTGAGAGCAAAGGAACGGAGGCAGGAGATGGCAGTGCCCCTCCCCCTGCACAAGCTTGCATCTGTCACTCAGTCAACAGAGCACCAACTGGGGCCAGGCCCCTCTGGTGCTGAGCAAGGTGGGGGACCAGCTCTAGGAGCTTGGGGAGGAGGACATCACATGGAGACACGCACAGACGGTGTGGCAAGTGACCAGGGGCATAACACACTTGGGGAGGGTGGCAGAGAGAGCCTATGTGCAGGTGAGTCCCAGGGAGCCAGCCCAGGGGGCGCATGGGCACATGGGGCGCATGGGCGCACAGGGAGGGTTGGCATCTGCAGCTGCCTGCACTCAGGGCTGCTTCCTGAAGAAGCAGACAAAGCGGTGGTGGGGAGGGTTTGCCCTCAGGACTGTCCCGAGCCACAGGAGGAACTGCCCTTCAGAGGCTGCTCTGCCCTGCCAGGGCTGGGGGCCGACCATCTCGGGGCTGCAGATGAGGGGGTGCCAGGCTGGCTCCCCGTGGATGCTGCCAGTTCCCACTCAGGACCAGCAGCCTTCCTCCCCCAAGAATCCTAGCCCTCAAGGGTTCTCCCCACACAACCTGGTGTACCCTCAGCCTGAGCGGAAGCCTCCGCCCCCAGGGGCCCAAGCAGTCAAGTGCCCCTCAAAACCCAGCTCTCCCATCCTGCCACCCTGATGCTGACTCATGATGGGGATCATCCCCCAAGAGGCTTCTGGTCTAGTTTAGTTGGAGTGTCCCCTCTCTTCGAGGGAAGAGGCTACTGACTAACTGCCCCGGGGGAACAGCTGGGCCCCAGCAAACAGATCTTCACAGAAAGCTTCTGGACAGACAGGAGATGAGCAGGCCAGAGCTGGGAGACCCCTCTCCTCACAGCTTTTCCCCTCAGCCCCACCCGTAACCACAGCGCCTAAGGGGCAACTTAGGGCAGGGGTGGGTGGGCAGGCAGCCATGGGCTTGGGGTGGGAGAGGACTGCAAGCTAGAGGCTGAGGCCAAAGGTCACTCAGGGAGTTGATGGGCGGGTGGGGAGTGGAGCTCCCAGAGAGAGGGAGCTGTGGGGGCCCCACCCCATCCACGAGGCTGCCCCTGCACTATGCAGCCCTACCTGCTCCCCGGCAGCAGCACCAGCATCCAGACCTGAACCCTGCACTCGCCGCTGCCCCTCCTCTCCAGGCCCGACTCTCTGTGTTCCACCTCCTGTCCACTCTAGGGGCCTGCAAGGCCTCTGCCTGCACACAGGACTATGGTCAGCTGGGGTTCCTCAGGCCCCGAGGCCAAGCCCAGGGGCACATTCCTCTTGTTTTCCCGGCAGCTCAGTGCCCAGCGCCTAGAAGTGTACCCACCCCCATCACCACAAAGATGCTCTCCCTCAGCTGCCAGGATGCCAGGCTGGCCCACTCGAGCCTGCTGCCCAGCAGGCACAAGCCTGAGCCTACTCCGTACACTGGCCTGCCTGCCCTGCCCCCGTGGCCCCTCCCCCACCCCCGGCCTATTCCCTCGGCCCTACGCCAGCCAGACTGCCTTGGAGACAGGACGATGCCCTGTGGCATGGTATTAGAGGCTCCCTGCCTGAACCCCCAGTTCTCTCTCACTTTTGCCCTCTTCTCCGGCCTCCAGAGTGGACACTCAAAACCAGCATGCAGTAGGCAAGGGGCCCACAGAAGGCAAGCGACCTCGTCTGGCTCCACACCTAGGCAAGTCGCCCACAGGGACCACATCCCACTCCTTCCCTCGTGGCATGGCCGTGCTGCCCTTCACTCCTCCTCCCCTGAGCCCCACAGCTGAAAGTGGCCCCCACCCCAGCCTTCTCTGTGCCTGAAGAAACGGCTGCTCCATGAAACCTCCCTTGCCCTGGCTGTCCACTTCCTTGCCTTCTCTTGGTGCCCAGCCCAATTGTGAGCACCCCCAGAGCAGCTTTATCTGTCTCCCTTTCCCCATCTAGGGCCTGCGATGGCTGGGGGGAGGGGAGTTCAGAGCCCACACTAAGCACCAAACAGGCCCTGTTTCATCAATGCTTGTCTTTGCTGAAGCAAGGGAAAGAAGATTGGAGAAGACCAGCCACTCGCCAGAGTGTGGGGAGAGGGATCAGCCTCTGGATGCCGGATGCCCCAGGAGAGGTTGTCTCCTCGGGGGCCTCAGGGCCTCTAGCAGCTCTCCAGCCAGGCCCCAGGACCTCACTGGATGCCTGCACCTGCTTTTCCTTCTCTCTGCTCTGAGGCTCAGGCTCTCTGGTCTCCAGGAGCCCACACCCAGTCCACACAAAGGGGCCACAGCAGCAGCGAGGGATGGGGGCTAGGGAACATGGCCTCACCTTTGAAATAGGGCTCAGCTCTCCAAACACCACTCTGCCTCAGCCCCTCCAGAGACCCTGCCCTGGCACCCTGACTCTCATGGGCTCTGTGCTTCAACGGGGGACACCACAAGGCTGTGGACCTCTCGGCAGGAGTGGGTGAAAATGATTCAGGATGTTTGGGAAGAAAGCCTGGGAAGGAGAGCTCCCCATGGGAGGGGATGGCCCCATGGAGAAAGGGTTTCAAGCAGGGGCAGGGAAGACAACTCTGAAGGAGAGGTTGCACCACGTGGGCCAAAGACTATCAGAGCCCAGCGGGGAAGGGTGAGCAGACAGCCCACCCCTCACCAGGGCCCACATACAGCCTGACAGTCCTGACCCTGGGTCATTAGGAATGCCCTTCCCCCACCCTAGGCCTAAGGCCATGGCCCATTTGGGGTGGGGGTAGCTAGTGGCACAGAGCAGAACAGCCGCTGGCTTACATGGCCTCTGCCATCCTTCTCCATCAGGGACTGAGCTGGCTGCCCCAGGTCTCCTGCCCTTGAAGGAGGTGTCAGCTGCCGGGTTCTACCGGTTTCCTCCACTGAAGGAGAGGCAGCTGCCCAGACTGCCCCGCCTGGGGAAGCTGCCCTCAGCCACAGATCCTAAGGGTCTGGAATCAGACAAGCTGCTGCCACCCCACCAGCCACCCCACTCACCAGCCGCTCGGACATGGGCGTCTTGTCCCCGTCTGGGAGGTGCTGCTCCAGTGCCAGCACGATACAGTTGGCGATGATAGTGGCCAGGATCATGTACTCAAAAGGAGTGCGTGGGTTAAGGACCGGCCGCGAGGCGCCGAGGGGGAGGGGAGGGAGGGAGGGAGGAGGCCAAGGCCGACGGCTCGCACTGCAGCAGCCGCTTCAGGCCGCCTCCGGAGGAGCTGAGGATGACCAGTCCGGAGCCCTCCCCTCCCTCCCCGCCCTCATCCTCGGGGGCCGCGCGAGGCGGGGCCTCTGTAGTCGCCACCGCCAGCCTCTCGGCGCGTCCCGGGGCGTCAGCACCGCGGACAGCGCCTCCTCCGCGGCCCCGCCCGCGCCCTGGAGAGGGGGCTGCGCGTCCCCCGCGAGGCAGGAGGAAGGACCCGCAGGCACACACGCCGACCTAGACACATGTACCGACATGCACGTGAACATGCATGTACCGAGAGACCCGAACGCACGCACGCGCAGCACCGGGTTCGTGTACTGCCCGCACACACGCGCAAGCACCTGCAGCCAGGCACGCGCACGGGCTCGCGTCCACACGGTGCTCACACCTACACAGACACGGATTCGCCCTCGGGTGCCCTCGAGGCTGGCCGCACGCTGCACCTGGACCGAGGGAGCGAAAGGCCAAGTCCAGGGCAGGGGGCTCCGCCCAGGGTCCACCCTGCTCCTGCAGCCGCCGCCGCCGCCACGACCACACACACACACACACACACGCACGCACACACACAGACACGCACGCACACGCGAGCGGAGAGGAGTCTCGAGCCTCGCCCCACCCCCTCCTCGGTGAGCCGCGGCGTCCCGCTGCCCCTCTCGCCGGTCGCACCCCCACCCGGCCCAGGGAAGATGGCCACTGGGCGCCCCACGCCACCGGCCCCAGCCCCGCCGCCCGCCCAGGCCGCCCCTCCCAGACCCCGCGGGGCGCGGACGCCGCCCCGTCACTGTCCCTACGACCTCGGGCGGCCCCCAGCCCCTGGCAGGATATGGCCACTCGGTGATGCGCTTGGCGTATTTGCGGACGACGTTGTCCTCACTGAAGACGAACAGCGAGCGATTGACGGTGAAGCAGTTCTGCTTGACCGGGATGGGGTTGTACAGCGCCATGGTCCGCGCGCGCTGCGCGATCGACTGCTTGTAGAGGACCCGCTGGCCCGGCTGCAGCCCCCCCGGGCCGGGGCCGCCCGCTCCGCCGGCTCCGCCGCCCCGGGCCCGCTCTCCGCCGCCAGCGCCCCCATAGCGTCCGCCCAGCTCGTCCCCAAAGCGGACCATGGCTCCCAGGCGCCGCGCGCATCCCCCGGCCCGGCGGCCCCGGCAGGGAGGGCGCGGGTCGCGCCAGGCACTCGGAGCGGAGCAGCCGCGGAGCCGCCGGAGCAGCACCAGACCTCGCCCGGCCCGGCCGCCGCCGCACCCGACTCCGCCGCCCCGCACCACGCCCTATAAGGGGCCAGTCACGTGGCGGAGCCCGCCCAATCCACGCCGGCCCCGCCCGCCCGGCTCCCTCCCGCCCCGCCCCCGGCCTGCCGCCCCCGCCCTGCCCCAGCCGCCAGGTCCCAGCAGCCCGCCCTCGGGGCTGCGCCTCGGCACCCGGGTGCTTCCAGCTGCGCCCCAGGCCTGGGCGGGTGGTAAGGTTGCGCCCTCCGCGCTTCCGGCCCCGCGCCGGAGTCCGGCGCTGGCCAGATGCTGAACTGGGCGGCTGTGGCCAGGAGCTGGGCGGGGCTGGGAGTCATCGACGGCCGTGCTCAGCGGCCCAAACGGACGCCTCCTTTCTTCCCAGGCGGCATCACCAGTCTCGAGATGCTTCAGCCCAAATAGGGGAGGGCTAGGCCCCTGGTTGCCAGTTTCTTTCCACACCTCACGGCTCCCAGCCGCACATCGTCAGGCCCCCTTCCCTCGCTACGGACCACGGGCTTCTTCCAAGATGTTGACTCCCGGCCCCTCTCCACCCAGCCTTTCGGTGTCTTCCACGTCCTTATGAACGATGCTTTCAACTTCCTGGTCTCGGGTTTTCAGGATGCACAACCCCGTCGTGGGGCCCCGCGGCCCTCGATCATATCCTAGGCCTTCCCATCAACACACACTGAATCAGCTCCAAAATCTCAGTTCAGAGATTCCATCGTTCCACGATTCGTTCAACAAAAATTTAAAGAGAGCCTGTTGTGTGCTCTTCATCTATCCATCCGTTAGTTCAGCCTCTCCACTAATCCCTGATTCGATGCGGGGTGCTAGGCTCCCAGCTCTGCCTTCAAGGAGCTGACATTCTTATACAAGGAATGGCAAGTGTTCTCGTAGTGGTTACTTTCTGCCTGGCGCTGTTCTACGCGGTTCACACCCAAGGAGCTCATTCCGTCCTCACAACGTTCGGATAAAAAGACTTCTGGGAATCACCCCTGGGGAGTGACAGAGGAGGTGAGGCAACTGCCAGGCACTCCCCTTTGCCAGTACACAGAGAGCAAATCAGACCACAGGCAGCACCAGGCAGCAGTGAGCAGTGGGAGAAGAGAACCAGGAAGCAACATCACCAGCGACGGTGGCGGAGGGCTTCTGCACCACCACTCAGGAAAGATCTCTTTCAGGAAATGACCCCCAAGCGGACATGGACCTGAATGTCTTAGAGAAGTGAGCTATGCAAGGCGAGACCAGGACACTGAGTGCAGAGGCCCCAGGGCGCCAATCTCCAGGCTGTGCAGACCAAGGTTGGCTCTGGCTTCTGTTCCAAGTGTGATGGGAAATCAGGAGAGTTCTGAGCAGAAAGGTCGTCATCTGGCTCCTGGTCTGAAAGGGTCCCTCTAGCTGCTGAGTGGGGAATTGGCTGTAGGGGCCAGAGTGTGATCACGGAGGATGCTTTCAGAGGTAAGCAGCCAATTCCCAGCTACTTATCAGTGGCTTACACAATAGTTCTAACCTCCCTTGTTAAAAAGTCATAAAGTATGCCACTTCAGGAACACAGACTCTTTCCATCCCTCCTGCCTCCCATGTTCACCACGTATACTTTTTGTCCTCATGCTTATCACCTAAAGGCCCAAGGCAGCTGCCATAGCACAAGGCATCACATCTTTACACCATCTCAAATAGGAAGGAAGGGGCAGGCATTAAAAGGACATCCATCTTTTAAAATAAACCTATGATGTCCTTTTATAACAAAGGAGAGTTGTCTCAGAAGCTCCCCTAGAAAATTTCTCCTTAAACTCCGTTGGGCAGACCTGGGCCATGTGACTGCTCCTGGCTTCAAGAGGGTAGAGAAGTGAATGTATGGCCAAGGGGACTAGGACCCCCACCACCCACTGAGAAGGGCACACAGTGGCCCCAAACAAAACCAGGGTTCACTTAGCTGGGAAGTGGAATACCGTGGGGGAGGCTACCAGTGGGCCTGTGACAGAGAGAAATAGGGAGACCAGAGAGGGGTTTTTGACAGCAGCCTGAGAGAGCAATGGTGTGGTTTGGATAAGAAGCATCATGCAAAGAGGCTCTATTATAGAGCTGACTGAATTGCTGATGTGTTGGTTGGGAGATGTGAAAGAAAGAAAAATGGAGGCTCTTAGTTTTTGACCTAAGCAGGCGTTGGCTGGTGCTCTTTACTGAGATGGGGAAGATAAGGAGAAGAGCTTATTGGTCACAGGATGGAAATTAAGAATTTTGTATTTGACACAGAAGTGGAGATGTCGACTAGGCAGTTGGATATCACAAGGGATGCTCAGGCGATAGGTCACAGCTGGAGAGATGAATCTGGAAGTTGTGTTGAACACTTCGCATCTGCCCCTCCATCCTCCCCACTCTGCCCCATGCCACGCGCTGACCTGCGTACACCACATCACCTCGCTCCCTTGACCTCTGGCTCCTGGTTGTACTGGGCCCATGAGGAGCACCGGTAGGCACCTGGAAGAAGAAAAGAGCAGCACAGGGCATTTATCCCACAGCTGCCTCCTGCTGGGTCACCAGAGGTTGGCTGTAAGTCTCAACGGAAGGTCCCAGCTGCTGTCAAGCACCCTTTCCACACTACTTTTTCTCCCTCAGGTTCTGGGTGCAGCTCCCTCCCCTTGTTTCTGTAGGCCTAGGAGTGGTGCCCACGCCCGAGGGGTTATTAGTGTTCACCCTCAAGGTTCACCACACCTTGCACTCCCTTCGAGTGTGCCACACTGTCAGATCCATGCCTGAATCAGAAATCATCACTGAGGGAGTGAGTGCAGACAGAGAGAAGAGGACTCTGGGACACTCAGCAAGAATCAAGTGAATGAAAAGGAGACCAAGAAGGAGCAGCCTTTTGGGAGGGGATCAGGACAGCACAGTGCTCCGGGGCCCTGCGAGGAGCACACGTCCAGAGACAGCCCAGAGTCATCGGCCAGATACTGCGAACATCCAGGGAGACAAGGGCCAGCATTAAACCGTTAGCATAGGAGACAAAGGTGCTGCACATGGGCAAGAGCAGTTTCCATAGAGGAGTGGGGAGCAGCCTGAGGGGAGTGGAGGGAGAGGATGACACATGAGGAAGTGCATACAGCAGGGGCACGGGGCTGGTTCACTGAGGAAGTGCATACAGTAGGGTAGGTGGTTTCTTCAGTGAGTTTTTCTGCAAGGGAAGCAGAGACTTGGAAGAACAGCCAGGCAGATGAGGCATGAAGGGGGCGTGGGTGCTATTTTCAAAGATGGGGGTATCGTTGGACCTTGTACGGTGATTGGAATGACTCAATAGAAGCATTGCTGATGCAGGAACAAGGATGTAATTGCCTAGTCTCGGCGAGAGGGTGTAGGACTCAGGTCAGTTCCTTCGTGCAGCAGAAGGGAAGACAGCGCATGACTGTAGGCACAGGTGGGTCGGTAGATTAACTGGGGAAGATGAGGACTGTCTTTGATTGCTCTACTTTTCTCAGTGAAATAAGAAACAAGATAATCAACTGACAGTGAGAAGGGGCATTGCAGGTTGGAAGAAGGAGGCGCAGGTTTGAAATGCTCATCCAGGGGAGCGAGTAAGGATTTACTGGAGAGACGCGACAGGCAGTGCTGAGGCCGAGTGGGAAGCAGAGGGAGGCGCCTTTGGGAGTGAGGGAGCCAGGACAGGAGGCTGGAGTTTGTCACCCCTCAATGACACTGTTCTCCCTCCTGGCCCTTCCAGCTTGCTGCCCTGCCCAGGACCTCAGTGTCTCCTGCCCCCCGCTCCCCTCCTTTCCTGGAGGGCTCCCTGGTCCCTCACCCTCTGTCCCACTCAACCTGGCACACATCCACCTCAAACCTCCAGGGGTACCCCCATGAGGTTCCAGCCACTGCAGAAGGCCACACACTGCAAAAGGCAGACTGGGTCAGCCATAGTCCCCCAGGAGGTCTTCAGGTGTCCCCGAGCTGGTCCTGCGCTGGTGCTTGGTGACGGCGTTGTAACCACCCTCCACAGTCCTCTAGCTCAGCCCCCTGCCCATTCCTGGAGGGTGGGGCCTTGCCCACCATCCCCCCGCTGCACCTGTGCACCCAGCACCTCTTCAACTCCTCTTGTGGGTGTTCCTCCCCCTCTTTTTCCTCTAGCTTTACTGAGATAAAACTGACATATAACATTGTGCAAGTTTAAGGTGTACAATGTGATGATTTTATACATGTATATATTGTGAAACCATTACCGTAATAAGGTTAATTAACACCTCCATCATCTCACAGGGTTATCTTTTTTTGTTTTTGTGATGAGAAGGTTTAAGATCTACTCTCTTAGAAACTTTCAGGTACACAATACAGATGATTAACTATGGTCACCAGGCTGTACATTAGATCCTCAGAACTTACTCATCTGTAACCGGAAGTGTGTGCCCTTTGACCAACAGCTCCCCATTTCCTCTACTCTCCAGCCCCCGCAACCACCATTCCACTCTCTGTTTCTGTGAGTTCAGCTTTTTTAGATCCCACGTACAAACGAGATCATGTAGTATTTGTCTTTCTCTGTCTGACTTACTTCACTCAGCATAATGCACTCCAGGTTCATCCATGTTGTTGCAAATGGCAGAATTTCTTTCTTTTTTTATGGCTCTACTCATATATTTCATTATATATATCACATATTCTTTATCCATTCATCCATCAGTGGACACTCAGGTTGTTTCCATATCTTGGCTATTGTAAATAATGCTGCAATGAACATGGGGTGCAAATATCTCTTTGAGATACTGATTTCACTTCCTTGGGATGAATACCATAAGTGAGATTGCTGGATTATATGATAGTTCTAGTTTTAACTTTTTGAGGAACCTCTATACGGTTTTCCATAGTGGCTGCACCAATTTACATTCTCACCAACGGTGCGCAAGGGTTCCCTTTTCTCCACATCCTCACCCGCATTTGCTGTCTCTTGTACTTTTGATAATAGTCATTCTGACAGTGTGAGGTGATATCTCACTGTGGCTTCAATCTGCATTTCTCTGATGATTAGTGAAGCTGAGCATCTTTTCATGTACTTGTCGGAAAAATCCAACTTATTTGGAAAAATGTCTATTCAGGTCCTCTGCCCATTTTTTAACTGGTTTATTTGGGGATTTTTGCTATTGAGTTGTATGAGCTTCTTATAGGTTTTGGATATTAACTCTTTGTCAGATAGTATGTGGTTTGCAAATATTTTCTTCCAGTCATAGGTTGCCTTTTCATTTTGTTGATTGTTTCTTTTGCTGAGCAGAAGATTTTTAGTTTGATATAGTCCCACTTGCTTTTGTTGCTTGTGCTTTTGGTGTCAAATCCAAAAAATCTTTGCCAAGACCGACGTCAAGGAGATTTTTCACTATTGTCTTCTAGGAGTTTTATGGCATCTAGTCTTATATGTAAGTCTTTAATTTATTTCAAGTTAATTTTTGTGAGTGATGTAGGATAGGGGTCCAATTTCGTTCTTTTGCTTGTGAGTACCCAGTTTTCCCAGCACCATTTGTTGAAGAGACTGTCCTTTCCCCATTGAGTGTTCTTGGCTCCCTTGCATTTAGTTGACCAAGTATGCATGGGTTTATTTCTGGGCTCTCGATTCTGTTCCATTGGTCTATGTGTCTGTTCTCATGCCAAGACGACACTATTGTGATGACTATAGCTTTGTAAGATCTTTTAAAATCAGGAAGTGGGATGCCTCCAGCTTTCTTCTTTCTCAGGGTTGCTTTAGCTATTTGGGGTCTTTTGTGGTTCCATATGAATTTTGGGGTTGTTTTTTCTATTTCTATGAAAAATCCTATTGGAATTTTGATCCAGATTACTTTGAATTTGTAGATAGCTTTGGGTAGTATGGATGTTTTGACAATATTAACTCTTCCAATTCATGAACATGGGTGTGGGGGAGTGTTTTTTCCATTTATTTGTGTGGTCTTCAATGTCTCATAATTTTCAGTGTACAGGTCTTTCACCTCCTTGGTTAAGTTTATTCTTAAGTATTTTACTGTTTTTGATGCCGTCGTGAATGGGATGTGCCTCCCTTTCTAAATCCCACTCTGCCATTCTGTGTGTGCGCCTACATCGGGAGTTGGAAGGGAGAAGGAGGAGGAATTTGTTGTTTCGTATAAAATTAATGTTTAATTTAACATAATAATGTAAGTAGCACATAGGGCTCATGAGACTTGGAGGAGGGGCTCCTCACCTCCAACTGGTCGGTGTCCCCTCAGTGTTCAAACTCCCTTCTGAATTAGTGTCCCCCTGGCCTCCTTTGCCCATCCGCCCCAGCCCGCCATTGCCCCTCTGCTCTTGACACCCTCCCTAATGGCCTCACATCCCTATTTACTTTTTTAAATCAAACAATGAGTACATGCAAATTATAAAATGTGTATAAGGCTTAAAGAATGACAATACAACAAATGCCTGTGCCCTCACCAACCAGCTCAGAAAACAGACCCAGGAGACCCTGTGAAGCCCATGTGCCCCTCCCAAACCCACTTCCCACAGAGGCCACCACGGTCCTGAGTTTTGGGCTCACCATTCCCCTCTTTCCTTACTGTATCCCTGCAACAATATTTGCCTAGTTTTACATGCTTGTGAACTGCACATGAATAGGACTGCGCTGCATGCGTCTTTCTGCAACTCACTTTCCACTCTACACGCTGTTGCTGCGATGTGCTCTCATCGTCGCACAGGGTTGGAATTGTTTGTGGTCACCACATGTGTTAGTCGGTTGTATGGCAACTTATTTGTCCATTCTACTTTGATGCAGATTTGTGCTACTTTACGTTTTCTGCTATTTCAAATAGTTCTCCAGTGAACATTTAATTCAGTTCTCCTGGTACGTGGACCTCAGGATGGGGTCTCAGCCTCACTGGATATGCTACATTGGTGCCAGAGTGTATCCATGAACACTCCCTCAGCAGCACACAGACCCTAGTGGCTCCACACTTTCCTAACACTCTGGTATTATCGGGTCTTAATATTTTTGTCAATCTGGAGGAAATTTGAAATATCTCGCTGTGGTTTTTAATCTGTATTTCCCTGATTACTAGTGAAGTTGAGCATCTCATATATTTATTACCACTCATATCTTCCCCTTTGTCAAAGTTCCTGTTCAAATCTTTCATCCACTTTTCAACTGGATCATTTTTCTCCTTCTTATTGACTTGTAGACGTTCTTATATGTTCTAGGTATGGACCTCTGTCAGGCATGTGTTGCAAAATCTTCTCTCACTCTTGATATATAGAAGTTCTTAATTATAATGTAATTTTAAATATATCCAACTTTTCCTTTATGTTTGGTGCATTTTGAATCATAAGAAACTCTTTCTTAATTCATTGTTGTGAAGGTATTCTTTTGCGTATTCTTCTGGAATGTTGAGAATATCTTCTCATAGTCTCTTCTAAAATTTGCACTTTAAACCACATGCAATTAGTTCTTCTGTAAATGTGAGGCAGGAGTGCACTTTCAGTTTTTATATAATTAAATTGTCAGGGCGTCATTTATTGAAACACATCCTTTCCCCACTGCAAAGCCAACTGTCATATGGCAACATTTTGATATGTCTGTTTCTGGGCTTTCCATTCTGCTCAGATGATCTACCTGTCTGTGCCTAATCCGACACTGCACTGTATTAATTACTAAAGCTTTACAATAAGGTCGATATCCATACCTGGTTTTCTTCTTTAGGATAATTTTTGCTATTCTTGACCTTTTATTTGTGTATAATTTTTAGAATCAACTTGTCAGGTTATACACACACACACACAGTGGGCTTTTGACAGGAATTGCATAGAATCAATAGATCAATTTGGGACAAATATACATCTTTGCAATGTTGAGACTTTCAATCTATGAGCAAAATATAATCCTCATTTATTTGGGTGGTCTTAGTTTATCTCAATAGCTTTATGCTTCTCTCCCTAAAGGCCCTGCACATTCGTGTAAGACGCATGCCTGGGTGTTTTATGCTTTCACGCCCCAGGAAAGGGTTCCATTCTTAAAGTCACATTTCCTGTTGCTCATGTTTAGAAATGCAGTTGTCTTTGCATATTGATTGTGTATACAGCAACATTGCTAAATTTTCTGATTAATTCTAATAATTTGTTAGATTTTTTTTTTATGTTTTCTATGTAGATAACATTGAAAAAATGTTTCATTTCTTCTCTTCCAATTCTTACATCTTTGTTTCTTTTTCTTATCTTCCTATGCTGGCTGGGATTTACTGCACTTGTGGTACAATGATGTCCAGAAATGTAACAGTGGGCACCTGTCCTGTGCCTCGTCTTAAACAAAATACTTTCAACCTTTTGCCATTAACTATGATGTTCACTATGTCCTTTTAAAAAAATGGATACCCTTTATCTGATTAAGAAACTCTCCTCTAGTCTTAAGTTTTAGGAGGTTTCATCATGAATAGATAATGAATTCTATCAAATCTTTTTTTGCCTAAGATGATCGTCTACTTTTTCTCCTTCTGTGTTAAGGTGGTGCTTTACATTAATTGATTTCCTGGAGTTAAAGTGACCTCTCATTCCTGGCAAATTAAACTTGGTCCTGATTGATTATTGTCTTTATACACTGGTAAGGTTTAGTTCACTAGTAACTTGTCTAGCGTTTTTGCAGCTGGGTCTCTGAAGGATGGTGGCCTATTGTTTCCTCTCTGGCACTGTTCTCATCAGACTTTGGTATCAAGGTAATGCTGGCCTTATAAACAAGTTGGGGAGCATTTCTATATGGAATTCATACTTTTTCTCTTTTCTTGGCAGGGGAAGATTTGCCCTAAGCTAACATCTGTTGCCAATCTTCCTCCTTTTTTCTTCCTGTCCCCCACTAAAGACCCAGGACATAGCTGGGCATGGTTGTCAGTCCTTCTCATGCTTCTACGTGAGCCGCTGCCACAGCACAGCTACTGACAGACAAGTGGTGTGGTTCCCCGCTCAGGAATCGAACCCAGGTCGCCGAAGCGGAGCGCACCAAACTTTAACCACTAGGCCATCAGGGCTGGCTCCCGAATTCGTGTTTTGAAAGTTCAGCAGAACTCGCTGACCTGGGCTGGTGTTTTCTCTGTGATTTTGATTTCTGATTCTGTTTCTTTAAGGTTGTGAGACTATTCAGGTTCTTATTTCTTCTTGGGTCAGTGTTAGTCCAGTTGTATTGTTCTAAAAAGGTATTGGCCTGAAGTTGTTCACCTTATCTTTTTAATCTGTGTATGTCTCTGGCTGTATTGGCTGTGGCTGTATTGGCTTTTAAATTCCTAATATTGTTTATGTATTCTCTTTCTCTCTGTCTCTCTCTCTCTCTCTCTCTGTGTCAGTTTTGCCTGGGGTTTGCCATTTTTATTAATCTTGTCAAAGAACCAATTTTTGGCCTTATTATTTGTTTCTATTGTATGCTTGTTTTCTATTTCTCTAATAGCTGCTCTTTCTATTTCCTCCCTTCTCCTTCATTTTAGGTTTATTTGCTTCTTCAGATGGATGATTAGCTAATTAATTTTCAGCCTTTCTTTAAAAACACACACACAAGACATTATTACTAATTTAAACAGTTGTGGGTGCCATGAAAATGTGCCCTGCAGACCTCCAACCACAGGAGTCCTGACGGACAAAGGCCTGGCCGCTGTGCTTGCAGCCAATCAGCCTTTGACAGAGGCTGCACTTCCTGGGGTTGAGGACTGAGCAGCGGCTTTACTGAGCCACTATGACTGCTCCTGACCTCCAGCATTCCCATCCAGCCCTTTGTCCCTCTCTCCTTCACCAGAAGTTAGAGCCGCATCACAGCTGACAGCTGTCCCAGGCTTCCCCACCCCCTCCCCATCTATGTCTAATAATAACAATAATATCTACTCATCATCTAATAAAATCTGATGAAATCTTTGCACATTTAATCCATCTGCATCTTGGATGAACCTCAAAAACATCATGCTAAGTGCAAGAAGCCAGACATAAAAGGCCACTATTACATGATTCTATTTTATGAAATGTTTCCAGAATAGGGAAATCCATAGAGACAGAGAGGAGATCAGAGATTGCCAGTGGCAGAGGGGAGAACAGGGAGCAGTTGATAATGGGTATGGGGTTTCTTTTTGGATTGATGAAAATTTTCTGAAATTAGATAGTGGTGATGATTGCACAACATTGTGAATGTATTAAAAGCCACTCCAGGGCAGGCCCAGTGGCACAGCGGTTAAATGTACATGTTCTGCTTCAGCAGCCTGGGGTTCACTAGTTCAGATCCTGGGTGTCAACACGGCACCACTTGGCAGCCATGCTGTGGTAGGCGTCCCACATATAAAGTAGAGGAAGATGGGCATAGATGTTAGCTCAGAGCCAGTCTTCCTCAGCAAAAAGAGGAGGATTGGCAGCAGTTAGCTCAGGGCTAATCTTCCTGAAAAAAAAAAAACTACCAAAAAAAAAAGCCACTCCATTGTACATTTTTAAATGACTAAAATAGTGAATTTTATGTTATGCAAATTTTACCTCAATAAAAAAATTTTAAATAAAAAATGTAAATAGGGGCCGGCCCCGTGGCCAAGTGGTTAAGTTCGCGTGTTCCTCTTCGGCGGCCCAGGGTTTTGCCGGTTTGGATCCCAGGCATGGACATGGCACCGCTCATCAGGCCATGCTGAGGTGGCGTCCCATATGCCACAACTAGAAGGACCCACAACTAGAATACACAACTATGTACCACGGGGCTTTGGGGAAAAAGAAGAAGAAGAAAGATGACTGGTAATAGATGTTAGCTCAGGTGCCAATCTTTAAGGGAAAAAAAACTAAAAGAGAAATGTAAATAATTCTAAAAATAAAGATATTGGGCCTCTTCCATCTCTCTTCATCACAAGGCCACTCTCCAGTTGCTCAGCAGGGTTGTCCCTCACCTGGTGAACACAGTGGGCTTGTCCCACGCCCACTGCTGTCCCTCGCTGCAGCCAGAGTGCTCAGATCAACGTGCAGCCTCACCCCGTCGCTGCCTTGCCTGAATCCCATCCACAGTCTTCTCATGCCCGCCGGCCCTGCCTACCTCTCTGGCCTTGCTGCTCATTCATTGTCAGCCCTTCTTGCCCAATAGTCCCTAAAAGGGGCCACATACTGGCCTGTGCCTGGACAAGTCACTTCACCCCTCAGATCTCAGCCAGACGCCATCTCCCCAGAGAAGCTCCTTCTTGTCATGACCTCTGCTTCTCCAGCACAGCGTCCACACCATCCTGGTGCATCTACTCACGTGACTGCTGAACATCTGCCTCCCTCACTGGAATGGGCCCATGGGACGAGCCCACGTCCTCCCTGTGGGTCTCAGCCGGACACCGCGCTGGTGACAGGGACACAGAACTGTTTGCTAAGACTCTTCCCTCTCCCTGCGCCCAGTGCATCACCCTCTCCCGACAGTTCCACCTCCAGAACCACTCTTGGCCCCTCAGTTCTCTCCATCCTGGCCCAGCCCACCACACCACTCTGCCATCCCTTCTCCTCAGCGTCCAGAGCCGTCTTTCCAAGCAGTTCTGCACTCGCTCTCCCTGACGGCCTGGAGTTCTGTGGTAGGTCGGCCCCTCCCTTGCCTCCGCTCTGGCTTTCATGCCTCCACCATTTCAGTCCATTTCCCCACCACAGGATCAATCCACCCCGGCGCCACTGACATCTGAGGGCAGGGAAGTCTTCGTCCTGGGGCTGTCCTGTGCACAGCAGAACGCTGACCAGCAACTCTGCTGGATGCCACTAAACACCATGGAACTCCTCAGTGTGACAACAAATCTGTCTCCAGATCTTGCCAAGTTCGCCTGGGGGACGAAGTCGTCCCCAGTTGAGAACTGCTATTCTATCCAGATGGTTCCCAAAGCCATATCTTCACCACAGATCTCTCTCCTGAGTTTCAGACCTGGGGATCCATTTGTTTCTGGACATTTTCCCCTCGAGAAATGGGATTTTTAAAAAGACAGATGGAGGGAAATTGACAAATTTATAACAAAGCTAATCTCAAAGAGCAAACAAATAAAATGATATGAGCACAAATAGAGAAGAACAGTGAAAGAACAACCCCAACAATAAAAACCTGTGTAAAATGACGATCATCAAACCGTGCAATACGTATGCCCCTGAAAAGAAAGCCTAGATGTGTGGATGCACATACAAAGTAAAATTACCAGGGGAACAAAAAGGGTTTTATAATCTCAAAGTGTAGGAAACCCAAGTGAGATGCAGCCCGGAAGCCTCCTCGCAGCTGCCTGGGGAGTTGCCTGGGGGCCTCGCCACCGACCTGGCACAGCCAATGGCTAAGAACTCCCGACTTAAAGGAAGAGGCTGCCAAACTGGATTACAAGAGACCGAAATTCTTGTAAAGAAGAAGCAAAAAAAGCACTCAAAAGCTAACATATATTTTTAAATAACCCATCATAAACAAAGTAAATAAACACATTTGGAAAATATTATAAATGCGTAAGACAAGGGGTGAATTTTCTTGATGTCCAAAGAACTCTTTCAGATCAATAATAAAAAGACTAACGAATGCCCTGAAAATAGGCAAAAGACATGGAAAGTTGCCTCACAGAGAAAGTCATACATAATCATGAAAGAACCTGCAATGACACAACAGTGAGACAGTATTTCAGTTGGGCAAAGGCTTAGATGCTTTCTGGCACCATTGGGACCATTTGTGAGAACAAGAAAACAGCAGTGGGCAGTATGGGCTCTGGAATCAGATGCTCTGGGGCTCCAATCATGGCTCTGCCACTTTAGCTGTGTGACTGTGGACATGGTCCTTAACATCTGTTTCATCATCTGTTAAGGGGGTGACAATCCCCACCCTATAGAGTTATGATGAGAACTAAATGACCACGTCTGTAAAGCACTTAAACTGCCTGGACATGGTAAGCACCATGTTTGTCGAACAGACAGTAAGAGCTTAAAAATCGTTAGGTATTGTTCTTTTTATCAATACATATATTTTTAAAGGTATGCTTCCTTTTGATGAGGAAAATTGGCCCTGAGGTAACATCTGTTGCCAAGGTTCCTCTTATTTTTTTCCTCCCCAAAGCCCCAGTATATAGTTGTATATCCTAGTTGTACGTCATTCTAGTTCTTCTGTGTGGGACACCGCCACAGCATGGCCTGATGAGCGGTGTGTAGGTCCACACCCAGCATCTGAACCCGCGAACCCCAGGCCGCCAAAGCAGAGCATGTGAACTTAACCACTTGGCTATGGGCCAGCCCCCATCAATATATTTTTATATAAAATTTTTGTAAGAATATTCATGAAACCATTAACAGTGATTAATCTGAGGAATATATTGGAAGTGAGTGGAGTTTTAACTTTATCTTTTCTGTATTGTATTTATAATTGACATTTTCTATTTAAAAACACAAAATCATATGAAAATAGGATACATGTATGAAAGGAATAAACCAATCGAATAGAATCAACAGAATAAAAGGGTGTGTGGGTGTAGACAAATCTAGTGGATGAGATTTAAGATTTGTGAGGAAAGGAAAGATTAGTAAATTAAAAGTATTCAAATAATTGGCTTTCAATTTGGAAGAAATAAAATTCTCTTATTCTTTTGCTTCTGGCCATGATGGAGTAACTGATACTAGGTAACTACCCTGCCATAAAAACTATAAAACTGGGCAAAAATACATGAAACTGTTTTCAGACATTGCACAACAGGAAATCCAGGACATGGACTCCTGAAAAAAGAAAAAACAAAGCACATTTGTTCAAATCGCCCCAGCCTGGCTGTCTAAAGGGGATAATTTCCCAACCATCCCATGAGAAGGAGGAAACTAAGCAGAGCCCAGTCCTCCTATTGAGAGTCCAAGAGAGATGTCAGAGTTTAGGGAAGCAAAGGTGGCTGGAATTTGAGGCACAGACACCAGAGAAGGAGCCCCCAGAAATCTGCATAGGATTTGAGTCTTTGGCTGAAAACAACTCTGGGCACGTGTCGGGTAAGACCCCACAAAGCTGGGGATGGGATACTGAGGAGCTGTGACCTGAACTACCACCCCGCTCCCACGTGACTGGGAGACACCCGAGTTCTGACAAGCAGAGTAGAGAAACCTTGTTGAATACTCTGGGTGAAGGGCCATTCACCCCAGAAAGGCCACATCTTAAGTTTAGGGCCAAACCTGTCCCAGAGTAAAGGCTATTTTAGACCATCCCTAAAAAAGCTTAAAAAAAAAAAAAGACTTGAGACTATCAAGTTGAACTACAAGTAAAGTAACTACTCACTAGAACAAAACCCAGCGCCCTCCAAGGAAGACGGAACATCAGACACAACAGCGTAGCATTCATACTGTGCAGCATCCAGTTAAAACTTATCAAACATGAAGAGAAGTGTAAAGATGTGACACAGCTGAGAGAAAAATCAGTCAACAGCAGTAAACGCAGCTATGACAGAGATGATAGAATTAATGCATAGAGAATAAAAAGGGCTGTTACAAATATGTTCAAAGATTTAAAGGAAAACAGGAACATAATGAGGTAACAGTAAATTTCAAAAGGGAAATTGAAACTATAAAAAAGAAGAAAATAGCATGTCTAGAACAGAAAATTATGATATCTAAAATGAAAATTCACTGGATGGGCTTAACAGAAGACGTGACACTTCAAAACCACCACTGACTTCTCATCAGAAACGAGGCAATGCAATTACATCCTCACAGGACTGAGAAGGGACAGTAAGTGTTCAGCCTAGAATCTCAGACCCATTGAAATAACCTTAGAATTAAGATGAAACAAAGACACTTTTGAAGAAACAAAAGATGAGATATTCATTGCCAGAAAATCTGTGGCAAAAGAAATATTTTTAAAATTCCTTTCAGGCTAAAGAAAAGCAACAGCAGTTGGAAATTTGGATCTACAAAAGGAAGGAAGAGCACCAGAAACTGTAAATATCTGTGTAAATATAAAATAACTTTTCTCTCATTCTTTAATTTCTTTAAAAGATAATTAAACTTCTGGTTTCAGGTCTGAAATGTAAAGAGTTTGGAAGTCATCGCTCCCATCATTACAATAAGAAGAAAGCTGAACAAATTGAAAATCAGTTCCTTTTTTTGGACCCGTCAGAGAATTGAGGTCATAGGACAAGCCACTCCCCTGAAGTCTGGAGAGAGGCCAGTATAGACAAGCGCAGCCAAGAGCAGCACACCTGGAGCAGAAACTGCTGGAGTCATACATTGGAACACTCAGACAGTAACTAGGACAAATTGCTGGAGGCAGAGTATGGACTATTATGAAAGCGAGAAACTGATGGGGGCTGGGGTTGTAGCAGAGCCCCCACACTTTTATGGGTTTTACCGCTTGGAACACCACCACGTTCTCACAGTAAAGAGCCAAGAAAACCCCTCATGTTTCTGGCAGGGGGAGGGGGAAGTGACCATTGTGCTCTCCATAACCAAGACCTACTCAGAAGGAAGACTTTACCAGAGCCTTTTCCTGTCTGGGGGAAGGGACTGACCCAGCTCCGGCCACTCTAGTCTCCCTGTATCACCGAAGGGGGAGAAAAAGTTGACAAAGACTTGTGAAGGGCACAGTCCAGGGACACAGGCCCACAAAAACAGAGATTTAATCACGGGATTACAGAACACGTCCCCCTCCCCTATATATTACCACTGCATCAACAAGGCTCCAGCACCATCACAGTGGATCACAGCCGAAACAGACACAAGGTACAGACTCTAGTTAATAAGGAGTTTTTAGGGAAACTCAAAAATGGCAGCAGAGAGAGGCAGGCCCAGTGGCGTAGTAGTTGAGTTCGTGCACTCTGCTTCGGTGGCCCAGGGTTCACCAGTTTGAATCCAGGTGTGGACCTACACACCGCTTGTCAAGCCATGCTGTGGCGGCATCCCACATATAAAGTAGAGAGGATGGGTATGGATGTTAGCTCAGGGCCAGTCTTCCTCAGCAAAAAGAGGAGGATTGGCAGCAGATGTTAGCTCAGGGCTAATCATCCTCAAAAAAAGAGAAAATGACAAGGAGATAAACACAAGGACACTAGAGGAAATTGAAGCCTCTGACACTTCTATCTCATCACCACCAAACGCAGCCCAGTTCCCAGCCAGATTAACATAAAACCTCGTGCTAAAGGCCTATTGATCTCAATTCCTACTACCCAATACATCACATCTGGCTTTCAACAAAAGTTACGAAGCATTCCAAAAAAACAAGAAAAAGCACAGTCAGCAGAGACTGAGCCGCGTCAGAACCAGGCTCAGCTGTGGCAGACGTCGGGACTGTTAGCAGGGAATTTAAAATAGCTATGGTAACATGTCATGGCTCTAATGGAAAAGTAGACAATATGCAAGAACAGGTGGGTAATGTAAGGAGAGAGATGGAAACGCTAAGAAAGAATCAAAAGGAAATGCTAGAAATAAAAACACACACACACACTGTAATAGACATGAAGAATTCCTTTTGATGGGCTTGTCAGGAGATTGGACATGGCCAAGAAAAGAAACAGTGAGCTTGAATATATGGCCATGCAAATTTCCCAAATTGAAATGCAAAGAGAAAAGAGAATGAGAGAAACAGAACAGAATATCCAAGAACTGTGGGACAATTTTAAAAGATGTAACACATGCATACTTGAAGTACCAGAAGAAGTCAGAGAGAATGTATTAGAAGAAAAATTTGAAGTGATGATGACTGAGAAGTTTCCAAAATTAATGACAGACTCCAAACCACAGATCTAGGAAGCTCAGAGAACATAGCAGAATAAATACCAAAAAAACTATATCTAGGTATATTCAAACTGCAGAAAACTAAAAAAAAAGAGAAAATCTTAAAAGTAGCTAAAGGGGTTGGGGAAAATCCTTTACCTACAGAGGAACAGGGATGAGAGTCACATCTGACTTCTCCTCAGAAACCATGCAGGCGAGAGAGCGGAGTGAAAGCATTAAAGTTTTGAAAGAAAAAAACCCACCAACCTAGAATTCTATATCCAGTGAGATTATCCTTCAAAAGTGAAGGAGAAATGAAGACTTTCTTGGAGAAACAGAAAAAGAGGGAATTCATCACCAGCAGACTTTCCTACAATAAATGTTAAAAGAAATTCTTCAGAGAGAAGGAAAATGATGTAAATCAGAAACTCAGATCTACATAAAGAAAGGAAAAGTGTCAGAGAAGAAATAAATGAAGGGAAAAGAAAATATTTTAATGTTATTATTCTTAAGTGGCGTATGTTTGTTCAAATAAAGAATAGTAACAGTGTATTGGGTGATTATAGTAGAAGGATATGGGACATAAGTGACACAACGTTATAAGGAATGAGAAGATGAAGTTGGGAATGCTCTGTTATAAGGCACCTGCATGACCTGTGAAGAGGTATAATATTATTTGAAAGTAGACTTAGATTAGTTATAAATGTATGTTGCAAACTCTAGTGCAACCACTAAATTTTTTTAGAAGGTGTAATAGATATGATAATACCATCAAGAAAATTAAGTAAGTATAAATCTAACAAAATATGCCCAGGATCTAGATGCAAAAAACTATAAAACTAAAGAAAAATTCAAAGATCTAATAAATGGAGAGATATTCCATGTTCATGGATTGCAAGACCCAATATAGTTAAGATGTCAATTCTTCTTAACTTGATCTATAGAATGAACCCAATCCCAATCAAAATTCCAGTAAATTATTTTGTGGATGTCAACAAACTAATTCTAGAGTTTACACTGAGAGGCAGAAGACCCAGGATAGTCAACACAGTGTTGAAGCAGAAGAAAGTCAGAAGAGTGACACTACAGCTTCAAGGCTTACTGTAAAGCTACAGCAGACGCTGTGGTTTAGAGACATACAGATCAATGGAACAGAACAGAGAGCACAGAAACAGACCCACACAAAGCGAGTCAACTCAACTCTGACAAAGGAAGGAAAGTAAGTCAGCATTAAAAGAGTCTTTTCAACAAATGATGCTCGAACAATTGGACATCCATACGCAAAAACAAAAAAAGCAATCTAGACAGACTTTACCTACACTCTTTACAAAAATTAACTCAAAATGGATCATAGGCCTAAATATAAAATGTAATACTATAAAACTTCTAGAAGAAACATAGGAGAAAATCTATGTGGCCTTGGGTTTGATGATGAGTTATTTTACATACAGCACCAAATGCACAGTCCATCAAAGAAAAAAATTAATAAATTAGACTTTAAACAATTAAAAACTTCTGCTCTGAAAAAGACACTGTTAAGAGAATCAAAGACAAGTCACAGACTAGGAGAAAATATTTGCAAACTATATATCTGATATAGTTTGGACTCGTATCCAAAAAATACAAAGAGAACTCTTAAAATTCAACATAAGAAAACAAATAACCCAACGAAGAAATGGCAAAAGATCTGAACAGACACTTCACCAAAGAAGATATACATATAAAAAGATGTTCAGCATCACTTGTCATCAGGGAATTACAAATTAAAAAAACAATGAGATAACACCGCACAACTATTAGAATACTAGACTAGGAGAAAAAGCTGACATTGCGAAGTTCTGGTGAGGATGTGAGCGATGGAAACCTTCCTTCACTGCTGGTGGGAACGCAAACTGGTGCAGCTGCTTCGGAAGACAGTTTAGCAGTTCCTTACAAAGCTAAGCATAATCTTACAATACGATCCAGCATGCTTACTCCTAGGTATTTGCCTAATTGATTTGAAAACATGTCCACACGGAAACCTGCACACAGATGTTTACAGCAGCTTTATTCATAATTGCCAAAAACTCCAAGCCACCAAGATGTCCTTCAATAGGTGAACAGATAACAAACTGTGGTACATCCATATAACGAAATATCACTCAGCAAAAAAGGGCAATAAACTACCAAGCCACAAAACAAGATATAGAGGAACCTTAAATGTATATTGCTATGTGAAAGAAGCCAGTCTTAAAAGGCTATGAGATGCCCAAGAAGGAATGTAGACTGTGACAAAGAATCTATCACAATGTATAAAATGACCTCACTGAGTGCTGGGGGAAAGGGGCTGACCTAAGCAACTCTGGAAATGAGTTGGGTGTGCAAGACTAAAGGCAAATGGAAATGCACACAAGCACGGTCTCAAGACAACAGCTATTTCCCACAGGGAAAGAGGCTAACAATTCTGATACAGCTGTACATGTGCACTAGAACTGAGCAATTAAGTAAATAGTGGGAGCCAGGTTTCTTGCTATTGGAGCAGGAACTTAGAGATAAGCAAGGAGAGGAAGCTAGAATGATCCATATGTTAATGAATTAGAGTTGGAGACATCATTGTGAACTTGTGCTTATCCTAATGTAGGCACAGATGGGTACATATAGAAATACTTATAGATATGTGTGTATGTAAACACATATATTTCTTTGCTCTGTCAATTGAGAGGGCCTTTTAGAAATGACACCCCAGTAGCAGCAAGCACATCAGGACCCATATTTTGGTTTCTAACACCATTCTCCAATAAAAGGAACCAGGGCTTCTTGGAGAAGTGGCTGATTCTAGGACTGCAGTAGAAAATATACAGAATAAGCCTGGAGCATCTCACAGTGCCAGAAAGTAAAGAAGTGCTTGGGAAACACCACACACCCACCACCTACATTGATGGGGTGGGCCAAAGCGAAAAGGAGCCAAGTGAAAGTGAAATGGCCACAGCTGGAACAAAAGTCCATACTGTTATAAATGATTGAAATAAATTAGTAAAGGGGCAGAAGAGACAAATCTCCAATGCAGAAGAATTCAAAATAATTCATGAAGATACTCCGTCCCAAAGAAGGGGAGCATAAGTCCCACACATTAGGTCTGGCTGCGCCTAGAGCCTTCCTTCCAAAGAGGACAGGACAGAAAGCGGGACAGAGGAACTTGACGGCAGAGGACGCTGACAAACACACCTCAGCCAGGAAATCAAGGTCAACATCAGCAGTCATAAATCATGTTGACAGGATGTGTTTTCGATATGACAGGATGAAAATGGCAGCTTCCCTCTGTAGTCTTCCTCCCAATACCCGTAACTTCAGTCTTATCATGAGGAAAACATGAGACAAACTCCAGTGGTGAGGTATCCCACAAAATGCTTGACCAGAACTGCTCTAATCCATCAAGATCATCAAAAACAAGTAAAACTGCCACAGCCAAGAGGAGCCCAAGGAGACCTGACAACTAAACACAATGTGATATCCTGGAAGGAATCCTGGACAATAAAAAGAAATTAGGTAAAATCTAAGGAAATCTGAATAAACTATGGACTTTAGTTAATAATAATGTATCAATATTAATTAATTAATTATAACAAATATACCATGCTACTAAGAAGCTGTTAATGTTAGGGGAAACTGGGTGCGGGGTATTTGGGAACTCTCTGTACTATCTTCTCAATTTCTCTCTAAATCCAAAAATATTCTTTTAAAAGTCTATTTTAAAAAGAATAATTGGCCTGATTCAACACAATCCCTGTCAGAATCCTAGCCAGCTTCTTTGTAGAAATTGATAAACTGATCCTAAAGTTCATATGGAAACTCAGAGGACCCAAATAGCCAAAACAATCTTAAAAAGAAAAAAAATTTGCAGTACTCACACTTTTCCATTTCAAAACTTACTAAAAATCTACAGTGATCGAATAGCGTGGTGCCGGCATAAGGACCGACATATAGACCAACGGGTTAGAACTGAGAGTCCAGGAATAAACTCACACATCTGCGGCCAGTTGACTTTTGACCAGGGAGCCAAGGCCGCTCCACGGGGAGAGAGCAGAGTCTCTGTAACAAATGGTGCTGGAACAGCTGCACATTCACACGCAAGAGGATGAAGGTACCTTGAGCTCTCATCGCACACAAAGCTCAACCCAGAGAGCATCAAAGACCTCAACAGCAAGAGCTATAACTGTAAAATACTTATAAGGAAACCAAGGTGTAAATCTTTGTGATTTTGGATTAGGCAACACTTTCTTAAATATGGCACCAAAAGCACAAGTAATGAGAGAAAAAAATGGATAAATTGAACTTCATCAACATTAGAGTTTTTTGTACTTCAAAAAACACCATCAAAACAGTGAAAAGAGGGGCTGGGCTGGTGGCGCAGTGGTTGGGTTCTCATGTTCCACTTCGGCGGCCTGGGATTCACTGGTTCAGATCCCGGGTTCAGACCTGACACCGCTTGGCAAGCCATGCTGTGGTACGAGTCCCACATATAAAATAGAGGAAGATGGGCATGGATGTTAGCTCAAGGACAGTCTTCCTCAACAACAAGAGGAAGATTGGCAACAGATGTTAGCTCAGCGCTAATCTTCCTCAAAAAAAACAAAAAAAAGTGAAAAGAAAACCTACAGAATGAAAGAAAAAATTTGCATATCATATATCTGATAAGAGAGCTCTATCTGGAATATAGAAAAAAACTCTTACAACTCAATAATAAGAGAAATAGCTCAATTTAAAAATGCGCAAAGGATATGAGTATATATTTTTCCAAAGAAGATATACAAATGGCCAATAAGCACGTAAAAAAAAGCTTGACATCACTAGTCATCAGGGAAATGCAAATCAAAACCACAATGAGATACCACTTCACACCCACTAGGATGGCTAGAATGAAAAATACAGATAACAGGTGTTAGTGAGAATGGGGAGAAATCAGAACTCTCATCCACTGCTGGAGGGAATGTAAAATGGTGTAGCCACTGTGGATAACAGCCTGGCAGTTCTTGAAAAGGTTACACAAGAGTTACCATATGACCCAGCAGTTTCAATCCTAGGTATATATCCAAGAGAAATGAAGACCTATCGCCACACAAAAACTTGTCCATGAATGTTTATAGCAGCATTATGCATAACAGCCAAAAAGTAGAAAGGATCCGAATGTCCATCAACTGATGAGTGGACAAACAGAATGGAGAATACAGACAATGGAATATTAATTGGTCATAAAAGAAATGAAGTACTGATACACGTCACAACACAGATAAACCACAGAAACACTAGACTAAGTGCAAGAAGCCACAGTGGACCACAATCTTACATGAAACGTCCAGAATAGGCAAATCTACATTGACAGAAAGTAGATTAGTGGTTGTCTAGGGCTGGAGGGGAGGGGGTACCTGAAGAGAAATGACTGCTAATGGGCCCAGGGCTTTTTGGGGGGTGATGACAATGTTCTAAAATTGATTGTGATGATGGTTGCACATAACTGTGAGTATACTAAAAATCATTGAATGGTGTACTATAAAAGGGTATGGAACTGTATAGTATGTAATTATATTTTAATAAAGCTGTTTCAAAAAAAGAAACGAGTGAAAAAATGAATAGACAAGCTACAAATTAATAATAACAATAATTGGCTAATTAAAGCAAAGATAATAACAATGTCTTGGGGGTATGAACAATAGGGAGTAAAATGAATGACAATATCAGAGGTTTGGGGGAATGGAATGATTCTGCTGTGAAGATCTCACCTTAGATGTGAAGTGGTGTCTATACACGAAGGTAAACGCAGCAAGTTGAAGATGCTTGTTGCAAACCTAGAGCAATTACTGAAAGACAAAGAATGAAAGGGCGTAGCTAACAAGCCAACGGAGGAGGGAGAATGGGTTGTGAAAATACACTCAATAGAGCAGAAGGCAGAAAGAGAGGGGAGAATTTACAAAGAACAGATGAGATAAACAGAAACCAAATAGCAAAATCATGGATTTGAATTTCAGAAAACTGGTTGATTCCTGGATGGGGGCAGGGAAGGCACGAATGAGCCTGGGACGTTTTATTGTGCCATTAAGTAAGCTGTGCTCAATGAATGACAGGACATGTCAAAAAGAGACAGCAGCAGTCTTGAAAGGGTGCCCACTATGTCAAATCTTTGACACTTTCAGCACCCAGATAATGACAGTAACAGATTACAACCCACTGAATGAAGGAGGAAATCAGGAGGGCATACTCCACAAACAAACTGAAATTTGTTGAAGGATGGGATCTTACCTAGTCTCAAAATGCTTTCCCACAAAATATTTATGAATTACAATGAGAAAACTGAAATTTTACAGCGGAAAATGTTGGCAGACACAGTCTTCATTGAATGATAAGTTTGCATTATCAATAAACAGACCAAATACAGTTCGCAAGTCACCTGATAGGGTGCACTGAGAACACCGTCCCCACTTTTGGGATGTTCCTGCCAAAGATGCACAACCTGAATCGAATCCTGAGGGAACAGACAAATCCAAATCGAGGAGATTCTATAAGATAACTGACCCATCCCCTTCAAAAGTGTCAAGGTCATGAAAATCAAGGAGACAGAACTGCTCCAGATTGACTGAAGCAATATGACAGCTAAACACACAGGATGCTGAACTGGACCCACTTGCTACAAAGGGCAGGACTGGATGGGGCCTGCGGGCTCCAGGGCGGGGCACAGAGCAACGTGATGCTGGTGCTGGTGGCTGTGCCATGGTTACGTAAAAGAACGTCCTTGTTTGTAGAGATGATGGGGCATTAGGTTGGCAATTTATTCTCAAATGGTTCAGAGAAAAAAGTTCCTTGTACTGTACTTGAAGTTTTTCTGTAAGTTTGAGATTGTTTCAAAATTTAAAAATACACGTTAAGCCAAAGAAGCCAGATGCAATGAAGTGCATGCCGTGTGGTTCCAATTATAGAAAATCTCAGAGCAGGGAATGCTCATCTGTGGCAACGAGGGCAGACGAACGGTTCCTGGGGCCGCGTGGGGCTGACCACAGAGGGGTGCCAGAAAAGTCTGTGGGGTGACGAAGACGTTCTTTACCTCTTGGTTGTGGTGATGGTTACACGAGTTTATACATTTGGCAACACTCATGAAATGCTTAAAATGGGTACCTTTTATGATATGTAAATTATATCTCAATAAAGTTGATTTTAAAAGTGAAAAAAGTCCCATCAGTCTTTTTTGTAGAAATTGATATGCTGATTTACATAAAAATTTACATAGAAATACAAGGGGTCTAGAATAGCCCAAATAGTCAATAATTGTGTTTAAGAACAAGAACAAAGTTGGAGGACTTACACTACATGCGATTTTGATACTTAAAATGAAGCTACAGTAATAAAGATAGTATGCTATTAGTATAAAGATAGGCAAGTAGACAAATGGAACAGAATAGTCCAGAAATAAAGAGTCCACATGCATACATTAATTAATGTTCTACAAAGGAGCCAATGCAATTCAACAGGAGAAGGAAAATCTTTTTAAAAAATCCACAAATGAGGCTGGAACAACTGGATATCCATATTGGAAAAAAATGCATCTTGATCTCTACCTCACTCTATTGACAAAAATCCGTTTAAGATGGATGATACCAAAATATAAAATCTAAAACTGTAACACTTCAGAAGAAAATGAGAGAATATCTTCTCAACCTTGGGATAGGCAAAGATTCTTAGGACAGAGAAAACACGAACCAAAAAAAGAAAAAAGATAAATTGGACTTGGTCAAAATTTAAAACTTCTGCCCTGAAGACAATGAACAAGAAATTACACACTGATAGAAAATATTTAAATTTGTCTTTCTGACAAAGGCCTTGTATCTAGAATACATAAACGGCTCCTACACTCAATAAAGAAAGATAGTCCAATTTAAAAATGTGCAAAAGACTTGAACAGACACTTTGCAAAGGAAAGTATAGAGTGGACAATAAGCCTCTGAAAAAGCGCTCAAACGTCATTAATCATCTGGGGACCGCAAATTAAGACCACAATGAAATGCCACTACACACCCACCAGAACAGATGAAATTTAAAAGACTGGAAACACTCATTGTGAGGACACAAAGCAAGAACTCTCATATGTGTGTGACTGACGCGGTGCAGCCACAATGGAGCCCCAGGCAGAGTCTCAGAATGTTGAACATGGAGGCACCACCCCACTCAGCGAGTTCTTTTCTGGGAGTTTACCCCAGACAAACAAAAGCATATGCACACTAACAGACCTCTGCAGGAATGTTCACAGCTGCTTTACTGATAACAGCCAAAGACTGGAAACAACACAAATGTACAAGCATAGGAGAACAGATAAACGAACTTGGTATATTACTACTATGGAATTCTCTGCAGCAACAAAGGAGATCAACAAACTCATGTTTACAAAATGTGAGCAAAAAAGCAGCTGAGCAAGAGAAGCCAGACAGAAAGAATAACTGACCGCCTGGTTCTATTGTGTAAAGTTCTAGGACGGGAAAAACCCACTGACGGTGAAAGAAATCAGAGCAGGGGGCGCCTCCTGGGGTGGGACCGACTGGCAAGGACAGAAGGACGTTTCCTGAGTGACGGAAATGTTCTGTATCTTGGTAAGGCTGATGCATCTGTCAAAACTGACTGACTTGTATACATAAGATCCGTGCATTTCATTGCATGTAAATCATACGCCAACTTAAAATAATGTTAAATTTATACTATTTCACATGATACACCAAATAATTTCCACCTGGATTCAAGAGCTAAACTTAAAATACTAGAAAAAGTGGTGGAGAATATTTTTATAATTTGGAGGTGGAGAAGGTCTTTCTAAATATAGTACACAATCAGAAGTCACAAGACAGAGCTTACCACATAAAAAATTTAAATTCAGCATGGGTTTAAGGCTACAAAATATAACAAGCTCAAAAAAATCAATTAGGAAAACACGCAACACAATAAAATTTTGCACAAAGGCAATTCACACGAGAGGAAAGGCCAATCTATAACAATAGAGACACTCAAGTTTACTAATAATCAAAGAGAGAAGTAACACACTAAGGTGTCATTTTTCCTCTAGACGATTAGAAAAAGTAAGAAGTATCATAAAGCTCCATGCAGGACCTGGGGACACAGATGCTGTTGGTGGAGGCAAAGACCGGCCTGTGTTTCATGGATGGGGTTCTGGTGACAGATCCCAAACATACATGACACTATGACCCTCCTCTGAGAGGATAATTGCACAAGCGGAAGAAGATGACACACAGAATTCCTCTTTCCAGCAGTGTTCACGTTAGTGGAAAACTGGAAACACCCATACACACCCCAGCTAGGCTTTAACTTTGGTATAGTCCCTGAAGGCACGTGGACTGCTGAAGTCTGAGGCGAGCCTATTTCTCCTGATGTGGAGCAGCTGCAGAGCCCGTGGGTGTGAATCCCGAAGGCGTGGAGCAGGCAGCCAGATGGGGGCGGGGGGTTCCAGTGGGCCTCACATTCTTTATTCCAGTGCTTATGCGTTGTTTGGGTTTTGGTCATGAAAGGTGAGACTTTTATAAAAATAATTGTAGCCTGAGTGTGACCTGCTCACATTCCAGCCACGTGTTGGTGGCTGCTCCTCTGTGTGGGGCCTCAGTCAGAGTGGGTCTCTCACCTGCCTGGCCCCCTCAGGGCCTCAGCCCTCACCCCAGAGATGCCCACACCTGCATCGCTGGGCACACAGCTGCAATGGCTGCCTCCTTGGAGCAGAGATCCCATGAGGCCTCTCCTCCCAAGCCCCACTCACAGGTTTGGTTCGGGCCAGTGCTGAGGCCGTCACCACAGAGCCCTCCAGCACCAGGTGAGACACACAGCAGCCTGGCACTGAGGTCAGGCTCCTGAAAGCCAGACCCTGCAGGGGCTCATTTTAAGCAGCTGGAACTTGGCATCATGGCGCTCAGTAGGGAGCTCCCTTGTCCTACTCCCTCCCCAACACCCTAAAGGTTTGCGACTAGACTGGGTCCAATGGATACCAGTTTGTACACCCAGCACCCAACCCAGTGCCCAGGGCAGAACAGGCAGACCACCAAATGCAAATGACCTCAAGGCAATGAGCTCAGAGCCCATGTGGGCTGTGAAGGAGGGGCCACACAGGGCTGGTGGGATCACAGGGCCTGAAATCCAAGTTCCAGGTGACCTCTGCCACCCCACCCACTGTCTCCGGGATGAGGTTGCCCACAGCCCTAAACCCTCCTAAGCCCCAGCCCAGGCCAGGCTGGACCCTCCTGCTGGTACAGCCCCTCCTCATGGTCCTGGAATCACACAGAAGAGGAAGGCGACCAGCCTGAGGGCCGAGCCACAGTCCTCCTGGAAGAAAGGGTGTTGCCTTTCTGTAGGATCCTGGTGCCCGTCCCACTCAGTCCCTGAGGCTGCGCACAACAGCACCTGGGGCACCTGCCTGGCGCGACACAGCTAGAAGGGCCCATGGAAGCGAGGCTCTTACAAAGCGCAGGAGAGTCGTTACCGCCCTGGATAAACGTCTGAAAACATCTAATTGAATAACTTCTGTGTATGAAAAAACAGAAAGGGTGCCAGCTTTGCTGTCACCAGCTCCACTGAATGCAAACGCATATATGACATATGGGATTCTGGGGCCTAACCTGGTGATACCCCATCAGCCTCCAGAACGACGCCTGGCGCTGGCCACAGACATACATGCATGCACATAAGAGACAGGTGCACACACATACACAGACATGCACACACATGATAAACATGCACACATGGACACAGAGACGTGCATGCACACGTACAGACATGCATACACAGACGCATGCACATGTACACACAGACACGTGGACACACAGACATGCACGCACATGCACAGACACACATGCACATGTCCACAGACATGCACACCTAATAGACGTGCACACATATGCATGTCAACAGATATGGACACACACATAACAGACACATGCATGCACACATACAGACATAATAGACACGTGCACACACATGCAAACGTACACACACACTTGATATGTGCACGCACATGGACAGACATGCATGCACATGCATGCACGCACATAACAGATACGCGCGCACACATCCAGACATGCACACACATAAAAGACATGTGCATGTACATTCACGCACACACATGTACCCAGGCATGCACACACATAATAGACACATGCATGCACACGTACAGGCATGCACATGCATAACAGATATGTGCACGCACATGGATACACACACACACGTGCCAACACGCAAGGCTCTCCTGATGCCTGCCTGGGGAGGGTGCAGGTCTCTCTTCAAGGACAAGTCTGGGGTGTGTGTGTGCTTCCAGGTCCCCTTGCTCAGACTTGGGGCACAGGGCTGGGCCGGGCCCACTAGTTCCCAGGGCCACGTGTGAGCCCATGAGCACTGTGCCCCACAGGAAACGTAGGCGTTTTGCAGAAACCACTTGAAACATGATATCATAATAAAAAAACCTCATTTAAAGTACTTTTTTTTATTGATTTCATTGAAAACAGAACAAGAAATGGTCTGAGCCAAAAGACTGCTCTTAAAACTGTCAAAAACATTTTAACAGAAAAAAATAAACATGACTGCATTATGAATGTTTTAGAAGAGTCGCACAAAAAAAACCCCACTGTTACTGCACTAATTACAGTATTTAAAAAAGTATATGCCAAAAAGAAGGATATGACCTGCCAGGCCGTCACACAAAAGGTGATGGCAAATTTATTCACTACAAGACTAACATTTAAAAAAGTGTTCTCCTGCATTTTATTCTAAAATCACTTTGTTCTCTTTATACAGTTGATATTTATTTCACATGGTGAGTAGAAACCACACCAGAATCAGCACCGTTGTCTGTGTTTTGTGTTTTTTATTTTCTGTTTGTCCTAATGTTCAATAATGGTAGAAAATAAATCAGTTTATTCATCATCATAGCATGTGGCTTAAAAATCGACAGAAGGTGCCAGTGTCGCTGCACTGGCGGGGCTGGTGCGGGGTCCTCCATGGGCCGTGGCCCTCCTGCACCCACCAAACTGCTTCCTCAAAAAGAAGCACAATAGAGGTCTGATACATAGGACTAGATATAGGATTTCTTTAAAAAGCAAACCCACATTTCCTCCAAAGTGATGGCGGTTTGGCCCCACTTCTCTCTGATCGCCGTGGAGACGGTGCCGCGTGGCGTGGGAACGGGCACAGCCACACAGGCTGCGGACGGGCAGGTCTAACGGAGCAGCTTGCGGGTGACAGTGGCTTTCGTGGTGCCACACAGAGGAGTCTGGGCCAACAGGATGCTGCCAACAAGCCCAGTGGTGGAGTGGGAACCACGGAGAGCAGGGGGGAGACGAGAAACGTGGAAACAACAAAACCACCATCAGAAACTCACAAGGTCACGCCAGTGCGGAGTCCCAGGGTGCTCCAAAGTGTCTACTCCCAGTCAGAGGCCTGGGGTCCGGACCGCCTGCCCCTGCCCACAGGCTGCCATGCCAGGCCTCGTAGCCTCGGCTCAGACCCTCTAGCCCCAGAGCAGGACCCTCCGCCATCACGTGCACTTCTCTTTTCCTCTCTAAATTGCAGTGCGGACAGTATCCAGCCCTCGGCGCCCCATGGTGGCCTGTGTCTCATAGAGGATCAGCGGTGGAAGAGCTGGTGTCAGGCAGGCCGTTCTCCTGGGCCACCTGGGCAGCGCTGGCCTGCCGCTGGGCCAGGGCTGTGCTGGAGTGCCGGCACTTGGGGGAGCCACACCGGCAGCTGAACAGCTTGCCTTTGATGTCCCAGAAGCGCTCCCCGTAGTCAAACCTGGGGAGAGAGCAGAACTAAGGGCAGGAGTCCAAACTCAGCTGTGCTGCCGGGAGCTGGCTAAACTTGCCCGATCTGAGCTGCACGTTCCAGGTCAGGACTGCAGAAAAGGGAAAACCATGAGGATAGGCCCATTTCAAGGGGCACATGTGTGTGACCCGGAAGGCAGTGCTCACCCTGGTCCCAAAACCAGGTCGCACGAGCGCCTGGGCCCGGGAGGGGACAATGGCACCTACCCCAACTGCTCCCCAGCCTCGATTAGGCGGGTGCTGAAGAAGGCGATCCTGGGGAAGCGCAGGTCCTGGTGTGACATGAACACTCGCACGGGCACCAGGTTGGGCTCGCAGTGGTGGTTGATGAAGCGGCTGACGTTCCCGTAGAAGCGTGCATCAATGCAGTACACCTCCCCGTCCTGCAGGCGAGACAGTACGCACTGAAGGCAGTGGGGACAGCACAGCAATGCAGCCCCACCAGGCAGAGCCGCGTCCCCAGACAGGGCAGGGCGCCGACACCCCCACTGCACCCCTGGGGCTCCGCAGGGCAGGCTGTGCGCTGCTGGCAGACACCGCCCACTCCACCCCCTCCCCGGGGTGGTCGAGGATGAGGGAGCCCAAAGTGGACACGGCACCCTTGTGGGGCTTGCAGTCAGGTGGTGAAGACAACCACAAACAGGAACAATGCAGGCGCACGGCACTGTCCCCTCCCAGGGCCCTGAGGCCATGAGTATCAGGAGACAGGGGCAGGGCTGCAGGAAGCCCATGGGGCAGCGGGCAGCCAAGGGGGCTGTGCCGCTCCTCAGAGGCCTGGTGATGGACGGAGAAGAGGGTCCCAGGAGGGGCTGGGAGATGCGGGACACACTGGACAGGATGGACAGAGGGAAGGAAGCTGCACTCGAGCTGAGGGCCGCTAGGCCGCTCACGAGGGGACTGAGAGAACAACGTCTGCGGCACTGTCCGAGCATGGTTACAACCAGGAAGCACGAATCCTAGGACATCCTGGTGACGGGCGGGCACAGACAGGAGCCAGGACCAGGGCCCAAGACCCTCCCTGGCATGACACCTGTGGTTGCGACACACAGAGAAGGGACCCTGCACGAACCGTGAGAAGGGAGGTTATCCGGGTCCTGATCTAACCACAAGAGCCTTTAAAACTTAAAAGCACAACTTCCTCTGGAAAGACCCAGAGTGTGACAAGCTGCTGCCGACCTGAAGTCAGAGGGATGCGGCGGCCTGCGGCAGCAGGAAGGAAACAGGACACCCGTCCTAGACTGAAAGGTGCTGAGTCCCGCAACCCCCCAAACAAGCAGCAAGCAGCTTCTCCCCGGAGCGCACGACATCAGCCTGTGGGGCCCTGAGCAGAGAGCCCGGCCCTGGGTTTTCTGACCCCTACAAGGGGGAGTCGCGAGGGGCCATCTCACGCTGAGTGTGTGGCGACCTGCTACACAGCCACAGAAATCAAAGGCAGGGTCTGGGAGGAAAGGCCAGGACGATGAGCAGCAGATGGCTTTTCCAGGACGTGCATCCCACAGAGGACAGGGCGGGCACCCAGAAGTCACTCCACCCACACCTGGTAGTGTCATTACAAGCACTGAGGAGGCCAAAGGATGCTCAGAGCTCGAGTTGCCATGAAGGATTTAGTCTGGACAAGGCGGGTCATCTCTGATCCTTCGCACCCCGCCAGGGCAGACCCACCAGACCAAAGGCAAGCAGGTCGGACCAGCACTCCTGCCTCCTAGTGCAGCCCCAAGACTTGCAGATGTCCCAACCCTCACGAGGCCACATTCTGGCCTCTGCCTCTGGCTGTGATGAACTAAATCTGCAGGCAACCCCACGCTCAAAGGCAACTCTGAAACTGGAAAGGACACGAGAAGCCGTGACAGGAAGGCACTGGCAGGTAACAAGGAAACTCTGGGGGAAGCTCAGCCTGGGCAAGGGGCAAGACTGCCTGGCGGCCTTGAGGCCAGCCTCCAGCCCACGTGGACAGAGCATAGGGCCGAGGACCCACAGGGATGACCTTCGTGTGCAGAATCAGGAGAGAGCAGCTGGAAACATGGCTGCAGAAGAGAGCGGGGCTCCAACTCTGTCCATAGTGTCTGCCTGACCCCGAGCCAGGGGAGACAACGTGGATGGAGCCAGGACCTCAGGCGATCGTGAAACAGCGGAGACCACACAGAGGAGAAACACTGGAGTCATCCCACACATTCACGTTAACAATCCAAACACACAACACACAAAGAACCAGGAAAATGGACGCATCCTGAAGAGAAAGAGAATCAGCGGAGGCCAGCCAGGGATGAGCCAGATGCCGTCCAGCAGGTGGGCACTCAAGGCCAGGGGGGCGAGCCCTACCAAGGAAACGAGGCCTGCCGCCAGCACATGATGGCCTCAGCGAAATGGGAGGTGTCCACGAGAACCAGAAATGAGAGGAAAGGATGGACCGGAGACACCATGGAAATTCCCTGGCTGTGACAGCCACTGCTGGACGGGCAAGCAGCGCCCAGGGACCTGTAAGGACGGCGGACGTCCAGCCACAGGCTGAGCTCACCCTGAACGCCACACCCAGGAAGAGCGAGACAGCGTCCTCGAGTGAGGCAGTGACCCCGAGCTCTGTGGCCGGGGGCACCTCCTACTCCAGGAAGACTTCTTTCGAAAGCAGATGAGACAAGCGCAAAGACCTTCCTCTCTTCCCACGAACGGTGCCCTGGGGCAGGTCACGGATGACAGAGAACGAGGACAGGGGAGTCTTCCTGAGTGTAATCTTCATAGGTAATTTTTACTTTTAAAGCATGTAAATATTTTAAATAATTAAAAAATTTTTAATCCTAGAATTTAAAATGAACTAAAACAAAACGAACATAACTGCATATCAAACTGGTCACACAAATGCAGAGAGATACGACATTTCCAGGATGGCAGAGCAGAGTCTGGAATCCTCAGCGGACACATTCTGAGCAAAGAGCCACAGTCTAGTTGCTCAATGCTGTGGTGCTGTCTGCTGTTGGCAGCAATATTAGTAACATTATTATGAAACTATTTAATGTTGTTAGGAGCCAAGATTTTTCACTCTAAGAGATATAACCATAAATCTAAAAGATAAAAGCATATATTATATCTAAGAGATACAAGCATAAAATCAAGAAAGTTAGGCAAAACCCTGTAATGATAAATTGGAATTGGAAACAGTACCAAGAACACATTTGAAAAAGTCCCTTTACTCCAGAGTCCTGTCCTCTCCAGAATGAGTCCAGAGCCAGTCCTGATGGCCTAGTGGTTCAAGTTTAGCGTGTTCCACTTCGGTGGCCTGGGTTCGGTTCCTAAGTGCAGAACCATACCACTCGTCTGGTCAGGAGCTGTGTTGTGGTGGCGGCTCACATAGACGAGCTGGAAGGACTTACAACTATACACAACTACGTACTGGGGCTTTGGGGAGGAAAAAAAAAAGAGAGAGTGAGGACAGCTGGCAACAGATGCTGGCTCAGAGTGAATCTTTCCCAGAAAAA
The DNA here is from genome assembly GCF_041296235.1 of Equus asinus. NCBI lineage: Eukaryota > Metazoa > Chordata > Mammalia > Perissodactyla > Equidae > Equus > Equus asinus. Next base: position 9,713,462 of record NC_091799.1, read on the forward strand.
AAAAAAAAGACTGAGTCCAGAGCCAATGGCAGCCGGATGGCATGGGCAACCGCATGCTGAGTGGGCATGTGCAAATCACTCCACTGTGAGGAGCAGGGACTCCTTAGAGAAGCGCTGCTGCCGAGCCTGGGCCAGATGAGCGAGGGGACCACCTCATGGGGCTGGATCACAGCGAAGCCCAGGGACACAGAGCTGGGCTGAACGGGCTCCCACTGACCAAAGATGGGACAGTTGAGCATCAAAAAGAAGAATGGTGGGCCGGCCCCGTGGCTGAGTGGTTAAGTTTGTGTGCTGCGCTTTGGCAGCCCAGGGTCTCACTGGTTCGGATCCTGGGCGCGGACATGGCATCACTCATCAGACCAGGCTGAGGCAGCATCCTACATAGCACAACCAGATGAATCTACAACTAAAAGTAAATACAACTATGTACTGGGGGGCTTTGGGGAGAAGAAGAAAAGGAAAAAAAAAAAGGAAGACTGGCAACAGATGTTAGCTCAGGTGCAAATCAAAAATAAATTTTTTTTTTTGAGGAAGACTGGCCCTGACCTAACATCTGTGCCCATCTTCCTCTACTTTATATGTGGGACGCCTGCCACAGCATGGCTTGCAAGGTGGTGCCATGTCGGTGCCCAGGATTCAAACCAGCGCCCAGGATACCGAAGTGGAACGTGTAAACTTAAACGCTGTGCCACAGGGCTGGTCCCCAACTTATTTTCTTAGTTTAAAAAAACTTCAGAAAAGAAGAATGGTGATAATGGATCAAAACACCGACTATAAAAATCACAAATGCTGTGAGTTCTAACAACACAAAGACAGACAGGGGAATGAAGGCCAGAAGTCCTTCACCACCAGTAAGTGACCCTGAGACCTGAGGAGCCAAGGGCAGCAACACAGCACTCACCCTGCCTTTCCAGAGGGGTCTCAAAGGGGCGGCCACGCGGCACTCACCCTGCCTTTCCAGAGGGGTCTCAAAGGGGCGGCCACGCGGCACTCACCCTGCCTTTCCACAGGGGTCTCAAAGGGGCGGCCACGCGGCACTCACCCTGCCTTTCCACAGGGGTCTCAAAGGGGCGGCCACGCGGCACTCACCCTGCCTTTCCACAGGGGTCTCAAAGGGGCGGCCACGTGGCACTCACCCTGCCTTTCCACAGGGGTCTCAAAGGGGCGGCCACGCGGCACTCACCCTGCCTTTCCACAGGGGTCTCAAAGGGGCGGCCACGTGGCACTCACCCTGCCTTTCCACAGGGGACTCAAAGGGGCGTGTTCAGGTGGGAAACGTTTTTTGTATACAGAAGAATTCGTCACTAAATGTGGAAGGCATGATGCGACACCCAATGAAGCACACGACTCACTGAGGCCCAGACATGGGGGAGAAGGTAAACAGCCGAGGTTCACCCTACTGCTGACCAGGGAACACTATCCTCTAGGTCCTCACGGGACACAATAGCATCACCCAGGAGAATGTGGCCAGGCTCCACCCTCACTCCCAGTCTGCAGGAAATATCGGGAAAGAGAGCAACAGAAGTGACCCAGGAGAGAACATGCTAACAAATCCAGACGGCAGGATTTCTGCAGGACAACGGCTGGTCTCTCAGTCAGGGTCCACCTGAGGGGCTAGAAACATGGTTCTCGATGAGAAGAAACGTGTGGATGTAGCATCAACAGCAAGCTGCTCTCTCTGACACCTCCCGGGTTAGGCAAACCAGCAGTGAAGATGTTTGGGGAAAACGAGGGAAATGTGAATATGAACTAGATGTCACATGATGGTCAATCTTGTTAAGTGTGATAATGACGTTATGTCAGATGACGTTCAATCTTGTTGGGTATGATGATGACATTGTTTCTGATGATTGTCACTCTCATTTGGGTGATAATGACACTGTTAGATGACAGTGAATCTCAATGTGTGATAATGATCTTGTGTCAGATGATAGTCAATCTCGTTTCGGTCATAATGACACTGTGTCAGATGGTGGTCGCTCTTGTTTGGGAGGTAATGACACTATGTCAGATGGTGGTCAATCTCATTTGGGTGGTAATGATGCTGTGTCAGATGATGGTCAATCTCATTTGTGTGGTGATGACGTTGTGTCAGATGGTGGTCAATCTTGTTTGAGTGATAATGACACTGTGTCAGATGGTGGTCAATCCTGTTAAGAGTGATAATGATGTTGTGATTGTTGATAGAAATATAATTATTTAGAGGAGCATACTGAAATAATTAAGGGTGAAATAGCTCATTTGTAATTAATTTTACATAATATCAGCAAGAAAACAGATAAAACAAATAAAACAAGATGCTGACCATTGTTACATCTAGGTGATGGGTAAGGGTCTCAACTATACTGACTTTTCCTACTTTTCTATGTGTTTGAAAATTTTCATAAGTATAAATTAAAAAAGAAATTACCCATAAAGGCAAGACAAAGCACTTACTAGAGGAAGTGGAGAGAAGTGAAACACTTTTTTTTTTTCCTGCTGAGGAAGATTGGCACTGAACTTACATCTGTGCCAATCTTCCTCTATTTTAAAATATGTGGGTCCCTGCCACAGCACAGCTGACGAGTGCTGTAGATTCGTGTCTGGGAACCAAACCCAGGTCACTGAAGTGGAGTGTGCTGGACTTAACCACTCGGCCAGCAGGGCTGGCCCCTCTTTTTTTTTTAACTAAATGAAAGCCCAAAGGGGCATCAGAGAAGAGAGGAGGAAATGAGGCTGCACAGGAGACCGTGCAGTGGCAGGCAGGTTGACGTGTGAACACAGGAGAACCCCTGACACAGTGAAGGAAGAAGGAGGGGGAGGAGAGGCAGGAAGGGGCCACCTCCTCAGAGGAGACGCCTCCTGCCAGGGGCAGCAGTGCGCTCAGTCCTGTAGACGCCTGTGCAGGGGGCTGACCCCACCACCAAGGATGGCCGAGGCTCCGTAATGGGAGGTAGCACCCCGCCCTGCCCTGGTCCCGGGTGAAGACTGCCAGACCCTGCCAGACACGCACCCCACACTGAGACTAGGGGTCCCCAGGGACAAGCTGTGGGTCCAAGGTGCCCCTCGGGTGCAGACCACAAAGGTGTCCTCTGCCCACGGGTCCCTGGCTCTCGTGCCACCTGCACATCCTGTGGCCTCTGCCTGGGGCGCCCACTCCTGGATTGAATTTGAGGCACAGTGGCTTTCACACCGGAACGTTCTTATGTGGTTTGTCCTGAGCTTCTGGTCACCTGCCTGCACCCAGCTCAGAGACCCTACAGAGGTGAGGGTGCAGGAATGAAGGGGCAGGAGGGCCACCTGTTCTTGGAGCAAACAGCTCCTCCAGACCCGACCGCCACTCAGCCTGGTCACGGCTAACGCGTCTCCACGTGAATGCTGCATCCCTCTCATGATGAACACTGCTCAGGTCTTTAAAAACATGTCCTTTCACATGCATCTGCTGCTCTTTCCAAGTGTCTCTGATCGAGATGCCACCTACACCTAGTTCTGAGATGAAAGTACGATGGCAGGGAGCCATGCCGTGCCCGGCGACTCTGCAACACCCTCCTGCACGCCACAACTCCAAGGGGCAGGGGGTGTTAACCAAGGGAAGACAGGCAAAAGCCTGAAGGAGGCAGGGACAGAGGCATGTCAGGTGGATGTTCAGAAGGTTCCAGAACAGCAAGGAGAGGGACAGACTCGGAGGTCCAAGCGCAGACCTGGAGCTCAGGGACAGTCCAGGCTGGGGAGAGGACAGGCGGCATGGCGATGGATAGTCAGATCCAGGAAACATTTTGAAGGCAGAGCCAGGAAGTTTCCTGAAGCCATAGATGGTGGTTAGGGAGGGAGCGAGGTGTGGGCAGACAGGCCCCACAATACGGTCACTTTGAGACACCAACACTCAGGGACACATGGGTCTGAGCTGGAGTGGACCCTGAGAAGCTCTGGTTATTTGTGGCTTCTTCCATGCCCAGAATAAACAAGCCACAGGAGTGAGGGCAAGGGGAGCTGCATGCCCAGCCCAGGCAGTGGCTGGAGCAGAGTGAGGAAGAGATGCTTCCAGGCGGGGGGCCGAGGGCCCAGAGTGAACAGCAAGAAGGCTGCAGGACCCCTCGGGGGGCACAGCCCCGCAGGGTTGGGCTGAAGAGAGACGAGAAGGCAAGGAATCAGAGGGAGCAGCCACGGGCAACCGCATATGAGAAAAGGGAGGGCCCTGGCGTGACGTCCCTGTGAGGGGGCTGGGGGCTGGTGCCGGTCAGCCCCGACAGGAGCACAGAGTCCACGTCTGGGCTGGGGGCTGGCAGGCATCCAGGAGCTGCTCAGTTGAGGGAAAGAGAAACTTGCACAGCAGTCGGACAGAGCAGCTCATGCCTGCTGAGCCTGCTAATGAGCAAACGGATGTGGAGTCCACAGCCTCGTCCACAAAAGCGTCGTCTGAGTGGACTGGGACACAGAAAGCCGCTCCTCCAGGCAGGTACACGGGGCGTGAAGAGTGGTCTGTCTCGGACTTGGTTCCTGGAAACTTATCTGAGTGGGACAGAGCCAGCACTACTGCTCAGGGGTGGTTTGGGGGTAACCAGGAAACCTCCTTCCTTCCCCTTCCTCGGGCAGCGACCCCGTGCCTGACCCAGTCAGAGGACGCTGGCGAGAGTCACAGCTGACCCGCTACAAGGAGCACGCAGGGCCAGCGCAGACCCTGATGAAACCCGCCAACTGGGTCTGCTGAGGACATCCAGGAAGCCTGAGGGCATCTTTAAAAAACACAGACAGAAAAAACAGGTCTGCCTGAAGCTCGGAGGCCTCCTTGGCTGTGGAGCACACTTCCACAAGGACGCACCTGCAAGGGCCGCCCCAGGGGCACACTTCCACAGGAATCCGCCCATGAGGGCCGCCCCAGGGGCACACTTCCATGAGGACCCGCTGAGTCCCAGGGTGGCCAAGAGACAAATTGACATTTTTAGCAGCACTGCAGGGCTAGGGGCCAGGGTCACCCAGGGGTAAATGTCACACAGGCGCAAGGGTCACCAGGGTAAAGGTCAGATGGAATCAACAGAGGCCAGGGGCTGCAGCACAGCTCTGAATCATCTTAGTTCCTGCAAATGGACTGGAGTGACCCTGATGGACGAGGATCCTAAGCCTCAACGCCTTTCTTCAAACAGGTTTGCAAATACAATGTTTGGCACCCGAACGAAAACTAATTGAGAACATGAGGAGATGAGGAAAACATAATGAAAATAAGGAAGCAGCAGCCAGTGTTGGACCCACAGTGGTGCGCACTGCAGGCGCTAGACGGCAGGGAAGGGCCCTGGGAACAGCAGCTGTGTGGGTGGGTCCAGACCCACCCACAAATGAAGTCTCGAGGGCGAAGATGTGCACGGGATGACACACCCAGGAACAATGGCACATGAAGTCAGACTACTCACCACAGTACTAGAACAAGGAGAAAAATCATAGGGTTACTTCAACAGATTCAGAAAAACACACAATTTAACATCAATTCGTGAAACTCCTAGTGAACTAGGGATAGGACTTCGAGAAAACTGAGCGCCAGCACCCCACATAAGCACAGGGTTCTGGAAGCTTCCCAGAGGGTAGAAGATGGGCACAGGCCAGCCGGCTGCCCCCTTGACCCCATGCAGCAGTGGCCTGGCCAGGGGGGTATGAGAACGAGCAGCAAAGGCTACAAGGATGGGAAGCAAGGCCATCTGTTCATGACACAACTACATCCACAGAAGACCAAAAGGCTCACAAATAAAAGGTCACATTTAGTCAGTGAGTTTAGAAGGTCACAGGTTTAAAGTTAGTTGAAAAAACTAACCATATTTCTACATATCAAGCAATTAAGCTAGGGAAAAAAGACCACTTAAAAGACCATCGAAATATCCCGGCACCAGAAATCCTGTTTCCCACCACCATGGAGCAGCTGGCACTGGACTGGCCCTCCTGCCACAACCAACCAGAACGGCTGGCAAAATCCTCAGGACACTGCTCTTCCTCACAAAGCGGAAGACCACTTACACGTGGCCCAGCAACAACATGAAGACACGCCCACCAAAACCTTACATGAATGTTTACAGCAGCTTTATCAATTGCCAACAACCGAAAACAGGCCCAAGCGCCTGGCAACTGCGGACTGATGAGCAAATCAAGGGGCATCCACACAATGGAGCACGACTCCCAACAACCACCAAAGAGTCAGCTCTTCATCCCCACGGAGTCAACCAACCCCAGTCTGTGCGTGCTATGGTTATAATCCACAGATGTGGAACCTGCGGATCTGGAGGGCCAACTAAGGGACTTGAGCACTGTGGATTTGGGAAACCTAGAGGGAGTCCTGGAACCAATCTCCCACAGATACCAAGGGATAACTGTGCTGAAATATGCAGCAACTCGAGGAACCTCAGAGTCCCTGCGCGAGGGCAGGACGCCAGACACAAAAGGCTACATGCTGTGTGATTCCACTTACATGACGTGCCAGGAAAGGCAACCCTGCAGGGTCAGAAAGATACCCGGGCGTCGCAAGCTGAGAGGACAGGAAGCACCCTTGGGGCTACAGGGCAGGGAGCTGGTCCATACTGACATGTAGTGGAATGCAGAATTCGAACACAACCCCAGCCCTTCAGTCTGGGACAACCCGTGAGTGCTTCTCGCTGACGACACAGTAAAGAGCATGGTGTCACCCCCGTGACTGCGTCACACTGAGTAAGGCTCCAACACAGATTCTCCTGCTGGCCTTCAAGAAGTACAGCGCCATGTGGTGGGCCCCAGGCAGGGAACCATGGGGCCTCTGGGAGAGTGCACGGCTGGCACCCAGCAAGAAAGCAGGGACCACAGTCTCACAGCAGAGAACTGAGTTTGGACACCACCAATGAGCCTCAGGAACTCCAGGTCCCAGGTCCAGACAGTACACGGCCTGGCAACGCCAGACAGCCTGGGAACCTGAACTCCGAGGTACAGACAGTGCACGGCCTGGTGACGCTGGACGGCCTGGGGGCCCCAAGCAGAGAGCTCCACCCAGAGTGTGGGCAGCAGCCGCAGACTCAGCCGCTGACGGTGCTGCTTCGTCCACCAGGCTTGTGGTAACTGGTGCAGCAACAGAGCACTAACGAACTGTGCACATAAAAGCATGGATTTACTGCGTGCAAATTATGCCTCAATAAACCCAATTTTGAAAAAACTAATGATAAACAGACTCAGCAAACCAGGACACTTCCATAACGGCACCTATAAAAAGCCCAAGCGCAGGGTGCACTTCACAGTCAAAGGATAAGCACTCGTCCTGGGTGACAGAGCATGGCGAGCGCGTGCCCTCCTACCAAATACGGGGCCCTAGCCAGGCACAAACACGGACAGGTAAGGAAGGGGCAGGACGGTCCCCACTCACAGACAACAGCACGTGCACAAAAACTGTGAAGAAGCTTCAAAAGAGCTACTAGAATTAGTAAGTGAATTGAGCAAGGTCAATATGGAAAAAACCAATTGTTTCCATTTATTGACAACAAACAGCTGGAAATGAAACAAAACAGCAGTACTGTTTACAAAAGCATGAAATACTTGGGAAAAAATTCAAGGGAATCTGAATAAGATCCATACACTGAAAGCTACAGAGCCCTGCAGACCTAACCCCACTCAGCGGAGACCTGCAGACAGACACCAGGACGAGAAGACCCCACTCAGCGGAGACCTGCGGACAGACACCAGGACGAGAAGACCCCACTCAGTGGAGACCTGCGGACAGACACCACGACGAGAAGACCCCACTCAGCGGAGACCTGGGGACAGACACCAGGACGAGAAGACTTAGAGCTATGCAGGTGCCAATACCTCTAATGGATCAACAGATTTGACTCAACCCCAATCCCAACCCCAGCAGCCGCTTTTTGCATTGACACATCAGTTCTGAAATTTACATGAAAATGCAAAGAGCACAGAAAAGCTACAATGGTTTTGAAAAAGAACAGGGTCTGAAGACTCATCATTACCTGGTTTCAAAATTTACTCTGAATCAATGGTAATCAGGAGAGAGTGGTGTAGATTTGAGCATCAGCAAACAGATCAAAGTGCTGGAACAAGTGTGGATTCACATGGACAAAAGTGAACCTTGAGTCTTATCTCAAACCAGACACAAAAGTCAGCTCAAAGGAGATCGTGGATCTAAATGTGAAAGCTAAAGACAAAAACTCTAGAGAATGGAGACAATCTTCACAACCCTGCAGTAGACAAACATTTCTTAGGACACACACTAAATAACAAAAATATTTTTTTGTTCCTTGACGGACAGAGGCTGGGAGGAAACACACAAAGTCTGTCGAGGCCTGAGCCAAGGAACACGAAGGCTCTGCAACTCACAAGGCACCAGCCCAGGGAGGCAGCACCGATGATTTCTAAGTTTCCTCACAAAAGGAGATATAAGGAGACCAATAAGCACATGACAAAATGTTCCCATCAATAATCATCAATTTAAATTAAACTGAATTAAAATTAAAATTACGGTGTTGGGAATTCTCATTTACTGCTGGTGGCAATGTAAAGGGCACGAAGACTTTGGAAACTGCTGGCTGTTTCTTTTAAAGTTATTACACGCACACTTAGCAGATGGCAGCACTTGTATTCCCAGAATTTACCTAAGTGCAAACACACATCCACAAAAAACAAGTCTACGTGGACTCAGAGCAGGTTTCTTTGCAACAGCAAAAATGGCAACAGCTGGGTTTATCGACAGGTGAGTGGCACAGCCATCAGCGGGTCACCACTTGGCAACAGACAGGAGTGAACCACCAACACACCACCACCCAGGTGGACACAGAGGCATGCACTCTGACCCCACCGACAGAAACTCTAATGCAGGTAAACACCTGCAGAGGCAGAAAGCATCTCCATGGCCAATAGGATGGAAACGTTGGGGGTGATGGAACCATTCCCTATCTTGCTTGTGGTGATTATACCGGTAAACAGGTCTGTCAAAACTAACAATATACACTTAAAAGTTTGTTGTTTGTCAATTAACCTCAATAAAGTTAATCCAAAAAGAAAAAAATGTCAAAAACCTATTGGATAAAAAAAAAATCCAACAAGATACACAAGATCACAGCACAGAGAAGCATGAAGCATCATGGGTGACTCAAGACTTAAACACAGGGAGGGACAGGCTACGTCCATGGACTGGAAAAGGAGGTGTGGTGGCCTCGACAGCCCAGCCTGGTTCACAGTTCACCGCTCCCCATCAAACCCCGGCAGGCGTTTGGTAGAATGCATCAAGTCGAATTTAAAACTCACACAGAAACGGCAAGAGACCAAGAGCAAGATGGTCCTAAAGAATGGCCGGCAAGAGGACGCCAACCAGGCTAGGCACACACGTGGCTTGCCCAGGACAGTCAGCAGACAAGGCGGGCAGAGGCCCAGGCACATGCTGGGCCACCGAGTTGAGTGCCAGGAAAAGGACAGTCTTTTCCACAGACGGTGCTGAGTCAAGCAGATATGGACACAGGCGAGAACAAGGCTTGACTGGCAGAGCAAACGCTAACAGATCAATGTGAGCCAAACGTGCAACTCCGGCAACAGCAGAGGTGAGCACCTCTGTGACCTGGGTTTTAACAAAACTTATTTAGGATGTTACAAAAACCCTAAAGGTACGTAGAAAAAGACTGATAGTTGGACTACGATAGAAATAAGAACTTCTGTTCATTACAAGACGTCACCAGGAACAAACAAGCCACAGAGGGACAATTTCTGCAAGACACATGTCACAGAAGGGCCTCTGTCCAGAACAGGCAGAGCTGCTAGAAACCCGTGGAAGCCAACAGCTCAACAGGCATGGACAGGCAGAAGACCGAGCAGGCGGAGTGTGGGAGACGACGCCCCACGGCCGACAGAGCTTGCAGCTCTGCACACGCACACCCAGGCCAGGCTCGCTGGGGCGCCGTGGGGAAGGTCTGCCCATGTGGAGCGGTGCCCGAGCACTGCCACCTCCCAGAAGGAAGGCTTCTCTTGGTGACGCGCCCTCAGCACAAACACTGATCTCACAGAAGGTGACTGCAGGGGCAGGAGGGCCCTGTTCTCAGCAGGAGGGTCTGCCTGGCTCCACCCTCACCTACAGGGACAGATACTCAGGTCTGTGGCTGCTGCTACAGAGGAGAGAATCCTCTTTTCCCCATCTCCACCTTACTCTCGCCCCCACTGGTCATGATGAGAAGTTCTGGGAAGTTCTTAAATAGGCAATTTCTGAACTAAGGAGCAACAGTGGGACCCACACTAAGAGAAAGCGCGATGTACGACGGTTGGTCTCAGAAACGCCCTGGAAACCAGGGTCCTGCAGTGGATGAAGGCCGGAGCCTGGCTGCTCTCCCAGCACCCAGCAGGGTGGCCAGGGACATGAGGAATGCACCGCCCTCTCTACGCGTGCAATCCCCCACCCCCTCACTCAAGGCTCACTCCTGCATCCTCGGTCACCACACACACACAGACCCCTAGCCTCTCGGTGGCTGTGGAGGCTGTGTGCTCTAAGCTGGGGTGAGCAGTTGGGGTTCAGAGGGCTGGAGTGACGTGTCTGAGGCCCCAGGCTCCCACACGAGGGGAGCTGCTTGCTACACAAACTCAGGGCCCTCCCAGGTCAGGGGTCCCAACTGAAGATGCCCTCTGAGCCCTGAGCACAGAAGCAAGGCCAGTGCTGGATGGTGGGAGACACTCAACAGGGATGGGTGAGCCCCCTTACCAGCCCAGACCCCACCAGAACAGACACTTCCACGCTGTGCAGCTGCAATCAGCTCTTTATGCACCAACCCCTCAAAACACGGTACCTTGTTGTCAAGATCGAAAAGGTAAGAATCTTCTTCCCGAACGTCGGCTTCGGAGTCAGAGATGAGCTCCCCGACGTACCTGTGGGGGGCAGAGCGGATGAGAGTGAAGACAGCAGGTCGCCACCCTCAACTACAGGATGAAGTGCTCAGGAGCTGACGAAGCTCACACAACGGGGGCCAACATTTTGGAGAACTTTGCCCGTGAGTGAAGTGGGATTTAACTTTAGGCTCCAAAAGATGATGGCACAGAAACCTCCCCATCTGATCAGGGATCCAGAACAATCCTCCCCTGAAAATCACTGATGGCTAAGGACATCTTCCTAAACGAGCCGTGAGCTGGTGAGAGAGTAAGTGCAGGCAGACAGCCAGAGAGGTGGCAAGGGCACTGAAGACAGCGGGAGCTTGGTTTCGGGGGCACCCAGTGGGTCCCAGGTGCGGCCAGGGCTTTGGCAGCCCCCTCCCGGGTGAGTCTGGGCGCCCCACCCAGCAGGTGTGCACTCACCCCACACTGCTGCATCCTTCCCCAAAATGAGAGATGCAGCCGGCAGCCCTGGGTGACCCAGGCACTCACTTACTCGCAGACGAAGGTGCCCAGTGGGATGTCTTGCAGGGACCGCACACCCCAGCCCATGTTCTGTGTCCGGTAGAGCTGCAGCCTTGCCCTAGAAAACAGGGTCAGCAACTTAGGGCCACATTCCACAACACCCAGCTCACACTCAGATTACAACATGAGTGCCAGGAGTAAAGGAGACAGGAAATACTGCTTCCATGTCTGAAAATGCCTTAGGTCTTCACACATCATGAAGCAGCGACTCCCAGAGAAACCCCGCAGGCGCTGAGGCACTTGCCCTCAGGAAGCTGAGAGATCTCAGAAAAGAGCCTGATTGTCAGCGTGTGGAACACAACCCCTGATCCTCACTGTGCCTCAGTTTTCTCACCTGCAACACAGGGACAAGTGTGGGCTGAGCCACTGGGTTGTGATGAGGATCAAAGGGGCTAACACTTCTGTTGGCTCCAGGCCACGATGCAGGTTAGCTTGAGCAGTGGGTCAGCCACAGGAGCCAAGCTGGCCCCTCGGAGCAGGCATGGGGCACTCTTGCAGGGCCCGCCAGCCACGGGCATGCCGGCTGCCCCTTTCTGTGTCCAGTGGCCCTTGTGGGAGACAAGCGTGTCTGTCTTCACACCCAAAGGACCCACTGCCAGGCATGAGGACGGAGAATGTGGGCTGATCACCAGCACTCTAGAATCACTGGTACAAGAACACCCTCATACTGTGAACACTGGTGTCCAGCTACTGACACTGTACGCAGACCTTCCCTCGTGACTCAGAGGGACTCCGAGCTCTTTCAACTCTCGGGCACATTCATAGAGGGTAGGTTCATAACCAGAACTGAGTGTCTGGTTCTGGGCCATCAGGGGATGCTGGGCCCTGCCAAGAGAGGGCTGTGGAAGGGCCTCTCTTGCCCTGAGTGACTTAGCAACAGAGTCCACACAACCTGAAAAGGTTTACACCAGAACGCCACCACCCCATCGTGTCAGAGAAACACAGAGCACAGAGCACTTAGAAAGTGACTGAGCACTAACACAGAGTCACGGTGGCCCCAACGGCTGGAGTGCGTATGTGAACTGGGAGACAAAGGCTGTGCTCGTGTCAAGCCCATCTTTCTGGTCTCGGCTCACTTGACCTTGACTGACCTCTCAGGCCTCAGACCCAAGTGTGAGGTAGTAGGAAGCAAGCTTTTGCTATTTACGTCACCCTGTACCCTTGCCAGGGGCTAAAGGACTCAAAGTCAGTGGCCATCTTGACGTGCAAGCACACACAGACTTCACCACATCATGTTCCTGTCGCCGTGAAATACGCAACACACCGCGAACTTCTCTAGAAACTTGAGTCATTTCCAAAGTTTTGAAACAGGGACCTTGACATCACCCTGGACTGAGGGATTCAGAGCCCACACCCACACAAGGCTTCGGGAGCACAGAGCAGGCTGCTGTGTGCTCACCGCAGGCCATTCTGCACCACGCGGTTCCGGCAGTTCCTCCAGCAGGAGCAGGCGTGGTTGCACTCGAAGAGCAGGGGAGGCTCGGCCATGTTGAACTCCGGCAGCAGCCGGCCATCCTGGGGACAGATGCACAGTTAGGGCTGAGGGGGGCTCAGCGCTCTCGCTCAACACACCCACATTAATGCATTTTTACGAACTAAAAACTGACATAAAAACCACGACATCTGGTCACACTTTCTACCTGGGGAAGTGGGGCAGACCTGTGCTCACACTGTGGACGGGAGCCTCGGCCCAGCAGTCCGCACGGCTTTCAGAAACCTCCCGGACAGCCCTCCCCGGCCCCCACTGTGGACGGGAGCCTCGGCCCAGCAGTCCGCACGGCTTTCAGAAACCTCCCGGACAGCCCTCCCCGGCCCCCACTGTGGCCAGTCTCCATCCACTCCCGTCAGCCTCCCTCCCTCCCCTTGCCCTCGCTCAGCCTCGCCAAGGCTGTTGGCACGAGGGCCCCTCCACTTCCTTCAAGGGGTCAGCACCCCATGGACTCCTGTCCGGCGGGGACCACCCACCCATGTGCAGTGCCAGCCTGTACTCTCGGTCTTGCTGCCCTGCAAACCCCCAGCTCCGGAGAGACCCAGCCACCTGCTTTCCCGTCCTACAGCCTGGACACGGCAAAGCTATGAGGCACTGCGCCAGGCCTGAGAGGGCCGAGCCTGAGGCCACAGCAGCTTTAGGCTGCTTGAGCAGCTAGAACTTGCCTCAAGATGCTCATTCTTGCCCCCTGCCCAGCACAGCCATGCTCTGCAAAGAACATACCCCACGAACTGCGAGCCCTGCCAGCCCCTCACTCACACACCTGCCACGCCCATGACACTCTCAGCCTCTCTTCCTGAAGACACAGAACCCGCCCTCACGCCCCATCCTCTAACATCCACTCTGGAAAGAATCATCCATCCCCGGCCCCCACTCTTAGCCTGCATCTCTTCTCCCGGCAGGACACCCTGGCTCCTATCCCCATCAATGACCTCTCAACTCCTAAACCAAGGACGCTTAGGGTTCTTCTCTTGGACGCTGGCCTCCAGAGCCCTTCTCTCCTCTCCTCAGCTGCCTTCAGGCTGGGCTCGCCAATGACCACCTCTGTCCCTCCAGTCACCACCCCCTGGCCACTCCAAAGCCCATGGCTGCCCCACCACCTCCAGGCGGCCACAAAGACAGATGGCTGCATCCTCACGACCCTGCCTCCATCCAGCCTCCCATTTCCTCCCACCTGTTGCTCCTCCCTCACTGGTTCCCACGCCTGGCTCCTCCTCCACAAAGCTGGCCCCGAACAGTCTCAGAATCAGGGCAACTGCCCTTTCCACAAATTCTGCTTCACGGAACTTACCGCACCAGCACACCAGGGCAGAGACAGCGCTCACCTTATCGTACCAGCAGCGCATGCTGAGCTGGCCGCACATGCAGTTGCTGGAGGAGCAGTCGTCTATGCACACACAGTACTGTGGAGGGAGAGGCACATCATACGGGGCCAGCGTGTGGCCTCCACTTCTCACCCTTCAACTTACAGCCTCGCTTCCGAATTCTCAAAACTGCCTCTTGTCTGACATGTGCTCGCCCTGAAGAGAGGTCCTTCTCTCTCTCTTCTCTCTCAAGGACAACAAAGGCGTGCGCAGCCTCTTGGAAGGAGGGCGTGCGGGCAGAAGAGAAGGCTCAGTTGCTAAGCTGCTGAGAGCTCTCGCAAGGGGCTCTGGCAGGGGGAGGTGGGGACACAGAGCGCATGACGCGGGGCCGAGTGGGGCGCAGCCCCAGAGCGCTAGAGAAAGCCTGCTGCACTCAAGGCCAGACACGCAGTGAAAAGGTGAGGAGCTGGGGCCCCGAGCCCCAGCCTGAGGGCAAGCGTCTGGCCTTGGCCTGGGGAGGAAGGACTTTGGCTTGCCCACGGGCTCCTCTCACTGGTGCAGTCCCCAAACCACCACTTCCAGGGGCACTCGATGATGCTCTAGGGGCTAGGACTCGACACAGGACTCAGGCCCATTTTCTGGAAGGATCTTTATCTGCCTTCCAGCTCTTTGGTGGGAGGTGACTTGAGAGCACCAGATCTTCCTGCAGAGACCCCCACAGACCCTGCTCCAGAGGTCCGCTGTCTTCCCCACGGAAGCTGGCCTCCTCCCACCATCGCTGACCTGCAAATGGGTGATGTTTCTGTCGATGTTCATCGGGGACGTCACACAGTTCTGAGACACGTATTTGTAGTTGCTGGGGCACGGCTCGTCGTCGATGGCGTTGACACATGGAATGGGGATTCGCTCATAGCCTCGAGCAATGTCTCTGCCACAAGAAAGGGGGACATTACCTTTCATTGTGACAAGTGCTGCCCCAACAGGGACGGATAAAAAGCACAAGAGGGCAGCTGATGAGCCGGGGCCAGGCGACTCTGATCCAGGCTAGGGGACGTCTCAGCTGGGAGAGAAGCTCTCATCTCAAACCCTTTTGCCCTGTGATCAGTGACCAGCTGCAGAGCTGTCGTGGACTCAGAGCTCCTCACCTGCTCACTGTCTTCTCCAGCGGGACGGGCCTGTCTGGGGCGGAGTCTCGCAGCGCCTTGCTCATCTGCAAAGCGTTCCACACCTGAGAGTTGAGACTTGCGCACTGCAGAGGTGTCTCTCCCTCCTTGTTTTTCAAGGTGACATCTGAATCCCGAGAAAGAAAGAGGCTAAAAGGAAAAATGTAAGCCAACAGAACATTCAGATCTTAATTTAAAAAACGTGAAGATGGGATTTACGAAATGATCATCACCAGTAAAAATAAAGAGAACACGTCATTTGTTTTGAAACTAACAAGCTTGCTCACCACTCTCCCACATTTGCTCTCAAATGCACCCTCAATGATAAAAAGGGCAGTGATGTGGAGGCTAACCATGCCCACCGTGCACCCAGTCAGCACTCCAGCGGGTGATCCCAAGACCTGACTCAAGTCAGACAGATGGAGGGCTGCAGCATGCCACTCCAAGTGCACCCTGCCCAGGGCCCAACGCCAACACAACTGACTTGGCTGAGCTGCTGCTGAGGCGCAAATCTTGGAGGGTACTCGCACCACTGCAGGGGCGTCCCTTCACTTCCAGGTGAGGCAGGAGTCACCTGAGGGTACAGCACTGGGTGGGGCTGGGTCCTGTCCCCACATCCCTCCTGCTAATGAGAACAAGGGGCCACACCTCTCTGACTTCCACTGGAAGCAGAGCAAAGAGACTGCCTAGGACCCGGCCGCCCCCAAGTGTTAGTGACATGGAAAGAGGGCCTCAAGGTTGGAAAGGGCTTTGAGTGGCCAACATCCAGCCCACATCTCCAGCCCACCTTGTGGGGGCACTGCTCCCAGTGGGCTCCTGGAGCGGGCTGTCCCATCACCCTTGACGGTGTTAGGGCAGGACTCATCTCCACATCTAACCTACATATTTCAGGATTTTTCACAACGATCCTCCCTGAATTAGAAATAACCAAGCCAACCTCAGACGGAGACTTGTCTGCTCACAGAACGAACTTCCCTGGGAGGACCGGGGGCATCAGGGTGCTCTCCCACCCGGGAGCCTTGCAGGGACTGTGTACCGCAGAGCCACTCACACAACGCAGGCGTAGCGGTCCTCCCTGGCAGCGATGTGCAGGGGCGAGTCCCCATGGATGTTCACGGCGTGGAGGTCACACCTGGCGGCCAGCAGGATTTCAGCTATGTCCACACAGCCCGAGAAGGCTGCCCAGTGCAGGCAGATGTTCTCCTCCTGCAGACAGACAGACAGACAGACAGCAAGAGCCGTGAAGACGGTGGGACCCAAGGGAAGACCTTGCGGTACACTGCGAGGAAAACACAGCAGAGCAGAGCATAACACCATGCGCAAGCCCGAGGATGCTTCCTCTTGTTTCCTTTTGTTGTCATTATAAAAGTAACATAGTCACAGTACGGAATATTTTAAAAACAGGAAAAAAACCATCTGGAATCAGACCATCCAAAACACAACAAACTATTAACATAACATTTGTGCATACTTTATCTATTTTTTAAAATTATATTCACTTTGGAACAGGGTCATAAATGCAGAATAGAGTAATAGCTGTGCAAGATTTGAAAAAGATACATGAATTTGATTAAATTAAAATTCTGCTTCATAAAAACTTCTGCAAAATAAAAATCTTAAATAAAGCAAAATTGAAAAAATACTCATGCTGTATAAAAAATATATGATTTACAATTACCACAAAGTTTATTAGAACACTAAAATTTTGAAAAAATGAATGTGCAAAGGATATGAAAATGAAAAACAAGTTATATAAGATAAAAGACGAAGAGAACACATAAATACAAGAGAATGTTCAACTTTGCCCGACAGCTGATCAATGTAAATTAGAACAACAGAGCAATATTTAAGCTATTACACTAGAAATGAAGGAGTGACAGACACAGGAGAAATGTGCCACCCCCACACAGGGCTGGTCTGTCCGTCTGTCGCCGCGCCCCTCATCCCGACCCCACTCTGGGCTCCTCTCAGGCAGCCAGTGCACTACCTCCTGTGTGGGGATTCGCTCAGCCTGGCCCTGTCCTTCACTGAACCTCAGTTTGTCTCCACTTCTTCCTCTGGATCCTGATGCAGATTAAGGTTGGCTACTTTTCTGTTTTGGACTAGTCCCAAGGCCTAACCCTCAGAGGTGGGATTACGGGGTTAAAAGACACACGTATTATTGCTCTCGAAGTGCTTTCTGCTCTACTGGCAGGATGAGAGGGCCAGCTCGCTGCGGCCCCAACCCCTGGGAACCTCACTAGAACTTTCATGGGCACCAGTACAAAAGCCAAGCCTGATATCCACTCTTGTCACCCAGGCAGAGCCCATCGTAGGGCACGCCTGCCCCACATCGGCCTTTGTGGGCTGACTCCACATGGCTCAGTTCCTGTCCCCACTCCCACCGAGGCGCAAAGGCTCAGCACATCCCGGGGACCTGATGGGAAGCCCAGCATCTCTCTGTCACACTGGGTGCTCTCAGATGATCCGCCTTCCAGTCTCCACAGTTGGTGCCTCCAACACTTCCAGCTCAAAGACCTTTAGGACTAAGTGGTCCTGTCTTCGTCATCCTCGTCAACAACTGCCACTCCAAGCACGGGCTTTACTGCCTCCCCTCTGTTTCTAACGGGAAAACTAAGAGCACATTCCCTGTCTGCCTCAGTGTTTTCTGAAAAGCCTTTTGTTTGTCTGGGCTTCCTTTCCTGATGTCACTCTTAGAAGCTTTCCACCCCTCTGATCTTGGCTTCTGGTTTCTATCATCCACAGATTTGCGAGCTCCTGAGCAAAATGCAGTTTCCTCAGGGGCCTCTCTTCTCTTTCCTTCATCAGAACAAGTAATGATTTTATAACCACAATGACAGTTTTGAGACTTCCCAGTCCCCCTGAGCTCCTGCTATCGTAGGACTGTGTCATCCCAGCCTTTCCGAGGTCCACCTGCTACATTAGAAGCTTGGCCCACACATCTGAGATGACAGAGGCGACTGCTGCTTCCAGCAAAGGTGGAGCAGAGAGACCAGACTGGATTTACCCTCCCACCCGAAAGAACCAAAAGAGTAAAACAACCATAGTCAAAATATGTGAAGTAACCGTTTTCAAGACAGTGGACATCAGGTAATGAAGGACTGTATCCCTGAGACAAGAAACCCACAAGGGGGCCTGTGACCGCCTGCTCACGGTCCTGAGACCCAGCTTCAGTGCGGGGAGGAGACGGGAGGAGCCCAAGATGGGTCACTGAGAGCTGGGGCCCAAGGCAGCCAAGGTTTGCAGGTCAGGGTGTGGGCTGGGAAAGAGGCCTCCGGAGATCTGTACATTCCCACCGTGGACCTCCGGGAGGACACACCCTGAGGCCAAGGTGCACAGGGCTCAGTGCTGGCACTCACACAGGAGGAGTGACCAGCCCTAGACAGAGACTGGCTCAGACCCACCTAACCAACCTAGAAACCAAAACCCAAAATGGCCAGGTGGTTTCCAAGTAACTTTCCTGCACCCAGAAGAAGGCTCAAGACATTTCCAGGACCACAGGCATTCCCAGCAAGGTAAAATCCACAACATCCGGTGTCCAATCTGAGGTAACAGGCATGCAAAGAAGCAGGAAATGTGACCCATGCAAGGAGAAAAACCAAGCAATCAAAACCCGGACCGGACACAGCTGTGAGATCAGCAAGCGAGGGCATCAGGGCGCTGGTCTGACTGCATCCGACCACTCCAGAGCCACGCAGAGACGCAGCTCAGAAAATGCCACACAGACCCAGAGAGCTTTCAGAGCTGAAAACCACAACACCTGACATGAGGACGTGCTGGACAAGATTAAAGTATAACAGACACTGTAAAAGAACAGAACAGTGAGCTTGAACACACAGCAATAAAGCCAGCTGGACTCAAACCCAGAGGGAAGAAGATTTCAGAAAAACCACAGCTTCCATGACTACAGAGCCACCACAAGCCCCCGACACACAAAGAACCAGGCCCTTGCAAGGCAGGCAGGCAGAAAAAGCACTGGAAGAAACGATGGCTGACAAACATCCAAATGAGACAAAAACCCTAAATCCACGTATCTGAGAAGCTCAATGAACCCTAAGCACACGTGCGCACACTAACCCCACCAGGCACATCATACTGAATTGTGATAAAAAGAAAATCCTAGAAGAAGCTAAAAGAAAAAATCTATGTCATATACAGAGAAGTAGACGAGGGTGTACCAAGAATTCCTCACTGGAAACACTTCAAGTGAGGATCCAGGGAAGTAACATGTTCAAAGTGAAGCAGGAAGCAAAAAACTGTCAACCTAGAATTCTGTATCCAGCAAAAACATCTTTCAGAAGTGAAGGCAAAATAAGGATTTTGCAGGCATGAGAAAGCTAAAAGAACTCTTCATAAGCAGACCAACACTACAGAGAGTCGATGAGAAGGTGGAGGGACCTGGGTCAGCGACCAAAGCACTGGAGGCAGTGACACCAGGAGCTGATACATGAGACTCGACTTCCTACACTCTTCTCAAAAGACCAAGAATGTTTAACAAAATAGCACTGCGTTCCATGTTCAGATGTAAGTAAAATGTATGAGAACGGCATGAAGTTTGGGAGGCAGAAACGAAGGTCCCTGTGCTGTCTGTAATTTCAAGACTTCCCATAAAGAGCATAAATCAAGGAGGTACGGTGCGGGATAAACACAGACACACAGGGTCAGTGGCACGGAAGACAGAGCCCAGGAAGTGACCCCACGTCATGACAACTGACTGTTGACAAAGGTGCAAACTCAATTCCATGGAGAGGACAGCCTTCGACACAAACGGTGCTGGGACAGCTGGACGTCCACATGCAAATAAAGGAACTCTGACCAATACCTCACACCACACACAAAATTAACACCTGAAACTACAAAACCACTGAAAGGAAACAGGAGAGAGAGTCTTTGGGATCTTGGGTTAGGCAAGGATTCTTGAAAAGAACACCAAAAGCACGATCGCAAAGAAAGTAATTGATAAACTGGACTTTAACGATTTAAAACACCTGCTCCTCAAAAGACAAGTGTCAAGGCTTGTAAATCACATACCTGCAAGTGCCTGAACCCAGAACAAACAAAACTCTCAAAACTCAAGAGAAAGAAAATAAATAATCCAATGAAAAACAAGCGATAGATGAGAACAGACCCTTCACCAACAAAGAAAAAGACTGGTCACCCCAGGACCAGGGCCGGTGGGAGCCAGGCTCTCACGCTGGAAAACGGCGCCATCACTTTGGCAAGGAGTCGGGCAGTTTTGTAAAGAAGCTGAACGGACACCCATCACGCGATCCAGCCGTTCGACTGTGAGGGATTCGCAAGCGTGTCCTCCATGCTCATGGCAACTCTGAGTGTAGCAGCCCAGAGCCAGAGAAGCCACTGTTCGTCCACAGGTGAAGGATAAGCACGTGGCCACAGAAAGGAGGGAGCTACTGACACTCGGAATAGTGATGCTGAGAGAGACGTCCACACAGCATGGATCCATTTAAGTAAACCAAACTAATCCCTCGTGACAGAAAGCAGAGCAGTGGGTACCCAGGGACGGCTCTGGTGGCAGGAGGAAACCTGAGAAGTAAGTGACGCTCACTATGGTAATCATGGTGATGGTTTCTGGGGTTAAAACTTACCCACTGCACTCTTTAAATAGTGCAGTCTGACAACTATACATCAATAAAGTTGTTAAAATAAAATATTAACGTTGGTTCATCATATAAATGACAAACATGCAATTTAATCAATTCTTCCAATTCATCAGAACCACGGCCAGCACCAGAGCTAACACCCACGGGACGGCGCCCACGCCCAGACCATCCTCCCCCTGACAGCCACAGGCACCGAAACAAGGCTGGGGCTGCTCTTGCCCACCACGCCATGCTCTCAGGAGGCAATTCTTGAGGGGGGGACGATGCGCGAGCGAGGCAGATGGTGACCGTGTCTAGCTACCTGCTGTCAGCGTGCTGGACTTCATCCCTTCCCTTCCCTCTCATCCTCATCCAGACCTTCTCCCCAGCGCCTCCCAGCTCACAGCTCCTTTCACGACAGTCATCGCCCTAATGCCCAGCTCTGACACAACCAGTGGAAAACAGCTCACAGCCGAGCCGTGCCCACTGAGCCGTGCCACACCACTGCCACCCCAGGAGCAGCCGTGCCCAGACCCTGGCTGCTGTTCTTGTTTTCTGGGCGGGAGGCAGGACCTGCGCACAGAGGCAGGGAGGGGTTCCCAATGCTGAGCAGCCGCAGTGAACGACCAGGTGGTGCCCACTGCTCCCGTCATTTCTTCCAATGGGTCTGTCTCGAGAGCCCCGGCTCGCTAAGGGCTCAGAGCTGAGAGGTGGCATCTACCTTCCTACCTCGACGCGGGCTCCGTGCTGATGCACATAGTATCTAACAGCGTGCTTTTCGAAATCTCTTAGTGTCAAGCCCGCTTTCTTATTTCGTTATCAATCTAACGAGTCGAGTCTGTGGCTGGATTTTCCTTTTATGGCTTTTGGTGGCTCTCTGAAATGGGGGACACAGCTCTGCGGGCCACACTGTGTCCCGGGAGCCCCGTCCCTCTGCCTGGGAGGCAGCACAGGGCTCATGCTCGAGCAGGGCCCCAGCAGATTGCCCGTGCACGCCCCACCACCCCGCTGGCTCTGGGGGGCCCAGAAGACCTTCCGAGAAACTCCCTTGAGGTGAATCCGAGGCGCCTGCTGTCGCCTCTGACCAAGCAGCCTACTGACCCCTGGCTGGAGGGCTGTTCCCAGAGGCCTAGCCAGGCCTCCAACGGGGACCCCAAACCCCGTTCTCTGGGCAAACAGTTGTCCTACAAAACTGACATCAATGCAGTATCTTAAATCACAGTCCAGAGAACAGGACACGGTCAACTGTTCCCTTTCCTTCCTTCCTTCCAAGGCAACTACAGTGGTAAGAACCAGGGTCACGCTTCCACCAGCCTAGGTGGGGCCACACCCTGGGGCTCCTCAGTCCCAAACACGGACACGGGAATCAGCGGTGTGATCACAAGTCCAGATGTGTCTCTAAAAACAGATTATATCCAGCAATTGGCCAACACACAAGATACCGACAGGAAGCCATGTGAACAATGGGCCGCTGACGACACGAGAAGAGAGAAGAGCCACAGCCAGGCACTAGGGTCGCGCTTCCAAGAAAAAAGAACCTCCAGCTGTCGCCCCTGCACGCCCTGGTTCCTCCATCCTCCTCCAGGACCCGTTTCCCTGGGAGGAAGGCACGGCTGAGGGTGGCGACGGCCAGAGACTCACGTTGTCCCGGATGTTGATGTCGGAGCCCTTGGACAGCAGCAGCTTCACGAGGTCCACGTGCTTATACTCGGTGGCCCAAATCATGGGTGTCCAGCCGCCATCATCCTAATTCGAAAAGAAAGAAACAAAAATCCATCACAGCTCCTAGAGATGAGCAACGTGAAGAACCACCTCGCTCAGGACCTGCAAGGCGGCCTGGGAGGCTGGAGCCAGTGCAAGTTCCCATCTTGCTGACAAGGAAGCGAGGCTCAGAGCTGCCCCAGCTACCTCGCAACTGTAGGACCAAGCCAGAACCAGCCCAGTCCAACCACACAAACCTCTGCTCTGAGGGGGACGGACAGAACCGCTGGTCACCCTGCCCGCTCAAGCCCGCTGGGCAGGACCCACAGGGACAACTCTACACCTCTGAAGACATGTGATAGAATCACATAAGAAGAGGACCACATCGACCTTCAGAGACCAGAGGCCGGTGTGGGAAGCACTAAAAGGGACAGTGTCTGCTTATCCTTTCGTCCCCGTCACAGAGACACCATGCAAGAGCAGCAGCCAAGAACTGCAGACGGACATTGTGGCCCAGAGAGCAACAGCAGCCATGCAAAGTTTGGCCTATTCCTGAAGAGCAGGGAGCAGAAAGCCCACTCAGGATGACTCCATTCGTAGGTCGACAGCGGTTCTGACGAGCTGGCTTTCTACCACTCTGCCCACCCAGGCTGTCTTCCTACTCAGTGGTCCTGGGTAGCTTTATTTAAATCAGAAAAAGACAACCCTTCAGGAAATGAGTATCATGTTGCCAACTCCTACTCTGGCGGCAGAAGGCTCCTCCATCCCAGCTTCTCTCACACAATGTCCTGCACATCACAGGTGCCACACTTCTCTGGTGGACACACAGCCTCCACAACTAAAGCAAGATCATCCCTGAGGGTCGACTGTGGGCGGCACTGGGGACAGGGTAAGGATGACACAAGTCTGCCTGTGGAGCCAGCCCAGTCCTGGAGAGAAACTCACAAACCCAACCACGTGGGAGACGACAAAGGAAACCGGGGAAGGGTATGCTCAGACGAGTGAACAGGGCAGGGGTCCAGCCATGGCCTTGTCAGAGCAGAAGTGGGCCACACACCAGACCACAGGGGCTGCTGTCTGGACCTCTGGGAGGGTCTCACAGTCAGGGTGGCGCACAGGGAGCCAGGTTGGCAGCCGTGACTGGGCTAATAGGGTGGAGCCTGTGAGTGAAGACAGAGTCATGTGGGAGGGGGCCCTGGTGAGCAGGAGGGGTCCTGGGTGAGAGGGAGGAGGAAGCACCCTTGCTCTCTTCAGTCACTCACTCGCTCAACAGACATGCATGGGCCTCCTCCACGCCAGGCACTCCGTGCCACACGCAGACCCATCTCCAGGACCCTGACAGCAGGGTGGAGACAGACATGCGGATGATAAGCAAACACTCAGGGAAAGAGGTGGAACATCAGACAATGGCCAATCATAGGAGGGAAGATGGGATGCCACGGGGAGTTGGGAAGGGGCCATGGCACATAAGAGGCTGGGGACCCCACTCAGGTGGGGAACACCTGAACACAGGCCAGAGGGAGGCCAGGGTGGCCCAGGTGGACCATGGGAGCGTGAGTTTGCAGAGCAGCCAGTGAGCAGGCCAGGGGAGGAGCAGACAGGTGGGGCCAGGCCAGGCCTTCCAGGGCCTTGAGAGGGGAGGCCACAAAGGATGGGTGTGGGACCAGGACTACTACAAAGGAGAAGTGAGTCTCTGGCCAGCCCATCAGATGGAATGTCAGTAAGTGGAGGGTGTGGCTTTACCTGACAGTTGACATCCATTTGTCCATTTGAAAGCAGATACTGAACCACGTCATAGTGGCCTTTCTTGGCAGCCAGGTGCAAACAGGTGGAGCCCTCTGCATCCTGCAATGCAAATGCCATTTAGCTCCAGAGAAACGACACTGTGACTCACAGAATGCCAGGCCTTGAGTGCAGGACCACGGCGAACCTTCATTCCCCACGAGGGAGGTGTGTAAGGAATGATGAGGGACCCAGAGTAAGGTCACACAGCCAGGATCTAAGCCCTGTCCGGCGGGCTCCAGACCCCCAGCTCCTGACCCCTGTCCCCTCCACCTGCCATGGTACAGACCGGCTGAGGGACACCACGGGCTTCTCAATGTGGCCAGGGTGCAGTGCCCTGTCCCTCTACAAGCTGCTGTGACAGGACTCCCAGGAATATTCCAGGCCTTTGGGGCTCCTCACGTGACAAGAGAACCACCTGCCTGCCTGGGCCCTCTGTGCGTTAACGGTTACCACGGCGCACTTAAAACAGTGCCAATGCCCCAAAACAAGTTGTCCATGTGCCACAGAACTCACAATGGCAAATGGCAGAGAAGAGCAGGGACCACAAGCCTGCCCTGCAGTCTGACACACGTCACGGCCGTCGACTGCCTCCGTTTCACTTCCTGAGGTGCCGGGCACATTTCCTTGTCTATTTCCTAAATCACACTAAATATATCACATTATTTGAACTATCTCAAAATAAAACAAAAACAACCCAGCCAGTCTGAGACCAGACCCACGGAGCTCCAGGAGAGACCCGGGTTCCCAGACGGCTAGGACACTACTCCCAGTTGCCATAGCGGGCCGTGGCTGACCTGAGCTTCCAATGCCCATAGGTGGACCTCCTCGTGCAGCCACCCCTGGACTACGCGGACGCCCTGCCACCACCTCCTCCTGGCAGGGGCTGTTCCCACTCCTCCCCGACTCCGGTCTGTACTGACCACACTCAGTACCCCACTTCTCTCCCTCATTTCTATTCTCAGAGCAGTAAACCCAGATTTTAACACACATCACTAAACATATTTCTGAAGTTAATCAGTAAACCCACTTTTCTCAAGAAAACCACTCAAATCCCATATTACCGGTGTTTAAACTTTTATTATAAATACAAAATGTATGGTTGTTCATTTAAAGGCATGCCTAATTTTTAAGTGTTCTCAATCATTAGAATAGGTACAGTCTGATGGTCCTCGAAATATGAGAAGATGTCACAGCTATGAGGACAGAAACCACAAAACAGATGTGCTAAGTGGGATGGTCTGAGTGCACCAAATACAGAGAGCCACTGCATTTCTGTCAGGCAGATAAAGGACAAATGCAATGTGGTTCTCACCTGCCAGTAGAATATGCCTGAATGAGTGAGATCATAGGTGCCCTGAGCCCCAGGACTTGAGGCAGAAGCAGAGAGAGACTGGGCAGAGCCCAGGAATGGGGAGAGACCAGGAGCGGGGAGAGAACAGGAGCGGGGAGAGAACAGAAGTAGGGAGAGACCAGGAGTGGGGAAAGAACAGGAGCGGGGAGAGAACAGGAGCGACAGGAGCCAGGAGAAAACAAGAGCAGGGAGGGACCAGGGGCAGGGAGAGGACAGGAGGGGGCAGGGCCCAGGCAGAGAGCAGCAGGGAGAGGACAGGAGCGGGGAGACTGGGAGTGGGCAGGGAACAGGAGTGGGAAGGGACCAGGAGCGGAGAGGGCCCAGGCACAGAAGAGGTGGCAGTGTGTGGTTCACAAGCTAGGGAGTTCATCCACAAAACAACCAGAGTACAGAGCAGGGACTGAGGGTATTTCAGCCAAGGGAGCACCACAGAAAATGATGTGAACGTGGGAAACGGTGGGAGCTGCAGGCAGGGAGAGGTGCATGGGTGGTTCACCCAGCGTTCAGTTAGGAAATCTTCAGGCACACAAACTTGAGTACACAGGACTGTCCCCCCACAACCCCACCACCATCTCAGGAACAACCACACAGCGCCTGGTCCCATTTCTCCTCCCCTCCTCCTCAGAGGTAATCACTATCCTGAATTCAACAGCTATCATTCTGAAGCATCTTTTGCTACTTCTGTTATATATCTATGTATCTATAAATGATGGTTTTACGTGTTTTTAAATTGTCTAGAAATATCATATTGTATATCCTTCTGCAATTCATATTTAGTTCAACATGATGCTTTTGAGATTTATCTTTGTATATAATATGTAGCATTAATTCATTTATTTCAACTCATGTGAAACTATTTCCAGTTTGCACATTCCTGGTTGAGGAACATTCAGCTGTTTCTGACTTTGTGTTATTTAAAGACATGCTGAATACTGCAAAATGCTTCCTGTGTGCACGTGCAAGAGTTGACCGCAGGCTTCTCCCGGCCCGAGGAAGGTTGCTCCCTCGCTTTGGGTTCTGGGTGAGGGAGACCCCTCCCCTCCCCCCCCCCCGCCCCACAGTGCTGCTGCGTGCTGCCAGGGAGTCTCGACCTTTGGGCTCCACAGAATTCAGTGGCCACAATGTGGCACCTGAGCAGTGTCCTAAAGGGCTGAGCACCCTCACGTGTCTACTGGTCACTTTGCTTCCTCTTCTGGAACTGCCTGCTCCTGCTTCTTGCTCATTTTCCTTTTGGGTTCTTTTATTTGTAGTAGTTTCTTAGACTTTTTGGACATTAATCTTTGGCCAGTGTGTTACAAAATCTTCTCCCAGTTTGTAGCCTGCCCTTTCATATACTCCGTCATCTTTTATTGATCAAAACTTCTTAATTCGAATGCACTTGACTTTATCAATCATTTTTGTATTTTCTATTCCTTGTTGAAGAAATCTTTCCCTATGCTGGAATCACAAAGATCATCTTTCCTCTTTGTTTTTTTTTTTTTTTTTTTTGAGGAAGATTAGCCCTGAGCTAACTACTGCCAATCCTCCTCTTTTTGCTGAGGAAGACTGGCCCTGAGCTAACATCCATGCCCATCTTCCTCTATTTTATTCGTGGGATGCCTGCCACAGCATGGCTTTTTGTGAAGCGGTGCCATGTTCGCATCCGGGATCTGAACCGGCGAACCCCGGGCTGCCGTGAAGTGGAACATGCGCACTTAACCGCTGCTCCACCGGGCTGGCCCCATCCTTCCTCTTAACTTCTGAAAGTGTTGTAATTTGCTTTTACATTTGATTCTTCTGTTTACCATCTGCACGATGCATGTTCTCCAGCCTCTTTACTCCCACCTGTGTCTTTACAGTTAACGAGAGAACGCTAAAGCAGCACAGAGCTGGCTCCTGCTTCTTTATCTACTCAGGCAAATCCCTGCCTTTTCGTTGGAGTGTTTAGTCTTTCATATTTCACGTAATCACTGACCTGGTTTAAGTGTGTCACCTTGCTGTTTATCCCATCTGTTCTTACTCCTCTTCTGCCTTTTAGTTACAAATACTTTTTAGTATTCCATTTTACTTCCTCTACTAGCTTTTTAAAGAGTTTCCTTAAAGCTCTAATTCTTTTAAATTATTCTCTTATTACTTTCTCTACGTATTACAATATTTGCCTTTATCAGTCTACTTACATTAATATTTCTCAGCTCCCCAACAGAAATAAAATAATGTGACAACAGGCCAGGTAAGTGCATCCACTGCTGCCCTCTCCGCTCCTGCTGTCGTACATTTCACTTCCAAATGTGTGCAACCTCCGCCTTAGAATGGCACTACCTCTGCTACACAGAGCCTTTTGTCTTCTAAGCAATTTAAAGAAAACAACAGTCTTTCTTATTTACCGTTCCTGGCACTTTTCTTTCATTCCCGAAGGTTGATTCTTCCTCTGGTAGCCTTAGTATAAATCTGCTGATAAATCCTATCAACTTCTGTTTACCTGAAAATGTTTTCTTTCACAACTATTCTTTGAAGGATACTTTTACTGGATGTAGCACTCTGAGTTGACAACGTTTTTTTTCTTTCAGCACAATAAAAATATCACTCCATCATCTCAGGTGAGAAGTAGCCAATCTTTTGCAATGTTGTTTGCATACAGGTATTACTTTTCTCTGCAGCTTTTAACATTTTCTCCTTATTCCTGGTTTTCAACACTGAACTATGATGTACTCAGGTGTGGTATTTGTCTTCACCCAGCCTGGGGCTTGCTGAGTTTCTTGGACCCGTGGTTGTTTTCCACCAAATTTGAAATACATGACCATTTTTTCTTCAAAATATTTTTTTCTACCAGGTTTTCTCTCTCTTTTCTGGGACTCCAATTACACACCAGACAGTTTGTTGCTGTCCTACAACCTGTTTTTCAGACTGAGTAATTTCTATGCTCGGTCTTCAGTTTCAGTGACCCTGTCCTCTACTGCACCCAATCGGCTGTTAAGTTCACCCATGAATTGTCCACCTCACATCTGATCACCTCAAAACCACCACCACTCCTCCAATTCTTTGTCTCCAGCTGCTTCCATAAACCCTGAACCCTAGCCTCCTGCCGCTTCTGTGGTGCTCTGCCTGGGTGCTGGCTCCTGTGACGAAGCTGGGAAATAGTCCCCAGGCAGAGAACTGGGTAAATGCAGAATTCGCCCACCCATCATAATGGAGAGGATTAGTAATAATTATCTATAGATGTTTACAGAAAAATTAAAAAAGTTTTCTAGATCTCAAAAACCACCAAAAACAAAACCAAAGGACAAAATACAAGGTTGAAAAAATATTCACAATATATGTGAATAACTACATACGAAAAAATGTTCACTTAAAGAAAAGTAAATTAAAATAGTAAAAAATAAATTAAAAGCAACCATTTTGCATATCAAATTATTAATACTAAAAAATAATCTGTAATAGCTGGCATTGGTAGGAGTGTAGGAAATGAGTGCTCAGACACTCCTGGGTGCAATTCAGAAAGAGGGATGAAAAGCCTTAAAAATGATTATGTATTTTGATCTAGCAATTCTGTACCCAGAAATCTATCCTGAAGAAATCAAATGTGCAAAGATCTAGCTATGAAAATGTTTGCCGAACCACCGTGTATAATAAAAATGTGAAAATGACATAAATATTAAAGAATAAGCAAATCTGAACAAAAAATGATAC
This sequence comes from Equus asinus, assembly GCF_041296235.1. Classification (NCBI taxonomy): domain Eukaryota; kingdom Metazoa; phylum Chordata; class Mammalia; order Perissodactyla; family Equidae; genus Equus; species Equus asinus. The sequence continues at coordinate 9,742,882 of NC_091799.1, forward strand.
AATTCTATCATGAAATACAACGCAGCCACTTGAAATAATGTTAGAGGGTAATATTTAATGACAGAAAAATAGAATTTGATGGGGAAAAGGAGTTGATAAATTAGTATAATCAGTGGAAAAATGTGTATTAAAGTGAAAGGCTATAAGATCTTTTTTATTTTCTTTTATTGTGGTAACATACATATATAACAAAATTTGCCATTTTTAAGTGTATGATTCAGTGACATTAATTACATTCACAGTATTGTGCACCCATCACCACTTATCTCTTCCCCAAACTTTTTAACCACCTCAAACAGAAACTTAGTACCCAGTAAGAAATAACATCTCTCTTCCCTTAGCCTCTAGTAACCTCTAATCTAAATCTGCCTATTCTAGGGACCTCACATAAGTGGAATCATACAGTATTTGTCCTTTTGTGTGTGGCTTCTTTCACTAGCACAATGTCCTACAGGTGCACCCATGTTGTGGCATGTGTCAGAACTTCCTTCCTTTTTGTTTTAAGATTGGCAGCTAACAACTATTCCCAATCTTCTTTTTTCTGCTTTATCTCCCCAAAGCCCTTCACCCCATACATAGTTGTATCTTAGTTACAGGTCCTTCTAGTTGTGGCAGTGGGATGCCTCCTCAACGTGGCCTGATGAGCGGTGCCATGTCCGCGCCCAGGATCCAAACCAGCAAAACCCTGGGCCACCGCAGTGGAGCACAAGAACTTAACTGCTCGGCCGCGGGGCCTGCCCCCAGTACTTCCTTCCTTTTTAAGGCTGAATAATATTCCACTGTGGATGGACCCCATTTTGTTTATCTACTCATCTGTGGATGGACAACGGGTTGTTTCCACCTTTTGGCTACTGTGAATGACGCTGCCATGAACATGGGTGTGCAAATACATCTGTTGAGTCCCTGCTTTCGGTTTCTTTGGGCATAACCTAGGATTGGAATTGCTGGATTGTATAGTAATTCTATGTTTAACTTTTAGAGGAAACACCAAACTGTTTTCCACAGTAACTGCATCATTTTACATTCCCGCCAGCAATGCATGAGGGTTCCAATTTCTTCACATCTTTGCTAACACTTATTTTCCAACTTTTAGATAACAGTTGTCCTAAGGGGTATGAGGTGGTATCTCACTATAGTTTTGATCTGCATTTCCCTAATGACTAATGATGCTGAACATCTTTTCATGTGCTAATTGGCCATTCACATATCGTCTTTGGAGAAATGTCTACTCAAACTCTCCCCATTTTTGAACTGGGCTGCGTTTTTGTTCTTGACTGGCAGGAGTTCTTTATATATTCCGGACAGTAATCCCCTATCACATATAGGATTTACAAATATTTCTCCCATTCTGTGGGTTGTCTTTTCACACTCTTGGATGGTGTCCTTAAATGCACAAAAGTTTCAAATTTTGATGAAGTTTAATTTATCTATTTTTTCTTTTATTGCCTGTGCTTTTGATATCATATCTGAGAAATCACTGCCAAATCCAATGTCATGATGATTTTCCTTTATGTTTTCTTCTAAGAGTTTTATGGTTTTAGCTCTCAAGTTTAGATCTTTCATCCATCTTGAGTGAATTTTTGTATATAGTGTCTGGTAAGGGTCCACCTTTGTTCTTTTGCAGGTGGAGATCCAGATTTCCCAGCACTAGTTATTTGTCGAAAAGACTGTCCTTTCCCCATTGAATGGTCTTGGCACCCTTGTCAAGAATCACTTGCTGTATGGGAGGGTGTATTTCTGGGCTCTCTATTCCATCTCGTGGTGTCCATGTCTGTCTTTATGCCAGTGCCACACTGTTTTGAATCCTGGAGCTTGTGGTAGGTCCTGAAGTCAGGGATCGTGAGTCCTCCGGCTTCGTTCTTCCTTTTCAAGATTCTTTTGGCTGTTCAGGGTCCCTTGAGATTCCATACGAATTTTAGGATGGGATTTTCTATTTCTGTAAAAGACGACATTGAGATTTTGATAGGGATTGCACTGAATTCAGAGGCTGCTCTGGGTGGCACTGACATTTTAACAATAGCAAGTCTTCCAGTCCATCAAACGAGGCGTCTTTCCGTTTATTTACATCTTCTTTCCTTTCTTTCAGCAACGTTTTGTAGTTTCAGTAGACAATCATTTCACCTCCTTGGTTAAGTTTATTCCTAAGTATTTTACTCTTTTTAATGCTATTGTAAATGGAACTGTTGTCTTAATTTCCTTTTTGGAAGGTTCATCACAGTGTGATTTCTGTACCAAGTTTGTATCTTACAACTTTCCTGAAGGCATTTATTAGTTTTAACAATTTTTTTGAGGATTCTTTACGGTTTTCTACATATAAGATCACGTTGTCTGTGAACAGAGATCATTTTACTTCTTCCTTTCCAATTTGGATGCCTTCTATTTCCCTTTTTGCCTAATTGCTCCAGGTAGAAGACAGGAGCAGGAAAGTAGAGAGTGAAGGGACCTAAAAGCCTCTGTGTGGCACACCCCTGACGAGGTGCTTTGTCTACTGTCAGGCACAGTGGACCCAGTGTCACCAGCATTTTCTACAAGTAAAGCAGTAACCAAGCAAGGTGAACTAGTTACTCCCAGACAACCAGGTGGATGTTTGATGGCCCCTGGTTCATCTCTAGGAAAAATTTCTACACAAAACAAGACTGTGATTCTGAGCAGTGAGCGTACCTTAGGATCCACGAGGGCCCCTGCCTTGAGGAGGTACTTCACCGCGTCTAAATGGTTGTTTTCTGCCGCCTCCATCAGTGGGGTCCTCTGGTCTTCTGAGCAGGTGTCAATATTTGCTCCCGCCTAGGGAGACAAGGGACAGTTGAGGCGTGTGGAGCTGCTGCTGCAGCCGACACCCAGTGAGGAAGTGTTCGCGGGCTTAAGACACTCGGAAAGACCTCACGAGCTATGTCCAATTGTCTCTGTCGACCAGCTATGTCCGAGTCTTCCAAAACTGAATTCAAAGACATGATCATTCTATTACTATCAAAGCTTTAGTTCAAGAAGAGCATTTTCTATTTCTAAATTAATTTGATAGGAAATGTTTACAGCACATTAGTGACAACACCTTTAGAAACAAGAAAGAAGGTGATAACCTTCTAGACGAGGCAAAAAAGGGGTGCAATGGGGGCCCCTCAGCAGGGCCAGCCCAGAGGCAGGCAGAGACCCGGCCTGCAGGGACCGCAGGACACCCTGGCTCAGTAGCCCGAGTGGCCTCTGTCTCCAGCTATTTTCATGTTTGCCAAAATAAACAGAACAAAAACTAATTTCTAGTGGTACGTATTTTGGAGCAATCTTTAGTTTTCCCAGTAGAGTGTGTACTTGAAACACGGGCGAGCTAGCAGGCTTACATGGGTAAACTTCTGTCTGTTTAAAATGTCAGAAGTCCCAACTTGAACACGGGTTGTGTGCTAAAAGCAAACCAGCTGTCTGGCAGTTGAAATCTTTCCCCAGAGGGGAGAAAACGTCTGACTTCTTAGACTGACATCCAAAGAGCTAATATTTAGTTTATAAAAGAAATATTTACTATGGAATATCGGAAAACAGTACTGTTTTCACCATTTGCAATTAAGAAATAAAAGTAACACAATTAAGTAAGAAAGCTTTAAAGAGAGAGAGAATGGTGCACATGGAAACCTGGGAGCAGAGAGGGTCCAGGGAGCTCTGAGGAGACGCAACGATTTCAGAGTTGCCTCCTCAACTCACAGGGCACAGCCACTGGGCCAGAGCTGTAGTCAGAGGTCAAATGGGCTGGAGCCTTAAGGCAGAAAATGGGGGCAGGGGATGCAACGTCGACTCTTAACACACAAAACTCAAAGCCAAGGTCAGTGGCCCAATATGAGGGCAAAGCCAAGCCAGGATTCCACAGCAGCCAATCTTAACAAATGAAAACACCACTCGAGATAGGGTGCAAAGTGAGGGGTTCACACAGCGCTCATGAGGCCAGTGTGGAGTTGGGCCACACTCAGCCCGGGCTGCACGGAGCAAGACGCATCTTCTGCAGGTGAAGGCCAGGCGCTGCCCACAAACTGGGCACACGCACTTGGCAATGCTCCTCCTTGACCCCTGGGAATCTCAGTCAAAGAACAAAGGCTGCGGGGGGTGGGCAGCTACAGCAGGCTCGAGGACAGTGACCACAAGCCAACCCAGAGGATAGTCTGGGAGGTGGGGGCAGCACCACGCTGGGCAGCCACTGGACAGGGCCCAGTCTGCAAGGGCGCAGAGCAGAGCCAAAGGATGGGCAGTGCCTGAAGGTCAGGGGTTGGGGGACCAGGCCTTCCCTGAGACTTGGGGTGTAGGTGTGAGGACTGCTTTGGGCGGCCCCACAAGCACACTCAGTGTGTTCGTCTCAACTCAGAGCTCCACACACAAGCACAGAGGCCCACTGGAGGGACACACAGACAACCCAGGACGGATTCCAGGAGAGCCCCCGAGGAAAGTGGCCATGAGCAGGAAAGCGCAGGGCATCCCAGAGACAGAGACACCCAATTTCTGAGAACCTGGAGAACAGGGGGAGGTGGAGAAGAGAGTCAAACCAGGAGGCTGCCCCAGGACCAGCAGGATTTCCACCAGAGCATGGAGAGCACAGGGAGACAGGTCTTCAAGGGAAAAGGCCCAGTGCGTCCAGCAGGACGGACCTGACGCAGGTCCACGGCGGGAGTGCTGGACACCGAGCAGGCCCCTGGAGAGGTGTGCGGGGTGTGTGCAGCCCACAGCAGGTCCTCGAGCTCCAGGGGGTCAGTGCAGCAGGCATCGCTCTGTCCCTCCCCTCCAGGCTCTGTACTAGAAAATGTGCCTTTTTCTACCAGAAAATGCCTGCCAGGCTCACAGCATGCTGTCGTTCAAAGTGAAGTAGCCGGGACGGAAAGCCCAGACACAGCAGCAAACACTACCACGCGAAGCCCAGGCGGCGGCTGTCCTGTGCTGCGCCGCAGAGGGAGGCGCAGGCTGGGCAGACAGAAGCCCAGCGGCAGGAGAAGTCACAGCAGTAATCTCTGGGGAAGACAAGCCCCGGGCCCAGGACAGACAGCTGCCGTGAGCAACCAGTGGCAGGGACACACAGACCACAGACGACCCAGTGTCGCCAAAGTTTGGGGCTGACCCACCGATGCGGGATGTTCTCCATCTGTGAACAGCACAGCCACTCTGACCACGTGGCCAGTGAGCAGTCAAAACGCAGCTGAGTGCCCAAGAAGCACATCCTTCCTTTCCTTTAATTTTGCCATTTGAATTCAAATGGCCCATGTGGCAGGGTCCAGTGCGCTGCAGGGGCCGGTGGCCGAATGAAACAAGAGAGCTGCTTTCAGCAGGCCCTCGGGATGAACACTACACAGGACGAAGCAGCATCACAGCCACCCTCATAGGCGTCCCTGCTGGGAGAGAACTATCACAGACCCAGTGGGCCAAGAGCCAAGAGCGAGTGAGGGCGTGCGGCTGGTGACATCGGAGGCAGTTCCAGTGCTGCCTTGGGGCTGGGGAGAGATCACGAAGCCAGAGCCGGCCCAGTGCAGGGCTGTGAGGGGGACGGCCTGGACACACAAGTCAGCCTCCAGGGAACAGCACCCTGGGCTCAGGGCAGACAAGAAATGCCCCCGCTCCCTCCCTCTCCCTAGGGGGATCCAGGAGAGCTGCTTGGGTTCTGGGGGAAGAAAAAGACACACAACCGCAGGCCCTCACGCTCAGGGCGTTTGCAGCCTGGGTCATCAAATTAAAACATCAGGCTCAGGATCTAATCTGAAGTGGTGCCAGGCCAGTCAGACCTCCAGGCGGTGGACAGACGTCAGTGCAGATCACACAGAACGCCTATGTATATAAAAGGGATTTTTTTTCAAAATATATAACATTGTATTTTGTAATAGTTTAAGACTCACAAGAGGTTGCAAAACAGAACACGGCGCTCCCTCGTTCCCTTCGCCCAGCTTTCTCCATGACAGCATCTTACACAACCACAGCCCGTGGGCAGAAGCAGGAAAGGGACATCGGTGCCACTGACCAGACCACACACCGCACGCGGTTTCCCCAGGGTCTGCACGCACTCATCAGGTTTTTTGGTCTTTGACTGAAAGAAGGTAGACACAAAAGGGTTCACACTGTGTGACTCAAGGAGCATAAAGTTTCAAGGCAGACAAAGCTAAGCCGTACTGTTGGAAGACGCTCACACAGTGGTAAAATGATTCAGAAACGCAGAGATGTGCTTGTCACAATAAAGCCCAGAGAGTGGCTCCCTCTGGGGAAGGTACACACAGTGTTTCTGGGGAGCAAGCAGAACTATGTCCCGACCTGGCAGTAAGGTTTACTACCTTTATAATCATCTGTTAACAGATGTTTACATTTTAAGGACTTCTCTGTATGCATCATACACACACACACACATTTTAATGTAAAAAAACAAAAAAGCTGAGCCAGCCCTAATGGCCTGGTGGTTAGAGTTCGGCATGCTCTGCTTCAGCAGCCTAAGTTCGGTTCTCAGGCATGGAACCACACCACTCGTCTGTCAGCACCATGCTGTGGCAGCTGCTCACACAGAAGAACCAGAAGAACTTAAAACTATACATAACTATGTGCTGGGGCTTTGGGGCGAAAGAACGGGAGGAAGACCAGCAGCAGATGTTAGCTGAGGGTGAATCTTCCCCTACAAAAAGAACTCAACAAAAACAAAGAGAAAACAGGTCCTTTCAAAGGAGTGACAAGCTGAGGTCCAAAGGAACACTGAGGTCAGGAGACAGCGGGACTGCCCCTTTCAGGAAGGGAGACAAAACAACTGGCAACCCAGAATTCCAGACTGAGAAAAAGCACGTCCCGAGAAGCCTGCATACCATCTCCAAGAGCCAAGAGCCACCGGGCTGCCACTCCCCTGCTCCCCCACCACAGCCCCACAGCACACAGACACCAGGGGAGCCTTGGGGCTCTGCACATCCCTCCGTCCCCATCTCCTGCCTCGTCTCCGTCCTGCAACAATCCCACAGTGTACTGGACCCTATGGTCCACCCTCAGCAAAAGCAGAAACCACACGCATGCCCTCCTCGACTTCTCAGCGCCAGGAGGAGAACGGGACGTCGCTGGAGTCCGGCCGCCCCACAGTCCTCTCAATACTGTTCTCCTGAGCCCCTCAGAACACCAGCTCCCCAAGGTCACTTCCTCCAACACTGCCTCATGTCCATACCAATGATCCCGCCAGCCAGTCTCCTGACCTCCTCCCTCAATGAGCTTGTCCTCTGTCTGGTCAGTCATCCTCGCCACGGTCACTACTGAGAACAGATGCCCGTGTGCTCAGTCTGAGCACTCCCCATCTGCTATCTCCAAATCCTTTCAGCTTCTCCCCTGAACTTGCGCCTGCAGGCCTCTGTGGGCCTCCCCACCAAAACCGCTCAAAGTCTTCTCATGCCAACACTCTCCCTCCCTCAGCCTCCAGGACCCTCTTGCAATCGCCTCGGAAGCTCGCTCCATGAGGATCTCATCAGTCTCCAGACTGTAAGGAATGTTTGCATGTTAGAACCACAGTGACCTCTGGGGGCAAGAAAGAGAAGTATGTAACTTGCAAGAGAATAACGAGAAAAGAAACAAGACAATTAAAACAAAAATCAACCCAAAAGGAGACAACAAAAGGGAGTGAAAAAGAAATATCTGTCTTAAAAGGCTGGGAATCAAAACCATAATATAAGACATGAGAAATTCAAATGTCAGAAATTACAGTAAGTATTAACTAGACTAAAGGTTCCTATTAAAATACCAAGACTGTCAGACTGAGCTTTTTAAAATCTAGCTATGCACTGTTTAAAAGAGGTATGTCCAAAACGAAGGGTCTTCAGGCTAAGCGGAAGCTGGGAAGGATCAGACGAGTACACTTTCAGATATTAGAAATCTACACCGATACATGTATCTACTACAAAATACAAATGCAAAAGTGGGCTCCAAATTTAAATCTCATTGCATCCTACTCTGTCAACACAGCTGCTTCCTCTTCCAGCAAAGGTGAGAACAAAAGGATGAAGAAAATATTCCAGGCAGACAGTGACTCGATGGCAGCAGTTGTGACACAAAATGGGAGACAGAGAGGAGTGGGGGGAAAGAAGGGCTGGGAACAGGAGATGGTCAGCCATTTCCACTCCATGGTGCCAACAGAGGCACACGCAGTGACAGCTGCACACATGTGTCCACACAGCAATGTCTGGGCCCAACAAAGAGCCGTCCCTGCAGACCCCCAACAGTGAAGACCAGCCGTTGACAAGGCCCTCCAACCTAGAACCTACTGCCAGCACTTTAGTCCTTCACTTTAAACAGAAACAAACAGGAATCATCAAGCATTTGTGGAAATCTTTAAATAAGAAAGACCAAAACAAACAGAGCAGCATAAAACTTCAAAACTGCTGTGGGTAACATTTTCAGAGAAACAAGGGAATAACAAGAGACTATAGAAAAGGAACTCTCAGGAGCAAGAAAGGGCTTGGTTTCAAAATGTGGCAGCACAGACTGAAAATCCCCCAGAGGAGCGGGCAGGGCAACCTGAGAACACCACCTAGAACACAGAACGGAAAGATGAAGAGACGAGACATGGCAGAGAGAAGCAGGAGCCCAGAGCGCCAGGCCCAAAGGCACGACGTCTGAACAGCAGGTACCCAGGGAGAGCTTGGCAGATGGACAGGAAGACGGCATCCAGGCAACCAGACGAGAAAGCCCCCCGACATCGAGGGATGGGGTGTCTACGCTGAAAGGCAGCCACGTGCCCTGGGGGTTAAAAAAGACCATGGTGCACAGAGACGAACTGTCAGACCAGCAGGTCAAAGAAGTTTCCTGCGGTCTCCAAGATCAAGAACGGACCACACGCGAAGGATCAGACTTAAAGTGTGGCCTCCAGGACACGCGGGCCCCGTGAACACAGGCGTCAGGGACGTCCCAAAGAGTGCTGGCGGAGCGAGCACAAGCCAGGGCTTTCCAGGGGGCACAGGGCACCTCATGTGTGAAACGGAGACAAGCCTCCCACTCTGCTCAGAGGGTGAGAGGAATGAGCAGGGTGCAGACTCCCCTCAGCCGACGGAAGCACAAGACAGCCACGAACGCTGCACGTCTCAGCTCAGAAACCACTGACGTGGTCGTCAGCAGGGCAAATTCTCACCGCTGACTTAAACGCAAAGGTGACGCAATCAACAAGGAGCGGGGAGAGGGAAGTGTGCGCCTGGGCTAGGCCCTTCCACACGAGGAAATCAGTAACGACACCAGCAGTGGAAACCACCTATCAGGAAACGCTGCCTCAGCAGCATGTTATGTTCCAACAGTGGGAAAGGCCAGAGGGCCTGCCGAGGGCAAGGCAGCAGGCACCAGGATGTGCCAGGACGGCAGGGACAGGTATGCTGGTTTCCACTGAAGCCTCTGAGCAGTGTTCAACTCTTTAGCTCTCAGAAATACAAATTTTGAGCTATTTTACACTGATGAAGACACGAGAGAGCAGGTGGAGCTCTGTGGAGAGGTGCGCTGCCCGACCTGAATCAGCATGTGGCAGATGTCCACGTGGCCGGCCTCTGCCGCGGCGTGCAGTGGGGAGCGCTTGTTCTGGTGCTCCATCTTGAAGTTGGGGTCGATGCCATCAACTGTGAACAAACAGTTTTACCAGTTATTTCAGAGGCAGCCACTGATTCCCACCACTGCAGGATGGTTAGAAAGGCTGACAAGAGACAGACATGGACAACCAACTTGAACCAACAGCCAACGCTGGAGCCGTGAAGGATCATCACACACCATCCTGTGTCCAGTGGATGAACCAAGCCCCAACTTCACCAGTAAGATTCAAAAGGAAGCATCCTCGTGTCACGTGGATTCAGTAGGTAAGGCTGTTGTCGGAAATCACCTAACAACACAAACGCTTCCCTTCTCTGGTCTAACTCGGGGCTCTAGTCATTTCTCTGGGGCTCCCTCTGTGTTTTCATGCGTCCTGGTCACAGCCTCCTGAGGCCCTGAGGGTTGGGTGGAGGGACCACTGTGCACGCCGACCTCAGAGGACAGAGGCTCCGAGGGAGCAGGTGCCTCCAGGGCATGGCCCTAAGAGAAGCACGGCTCGGGAGAGAGGCTCTCAGCAGGCTTGACGGGGACACTCAGCCAAGTGTCCAGCCCTGGAGCAGCCGGCCAACCTCAGCACCACCCAGAGTCTATGTGGAAAATGAGGAAAATCACCATTCTGGTCAATATTAAATAAAACTTTTCTTTTTTTTTTTTTAGCACAAACCGTTAAGCTTCTTTCTTGACTTACTGCCAAGTAAAGGGGTTTTTAATTACCCTTTCCAACCCAGAGAAATCAAGCCTAGAGCTGTGAACTCAGAATGAAATTACTACCCTTTCTTCAGCACAAGATGAAGCTGGGAAGATCTGACGAGCACATGTTTGGATATCGGAAATCTACACCAAGTGGTTTATCTACTATAAAATACAAATACAAAAGTGGGCTCCAAATTTAAGTGTAATTTAACTGCATCCTACTCTGTTCACACAGTCACTTCTTCTAGAGACACCTGCATCCACATCATCATATAGCACAACAGGCCCCAGCTCATTAATTTTGATTTTCTTTGAATTTACATTTTTTCTTAATTTAATAATCATGCACGTAATTTCTTTTTAAAAAAATGAGAAATTCATAGAGAATATTTCTACTACCACAAATAACTGAATATGAACATCATAAATAGGTTGAACACCACTGGGCAACCTATTTACACAGATCACAGAAATTAGAGACAGATAAACAGAGAAAATAAGACGGATCTCACAAGCAAAGAGTGACCAACCAACACCTGCTCCTGGGGGCCACACAGGCTGGCAGGGACCCCATGGAAGCGACAGCCCACTTACCCAGCATGAGGAGTACCTTCTGCAGCTCCCCTTGCCTGGCGGAGAAGTACAGCTGCTTCGGGTGGAAGCGAAGCTTCTTGGGTCTGCGGGGAAAGCACAGCACAGCTGTGGCCAGCAGGCTCCCCTCACCCTGGATCCAGGCCCACCCGCAGCCACACACACACACACACTCACACACACACACACACACACACACACACACACGCAGGCTGGCAGGGCCTGGATGACGGCCACCTGCCAATTCGTCAAGGTCAAGGGCACCAACATCCCCCAGGCTTGAAGCATCCCACAGGAAAAACAACAAAGATGAGGAACTGTCTTCTTCATCCACAACAGGAGAACGGCTCCTGAGGCTCCAGTATACTGTGACGACACAACCAACTCGGGGCACAGAGCGAACCACTTCCCTGTAGTGAGGGCAAGGGAGGCCCCGAGGTGTCAAGGCAGCACAACTACAGTCAGCTGCCCCCACCCCTTCAGTAGCACAGAGTCTGGGCCTGGTGAGCAGCACAGGGGACAGAAGAGTCAATGTAAGAACAGGGCCAGAGACGAGGCTGTAGACTGACAGAGAAAACACTACAGAGAACTCAGAAATGTGTCCCAACACTAGAACTTCCAGCAAAGCAAAAGAGCAACATGGCGCACAATCCTGAGGGAGGGGACACGTGGCCTGGCCCGAGGCCTGATGCGCTGGGCTGCTCAGCGTCCCTGAGGGGACCGTGGTGTCCCTGGCAAGAGGACACATGCCTGCTCATGGGTCAGGGACACTGGGCCCTGCCTCCCACAGAGCCACAAGTCGGGCTGCAGGATTTGGGAGATGGTGGGTAAACCTGCGGGGCCACTTCGTCCAAGCCTTCCTTTCACAGATGAGGGACTGGCCGAGCTGCATCTGTCCTAATGCCCTGAGGTCAATGCCATGGTCAGCAGTATCGGGGGGATGTTTGTCCTCACTGATGACTTCAAAGAGGTCACCTTTTGTCCACTATAATGGACAATAACTTGCAATAATTTTCCAAAATAATATAAAAATACATGAATCGTCCTGATGAACAATGTTAATGAAAAGGATGAAAAATGCTACAGCGATCTCCTGGGATGCCTGGCACCCTGGAGGGAGACCCCACACCCTTGACAGGGTGCAGGCACCTAAGAAGCAAGACCTTGGCAAGTACTGGAAGCCATGGGGGACAGAAGGACACACACATAAACGACCCAGCAGTTGGCTTATACAGGTATGGAGAGAGAACAGGAGGAAAAGAAATGTGTGGAAGGGAAGAGGCCCGGTATGGAGACGCAAAGGAGCCGGAGCCCTGAGCCAGGTCTGAACACGCAGGCCAGTGCTTACTTTTCCGAGTCCAGAGCAATGAGGGCGCTCTCCAGGGTCTCCTTCCCTGGTCCCTGGGAAAGGCCAGGGGCTGGCTTCACCAGCCCGGCTGGCCCCACGTGATCGAAGCCCTCAGGCACCGGGGGAGCCGTGCTCTGCGGTTGGTCATCCTCTGAGAGCAGTGGTCCAGCAGTGCTTCAGGAGGAGGAAATAAACGAAACGCAGGGTTTTAGAGACATGAGAAACCTCCCTTCGTGTGGGACCAATGAAAACAAACCATGACTCATTCGGAGCCGTCTTCTGAGAGGGAGAGGACTGAGCTCTCACTTATCAAAGAGTCCGGATTCAGAATCAAATTCCCAGAATACTGACATTCAAAACATGGGCAGCTTCTCCAGGACTTCTGGGCCACGTGCTCAAATTTGCTTTTGTGAATTTCAAAATCAGGTTAAATCTATCAATAAGTCCGCTGCCCTTCCCAACAGAAGGAAATCCATCGGAATTCTGATTCAAAGTGCATTAAATTTATACATTAATATGATTAAGATACAGTAATATGAAGGAACAGACACCCTTCCAATATTCAATTCTGCTATGCCTACTGCTCAAGTCTGACTTTCAGTGAAGTTTTACAGTTTTCTTTATATTAGTGTGATAAGCATTAATTGCTTTTTCCTGGTAGTTGTGGGTTTTGTTGCTGTTCTGAAAGGCTCTCTTTCATCATTTCATTTTCTAGCTGCATACTTTTGGTAGGGCACAAGGCAAGTGACTTCCGATATCTCTGCATTATCTGATCTCTTACTGACTCCTTTTAGCTCTACAAGTTTTTCAGCTATTTCTACCAAATTCTTTTAGGAAGAAAATTATGTTTCCAATGTGAATCCTTTTCTTTTAGGTCACTTTTTCAGCTAGTGCCTTCAAAACCTAATGCAGTAATAGCAAACTGTAGCAGCTCATGCTAATGTTTCATATTATACATGTATGCACATAGATGTATAGATGTATATGGACACATACATGGAGTTACAAGTGTGTACAGACAGATACAACTTGTTTAGATGTATACAGACATGTTCACAGGAGTCCAAGTTGCAGACAAACAGCTCCCTATGGGAGCACTGTGCCACTGACAGAAAATACTGTAATGCCACATCAATTAGGGTCCTGTGACATGGCTCAAAAACAGGCAAAAGCAAACTGCTGCAGAAAGCGGCCTCTGCACAAACGGCAACGAGTGTGTGAATTTCAGCGCGTCTTAAGCGTCAGAAATCACAGTGAGCCCAAGTCAGCAGGGAGACTTTTGGATGAAACAGCAGCAATCAACAACAATTAAACAGCCACATCCTCAGGGGAATGACGTGAGGCTCAGCCGGACACCGTACCTGCCCGTGGTGGTGTCAGCTCTGCCCTCTGCCACGGCGCTCTTCTCCTGCCCTGGGGCCAGCGTCACGGTGGAGGTCGTGTCTGCTTTCGCGATCGTCACCTCTTTGGCCTTGGAGGTCTCCTCCCCACAGTGGGGACAATAGCTGGCATTATTGACTCGAGAGGCACAGTCTTTGTGGAAACGATGTGAGATGCTGCTCTCAGGCTGACATTCCATAAAATTACCCTAAAAATGGGAAGACAAGAAATCACTTTTTAAAATTCGGGCTAATATGCAGAAAAGTAAACCAGGCACATCAGTGAGCATGGATGGGGGTGGGAGGCCAGAGGCCAGTCAGGGTCCCGGTTGCCAGCCAGGTGAGGAGAAGACCACCGCCCTACATCTGCGTGGACTTTACAAAGAGCGTACATGTCTCCCTGTCTCAGACAGAGAAGGTAAAGCAGGGAGAGGTTACCTGACTGCCCCCCACACCCCGTGCCCCAAGAAGGCCGAGGCCTCACTCCTCATCTGTCCTAACCAGGGGAGAGGCTGTACAGAAGACCAGGTCCCAAGGAGGACCCAGGGAGGACAGACAGAAAACAGAATCTCAGAACAGAGCATGGGAGGAAGGCGCTGTCAACAGTGCTCTGCAGAGGACACCAAACATCCCTGTGGCCTTTCAGGCAAACCCCTGATGACATGAGGAAAGAACCCTCACTGGCAGAAAGGGGAGCTCGAGTGTGAGAAGCCCTGAGATCAGCACATTCTCGCAGGAAGCCAGAGGCCAATGGACAGAGAGCAGCAGCTTCCCCCTTCTTTAGCAGAGATAAAAAAAGGATGTTCAAGACGGGGGAGGGCACACAGGTGTGAAATCCAAGGAGACATCCCTGGAGAAGGTCTGGACCGAGGTGGGTGCCTGAGCTGCAGGCCAAGTGAACTGCAGGGTCCCACAGGGAAGGTGCCCTAGGCCCCGGTGGGCACAGGTAAGTGTGGAATGAAGTAACTGATGAAGAAAATCCGAGAAGGAGCAGATGAGGGTGAAGCAGAGGCAAGGTGCACCCTGCCCAGCAGAGGTCGCTGTGTTTTCAAACACAGTGAGCAGCAGGAGGGGAAGCGAGGGTGCTGCCTCACATGCCCCAGTTGTCCCTGGGAGGCCAAAGTCTCACAGGTAGGGCTTGTGCAGAGCTAGAAACCTCCAGGTGGGCCCCAGACTTCAGAGCTGCTGGGACGTGTCTGCCACGCTTGCTGGCCAGCAGAGGGAGTGAGCACAGATGAGCAGATGGTGTGCCTCGCCGAGGACACGAAGGTTGGCTGGGCTAGCTGGGCACTTACCGCCGTGCAGAAGTAGCCGCAGCCGGGACAGCACTGGTGCTTCACCATCCGGCCCCGGTGGTCTTCACACAGTACCAAGAGTGGTGCCTTGCTGGATGGGCGCATCAGCTCATGCTTGACCACGCTGTTTGTGCACCTGCCCAGCTGCAATCAGATAAGACCAGGGTCAGCGACAGAGCCGTGGGCAGGGAGCTCAGCAAGTGTGAGTCCAAGGCAGACTTCAAGTGCCTGTGTAGGGTCGGGAATGTAAAGAGGGAAGGCAGAGCACCATCCTCTGCACGTCCACTGAAAGAGGACAGGGTGACAGGGTAGCCACGCCTGCACAATGTTAGAGGAGCAAGTGGTTAACCTCGCAAAACAAGGAGAACCTAAGAATCCTAGGCAAGCTGGGTTCTGGGCTGGGTACTGAAGAAAATGGAGATATGCCGGGCAGGACAACCCAGGCTGGACAGAAAGGATGTCACAGACCAGCAGTGGGGAACACACAGTGAATCCATGGAACCGCAAGTGGTTGGGGCAGCCAGAGCAAAATGCCAGTGAGGTCAACTACACAAAGACTTGACAGGTAGCCACACAGACAATGGGCCTGGGATTCGTCCCTACACCTGTCAGGTAGCCCAGGTGTGTTTCCGACAGCAGCCCACCTCAGGCCTCAGACAATGAGCCTCCCTTCCTTTTTTTTTTTTTGTTTTTTTTGGTTTGTTTGTTTGTTTTTTGAGGAAGATTAGCCCTCAGCTAACTACTGCCAGTCCTCCTCTTTTTGCTGAGGAAGCCTGGCCCTGAGCTAACATCCATGCCCATCTTCCTCTACTTTTTTATATGTGGGACGCCTACCACAGCATGGCTGCCAAGCAGTGCCACGTCCGCACCCGGGATCCGAACCAGTGAACCCCGGGCCGCCGAGAAGCAGAACGTGCAAACTTAACCGCTGCGCCACCGGGCCAGCCCCCGAGCCTCCCTTCCTGCTCAGCAACTGCACAGCTGATGCAGCCCTCCCCCTAACCAAGCACAGCGGATGCAGAGGGTCAGTGAGCACTAAGGGACAGAGCTGTGGCCAGCACACCCCAGTCCCATCTTCCTCACCCAACTCCTGCTCGAGGATTGCACTCTCCAGAAAGGTGCTTGCACAGGAGAAGCTAAGACGAAAGACAGAAACTAGTGCAAACAAGCCAATGTGAGAAGAACTCCGAGGAGCACAGAGATGGGGCAGAGGGAGAAGAGCATGCGAGGAACACTGTCGCTGATGCCCTTAGAGAAACAGACCTCATGACAGCTCTGAAATTGGGACAGGAAGCTATCAGGAAGACACACTCAGGGAACAAAAACAAACTCTCAGAAATTAGAAATAAGGTAGAATAAATGAAAATTTCCAAAGAAATGCTGGAAGATAGAGGGAATTTTCAAAGTAAAGCAAAAAGTCAAAAATATGGAAAACAGAGAAGAGATAAGAAAACTGGAGGCTCCATCAAGGAGATCTAAAATAAAGAAAAAAGGAAGAGGAGCAAATGATGAAAGAACTAAAGTGATATTTCCAGAAGTGAAGGATATGCACGTCTGTGCTCCTGAGATGAGCACCAGCAACCCAGAACAACCAAACACGTGTCCCAGGAGACATCAGGCCCAGGACGTGGGCGAAGACAGGTCCCAGCAGACATCAGGCCCAGGACACGGGCGAAAACAGGTCCCAACAGACACCAGGCCCAGGACATGGGCGAGGACGGGACTAAAAGTCCCCAGAGAGGACAACGCAGGCCCATGCAGTAAAACCAAAACAGAAGAGTGATCTCAACATTCAAAAGGAACAAGTCTAACCCAGAGTGCTTTACTGGCCAGAGCGTCAGCTAAACGAGATGAAACATTTTCAAAATACAAAGTCTCAGACATTTATCGCCCCAGCAGCCTTTCTTAAGAAGCTACTGAAGGTTATACAGCATCAAGATGAAAAAGTCTGTGACCCAGAGAGACTCACTGTGTCTGAAAACACCCAGGAAATAAGCAACCTCTCAGTTTGGGACTGAATCTGTAGTAGGTAGAAAGAAAACAAAAAATGAGAAATCAGGTAATTATTAACTCTGAGGAGAACAAAAAGTTGTTCAGGAAAGGAAATGTAATCCAAGAACAGTGCTGTTCGGCCACAAACGCTTCTGTAGCATGTTATGAAAACTGCAAACAGCTGTTTTAACCAAAAACAATGAGGGCCCATAGCCTGCAGACAGGGCAATGAGGAGGGGAACAAAAACGGAAAGTGTCTCCTGCACAGGAAGAAACCAACAACAACATCTCAAAGCAGGAAGCCAACAAATAAGAGAAGGAAGCAGATTATTTAAAGTACAGAGAAAAATATCATAAAGAAAAACTAAAAGAGGTCAGAGAAACTGCCTCCGGGGAGGGGCTGGGAAAGCCAGAGAGAAGAGCTGGTGTGAGCACCACCAGGAATTCTGAGGCTGGCAGGAGGCCAACCTGCTATCTCTGCTATCTGTCAGTATCAGAGACAGCTACGGCTGCACAAGTAGGGGTGAGATGCTGCTAAACACCCACCAACGAACAGGACAGCCCCCCTACCCCATCCTGTCCCCAAGAATCACTTGGTCCAAAATATCAGCAGTACTGTGGTCAAGAAGTCCTGCACAGAAGGAGTCTGAACCTGCTGCCAAGAGACAAAACAGTCAACAGAAGCAGACTCACAGGTGACCAGACGTTGTACTATCGGGGGGATGTTACAAAGTCAAATAGAAATGCTAGAAATAAAAAAATACGGCAATCGACAAATGCCTTTGATCGGCTCCTAAGTATACTCAACAGGGAAGAAGAAATTACTGAATTTGAAAAAAGGTCGATAGAAACAATCTAAACCTAAAATAGAGGGAAAAAAAGCAGAACATCCACAACATCAAAGGACCTAACACATGTGTGAGTGCAGCCCCAGAAGGAGAAGGAAGGACAGGCTGAAGAGCAAAGAGCCACCATGTGAGAACTAACTTTCTAGGAATAACGAGATCTCAGATCAAAATCCAAGAAGCTCAGAGAAACCCAAAGAGGATAAATACTAAAAGAGAAAAAAGAAAACCGAAAAACGGCCACATCGAAGCCCAAAGACAAACAGAGAATCTTGGAGCCAGACCAAGAAAAACTCACATCATTTGCAGAGAAACAAAGACAAGAACAACAGCCAATTTCGCACTAGAAACTACGGAAACACCACCAGAGCGACATCTTCAAGTGCTGAGAATTCTAGACCCACAAAATTATCTTTCAAAAACGAAGGCAAAACAAGGACTTTTTCTAACAAAAGCTGAGAGAATTCATTCTTAGCAGACTTTTGCTATGGGAAAATAAACATATAAATAATAATGGAAGGGTCTTCAGGCACAAGGAATGTGATACCAGAGGGAAGTCTGGACCTAAACCAACAATAAAGCTCTCTGAGTACAGTCTAAATGAATGTGAAGCAAAGACTGCTGTCACGTTTCGTAAGTCTAAAGGATAACTGACCATTTAAAGCAAAAACAGCAGCAATGTACTGTGGGGTTTCAGCATACACAAAATCAAAACGTATGACAAAAGATCCTTACACTATATGTTAAGGGGTATAATATCAATTGAAGTAGACTGTGATAAATTAAAGATGTATATTGCAAACCCAGTGCTGCCACTAAAAACATCAGAAAAAGATGTAAATAATAAAGCCAATAGTGGAATAAACTGGAATCACAAAAATTCAATCCCAAAGGCAGAACATGAAGAAAAAGGAGTGACAAATGGCATAAATCTTAACACTATTCAAATGTTAGATTGCAATGCAGCTATATCAATAATTACACTAAATGGAAGTGATCTAAACACAGCAATTAAAAAAGAGAATGTCAGATCATGTAAGAGAGTAGAACCCAGCCATGTGCTGTCTCCAGAAACTCCTGTGAGCATGAAGACAGAGGCAGGTTAAACCAAGGGTGGGATCAGAGCCATGAGACAGCACTCAGAGGACAGTGAGGCAGCCATCTCAGCATCAGACAAATGGATCTCACAACAAGGAGTGTCATGGGGACGTGCAGGGAAACTGCATAAGACTACAGGAGCCAGTTCCCTGAGAAGACGTGCGAGTGCACCTAACAACAGAGGCTCAAAGTACAAGGGTCTGACCTGAGAGATCTGAAAGGAGAGACCCAAGATTGGGACTGAAGAGTCAACACTCTTCCCTCAGTGACAGACAGGACAAGAGAAAGGCACCACAAGACCTCAACAGCAGGCTCTTGACCGTCTTGGTGGTCACAGGACTGACTGTATGCATTTGTCAAAACTCAGAAGTACACCCAAAAAAGGTGACTTTTACTGTGTGAGAATTGTGCCTCAATAAAGCTGACTGGAAAAGAAAACAAAGAGACAAGGGAGCTTGTTTCTCAAAGGGTTGCTACCAGCTAAAGATGAGACCGACTGAACATCAAAAGACAAGTATTCTTGGGAAAATAGCAGCGGCCTAAGAATTTCTGGAATCCCACATAAAACAGACAGAGCAACTAGTCAGCAAAACCAAAACCCACAAACAACATTTACAATAAAACCAAGTGACCACAGACCTAAGATGCAAGTGGGTGGAGGCAACCCTGAGATGTGCGTGACACGGGTGTCTCTGGGTGGGAGGAGAAGGAAGACCGACAGCGTCTCATGGACCCAAGGACAGGAGGGCATCAAAATACCAAGAGGTCCTCACTGGGCACCCAGCAGGAGGGAATGAGAAGAGCAGGCGAGCTGGGAGAGGGGTGCCCTTCTCAATCCAAGGGAGTCATGGGGCTGCCTGCGAGCTGGGGTCCAGGATTGCCTTCTGGTCGGGGCACAAGGACACCAGGGAAAAGCTGCTAAAACTAAACCAAAATTGAACACAACAGGGACAAGAGAATGAAGAAAACAGAGCCCAGTGGTTTTCAAACTCTTTGGTTTCAGGGTTCTTTTACATTCTTAAAAAGTATTTAGTGTCCCAAACAGCTTTTGTTCAAGTGGGGTATATCTATTGATATTTACCATATTGGAAATTTTTAAACTTTTAAATATTAATTTATTTAAAAATAGTAAACAGTCATGCATCACTTAACAACAGGGAAACGTTCTGAGAGATGCGCCATTAGGTTATTTCGTCGGTGTGTGAACATCACAGAGTGCACTTACACAGCCTAGATGGCAGAGCCCACTGCACACCTAGGCTCTATGGGACTAATCTCATGGGACCACCATTGTATATATATATCATCCTTGACTGAAACATCATTATGCAGCAAGTGACTGTAAACTTATCACATGTTAAGGTAAAGAACATACTTTAATAAAAAAATTATTTTCCAAAACAAATAATATGTATAAGAAGAGTGGCATTGTTTTAGATTGTCTACAAAACTCTTTAATATCTGGTTTAACAAGATGGCTGGATTCTTATCTCTGCTTTGGCATTCAGAGCAGATAACTGGACATTCTTCCCTGACCCTACATCAAAACTCTACAAGTGATAGCTGAAACAGACTCATTGCAATGTGAAATCCAAAGCCAGTGTCCACAAAGTTTTAGTACTGTTACATTAAAACCCACTGGCAGGCCTTGCACTTTGAATGATTCTGTAATACTGTGGAAATTGTTAATTCCATGAGTGATACAGATCTTCTAAATGCACAAAATGCCACTGTCCACTTTGAAAGAATAAGTGAGGAGGAGCCTCACTTTTTAGTACCATTATGAAAATAGTTTTGACCTTGCAGACCCCAGGAAAGAGTTCAAAATGAAGAGGGTCCCATGGGCCAAAGCTGGGGTGATCTGAGCTTCAATAATAATAATAACACCAAGAATTAAAATCCATCAAATATGTTTAAATACATGAGTTCATAATGTTATTTTAAAAGAAAGAATTGGTCAACCTCAAAGGATGACAGAGAATAAACTCATGATCTGAAAGACTGGGAAATGAAGAGAGAGGCTCAAACTTTCACCCTGTCTTTCCTCTAAATGTGCCAACTGGCAAAGGAAACAGCAATGAGATGACTTGTCTCTTTATGAAGCCATTCCAACTAATAAATCAACAACAAATGACAGGATATCACCACTCTGAAACCTCCAATGAATTAATAAATACGGGCATTAAGAATCAACAGCTGATAACATCAGAAAAAGAGAGACAACCAGATAATAGTGCTTCTTGTCTCAGGCTAAACTCCCCACAAGTCTAGCAAAGGGATGGACCTGAGTCTGGCCCAGCCTCTGTACCCAGCTGCAACGTGCAGAAGCACTGAGGAGCATGCTGTGTGCACTGTGAATGTGGGACCCACAGACTCGGATGACAAGGCCAAAGGCCCAGGTTGCTCCACAGATAAACTGAAAGGAAGCAAAAGGGAGGAGGTGTGTGTAAAGTAGAAGACAGAGGGCAACAGGGTCTCAGGACACATGTGTGGATGCTGAATCGTGTGGATGGAGTGAGCAAGACAGGAGGCAGGACTGGGGTGGTGGGACCAGGTCCACTTTCTGATCTTGGTGGTAGCTACCAGACTGCTCGCCCTGGACAGACTCATTAGGCCACCTTGGATTGTTTTCTGGATCTATGCTTCATTTTACAACAAAAAAGTTTGTAACACATTGAATACAAAAAAGACCGTGAGTTCCTAAGAGATGTTGGGGGTGGGAGGCAAGATCAATTGAGCCCACTGCTTGCCACAGGAAGCTGCTAGGGCACCAACTCCTTATTTTGGAAGTGAAAAAAAGGTCAGAAAGTAGCTATTTATTCTGTCTGTCTACTATGAAGTGTATTTCTGGGGCACCAAATAGCCCCAGCAGATGTGGGAAAGTTCTTCTGTGCCAAAGAATTCCAGCTAGCAACTGTAGAAGGAACAACAAAACAGTAAAATCACCATTTTGCAACTTCTAATGAGATGATGGATTCAGGCAGTGGTGACTGACGACAGTAACACCACCAAGTGAAGCTGGTGAGGCGCTGACGAAGAAGGCACAGGCAGCGACTAGAGAGAGCCCCGCTCATCTTAGCATTGTTCCTGATGGGGTGCATGGTGAGCTCACTGCACCCCCTCACTGCACCCAGAGCATTCTTGCCAAAATTAAATCAAAATAAAACTAAAATCTTAAGTACCTGAATCTACTCAAGTCTTCAGACATAACTTCCAGGCTACAGGAACGGAAGGGATAACTTAACACAAGAGAGCCATCAGACACACCCAGAGCCTGGGGCAGCGTACAGCCGGTTCCCTCAACAGCCGACAGCACGGGGACCGGAGGACGGCTGAGGGAGAGCTCTGGACTAAAAGAGACGAAGAGACTCGAGACACTGCAATTAATACAGCAAGTGGAACATTGTTGATTCAATTAGAGAAAAATGTGGTAAAGAGACATTTTTTTCACGGACATGTGACTATCGACTAGGCATTACACAGTAATAGCAAACTGCTGCTCTTTTTGTTACATGAGAAAAGGTTCTCTTTTCTCTTCAGATAGATACGTACTGGGATATTTAGTGGGAAAATGGGGTTTGGTTTAAAATGCTAGCTCACAACCAAGAGAGGACAAGAGGGAGGAACCGAAATGTTGGTAAAGGCAGAGACAGAGTAATAGGTTCAAAAGGATGAGTGCACTTTTTCAACATGAAAAGTTCTTTTTTAAAAAACGGTGGACAGGGTCTGTGGAGGCTGCGAGTGACGGAATGCGTGGCAAATAACATCCATGTCTCAGCTCAACTCTGCTGTCTCAACCTGTGCACACCTGAATTTGCGGCAAGGCAGAAAAACCTTCACAGAAGTGCGACAGTAACGGAAAAATAAAGCCTACAGGTACTTCTATCCACGCACCGCACGGTACCTATCTTTCTAGAAAGCTCCAGACCCGTGTTTGGTCTCCACTATCTCGCTGTGTCCCTGCTGGTGCCTGTTGGCTGCTTCTGTGCAAAGTCTACTGGAGCTCCCGGTCACGTGAGGCCACGCTCGCCGGAAAGGCTCTGCTCCAGGCACGGCCGGCCCATGGTGGCGAGCAGAAGTGAGCATGCTTACTTCGTGGTCGACGCTCTCCGTGGCCATGCACTGGTTGTTGGCCAGCGTGGTGATCTCTCGGCTTTTCGGGGTCTCCATCCGGCAGCTGCAGAGGGGCACTTCCTGAAGGCCATCCGTCTCCACTGAGTCGGGCCCGTTGGCCAACCCTAAAGTCACACAGACATGGCGAGCGTCACTAGCAGCGGTGCGCACACCCAGACGGGCTTTCACGATGTTCAGCGACGCGTACTCCCCCCCTCACGAGGGCAGGCCAGAAAGCGCCCAGGCAGCCTCTGCAGAGACCTCTCTGGAACAAAAGCAGCACTGGGAATTCCGTCAGCACAAGCAGCCCCCCAAGGGGAGGGCCCAGCCCGTCGAGCACCTACCATGGCGGGAGAGGCAAGCGCCTCTCCAGCCAGCTACCACCCACCGGGCTCTCGAGAGTGACCTGGTAAACCCACGTTCTCAGGAGCCAGCAGTAAGTTCAGAGAGACTGTCACCAGCTATGCCTAAATCTTTTGGTTTTCACACAAAAAAAGTTTACTGTATGTTGAGACCTTGTTTTCCTCACTTGTTTTTAGAACTGCAGCCACAGACACAATCAATTCAATTTTGAAGAATTTAGTAACAGTTTATTATCGAGAAGGTTTTCACCACTGCAACAGTCCAAAGGGCCCATTTATTAGCTGATGGAGGGAAGAGCTGGGGAAACAGAGAGAAGAAAGCAGGACAAGGATAAAAATAGGAATGTGAGCAGCACTCAGGGTTGTCTTCTCAGCCCCGGGGTCACAGTGAAGCCGCCGGGTCCAGCGGCACGGGGAGGAAGGGGCCTGCAGCCCACACTGAGCACAGCCAGCTCTGCCTCAGCCCACGCCAGGCCCGCCCAGAAAGACCCTTCGATCCGACTGACGACTACAAGGACTGCTGATCCAAAGGCAGGCACCTTTCACGTTCTCCTTGGGAAACAGAGTAGAAACATAAAATGAATCAGTGTGTCCCACCCCCACCTCTCTTGGGTAAGAATAATGAACTCTCATCTTCACGTCTACAACATTCCCACGTTGGTCGGAAGACATGCCCTGACTGTCTTCCTCCACCCTGTTTGTAACCTGAGGTTGGGCACAGCCAGGACGCACTCAGGAAGCGGGACCCTGGGTGCTCTGCACAGCGTGAGACGGAGGCAACTCCGCCTTGGGATGTCACCATCGCCCGGCGCAGCCAAGCCTCTGGGGTACCCACACCCCAAGGGCTGGACACCTTTCCTTTGTGGTGAGGGAAGACTTCTCCGAGAAGAAACAGGGGAACGGTGAGGTAGAACTCACATCAGAATCACTGCAAGTTTAAAACTGGGAGGGCCTTTGTGGGGACCTGCTCAGCAACTTGATTTTTAAATGAGGAAGACACAGACTACGCAAAGGTGCTGCCAACGCAGCTGAGAAGGCTGAGGGGAGGGGGCAAGGGCCCAGCTCTGCAGAGTTAGTTTCCCACACACGTGCACAACGGGGCAGTGGCTCAGACGTCTCCTGAACCTCGGGTGTGCTCCCGTCTCCAGAGGTGGGAGCCACCACGGACGTCACGTGAACAGTGCGAGCAAATCCCACCCGAGTGTCCCCTCCCACTAAGCTCTGGCTTGCCTGCCGGCTCACATTTCCACATCACGGGCTCCTGACCTCCCTCGTCACCTGAGGGGATCACAACATCACTCAACCTCAACTCAGCAGACCGAGGAGCCAGGACAACGAGAAGATGGACATGCCCACATACCGTGATTTCTGATCTTGGCACAGACATTCTCCAGGCTCAAGCCTGGACCATGCTGAACCATGACCCAGAACTGTCGCCCACCCTTTGCACCTGTCACAGATATACACCACGCACGTCCCAAGCAAGCCTGAGGCACTGCACCCCTCCTGTCCCGCCTGAGGCTCCACGGCTACCTCCCACAAGCTTCTGGAGCTCCAGTGCTAAAAAGCATGAACACAGCCAAGCAATGCGGCTTCTTTCTTCTCTGTGCTGATTCTCTAAATCAAAGCAGGATTGATCCATAAGTGGTGACCAATCACAGGGAAAAACCCTTGGGGAAGCCACCTTAGAAGAGGTCTTGGGATCTCAGGAGCCTGCCTCGGCTCCCAGGGGGCCCTCGCCTTGCCGCTCCTTCGGTTACTCTCTCGGGTCCTTTTCTGTCCACCCCTTTACCACCACCTTTGGTCCTTACTTTTACCAGACAGAGTATGAAACCTGAAGGCGGCGGGCCCCTAGACGCCACCTCCCGCCATCTCCCTCAATCTCCTGTGGCTCAGCTAAAACAACAAATCATGGCAAGAGCCTGCTGCGCCCATGAGTGTCCAGAGGGCGCTGTGCTGCCTCCTCACCTCTGACACCAGGGCACAGGGGAGGAGGCACCTGATAAAATGAAACACCACTTTATGCTTATGTCCAATTCTGTAACTTCCTGAAACAAATCTAAAAGCAGGTTTAGAAAACTTAGACACACAGTGTTCTGGTCCATCTGGAAAAAAAACATGAGGGTTCTACGCTGAGAACTCTGATAATGGAGAGGGGTTTCTCCTCTGTTTGGTGCCAGAATAAAAACAGTTGTTTCTCTGATGGACAAGCCTACAATTTACATCTTGAGCTAAAGATTTCTCTAGTGTTCAAAACTCTAAGAAGCTAGTTATTTGTCCTTTAAAAAATGATTGGTCAAACTCCTAAACTCCTATAGTAGTCCACAACCCAACAGCTGCAAAATCCACATACAATGTAAATAACTTTAGGATTTCACATTTTCCCCATATTACGTTTCAAATAGATTTTCCAAAATAGTCAGTTATTAGTGACTTTTCATTGATAACAGGTTTCCATATGGCTGAAGAAGAGGAAACGCTGTGGAAACAAAGTGTGAGTGACGCTGACAAGCTCCGGCACAGTGCAGGTGGCCCACGGTCCCACCGAGTTCCAGGGCCACGGGTCTTCCCACAGGAGTTGCTGATGCATCTGTGATTTAAAGGCTCGTTTAAAAGCAGCACTACACGTTATATTCCATTACAGAGGCATCTGAGCACTGTTAGCTCAACACTAACCAGAAGACATATTTCAACCAATCATAATTAGAACCAGAGAGATTTAAAAAGCCACATTATTCAAAATCATGCCACCTCTGTACTTCCTGGAGCACAGCCAGGACAGAAGGACGTCTTTTTACCAGGAATTCCACACAAAAACGTGTCTGACTTATGGGGAATGATGCACGACCACCAACAATCTGACCCTTGGGGATAGGTCTGCTGCTTCATCCCTGAGGGTTCCCTCACTTGAACTCTGTGGTGACAGGCACACACACCTTGTGTCGAGTCCACTTGGCCACCTTGCAGGGATGCATTTACTCAAACCTTCCATCACCACCCACCAGGGGGCATCCCACTGATACGCAGGAGCCGCCAAGGAAACAATGAGCAAGATGGCACCTGGCCTGGTCACAGCCCCACATTCACCTTCTGCTTGTGAGGGCAGTGTCCCCTTGACACGGAGATCCAGGGAATCCAGAGAAACTTCCATGTACCCCGTACTGTCTCCTGGCGCCGTCTGCTCTGTGCTTCCTGATGACGACGTGTATGCTTCAGAACCTGTATTCAAGGGGCACGCACGTGAAACTCTGCACCAGGGGCCAGGCCTCCCCAGCAGGATGCATGGGGGCCGGGCCCACGGGGAATGCTGATCAACTCATTCCAACAGCAAACTAAAAGGTCACTGTCATCCAGGTCGCTACAACTTCACCATCATTTTCTTTCCTGTGCATCATTTTGCTAATTCCCCCATTTCTATGTAATATTCACGGGAGGAAGGAGGAGTGTGTCAAGAGAAACAAAGGTACTTAGATGTGAAAACATCCTTCTCTGTAACTACACAGCTAGACAAAAGCTGATCAAATAATCAAGGAAATGGATAAAAACTTGGTATGTGTTATGTTCTGTGAATATTACTTTAAAAATAAAACAGAAAAGTCTGACCTGCAGGTTTGAAAGACCACCTGATGTAAAGTTGCTAAAGACACGTGCATTGTTGCTAGGAAATCTGCCCAACCTCACAGGCACCGGGGATTCAGGCTTCACAGGGAAAGGACGCAGCACTGCAAGGAGGCGCCACCCGTCGGACACAGGTGGGTTACCAGGTGCATCACTCACCAGAGAGCAACACAATCTGCACATGCCAAAGAGAAGGCGTGTGTGCAAAAAAGGAGCTGTGTAGTGGGGGCTGCAAGACTCAGGCCTACTGAGCCCGAGGCCAGCCTGTCCACACGTCCCAGGAGGGCCCACCTGGGCATCTATTATTGTAAGGGCATTTTACTGAGGAAGCCTGTGAAAAGTGTGCATATACATGGGATAACATCCAACACCAGCAAAGCACAAATGCCCATATTTCATAGCCAAGCTTCTAAATACTAGTCATTGATATTATTTCAATGATCGGAAATAAGTAAGCCATAATACAGAAACTCATGGTATCCAAAGTCTTTGAATTCATACCATATTCTGCACCTAGATCTTAGACAGACAGAAAGGAGCCAACCAGCTGTAAGAAATCATCACCACCAATTTGAAGAACACGAGAGATCTTTGTGCAATTTTAAACACTACAGAAAAAAAATAAAATTCACACCCCTCTGCGGATAAATATTTAAGCACACATTTTACACATTATGCACAAGAAGGCAAAGATGAAACCTCTACCCCAAAACAACTTAGTCTTGGATCTACAAATGCTTTTGTGAGCCAACAATAAAAGCTACATCAAGTATTCTGATCTCAGGTGAGCATCGAGGTAAAGAGAAAAGGAAACCTAAGTGAAGGAGATGGAGACGAAGTTCACAGGAGCTCCCGTGCGCCTGGAGAGTCAGCGAGCCCCACCTGCCACCTACCTCCAGTCTGAAACTGCGACTCACACACAGGCCTCCTGCAGCCCTCCACAATTCAGGGGACAGCTTTGCCTCCCCGACATCCATCTAGCAAACTACTTCTATATCAGCGGAATCGAGAAGAACAGCTAAACTAATTGTGAAAAATGAACAAAGGCCTGCAGCTTTGTGGTGCTGGTGTAAGGATAAACAAATAAAGGAGACAGACTAGAAAGTCCAGAAACAGCCCACACACTGAGTATCGATAAAGGTTTGAAGGGCGAAATGGAGAAAAGTCAGTTCAACCAATAGCACAGATCAACTGGCTATTCACACCTGAAAAGGCAAGCCTGACCCCACCTAACACAAAAACTAACTGGAAATGGATCAGAGACCCATGGGTAAGTGCCAAAACTGTAAAACTTCATGAAGAAAACCAGGACAGAATCTTCATGGCCTGAGTTAAAGATTTCTGAGATCACAAAAAGCATGATTTTTGCTTTTTTTGAGGAAGATTATCCCTGAGCTAACATCCACCACCAATCCTCCTCTTTTTGCTGATGAAGACTGGCCCTGAGCTAACATCCGTGCCCATCTTCCTCTACTTTCTATGTGGCACGCCTGCCACAGCATGGCTCAATAAGCAGTGTGTAGGTCCACACCCAGGATCCAAACTGGCAAACTCTGGGCTGCCAAAGTGGAAAGCAAGAATTTAACTGGTACGTCACTAGGCTGCCGCGCCCCGCCCCCCCCAAAAGCGTGAATTTTAAAATAATTCATTGACTTCAACAAAATTTTTAAAACTTTTACTAGGTGCACACATTTGCAAAACATGTATCTGACAAAAGACCTACATCTAGGAATATTGAAAGAATTCTTCTAACTCAATGAGAAGACTTACAATCAGACTTAAAAATGAGAAAAAGATACAAACACTTTAAGGAAGCTATACAAGAGCTGAGATGTGCAATCTCATTCCTCGTTAGGGAAGCTCAAAGCGAACTTACAGCAGACACCACTACACACCCCCAGCAGTGCTGAAACTCCAGAGACTGACCACAAGTGTCAGCAAGGACACAGAGGGACTGGAGCACTTATGTGCTGTATGGGAATGTTAAGAGGACAAGTATTTTGGAAAACAGTTTGGCAGTTTCCTAAGAAGTCAGACATGCAGCATGCAACTCAGCCATTCCACTCCTAAATACTTACCATCCATTCAATAAAGACTTGTACACAGACATTCATAGCAGTTTCATCTGTAGTAACCAAAAACTGAAAACAGGCCAATGTCCATCGACAGGCAAAGGATAAACAAACCACGGACAGTCACATCCTGCACACGCTGAGGCCAACTATCCACACGCACTACGCACTACAATGCAGATGGCTCTCCAACAGCTCTGCGCAAAGAAGCAGGCAGAGAGAGGGCACCTATCCAGTGACCCATTCCTATGAAGTTCTACGAGTGCTAACAAGGTGCAGAGGCAGAGCGCGGTGCAGACGTGCCTGGGGAGGGAGGAGGGCTGGGGCGAGGGTAGCTCACCAAGGGGTGGCGGGGGACAGGACCCTGCCGGTGCTGGGGCATTCACAACTGACTGTGGTGGAAGTCTCACAGTCACACATGGGTTAAAACTCACCAACCATATGCCTGAATTACATACAGTTTATCACACACCAAGTCTTCTGCAACAAAGCTGTAAAAGCGACCCCTGCTCACCTTCTGGGTTTGACAGTCACTTCCCTCCCTGCATCCCCTTTACAAAACTACTTCTAGGACAGGGGAAACGGACCGAAGTGCCGAAAGGTACCACCTGGACCGAGGAGACTGCCCACACAGGACACTGAGGGCAGCTACAGCCACGAGGAAACATCCATGCAGGCCGCAGAGGCCCAGCCAAACGAGGAGCGATGAACGACCCCTCAGCAAAGAGCAATGAGGCCAGCACCACAGGTGTGGCAGAAGCAAAGCCCTTCAGGGTAACCTGAGCATCTCCAACAAAGCCATTCCACACATTCTCCAGGCTTTTTTTCTTTTTTATTATACTTTTATTTTTTTTGAGGAAGACTGGCCCTGAGCTAACATCTGTGCCCATCTTCCTCCACTTTACACGTGGGACACCTACCAGAGCATGGCTTGCCAAGCGGTGCCATGTCCACACCCGGGATCTGAACCGGCGAACCCAGGGCCACCGAGAAGCGGAACGTGCAGAATTAACCGCTGCGCCACCGGGCCAGCCCCTCTCCGGGGTGCTTACACAGCGGAGCCCTCTTTTCAAACGGAGTCCTATCAGCCCACAACCACAGGGCACCCGGGCCCGCGTGTGCGCATCACGTGTACCTGGCCCACTGCCTTGCTTCTTCTTGCTCCTCCGCCGCCTCTTCCTCGCCGGCTTGACCCAGGGGCTGTCAGGCTTCCCCTTCCTCTTGAGGAACTTCTTCTTGATGCTGGACTCAGAGCTCTGAGGACCAAGGGCAGGGACAGAAAAGCAAAGCACAGGGGCTCCAGAAAGCAACAAGGACTACGAGCTTTCTTTTCTTGCAAAGTAAAATACCTACTATATCCTGTTTCTTCCACTAGAAGATTAATTTACTTTTAGACATTTTTCTCAGTCACATTCTTAAAGATAGCCATGCTTTTTCCTAAACATCACTCTAAGCTCAGTTACTTTACACGCCAAAAAAGGGGCAAGAAAACTAAAAAGGAACTTATATATCTTATTGGAGTTTGGCACAAGAAAGAATAAATGAGAAAGTTCTACTCGGGACTAAATAAATAAGCTCAGTGGGGAGAGAATCCACTCCTAATCAGATGCATCCATTCGTTTTGCTCATGAGAAAAGGAAGAACTAATGGCTCAATTTGCTTCAGAATCTACGTCATATTAATTATCTATGTGAAGGACAACGAAAGAGGTTGTAATCAATTTATAACATTTCAAGATTTTTTAAGCATCTGTTTCTAAAGTCTAGGCGTAGAAAGGTGTCTGACTGCCACACATTACAGACACACAGCATGGGCCACCAGCCCCTTCCAATTAGTCTAACACAAGGATCTCAGGACTCCTGCTTACGATGGATATAAACACAAAGTTAAAAGAATGTGTTCACCACACAGAAAGAGGCACCAGCGCAGGCACTGGCCTTCCCGACCGCCTGGGACGAGCCCTCGCGTTGGGCACTCGGTCAGCCTGTAGTCATCTGGCAGGGCAGGTGGCTCTGGCGGTCGTCCAGCAGTGAGCATCAGGCTCCCTCCAAGGAAACAGCCCACTGCAGCCTGCACTCCACTCCACCTGCCTCAGTCCTGTGCTACCCCCTTTCTTTTTAAGATTTTATTTTTCCTTTTTCTCCCAAAAGCTCCCTGGTACAGACTTGTGTATTTTTAGTTGCGGGTCCTTCCAGTTGTGGCATGTGGGATGCCACCTCAGCATGGCCTGATGAGTGGTGCCATGTCCGCGCCCAGGATTTGAACCGTCAAAACCCTGGGCCGCCAAAGCAGAGCACACGAACTTAACCACTCAGCCATGGGGCCGGCCCCCTGTGCTCCCCTTTACAGC
Organism: Equus asinus; assembly: GCF_041296235.1. Taxonomy (NCBI): domain Eukaryota; kingdom Metazoa; phylum Chordata; class Mammalia; order Perissodactyla; family Equidae; genus Equus; species Equus asinus. The sequence goes on from NC_091799.1 coordinate 9,774,172, forward strand.
AAAAATTCAGGTGGAACTTCTGTAAGCCCTGCACCCAAACCTCACTGTCACTGCATTCCACTGTCCCAAAGAAGTGACAGTCTACTACCAAACCCAACAGTCCCGTTTTTGGCCCACACGGCAAGCTGACGCCATAGACCACTTCCTCCCTCTTAACAGAGTTTCTCAGTTCACGTGGCCCCTGACTCTCTGAGCTTTCTTCCCACAGCACGAACACCCCCTTTCCAGTCTCAGAGCCTACTCATCCTTCTCTACTTAATGCTTTACCTGTGGGGCATTTCCACAGGCTCCATCCTGGAGCCTTGTGCTCTTCAGCCATTTCTCCCATTCCCTGGCCTGGACCCCCGGCCCTGGCCTCTGGCCTCTGCCTCCATGACACCTCCACCTGGCTGCCCACTAGTGATAATAGCCTTGTGCTCACTCCTGTCCCTCACCTCCATGTGATGTCCAGCCCACCAAAGGTCCTGCCAGTTCTACCTCAGACACCTCAATTCCTTCCTTCCCTTGCACATCAATCACAGGGACAGAATCATGACTGCCGTCCCTGTCACCAGCTCCTGTCCCATCCAACCACACACGGCAGGCAATGGCCCCCCCTCGACTTGAGTCCCCATCACCCACTGCGACAGCCTCTTCGCCTGCCCTGCCCAGCCCGGCCCCATCGTCCTCGGCTCTCTGCACAGGTGTCCCTCACGCTCCTTTCCAAGGGCCAGGACCAGATCTGCCTGGCCATAGTCATGGCCCTGGCTTCCAAACACACACTATCTCGCAATGAATGACAGCTGAGTGAGGTACTAGTCGGTCCACGGCGTCTCCTCTATTTCCTTTGTTATCAAACAATGAAGTAGAATGCAGCGCTGGGCTTACCAGATCAGACTCGTCTCCATCCTCCTCTTCCTCCCCGGTGCCGGCCGACTCCTGCTCCTCTTCAGACTCGCCATCCAACTGACGAGCCGCACAACAAGCCAAAAAGAAAACAAAAACTAATGAGACCCTTCAGTGGCAGGTGATTCAATCAAAAATACATTTTACCAAACACACTGGCAGTGAACGCTGGAGATGCATGTGCATACGCTGGACGCTGTCTCTAGCACCCGCTCTAGGCCCCTTCTGCTCCCCTCGAGAGCCCCCATCCCAGGCGGCTGCTCCTCTGCTGTATTTCTATACTGCCTGGACATACAGATCTGCACTACTGATCTATAAGTGATCTGGGAGGCAGCTCCTCTGGAGTCTAAGAGGTCGTCAATTGTATGCTCAAGATTTAGTGCACTTGATGCATTTTACATGTGGTAGAATGCAATTAAAAAGTAACAAAACACACACAGTAAAAAGATTTTCCGAGCCCACAAAATAATATAAAATGCAAACCCTACCCACCCCCCGCCAGCCCCAGGGCCATCCTATGGCTGCTGCTCATGGTGCTTCCAGCCAGTGTCTGCCTGGACGCGAGAGCATGCTTCTGTCTGTACAGACGGCAGGACACCAACACACTTCTATGAATGTTATTCTCTGCCAATCAAAAGTACTTTTTGGAATTCTTTCCATATGAACAACAGAAGTACCTTATTTTTTCTTTTGTATTTATCTTTTCTATCCATGCAGGTGACACATGAAGACATTTCCACTGCAAAAGATCCTAAAACATACGTGAGTGCCATTTGCCCTTTCCCACCACTCCTTGAGGCAGGGATGTGGTCATCCACACTGTGAGGCTGCACACAGTAACTTCTTCCATGGCCGATGAACACCCCCTGCACTTCCCCCTAGACAAGCCAAGACTCTCCGGGACAACGGAGAGACACGCTACTCTCTGTATAGGATTCTCTAGACGTGGAGTTCCAGGAATGCTGCCACCAGCACGCCCACAAAAGCACGACCAGCCTTCCAAAGGTGCCGCGTGCGTGCCTGGGTCTTCATTCCCCACGTACATGAGGAACCGTGTGCTCCATAACTTCAGCGCACTTCTCTACTTCTTCCACTACGTCTGCCTTGACCATATCCTCAGTCCATATTTCTAGTAGATCTGTGCTTCTTATTAATCTGTAGAAGAATCTACACACATACAGGATAGTAATTCTTCGTCTGTTAACTGTTATAAATATTTTCCCAATCAAGTTCTTTAAGCTTTGCTTCTGGTATTTCTTCTCAAATAAAACTGTGAGATTTTCATCTGGACAAGTCAAATGTGTCCATCTTTCCCTTCGTGGCTTCTGGGTTTGTGTCCTGCACTGGAAGGCCTTCTTCATTTGAGATTTGAGAAATAATTTCCATCATTTTCTTCCACAGTTAAATCTTTTGTGTTGACGCTTTAAATCTTCTGGAATTTACTTTTTTAAATAACAGTTTTACTGAGATATAATTTATCTACCCTAAAACTCATCCATTTAGAGTACACACTCCAGTGGTTTTTAGTACCTCAGATTTGTACAACCATCATCCCATCTAACTCCAGAATGCAGTTTTCACTTGTTAGACACTGTGATGCAAGAGTTGACCTCTATTTTCCCCCAAAAGATCAGTCAGTTGTCCCAATAACATCAATTGAAAAGTTCATGATCCCCTGACTACTAACTGAAAACCCCTTTCTTACAATAAACCCCATCTTTGTCCAAACGGGTGTGCGCGGGTCCCTATTCCACTCCCACTGCTTTCCTGTTCCTGCACACACCCGCTGCACTCACACTCCAGGACTAGCACTGCGGTCCTCCCTCCCTGCTCTCGCTGTGAACAAGCCCCCTGTCAGCTGCTCCACAGAAAGTCCTGTCAGGATTCTGAGGAGGACTGTTCTGAATTACGGATAACACGGGGGGAATAAAATAAGAGATCTTCTCATTCAGACAAATAATGGGTCTTTCCATGAACTTCTGTCTTTTTTTAACCTCTTTCAGCAAAGTTTTACAGTTTTCCTCTCAGACATTTCTGGTTAAATTTATTGCACAATACTCCAGTGATATTAAAGAATTACAGCTAATGTTTACGTGTGATACTATGGTTTTATTTTTCAAAGAGTACTTATCTTTTAAACATCCACACTGAAATCTCTGCTCAAGACAATCCGTGTACAAATAAACAAGATTGGCCATGTGCTGACTATTCACTGTTTTCCTTATGTTTGCATATCTTGATATTTGCTACTTAGAAAAGTTAAAAAACATCCCCAGGCATTTACTGATGCTTCTGCCGCTGCTGTCGCCACCTTTCACCCAGACTGGCTGCTGCAGCGAGGAGGAGACAGGCCACGCCGCCCTGCCTGAAGTCAGCTTCCGAGCTGAGGCAGCTCTTCAGCTGGCTTTTTTTCAGCTGGTTTTCTCCAATTCTTTTAGATGGATGATTACATTCTCAGCAAACTCTTCTCCCCTGTCCTTTTAAATGTTAATGTTTCCTTCTGGTCCAGCGTCACAGCTGGAACGACAGAGCTGCAGTGCTTCTGTTAGGAGAGAGCAGTGAATCCTCCCTGTTTTCATCACTGATATTAGAAATGCCTCAAAATTTTCACCATTCACTATAGCCTTTTTTGTAGGATTCTGATATCTTTAATGAGCTTTATTTAACGTAGGTTATCTTTAAATTTTAGTGGGTAATTTTTTATTTTAAAAAGATTGAGCAATGAAACTACCAATTAAAATAGGCACATTAACAACTTAATTAACTCCAGTTCCTTCCAAAACTCCTGTAAAGTGACTGTAAAGGAAGGAATAAAGTTACTTTATAAGGGGTCCTCGCTAACCGCATGTAGAACAGGTACAAAGAGTAAGGTGGAAGTTGAAAAGCCGAGGAAATCAGAAAGAGAAGGGACAACTGCCCACATACTCGAGTCGGAGCTGAAACATGAGTGAGCCAGGGCGAGCTCACACAGGGTGGGCAGGCACTCAGCAGGCCAGGGGAAGCAGCGGACCCTGACCCAACACGACGCAATTCTGGTCACCGGCCCAGCTACAGACTCGGGCTAGGAGCTGAGGGTGTTATGCAGTGCTATCGCTTAGAGTTATGCAGTGTCTAGATTCTCTCTGGAAGATGAGAGATCTTTGATCACAATAAAGAACCCAGAAATAGACTCAACTCCGTATGCCACACAGTATACAATAAAGGTCACATTATAAATCAGTAGGTGAAAGAAACAGTCAATAAACGGTGATGACATATATGGCTAACCACTTTGAGGGAAGCCATGTACCCTGACCTTACATTTTGTTTAAAAAGCTTCATTGAGATATAATTTATATATCATAAAATTCACCCATTTTGAATGTATCTACCTCATGTTTTACCACAAAATAAATTCTATATGAATCAAATACCTATACATAAAGAAGAAATCAGTGAAGTATTAGAACATGGCTTACATCAATTTATTCAAAATCACTACTAAGAAAGGTCTGTTTACCATAATTAGAACAGAGAATGCAGAAATCATCAAGAAACAGACTAGTCCCCATGGGTTCTGACATCACGGGCGAGGCTGGGGAGGTAACCAAAGCTCACACGAGAGCAACTCAACGTTCACACAAAGCTCCAAAGACCACCTTCTTAACAGATGCACAAGCCAGGAGAAAAACGGACAGAGGATGTTTAGCAGGTCGCTCAAAGAACAACAAATACTGACAGCCAGTGAACACGTGAGAAGCTGCTCAGCTCCATTCACAACATCAGTTAAACACTGGAGTTCCAGGAGCGCAGACTGCAGGAGAGGCGAGAAAGCCATCTCAGCTCCCACAGGAGGAGGCAGAGCCCACGGGTGACCTGCCAGCACCGAAGTCTACCTTCTAAATGCAGATCACATGCATGACCACAATCACACTCCACGAAGCATGACACTGAAGGCCCCCACGTATTGCGGGAAACAACAGAGGACAGTAACACGTGGAGTGGAGCGCGCATCCCGTAAAAAGACAGGGAGGCCTGGCAGCAGGTTTGCGGCCGTGGGCAAAGCTACAAGAGGCAGCGGGGCGTGGTGAGAATGAGACTCCTCCTGGTCACAGGATGTGAGGGCACCAAGCCTACTGTAGCCACCGTTTAAAAGCCACCACGAGAGTCAGGACCCTGAGGGCTGCCTTCCTTATACTTCTCTATAGGAAAGGGAAAAAAACTAATAAATGATATTTAAAATAAATGAATTTTTAATTCCCTTTACATCTCTAATATTAGCACTTTCCACCAATTTACTTTTGAACAATTACCATAAGAGCTGGGGACAATATTTTAAAATTTGCCCCGAAACCTGCTAAATAAGTAGAGGAGGCATTAATTGCCTAAAAATGAATGTGAAATTTAAGCAACACAAGAAAAGACATCCCCAAACTCTGAAAGTTGAAGGAAAATGCTTTACACATGCCAAGGCCATACCTACAGAGCACAGAGCTGACTCAAAGTGTAAAATGCTTATCAACAAAATTATGCATTTCAAACAAGTCACTATTTAACCAACTCACCTGGAACTTCTCTGCCTGCTCTTAGTTTTAGAATAACTCATTAGATATAATAAAAATTTTCTCAAAAAAGTCTGCTATATAGGCTACGAATAGTAAAACAGCAACTACGTATCCATATCAGCATGATTCTCAACTCCCCATCTATTTATCCCCCTCAGAACTGAAAGAGCATCAAGACAGGCCCAGACGTCAGCATCATTCTACTCAGGCCTGTACCCCGTGCCCTGGAGACCCCAGCCCAGTACTACGCCCTGGGACCACCTTCAGACAGTGCCTGGCCAGCAGAGGCCACCGCACTGCCACCTCCCAGAGCTGGTTCTCAGGCAGACATGGATCAAGTATTCAGCGGCCCCCATCCAGGATACACCAGGCCTCGACAGACTGCACATCCACAGGCCCAGTCAGCAGGCCTGGGTGCTTGCTCCAGCCAGGAGGACAGAGGCTTCCCCAGGGTCAGCTCCTTGCCTATAGGAGGAAGAGACCTGCCCCTGAGGAGAGTGCCCAGGACAGAACAAGGTACGTCCCACAGGCCGAGGACGAGCAGCATGACTGGCACACAGCCAGCCATCGATTGATTCTCATCAGTCTAGAGCTTAAAAAAAGCTCAAGATGTTAACTTCAACGAATGCTGTACATTCAAAATAAACTAATCTAGAATTCAAGAGAAATAAAATACAAAAATCCAAGTCAGAAGTAGGTAGGGGCTTTATTAAAGCCTAGAAGTGCCCAGACTGCGCACCGACGGTCCACACTGCAACACTCTTCACCCAAGGAGGTGAGAAAGGCCTACCTTCTGGGCGTGGTCAGCTGCCAACACACTCTCTTTGGAAGTCCTGCTGTCCTCCGTGGGAAACACAGCGGCCTGCTCAGCTCCCTGATCTTCGTCCTCATCAAGTTCCTCCGAGTCTTCCTCCTCCGAGTCCATCTCCAAGCTCTCCCCGTTCACATGAAGGGCACTGTCGCCCAGGTCCTTCTCGCCCTGGAACATGGCAGGGGTACGTCCATCATGCAGAACCCCAGCATGAGGAACAACCTGCTAACGTCACCAGGGCGTGGCCTGCGGGACTAGACACAGCGACTCAGCCACAGGGGGAGTGCCAGTAGGCAGTGGGCGGGGTGAGGAGGCCTCCAACAACCCACCTGGACAGGAGGCTGCACCCTAGAGCAGAGGCACTTTAGGCCTGGGTTCCTTCAAACGGGATCGAGGTCACCCAAATGACTGGCAACCTCACATGGTGCTCTTTTGGCCAAAGAGTTCCTGGATACAGACTCTTTATTTCCAAGCACACCTACAAATGACACAAGCGTCCCTCTTACCTTGGAACCCACAGTGGAATGAGTTATGCTCTTAAACATCTCAATCACCGTCCTCTGTTTTAATACTTTGGTCTTTTTCTTAGGAACCAGGCTATAGGTTCCCATTCTTCGTTTTTTCTTCCGAGATACTGCAGCTGCTAAAACAAAAGGCAAGCAAGCTAAAAAAAAAAAAGTCAAAAGGGGACAAGAAAGGAAAAGAAACACATTCAAGTGTTTTTAAAGGTAGGTGACAGTTCACAAATCTGATTACCAAAGTCATAGCATGCCACACAGTGATAGCCATTTCTTACTTGTCCTAAATTGCACAGGGAAAGCTGAAAATACCTCACAGATCATTTGTTTTATTCACAATGAAACGCTAAGCTGTACAGATGGCAGCATGAATCACGCCCCCACAGGCAGGAGAACCCACCACCTCAGCAGCAGGGCCTGGAATGCCTCGCACACCCAGCCCCTGCCTCTGAACACGAGCAGTGCTGCGAAGGAAGAGGCCTCCCTGCCAATCCCTGGGATGGGGCTGCGTCAAGTTTCCTGAGACCCTCTTCTCTTATCTACAACGAGAAGTCAGTCGCATGGTCTCTGGACATGTCTACCTCTAAAGCAGGACCACGTAACAGTGACCACAGTCCACCACCACCAGGACCCTTTCCCCATCACCTGCCTCCTCACTCAGCCGCCCTCCAACTGAGAGGAAAGAAGTCCTTGAAGCCACGGCCCAGCGAACTATCGAGGTACCCAAGGGCGAGGAAGGGGAGGATGGGGAGGAGCAAAGGCCCAGGGGGTCTTGGAGCACGTTTTCAGACAAGCGGCAGTGGCAGGAGACCGATGGGGGCTTGGGGACCCGACCCAGTTCTGGATGAAGCAGCTCCTCCAGGTTGACTGGCTTTATAGAATGAGGTTCTCTACAATACTTCATTTTTTAAAAGCATTTCAGGGCTTAAAAATAATCTGAAAAACACTGCTTTAACATAGAGGAACTCTATTAACGGGCTGAAAAAAATACTTTATGTTTTAGTTCCACAAAATGTAGAAAAAGAATGCATGAGTATGGACTGTAAACACTGCATGGGTCATGCTGACAGCCCCACGAGCACATGGCTTCGAGGACACTACATGTCCTCATCACGAGGAAGCACGGCTTTGTCCGTCACATGCTAGAATGAGGTGACTGGGCAGCAGGGACAGGCGAGCCAAGCTGAGATACGAGTCCTCTGTGGTCACAGGAGGGAGAGTAAAATGCACTTTGTCACCAACCTGTGACTCTGCTCACGGCTCCTGCTTGTGGTGCAGCAAGATGGAAGAGAACAGAATCTTCTGAGATCATGACCACAGTAACTTAAAATATTAGTGACAAGAGATGAGCTGGAATCTCAAACTTTCTACTGTACCGGCTTAAGCACCCCTCCTACAGGGAAGACAGCACTAACAGGCAGAGGAAGGAGTGAGATCTGAAGAACAAAGTGGGCAAACCATTTCTGGCTCCCTGGACACTGTCACAAAGGGCTGTGTCCACATCCACCACACTGAGTAGACTACGTGTGTCCGATCCCAGCCCAGACACCCCTTGCCTTCCCCCAATACTGAAAGGTACACTAGCAACTACGCAATGAGGTGAGGGGGCCACAACGGCGCTCCCCTCTGTAGGCGCAGAAATTGTGACTTCTGCTTCTTCCCTGGGAGGTGACAACAACAGGAGCAGCCCAGCTCAGGGCATATCCATAAGCAAAGAACAAGGTCAGTGCGCTGCTGAAGGTGCGTCCATGCTGTGAGGCTGACTCACACACTGTCCCAAAGTAATGCACCAGCTTAGCGCCATTTCCAGCTTACGGGTGAGGAAAGGAAGAAGGATGTGGAAGGGCTGATTATGGGAAACTGCTAAACACACTGAGCACTTCTTTTAAGACAACTTATACTAAAAAGATGAAATAATAAAGCTAAAATAGGGAAAATCTTACATTAACAGAAACACTGACTTCGACAATCCTTGCCAGTCCTCACACACATGGGTGCAATTCCAGAGAGTTCTGCAGAGTACCCGGTTTGACTGTTTAAAACAAGCAATAGTGAGCCAAAACAGGCAGAAGGCTGGGGCAGGGGAGGCAGACTGATCTTGTTTTCTAACTACCACACTCCAATAAACAGAACGAGGGCTTCCTGGAGAGACAGCCAATTCCAGACTAGACCGGGGAAGGACAAGACGAGCTGGGACCATCCGGCTGAGTCAGAAAGTCCTCATCAAGTGAAGAGGTCACGTCAGAGGACTCGGGAACCAGCCAGAGGGGCAAAGTGGGACAAGCGGATAAGATGGTGACCGATTAGAGCCCAGAGACTCAACCAAGGATCCATGAGTGGAGACTTAAAAATAGATAGACAGATACACAGATGGGAAGGTGAAGCACTTCTTTCCAGCAGAAACTCCACTAACAAATGAAGAGGGAGTGACGGAGTCAGGAACCCACCCTGCAGCCACCAGTCTGGGCGGGCATCCTCAGATGCTGAAGCCACCAGTCGGATCTGAGGAGAAGCAGGACATGTGCAGAGCTGCAAAGGACACACGCTGATCACAATTTAGGGAATAGCAGCTTTGTGACCGACGGACCTGCAGACCCGACCTGGCCATGGACGGACAAATGGCCACCACATACACCCTGAGGAGATGCAGTGAGGACACGCCCCTCAGTGACGTTCCATGACCTGACACTGACCAGGGGAAATGGCAGCAAACCCGCAGAGGAATGCTCCAGATTAACAGAGGCTAACGAGACACAGCACTAAGTGACTGTAGGACCCTCGACTGGAACCTGGACCAGAAATGCTTCCCTGTGCTATAAAGGACATTAATAGGGCAACTGGCAAAGCTGAACGAGGCATGAAGATTAGATAACAGTATTGCGACAAAGTTAATTTCCTGATTTTGACAACTGTGCTGCAGTTATCTAAGAGAATGTCCTTATTTTTAGGAACATTACATTGTTATTTTTAGGAAACAACACTGAAGTATTTAGAGGTCAAAGGGCCCAATGCCTGCAATTTACCTTCCAGTTTCAGAAATAAAAAGTTTTAAGGGCAGGCAAAGCTATACACATGTGGTAAAATGCGGGAAGACACACACGAATTCTCACAGAACTTGTGCAACTGTTCTGGAAGTCTGAAATTACTTACAAATAAAAAGTATTTATGAGTCCAGAAGAAGACATGCACTTATCACGGGGTTACACTCCCTGGTCCAGCCTTTCAGATGGACAGCCCCCAGCATACCAACCACCAGGCTGACCTCACTTGCATCTGTGAGCCCCCACCTGACATGTGTGAAGGCCTCGTGCAAAGGGCCTTTCTGTACTGGAGGGAGGCATCTCATCTCTGTAGAAATTGTGTCCTAGAGTCTCGAGAGGGAGGCCCCTCACTCTAGGCAAGCCCATACCAGTATTCTCCCTGTGGGGCTCTCATGCAGCCCCCACCTCCTGCAAAAGGATCCAGTGAGGAGGCAAATGTCCATCCAATCTCCCAACTGACCAGGAACAGAAGCAAGCTCAGAAGAGAGAGGAGAGCAGCTCACAGGGACGTGGTTGGTAACACAGCTGGAACCAAACCACGGGTCTCCCCAGTGCACCGTGATGTTTCCTCCAACAGCACCTGATTTGTAAACTGGGCGAATTTTGAAACCCAGACAGTCTTTCACCCAATTAGACCAAGGCAGTAAGATCTTAGTAATGAAAACAACCTTCGCCCTGAGACTGACAATAAGCGAAGAAATCAACACAGGGTTCAGACGAGGCTCTAGTGCAGAGGTCGACGCCCCTCTGCGGGTGGGCGTGAGCGGAGGAGGTTGGGGCTCCAGTGGCCCTCATGAGAGTACATACACACCCTGTCAGACAGACTCCATCTGTCGAGGCGCAGGCCCTAACACACACTCAGAGAGCAAGGACAGCTGCCGTGCCTCCTTTTACCTGTCTGTGACTTTGTGGTGGCCACGTAGCATTGGTTTTGAGGTAGCGACTGATGAAGGGGCGGGAAGGGGGGTAAAAGCTGCTGTCGTCCAAAATCAGAAATGTTTTTGTTGATGTCCTCTTTTGGCTCCTCATCTCGAGCTTCTCGAACTTCTCTGGGATCCTTACTGGCTGCATGCTTCAAAACAAACACAATTAATCACTATAATTACGCACAAGCGGATGGTCATTGAAACAACATGCCCTACAAAACACAGCTCCTTTCCCCAGGAACTCCCCTCAACCGAAAGATGACTTGCCACGAGAGGAGGAGAAAGTTCGAAAGCGTGCTGTCACCACAGAAGCACCTGGCACGGAAGCACGTGCGCCCAGCTCCCCCTTGAAGACAGGGGTCAGCATCCACAAGCAAAGACTGGTGTTTACATTTGCAAAAGGAAGAAGAAGAAGAAGGAAGCAGCAGCAGCGACATATGTGACACACAAAACCTGAAACAGTTTCTACCTGGTCCTTTACAGACAGAGTTTGCCAACCCATGACTTAGGTAATAAAATATTACTAAGTTAAAAACACTCAAAACGGGCAGCACGGAAACCTCTCGGAAAGCGCTTTCACAGTTTATCACAGCCACACTCTGCGACATCCCCCAAATGGGAGACACGCCACGACAGATAATCACACTACACTTTTAAAACTGTCTTTTGCTCACAGTTTTGCCGTCTGTCTTCAGTCTCAGCCTCCCAAGACTCCAGCAGCCTGTAATATCGACATGAAACCCCTAGGGCCAATTCAGGGCCCTGCTTTCTTCCAGATGCCCAGGCACCACCAACCCTCTCCCCTCCAGCTACTTCCTTAAAGCCTTCACATAGTTAGGTCTCAAATCAAATTCAATTTAATCAAATTGTACTGTGCACACAGCAGGTGCAATAAACAGTGAAGAAACTGGCATCCTTCAAAAAATGGTGCTAGGAAAACTGGATATCCACACACAAAAGAATGGAGTTGGACCCTTACCTCACATTATATATAAAACTTAACTCAGAATGGATCAAAGACATAAAACTCTTAGAAGAAAACATAGGGGGAAGCTTCACAACATTGGATCTGGCAATGAATTCTTGGATATGACACCAAAAGCATAGGCAGCAAAAGAAAAAACAGATAAGTTAAGACTATATCAACATTAAAAATTTCTGTGCATCAAAAGACACAATCAATAGAATGAAAAGGCAACCTACATAGAATGGGAGAAAATATTTGCAAATCATATATCTGATAAGGGATTAATATCCAGAATATATAAAGAACTCTATGACTCAAACAACAAAACAAGCAACCCAATTAAAAAATGGGCAGAGGATCTCAACATTTTTCCAAAGAAGATATACAAGTGGCTAAAAAGCACATAAAAAGATGCTCAACATCGCTAATAATCAGGAAAATGCAAATCAAAACCACAATGAGGTATCAGTTCACATCCATTAGGATGACTACTATCAAAAAAAAATAAACTAGAAAATTGTCAACTATACCTCAATTAAAAAAAAAAAAAAAGAGGGGGCTGGCCCGGTGGCCAAGTGGTTAAGTTTGTGCACTCTGCTTTGGCAGCCCAGGGTTTCGCAGGTTCAGATCCTGGGCATGGACTTGGCACCACTCATCAAGCCATGCTGAGGCAGCATCCCACATGCCACAACTAGAAGGACACACACTAAAAATATGCAACTATGTATTGGGGGGCTTTGGGGAGAAAAAGGAAAAATAAAATTAAAAAAAAATAGAAAACAACAAATGTTGGCAAGGATGTGGAGAAACTGGAGCCCTTGTGAACTGTGGTGAGAATGCAAAATGGTGCAGCCACTGTGGAAAATAGGACAGCGGTTCCTCAAAAAGCCAAACACAGAATTACCACATGATCTAGTAATTCCACTTCTGGATACATCTAGAAGAAGTGAAAGCAGAGTCTCAAAGAGCTATTTGTGGGGCTGGCCCCGTGGCTAAGTGGTTAAGTTCACGCACTCTGCTTTGGCAGCCCAGGGTTTCACTGGTTTGGATCCTGGACGCGGATATGACAGCGCTCATCAAGCCATGTTGAGGCAACATCCCACATGCCACAACTAGAAGGACTCACAACTAAAAATATACAACTATGTACTGGGGGGCTTTGGGGAGAAAAAGGAAAAAAAATAAATAAAATCTTTGAAAAAAAAAAGAGAGCTATTTGTACACAACAGTTCACAGCAGTATTATTCACAATAGCCAAGGGGTGAAAGGAACCCAAGTGTCCATGGACAGATGAATGGATAAACAAAATGTGGTAAATGTGCAATGGAATATTATGCAGCTTTAAAAAGGGAGGAAATCCTGACACGCTATAACCTGGAGGACATCATGCTGAACGATATAAGCCAGACACAAATGGACAAGTCCCATAGGACTCCACTTAAATGAGTCATCTAGAGGAGTCAGATCCAGAAACAGAAAATAGGATGGTGGTATCAGGGGTTGGGGGAGGGCAACGGTGAGACGGTGTTTCATGGGGACAGAGTTTCAGTTTGGGAAGATGAGAAAGTCCTGAAGATGGATGGTGATGGTTGCATAACAATGAGAACGTGCCACAGAAGTGAACACTTCAGATGGTTAAGATGGTACATTTTATGTCACGTGTGTTTTATGACAATAAAGAAAAAGGCATCCCCATGCCCTGGGCCAACATTAGGGAGACGCTGGCTCCCACCACAGGCCACCTGTGTACCCACCCAGGATACAAGCTCGTGCAGCTGCAGCAGTTTCTCTTCGCTTCTTCCAGTGGGCCCACCCATCCTCAGCTCAGGGGCCGCCTGCCTGTGGCAACTGGATGTCTCTGGCCCTGAACTCGTGGGCTCTGAACATGGCTCCACCCTGGAGTGCCCTTCCTTTTCTCCCTCTAACAACTGAGGCTCTCTTGCCTCCTCCAAGCACAGCTCAAATACAACTGCTCCCTACACCTCCACAATTAACTGACCCTGGCACAAACAGCACTGTTTAAATGTAACTCATTAGCTCTGTAAAATTCTTCAGTCTTTCTCAAATATGCCAGGTTTGTCTCTAATGAAGTCACTGTTTGAACCCAGGAATCAGACATTGCTCCCTGATGCCTCCTACAGACCACCAAGCAGACTGTGCAACCCACAGTGGCTATCAACCTCAGCCAGCGCCCGTGGACCAATACAAAATCGGATTTTAAAGTATACATAAATGAGGGGTGAAAATAAAACCTGAGAAGGAAAGAGCCACATAAGGCTAATTCCCACTTGGTATAAAATCCATCCTTTGACTCAAGACGTTAGTTTTGAAAATCTAAAAAAGAAAATTAAGAACTTGGGTGAAGATTCTTGATTTTGTTAGGGCTCTATTATCTGACAAGGCAAAAAGATGAGAGACAAGATCTGCTCCTCACAGAGGCAGAGACGCTGGCCTCTGACTTCACAGTGCGCCCATGCCTTGAGGGAGGCTCGTCGGCAGAGCCTCGGCCACCCCCCACACGGACGGAGGGGCACCGGCAGCACTGCAGTGTCGCAGCTGCAGAGGCGGTGCCCACATCACCACCCACGACTGAGGCACCCGCAGCCGACAGCGCCTGGCCCTCACGGGCCCTCCCTGCCCCCAGCACTCCGCACAGCAGCTCTCCCCTCCCCACTCTGGTGACTGTCAGGCCTCTGCCCAGTACCCACTCCCTGAAATGGCAGCCAGACCCATTCAGTGTATCCACTCAACGTGAGTTCTCCTGGCCCAGCCTACTTCTCCTTTCAGCACTTAATTCCAGGTGCAACAGGACGAGGATGCGTACAACTACTGTACTAGGAACTGCCTCTCCGGGCGGGACCGAGAGCACAAGAATGGGGCCTCGACTTTTCCTGGGAACCTAGAGAATACCGGTGGGTATGTGTGGAAGGAGAAGAGGGGAATGTGGCAACAGACGGGAAAGGGGCGCGCTGACACCCCTGGAGTGTGCACAGTGCAATCAGGGAAAGGGCCTCAACAGGAACCACAGTAACAAGCATTCAATGCAGACAAAAAAGGTTCCTTTCCAGAAGCTTCCACCTTCTTTGCCCAAACAGTGGATGCATACACCCATGCTGGTGCTTTTGCAGGACCAACACTGGGTGCAGGGGAGCAAGCCGCCCTGCACTGCCAAGGGACGGCAGACTGTGCCGCTGCAGGAACACCTTCACTTGAAGCTCTTAAAAGGAAATAGCTATCACTAACTATAAGCCTACGACACTGATTTTATCATGGGAACAACTGGTTTTAAAACACAATTTCCAACGAAACATGGTTTCCTAAGAAAACCAAACAAGGCTGGACTAGGTTTGGAGAGGAGAACCCCGAGGGGAGGCCAGAAGGCTCTGGCCGCAGGCACTGCGCGGCTCCCGGAGCGAGGAGGGCACCACACCAAAGGGACCCTTGAGGACTCTGCCTGTCCTGGTTCGGTCTTTTCTTGCAGCGTGACTATTTCCTCCCTCCTCCCACAGGGACCCCACAGCTCCAAGGTGTGTAGCAGGCAAGACAGTCTTGAGGAAATCAGTTTCTGAAGCCTCAAAACCCTTCCGCGCAGCTGACCACCCTGAGAACGCTCAGTAATTTCCCACAAGATCGTGTGTGTGCAGCTGACTGCACACTGCTAGTAATGACTGCTGATAACGACTCAACCCGGGACAAAGCCAACACTTAACCAAGCCTGATGGTCAGAGAAACTTCTTGAAATTAAATTTCAAATTGCTTTTTTCCCCTATGGGAATATGACAGGGTAACAATAAAAGATCCTTAAGAAGAAAAATATATTAGAATAAAATCTTGGAAGTAGCAGTAATGAAACAAAAGTCTAAATTTCAAGGAGATCAATAAATAACGAAAAATTTCTCACATGCAATTTAAAATAGATAATAGTGGGATCAAAAATGAATTTCACCCTAAACCTCACATCCAATTAAAAATTAACTCAAAATCACATAAAGTTCATATAAAACTTAAGAAATCTTTTTTAAAAGGACAGGGGCCAGCCCCATGGCCAAGTGGTTAAGTTCACCCACTCCGCTTTGGTGGCCCGGGGTTTCACAAGGTCGGATCCTGGGTGCGGACCTAGCACCGCTCATTAAGCCATGCTGAGGTAGCATCCCATATGCCACAACTAGAAGGACCCACAACTAAAAATAGATACAACTATGTACCAGGGGGTTTGGGGAGAAGAAGGAAAAGTAAAATCTTTAAAAAATAAATAAATAAAAGGAGAGAAACTCTCAAGATCTAGGCCTAAGTAAGGAATTCTTAGACATGATACCAAAAGCATAAGCCATAAAAGAAAAAAATTTAGATAAACTAGACTTCATCAAAATGAAGAACTTCTGCTCTGTGCAAGACCCTCTTGAGAGAAGGAAGACAAGCTACAAACCAGGAGGAAATATTTGCAAACCAACACCTGACAAAGAGTTCACATATCCAGGACTCTCAAAGCTCACAAAACACATACAGTCACAGGCTGCACAACGACATTTCGGTCAATGACGGACCACACATATACTGGTGGTCCCATAAGACTGGCACCGTGGAGCCTAGTTGTGCAGTAGGCGCTACCATCCAGGTTTCCCAAAGTCACTCTGTGATGTTTGCACGATGATAAAATCACCTAACAACACATTTTTCAGAACATGTCCCCATCATTGAGCAACATAAGACTGTAGTAGTAAAACAGGCAAAAGGTATGACAGTCATTTCACCAAAAAGGACATACAGACGGCAAATAAGCACACGAAAAGATGTCATCACCATCAGTCATTAGGGAAGTTTAATTAAAACCACAATGACATATCACAGCTAAAATAAAAAAATAATGGCAACGCCAAACGGTGGCAAGGATGTGAGAAACTAGATGGCTCACACCTTGCTGAGGGAATGTAAAATGCTATAGCCTGCCTAGAATATGGTTTGGCAGTTACTTACAAAACTAAACACCCAATTACCCTATGACCCTGCAATTGCACTTCTGGATATCTATCCATAGAAATGAAAACTTATGACCAAACAAAAACGTGTACATAAATGTCCAGAGCAGCTTTAATGTAACAGTCAAAACCTGGGAACCCCCGCAGTGTCCTTCAAGCGGCGAGTGGTTAAACTCTGGCACGTGCACGCCACAGAAGTCTCCTCAGCACTAAGAGGAAGAGACTACGGCTACGGCTTGGCTGAAGGAACTGTGCTGAGTGAAAAAGCCACTCTCAAAGGGCCCTCCTTTATAGTCCTGTCTTACAGAGGATGAACTAACAGACCACAGAGATGGAGCGCATGGTCAGGGACGGGCGGGTGACTCTGATGGGACACTAGGAACCTCGCAGGGCTAGGAGGCCACATAAGTCTACACTGAGCTCTGGTTACGCAAACTGTCACCTGGGGGAAGCCGGGCGAAGGGCACAAACAGTCTCTCTGCACTGTCTGTGCAGCTTCTTGTGAATCCACATGATCCTGCTCAAGTTTTGGCACGCAGAGAGAGTGCTGTAGAGGAGGAGGCTGAGTCAGGGCCAGCGGGCTGGGCAGGGGTGAAACTGTGCAGGGGGACATGGGCGTCTGGGGCACCCACCCTGGCTACTCTAGAAGAGCAGATGGCGAGGTGGCTGTGGCCCCGGAGACAGTCAGCAATCCAGCACCACAGCACACCCGCGGCTCCCCAACCACCACTGCAGGGGCCACAGAAAACACAGAGTGAGCTCACAGTCGGGCAAGACGCAATCACAGAAGCAGAGACAAGCACACTCCTCGGGGAAGAATCACCACAAATGAGAGGTGCAAGCCCACAGAGGATTCCCACCTAAGGATAAGTCTCCTTTAAGGCAGAGACTATAAAAGAATTATCATCAATGTCTTTGAAGGAAAAGATGAAATATAACTAAGCATACAGATTTTTTTAATGAAAAGAACTAATTGGAGATACGGGGTGTGAAAAAAATAATTGCCAGAGTTAAAAACATCAATATGTGGACTGAACAGAAAGAATATAAAGTGCTGAAGAACCACTGAGAAAGCTGGAAGACAGGCGAGGTGCCATCCAAGGAGACAGAAGACCCAGCCCACAGAGGGAAGCTGCGCAAAGCCCACGTCCAGGGCTGAGGGAAGAGGCCGTCGCACACAACAGTGGCGGAGGGGTCTGTGTGCACAGCCCTGGAGGGTGGAGGGTAGCAGAAGGAAGCCTCACGTGACCTCCTAGTGACGGACAATCAGACTGGCTTCAGAATGCTCACCTGCAACACCAGGTGCAAGAAACCCCAAGGGAATAGGACTGCACCCCTAGAATCCATCCCTGGCCAAATCCACACAGAACCAGGACAGCAGAACACCACGCTGCAGACATCCTGAGGAAGCGCATCGTGCACAGGCACAGATCCAGGGTGGCGGCACACACCACCTCGCTCAGCAGTCAAGTAGGGAAGCACTGCCTGCTCTCAGCACAAAACCCTGAGCCCAGGGGCTTGGACCTGCGTGTCTCCAAGGTGGTCTGCTGCCCCCTCCCTTCCGTCGCACCGTGGACCTAACCATCCTCATGTCCACTCGTTTCCCAAAGAGATGCAGCAGGTGCTGAGCTTCCCGAGCCAGAGCGAAAGCCCCAGGCCCAGAGCAGAGGAGGAGTGGTCTCCATGCAAGCATCTGCCCGCCTTTACTCAGCAGGCACTGGGCACCCACAAGGAGGTGGAGCCCAGAAGGCAGGCTGAGGGTCATCTGCTATCTCTCTCATGCAGGAACCATCAGCAGCACTTCCCAACCCTTCACAGGCCCACAGGTGGCCACTGTCAAATGACCACTGCCATTTACTGGCCTTTCTTCTTAACGCACAGAAGTCCATCTGCCATTGTTACCACAAAAGAGAGGACAGACAGAAAAGAAACAGCAAGACAGACACTAAAGCAGGCCCGCCCCGAGAGAGAAGCATTACCAGGCCCAGGATGGATTTCGGCATGGTCTTCCGTGCCCTGTGAACCTTGACATCGGGGCCAGGGGCCCCAGGCTTCTTGTCCTCTGTGTCTTTGCTCCCTTCCCCGAGCTTGGCTGGCACTGTGGCTGGTGCCTGAGGAAAAGCACTAGGAGTCCTCCCTTTGCCGGTCCCTCCAGGAAGGGTTTTTGCAGCATGACCAGGAAGTGAAGAGGCCAAAGTGCTGGTAATCCGCAAGGGCTGCTCCTGCAGGGACGGCTTGCTGAAGAAGTATCCATTGCTTCCAACGACAGAAGTCTGTGTGAAGTCGTCAGCTCTGACATGGTTTTGCTTCCCCACTTCAGTGTCTCTTTCTGAAATCCCATTTTCTGCTATTCGGGTTAGTTTGTTGGTACCTTCCTGTGGGCTGGCTTTTGTATTTTCCTGAGTGTGCTTTGCCGCATTTAGATGGCTGCCGGCATCGCTCTTCTCACAGGGCCCGTTGGTTTCGCCATCTGCAGCCGTGCGGGCCTCTCCCCCCTGCTTCTCTGTCAAGCCTTCATCAGCAGCCATAGAGGGCTCTGCGAACAGAGGAGAAGGGTCAGTGGCGCAACGTTAAACGAAGGAAAAATCACTTATTTCATGTGCAAACAAGCATTTAAGTTCAAAAAAATTAAATATAAAATGATGCCTTAGACATTAATTTGGAAAGTCAGTGGGTTAAGTTTGGGGAAGACCAAATCCTGAGAAGGGGAGCCTGCTTTGAGCTCAAGCACATCGGTTGCCAGTCCATCCTGCGTGCGAGTTGCGGGCAAAGGCCCGCAGTCCTGCCTCGAGAGACACACCGTCAAAGAACAGAGGCACCAAACAAACACTCCCCTCTTGGTAAGCAAGTTAATTTTTAAAAGACAGAAAGATTTCAAAACACGCTCTGCAGATTTACATATCCACCAGGAACAAATTCACCACTGCGAAATGAAACTCGCATGATACAGAGACAGAAAGAGGCTTCCGAATTAGCTTCACAAGAACAAACGTCAAGAAAATGGGTAATAAACCCAGAAAAAGAATCGCATTTTCAGTATATCAGTCGGAAGCTTCGTTACAAACCCCTGGCCTACGAGCCTGTTCTCCACGAAAGCTCAGTCTCACATGAGAACCCTGAAAGACCCTGTCCGGGACCAGCCGTCAGTAAATGCCCTGTACATCAGAAGCTCTACATGACACATCTAAGCGCAGCGGTGTCCACCACCGCAGCCGGAGGCAGAGCGCTCTGCTCAAGCACAAGCCTCCTTGATTCACTCCATCTCTAGAGTATTATCACCTAACCCTCAACAGACCTCACCAGCGACTGTACAGGCTGCCTGTCCCGCTGCCCAAGGAGGCACAGCCTGCGAGGCAGGGTGCTGCCTGTCTGTGCACCACTGCTTCCTGCGCACAGACACAGGGCCTGGCACATCACGAGTGCAGTCAACACTTTCTGAATGAATGAACAGACTGAAATAATAAATTAAATAAACTATTAAACATTTCAATATTTTTTAAAACCCTGAGCAAAACAGAACAGCTGGAAACTGACAACTCGGAGAGGCTACTAAACCACAATCTGCAGCAAATACACACTGGTTCAGACACACTAACTGAATCCCATAGGGACCAGAAATACCATCAGGACGTCCATTAACACCACAAGTGTTCAACACAGGAGGAGAACCGGGTGACACTAAAGGGAAGAGAAAGGAACGAGGCGCAAGGGCGGGAGCTAAGAGACAGAGCTTCCCCTCTGCACCCACAAGGTCATTTACTTTAGAAAACAGAATCAACTGGCCATCAAAACACAAGAGCACGTCAAGACAGCTAAACTTCAAATCAAGTTTTTCTACACTGGTATTAACTAGAAAATATAAGAGAAAAAAATAGATACTGTTTACAAAAGCAGGAAAAACTGTAAAGGATATAAATTTCTAACCGAGATTACTCAAGGCCTCTGTGGAGAGAAAAAAATTTAAACAAAAGCATTTCATGATCTCGAATGGGATGACAAAAATGCAAAGCTGTCAAGTCGCCTCAAATTAAATCTACAAATTCAACAATACCCCAATCGAAGCGCCAATCAGTATACTGAGGAACTCCAAAGCCTTATTCTAAAATGCAGGGAAATGGGGCCAGCCCGGTGGGGCAACTGTTAAGTGCACATGTTCTGCTTCGGCAGCCCGGGGTTCGCCGGTTTGGATCCCAGGTGTGGACATGGCACCACTTGGCATGCCACGCTGTGGTAGGCGTCCCACATATAAAGTAGAGGAAGATGGGCACGGATGTGAGCTCCTGGCCAGTCTTCTTCAGCAAAAAGAGGAGGATTGGTAGCAGTTAGCTCAGGGCTAATCTTCCTCAAAAAAAGTAAAAATAAAAAATAAAATGCAGGGAAATGAATTTTCACAAGTAGCAAAGTAATCATGAAAAACAGCAGCAAAGGAACAGGGGACACAGGCTCCCGACAACAGGCCTCTCACCAGCACAGGCACACCATGGTCACGGACTACGCACAGCAGGCTCATGGACAGCAGCACAAGCGGGCTAGACCCCGAAAGCTGACTGGAAAGGCCAAGTCCTGGGCCCAGCCCAGACCTGCGGTCTGAGCCTCTGAAGGTGAAGCCACACGTCTGGGACTCACCAAAATGTCTGGTGAGTCATGTGCACACCTAAGTTTGAGAAATACTGTCCTAGATGATCTGAAAACCTCAAAGCTAACAAGGCAAAACGTAGAAAAATAGATTTGTTGGTCTATAAACAGGGAAAAATTTTGTTACACATCAAAAGCATACGTCATAAGAAGAAAAAGATAAATTTGATTAGGTGGTGTGACATAACAAGACACATATGTGGTCTCTGCCCCCAGTTCCTAACACAGAGCTCCTTAAATCCCTTGAAATTCCTGAGCGCTAGGAATGTCCATTGTTCTAAAGAGGTGACTCTGGATGAGCTCCTGGATGGGGGCTGGTCACCAGAAAGACAAAGCCATGGTCAGAAGCTTGGACCCTTCTGCCCTATTCCCCATCCTCCGGAGAGGGGAGAGGAGGTGGAAACGGAGTTAATTATCTAATAAGCCTACATGATGAAGCCTCCATAAAAACCCTAAACTACGGGGGGTTCAGAGAGCTTCCAGATTGGTGAACACATCCACAAGGGGAGGGTGCCACGTCCAGAGAGGGCATGGATGCCCCACACCCCTTCTCCCATACTTTGCCCTATGCATCGCTTCCATTTGGCTGTTCCTGAGTTGCATCCTTTGCAACAAACCAGTAACAGGTGGTAAAGTGTTTTCCTAAGTTTTGCGAGTGTTCTGGGAAATTACCACACATGAGGAGAGGGTAATGGGAACCTCCAACTTATAGCCAGTTGGTCAGAAGTGTGGGTGCCCTGGGGACCTCTACTTGTGACTGGCGTCTGAAGTGGGGGCAGCCTTATGGATGGAACCCTTCACTCCAGGGAGATCATGTCGGGACTTAACTGAACTGTAGGACGCCTGAGCTGGTGTCTGCAGAGAACTGGAGAACCGCCTGACGTGAGGAAATCCCCATACCTCTAGTGTCAGAGTGCCGTGAGAGTATGCGGGAAGAAGGAAACAACAGTTTTCCTCTTAGACATCAGAATTATAGCTCCCTGCTGTCACTACTGATATTCAACATTACTCTGAAAGTTCTGGCTAGTGCAAGCAAACAAGCAAGAAATAGTAACAAAGGGCATTCAGGTCAGAAAGCAGCAGCACAATCTACTCAACAGTCGACACACTCTGTATGCAGAAAACCCAAGTCACCGGTATGTAAGCTACTAGGCCCAGTGACTGGTCCAAATCTCATAGCTTATATAAAAATTAACTCAAAATGGAAAAGAAATGTAAAATGTAAAATCATGAAGCTCTTAGGAAAAAAAACAGAAAAAAATCTTTGCGATCTAGGGCTAGGCAAAGACTCTTATCGTTGACACCAAAAGCACAATCACTAAAAGGAAAATTGCTAAACTGAATTCATCAAAATTATAAACTTCTCAGCACTAATCAACAGCAAATCTAACCCACATGGAGATGCCACTTCATGCCCACTGAGAGGGCTCTAATTAAAGACAGACGCTGACAGGACGTGGAGAAATGGAACTCTCATATAGTGCTGCTGGGAATGTTAATGGGTGTAGCTGTTTTGGAAAACAGTTTTGCAGTGTCTGATAAAACTGAACATACACTTACCATATGACACATAAAGCACTCATGGGCATTTATCCCAGAGAAATGAACAGTTATGCCCAAACAAACATGGACACAACGTTCACAGCAGCTTTTCTCTAACAGATGAAAACTGGAAACAACCCAGACGTCCCCCAGAGAGTGAATGGTTAAACAGTGGCACATCCGTGCTGCGGAACACCACTCAGGAACAAACAAGAACAGACCGCTGACTTAAGCAACTTGATGGATCCCCAGGGAATGACGCTGCGTGGAAAAGAGGAAGCACACTGTATGACAGCACTTACGTAACGTTTCTGAAATGACAAAACTACAGAACTAGAGAACAGATCAGTGGCTGCCAGGGATTAAATGCAGGAGCTGGGGAGGGAGGGACGGGAGGTGGTGGCTACGAAAGAGCAACAGGCAGGTCCTTGCATGATGGAAGTGCACCGTATCTGTAATGGGGACACACGAAGCTACAGGTGTGATAAAATGCACAGAGATAAACACAGCCACGAGAACAAGTAAAACTGGGGCAATCCAAGTAAGAGGGTAGATTGTATCCTTGTCAATATCCTGGGTGTGACACCGTGCTGCAGTCTTGCAAGACGTTGCCACTCGGGGAGACTGGGTGCAGGGCACCAGGGATGTCTCTGCACTAGTTCTTACACCTGCACCTGAACCTACACTCTCAAAAGAAAGCGCAATTACAAAAGATACACCGCAAACCCTTATACCAGCAATGAAAAACCGAAAAGTAAGATTTTAAACACACCATGTACAACAGCATAAGAAAATACGAAGTATTTTTGTGGCTACGAAAAATTAAATAAACGGAGAGACAGAGCTTGTTCGCAAGTCAGAAGCCTCAATGTTGAGTCTTACATGTAAGTCAAACAATAGAAATCTGACCAGGTGAAAAGAAGAACTCTCAGTGATGGGCATTCAGTAGAGATTCCAAACGGCTAAACCTTAGCAGTAAGGCTGAACCATATCTACCTCCTAAGTAAAATTTCTTACATAACAACAAAAAACCAACCACTGATCAAAGTTTACACTATTTCAGTGCTAAAAACGCCTACAAACAGGCTGAGAAGAGGCCAAACTTGTAGGCAAGTTAACTAATCAAGTAGCTTGGAAAAGCTCAACAATCTACTTTTGAAAAAAAAGATAACCAAATCCAACGTCATATTCAACCCACTAAGAATACTATTCAAAGTATCTAACCAAAAATTACAAGATATGCGAGAAAGCAGAAGAATCCACAATAAAGAGAAAACTCAATGAATAAAACACCCAGAAATGGCAGACATGATGGACCCAGCAGACATAAGTGTTAAAATAGCTATTACAGCACTATCAAGTATTTAAAGGAAAACAGAACCATGAAAGAAGTACGAGACACAGACACAGATATCCATACTACAGCCATCCATCCAAACAGAACTTCTAAAGATGAAAAATAGAATATCTGCAATGAAACTATCAGATACAACACTAACAGCAGATCAGAGACAGCAGCAAAAACAACTGCAGAATCTGAAGACATACCATTAGAATCTAACAAAATAAAGCTGAGAGAGAAGAAAGGCAGAAGGGTACACAAATCCTGCCTAAGTGAGCTGAGGGACCATCTGAAGCAGTCTAACTTTCTCATACTTGGAGTGCCCACAATGGGAGGAAGTGAAAACATACATTTGAAGAAGTAATGGCTGAAAAACATTTTTTACCAAATATTTTCCAAATTTGATGAAAATGATAAAAATCAGAGAACAAAGAAGCTTAATGAGCTCCAAGCAAGCTAAGCACAACAAACCAGCCCAAAGCACAACATAACCAAATTGCTGAAAATCAGTGATAAAAGAAAAATCCTAAAGCACCCAGAGAGGAAAAGACACGTTACTCACAGAAAAAAAGACAAGAGCGACTGCAGATCTCTGTTTAAACACTAAGCAAGCCAGAAAGCAGTGGAGCAACATCTTTAAACTGCTGGAGAAAAACCATTCTCCTGGATTCTGTAGCCAACACAATAGCCTTCAAACACAACATTTTTCAAACAAACAAAGGCTAAGAAAATTAGTCACAACAGAAAACCACATCAAACAATGTTAAATATGGTTCTTCAGGTGGTAGGGAAGTGATACCACATGGAAAGTCATCTACAAAAAGGAATTAAGAGTACCAGAAATGATAAACAGGCAAGAAAATATTCAAAAACTTTCTCACTTAAAAATTTTTGTTAAAAGAAAAATGAATGCTTAAGCAAATATAGTAACAACGTATTTTGGCTCTTTAACATCTGAAGAAGTAAAATCTGTAACAAGAGCATAAAGGACAAGAGGGAGAAGTGGAATTCACTATTTTTTTTTTCTTGAGGAAGACTGGCCCTGAGCTAACATCTGTGCCAATCTTCGTCTATTTTATGTGGGATTCACAGCGTGGCCTGACAAGTGGTGCTAAGTCTGTGCCCAGGTTCTGAACCCAAAAGTCCTGGGCCACCAAAGTGGGGCACACGAACTTAACCACCATGCCACTGGGCCAGCCCCCAAAATTCACTATTTTTAAAGGAACACAAGTACACAGAGTCGCATAATAATATTTAAAGGCAGACTCTGATTAAAGATAAATATTGTGAGCCCAAGAGCAAACACTGAAAAAAAAACAAAGGGATATAGCTAATACGCCAATAGTGGAGACAATATGGAATGATAAAACTATTCAGTCCAAAAGAACACACTAACAGAGAGAGAAAGGAAAACAAAAAAGGGAAAAACAAAAAAATGACAACATGGTCCAATTAAACCAAAACAAAATTGATGGTCTGAACATTCCAATAAAAAGGCAAAGATTGTCAGACTGGATAAAAAAGTAAGACCCAATGATACAGTGTCTATACAAACCCACTGTAACTATGCCTAAAACACACACAGGTTAAATGTAAAAGTACAGGAAAGCACGTATCATGCAGACCCTAAGCAGAAGAAAGCCGAGGTGACTACATACAAACTAAACTCAGCTGATTTCAGACCAGCGATGTCTATTTGTAGATGATGTGGCCTTATGCAGTCATGCACCACATAACAATGTTTTGGTCAACAATGGACCACACATGCAACAGTGGTCCCATAAGTTTAGCACCATAGAGCCTAGGTGTGCAGTAGGCACTAGCATCCAGGTTTGTGTAAGTGTACTCTGTGATGTTCACACAATGAGGGAATCACCTAACAATACAGTTCTCAGAACATACCCCACCATCAAGCAATGCATGACTGTGTATAGAAATTCCTAAGGAAGTCAAAAAAACTACTAGAAATAATAAACAAGTTCAGCAAGGTTGCAAGATATGAGATCAATAAACAAAACAAATTGTATTTCTATACAGCATCAATGAGCAAAATGAAAAAGAATTTAAAAAAAATCCCATTTGAAATAGCATCAAAAATACTTAAGAAAATATTTAATAGAAAAAGTATAAGACTTGTGCACTGAAAATTACAAAACATTACTAAGAGAAATTAAAGGAGACCTAAATAAATAGACACTCATGTTCATGGATTGAAAGACGCTGCATTGCTGAGATGGTCATACTGCCCAAATTCATCTGCAGATTCAAGACAGTTCACATCAAAATTCCAGCTGGCTTATTTGCAGTCAAGGGACCCAGAATAGGCAAGACAATCTTGAAAAAGAAAAATAAAGTTGGAGGCCTAACACACCCCCATTTCAAAACTTACTACAAAGCAACATTAATTGAGTGTGGGGTACCAGCATAAGAAAAGACCCTTGATCTACGGAAAAGAAATAAGAGTCCAAAAACAAACCCTCCTATTACAGACAACTGATTTTCAACAAGAGTACAAGGACAATTCAACGTGGAAAGAACAGTCTTTTCAACAAATGGTCCTGGGACGAGTGGGTATCCACTTGCCAAAGAATGAAGTTAGATCCCTACCTCACTCTATATGCAAAAATTAACTCAAAATGGATCTAACTATGAAAGATAAAACTATAAAACTCTAAGAAAAAAACTTAGGCATAAACCTTTGTGACCTTCTATTATGCAATGATTTCTTAGATGTTATATCAAAAGCACAAGCAACCAAAGAAAAAAACAGATAAATGACTTCATCAAAATTAAAAACTTTTGTGCTTCAAAATGCCACAGAGGAAAGGAGAGGAAGATAATGCCAGGAAGAGAAACCTGAGGCAGATCTTAGAGACCCGTCACCATGTGTGGAGGTGTGGGTGGAGCAGTGCATGGGACAGCTTGTGGAGGTGACGCACCCCAGGGGCCAAGTGGTGCAGCAGACGGGAGCCGGCAGCCTGAGTGAGAGACACAGAGGTCCACGGTGAGGGCAGAATACAGGGCAGTGCCACGCCTTTGGTCCTTCAGTGTGCAAAAGACCTCCAAGGGCGGAGGGCATATCTGAGCCAGGAGTTCCCCAGAGGGCAGGTTTCTGACCAGGGAGGGAGTGGGGTCTGGAAACAGTGCTTAGGCAGCAAGTCAGGCCACCACCCAACCTCCCAACCCAGCCTGCTCCCGGAGCCCTGACGACTCTACCGCAGTCAGAAGCATTTCTATTACAGATGTGCACTTCAACACCAAGGGAGGCACATGCAGAGAAGGCAGCCTTGCCCTTGGCTTGGCCACTGGGTCCCTTCTCCCGAGATGAGGCTGCCCTGCCACCTGCTCCCAAGCTGAGTGCCCACGCTCTGCCTTTACTCACAGTGGACGACAAGTGTGCATGCAGCAGTCACAAAAGAATATGACCATGTGGATGCAAAGAGGTGTCACAGCAGCTCTTGGGGCTGCCTGGGAAGTGGACAGGGACTGCAGCAATCCATGGCAGGAGCTGTCCTGCAGCTCAGGAAGGACACTACAGGCAGGCACCGGAGTGGGATGTGAGGCGATCCCCAGCAGGCACTCCCCCACCAGGCCATGTGAGGCTACTTCCGGGGCACTCAGAGTCGCCCCCACCAAGACACACAGGTCTGCACTG
The DNA here is from genome assembly GCF_041296235.1 of Equus asinus. Taxonomy (NCBI): domain Eukaryota; kingdom Metazoa; phylum Chordata; class Mammalia; order Perissodactyla; family Equidae; genus Equus; species Equus asinus. The sequence goes on from NC_091799.1 coordinate 9,802,014, forward strand.
GGACGCTGGGTAGAGGCCTCTGCTTACCCACAGTGCCTCGTAAGACAGACCCCAATTCTCTGCTCATTGGAGCGGCAGCCCTCCCCTCTCCCACTGAGGCACACACAGCAATGTCATCAGCCATGGCCTCCGCCACCGCACACCCTGGTTTCTGTGTCCTCGGGGGTCACAGCAACTAGCTGTTAGCACCTCTGTCTCAGTCTCCTCCTCCTTCAATGACATGTGGAACTAGACACCATGGATGTGCAGCTAGACCACATTAGAACATCTGAAGTGCTTAGAACTATGACTGACATCAGCGAGACAGCCAATTTCCTCCTGCGTCAACTGGGGCGGTACCAACTTCAGGGGCTAGTGGACGACAGGACGACACGCTACGCATCAGTCAATCTCAGGACCACTCGTCCATCTCCCGTGACAGACACAGCCAAGCAGAATGCAGTGTCTGTACCACTCTTGGGCCATCAGCCTCATGGTGTCCAGGTGTGACACTGTTCTCCAAAGTGACCTGGTCAGTGCCCCCATGTGGCTCGTGTGACACACGAGACACCTTTGTCACAGTCTGTCCCGCAACTTAACCGACAGAGTTAAGTGGTCCCACGACAGCCCTTACAGGGCAGCCCAGAAGTTCCCCTCTACAGACACTCCTTCACCAGCCTCCCCCCACCTCCTGGCAACTATGCTGTGTTTTCCAAGCCTTCAGTTTTACCTTGTCCAGAATGTCACCCAAGCAGAGTCACACATGTGGGTCTGGCTCCCTTCACTCAGCAAAACACACCCAAGCGTCACCATGTGGCTGTGGGAATCATGCTGTTCTTCTAGCATGCTGGGTGCATGCCACAGATGGTCCTCAGGTGAAGGACCCTGTTCAAGTGGTTTTGGCTTTAAGGGACATGAATAAAGGAGCTGTAAACACTCATGTGACGACCCATTTCCGTTTTCTGGGGGTGCCTGCAATGGGGACCTACAGGGTGACTGCCGTCCCTCTCTGGCAAGGTTTTCCCACAGCCGCTCTCTGTGCACACGTGCTTCTGTCTGGGAACGGGAGGCGTGAGAAAGTATACAGTGAACCTGGGTTCAGCAGGGAAGTCAGGAGCGGGGACAAGCAGGAGACACAAAGTGTGGCAGGCCTTCCCGTCACATCTGCATGGGAGCAGACGCAGCCCTTACCTTCTTCTCCCAGCAGCTCAGTTGTCATGCAGCAATCCTGCTGAGTCTCCCCCTTGGCCGGAACTGCCTGCGAAAAACAGACAACAGTCAGCCTGGGTTCATCAACTGGTGGACTCAGCAATGCACCAACACAACTTCTCTAAGTGGACGTCACATCTGAATCAACAACAAATCACAGGTAGACACATCATCAGATGCCTAGACAGTCAGGATGCCTTCAAGCCAGTGGACAACACAGTCACCTCACAAGGCGAGGCTTTCAGAAAACAGTCCAAGGAACTCCTACTAGGTCTGTGTTTTTGGAGACAGCTTTTTAATAAGAAGAACGTGTCCATGCATTACTTATGTAATTAGAAATCTCAAATGTTTTGGCTCTGTTATAGGAACGTTACAAATTATTTCAAAGTGCATTCTGCTGCTGCTAATAATTCATCTAAGTACGTAAAACGTCCAATGACCTACAAAAAAGTTACAGAAAGGAATAAATCAAGAAAATTCAGTAACAACCTGAACCACTAAATATTTGGTCTACTATGTGGAGGCATGAATTATACATGGAAGGTCTTGGAAGGTCAGCATGTGGCTGAAGACGTGAACATAAACACACAAAATGCCCTTATCTGGGGTCTCGGCAGGCACAGGAGCCACCACAAGTCCACAGAGGAGGAAAACAGTGGTCGGCAAGTGCCCTGGGCCTCCATGAGTCCACAGAGGAGGAGGACAATGGTCAGCAAGTGCCCTGCCCACCCAGGGGCCGGGTGATGCAGACTCTCCAGGTTTCCCGCTTAGAGTTTCAGAATCCAAGGGAATAACTTCGACAACACTTCTATAACTTCCGGAATGTTTTCTTCAAAAGACACCGCAGAATATTCTCAGAGCATTCCTACTGAACTTCGAGCTCACGGCTCATCTCATGGAATAAATGGCAAGTGTGGCTCCCAAGAGCAGTGGCAGTGCCCTGCCCTGTCACCCTGGACCACCAGCCCACCTCAAGGATGCGCAGCAGCCCCGTACCCCCACAACGCCCCTCCTTCCTCAGCGCCTCCAGAATGCTCCCACCAGCAGCCTTCCTGAAAGGAGCTGACTTCGTTGCCCCAGGTACACAGGCCAAGAAAGGGCCAAGCACAGCCCAGCTTCCTTCTGCCAATTCCAGGCTGCCACCCTCGCCCCTACCCTGGAGCTCTGCATGGGGCCCCACTAGTGGTTTTCAAAGTACAAGCAGAGGACCCCTGGGGTCCTGAGATTCTTTCAGGGGACTTGAAAGGACCTGTTTTGTTGACAAACACGCACACACACACTTAGGGGTGGGGTCCTGTTGGCATTGCCCAGTCCTGGACCCCAGATCACAGCTGACAGCAGCTGGGTAGATATCTGCTCCTAGCTGGTCACACAGTCCCTCTTCGAGGAGCTGAAGAGCTCAGCTGTCTCTGTGGTCATGTGGATGAAGGCCACCCACTATTACAGAGCACCTGTCATATACCAGGCACTTGCCAGCCCAACAAGACCTCAGTGAGCAAAGAAGGGTCAGGCCAGGTCAGCCTACAGTGGCTCTTACATCATCAGAGGCCTGTAAACAACCACAGACACTATGTGACAGAGAACTTTGTGGTCAAAGCCATTTGTTGTCCTTTTCAGAAAAGTTCGCAGATCCCTGTTCTAACTGGTAGAGAAGAAACAAACACGTTAACTTCAGAGAGTGGGGTGCTGTGAAGTCGATAAACAGGCTGCAGCGCAGAAGGAGGAGCGGCCGGCTAGGGCGGGGAGCATGAGGGAGGGCCAGTCCCTCCTAATGGCTTCATGCTCCTGCCATCAAGGGGCCTGGATTAAACACCCATTATCAGTCTGTGCTGGCCAGCTCCTGCTCCTCACTGGGATCCTCCAGATAAAGTCCCTTCGGGGGCTGCCCCTTCTATAATCCCTCTCGTAACCACTTACACCCTAGGGAGCTGGGATTTGGTGCTAGGCACTAAGGAAAAATCCAGGGACCTTGGAGCCTTCCTCCCAGAAGGTGGGGAGCACTTCCTTACAGGGGTCAGACCTGAATGCTTCCCTCCTCAAACCCCAGGGTTTTCTCACCCCCTTCAGGAGAAAAAGGTCTTCACCACGGACAGCAAAGCGACGGGGCCTGGCCTCTGTTCCTACTTGCCACCCCCTTCCACACCCTGACCACAGCCTCCGTGCCCCGGACCCTGCCGCCTCTCAACAGACCAAGCTCCACCTTATCAGACAGCCTCTCCTGGACCCTGCCTCGTTGCCCCCTTGGTGCCCACCACCATCAGACACATCACTCAACCTGTCTGTCTGCTCCATTAGCATGCAAACTCTGGGTTCCACAGGAGGGACCTGTCCTGTTCTCCAATATATCCCCACAATGTCAGCAGTGCCCAGCATGCAGAAGGAGCTGAGTGAGTATGTGGCAGGAGCACGAATGGGGCCTTTCTAAGAGGACTAAGTAAAGAAAGGCCACTGGGTACAGGACAAGCCCCTATCCCCACTTCTGTCTGCTTCTCGCATGGCTACATGCCTGGATTGGTTCTTTATAACATCAGCATCTGCTGCATGAATAAAGGAAAGGCTGAGTGGCAGCCACACTGACTCCTTGTGGGCGAAGGGCAGAGCAGGGCGTGGCCAAGGTGTGTGTCTGGAAGGCCAAAGGCCCAGACACTGAGCCTGGTGATGACCTCGGCCCACAACCAGAGCAGGAAGAACAGAAACCTCCCGAATTCAGATGCTCTCTGTGGCTGAACCTACAAGTAACTATCTAGCCAAATGAAACATGGTTTTCACGAACTTTTCAAAAGGGCCAGCAACCTAAAAAGTCGACATCAAATCAGAACAGGGTTAAAGACAGAACATAGAGCCCAAACCAGTAACAAAACCCTGTACTGGGGGGCTGGCCCCGTGGCCGAGTGGTTGGGTTCGCGCGCTCCGCTGCAGGCGACCCAGTGTTTCGTTGGTTCGAATCCTGGGCGCGGACATGGCACTGCTCATCAAAACCACGCTGAGGCAGCGTCCCACATGCCACAACTAGAAGGACCCACAACAAAGAATATACAACTATGTACTGGGGGCTTTGGGGAGAAAAAAGGAAATAAAATAAAATCTTTAAAAAAAAAAAAAAAAAAAAAAAACCCTGTACTGGGACAGCCAGGTGGAATAGCGATTAAGTGCGCACGTTCTGCTTCTCAGCGGCTCAGGATTCGCCGGTTCGGATCCCAGGTGCAGACATGGCACCCCCTTAGCAAAAGCCATGCTGTGGTAGGCGTCCCACATATAAAGTAGAGGAAGATGAGCATGGATGTTGGCTCAGGGCCAGTCTTCCTTAGCAAAAGAGGGAGATTGGCAGTAGTTAGCTCAGGGCTAATCTTCCTCAAAACAACAACAACAACAAAATCCTGTACTGGCTGGCAACAGCAGAACCAAACAGAACTGCTGGCAGAGACTTCAGGAGGCTGTGAAAATCCTGACAGTAAAAGGGAGATGGGTGGCCTGAGTCTCTGCTTTGCAAGAAGAGCCTTAACTAAACTAAACTCAGGATGAGGACAGGGACTTTGGCTTTAGAAACAGGAACACCATGGGGAGGAGAAACCTCCAGAGAAATCACCAGCCAGCGGCAGCATGCACAGTTGGAGCTCTGGCCACACCCAGGGCCCAGAGGCAAGGACACCCTGGCAGCAGCAAGCACAGCTGGAGCAGAATCTTGGTCACTATATGCTACTTCCCATTAAGAGAAGTGAGGCTCCTCGAAGAGGCCCACTTCCACTTCCAGGGTGGGGGCGAGAAAAGGCCCAAGGTGAGTTTAGAACATGAGTTTAATTTATAAATTAAAGTTTACCATAAGTATTTATGTATAGGAAAAAACATAGTATATACAGGGTGACAAATAAAAATGGCAAGCAATAGGATATATTGGAGTATATGAGGAAGCCATTTGGTATAAACCTAATTCGGCCTGACTTTGTTTTTTCCAAAAGGGCCTGACTGTGGCTATTGAGCGCACACTGCATATCTGCTTAGACATTTCCTATGGCCAGAACAAACAGCCCTTGAGATAAAGGTGCAACTTCCCCCCACATTAGCATTTCCTTAGGGATAAGCATTTTTCCTTAGGCTAGGAACTGATTGCTGCACTCACCTTTGACCACCCAGCTCACCTGTGACCACTCAGCTGGAGACAACAGACTGCCACCCTGCTGCGTTCACTGAGACAGAAGACCTACCTGCTGTTTCCATCAATTGCTGTGCCGACAGAGCAGTCTCGCGACTACTGTAAAAGGGACATTTCAATCCTATGTGAAACATCCTCTCTGGGAGTATATAACCACTCTGTGCACCCCACTTCTTTGGTGCCCTTTCTTCTTCGGGAAGAAAGGCCCCGGGTTATAATCCTCAGATTTAAGCTCAGAATAAACTCACCCAAATTTTCATTTATAGATTGGTTATGGATTATTTTCGTCGACAAGAGTTTGGTACTACGTGCGGTTTCAGGTACCCACTGGGGATCTTGGAAGGTGTCGCCCGCAGTAAGGGGGCACGACTGCATCAATCTTACTGTCAGCCTCTGAGTAAGGAGTCTTCACTCCAGGCAGAAGGGAGGGGCACTAGCAGCCGTCCAAGGCCTGCTGGGGGCACCACGTGGGAGCCGGGCTGAGCTCACTGAGCATGTGCTCTTGGAAGAAGGCCTGAAGAAATCTACAGTTACTCAGACGGCGGTATCTGGCAGACATTTCCTCAAAATAAACAAAGTGAACTTATCACCTCAAAGGAAACCAACAGTATTTGTTGCCAATGTTAAAATTCTATCTTTTGAGTGAAAATTGGAATTTTGGTAAAGGTGTACCTGCCCCCAAGCTTCACAGCTTCCCAATACTTAAAGACTTCTCTGACGACATGGGAGGTGTTAAGTGAATATGATTTTTTTGATATTGGATAAGAAAATTCAACATTTGGAAGATCGCCATAACTTAGTGAGCCAAATGCCCAGTGCCTGTCAGTGAAAACCACGCATGGGTAGAATATGCACTCAAGACGAAAGGTGGACCATGGGCTTAACAGTCACAAAGAAGGGCTACCGGTACAGCTTCCCCTCACTGAGTTCTGGTATACCATTACAGAAAACATCAGCCATAATCTGGGAAGACTCAAAGTCTGTGTGAGGCTGGATTGTCTTCATTTATTTCAACCAAACTTTTCACCACCTCAGGCAGAATGCAGAAGCCAGACAGGAGAGCGATGTACCAACACGTACAGCAATGCCACTTCTAAGCCTTTGTTTCAGAAATAGTTACTTTTCACAGACATTAACATTTACCTTAACATGTAAATAACATGTTATATGTTTACTTTTGTTATTTTAAAGTAAATGAAGTTTTTTTTTAAAAGATTGGCACCTGAGCAAACAACTGTTGCCAATCTTTTTTTTTTTCTGCTTTTTCTCCCCAAATTCCCCTAGCACATAGTTGTATATTTTAGTTGTAGATCCCTCTAGTTGTGGTACGTGGGACGCTGCCTCAGCATGGCCTGATAAGCGGTGCCATGTCTGTGCCCAGGATTCAAACTGGGGAAACCCTGGGCCACCAAAGCAGAGCACATGAACTTAACCACTCAGCCATGAGGCCAGCCCCAATAAGTGAGTTTTTGGTAAATACTAATAGGTAGAACCCACACAAACAAGAGCTTCTGGGGTCCTCAATAGCTTTTAAGAGAATCAGTGGGCCTTATGGCCACTGCCCCACACCAAGGACACAAAGCCCACCATGTCACAGGCCTGTTGAAACACCTCCAGGCTTCTGGAGTCTCATTGCCCTGAGATGAGCCCAGGGCCAGGCACAGCAGGGAAGGCCTCCCCTGGAACTCTCACGAATGCACCTATAAACTGGGGGGGGGGGGGGGGGTTTGTGTGTGTGTAAGACTGGCCCTGAGCTAACATCTGTTGCCAATCTTTCTCTTTTTGCTTGAGGATGTTTGTCGCTGAGCTAACATCTGTCAAACCCCTATCTCTTGTCGCCATCATCAGCCACATATCCCACCCACGAAATTAAGTTTCATGACTTTTTCCCAAAAAGATTCTGTTTTAACAATATTAGTAACACACTTTCAAATAATGCCAGAATTATCCACTATTTTCTTCTGTATCTATTCAATTGCATTCAGGAATCCTCTGACAAGCACTAACCAACATGCCAGGCCCTGGAGAAGCAGAAGAGCCAAGAAAAACCACCAATCTGCCTTCTTTGTACCTCTTAAAACCCAAGCATCCTCCTTGCTCATTTCTCTAAGTGACCACTGATACTGGAGCAGGAGGAAGGAAAGGGGAGTAGGGAGGAGGAAGGGTCGGCAAGGCTGGGGGAACGAACAGAGGAAGAGGAGGAGGCACTGAGTGGCGTGGCAGGGTTCCCACCCTGTACCCTCTTCTGTTCCCTGCCCCTCACTTCCCAAGGATGCCTCTGTGGCCCCAGGAATGCCCAGGCAGTCTCAGTGTAGGAGGCCGCCCCAGAGGTACTGACTCACAGCAGGACAGAGGACAGTATGCAGGAGCCACTCTGAGTAACTCCCATATAACTGCTAAGTGTCTTTACAGGTGATGGATTCCTAGGATGCTATGACATCTCCAAATGAAGAAGAGACAAATTAGCTTATCAGACGAAGACAAAAAAACAAGTATCAAAGAAAAGGAATACTCTCTGGCTCTAAAATTTTTACACAAGCCTCTATTTGACAAAACTTTTCCTAAGCCTTCCCTAACACTTGGTGTTCCTTTAAAACAGGGGCACAGCAAATGACCAGCCTCTCTTGAATAAAAAGAACAGCCCATATTCATAAATCCCGTAGCAAAGAAATGTGATTTATCTCAACCTTGTCTAGCCTAGCAGGTTATTCTTTCTCCATGATCTAAGCCAAACAAAGTAATTCGTTAAAACAAAATTTTGTGTTAATTATTTATTTTAAATGAAGATCTTTCCATTTGTGATACTCCAGCTGTAAGGGGTGAAACATGCTAATGCACAGGAATACCTTCCCAGCAATTCAATCTTAAGTTAACACAGCAGCAGACACATAAACCCAAAGGCCACTCTTTCACTCACACATGGACAACAGAACTGACACTGGTTAAGGTCCACCATTCAGTTAAATCATTTCCCCAAAAGCCTGGACTCTTTCCTGGAAGCACTTCCAATAAAATCATAAATTTTCCCACACAGCATGTCACAGGGTCAGCTCCCTTCACCTGGCTCCCCCTAAAGGCAGGGCCCACCTCCACCTCAAGTCCTGGGAGCTGACTCAGTCGGCAACCCCACCCCGGCAACCCCATCCACAATCCAGGAGCCCCCACAGCCCATGGCCCCCTTAACCTGGGAACCCCATGATTCACTCCATGGTCCTCACAGTCCTGGGCCCTGACACCGATGCCCAGGAAGCATCAGTACTAGGGTCTGGTGCCAGCCCCCAGCCTCAAGAAGACACAGGTGAAAGAGCAGGGCCCCCACTCCAAACAAGGCCAGTCCCTCCTCTCCTTCGATGCAGGCTGCACCTGTTCCCCTGCACTGAGTGCCAAGGCATGCAGACCGAATCACGAGGGTTCTAACCACGACAGTCACAATGCCGGGGACCTCCATCTCCACCCCAAGACCACATCTCCCAAGGCAGGAGGGATCCAGACCCCCTGTACCTCCTCCCTGGAGGACAGACAGCCCAGGGTCAAATCCTACTGCAAAAACACACGGAACCCATTGACCTTCTCCGAAAGCATCACACCTTCTGTTTTTCAAATGCCACAAACTTGTGCACAACTGAGTGTCCAAGAGGAACAGGAGGAAGCAGTGTCTGCTAACCAAGTGTGAACACAGCGCACACACACTCCAATTCTCACCCAATGCTGGTGTCACCCTCTCTATTTAAAAACGACAATTCCAGAAAAAGGGCTCTTTGGAAGTTTTTTTTCTCTTTATCCTCGGCACATGTGCCCAAACTCCAGAATGTTCAGGAGTAAACTTCCTATCTAAATCCCAAACCCAACTTAAAAAAGGCATCCATCCCAGAGCCTGGGATTTCCAGGAATTCTGGGGCTTCTTTCAACCAGAGAGCCTTTTAAACACAAAATTCTAAATAAAAAGATAGTCTCAAGGGTGAAAAGCAACAAGTAGAGAGGGCACCAGGCACAGCAAAATGATTCTGCAAACTAGGAGGGTGTGGGTCTTGTGGGATGGGGTGGGTTGTACCCAAGGACATCCTTCTCCTCACAGAAACACAAATCTTGACAGCCCTAAGATTCAACTCTTCTTCAACCCAGGAAAACAAAGCTCTCTCTTCAGTGTCCAGGTTCCTTAAACAAAACTGAGACCAGAGAAAACTCTCAGAATCTGCAACCCATGGCGAAGGCTGTCATCCCTGACCTCGCTTCCACTGGGCTACTAAAAAGCAAGGGGAGGGGTCAGCTCCTCCAGGGGGGTTGGCTCTTCCTCCTCCACCACCTCCCTCTAGGCTCAGCCCTGCCACCTGGGCCTAACCTCATCACTTACTCACACATGGCGACCTGCCGGGGGGGGGGGGGGGGGGGGGGGTGGGGTTTCTTTCTTAGTATGCTTTTTGGTGAAGAAGATTGGCCACGAGCTAAAATCTGTTGCCAATCTTTCTCTCACTTCTTTTTTTCCTCCCCAAAGCCCCAGTACGTAGTTGTATATCCCAGTTGTAGGTCATTCTAGTTCTTTTATGTGGGACACCGCCACAGTACGGCTTAATGAGTGGTGTGTAGGTCCACACCCAGCATCTGAACCCATAAACCCCAGGCTACCGAAGCAGAGCACATGAACTTAACCACCTGGCCATGGGGCCAGCCCTGACCTGCTGTTTTTGACATAAAACCTGAGCTGGGACCTGCCATGCCATAACTGCTCAGAGAACCAGCTCCTTCACCAGCCCATCCAGAGCCTCATTCCATGTCACAGCCTATAATAAAATCCCAATTAGAAGAGTACTGTAACTGTCAAAGGCTGAAATGCCACCAGGGAAGGAGGACACAAAGTCTACGCTGTATGCAATTAGAACAGGTTATAAACAACAGCAACAGAGCACACCTCGTCGGAAACGCAGAACAAGTCACAGGGTCCATCTCTGCACATGCTCAATGTGCCAGAGTTGGCTTCTACCGCTGCTTCTAGAAAACCAATCTCTGCCTTTCTAAACGCCTATTTTAATGTAGGGTCTAAGGCACTGATGAAGCTGGAGAAAAAAGAAGGAAAACTTTCCAGTTTGTGAAGTTTCTTCCTTAAATGCAAATTGGTAGATTTCAACACACACAAAAATCTAAAGGGAAAACGTGTCCCAGGAGGTGAGGCAGAACCTGACCCCACGCTGAACTCATAAGGCCAAGTGCACTTGCAGCACCAGAGCGACTGGACTACAAGCTATCCAAGACATAGACGTCCAGACATTCGAAGTTCGGGTAAACATACTTATACCAAAAAATGATTTGCTGTTTATTCAAACTTCAAATGTAACTGGGATCCTGTATTTTTATTTGCTGAATTTGGCAACCCTACACTGAGTTCACGAGGATCAGCAAAGGACAATGGACTGTAGATTTCCATAATTCTGAAATGACAATGTTTGCATTTTTAAAAGGCAATATTCTGTGGCCTGTGAAATCAGACTCCTGAAAAGAAAAAGAATTATTAATGAAACAATTTCTTCGTTAAGAGAACAGAATATAGAAGAAAATGAAAACAGAGAAATGAAGGAATTATAAAGTCTTATTCTCAGGTCTTCAAATGTCCTTATCAAGTTAACTTCCAATCAGTAGCCCTTGACAACACTTTATCAGATTCCCACAGGCCCCTGAGGCCACCGCTCCAAGAAGCCTGCCTCCCTGTGCCTTGGCCTGGACCCTGCCTGCTCCCCACATCCAGGACGGTCAGTGTGACCTGCAGATGGACACACACCCATCTGAAGTCCTAGACAGCACATCTGGCACAGCCAAGACCCCTCTACTCCATGAAAAACAAGCAGCAGCTGAAATACAGTTGGCGACCAGCCACACAACTACAATCTTTACAGAGTGTTTCCCAAGAAAAATTTACAGTTTTTTGTTTTCTAATCTAACAAAAAAGCGGGGTATAGGGAGAAGAGAAAATACCCAGATGAAAGGCCACAAAAGTAATATATATTCTCTAGGTGAAAATTAACATATAGTTATATTCATTCTCACTACATCACAGAGCTTTTTAGCAACACAGGACACAAGACAGTAGCAGCGCTTTTATTCCACACAGGGGTATATATTTGTATCACCTAGGTTTCACTCACAGTTTTCTTGACTAAAATAACTTTATAAGTTTTTACAGCACTATCATTTTATTTCGTATGTCCCTCCCTCTAAATGTAATCATAAAATATAACAAAAAAAATGCCTGCAAAATCACTTAAAACTTAAATAACATAATTTGTAGGTAAAATAAACACAACCTAGACATGACATTTTCAACTGAATGAGCTTTCTTCTCATGGCAGAAAAGGCTTTCTATCTGCCACTCACAGGACAGCGTGACTTCTCATCCACAGGTAGTCATTTCTCCCTTGTCATTTAATGTGAAATGATTAGGCATCAAATATAACTTGTCATAACACAGTTAACCTCAATTTTACATTTGACTTCAGATGCGTTATAAAAGGACAGTTTCTGTTACACACACAGTATAAATTATTAAGATTTTGCAAAGAACCTTCATTACCTTTCCAGGAACAATGACAATACATCTTCGTGTGTAACTGTCAGCAAAGGTAAAGAGCCTGGGGTCAGGAGCACGCCCAGGGCCACACAGCACTCCTGCAGATGAGCTTCCAAACCCAGGTGCCCCAGGCTGGCCTCCCAGCACCTGCCCCATCAGCTTCTACCACACTGCTGACTTCTCTCTGTTGTTAAAATAAACACCGGCTGGTAGCAGAAGATTATAGGGACTCTGACATCACCCCTTAGAGCATTCCTAAAATTCAAAGACAGACAGGGGCTAGCTATAGTTTGTATAATCTGTTCTAAAATTATTCAAACACAAGCTCATAGAATATTTAAATAATTTTATCAATTTAAATTTTAAAGACACGAAAGAAAGAACCATGCCATTGTGCCAGTTCTAAACCAGGACGGGCCTTTGGCTCATGGGCAAGAAAGGACTTCCACTGCTCCACGGCTGCCTATGAACCCAGGAAGGGGAGGGGGCCAAGTATCACCGTCCAGATGAAGACAAAGACCCCACACGCCAGGCTCGCCACCCTCACCCATGGCTGGCTACCTTTCAACAGCCCGCTGACTAACCTCCACCTGCCCCACTGTTCCCCGCGTCAGATGGTCTTGGTGGTCTCCAGAGGGTCCTGCCCACCACAGGGCACTCAGGCTTACTGAGGACAGCACAGATTGCAGCATTTTATAATCCGCCTAGCCAGTCATCACCAAGACACAAAGATGAATGGGAGAGTTTACAAAATCTACAGTAACTCATCTACAAGTTCGAAAGGGATCATTTTACTGCTTTTCCTAGTCAAATGTAACAAAGCCTAAGATTTCCACAGCAGAGTCTGAAAAAACAGACCGAATTCCCCTCCCTTTGCACATGTCCTAGATAGGATCAGTCAGGACGAATCCTGTCCACGTCATGTCAACAAACCATGGTATCATGATAATTCTGAGTGAGCCCAGTAAAGCAGTCTTTATTTCCCTACCGTGGGGCGTCTGCTCGCTCACTGGGAGGTGAGTTAAAACAAGACAGTGAAGGGGCTGGCCCCGTGGCCAGGTGGTTCAAGTTCCACGTGCTCTGCTTCGCAGGCCTGGGTTCACAGGTTCAGATCCTGGGTGCAGACCTGCTCTGCTCATCAGCCTCACTGTGGCAGTGACTGACACACAAAACAGAGGAAGACTAGCACAAGCGTTAGCTCAGGGACAATCTGCCTCAGCAAAAGGAGAAGGATTAGCAACAGATGTTAGCTCAGGGCGAATCTTCCTCACAAAAACAAAACAAGACAGTGAACCCTCTAGAAGCACCTTCCCCCTTTGGAGCAGGCTGTGCAATCCCATTTACTCAGGTTAAACCACAAAAGAGGGGCTGTAGGGCTGGCCCGGTGGCATAGTGGTCAAGTTTGCACACTCCCCTTCAGCAACCCAGGGTTCGTGGGTTCAGAGCCCAGGTGCGGACCTACATACCGCTCATCAAGCCATGCTGTGGCAGCATCCCACATACAAAATAGAGGAAGACTGGAACAGATGTTAGCTCAGGACAAACTTTTCTCAGCAAAAAGAGAGAAAGAGAGAGTGGAAGATTGGCAACAGATGTTAGCCCAGGGGGAATCTTCCTCAGAAAAAAAAAAAAGGCCAGGAAAGAAACATTCTGGCACACAGATCTCAGCCTCTGCCACGTCTGCGGTCTGCTCTGTGGTCTGATCTCGGGCCTGAAAGCTGCAGGACTCAGTGACAGGCCCAGAAGAGACCAGAGGCCAAGTTCCCCACCACGTCCCCAGCCATCTCCCAGTGAAAGCCTCAGCTGTTTTACAGATACGCTCCCTCCTCAGCACTCAAGACACGGGGTAACCAAGCACTTTAGATGGACCTCCTGTTTCAAGCACAAGTGTCAAGAAAGTTAACTCTCTAACTGCTTAAAAGGAGTCAAAGCCAGGGCCAGCCCCACGGCCAAGTGAGTAAGTCTGCACGCTCCACTTCAACAGCCCCGGTTTCAGTGATTCAGATCCTGGGCCTGGACCGAGCACCACTCATCAGGCTGTGGTGAGGCTGTGCTGAGGCTGCGCCCACATAGCACAACTAGAAGGACTTGATACTGGAATATACAAGGGCTGGGGCTTTGGGGAGAAAGGTGGAAAAAAAGAGGAAGATTGGCAAGAGATGTTAGCTCAGGGCCCATCTTCCTGAAAAAAATAAATAATAAATAAATTTTTTAAAAATCAAAACCAAAATATAAAAAAAAAAAAAGTCAAAGCCATTTCAGAATTTGAGAGGAACTTGATTTGAAGGGTATGGCTGCAAGTGGTGGAGCAAGTAAAAAAGTTCCTCCAGGAGGGAGGGAGAGAAGGAAGGATGAAGTACACATTGCCCACGGAACTGCTCTCCTTCCCATCTGACCTCAAAGCACTCCTATCCCACCACTCGTGTTGTGGGGGTGTGAGCTTTCACCTATCATCTACCTGAGCTGTAAAGATACCCGACAATGGCAAGATATTAAGAAAAAGGAAGAAAAAAACTCTCTAAACACTCATCTTCGTGCTAAGTGTATGCTCACTAAAGTTATCTTCATGACCCCACAGCAACCTTGCATCTACGCTTCACAACTGGGCAGACCGTGGGGGAAGAGAGCCCTCCTCCAACAAGAGCACATGGCCTCCTCTGATGACACGCGGGAGATCGCTTCACAGCATCCAATACACAGGGCAGACAAAGATGGCCAGCTCTCCCTACAGGCAGAGATGTGTGGTTCTGGCCAAAATAAGAAAAACGTCAAATTCCAACCTGCCATTTGCTCCTCTCTGCTTTAGATCTGTGCCCAAGATCTGGACCAGAGATGGTGTCCTCTCCTCGAGCACTGCATCAGTGCCACTGCAAGATCTAAACACCACGCGGATTCTCAAAGACGGGACGCATCCTCAGTGCGGGAAACTTCCAAGATGAAGAGCACTATCTGTGCACCCTCTAATTTTACACTATTTTCCACATACCAATTTCACTAGCTAATTATCAAAAGGAGAGGGGAGAAAAAGAACAAATCCTTTCAATATCTGATAGATTTCCTTTTCCCTCTTTTGTCTTTTTGTTTTTCCCCTTGGCAGAAAAAGGAGAGTTAGTTCCTAAATTTGGAAAAAACAATTAATATCCAAAGTAGTCCCAGAAATTACATTTAAGGGATTTTGAAATATCAGAACAGATTCCCTCTCCATCTTCTACTTAACCCTTAACTGGCCTCTCTGCAAAGAAGAAGCCAAAGGTACTACATCTTTGCTGTTCCCTTGATCTCGAACTCCCGCAGCCACTGTTTTTTTCCAAGGATGGTCAGACCAGCACATACTCCATCCTACATGTCCCTCCCATAAGGAATGCCGACATTCTTCCATGAGAGGTGGGCTCTGTGCGCCCTCACCTTGTACTGGGTGGGTCTTTGTACTGCCTGGACGGAGACTGCAGCTAAAGTGAGCTCCAACATCAGCACAGTTCTGCCCAGCCACATGCTGTGAGGAGCCCAGACCACAGGAGAGGTCACCTGTGGACGCCCTGGATGGCAGCCCATATAACCAGCATCCACTGCCGGACTGAAGGAGCCTTCAGATGGACCTGCTGCTGTGTTCAAGTCTTCCAGCTGACACCCTAGGTTCACGCAGGAGGAAAGAGCCCTTCCCGAGTCGCTGGCCCCATGGGGATAACAAACAGCCACTGCTGTTTGAAGTCACTAAGTTCAGGGCCGTGTGCTGGGTGCAACAGACAACTGAACCAGTGCTCCCCTCCTTCCCGCCCCAGCCAGTGCGACCCTCCAGTGTCAGCACAAACACAGCCCCAGGCCCGGCACAAAGCGAACCCTGAGCAAGCAACCTAACCACACAAGCTCCCATGGTCCCTGGCCGCCCAGGCCTGGGCCTCACAGCGGAGCTCGTGCCCTCCAGGAACACAATCCACGGAATAGATGCAGCACGCAGAGATGTACCAGGAGCCGTGGGAGCTCGCAGGGAAGCATGGGCCTCTCCCACACTGACCCCTGCGCTCCACAGACCCCACGTCACCCACCCTAAGCTTCTATGAGTTAAACCAAGTTATCTGGACCCTTCCAGGTCAGTGGAGGAAAGCAAAACCAAAAGAACCCAGCCATGACCGACAGGCTCCTGAGCAGGAACTGGCGAGTGTCAGGCTAGCGCAGCGTCTGTTCTGAGGGCACACACCAGGGAGCGGAGTTACATGACATTTACTTTTAGTTTGACTTTTCTTGGAGTGAAGATGGTCACACGCATTTCTTACTGCCAATAAATACACTGATTTTCCAGTTTAGACATCAGTCTCTCATGAATTTGGATAGTATGATCGCCACAATTTGGTTTACTGACAAAATCAAGTTTCCAAACCCTCAGAGATGACACGCACCTTCCTCGGGGCCCTTCTGCCTGGTTATCATGCTGATGGCCCCCACCTTACAGAGCACTGCCAGTGGGGGGCAGGGGAGTCCTCCTCGTGGCTGTGCAGCTGGCTCCGCTGGGTGCTCACCGGGCACACAGCTCAACACAACGGCGTGGAGACGCATGACCTTCACCTGCAGGGTTTGACACTGGCAAGCATCCACTCTCTCCTTTAATTTAAATTGGAATAAATGGAGACGAAAATGCACGGACTGTTAGAAATCAGAGCGCCTCACAAGCAGAAGGGCGCAGGGGGCCACAGGACAGTCAGTCAGCTGAGCACCTCATCCAGGTGCAGGCTCACACAAGACTGTCCCCAGGATGGGCCCGCTTGTACCAGGGACTCGGCACACTGAGAGTCACCTACAGAACCAGGCAATTCTGCCCCACTCCAAAGCTGGCGCTCACTTTCTCAGTTTCAACCACACTGTTTACAGTGCCAACTATCACAGGGGGTGTGTTGCTCAGTATGAGGTCATTTGTTACACCTCACGTTATCCATGGCTCATAAACACATTATGCCCTAAAAACAAATCAGTAACAGAAATCCAGAACGTGGGTGATTCTGCAAGACCACTGACGGTTCCTCACCAAGTCTACAGATGAAAGACAAAGCAGCAGGGGAAGAAACTGTTCCAGAGAAGAAACTCAAACATAACAACCGAACACAAAATGTGGACCATGTTGGGATCCTAATCTGAACACTCCAACCATAAAATGACATTCTGACAAAATTGGAAGGAAATTTGAAAATGGTTAGATAACACCAAGATATTAAAGACAGATACTCAAGAGGTTAGAGGTGAAAATTTCACGACGTCCATGATGTGGTTTAAGATACCTGAGCAAAAAAAAAGGGAACGGGAAAGAAGGAAAGAAAGGAGGGAGGGACCAGGCAGCAAAATTTTGACAATTATCACACTAATACAAGTTGTCTCCTTTTGTACATGATGGAAATTTTAATTCTTCATAAAATTCTACGGAAAACCCAGATCTAAAATCAAAAGAAAGCTGTCTCAAAAAGGAAAACCCCATCCCAGCAGCCCCACCCCAGGCCAGCAGCAGGCACAGTCACCCCAAGCCCTGCTGTGCTGGGTCTGCACTCCATATCAGAAGCCAACACACCACAAGGCTCGAATCCCAGCTCTACTATTTCCAGATGTGGGACCCTGGTCAGTCAACCTCTCGATGCCTCACCCTCCTCTTGACTAAAATGAGAACTACACAAAACCCAGCTCAGAGAGCAGTGAGAAGGCTGCACAACGCTTCCAACTGTGGGCGACACCTACGTGCCCGGTAAACACTGGCTATTCTTACTGTTCAATATATTCAGTAAATATATCATAAAGATTTTGTTAATATCTGACATGTACCAGACATAAACTCCGTCTTGTCAGTCACCCCCAAAATTCAACTGTTCAAAAACAAGTCCAGTTTCTGGGGCCTCCCTGTCCCCTGGCCAACCCCACACACCCTGTCTCCCCAAACGAATGCCGGAGCTAGACTGTCTCCACTGACCTCTTCTTCCCACCCACCCTCCAAAACAGCAGCAGCCACTCTCCTTCTTCAAAAATCCTCTTACTGCCATGCTTAAAAGCTCTGCTGGACCCACTCCCAAAAGGCTGGACAGTCTAAAGCCCTGAGTAAGGTGGGCAGAGGTGCGGTCCGGCCCCATCCACAGACCATCTCCTTCTGGTCTGCCATGTCCACCTCAGCTCTCAAATTCTGGACTTTTCCTAAGGTCCTCCATGAGTCTACACATACCACACCCTCTTTTGAAAGATGCCCTGCCCCTGTCCACACATGTCCATTCCCTCATCAGCCAGCTCTGAGGTCAGCTCCTCCCCAAGTGCCCACAGGCCTCACTTACCTGGAGCCCAAGAGCATCACTGACTGCTCTATAATACACACAGCAGGGGCATACTCCAGGCGAAGGTACAAGGTTTGTATCTGATTCTTTCCCAGATGCAAAAGATACTTATATCTAGAAGAATGTTTTCTCATTTTTTTTTTTTACTATTGTAAGAACTCACTTCTAAAGTAAGAAAAGTTCAATGAGAAAAAACACAAAATGACGAAAGGCCATTAGAAATAGCCCAAGTTACATATAAATATACTTTAAGAATGCCAACAGAGGGGTCCTTCCCCTGACAATATTTTGGCACCTTGAGCAATACTGGTCTGGTATTTTTTATGACTCTCATTTTACGCCATTTCCGAATTCTTCCAGAATCCAGTCAACCTCTCATTAGTTCTGTCTATTTGCACCTCAATAGAATCAGCAGTTCCCTGTGAAATTTTAGTAAACTGTGCTTCATTTATATTTCAGGCAAAGAGAACAATTTTAAAAGCTCCTACATTAAAGGAGTAAGGGAACAAAACAACCAGAGGCAAGCAGGCCCAGAGCCACAGTCCCTGGTGGAGAGCACAGGACTGCTGGATGACACCAATCACAATAACTACAGTGAGACGTCATTTCACACCCTCTAGGATGGCTAGAATCAAAAAGATAAACCATAACACTTGTTGGTGAGGATGTAGAGCAACTGAAACCCCCATGCACTGCTGGTGGGAACGCAAACAGGCACTCAAACAGATACTTGTATACAAACATTCACAGCAGCACTATTTGAAATAGTCAAAAGATGGAAATAACTCATGCGTTCATCAAGAGAGGAAGAGAGAAATAAAATGCGCTATGTACAATCATGCACTGCTTAACGACAGGGATACGTTCTTAGAAATGCACCGTTAGACTTCAGTGTTGTGTGAACGTCATACAGTGTACTTAAATCTAGATGGTATAGCCTGACACACAGCTAGGCTATACGGTACTAATCTTATGGGGCCACCATCGTATATGCAGTCCATCATTGACCAAAAAGTCATCATGCAGCACATGACTGTACACACAATGGAATATTATTCAGCCAGAAAAATGAATGAAGTTCTGACACATGCTACAACATGGATGAACCTTGAAAACACTATGCTAAGTAAAATAAGCCAGATACAAAATGACAAATATTGTATAATTCTATTCATATGAAATATCTAGTTTAGGCAAACTCATACAGACAGGAGGGAGAAAGAAGTTATTGCTTAATGGGTAGAGAGTTTTTGCTTGGGGTGCTGAAAATGTTTTAGAAACAGATAGTGACGATGGTTGTACAACACTGTAAATCTACTTAATGCCATCAAAAATTACACTTAGAAATGATTAAAATGATAAAATTCATGTTTAAGTATATTTTACCACAATAAAAAAAAATACAGGAGGGAAAAAAAGATTAAGAGGTGTGCAGACATAACCTTGTGAAAAAGAATAAAGGAGATCTCATTTAAAATTGAGTCAGGTGGCCAGAAAGGGCAGCCCTCGCTCACTACCACTCATGGTCAGCTACAGACCCAACAGGAAGGACTCTCCTTGCCAACATTAAGCTACAGCTCGCTTGTCCTTAATTGCAATTCCTCTGCTATTCCCAGGTATACCCATCCTGCCGGTAAAGTAACTGGCTGTTCTGTTTTTCAGGACAACACTACTTGGCATCAGAGAAGCGGGATCCAGAGAAGACCTGGGAGCCCCGAGGCTGGTGAGCAAACAGGTGCTGGTACCCAGAGAGCCCAATGGGCTCAATGCTTTCTTAGTGACACTCGAGTCTGAGAGCAGGTTTCCTCCTGGATTTGAGCTCTGCTCTCTTTGCATTTTGAGCCCTCCAGCTTTACTTTGGATCTGTTTTTTGTAAAGGCTTTGTCCTTTCTGTGAGTACTGGTTTGGTATAATTCCTATTGGAAGTGTGCTAGGTTTTGGTCTGATTCCAAAGGCCAAATTTAGGAACTTTTCTTTGCCTCTAGAGAACCTCTAAGAATGGGATCCCAGTCATCCAAATGCTTTGAGGGACCCCCCTCTTTAGGGACCCTGGCCGGTTTTATATTTAAGAACTACAGTCCCTCCTCATGCATATTTCTAACTAAATGGACTGACTTAATCAAAAGTAACTCAAAACACCAATGGCCCTTATGGGGAACTTTCGATCTCTGCAAACTCTTAAGGCTTCCAAGTGTTTCCAGGACTCTAAGATTGCCTCTCTGCAAAATACAATTTCTAGATTAAGTGAGGCAAAGAACAAGGAAAGAAAAACAAAATGGCTTCCGAGGCCTCTCTTTCCCTCCTGTTTTGTTTCCCAAAGCAGCCATCCTGTGCTCAGGCCCCAACTCAGACACCATCTTCCTCCTTCCCTTCTGCACCACCTCCACCTCCTCAACACCCTCAGTCTTGAGACTATTCTAACTCTCTCGCAGAACTTCCCTTGTTCTCTGAAACTCACCTCCCTACCTCTTCCTCTGAACCTCCAAATAAACCCCACATTTCTTATGTTCCCTGGACTAAGGCCAAATTGTGAGCCCTAGTTAAAAGAGTTTTCTAACGTAACTGAAGATTCTGATAGGTTTGCTGAAGAACTTCATATAGTTGTTTAAATCTATCAACCTGCTTTCTCAGATTGGTATCAGTTAGTCCACACGCTTGTTGGTGAGGGTCAGGCCCAGCATTAGATGAAACTTGCCCAACGGAAACATCCTGAAAGGGATTTAGAAAAACCTCTAACTTTTAGCAAAATGCCAGAAGACTGAGGAGAACCCCACTGGGTAATTACAGTAGCTTTTCCTGAGCCTGTGGATTAAAACAAAACTCAGGCTTGCACATAAAACTTTGATGAACCCATTCATTGTTACAATCGACTCCAAATTATCTTTAAAGAAAATTCTGGTCTTCTTTAGATGCTGAATCCACTCAGTGGATTGGAGTCTTTAACTCCATCATGTTTATTAACAGGCTGAATTGGGGTCTTTCTCTTAGCTAATAGGACCAGGATGAAATGGGAAACTGTGTCCACTCCAGATTTAGTTAATTTAGCAAATCAACTTACTCTCACCCTAGATGATTCAACCAAAAGGAAGACCACTAAAATTAATTTTTGACTTCAACAAATGGAGGCCCCTCAACAAAACCAAAACACTTCTGGTTTCTGCTATTATTGCAAAAAGCCAGGACATTCGAAAAGGGATTGTTAGAAGCTTAAGCACTCCAGGTGTGTCCAGCAGTCCAGCCAGCCTCTCCAATGTCCTCCTAACTCCCAATGATGGGGCTCCGAGGAACTAGAGAGGCTCTTCCCAATCCTCCCTCTTAATTGGCTTAGAGAAACAACTCTCCAAATTAGAAACAAACCTCCCTCTGTCTTTAGTGGCGCTCTCAGTGGCTCAACCCCACTGTTAGAAAGCAGCCCCTCCCTCAAGAGCACTAAAATAGTTCAAATGAGAGTCTCCAATAAACCTCGACAGGTTCCTATCTCTGAACCTATTCCCTTTTGTTTATGCCCTTTAAGAGATACCCACCCTTTTCGCCTGTGAAAAGAATAAGAGAAAGCTCAACTAAATTAGAGTCAGGAAGGCCTGTAGGAGGAACTCTCAGCCCCATCACACATGGTCAATTATTCCACACAGGAAGAAACATATGCTTGCATCTTTGACAGAAGTACAACTACTTTACTACTGAAAAAAGACTTCTCTCCCTGGCCAGCAATAGCACTGCCAGTAAGAAACGATGCAGCCCATCCAATCAGAAACACTGCAGCCCAGCCAATGGGAAGCCTTTCCTACCCTGATCTGTTCCTCTCCTCAGTGGGCTTTCCTTTAGAGCAGCCCCACCCTCGGCCCCTTTTCTCTACAAAAGCAGCTCCCTCCCGTGTTCTCCGGATTTTCCTGTGGTTCACGGATAGTACGCACCGCCTGAATTGCAATTCTTTTGGCTGTTCCTGAATGAATCCATTTTAAGAGGAAAATAACAGACGAATTTGCTTTTTAAGTTGACCCACATGGTATCAGAAGTGGGATCCAAAGGAGGGAACCCCTGAGAGATGGCAGCCCCCAGAACTGAACGAGGTACCCACACTGAGTGCCTTGTGCTATCGTGTCTCTGACTTGTGGCCTGCTTTCGGCCTGGTGAGTGTCCTCTCAGATTCCGAGCTCCGCTCTCCACTCTCCGTGTGTTCTGGGCTCTCTCACTTTATTTGGGATTGGGAGAGGAACTTTGTCCTCCAGGTTCAAGGCTGTGTGTTTTCTGAAGGCAGCACAGTTCCTTTTGGGACTCCAGCTTACGGAGAATCCAGGAGTTTTTCTTTAGTTTTCAGATTCCTTTTGAATCAAGGATGGGAATCCAGCAACTTTCTTTTATCTTTAGATTCCTTTGGGGATCAGGGCTAGGACGATAGCAACTTTCTTGGGTTTTCAGAAAAAATTTCAGAAATGGGATCCCAGTCATCTAAATGTTCTGAGGGCAACTCTCCTTCGGGGACCCTGCTGGGTTTATGTTTAAGAACTTTGGGCCCCCTACATGTCCATTTTTAAGTAAGTGGGCCAAACAGACCAAAAGCAGTCCAGAACTGCAATGGCCACTATGGGGAACTTTCAATCGCCCCGAAATCACTTTTCTTAAAACCAAATTGGAAGACCACAGCTCTAAAATTAAGCAAAATGAACGATACGTCTGTTTCCATTGGTGCCTGGCGGTTTCTGGACGGGCACAAAGCTCTAAAATCTAAAAAAAAAAAAAGTAACTTAAGATGATGGTTGACTATTTAATGTCTAATCCAAGCATGACTGTTAAAAGCAAGCAATTCTTGGTTTTCACTAGGATTGGGGATTCCAAGAGTTAAGAATTTTAATATATGTAAGTAAAGCTACTAGAAACAAAAAGGAAAACATTTCCACATGCAACAAAAGTAGGATGTGTGTTTTGGTAAAGGAAGGTATAAGGAATGGAAATGTATTTTCTTGAGGAAAAAGAAAGTAATTTTGTCCTAAAGAGAGGCTGGTTATTGCAGAATGGGACAGAGGGAAAAACATAGGACAAAATCTGAACGCAAGAAGAAAGCTGTAGGAGATTTGTGGAAAGAAATCTTGGGACAGGAATTTTATGCACAGTCAGGACTGGCTACGATTGGAATGAATGAGTTTTAATATCAAAAATAAGCTGACGCAAAATTAAACTTGGCTTTCTTTTCTGTTGAAAGGACAAGGTTTTGGGGGGCTTTTGGTCTGTTTTTGATAACAGACTGTGAAAGCTTCTTTAAGTAGTTTGCCTAGAAAACAGAGATTTTGTTTTTTATCAAAGTCATTTCCTGCTTTTTTTAAAATCAGGTCTTTAATTACTTAGGAAAACTGAGTCTTCTTAGTATTAAAGGAGCTCAATTTTGCTTACAACCACATAACCTCTTGTATCTGCCTTTGAAACCTTTTATTTTTACATTGGTCAAATACGTAAATATTACTTTATAATGACCTTTGATCCTATTTGGTCAAGTATCCAAAACTTTTGATATTTTGACAAGCTTCCCAAAATATTCAAATTCTAAATGACATCTTTTTGACCTGAATTTAACTTTGGGATTTTCCAGAGGGCACCTAGAGTTGTTTTCTCCTTATAAAAAGAGAGAGATTACACTAATTAGGCTTATTTGGTTTGTCAGATTATGTGAGCAGCATGGTCAAATACCTAAAATGTATGTAACAAAAATACCCAAATTTCCTGTCAATTGCATTCTTGTCCATTGACTTTTTTTAGGTCTTTTATCATTACAGACAGTTACTGTTTGACTCTGATGCTTTTATAAATATGTTTCATTTTCAAAGAGATTCATGGAAAAGACTTAGACAAGTACTCTGGAGTATAGGTTTTGATAACTTTAAGATCATAACACTGAACTGGGTGGGAATTTCTGGAATTTGAGTGGAAGACTGATTGCTTTCATGTTTTGTTTTCCAGATGTAAAGCACCCCTTTTTCTCTTCTCCTTTAAGCTATCGAGAACTTACAGCAATTTGGTAAAATCTATCTTTATAACAAGGGTTGAAATATATATTTTTTTTCTCTCTACCCGATCCCTCCAGAATTTGGAAATTCTTAAGTATTCTTTTCACGACAATGTATATATTTGCATGGGTCCAGTGAAGCCCTGTTCCTGTAACAGGACACAACTGGAAATACTGGCTACATCACCAAGGCTTTGACTAAAACGTCACATCCAAGAAACTTGTACATGGACTCAGAAATGACCAAACACCTTTAAGAAACTGCCTGGAAAAATCGGTCTAGTACCTTGCTTACAAGGTTTCATCAAAGCAATCTTTAAAAAGCATTTATACGGCCAATCACTATTTTTGCTACATTTAAATAAATAATCAAGCCAAGTTTAATATAAACAAATTAGTTTTACTATGATTATTTTTAATAAAAATGAGGGTAACCATGGAGAGAGAAATTATGCTTGTATCTTTACAGATGTTAAATTCCAGTTCTATTAGAATGTCTTTAAAGTGCTGTTATACCTGTAAGCCAGACTGGATCCTAAATTCTTCTAGTGACCTTACATATCTGGTTACAATACTCTAAACTGACACTTACAATTTTACTGCCCCTGAAATCTCCTTGGAAGGGACTATACCAGGTCCTCCTCACTACCCAGATGGCAGCCTAGCTTCAGGGACTTGAGTCTTGGGTACACATCTCATAGCTAAAGAAGGTTCCACCTGACATACAGTCCTGTACAAACACTGGAGATCTCCAAATCAAACTGACTAGGAAGAGAAGCAGCTGACATCTGAGGCACAGCTTTCCCACAATGACCAGACTAGGCCTGTATCCCCTCTTCCCGCTATTGTTTCTTAACTTTATTTTCTCCCTCCCTTTCCTGGAAATACAATGCCCTTGTTCACATTTCCCAGTCCCTTGCGAAAGGGGGAAACCTCTCTGATTGCTGGATTTGCCATCAGAAACTCAGGCTGCCCAAGGCAGTAATGACCCCTTAGTGCACCCAGCAAGTAATTTCACTAGGATTCCAGATACTACTGTTTGTCTAATTGCTCTGCTCGCTCATTTGACAGAGTCAGGGTGCTAAGCCTGTCTAAACTCATTCCTTGCTTTAATTTGACCCAGCCTTGGGTGGAGAAGACAAGATCTTTTGAATATTTGTATGAAAAATTTTACGGGACCATCAATGTAAGTCACATTGTTCGTATATTTCTGAACGTCCTATTTAGGCAATCTCTCGGTATGTAACAACACAGTACCTGAGCCTTGGTCATATAACGCTAACACCCTAGGCCGATGAACGAGTCTATAGATGATGTCACTTATGTGGGAGGCTTATGCACACCCCTGGTTACGTGGAGGTTTCAGTAATGGCCTTCCTGCTTGGGCAACTCGTTACCTTGACAGCTGGAGAATACAAGGATGGTGTGCCTTTGCCAGATTCAATGTCCTGTTCTCTCTGTATAACCAAAGAGAGCTTCCATTGATCTCTCCCATTGAATCTCCATAGTCGCCCTAAATGAGAACTCCCAGGAGGCCTATGCGAGTCTGGGTTTGCCTCCAAAGAAAGAGCTTTCTTCCCCTGGATCAGAGTGAGTGTCAACAAACAAATGTTGTTGCTCTCCCTGACACTTGGCTGACCCCTCAGCAAAAGCAATTTCAGCTCAATAATGGTCGCTTAACTCATTGATCAAGGTAGTTTTGGATAATCGTATAGCCCCGGATCACATACGTGCTGAGCAAGGAGGTGTCTGTGCAGGGGTGAACACCTCCTGTTGCCCATGGACGAATGCCTCTTGGAAAGTAGAAACCCAGTTACAAAAGACTAGAGAGCAAGCACAGTGGCCTCAACAAATGTCACCTCACTATCCAGTCTTTTGATTGGTTCAGCTGGTTAGCTACAGGCCTGTGCTCCTGATTCAGAACCGTCCTGCAGACTGGGCTTATAGCACTGCTCTTAATCTCACTCTGTACACTTGTTGTGAATTCTTTACCTGTTGCCTGTCGAACCTCTGTAAAACTGACATGCCCAATAAGGCACTTCGAGATAATCTCCATCACCTATGACCTTGGAGAAATATAGACTTCGTATGGGAAATGCCTGAGAGTTCTCCCTCCTAACCTTCCTTGTTACTCAAACGTGGCCTAAATGGTCTCCAACCACTATGTACTTTATCTCCAACACGGACACGACACCCAGGAAGGGTCCTTCCTGGCACCAAGGGACAAGACCACTACAAGCAGAGAACCTGACTGCTGATCAGTGATGCTTTCAGAGAAACATCTTGATCAAAAGGGGTAAATGTTAAATGAACAAGAGAAACCTCAAGTAAATTGGACAGCCCTCACGCCCTATCACACATCATCAATTGCAGGAAGAGACATATGCTTGCATCTTTAACAGTGAAGAAAGATTTCTCTCCCCATCCAGCCAATGATAAATGAAGCAGCTCAGCCAATGAGAAGCAGCTGCCTCCCTGAACTGATACTTTCTCCCATAGCAATTCTTTTGGCTATTCTCAAATGAACTCATTTTGAGGGTAAAATAACAGGCGAATTTGCTTTTTAAGTTGACACATCTTAGTTCCTCTGCCCCTATTCAATTTTTAGGCCAAGACTTCTTAGAAAGGTATCATGCTGAAATTTCTTTCTCCCAAAAGGGGGAAACAATTCTAGAATTTGACACTAGTAACCAAAATACCAACCAGGTGAGTTAAATGACCCTTCAACATCTTTTATTTGCTGTCTCCAATTGCACTATAGTTGACTCTGGGGACTCTGATCATTTGTCCCTATTGGATCAGCCACCACCCTCTTTATGGGCAAAATCTTCAACTGACATTGGCAGAATCCACAGTGCACCTCCCATCAAGATTCAAATAGATCCCTTAAAACCTCTCCCCAGAATTAATCAATACCCTGTAAATAAAGGAGCCCTTCAAGGCATCAAGCCTATAACACAAGTTTACAAGGCTCAGGGCCTCATTACCCCCTCTACTAGTCCCTGTAATACCTCTATTTTACCTGTGAGAAAACCCAATGACCAGGGATGGAGGTTTGTCCAGGACCTCCAAGCAATAAACACTATTGTTATCCCTCGGCACCCTGTTGTTCCTAATGCCCATGTGCTACTGATATCCATTCCCACTGAAAGCAAAGTTGTCACTGTAATTGATCTGTGTAGTGCATTCTTTAAGTATTCCAGCTGATAAGGCTGGCCGTATCTTTTTGCCTTCACTTGGGAAGACTGGCAATATACCTAGACAGCAATGCCTCAGGGCTTCACAGAAAAGTCCCTCTTACTTTTGACAAACCTTAAAAGCTGATTTGGGGGGCTGAACCAGTGGTGTAGTGGTTAAGTTCGCGCACTCCATTTGAGTGGCCTGGGGTTCGCCGGTTCGGATCCTGGGCACAGACCTATGCACCACTTATCAAGCTGTGCTGTGGCAGGCGTCGCCCATATAAAATAGAGGAAGATGGGCACAGATGTCAGCTCAGAGCCAGTCTTCCTCAGCAAAAAGAGGAGGATTGGTGGCAGATGTTAGCTCAGGGCTAATCTTCCTCAAAAAAAAGAAAAAAAAAGCTGATTTAGATGATGCCCTTCCCTTTTTTCTTTTGGTATGTGAGAAGCATGAGAATGCCCTTGGGGTATTCACCCAAAAACATGGGGACCACCCCAACTCACAGCATATTAGAGCCAACAACTGGATCCTGTGGCACAAGGATATTCCCTTGTCTTAGAGCCATTCCTGCCACTGTCCTTCTGGCTAAGGCCACCAAACAAACAGGCATGAGATCCCCCTTAACCATCTTTGTACCCCATGCAGGAGAGGCCCTTCTAAGTTCTCATCATACTCAACACCTTTCAGTCAGTCATCTCACCTCCTGTGAAATCCCTTTGTTAACTGTCCTCACATAACTCTTTCTCACTGTAATAACCTCAACCCTGCTATTCTTCTGCCCTCGTTCAGTGACAAACCCCTCACAACTGCTTAACGCTGACAGCTCACCTCTTGACTCCCTGTAGTAACTTAAAGGAAATTCCCCTAGCCAAGGCAGATTTTTCACAGCTTGCTGGCGGTTTGTATTCAAAGGATGACAGTGGCAAAAGTCGTGCTTGGTGTGCTTTGGCCACTGCTTTTGAAGTCATCAGGCAGCACCTTTACCTCTGGCTGCCGCAGCCCAGCAAGCTGAACTGTGCACTCATACTTGGGCTTGTACTTTAGCCAAGGACAAAACCACAAACATTCATACCAACACTCAGTAGTCGGTATGCCTTTCAACTTTGGGATGCCACAGAAACAGCGAGGTTTCCTTACCTCTAATGGTGAAAAGATTAAAAACGGCTCTTATATCCAAAATCTTTTAGATGCCATACTCTTTCCAGCCACCTTGGCTATTATTAAGATCTCTAGGCATTGAAACTTGACAGCTTAGACACTAAAGGAAGCCACCTCACTGACATTTCTGCCCAAAATGCTGCTCTCGAGGAAACCAATAGCCAAGCCTCTGTCATGGTCCAAAAGGCTGTTTCCCCATAGGATAATTTGGAAAAACTGACTACTAAAGATGCCAAACAATTGGCCCCAGAAAAGGAAAAACAATATTGGAAATCTAATAATTGTTGGCTTGATAAAAAAAGAGAACTCTGATTTGGGCCAAAGAATAATCCACTCTTACCAGAAATTCTGAAATGCCCACTACTGACCATTGTACATGCATTAACCCACTGATTTACTGACAAAATGACAGCATTCATGAACAAATATTGGTGGGAAAATACTAATAAGGCCACGAAAGTGCCTACTTCACTCATCCCACCTGTCTAAAATACAATCCAGGGAAACCTGTTCACAGATCCTTTGCTCTCAGATACTTTGAATTGCTTAACGTGCCATACGAGGTTTGGCAAATGGATTTCATACACCCTCCTCATCTCATGGAGATGAATATGTTTTAGTCCTGGTCTGCATGTTTTCTCACTGGACTGAAGCCTTCCCTTGCAGACAGGCTACTGCTCTTCTGTGGCTGACGTCCTTTCAGAAAAGATTATCCCACCTGGGGAACTCCTCTCAAACTTCATAGTGATCGGGGAATCCATTGTGCCAGTCAGGTACTTTGACAAATCTGTGCTGTTTGGCCACCTTTACAAGACTTTCACTGTGCTTACCACCCTCAATCCTCAGGGTTAGTCGAATGCACTAATGGCACTATTAAGACTCAACTGACAAAATTTGTAGAAACTCCCCAAACACCTTGGCCAAAAGCATCCCCGTTGGTC
Organism: Equus asinus; assembly: GCF_041296235.1. Taxonomy (NCBI): domain Eukaryota; kingdom Metazoa; phylum Chordata; class Mammalia; order Perissodactyla; family Equidae; genus Equus; species Equus asinus. Next base: position 9,831,481 of record NC_091799.1, read on the forward strand.
CTTCTAAATCTCAGATCCACCTCCTCTGAAAATTCCTAAGCTCTCACCCTTTGAGACATTCAGAAGACATCCAATGCTCCTGGCCTCTACCTCTTTTGCTCTGCAGCTGATAGGAGGAGATATACCTCAATGTTGCAAAGGTGTGACTGCTTCTGTTGAAAATAACCTTGCTTTAGGACAGTAGTTTTTCACAGTGCACTCCTAGGAGCTGAAGACCTTAAGCATCACAACTTACAACCTGGAGATTTCATCTATTGGAAAAGACACCTTCAGAAAGACCACAAACTCACTGGAAAGGCCCCTATCACATACTTCTAACCAACCCTTGTGCCACCAAACTCCAGGGAGTAGACTCTTGGATTCACGTATCATGTCTAAAGAAAACACCAAGCCTGACTGGACCTGCACACCATCTGGTGGCCTCAAAACAAAGATTTCCCAGAACTGAAACAAACAACATCTGATGAGACAGCTTTCCCAAGATGTCTGGGCCAGGCCTGTATACCCTTTTCTCCCTGTTGCTTCTTACTTCATTTTGTCCCTCTCTTCCTTGGACGCAACACTCTTGTCTACATTTCCCAATCCCTTGACAAAAGGGGAAACCTATTCTTCCAACTATGGCCTTCCAGGTACACCCTCATTGTGACCCTATAACAAATCAATCCTTTTACTTGCTTTTCCTGAAGGGTTAGAAGGTTCAGAATTCAGTCTTTCTTTCCTCTGAACTATTAACTAATTGGATTCTTATGAAATTCATGGCTTTTGAATTTGCACCCTTACAGGCTAAATTACTGGAATACACAATTAGTTCCAAACAAGTCTTGTGAGGTAAGAATGCTGTTTGAAGTTTTGCTACTTTTGCAAGAAGTTCACCAGCTATTGCTTCGTGTTTATTCTTGCACTGTGTCTTCCCAATGCATTCAGTCAATTCTTTCAGTTGGGGTGTGCTCTTGCTGTATTCACTGTTCTATTTTCTAACTCCTCTGGAGAAATAGAAACTCAATTGCATAAAATTAGAAAACAAGAACACTGGCTACAACAGATTTCACCTAATGATTCATGGCCTTTTGATCCATTAAGCTTTTTAAGTTTTGTATCTGGTGCCTGCCAATCCTTTATAAAACACTGTACCAAATAAGGTGATGCTGGTTCAACACTTCAAGATGATCTCCCACGCTGACGACCCTGATAAGATACAGACATTAGATGGGAATGTCTGAGAGTTCTCCCTCCTACACCTCGTTACTTGAATGTGATCTCAACAGGTTTCCACTCTGTGCACTTTCCCCCTGACATGGGACCCAACACACCCAGGAAAGCAAGAAACAAAGGCTGATAAATATGGAAGTCCTGACTCTTGATCAGTGATGCTTTCAGAGAAAAAAAAAAATCTTGATCAAAAGGAGAAAATGTGAAAAACAGTAAAGGAGACTTCATTTAAAATGGAGTCAGGAAGCTAGAAAAGAGAACCCTCACACATTGCCATCTGACATCAATTACAGACCCCAACAGGAAAAATTCTCCTTGTCCAACAAGCCCAGCCTGTAAGAAACTGTCACTACTCTGAACTCTGCCTTTGCTCCAATGAACTTTCTTTCAAAACAACCCCTCCCCACTTGCTTCTTTTTCTCTATAAAGTAACATTCCTCTCTTTTGTTTGCTGTTCTTACCTATGGTGTTTGCTATAGCTTGCTTGTCCTACGTTGGGATTCTTCTGCTATTCCAAATAAACCCATTTCGCTTGTAAAATAACTGGTGGTTTTATTTTTTAGGGCAACAGCCTTATGCAATCATGAACTTCTTTAATGAAACAAGAGTATTAGAAAGAACTCCTTTAAAAGGAGACACATATATGCAACAATACAAATCAGAAAACAATATTTTGTATGCTAAAGAAATAGTACATAGATAATAGTGCTAACAACATGACATCATATAGACATATGTTTAAAGATACAAATTTCTTGGCGTTGACGCATATATTATGTTCAAGAAAAGAACATCTTTGTAGGAAATAGACATTAACAGTTAGGAGTGATAGGTGTCAACTTAAGCAAATTCAATAGTTATTTTACCATCAAAATGAGTTTATTCAGAAACAGACATAAGAATTGCCATTTTGGATGTGCATACTATCATGAACCATAAGCAAATTCAGAGAATACAGGAGGGAGCTGCTTTTATAGAGAAAAGGGGAGAGACAGGGGCTGCTTTACCTAAAGGAAAGTCCACTAGGGAGAGGAAGAGATCAGGGCGGGAAAGCCTCCCGGGCTGGGCTGCGGTGTTTCTTATTGGCTGGGCTGCAGTGTTTCTGATTGGCTGGGCTGTTGCATTTCTGATTGGCTGGGCTGCAGCGTTTCTGATTGGCTGGGCTGTTGCCCGGGTGGGAGAGACGTCTTCCCTCAGAGGTAAAGTGGTTGTACTTCCGGTTTGGAGTAACCGAGGATGTGCTGGGGCCGGGGCTGCCCTGCAGGCCTCCCTGCACAGCGTAGTTGAGGTTTCTCTAACTCATCTCCCATGAGGTATCTAGGAGGCAACTTAATCTCAAATGGTTCATTAAAAAAACTCTCTCATGCTTCCAACTTCTCTATTAAGTTTGAAAATATTTTAAAAGAAAAACAGCTTTATCGACAGAAGAAGATAAAATATACAGAACAAAACTGTATACTTTTGGTGGGTTCAAATACATCTCTATGAAAGTAAAGGGAGGGGCCAGCGCAGTGGTGCAGCACTAAGTTCATGTGCTCTACTGCGACGGCCCCAGGTTCACCGGTTCAGATCCTGGGCACAGACCTAGACACCACATGTCAAACCACACTGTGGCAGGCGTCCCACATATAAAATACAGGAAGATGGGCACAGACGTTAGCTCAGGGCCAATTTTCCTCAGCAAAAAGAGGAGGATTGGTGGCGAATGTTAGCTGAGGGCTAATCTCCCTCAAAAAAGCAAACAAGCAACTCAAGGGAAAGCTCTGGACGGCTACACATACAGAAGTTGTGGGGATGGAGTGTGAGAGGAGTAGATTCTGCCTGAAAAGGATGTGATTTTCAAAAGAAAAATTCATATATTATTATATAATTGTAATTGTTTTAAGTAAAGGAAACTGGGAAAAATTAAAAGTGAAAACTACCCATAAGCTAACTACTTTAACTTTTGTGTATAACCTTCCATTTTTGTGCAAACACATTCATAAATGTATAATTGACTATATAAATGGGATACGACACATAGTTAGGTAACCATTTTCCCCTTAACCAACACAAGCAGATGAACCAACCTCATCACAGGCTGCAGAGCCCCCACTGTGGAGGCACACAGTGTCCACCATGAGATACCCCTTCACAGGACCTCATTGAAGACACCCAGGGCATTTACGACAACTCAATGTTATAAACAACCTTGAAGTGAACATCTGCATTTAATACACTCATTTGTATGTAGTTCTCTGTAAATTTCTCTAGGAAATAGCTATAAAATAAAGGATAAACTAGAAGATAAAGCTATCCTCTCCCTTACACAAATGGTGTGTCATACGTCTCGGCAGGGGTCCTAAACAGAGGGTTTTTTCCTCCTCCTTCTTTTTGAAGACTGAACCACCTTAAAATCATTTTGGAAAAATAACTCCAGATCCTTTTCATGTTGATTCATGCTAAATCCATTAATCAGGATTCAACTTCAACTCCAAAAGAAAAGAAACTTTCCCCTGACCCAGCCCCACTTTTTCCCAGGGGCAGGAGCCCCCAGGCCTAAGAAACAACTGCAGTGAGGCCACACTGCATGACCCTGCCTTTGGTCTTGCAGGCTGCATCACACACCTAAGGAGCTGACACTAGAGCTGAAGCAGGTAAAGACATGAACCACAAAACTGATAGAGAAGTCCTCGCTCCTAGCTAAATTCGCATCATTCACATCACTGAATGTTACCTGTTTTTAGACTACATAATAAAGTAGCTACTGAGTTGATTCTTAATTTCACAAGGTAAGTGAGAAGAACACAAAGGCACATGAACCTCCACTGTTTTCCCCGGTTCCAGGGGTCAGCTAACTGACATGCAGCACTATACAACTCTGATTTATAGAAACGAGATCTGTTTTCTGAAGTCCAAACTCTAGCCAAGTAGGTTTCATTACCAAAAAGACATCTATGTGACACGCCATTAGCCACAACATCCCTTCCTACTATGATGAGGATGGCCAGCATCTGACAACCCAAGTGCCCTGGAGCTCCACACACGCTCCCTCACTGCTGTCTGGCTTCACTGCAGCTCCAGGCAGAAGGAATGTCAGCCCTTTCTACAGAGACTATCTCTTTCTACAAATGCTATTTTAACTATTCAAATTAATGTAACATATTCTATATCCCAGCTTGTAACCCACAGTAACAGCTTTACTGCTCTAATTTTAATAAAGTCTATTAAAGGAGAATGCCTGTCAAATGATGAGTTCACTAATTCATGTAAAAGTAAACCAATGCAACAGAAACATGACTATGGCTTTTATGCTTATTAATATAACTGTATCTAGTTGCAGTATAGAACTGAAAATGAAAGAAAAGTGGCATGAGAAAATATAGAAAATTCACATTTAGAGCCTTTCATTTGTGATCGGTATTTCTGTCAGTGCAATGAGGGAAAATGACTCATGCACTAGTTTGGGGGCATCACCCACGTAGGGTGGCCCTCCTTTCAACTATGAACCTATTGTTCTAAGCTGCCCAGAAACCACACCCCTGGACACTCTCCAGGCCTGGGGTTTGGGAATTGGAGTGGCGCCCTGAACCTACCACACCAGTCCACTGACCTCAAGCCATCTCCCCATGGACAGCTTGCAGCTGCTAGAGGCCACTGACTGCCTAAGAAAGGAAGCAATGGCACTCAAGGAAGGCAGCGTTCTCACTACCAACTAGACCCTAACCTCCAAGTTCCTGGTTATGTGAGGTGATAAATTACCTTCTTTGATTGAAGCTCACTGCGACTACTTTAAAGGAAGATGGTTTCTACTGTTTTGACAGCTTCTTGCAGCACAAACACAGGGGCTGGCACAAACACAGGCCAGCCACTGGGGTCACACTTAATCCCAGACTTGCACTATAAACTTTTTGGGGACTGAATGAGCACAACGTCGCACTCTCCAAAAGCCGTTGTGGTCACAAATAGCAGAAGTCAGGGTTGGTTGCTCACAATCCTGTAGGGAAAGCAGAACACAGCGGTTAACCTCGCTCCAAGGCTAGGAGGCTGAAGGGAGACCAAGGACAGAAAAGCAAGCAGATGAGGAAGCTTCCCAGGGACAGGAAAGCTGTGGACATGCAAGAATCAAACCGATGGCCTGGCTAAGAAGGGGGATTAATGAACAGCAAGGTAGATTACGATCCTGACTTTTTGGAGAAAAAGCTGGTAGTTTTTTGCTACCACAGATAATGAAGAAACTTAAGTAGAAGCAGTTTTATACTATTTTATATCCAAAATATATTAAGTCAAAATACAGTTCCTTAGGAAGACCAATTATTTATAGGACAAAAGAATTTCTATGATGTAAAATGCAGATACTACAAAATTTTAGCAAAATCCTGAAGCTTCAGGCTGAATACAGTTCTCAGGATTCCAATTTGATGCCTAGACACTGGGATGCTGGGTATACGTCTGGCAAAAACAATGAAACTGTGGCATGATTCTGACTAGAAAGACAAAATTTCACATGTTCCTCACATTGAGGGTTCTCTGTAACTTGTCAGGTCATAACTTCTATCTATCATCTACCACGGTGGCTAAGAAAACTGGATGATGAATAATCTCATGATGGAGAAATGGTACTGATTAAGCACACCGATATCTCATGTAGAGTGCGAACAGTGTAATTTCCGCCTTTCTTAATGGACTATTCTTTCTGGCACATCCACACAAATGGTGATCCGCTTCATGCTTTTTACACTGTAAGCAACACAAATCCTCACAAGTTAAGACTTTTAAACATCTGGTAGGACAGATGATAAGTATATTGATCAGTCATGACACGATTCTGTGTAAGAAAACCTACTACCGCCTATGGAAATTCTTAAATTTTCCATTAAATATATTTAACACAGCACTACAAACAATCACATATGAAGATAGCAATACAATACAGAATAAACGGGCATTTAAAATCAGTAGGAAGAGAGAAGAATTAATAAAATGGTCATTGAGACAACTGGCTAACCACTGGGGAAAAGGTTATCATAAACATAAATCAATAAATGAAGTGATTAAAAACAAAACAATAAAATCAGAAAAGCACTAGGAGAAAATGCTTGATAACACTGAAATGAGGAAATCTTGATCCTAGGCATAACACTAAGAATGGGAATCACAAAAGAAATGCTTCATTCATTTAACTACCAAAATATTTTAAACATTTATGTGGCAAAATAAATAAATATACTTTAAAAGACAAAGAAAATATATGCAACATATGTGGCTAAATATAATAGCTTTAATATTACTCAACTTTAGACAGAAGAGATAAATAATAACTACAAATCAATTACTTTAAAAAAATACAGCCAACAGAAACAAAAGAACAGCTCACTAATTGAGAAAATATATTTACAAGCCACTTATCTGACAAAGGTTTAATCTCCATAATATACAAAGAACTCACACAGCTTAACAACAAAAAAACAAACAACCCGATCAAAAAATGGGCAGAGGACATGAACAGACATTTCTCAAAAGAAGATATGAATATGGCCAATAGACAGATGAAAAGATGTTCATCATCGCTAATCATCAGGGAAATGCAAATCAAAACTACACTAAGATATCACCTTACACCCGTTAGATTGGCAAAAACATCCAAAACCAAGAGCGACAAATGTTGGAGAGGTTGTGGAGAAAAAGGAACCCTCATAACTGTTGGTGGGAATGCAAACTGGTACAGCCACTATGGAAAATAGTATGGAGATTTCTCAAAAAGTTAAAAATAGCAATACCCTATGACCCAGCTATCCCATTACTGGGTATCTATCCTAAGAACCTGACATCAGAAATCTCAAGAGTCCGTTGCACCCCTATGTTCATCGCAGCATTATTTACAATAGCCAAGACGTGGAACCAGCCTACATGCCCAGAAACTGATGATTGGATAAAGAAGATGTGGTATATATACACAATGGAATACTACTCGGCCATAAAAAAAGACAAAATTGGCCCATTCATAACAACGTGCATGGACCTCGAGGGTATTATGTTAAGCGAAATAAGCCAGTCAGAGAAAGACGAACTCTATATGACTCCACTCATAGGTGGAAGTTAGTATATTGATAAGGAGATCAGATCGGTGGTTACCAGGGAAAAGGGGGGGTGGGGGGAGGGCACAAAGGGGGAAGTGGTGTACCCACAACATGACTAACAAAAATGTACAACTGAAATCTCACAAGATTGTAATCTATCATAACATTAATAAAAAAAGAAAAAAAAATACAACCAACAAAATAAACTGGGGAAAAGAATTAGATATTTATAGAAAGATATTCCACCTCATTAGTAATAGTGGACGGGTAAGGAGAGGTGTAAACACTTAACAACTCATTCTTTGAGAACAGGATTACAAAGAAAACAAAGGAAGTCGAAGATTGACGACCACCAGAGATCACTCCTCTCATAAACAGAGATGCAATAATCCTTAACAAAAATTAGGAAATGAATCCAACAAATTGTAAAAACAATTATACATGTTTATATAGTTGACCCAATGGGATTTATCCCAAGAATGGAAGCTTGGCTTAACATCTAAAAATCAATTAATGTAACAAACATTAATAGGATATATGACAAAAACCACAATGATCAGTGACGTCAGCATCATGGCAGAGTGAGCGCTTCCCTCAGACTCTCCCCGCTAAGAGACATTAGAAAGGACATTCATAAACCAACAGAGGACAGTCACACAACACAAAAGTCGTCTGAGAGACGCACACAGCCATGTCTGAAGGAGGAGGTGCTGGACTCCCCAGACGAAGTGGAAGGAGGTAAGGGGATCTCCTCTCCCTCCCCCAACGTCAGCAAAACAGGGGGCGGTACTGTGCGCGGCTCTGAGAGGAGGGTGGTGGGGCGGCCCTCTGCAGGAACACATTCGCTCTCCAAGCTCCCTCTCAAGCCATGGGAAAGGCCCACACGGAGGCAGCAAAGCTATTGTGGGGTGCTCTTCATCAAGCCAGCACCCCAGGAGAGCAGATAAAGAGGGCAGAGAGAGAACGACACCAGGATCACGCAGTCCAAAGACAACAAACCCCTCCCACTGCCTGGCGCTCCGGCTCGGCCAGTTGTCCAGAGCGCCCACAAATATGTCAGAAAAGCAACAGCCATAAGCCAGTGAGCCAGATGTCACGGTAGGCTCAGAGTACACAGCTCTTGACCCCTACCCACTGTCGGCAGGCAGAAGCTACAATCAAATGCTATCACTATGCGGAGGCACAAATCCACACCATCAAACAGTATGAAGAAATATACTAATACTCCAGAACAGAAGGAAAATGACAAGCACCCAGAAATCAATACTGAAGGCACAGAAATTTATAATCTAAACGACAGAGAATTCAAAATAGCTATCATAAAAAAACTCAACGAGTTACAAGAAAATACAGATAAGAGAGTTCAACGAAATCAGGAACTTCTTCACAAAAGAGATGGAAACTATAAAGCAAAACGAAGCAGAAATGTTGGAGATGAAAAACACAATATATGTGCTAAAAAAACATCTGGACTCTCTGAATAACAGACTGGTGTTATGGACAAGAGAATCAGCAGTCTGGAGGACAGATAGATAGAAATGCTAAGACTGAAAAGAAACAAAAAAGCTCTCTGGGAAATATCTGACTCAATTAGGAAATGCAACATAAGGATTCTAAGCATTCCAGAGGAAGAAGAGAAGGAGAATGGAGCAGAAAGCTTGTTCAAAGAAATAATAGCTGAGAACTTCCCAAACCTGGGGAAGGAGTTGGAAATCCATGAAGAAGAAGCCAAAAGATCTCCTAATTACATCAACGTAAAAAGACCAACTCCAAGGCATACAGTAGTAAAGCTGGCAAAAGTCAATGACAAAGAAAAAACATTAAGGGCAGCAAGGCAGAAGACAGTAACCTACAAAGGAACCCCTGTCAGGGTTTCAGCAGGTTTCTCAGCAGAAACTTTACAGGCTAGGAGAGAGTGGAACGACATATTCAAATCTATGAAGAACAAAAACTTTCAGCCAAGAATACTCTATCCAGAGAAAATATCCTTCAGATATGATGGAGAAATAAAAACTTTCCCAGATAAACAAAAGCTAAGGGAGTTCGTAGCCACAAGACCCCCCCCCCCGCCCCCGCCGCAAGAAGTACTCAGGAAGGCCCTCATACCTGAAAAAAAAGAAAGGGCTTACAAAGCCTTGAGCAAGGAGATAAAGAGGTAGACAAAATCAGAAAATTGCAGCTATCAGAATACAGATAAAGGGAAGGAAAACACCAGAAGTAAACATAATCTCATCATCGTAACCACAAACTCACAACACAAGATGGAATAAGTCGTGACAATAACAACTTAAGAGGGGAAGAGGGAAGGCATGGAATCAGCTTAATCCAAGGAAATAAGAGGATATCAGAAAATGGACTATCTCATCTACGAGATTTTTTTTTTTTACAAACCTCATGGTAATTACTAAACAAATAATCAGAAAAGAGACGCAAATGATAAATAAAGAGAAAATTAAGAAAACCATCATGGAGAACTACTAAACTGAATTGGTGTATACTTGGGAATACTTGGGAATACAGAATACTTGGGACAAGAAAAAAGGGAAATACAGACTAACCAGAAAACAAGCAATAAAGTGGCAGCATTAAGCTCTCATATATCAATAATCACACTAAATATCAATGGATTGAATTCTCCAATCAAAAGACACAGAGTGGAGGGATGGACTAAAAAACAAGACCCAACAACATGCTCCCTCCAGGAAACACACCTCAGCTCTAAAGATAAACACAGGCTCAGAGTGAAGGCATGGAAGACTATCGATACTCCAAGCTAATGGCAAACAAAAGAAAGCAGGTGCTGCCATCAGACAAAGTAGACGTCAAGAGAAAACGGGCAATGAGAGACAAAGCGGGGCAGTACGTAATCATAAAAGGGACATTCCACCAGGAAGCCATAACACTTATAAATATATATGCACCCAACACAGAAGCACCGAAGTGCATACAGCAACTGTGATCAAACCTCAAAGGAGATATTGACAACAAACACCACAACAATAGTAGAGGACCTTGACACTTCAGTTACATTGATGGATAGATCATCCAGACAAAAGTCAACAAGGAGATAGTGGACTCAAATGAAAAACTTGGCAAGATGGACTCAAGAGATATAGATTTAAAACACTGCATCCAAAACCAGCAGAATACACATTCTTCTCAAGTGCACATGGAATATTCTCAAGTTTACACCATATGTAGGGAGACGAGGCAAGCCACAATAAATTGAGAGGAGTGAAATCATATCAAGTCCCTTTTCTGACCATAATGTTACAAAACTAGAAATCAACTACAAGAAAAAAGCTTGGAAAGTGACAACATGTAGAGACTAAACAACATGCTAGTGAACAACGAATGGATCACTGAAGAAATTAAAAGAGATATCAAAAAATATCTAGAGACAAATGAAAATGAAAATACACCATACCAACCCCTATGGCATGCAGCAAAAGCAGTCCTAAGAGGGAAATTCACAGTAATACAGGCTCATCTTAACAAACAAGAAAAATCTCAAAAAAGGAATCTTAAACAACAACTAACAGAATTAGAAAAACAATAAACAAAGCCCAAAGTCAGGAGGAGAGAAATAATAAAAATTATAGAAGAAATGAAATTGAAACAAACAAAACACTAGAAAGGATCAATGAAACAAAGAGCTGGTAATTTGAGAAGATAAACAAAATTGACAAACCCTTAGCCAGACTCACTAAATAAAAAGTCTCAAATAAATAAAATTAGAAATGAAAGAGGAGAAATTAAAGTAGATACCATAAAAATACAAAGGATTATAAGAGAACACTCTGAAAAACTATATGCCAACAAATTGGACAATCTAGAAGAAACGGATAAATTCTTAGACTCATACAACCTCCCAAAACTGAACCAAGGAGAAATAGAGAATCTGAATAGACCAATCACAAGTAAAGAGTTTGAAACAGTAATCAAAATCCTCCCAAAAAATAAAAGTCCAGGACCAGAAAGCTTCTCTGGAAAATTCTACCAAACATTCAAAGATTTAATACCTATCCTTCTCAAACTATTCCAAAAAGTTAAGGAAGACGGAACACTTCCTAACACATTCTATGAGGCCAACCACATCACCCTGATCCCAAACCCAGACAAGGACAACACAAAGAAGGAAAATTACAGGCCAATATTGCTGATGAACATAGACAGAAAAATCCTCAAAATATTGGCAAACCGAATACAGCAAAACATTAAAAGATGATACACCATGATCAAGTGGGATTTATACCAGGGACTCAGGGATGGTTCAACATCCACAGATCAATCAGTGTGATACACCACCTTAACAAAATGAGGAATAATAACCACATGATCATCTCAACAGACGCAGAGAAAGCATCTGACATGACCCAACACACATTTATGATAAAAACTCTCAATAAAATGGGTACAGAAGGAAAGTACCTCAACATAATAAAGGCCCTATATGACAAACTCACAGCCAATGTAAGACTCAACAGGGAAAAACTGAACACCATCCTTCTGAGAACAGAAACAAGACAAGGGTGCCTCAGGGCCAGCCCAGTAGCATAGTGGTTAAGTCCACACTCCACTTTGGCAGCATGGGGTTCACAGGTTCAGATCCCTGATGCAGACCTAGCACTGCTTGTCAAGCCACACTGTGCAAACATCCCACATAAAGTAGAGGAAGACTGGCACAGATGTTAGCTCAGCGAAAATCTTCCTCAAGCAAAAAGAGGAAGATCAGAAACAGATGTTAGCTTGGGCCAATCTTCCTCAGAAAAAAATAAAATAAAATTTAAAAACTAAAAATAGGGGCTGGCCCAATGAGGTATTGGTTATACCCGCACGTTCCACTTCAGTGGCCCAGGGTTCGGGAGTTCAGATCCCAGATGCAGAAGTAGCACTGCTCATCAAGTCACACTGTGGCGGCATCCCACATGAAGTACATGAAGATTAGCACAGATGTTAGCTCAATGACAATCTTCCTAAAACAAAAAGGGTTCAACTGGCAACAGATGTTACCTCAGGGCCAATCTTACTCATAAATAAATACATAAATAATAAAAACTAAAAAACAAAATAAAGTAAAAAACAAGGGTGCCTACTCTTGCCACTCTTTTTGTTTTTTGAGGAAGATTAGCCCTGAGCTAACTACTGCCAATCCTCCTCTTTTTGCTGAGGAAGACCGGCCATGAGCTAACATCCATGCCCATCTTCCTCTACTTTAAACGTGGGACGCCAACCACAGCATGGCTTTTGCCAAGCGGTGCCATGTCTGCACCCGGGATCCGAACCAGCGAACCCTGGGCCGCCAAGAAGCGGAACGTGCGAACTTAACTGCTGCGCCACTGGGCCGGCCCCTTGCCACTCTTATTCAACATAGTACTGGAGGTTTTAGCCAGAGCAATTAGGCAAGAAAAATAAATAAAAGGAGTCCAAATAGACAATCAAGAAGTGAAACTGTCGCTGTTTGCAGATGACATGATTTTGTATATAGAAAACTCTAAAGAATCCATCAGAAAACTATTAGAAATAATCAACTACAGCAAAATTGCAGGGTACAAAATCAACTCACACAGAGCAGTTGCATTTCTATACTGTAATAATGAACTAACACAAAGAGAACTCAAGAATGCAAACTAATTTACAACTGTGACAAAAAGAATAAAATATCTAGGAATAAATTTAAGGAGGTGAAAGAATAAAATATCTAGGAATAAATTTAAGGAGGTGAAAGACATATACACTGAAAACTATAAGACATTATTGAAAGAAACTGATGATGACATAAAGAAATGGAAAGATATTTCATGCACATGGATTGGAAGAATAAACATAGTTAAAATGTCCATACTACCTAAAGCAATCTACAAATTCAACGCAATTCCAATGACATTCTTCACAGAATTAGAACAAAGAACCCTAAAATTCCTATGGGGTAACAAAAGACCCTGAACAGCTAAAGCAATCTTGAGAAAAAAGAACAAAGCTGGAGGCATCACAATCCCTGACTTCAAAATATACGACAAAGCTATAGTAATCAAAACACCATGGTACTGGTACAAAAACAGACACATATATCAATGGAACAGAACTGAAAGCCCAGAAATAAAACCACACATCTATGGACAGCTAATCTTTGACAAAGGTGCCAAGAACATACAATGGAGAAAAGATAGTCTCTTCAATAAACAGTGTTGTGAAAAATGGACGCCCGCATGCAAAAGAAGTATACTGTTATGTTATCTTATGCCATACAGATAGATACAAACTAACTGAAAATGGATCAAAGACTTGAAGGTAAGACCTGAAATCATAAAACTCCTAGAAGAAAATATACGCAATACACCCTTTGACATCAGTCTTAGAAGGATCTTTTTGAATACCATGTCTACTCAGGCAAGGGAAACAAAAGAAAAACAAACAAGTGGGACTTCATCAGACTAAAGAGCTTCTGCAAGGCAAGGGAAACCAGGAACAAAACAAAAAGACAACCCACCAACTAAGAGAAAATATTTGCAAATCATATATCTGACAAGTGGTTAACCTCCAAAATATATAAAGAACTCACACAACTCAACAACAAAAGAAAAAACAACTCAATCAAAAAGTGGGCAGAGGATATGAACATTTTTCCAAAGAAGAGACACAGATGGCCAACAGGCATATGAAAAGAGGTTCAACATCACTAATTGTCAAGAAAATGCAAATCAAAACTACACTAAGATATCACCCATTAGAATGGCTAATCACAAGACAAAAAATAACAAATATTGGAGAAGATGTGGAGAAAAAGGAACCCTCATACACTGCTGGTGGGAATGCAAACTGGTGCAGCCACTATGGAAAAGAGTATGGAGATTCCTCAAAAAACTAAAAATAGAAATACCATACGACCCAGCTATCCCACTACTGGGTATTTATCCAAAGAACTTGAGATCAACAATTCAAAGAGACTCATGCACCCCTATATTCACTGCAGCCTTATTCACGACAGTCAAGACGTGGAAGTGACCCAGGTGCTCAACCACTGAGGACTGGATAAAGAAGATGTGGTATGTACATACAATGGAATACTACTCAGCCATAAAAAAGACAAAAAACTGTCTCATTTGCAACAAAATGGATGGACCTTGATGGTGTTATGTTAAGCAAAATAAGCCAGACAGAGAAGACAAACACCGTATGATTTCACTCATATGTGGAAGATAAACTAGCACGTGGACAAAGAGAACGGTTTAGTGGTTACCAGGGGGGGAAAGGGTTGGAGGTGGGCACAAGGAGTGAAGGGGCACATTTACATGGTGACTGACCAATAGTAACGTACTACTGAAATTTCACAATGTTATAAACTATTATGACCTCAAAAAAAAAAAAACTACAATGATCATTTTAATAGATGCAGAAAAAGCATTTGACAAAATTCTTTCAAGATAAAAACTCTCAATCTGATAAAGGACCTCTAAGAAAAACTCTTAGCTAACACCATACTTAACTGTGAAAGCCTTAATGCTTTCCCCTAAGATCAGAACAAGTCCAGGAGGTCCACTCTTGCTGCTTCCATTCAACACTGCAATGAGGCACTGGGGGCTCCAGCCAGTGCAGTGGGGGAGGGGGACGTGTGTGTCAATACAAGTAAGAAAAAATAAAAATTGCCCATAATCCTGCCACCAACAGCAAAAACCTTAGTATATCTCTTACAGGGTTTTCACATTAATGGATTATATAATACACTGGGGTTTTAATCTGTTTTTCACTCAACTTGATAATAAAGATATTTACAACATTAATTTTAAGATATGCATAGTGTTGTATTGTATAGTCACAACTGACTCTTTTTAGCTGTTATAAACACCACTGTGGCTAACTGTGCACACCCTTAATTAAGAATTTTCAGTCAAGCTTCACTCCTTGTGCAGTCACCAAGTTCTACACCTCCTACATTTTCCACGAAACTCGACTGCTACCTTCTTATTTTAAGCCATATCATCCCTTAAGTCACTGGGAGTAGGAATAGTGTATTAACTCATTTTTCTAACTCCAGTCTCTCTCCTTTTCAGTCTAACATCTATTCTGCAGTTAAAATTATCTTTCCAGAATTTTGATCTTACTATAATCTTCTTAAAACATCCAGTATTTCCCACTGTCCATAAGCTCAAGTTCACACTTCATAACACAGCACAGAGGGAACTACAACAATCTAGGCCAGGGGTCCACAAACTATGGCCCACTGGCCAAATCTAGTCCACATCCTTTTTTGTACTTCCCACAAGCTAAGAATGGTTTTTGTAAATTTTTTTAAGTTATAAAAACAAAAAAGAATATTCATTCATATGTGGCCTGCACACCTGGTCCTTTACAGAAAACGTCTGTTGACTTTTAACCTAGCCCAACAATTTTCAGGTCCAAAAAACTGGCTGTCAAACATCCTTATATGCCAACCACATCAAGCTACTTAGAATTCTTTGAAGAGGGGCTGGCACTGTGGCCTAGTGGTTAAGTTCAGCACGCTCCACTTTGGCAGCCCAAATTCAGTACCCAGCTGTGGACCTACACCACTCGTCAGTGGCCATGCTGTGGCAGCGACCCACATACAAAATAGAGGACTGGCAAATACATACATACATAGATACATAGATACATACATACATACATACATACATAAAACTTAAAAAAGCATTCCTTGAAGAGTGCCCTTGAGTCTTTGGCCACTGCGCTTGTCTTTCTCCCAGCTTTCATCCTTGAAGATCCAACACTGCCAGGCCCCATGGCTCTTCCAGCTTACCACATTCTACACCAGGACTGCCTGCACATGTCTGTCTCCTCATTGGAAGCAAAGCCCTAAGAAACACAGGCTTTTGTTTATTCATCTCTGCAACCCTGACACCTAGCATACGACTTGGCACATAATATGTATTCCACGAATCTTTGAAGAATACATTTTAAAATGATGATTCAATATAAAACGCAGGCCTCTAACATCAAGAGATAAGTCACGCAATCATGGAAAGACTGCACAAAGCAATGCACATGAGGTGCCACTGTTGATCAAATTTGCTCTCTAACACTGGACAGAAAAACAAAGAGACCACCAGACAAAGCTCTAGAGCTGAGAGTCAGGAAGCACGCTGGGCTGTCTGCCAAGTACGATTCCGAGTTAGGCTTCAGTGAGAGAACTGGAAGGAGGGGGAGCTTGGAGATTTACTGTGGGGTTTAATTTCTATCAACTCAATGTTCTTTGATAGAGGCCAGTAAACACTGTAGTCCTGTTTAATTTCCTTTGGCTCCTAAAATTTGCTACTTAAAATGGCTCTACGAAGAGACTGGTACTCATGAAGCCCTGGGATTTACACGAGTTACAGATGGACAGTTTTCATCATGGCTTCTGCTACTGTCCCATAAATGGTGGCTAATGTTGTTAGCCCTCTATGCTCCAGGACTAAGATCCATATCCTTGTGAGAAATGACTGGGTGTTTTAGAAATTCTCCCTGCCAGGCCCCTCCATCTCCCTATCGTCCATTTCTTCTAATTATATGTCAAAGATAGTGAGGATAAAGCAGCTTTACCTGGTCACTACCCATATCACAGCCCCTGGGTTGGTCAGACTGTGGGCTCTATTCCAGGACAAAAGATGGTTCTGCCCTAGATCAATGGTTTCAACTGCCGGCTCCTGAGAACAGTGGAGTCGCCAGAAAGGACCCACAAATTCACAGCCACTCCCACGACTGGCTGTGGGCTAAGTAAACAATATGTCACCATATATAGAAGCTATTTTTTCATGTAGGTAGTGTTACTAGATTCATAGTAATTTTGTCATTTTTATCATCTCAATTAATACATACTTCTCACAATTACCGCCATGAGATGAAGAGCCTTGAAATTTTTTTGACATGAGAAAAGTTTTTAATAACTGAAAACACTGGCAGTCTCTGATACAAACTCCCTGAGGGCAGGACGTGTGCCTCTCCAGGTCCTGAAGCTCACCAGCCCTCAGCCCCGGCAGGGCAGCAGCCCAGTTTAATCGGAGCTGTCTGGTGTCCACTTTCTCTGAAGAGACCCCACAGCATTAGGAGGTCACGTGCACAGTCTAAGAACACTAGCCTGAGGGAGGGACAATAGTAACTGACCACAACATGAGGGCAGTCCCTGGGCACATCCTCAGGGCCAGAGCTAAACCCAGCCCCAGCTCTACCACCCACCACAGTGCAGCTTACACAGCGCAGCTCTCCTCTGAGGGCATTCCTCTCTTCTGAAGAATGTGGGAGGTGAACGTAAGGCTGGATAGCATTTACACACCAAGAAAAGAGAGAGGCCTGTTCCTTTCTTGAGATCAGAAGAGGAACTCGAGCAGCAATCCTAGCTGAAACACCACAAATATAAAAGCAGCAGCAGAAAGGGGTGAGAGACTGTAAAGCCATGAGAGCACACTGCATGTCTGCTGGTCACCAAACACCCACCCAAGGACGAGCACACAGCGGAGCTCAGTCTATGTCTGGGGGAAGAGCTCTGCTCCTCCCAGCATGTCACTCTGTAGTACGTGAGACTGCACTGACCTGAAAGGCAGGCGCACCCTTGCTAAGCACTGTGACTTAAAAGGGGTCACCCTAAATTGGCAAAAACACAGTCCACGTAGAACCACAGTGCCTCATTCCCAGGAAATCTCCAAACGGAGCTGGCGTTCTGGCTTTTTAGGACATGGCACCATCTGGTGGTTAACAGAGTAAGTGCAGTTACATGCAGAAAGCCACAGAAATATACTCAAAGATTTTCGCTTATAATCAGAAAGGTTCTTGGAAGAAGACTACATTCCTAATCACATTGGAAATTTTTTTCATCTTTCCACAATACTGCTTTGTAATAGGATGGAAATAACATGGGGAAAAACAAATTTATAGCTGAATTTCATTCAAAACCCCCATTGCGACAAAGAGTGAGCATAGTAAAGACAGTAAACCACAGGAGTTGAATATTTTGAAGCAGGTGACATAAAAATGTGAAATGGATCCTCCATAGTAATGGAAGCTCTCTGAGAAATGGGAATTTGGTTCATTACTGTCCTACCAAGTCTTTCAGTTCACAATAAACCGTAGTTCTCGAACTTTCCAGTCCCAGGACCACGTTAAGCACTCAAGATTACTGAGCACCCCAAAGAGTTTTTGTCCCTATAGGTTACAGCTGTTGATATTTACCATGTTAGAGATTAAAACTAAGAAAACCTTAAAAGCACTGTCACTTCTTTTAAAAATAACACTAGACATTTAAAAAAGAGACAAACAGTACTATTACATGTTTGCAATTATCTTTTTTGGCTTAAACAGAGCTGGGTGCTCACGGCTCCTGCACTCCATCTACAGTAATCAATCAATCAATCAATGAGAGTTTCTAGTAACCTATTTTACTGTAAAACTAATACATGCTCATTATTTAAAAACTTATTATATTCCAAAAAATTTAACAAAAATTACTGTCAATCCCACAATCCAGAATACTCAAGTTAACCACTGGTATATTTCCCTGTTTTTTTCCTAAACTTAATAGGAAATATCTAAAACGTAAGCTCATTTCTAAAGTATACAGGTGCTAAGAGAATAATTATAGACAGGAAACCCTCACTCATGCATTATTTAAACTCTACAAGCAATCCCCCGTGCAAACACATGGTGGGCCCTGCAAGAGCTCTGACTGAATGCGGGAAACATCGTGCACCGGACGGAGCTGTCCCCACAGCACCCAGCTACGTGTACCAGCACCGGCTCTGGAACAGAGTTACCAACAGTGGCTGAGGACAAGGCAAGAGAGGAGCTACCAGCCAGGCTGTAGTGCCTGCCTCAATCCAGCCCTGGCAGTCCAGCCATGTGGATGCCAAGAAGGCTCAGGGAGGCCCACCCGCACCCCAGAGAAGCCCTGGGAAGGAAGAGAGCAGCAAATATGAGCATGGAAGGACGACTCTCCCCTCCCTGGGCCCTGAGGTCCCTGGGCCCTGAGGCAGGGTGACCGCAGGTGAAGAGGGAGGCCAGCAGTCCGGAGTGCCTGCCCTCAGCAGACCAAGGTGGGGCACCCGGTCAGCGATTAGGAGACCAGTCAGACGGCAGGAGCTCTGGAAGGGGAAGGAGAAGGAGACGCCACAGGGCATGAGGTTTCCCTGTGGAAGGAAAGGGTGTCCGTGAGGGGTGGTGAGCATGCAAGTTGTAGGTTGTTGATAGACACTGGGCATCAGCAGCACTGGGCGGGCGCTGAGAGCCCCAGACTTGGGGTAGAGAAGGCCAGTAGGGGGCCCCGCAGGGAGGGCCAGGGGCCCTGACGTGCGGGGGTTCTGTCAGACTTGGGGGGTGGGGGACGCAATGTCTGATGGAGGATATAAGAGACAGCAGGAGAGGACTCGCACAGACACCATGAACACAGATCTCTGCAGGCGTCTGGTGCAACAAAAGCAGAGAAGTGGTGTGGGAGCTGGTGGGGAAGCAGAATAAAGAAAAGTTGTCTTAACAATGGTGGGGTCAGCATGTTTGTGTGCTGATGGAAGTTTTCCCAAGAGAGCAAAACAGTGAAGGGGAGGGAGGGGGAGAGCGGAGGTGGGGGGAAAGAGGAGCGGTTAGGGGGGACAGGGGATGGGGAGGGGAGGTGAGGGGACAGGGAGGGACAGAGATCTGTTTGAGCAGCAAACACAGAAGGACCACCTGAGGCAGAGCCTTGAACACCTGCCTGCAGGTGTGGGCGGAGCAGGCAAGCACACATGCACGTGCTGGGATCCGCTTCTCTCCTGCTGGCCCCAATTTCTCAGGGGAGGAGGAAACAAGGTCCTGGTGGACAGTGAGCAGGGGAGAGGCAACACTGAGGGTGTGACAGAGAATAAAAGGCATGAGGGACACATAAGAACCTACCTCCTCCCACCCAGCTCCAGTCACCTTCATCCCTTGTTCTGATTCCTCACTGCCTCTTAACTGGTCTCCCTGGTTCCTATAACCCTCTCACAGGACAGCAGCCAGGGACCCAGAAGCCTGCTCAAACCCTCACTCCAGTTCCAGTCAAAGGGCCTGTTACTCTCTCAACCCATTTCCAACAGCTGACCCCTTCAACCATCCAGGACTCCTCGAACACATCAGGCAGGCTCCCATCACAGGGCCTTTGCGCTGGGTTTTCTCTCTTCCCAGAACTCACTCCCTTACCTCCTTTACTACTTTGATCAAGTATCACTTTCACATCAGGAACAAAAAGAGTATATAAATTGGACTTTTATCAAAACAAAAAACTTTCCTGCTTCAAAGGACACTCTGAAGAAAGTGAAAAGTCAACCCAAAAATGGGAAAAAATAGTATTTTTTCATATCAATATTATGAAAAATAATATTGGCATTATTCATAATAGACAAAAAAGTGGAAATAATCCAAATGTCAATCAGCTGATGAATGGATAAACAGTGAGGTCTATCCACACCATAAACTATGATTTAACTATAAAAAGGAACGAAATGAACTGGATGAACCTTGAAAACAATAAGACAAGTCAAAGAAGCCAGTCACAAAAGATCACATATTCTATGATTCCATTTACATGAAATGTCCAGAATACGCAAATGTACAGAGACAAAATGTAGATTAGTGGTTGCCAGGAGTTAGGGAGAGGAGGAAATGGGGAGTGACTGCTGATGGTACAAGGTTTCTTTTTGGGATGATGAAAATGTTCTGGATTTTCTGTGCTCTGTTCATTGACATACTCGTTTCCACACTAGTAATTCTGGTATATAACGGGTAGTTACTATGTGATGGATGGGTGGGTGGATGGAAGGACGGGTGAGTAGGAGGATGGGTGGATGGATGGGTCAAGAGAGGGAGGGAGGGATATTCCTCTTCTAGAGGGAGCCTGGAAGTCCCATGTCAATCAGGCTCCTAGAGGTGTACATCAGGGCACCCAAAGCCCTCTCTCCTGTCGACACCCCTTCTTCCTTTGGTCTTCCTTCCCCTGCTTGGCTGCATCCCCACCGGCCCCACCTCTTCTCCAAGGCAGAAAAAAAGAAACGTGTTCTTCAAAAGTCTATAAAGTGGATACGAGCTCTCCTTCACAGCACTCTCTCACTTTTCTTTTTAAAAACAAGTCTATGAAACAGAAATGCGTTAGAGGAAATGGACCTATAAGAGGTTCCACAAGCCATCTGTTACAGTTCTAGAAAGTGGCTTATCCTAAAGATGAGATTGTTTGGATAGGCTCTTTTCTGGATTCCGTGAAACCCATCAAGCATCATACAATATACAGAAGACAAATTCCTACAAGATTTCAGATGCCAAAAAGGCTGGACCATTGTGATAAACAGCATAACCTCTCCTTCCCTAGTTCTCTAAAGAGAAGACAAAATGACCGAATATATTTTTAATTTTAAAAAGCCACCAAACTTTTCCTTCACTTAAATAAGCTTTTCCCTTTGGTCATATGGTTCTTTTTCTCTTAATGCCATGATTGAGACAATTCATACTGGTCCAAGAAAAGATAAAAATCTTCTAATGCCAAAAAACACCTCCATCTCGAGATTCCCGTAAAATGAAAAGCAAATGTCCACCTAAGCAGAAGCCCCCCCCACCCCGGGCCCTGCCCTTCCCCACACACCGAGCCTCTGCCTCACCTCCAGGCTGCAGCCTGCGCCTGCCAATGGTCTCCCCGAGTCCACCCTTCCACAGAGGGACCCCTCATCTGAGCAGGGGGAGGAGTGGGAGAGGGGATGTGGGGAGGGGATGGAAGAAAGAAGAGAAGGGGAGGGAGAGGAGGGCGGGAGGCCAGAACCTGCGGATGCACAGGGCAGGACCTCAACGTGGCCCAGGGAAACATCTCTAAAAGCACATTTTTTACTCAGAAAAGACGAGAAGAGGTGTTCAAAGCGTGTTTGCACACCTGGTTAAACGGTTCCTCTCGGGACTACCACCCACAACAGCGCCATTTCCCAGCGTGCTAGGCAGGGGCTCAGGAGCCCTGCGTTCCAGGGCAGGCACAAAGGAGCTGTCCCTACTGTCCCCTCTCCCTCATTCCACTAGCTGAGCTGGAGTTTCCTCAGATCTAGGAGAGCAGCCTACCTACCCTCCCCCACCCCTTTGTTCCAAGAAAACAGTTCTAGAACAGGCAGCCTATGAACCAGCCTGTTCTAATTCTGCTATTTACAATAATAAAATCACAGCCCCCGACTAGGTCATCCCCAAGACATGTCTAGTACTTGCTTATACACTGTCTTGTTGTTCTACGGAATCGCTTAGAAAACCCAAGCAGAAACTCTGCTGCTTTGGGTCTCTGCATCTCTCTGCAGCCTCCTTCCTCTGTCATTCCAAGAAAAATGGAGTTTCCCAATCGTCAAGGCAGACAGGTCACCCCATAGCTTCAACATGTGCCCCAGACAGCTCCTGTTAGGCAAGGCATGGCCTTCCAAGAGGCAGTCCTGGTGAGTGGTAGTTGCCATCTCATGCCCAGAACTCAGAGACTTCTTTTTCTGCTGCCCGCGTGGAAAATGAGCAAACTGCACAGTAACATGGCCAGCTCTTCCTGCACAACCCCAACCAGTCTCTCTCTCACTCAGGCCCTCCCAGCCTCACTCCCCATCACCACCCAGGCTACCATGGGGGCGAGGAAGGAGAAAACAAGGAAACATCATTAGTCAGCAAGAAAGTTCCAGTACTCTTTATACACAACTGAGCAAGAGTAAAAATACTGGTTTATCATCAGCATAACTGAAAAGTTATGAGCTTTTTCGTGCCAAAAGAGAACAGGCCTTACCTGGTTTTCAATACCCAAAGCTTTGGGAGGACCTCCCACCCCTACTCCCAAAAAAACGCACAAGTCCGGCGGCAAGACATCCAAACAGGGTTATTTTGCAGGGAGTGGGGATGGGGGTGGGTGAGGTGGATGAGGACGTGACCCCACCAGCACAATAGATACCCCCTAACTCTGAGGCCCTGATCCCAGCCTAGGTGCACCCAGGGAAAGAATGGGGTTAAACAAGGGAAGAAAAACATTCAAAACCATGTTCCCTGCATGGACCTCTATCAATTTCCCCTCCTGCTTAGTGCAGTTGTTGGCTGCAGCCACTGCAGAGAAATTACAGTAGCTTTACTCTGGCTGCACAGGGCTGTCCTTGGGCATGCTCAGTGGCCTTTTCCGGCAGCGCAACCATTTCGTGAAATGGAGGCAGCTCCAGGCAAAGAGCATTCTGGAGCTGCAGGCCCACAGAGCACCTGAAACCCTCAGATTAACAAACATTTTTAAATAACCTGAGTTTTCTCAGAAGGAAACCGTTTGTACATGTATTGTCTTCACCTTAAAAATGGTGAAGGGTCCTTCTACAGAAACCATCAATATAGCTCATCCCACACACACATATACAAATCACTCCTCTGAGGGTGTCTAGGTATCAACTTTGCTTACAAGATATTAACAAATAAAAACCTAGGCAAGGAACCTAAGGTCAAGTCTAAAGGAACAAGAGTCACTTTACCAGCCCTCTCAGAAGGAACTCACCTTGGAGAGGTGCCTCCAGAGCCAAGAGCCCACATGCTGGAATCACAGAGAAGCAAACCTGCAGCACACCACACACAGCAGACCCTCCCCGCTGTGCTGTCCTCCCACTGCGGGCGTGCCCCAGGGTGGGTCTCAGGCCCGGAGCCCACCACGAGGAAAAAGCCGCCCGCCCCCCCCCCGCCCTCCGGCCCCGATCATGTACACAGAGCAGATTCTAGGGCAGCTGGCCTCCTCCCAAACATCTCCACCCACCCCTCACTCCCAAAACTTCCCCTTTAGGGAAGAGACCCTTTTACAGCTGTGCCAGCCCTCCAATCAAGTCCAAGTTGTAGTTAACACAAAACAAGAAATATTTGAAGTTCTTTTTTTAAAAGGAAGTAACATCTTAAAAATACAGTATTCAGATTTCATGTAAACTGCAAAATAAAACCAATTATTATTTCCTATTTTTAAGGTTATACGAAAGTAAACAATACTAACTTTTCTTTATAAATGCTCTCTGTAAACCACCCCCCTGCCCTGCTGTCTCTCTGGTTGGGTGCTGGTGTTGACTTGGGCCAGTGGGCTGTGGCTGAACCCTAGAACCATCACAGGGAGGAGGTAAAGTCAAAGACCATCGACAAGTCAGAAAAATGAATGACAAGTTGTTCCTCTTTAAATACCCAAATTTCACTCAGCCAAGAGCAAACAACGAATACACAGACGAGACTAGAAGCTCCCATGTCAAAACACAGTGTCAACAGATCCACAGCCATTTACAAACCCACCTGCAGCTCACACAGAGCACGTAAGACAGTCCTGCCCCTGCCCAGCTCCCTCTCCCCAACCATACAAAGGAAAGAAAAGGCAGACTAAAGAGAAATGAATGCATATGCTAATAAAAATAAATATAACCACTCAGTATTAAGAAAATGCACTTAAAGCAACAAAGATACCATTTTCCACCTATCAGATTGGCAAAAAATTTTAAAGCCTGTTGACATGAGAATACGGATAAAGAGACAATTCTCACATATGCTGCTGGTGTAACAAAACTAATGAAACCTCTTTGGGGGCAACTTGGCAATATCTATAAAAATTTAAAAGATACATACCCCTTGGCAGAGCAATTCTAACTTTTACTTTATTCTAAGATATCCTTACAAAAGTCCTCCAAATCAAACCTAACAAAGACATTCACTCAGCCTTCTTTCTCGATTAGACAATCCAAGTATCCACCAAATAGTTACAGAAATTATTATATCCCTACAAAGAAATACTAAAAAGCTCTTGAGAAGTGTAAGAAACAGCTGCTGTGCTACTGTAGGAAAGCCATGGAGACAAGCCAAAGGTAAGGTACAGAATGGGGGGTCCGTAAGATCCCTATAAGAACACAGAAGTGCTAGCATGTGCATAAAAATCTTTTTGGAAGGAATTGTAATAAATTATTAATAGCATGACCTTTCTAAGTAAGATTAAGAGCAGAAAGGGAGGTAGAAAGTTACTCTGCAACATGCACCTTGTCTTACTATTTAACTTTGTTTCTTTCTCTTTCTTCCTTCTTTTCGATCTCAGGTATACTAAGAATTGTGACCAATCCCACTCTGTACTTGATGCACTCGCCCCACTGGACCATGCTTCTCTTCACTTAGTCAATTACTTTTTATTTTCACTTGAGGAAGAGTGGGCCTGAGCTAACATCTATGCCAATCTTCCTCTATTTTGTAGGTGGGATGCTGTCACAGCATGGCTTGATGAGTGGTATATAGGTCCACACCCGGGATCCGAACCTGCAAACCCCAGACCACCAAAGCAGAGTATGCGAACTTAACCACTACACCACCTGGCCAGCCCCCTCAATTACTTTTAATCATGTAATAAGGACCCATTAACCCACCAGCCACAACAAAACTAGGATCTTGACAATAAGCTATACCTAACCAGCCACACGATCTCTCTGCCTCTTCACAACCAAAGTAACTCTCAAAACAGAACCTGTGGGCTGCAGGTTCATGAAAAAAGTCCCTAAATTAATGGGCTAACAACAGATCCATCTACAGAAGGTACAAATAAACAACAAAACAAATCCAAAGGAAAAGGAAGGAAACAATTAAATGAGTGGAAATTTCTATTATAAATATAGATGAAAACTTCTAAACAAAGTATCAGCAACTTGAATTCAACAGTATAGAAAAACTACGAGGTACTATTGGGTGTTCCCAGGTATGCAGCTACGATTTAACTTAAGAAAATTTCATAAATGTAATTCACCACATTGATAGATTTTTTTAAAGATGTAGAAAAAGTTTTTGGTACTCAATATCCAAGCATGATTTTAAAAGTCAGAAAACTAGGGAATAGAAGAGGATTTTTGTTACTCTGATAGAGAGTATTAAAAAACTAATAAACATAATCCTAAATGGGGAAATATTGGAAGCATTCCCTTCAAAATCAAGAATGATCGTGAAAAGCAAATACAAACTAGACAGAGAATGATAAGCGCATATGTGGTAAATTGTTAATACTTGGGGCATCTAGGTAAAGGGCAGACGGAAATTCTGTGTATTACTTTTGCAAGATTTTCTAAGTTTTAAATTATCTCAAACTGGAAAGTTAATAAAATAATAAAAATAAATAAAACCAAGAACAAGGATGTCCACCAGTATCACTTCCATTCAACAATGTACTAGAAGTCCTAACCAGCACAATTAGACAACAAATTTGTGGCCTGAGGATCAAAAAGGAAGAGATAAAACTGTTATTTGCACATTACATGACCTACAAACTACTAGGAATAAGAGGAGAGCTTAGCAAGGTGACTGTACCTAAGGTGCAATCTTCAGCTAGATGCCTTGCTGTATACCAGCAGTGAACAACCAGACATGGTAATGAAAGAGAAGACAACGTTTACAACGGCATTAGAGAGAATCATCAGTTTTCTAGGAATAATCCCACAAAAGATGGCAAGACCTTTACAGGAAAAATACAATTCCATTGAGTTTTTTTTAAAAAAAACTAGATGAACAGAGAGAGAGAGACTATATTTGTGAATAGGAAGGCATAATACTGGGAAGACATCAATTCTCATCATCTACAGATTCAATGCAATTCCAATTAACATCCCAACAGCATTTTTCATGAAATTTGATGATTCTGAAGTTTATATTGAAGAATAAATGGTCAAAATTATCCAGAATGCTTCTGAAGTAGAGGAGGTTAGAGGAGAGGCTTGTCCTACCAGTTTCCAGGATTCATGATGAAACTAGGTACTTAAGAAGCGTAGTAGAGACAAGCGGAGGAAAGGCATAAATCAAGAAAGAGATTCCACGTACACGTGAACTCTGGGATGTGGGTGCCAGATTTGTAGAGAAAGAAAGGCTTATTCAATGCCTAAATCTAGGAAAAAATGAATAAACATACGAAAAAAAGATGACATTGAATCTCTATTGACACCATTTATTTAAAAAAAAATTTAAATACAAGAAAAAAGCCAACTCCAGAAGAAGTAAGGAATTAAACATCAAAAACAAAACTTAAGCTACGACTTCAAAACCTAAGTAAATATATTTTAGACTGCGAGATAAAGGTAGGTTTCTTAAAATGCAAAAACGATTAAGCGGAAATATAGGATATATAGGAAATACAGGAAAATATATTTACAATACACACACTAACAAAGAATTAGTATTAAGAATATACAAAGAACTGCAAAATAATAAGAAAAGCACAAAGCACCAAAAAATGGACAAATGGCATCTACAGACATTTCACAAAAAGGAAATACATTCAGCCAATAAAGACATGAGATATGTTCAGCATTATTAGAGATAAAGGAAATACCAATTAAGATGATAATGAGATGCCATTTTACACACATTCAAATGACCAAAAACAGCATTGACACTGGAAGGAGGATGTGGACACACGGTCTCCACACACTGCTGGTGAGAGTCCATCAACACAGCATCTGGAAAAGGCTTTGCAGTCTCCCTGAAGCTGAACATTTGCACACCCAGTGACTCAGCAATGCCACACCTAGGTTTACACTCAAGAAAGAGAAGAGCACAGAAACGCTCCCAGCAGCATACACAAGTTTTTAAAGGGGGGAATCCTGGAAACAACTGCAATGTCCCTCAATAGGACAGTGGATAAAACATTGGGGTGTTTTCACACAGTGAAAGATTAGAAAGGAGACAAAATAAATCAATTACAGCAACTTGTAATATGAATGAATCTTAGCATATCACATTAAGTAAAAAAGGAAATTCCAGAATATATTACTTATAGCATGATACTCTCTTTATCAAGTTAAAAACTATTAAAATAAAAATATGTACTTTTTAGAAATGCATGTACAATGAAACTGTGTAAAAAGAAGAGTATGAGGAACATAAGATTCAGGACGACTGAATCTTCCAAACAGATGCATATGTGCATGTCAGTGTACATTTTTTAAACGTGTCAACAGATGTTACCTGGGTGATGAAATTATGAGCCATTTTCTTTGTACTAATATTTATAAAAACTGCCACTTAAATATCTATATTTTTTGAATCACTTTGAGATTTCTTTTATGCAATCTTATTTATAAAAACCCACATGTCACTTTCTGAACATTCATTCAAATATTTATAATTAAAACATTTGTTTTATGTGAAAAAAATCATATACTTTGTTTCAATTCAATGACAAACTTGTTAGGCCTCAATTTTCAAGAAAGTACTGGGACATTAAAATTTGTAAATGCTAAAAAGCACCATTAAGAAGGCTTTGTATTTAGAACTTGATAAAACCCTATGTTAGAAAAGTAAAACAATTTTTAGAAAACAATGAGAAGAATGAAAAAAAGCCAGTTAAAAATATACATACTGGGGGGCTGGCCCCGTGGCCGAGTGGTTAAGTTCGCGCGCTCCGCAGCAGGCGGCCCAGTGTTTCATTGGTTCGAATCCTGGGCGCGGACATGGCACTGCTCATCAAACCACGCTGAGGCTGCGTCCCACATGCCACAACTAGAAGGACCCACAACGAAGAATATACAACTATGTACCGGGGGGCTTTGGGGAGAAAAAGGAAAAAAATAAAATCTTTAAAAAAAAAAAAATACGTACTGGATACTAACATTTATATGTAAAATTTGTAATATCATAATACACATCTACATATGCATATGCATGTAGAGATGCAGAAAAGTCTAGATGGAGTCAGTCCTATTCGAGAGTGAATCCCTACTAGAGGACAGACATTGAGGCTGCAGCAGGCAGACAAGACACAGAAAGAGCCTGCCTTCAAAGTGCATACATTCTAAAGGGAAGAGGACAGGACGTTGAAACCCCCCAAAAACATGAAAAAACAAAAGGTAAGTTTAGATAAATAAGGCAAGGTAAAGGGACAGAGAAGCAGGGGGCAGCCACCTTAGATGCGATGCTCAGGAAAAGCGTCTCTGAACTAGAAAGCTGTGAGCATAAGGACAGGAAGAGCTCAGGTCAGGGAGAGGGGGCTGTGCATCCAGGGAGAGGCCATTCCAGTGGCCTTGAAGAACAGTGGTCTGCACTTTCTGATAGGCCCAGTGATGTGAATGGAGGGAGGGGAGCAACCTGAGAGTGTTTTTTGTTTGTTCTAGTGTTTAAGGATCCCTCTGGATTCCTGGTAGAGAATGAATCTTACCGGCAAGAGTGAGTAACCAGAATCCTGCAACGGTCCCAAGCCTGAGGGTGTACCCTGCATCAAGCCGAATGAAGGGGTCAGATTCCTGCTACATTCTCTCTAGACAGGTGGTTCTCAATCAGGAGCAATTTGCTCCCTCAAGATATTTTTCAATGTCATGACGAGGTTGTGGGGGAGAGTGACTGGCATCTAGTGGGAAGAAACCAGGGATGCTGCTAAACATTCTACACTGCACAGGTAGCCCTACAACAAAGAATGGCCAGGGCCACACTGTTGATACCATAATGCACAGCTGAGAAACTTGCTCTAGACGCCGTCCTTGGTGACTCATGCCATCTCCTGGTTTAATTTACTCTATAGAATATGGAGACTTCCACATTTGTATTTCCAGCTCAGATCTCCTTCCACCTGAACATCTCCACTTCGATGACTATTAGATACCTTAACCTTAACACATCCTACACCATGTCACAAACCACACCTGATCCATTAGCAAACCTTTTGGCTCTAACTTCTAAATATTTCTATAATCTGATCACTTCTCAAGACATTGTCCTCAACTTCTCTCACTTCCCATGTGCACATGCAATTTATTTTTAAATCTTGCATGTTCCATCTTTAAAACAGATTCCGAGTCTGACGTTTTTTCTCACTGCCTTACCAAGCCACATCTCTGTCACCTGAACTATGCAGCAGCCTTTCATTGCATCTGCTTGCACCCTTGTTCCCTTCAGCCAATGGCCCCTATTCAAATATAAGTCAGGACTTTCCATCTCACCCAGAGAGGCCGACCTCTGACCTCTGAACCCTCACACCACTGCAGCAACGCAGGCCTCCCTGCTGGCTCTCCAAGACTGCAACGCCACCCACCTTCCCACACCCGTTTCTGTTTGCTCTTCCTTGTCTGCATCGTCTGCTGGGATACAAGCTCCTGTCCATTTGGCTCACTATGTCCCAGGAACAGCATGAGGAAGGCACCCTGTAAGCACCTGCTGACTGAGACTCTGGAGGCAGAGGACGTGCAGACCACGTGGGAACAGTGACCAGAGGCTCAGCAGGGCCCCTTCCTACTCCCCCTGCCTAACAGTGTGATTCCAGCCCATCCTCTGGGCCCAGCCTGGGGCTAAGGCAGTCACAAAAAGCAAAGTCGAGTCTGAGTACGCCCCTACAGATAAGCACAGGGAGGACATATTAAAGGGAAATTTCAAAACAAGTATAACCACCTTAACTCAAAAATTTTCATTTCCTTCCAGTTTCTCTTCATACGTATAAATTTTACATGATTGTGAGCTGTATCAATAACTTTTCCTTTAAACATTCCATTGTGTCTCTACAGCCTTCCCAATTACATTAACAGCAATATAATATTCCATCAAGTTGCTATACCATAAAGCATTTAAGGATTTTCCTATCACTGATCATCTGTGATTTTTCAATTCATCATGACTTTACAAAACACTATTAACATCTTCATAAGTGATAATTACTATGAACTCATCCATTCATTATTCAACAATATTGAATATTCAACACCACCTAATACATGCAAAGCAGTGTCCTCTCTTTAGGTAAAGCCCCATAAATAAGATTCCTGGGTCCGTGGCTAACAATAGTTTTTGGTCTTTTTGACCAGCCTCCCGTGCCAAGGTGGCCAGCCCAGTGCTCAAAAAATTAACGCTAGTTCCTTCAGGCTGCATTCCCTCACACCGAGGGTCCCTGACACCTTCTTCTGTGCCCTCCCCACTACCAGCTTGTATGAACCATCATCGTCACCATCCAATTCAGATGCATCCCGCCACCCAGCCAAGACTCTGACCACCCTGTGGGCTCAGCCCCATGTGCACATTCCCTACACTTTCCAACTACAAAAACATCTCCTGGTGAGTGTCCATCCAACAACTGTATTTAAAAGAATACCTAGCACAATCTCTATCAGAATCTCAGATGACTTCTTTGTAGAAATTCCCAGGCTCACTCTAAAATTCAGATGGAAACTTAAGAGACTCAGAATAACCAAAATAACCTTGAAAAAGAACAAAGTTGAAGAACTCACACTTCCCCATTTCAAAACTTACTACAAAGCTACAGTAATCAAGATAACGTGGTACTGGCATAAAGACAGTTATCTGATCAATGGAACATAACAGAGTCCAGGAAAATAAACTCATATATCTATGGTCAACTGATTTTCAACAAAGACACCAAAACCATTCAATAGTGAAACAAGAGTCTTTTCAACAAATGGTGCTAGGACAACTGGACAGCAACATGCAAAAGGATCGAGTTGGACCCCTATCTGACACCACATACAAAAATTACTTAAAATGGATCAAAGATCTAAATATAAGAGGTAAAAAAATACTCTCAGAAGAAGACATAGGCATAAATCTTCATGACCTAGGATTTGGCAATTGCTTCTTATATGACACCAAAACCATAAGCAATAAAATAAAAATAAACTGGACTGTACAAAAATTAAAAATGTTTGTGCTTTAAAGAATACTATCAAGAAAGTGAAAACACAATCCACAAAAAGGGAAAAAATATTTACAAGTCATATATCTGATAAGGAACCTGCATCTATAATATATAAGAATCACACACAATTCAATAAAACATTTTAAAATGGGAAAAGGATCGGAATAGAAATTTCTCCAACATGAAAATGACCTACAAGCACAAGAAAAAATGTTCAACATCATTAGCCATTAAGGAAATGCAAATCAAAACCACAATGAGATAGCACTTCACACTCACTGGGATGACTATAATCAAAAGATGTGCCATGACAAGTGCTGGTGATGGTACAGCGAAATTGGAGCCCCCGTCCATTGTTGATGGGAATGTAAAACAGTGCAGTCACTGTGGAAGACATTTTGGCAGTTCTTCAAACGGCTCGCTCTTCTTGAGACAACTGTGGATTCACATAAAGTAAGATATAACACAGAGAGGCCCTGGGACACTTTGCCCAGTGTCTTAGTTTCCCAGGGTTGCCGTAACAAAACACCACAAACTGGATGGCTTACAACAAAATAAGCTTGTCTTATCTTTTCACAGTTCTGGAGGCGGGAAGTCCAAAATCAAGGTGCTGGCAGGGCCATGCTCCCTGTGAAGGCTCTAGGAAAGAATCACTCCTTGCCTCCTCTGGCTTCTGGTGGCTGTGGCAATCCTTGACACTCCTCGGCTTACAGATGCAGTGCTCCAATCTCTGCCTCTGTTGTCACATGTCCTTCTTTCCTGTGTCTCTGTCCTCTCCTCTTCTTATACGGACACCAGTGACTGGATTGAGGACCCAACCTAAATCCAAGATGATTTCATCTCCAGATCCCCAATAAATTACATCAGCAGAGATCCCATGTCCAAATAAGGTCACATTCCAGGGTTCCAGATGAACACGAATTTGGGAGGATGATATTCAATCTATCAATATCCAGTTTTTCCCAATGGTAACATTTTGCAAAACTATAGTATAATATCATAACCAGGATACTGAACTGACATGGATGCTGTTGATCCAAAAAGCCTCAAAGTGAGCTCATTCAGGAACAGCCAAAAGAATCCCAATTCAGGATGTACCTGCTACTTACACCACAGGCAAATCCGGAAAACACAGGAGGGAGCTGCCTTTATAGAGAAAAGGAGAAGAGTGAGGGGCTGCTCTAAAGGAAAGTCCATTAGGGGAGAGGAACACATCAGGGCAGGAACGTCTCTTCATTGGCTGGGCTGCAGCATTTCTGATTGGCTGGGCTGCAGAGTTGCTGATTGGCTGTGCTGCAGCATTTCTGATTGGCTGGGCTGCGGAGTTGCTGATTGGCTGTGCTGCAGCATTTCTGATTGGCTGGGCTGCGGAGTTGCTGATTGGCTGTGCTGCAGCATTTCTGATTGGCTGGGCTGTTGCCCCGTAGGAGAGAAGTCTTCCCTCAGTAGTAAAGTAGTACTTCCTGGCCGAGATGCAAGTGGTGAGATAAATGAGATGTTCTGAGGCCACAGCCAACGGGATTTTCTGATGGACTGACTGAATGTGAGATGTGAGAAAAAGAGTAGAATATGAATAATTCCTTGCCAGCATTTTTACAAGGATAAAGGTAAATTTTTATATTACTTTGGGAGAACTAACATCTTTATGATGTCCAAGAACAAGCAGTGTCTTTCCACGGTTCAGGTCTTTTGTTTCAGGAGTGTTTTACACCATTCATCATATAGGTTTTGCACATTATTAAACTCATTTCAGAGTATTCTTTATCTTTTGTGTTGTTGTTGTAAACGCAGTTACTGTTTTGTAGATACAAAGCCGATTGATTTTTATACGACAATTTTACATCCAGTTCCTTAACTGAGTGATTTCATTGTCTGCATTTTAACACTGACTCTCAGGTTCTCCAGGTATCTTATCTCACTTGCAAATAGTTTTACTACCTATTTTCTAATTCTTTTGTCTTTAATAGTTCTCTTGTCTGTTAAATTGCTTAACTCCACCAATAAAATGTTAGAGATTAGTGGAGATGAAAAGCAGTCTAACTTTGTTACAGACATTGGTGGAAATGCCTCCAGGGTTTCCCCACAGACAGAGAGAGAGAGAGAGAGACAGGTAGAGAAAGAAAGGCAGGGAGGAAGAAGAGAGGAGTAAGATAGATGGGTAGGATGGATATGTAAGACAGACTGCAAGCTTGGAAGAAGATCTGGCCCCAGCTGAATCTTGAGACAACTGCAGCCACAGTGACATCCTGACTGGAGCCTTCTTTAAGAGACTCTGACCGAGAGGGCCCAGCCTGGGGTTCTGACCACAGAAACCATGAGGTAATAAATGTCTGTTGTTTGTTAAGTTGTTAAATTTCAGGGAATTTATTACACAGCAACAGATAAAATATACAAAAGTATATTTTAGCAAGCTATGTGTTCCTAGGAAAGTCTCCATTTCATCTAGGTTTTCACATTTATTTGCCAAGAACTGTACAAAATAGTCTCTTAAATTTTGTTATTCCACAAAGCAAGAAGGTACTCAGTGACTAATGGGGACAGGTCAAACAGACAGAATTTTGCTTGAAGGACTCCAATTAGCCAAATTTGGGATAACTAGAGCATCAAAAAGAAAAATGGTGAAACCAGGTCGTAACACATTTAATAAATAATAATTCATTCTACAGTAATACCAAAAAAGTGAAGGGGAAAAAGGGCAAAAGAAAGTTCTTTAAAGAAGAGTGTCAGGGGCCGGCCCAATGGTGCAGTGGTTAAGTTCGCACGTTCCGCTTCTCAGTGGTCCAGGGTTCACTGGTTCGGATCCCGGGTGTGGACATGGCACTGCTTGGCACGCCACGCTGTGGTAGGCGTCCCACATATAAAGGAGAGGAAGATGGGCACGGGTGTTAGCTCAGGGCCAGGCTTCCTCAGCAAAAAAGAGAAGGACTGGCAGTAGTTAGCTCAGGGCTAATCTTCCTCAAAAAAAAAAAAAAAGAAGAAGAAGAGAGACAGCTAATAAATGAGAAGGAATGACAGAATTACTTTATTGATTATAAAGTGGGAAAGGCACCTGCACAATGGAAAGATCTAGCAGACACCATCTTAACCAGCTGACCCAACTGTGGCTCAAAAATATTGGGACAAACTGACAAGTGACTCCTGATGTAATGAAAAAGCCCACAAGACGACCTGCATAGTATCCTTGTCAAAATTGCTTAAGCTGACTCTAATCATGAAGAAACGAAGCAGAGAGATCCAGATTGCAGGTCACTTTACAGAGCAAATGGCCTAGACTCTTCAAAAATGTCTGTGTCGTGAAAGATTTAATGGGCAGAGGGGCTGGGGCCCTGTTCTAGACTACAGAGGATGAAAGGAACAGGTCAATCAAATGCTACATGTTACTTGTGACTTATTTTTAAGTCAATAAAGGACACAGGGAAATCTGAACTTGAACAATATACTCTATTGTATAGATTGTTAACAGTACTGTATCAATATTAAATTTCCTAGATTTAGTTACTGTGCTGGTTATGTGAGAATTTCCTTGTTCTTAGGAGACAGACACTGAAAAACTTAAGAGTGAACGGTCATGACATCTCCAACTTACTCTCTAATGGTTCATTAATATCCTAACAACACATCACAGAGAGAGAGAAGCATGAATAAAGTAACTGATGAATCTAGGTGAAGGGTATATGACTGCTCACTGAATATTCTTTGACATTTTGCAAAGGTTTGAAATTTTTCAAAATAAGTTGGTAAAAAATCTTTAGAGTTACTACTATGACGTACAATTTAATTTTCAGCTTTTCATCATCCAAGTTTACATTCAGAACTTTAAGTTACTTTCTTGTTAAAAAAGCTAAAGTAAATAATGAAATACTTCACTGTGAAAAAAGATTACCTTCGTTTTTAATCAACAGATTCAGCAGGTCAGGTGATAAAGGCTGAAAAGCTAACAACAAACAAACCAGATTAAGTCCTCTTATAGAAACTACTACAACAGAACTGTCAGCACGGAAATTTCTCAATTAGTCCCATTTCTGCAAACAGCCTTCAGGACACAGTCTCTAACCAACAAGCAAAACAAGTCAAGGAATCTAATAAAAGACTCATAGGGCCAAAATGGTCACTGCAAAGTCCAAGAACAAAATCCCACGGGACAGCCCTCAGGTCTTCACAAGCACCAGATGGTCTCGTCAACCCACAACTTTACCAGGCATGGAGACTTGGTTTCCCAGCACACAGCAAATACAAAGGGGGAGAGCTGCTAAGAAAAGAAAGCAGGAGAGGAGGGTGCATCCACATACACTCCTGGAGGCATGGGCAAAGAGCCCTCCAGGCAGAGGCAGAGTGCAGGCCGGTTCATCTGAAAACAGCCAGGAGGCCACCGAGCCTGGAGGGCAGCAAGACTAGGGAAGTAGCAGGAAAAGACGGTAGTGAGCCCAGGGCCAGATGCCACCCAAGGCCTGTCGGCCATGGTGAAGAGCTGGGAAGCTACAGGGAGTCTGCACGCAGCAAGGAAACACTTCACAGACGCCCAGGCTCCTGGCAGAGCACAGGGGCCATGGTGAAGCAGGGAGAAGAGGCAGGCTTCGTCCCCAGCGACAACCCTGGTGGAGGACGTACTCTAAAGGTAGAGCCAAGAACATCTCCTGAGGAACACATTCTACAGACGGTGCTGCCACTGCAGGACGAGTGGCCATAGGAAGCAGGCTCAGAGGTCAAGTGAGAGCACAGGTTTCACACTGGCTTGAAGGTGGCCAACAGCCCTCCAAGCAGTCAATCCATCCCTAAACCTGGAGGCCAGGCAAAGGTGAGGCTGAGGTCAACACAGCACTGGCTAAGGTCACACAGAATAAGGACTCACAGAACAGGGGGAGCAAGACAGGGCCCTGGGGCGCTTCAGTATCTACAAGTCAGGCTCAAGAGGAGGGTTCTGCAAACAACACAGAGAAGAAAGGCCCAATGAGGTAGGAAATCACTCCTTTTTTCCTGAATTACTATGTCAAATGCTGTCGAAAGGTCTAGTAAGGAGGCTAAAAACTACCCAGTGGATTTGGCAACACCAAAGACAAGGGGAAAGGGCAGGCTTCGCAAGTCCTGGACACAGCAAAGGCAGAAGGAGGTCTCAGTAACTGGGATTCAATTTACAGAAAAGTAAGGAAGCATGCGAACAAAAACACCCCACGTTTTCAAAGCCAGGCTGAGAGAATGTTCAAGTAGAAAAGCAGCTAAGACATCTGATGCTCCAGCCATCTCTATGCTCAAGAGGTCAGTGGCAAAGCTGGACCAAGACTCAGACCTCCAGCTAAGCCAGAGCTCCTTCCCACACACACCTTGCAGGACTGCCGACACAAAGACAAGAGAACTGCAACATGAGCCCACAACTGCTCTGCTTTCTGGCGGCTCTGACCCACACATGTGCATCTACACTCAAGCTCCAAGTCTGGGCAGCCCTACGAGCCTGCTTTCCAGCGGCTGACTAGTCTTTCTACGCCCTCACTTCTCTCATCCACAAAGTGGGAGCATTCCTCCAGCCTTTCATTCAGTCCTCTTCCTCCTTAGCCTCTTTTAAGGATAATTAATCTCTCATCTTCTCTGCTAAATTACAGGATTCTCATCCTAGATGGCCCAAAGTTAACACAAAATAGAAATGCTCTTCAGGCAAGGGCAGCACTGTCCAATAGAATACACAGTATGAGCCACAAGTGTAATTTTAAATTTTCCAGCAGACACATTATAAAAGGAGAAATAGGAGTAATTAATTTTAATAAATTTTATTTAACCCGATACATGTCCAAAATATTATCATTTCAACATGTAAGCAATATAAAATAATTAGTACCAAAAAAATAATACCAAATATCTCAGTAAGTTTCTGAAATTTTCAGACTTCAAGCACATCTCAGTTTGGTGTGGCCATATTTGAAGTGTTCAAAAACCACAGGGGCTGTGGCCAGCCTGCTGGAGACGGCAGCCACCTCTCCACTCCAGTCTGCACATGTGCAGAAGCCAACCTTTCTCCAAGATTCCATTTGGAATCCTGAGCAAAGACCCCTGGGGTCTCAGTCTGCAGCAGAAATGAACACACAGGAAGCCTTCCTTTAACCACCCCAAGTGGTTAAGCATCTCCTCTTTGCTGCTTCTGTAACACTTTGTTTACTTCTCTTAATAACACTTATTAAACTGTGTAACTGCATGTCCTCAAAACTAGAACACAAGGACCTCCATAAAGACAGGCACCACATGTTTCTCATCCGGCTCCCAGTTTGGAACCTGACACACGGAAGTCATTATAAGTTTGTTACAAAAATGAACAAACGAATGAATAAATAGTTCCTGTCTACACTCGGAAGCCAGTTAATTACAAAAGGATTCACCCTAGGCAACAACCAAAAGAGAAAATCCATAAGCCAATTCTGGTTCCATCCCCTTGTACATTAAGTTATACGGCATCTGTAGATCACTTAACGTGCCAGGTAATAGTCAAGGTGTTGGGATACTAATAACAGCAAAAGCTCCACCTTCAAAGACTTTACAGTCTAGTCATTGAGACAATAATAAAAATATCTATATATAAAGAAATGAGTGATTAAAACACAAGTATTCTGACATCTCCATCAGAGGTCAGCAAACCATGGCCCACCACCTGTTTCTGTACAGCCAGAAAGCCAAGGATGATTCCATGTTTTTAAATACATGTAAAATTCATCTGAATTTCGAGTCCAGTAGCCATACCTCCAGCAGCACACAGCCAGGTTCACCTATCCACGCATGGTCTGTGATCTGCTTTCGTGCTACAAACAAAGCCAGGCAAACACACCTGCACCGAGTGCCGCCTTATCACCACACTGCACTGGACCTTCTGTCGCTGTAACCAGTGCACAGCCGTGACTTAAAAACAAGAGAAGAGAACAGTGGACTCTGAATACTTAATGAGGTGCCTTTAATCCACGGATTACTGCATTAATGACTAAGACGGCAAAGCACTGTGTTTATCATGCAAAGCACTTTAGCTAGGGTAAAAGATGACAATATACATCAATATTACGACAAAGCACTCATCACAAAGTTCACAACTCACAGAAAAGCAAAAATCAGAAAATTCCAAGAAGCTCAACAAACTCCAAGTAACATAAACTCAAAAAGATCTTTACCTAGACACATAATCTAACTGATGAAAGCTAAAGGCAGAGGATGCTGTGGGTTTTTTTGAGGAAGGTTAGCCCTGAGCTAACTACTGCCAGTCCTCCTCTTTTTGCTGAGGAAGCCTGGCCCTGAGCTAACATCCATGCCCATCTTCTTCTCCTTTATATGTGGGACGCCTACCACAGCATGGCATGCCAAGTGGTGACATGTCCGCACCCGGGATCCGAACCGGCGAAGCCCGGGCCACCAAGAAGTGGAACGTGCAAACTTAACCGCTGTGCCACCAGGCCGGCCCCCGAGGATCTTTAATGCAGCAAGAGAAACAACTTTTCATGTACAAGAGACCCTCAATAAGATTAACAACCAATTTCTCACCAGAAACCATGAGGGCCAGAAGGCACTGGGATGGCACACAAAGTGTTACAAGAAAAAGACTGTCAACCAAGAACTCTATATACATCAAAATATCTTCATAAATGAAGGAGAAATTAAAACATTCCCAGATAAACAAAAGAGAGAATTTGTCACTGGCACACCTACCCTACAAGAAATATTAAGGAAATCCTTTAGACTAAATGAAAGGACACTAGACAGTAACTCAAATCCACGTGAAGAGATACACAACACCAAATAAAAGGCACTGCACAGGTAAATATAAAAAACAACGTAAATATATTTTTAGTTGTAACTCTTTTCTACACTTATACGATTTTCACAAGACCACCTAAAGCAACAATCGTCACTAGGTGCAGACAAGAATACAACACACGAAGATAGAATTTGTATGACAATAACAACACAAGAAGGAGAAAAGAAATGGAAGTACATAGAAGCCAACTTTTTTCACACTATTTTTTTTTTTTTTTTTTGAGGAAGATTAGCCCTGAGCTAACATCTGCCACCCATCTTCCTCTTTTTTGCCAAGGTAGACGGGCCCTGAGTTAACATCTTCCTCCACTTTATATGTGGGACACCTGGCACAGCATGGCTTGACAAGTGGTCTGTAGGTCTGCACCTGAGATGTGAACTGGCGAACCCCAGGACACCAAAACGGAATGTGTGAAAGTAACCGTTGTGTCACTGAGCCTGTTCCTGCACACTATTTTAATAAAACTGGCATTAATACAAGCTAGACTGTTATAAACTAAAATATTAAATGGTAATCCGCAGGGAAACAAATAAAAAGTATAATCAAACAACAAGGGAATTAAAAGGTACATTAGAAAATATCTACTTAACACAAAAGAAGAAAGTAAAACAGGAAGAGAGAAACAAAAAGACATAAGACATGGAAAACAAACACCAAACTAAAAATGTAAATTCTATCTTTCAGGAATTATGTTAAATTTAAATGGATTAACTGTTCCAATTAAGAAGCAGACACTGAATAAATGAATAAAAGAATATGATCAAAATGCATGTTGTGTACAAGAGACACACCTTAGACTAAAAGACACAGAGAGATTAACAGCCAGAAAAAGATATACAATGCAAAGGGAAACCATAAGAGAAAGGGCTATACTGATATCAGACAAAACAGACTTTAAAACATGAAACATGACTAAAGACAAAAAAGGGATATTTCACAATGATAAAAGGGTCAAAATAACAGGCAGACATAACAACTATGAATATGCACAACTAACAACAGAGCCTCAAAATACATGAAGCAAAAAAAGGCAAAACTGAAAGGGAAAGAAAAACTTGACAATAGTTGAAAAAAACCACTACAAAGAAAATGAGTAAGATTAATGAAGACTCAGTACCACAGGGCAACTCTATCAGACCCAGAGGAAACAGACCACCCAACAGCAGCACGGGACACGTGGTTCTGTGCAGGGGCTCCTGCAACACTCTCCCAGACAGAACATAGTCTGAGTCATGGAAAAACATTTAACGAACGGAAATTAAACAGATCAGGTCCTGGGACCATAATGGCATTATTTTAAAAATCAACAACACAGGGAAATCTAGGAAATACCGAAACACTTACAAATTAAACAACATACTTCTAAATAAGCTAAGGGTCAAAAAAATCAGAAGAGCAAATAGAAAGTATTTTGAACTGAAAAAAATATGAAAACACAACATATCAAAATTTATAAGATGCATTCAGCATCATGGCAGAGTGAGCGCTTCCCTCAGACTCTCCCCGCTAAGAGACATTAGAAAGGACATTCATAAACCAACAGAGGACAGTCACACAACACAAAAGTCGTCTGAGAGACGCACACAGCCATGTCTGAAGGAGGAGGTGCTGGACTCCCCAGACGAAGTGGAAGGAGGTAAGGGGATCTCCTCTCCCTCCCCCAACGTCAGCAAAACAGGGGGCGGTACTGTGCGCGGCTCTGAGAGGAGGGTGGTGGGGCGGCCCTCTGCAGGAACACATTCGCTCTCCAAGCTCCCTCTCAAGCCATGGGAAAGGCCCACACGGAGGCAGCAAAGCTATTGTGGGGTGCTCTTCATCAAGCCAGCACCCCAGGAGAGCAGATAAAGAGGGCAGAGAGAGAACGACACCAGGATCACGCAGTCCAAAGACAACAAACCCCTCCCACTGCCTGGCGCTCCGGCTCGGCCAGTTGTCCAGAGCGCCCACAAATATGTCAGAAAAGCAACAGCCATAAGCCAGTGAGCCAGATGTCACGGTAGGCTCAGAGTACACAGCTCTTGACCCCTACCCACTGTCGGCAGGCAGAAGCTACAATCAAATGCTATCACTATGCGGAGGCACAAATCCACACCATCAAACAGTATGAAGAAATATACTAATACTCCAGAACAGAAGGAAAATGACAAGCACCCAGAAATCAATACTGAAGGCACAGAAATTTATAATCTAAACGACAGAGAATTCAAAATAGCTATCATAAAAAAACTCAACGAGTTACAAGAAAATACAGATAAGAGAGTTCAACGAAATCAGGAACTTCTTCACAAAAGAGATGGAAACTATAAAGCAAAACGAAGCAGAAATGTTGGAGATGAAAAACACAATATATGTGCTAAAAAAACATCTGGACTCTCTGAATAACAGACTGGTGTTATGGACAAGAGAATCAGCAGTCTGGAGGACAGATAGATAGAAATGCTAAGACTGAAAAGAAACAAAAAAGCTCTCTGGGAAATATCTGACTCAATTAGGAAATGCAACATAAGGATTCTAAGCATTCCAGAGGAAGAAGAGAAGGAGAATGGAGCAGAAAGCTTGTTCAAAGAAATAATAGCTGAGAACTTCCCAAACCTGGGGAAGGAGTTGGAAATCCATGAAGAAGAAGCCAAAAGATCTCCTAATTACATCAACGTAAAAAGACCAACTCCAAGGCATACAGTAGTAAAGCTGGCAAAAGTCAATGACAAAGAAAAAACATTAAGGGCAGCAAGGCAGAAGACAGTAACCTACAAAGGAACCCCTGTCAGGGTTTCAGCAGGTTTCTCAGCAGAAACTTTACAGGCTAGGAGAGAGTGGAACGACATATTCAAATCTATGAAGAACAAAAACTTTCAGCCAAGAATACTCTATCCAGAGAAAATATCCTTCAGATATGATGGAGAAATAAAAACTTTCCCAGATAAACAAAAGCTAAGGGAGTTCGTAGCCACAAGACCCCCCCCCCCGCCCCCGCCGCAAGAAGTACTCAGGAAGGCCCTCATACCTGAAAAAAAAGAAAGGGCTTACAAAGCCTTGAGCAAGGAGATAAAGAGGTAGACAAAATCAGAAAATTGCAGCTATCAGAATACAGATAAAGGGAAGGAAAACACCAGAAGTAAACATAATCTCATCATCGTAACCACAAACTCACAACACAAGATGGAATAAGTCGTGACAATAACAACTTAAGAGGGGAAGAGGGAAGGCATGGAATCAGCTTAATCCAAGGAAATAAGAGGATATCAGAAAATGGACTATCTCATCTACGAGATTTTTTTTTTTTACAAACCTCATGGTAATTACTAAACAAATAATCAGAAAAGAGACGCAAATGATAAATAAAGAGAAAATTAAGAAAACCATCATGGAGAACTACTAAACTGAATTGGTGTATACTTGGGAATACTTGGGAATACAGAATACTTGGGACAAGAAAAAAGGGAAATACAGACTAACCAGAAAACAAGCAATAAAGTGGCAGCATTAAGCTCTCATATATCAATAATCACACTAAATATCAATGGATTGAATTCTCCAATCAAAAGACACAGAGTGGAGGGATGGACTAAAAAACAAGACCCAACAACATGCTCCCTCCAGGAAACACACCTCAGCTCTAAAGATAAACACA
Source organism: Equus asinus (assembly GCF_041296235.1). Taxonomy (NCBI): domain Eukaryota; kingdom Metazoa; phylum Chordata; class Mammalia; order Perissodactyla; family Equidae; genus Equus; species Equus asinus. Next base: position 9,874,764 of record NC_091799.1, read on the forward strand.
GGCTCAGAGTGAAGGCATGGAAGACTATCGATACTCCAAGCTAATGGCAAACAAAAGAAAGCAGGTGCTGCCATCAGACAAAGTAGACGTCAAGAGAAAACGGGCAATGAGAGACAAAGCGGGGCAGTACGTAATCATAAAAGGGACATTCCACCAGGAAGCCATAACACTTATAAATATATATGCACCCAACACAGAAGCACCGAAGTGCATACAGCAACTGTGATCAAACCTCAAAGGAGATATTGACAACAAACACCACAACAATAGTAGAGGACCTTGACACTTCAGTTACATTGATGGATAGATCATCCAGACAAAAGTCAACAGGAAATAGTGGACTCAAATGAAAACCTAGACCAGATGGACTTAATAGATATACACAGAACACGCCATCCAAAAAAGCAGACCACATTCTTTGAAGGGCACATGGAACATTTTCAAGTGTGCACCATATGTTGGGACACAAGGCAAACCTCAATAAACTTAAGAAGACTGAAATCATATCAAGTACCTTTTCTGACCACGATGCTATGCAAGTAGAAATCAACTATAAGAATAAATCTGGGGTTGGGGCTGGCCCCGTGGCCGAGTGGTTAAGTTCGCGCGCTCCGTTGCAGGCGGCCAGTGTTTCGTTGGTTCGAATCCTGGGCGCGGACATGGCACTGCTCATCAAACCACGCTGAGGCAGCGTCCCACATGCCACAACTAGAAGGATCCACAACTAAAATATACAACTATGTACCGGGGGGCTTTGGGGAAAAAAAGGAAAAAATAAAATCTTTAAAAAAAAAAAGCAGTCTGTAGGGGCTGGCCCCATGGCCAAGTGGTTCAGTTCACGCACTCTGCTTTGGCGGTCCGGGGTTTCACCAGTGCGAATCCCGGGCGCAGACCTAGCACCGCTCATCAGGCCATGCTGAGGCAGCGTCCCACATACCACAACTAGAAGGACCCACAACTAAAATATATACAGCTATGTACTGGGGAGCTTTGGGGAGAAGAAGGAAAAATAAAATCTTAAAAAAAAAAAAATCTGGAGACAAATGAAAATGAATATACACCATACCAACTCCTGTGGCATGCAGTAAAAGTGGTCCTAAGAAGGGAAATTCATAGCAGTACAGGCCCACCTTAACAAACAAGAAAAATCTCAAATAAGCAATGTTAAACTACACCTAACAGAATCAGAAAAAGAATAAACAAAGCATGAAGTCAGTAGAAGGAGGGAAATCATAAAAATTAGAGCAGACAGAAATGAAACAAACAAAAATAGTAGAAAGGATCAATGAAACAAAGAGCTGCTTCATTGAGAAGATAAACAAGATAGAGGAACCCTTAGCCAAACTCACTAAAAAAAAGACAGAGAAGGCCCAAATAAATAAAATTAGAAATGAATAAGGAGATACCACTGAAATACAAAGGATTATAAGAGAACACTATGAAAAACTACATGCCAACTAAGTGGACAACCTAGAAGAAATGGATAAATTCTTAGACTCATACAACCTCCTACCACTGAACCAAGGAGAAAGAGAGAATCTGAATGACCAAGCACAAGTAAAGAGTTTGAAACAGCAAGCAAAAACCTCCCCAAAAAATAAAAGTCCAGGACCAGAAGGCTTCTCTGGAAAATTCTACCAAACATTCAAAGAAGATTTAATACCTATCCTTCTCAAACTATTCCAAAAGTCAAGGAAGACGGAACACTTCCTAACACATTCTACGAGGCCACCATCACCCTGATCCCAAAGCCAGACAGGGACAAGACAAAGCAGGAAAATTACAGGCCAATATCGCTGATGAATATAGACACAAAAATCCTCAAAATATTGGCAAACCAAATCAGCAATACATTAAAAAGATCATACACCATGATCAAGTGGGATTTATACCAGGGACACAGGAATGGTTCAGCATCAACAAATCAATCAATGTGATACACCACATTAACAAAATGAGGAATAATAACCACATGATCATCTCAATAGATGCAGAGAAAGAACCCGACATGTTCCAACATCCATTTATGATAAAAACTCTCAACAAAATGGGTATAGAAGGAAAGTACCTCAACATAATAAAAGACCTATATGAGAAACTGACAGCCAACATCAGAGTCAACAGGGAAAAAGTGAACGCCATCCCTCTGAGAACAGGAACAAGACAAGGATGCCCACTCTTGCCACTCTTATTCAATATAGTACTGGAGGTTTTGGTCAGAGGAACTAGGCAAAAAAATAAGTAAATGAATCCAAATAGGCAATGAAGAAGTGAAACTGTTGCTGTTTGCTGATGACATGATTTTATATATTGAAAACCCTAAAGAATCCATCAGAAAACTATTAGAAATAATCAACAACTACAGCAAAGCTGCAGTGTCCAAAATCAACTCACAAAAAGTAGTTGCATTTCTATACTGTAATAATGAACTAACACAAAGAGAACTCAAGAATGCAAACCCATTTACAATCGCGGCAAAAAGAATACAATATCTAGGGATAAATTTAACCAAGGAGGTAAAAGACCCATACATTGAAAACTATAAGACATTATTGAAAGAAACTGATGATGACATAAAGAGATGGAAGGATACTCCATGCACATGGACTGGAAAAATAAACATAGTTAAAATGTCCATACTACCTAAAGCAATCTACAGATTCAATGCAATTCCAATCAGAATCCCAATGACATTCTTCACGGAATCCTAAAATTCCTATGGGGCAACAAAAGACCCCAAATAGCTAAAGCACTCCTGAGAAAAAAGAACAAAACTGGAGGCATCACAATCCCTGACTTCAAAATACAGGACAAAGCTATAGTAACCAAAACACCATGGTACTGGTACAAAAACAGGCACACAGATCAATGGAACAGAATTGAAAGCCCAGAAATAAAACCACACATCTACAGACAGCTAATCTTCAATAAAGGAGCTAAGAACATAAAATGGCCAAAGGAAAGTCTCTTGAACAGTGTTGTGAAAACTGGACAGTCACACACAAAAGAATGAAAGTACACCATTACCTTAGGCCATACAGAAAAACTAACTCAAAATGAATCAAAGACTTGAAGGTAAGACCTGAAACCATAAAACTCCTAGAAGAAAATACAGGCAGTATGTTCTCTGACATCGGTCTTAGAAGGATCTTTTCAAATACCATGTCTACTCAGACAAGGAAAAGAAAAGAAAAATAAACAAGTGGGACTTCATCAGACTAAAGAGCTTCTGCACGGCAAAGGAAACCAGGAAGAAAATGAAAAAACCTACCAACTGGGAAAAAATATTTGCAAATCACATATCTGACAAGGGATTGATCTCCAAAATATATAAATAATTCACACAACTGAAAGACAAAAACCAAACAACCCAATTAAAAACTGGGCAGAGGATATGAACAGACATTTTTCCAAAGAAGACAGACAGACGGCCAACAGGCACATGAAAAGATGTTCAACATCACTAATCATCAGGGAAATGCAAATCAAAACTATACTAAGGGCTATAATCACCAAGACAAAAAATACCAAATGTTGGAGAATACGTGGAGAAACGGGAACCCTAATGGCCAGCACAGTGGCACAGTAGTTAAGTTTGCATGTTCTGCTGCAGCAGCCCCAGGTTTACCAGTTCGGATCCCAGGTGCAGACCTACGCATCGCTTGTCAAGCCATGCTGTGGTGGTCATCCTACATATAAAGTAGAGGAAGATGGCACGGATCATAGCTCAGGGCCAGTCTTCCTCAGCAAAAAGAGGAGGCTTGGCAGCAGATGTTAGCTCAGGGCTAATCTTCTTCTTGGAAAAAAAAGAAAAAAGAAACAAATGGGAACCCTTATACACTGCTGGTGGGAATGCAAACTGGTACTGTCACTATGGAAAAAACAGTACGGAAATGTCTCAAAAGATTAAAAACAGAACTACCATAAGACCCAGCTATCCCACTACTGGGTATTTATTGAAACAACTTGAAACCAACAATTCAAAGAGACTTATGCACCACTATGTTCATTACAGCATTATTCACAATAGCCAAGACGTGGAAGTGACCCAGGTGCTCAACCACTGAGGACTGGATAAAGAAGATGTGGTATGTACATACAATGGAATACTACTCAGCCAGAAAGAGAGACAAAAATCTTGGTTCCCATTTGCAACAACATGGATGGACCTTGAGGGTATTATGTTAAGCGAAATAAGCCAGAGAAAGAAAAACACCATATGATTTCACTCATATGTGGAAGATAAACTAACACGTTGGACAAAGAGAACACTTTAGTGGTTACCAGAGGGGAAGGGAGTTGGGGTGGGCACAAGGGGTGAAGGGGCACATTTATATGATGACTGACCAATAATAATGTACAAGTGAAATTTCACAATGTTATAAACTATTATGACCTCAATAAAATAAAATTTAAAAGAAAATTTATAGGAGGCAGTTTGTCTTAGCTTTCTAGGGCTGCAATAAGAGAGTACCATAAACAAGGTAAATTAAAACAACAGAAACTCATTGTCTCACAGTTCTGGAAGCCAGAACTCCAAAATCAAGGTGCCAGATGGACCATGCTCTCTCTGATGGCTCTAGGGGAGCCTTCTTCCTGCCTCTCCAGTTTCTGGTGTTTGCCAGCAATCCTTAGCATTCCCTGGCTTGTAGACACATCGCTCCAGTCATATGTCCATCTTCTCCCGGTGTCTCTTCACAGCGTCTTCCCTCTCTGCATGTCTGTGCTCACCAGGCATCCTCTTCTCTTACGCTGATACCAATCATTGTGAATTAGGGGCCCACCCTAACTCAAGGACAACCTCATCCAAACTCATCTGCAACGACCCAATTTCCAAATAATGTCACATTCTAAGGTAATGGGAGGGTGGGACTTCAATATTATCTTTTGGGGGGACACAATTCAACCTATGACACAGCTAAAGAAGCACTATGAGGGAAATGTATAGCTTTAAATTCTATATCAGAAAAGAAGAACTCAAACCAAGATCCTAAGTTTCCACCTTTAGAAACTAGACAAAGAGCAAACTAAACATGAAGCAAGCAAAAGAAAGGAAATAAAGGTTAGAGTGGAAATAACTGAAATAGCAAATAGAAAAACAACAAAGAATATCAACAAAATCAAATCTTATTTCTTTGAAACTTCAACATAACTCACAAACTTTTGGCAAGACTGACCAAGAAAAAGAGCAAAGGCTCGAATTACTAAAATCAGGAATCAAAGAGGGAATATTTCTATCAACTCTCTAAAAATTAAAAAGAATTATAAAGGAATACTATAAGCCACTGTATGCCAACAAGGTAGATACCCTAGATGAAACAAATTCCTAGGAAGACACAAAACATCAAAATGACTCGAGAATAAACAGAAAACCTGAACACCTATAACAAGAGGTTAATTAATAACCAAAAAACTTCCAGCAAAGAAAAGCCCAGAAGCAAACGGCTTCACAGGTAAATTCTTCCAAACATTTAAGACCACCACCAATCCTTCATAAACACTTGCAAAAAGTAGAAGAGAATACACTTTCCAATTCATTCTATGAAGCTGGTATTACCCTGACACCAACCACACAAAGACATCACATACACAAAAAAAGAAAACTATAGACCAATATGATATCCCTTATGAATATAGATATAAAAATCCTCAACAAAATACTAACAAACCAAAAGTAGAAAGATGTAAAAAGGATTAGATACCATGACAAAATGGATTTACTGCAGAATGCAGAATTGGTTCAACATATGAAAATCAATGTACTGTATCATATTAACGGAAGAAAGGACGAACCCATATGATCATCTCAACAGATGCAGAAAAAGCATTTAACAAAACCCAATACCGCTACCTGATAAAAACACTCAACAAATTAGGAATAGAAGGGCAATTCCTCAACCTGATAAAGGGCATCTATGAAAACTCAAGGCTAACATCATACTTAACAGTGAAAGACTGAAAGTTTTCTCCCAAAGTCAGGAATGGCCACTTTCACAACTTCTACGCAACATTTTACTGGAGGTTCTAATTAGAGCAATCAGTCAAGGAAAAGAAACAGAAAGCATCCAGACTTGGAAGTAAGAAGTAAAACTATCTGTATTCCCAGATGACGTGACCTAGTATACAGAAAATCCAAAGGAATCTACAAAAAACCAGTAGAGCTAACAAACAACTTCAGCAAGTTTGCAAAATACAAAATCAACTGTATTTCTATACACTAGCAATGAACAACCTAAAAATGAAATTAAGAAAACAATTTCATTACGAAAGCATCAGAAAGAATACTCAGAGATATATTTAACAAAAGAATTACAAGATTTGTACACGAAAACATTGTTGAAAGACATTCAAGAGTTAAAGAAATGGAAGCACACCCTGCACTCCACGGACTGGAAGACTCACTGTTGAGATGGCGATGCCCCAAACTGATCGACACATTCAACACGATCCCCGTCAAACCCCCAGAGAGCTCATCTGCAGATATTAACAACCTGATCCTAAAAGGCATAAGGAAACGCAACGGACCCAGAGGAGCCTAAGCAATCTGGAAAAACAACAACAAAGTTGGAGGACTCATGCTTCCCTCCTTTGTTTTTTTAATTACTACATAGCTAAAATAATGACGAGAAGGTGGCACTGATATAAAGATAGACATATCTGTCAATGGAATCGATTGGAGAATCTTATCATTTATGGTCAATTAATTTTCAACAAGGATGCCAAGATTATTCAATGGGGAAAGATCAGTCTTTTCAACAAATAGTGGTGGGCCAAGAGGACAGCACATGCAAAAGAAAGGTATAGCTACCTCATACCATACACAAAAATTAACTCAAAATAGAGTAAAGACCTAAGTTATAAAATCCTTAGAAGGAAACATAAACTTCGTGACTTGGATTGGATAATTACATACAACACCAAAAGCCCAAACAACCAAAGAAAAAGAACAGAAAAACCTGACTTCACAAAAATTAAAAACTTTTGTGCTCCTGGGGCTAGCCCAGTGGCGCAGCAGTTAAGTTCGCACGTTCCACTTCTTGGCGGCCCGGGGTTCACCCGTTCAGATCCCGGGTGCGGACATGGCACTGCTTGGCAAGCCATGCTGTGGTAGGCGTCCCACATATAAAGTAGAGGAAGATGGGCACGCCTGCTAGCTCAGGGCCAGTCTTCCTCAGCAAAAAGAGGAAGATTGGCAGCAAATGTTAGCTCAGGGCTAATCTTCCCCCCCCCCCCAAAAAAAAAACTTTTGTGCTTCAATAAATAAAAATTGGAAAGTGAAAAGACCACCCACAGAATGGGGAAAAGTATTTGAAAATCATTTACCTAACAAGAAATTTGTATCCAGAATATATAAAGATCTCTTACAACTCAAAAATAAAAAGACAACCAAATTAAAAACTGGCAAAAAAATTGAATAGTCAATCCTACAAAAAAGATATATGAATGCCTAAAAAGCTCATCATCAAAATGCGAAATAGTAGGATGGCTACTACAAAACATGGACAATAATGAGCGTTGACAAGGATGTGGAGGAATTGGAACTCTCACACACCTGCTGGTAGGAACGTCAAATAGTGCAGTTACTTGTGGAAAAGTGCGGTAATTACTCAAACAGTTAAACACAGAGTTATCATATGACCCAGCAATTCCAATGCTAGGTAAATACCCAAGAGAACTGAAAACAGAGATCCACACAAAAACTTCGAATGTTCACAATATTCAAAAACGAATATTCACAGCAGCATTATTCATAACAGGCAATAAGTGAAATCAACCCAAATGTCCATCTACAGACAAACAAAAACAAAATGTGCTGTACCCATACAACAAAATGTGCTATACCCATACAACGAAATGTGCTGTACCCATACAACGAAACGTTACTTGTCCATAAAAAGAACAAGGTACTGACACAAGCTACAACATGGATGCACTGTGCACACAGTACGGTAAATGAAAGAAGACAATCACAAAAGGCCACTTACGGTATGATTCCATTTATATGACATAGCCAGAACAGGCAAATCCACAGAGACAGAAAGTAGAATCAGTGGTTGCCAGGGGCTGGAGGGAAGTAAGAATAGGGCTAATGGGCACAGGGTTTCTTTTCAAGATGAAAGAAATTTTCTGGAATCAGATAGTCGTGATGGCTGCACAACTCTGTGAATATAGGGAAAAAATATCAAATTGTACACTTAAAAATGAGAATTTTATGGTATGTGAACTATATCTGAATTTTTTAAAAGATCATATGCTCCTGGACTGATATTGGAATTTGGCAATACCTATCAGTGTGAACACATTTTCAAAGATAAAACAGGGAAAACTGTATCAAAGATAAGCATTAAGAGATGAACATTTCCAACAGATTTTGACAAGAGGGAACACTCACTTTGAACCCCAAGTAAGCAAAACTTATCCCTCCAAAATTCCCATTTTTCCGATTAGATCTATATTACCAAGAAAAAAAAGCAGTAAATTATTAATATTATATTTTGACCTCTGTCAATAAAATATTGTGAAATCATCCTTGATTTTGCTTCCTGGTGCACAAAGCCTAACATATTTACTATGTGACCTTTGCAGAAAAAATGTGCCACCTCTGAAACAAACCATCCCCAGAGCTGAGCTGTACATGTCTGTCCCTGTCTGAGGAATGACACAACCATCACTCTTTTGTTCATGCAGAACTCAGCATCTGGCCCAGGCCTGCTCCCAAAGAGTCATCCCAATCCCCTTCCTCATCTGCCACATAAACCGGCCGACACAGGGAAGGGACATCACTCACCTTCTTGAGGACTGCAGTTGCTCTATAATCCATCCCTCATACAGGAGCAGTGGAAATCTGATCACATCACTCCCCTCCCTAAAACCCTCCCCCTACCTTAAGAAAGGACAGGAATCCTCAGCATGGCCTCTGATCACTCTATCAGCTACCTCAGCTAGCTCGTTGCCTGCGTAGGTCCAAGCAAAACTGGCTCTCACACTTACCAGCCATATGAGGAAGTCACCAAACATCTAGAAAGCATGATCTTATCTACCTCATATAGGTGATACTAACAATAAGTTAGATAATGCATAACAGCGCTTCCCAAGGTTCCAATAAGTTCCACATTGTCACAAGCAAGGATCAGTGCTCAGTTTTCATCTCACAGGCTCTCAGCACCACCCACTGCTCGCTCCCTTCTTCACACAACACTTCCTTCACATTCTTGCGCAAGGTCTCCTGCCATTTCAGTCTCTCCTGCTGGCTTCCCTGGCCGCCATAGTGTGATCTTGGGGGTCCGGCCTCCACAGCCCTCTTCTGTACCAGGTGCACCCCTGGCCTCTCTTCTGAACTCTGTGGATCCATCTTCCTATTCAAACATTTACACCTGAAAGTCTGATTGGCACCTCCAGTCTTCCCCATCTCAATAAACTACAACAGCATTCTTCCAGGTGCTCATTTCTTCACTCATTTTTTGCTCTTCCTGCACACAGACATGGAGAGTCTGACCTATTCCTAGCACCTCAGCAGTTAACACCCTCGTCCAAGCTCCCATCTCTCACCGGGACTCCCTCACTGTCTCCTGAACATCTTTCTGTGCCCATCCCTGCCCCATACACAGCCAGAGGAGTTCACCCTTCCACCCAAACCCCTCTGGCGGCTGCCTGTCCACTCAAAGGATGAGGCATTACATGGCCTGCCGCTCCTGCTGTCCACCACATCTCCACTAGGCCACAGTGCCCCGCCTTCTCCAGTGAACCAGTGACTCACCTCTCTGGCCTCAGTCTCACCTGTAAGGCTGGGTTAACAGTTCCTGCTTGGAAGGCCTACTTGACAAGTAAACAAATGAAAACAGGTAAAGCGCGCACAGGACGCCCACCACAGGGTGAGAAAACGTTCTGTAACTAGGGAAGAGCCTCTGCTTCATTTCAAAGTACAAGCTACCTAGCTGCAGTCTTCTCTTGAACTAACAGATGGCATCATTTCTTGCAAAGTCTTAACAATCCTGAACATCATACAAGAGCAAAGAAGAGCAAACACAAAAGCAGTATACCAAGAAAACGTACATGTGATAACTACAAGGGGAGTGATTCCCTCAACACATTCTGGGATGTGGGTGAACTGTTCCAGAACGTCAGGATCTCAAAGTTCTGATCCTGATTCTATAATCCATGCCAAAAAGTCCTCACTCCACTGTACCATCCAAGAGTTTGCACTCACCAGCTAATTGCTCATAAAATAAAAGAAATCAGTACAAGGCAACTCCTTAAAATAACTCAAGCAGTGAAGGCCTACCAAATGAAGGCTCTGCCACTTATAAACAGTCTTATGACAAGATTGCCACAGAGTATTTTCACACACTAGACAAATACTCTATTGTCACAAATTTCACCCTAAAAAACAAGACTAGGTAGGTGTGTTTGGTTAATAATGTCCAGCCAGCTTACGTCTGTCCTCCCTTCTTGCTGACCCACCCTTGAAACTTCAGTGGTAAACAGAGCAGGCCCTGCCTTCCTCTGGGCAGTAGGAGAGAAAGTGAGCCCTTCCTTTACTTCTGTGTCCTGCTGGGTCTCCAGAACCACAACACAGGGATCATCTGGGACCCACTGGCCTCCACTACACTTCCAGACAAGGGAGCCCCGTCCCACTGCTTACTGGGGGCAGCCTCAGTCCTGGCCCCCAAGGACCTCAAACACCCTAGTTCTCTGCCCAGCAAATGTATGTATTCTTTCACGTCCTACCCAAACAGCATCTCTTGGCGAAGTCCTCACTCACCCCTCAGACAGACAGCCTCCCCCTTCAACCCCAGTGTCCAGCACCTCCAGATAGCATGACAATAGACGTGATTCCTGTCTCCCGAACCTTCTGGAACACCTGCTGTGCTGCTCCATCCTGAGGTGCCAGTGCACACAGGTGGTGTCAAACTGACTCACGCACCTTGGCCCCAGAGATCTGAACCAGGAAGGGGAGGCTGCCCCAAATCTTAGTTCAGCATGCTTAAGGATAGCTGACGAAACTAAAGGAGAGGACTGCACACCTGGAGAAGAGAAGTCTGAACCTGAGACCAGGGAGAAAGTCAGTCCACACAGCAGCACAAACAGAACAGAACAGCGGAATGGCCACAAGGGTGGGCATTATCCTCAAATAAGGGTTTCTGACTGGGCCTCTGCACACACCCCAAGGTCACTGCTGTCCTGTCTTACTTCCCCACACATGCAGACAACAAATGCCAAGCACGTGAGAGACTCTGACAGCTTCTCTAAAGACACAACTGGGGGCCGGCCCAGTGGCACAGTGGTTAAGTTCACGTGCTCCCCTTTGGCAGCCCAGGATTTATGGGTTCAGATCCCGGGTGTAGACATACACACCGTTCATCAAGCCACGCGGTGGATCTACACATGGCTCATCAAACCATGCTGTGGCAGCATCCCACATACAGAAATAGAGGAAGATTGGTGACAGATGTTAGCTTATGGCCAATCCTCCTCACAAAAAAAATAAATAAGTAAAAATAATGATACAGCGATGTCCATCACCACAGTGGGTTCCTTGAGAGTGAGACCCAGGCTGTCTTCCCAAAGCTGGCACTCAGCAGAAACCTCTGCCACACAGAAGAGTGAGGGAGAGGGGACAGAGATGAGAAGGAGGCTAGTAGCTCACCTGTTCCTGTCATACACACACCAACCTTATAAAGCAAAATTAAATGATCAGAAACAACAGAAACTGGAAACATAAAGAATAAGGGTCAAGCCCACCTGTATCTAACCTGCTTAATCTTAACGTGCATCTCGACCACACCAAGTACTAGGCATTGCTTTGCATGATGATCAAATAGTTTACAGCAAACAGGAAAAAAAAATGGAGACAGAAATGAGAGGAGCGAAAAAACAAGCAAGCAATTGGGTCACATGCTCCCTGTTGAGCTGCCTGATTTTCCCAGGAATACGCTGTGCAAGGGGAGGCAGAGGACTCCAGCGCCTAGGCGCGACCCGCCCGCTCCACAAACTGAACTGAGTGCACTTCTGTGAGACGACACGTCACTAGTGCACTCACGAACAACTGTGTCTCCTCCTACCGTCCCTGGTTTGCAGCTAAGACAGTCTATGTGTAGGAAGCTTGAATTTAACTGCTTCTCTGACTTTTAAGGTGGTTTTACTTTTTTGCTATTTTGTGGTTCAAACCTCAGACTACCTGTCTAAAAACACTGGCAAGACACCATAACACCTCCTTTTCCTCTTCTGTGAAATGGAGAAATTGAGATAGTAACCCTACCTGACAGGCTTGTTATAAGCATTAAGTGAAAGACTCCATATAAATCACTTAGCAACTGACTCACGATATGCAATGGGAAAAAAAGTGACTAGATATTATTGTAATTATGACGCTCCTGGGTCCCTTAAAAAAGCCTTTTTAAAAAGTAAAAAGTAAAAGTGCAACGACATGAATAAAAGGATCCTTGCAGGGGCCAAGGATGGGAGTCACGCAACCACAGAAGACTCGTTCCTGGAAAACAACTGAACTTGTCCATCTACTGATGGCACCTGAGACAGGCTGCAGGGAGCAGAACCTGACATGACTCTTCTAAGCCACTCCACCATTCAACAGGTCTACAGAAAAAAATCCATTGCTAAAACTTCCAAGCACATCCCAAAATTTCTAATTGTCTCACAACAAAGCACAACACGGCTGGATCACCGTTCCCAACACTCCACCAGGGCTTCCACTAGCAGTGCACACTCCACCTCCTCACCCCACCCATGTGCCCAACACTACCTGCTTGGCCAAGCCTCCCTTCTGTAGGCGCCCATGGTGCTAATTCCAGGTGTGCTTCTCCCACAGCATCAGCCACAGTCATTTCAGCCCCAGCCCTCTCTCTGCCAGCATGTCCCCCACAAGTCCTAACACTATGCCATGCACATCACAGGTAGCCAAATGAGGTTTGTAGAAGACAAGATTGGAGGAGGAAGAGGACATGATGATCTGAGCCAGGCACCTGGCACGTGTTGTCACCATGAGTCCATGAGAAATGGATGACTGTCCCGTGTGACAGGGAGAAGACTAAGAGAAGCTGTGTGATGTGCTGAAAGTAAATGGTGAGGCTAGCAGATGAACTCCAACTGTCTGGCCAACGGCCCATGATCTCTCCATGACACCTGCTTTAACTTCTAAGGCTAACAACTATGATGTTATCAAGGCACGGGCTACAAGACACCTCATCCACTTTCCTTTGCCCCTTCATCACCTCGTACATTGGAAAACAGCTTGTGCAGATGGACTGAAGAAATCTTCAAGCCTGAAGAAAACTTCACCAGACTTCAAACTACTGAGAAATTTCTACCTGTTGATGAATGCTAATAGCAAAAGATATTAAGGAGTTACTACAAAAAAAACAGTCTTTTAGAGGCCCACATATGTGCTTTTCTTGTTTACAGCAAAAGTGACACTGCAGCGCAGTGGGTAAAAGATGGCCTTTTTGGTAAGCGATGCTGGTTCAAGTGCAGATCCATACAGAAGATAATGAATCCTGATCCGCACACCTCATACGACTCATGGAAAAAGTGATTCCAGAAAGTGCAACTAAACCCAAAGCAAGCAGAATTAATAAAGATTAGGGCAGAAGTAAGTGAAATAGAGAAGCAAAAAACAGAGAATATCAACAAAAGTTGATTCTTTGGAGAGATAACAAAACAAAATTTTAGCTAAACCAAGTGAGAAAAAAAGACGCTAAAAGAAAGCAGAGAAAACCTAAATAGATGGAAAGACATCCCAGGTTCATGGATCAGATGACTTCATGTCATTAAGGTGATACTACTCCCCAAAGTGATCTACAAATTCAATGCAATCCCCATCAAAATCCTAAAAGGCTTTTTTGCAGCTATGGACAAGTTAATCCTAAAATTCATATGGAATTGCAAGGGACACAGAAGAGCAAAACAAAGTTGGTGAACTCACACTTCACAATGTTGAAACTTACTACAAAGCTACAGTACGCAAGGCAATGTGGTGCTAGCATAAGGACAAACAAATAAATCAATGTACGGGAACTGAGCCTAGAAATGAGCCCTAAAATCTATGGTCAATTGGTTGATGACTTATAACAAAGGTGTCAAGACAGCTCAAAGGGGAAAGAACAGTTTTTCAACCAATGGTGCTGGAAGAGCTGGATTTCCACACACAGAAGAATAAAGTTGGCCTCCTACATCACACCGTATATAAAGACTAAGTCAAATGAATCCCAGACCAAAGTCTGAGAGCTAAAACAATAAAACTCTTAGAAAAAAACATAGGGTAACTTCCTGACACTGGATCTGGCAACGGACTCTTAGATGTGATACCAAAAGGACAAGCAACAAAAGAAAAAAATAAATTGGGCTTCATCAAAATTAAAAGCAATTGCACTTCAAAGAACACTATCAAAAAAGTGAAAAGACAACCTACAGAATGAGAGGAAATATTTGCTAGTCATATATCTATAAAAGACTTGTATCTATAAGCTTCAATATTTAAAAAACTTTTACAACTTAATGACAAAAAGACAAAACACCCAATTGAAATGGGCAAAGGACTACTACAGACATTTCTGAAAGAAGATACACAAATGGCTGATAAGCACAAAAAAGTGCTCAACATCCTTGCTTACTAGGGAAATCCAAATCAAAACCACAAGGGTCCAAGTGACATCAGCATCATGGCGGAATGACTTGTTCCCTTAGTCTCCCCTTTGAGTTACAGCTAAATGGACATTCATTAACCAGCAGAAGATTCCTTGAACAGCACAACAGGACATGAGAGATCAATGCAGCTACATACCTGAAGGTCGTAGGACTGGATCACCAGGAGGCAATGGAAATAGATGAGCACACCACTCTCCCTCCCCAGTAGCAGCAAGCCACATCACAGATCCTCACATAGTGGCCAGCACAACTGTACGAGGAGGCAGGGACAGCCCGGCCTGCACAAACCCTTCTGGACTTGCTGCCCAGTCCACAGGAGCACCCACTGTGCTGCAGGACCCCACCAGCAGGAACACTCTACACCAAGTGGCAGCAGCTCAGCCCCTACATGGGCGCCCGCCTGCTGAGCGCAGCGCAGGTGAGAAGGTGCCCTTCCCACTCAAAAGGCACACCCAGCTGCACAGCACAACAGCCTGCGGGATCCACCAAGTGGCAGCTCAATCCCCATGTGGGTGCCCATCTCCTCTAGTGCAGCACAGGCAAGAAAGTACCCCACCCATGGAGCACAGCAGCCCACAGGTCCCACCACGTGGCAGCTCAGCCCCTGCGTGGGTGCCCTTCTCGCCTAGTGCACAGCAGCTCATCCAGTCCCCTGCCGAGCACAGAGGCCCTGCCTACGGTGGTCAACCCACCTGCCCAGTAGAGAGGCCCTGCCCACATAAGCAAAGCAAAAGCTAGAGAGCCACTGCAGATAGTGCAAGCAAAGGCAGAGCAGCACTACCCACAACTTACAGCAGACCGAGCAGGATCAGAAACCACAGCTCCTGATGCCCCTCAACCTAATAGTACCACAAAGGCACCAGAAAAGGATCACTTCAAACACTATGAAAAAATGCAGCAACACTTCAGAGCAGAAGAAAAATGACCAGTCAACAGAAACCAATCCTCAAGTCACTGAAATTCACAATCCAAATAAAAGAAAATTCAAAACAGTTATCATAAGGAAACTCAGTGATTTACAGCAAAATTCAGAAAGACAGTTCAATGAGCCCGGGAACAAAATCAATGAGCAGAAGAAATACTTCACCAAAGAGACTGAAGCTCTAAAAGAAAAAACCAAACAGAAATTCTGGATACAAAGAATACAATTAGTGAGATAAAAATAATCTAAAACCCATAAAAAATAGAGCTGACATTCTGGAGAACAGAATTACTAATTTAGAGGACAGAAATAGAGAAATGCTCAAGTGGAAGAGGAGAGAGAACTAAAATTTTAAAAAAATTTAAAAATTGTTCAAGAAATATCCAACTCAATTAGAAAAAGAAACATAAGGATTATAAGTATTTCAGAGAGAATAATCAAGAAGGGAGCAGAGTGCTTGTTCAAAGAAACAACAGCTTAGAACTTCCCAAACTTGGGGAAAGAAGTGGACTTACAAGTACTTGAAGTAAACAGAATTCCTAATGACATCAATGCAAAGACACCTTCTCCAAGGCTTACAATATTAAAACTGGCAAAAGGCAACGACAAAGAAAAAATATTAATGGCAGTAAGGCAGAAGAAAATAACCTACAAAGGAGATCCTATCAGGCTTTCAGCAGAAACCTCACCAGATAGGAGAGAATGGAATGATATACTCAAAATTCTGGAAGACAAAAACTTTCAGCTAAGAATATTCTATCCAGTGCAATTATCCATCAAATACGATGGAGAAATAAAAGCCACCCCATATAAATAAAAGCCACTAGATCTCCCTTGCAAGAAATTATGAAGGCAGCCTTCCTACCTGTAACAAAAAGGCAGAAGTGTACAACACCTTGAGCAAGGAGATAAACAGAAAGAATCAGAAAATTGCAGCTCTATATCAGGTCAGTAAACACTTAATTATAACACAAAACACAAAGGAAAAGAAAGTATAAAAAATAACAATTAACACTTTAATTTAGCCACTAACTCACAACACAGAAAAGAAAAATTTGTGACAACAATAACTCAGCAGGAGAAGAGAGAAGGGAAGGAACCTGCTTAGGCTAAGGAGATAAAAGGCTATCAGAAAATAGACTATCTCACCTATGAGATCTTTTATACAAACCTCATGGTAACCACTAAACAAAAACTCAAAGCTGAGCCACAAATCATAAAGAAAATCATAAAGAAAAAGCTGAGGGGGCTGGCCCCACGGCCAAGTGGTTAAGTTTGTGCCCCCTGCTTTGGTGAACAAGGGTTTCGCCAGTTCAAATCCTGGATGTGGACATGGCACTGCTCATCAAGCCATGCTGAGGCGGCATCCCACATGCCACAACTAGAAGGACCCACAACTAAAAATACACAACTATGTACCACGGGGCTTTGGGGAGAAAAAGAAAACATAAAATCCTTAAAAAAAAAAAAAAAGAAAAAGAAAAAGCTGAGAAAACTATTACAGAAAACGACCAAACTGAAATGGCAGTTAGAAATACAAGGGAAATGAAAAATATGGAAATAGAGAACAACCATAAAACACAAGATAAAATGGCAGTATTAAGTCCTCATATACGAATAATCACTCGATGTAAATGGACTGAATTCTCCAATCAAAAGACACAGAATGACTGGATGGAATAAAAAACAAGATCCAACAATATGCTGCCTCCAGGAAACACATCTCAGCTCTAAAGACAAACATAGGCTCAGAGTAAAGGGATGGAAGACAATACTCCAAGCAAATGGCAAGCAAAAGAAAGGTATTGCCAATACTCATATCAGACAACCAGACTTCAAGATAAAAAAGGCAATTAAAGACAAAGAGGAACAGTATATAATGATAAAACAGACATTTCACGAAGAGGACATAACACTTATATATGCACACAACACAGGTGCACCAAAGTATATAAAGCAATTATTAAAAGACCTAAAGGAAGAAATTGACAGCTACACAATAATAGCAGGGGACCTCAACATCACACATCAATGGATACATCATCCAGACAAAAAGTCAACAAGGAAACAGTGGCCTTAAATGAAACACTAGACCAGGTGGACTTAATCGATGTATAGAGAACATTCCATAAAAAAATAACAGGATACACCCTCTTCTCAAGTGTACATAAACAGTCTCAAAGAGAAACTATATGTTGGGAAATAAGGCAAGCCTCAATAAATTTTAAGACTGAAATCATATCAAGCATATTTTCCACAATGCTATGAAACTAGAAATCAACTACAAGAAAAGGCTGAGAAAGTCACAAATACGTGGATACTAAACATGCTACTGAACGACCATTGGATAACTGACGAAATCAAAAGAGGAAACAAAAATACCTGGAGGCAAATGAAAATGAAAAGACAACATACCAATTCCTATGGGATGCAGCAAAGTGGTGCTAAGAGGGGAATGTGTAGGAATACAGGCTGACCGCAACAAAAAAAATCTCAAATAAGTAATCTTAAATGACACCTAACTAGAAAAAGAAGAACAAACCATGCCCAAAGTCAGCAGACGGAGAGAAATAATAAAAATTAGAGCAGAAAGAAATGAAATAGAGCCTTAGAAAACAATAGAAAGGAGCAATAAAACTAAGAGCTGGTTCTTTGAGAAGATAAATAAAATGGACAAACCCATAGGCAGACTCACTAAGAAAAAAGAGAGAAGGCTCAAATAAATAAAAGTAAAAATGAAAGAGGAGAAATTACAACAGATGCTACAAAAATACAAAGAATTGTAAAAGAATACTATGAAAAACTATATGCCAACAAATTGGACAACCTAGAAGTGGGATAAATTCTTAGATTCATGCAACTTCCCAAAACTGAATCAAGAAGAAATGAAGAATGTGAATAGACCAATCACAAGAGATTGAAACAGTAATCAAAAACGTCCCAAAAAACTAAAGTCCAGGACCAGATGGCTTCTCTGGAAAATTCTACCAAACATTCAAAGATTTAATACCTATCCTTCTCAAACTATTCCAAAAAATTGAAGAAGATGGAACAATTCCTAATTCATTCTATGAGGCCAACACTACCCTGATACCAAAACCAGACAAGGACAACACAAGAAGGAAAATCGCAGCCCAAAATCGCTGATGAACATACACACAAAAATCCTCAACACGATATTGCCAAATCGAATACAGCAATACATTAAAAGGATGATACACCATGATCAAGTGGGATTTATATCAGGGACACAGGGATGGTTCAACATCCACAAATAAATCAATGTGATACACCACATCAACAAAACGAGGGGTAAAAATCACATGGTCATCTCAATAGATAAAGAAGCATTTCACCAGATCCAGCACTCATTCATGATAAAAACTTTCAATAAAATGAGTACAGAAGGAAAGCATCTCAACATAACAAAGGCCATATATAATAAACCCACAGTCAACATCATACTTAACAGTGAAAAACTGACAGCCATCCCTCTGAGAACAGGAACAAGACAAGGTGCCCACTCTCACCACTCCTATTCAACACAATACTGGAGGTTTTGGCCAGGCCAATTAGGCAAGAAAAACAAAAAAAAGGTATCCAAATTGTAAAGGAAGAAGTGAAACTCTCGCTGTTCATGGAAGACATGATTCTATATATAGAAAACCCTACAGAATCCACTAGAAAGCTATTAGAAATAATCAACAACTATAGCAGAATTGCAGGGTACAATATCAACTTACAAAAAATCAGTTCATTTCTATACACTAATAACAAACTAGCACAAAGAGACCTCAAGAATACAATCCCACTTACAAGCACAACAAAAAGAATAAAACATCTAGGGATAAATTTAACCAAGGAGACGAAAGACCTATGCACTGAAAACTGCAAGACATTCTTGAAAGGAATTGAAGAAGATATAAAGAAATGGGAAAATATCCCACGCTCATGGATTGGAAGAATAAACATAGTTAAAATGTCCATATTACCTAAAGCAATCTACAGACTCAATGCAATCCCGACCAGAACCCCAATGACATTCTTCATGAAAAGAGAACAAAGAATCCTAAAGTTTATATGGAACAACAAAAGACCCCTAATTGCCAAAGCAATCTGGAGAAAAAATTACAAAACTGGAGACATCACAATCCCTGACTTCAAAATATACTACATGGGGCTGGCCTGGTGGCTCAGTAGTTAAGTGTGTACGTTCGGCTTCAGCGGCCCAGGGTTTGCCAGTTTGGATCCCAGGTGCGGACATGGCACCGCATGGCAAGCCATGCTGTGGCAGGCGTCCCATGCATAAAGTAGAGGAAGATGGGCATGGATGTTAGCTCAGGGCCACTCTTCCTCAGCAAAAAGAGGAGGACTGGCAGCAGATGTTAGCTCAAGACTAATCTTCTTTAAAAAAAAAAAAAAAAGGCTGAAATCAAGGTGTCGGCCTGGTGGCGCAGCAGTTAAGTTTGCACGTTCTGCTTCGGTGGCCTGGGGTTTGACAGTTCGGATCCCGGGTGCAGACCTACACACCGCATGGCAAGCCAAGCTGTGGAAGGCGTCCCACATATAAAGTGGAGGAAGATGGGCACGGATGTTAGCCCAGGGCCAGTCTTCCTCAGCAAAAAGAAAAGAGGATTGGGAGCAGGTATTAGCCCAGGGCTAACCTTCCTCAAAAGAAAAACAAAGAAAGCATGGTACTGGCACAAAAACATGACACATAGATCAATGGAACAGAACTGAAAGCCCAGAAATAAAACCACACATCTACGGACAGCTAATCTTCGACAAAGGAGCCAAGAACATCAAATGGAAAAAGGAAAGTCTCTTCAATAAACGGTGTTGTGAACACTGGTCAGTCACACACAAAAGAACAAAATTACACCATTATCTTACACTATACACAAAAATTAACTCAAAATGGGGGCTGGCCCCATGGCCAAATGGTTAAGTTCACACGCTCCGCTGCAGGCGGCCCAGTGTTTTGTTGGTTCAAGTCTGGGGTGCAGACATGGCACCACTCATCAAGCCACACTGAGGCAGCAACCCACATGCCACGGCTAGAAGGACCCACAACGAAGAATATACAACTACATACTGGGGAGCTTTGGGGAGAAAAAGGAAAAAAATAAAAAATATTTTAAAAAAAAAATTAACCGAAAATGGATTAAAGACTTGAACGTAAGACCTGAAACCATAAAACTCCCAGAAGGAAAGATAAGCAGTACACCCTTTGACATCGATCTTAGCAGCATCTTTTCAAATACCATGTCTACTCAGTCAAGGGAGACAAAAGAAAAAATACACAAATGGGACTACATCAGACTAAAAAGTTGCTGCACAGCAAAGGGAACCATCAACAAAATGAAAAGACAAGCCACCAACTTGGAGAAAATATTTGTAAGTCATATATCCAAAAGGGGTTAATTTCTAAAATATGTAAAGAACTCACACAACTCAACAACAAACAGACAAATAACCCGATCAAAAAATGGGCAGAGGATATTAACAGACATTTTTCCAAAGAAGATATACGGATGGCCAACAGGCACAGCAAAAGATGTTCAACCTCACTAATCATTAGGGAAATGCAAACCAAAACTACAATGAGATATCACCTCACACCTGTCAGAATGGCTATAATTAACAAGACAAAAAAGAAAAAAACGTTGGAGAGGATGTGAACAAAAGGGAACTCTCATACACTGCCAGTGGGAATGCAAACTGGTGCAGCCACTATAGAAAACAGTATGGAGGTTTCTCAAAAAATTAAAAATAGAAATACCATATGATCCAGCTATCTCACTACTGGGTATCTATCCAGACAACTTGAAATCAACAATACAAAGAGATTTATGCACCCCTGTGTTCACTGCAGCATTATTCACAATAGTCAAGATGTGGATGCAATACAAATGCCCATCCACTGATGACTTCATAAAAACGATGTGGTACATATAAATACAATGGAATACTATGCAGCCATAAAAAAAACCCATAAAATCATCCCATTTGCAACATGGATGGTCTTTAACGGTATTATGTTAAGCGAAATAAGCCAGACAGAGAAAGACAAACACCATATGATTTCATTTATATGTGAAAAATAAACACATAGACAAAGAGAACAGATTAGTGGTTACCAGAGGACAAGGAGCTTAGGAGTGGGCAAAAGGGGTAAAGGGGCACATATGTATGGCGACAGATAAAAACTAGACTACTGGTGGTGAGCACAATGCAGTCTATACAGAAACTGATATATAATAATGTACACCTGAAATTACACAACCAATGTGACCGCAATAAAATAACTGGGGGGAAAAACCACAACAAAATGCTGTTTCACATCCAACAGAATGGCTATAATCAAAAAGACAGCTAACAGCAAGTGTTGGCAAGAATATGGAGAAACTGGAATCCTCATACACTGCTGGTAGGAACACAAAATGCCATAGCTGCTGTGAAAAACAGTTTGGCAGTCTTCTAACTCTGACTCTATGCCCATATGCCCAGCAATTCTACTCCTAGGTATATACCCAAGAGAAATGAAAACATATGTCTATACAATACTTGTCCATGAATGTTCATAGCAGCATTAGTCATAATAGCCAAAAAAGGGAAACAACCGATAAGTGGATAAACAAAATGCAGTATATCCATACAATGGAATATTACTCACCTATATAAAGGAATAAAATAATCCCCCCCTCCCCAAAAAGATACAGAAGTTTAAATATGCACATCCCAAAAGTGGCTAAACAAAATAACGAAAAAGCATACTGGCACTTAACATTACTAGTCATTGGGAAAATGTAAATTAAACCACAATATGACCTGCTACGCACCTACCAGAATGGATAAAAAGAAAAGGACAAACAATACCAAGTGTTGGTCAGGATATGGAGCATCTGGTGCTTTCTTACACTTGTCATTGAGTACAACCAATTTGGCTATACTTGCACATACCACGACTCGATGTTCCCATTCCTAGGTATACACCAACTGAAATGTGTACCCACGTTCACCAAAAAACACATACAAGTATGCTCACATCATCTTTATCTGAATATCCCAAAACTGGAAACAATTCAGATGTCCATGGATAGTACAATCAATAAAGAAACAGACAATGGGATATTCTACAGTAATGAGAATAAACACACTTCCATAGTCTGCAAGAACACAGATGAATCTTAGAAACATCATGTTGATTAAAAGAAGACAGACAGGAGTACACACTGCACAACGTCCCCGACATAAAGTTCAGAATCAGGCAAAACTAATCAAGGTATCAGAAGTCTGGGAAGCAGTCACCCTTGGGGAACAGTGAGACTGGAAGGGGCACAAAGATGCTTCAGCAGTTCTGGTAATATTCCCTGCTTGATCTAGGTACTGGGGACATGTATGAAAATACACACATAACGTGCATTTTTCTGCATTTGTGTCATACCTTAATAAAATTTACAAAAAAATACAGTCTTCATGCTTTAGTTAAATGTCTTACTGTTACTGAATCTGGTTATGGTATGGAGACAGATACTATAAAACGGTAAAGACAGATTCTAGCAGACTGCTTCCATCAGGGAAGGAAAATAGAAGGGCTGACTGAGCCGGAGGCAGTGGAACACTTGACCATTCACTGACCCAGATGACTGGCATTTTGTTTCACCCTAGAGTTCAAGGAGTTCACAGAACATAGGCAACCTGCAAGGAGGAGGAAGCAACCAAGACTCTCTAAGTCTAAACACTAGCCATGGCATCTGACGAGGAGGAGAGGACCAAGACTCCAAGAACAGAATTCCTCTTCACCAGCTGAGCAGACAACTTTCAGATTACACGGGACAGCCAGCCCTCTAAGCCTTTCTCCAGCGAGCGCTCCCTGGAGCTTCTGGGTGTCAGGTGCTTTCCATACAGCATCAAGACTCCGTCCCTCCTTTCCCATGGGAGTTGTACTTCATAGGAACCAAGCAGTTTTTCTTTGTAGAAGTACCCGAGTTAATAAACGAAGCCAGACTGCCACTTTACAACCCCTAATGGGTTAATGTTCTAAGCAATGAGTATCAATGATTGTGATCATCACAAAGCAAGCTAATCAGACTTACTATGCCTGACAAAAAGACCTCAATACCAGGTAAGACACACTCTTGCTAAAAAAAATTTTTTTAAAGACAAACCTACATGTGATGGAGCTCCTAGCCCAGTGCTGTCCAACCAAAAGATGTCAGCCATGTATGTAATTTTAAATTTTCTTGTAACCACATTTAAAAAAAGGAATTAGAAACACAAATTACTTTTAGTAATATTTTATTAAACCCAATATCTCCAAAATATTACATTTCGACATGCAATCAACATTTTTTCAAAGTATTAATGTAATACTTTACATCCTCTTTTTTGCACTTACTCTTTGAAAACCTGTGTGTATTTTGCACTTACAGCACATCTCAATTCACACTAACCACATTTCAACCGCCCAAGAGCACATGTGCCTACCGGCCATCATTCTGGAAAGCAGCAGCTCTAGCTCTTAAACATCAATGACAGGAAACACAGAGGAACATGTCAAACAACATCATAAGAATGCAACCAGCAAAATCAAGATTATGGGAAACTTTGGGACAAATGAACCATTATCTTCAAAACTTAAAAGCAAGAGAAAAATAAAGACATAGAAATCAATATACTGAGATTTAAGAGATGTCTATCAAGAGCAATAAATAAACCATATTTCTTCCTAATGTGAAATGAAATAAGAAATCTAAACAGTGACTGGATATCTATTGACTGAAATATTCAGATTAACTGAAATATTCACAGATGAAACACGTCTGATAACTGCTTCAAAATCACTGAGGATGGTGTGGGGACTGGCCATGAGGAAATAACTGTTGATGCCAGGGAGAGGTACTTGGGGCTCAGTCTACCACCATATCTACTTCTGAGTATGTTTGAAAAAGTCTGATAATAAAACATCTACAAAGCGTTTGCTTGCATATGCTCAATGATTATAGCAGTGGTGGCCTGCCCAGAGAAGAACTGAGTGGCGAGGGGACAAAGGAGGGAGAGGTTTCACTTTATACTCTTTTATACTTTTTGAATTTTGAACCACGTAACTGTCTCATCTACTCAAAAAATTAAATTTAAACAAATATACCTTGACTCAATCCCCTGACCTCTCTGCATCCCCATCATGCCATGGGCCGAAACCTATTCACTGGTCTCCCCGCTTCCACACCGGTATCCCTTCAATCCACTCTCCACACAGCAGCACCCACTCCGTGCCTAACCTCCTCACCACAGCAACAAGGCCCTATGTGACCTGGCCCCACCTCTCCAGCTTCACCTCATGCCACTTGCCCCCTTTTCTTTTTTGTCTGGGAAAGATTCACCCTGAGCTAACATCTGTTGCCAATCTTCCTCTCCCTCTCTTTTTTTTTTCTCCCCAAAGCCCCAGTACATAGTTGTGTACAGTTGTAAGTCCTTCTAGCTCGTCTATGTGAGCCGCCACCACAACACAGCTACTGACAGACGAGTGGTATGGTTCTGCACTTGGGAACCAAACCCAGGCCATCGAAGCAGAGTGCACCAAACTTTAACCACTAGGCCATCAGGGCTGGCTCACTTGCCCCTTTTGACTTAGTAATTTCACCGTGTACCAAAGGATACAGACTCACCCAATTCATAACCAAGGACACGGGGACATCTACATAACAAACACCATGTGGCTATTAAAAATGTCAAAGGCACAGATGCACATGAGATAGTGAAAGAGAAGAGTGCAAATAGCACATACTCACTGATTACAGCCACTTAAAAACATGAACATGCACACTCTATAAGCATCAGAAAAAAACTGAGGACAAATATTTGGCATTCTTAGGTTTCTAGGTTTCAATTTTCTAAATTTGCTAAAATGCCTATTTTTTTCCTTTTTTGAAAAGTACATACCATACCTAGCCATGCCAATTCACGCCTCACCTCCTTTAAGGCCTGGACTAACTAATCTTCCTCAAGGAGCCTCTCCCCAAATAGTCTGGCTGCAGCAATTTGTGCAACAAAACAAGCCTGATCTTGCTCACTTTTAACTGATTCCGTCTCATGTCCTGCTTGGTAATGTTTGCTCTATTACACTCTTAAACTTTATGAAATCAGGTACTAATCTCAAAAACTTGTATATCCTCTACACAATATCTAGAATAACACCTCAAAAACAGAAGGTGCTCAATTAAACGCTTATAGACCCCTTGGAAAGAGCATTTTTAATATTCTCTGACCAGGAACTTATAAACCTATTAAAAGTGGGATGCAGAAAGCAGTCCAAAAACTCTTCCAAAATAAAATATCAACTGACAGTGACGTTGTTGGGAAAAGCTCCTATCTAGAAAGACACTCTTTCAAAGGAAATATTACCTTTGAAGAGTTAAAAGAACCACTTCAACTTTTGTTTTTCAAAATCCAAAACCTTCAAAGAGATTTTTTTCTAATAAATGAAAATACCAAAAGTTACGTAAAGTAAATGGGAAGACTTCTCAATTCTGGAACTGATGCTTTTTGCATCACACTTGCAGTAGGCCGAAATAACTGGGCTCCAATAACTATTCCCTGCGTGATTTGCTGAGCAAGCAACAGAAGCTGAAACCAAAATGGCCACCTACAGTAAGATAAGGGCATCCATCAAACACGGGAGGTCCGATGAAATGACAGAGAACTTAAAGTTCCTAAAGAGAAGAGCCCAAAACACGGTTCTTATAAGATAAATTATTTTCAAAGACAAACTCAATGAAATGTGATTAAACATACAAACTGGTTTGTGCTATGACAGAAACCAGAAGCAGGAAATAGGGCTCCAGCCCCCACTCTGGCACTGACCACATGTGGGGTCTCCAACGTCTCCAAAAGCACATGAGGGCTGAGGTACATTTACTGCCCTTGATAACCGTTGCTGTGACTCCAGAACCACACACCACACAGAAAGATCCCAAGACCAGCAGCCCTTTTCCACAGGAAAGCTGTGCTTTTAGGGTAGGTGAAAATCCACTTCTCAACATTTACAGTAAATGCTTCTGATTTCTAGATGGCAGAAGCGACTTTCCACCTCTTTCTCATATCAAATATCAACCAAAGACAGGAACAGGAAAGAGAAACATAGACTCAAGTAGGAGACAGCAGAGGCCGTACACAGAACATGAAGAGGAAGATGGCGGATGGAGGAAAGCCAAATCACCCCACAGAGCAGAGGAAGCAGCAACTAAATAAGGGAGTTAGTACGGAGAAGCAGGCTGACTGACCCCACAAAACCATGGAAAGGCTCAGGAGTTGGAGCTGAAAGTCCTCGCAAGGAACACTGGACTGTCAGGTCCCCAGGCCCCTCCTGCACAGTGGGGCGAGCCTCCTCTTCTGAGCCACAGGAGACCAGAGGGCTTGCTCTGTAAAGGCTCCACCAGAAACGTACCGCACTTGGGGACGGCGGGCACAAGGGAAAACAGGAGTAAAACAGGGAGATCAGGTAAAAACGCTACCTATCCAACCATGGGAAGACCCACCTCTTCCCTCTGTCCCTTAAACTAGCTCCAGAACATCTAGCTTACACCACAAAGCAAGAGACCAAAAGATCCTTCTCCAAGGAAACCAAACCAGTAACATTTGGAGGAGAGCCAACAAAAAAAACATTAGTCATCACCCCCTAGTGACAGCAACAAGTAAACCAGCCCCCGAAACACTCAGCTTTCCATTTTTAGTACTTTATTCTTCAAGGTGTATAAAAAGCCAAGGATCACCACACAGTGGAAGGTTTCCAGCATGAAAGAAAGAGACTAAAAAATACAACAGCAAAGAGGGATGCAGGGGAAACAGAAAAAATGCAGGAAACAAAATTTTTTTAATAATTTTTTAAACATCTTAACTGTAATCTTAAATATTTAGCTGAAAGTAAGATATAAGCAAAGATACTGTACACATAAAACAAGAACAGGAGGCATTTAAAAAGTAACAAGAGAACAGTAAAGAACATGAAAATGTGAAAGCAAAAGTTAAAAATTCAGTAAAAAAATTGGAAAATAGTCAAAAATGCTCCCAAAAAGTAGAACAAAAAGATCAAGAGATGACAAGGAGAAAGATTTTAAAATTAGAATACTGAGTACAGGAAGTCCAACGTTCAACTAAAGGAACTGGAAAAGGAGAACACAGAGAAAATAATAGAGAACAAACTCTCTATAACGAAAAGGCCTCCATCCCCAGATTTCAGGCGACTCAGTAACCTGACTGATAAATGAAGAAGGCTACCACGAGGCATATCACGAAAATTAGGAAAATCAAGGACACAATGATCCTAAAAGTTTGATGGGAGAATAATGCTTACTAAGGATTAAGAATCAAACTGGACTTGCCAACAGCAACAGTGAAAACCACAAGATACTGGAGTGACAACCCAAATCACTTTCACTCTGGAATGCTGAGTGCAGCCAAACTTACTCTTTAAGTGTGGTGACAGCATGAACACATTTTTCGACGTGCAAGTCCCAAAAGTTTGCCTCCCAGCAAACTACTGGGAAGCTACTGGAGAATGGGTTTCACCACCACGAACAAGTAAACACAGAGGGGAGCCATTAGACGCAAGGACGGTGCTCAGCCCTCGAGAAAGGTGGGGAGAACTCTCAGCATGCCATGTGCACCAGGCCAAGAGAACAGGCCTCCTGACCCAGGCCGGGGACCGAGGAGGCAACTGGTGTGCTGGCAGGGTTGAAGGACGAAAATTTCAACTGGGAATCATTTTACAGAATGAAAGGTACAAGAACATTATTCTGAGCTTCAAAGGAAACCAGGTAAGTGAAAAACAAGGCAATTATTAACTTCAGGAAAGAAAAAAAGGTTGTACAAAAAAGAAAACAATTGTAGTTTACCATCCAGCTCAGCATGGCATAATAATGCCCTGAATAGACTGACAGATTCTGGATATGGATTTAACCAAAACTGTGAGTAATCTACCTAAGAAAGAATAAGAACTGAAATTGTCATCTACTACTAGTGGCAGCCAACATATAACCCCTAAAATTGCTGAATGAAGACAGGACAGCAGAGGCATATTATTTAGAAATGTGAAGTACACAACAGAGCATCAAGTGGCTGCTGCCTCTCTGGAAAGGCAGGAGAGGATGGCAGCCTTCTTTTAACATCTTTTAGCACAATTCGACTTTTTAATCTATATGCACGTGCATGTATTATTCCAAGAAACAAAAAATAAGCTTAAAGAAAAAGATACACAGTAGCCACCCTGCTAGCAAAGCACAGAATTTGGCTGGGAAAAGCCTCTGCTGAAAGGTGACATTTTCTGGCTCGAAAGCCTCGAGCCACAAAATGGTGGTGGGAGATGTATTCCACTACCCAAGTAATTCTCTTTAGTGTGAAAAGTGGTGACTATCTTTCTAGGTCAACAAAAAGAATAACAAATATGCAATTAGGTAAGGGTGAAGCGTCTACTTCGCTGGTTTAATCACTCGGAAGTTAGTGAGCCCAGTAACCATTTCCCAGATGTACTGGCGACAGATGACCCCATGCCTTCCCACTGTCCAGGAGGCCCCTCACCCTATCAATTGCGTCCATAATACTTAGAATCACAAGCCTAAACCCGGAGCTTTCATTAACAGCACGTGTTGCTAGGGCGCAGGCTCTGGAGCCAGACCACGTGCACCCATCTTCTCAGCCACAAGTTCTGTAACGCTGGGCCTCACTGTGCCTAGCCCCTCATCCGCAAATGAGGATTTAACAGCACCTACCTCCTCGTGAGACTGCTGTCAGGCTTTACTGAGTGAATTCGCAGAAAGCGCTACGGCAGGTCGGCAGGTTGGACACAGGTAAGGGCTTAGGAAGCACAGAATGTCATCATCGGCTCAGTCAAGCCCCTATTCAAGGCTCCTACGGAATCACAGACAACTGGGGCCATCTGCTCACCAATTATTTACACTAAAAACCTACTATTTGCCAGACACAGGACAAGTGCTAGTCCTGTAACTGACTAGGCCAAGTCATTCAGTCTCTTCCGAGTCTCGTCTTCCTCCTCTGCTAAGCAGGAAATAGTACCTGCTCCACAGGGCAGAGAGCTCAGCGAGAGGACTTCTCTACAGGGCTCACCCGGTGCCCCGGACACCGTGGGTGCTCAGCAAGCGACCTCATCATTCACCACACATCTCTCCCACAAGCCTGGAAGGGACTTGGGGTTACCTAACTTACCTTTTTGTGCCCAGAGCCTAAGATGTCCCTCGAATGTTGTAAGTACTCAATAAATACTCCTTGCAGTGGGTTTAAGAACTCCCCTGCACCTTCCCAGTTTACTGATATCAACACTCCCAAAAAGAGACAAAGAGAAAGAAATAAAAGACTGTACGTTACGTGGGTTAAAATACAGTGTTAAGTCTACGCACCAGGTTACCGTAAGAGCTCTTTACCACGTCTCAGGTTTCCCACCGTTAGCAGCCCCTGCCGATACTAGGACACATGGAGCAATTTCCGAGAAAACTGCTGGGTCATCACTTTTTCCCAAACTGGTCCCTATGTCAGCCCCAAGACCGCACGACTGCTGCCCTCCCGGGCACGCGCCTCCCGCTCGCGGTCCGGCTCAGAGGAGTTCGGTTCCTGCGCTGCCACAGCAAGGAAACAAACTGTCCCCGGACAGGCGGCGGGCGAAGGCCACGAGCACTAACAAAAGAACGCGAACTTTCACACCCGAAGCCGCGCGAGCGGGCTGGGCGGCAAGAGCCCGAGTCGCGCATTCCCGCCCTGACAGCGGCCGGGCCGGGCGGCACCGCCGGGCAGCAGCGCGCCGGGCCCGCCAACTTTCCGGCAAGACGGGGCCATCCCGCTCGCAGCAGAGCGGAAGGTCAGCGGGCCGGGAGCGGCCGGGACCGCAGCCTCGCCGCCGCGGCGCCCCAAGTTGGCCGGCGCGCCCCACTTTCCCTTTTGTCCTCCGCGCTCCGCGGGCCGGCGCGGGGCGCGGGCCGGCGCGGGCGGCTGGTCCTCCCCGCCGGCCTCGCCCGCCCGCCCCGCACAAAGCGCGCCCGGCGCAGCGCGGCCCGGACGCCCGGCGGCCTCGGCCCGGCCTCGGCCTGAGGCGTCGGCGGGGGAGGCGGGGGAGGAGGCCGGCCCGCGCCCCGCCGCCCGGCGCCCCTCCCGCCCGGCGCGCGCCCCCCGCCGCGCCGGCCCGCGCCCCCGCCGCCCCCGCCCGCGGCCGCCGGCCCGCTGCTCACCTCGGCGTCGGCGGCGGCCATGGCCCGGGCCCGCAGCGTGGCCCCGCCCCTCCCGCGCGCCATCGCCCCGCCCGCGCCTCG
Source organism: Equus asinus (assembly GCF_041296235.1). Taxonomy (NCBI): domain Eukaryota; kingdom Metazoa; phylum Chordata; class Mammalia; order Perissodactyla; family Equidae; genus Equus; species Equus asinus. Next base: position 9,905,664 of record NC_091799.1, read on the forward strand.
CGGCCCAGGGCGGGGCGGGGCCGGCCGCGCGCGTCTGCGCCTGCGCCCGCGCCCGCGCCTGCGCGCTGCAGCCGGACGTGCAGCGTCCGCGGGCGGGCCTGCGCCGGCCGGAAGCGGGTGCGCCGCCGGCTGGGTGAGGGGCAGGGCCGGGAGGGGCGGCCTTCCGGAGCCGTAGCGGCGGCCGGACGTAGTCCTCGGGCTTTCGTCAACGTCCTCTCGTTCTCCATAGGCACTCTGGTGGGCTGGCCGGGGTGGAGAAGGACCCCTGACCTCTAACCCCGGACACACATCGATTCCTCGGCCTTCGCGGAAGGCGGACCCTGACTTGCGTCCGAGGGCGGTGCCTCGGTTGGGGGGAGTGCCCGGCGGGGGACGCGGCGCTCCGGTTACGGGGGTGCCCAGCGAGGGGGTTGCCCCGGTTTGGGGGTGCGCGGCTACGGGAGTGGTCTGGTTATGGGGGTGCCCAGTTGGGGGGAACGCCCAAGCTGGGGGTTGCTCCGGTTGTGTGAGTGCTCGGCTGGGCGGGGGGGTGCTCCAGTTATGAGGGTGCCGTTAGGGGGAATGCCCTAGCTGGGGGTTGCTCCAGTTATGGGGGTGCCCAGTTAGGGAGACAGCGGTAGCTGAGGGTGCTCCGGTTAGGGGAATGCCATAACTGAGGGTTGCTCCAGCTGGGGGCGGGGGTCGTGCCTGCTGGGGACAATGTCCTGACGGAAAAGGCTGCCCTAAGGAGGGCGAGGGTAATGTCCCAATGGGGAGGACTGCCCCAGCTTGGGAGGATGTGTCAAGGGGAAGGGTTGCCTCCATTGGGAGTGCTCCGGGTAGGGATCTGCCCCTATTAGGGGGAATGCCCCAGGTCGGGAATCCTCCAGCCAGGAGGCATGTCCAGATTGTGGGAGAGGATGCCCTGATCAGGGAAGGTGCCTCACTAGGAGGGTGTGCCCTGGCTGGGGACAGTGTCCTGACTGGGAAGGCCGAGGGTGGGGTGGGGAATGTCCCAATGGGAGGATTGCCCCCATTGTGGGGTGCTGGGCGGCCTCCCTGAGCGCCCCAAGCTCCCTGCCTGCCAGCCAGTTATGCACAGGGCAAAACCTTTCCTGCAGACCATGCAGCCTTCACTGGACAGCAGCACATAAACTGGCTTAGGCCACCCGCTCCACACTGCCAGACCTGTTTCTCCCATACCCTGGGAGTTGGGGTTCTCTAGCCAATGTTCACAAGAAGAGCTGAAGAGGCCTTGACTCAAAGGATAATCTGTGAACCGCTCCCCTCCCCACAAGTGCTCAGTCTCATGGGAGACAGACTCTAGGAAAATTATTCCACTGACTTGGGCATTGATGATCCACACAGGTGCAGAGGAGGGAATGGACTACCCTGGGTACCAAGGAAACCTTCCCAGGTTTCTTTGGGGCAACCAAAGTCAGTTGATGACAGGCTAGGGACCCCAAGCTCTGTCTGGAGCCTCGGGACAGGAGGCTCAGGAGCAATCGACTTCTGTGGCCTGCACAGCCCAACCTGACCTGCTTTCACCCACGCCTACCTCTCTGGCACCATCCTCTCCTCTCCACTCCTGCCTTGGGCCCTAGTCTGTCCCTTTTCTCTCAGGTATCTGTGTGGCTCACTTCTCCACTGTCCTTGGATCTTAAATACCACTTCTTCACAGAAAGACTTTCCTTCCTACCTCCTTTAAAAGGATGCTGCACCCCAGAACCTCTTTGTTTTACTCCATGATCCTCCATGGTAGTGGTGTCTGTCTTCCCCACTAGGATGTAAGGGGGTTTTGTTTTGTGTTCCCTTGTGTGTAGAACAATCTTGGCGTGGAGGAGACACAATAAGTATTTGTTGAATGAATAAATGAGTTTAGATGTGGAGAAAAATTGTTTAACAGGCAAATAGCAACCATAAGTGAATGTGTCAGAAGTAGGCTACGCCCTCATTGTGCATCATCAGCCTAACTCACCCTACCCTTGTGTGATCACTGATCACTCACGTCAGGTGCTGTTCTTAGCATGACGTGTTAACTCTGTTAGCATCATCAGCTCAGTCCTGAGAGGCGGACACTGTTTTTATCCACATTCTGTACCTGAGCAAACTGAAGCAAGGGAGTGCCTTCAAGAACACACAGCTGTCAAGAGGCAGAGACAAGATTCGAACCCAGGCAGATTTTCCGTTCAACAATGAGGCTACAGGTTCTAGGTACATGGTTGCCTGGCTAAAGAGCACGTTTCCAACTGTAAGGAGTGGCCAGTGGGATGTGTGCAAAAGTGATACAACCTACTTCCCAGTCTGTCCCCCAAAAAGTTGGGAGGTGCAGGCTGAATAAGCTGGGTGATGGTGAATTGGAACAGCCACCCTGGACCCAGAGGTGGAAGCCTCAACTTAAGAATGACAGCTATGCCACGAGACCCAAATCTTCCACCTCTGGACTGTTAAACGTACAAGAAATAAACTTATCATGTTACTGGTGGGAGGGGACCTTGACCTGTTCCCTCATAGTCACATGAGCTTCTTATAGATTAAGGTAACTGAGACACCTACCCAAGGTCACTCTTTCACCATATGGCAGAGCTGGAATTTGAACCCAAAGTCTTATCTTAACCCCAATTCCAGTGTTTCCCAAAGCAGGTTCCAGGATCACTGGCCCCGCTGGGCGTTTACGGGCCCTCCCCTGCACTGGAACACATGCAGGATGTCCCTTTGGGAATCATTGCTGTGCAGAACCTGGACTTTTTATTGGCTCTTGGGTCCTTGACGACAGTCTTTCGAAATACAGGAGAAGTCAGGAGCGGGCTTGTGTGTTGGCACTTGGAGGGGAGACAAGAAGTAGCATCCCTCAGGGCCAGACGTGGCAGTGATGCCAGCAGGGACCTGAGACTCGAGGGTAAGGGTAAGGGAATTCCACAGGTGGAGGGGACTTCAGCAAGCCCTCCCCCTCACCCCCACGGGATTTCCTCTGGGCAGAAGGTCTAAACTGTGCTGCCCAGAACTACCGATGCGGGACGGGCCAGCCCAAGGTGTGCGTTCAGGAAATGGATTTGGGGGTCGGGGGAGGGGGGGCTCTCTTCTCCTCATGTCAGAAATACATTTTAAATTAACACCGAGGCTCCAGACATGCAAGCTGGGCTCCCAGGGCTTATCCTTAATCAGAACCAGAAGACCAAGTTCCAGCCCTGGCCCTGGGTTAAAGGGAACCGACATGCGCAACTTCCCAGCCCTGTGCGCGCCCGCAGCAGGCCCGCCTTCCTGCCCAAGACACCTCCAAAGAGTAGGGGCCCAGAGCCGAGGAGGGGGTGCGCGCGTCCGGGAGGGGAGAGGGGGCTGGGGAGGGGGTGCGCGCATCCGGGAGGGGAGAGGGGGAGAGGGGGCCGCGGAGGGGGTGCGCGCGCCCAGGAGGGGAGCCGGGCGAGGATAGGCCCCCAGGCTCGGCCTGTTGCGCACCCACCAGGAGGAGGGCTCCCGAGAAGCCGGCCTGTGCCCAGCTTTACAAACGAAGCGCTTTATTTACATGGCGTCTCTCCAGGCCCCTGGGGCGAGGCTGACTGCAGGAGGGGTTGGGGGGGCCAGTGGCCCGGCAACGGAGGGTCCTGAGTGGGCCGGGCCAGGCCGGGAGCAAAGGCACGAGGCCCTGGGCGCCCGATCCCAGGGCAGAGGTCCGCCCGCACAGAGAAGGCAGCATGGAGCCAGCTCCCAGGGGTCAGCTCCCAGGGGTCAGACCAGGGTCCGCACCGCCGCCGCAGCTCTGTTCATAGGACGGCGGGGCCTCTGCGAGGAGAGAGCGAGGTCTGCATGGAGCCCGCAGCACTCCCTGCCCCCCAGGCCCCAGACCCCCACTCACCACAGGGGTAGCCCCAGGAGCTGTACTCTGGCGGGAGGATCAAGGTACTGGTGGTGGGCACCGGGCCCCCTGAGCCCTCTGCAAAGTAGGGGATGGTGGCACCTGTGGAGATGCACAAGGGAGGGGGCAAAGGGTGGGCAGCAGGGCTGCCATCCTGAGGACGGAGTTCAGGGGCGCCAGGCACAGAGCCGAAGGCGGCCTGTGGTGGCTGCTGCTGCGAGTGGCTCTTGGTGAAGAGGGAGATGGGGTCCTCAAGGTGGGGGCCACTGGCCATGGCCTCATCCTCCTCCTGGGGGGGTGCCGAGGGCACCACCCGGGACAGGGCCCCAGGAGGAGGACTTGGGCCTGGCTGGGGGCTCAGCGGAGCGTGATTCACAGGAATATTGCCGATGAAGACCGGGAGGGTCACTGTGGCTTCAGGCACCTTCAGGGAGACCTGGGGAGGAGGAGGCGTGAGTGGCCAGGCCAGTGCACCCCCCACCCCCCCACACCTCTCCCTCTACCCTGAGCACCTGCAAGAAGTAGTCCACGTGGATGAGGCTGCAGCCGGGCAGGGCCGACTGGGGCAGGGCAGGCACCAGGATCTGCTCTTGCCACTGTGCCCGCCTCCAGGCCTTGACGCCCACCCCCTCCACCTCTGCGATGGTCCGCACATCGTAGATCCAGCGCTTGGCCTTATAGGACACTTTCTGGGGAAGGGCCAGCCTGTGAGCCTGGGAAAGCCAGCCCCTTACCTCTCCTCCAGCCCCGTGAGGACACGCCTGGGCAGCCAGAGGGGACTCTGACCTGCAGCAGACTGGCCACCACAGGGCTGGTGTCCTTGCCTGACTGGTTCTCGATGTCAGCCTGCAGCCGCAGCACCTGCCCCACCACATAGCCACGGAGGTCAGTGCTGGCAGTGAGGACCACGGTGCCCGTCTTCACCAGCTTGTAGGAGAACTTCTTGGTGGTGGAGGCTACGTTGGGTTGCTTAGGGGAAAAACCAGGAAGGGAGTTGGTGGGTGTGGGAGGCTGGGTCCCTGAAGCCGCTGGACAAGCCCACACAGCCCTGCCACACACTGCCCCTGGACACAGCACAGTCAGCTCAGGACAGACAGACTGCTGCTATTCCAGACCCTGGCCACCTCACCCTGGCTGGAGATGGGGCATCAGGGCAAAGGTGCAGGCCATCCAGGAGGCTACGGCCCCATCCTCACCTCGATGTCTGGGATGCTGTTCAGGTTCAGGGGGCTCAAGATGTAGAACACGCGGCTACACTGGTGATCCTTGGAAAAACGCGGCGTGTCGATAGTGGCCCGCACCTGGTACACAATCTTCCCAAAGGGGCCCTCAAAGGACGTGGGCGCTGCAGCTGGAGAGAGACCAGAGACTGGTACCTAACTGCCACCCGCCCCTACCTCCCACTCACCACCCCACCAACTGTCCCCACCAGGCCCGGCCAGGCTGGGCTCTTACCAGGAAGCAGGAACTGGAATGGGAAGTTGTGTTCTCCAGCAGGCAGGCTCCCTGCAGAGATAGGAGGGAGGTGTGGTGGAGAGGGGACCTCCGGAGCACCACAGGGCCCAGGACAGGAGCAGGCACTGCAGCCAACCTTACAAGCTTACACTGTGTCTGGCTGCTGGGTCTCCCAGCCTCTGACTCCAGCACCACAGCAGCACCGGGCTGTGGCCTGAGCAAAGGACGGGACAAGAGCTTTGCCCAAAGAGGGGCAGGGGGGCAGGGCTGTTCCAACCCAAATCCAGCACTAGGGGAAGCGGGCCCCCTTGGGCCACCCAGCCCCTATCAGGTGATGCCCTGTGCCTGCCAGGGAGAGAGATCCATCAGGTGCACAGCCCTGGGAGAGGATGGGCCAGTACAGATGGGGAGGTGGGGTAGACAGACAGGTCCCACTCAAGCAAGGGGTCACTGTGTGGGGTGAGGCGAGGGCAGGCTCCTGGACTCACCCTTGTCGGCCAGCGACAGAGCGCTGTTCGAGTAGCCCTCCTCCACCACCCATGACGCATCATTGGCCTTGGTGGAGACCCTGCAGGAACCTGTGCAGGTCACTCGGATGGCTGCAAAGGTGGGGGTGGTGTGAGTTCCAGCCAGTTGCTGGCCTGGGTCTGTCCCTGACCCCAGCACAGGGATTCAGGCAGGGCCAGCAGCACCCTGGGGTACTCCCAGGGAGCCAGGATGGTGAGGCACAGAGTTACATCCATCCTGCAGTTCATAACAAGAGGGCCCCTGTGGTCACCCAGATTACCCCTGGGCAACCCCCAACTGATAACCTTGGCTCCCAGCTACCCCTGGGCCCAGCAGACCTGTGAAAACCCAGTTCCCTATAGGAGATCCTTGGGACATCGATGATGAACAGAGACCTATGGGGCAGCTGACCTCCGACCCCATCTTTGTGCTGCCTCACAGGCCAGTCAGTCAGGCTGGGAGGCAGCCCTTCCCACTCCAGGAAGCTAACTGCTAGTCCTCACGCTGCAGGAATGTGGTCAGACCCGCCTGAGCAGATAAGGTATCCAACCGTGTGGTACACTGGAGGGTGGGGACACCCTTGACTTCCTGGGCCAGTACTGCCCAAGAGGGCTGATTTTCTGAGTCCTCTCCCTCACTCCCCAGACCAGGAACCATTTACAGCAGAGGTTGCTGCCACTGTTCTGTGGTCAGGAACTCGAATTCTTTAGTCCAGCAGATGTGTGCCTAGAGCCCACTATGGTCAGAAGGCCGTGGCTGGACAACCAGGGAGGGGACCACAGCTGGAGACCCAAGTAGGGAGGAGGTGGGAGCTCAGTGACAGGTAGCCCTGCGGCTCCACCCCTCCTCTCCCTGCAGGGCTGAGTCAAAGCCAAAGACCAGCTCCTGCCCAGCCCCTCTTTGCCCTCCTCGGACTTGACGGTCAGGTGAGGGACAGATGACTCAGCATCTGATGAGCTCCTGACAGAGCCGCCAGGCAGGAAGAAGCTGTGTCCCAAGTGCCCATGGCCGGGGTCAGCCACACCAGCCATGTCCTGGTTTCCCCAGGCTGGCCCCACCTTGCTGACGCACACCTCCTGATGGTCACACAGTGCACCGGGCATCCCTGCCCACAAACCGTTGGCTGGTCTTCTACCTCTGTTGGCACTGCCAGTGTCCGGCCCTCAGCCTTGGTCCCAGACCAGCCACACCACCCAGACCTCAGCCCCTATTTCTAATCCATGTTGTGTCAGCCATCCCCTCCCAGGGCCAGAACTGGAGTTGCTCCTACCCCAGAAATCTGGGACACCAGTGGTTCTCCTACAGACCAACACAACCCAAGAGAAACAGGAGAGAGAACAGGCAGACAAGGGGACGTGACTGTGAACCAACGAAAGGACGTCTGGGAGATTCCAGGTGCCACACCACTTTAAGAGTCTCTGTGGGGAGGGCGCACACCCCCAGAATCGGCTGCCCTGTGAACGCCGGGACCTACAGAGAATGTCAGAAGGGGCACAGTGGTGGTCCCCAGACAGGTCCAGTGCCAGCCGATGCTGTCAAGTGACCCCAGTGGATGGGACATGGAGCTGAAGAATCGCCCTGCCCACCTCTGCCTGAATTCTCAACCCACGACAGTGTGAGACACAATGAAATAGTTGTTTTAAACCACTTAGTTGAAGGGTGATTTGTTACTTAGGGTTGACCTACGTTGCAGCAGATAACAGGAACAGGTGTCCAACCTCACTAGGAATCAGGGAAACTCTGATGACTTACCATTTTAACCCATCAGACTGGCAAATATTAAATATTTTGACATGTTTGGTGAGAAGGTGGAAAAAGAGACACTCCCTTATGGTGCTCAAACTGTGGGCTGATACGGGGCCTGGAGAAGGAGGCAGATCTGCTGCAGTTTTACACACAACACCAGGGCACCCAGCAGCTCTCCTGAGAATGTCACCCTCTTCACCCAGGAGCCTCGAGCAACACTTCTCATAACATCAAACAGTTGAGGCATAGCAGACGTGTCCAACAGCAGGGCGGCTAAAACAGTGACCCACCCAGCCTGGATCTGGCCCCCAGAACTCAGGTGAACAAGCCATCGGGCACCTGACCCCAGAAAAACAAACACTGTCAAACCGATCCTTGGGTTATCCCAGAGGGGCCCAAGCTCTGTGACCTTCCCAATGCCCATGCAAAGAGCCCCTTTTTGCACACATGCTGAAGCCCCTTCCGGGACCCTGCCTCAACAAGCAGCCTCCAATCACCATCTTGGAGTCAAACCATCCCATTCCTGTCCACTCTCTCCTCCACTGGGGAACAATGGAGGCACAGGGGTTGGGCACACACAGTGGGCCTGTCCCTCCTACCCCTGGCAGGGGGGTATCTGCTCCTAGAGGTGAGCATGACCATGGCACCAGCATGCACGCCCTGTGGCCTGGCCACAGGACGGGGTAAGTGCATTCTGGCAGGTGCAGCCTCCACCTACTGCACAGCACCAAGTACAGGCTGCAAAACAACATACCATGCTGTGCCATCTAGGTTTAAAACGAGTGTTAGTTGTAACAGTGTCCAGATGCATAACGAAAGGCAGGCACTGAACTGACAGACATTCATCTTTGGAGATCTGGGGCTGCCCCGTTCTCTAAAGAAAATCATCATGTGGATTGTGTTCCAGATGACTTCTGGAAATTTCCTCTCGAGCCAGCACTCCCACCTGTTCAGCAGCCCTCCTCCCTTGCACCTGCTGTCTGACGGGGAAGACCTCTGCTGGCTCCAAAAGTCTCTCACCTGGACCACCTTCAGCCAATGCCCACAAACCTGGGGCAGCCTGGCCTTTGCCATATCCTCCCAGTGAAGCTCTGGCCTGCAAGCCACTTCCCTTTGTCCTATTCCTAGATCTGTAACAAGAGAATAAGAACAGCGCCCACCTCCCACGGTCGCTATGAGGATTCATGGAGTTGGTTCATGGGACTTGGGGAGAATGGCACCTGGCCCACGATGAGAGCTCAGGGAGCTGGCAGAGCTGGCGGCCGGCTGCTGCTGTTGTCGGGGCATCACCCTGCCTTGTCGTTCACCTTGAGAGCAGAACACAGGGCAGGACTGCCTGACCCCCAGCCCCAGGCTGGGCTGGACCTGGGCTCCAGGAAATGGCTCCTTCCCCAGATTTCTTCCGCATCAGCTCCAGAGGCAGACAGAGCCCTCACGGCTGAGTGCAGATACCACTGTCACCCCCCAGACAGGTATTGAGTAGGCAAGACTGGGAGCCCCGCAGGGCAGGCCTGCTGTTCTCCCTTCTTCTCTGTCCTCCTGTGGGGTGGAGAGCCTCCCCCTTGCATCACTGGCTGGTAGTGGGAGCTCAAAAAGTATCTTTTGAATGAAAGAAGAAACAAAAAACCCATGGTGTTTCCTCTCCCACAGCCAGGCAGGGCTGGAGGAAGCCCCAGCACGGCCCCAGCACCCACATCCCCTCTACCCCTGGAGGCAACCTGAATAACACCCTCTCTGGCCCAGCTGGTCGTCCATCTGCTCCCCAGCCCACGGCACCCTCTCCTCCCCTACTCAGGGTCCCGGCTAGCACTCTTATAGTTGGGACCATAGCGGGGGCTCCCTTGGCCTCCTATGGCCCAGCTATCCATGCATCTATATCCCATCTGCCACATGGAGGCCGGGGAGCTCTGCCCAGGCCAGTTACGCACAGCTTGGGCCATCCCTTCACTGTGGTCAGCAGTGGCCTGCTCACCCTGGGTCCCAGCTACAGCAGGGCAACAGGGAAGATGAGCCAGGTGGTGAGCCTTATGTGGGGTCTCTGTCACGGCTGTTTGTCCCACCAGCCACGAGCCTGCCCCTCCTTCCTGTGCCCCTGCATCTCGCTCTCCCCTCAGCCAGGAGCCTTCTAGCATCAGGTCACCTCTCAGCTCTGGCTCGTGCCCCATAGAACAGCTGCACTGCCCTGCCATGCACCCTGCCACAGCTGCACCTACCCCCACCCAACGCCAACTAGGGAGACAGGAAAGGAGGTGACAGAGTTACCGGGAGAAGGCTCCACAAGGCCAGACGCCTGACAAGAGGCACCTACACTCAGCTTCTTCCTAGACCCCTGCAGTCTCAAACAGTGGCAAGGTCGGGGGTGAGACCCATCCCGGACAAGGCAGAGGCTACCCAGAGAGGAGGACAGTGGCCCTCAATCCTCAGTGGGCACCAAAAGCACTGAGCCATGAAATACGCAGGGGCCAGGAGAGGCCCGGTCCAGAGGGAAGCCGGGCCGGCAGCTGTGGTAAGGGCCAAGCACCCCAAGGTGGAGAAGCGCCCCAGAAGGGACGTGCCATACAACCTCAAACCTGGAGCCAGTGATCAAGCAGAGAGGCCCTGGGCTGCACTTTGCCCACCCTTCTTGTGCGCCGGGCCGTGAAGTCCCGTCCAGATCCCTGTTCACATCTCAGTGGGCAGATGAGGCCAGCACCTGCGGAGAGCCCTAGCAAGAGCTGCCAGCAACCCGATCCCCAATCCCGAAGTCCCAGATGTCTGCACCAGCAGAGGGACTGAGCCAGAGGAGGCTCAGGTTCAGCTCCTAAATGTCCGCTGGGCCAGGGCGGCGAGGACGAGCTTAGGCTGGGTTTAGTAAGCAGGTGCCCGGTGGGCTCTACTGGGGACCAGCACTCTCGGCGGACTGTCTGTGAAGAGCGAGGGCCTCGCCAGGAGCCTGGGTGTGTGACAGAGAAAGCCCGGCGTGGGCCAGGCCCCAGGTGGGGACCTAGCAGGCGCTGGGCGCAGCGGATTCTGGAGCGACAGGGAAGGTCGGAGGCGCGCGAGTGTCCAGGTCAGAGGGGTCTTCAGCAGGTGGGAAAGATCTAAGCCCTCGCTCCCGGCTCCGACCGCCGCGAGGCAGAGAGGGCAGGAAGGGCAGATGCGGAAGGACTGGGCTAGCCGGGCCTCCCGCTCCGCCCCGACCGCCGCCTGCCTCCCCGCGGCGGGTCTGCGCCGCCCGGCCTGCCCCACCCCGACCCGCCCGCAGTCGGCGGGGCCGAGCGGAGCCCAGGCGCCCCCGGCCGGAGCAGGGGCAGAAAAGGGCGGCCGGCGGCCACCAGCAGCTGCTTCCGGGAGCCCCGGCCCCGCCGCAGGTGCGGGCCCGGCCACCTGAGCGCGCCCCACCGGCCCTCCCCCGCTGGGACCCCGCGCCCACCTCGGAAGGGCAGCGCCGCCCCCAGGCGCACGCGCACGGCCCCCGCCAGCGGCTCCCCCGGGCTGTAGACGACGCGGCCGTGCCTCAGGCGGACCTCGAAGAGCTGCACCCGCCCCATGCCGCGCCCTGGCCGGGCGGCCCAGCACTGGCCCCCGCCCGCCGGCGCGCTCCCCGTCCGGCCCGCCCCGCCCACGGCCGGCCCCGCCCACCAGGGCCGGTCCCGCCCCTAGCCCTCGGCCCCGCCCATCCTAGCCAGCCCCGCCCCCAGGCCTCGGCCCCGCCCATCTCACCCAGTCCCGCCCCCAGCCCTCGGCCCCCGCCCATCTCACCCAGTCCCGCCCCCAGCCCTCGGCCCCGCCCCGCCCGGCCCGCAGCGGGGAGGGCGGGCGCGCTCGCGGGAACCCGGCGCACGAGCGCCCCCTGCTGCCCGGGGAGCGCGGCCGGCTCACCTGCCGAGGGGCCGGGGGGCTGGCCGGGACGGCGCCCGCTGCTCACTCTCCGCCCTGGGCGCGGCGGGCTCGCGGGGAGGGTGCACTCCGGCCGGCCGGCCCGCCCCGGGTCTCCCGCGCCCCGCATCGCGGCACGGAAGGACGTCACGAGGGGTGGGCCGGTGTCCGGGCGGGGGCGCGAGGCCCCTGGAGGCCCCGCCGGGTCTCGGCGTCGCTTCCTTCTGCTCGCCGCGGGCGCCGTGCTGGCGCTCGGACGGGGTCCCAGGGGAGCGACGCGGCCCGGGCGCCGGAGCCGAGAGTGCGGATCCCCCCGGCCGCGGCGGGGCGTCGCGGAGCCCCGCTGCCGCCGCAGCGCACGGGAGGAGCGCAGGGCGGACGCCACGGGGCGGGGTGTGCAGGGCTCCGAGACGGGGCGCACGCCGACTTCGCGTTCGGTGGGGAGAGAGCTCCGGGGCGTGCGGCTTCAGTACCCGGGGCGCGCGCGCGCGCGCAGCGTGAGGTGCCTGGGAGGCGGCAGGGGCGCGCGGCTGGGAGAAGCGGCCGCGGGCGCCCGAGGTGGGCGCCAGGGGAGGCCAGGCGTTGGTCCAGACAGCTGGGCGAATGGGGTGGCGTTTCGTGCTGGAGAGGCCTGGCCGTGGTACAGGCTGCTTTGAGGATGGGAGAAAGTGGTGACCAGCAGAGTCCGAGACGCCCTTTCGGCACGCGAGCGGACTAGGCTCTTCTACGCGTGTCTCGGGACACTGGAGATTTGTGAAACCCTTGCTGGTGGATGGTAACTCAAGTCAAGGTGCTGATGACGTCAGAGTTTGGGGCGAAAGCCACAGAAACCTAATCTAGCCCTCCAGCAGGAGAAGGAACTGAGAGGCGGCAGGGCTCCGCCGGGCCAGGCTGAGGAAAGGGACGGCCAGGGGAATGGGCAGCCCCAGGCCTCACCAGGCTCCTGGGCATCTGCTGCTCTGGGAGGGAGGTTCCGATCGGCCAGGCTTAAGACACTTTCCTGGCAAAAGTACACAAATGGGGGAATTCCTGAACGAGGAGTTCAGGGTGCCCGTGGGAAGGGGGAGGATTGTGAGCGGCCCAAAAATGCCAAATGTCATCTTCCACACAGAAGTCAAGAAGGAAGTGTTTCCGGAAGTAGGGAGAGAGATTGTGCTGCTGCTGCTGAGATGGAGTAAATGAGGACAGAAAATGTGTGGCCTTTATCCCACATCACCTTTCATCTCCCACAATCGGACCCCTACACCGCTCTGCACGTCCTTTATTCCGACCCCCTTGCGCAGGCATCACATGTTCTGGAAACTGCTGCTGTGCCCTCATAACCACCATCAGCGCACATGCCCTGCTGCTTTTATTTCTAAACATCCCTTTCCTCTTTCTGCTCCCATGTAACCTGGCTTCCCCTGGATATTTACTTTCACACAACCCTGTACCTCTGGGTCTGGTTCCTTATCACCGCTTCTAGACCATCCCTCCCCTCAAAAAAAGCTCCCAGCTTTAACTCTCATTTTCTCAGAATCATAATCCACTGCACTCCAAAAGGCAGGGCAGGCCCAAGCTCCTGATTCACTGTGATTCCCATCAGTACCACCCTCGCAGGAACTCTCCCTGACTTCAAAAGCCACACAGGTCATCCTTCCAAGCTCCTGGCCTCTGTCTTAAGATGTCCCCAGAATCTGCTCCACACCTGGCCCTGCAGTGATTTAGGACAGGGGAATATTGACTTGGTGCGTGAGTTAGGTAAAGAAGGTGGTTGGCAGTGTGGGCTCTGGATTGGTTGGTTTGTATGTGAAAAGTATGTTCACAGGCAAGTCGTTTGCGATCTCTAGGAATTAGCTAGCCCTGGGGAAGGCAGTCTCTCCCCAGCTAGCAAGGCCACCAAGATTTCAAAGCATCATAAGATACAGAAAATAAAAATCATGACCAAACAGCTCTCATTCCTGTGCCTCCTCTCAAAGAAGCTTCTCCAGCTGACTTGAGCAGCTCCCTCCTGTGGCTTCCTTTGTCTGCAAAGATGTCTGCCAACAACTTGTCCCATTCCTCTACATTCGCACTGTTCCTCTGTCAAAAGGCGGCTCCATCCCCTCCCGTTGAATCTGGGTTGGCCCCGGGACTTGCTTTAACTGGTAGAACTGCGGCAACAGACATGCTATACCAGTTGCAGGTTCTTAGGAGGCCTGGCAGCCTCTGTTTTCATTCCCTTGGAGTCCTGAGCTGCCAGGTAAAAATATCTGGTTACCCTGCTGGAGCGATCACACAGAGAGAGAGAATGCCTGGACACGTGAGTGAAACCACCTCGAACTTCCTGCCTCAATCACACACCCGGTGTCTGTGGCTGCACAAGTGACCCTGGCTGTTTCAGCTGTCCGTCAATGCATAACAAACCACCCCAACTCCCTACTTATTATGAAAACTAGACTGCACTCAGCTGGGAGGTTCTGCTCTGTGTGTTGTCTGCTGGGGATAGAATGTCCAAGGTGTCTTTTTTGCTTATACATCTGCCACCTTGGCTGGAGGTATCTCTTCCACAAGGCCTCTCCACAAGGTTAGTTTGGTCTTCTGCACAGCATGATGGTCTCCAGAGAGTGATACTGATTACCTGGCAGCATGCCCCCAAGAGAGAGGAAGGTGAGGCTGCCAGTCCTCGGGCCTGGGCTCAGGAGTCCCGGAACTTTCTACCACCTTAAATGCATCAAAACAGTCACAGGATTGCTGTGGGTGGAGCATCACACACACAGGGAGGGAAGGATTGATGGTATCAATGTGAGAACCTACCACACCAGCCAACAACAGCAGAACCAACCATCTGAGCCCAATCTAGGTTACAGAATCATGAGAAAATAAATAGCTTTTGTTTTAAGCCACTAAGTTTTGGGGTGGTTTATTATGCAGCAATAAATAACTGCAACAGACATTGGTACTTAGAAGTGAGGCACTGCCATTCCAAAATTCTAAAATATGGCACTGACTTTGGAACCAGGCGGCAGGAGGACACAGGCAGGGCAGTGAGAACATTGCTGTTGAAGGTTGGAGAAAGGCTGACCCATGTTGGGTATTAGCAGAAAAATGGCGAAACCATTGCCTGTAGTAATGTGGAAGACAGAGAATGTATCCAACAATCTGATTTTCCTGGCAGAAAGCTTAAAGGGCCAGTTGACTTCTTTCAGTTGTTTGTGATACAGTGAAGGAAAAGAGAAAGGAAGTAAAGAAGTAACTGTTGCATGTTCCAGCAGAAGTTAGAGGAAATAATTTCAAAGCCAAGTCTTGCTGAGTTGGAAAATAAAAACTATTTCTCATTCCCAAGCCTTTCCAGGCAGCAAGAGTTTCCCAAGGTGAGCGATGGTGTCCTGGCGGAAATCAAATCCAGGATCCTGCCAGCAAAACACGGCCTCAGGGTTAAAACAAATTTAAGGGTGTGGCTGTATGATCCCTTGTTAAGACCTCTGAAAAACTGGGGGGGGAGGGGTCCTTGTAGACCCTGTCAGCCATACAAAAGCGCTTCTGAGGATCTTGAGGTCATTGTCCCACAGCCCTTGACTTGTAGCCCGTGGTAGAGAGGAGCCTTCTCAAAGACATTTGCAGTGTAGCTTTTGTCTAATGAAGTGAGTTTTAATTTGATACATAGAAAATTCCACAAAGTTTTTTTTTAAGGGTTGTATCTGCTTGAACTAAAATGGACAAGAGTTTGAAATAAAAGAGGCCCCTGGGCCGCCAACTTTCTACAGGCGAGAAGCTGAGGAAGCTACTCAGCTGCAAAAATGGGCCATTTCCTACGGAAAAGGGAGGATGACCAAGAGTGCAGGGCCAAGAGCCCAGAAGGAGAAGTCAAGCACTGCTAAAACAGTAGATTAGGGAACCACCTGCAGGGAACAGACAGGCCTGATCAAGGAACACTGTGACAGATGCCTGGCTGAATTAAAAATTGCTATGGGGGCTGGCCCGATGGTGCAGTGGTTAAGTGCGCATGTTCCGCTTCAGCAGCCCAGGGTTCGCCGGTTCAGATCTCGGGTGCGGACATGGCATGGCTTGGCAAGCCATGCTGTGGTAGGCGTCCCACATATAAAATGGAGGAAGATGGGCATGCATGTTAGCTCAGGGCCAGTCTTCCTCAGCAAAAAAGAGGAGGATTGGCAGCAGATGTTAGCTCAGGGCTAATCTTCCTCAAAAAAAAAAATTGCTATGGAACACTGACTACAGGGTGTACTCCTCCTTTTTGAACAAGGTGTCTATTCAGTTATCCTGTCCTCCACCATAGAATGTTGGGTATGGGGGGAGGCAGATAACATGCCTCTGGAGCAAAAGGGTGCCTCATCCTGAGGTGCCTCATCCACATCTGGCCCTGTTGCATATCACAAAATACTGGACTCTAAGCCTAACCCCTTTTCTTATTATTTTTTTTTCCTTTTTCTCCCCAAAGCCCCCCAGTACATAGTTGTACGTTCTTTGTTGTGGGTCCTTCTAGTTGTGGCATGTGGGATGCCGCCTCAGCATGGTTTGATGAGCAGTGCCATGTCCGCGCCCAGGATTCGAACCAACAAAACACTGGGCCGCCTGCAGTGGAGTGTATGAACTTAACCACTCGGCCACGGGGCCAGTCCCTAAGCCTAACCCCTTGACGAGATGGTAACACTGGGGGTCTTAGCAGGCACAGTGTGCAATCTTCACATGGGAAGAGCATGGATCATTAGGCGCCAGAGGGCGGACTGGACAGGCTGTTCCACTGGCAGCTCTCCAATGAACCACACTTCCCAAGCCCCCCAATGAACTTGTGCTCTTGTGCACAGCCCTCCTACATCGATTTTGGGCTTGCCCACATGACTTGCTTTGGCCTGTGAGATACTAGAAGCATGATTCAAGCAGAGACCCAATAAATGCTTGCCCAGTGGCACTTGTCACATACAGCACAGCCTCCAAGCTGCAAGGAAGCCTTCCCATCCTGCCTGGCCATGTGGGGAAATCATGGATAATAAGCCAACACACAGAGAGAGGTTACATGGAAGAGAAATGAGGTGCTCCAGTCAAATTCCCAGCTGATACCATGTGGAACCGAAGATCCCTAGTTAATCAGAATTGTGAGAAATTATAAATCAACATTCTTTTAAGTCACTAAGTTTGGGGTGTTTTGTTACACATTGGTAGATAACTGAAACATATGGTGGTCACCGACAACTGCAGCTCTCTCACAAGCTCAAATCTACACATCTTTGACCACCACCTCCTGTCCTAGCTCAGTCCCTCTAGCGCCCTGACTCCTGTTTTCAGTAAAAAACACCTCAGGAGAATTGTCTGTCTCATGGTCTACAGTTGTCTCCTTCTACTCCCTCTTAACCTATTCAGGGACTCATTCCCCCACCACACACACCATCAAAATCGTGCTTGTCAAGGTAACTAATGCCCTTGTGTTGTGTTGCTCAATCTATTGATTAACTCCCAATCCTCACCTTCCAGGACCTCTCAGCAGCATTTGACATGCTGAGCCCTCCCTCTACCGCATGTGCTGTCTTCTCTGGGCTTCTGTGCCACCGCCCCCCTGGTTCTCCTCCTACATCTTCTTTCTCCTGGCTGGCTCCTCCTCTTTCTAGCCTCTCTTCCCCTTAACATGGGAGTATCAGGGCTCAGTCTTTGACCTCTCTTTATCTGCATTTTCTCCCATGACGATCTCATCCAGTTGTGTGGCTTTAAATACAACAAATATGCTAATGAATGCCAAATTTATATCCCCAGGCTGGACATCTCCCCTGAATTGTATACTCATATATTCAACTGTTTGTAACCTTAACATGTAGCATGAGTGAGAAATACATTCTTATTTTGCTAAGCCACTGAAAATTTGGGAGTGTTTGTTACTGCAGCATAACCAGGGCTACCCTAGCTGTTACAGAACACTACCACCATGTGTGTCCAAACACCATCATTTCTTGGCTTAGCCCTTGCATTCATTTCCTAAACAGCCTTCCAGTCTTTCCCAGTATAAACTATGGTCTCCATCAGCCAGCGTGAGTCATTGAAAGGCTACTCCCCTGTTCAGATCCTCCAACGTCCTCACTTCTTTCTGAGGTCAAAGTCCTCACAGAGCCTACATGACCCCCATTCCTACCACTCCGACCTTGTCATCTGTTGCTCTCCTTCACTCCAGTCTGGTCACAACTCCACTGCTGTCTATGAGGCCTCCTCTGCTCACCACCTCCACTAGGACCCCAACCCCCTAACGCTTATCTACTTGTTTCTGCCATAGCATTGATCACTTTCTAACATGGTCCTCACCATGGGCCTTGTCTGCCTCCCTCCCTGGAATACAAGGAGTTTTTAATTTGTCTTGTGCACTAGTGTAGAGTAGTTTCAGTGGGTAGGGGGTGAAAGCCCAGCTGGAGTGGTTGCCAGGAGACATGGCTGGTGGGCAGAAGGGCCCCCACAGCCGTCAGGCCCTGGAGCTCCTGTTTCGGAAAGACCTGGACCATTCGGCGCCCTGGCGCCTCGCCCCATCTGTTAAGGAGCTTGAGGCCCCGGGAAGGTGGGTGCAGCCTGAGGATGGGCAGGGTGAGGGAGCCCAGGGCCCCGCGGTCCTAAGCCTGGCCCCGTGGTGAGGACGCGGGGGGCGGCCGGGGAGAAGGGCGCTCAGGCGCTCGCCAGCGGGCCGCGCTCCAGGTGGGGCTCGGGCCACCTTCCCGCGTCGCGCAGGCACTGCCCCAGCCGCTACTCCGCAGCGGCCCGCGGGCTCTGGGCCCGACCCCGCCCCGCGCCTCCTGCCCGGCGCCCTGGGCACGGGGAACGAACCTAGGGAGCCGCAGCGGGTCCCGCCCAGAGCCCACCTGCAGGGCCCCTGCAGCCCGCGCCGGGGCGGAGACGGGCGGGGGCCGCCGGGGCCGGGGCCAGGAGCGCCGCCGCCCGCACAAAGCTTCCCGCGAAGCTGACGTCGCGCGGGGCGGCCGCGCAGGCACCGCCCCCGGCCGCGCCCCTCCCCCGCGCTCGCCCTGCTCCTCAGCGCGCAGGCACACTAGCCCTCCTCCCATTGGCTGCGGCGCGGCGGCGCGCGGCGGCCGGCGCAGGACGCGCCCCGCGATTGGCCGGGCGGCGGCGGGCGGGGGTGTGTCCGCGCCGCGCCCCGCCCTCGGCCCCGCTCGCGGTGGTGCGCGCGGCAGCGGCGGCGGCGGCGGCGGCGGCGGCGGCGGCGGCGGCGCGTGGCAGGTCCGGCGGGCGCGAGGCGGCGGCGGCCCGCGTCCGGCCCAGCCTCGTCCCGCCCGCCCGCCCGCCGGCCCCGGCCCCGGCCCCGGCCCGACCGCTGGCGCCCCGCGGCCCCGACCCGGCGCCTCCCGAGGGAGCGGCGCCGCCGGCCGAGCGCAGGCCCGGCCATGACCGACTTCAAATTGGGCATCGTGCGGCTCGGCCGGGTGGCTGGGAAGGTGAGCGGCGCGGGGCCGGGGGCGCGGGCTCTGGCCGGGGCCGGGGGCCCGGGCGCCACGGGCGCGGGGGCGGGCGGTTGTGCGGCCGGCGGGCCGGCGGCGTGTCCCTGCGGGGCGGCCCTCCTCCGGCCGCAGCCTGGGGCTCGGGCCGTGTGCCTTGGCCGGGGGAGGTGGGGGCTGTCGGGCTGCACCTGCGGCCGCGGGGAGCGCTGCGTCCGTCCGAGGCGGCGCGCTCGCTCCCTGCCAAGACGCGGTGTGCGCGCCGCTCCGTGCCTGCCGGTCGGCGGTGGAGCTTCGCGCAGGTTTCACCCTGCCAGCGGTGGCCACGTCTGGCTGAGCCTCAGTGGGCCTCGCCAGAGTAGGGCCTCCCTCTGCTCCTCTCCCTCACCTGGCCCCGCCCTCCGTGTGTTCGAAGCTGGGGCTTCTGGCACCTGTGGGCATCCAGGCTTGGCTGTTTGCAGGAGCCGGCCGGCCGTGCTGCTGCACCAGCCACGGACCTTACCTTGGATGGGAACACTGTTCCCATCACCAGCGGCGGAAGCTTCTGGTGGGAGAGAGGAGCAGAGGCAGTCAGATGAAGGTAAAACCGATTCAGATCCTAGAAGAAAAGCTTTCCAAGCACGAGTGAGACTAAGAGTGAGACTGGTCGGTTTGGGACGTTTTCTGCCTTTCCTGCAGAGGAATGTGGTTTTCTAACTAGGGAGAATGGGCTTCTTTCAGCTTTGAGACCCTTTCTGACTCAGTGACTGGTTGCATTAATGTCGTCCTTTAAAACTTTTATCTGGAATGTTTCAGACAGATAAAAAACAAAAAAAAAGACAATTTAGTGTGCACCTGTGTCTCAATCACCTACCTTAATAAATAAACATTAATGGAAGTCTTTTGGATGTTCTGCCTCAATACTGGTCCCCTCGCTCTACTCCAGTGAAGCCATCATCTTGGACTGGGTTTATTGCCACATTAAAATGCACAGCGTAGAGGTTGGCCAGTTCAGTGCCATTTCTTATGGTTAGTCTCCTGCAGATGGGAAGTGACGCCCACTACCAGCTCCTCTGGTTCGGTCTGGAGTGAGGAATGACCACCTTTGGCACGTCTCCCTGCTCCTTGGGGTAGACTGCCCCGTGCCCCTCACCTGCTGATCTCTCTCTGTGTGAAGGAGCCATTTCTGCCTGTTACTAATACCTTGCACTGACCCCAATTTGTAACTTTTTGAAACGTTAATTTCCAGACCAAGTACACACTGATAGATGAGCAAGACATCCCGCTGGTGGAGGGCTACTCCTTTGAGGTAAGGATGGCCGTCCCTTTGCCTGGGGAGGGTCGCAAGGGATGGGTTTTCTTGCCTGTGCTGTGAGGGCAGGACCATGCCTGTGAGCTGGCCCATGAAGCCTGTTGAGCCCCGAGGCCTCTGCAATGCTGGCCCTGCCCCGCCCCTGCTGGGTTGCTGGCTCTTCCTAGAAAACAGACCGCACTGTGTCATGTTTGTGGCTGACTGTTCAATGGGACAGCTCCCCTTCTGGTGCCACCCCACCTCTCCTCTGGTGTTGGCCCCGTGTCCTCGCCACCCTCTGTCTGTGTGAGCCTCCCTGCCCTTGCCTCTTGTCTGCTTGATGACCTGCTCCTTCCCTTCCAGCCTCCAGGAGTCTGGGGCCACCATGCCTTTACTTCAGCTCTTCCTGCTCTTACGGTAGTTATTCAGTCAGGGATTTCTCTCTTTCAGTGGATTGTGGGCTTTCTTTAAGCGCAGAAAGCTTATTTCTCTTTCCATGGTGGTGTGCAGAGTGGTTCGCGAGTGTGTCTTACTTGAATGCAGGCGAGTACTTTTTGGGATGTGTTGGCTTCTTGGTGCCGTGTGTGGGAGCCTCCTCAGACCCCCAGCTTCCGAGGAACCGGCCTGGCATTTTCCCCTCTGGTTTCTTTGTTTCACTTGATTTTTCTGAGAGGGATTTGAAATGTTGCCGAGAATCAGAGGTTTTTTAACAG
Source organism: Equus asinus (assembly GCF_041296235.1). Taxonomy (NCBI): domain Eukaryota; kingdom Metazoa; phylum Chordata; class Mammalia; order Perissodactyla; family Equidae; genus Equus; species Equus asinus. Next base: position 9,926,445 of record NC_091799.1, read on the forward strand.
ACTGTTCCTTGTCTCTTCTCAGGCCCGGATGGATGTCGATGCGGATGGAAATGGTGCTAAGATATTTGCATATGCCTTCGACAAAAACCGAGGAAGGGGGTCTGGAAGGCTCCTTCATGAGCTGCTGTGGTGGGTATTTTTGAGCTGTTTGTTTCCTGCCTTGGGTCCTACATGAGCCCTGGTTCCCACAGGGTGTGTGGGGACAAGTGGTGTTCTCCCCAAGACCCCCAGTTACTTTTGCATCATTTCCACTGACCCAGAGGAATGACTGATTTGAATCTCACGGCACTCAGTCTTCACACATCAGGTGGGCTTTCTGCTCTCATGCTCACTCTGGACACAGCCTCCTCCAGGGGAGAGCAGGGTCTGGTCCTTTGACCGGGCTTTTGCTGAGCCTGTTGGTGGGATGTGGGGAAGGGGCTGCTTGTCCTCAGTGTGCATGGTGGAGTTTGGATATGCCTGGGGCCACTCAGTTGGGCAATCTCTAGGCTGTGTTAGATGGTGTGGGGTTGCATCCTTGGCTCCCTGCAGCCCAGCTCTTGAATCCAGGGGCTGAGTGGTCAACGTGCTCTGCCCTGTTTGGGGCACAGACTGACATTCGTGGATTCCTCTTGGCACCCTTGCTCCTGACACGTCTTCATCAATGTGATGAGGAGCCCATTCAGGTCATGTGGCTGAGATGTCTAGGGGCCAGAGGGGGCTGACCTAGAGAGCTGTCTGTTTCCTAGGGAGCGGCACCGGGGAGGCATTGCCCCCGGGTTTCAGGTGGTGCATCTCAATGCTGTGACCGTGGACAATCGCCTGGACAACCTGCAGCTGGTGCCGTGGGGCTGGCGGCCCAAAGCCGAGGAGACCTCCAGCAAACAAAGGTGGGTCTTCTGAGGGCTGGTGATGCTGGCAGTGGTGCGCACCCCCAGCTGATGTTGCCCAGAGGGGTCATTGTCTCTGCTTTGTGCTCTGATGCTTCTGTGGGTTTGGGGACCTTGGTTATTTCCCTTCAAAGTGTGGGGTTCTCCTCTTCTTCTTTGGGGCAGGATGAGATTTTGATGCTTATTTTTTGGGGTTGGTTTTCTGATGCTTAGCTTTAGCAAGAACGGTTGTGTGGGCAGGACTTCTGCTCCATGCTCCTGGGAGACGTTGGACATCTGTCTCAGGGGTGCCCCTTGTGCTCTTGTGTTGAACAGTTTGCCTAAGCAGTGGTCTAAAGGGAGCAGGACAGTGTGGTTCGGGGCTCAGCCACCTCCTCTCCACAGTCCTGGAGACAGTGCTTCTGCCCGGGATGGCACAGGCATCCCACCTGGGCAGGTAGGATGCTTGAGGGGAGTTCCCGAGGCCCCAGGAGCAGCCCAATTGTGAGCTTCAAGGAGCCCTTGGAGAGGGCTGGGGGGCCCGCGCAGCGCAGGTGGCAACAGTGGGATCACTCAGCCAGCCACGCTTGGTGGTGAGGCGACAGTCCCCAGCCTATGAGAAGGCTATGCCCAGACCGACGCTGCTGCAGCTCTGGAGGGTATCCTGTGCTCCACACACCCATCATTTCCTACATGGCTTTGGCAGGGTGAGGGGACCAGGGGCTGGGGTCTCTGCTCTGATGTTAAAAGTTTGACCCTACAGTTCTCTCATGCTGCTCTTGAGGGAAGCTGACCTTTTTATAACAGTTGAGTACGATTCTTATCTTCCTGGGGCTTATGTTAGTCTGGACTTTTGGTTGCAGGTGCCAGTTTGGCTGAAGCAAAACCAGGGCACTTATGGGCTTCCCCCAGCTGAGACATAGAAAGCCACAAAGGCAGCACCTCCAGTTATTCCTCTGGAGTAGCCACCTGAGCAGCAGACTCGCCTTCCACAGGTGGAGTGTTCTGTGGCATCGAGGAAGTCCTAGGGTCAACTCTGGTTAGCTTACTTCGAATCACTTTTTACCCCAGAGTTGGGGACGGGAGGGCTCTGTCATCAAACAGAACGAAGATTGTGTCATCAACAGAAGAGTAAGGGCAGCTGAGGAGGCAAACCAGTATCCACACACTTCACCCTGGGTGGTCCAACAGTGTAGATGCCGGGACCTGCCCTTCTGACTCCACGCAGGTGTCCTTCAGTGTGGACGCCAGGACCTGCCTCTCCGACTCCTCGCAGGTGTCCTACTGCCCAACCTTCACCCAGCGACGGAGCCCCTCCTTCCGGGATCTGGGCTGTGAAATCTCTCGTTTGAGGCAGGTCTCCATGTGACTCATGGGCTGGCCAGTCTGTGGCTGATTGTCACGTCTACTCATTTGAACACTCTTCATAGTCGTGAGATAAGATATCCACTACTACGAACATCTGTTTGGGTGGAATAGGGCTGAATATTTGGTACTAAAAAGGGTGTCCCCTCCTAATCTCTTCCCCAACCCAAACTAGCTGTCTGTCCAGTGCTGTCCCTTCCTGCCCCTGCCTCTGGCCCAGCCTCCCGCCTTATGGGCCCCAACTGGTGGGCTCTGTGAACGACCCACGGGAGGGAGCCTCGTGAATGTGGCCTTGGGGCTGGTCCTGGGCCTCCTACGAGTGGCTTGGAGGAGAATGAGGCAGCCAGACTACAGCCCACCAGAGAATACCGGACAGCGTAGCCCTGGGGTATAACTGACTCTTTTCCAAACAAGCGTTCTTTTTTTTTTTCCCCTTTTTCCGTTTTTTTGTTAATCGAATGATACAAAACAACCATCATTCTGTAAATGCCCAAGCCCCCAGCTGGTCCTCATTCCCAGAGTCACACCCTACTCAGCCTCTCCCCAATCCTGCTGTCTCTCTTCCCCTGCTCTAGCCCAGGGACAAAGTCCTGGCAGGAGGCTGGGATGGGCATTACATGTGCTTCCATTTTTCAGCGGGTGGCCTCCACACAGCTGGTTCTTTTATTTTTTAACTGAAATTTAATTTAATTTAATTTTTTTGGTGAGGAAGAGTGGCCCTGAGCTAACACCTGTTTTTGCTTGAGGAAGATTGTCCCTGAGGTAACATCTGTGCCAGTCTTTCTCTATTTTTTGTACATGGGATCCTCCCACAGCATGGCCTAATGACTGGTGGGTAGGTCCACACCTGGGATCCAAACTCGCAAACCCTGGGCCACCAATCTGGAGCGCACACTCTTAACCACTATGCCAATGGGCCAACCCCCAAGGCTGGTTCTTGTAGTGGGGACCACCCTGTCTGTGAGAAGCCCCCCAGCTTCTCCTAGGCCTGCATCTTCCACTCTGCTTTCCTGGCATCACTTTGGTGTGGGGCCTCTAGGGCAGCTCAGTAACAGGTGGTAGGACCTCTTTGCAAAGGTTCCTTTTCCTGCCTTTCTGCCTTTGAAGGCTGGCTGGGGCAGGACCTTGCTTCTTATAGGACTTCATTGAAGGGCTCAGAAAGTGGCCAGATCCTCCTACATCCCGACTCCCCTTTTTGTCTTTAAGAAAAATTATCTATTTATTTTATTTTTTTGAGGAAGATTAGCCCTAAGCTAACATCCGTGCCCATCCTCCTCTACTTTATATGTGGGACACCACGACAGCATGGCTCAACAAGCAGTGTGTAGGTCTGCATCTGGGATCTGAACTGCTAACCCTGGGCTGCCGAAGTGGAACATGTGAACTTAACCACTGTGCCACCGGGCTGACCCCTAAAAAAAATTTTATTGTGGTAGAATACACATAACATTTATGATCTTGACTGTTTCTAAGTGCACAGTTCTGTGGCATTTAGTACATTCACGTCACTATACAGGCATCACCACCATCATCTCCAGGACTTTCTCATCTTCCCAGACTGAAGCTCTGTCCCCATTGAACACTCACCCCCTCCCCTTCCCCAGCCCCCGGCACCACCCCACTTCCTGTCTGTATGGATTTGACTCCTCTAACCTTGCATGAGTGGAGTCCTACAGGATTTGTCCTTTTGTGTTGGCTCTTTTCAGTGAGCACGATGTCCTCAAGGTCTTTCCCTGTCGTAGCACATGTCAGGATTGCCATCCTTTCTAAGGCTGCATAATATTCCACTGTGTGGATAAACCACATTTTGTTAATCCATTCACCCGTTGATGGACACTTGGGTTGCTTCCACGTTTTGGCTGTTGTGAATAATGCTGCTATGAACGTGGATGTCCTATGAACAGGGTCTTTGAGACCCTGGTTTCAACTCTTTGATAGGTGCTTGGAAGTCGGATTGCTGGATCATATATAAGTGCTATTTTTAGTGTTTTGAGGAGCTGCCATCCTGTTTTCCACAGCAGCTGCACCACTTTGCATTCCTACCAATAGTGCACGGGGTCCCAGTCTCTCACCTCTGCGCTAGCACTGCTTTTCTATTTGTTTGTTTGGGGTAGCCATCCCAATAGTGTGAGGTGGGACCTCATTGTAGCTTTGATTTGCATTTCCCTGATGATCAGTGATGTTGAGCATCTTTTCATGTGCTTCTTGGCTATTTATGTATTTCTTTGGAGAAATGTCTATTCAGGTCCTTTGCCTGTTTCCTAATTGGGTTATTTGTGTTTTTTTTAAGATTTTACTTTTCCTTTTTCTCCGCAAAGCCCCCTGGTACATAGTTGTATATTTTTAGTTGTGGGTCCTTCCAGTTGTGGTATGTGGGATGCCGCCGCAGCATGGCCCAATGAGCGGTGCCATGTCTGTGCCCAAGATCCGAACCGGCGAAACCCTGGGCCAATCCTGGGCTGCCGAAGCGGAGCATGCAGACTTAACCACTCGGCTACAGGGCGAGCCCCGGCTTATTTTTTTTTTTCTTGTTGAGTTGTAGGAGCTGTCTGTATATCCTGGATATCTCTTATCAGATACACGATTTGCAAATATTTTCTCCCATTCTGCTTGTTGCCTTTTTACTCTGGATAGTGTCTTTTTAAAAATTTTTTATTGAGGTTATGATACTTTACAACATTATGAAATTTCAGTTTACGATATTATGTCAGTCATCTTATAGGTGTGCCCCTTCACCCTTTGTGCCCGCCCCCCACCCCGCTTCCCCCCTGGTAACCACTAATCTCTTAGTCCATGTGTTTATCTTCCACATATGAGTGGAATGATGCAGAGTTTGTCTTTATCTGGCTTATTCCGCTTAACATAACACCATCAAGGTCCATCCATGTTGTTGCAAATGAGACAGTTTTTTGTCTTTTTTATGGCTGAGTAGTATTCCATTGTATGTACATACCACATCTTCTTTATCCAGTCCTCAGTGGTTGAGCACCTGGGTCACTTCCACGTCTTGGCTGTCGTGAATAAGGCTGCAATGAATATAGGGGTGCATGAGTCTCTGAATCATTGATTTCAAGTTCTTTGGATAAATACCCAGTAGTGGGATGGCTGGGTCTTGTGTTATTTCTATTTTTAATTTTTTGAGAAATCTCCATGGTGTTTTCCACAGTGGCTGCACCAGTTTGCATTCCCACCAGCAGTGTATGGGGGTCCCTTTTTCTCCACCACCTCTCCAACATTTGTTATTTTTGGTCTTGGTAATTATAGCCATTCTAATGTATGTCAGGTGATATCTTAGTGTAGTTTTGATTTGCATTTCCCTGATGATCAGTGATGATGAGCATCTTTTCATGTGCCTAATGGCCATCCATATATCTTTTTTGGAGAAATGTCTGTTCATATCCCCTGCCCATTTTTTGATCAGGTTGTTTGATGTTTTGTTGTTGAGTTGTGTGAGTTCTTTATGTATTATGGAGATTAACCCTTTGTTGGATATTCGGTTTGCAAATATTTTTTCCCAGTTGGTGGGTTGTCTTTTCGTTTCAATCCTGTTTTCCCTTGCCTTGTAGATGCTCTTTAGTCTGATGAAGTCCTCCTTTTTATCCTTTCTGTTGTTTCCTTTGTCCAAGAAGACATGGTGTCCAAAAAGATCCTTTTAAGACCGATGTCAGGGGCTGACCCTGTGGCCGAGTGGTTAAGTTCATGTGCTCCACTTCAGCAGCCCAGGGTTTCGCTGGCTCATCGGGCCATGCTGAGGCGCCATCCCACATGCCACAACTGGAAGGACCCACAACTAAAACTAAACAACTATGTACCAGAGGGCTTTGGGGAGAAAAAGGAAAAATAAAATATTTTAAAAAGAAAAAAAAAAAACCCATGTCAAAGAGTGTACTGCCTATATTTTCTCATAGAAGTCTTTTTGGTTTCAGGTCTTAACTTTAAGTCTTTGGTCCATTTTGAGTTTATTTTTGTGAATGGCGTAAGAGAATGGTCTACTTTGATTCTTTTGCATGTGGCTGTCCAGTTTTCACAACACCATTTGTTGAAGAGACTTTTCCTTTCTCTGTTGTATGTTCTCAGCTCCTTTGTCAAAGATTAGCTGTCCATAGATGTGTGGTTTTATTTCTGGGCTTTCAGTTCTGTTCCATTGATCTATGTGTCTGTTTTTGTACCAGTACCATGCTGTTTTGATTACTATAGCTTTGTCGTATATTTTGAAGTCAGGGATTATGATGCCTCCAGCTTCATTCTTTTTTTTCTCAAGAGTGCTTTAGCAATTCTGGATCTTTTGTTGCCCCATAGGAATTCTAGGATCCTTTGTTCTATTTCCATGAAGAATATCACTGGGATTCTAATTGGGATTGCATTGAATCTGTAGATTGCTTTAGGTAGTATGGACATTTTAACTATGTTTATTCTTCCAGTCCATGTGCATGGAATGTCTTTCCATCTCTATATCTCGTCATCAGTTTCTTTCAGGAAAGTCTTAGAGTTTTCATTTTATAGGTCTTTCACTTTTCTTGGTTAAATTTATTCCAAGGTATTTTATTCTTTTCGTTGCGATTGTGTTCTTGAATTCTCTATCAGTTTGTTATTAGAGCATAGAAATGCAACTGATCTTTGTAAGTTGATTTTGTACCCTGCGACTTTTCTGTAATTGTTGATTATTTCCAGTAGCTTTCCGATCGATTTTTTAGGATTTTTCTGTATATAAAATCATATTGGGGGTTGGCCCAGCGGTGCAGCGGTTAAGTGCACACATTCCACTTCTTGGTGGCCCAGGGTTTGCTGATTCAGATCCTGGGTGCGGACATGGCACGGCTTGGCAAAAGCCATGCTGTGGTAGGTGTCCCATGTATAAAGTAGAGGAAGATGGGCCTGGATGTTAGCTCAGGGCCAGTCTTCCTCAGCAAAAAGAGGAGGATTGGCAGTAGTTAGCTCAGGGCTAATCTTCCTCAAAAAAAAAAAATCATGTCATCTGCAAACAGAGTTTCACTTCTTCATTGCCTATTTTGGATTCCTTTTATTTCTTTTTCTTGCCTAATTGCTCTGGCCAATACCTCCAGTACTCTGTTGAATAAGAGTGGCTATAGTGGGCATCCTTGTCTTGTTCCTGTTCTCAGAGGGATGGTGTTCAGTTTTTCCCCACTGAGTATGACATTGGCTGTGGATTTGTCATATACGGCCTTTATTATGTTGAGGTACTTTCCTTCTATCCCCATTTTATTGAGAGCTTTTATTATAAATGGATGTCGGATCTTGTCGAATGCTCTCTTTCCGTCTATTGAGATGATCATGTGGTTTTTGTTCCTCATTTTATTGGTGTGGTGTATCTCATTGATGGATTTGTGGATGTTGAACCATCCCCGTGTCCCTGATATAAATCCCACTTGATCATGGTGTATGATCTTTTTAATGTATTGCTGTATTCTGGTTGCCAATATTTTATTGAGGATTTTTGCATCTATGTTCATCAGCAGTATTGGCCTGTAATTTTCCTTCTTTGTGTTGTCCTTGTCTGGCTTTGGTATTGGGGTGTTGCTGGCTTTGTAAAACGTGTTAGGAAGTGCTCCATCTTCCTCAGTTTTCTGGAGTAGTTTGAGAAGGATAGATGTTAAATCTTTGAATGTTTGGTAGAATTCTTCAGAGAAGCCATCTGGTCCTGAACTTTTATTTTTGGGGAGGGTTTTGATTACTGTTTCAAACTCTTTACTTGTGATTGGTCTATTCAGATTCTCTATTTCTTCTTGATTCAGTTTGGGGAGGTTGTATGAGTCTAAGAATTTATCCATTTCTTTTAGGTTGTCCAATTTGTTGGCATATAGTTTTTCATAGTATTCTCTTATAATCCTTTGTATTTCAGTGGTAGCCATTGTAATTGCTCCTTTTTCATTTCTAATTTTATTTATTTGAGTCTTTTCTCTTTTTTTTTCTTAGTGAGCCTGGCTAAGGGTATGTCAATTTTATTTTCTTGAAGAACCAGCTCTTTGTTTCTTTGATCCTTTCTATTGTCTTTTTTGTTTCAATTTCATTTTATTTCTGCTCTAATTTTTATTATTTCCCTCCTTCTACTGACTTTGGGCTTTGTTCTTCTTTTTCTAATTCTGTTAGGTGTAGTTTGAGATTGCTTATTTGGGATTTTTCTTGTTTGTTTGTTGAGGTGAGCCTGTTTTGCAGTGAATTTCCCTCTTAGGACCACTTTTGCTGCATCCCAAATGAGTTAGTATGGTGTGTTTTCATTTTCTTTTGTCTCCAGATAATATTTGATTTCTCCTTTGATTTCTTCAATGATCCATTGGTCATTCAGTAGCATGTTGTTTAATCTCCACATCTTTGCCCCTTTCTCAGCTTTTTTTCTTGGAATTGATTTCTAGTTTCATAGTTTTATGGTTGGAAAAGATGCTTGATATTATTTCAGTCCTCTTAAATTTATTGAGGCTTACCTTGTTACCAACATATGGTCTATCCTTGAGAATGTTCCATGCGCACTTGAGAAGAATGTGTGACCTGCTGTTTTGGATGGAGTGTTCTATATATATCTATTAAGTCCATCTGGTCTAGTTTTTCATTTAATTCTACAATTACCTTGTTGACTTTCTGTCTGGATGATCTACCATTGGTGTTAGTGGGGTGTTGAGGTCCCCTCCTATTATCGGATTGTTGTTGACATCTCCTTGTAGTTTCGTTAATAGTAGCTTCATGTACTTTGGTGCTCCTGTGTTGGGTGCATGTATATTTATAAGTGTTATGTCTTCTTGATAGAATGTCCCTTTGATCATTGTACACTGCCCCTCTTTGTCTCTCTTTACCTGTCTTGTCTTGACGTCTACTTTGTCTGATATAAGTATGGTGACACCTGCTTTGTTTTGTTTGCCATTAGCTTGGAGTATCATCTTCTATCCATTCACTCTGAGTCTGTGTTTGTCTCTAGAGCTGAGATGCGTTTCCTGGAGGGAGCATGTTGTTGGGTCTTGTTCTTTAATCCGTCCCTCTACTCTGTGTCTGTTTTTTGGAGAATTCAATCCATTTACATTTAGAGTGATGATTGAAATGTGGGGGCCTGATGCTGCCATTTTATCACTTGTTTTACAGTTCTGCATTTCCTTTGTTTCTCGTCCCATGTATTTCCAGCTACCAATTCAGTTAGGTAGCTTTCTTAGTTTTCTCTTTATTTGTAATTTGTATCTCTGTTCTAATTATTTGTTTAGTGGTTACTATGTGGTTTGTATAAAACATCTCATAGATGAGAGAGTACATTTTCTGATGACCTTTTATTTCCTTAGACCAAGCTGGTTCCATCCCTTTCTGCTTCCCCTTCTAAGTTGTTATTGTCACATCTTTTTTCTTGTGTTGTGAGTTTGTGGTTAAAATGACAAGATTATATTTATTCTTAGTGTTTTCCTTCCCTTTATTTTTAACGTTATACGTAAGCATTTGCTAACCTGTTCTGATGGAAAGCTGCAATTTTCTGACTTTGTCTTTCTACTTATCTCTTTGCTCAGGGTTTTGTAACCCCTTTCCTTTGTCTTTTCCCCCCCAGTTATGAGGGCCTTCCTGAGTACTTCTTGCAGGGGGGGTTTTGTGGCTATGAACTCCCTTAGCTTTTGTTTATCTGGGAAAGTTTTTATTTCTCCGTCATATCTGAAGGATATTTTCTCTGGATAGAGTATTCTTGGCTGAAAGTTTTTGTTCTTCATAGATTTGAATATGTCATTCCATTCTCTCCTACCCTGTAAGGTTTCTGCTCAGAAACCCGCTGAAACCCTGATAGGGGTTACTTTCTAGGTTATTTTCTTTTGCCTTGCTGCCCGTAATGTTTTTTCTTTGTCACTGACTTTTGCCAGCTTTACTATTATATGCCTTGAAGTTGGTCTTTTTACATTGATGTAATTAGGAGATCTATTGGCCACACGGATTTCCATCTCCTTCCCCAGATTTGGGAAGTTCTCGGCTATTATTTGTTTGAACAAGGTTTTTGCTCCTTTCTCCTCTTCTCTTTCTCGGATACCTATTATCCTTATGTTGCATTTCCTAATTGAATCAGATATTTCTTATGGCTAGTGTCTCTTGATGCACACAAACTTTAAATTTCCATGAAGCCCAATTTGTCTGATTTTTCCTTTGTTGTCTCTGCCTCTGGCTTCATATCAAGAAGTCATTGCCAGGGCCTGGCCCCGTAGCCGAGTGGTTAAGTTCGCCTGCTCCACTTTCATGGCCCAGGATTTTGCTGGTTTGGATCCTGGGCACGGACGTGGCCCTGCTCATCAGGCTGTGCTGAGGCAGCATCCCACATGCCACACTAGAAGGACCCACAACTGAAAATACACAACTATGTACCAGGGGGGCTTTGGGAGAAAAAGGAAAAAGTAAAATCTTTAAAAGAAAAAAAAGAAGAAGTCATTGCCAAATCCAGTGTCGTGAAGCTGATGCCCCGTGTTTTCTTCTGAGAGTTTTATTGTTTAAGTCCTTGTCCATTTTGAGTTACTTTTTGTATATGGTGCTAAATGAGGGTGACCGTTTCCCTTTTTTAACCAAATTCCTCTAGGCTTGGCCCCTCTAGAGGGTGGGTGAGTTGAAGGGGATGGTTCACCTGTCCCTTTGCTCTCGCAGTGGCATCTCCTTTGAATCCCAGCTCCAGAGGTGGCTGCTCGCTGCCCTGCACTTGCCCCACCCAGCCTGTGCCCATTGTGGGGCCTGTTACAGGCACCTCAGTTCTAGCATCAGGTACAATTCTTCAGTTGCAAGCATCTGGTCCACTCAAGCAAGATAAATGTTTAGAAGGATGTAGAGCAGCTCACAGTAACGAAGGGGAGGTGACCAGTCAGGGGCAGAAGCAGATGGCTCTGGGGCCATGAGCAGGAAGAAGGGCTGCCTGGCCTGCTCAGGTGCCCTGGGCTCTGTCAGCTCCCAGGAAACACTGCACACTCTGTGCCTCTGTGTGCCTGTTAGTCCCAGGTGTTGGGGAGATTGATGGAGGAGGCAGACACAGCTCTGCCCTTATCTTAGTGAGAAGATAGGACACGCTCAGTACTTGAGCTCACATGGAGATGAGCCCATGCAGTGTGGGTAGGCCAAAGAAAAGTCAAGTTGCTGTAACAGAGATGGGGGCAAAGGGTATCGTGAGCAAGAAGAAACGGCCTGTCCCTCTTGGAGTCCTGCTGTGATCCTGTCTGGCTGGAGTGTACTGAGCATCCTCTTCTCTCTCTAAGGGAGCAGAGCTTATATTGGCTTGCGATTCAGCAGCTTCCCACGGACCCCATAGAAGAGCAGTTCCCCGTCTTGAATGTGACCCGGTACTATAACGCCAATGGGGATGTGGTGGAGGAGGAGGAGAATTCCTGCACCTACTACGAGTGCCATTACCCTCCCTGCACGATGATCGAGAAGCAGGTACACACCCTCTGCGAGCACTGGCTCTGGGCCGCTCCATACCCAGATGCCCCAGCCTTGGTCGTGGCGAGGGTCTCGTCACTGCAGACTCTGCAGTGCCTCTCTGAGAGCTCCCTTTTCTCACAGCTTCTCCTCTGGTGGCTGTTCCTTTGTGGTTGCCTAACCAGGCCCCAGACCCTCCAGCCTCCGTGCGTGGGGTTGCTGTGTCCTTCCTGATTCTTAGGTGTAGTTCCTGCCCCACAGTGGATTCCCTGGCGTGACCTGAAGCCACGGCTGTTCTGTGTGTTCTTGCAGCTCCGGGAGTTCAACATCTGTGGGCGCTGCCAGGTGGCCAGGTACTGTGGCTCCCAGTGCCAGCAGAAGGACTGGCCTGCCCACAAGAAGCACTGTCGGGAGAAGAAGCGCCCCTTCCAGCACGAGCTAGAGCCGGAGCGGTGACGGGCAGCAGGGCGGCAGTGCAGCCCCCGTGCACGTGGCTTCCAGACCTTCCTCGGGCACAGCAGACACAGACTGGTGGTTGAACCTGGAAGTGCTGAAGGAGCCAGTGATGCGCACCCAGGACAGCCGCCGTGGAGCCCCTTGTCGTGGGCACTTTGTGCGGGCACAGCGCTCCCCTCCAAGTGTTAACCTCAAGCAGAGACAGCTGGGGAGGCTCCCGCCAGGATGCTTCTCATTATTTATATGTTAATATGTTTGTAAACTCATGTACAGTTTTTTTGTGGGGGGAGGCAGTGAGAGGGTTAGAAATTACAAATAGAATCATTTGTGGTAATCTTCAAATGGCAAACAGCTGGGCCACATGCCTAAAAACTGTCATGTGGCAGATGCTTCTCTCCTGGGCAGCTGCAGCCTGAAGAGCATGGGCTGTGTGGAGTCGTAGCCACAAGGCAAAGTAAAGGGGTGGAGTCGTCTGGTGCCTTGGCTGTTCTCTGACCTTCTCTTCACCCCTTATGCTGTTGAGGGTTTTTTCTGAGTGGATCGGGGCTGTCTGGGTGTGGGGTGTGAGGCTCGCCCTCACGTCTGGACTTCCTGAGCGAGTGTGTGGCAGGCGTGGAATGTTTTTGGCCCTGGCACTGGTAAATCGTCACTGTGACTGAGGCGCTGAGTGGCTGGGTGCTCGCCTTCTGGCCAGCAGGCCCGTGAATTGAAGCAGCAAGGGTGAGTGCTGCTTCCCCGTCCACGGTGTTGGGCTGTGGCCCCCTGGGCCAGGCCTCCTCCCTTCTGGGAGCCATAGTCTGAGGGCTGGGCAGCATCTTGTACACCTTGCAGAGTCATCTCGGAGCAGCGAGCCAGGCTGTGTGGCCAGGCTCTTGCTGGTCTCCGGGTCCAGCCAACCAGCCTGCTAGAGGCCTTGCTTCCTGGGAGAATGAACACTGGCCATCCCACCTCTGACTGTCTATCCTGGGCCTTCCTGGTCCCACATCAGTCCTGTGGGCTCCTGCTATACCTTCCCTCCTGAAGCTCTTCTGTTATCTTCCAGGATGCCCTCTGTGTTCTCACTCCTTCCCTGGCTGGGGACAGCCCCTTGGTGGCCTTTGTCCTGTAAGCTGAGTTTCTGGTAGCTTCTTTTGCACTACTTGAGTCTTCCTGGGCAGTGTGTCCTGGAGAACAGGACTGGGGAGACAGATGATGGCAATGTGCAGAGAGCAGGAGGGATCAATCCTCACCCTGAGGAAGGGGTTTTCTGAAGGTGAGAACTTCACATGCCCTGCACGTTTTTGCCGAGAAGCTCCCCTTTGCCCCTGTGTGGTCAGGTGGGGCATATTTTCTTCATTGGGGATGTTTTTGCTGCATAGATAAGGTCTGCTCTAGGTCCCTCCAGATCCTAGGCTAGGCAGTAATGGGGGCTCTGAAAGCTATCGAGGTAGGGAATTGTGTGATCCTGAGAGAGTGCTGGCCCTAGAGACAGCAGCTGGCGTGAGCCCTCAGGACTTTCCCAGGGCTGGGGTAGCTCTTGCTTCCAGAGGCCAGCTCTGGCCTGGATTGTTGGCATGGTGTCCTATGTAGACAGGCATGTTAGGGTTTGGTGGCCAGGCACTCCAGCCTGTGTACATTCCCTGACCAGCACAAATTATTCTGCAGTCAGCTGTTCATCAGAAAATCACATTGAAGGGGAGGTGCCCAGGATCTTTTGGCTGACCCATAGAATGCCATGCTGGGTCCCGATACCAGGTTGCTCTCTACTGGGTCACGTGGCTCATCTGGGATAGCCTTGACCTGGGGACTGCTATCTAACATGGCCACCAGCAGTTGGTGGCTGTCCCTGTGCTATTTGTTAGAGAGCCCCACGTCTGTGCTGGTGAAGGGCTCTGGGCCGGGGCTGGGAAGGGAGCCGTAGGGCTCTGGAGTTTGCCCGTGCAGCAGGGCCTCCTGGAGCAGATGCCATCATGAAGGTGCTGTGGGGTCCAGACTTTTTATCCGTTTGCTTCCCTTGTCCCTGATCTGATACGCAGCCCCTGGCTGCTTTTCTCATGGCTCCAACCTCTTGCTCTTTGTAGACATACATCTGAGAATGTCTATGAAAGTTCAACATTTAGGTAGTCAGAACACAGGGTTTGTTTCTCACCTGTTCGGAGTGAAGTGTGGGGCTGCTGGCCTGACCATTTTTTGTGCCAGATCGACATGTGTGGTTGAGTCAGTTCAGAATGTCCTGGTGCTTCCTGAACAGCCTTTCCTGGTGCTGTGCTTCAGCTGCCGTCTGAGATGCTGACTCGTAGCTATATTTCTGGCCATAGCCTTGCTTCAGAACTGCAGGCTGAATAGCAAGGCATCCATGAGGATTTCGTTCAACAGGTCGTTTTCCTGGAGCTGCCATAACAAACTGGGTAGCTGCAAACAGTAAAACGTATTGTCTCGGTTCTGGAGGCCGTCAAGGTGTTGGCAGGGTCACGCTCCCCTAAAAGGCATTAGGGCAGGGTATTCCGGGCCTCTCCTCACTTGTGGCAGCCTCAGACCTTGTAGGTGCATCATACCCATCTGACATCTTTGTATTGTCTTCCCTCTTTGGGTGTCTGTCTGTGACAAAGCAAATCTCCCCTTCATGAGGACACAGTCCTATTGGATTAGAGCCCACCCAAATGACCTCATTTTAACTGGATTACTTCTGTAAAGACCATTTCTAAAGGTACATTCTGAGGTACTGTGGGATAGGACTTCAACATATCTTTTTGGGGGGGACACAATTCAATGCATAATGTCCAAAACATGCCTTTCCCAAACCTGTCCTTTAGAGCACACTAGTCTTTTTATTTATTTATGTTTTCCTCTTCTCCCCAAAGCTCCCCAGTACATCGTGTGTATTCTAGTTGTGAGTGCCTCTGGTTGTACTATGTGGGACGCCACCTCAGCATGGCCTGATAACCAGTGCCATTTCCACACCCAGGATCTGAACCCGTGAAACTGGGCCGCAGAAGTGGAGTGCATGAACCTAACCATTGGGCCAGGGGGCCAGCCCCTGCACTCATGTTTTTAAATGGCGTCAGCACCTACTCAATTTTCCAAATCAGATGGGAGCTCTGCTGGGCCTCCTCCCTCACATCCTAAATCTAACTGGCCAACAGACCCCTGCCCCTTGGGCCCACATACTCCCCCTCCTGCCCTCTGTCCACCTTCCTGCCCAGCACCCTACCATGGGCTCTGCAGCTGGCCCTGTCTCCTTAGTCCCCTGTCCTCGCCCACCCATGCGCCCCAGTTCTTGCCCTATGGGCAGCCCCTAAAGTAGACATGAGGAGGGCAGCCAAGGCCCAACCCCTTTGGGGGGATCGTGGACTTCGCACACCCCCGCTTCCAGCGCCCGGCTTCCCTCCTGCTCCCGTTTCGGGGTCCAGCTACCCCACGATTCCCCGCGGGACTCACTCCGTGCGGACTTGGCAGTCCCCTCCCAAGCCCCTAGTCTCGCCGGCAGGGCCGGGCATGCACCCTGCCACGTGGGGTCCGCCGGCCGGCAGGGGGCGCGGGAGCCCAGCCTCGCGGGGAGGTGGAGGTGGCCGGAAGTCCTCCCCGCCGCCCGGGAGGAGTCAGGAAGCGACTGCGGAAGTGGAAGAAGTGCGATCCTTGGGCTGCGGTATGCGCTGACCCCTTGGGTCCCGGGCCGCTAGCCTTATCCCCGCTCTCCCCGCCGCCCCGGCCCACTGGCCCTGCGACCCCGCTCTCCCCGCCGCCCCGGCCCCGCGCCGCCTCCCATCCTGGCCTCGTCACCCCGCCTCTGCCGTCCGGTCTCCTCCACGTCGGTCCCCACCGGGTCCTTCTCCGACTGCTGGGCGACGGGCAGCCGCGTCCTCCTGTTGCAGACGGTGGACACGGAGTACACGGCGGACTCGGTGGAATGGTGCCCGCTGGAAGGCTGCAGGCACCTGCTGGCCTGCGGCACCTACCAGCTGCGGAAGCCAGAGGACCAGCCCGCCGACCCGGAGAGCAAGGTGCGCGGAGCCCGCCTGGCTTCGAGCTGTCTCCACCCTGGGGCTCGGGTCTGCGCTCCCCAAGTGCCGTTTCCCCAAAAGCTAAAGTTCCAAACTCCTCACGTAAGAGGTCTCAGGAAGGGCGAGAAAAGGCTGTAGAGAGGCACAGCCGACCTCAGGCTTTGGGATCTCTGTCTGGTCTGCAACGGGGGAGGCTGAAAGAGAAAAGTCTCCTGTGGAGTGGCACAGGAGATGAAGCTACGACATTGGCTTTGTGGCCAGAAGGTAGGCTAGAAACGGGCATCTTGAAAGCAGAATGTCGTCCCTGTGCAGGTGAGGCTCGAGCTTGTGGATGAAGTCTAGAGGAAAGAGAAAATGGAATTTCCTGGGAGTTATACCTAATCTCTTGAAGGCGTCTGCGCGGATCCCAACCAGGCCTCCTATAAGAGTGTGAGCTGGCTCTGGAGCAGCAGGCCGAACCCAGGACTGTCCAGGCGAACTGGGTCCTGCGGTGACCCTTAGCATAGCTGTTCCGTGCCAGCTGTTCAGAAGGAGCAAGTGCTGGGTCCCACAGAGCTTGTCTCCCTGCTCATTAGTCACATGCAGGAGAAGAGACAATAAAGGGTGCTGCTTCCAGGCAGAGTTCCAGACCCTTAGCAAACCTTTTCTTTCCCTCAATCCCTTTTTCCATCCTTTGGGTTCCTCAGTATCTATTAGGGTAATCAGAACACATCTGTGTTTTTGTAGAGCGGACTGGACATAGACGAGCCTCAGGTCCGTTTAGGACGTCTCTACCTGTATAGTTTCAATGAGGACGGCTCTGCTTGCCCCCTGGTTGAGATCCAAAGAGGAGATACTTCTGCAATCCTGGACATGAAGTGGTACGACAGTAACAATCCCACTTGTGTGGGGTTTGTCATGAGTATCTTTTCAGTTAGCCAGGGAGCCTGATGCCTGGCAGCATGCAACAAGATGAGGAAGCCTCTGAACTTTGGATGCCTTTATTTACTATCCTGCTCACCTCTGGGCACTTGGATGCTTAGACTTGGGCTCATTTCCTTTGTCAGTTTTTGAGCCCTAGAGTTAGTATCAGTCTGGGAAGTGGTGTTAGTTTCCTGATTCGTAAGCTGAGGAAACTTTTTGGTGCAGAATTGTAGGCTCCAACCTGGTTTTGGAGCTGAAATTTAAATAATAAATTACTGGGGTGCATAATGCTCTTCTGTACTCTGGGCATATCCCGTATTCTGACTGGCATGTGAATTCTCTCCTCAGGTGCCACGTCCCGGTGGCCGGCCATGCCCTCTTGTGTGTGGCAGATGCTAGTGGATCCATAGAGCTGCTCCGCTTGGTGGGATCCGAGGTCAGTGACTGGGGCCAGGCTTTGTGGGGGGTGGAAGGAAGCTGAATGGAGAGGGTTTGGGAAGGAGGCTGGGCTGATACGAACATTCTTCTAGGATAGTTTCTGCTCAGTGGTGAACTTTATCATAGAACATTTGAAGGTAGCATGTAGTCTATTTTAAATTATTGGGTTCTGCATCGAACTCCAAGAGGAGGTCACCTTTGTGTAACCGGCTGAAAGACTGAAGTGACAGGCACTTCATTCACCTGTCAATGGATTTGAAAGTTCTTCCGTAAGGAAAGCCTGGACCAGCATTCTTGAGTTGATGATTCTGGGGCTAAGAATAGCAATAAATTTCCTATGTAAAAATGGTACAGTGGCCCCCCCTCACCATAAGTATACATTCCAAGACCCCCAGTGGATGCCTGAAACTGCAGATAGTACCGAATCCTACATATACATACTTAGAATAAAGTTTAACTTATAAATTAGGCACAGTAAGAGATTAACAATAATAACTAATAATAAAATAGAACAAGTTTAGCAATATACTGTAACAAAAGTTAATACAGATTTTAGCAACCTCAGCATGTGATTTTTTTTCTTATCCAGAACTTTCATCTATTCACTTAAAGGAAGCACTTTCTGGCTTCTCTTTGGCATATCTGAGTTGCTAGCATCATTGCTCTTGCGCTTTGGGGCCATCATTAATTAAAATAAGGGCTACTTGAACACAAGCGCTGCGATACCATGACAGTCGCTCTGTTAACTAAGTTGGCTACTAAGTGACTAATGAGCAGGTAGCATATACAGTGTGGATCCGATGGACAAAGGGGTGATTCACATCCTGGGTGGGACGGAGTGGGACAGCACAAGATTTCACACTGCTCAGAATGGTGTGCAACTTAAAACTTATGAATTGTTTACTTCTGGAATTTTCCATTTAATATTTTTGGACCGCAGTTGACCGTGGGTAGCAAACCACAGATAAGAGGAGACTAGTGCATTTGTCACTGATAATTAGGAAATCGCATGATCTCTGTGTGAATTTTTCCAAGAATTTGACAGTGATCCTGCAGTATGCATTTGCAAAATGACTGCATCTGAGTGTGGGGGAGGGAGGGGACAGGGAAGTCATATAGTGAGTGGGGTGAAGTAAACAGGCCACAAGACCTGACTCTGGGAGGGATCCACACTGACATGACTGCTATGAGTGGGATTGGAGCAGAGGTCCAGCTTGCATTAGATTCATGGCAACTGAGGGCTCATGTGGAAAGGGGCTTGTTTCATACCAGCTGAGAGAAGCAACCCTGTCTTAAGAATGAGGGAGGAAATATCTGAGGAAGTATGTGGGCCCGTAAATCAGAGTTCAAGGCAGGAGCAGATACACCCAAGAGAGGACCCTGATGAAGCAGCCTGCTGGGAGCCTGTTGACAGAGTTAAGCACTATCCAGATTGTTCAGGTAATGAAAGCTTACGTAGATCTTAGAAAAGAGAAACAGCATTTTAATGGCTAGTTGTGGCTTCTGAAAGGGAAACCAGAGGAAGGTTCCCATTATCTCCTCGCTGGATTCAGAACACGCGCGCATCCTTGGAGGCCTGGGGAGATGGAGAGTGTGTCCCAGAGGTGCTTCCCGGAGCCTGCAGAGTTGCTGTCGTAGTGTCTAGGAGTGCATGGGCAACAAAAGCTGAGGGCCCTGCTTCCTCTGAGGTCGTGTGTGGGAAAGCCCTCCCGCAGGTGTGTGAGCTCCTGGAGGTAGGGGCCAGTTTTCCATTGTCTTCAGGTTCTGCTATGAATGAGTGACTGAACTTGGTTCCCCCAGCAGTAGATGAGGGAACAATGGCACACCTGAACTGGAGGAGCAGTTTTCTCAGGGTTCTGGGCTGTTTCCCTTAGAATGCGTTCCTTTCTCTCCAGTAGAATACCTACACACTGCAGCCGTTTTCCACGTTCGCCCTGGACAAGCACTGTCTGGCCTTGTCCCTCGATTGGTCCACTGGGAAAACTGGGAGGTAAGGGCCAGCGTTGCTGAGGAGTCTGAGTCTTTCCTCTGAGGATCCGTTCCTATTTTCATGCATGCGAGCCTTAGGGCCACCTCTGCCAGGCTTGATTGTGTTTCCCAAACCTGGGAACATCATGACGAGTCCTAATCGGAAAAGAAAAGAATCCCAGCCTTTTACATGAAGAGGGACAGTTCTTTCATCAGGAGGAGCCGACACAGGTTTATTTTGACAAGCTAGGTGGTAGCTTTGGTCTCTGCCAGCTGTCCAAGCTGGCCCCTTAAGAGGCATGTCCATGTCCCAGGTCTATGGAGAACCTCTCCCATGATGTGTTTTAGGGGAATAAAATGTCACCAGTTGAGAACTAGAAGAGGGTGATGAGTTTGGGTCAATGAATAAAGTTCAGCTGGTTTCTCTGTTGGTTCTCTGTGTCCAGAGCCAATGACCAGCCCTTGAAAATCATTAGCAGTGACTCCAGAGGGAAGCTCCACCTCATACGTGTGAACGAGGCGGGGCCCAGACTGCATGATGTGGCCACGTGGCAAGCCCATCACTTCGAGGCCTGGATTGCTGCTTTCAATTACTGGCAGACGGAAATCGTGTATTCAGGTTTGTGCTCCTCCGCTGGGTGTCACCCCATGAGGGGGGGAGCCAGGTGGTCATCACGGCCCCTTTCTGGAGATGTGCTGAGGGAAGCACACTGGGCACGTGTCAGGGCCGTGATTCTGGACATGCTGAGATCTTGAAGGCCTTCTGTGGAGAGGGTCTATTCTGGGATGGAAGCTGTTGTTGGTGCTCACCACTTAAGTGTTCCTCTGGAGCCCAGTACGGCTTACCGCAGGCCTTGCAGTGTCTGGGGAGGCACGGAAGCCAGTGCTGGAGCAGCAGGAGCCCTGCTTCTGTGGTGCTCTCAGTGTCAAATCCCTTTGCTGTCACTCTCAGAATCCAGGCAGAACTCCCACACTCTCTGCCTGGCACTTCTGGGTCCATGTTGACTCTGTCCCGTTGGGTTTCAGGTTTGTCTGCTCCCTTTTTGGGTACAGTTTACCTTCCCAAAGAGAAGGAAGTGTGGGAGGGGTAGGATTAACCTCCTGGCATTGGGAGTGGCGTGGATTTGGGGGATGCTGGTGTGGGATGAGAAATAAACAGAACCAGTGGCTCCAGGAATGAGAACACATCGGTCAGCCTCTCTCACTCCGGTGCACATAAACTCATGGGAGGGGGAGGTGTTGGTCTCTCAGAGAAGACAGAGGAGCTGCTGAATTTTCAGAGAGGCAAAGAAGAGGCCTGACCCTTTGCCTCCTTCTCTGTCCAGTTGCTGGTCGTGTGCTGAATGAACTTCACACTGAGAGGTGAGGTCAGGGGTCTTCCGTTGCGGTGTCAGGAAGCCGCCAGACTCACCCCAGCCCGGCAGAACCACTCTTCCTGAGGTCTTCATTGAGGACCATGGAACCCAGTTCAGTAGGGGCCTTCAACTCTGTCTTAGTTGGCCCCTCAGCAGCATTCAGCGTGCGCCCCCGATCCTGGCATGCTCTTTTCCCTGGGTTGTCATGACACCGTGCTGTCCTGACTGTCCTCTCCTTTCTGATGGTTCTGCATTCTGCTTTACTGTCTCCTTTCCCTCTGCGTGAAAGTCATAATTGTCCTCTGGCCTCTGTCTGGATCCTCTTCTCACTCTGCATTGTTCCTCTCTGGACTTACTGTCTCTCTTGCAGAAACAGCTGCGTTTTGGTTGTTTAATCAGACCTGTTTTTCTAAGCTCTTGATCCATTTATCTTGCCAGCTACCCAGTAGTCCTGCGAGGGTGCTTCCCGGGCCCACGGTTCTGGAGCTGAGCCCGTCACTCCCTGTGTCGCCCTGTTTGCACGTCTGCCCCTCCCTTCATGTCCTGAGCCCAGGACAGGGTCTGGTTGCCCAAGGCAGACATCTCTGCCCTCAGTCCTCCAGTGAGTCGGAGTCCTATTAGTTTATCTTCTAACCCTTTCTCAGAATTGGCCATCTCTTTCTCCCTCCACCTGTCCGGGCCACCCTTTCATCTTGTTTGTCATAGCAGAGCACTAAGTGATAACCCTGTGTTAATTCCTGACCCTTTCCAATCCGATCTCCACGCTGTAGCCAGAGCGATTGTTTTAAAGACACGCAAACTTTATCACACTTCACTCCTTGTTAAACCCTTTGCAGCTCCCATCCAGAATATTTGTTGAAACCCCCTCAGCCTTGCATATGTAATCAGGTCCGTGCCTACCTTTCTGGCCTTATTTTGAGTGACTCCTCTTTGTTCTCAGTCTTCTTTTCCTCAAACATTCCATGTTCTCTCTAATCTCAGTGTTTGATCACATGATGTTTCCTTCACGGGTTAATCTACTTTTCTGGCAGAGCTCAGCTTAAAATCTTATCTTTAGAAATGCTGGCCAGGTCTGACCCCCTGTCATTGCTCTCATGGCACCCAGTGCTTATCCTAATTATGATTATGTGTTTAATGGTTATCTTCCCCTGAGAGAGTCTTTTCTGCATTATTTGTTATTATTTCTGCATTATCTGCACAGCTTTGAGGAGTCTCAGTGAGAGCAATAAAGATTTAATTTTCTGAGGTCTCTCATTCTTGGGTAAGTTCTTGTACTTTCAAGTGTGGCTGATTCAGAGCAAGGATCTAATGGGGCGATGACATAATAACTCAGGAGCAATTCATTCATTCAGCGAATGTTTACTGAGACCTACTGTGACACCCTGTCTCAGATGCCGGGGAGACATCAGTGAACAAGACAGACAGTGGTCCCTACTTTCCTTCAGTTCACACTGAGTATGAGGAGATGGACAGTGAACACTAAGAATACTGTGTAATAAATAAGGAATTGCACAGTAGGTCAGAGGTGATAAGTGCTTTGGAAAGAAGAAAGGTAGAAAGGGTGAGGGATCAGGGCACTGCAGGCAGATGCTGATAGTGCTGTTATAGAGTGTCATCACAGTAGGCGAAGGCCCTAAGGCAAGAGAGAGCCTGGTGTGTAGAAGAGTAGCAAGTAGCCAGTATGGCCAGAATGAGAGGAGTGAGTGGTAGAGTAGAAGGTGAGATCAGAGATCACAGGGCCTTGCAAGGCACAGGAAGGACTTTGCCTTTTGCTCAGAGTGAAATAGGAGCCACTGTGAGATACTGAAGAGAAGAATGACATTTTAGGACTTATATTTTAAAATTTAAGAGGATCTTTTTGGCTAATGTATTGAGTATAGACTGCAAGGGGGAGAGGGCAGAACCTGGAACCTAGAGACCTGTCATCCAGGTGAGTGATGAGAATGACTCAGACCTAGTTAGGAGCAGTGGAGATGAGGAAAAGTGGTAGGACTCTGGATATGTGTGAAGGTAGATCAACAGGATTTCCTGGTGGAGTGAATGTGAAATGTGAGAGAAAGAGGAGAGTCCAGTGTGTAAAGAAGCCACAACCAGTTCTCTACTAATTTGTCACAGAATGGCAGCTCATATTTGATGCTTGCCCACAGACTTTGTGCCAGGGTCGACTGATTCTGCTGGTTCATTTAGTCCTACATCCTGTTCATCCCCTATCCCTTCTGTTACAGGGATCTGTAGATGGGTGGGTGGGTGGATGGAAGGTGAATGGGTGGGTGGATGGATGGATGGACAGATGGGTGGGTGGGTGGGTAGATGGATAGAAGGTGGGTGGATGGATGGTGGATAGATGGACAGATGAGTGGGTGGATGGCTGACTGGAAAGTGGGTGGGTGGGTGGCAGGTGGATGGCTGCCTGGAAGGTGGATGAATGGTTGGGTAGGTGGGTAGATAGATGGATAAGTGGATGTATGGGTGGTGGATGGAAGGTGGATGGGTGGGTGGGTGGATGATGGATGGATGGATGGATGATAGATAGGTGGTGAATGGATAGGTGGATGGTGGATGGATGAATGGATGGGTGTGTGAATGGATGAATGGTTGGGTGGTTGGATGGATGAAAGTGGATGGGTGGATGAATGGTGGATGGATGGAGTGGTCAGGTCTAGGTGTTTTTCTTGTTTTTTGTTTTTGCTTTTGCTTTTTGCTTCTCTTCATCCTCCTTCTGGGCCCTGCTCATCAGCTTTTCTTCCCTTCCTCAAGTTACCGCTGTCTCCCTATATCTTGGTGGTGCTTTTCTTCGGAGACTGTTGTGGATCAGGGCACCAACTCTCCTGTTTTCCTGTTCTTTCAGTTCCCCTAAAACAAGCGCAGAGGTCCTTTTTACTGTAAGATTACAAAGAACATTTCCCTTTAAGACACATGAGGGTGTCCTGAAGGGCTGAAGGTTCCAGAACCATAAGAAGTCCTTGTGTTCGCTACCTCCTACCTGCAGTTCCTGTTCAGAGTTCTTTGATATGGCAACTCTGGTTCACGGCAGCCAGGAGCATTGACTGCTGGGGCTTGAATAGAAGGCAGTTGAGCTACACGTGACCTGGTAACTCTACCCCTGTAACTTCCTGGTCTTCCCTTTATTCCTACAGATGTAGCCCATCGGTCTTTCCCTTCTTCCCTGCAGGCACCCTCTTCAAGTCTGAAGACACAGTTATGGCACAGGGTGACTGTTTCTGGGGTGCTGTCTCTGGGGCTCTTCTGCCTCATGACAACCTGAAACCACCCAGGAAAAGTCACCCATGGGAATTTCCTCACAGACATAAATTCCCTCCCTGAGAAATGGCCACTTCCTCTCATCGATGCCATTGTCACTGGGTGTTTCTGTTTCCACAAGGTGGGGACGATGGCCTTCTGAAAGGCTGGGACACCAGGACCCCTGGCACATCTGTGTTCACCAGCAAGAGGTAAATCATCAAGGGGCCAGCATTTGGCATGAAACGCCAACTGTCCCTGTCCCTCCTCTGTGGACTTGCCACTGGAGAAGTGCCCCTGCCTGGGCGCTTGCTCAGGCCTTGCCCTTTTGTTTATAGACACTCCATGGGTGTGTGCAGCATCCAAAGTAGTCCCCATCGAGAGAACATCTTGGCCACGGGAAGGTGAGTCCACTAAAGTTGGTTCACAGGGTCCTAGCATCTCTCACTCCCTTTTCTCGTGTTGACCATTGTGATGTTCCATCCGGCCGGCTCTCAAACCAGAGTGTAGTATCTGGGTTTAGGGAAGGGGTCTTTGTCCTAGAGGGATGAGTGGGATGGGTCTCCCCAGGAGGTGTTCCCTGCCACCTAGGGGGCTTGGGGAATAAGTGGGCATTGGCTTTCCTGCATGCTTTCTCTAATTGATTGGTTTCAGCTATGATGAGCACGTTCTGCTGTGGGACACTCGGAACATGAAGCAGCCATTTGCAGACATGCCTGTGCAGGGGGGGGTGTGGAGGCTCAAGTGGCACCCTTTCCACTACCACCTGCTCTTGGCAGCGTGTATGCACAACGGCTTTAAGATCTTCAACTGCCGAAAGGCAATAGGTGAGTAGGGGACCCTTGGCAGCTGAGGCTCCCAATTTCCTGCCCCCTCGCTCTACCAAGCTCTTCCTTCATCCTCCCAATATTCCCAGTGTCACACCCTAGGCCTTACCATGATCCATCATCGCACCAACTCCACAATCTCAGTTTCAAGCATTCTGCTAACTGTGGTTCTTACATGACCAGCTCTGTTATTCTAGAACCTTCTGCATTTTAGCCATTCTCTGACCCTATTGGGACCTCTAGTCTAGAAGTGTTAGCACTTGTCACTTTCATGATCATCCTTGGCCCACCTTCTGCCATGTTCTTCCTGCCTGTGGACAGTGTGGTCTCCATGGGCTGGTATTCCAAACATGCCTGAATTCTCTTCCCTTGCTCCCTTTCTCACACTCTCTGGGCAGAACCCAGCACTGGTCAAAACCCAACTCTGCTTATGCCCGAGCCACAGAACGTGGCTGGAGGGAAACACTCATCCTGCGGGGTCTCACTTCAAGTTTATGCTCCAGTACGTCCTCGGAATTGCTAGGTGAACCATGGCCTTTCTCTAGCCAGTAATTCTTCCCTTTCAGAACGATTTCATGTTTTCCTCTCTCTTCTCAAACCCCCAACACCCCATTTTCCCTCCTCGTTCTCAGTTCTTGATCTCCCCTACCCCTCCTCTGTACAGACACCCCTTGCCTGCCCACCATTGCTCCTAGGTCAGTCTCAGCTTCGCCCTGGGCTGTCCTGAAGGATGTCCTTCTTCTTCTGTACCTTCAGTTCTTCTGTCTCTTCTGCGTCATTTCTGTTAGTTGTATGAGCATGCTCTAATAGTTCTCATCTTCAGACAACTTGAGGTCTTTCTTCTTTTTTCATGTAGGTATTTACAGTGGTATGTTGTCCCCTGAACACTGCTTTTGCCACATGCCATATGTTTTGGTATGTTGTATCTTTATTTTCATTCTTCTCAAAGTATTTTCTAATTTCCCTTGTGATTCCTTCTTTGACTCATTAGTTATTTATGAGTGTGTTTAGTTTCCTCATTTTGCTAACTGTCCTAAATTTCTTTCTGTTATTGCTTTCTTTTTTTCTGGAGGGGGATGAGGGACATTGGCCTTGAGCTAACATCTGTTGCCAATCTTCCTTTCTCCTTTTTTTCTCCCCAAAGCCCCAGGACATAGTTGTATATCCTAGTTGCAAGTCCTTCTAGTTATTCTATGTGGGATGCTGCCACAGCATGGCTGATGAAGCAGCGCTAGGTCTGCGCCTGGGATCTGAACCAGCGAACCCCGGGCTGCCTAAGCAGAGCGCGTGAATTTAACCACTGTGCCACCCAGCAGGCCCCCTGTTATTGATTTCTAATTTTACTCCGTTGTGGATTCTTTTTAAGTTTGCTGACACTTGTTCTGTGGTGCTTCCGGAGCGTGCCCCGTGCTCTTTGGAAGAGTGTGCTCTGCTGTCATGGGCAGGGTGCCTGCAATGTCTGCTCAGCATCCTGTCTCCTTGCTGATCTTCCATCTGGTGGTTCATTGTTGAAAGTGCAATATTGAAGTTTCCAACTGTTAGTGTTGAATTGTCTTTCCTCCCTCATTTCTGTAAGTTTTGCTTGTATTTTGGGGCTCTGTTGCTAGGTGTGTATGTGTTTATAACTGTTGTATTTTCCTAGTGTACTGACCCTCTTATCATTATGAGGTCCCCTCTTTATCTCTGCTCACTTTTTTGTTTCAAAGTTCATTTCGTCTGGTATCAGTAGAGCCACTCAAGCTCTCTTAACGGTTGCTGTTTGCGTGATGCATCTTTTCTGATCCTTTGCCTTCTGTCTCTTCATAGCTTTGGATCTGAAATGTGTCTCCTGTATCAGGGTATGCATTTTTGTCAGGAACATTACACTAGTGAGATTCTGCCCTCCTTCGTGTGCTGCGTCAGGGCACCTGGTGCCACTCTGTCCCTTTACTGCCGATGTTAATGCGATCACTTGTGAAGATGGTCTCCCCCGGGGTTCTCCATCACAAAGAATTACAAAGATCCCCTTTGTCATGAATAGCAGTCTGTGGTGAGAGTCTTTGCACCTGTGTTCCTCAGCAGACTTTCACTCAATCCGGTGATGACTCTTGACTGGATAAATTATTGCTGTAAGTACAAGATGGTGATTCTCTATTATCATCCTTTCTACATTTTTAAATTAATGTTCTTTTGTAAGGAAGAGCATTCTTTTCTCCCATATGTCTGTCTGTATTTAATATCCATAAAGATTCATGAATTTTTATGTTATTCAATTGGTCATAATCCATTATTGCCATTATTCGTTATAATGTTCACATTGTCCTAGAGTTTTCCCATGAAAGCCCCTTTAAGCTGTCTCCTGTGTCCTTTTCACACGTCTCTGTTGATTTTTGAGTACTTCCTTGCTTTTTGGCACAAGATATTCCAGGTTCATTTTGTGTTTTACCTCTCCTATACCTGGAATCAGCTGTTCTCCAGGGAATCCTGGATTCTTAGCCGCGAGTAGTGTTTAGAATCAAAGATCTGGTAATTAGTTGTCTTGTAATACTGGGATGTCATGTGTACGTGTGTGTGTGTGTGTGTGTTAGAACATGAATTCATGTTGATGGCTCTAATTCCATGCCAACTTTCGCCGTCCCCATTCTGCATGTGTCTCCTTTCTCCAGGGAAAACTCTGGCTTCCACTGAAGGTTTACTCACATGCTTAACTTTACAGAGTGGCCACTGGTGTCACAGCAAAGCAAGGCTGAGAAGCAAATTCAGGATACTCTTGCAGTTCTCTTTGTTAGAATGATTTGATGTAGTCAAAGTACTGTGTTCAAAAGTTACTTGGATTATGTTGGTTTTTTTTTTTCCTGTGTAGTTATTTGAAATACAATTAGGTCCCTTTTTTTAAGGATTTTTTTCTTCATCCTCATTGATTTAATTTTTATCTTTTGAATGTGTAAAACATTAACAATGTTCTAGAAATTAAAATTACATTAAGAAGTATGCTCAGAGGAATATCAGACCCTCCCCACCTTAGTCCTGCTCACCTTTTATAGAGAACCCATTTCATTAGGTTTCGGTTATAATTGTGTCTTTTTACAAAAATAAGCGTATACACATATATATACATATTCATACTTCTCCTTTCTTATACAAAAGATACACTGTGTACACTCTTTCATGCTTTGTTTATTTCATTTAAAAATATATCCTGGAAGTCAATCCATATTGCTTCATAGAGGTCTTTGTTCTTTTAAAGTTATATAGTACTCCATGTAGTGGGTATACCATATTTTTTTCATCCAATTTTCTATGTGAGTATTCGGGTTATTTCTAGTATTTTGCATTTATAAATAATGTTTCCTATGTATCTTGTTTTGCATATGTATTTTCATTTTGTTGGAGGTATATCTTTAGAGTTACTGCCTAGATATGGGATTGCGGGGTCAAAGGATCAACATAGGGGCTGGCCCAGTGGCGCAGTGGTTAAGTTCGCACATTCCGCTTCTTGGAGGCCCAGGGCTCAATGGTTCGGATCCCGGGTGCGGACATGGCACTGCTTGGCACGCCATGCTGTGGTAGGTGTCCCACATATACAGTGGAGGAAGAGGGGCACAGATGTTAGCTCAGGGCCAGGCTTCCTCAGCAAAAAGAGGAGGACTGGCAGTAGTTAGCTCAGGGCTAATCTTCCTCAAAAAGGAAAAAAAAAAAAGGATCAATATATATCCAATTTCATTATCTCACCAGCCACATATGAGAATGCTGGCTTCCCCACAGCTTTGCCAACAGAATATGTTGTCCAGTTTGGGGATTTTTGCATCTGACAGGTAAGAAATGGCATCAGAGTAGTTTAAATTTGCATATCTGAAATTATGAGTGAAATTGAATATTTTTTCTTATGATAAAGGGCTGGTTTTATGAATTATCTTTGTGTATCTTTTGCCTGTTTTTCTCTCTGGTTTCTGATCTTTTTTCCCCCTTGGTTTTACAGAGTTCTTATATATTACTGGCAGTAGCCCTTTCTCTCTGGTGTATATTAGAAATATTTTCTTTCAGTTCTTGATTTTGCCCATGGTGTTTTTTTCTCCCATGCAAAAGTTTTCTTTTTTCTTTTAATGTAATCAAATTTATAGATTTTGTTTTCACTGAATCTGGATTTTGAGTCAGTTAAAAAGCCTTTCCCCCACACACTCAGTTTATAAAGGAATTTACCAGCGTTTTTCTTCTCATGCCTGTATCATTTCAGTTTTTGCAGTTAGAACTGTTTTCTGGTGAGGAAGATTGTCCCTGAGCTGACGTCTGTGCCAACCTTCCTCTCTTTTGTACGTGGGACGCGCCACAGCACAGCCGCTGCTGCATGTACACTTAGCTGCTACAGCCCTGGGCAGGCCCCTACAGTTAGGACTTTGATCCAGGTTCTAACATATGGTGTGTGGAGCTGTCTGAATCGAGATGCCACCTTTGTATGCTCACTTTCCATGTGTACTTACATCAATTTCTTGTCTTCCTACTCTGTCCCCCTGGCCAGGGTCACATGCTTTGATCCTGGAGCTTCACAGTGCACTTGTAAGAACAGGCTTGCTACCTCCTCTCACTCTTCTTTTTCAAGGACTTCTTGACTATTACTATATTTTGAACTTGAGCATCAACTTATCTTGTCCCAAAAAAAAGCTTATTGGCTTTTTCTTTTCTTTTCTTGGTGAGGAAAATTTGTCCTGAGTTAACATCCATTGCCAATCCTCCTCTGTTTTTGCTTGAGGAAGACTAGCCCTGAGCTAACATCTCTGGCAGTCTTTGTCTGCTTTATATGTGGGAGGCCTCCATAGCATGGCTGATGAGTGGAGTAGGTCTGTGCCCAGGATCTGAACCCACAAATGTGGGCCACCAAAGCAGAACGAGCAGAACTTTAAGCACTCGGCCACAGGGCTGGCCCCTTATTGGCTTTTTATAGATAGGATTGCATTAAATATAAATTAATTTTACAACTGACTTATTTTATCATCTGGGGTCATCTTATGCAAGAAAAGGGATATCTCCATTTGTTCAAGTCTGTTCTTGTATCTTTCAGAGGGTTTTAACATTTTTATATATATACATTGTACATTTCTTGTTAACTTCATTCCTAAGTAGTTTATCTTTTTTGTTGCTGTTGTGATGGGGTTTTCTCTTTCATTTTATCTTCTAAATGGATACTGTCTGAGTATTTGAAAGCTACTGTTTTTTTGGTTAGAAATTTCGTATGCTGCTACCTTACTAAATTTCTTGGTTTCTGTTAGTCTTATCATTGATTCTCTGAGTTTTCCAAGTAAATATCATGTCATCTGCAAAAAGATATGGTTTTATTCTTTATTTTCCAATTCTAATGCTTCTAATTGTTTTCTCTTGTTTCATCCACTGATATCTCCAATACAGTTTCAGAACGGTGAAGGGCATCCTGCCTTTTTTCTGACCTTGATGGGATGTGGTTACCATTGAGTATGATGATGTATGAGGGCTAAAGTGTGTCTATTTTATTATATTGCAGAAGTATCCCTCAATTTCTGTTTTCCTGAGTATTTTTTTAAAATCAGGAATTGCTGAATTTTTGTCAAATGCTTTTATAATATCTATTGAGCTATGTTATTTTTCTCCTTCAATAATTAATATGGTAAATTTTATTTGTGGATTTCCTAATATGGAATATATTCCTAGAATAAATCTCACTTGATTATGGTATATTATTTTTTTTATGTAATATTGGACTCTGGTGATATTTTATTTAGGATTTTGCACTAATGTTGAAAGGTGACAAATTTTCTTATGTGCTATTTTTATTAAGATTAGGTATCAGCATTATCTTTGGTTCATGTTAAAATCAAAACCAAAAGTGTGAAAATTATTCTTCATTTTCTCTTCTCTTGATTAATTTATATATCATTTGGATTGTCTTTTCTTTGAAGATTTGGTAAAATTCTCCTGTGGACTGTCTGGGCCTGATCTATTTTGCATGGTAGTCCCTTGATAACTTCCTCTGCGTTTTTCTCTGGAAATTGGTTTGTTTATACTTTATGTCTCTACTGGAGTCAGTTTTGGTGAACTGTATTTTCCTAGGCTATTATTAATTTCATCTACATTTTAAAATTTATTTGCATTAAGATGTGTAAAGAAGTCACTTGTGATTAAAAAAATCCTCTTTAATGGTTATTTCCCCTTTGTCATGTTTTACTTTATATATTTATGCAAATATACAAATATATACGCAAAGTTCTCTCTTTCTCCTCAGTTAGGTTAGCTAGGGCTTTGTCATTTCTTCTGTAAAGAAGTGGGGTTCTAATTTTTTATTAGTTGTGTGGTTTTTTCTCTTCTCTACCTCATCGCTCCCACCTTTGATCTTTGTGGTTTCCCTCCTTGTGCCTCCTTTGTTCTTTTTCTAGTGTTGCAGGTTGGGAATACAATTCATGTAACTTTATTATTTTGCTTATATTAATTTAAGTGTTTTTATGTCTGAATTTTTCTCTGATTTAAGCATATTTTTAGGTTCTGATGTGTAGTACAGTGATGCTCTGCATAATGACATTTGGGCCAATGACAGACCGCATGTAGGATGGGGGTCTCGTACGATTTGTCCCACGGAGCCTAGGTGTGCAGTGGGCCCTACCATCTAGGTTGTGTAAGTCACTCTGCGATATTCGCACAGTGGCAGAATCGCCCAAGGACACATTTCTCAGAAGGCATTCCCGTTGTTAAGTGACACATAACTGTAATTTCATTTTCCCTTTTTGTTTTTTAAGATTGGCACCTGAGCTAACGACTGTTGCCAATCTTTTTTTTTTTCCTGCTTTTTCTCCCCAAATCCCTCCTGTACA
Organism: Equus asinus; assembly: GCF_041296235.1. NCBI lineage: Eukaryota > Metazoa > Chordata > Mammalia > Perissodactyla > Equidae > Equus > Equus asinus. Next base: position 9,958,006 of record NC_091799.1, read on the forward strand.
TAGTTGTATATTTTAGTTGTGGGTCCTTCTAGTTGTGGCATGTGTGGCATGTGTGGCCGCCTCAACATGGCTTAATGAGCAGTGCCATGTCCATGCCCAGGATCAGAACCAGCGAAACCCTGGGCTGCTGAAGCAGAGCGGAGCACATGAACTTAACCATTCAGCCACGGGGCCAGCCCCTCATTTTCACTTTTTAAAAAGGAATTTTGTGATTTGAGTTTATATTTCCCCTTTTACGCAAGTGTGGTTTAGTAGAACGTTTTAAAATTTCTAAGTGTAAAGACTTTTTTTTGACTGTTATTAATTTCTAGTTTTATTGCATTATGATTAGAGAGCATTGCTTATACTATTTCTCCTTGATGGAATTTTTCAATCCTTTGTTGCCTAACATGATCGTTCTGTTTGTGTTTCACATGCACTTGAGTAGGAGATGTGCTCTCTGTTACTAGGTGTGCTATTACTGTGCAGCCAGAAAACCTGCTGTATTCACTGGGTTACCTGGGCCTGGAAGGGGTCCTGGCCAGGAGCAGGCGCTTTGAGTGGTTGTTGGATGAAAGACTGTTGCGGGCCCTTATTGTCCCAGCAACCCCATCTCTTGATCTTGTCCAGGCGTTAACAGAGGGGCAAGGATGGTCTCCTGGGGAGCTTCCTCCAAAGCATGTTGCCCGAGCACCTCTCCAGCTGTCTGTGGTCCAGCATCTGGCTTCTCTGGAGCCCCCTCTGCCCAGGTGCAGCCCTGGGTTAGGGAGTAGGATCTCCTGTGTCATGGTTGTGTTTTTGGCGTGTTTTCTAATTCCAGCATCGACCTAGTCTGTGCCTGGCCTTTCCTTATCACTGCTCATTCTGATTGCAACTCAGAGACTGTGGCATTTATCCCTGTACTTGGGAGGCAGCAGTGGCCACCCTTTCAGTGTTGGGGCTGTCCAGGCTCACTGAAGACCTGAATAGCCACCGGCTTCCAGCTGGTGACAGTTTTCTAAGTCCACATCCCCAGCTCACTGGCCACTAGTTTTCCACGGCTGCTCTTGCCAGCCTCAGCCTTGCCCTGGACCCTAGACCACCTCAGGGTTGGCGACACTTCATTTCTTTTTCTGGTCAAATGTCACTCTCAAACCTTCTACAGCTGGTACCATTTGGAAGGAGCTCTGACTTCCTTCCAGTCCCGCCCTCAAAGTTGCCATAGCAACTCACCCTAAGGATAACTGCTCATGTGTAAACTCTTGAATGACTCCTTTCCAAGCTAAAATCCAAATTCTTTAATGGAGCATGCTGAGCTTTGCATGATTTTGACCCTCCAGACGTGTCACCACTCGACAGCCTTCAGCCATGTCCGCTTGTTTGCAGTTCCTCACACACCAGGTTTTTTCTACCACTGTACTTCACAATGTTTGTTCCCTGTTTCTCATACATCTGTTTCCCTCCCGTCTGGCAAACTCCTTTATCCTTTGCTTTCAGTCTTAACTGAGAGGCTTTTGCCAAGTCCTCTGACTTGGAAAAGCACCCTTGCACGTGGGGTTCTGTGTCCTCTCAGGCACACACAGTGGTTGCTGATGAATGAGCAGCTGTTCTTGGCAGAGTCTCCCTTTGAGGGTGGGCAGGGACCATTAGTTGGGGTGACAAGACTGACTCTGGGTAACATTGCATTTCCCATGTTCTCCTGTCTCACTCCAGAGGAGAAGCAGGAATCATACACAGTCTCTGTGTCTCAAACATTGCCCAACTCACTGGTGTATGGAGCTGACTGGTCCTGGCTCTACTTCCGCCGTCTGCCACAGACCCAGCAGTCATTCTGCTTAGGGTCCTTTCCCTGCAGCGACCCAGAAGCCGGAACAACAGAAGTCTGTAACCAGAAGGTTGTAGGCCAGTCACCTGCACCCTCTTCTGATCATTTAGCAGACAATGATGGAGAGGGTCGTACTAGACTCCAGCGGGGAGGCAAACCGAGGTCTTCTTTCCAGCTACTCACAGAGAACTCAAAGAGCAGCGGCCAGCTGCACACTGTGGGGTCGAAAATCTCTGACGACGACCCCCGTCTGGAAGGAGCAAACTCTGACAGCACTCTTCTAGCCACATGCTCCTTTTATGATCACGTTCTTCGCCTCTGGAAGTGGCAGAACAGCTGAGCTAGGGGAGAGGCTGCTTGGTTTGAAATAAAGACCATTTCCACAAATAAAACCAAGAGTGCAACTTTACTTTGTCTGTGAATGAACTGCCCTCAGACCATCTCCTTGAGATTCTTACTGCAGTCTCTGCAGGTTACTGTGTGGGGCTCCTTGCATCTCATGGAATCTACAGTGCAGACAGTTAATAAGCCCTTGGCTTCTCTTCTAGAAACCTATCTGGCTGGGGCCCTTGAAAATGGTGATTCTGTCTGGCAGCAAGGGGCCTTTGCCCAAGGCTAGCAGGCTGCTGGGTGCAGGGAGTAGGCGGGCTTGGTTCCCAGCTCTCAAACTTGTCAGTTTCTTGTATGAACTTGACTTTTAGTTTTTCATACTTATTTAAGCAACTATTTATATTAACTAAACGTTCTTTTTTTTTTTTTTTAAAGATTTTATTTTTTCCTTTTTCTCCCCAAAGCCCCCCAGTACATAGTTGTGTATTCTTCGTTGTGGGTTCTTCTAGTTGTGGCATGTGGGACGCTGCCTCAGCGTGGTCTGATGAGCAGTGCCATGTCTGCGCCCAGGATTCGAACTAACGAAACACTGGGCCGCCTGCTGCGGAGTGCACGAACTTAACCACTCGGCCACGGGGCCAGCCCCTAACTAAACGTTCTTTTTAAAGCTACTTTATAACACCAAAAACAGTTTTATGTGAACACTTAAAAAGATCACCTCATCATGGCACCAGAAGTGCTTGCATTAGTCTCCTGTGCAGATAAGCAAAGGGAGCGTGTACATGTTCTGAGTTGCCTTAGTGGGTCACGAACGTGTATAGATTAATCACCCTTCCTCCTTGTGGCCTTAGTAAACTGAATAGCTTCCAAACCCTGGATACAGTAGCTCCAGGAACATAACTGGGTTTGTGACTCATCTGACTCCCACATCCTTGTCTCTGTGGAAGGAAAGGTACAGGCCACTGTTGAATCTGTCAAATCCTCAGCATCTGCTAATATGATACACGGGTGTCCAGACTCAGAACACACACTTCTATCCTTTGCCTTCTTGTTTTCTGATGATACAATGAAACATGCCAATATAGGTCAGATGTGTTATAAGAAATTATTCTATGCTAAAATGATCAATTCCCAGCTACTGGCCCATTTGTTTCAACAGAAAATGGTTGAATGCTTCTTCAGAGTTTGTGTTAGGATATTTGACTCAAGGGCCAATTAAATATTGAACAGAATACAGAAGATCTCAGGCACTATGCACTGAAACAGGCCAACACACAGAGGAAGGAAGCTGGATACCACAGGAATCCTAGTTTTGGCACTGTGTGGCCTCTTTAGGTTTGCCCCAAGAGGGCGGTTTCGTTCACCTGAGTCCCCGAAAAACAGTTGCTTTGGAACCCATAAAGAATGTGCCCATGGGTTGTTCCTTTGAGTGAAGAATTCGGGATGAATTAACCAGTGTTGCCATGCGGCGCGATCTGCTTAGTAACTTCTCTCCTACAAGCTAAGGGATGTCTTCTCGCCCGTGGCCTTCTCCCCAGAACCTTTTGGCGTGGAAGACGACTGTTCATCTCCCAGGGAATGGTCTGACTAGAAGAACTTCGCCCAGGTCCCTACATTTCACCTGTTAGGTTGCATGCTTGCTTTTCAATGACCAGATGCCAAAATACACGCTGGATGGTAGCCGAGGTCTTTTAATAGAATCGAACCAGGGGAAGGCCTCCCCACCCGCCCAACCTGGGACTGGCGGCCAGGGAGGACGGCGGGGCGCAGTCCGGGGAGGGCGCCGGGGAGGACGGCGGGGCGCAGTCCGGGGAGGGCGCCCGGGAGGACGGCGGGGCGCAGTCCGGGGAGGGCGCCCGGGAGGACGGCGGGGCGCAGTCCCGGGAGGACGCCGGGAGGACGGCGGGGCGCAGTCCGGGGAGGGCGCCGGGGAGGACGGCGGGGTGCAGCCGCGCGCAGTCCGTCGCTCGGCCCCGCGCCGCCCCCGCTCCTAGCGCGGGAAGTTCTTGGGGTACAACTGGAAGAGCTTGCCCTCCTGGGTGGGCTCGAAGCCGTACTTGTCCAGGCGCTCGGGGTCGAAGGTGCCGTCCCGGAAGTCCCTCTCGATGGCCGGAGCCGCCACGTCCCGGAAGAGCTGCTCGGCCGTCAGGGGCGCGTCCGCGCCGGCGGGGGCGCGGTAGTTCACGTAGGGTTTGAGCCGGAAGCCGGCCAGCTCGGGCACCACCAGCTCCGGGACCATCTCCCGCACCTGCACGAACTTCCCGTCGCGGCCGTGGACGCCGGTGCCCTTGGCGCCGCGGCCCTTGCAGAAGGTGCGCGGGCCCCGCTTGCTGGTCCACCTGCTCATCCGGTCGGCGCCCCGCACCAGGCCGCGGGCCGCCCCGCTCAGGAGGCCCATGCTGGCGCTGCCCGACACGAGCTCTCCCAGCCCGCGGCCGCAGCAACCGTCCCCAGCCTCCGGAAGCTCGCACGCACCGGTCCCCGGCGCTGCACTTCCGGCGCCCACGACGACTTCCGGCGCCCAGCGTCCGGCCGCAGCGAGGGCAGCTCCGATTGGCTACGCTGAGTCCAATGCGCAGCCGGGGCGACGGCGAGCGCTGTCGCCGGGGCGGGGCGTCGAGGGCGGGGCAGAGCGGCGCGCGCGTGCGTCGGGAGCGCGGGCGCAGGCAGCGGTGAAAGTGCGGGTGTTGCTGGGCGGTCCCGGTGAGTGGCCGCCGAACGCCCTGAGGTGGCAAGGCCGGGGTTCCCCCAGCCCGGCCGGACGCGCGCTGCCCACAGGCTCGCCCGGCCCTGCGATGCGCGGTGAGCCGCCTGTGGCAGCCGGACCCTGTGGGAGCGCCCTCTCGGACCCCGGACGTCAACAGCTGCCCCCAACCCCACGCCCCCTAGCGCCCACAGCCCCCCAAGCCTACGGCCCCCCAAACCCCATGCCAACCCCACGCCCCCCTCACTCGCTGCCCCCGCCCGGCCGTCCCAGCCCCCAGTTCTCCGGCACTGCTGTCCCAGGTGGAGAAGCGAAGGCTCCGTCCCACCGCAGGCCTGGGGCCGGGGAGAGGGGCCTGGCCGGGGTACTAGGGGAGCGGAGCTGGGGTCACGGGGCTGCTGCCCTTTAGGAGACCCATCTGAGAGAGAAGTGTTTTCCACGCGGGACGGGGAGGACACGGACCCCGCTCCTGCTTGCTGCGCCCTCCCTTCTGTGGGTGGGAGTTTGGAAGAGAGGGACCCTCCGTTGCTGCCACTTTTCTAGGGGGCCTGGGAGCCACAGGGTGAAGGCCCCAGACCTGGCTCCTCCCCACCGGACAGGCCGGGGAGCAGGGCCGGTCCCCAAGGTCATCATTCTGGACCCAGCACAGCACCTTGAGGCCTGCTCCACGCTGCAGGGGCAATCCCGGGCACAGGCCGCTGTGCCCGGCCCAGGTGCCCACGCCCGCCCTTGCCCGGCTGGCTGGGCGAGGAGCCCGGACTTGGCTGCGGTTCTAGGTGTCCCGGTGGCCCCATGAGGGCTGTTTACAGGGAGGGCAGCGGCTCCAGTGCTCGCGACCAGATGGCCTCTCTCCGTGGGGGCATGGTGTCTCACCAGGGTCTTCCTCGCAGTGAGAACTAACTTCAGTGGAGAGGACCCTGGTGGAAAAGGCTGAGAGCGGGGCTCTGCCACCCGAGCGCAGGCCTGTGCGTTTGAACCAGTCTCTCCTTTTCACCTTGGCTGTTTGTGTGATTCCCAGCCATGGAGCAAGAGGACACCAGCCCAGAGGTATGGAACCCGAGGATTCCAAGGATGCATCAGAGCCTTAGAATGCCCCGTCGGGGCATTTCTGGACCAGGAGAAAGGGGCTTAGCTCTGCTCTGCCGCCCGCTCCTTCCAGCCGCGTATGGGTGTGGCCCCTCGGCCCCTCTGCCCTTGTCAGTGCTGGCCCTGCCTCTTCTCCCCGCAGGTCACAACTGTCCAGCTTCTGCTTCCCATGAGGACTTTGCCTGCCTGTTTTAGGGTCTTTTTCTCAGTGGACTGTCTGTAGGCACATTACAAAAGGTTTTACTTCTAAACCAAAAAATTTAGATGCATTAGAACAACGGCAAAAAGCTAGAAGAGTCTGAGATGCCTACCTGTAGGAGACGGTGTAAATAAGTTAGGGGACACCGTGGGACCCTTTCCTTGAGTGGCCCTGGCTGTCCTCCAAGTGGTGATTGAGCTCTGAGGAACACACTTAAGTGAAGGGTGTGGTCGTGGGTGCTCTTCTGCTGCCTGGCTGATAAGTTCTTGAGAGCTGAGCGCACGGTCTGGGCCAGGAGGGGCTGGGTACCTCAGCTCTGAGGTCCCGCTGAGCCCCCACTCTTCCATTTGCCTCCGAACCAAGTTTAAAAGGTTGAGTTTTCTGGACCATTTCCTTATTCTGTCTTGATCCAACATTCTGCTTTTGAGGTGCTTTCTTAGCACCCTTTGATTTCGTTGGGTTTTCTGGCATTGATGCTGTGTCTGGTCCTGGCTCTCTGAGGGATTGGGCAAGCTGCTTTAATCCTTGGCACTTATGTTGAAACTTGAAAGAATTAACGAGTACCTCTCACCCCCACCCCATCCTGTTCCTGGCTGCTTGGGAGGAGGTACCAGGAAGAATGGAGACTGGCTACTTGTTTGGCTGGTTTCTCTCTTGTTTTCATGTTCATCTTGGGGAATGAGCCAGCATCCTCCGTATGGGTGGCACCAGCTGTCTACCCACTCACTGTCCTGCGCTCACTGTTCTCTCTTTTCTCCCTCCCTTGGGTCTGGACTTCTGGAGCCCTTGTGAACTCCTTCCTGGGGAGGTGGTAGGGGAGCAGGCACACGGAGCCCTTCTCTGCTGTGAGCTGGTATCAGTCAGAATCCAGATGGCACCTTGGGGTTTCTCAGCTCTGCTGGTGTGTGGGATTCCCTGTGCCCTGGGACCAGCAGCATGTGGTCCTGTTGGTGATCAGAGGGCACTGAGAAATGGCTTTTGCACCCTGTGTAGCCAACTGGGTTCACTCCTCTACACTTGCATCTTGAGGAACTGGAAAGCCAAGGATTAGGGATTCAGATGCATTAATGATGCCTGGAGCATTTGTCGACACAGCACAGCTGCTGGCCCTGCCCAGCTGCTCCATGGGTGCCTGTGGGAGACAGGTTGCTTTCTATGGCTTCTGAGCAGATGGACCCAGAGGACCTCAGCAAACCGGAAGATGGCTGCTGACTTCCTCCCTGACCCACAGCTCTGCTCTTGCTGCCCTGGGAAGCCAGAGCCATGCCCGTCCTGACCCTGCCTGACTGCGGTGTTTTTCTCCAGGCTGGCTTCTGTCTGGGCGCTACCCTGCGATCCTGGGTGCTGCAGCTGATGGAGCAGCCTTCACAGGCCGCCATGGTAACCACCTCATGCTCCTGGGAAACGGGCAGGTCCCAGGTTCTGCGGCCTGTTTCACCTCTGGCTGCCCTGGCCCTTTTGTGCCCAGCCTGTGGTCAGGGCTGGGAGGGGCTCCACAGTGGCCTTGCTAACAGGTGCTCTGTCTATGACCTTGCCCAGCTGATGGGGATTGCGATTGGAGCGCTCCTGGCCCTGGCCCTCGTTGGCGTCACCGTCTTTTTCATGTACAGAAAGTTTAGTCAGTTCGGTGAGTATCTTGCTTCCGCCTCCAGCTTACAGGCTCGGAGGGTGGGGAGGTCTGGATGGCCTGCCATGTGTTCTGAGCTCCCTGGAGCAGCCCTCAAGCCCATAGTGGCTTTTGTTGGAAACTGCTGGCTTGTCCAGGCAGAGGCTAAGCACGTTGGATCCACGGAATTTGAGTCTATTTGGCACTTTCTCAGCTCTCGTTTCCGAGCTTGGCTGCAATGAGAACAGATGCGATTCCTTCTTCCTAGGAGCTTATCCATCACAGCCTGGGACAAGAGGCTGCATGCCTTTCTTACATGCTGTGTGATGTCACGGGGCAGGATGAGTTCATTGCGCACACCACCTACCATCCGGGTGGCCCTCCGAGAACCCTCATGCCTCGAGGTGGCCAGCCCTGGCTCAGGTGGTCCTTTTGCTCCCCTTGCAGGACAGGTGCAGCCCACTCCTCAGTACAGGTTCCGGAAGAGAGACAAAGTGATGTTTTACGGCCGAAAGATCATGAGAAAGGTAACTTGTGCTGCAGGCCCTGGGTGGCACGGCTCCCTTCCTGCAGGCTCCTGTGGAATGGGGCTCCTGGCAGTCCATGGCCAGAGGCCTTGACTCCACCTAGCCCAGGGAGCAGCTCCTGCCTAGGGGCCCTGGGGCCGGGGAAGGTTTGGGGCGGGGTGCAGCTGTGTTGAAGACTGCTTTGGCAAATGTGGAGAGATGGAGGCCTTGTTGGCCCCGTGAGGTGGATGTTTGTCTTAACTGGAAAAGAGGACAAGAGGCCACTTCAAGAAACCTGGGGCACATGGGCACAGAGGGTCCCAGCTCTGGTGCTGAGATTGGTGGTCCTGCCGGGATTTGGGGCCAGGTCCCCATGAGGGAAGCTGTGAGGCTCCCTTTCCGTGTCAAGCACTCATCTCGGAGATGAGCAGCCTGTCCAGCCCTTCCTGGTTACCCCCAGCCCCCTGCCACTCAGAGGTCAGGAAGGGCTTAACAGACCACCCAGAGGTTTACTGGGCCTAAAATATAGGCTTAAGATACTTGCAGACATTTTAAAATAATCTCTATTTGTTACTTGTCTCTGGCTACATGATTGGTTCGTGTTCATTGTAGAAAATTTGCAATATCAGATGACAGGGTATGTGAGTGTCCTTGCAGTGTCAGGCGTTGTGGAAGGGAGGATGAATTGGACCTGCTGATGAGCTGTGGTGCCAGGTAGAGCCTGAACACAGCTGCAGCCTGCTCTGTCTGGTAGGGGCCAGGCTCTGGTGTGTGGGGACAGCGTGCAGGTCTGCCTTGCAGCCTCCTGCAGGGCCGCACAGAGTGACCCACAGGTCTTGAAGGCACCCGTGAGTGGTTGGGTGGGAGGTCGTCCGCCAGTGGTCCCTCTGAGGACTGTGCAGTGGCAAACTGAACCTGGGCTGAGGAGGACAGGAACCTGGTCCCAGGGTGCTGCAACACCTGGCAGGGAAGGAGAGTCTTGGTGACCACACACCCACAACCCCAGCTGACACTGTGGAGCAGACACAGCTCGGGGAGCTGAGGGACAGTGCGGGGCAGTGGCTGCCGACAAGGGCCTGCCTGTATCCAGGGTGGGAACCAGGCCCTCTGCGCTCCTCACCACCACTGTTCGGGACAGTTGAATTAGCGTTGACTGTGGGGAAGAGGCAAAGAGCTTCAAGACCTGGGACGGTTGTGCAGGGACCTGGGCTGGAGGGGAAAGAGGTAGCCAGGCCGGCAGGGGCAGAGAGGGCAGACTTTTAAAGGACTGTGGGAAGGGGTTGCCATGACAGAAGAGAAGCAGAGCAGAGTCAGCCTTGCAGGCAGAGGGGACACAGCCCTGAGGACACAGCTCTGAGAGCACTGGCTGCTTGGGGACATGGTCACATGGTGCGTCTTTGTCAACAGCACCAAGGGTGGTTCTCCGTTTCCTGGGCAGCTAGGTGATAGGACTGTGGGCGGTCCACAGGGCAAGTCCTGAGGGCTGGGACTTACCCCTGAAGTTGAAAACTGGATCCAGCCAGTTGCCACATCCTGACTTGGCGTCTCCCTTTCGCTCTGCAGGTAACCACGCTCCCCAACACACTTGTGGGGAACACAGCCGCACCCCGGCAGCGGGTGAGGAAGAGGACCAAGGTGCTGTCTTTGGCCAAGAGGTACTGGGGGCGCCCTTCAGACCCCATTGCATCCTAGTTGCCTTCCCTGGTGGGCATTGCTGAGTCTCCTGGATGTCGCCACTGCCTGTGGCTGCCCCACCTTGGGGTTTGTGGCTTCGTGCTGTCTGCTTTGACCTCTGGGCTTCTGCTCCAGGTGTGTGGATCTCTGCTTTTGTAGGATTCTGCGTTTCAAGAAGGAATACCCTACCCTCCAGCCAAAGGAGCCCCCACCCTCCCTGCTGGAGGCTGACCTCACAGAATTTGACGTGAAGAATTCTCACCTGCCGTCGGAAGTGTTGTACATGCTGAAAAATGTTCGGTAAGAGAAGCCAGGCACGGGAGGCCTGCTTGCTGGCGACTCGCTGCAGCCTGGCATCAGAGGTGTGCACTTGCTGTGGCTGCTGGTGGCTGCAAAGCTGCTCTCCTTGTGCTGCCTCTGCCCCTGGCAGGCAGCAGAGCCTCCTTGCTGGCTCTTTCCTGTTGTGTTTGTTTGCTTGCCGGTGGTTTCACCTTCAGGAGGAGACTCAGAACAGGTGTGGGAAGTGTGTGGCTGGACCATCTGGGTTCCCTGCCATCTCTCCCTGGAAACCCCGTTCCTCTTTCTCACCCCATTTCCCCATCCAGGGAGGGCTCTTCTCCACCTGCCGTTGGTTATGCATCAGGTTCAAATTCAATCACGGATTGAGAGTTCTTTGAGCCGATGGGAAAACAGCTTATGAGAATTCCTGAAGTTTGAGCTGCTGTCCTAAGAGGGATTCCAGGCTGCTGGTGCTGCGGGGTCTGCAGCCCTGTGAAAGCTAGCTCTGTGCATTTGGTGGTGGCCTGTATCCCCGTCAGCCTCTTTCAAAGGCTGTTCTTCCTGGAAGGCTCCCATGTGTGCTCTGGTTCCTGCAGGGTCCTGGGCCACTTTGAGAAGCCACTTTTCCTGGAACTTTGCAAACACATGGTCTTTGTGCAGCTGCTCGAAGGGGAGCATGTCTTCCGGCCAGGGGAGCCAGACACCAGCATCTATGTGGTGCAGGATGGGCGGCTGGAAGTCTGCATCCAGGACACAGTAAGAGCGCTTGTCACACATGCAGGAGGTTAGGGGCACAGAGTGAGGTGGAGGGTGTGGTCTGTTGTGTTTTTACTTAGAGGTTGCCACCTTAAAACTTTTTAAAGTTTTCCACTGAAAAAGTGCAAATTAAAAAATTTTAGTTCTTTAGGGAAGAAGGCATACTTTGATTGCAACATCAGAACACAGCTGCTTTTTTGATGTTGGTGTGTTACCTTTCATACACATGCCTGTCGTTTAGTGGTTTCAGTGGCATTTAGTGGTTTAGTTTCTGTGTTTCACTCCATATATCCTAAGCATTTTGAAATGTTTCTCCCACTTCCTCAGAACACCCTTCAGTAATTGGGTATTGATCTGCCATGATCAATTGCACCCTTGCCTTATTTCCAGGTTTAAGATTATAAATAATTTTAACTCCAAGAAAATAATTAAGGTATTAATTCAGCTGAAGCTAAATACTTGCTCGCTGCCTCTGTTAAATCACAATTGCCCTTGAATCACAATTGCCAGGGGATGACCTCCAGGCCAAACATACTGAGATCTTTTTTTTTTTTTTTTTTTGGTGAGGAAGATTTGCTCTGAGCTAATCATCTGTTGCCAATCTTCTTTTTTTTTTTTTGCTTGAGGAAGACTAGCCCTGAGCTAACATCTGTGCCAATCTTCCTCTATCTTCTATGTGGGTCAATGCCACAGCATAGCTTGATAAGTGGTGTGGGTCTGGGCCCAGGATTCGAACCTGTGAACCCAGGCCTCTGAATTGGACTGCACCGGACTTAACCACAGGGTCGGCCCTAGCACTGAGATCTTGTTGCTTTTCAGGAGGGGCATATGGATTCATTTGCCCGGAGATGTGTGACCCAGGCTTCCCACCACTTGTTATTGTTTAAAGCAGACACTAGTGAACCCCAGACTGTATGAGGTTGCCCCCAGCCTTACGGAAGTTCCCACCTGCCAGAGCCCTGGGGTTGGGCCCTGACCCAGGACAGCTCCTGCATGTCCTTTGGGTTTCTAGACCCCAGTGTTTCAGGGTAGAACCCTCACCTGTGTGGCTTTAGCTCTGACTGGACTTGATGGGATCATTAGGAAGGAAATGGCCTTCATCCAGTTGCCTACAGTCAGTGCCGTCAGCGTCCTGGGCTGTGGTCATCTAGCTGGTGGGCCTTCCTCAGAAGTGCTGGAGCCTTTGAGCCAGATAGAAGGGCTCATGGAGTGTTAGCAGAGCTGGTCCAAGCAAGTTCCAAGGCTTTTCCTGGGCCTCGCTGAGATGAAGCTCCTCTGTTAAATCACCAGTACTGCATGGTTTTCTTTCTCTTTCTCTAGTGGGAAAATGTATCAAAATGCTACCGTTTATACTGAAAATGGCTAAAGTTGGCTCTCACAGCTCTTCTAGTTAGGCCAGCAAACTCACTTAGGTTTTGTGAAATTCAGTCTGAATTCTCCCAGTGAGGACATGCCGTGGGGCTGAAAGGCTGTGCTCAGGCTGGGCTGGGTTCTGCATTCTTCTTATTCCTTCTCATTTTTCTGTCCTCTGCTTCGGAGCTTATCACATCTCTAGTTCCCGCAAGTTGCCTGGGGTGCAGCCTCTGCCCCTCGAGACAGGCGGCGGTGGTGGCTGGCTTGCCCAGCTGGCCTGGGCTGGGCCAAGCCTCCCACGAATGGACCACTCTGCTCTGCTTCCCACACACAGGACGGCACGGAGGTGGCGGTCAAAGAGGTTCTGGCTGGCGACAGCGTGCACAGTCTCCTCAGCATCCTGGATGTCATCACTGTGAGTCCCCTTGGGTGCCCAGCTTCACCTGGACTGCCAGCAGGTCCCTCAGCACCAAGGCCAGTTATCCACAGTGAGGGCCTGGTCTGGCATGGGAGGGACCCCCAGGAGGTCAGGGGTGCGTGTCGGAGCACCTTTGTCCCTGTGTTTAAGAAGAGCTGGGCGTTTCCGTACAGTTTTGACTGTCTCTTAAGTGATTATTTTTTGGACTGAGTGACACGTGCACGTGGTCCAAGATTGAAGAGGCACAAAATGTTGTGTAGAGAAAATGCTTCCTCCTCCTTCAGGCCCTGGGGCCCCTTCCCAGGAGGGACCGTCTCTGGATCTCCTGGGCTAACGTGTGTCTCTCTGTTGCCCCCAGTCTTTTGTTGTTCATTGTTGCAGTGAATGGTCTTGTGTGGACATCGTTTCATATGTTAGAAAACCAATCTTAGGACAAATCCTTAGGAGAGACTTGCTGGAACCAAGGGGATGCACCCCCACAGAGGCCAAACACCAGTCATGTGTGGGGGTGCCCGTTCCTCGCCCCCACCAACTAGTGAGCTGTCTAATATTTGATCTTCACTAGTCCAGTCAATTGAAAAATAGCATCTCCCCTTGTGAGGTTTAAACTTTTTGTTATGGAACATCTCAAACCTCTTCAGAAGTAGAGAGAACAGTAACATCGGTTTGTGTGCCCATCGCCAGTGGCAAAAGTCTCAGCTCAGCCCCTCCTTCCCCCATTAACCAGAATTTAATGTTCATTTAATTTTCTTCTGAGTAAAGTCGACAGACAAGAAAACAAGCCTTCAGCCTATATTAGCTGAACTTTGATAAATGCATACACTTGTGTAACTCAAACGATATATTTGATTTTAATCTTATCCATTGAAGCTATCCCTTTTGTTTTAATTTTTGCTGGATATTGAGGCAACTTGTCCTCAGTTTCTCCAGACATTGCACGGAGGGGTCTCCAGAGCACTCAGGCAGAACCTTAGGGGTGCACCCACGCAAGGCCCAGAGTCCTGATCCTTGTGTGACACAATGGTGGAGCCCTTGGCAGGTGTCTTCTGATCCAGCCCTTACTTTTTGTGCTCCACACAGAGACTTTAGGGGTGTTTCTGGTACTCACCATGTACTCATCAGACTGGCACAGACCTGCTTTGCACTGTTTTGAGGCCTGGGGTGGAGGCGTGGACAGGACTCCGGCATCTTGCTGTGCCCCTGGGACCTGGCGTGTCTTCACAAGACGCCTGGCCAGGCTGAGAGGAGCACCACCTCCTCTGAGCAAGGCTGGCACATGGCCTGGAGGCAGCCTCTGCCTGGAGCGTTGTGCTGGGAGAAGGTACGGGGAAGTGCAGTTCAGGCCAGAGCAGGGTCTGGGCCGTGGCTCTGGCTGGTGTGCGTCTGGATTTGGAAGGCGCTGGTGGGCTTGAAAAGGCCAGAGGTCGAGATGGGCTGTCAGTGCACGTGGAGAGGGATTAGGGAGTTGGCGGCTCTGCACCCCTCTCCACCTCAGCTGGGTTTAAGCAAAAAATAGCTTTGACGCAAATGGGCTGGAGGCCTTCTCTGTTCTGCTTGTTTTTGGCTGATCCAGATCTCATTGTGTCTTTTGGGTTGAATTCCATTTCTTGCAGAGTTGTGTGCTGTGAGCAAGGCCAGGGTTCCCGCTGTCCCCCAGCCGGCTGCAGGTGTCTTGTCCTGGTGTTAGTGGTCAGCCCTGCCCCTCCTCCCTGCCAGCAGGACTCTGTCTCCCCTGAGTAGGTGGGAAAAGAGAATGGGTGACACTGGAGAGAAAATGAGTCTGTATTGTAACTAATTGATCATTTGGAAGGCTGTCACTTTTGCCTCACCAAACATTTTTGTCATTTTAAAAGAATTTTAATTCTTATTCAAATAACGTGGACAAATTCTAAAAACATATTTGATGTTTTATGCACCGCAGCTGTCTGTTCCACTGCACCTTCCCTGGAAAAGCCGCTCCCAGCTCTTTCTGGCTTCTCTGTGCAAACTGCTGCTCTTGCTGTTCCCTAATTCTTCCGTTTGAGACCCCTGTCGACTTCCTGCCCTGGAAAACGAAGGCAGTTCTTCTCTTCGTTGCCCTGCTCGCCTGCCCGCTCCTCCCAGCCCGTGAAGCCGCACCCCCGCAGTCTTCTTCTGCCCCTCACACCGAGCCTGTGAGGCCTGCAGGAAGTTTGTCTTTCTTCGAACTTTGCTCTCCCCGAGTTAACAGTCGCCTCCTTCTTGGTTGCTTAGTTCTCTGCGCTCTTCCTGCACTGACACCCTGACCCAGCGCTCGTCTGAGCCCCCATCCTGCAGTCCTGTCTGACCTCCACGCCCAGGGCCACTCCCCTCAGCTCCTTGCCCCTCACCCTGGGGTCCTTCCTTTCCTCTTGTTTTGGGGGGCAAATCCTCCATCAGCTTCCTGAGAGGGTGCAGGAGAGAGTGTTAAACCCTACAAATCTAGAACTGTTTGCTTCTACACTACCATTGTCTTTTGGTGGTGCTTTCCAAGAGAACTCCTCAACTCTGTTTTCCAAACCTTCCATTGAATTTTGAATTTATGTCTCCATGTTTTTTATTTCAAGAGCTCGTTTTTTTCCCTCTGAATGTTTTTCTTTTTTTAAAAAACATCTTGTTCTTTTTTCATGGATGAAGTAAAATGAGGTTTTCTTTTGCTCCCCATGTCAGCTCTGGCTCTCATGAACTTTTCTTCTCTGTTTATTTTGGCTTCCGTCTTTCAGATTGGGGCTTTTCTTGTTCCCTAAAGTCCACTTACTTCAGAGTGAAGTGCCCATTGGACCTGGCTGCACAAGCAGCACAGCTGAGCGCAGACATGTCGTGGTACCAGAACATGGGGCCAGAGAGGCCAGACACAGAGCGCGCGCTTACATGAGGCTTGGCATGAGTGAGTCTAACACGTGATGTAGAGCCAGGTGGTCACTATTTTAGGATCTGTGAGCCACGTGGTCTCTGTGCAGCTACTCGACTCAGCCATCCTAGTGCCCATGAGCGTGCGTGGCTGTGTTCCAGCAAAGCTTTATCTACAAAAACAGGCGCTGGGTAGGATTTGGCCCTTGGGCTGTGGTTTGCCCTCTGTGACAGAGGCAGATTAGGGTTACATGTCAGGGCTAGGTTGATTTGGGCTTAGGGGAGGCGTACGGTAATCTGGGTTGCTAGAAATGTTCTATATCTTCATTTGAGTGGTGGTTATATGGGTTAATTATGAAAAGACAAATAGAGTGAGCTACTTGGAAGCTAGATGTGAGCCCACGTTTGCTCAGCGCCTGTCCCTTGGGGCTCCCTGCAGGAAGGCTGGCAGGGGGTCCACAGCTGAGAGTGTAGGTCTTTCTCTAGAGCAGAGTCCCAGAGGAGAACCCACCAATATCCTGCTGTGGTGAGATTGGCTTGGAGTCAGGGAAGGCGTCTGGCGGTGCCCACATCCAAGTGGACACTGTCCTCTGGCCCGGGTGTGAGATGGCAGTCCTCCCATGGCTGTGCCTGATGTCCTGGTCCTCACACCTGTCTGCTTCACCGTCTCCAGAAGAACACCGGTGGCCGGCTGCAGGGGAGGGGAGAGGATGTGGGCCAAGCAGCCTGCAAGGATCGGTTTTCACTGTCTTGGCTCTATACCCTGAAGAGAACGTTTCAGCTTTCACTGGACAGCCCGTCAGTTCCATTAGCTGCCCCTCTGTCGCTTACTCTGCATCAGCTTCCAGGATGTTGCTGACCTGTCTCCTCTGCTCTTAGCTTTTGTCTTCATCCTTGGAGGTTCGTGTCTTTCTAACAGAGCAGAGAGGAGCACATGTGCCCTGAGGGAATGGGGTTAGGCGTTTACCTTCAGACTGCCGTTTTTAATGGGTAGTAGGCTTTGTGATTATTTTTTTCCAGTTGAAGTAACAATATATTTTTTGACACTGAGGCAATTTTGATTCTTTTATTTACTTTTCTTTCCAGTTTTGAGAAATAATTGACGTATATCACTGTATACGTTTAAGCATGGTGGTTTGATTGACATGTATTGTGAAGTGATAACAGGATGTCTGTGTCTAGTTAACATCCATCATCTCATATAGCTACAGTTAGAAGAAGAGGGATTTCTGCTTGTGATGGGAATCCTTAGGTCTGCTCTCAGCAACGTTCCTGTACGTCGTCCAGCAGTGTGGAGCTGCGGTCCCCATGTTGTGCATTACGTCTCCAGTGCTTATTTATCTTATAACTGGAAGTTTGTACTTTTGACCACTTTCCTCTAATTCCCCCTCCCCCTACTATTTTAATTTTTATAAATTTGTTATGAAATATTTCAGCTATACCAAAAAGCACGCTATAGTAGGCAAACATATCAGCTGTCACCCAGCTTATGTAGCGATCACCCTGGCCAGCTGTCACTCAGGTTAGCTGTAAACCGTCAGTACCATGTAGTCACCCACCCACCCTCTGGTTTCAGCCCCTCCTTTCCTCGGGGGCAGCTGCTCCTCCGAGTTTTCTCTGGCCCCCTCGCACGTGTGGCATAATTGTGCAGAACTCTGTTCTGCAGCCTCCTTGGTTTGTGCAGGGTTCTTAGCATAAGAGCCATCCGTGTGGATGGGGTTGTTCTAGTCCAGTCGTCTGCTCCACTATTGATCTCTCTGTTGCTGATTGACATTTAGGTTGTTACATTGTTTTCTGTTGCACCTTGTGCTGCTGAGAACATTTGTAAACACAGGCAAGTGTGAGGCTTTCTTGGGGGTCTGTACCTGGGCCTTGTTCATACCCGGAGTGACACAGCCTCTCCCTGTGGTTTTTATAGTTTCTTGATTTTAGGTAAGGGTGAGGGCACTTTTCTTCTGACAGGTCAATTTGAAAATATAATGCCCACAAGCCATTTTTGGCGATAGCTGCTAAGTTGTCATTCCTTCTCCTACCCTCCCTCCAAACATTAACACACTTTTCTCTGATTCTGGAATGGAGATGAGAACTCCTCTCTGATAGGGTTTGTGGAGACGTTCCTCCTTGGTTCTCCTAGGGTCTCCTAGCTGCTTGACTTGCTGGTGAATGGAGATGGACTGGCTTCACAGGTCCTGTAGAGACAGCTGGGAAGTGGGGTGAGGCCATGTCCAAGATACACCATCCACCCCTGTGAGCCAGAGGAAGAGGGTGTCCACTCTCCACAGAGCAACCAAGCAGTGCATAAATGGCTAGAGGCATGCCGGGAATCTGGAGCCGGCCTGGACATCTGGCAGGCAACTGCTCAGTATCATTCTGTGCTCATGTTTCTTGTGGTGTGGTTATGGGTCTCTTAGGGGCAACTTTCTCTTCATAAAGGATTTGAAAGAGCAGAAAGGAGTCCAAGCAGAAGAAATAGGACTGAGTTCTAGAGCTCACTTAGAACGTCCTGAGAACCAGATGCCCAGTGTTCCTGACACACAGGGTTGTGCAGCAGGAGGGGCCTCTGCCAGGTTTGCCTCAGGGTATAGCAGTGTCTGAAGATTGGTTTCACCTTGCTTAAATTCTCATTTGCATGGCCCAGCATCTGAAAGTCCTCCCTAACAGCAGCAGCAACAAGTCTCATCACACAAGTGAGCTGCTGTCTGTGGTGATTTATTAGGCTTCTTCATTCTGACTTTCAAAGAAGAAGGAAATTGAGATTTTTATTTTTGATAAAACTAAAATAGAGTTCCAGTTCTGCTGTGGCAGGGTGCTGCCCCTACAGCCTCTCTCTCCTGCTGATTACAGCTAAAAACTCTGGACAAAATTCAAGAAGCAGTTACTGAAGACTGAAAAGTAGGCAGATTGTGGGTGGGAATGAAAGCAGGAGAAGCAGTCCACGCAGGGTGAGTTCCCAGGTTTTCCTCTGTTGTCTCACTGCGCTGCCTCAGTGGTGGCCCAGTCAGGAAGCCAGAGCTCTGATAGGAACCCGTCTTTCTGAGAGCGGGAGAGTGTGTGTGTGTGGATCCTGGAAGAAGACGTCTGAAGAAGCAGGTCCCCTGAGGCTGTCTGTGAACCTCTCCCAGTCTCCGAGCAGACCCAGCAGTGCAGCACAGACCCTGAGAGCTGGATGAAGAGTCAGACTAACCCCCGTGGAGGGCACCCATGCAGGATGGAGAAGGCCTCAGAGGCCACACTTTGGGACCCACTGCCCACAGGTGGTAGGACAGAACGTGTGTCTGAACCTAACCAGCTGATAACCTGCTAAAAAAATCAACATTCTCCAGAAACTTTTAACCTAAACCTAACCATATCAATAATAATGTTGAATACACAAATTAAGTAACTGAGGTGGACAGATTGGATGGAAATACCAAGATCCAACTATATGCTGACTTCATGAAACCCACTTTAAATGTAAACACTTAGATTAAAGGTAAAAGGATGGGAAAAGTCCCATTATAACTCCAATTAACATAAAAATGAAGGGCTCTATTAATATCAGACAGAGTGGACTTCAAACCAAGAAATGTTACCAGAGGGGCTGGCCCCGTGGCCTAGTGGTTAAGTTCGCGCGCTCCGCTGCAAGTGGCCCAGTGTTTCGTTGGTTCGAATCCTGGGCGCGGACGTGGCACTGCTCATCAAACCACGCTGAGGCAGCGTCCCACGTGCCACAACTAGAAGGACCCACAACGAAGAATATACAACTATGTACCGGGGGGCTTTGGGGAGAAAAAGGGAAAAATAAAATCTTTAAAAAAAAAAAAAGAAATGTTACCAGAGATAAAGAGGGATATCACTCACCAAGAAGATATAACCATCCCAAAGGTGTGTGCACTTAACAACAGTTTCCAATACATAATTTCAGAAGTGGAACAGAAACTGACAAAACTGACAAGAGAAATAGACAAATCCATGGTTGTAGTTGGTGACTTTAACTTTTCTCTCAGTAATCAATAGACCAAGCAGGCAGAGAATCTGCAGAGATAAAAAGAAATCTGAACAACGCTATCAGCCACCTTGATTAGTTAATTGATTAACTTATCAAACACTGTTGAACACTGGACTCAACAACAGCAAAACACACGTTCTTTTCAAGGGCATGTTGGGTGCTCACAAGACATGCTGGTGTTCTGGGCCGTAAAAGAAATGTTAATAAATTTCAAGGAACTGAAATCATCAAAGTCTGTCCTCTGATTATAATGGTATTAAACTAGAAATCAATAACAGGAAGAAATATAAGAACTCCCCTAAATAGTTGGAAATTTAAAAATACATTTCTAAATAAAGCATTGGTCAAAGAAGTTGCAAGGAAATAAAAATATTTCAAACTAAATGAAAATGTAACATATCAAGATTTGTGGAGTGCAGCTAAAGTAGTGCATAGAGGAAAATTTATAACATAAAATGCTTGTATTAGAAGAGAAAGAAGGTCACCAGTCAATGATCTAAGCTTTTATCTTAAGAAACTAGGAAGAGCAGATGAAAATGCAAAGCAAGCAGAAGGAAGACAATAATAAAGATAAAAGCAGAAATCAGTGAAATTGAAAATAGAGAAACAACAGGAGAATCAGTGAGAACAGAAGCTGGCTCTCAGAGAGCATCAGTAACATGGAGAAACCTATTGCCAGACCAGTGAAGAAGAAATGGAGAAGACAAGCTACCAACATCAGAAATGAAGGAGGGGACGTGTCTACAGACTCTATAGATCTAAAAAGACGAATAAGGGAATGTTATGAACAACTTTATGCCCCTAAAATCCACAACTTAGTTGAAATCAACAAAGTCCTGGAAAGAGAAGTACCGGAGCTCCTCAGTAAGACTTAGACTGTCTGAACAGTCGTGTCTACCAGAGATAGCAGATTTGTAGTTGAAGTCCATCCCACAAGGAAAACTCCAGGTATAAGTGGCTTCACTGTGGCATTCTGCTTAACATTTAAAGAAGAAATCATGCTAATTTTACACAAACTCTTCCAGAAAAGTGCAGAGAAGGAAATACTTCCCAAATCAATTTTGAGCCAGTAGTACCCACGTACCAAACCAGACAAAGACATTCCCAGAAAAGAAGATTGCCGGCCAATATCTCTCATGAACAGAAATGCAAAATCCTCAGTGTTAGATAATCCTGAAACACCCTCATGTGTTAGATATCCTCTAAGATCCTCATACACTAGAGATCCTCTAATACCCTCATGTATTAGATATCCTCTGATACCTTCATGTATTAGATATCCTCTAAGATCCTCATACACTAGAGATCCTCTAATACCCTCATGTATTAGATATCCTCTGATACCTTCATGTATTAGATATCCTCTAAGATCCTCATACACTAGAGATCCTCTAATACCCTCGTACACTAGATACCCTCCAATACCCTCATGTATTGGAGGTCCTCCGGTAGCCTCATGTGTTAGAAATCCACAGTATCCTCATATATTAGATATCCTCTAATATCTTCATATATTAGATATCCACATTATCCTCAAATATTAGAAATTTGAGTCCAGCAATATATAAAAAAATGATAATACCTAATGATTTTGTAGAGTTTATTCCAGGAATGTAGGACTGTTACATCATTTGAAAATCAATCAATGTGATTCACCATATCAACAGACTAAAGAGAAAAACCATATGCATCTCAATAGATGCAGAAAAAGCATTTGGCAGAATTCAGCTTTCCACTCGTGTTAAAAACTCTCAGAAAACTAGGAAAAGAAGAGCATTTCCCATATCCAGTAAAGGACATCTATAAAAAGCCCCACAGCTAACGTCATGCTTAGTTGGGGGAGACTGAATGCTTTCCCTTGAAGATGGGAAATAAGCCCGGAATGTCCATTCTCACCGCTCCTGCTCAGCATCGTATCGGAGGTCCTCCTCAGGGTAATGAGGGGAGAGAGAAAGAAGCAGCACACATGTTGGAAGAGAGAAAGGTAAAACAGTCTCTATTTTCAAACAATGTGATTATCTATCTAGAAAATCCTGTAGAATCTACTAGAAAGCTACCAGAACTTATGAGTGAGCATGGCAAGGTTACAAGACCAATACTAAATAAAACCAATTGTATTTCTATATGTTAGCAATTAGAAATTGGAAACTGAGGTTTTAAAGAATGGTAGTGTTTATAATAGCACCACAGCCCACACAATAGTTAAGTATTAACAGAATATGTGCAGGTTATGTGTGTACAGCACTGAAGAAGGACGTCAAAGAAGGCTTGAATGAATTCGAGGAATATGTGTTTTCATGGACTGGGAGACTCAATACTGTTAAGAAGGCAGATTTCCCCAAATTGTTCAACAGAATTCCAATCAAAATCCCAGCAGGCTTTTTTTTTTTCCTAGAAATAGATTGATTATAAAATTATATGGAAAGGCAAAGGAACTAGAAGTAGCTAGAAGAATTTGAAAAAGAAAACAAAGCCGAAGGACTCACGACTTGATTTCAAGACAGTGTGATGGTGGACACTGACGGGCAGAGCTGGGCAGACAGTCCAGAAGTCGGTGCATATGTGGAGTGAGCCGATCTCTGAGCGAGGTGCAGAGGCAGCTCGCCGGAGAGAGCACCGTCTTTTCAACAGGGTGCCAGGACAGTGGACAGGATGTGCAGACGTGCGTCTCAGCCCACACTTCACCCTAACTCCAAATGGGTCACAGACCTAGATGTGAAACCTGGAAGTATAGAATTTTCTGAAGAAAACTTTTGTTACCTTGTGATTTGCAAAGATTTCTCAGACGTGACACAAAAAATACGATCCATGAGAGAAAAAAATTGGAAAATTAGATTTCACCAAAATTAAAAACTTGTGGTTTATGAAAAACACTGTTAAAAGGATGAAAAGTCAACCTACAGACTGGGAGAAAATATTTGCAAAACATGACTCTGATAAAGGACTTGTATCAGAGTATACAAAAATCTCTCAAAACTCAATATTAAGAAAACAAGCAATTCACTAAAAAGACAAAAGGTCTAAACAGACATTTCACTGTAGATAATATGACAATGTCAGAGAAGTAAATGAAAAGTCACTCGTCATCAGTAGTCATTTGGGAAATGAGAGTTAAAACCGTGGTGAGATACAACCCACCTCTTGGAATGATGGATTAGACTGATAGAATCGAGGCCACAAGACAAAGTCTGCAGGCTCTCTCCTCCTGGAGGTGGGGAACACCCCAGCCCTCTAATCCTGGAGTCAGTCCTCCTGGTGTGGCCAGCCCCATCCTGAGACTGCCGAGGTCCACCCTGCGTAATAGAAACACTGCTAACACTTGGGGACTTCCAAGGGTTGAGAGGCTCCTCTGAGGAACCGGAGAACAAGACTGGCCAAATTCTTCATTCTACAACCCTGACAGTGCAGGTATAGTGTGTAGGAGTCACCCAAAACTCTCATTTGTTGCTGGTGGGACTGCAAAGTGCTGCAGCCCCTGTGAAACAGATTGGTAGTTTCTTAAAAGTTATAGATGCATATACCATATGACCCAGAAGTCCCACTCCTAGATATTTAGCAAGAGAAATGAAAACTTTGTTGACACAAAACCCTGTATGTGAATATTGTAGCAGCTTTATTTATAATTACCAAAACTGGAAAAAATCCAAATGTCCTTCAAACTGCTGGAGAGATAAACTGATGCATCTGTAAAACAGACTAGGTCTCAGCAGTCAAGGGCACAATGTACTGGTACAGGAGCAGCATGATGAATCCCAAGTGCATCATCTCAGTGAAAGGAGCCAGACCCCCATGTCATTCCACGTAGGTGACATTTTGACAAAGGCAACCCCATCAGGAAAGAAAAGAGCTGAGTTGTTGCTGGGAACCAGCAGTGGGAGGAGAAAGCGATGACGGGACTCAGAGCTGTGCACCAGTCAGTGTGAAGCTCACTGCACAAGACAGTACCTTGACTGAAAGCCAGTTCCCAGAAGACGGAAGCCGAGTGCTGCCGACTCGTCCTCATCCGTGTGGAGTCCTGTTGGCACTCTGCTTCTCAAGCCGAGCCTCCTTCTCAGAGGCCCTGTGCTCACGGCAGGGCGAGGCTCCGCCTCAGGGTTGTTTGGTGGGGTAGTCCTAGCTCCACGGGGTAGGGTGTCTCACACACCCTTTTGGAGAGCAGGGTTCTGAGAGGTGTGACAGTCGAGACCAGCACAGGGACTTGGAGAGCGGGTTCTGAAATCTCAGGACAGGCGAGAGCAGACTAACTGGAGCTGTTGTTACAGGGCCACACTGCACCATACAAAACAGTGTCAGCCCGTGCCGCTGCCGCATCCACTGTCCTCCGGCTTCCAGCCGCGGCTTTCCAAGGAGTTTTTGAGAAATACCCTGAAACCCTCGTGAGGGTGGTGCAGGTGCGTTGCTCTTCTAGTCAAGCTCTCCGTCTGCCATGGGCCGTCTCAGGGCAGGTCCCAGATCGTCAGTTTATGTGTGGCTTCGGAGTCTGGTAGCTATGAAGACGCATCCCAGACTGTGGGATTGACGTCGTGGCAGGACGGACTGCTGGCATGGTGGGGTTCTGGGTGGGTGTAAGGAGGACTAAGGTGGTTTTTAAGAAATTTTGTAAGACATATTTTACAATAAAAATTCACCTTCATAACCTCAAAGAGGTCCTCAAATCTCCCACTAAACCCCAAAAGAGTGCGTTTTTTATTATTAAACTTCTTGTTTTGAAGTAATTTTAGATTTACAGAAAACTTGTGAAAACAATGAAAGTGTTCCCTCATGCCCCTAATGCTAACATCTTGGGGGACCACAGTGAGTTGTCACAACACCCCAAGGTGGCTCCAGGTGTCTGGGGGAGGTGCCAAGCCTGGTACAGGTGGCCCCTCTCTCTCACAGATCATCATGGTGCGGCTGCAGAGGGTCACCTTTCTGGCTCTGCACAACTACCTGGGCCTCACCACGGAGCTCTTCAACCCCGTAAGTGCAGCCTCAGCCTCCTAATCTCTGGTCCTGGGACCCTGGGCTTTGGGAGGGGACGATGGGCCAAGTTTACTTGTCTGGGCCTCGATTCTCCTGGGGTCTTGTGCTAGGAACCAGTTAAGTGGAGGAAGGTGGGATTCCTTCTCAGGTGGTGGAATGTGTCCGCCCTAGAGACTCGCCACCTGTTTGCGAGTGGCCTTGTTGTGCCTCCACTGTTCCCGTTCCAGGAGAGTCTGGGCTTGGCCTGAATGCGGCTCCTCAAATCACCCCATTCCATAAGCACGCCTGCCCCTTTCCAGCTCCTCCCTGGGGCACACTGAGCTGACCGCTGTCCAGTGGAGCTGTCACCTCCTGTCCCCTCCCGCCCCAGAGAGTTCTTGTGAGAATGAAACGAGGTGATCGCTTTGCCTGCCTTGTCCCCATAGCCTGAAACAGTGCCTGGTACTGGGGAGCCCAGTGCCTGTTTGTGGACCCTCAAACAAATCCCCTGCAGGTCCCAAGTGCCAGCAGACATTTGTTGTCAGTGTCAGATTTCACTTGGATGTTCTCCCTAGTTTTGATGATATTTTAGGTTGTGTCTTCTTCCCTTGTTGATATTTCAGAGTATATCCTGTTGTTTTCTGCATTATTCTTCATCTTCCTGAAGAGTATGAAGGTTTCTGACAATTTTGACTGTCATTTAAACTTGATAGAGACGCTGGGATAGAATGCGGCTCAGCCTCGGCCCCTGACACAGACCAGGGCTCCTTTCACGTCACTGCTTTCCTGGGCGGTGCCTCCTCTCTTTCTGGGAAATGGGGCTTTTTCTCAAGGGTTTCACACCAGCCCAGGTGTGCTCCTGGAGCAGCCTGCTTCTTTCGCATGTCCCAGGAGAGCCAGGCCATCCCCCTCGTGTCTGTAGCCAGTCTGGCTGTTGGAAAGACCAAGAGGCAGGTGAGCTGCAGCCCTGAGGAGCGACTTGAGAGGTCCCTGCGGCCCCAGGAGTCCTGCGACCCAGGTACTGCCCCGGGACTGACCTCCAGCCTCCTTCCCTCCCTCCCACCCCTCCAGTCACCAGCTTTCACCTCCTGTCACTGTGGGAAGACCTGGCCCCCGGGAAAAGACACTCAGGGAGCAAGTTCCAAGCTTCGCTTTCTGACCACACTGCTCTGAGCTCTCCAGAGGGGCTTAGATTTGGGGAAATAAACTGTCCTTGAGGCTTCTTGGCCAGGAGTCACCTCCAGAGTGATGGCGTAACACGCAGCCACACTAATAGATGTGGGAGATGTCACCTGTTTATAAACAAGTGACTAACAAAGTCTGTGAAGTTCAGCGTCCTTACTGGAAGGTTATTTTGGATTCATTCACCTGAGGGACAGGTGGAGCCCTGAAGCTTGCCAAGCTCATCCCAGGTGTGCTCAGACGGCCACCTTGACTAAGAATGCCACTCACAAAGGGACATTGCTTCCACCTGGGGCTTTAGTTTACCCTCAAGGTGCTCGGCTGGCAGCAAGCAGCCAGTCAGTTCTGGAAGACCTTGGAGTAGGGGCGGAGCAGGGCCTGGGTCTGAGGCTGGCACTCACTCATCACTCACCTAGGCAGATGGGCACAGGTGATTGGCCAGGCAGGGCAGGTGATGAGGATGTAGCCCGAGGTGGCAGATGTGCAGGGCCACAGAGGGCTGTCTCTGGGCCTCGAGACAGGTGGTTGTGTGCTGCTGTGGGAACAGAGGCCTTGCTTCCTGTCAGTCTTGTCTCGTCCCAGCAGATCATGGGGGCAGCCGTGCAGCAGCCTCTGGGCCTCTGCTGAAGAGGAGCCATTCCGTCCCACTGCCTTCTGTCCACAAAGAGATCTCGGATGAGCTCGGCAAGGCCCAGGCAGGTGACAAGGCCCCTTCGGCTCCACCAGGTAAAGGACCTGAGCTTGGAGCGTTCATAAGGTGGGCAAGCCTTCAGGCCCAGAGGACCCTGCGCCCACACTCTGGCTCTTGATTTGAGGCAGTGGTGGGCTTCTTACTGCCCTGAACATCCTGTGGGCTCCTCTCCACATTGCCCCTGGCTCACCACTGCCCCTGGTGCCGGTGCACATGAAGCTTCTCCTGGCCAGGCCCTGTGTGCCCTTCCTGCCCCTGTGGGCGTGTCTACCCCCGCACCGTCCTTTCTCCTTGTGCTGGGCTCTGCCCACCAGCATGCTAACATGCTGTGTCCTCCCCGAAAGGTTTTTCCTGGGCCCTCTGTACCCCTGAGCCGTCACCCAGGTTTGCTTTCATTGCAGCAGAATTCTCCCCAGGGGGCCCTGCACCGCCCCCCGCCCCCTCACAGACTTTGTCTCTGCTTTGTTTTCTTTCCGGAGTCTCAGTTGCAGAGTTTTCTTATCCCTTTGGTCATCGATTGTTTCTCTTCGCCTCTCCCCGAGGGCCTTCCCCTGTGAGGACCTTTGTTGTGACCTTTGCTTGCTTGTGAGTTTCACAGCCTGGATGGTTTGCGTGGGTGCATCCTGGCAGTGGCCCAGGGGGCGGCTGGGAGTGATGTCCCCATCAAGCCTACAGCTAGCGGGCTGTCAACACTCCCCCACAAACCAGCTCACTCCTTACCACCTTTCTAATTTTGCTCTTATGTTTGTTAGAAAGTGTGTTTTGTTTTCACTTGCATTTTGTGGCTTGCTGGCAAGTTTCATCACCTCCTTGACAGCTCTTTGGTTCCCTCTTTAGGAGTTGTCTGTATTCTTTGCCCATTTTCTGCAGTTTCTTGAGGTTTTCTTGTTGGTTTGTATTAATTCTTTTTGTGCTCCAGGTGGAGAACCCTCGTCAGTGTTAGTTGCTCAGATGTCTTCTCCTGATCTCTGTCATCTGGAAGCACGGCCGGGGCACCTGCACGCTGCAGGAGCCCTCATGTTCCTTTATTGAAACCTTGCACGTTGTGTTTCGAGTCTTCCTCTTTTCTTGTTCCCAGGTCATAAGTATATTCTAGAGTCTTTCTGTTAGCTTTTCAGTTTTGCCTTCCACATTGAGGTCTTTCATTCCTTGTCATTCTCTCTTGCATATGTTCAAGGTAAGAAAGTCAGCTTTTTCTTACTCTATAGAGTGTTAATTTGCCCAACACCATCAACAAAACACTCTTTCATTTACCTTGCTGTTTTGGTGCCATTTTCATTAGGTATCAAGTTTCTGAATCTACATGATGTTTTGTTTAATGACAGCTTTTTTGAGATATAATTCACATACCATAAAGTTCACCCTTTTAAAGTGTATAATTTAGTGGCTTTTGGTATGGTCACAAAATTGTGCATCAATTGCCACTATCTAATTCGCAGAACCTCCCCCCCGCAAAGATTGACCCCTGAGCTAACATCTGTTGCCAATTTTCTTGCTTTTCTTCCTTTTTTTTTTCTTCTTCATCTCCCCAAAGTCCCCCAGTACATAGTTGTATATTCTAGTTGTGAGTGCCTCTGGCTGTGCTATGTGGGACGCCGCCTCAGCATGGCCTGATGAGCAGTGCTAGGTCCACGCCTAGGATCGGAACTGGCAAAGGCCTGGGCCACCAAAGTGGAGCACGCGAACTTAATCACTCAGCCACAGGGCTGGCCCCTAATTCCAGGACATTTTCATCACCCAGTAAAGAAACCCTGTACCCCTTAGCCATCACTCCCCATGCCATAGCCCCCAGCCCTGGCAACCACCAGTCTGCTTTCCATTTCTATGGATTTGTCTGTTCTGGATATTTCATAACTTGGATCTACTTTTTAGGTATTTTTGGTGTTCTGCTGGTTTATTTGCCTGTTTCTTTACTAATACCAAGTTATTTTTTGTTTTCACTAACTGTTTATGGATGTAAATATGTGTTAGAATATGTAAATCCTAAGAGGACAGTTTGATGAATTTTCACAAACTGAACTCATCTGTGAGACCAGCACCCAGATAAAGAAACTAGTGTCCCAAGCCCCGTTTGTGCTTCTCCACTTACCACCAGCAGTGATATTTAGACGGCAGCAGCCTGTCCCACCAGTGACACCTACTCTCTTGATCTCTGATGGTTCAGACTGCTTTTGAGTCTGGCTTCTTGTGCTGAGCCTTGTGTTTGTGACATCCGTCCGTGTTGCTGTGTAGCCATATGCACCCGTCCTCACTGTCGTGCAATGTTTTATTGTGTGAATATACTGCATTTAGATGTCTGTTGAATATACATGTACATTTTCTCATCGGAACTGCTGATCATAGAATGCACATATGTTTAGCTTGGGAGATCCTGCCAATCGTTTTCCAAGCATTTGTCCTGATGTGTACTCCCACCAGCCTCATAAGACTGTCTGGTTGCTCCAGTCTGCACTGTTCAGCACAGAATCACCCGCCACATGTGGCTGTTTACATTTAAATTCTAACAATTCGATCCCCAGACCTACTCAGGGGCTCATTGGCCTTGTGTGTCAGAGAGTGTAGCTTACAGGCCACACAGCCTACAGGCCACGCCATCTTGCAGGAAGTCGTCCTCCCCAGCCTGTGCTGTTTTCCATCTTTTTCATTTTGGCCCCTCTGTGCCCTGCAGGGGGTTCTTGTGGCTGTAGCTCCAGCTTCCTGATGACTCCCGAGCCTGAGCACCTTCCATCTCCAAGGGGATGGTGTTGAGTTGTCTTTTGCCTGTTTTCCTTTTAGGTTATCTTTCATTTTCTTGTTGATCAATAGGAGTTGTTTAGGTACTCTCTGTATGAGTCCTTTGTTGGATGTATGTATTAAAAATATTTTCTGCTCACTTTTCACTCTCTTAATGATATCTTTTGATGAATAGAAGTTTTTAAATTTAATTATAGTCCAATTTATCAATTTTTTTCTTTTGTGGTTAATATATTTTGTGTCCCATTTAGGAAATCTGCCTGTAAGATTGAATGTTTGCCTTTCGTATTCACCCATCTAGGACTGACTCTTTTGTCTGAAGTGAGTCGGGGTCAAGATACATGTTTTCCCATATGGCTGTCCAGTTGACCTGCCACGTTTAAAAATATATGTTTAGTGAATTTTTTCAAATAAAAGAAGCTTAAATGATAGATAACTGAAAATAATAGCAATCCACATATAATGAAATTTGAGTGCGAATTATCCAGTTCCGTGAACATATCCAGTTAACATTCCTACAGATACAGAGCTGCCTTTCCTCTGGTCTATATAGATATGACACTCATATATATAGGACATATTTCTGGAAAACATCAGAGATACTCAACATTTTAAGTTTTATAAACTGTGTGATTATAACAAAAGCATTCTGTAGAAATGTATAGCCTTTAATGTATGCATGTTCTTATCACAAGGAGTATGGTTGGGTTTTGTTTTTAAAATAGATATTGGTATCATTATACCTTGGCTTATTAGTAATAAATAATAACAAAACAGTAATATGATAATATGAAATGCACAACATAATATATGTTATATAACAATGTAATACTGTAATAAATGCTATGAATATATGGTATCTTAGAATGGACAAAAATAGCTATTAACTGCTATGTTATTTTAAACTTTTCAAAATCTTATTAATATGATAAGAAAATAGCTGCACATATTTAAGTATTTTCCTATGAAACATAACCTTTAAAAAAATTAGTGGAGGTTGGTCTTTGTGGTTCCTTGTAATGAATCCCACATTTTCTTTTTTCATGTGAGTACAGACTGTGCTCTTCTGCCAGTGAAGGTGATAAGGCAAAGTCACTCTTGAGCCACAGGCAGACCCCACTGTTGCCAGGCAAAGGGCTTTAGTGCGCATTCTGCACGGGCCGTGGTCCGGTCGGGCAAGTGCCCAGGGTGTCATCAGCCCCCTCCCACGCTCTTCTCTGCTTTCGTCTAAAACTGGACATTTGCCATAAAACTGAGAATTTGCAATTTCTGTGTGGTTCTGACGCCAGCTTTCTGTGATTGCCTGAAGTTGGTTTAAATCTATGATTGCAGATTCTTCAGCTTTACTTTTTAGCTCCGTGCTTCCCTGAAGAGTGGTGTACAGCCATTGCCTGACGGGCCTGTGCACACAGACACGCTGCGCAGCAGCTGCCTTCCCACGCCCCTTCCCAGAGGAGGCACTGTCCTGACCTTTTCACACTTAGGGTTTAAATGCTGACAGTACTTTACTGAGGCACGAGTAACACAGAGTGCAGTGTGCCAGCCTCAGTGCGCAGCTCCCTGAGTCCTGACTGCCCTGCACACCGTGGGACAGTGGGAGGCCGAGGTCAGCAGTCAGTCCTCCCTACGCCTTACCTGCGTTTCTGGTTTGGACTATTCTGGAACTTCTGTGATGGAGCGTGCAGGATGTGCTCTCTGTCGGGAGCCCTCCACTCAGCGTCATGCCCTGGAGACTGAGCCGTACCACGGGCACCCGCCGTTTGCGGTGTTGGAGGCTCGTTGATCTCTCTTGTCAGGGCCGAGTGCTGTGTGCAGGATCTCTTGCGCGTTTCAGAACGACCTGAGGAGTAGGCATTAGGACTTCACCATTTTGGATGAGGGAACCGTGGCTTAGAGAAGTCGCTTGCACATACATGGTGCTCGTACATGGTGGGCCTGGGATGCAGACCTCGGTGTTTGATCCAAAGCTCATGTCCTTGCCAGAGTTCACAGCACCTGCTCTAGAGGTTTGCTCGTGCAGGGACTGAATAAAGTTGGTTGTGGCTTGTGAACAAGCAGGACAGCACAGAGGCTTGGCGCTCCCGTGATCTGAGCCTCATCTACCAGGGTCTGTGCTGCTTTGGGTTCCAGGGGGCGCTCGGCCAGCCTTCGGGGAGTGTGTACAGACCAGTGCGTCCGGTCGACCAGTGCGGTGTCCTGAGTCTCCCCTCTGTTTGTAGGGAGCGTCGCAGGTGCCCCCTCAGACCTGAGGATGGCCTGTGACCGCGCCAGGGTTGTCCTACAGGCAGAGGAGCGCCCTGCGAGTGCCGTGGCCAGCAAGGTAGCCGCTCCTCTTCTTACCTCTGCTCTTCCGCTCTACCCTCCCCTGGTGCTGGTGTTCCTTTTGGGGTCCGAGGCTGGCGGGGCCCCCCACCCTTCCCCTCCCATGTCCCCTCTGATTATGCTTCTGTGTCCTCTCAAGTCCAAGAAAAGCGTGGTGGTTGCGGAGACACCATCTGCAGTCTTCCACTACGAGGACAGCACTTCGGATGAGACTGCTGCCAGCAGGAAGACAGATGCCATCTTCAGAGCTGCCAAGAAGGACCTGCTCACTCTGATGAAGCTGGATGTAAGTAGCCCTCCTCCTGCCTTCTCCCTGGCCAGGCTGAGTGGCGAGAGGTGCACAGTCTATTGAGAGGTGGGTGGGCACCTGGCTCTCCCGCAGACTCTTCCTCCTTAGGAACCACTCCTCTCAGGCTGCGTGTCCCAGCTGAGGGCAGCCGCAGCCCTGCCTGAGCAAGACCCCCTCTGGGGAGGGCTCAGGAGAGCGTGGCTTCACAGACCCTCTCCCCTGGAGCTCTCCTGGCGTGTCTGTGCCCAGCAGCCCTGCTGGCCCTGCGCTTCTCCAGGTGCCTGCAGGTGGCGGGGCAGTGGGTGTGGGTCACATGTGTTCCGAGGCTTTGGACGCCACCCAGAATGCTGATCCAGGGCTGAAAGTGGTGGCACTCCCAACTGTGTCTTCATCACTTGCACATTTTTTATTTATCCTCTTTTCCCCTCACAGTTTAAAACGTTACGGATGCCTTACATACAGGAGAGAAGGAACACCCGTGAAACCCCAGTGTCGATGACTAGACAAGTTAGCAGCTACCGACACCAGCTGGTGCCCTCTGCGGCATGGCTCCTTCCTCTAGGCATGGCTCCTTCCTCTAGACAGACCGTGGCCCTGGGCCTGTGTGTGGGCTTTGTCTGAGTGGCTGCTCCTGTGTGTCCTTTGCTCTGCGTCATGTCTGTGGGTCGCCCACATCACTGCCTCTGTTGGGGGCTCTCTTGTTCTTGGGCCAGTATGTGAAAACACCGAGTGTGCCCATCTTTCGTCCCTGCTGGAGGGCACATGTGCCTGGTCACGCGTGTGTCTCCATCCTGGGGTGTGCATCGTCCCCTGTCCAAACTGGCAGACAAGGGCTCCTGTGGCCCTGCATCTGTGCTGGCGGATTCGGACATTTCCCTGTTGGGTCGTGTGGGGCGTGGGGCGAGCAAGGCTTTGTTTTCCTGAGGTTCCCGGGTTCCTGTGTGGGTGTATTTGGTTCGTCTGCCTCGTGGGAGGCAGTGCTTCAAACCGTCTGCCCGTTTCTCTCTCTTTTCCTTTTTTACTTTTAGGGTTTCTTTAAGTTTCCTGAGTAAATCTTTGGTTGGTTAGGTCTTGCACATAGTTGTTTGCTCCAGGATTTGCCGTTTTTGCCTCTGAGTGCTGTCTTCAGTGGCTGGAAGTTCCTAATCGTGATGCTGTAAACTTATCAATCTTTTCCTTATGGTTAGTGCTCTTTGTGCTTTGTTTAAGAAACATTTCCTTATTTTGGCTTCATAAATATTTTTTCTATATTGTTGTCTAAAAGTTTTATTGCTTCACCTTTCTTAAATTTTTTTTTTTTTAAAGATTTAATTTTTATCCTTTTTCTCCCCAAAGCCCCCCGGTACATAGTTGTATATTCTTCATTGTGGGTCCTTCTAGTTGTGGCATGTGGGACGCTGCCTCAGCGTGGCTTGATGAGCAGTGCCATGTCCGTGCCCAGGATTCGAACCAATGAAACACTGGGCTGCCTGCAGCGCTGCACGCGAACTTAACCACTCAGCCACGGGGCCAGCCCCCACCTTTCTTAAATTTTAATGCAGATGGATTTAATTTTTCTGCACAATTCAAGGAAGGACTCGGATTCTGTATATTTTTGCTCGTGGATTCCTGGTTGGCCCAGCATCATGCTTGGAAAGTCTGACCTTTCCCACTGTCTGCTATGCCTCTGTCATAAACCAGGTCTGTCTGGGTCCTCCATTCTGTTTCTCCACTGTTTTTTGGTGTCCGCACATGGTGGTACAGCTTTGCACCGGGCCACCCTCCCAGGCACCCGGGAAAAGGAAACAAGGCTTTCTCCCCGCACCCTCCCAAGGCACGCTCCGAGCTCTGAGGCAGTGACTTTCCCTCTGTCCAGAGTCTTCACTGAAATCCAAGGGAGACCGAGGCTGCAGGGGCTCCCCTCCTCCAGTTGCCTCTCTTCTCAGAGGCTGCAGGGGCCCACTCCTCCAGTTGCCTCTCTTCTCAGAGGCTGCAGGGGCCCACTCCTCCAGTTGCCTCTCTTCTCAGAGGCTGCAGGGGCTCACTCCTCCAGTTGCCTCTCTTCTCAGAGGCTGCAGGGGCTCACTCCTCCAGTTTCCTTTCTTCTCCCAGGAAACTCCACCACGGGAGGTTTAGGTTGCAGGCTAGTGACATCTCGCCGGCTCCGGCCCCAGTCTTGCTGCTGGACATCGGGTGCTGGTCTTTGCTCCTTTGAAAGTGACTCTTTCCTTTTGCTGCTCCTAAGATATTTCTTTTGTCTTTGGTTTTCTGCAATTTCACTATGATAGAACTGGGTGTGGATTTCTTTTTATTTATCTTGCATGAAACTCACTGGGCTTCTTCAATCTGTGTCTCTGAATTCCTTTTGAGAAATTTATCAGCATTACTCTTTAAATATTGTCTCTGCCCATTTTCTCTCTTCTCCTTCAGAAACTCAAATGAATGTATGTTCTCATTTATTCTTTGTTAGTCTTACCCTTTATTCTGGATTTTCCATTAAAAAAGTCTGTCTATCCTTGAATATAGATATTTTTATTTAAGTTCACTAATTCTGTTTTTACAGTGCTAATCTGCTGGTAAACCCGTGTGTGGAGTGCTTAAGTTTCGTTATCCTATTTTGTGGTTCAAGAATGTCTACTTTTAAATCTGCTGTCACGGTTGAATAGTTTGTAGTTATGGCCAAATGTTCCAAATTTGGCTCTCATCTTCTTCAACAGTGAGCACTCCTGCGTTTCTGTAGGTGTCAGGCCTCTCCCTCAGAGTCCCTGTTTTGTTCCTGTGATCCTTGCCCAGAGTGCCTATCTCTCGTTGTGCCTTGTTGTCCTGGGTGACTGTGTGTACGGCGCTCACTTGTGGGAATCACCTGAGCCCGAGACGATGGCACCTTCTTGCAGGAGGGGCCCTGGTCCTTATATTCAAGCTCGAGGCCACCCAGACATCCCAAAGCTGGGCTTCGGAATTCCTCAGTTATGTTTAAAAAATTTCTATTTATTATATTTAATCCAGCAATAAAACTGTCAGATTATTTTAGTGACGTTTTCTCAGTTTCATTTTAAAAACTTTAAACAAACTTATTTTTATTATTTTATTTTTATATTCAGTCATTGGTTCATCTAGAATTTATTTGTTTTCCGTCTTCTTATTCACCATGGAAAGCTTCAAATGCGTCAAAAGGCAGTGGTGATAGCCTTAGGAACCCCAGGTGCCTACCCCCCAGCCAGGGATCACTGCTCACAGCAAGTCTTTCTCCAGCTCCACTGCCAGCCCTCCCCAGTTATGTTCCGTCTGAAAATTTCAAACAGTGTCCTGGACATCCCTCTCTGAAGGCTGAGGATGCTGTTTTAAAACAAATCCATAATGTCATTCTCACAACTAAAATGTTGAACAGGCTCATATCATGATCCACCCAGCCAGTGTTCGTGTTTCCTCAGCTG
Organism: Equus asinus; assembly: GCF_041296235.1. Lineage (NCBI taxonomy): Eukaryota > Metazoa > Chordata > Mammalia > Perissodactyla > Equidae > Equus > Equus asinus. Next base: position 9,993,106 of record NC_091799.1, read on the forward strand.
CATCGTGAATGGGTTTTTTCAATACTTGTTAAATTTTTTTAGCAGACTTTATTTTTTAGAGCAGTTTTAAGTTCACAGCAAACTTGGGGAGATTGTAGAGATTTCCCATAGATCCCCCTGCCCATACACATGCACAGCCTCCCCCATTATCAGCGTCCCCCCCAGATGTCCATTTATTGCAGTTGATGAAGCTACCCATCATTATCACAGAGTCCACAGATTACATTTGGGTTCACTCTTGGTGGTGTACATTCTGTGGGTTTGGACAATGTATAATGACATGTGTTCATGATTACGGTACTATAAAGAGGGTTTTACTGCCCTAAAAATTCTCTGTGTTCTGCCTGTTCGTCCCTGCCCCCCCAACTGCTTACAACCACTGATCCTTTTACTGTCTCCATAGCTTTGCCTTTTCTAGAGTGTCATACAGTTGGAATTGTACATATGCAGCTTCTTCAGATTGGCTTCTTTCACTCAGTCATATGCATCTAAGGTTCCTCCTTGTGTTTTCAGGCCTTGATAGCTCATTTCTTTTTTTTTTTTAATGCTTGATTCCCCTTTTAAAAGAGACACTCATTTTATTTTATTTAATATTTATTTGTATTTTTGATGAGGCAGATTGTCGCTGAGCTAACATCTGTGCCAATCTTCCTCTATTTTGTATGTGGGATGCCCCTACAGCGTGGCTTAATGAGCAGTGTGTAGGTTTGTGCCCAGGATCCGAACTGGTGAACCCTGGGCTGCAGAAGCGGAGCACGTGAACTTAACCACTGCGCCACCGGGCAGCCCCTCAATAACTCATTTCTTTTTAGTGCTGAATGATATTCCACTGTCTAGATGTACTACCATTTATTTATCCATCCGCTTACTGAAGGGCATCTTGGTTTCTTCCAAGTTTTGGCAATTATGAGTAAAGCTGCTATAAATATCTGTGTGTGGGTTTTTGTGTGGACCTAATTTTTCAACTCATCTGGGTAAATACCAAGGAAGATGATTGCAGGATCATATGGTAAAAGTATGTTTAGTTTTGTAGGAAACTGCCAGACTGTGTTCCAAATTGGCTGTGCTGTTGTGCGTTCCCACCAGCAATGGATGAGAGTCCCTGCTGCTCCACATCCTCACCAGCATGTGGTGTTTCCAGTGTTCTGGATTTTGTCCATTCTAATAGGTGTGTAGTAGTATCTCGTTGTTTTAATTTGCCCTTCCCTGATGACATGTGATGTAGCATCTTTTCATAGGCTTATTTGCCATCCATATTCTTTGGTGAGATGTCCATTACAGCCTTTGGCCCATTTTTTAACCAAGTTATTTGTTTTCTTATTGTTGAGTTCTAAGAGTTCTTTGTATGTTTTGGATAAAAATCCTTTATCAGATGTGACTTTTGCAAATATTTTTTCCCAGTCTGTGACTTGCCTTTTCATTCTCTTGACAGTGTCTTTCACAGGGCAGAAATTTTTAATTTTAATGAAGTCCAGCTTATCAATTCTTTTTCTAATGGATCATGGCTTTGGTATTGTAGTTAAAAAGTCATCGCCCAAAGCAAAGTCATGTAAATTTTCTCCTATCTTCTAGGAGTTTTGTAATTTTGTGTTTTACTTTTGGGTCTATGATCCATTTTGAGTTAATTTTTGTGAAGAATGTAAGGTCTGTGTCTAGACTCATTTTTGCACGTGGATTTCCAGTTGTTCCAGCACCATTTATTGAAAAGGCTATCATTTCTCCCTTTTATTGCCGTTGCCCCTGTATCAAAGATCAGTTGACTATATTTATGGAGGGTCTACTTTTGGGTTCTCTGTTCTGTTCCATTGGTCTTTTTGTCAATATTTCACCAATACCACACTGTTTTGATAACTGTAGCTTTACTGTAAATCTTTTATTGACAGGTAGTGTCAGGTTTCTGACCTTGTTCTTCACCTTCAAAGTTGTATTGGCTGTTCTGGGTCCTTTGTCTCTTCAGTATAAACTTTAGAATCAGTTTGTCAATATCCACAAAATAAATTGCTGGAATTTTGACTGGGATTGCATTGAACCTGTAGATCAAGTGGGAAAGAACTGACACTGTGACAATATTGAGTCCTCCTATCCATGGACATGGTCTGTTTCTCTAATTATTTAGTTCTTGTTTGTTTTGTTTCATCAGAGTTGTGTAGTTTTCTCATAGAGATCTTGTACATATGTTGTTAGATTTAATACTTAAGTATTTCATTTTTTGGGGTGCTAATGTAAGTGTTATTGTGGTTTTATTTTCAAATTCCACTTGTTTATTGCTGGCATATAGGAAAGCAGTTGACTTTTGTGTCATAACCTTGTATCCTGCTATAATTGCTTATTAGTTCCAAGAGTTTTTTTGTTGATTCTTTTGGATTTTCTACATAGACGATCATGCCATCTATGAATAAAGATAGAGTTTTATTTCTTCCTTCCCAATGTGTATACATTTTATTTCCTTTTCTTGTCTTATTGCATTAGCTAGGATTTCCAGCGTGACAGTGAAACGGAGTGGTGAGGAGGTATCCTTGCCTTGTACCTGATCTTAATGGGAAAGCTTTGAGTTTCTCACTGTTAAGTGTTATGTTAGCTGTAGATTTTTTATAGATATTCTTTATCAAGTTGAGAGAATTCTCTCTTTGTAATTTACTGAGAGTTTTTATCATGAATGGGTGTTTGATTTTGTCAAATGCTTTTTCTTCATCTATTAATAGGATCCTGTGGTTTTTCCTCTTTAGCCTATTGATGTGATGGGTTACATTAATTGATTTTCAAATGTTGAATCAGCCTTGTATAAGTGGGATAAGTCCTAGTTGGTTGTTTTGTATAATTCTTTTTATATGTTGTTGGATTCAATTTGCTAATGCTTTATTGAGAATTTTTACATCTATGTTCATGAGAGGTATTGGTTTGTGATTTTCTTTTGTTATAATGCCTTTATCTGGCTTTGGTGTTAGGGAAAGGCTGGCCTCATAGAATGAGTTAAGAAGTATTCTCTCTGCTTCTATCTTCTGAAAAAGATTGTAGAGAATTGTCATAATTTCTTCCTTAATATTTGGTAGAATCTACCAGTTAACTCATCTAGTCCTGGTACTTTCTGTTCCGTAAGGTTATTAATTGTTGATTCAATTTCTTTAATAGATATAGGCCTATTCAGATTGTCTCTTTTTGTGTGAGTTTTGGTGGATTATGTCTTTTAAGGAATTGGCTCATTTAATCTAGGTTATCAAATTTGTGGGCATAGGGTTGTTCATAGTATTCCTTTATTATCCTTTTGATGTCCATGGGATCTGTAGTGATGGCCCCTCTTTCATTTCTGATATTAGTAATTTGTGTCTTCTCTTTGTTTTCTTAGTTACCCTAACTAGAGGCTTATCAATTTGATTGATCTTTTCAAAGAACCAATTTTTGGCTTTGTTGATTTTCTCTATTGATTTCCTGTTTTCAATTTTATTGATTTCTGCCTAATTAATTTCTGTTCTAAATTTTATCATTTCTTTTCTTCTGCTCACGTTGGATTTAATTTGCTCTTCTTTTTCTAGTTTCCTAAGCAGAAGCTTAGATTATTGATATTAGATCTTCTTTTCTAATATGTGCTGTCAGTGTTACAAATTTCCCTCAAAGCACTGCTTTCACTAGATCCCACAAATTTTGATAAGTTGTTTTTTCATTTTCATTTAGTTCAAAATATTTTCAAATTTCTCTTGAGATTTCTGCTTTGACCATGTGTTATTTAGAAGTATACTGTTTAATCTCCAAGTATTTGGGGGATTTTCCAGCTATCTTTCTGGGTTTTTTAAAATTTTATTTTTAAAAAATTTGTTATTTTTAAAAAATTTCCTTTTTCTCCCCAAAGCCCCCTAGTACATAGTTATATTTTCTAGTTGTGGGTCCTTCTAGTTGTGGCATGTGGGATGCCACCTCAGCATGACCTGATGAGCAGTGTCATGTCTGTGCCCAGAATCCAATACAGTGAAACCCTGGGCCGCCAAAGCGGAGCGTGTGAACTTAACCGCTCAACCATGGGGTCGGCCCCTATCTTTCTGTTCTTGATTTCTAGTTTCATTCCATTGTGGTCTGAGAGCAGATATTGTACTATTTCTGTTCTTTTAAATTTGTGAAGGTGTGTTTTATGGCCCAGAACGTAGTCTATGTTGGTGAAGGTTCCATGGGAGTTTGAGAAGAATGTGTGTTCTGCTCTCATTGGACAAAGTGGTCTATAGATGCCGTTTGTATCCAGTCGATTGATGATGCTGTTGAGTTCAACTGTGTCCTTACTGATGTTATGCCTGCTGGTTCTGTCCATTTTTTTGAGAGGGGTGTTGAAGTCTCCAACTGTAATAATAGATGTGTTTGTTTCTCCTTGCAGTTCTATCAGTTTTTGCCTCACCTATTTTGATGCTCTGCTGTTAGGTGCATACACATTCTCTTTTGGATTGTTGTATCTTCTTGGAGAATTGACTCCTTTGTCATTCATTATGCAATGCCCTTCTTTATCCTTGATAATTTTCCTTTTCTGAAGTCTGCTCTGTATGAAATTAATACATCTATTCCTGCTTTCTTCTGGTTAGTGTTAGCGTGGTATATCTTTCTCCAACCATCTACTTTTAATCTATATATGTCTTTATATTTAAAGTAGGCTTCTTGTAGTCAATGTCTGGATGGATCTTGTTTTTTTAGCTACTCTGACTATCTTTGTCTTTTAATTGGTGTACTTAGACCATTGATGTTTAAAGTGATTGTTGATATAGTTGGATTAATACCTACCATATTTGTTATTGTGTTTCATTTGTTCCCCTTGGTCTGTGTTCCTATTTTTGTCTACCACTCTTTTTCTTCTTTTTGTGGTTTTAATTGAAAATTTTATGCGATTCCATTTTCTCTCCTTTCTTAGCTTGTCTGTTATACTTCTTTTTTCAGTGGTTGCCCTACAGTGAGCAATGTACACTTACAGTCAGTCCAAGTCCTCTTTCTAATAACACAGTGACATAATAAGAAATATATATATTAGTCTCTGCCCTCAGTTCCTGACACAGAGCTCCTGAATCCTTGGAATTTGCTGGGTTCTAGGAAATGAGACAACTCTTCATGGGCTCCTGGATCTGGGCCTGGTCACCAGAAAGATGAAGCCATGGTCAGAAGCTTGGAGCTTTTAGCTCCACCGCCATCCTCCAGGGAGAGGAGGGAGACTGGAGATGGAGTTCAAAATCCGTTGTGCCTGTGTGATGAAACCTCCATGAAAATCCCTGAACTGTGGGGTTTGGAGAGTTTCTAGGTGGGTGGATACATGCACACTGGGAGGGTGGCACACCCCAGCTCCATGGGGACAGAAGCTCTTATGCTTGGGACCTTTCATGTCCTTCCCTATGCATGTCTTCATCTGGCTGTTCATCTGTGTCCTTTATCACATCCTGTATTATGTAGTAAACCAGTAAACGAGTTATGTGAGCCGTTCTGGCAAATTACTGAACCTCAGGAGGGGATTGTGAGAAGCCCTATTTGTAGCCAAGCTGGACAGAAGTGTCGGGGACCCTCTACTTGCGATTGATATCTGAGGTAGGGGGAGTCTCGTGGGACTGAGCCCCTCTCCTGTGGGATCTGATGCTCACTCCAGGTAGTTGGTGTCAGAAATGAATCCTAGGGCACCCAGTTGGTGTTCAGAGAGTTGGAGAATTGCTTGGTGTGTGTGGGGAAAAAACCCACACATTTGATGTCAGAAATATTCAGTGTGTAGAGAAAAAGGGATTCTTTCCTTAATCACTATACCACTTTGTAGGTAGTGCAAGTACCTTATAATAACAAAATAACCATAAACCCTCCCTCCGGTCCTCGCATGGTTGCTGTCTTTCATTTCCCCTGCATATAAATGGACGTAGTTGAGTACATTGTTGCGTTTTCATTTTGAGCAAACTTACCTGTTAGATCAGTTAAGAATAAGAACAATGAAAAGTTTTACTTTACCTTGCTTCTTCCTTCTTTGACACTTTCCTTTATGGAGATCTGAGTTTGTGATCTGTGCCGTCTTCCTTTTCTCTAAAGAACTTCTTTTAACATTTCTTGCAAGGAAGGTCTATTGGCAACAAATTCTCTGGGTTTTTTTTTTTTCTTTTTATTGAGTTCATAATAGTTTACATCATTATGAAATTTCAGTTGTACGTTATTTCCTGTCTGTCATCACATAAGTGCTCCCTTTCACCCCCTGTGCCCACACTCACTCCCCTTCCCCTGGTAACCACTGAACTGTTTTCTTTGCCCATGTGTTTGTTCATATTCCACATATGAGTGAAATCATATGGTGTTTGTCTTTCTCAGTCTGGCTTATTTCACTTAGCATAATTCCCTCCAGGTCTTTCCATGTTGTTGTAAATGGGATGACTTTGTCTTTTTTTGTGGCTGAGTAGTAGTCCATTGTATTTATATACCATATCTTCTTTATCCAATCATCAGTGGATGGACGCTTGGGTTGCCACGTCTTGGCTATCGTGAATAGTGCTGCAGTGAACACAGGGGTGTATATGTTACTTTGAATTGTTGATTTCAAGTTGTTTGGGTAGATACCCAGTAGTGGGATAGCTGGGTCATACGGTAATTCTGTTTTTAGTTTTTTGAGGAATCTCTATGGTGTTTTCCATAGTGGCTGCACCAGTTTGCATTCCCACCAGCAGTGTACGAGGGTTCCCTTCTCTCCACACCCTCTCCAACATTTGTTATTTTTAGTCTTAGTGATTATAGCCATTTTAACAAGTGTAAGGTGGTATCTTAGGGTAGTTTTGATTTTCATTTCCCTAATGATTAGTGATGTTGAACATCTTTTCACATGTTTATTGGCCATCTGTATATCTTCTTTGGAAAAATGTCTCTTCATATCCTCTGCCCATTTTTTTATTTTGGTTTTTATTGTTTTTTTTTAATTTTTATTGAGATTATGTCAGTTTACAATCTTATGAAATTTCAGTTGTACATTGTTGTTTGTCAGTCATGTTGTAGGTGCACCACTTTACCCTTTGTGCCCACCCCACCCCCCTTCCCCTGGTATCCACCAATCAGTTCTCTTTGTCTACATGTTTAACTTCCACATGCGAGTGGAGTCATACAGAGATTGTCTTTCTCTATCTGGCTTATTTCACTTAACATAATTCCCTCAAGGTCCATCCATGTTGTTGTGAATGGAACGATTTTATTCTTTTTTATGGCTGAGTAGTATTCCATTACACACACACACACACACACACACACACACACACACACACACACACACACCCCATATCTTTGATCAGTTGTTTATTTTCTTATTGTTCAGTTGTGTGAGTTCCTTATATATTATGGAGATTAACCCCTTGTCAGATACATGATTTCCAAATATTTTCTCCCAGTTGGTGGGTTGTTTCTTTGTTTTGATTCTAGTTTCTTTCAAATTCTCTCGGTTTTTGTTTGTCTAAGAAAGTCTTTATTTCTCCTTCACTTTTGAAGGATAATTTCACAGTGTACAGAACTTTAGCTTGGTGGTTTTTTTCTTTCAACACTTTAAATATTTCAGTCCACTCTCTTGCCTGCGTGGTTTCTGAGGAGAAGTCAGATGGAATGCTTATCTTTGTTCCTCCATTGATAAGGTATTTTTACCTCTGGCTTCTTGCAGGGATTTCTTTATCCGTGACTTTCTCTAATTTGAATATGATATGCCAAGGTATAGTTTATCTGCTTGGTGTTCTCTGAGCTTCCTGTGGTTTAGTGTCTGACATTAATTTCAGTCATTAGTGCTTCAGTGTTTCTTTTGTTTCTTTCTGTCTTCTCCTTCTGGAATCCCCATCATGCATATGTTACACCTTTTGTAGTTGACCCACAGTCCTTGGATATCCTGTTCTGTTTTTATCAGTCTTTTTTCTGTCTGCTTTTCAGTTTTGGAGGGTTCTGCTGACATGCTGTCCAGTGTGGAGATGCTTTCCTTAGCCGGAGCAGCCTGGACACCGGGTGTGAAGAGGCATCCATTGCAGTCTGTGCTCCTGACCTGGAGCATGTGGCTTGTATGGAAGAGGGCATCCCACCCTTGTTCTTGCCAGTTGGTCCAGCACCGTTCATTAAATAAATCACCTTTCTCACTGAAATGAAATCCTCTCTCTGTTACATAAGTTCACAAAAATGTTGATGTGCATTTCTGATTTTCTGTCTGTCCCACGATGTTCTGTGTGTCCTGTGCCGATATCACCAGTTTGATATTGTGGCTTTACAGAGTGCCCTGGCATCTGCTGGGTCCCTGTTCGTGGTCGATCCCCAGAGGGTTTTATGTATTCTGTGCCCATGTGGCTCTGCCACTTTTGGAGCCAGGTGCAGCCTCCATTTAAACTTGTTTCTCTGTGCTCTTTGTGTTGACACTTGCATTTCTGTTTTTAGGACCCTTCACTGTTGGATGGCCGGGTGACCCTTCTCCATGTCCCTGGGGGCACGGTGGTGTCAAGGCAGGGAGACCAGGTGAGCGAAGAGCTGCGGGGTTTGAGGGAGTGGTCACCAAGGCTGCCCAGTCCTGTAGCCTGGTGCTGGACGGAGCTCGGAGGAGGCAGCCTCACTGTGGTCCAGCCTGGGTGTGTGCTGGACGCCCGATGCAGGGTCTGTTCTTCTGTTCCTGGAGGGCTCTTTCCCTCAGGCTGTAAGATGTCTACAGATGTGTCGAGGATCACTGGGCCTGTCCTCTTCACAGGAGTGGCACAGATCCCTGCTTGACATGTGTGCAGACACATGAGTGTTTACAAAGGGTCCTTACTGAGCTCACCAAGTCAGGTGCCGAAGAAATAATTTTGTTGTCTCAGTTTTCAAAACTAGATACAAATGAAAAGTAATTTTGTTTTTCGTAAATGAACCAAATTTCTGATCCTGAGAACCTTGCACTGCTCAGCAGGTGGTGGTGATCTCCAAAGCATCTGCCTCATGCAGCCTGTCTCTCCGGTCATGGCCGTCTGGCCCCTGCGTTAGCATGGTGGAAAGTATTTGGTTTGGTTTGCTTTTAAAGCAGCTTTAGTGAGAAAGGTCTTCCTTGCTGGGAGAGCAGACCGAGCCTGGGTCTCCCACTTCTGCGCTGTTCCTCCACTGGAGCATCATCATCTGGGCCCGGGTGACCGCAGCTCCTGCCACGGTGCTGAGCTGAGCGCAGAGGTGGGGGCAGGGCATGGAGGACAGACCTGCCGGGCAGCAGGAGCCCATGGGTACCAGGACGGGAAGACGCAGAGGCCCCAGCCTGTGGGGAACTGGGCACTTCAGGCCTCCTGAGGCCTCTCACGGAGACTTCCCCACAGGCGTCAGCAACCTTGTCCTCTCTCCCTCCCTCTTTTCTTTTTTCTCTTTGTCTTCACCATAAGCAAGAAAGACTTCTCCTTTTCCTCAGAGGAAGCACACTGCCGACTCTCCTGCACGGCTGGGAAGGCACTCTCCTCCCTTAGCAGGCTTCAGTCCTCTCCAGAACCTTCTGCAGCACTGAGCACCCAGGTGCCCCTCAGAGGCTGCGGCTGGAGCAACAGCTGGCCTCTGTCTGCCCCCTGGCCTCCCAGACCCTCAGGCAGCTCAGAGCCCATGAAGCACAATTAAGCCCCCCTGATTTCTGCACAAACCAGAGAGAAGGGGTCCGACTAGGGTAGGGTGAGCAGATCCGGAAGGAGGTTGTATGATGGACACAGTCAGCTGTGGTTGGCATCAAAGTGCCCTCATGGCATGTCTACAGACGTTGGACCCAAAATGCCCGTCACATGTGCATGGTGGTGTGGTATGGGGAGGGGTCTGCTGGCCGGTCTGGTGTCCACCCATTCACCAGCAAAGCCTGTCAGGGCTGCATGGAGAGAGAAGGCAGTGCCCTCGGAGCTGCTCCGTGCTGCTGTTGCCTGGCAGCCAGGGACTCGGGGCCTGGGAGAGGCCCACCCAGCCACAGGCATGGCAGTGTGGGCTGACCAGCGTGCAGGCTGTGGGCCGCTTTTAAGGGAGAGGTTATGTCGTCATCTCTGGTGAACATTGAGCTGATCACGTATTTGGGTAGAACAGTTAAACACATGGGTGCCAGGATGGAAAGCGTGTGCGTCTGTGGCCAGGCTCACTGCTGTGGACCTACTGAAAAAGTAATCTCCTGTGTTGGCAACTAAATGATAAAACTATAGACATGCTGGAATATTTCCAGTGAGAGTCTGTGCCCAGGGCAAGTGACAGCAGCTTGCCTGGCGGCTCCTTGGCCCAGCCCGCTGCAGAGCCCGGGCCTTATGGGGTCCCCGGCTGACGCCTCTCGTTTGGCAGGATGTGAACATCCTCTTTGTGGTCTCGGGGCTGCTGCACGTGTACCAGCGAAAGATCGACAGCGAGGAGGACACCTGCCTGTTCGTCACACGCCCTGGGGAGATGGTGGGCCAGCTGGCCGTGCTCACCGGCGAACCCCTCATCTTCACCATCAAGGCCAACAGGGACTGCAGCTTCCTCTCCATCTCCAAGGCACACTTCTATGAGTGAGTCCTGCCCTGTCCCCACTGCTGTCCGACTGCCAGGCTCCCGCCCTGCCCCGCGAGGCCAGGCTCCTCTGTGTGGCGCTGCCTGGCCCTCTGAGCTCGTTGGTGTCACATGGGCTGTCGTGGGGCCCACACTGGGCGTCTCACAGGTCCTGCCCCTCACCCTGCTCACACTTGAGGAGACAGAGTCCAGGGAGAAAGGCAGGACAGGGGTGAGATGCAGGAAGGGGTGTTGTGCTGCAGGGCAGCCACCACGCCCCTCTGCCTCTGGAAGCTGAGGTGAGCTCGGGCTCCTTCTCAGGAAGGTGGTTAGTGTGGTCGTCTCCTTGGCTGGACGTAAACCGTGGTCAACCCCTGCCGGTCCCTCCAGGTGCAGACCTGTCCTTCGCCTGCCGGAGGAGCATGGGGCCAATGCCTTGCCTGATCCCTGTGTGTGTGTCATCTGTGTGTCTATGTGTGAGTGTCCATGTGTGTATATTTGTGTCCATGTGCACCCACATGTGTGTCCCGGTGTGTTTGTCATTTTTTATCTGTGTATGCCTATGTGTGTCTCTGTGTCTTTGTGTTCGTGTGTCCATGTGTCTGTCTGTGTATATCTGTGTGTGCCTGTGTGGTCTGTGTGTTTTTAAGTGTGTGTCTGTGTGTGTGCTCACAGCGTGAGTCCCCTGATATAGGCAGCTCCTGCCCTGCAGACGTCCTCCGACTGGTGCACTGAGGAATCCCATGCCCCTGGGCCTTATATACCAGATTCACATCTCCCACCAAACTCCCTCCTGAGTTCAGGCTCGTGTGTTGGGCTGCCATCCTGACGTTCCCCAAGATGTTCAGGGGCTTCCACAATCTGACCTCCAAAGCAGAACTTCATATTTTCCCCCAATTTGCTCCTGTTCCTGTTTTTGTGATCCCAGCGACTGGTAGCTCCACTTGCCCCTTGCTCAGGCCTGAGTCACAGAGTCGTCCCAGCCCCTACACTCTCCATTGTCAGCCCAGCCTGACTGCAGCCTGTGAGCTGACCACTCCCCCTGCTGCTGCCTTCCGGAAGCCTCCACAGTATAGTGGAGTGCCCTGCTTCTGCCTTAATCCTCAGCAGCTTGTTCACACATGGCAGCCAGGGAGACAGGCTGATCATGTTCCTGCTGGCCGGAGCCTGCCAGTGACTTCCATCACATCCACGATCGGCCTAGCACCTTTCCTTTTCCCGCTCAAGGCCCCGTGTGGTCTCTGCCCACCGACCTCTTGGTCACGTCCTCACTCCTGTGCCCTCCAATCAGCCCCCCAGCTCTCCCCACTCTGGTCTTCATGGGACTGTCATGGGGCCAAGGGCTTTGCATCCCACTGCCAGTATTGGGGCCTTATGCATGGCCTGTGCTCCGAGGACATCCGTGGGGTAGGCAACAGCCTGGAGAGGGGCTCCAAAGGTTCTTCCAAAGCCGCTGGCCCCTGGGCACACATGGGCTGCAGTAGAGCAGGTGGCTGACCAGGTGCTCTGCCCTGTCCTAGCCCTTGGCCGGTATCTGCGTGCCCAGCTACATGGGCATTGTGGTTTGATAAGTGGGGTGCAGGTCCTGCCTACTGTCAAGCGCCGTGGTCTGGAGCGAAGGGTAGAGTGGTGGGAGTGGCTGTGTGACGTGGGGTGACTGGGCTGGCTTGGCAGGATCATGCGGAAGCAGCCAACTGTTGTGCTGGGCGTCGCGCACACCCTGGTGAAGCGGATGTCTTCCTTTGTGCGGCAAATTGATTTTGCGCTGGACTGGATGGAGGTGGAGGCGGGGCGCGCCATCTACAGGTAAGTGCACACTTTTCTGCCATCTGTGCTGTCCTGACTGAAAGTAGGGCAGCTGTGAGCAGGGCTCAGGTGGGATGGAGACTGCTGAAAGGAGGGTGAGTCCCCTCTGGCTCTGCTCTCCGCGGCCACCCGGGAGCACGCTTTGTGGCCTCCTCCGGGCTTTTGTGCACACATGCACACACTCAGACACACGCTTTTTCATGAGCGTCTTTCCATATCAGTACATACGAATCCACACTGTCCTTTAAGATGAGCAACAGAAGCAGTGTGCAGACAGCGTCTGTGGAGGTTCTCTGTGCTGAACAGTCCCTGTGGCCTCAGGGGCATCCTTAGCTCCAGTGGAATGACAGCAGAATTCAGCCTCACACTCACCCAATCAGACAGACCTGTATTAGAGCTATCAATTTTCATGGTACTAAAAATTGAAAGTAGGGCTTGGCCCAGTGGCGCAGCAGGTAAGTTCGCACACTCTGGCGGCCTGGGCTTTGCCAGTTTGGATCCCGGGCATGGACCTATGCACCGCTTGTCAAGCCATGCTGTGGCAGGTGTCCCACATGTAAAGTAGAGGGAGATGGCACAGATGTTAGCTCAGGGCCAATCTTCCTTAAAAAAAAAAATTGAAACTAAGGAAATTTTAAGTATTTAATTTTTTTTTCCTGAGAAAGATTAGCCCTGAGCTAACATCTATGACAATCTTCCTCCCTTTTTTTTTTTTGCTTGAGGAAGATTAGCCCTGAGCTAACATCTGTGCCAATCTTCCTCTATTTTATATGTGGGTCGCCGCCACAGCGTGGCTGACCAGTGGAGTAGGCCCACGCTCAGGATCCAAACTCGTGAACCCCAGGCCACCAAAGCGAAGCTCGCTGAACTTAACCATTACGCCACCAGGCTGGCCCCTAAACATTTCACTATTTATTTAAAAATCACAATAAACCTTTTACATGGTAGCATATATATTTTTTAATGGAAAAATAACTACATTTTCCAAAACAAAACAATTTAGTAAGAAGACTGCATTCTTTTTTTTTGGTGAGGAAGATTTGCCCTGAGTTGACATCCGTTGCCAGTCCTCCTCTATTTTGTATATGGGAGACCACCACATCATGGCTTGATGAGCGGTGTGCAGGTCTACTCCTGGGATCTGAACCCATGAACCCGGGCTGCTGAAGCAGAGCACACCAAACTTTAACCACTACACCACTGGGCTGGCCCCCAGACTGCGTTCTTTTTTTCTTTGCCACCTCCAGTGGCTGTGGGCTTCCCAGCGGTGCCCTGCTTACTCCCAGCAACCTCTGTCCCCACAGGCAGGGGGACAAGTCAGACTGTACCTACATCGTCCTCAGTGGCCGGCTACGCTCAGTGATCCGAAAGGACGATGGCAAAAAGCGCCTGGCGGGGGAGTATGGCCGAGGAGACCTCATCGGTGTGGTAGGGCCAGGCCCCCACCCCGCACCCTGCCTCGGGAGCCCTCATCCAGGGCGCAGGCCTTTCCTGTGTGGCCCCAGTGCTCCACCCACAGTTTTCAGGGTGGCTGGCTGGCCCCCAGCCTGGGCTGCAGCGCTAGGGGTGCATGAGCCGCAAGAGTTGCCTCCTGCAGGTCCCCAGGGAGAGTGGCTGGCTGGGTGCAGGGAGGCTTGAGAGTGGCCTCTTCGCCCTCCCCCAGAACATGCCTGTCAAGGTGGTTCCTCCAAGACCCTTGTGTGTAGAATGAAGCCCTGAGTGAGTCACAGCTGACTTGCCTCTTCTTGGTCCCTTACAGGGCAGCCTGTCTGGGGGTGTGGGGGCCCCTTTGGCCTCTGGCAGGTTCTAGTGCTGCTGACAGTATGTCCACTTGCCAACACTCACTGACGCTTCCTCCACCAGTGCAGGGGTGGGAGGATGAGCTCCTCTCCCTCCCATTTCTCACCTGCACGCCATGTTCTGGAAGGGCTGCCATGCACTCTGCTCTCCAGTTCTGGGCGCAACCAGCTGGGCCCTGCAGGGCTGGTGGGCATGAACTGTGAGGCCCCAGCATCCCAGCTTCTCTTCCAGGTGGAGACCCTCACCCACCAGGCCAGGGCGACCACAGTGCATGCAGTTCGGGACTCAGAGCTGGCCAAGCTTCCGGCAGGAGCCTTAACATCCATCAAGCGCAGGTACCCACAGGTAAGGGCCCCTGTTCCAAGCTGCGTTAGGGAAGCAGGACATTCAGACTGAAATCATCATTGCCATGCAGTGGGTTGCATCCTGTACTAAGAGCCAGAGTGAGGTACAGATTGAAACATAACCTGGAACAGGCAGGTTTCATGGTTTGAAAGGAAATGTCAGCATGGACTAGCCCATAGGGATGAGGGCCTCAGGGCAGGTGGCCTGGGCACAGGCAGGAGGCAGGAGCAGCGTGTGGGGCCCAGCAAGTGAAGCTACCTGGCACCACCATGTTCCTACGACTTCCCCCAGATGAGCCATCTCACAAGCGATATGTAAAACCAGTAAGGTTTGGGATTGGGGTTGGGGTTAGGGTTAGGATGTTTACAACAAGTGGGAACATGGCATGATGAAAGTGCAGTTTTAGATGGTGTGGGAGCTTTCCTACTCTCGCAACTCAGGAAAGGTGAAATTGAAATTTGGAGAGGGCGGATGTAGGCTCAGGCCAGCTGGCGGTTAGTTCAGGCGGCAAAATGAGGGGGGTTCGCCGTGCTTTGGGGGTAGTTACTGTGGCTAGTTTTCTGATATTCGCCTCCCTGTCTCTAGGTAATAAGAGTGCAGCCAAGGAAATGGGGGAGTCTGTGACCTCAGGGGTCTGGAGGAGGTGGGACAGGGCTGCTGCTGGACAGAATCAGTAGTAGCGGCTGCCTGAGAAAGGACTGGCCTGAGGCAACTGTGAGGGCTCAGGCGCGCTCCTTCCCTGTTAGAATGCATGCACGTGTCCTGCAGATGTCTCCCTTCTAGAACATGGAAAATCTCCCGGTTTATTTTTGAAGTTAACATGACTTTAATACCAAAATTTGATAAAAATAAGGCAGAAAACTTTTAATCATTTCTCTTAGTACCATAGCTATAAATACTCTAACTATTAGGAAATCAACTATAAAAACTATGTGTCTTATTAGGGTTTATTAAGGAATGTTAATCCAGTGTTGGAAAGTTATTAAAATATGCTTAATTATGGCAAGAATTAAAAGAGAAGCCCCTTACGATTATATCAAGATATTTGACAAAATTCAGCCATTACTAATAAACACTCTAAATAAAATAGGAGTGAAAGGAGACCTGTTAAATATAACAAAGACCGTTTATTCCAGACCACCAAAGTCTAGAACAAGACAGACTCCTCGTTAGCTAACACAAAAAGTTTAAAAAGTGAAATGACTGATATATATTTGGATAAGGACTAAAAATTATATTTGCAGATAATATATATCTTTTTTTACTAGAAAACTCCAAGGAAACAAACTACAAAAATTTAAAAGAGAAATTGGTAGAGTTCTGTGGATCAAGATCAACATAACCAAATCAAAAATTTCCTCTTGTCAACTTAAAAAGCAAATTTGCCTATTGCTTTACCCTCAAAATGAGTTTATTTGGGAATAGCCAAAAGAATTGCCATTTGGGACATACAAATGCAAACCACAGGCAAATCCAGACAACACAGGAGGGAGGAAAGGGGGAGAGAGAGGGTGGGGCTGCTCTAAAGGAAAGTCTATTGGGGGAGAGGAATAGATCAGGGCAGGAACGGCTTCTCATTGGCTGGGCTGTGGCATTTCTGGTTAGCTGAGCTGCAGCGTTTCTAATTGGCTGGGCTATGGTGTTTCTAATTGCCTGGGCTGCAGCATTTCTGATTGGCTGAGCTGTGACATTTCTGATTGGCTGGGCTGTGACATTTCTGATTGGATGGGCTGTTGCCGGGTGGGAGAGAAGTCCTCCCTTGGAGGGAAAATGGTTGTCCTGCTTGTTTGAACTAGTTGGTGATGCATGGGCTGAGGCCTCCCCTGCGGGCCCGCCCCACCTAGCTTAGTTTGGTTTTTTACTCATTTCACAGTTTGCACTTCAAGGTAGAAATGGAAAAGGAGCAGCCGTCCCAGTTAAAGTAGCAGCGTTCTTAAGAGATCAGTCAGGCAGATGCTGGCTTCTTGAGCAGGCGGCAGGAAGTGGCTGCAGGCCTTGCTATGTCCTGTGTGGGCTGGCCCAGTCCCATTACAGGGCAAGGCTTTTCACTCAGAAACCAGGTAAGGGATGTTTTTTTTGGACAGTGTAGAGTGCTTCCCTGGGGAAGCAGCTCGTGAGGCCAGCTGGCTCTGAGGCCGGTACCCAAACGCCAGCATCTACAGGAGTCTTTCCTCGGGGCCGCCCCAGTCTCCTTGGTGGCACAAAGGAGCTGGCACCGGGAGAGGCTGGAGTCTCCCCTTGATGTGCTGCGTGGTTCTGGCTCCTGCGTTCACCCTTCCGTCTCTGGGCTGGTGCCCCTGCAATGACAACCCCAGGGGCTCTGTCTCCAGCCTCCTGGGATTGTGGGGGCTTTTGATTGCTCTGGTGATTTTGTCATTCATGCTGCTGCTGCTGCTTTTTCTTTGGCATCTGAGCTAACATCTGTTGCCAGTCTTTTTTTCCTTCTTCCCCCCAGAGCCTCCTAGTACATAGTTGTATATTCTAGTTATGAGTGCCTCTGGTTGTGCTATGTGGGATGCCACCTCAGCGTGGCCTGTGGAGTGGTGGTGCCATGTCCACGCCCGGGATCCAAACCGACAAAACCCCACTGAAGTGGAGCTGTCAGAATCCCAGGCCACTGGAGTGGAGTGTGCAAACTTAACCACACGGGGCCAGCCCCTCATTCTTGCTTCTTTCCATGGTTACGGTCTGCGTTTCCTGTAAGGGAAAGCTTTCTGCTCTTCCCATGTATTTATTCATTGATTTTGTGTGTTGGTGTTGACTCAGGAGTCTTCTTTTACTATTAGAGGGTTTGTAATCCTTTGCTGTTGTCAACCTACAAAAATGGAAACCAGTTTAAGAGGCAAAGCATTTATTTGGGATCAAAGAATTGCAACTTGGGGAGCACAGATTCAGGTAGGAACCCAAATAGTGTCCTAGTAGAGAGTAAAATTCAGAGGCTCTTAAAGGCAAAGAGGGAAGGTTGTATTAGAAAGAATGTTAATTGGAGTTGTAGGCAGAGAGCTAGTCTTGGCTAAACACGGATTGACTGTTGATTCTATCTTTGAAAAGTCCACCATCCTGTTTTTGTGATCAGGATATCTGTTCTACTGACTTCTCCAATGATTGCTTGTAAAACAACTGCTGTTTTGGCCCAGCCCAAAGGTTTGGTCTAGTCTAAGGTTCAAGACAGCAAGGCAGTTTCTCTGGAAAGGCAGCTCCAACTCCATTTTAAAATGGCTCCACCATAGTCAACTTTGACACCATCATCTTTCATTTGGATATATGTTTCCCAAATTTGGCCCTGGGGGGCTCCTAGGGCTCCTTCCGACTACCCTTTTTGTTCCCTACCTTGGCGCTAGTGGCTGCATTTCTGCCTGGAGCCATGGTCCCTTTGGTGGAGCTGGGTCCTGGGGATGTTGGCCCACTCAGTGGGCAGAGCAAGGGACCATGGCAAGGGACCAAGATGAGCATCTCCCCATCAGCAGTGAGAACGTCTGCTTCCACATCCTGACCTATTTATTTATGAGCAAGTGCGGCCCCTCCCTCAGGACCACCCCCTACTGCCACAGAATGTCACTGTTGCCACCCCCTAAACAGACACTCCCACTCCACACCAGACTGCTGCTGTCCCCTCACACCCTTATCACTTCCAGTTCTTAGAATCCTCTTCCCTCTGTGTCCACTAGACCTGGGCTAGGGGCTGCCATGGGATGGGTGAAGTCCCCAGGCATTTCCATGGGAGCACCCAGTCTCACCCCAGGTCACCCAGCCCCACTCACCCTCCTGAGACTCACCGAGGAGACCCTTTTCTTCCCTCCCTTGGCCTATGTCTTGTGGGGTGAATCGAATCTGATGGGACTCGAATCTGATGGCCCTGCTAATGTCTTGTTTAAGCACCAGGAGACCCCAACAGATGGCAGAATGCTCATCATGGTGGCTGGGGCCAGCTCGTGTGCCACCAGGAGCTTTGGGGTCACTGGGAGCAAGGGCGAGCAGGGCCATGTTCTGCCTGGGAGGCCACAGCTCCAGAGTGACTACTGGTTTGAGGGTTAGTGTATCCTAGAGGCTGGTGCCCTCGTCATCAGGAAATACCTCTCAGCTGCACCTTTTGAGGCCACTGCACAACACATGATGTGGTACTGTCCTGCCAGCAGTTTTGGGTGGCATGGTGTGGGGTGGGGCCCATGGGGCCCATGGT
Organism: Equus asinus; assembly: GCF_041296235.1. NCBI lineage: Eukaryota > Metazoa > Chordata > Mammalia > Perissodactyla > Equidae > Equus > Equus asinus. The sequence continues at coordinate 10,011,677 of NC_091799.1, forward strand.
CATAACTGGCCCCTGGTTTTTGGTGATGCTCTGTAGAGTCAGATGCTTTGAGAGTCCTCAGATGGGGGCAGAAAAGGCCAACCACCACTGGAATGAGTGTGGGTCCTGTCGAGGCAAGCCCTGCTGTTGGGCCCTCCTGCTGAGGACAGAGGCTGGTCGTGCTCCCGTCGGCTGCCTCTTCTGCAGGGCTGCTCCCTCGTGGGCCCAGAAAAAGACCCTCTGCTCACACTCACTCCCTCGGGGGCCCCAGACCATCCCCATCTCCAGCAACCTTCCTGCTGCTTTCTGCCTCTGCCTCAGCGCCTTTCTGTCTGCACAGTGGGGCCAGGGTCCCCCCACCCTTTGGGGGGTCATCCTCGGAGGGGGCTGCAGCTTTCAGCTTAAGCCAACACCCAAGTAGACCAGGCAAGCAAGCTGGAGTCTTCCTTCGTCCTGTCAGCAAGTTGAGTGGCAGCGCCTGGGTGTAGTGTGAGCTGACAGAGGAGTCAGTGCAACAGGGAGCTTACAGGGCTGGGACCCAACTTGTGCAGCTCACAGGAGCCCTGAGCCAGACCTGATGCTTCTTCTCTATCGCACAGCCGGTTGCTGCTGGGCTGCCCAACAACAGCTGGGGTGCGGTGGACACATGCTCAGAGCAACCAGGTGGGGGCTGCCCTGGTTGTGTGCTCTCCCGCAGGCATGTGCTCTCCTGCAGGCATCTAGCCTTGTCCTGGACTCTGGGCTGCACACTCTATGGTGGGTCGGAGAGCTCACCCCTGGCCCTCCAGCACAGGGAACCACCAGCCACACCCCCTGTGGTGGGGCTGCTCCCAGTCAGCCCCTGTCCCATCCTCAACAGCAACTGGCCACTTGCTGTCTCTTGGATTTCATATAAATGAAATAATACCAAACACAGTATTTTGTGTCTGGCTTCTGTTGCTGGGTTGGTATTTGAGGGATCCATGTTATTCTGGGTGTTGCTGACACGTTCTTTTTATTGTTACGTAATATTCCACTGTGTACCACAGCTCCTTGATCCACTCTCCCTTTGATGCGTATTTGGCTTGTTTCCAGTTTGAGGTTGTTATGAAAAGGCTGCTAAAAATGTTCTTGTATAAATATTTTTATGGCACATTTTTCATTTCTCTTGGTAGCTACCTAAGAGTGGACTTGCTGGGTGATAGAGCAGACATATCTAACTTTTAAAGAAATTGCCAACCAGTTCTGAGTCCCACCACCATGCTCTGCATCATCACCAGTGCTTAGAGTGATTATCTCCTTTGATGTTAGCTGTTCTCTTGGCAGGAAATGGCACCTGTTGTAGTTAGAATTTGCATTTCCCTGATGAGTAAAGGTGTCGAGCACCATTTCATGTGTTCATTGGCCTACTTTGAAACTTTTTCACTTGGTATAGAAATGATCACTTTTTAAATTAGCTTTAACTTAGAATTATTATTAATTTGTAATTGTGATAATTATATCGTGGTTATGTTTTTAAAGGCTCTTAGATTTTAGAGGTACAAATTCAAATGTTAATGGATAAAATGCTATGTTTGGGATTGGCTTCAAAAATTTTCAGGTTGTGTGTGTGAAGTGAGATGATTGGAGCTGGGTGATGGGAAAGGGGTTCACTGTACTTGTCTCTCTGCCTTTGTGTGTGTCTGGAATTTTCCATAACAAAATGCAGTTTTTTAATTAGCTCCATTTAAGAGTTTGATGCTTGATTAGTTATATATAAACCAGACTCCTTTTTAGCTTCTGTTTTGGACCACTCTGCTCAAACTATTTTTTAACTCACATCCTAAAATTTGGAGAGTTTCACTTGCATCTTCTGTGGGTCTTTGGCTCCAGGCATCCTGGGGGTAAAAGTGGATCTCTGAGTTAGCTTGCAGGGGGAGGGCTGGCTGGCAGGGGCCAGGAGCCGCTGGTTCCTGTAGCATAAGGTCTCAGTCAGCTGTGTCCAGAGTCAGCCCCAGAGCTCTCAGCTATAGACGGACAGGAAGCAAACCAGAGGCTGAGGCTTGGGAAGGCAGAGTGCAGGATGTCAATGCAAATAATCCATAATCAATCTATAAATCAAAATTGAGGTGAGATTATTATGAACCAGGTTTGAGGAGTGTGACCCGGGGCTTTCCTTCCCCAAGGAAGGCAGGGCACCAAGGAGTGGGTGTACAGAGTGGTTATATACAGTCTTGGAACAAAGAGCATTCATCACATATGACAGGAATGTCTCTTTACTGCTGTCACGAGATGCTCAGCTGGCACAGCACGTCAGTGGTCAGCAGGTCAGTGGTCACAAGGTGAGACAGCAGATCGGTAATTAATCCTTAGTTTCCAGGAAGAGATGCTTGTCCTTAAAGACATGCCAATGTAGGGGAAGCTACATCCCTGTCTTTAAGGGTGTCACTCTTGTCTTTGGAACATAGTAAATGTTTTAAAGCAGATGTACAATGCATGCTTAACAGGCCACGTCAGGTCCTTTTGGAAAAACAAGGTCAGGCCAAATTAGTTTTAAACCAAATGGCTTCCTCATATACTCCAATATGTCCTATTGCTTTTGATTTATTTGTCAAGGAACAGAAGCAGCATTTGCCTTAGGAGCAGTATCAAAATTATGTCGTCAGTGCTTTCAACTTGCTATCCTAGATAATTTCAGTTTTGTTGAAGCTGACAGCAGCTTCTCTTTTCACACTGATCCTGCACTGTATCTAAGAGTCACAGTAATAGGCTGCCTGTACAGTACATCCTCTGTCATGTTGTAAACTTTAGCAATTAAAAAATATCTAACTCACTTTATTTTTATACAAAAGTATTTAAAAGTAAATTGCAGATATTTTGACGTTCCAACCTTAAATACTTCGGTCTTTGACTCTAAAAATTTAGTATTAATATAACCAACAATAGCATTATTATGTTGTCAACTTAAAAAGCAAATTTGCCTGTTATTTTATCTCAAAACGAGTTTTTTCAGAAATAGCCAAAAGAATTGCAATTCAGGATACGCATACTATGGTGAACCATAAGCAAATCCGGAGAACACAGGAGGGAGCTGCTTTTATAGAGAAAAGGGGGAGAGGGCGGGGCTGCTCTAGAGGGAAGTCCACTGGGGGAGAGGAACAGATCAGGACTACAGCAGCTTCTCATTGGCTGAGCTGCGGCATTTCTGATTGGCTGGGCTGTGGTGTTTCCAATTGGCTGGGCTGTTGCCAGGTGGGAGAGTAGTCTTCCCTCAGTGTTAAAGTGGTTGTACTTCCTGTTTGGAGTAATTGACATGCACCATGCGGTGAGGGCTCCTCTGCAGGCCGCCCTGTACAGTGTAGTTAGGTTTCTTTATTATTTCCCACAATATTTAAAATGTGGTATTTCCCGAGTATTATGTAATGCCCTGCCCATGTGTCCCCCAGGCCAGGTGCTCAGGAGTGAGTGGTGAGCCCCTGGCTCTGGGAAAGCCCCTCAGGGCCTGAGGGACACCTCTCCTGTCCTGTCATGCCTGCCACGTGGTCATGGTTTCCCCTGGTGTCGGCCCAGGTTTCCTGCCTTGGATGTGAGAGGAGCAGCCAGGGGTGCAAGGTCATAGGGCATGTTCCCCTCACACCTGCCAGCCGGCCGCAGGGTCAGGTAGGTCCCAGTTCCCGGGACCAGACGGCTGACCCCAGTGCCTGCCCAGGCCCAGAGCAAGTTACAGCTGTGATGGTGTGAAAACGTGGATTCAAGGTACTTGCTTTTTGGTTTAAAATGTGTGGTTTGGGGTCTCACTTCTTTCTGTGCCCCCAGGTTGTGACTCGGCTGATTCACCTCTTGGGTGAGAAGATCCTGGGCAGCCTTCAGCAGGGAACTGCAACAGGTGCGTCTCCGGGCCTGGCACCTGAGAGCCCTGCCCACCTCCCTCAAATCCCAGCCCACTTCACCCATAGCTCCGCCCACCTCACTTAGTGCCACGCCTGCCTCACCCAGAGCCCCGCCCACCTCACTGGAGCCACACTCATCTCAGCCGTGCTCATCTCACTCAAGGCCCCTCCCACCTCACTTAGCGCCTCGCCCACCTCATGAGCCCCACCCAGCTCGCCCAGAGCCCTGTCGCATCCCCCAGAGCTGTGCTCGCTGCTGCCGGGAGCCCCGCCTCCCTCAGTGAAGTCCCAGCACCTTGCCTCGTGCCCCACGCGCGCTGAGCCCTGCCCACATGGCTGGCGCCCCGCCCACCAGCCCCGCACTCTGAGCTTGTTGAGGCTGCTGGGATTTTGGCAGCCAGAGAACTTGCTGAAATACACGTTGGTGTGGGCAGCACTGGGCAGGCTCTAGTCTTTGAGCTCCCTCTCCCGGCTGTGCTTGTTGGCTCGCGGGACAGAGGCAAAGGAGTCTATATGGATGGCGTGGACCTGTGCTGAGCAGCAAAGATGGTGACTGTTCTAGAATGTTAGGAGTTTTTCTGTCTCACCTTACCTATCCTCTTCTAGTTCTTTTTTTATTGCAGTAACATTGGATTATAACATTATATAACTTTCAGGTATACATTGTAATATATTTTGAATTCTGTGTAGATTACATCATGTTCACCACCTGAAGACTAATTACCATCCAGCACCACAAACATGTGCCTAATCACCCCTTTTGCCCTCCTCCCTCCCCCCTTCCCCCATGGTAACCACCAATCCAATCTCTGTTGCTATGTGTGTGTTTGTCATTGTTTTTATCTTCTACTTGTAAGTGAGATCATATGGTATTTGACTTTCTCCCTTTGAGTTATTCCACTTAGCATAATACCCTCAAGGTCCACCCATGGTGTCACAAATGGCCGGATTTCATCATTTCTTATGGCTGAGTATTATTCCATTGTGTATATATACCGCATCTTCCTTATCCATTCCTTTGATGGGCACCTAACGTTGCTTCCAAGTCTTGGCTATTGTGGATAATGCTACGATGGTAGGGGTGCATGTATCCTTATGCATTCTTGTTTTCATGTTCTTTGGATAAATACCCAGCAGTGGAATAGCTGGATCATACGGTAGATCTATTCTTAATTTTCTGAGGAAACTCCATACTGTTTTCCATAGTGGCTGCACCAGTTTGCACTCTCACCAGCAGTGTACAAGGGCTCTTCTAGTTTTTTTTTTTTTTTGAGGAAGATTAGCCCTGAGCTAACATCTGCTGCCAATCCTACTCTTTTTGCTGAGGAAGACTGGCCCTGAGCTAACATCCATGCCCATCTTCCTCCACTTTATATGTGGGACACCTGCCACAGCATGGCTTGCCAAGCGGTGCCATGTCCACATCCAAGATCTGAACCAGCGAACCCTGGGCCGCCAAAGCAGAATGTGCGAACTTAACCGCTGTGCCACCGGGCTGGCCCCTGTTCTTTTAGTTCTAATTATGAGAAAGTGCCTTCTTCAGGAGCCACTCACTATGAGCTCTAGGCTCACTGGCCTCAGACGGTTTGAGGACTGTGATTGCGCCATCTGAGTCTCTCCTGGTCAAGAGTGTGGGATTCCAGCCTTCTTGCTGTTTGATGACCACCTTCTTGCTTTGGCCTGTCCTCTCTGCCCTGAGCACCTGTCAGGAGAGCCTTGCCTCCCTCTACCCCAAGCCACCACCCCAGCCTCACATCCCGGACCCCCGTCCACCCCCAGTGTTCTCAACTCCTCAGTGCCCATTTTCCGCTTCTCCCAGCACTTGTTGCCACCTGACACGTCGCATGTCTTCCTAGTTAGCTCATTTATTGTCTGTCTGCAGCACCAGTGAGCGAGCTACAGCGGGGCCAGACTCTGTCTCTTGTCTCCAGTGGTAACCTAGGCACAGAACTGAACGTTCATTGAAGGCATGAAGGGTGGGCACGTGTGCCATGTGGAGGCAGCCAAGTGGGGCGGGTACCACCCCATTACACTCATCTCAGCTAACCACATCTGCACAGACTGCTTCCAAAAGAGGTCACCTTCGGAGGTTCCTGGTGGACATGAAGGGTGGACACGTGTGCCATGTGGCGGCAGCCAAGTGGGGCGGGCACCACCCTATTACACTCATCTCAGCTAACCACATCTGCACAGACCGTTTCCAAAGGAGGTCACATGCGGAGGTTCCTGGTGGACATGTATTTTTGGGAGTTGCTGTTTAATACGTCGTATATCTTTTTTTGTTTTACTTTTAACCAACATGCATGGTTGTGTTTGAAGTGAGTTTCTTGTAGAAAGCACACGAAACTTTCTTGTAGAAAGTTGGGTCATCTTTTTCTCATTCCTTCTGATAATCTGTGTTATTTGTGTTCAGACCATTTACATTTAATGTGATTATTCATATATTAGGATTTATGTCTGTCATTTTATTTGTTTTCTGTTCTCCCCCCTTTTTTTTTCAGTGTTACTCTAATTCCTCTTTCCCATCCTCTTTTGAGTTGCTTGAATGTTTTTGAGTATTCCATTTTTATTCGGTTATGGTTTCCAGTACATTTCTTCATACACTATTTTCAGTAATTGCTCTAGGGATTGCCATACTCATAATTAACTTATCCTTGTTTTTTAAGATCAACGTTTTATAACTTTAAGTGGAATGTGGAAACCTTATCACTGTTTAGGTCACTTTATTCTTCACTTTTGTTGTCTTAAATAATACTGCTACAAACATTGAAAACCCCTCACACAGTGTTACAACGTTTCCTTTCAGCCATCAAACACAAGGTTTAAAACTTGAGAGGAGTATAGTCTATGATCTTTACCATTTCTGTCGCTCATTGTTCACCCTGGTGTTCGAAACTTCCTCCTGGTATCATTTCCTTCCTTTGTAGTAGTCCTTTTAGAGCAGGTCTGCTGCCTACAAATTCTCTTAATTCTTCTTTGTCTGAGAATGTCTTTACTTCACCTTCATCCTGAAAGTTATTTTTTGCTGGATGTGCAGTTCTGTTTTGACCATCCTTTTATTTCAGCACTTTAAAAATTTCGTGCCAGTTCCTTCTGGCCTCCATTACTCCTAGCAAGGTTCTGTCATTTGAGCTGTTCTCGGTTAACTGGCATGTCCTTTCTCTCTGGCGCTGTCCTAGCAGGGTTCTGTCATTTGAGCTGTTCTCGGTTAACTGGCATGTCCTTTCTCTCTGGCGCTGTCCTAGCAGGGTTCTGGCATTTGAGCTGTTCCTGGTTAGCTGGCATGTCCTTTCTCTCTGGCGCTGTCCTAGCAGGGTGCTGGCATTTGAGCTGTTCTCGGTTAACTGGCATGTCCTTTCTCTCTGGTGCTGTCCTAGCAGGGTTCTGGCATTTGAGCTGTTCCCGGTTAGCTGGCACGTCCTTTCTCTCTGGGGCTGTCCTAGCAGGGTTCTGGCATTTGAGCTGTTCCCGGTTAGCTGGCACGTCCTTTCTCTCTGGGGCTGTCCTAGCAGGGTGCTGGCATTTGAGCTGTTCCTGGTTAGGTGGTGCCTCCTTTCTCTCTGGTGCTGTCCTCGCAAGGGTGCTGGCATTTGAGCTGTTCCCGGTTAGCTGGCATGTCCTTTCTCTCTGGCGCTGTCCTAGCAGGGTGCTGGCATTTGAGCTGTTCCTGGTTAGGTGGTGCCTCCTTTCTCTCTGGTGCTGTCCTCGCAAGGGTTCTGGCATTTGAGCTGTTCCCGGTTAGGTGGCGCGTCCTTTCTCTCTGGCACTGTCCTAGCAGGGTTCTGTCATTTGAGCTGTTCCCGGTTAGCTGGCACGTCCTTTCTCTGACGCTGTCCTAGCAGGGTTCTGGCATTTGAGCTGTTCCCGGTTAGCTGGCACGTCCTTTCTCTCTGGCGCTGTCCTAGCAGGGTGCTGGCGTTTGAGCTGTTCCTGGTGAGGTAGTGCATCCTTTCTCTCTGGTGGTGTTCAAGATGCTTTTGTCTTTAGTTTTTTATAAATCTGATTTTGCAGGGTCTGGGCATGAATTTCTTTGGGTGTATCCTGTTTGGTGTTTGCTCATCTTGAATCTGTAGGTGTATATCTTTTACCAAATTTGGGAAGATTTTGGCCTTTTTTCCTTCAAATATTCTTTCTGCCCTGTATCTTCCTCCTCTTCTGGTAATCTAATAATGCAAATATTAGACCTTTTGTTGTTGTCCCAAAGGTCTCTGGGACACTCTTGGCATTTTCCATCTTTTTTCCTCCCTGTGATGTTCAGATTGAGTAGTTTCTTTTGATCTTTCTTAAAAGTTATTTGCTCTTTTCTCTGTCTTCTTGATTCTGCTCTCAAGCCCATCCAGAGAGATTTTTGTTTCGGTTATTTATGCATTTGTTTGAAGACTGTTCATGTTTGCTGTTTCTGGCTGATTATGATCGCTGCTTTATTGTTCTTGTCAGGTAATTCCAAATTCTGTGACATGTTGTCACTTTTGTCTGTTGATTGTCTTTTCTCACATTAGCTGAGATTGTCCTGGCTCTTGGTATACTTGGTAGTTTTGGGTTGTATGCTCTATTTTGAGTATTCTGGTAAGAGACTCTGGTTCCCAATTAAATCTATTGTAGCAGACTGTCAGTGTGCATATATTCACAGAGCATCTCCTGGCCTCATTCCTTGGCTGTTTGAATGTTTGATTCTCAAGGTCTTTGCAGAATCACTGTGGTCTTCCCTGCCTGTGCGCTACCCAGAGCCAGAGTGAAGGCCGCTAGTATTCCACATGTGTTCTATTCTCAGAGCCTCTGCTGTGCACTTCCAGCTGGTTTCATGCATGGGCTACTTGGGGGTGAGCCCAGGACTTCGTATGAGCTTTAGAGGATTCCTTTCTCCACCTCCCTCCTCTCTGTGATCTCCCCCTTCTAGTTAGAGTGTCACCTCTGCTTGCTAGTGCAGGCCATGGAGAGTTGGGGGGCTCCACCTTCCTGTGTCTACAGCCCTCCATGCAGGTGGGGAGCTAGTGTTTGCTTAGTGAAGGGGGCCCCCCAGAAAGTCTCCCTGGAGGGAGCACCCAGTGGGGATGGGGAGGGAGAGGGATGGACCTTGCCTGGCCGTAACTGGGAGGGGGGCACTGCTGCGTTTGTGGCATTAGTAGGGTGGTCTTCCTTTGAGTCAGGGTCCCTAGCTGATCCACCCTCCTCTCTGCACTCTCCTGCGTTTCCTGAGCACTGCAGTCAGGGTCTCCTTACGTCTCCTGGCAGTGGCTAGGTGGGATGTGCCTGCTCCATCTCCCTCTAGCCAGAACCAGAACCTCCTAAGAACCTTTCTTAAAGGCTAACAAAGAGCTACACAAAACTAGCAATAGAATCCCCCTTTGGTTCTACCTTAAATGGAGGATTCTGACATCAGAGGTCACTGGGAAAGACAGAGAGGAAGGGGATTCAGCAAGGAAAACTTCAGGAGAGCCAGTGAAAGGGAACCCCTCTGCTGCCCTGTGTGTGACCAGTGACCAGCTCACTTTTCTTTCCCTGCCCCCAGATTAGCTCTTAGCAGCCTCCTCTCTCTGCTGTCCTGCATCTTACCAGGTGGCTTCTGGGTCAGGCTGTACAGGGACCCATGCTCCACTGCTCAGGAACTGCTGCCCTGCAGCAGCAAGGTGAGCAGAGGGAGAAATGGATGCCCTCTTGGAGGAGCTGGGCCTTTCTGGTGTGGCCACTACCTGTGTCTGGCCGTGAACTTTAGTGGTTGAGAGGGTCTGTCTGTGTGGGAGCCAGAATGGCTGGCTAGGCCAGGCACCAGCGTGTAGCAGGCTGGGGAGCGAGCAGTCAGGGAGCCAGGAAGAGAGCCCTCGGCATGTCCAGACCCCAGGAGACCAGGATCTGACTGGAATGTGGTGACAGGAGGGATGAGGCTGCCCCCTTGGCCACCTCCATGAAAACAGGAGATGCCACTCGCCAAGAAGTGACTTGGTTGTTGCAAATAAACTTACCCTGCCTTCTCTATGCCTGCTGTGGTAGGGCTTGTGGAGGCACCACGGCTTCCTGGGCCTCAGTGTCTAGGGAAGGAGAGCCTGTGGTCTCAGGGGCAGGAGGCTGTGCCTGCACTGACTGCCCCTCACAGGCTCGGGCTCCTGCCTCCAGGCCACAGCCCTGACCTCCCCAGGGGCTGTTCTGAGCCTGCCTTTGGTGTCTGGAAGCCCCATGCAGACAAGACAATAGAAATATGTCTGTCGACCTTGTAAAGGCTCACACTGTTGGCTGATTCTAGAGGGAGTGGTGGAGAACTCCAGGAGGGGCGCTTGAAAGGACGGTCCTCACCTGCAAAACATTTGAACTATTCAAGCTGTTTCTGGGCCTCACGTTCTTTCCGAACGCCATGCCTTGTCTCCATTTCCCCTTCAGTGTCCGGGGTGTGTGAGAAACAAGGGTACTCGCTGTATGGTCTGCTTCTTCAGCAGGACAGGCAGGCCCAGAGACCAGGTGGGCAAGAGAAGCTCTAGTTATGGAGACCAGGAGGACCCAGGCCTGTTCCCCTTGTCCTAGGCCACTTGTGCTGTGGTGTCATCTGACAACCTCTGGACACACCTAGACACTGTCCGAGTGGCGGCCCGACCCCTCAGGCCGACACACCTCCCTGTGCTTCGCAGGTCACCAGTTTGGGCTACATGCTGCAGGCGGCAAGTGGGACTCAGGGAACCCCCCCAGCAACCTGTCCACAGTGGCCGTGATGCCCGTGTCGGAGGACGTGCCCCTCACCGCCTTCGCCCTGGAGCTCAAGCACGCCCTCAGTGCCATTGGTAAGCCCCACCTACTCCTGCCTCTGTCCTTCTAGGTTCTTCTGAAAGTGCAGTTGTCGCCTTGTGGCTAAGCCCTGGGTGCTGGGGAGGACTGTCCGCAGTGGGCAGAAGACCATCTGTCAGGCGTCTCTGGGCAGTCTCACTGGGGAAACCGTGTCTCGCAGCAGCTGGTGTGAGTCACGCAGCCCGCTCCTCCAGGACGCTTAGACCTTCCTGAACACAGAGCGTGTGCTCGAGACCACGGCGCTCAGACCCCCAAACTCCCCGCCGAGAGCCCGTCTTGGGTTCTGCGCCTCCCGGGAGGCACATGCCAGCTGCTCCACTACTTGGAGGGGACGTTGCAGTGGCTGGGGAGTTGGCTGACCACATGGAAAACACCCTTGTTTGGGATCAGGAAGCTTGGGCAGTGTTTCCAGATTCCTGACAGCTGTTAGACTTTGAGATTCAAGAATAAGAAATTGAAATTCCTGAGAACTCTTATGAATTCTCAAAATTATGAAGTATTCCATATTCTTAACACTTATTTATAAGTTTTTATAGACTATTTGTAACTAACCATTGACAGTAAGTCAATTTTCTGGGATAGGGTTATACTAAAAGTTTCAGGGGTTATCTTTAAAAAATGATAGAATAATACATGCAATAAATGTTATATTACTGTCATGCAACAATATATTGTGACAGGAGTATATATTTTCTTTTTTTTTCTTTCTTTTGAGGAAGATTAGCCCTGAGCTAACATCAATGCCCATCTTTCTCTACTTTGTATGTGGGATGCCTACCACAGCATGGCTTGCCAAGCGGTGGCATGTCCACACCCGGCATCTGAACTGGCAAACCCCAGGCCACTGAAGTGGAACATGTGCACTTAACTGCTGTGCCACTGGGCTGGCCCCAGGAGTATATATTTTAATACTATATGAAAATGCCCTCTACCTGATACAGACATTTGATAATAGAAAGCATTAAATAAATGCCAAATAAAAATGATGTATAAAATTGAAAGATAGTACTATAAATATTTAATATTTAAAAGTTATTTTCACCCCAAAATGAAACTTTAAAACACAGAAAGGATTAATTGCCCTATTAGTCTCGCTCTTTGTTTTATGGCAAATATTCCAGATGTAGAGAATTCCATTCCTTTTCCCTTGACCTTGCCCACGTCGCTCAGGGTGCATCCAGAAGCATCTTCAGGTTGCACAGTAGAGATGCATTCCTTCCTAAAAGCTTATTCCCTTTTTTAAAAAAACTTTATTTTGAATAATTATAGATTCATAGGAAGTTGCAACAAATAGTAGAGAGACGCACATGCCCCCCCCCCGGTGGCGTAGCTGCGGCGCCGCATCCAGGCCGGGAGACTGACGTTGGTGTGGCCTCCAGGCCTTCGTCTGAGGTCCCCAGTCTCTTTCTTTCTCTCTTTTTCTGGTATGTTAGAGTCTGTTCTGCCCTAGTCTTGTCTCTCCTGCTAGCAGCAAGCTCTAGAAGGCAGGGGACATATTCTACTTATTTGTGGACCCCCAGCGTCTCTCTCAGTTGTTTATAATTATTAACAGCAGTTGCTCAAAATATCTCGATTGAGTGATCATTAATAAGGCTGTTGGGTCTGACTGGGGCCAGACTGGATTCCCCTGGTAGCCAAGAGGCCGTCCTGGGCAATGGTTCAATTTCAGCTTCCTTCAGTTACTTCACCATTTTCTGTCTTTAAAGAGAGGCAGTAGGTCCAGATGAAGAGCACCCTCACCAGAGCATGAACGTCAGTCTGACTGATGCTGCACACTTCGATTTGTATAAAGTTTTATGGTTTCATTTTTTATTGATGTATAATTGACATACAATATGCTGTTAGTTTCAAGTGTACAACATAGTGATTTGGTATTTTTATATATTATGAAATGATCACCACACTAGGTTTAGGAACCATCTGTCACCACACAAAGTTGTTATAATATTATTGACTAGAGTCTCTATACTATGTATTACATCCCTGTGACTCATTTATTTTATGGCTGGAACATTGTACCTCTTAATCCCCTTCACCTATTTTGCCCATTCCCCAACCCCCTCCCCTCTGAGAACCACCAGTTCTCTGCATCTATGAGTCTGTTTCTGTTTTGTTTGTTCATTTGTTTTGTTTGTAGATTCCACATATAAGTGAAATCATTCAGTATTTGTCTTTCTTTTTCTAAATTATTTCACATAGCATAATACCTTCTATGTCCATCCATGTTGTCGCAAATGGCAAGATTTCATTCTTTTTTATGGCCGAGTAATATTCCATTATATATATATATATACACCACGTCATTTTTATCCATTCATCTTTTGATGAACACTTAGGTTGTTCCCGTATCTTGGCTATTGTAAATAAAGCTGTGATGAATGTAGAGGTGCAAAAAGCTTTTTGAATTAGTGTTTTCATTTTCTTTGCATGAATATCCCGAAGTGAGATTGCTGGATCATATGGTAGATCTACTTTTAATTTTTTGAGGAACCTCTGTTCTCTTTTCCATTGTGGCTGTACCAATTTACATTCCCAACAGTGCACAAGGGTTCCCTTTTCTCCACATCCTCTCCAACATTTGTTATTTCTTGTCTTTTTTTTTTTTAAGATTGGCCCTGAGCTAACATCTGTTGCCAGTCTTCCTTGTTTTTTCTTCTTCTCCTCCCCAAAATCCCCCAGTACATAGTTGTATATTTTAGTTGTAGGTCCTTCTTATTGTACTATTTGGGACACTGCCTCAGCATGGCTTGATGAGCGGTGCCATGTCCACACCCAGGATCCAGACCGGTGAAACCCTGGGCCACCGAAGCAGAGCATGTGAACTTAACCATTTGGCCACAAGGCAGCCCTTCTTGTCTTTTTGATAATAGGCATTCTGACTAGTTGTGAGGTGATATCTCACTGTGGCTTTGATTTGCATTTCCCTCATGATTAGTGAATTTGAGCATCTTTTCATGTGTCTGTTGACCACCTGTATGTCTTCTTTGGAAAAATAATCTATTCAGGTCCTCTGCCCATTTTTTGATTGGATTGTATTTTGATATTGAGTTATATGAGTTCTTTATATATTTTGGACATTAACCTCTTATCAAATGTATCATTTGAAAATATCTTCTCTCATTCAGTAGGTTGCCTTTCATTTCATTAATGGTTTCCTTTGCTGTGCAAAAACTTTTTAGTTTGATGTAGGCCCATCTGCTTATTTTTGCTTTTGTTGCCCTTGCCTGGGTAGATATATCCAAAAAACTGTTGCCAAGACTAGTTGAAGAGCTGACTGCCTATATTTTCTTCTTGGAGTTTTATGGTTTCAGGTCTTACATTCACATCTTTAATCCATTTTGAGTTTATCTTTGTGTCTAGTGTAAGAAAGTGCTCCAGTTTCATTCTTTTGCATGTAGCTGTCCAGTTTTCCCAACTCCATTTATTGAAAAAACTATCTTTTCTCCATTGTATATTCTTGCCTACTTTGTCATAGATTAATTGACCATATAAGTATGGGTTTATTTCTGGGCTCTCTATTATGTTCCATTTGTCTCTGTGTCTGTGCCACTATCATGCTGTTTTGATTATTATAGCTTTGTAGTATAGTTTGAAATCAGGGAGTGTAATACCTCCAGCTTTGTTCTTCTTTTTCAAGATTGTTTTGGCTAGTTGGAGTCTTTTGTGGTTCTATACAAATTTTAACATTGTTTGTTCTATTTCTGTGAAAAATGTCATTGGTATTTTGATAGAGATTGCCTTGAATCTATAGATCACTTTGGGTAGTATGGATATTTTAACAATATTAATTCTTCCAATCTATGAACATGGTATATCTTTCCATTTATTTGTGTCTTCTTCATTTCTTTCATCAATGTTTCAGAGTACATGTCTTTCACCTCCTTGGCTTATTCCTAGGTGTTTATTCTTTTTGATGAACTCGTAACTGGTATTGTTTTCTTAATTTCTCTCTCTGATTGTTCATTATTAGTGTATAGAAATGCAGCAGATTTCTGTATATTAATTTTGTAACCTGCAACTTCACTGAATTTTAATAGTTCTAATAGTTTTTTGGTAGAGTCTTTGGGGTTTTCTATATATAATATCATGTCATCCACAAATAGTGACAGTTTTCCTTCTTCTTTTCCAGTTTGGAAGTCTTTTATTTCTTTTTTTAGTCTGATTGCTGTGGCTAGGAGTTCCAATACTATGTTGAATAAAAGTGATGAGAGAGGGCATCCTTATCTTCTTCTTGATCTTAGAGGCAAAGCTTTCAGGTTTTCACCATTAGGTATGATGTTGGCTGTGGATTTGCCATACGTGGCCTTTGTTAAGCTGACGTATGTTCCTTCTACATGCACTTTATTGAGAGTTTTTAATCATAAATGGATATTGAATTTTGTCAAATGCTTTCTCTGTGTCTCTTGAGATGACAGTATGATTTTTACTTTCATTTTGTTAATATGTGTATCATGTTGATTGATTTATGGATATTGAACCATCTTTGCATTCCTGGAGTAAATTCCACTTGATCATGGAGTGTGGTCCTTTTAAGATATTGTTGGATTCAGTTTGCTAACATTTTGTTTTGGATTTTGCATCTATGTTCATCAGCAATTTTGGTCTGTAAGTTTCTTTTTTCTGTGTTGTCCTTGTCTGGCTTTGGTATCGGGGTAATGCTGGCCTGGAAAAAGTAAGTTTGGAAGAGTTCTTTCCTCTCCAATTTTTCTGGAATAATTGGAGAATGATAGGTATTAACTCTTCTTTAAATGTTTGGTAGAATTCACCTGTGAAGCTGTTTGGTCTTGGGCTTTTGTTTCTTGGGAATTTTTTGATTACTGATTATCAATCAATTCAGGTTTTCTATTTCTTTATATATGTTTCTAGAATTTATCCATTTCTCCTAGATTTTCTAATCTGTTGGTGTACAGTTGTTTATAGCAGTCTCACGATCCTTTGCATTTCTGTGGTGTTGGTTGTGACATCTGCTCTTTTGTCTTTGATTTTGTTTGTTTGGGCCTCTCTCTCTTTTTCTTGATGAGTCTGGCTAAACGTTTATCAATTTTGCTTTTCTTTTCAAAGAACCAGCTCTTAGTTCCATTGCTCTTTTCTATTGTTTTTTTAGTCTCTATGTCATTTATTTCCACTCTAATCTTTATTAGTTCCTTCCTTCTGTTAGCTCTGGGTTTAGTTTGATATTCTTTTTCTAGTTACTCAAACTATAAAGTTAGGTTGTTGGTTTGAGATCTTTCTTCTTTTTAAATGTACACACTTATAAACTTCCCTCTTGGCATTCCTCCTGCTGCATCCCGTGAGTCTTAGAATGTTGTGTTTCATTTTTATTTGTCTCAAGGTCTTTTCTAATTTCCCTGTGATTTCTTCTTGACCCATTGGTTGTTTATGTGTGTGTTGTTTAATTTCCACATATTTGTGAATTTTCCAGTTTTCCTACTGTGATTGATTTCTAGTTTCATACCATTGTGATCAGAAAAGACACTTTGTATGATTTCAGTCTTAAAGTTTAAGACATTTTTTGTGGCCTCACATGTAGTCTGTGCTAGGGAGCGTTCTATGTGTGCTTGAGAAGATGTGTGTTCTGCTGCTGTGTGCCTAGCCTCTCTGTGCACTTGGAGAGTATGCAGTGGCGTCTCCTTCTGGCTCTCGTTTGCATTTCCTGGTGACTCAGAGGCCTGTTTATCTGTGGCCCTGGGGAGGCAGGTGGGTGACCCTCTTGTCCCTGTTGATGACGGCTCTCTGTGTAATCTAGAAATGCACATGTTGCAGAGACTGGTGCCTCTCTGTGGCTGGCTTTTTTATTCTTCTAATGATGTCTTTTGACAAACAGAAGTTCTTGATTCTAATGTAGACCAATTTTTTCTTATATTGTTACTGCATTTTGTGTTTTATTGAAGAAACTGCATCCTGCTCCAAAATCACACAGATGTTCTTCTAAAAGCTTTATGGTTTTACCTTTCCTTTTAAGTTTACAATCCATCTGGGATTGGTTTTGGTTAGGACGTGAGGTAGAAGTCAAGATTTGTTTTTTCTATAAGGTCTTCAGCTGACTCAGAACCCTTGTTTAGAAAGATCGGGGGTGGGGGGTGAAGCTGGCCCCGTGGCTGAGTGGTTGAGCTCAGTGCTCCG
Organism: Equus asinus; assembly: GCF_041296235.1. Taxonomy (NCBI): domain Eukaryota; kingdom Metazoa; phylum Chordata; class Mammalia; order Perissodactyla; family Equidae; genus Equus; species Equus asinus. Next base: position 10,028,398 of record NC_091799.1, read on the forward strand.
CTTCAGCGGCCCAGGGTTTCACCAATTCAGATCTTGGGTGCACACATGGCACCACTCATCAAGCCACGCTGAGGCAGCGTCCCACATAGCACAACCAGAGGGACCTACAACTAGAATATATAACTAGATACTGGGGGACCTTGGGGAGAATAATAATAAAAAAAAAAGACCCATCTCTGCCATGGCAGTGCTGTGATGCATTTGCTGAACGTCAGGTGACTGCCTTTAGGTAGAGCGCCTTCGCTTCTGAAGGGTGTTTTTGCTGAGTGAAGAGTCCAGGCTGGTATGCGTCTTTGAAGGTATCATTCTGTTTCCTTTGGCTTCTGGAGTTTGGGAAAGAAACTGTTTGGCAGCCAGGCTGGCAGTGACTGCCCAGGCCGCAGCGGTCTGGAGCAGCACCCTGGCAGATGCCCACTTCCACCCAGCCCCACAGGGCCAGAGCACGGGTGCTGATGAGCCATCCTGCATCTCCTCCCTGTCCTGGGCCCACCCCCCACCTGGGCCTTAAGCAGACCCCTCCCAGGGACAGGTCAGTCACCACAGCCCTGATTGGTGCAAGCTGCAGCCTGTGCCCTGGGAGCCCCGAGCGCCACCTTTGGGGGCTCCATACTTCCCTGAGAGCCCTCAGAGCCCCCCGAGTCCAGGCAGGGGCCTAGAGCAGGAGACGTGTACTGAAGCAGATAGAGCCAAGCCCAGGGCCCTGGGTGTTCCTGTAGCCAGACATTGCCTGCCTGTCTGTTGTGTCTTGGATGCCCAAGAGGATAGACGGGACACATCACTGCGGTGCCCAGGAGGGCCTGCCCTCATAGGCACGCAGGGCAGTCTGGCCCGAGAGCCCTGCTCTCTGTCAGACCCATGCAGGATGACCAGCCTGAGCTTGGAGCTCTTCTCTGCGTGACCCCCCACCCCACAGAGCAGCAGTGCAGCCCACCCTCCACCCCAAGCCCCCGAGGAAGTGCTTCCTGCATCAGCAAGTTTCTGGCATTTAAGTCAGAGCTGTACACGCACACGGGTCAGACCAGGCTACCACATCTCAGTAGGGTCACCGCCAGTGTACAGGGCACCCTTAGTTTGTGTGCCTCCAAGAAAGCAGATGCTGCCAGTTGAAATAAAGTGCAGTGATTTCTTGTCTGCTCTTGGAGAAGCTCAGGTATAGGAAGGAAACCCTGGGGGAAGGCTCAGTTCCTACGCGCTCCCACACGCCTCCTGCACAGCATCGACTGCTGGGTCCTCTTCAGCTCAGGGTCGTGGTGCTTGTCCCTGGCCGTCCAGCGCATCTGTGAGGCAGCATCTTTTGAGACCCAGCCCCGCCCTTGTCTTGGCTTTTGTCCTGATCCCTGCCGCCTTTCCGCAGTCTGATGCTGGCCCTCCTGGTTGAGCAGGCCTCTGACAACTGTTCTGTGGACACTGGCTCTAAAACACTGTAGATGGAAGAAGTGTGCTGATTTCAGACACAAAAATGTGAAAAGATGTGCATCTCGACACTACAGAGCTAAGCCACATGGAGTCCAGACTTGGGAAGTGACATTATCTTCATTGTACAAGCTGGTGCTTCCCCTGCCCCAACACACACAGTCTCAGTGCTGCAGAGATTTGACTCCTCTGTGGATAGACGAGGAGACGGAGGTTCAGAGGGGCTGCCTGTCCCTGGACCTGGTGAGCCTGTGAGCTGGTGTAGCCCTCCTAGCTCCTTTTTCTGCATCATGCAGACTCACTGTTCAGAGAGCCTCCTTCATGGGCAGAGGGAAAGGTCGCCTCAGCCATAGGCACTTTCTCATTGAAAGGGGAAAGGCTTCTCATTGCTGTTAAGAAGAGCAAATCTCTAGCAGAGGGAGGGGGCACTCTTGTCTGCTGGCCCTGGGCTACTGCTGTGGACAGGCTGCACATGTCCTGGGGGTGGGCTGCTGCTGTGGACAGATCGCGTGTGTCCCGGGGGTGGGCTGCTGCTGTGGACAGGTGGGGTGTGTCCCGGGGGTGGGCTGCTGCTGTGGACAGGTGGGGCGTGTCCCGGGGGTGGGCTGCTGCTGTGGACAGGTGGGGTGTGTCCCGGGGGTGGGCTGCTGCTGTGGACGGGCCGCGCGTGTCCCGGGGGTGGGCTGCTGCTGTGGACGGACCACGCGTGTCCTGGGGGTGGGCTGCTGCTGTGGACGGGCCACGCATGTCCTGGGGGTGGGCTGCTGCTCTGGATGGGCCGTGCGTGTCCTGGGAGTGGGCTGCTGCTCTGGACGGGCCGCGCATGTCCTGGGGGTGGGCTGCTGCTGTGGACGGGCCATGCGTGTCCTGGAGCTGGGCTGTCAGGACAGTTGTCTGATTGGTTGTGTTTTCAGGCCCCGTCCTGCTGCTGACCAGCGACAACATAAAACAGCGCCTTGGCTCTGCTGCTCTGGACAGGTACACCAGCCTCCATGTAGGAAACAGGCTGGCCGACTTAGCTTCTTGCTCTCAGCTGGTTTAAGCACAGCCTTGAAATGCATACTCCATGTCTGCGCATACCCCAGCATCTGCATGCCCCTCTGTCTGCGCCCTCCTCTCTCTGTACCTCCCATGTCTGTACGCCTCTCTGTCTGCCTCTCTCTCTGCACCCTGCCATGTCTACACATGCTCTGGCATCTGTGCCCCCAGCATCCATGAGTATCGGCTGTCCAGCTGGCTGGGGCAGCAGGAGGACATCCACCGGATTGTGCTTTACCAGGCAGACAGCACACTCACGCCCTGGACCCAGCGCTGCATCCGGCAAGCTGACTGCATCCTCATCGTGGGTCTAGGGGAGCAGGAGCCCACAGTGGGCGAGGTGAGTTGGTGGGTGCAGAGGGGGGCGCAGGCTCCAGTGGGTGGAGCCGGATGTTGGTGGGGCCGGGCTGAGAGCCTGGCTGGGGGTGGGGTCGCAGGGCTGCAGGCAGGTCCTGTCTAAGGGCTACCATCTCCTCAGACCCATCTGTTTCTCTGTCTTTTCCTTTGAATGCAATAGTTCAAGAATTCAGGAAAGGATGGATGGTAAGAGCTAGCACCCAGATGTCTGCTCTCCATGTTCTGAGAACATTTTGCTGTGTTTACCTGCTGGTGGTTTTAACACCAAACAGAGCAGGTGCCCTGTGCCTCCCGCTGCCTCTAGAGTTGGAGCCTCTGTCTGTGTTTCATTTTTGCTGTGTGTGTACAGCACTGTTTTACAGGTCTAAATTTTATACAAATAGAGCCCTACTTTATAACATTTTGAAATTTCCTTTTTGCCTCAACACTTAGGTTTTAGGGCTCTATCCATAGTTTCACTCATTTTATGGCTGTTTAGTTTCCTGTGAATACCCTGCCATATGTGTTTTCTGAGCCAAGGGGCTGCAAGGTTGTTTCACTATGACAAGCTGTGTGCAGGCGTGTCTCCAGGGTCGCCACCTGGTGGAGCTGCTGGATCACAGAGGATGTGTCTTTGGGCTTACCAGATGCTGCCAAACTGCCTTCCCCACTGCGGGTGCTGTTTTCACTCGTGCTGGTGCTGCGGGCGAGGCCTAGGGCTATGCCCTGTCAGTCCTGTCTGTTTCCACCCTCATGGGTGTAAAGTGGAGTCTCGTCCTGCCTTTAGTTCACATCTTCCATCTCCTTCCTCTGTGCCGTCACTCTGTTCCCATCACAAGCTTCTGCCTCTCTGATCCTGGGGCAGCTAAAAATTCCTCGTCTCTGACGCAGGTTCCTGTTCTGCAGGGAGTGATGCTCCTTTGCAAGGGAGAGTGTTTGCAAGTTACATCATCTGAGAAGGCCACAGTGTGTGTTCTCCAGGAGGTGTGAGAGAAACAGGGACGGAGGCAGCTCCCTCCCTTCCTGCACACCCCTGTAGCTGCCTCACAGCCACGCTTGCCTAGCCCAGCACACGGCAGGCACACAGCCGGGCAGACCCCTAGGTCAACGGCTTCGACAGCCAAAGGGCAGAGCACGCCAGTCAAACTAGTTTACAGAACCAGGGCTTCGCCCACCAAGGCCCTGCCCTCGGACCCTCCTGGCCTATGTGGGGCTGGTCTGGGAGGCTGCATCCAGCATGGGAGCTCTGTAGCCAGCCCCATCCTGGCCTTCAGCTCTGCCCTGCCCAAGTCCTCAGGGTCATCTGGGTCACCTGACACACACGCTCTGCCCTCCCTCAGCTGGAGAGGATGCTGGAGAGCACAGCCGTGCGTGCCCAGAAGCAGCTGATCCTGCTGCACCGGGAGGAGGGGCCAGCACCTTCTCGCACCGTGGAGTGGCTCAACATGCGGAGCTGGTGCTCTGGCCACCTGCACCTCTGCTGTCCCCGCCGCGTTTTCTCGAGGAGGAGCATGCCCAAGCTGGTGAGGCCTGGGCGCAGGCAGGGCCACTGGGGGGAACTCCGGCCTCTGGGCCACAGCCCTCTCCTGACTTGCTTTGCGATTGCATAGTTATTTCCTTCATGTTCTCTATCTGGCTCTCCGTCGTCTGCACTCGTTGAAGCTCTGATGGGTGGCTGGCCTCTTAGTGGGTTTGTCAACTGTGATTGTGAGCTCATGTTTGCTTGAGCTTGATCTTTGGGATTCTTGTGGCCACAGCATGGTGACAGGCCCCCCAGAGAGGCGGGGCCCAGCATAGTGGAGGCACAGGCACAGCTGGGCCACTGAGGGCCAGAACCTCGGAAATATGGGCCTGGCGAGGGGTCAGGGATGGGCCCGAGATTCTCACATTCAGCTGGGGCCTCAGAGGACCCCGGTGACATTGGGTCAGCACCGCCTCCTCCTTCTTGCAGAAGTGTGCACACATTCTGAGGCACCTCTTCTTTAGGGTGTCCTCAGCCCTAGGAGCCTGGGGCGGGTGGGAGGAGTGCAGAGGCTGCCCATGCTGCAGCCCACCTGGTCCCACAACTCAATGGACAGCATCCTGACAGCTGCATCTGTGCCCAGGAAACCATGCCCTGGAGCACCCTCCGCCTTGGGGCTGGCGGGGTTTCAGCTGGAGTTTAGGCTTGGTGTCTCTTTGGGGACAGCTCTTGGGGGCTCTGTGTCTCCTGCCAGGCCCATGGATATGTGGCCCAGCCACCTGCACTGCCCACTCACCCATGTGCCCTTTGAGAGCCTCCTCCCAGGAGATTCTGGGCACCAAGGTGCTGCCAGAGTCGGTGTCAGACAGATCGCACTGTGTGCTAGAGAGAGCTTTGAGTCAGGAGCAGAGAAAACCAGCCTGCTCAGGTCAGGATGCATGGGAACACGGGCCAGCCCTCCATCTACTGGCCCCTCTCTCAGGTGGAGATGTACGAGCGGGTCTTCCAGAGGCCCCCAGACCGGCACTCGGACTTCTCTCGCCTGGCACGGGTGTTGACCGGCAATGCCATCGCCTTGGTGCTTGGAGGAGGGGGAGCAAGGTGAGTTCCTGCCCCCTTCCCATGCGTGTGTGTGTGTGTGTGTGTGTGTGTGTGTGTGTGTGTGTATGTGAGTGTGTGTGGTGCGTGTGGTGCGTGTGAATGATGCCACGCATATGCTAATGAAGAGGTCGAGCTCACCCTCTGAGGCAGTCCTCACAGATGAGCACAGTACACCACCAGGCATTTTCCAGCACCTCAGTGCATGTTGCCAAGTGGTGCTTCCCACAGGCTGTCCCTGCTGGCACTCCAGCAACTGCCCCCAGTTTTGATTGTTGCGATGCGGTAGAGGAACATTGTATCTTGTGATTGTCTTTGCTCGACATGTCTGTCTGCCTGCTAGTTATTCGCGTCTCCTCTTCTGAAAACTGTTCTTACCCTTTGCCAGTCTTTCCATTGGGCTCTGGGTGAGTTTCTTTCCATTTAACATCTGCTTTATACAGTAATGATCTGATCTGCTCACAAACCTCGTGAAGCATTCCTTAGTTCTTTGGGCTGGTGAGTTCCCTACAGGACTTGTAACCCAAATGACTTCTTCCCTGAGTTGTCATTCTGACACTTGCCATCCTTCTCCTGAACTTATTTAAAGAGAAATATACACTTGGAGCAGAAATGGAACCCAGGGACCTCAGGAGGTATGATGAGGCCAGGGTCTTCTGGTGACCCAGATGGCACGTGGAGGACTGAGCAGTGCCTCCTGCAACATCTGTGCTGCTAGCCTGGGTTCGGGGCTGGGGGTGCCCTGTGGGGTGGAGTCCCTTGTGCCCCTTGCCATGGTGGACATCAGCACTGCTGGCCGAGTGAGGCGCTCAGGGTGGTCCCTGGGCCAGCTGGCACGTGCTGCTGCTTCCGCATTGTAGCAGGGCCTCCTAAGTGCTCTGTGTCCCGAGTCCTGGCCCTGCCGACGGTGTTGGCCATCTCTCTCCAGTGCCCAGCAGAAGGAGCCTAGCTCAGCACCTTCTGTGGCCCAGGGACATCCCTTTCAAAGGGAACTGATGGAGGGAGGGGCCCAGAAGGACAGAAGCCCCCTCGGAGCCACCATGTTGGGAGCCGCTCTGCAGAGAGATCCTGCCTCTGGAGTCAGACCTGGGTCACACTCGGCCCGTTTTTACCCTTGGCTCATTAGTCAGAGAGATGTAGTCTAGCTTTGAGGCCAAAGAGGACTCAGACCCTCTTCTTTAGAAAGGATCTAAAAAATGATGCAAAGGAGCCCCATAACTGCACTGCTGACTGGATTCACTCCCCTTGCTCCCTGACATTGCAGACTCTGAAGCTTGAAGCCTTGGTCTGTGACCCTACAGACAGGAAGGTGGGTGGAGACCACCCCCTCCTCACTCTGTGCTCCTTCACAGCACACAGTACTGCCTAAAACAGGACAGAAGTGTTGCTGCCAGGCTCCTGGGGCTGAGCCAAAGTGCCATGGACCTGGGGCCCAGGGCTGCATGGCGAGAGAGCCGTGTACTGCCCTTGGCTCTGCTTCCACCGCCTGCAGGCAGCAGGCCCAGAACTGCGTGGGATGGCTCTGCACAGGCTGGTTCTGTCACCGTTGAATTCGGCTTGGCCTGGATGACTGCTGTGCTCGTCTGTCTTAGAACTCCAGAGCATCATCTAGTGCCATGCCACACTTTCAGAAGAGTTGCCCAAGGTTGCTGGGCTGAGGGGAGGACCTAGGCTGCATTCCACGGGGCTAGGGCAGGGAGGTGGCCCAGAGCAGATGGCCCAGACTTGGACCTGGTTTTTAGGCCAGGATGGCCCCATCAGCAGCATTTTTAATGAAAAAATACTTAATTGAAAGGCCATATGGCTATTTTCTAAGGCCATGTGGTATTTGTATAACACAAAATAGCAGTCCTCTGCCCATCCTGCCCTGTCACCAAATCCAGAGGGATTCCAGACATAATCACTTCTAGGTTTTTATCAGTTTTCTGCTTATCTACATTACTAATTAGCATAACATTCCTATTCTACTACTTTTTTTTTCAGTTTTAGATTATTGAGTTCCTGACCTCCTCCCATGTACACAAAGTCAGAGTCTGTCTGTCTATCTCTATCTGTCTATCTCTATCATCTATCATCCATCTGTCATCTCTACATCATCCATCTGTCATCCATCATCTGTCAATCAACCATCTGTCATCCATGCGTCATCCATCTGTCATCCATCATCTGTCATCTCTGCATCATCCATCTGTCATCCATCATCTATCATCTATGCATCATCCATCTATCATTTCTGTGTCATCCATCATCTATACATCATCCATCTGTCATCCATCATCTGTCATCTCTGCATCATCCATCTGTCATCCATCATCTATCATCTATGCATCATCCATCTATCATTTCTGTGTCATCCATCATCTATCATCTATACATCATCCATCTGTCTTCCATCATCTGTCATCCCTGCATCATCCATATATCATCTATATATCATCCATTTGTATCCATCATCTATCATCTATCATCATCCATCTCTCATCCGTAGATCATCCATCTGCATCCACCATCTATCATCTCTGCGTCATCCATCTATCATCCATACATCATCCATCTGTCATCATCATCTATCGTCTAGGCATCATCCATCTATCATCCATCATCTCTGCATCATCCATATATCATCCATCATCTATCATCTATGCATCATCGATCTGTCATCCATCATCTATCATCTATGCATTATCCTTCTGTCATCCATCATCTATCGTCTAGGCATCATCCATCTGTCATCCATCATCTATCATCTCTGCATCATCCATCTGTCATCCATCATCTATCATCTCTACATCATCCATCTATCATCTATCATCTATCATCTATGCATCATCCATCTATCATTTCTATGTCATCCATCATCTATCATCTATACATCATCCATCTATCATCCATCATCTGTCATCCCTGCATCATCCATCTATCATCTATATATCATCCATTTGTATCCATCATCTATCGTCTATCATCATCCATCTCTCATCCATAGATCATCCATCTGCATCCACCATCTATCATCTCTGCATCATCCATCTATCATCCATACATCATCCATCTGTCATCATCATCTATCGTCTAGGCATCATCCATCTATCACCCATCATCTATCATCTATGCATCATCCATCCATCATCCATCATCTCTGCATCATCCATATATCATCCATCATCTATCATCTATGCATCATCGATCTGTCATCCATCATCTATCTATGCATCATCCTTCTATCATCCATCATCTATCATCTATGCATCGATATGTCATCCATCATCTATCATCTGTGCATCATCCTTCTGTCATCCATCATCTATTGTCTAGGCATCATCCATCTGTCATCCATCATCTATCATCTCTGCGTCATCCATCTGTCATCCATCATCTATCATCTATACATCATCCATCTGTCATCCATCATTTGTCATCTCTGCATCATCCATCTATCATCCATCATCTATCGTCTATGCATCATTGATCTGTCATCCGTCATCTATCATCTCTACATCATCCATCTGTCATCCATCATTTGTCATCTCTGCATCATCCATCTATCATCCGTCATCTATCATCTATACATCATCCATCTGTCATCCATCATCTGCCATCTCTGCATCATCCATCTATCATCTATGCATCATCTGTCTCTCATCTATCATCCATCTATTATCTATGTATCATCCATCTATCAGTCATCTATGTATCATCCATCTCTCTCTCTGTTTCCTGTCTGTCTATCTGTCCCCCTCCTTAGCACTCATAGTCCCAGTATGGTTCTCTCATGGGTCAAGACAGTACCACTGTTTATATTATGGTGTCAATGTGGGTCTTTTTCAGAGCTGAGCTGTCTCCTACTGTACTGTGTGACTGTATTTCTTTTCTTGGAGTTAATAATTGTTGCAGTTGCCATTTGCTTGGTTTTCTGGGTATCGTTGAGTCATCTCCAGACTCTGCTGGAAGCATTAGCTCCTCTCCACGTCCTCAGACACACCGGGACGTCTCAGCTTAACTTTGCTTGGGATCCGCATTCCCACCTCCTTCTAGCTCTGCTGATATGTGGCCCTGGAATTTCCCTTCACCATCATCCTGAGAACTGCCTTTGTCTCTCTCCTGTGTTCAACTCCATTTCCTGGATTTCCTGTCTTCCTCTTTCTTGATCTGTTCCGGATTTTGGTAGAGTTCATACTCTAGAGATTTCCTTAGGAGAAGATGCATGGGAAGTAAAAGTTTTAAGACTATGCACAGCAGAAAATGTCCCCATTCTGCTGTCATGTTTGGATGATGGTTTGAGTATGGAATTCTAGGTGGAAATAATCTTCCCTGAGAATCCTTAAAGCGTGGTTCCATTGTCTCTTTAGCTTCCAGTATTGCTGTTGAGAAGTTCAATGCCATTTTTATTCATGAGGCCTGTTTTCCCTCTGGAAGCTTGTAGGAGAGTCTCTTAATTCTCGTTATTCTGAAAGTGCTGATGCTCTGCCTGGGGGTTGTGCTTTTTCACCCAGTGTACCAGGTGGACTCCCAGAGGGCACTTCACTTTTGGAAATCCATGAACATCAGCTTCGCAGGCATGGTGCAGTGTTTGCCCTCTTTGTTCTCCCTTCCTGGAGCTCTGATGGTTGGAGACCAGGTGTCTTGGACGAATCCTCTGATTCTCCTATCCCTTCTGTCCCATACTTTCCATCTCTGTCTTTTCGTTCTACTTCCTGGGTGGTTTTTCTCAAATATGTCTTCTAATTGATCTTTTCTGCTAACATGTTTCTAACGTCTAAGTGCCTTTTTCATAGTGTTCTCTCTCAGCTGCACTAGTGAATGTTGAACTTCTCTGAGAATGTTAATGTAGGTTTTTGCTTGCTTCCCTAGGTTTTCTGCTCTGTGCTGGCTCGTGTCTGACTTTGCTCATGCTGCACAATGTGTGTGAGGCTGTCTGTGTGCTCTGAGCACATCAGCGGTGTGCAGAGTGCTGTTATGTCATCTACCACGCTTGCGTATCCCTGCTCCTGTCAATGGACATCTGGGTCATTTTCTGGTCTGGGGTATTATGAACAAACTGCTATAACCATTCTTGCACAAATCTTTTCTGTGGACGCTTGTTTTCTTTCCTCTTGGGCAAGTATGTAGGAGTGGAATTACTGGGTGTGAGGTCGTTGTACCATTTTACACCCCCACTGGCAATGTTTGAGAGTCCAGGCTGCTTACATTTTGTCAGCCCTTGGTATTGTCAGGATTGTGAATTGTAGCCGTTCTGCTGGATGTGCAGTGGCGCCTCATTGTGGTTCTAATTTGCACCTCGCTGAGGACTAGTGATCTCATGCGCTTGCTGGCCATTTGTGTGTCTTCTTTCATAAAGTGCCGCTTACATTCTTTACTCCTGTTTAACAGGTAGTTTGTCTTTTATTGTTGAGTGAGAAGAGTTACTTATATAGTCTGAATACATGGCTTTTGCCAGATATATTTATTACTAATATTGTTTCTCAATCTTGGACTTTTCATTTTCTTAATGGCATTTTTCAATAAACAGCTTTTAATTTTGATGAAGTGTGATTTTCCAGTTCGTTTATGGTTGTTATTTCTGGTGTTCTGAGAGCTCTTGCCTATCCCAGGGTCACAAAAAGGTAGTCTATATTTTCTTCAGAAGCTTTATGATTCCAGCTGCACATTTAGGGTTAGGACCCACCTCCAGCGTGTTTGTGAATGGTGTGAGTGAGACTAGAGGCTCTGTTTTCCCACATGGTTATCTTGTTGGTCCACACCATTTGTGGCAGAATTTCCTTCCCTATTGTGTGGCTGTGGCATCAGTGTCAAACACCAAATCGCTCTCCAGGTTTGAGTCTGCGTCTGGGCTGTGTCATGTTCCACTGAGGTGGGTGTTCTCCCCTTGGCGACACCACCTCATTGTCTCAGTTGCTGTAGCTTTACGGTGAATCTCGACCTCAGGCGGTGTAATTCCTTCAATTGTTTTTTTTCAAAATTGTTTTGGCTATTCTAGGTCCTTTGCATTTTCCTGTAAATTTGAGAATCAGCTAAGTATTTTATGGGATTTTTTTGCTATTGTAAATGGTATTTTTATTTATTTTATTTTATTTATTTTTTATTTCTCTCTCTCTTTTTTTAAAGATTTTATTTTTTCCTTTTTCTCCCCAAAGCCCCCTAGTACATAGTTGTACATTCTTCGTTGTGGGTCCTTCTAGTTGTGACATGTGGGACGCTGCCTCAGCGTGGTTTGATGAGCAGTGCCATGTCCACGCCCAGGATTCGAACCAACGAAACACTGGGCCGCCTGCAGCGGAGCGGGTGAACTTAACCACTCGGCCACGGGGCCAGCCCTGTAAATGGTATTTTTAAAATTTCACTTTCAAATTATTTGTTGCCAATATATAGTAATACAATTGATATTGGTAAATTGATCTAATGTCCTACAACCTTGCTAAATTCACTTAATCTAGGAGCTTTTGTGTAGATTATTTTTGGATTTTCTCTATATACAGTTATGTCTTCTGAGAATAAAGACAATATTTTTTTTTCTTCCCAAAATATATATGTATGCCTTTTGTTTCTTTTTTTTGCCTTATTGCACCAGTTAGAGATTCCAGTACGAGGGTGAATACAAGTGGGGAGTGTAGACACCCTGTCTGTCCCCGGAGTTGAGGAAAAGCACTCAGTTTCATCATTGAGCTTGATTTCAGCTGTCGGTTTCTGTAGATGCCCTTAATCAGACTGAGGAGGTTTCCAGCTATTCTTAGTTCACTGAGTTTTTACCCTGAATGGTTGTTTTTGTGGATCTGTTGAGATGAATGTAATTTTTCCCCTTTAGTCTATTAATGTGGTGAATTGCATTGATTGATTTTTAAATAAAAACTAACGTGAATTCTTGGGATAGACTCATTGCTTGTGGTGTGTTGCTGGGTTCCCTTTGAATCTGAGTGAGAATGGACTGCACTTGTCCTTTGAAGTGCATGCAGGTTGGTTTTCTGGCTTCAAAATCAAGTTGGGAAGTGCTGCTCCTTTTCCTGTTCTCTGGAAAATTTTATGTAAAATTTGTGTTATTATTCCTTGTATCTTTAGCAGAATTCACTAGTAAAACTGTCTGGGCATGAAATTTTCTTTGTGAGCATTTAAAAATTAAAAATTCAGTCATTTAGGTAGTTATAATACTATTCAGATTTTCTATTTCTTGTGTGTTCTAGGAATGTGTCCATTTCATCTGCATCTTCCTACCAATGGCATGAAGTTCACACAGCTTCTTACCTTTTTAACTGGAGTATCTGTACAGATGTTCTCTTTTTCATTGCCAATGTTAGTTATTGATACCGTCTCTCTCTTTTCCCTTTTCTTGATCAGTCTTACCAGCAGGTATCAATTGAATTAGTCCTTTGAAACCACCAACGTTTAGCTCTTTGAATCCTATTATATGTTTCTTTTCTGGTTTGTTAATTTCTGCTCTTAATTTTATTCTCTTTGATTCAAGTTTTTCTTCTTTTTCTAACTTATGGGCCAGCAGACATTATCTGTGAAGGGCCCACTGGTAAGTCTGTGGCCTCTGCCGTGACCACAGGGGATGGGGAGGCAGCTGTGTCTGTGCTGCACCTTTGAAGTGATAGATCTTTTTGTTCTCAGGCCGGTTTAAAGGTTTTTTCTGTCTTGGGTTTTCAACAATGTAGGCATGGTTTTCTTTTGAATTATGCTTAGAGTTTATAATGCTTCTTGAATCTAAGGCCTGATGTCAATTATCAGTTCTAAAAAACTCCAAACTATCATCTCTTCAGATATTACTTCTGTTTCATCTCTTTCTGGGCTCCAATTATATGTGGGTCAGACCGCTTCACCAGCTCCCATATGTTTTCTAAACTCTTTTATGTTGTTTTTTTGGTGTGTAAGGAAGACTCGCCCTGAGCTAACATCTGTTGCCAGTCTTCCTCTTTTTGTCTGAGGAAGATTGTCCCTGAGCTGACATCTGTGCCCATCTTCCTCTACGTTGTATGTGGGACGTCGCCACAGCATGGCTTGACAAGTGGTATGTAGGACTATGCCTGGGATCTGAACCTGTGGACCCTGGGCCATTGAAGGGAGCACGTGAACCTAACCACTATGCGACAAGGCCAGCCCCTCTTTTACATATTTTTTAAAGAATATTATTTTACATATTCCATCCTTTTGATGTTCTATGATTCAATGACTATTTCCTTCTGACCTATCTTTATTTTACCATTTCTATCTTTGGCTGTATGTAGTCTGCTTTAAGCCCATTCATTGAGTACTTCATTTCAATTATTGTTTCTCACTTCTAAAGTTCCCAGTTGGTTCTGTTTTATAGTTTCCAATTCTATACCAAAATTATCAGTTTTGTCTTTAATTTCTTGAACTTTTTCTTTTAGGCTTATCCCTGAGTGCACATTTAAACTTTTTGTGGTGATATTATATATTTTGTATTGTGTTAAAATATACATACTAGAAAAGTCACCATTTTAACTATTTGTGAGTATGCCTTTTAGTGGCATTGAGTATATTTACAGTGTTTTGAAAACATCACTACTATTCATTTCCAGAACTTTTTCATCTTCCCACACTGAAACTGCATACCCATGAAGCCATAACCTCCCAGCCCCAGCCCTGGCACCCACCTTCCACTTTCTCCAGGTCCCTCATGTGAGTGGAATCCTGCAGTATTTGTCCTTTTGTGACTGCCTCATTTCACTTCACACAGTGTCCTCAGGAATCATCCATGTTGTGGCACGTGTCTGGATTCCCTTCCTCTCGAGGCTGCACAGCATTCCTGCATGTGTGTCTGCTGCTCTTTGTTTACTCAGTCATCCGTCGAGGGGCACTCAGGCTGCTTTCATCTTTTGGCTCCTTGAACTTTTTATGCACAGTCATTTTAAAGCCTGCCTCTGACGTCTCTGTTGTCTGGCTCCCTCTGGGTCCACTTCTATTGTCTGTCTTTTCTCCAGGCTTGTGGTTACATGGTATTTTCTCCTCATGTGATTGGTAGTTTTTGGTTGAGAGGTAGACATCACATGAAAAATGGAAGCAGTAGTTTGAGGCTCAGAGTGTCACTCCAGTCAGATGCTGGCTCTCTTGTCCCTGGGGGGCTCATCTGTGTCCCGCCCACCCTGATGCCTGGGTCACTGCCTTAGGGCATTCACCAGGACCCCGCTTTCCAGTGGCCTTGACTCATCTCCCCCACCCCTCCTGAGTCCATCCAAAGCCTGTTCAGCTTCACAGCCTCTCAGACCCCGGTGGGTAGAGGAGGCCAAGTGCTGACATCTAAACAGTGTCCGCAGTCCCTCTCGAAGTCAGTGTCCTCGCCCTATTTTCTCTGACTCGTCCAAGAGTCAGGCACTGAGGAGGGAGTGGGTGGAACATGACGGCCATCTCTGCTGCGGCACAGCAGGTGCTGGTCCTGGGGGCAGTGCTCACTTCCTGCTCTGTGCTCCTGGTTGGTGTAGAGGCTGTGCCCAGGTGGGCATCATCCGGGCCCTGGTGGAGTGCGGTATCCCCGTGGACATGGTCGGAGGGACGTCCATTGGGGCCTTCATGGGTGCCCTGTACTCTGAGGAGCGGAGCTGCAGCCAGATGCGGATCCGGGCCAAGCAGTGGGCCGAGGTAAGGGGCCTCCGCCCTCTCATGTGCACTGCCAGGTCCCTGTGGTGCCGTGGGGGCAGGAGGGCATTGGGACTGCTAGCTCCTGCACACAGCTCTGCAGGGCTCTGGCCTCAGAACGTGACTTGAGGAGTGGAGGAGCACAAAGGAAGTAGGAACATCAGTGTTGGGGGGCTGGCTCTGGTTGGTGCCTGGTCTTAATTCATAAAAGTGAGGGCAACACAGAGAGGTCAGCGCCACTGAAAGAAAACTTTCCTGTTATCCATAGTTCCCCCAGAAATGAGAGGCCCTGCCCACCCCCTAGGTACCCCAGGGGAGTACCAGTGCGGGGCAGGAGGCAGAGGGGGCGAGGGGAAGGCCTAGGCCAGAGACTTCATTGGGGTTTCTGCGGGAAGTGCAAGGCAGGGCAGGTACACAGTTTAAGATTGGTCGTGTGAATAATTCCTGCGGGCTTGGAGCATAGGGGCTGTCCCCAGTTGCCTGGTACCTGGCCCCGGGTCGATTTAGGCAGGGGAATAGTGGCTTGGTGTGAGTTTGATAGAGGAGGTGGTCGGGGCTGTGGTCTCTGGATTGGTTGGTCTGCATGAAAGACACGCCCAGGGGCAAGGCCCTCTGCTGACTCTAAGCACTGGCTAGCCCTGGGAGCGCGGTGTGTCCCCGGTCTGTAAGACCCCAAATGCCAGAAAATCAGGACTATGGAAAGTAAGAAAATATAGGTCTTCCTCACTTATGAGGGGGTGATGTCCCGATAAACCCATTGTAAGTTGAAACTATCATACGTCAAAAGTGCATTTAATACACCCAACCTATCAAGTATCATGGCTTAGCCTGGCTTACTTTAACTGTGCTCAGAACACTCACGTTAGCTTACAGTTGGGCACAATTGTCTCACACAATGCCTGTCTTATAATAAAGTGTTGGCTGTCCCATGTAATGTACTGAATCCTGTCCTGAAAGCGAAGCAGAGTGGCTGTCTGGGTCCAGTGTGGCTGTCAGGGTCTCGGCTGTTCCCCCTCGTGATCAGGGCTGACAGGAGCTGTGCTCCCCACTGCTGCCCCGCATCATGAGGGAGGATTGCACTGCACATTGCTGGCCCAGGAAGAGATCAAAATGCAAACTCGGAAGCACAGTTTCTACCGAATGCGTATCCCGTTCGCATATCCTCGTAAAGGCAGAAGATCACGAGCGGAGCCGTCGAGTCGAGGACCATCTGTATAATTAACACAGTTGGCCCTGTGATGAATGAAGGCCAGCAGACAGATCCAGAGTCTGAGAAGCTGCGTCTGGACCACTCCCATGGACGGAGCGGAGCATGTAGGCTGTCTGCCTTTCCCAGGGCTCTCCTGCTTGTTTTCGTGGAATAGAGTGGAGCCCGGGCTGAAACCCTGAGTGACATCGAAAGCGTCTGCATTCTCCTTTTAAAAAGAAAAGGAAATTTGTTGTTCTCTGTGGTAGAAGCTGTCAGGGCAGGCTGTCTGCTCTGTCCACGTGGTCCCGAGGACACTGCTCCAGAGACGATGCCTTCCCTGAGATGCCCCGCCCCGGTCACCCCTCAGTGGGTTGCTCCAAGGAGGGGCCCAGAGGCTGTGCAGCACAAGTCACTAAGGACAGCCTTTGAGAACAGTGGCTTCAGGGGACAGTGTGTTCTAGGCCCACCGAGGGCCTGGTCAGAGGCCGGCTGGCTGCCTCCTTCCCGACCCCTGCCAGTATGGTGCAGGTGTGGCAACGGTCAGGGAGCTTAGGCCTGATGCCCCAAAGCTGAACTGTGGGAGCCCACCGGTGGCCACCCTGCATGGCAGACAGGATGGAATTCTGGCTCTGCCTGTCTGCACGGGCCTGTGCCCCCTGCCAAGCTGAGGGGATAGGGTGGTTGTGGGGGCCACCAGGCTCAGCTCTGCTCTGAACCCCTCTGGTGCTGGGCAGGGGATTCCTCTGGAGTGAGGGCCTTGCTGACTGTGGAGGGCCCTGGGGATGTCCCATGCTGGCCTGGGTCCTTGTCCTCCAGGAGCATGTGTGTTCCCTCTGCTCCTTCCAAAGCAGGATTTTCATGTCAGTGAGAGCCCATAGAGGGAGGGGAACTCACCCCCAGCTGGGGGCCCACCCCATGTTCAGCCCATGCTCCGGGCTTTTCCATCCCAGCTTCTGTCCACACAGAGGCAGGGAGGACCCTTTCTCTCCATCCCTGACCCCTAAGGAGTGAGGTGGCCCTGAGCCCGGGCATTCCTGGACGATGCCCTGGGGAAGGCCAGCGCTGCCCGCCCAGTCACAGGTCCTGCTCCTCGCAGGGCTAACTGGCCTCCGTCCTCATTGAGGAAGGACGGACCTGGTCCCACCAGAGAGAGAGTGGGGCCCTCTGCAGAGCCGCTGCTCCCCAGGACCCTGACAGAGTGTCCACCGTGATGGAGCATGAGGGCCAACCCCGAGCATGCCAGGGTGGGGCAGCTTCCCCTCCTAAGAAATCTTCGTGGGTATCGTTGCTCTCAGGGACCTCAGCGGGCCAAGACAGCGGTCCTCTTTGCCACTCGCCCACCCGGTGCTGGTCCTGGACTAGGCCTTGTCCCAGCCTCACCTTGCGCTCTCCTCGCTGAGCAGGCAGCAGGACTAGGCTGGCCAGGCCTGCTGGGGGCCAGTGGGTGTCCCTGTGGGAATTCCAGGTCCTGCCACCCAGGCCACAGCATTTGCTCCCCCAGAGATCCCTGCAGGGTGCTGCCCCACCCACAGGATACTTCCCGATGCCCTTGTTGTGTTCGCGGTGGTGCTCTGTCTGTGCCTGCAGGTGGGGGCGTGAGCCCTTCCTCCTCTCCAGGGACCTCATGTGTGCCCTGCCCACTCAGGGTATGACGTCTGTGGTGAGGACCATGCTGGACCTGACCTACCCCATCACCTCCATGTTCTCGGGAGCCGGCTTCAACAACAGCATCTGTAGCGTCTTCAAGGACCGGCAGATCGAGGTGTCCCCGCTGGGCAGGGACCACCCCGGGGAGCCCCAGCATGGCCTGTGACTGGATGCTTGGCTCCTTCCTCATCCCTGCACCCCCTAGGCTCTCAGGGTTGGGGGCTGGCAGCAGGGCAGGATAGCCCCACTGAGCCCTGCCTCCCGTCACAGGACCTGTGGATCCCCTACTTCACCATCACCACAGACATCACTGCCTCGGCCATGCGGGTCCACACAGATGGTGAGAGCCTCCTCCTGGGATGCGGGGCTCCCTTGACATGGGGCCATGCATGCACAGGGCATAGCCCACTCAGGGCAGGGTGGCTCCAGGGGAGGGCTTTGAAGCACCAGTTTGAGGCAAGGGCAGGAAGAGAGCCTGGTGGCTCCATGAGCCTGGGGAAGCTTCAGATCACCCAAAGGAGGCCAGAGGCTCAGGGAGACCGAACACGGACGTGACCCTGCCATGGGCATGAGGATGGGGGTATGGGGACATAGCCTGGAGCCTGGAGACCCCATAGGCCAGCAGGGCACAAAAAGAGGTGGAGACGACCATGTGAACTGAGTGGGGAGAGGACTAGAATGAAAGGCACCCTCAGGACATGGGTGCAGACGAAGGGCACACTCACGTTGTGGGTGCAGATGAACGGCACACTCAGGTCGTGGGTGCAGATGAAGGACACACTCAGGATGTGGGTGCAGACGAAGGGCACACTCAGGACGTGCGTGCAGACAAACAGCACACTCAGGTCGTGGGTGCAGACGAAGGGCACACTCAGGACATGGGTGCAGATGAAAGGCACACATAGGACATGGGTGTAGACAAACGGCATACTCAGGATGTGCATGCAGATGAAGGGCACAGTCAGGATGTGGGTGCAGACAAAGGGCACACTCAGATCGTGGGTGCAGATGAAGGGCACGCTCAGGTCATGGTGCTTGTGGTTAGCATAGGCAGCTGGTGGCACTACTAGGATGGGCACAGTGAATCCCTGGGTGGGCAGCTGAGGGCCCTTTCTCAGGCAGAGTGTTTTGGGAGCTGCTGGTTGTGTCCCCTCAGAGGGTGAGCACGGGGCATGTTGGCTGAAGGCTGTGGCACACATCAGCTTGGAGCCTGGCACATTGGAATGTGTTGAGATCGCAGAGCAAGCCTGGCCTTCCTTGGGCCTCCGGTCCCTCCTGTGCTCTGTCCATAGAGAGCCTCCCTCAGGGAGGGTGATGTTCAGGAGTGTGTCCATCTGCCCAGACCTGGTGCCCTCCACCAGAGGGCAGACATGCAGGCTTCATTCATTACCCCACACAGGCGAGGCTCTGAGCCAAGGGTCCACAGCAGGCACCCACCGTGGGTGGCAAAAGGCTCCTCTCCTGCCCCTTGGCTGGGTCCAGCAACCATTCCCCCTGACCCCTCTCGACTTCCTTTTAGGCTCCCTGTGGAGGTATGTGCGTGCAAGCATGTCCCTGTCAGGGTACATGCCCCCCCTCTGCGACCCCAAAGATGGACACCTGCTGATGGACGGTGGCTACATCAACAACCTCCCAGGTACTGCAGTGAGTGGGGAGGGACCGCCCTGGCCCCTGCCTCAGCCACCTCCACTCCTGGGAAGGCCAGTGGTACACGTTTTCCTCAGAGTGTGCCAAGGGGAAATGACAGGCTTGCACGGAGCACAGAGAACATGCACACACACAGATGCACGCCCGCGCACATGCTCGGGCACTGTGTGCTCCCAGCATATGGCTGTGTTTGTCAGCTCAGCAGCGCTCAGAACAAGGGCCAAGTAGCAGATCTGGGAGCAATTACGTCCAGTCTGTGCCCACAGTCAGAACTAACAGCCTGCAGGTGTTGGGTTTGCTGTCTGGGGAGGCCCCTCCCTTGGGCGCACCTGTCACCTGTTGGACAGTTCTGTACACTCAGCTTCCCACCTCTATAGGCCCTGGTGTGACATGGAGAGGAGACCCTGTCGGTCAGAGCCTCTTGGGCAGGCTCTGTCCCCATCTGCCTTGCTCTGCCCCATTCCCCCAGCTCTGCCCCCATACCCCTAGCTCTGCTCCCACCTGGGACTCTGGTTACCTGTCCCAGCTGGTGACCAGGGCTGCCTCCTCCCCAGCGGATGTGGCCAGGTCGATGGGGGCAAAGGTTGTGATTGCCATTGACGTGGGCAGCCAGGACGAGGTGGACCTGACCAACTATGGCGATGCACTGTCTGGGTGGTGGCTGCTGTGGAAGCGCTGGAACCCCTTGGCCACGAAAGTCAAGGTGGGGCACACCCCTGTGCAATGCCCAGGCAGCGGTGCTCCTCTGCAGCTTCTTGCAGCCCCCTCACACTCTTGTGCCCGTGTCGCTGAGAAGGGGCAGTGCAGTGCCTCCTGGGTGCGGGGGCGGGGGGGTGCCTTCCAGGGAGCTGCTGTCACTCGCTCACCATCCCTGCCCAGCTGGGACCAGCTCTGGGGAAGGGGGACAGGCCTAAAGGCTCCACAGCTCCTCCGGACACATTTTAGGACCCCTCCTGAGTGCCTGCGTTGCCCCCAGGCCTGGTGGAGCTGTGTCTCTCTTGGGGGTGGGGAGGGGAGGGAGGCGACCAGGGCACGAGACACAGGTGGCTGTGCTCTCATGGGGCCCATGGGCCGTGTGGGCACCGGAGAGCATTGCTCAGCAAGCTGTGATGGCGGCAGGTGTTGAACATGGCGGAGATCCAGACGCGCCTGGCCTATGTGTGCTGCGTCCGGCAGCTGGAGATGGTGAAGAGCAGCGACTACTGCGAGTGCCTGCGCCCGCCCATTGACCGCTACCGCACCCTGGACTTTGGCAAATTCGATGAGATCTGTGTGAGTGTTGCTGGGGGCGCAGGGCCACAGGGCCCTCCCCAGCCCCCCACCCTCCCTTCTGAGGACACAGCAGGGGGGCTCTGGCCACCGGTCACGGGGTCCCCGGTGTGTGTGCAGGAAGTGGGGTACCAGCACGGGCGGACGGTGTTTGACATCTGGGGTCGAAGTGGTGTGCTGGAGAAGATGCTACAGGACCGGCAGGGGACGAGCAGGATGAAGGCCTGCGATGTGAGTGCCCAAGCTGATGCCCGCTCCTCCCTTCCTCCGTCCTGTGAGGGCTGGCCCTCCTGTGACCTGTCCTCTGCCCACTGGAGGTGCAGGGCTCCCTGCAGCCAGCAGCACCTCAGCTGCTTAGGCCTGCAGAGATGCCCCCCCAGGAGCCAGAAGAAGAGGACAGGGCAGCAGCCCTGGGGGGGCTGTCTCCTGGCCTCTGCCCTGGTATCCCCTCTCTTTGCCCCCCTCTGGCTCTCCACCCTAGTAGTGCTTGTGGTGGGAGAGGATGGTGGTCTGGATGGGGGTCTGCTCAGGACTCTGCCCATCCTCCATGCACCCACCCCCCTCCAGGGGCTCCAGTACCTCAACAGGCTAGGGCCACAGAGGGTGGCAAAGAGAGTGGGGCTGGGGTCCTGGCGGGGCAGCCAGGGCCTGTGATCCTGAGGGCGTGGGGTGTAGTGGCTTTGGCCAGATGTCTTCTCCACCCTGGCCCTCCAGGCTCTTACCTGCCCCAATGCCTCCTTCACGGATCTTGCCGAGATTGTGTCACGAATCGAGCCTGCCAAGGTGGCTGCAGTGGATGGTGAGTTGGATTCCTGGGATGTGTCTCTGCACAACTGAGGACGGTGGTGGCAGCATCCATTCCTTACCCTTGATACATTGAATGAGCCACCCTGGCCACCAGGCTCCCTCTAGCAGCCTCTGGACCTAGTTGGCAGTGCAACAGGACCCATGCCACTGTGGGAGTCTGTGGCCATGTCCTGCTCTGAGCTCCAGTGGTGCCTGGCATGGCCCCTGCCCTCAGGAGAGGATCAACACAGCCCCTTTCTGCCCAGACGAATCTGACTACCAGACTGAGTACGAGGAGGAGCTGCTCGAGGGCCCCCAGGATGCATACGCCGACTTCCAGTGCGCCCCCGCTGACTCAGGCTCTGACTCGGTGAGCTGCCGGCCCTGCCCTGTGCCCTTTGGCTAAGCCGGCTCTGAGGGCCCCAAGCAGGTGGGCTGCTCTCTCCCGGCTGCCCTGCAGCCCAGGGCCAGAGAACCCCAACCCAGGGTCAGCCCTCTGGGGTCGCCCCCACCTTACTGTGTTTACTTCCAGGAGGATGAGCCCTCACTTCAGCATCAAGACCCCAGTCTGGCTTCTGCAAAACTGTCCCAGGACTCCTCATCCCTCTGGCTGTCTGACCAAGATGGGTAGCAATCTCTGCTCTGATCTCTGCTCTGATGTGCCCTGAAGCCAGTAGCCCCTGTGGGCCTGTCGCAGTGACCTTGGCTCCTGCAGCTCCTGAGGGCTCTTCCCTGGCCTACCAGGGAGACCCGGCTGGGGCCCAGGGCCCTGCCCAGTGGTGCATCCAGCTTCTCCCATGCTGGGGCCCAGCGCTGTGTTGGGGTGTCTCAGGCCTCTCTGCACTGGCAGCTCCCAGTGGAGCGCTCGGTCCTGGCACCCCGTGCACACAGCAGCCCTGGGGGGCCATGCTAGCCCCCGTGAGGCCACCCAGAGATGTTGGAGCCCTTAGTGCTTCCGCTTGGCAGTCAATAAAGGCAGATCTGACTGTGTGGGCCGTGTGGGCCGTGTGGTCCCTGCGCTCCCTGCGCCAAAGTCCCGCGGCAGAGAGCAACACGAAGATGCACCCAAGGATCCGGGCTGTGGGGCCGCATCCCTGAGGCCATGGTGGGCGGGGCGTTGCCTGCCCTCCTACAAGGTCACCGCGGGGGCAGGAGGGCACCCGGGGCTGGGATGGAGCTGATTCTTCCACACCAAGGATGAGCCCGGCCCGATCTCTCAGGTGGCGTTTCCCCCAGTGCACACAAGACGCTCCCCTGGGACGTGAGACGCCCACACTCTCTTTCTCAGACCCTTAAATGGCACCCGGGGAGGGAGGACTGCCGGCCTGTGAGTCTGAGATCCGCGATGCCTGCAGGTCTCAGAGCAGGGAGGTGGGCCTGTGAGGGCTGGGGAGGCCCTGACCCGAGGGCCAGGCACCCTGCGGCCAGGTTGCCGCCTCCCTCAGTTTCCTCGCTCGGGAGACAGGTGAAAGAGCAGAGCCGGGTGGTCCTGCCTCTGCCGCCTAGCCCCGCCCCTCCATGACGTCATTATGGGCGGAGCTCATGGCCCCGCGGAGTCGCGATGGGCGGTCCTGCCGAGCCCCGCCCCAGCCCTGACGTCACCGCGGGCGGTCCCTCCACGCCCCGCCCCTGCCCTGACGTCACGGTGGGCGGAGCGCCACCCCCGGTGCCGGCCGCGCTCTCCTGGTGCTGCGGGACGCGGAGCGCCCGGCGAGGCCATGCAGGTTCCGGGCCCGAGCCCGAGCCCAAGCCCGAGCCCGAGCCCGAGCCCGAGCCCGAGCCCGAGGCCCGACGCAGCGCAGCTCCCCCGGCGGAGGCGGCGGGCGCGGGGCGCGCTCTGAGGCTGGGGGATGCGCCGCCGCCCCGACCATGGGCGCCGCCGCCTCCCGGAGGAGGGCGCTGAGGAGCGAGGCCATGTCCTCAGTGGCGGCCAAAGTGCGGTGAGTGCGGCCACCGGGCTCAGCGCCCCCGCCCCCTCGGCGTGTCCCGCGCGCCCTTCCCCCGAAACGGGTGCCCGCGCGTCACCTCCCCGGGGCCCCGCCTGTGTGCACCCTCCCGAGACTGCAGTGGGCGCGTCGCGCGACCTCACGACCCACGACCCCACATCGGGTGGCGGGGGCTGGACAGAGGAGACCAAGGCCGGGCCGGCAGGTCCAGACGAGGTGCCCCTGGACCCGAGGGTCCCGGAACTGCAACCCGCTCTTCCTGGGCTTTTCCGGTGGGAGGGGTGCCTCGGTGGTGACCCCCGATCCCTCCCTTGCTGGTGCCGAGGGCCCAGGTGTGGGTGGGCTCCTGCGGTAGGAGTGGCGGGGTGGGTCTGTGTGCCCTGATGGCGCACCCCGCTGTCCACCTGCAGAGCAGCCCGAGCGTTTGGCGAGTACCTGTCCCAGAGTCACCCTGAGAACCGGAATGGTGCAGGTAGGGCACGTGAGGTGGTGCCATGGTGGGTCCTCCACAGCCCCCCAACCTAGGGGAGGCTGTCCCTCCATCAGGCCAGGCCGTGGGGACTATCGGGTGTGAGCTGTGGCAGCTGCCCTGCTGGGCTGGCTTCCTCACGCCCCCTGCCCTCCCTGGCCCAGAGCCCCAGGAGGAGCTCCGAGTCACTCATCACCATGGCACCCACCCAGCCTGGGCCGTTGGCATGGCAACAGGCCTCTTGGCACCCCCAGGGCTGGCACCACTGTGTCTGGGGGCCAGCTGGTGGGGGGGAGGGGAGAAGTTGGCACTGGGCACACGGGTGCAGTGACAGGCTGGGAGGTGGCCTGCTTGTTCCTGCCCTCCCAGATCACCCACAGGTAGCAGAGCCTGTCGCCCCCGCCATGCACGCACGCACGCACACGCGCGCGCACACACACACACACACACACACACACACACACACACGAGGGGTCTGGGGCCCAGACAGGAGGGAAACAGGAGCCTGTAGGAGGAGTGTGTAGCTCAGAACCACCTTTCTGAAGACATAAGAGACTTCAGTTTGGGTTTGGTCAGTAGGGCTTGGGGGTAGCCCCACCCTGCGTATCCAGGCTAGGCACCTGCTGGGTGTTTCTTGCTCTCAGAGCACTGGGAGACTGGGAGGGCAGGACCGGCAGGCTGCAAGCTCCCTGTGCCTCTCCCCCAGACCACTTGCTAGCTGATGCCTACTCTGGCCACGACGGGTCCCCTGAGATGCAGCCAGCCCCTCAGAACAAGCGCCGCCTCTCCCTGGTTTCCAATGGCCGCTATGAGGGCAGCCTCTCGGAGGAGGCGGTCAGCAGGAAGCCGGCTGGTGAGGGCCCCCAACCCCGTGTGTACACCATCTCCGGGGAGCCAGCCCTGCTGCCCAGCCCAGACGCCGAGGCCATCGAGCTGGCTGTAGTGAAGGGGCAGCGGCAGCAGGAGGGGCACCCCCACCACCACAGCCAGTCCCTGCGTGCCAGCCCGGGCAGCAGCCGGGAGGACGTCAGCACGCCCTGCCAGAGCTGGGCAGGCAGCCGCCAGGGCTCCAAGGAATGTCCTGGATGCGCCCAGCTGGCCCCTGGCCCCAGCCCCTCCCTTCGGACTTTTGGGCTGGACCAGCCACCTCTGCCTGAGGCCACCAGCCGCCGCAAGAAGCTGGAGAGGATGTACAGCGTTGACCGTGTGTCTGGTGAGGGGGCTCGTTGTGGGCATGGGCAGCCTCAGGCAGGGTGCTGGTGTCTATGAGCAGCAACTGCTGTGAGGCTTGGACAGGTAGATGGGCCCAGGTCACGGCATGCAAGTAGAGTCCTGCTTCCACATCCCACGCCCCACGTCAGGCCTTATGGTTGGCTTTGTCCTTGGCAGCACTGAGTCAATCGAGGAATGCTTCCTGGAGGAGGGGGCTTGGGAGGATCTTGAGGGTTGACCAGGCCAAAAATATGGCTTAATTGGAAGATCAGGCTGCCTTCAGGGAGTCCTAGGGAACAGTCCTTGCCCCAGGACCCACCCAGTGGGGCTCCCACTCACCTCAGGAGGCACATAACTGTCTGGGCCCTGTCCAGCCAACGGGCCCCTCCCCAGGATTGTTGAGCCGTGCAGGTGTCTGGGGAGCCCTGGAGGCCTTCTGTGTCTGGAAGAGGCCTCCCTGGGACCCCCTGCCTCCTGGTTCTGAGGTCACCTCCTGAAGAACAGAGTTCTAACTAGCTGAGCCACAGTGTCCTTCCAGGATACTTCCTGGGCCTCCAAGTCAGCAACCCACCTGGGCATCAGGGCACAGGCCTGGGGTGTGGGCAGCTCACCTCCATGACCTCTTGCTCCTCTGATAGACGCAAGCAAGGGGATGGGACGGGAGTCAGGGTGAGAGAGTAGAGCTCTAGAATGTGGGATGGGGCACTCAGTAAGGTGGTCTCCACACTTGGCGAGGCTTCCACCTCACCCTTCTGGGAGGGCCCAGGGCAGGGGAGATCTGGCCAAGCGGAAGCCAGAGCATCTGTCTGCAGAGAAGGCCCAGAGCCCCCAGGAGAGGCTGCAGCCGTTGTCCCTGCCCTGCCCCCTGACCAAAGGGAGACAGTGAGTCCCTTCCACAAGCAGCCTGGAGACGGCTGTGCTCTCAAAGAAACACTCCTCAGCTGCGGCAGCCAAAGGGAGAGCTAGGCAGACGGTCAAAGTGTCAGCAGCCACTGAGCTATCTCGGCTTGAACAGCCAAGCAGCTGCACGTTGCCGTGAGGCCCTGCACCCGCCTCCTCCCTCCTGGAAGAGGGCTGGGGGACCCTGGCCCCTCTCCTCCTGGGGCTGCGGCAGACAGCCCGACAGGTGGGCGGGAAGGCTCAGGAGCCCCCAGGCCACCACAGTCACTGCTCCTTTCGTCTCTTCCAGATGACGTCCCCATCCGCACCTGGTTCCCCAAGGAGACCCTCTTCAGCTTCCACACGGCTACCACAACTATGCAAGCGTGAGTCGCGTGCCTGATGCGTGCCCACCGTGCGGGGCCCGGGCCGGGGGACCTCCTGCTGGCGCTCAGGAACTACTGCTGGACCCTCTCCCGCCCTCTGAGCCCCCTAAGTCACTGCTTCTGAGCAGCCCCATGTGCCCGTGTTCCACCAGGTCTGCAGGAAGTGATGTCAGTCTGGAGGGAGGCCGGTCTGGCTGCTCTCCCACAGCCCCCTGCCCCAAGCCCTCCATTCTCCACTGCCCTGCCCCGACTCCTGCCCCCACAGTCCCTCCAAGATGTCCATCCTGTCCTCGGGGGACCTGGCCCAGGGCTGCAGCTGATGCAGTCGCCCCTGGCCACTACCCTACCTCAGCCCCTGTGACCCGACTCTGCCCTCACACATGCCCCAAACAGCAGCCTCCTTGTGCTTCCTGTGCACCTCACGTGACCACAGCTTAGAGGTTCCCTGAGGGTCTGCTCTTCTTTACCTTCCACACACATCTGGGTTTTCTCTCATGGGGTTCCTTCCAAGGAGGCACCTTTGTTGCAGTGTCCCCCACACCAAAGAAGCTCTATCCCCACATGCTACCCCGGGGAGCCTACCGCTGCCCTTGGGCTAGCTGGGGCCACCATCTTTGCTGCCTAAGGCCAGCAGGGCACAGTCAGACCTCTGTGCCGGGCTGACCAGGTCACAGCATCTGGAGGCATGGGCTGTGGTTACCTCAGCGTCCACTGCCCTTTCAGGGGGTGAGGGACCCTCCAAGTCAGTGACAGGAAGGGAATTAACTGCAGGGGGCTTGGAGGCTGAGGGGTCACGGCTTACTGTATCTTCTCTCTCCCGCTGCCCCTTCCCGCCACGACTCCAGCATCTCGTAAGTACCCTGTGGGACCTTGAGCCTGAGGGCACGGCGGTTGTCCCTGGGGGGGCCCTCCCACCCCAAATAGGTTTGGGCAGGCCAGGGACCTGGGCCTTGACTGTGAGGGAGTGCTGTGTCCCAGTGAGCACCAAGGCCACAGCGCAGCCTGCCAGGAGCTGGACTGAGGACAGGGCAAGGCAGGCCAAGACCCTCTGCCTGGCCCAGGGCCCTGGATACCCCCCTGGGCCCTGCGCTCGCACCTCTGTCCCCACGTCTCTGTCCCTCGTGCCTGCGGCCAAGGGCAGTGCTGACTTGCAGCGGTTTCCCAGGGTGTTCAGGGGCTACGCGGAGAGGAAGCGCCGGAAACGGGAGAATGATTCCGCGTCTGTAATCCAGAGGTAGGGCCTGCCAGCCACTCGCCACCAGGGTCCGTCTCTTGTCTGTGCTGCTCTGGCCTGGGCATACCTGGCCCCGGCAGACCCGATGGGGAAAGGGCGGTGGCGACCACTGGCCTGGCCCTGCTCTGGGGACGCGGCAGGCAGGAGAGGTCATGTGGCCTGAACCCCTAGGCCTGTTTTGGGTGCACATTGACAGTTAAACTGCAGCCAGCTGGCCCATAGTGTCTGTCTCTGGTCCTTGAAGCCCAGAGCTGTGGGGTCAGTAGCAAGGCTTACCCTCTCCAGTCCAACCTCAGAGATGTGTCCAGGGAGCCTGTCCGTCCGTCTTGGACACTGGGCCTTGGCAAGGCACAAAGTTTGGGGGCAAAGAAGACCTGCCTCTGAAGTGGCTCAGGGACACGGTGCAGGGGGGAGGAGGGCGCGTCTGCAGGCCCCAGACCGACCTGTGGGTGATGCAGACAGTTGTGCTGCCCTGCCTAGTGGCTGAGTGCAGCAAGCAGGAGCCCTTCACCACTGCGGCGGGAGGCTGGCAGGGCTCAGCCTGTCCCTGGGCCCAAGGAGGGAATGCAGGGGTGGGTGGTGGCTGGGGCCGCCTGAGGGCAGGAGAAGTTTTGAGATGCGGGGTGGGGCAGCAAGAGAAGGCTTGGCCATCGTGCCTTTGTCCTGGCAGCAAAGGGGAGCCCTGGAAGGGTCTCTAGGAGAGGGACTGGGTGGGATTTGCCTCTGGGTGGGCGGTGGGCCAGTGGGAAAGCGTAAGGGCGCGGGGGCGAAATTACTGAAAGGGGCAAGGACAGAGCCTCAAGCGCTGTCAGGGGCACTGGCGGGTGGGGAGCGTGGGGGACCCGGGCGCTGCTCAACCCCCTCGGGCCCTCACCAGCCTCCCGTGTTTCCTCCCCCAGGAACTTCCGTAAACACCTCCGCATGGTCGGCAGCCGGCGGGTGAAGGCCCAGAGTAAGACCCCAGCTCGGGGCGCGTTGTGGGGCGGGGGGTGCTGCTCTTGGCCGCCGGGGCTTCGCGTGCTGCTGCTGCGCAGGAAAGACCTGACTCCTGGCCAACCGCCCGGCACTCAGACCCCGCCCCTGGCCCCGCCTGTAGCCCCGCCCCAGCACGCATGCTCAACTCCCTAGGCCTGCCCCCGCCCCTAGCCCCGCTGTGACAGCCTTGGAGCGCAGCCCCGCCCACCACTCCCAGACCTGGAACGCCAAGCCTGTAGCCGTCCCTCGGAGCCAGCCTCGCCATTGGTCCCCATCTACTTCGTGCCACCTTAGGCTCCGCTCCTCCAAGGCCGCACCCCCACCCACTTCAGGCCCCGCCCCATCCCCGCCTCCACTCCAGGCCCCACCCCACCCCACCTCCACTCCAGGCTCCGCCTCTACTGCAGGCCCTGCCCCACCCCACC
The DNA here is from genome assembly GCF_041296235.1 of Equus asinus. Lineage (NCBI taxonomy): Eukaryota > Metazoa > Chordata > Mammalia > Perissodactyla > Equidae > Equus > Equus asinus. Next base: position 10,057,397 of record NC_091799.1, read on the forward strand.
TCCACTCCAGGCTCCGCCTCTACTGCAGGCCCTGCCCCAGCACACCTCCACTCCAGGCTCCGCCTCCACTCCAGGACCCACCCCCACTCCAGGCCCCACGGCAGCCCACGTCCACTCCAGGCGGCACCCGGCCCCACTCCCACTCCAGACCCTGCTCCGTCCCCACCTCCACTCAGAGCCTCCACACTAGGTACAGCCCCTGCACCATTCTGCCTCTACTCCAGGCCCCGCTTCCACTCCAGGCCCCACCCCTGCCCCACCTCTACTCCAGGCCCTGCCCCACCCACTGACCAGTTTCCGCTCTCACTGCAGCGTTCGCCGAGCGGCGTGAGCGGAGCTTCAGCCGGTCCTGGAGCGACCCCACCCCCATGAAAGCCGACACTTCCCACGACTCCCGAGACAGTAGGTGCCGGGTGCAGGCCGGCCCACCTCCCCTGAAGTTGCCCTAGGCCTCCAGGCCCCGTGCTCCGCCGGGGGACCTCTGCCCGGGCAGCTAGGCTTCTGCGCTTCTGCTCTCTGAGCCTCAGTTTACCTGTCTATGAGGTGGGGCGCCTGGCACCTCTGACCTCAGGCAGGGTTAACTAATGGCGCAGCAGGGCCCGGCAGGGTCGCCTCTAGGGCCCTGCTCTGCCTGGGCTCGTGTGCTGCCTGCGCTCCAGTGGGCCTGAAAGGTAGGTGCTATGGTGCCCAGTCCTCCCTGGTCCAGGGCACAGGCTTAACAGGCTAGAGCCTACACTTGCACGCTGGCTCCCATCTGCCTTACACCCAGGTCCACTGGCCTCTCTAGTCCGGGAGCTCCAGTCTGGTGGCAGTGGCTGTTTTTGCTGGGTTGGTGGTCACTTTGGCTTGGCTCTGTCACCCACCCCGGGGTTTTTGGCTGGCCTGGAGGATCCTCCAGGATGTGGCTTGCCAGCACTGTCCACTGCCCATCGCTGGGGGCCACAGCTGGACAGTCAGTACTGCCAACGGTTTGCATCCTGGTGACCATCCTGCTCCGCAGGTAGTGATCTGCAGAGCTCGCACTGCACCCTGGGTGAAGCCTTCGAGGACTTGGACTGGGAGACCGAGAAGGGCCTGGAGGCTGTGGCCTGTGACACTGAAGGCTTCTTGCCGCCCAAGGTCATGGTGAGGCACAGCCACCCCAGTGCTTCTCCAGCCAGGCCTGAGCTTGTGGGGGGCCCTTTTCCTCCGGGAGCCTAACTGGTTCTGCCTGGGATTAAAGCAGCCACTGCGGGCTGCCCAGCAAGGAGAATGTCTCAGGAGCTACACCAAGGCCTGCCTAGGAGAGGGGGTCTCATGGGGCTCCACATGGACCCCCTAGCAGAGGGGGTCTCGTGGGGCTCCACATGGGCTGCCTGGTAGAGAACGGGTCTCATGGGGCTCCACATGGGCTGCCTAGCGGAGGGAGTCTCATGGGGCCCCACATGGGCTGCCCAGTAGGGAGGGGGTTGGTGGGGCTGCACCCTGGGCTGCCTAGCAGTGGGGGGTGATCTCATGGGGCTTCCACTCCCCTCGGCTCTGAGCAGTTTCTATGTTTCCCCAGCTCATCTCCTCTAAGGTGCCCAAAGCCGAGTACATCCCCACCATCATCCGCAGGGACGACCCCTCCATCATCCCCATCCTCTACGTGAGTGTCTGCCCAGCCCCTCCTTGTCCCCCGATGTGGGGAGGGGGTGCTGCCTGAGAGGGACTCTGACGCAGGTGTGGCCTGTGTCTGTCTTAGGACCACGAGCACGCGACCTTTGAGGACATCTTGGGTATGTGCCCTTCAATCCCACCGTCTTCTGGTCCTAGGCTGGGGGGTGCATGCAGGCCGCGGGGGGCAGCACTCACACCTCTCCCTCCCCAGAGGAGATAGAGAAGAAGCTGAACGTCTACCACAAGGGGGCTAAGATCTGGAAGATGCTGATTTTCTGCCAGGTGGGGCTCGGTCCCTTCTGGGCCAGGAGTGGGGTGGGGGTCGAGGATGCCACCTCCATGGGTGTGCACGTGTGTGCACATGTGCATGTATGGGGGGGCGGAGCATGGGCAGATACCTCGTGTGCGAGGCCCTCCAGCCGACCACAGTCTCTTACAGGGTGGTCCAGGACATCTCTACCTACTCAAGAACAAGGTGGCCACTTTTGCCAAAGTGGAGAAGGAAGAAGACATGATCCAGTGAGCAAGCGAGGCTGCCTGTGGCTGGGGGGCCTGGAGGCGGTGTCCACCAGCACAACCTGACCCCACAGCCCCCTTTCCACGATATTCCTGTCTCTGGAGCTGAGCCTTGGGCCTTGGGCCCACCTTCCTCACACCTGAGGACCTGGACCCTGTCCTGCTCCTCCTCGCACCTGGGGACCCTGGGCCCTGGCCTGCCTCTCCTCACACCTGGGGGCCTGGCCTGGAGACTACCTGTGACCCTTCTCTCTCCCACCAGCTTCTGGAAGCGGTTGAGCCGCTTGATGAGCAAAGTGAACCCAGAGCCGAATGTCATCCACATCATGGGCTGTTACATTCTGGGGAATCCCAATGGAGAGAAGGTACAGGAATCCCAAACTCCACTCCAGGCTTTTAGAAACCCCAGACTCATGAAAAGACTTGACAAAACTCATTTCTCCTCAAGTTTCTTTTCCCTTTTCCTTTAATCCCCCTAGAGAAAACCCCTGCGCCTGAGACCAGCCAGTTGTGGGGGCTCCTGCCCCTCGCCCACCACTCCCCCTCCCTCTCCCTCCTGCCCTGAACTCACAGCCCTGCCCCTCCTTACAGCTGTTCCAGAACCTCAGGACCCTCATGACCCCTTACAGGGTCACCTTTGAGTCGCCCCTGGAGTTGTCGGCCCAAGGTGAGTTGGCTGGGCTGGTTCCCAGACTGCACGGTGGGGTCCGGGAGGCAGCGGCCTGAGCCCCCGGCCTTGCCCCTTCCTGCCCAGGGAAGCAGATGATTGAGACCTACTTTGACTTCCGGCTGTACCGCCTGTGGAAAAGCCGCCAGCACTCGAAGCTGCTGGACTTCGAGGACGTTCTGTGAGGGGCAAGGCCACCACCCAGCCGCTTCCTCGGACCGGCGGCTGGAACGGGGCTGCCACGTGCCGCGTGGGACCACATGGGTTGTGGTCTCCGCGCCCACTTCAGGGCACTCTCAGACGTCACTCAGGTTCCCTCCTGGGGTCGGGTCCTCCCTGCGCCATGGGCCACAGGAGCCACAGCCCCCAGGCTCCTCTGGGAGGAGCTTCACCCACCACGGCTGGCGGGCGCTCGGCAGCCAGGCGCTGAATGGGCCTGGCCCTGGCCCGGAGGCTGCGCCTTGGGCCACTCCTCTGCGTAGGCTCATAGAAATAAGTGCAATTTTCTACGCCTCTGAAACAATTTAAAGGGAAGCAGTGTTACTAGTTAACTAGTTAAGTGCTATGTTACTAGTCACAGCGTAAACAGCCAGCCCAGCGTGTGTTCAGGACCCTCTCTGCCCCCTAGCCCCTAGCCCCCAGCCCCCAGCCCTGCGTATTTGATCACCAGCACCAGGAGACCCGTCTATGGGGCCAGCGGCGGCCGGCTGCCCTGTTCGGCCAGTCCCCATCCTCCGTGCTTGCACTCCTCTTGCCACCCCTGCTTATCTGATCTTGGTGGCACCGCCCAGCAGGGGTGTGGGCAGCAGGGGAGGGCGCACTTTCCCTTCTCAGAGGAGGCGCTGGGTCAAGCTGGGCCTACCTGCTCCCTGTCCTCTGGGGCCTGCCTGGCTCCCTGCTACTGCTGTCCGGTTCAGCTTTTGCTGGCTTGGGCTGGAGGCCACCCCCCCATGCAGAGGCCTGGGGGCTTGGAGGCCTGCCGGGGCTGGGCCCCAGTGGGCAAGAACCCCACCACATGCTGCAGTGGGGCCTGGACCCTACATCCCAGGCCCCAGAGCTGAGCAACTGGTGGTCGGTGGGCCTGCAGCCTTGCCCAAGCCCAGTGGGGCGGGCCCTCTTGTATATAGCTAGGGCTCGGGGGCAGGCCCCCCTTTGCAGAGCCTGAGTCTGAGGATGCCTGGCTATGCCCTTGGCCGAGGGTGGGGTGGGGCATGGGCCAGGCTCTGAGCAGTGTACGATACCCCTTAGAGTGACCATTAAACCTGACCCTCCGCTGCGGCCGCCGCATGGGTCTCCTCTCTCAGCACCGTCTGTTACCTCCCTGGGCCCAGGAGCTTCTGGGCCTGCTGGTCTGAGGCCACTGCTGTGATGGCCACCTGCACACCCCCACCTGGACTGAGGGGGCTGGGGCTCCCCTGCCGGCGACACACTCCATGAGGGTTGGGGACAGGGCTCCCAGGGCTCCCATAGTGTCCAGGCGGAGGGATGGAGAAGAGCAGATCCTTGAGATGGCTGCATGGGGTGGGAGGAGTTGGTTCTGGGAAGGGGCAGAGCAGGGTGTGGAGGGGAGAACAGAGACACCCCCACCCCCTGCCGCCTCTGCCCCCACCCCCAGGCCCCTAGCAGAGGGCCACTCTGCCCCTCAGGCCATTCTATGCAGAGAGTAAGCAATGTGGCTACAGTGGGAGGCCAGGAAGTGACCAGCTGGCCACCCTTAGCCTCAGTCATCCCTGATGTGCCCAGTGCTGCCCTTCTCCGTGGCCAAGCTGCCACTGGGCACAGCCAGATGTGACCACCCTGGTGGCTGCCGGTCCAGTGGCCTGGGGACAGAGTGGCAGATGCCAACTGGGTGCAGCCAGGGCCACCAAGGGCTGGGGAGAGCAGGAGGCCACCAGCAGATAGCATGGGCAAAGGCCTGTGGTACCAGGGACCTGGAGGCCAGCACTCCTTCATGGGGTGGACGTGCCAGCCCCAGGAGCACACAACCCTGCAGCCTCCAGCTGCTTCTAGGGCGTCCAAGGTGGGGCTGGGGCTGGGGAGCAGAGACATTGGTACCAACATGAATAGATACACTTGTAGGGATTTCTGTTAGATACCAAATGCCTGTCTACATCGTTTCACTTATGAAGTCACTCATCACAAAGTCACACGTGACTGGGGTGTCCTCTGCTCTGTTTTGAGACATGATGCTTCTCCCTGCTCCTCAGGCCTGGAGCCCGCGTGACGCTGCCAGGTGAGCTTCTGTCTGTAGACAAGCCCTACAGGTCACAAGGACAGCACCGTCCAGTGTGGCCCACCTGCCCACACATCGTGTGCTAGGAAGGTTCATTCACCTGTCGCCTGCACTCCTGACCCCAGGAGCAGCCAGGAGCCCTGTCATGCGCCCCTGCCCCTCGCCGGCCTCTAATGGGGACCCTGCAGTCGCGGGTCTAGGGCTGCTGCAGCAAGTGTGTCCACCCTACACAGCCCTGAGGGTCGGCCATGGCGGGTCAGGGCAGGAGGCTCACGGGCTGGCGTCTGGTTTACAAGATTCCATCCCTCACCCGTAACTACCAAGGAGAAGCGTGATAGAGGAAAAGACGTCAAACCTGGGAGTTACCCAGGAGCAAGCCCAGTACAAACGTGGAAGGTGGTGGCTGACGAGGAGGTCAGCTGGGCAGGGCAGGGGGCAGGGCCAGTGCAGGTCACCACAGCCACCCACCCACCTGCCCCAATTGGGATGCAGAAGCAGAGGCACAGCCAAGATAGTTGGGGAAGAAATATTTGCAACACATGTGAGGGAGAAAGATTAAGGTCCTTAATATATAAAGAGCTGTTGTATATTGATAAGAACGAGAAGAACTGATAGGGAAAGTGAGCAGAGACCTGAGGAGACACTCAGAAGATGAAGTGGCCACCAGGTGATGGGGTCTTAACCCTGTTAGGAATCCAGTAGGAGCCAACACAAGGAGTGAGGTGTTACTTCTCGCCTGTTGGTTTGGCAAAAATTGTAAAGGACATTGGTGCCCTATGCTGGTGAACATGTGGGAGAAAGGTAGTGGGAACTGCTGTGGCCTTTTTGGAAAATAATCTGTCACTAGCTTTTAAAATGTAGTCGATAAACTGGCATGCTCGTAGAGCCAGCACCTGCCTCTGGGGCCTTCTGTGAATATGGCTACTATCCTACTGTTCGTGCCATTAATTGGGGCGAGGCCAGATCACGTGGATGAGCATGAGCAGATCATCCCAAAGGCTGATCATTAAGAGAGAAGTATGGTCATGTAAGAGGCCCAAGTACGCTGTTTAAAGTGATTCAACACCGACGAAGCAAGTCCTGCACATGCACTGTGCGCCCGTGCCTCCGTGGTCACCCACCCGCTGTGTGCTCATGCATGCCCGTGATCACCCACCCCCTGTGTGCGCATGCACCCGACGTGATCACCCACCTGCTGTGGGTGCACGTGCCTCCGTGATCGCCTGCCCAGAACAAAAATAGAGGGAACAAAGAAAAAAAAAACAAAATAATAAAATGCTGGACCTAAATTCGAACATATCAATAATTACACCAGATGTAAGTGATCGCTCTCATCACTTAGGAAATTCCAAAGATTTTAAGAGCTATGAGCCAGAAACAGATAAAGACAAAATGTATATATATATATATATCACAATATCTCAATCTGTTTACAAGAAACTCACTTCAAATATGATATAGGTAGATTAAAAGTAAAAGGATGGGAGATGATATACATGCAAATACGAATCAAAAGAGGACAAAAGAGGCTATGTTAATATCACACAAAGTACACTTTGGAGCAAAGAGAATTACTGGCGATAAAGAGAACATTACATGTTGATAAAAGGGCCAGTTATTCAAGAAACTAACAGTTCTAAAGGTATGTACCTAACAACACAGCTTCAAAACATTTGAAGCATGGGAAAAAAAATTTTAAGCAAAAATTAACAGAACTGAAAGTGGAAACAGATAATATAAATGCACAATGCAGTTGGAGATGTCAGCACTTCTCTCTCAGTAATACAACTGGTAGACAGAGAATCAGCAAGAATATGAAATAAATGAACAACACCATCAACCAACTGGACGTAGGGAGAATTATAGGATATTCCAATACCCAAGTGCATGTGGAAATTCACCAAGATAAAACACAACTTGATTCAAAAAAGTGAGGACCTTAACAAATTTAAAATAATCAAAAACATGATTATGTTTTCTGACTATAATGGAACTAGACTAGAAATCCATAACAGGAAAATGTTGGGAAATCTCCAGTCACTTGGAAATTAAACAACACAATACTAAATCCATGGACCAAAGAGGAAGTCTAAAGGGAAATCTAAAATATTTTGAGCAGAATGAAATTAAAATATAGCCTATAAACAAATTGAGAGATGCAGCTAAAGTAGTGCTTAGAGGGAAATGTATAACACAAATACCTTAGAAAAGAAGAAAGGTCTCTGGGGTGGGCCCCATGGCTGAGTGGTTAAGTTCTCATGCTCTGCTTTGGTGGCCTGGGGTTCAGCAGTTCAGATTCTGGGCACGGACCTACACACCACTCTTCAGGCCATGCTGTGGTGGCATCCCAAATAGAAGAACTAGAATGACCTACAACTAGGATATACAGCTATGTACTGGGACTTTGGGGAGAAAAATAAAGAGGAAGATTGGCAACAGATGTTAGCTCAGGGCCAACCTTCCTCACCAAAAAGCATTTCGAAAAAGAAAAGAAGAAAGGTCTCAAGTCAACCTAAGCTTCTACTTAAGAAATCAGAAAAGGAAGAGCAATATAAACCCAAATCAAGTAGAATAAAGGAAGTAAATGTAAGAGCAGAAACCTAAAGCAGGTAAAGACGAAAAAACAATCGGAAAAAACTGCGAAACAAAAAGCTGTTTCTTTGGAATGATCAATAAAATCGATAAGCCTCTAGAAACTGGCAAAAGAGCAGGCACAAAAACCAATATCAGGAATGAGAGGGGGCTGTCACTATAGACTTCACAAGGATAGCAAAGGAATGAATAACTGAATATCTATTCACACATTCAACAGCTTAGATGAAACAGACCAATTCCTCAAAAGCCACAAACTGCCACAACTCACTCAGCATGAAATAGATAGTTTGAATAGCCCTGTCACTACTAAAGAAATTGAATTTGTAGTTAAATATCTTCTGGAAAAGAAAGTCTACGATGGCTTCACTGGCAAGTTATACAAAAAAAACACTGAAAGAAGAAATAAACATTCTACAAATCCCTTCCAGAGAAGAAAAGGAAGCACAACTTCCCAACTCATTTTACAAGTCCAGCATTACCCCAATACTGGAACCAGCCCTAAAAAGCAGCCTGTAAACCTTGTGAACACAGCTGCAAAAATCCTCCACAAATACAGTCATTCTCATTGTTTGAGGTAGTTATGCCCTAGAGAGTTGCTGCAAACACCTTTAGCAAACACTGAGCCCCGCTCCTGGGGAAACACGGGCTTAGGTTCCCGAAAGTTGCCGGACTTTGTCCTCAGTGTCAACAGTGGACAGTGTGAACAGTAAAAATAGAACCGCCAGTTATTTTACCAGCAAAATGGGTTTATTCTGGAATAGCAGAGGAACTGCCTTTTGGGACAAGCAAGCTATGGCAGAACCACAGGCAAGCCCAGCCAGCAGAGGGGAGGAATGTCACGCTACAGAGAAAAAGGAGGGAGTTGGGCGCAGGGGTGGGGAGGTGATGAGCAAAAGGCCCTTGGAGGAGAGCAGGAGTCTGGGGTTGCGACGGCTCCTCATGGGCTGAGCTGCGATGTTTTCCCATTGGCTGGGCCTGTTGCTGGGCCAGGAGAAAGTCGTCCTTCCTCCCGCTGGGGTGGTAAAGTGGGCGGCTTCCTGCCCAGAACTGCGCAGGTTGAGATGGTGGTGTGTGCCTGAGAGCTCCGCCTGCAGGGCTTCCCAGCTCCATTTTATTTTATTATTATTTTGTGTGTGTGAGGAAGATCCCCCCTGAGCTAACATCCGTTGCCAATCCTCCTTTTTTTGCTTGAGGAAGATTAGCCCTGAGCTGTGCCCAGTATTCCTCCACTTTGTATGTGGGATTCCACCACAGCCTGGCTGATGAGCAGAGCAGGTAAGCACCCGGGATCTAAGCCCGTGAACCCCAGGCCGCCAAAACGGAGCACGCAGAACTTTAACCACATGTCCATGGGGCTGACCCCTTCCCAACTCCATCTTTTTTCCTTTTTTTTTTTTTTTAAAGATTGGCACCAGGTGCCAATCTTCTTTTTTTCTTCCTCTTCCGTTCTTCTTCTCCCCAAAGCCCCCCAGTACATAGTTGTGTATTCTAGTTGTGAGTGCCTCTGGTTGTGCTAAGTGGGACACCACCTCAGCATGGCCTGACGAGTGGTGCCATGTCCATGCCCAGAATCCGAACCAGAGAGACCCTGGGCTGCCAAAGTGGAGCACGCAAACTTAACCACTCGGCCACGGGGCCAGCCCTGCCGACTCCATTTTAAATGAGGTTTTCTCTTTATTAATTTTCACAACAGCAGTTCAACACTGCACTTGGGGGCCATTTTGAACAGAGAAATCACCGAGAAAAAGCACAAAAGTGCACAAAACATAGCACTAAATAGACCATGAAAAGGACAATTGTTTACAGCATGATCTGAAACAAGAAGGCAGAATGTGGCCTTGCTCAATCTCAGCTGAGAAAATGCACATTGGGGACTCACATTTTTTATTGCTCTGCACTTGTCCACAAATGACCCACAAAAACACTGCAAGAATTGATTTTGGGATTACAAAAAAATTTTGGTTAGCAGGCAAAATTGCTAACACAAAATCCACAAATAATGAGGACCAACTGCATTAGCAAATCAAATCAAATCCAAGTAATACATAACATAAGGCACCACAGTCAAGTGGAGTTTAATCCTGAGAATGTAAAGTGGTTCAGTATTGAAGAAAGCCAATCAATGTAAGCCACCCTATCGAGAGTCTGAAGAATACAAATCACACGAACATACTAATGGATGAAGAAAAAGTATTGACGAAATACAACATTCATACATGATGGAAACTTCTCTGGCAAACTAGAATGGAAGTTCCTCAGCCTGATAAAGTCCTCTACCGAACACCCACAACTAACCCCACGCTCGATGGTGACCCACTGACGGCTTTTCCCTGGAGGCTGGAACAAGGCAAAGATGTCCACTCACCACTCCTGCTCGACACACAGCTGAAGCCTTAGCCAGTGCAAAGAGGCAAGGAAGAGTAATGAGAGGCGTGCACATTGGAGAGGAGGAAATGAGCTATCCCTGTTTACAGACATGATTGTCTATGTCAAAAATTCCAAGGAATCTATACACAAACTCCTAGAACTAATAAGTGAGCTTAGCAGGGTGGCAGGACATAAGGTCAACACATAAAAAAATCATGTTTCTATTTACTGCTAATGAACAATTGAAAACTGAATTAAAAAAGAATACAATTTACACCAGCTCTCCCCAAAATGAAATACTTAGATATAAATCTAAGAAAACATATACTGGATCATTATTCTGAAAACTAGAAAATACCGATGAAAGAAAATTTTAAAAAGACTTAAATCCTAAATAAATGGAGAGAAGAGAAATTGTGCTCATGGAATGGAAGACTCAGAATTATAAAGATACCAATTTCTTCCCCAAATGATCATTGACTTAACATAATGTCAATAAAAATTTCAGGAGAATTTTTTTGTGGACACGGAGGGGCTGACTATAGAGTTCAAGTGGCAGGGAAGAGGGACCGGAAGAGCTCAAACAAGTCTGAAAAAGAAGAAGAAAGTTAGAGGGCTCCTTGCACAACATGAAGACCTACTATGTGGCGGCCCCAATCACGACAGAACGGGGCCAAGAGAGACCCACAGGAGTGCGGCCATTTGCACACAAGAGCAAAGGACTTCATGGAGAAAGGATGGTCTTCTCAACAAATGGTGCTGGAGCGACCAGGCATCCATCTGTGGAGAAAGCGAGCCTGACGAGGCCACGCGTCTCATTCACAGAGGAACTCCGAATGGACTGCAGTCTAACGGTGCATCTGAGGCTGAGATGCTCAGCAGAAAGGAATCTTCACGACCTGGGGACAGGCGAACAGTCCTTAGTAACAACATGCAAAGCACCATCCATAAAAGAACAAATTGATAAGTTGGGTTTCATAGGAATTTAAGAATTTGCTCTGTGGAATACACTAAGACCATGAAAAGACGAGCTGCAGACTGGGAGAAAACATGTACAAACCCCTTAGCTGACAAAGACCTAGAGCAGAATGTATAAAGAAGTCTCTAAACAGGAAGAAATCAGACAATCCAATTAAAAAGTCGGCAAAATACGCGGCATTTCATCCGGGGATCTGTATTTGCACATGAGCACGAGGGCGGGCCCTGCCTCACCAGCCGTCAGTGCACATTAAAACCACAGTGAGGTCTCACTGCACCCACCAGATCGGCCAAAATGAGGACGTGTGACACATGCTGGGGGGATGCGGAGGAAGCAGATTTCTGGCCCTGGGAAACCTTTGGGCAGTTTCTAGTCAAGTGAAATGTGTCTTGATTGACCACACAGCCCGGCAGTCAGTCTCCTGGGGGAGGAATAAGTGTGGGTCCAACGAGGACTTGTGCATGGATGTCCACAGCAGCTCCACACGGTCGGACGTAGAAACTCCCTAGATGCCTTTGACGGGCAAGGGGCTCTGCAAACTGCGGCCTGTCCGCCCGTCCGTGAAGCTGGACCGATGCGGCTGCAGAGGAGAGGTGGCTGGAGCCCACAACAGCCCTGAGCCCCAGGCCTCAAGCGGAAGAAGCCAACTCAGTCCATCTCTGTGACCTTCTCCCAAAGACACTTGTGGCAGGAGAGCTGACGGGTGGGGCTGGGGCAGGTGTGACCACAAGGGACACAGGACAGAGTGCTGGGTGATTCTGACTGCGGTGGTGGTCACATGAATCCACACAAGTGCACCAAAAAGGAGCAGTTTTACCACATGCTTAAAAACAACCAAACACGGCAGCACTAAGAGGCCGAACCTTGGCCTCCTCCCTGGACCGCAGGCTGGTCCGGCTCCAGCCTTTGCTCTGAAGGAGCTCTTGGCCTCTGGTTCTTTCCGGTCACCTGACTCCGACCAACCGGCCCTCAGCTGAGCCCTGGCACCCAATCTTCCCGCTGAGGGAGGGCAGGGTCAGAGGGTAAAGTCAGCAGCCTCCAAGGAGGGGCGGGGCCAACCTGGGCGGGTCACTGGGGTGACTCTGGGCAGCTGGTGGAGGGGACGACCCTGGGCAGTGGGGAGAAGACCCTGGGTGGGGGCCTGAGCTCAACCCCACTGAGCCTCAGTTGGCGGGTCTGCGAGCCAGGGGAAGGCAGCACTGCCTGCAGCGTACCCCACTCCAGGCTCCTTACCTGCGTTGCGCGGACCCAGGTCCGGGTGGGCGGTGACCAGCTAAGGGAGGGGAGTGGGGGGAGGCGGGGCAGCACCTGGCAGTGCCTGAGGGACGGCAGTCCAGCTGACTCTGCTCAGCCCGCTGTCCACCAGCCCAGGTGAGGGGGCTATCCTGGTCTGAGGGGGGTGGTCCTGGTCTGAGGGAGTGGTCCTGGTCTGAGGGGGTGTTCTGACTGTGGGGGCATCTGCCCATCCTCTTTGCCCACCCACCTGGGGCTCAAGCTGGGGGTCTCAGGTTGCCATATTCCCTGGAGGTGGCATGTGAGGTGGGGTCCTGGTTCCCTGGCCCCTCCTGGCACCTGGTTGTCTCTGGGAGGTACCTGTGGCCTGGGTTCTGATTGGGGACACAGGCGGGGTCCCATCTGGGCCTGGCCAGGTCACCTGTGCTCTCTGAGCCTTGGTCTTCCCTCCTTAAAATGGGAGTATAACCCACACAGCCTGTCCCCGTGTGGCCAGGAGCCCCAGGACAGACACGGCATGGTCCCTGTGTCTCACCCCGTGTGGATGAAGCATGTTAGGAATGTTGGCGTTCTGGTGGGACGTGCGATATGACACAAAATCACATGAGTCTCATGGTCCGGAGACCTCAGAGACCTGCTCCCTTTGGGCAGTGGTGCCGGCTGGCCTGGGGCTCCTGATGACCCTGTGTGCACTGCCCAATGCGGGGACATCTGGGGCCACAGCCACTGAGCTGGGCACCTCCGCCCTGTGCAGCCTGCTCTCCAGGGTCAGCCACGGTCAGCTGCTGAGGGACCATCTGGGGCCAACTAAAAAGTTTCAAAATCAGATTAGAGAAACCTGAGGTTAGGTTTTCAAATAGAAACCAGGCGTCTTTGTTCTGAATGCTTGGCATTGAGGTCCTTCAGCGGAGAAATCGTGCTTCCCGGGACCCAGCTGATCTCATTGCCAGGTCCCACACGGGGCCGCCTGGAAACAGTAAGTTGTCCAGGTGGCCACCTGCCCCCACCTGGTTCAGGCCTGACCACAGGCCTCCCTGGGGGGCGCTGCAGATAGGAGGCAGGTGGAGTCTGGGGGGTGTGGAGAGCGGGGCTGCCCAGGGAACAGGGTAGCTCCACTGGTCTTGAGGGGGCATTAGAAAGGGCTCTCCTGGACGCTGTCAGTGTGTGGCCTGGTCTCTGGACCTGCCCGCTGACCCAGAGGTGGGCCACCTGGGCCTCAGGGAGAACAGAGTGGCTCTCCAGGGCAGCAGCGTCTGCAGCCAGAGGTCTCGTGCCCACTGCTGTCCACCCCCCGCAGGTGCCCACCTTGCCCCACCATGGGGCTGACTCGGAGGGAGCAGGTCCTCAGGGCCCTGCTGGGGGCTGCGGCAGCCTCAGGCCTCACCACACTCATTCTCATCCTGGTGGAGGCCACCAACGTGCTCCTGCCCGCAGACATCAAGGTGTGCCCCAGGCCCGAGTGGGGCAGGCTGGGCTGGCTGAGCGGTGCACCAACCCTACATCCTCCTGACCCTGGTGTCACCCCCAGTTCGGGATCGTGTTCGACGCCGGGTCCTCCCACACGTCCCTCTTTGTGTATCAGTGGCCAGCAGACAAGGAGAATGACACAGGCGTGGTTAGCCAGGCCCTGGCCTGCCAGGTGAAAGGTCAGTGGGCAGTTCCATCAATGGTGGGCATATGCTGGGAGCTGCCGACCACTGGCTAAGACTCCCAGGTGGGTGCAGGTTTGGGAACCAGCACAGGCTGAGCCCTCAGCAAATCAGTAAATCAGTCTAAAGGAAAGGGGCCCATGGAGACAGAGCTGGTCCCCGGGGTGCTGGGCCAGAGCCTGCATTTGCCCCCAGGGCCTGGGAGATGCCCCCGCCTGGGGCTGCAGAGACCATGCCTGCCTCCTCCAGCTCCTGGGGGCTCCAGGCGCTCCTGGGCTTGTGGTCACGTCACTGCAGCCTCTCCCACCTCTTCCCTGTCTATCTTAATTCTCCCTCTCCTCTCTCCTATAAAGACACTAGTCACTGGATTTAGGGCCCACCTGAGGAATCCAGGATGCTCTCATTTTAAGATCCTTGACTTAATCACATCTGCAAAGACCCTTTTTCCAAATAAGGTCCCTTTCTCAGGTTCCGGGTGTCAGGATGTGGGCATGTCTTTTGTGGGGCCCCCATTCAGCTCACCACAGGTCCTTTCAGCACTACCAGCCTTCAGGGCCTGGAGCCTCATCCTAGGGTGTTATGTTTCAGGGCCTGGAATCTCCTCCTATACCTCTGACCCTGCACAGGCTGGCGAGAGTCTGAAGGGCTGCCTGGAGGAGGCACTGGCACTGATCCCAAAGGCCCAGCATCAGGAAACGCCCATGTTCCTGGGGGCCACGGCTGGCATGAGGCTGCTCAGGTGAGCTGGGCTGGTGTGGGGCCTGCACGTGGCCGTGAGGAGCAGCCGTGAGAGCTGTGGTCTCAACACCTGGGGCAGGGTGGAGTGGGTGCGGGCTTCTAGCCAGCTTCAGCTCTGGTCATCTCTGCCCAGCCAGAAGAACAGCTCTCAGGCGAGAGACATCTTTGCGGCAGTCACCCAGTTCCTGAGCCAGTCTCCCGTGGACTTTAGGGGTGCTGAGCTCCTGGCTGGGCAGGATGAAGGTGCCTTAGGTTGGATCACCATCAATTACGTCCTGGGCATGCTGGTACAGGTGCCACGGGCAGCCCCAGGGCAGGGGCCGGATGACCAGGGGCTGTGGGTCACTGTGGCTGGTCCTGGGACTCAGTGCCTCTTGTCTGTGGTCAGTACTCCTTCTCTGGAGAATGGATCCGGCCTCCAGAAGGGATGCTGGTGGGTGCCCTGGACATGGGTGGGGCCTCCACCCAGATCACCTTCGTGCCTGGAGGCCCCATACTGGACGGGAACACACAGACCACGCTCCGGCTCTACGGCCTCGACCACAGCGTCTACACCCACAGCTACCTCTGCTTCGGGCGTGACCAGATGCTGAACAGGCTCCTGGCTGGGCTGGTGCAGGTTGGCTCGCCCACAGAGGAGGCAGTGGTGCAACGGGGTGGCCCCATGGCCCTGGGCAGGTGCTCAGGCCACCTCCTGTCCTCCCTGCAGAGCAGCCCGGCCCCCCTGGTCCGCCACCCGTGCTATCATAGCGGCTACCAGGGCACGCTGTCCCTGGCCTCGCTGTATGCATCACCCTGTGTCCACACCACAGCCCCCCTGAACCTCACCCGGAACCTCACTGTGGAGGGGACAGGGAACCCCAGGGCCTGCGTCTCGGCCATCCGTGATCTCTTTGACTTCCTGAGCTGCGAGGGCCGAGCAGACTGTGCCTTCAACGGGGTCTACCAGCCCCCCGTGCGGGGCCAGTTCTACGTGAGCACTCCACACTGCCCCCCCTCAGGCTCCCAGCTTCCTTCTGGAGCCCCCGAAGCCTGGCCCCAGATGGGCCCAGGGCAGGTGGGCCCAGGGTGAACCCTGGACAGGTGGGACGGGGTCCCAGGACAGGTGGGCCCAGGGTGAGCCCAGGGTAGGTGGGCCCAGGGTGAGCCCTGGACAGGTAGGCTGGGGGCCCAGGGAAGGCGCGCCCAAGGTGAGCCCTGGACAGGTGGGACGGGGTCCCAGGACAGGTAGGCCCAGGGTGAGCCTGAGGCAGGGGGACAGGGGGCTCTGGGACCCCATGTGTTGGGGGGGTGGGGAGCTAACCTGGTTTGTGCTGGAGCCTCCTCCAGCCCCACAACAGTCCCAGTGCAGACCCATCCGTCTCCCCTCCCTGCCCCCCAGGCCTTCTCCAACTTCTACTATACCCTCCACTTCCTGAACCTCACCTCCAGGCAGCCGCTGGCCACCGTCAACACCAGTGTCTGGGAGTTCTGCCAGAGGCCCTGGAAGCTGGTGGGTGGGTCCCAGGGCTGCCTGCCCCAACCCAGGCTCCCCGGCCTCCCCAGTCTGCAGCTGTTGAGGTGCAGACTTCACTGAGCAGGGAATTGGTGGGACCCCATCCGGGCAGTGTGGCCAACAGGGTTTAGGGGGAGCCATGGGAAGGGAGGACAGCCCCTTGGCCGTCCCCCTCCAGGCAGGAGTCCCAGGGTCACACCCCCAGGTGGGAGCAGCCTCTGGTGGGTGGGAGGTGGGGCCTCACCTGGATCCTTGCATCCCGGGCCCTCAGGTGGAGGCGAGCTCAACCGGGCAGGACCGCTGGCTGCGTGACTATTGCGCCTCGGGGCTGTACATCCTCACGCTCCTACTTGAGGGCTACGGGTTCACTGAGGACACCTGGCCCAACATCGAATTCCGCAAGCAGGTGACTGCCTCCCAGGGACCCAGCCATCAGCCCCTGGGGAAGGGTGGCTCTGGGGCAGCAGCCCTGATAGCCAGTGTGTCCCACAGGCCGGTGGCACTGACATCGGCTGGACATTGGGCTACATGCTGAACCTGACCAACATGATCCTGGCTGAGGCACCTGCCCAGTGGCGGGCGGAGAGCTACAGCATCTGGGTGGCTGGAGTCGTCTTCATGGTGCTGACTCTCGTGGCCATTCTCGGAGCTGCTGCAGTCCAGCTTTTCTGGCCCCAGGACTAAGCTGGGCTGCCACCTGATGCTGGAAGGCAGAGACCCAGCTCCCATAGCTCAGCGGGGCTGCCCCAGCCTGGACGCCTGAGCTGGCTTGAGCCTTCCTGAGCCCCTGACCCCTGTGGGGCCTCCCAGGGGCTTGTCCTGTGGGCTCTGGGCTCAGGATTGCTCTGGCTATGGAAACTGCCCCATGGTCCCCCATCCGGTACCCCTGGGTCCCCCTCTCCACCATGCTTCCCAGGCCAGCGGGTGCCTTTCTGCACCAGTGCTAAGCCACCAGGACCCCTGTGGCATTCCAGGGCCGTGTGACTGCAGAGTCAGTGGGACGTGGGGCTGGGTCGAGCCGGAGGGTGAGGAGTGACCACTGCAGCAAGAAGGGGCCTGGCTTCCTGGGAGGGGCTGGCAGTTGGGCCCCAGGGTCTCTAGGAGCTGGCAGAGCCTCGGGACAAGGCTGGGGGAGGGACCCAGCCTGAGGGACAGTGTCCATGCTCTTCTCCTGGAGCAGCCCCACCCCACACTCTTGGAATCGGAATGCGGACCACACCTTAGAGGGGGCAGATTGCTTTTATTAAAACCTTCTTTGCTGTTGGACTTCTTAGGGTGATCTTGCCAGGCTGGGGGCGAGGGGCTCCTCACAGTCAGCAGCCAGCCTGGACCACAAAGCACTTGGGGAAGATGCCAACGCGGCTGTCACAGTGGCCCTCCAGCCACTCCTGGTCCACTGCAAGGGGGCGTCAGGGCTCCTCAGGGCACCACACGGAGTCTCGCGGACCCTCATGCCCCAGGCCGCCCAGCGGGGTGACAGGAGAGGGTCGATACTGGCCCTACCTTCACACAGGACATCCACGGTGTCCCCCGGCTGGAGGTCCAGGTCCTCAGGCCCCTGGGCACGGTAGCTGTGCTGGGCCACCACCTGGTAGAGGACAGGCCGGCCGCCCACTCCCTGCGGCAGAGGGCAGGGCTGCATGGCCGGCCGGACACCGGAGAAGGGCCTGGGGCCTCCCCGGCGATGGCTGCCTAACCCACCCACACTCTCCGGAGGCTCACCCGGCACTGGATCCGCAGCCCCCCAGGGCCACCAGCCACGTCCCGCCAGGCCCTCTGCAGCACCTCCTCCCCGCAGAGGGGAACCCAGTGGCCGTCATCACTGGGGTCTCGGTAACTGCAAAGAGACCCCTCGGAGTGGGCAGCAGGGACTGCCACCCTATGCAGGGGCAGAGGCTGTGGGGACGGCGCCGACCTCTGAACTCTGCAGCCTCTGATGCCCCCAGCCCCTCTTTCAGCTGCTGCCTTGGGACTCCCACCCTGGGCTGGAGCTGAGAGGGGCCAGCTCAGAGCCCCCACCCTCCTGCCCAAGGCAGAGCTCCCCGCTGCCCCTCACTTGACCCCTGGCTCAGAGCGCCCCCCTGCCAGCCCTGCTCAGTGGCAGCAGGGGTGGCTTTCCAGCCCACCTGAGCTGCCCTTGCTGAGCCTGGTGAGGGAGGGCCCGGCTCAGCAGGGCCCGCAGGCTGGACACGTCTGCACCTCTCGGGGCCTTCAGGGCCAGGGTGAAGGCGCACTGCACCGTGATGGTCACCAAGGCCTCGGGGTCCTCGGCAGCCATGCCCTGGGGCCAGGTGGGGAGGTGGCAGTTGGTCTCTGAAGCCCCAGGTCTCCATGCCCAGGGCCTGACCAGGGTGGGCTTCCGGCGGGGTGGGGGGCAGGGACTGAGAGGGTGGAGGGAGCCGGGGCTGAGGGCCTGGAAGGCTTCATCAGCTGGGTCCCTGGGGCCCTCACGTCCCTGGGGAGTGTGAGTGACGAGAGGACCAGTGCTTCTCACCCCAGCACCTGCGGGATCCTCAGAGGGGCCAGGGCTCGACCCGCCAGCTGCCAGCAGCCCTGAGAAGCGGCACAAAGCAGGGACTCAGGGGACCATACCCCCCAAAGTGGGCATTTTGGACTAGAGGAGCTGTGGGGTAGCTAGCCTGATGCCGCCAGCTTCCTCCTTGGGGACAAAGAGACTGTTCCCAGGGCTCTCTCCACAGAGCGCCCCCACCCACCACCTGTGCTCAGGACACCCTTACCTGGAGGAACCTGTTTGCCAGCTTGCTCCACGCGGGGCCTCTGCAAGGAAAGCCACAGGCTGGGGGTGCTGCTGGGCCTGGGGTGGGGGCAGCTTTCCTGGCCTGGGGCTTGTCAGGGGTGGTGCCTGGATGCTGTCCCAGCAGAGCCAGTGGTGAGGGGCGTGGCCTGTGAGCCAGGCAGGAAGCCACAAGTCCACAATTCAGGGCATGAACCAGGCCCCCACAGGCCTGGAGGCTACAGACTGGCTGCCTGGCACCAGCAGGGACAGACCTGTTGTCCCCAGGCCACCACGAGGCGGCAGCTCCAGCTGGGTGCTCCCGGGGACCCCAGGAGGCTGAGGACTGAGGCCAGGGACTAGCTGGACTTCACCCCCGTGTTGGGCACTAACTGGTGGGCATACTGGAGGGGCCCACGGTCCAGGCCACTCTGGCCAACTCAGATCCAAGGAAGATTTGAGAGTTCGACTGAGTTTGTAAATGATACTTTTAGCCTTCATCAGAGTCCCCAGCTGGTTAAAGCATTTAGGAAGCTTGCCTGTTAGGTCAGGAGGTCAAGTGTGTAAGAAGCCAATATATGAACTTAGTAAGTGCAGCTTGGACGGCCTGTGGGAATTAACTAAGCACAGGTGTAACGGGATGGGCTGCTTTTAAGGGTGCTGATCTCTGCCACTCAGGCTAATTGAGCATCAGTGGAAGCGAAAGTGAGGGTAGCCATCTATCTTTTCATCATGTCCCTCGATAAACTGAATGTTAAATTTAACCACCCTCTCTATGCGTGGGAGGCTCCCGACACTGGCTGTGGGCAGTGGTCAGCCGCACCCTCCCACCACACCCGCCCGGGAGAAGCCTACGTCCTTCCTTCCTCAGCCTCGCCCCAGCACGCGGGGCATCGGGGGCAGTCCCGTGTCCAGGAAGGAAGGCTGAGGTGACGGTCACCCTGACTGAGGGGTGGGAGCCCCAAGGCCAGGATGTGCGGGCTACAGGCCCGGCCCCTCCAGACCCCAAAGAGGGGTGAGGACCGCCAGGCCCATCTATGCACTGCTGAACATCAGCACGTCCCTGACCCCTGGCGGGCGCCACCGCCACCTGCCCTACCCTGAGACCCTCACAGGCTGGTCCCCACACTCAGCCTGGGCAGAGGGTCCTCCCAGTACTGCGGCCCCTGCTCGGCCTGCCCGGCCCCAGCTCACTCACCCACTTGTCGCAGGGGATCATCTCTGCATCGGGGGGCATCCTGGGGCCATGGGGGGTGCCAGCTCTGCAGGGGCCTGTCTCGCCAGCCCTGAGGGAGGAGCAGCCCTTGTTCTCAGGGCTCACTCTTCCCTGACACAGCCTGGCCACACCTCCTTCCCTGGGCTGAGAGCCTCTGTGAAAGGCGGGCCTGAGCGTGGAGATGGGGGCAGTGTGGGGCAGGGCCTGGGGCTTGGCGCTTGCTCTGCGTCCCCACATCCTTGCAACCTTGAGCACCCGCCATCGGAACGGCCCCATCTGTGAAGCCTGGGTCTGGTGGTGCCCAAGGGGCTGCTCGTGTCAGCCTGCAGCCCAGCCTGAGCCCCTCCCCAGTGCCCCCCCTCTGACCCTCAGTGCTGCCCAGAGTCACGGCGACTTCAGTCTCAACCTCCCTCTGAGGCTTGCACGGTGGTTCTAGCGGAGGTGGGCAGGGGGCTCTTCCCCCAGGAGCACCCGCTGAGCACAGCCCGAGCCCCTGGACAGATGGGGAGTGGGAGAGAGGGAGGGGCTGGACACCCATTCCTCGGCCCTGGGGCTCCAGCCAGTTTTGATCTGGAAGGGGGACGTGATGGTCCTGGGCCCCGGCCAGGAGTGACCGTGCTGGGTGTGTGCAGGGGTTCTGGCCTCAGGGGCTGGAACGCAGGCCCCCCAGCAGGGCTTCCACTCGACAGGCCCCTGCCTACCGTGGGGCAGTCCCAGGTCTGGTTTCACCAGCTGTATCCTGAACCTGTGGGCACAGAGTGACGTCCTCACTCAGGACTCAGAGGCCCACAGTGAGTGCCAGGCAGGTGGCAGGCATGACTCCTCATTTCACAGACCCCCAAACAGACAGCACAGCCACCCTCAGCTCAAATGAGAGGGGCATTGGGGAACCCCCGGGAGGATCAGGGCACCCGTGGCATTCTCCTTCCTGGACAATGGAGGGTCTGGAGCCCTCTGACCCTCAACACGCCAGAGAATGAGGAGCCTGGGCTGGAGGGCCGCCCACACACCTGGGGCCGCTGGCGCCAGACGCCCTTGTGCTGGTCCTCAGGGATGCTGGAGGTGACCACCTGGTGAGGGACAGCAGCAAGACAGTCAGGTCATGGGGTGCCCGGCCGCACCCCCAGGGACCTGCGCTGTCCACTCCCTGTACCCCATCTCCTGTCTGCTGGATGGGGGCTGCCCACACCTGGCCCAAGGCTGCCGGACCACTGCAGGGGGCTGGGAGGTGCGAAGAGCAAGACTGATAAACAACGCAGCTGTGCTGATAATTTTAACTTATTTTTAGTACAACTTTTAAGGTATTTTTGTTTCTTGGAAACAGTCTGCTGTGACAAGCGGACTGTAAATTGATGGGTTTGTGCAGCTCAGAGCCCCTCCTCCACTGAGCCCACCCACCACACACCAGCAAACATTTGCAAAGACGTGCTGTTGGCAGCGCGTGCCCTCACCAGTGGCTGCACATGGCCACACACAGCACACTGGCCCTCAGGTGACCCCAGGCACCACCAGCTCGAGACCAAAGCGAACTCCCTTTGTGCACACAAGGAGTCATTTCCCCGCGTCCCGCCACGGCCCCGGGGCTGGCTGCTCCTGTGATTTTGGTGTTGCTGCCTGGTCCTGACCCAGGGTGGGCATGATGTGGCCTTGCCCCCCAGCCCCCGCCCGGGATCTCGTTTCTGAGGCAGAGATGCAGGGAGACACAGAGACATGTGGCAACAGTGAGGCCAGGGATCGTGGCTGAGGTGGGGCAGGGGCAGCACCCCCGGGCTCACTGTCCAGAAGGCACGAGCCCGCCCTCTGCAGCCACCTTCCATTGGGTTCTGCCCCAGAGCTGTGAGCCCCACTGGAAACACTGCCCCAACCCGGGAGCCCAGGCATGTCCGCAGTTTGAGGGCAGCCTTGTGCCCACTCTCCACCCACCAAGGCTTTTATAACCACATGGACCAGACCCCATGTGCCCCTGGGAACGCAGCTCAAGACACCCTGCAAGCTCAGCACGAGCCTGGCCACCTGCTCTGGCCTGCCTGGCACTGCTGGCCCCTGAGCCCTTGCACCCGAGAAACAAGAACCTGCCTCTATTTACCTTGGCCTTGCCCAAGAAATCCACAGGCTCCAGGTGCTCCAGGTGCCGCCTTTGGGGCCGGAAGACCTCGCCCCTGGGGACTCGCCGGGGCTGCAATGGGGCCTGTTTCTGGAGGGAGACCGGCCAATGCAGACCTGAGCCTCTGACTGGGCCTGTGGCTGCAGGAGCCCCTGAGCTTGGGGCAGCTTGGGGCCCCTCACCCACTTCCCATAGGCCATGGGAAGCCCAGGCCCAGCCCCCACACCTTGGCACAGGGCCACCTCCTTCCATAAGTTTCTTCATCTCATCTAATTGGTCTTGGAGGGGCTGTTCAGACGTGAGCCCCAAACTGCAGGCAGTGGGCCCCAAAGCCCACCTGAGCCAGCTCAGGAGCCCAGGGGGCGGCCGAGCTCTTCTCACCTGCACTTGGCCCAGGGCAGTGTCCAGGCTGTTGCGGGCCCCTTCTGGCCCCTTGGAGATGGCTTCCTCTAGGCTGTGTGTGGCCTCGGCCCAGAGCCCTAGCCCACACTGTGCTGCAGCCACATTGAACAGCACCTGGCAGCGAGGTGGGAGGTGACAGCAGGGGCCAGGGCCTGCGCCCGGGCCCACTCCTGGATCAGCCCCACTGACCCCAACCATAAGCCGGCCAGCCCTGGCCCCACCCCTGGCCCCGCCCTGACCCAGCGCCCCGCTCCCCAGCACCAGCAGCAGAGGGCTCAGTGCTGCCCTCTCCACACCCCCAGTTGGAGTGACTCATCGCTCTGGGTCTTTTCTGCTCTGGGTCACCCCATTCTGCGTCTGGCCCGACCCCGTCATGGCCCCCTCTTCCCTGTGCTGTCCTGTCCACTGCAACCCCAAGAGTCCAGGCTGCGTCTCAGGAACCCTTTTCTCAGCTGGTCCCCTCCCAGAGGTGAAAGGACGCTCAGAGGGACACACTGGATTGAGTTAAGGCCGTCGCTAGGCGGGATGTGCTTGGGCAGAAGCAAAGTCGCCTGCTGCTCCTGGGAGCCGACCCTCCCAGTGACCCCTCGCTGCTGTGGGGATGGCGAGTGGTTGCCCATCCTGGCCTCATGCCGACGGGAGAAACCAACTGGCCCCTTCCCACAGCCCTTTGTCCCCACAGGCTGCGTGTGGGTGACAGTGTGCTCCTGGAGCCAGGTGGCTGCCCTCTGGCGATCCTGCTACAGGTCCTGGTGGGGTCGTGGGGGGGCCAGCTCCCCAGGCCCTGCCCTGCACTGTTCAGTGCCCTGGGCTGGGGGACACAGGTGGGCTGTGCCTCAGCACCTGGCGGGACTTTCCCACGACTTGTTTACTGTCACACAGGCTATTCCCGGGAGCTGGAAGGCAGTGTGTTTCCGGGAGCGCTCCTCCCTCAGCGCCAACCTGACCCAGGCGGGGCCCAGGAACAGGGCCAAGAAGGGCCAAGGTGGGGATGCCCCGCCCGCCCCTACCAGGGGCCCATGGCCAAGCTGTGTTCCCTCCTGACCCCCTCACCTTTCCCCACTCCGCTGACTCTCCGACCCACCTCTGCTTCTCCTGGATGGAAGCGCGCCTGGGGGCCCCCCCGCCCCCTGCAGCCCCAAGCCTCCTCGGGGCAGAGGAGTGGCTAGCGGGGACTGCGGGCACTTCCGGCCAGGGGGACCATCTCAGTCAATGTGGCCCCGCCTGTGGCAGTGACAAGACAGAGGGGCCCAGAGCACGGGGCCTTAAGCCCACCTGGCCCTCTGCCCATGGACAGCACCCCCGGAGGCCCCAGCCAGCCCCAGCTCTTGGTGGCCAGCTCCCTGCACGAGCCCAGTGCACCCTCACCTCCCAGGCCTGCAGCTGGAACCGCAGGCCCAGCTGTGTGTAGTCGATGGTGGCATTACCCCTCAGCTGTGCCAGGGCCAGCCGGAAGTCGGACAGGGCCTCCTGGAACCTGTGGGAGGCAGGGGGTTGGGGGTGGGGCCTCAGTGGCCACAGGGAAAGGGGCTGAGCCCTGCCCCAGCTGTCCCCCGCCTTGGCTCCTGGGACCCTGCTAGGGGCAGTGGAGGTCACCCAGGTCTCAGCACACAGTGGGCACTCAAGTCCCGATGAAGGGGTCAAGGGTCAATATGCGATGTGGCTGTGCAGGGCAGGGGGACGTCTCAGGTGTGAGGTGATGCCCAGCTCTGGTCCAGCTCTGACTTCTGGCATGTCACTCCCCTGCCCAGGGCCCCTGTCTGCACCCCGGACCCTCCTCCACACCCTGGCTGTGCAGGGTGCCCTGGGCATTTCCCTCCTGCTCCTCAGGCTCCCACCCCACAGGCCTTCCCCTGCAGAGTCCCCTTGGAAACTCCCCAGCCCCTACCAGAATGCCCCAGGCAGGCCCCTGGGTTGACAAGAGGAGGAGGTGGCCCCCAGAGCTGGCCTGCCCTGTCCAGGACTTTCTGTGGGGCTTGTCTTGGGGGTCAGGTGGGGGGCAGAGGCCAGGCCTGTCCTGCAGCCCGATTCCTTCTCTGGGAAGGGCCACGGTGCAGAGAGCCTGGGTGCGCAGTGAGGACCCCAACCCCCTCTGTGTCCTGGGACACACCACTCCTCTAGCCCTGCCCTCAGTTCCTGCCCCTGCAGCATGGGCATAATCACATCATCCCTGCTACAGCAAAGGAAGGGACACCCACAGCACAGAGCAAGGGTCACCGCGGGGCTCTCTCCCCCGTCCCACTCCAGCATGACCACAGCGTCCTACCCCAGGCTCCCCTGGAGCCATTGAGGAGGGGGTCGGCGAGAGGAGGCGACCCGTGGGGAGAGAGGAGGAGGGAGGAGAACAGGAATGGACTTTGCGGAGACAAAGCGCCATCAGAGAAGGAACACGGACCTCCGCGCTCACCTCTCCAGCTGGAAGTTGGCCACTCCTCGTTGGAAGAAGCCGACGGCCATGCAGGCGTCCTTGGTCACCGCTTGGTCAAATGCCTAGGGACAAGAATGCTCATGGAATGCTAAGGTCTGTAACACCATCACCCCTGTGTCACACAGTTCAGGCAGAAGACCAGAGTTGGGGCCCAGGGATTCTATCAGCCCTGTGACAGCTGCCTGCAGGTGAAGCCTCCTGCAGCAGCCCAGGGCTTCCACCCCCATGCCGGGCACCTGCATTGCTGTTCACGTCCCTCCACTGCCACCGAAGCCAGCCTTAGCTCCCGAGGTGCCTTGTGACGGGCTAGAGCACAGCAAGGTGGTGTCACAAACCAATTTGTTTACCCAGAGAACAAAGAGAAACGATAGAAGGAAACACTCCAGCACATTAATAATAGTTATCTCTGGGGAATGAAGTTATGCAAGATTTTTGTCTTTTTTAAATCCTATTTTTGGTAGTTCATACAAAATGACACACTTCTTATCTATCAAAATCAAAAGGAACAAGAACACAAAAGTCTTAGTAGGTGTGTCAAGCACAGCTCTTCCTTAAACAGACTCAGAAATCACTTTGCCTGTTCCTGACGCGGACAGCAGTCATCAGCTAAACACAGGCAATAGGAGAAGGATCGTGGTCTTTCTCTTATGGTCTGGCTGAGCTGGGGGCTTGTTGTCGAAGTGAGTTTGACCCAAGGGTGAAGGCACGCACAGGGGCACTGACGTGTGGAGACCACTCTGTGAAAACCATTTGTTTGCCACCTCGCCATGCGGAGCAGTCAAATCAAAGCTTACATCAGGTTCCTACCAGGAGACTGCATCCCAGCCACACCCCTGCTCACCCTCTCTGCTCCTCAGAGACAACGAGTTTGATTAACTATAGCTGATCCACCTGCTTTGTAGAATCCCCATATTTCCAACAAACATGACCCGCTGTTGTTACTTAATTTTAGTGACTTTAGACAGTCCTCCTCTTCCTGTTAGGGTAGAAAAAAATTTAACACTCAGACTGCTCGGCCTGCAACCTTTGTTCCCTCTCTAGTTAAATCACAGTTTATGAGTAGGTGATGACTGAGTTGGCCTAAGACCTGTGACTTCCTGCTGAACCACCTTAGCGTCCAGTGATTGGAAACCCTTTCTTGCCTAACATTTTAAAACTGAAATTGTTACTGAGAATTGTAGATTCATACACAGATGCAAGAAGCGACAGAGACGATCCTTGTACACTTTGCCCAGTTTCTCCCAATGGTGAAGTTTTGCAAGACATTGACACTGATACTCTCCGTAACATCCCGTCCTCTTTTCTTTTCACCTATGCAATTTTCCAGAGAGCTGTCATTGACCATTTGAAGAACTGTGGGAACCTGGTTCTTTCAGCAGCGAGGATCGGGGAGCAGAATGATGGGCAGGGTGCTGCCAGCTTTCTGCCACGCACTGTGGAATGTGTATCACTGTGATGGACACGAAGCATTTAAAGGCAGAGTGGCCCTGCACTGCCCCCTGGGCAGGGGCAGGTGTGTGCGTGCCCGTGTGCACCCCAAGCTCTTGGTTCTGTTTTGGGGAGCAGGCTGGGAGACAGGTAAGCACCAAGATCTGGGCTTTTGGCACCAGTAAGACAGATCTTGTCCCCTCCTCATCACCACAGGTGTTTGCTGAAGCCCCTGCTCCAAACCCTACACCTTGGGGGGCAAGGAAGCCCCTCCCCAGTGCATCCTGCCTAGAGCCAGTTTCCAGGTGTGTTAGCACCTGATCCAGTGTTCACTGACCTTCCCCTGGGCTGTAGAGTCTGGCACGTGGTCATCACATAGTGGAGGCTGTGAGGGAGCCCTGCGCCCCCATCCTGGTCCTGACTCAGCTCAGGGTGGGGTGCCCCCACTACACAGCTCCCACCTGCCTTAGGTGTTCACTGAGGCAGAACACTAGGGAGACATCCCCAGGTGACCATCAGGAGGAAGAGCAGGGGATCCCCCTAGGTCACCATGGAGAGGTAGGTGGGTGGGGGACTCTGGACTCACCCCTGAAGCTGGGTCTTTATCACACTGCTCATGGGCCAGGCTCACGGTAAGTAAGGACCCCAGGGCCAGAGATCAGCCCCTCTCGCCCCGCCCCCTGGTCCCTCTGCGACCAGTCCCGGCCGCCAGTGTCAGGCCCCTGGCTCACCCGCAGCGCGGCCTCTGGGTCCCCGGCCAGCAGGTGCACGCAGCCCACGTTGAAGCACATCCTGGCAGGCGGCTCTGGGATTCCCGAGAAGAGCCGCAGGGCGCAGCTCCAGTCCCCGCGCGCCACGGCCTGCGCGCCCTGGTGCCAGTCGCGCACCTGGTCCCCAAGCGAGGGCATGGCAGCGAGGACACGGCCGGCTACAGCGGAGGTCGGCGCTTCCGGGACGGGGCGCGGTCGGCGGGATGGGGTCCCGTGAGGGAGACCTCCCGTGGGAGGACCGGGCCGAGGACCTCGGAGCAGGGGCTGGGGGGCCCTCCGAACCGGGCAGCGGGCTGGGGCTGGTGGGGGATGCCCTCCGAGCTGGGCGGGGGTTTGGGGTGGGGGTGGGAGGGTGCCCTCAGAGCCGGGCAGAGGGCTGGGGCGGAGAGGGCACCGGACACTGGGCGCGGGAGTGTCGGTGGGTTCCAGGTGCGCCGCACCTCCTGCCGAGCCCCGCGCCAAGGGGCGGAGCGGCCCCGCCCCTCCCGGCCTGACCACGCCCCTCCCCAGGCCGGCCCCGCCCCCGACCCATCCACGCCCCGCCCCAGGCCGGCCCCGCCCTCCCGCATGGCCCCGCCCCCCGCCTGCGGCCGGCCCCTCCCCATCCGGCCGTGCCCGCCCCCTCCCGCGTCGGCCCCGCCCGTCGAGGCTGATGCCCCAGCTCCTTGCGCTCGCGCTTCCCTTCCGCCGCCCACAGCTCGCGCGGCCGCGTCGGCGCCCGTGCCGCGGGAAAAGCGGTCCGGGCCCGCTGTGGACGCCGCTGCCGCGGCCGGCCAAGGTTCCGGGCGGACCTCGCCGGCTGAGGTGAGGGATCCCGAGCCGAGTGCGGCGGGCGCGGGCTGGGCCGGGTCCAGGGGCTGCGGGGCGGGTGCGGCTCCGCCCAGCGCCGCTTTGTGGACGAGCTGGCGGCCTGGCCGGCCTCGGGCCCGCTGTGGCCCCCGCCCGCGAGCGCGCCAGGCCCTCGGCCCCCGGGCTATGCGGGAGGGGCGGGCACGCCCTGGGGTCGCCCGCCGGCAGCCGGCGCTGGAGGGGGACACAGCTGGACGCTCACCCCCCCAGGTGGGGAAACTGAGGCCCAGAGTGGGGGAAGCAGGTCGTGGTTGCCGTCCTTAAAAAAAATGAAAGAGCCAGTTGTTTCGCCCCCGGAAATTAATAAAGAAACCGAACTACAGCACGCGGAAGGCCTGTAGGGGAGCCCGGCCCCGTCACGTGGCAATCACTCCAAACAGGAAGTACAACCACTTTAACGCTGAGGGAAGACTTCTCTCCCACCTGGCAACAGCCCAGCCAATCGGAAATGTCACAGCTCAGCCAACCAGAAACACCACAGCTCAGCCAATCAGAAACACTGCAGTTGAGCCAATCAGAAGTGCTGCAGTTCAGCCAATCAGAAGTGCTGTGGCTCAGCCAATCAGGAATGCCACAGTCCAGCCAATCAGAAATGTTGCAGCCCAGCCAATCAGAAATGCCACAGCTCAGCCAGTGAGAAGCTGCTGACCCCTGATCTGTTCCTCTCCCCCAATGGACTTTCCTTTAGAACAGCTCCACCCTCTCCCCCTTTTCTCTATAAAAGCAGCTCCCTCCCGTGTTTGCTGGATTTCCCTGTGGTTTGTATTTGCACATCTGAGTTGTACTTCTTTGGCTATTTCTGAATAAGCTCGTTTTGACTGTAAAATAGCTGGAAAGTTTGCTTTTGAGTTGACTATAGACAAAATGAGTTTATTCGCGAATGGCAGAGGAATTGCAATTCAGGAAATATAAACTATGGTGAACCACAGGCACGTCCTAAGAGGAAGGGGGAAGGTCAGCTTTTATTAGGTTTTGGGAGGAGATTGGGGAGGATTGTGTTGAACAAACATTCACTGCAGGAGAACAAAATCAGATTGGTGGCTTTTCATTGGTTGCAAGTGGTGGACAGTCTGTCATTACTGAGTCTTTCTTCTTGCTGTTGTTAGCCTTAAAAAGAAAACAACAGCCAATTATTTTACCAGCAAAATGGGTTTATTCTGGAATAGCAGAGGAACTGCCTTTTGGGACAAGCAAGCTATGGCAGAACCACAGGCAAGCCCAGCCAGCAGAGGGGAGGAATGTCACGCTACAGAGAAAAAGGAGGGAGTTGGGCGCAGGGGTGGGGAGGTGATGAGCAAAAGGCCCTTGGAGGAGAGCAGGAGTCTGGGGTTGCGACGGCTCCTCATGGGCTGAGCTGCGATGTTTTCCCATTGGCTGGGCCTGTTGCTGGGCCAGGAGAAAGTCGTCCTTCCTCCCGCTGGGGTGGTAAAGTGGGCGGCTTCCTGCCCAGAACTGCGCAGGTTGAGATGGTGGTGTGTGCCTGAGAGCTCCCCCTACAGGGCTTCCCAGCTCCGTTTTAAATGAGGTTTTCTCTTTATTAATTTTCACACTAGGCAAATTGAGATGAGTGGTATTCACAGCTTCCTGACTCCGTTTTCCTTGCCTCTTTTTCACATTTTCCCCTTTTGAGCAAGATCTTTCTGTGAAAGCATTTATGATCAAGTTCTGGTTGTTTATTTATCAAATTTTTTCCCCTGGTCCCTCAGCTGGGAAGGACCTTTCCCAGGAGCTTTGTCCCACGTTGCAGGGCGGGCGGATGGTGATTGGAAACCATAGAGGCCACATTCGAGCATCAGGGAAGCTAGAAGGAGAGGCTCTCAGGCGTTTTCCACTTTTAAGTTCGGGGTTTGTCTAGGTCATAGCATTGGGATTCATTTTGAAATGCTGGACTATCATCACTTTATTTGGCGCACCATTTCTGCAGACTCAACAGGCAATAGTAGAAAATTTTAAAGTGATTATGCAAAATGAAATTAAAAGCAATATGACAAATTCAGTTTATATGATGGTTCTAAACTATGACCCTAGACCTGAAGGTAACCAGCTGAACAAATCAAAAGACCACAGTCAGTTGAAATTTGTTGTAACCAATGGGCTTGTTCTCTAATTTTATGTAGTTGAGTTTCTACTTCCCAGAGGAATTTATCCAAGTGCAACAGGCAGTGTTTCCTATTGCACATACACTTCCTTGTTCAGCAGATAAATAATCAAGAGCTATTCTGTTGTCTAAAACCGCTTTGGCTAAGGAATCAAGTGATCTTTCTTGGGCAGTTATTGCCTTGGCAGTGGAATCCTCAACTTCTAGTGTCGGAGAGAGCTTTCTGATCGTCTGTTCATTGGCACTTACCCCAATAAGAGGGAATAATGCCCTTTTCAGGGAGTAGGACA
Organism: Equus asinus; assembly: GCF_041296235.1. Classification (NCBI taxonomy): domain Eukaryota; kingdom Metazoa; phylum Chordata; class Mammalia; order Perissodactyla; family Equidae; genus Equus; species Equus asinus. Next base: position 10,087,826 of record NC_091799.1, read on the forward strand.
TAGAATCAGGTGTTTGTCCTGGGAGTTCTCTTTTAAGACAATTGTGAGGGTTTAGTGGAGAGGACCAATGGGAGGCCTCCGATTTGTTATAAATAGAAAATAGAAGAGTAAATACAGCAAGAGCGCAGTGTCCTTTTATCCTCCAGCTGTCAAGACAATGAGTTGCCCAAGCATGGGGGCCATTGCTGAAGGCTTCACATAAAAAAGAGTAGCCAGGATGTAAACATAGGGCTCCCTCATAAGTATTAGCATTTATGAACCCATTGGTCAGTATACAGAGTGGCCTCGTTCAGCCAAGGCTCAAATACTGTATTATTACATATGGAAAGACTACCCAAATATCCGGATCTGACAGCAAGCCTACAAATGGTATGGGTTATGCTGCTGCTTTGCAGTATCTTTTATGTATTTGATGGATCTAGGGGCTGGCCCCGTGGCCAAGTGGTTAAGTTTGCGTGCTCCGCTGCAGGCGGCCCAGTGTTTCGTTGGTTCGAATCCTGGGCGTGGACATGGCACTGCTCATCAAGCCACGCTGAGGCGGCGTCCCACATGCCACAACTAGAAGGACCCACAACGAAGAATATACAACTATGTACTGGGGGGCTTTGGGGAGAAAAAGGAAAAAAAAAAACCTTCGATGGATCTAATTTTCCCTTTCCAGGGTTGGTTAAAATGAGGCAAGGAATGAGGGCATGCAGATTTAATATTCTAACCTAATAAAGGGGATGTTCAGAGCAGTTTAGGCGTGCTGTGGCATTTGGGGTCCCGGTGAAATTACTTATGGGGTGAACTAAGGGGTCACTGCTATTGTGGACAGATTGAGGTTTCTGGTGACAAATCTAACAATTGGAGAGGTTTCCCGCTTTTGCAGTAGATTGGGAAATGCGGCTAAGAGTATTGTCTGTCTAAGGAAAAGAGGGAACAGTAACGCTTTTGGCCATGGGATTTGGAGAGCTTCCACAAATTTGCCAGTTGGGTCATAATGATGACATTGGTATGTTCAACTAGTCCTGAAGACTGAGACTGATTTAAAATGTCTGGGAGCAGTGTGGAAAGGTTTCCCAGGATTGTATTTTGGCAGGTGGGGCAAGCAAAGTAGCACTTTTTGTGACCTTATTAATATTTCCTCACCAGTATCAGCAGACAAATGATTTAATACATGTCCTGTAGTCAGTAATGGGAATTTTAGAGTCTCTGGCAGGACTGGATTATTATTTGGCCCAAACCAGAGTTCTCTCTTTTTTATCAAACCAACAGTTACTAGATTTCCAATTTTGTTTTTCCTTTTCTGGGGCCAATTGTTGGGCATCTCTGACCAACTTTTCTAGATCATCATTTGGGGAAACATCCCTTTGGACCATGGCAGAGGCATGGCTATTGGTTTCCTTGAGAACAGTGTTCTTGGTGGAAATATCAGGGAGGTGGTTCCCTTTAGCTTCCAGGGAGCCAAGTTTGGAATGCACAGGGACCTTGATTATGGCCAGAGCAGCAGGCAAAAGTATAGCATCTAATAATTCCTGAGCATAAGGGCTGATTTTAATTTTGTCTGTGCTAGAAGTAAAGAAACCATTTGTTTCCGTAACATTGCAAAATTGTGAGCCACTGCAAAGGCATATCTACTGTCAGTGTAAACGTTGGCAGTTTTGTCCTTAGCTAAAATGCAGGCCCAAGTAAGAGCATATAATTCAGCCTGTTGGGCCAAAGTAGCCAAAGGCAAATGTGCTGTCTTGATGACTTCAGAAGGAGTTGCAATTACAAATCCAGCACAATATTTGCCATTTTCACTTTCCAAGTAAGAACATCAGTGAACCATGAGAAATCTGCGTCATCCAAAGAGTTTCCTGCAAATCAGTCAGGAGGTGATCTGTTGGAGGCAAACAGTCATGAGGAGTATTGTCTTTAGAGGAGGGAGAAGGGTGGCAGGGTTTAGGCTATTACAGGGAGAAAGGGTTATAGGAGGAGCAGTTAGCGAGAGGGTCTCATAGGAGGTGAGACGAGAGGCTGAAAGCTGTTGTGTGTGGTGAGAGATAAGAAGAGCTTCCACAGCATGTACACAAAGATGGTTGGGGGAGCCCATGATTGTTTCCTTGGAGCCTTAACCAGGACAGTGGCAGGAATGGCTCTGAGGCAGGGGGGTATCTTCATGCCACAGGGTCTAGTTGTTGGCTATAATATCCTATGAGTCAATGATGGTCCCATGTTTTTGGGTGAATACCCCAAGGGCATTTCCTTCCTTTTCATACACAAAAAGGAGAAAAGGAAGTTGATAATTGCGATGTTGAAGGGCAAGGGGGTTTATTTTTAAGGTATTAAAAACTAGGTCATCCTGATCTTCCCATGTAATCGGGTCAGAGTTGCTGGTTTTGAGTAGGGCATATAAAGGCTGGGCCGTGAAAGAAAGATTTGGAACCCAGTTCCAGCAATAGCTGGCCAGTCTGAGAAATTCTCACAATTGGTGTTTGGTTTTTGATTTTGGGAAGTTCAGGATGCCGTGACCTCTATCTGGATCTAAGTGTAGCCCTTGTTCTGAGGTCAGGTGTCTTAAACAGTGAAGTTAAGTTTGAACAAACTGCAGTTTTTCTTTGGCGACCTTGTATTCCTTTAAGGCTGAACGTTTTAACAGGTGGATGCTGTCCTCCTCCGAAGAGGCTTGGGAAAGGGAGCAGAGAAGCAAGTCATCTGCATATTGTAATAGGGCAGAACCTTCAGGAAATCTTATGTCTCCTAAATCAGCTTTTAAGGTTTGCAAGACCAAGAAGGACTTTCAGTAAAACCCTGGGGCATCACTGTCCCGGTGTATTGTTGTCCTTCCCAAGTGAAAGCGAAGAGATGTTGCCTGGCCTTATCCACAGAGATGCTGAACAAGGTGCTGCATAAGTCAGCCACTGGGGAAAATTTGCTTTTGGTGGGGATGGAGGCCCATGAAGTGTGGGGATGAAGAACAGCAGGGCAATGAGGGATGACAGTAGTGTTTATTGCTTGGAGGTCCTGGACAAGTCTCCATCCTCAGCCCTTAGATTTTCTCACAGATGAAATAGGGGTGTCACAGGGACTCGTGCCGGGGATAATGAGGCCTCATGGTCTTCTGTTATTGCCTGAATGCCTTGAAGTGTCTCTCTTTTTTTAAAAAAAAAAAAAAAGATTTTATTTTTCCTTTTTCTCCCCAAAGCCCCTCGGTACACAGTTGTATATTTTCAGTTGTGGGTCCTTTTAGTTGTGGCATGTGGGAGGCCACCTCAGCATGGACTGATGAGCCGTGCCATGTCCGCGCCCAGGATCCGACCTGGTGAAACCCGGGGCCGCTGAAGCAGAGCGAGCGAACTTAGCCACTCGGCCACAGGGCCAGCCCCAAAGGGTCTCTTTATTTATAGGGTATTGCTGGATTCTGGGGAGAGGCTTTGAGGGATTTATTTGGATCTTAATAGGAGGTGCGCTCTGGATTCTGCCGAAATCAGTTGAGGGTTTTGCCCATAAGGAAGGTGACAGCTGATCCAACAGAGACAACTGGTTAGCGTCCTTGGAATTAGCTCTAGCCATCAGAGATGGAGCAAATAATGGGCGTTGAAGGGTCGTGTGGTTCACCTGATTGGCTATTTTGGTTGCTCCTGTTGAATTCTAGAATTATGGAGAAAGAAATTCCAGTATGGTATTTCTCTAAAAAATCTCAGCCCAATAAATGAATAGGGGCAGAGGAACTAAAGAAAAAGGAGTGGGCACCTTTTAGAGGGCCTAAACAAAAGGGGACGGTTTAGAGACAGGGGCCTCTTGAAGTTTGAGACCCACTGTCTGAACTGTTTCAGTTCTCCGAGGCAGGGGCTGTTTCATAACAGTGGGCTTGAGCAGCCAGAGTGTAGCACTGGTGTCAGTAAGGACAGAGAGAGACTCATTCCCAATCTGGAGAGTTGTTTCTCCAAGATGGGTCGGTCAGAAGAAGGATTGGGGAAATCCCCTGTGATTCCTCAGAGTCCCATCACTGGAAGCGGGAGGGCGCTGGAAGGATCGGCCAGAGGGCTGAAGCTGTTTGGAGCATTTCAGCTTATAATGGTTTTTTCCCAGTGTCCCAGCTTCTGCAGTAACGGCAGAGGCCAGGAGGGTTTTCAGTTCGTTTAGAGTTCTCCATTTGTTGTGGTTGCAAATTAAGGATCTCTGTGGTCTTCTTTTTTGTTGAATCCTCTGGGATACAGACAAGCTGATTTGATATATTAACTGAATTTGGAGTGAGCGTAGTTTCCCATTCCTTCCTGGTCCTTTTAACTAAAAGAGAAAGATCCTGGTTCAATATGTTAATAAGCATGGAGTTAATGGCTACCTGAGTGGATTCAACATTTAAAGGAAGACCAGAATTTTCCTTAAAAACAATCTGCAGTTGATTATAATAGTCGTGAGCAGGTTTGTCAGGTTTTTTCATGCAAGCCTGAATTTTGTTCCAACCAACAGGCTTAGGAAAAGCTTTTGTAATTGTTCGGTGAGGTTCTGTAGCAGTTGTTCAGGCATCCTGCCAAAAAGTGGAAGTCTGTTTTTCTAAATCCCTTTGAGGATTTTCCCATCAGGCAATTTTCATCCAATGTTGGGCCTGACCTTCACTGACAAGCCTGTGGACTAATTGATATAAATCTGAGAAACCAAGTTGATAAGTTTGAATAACTATGTTAAATTCTTCAGCAAATCTATGAAGATCCTCAGTTACTTTGGGAAAGTCTGACTATGGCTCGTAATTCAGCCTTAGTCCAGGGAACATAAGAAATCAAGGATTTAGCAGCTGGATCTTCAAAGGGCTTAACTTTAAAGGGGTAAGTTCTGAGAGGGTCAGAGGAAGAGGGAGTGAGGAGAGGTTCAGAGAAACAGGAAAGTTCAGTGAGAGGATTAGAAGGGGGAAGTGGAGGGTCTAGAGAAGGTAGGGGCGGCTTGGAAAGGACAGAGGAAGATGGCGGAGGCAGAGCCTGAGCACGAGACGGCTGCTGCACATCCAGAGACAGACGACCGGGGAGGGACGGCGAGCCCTCAGAAAGCGTTTTGACGTCTTTCGATTGTTTGTTCACGCCAGTTAATTTAGAAGTGTGTGTTGTAAAGAGGCAGTTTTCGTGTCTTGAATGCACTTGGAAGGCTCCAGCTACCAGTTAAAATATGCATGCCTTTCAATTTCTTTCATTTTAGAGCTGCGGTCTTCTAATTTAGTTCTGAGAAAAGCAAGTTTGGCAGATGGAAAGTTCCTCATAATGGCCACTGGAGTTCTAAATTATCTTTGATTAAGTTGGTCAGTTTAGTTAAAATTGTGTATGAGGAGGGACCCTAGTTTTTAAACATAAAACTGGCTGGGGTCCCTGAAGGAGGGCTGCCCTTGGAGCATTTGGATGACTGGGATCCCATTTCTCAGAGGTTTTCTTGGAAGCAAAAGAAAAATTCCTAAATAGTGTCAACTTAAAAGGCAAATTTGCTAGTTATTTTGCCCTCAAAACAAGTATATTCAGGACTAGCCAGAAGAACTGCTGTTTGGGATGTGTGTGCTATGCAAACCATAAGCAAATCCAGAGAACATGGGAGGAAGCTGCTTTTATAGAGAAAAGGGGGAGAGGGTGGAGCTGTTCTACTTTCTAAAGGAAAGTCCATTGGGGGAGAGGAACAGATCAGGATGACACCGGCTCCTCATTGGCTGGGCTGCAGCATTTCTGATTGGCCGAGCTGCAGTGTTTCTGATTAGCTGAGTGCAATGTTTCTAATTGGCCAGGCTGTGGCATTTCTGATTAGCTGAGCTGTAGTGTTTCTGATTGCCAAGCTGTGACATTTCTGATTGGCTGGCCTGTGGTATTTCTGATTGGCTTGGCTGTGGTGTTTCTGATTGGCTAGGTTGTGGCATTTCTGATTGGCTGTGCTGCAGTGTTTCTGATTGGCTGGGCTGCAGCGTTTCTGATTGGCTAGGTTGTGGCATTTCTGATTGGCTGGGCTGCAGCGTTTCTGATTGGCTAGGTTGTGGCATTTCTGATTGGCTGGGCTGTGGCATTTCTGATTGGCTGGGCTGTTGCATTTCTGATTGGCTGGGCTGCAGCATTTCTGATTGGCTAGGTTGTGGCATTTCTGATTGGCTGGGCTGCAGTGTTTCTGATTGGCTGGGCTGTTGCCGGGTGGGAGAGAAGTCTTCCCTCAGAGGTAAAGTGGTTGTACTTCCAGTTTGGAGTAACTGAGGATGTGCTGGGGCCGGGGCTGCCCTGCAGGCCTCCCTGTACTGTGTAGTTGAGGTTTCTGCTATTAATTTCCACAATAGCCTGATTCCAAAGGAATTACCCTGAAATTCTAGCATGCTTCCAGTAAGAAAACAAAGGAGTACTCACCAAAAGGACAGTGCCTTCACAAAGAGTAAAAACAGATCCTAAATAAAGTCAGAGAGCTCAAAATGCAAGAGAGCAGAGCTTGATCCAGGAGACTTACCCTCCAATTCCAGGGTCGGCAAGAAAGCAGTGAGCCTAGTGGGCTCTGTGGGTACAGGCCCCTGTTTGCTCAACAGCCTTGGAGTTCTTGAGGGTCTTCTTTTGATCCTACTTCTGATCACCAAGTAATGTCGTCCTTAAGAATGAAATAGTTGTTGTACCCAAAAAATGAATTTATTCAGCCACAGCAGAGGAATTGCAATTCAGGAAATACAAGCTATGGAGAACCATAGGCAAGTCCAAAGAGAAAAATGGGCTGTCGCCTTTATTAGGTTCTGGGAGGAAACTGAGCAGCTTGAGCAGGTTGAAAAAACAAGTTCATCGCAGGAGACGAAAATCAGAGTGGCAGCTTTTCATTGGCTGCAGGCGGTGAACAGTCTGTCATTCCTGAGATGCGGGAGTCTTCTTTCTTCCTGCCAGCTATGCAAATTGGGGCGAGTGGCATATGCCTGTGCGCCCTCCTTTCATGGTTTCCCGACTCCATTTTGGAATCAAGTTTCCTTATCCATTTGTCACACAGTATTGCCCCAGCATTAACAAAAATCATGACCACAGAAGAAGTATACAACTTTAACACAGACAGTGAAGGTACTGAAATTGTTAAAGATTTTGTTTACTTTGGTTCAGTCATCAGTTTAAATGGAGACTGGAGCTGAGAAATCAAGACAAGACTGAGACTTGAAAGGGCAGCCATGGAAGAATTAGGAAAGATCATCGAGTATAAGGAAGCATCATTAGAGAGCAGAGCCAAGGTCATCCACACCCTCTCTTCCCAACTACGACCTACGGGTGTGAAAGTTGGGCAGTGAAGAAGGCCAGCAGGAAAAAAATGGATCCATTTGAATTAGGATGTTAGAGGAGAGCTCTCTGGACCCCCTGCCAGAACCTGAGACGAGTCCTGTGAATGGCTTGGAAGGTGCCTGCGCCCCAAGGACCCTGCTTCCTCACCAGCTGGGACTCAGCCTCCCCAGCTGCTGGCTGGAGGTGGGTGGGCGCCCTCGCCTCCTCTCCGTCCCGGATTCCCGGTGTGGACGCTCAGGTCTCACAACACGCCTCCCCCTCTGCCATCCTCCCTGGTTTCCCAGCAGCGTCTGCGTTTGCTTGGGGTCACTGTCACCCCTGCAGCTCTGCCCAGTCCTGCCTTGGGGAGTTCGGCTACCTCAGCTGCTGCCCCCATCCACCGTCTCTCCATGGACTCCTTGTGGCCAACAGCTGCAGTCCTCACCCCCACCCTGTCCTTGCAGCTCACAGTCTCTGCCAGACAACCCCTCACCCACCGGGGCCTCCAGTCCCCTGAGGCCCCTTTGTCCGGGCTGAGGGGCCTGGTCACACTGACTGGTCTCCGTCCGTCTTGACCACGAGCCTCAGGTGGGTCAGGAGGGGCCTGGTCAGCTTACTCGCTCCTCCCATGACTGGGCTCCTTCCCCGTCCTTTCTCCTCGGCCCCACTTGGCCTGTCTTGCCTCCCAGCCCGGGACCTGGCCCTCTGCTTCCTGGAGAAAATGGAAGCAGCCGGAAGGGGACCCCCCCAGTGTCTGCACCCACAGACCTGCCTCCCCCCTGAGGACCCCTGCTCCTGAGAGGGGTCCCCCCGTGCCCTGGCCCTCTGGTATCCCCAAGGTGCCTCAGGGTGCTCCTCTCTCCTGGCATTATTTCCCCTCACTATAGGGTCAGCCCATCGACCTTACAGTTGTACTGTTATTCTTCCCATCTTAAACCAAAAACTCCCCCAAAACCGAAGACCTGACACCTCACACTTGTTCTTTGCTCTCCTTTGCAGCAAAACTCCTTAAAAGAGTTGTTGGTACTTAAAGTCTCCAGTACTTTTTAGAAATTAATATAATTCACATATCATAAAATTCACTTTTTTTTTTTTTTAAAGATTGGCACCTGAGCTAACAACTGTTGCCAATGTTTTTTTTTTCTTCTTCTTTTTCTCCCCAAAGCCCCCCGGTACATAGTTGTATATTCTTCATTGTGGGTCCCTCTAGTTGTGGCATGTGGGATGCCGCCTCAGCGTGGTTTGATGAGCAGTGCCATGTCCGCGCCCAGGATTTGAACCAACGAAACACTGGGCCGCCTGCAGCGGAGTGCGGGAACCTAACCACTTGGCCACGGGGCCAGCCCCCTTGGTTGCAATTTTGACTGTAGTTTTCAAGATGGTAATTCTTTTGTTCATTTGTTTCAAGGTGGTATGGTCTTGAAAACTGGCTAAAGGGTATATGGGGTGTTTCTATAATAATTTCTTACAAGTACATGTATATCTACAATTATCTCAAAATAAAATGTTTAATGTTTTTTAAAAAAAATTTTAACAAGGTCTCAATTACAGGTTTTTCTATTTTACAGATATCCTGAAAGTTGGAGTGATTAAATCACTTCTAAGATTCTTCCAGCTCTAACATTCAATGATTTAAATGTTTTTTAAAAACTTCCTTATGTTTGAGCTAAAATCTGTTCCCAGGTAGATGTTGAGGTGTCTGGAATGGCTGTGATGCACCGAGTCCTAGGGGCACCCTCATAAGGAAGCTGCACGGCCCCCTCCCCAGGCGGGCCGTCCTGTGGTTGCTCACAGCGTCGAAGGGAGACTGCCCAGGCTCCGGCTTGAATTGTGCTTCCTCCGTGTCCAGCTTTGTGTGGGCAGACCCGCCAAGACTGTTTGGCTCACACAATGCCTCTATCAGTGGAAGCGTCCAGAAAGGGAACTATTTCCTAAGGTGAGAAGATGACCAGAGGTCAGCCTGGTGCTGGAACTTACTTCCAAGGGAACTCGATAATTCTCTGTGGTTAATTCTCGAGCACAGATGTCAATCAAATGGTCAGGAGTCGGGTATTTGGGAATTGATTATAGCCCAATACAAGGAAGTTTTTGTTTTGTTTTGTTTTTTAACGATGAGCACTTTCCAAGAAAAAATAAAATGCCGCGAAGGATTTTTCTCTCAGGAAATAAAAATAGCCTTGGGAGCTGGCCCCGTGGCTGAGTGGTTAAGTTCGCGTGCTCCGCTGCAGGCAGCCCAGTGTTTCGTTGGTTTGAATCCTGGGCGCGGACATGGCACCGCTCATCGAGCCACGCTGAGGCAGCGTCCCACATGCCACAACTAGAAGGACCCACAACGAAGAATATACAACTATGTACCTGGGGGCTTTGGGGAGAAAAAGGAATAAAATAAAAAATCTTTAAAAAAAAAAAATAGCCTTGGATATGGTTTAGACACTTGGCGACCAAGATGAGCTCCATGGGACCTGGTCTACCCTGGGCTGCGTCTGTAAGACAAGTTCATAGAGTGCCTCCCAGGTCAGGGCGCTCACTGTCAGCCGCCTCTCCCTGAGGGCTCGTTGAGGTGGTACCCACTGTCAGGCTCACTGCCCAGGACTCATGTCTGCAAAACCCACCACTTCAGCCTGTTTTCAGGCTGCTGGCCTTTAACACATTAACTGAGGACCTGGCCCCCCCACCCCACCCCGGCAAATCATCTTAAAGAAGAAAACCAGAAAGGATGGGGAAGGGTGGCACTCAGACAGGTACGGTGTGCTCTTCTCCGGCCAGCAAAGGCAGCCTGCACGGCAGGGGAGTGGTACAGACAGAAGTGGCTCAAGATTAATCTCTTTTGAGGTTCAGAGTTGAAAGAATATACAACAGGGAAATTTTTAATTCACTCCAGCAGGACTGCGTGGTGGTCAGGGGCTTCCTCCTCCTGCGAGGTAGGCGTCCCAGTGTCATTTGGACCTGGAGGCAGCGCCATTCATCTGTCTTTACTCTCAAGATGTAAACCCACATCCCTTCTACTCTCCCTGCAGCTTCAAACTAAAAATGTGCTGCTGCTGCTCTCTGAGCTGATTTCTACCCACAGGCCTTCCAAGTGGGTGTCCGTACTAGGACTGTAGAGTTGGACACGAAACCCGTCCGCCGCCGTGTGGCCACCACACCGTGACCACTGAGGGCCGGGCCTGCCCCCGGCTGTGTGCTGCTGTCGCAGGGGGCAGTAGGACAGAGTGGGGGTGGGAACAGGGCAACCGGCCGGCGCAGTGCTACGTCTGATGAGTCTGGTGATGCGGAAACAGTCTGCGAGGAAGAAGACAGTCCACGGAACGCACTGCGCTCGGGGCTTCCAGGCCTGGTTCCCGACTTCCAAGCGTAAAGGGCCGGTCTGAGGAGCTTCCAGAGAAACAGCGGGTCATCTGCAAAGGAAGGAGGCCCAGGCCAGGAGCAGCTCTGGATGTCGGAAGGAAGAGGGACATCTACGGACTCTTACGAGAAAAAGGCAAATCCAGGGAGCCTGTATTTGACCAAAAAGTGTTTGTGGTGGAGAAGGAAACCGTGCCCCAAAAAGTCAGAAACACAGAAGAAACCAAAAGGAAGAAGAGGGGGTTAATAAAGTGAAAGCTTAACTAAATAATTAAGTCAGAAAGTGTGAAATTAATAAAACCAAAAGCTAGTTCTTTGAAAAGAGCAATGAAATAAGCTTCTGACAAGACTAATTAAGGGGAAACAAGAAAGAAATGAAAAAAAATACTCAACATTAATGAGAGATGCACAGATGTGAAGATTTACAGCATGCACACTGATATTATGGGATAACTTCTGAGCAAGACCATCTATCCAAACAGACCTGAGAAGACGCAGAAAACCGGAGCCGGCGCTAAGCATCAGACAAAACAGGTCAGGAAAGTTCCCGCCACACAGGTGCCAGACTGGCGCTGGTGAGTCCTTGCGGCCCGTGCAACTGTGCCGTCCTGGACGTGGGTCCCCAGCCCCAGGTGAGGCTTGAGGTGACGCAGCCCCTGCCTCATCCTGGCTGCAACCCCCAGAGACCCTGAGCCACGACCACTGGGCCCAGCTGCTCCCAATTCCTGGCCCCGACACCAGGGGACAGTAAATGCTAGTGGTGGTTCTGAGCTGCTGAGTTTGGGGCAGGCCGCTGAGCAGCACAAGATAACCGATAGGAGAGGGTACAGCCGTCGGGCTTGACCACGAGGGCGGAGCTGGAGCCGGGCTCCAGGAGACCGAGCTCTGCAGCGGAGAGCGCCTGGTGCCAGCGGCCGGAGTGGCCACCTCCTGCACATCCCGTCTGGTGGCCGGGCCGGGTAGCAAGCAGGCGCGACCATCTCCTTTCTGAAGCTGATTCCATGGTAGCTTATTTTACCTTTTGAAAATAATGTTTGTGGGGTGTTTTTCATGAATACAAAGTGGAGTGTGTTCATTGTATAATGTTTAGAAAATAGAAAAAATAAAAGAATGGACAGACAGCTGGTGGTCTGCGCCCCCAGGGGCCGGCTCGTGGGTCGGAGGCCCAGCGGATCCTTGGTCACACGTCCCACTCGGTTCTGACGAGGCCCCGCCCACTGCTGCACGGCCGCTTCTGTTAAATATGGCTTCATGCCACACTGGGAGGGTTTTATCCATGACGTTAAATATTTTTGTAAAATGTCATTTTTAAATAGCCGTTCATAGTTCATTGGATTTCTACCCCATTTTGTCCGTTAGGAGGCCCTCGGTAAGAGCAGCCGGGGAGTGGGGAAGCCACACGAACAGTGGGGTGGTGACCTCGGCCCTCTGCCCCTGCCGCATCTGGCACCCCAGAAAGGGTCCCGGGGCGGCCGGTTCCTCCCTGTGCTGTGCGCGATGGGCTCGCAGAGCGGCGTGGGTGCAGGGAAAATCCAGATCCAGGGCTGAAGCCCACGCAGTCAACCCGAGTGACCGTGACAACATGGCTCACAGCCCGTGTGCAGAAGACCCAGCCTGTCACTGCTGCTCGGAAGCCCTCGCGCTTCTTGCCCCCACGCCCCCCGGGGTCGCTGAAAAGTCACTTTCTTGTGTTTAAAATTGGCGGTCTTGACTTTTAAAGAAAGGAACGGCCCTTAAATCAGTAAGTGAAAAATCACTCCCGCTAAGATGGATAAAGTGAAAAAGACAGACCCCAACAGGTGTCTGTGAGGATGTGGGGCACCCGCGACGCTCCTGCACCGTGGCGGGAGCGTAAACTGCAGCCGCAGCCGTGGACGGTCTGGTGGGTCCACAGAAGGTTAAACACAGAGTCACGCGTGGCCCAGCAGTTCTGCTCCTAGGGGTCCACCGAGAGAAGTGACAGCCTGTGTCCACACGGAGACCTGTGCCCGAATGTTCACAGCAGCCAAAGCTGGTGACAGAGGGCCGCCCGGTGGCGCAGCAGTTAAGTTCGCATGTTCCACTTCGGCGGCCCAGGGTTCACCGGTTCGGATCCCAGGTGTAGACATGGCACCACTTGGCAATCATGCTGTGGCAGGCGTCCCACATATAAAGTAGAGGAAGATGGGCACGGATGTTAGTTCAGGGCCAGTCTTCCTCAGCAAAAGGAGGAGGATTGGCAGCAGATGTTAGCTCAGAGCTAATCTTCCTCAAAGAAAAAAAAAGCTGGAAACAACCCCAATGTCCCTTAACAAATAGACATGGTCCATCACACCATGGAACGTTACTCAGCCGTGAACAGGAATAAGTCCCGACACACGCTGCCAATGGCGAACCTTGAAAACATCAGCCGAATGAGAGAAGCCAGACAGAAACCTCACTCTTCATGTGGTTCCATTTGTATGAAATGTCCAGAACGAGCAAATCCACAGAGACAGAAAGTGGATTCGTGGTTGCCAGAGTGACTACTATGGGCACAGGGTGAGTCCTTCTGGGTGATGAGATGTTCTGGAATCAGTGGTGGTGGTTGCACACACCTGAATGTACTGAAACATGGAGCTCACTTGAGAAGGGTGAGTTTTAGGGTGTGTGGATGATGTCAGTACAGCTCTGAACTCACCAAGATGTTTCACAAACATTTAATTGTTTGAAAACCAATTGAAGAAGCTCTCAAGTGAGTGTGTTGTTTAACTGAAGAGGCCTGAGCGCCCCCTGTTTGCAGGGGTCCGGGCTGTGCACCCCCATGTCCCTGGGGATCTGGGGTGGTGACCGTGTCCCCGCCTGCATTTGGAGTTTGGGGACAGCAGAGTGAATTTCCCGGGTGCGGCTGTGAGGGTCGGGGGCCACGTGGTCCAGGCTGTGTGCTCGTCCTGCTCCGTGCGTCCGGCAGGCCCCCCGTGGGCAAGCAGAGCTTTGTGGGGCCCGGGCAGCTGCGTGGGGGAGGCAGCCGGGTGCCTCTGGGCCACTGTTCTGTCGGTCGGCTGCTTTTCTCTTTCAAAACCAGGGTGTCCAGCAGAAATATGTGAACCACACGTGCAATTTTAAATTTTCTAGTAGACGCACTAAAAATATAAAAAGAAATGGGAAATTAATTTTAATAATAAATTTTATTTAACCCCAGTATACCCAAAATATTATCATTCCCACACGTAACCCACGTAAAAATCAGTGTGAGGCATTGTATGCAGTCTGTAACGTGTGCAGTTTGTGCTCACGGCGGGTGCGGCTGTCCTGTGGGACGGGGGCCAGCCGGTGTGAGGGCTGGGAGGGATGGCGCTCCAGGCCTCAAGGCCTCCCCTGTGGGGGTGACGGCTTCTCGGGCTCCGAGGCCAGTGCTGACTGGCCGCATCCCAGCCTGCCTCCACTGTGCTCCGGGCACGAGTCTTGTCGGTAACGTGGAGGGTAGCCACCGTCCACAGGGCCTGTGAGGGGTGGGCGAGGCAGGGGCGGCCCTGGCGAGGGGTCATTCTCTCAGAAGGATTCGTAGCACACTGGGCAGTGAGGCTGCTCAGGGAGGTGGAGCCTGGGGACTGCCAGCCCCCCTTATCACCCCCTCTTGGGCCCCACCTGCCACTGTGATGAAGGGCACAGGGAGCACCTGGCGGGGACATGTAGCCGGCTCCCTCATAATTGTGGAACACGTAGACCAAATAAAACAGCCAGTTCTTTTCCCAGCCAGATGGGTTTATTTGGGAAGGGCAGAGGAACCACAACTCGAGGGACAAGCAAGCTGCAGCTAAACCACAGGCAAGTGCAGCAAACGCAGGAGAGGAGCGTTACTTTGTAGAGAAAAAGGAGAAAGCTGGGAGGGGTTGTTGGAAGGAAAGTCTATTGTCTGCTGGAGGAGAGCGAGGGTGTGGGGTGGTGACGGCTTCTCACTGGCTGGGCTGCTGGGCAGGGAGAACTCCTCCTGCTGGGGTGGTGATTGACGATTCTCCCTGTTGGGTCTGTAACTGACGTCCACTGGCCGCACTGAGGACTCCCTGGTTGTGGCCTCCTGTCTCCATGTGAAATAAGGCCTCCTTTATGCTGCTTCCCAGGCAGGAGTTGTGAGGGGCCCTGGGGCATGGGAGCCAAGAGCACGCCGGCATGCAGGGCCCAGCGGGCTGGCGTCGAGTGGGATGGGGTGCCCAAGCGTGGGGTGCAGGCTCCCGTGCCTGTGGTGGCTCTGGGACGCATGTGGAGGAACCTGCAGGAAGGCGCCAGTCCCACCTCGTTGTGGCAGAAGGGCGCGTCCCTCCACCTGGCACCGGGGCCCAAACGGAGCACTAACCCTGAGCGCGTGTCTCTGCAGAGACACAGACAGACACCCAGACAGCAGAGGGATGACAAGAAGGTGAAGGTGAGGTAAGTGTGGCTTTTAACAATTTTCTTTTGCATTAATTTTTCAAAATTTGCAGATTTGTTTAGTTTTCTAAGTAATCCTCTGTATGCTTAATTGCCTTTATAAACAGTAAAAGGCAATTAAAAAGCAAATAATAATGAACAGTGGAATAGTGGAGAGAACTGGGGTAAGGCCCGGGTTCAGGCCTGCCTGAAGCTGTTCTCATCTGTGAAGTGGATGGCAGCCCCCGGGCTCTGCTGAGGGTCAGAGAGAATGGGGTGTGGTGCCGCTGGCCCCCGGGCCCCCTCAGGCACTCTGACCCTTCCCCTCAGAGCCAGCATGGGGACCCTCTGCCACTCTCTGGGGAAGGGCACACGGGTATCCAGCCCCGCTGTTATGGTCGAATTGTGTCCCCCTCAAAATTCGCTTGTTGTGGTCCTAGCCCCCAGGACCCTAGAATGCTGACTGCGTTTGGAGATGGGGGTCTTTACAGAGGTAATTAAGGTAAGATGAGGTCATTGGGGGGCCCCTGATCCCACCCGACTGACGTTCTAGGAGAGGAGATCAGGACGCAGACAGGCAGAGGGGCAATCACGTGAGGACACAGAGGGAAGGCCGGTCTACACACCAAGGAGAGGCGTCAGGAGGAGCCACCCCTCCCAGACTGGGAGAAGACGTTCTGTGGTTGGGCCGCATCTGTGGTGCTTTGGCCCCAGGGGCCCATCTCTGCATAGGTAGGATTGTAATGCCCCATGGAGACCGTGTCCCACAGTCCCAGCTCTCCATTTCCTGGGGAGAAGCCCAGGCTGGGTGTCCATCCATCCAAGCTGGTGGTGGGAGAAGCTTGCACACCTCTGGGGCAGGTGGGGAGTGATTTCCGAGAAGAGAACAAGCAGGCCGACGTCCCGTATGGACGCAGGTGCAACAGTCTTGGAGAGGCGGAAGGGCAGCCGGGTGTGCTGTGTGCGCCAGGTTTGCCCCGAGGTGCTGGTACTCGCGTGCTGGCTGCTTGTCCCTGGCCCACTGAGGCCCGTTAGAGTGAGAGTGAAGGCATTAAAAAGGAAAAGTGCTCAGGGCGAAGAGGAGGGAAGAAGGAAAACACCCATGGGAGAGGAGAGCAGAGGCCGGTGTGGCTGTCTGCCCGCCCGGGCCTGAAGCCTGCAGCCCAGCCCAGGACTCTTCCCAGGAAGGGCTCAGACCCCGACCCTCTGGGAATCCGAGCCGCGGCAGCCGATGCCCACCCACAGGTGGGGACAGGACGGTTTCTTCCTGACAGACTGGCCGAGAGGAGAGGCCTTCGGGCCCTGGCCTTCCAGGCCCTGTTGCCCACCGTGAGGCCCACCATTCCCAGGGGCGCCCTGCTCGGCTCCCCAGACAGCTGTGCGGTGCCTCACTCTCAAGTGTGAGCAGCCGTCCCAGACGCTTGAGACACTTCTGAGAGGAAAGACGGGCACTGCGCGAACAGGAAAGAAGGCAGCCGTGTGGAAGAACAAGGGCCGGACCGAGCCTCGAGGCCCTCAGAGGGCAGGAGCAGAAAGACTCTTGGATATTGTTGAAATTTTGACAGTAGAAGTGGATAATTCAATGAAAGGGTTGCAAAATACAGTTCAGGAAATTTCCCTAAAAGGCAGAGAAGAGGAAAGATAAGAAAA
Source organism: Equus asinus (assembly GCF_041296235.1). NCBI lineage: Eukaryota > Metazoa > Chordata > Mammalia > Perissodactyla > Equidae > Equus > Equus asinus. The sequence continues at coordinate 10,104,388 of NC_091799.1, forward strand.
TTAGAGGTTCCGCCAGGAAGCCTGCCGTGGAAGTCAGAGAAGTTCCAGGAGGAGAGGACGGAGAACAGAGGCAGGACGTCATCAAAGAAAGGTACAAGGACGTGTCCCAGAACAGAAGGGCGTGTGCACACCCGGTGCGCCCCGCACCCTCCACCCTCCTGAGACCCCGCATGCCGTTGGGGAAGACCCCCCCAGGAGAAGAAGAAAAGCATCCTACGTGTGATTCAGAGTCATGTGGCTCCAGACCCCTCAGCACCGACCCCAGGAGCTGGAAGACGTGGAGGACCGTCAGCGTCTCGTGTCTGGGGGTGGCCTTTCACCTGCAGCCCGCGCGCAGCCTGCCTGCCGGCCAAGGGTTAGTGCCCAGTGAAGACGTTTCCAGACAACCAAAGACTTGATAATGTTCCTCCCCTCGTGGTTCTTCTCAGGAAGCTCCTGGAGAATGTGCTCCTCTAGAATCAGGAGGAAACCGAGAACGTGCAGACTTGCAAGCAGGAAATGCAGGACGTACCAGGAGAGAAGGGGGAAGGGGCCCCGGGGCTGGAGAGCAGCGTCCAGACTGAGACAGGAGGCAGGGCTGGAGAAGGGCGTCTCTAAGCAGTGGTGGGGTGTGCTGAGAGAGGCTCTGTGGGGCTGTCGGAGCGTCCCGTCAACGATGGTCACACGGAAACCTAGCGGCTGCGAAGTGGTGAAAATCTTTCTGTCGCCCTTCCACCCTCCCGTTCTTTAGACGGGATCATTCCTATTGATCCGTCTTCAGATTGACCGACTCTCTGTCTGCTGTCAAGCCCAGTAAGTGAACTCCATTCCAGTGATTATACTTTTTATTAGAGAATTACCTTTTAGTTCTTTTATGTAGTTTCATGCAATTTTTGTTTCTCCCTCTCTGTACTCGTCAAGACCATATTTTCCTTTAAGTTTTTGAACATTTTCCATTTATTCTTTGAACACACAATAGTTGCGTTTGCTAAATCCAACATCTGTGCCACCTTGGAGTTGCTTTCTATTATCTGGGTTTTTTTGCATTTTCTCCCTTTGACTATGGGTCACATTTTCCAGTTTCTTTGTAGATCTTGTGATTTTTATATTGTGTATTGATACATTGTAGAGATTTGGGGTTCTGTTGTCTTCCTGTGAAGAATGTTGATTTTTGTTCTCGTAGGCAGTTAATTTCTAGCTGATTACCTTGAACTGGCGGCCGTGGTGTGACATTTTGTTAGGTGAACCCTTGTCTTGGTGGTATTCAGCCTACGAAGGGTCCCCTGTGGGTGTTATCGGGGCTTTTGGTTTCAGATTTTGGGGCGAGTCTAGAATGGGGCTCACTTGGCTGGTCCTAAGGTGTGGTCTTTCTGGAGTCTCAGCTAGGTGCCGAGCTCTGGGCTGGGCTGGACTCCAGTGTGTCCAGCACTGCTTGACTGTTAGCGTCTCTGTTGCGCTCGCGGCCCTGGGGCAGCTGCTCCTGGGAGCTTTGGGGGCCCTGCATTGCTCAGATGCACTTCTGGTGCCCTGAACATTCCCTCCTCCTGGCGCCCTGCCCTGAAGATGCGCCGCCACCTCCTCTCGGTGGGGCGCTGTCCCCCCGGGGCCCCAGGTCAGTGGTCTTGGCTGGGAGATTGCCCTGGGCAGCAGCCGGCCATCCTGGGGCCCACCTTGGGCGCGGCCCCGCTGTCAGGAGGCAAGGTGGTGTGTTGCCTGTTGTCCAGAAGTCAGGGGCCTAAAATATGTTGTCTGGGTGATGTTGTTTGCAGTGGGAGGGCCAGCCCAGCACCATCGCTCCGCGTGGCTGGAGCAGAAGCCTGGAGCAAACTGTGCAAGAAAGGAAAGTCGCTGTGGTCCACACGCGGCTCAGCTGTGAGCGTGTTTATGTGGCTGGGCTCGGCTCTTCGTAGATACTGAGTCAGAGCTGTTTTAGGAGGTTGCGGGATGTGGGGGCGCTGGGGTACCAGAGTGAATTCTTACCTTGAATTTGGTTAGTAAGACGGGAGCCTCGAGAGAGAACCTATCAGCGTATTAGTTAGAAGTAGGGATGTAAATCTCCAAAGGAGTAGCCAAACCAGCTCCTGCGAGTGGTTCCTCTAGGCGGGAGCTGGGGGGAAGGAGGCGCGGTGGCGGGATCTGGGGTTTACACGCTGGGCCATGGATGTGTTGCTGGGCTACAAATGAAAACTGCATGTGAGAAGGAAGTGTTTAAGGCCTCATGTGAACAGACTAAAGCAGGAAGAACAGGATGGTCTCCATAAATGTAGGAAAGTGTCTTGCATAAAACACGCCTTCACGGGAACCCTGTCGGCCACCTGGGTTTGGTCGCAGCTTGTTGCCAGCCTGGATGGTTAGAGCTGGTGAGCCCATGTGGGTTAGCTCGTGGGTCCTCATGGCAGGTCCACCTCTGAGGTCAGCACTAAGCGTCCCCAGGTCCAGCAGGGGGAGCCGAGGCCACCTGGGCCTCCCACCTCTGAGACCACAGAGGTGGGCCTGCATGGGCCCCCCCCCGTCAGGGTCCAATCTCCCCTCTGTGTGGAGCCCGCAGCCTCACTGCAGCTTGCTGTCTTCTGCACTAGCTCCTCACTCCTTGAGCTGCCTGCCGCCTTCCCCATCCCGCCCTGAGGATGGACCCAGGAGACCCCACTGCTGGAGACCCCACTGCTGGAGACCCTGCTGGTGACCCCGCTGGTGACCCTGCTGGTGGTGAGTGCCGATCCACAGGAGTGCCCCTCACATCCCCAAGTCTGACTGTGTTGCGCTTGGCAGGGCTACCTGTGGGGTGGGTGTGAGCTGTGTGCAGGGTGCATGTGTGGAATGCATGTGTGAGGTGCATGTGTGGGGATGTGGACATGTAGGGTGTGAGTACACGGTCTGTGTGTCTGTGGTGCACACGCAGGATGTGTGCTCAGGGTACGTGTGCAGGGTCTATGTGGGGGGGTGCAGACTGCATGTATGTATATGGCGTCTGCGCTTGGGGCACATGTGCGCACACTGGGCAGGGACCCCAGGTGGGAGGGGTCTGGGCGCTGCGGCTGTGTGTGGGTCTGGGGCGCATGGGGCGGCCTCAGGTGTGGACGCGGGTGCCCAGGTGGCCACCAGCACAGCCTTCCTGTCCTGAGGGTCAGGGCAGGTGCTCCCCTTTGCCCTGGGAAGGGTCCTGCCGGCCCTGGGGTACAGGACCGTGGCCTCGCCATCCTGAAGTGGCTGCCTGCCGGCCCCTTGCTAGACAGCTGAAATGGAGGACTGTCTGTGGCTGGACGGACACTCAAATGTGGGGAGCAGGGGTGCGTGTGGACTGCTGGGAATGGTGGGCTTTGCTCTGAATCCTGGTGCTGCACCCCAGGCTAAGTCTGTCCTCCCCAGAGCTCTGGTCTGGATGCAAAGGCATTTTATCCATCTTGCCGAGGAGGAGGGAGCTGGGATGTCTCTGAGAAACAGGAGCCCTGGGCCAGGCACGGAGAGCGTGGGAGCTCAGGGACCACGCGGACCCCACCTGCACCCAGGCCCCAAGGAGGGGTGGTGCAGGGCGTGGGCCCTGGGTCCTGGCTGGAGATGAGGGGCCTGTCTGGTCACAGAAGTCCCCTGAGCAGGGGAGGCATTTCACTTTGGCGGCTGTAGATGTGATCAGCAAAATGCTGTTTTCTTGTTTCCATCCTAAGAACTCGTCACAAGAGTCCCAGCATGCCCCTTTTGTCTGGCAGCCACTGTTCCCAGATGTTCCCCACAGTGGCCTCCAAACTGGGTCATCACGTTTAGGGCATCTTCTCTGGCCATCAGGACAACCGGAGACAGGAGCGGGGACCCAGGGGCTGGGGGTCCGGGGCCCAGGGCTGGTGGGGGGTGGGGTGGGCAGGGACCTGGGGCTTAGAGGGTGGCAGGTGGTGCCCGTGGGGGACATGGGCACATGGGGCATCTTCAGGCCCCCAGGCAGGACCACTCTCTCTCTTGGGGCTACATCCTGGCTGGCGTGTCAGGCCCTCTTGTGTCTGCCCTTTTCCCCTGGCCGCGTGTGGGGTGGGGCCAGCCCTGATGTCACACCTGGATGTCACACCTGAAGCTCGGCCTGATGGTGGGCAGAGCGGGGCCTCCTCCCCGGGCTCTTCCATGCTTCACCCTTCACCTGCTGGAGCTGGCAAAGGGGCAGGCCACTGGAGCAGTTCTGCTGGGGCCTGGGGCAGAGTTTCATCTCCTTTCACTCTGCGCTGCCTGGAATGACGTGCCCTGCAGAAGGCCCACAGTCACCCCAGACGAGTGCAGACCAAGGGTCTGTCGCAGGGTGGTCTCCTCTGTCACAGGCCGCCCCCTCATCCCTGCTGCTGCTCAGGCTGCCCAGGCACTTGTTCTGCTGTGACCCCTCCCCCTCTCCTGGAGTTGTCCTTGGGGGTCCGGACCCACCCAGAAGGCACCACAGCCCCCTGGTGGGGCCTCCAGCCTGCCCTTCCCAGCTGAGGCTCTCTGCCTCGGTTTCCCCCTGACACACCTGCTCCTGTGGGAGCTGAGACTCTCTGCAGGCTCCAGGGCTACACCCTGTGCGCCTGCCGTGTTCAGGGAGCGTTGCGGGCGATGCAGCTGCAGCGCCATGTGAGATCCAGCCTCGGCACTGCAGGACCATATCCCTGGGGCAGAAGAGGAGACTGAGGCTAGAGGGGTCGGGCTCCTCCCAGGCCAGGACTCCGCCTCCAGTGCGCGAGTGGCATCTTGGGGGGGCTGCCCCTGTGCAGGGCCGGGGTCCCCTGCTGGGAACTCGGGCAGGCGGGAGAGCGCCAGTGAGTGAGCAGAGCGCTGCCCCGTCCTGCAGGTGGTGGGGAGCCAGGACCCCGACGGCCCAGCTGGGCCCCTCCCAGCCTCTGTGTCACCCACCAGGATCCTGGAAGGGCTGCGGCGTTGGCCCTCTCCTGTGGCGCCACCCTCAGGTGCACACAGCCTGTCGGAGTGGGGACCATCCGGGGCGGGGACCGGGCACTGCCTTCCCCTCCGCGTGCAGGGTGGGGTCGTTTCCTCAGGATTCCTGAGGCCTTCAGCCAGCACCTTCTCCCACTGTCCTCCACCCGCGGTTCCTCAGGCCCTTGACACCCATCCTGCTGTGACTCCTGGATCAGACACAGCCCCCCAGATCAGACACACTCTCCATGGAATAAACACGCTGCCCTGAATAGCCACAGCCCCCCCCGAATCAGACAGCCCCCCCAGGAATAAACGTGCTCCGCCTGGATCAGACATGGCCCCTGGCCTGCCTTGTGCAGCCCGGTCCCCCGCCTGCTTGGGGAGTCCAGCTCTGTTGACAAGGCTGGCCTTAGGAAGGCCTCTGGGAGAGACCTCCGGGCAGGCCTTTTTGGTGGGCATCTCAGCACCAGGGTCTGGGGTGGCACCCCCAGGATGCTTCTGGACCCTCGGCTGGTTTTGCCAGTGAGCAGGACCTTCCTGTCTGTGGACCTGGAATTCTGACACCCTCGAAGCCTCAGGTCCTCGCTTTGCCTTGGACCGTCTCGAGGGAAGGCTGAGTGCCAGCGTCAGAGGGTCCGCCTCTTGGTAGTCCGAAGAGTGTCCGCTTGGCCTCCTGTGGCCTGTCCTGCTGCTGGGGGCGGGGACACCAGGGGCAGGTGGCCGTTTCCTCCCATCCTCCCCCTCCCGAGGCCAAGAAAACCTTCTCCAGCTGAGAACGTCAGCAGGGCCCAAAGATCGCTTCCTGCCTGAAAACGTGGCCCTCGCGTGGGCAGACGTGGCTGGGCCTCGTCGCTGAAGTCCGGCTGGTTCGGGTTTCGGGGGCGCTGGACGGGCCTTGGTGAGGAACCGGGAAGTCTGGTAGACAGAGTGAAATCGCTTCTCAGCGGAGGGAGGGCAGGAGCAACACTGCAGGAAGCCCATTCCTCCCCTCCAGTCCCTGCAGGCTTGTGCTGAACCTGGAACCTCCAGCTGCTTCCTGGAGCAAGGCCCTCCCAACGGCCCACCCCGTGTGCCAGTCACTGCATGGCTGGCTCCACCTGGTGTCAGCTGCTAAGAGGAGGGCTGCCCCTGGCCCCTGAGGCTGCGGAACCAGCCTTGGGCTGTGACAAGAGGGAGGCCATGAAAACAGGCAACACGGCCCCCTGCTAGGAGAGAGGGCTCGCTTTCCTTGCTGTGTGACCATGGGCAAGTTACTGAACCTCTCTGTGTTTCCTCATCTGAGAAGAATGGTGGTGACACTCAGCTCCATTTGTGTGTCCTGAATGAAAATCCACGAGAACATCAAGCTGGGAGGGTGTGCCTTGTGATCTCGTTTAGTGTTGGATCCAGGTGGAATTTATTTTGCTGTGAGACGTGAGGTGTGGGTCCAGCTTTACTGTATTTCCAGAAGACCGTTCAGATGTCCCAGCAGTACTCAGTGAACAGTCCACCACTGGTCCCGTACTGGACTCCCCCATGAGCTGGGGGCTCTCCAGCTTCCCCTTCAGTTCCTCTTTGTCTGTTCAGGTGCCAGTTTCACATGTTTTAGTGGCTGTGCTTTCATGATGTTTCAGCTTCTGGCAGGACAAAACCCCCTCCTCGCCCCTTTTTCAGTTTCCCTTTTGTTTTCCATGCAGATGGCAGAATGGGCTTGTTTGGTTCCTCAGAAACCCTGCTGGCGCCTTGAGTGGGTCTCCCCGAGTTTGTGGTGAACGCCGGCATCCGGCAGCGTCTCTCCTGTGGGGCAAGGCCCCTGGTCTGCTTCCCACCCTCGAGAGGGACTGAGGAGCAGCGGTGCCTTCCCTGGGAGTGCCGGCCCGGCTGAGGCCCTGAGGGACGAGCCGACCGCCAGTCTGAGTCTGATGCAGCAGCCGGTGCACTGGACAGGCTTCCGCGAGGGGCGTTTGCTGGCGCGTGGACGCAGCGGCCGGTGCACTGGGCAGGCTTCTGCGAGGGGGCGTTCACTGGCGCATGCTCCTTTGTCCTCAGAGGTGTTTTCTTTTAATAGATCTTGCACATTTTCGGCCACTTTTTAGCGTTAGGTGTGTCACCCTTTAAAACTCTTGCTGTTAGCAGCCTCTTTTCTTGGGCACATTTCCCTGCTTGGTGAGGGAACGCGGGGGCCTGTGCGCTGATGGGCGTGCACGCCCCCAAGGGACCCGGGGCTGGAGGAAGGCCCACTGCTTTGCTCAGTCCTGTCCGCAGTCCGCGAGGGCTTGCCTCTCCCTGTGGAGTTCAGCATCTCTCTGTGTGGACGCCCTGCCCCGGCTGTGTGCCACCGGTGCTTGGGGCTCCCGCGCTGAGGACGGGAAGGTCTGTCTGTGAGGCTCAGGGTTGGCTGGATGAAGCAAGATGACCCCGTGCAGACAACACCCCGTCACCCTGTTCCCAGATGGGGTGGGTCCTTGGGGCAGCCAGTGTGGACAGACTTACACTGCCTGCCGGGTTTGGGTGCCATGTGTGGGCGGCTCCGGCAGGTTTCTGAGCAGCAGCATTTGGATTTGGGGGCTCATGCGAGCTCCTGTCCCCTCACCTGCCACCTCTGTCCTCGCTGGGCCCTGCTTGGGAGGGGCCGAGTCCACCCATCGTGCCCCAGCCTCACCCGAGACCCGGGCCTAGAGGGCAGATGGGTGGGCTGGAGAGAGTGACGGCCCATCTCTGCAGAGGTGCCTCCCCCGCAGGGCGTCAGGAGGCCACCTGCTGCAGGGGTGTTGCTGCAGAGGGGTGAGCTCCCTCATCTGGTGTGGTGGGCAGCGCACTGGGGGCAGCCTCTCAGACCAGGCCTGTGGGAGGTGCAGCCAGGTCTGCAGATGCGATGGGGGCTCCCGCTACGACCCTTCCTCAGGCTGATGCCCAGGGTGGCCCCTGTGCTCCGCTCGTTGGTGGTTCCGCTGCTGCCAGCAGGTGCCCAAGGGCAGCGGGGTGGGGACGGCCGTTCCTGGGGCTGAAGGAGGCGGACGCTGCAACGAGCACAGATGTCCTGGTTCCTCCCTCAAGGACCGTCAGGCCACCCCACAGAGAGGGCGGGTCTGGCCTGGGCAGCTGGGGCTCAGCGTACGTGGTGCTGCCCCAGCTGTGCCGACGGAAGTGCAGACTGACTGTGGGACCTTGGCAGATCCGTACCCAAGAGCAGCCACAGGCCCGGGTTACGGGGTCTCACAGGGGGTCGGAGGGCCCAGGGGAGGCCCCCACTCAGGGTGGCTTCGTGGACGCACGTGCAGCAGGCTCCCTGCAGGGCAGCCAGGTGTCCACTGCTCGGCTCAGCCACACCCAGCCAGTTCCTGAGACCTCATTGCCCCCAACTCCAGCATCTTTTTAATCTTATTTCTCTCCACCAGCCTCACGACAGGCGGTAACAGGAGGTCTTTAGAGAAGGTAACTTAGCAGCTGAACATTTTCTAAAATGAGTCCGTTTCTTAAAGGGGAGGTGACCCGGTTCACGGAGTGTGTTCTGGACAAAGTGGTGTCTGCCGTCCTGCCCTTCCCTGACCCTGCGGCCCTCCTCCCCTCCGCCATCTCAGTTGCTCCTGGAGGCAGCCCGGCAGCTCTCTGTGTCCGGCGGGCGCTGGGGAAGCACAGGGAGGACACGGGCATGAGGATGGAGGGGCAGGTCGGAGGGCCGGCCATCCCCCCTGCCCACCCCCACTCCCACGCAGTTGGAGCTGCTGTTCGCTGAGCCCCCAGCACACGTGGGGAGGGTTGGCAGGGACGGATGGCCCAGGGCACAGACGCTGATTCTTAAGCTTGAGTTTCTTTCCTGCATCCTGGACACACAGTGGCCCCCCCCCCCCGACCTCCCCACATGCTCCTTGGGAGGGGTCAGGGGTCAGGCTCCAGGCCAGAAGCCATCTGCCCTGCCGTCCCAGGTCCGGGACATCAGGGTGGCATTAGCTGTGGACTTGGGCCTGGGGCGGCAGGGCATCTGACGTCCACCCCGCGGACAGAGGGCCCTTTGGCGCCGGCCTCCTGCACTCGCCCTGATTTAGGGAAGCTGGCACCCAGCCTGTCTGGCCCCTCCAGCTGCCTGCTGGGCCCTTCAGAGGAATAGCACCCTGAGCCTACCTTCCGGTGGGCCTATGTACCCTGGCTACCCACAGCACGTCTATGCCATGCCCACACCACCCACGTATAGCCAGACCCACACCCATGCCCACGCCACCCATGCCACGCCCATGTGTGGCCACACCCACGCCTGCCCACACATGTGGGCCCACTCTACCAGCCTGTCCACACCTCCCCAGGTGCCCTCCAGCTCCAGCTTCTAGGGTTCTCCTAGCAACCACGTGAGCTGGCAACTACAAGCATGTGCATGCGTGCCTGGCCCTGGCACCATCCGATGGTCACTATGGAGTCTCCCTTAAGCCCTGGGCCACAGCCTTGAACAAGGCCAGTGTGGTCACTCTCAGGAGCTGGCAGCATCTTGAGGGTACAAACACTAAATCAACAGCCCATGAGCAGGGTTGGCTGCGGTGGCTGGGCCAAGGGCGGGTCCAGGGGAGAGCACAGCAGGGCCGGTGGTTGCGGGTGCTTGGGGAGCAGGGGGCAGGCCTGGGGTCTGCATGACGGCTGAGGCTGGGAGGGCTGTGCTGGGCTGTGGCTTCCACCCCAGAGGCCAGCGGACCACTAGGGAGCAGTGAAGGGAGGAGCAGCCTGGCCTGGCCTGTGTCTGTAGGATTTTCTCGGGCTGGGCTTGCTCTGTGGGCACAAGTGGGGAGCAGGGAGACCCCTCAGGCAGCTGGACCGCAGGTGGGGGCCGAGGACCAGGTGTGACAGGATGTGGGCCGCCTTTCACGCCCCTCACCTGCTGCCCTGAGGTGGTCCTCTTGACCGCAGGACCCCTTCATGTGAGTGTGCCCTTCAGGAGACCCGCCCACCCCTCGTCAGGGTCCTCGGGCGTCTCCCCGTCCATCTCGCTTGGACCTACAGTCCCTGGACAGATCGTTTGCAGGTATGAGGCAGGCTTGACATCTCAGCGTTCTCAAGGAGGGCAGACTCTGGGGCCAAACTGGCCACACAACAGAGTCCGCGCATGCCCTGCCTGGCTCAGGGTCTCCACGCTGGGCCCTGTCTGCCCGTCTCTGGGCCAGCACCCTCCATCTTAATGACTGTGGCTCTGTCGTAACTCAGCCTTGGGTGGGGTAGGCCTTTTGTCTCCCCGTGATTTCTGCCTGTGTTCAGATCAGCTGTTAAAAGACAGGCACTTGCAGGCCCACCCACACACTCACATGCACACTCACCCCCCACACCCACATGCTCACACACTCACACACTCACTCACACACCCGGACGCACCGCTGCTGTTTTGATTGGAGTGGTATAGAAACCGTGAGTTAATTTTGGAAGAAATTCACAACTTTACGTTGTTGATCCTGTGGTATACCCCTTCCTTAATTAGGCCTTTCTGTTTTTGTTTTTACTTTCAAGGACTATATATTTTTTTGGAGCAGTCTTAGATTCGCAGCAAAATTAAGAAAGTACAGGGATTTCCCACGTGCCCGTTGCCCCCACCACGTGCACAGCCTCCCCCGTTGTCAGCACCCCCCCAGAGTGTCTGTCTGATACAGCCATGCACCTCCACTGATGCCTCACAAGCGCCACAGACCGCGGTTTACGCTGGGGTTCACTCTGGGTGCGGTACGTTCTGTGGGTTTGGACAAACGTGTAAGGACACGAGTCTGTCACTATAGTCTCAGCGGAGTGTTTTCACTGCTCTAAAAGCCCTCTGCTCGCAAGTTCGCGCCCCCGCCCCCGCCCCCCGCAGCCCCTGAGCTTTGCTATCCTGGCAGTTCGGCCTTTTCAGGTTGGCTCCTTCACTTGGAGACAAGCATGAAGGTTCTCCGTGTCTCCCTGTGGCTCAGTAGCTCATGTGTTTTTAGTGCTGAATGATATTCCATTCATGGAGGGACCAGAGTTCGTTTACCAGAGTAACGATGTTTTCATTTTTGCCTGTCGGAGTTTCATGCCTGTAATTCTCCTTGCTGCTCTGCTCTGCAGGGGCCTCCAGGGCCGGGCTGGTGGGCAGGGGCGTCCTCCGGGGCTCCCTCTCACAGCGGGAGCTGTCAGCCTGCGGCTCTGTGTCTGCGGGGTTTGCAGATGCTTTTGCCTGGTTGAGGAAGTTCCCTCTGTTCCTAGTTTGCTGAGTTATTTCTTAAACCATGAATAGAACTTCCTTTCACAAACTGCTTGTTCTGCGTCTGCCGAGCAGGTGGTACAATTTTTTCCTGTATCCCGCGGACGAGCCACACCACAGGCTTTCCGATGCTCAGTCGGCGTTGGTTTCGGGAATGCGCCAGCATCGCACTCGGCTCCAGTGGCCTTCGTTGAGAGTCTGACTGCTGCTGTCTCATCTGGGTCCTGCTGGGCTGCCCTGCAGGGTTTGGTTCAGGTGTCCCCATGTGGGGCCTTCCGCTCTGCGTCTGGTCTTCTGTAGGAGCCTGGCAGGTTGCCGCTGTCCCCTCGATTCTTGGGTAGATTTGCTGATGAAGCCACCTGGGCTCCTGAACCCCCAGAGTTGAACTGGACAATCTGCTAGTGACCTTCCCTCCCCCAACATACAGGCTCACAGTCAGGTCCTGACTCTGACCCCTGACCCCACCCCCCACCATGTGAGGGGGCTTGACCAGGGTCCTGACCCCAACCCTGACCCCCACTGTGTGATGGGGCATGGTGGGGGGTCCTGACCCTGACCTAACCCCACCATGTAAGGGGGTGTGGCCAGGATCCTGTGTAGGTACCAGGGGCTTCTCCTGCCATCTCCTGGCCTGGGGTCGGGGCACACCAGGAGCCCAGCCCCCTTGGCTGCCTTCCCTCCTGTCCTCCACAGACTGCAGCTGTGTGGCCCCTGATGGTTCTTGACAAAAGGACAGGAGGTTTATCTGGACGTTTCCTCTGGGTCTTGCGTTCTGTGACTCCTCAATGGGGCTGGAAAGGCTTAGAGTTGGACAGCGACGTCGTATTTCAGCAGAACTTGCACAGTGAGGAGGGGCCGGGAGCTGCTGCTGGGGAGGCGCCCAGCCCTCCGAGGCAGCCAGGGGGCTGGTGGCTGTGGGTGACTCAGAGCTGGGTGCCTGGGCCCCTGGTCTCAGAGGTGGCTTTCTTTTCCAAAGCCAAGAGCAGGCAGTGGCGACCTTTCCAGGCCAGCCAGCCCTCCTTGGCTTTGACCTCAGACCTGGTCTGAGGGCGCTGTCCCTTTTCCAGTGTGAGGGTGACCCTGACCTCCCAAGGTGGGCCCAGTGTTCTGGTGGAGTCCCTGCCATGGCCAGCACTTTGTGGTCTCCATGCCCAGTTCTGCTGCGGGGGCAAGGGCTCAGGCGAGCAAGAGAGGGTCAGGGCTTGTGGGTGGGGGCTGCAGGGAGCAGTGGCCGAGGTGGTGGGGAGTGCTTGGGGGAGCAGCCAGCCTGCACAGGGTGTAGGAGGAACCAGGGAGGAGGGCAGGGTGAGGCAGAAGCCAGGACCTCTTCAGGACCTCAGTAGAGGCTGGAGGCCAGATATGGTGGGCAGTGGGTGAGGGTGGGCTGTGACACGGTACAGAAGGATGGGCGTGCCATACCCCACTGGGCTTGCCCTGACGGGCTCAGCCAGCCTATTTGGGGCCGGTCCGTGCTGCAGGCATGGTCCTGGTGTCCGACACCCCTTCCCTGCTTGTACATCATGGCCATTCTGAGACCTGCAGCCCATGATGGCTGCAGTGTGAGCCACAAGAGAGGCCCAGCACTGCTAGGTGGCCAGGCTCTGGGTCCCAGGGAAGGGACAGTGGGGAGCTCTGGCCAGAGAGGGCACAAGAGGCTGTGGATGCTAGCGGCATCTGGGGGGAGCCCCCAGTGTTGGTGGAGGTGGCTCAGAGGGCTCTGTAGTAGCCACACAGCCCCTCCCATGGCCCTTGTCTTGTCCCCCCAGGCCAGGACCCGCTTCTGTTCCTGCAGGCCCTGCAGCCGCTCTGGTCCACGCGGGAGCTGCGGCAGGTGAGCACATTGGGGTGGACGCCCGGCTACCAGCTTCAGTGGGCTGTCTTGTCTGAATGTTCTGGTGGCACTTGGGGGTTGGAGCCCTGGGGTGAGGCCTGCCAGACGCTGGTGGACACAGGCCCCTGAGGCTCAGAGTGGGAGGGAAGAGCCTGCGGCTACCACCCAGCTTCTGCGCAACACAAGGGACCTGGCAGGCCATGGCTGCGTGTGCACGGTGTGGGGCCAGGGCGCCCACTGGCCCGCCCCAGGCCTGGTCTACAGCTGCCCTTCTCAGGGAGGGCAGCCCAACAGCTTATCTGGCCAGCGGGGGGCGTGTGTGGTCCGGCAGGAGGAGGCAGCCCTGGCAGGGTTCTGCAGCCACAGCCGCTGCCCCCAGACTGCATCCCACCATGGTGGTGAGGGCACTGCCCAACCCTTGGCCCTCCTGCCCTTCGGTTTGCTCCCTGAGCAGCAGAAGAGTGAGGTCGCCCGGCTCCCCGGGAGGACACAGAAGTCCAGCTGCTCAGGCTACAGGGCCCACAGGTGGCTCAAGGGACAGGGCTGCATCCTCGTGCCAGCCTGACGAGGGTGTGCCAGCGCCCAGACCCGGGGCAGGCTCGTGAGGGTGGGCACCCAGAGCAGGCAAGCTTCGGAGCACACGCATGCTCTGGAGGGGGTGTCCGTGGGCTCGAGGGGCTGAGGGAAGACGTGCAGAGTTCACAGCTTGCAGGACATCCTCTGGCTCCGTGCTGCTTCTCAGCGCGGGGGACACCCTGGGTCAGTGGCCAGACTTCCGGGCTCGACTTCTCTCCCTGCGTGGTTGAGCCGCAAGCACTTGGGCCTCCGAGTGGCCAGCTCACTCCAGCCATCAGCCAGAGAACCAGAGATTTTACAAAAACCAAAGACTCTTTGATTTTTAAATTTTTATACCCTGTGGCCTTGAGGTTATGACTGAGGAGACGTGACCACGTTTGTGTGAACAGATCGTCTGATGTCAGACGTCCTGTGTGTCCGGGGCAGGCCTTGCGTGGTCGCTGCACGTGGCCTTGTGCATTTCTACGTCTGGTTGTCTGTCCTGGTGTCAGGCTGAGCCGGCCTCGTGGACGGGGCTGGGAGCGCCCTTCTTGCCTGTCCTCCGGATCATCAGTTGACGACAGGGATTACTTGTTCCTCGGGAGTTTGGAAGGGCGTGTGCAGTTCTGCCTGGGCCCGGGGTGGAGGGGTAAATATCTAACTAAGACCCAGTTTACTCAAGGGTCATGGCCCCTGTGGAGGGTCCGCTCCTGGTTTTATTTCTCCCGAAAGCGCCGTGCCTCCCACGTCATCACCATTGCGGCTAGGTTCTGCACAGTCTCCGGCCCCCGCTGCCTCTTCACTGCTCTCCTCTCTTCTGTGGCTGGTCTGGCAGGCCACGCTGCTGGTCGGCTCCACTGTCCCTTTGTTCTAGTTCGTCAAGTTCTGTCCTTGTCTTTGAAATCCTCCGCCAGCCCAGGGCGCTGCTGTTTCCCAGTGTTCTGCTCCCGCCCACGTTGTCCACTTCTGGCCACCTCTTCTCTGGTGCATGCACCCCTCATTCTGCTCCTCGCCACCCTTGTCCTCCCTTTCGACTCTTTTCTGAGGCTCGTAAGGTGCCTCCAGAGGAGCCCACGGTGTATGTTGACACCACTGTGCTCTTTGTTGCTACTGTGTCACAGTGCTGTCCGCGAGCTTTAGTTTCAGTGCCAGGAGGCATGCTCTGTGGCCACTTGGCACAGATGTTCCAGGTGCCCCTGGGCAGCGAGCTCCCTACCTGGCGAATGGCTCTCAGAGCTTCCGCCTGGAGGGGACGCACATCATCTCCCCTCTCGGTCCACTCACCAGAGCTGGACCTAGGGTCAGGTGAGTGGACGTGCACCATGCTGCCCAGTGTCCAGTGCCCCAGGGGGTGGGGCAGGGGTGGCAGCTCCCTGCAGTGTCCACGAGGTGGTGGGGAGGTGTGGGGGATGTGCTCGGAGCGTGTGGAGGGTAAGGGCCCACAAATGCGGGGTGTTGAGAGACGCAGGCTCCGGCCTGGCTCCAGGCTGCAGGCAGCTGGACACCTACATGTGGCCAAAGCCCTGAGGATGAGGTGCGGACAGCCCGGACGGCCCGGGGCCAAGGAGCGCAGGCTGTGCAAGAGCAGTGGGTCCCTGAAGGCCAGCCGTGCACGTGGAGGTTGCAGGGACCCCAGCAGGTCAGGACAGGGAAACTGGGCTGCGTTTGGAGAACTGGGGGTTTTGATATAAGGATGAAAGAAGTGGGGCGCTGGGGATAGTGGGGTGGTGTGAGGGCTGTGGTTCTCCTTGAAGACGGGAGCAGAAGCGGGAGGTTTGGGTGCTGATGGGAGTAACCAGGATAGAGGGGTGGACAAGTGTCCTCAGAGCCCCAAGGGGGGACGGCGGAGAAATGGGAGGTGGAGGAGGGGTGAGTCAGCGGGAAGGACAGTGATCCTCAGAGGGGCCCCGCGCGGTACATTCCCTGGGAGCTCGTTGGAAATGCTGGTTCTGGGGCGCACCCAGTCCTGCCAGATCAGAACCAGGTTATTTTAACAGGTCCTCTGGGGCTCTGGTGCCACACAAACCCAAGGACCATGTGGGGTGATTTCAGCAGCACTGAGCTCACTAAGGTCAGGCGCGGGTGGGTGCTAGGGGAGCAGCAACTTCACCTCTGGAATACAAGCCAGGAATAGGGGGACTGAAGACACAGAGGGTGACCGGGCACAGGCCCAGCCTGGTGGGAGGTGGGAGATGGAGGAGCGATCAGAGGGGGAGGGGAAGTCGGCCAGGGTCTCAGGGCTGGGGGACCGAAGCATCATCGACGCGGACGCTGAGACCACAGGAAGAGCACGGGAGCAGTGGGGGAGAGGGGAACAAGGGCTGGGACCTGAGGGGTTGGGCGGCGAGTGACCAGCGGCTGCTGGGCCTGGTACGTGAGGGCCCCAGGGCTGTGGGGCAGAGGGGCCTTGGGACCCGGGCTACAGGAGCCCAGCACGCCCTCAGGGCCACTGCACGTTGTTGTGCTCTTCGTGTGTTTATTCTTTCATTTCACTCATAATTTTAGGCACACTCGTTTTCCATTTCTGTTCCCAGGTTGGTGTTCTCTTATCCCTAATCTTAGGGCAACAGTCGTCCTGCCTGTGGTGACCGTCCCTCATGTGTCTCATTTTTTACCATGAGCTCATTGGAGCGCAGCTTCTCCCTTGGTGGCCAAGGTCCAGGTCCAGGTCCGGCACCAGGTCCCCTGGGCGCCGCCAAGACTGGCCTCCCGGGCCACAGGTCAGCACACCCAGGCCGTGTGGCCTGCAGGCCGTGCTCGGGAGCGGCCTTGCCTTCCCTCCTGGAGTCCAGGACAAGGGACTTGCCGCCCAATTGCTCGTCCCTGCGGGGCAGCCCCTGGGTGTCCCACGCCTCAGCCTGGTCTCCCGCTGCGCGGGTGTTGCGCCTCCCAGCAGGCTTACCCCTCATGCACACGCCCAGTCCTTGCAGAGCCCGCGTCCTCCCTGGACATCTGGAGAGGGCGTCTCCTGGGCTCCCCTGAGGGGAGAGCCTGCCTCTTGCTCTGGCAAGTACGCAGACTACTCGCATGTGGCGCCTCCTGTCACAATGAGGCTGAGTGCCCTGTGCCCCAGAGTGTCCTGGGGAAGCACCACCCACACCCTGGACTGGCCCGGCCCACCGCCTGCCTGCTGTCCTTGTGCAGTGGAGGCGCTCTCGTGGGGAAGGTGCGCGCAGTCAGGACGGGGTGATGCAGGGCTGCAGACCTGAGAGGCGCTCTCCCGAGGTGGAGTCCCTGCGGGCTGCTGGGAGGGCTCCTCCCTCTCGGGGAAGAGGCTGGAGCAGAGCCAGGGGGTGCCAGGGCCCCTGATGTTGATGCAGCCGTGAGCCAGGCCTGCGGACCCTGTGGGGTACGACACGTGCAGGCTGCCCCTGCTTTGGCCCCTGCGCCAGGCGAGTGCTCCCCACAGGGGTCTAGGGACGGTGCAGAGCTGTCCTGCTTAGGACACTGAGCCACGTCGCTCCACCCCGGCACCGTCAGCCCCGCAGTCATTGCTCTGAGTGCTTTGGGCCATGGGCTGGAATGCTCCAGCAGCGGGAGGGGGTGAGGCCTGGCTGCGTGGGGGAAAGACCCCCTGCGCTTTGCAGGCCAGGCTGCAGAGGGGCTCCCAGTGGCATTCCCAGCTGCAGGCTGCGGTGTGCATCCAGCTTCCCCAGAGCCCCAAAAGCTGATGGCCACCAGCGCTGCACTGCTGGTGCCCTCGAGCTGCTCTTCTGAGCCTTCTCAGGGGAGGGGGCAGAGCCGGCCCCCAGGTGCAGAGGGCGGAGCCCTTGGCCCAGCTGAGCCTGCAGTGGGCAGTGGGCATCTCGGAAGGACGTGCCCACTCACTCCCCTGAGCCTTCCCGGGGCTTCTTTGGCCACCACAGGAGAGTCCCACTGTGGAGGGCGGCTGGCCCATATCTCTGCCCGCCTCTGCATGGAGCGAGTCTGGGGGCTTCAGGGGCCGCCCCGCTGGGAAGGGGTCTGTGTTGCCTTGCAGGGTCCACTTGGGCATCCATCCTTCCTGCAATGCACCCAGGCCCAGCTGCCCATCACCCAGCCACAAGAAGGATGGTGGCTCCTTTGGAAAAACCAACGCTACTGGTCAGTGGGCACCTGGCCTGAGCTGGGAGGTCTTTACTCAGGGGCTCTTCTTCCAGCCCCCTGCCCTGGCCCGTGGCCAGACGCACACCCTCTGCCTGCTGGTGGCGGAGGGCTCGGCCACGTCTAGCGCGAGGCCCATGGCGGGAGCTGCCCCGGGAGGAAGGAGATGTGACTTCTGCCTGAGCTGCCTTCTGGCGGGAGAACCAGCCAGGAGCCGCCCGTCCCCGTCACGCAGCCTCTCCACTTGCTCTTGGAGCCTCTCAGGGCTGCTTCGCGGAGGCCACGGATGGGAACTGTGCCTGAGTGAGGTGGGACCAAAGACTGGAGCAGCGTCTTTCTAGATCTTTCCTCTCCATGAGCCAGAAGGTGGCAATTACTCAGACTCAGCTCTTCCTTCATGCCCTCCTAGGGGGTGTTGAGCGGCTGGTGCAGACCCCACCCACTCCCTGGCGATGGGGACAGTGGCCCCAGGGCTCTGTGGAAACCACGGCCCCTGCTGGGTACCCCCAGGCCCGTGGGATGTGCTGTGACCTCTGCCCGCCTATCCCTGAGGGTGGCAGCCTCTCAGCATTTGAGGCTCTTTTTGGTCTATCCAGCAGGTTCCAGTGGCCACAGCAGGGCAGTTGGGCCTCGTCTCCTTGCTCCTTACGGGGTGACCATTGGTGTGTGTGGGGGGTGAGTGCGGCTGCTGTTTCCTGAGCTCCCGGCCGGGGAGGGTGGGCCCAGGAGAGGTCCCTGTGGCCCGGGCACATCCTTGGTCGCAGTGTATTTCACTGACCTGGATGGCTGGGTCCGGCGGCGGATGCCCTGCTCGCTCTGAAGTCTGTAGTGGAGCACACCCATGTGCCCTGAGACGTGGGAGGAGAGAGCACACCCACATGCCCCGAGACGTGGGAGGAGACAGCACACCCATGTGCCCCGAGACGTGGGAGGAGACAGCACACCCATGTGCCCCGAGACGTGGGAGGAGACAGCACATCCACCTGCCCCGAGACGTGGGAGAAAAGAGCACACCCACCTGCCCCGAGACGTGGGAGGAGAGAGCAGACCCACGTGCCCTGAGACGTGGGAGGAGACAGCACACGTGCTCTGGGTTTTCTTTTTCCAGCTCTTACGTGTCTGGAGGTCTTCTGCAGCGCAGGAGACATAAAAGTAAACAGAGGGCACTTCTAATTTTGGGTTTTTCTTTCCTTTTTTGTTTCCCATTGCTTGCTGGCCCCGCTAACCGTCACTGTCACCAAAGGGCCAGCACTGTTTCTGTACTGCGCAGGAGACCGGGTCACAGATAAGTGACTGGAGCCTCTGGGATGGAGCCTGCCCTCAGTCTGGCCTAGGGAACAAGCTCTCTGTCTTAATGGGACCATTAGTGGGGACAATGACCGCCGCCTGGGGCCTGGGTGCAGTGGACCAGAACAGAATCTCGCGGCACGGAAAGCAGTGGAGGCGAGGGTGGTGCTGAATGGCTGAGCTGGCCCCTGCATAGACCACACTTCAGAGTCTCCGCTGGGGCGGGGGGGTGCTCCCACGAAGGTTTGAGTGTGACAAAGTGACAATGAGGTTTTGTGTCTCTGCAGCAGCTCCGGGAGGAAGCCTGGCGGGGGTTTGCTGCCCTGGATAACCCGCTTGCCGGTCTCCTGGACATGCTGGAGGGCAGCCGGGGCTGGCAGGGGAAGGACCCCTCCCTGGAGGCCTGGGTCACCTGTGAGCTGCAGCGCTGGCTGCAGGCAAAGCCGCGCCCAGGCCGGGCCCAGGTGAGCCCCACCGGAGGCCTCATAGGCCATGTTCCAAAGACAAGTCTCTTCCCGCCCTGCCCACCCCTCTCGGCACAGTGGGCTCCATGGTGGCCTGATCAGGACTCTGCAGCCGGTGGAGCCTCCCCATGGTGGGCGGCGGCTCGGGCACTTGGCCTTAAGACTGGCCTGTGGGCTTGACCCTCAGCCTCCTGACAGCCGGATATCCCCCTTGCCCGTGCCCTGCCCTCCAGGCCTTGTCTGCTCCCAGCGTCCACCTGCGGGTGCAGGGCTGCAGTGCTGGACTTCCTGGGCCAGGCCTGCCCTGGCACCAAGCCCCTGCCCATGTTAGGCCCCATGACCCTGACTGCAGGATGCCACCTCCTACTGAGGCCAGGTCTCGGGTCTCCCAGTGCAGCCTGGGGCTGAAGGAGCTGCAGGCCCGTGCAGTCAGGGTCCTCGCCGAGAGCCCCCCCAGCCTCGCCGGGCCGCTGGTCAGCATCTTCCAGCTGCAGGATGCAGACCGAAGCCCCCTGCTGGCCTACGTCCGTCGACTCCACCAGGAGGGCAAGTTTAAAGAAGTGAGTGTGGCTTTCCACGTGGTTCTGGGCCCGGGGAGGGGACGCAGGGCTCCTCCCGATTCCCAGGCCACGGGCAGGTTCTGCGCGTGGCATCAGCAGGGAGGTGAGAGCCAGGCTGAGGGGCTCAGGGGTCCACCTCTCCCCCCTCCACTGTGAGGGGCTGCATGGGGGCTTCAGTTCTGGCACAGAGGGTTCCAGGGGCCAGGCCACCTAGAGGCCCAGCTCAGGGCCGTGTGGTGCCTCGGGGTCCTGGGAGCCCCTCACACTGACTGACCTGAGAAAGGGGCTGTGCACAGCCCCCCACGCGGTGCCTGGGCCTATAGCACCATGCCCGGGACTGTACCACGGCACCCAGGGTCCTTCCTTCTGTAAGCTCAGCGGCACCGGGATGCCCCGGCTCTGGCCTGGAAGGCCGTGTGGCAAACTGCTTGCTGTCCAGCCTCCATTAAATCCTGGAAACGCTCATGGGGGGCAAAGGGGAGTGAGGTTGAGGGGAAGCTAGCAACGATCCCTCTGCACACATCTGCCACCCTCCGGCCTAGATCAGACAGCCGGACTCCCCACACCTCAGCCCCGACCCAGAATCTCCCACAGCTGATCACCTCCAGGTTGGGGGCTCCTTCTCCCAGCTCCTGCCCCTGCCCAGGCCCAACCCCAGAATCACTCGGCCTCCGTGATGGCGTGGTCTGGGGCGGGAAGCCACGACCCCACCGAGACCACTCTGGGCCCAGCTGCTGCTCCTTGAGGACAGAACCAGCCCTGCAGGTCCTCATGGTGGCCCAGCCGGCTGTGCTAGGCTGGGAGACTGGCCACTTGGCTCCTGTCCCAGCA
Source organism: Equus asinus (assembly GCF_041296235.1). Lineage (NCBI taxonomy): Eukaryota > Metazoa > Chordata > Mammalia > Perissodactyla > Equidae > Equus > Equus asinus. Next base: position 10,125,034 of record NC_091799.1, read on the forward strand.
GCAAGGTCTGGTCAGGAACAGCGTGCGTGTCCAGGCGTCCATAGAAACAACCTCCCCAGGAGCCCTGGGCGCTGCACTTGCCGCCTCCCTGCACCATCAGGGGCCCGGCCCTGGCACAAAGGGACCGCACTCTGGGTGGTATCCACTCCTGCGTGTCTGCTAGTTCACTTGGACCAGGTCAGGCCAGCAGCGGAGACCCTGGGAGGATTCCCGAGGATGCTCTTGGCTCCTGGCCGTTGCCGGGCTGGGGCAGGATGCGTGTCCTGCTCGTGCCAGAGACCCTAGACCAGCCCCTTGGCGTGGCTCTGGGGTTTTTTGCTAAAGTTTAGTGTGGGCATCTCGGGGCACAGATCACTGGTCATGCCAGTCGAGAGGCGCCCAGGGTGTGTGAAGCATTTGGGCATGGGCTGCCCAAGGGAGAGGTCGTTTGGTCCTGTGCCATGGGAGGGGCTGGTCAGAAATGACAGACATGGAAATGTGGGTTAGTAGCTGGGAGTCTCTAGGTAAGAGCTTGTGGGGCTTCTGGAGTCTTGGCAGGTTCGCTGAGTCTCCTTTTTGAGCAGTGCCACCCTCAGTGAAGCTCAGAGGGTTTGAGAGGAAGATAGAGCCCTGAAGTCGTGGACTCAGGCATCCCCAGGCCTAGCCAGCAGCTCTAGGAATGACTTGGGTCTGCATGAGGCAGCAGGGAGCAGTGGGGCCTACGGAGCACAGAGAGGAGGCGTCCCCATGTGAGGTGGCTCTGAGTGGCTGCTGCAGGTGCGAGGGGCCCCCGAGACCTGTGTGCCTTTGTGCCCTGAGATGTGAGGATCACAGTGTGGAACGGGAGAGGTGGAGGAGGCCCGGCAGCCCACTCAGGGTGCACCATCATTGAGGGATGAGTCCAGTGTTCCAGGAGGTCCAGACTCACTCCTGGCTCCCACCACCCCTACTGCCTTGTCTGGCCCAAGGACGAGCCTAATTCAGGAAGAGTGCTGCTCGTGGCGGCCGGGGGCAAGGTGGGCTCCGAGGCAAGATCCAGGTCCGCCCTGCATGGGTCCCTCTTCCCAAGAGTCCTGTCCAAGAGACTCATGGGAATTTAGGCAGTGGGGTCGCCCAGCCTTGCCCAGACCACTGGAACGCCCGTCCCTCGGAGGCGCGGGCCATGTGTGGGCAGCGCTGGGCTCTGCCATGGCCTTGTCGCCTGACACGCCCAGCCCAGGCCTTCATCTCCCGGCTGCTGAGTGGCGCTGAGAGACCACGATGGCCACGCCGGGAACAATGCGGGACTGGGCTCCCACTCAGGTGGCGCGAGGCCGTTCTCCGCAGGCCGGATGGGTGGCGGTGCCTGCGAAGAATGCAGGGAGGCAGAAGGCAGGCTAGTGTTTCGGCCGTCTTCTGTTACACTCAGCCTTTCAAAGAGTGTCTGGGGCCTGCTGAATGCACCTCCCTTGCGCTCCGAGGCAGGAATCCCAACACAAAGGGGGCTCTTGTCCCGCACAGGCCCCTTCTGCGAAGAAAAGCCATTGTCCCGGAGCGGGGCCGCCCGGCAGGCGGTGCATGCTCCAGTGCCCACCGCCGCGCCCAGCCCGAAAGGGGCCGCATTCAGGCCTGTCCGCTCGGATTAGCAGGGGCTCACGACTTAATGTGCGGCGATATTTCATGTCCAGGCGGCGGCTGGCTCTGGGCGGGATGAATGCCTGCTTTTGTCTACTGCGTTATTTTATTTACATTTTTTAAACAGCTTATCAAGGTAAAAAGATAGCTTTGCTTTAAAAAAAAAAAAAAAAAAGGCCCCTTGGCTCCAGGCCTGCGCTGAGCCGTGGAGGTGGGAGGCGGGCCCGTCCTGGGGTCTGAGGCCGCCGAGTCCGCCCGGTGGAACAGACGGACCAGGGTCCTGGGGAATGCTTCTCTGTCGCTGCCGCCACGGCCGCTCTGGGTTGCAGCCAGCATCTCTCTTCTTAGTGGCCTACTCTCATCCTTCTATGAGGAGGTCAGCAAGCCCCACCAGGTGCCAAGTGGGCCCAGCCCTGGGCAGTTTCCTTCTTGGGGTCCCCTCCACCGGGCCTGCATCTGGGGCCAGCAGTTGATCTGCCTGCACCTTTGGGGCCTGCCGTGTGACCAGGCAGTGGGCAGGGGCGGCCTGGCCTGCCACCACCACAACAGAAGTTCACACTGAGAAATGGCCTGAGATGAACAGAACCACACGGAGCCCCTGAGCCCCAAGACGGAGGGCAGGCCAAGGGGCTTCCTGGTTCTGCTGCCCGTCGGCCCCCAGCTCACCACAGCCACCCCTGATGGAGCCGAGGTGTCTTCCCTGAGACTGAGCCGCCTCCCCCTTGTCCTGTGCCCACCCCTCAGCCAGCCTCCAGGCTGTGTATGCAGGGTGTGGGTGCAGAATGAGGGCATCTCCCAAACTCCCTGGGGTGTCTATGGCCTTCCATCCCCCAACACGCTGGCCCCCCCCCCCCCTGCAGCGTCCACACAGGCCACCTGGCCAGGAGAGGGCACTCTGGGTGTGCGGAGAGCTCCAGCTGGGCCTGGACAGAAAGCTGGCTGCGCTAGAGGAATCAGGGAGGAGAGGAGGGCTGTGCTGTGCCCTTCAAGCTCCTCCTGAAAGCGTCACTGTGTGGCCAGGAAGGGTGTGTACGCATCTCACAGGTGAGGCCTGAGCTGCATGTCCAGGGAGGGCAGGCTCCAAGCATAACCTGCCCTTCCATGCTGGCCCTCCACGCCCTCCTCAGCCAGTGCACACTGAGAGCCCACTGCATAGGCACTGCAGGCCAGGGCCTGACCGCAGGGCCGCAGCTGAGTGGGCTGAGGCTGGCACAGCAGGCCCCCTGGAAGCCGTTGGCTCCTCGGCGGGAAGGGAGTCCTGGCAGGCAGGAAGGGGAGCCTCCCCGTGGGCAGTGACCCAACTCCAGGCTGCCATACATGAGGAAGCTCCTGCTGCTGCTGTGAGGGGCAGTGCCCCCCGCGACCCAGGCCGCCATCCCAGGCCACCCCCAAGCTTGAGGCCTCACTCCAGGATTCAGAGAGTTCTTGGGTGCCTAGGGGGCCCACTGAGGGCTGGACCCACCAGATGATGGAGGCTGATAACCCAGCAGAGATGATGGGGGAGCTCACGGTGCGGCTTCATGTCCCTGCTCACCTCTCCTGCAGTCCCTGGCCCAGGGCCTGGCCTGGAGGATGGGACATCCCAGGCCCCCAGGCCTCCCTCCCATGCCCTTTCTCCTCCTGCTGTGGCCTGGCCTGTCCAAGCCCAGGTCCAGGCGTTGGCCCTGGAGGAGCCTGGAAGCCAGGCCAGAGCACAGCAGACGCAGGACAGGGCAGGGGGCCTCTGACTATCCTAGGTTCTGAACTTGGGGTGCAAGGCCACTGGGGTGTGCACACTGGCCTTCCTGGGTGAGGGTCCAGTGCTCTCAGCTTCTCAGCAGGTGTCCAGTCCAGAAGAGGTCAGAGCCATCCTGTGAGGGTGGAGCAGCCCACAGGGAAGTTGGCAGCACGGTGGCCCTGCCCCCCTCCCACCGTCCTGAGCCCCTCCCCCTCCCCTGGCTCCTCCCCAGGCCCTTCCTCCCACCCCTCTCCCAGCCTCTCCCCCAAGTTCTGCACTCCTTCCCAGCCCCTCCCTCTCGCACCTCTTCCCCATCCCCCTCCTGGTCCTGTCCCTAAGCCCCGCACCCCTTCACCCACCCTCTCCTCGTCTCCCCAGCCCTTTCCCCGCCCCCTCCCTCTACCCCCGGCCCCACGGGGCCTGGCGAGGCCGAGCCCTGGACACCAGCCAGGCTGTGGAGCTGCCGGGTCAGCGCCGGGCAGGGAAGTGCCCCGGCCCTGCGCCCCCGCCCCGAGCGACCGGGGCTGGAGACCGGAGAGCCTTTCCCAGGCCGCTATTTTGGTCCTTTCTGCGAGCGGGTGGCCGGCTGCTCTGCGGTTATTTTTGCTCATAATGGGAGCGCGATGTATGGAAATTATTAATAGCAGCGCTACGTGCAGGCGCGCAGAGCAGCGGCGTTTCTCTGCCGGGTACAGGAGAAGCTGGGCCGGGGTCCGGTTCTCAGCCGGGCGCGCTCCCCCAGCCCGGCGATGGCTGCCCCGGGAAGCGGGCGTGCGCGGCGCCTCGCGCTCCGTGGACCCAGGGGCAGCTCTGCTGGCCCCCAACACCGGTCGCACGAGGTTCTCCTCCAGCGCTCCAGGGGGGGCCGCCCACCGCACACGCAGACAGCCGTGTGCTCTTAGCGGTTTGGGGGCGCACAGAGTGTCCCTTGTGGAAGGTGCTCAGAGGCCAGGACGAGCCCCTGCACGTTCTCAGGCCGCAGCCCCTCGCACCTCCAGAGTGCACAGAGCAGGGGTCCCCCGCCCTGGCCCCTTGCTGTGGGCACCATGGCTGCCACGCTGGGCACTTACCTGAGGGGGGGCGGTGCTTCTGGGAGCATTGGGGCAGGTGAGAACAGGTGTGGGGAAAGTAGCGTGTGCCAGTGTCGGGATTCCTGGGCATCCCGGCCCGTGGATGGGTGATGCCGGTTTCTGCCTCTGTCTTCTGCCCTTCCCTTTGAGTCCTCTACCCATTCATCAGCCCTGACCTGGGCCGCTTGGACCCAGCACCCACCTCGAGGCCCCATCCAGGCCACACCCCAGTCTGGGAGGCACAGGGATCATTTCCACCTGCCCCACCCCATGTGGAACCTGGCTCAGTACAGGCGGGGCTTGTCAGCTGGGATGCTTCTGGATTCCAGGCCCCTTGGCCTGGAGGCCATGCCGCTGGACCAGAACAGTCCCCATCACTGTGCCTGCCTCGACTCAGAGGTGACCAGGCTTCAGTGCAGAAGGGCGGAGCCCTCACCGCGAGCTGCTGGTCCCTCCTGGCCCAGTCTAACCCACTCTCTTTGATTGCCAGGCTGTCATGCTGAGCACAAAGCTGAAGCTGCAGCCAGAACTAGATGTGGAAAAGGTACGTGTCTTCCCGTGTAAATTGTTTAGGTTCCAACTTGGGTAAAGGCCATATCTCCAGACCACAGTTTGGGGAGGGGAGTCTCCCACCACCGCGCCTTGGGCTTTGCTCCCCACAGGGTGGGGCCAGTAGTGCTGGAAGGCAGGGGTCACACGTGGCTGCTTGACCAGGGATGCTGGAAGGCAGGGGTCACGTGTGGCTGCTTGACCACGCAGGGGAGGCCCAAGAGGAGGGGCAGGGAGAGGCCAGCAAGTGCCTCTGAGCAGTGGGCTTCTGTGTGATGCGCTCAGAAACTGGCAGATCACTAGGATCCCACCAAGCTATCTTTCTCTGACGTGCAGTGGCCAGAAGAGATTTTGGGGACAGGGGCTCCCCATGAAGACCCCCCCACACACCTTGGGGTCCTGCCCTGGCGGATGGGCCCCCATCCAACCTGGGCTCTAGGCAGCCTGACCTATGTGACCTTGTGGGGGTGTGGAATGGAGGCCAAGAGGGGTCTTTTGTGGGGGCCACTGGGAGGGGGGCTTTGTCGAGGCTTGGTTCTTATTGGGGGAACAGCCAGCACGTCCCAAGGCCCAGTGCCACAGTCAGGTTCTCCCTAGGGATTTCCTGGAGGACCTATGCAGCTTGGGGATCTGGTTGGTGTTTGCCAGGCACAAGTGCTGACATGCTGTCTTTCCTGTGGCAAGACATTCCTGGGCCACCAGGGGCCCTGCTGGTGGTTGGTTTCCATCCTGTGCCCCTCCCCCAGCTCGGTGAAGACAAAGAGGAGACAGTTGAGCTTCCCCAGGATCCTCCTTACTTCTTGGGGCCTCCAGTCCTTTGTCGTGAAGATGGGGATGACCACAGAGCCCTAGGGACGAGGCCCAGGGCACAGTGGGGCCTAGGCGGGGGGAGTACACCATGCTCAGGAGCCGGCGTGTGGAGTTTCATGGAGGTGCTCAGGCACTTGGCTGGACCTCTGAGCTCCCTGAGGACGGGGAGGGTGTCAGATGGACCCATCCCCAGGCCCTCTCTGTGTGACACTCCGGCTACTCTGGCTCTGGGCTGGAGGTGAGTCTGGGGTCTTGGCTCAGGGATGAAGACTGCGTGTGGAGGCACCGGGCGCCTGTAGGGCTGTGGCCTGAGGGTCTGCTGCCCCCAGATGGGCACCCCGCTGCTCCTCCAGGACAAGGTGAACCTCGTGGAGCGCTATGTGGATGGCTTCCCGGATCTCCAGAGGCGGCTGCTGGTCCTCATGGACTCCTGGTGCCAGCCCGACTTTGACATCAGAGTCGTCGCCAGGTGAGCCCCCGGGAAGGGGCGTGGGAGGGACAGCAGGCACAGGGGAAGCCACCCGCACAGCCCCCGCAGGCTCTCACCAGGTGTGTGTTGCGACCCGGTCAGCAGCGGTCTGCTCTGGAGCCAGGGGACTGGGCCTGACAGGAACGGGTGTGAGAATCACCTGCTCTTAGAGGCACAAAAGTAATTCTCCTCGGTGGCTCCTTCCCTGTGCAGCCCTGGGGGTCATGCTGCCTATTCATTCGTTCGTTCCTTCGTTCCTTTATCTAACAAATGTTTTTGGAGCACCTGTGGTGTGAAATCTGTCCCCGCAGTTACAGAGAAACAGCAGTGCGCCAGCAGGGAGCCCTTGCGGGTCAGGAAGCTGTGTGTGCACGTGCGTGTGTTTGTGTGTGAGATACGAGGGTGTCGCCTGAGCGTGGGGCCGGGGGGGCATCTGGGAGGAGGAGACTTCCTGCCACATATCTGGGGGTGGCCCAAGGGTGAAGCGGAGCTCAGAGGTCCGTGAAGCTTCCCTGGGCCACTTTGCCATCAGCAGGCAGCAGTGGCCACCCCCTGCTCCGTGCGCCCACAGACCGCAGGCTCCAGCAGCAGCCGGCCCTGCCCACCCTCCCTGGAGCGATGGGCAAGTCACTTTCACTTCTGCATTTGTCTCCTCCTCCCCGCAGTGGGGCTGATGCTGCCTGTCACAAAGGGTTGTTGTGACTTCACATCCTGTGAAGCAGACGGGCACGTGCCTCACCAGGCCAGGCAGCATGAGCCGCGTCCCTCTCACCACGTGTTTACGTGACAGATGTAGGCAGAGCAAACAGGAATATGCTGATGGGGCCAGAGCAGAGTCCTCACTGTGAGGAGGGGACACAGGGATGGATGAGGGGGTGAGGACGGCCCTGGAGGTTAGATTTCACTGTAGATATTGGTTCAAATTAGTGATTTAAAATAATTTCCTAGGTCTGTGCTCTGAAAGGGCCTAGAAACAATGGCATGCTGTGGTGAGGAGCATGCCTAGCCACCAGATCTTGGTTTCTAAGTGCCATTCGCCACTGAAGGAACCAGGGCTCCATGGAGAATAGACTGGGAATAAAAATAGTGGTGCTACTGGGGCAGATTACCTTGAATTGCTAAAAATTGACAACCCCAGGGGCCAGCCTGGAGGCGCAGCGGTGAAGTTTGGGCACTCCTCTTTGGTGGCCTGGGAGTCGCACGTTTGGATCCCAGGCGTGGACCTACACTGCTCCTCAGCCACGCTGTGGCAGCATCCTACATACAAAATAGAAGAAGATTGGCACACATGCTCGCTCAGTGACAATGTTCCTCACCAAAAAAAAAAAAATCCACAAGTCCAGAGTGATACTCAAGGGAGGAAGGGAGGACAGCTCTTTTCTCCAGTATGCCAGCTAAGAAACGAAAGAGGAATGATGAAATTAAAAATCACCATTTTGTAACTACCAATAAAATAATTGATTCAGGCACAGATCATGAAGCGATGCTAAGAAAGAAAGAGATAAAATACAAATTACCAATATCAGGAATGAAAAAAAGAACATCACTACAGATCTTGCAAACACCAGAACAGTGATAAGGATATTGTTTGCACCTTGATGCAAATGCATGTGATAACTTAGATGTAACAGAAACCAGTTTACCGAAATTGACACTGGGAAAAATAGAGAATTCGAGTGATCCTATATCTGTTAAATAAATATAATCTGTAGTTTAGAACTTCACCGCAAAAGAAAACTTTAGACCCAGATGGCTTACCTGGTGAATTCTTCCAAATATTCGAGGAAGAGATCATACCACTCTCACACAGATTCTTCCAGAGAATACAAAAGAAGGAGTACATCCCACCTTGTTTTATTCAGCTGGTTTAAGCCTTGATACCAGAACTTACAAAGGACATTAGGAGAAAGGAAAATTAAAGCTTAATGTATCTCATGAACATAGGTACAAGAATACTAAACAAAATGTCAGCAGTCAAACCAACTGACATATTGAAGAATTAATCAAGAAAATGAGAAGACAAGTTCACAATGAAGAAAGTATTTGCAAAAGACACATTTGATAAAGGACTGTTGTCCACAATATACACAGTTCTCTTAAAACTCAACAATAAAACAACCCAATTTAAAAAATGGGCCAAAGACCTTAGCAGACACCTCACCAAAGACATACGGATGGCAAGCAAATGAAAAGATGCTCCGCGTCACATGTCATCAGGGAAGTGCAAATTAAAACAACGAGATACCACTACACACCTATTAGAATGGCCAAAATCCAGAGCACTGACACCACCAAATGCTAGTGAGGATGCGGAGCTGCGGGAATGCACAATGGTACAGCCCCTTTTGAAGACACTTGGCAGTTTCTTACAAAACTAAACCTGCTCTCAGAGCCAGCCCGGTGGCATAGTGGTTAAGTTCTCGTGCTCTGCTTTGGCAGCTTGGGATTCATGAGTTTGGATCCTGGGTGCAACCTGTGCACCGCTTATCAAGCCCTGCTGTGTCAGCATCTCACATATAAAATAGAGGAAGATTGGCACAGATGTTAGCTCAGTGACAACCTTCCTCACAAAGAAAATGACAAAAAAAACCCAAACCTACTGCTGCCATACAATCCAGCAATTGTATGTATCCAAAGGCTTTGAAAACTTATGGCCACACAAAAACTCTATAAACATGGACGTTTATAGAAGCTTTCTTCGTGATTGCCAAAACTTGGAGGCAACCAAGGTGTCCTTCAGTAGGTGAACGGATGCATGAACTGGGGTCCATCCAGACATGGAGCATTATTCAGTGATAAAAAGATATGAGCCATCAAACTCTGAAAAGACATGGAAGAACCTTAGATGCCTATGACCAAGTGAAAGAAGCCAATCTGAAGAAGCTTCGTGCTGTAAGACTCAACTCTGACATTCTGGAAAAGGCAGCACTTGGAGACAGTAAGAAGACCAGTGGTTATGAGAAGGTGAGGATGGATGGGTGGAGCACAGAGGGTTTTAGGGCAGTGAATCTCCTCTGTATGGTTCTGTAACAGTGGCTACACGTGATTACACATTTGTCAAGATTTGTAGCGTATACATCCCCAAGGGTGAACCCTAATGTAAACTATGGGTGTTGGGTGATGATGACCTGTAGGTTCATCGGTTCTAACAAATGGGCACTGATGGGGGATGTTGATAATTGGGGAGGCTGTGCATGTGTGGGCTTCAGGGGTTATATGGAAATCTATGTGCTTTCTGCTCAGTTTTGCTGTGAAATTAAAACTGCTGTAAAAAAAGTTGTGTTTCTTTAAAAAGTACTGTGCCATGATCAAGTGGAATTTATTTCAGGAATGCAAGGTTGATTTCGTAATTCACCCCATTAACAGATTAGATAACAAAGAATATATAAGTATCTCAATATGTAAAGAAAAAGGCTATAAAATTCAACTTATTAATGATTTTAAAAAACTCTCAGCAAACTGCAAATAAAAAGAAACTTCCTTAATCTGATAAAATTACTGACCAAAAAAAACTACAGCAAGCATCATTTTTTTTAAAAAATAAAAGTCTTATTGAGGTATGATTACTGTGTCATAAACTGCATGTTTGGACTGTATAATTTTATAACTCCTGATATATGCGTATGTCCATGAAACCATCACAAGTGACATACTGCAGCCCTAGCGCCCCTCACTGTCCCCGGGGGGGGGTCACTGCTCTGCTTTGTGTTACTGTAGATTCTTTTACATTTTCTAGAACATTACATAAATGGAATTATGTATTACAGCTTCTTTCTCTCAGCACAATTATTTTGAGATTCATCCTTTTTTTTTCCTCAATGGGGAAAAACTGAAAGCCATCCCTCTGAGAACAGGAACAAGACAAGGGTGCCCCCTCTCGCCACTCTTTTCCAGCATAGTACTGGAGGTTTTGGGCAGAGCATTTAGGCAAGAAAAAGAAAGAAAAGGGATCCAAATAGGGAGTGAGGAAGTGAAACTTGCTGTTTGCAGATGACGTGATTTTATATACAGCAAATCCTAAAGAATCCATCTGAAAGCTATTAGAAATAATCAACAATTACAGCAAAGTTTCAGGGTATGAAATAGACTTACAAAAATCAGTTGTGTTTCTATACTCTAATAACAAACTAACAGAAAGAGAAGTCAAGAACACAATCCCATTCACAATCACAACAAAAAGAATAAAATATCTTGGAGTGAATTTAACCAAGGAGGTGAAGGACTTATACAATGAAAAATATAAGACATTATTGAAAGAAATTGATGGTGATGTAAAGTAATGGAAAGATATTCCATGCACATGGATTGGAAGAATAAATATAGTTAAAATGTCCATGCTATCCAAAGCAATCTACAGATTCAGTGCAATCTCAATCAGAATCCCAATGACATTCTTCACAGGAATAGAACAAAGAATCCTAAAATTCATATAGAACAACAAAAGACCCCCTAATAGCTAAAGCAATCCTTAGAAAACAGAACACAGCTGGAGGCATCACAATCCCAGACTTCAGAATATACTACAAAGCCACAGTAATCAAAACAGCATAGGGGCCCACTCGGTGGCACAGTGGTTAAGTTTGCATGTTCAGCTTCGGTGGTCCAGGGTTCGCAGGTTCAGAACCAGGGTGCAGATGTGGTACCACTTGTCAAGCCATGCTGTGGTAGGCGTCCCACATATAAAGTAGAGGAAGATGGGCACAGATGTTAGCTCAGCGCCAGTCTTCCTCAGTAAAAAGAGGAGGATTGGCAGCAGATGTTAGCTCAGGGCTAATCTTTTTAACAAAAACCACAAACAAAAACAAGAAAACCCAGCATGGTACTGGTACAAAAACAGACACACAGATCAATGGAACAAAATTGAAAGCCCAGAAATAAAACCACACATCTACAGACAGCTAATCTTCAACAAAGGAGCTAAGAACGTACAATGGAGAAAGCAAAGTCTCTTGAACGGTGTTGTGAAAACTGGACAGTCACACGCAAAAGAATGAAAGTACACCATTACCTTATGCCATACAGAAAAACTAACTCAAAATGGATCAAAGATTTGAATGTAAGACCTGAAACCATAAAACTCCTAGAAGAAAATACAGGCAGTATGTTCTCTGACATCGGTCTTAAAAGGATCTTTTCAAATACCATGTCTACTCAGACAAGGGAAACAAAAGAAAAAATAAACAAGTGGGACTTCATCAGACTAAAGAGCTTCTGCAAGGCAAGGGAAACCATGAACAAAATGAAAAGACAACCCATCACTTGGGAGGAAATATTTGCAAATCGTACATCTGGCAAGGGGTTAATCTCCAACATATATAAAGAACTCACGCAACTCAATAACAACAAAAACAACCCAATCAAAAACTGGGCAGAGGATATGAACAGACATTTTTCCAAAGAAGACAGATGGCCAACAGGCACATGAAAAGATGTTCAACATCACTAATCATCAGGGAAATGCAAATCAAAACTACGCTAAGATATCACCCATTAGAATGGTGATAATCACCAAGAGGAAAAATAACAAGTGTTGGAGAGGTTGTGGAGAAAAGCAACCCTCGTACACTGCTGGTGGGAGTGCAACTGGTGCAGCCACTATGGAAAAGAGTATGGAGATTCCTCAAAAAATTAAAAATAGAAATACTGTATGATCCAGCTATCTCACTGCTGGGTATTTCTCCAAAGAACTTGAAATCAACAATACAAAGAGATTTATGCACCCCTGTGTTCATTGCAGCATTATTCATAACAGCCAAGAAGTGGAAGCAACCCAAGTGCCCATCCAATGATGAATGAATAAAGAAGATGCGATGTATATATACGATGGAGTACTATGCAGCTATAAAAACAGACAAAATCGTCCCATTCGCAGCAATATGGATGGTACAACACCTTGAGGGTGTTACGTTAAGTGAGATAAGCCAGACAGAGAAAGACAAACACTGCATGATTTCACTCATATGTGGAAGATAAACAAGCACACAGACAAAGAGAGCAGATCAGTGGTTACCAGAGGGAAGGTGGGTGGGCACAAAGGGTGAAGGGGCACGTATGTGTGACGACTGACCAATAATAATGTACAAATGAAATGTCACAACTTTGTAAACAATCATAACCTTAATAAAAATAAATAAGTAAAAAAGAAGGGTGCTATTCTGTCTTTTTTTTTTTTCAGTACATCAGGGCACTGAAGTTAGCAGTGAGCTCTCTCTCTTTTTTTTTGAGGAGATTGGCCCTGAGCTAACATCTGTTGCCAATCTTGCTCTCTTTTTTTCTCTCCCCAAAGCCCCAGCACATACTTGTATGTTCTAGTTGTAGGTTCTTCTAGTTGTGCTGTGTGGGACGCCCCCTCAGCATGGCTTGAGCAGTGTGTAGGTCCGCACCCAGGATCTGAACTGGCGAACCCCGGGCTGCTAAAGTGGAACGCACAAACTTCACCACACATTCACACAGCCGGCCCCCATATTGTTGTTGTTGTCAGGAGTTCATTCTTTGTGTTGCCGAGTGGCGTTCCAGTGTATCGATGGACCATGTTTCTTTATCCTTCACCTGTTGATGGACATCTGGGTTGTTTCCAGTTTGTGCCTGTCACAGATAAAGCTGCTGTGAACATTCATGGCCAGTCTTTGTGTGGACGCGTGCTCTCATTTCTCTCAGGTGAATACCTAGGAGTGCACTGGCCGGGTCACATGAGAGATGTGTATTCAGTTTTTTGAGAAACCGCCAAGGTGTTTTCCAAAACGGTTGTACTGTTTCGCATTTCCTCCAGCAGCAAAGGCAAACTGCAGTTGCTCCATATTCTTGCTAATACTTGGTGTGATTGATCTTTTGCCCTTTAGCCATTCTAATAGACATGTAGTGATATCTCATTGTGGTTTTGATTTGCATTTCCCTTATGACTAGTGATGTCAAGCATATTTCCATGTGCTTATTTGCCATCTGTCTGTCTTCTTGGGAGAAGTAGCTGCTCCATCTTTTGCACATTTTTAAATTAAGTTGATTGTTTTCATGTAACTAAGTTTTGAGAGATTTAAAAATACAATCTGGGTAAAAGTCCCTTATCAGATATGTTATTTGCAGACATTTTACCCTTATCTTTTCAGTCTTTTAATCATGTCTTTCAAAGAACAAAAGTTCTTAATTTATTGAAGTCCAATTTATCAATTTTTTTAAAAAAAAAATCATGGATCGTGCTTTTAGTGTTGTACCTAAGAAATCTTTGCCTAACTCAAGGGCACATTTTCTCCTATGCTTACTTCTAGAAGTTTTATAATTTTAGGTTTTACGTTTTTTAGGGAATTTTTTTATATATGATGCTAGCTATAGTTGAAGCTCTTTTTTCACATGTGGATGTCTAAGTGTTCCTTTGTTGTAAAAGACTGGGCGTTCCCGTGAGCTGTCCTCACGTCTTTGTCAGCTGTCCGAATGTGTGCAGGGCTGTCTCGGGACTCCCCACTCTGTTCTGTGACTCGTCTGTCGGTTTACTGCCAGCACCGCCTGGCTTTGACTACTGTAGCTTTATGGTAAGTGTTAAAGTCTTCACTCTCCAATTCTGTTCTTCTGACTCAAAGTCATTTTCATTATTCTAGAACTTTTGCATTTCTATATGAATTTTAGAATCCGTTTGTCAATTTCTACCCCCCAAAAAAGCCTCCTGGGCAGGAGAGCATAGCCAGGGCTGGGAGACCTCAGTCAGCGGACGTGGAGGAGCGATTAAAACAATCACGAATCTGTGATCCAGATCTTTACGGAGATGCTGCGTCTGTGATAAGTGACAGACTATACACAGGAGCTTTCAGAACACCGAACAGAACTCTGGTCAATAAAACATACAATGGCAAATGAAAAGCTTAACAAAAGGTTTGCAAGATAGATTTGAAGATTTCATCCAAAAAGTAGTACGAAACAAAGAGAAGGAAAATCAGAGAGAAAAGATTTTAAAAAAACAATTTGAGATTCTGTCAAAAAGGCCCAGTACCCAAATAAGGGGAACTCCAGAAAGAAAGAAAAGAGAACCTGGAAGGGAGGAAATTACCAAATAATTCAATGAGGGCCGGTTCCCAGTCAGAGGGATGTGGCAGCCAGGCTGAGTGGGTTTGCAGTGTGGCCAGCGAGTGGACAGGAAGACCCACGCGGTGGCCAAGAAGAACCCTCAAAACCTCAGAAAGAGCAGGGGTCAAACGGGGCCCTGAGCCCAGTGCTCAGGGAAGTTCTTTCACCCCAGAAGTCTCAGCTCAGCCGAACCCCCAGGCAGAGTACAGGCCTCACACATGCACCGTCTCCAGATGCACATTCCACGCACCCCACCTTGGCAGACTGCTGTGGAGTCGCTCTGCCACAGCCTGGACGTGGGAGGGGTGCAAGGTGACACAGACCACAATGGGCAGGGGTCTGGGGGGCAGCCATCGGCTGGGGGTGGGTGTGGCCTGCTCACCCCGTGGTGAGCCCGGGGTAAAGTCAGCTCGGTTCTCAGGACGGGAAACTAAGGAAGCAATAAAACTAGACAAGTACCAACCCCGTGGAGAGCTGGCGATTGTGGCTTAGCTGCTGATAATATTTGCACAGTTGTAGTATTGTAAACGCAGCATGTACGAATTAACTGAAAACTCGGATATTATTATTTGGGGAGGATGAGGAAGGAGAGACTTCCATGGTGAGGTGTCCATACAAAATACCTAAAACTGAACAATCAAGAGATCACAATACAGGTGAACTGGGAAACATGGACACAAATTCTAGACCATGACAAAATTGTTGTGCAAGGAGCTGGCGCCAGGCGGGGTGGGGTGACATGCTGCCTTTTCTATCAGCATTGTAGAATTACTTGGCTTTTAAACTGTGCACGTGTATGACTGATGAAAATAAAAATCTTAAAATGTATTAACTTAAAAAGAAAGCACCGCCAGGCAGGAGCCATGTCTCTCTCCCCGCAGGCAGCACCCGAAGGTGACCTCCTTGAAGCTGGAGAAGCTGAGCCCCAAAGTGCTGAGTCGGCAGGTCCTGCACCTGCTGGAGCGGTTCGGTCTGGACCCAGGTGAGTGAGGCCTCCACACCCTGCAACGGGGGCGGGTGAGCCCACCTGCACACGCCCAGGGATGCACAGGGCTAGTGCGGCCTGTGGTTCAGCCCCACCAGGATCTGCCCACCCCTGTGTTGTCTTCCTGTCTCCTGCCCTGCTCCGCCTCTGCAGCCCACCCTAGGCCTGGTCACTGAGCAGCAGACTGGGGTCTGCGAGCCCCTCTGCCCACCTGGCTTGTCTGCAGGGAGGTTGGGCCTGGCCTGTGCTCCTTCCTCCTCCCCCGTGGTGATCATGGGCATCCTTGTCTTTCACTCACTTCAAAGGAAAAGTCTTACTGATTATGTTTTGTAGATTATTGATAATGTAGATTACAGATTACTGATAATGTTTTGTAGATTCACTTTATTAGATTATGGAAATTCTACTCAATTCCTAGTTTGCTGAGACTGTTAATCAGAAATGGATGTTGAATTTTATCAAATGTTCTTTCTGCATTATCTGTTGGGATAATGACAGGCTTTTTCCCTAGTGGTCTGTTAGTACGTTGGATTACACGAATTGACTTTACAATGTCAAACCGACCTTGCATTCCTGTGGTAGCCCCATCTCAGTCATGTTGCATTACCATTTATATACATTGCCAGGCCTACTTTGCCAACTTTTTTTTATTTAAGGATTTTTGCATCTGTTTTCACACCTGAAGTTGGACTCAGACTTTCCTTTCCTGAAATGTGTTTTTTTTTTCAGGGAATTTGTCTATTCCACTTACAGTTCCAAGTGACTGTCAGAAGTTGTTCATCATATCCCCTTGCTGTCTTTCAAGTGTCTGTAGAATTCTTGATACTAGTTATTTGAGCCTTCTCTTTTTTTCTTATTTTATTTCTCTTGATCAGTCTCACTGGAGCTTTTAGCCTTTTCAAGTAACTTTAGGCTTTTTGTCCCCAGTTCTGTTGAGATATAATTGACATATAACGTTGTGTTAGTTTTAGGTGTACCACCATATAATGATTTGATGTACATATATCTTGCAAAATGATCACCACAAAAGTTTAGTTAACATTCATCACCTAGATAGTTAGTTTTTTTTCTTAGCGTGAGAAATGCTAAGGCCTATATGATATGGTATTGTGAACTTTAGTCACGTGCTGCACATGACATCCCCAGGACTTGCTTACCCTATAACTGGAAGTTTGTACTTCTGACTCCCTTCATACATTTTGCCCACACTCCCCACCCCTGCCCCTGGCAGCCACCATTCTGTCCTTTGCATCTAGGAATCAGTTTCTTTAGATTCCACATATAAATGAGGTCAGATGGTATTTGTCTTGTCTATCTGACTTACTTCACTTAGCATAGTGCCATCAAGGTCCATCTGTATTGTCACAAATGGCAGGATCCTTCTTTTTTATGGCTGAATAATATTCCGCTGTATGTATATTCCACATCTTCTTTATCCACTCGTCCATCGATGGACACTCGGGTTGTTTCCATGTCTTGGCTGTTGTGAATAACGCTGCAGTGAACGTGGGGTACAGATATCTCTTGAGATAGTGATTTGTTTCCTTTGGATAAATACCCAGTAGTGGGATAGCTGGATCACATGGTATTTCTATTTTTAATTTTTTGAGAAATCTCCATGCTGTTTTCCATTGTGGCTGCACCAGTTTACATTCCTACCAACGGTGCGAGAGGGTTCCCTTTTCTCCACGTCTTTGCCAACACTTGTTACCTCATGTCTTTTTGATACTAGCCATTCTGACAAGTGTGAGGTGATATCTCACTGTGGTTTTGATTAGCCTTTCCCTGATGATTAGTGATGTTGAGCACCTTTTCGTGTACTTGTTGGCTCTTTGTATGTCTTCTTTGGAAAAATGTCTGTTTGGGTCCTTTGCCCATTTCTTATTGGGTTATTTGAGGTGTTTTGCTTCTGAGTTGTATGAGTTCATTATATATTTTGGATATTAGCCCCTTATCCAATACATGGTTTGCAGATACTTTCTCCCACTCCTTAGGTGGCCTTTTCGTTCTATTAATGGTTTCTTTGCTGAGCAGAAGATTTTGGTGGGACATCATCCCATTTGTTGATTTTTGCTTTTGTTGCTTTGCTTTTGGCTTTTTTGATCCTCTCTGTTGTGTGCCCGCCCCAGCCCACTAAACTAAATTTTAAGCCTTCTTTCTTCTTAAATATATTCTCCAAGTTTCAACATTATTATTATTTTTCAGCTCAAGGTATTTTCTAATTTCTCTTGTAATTCTTTTCTTTCACCCATGGGCTAATTAGAAGCGTGTTTCCTAATTTCTAAGCTATGTGACATTTTTAGTTATCCTTCTGGTGTGGTCTCTTAGCCTCATTGTGATCAGAGACCATATTTCATCTAATGTCAGTCGTTTGATTGGGTTGAAATGTGCTGTTATGAAGAAATCTATCTTCTCATCTTTGAAAGCAATCTGTCTTTTTTCTCTGGATACT
Source organism: Equus asinus (assembly GCF_041296235.1). NCBI lineage: Eukaryota > Metazoa > Chordata > Mammalia > Perissodactyla > Equidae > Equus > Equus asinus. Next base: position 10,142,731 of record NC_091799.1, read on the forward strand.
TTTAGGATCTTCCTTTGTCTTTGGTATTCTACAGTTTCACTGTCAAGAGACTAGTTATAGATTTCATTTTATTTATCTTGCTTGGGATTTATTGGGCCTTTTGAGTCTGCGCATTGGTGTCCTCAACGAGCTCTGGAAGTTCTCAGTCATTGTCTCTTTAGGCATTGCCTCTTCCCCTTTCCTCCCTCGAGCCTCCTTCTGGGACGCCGCATGACCGCTCTTCTCCTCTCTCCTCCGTGGGTTTTAACGCCATGTGTATTTTACATCCCTTCTCTTCTGTGTTGTGTAGTCTGGGTAATTTCTTCTGCTCTCCCTTCTACTTCACTAATTCTCTCTTCATCTGTGTCCAGCGTACTATGAAATCCATGCACTATTTATATTTCGATTGTTGTATTTCCAGCTCTGGAAGTTATAACTTGGTTCTTTTTGAGACCTGCCATTTTACTCTGTATGGCTTCCTGTTCCCTGAAGATATTTATTTATGTATTTATTTTTGAGGAAGATTAGCCCTGAGCTAACATCTGCCACCAATCCTACCCTTTTTGCTGAGGAAGACTGGCCCTGAGCTAACATCCGTGCCCATCTTCCTCTGCTTTATATGTGGGACGCCTACCACAGCATAGGTTGACAAGTGGTGCCGTGTCCGCACCCAGGATCCGAACTGGTGAACCCTGGGCCACTGAGGCGGAATGTGCAAACTTAACTGCTGCACCACTGGGCCAGCCCCTGAAGATATTTCTGATTTTGCCTTTTTTTTCTTTGAACATCCTACTCCTAGTTGCTTTCTGGTCTTTGTCTGAATTTCAGCCCCCTCCTTGGCTGTCACTGTCTGATTTCTCTGCCTCACTCACTGGGAGGCTAGTCAGCATCAGTGTGTGTGCGAGTCTCCAGCCTTGCATGAAGGTGCCGGCCTGCAGAAAGGAGAACACTGTTTGTGGCTTTTTGTAAATATGGAGGCGCAACATTGAGAGGTTTTGGTTCATGATTTTAAACAGCCCCTCTGCTGGCATTAGGTGTGAGGATGGGAGAAACAAGAAGAGGTGTGGACATCTGCAGACTGGCAGTGGGTCCATCAGGGTCAGCCAGGAGCAAAGAGCTGCTGGCCCTGCTGGCAAAGGGGACGCAACCTGAAGCATGGGCTGGATCTGAGAGGACTGGCCGGGCAGTGGGACCCCTGAGGCATGGGGAGGGGAAACAGCTGCCCGAAGGGGCCACCCTCAGGCTGTAGAATAAAATCAAGAGGGTGGAGTTTTAGACCCAGAAGCTCCAAGGAGGGGCCCAGCCCTGCAGTGCCAAAGTGGCTGGGCTGACTGGAGTGTGGGGCCACAGTCCCTGCAGCTGAAGAGCTGCCTCTGTGCTGACGCCAAAGGAGTGGACCGGGGGCAGGTCCCTCTCCCCTCTCAGGAGCCCTGCCCCATGCAGAGGTCACCTGCGGGCCTGTCCTGGGCACCAGGTCAGGGAACCCTGCTGGTGTCACTGAGCGGGAAGGTGGAGTGGGGACACCCAGGCCAGGCTGCCTGCAGCAGGGGCTCCCCGGGGAGCTCGGCACAGGATCACCCGGAGGGGTGATGGTGGCTGCTGTCGAGGTGAGGGCTGTGCCGCCTCCCTGGCAGAGGCTCCCCGACCCAGGACCCAGGACCCTGCAGGGGGAGGGAAGCGGGTGTGAGGCCTACGGACCAGGCGTATGGGCAGGCCGTGCAGGGGGCCACGGCTGGGCCTGGGGTGCAGGCTCTGAGCAGGGCCATCCTTCCTTCCGGCAGCCCTGCCACACCTCCCTTGACCGACCTGGCTCCCACTCGGGGTTGGGTTGTGGCCTCGGCAGGCCCGCGGCCTTTGGAGGCCTCAGACTGGCCTTAGCCCAGTGCCCCCAGGACAGAGTGTGCCCCCTTGAGGGTCCACCCCACACGCAGCCACAGCCATGCCCGAGGCTGGAGCAGGTTTGGTGCCCAGTTCCCCTGGATGGTAGGCCCTCCTCTCCTGAGCCTGTGGAGGGCTGGGAGGGCCGGCAGACAGAGGGCGGGGCACATGCTTCCTGTGGGTGCCCGGGCCAGTGGCCCCGCTGGGGAGCAGGGAGGCTGTCCGCCCGGGATACAGGTGCCCACCCAGGCCTCCCGCCATGTGCGTGCACCCCGGGCCCTTCGGCAGCTTCCCCAGCTGGCTCCAGGGGTCTGTCCCAGACAAGAGGCCTCAGGGTTGCAGGGCTGCCCCTTCGCAGGAGACCTGGTAGTTCCTAATTTGAGACAATACAAGTTAGCATTTCAAGGTCCTAAAGACTGCCCACCCAGAGGGAGGGGGAGCGGCGCCCCCTGCAGTCCTTGCCGTGTGTCTGTCATCGCGGCGTGTCCTCTGTTGGTGGACAGAAAACAGATAGAGAACTGGAGGTCCTGCTCGCCCCTCCACCCTGAGCTGCCCCCAGCCCACCCAGGCCAGGGTCCCAGGTGGAGCCCAGGCACGAGGCAGCGGGACGCAGTGTGGCCCAGGTCTTCGTTGGACATCAGGTGGTCGGGCCTCGCTTGTCTGCACCTTTGCCTGTGAAGATCTGTTTCCTGCAGCGTGAGCAAGAGCGTCCGGGTTTGGGTTGGCGCTCAGTGCGGGCTGCCACGTGAATTCCTCCTGTTAGTGTGGCGCCGTCTCAGGAGGCATTGGACAAAGTACCCCACTGGCAAAATGATGTGTGAAATCGTAGGCGTGTCAGGAAAGCTGGTTTCTGTCTGTTTGCAGATCTGAGTGTACGTCCGCTGCAGCAGGAACCTTGGCCTTTGGCCTTTGTCTCTGCCCAGAGGGCTCCTCTTTCAGCAATTCCTTCCTTCTTTGAGGAATTCATTCATTTCTGCATGCCTGCCTCAGGTTTTGTCTAAGCACCACCTGTGCAGTGTTGTCAGGGTTCCCAAGTGGCCTGCAGGGCACATCCGCAGGGTCTGGAGCCCTCCAGGTCCTGCATCTGGCCTGGGCAGGAAGGGGAGTGAGGGCACCCTGCCCCCCATCCAAAGAGTGGCTGGTTGCCTGCCTGGCGAGCTCCAGCCTCTGGGCAGTACTGGCCTCTGTTGTGCTCAGATGACATCCCTGCAGCAAAGGTGCTCCCCGTGCTGGGCGTGGGTGCTGGCCGGGGCGGCCACAGCCCTGACAGGCAGGTCCCGGCTGAGGTCCGGGGAAGACAGGCCCCCACCGAGAGGCGTGGGTGGGCAGGGCTCTGTGGTCAGCATCCCACCAGGACCCACCAGGGTTCGAGGACAGCCGGCCCCATGAAGGAGGAACAGCAGCTGGCTGGCTGGCTGGGCAGTGCCCTTCCTGGGCCTCCTCGGGCTCTGGATGGAATATGGAAGTGAGGCTGTGAGCAAACGTCAGACTGTAAACACGTGAGCAGGACGCCCTTCCTCAAGGAGTTCACACTCCGGTGGAGGAAGGACCTGCGTGTCCTGAAGGGCCCTGCCCGGAGAAGAGGCGGGAACGTCTGGTGGGCTGCTGCCCTCAGGACACCTGTGCAGAGGGAAGCTCAGCCGGGGGCACCGTGGGACTCAAGGTGCTGGTTAGAGGGGTGGGCAGAGGGCTCTGGGGCCCTGCCCGGGCGGGGGGCACCCACCTTCAGGCTTGGAGGGCGGCTCTGGTGTTGGGTGGAACCAAGCAGAGGCCAAGGCCGCCGGGGGCGGGGAGAGTGGGGGGGAGGGGAGTGGGAAGATGGGCAGGGCTATGCGCCCCCCAGCCCGTACTGGCTCCCCGGCTCCCCGGCGCTGAGCCCGGCCCTCTCTTTCAGCCTTGTGTCCCAACGTTGTGGCCCAGCAGCGCCTGGCTGCCCTGCGGTACCTGTGCTACAAGCGGTTTGTGGAGGTGCGTGGCCCTTGGTGGCAGGCGCGAGCTCGGGCCTGTGCGGTGGGTGTCCCAGCAGGCCTCTCGGCCTCTGGGCTGCTGCTGGAGAAGGTCACCTTGGTGTTCACTTTTGCAGAGAAGCATGTCTCAGGAGAACTGGGCCGACCACGTGCAGGTGAGTTTGGAGGGGTCCTGTCAGCCCCCACCGGGCTTCTGGAGGCCCTGCCTGGTGTGGGCACTCAACTGAGGCCTGGGCAAGGCCAGGGGACGAGTTCCCCTGAGAAAGTGTGTGCATGTGGCTCACGTGTGCGTGGGTGTGGCCAGACAGCTTCCAGATGGCTCACGAGCTGCTGGGTCGGTTCCCCCGATGGCCTGGCAGGTGGGGGAGCAGACGATGCAGAGAAAGGGCCCCTCCCCTCTGAGCAGAGATGCCACACCTGAGGGGAAGCTGGACCCCGGGCCTCAGGTATGCCCACCCCTGTCAGAAGGCGGTGTGCAAGAGGCACACTCAGGGGGCGGGCTTTGCAAGAGGACCCCACTGGGTAAGGCAGGGCCAGAGTGGCCCGGGACCCAGGAGCCCCCTTCACCTGTCCTGTCCAGGGCCCCAGGCGATGGAGGAGGAAAGGTTTGCTGAAGGTTCCGCCATGTTCACTGAGAGAAAATGCTAGACTGTCCTCGGGTGCCCTGCTTGCTCACGGCTCTGTACGCCCCCGAGGCCCAGTGAGGGTTGAGCCCCCAGACCCCTAGAAAAGAGGCAACTGCCCCCTGGGGTGATGCAGGGCAGCGAGTAGTTGGACTGCAAGGTCCATGCCCAGGCCTGGGGCCGCAGATCCCATCAGGACAGACCCTCTGGCAGCCCTTGTCCTTTAGACCTGAGCTGGAGGCGGGGGTCACCATGGAAGCCAAGCTGTCCCCTGACCCCAGGGGTCTTCATGAGCACGGAGCTTCCTCAACCCCAGATGAAATGGCCTTGGAGGAAGGTGGGGGTCTGTGGGAACCCGGGGGCAGCGTGTACAAGAACTGTGGGCCGGTCAGTGGACCTGGGAGTCACCTTCTCCTGGGCGGACAGCATAGCATCTGGTGTCCTGAGTGGCATCCAGTGGGGGGCAGCGCTGAGCCACCCCTGGAGTGATGGGGGGGGGGGGTGGTGAGTGAGTCACCAGAGAGGAACTCGGACCCGCGGGCAAGTCCCGGAAGGCCAGTCCCCCCTGGGTGCCAAGGCCGAGCCAGCCGGAAGGGCAGCGGACATCCTGAAGAATGTGGAGGGGTTTCCGCATATTGTCGTCCACGTGGGAACCCGCAGCCTGTGGGAAGCGGACGGCCTGCAGCTACTGGGGGCACAGCGCTGTCTGGGGAGGTGGCCCTGCCCATCAACCAGCAGGGCTCCTCAGGGAGCACGGAGGCCCTGGGGGCCGGAGGTCAGAAGGACGAGGGGCTCAGACTCCAGGCAGGGTGGGCTCCCATCTCCTCTCACTGAGCTACGGCGACCTGTGACTTCATGGACACGAGAGCTCAGCCAGGACTGAGACCTCCATCGGAAACCTGGTGGTGCAGCTGGCCAGGCCTCAGCCTAGGTTTCCTGAGGCTGGGGTGGGAGGCCCTGCGGCTGCGTGAGCTTCTCTGCTCCTGCACTGGGCACTGGTGTGGAGCCCCCAGCTGGATGAGAGACAGCCTTGTGTGGCCCCCATGGTCACTGCCTCCCCAAGGGCCACCCTGTATGTCCAATCTCTGGACCATGGGTGCAGGAGTGTCCTGTGGCCTCACCCACCCCTGAGCTTAACAGCTGGTCAGAGGGCTGGGGGTGAGGAGGTGCCAAGGGGGTACAAGGGTGGAGAGGATGTTCTAGAAAGACGGTCCAGGGGCGGGGTGCCACGAGGAGGGGCTGTTGGCAGATCTGGGCAAGAGCAGCAGTGTGGGGTGGGGGCTTGGAGATGAGGAGAAGGGCCTGGCTGAGGCCGTGGAGTCGGGCTGGGCTGTGGGCTGAGGATGGTGGCCCTTCGCCCTGGCCCTGTCGAGGCCCCTCAGTATCTCAGTCACTGCAGAGTGGTGGTCACGGGAGCTCTGGCTTTCAGGGGACAGTCTCTTCCTCCCAGGGACTCAGAGCCAGGTCTGAGGAGTGAGGTGTGGGCCTGGGGCTGCCAGGACTGTCTCAGCCCCTCAGGGCAGAGCCAGGCAGTTCAGTCCACGTCCTGTCCCCCCAGGACCTAGTGGGGCAGAATGAGTGGCTGCAGGAGCAGCTGCTGAAGCTGCTGACCTCTCACAGCGACACGGCCACAGCCGCCCAGTGTGCCCTGGACCTTTCGCTGCCCGAAGCACGGCTGCCGGCCACAGTGGCCGCGGAACTCAGCCGACTCAGGCTCCAGGAGAGGTGAGCACCCCCTAGGCTCAGGTGGCCACAATGGCGACATACTCTTGGGAAACAACTCCATGGGTCACAAATGCCAGTGGCTTAGGAATTAGAAAATAAGAGAAAACCAAGGGGCTGGCCTGGTGGCCTAGTGGTTAAAGCCCCACGTGCTCCACTTTGGTGTCCTGGGTTCCTGGGTTCGGATCCCAGGTGCAGACCTGCTCCACTCATCAGCCGTGCTGTGGAAGCATGCCACATACAAAATAGAGGAAGACTGGCACAGATGTGGGCTCAGGGCTAATCTTCCTCAAGCAGGAAAAAAAAAGGAAGATTGGCAACAGATGTTACCTCAGGGTCAATCTTCCTCACCAAAAAAAAGAGAGAAGAAACTAAGAATGGGCGCAGGCTCTCACTCCCAGAATGCAGGGTGCAAAGAGCAGATGGGATCCTAACCACCATGTCCACAGACCCAAGAGCCACATCCCCCACCAGGCTGCACTCCCCAGGAGCCGGAGGAACCACATTTGGGAGGGCAGGGGTGTGTGGGTGGAGGATACAGGAGGCCAGGCCCAGCAGACCCCTGCCCCTCCGGGTCAGCCCTGCTCCAGTCAGGCTGGACGTGCTGGGGTGGGTTGGGGGCACCAGGGACCCAGGGCACTGGGGGTGCCACAGCTCCACTCCTCCCAGGATGGCCGAGGCACCTTTTGAGGACAGGAGGGACGATTACTACCAGCTGCCCGTCACCAGGGAGAATGTGCACTTCCTGGCCTCGTGGGAGGACCTGGCCAGGCACGAGGAGGAGCTGCTGCAGGTTGGTTACCAGCTCTGGCTGTTCGTCAGGCCTCTGGGTGCTGGGTCCACAGCAGCCCCCACCGCACCTGGCTCTCCATCCTGCCCCACCCCCAGGCGCCCCGCAGAGCGGGCACTCATCCCACCGACGTGAGGCCCGCCCTGAGACACCTGCCCTTGGGCACTTAACCTCTTCTTGGCAGAGCTCACGGGGTGATGAGGCCCTCCCAACGCAGACCACCTCAGCTGGACTCTGGCCGTCAGGCTCAGCTGTGCCAGCTCACACTGCCCCTCTGTTTGCAGCCAGGCCTGGTCGGCGTGGACCTGGAGTGGAGGCCCTCGTTTGGCACGGGGGGCCGGCCCCAGGTGTCGCTCATGCAGGTGGCCGTGGAGGGCCACGTGTTCCTCCTGGACCTGTTGGTGCTCTCGCAGACGTCCCAGGCTTTCTCTCAGCTGGTGCTCCGGCTGCTCTCAGACCCCTCCATCACCAAGCTGGGTGAGCACAGCCCCTGGCCCTGCACCCCAGCCCTGCCTGCCCCAGGGGAGGGTGCTGGGGTGAGGCTGGGGCCTCTTCGTCCAGTGGCTGTCACACCGATAGCCCTTGCCCCTAGGTTATGGGATGGCAGGGGACCTGCGGAGCCTAGGAGCCTCCTGCCCTGCCCTGGCCCACGTGGAGAAGCAGCTTCGGGGCAGCCTGGACCTGCAGCAGGTGCACAGGCAGGTCAGTAGGGCAGAGGTGGGGACGGGGTGGGGGCATCTGTGATCCCAGGGGGTTGCTCCCCGCTCTACTGAGTTACCCACACAGCCACGCCTGGGCAGGGATCTTCCACCACAAGCTGGTGGGCTGTCTGTGGTCAGGTCTTGCTCATGGTCTCTCAGTAACTTTTGGGCTGGCCCCAGCCCTGCTCCCTGGCCACAAGTCACCAGGGCCCCAGAGCACAGGGTCCCCCAGGGAAGGAGTGTCAGCACACAACCCCACACTTTCCCTAGAACCAGCTCTGGGCTCCTCTCCGAGGAGCTCCTTGCACACACCCTTGGGGGTTAAGACATCACCCCCAGAGCTGACCAGTGACTGCCTCGGCCGCCCACACCCTTCTGCCCCAGCACTGGCTGTTCCTTCTCCAGGGCAGGCCCCTCACCCCCAGGGGGCACTGTCTTGGCAGATGCGGGTGGTGGACATGCCAGCCCCCAGCGTGGATGGGACCAAGGGGCCGAGGGGCCTCAGCCTCCTGGTGCAGCAGGTGCTGGGCAAGCCCCTGGACAAGAGGCAGCAGCTCTCCAACTGGGACCGGCGGCCACTGAGTGAGGCACAGCTGGTCTATGCAGGTGCGCAGCCCCCACTTCCCCCCACACTCCTACACCCCCACACCCCAAACACTGGAGGCTGACGCCAACCCCTGCCCACCCCAGCCACCGACGCCTACTGCCTGTTGGAGGTGTACCGAGTGCTGTGCAGAGACCCCACCCGCTTCCACCTGTCGGAGGACCTGGCCAAGAGCCTGAGGCCAGGGCGCAGCCAGAGACCGGGGGCCCGGGAGCAGCCCAGCCAACAGGAGGCCTCAGCCCTGCCGCAGCAGGTGGGTGAAGTTCCTCCGGGTCCCTTCATCAGGATCCTCAGGGAGGAGAATCACTGTCCTTAAAACTGGGACCTTACAGGGGTGGAGGCCTGGGGGGATCAGCTGCTTCCAGTAGGGCTCGGGTGCCTCCATGATGGACCCCCTGCCTGGAGAGAAGGAAAGCAGAACCATGGGTTAGCTTCCTGGAGGAGGAGGGGTCCCCAGCCCTCCTAACACCAGGTCTGATGTGACCCCGACCAAGGTTCAGGGCAGCATCTAGCTGTGTCCCCCTGCACATGCTTGGAGATTAATAACAGAAACCTGAACTGAGCTGGGTGGGGAGGGCCTGCAGGGCAGCGCCGGCCCCAGCACATCCTCAATCACTCCAAACAGGAAGTACAACTACTTTACATCTGAGGGAAGACTTCTCTCCCACCTGGGAACAGCCCAGCCAATCAGAAACACTGCAGCCCAGCCAATCAGAAACGCCACAGCCCAGCCAATCGGAAATGCTGCAGCTCAGCCAATCAGAAACGCCACAGCCCAGCCAATCAGAAATGCCGCAGCCCAGCCAGTCAGAAATGCCACAGGCCAGCCAATCAGAAATGCCACAGCTCAGCCAATCAGAAACGCCACAGCCCAGCCAATGAGGAGCCCTTGTCACCCTGATGTGATCTTCTCCCCGAATGGACTTCCCTTTAGAGCAGCCCCTCCCTCTCCACTTTTCTCTATAAAAGCAGCTCCCTCTTTGTTCTCCAGATTTGCGTGTGGTTTGCTTAACATGTGTATAGTGAGTTACAATTCTTTGGACTATTCCCAAATAAACTTGTTTGAGCCAAAATAACAGGCAAATTTGCTTTTTAAGTTGACAGCCCTGAGCCCCTTGCCCCAGTGCATACACAACCCAAGAATTTGTGTGCAGGCCCCTCTTGGGGTCCGGGGTGGGTGACCTTGTATCATTTTGCCTGTCTGTTTTTTCTGCTGTTTTCTGCACTGAGTGCATATTGCTCATGATTCTCTTTTTAAAGTGAAAAAAAAGAGCTGACCACATGGCCCCCAGGTCCCCACCACGTCCAGAGTGGGCCAGAGGTGGCCATGGGCTGCTGAGCAGGTCTGTGTTGCAGGTGCCTGTGGCTGAAGGCGAGGACACCACCCCGGAGATCCAGGCCAGAGCCTTCCGCGTGGTGTGTGACAGCATGCTGCAGGGGCTGGCACGGAGCCTCCGCTGTCTGGGCGTGGATGTGCTCGTGCTGGGCACCGGCGAGGACCACCGCAGGGCGGCTGAGGTGAGCAGACCTGGGGCTCAGGGCCCTGCTGTCTCCCTGTCTGGCCTTGTGTCCATTAGGAACAGGGCTGTGTCTGGGGTTGCCACAGAGGGCAGAGCTCCCCTGAGTTGTCAGGGACACTGTCGTCAAGGACAGAGATGTTTACAGCTTCCTGGCACATGGGGTCTGCCAGCTGCAGCCCTCGTGGCTCCTTTGGTGAGTGGGCCTGACACAGGAAGACCCTGGGTGGTCCCAGTCCCTCATTGGCCTTTGGCCCCTGGAAACACTGCATCCATAAGGCCCTTCCCTCCTCCCAGAAGCCAAGAGGAGATGCTGGTCATCTGGGGTGCAGGGTGCTCCCCCTGCAGGAGGCTCTGTTCACACCCACCGCAGGGAGGGACCAGCCCAGGTTCATAAGGAAACCCGGACCAGGGGTCTTAGAATTTCAGGGGTCTGAACTTGGATGCTGAACTTTTTTTTACGGGTTTATTTAAATATAATCCATGCTACACAATTCACTCATTAAAATGCACAATTCATTGGTTTTTTGTACGTTAGCAGAGTTGTGCAAACGTCACCACAGTCAATTTTAGAACATTTTCATGGCCCATTAAATGGTCTCTCCCACCACCCCTTCCCCCAGCCCATGGCAGTTTGGTTTCTGTCTCTCTAGATTTGCGTGTTGTGGACATTTCATAAAGTGTAATCCTACAACATGTGGGCTTTTGTGGCTGGCGTCTTTCACTTGACATAGTATTTTCCAGGTTCATCTATGTTGTAGCATCTGTCAGTGCTTCACTCCTTTCTATGACCAAATAAAGTTCCATTGTACGGATGAACCACAGTGTGTTTATCTGCTCTGCCATTCATCAGTCAACACTTGGACTGTTTGTACTTCTTGGCTGTTGAGAATTGAGCTGCTGTGGAAGAGCACAGAGATGGCTGTATCATCATTTTCATTTTTAATATGTGGTTTCTTTCATACATTTAAAAACATTCTTCTGGGAAGGGGTCTCCAGGCTCACCAGAAAGCTGGCCACTGCACAGAGCTGTTCAGGGGCCCTGGGACTGCAGAGCAGTGGGGTCTGTCCATCAGTAGGTGGTGTGTAACAAGAACACACTGCCATTCCACGCACACTGCGCTAGGCCCTGGGAAGGCAGCCATGTGTGCTTCAGCTCACCAGATCCTTCCGGCACACCCAGGAACGGTATTCTTCGTGTCCCTCCCTTGCTAGTGAGGAAGCTGAGGCGGGAGAAATAGAGACCTGCCCGTGCTGCTGGCCTGAATGTGGGGAGGCTGCGGGGGCAGGCAGAGCTGGGGGAAGACAGGCCCTGCCTGGTCGGAGCCCCGTCTCCTGTACTGGACCCTGGCGTTCCTGGCGAATGTCCACTCTCTCCCCCATCCCTGGCTCCTCGTGGGCTGCGTCTCCTGGAGGCCTGGTCCCAGCATTTAGGAAAGGAGGAGCTGGTTGTGCCAAGGGTAACGCTGGCTGCCCTCCCTATAGAAACCCCTCTGTCTCCTAGCCAGAGTTGTTTCCACCTTATTGGGGGCTGCAAGGACCAGCCTTGCTCCTCAAGGACGCGAGGCAAGGCATCAGCAGTCCGGGACCCGGGGCTCAGGGGGAGGTGACTTTCCACCAGCCCCCGAAAGTGCAGGGGTCTCCACCAGATGGGAGGCAGGGTTGGCCCCTTGTTCTCCCTCGCCATATTATACCTGTGAATTTTTACATTATGTGGCAAAAAGGGTTTGCAGGTGTAATTTCCTAATCAATTGACCTCAAAATAGATTATTTTGGATTTTTCCAAATCCAAAATTTGGTGCACCCAGTGTCGTCACGTGAGCCCTTAAAAGCAGAAATGGAAGGCAGGAGCCAGACTGAAAGCCCAGGAAGGCTTGGATGTGCTGTCGTTGCTTGAAGGTGGAGGCCGCACGTCAGGGAGACAGGGACCTCACTCCTGCAGCCACCAGGGACTGGGTCCTGCCGGCACCGAGGGAGCCTGGGAGTGGGTGCCTGCACGGAGCCCAGCTGCCAGCACCCTGGTTTCTGTGTGGAGCCTCTGAGCAGAGCCGCAGGGCGCACCTGGACTAGACTCCCACCGAGCTGCGTTTGATGCTGTGGAAGCTGCTGTGGCAAGACTAGACAACACCCAGATTGTGGTGCCCGAGGGGGGCGCTGCTGCAGCCGGCACCTAAAGACGGGGAAGTAGCGTTGAAATCAAGTAGTGGGCAGAGGCTAGAGGAGTTTTGAGGGTCCTGCTAGAAAAGGCGTAGACGGCCTTGAACAGGCTGCTGGTAGACATGCGGGTTTTTAGGGCTGAGCTGGTGAGGGCTCAGGGAAGGGAGGGGAAGAGCAGAGAAAGCTGGTCCATCTGGGGAGCGCCTACAGAGCTGAGAACAGACTGCTGGTGGGAATGCGGGTGTGGAGGAAGAAAGGGAAGCTGACCTGCTGGAGCTGGGATGTCTATGCCCAAGAACATGAGAACATCCCAGGTTGTCAGACCACAGGCACCCCAGTCCCCTCCCTGAGGGACACAGGACATGGGATTCATTGGTATTATTCATGACGTGAACCTGAGAGGTGCAGGCCAGGTCCTGTCCTCCGTGTGCTAACCTGCTAGTTATGGCCGAGTCTCAGCGGTAGGCTTTCCACAGTCCTTGTAACTTGTTCCGTCTCCTAGGTCTTCTGATCCGAGCGCTTAGTGAATTCTGTATTTTCAGCACAGGCTCTATGAAGTGGTGGGCTCTGTGTTCTCCTTCATCTGTCTCTGTAGCTTCGAGGCTTGTTTGCTCAGGTGAACATTCCGGACAATTGGGCAAGTGTGTGTCTGTTCAGTCACACCCGTAATGCTCTCTCTGACGCAGGGACAGCCCTTACGGCATTTTCTGTAGAGAACCGCTTTTGCAGTGGGAGCCATTGCATCCCTTTGGCTGTTTTAATGTTTTATTCTATGGATCTTCCCAAATCACATGTTTCCCCATCAGACCTCCTGAGTCGATGGGTTAGTCCTTTTGTATAAAAGGGTTATGCTTTGGGTTTCATTTTCTGTACCTTTCATGATGAGCATTCTCAATACACTTACAAGCATTACGAAAACAAGAAGGCACTGCTGGCGAGGGCTCAGGGAAGTGGGGCCACCTGTCCCTGGAGGAGGAGTGGTCCCTGCCGCACGGTGGCCGAGAGCGCAGTGGTGCTGTGTCCTGAGCTTGAGGGGGAGCAGGCCATTCACAGATGAACTGAGGGGTATTCAGCTGTGAGACCTCCCAGCAGCTGAAGGTGCGGCCTGGGTCTCCTTGCTGCTTGTCATCAAGGGTGAGAGGAGATCTGTCAAGTGAGAAGGAGGCAGAACTCAGTGATTTGGGAAATTCTCAGCCTGTCCAGATGGCATAGGATGCTAAAATTTATGACCGCTCCCAAAAGCCTGGCTGCGAGAAGAGGCCGTGTATGTCTACACGAAAGCCAAAGGTCAGAGGGGGCAGTCACAAGAGTGGCGTGGGCCTTGAGGACCTCACCCAGACCTGAGCCCTCAGCCACCTCAGCGAAGCCAAGGTTAGAGGAGAAATTCCCTCCGGGGTGGACGGCTCCAGGCCGTGCGCACAGTGGTCCTGCTGCTCGTGATCCCCCGACGGCCTGCCCTACGGGCCCAGATGTGCCTGGGCAGCCCCACGTCGTAAGCCAGTTCTTGTGATCAGTCTCTCTCTGTCTCTCCCGCTGGTTCTGCTTCTCTAGGCGACCCTGACTCAGACAGTTGTTGGTTCCAGAAGTGGTTCCAGGGTAGGGTCTTCAGGATGCGTTCTCCGCGTCGGTCTCCTAATCTGATAGATTTAAAGGCACTGTCTCCAGTGGTAAAGAGGTCACTGGTGGTCCGTGGTGTGATGTGGCAAAAGTTACCCAAAGTGATGCCATTGGATGCCCCTGGTTGAATGCCTGCAGAAGGAGAGATTCTGAGTGACCGTGCATTTGCCGCTCAGGACACTTGAGTCACAGTAGCGAGTACAATGGGACCGGCTGGCCGCTCTCACTGTGCGGGGAAGTGGGAGACGGAGGGATGTGTGCAGGCTGCACGTCCCCGGCTCACGCTCTGCATGAGGATCCTGAGAGCTTCTGCATCTCAGAAGCATCTCTTCTGCTGCCCCAGAAGCAGCCCTGCTCTCCTGAAGCCGCAGCTGAGACTGTGGAGACTACCCCAGAGTCATGCTGTGACGGGCTGAGTTACGACATGAGCTGCACTCCCCGTTGGTGGTGTCAAACCGTCCGTCTTCCCACTCCTGTTGGTGTAAAATTATAGTCAGTGTTTTTTTTTTAAAGATTGGCATCTGAGCTAACAACTGTTCCCAATCTTTTATTATTATTGCTTTTTCTCCCCAAATACCCCCAGTACATAGTTGTATATTTTAGTTGTGGGTCCTTCTAGTTGTGGCATGTGGGACGCCGCCTCAACATGGCCTGATGAGTGGTGCCATGTCCATGCCCGGGATCTGAACCTGCGAAACCCTGGGCCGCCAAAGCAGAGCGAGCGAACTTAACTACTCAGCCACGGGGCCGGCCCCTATTCCATGTATTTTAACTCGTCTTTCTCTGAGTCTCCGTGAAGTTGAGTGTCTTTTCACATGTTCACTAGCTCCTTGTGCCTTCTGCTCTGTGAACTGCCTTGTGCAAAAGAGGGTTAATGGAGCAGGTCGGACACTGTCCTGAGAACAGCCTGCTTGCAAGGCTGGTCCTCGGCTGGCCTCGGGAGCGTGGCTGGTAAACGGTTCCCTGGCTGAGGTGAACCTGTCGCTAAATGGTGAGGTGGCTCCCTGTGCCTGGACCATGCCACAGCGTGGTCTCTGTGGACACTTGTTCCTTCCGGCCGTCTGCAGTGTGGGTGTCTGCCAGGCAGAGCCCCGGTACAGACATCAGGTGCTGAGTCTGACGGACAACACGCACTGCACGTGTTATTACAGCCGTGAAGGAGCGGCTCTGCTTGTCCCAGTGGCTCTGCCGGGAGCGGACTCTGGAAGCTTCTGCCTGGTTTCCTCTGCTCTTTGCCCTCCACCTTTCCCGCTGCTGATGTCACTTTGCTTCCTTTCCCCGACGTGAACCTTCGCCGTGAGCAGGACTGTTCTGAGTCCAGTCCACCTCATGAGTCCTTGGACCCGGGGGTGGTTTGGGACCCTCGGCCCCTCTGCCCGAGTCGCCCTGGCAGCACACTCGTCTTCGTCCCTCTGGCTTCACCGTCCCCTTGACATCTGGCAGGACATGCCCGCCTGGTCCTCCTTTGCCCTTTGCCCTTTCTGTAAGTTTAGAAAGAGCCCATGGGTGGGGGCTCTGCTTGGCACTGCACCCACTCGTAAACCACGTCAGGGGACAGTGCGTCTCCCACCCACGATGTTTATCTGACGTTTCTCTGACGTGTTCCACGCACAGTGAACACGCTGCACGAAGCCCTGTGCGTCGTTGGTTAGGGCCGCCCGGAGCTCTGTGTTTTTGCTGCTGTAGCAAACGTGCTGTTGTTTCCTGTTGCAGGCGTGCGGCAGCTCTAGGTTGCCTCAGAATTGGTCTCCTATCCAGAAACCTTGCGAAACGCCCCTCAGTTTTACTGAATCAGCTGTCAATTCTTTGGGGTTCTCTTTGTGGGTATCACCCCCGAACAATGATAGTTTTATTCCTTCCTTTCCAATCCTTGTAGTTTTCGTTTCTTTCTCTTATGCTATGACATTATCCAAGACAGTATTGAATCGGAGCAGTGGTTGTGGCCGTCTACCTCGTTTCTTAGTTAAAAGGGAATGTTCAGGGGCCCAGCCCAGTGGCGTAGTGGTTAAGTTTACATGCTCCGCTTAGGCAGCCCGGGGTTCGTTGGTTCAGATCCTGGGCGTGGACCTACACAACACTTATCAAGCTGTGCAGTGGCGTTGACACATAGAAAATAAAAGACTGGCACAGATGTTAGCTCAGTGACAATCTTACTCAGCAAAAAGAGGAAGATTGGCAACAGATGTTAGCTCAGGGCCAATCTTCCTCACCAAAAATAATAAAAATAAATGAATGAGTGAATGAATGAATGAATGGGAATGTTCACGTGAAGTGCAATGGTTGCTAGACAGACTCCCCATCCCGGGATCCCACGTTGGCTGCACGTTTTTGTTACGAAAGAGATTGGGTTCCGCCTAGTGCTTTCTCTGCAGCTGTTGAGATAATCATGGACTTTTTTCCCTTTAATCTGTGAATGTGATGAACCACATGCTTAGCATCTTTAATTTGGAACTGACCTGGCGTTTTGGGGTTGAACCCCACTCAGCCGAGAATCTTCCCTTTTTATGTGTCGCTGCTGTGGTCTGTGGTTCTCGTTTGGAAATTTGGGTCTATCTACAGAGTACGTCTGACACAGAACTTTTCTTTCTCGTCATCATCTTTTCTAGCCTCATAAACAAGTTGGGAGTCTCTCCTCTTCTCTGTTTTCTGCAGCTTTGAGTACTGTTTAGATTATCTTCTCCTCAGATGTTGGCTGACTTCCTGCAAAGCTTCCTGGGCACAGCATTCCGGGGCAGGAGTTTCTAGCGCTGATCCTTTTTATGTAATAGTTGTAGGATACCTAGTTGTCTGCATCTTCTCCAGTCGCTTTTGGTAATTGTATCTTTTTCTGGAATGTGTCCATTTCGTCCAATGTTTCTGATGCCTAGAGAGGCTGATCCTCTGTTAAAGCTGGGCTGTGTCTGGGCTGTGTCTGGGCTGTGTTCGCGCCCACCCTGCTTGCTGCTCGCACGCGTCCCCCTTTCTCCTGAGCTCACAGACAGCGTCAACTCAGTGAGTCTTTTCAGGGAGCCAGTATTTGGCTTTGTTGATCCTCTCGGTTGCATTTTTGTTTTCTATCTCATTAATTTCTATTCTTATCTTTATAGTTTCCTTCCTTTTGCTTTCTTGGGGTTATTTCCAAGTGGCGTGCTTAGCTCTGTAATTTTCAGCCTTTTAAATTTTACGATGTAAACATTCGAGACCATAAATTTTTCTTGAAGTGGTGTTTTCACCGCATTCCATCAGTTTTGATATATAATGTTTTCATTATTTTTTAGTTCTAGTAATTTTTGAGTGTCCATTATAATTACTTATTTGACTTAAGAATTCTTTAGAAGGCTGTTTTTCAATTGCAGAAAGCTTGGAGTTTTGGAGCTTTTTAGTTATCTTTTTTTTTTTTGAGGAAGACTGGCCCTGAGCTAACATCTGTGCCCATCTTCCTCCACTTTATATGTGGGACGCCTACCACAGCATGGCTTGCTAAACGATGCCATGTCCACACCCGGGATCCAAACTGGCGAACCCCAGGCCACCGAAGTGAAATGTGCGAACTTAACCACTGTGCCACCAGGTCGGCCACTTTAGTTATCTTTTTAAAATGGGTTTCTAACCTAACTGAATTATAGTCAAGGAGCAGAGTCGGTATACTGCCTATTTAGATACTTGTGAAGACTTGCTTTGTAGCCAAGTCGATGATCCTTTTTCTAAAGGTTCCGTGTGGACTCTAAAAGGATGCGTATTCTTCCCGAGTCGTGTTCATGTCTCTCTCTCTCATGCCTCCAAATCATCTGCGTCTTATCTGATTCTTTTTCTGCCCGATTCTGTCAGAGGCTGAGAGAGCTGTACTGCCATCTCCTATGATGGTGGATTCATCAGATTCTCCTTGTAGTCATGTCAGTATTTGCCTTCTATGTTTTAAAGTTGTGTTATTAGGTGCATGTGCATACCATTTTTAGAATTCTTTTATCTCCCTCTTGAGTGACATTTTCTCCAATCACAAGGTGAGCTTCCTTGGCTCCAGTAAAGCTCTTTGCCATAAAGGCTGTTTGAACTTAGAGCAGGACATTTCTCCAGCAGCCTTTGGTTCATGTTCGTACATCACATTCTCTTCCTCCACTTGCAACCCACCTTTTACTCTTATATATTAGGTGCATTTCATATAACTGCTTCTGGCTGGATTTTTTAAAACTTTAGTCTGACAATCTTTGTTTTCAACTAATTAGTTTAGTCCATTTACATTTATTGTAATTTGAGTCTAGCTGTACTGTCCTAATTTGGGCTCTATATCCATCCTACTTTTTCTGTTCTTTTTTCCTTTTGTTTCTTGTATTCTTTTAGCTTCTTTACCCTTCTTCTGTTTTTCCCTGTATTAGTTTCAAAGTTATAAATTCAATTTCTGTTCTTCTAGGAGTCACCCTAGAAACCTCACCATGTGTATCTGAGTTGACAACATCTGAAGTTAAAATTAATACAGGGATCTTAGATCAGTTTCACCTTCTGACCCCCTTCCCATCTTACCTGCTATTATTTTCCCATATTTTAACACCATGCGATTTCTCTCAATTCTACACATTAGACACTATCGTATTTGTTTTGTGTATTCCGTGGCTTTTAGAGCTGATGTTGTGTGGACATGCACATGCATGGCAGACCTTGCATCAAGACAAGGCCAGCTCTTTCTTGCTAAAAGGACTTCCTTCACCAGGTCCCTTCACTGGGGCCGTTTTTCCCTGAAGAATCTCCATGCCTTCTCTCTCCTGAAGGAAGATGTTGCTGGGTTTATGATTGCAGTCTGACAGAACTGTGACAACAGCCATGGTCCTTTGGGGCCCACTGTCACTGCTGAGCCTGTCACCAGTGCTGCGTCACCTCTGGTGGCCGGGCTGCTTTCCTCCTGACTGCCCTTCCTTGTGTTTACTTCAGCTGTGCTTGTTGGTTTTTAATTTTGTTTTTTATTCATCACGCAGGTGTATATTTGTAGCCACTTGATTTAGTGCTTTTTTCTTACCTTTTTGTGGTAAAATATACATAACTTAAAATTTATCATTTTAGCCACATTTAAATGTACAATTCAGTGGCATTAAGTACATTCACCATGTTGTGTAACCGCCTCCACTGTCTGTTCCCAGAACAACTTCATCATCCAAACAAAACCTCCGCAGCCGTGAAGCAGTCTTTCTCCATCTCCCTGCCCGGCCCCTGGTGACCGCTGTCCCACTTTCTGTCCCTGTGAATTTGACTCCTCTAGGTCCCTCATATAAGTGGAATCAGACGATATTTGTCCTTTTGTGACTGGCTTATTTTGCTGAGTTTAACTCTTTGAGAAACTGCCATACTGTTTTCTGCACCATTTTACGTTCCCAACAGCAATGGACAAGGGCTCCAATTTTTCTACATCTTCACCAACACTTATTTTTCCTTGTTAAAAAAATAAAAGCCATCCTAAGGGGTGTGACGTTGTGTCTCATGGTGGTTCTGATCTTCATTTCCCTCATGACTAATGATGCTGAGCATCTTTTCAAGGGCTTGTTGGCCATGTGTGTCTCTTCTTTGGAGAAACATCTATTTGAGTCCTTTGCCCATTTTTCAGTTGGGTTATTTGCTTTTTTGCTGTTGAGTTTTAGGAGTTGTCTATATATTCTGGGTAGTAATCCACGATCAGATATATGATTTGCAAGTATTTTTGCCCATTCTGTGGGTTGTCTTCTCACTTCCTTAATAGTGTCCTATGATGTACAAAAGCTTTTAATTTTCATAAAGTCCAATTTTCCTATTTTTGATTTTGTTGTCTTTGCTTTTGGTGCCACATCCAAGAAATCATTGCCAAATGCAATGTCATGACATTTTCCCCTACGTTTTCTTTTAAGAGTTTTGTAGTTTTAGCTCTTATGTTTTTGAGTTGGCCCCTAGCATGCTCCAAAGATAACTCACGATTTTTCAGGATGCATGCTGAGCACATCGATACACCTGTCCTTCACATTTCTGCCCATTGCAGCTGTCACCCCACTGATGTGCACTTGCCTCCCCCCCCCACCCCCCTATGGCATGTGGGAGCCTTCCTTGGACCCTGGGTCCTTCTGACAGGACACTTGTAGACTTTAACACTTCTTTGCTTTCTGATATGATGAGACATCCAAGCTTCACTTTGTGCATTTTCTGCTTCAAGCCTGGAGTCAGCTATTTCTTTAAAGAGCCCTGGTTCCCTTTGGCGTGAAACCTATTTAGAAACCAGTCTGGGCACAGGTGCTCACGGCCACAGGGTTGGTTCTTGCTTGTAGGCCTTGGCAGTGGGCAGAGTGATGAAATACGTTTAAATATTTATTTATAAAAGACATCAGAAATTCATACTGAAGCTTTCTGTTCAGATCTGGGGTTTATTGTGTAATCTCCTTAATTTTAGTCCATATCTCCTTTCTCTCAGCTGAAAATCCTAACACTCAAACACCAGCATTTTCTGTGTGTTGTATGTCACAATTCACACACGAACGTTTCAGAATGACAGTCTCAATATCGTCACCAACAACAGCACGACTGCAGAGTTTTTCTGTCTTTGGTCTGTAGTGCGGCCCCCTCAAGACACATGGTCAGTTTCCCGTGTTTTGATGTCACTTGGAATACTGCTCTCTTTGTGGTTCATTTGTTTCATCTTCTTTGGATTTTTAGAGATTGGTTTTTAAGTTTAATTTTGTTTGCGAGTATGTAAAATGTTTGCATGATTCTAAGACCAAATCTGTCAACCAAGGTAATGCCCAGGGCTTGGGCTGCAGACATCTGACGGCTGCTCGGGTCCCAAGCAGAGGCAGCTCTGGGGACAAGCGAGGGCCTGCGGGTGTCCTGGGAGCCGGCACACTCCCCTCACCTGCCGCTCTTCCCTCCGGCACAGGTCGCCAGGCAGGAGGGGAGGGTCATCCTGACGTCAGGGCTGCCGTACCACAAGGTGAGGACCCCGCACACAGCTGACACCTGAGCCTCATCCTCCCACTGGGGCCTCGGCCCGGCCTAACCCTCTGCCACCCCCACCTCGGGCTCTGCTTGCCATGGGGCCGATGAGGGTGGGGCTAACCCACCCAGGTGGCCAAGGGGAGGCTCTTGACCTCTGAGCTGGGGTGGGTGGGGCGGGCCTGGGCAGGTTCTGGGTTTGTGCCCACCTCTCAGCGGCCGCATCTCTGCAGCTCCGGGCCCAGGTCAGGGCTGGGCGCTGTCTCTCGGTGGACTGCTCCCTCAAGGCCCGGCAGCAGGCGAAGGCTGTGCTCAGGCATTTCAACGTGCGCGTCACCCACGCCGACATCTTCAGCCGCTGCCAGGTGGGTCCCATACGCCCCGGGCCTGCCAGGGAGCCACCTCTGTGACAGGCAAGGCCCATCATGTCTCTGGCCAGTGGCAGGACGGTAAAGGCCATGTGTCTGAGCAGCGGCTGCTGCCTAATTTGTGGCCTTTTTACCTCTTCCTCCCACCCCCACCCCGACACCCACACGCGTGGCCGGGGCACTGCATTCTGGGGTCAGGAGGTGGCAGAGCCTTAGCCAGCACAGCCATGAGGGGCAGCTGTGGGCTGAGGGGCAGCTCAGATGGGGTGTCCGTTCAGATTTGGGGTATTTCCTCCTGCACCCAGGGCTGGCCTCCTGTGGGGCTTCTGGATGGAGTAAAGGGACCCAAGGAAGTCACATCTGGCTGGCAGGTCCCATTTTCTGAGGGCAACGTCAAGAGGCCCAGATGGCCATTGGGTCCACCCTGACATCTTGAAGGGTCTGGGCGAGGAAATCCTCAGGTTGGGACAGCTGTGTCCAGGGTTGAGATCCACAAGGGGCCTGGGGCCAGGGCGCCATGTGCTGACTCACGCTGGGGAGGGGCTCCCTCCTCTCCCTCCCCTGCGGGCCTGGGGGCACTGTCCCAGCTCTGGAGCCCCCATCCTGTCAGGCTGAGAGGGAGGTGACGTGGCCTTTGTGCCTGGCCCTGCCAGGCTGGGGCGTGGCTGCTTGGTGTTGGGGTCTCCACGGAGTATGGCGGGCAGAGGGCCGTGGGGTCAGTCCTGGCGCGCCACGCTGGCTCCTGATGCGGAGCACCAGCTATTCCCAGAACATTCTGGAGTTCGGGCCACCATGATGACGTTCCATCAGGAGCAGCTCTCCAAGTCCAGCTGTTTGGTGGTAGCTCAGCCCCACCTCTGGGTGCCAGGGGAGAGGCTGGCCCCACCCAGGGCACGGGCGAACGCCGCCCTCCACTCCGTGGCAGCTGCGTAGTGCCATCTCCATCTGAGTTTTGCTGCATCCGTGCACTTCTGTGCCCAGTGCCCCCAGGGCCACGCCCAGCAGAGTGAGGGAGGAAGGAGTGGAGGCTTCTGTTTCCAGGCCAAGCCCCGCCGCCCGCCTGGGGTGCAGTCTGTGCAAACCCCAGGCCCCTGCACTGCCAGGATGGCGGGGAGCTCACTCGGAGCCTTTCCTTAGTGTTGAGCTCTGGGAGGCAGGAACCCCGTCTGCCGTCTCTTTGTCTGTGCTCAAGCCCGAGTGTTGTAAAGACCCCAGGACGTCCGGACGCCTGGGAGGCATTTTAATGAGCTTTTCAGAGCCTCTGCTGGTGCATTTTCTTAAGAAAACAGGAAGGTGGGTAGCTGGGAGGAAACCCCCGCTGGCCCCCCAGGAAGCCGCGTGCTGGGGAGCAGCCTGACGCTCCTTCAGACCCGCAAGGGCCAGGCACTGCAGGCGCCCTCTGTGCCCCTGAGCAGACGGGGGGGGGGGGGGGGGGGGGGGGGGGGGGGGGGTGGGGGGAGCCTCCAGGCCTTGCTGCCCCCACCTCCCCCCTCCCCACACCGTGGGCACTGCCTCTAGGCCCCGCCACCAGCCATCACCCCACCACAGCCACAGCCCCCTGGCTAAAGGTGCCCTGCCCTGCCTGGGGGGAGAGCAGGCTGCAGGACCTGGCAGAGTGAGAGAGCCCGTGGCCGCGTGGGGCCGCTTCAAAGGCTGAGAGGCAGAGCTGCACCCAGATCAGGGACCAGCAAGTGCATGGGCTGGAGAGGGCAGCGCTTGGCCGCACCAGGGAGGGCCAGCGTTGGGATCCGTCCCGGCTGCAGCAGAGGGGACAGACTCAGAGTGTTCTGACGCAGGTGGGGGGATGCGGGGATGCAGGAGACCCGGGAGCAGGTGCTGTGTGTGCCCAGGCGGGACGCGGGAGCAGGTGCTGTGTGTGCCCAGGCGGGAGGCCGTGGTGACTTGCACCTGAGTGGCAGCTGCAGCAGGTGAGGAGCAGAGCGTTCAGAGCACGATTCAGCGCCTGGCCAGCTCCTAGGGCTTAGGCCGAGCCCCTGGCTGGCGGGGAGGGAGGGTGCTGGCTCTGGGCTCTTGGGGGTCTGGTCTGGAGGGCATGTCAGGCACCAGCCTCCTGGGAGCACCAAGCCCTGGGCAAGGGCAGTGCGTAGGGAAGGGGATCATGGGGTGCCTCGGCCCCAACTCACTGCCCAGCTGGGGGCCCTGCCCTGCGCCATCTCTGTTTGCAGTAAACATGCATTCTGCATGTGGTCAGCTGGTAAGAGGACAGAGACAGGGCCCATGGCCCTGGCAGGAAGCAGAGGCCGAAGTGAGGGGCTGGCCACTGCACAGCAGCAGGCGGGAATGCAGGCGTGAGGCTGGGCCCAGTGTCCGATGGCCTTTGTCGGCCCCTGAGGCCCGAGGCTGTCCAGCTCAGCTCAGAGGAAGGCAGGCTGGGTGGGCCCCAGGGCAGGACCCTCCCTGGGTGGCAGATAGCTGTTGGGGTGGTCCATGATATGCACAAGGACACCGAAAGACCTGCACGATGGGGCCAGGATGGCAGAGAGGGGGTCTCTGAGAAGCCAGGGTTTCTGAATTGGAACCTGGCCTTGGTCACCACGGAGGTGTCTTGGGCAGGGCGGGACTGAATTCGCTCCACGTCAGCAGACTGCCAGTGTTAGTGCTTAGGCGGGAGGCAAGGTCGCCACCGTGGTTCACAGGCCACAGACTCTGTCACCGTGAGCAGAGGCAGCTCAAGTTCCGTCGTGTCTGCACCAGGGCTGGGTAGCCTCAGGCTACGTCCCACCACCTGCTCCCCTAGCCCCCAGCCATGCGTTCTCAGCCGAAACCCAGGAGCTCAGCCTGGGCAGCGGCCAGGAACTCTGACCACCAGCCCTGCACACCAGTGGCCCCCTCTCCCAACCCGATGCCTGGAGAGAAGCTGTTCTCAGGGCCGGCCAAGGTGGACCTGAGGCCCTCCCATAGGTGGACACCAAGAAGCCCAGCAAAGGTGCTTCACGGACACCCAAGGTGGTGCCTGAGGCTCAGCACAGTGGCCGGCCAGCTCCTGCATCTGCAGATCTCTGCTCCGCCCACAGACCCCTGCTCTGCCACCATAGGCTACAGTAAGGGCGGGCCTGGAGCATAAGCCCGACTGGGCATCAGAAGGTGCTGGCCGCTGGCCAGCAGAGAGCAGCACACTTAGGAATGACCCCAAGAGAGCCTGTCCTGTGCCCCCAGCGGGCCTGAGCACTCTGGATGCTGGCTCTGAGCCGTCACTGCCCCCGGCCCAGGCCAGAGCTGGCCACCTCCCTGGAGAGCTCCGGCCGCCAAGCTGTTTCCATTCTCTTTTCCTTCCTTCTGCTATTTTGGTGCTTTTCCCGAGGGGAAGCCCTTGACACACGGAGCGTTCCCAGAGAGAGCCACTGCTGTTGGTTGGCGGGCCGGGTACAGCTCGGGCCGTGAGCGGAGACGGAGAGGGCCGGGGTCTGTGCTTCGCCCCGGCGCCCAGCACCTGACCCCGAGCAGCACTGACGCTCCACGTGGCGTGTGCCCTGGGCGCTGGGATCCGCCTCTGGGGCATCAGCTCGTGAGGATGGAGACCCTCTCGAGGCCAGGAGCCACGTGGGAGCCTCTGTGGGCAGGGAGAGGGCCCATGGGTGCCCTGGGGCCCAGTGTTGAGGGGCCATGGGTCTCTCATTGTGACCCCTGAAGCTGGTGACCTGGGCCTGGGATTGTCCATCAGGAACGTACGCCAAGAGGACGTTCCCAGTGCCGTCCACCATGGGAAAATATTTTATCATAGAAATGTGAGTTAAAAAAAAAGCCTAAACAAGAACCCCTGACGTAGCCAGGCGTAACGTCTATTTTTACTGTCCCTCCGGTCCTCCCCCGCCGTGGTAGGGAGCGGGCCGTAGCCCCCCTGTGGGAGTGGGTGAGTGTCCTGGAAGTTGGTGACGTCGGCCCCCGGAAGTGGGCACCCAGGAGGACAGTGAACTCGAGGAACTCTCAGGGAGAGCCAAACGTGGGGCCCCCAGAAGGCAGAGGAGGCTGCACTGGGGAGCTGAACCTCAGGGGCCAGGTCAGGGCACCCAGGAGGCCCCAGACTGGGCAGGGCCTGGGAGGGAGGTGGACGCCGGCCCAGGCTGCTCTCTGGTGGGGAGAGGGATACGAACAGAGGGCCCTTGGGACGGGGAATGCAGGGGACTCCCAGGCAGCCGCACCCCCAGTGCCCACACCCAGAACCTGGAGGCCAGGCCCAGGGGCCAGCTGGGGCGCCTGTGCCCGGCCCAGTCCCTGGGCCTGGAGACCCTCCCTCTATCCTGATGACTGACTGCAGACGGAGCGACGGAGGGACGGACAGGAAGAGGCGCAGCAGCCGCTGACCCCGCCCCTCCCCGGCCTTTGTGCTCCGCGGCCCCAGCCCCGTTCCCACACTCAGTGGCCCTGGGGTCACACAGGCACAAAGGCTTCAGGAGGGGCCGTCACCCTGTGCAGGGAGAGACCCAAGCCCTCTGGCTCCGGAGGCTGTGCTGGGGCCGGCCTTGGGGTCTTGGGAGGAGAATGCTCCGGAGCAGCAGCGTGGAGGGTTCTGGCACTGTCACGGGGCCTCACGGGCAGGCTTCAGCAGGACTGGGGCCCGGCACACCCCCAGACTCGGGACGCTGGCCAGGGTGATGCCCTGGGGGTGACAGCAGGGAAGGCCCAGGCCGGTCACCCCAAAAGGCCACCCCTCAACCCTCCCTCTCTCTTCCAGAAAAGCCCTGAGTCTCAGCCAGAGCCTAGTGTCAGTTCCGCCAGGTGGCCCACGGGGGGACTGAGGACCTGGACCCCACTGGCCTGGGGGCCCCCCAGCTCCTGGCGACCCTGACCCTATCCCGGCTGCTTTACAAAGGATCCTGGCAGTGCTGGGCCAGCCTGTCAGCGACACCCACGACACCGAAGCAGCTGCCACTGGACGCAGCCCCTCCAGCAGGCAGCTAGCACCACCTGCTCCACGGGGATCCTGCCCCAAGCCACCCTGTGTTGTCCAGGAAGTGTGATGAGGCTACACTGGGCCCTCTGCCCCCAGCCCACCCCTCCCGTCCCCCTCGGGTGTGTTGTCCCTTGGAGCGGCCTGGGCTGAGGGACCCGCTGTGGCTCCTCTGGGCCAGCGCCTGGGGAGGGCAGGTGCGTGAGTCCCCCCCACCCAGCTCCCAGCTCACCTCTCCTTCTCGAGTCTGTCCACATGGGGGTGAGCCAGGACCCAGCGGTCAGCACCACGCCTCTCTGGACCTTCTTCCTGACAGAGTGCTTCAAATGGGTGTTCCCATCAGCCGTCTGGGGTCCCCTTGGAATGGGGCTTCTCTGGCTGTATTCCTACACGTTGACAGGAGAGTGAGCACAGGGTCACTTTCAAAAAGAGCTGACACACTTCAAGTCAAAGCTCAGAGGGCACGGACACCCCCAATGCAGGACAGGCACATAGCCCAGACAGGTGCTCCCTGCTGCCCGGGCTGCGTGGGGGGGGACAGGACCGCGGGCATGGGTGCATGGACACGCAGGGTGTAGTAGACAGCTGGCACCCTGGATGGACAAAACCATGGCCAAGACGCTGAGTCAGGCCAGTGTGACATGGGCCTGAGGTCAGGCTGCCAAGAACACGGGGAGGGGCAGGAGAGGCTTCTAGAGCCAGTGCTGGCTGCCCCAGGCAGAGCTGGCCATGCGGGCTCTCTCGGCACTGTTCTCTCAGCCTGTGGTGGTGTCCACATGAGGCCAAGGTAGGCAGCAAGAGAACACCAGTCCCCAAACACAAAGTCTGGGGGTCCTTCCCTGCACATCTCGGCATGCCACCATCACAGTTCCACTCCCTGAGGCCCCCAGCCACAGAGCCATCCGGCAGCACTAGCCAGATGTGTCAAAGGCCAGCTCCCAAACCTGTGGCTCACTGGGCCCTGAAGAGGTGGGGAGGGTGAGCAGAGCCCCCAACGACCTGCCTTCCACAGGGCGAGGGGCACACGGCGCCGGCCAGGCCTCTATCCCAGTCCGGGGGACCCCGAGGTGCAGGGAGGTGGACAGCCCTCTGAGGTCCTGTGGCTGGGGTTGGGTTAGCAGCAGGTTGGGACACACACCCTACCCTGGATGTCAGCGCACCGCGGCCCCAGAGTTAAATCGCACGAAATTCAAATTTCAGCTCCATAAGTGAAGTTGTGTTGGCAGCAGCTGTGCCTGTGGGTCCACACACTGCCCACAGCTGCTCTCGCAGGGCCCACGCGGCAGTTCCAGGAAAGCCCCTGCCTCCCTGCCCGCCGGGGCCCATGGCATGGACTGACTGTGCCCAGGGGCCTGGCTGGCATCGGACGGGGAAGGAGCACTCTTCCTCTGGAGCAGCTGCCAGCTTCAGAGCGGAAGCAGGGCCTGGGAGCCAGGGGGCAGTTAGCTCTTTGTTGGGTGGCCATGGGGCCTGGCTCAGGACAGCAGACCTGACCTCTGCAGACCCCCTGTCCTCTCAGCCCTGGGTGAAGGAGTCAGGACTTGCCTGGCCAGCCTCAGAGTGTGAGCCAAAAGCAGCCAGCCCCTTGGGGCTGCAGATAAAGGTGGCCGTGGGCAGCCGTGCAGTGGGTCTGGGAGGGTCCTCAGGGTGACAGAGCAGGGTCTGCTGGGCAGCCACTACTCCATCTGTGTCCTGACAGGCCAGACGGCCAGTGCAGCAGGGCACCCCGTGGTCGGGAGGCAGCAGGAGCAGGAGAGCATCACCCCACCCGCACCCGGCCACCTTCCCTCCCCAGCTGCAGAGTGGGGCAGGCTGGGGAGTGGGGGCGTGACTTCCTGCCCCCAGCAGCCCTGCCCACTGCCCACCCACCCGCCCTCCTGAGGCAGGGATGCTGCGGTGGAGCTCTGCCGCGTCCATCTTTGGGCACATCTGGGACAAGCACAGACCGCGAAGGTCTCCAGGGGAGGCAGGGCGTCCTCTGGAGCAGCATCGCTGGAGGGGACTGGGGGCCCTGCCCTGGGTAGGATGGGGCCTGGGAGGGGCCTCAGGAAGAGGGACCCAGGAAGGGAGAGGCCCGCTTGAAAGAGCCCTGCGCCCCTCCCTGAAGGCAGGGGAGCGAGCGGCACAGGGTGCATTGTAGGGGCCCTCAGGGAAGTAGGGAGTCAGGCTCTGGCAGGGACTGCTGCTTCCTCGGCCCCAATCTCAGGAGGCTTTCCGGGGCACCTCTCCTGCTTGGCATCAGTCAGTGGCTCTGGGAGGGGATGGAGATGGGGGGAGCAAGAGACCCCTACCCCTGCACTCAGCCCAACACTTACCCCCTCCATCCTGCCAGCCCCCCAGTCACACCAGCCCCCTGTCCACAATGTCCTCCCACCGACGACACTGGGCTCCTCATCACACCCCAGCATAGCACCTGAGCTCCCAGCCTCTCCACCTGGTCTGTCAAGCCCCAGTTTAGATGTCACCTCCTCCAGGAAGTCCTCCCGGCCCCCAGCTCAATCTAGGGAACACCATTGCCCTTTGGAGCAGCACTTTGGGACTCCCTTCTCCCTGGGCCTAGAGCACAGGGGTCGGGGATGGTCTCCTGGCCCATGTGCTGGCCTGACTTGAGTGGGTGACAGGTCCAGAGACTTTAAAGCAGATTCAGACTGCCCAGCTGCAAGGCGTTGGGTTCAGGATGTGCTGCCTGCTGACCGAGGACCGGCTCCACTTGTCCGTGGGAGGCGACAAGGGCCGCCCCCGGGACAGCTTGGCTTCGGCCCCACCCCCACTTCCCCAACTGGTTGGCACCCCCACCCCTGCCCCACGCCCCTGGCTGGAGAGGTCCCTCACCCCACCTCTGCCCCGTGCCCCGTGGCAAGAGGGGTCCCCCATCCCACCCTCCCCGCTGCCCCCCGCGAGAGGAGTGCCCACCCCACCCCCGCAGCCCTGGGCAAGAGGGGTCCCCCACACCACCCACCCCCCGCGGCTCTCGGCGAGAGGGGTCCCCCACCCCACCCCATCCCTCCCCCGCAGGCCCCCGCGAGAGGGATCCCCACCCAACCCTCGCGGCCCCTGGCGAGAGGGGTCCCCCATCCCACCCCCACACCGGCGCGGGAAGTCGGCGGCGGCCGTTTGCTTTTGAATCCTGCGGCGCCCTCAGTGGTCCTTTCAAAGCCGGCGGGGCGGGGTGGGGGCCGTTCCCAGCGCGCCCCGCCCCTCCCCCCGCTTTCCCACGCGGCCGGGCCGCCGGCGGGTTCTCACGGCCCGCCGCCCCTCCCCCGTCTGGGAACGGCCGCCGCTGGGGGTGCCCGGAGCCCGGGATGGGGCGCCTGGCGGGCTCCTCGGGGATAGGGGTGCGCCTAGTGTGGGTGCTGGCGGGCCACGGGGAGGGGTTCTGCCTGTGGGGGTGCCGGGCGGCCCCCGGGGGGGGGTATGTACCGCCTAGTGGGGGTGCTGGGGGGCCACGTGGGGTTATGTACCCCTAGTGAGAATGCTGGGGGGGCCACGTGGGGGGTATGTACCACCTAGTGGGGGTGCTGGAGGGCCATGGGGGAGGTGCCACCTAGTGGCAGTGCTGGGGGGCCACAGGGGGTATGTACCACCTAGTGGGAGTGCTGGGGGGGGCCATGGGGGTATGTGCTGCCTAGTGAGAATGCTGGGGGTCCACGAGGGAGAGTGGTATGTGCTGCTTAGTGGGGGAACTGGGGGGCCACAGGGGAAGGGGGGTCTGTGCTGCTTAGTGGGGGTGCTGGGGGAGGGGACTGTGTGCTGCCTGGAGGGGAGCTGAGGGGGCTCAAGTGGGGTGTGACTGCCCCCCAGGGCCTGAGGCCAGAGGGCATCCACTGGCCCAGATTGTATTTGATATCATGCAGGACAGGTGGTCACCCCCAAACACATGTCCGGGAGAGACCTAGGGGTCCTGGCATGCCTGCCTTGTACCTGGGGACAGTGAGCGCTGACCTCCCCCTGGGCATCTCTCACTGCCTGTCTCTTCTTCTCAGCAGCCTGGGAAGGCTAGGGCACCGAGTTTGGCAAATACAAAACCCTACCGACCATGAACCTCAGGAAACAGCAGCCACATTCCCAGGCAGAAAGTATCTAAGCATTATCTGAAATTCAGTGAGGGCCCGTGTTCCCCTGGCCCCCCTGGAGGGGGCTGTGACTGGCCGATGTCAGATTGAGTAAGCGTAGTGGGAAGGCTGGGCCCTGTCCAGGCCCTGTGGCTCACATCCCTTGGCCTGCCTGGATGGCCATCAGCCCTGGCCCAGCCAAGTGAGCTGGATCATGGGGTCTCATCCTGAGGGGCCTTAGATAGCCCAGGCTGGGCTGCCTGCCCTGCTGTCCCCACACAGCGGGGTCTGCATGTCCCAGTCCAGAGCGGGCCCTGGGCTGTGGCTGGTACAGTTGGAGGAGGGTAAAGGCTTGCAGGCCCGAGGGACCCAGGTTGGGTAGTGGGCGCAAAGTGAGCCATCAGGAGGCCGGCCTGCCCATCCCGTCTGCAGGGCTTCCCAAGACTCAGACCCTCCCGTCTGCTGCTGGCTGTCTCCCTGGGCAGGCAGCGCCTCACCTTCGGGACCTGGTTGTCGTCCCCACTGCGTCCTGAACGCCTCATTTGTCCTTCTGCCCAGGGCTCCCAAGACATGGCTCTTCTGCCACCCGGAAAACGGAGGCCCCAGGAACAGAGCTCCCACACTCCCCGTGGGTGCACGCAGGCTGTTCACACACAGACACGCTCCCACTGTCGGGGCAACACGTAAAGTCACATCCACTCACACTGCCACACACAGGCTCCATGTTCGAACCTGACGCGCCCAGTCACACAGGCCCTGTGTCCACACGCATGACACACACAGTCACACACACTCCCATGTTCACGCTCCTGATTCACGCTTACACAAAGACACACTCAGCCACTCTGATGCTGGGCGCTCTTGCACTCCGAGTACCTGGGTGCCTGTGAGAGAGACACCTGCAGAGCCACGGCCCCTGACCCCCCAGGGACCTGCACTGAGCAGTGCCTGAAGGCCAGGAGCTTGGGGGGGGGAGCCTGCTGGCTGGGGGTCTGAAAGTCTGCTTCATGGGGACAGAAGACCACCATGTTAGGTTTTAACCCCCACCTCCACCCTGTGCATGCCCGTGCACCATCCCCAGCCCCACGCTTCCCTGGGGGCCTGGGGCCTGGCCCTTCTGCCCCTAGCATGTGCCCCTCACGGCCCTTGAACCTATCTCCAGTGGAAAACCTGGCCAAACCTGGAGGAGCTGCGCCCAGTGCTGGGGCCAAGAGGGTCTTCCCAGCTCCTGGGCCACGTCACCTTTGGAGGCAGATGGCAAAGGGCCCCCACAAGGTGCAGCAGGGACAGCGTGGGAGAGCGAGGTGTGGAGCAGACCCAGGCCTCAGCCGGCAGGAGGGCGGAACCTAATTGCTTCCTCTGGGCCACAGTCCCGCCCCATCCGGCGAGGTGTCAGGCCAACAGCCCAGGCCAGGTGTCTTTCATCCCAGCACTTTGTCCCTGCACCCAGCACCATTTGTTGGGGCGGCTCTGGGGGGTCAAGGTGGACCGGCCAGCCTGGGGAGGCGTCAGGACCCGCCCGTCCCAGGAGGGCAAGGGGGGACTGTGGGGGGTGGTGGTTGGCAGGGACCAAATGGGCAAGTGCCCTGCCGACGTGACACTGGTATCCTGAAGCTGAGACTCACCCGTTTCACCCCCTCCCCTGACGTGAGTGTCTGCGACACTTGCCTTGTGTAGGTGTGCTCATGGAAGGTGCTGGAAGCCCTCAGTGCCATGCTGGCTTTTCTCACCAGGTGCTGGGATGGAGAGACGCCTGTGTTCTTGGGTTCTTCCCCTTTGCACTAAGTGAGCAAGAAGTGACCCATTAGTCTAGAGCTGGCACAGCTTCCCAGCCGAAGCCCCCCTCCTCCCTGCCTGTGGGGTCAGAACGGGGTCTCCCATGGCCTGGGCAGCAGACTGCCCGCCTCCATCCGCCACACAGGGGCCTGGCTCCCACCGGGTGGGGGCCGCAGGGGTGGCGGGGCCCTGCTCAGAGCCCCAGCAGCACAAGCCGTCAGGCCCAAGCTGAAGTTTCCACAGCCTGCCCCTTGCTTGGAAGCAGGGGGTCCCACCCCATCTTGGGGAGCCAGCGCCTGGCTGGGCACAGAGTACACAGCCCTCAGAAGCATGCCCAAGGGGCCGGCCATCTCCCAGCTGAGAGGTGGGCCGAGCCTCTTGGCTCCGGGGCCTGCTGGGCGGGGAGAGCAGGGCTGTGGGAATTCCCGGGCAGTGGCCGCAGGAGGAGGGGGCGGGGCGCTGGCTGCTGGTGGGGTGCGGAGCCCCACCCAGGTTCTCTCAGGAGTGGGCCCTCCACTCGGCTCCCAGCCTGGACAGGCTACTTCCTGCTGCCCTGCTCCCTTGAGAACAGGGGTTCTCTCTCACGCCCCATCCCTGGGGGCCCCAGGCTCATCCCACCCTCCCCTCTCCCTCAGCCCCGACTCAGTGAGGCTCCGGGTGTTTATGGGTGGCCGACAGGCCTAGTCCATCTGGACTCTCTGGCTCTCAGCCCCGGGAGGGACCGGTGGGCTCCAGGGAGCAGCACGTGCAGGACTCCTCCGCGGCCACCGCCTGGCCTGCCCACGACGTTCCGTAGCCCTGGCTGGGCCTACCCGAGCCTTCTCCACCCCCACACTTGTGCACCAGCCGTCCATGTTCTGTGTGTGTACAGCAGACACCTGCAGGCCCACGTTCAAGGGCAGGGCAGGTGGGGACACATGGTTCAGCATAGACACTGTGACTGCCCCGCTCTGCTCTGGCTCTGCTGGCCCAGATCACTCCCTGGGCGGACGTGGCTGGGATTCCTGGGCCCAGCACGGAGAGCAGGCTGGCTCCAGCTGCCCCCCGCCGAGTCACAGCCTCGCTTGCTCGCTTGCTCGGAGGAACTGGCAGGTGTCCCAGTGCCTGCTGCTGGCCCTCCTTGCGCCGGCAAAGCCGAGCGCAAGGCTTGGTGCTCCAAGGCCAGGGTGCACCCCAGCAGCCCTTTCCCACCCTCCTCAGGTGTAGGGGCAGCAGGGGCTGCAGAGAGTGGACTGCCAGGTCAGACCTGCCTGGCTGCGGGTCCAGGGGCCCTGCCAGTCTCCAGGACCGCCCAGCCCCGGGGAGGCAGCCTCACGCCCCTGCCTCAGGCGGTCCCCAGCTGTGCCTTGAGTCGGCGGGCGGCAGGCAGGGCAGGCATTGGCTCCAGGCAGGGCAGGCGTTGGCTCCGAGCAGCGAGCAGCGGGAGCCAGCCGTGGGAACCAGGTCCGCAGGCGGACCCCTGGGACCGCAGAGCCAGGAGCCTTCCCAGCTCCTCCTGCCCCCACTCACCTGGCCCCTCCCACCCAGCAGGCTCTGGGGGCGGAGGCCAGCCCTGCCCTCAGGCTTTCTCTCCTGGCAGCCTCAGATAGGGTGTGCATGGTGGCCAGACCCACAGGACCACACCACCCATCCTCTGTCCAGGCTCCCTCACCACCTCCCACTGGTCTCTGCCCAGACCCACTGGCATCCTAAGGCTGGGGCTGCACGGGCCCCTTGGGGAAGGGGGCATGGCTCAGAAGCCACCTGCGAACACACCCCCTGGGGGGCAGTGTGAGGGCCCTGGTGTGGGGTTCTGGCCAGCCGAGAGCCGTGTAACCCTGAGCGAGTTACCAGTCTCTCCCGAGGAGTCTCTCTCTTCACTATGGGAAGGCAGAGGCTCTGCCTCTTAGTGTCAGAGAGGCCAGGCCTGCCCCGAAAGCCTCCGTCAAAAGGTGGCCACTGCCTGCCCATGGCAAGGCGTCGGGCAAGGGTTGCTGGACCCCAGAGTGGAAAGGAGATAGACAGGGAGGCCCTCAGTGCTGGGCCCTGCTGTGGATAAGAGACACAGGGTAAGGGGGACCAGCAGGCGCAGAACCGGATTTTCTGGCTAGGGGGTGGGCAGGGCCTCCCGGGGCCTATCAGGGTGACAGCAAGGCCCGAGAGTGGGCAGCTGCCGTGGGAAAACCGGCACCGGTGGTTCCCGAGGGTGGGGCCAGGTCCTTGCAAAGGGCACGGGGCATTTGTCTGCGTGTGGTGACTCAGCATGAGCTGGCGGCCCCGCCCAGGCGTTCACACCGGGCCCAGGTTCTGGGAAGGCTGGCAGACCCCTCACAGATGACCCCACCCTACCGTGCCACTGTGCCCTCCCTCCCACCCCTGATGGCACTGTCCCCTTGGGGGGCCTGGACAGGGAGAGCATGGGCCTCTGTGGCAGGTGGCCCAGGGCAGCACCCAGAGACTAGACTGCCCACTTGGCCTCAGCTCCTTTCCCAACTGGACCTAGAGTGACCACAGGCCAGATCTGCAGCCAGGCTCTGCCTGCACTCCTGTCCCAGGAAGCCCCTGGACCTGCGACCAGGAGGGCAGGGCCCACCTCCCCGTGCCAGAGGCCAGTCCAGAGTTTGGCTGGGAGAGGTGGCCAGGGAGACAGGAGACCCCCCAGACGGTTGGGGAGGAGGGTCCTGCCAGGGGATCAGCCCAGCCTGGGCCCAACCCATCCAGCACCCCCAGGCCCTGGCTCCCCCGCCAACTGCAATGCTGGAGGCGGAGTGTGAGGCCACCGGTAGTGGTGTCGAAAGCCCTGTGGGAAAAGGGCGGGTGGGGGCAGGGCGGGGCCCCTGAAGTGGGCACGCCCTGTGGCTCCAGGGGCCTGTGGCTGCCGCCTACCCACCTGCCCTGGGAGCTATGTCATCCAGGGTGCTGGCGCTCATCCAGGAGGGACGGAGGGAGTGATCACAGGAGCGCAAGTTGTGGCCCCTCCCCCTGTGGCCTGGGAACCCCCCATGCCCTGCCCTCAGCTTGCCCTCCCCCTGCAGGCTGCTCCCATGTCCAGAAGGGCTGTCTCCACGAGTACCTGTGTGTACCCCAGTCTCAGTGGGCACCCCACCCCTCCTGCCCTCCCACAGGGCCCTCCCCGCCTCGCCCTGGCAATCCTGGGGTCCAGACTCACCTCCCTGCCAGGCAGTGACCTTCATGGGGCAGCCCTGGGGTGGCCGCACTGGGAGGGCAAGATGGGCCTCCCAAACCCCCTCCCCATCCCCAGGGTCTTCATAAGGTCAGTGGGGCTGAGCCGAGCTTTTCCCAGGAGTGCACTGCAAGTCTTAGGCAAGGTCCCAACAAAGAAGCAGAAGTGGCTCACTTCTGACCCCTCGCCCCTGCAGGGGCGGGCACCCCGCACAGTCAAGAAACGTGGACGCCAAAATGGCCCCTGCTCGCCCTGTAGTGGCTGCGGGCTCAGGGCAGCTGTAGGGCTACCCACCCTGACCCTCAGATGCTGGGCCCTACATCCCCCACGGTGCTGAGCTGGCCCAGCCGGGAGGCAGGCCTGGCTCTGCCCTCGTGGGCTCCGGGGTTGGGGAGGACAATCAGGTGATGGCAGGGTCCCACAGGGGCTCAGGAGCCAGAAGAGGCCACCCAGGGCCCACTAGGAGCTAGTGGAGTCAGGGAGGGCTCCCAGGAGGTAGTGCATCCCGGGATCCTGCAGGGAGAGGAAGGGATGTGCCATTTTTCTCTGTGAAAAACCCTGGGCAGACCCAGAGCTGCAGGACACATGGGGCTGGGGCGGGGTGGATAGAGGGAGCCTCCCTTGGCCTCAGCACCTCCTCCACCCCCAGGCCTGTAACTGTGACCAGTACCTGAAGGTCTCCAAGGACATGATGAAGCAGCTCATGGGGCTCAGCGGCCACCAGGAAAGCCCCAGCAACACAGGCGAGTGCACCCCACAGTGTTAGGCGTGGGCTTGGTGGGGTCTGTGGATGGCAGCCCAGCTGCTGGGTGCCCCTGGGCTCACCTGCAGGAATGGCCAGCAGGATGCTAGCCAGGGGGCTGATGGCAAGGTACCAATAGGCAAAAAGTCAGCCCTCACGGCCAGGATGGGACCCCTCAGCCTCTGTCCTCTCTGGGGGTGTGCAGGCCGCCAACCCAGGGAGCCAGGGCACTCAGGCGCTCGGGTCCCCTCTGGGGCGGTGTACAACACCCTGTCTCCAGCGGGCCCTGCTCCACTGCTGCTCACCCTGCCTGCATGTGGAGTGCACATGCACACCAGCGCACACACGCACACATACGTGTATGACCCCACAGAGATACATGCACGCTCATTCATAGGGACACACACAGGAGCACACACGTTCGCTTGTATGCCTGTGCACACAACTTGAACATAGATGAGCCTGGCACATGGGAGAAAGGATGTCCACACCCCCCCCCCCACCCGGGGCAGGTCCTACCGGGGGACCTAGCCTCAGTTTCCCTTTTGTAGGTGTAGAAAAAGGGTGCAGGGCACCCAGAGCTTTGAGGTCAGCAGTCGGGGCAGTGAATGTGCCGGCTGTTCTACCACTGGCCCCCCACCTTCCAGAGAGAGGGGCCCAGCAGACGGGGGCCCTGGAGAGAGCCCAGTGGCTCCTCAGGCTCTGGACCCTCCTCAGTGTGGGGCAGGGATGGGTGCAGAGGAGGGCAGCTGGGTCCCTCTGGTGGGGTTAGCCTGAGACCTGGCTCCGTCTGCACAGATGGTACCCCTCCAGGACCCTGCTCTTGTCCTTCCTGCCTCCCTCTGAGGTTCAGGGCCACCCACACAGTTGGTGAGCTGTCGTGACAGCCTGTGTCCAGCCCCGGGCAGCTCTCAGCTTTCCACAGCATGGTCTTGACATGCCCGAGGCCCAGGAGGGGAGGAACAGAGCGTGAGCAGTG
Organism: Equus asinus; assembly: GCF_041296235.1. Lineage (NCBI taxonomy): Eukaryota > Metazoa > Chordata > Mammalia > Perissodactyla > Equidae > Equus > Equus asinus. The sequence continues at coordinate 10,179,193 of NC_091799.1, forward strand.
CCCACTGCAGGGGCTGCCAGGCTCCAGCCCCCTCTGAGCCCCCCACCCCACCCAGAGGCTCACACTTGGCCTGGGGGGTGGGCAGCACCCCTGTGGGCTGTCTCGTGTCTCAGGGGCCACCCAGTAAGGGCTTGGGCCAAGCAGGCTGGGGCAAGGCAGTGAGGCCAGCTGGAGGTCATGGCCTCGCTGGGCTCCAGGGAGGCTGTGGCGCTGGTCAGGTTCTCATCCATTCAGGTTAATCTGGAGCCATCTGTAGAGGAATGTTTGCTGAGCAAATTACGAGGGTGAGCAGGACTGGGGGGACCTCTCCCACCTGCTGGCCAGGGCTCCTCGGCCTTGCTGCCCTCGGCCCCACACTCCTCCCTCAGCCCCCAGCAGCCTGGCCGTCTCCCTGCGCTTAGGGGGGGTGGGGCCGTCTCACAGGGTCAGAAGGAGCCAGCCCCCAGGATCTCTCTAGCACCCCGAGCTCTGGGGGGCCCTGCTGCCGGCTGCCACTAAACTCGCTGCTTGGCAGAGGCTTATCTGCTCAGCGCCATAGCCAGCCGCCCCCACCGCACCGCTCTCAGGCCCCCGAGTGCCCCAATCGGCCCATCTCTCGCCCAAAACATGTTTCCTAAGGACCTTTGAGCCCCAAGAACCTTCCAAGGTGTGAGTTCCCATAGGAGGGGGCTGAGCTGGCACAGAAGCTTCTCGGTCCCCTGCCCTTTGCCCTCTCCACTGGGGATGGGGCAGAGGCTGGGCACTTGGAGGTGCGTGGTAGGCATGGGGGCTGCCAACGGCCCTGGGAGTCCCTGACATCCTTGATTGGCAGGTGACGAGGATGCCCAGAGCGAGGATGCCCAGGAGCCAGGTGAGCACTGGGGCCGCCCCTGAGGACTCACGGTGTCCCAGCACCTGAACTCACCCCAAGACAGTGTTTGGGTGCTGGCCAGTAGAGGGGGCAGCTCGGAGGGAATGGACCCTGTGCCCTGGGTCGGGGGTAGAGGCCGGGGACCAGTGGCCTGTAACCAGGGGCCCGGGTCGGATGAGGCAGAGGGTCTGGTGGGTGGAAGCGCGAAGAGGAGCTGCTGGGGAGAGCAGGTGGGGCGTGTGCCCAAAGGCCACGGCTCAGGGTGGCCGCCTCCACCTGTCCAGGCTCAGCCCCAGCAGAGGCCCCCGGGGGCAGCACCTACGACCCGCCCTGCCGCTGGCTGGAGGCGTCAGATCTGCAGGCCAGTGTGCCAGGCACACTGGGCAACGGCACCCGGCTGCAGCTGGCGGGGGTCCCCGTGGGCGTGCTGCGGCGGCCGGGGCTGCGGCACTTCTACTGCTGCACCGGCTGCGGCAAGGTCTTCTGGGAGGGCTCCCACCTGGGCCGCGTCACTGCGAACTTCCACGAGGTCCTGGAGGGGCCCCCGGCTCCTGCGAGTCCAGCCAGCAGCCCCTCCTGAGGACCCGGCCCCAGCCCCTTGGAGGTGGGCGGGCCAGCCGACAATAAAAGTGCAAAGGCGAGAGCCGGGCTCTTCCTGTGCTCATTCCACGCACCTGAGGCTCTGGGTGCAGGGGCCCAGCCCCCACCACTGCTGGGGAGGATGACGGTTTCCACGCGATCAGAACGCTCGGCCCCTGAGCCGAGAACTACCCGCTGCTCAGGAGTGAGGCAGGCCGGAGGTAGGAAGGGCATGCCCGGTGGAGGAAATGGCCTGAGCAAAGGCCCAAGGGCTGCACCGAAGTGCCTCCCCAGGTCAGCTGGAGCCCCTTGGGGCTGGAGGGGTGGGGTAGGACAGACAGGCCCCCCCCACCTTGCTGTGGCAGTAAATGCCACAAGCCTCCAGGCCAGGCAGGACAGGGTCTTCCCTGCTTCCCCCCAGCAGGTCTCAGGGCCCCAGAAAAGCCGGCCTCTAAACCCTCCAGGGGCCCCCAACTCCAGGGAGCATGGATGGTGGGATCCTGGGGGTCTGGGTCCTTTAGGCCAGGTTGGGGGCTTCCTAGGGACCAGGCTCCAGCCCAGCCAGTCTGGGAGGCAGAGGAGCTGCCCCTAAGGAAGGCCGCAGCCTGGAGGGGAGGCCAGCCTCCCTTGAGTCTGCTGCCCTGGCCCCCTCCCTGGCTGGGGCCTCACCCCTGGGCCTTTCCCTTACCCCCCAGGTTAGACCAGGGTGGCCTCTCATGAGAGAAGGCAGCAACCACAGCCACACGGGAGGGCCCTGCACACACGTGTATTTGCATCTCTGTTCTTACAACTACAGAAAGTAGCTGCTGCTGCTACGCCCACTCTGGGGGAAACTGAGGCTCAGACCCGTTGCTGACACCCGGAGGGCCAAGGGTACCAGTGCCAGGTGTAGCGGGGAGAGGGGTGCCAGAGGAAGGGGCCCCTGGGTAGGGGCTTCTGCAAGCGGCCAGCCTGGTCCCAGACTCTACCTCGCCCTCACCACCTCCTCTGGCTCACCCCCCAGGAATGCGCCCCCCCCCCCCCCCACATCCCTTTCCTGTCCTTCCTGCCTGGAACGGAAACCAGCTCAGATTTGGCTGGGGAGCACAGGCGGAAGCCTCCAGGCGGCTGGGGCCCGGAGCCAGCACAGGTCTGCCACCTCTGCCCAGGGCAGAGCACACCTACAGGCCCAGGTGGGATGGCCGTGGGCATCAGGTGGGCACTGGCAATGCCAGGCCAGCCTCTGCCCTGTCCTTGGGTTGTTGATTGCACTGGGGCTGGCCACTGCCTGGGCCCCCCAGGGATGCAACCCCAGTAGGGGTGGGGGCTCATGCCAGGGGGCTGCACAGGCATCCTGCCACGTTCCACATCCTGTCCTTTCCCTTGGAGTGCCCACCGTGTGCCGGGCGCCAGTCCACTCACCCCCCCGCAGCCCCGGGGCCAGCTGGGCCAGGGCGCCACTCCACAGATGGAGACGCCGAGGGCCAGCCCAGGCTGAGCAGGCAACCCTGGCCTTCCTCCTCCTGGAGGTCACTGCTGAGCCCGAGGTTCAGGCAGGGTCAGGCACCAAGGTGAACAGGTGAACTGGACCCTCTGTGGCTGGGGTGCTGCTTCCAGGAGTGCAACCTCCGGCCCCACGTCCTGTCCTGGGGAGGCAGCCCCAACCACACTCCGTCGCCTGTGGAGTTAAGAGGAAGTAGCCGGGATGCCAGACCCGCTTCCCAGCCCAGCTACATCCTGGAGACTGCTCTGACCCGAGACCCTGGCCTTGCAGCCAGCCCTGGACAGAGGCCAGAGCCAGCAAGAGGCCGGGGACCATGGGCTCAGGAGACGGGAGACCGTGTGTCCTTCCCATTCCTCCAGGCAGGTCTGGCCCAAGCCCCACTCTGCCCTTCCGCCCTGTGCAACTTCTAGAAAGAGGAGAGGGCAGCCGACAGGGACCTGTTCTCAGCGAGGTCCTCATGACAGCATCTGTGCCATCCAGCCTGCCCTCCCACCTCCCTACTCGTCTGCTGCCCAGACTAGCCGTGTCTCTCTGGGGAAACCCCCCACCTCTCTGGGCTCACCTGCTCACTGCCAGCCCACCCTGGTGCTGGGGTCCCCCCACCCTAGGTGCCAGCCCCCACCCCAGCTCCTGAGCCATCAGGGGTCAGCCCAAAGTGCCTTCCTCAGCCCCAGGATCCAGCCAGGGGTCAGACACCAGGCGGACAGGGTGGGCTGTGGCCCAGGTGCCAGGCCGTGCCCTGTGCGGCCAACCGGGTGGGCAGGAGCCGCCACAGCGAGTGTCTGCTGCAGTTCCGCCGGCGTCCTTCCTCTGCTCCGGCCGCCGCTGGCCCCGGGCAGAGTGTTTGTTATTTGATCTCTATCCTCTCGGCCCTTCTACCAGGTGTCTGGGCTGCTGGGAAGAAACGCTCTCCTCTTTCCCACGCTCCCCGACACATTTTAATGAATTAGCTGGAAGCCCCGCCCCCACTGCTCGCCTGCCCACTCACCCTCCCTCCCCTGTCTAGGCCTTTAAGGTGGCCGCAGGCCTCGGCCTAGGGCTGGCCAGCCACCCCTTCACCGCTGTTCTCCCCCGGCCAGCCCACCCAGACCTTCCCAGCCTGGGTTCCAGAATGTCCCCAAGCTGCCTGCATTGCTCCCTCACTGCTCACTGCTCTGAGACTCCAAAGGAAGGGGATGCCTGGAAGGCGAAGGGGACCCTCTCCAACTCTGGCCTTCACCCCACCATCACCTTCCAGGCGGCACCCTGGGGCCAGCCCCCCCGGGGGGACAGGGTGCAGCTTTGTAGTCAGGGTTGGGTGTGTCCCCCAGATCCCAAGTCTGGGGCTTCTCCTTGAGAGCCAGTGGACTCCTTGCCTGTTTGTGGTCGTGATGACAATGCCAAGGAACCCACAAACACGGGAGAGGGGCTTCTCTAAGCTGTGGGGCGGGGCCTGGCACATAGGGAGCCCCTCGCCACCCCTCCAAGGCATTTGGAGCAAATATCGTCCTTTTGGACGGGCCTTTCAGCAAACGTTTAGGAAATGCTTGCTGGAAGCCGCACGTCCCTCTCCCCATCGTGTCCTCAAATGGGCAGCTCTGGGACATGGGGTGTGGACCAGAGTGACTTGGCCACGGTGGAGGAGCACTAGCCATGGGCGACCCATCGGCTTCCCACGGACAGGGTGGCTGTCACCTGAGCCCCAGAGATAAGCAGCCGGTGGCAGGGGGCTCAGCGCTGGGTGCACAGCAGTGGGAGGTCCAGGCACCCCTGTCTGACCCTCCCTCCAAACAGGGGGTGGAGCAGGCGGTGACCTCAGACTAGGCTTCCGTGGCCACTCCAGCCACACTGTCCCTGCCGCGGCGCCTCAGCCGCCGATTTCATGGCCCGTGGTGGCGGCCGTGCGTTCCCACACTGAGCTCACAGGGCCCCTTTGTCCGCCTGCCCTGATGCCCGCCGCGGGTGTCAATGGGACTTTTCTCCCAGGCTCTGCTCCCGGGCCCAGCAGGGTCTCCAGATGCCCTTCTCCAGGCCAGGGGGCCTGAGCCAACCTGGGCTGGGGCCTGTCTGTGAGCCCACCACCTTCTAGGGGTGGCTCTGGGCATGGCTGGGACTTGGCAGAGACAAGAAAAACCCAGATGTGACCAGGAGTTCCCTAACTCTTGCCCACCCAAACGTGTTCTCAGAGCTGCGCCCTCCAGCCCAGCCCCATTCCAGGGAGCAGTGGCCAGCAGGGTGGCATGTGCCCAGGTCACAGCCCTGTGCAGGGACACACGCTTACTCTCTCCAAGGTTCCCTGTCCAGAGGTGAACATGGGCCCGAGTGGACAGGGCCCAGTGTGGCCTTGGGTCAGCCTCCCAGGCCACCCATGCTCTCATCCCTGGTGTTGAGACGGCAGGGTGTTGGAGGTGGTCAGGGTCCAGCTGTTCACAGTCCAGCAGCGACTGATCCCAGGCCCTCTTACTGGGCCCAGGAACACAGCTCTGCAGGATGAGCAGGATGAGGGAGGGGCTCCCAAGGGCAGCAGCACCCCCAGTCACACCCTTGGCCCACAGAGCACAGGGCTTGGGCTCAGGGCTCCCATCTCTGTTCAGCCCTGGGCTTACCCACATGCACACTGGGGGGCTCTTGGGGACAGCAGGTCTGAGCAGAACAGCTAGACCACCGGCTCAGGAAGACCCCAGGGGAGCAGCGAGGGTCAGGTCTAAGGGCAGCTGGCCAGAGGTGGACAGCCCTGGGGTGGCCGCCCCAGTTTTTCCTGCAGTTTGGCTGCGACCCCTCCCAGAGCACAGAGCAAGGTGGGGGCATACCCACGTGGGTCTCAAGGCGTGGAGGGCGTGGGGCAGACCCCACAGGAACCTGTCCCCCAACAAGGCTTGACAGGGTGCTCTCCCCAGCTGAGGTGCACAGCTGCCTCCCCAGGAATTCCCGCTCCGTTCTGAAGGAATTCAAGTTGCTGCGTGCTGGTCGCCGCCCTGCCTGCTGCTCTGAGAATCATTCCTCCTTAATTTCCAGCGACCACAGTCGGGCTGTAAACTGTAAAATCCTAACGAGGGAATTTGACGGCAGCGTCAATAAAAAAATGAACTTACAACTTGGAAATGAGTCATCTCAAGAGTTCCCTTTCGGAGCAATCCTTGGTGACTTTCCTGGGGCTGCTCACCTGGCCAGGCCTTACCTGTCCCCGTTCATGCTGATGGGGGTGGCCCAGGAAAAGGAGGAGGTCCTGCTGCCGACTGCACCCCACTGCGGAGCTTCCGCGGAACCCGCCCCAGCCCCGGACTTCCATCCAGAGACCCCGCGCTTCATCAGGACCCCGCGCTTCATCAGGACTGGACTGAAAGCTCCTCATACCAGGCGGGTTGGGGCGCAAACACGGGGTGACCCGAGAAGCCAGGGGAGCTGCCCTCGCGCGTGACGGCCCCGCGTGGCTTAGGTCACACGCCCGAGCTGCTCGTGGATTTGTCACCCGCGTGGGCCGTGTGTCCTGGGCGGGTCCCCAAGCCGGGCGTGGCCGGCGTGCTGGGGACGCGGAGGGTCCCTGGCCGGCGCTCCGGAAGCACGGAGCGACACCCGGGGTCTCTACCCCGGCCGGGGTCTGAGATGCCCCGAACCCCCACCCAGGGGAGGCCGCCCTCGGGGTCGCACTTGGCCCGGGGTCCCGGCCTGGGTCTGTCCACGAAGGGAGCCTGGAATTACCCCACGTGGCCGCAGGGAGAGTGGGCCGGACGACCGCGGCGGCGCAGCCAGGATCCCCCCACGGCCACCTGGCTCCCCGCCCCGCGCGGCCGCCGACCAGCGCCCCCTGCGGTGGAGTGCGCCGCCGCCCGTCCCGCCCCCGGGCTCGCCCCGCCCCGCCCCACGCGGGCGCCGCCCAATCGGCGGGCCGCCGGCGCGCGCGTCACGGGCGCCCATTGTCATGCAAATATAAAGGAGGTAAAAGGCGCCCCGGCGCGGCGGGCGGGAGAGCGCAGAGGTGTGTGGGGAGGCGCGCGGGGGCGCGTGGGAGCCGCAGCCGCAGCGAGCAGGACCAGGAGCGCGCGGCGCTGCCGCCCCGGCCCGGCCGGCCCCGCGAGCGCAGCGCCCGCCCCCGTCGCCCGCCCGCCGGGCGCGGCTGGATGCGGCGGGGGCCCCGCGGCGGCGGCCCCCGGCCCCCAGCGCCCGGAGCGCCCAGGGGCGGCGTGCGGGGCCCGGGGGCGCCGCGCCGTCCATGCGCCCAGGCGCGCCCCGAGACCGCCGGGGGCCCGCGCCGCAGCCGCCGCCGCCGCCGCCCGCGCTGAGACCCGGCCCGGCCCGCGGCCCGCGCCCGGCGGCAGCATGAGCCAGGCCGAGCTGTCCACCTGCTCGGCGCCGCAGACGCAGCGCATCTTCCAGGAGGCCGTGCGCAAGGGCAACACGCAGGAGCTGCAGTCGCTGCTGCAGAACATGACCAACTGCGAGTTCAACGTGAACTCGTTCGGGCCCGAGGGCCAGACGGCGCTGCACCAGTCCGTCATCGACGGCAACCTGGAGCTCGTGAAGCTGCTGGTCAAGTTCGGCGCCGACATCCGCCTGGCCAACCGTGACGGCTGGAGCGCGCTGCACATCGCTGCGTTCGGGGGCCACCAGGACATCGTGCTCTATCTCATCACCAAGGCCAAGTACGCGGGCAGCGGCCGGTGATGCCCGCCAGGACCCGGCCCCGCGCGTGTCGTCTCTGCTGTCCCTTCCCGCCAACTACCTCGGTGTTCGCCCGGGCCACGACGAGTCCGGCGCGCGCGTCCGTGCCCACGGGGGCCGCGCGGCGCCCGCTGCCCGGGGTCGGCGCCCCCCCGCGGCCGCCGGGACCCGCCCGAGAGCTTCCCACGGCCCCGCCCGCCGCCTCGCGGGTGGGGGCGGGGCGCGGGCTGCAGCCCCTTTGAAATTTGAGTCTCGATGCCAGCGAGTTCGGAATCCCGAGACACCGGATCCTCCGCTCAAAATGTTTTCGCCCGAAGGTGGAAGGACCCGCGGCCGGAGCCGCCGCCGCCGAGGAGCCACCGCGGGGCGTGCCTGCGCCGGGACGCGCGCCCGAGGAGGCGCTCCGCTGTTGCTGGGGTTCTAAACTATTTATCACGTGTGTGTATATTTGTGGGTGAAGTTTGTGCGCCTGCTTTTTTTGTTTGGAAAATATTGTGCGTGGTCAATGTGGTTATTGGGGGAGGGAGATGCATTTTTTTTTTCTAGTCTTAAAACTAAAAACTTGAGTCTCTCGTTTCTTGGTTGCACTGAAAATACCGCCCAGCCTGATGGTTTTCCCGTGCTCTTCCCTCTGCCTCCTGTTTCTCTTCCTCAGCCCTGTCCCCCTCGTCTCCGCCTTCCCCTCTCCCCTCCCTCGTCTCTCACATTCACACTCACACACACGCGATTCCGTGTGAGTTTGGGAAGCCCCAGGCCCCCCTCCGCCTTCTCCCGTGAGAGGTCACCATCCCCAGACCTACTGGTTTTGCAGAGCTTCCGCGGGAGCCTGGGTGCTCGGGTGTGGTGGGGGCGTGGAGGGGACCAGACTTTTCTAGCGGTTCTCTTATAGTTAACAGTTGGTTGCACACTTTTTTAAAAAGTAAATGGATTTGCCACGATTAAATGTCATAACATTTATGACAATATAAAATATTAACATATTTTAAGCCAAGTTTTAGGTGTATTTTTAAAATCTTGGTTATAAACCCAATTTTAAAGGGCGTTGTATCCAGCGTTGTGAAGGCAACAGTGTACCCATATTTATATTTTTATAAAATACCTATAAGACTGTGAATCGCTTGTGCTAATTGCTGAGTGAGTTGAAGGACCTGTTTGCCCCTGTTCAGCCTCCCAGAGCTTCAAGGACCCGATTCGAATCCGAAAATCCTGCCATGGGGGAGGGGCCGCGCGAGGACCTGGGCCGGAGGTGGTGCTTCTTCGTTACTTTCTGTCTCGAAAGGCGCCTTTCCTGGTCTGCGAAGTTCCAATTTTCTATGCAACCCCACACCCCTTGTTGTTTTGATCCCGAGAAATAAAAGGGAGGCTGAATTATTCAAATTTAAATGAGGCTTCCCCTGGGTAGAAGGGCTGCTGACCCTTCGTGCAAAAATGGGGAGCACTTGAGGACACAGGTGGGTGGAGGCCCTTTGTGCGTGGCTAGTCAGATTCGGGCAGTCATCTGTGGCTTTTTATAAAACCTTGTGTGAGAAGAATATATTGATAATGTCAGTGAAACAAGCAGACATTGAAACTGAGGCACAGATTACTCCAAAAGGAGTTTTTCTGTATATTTTTTCTAGATGCAAATACCTTTTTAATTATGTTAATTAATGTTAAGACTTTCTAGGCTCGTATGGAAGCTGTGTGTGGGTCCCCGTGTGACCACGTTGAACTGAAGTCTGCAGCACATTCCTGAGTGTACGATATAGACTGGTAGCCCAACGTGAAGAATTTATAAATAAATTTCTCATTGATCTTTTTATATTAAAAAAAGTTTGTTGGTTCTTCCCGGGCTTGGCACCCAGGACGAGGGTCAGGCTGCAACACGCTGTCTGTGGGTGAGGACTGCACAATGCTTGGTTTGTTTTCACCTCAAGACGGAGCCTGGCAAACGGGCCTCAGGCTCGGCTCAACTGCCAACCCGAGTCAGCCACATACAGGACTTGAGAGGTGCCAGGGGCCAACCCTCGTCCAGCATGGGCAGCCTGGGCCACCCCGAGAGCACCCGGACCGGCGCACAGCCTGTTTCCTCCGCTCCCTGGCAAAGCAGCTGAGGCCTCCCCGTGGAAAATTCTGCTTGAAGCTCTTGCCGCCCTCCAGCCAGCCTGGGAAGCCTCGGTCCCCGGAGGGACCAGGCCCCTCTTCTGTCTCCCCCCCAGGCTGCTGTGGGTCAGTGCTGGGCCACCTGCTGCACAGAAGCGATATCTTTTAAATTTGGGAGAGCACCATAGTTGCTCACTCATGATGAGTAAAAGGCCCCCTTCTCCGCTCCAGCCCCTGGTGGCTTCTAGGCGCTGAAGAGGACAGCAGCACGCCCCTGGAGCCAGCCACTCCCCGAAGAGCACAGACCCAAGCTAGACTTGAGTGTCAGCCAGCATCCCTGTGTGTGAGGTGATGAGTGGAGCAGGAGCCGGGGGTCTGTTTCCAGGACCTGTGAGAGATGAGTGGAGACTCTTGGCCCACACCTGAGACACCTTCAGGGGGCCTGCATGGGTGGGGGGTGCAGGAAAGGACCCTCGACAGGTCCAGAGTGCAAGGACACATGCCCAGCAAGAGTAGCCTGCCAGCAGGAGCCCGGAGGGGGGAGGGAACTTCTTGTAACAGTTTCAGACCCTCAGGAGCAGCCTGGGGGTGTCAGCTTCCCTGTGGGGAGACATGCAGTGCCCTTTCTGCACGCACAGGAAGCTTTTCCCGCTGTGCCTTCTTTGCTCCTGCTTGGCGTGCTGGCTCTGTCCTGCCCTGGAGGGTTTTCCGAGCACATTTTCCCTTGGTTAACAGGCATTTTCTGTCCCCTGGTTGGCCTCCTAGACTGGGGCCAGCTCTGTCCTTAGACCTTGCAGAAGCGAATGGAATACTTGATGCAAATGAGCTCGCTGGGAGGTGCTGTCCACCCAGCGCTCCCAGCCTGGCGTGGGAAGGCCCGCCCTGAGTCTTCAGGGGCCAGCGGGCTGCGGTGCTGGCTGAGGGTGCCTGGCTGCAAAAGGATAGTTGCTACAAGAACTTGGATGCTGTTGGGGTGTCTGGAGAATGAAGTCATGCCTGGGCACTATCTGGGCCACCCTCCATTTCCTGCCTAGGGCCCTGCTGCCCACAGGAGGGGGGGAAGCCGGCTGAAGAACGGAAGGCAGCACTTGTTCTTGGCATGAGCTGGTGCTGGGGGCGGGGGTCCTAGTGAGGCGCTGCCCCTGCAGTCTGCTTAAAGTTCTCCCACAGTGGAGAGTCCAGCCGGCCAGTGAGGCTTGGGCACTGGGGCACTGAGAGGGCACGTGGCTGCCCCCAGGGGAGCCTGTCTGTGCTCCTTGAAGCCCCCTGTTCTGGAAGACACCTTCGAGGGGCTTTGTGCTGTTCATGGGAGGGACAGTGTTCTCTCCAGCGTGGACAAAAGGAAGCCGGGCCCTGCTTGGCCCCACAGCTTCAAGGGGAGCCCTGGTGGTCGTGCTGCCCTCCTCCTCATGTGCTGTTCTGTGCACAGACAACCCGCCAGCCTGGGGCCTGACTGGTGGTGAGGGACTCAAGTGTGGCCAAGGACACACTGGCCTCCCTTTCGTGGGGCAGAGCCCTAGGAAGCAGACACATGCTTTAAAGCCACGGTTGTCGTTCCACCAAGTGGGGTCAGAGCTATAAATAAACGAGTGGACACTGCAGGCTCTCGCTTCGGGACCTCTGTGCTCAGCAAACAGGAAGTGGTGCTAACTGTGGCCGGTTGGCCAATGCTGTCACCTGGGAGTCCCCACCACCCCTCCCCAGGCAGGCCTTCTGGGTGGAAACATCTTTGCAAACCTCTTTGTGGCCCAGATGAGAGAAAATGCACAGCTGCCTCTCCCTGCCTGGCGTCAGGAGCCACAGGTGCATGTGGAGGCCACGTCAGGGTCCTAGCCAGAGGCTCAGAGGTGACCCAGGGCAGAGGGCTCCCACAAGCAGGGGCTGGGCTACTGGGAACCCCTGCAGTGGCTGCTATGGAAAAAGGAGACGTAGCAACTGGGCAGGGGCAGGGGCAGGGGCAGGGGCAGGGGCAGGGCCCGCCCCACTCCCACAGCTAGGAGTGCTAGCCGCTCCGGTCCAACTGTCTGTCTCTCTGACCTGACCCTGGCTGGAGGCAGGAAGCATTTACTGTTGGAATGGATGCCAGAGAGAGACCAGGAAATGCAGGAAAATGATCAGCCAGAAAGAGTGACGTCCGAAGCCAGGAGGTGTGGAAGCCAGGACAGAGCCGGCCAGATGCGGGAGGGCAGGATTTGGAGGCCGGGACCAAGGGCCAGGGAGGCGGGTTAGGAGGAGGAGAGGGAGCGGGCTGCCCTTTGGGTCTGTCCCCCAAAGGCCTTGTGGCTCAGCACAGGGCGGTGCAGAGCGGGGTGTACATAGGCACAGGGGCACAGCCCTGCAGCTCCCGCTTCTGGGAGGCCAAGTACCTCCTGATGGCCCAGCGAAGCCTGCAGAGAGGAGGCCGACGTCCACGCGGGCTTTGAAGGATGGGAAAAGAGGCCTGGCGCAAGGGAGCTGCTGGGGAACAAAGCCTGCGGCCGGAGTGTGAGGGCGCAGGCCACAGGGGGCCGCGGGAGGTCTGGGAACCGCCGCGACGGCTCCTCCCGAGGCCCCAGGGCGACCCCCCCGGTGCTTCAGGGTCCCGGAGGCCGCCCGCCCCCACCGCCAGCCGCACACTCCGCCCTGTGGCAGGGCACCCCGCGCCCCCACCCGCACTGCCCTGGCTCGGGCGGGCGCATTCTTCTGCTTGGCTGTACGTCGGGCTGTCCCTCCGCGCGTCCGTCTGTCGGTCTTTCTTCTCTCGCCCCCTCCGAAGTCGCGGCCCCATTCATTCCCGAGGCCTCTGCCCTTTCCTCCGCGCGGCCGGGCTCGGCGAGCAGCTGCTATGCTAATGAGGGCGGGGGGGCGGGCACTGGCCGGGGGGGGGGGGGGGGGGTGGCGAGGGAACCCGCGTGCGGAGGCTGGGGGCTCGGCAGTAAGTGGGGCGGGGGGTGCTGGGCAGTAGGGGGCCTGGCCCGGGGCGGGGGGTGCGCGATCACAGAGGCACTGTCTTTGCGTTCAAAGCCGGCGGGGGCCATTCGCGGCCGGTGGGGCGCGGCTGCGGGCGCACTCGGAAAGCGCCCCGGGCGGGTGGGGACCTACTGGCCGCCCCCGCACCCACTCGCGGGGCGCGGGGCGTGAGGGTGGGGACCAGCTGTCATCTCTGTTCTAGGGTCACGGCCCGGGACCCGCGGCTCTTTCCGGAGGCCCCCACCCGCGCGCCCACCCGACGCCGCTGCGCGTGGGGCTCCGGTGCGCCCCGCGGGGGTGGGGGTCTGAGCCGAGACGGACGGTCGGACGCCCCGCCCGCCCCGGGCCTGAGTGGTTGGACGCCGGAGGAGAGTACGGGTGGGATCCGCCAAGAGGACGGACCCCGGCGCGCGGCGATACCGGGACGGGGCGGGGGTGGGCCCGAGCGGGAGACACGAACCCCAGCCGCCCACCCGGCGTCCGAGGGGCGGCGAGCCTGGCCACCGGACCTAGGACGCCCCGTGCCCAGGCCCCCACCTCGCCCCCGCCTCGGGCGGCAATCCCCTAGAGGGCCGGGCGGGCGCGTCCGCAGTGGGTGGGGGGCTTTCCGGTGCCGTGTCTGCTCGGGCGGGTGCGCGGGCCGAGCGCGGAGCTCGGGCTCTGCTGCCCTCCTGCGGCCGCGGCGGGCACTGCGCCCGGGGGGCCTGGGGACCGAGGCGCCACGACCCCCGCGGGCCCCTCGCCACACCCGGGCGCCGCCGCCCCGCCTGCTGCGGACGCCGGGCCACGTCGTCGGACCAGCGCCCCGCACCCGCACTGGGTCTGGAGCGCGCCCTCGTCTCGGAAGGTGGCCGCTGGGCGGGCGGTGCGCCGGGCAGGGTCCGGGGCGGTGGGCGGGGCGGCGGCTGAGGAGCCTGCACCAGGGCTGCGACGCGGGGCCGGCCTAGGGAGCCGGAGGCGTTGCCCACAGGAGCGGCCAGGACCAGCGAGGCCAGCTCTGAGCAGAAGCTCAGGCTGCAGCCCCGAAGCTGGCTTTACTGTGTGGGGACAGGGTGACGGTGCCAGAGGAAGATGCCGAAAGGACAAGAATAAGCGAGGACCGTCCCAGGACTCCCTTGGGCGATCTCGGGAGAAAACCCCCAGCAGGCCCTTGGTGATCCTTACTGAGGTTACACCTCTGCCAATTTGTGGGGCGTAGAGGGAACCAGACCACCGGGCCCTTTTGTGGAAGGGCTGCCACAGAGGCCCCAGGCCAGGTGGTTAGAGATGGTGGTCATCCCCGCTGCCCCACAGGGAGGGCCCTAGGGCAGGGTTAGTGCATCTGCAGTGTCTGAGGAAGGGGCAGGTGTGTTCACCCCATAGTGGCTCCTGGCATCTGCAGTCCCCAGAAGGAGACCCAAACCGGGCCTGGGGGGAGTGACGTGGTCATGGTCCTCCTCCAGCAGTTGGCAGTGGTGTGCTGTTCTCCCATTTGGTCCAGTGGGGAAGGGAGGACATTCCAGGGCCCCAGGGCCGTGAAGAGAGGACGATCAGCAGGACACAGGATCTGTCGCAGCCCCGTGGACATGGCCACCACGTGTCACACTTCAAGACCCAGACCACATCCCTCAGAACCATCAGAACCAGTCATGGGTGCTGCCAGATCACCCCACAGAGCCTGGAGCCTCAGCAGAGAGGGCTGAGGGTGGGCAAGGGTCTGACGGTCACGTGGAGGCTGGCATTGGTCTTCCAGCCATCTCCTCGGCAGCCCCATTCCCATGGAAGTGACTATGCCAGGCACGTGCAGGGAGAGACCTCTCTCTGTTGGTAGGCTTGCCTGCTCAGGGATGGCGCCTGGAGCCCAGGCTTACCCCTGGCATATGTTCCCTCTAGATAAAACCCACCTCTGCCTGTCTGCGGTCCTCCTCATTGGTACCCTATGGACAAAAACCCCCAAGGGGACCAAGCCCAAAATGTCTCATATCGTTTCCAAAGAGATATGACAAATTTCAAAACAGCCGTGGCGCAAACAAGACAGATCTATTTCTCATCGGAGGAGGTAGAGCAGGTGGTCCAGGGCTGGTACATGGCGTGCGCATGCAGGCTCCTCAGATATTGTTCCACTGGGTGAGTCTTTCATTCACATGACTCAAAATGGTGGCCAAGATCCAGCTATCAAGTCTGCATTCCAGCCAACAGTAAGGAGGAAGAAATGAACTAAGGCTTGGGCCCTCTCCCTCCAGAAGCTTCCTAGAAGCTGTGCTTTGGGAGCAGTTCCACGTCTGCTCACAGCCCATTGGCTAGGACTGAGTCACATGGCCAGCCACTGCTGGTGCCCGGCTTAAAATGGAGGAAGAGTGGCTGCAGCCTTTTGGGGCGGCAGTGGTCTGTGCCTGCCCTGGTGGCATCAGCCTGGGGGCTGTGCTGTCTGTGGTTTGTGCTCCCCTTGCTCTTGCCCGTTGGGAACGCACTCCATGCTCTGGCTTTGGAGGCCTGTACTTGGAGCTTCCTAAGAATTGAAACCGTGAGGCCGGCTCCGTGGCCGAGTGGTTAAGTTCGCACGCTCCGCTGCAGCAGCCCGGGGTTCAGATTCTGGGCGTGGACATAGCACCGCTCGTCAGGCCACGTTGAGGCGGCGTCCCACATCCCACAACTAGAAGGATGTGCAACTAAGATATACAACTGTGTACAGGGAGGGGGTTGGGGAGATAAAGCAGAAAAAAAAAAAAAAAGAATTGAAACTGTCCAACAACAAACAGACCAGAGCAATAAATCGAAGCACTCCTGAGCGTCAGCGAGGCCAGCCTCCTGCTGTGCTGGGACTTACACCTCCGGGCCTGAGCGATGGGACCTGCACAGCCCCCTAGAGAAGGAGGAGGGGTAGGCGTCTGGACTCCCGCACGCGGTGTGTAGTCTGTCCACACGGCTCGCTCTCCCTGAGAGCCTGGGTCCTGTTTTCCACAGCGGACACGAGGCGACAGGTCAGGTGAGCAAGGTGGTCTTGTGCGGCCGTCAGAAATTAAGCCAGTTTCTGCTTGAATGGCCTGGGAAGTGCCCCGGAAGCCCCTGCCCCCGAGCCAGGGAGGCAGGAGTGGGTCAGCCCTCTGCTCCCTCGGCTGGCTCCCGGTTCCTGGTTCTTCCGCCTGACCCCCCTCCCCCTTATCTTGGAAGAAAGTAATGAGTAACCCAGCACTTTGAGTCCTCAAGGTTATTTTGTCAATAAAGTCCTTCTCAGGTCTTGCGTGATGTCTCCGTGTGGGTGACTTCTTTTCATTTTAATCGAGGCTGAAAGAAAATCGTTAGGTTTATCATTCATATTCCAAAAAATCAACTTCACTGTGGTATAATTTACACAGTAAAGTGCAGCCGTTTGGACTGTACGCATTGATAGAGATTTATGCCCATGTAACAAAAGCCGTAATCAAAGCAGCATTTCCATCAGCCCCAAACGTGCCCCCAAGCCCCTCTCGGCCCGTGCCCCGCCCCTGCCCCAGGCCACCCTGGGCTGATCTCCCTCCGTGGGTTAGCCGTGCCTGTTCTAGAATGGCACACACAAGGATTCGTGTGCTGTGTACTTTTTTGGTCCTCCTTCTGACACTTGGCGTAACGCTTTGGAGATTCACCCATGTCATTGCATGTTTCGGTAACTTCTGGGGGGTATGGGTCTTTTTTCTTTTTTTCTGTTATTTTTCACTACAAAAATCCGCTGGTACCACACGAAGCGCGGGATAGTTTTCGCTGGTAGTTTTTCAGTTGACAGAATTATTATCCTCAGTAAATAATGCCTGAGGGCACCTCAGAGAACCCCGGGGAGTGGCCACGGTCCACCCCTTACATCCCCTCCCCCCAGCATCACCAGGGGACGCCCCAGGCCCTCTTCTCCTGGGCTCTGAGCCCTAAGGCCTGGCTTTCCGACCCTAGAGTGTCCGCAGAGCCAGACTCCCCCAGGGACAGGGCCAGGCTCGTTGCGTGGAAGGCTGTGAGCTTGAGACCTGGGGCTTCTTAGCCAGAGAAGAGAGGAGCGAGCTGTGTACCAGCCACTCTGCGAGGACTGATACGTGAACTACCGGTGTCGTGGGGTACGGTCAGTACACAAAAATTAATTGTGTTGCTGTATCCTATCCATCAACATTTAGAAAATGAAACTTTAAAAATACCCCTATGGTAGTGCAGCCAGGTACCCTGAGGGGTACTGTAGATATTAAACCAACTTGCTGTTTTTCCTGTGTGACTTGAGGGGTGACTCGGGGTCTTGAGGATTCGAGAGTTCGTTTCGCAGAAGAAAGAGAATGCCTCTGGGGAGGTTGTGATCACTGGATGGCCCGCCCTCAACAGCCGCCGAAGCCCAGAAGTCAGACTGCCCAGGGACTCACCGACAGTGACCCTTCTGTTTCTCCCAAACTCCTCCCGCCAAGCCCCTTAGCTGCTTAAAACCCCTGCTTTCTGTTCTTGGGGAGGCGGATTTGAGGGAACCCAGGCTCCCGCCAACTCGTCTTGGCCAATTGGAATAAACCTTCTCCATCTCCAAGCACCACGTCCCAGTGTTTGGCTTGCTGGGCACCAGGCACGTGAACTTGAGACCAAGAGGGTCGGTATCTGCAGCGTGACAACACTCGGAACACTTAAGGATGAGCTGATGAGGGACAGGGACCCTCTGCGGTGAAGCCGCGAGCACTGCTGAGAGAAACGTCAGAAGATCTAAATTAGGGGACAGACATCCCATTCATGGTCTGGAAGACTCAGTGTGTTAAAATGTCACTTCTGTCCAAACTCAACGGTAGATTCAATGCAATGACAATTAGAATTCCAGCAGGTTTTTTGTCGTGTCAATTTAGAAATTGACAAGATGATTTAAAAAATTAATTTGGAAAGACAAATGACAAAATAATCTTGAAAATAACAAAGTTGGAGGAGTCCAAGACTTACTCCAGCAATCAAGATAGAATCCAGAAATAGCCCCACACACATGCTGTTACATTATTTCCATGAGAGCGCCCATGCAGTCCCATGAGGTGAGGACAGTCTCTCCAACAAACGGTACGTGAACAACATTTATCCATTTGTGACAAAGAACGTCAGGCCTCACCTCACACCATTTGTAAAAAGCAACTCGAGGTGGATTACAGACCTTTTAAAGGTAAATGTTATAATGATAAAATTGCTGAAACAAAACAAAAAGGAACATCTCCACAGCCTCGGGATGGGCATGGCTCTCAGAGAAGACGCAGCACATACCGTAAAGAAAAGTGATCAATAGGACTTCCTCAAACTACGATTTTCTGTTTCTCAAGAAAGACCATCAAGAAAATAGAAGTATAAGCAAGAAAATATCCGCAACACAATGTACAACAGAGAATTTGTACCCAGAGTTTATAAAGAACTCCTGCTACTGAAAAACAGAAGAGGGCCCGGCCCACTGGCATAGTAGTTAAGTTTGCACGCTCCAGTTAGATGGCCTGGGTTTGCGGGTTTGGTTCCTGGGCACAGACCCACGCCACTTGTCAAGCCATGCTGTGGCAGTGACCCACATACAAAATAGAGGAAGACTGGCACAAATGTCAGCTCAGGGCCAATCTTCCTTAGCAAAAAAAAAAAAAAAAAACCCAAAAAAACCCACACACCTTTTTTATCGTGAAAATTAAAAAACAACCTACAGATTGGTAGAAAATATTTGCAAATCATATAACTGATAAAAGACCTATAGCCAGAAGATATAAAGACCTCTTACAACTCAATAAGAAGACCGTAACTCAAATAAAATTAGAACCGCCCCCCCTAGAATGGCTATAATAAAAAAGACTGTCAATAACAAGTGTTGGCTAGGCTGTGGAGCGGGGAAGCCCTCACACACTGCTGGTGGGATGTCAAATGGTGCAGCCACTGTGGAAAGCAATTTGGCAGTTTCTCAAAAAAATTAAACAAAATTTTTTTTCATATGACTCAGCAATTCCACTCCTTGGTATTTATTCA
Organism: Equus asinus; assembly: GCF_041296235.1. NCBI lineage: Eukaryota > Metazoa > Chordata > Mammalia > Perissodactyla > Equidae > Equus > Equus asinus. Next base: position 10,197,723 of record NC_091799.1, read on the forward strand.
GAACAAATGAAAACATGTGTCCACACAAAAATATTTTTGGCAAATCTTCCTTGCACCATTTATTCCTAATAGCCAAAAAGTGGAAAACGTCCAAAAGTCCACTGAATGGTGAATGGGTAGACATGTCTGGTCACAGTGGAATGCTCTGTAGCAAGAGCAAGAGAGGCTCCCACCGCTGCCACGTCTGCGGGCACGGCAAGGCTCAGAACCACCACGCCACATGGAAGGAGCCAGAACAAAAGCTGCAAAAGACTCCACTGACCGGAGGTGCTCTTTAGAAGAAGGCAAACCTGTGGAGACAGCGGACTGCTCGCTGTCTGAGAAAGGAGTGGGGCGGAGCTCTCTGGAGTGACGGAAACATCCTGAGCCTGAATTGTGGTGTTTGCACAACTGCACGTTTACTAAAAATCATTAAATCACCCACTTAAAATGAGTAAATTTTGTGGTATGTAAATGATATCTCCAACAAGCTGTTTTTAAAAATAAAGAAACAAGAAGTTACAACATAAAAATCAAACCAAACCAGACTGGTTAGGGTTGTAAAGTTAGGTGGTTAAAGTATGAAGTAAACAAATCGGGAATAATCTCGAAACTTGGGCAGCTGTCGCCTGGGGTGGGGCCGGGCAGGGCCGGAGGAGAGGTCAGCGAGCAAGAGGGACCCTGAGGGCTTCTGGGAGATGACCAGCTCGTTTCCTGATCTGGACGGTGAGCACACGAGTGCTTTGTGCTTGCTTTGTGATGAACTTTGAACGTATATATTTTGCTTTATACATTTTTCTCGATGTATCTTACATTACACAACAGGGTCCCTTTATAATACAACCAAAAGCTCTATGGTTCCTGGGAACAAATCTAACAAAGATGAGCAAGACCTGTCTGCAGAAGATTACAAAGCCCTGTTGAAAGATGTTAAATCAGGCCTTAACGAACGTATTCTCAAGGGATCAACATTCGCCAAATTGACCTGCAGTCAATGCAATTCCAGTGAAACTCTGAAAGGATTTTCGAAGACTGTGACAAAATCAAGTTCTAAGAAAAAAGGCCCAAGAAGAGCCAAGGCACTCCTCAAGAAGAACGCTGTGGTGCGCAGGGCTCCCAGACAGAGGCTGTGGCCATGGGGAGCGCAGGCTGGCCAGGGAAGGGAGGAGAGGGCATGAGACCGTGCACAGGCAGGAGGGAGACGGTAGACCTGGAAGTGGGGCATCTCACAAAGCAGGACCTGGTTCATAAACAAGTCAACGAAAATTAAATAGAATAATAACGGCTTCGGTGCGGGGCTGAATAAAAAGGAGAGTTAAGACAGCTGATGAGAACGCCCTTAAGTTGGATGCGGGTGACCGAAAGGCCTCGAACTGCCCACAGAAGGGTGCAGGACGAGTAAGACTGGGTGTTGGTGGTCCAACAGGCAACTGAGTAAGGAAAACAGGCTGGGCATCGGAGGGCCACACAAAACCGCCGAGAAATAAGAAAAAAGCAGCTCAGAGTAAGTGGGACGGCTAAAAGCCACAAACGGCAGGCTCAGTCCGTCAACGTGCGGTCCCGGCCTCCCCCTGGACGCGCCTGGACGGCAGATCCCGACGGTGCCCGGCACACTCGCGGCCTCCAGGAGGTGGGGCTCGTCCCTCGCCGCGCGCACGCGGTGGCGGTGGCAGAGCCCGGCCAACACAGCGCGGGGGCCCCGACCCGGCCGCCCCCGTCCCCGGGCGCCATCGGAGCGGGAGGAGCCGGCCCCTGCCCGCCCTCCTGTCCCGGGCCGGGGGTCTGCGCGCCGCCAGCCGCTTCCCTCGCCCGAGGGAGGCCAGGCGCCGGGGGCTCAACCCCCGTCTCCCTCGCGCAGACCTCGGCCGGGTCCGCGGACGACCACCAGGGCGAGAAGGGCTGGCGGGACAGGGGGCTCCGACCGCGCGGGACCCTCGGGGAGCCGCCCCGCGAGTGGCTCTAGGGACACCAGCCCCGGTGACCGCGGCCCCTGCGCAGGGCTCCGAGGGCGGGGGTCCGGCCGAGTTCGAACGCCGGGAGCGCTCAGCCTCACGCCGACTCCGCTCGGCACGTGCTCTCGCGCGCCCGCGGCCCGAGCTCCCGGCCCGGCCTGGCCCAGCCCGCCGCACCCCGGCGGCCAGCTCCGGCCCGTCTGGGCCTTGGTGTCGCGTAGCGGTCGCCTGTGCACGGCTTTCCCCCCGCGTGGGCCGGGCCCGCGGCGGGGGCGGCACGGAGTCGCGGAACCAGCCCCTGCGACCCCCGGCACTCCATGCTGACCCGGCGGCCACCAGGCGGCAGCACTGAGGCCACCCCGCCGCCCTCGGGGAGCCGCGGCGGCGGAAAGGCGCCCACAGCACCTTCCCCAAAGCTTCGGCCGGAGGGGGGGCCGTGTGAGGCCCCGCGCCCCGCCCCGCCCCGGACATCGGGCTCCGAGAGCTTGCAGCTCCCGGAAACGCGACTGCAGCGGGGGAGGGGGGCCTGCCGGGCGCCTGGGGAGGGGCCAAGTTGGCAGGGATGAGGCCCTCACCTCAGCCCTGGGAAGCAGTGGGGCCAAGTGTCCGCACCTCTGCCGCCGTCTAAGGGATGCCCACTCAGATGCTTCTCCGGGTCAGTGCCCTGGGGCAGGTCGGTGGCCAAGGCAGGGGGATCCAACAGTTCAGGGCCCCCTACTTAGGCCCACCTTCTACTACTGTCACCCTGAGAGTCCCCCTTCCAGAGCATTCAGAACTCCACTGGATCAGCTCATTGGGTGGAGAACTCACCCACCCCATGGGCTTCCGGGAGCTCCTGGCCCACAGGTCACAAGAACTCCAGGCTTTCCGCTCATTTCAGGCAGTGGAGAAGCGTCCTGGCCTTCGGGCCCCCAGGTGAGCAGGTGTGCAGGGCTGGGCTGGTGTGTGTGCAATGGCTGCTGCAGGCACCCCACAGAGCGGTGGTCACATCCAGCTCTGCAGGGTATCAGCTGTGTGACCCTGGCCCCTGCTCACCCTCTCTGAGGTCATCCATCCTCTCTACCATGGGGTCAGGCTGCCCACCTCCTGGGGTGCTAATATGTGGGCACACAGCAGGTGCAGAGATAAGGACTGGATTGGGAGATGGCAGACTCAGGGCTCTGAGAGGGGTTGGAATTGGAAATGGGAGTTCAGCGCTGACCCACCCCCACAGCCTCCCTAGATCCCAGTGTTAACCAGCCAGGGGACCACACACAGATTTATTAGGGGCCTCAGGGGCCTGGTGCAAATTCGCAGGGTCCCCTCCCTCCTACTGCCACCATCCACTCAAACGTCCCCTCGTGCCTGCTAGCATCCACCATGTCTGCCTGCACCTATGCTACAAGAGGTTCACCCGGGCCACCACCTGCTTGCAGCCGGTGACGGCAAACTCGCGGCCTGCCACGCGGTAGTAGCTGAGCTGCCCGGCCAGAAGCTCAGCGCGGGCCTGCTCCGGGAAGAAGCCCTCCCCGGCCATCTCGTCCCGGAAGCAGTTGACTATGTCCCGCTTGTCCAGCAGCAGGAAAGGCACAATGGCCGCGGCCTGCCACAGCGGGTGCTCGCGGACCAGGAGCGCCTGCAAGCTGCTGCGCAGTTCCTCCTCGGCCCACATCGCCGCAGCCGCAGCCTTGGCACTGTGGGCACCGTGGGCGCCGTCGGGGCGCAGGGGCAGCGCGCGGGACGCGTTCTGCAGCACGAATCGCGTGATGTGCGGGCCACCGGTGCGGCTGAGCAGCACGTAGATGGCGTTGTGGAAGGGGTGCGAGCGCTGTGGCTGCAGGAAGCCATGCAGCTCGTCCAGCAGCGCCGCCGGCATGAGCTCCACCTCGTCCAGCACCAAGAGCGGGGTCTTCTCCTCCGCCTCGGCCCGCGCCACCACGTCGGCCACGCGCTGCGCTAGCTCCTCGCGGCAGTCCTGCGCGGCGCGCGGCTCAGGGCAGTGGTGCTGCGCGTGGTACTGCAGTACGAGCGCGCCGTCCTCAAGCACCGCGCGGAAGTGGCGTGCCAGCAGGCGGCCCACGTGGCTCTTGCCCACACCGCTGGGCCCGTGCAGAGCCAGGAGCAGCGGGCGGCTGTGCACGTGCGTGGCCAGGTAGTCCCGCAGCAGCGCCACGATGCGCCCCACGGCAGCCGGCTGGCCGAACACGGCGCGCTGCAGCGCCTTCTCCAGCCCGTCCAGGTCGTAGCGCTGCGCGTTATCATCTAGGTTCTCGATGGCGTTGAGCACCTGGAAGCCCACGATGGCCACGAGCAACAATAGGCAGCGCTGCGCGCGGCTCCGGTGTTCTGCGCGCGGCCGGCACTTGCGCGAGGTCTCGGGGTAGAGTACCACGCGGCTGCGCCGGCGCCTTTTGCGCGGCGTCCTCGAAGGCGGCTCGGCGGGGTCGTCGAAGGTGAAGAATCGTGGCTGGTCCGGGTTCGCGCGCCGCGCCTGGGGCCCGCAGTCCGGCCCGACGCCCGGCGGGAGGCGCCGCTTGCGCAGGAGGCACACGCGGCGGCGCAGTCGCACCACGGCGCGCACGGGAGCCATCACGCTAGGGCCTGGGGCGCCGGGGGCCACGGCCTTGGTCTCCAGGCTGGTCTGGCCGCGGTCCATGGCGCAGGGGCTGCGCTCGGCATACACGTCGCCCTCCCTGCAACAGGAAGATGGGGAGGGTCCCCAGACTTCCGCACGGCAGACTGAGACCCTTCCCAGGAGTGATCTCACCCCCCTAGGAGGCCCCAGAGTGCAGTCGGAGTTGTGCCACAGCCAGGGCCTTGTCCCGGGCTCGCTGGGCCACAGTCGCCCCTTGACCTGGAAGCGGCTCCCCGCAGGGCCCCAATGCAAATCTCCAGGGTCCTCCCATAAACAGCCGCGGGCCTTGAGGAAGTGGCTAGGGGGAGGTGGGAGGCACAGCTTATCCGGCGGCCGCCCTGGCTTCCTGGAGGAGGAGTCGGGTGCCGGCCAGGCGCCGATTAGGGGTGAAGAGGGGTCAAGGCCGACCCCGCCCCTGCCCGCAGCTCCGACTACCCGGCGCCAGGGGCCCTCAGCGTCCCTAGAGGGGGCCACGGGAAGCAGAGGCCCGAGCACCCCCAGAGCCCGGACGGCCCCCACACACTGAAGAACACTTCGGGGAGAGGGTCTGGCCAGAACTTCTGCTTATGAGAATGGGCCCCAGCCCTGTCCCCAGGCTGAACCCAGACCTCCCAGCCCTCAGCCCCAAATTGGGATCCTCCCAACATCCTCCAGTAAACACACTGATGGAGTGGCGGCAGGGAGCCCCCCAGGGACGGATGGGGGTGGGGTGGAAAGAGGGACAGAAAGATGAGCTGGAGGAGGGACAGCCAAGAGAAGACAGAGCTGGGTAGACGCAGGGCGGCGGCCCTGGCCCCCAACCCACCCCCCCATACCTGCAGCTGAGTGAGATCAGGCTCCTGCCAGCCCCAGCCCCTGGGGCAGCCCCCTGCCCCCACCAGACGCTGGGGCCCCACTCAGGAAGCAGAAAATGCTGGCTTCCTGGTGAGGGTCGAGGTGGGGTCATGCGCCTGGCTAGGCCAGCCCAGGCTTGGAGGGGCAGCGACACCTGTGGGTCCCCAGGGAGCGTCTGAACAGAGGAAGCTCGGAGAGGTTTCCGCTTCTATGCAAAGGAAGTGAGTCAGGGGTGCGGCGCGGGCGGGACTTAGGCTGGATGGAGGCGCCAGATGGGGAGGCGTGGCTGGCTTGCCCAGGTCCCTGGGCCAGCAGGTCACCTACCGTTCTCAGGCCTGCAGCCCTCTGAGCCCTCCTGGCTCTGTCCAGGCTCAGGACGCCTGGTGAGGCTGAGGGCATCCCCTTCCCCAGGATCCTGGGCCCTTGTGCCTCCGTCTGCCCTCCAAGAACCCCCACCACCCCAGGAACATCTCCTCCTGCATCTGACCACCACAAGGCCCGGGGGGTTCCAGGCTGCCTGTAAGCAAGAAGGGGAGTAGAGCAAGAGAGGGTCCCCTGCCCAGCTGGTGTCCCCCAGTCTCTCCCTATTCTCTTTTTCCCCACCCACCTCTTCCCCTCCCCTGATCCCAGTGTGGATCCCCCAGGCTAGGGCTCATTTCCTTTTCCTCCCCGTCCTCCTCTACCAGGGCCTGGGGCTCTATCACCCCCACCAACCCTTCCCCTGTCCCCAGCCTAGAGCCCCCCCTCCTCTGCCCCCCACCCCGACAGGGCAGCACACGCAGGGACCAAGTTCCAGAACTGGGGAAGGACCCCCCACGTGTGGCTCAGGGTCCTGGTGATGGAGCAAATTTAGAAAGAACTTGGGCCAAAAGTTGGCAGATGGGGGCTCTGGAGCCTTCCCTGGCCACCCCCATTCCTACTGTGCACAGAGGGGCCTCCTGGATGGCCCTCCCCTCCTCCCACCTGACCAAGGAACTGGTCTCTGCCAGGCCCAGCCTGAAAGCCCCTCACCTGCGCCCAGGCCCGTCTCTGGGCCTCCTCAAGAGTGGCTTGTCCACCAGTAATGCCCTCAAGCCACCCTGGCCCTGCCCCCATCTGTGCCCTAAAGGCACGGTGGCAGTCCTGAGTCCCTGGCGCAGGGCCCCACCCTAGAGTCTGTCCTGCCCATGGCCCCCACTCCTCCCAGCCTCCCCACCGCCACCCCTCTGCCCACACAGGTCCCTCCCTCATCAGGGAAATGTTGGTCATGGGCTTGGGCTCCCCTTCTCTCCAGGACACGGGCTCCCACGCCTCCTGGTGACATGTGGGAGCTCCTGTCTGTCCATCTGTCCAGTGCCCTCTGCAGGACAGCTGCACTGAGGGACAGCTGCTTCTCCACGTCCTCCTTTCCAGCCTCAGGGCCTGCTCCCCGGGAACCACTGCCCCTTCTCTGTGCAGGACCGGGTGCTTGGGGACCCCTTGGGCACCTCACCCACCATATGGCCTGGCGGAGCTGTGAGCCCATGCAGGGCCTTCCTGGGACCAGGCCCTGCCCATCTCTGTGGTTCCGGCACGGGACGGGGGTCCTCAGGAGCCTCGGGCTTTCTCTAGTCTCCAAGCTGCTGCTGCCTTAGGGAGGACCCCCTTGAGGGGCACATACAAGAAAAACTGCAGTGGGGGCAGGACTGTCTCCAGCGGCCAGTTGGCTGCTTCTGCTGGAGGCTGACCCACCACGCCTGGGGTCCAGAGCCCCTTTGCTGGGGTGAGGAGGGACGTGGCAGGAGTCAAGAAGATCAGGCCTGGAGGGCCCACCCCCAGGGGTCAAGGGTGAACCTGAGCCCAGGGCTAAGGCCTTGCCTCCATGCACCTTCTCCCCCACCTCCAGGGGTGAAGGGAGCCCTAGGACCCCACCTTTCCCTATGTCCCTGGACCAACCCCATCGCACCCTGTGACCTGATCTGGGAGGCCTCCCTTCCCACCCCTTCTTCCTGTGCACACCCCATGGTCCCGCCCCAGATTCACGGTCATGTCTCCAACCTCTTCTCTGCACAGACCCTTCAGCCCAGTGGGGACTCGGCCTCCCCAGCCGCTGGCTGGAGGCAGGCGGGCGCCCTCGCCTCTTCTCCGTCCCAGATTCCCGGTGTGGACGCTCCCCCTCTGCCATCCTCCCTGGTTTCCCAGCAGCGTCTGCGTTTGCTTGGGGTCACTGTCACCCCTGCAGCTCTGCCCAGTCCTGCCTTGGGGAGTTCGGCTACCTCAGCTGCTGCCCCCATCCACCGTCCCTCCGTGGACTCCTTGTGGCCAACAGCTGCAGTCCTCACCCCCACCCTGTCCTTGCAGCTCACAGTCTCCGCCAGACAACCCCTCACCCACTGGGACCTCCAGTCCCCCGAGGCCCCTTTGTCCGGGCTGAGGGGCCTGGTCACACTGACTGGTCTCTGTCTTGACCACGAGCCTCAGGTGGGTCAGGAGGGGCCTGGTCAGCTCACTCGCTCCTCCCATGACTGGGCTCCTTCCCCGTCCTTTCTCCTCGGCCCCACTCGGCCTGTCTTGCCTCCCAGCCCGGGACCTGGCCCTCTGCTTCCTGGAGAAAATGGAAGCAGCCGGAAGGGGACCCCCCCAGTGTCTGCACCCACAGACCTGCCTCCCCTCTGAGAACCCCTGCTCCCGAGAGGGCCCCCCGTGCCCTGGCCCTGCCCCTCTGGCACGCTCGGCAGCAGCCCAGCAGTCCCCCCCATCTGCTTTTCACTCACTGCGTCATTCCCATCAGTGCACAGTGGGTGTCTCCTGTCCCTCCCACACCTGCAGAGCTGCACCTGTCAAGGTCACGGTGACCTTGCAGCTGTCACCACTGGTGGTGGGCAGTAAGGCGGCCCACCCAGAGCTGACTGCAGTCAGTCTCGGGGCCTCTGGCAGCCTGGACAGAGCATGGCCACGCCCAGGCCTTACCTCCTGCACCTGCTGCCCGGGAGGGCCAAACACCCAGACTGTGTCCCACAAAGACAAAAATGCCCCCAAGAAGGCACCTCCCCACCCTGCACTGAGCCAACTTTGGGGGCACACACAGACAGCTCACTCACTGATTTACCAAAACGCCTTTTATTTACATGAGTAAAAGCCTCTTGTGTGCAACAGCAGTCCCTCACCTGGCCAAGATGCTGCAGCTGAGCAAGGAGCACGTGGCTCCCAGGGTAAACTGAGGCAGCAGGCGGGGGCCTGGGCTTTCCTAGCCATGCCTGCTACACGGGTGCTGCTGCCCAGGGGAGGAGCGGCTCCCCGCCTGTGGTTGGGTCAGCGGACCGTCCACCGACAAACTGCAGGAGCTCCTGGGAGATGTCCGGACCCAGCAAACCGTGGAATTTAGCCGATCAGTCGGTGCCAACACGCTGGCCCTGCCCCTTTCCCCTCAGGCCTCGGCCCCCTGCCCTCTCCCCTTAGAAAACAGCTGGCTTATTCCTAATCCCAACCACTGCCTGCCTGTCTCCCCACAGTGTGGAAACCCACAGTGTGGAAACCCACAGTGTCAGGCAGGAACAAGCAAACTTCCCAGGGCCTGGGAGTGCAAGGGGCCATGCTGGGCCCTGCAGACCTGGAGCAGGGCCTGAGCTCCTCGGAGCTGACCAGGGGCCCTCAAGGGGCAGGGACACAGGTCCCATTCACGCAAACAGCACACACCTCCCAGGACGCCATTCAGGGCAGGGCTAAGGTGCAGAGGAAGGGCACTCTGCCCACAGGACAGTCCCGGGGGTCTTGGCTTAGCCCACCCCCAGCCCCATGAGCGGCCAGTCAGCCTCCAGAGGAAACGGGGCCCTGGCTTCGCAGGTCCAGGGGAGCCTCTTCTCCTGGCGACCAGGGCTACCGTCCCCACCAGGGGCCCTGTCCACTCCCCAGGGGCCCCAGGCAAAGCCTCAGAGCCCAGCCGGGGCAGGCACGGTGGGCAGGGGCAGCTCCAGGGCTGGCGTCTCTGCAGTCTGGGCCGGGCTGGGCTTCTGATGGTCCAGCTGCTCCAGCTTCTCACCGAGCTGGGAGTACAGCTCCTTCACCGCTTCTCCACTCTGTTAGGAGGCACACACTTCAGGGTCAGCCCAGGGCTCCTCAGAGCATGTCCACACAGACAACGCACAGACGTGGAGAGGATCAGGGGTGTTGGGGCACCCACCTGGCCCGTGGGCTCCAGTGCCTTTTGCAGGGCCTGCAGCTTGGATGGCGCCACGCGGTGGTGCAGGTGGACTAGGAGCCGCAGCACGTGCCGCTGAACGTTCTCCTTCCTGGAAGAGGCCACGACCAGGCTGCAGGGGCCCCGAGCCACCCTTCCCGCAGCTGCTCCAGCAACCCCCCCCCCGGCCCGGCTGGGTGGACAGGCACCTCGGGGAGGCGGTGAGCAGGAAGCCATCAAAGAGGCTGCTGCAGAAGTCCTCCAGGGCGAACTCATCAGCCAGCAGCGCCAGGTTCCCCGTCAGCAGGTGGAGGAAGATGTCGCCGAACGCCAGGTCACCAAAGGTCTCCACTGCAGGCAGAGCAGGCGTTGGTGGTCCGGCCCGCCACCCACGGCCCTCACCTGGGCGCCCTCTGCCCCCCAGACCTCAAATTGTGGGGAGACCACAAAGCAGCACAGACTTCTGAAAACAGGGTGCCCAGTTTCCCTGAGAGCCAGAACCTGGGCCTGGACAGGCGAGGAGACGCCAGGGGTGGCCAGGGACGGGGCAGGGGTCTGGCCTGCAGTGAAGGAGGCTACTGGGGAGGGCTGGCGGGGAAGAACAAGGGCCCGTCACTGCTTATCACTCTGCCCGGTGACCAAGGGACTGTGGGTTAAGCAGACTCCAGAAGAGCGAGAACACCTAACACACAACAGTAAGTCCCAACGAAGCTCACTGATGACCAGCGACAGGATGGCCTGAGTGCCCCGCCAGCAGGAGTGAAGAGCCAGCCGGAGGGTGGCAGGGCAGGGGGACGCGCACCCAGACATAATGGCTGTGGAGGCTGCTACAGAGACACTGACAGGGCACTTTGTCACGACCTGGCTGACACCACCTGAGCCCACAGAGCTACTCAATGTCACCGGGAGACACAGGCACCACTGGATGCACCAAGGTGCACTCCTGCCCCACATCTGCCTGGAGGCTCAGCCGGCCTCACGGCCAGCAGCCAGTTTACAGGACACATGGGCAGGCGCCCAGTCACGATGCTAGGGAGGCTGCCAGCAAAGTCTCGACCAGGGAAAAACGCCCTGGTTCTCCCAACAAGTTCCACATAACCCTACACACTGAGAGACCTGAGGGGCGGCGAGGGAACGCCAGGGTGAATCGCAGCCCCTGCTCAAATCCTGACCTGAACAAACCATCTGTACAAAATGTCATGGGATGATCAGGGAACGGGGCCACTGCAGGGCCTGGACCCAAAGGCAACCACGGGCTGCAGGCATGGTGTTTAAGAGTGTCCTTTGTCGAGACACCCGCTCTTTATTCAGAGCTGGCATGCTGGGAGTCTGGATTTCCATCCAGACCATCACCAGGGGACGTGACCGTGGAGGTGGGTGACAGGCACTGGGCTTCGCCATGCTGTGCTCTGCTCTTCTTTTTTTGGGGGGAGGGGGGAAGATTAGCCCTGAGCTAACATGTGCTGCCAATCCTCCTCTTTTTGCTGAGGAAGACCAGCCATGAGCTAACATGCGTGCCATCTTCCTCTACTTTATACGCCTACCACAGCATGGCCTGACAAGCAGTGCCATGTCCGCACCCAGGATCTGAACCAGCGAACCCCAGGCTGCCAAAGCGGAATGTGCGCATTTACCCGCTGTGCCACTGGGCTGGCCCCTCTGCTCTCATCAAAAATTCCCACAACAGAAAGTTAAAAAGTAAACAGGAGAATTTAAAAATCAACGCCGCTCTTATTAGGACCTACTAAGAACATAAAACAACATGTGCACACTTCCTGGACGCAATCACAAGATCCCAGCCCCCAGGCAGCAGCGCACGGCTGGACACACAGATGCTCCCGCTGCAGGCAGGATACCCCATTTCTAGCTGACACAATTAGAGAGAAAGAAACAAAAGTACTGAAAGGAACAGAAAGGATGCAGCAAGTTCAAGCTTTTTATAACTGTGTTCCTAGAAGTCTCCAAAAACAGACAGACAAGCTACATCCCCTGTGGCTAGCAGAAGGACGGCCCTGAGAGACGTCCACATCCCGACCGAGGAGCCTGTGGACATGCCTTCTTATGTGGTGACAGGCCCTGAGATGGGAGATGATCCTGTGTGACCCAGGGGCCAAGATTATCACAGGGTCCTTACGGGAGGGAGGTGGGAGGGCCAGAGTCAGAGAGACATGCAGACAGGAAGCTGGGAGGACAAAGTTGAGGATGGAGGGGGCCAGGAGGCAAGGATGTGGGCGGCTCCCAGAAGCAGGAGGACACAAGGAAAGGGACTCTCCCTGGAGTCTCCAAGCCCTGCCCACACCTTGACTGCAGCCCCAGACTCACTTCACTCCTGACCTCCAGAACTGTCAGAGAGGACCTTTCTGTTGTTGGGCTAGACGGTGGCTGGGTATAAACTAATACCCACAAAAGACGTAACACACGCCCCACCACCAGGCGTGACAGTGACCCAGAAACACGCTTAGTGAGCAATGTGCAAAATCTTTACATAGAAGCCTCAACACCCAGACAAAACCTGAGGCAGCAGAGACCCTGGGCCAGTGTGTGCGGTGGGAAGGCCAGGTGCTCCAAGAAGCCCCACCTCCCTGACTCGACCTGCAGTTTACTCTTGAAAGGGGTCCACTCAGACCCCTCCCTCTTCTTCCTGGCTTGCAGCAACCCACTCCTACATGCAGCCAGAAGATCCTGAGGGAAGTGGCCTCTTCACTGCCTTGGAGGGGAGCTCTCTCAATCATCTGAAGACTTGAGGGGCCCACACCCCTCGCCAGTTAGGGTAAAATTAAGGTGGCTCTTCTGCCACTCAGGAAAGGATGCTTTAACAAATGGTGAGAAGAGGGAAGGGCACTTATGGAAAGACAAAGCTGAGCTCCCCTCACTTCTGCACCAAATAACCTCCAGCAGACAGACTTGACGGTGAACCAAGCGAGCCTGTGGAGGCAGGCAGCGGGGCGGAGGGCAGGGGCGACGCGGGCACCCCAGACTCACCCAGCCCGGGCAGCAGGCGCAGCAGCGCGTTCTTGTTCCTCTGCTTAGTGATGTGCAGCACGTAGTACAGCCCCACCTCGCAGGCCATGCGCTGCTCCTGCAGGAACCTACGCCCGGCCGGGGCCATCAGCCCACGGGGCGCGTCCACACAGCCTCCAGGGGACCCGCGGGCTCGGGGCCCCTCCCACCATGGCCCTCAAGCCCGTACTTGGTGAAACTCTCCGGCAGCGTGTTCGGGTACGTGACGGGGGCTTTCTCCTCGGCTGGCAGCTTCTGGTCGACGTTGAAGGTGTGGTCGTCCACCACGAAGGACATGAGCGTGGGCAGGAACCTGGTGATGAGCTCCACCTCCTGGGGCAGGAGAGGCCTGAGAGCTCGTCCAGCACATCCTGCCTTCGTCCCGCACTGTCCCCACCCTCAGCCACCTCCCTCAAGTCCCTCTTTCCTGGATGTCGGTGGGGGGCCGTCCCCTCCCTCCTTCCCACCTCCCGAGACTCCACCTTCCCAATCCTCCTCAGCCCCACAGCCCCTCGGGGGCAGCGGCAGGAAGGCGCACAGCCGGGTGAGTTACCATCTTGGGCTCCTTGAACACCTGGCTGTCGATCATGTCCCATGCCCCCTGGCCCAGCGCCAGCAGCCTGAGCAGCAGCAAGAGGTCGGGGCTGTCCTGCAGGGAAACCAAGGCCTCAGCACAAGCTCACCTGAGCTTCACTGTCCCAACCTCGATCACTGCCCAGCAGGGTCCGGGCACTGAGCCCAGGACTGTCGGCTTTGCTCACAGGTCCCCACACCTCCACCCGTGTGTGGGGAGCGTGTGCTGTCCCCGGGCCAGCATAGGCCTGGCCACAGCACTCCAGCCACACGCCCACCCAGAAGGCAGCGAGCCGCCAGCCAAGCGCACTCACCCTGGGCAGCGTCTCCTGGCCGACCAGTTCCTGCAGGTGCCTAACGGTGCTCAGCGACAGGGTGTTGATGGCAAAGGGGTCACACAGAATCATGGACAGATCCCTGAGAGGACGATCCCAGGGTATCAGCATGGGATGCTCTCAACCCACCAAGGCGTGGCCATGGGCTGGGCTGCCTCAGCCACTGACCAGGGGAGACGGCCCCTCCACACGGAGCAAGCCCATGCCATCCTGGACTTCTTCCAAAGAAAAGCTCACAGTTTGTAACTTGCCTGTAACTTACTTAAGAAACTGAAGAATTAAGGTTTTTAAAAAACGAAGGTCCCATTTTGGTTCTGAGAACCTGACCCAGACCACGTAAATTCAGCCACAGTCCCACAAAGGCAACTACAGGGAGAAGGAGCCATGGAAGGGGGCGAGACGGAGCCCACGCAGAGAGGACAAGGCTGGGAACCAGATCCCACCACCTCCGGGCACAGTGGGCCCAGGATGGGACTTACCACCCACCGCTCAGCTCGCAGGAGGGCCCAGGCTGCGGCAGACACCAGAGCCCCGGCCTGGCGCCCACTTGCCCAGACTGCGGCAGCCTCATCCCAAGCAGCCGAGTTTCTCAGCTGTGGGGGGTGCCAGGCAGCCCTCCTGAAATGGACTGGAATAAACACCCCACTCCCAACCAGACAGCATCTCGTCCAGACGCCCCGGGGGGGCTGGGGCGCCTGCACAAGGCCAACTCTTACCCCAGGACTTGCTCCTGACCCTTCTTTACTCCGTCGAGAAACCCCTGCAGCTCCCGGGCCCTCTTGCTGTCCACAAACCGCTCGCGGATGCAGGCGTCCAGGCACCAGGTGAACTGCAGAAGGAAGCCCAGTCAGGACGCAGCGCTCACCCTCGCCTCTCGCTGGGGCACAGCCGCGCCCAAGCCAGAGGTAAGCATCAGGACCCGCCACCCGCATCACGGGGGCTGGGCTTGGTGCCAGGAACAGGATGGTGCAAAGGTGCGCAGGTCCAAGGGCCCGAGTCCCAAGGGGTCAGGCAGTGTGTGGAGGAGGCAACATTTGAGTTTTGCTCTAAAAGGGGCCTCCCTGGTGGCCCTTGGGTGGGGGAGGACGCTGCAGTCTCAGGCAGTGACACTGCCTCAGGTTGCACAGCGTCCGTGCTGAGGACAAGAGCAGTGTAGAAAGCTGTTCCTGGAGCACAGAGCTCGCCAACGAGCAGCCCCCGAAGGCTCTGGAGCAGGGGACGGCCAGAGAACCTGGGAAGACCGAAGGCGGCAGGAGCAAGGGTCCAGGAGCGGCCAGGGAGCCTGCTCTGGCTGGAGTTAAGGAAGAGAGAGAGTGGGCGAGTGAGGGAGGTGCCGGAGGACACCCCGTCCCCTAGGCAGTCAGCAGAGGGGGCAGCACACAGGAGGTGGCCCGGTGGGCAGGCAGTCAGAGCCCAGGGACCAGGATCATCGCATCCAAGGGGAGGGGAGAGAGAAGGCAAGGAAGAGACCAGAGTGAAGGGGGGCGGGGGCCACCACCTTGTGGCAGGGGTCCACGGAGCAGATGTCGCCAACATCCAGGTCGTGCAAGGACATGAGCAGCTCGGCACGCAGCGTGCAGTAGTGCACGTTCCGGGTCCGCAGGAAGAGGGTCCGTAAGAACTGCAGCACCATGTCGTACAGCTTGACGTTCTTCCCCACCATCTGCGTCAGCTTCTGCACCACCTGGTTGGCGAGAGCCCCACGGCACGGCATCACCAAGCCCCAGTGACGGCACACTGACCCCTGACGTTCATCCTCTCTACTTGTTTGGTGGCCAAAATCTCCTCTCTCACAGAATGCTGGCTCCATGTCAGGCGGCGGCAGGTGTGGTTTTTAAGAAAGTGAACCCCACGTCAGGCCCCACACCTTCTCTGAAAGGCCATCAGCCTGTGACCCGGTGAGCCAGCGCGAGGAGACTCAGGCTAGATGACGACACACAGCGGCTACCTCAGCGTCTGGTCAAGGCCTTGCTGGGGTCCACTCAGACCCAGCCCGGGCCGCCTGGCTCCCCATCTTCTCCTTCAGCTTGAGGCCTTGAGACCACCCCATCCCCCTATAGCACCTGCAGGTGCCCCTCTGCAGGGACCGCCCAGCTCCACAGCCTGCCCTACGTGCATGGCTCTTGCCTTGCTGTCAGCCAGTGGGAGAGCTCTACTCACTGCTCACCGGCCGGAATAGAAGAAGGGCTCACAGGTCAACCTGGGGTACAAGCACCGCAGCAGCCCAGGTACTAAGCTAGACACAGCAGGTGGAGAGGCCAGGAGGGGTGGCAGGAGCAGTGACCAGCCTGACAGACCCTCTCGAGGGCCCCTGCGAGGACTCTACAGCAGGCCTCAGGGACCCCAACGAGCTGAGCAGAGCGAGGCATACACCTGTCTCAGCACCCACATCCTGGGCACCACTAACAGGCACAACGGCTAACACGTACCAGCCCTGATGATGGTCTGGGCCCTGCCTAACATGCAAACAAGAGGGTACAAGGCCAGCTGAGCATACAACCACGGCCCTATCAACTGACCCACACACTGAGGACCATGAGATAACACGTTAACCTGCCTCGACCTTCTCCTCGGGCAGCAGTGCAGGCCACACCTGCAGCAGGAAGGACCCAGGCCCCGAGGGGGACCCTGGCTTGGAAGGCAGTGTGAAGGGGTAGCAGGCCACAGGCTGACTGCAGCCCAAGGCCAGGCTCCCCACAGTGGGCAGGAACGTGAAGAGGTAGCGTCTGGCCACCATGGAGGCTTGGTTTCACCTGCAGGCGGGTGCCACTGACGCCTCGGACCTGGTTCCAGGAGGGACTGCTCAATCCAGGGGAAGGTGACAGTGACAAGTGCCAGACACTGGCCAAGGGGCATCTGGTGTTGAGTTCTTCCACGTCCAGTGTGCTCTCCTGAGGTTTCGCATGTCTGGTGTGACCTAGGATCTAATCTAATGTTTTTTCCCAAATGTCTGGCCACCGGTCGCAGCCCCACTTGCTGAGTGGGCTACAAAGTGTGTCTCCCGGCCCAAGAGAAGTCTGTCAGGGAGCCGGCCTCACTGCCCAGGGGTTAAGTTTGGCGCCTCCGCCTCAGTGGCTCAGGTTCAGTTCCTGGGCATAGACCTATACCACTTGTCCGTCCGCAAAAAGAGGAAGGCTGACGACAGATGTTAGCTCAGTATAAATCTTCCTTAGCGCACACACACAAAAAGTTTCTCAGACAAAGTCTGACACACAAGTCAAACATCAAAACAGAAGAAACTTAACCAGAGTTGAAAAAAGACTGGAAAACTTAAATGAAAAAGCTTGCCACGTCCTCAAGCGCCAAGCTCACAAAACCAAGAAGATGCACGCCAGGCAAAGTGCTGCAAGGGCCCCTCTCGCCAGCCACGTGTACAAGCCCACCCTTTCGGGAGCAAAACCTCCCAGACATCCACCATGGGGGAAGGGGCTGGCCAGGGCCTGGCACATAGCCCTGCCTCCCGCCTCACCTCGCCCTGGCGCCTCGTCTTGGGGGAAGGACTGAAGAAGTTGTGCAGGACAGAGAGCTCCGTGCTGAAGAGCGCACTCTCCTTCTCCAGGATGTACTGCTTGAGCAGGGGGGAGACCTCGTCGCCGAAGAGTGCCTGGTTGTCCTGCCAGATCTGCCGCTTCACCTCCACAGCGCAGGCCCGGTACAGCTCCTTGTCGGCCATCACCAGCTTCAGCTTCTTCTCAGGAACCTGCTCGACCCCACAGGCTGCCCATGAGCAATGCCTGTGCCCCGGGGTCTCCCTCAAGACAGGTCAAGAGGCCTCAGCCCCCCAGTGGAGACCACCTCGAGTCCAGCCTGATCCGGGGGGGGGCCTGTGATGGCCCCCAGGCTCCAGTAGGTACTGGCAGCCCTGCTGAACACAAACAGCTCTTTCCTTAAAAAACCCCATACCCCAGCTCACGTCCGGCGCTTGCCTGTGCATAGCTCACCAGGGGGACCAGGCACAGAGAATGCTCCTCGCAGCCGCACCTGCCTTGTGCTAAACCGGCGCCAGACAGGCGCACATGCAAAGCCCACCGAGCCAGGGCGCGGTGCGGCCAGAGCCCTGGACACGCTGACCCCACGGCCTTTACCTTGGGCAGGTGTTTCATGACGCACATCACCACCGGCTGCAGGGACGGCATCTTCACCAGAGAGAAGCTCTTCTCCAGGAGGTCTTCCAGTTTCTTGTACCTGGAAAGACTCGCACGACTAAGGGGGAGCCCAGGATCGAGCAAGAAGCAGCTGCCACCTGTCACCACAGAGACGACGGCTGGGGAGCCGCTCTGCACACGCGGACGCGGGGAGCGGCTCCCGGTCGAGGAGGGCTGGCCGGCCGAGGCGGCAGCCAGCACTGCGCAGGCGGCCGCTCGCCGCGCCTGCCCACCCACCTCTCCTCCGCCTTCCCCTCCGAGGCGATGGCCGACACGCGCTCCAGCAGCTTGTCCCGCAGCTCGTCGAACACCGACTGGTGGAACTCGAGGCGCGGCGTGCCGTGCAGGTCCAGGAAGGGCAGGGCCGACTGCAGCGAGGGCAGCAGCACGCCGTTCTCCGTCTGCGGGGCGAGGGCGCGCGGTCGG
The DNA here is from genome assembly GCF_041296235.1 of Equus asinus. Classification (NCBI taxonomy): domain Eukaryota; kingdom Metazoa; phylum Chordata; class Mammalia; order Perissodactyla; family Equidae; genus Equus; species Equus asinus. The sequence goes on from NC_091799.1 coordinate 10,215,716, forward strand.
TGGCGCTCACTCCGGGGCGCCGACCGAGCCCGCGCGCCCTCCGGGACGGCCGCGCCCCCGCCCACCTGGAACTGCTCGATGGCCTTGAGCGGCTCCGTGCAGTTGGTCAGCGTCTCCTTCAGGTCCTCGCCGTTGGCCACGCCCAAGTCCTGCAGCCCCGCGAACATGGCCGAGGCCCCGGCCGCCGCCCGGCTCGGCGCCCCATCCCCGCCGCGCTCCCCCGGCGCCGCCGCGGGCCCCCCAGCAGCCCGTTCGCCCGGGCCTCGGGGGCCGCCCGCGCTCCGCTCCCCGGCGCCCTCCAGCTCGGCCCGTCCCGCCCGCGCGGCTGCCCTCGGACCGCGGCGGCCCACTTCCGCCCCGCACAGCCTGGTCCGCCCGCCAAACCGCCCCCCGGAGACGCCAGCGCCGCGGCGCAGATGTTCCGGGCAGCGGAGCCCGGCCCAGGACCAGGCTGCGCGGCCGTGGGAGACGGCGGTGCCCGGATGACGCAGCGAGGCCCCGCCCCCGCGCCGGGCACGCCCACCTCGGCGGCCCCGCCCCGCCGCTCCTCCCGCACCTGGGCCGCTGGTCTTCCCACCGCCCCGTCGCTCGCCCCAGGCTGCTGGCTCCGCCCAGCCCCGGTTCGCCGTCCGCCCCGCGGCGCCCGCCGCCTCTGGCCTCTTCTTCCTCTCGGGGTCCCAGAAGAACCCACGCCCCGGGGCGGGCGGCGGGAGGGCGGGGTGCCGAGGGACACCCGGGGGAGGGCCCCACGGAAATGGGACGCCGGAGAAGGGGGAGGAGCACGGGAGAGGGGGTGAGGCAGGCAGGGTCTGCCTGCTTTATGAATTTCAGAACTGATTTTTTTGCCAAGTATGTGTTATCTTTATAATCATGAAAAGTGATTCATTTTTTACCTCACAGCAGCCTTTTGACGTTGAGAATATTTTTGCTTGAGGAAATGGGACGCTGCCGCCCTAGAAGCTCCCTGCACGGGGTCCCACCAGGTGCACGACCCTCTCCCTGGAACTTGGCTTCCTCCTTGTCAAACGGGGACTGGGGACGGAGTTCACACCATAGGGTTGTCGCAAAGACTAAAATCTGAGTGTGCCTCCAATGGAGGGTGCCTCGCAGAGACTTGGGTGCACAGAGGGAGTGTGACAAAGGACAGCTGTCCTCTTGTTGCCGTGAGCATCTAACCCCTAGGCTGACCCACGGAGGTAGGCCCTCAGGCTGAGTTCCAGCCTGAGTCGCTGCGAATGCGAGTGCCAGTTTCCATAGTGTCCCTTGTCCCTTGTGGTACAAGAAGCTCATACGGGGCCGGTAGGCACTGCCTGCTCTGTGCCCTTCCTAGGCTCCCCATTGCTAAGTGTGCAAGCCCTGGACCCAGAATTCCACCTCTCCACCTCTCTGCAACCTGTCCACCCCTCTAGCTCACCTCCTTTGATCCCCCCAGCCCCGTGTCCTCCAAAGCTTGGCAGCACCAGATGTCACACCCTCTCCCTTTTTATGTGCCTTGGCTTATGGGGTTTGCTCTGCTAGAAACTCTCTTCCTGCTGCATGGCACACTCTTGCCCATCGAAAGCCCATTCCTCCACCACCTCCTCCAGGAAGACCTCCCTCAGCCCAGCTGGAGGGGATTTCTCCATCCTTCCTGCTGGTTCCAGTCCTGGCTTTGAGCCCTAGGGGTTGCTGATAGTGCAGCTGTGAGCAGGGCTCCTGGTCTCCCCACCCTGGGCCAAGCTCCCAAGGCCGGGGCTCCCACCGCTCTGTCTCTGCTGCCCACTTGCCAAGCTGGGCCACCCAGGGCCTAGCAATGACCATCTGCAGTCTGACTGCCCTGATTCCTGGGGGCACTGGGGCTCAACCCCCAGCAGGTTCAGCTCTAGAGGAGGTCACAGGTGCATGGTGCTCAGACTCCCTGGGCCTTGGCCTCCCTGCAGAAGGGGGAGCTGACGCCATGGGGGCAGCTGTTGCTGTGCCCTTTTGAAGGCATGAGCTCTGGCAGAGGAGTTAGAGGAGGGGCCTAGTCAGGACTGGACTTCTATCACTAGTGCAGTGACAGAAGCCACCAGCAGCTGGGCTGAGGCCCCTTCAGGGAGGTAGTCTTGGGGCCAACCCCTGGGTAGGAGGGCAGGCTGATGGTGAAGTGGGGTCCAATGGCCAGGCTACTGCCACAGGCAGGGACAGGGCCCCAGTGACTGAAGAAGGCCCAGGGAGTCTACTATATGTGGCCCGGCCTTAGTGGCCTTGGGTAAGTTCAAAGGGTCTTTGGGCAGGCGCTGGGGGCAGTAGGCCAGGCCTTGACAAGCTGGTCCTCTGGACACTCCCTGGTGGCTGTGCAGGCTGCCCTCACCTCAAGATGACAGATCAGCGAGTCTGGCCCCCACCACCGCCCCAACAGTCAGTTCTTTGTCTCAGCAAGAAGCCTGACCCTTGGGTAGACTGACAGGTGGACTGGTCCCCTGGATGGCACAGCTAGTTGGAGGTATCCCGCAGTGCCCACAGGGGCCCCTCCCATCCTGTCCTGGGCCAGGAAGTCCCAGGCTACCACCCCACACACCTTAAAGAAGAGAGCACTGAAGGGGAAGTGAAGGGAGAGACCTGGCTAAGGCAAGCCAGACATGACAGGTCAGCAGCAGACCACATCTGCAGGATGCTTCACTGGGTAAAGGACGGCAGCCAGGCACATGAAAGAATTTGGAAGAACCAACAGCATCTCTGTATAGCAAGGGGTGGACAGGTGGGGACTTCAGGCTGGGCTGTCCTCATCCACAGCTCACAGAAGGGTCTGCCGGCCAGCATGGTGGATCAGGGTGCCCAGGGGGGTCAGAAAGCCAGACTGTGGGGTGCTGAGTTTCAGAGGGAGGCCTGGGAAGGCCCCCAGGGAAGCCAGGCTTCCATGTGATAACCAGGTGGGCCGGCTGTGCCCAGTGGACTCTAGAGTGTGCAGAAGGGGCCAGTGTCATGACGCTTGGGTCTTCGCACGCCCTGGATGACCGCTCTGGGCGCTGAGGGGAAGCGCGAGTTATAGCAATCCTCCACATAGTAGGCAGCTGGGCTGGGGGTGCAGGCTGCAGAAAGAGAAGGCCCCATGCCACTACAGCACGCCAGCGGCTGCCCAGCTCCCACCTCCCCCAAGGCCCCTGTCCCCACCCGGGACCCTGCCTGGCCTTCCTCTCTGAGGCCTCCTTACAGGAGCTGATCCAGGAGGCAAACGCAGGTGAGTGGCTCATGGTGCACATGGGTGCGCGTGGGCTCTGCAGTCGGCACCCGGGAACGATGTCGTAGGTGTTGGGGCCAGGGCGCTTCTCACCACCTGGGGCCTGCAGGGAGGCCTGGAAGAGGGACTGCGCATGGTGACGGTGATGTGCACCCCCTACCCGTGGCAGCCCGGGCTGGATGCGGGCCTCAGGTGTCTTGGAAGCGGGGCGGTGGCCTCCAAAACTGCAGGCCGGGAAGGCAGACTGGCTGAGTGGCTGGTAGTTGGCAGGTGATGGCCACTGTGGGGAAGGAGGCTGCTGCAGGCCGCTGCCCCACCCAGCCCCCCTACCCCCAACAGGCCCCCTCCCGCCCTGTCCCTCAGAGGGCCCCACGGGACCTGCAGGCAAACCCCGCACCTTTTGCTCTCTGTTAAAGTCCGTTTTCTGCATGAAGGGGGTTTCACTCTGGAACCACATGGTCTGCCATGCCCTGCGGCCACCACCCTCTGCAGTGGGGAGCAGTGTTGGGGAGGGGAGATGAGTGATGGGCCCGCTCCCAGGGCAAGGGGCCAGGCGGTGGGGAGAGCGCAGGGAAGGGCACGCACCACGGCAGGGGTGCTTGCGGCCGATGCTGAAGTGGGGATGTGGGGAGGACTCGCGCACTGAGGCATCCGGCACCTGGTACTTGGTGGGGCCAGGGACATCCAGGTCCGTCACGATGGGGGGTCGCTGCTCCAGCACTGGCGGGAAGCAAGCTCTGGGCCTGGGTCCTCCCAGCAGGCCCCTCCCCAACCCTGCCCCTCTTGCCAAGACCAGCCGGCGTGAGGTGTAGCCAGGCCCCTCACTCACACAGCTCCCTCAGGTTCTGGGTGCACATAAGTGGGGGCTTCTGAAGGGCGTCCGTTTGCATCCTGAGGCCAACAGGGAACTCTTGCACCCCTGGGGGCCACATCTCATCCCAGGCAGCCCCTGGCTCTGGCCTCCAGAACAGCACAGCACCATTGGGCCTGCAAGGGAGACGGACAGCCACTGTCCACCTAGCCCAATGGCCGCCCCATAAAGGCTGCACACTGCGCCCCCCCCAGCCCGCCCACTCCTCTTAGAAGTTACTGGGTGGGCACAGGCAGCTTCTGCCTCAGGGGGCCACGGGTCCAGTGTTTGCCTCCATTGATGTAAAAATTTGCCAGGAATTTTACGGCCTTCTGGTCAAAATTCATTGTCAGGATTCCTAGTTCCCTTCCCTGGGGACACCACAGGGCTCTGTGACCTCACTGACCGGTCATGGACTCCCCTCCCCCCCGTTGCCAGGGACTGCATGGTGAAGGAACATTGTCCAGCCCTGGAGGGGGTGGTGCAGTGGGAACCCAGAGGGGCCCCTCCCCTGACCTGCCAGGTGGGTCACCCTGGGGTCAGCCTTGGCCAGGAGGCCCCCTAGCCTGCCCCAGTGACTGCTGGCTTGGCCTCTTTTCCTCTCTTCCCCTCTTCCTTGTCACAGTCCTCCCCTTCTGGTGGACTTTGGGGTACCCTGGAGGACCAGGGTCCACTGTAGCAGGGCTTCTGAGAGGGCTGAGGTCCCGGCAGAAGGTAGAGAAGGGAGCTGGTGCAATGGGATGTCCAGCTGTGTGAGGCCAGCAGGAAGGTTGCGTGGGGGTAGGGTGGGGGGTCCAGGCAGGCTCCCTGGAGGAGGAGGAGCCCCCGGTGGAGACCCAGCTCTGAGAAGTGCAAAGCAACGGTGGGTGGGTCTGGACCACGACCCCAGAGGCAGCCCTGGCCGTGGAGCTGCCTGGTGGCCCAGGCAGGGCTGAGGTGTGTGGGCTTGTCTTCTGTTTGGGGGCACAGAGGCAAGAAGGTGTCACAGACAAACAGGGCTGTCCAGGTGAAACTCAAAGGAATAATGAGCCCGAGTGGGCGAGAGCCCGTCTGGGCACCAGGGCCCTCACAGTGCCCTCCAGAGCTGACCTGTGGGCCAGCCCCAGCCCTGGCCTTGGCCTAATTGACCCAGGCAGGGCCCGGTCAAGAACATCTCATCCTTGGGCCTTCCCCTCCCTGACAAGGTCTCTTCCTCTCCTCATCCCTTCCACCCAGCACTGACCTTGCCTGGCCTCGGGAGGTGCTCCAGATGGACTGAGGGTTGGACAGACAGACGGAGCATTGCTTGAAGAGACACATTTTATTAGGGCAAAGGGCTCACAACCTGTGCTCCAGAGCCTTCCCGTGTTACAGTGTTCTCTGAGGGCATAATTGACAGTGGCTGCAGAGGTGGTTTTATTTACAAAGCCCTTGTATTGGACATTTAGGTTAGTTCCATTTCTCCCTGTAGCAAATATTGCACGTGTCTTCAACCAAACGTCAATCGTTTCGTTAGGATAGAGTCCTACCAGTGGAGGCAATGGGTCAAAGAATGTAAGGTCTTGTATAGACTTGATCTGCATTCGCAACTTGTGCTCCAGATGGCGTCTATCAAATGAGAGTGGACGTGGCGCATGTGAGCCCAGTGGCGGTGAGCGCCAAAACCGCCTGACCAGCGTTTTGTCAACACTTACCTGATTCAGGTTCAACCTCTGTCCATGTGTTCACTGACTGGGTTTTTAAGATGTTCACAGTGTGTATATGTTTTCCTACTGGGGTGTGTGTTTTGTTCTGTAGAGTTTCTTATACTGATATCATATCTGTTCGTAACACTTGTTGCACACTTTCCCCCCGTTTATAGTTTGCCTTTTTGTATTGTTTATGCTGTTTTTTGACGTGTACTTGAACTTGCTATTTTTTTCCTTTATGATATTTTCCCTCATTTTTATGGTTAGAAAGTCCTTTCTATACCAAAAAAAAAAAAAAAAAATCAGGATTTGTTTAAAAGGGAAAACAGTGCCCAGCTCCAGGGGAAAGACCCCGCAGGACAGGCTCCTGGCACCTCTCAGGCTCAGGAACCTCATCTCTGAGGCTCAAGATGATGCCTCCAAAGCTTCCAGGGCCTCTCATCTGAGGAGGGGGCTTGGGGTGGGAGCTCCTTTAGCTTCATCCTGTGGGGGCTGCTTTTAGTTGGCAGCTGGCCTCCAAGCGGGAGGGAGCAAGAGTCCAGGCCCAACCCTGCCCCCACTTCTTGGCAGGGCCAACTTGGCTGCATTGACAGTCCCGATTTTCTGAGCCCTGAGGTCTTCATTGTGACACCTCCCCAGCCTGTTTCCTGTCTGAGCCTCGATATCCTACCTGTAAAATGGGTGTGCTCACAGGGTTAAGGGGCCTGGCCCAGGTGCTGCTCAACAATGCCAGCCTCTTCACAATGGTTGCCAGGCAACAGGGCCTCCTATCAGGGAGGGGAGCCAGACCTGCAGAAGGGGACTGGAGCCAGCAAGGCGGAGTTGAGGCAAGATGACAGCTACTCAGAAACACAATCTCTTCACGCCAGAACCTCACTACATCCCTGGGTAAGCGCTGGAGCCCTGGAGGAGGCTGGGGTCCGTGGAGAATGGGGGAGCAAGGTGGGGGGCTAAGGGCCCAAGGCCAGCTACAAGGGGAGCTCCAGGGAGTGGGGGTGAGGCCCGAGGGGTGGAGGGTCCTGGGGCAGGAGTGCTTGGGAGTGTCAAGGGCCTGGGCCTACACACCCTCTGGCTGCCGGCATGTCTGTCTGTCTGTCTTTCTGTCGAGAGCAGAAAATGGGGACAGCCCAACAGCTGGCGGAGGCTGTCTAAGTCACTGCAGGACGCTCACTCCAGAGTAATCCATGCTTTAAAGTCCAGATGAGCATCCGGAGTAAGCCAACGGGCAGGAGCGTAAGGCTGCCTTGCTAGGTGCTCCTCCGTGTGAAAGAGAAACACGAGCCCTCCACAGAGTGTGTGTGTGCACACCCCCACACACACAGATTCAAGGGAGAAAGGGAAGGGGCTGGGAAGGAGCCAGGCCTAACTTTTCACCACAGTTCTGAGGGAAAAGATGGGACGGAAGATACTGAAAAGGGCTCTGACCTCAGCTTCAGCTTCGCTTATCTCTTAAACTAGCAAACTGAATTCACTTTGTTAAAAGAAAACAATTCACACTCCTTGGGGGATCACACAGGCCCCCAGCAGCACTGAACTACCCACCACTCCCCTCGTGGCCTGCTGCTGTGATGTCTATGCCACTTTCCCACATGGCTCAACCGTCACCCCTACCAGTCGCCCTCCTGTCCAGCTCCCAAACTCTGTCCCATACAGTTGTCTACTGGCTGCCTAGGTGGCAAAAGTCTGGGCCAACCTTCGCAGTGGGACCAACTTGTATATAATGGGCTTCCCTGTGCCTTGGCCCCTGTCTGGACCCCGTCACCATCCTTGTAAATGCTTTGAGGGGGTAGAGGTCCTTGTTGTTGAAGGATGGCAATTGATGGTGGTGATGACAATGGAGCTCACCCCCTCTGGGCCAGGCCTGTTCTCGGGCCTGGAATGTGCCATCCACTCAAGCTTCAAGAGCCCCAGCAGGCAGGTGAGGTCAGGTGCCTTGCCTGTGGCCGGGAGGCTGGATCCACACCCTGCTTTCAGGGGCCCTGCCCTTGCCCACTGGCCCCGCCTCTTCCTCCTCTTCTCTTTGCAGCTATGCTGGCTTCTACCCTCAGCTGCGCTACCAGGTGGGGAACACCTATGGGCGCACCACAGCGCAGCTGCTCACAGACCCCAGCGTGCGCAAGAGCCCCTGCTCCGTGCTGTCCCCCACATCCAAGCCCAAGTTCATCGAGGACTTCAGCAAGTCCAAGCCACCTTGGATCCCCTGCCGCGACCTGATGGAGCCCCACATCCCCCACTACACTGGTGAGTCACCTGCCCACCGGCCCGGCCCCTCCCGGGCCCTCCCCGATGCCTTTTGTCGCTCACAGCCATCCTGCCCTGTCCGTACAGGTCTGAAGCCCTACAAGAACTTTGAGATCCTGGGTAGATTCCCACCCCAGGAGGCGGACACCCAGGGGCCACCTGGGGTACAGAACGCATCCGCGCAGGTCCAGCTGCCTGCAGGCTTCATGCCCTATCCCTGCTACCCTCCACGCTCACCAGGCAGGAAGGGGGACTCCAGGGACTTTGGACACCCGGGCCTGCGGCTGGCCTATGGGGAAGAGGGCTGGAAGAGCACCATCCCTGACCACGAAGCCCCTGGGTGGCACCAGGTAACTAGAAGATGCGCCAGGACTGAGCCTCACCCCAGCCAGACCCAGGTCGGGGCTGGGGCGGTGACTTGCCCCCTCTCCATCCCAGCTGTACCACTACAGGAGGGACGAGTGCCCGCCCCCAGCCCGCCAGCAGGAGACACTAGATGTGGGCAGGTTCCACAGGCTGCCCCAGCTGGATCACCCCAAACTGATCCAACGCAAGGCCATCTCAGGTGGGCACCCAGGGCCTGGGTAGGAAAGGGGGACACCCCCTTCAAGGCTTCAGGGGCCTAGGCAGGATGAAGGGTGAGAGCAAGTGAGGAGTGATGCTGTGGGCCCGTCCTGCCCTGAGACCTGCTTCCTGGAGCCCCGCTTCTCCCAAGGCCGGAAGCTCCTGCCTGCCCATTTCCATCCGACCCAGCAGACAGTCACCAATGTTTAGGAAAGGGAAGGAGCCCAGACAGACCCACAACACACCTGGGAGCCGGTGGGTATGCCCAGGGCAAGGCAGAAGGGATCTGGAGCGGGACCCTGACCTCTTCCTCCCCCAGGCTATGCTGGCTTTGTCCCCCGGTTTGCCTGGGTGTTGGGGATGAATTACCGCAATGGGGTCACACAGGCTATGGACGAGTTTGACAAGAACCAGGTACAAAGACACCATCCCTGGGCCTGCTCCGGAGTGCCCAACTCCACCTGCAGGGTGGTCTGTATGCCTCTGAGCGAGCAGGAGGACGGGGCTGTGAAGGCCAGACTTCCTTAGAGGCCTGGGGAGGGGGTTCTGCCTGGCCCAAAGAGGCTGCTCGCCCCCTTGGTTCCCTGCTTTGGAGCAATGTGGGGAGTGGGGAAGACAGAGGAGCCCCTTGAACATTAGCTACTTCCCAGGAGAACGCCAGCCCCACCCCACCCCAGGACATTTTTCTTGCTGGTTACCACATGGGGGAGGCAGCACATCTCAGTGCCTGCCTGTTTCCCCAGTTCCTGTTCAGAAATCCCATCTGTGCCCTGGGTGAGCGGTTGCCCAGGACACACTGGCCCAGCAACACCATCTACAGCAGCCGAGGCCTCATACCTTTCTACATGGGCTTCATACCATGTGAGTGCACAGAGGGGTCCAGGCCCACCTCATTCAGACCAGGTCACAGGGACCAGGTCACAGTGACCAGGCCCCTGTGGGGGGGGGGGGGGCAGCTGGGGCCCCTCACCTATGCTGCACCACTGGCACAGGGCCAGCTGTATTACCACATTGTCCCCAGGGTCCCTTGCAGTAGGACTGCGCCCCGCCCCCCCCATTCCCCACTGTGGAAGGGGCTCAGCAACCTCTTCTACTAAAAGCTGCAGATGGAGGCCAGCTGTCTCCAGACCTACTGGCTCCCTGCAAGTTTAGCACAGACAGGCCAGGCCAGGCCCGCCCTCAGGAGGCAGGTGCCCAGGGCAGCCCCAGGCTCCTCAGAGGCCTTCATGTTCACAGCCTGTGCTGACCCCTCCAGCAGCTACTTGTAGGCTCACCATGGGCGCACGGCAAGCCCAGGAGCCCAGTGGCAACACTGCCCTTTGTAGCCATGCAGAACAACTTTGCGCTGACGTTTGGGAACAGTACCCGTAAGGCCTATCAGAAGGAAATGAAGAGGCGAAAACAGACACTATGAAAACGCTTTAATGATGGTGTCTGTACAGCACATGACATCAAGACAGGAAGGAGAGCAAGTAGACACACAATGAGACGTGGCTATCAGGGAACAGACTGCGAGTGAATAAAGAGTTCACAAGGCTCCCGTGCTCTACCGGGTATCAGACAGCTCTAGGCCACCTCCTCCTCCGCCTCCTCCTCAAACTCGCCCTCCTCCTCGGCCGTGGCGTCCTGGTACTGCTGGTACTCAGACACCAGATCATTCATGTTGCTCTCGGCCTCAGTGAACTCCATCTCGTCCATGCCCTCGCCCGTGTACCAGTGCAGGAAGGCCTTGCGCCGGAACATGGCTGTGAATTGCTCCGAGATGCGCTTGAACAGCTCCTGGATGGCTGTGCTGTTGCCGATGAAGGTGGCGGACATTTTTAGCCCCCGAGGTGGGATGTCACAGACAGCTGTTTTCACATTGTTGGGGATCCACTCGACAAAATAGCTGCTATTCTTGTTTTGAACGTTAAGCATCTGCTCATCCACCTCCTTCATGGACATTCGACCCCTGAACACAGCAGCTACCGTCAGGTAGCGGCCGTGGCGGGGGTCGCAGGCAGCCATCATGTTCTTGGCATCAAACATCTGCTGGGTGAGCTCTGGCACCGTCAGGGCCCGGTACTGCTGGCTGCCCCGGCTGGTCAGTGGGGCAAAGCCAGGCATGAAAAAGTGCAGGCGGGGGAAGGGGACCATGTTGACAGCCAACTTGCGCAGGTCAGCATTGAGCTGGCCAGGGAAGCGCAGACAGGTGGTGACCCCACTCATGGTGGCCGACACCAGGTGATTCAGATCACCGTACGTGGGTGTGGTCAGCTTTAGGGTTCGGAAGCAGATGTCATACAGGGCCTCATTATCAATGCAATAGGTCTCGTCTGTGTTTTCTACGAGCTGGTGGACTGAGAGGGTGGCATTGTAGGGTTCCACCACCGTGTCCGACACCTTGGGAGAGGGTACCACACTAAATGTGTTCATGATCCTGTCTGGGTACTCCTCTCGGATCTTGCTGATAAGAAGGGTACCCATCCCAGAACCAGTCCCCCCACCCAGGGAGTGGGTCAGCTGAAAGCCCTGCAGGCAGTCACAGCTCTCAGCCTCCTTCCTCACGACGTCCAGCACCGAGTCGACCAGCTCTGCACCTTCTGTGTAGTGCCCCTTGGCCCAGTTGTTCCCCGCACCACTCTGACCTGCAAAAGAGGGCAGTCGATCGCTCTTTGGCCAAGGGTCTGATCACCAATGTCAAAATGGCCAAATAACCCGGAGTGAGAAGACACACAGAACTGACCCTGCCGGTAGAGCCTACGGACCCCCAAACCGATAACGCAACAGCCTGCCTCGTTCAAACTTAAGTTAGGAATCAAGACAAAATGACTTAACAAACCAGCTCCTCCCACGGGCAGCTCCTGCCAATTCCCAAGGACAGACGGGCCACCAGAGCTGCAACCGCCTCTAGCACAGCCATCACCACAGGCAGATTACATCTGCCCGCTCCTTTGCGGGTGGACAGCTGGGCCTTCCTCCCAAAGCCGCTTTAGGAAAGGGGATTGAGTGACTGCAGCGGGGAGGACAGTGTCCAGGGGCCCTAGCTGCTGCTCGGGGGACAGAGTGGATCAGAATCTCGATTCCGCGGTACTGACGGTGGTGACCTTGGGCACCTCTTGACCTTTGAGCCATCCCGGCTAACAGGCCGCCGCCCAGCCCCCATCCACGGCTCACCGAAGACGAAGTTGTCCGGCCTGAAGATCTGCCCGAAGGGCCCGGACCGCACGGAGTCCATGGTGCCCGGCTCCAGGTCCACGAGCACGGCGCGGGGCACGTACTTGCCACCTGGGGGGCGAGTGGGAGGGCGTCAGCAGGCGGGGGAGTAGGGCTCCGGCGGCAGGAAGAGTGGGAAGGGGCGCGGGGTCTCACCGGTGGCCTCGTTGTAGTACACGTTGATCCGCTCCAGCTGCAGATCGCTGTCCCCGTGGTAAGTGCCAGTAGGGTCGATGCCATGCTCGTCACTGATCACCTCCCAGAACTGCGAGACGCGGGCGGGCCGGGGCTGAGTCACGCCGGCGGTGTCCGGAGCCGGCCCCACCCCGGACGGGCGCCGCCCTGCCCTCCCCCGCCGCCGGGTCCGTCCTCGGGGGCTCCTGCCGCCGCCCCGGCCCCGGGCCCGATCCCAGCCCCGACTCCGACCCCCACCCTCGCACCGGCCCCGCGCGGGGCCGCAATGCGGGGGCGCCACCCGCCCGCTGCCGCCATCTTTCCCGTCCGCCCGCCCCGCCCGGCAGACCCGCGCCGGCCGCGGCACCCCGCCGCCCACCTTGGCGCCGATCTGGTTGCCGCACTGGCCGGCCTGCAGGTGCACGATCTCTCTCATGGCGACGGCAGCAGCGGCGGCGGCGCAGGCGGAAGGACGGAAAAAAGAGCCGAGGAGCAGGCGCGCAGAGTGCTACAACCGACGCTCGGCCGGCGCTTATATGCCCGCCGTGCCCGCCTCCGCCGGCCTCGTATTGGGCTGCCAGAACGAGGCTGGCAAGCGGCCTCTCTTGATTGGCTGTAGCCTCGTCAATCGGGCAGCCTAGTGCCCGCCTTCCCAACGCCTTTCGCTGTTTATTGGTCGGCGGCGGCCTCTGCTCTCCCTATCAAAACTCCCCCCCTCGCGCTGCGGTGGTCTGTCCATTGGGTGTTTCAAATGATTGATTTGTCCTCTCATTGGCTGGCTCCGGAAAGCACGCCGCCAGGCCGGCGCGATTGGCCGCGCGGGGCCAGCGTCCTGGTAACCGCCGCAGTGCCGCGGCGGCGCGCGCGGGCTCGGGGCGCGGCGCTCGGCTGGGCCGCGGGGGCGGCAGGTGTCCCGGCGGCCCCGGCGGGCGAGCGCATGCCCGGGCCCCGCCGTGCGTTTCTCGGGGGCGGCCGCCGCGAGTGAGGGCGCGCGTGGGCCGGCCTCGCCGCCCGCGGGTCTCGCTCGGAGCCCAGGAGTGGCGCGAGGCAGCGCGCGGCAGACAAATGGGGCCTGGGGCGGAGGGGCCCCTGCGCCCCTCCCGGCGCGGTCAGGTGCGGAGCACGTGGGCGCGGCGCCCGGCCCGGGGGAGGGGCCTGCCCGGCAGCCGCGCCTGTTGTGGAGACGCGCTGGCCCCGCGCCCGTCGCCTTGGTGCCCCGGCCCCAGGAGCGCGCCGAGCCGCGTGCAGCCGCGGGCCGGCCCCCCACCTCCGGGCTCCCCGGCCCTGGGACCCCGGCCACGGATCTGCCTGCCGGGGCTGACCAGTGCTTCTACTTTTTCCTGATTTACGTTTAGGGAGGAAATAAAAACAACGTACGCTTATGAAATTACATGTGTTCGCGCCTTCAGTCAATCGCTTTAAAAACAGTACGCTTGCGTTATATTTTTGTAACGTTTTTAAAGAGAAAAAGTTACTCCCTTGTGTCTGCCCTGACGGTCCCTCTTGCGGTGACCACCGGGGCCTCTCCAGATTCGGGTTTTCTCGGTGAACTTCTTACCCTCCTTTGCCCCTACGCCGAGGGTGTTGGGGGCAGCAGCTGGTTGTTTATTTTCCTCTCTCTGGGGGGAATGCACTCCCCTACTCTCTAACACGTAAAATGAGGGCTCTGTGGCGACTGCGGCGTAGCCGACTGAAAGTGTTACCTGGATGGACAGCGGCGCGCTGGCCAGAGACTAGCCTTCCCATCCCATCCCCGGGACAGTGGTCGGGACTGCAGTGCTGCCCTGGAGGGTGAGTCAGCACAGTGATGGGCCGTCGGTCCCAGCAGGGCCTAGGGGACCAGCCGCCTCCCCCACAGACCGGTCCAGGGAGGCAGGCCTGGCTTCTGTGGACCACAGGTCTCCCTCGTGGGGCGCGCAGGGCCACTGGCTGCATCCTGGGTCTGCGCAGTGCCCTGCAAAGTAGCTTAGCTGCCCAAGCGGCAGTTGGCAAGGCTGAGGCGCTGCAGTAGGGAGGCTGCTGGGGCTTCTCAGCACTGAGTTGTGCAGAGCCACAAATTGGTGAGACAAGGAGCAGCTCGCCTTTCTCCCCAGTGAGCCGTGCGAAGCTCTGCTACGGTGGCTCTTTGAGGTGTTTGTCAAAGCCCCCCAGACCCCCCAGGCCATGTGGCCAGAGACCCCCACTGGAAAAGGCCCCTGCTTCCTGTGAGTGTGCACAGGGTTGGGAGTTGAGTGTGGCACCCCCATTTTACAGGTAACAAAATAGTTCTTGTGTCACCAGCCTAGGTGTGATCCCCAGAGCTCCCCCTGGCACCAGGTAGTCCGGCGTGCCCCTCCCGTTGCCTGTGCAAGGTGGATACTAGCTGGGGACAAGACAGCAGGAGCCTCCCTTGGGCCTGCGCTGGGTTGGTGAGAGGAGACCCTGCAGGTCCCCACCCTCAGCCAAGGGTGTTCCTGCCTGGGCCCAGTGGGGGTTTGTGGCCTCGCGGGATGCAGAGCAGAGAAGGCCAGAGGCACAGGGAAGCCCAGGCAGGGGCCGTGGGAGCGCTGGGCGGCTGGCCCTCCCACCCTAGCCTGCAGCTGTTAGAGGGAGGCATCCACAACGGCAGCTCTGTTTACTGGTGGCCATGGTCCCAGCGGGAGGGTGCGTTACCGCCAGGCAGGGGCAGCAGGCAGACAGTCGTTTGTGGCCTCAAAGGACCTGGCGGTCAGCCTTTGTGGGCGGCCTCACCCGGAAGGAGAGGTGTGGGGTACTTTCTTCCCCTCTCACTGCCTCCCGGCTGTGGAGAGGGGGCCCCCTGCGTCCCCAGGGAACTAGCCAGGCCTGGCTCCTCCTCAGGGACTTGTATCAGAGGGACCACGAAGCTGATGTCAGATCTGCAGGAATGCACTGAAGTCACAGAAGTGGGGGGAACCCAAGAAGGGTGCATGGACCTGCCTCCGAGGTCTCGCTCTGGCCAGGTCTCTCATGGCTCCCAGGAGTGGGGGCTACCTCCCTCGGTGGACAGGGGGATCCTCAGGCTCAGGAGGCCTAGGAGTTTGTTGGGGGAAGGGGACCTGGGGGGAGCTGAGAGGGGCTGGGAGTATCCCAGGTGGGGACTGAGGGGACTGTGACGTGACGGCGGGGGACACAGTGGGGGGTGGGGTGGGGCTGGTGACTGAGAGGGGCTGGGGTCTGGGGGGTCTGAGGGGACTGAGAGGGTAGGGGTTGGTGTTTGCTGAGAGAACCAGAAGGGGAGTAAAAGGACAGGACCAGGGGCAAGAACTGGCCCTGGGGCTCTGCAGCCTTATCTGACCATCACACTTCTCCCCCACTGGGTCTGGCTAGGCAAGCCCGTGTAGGGGAGTGCTGAGAAGGAAGGGGCGCCCCCATCAGGGCAGCGTCTCTGGCCCAGAAGGAGGTGACCGGCCACAGTGGCAGACTCTCTAAGGAGAAGGGCAACCCAGGCACTTGATCAGGGCCAGCCCCCCGCCGCTGGTCTGTCCCTGTGGCCCCTCTTGGGGCCGAGTTCTGGTGGAGCGCAATTCACTGAAGTTTGCTTTTTCCGTGGGTGGCTGGGGCGTCGGGCTGGGGTTGTGGGCAGCACAGGGCTGGAGGGGCGGGAGGCCCAGGCTGCTTCCTTGGTGTCCGGTTACTGGCTGGCCGGCAGACCAGCCTTCCTGTGTGGAAACCTGCTGCACCACTGCGGGAGGGGCAAGGGCAGGGGCTGGGGCAGGGGCAGCGCTCAGCCCTGGAGGCCCTCGCGGTGGGGGAGGGGGCTCACGCATGGGTTCCAGGTGCCGTGGCACCAGCGGTCACTGGTAGGACCTGCTTCCTGGGACATGTTGGGGTCTGAGCACCTGCTCACCCGGGCCCTGGAGGGTAGTGCCACTGTGGCCACAAGGCACAGGCCAGGGTGCCCGGGAAACCTGAGCGTGGGCTCTCCTGCCCCCTGGCCCCATGCACCTCCATTCCCCCCACCCTCGCAGCCCTGTACCCCCCTGAGCCCAGCCTCCTTGCAAGCATTCCTGGGCATGGTGCGTGAGAGCCGGCTGCTCCTGCCTCTTGCACCCTCAGGGAAGGGCCCGGCAGCATCCAGCCTTTCCTGGCCCCAGCTTCTTGCTGCGGGAGGTCTCCACGCTCTGGACTCGCCTTCTGTCCCCAGCAGCCATGGAGAGAAACAGAGCTACAGTCTGGGGCTCAGGGGTCAGCTGTGTGCCCACACCCACTGGGCGGCTAGGTCCCATGCAGGCTCGCCACGGTCTGGCCGCGGGCCCGAGTGTCCGCTAGGGGGCAGCCTTGCACTGCCCCACGCCCAGCTGTCCTCAGAGGCCAGCCTGGGACCCTCCCCCCAGTGCCCCTGTCAGGGGAGTGAAGACCACTCACACCTGGGTCACAGCTTCTTCTTTATTTGCAAAGAACGTGAACCAGACGACTCAGAAGTCCACTGCTACAGGGATCACCCAGGGTACCCAGAGGTCAGTGGGCAAGGGTTGTGGGGGTCCCCGGGGGTGCCCACCCCTCACAACTGCTGGGAGGCCAGCACCTCAGGGTTCTCGTGGCAGTGGGCCTCCTTGGCGGTGGCCCGAGGTGGGCTGCGGGCCCTGCAGGGGCAGCAGCGGCTCACCAGGCGGTCCCAGGGCTCCAGAGACCGGAGCCAGAGGGGCAGCCAGGCCCAGGACCGCAGATGGTGGGGTAGCCAGGCTGGCCGGTGCTGCTGCAGGACGTTGATCAGGACAACGAAGAGCACCAGCCCGGCCAGGGGCCCCCCAACGGCAGCCAGCACTGTGCCGCCTGCCAGGGAGAGCCCAAAGGTGGCCAGTGGCAGCAGCAGGAAGCTGAGCAGCAGGTAGGCAATGGCCACCCAGCGGTATTGGGCGGTCAGGTCCCCGAAGCGCTTGGCCAGTGGAATGGGCAGCCGCAGGACAGGCACCACGTACCACAGCAGGATGCCGCCCAGGTTGAAGAAGAAGTGGATGAGGGCGACCTGGAGAGTGGGAGGGCAGGCAGGGGCAGGAGTCTGGGCCTGATGGCCCAGGGTCCCCTGGGCTCCCCAGGATGCCTGCCCTGCCCTGCCCTGGCAGAAATGGGGCCAAGTCCAAAGCCTGTCTGGGGTCCTGCTCGTTGACTGAGATGGGTCACCTGGAAAGGCAGACTCCCACCAGGTGTGGCACACTCCCCCCCCCCCAACACCGTGGGGGTCAAGAGCCCAGTCTGGCATCCCAGTGTGGTAATGGCATTGTTGATGGCTGCATGGATCTGACCTGCCCCTGGGCTGGCTTAGCTTGTGCACACCTCATGCCTAGTGACCCCGATCCTTCTCATCCCTGAGTTGACTTGGCCACCCAGCCCTGGGCTCTGGTCTGGCTCCTGTGGGGAGGAGGTGCAAGGCCACATGTGGAGGGAACACAGCCCCCTCCAACGGCTGCTGGACTCCAGGACTGGTGCAGCAGGTGCAGTCTGGAGGGCTTCCTGGAGGAGGTGGGGCAGGGGCCTGCCCTGGGAGGGTCTGGGAGGACAGAGACGGAGCAGAGGCAAAAGGGCAGATGGGAGTCAGGGGAACCAGGGCTCATCTCTTGTGGGTGCAGCCCAGAGAGGTCCAGGCTTTCAGAAGCTGCACCTGTCTGGACCCGAGCAGAGGTGGTGGAGGAGGGAAGCTCGAGCCAGGGCAGTGGACCACAAAAGGGGTGAGTTGGAGAGAGAATCAGCAGAACTAAACAAGTCTGGTTGGGGGGCATAGAGCTGGGGGGCTGGAGGGAGGCATCCTGGAGGCAGAACTGTGTCTAGGGGCATGGAGCGCCCAGCATAGGTGGGGCGCAGCCTTCACAAGAGGATGGCATGTCATCCAGGTAGGGACCTGCTGGGTTTAGGTGGCTGGCGGGCAATAGGGGCATCCTGGAGGTGGTGAAATAGAGGGCTTGAGGCCCCACAGGGCTGAGGGGCCTTGAAAGAACACAGCCAGGAGCATAGGGTCAGGGGTAAAGGAACAGGGCCCCTGGGGAAGGTTGGGGAGGGGCTGCCAAAGAGAAAGGAAGAGAGGGCACCCTAAGTCCACATGATCCTGGAGATGATGAGCTCACAGGACAGGAAGATCAGGGCTGGGGGTCTGGGAGATGCTCACAGGGTCCCTGGGGTCTGAGGAGATGAGGCTGCCGGTCTGAGCGGGCAGCCAGAGGTGGGTCCCAGGAGAGCTTAGGCCATGGCCAGCCTGAGGCCCTAGGGCAGGCCTCACACCTCCTGTCCACAGGGCTGGACTCGAGGGAACCGGGCCCAAAGGAAAGCCCCAGGCCAGCGCTGGGAGTTGAGGGGGCTGTTGGGGGCTGGGGAGGGGTGAGGGAAGGTGGTACCTGGACGGCGCTGAGCAGCATGTCTGCGGGGCTGGCTAGGGCCGCCAGCAGAGCCGTGGTGGTGGTGCCAATGTTAGAGCCCAGGAAGAGGGGGTACGCACGCTCCAGGCTGATCACCCTCACCCCTGGGGAAGCCAGGGGTCACCATGGGGCCCTGAGCCCCGCACCTGAAACCCAGTGCCTGCCCGCCACACTCACCCATGAGCGGCACAATGGCGGCCGTAAAGACGCTGCTGCTCTGGAGCATGAAGGTCAGGCTGGCACCCACGAGGATGGCCAGGTAGCCGCTGAGCCAGCCGAATGGGAAGGGGAAGTCTGGGGAGAGAGCTAGGTCACCCCGGGCCCAGTCTCCCTGCCCCCGCCCCTGCCAAGGCCCCGCATCCCACACCAGCGTTGATGACAGTCCTCACGGCCTGGGCAACACGGCCGCGCAGCACGGAGTTGAGCAGCTTGACGAGGAGGACGAGGCAGGAGCAGAGCCCGAGCAGGGAAGCTGCCAGCAGGATGAAGCCCACGGCCAGGTCCGTGAGCGCCGTTCCTGCGAACAGGTGGTGGCCTGGTGGCAGGGTGGGGGCAGGTGAGTGGTGGCCAGCTTGTGGGGTGGGCAGGGGTAGGGGCAGGCGCCGGGCCTCACAGGGCAGGTGCTCCAGGGCGGCTGAGCTGTTCCTCTCAGGGCAGGAGTCGGAGGCGGCCACTCCACAGTTGCTGCCATTCCCCGTGGTCTGAGGAGGTGAGGTGAGGTGGGCTCAGGATGGGCTCAGAGTGGGCAGGACTGGGTAATTCAGCAGGTCGGAGTTCGAGGGTCAGAGGCACCTTACCATCTCCCCCCTGGTGCCACACCATCGCTTGACGAGGCTGCTGTTGGTGGCATTGCCTGTGGCACTTCCCGTAATCACATTGGCATCCAGCTGGGGGACAGAGGGGCCGCAACCGTCTGCTGGACCCTCAGGACTCGCCTGGGGCTCAGACGCCCACAGCCCAGCCCAGTCCACTGTCCCCTCCCCTCCCCCACCCAGCGCAGGGCCCAGACTCTTCTGCTCTGTCCCCTCCACCCCCCAACTCCAGCGTGCTGTCCTCACCTGCACAACAAGGTGTGTGAGTGGCTGCGTCAGCACCTTGAGGATGTCAGGTGCACGCCCCCCAGGCTGCAGGCTGGTGGTGCCCAGGGCTAGAGCGCTGAGCCTCTCCAGTGGGGCCATGGCACTCTCCAGTGGCAGCAAGATCAGCACTGTGAGCCAGTTGAAGATGCTGTGCACGGCTGAGCCTCCAAAGGCCCTGTGGTCGCATGGAGTGGAGTGGTCAGTGGTGGCCTTGGCCGCGGCCTGGACTGCAGCCCCTGGCCCCTGCCCTACCCACTTACCTCCGAAACTCATCCCGGTCCCCTGACTGTGCCATTGAGACCAGGGTGCTGGTGATGGACGTGCCCACATTGACGCCCATGATGATGGGCACCGAAGCCTGGACGGTCAGCACTGTGGGGGTTGCTGTGTCAGGCCCCCGCGCCCGCCACCCCCCCCACCATCCCGGGAGGAGAGGGCCACTTACACTTAGAGGCCACCATGCTGACCACAATGGAGGAGGACGTGCTGGAGCTCTGCACGAGAACTGTGACCAGCACACCAATGACCAGTCCAGCCACAGGGTTGGACAACACCATGTTGTCCTTGAAGATGTCTCCGGCCACTTTGCCTACACCAAGAAGAGAGGTGCACTGAGGCTGTGGAGGGCTGGCTGCCCACCCCACCCCCAGCCACCTGGCCGGTCACTCACTGCCCAGCAGCTGGAAGGCAGAGCTGAGGATGTCCAGGGAGCAGATGAAGAGGTAGAGGCTGCCCAGGAGCCCACAGGCCTTGAGGAAGCCAATGACCACCCGGAGCACCCTGCCGGCCAAGCTGAGCTCTGAGGACACAACACAAGGCTGTCCTCAGCCAGCCCTTGCCTTGCGCTGCCCAGCACCCCCCCCAGGTCACTTCCTTCTCTGACCCCCAGGGCAGGGCCTGGGCCCCCCTCTGTCCTCCTGGGGCAGGGCCTGGGTGGCCCGCCTCTGTTCCCCAGGGCAAGGTCTGAGTCAGTCTCCTCTGGGCCCCCCTGGGTCCTCCAAGGCAGGGCCTGGGCTTTCCTTTGTCCTCCCGGGGCAGGGCCTGGGCGACCCTCCTCTGTTCTTTTGCAGAAGGGCTAAGCAAACAGCCCCTAGGGCCCCCCAGAAGCCTAACTGCCAGCAAGAGAGAGGAAGAGGGGCAGGCTGGGCAGCAGTGGCTCTCGTCTCTGGACAGGGCAAGCAACCAAGCTGAGGAACAAAAGTTCCCCAAGTGGCAGTCTGCATGGTGGGTTTCCATGTGGCCTGTTGGGGCAAACCCCCTCCCTGCTCTCTCTCTCTGAGGACCCTTTCCATATTCAGATCCTAAGGAGTTGGAGCCCCCTTTAACCAGTTACCTGCCACCTCCAGACCTACCTTTCCAGGATTGGCCAGTGTCCTTCAGCTCAGGGAGGGCCCAGGGGTCCGTGTCCCTCTCTTCCAAGACCAGGGCAGAACCAGAGGTCCCTGCAGGGGTTGGGATCAAGAAGGACCAGGGCCCCAGCCATTCCCTGGGCACCCTCAGGTGGGGCAAAAGGGGGTGAAGGGGACTGTGGATGGGGGCCTGATGAGGTTCAGCAGCAGGAAGCAGGGAGCCAGGGCCCTCTAGCTTGTGTGGCCCTAACAGAGCTGTCATGAGCCCCTGGAGGCTCTCAGGAGACTGGCTGGAGCCCCTCTCCCTGCTTACCCAGAGCAATGGGACAGGGCCTGATGGGTGGGCAGAGGCAGGCGGAGACCTTGGCCGTGGGGCTCCTGGTACCTGCATTTCCCAGACTCCGGTTAACCAGGCCAACCAGGTCCAGAGTAGTGGGGGGGACCTGGCCACTGGTGAGGGAATTCGGCATGGATTTCAGGCAGGGGCAGACCCAGGCCCAAGCCGGGATCTCCTGGGGGAAGAGCAGGTCAGACACATCTCCTCCCCCTGCCCCACCAGGTCTTGGGGTCCCCTGATCTGAGACCTTGCCGACTGTCCTCCTTTCCCACCCCCTGCTGGCCTTGGTGACCTCCCCTTTTCTCCATCCACAGGGGGATGGCTACAGTGACCTCAGGTCACTGTTAGGTGAGTCTAGTCCAATGTCGGGGCACTGCCGGCTTCCTCACTGGTGCTAGCTGGAAGAAGACCTTGAGGGTGGCCCAGGGCACAGGGTGCCGGGGTGCTGGCCAGAAGTGGCCAGGATCCAGGAACCCAGGGACCTGTGCTATCGGGTGTCATCGGGGGCACTGCAGATGGTCCTGACTTAGACTTTGGAATTTGATACCAAATAGTGATGTCTCCGCTTGATAAGGGACCCACCCCTGGCGATAGGGAGCAGGGCAGGGGGCTCGGGCACCCCCACCCCACCTCGTGTCCTCTCTGCAGCCTGTGGATCCAGAGCCCCTGTCTAGCCCTTCTTGACTCCCTCTCAGTCCCCAGGGCTCAGGTCCTGGGGGGCTTTCTGTTACCCCTCCCTCCTGGTCACCAGAAGCTGGTCTCTCGCCCTCACCTCCTGGAAGCTAAGGGTGCAGAGGGCTCAGCCCTAGGCCTGAAGGTCACCCAGCCCCAGCCCCGGTGTCCCTGGGCCCCCGCCTGGCTCTAGAAGCTCCTACCTGTGTGGGTAGTGAGGGGGCACCTGTGGGGAAGAGGTATAGGGCGGGAGCCGCTGCAGGTCAAAGATCTGCTGGGCGCACACATGACCTGCTGTGCGCTGAGCCCCATTAATGTTTACCCAGGAGCTGAGTCCCCCAGGTACCTGCCGTAGCCCCAGGCACCTGCCTTGTCCAGGTCCCAATGTCACCTTGGGGCAGGCACTCTGGGCCCCCAGCCCAACCCTCTTGGAGGGGAGTTTCTCCCTGGACAGGCCCCAAGCCAGGCCAGGGGCGTTGCAGGGCTGGGCGCCGGCCTTTGGTGCTAGACTTCCACAAGTAGACGCCTGTGGAACACTGCTGGACACTGCATGCTGCCCGCCCAGCCGGTTGGCCAGGGGCCCCTGGGGAAGTCTGCCCCAAGTTCTGCAGACCTTATCGTGGTCATCCCTGCCCTGGTCAGCTGGTGGGAAGGAAGCCTTTTGCGTCAGGGGAGCAGGGAGGGCACCAGCCCCAGAGGTCATCCAGTTCAGATCCAGGTTCAGGGAGGGCTGGGCTCCACAGAGCTCCCCGGAGCCCAGTCCCAGCGGTGAGCAGTGACGGTTGACTACGTTGTGTCTCCATCTGCAAGTGGGGGGAGGGCAGGGCCCCTCCCCAGGCCACATTGCTACCCGGCCCACCGCCCAAGCCCATCTGGACTAAGAGACTCAGCCCACCTTCTCCTCTCCCCAGCTGAGTCCTGATTGGCTCCATTGCTTGTGGGATGCCCCTTCTTGGGGTCAGTCCCCTTCCCGGGATGTTGGGAGGAAGAGCTGCCCCTGCTGGGGCCAGCCCCTCCCCCTCCTCCTTGGGCCTGATCTCCCCAGGGGGTCTGCTGGCCCAGCACCCTGCTGGCTGCCCCCTCCATTGCTGTGTGCCTGGGAGACTTTGCCCCAGGGAAGGAGGAGGTCTCAGAGTGTCCTCTCAGCAAATTCTCTCATCCCTCCCCGTCTTGGCACCCGCTGCCCAGGGTGGGCCCCGCAGTCCCTCCCAGGGGCTCCTGAGTGACAGCTCCTGCCCAGGTGAGGATGGAGATGTTGCAGCCTGACTTGGGGGGCGTCTGCGTCCATAGCCTCCAGCAGCTACTCTGGTCCCTCTGAAGGGTCTGTGTGGTGGTCACTGGGAGGCAGAAGGAAGCTGAGAGCCAGGAAAGGGCCCAGCATGGGTGCAGTCCTACTGAGCTGTGTGAACTGAGGCAGGTCCCCACCCTCTCTGGGCCTAGAGCCGGCCCTACCTAGGGCCCTCTCCTTGGACACCTGTCACAGGGGTGACTTCGTGGCCGCAGGGGACCCTCCTGGAACGGCGCCCAACACACGGTGGCAGTGCAGTGAGCTTTGCTGAGTGAATGAACTTCACAGGCTGCCTTGCAGGCCAGGGACGAGGCAAGTGGCTCTTCCTCTGTTCCTAGATCACCCCTCAGGGACGTCTTACAGGGGAGGGGAGACCTGCTCCAGCACCAGCAGGGACAGCCTGGCCCGCCCTGCCCCTCAGAAGCCGTCCTCTGAGCTGAGTCCAGGCCGGGCTGGCCTTCAGGCGACTCTGACAGAGGCACCCTCCAGCCCCCATGCAGTCAGGCCAGCTTGTGGCCTGGGAATCCTGGCCAGGAGAGGCAGGAGGTCACCCGCAGGGTCTCACGGTGCTACGGGCACAGGCCCCAACCTTAGTCTGTGGCCGGGGTTGTCCGTGTTGGGCAGCTCCCAGGACACTCTGCCCCCAGGCTGTTCTGGGTGGGCCGTGCTGCAGGCAGAGGTCCTGAGGCAGGCCGGCTGCGGGCAGCGGCTCCCCTGCCAGGAGTAGCAGTGGCCGGAGCTCAGACCTCAGGGCTGCCTGGAGGCTCCCAGCAGAGGTTGCCGCAGCCCCAGCAGCAGCATCTGGGTTGTGGGAAGTCGGGCTGGGGGCCCAAGGTGGGGCAGAGCCTGGCCGGCTGCTGAGTGATGGCAGTGCTGCCTTTGAGGGGCGCAGGGGCCTGGGGCTCCATGTGAGATGGCTCCCGCTCAGCCTTGACTGCCAAGAAGGTGGCCAGGTCGAGGTCCAGCATGGCCACCCCTCCACGGGGCGTGGGCGTGCTCTGGCGGCACTGCGGGCAGGGGATCCAGCGCTGCTCATTGGTCCGTGTGTCCAGACGCCGCACGCACGCCTGGCAAAACGTGTGGCCACAGTAGAGGCGGCGTGGCAGGTGCCCGGTGAGGTCGTAGGCCGAGTAGCAGATGATGCAGTCGCCCCGCCGGGTCCCAGCAGCTGTCCCCTCCTCGGAGGCCTGGGGACCTTCTGGCTGCAGCATCCTGGGGGAGGTGAGCAGGGGAGCTGCAGCCACCCCGCTGCCTCTGTGACAGCCCCTCATGGGCAGGCCCGGCACCGGGAGCCCACTCCAGAGGACAAGAGTCCAGGTCTCTGCAGACCCGGGAGGGTGAGTGGTGGCCAGTGGGGCCAGCAGACGCCAGGCTCTGGGCACAGCCTGGGTTCCCATGGCTGCTGGCTGAGTAGCATCCTGTCCCCCTGTTTGGTCCCTCTCAGTGGCCTTCCTGCTCAGCCCCCACCCACGCCAGCCTGCCTGAGCCCCAGGGCTCTCTTACCTGCACCGTCCGCTCTGCTGGGTGGTATGCCCAGCCAGAGGGTGGCCAGGGGTGGGGGGGGACCCAGGGCGCCCTGCGGCTCCCTCCCTGGGGCTCGCATTACTGGCCGAGCCCGGCCGAGTCAGCTGGTGGCTATGGGCAGGCGTGGGCTCCCCTTTCAGCCACAAAGCGCTTGCAACTGGATCCACCACAACCACCATCACTGCAGGAGATAAGGTGCCCCCCACTCAGTCCTGCCAGCCCCATCCGTGCCCAGACCCAGGCCTGGCTCTGATGCTGTGCTGCTCTCCACGGCCTCTCTTCTCGCCTTGCCCGCCCAAACCCGCCCCCCTCATGCTCGCCCACATAAACCTGGCCTCGCCTTGGGTGACCGACGCATGTTCTTCAGCTTTTGGTTCAAGCATTGCCTCCTCCAGGAAGCCTGCCAGGACCCCCACTGACTAAGATCCCTGAGGGCTCTGCTCCTCCGCAGCTCAGTCACAGTGTGCATGTCCCTATTGCTTTATCCCGGCATCTTCAACCCTGCCTGGGCTGGGTCTGTCATGTTCTCATCACAGGGTAGTAGCCAGCCATGCAAAGCCCCAAGAAGGCGCTCAAGCACAGGTGTGGAGATCCCCACTCACACCCAGGGACCACCCAGAAGCTCTCTGAGGCACAGGGCGCTTTGGGCAGCCCGGGCTGCCTGCATCAGAGGCCACCTCTCCTGGCATCTGCCTGGCTGCAGCCCCGGGGCCAGCCTAGTGACCGGGCCAGGAGAAAGGGGTGTGTCAAGAAGGGAGGGATGTGTCAAGAAGAGTCAGGATGGGGTCCCAGGACCCTCACCACCTGGCTGGGAGGGAGCCAAGGGCCAGAGGGGCCCCTCCTTATTCCTATCGCCCTGGCAGTCTGCAGCCTCCCGGACTGGTCAGACGGGTTTCTGTGGCTGGCCTGGGTGGGGTCACCCTCTGGTGGGGGCTGGCCATGGCGCAGAGGCCGGGAGTCTGGCACACGTGAGTCCCTGCACAGTCAGGCCAGTGACATATCGGCCCACACCCAGAGACTGGTCCTGCTGTGTGGTCAGTCACCATGGGTCAGAGGAGGGCTGGCACCAAAACCTGTCTGTCCTGTGAGCCTGGCTTGGCTTCCTACTCCAGCCATCTCTGCCCGGCCCTGGAAACTGCGGGGTGCCAGGGCTGGCCTCGCCACTCGCTCCTGGCCTCACCCCAGTGGTGAGACAATGCCAGCACTCGGCACCTCAGCTCCTGCACGCCCCTGACCAGGCATGCCATGCTGCTCGGTCAGATGAAGGGCCAGGCCTGGCCCAGGACCTTCTCTGCCCACCTTCTCCAGGAAGCCCAGGTCCCGGAGGCAGGACAGTGGGTGAGCAGCATGGCCTGGGTGCCGCACAGCAGATGTTCAGATGTTTCAAGGGAAACCAGAAGAATGCCTCAGTGAGGTAGGGCAGTGACTCACGGGTGGCAGGGCTTGGTCCTGGCCGCCCCGGCTCCCACTCCCAGAAACTCGCCAGCACCAGTCCCACCCACCACCATCCTGCCAATTTGATCCTCCTCCTGGAGGCCTTTCCTGTGGCTCCACACCCGGGTTCCATACACGGCATCCTCCTGCTGTCTGACTCAGGGACTGCCCTGTCTCCCAGGTTCGGCCTTGGCCCTGGAGAATGCAGAGTAGCTTGAACCCAGGCCTGGCCGGGCCAAAGCAGGGGACACACTCTCGCCCCTCCTGTCCAGCCTCTGGGCAGACCTGAGGCCTGCAGCGCAGCTTAGAGTGTCATGAGGCAGTGGCTTCCCCCGACTAAAGTCCCAGAGGCTGGGGGCCTGTGGTGTGGTCCAGTCTGGGACCCGTCCCGAAGGGGGCAGCAGCAAGGGAGAAGAGTCGCCAGAACAAAGCTCACTGTACTTTATTGCCTGGGGCCTGGGCCTTGAGGGAGGTGGTCAAGGGTGTCCCCGGAGGCTGCCATCCTGGCCAGTGCCCAGGGCTCCTTTTCAAGGGGCCTGAGCGGAGATGTTGGCCTTCTTGGTGAGCAGTTGTCCCTCTCCAGGCTGGAAAGTGGCTGATGCCCATGACAGTGGCCCAGTGGCTTCCCCAAACGTCCAGGCCCTGCTGTGGCCGCCTGAGCAGAGAATGGGGCCTGTTGTGCTAGGGGTCCTGTGGCAGGCCCCCCAGCCCGGTGAAGGCTGGGCTAGGAGACAACACAGCAGCTGTGGCAGCGGCAGAAGCGAGGGCAGTGGCAGCAGGAGCAACAAGGGCAGCAGCAGCAGTGGTGGGCGATGTCGTCACCACGCCCAACAGGTGGCAGGCCAGCATAGGTCAGTCCTGCAGGGCGCTGCTCACTGCCATAGGGGTTGCCGGGCTGCTGCCAGGCTTGCTGGCCCTGGACAGGCGCGGCCCCTTTGGCCCCCTTGGCGCCCTTGGGCCCTAGGGCCTCCTCGGTGGGCTGTAGGAGTCGGGTGGGCTCCGGGGTGCAGGACCCCACAGGCAGAGGCTGCGACTCCGAGGAGGGAGCCACCTCCAGCTGCTGCTCCAGGTCAGGCCGCAGGTGAGCCCGGGGGATGCTGATGTGGGAATACGGGTTCTTGACGACCATCTCGTGGGGATCCATGGCCCGGCCTGGCAGGGGTGGGCAGAGGAGACCAGATTGGCTCACTGGAGGGGAATGGCTGCAGCCCAAGAAAGCCCACCCTAGGAAGAGCCAGGCTGTGAAGATACAGAGTATGCGAGGCCTGTGTGTCAGCGTGTGTGTGCAAGGCCTGTGTGTCAGTGCGTGTGCATGGGGCTGAGCCGAGGGTGAGGGAGCGGGAGGCCGGTGTCTCCCAGCCACCCCCCAGGTGTCCTTCCCCTCCCAGAGTGGCAGTGCCCTGCCCGGAGCAGGGACTGGCCTGGCAGAGGCTGGGAGATGCAGCTGAGCTGGTCCCATGGGAGAACCCAGTGTAGGGAAGGCCCTCGGCCTAGGACCCACCTGAAGTGGTGATGGCAGCAGTCTGTCCTCTTGTCCTCTGGGCCAGGTCCCAGTGCCTGTGAGCTGAGCCACCAGCAGCCGCCTTTTCCCTCCTGGGGAGGGGCGGGGCCATGGGGCGGTGCTCAAAGATGGGGTTCCCAGGATCTCAGGAGGCCCCTGCTCCTGAGCACAGGCCATTGCCCACCCGTGCCTCTCCGGTGGGCGGCAGCCACCAGTCCCGGTGACTCAGCCTCGATGCATCCAGAGCATGTCCTGGGCCCTCCAGGGATCTGCAATTCACCAGGAACAAAGGCAAGAGGTGAGCCTGCCGTCAGGCCCTCAAATGCCAGGCCTGCAGATGGTCTGCCGACCCTAGCCATCACTCACACACCTCAGAGCCCCTGCTTTGGGGCAGAGGTCAGAGGTCCTCCCTGGAACCCATAGCCTCTACCTGGCAGACAGAGACCAAAACGGTGAGAGCACAGACTACTGGGAGGTTTGCTGTTTTTTTATCTGATAAATGTTTCATTTACACAGCTTTGCCAATAAAACTTACCTTACAGTTGGCGACATGGGCTTCATGCACAAGTGACATTTCCAGCTCATTTCTGAAACTGCACTTTCTCTCTGGTTGGTGGGCTGGGGGCAAGTCCGCCCCCGCGTTCCCATCCTTGGCCCTCGGACCCACTCCCACTTTCATCTGTAAGGTGGCGCAGAGCGCCCGCCACACAGGGTAGCTGTGTGTGGGGTGACGATGGCTGTGAGCACTGGGATCTGGGCCTGGCACTGGTGAGCAGCCCCTGGGGCGGCCGGGGCAGTGGGGTGCGGCCCGGACCCGCACCCCTATTCCTTGGCGCCTGGGGAAACCCCCAGGAAGGGCGGGATCAAGTCAGACGTGGCCCAGAGGTCAGGGTGACCGGGTCCTGCGTGAGGCCGGTTAGACCGGTCTGGACACGAGTTCTACCGATGCGGCACCGGATGTGGGGAAACCGGGCCCGGGACCCCAGACTTGAGAGGTGGCCGACAGAGCCCACTGCGCAGGCGCCATAAACCCCGCCCCTGCAGACTCCGCCCCTTGCTGCTAGGTGGGGGCTAGCGCATGCGCGAAACAGACCTGGGGCGGCCGGTGGGAACTTTATTCCCCAGAAGCCTCCGCGCTCGAGGGTTCCCCTAAAGACCTGGTTCGGGGTCCGCTGGCCTCGGACGGTCCAGGACCCGGCTTGGGCCTCCCCAGCTCTGGACCGCGGGCTCGGGAGGCGCGGACTCGGGTGGGCTCGGAGTCGGGGGCGCTGCACGGGGCGGGACCTCATCCCTAGGGGCGGGGTGCGGCCTCGGGGGAGGGGTGGGACCGGGTGGCTTGTGCCTCCTGTGGTGCGCACCCAGGGTCGGTGGGCAGCAGAGCACGTGGCCCAGGCTGGACTCCCAGCCCTCCCCTGGCCTGGGCTGCCTCAGTTGCCCCACCTTAATGCCAGGGCCCCATAAGGCCTTCGCTGTCCATCCCTCCCGCCAGGCTCCTGCTCTCGCTGAATGGCGGAGGAAACTGAGGCCCAGACACTAGCCCGAGGTCACACAGTCGTCAAGTCCGGCCCTCTGGGGCACGGACGCTCCTCCAGCCTGTCCTACCTACGCGGGCTCCCTCACTTAGAACACCGACCTCTCTGGGCTCTGCTGGCCTGCAGGACACGGGCTAGGCCTAGCCAGGTGCAGTCTGGCCTGTACGGAGGAGAGGGGTCTGTGGCCAGAAGGGGCTGGACTGTCTAGGGTCAGGTGCAGAGCCCAGGACTGGTGTGGTGGCTGCGGCGGGTCAGGGGACAGCACTCTGGAGGCCCCTGCAGCCCTGGCCCCCTGGCCTGTTGTTGCCAGCATGTCCTTCCTCCTCCCTCTCACCTGAGGGCTCCCCACAGACGCAAGGTGCATCCCAGGGGAGCAGGGAAGCCTGGCCTCACCAGGAAGCAGAAAGGAATGGGGCCTCTGCTGGGTGGGGTCAGGTTAGCACACAACTATGTGGCAGCAGGACACGTGCTGACCTGATGGGATGCCGGAAAGGGCCACCCCACCCTGGTAGGTGTGTGTCCTCCGTGGGCTGCTCCACTGCGGCCTGTCTAGCCCGTCTGTTTGACCTTCCACATACGCCTCACCCCACCCATCTGTCCAAACGTCCTGTCTTTGGAGCCTTCTCCCAACCACGGCCCCTGCATCCCTCCACTCCTCTGATATCAGCTTGCCCACCCCCACTCATCCACTAATGGTCACCTCGGCCTCTGAGCCTGCCAGCGCTGGGGACAACCTGGGTGCACCTGTGAGCAGGGAACTCCAGAGGCATGACCACTGGGGGCAGAGTGGAAGGACAAGCAGATACCCTGACTCCCCGGGGGCGACACAAGGCAGTCCAAGGGTGGGCCCCTGGGAACCAGCTTTTCTCCCACCACTCTGGGCTCCCGTCCCCTTCCTCCCTCTGGCATTGTGAGGCATCGGGCTGCGAAAAGCAGGATATCCCTTCCAGAGTTGGAGGGGAGACTTGACTAGGACCCACGGTCAATCAGGGGAGGACGGGTGGGGAAGGCTGGAGAGGGGGGCGCGGGGGTCGGCGGCGGATCGAGGGGCGGCCGAGAGACTGGCCCCGCCCCGCGGACCCCGCGCGGGTCCCCAGACGGGGGGTGGCGCTGCGGGCGCGGGCGGGCGCCGCGCGCACTGCGGTCCCCGCGCCTCCGCCGCAGAGCGCGCCACGCTCCGCACGCACCTGCCGCCGCCACCGCCGCCGCCGCCGCCGCCGCCGCGCCGAGCCCCGCGCCCGCGCCCAGCGCCCCGCGCCCCCAGGAGCCGCCGCGGCCGCGCCGTCGCCCGAGGTCGCCGCGGAGCCGCCGGAGCCGCGGGAGCCGCGGGAGCCGCCGGGCCGAGGCGCGGGCGCCGCATCGGGGCCTGCCTTTGAGACAACCTCTGCGGCGGCGGCGCGCGGCCCGGGGACGCCAGGCTGGGGCAGGTGAGCGCGGGCGGGGCCAGATGGCCGCGGGGTCGCAACTCGCCGCCCCTCCCCACCCGGGCAGGGGTCGCGTCTCGGGGGCGGGGACTGGGGAGGGGCTGGGTTCCCAATCTAGCGCGGGTCGGGGTCAGAGGTCGGGCGCCTGGTCTTTTGTGCAAGGCGTGGGTGGGGGTGAGGGTGGGTCCGGGCGCTGCTTTCACGCTGTCTCTCACCTGCAGCTCCGGCCTGATCCAGGCCTCTCCGCTCCCGTCGCCGCCGAGCCCGCGGCCCGGGTCCACCCGCAGCCAGGGCTCAGGCTAACTGCCTTCCCTGGGCGCCCTGTCCTGGAGCCATGGGGCCCACCTAGCCCCTGCCTGCCCGGATGTCCCGGCCCGGGGACTGCTGACCTCGGCTGCAGGGGGAGCCCCCCCCACGCCCCCTCGCCATCCTCAGCAGCTGGAGACCCTGGGTGAGCCCCTGGGCCAGACCTCCAGCCCAGGGCAGCCCCCCACACCCCCCTGCCCCCGCCTCCCTCCCCCTCCTCCGCCCCTTTTTCCTTCTCCTAGGACTGGACCAGAGAAGCCGCTGTGGCCACTGGGGGGTGCCCTGCCGCCCCAGCTCTCACCAGCAGCCCCCAGGAGTCCACAGGGCAGCCCGGGTCCTCACCAGGCCTGGCAGGACCAGGATGCTGCCCCCTCTCCTCCCTCCCGGCCCCACCCAACGCCCCTACCCACCCAAACACCCAGTCTGACAGGAGACAGCCGGATGCCGTCTGACCTTGGGCCCGAGGTGGGCAGTGGCTGGCCGGGCCTCCTCATGTCCTGCCTGAAGGGCCCTCATGTCATCCTCAAGATGGAGGCCATGAAGATTGTCCATCCTGAGAAGTTCCCCGAGCTGCAGGCGGCCGCCCCCTGCTTCCCACCTGCACCCCGGCCCACCCCTGCTCTGGCACCCAAGCGCGCCTGGCCCTCAGACACGGAGATCATCGTCAACCAGGCATGTGGGGGAGACATGCCTGCCCTGGAAGGGACGCCCCGCACCCCACCTCTGCCACGTCGGCCCCGCAAGGGCAGTGCAGAGCTGGGCTTCCCCCGAGTGGCACCGGCGGATGAGGTCATCGTGAATCAGTACGTTATCAGGCCTGGCCCTGGCACCTCGGGGGCCTCCGCCATGGCAGCACCGGCTGCAGGTGAGCCCCTGGAGTGCCCCACCTGCGGGCACACGTACAACGTCACGCAGCGGCGGCCCCGTGTGCTGTCCTGCCTGCACTCTGTGTGTGAGCAGTGCCTGCAGATCCTCTATGAGTCCTGCCCCAAATACAAGTTCATCTCCTGCCCCACCTGCCGCCGCGAGACTGTGCTCTTCACTGACTACGGTCTGGCCGCACTGGCCGTCAACACGTCCATCCTGAGCCGCCTGCCCCCCGAGGCGCTGACTGCCCCGGCCGGTGGCCAGTGGGGGGGCGAGCCCGAGGGCAGCTGCTACCAGACCTTCCGGCAGTACTGTGGGGCCGCCTGCACCTGCCACGTGCGGAACCCGCTGTCTGCCTGCTCCATCATGTAGCACCTGCCCGCCCGCCACTGCCCGCCATTCTCACTCGCCGCTTGGTCAGGGATCCGGCCCTGCCCTGTCACTCGCTGACCCTCGCCCATCACAGCTTCTGGCCCCTACCCATGTGGCATTGTCGCTGCAGCCAACTTTGCCATTAAAACTCTTTGCCAAAGTTTGCACCTTGTTCCCTGAAGCCTGCTCTTGTGCCCTGTGCCCAGACCTGGGCCAGGGGGCCGCTGAGAGCCGCAACCCAGACAGGGTCCAGCCTGGAGCTGCCAGAGGGAGGCCCAGTGTGCTTGGGGTCAGCCTGCTCTGCTCGCTGGGGGCCAGGCTGGGCCCGGCATGCCCCTCAGAAGGGCTGGGCCTGCCAGTGTGTGTGCGTGTGTGTGTGTGTGTGTGTGTGTGTGTGTGTGTGTGTGCGCATGCGTGCATATGTATACGTGAATGCTCCACACATCCATGCAGAGCCAGCAGGCTGTGTGTGCTGGGCAGCACTGAGTGGGCAGGTGTGCAGATAGGGCCTAGCTGGGCAAAGGGAGGATGTTTCCTCTGCACTGGCCACTGAATGTGGGGGTGGCTATGTGGGGGACAAGTCAGTCTGCTTGGCTCTTGGTGCCCACCTGGGCCTCTGAGGTTGTGTGGGAATGGCCCTTGGGCCAGTCTGAGTTGGGGTTGGGACCAGGACTGGCTGTGATCGTGGTGAGGTACGAGGACCCAGGGGCCTCCTGTCTGGAACTCGGACGACCTGGATTTGGAGATGGAGGAGAGTGGAGGAGAGCCACCTGGATGGTGAAGACAGAGTAAAGGTGGTGGTGACAACGCAGGAGTGACAGCTCCAAGGCAGCTGTTTATTGAGAGTTCTTTCTAGTGCCAGGCACAGTGCTCAGCGTGGCCCCAACCAGCCCAGGAGGCAGCGCGGACTGTGTCCGTCCTTCAGACAAAGGCCCCAGGATCGGCAATGTGAGGGTGCAGGGCAGTCGGGCCTCAGCCTGCATGCTCTGGCTCCGAGGCATGGCTGGGCCCTTGTCCCTTGACCTCAGGGGCTTGTGCTGGACCCCCAGCCGCTTGGGCCCACCCCCTTGGGTCCTGACCCGGCCTGGAGGAGGCCCTTTGTGGGCTGAGCTTGCACAGCAAGGGTCCCTCCCCTTGGCTGCCGTGACCTTCAGAGAACACACACTGGCCCTTATCTGGAACACGGGTGGCAAGGGGGCGGGGGTAGGGGGCCTGCAGGTGCCTCTGCCCAGGGCCCCACCCTCTTCAAGGAACCTGCACTGTTCACTGTCGTGTGGGCTGTGCCCCCTTGCAGACGGGCCTGGCTTGGGGTGGAGACGGCCCAGTGTCAGTATGATGTCTGTCCATTGAGGTGCCTGGTCACAGACCTCCTCCAGCGTTGTCCTTGGGCACTGGTGGCCAGTCTCTGGACAGCAGGGAGGTTTGGAGTCTCTGGCTGGGTCAGGCGCTGAACACAGGCTTCTGGGTGGCCCTGGGTCCCAGTCTTGGGTCTTGATTGAAGGTTAGTGCCCTGGTCAACCTTAGGCTTTCCGGCCTGGTCATCAAGCCTCAGGGCAAGGTGCTCCCAAGGCCCTGTGGCACTGAGGCTTCAGGACGCGGCAACCAGTCTGGGCCTCCTGGTCTGTTGGTGGCAGGGCTATCCAGGCATGGGTGCTGCTCAGCGGCCGGAGCGGTCCAGCAGCATGAAAAGCAGCCCCAGCAGCATGAGCGGCATGAAGATGAGCAGCAGCCCCAGCAGCTCGAGGGCCAGCAGGCCCAGCAGTGCCAGGCGGCGGGCACAGGGCCCTCGTCCCCGCAGGGCCCATAGCCGGGCGCCTAGGCAAGGCGGGCAGGGCAGGAAGGGCAGGCAGCCCCGGCCGCCCACACGCCCTGCCAGGAAGCGCAGCTGGTAGCGGTGCTCTAGGGAGGCCCAGGGCCCAGGGCCCCGGCGGGGGGGCACTGGGGGCATGGGGGGCGGGGGGCGCTGGGGCCCGTCGGCCTGCAGCAGCTCCTCCTGCAGCCGGCAGATCTCCCACTCAAGCATGGGCGTCTTCTGGCGACACAGCGGGCAGCGCACGCGGCCCAGGTCGGCGCTGGGGGCCGTGCCCAGCAGCCGGTGCAGGCAGCCCACGCACAGGCCGTGGCCACAGTTCAACAGGGCCAGGCGGCGCTCACTGGGCCCATAGGGCTCCGTGCAGATGGGGCACTCCTCTTCCCCTTGCTCCTTCTCCTTGTCCTCCCCCAAGGACCCGGCCCAGGGGCAGGCTGGGGCTGTGGCCCCCAGCAGGGGCTCACTGTCCGGAGTCCTGGCACCCTGGGAGCTCCCCAGAGCCCCACTGTCCAACCCTTCATCTGCTGGCACTTGGCGCAGTGGGTCCAGGCCCTCAGAGCCGAGGGAGGCCGAAGGTGGACTGGCAAGCCCAGAGCTGGGGTCAGCAGGGCCGTAAGTGGGGACCCAAGGGCACAGTTCAGGGGTGGGAGCCCGGAAGCAGGAGTCAGGATGGGTGGGCTGGGACCCCAGGGTGGCGACGGGGTGGCTGAGGCTGGGAAGGTCAGCGTGGTCCTCAGGGGCTGGGGCGGGGTCTGGCACTGACCTCGCAGCAGCTGCCGCTTCCTCCGGGCTCCGTGCCCCACCGAAAGTAAACTTCGCTTGGGCCCCAGCGCTGTGCCAGCTCCAGGCGACCCCTGGGCCAGCTTGTGCCATCCCCACCGGATCCGCCCCAGCCAGGCCGCAGCCACAGCCTACTTGTGTCAGTGACTGACCAACAGACAGACTGACTCCAGGCAGCAGTGCTGGGCAGGCCAGCCTGCCTGACTCCTCCGACAGGAACTCTCCTCCCAGAGCTGAAGGCCCCTCCCAGGGGCTGGGACAGCATCCACCCTCCCCCTCCTGGCCACACCCCCTCCGCCCTCCTCCACCCCGTCACACCCCCTACCTCCTGGGCCTCACCCCCTCCCTGCCGGACCTGGCCCAGGGCCTTCCCTTTCCTTCCTTCCTTTCCAGGGCCCCTCTCCAGGACCCGCATGCTTGGCTGTCAGAGCCAGAGTAAAGCTTGTACAAGGTGGGCAAACAGCTGGTGCCCCATGTTAGAATCAGGAACCACAGGCGGGCCACCCCACCACTTGAGGCACCAGGACAAGCACAAAAAAAAGCAGGTCAGAAGCAGCCACTCAGAGCCCACAATTTATTGCTGAGGCTTTCCCAGAACCAGACAAAGAACATGTGTGCTGGGTGGGCCTCCTCCCGCTGCTCGGGGTCCTTGCTGTCTTCAAGCCCAAGCCTGAGCCCTGTGAAGCCCAAGATGGCACTGAGCACTTCGTGGTACGGCATGGAGATGTAGCAAAAGGTGACTGGTAACCCACTGTCCCCCAGGGCAGAGGAGGGGGCATTTGGCCTTCCCAGGGACCCTGCACCCCAGATTCCTAGGCTTTCTGAAAGCTGGCATCTGGGGAGGTCCCCTGATGCCCATCAGGCTGCCAGTAGCTTCTTGGGTCCTGTGCAACCCAGGGCAGCACTCTGACCAGGACCCAAGTTGGAGCCAGTGGGGACAGGCCAGTAGTAACCTGGAACCCTGGACAAGGCGGGTGGATTCAAAGCTGGGTAGAGTGGGGTGGGGTGGGGTGGTAGTAGGGCAGCGGGGGTCCAGGCTGAGTGTGGGACCCTGGGTGGACTGGAGTGCGGCTGTGCAGGAGGACTGGCCATCCCCCGCCTGGGATCACATAGGGCGGGAGGAGACAATGAGCGCCCCAGCAGGATGGCTTCTCAGGCCCACGTTTCAGTCTGGAAACGCAGTGTCCGCTGCAGCCTGGCAAGGTAGGCAGCGGCGTCAGGGCTGGAGAGCCCGCCCTCCTCCTGGAAGATGGACATCAGGGCTTCTGACACATCCACTGGCAGGTACTTGGCATTGCTGGAGGGACAGGCCAGAGGGGCTCAGTGAGGCTGGGACCCTCAGAGGGCTGGCTCCCACCCACCCCGTACTCAGGCTCACCCTGCGAGGTAGAAGTAGGCGCCCTGGTGGTCCAGCAGCTCCCACACCAGCGGCCCGAGTTCCCGGAGCCGGTGCTGCACGTATACCTTCTGCTCCTGCAGGCGGGGCACGGGGTGAGTCTGTACCCCAGCCTCCGCCCCAGGCTCCCCCGCCCCTGCTCTTTGCACACCCACCTGCTCCCGGGAGAAGGCTGTGACCAGGGTCAGGCAGCCCCTCTTCTCCAGCTCCTTCCACTCGGGCTCCCAGTAGAAGTCCTGGTCCCGCTGGCGGCAGCCGAAGAACAAGAAGTTTCCTGGGGAAATGCAGGGTGTCCTCGAGTCTGGACTTGAGCCTGTGAGGCTCAGCCTGGCCAGCCCAGCCACCATCCTGCCCTGGGCCCTCTGCACTCACTGGTCTGACCCTGGGCCACACGCTCCTGGACAGTCGCTCGGAAGGGGGCCACACCAGTGCCAGGCCCCACCATGATCACAGGTGTGTCTGGTGTCTCTGGGAAGGTCAGGCTCCCAGGCCGCACCCACAGGGGCACCCGGACAGGTCCTATTGCAGGAGGGAAGCGCCTGAAAGAGGCTCGGAGGCCCAGAGCCCCAGCCCAGGACAGGCCACGGTGAGTGCAAAAGGGGGCTCAGGACCCAGACCCCACCCACCAGAGAGCTACGGTCACCTTGTTCAGGGTCCAGGGACGCCAGCCAGGAGGAGCAGAGGCCCCGGCGGTGCTCCTTGAGGCGTGTCTGGTACTGCACCACAGCCACGAGGATCTGCAGCCTCGAGGGGTGAGCCTGGGGGATGGGATGGTGGGTGTCCTGCCCCGGTGGGCTACCCCTGCCTCCCACCTCAGGATCAGCCAGGTGTGGGGTTGATGTCGAGGGTCAGGGGGCAGCCCCCCGCCTGTACACCAGGCCCTGCTGCCCCCTCCAGAGGCCCCAGCCCTGGCTTCCCTGAGGCCGGTCCTGGCTCTCACCAGCAGGGAGGAGGCAATGGAGAAGGCCCGTGGCCGGATCAGGGGGACGAGGTCCAACAGGTAGTCTGGAGGGATGGCTCCAGCCGTGTGTGGGAAGTCGCACAAAACCTGCGTGGAGACAGTCTCAGAGGGCTGCGGCCAGCTCGGCAACACTGCCCACCTGCCCGCCCAGCCCCACCCGCACCTCCAGGACTGTCCTGCGGGGCCGGCTGCAGTACTCGCACAGCTCCTCCTGGCCTTGGGCAGAGCTGAACTCCAGCAGCTTCTCTCGCTCCAGCTTGTGGGGGGAGAGACAGGCCAGCAGCTCAAAGAAGGAGCGGCGCGGCACGCTGGTGATGTCCAGGTACTGGGACACGAGGCGCCGCACAGAGCAGGGCTGGGGCAGCTGCACGGGGCAGGGGACACCTGCAGCAGGGAGTGGGAGACCGTGGGGTGCCGGACACAGGGGAGGGCAGAACACACTGTGGACCCCGGGGTAGGGGAGAGCGAGGGTGGGGGGTGGCCCGAGCTCCCGGGGTGCCCCTCCTCCCAGGGCTCCCACAGCTCCCAAACCCCCACTCTGGGGCCACACCTGGCTCCCGCGGCTGCAGTGTGAAGCACTGGTCGGGGTCCAGGCCCAGCAGCTGGCAGAACTGCTGGACGTGGGGGGCTATGTTCTTGGGCTGGATCAGCACCACATCGCCAGCTGTAAAGCTGTGAGGGGAGAACACCGTGACGTGACGGGGGGGAGCACCGTGAGGGGAGGACACTGCTCTGAGGGGAGGACGCTGTGAGGGGGGATGCAGTAGGGGGCACGCTGTGAGGGGAGGACCCTGTGCTCTGAGGGGAGGATGCTGTGAGGGGAGGACGCTGTGGGGAGAACACTGTGCTCTGAGGGGAGGAGGCTGTGAGGGGGGACACTGTGCGGTGAGGACACTGTGCTCTGAGGGGAGGATTCTGTGAGGGGAGGACACTGTGAGGGGAGGACACTGTGAGGCGAGGACACCGTGAGGGGAGGACACTGTGCTCTCAGGGGAGGACACTGTGAGGGGAGGACATCGTGAAGGGAGGACAGACTGTGGGGAGGACACTGGCCTGCGTCCCCCCGCCACCTTGGTGGTGCCCTCCACGGGTCCCCAGACCGGAGAGGCTGCTCACTTGGTGTCTTGGCCCCTCACCTGAGCCCAGAGCCTGTGATGTCGAACTCGATCAGGCGAACATCCTGGAAGTGCAAGGGGCCGGTGACCCTCTGGTTGGAGACCATGGGTGCGAGGAAAGGGTGCAGCTCTGAAGGGGGATCCTGGGGGTCCGTCCTGGCCACATGCTGCTCCTCAGAGTGTGTGACGGGGGCCTCCTCCAGAAACTGCAAGGTGAACTTGGAGGGCAAACTGTGGAGGGTGCACACTCGTCAGGCTGTCGGCAGGGCCTGGAGGAGCTGCCCCTCGGGAGGCCCCTAGCCCACACTCACGGAATGCCAGTGGGGATGATGCCCAGGTCGAGGGGCACTGGGTGCAGGTCCAGCACCTTCTTCCACAGGTCGTGCAGCCAGGGGTCAATGGCGGCATCGGGCCTGGAGAGAGCACATGTGCACTGGTCTCAGGGGACCCTGCTCATGCTGGGCCCTCAGGGGGCCCCCCCTTCCACACTCACCCCAGCTCATGCTGGTCATCACCCAGGCACATGGGCAGCAGGGCACTGCCCCCGAGCTGCAGCAGCCGTCGGTGTAGCTTCTTGGCCACAAAATTGAACCTGTGCAGAGAGTGCGAGGCTGGCCCCGAACCAGGCCCTGTGCAAGGCAGAGGGCAGAGCCCCACAGGGGCCCCGAAGAGACCTCTGGCATGATGGATGCTCAATCCCGGGGTCCCTGGAGTGTGGGGGGTTCCTCAGATCTTTCTGGGGTCTTTCTGTTCTCACTGCCAACTCCTTAAATGGCAGCTCCTCCCAGGAATGCTGGTGGCAGTAGGGGCTCCCACCCGCCCTTGTGTCTGTGGGCACGTGCCCCAACGTGAACGAATGCCTACATTCAGCACAGAACAAACGCCCCAGGAGATGAGGGTCACCCTGTCCCCCATTTTCTGTCTTTTCACCTGCGCGATCATGGGCCTCCTCCTGCCGTGTCCAGCTTTGGAGGCGTCCGTACCCAACGACCCCTCCCTCAGCCCATGTGCTGGACAAGCAGGGGTTTCAGTGACAATGCCATGCATACCCTTGAACACAAATTCCTCAGGACTTCCTTGGGGAATAATGCAGAGCAATACTACTCTTTGCTTAAAACACAGATATGTCATGATGATGTTGAAAGAAAAGGGAGCAAAGGTGGCCACTCTGCCATGCCCAGGGACATGGTGGCCTTGGGGGGCTCCCGGGGGCTGGGACTTTTCCACGTCTGCCGCCTACCCCACTGTGCTGTTCTCTGTGCTCTCTGTAAGCCCAATTATCTCACGATCACATCTCACAAACATCTCACATGGTTTCATAAAAATGGGGAAAGAGTGGGAGGACCTACGTTGTCTCAAGTCATATGAAGACATATGGCGCTGGCTTGTCTCAGGGCAGCTGCACACTGGCTAAGGCCCTGGATGTCCAGATTCAGACATCACCTCCTGCCTTGAAAGATGCCTCAAGCATACCCCCGAGCCTGGCCTCCACTTTGCTGCCCTGCCTGCCTCTTTGAGCCCCCAGGGCCCCTGGGCCTGGAGGAGGCACCCACTAGGGAGTGTCTGTGGGACCAGGACGCACAGCCAGGGCCACGGCCTGAAGTCTGGTGGGAGCCTGGGGGCTGGGTCACATGTCCCTCTGCCAGGATACTTTGTGCTCAACCTTGAGGACAGTCCCCTCAGGCCAGCAGCCCGCCCACCCCGACTCACTTGGCGTAAGAGGAATCCCCGAGGCCCAGGACAGCAAAGTCCATCTGACAGAGGGAGGTCGACGGTAGGTTCTTCCGGAATATGAACCTCCAGAAGTTCTACAGCCAGAAGAAACCCAGTTAGCAGCCTCAGGGTGGGGTGGGGAGGGCCTGTGTCCTGGATCTTCCCAGAACTCTGCTTTCCTGCTCTTTAAGAGCTTTGTCATCAAGACAACACCACCAGTTTTTATTCCACCACAATGGAAAAAATTTGGAAAAAGGCAGAAAATCGACAAAGAGTAGATGATGTCCCAGAACTACCACCAGAGTGTTGGGCTCCACTCCTTCCCGGGGGAGAGGGTGCTGGGAGCAGGTGCACCTTCTCACCTTGGGGGGCAGGCTGGAGGATGGCCCTGACGCTCACCAGGGAGGTGCCTGCCCTGCTACTGGCTGCTCCCCCTCAGCTCTCCCCAGGGTGGAGGAAGCGCCTGCTCCTACTTGGGTTGGCCCCTCTCCTTCAAACCAAGAGTCCGGTGTCCCGAGGGCCCCTCGGTTCTCAGCCCTGTCACGGACTGGGGCCTCTGCAGCCACAGAAGAGGCTCTGGGCTGAGCTGGCAGAGCTGGCAGCCCCTCTTCGGTCCTAGCCTCACCTCAAAGGGTGGAACTTCCTCCCTTTGGAACCTCTTTCTTGGCCCTGAGCCACCATCAGGCCACTCCACACGAGTTCCCCATCCCCACGGCCCCCACCTGACCCTGTATGCTGGATGAGGACCCACATCTGTCCCCATTCCCTGTGCACCCTCACCTCCATGCATCCAGCCATCCCAGGGGGCCTTACACACAGACCCGCGAGGTTCAGGCCCCAGTCCCTCTCCTGCCACCACAGGCTCACCCACCAGGTGGCCCTGGTCAGAGCACGTCCTGTTCCACAACTTGACCTGGGCTCCCTGCAGACCTTGAGGCGCTTCTAAGAAACAGTTTCACATCACCTTCAGCCCGTGGAGACCTCAGCCCCTCGACACTGGCCTCTGTGTACGGTCCAGAGGCCTGCTGGGGTGGAGGGACCCTGGCTCTGCCCGCCTGCCCTGGAGTGCCCCCTGGTCTTCTCAAAGACTTGGCTGGATCAGCCGCCGCTGGGGACAAAGCGCTCTGCCTCCTGAGACCTCCCCTGCACACTCGTGCTGAGACCTGTTTCCTGCCGCCTGCAGAGAACCCCCTCCAGGTGCTTCCTGGTAAAGGGTCCAGGGAAGACACAATTCTCATGACTCTGCATGTCTGAAAATGCCGATTCTCCCCACACACTGACTGGCAGATCGGCAGGGCACACCTGGGGTTGAACCATCCTCCCTAAAAACCTGAGGCTCTGCTCTGAGCTGGCCCAGCTGGGTGGTCACTGCTGAGAATCCGGTGCCCCTCTGTGACTTGCTCTGTCCCCAACAGCTGAAACTCATGACGACGTGCCTCCATGGGAACCCTTTTCAGTCACCACCCACGGGGCCCTCCAGAGCATGTGGCAGGCTCTCAGGCTAAAGGCCGGGCCTCCGGTTCTGGGATGTTTTCCTATTTCCTTCATCATTTTCCCCCCTCCCTCTGCTCTCTTCTTCCTGTTCTGAAGCTACTGGAATGAGCTTAGAATTCTGGCATTTTCTTTCTGGTTTCCTATCTCATTTTTTGTTATACTTTTCGGTAGAATTTCGCAATTTTATTTTCTGATCTTTTAAGGTTTTCCCGACACTACTTTAAAGCACATTTTCTCAGCCTCCAGCTGGGCCCGTTGTGTGCATTCTTGTCCCATGGATGTGGAGTTCTCTCCCTTCTCTGCAGACACCGGTCCCCAAGTTCCCTAAGTGCTTCCCTTGGTCTCTGTCTCTCACTGGTGTCTCTCCTTGAGGGCATGGTGGTTCTATGTGGTCTATTTGTACTTAAGAGGCCTACAGAAAACCGTGAGTTTGGGCCTAGGGATCCAGCTACCCAGCCTTCTGCTGCGGTCACCCAGTTTCCCCAGAGAGGGCCCCTCTCGTCGGCTGCTGGCAAGGCACACCTGACCCCAGCACTCTCAGAGGACTGCGGCAAGCAGGCTGGTGCCTTCGTGTTTAGTGCGCAGCCATCCCCAAACCTGGCTTCCAGCAGGAGCAGTGTCCCGCCTCCACGTCCCTGGGCCTGGTCTACACCCTGGAGGAGCCTCCAGTCCCTGCTGTGGTTGGGGAACCCCACTCCTGACCACCTCCATGAAGGTGTCCATCCCTGCACTCTTCCGTTCTTTACCCACCTTTGTCCCGGCAGGATCATCATCACCTTTGTTCTGCTGGCTTCCAGTGTCGAGATCACACCTCGGCCCTGACTGCCCAGCTTACTGACCTGGTGGAGGTCTTTGTCCCCCCCCCCTTCCCACGCCCTGCATCTTCTGCACCCACCTTTCACCTCCTGCCTCTGATTCCCTCCGACTCACCTTCCCTCCCATCCTCTTCCTGTCCAAAGAGCCCCCTCTGCATGCACTGGGGCCTCCCCCCGGGTCTCCCACATCATCCTCACTCCAATCCCCTTCTTCAATCTTCACCCTCTTTCTCCCATCAGCATTTCAACAGGCCTGAGTCTCTCCCATGTTATAAATACCTTATTTTGAACCACTTAGCCCCATTCACAGCCAGAATCTCTTTTGAGTGGTTTAACGTATAGACATCCTTAAAAGACTATCTCCAATTACTCGCTTGTTGATCTCATGACCCTGGAATCCAGCTTCTCTCCCTGTCAGCCACTGAAACTGCTCTCCCCCGCCCCCGAGGTCACCAACAGTCCCTTTGCTGATAAACCCCACTGATGCCTCTCGGACCTTATCTTACTTGTCTCCAGTGCGGCTTTGAGTGCTGGAGACCTTCCTCTGGAATAGTCGCCTCCCTGCCCTGGACCTTGGAGACGGCACACTCCTGCTGACCACTGTTGGGGCCACTTTCCTGCCCCCTCACAGGCTTTTCTCTAGCTCTGATGCCCTTGGCGTTTAGGGGGGCCTGTCCTAGGGGAGGGAGAAGCTTCCTTTCGCAGGCCTCTGAGCCAGGATCCTCATGTGAGCTACAGACCTACCACACATCTCCACCTGGACAGCTTCCAGGCACCTAGCCCTCCCTAGTCTCTTAATTCTGTGTGTGGAACCACCTTCCATGCTGGCACCCAAACCCAAATCCCTGTCTTGATTCCATCTTCTTCCTCTTCTGAGATCCATTTGAACGCAAAATCTACCTCCTTAACATCTCTGGAACATGTCCACTTTCCTCTGCTCTGCCACATCCTGGTCAGGCTGCTAGTCTCCTGCCTGCTCCATGCACCCCCATGTTGTTCTTGCTCTCCTACAGCCTGTCCCCATTGTGGACAAGAGGTTTTGCTAAAATACTAATGTGACAGTGTCACCCCTGTAGACTCCACGGCCTCACTGTGGCTGCCAGATCCTTGGGATTGAGCCTGGCTTTCTGTCTCTCCTCTCCTCTCCTCTCCCACCCCAATGCACTCCTTGGCTCAGATCCTGAGCCGCTTTCCACTATTCCCAGAGGCCAGGCTGTCTTTCGCCTCTGTGAGCACTGCTCCCTCTTTCCTGGTGCCTGGCTAGCCCCCACTCACCCTTTAGGACTTAGCCTACACTTAGTTCTTCCAGAAAGCTCTCCCTGAGACCCCAGGTTGGGCTAGATAGCCCTTATTAATGCTCCCATAACATCTGGCACCTTCCCCAGCAGTATGTATTTCCTCGCATTGTAACTGCCTGTTAAACTTGTTGC
Source organism: Equus asinus (assembly GCF_041296235.1). Taxonomy (NCBI): domain Eukaryota; kingdom Metazoa; phylum Chordata; class Mammalia; order Perissodactyla; family Equidae; genus Equus; species Equus asinus. Next base: position 10,259,152 of record NC_091799.1, read on the forward strand.
TTCTGCTATATTGTGAGCTCCATAAGAGTAGAAATGTGGCCATGGGGTTTATAACTGGATTCCCAGCACTAGATCATGCTTGGACTATCATGTGTGCTCAAACGGTGGTCAAAGAATTGGAGAATTTTCCCTGAAAGTCAAACAGTTTTGAAACACACACAAAACCCAGACCAGATTCATATATACCTGTGGAAAAATACGGAAAGTTAAAATGGAGAACAAGGCTATTTGGCAGCCTGCAAAGAGTTTATTAGGAAGCAGAGCACCCAGCTCCACCCAAAGACATCCTCCCAAACCCACGCTGGTGCAGCAGGTCTGGGAGGACAACTACTGATTGTGCTTCTGGACTCTCTAGGCAATGAAAACAGGGTGAGGGTCGAGGGCAGGGATCTGAGCTCCTGAGCAGAGAAAGTCCCTTCAGTCAGCCTTACCTTCATGTTGTCAGGGGGATCTCCTTGGCCTGTAGTTGCACAAACAAATATCACCAAGGGCTCATTAATCAGATTCACCTCAACGAAAAGACACACGTGTCAGACGTCGGGCTTTAGCGACCAGACATCCTCCCGCAGCCCCCTCTCCTTCACTCGGGGTCAGGGGGCAAAGGGACTCCGCACCCGCGAGAGCCGGCCTGTCTCCCCACTTCCAGGTCCACCCTCCAACCTGCCCCTTCTCCACGTGCTAAGCTGAGCCGCCGTTCCCAAGCTCGCCCGTCCCCTAAATCCGCTGCCACGGAAGGTCCCACTTTCACACAGCGCGGCGCCCCGGGCCCGCTCGCTCTCCCCACCGAGGCCCAGGGAGCCCTCACCACCGGGTAGGAGTCCAGGGCCTGCACCAGGCAGCCGAGCCGCCGGCGCCGGGCCTCGCGGCCCAGCCTCTCCGACACATCCTGCGCCGTGCCTGTCTGGCTGCCAAAAAGGACCAGAAGCCGCGGTGTCGGCATCGGGGCTCGCCTCCGGACCCCAGCGCCCCGGAACCCCAGCAGCCAGCGCTCCCACGCTCTGGCGCCGGGCCGACCTCGACTTCCGGCTCCCGGCGTCGGCCGGAAGTGACGTCCTCAGGCCGCGCCCGGCGGGGCATGGCGTCCGAGCGAGGCCGGTGTCCGCTGGCGGCCAGTGCTGGGTCCCGGGCAGGGGCCGGGGGATCGGCGGCGCGCCGGGGCCGAGGGCCGGGGCAGGCGGGGCCGCTCGCTGCCTCTCGCTCGCCGCGGCGGCCACGGCGGCAGGCGCCGGCGAGGTCCGCGGGGAGAGGAGGCGCAGTCCGGCGGGTGGGCCGCTCGGCCGGGCCCGGGCCCGCGCTCAACCGGCGCGATGCTCTTCTCGCTCCGGGAGCTGGTGCAGTGGCTGGGCTTTGCCACCTTCGAGATCTTCGTTCACCTGTTGGCCCTGTTGGTGTTTTCAGTGCTGCTGGCGCTGCGTGTGGACGGCCTGGCCCCCGGCCTCTCCTGGTGGAATGTGTTCGTGCCCTTCTTTGCCGCTGACGGTCTCAGCACCTACTTCACCACCATCGTGTCCGTGCGCCTCTTCCAGGACGGAGAGAAGCGGCTGGCCGTGCTCCGCCTCTTCTGGGTTCTCACGGTTCTTAGCCTCAAGTTTGTCTTCGAGATGTTGTTGTGCCAGAAGCTGGTAGAGCAGACTCGGGAGCTCTGGTTCGGCCTGATCACGTCTCCAGTCTTCATTCTCCTGCAGCTGCTCATGATCCGTGCCTGCCGGGTCAACTAGCCTCGCAGAGGGGCGAGAGAGGGAGCTCTGGATAGCTAGAATTCTGGACCCCCAGCTGAGGTCCCACTTCCACCGCACCAGAGAAGAAGTCTAGGTCTGAAAGCAATGCCAGCTTGTGCCCTGCTGAGTGCCCAGTTTTCTCCATACCAATGTCTGAAATTGTTCCCTCAGCAGGGCTAAAACGAGCAGCCTTGCTCACTAAAATGTATTTCCTGTTATTTCATGCTTTGAATAGCTAATCCTGAGTTGAGATCTTGAGAAGGTCCCCAGGCCAGACAGTCCTGAACACCTCTGACAGTTGAAAACTGCATATAAGTGAAATGTTTTGATGGGCTCTGAGTATTTTCATGGATCCTGGGAAAGTGCCCCCTGTGCAAAGGCTGCAAAGCTGGACTCGGGGATTTCCTTTGGCCAGCAGTGCTGACCTAAGAGCTCACTGCCCCATTCATCCAGACATGACTTCCTTAGACACTTGAGTTCTAAGAAGTGTAAACCAGCTTCTGTCTCCTGCCCTGTGCCACTGGGGAGGATGGCCCTTTCTTCATTCCAGCCCAGACAGACAGGAGTATGTTGAATAAGCATGATCGGGACCCTATCTGGACATCTGTCACCTGAGAAAAGAACTTTGCTTTCAAGGCGCTGCTTGGCTTCCTATCCTAGTAGATTACAGTGTCATGACTTTTCCACCACCTTGTGGCCGGCACTGTTAGTGCACCTGAGACAGATTAGGCTTCCCTAAGGGACCAGAGAGAGGAACAGGTGCTCTGATGCTCATGGGCATTGAGACCTACAAATGGGAAGTTTGCAGATGGTCTCAGCCCAAAGCCTGAGGTCTTTGATTAGATGCTAGTCAGGTGCCAAATGAGAACATTTGCTGAGATAAAAATAAAATAAGAGAATGTTTTGCTGAAATGCACAGTGGTTGCCTGACTTCTTAAGGGTGAAATAAGATGAATGCTGAGACTCTCCTGCTGTATGATGTAGCTGGTTACAGAGCTGAGGTTTTAGGGGGGCTTGAACTCAGCTAGAGCTTCATGGGTGGATAGAGGGGGTGGAGAATCCCTGCTTCCTGCCTAGGGGCTGGGGTGAAGACAACGGGGTAAGCCTGTGTGGAGGACCTACCAAGTAGGTGTGACATCAGAACCTTGATTTCCTCCTGGTGTGTGGTCTTTGTGGGCCTTGTTGACAGTCTAGGGCAGGGGTCACCAAACTATGGCCTGAGGCCTGTTTTTGTGCTGCCCATCAGCTAAGAATGATTTTTACATTTTCCAAGGGTTGTAAAAATGAAGAATGTGTGACAGAAAGTCAGTGTGGCTGTAGTGCACAGTCTCTCAGTCTTGGCACTGTGGGTCTTTTGGGTTGGATTATTCTTTGCTCTGTGTGTGTGTGTGTGTGTGTGTGGGCGGGCTGTCCTGAGCATTGTAGAGTTTAGCAGCATCCCTGGCCTCTACTCACTAGATTCCAGTAGCATCCCTCATGTGTGACAACCAAAAGTGTCTCCAGACATTGCTAAATCTCCTGGGGAAAAGACAGCCCTGGTGAGAACCACTAGGCTAAAATTCTGTCTGGCTCTTTCCAGAACAGGTTCGCAGACTCTTGTTCTGGTGAAGCAGCTTTGTGACCCTTTGCCTGGGATGGATGCTGCATGGCCTGAACCACTGAGATGCTTGACTTGGAGACTGGCCTGGTTTGCCCCACAGCTATAAGACTGTCTCCCACCGAGGATTGGCATAACTTGTGTCAAAGCCAGATGCAAGCTGAACCTTGGGAGTAGGTTTCCTTTTAGTCTTATTTTTAGGTTGCCTGTTTTGTTGTTCCCTGTTTTATTCTGGTAGTTCAGAATGAGATAATCCTGTTGGTGTGGAAGTGAACATAAGGCTTGGCTTCCTTTGGAAAGGTGGTTTGAGGAGAGTCTGGGGGATGAGACACTTGACTTCTGGAAGGCTGAAATCCAGTTTGTTTTCTGCAGCTTAATAGAGTGGGCAGGAGTAAGGCAGCAGTAAAGCGGTGGTAGCTGCAGACTGCCATGGGACCCAGAGGCTGCAAAGGGCACTGCAGGTGGAAACCAGCCCCAAGTCTTTGCAGAGCCCCAGGTGCCCTTGGAGCCCCGTTCCTGAAGGTGAGTGGTGTGGGAGGCAGTAGTGTCGTTACTGAGCAACTACTGACTGCAGGGCAGTGATGGAAAGGCAGGTGATACCTGCCGGTGTCGATGCCCCTAACTTCCCCTTGTCCCCTTGACTCCAGTGGGCCTCAAAGAATGTGGTGAGCACAGTGCAGCCCTCAACGGGGAGTAAGCTTTCTCATGGCATGTGGGTGGGGAAGCTGTGCCCTCAGTGTCAGTGGCAGCCCTACCAGCCTTGGGATAGGGGAAGTTCAACAGATGAAAGAGGAGTACCCTGCGGGGGCAACAGGGTGGAATAGGACGCCCGGCTTTGGCCGCTCTTTCTGCGCTGGAGAACTCCGGGCCTGCTTGTGTGCAGGGAAGGCGTCCTCTTCCTGTCTGCCTCCTCCCAGCTTCCGCACTTGCGTCCGTGCTTGGTGGGCTGTGGAGGGCAAAGTGCGGTAGAGCTGCTCCCGCTTGTCTGAGGAAGAGAGTCGGATCTGGGTCCGGCAAAAGCTAGAGGTTCCAGAGAAACCGATTCCTCAGCACTGGTGGGGCTCCAGCATTGAAATCTCCACTAGGTCCCGTAGGGGACGGAGGGCCGCAGGTGGGCAGTCCCGGGACCTGGAGGCGGGAGGCTGGTGTGCAGCCAGTGCGCCGCCCACGGGAGCGGGACAGCCTTCCGGTCCCGGGCCGGCCCTTCCTCCACCGCGCTCTCAGCGAGGGAACGGGTCGGGCTGGGTGCTGGCACGACAAAGACCCAGCGCGGCCAAGGTCACCCGCGACGCGGGGCCCAGGGGTCGGGCTCAGGCTGTCAGCCAGGACCCGCCCCCGCCGGGCTCCTCCCCCGGCGCCGCGGGCCAGGGCGCAGAGGCGGAAGTGGGGGCCACCAATGAGCGGCGCGAGGCGTCGGGGCGTGTCAAAGGGAGGGCCTTCCCCAATGGCGTTGGCCCCGGCTGTGGGCGCTGTCCAATGAGGCCCGCGGGAAGGCAGGGTCAAAGAGAAAGTCCTCCAATCAGCACGGCAAGCCATGCTCCCCTGTCATAGGTGGGGCCGCCAGGCGCGGGGCGGGTCTGAGCGGGCCTCCCCCAATGGGCGGCGGCAGGTGGGCGTGGCCGCAGCGCGAAGGCCGGCGGCGGGCGGTGGCCGCAGTTCACGGCGCGCGCTGGCTCCGGCGGCCGCTCTGCAGCATGGCCGGGCTGGGGCGGCCAGACCCGGGGCCTCGCTCCGCGCTGCCCGCCTGGAAGCGCGAGATCCTGGAGAGGAAGCGGGCTAAGCTGGCCGCCCTGAGCGGGGTCGCGGGCCCAGCGTCGGCGGCCGGGGCGGGGGCTGAGGCGGGCGCGGCGGGGCCCGCAGGGCCGGCGGCCGAGCGGCTGGTGCTGGCGGACAGCCTGGGCCCGCTGCGCGAGAACCCGTTCATGCGGCTCGAGTCGGAGCGGCGGCGCGGGGCGCAGCGCGGCGCGGGCGCGGGCGCGGGCGCGGCGGGGGCGCGGCCGGTGCAGCAGCTGCTGGAGCTGTACTGCCGCGTGCCGGGCGTGCGCACCATCCGCGCCGACAACATCCTCATCATCGAGTCGGCGCCCGACTTCCCGCCCGCCGCCCCCGGCCCCGGCCCCGCCGCCCACATTCGCGCCGCCGAGGTCCTGGTGTACGAGGCGCCCCCGCCGCCCGGGCGCGTCAGCCGCCTGCTCCAAAAGTTCGACCCGCCGGCCCCGCCGCGCCGCCGGGAGAGCCCGGAGCGCGGTCGGCCCCCCCCGCCGCCGCCCGCCGACCCCGCGGCCGACCCGCGCGTGGGCGAGCGCGCCGCCTGCCTCGAGCCCGAGCGCCGCGGTGCGGGACCCGGGACCCGGCGCAGCGACTTCCTGCAGAAGACCGGCAGCAACTCTTTCACCGTCCACCCCCGGGGTCTGCATCGCGCCGCGGTCGCTCGCCCGCCCCTCAATGGGCCTGCGGCCCCCGAGACCCGGGCCGGCGCTGCCAACGGCCTCGCGGGCTCTGCGCCCGCGCCGGGCGAGTGGAAGCCAAAGGTGGAGTCGGGGGATCTCCCCGCCTGCCCGCCCCTCAGCCCTAGGACCCCCAGTGCCACTCCAGCCGCGGCCCCGGCCTTGCCCACGCCCAGCCCTGCCAGTGCCACTCCCAGCCAGCGCCAGTGGGTCTCTGCGGCCACCAGCGCCAACGACTCCTTCGAGATACGACCGGCCTCCAAACCGGACATGGACGTGATTCCCACCGGGGACATTCAAGCCCGGGCTCTGGCCAGCCTCCGTTTGAACTCCCGCAACTCGTTCGTGTTCATCCCCAAGCACAAGGTCTCTGGGGCCCCTCCTACAGAAAGAAGGCACACTGTGGGCCTGCCGGAGGGAGAGGTTGGCTGGGTCTCCCAGCGTCTGGAGCGTGAAGCCCAGCTGGTGTCAGAAGTGGATGGCACACCTGGCCATGGAAGGAGCCCCTTGGGGGTTGAGGAGGGGGGCTGCCCCAGGCCAGCCACTGCCCTCCTGGACCAGGCCATTAGGTGGCAGAGGGCGTCCTCACCACCCCCATCCCCACCAGTGGCCACCGAAGCTGAGCCTGCCCAGGGCTTTGGGGTTCCCGGCTTGGCCAAGAATGGCAGGAAGCATGGGAGGCCAGGGCTGCCCATCACCTTCATCGATGAGGTGGACTCAGAGGATGAGGTCTCCCAGGAAGCCAAACTGCCCTGCTCTGGGGCCGGTGCACCTCCCTGGTACCACTCCCGCCCGGCCAGGCCTGGGCACCCGTCAGAGCTCCAGCACCGAGGTGGCAACACTTTCACGGTGGTGCCCAGGAGAAGGCCAGGGGCCCTGCAAGCCAACAGGGAGCCTGTGCCACTGGAGGCAGAGAAAGAGGAGGTGGGTAGCCTCTCAGAGCCCCCTGCTGTCCAGGGAACTGCACTGAAGAAACGCTACCCCACTGTGCATGAGATCGAGGTGATTGGCGGCTACCTGGCCCTGCAGAAGTCTTGCCTCACCAAGGCTGGCTCCTCAAGAAAGAAGGTCAGTGGTGGGGGCAGGGTCACTGGCCGGGAGGAGAGAGGTGATGGGTCACACAGCTGAGGGTATAGTATGTGCCCTGTTCCCAGGACAACTGGCCTGGGCAAGGGGTGGTTTCTACATGGCCTGGAGGTGAGATGGGCCTCAGTGGCTCTTCAGGCTCCAGGAGGGGCTCAGCTGGGGGGAATCCCTGGCCTGGGCCCCAGAGAAGCTCCGATAAACCAGGGGCCATGGGGACGGCTTGCCTACTCTATGTCAAAAGGCTGTTGGGGATGGTCAGCCCCGCCAGCACTGTGGCTGCCTGTTGGTCCGTGCAGTTCCGTTTGGAATTGGCTGGGCAGGCCTGACCCATTGTGGGTCTAGCTGGGAGAAGTTCTCTTGGGCCTGGTAGCTCTGTCCTGGCCCTGGTTTTGAGAGGGTAGTCTGGTGTGGTCTCCTGGAGTCCTGGCTTATGGGTGTAGCAGGTGCCAGGATGAAGTGCAAAGAGGCAGGAGGCCTGTGATTCTGGTGGGGTCGGATCCCTGCCTTGCTGTTAGCTTGTGGGCGCAGCACAGGGAGCCATTCGGAAGGGGCTGTCAACTCCCCAGAAGGTTCGCTGGCTGAAGCTCAACCGGACCTGGCCTCGGGCAAGTGATTATTGAGTTCCTGGTGTGTGTCAGGCCTAGTCTGAGCCTGGGGTGTGATGCTGGGGAACAATGAAGATGCCCCCTCACTGGGGAGGAGGGGCCTAGGGCAGAGAGGGACCCAGGTGCAGGGCCAGGAGTCCTGTGGGAGCCTCACTCTCTGGGCAGCCCTGCCTGGTGGCCTGGAACTCTCTGAATACAAGAAAACGTTCTTCAGATTCTTCCTGGTCAGTCTAGCTCCTGTGTCTGGCCCTGGGGCAAATTCCAAGGCCAGCCCCACATGACCCCATCAGCAGGTGCAGGGCAGATGCGCCTTTCCCTGGAACTGAGATGGCACTTAGCAGGCTTCTCCTTTGGCTGCTGGTGTCTAGGCTGGCCCCTGGGGCCATCTCTGCCCCCAACCTCAGTTGCCTTGGGGTGATGGGGATGGTGATGTGACTCGAGTCAAACCTAAGCACCCTCACCATTGCCTTGCTGGCTCAGTCTCATCAGATGCACCACCTCCTTCCTCTGTTTGCTTCCTTTCCACCTTCTGCCTCAGTTGGCCTTGGTACAGTCCCTCCCTGTGTCATCCTTCTCTTTGGGTAAGGGCATGAGCACTCCTGCCAGCTCCATCTGCCGGCTCAGACATCCGTGCCTGTCTCCCACAGTGCTTCCGGTGGGCCCCCCACCCTTCCCGTGTGCCTAACCTTGCCTCACCCTTTTTTCTGTGACACAGGCCATGACTCTCCCACCCTTGCCCCTGCCCTTTCCCTTGGAGGTGCGGTCCACCCAGCAGCCTGGCTGCCGCCTCCACCCCCCTTGTCTTCTCGTCCCTCTCCTGCTTCCTGACCCTTGACCCTGGCCACCGTGGGAGGTGGTCCTTTCCCATGTTGGCCCAAGAAGTGGAGGTGATAACAGCTCCCTGCCTCGTAGATGAGGAAGCTGAGGCTGGCAGAGGCCATGGAGCTTATGGGGCAGAAACTGAGTGCAGGGTTCTGTTCTAGAGCCCTGGCCTTAATGTGGCTATCCTTCTACCCTGAGCCTGGCTCTCCTGGGGCTGGAGAGTTGCAGCCTAGAGCTGGTCATCCCCCCCAGCTGGGGACGGGGTCACTAGTGGCAGTGGGTGGGGCCATAGGGCAGGAAAAAGTGACAAGAAGCAGCCAACCCCAGCCTGGAGGGAGAGGGACTCAGATCAGCATGAGGGAGTTGGGGGTCCAGATGGATGACGCCTGGCATGGCCAAGTGGCCTGGCTAGGGCCCTGCCAGAGCAGCACGACGCGCTGGCAGTGACTTCCTGCCTGGACATGTGCCAGCTGCCCTGCCCAGGGAGAGCCGGAACACCTGTTGGTGGGACGGAGGTCTGGGGCTGCCCAGCTTTTCAGAGCAGCTTGCTGGCCTCGGACTGCCCCCTGTGTTCTGCCCCTTCCCTGTTGTCCCTCCTGTCTGTGGCCCCTGGGCATTCCTCCTGCTGCTTCTCCAGGCCCTGGGCCACTGGGCCTCATCCTCACCCAGACCACTCCAGCCAGCCTGTGGTTTGTGTCACTGTCTTGCTCCCCCCAACCCCGGCTGAGGATGTGATGGGCTGGAGGCTCACGTTGACCCCTGTATGGCTGACTGACCGGGGGCAGTGGTGGGAGGTGCTGGTGCTTTTTCTGGGGGGCCATGTGAGGTTCAGCTCTGCAGGGGGCTGTCTGGGCAGCAGAGGTCGAGGGAGCCTGCCCCTTGGTTGGCACTTCAGTAGAGGCTGTTATGCCCTCGTCTGGCCTTAGAGGGCTACAGACCTGCCCTGTGTGGTGGGGGCGCCCGCCATGTAACTGGGAGGCCTGCCTGGTGGGTACCTGTCCCTGTCCCCACTTAGTTATCTTTTGGCAGAATGGCGGATGTCCTTTCTCTCCCTCTCTCCCTGGAGGGCCAACCTGGGGCTGGCTGCTGCAAGGTGTTGGGCCACGCCCCCTCACCCCTGCCGCTGCCCCAGGGTTCCTGTGGGTGGGGCTGTCAGCAGCTGCCCACACCACCTCCCCTGCTTGGTGCTGAGCACCTCTCCCTTTTGTGAGGTGCCACCTGGACTCTTGCCTGTCTGGCGGCTCCTTCCCCTCCCCTTTCCCCTGCTTACCTTCTTACCTACCAGTCCTTTGCCCAGTCTGAGCATAACAGCGTGCCCAGGGCTCAATCCTCGACACCCTGGGCCATCCACCCTCACCTGTGGTGCAGTCGCCACTCCAGCACCCCAACTTTGCTGGCCCAGCCTTGGCCTTTAGCCTCACTCCGGTCTTCAGACCTTTGGGGCTCCTGCCGTTGGGGGCCTGCTCCCCACCAGTTCTTCCTAATGAGGCTGTCTCCTTACTAGCGTGGAGCGCCACACCCACTGCCATGCGGGGTGGGGTACCAGGCTTCTTGAGGTGCTGCGGCTACATTCCTGTCCTCCGGCCTGCTTTCCCGCCCTCCCTGCTTCCCCCCTGGCATAGGGTCTGCCCTGGGTTAGGGGCTGCAGTTGACTCAGGGTGTCCCACCTGGGCAGCTGTGGGAACTTTGGTGGGGGCTGTGTGGTGGTCCTGTTGCCCCTTGGAACTCGAGCTGAGTGAGGGATGGGAGTGGGCACATGTGTGCTGGGGAGTGAGGGGCACAGCGGGGTGCTCACCCCCAGCCAGGGCTGGCCTGCTTGGCCCAGAGTCCAGGGTGGACACCCTTCGGTAACCTGAGCTGGGTGTGCATGGGTGGGGCGAGGTGAGAGGGAACAAAGGGCCTGTGAGAGCCGGGAGGTGGGCCGGGCCGGGCCCCACCTGCTGCTGCTTTCCGGTGCAGCGGGCAAAGTCCCCAAGAGCCAGGTGACCAGGTGTGTGCAAGTGCCAGCCCCGGGCCATGCCCCTCCAACCCGTCCGATCTGCCTGGGTCTGGAGGCTGGCCCCCCAGCAGCGTGAGTCATGGGGCGTCCTGTGACCCACAGACCTGCACCCACGAGGAGGGAGGCTTGTGAGAACTGCCCTGCCGCCTGGTCAGGCTGTGCCAGGCTCGATGCCTGCGTGCACCCAGCCCCCTCAGTCTCCCTGCTGGGAGCTAGTCATGTGGACTAATGAGGGCACGCTAATCCAGCCGGGCCCTGGCAGCTGGCCCTTCCCGTATCTTCAGTAGTGGGGGATGGGCCCAGAAAGCTCAGGGTCGTCAGGGCAACACCATGTACCCAGGGGTGACTGGGAGCCCAGTTCACTGTGGGGCCTTGGGACAGGAGGGTGCCCCTGGGCTGGTAGCCCTATCCTGCCTTGGGCTCCTCTTGGGGTATCTGTCCCTGAGTCCCAGAGGGCCAGTCCTGGAGAGCCAGGCAACTCCATCCCCGAACTGGCTGGCAGTGAGTGGGCACCTGTGGGTTCTGGTAGTCACCCCCCATGACACTCTCTGTCTTGTTGGCCTCCTGGAGCAGGGCAGCTGGAGGTCTGGGGGGGCTGCCAGGGAATAAGTAAAGTGAGGTATAGTATGCCTTTGAGTGACAGGAGCAAACATCTCACTCCTGATTGGCTGACTCAGGTGGTCTGCTCAGGTCCCTGACTGCTTGGCTGTGCAGACAGCTGGGGAAAGGGGAGCTGGGACGAGGCGGCCGGGACTAGGCCAGCAGCTTGCCCGGCAGGTGACTGTATGTGAGCCGTGCTGAGATGGGGGAGATCAGGAGCTTGGTGGGTGGGTAGGGGTGCCCACGCTGGGCTGCATGTGCAGGTGTGGCTGTGGGAGGAGAGGGGCAGGAGCAGGTGCCCTTGTTTCTGGACCCTGGCTCAGCAGGACAGTGCCTCCCACTCTTGGTGGGTCCTGCATGTGTCCTCCGAGGCCAGTGCCAGGGTCCCTCTGCTGCCCCAGGCTGCAAGCCCTGCCCTCCTATGTGGCCCCTCCTCATCCTGCTGTCCCTGGGCCCCATGGTTCTCTGCCTGGGGGCCTGGCTTCTGCCTCTGGCTCCTTCCAGGGGAGGAGGAGGAACTTGAGCTGGCCGCTGGTGTCCTGTGCCCAGGAGTTTAATATTTCGAGATCCAGCAGGGCTGCTCCCATCTGCTGCAGGCGGGTGGCTCTCGTATTCATTACCGACCCGTTGGGCCCAGCCGAGCCCTGCTGAGTAGGCCTGGGGGGCATGCAGCTCTTGTGGGGAGCCAAGTCCCTGGTTGGGGAGGGCGAGGATCCTGACCCTGAGTGTCTCAGCCCTTCTGCTGATGCTTTCCCCACTGCCCATCAGGACCACCAGCTTAGCCTGGGCTCTGAGGCTGCTGGAAGACGGAAGGAATTTGCTTGGGCGTGAGATCTTGAAGCCTGCAGAATGGGCAGGGTGGATGAGGGCCAGAGGGCTGCCTGGGTGGGAGAAAAGGGTCAGTGACCCCCACTCGGTGCAGCCTTGGACCAACGCTGACTCAGTTTGTAAAGGGGGTAAGGGGGTGACAGCACTTGGTGCCACCTTCCTGGTGCTGGCACATAGCAGCTACCCAGCTTTGGCACCTTGTGGGCCCTTAGGGGACCTTGAGGGCCTGGCCTTGGGTGTGCCAGGCCCTTGACCAGCAGTGGTGGTCCATACTGAGCTGGGTGAGCAGAGTTGTGCAGGTGCCAAGCAAGCCAAGATGTTGTAAACTCAGTTCTGGAGAAAGGCTCCTCTGAGGATGTAGCCGCCCCCCCCCCCCAAGGATGTGGGCCCCCATGTTCAGTCTCTCTTGGACCCTGCTCCAGCCATGGAGCCACTAAGTGGGAGGAGATGTGGCTGGTGCTCTGCTTCCTTGAGAAGGCAGCCCTCTGACCCTTGGAGCTGCCTTAGAGGCTTCTGGAGACCCCAAGACTTGGGGCTTCTTGTGCTGGCTGGGGTCTGGTCCCTGGGAGGGGTGGGTCACTTGGGGTGATCTGATCCTGGGCCTGGGGTGTGGGTAGGGGACAGGTGGCGGAGAGGGGATGGGTGGGGCCTGGGTGCAGGGGTTTGGACACACTGGCCCTGGGTCTGCCGTGGGCAGCCAGACCCAGCCCTCCTTGGGTCCCTGTGGCCTGGTCCTGCAGGGTCCAGATGGAGAGGTTGTCTCTGAGGAGGGGCGCCCCACCTCTCAGAGCCTCTGAAGGGCTGATGGTGTGTTCTGCTACCTGCTCGGGGCTGACGCCCTTCACTGTGCCCCTCAAGGTCCCTGCACTGGCTCGGTCTGGCTAGAGGAGCCCTGGCGGCCAGGCAGCAGGGCCCTTGCTGACATGCCTTCTGCCTCTAGATGAAGATCTCCTTCAACGACAAGAGCCTGCAGACCACATTTGAGTACCCTTCCGAGAGCTCTCTGGTGCAGGAGGCGGAAGCTGAGGAGGAGGAGGAGGAAGAGGAGGAAGAAGGGGAGGAGGAGGAAGAGGAGGAGGAAGGGTCAGGCTCAGAGGAGGTGGTGGAGAAGCCTTTTGCACTCTTCCTGCCCCGAGCCACATTCGTGAACAGCGTGGGGCCCGAGAGCCCTCGGCTGCTGGACAGCAGCTCAGGTGAGTGCCCACCTGCTGGAATGGGCAGCCTTGTGTGTAGCCTGGGCCACATGTCCGCGCATCCACACGTCCACGCATGTACCCCTCGGTCCGCAGGGCTGTCCAGCTACACTCCAAAGCACACCATGGCCTTCAGCAAGTGGCAGGAGCAGACACTGGAGCAGGCCCCCAGGGAAGTGGAACCCGCGCTGAAGGAGGTCATGGTGAGCCAGGGCAGGGTGGGTGGATGCCCAGGGTGCAGGTCTGGGTGGGGGTGGTCTCTAAGGCCTGGATGAGCCCCATTGGCTGTCTCTGTGCTCTCTCTCAGCTCACCCCCGCCAGTCAGAACGACCTCTCGGACTTCCGCAGCGAGCCAGCCCTCTATTTCTGACCCCGGCCCTGCCAGGACGGCCAAGGCTGAAACCCAGAAGCTCTGCACCCCTCTTCTGCCCTGCTGGGCTCTGTGCCCCATATCGCACCCTCCCTTCTTGGGGCCTCACAGCCATGCTGGTACTCAGGGCCTGAGCCTGGAGCACCTGGGGCTCCTCTTTCTCTTGGGGCCGTCTGGGTCTTGCTCTCTGGCCCTGGTTTGGGGGCGCTGCCTGTGGAAGAGGGATGGGGTCCTGGCGGATGCTTTGCCCAGCAGCTGCCAAGCGTGTCTGAGGTGAAGAGCTGGCCTGGCTGCCTGTCCCCTGCAGGACTCCAAGCCCCCTCAGCCCACACTCCTCATGGCAGAGCTCAGCCTGCCCCCTTTGTGATGAATGGCAAGTCTTTTCTTGCCTCTGATGATGGACTCAATAAACAGCACTGGACGAGCTGCCTCTGCCTTTCTTGCATGGCCCTTGGCCTGAGAAGGGGGCGGAGAGGTGGTCACCTGCAGGAGGCCACAAGGGTGTGATGGGGCCCAACTTAGACATCTGCTCTGGTGTAGGAGGGGCCCTGGGTGGCACCCCCATCCTGGTGGTCCAGGCTCTCATTCCCTACAAGCCCACTCGTCTGGTTTCTCTCAGCTACCCTGTCGCTCGGGAGAGGGCTTCCCTGTGTCTGCCCCCACCTCTGGAGCAGCCCTCTCTCCACAGGGCTGGCACAGGGGGAGGTATCATGGAAGTTGGGACACCAGGCCTGCTCTCTGGGGTCTGGAACTCCATGTGCTCAGGGCGGCAGGCGTGGGAGTGCTGCAGCTGTTGGGTCTGAAGGGCCAAGAGTCTGGGATGGGACAAAGGTCAGGGCAGGGGGTGGGCACAGCCTCAGGGATCTTGCCTCCCATTTGGCTTAGAAAGCTCCCTGACCCACGGGAGCCTGCTGCAAGGCTGTGACAGGCAGACCGCTCCCCTGGTGTCAGTACTAGTGGCTGGCCGGGAAACCCGACAGATCTGATGGAAGGTGACAGGAGACACAGAGCTGCCCACTGGGGAGCAACTGCAGGCTGACACTGGGGCCATTTGCAATCCAGGCCTCAAATGACAGTCTCTCCCTCCTGGAGAGTCAAGCCCATGAGAAATGCCACCTGGCCAGGCTTGGGAGGGAGGACAGTGTTTTCAGGGTATTTTCTTGGTAGGAGTGGACCCAGTTTTCTCCAGACTCTTCACTAACATGCTTCCCAAGTCTGCCCAGCCCACCCTGGGCAGCAGCTGCAGGAACCCCAGCAGGGCTGACAGGCCCACAGAGACAGAGCCAGAGAAGAGCCAGGATGGAGGGCTGGGCCCCAGGCCACATGGAAAGCTGGAAGTGGACACACTTGGTGTGTGGCCAGGGAGGGCGGAAGGCAGTGGTGCCATTGAGGTGAGCACAGTTTGGAATCAGGGAGCTAGGGTGCAATCCTTGCTGGGGGACCTCAGCCCAGGAAGGGTGTCTCCCTGGGCCAGGCCTTATGCTGGACACCAGGGTGTGGCAGAGACCAGGATAAGGATGAACTGTGTGCTGGAGTCAGGGGAAGGGAGCCAGGGGCCCTGGTCGGGGGAGAGAGTGGACAATGATGGTCATAGGAGATCCTCAGGGGCACCCTCAACTTTGTCCTCAAGGCCAGTGAGGCTGGTCACAAGGAAAGCCACTCCAGGCTCTCCTCTCTCCCTCTCACAGAGGAGCTACACCACAGCTGATAAGAGGCTCATGTTCTGGCTCTCAGGGTGTTCGGCAGCCCCAAACTCCTGACACAAGCAGCAGGCTGGCATGGATCTTTCAAAGACAACCTTTATTAACAGTCACAGGCCACAAGGGCGAGGTCTAAGGTGAAAGAAGAGCCGCAGCTCTTCCCCCACTCACCTGGCCTGGGCACCCGCTGGCGGAGGGACAAGGTGAGGGGCCTCCCATGGTGGTGAGACTACAAGCAGGACCCTCCCCACAGCCCAGGGGGGTGTGGGGGCCTCAGAGAGGCCCTGAGTAGAGCTGGCCCATAGCTTGCCCTCCCTGCAGCCTGTGAGGGCAGGGCCAGGACCCCCACTGATGGCCTGTGCCCAGAGCTTTTCTTGTCACCCAGGGCCAGTGGAGGTTGGCAGCTGCCTCTCTTGGCACCCAAGACAGCGAAAGAAGACAGCTGCTGTCATGAAGAACAAAGACATTGTGAAGACAGACTTGCTGGGGGCCGAGTCGTTGATGGGTACAGTGGAGACAGGGCCCTCCCCACCTGTGGCCTCATCAGCTGTCCTTGTTGCCTCCACTGCTTTTCTGCTCAGAGGCTGTGGCTTTAGTCAGATTCCCCGCTTCCCTCTTCAGGACACTAAGCAGAGTCTGTGAGCTCTCCAGGATCTGGGAACAGAGACAGGCACAAGACAGTTCCTCCCATTGAAAAGCTCTTGTGGCCCAGCCCCCCTCACACACTGTGCCAGGGCCAGACTGTGGGGTCTATGGGACAGGAGCAGGTGAGAAAAAGCCCCTGAGGGGACAGGCGAACAGGATCAGCTGGGCCCTTTTCCCTCTGAGTCTAACCCAAAGCCCCTCCGTCGCACCCTGGGAAAGCTAGGCCGTGTGAGCCCTGGCTCCTGCTGCCACTCTGCTGCTGCCCTTCTGCTGCTCATGGTACCCAGTACGGTGCAAAGAACAGGACCTACGATGCACCAGGCCCCACTGACAGCTGCGCTGTCACTCCACAGTGGGTCCGGCCTCACTGCTGTCCTGTCGCCTCTGCTTGTGGGCAGCCTCAGGCCAAAAACCACCTAGGGACTCCCCGAGCCCCACCTTGAGGTAGGCGGCCTCCGTCTCTGCGATGGTCCGGTCAAACTCGTTGCGAGAGGCGATCTTGCGTGCCAGGTTCTCGTTGACTCGGGCCAGCTTCTCTGTCAACTGTCTCACTTCATTCTGCAGCCGCTGCTTCTCGTCCTCCTCCTGCTGGATCTGCCGGCACAACTCGTCCCGCTTCTGGCACAGGTCCTCGATGCCTAGGGTGGGTGGGGAGGCGCAGGCGCTGTGGGCCCAGGGCAGGAAGGAGCACCACCCCTCCCAGTCTGAAGCCCACCGCTTTGTAACACAGAAGGGTGGTGGCGGGCCCGGATGCCGGCGGAGTCACCTTCCGCCCGGCCCGGCCAGTGTCCACCTCCAGGGTCTCAGGGTTAAACAAGGCACCGCACGAGACCGCCGCGGGGCCGGGGACAGCGCATGCTCAAGCCCTCCGTCCTCCTGCTCGCCCCACAGATATCCAGCCCTCGGCTACGCCACACTGTGGCCGCGCGCGGGGCAGGTCCGCACGGCCTCCGCGTCACCCGGCTGGACACGTACGCACCGGCCGCGCGCTGCGGGCCGTCCCGCCTGGGCCTGCGGGCCGCCAAGCCCCGCGCCCTCCCGCTGCCCGGGGGCCCGCCGCGCGGCCGCTCACACTTGACCAACTCGTTGTTGTAATTCTGCAGCGCCGCGCCCTGCTGGGTCATGGTAGCCGCCCGGGCTCGGCCGCGCCAACCGCCGCTACAGCATCGCCGCCCGCGCCTGCGCACTGCCTCCCGACGGCGCGCCCGCCACAAGACACCGCCGCGCGCCTTGTGTGCGTCATCGCCGTGCGCGCCCAACCCTGCGTCAACTCCGCGCGCCGGGCCGGCGGCTCTGGGGGCAGATGGCGGCGGCGGCGGCGGCGGCGGCGGCGGAGGGGTGCGGCGACCCCGGGCCTGCGCAGGAGCTGCTGGTGGCCTGGAATACCGTGAGCACCGGGCTAGTGCCGCCGGCCGCGCTAGGACTGGTGAGGCCCGGGAGGAGGCTTTGTTGGGGCGCCCGCCCTCGGGTCCCTGCGGCGCCATCCTCGCCCGCCCCTGTCCTGCCCCCTCCTCCACGGTCTCGCCTCGTTCGGCTCCCCGCAACCCTTCCGCGGTGTCGGGCCGGCATGCGCGCCCCGCGGACCAGGGGCAGCGGGGTTTCCACAGCCTCCCCTCCGCCCGTCCCTTCCCCACCTCTCCCCGCCTCTCCGCTGTGTTCCCTCCTTACGGTTGCCTGCACGCCAGGCGTCCTCCCGGACCAGCGGTGCGGTCCCGCCGAAGGAGGAGGAGCTGCGGGCGGCGGTGGAAGTTCTGAGGGGCCACGGTCTGCACTCAGTCCTGGAGGAGTGGTTCGTAGAGGTGCTGCAGAACGATCTACAGGCCAACATCTCCCTCGAGTTCTGGAATACCATCTCCCAGCGCGAGAACTGTGCGGACGAGCCTCAGTGCCTTCTGCTGCTCCTTGACGCTTTCGGCCTGCTGGAGAGCCGTCTGGATCCCTACCTGCATAGCCTAGAGCTCCTGGAGAAATGGACTCGCCTGGGCTTGCTGATGGGCACCGGCGCTCAGGGGCTTCGGGAAAAAGTCCACACCACGTTGCGGGGCGTCCTGTTCTTTTCCACTCCCAGAACCTTTCAGGAGATGATCCAGCGCCTCTATGGGCGCTTCTTGAGAGTCTATATGCAGAGTAAGAGAAAGGGAGAAGGGGGCACAGACCCGGAACTGGAGGGGGAATTGGACAGCAGGTATGCCCGACGCCGGTACTACCGGCTTCTGCAGAGCCCGCTGTGTGCGGGATGTGGCAGTGACAAGCAGCAATGCTGGTGCCGCCAGGCGCTGGAGCAGTTCCATCAGCTGAGCCAGGTCCTGTGAGTACTCACACTTGTGTGGTCTTGCCCTTGTCCCTCCTGACTCCCACTTGCTCCCCTGTGTCCAGCTAGTCTCTGCAGAGAGCTGGTAAGCTGGCTGGGGGTCCCTGCCACCTGTCCTGGTAGCCACAGACATGACAGAGGGAGGGTCCCCAGGATCCCTGTGCTGCAGGTTTGCGCCTTTTGTTTTGGATGCAGGTGTGTCTCTCTCTCACTCACGCTAGCCCAGGGTTCCATGCTTTGCTTACGCTAAGATCTTGTGTGAGTCCAAGTTTCCTGGGCTACACAGAATTCTGCCGTACCTTCTGTAGGCTAACTAGGGGAGAAGTGATGTTCATCCTACCCTGTAACTGCAAAAGGTGGGCTTGTTGCTTTTCCTCTCCAGAATGAGTTGGAGATTAGGCCGACATGCTGGGCAAGTGATTGCCTTCTCAACCTTTTGAAGAGGGAAGGCTTTTGTTGTTGTTGTTAGCACTAGGTTTTTATTGCACGGGTCCTCCACTCTCTGTGGCCACGTAAGACAATTTTGTCACTTTGAGTGCAGTGGTGGCAGTGCAACTGCCAAGGGAGTGGTCCTGTTGCTGGCAGGGGCCAGGGAGGCCCTGAAGGGCTTCTGTTGGGTCCATTCCAGATGAAAGTTACCTGGAAAGGTTCTTTTTCATCTCTTCTTGCATCCCTTTCTTATTGTTGATGAGGGTCTGTGCTGAAAAGCAGACACAGCAGTATCTATATTTAAGTGGCCAGAGGAGGGATGTATTAAGCTGTTGTTTCACAGCCATTTCTAGATGAGGCTTTGGTCCTTGGTAGCCATATACACAGCTCACCTGGGGAAGGCCAGTGCCCTGGCCCGGGCAGACAGGCCCGCTGAGGAGGGAGGGTAGTGCCTTGTCCATGCTCCATCCTCCCAGGGACTTTTCCTCGAAGCCCTTGGCACACTTGTGCCCCCTACCAGGAGGGCTGTGGAGAGGTGTGCACTGGATGTGCGCTGCATGCTCACAGGCAGGACTCTCCTCCAGACACAGGCTCAGTCTGCTGGAGCGGGTCAGTGCTGAGGCCGTGACCACCACCTTGCACCAGGTGACGCGGGAGCGGATGGAGGACCGCTGCCGGGGCGAGTACGAACGCTCCTTCCTGCGTGAGTTCCACAAGGTGAGGCCGCTCCCTCGGGCCAGGTCCCTTCGGACTGGAGGATAGGCTTCTGGCAAACCCAACACTCTGGCTTCAGAAGCGGCCAGAGAATGGAGACCTCACTGGCGGCTGAAGCTGTCTTGGTGCTGGGTGGAGGCCAGTTCTTCTGGGCCCACCCTGGTGACAGTGAGGAAGAGCCTGTGACATGCTTAGCGAGGTCTGTGCACGGTCCCATGGCTGCAGGCAGTGCCAAGGTCTGGGGTGTCCCACTGAGGGGCCTCGGGGTGCCCATGCTGTTAGAGTGTGGTCTGGGGCTCTGCTCTGGGCTCCCCAGAGTCATGGAGGAGCTGGGTCCAGCCTCGGGCCATCCAGCCTGCTCCCCTTCCCCCTTGTGTTTCTCTGCTGTTTCCTAGTGTTCACCTCCCGAGGATGCAGATTAGCTGCGACAGAGACTTCAAAGCAAGTGTCCCTCCTTGTAACAGTGGTCTGAAGTGGGTGGGAGCCTAGAGGCCTGGTTGGGGCAGCTGTGCTACCCACAGGTGGCAGTGTCCAGGTGGTCTCATTGGTGGTTGGATGGTCTGTGGGGGGACATATGCGTCCTAAGGTCCATGTGGCAGTATCTCCTGTAGATTTACGTGTGTGCGTTTGAAATGTTCTCAGTATACGCTGTGTTGTCTGCACGTGGGGGGCTGGTTGTGTACTTGGCCCCAGGGCAAGTCTGTCCGCTCAGGTGGAGGCGAGCACATTCTCAGTGCCCTGCGTCAGGGTCGCTGTAGCCAGAGACAAGTGTGGGCACTGATGCACTTGGAGGGGTGTGGGGGTGCGTTGATGGAGGGCCTGGGACTCCTCCTTTGGTCTCCTCATCCTGCTGATTGGCATGGGCTCCTGGCCTCCAGAGCAGGTGGCCTTGGGGAATCCCCTGGGCCTGGCCAGCAGGGTAGGTAGCTGTGGGCTTCTCCCAGCCTCTCTTCTGGATCTGGCTGGGGCTCAGCCCCCACCATCCGACACCTGTGCTCTCCCGACAGTGGATCGAGAGGGTGGTTGGCTGGCTGGGCAAGGTGTTCCTGCAGGACAGCCCCGCCAGGCCTGCGTCCCCTGAGGCCGGCAACACGCTGCGCCGCTGGCGCTGCCACGTGCAGAGGTTCTTCTACCGCGTCTATGCCAGCCTCCGCATCGAGGAGCTCTTCAGCATCATCCGAGGTCGGCCCCCACACACCTGCCTTCCTTGTGCCTATGCCCTTCAGCTCCGTGGGTGGGGAGGGACACTTGGGGCTGTGCTGTCTGAGTGTGTCCTGGTGTGGCTCATCCCAACCCACTGTTGGGATCTGGTGTGAAATGGTGCCTGGTGGTGCTTCTGGGTGTCTACCCCTGTCCCTCAGCCTCACTTCCCTGCTCTGGACTGGCCTGTGAGCGTTGTTCTGTCCCTCTGCCCTCTAGGCAGTTGTGGTCAAGTGTGTGGGCATGTGAAGGTGCAAGGGCAACGTGTGGCACCTGCAGGTGTCAGTCCTGGTTGTCAGACGTAGGTGTGGCTGCTCGACGTTTGGCTGGCTGCCTCCATGTCCTCTCTCATACCCACAGTGAGTGTGCACCATGGATGTGTTTGCAAGCCCTGACCCTCTTCCTGCAGACTTCCCGGACTCTCGGCCAGCTGTCGAGGACCTCAAGTACTGCCTGGAAAGAACTGACCAGAGGCAGCAGCTGCTCGTGTCCCTCAAGGCCGCCCTGGAGACGCGTCTCCTCCACCCAGGTGCCTTGGGCTCTGCCCACCCACTGTTGAGCCCTGGGAGCCAGACCCCGGAGCCTCAGGGTCCAACCTGCCAGCCTGCAGGGCCTAGGCAGGAAGCGGGTTAAGGAAAAGCCTTGTGCAGTCTTCAGGGGAGGCTGGGGACCCTCTGCTTCACCCTCCTTTGAAGGGAGTTGTGGGAACTGACAGGTTTGGCCTGGGCGTGGAGGCAGTGCATGATCCCCCCAGAATGAACTGCCTGCTAAGAGGGGGCTTGGATCTTGGAAAGTTCTGGAGAAAGCATGTGTGAGTGGGTGCAGGTGGGGGGAGAAGGGGGCAGCTCCTGCAGGTCACGCCAGTCTAGGGAGTGAGGTCCAGTGGCAACCTGAGGACCACGACCAGTGTGCAGCTGCTCAATGTCCCTGTGTTGTCCTGGGTGCCACTGTGACCCTGTCTCTTTCTCCTGACCCTAGGTGTCAACACGTGTGACATCATCACTCTCTACATCTCCGCCATCAAGGCACTCCGGGTGCTGGACCCCTCCATGGTCGTCCTGGAGGTGGCATGTGAGCCCATCCGCCGCTACCTGAGGTGGGTGTCACGCTGGCTCCAGGAGCTGCTCAGACTTGGGGGAGCTGAGCTCCCTGTGGGGGCAGTGCAGCTGGGGATGTGGCCCTTGGGACACCAGGGCCACTCCGTCCCTCCTGCTGGGCCGAGGGGCCTCGCCTTTCCTCTTACTGATGCCAGTTCCTGTCCCTGTCACTCATTGTCACCATGCCTGTGTGCAGGCGCTGGGGGCCCCGCTTGGCAGCCCAGCAGAGAGGTGCCCCTGCTCAGTTTTGCCTTGCACTGACCAGGCCCCCAGGCTAGCTGGGGAGGAGTGGGGCCCTTGCTCAGCCTTTCCCATAATGAGGAACAGAGACTCAGGCTGTCTGCGGGAGAACGTGTTGGAGCCACTGCCGTGGCACAGCTACCCAGAGACCTGGGGGAGCTGGGAGCATCTGGAGCTGCTCTGACTGGTATCTGCTGTCTCTCAGCCATGAACAGCCTGGCTTTATGTCTGTCTTGTCAGCTTAGCTCCTGCTGCTCCCAGAAAATGGTGGTGTTTTGTTTAATGTTTTTTTTCTTCTGAGAAAAAGTTTCATGGATCTGCTTTTAGCGTTGGCCAACTGGTGCTGGCTGCAGGGGTCAGGTGGGATCATGTGGTCAGGCAGGGCCAGCAGCAGGAGGCACCATGTGGGCCCGCATTACTCATACCCGGCAGGACGCGGGAGGACACAGTGCGACAGATCGTGGCTGGGCTGACAGGGGACTCGGATGGGACAGGAGACTTGGCTGTTGAGCTGTCCAAGACAGACCCGGCAAGCCTGGAGACTGGCCAGGACAGTGAGGACGACTCCGGCGAGCCCGAGGACTGGGTCCCCGACCCTGTGGATGCTGACCCAGGTCCACCCCCGCCAGCCCCACAGGCTCTGGATTGTGAGGGAGGGTCCAGTGGCACTCTGCTTGAGTTTGTTGCCATGAGTGTTTTGGGACTTGAGGGGTCAGTGGTCAGTGCCCAGCCCAGTCCAGTTTCCCGGGGTGCTTGAGCTGGCTGTGGCAGGCTCGTGGTGGGCCGTGTCCCCATCCAGGCCCACAGGAGGGTGCCTGCTTGCCCACCTGCCTCGCTGCTCCTGCTGCTGGTGGAGAGGATTCCTTGGTGGCTTGTGCACTCACTGCCTCGACCTGGGCCTCGTGGGCTCCACAGGGTGGGCCCTGCCTAGGTGCAGATGACGTTGCCTCCGTCCCCACGAGGTGCCAGTGGTGCTCCCTCCTTGTGCTGTGCAGGGAAGTCCAGCTCCAAGCGGCGCTCCTCGGACATCATCAGCCTGCTGGTTAGCATCTACGGCAGCAAGGACCTCTTCATCAACGAGTATCGCTCACTGCTGGCTGACCGCCTCCTGCACCAGTTCAGCTTCAGCCCTGAGCGGTGAGGCCTGCGAGGCGCCGCTGGGCTCCGGGGCTGCCATGCGCTCTGCGTCTGACCGCCCTCTGTCGACTGCTGTGTCTGCGAGGAGCTGTGTCGCCTGAGGCTGGGCAGGGACTGGCCTCGGCTCAGCTGCTGCCTGGGCGGGCCCTGGCGCAGGGGGAGCGGGTCTCTGGGGACTTGCAGGCCTCTGCCGGGACGGAGCAGGCACGGGGCTGTGATGGCTGGAGCTGCACTTCCTGCTTCTCTTCCACACCTGGGGGCATCCCTTCCCTGCGTGGGGGTGCCTGTGCAGCCTGTATGGAGGTGTTGGGTGCTCTGCTGTGGGTGCTGGTTGGGGCAGGGACATGCCACACCCCCTAAGACATGTGTCCTTCCAGGGAGATCCGCAACGTGGAGCTGCTGAAGCTGCGCTTTGGCGAGGCCCCGATGCACTTCTGTGAGGTCATGCTGAAGGTGGGCGCCCAGGGCTCCCTGCCCACCTGTCCTGGTCTCCCCAGACCAGACCCAGGGTCTTTGTGAGACCCCTGTCTCCTTACCCCAGGACATGGCAGACTCCCGCCGAATCAATGCCAACATCCGTGAGGAGGATGAGAAGCGGCCCGTGGAGGAGCAGCCGCCATTTGGGGTCTACGCTGTCATCCTGTCCAGCGAGTTCTGGCCGCCCTTCAAGGACGAGAAACTAGAGGTCCCTGAGGACATCAGGGAGGCCCTGGAGGTCTACTGCAAGAAGTATGAGAAGCTCAAGGTACTGTCCAGGCTCCCCTGTGGCAGGGGCGAAGCACAGGTGGGCTGCGGCCTGACCTGGTGCCCCTTCCACACCTGGCTTGCTCAGGACAGTGCCAGGCTGCGCAGGGACAGCAGGGCACGGCCGTCTCTGCAGTCGCTCTCGCTCTTCCTGCCGTCCCCTTCTGATGCCCCTCACGTGTCTCTGCATTGGGGCGAGAGGGTGGGGCCAGTGCTGTGCTCCCCCTGCCTTCCCTTCTAGGAGCCTGCGTGCGAGCACGTGTGCGTGGATGGGCATGCGTGCATGTGCTCTTGCATGTACTTGAGGTGGAGACGCATCGCCTGTCTGAGCGTCCTCTTCCACCGTTCACCCTCTGGCCTTTCAGACTGGGGTTTGGCGTGCCGCGCTTGCCCCAGGGAGAGTCAGGGGGCATCCACCCAGGAGCCTCCAGGAAGTCTCCAGATTGCTCTCGAGGCATTTGATCTCCGTGACCCTACTGTGACCCTGGCCTTACCCCAGCTTACTTCCCTGGAAGCTGCTTTCCTGCGTTCCAGGGCGCTGGAAGAACAGTGCCGACTGCTGTTGGGGCCCTGGGGGTATGGGCTCAGTGAGGAGGAGAAGCTGGAGCACTGCAGGTGTGCGGTGTGGTGAGGAGCGGGGCCGGGATGGGGACTAGCTGAGTTCTGCGCTTGTCCCTTCCAGCGGCTAAGCCGGGCAGTCCTGGGGCGGGGAGTCCAGGTGGTAGATTTGGCAGGAGCGGCCTGGTGTGGGCAGGAGGTGACAGTATGTAGGAGGGCCTTTCCTTCCAGGTGATGGTACAGCAGAGATGTGGTGGGAGAGAGGAGGGAGTTAGGACTTGTCCCAGGTTTCTGGGGACAGGTGGAGAAGCAGGGTCTGGGGTGTTCAGTCTGACAAGTGGGTTGTGGGGCCTGAGAGGCCGCAGGGTGCAGCCCAGAGAGCACTTCGGCCTGAGGGGACACTGAGCACCCAAGTGAGGATGAGTCCAGCAGGCACCCAGGGTGCAGACCCTGAGCCCCAGGAGCTCCTGGGACACCTCCAGAGATGGGGGCCAGTAACCAGGGCTTGAAGAGGCCTCGGGACAGAGCCCCAGGAGGGAGGCAGGTAGGGCTGGGGTGGAGTAGGTGGGGGGGGGGGCAGCGGGAGAGGAGGCAGCTTCTCCAGGTTTGCTGTGAGAGAGGTGTTGGATGTAGCTGCATTTGGTGTCATAGGCCAAGAACCTAGTTCCTAGAGAGGAGGGCTCAGTGCAGGACAGCCAGTCCCTGGACAGGGACTTCTTTCCAGAGATGAGGGCAGGGCCCTGGAGCGAGGAGGCTCGAGTGAACTTGCAGCCTTTGAGGGTCTGAGTGGCGCCTGCTGGCTACCCACCCCCCATCCCCCACCCCCCTGTACTTTCCACTCCTGCCTGTGTCTTGGCGCTGGCTTGTGGAGCCTGCCAGCGCTGCACCACCTCCTCCTGGTTGAGGACATCTGTGTGCTCGGTGCCCTCTCCTCGCCCTTCTGGCTGCCCCGTTGGTGTGTAGCCTCCCTGTGCTCTCCATTGCCCCTGCCGGGAGAGGCCCGACTGGCCTCCACCAGGGTCTCCACTTGGGTCCCGGGGGTGGCTCAGCCACATCCTGCTGCTCAAGCTCAATGCACCTGATGTGATGCACCCAGTGCACTTGGTCTTCACTCCAGTTGCACTTGTAGTGGCTAGGGTGGGTCCTAAGGCTGTGTCAAGAGGGCAGGCCTGTGGCCACAACGCCTCTGCCTCCCACCAGCTGAGCTCCTGGCCTGAGGACTGTGGTGGACATGTGTGGGTGGTGGTGCAGCCCACAGTGTCCTTGCCTGTGCTGTCTGCTGCTGGGCCTTGCGTCTGCCCAGCTACAGGCTGGAGCGGTGGTTGTAAAAGTCATGGCCTTGGAGCCAGAGCTCCTGGCTGCAGCTTTGCTGGTTGCAACCTGGGCAAGCTGCGACTCTCCTTCCATTTTCTCGGCAAAGTAGGGATCGGTATTGCCGCCCCCCTGAGAGCTGTGGGGACTGTGGAAGGTCCTGTGGCTGTACTGGTGTCCTGGGGGCGGCCGTAGCAAAGTACCACAAATGGGGGCTTGAAGCAACAGAAGTTTATTGTCATAGTTCTGGCAGCTAGAAGTCCAAAGTCAGGGTGTCATAGGATTGTGCTCCCTCCCAAGGCTCCAGGGGAGAGTGCTTCCTTGCCTCGTCCAGCTTCTGGTGGCTCCAGGTGCTCCTTGGCTTGTAGCTGCATCACTTGAACTTCTGTCTCTGTTATCACGTGGCTTTTTCCTGTCTCTTTGTCTAAATTTCCCTTTTCTTGTAAGGATACTAGTCATATTGGATTAAGGGCTCACCCATCCTATTCCAGTATGACTTCATGTTAAATAGTTGTCATTTCTAGGTAAGGTTACATTCTGAGCTACTGGGTATTAGACTTTAATATCTTTTGGGGGAGGTCACAGTTCAACTCATGAGAGTCCACCATCTGGTACCCTAAAATGCTTGTCTTTCCCACGTGCAAAATCCATTCAGCCTATTCCAACATCCCCAAAGTCTTAACTTTTCCAGCACCAACTCTAGGTTCAGTCTCATCTACATGCCAAGTCAAGGTCCCAGATCTCAGCATCTACAGAACATCTCCGTCAGGTTCAGGAACAGTTCCTCCTGGAGCACAGCTCCTCCTCAGCTGTGGACCTGTGAAACCAGACAAGTAGCTGTCTGCTTCCAAAGGACAGTTGTGGGACAGGTGTAAGGCAGATACGCCATTCCCAAAGGGAGAAGCTGCCAGGAAGGAAGGAAAGAAGGAAGGAAGGAAGGGGTCTCAGGCCCTGAGCAAGTCTGAAGCCCAGCAGAGGAGGTTCTGTTTGATTTCAAGGACTGAGAAAACCTTCCTTGGCTTGAGGCTGTCTTCTCGGCCCACAGGGTGCCTCTGCTAGGCCTCTGCACTGAAGCTTCCCTCAGATTCATGCTCTCATTGGTTGTCTCTCCCTTTTGGTCCAGGCTGGCAGTGTTTCTACTGGTATAAAATCCTCAGAAACCTTGTTGGCCTCCATGCAGGTCATGGGCGTCCAAGCCATCAGTCACAGGCCCTCACATTTGTCTTGGACAGCCACTCTCTGTCCTGGCTTCTCTAAGCCTGCTGGTGGCTCCACCATCACATGCTCATCTCTTTGGCCACACTCTTGGCTCTGTCTTCAGAGCACACAGAAGAATGTCCTGATCATCAAGTGCCGCCTCCTGTGGCTCACCAGTTCTCTCCGCTTTGCCTCTTGCATTTTACTACCAGCGGCAAGGAAACACCAGGCTGCACCTTGCACACTTTGCTTGGAAATCTTGGCTAAATATTCCAGGTCATCACCTGCAAGTTCTGCTTCCCACTCAGCAGAACACGTCTCTGCTACCTTCTGATGAGGGTCACCCTTCCTCTTTCCATTGACGCTTGCTCCTTTCAACAGACTTCACCAGAGTGGCCTCTACTGTCCATGTTTCTACCAACAGTCTCTTCAGAGCAATCCAGGCTTTTACAAGCATGCGGCTCAGAACTCTCCCAGCCTCCACCCAGCTCCCAGCTCCACAGCCACTTCCACATTTTTAGTTACGTGTTACAGCAGCACCCCTGTCCCAGGATCAAAATCTGAATTGCTTTCCTGTGGCGCCTACAACAAAGTACCACAAACCAGGTGGCTGAAAACGACAGAAATGTCTCTGTTCTGGAGGCCTCCAGACTCTGTGACCAAGGTGTTGGCAGGTCTGCGCTTCCTCTGAAAGCTGTAGGAGAGCCCTTCCTGCCTCTTTGGCTTCTGGTGGGGCCAGCAGTCCTTGGCATTTCTTGGCTTGTAGCCACATCACTCCCGTCTCTACCTCCATCTCACGTGGCTCTCTTGTGTCTGTGTCTTGACTCCATCTTCCCTCTCCTTGTAAGGACATCGATATGTTAGATTAGGGCCCACTCTACTCCAGGGTGACCTCATCTTAACTAATTACATCTGCAGCAATCCTGTTTCCGGGTCAGGCCCCATTCTGAGTTCCCCTGTTTCCAGGTCAGGGCCCATTCCAAGGTCCCCTGTTTCCGGGTCAGGCCTCATTCCAAGGTCCCCTGTTTCCTGGTCAGATCCCATTCCAAGGTCCCCTGTTTCCAGGTCAGGCCCCATTCTGAGGTCCTGGGGGGTAAGACTTGGGTCTCTTCTGGAGCCAGTTCAACTCCTAGCAGCAGCCCTCATGGTTAGGCCCTCAGGGTTACGTCATGATGGTTGAGGGAGGGGGGACTGGAGCCCCGCCTTGTGCTCATCCTGCTGCTGCCTGTCTGCCTGCTGGGGGGTCGGGGGAGCAGGTCAGGGAGCCCTTTCCTCAGCTGGGGCCAGGTAGCAGAGCTTTGTCCAGCTGGACCCAGCCAGATCTGCTGGGCTGCTTGTGCTGACCCCAGCCCTCCCCAGGCCATGCGGACCCTCAGCTGGAAGCACACCCTGGGCCTAGTGACCATGGATGTGGAGCTGGCCGACCGCACCCTGTCTGTGGCAGTGACCCCTGTGCAGGCGGTGGTCTTGCTGTACTTCCAGGACCAAGGTAAGCCTACCAGACCCTAGCCGGCCTGCCCCAGCCATGCCTCCTGGGAGCCAGTGCTGGGTCCTGATCTCTGTCTGCTGAGGGGTGGGCCATGCAGGCAGCAGCCCCTTCCCTCCCCTTTCCCATGGGGCCTGGCTGGGCTGCCTGGTCCCTCTGACCTCTGGGAAGCTGAACTGGGCTAACAAGGTGGAGGGAGGCTCGGCCTTGCCCAGTCTGCCCAGAGTGCCTGGCTGCTCCGCACACAGCCAGCTGGACGCTGGAGGAGCTGAGCAAGGTGGTGAAGATGCCCGTGGCGCTGCTGCGGCGGCGGATGTCAGTGTGGCTGCAGCAAGGTGTGCTGCGGGAGGAGCCTGCTGGCACCTTCTCTGTGGTCGAAGAGGAGCGGCCCCAGGACCGAGACAACATGGTGCTCATTGACAGCGATGACGAGAGCGACTCGGGCATGGCCTCCCAGGCTGACCAGAAGGAGGAGGAGCTGCTGGTGCGCCCGGGGGTGGGGTGGCGCAGGGGGATGGCTGGCTTGGGTTTCCGTGTGGTAGTAGCCTGGATGGTGGCCTGCCTGATGGCTGGCCTGGCCGCTGTCCCCCTAGCTCTTCTGGACGTACATCCAGGCCATGCTGACCAACCTGGAGAGCCTCTCGCTGGAGCGCATCTACAGCATGCTCCGCATGTTTGTGGTGACTGGGCCAGCGCTGGCTGAGATTGACCTGCAGGAGCTCCAGGGCTTCCTGCAGAAAAAGGTGCGCGACCAGCAGCTCATCTACTCGGCCGGCGTCTACCGCCTGCCCAAGAACTGCAGCTGACCTGCCAGGCCCTTCCCACACCATCCCCGCCTCATCCCCACCTCGGCGTGTCCTGCTCAGCCCACCCGCCCCTCACCCAGTGCCCCCCATGCTCCTGCCCAGCTCCCACACGCCCCTGTCCAGCCCCGAGACTGCAGAGTAAAGCAGATGGTTCTTCATCCTTTCCCTGTCCTGGTGGCTTTGTGGGCCCCTCAGGGACAGGTGATCCAGGGTCTCCTTCCAGATGAGCCTCCCTGTCACCTGGCAGGGCCTCCCTCCTTGGGAGCAGATGAGGGAAGCTGCCCGAGGAGCCAGCCCAGCCCTGGCCTGCACACCTGTCTTTGGGCTCCAAACCTGAAGGAGTCCTGGCACGTGGGTGACTCTGGGCTGCACCAGCCAGGGTAGGGCCTCAGATCTGAGGCCTGAGGCTCAGGCAGACGTGCACCAGGGCTTGGCTTCCCTCGAACCACCCCTGGGGCCTCCAGCTGCAGCCTCACTCCTCTGGCCTTTGAAAGGAACCTTTAAGGTCACCCTCCCTCTACCCAACCTGAGGGTCTGTCCCCGAGGTGCTGAGCGGAGAGCCCCAGGGCTGCTGCTGGGACGTGCGGGCTTGGTAAGAGGGGCTTGGTAAGAGGCTAGCGTTGGCTGAGCTTCCCCTGCTAAGGCAAGAACTTCCCGCATCTGCAGCAGGAGGGGCTGACCGGGACGCACGCTGGGGCAGAAGGACTGTCCCACACTAGGGCTGGGCTGCTGCAGTGCTCGGGGCTCACAGTGAAGTGTGCTTTCAGAAAGCCGCCAGACGTGTGGCCTCAGTGCTCGTGTCCTGAGATGAAGGGCCCCACGAGCCCAGCCTTCCCCAGCGCAGGGGCGCAGGGCTGGTGTGTCCAGAACACAGGGTCCTGTCCAAGGCCCATTTGGGGACCCAGCACTGTCCAGGCTCAGGAGGCAGCGGAAGGTTGGCTCCACCCAGGCCTTCAGAGTTGCCCTGGGCGCCACAGCCTCCGTTGCTGAGAACTTGCTGGTCTGACAGGACCTGCTCTAGTCTGGTGGTGCTGTCCTCACAGGCAACAAAGGCCCTTTGGAACCTGCATCCCCACTGTTCCGCTCTCGCCCAGGAGCGGGTCATTCCTAGGCCCCAGACAGCTCCTGAATCCCCACCAGGCTGCCTCCCAGTGCTCGCCCCAATCTCTCTGCTTTGCCCTGCTCCGCATAGGAGTCCTGATGGCAGTCCCACTTCCAGAACTTTCTCTCCTTACTCCAGAGAATTCTGTTTGCACAGGGCTGAAAGGAGGAAATGGTAGGAGTTAGGCACATTAGCCTGAGCCATTTGAGGAGTTGGACGAGCCAGCAGCTCCCTCCCTCAGGCTTCATGTGCCAGTCTGCTCCAGGGCTGGCTGTGCTGGGGGCACAAGAGGAGCTGCTGCCCTCCTCTGACTTCTAGTGGAGGCCCTCCCTGGCACCAGGCTGGGTGCGCCTTCGTCATCTTAACCAGGATGCAAACCTGCTGGACTGGCCTGGCAAGGTGGCAGCACTAGCCCCTGGGCACACCTGTTCTATGTTCCTTTGGACTTGGTTTGCGGACGAGTGTGGTAAAACTCAGTGTGTCTTGGGTCACAACATCACTCGAGGTGCAGAGGTGTGCAAGGAGCTGCTGGCTGGTCCCTGAGGGCCCCACCAGGAGGGGGGCACCTGTGCCAGGAGTCAGGGAGGTCCCTGGTGGCCAGGGGCCAGCTGGGGCCAAGCTGTGCCCTTCCCCCTGGTGCCCAGTGGGATCATCGTGGGACGTGGGACGCGCGTTTCCTCCTGCTTGTGGTTTGTTTGGCAGATCCTCAGAGGAGTGGGCAGGGGCTGGGAGGAGGCTGAAGTTAACCCTGACCACGCCAGCCTGCAGGCAAGTCCCTTGAGCGGCGCTTGCCTGGTCTGCAGGAAGCTGCAAGGGAACAGAGCCTTGGAGGGGAGGGCGGGCGGGCCAGAGGTGGCAGTGGGCTCTAACTTTACTGCCACATTTAAGCCGGGCCTCAGACGCTGCCTGCAATCATTTCTGAGCCACCTGCTCCTAGAGGAGGATGTTCTGGGGAGATTTGTGGCCTGTGGGCAGTGCCCCGCTTCCCGGGTGATTAGGGATCCCTAAGGGGCCCTCCAGACCTGGACATTGCTGGGGTGTGGCCAGGACCCTCCTCAAAACAGCCAGTGTGAGGGCAGTGGGCACAGGCCCAGGCCTGGCCCCCTCGGTCCCTGCTTGTCCCAGTCTCAGGTGGAGGGTGGTGACTTGGGTCAGCTGGAGCCCAGGCCCCCTGAGCTGCTGCAGCTCTTACCTTGACGGAGAAACTGAGGCCCAGTGCTGCCCGCTGTGGGCCTTCAGGTTTCCCAGCCAGGCCACTGTCTCCACCGCCCCAGGGGCCCAAGTGCAGGCCCCACCCCTTCCCTATGAAGCAGCATCCACCTGAGGCCAGGGCAGCCCCACCATTGTCTCTGTCTCAGATCCGGCCAGGGCACTAGGAGTGGCTCCTGTCTACCCTACCTAAACCCCTAGGCTGCCTGCCCAGAGCTCCTCCAATCCTGGTCCCCAGGGGTGAGTGAAGCTCCAGCTGGGGCCCTGCCCCCACCCTCCCTACCTCACAGCCCAACTGTGAGGTCAGCACCTTCTGATGAGTTCCGTCCAGAGATTTGTGGTGGGGCCGGGGGCTGGACATGGCCCCCTGTCCCCAGCCTGACTCCTGCCTGGTCGGCAGCCCCCTCTGCGTGATATGTGTGTCCCTTTTGCTCATCCCAGCTGCAGGTGCCTCCTCCTGCCCCCAAGCCCTGCCCCAGCCAGGGCCCTCCCTGATCCAGGCAGGCCAGGCGCGCATGTCCTGGTGGCCACATGGTGGGGGGTGCCCCAGGGTCCTCCACCACGGTTGATGATGGCCCTGTCTCTGCAGCTGGAACCTACTGCGAGTGCAGCCTTGGCCTCAGTCGCGAGGCCCTGATCGCCCTGCTCGTGGTCCTGGCAGGTGTCAGCGCCAGCTGCTTCTGTGCTCTCGTCATCGTGGCAGTTGGCGTCCTGCGAGCCAAGGGGTGCGTGAGCCCCGGGGCCAGGGTGGGTGGGTGAGGGCCTAGGGCCATGCTGCCCACCTTGGGTCCTCAGTCTTGCTGGGAGAAGGGCCTCTGCTCCTGGGTGGATGTCACCACGGGCTTGAGAATGGCAGTTCCAGACTGGGTTGGTGGGGTGCAGAGGGCACTTCTGGGCTCCTGGAGCCCAGCCCCATTGTTCCTGGATTCATACCTACCTTTATCCTCCCAGTGAAACATGCCCTGGACACATGGACAGCAGGTGAGTGACCCCAGGGGAAGACCCCAAGGATGAGCTGTGCCCTTGTTCCCTGCCCCGCGAGGTGCAGTTCACAGACACATCAGGGGCCCTGACCCCAGGGCTGGGTGTGTCCTGGGTGGTCAAGGCCATGTGAGCCCATGCTGATGGCCCCCTGCCACTGACCTGACCTGGCCCGTGGTGTGCAGGTTGGTGGGGCACTTTGGGGTCCAGGAAGATCACATGGACTTGCACACGGTGCATGTGGAGTCCCACCTCGTGGACCCTGACCTGGAGGTCTCCATGATGCCGGCCCTGGAGGATCACGGTCTCATGGCCATCCCCATGGACTCGAGAGTCCCATCCGTGACTCTGGAGGAGCCACCCTGCCCACCACCACTACATGAGTAGGGCTGCACAGCGAGGGGGAAGGGGAATTAAAAAGTATTTAGTGGTTCTGTGCTGTCCTCCTTGCCGGCAGCTCCTAGAGCCCTGCGCCATGCAGCTGTGTCACGGAGTGGGAAGGGGTCTGAGCGCACCTGGGTCATTTCTTTTATTTTTAATAGGGGTGCCCCGTGCCCACACCAGGCACCTGCTGTCCACCCTCCAGGGCAGGGAACCATACCCCTGGGGTCTCCACTTCCTCCTGCCGTGGTTTCAGCCTAGCTCCTCCCTGCATCTTCTGCTTTATCCCATGAAGCTGGCAGGGCTCCTGGGCCCCTGCCCACCCTGCCCCCATCCCCACCCCTGGAAACCCCAGGACAGGATGTACAACTCTGGTGACTCCAGAGGGAGCAGCATTTGACAGGAGGACTTGGGCTGGTGCCCTGCCCCACCCATAAAGTGTCCTTGAGGTTCCAGGTGAGTCCTTAGAAGGCAGACTTCACGCTGCCTCCCAGCCTTCCCCCACAGCCTGCCCCTGGGCCCAGTCCCTAGCATATGCTGTGCCCCACCAATCACCCACCATCAGGATGGGACCGGGCCTATGTGGGGGGCCACTGTGTGTATGCACTGAGGTCACTCTGCTGAGCCAGAGACGGCCTGAGACCGGGGTGAGGAGCAAAGGTGCATTCCTTGTGTCGCATCCACGAGTTGGGTGGGTGCAGCTGCTCAGGCCTCAGCAGGGCCGGGTGTGGCGGACGACGCCGAGGAGCGGGTGGGGGGGCGGGGGGGTGTCTCGTCAGCGTCGCTGCTGGCGCGGAGCCATGAGGAGCCCGGGAGCTCCGGGACAGGTGGCTGGCAGTGCCGGGCGCTGGCTTTGTGCCCAGCCCCCGCCCTAGGCGCGGGACGAGCCATGGGACAGGAACTGCCGGCGCGAGCCCGAGGCGGAGAGTCAATATCTGTGCGGGCGCCGCAGGGACGGACGGGCTCCGGGGACGCACGGACAGCAGGCCTCCCCTCGCAGGTCCCACTCCTGCCCCCATGCGGAGCCCCTCTTTTCTCTCGTGGCCGCCGCCACCACTGTTGCTGCTGCTACTGTCTCCGTGGCCAGTCTGGGCCCAGGCGTCGGCTGCGGCCGCCCCCTCGGGAGCCCGGGGAGACTTGGCCTGCCCCGAGGCGTGCGCGTGCGCGCCAGGCGGTCAGGCCAACTGCTCCAGGCGCGAGCTGCCCGCCGTACCAGGGGGCCTGAACTGGAGCGTGCTCGCGCTGCTGCTGGACCACAACCGCGTGCGCGCGTTGCCGCCCGGTGCCTTCGTGGGCGCTGGGGCACTGCTACGCCTGGACCTGCGCGACAATGGGCTGCGCTGGATGCACGCGCGGGCCTTCTGGGGCCTGGGCGCGCTGCAGCACCTCGACCTCAGCGCCAACCAGCTGGAAGCGCTAGCCCCCGGTACCTTCGCGCGGCTGCGCGCTCTGCGCGCCCTCTCGCTGGCCGGCAATCGGCTAGCGCGCCTGGAACCTGCGGCCCTGGGCGCACTCCCGCTGCTGCACGAGCTCAGCCTGCAAGATAACCAGTTGTCTGCGCTCCCTCCCGGCCTGCTGACCTGCCTGCCCGCTCTCAATGCGCTGCGCCTCCGTGGCAACCCCTGGGCCTGCGGCTGCGCTCTGCGCCCGCTCTGCATCTGGCTGCGCAGGCACCCACGGCCCGCGCCAGGTGAGCCCTGGGGGATGGGGGCGGGGGCGGGCGCGGGCTACCACTAACGCCGCCGCAGCCTCCTGACGCCGCGCCGGTGTCCCGCAGAGGCCGAGACGCTGCTCTGCGTGTCGCCGGGGAACCTGGTGCTCAGTCCCTTGACCGCCTTCCCCGACGCCGCCTTCAACCACTGCGCGCAGTCACTCGCCCCGCGGGACCTGGCCGTGGTCTACGCACTCGGGCCCGTGTCCTTCCTTGCCAGCCTGGCCGCCTGCCTGGCGCTGGGCACCATGATCACCGCCTGCCGCACGCGCCGCCGCCGCCTCGCCGCCGCCCGCCGCCCACCGAGGAGACCGCCGGATCCCGGGCCCTGCTCGGCCTCGCTCGCAGACACTGGGAGCCCCGCCGCCGCCGCCCAAGCCTGAGCGGGCTGCGGCTGCCCTCGAATCTTCCCTGTATGCCCTGCCCCCCTTCACACTCCCTGCAGGCGTGAACAAGCGACACAAACTGAAATTTTCATGACATTCCTTTAGGCATCACCACTGCACACACCGGGTGGGGGGGGCGGTGCGCGCCGGGCCCCTGGGGGGAGGGGCAGCGCGCAACTGCATACCGGCCGCAGGGGAAGGCACACACTCGGACACGGGAAGGGCTGGACCTGTACAAGGTGGCAGGCAGGGCTGAGGACAGTCCCGAGCCAGCGTCTGGGGAGGCCCATCCTGGGCTGCAGGCCGGAGGAGGCAAAGACAAAGCTCGGCCCTCTGGAGTCTGGAGGAGGAGGTCTGACCGAGGCAGCAGGAGCAGGAGCAGCCCCTAGGAAGTGCCTGCCAGCTGGGGGTCAGGGTCTGCTACTGGGGAAGGGCAGGGCCAACTGGGGGGATGGGGTAAAGCGGAAGAGGAGCCAGGATAAGAAGAGGAGGGGGTGGAGCCGAGGCTGCCAGGAGTGGGTGCTGGAGGAGGGGTGACCCAGCCAGCTGGGGCTGCGGGCCCCCATGGTGGCTCTGGTGGTGGCTGGGGAAGGATGGGGCTTCAGTCTCTGCTCCAAGCCCCTCCGTCCAGGGCCAGGTTAGCCCCTCTCCTCACTGCTCAGAGACCCCAGGGCCCTGCCTCTGCCGGAGTGCCCTGTGGCCCTGCCCAGCCAGCTCAGCTCTGGCCCGTCCTCAGCCACTCTGGTCCGTGCCTGGGTCCGGCAGGGGCTGCCTGCCAGGCAGCAGGGTGGGCGGGCGGACGGACGGGAGGCCCAGGGTGGGCAGTCTTGGGCGGGTGGGCTTCCCTCAGGCCTTCCCGAGCAGCAGGACCCATCAGTGTCCTTGGCCGGGCTAACTGGGCAGGTGGGCGCCTCCGGGGGCCTCACACCACGGTGCTGACCGAGGGATCTGAGAGGTTGAGCGGGCCCGTGATATCAGTGGGATGGTACTGCTGCAAAATAGAAATACACAGACAAGGCAGCCCGTTAGCCCAACGCTTGGGGGCGTGCGTGGGGCCGGGACGGGTGGACCAGCCAGCCGGTCGACCGGCAGGCAGGCGGGCGCGGCCTGGGGGAGGCTGGGGGGTGCTCCTCCCCCTGACCCCGTCGTGCTCCGGGACTCTGCGTGGACCGGGCCGCTGTCCCGTCCGTCTGTCTGTCTGTCTGCGGGGGAGGGGGGCAGAGGAGGGCAGGCAGGGCGTCTCAGCTCTCCCTATGACGGGCACACATCTGCAGCTGGCCCTCCTCCCTCTCAATAGCGCGTCGCGGCAGCACTGTGTCTTTTTGGTTTTGCAAAGCGCCGCGTCCACCCCCGGTGCTCTATAAATAAGAACCAACAATCAATACCCGCTGGCCCCGCGGCCTCCAGGGACCCCAGCCCTGAGCTCCCAGTGCCGCCCTGGCCCGGACCAGCCACAGGACAAGGGCAGAGGATCTCAGCGGCCGGACCGACCCCACCCCTCCCGACAGAGCCCCCCACCCAGGCCTCCCTCCGAGCAGGTGCCCAGCCCGAAACAGGGTGGGAGCTGGGCCGCCCTCCCCCGCCCAGCCCCCCCAGCTGGCAGTCCCCCCAGTCATCCCTGTAGGGCAAGGTCAGCCCCAGATGCCACGTGGCACCAGGGCTGGCCTGGGGATGGTCCCTGGTGCCCAGGGTGGCTTGGGCAAGGAGTCTGCTGGGCGCATGTCTCCGGAGAGGCACTGTGAGGGTCTGTGAGCTGCACCTGGACCAGCTAAGGGGCGTGTGTATCTGCTCCGGGGCAGGGGGAGCGGGGGGGCGGGGGGGGGCGGGATTCAGTGACGCCCTCAGAAAGTGGCCCATCACCTGCATGACTTGTGCTCCTCCTTTCAGCTCTCTGCGGGGACACCTCTCCCTGGGCCTGCCCTGATCCTCCTCCCCTCTGGTCCTGCTTTCTCGCTCTCCTCTTCCTGCACCCCTGGTGGGGCTCCTGGCTCAAACTCTGCCCACTTTTCCAGGCCCATGGACCCTCACTCTCCACCCACCCTCCCTATGTCGAGCCCCTCCTGGGAAGCAGAGTAGCCAGGCCTCATGGGCCTCTCTTGGGGCATCACCCTGGACTCAGATTGCTCTGTGCCAAGCCCTGTCTGTGTCCTGGAGATCTGCTCCTCTTCCCATGCGCTGGGGAGGAGGGAGAAGGGCTGCAAATCCCACTTCCACCTTGGAGCATAAGCCCCTGTGGGGTGATGCCACTTCCTCTGGGCTGGAGGCCAAACCCACCCCTGAACTGCAGGGAGGCTGCTGGGCCGAGGGCTGTGGTGGCTCTGGGCAGCCTCCTCCCCACTTGGGACCAGGGTGTCCCTAGCAAAGCTGGGTCCATTTTGGGGGCTTTTGGTCCAAGTGTGTACATCTGGTGCAGTGACAAGCTGCCCAAGGCAGGAGGGCAGGGAATTCTGGGCTCAGGCAGAAGGCCTGGCTCTGACTGGCCCTGAGGGGTGGGGCTGGGGGTCAGGAGCTGAGGCATTGGTCTCCTCCGTGGAGGCCTCCCCTTCCTGGGCCTCTGTCCGGGAACCTCAATGCCCCGGCTCTGTAGGCCACGCTCAGCCTGGGGTGGGGGCCACCCCCTCTGGTCCCACCCATTCCCCCACCTGATGGTTCCCTGTGGCTGGGGGCCTGTTCCAAATCCAGGCCCCAGCCGTCCACCCAGATGGAGCCAGGCCCGGCCCCCAGCCCCGGCCCACACAGAGACCACATGGAGGGGATGCAACAGGCATGGCTCTGGTGAGACACGTGAGACAGGTGTCTGCGTGGCGGGGCTGGCGGCCAGACAGATGGGCGGATGGAAATCACAGCCACCCCTCCATGGACGTCGCAGGGAGGGAGAGAGGGCGGTGGGCCCCTCTGAGAGAAGCTGGAGAAACGGACGTAACAGAGAGGTGGCGTGGCCTCCCGAGGTGAGGAGCCGGGGCAGGGCGGCTCTGGGCTCCCAGGGGCCCCGGGCACAGCCCCGAGGTGGTGAGGCTGACTGGCTGACCAACAACATGACACAGCTTCAAGATGGCGCATGGCGTCATGGCATGTGGGGGGCAGACTAACGCAGAGACACATGGGGAACGAGGACCCAGCGAGGGCCAGCGGGAGAAAGGACCGAGAGAGAGGGGTCTAGAAAGTCGGAGAGAGAAGACCTAGTGTGCTGGGCAAATAGAGATGAAAGGCCACAGCGGTCAGAGGTGGGGTGGGATGACGGGGGAGGGGAGAGGGCACGCCTGACGCACGGGACACAGACACGGAGGGCGGGCGAGAGAAGAGTCGGAGACGTGGGACTGGGCGTTCTTCCCCTTACCGTGTCTTTGGAGGACCTACGTCTCTTGAAGCTGGAAGCCAGGGTGGAGGTGATAGCCCTAAATGTGGCTTTCTTTTTAGGGTCAGGCTCTGCTCTACCACTCTTTCTATCCTAAAATGAATATGTATAAGTGATTAGATGGCTAAGGGTGGCGGCCACACCTGCCCTCGCCTGCTTCTCGGGGGCTGCTGCCCGGCCTGGCTGGCCACTCGGGCCCTCGCTCCTGCCTGCGTTCCTGTGCTAGACAGACGGACCAACAGCCGGACATGCACAGGCAGCCTCTGCTCCTACCCGGGTCTCCGGCCTGACCTTGCTTGTGCTGGGGCTGAGCTTGGGGGGGTCCCGTCTGGCTCTCTTCCTGAGAGATCCACCTGGCTCGCTGGCTCCTGGGTGGCCCTGGTTTACAGGCGTCCCAAGGAGGAGGGGCCCTCCGAGCACAGGAGGAGTCTCCCTGTCGGCCCCACCAGCCATTCTGACCCCCAAGGGGGCACACCAAGATTCAGGAAGGGGCCGAGGGGCTGAAGGCAGGTGGCGAGATGAACTGGAGCCATAGATAGATTGACGCAGCTCCCGGGACCATGGCCTCGGGTCTGATGGCCAGGATGGCCCTGTGCCTACCAGTGAGAGTAGCGACCAGGTCCCAAGAGCAAGAGGGGACAGATGAGAGGTGTGGGGGCTCCAGCAACCCCGTCCCCCCATGGCCCTCCCTCTCTGCCATGCCAGCTTCATCCCAGGACACAGGCTCTGGGGAGGCACCCAGAGAAAGAGAAGAGATGGAGCAAACCGGAACTGGACCGTGGGGCACAAGCCTGCGGGCTGCACAGGTGGGCTGTGGCTAGCCTACACGCAGCCAGTCCCCTGCTGGTGGCAAATTCGCACAGACACGGCCTGGGGTGCCAGGCGGGGCTGGCCGGCGGATTCAGACTGGAGTTTTGCAGCACAGAACACAGCAGGGCAGCAGGGAAGGGGGTCCCGGGAGGGTGCCGAGGAGGAGGTGGGGCGGCGAGGGCAGAATGATTCTCGGACTCACGTGCTACACCCAGGTGGGTCCCTGTCTTACCCTGCCTCAGTTTGCCTTCCTATGGAATGGGCGCCGGCGGGCGACTCTGGAGACAGAGGGGCCAGGTGGAGGCTTGGAGCAAGGCGTGTGGCCTCCCTCAGCTGGCTTTGCAGTGGGCAGCCACCTGCAGGCGGCCCCGCACCAGCGCTGCCCCTGGCCATGGCTCCTAGCTCCAGTCCTGCCCACATGAGCTCCTGGGAGTCAGAGCCAGCGCTTCGGCCTGCGGGGATGGAGGGGGGCCGGGGCCAGGCCGGGCCATGGGCACCAGGCCTCGGAGGGTGGCCTGCCCTACCTGTAGGTTCTTCCGCCACACATTCACCGCTGCGAAGGCCAGCTGCATCTGCTTCCGGCGAGCGTCCTTGTGCCTCTTGTAGGCGATCTCAATGAAGATCAGGAATATTCCTGCCACGATGCCTCCAGCCACCAGCATGAAGACCCCTGTGGGCCAGGACCCAGCCCCTCAGCGGTTGTCTGGCCAGGCTGCGGGCCCCCTGGAGAACCCACACAGTGTCGGGAGGGGCTTTGAGGGGAATGGCGGACCCACCTGCCATGTTCTCGAAGGTGAGGGTAGCAGGGGCGTTGCTGCGAGAGTCACACTCCTGGTACCGCACCCACGTTTTGTCCAGGTCTTCCATAAAGCCGTTCTCATGGGACCTGGGTGGGCGGGGCGTGTGAGCCAGGGCCCGGAGCTGGGAGGCCTCCGAGGCGAGAAGAAGGCGGAAGTGGGAGGGCGTGCGCTGCGGGGTCCGAAGTGGGCGGGGCCTGGCCTGGGTGGGGCAGCACCTGTGTGGTGGGGTCTGGCACTGGGGAGGCTGTTGGAGAGGCATGGAGGAGGGCAGACGAGGCTGACTCACTTGAGGATGGACAGGGAGACGTTCTGCTTCCAGGGGCTGTCCTTGCGCATGCCGATGCCGAAGCCTGAGCGGAAGAACAACTCGCCCGTGGTCACCAGGTCGCACTTCTGCGAGGCCTCGAATTCCAGCACCGCGGAATCCCAGATGAAGGCATGCAGCTTGCTGCGGGTAGGGGCAGGGGTCACAGGAGCCCCGCACAGTCGGGCTGCCCTCGCTCCCGCACGCACGCGTGCACTACTTCGTCCTGCCAGCCTGGAAACCTCGATTCCCCTCCTGTGGTTCCCATCCAGCCTGGACACGCTCACTTTTCCTGTATCGGTGGACGCCCCTCTTGTCCGGCCCCCCTCTCCTTTGTCCCGCCTGGCCCTCCTCGTCCCTTCGCTTGTGGACCCCCCACGCCGTCCCGTCCTCTCGCTCCCCTTCCCCTCACTTGTCCCGCACGGCCTGGATGGCCTCGGCTGCGCTCTCGTAGTTGTGCTTCTCCATGTGCCGGTACATGGTGCTCAGCTCCACCTGCCGCCGGAAGTAGATGTCCACCGAGCTCTGCTTCACCGTCGCGTAGATGAACTTATCTGAGGGGTTCCTCAGCTGCGGGGTAGAGGGCGGGGCTCGAGGCTGCTCTAGGCCCCGCCCAGGGCACGCCCCCGCGGACCTCACTCGCCGCCCCCCAGCGCGCCGGTCTCACCCGCGGGTCATTGATGCCGGTGATGCGCTCCTCGGGCCGGTCCAGCACCAGGAAGGCCGCCAGGTTGGCGGTGTAGGAGGCCACGATGATCATGGCGAAGCCGGCCCACACCATGCCCAGGATGCGCGCCGAGAAACTTCGAGGGGCGCCTGTGGGCAGAGACGGTGAGCTCCGTGCGAGCAATCGCGGGCGGAGAGGGACGGGGCCCGAGCCTGGCCTCACCTTCCCCGATGCCCGAGTTGAGCAGGACGCCCCAGGAGAACCACATGGCCGAAGACAGGGTCAGCGCGTCCTCCTCCTCCTCCTCACTGTTCACCTTGAACCGGCCGAAGGGGCTGCGGGGCGCAGAGGGCGGGCGGGAGAGGGCGGGAGAGGCAGCCCCGCCCCGCCCCTCATCCGCTGCGCCAGCCCCGCAAGTGGAAGTGTCCGGCCCGCGGGCCGCGCTCACCTGAAGCGGTCCAGCAGGTACAGCATCACGGCCACCACGTGCACCGACAGCCCCACTAGCAGCCACAGTGTGCTCTGGAAGGGCTGCATGAACGAGTCCAGCGTGCTCCGGGGTATCTCCTGTTGGTGGACTGGCCGTCAGCGCCGCCCGGGCCCTCCCAGGACTCCACCCCGCCCCCGCCGCACCCCTGTCCACCTTCTTGACCAGAATGGTCAGGCCCTGGTACTTGAAGGGCTTGGAGAACTCGATGTACTGCGCGCGCTCGTTGTTGATGGTCAGCGGCGCCACGATCATGTCCGCCTGACCGCTGAGCAGCTCGCCCATCATCCCGTTCCACTCCTTCTTATTACTGTTGTTTACCTGTGGGCGATACAGCCGGTGGGGACGCGGACACTGTCGGCGCCACTCCCGCGACAGGCTCCCGCCCTAGCCCATCTCAGGGGTCGCCCACTCCAGACTCCGCCTTAGCTCGCAGGCCCCGCCCATCCAACAGCAGACCACGCCCACCCCGTCCCTCCCACCTGCAGGCCCCGCCCAGCCAAGGCCGTGCCCTAGCAAGACCGGGTCCGCGCGGCTCAGGATCCACGCTTACCCGCTCCTGCGTGCCGAACTTGCCATCGGCCACCAGGTGCACCTCATAGGTGAAGTTCATGGTCCGCGCCAGCTTGATGAGCAGATCGATGCAGAAGCCGTAGCAGCACTGAGGCACGGTGTGGCGTGCTGGGTGCGGGGGGTGGGGGAGAGTGTAACCGCGGGGCTCCGGCCTGTGCTGTCCGCCCCGCGCCCGCGCCCCAGCTCCCTAGCCCGGCACTCACGGCTGCCCGGCGACGTGTCGTTGGGCCCAGTGCAGATCACCTTCTTGACCGGGTCCCCGTTAACTGTGAACTCCTCCTTGCACGTGCCGTCGCTCAGTGTGGGCTTGACGTACACGAAGGGCTCCTGGTGGATCGTCACGATCTGGGCGAGAGAGGAGACCCAGCCTGCACCACCCGCCCTGGGCTGCCCCGGGGCGCTGTCCTCTTCTCAGTGCCCACTCTCCCCTGCAGCCCCTCCAAATCCCTGACGTTCCCCCACCTCCCGCCTCTGCCGCTCTCTGGAGCCTCCCTGCTTGGCTTCAGGTGGTCAGTCCACGTTCTCCTCGGCCACAGTCAGCATCACCTGCCTGCTGCCCTCAGGGGTGGCCCCAGACTCCCCGGACCACCCATGCCACCTCAGCGTTCAGAAGGCACACAGCCTCCCAAAAACACTCTGCCCTTAGCCACTTTTCCTTGGGGTCTTGGCTTACACATCCTTCCCTCCATCAGAGGAGCCTGGTGGAATGTCCCGTCTGCCTGGGCACCATCTCTGACTTCTCAGGGATGAGAAACTCCCCGTGCTAGACCAGAGCCTGCCCCCTGCCCCGTGGCACCCATGAGCATGGGGGCATGTCCACCGACACCCACTCAGAGCCTGCACAGGACCTGGGACCCATGGGGATCACCCTTGTCTGATCACCTGGCCTCTCCTGGCCCTCATCCTCCCCAGCAGTGAGTCCCTGTCTGATCATCGGTCCTTCCTCCCTCTTCCACAGCTGATGCTGCCCCGTCTTCCATGGCCTGCCTCTTCAGAGCAGGGGCCCCTCGGGGCTCATACTGGGGCTCTCTCCCTGACTTCAGGGACCCATAGCCTGAGGGTGGGGAGGACAGATATGGGGCAGAGGGGGCTGAACTGAGCACCACATGCTGACG
Organism: Equus asinus; assembly: GCF_041296235.1. Taxonomy (NCBI): domain Eukaryota; kingdom Metazoa; phylum Chordata; class Mammalia; order Perissodactyla; family Equidae; genus Equus; species Equus asinus. Next base: position 10,301,873 of record NC_091799.1, read on the forward strand.
AGGCGTCCGAGGGGAGGTGATGTGGGAGTTGAGCCTACAAAGTAAGCAGGGATGGTGTGAGAGGCACCCTCCACTGGGGGCTGGGGGAGGGTGAGCCTCAGCCACGACGACAGCATTTTGGCTTCTCCCCCGGGGGATTGGGAACCCCTGAAGGAGCTTATTTGCTTTTTAATCTTTCATCATTTTTTTCTGTTACACAAGAATATATGTTTGTGCCTTTAAAAAGTCAATGAGACAAAAAAAAAAAAAAAAAGAAAGAAAGAAAGAAAAGTGAAAACGAGCCATCTGCATCAAACAGCCTGGATGCGGCCATCTGGTTATCATATTGAGCTGTTATTTTCAGGATTTCCAACTCGAGGAGAGGCCGTGCTGGCTTTGGGAAAGCCCAGTCTGCCTGTCACAAAGGGTTGTGACCCCAGGGCAGGTGCTGACAAAGGGGTCTGGGTGAGAGGCCCCGGGGTGTGGGCTCAGAAATCAAATAGGGCCAAGAGACATTTGAAGACTTGAGGACACTGGGGCACGTTGGTTGGGCAGATTGCACTTAGAGTCCTTGCCTTTGGAGATTGAAGGTCCTGGTCTCACGCTGGTGTGGGTCAGCATAGGGAGGGACGTAGGGAGGGTAGAGCGGCCCAGGGATGAGCCCAAAGGAGCAGGAAGGAGTCAGGCCAAGGAAGAGAAGCCATGAGGGATAAGGCCAGCCCAGGGAGGGAGCAAAGGAGGGAATGGCCAGCCATGGGGAAGGCAGGGAGGCCAGGGTCAAAAGGGCAGTTTGACCCAGTCATGGCAGGAGGTCCTGAAGGCTGCGCAGGGGGTGGCTAGGACCACCTGGAGGAGTGATAAGGATGTGGAGGTGGCATCCCCAGGGCCAGGACTCAGGATAGAGAGTGCTGAAGCTGAAATCTACAGAATGACCACCCATCTGTCCCTCTGTCCTCCATCAGCTCATCCCCAGGGGAGTCCTGCCCCACAGGGCTTCCCCAGACTTAAGTGGGGTTGGGTGAGGAGGGGCATTGGAGAGAGTCCATGGGATGAGGGGTGAGTAGCTTCCTCTCCTCCCTCCACCTGCTCTCCCTGCTTTCTCTGCGGTGCCAGGTGTGTTTGATGGCAGCCAGGTGCTGGTCCCATCCCCACTTCTTATAGTCACTTTCGTTGGCCTCACTGTCTCCTTCTCTGGGCCTGAGGGGTTGGATGGAGTGTTCGGGGTGTGGAGCTGAGGCAGGCCCCCCACCTTCAGTCTGGTGGACATCTGGTACCCTCGGGGCTTCTCCGTCTCTCCGCCTGGCCAGATGATCTTTCTGTCATTGGGGATGACCTGGGGGTGGGAGTATGAGATGGAGGGTGGCCACGCAGGGGTCTTGGCCCCAGGACCCTAAGGCCCCAGCCCCCACCCCCTCATGACCCCCACCTACGTGGGTGCCATTGTAGATGCCCACTTGCACCAGCTTGCGGTTCTGCAGGTTCATGATGCTGTAGTTGGCAAACTTCCGGTCCCCGTCCTCATTAAACTCCACGCGGCCAGTCACCCCATCGGCGTATTTGGAAGACATCAGGACTCTGGACAGGACATTGGAATAGACTTATCAGGGACGCGCTGTCTCCCTGGCCTCCCGAGAAGCTTGAGCCCCTCCTTCTGCCCCAGTCCCAAGAAAGAAAGATTGGCAGATGTCAGACCCTCCTGCTGTGAGTCTGACGGATGGTGTGCCTGTCTGCCAGTACCAGATGGACAGCACAGTTCTAGCAGCCCATTGAGTCCTGGGTGCCAGACCCTGTTTCGAGGGATTTCTGTGGGTTGGGATGTTTGATCCTCACAGCAGGTGTTCTTGCTTTACAGATGAGGAGGCAGAAGCCCGGGGAGGACTCAGTGGCCCGTTTGCCAGTGAGTGGGGGAGGCAGGGCTGAAGTCCTGTCTCCCTGCATGAGCACATCTCTGTGTGTGTGTGTACACACGTGGTGTGCCCATCTGGCCATATCTGTGTGCACATGTGATCCTTGTGTGGGATGCACTCCCACGCGTGTACTTGTGGCACATATGTGTGTGCCATGTGCCTGTCTGAGTCTGTCTGTGTGCACATGGACGTGCGTGTGTGCACGTGTGCTGCCTGTACCTGCAGTTGTGTGTGTTCCTGTTGTGGGCAACATGAACCATGTTTCTCCAACATGCTACTCAGTGTGTGTGGGGGGGTGTCTAATGATGAGCTGGGCCAGCCCACCCTGGTGGCATGGTGTCCAGGGTGCTGTGAGCTAACTCTTGCCCCACTGCAGCCGTCCACTTCGGTCTTTGGTCAACCTTGGCTCTCTACAGGCTTGGGTGCCATCCCTGGGCTCCTTGTCTGACCTTCTGGGTCCCTGGAAGCTCCCAGTCCCCACCTGCAGTAGAAGCCTCCTCCCAAGGGCTGTCAGCCACCCCGAGGAGAGGGTTGGCTGCAGTGTTAAACGGTGAGGGCTGGAGCAGTGGAGAAGGCCAGGACTTCTGCGACATTCAAGGCTCTGGTGTCAGTGTGGGAAACGGGGTGGACGAGTATCACAGTGGAGATGGTGGTGGGGGTGGAGAGGAGGTGGGGGGAGAGGAGGGAAGTGGGAAAGGTGACTGTATCTGTAGGATGTGGGCAGCAGGCTGCGCTGGACCACCCGCTGAAGAGCGAGCGACTAGTCCCGCCTCCTAAGAGTGCCCACCCGTCCCGAAGGCGGCCCCGCCCACTTCCGGAAGAGCCGCCACGTCCACCTCTAGAAGGATGACCCCGCTCACCTCTTGAAGAGCGGCCCTGTCTTCCAGATGTTGGTGTTGCCCACGCAGCCCCGCGGCGGGTCGGTGATGTTCTCCTTCTCCAGAAGCTCGTGCACCGCCTGCGCCACCACGCCCACGGCGTCGCTGATGTGCGCCGACTCGTTCTTGCCGTTGATGAGCTGCAGCCCGATGATGCCTGGGAGAGCGTCCCTTCGCTTAGAGCCCGTGGGGAGCCCCGCCCGCGGCCCCAGAGACCCAGCACTCACCGTCCGGGGCGTAGCGCAGGGCATTCCCTGAGATCTCGCGCTCCCCCACCAGCCACACGTACCCCGAACCGGTCATGTTCAGCATCGCGGCTGCGCGGTACACGGTGGCAGCATCGTCCTCGCTGTGGGGCAGAGTGGGGTGACGGGCCAGGACTCCAGCCGTCCCCTCCCCGCGGTCGGTTCTGGGGTCCTCCTCTGGAGCAGGGTGACAGGAATGGGGCCCAGACGCCCAGAGCTTCCCAAGCCACTCTGGCTGGCTCCCAGCCCTTGCTGGGCAGGCTTAGGTTGACCCAGGATGGTGATGGATCACCATGGATGGATCACTTGCTCCACAGGTACCAGGCACAGTTCTAAGTGCTTTACATGGACTGCCTTATTTAGTTCTCACAATATCCCTATGAGGCAGGCATTAGTACTATCCCTGTGTCAGGAGGGGAAACTGAGGCACCCAGTGCACACAAGTGGTGGTAAGTAGCAGAGTCAGGTCTGCACCTGGACAGTCAATCCCAGAGCCCAGGCTCCTGTGACTTCCTGGACAGGCCATGCTCCCTCTGGTCCTCCATGTCTAAATGTGTGAAATGGTCAGATGCTGGTGGGACCCAGTGCCTGGGAGCTGTGTGGAGCATTGCAGCAGAAGCCGCTGGAGAGCCCTGGAAGGGCTCATCCTTCTGGAATCTGCACAAGCAGCTGGGCTCCCCCTGATGTCCGGGGCTGGGGCTGCTGGCAGGACAGAGCACAGGCTGCGGCTTGCAGGCACACGTGGTCCTGAGCTTTTGGGGTGTCCTTGCAGGTGAGCCCCTATGGACCCGGTCCTCTGGAGCTGGAGTCTCCCTGGTTGGGTCAAGGACCCTGGACCTGGACCCAGCAGGGAAGAGAAGGTGGGGCTGTGGGGGCCACTGAGGGTCCTCTCGTGCTTCCTACCTTCCCTTCCCTGACGGGATGGAACTGGCCCCAGATGGGCCTGGACCATGACTAGCACTTTGTTTCTCCAATGCTTGGGCAGTGGGACGCAAAGAGCTTGGGCAGTTTGGCTGAGTGTTGGCTTATTCTCACAATGGCTGACCCTGGAAACCAAGGTGACCCTAGGCTCCCTGAGGAGTCTGCATACAATATGCTCGAGGATTAGCCAACAAAGAAATTCAGACCTTCAGTATTTGCTCTAAATGACAAGGCTACTGTGGGATGTAAGAACACAAAACAGAGACGTTCCAGGCAGCACCACACTGGTGACCCAGATGAGAGCATCCAACCATGACTGCCCAGCCAAACCAGCCCTGTACGTGTCACGGCGCAGCGTTCATGCTGTCAACGGTGCTCACAAAACCTAGCAGAGAAGCTTGTCTGCTTGCCACTATTCGGGTCTATGGCATTTGACTTAGCGGAATGAGCACACACCTATGCTTGTGTCTGTGTAAATCGATATCAGTAGAAGAGTTGTGAACAAAAGCCCGATCAACCCATCAAAGTGTTTTATGAAATAGCCAAACCCAGTAAGGACAATTTCAGGAAGGTAAAAATGAGGAGTATCTTCCTGAAACAAATTCTCTGCACCCTGTAGAAAATTGGTCAAGAATTAAGATTGGCTTCGTGAGGTCTCTGCAAAATGCTCTCAACAGCCACCATGTACAAAATGTGGCAAGTGGAAGTGCCAGGGTCAAGAGGCCCCGTGTCTGCCACTGTCCAGGGCACAGCCTTGCCTCCCTGGGCTCCTGGGAGCTGGGCATGCTGGGCTGGCTGGGCTGCCCTCTGCTGTGGGATTCTGGTTCTCCGCTCCAAGGAGCTCAGCGTGTGAGGGGAGGGGTCCCTTCCTGCCCTGACAGCACAGGGTCCTTGCACAGATTCAAGAGGGGTGCTGGTGGGTGTGGTTGATGTGAGGGCTATGCCTTTGGGGGCAGTGTAAGTACGTGTGTGGAGTATGTGCATGTGCATAGTGTGTGACGTGTACCATGTGTATGTGCGTAAGCATGAGAGCATGTAGACGGAGCGCCACAGAAATGGTAGAGTATTTATGGTCGAGCGCACGATCGTGTAACCTGTATGCTTATGTCTAAAGCTGCACATGTGTCTGTGTGTGAGTGTGTGCGGTATTTGTGTGTGTGATGCGCCTGTGTGTATGTGCATGCATTATGTACGGTGTGTATATGGTGCATACGCTTGTACGGGGTGCATGTGCATGTGTGAACATGTGGTGTGCACACATGTGTGTATGAGTGGTGTGAATATGCTGAGTGCCTGTGCACATGTGTGCACGTTAGTTTACGTTTGTGCACGTGTGGTGGTATATGGTGTATGCTCATGTGCATGCATGCGTGTGGTGTGCACATAGTTTGTGAAAATGTCTCTCTGTGTATGTAGTGTGCGCAACGTCTGTCATGACCACGTCCCCTTCCCTGGACTGACCTCGTTCTTGGAGCCACATCTGGCAAACCTGTCCTTGATCCTGGGGACTGGTGACACAAGGCAAGCCCCCCTCAGCCCATGTCCAGGGGCTTCCCCATGGCTGCAGCATGTGTCTTGGGGTCTCACTGACCAGAGGGAAAGCAGTGGAGAAGGTGCCCTCCCCTCTTCTGGGAGCCGAGCATGGTAGGGTTCTGTAGATTGTTTTTTGTGTTTTTTTTTTGAGGAAGATCAGCCCTGAGCTAACATCTGCTGCCAATCCTCCTCTTTTTGCTGAGGAAGACTGGCCCTGAGCTAACATCTGTGCCCATCTTCCTCTACTTTATATGTGGGACGCCTATGACAGCATGGCTTGCCAAGCAGTGTCATGTCGGCACCCAGGATCCAAACCAGTGAACCCCGGACCACCGAAGCAGAATGTGTGCACTTAACCACTTCACCACCGCGCTGGCCCCCATGGAGGCCTCCAGGAGGCTGCGGATTGGTTTTATGCATGGCTTTCTGGCCCCTGTCCTGGTGGCCACTCTGGTTACAATGTATAGATTGGGCAGGTCTGGTTTGGTGTGAACTCATCCTTTGTAAAAGCGTCCAACAGTTGAACACCTATGTTTTGGGGTAATGGGTTCCTTGAGTTGCTCTGTCCCGGATGAAGGGGACTTCAGATCACTAGCCAACTGCCCACTTGTCCTTCTGTCTGTCCATTGGTCCACCCATCCACCCATCCATCCTTTCATTCCACCACATCCACAAAATCTCTCTCAAGCTCTATAATGAGTGAGGAGAAGGGGAAACAAAGGAGAAATAAAAGGAAAGGGTCTGACAGGCTTTGTCTGGGCGCAGCTTTCCCTGGGCGGGGCTTTCCCTGGGGTGGGGTTTTCCCAGGGGCGGGGCTTTCCCTGGGCGGGGCTTTCCTTGGGGTGGGGCTTTCCCAGGGGCGGGGCTTTCCCTGGGGCGGGGCTTTCCCTGGGCGGGGCTTTCCCTGGGCGGGGCTTTCCCTGGGCGGGGCTTTCCCTGGGGCGGGGCTTTCCCTGGGCGGGGCTTTCCCTGGGCGGGGCTTTCCCTGGGGCGGGGCTTTCCCTGGGCGGGGCTTTCCCTGGGCGGGGCTTTCCCTGGGGCGGGGCTTTCCCTGGGCGGGGCTTGCCTTGGGCAGTGATCGCTTTGGGAGAGCCTTGTTCCGGAAGGGGCTGTGCACCCCCTTGACTTTGTGCGGGCACGTCCTTAAACCTTTCTGCTGAAGCCCTCCCCTCAGTGCTCAGGGTTGGATGGTCAGCACAGGCAAGTGACTCATGACTCTGAGCCCTGGGTTCGCACTGCAAAATGGGGGGCAGTGGGGAATTAGCTCCTTCCTGTTGCACTCATCTGGCCGCTGTGAGCTCTGGAGTGGGGCTGCTTCCTGCCGTCCAGCTGGAGGAGCCCTGGTGGGCCCCACTGCACTCTATCCTGGGAGGAGGTGGGCACCTCGCTCTGAGGTTTATTGACTGAATGTGTGAAAGGACACCTCCCTGCCACTCAGAATATTGCTGGCTCTTTCCAGCACTCCGGACAGCAGCGTTTGGGGTGTGTTCTCTGGGTCAGGTGACCCCTGCTGCTTTTCTCCACTCTGTTGGAGCCTGGCAGAGCTTCTAGGACAGGGCAGACAGTCCACCCAGGCCCTCCTGGCTGTCCCATGGGATGCGGTTCTTCTTTTTCCCATTCTGAGTGGTCTGGCCTTTCCCTTCCTGGGAGAACTTAGTCATTTGCAAATAGGGAGATTTTTTATTGTGGGTTGGTTCCTGGGGTCACAGTGTGGGCCAGGCCCTATCCAGCGGCAGCGTGGTATTCAGGGGTCCCTAATTGGCTGCCTACTCCAACTGCTCCCATCCTTCAGTGCTATGACTCGGGCCCTCTCCCTGCCATGGGCCTTCCCACCTGGGCTCACCTGTATACCACACATCACTTACCTGGGCCCTTTCCCTGACCCCAGCTCCCAGAGCCCCGTGTCACCCCATCTATCACCGGGGTTGTGTTGGCCTTCCTAAGGGCAGGGGCCTGTCCACCTCCCATCCCCAAAGCCCAACTCAGGGCCAGCGGCAGCAGGTGCCTGTGGAAGGGAGGAAGGGCCCAGGGAGGGTTGAACAGATAGACGGTGTTGCCTTCTCGGGTCACCAGGTGTACGTGGTGGGGACTCTCTTTGGCAAGGGTATTTTGGAAGCTGAAGCTCAATTTCAGCCCAACGTTGCCTGGGCCCTAGCCAGGTGCAGCCTGGGTGGAGTTGGGGGAGGGGCCCGGCACGCCCTCACCTGGCAGAGAGGATGATGACCCGGGCCTCCAACTCCCGCGCCTCCATCAGCAGAGCCGTCACATTCTTGGTCCCCGGGTCGAACTGCAGCACCTTCTCAGCCTGTGGTGTGAGCAGAAGTGTTAGCAGGCAGCCTGGGCAGGGGACACAGCGCCTCAGGGTGAGAGTCGGACCACAGCCGCTAGGAACCCCGAGGCAGCTTAGCTAGGGCTGCGGCGGCCTGCACCTGCCACCTGCACTGTCCACTTGCCTTCCTGGCTCTTCGCCTGGCCTGGCCTCGCTCGTCCTTTCTTCAGCCTGCTCACTCTCCTGTGCTTGCTTTCTGCTCTCTCTGCATCTCTCTTTCCACCTCTCACTCCTGTCCTCATTTTTGCACTGAGCATGCAAGCTGAAGTGGACCGAGACTCAGAAAGAGGCGTGCAGCGGACAGGAAACAGAAAAGAGTTTTGGAATGCAACCGGGAGTGGAGATGGGGCTGACTGTTCCAAAACCATGGGAGATCCTCTTGGGCCTTATTCTGAGGCCCCTGCAGGAGTGGCCCAGACCCCGGCAGGCAGGCGGGCGGCTGGGCGGCTGGGCTCCCTCCTGGGTTCCTCGAGGAAACCCTGGGGGTCCCAGAGATTTGCATGCACTTCCCGGAGAGCAGCTCCTCCTGCGGCCGCACCTGCCTCTCGGGCGCAGGCCAAGACCGAGGCCATGGTGGGTGGGCCGTGGGTACCCACACAGCCGCGCCTGCCCTCTCCTGCCTGCGGCTGCCTGCCTCTCGACCTCACTCTCCTCACTGCTCGGGCCTGCGGCGCGGCTGGGCCAGACGGCGGCCCTAGTGGCCGAGGCGCCGGAGGCCAGGGCTCCCTAGTCGGTGGGTGGCGTGCACGTCCATGCATATATACCTTGGGTCCGCGCTTGTTGTCATAGGACAGTTGGTCGAGGTTTTCATAGTTCCTTTTTTTACTCTGATGAATAATGTGCACAGAGAAAATATGCAGACACAGAAGAAGATTATAAACGGTTGAAAATGACGGCGCTAAAGCTATCACACCACCTCCTCGGACGTCTGCAGACGGGCGGGACCTGGAGCTCGCAAACACCTAGGCCGGGGCGGGCCGGGACCGGGTGGGGCCGAGGGACAAGGGGCTTGGGGCCACTGAGGCTCCCTCCCGGAGCTGTGCTCTTGGAAACGGTCACACTTGGGAGAAACGGAGGCCCTGTCCGCGTCCATGCCAAATGTGTCCATTTGGGGTCCCACCTGCCACCCCCACCCCTGCCATGCACCTGCTGTGTGGCCCCAGCAGTACCCACCCCATCCCACGTCAGTCCTGAATGGGGAGGGAGCACCTCCTCCCCGCTCCCTGCCCCCTCTGTCCCTCCCCCTCCCTGGGTCCTCCCTCTGCCTCTCTTAGAGATCTGGGTGTTCTGTTCTCACAAACTGGTGTGTGCACACTCATCGACCCACGTGTGTGATGGAGGTCCAGTGTGATAAGAGTTTGTGTGCATATGTGTGCACAGGGGTGACATGCATCCGTGGACATCTGCATGGGAACGTTAGTCTGCGTAAGCCCATGCGGGGAGTGAGGACCAGTGCCATCTGAACACTTGTGTGGGTGTATGTACGGTCATGTGCTGTGAGCTAGTGGGGTGAGCATGCCCATGGGCCACATCCCTGTGTGTGAGTGCCTAGGCTGGGCCAGGACAATGCGTGGGAAGGTGCGTGTGGTCTGTGTGGCGGGAGGTGTGCAGTGTGAGGAAGTTGTCTTGAGAACGGCCGCCTGTGCCTGTGAGAGTGAGCGCAGGTGGCTAGGTATGTGGAGTGTGACTGATGAGCATGTGTGCATGTGCACTGGGCTTGCAAGTACATGTGGCTATGGGTGGACATGCCAGGAGGTAACACACCTGCTGCATGTGTGGGGTGCTATCTCAAGAGGGGTGGGGCCCTGTAGTGCTGGTAGCCAGCCCTCCCTCCCAGACTTAGCCAATCCCCCAAAGCAGGAACCCCCAGGACCCTCTGGGCCTGTCCTCTGGCTTCACCCCCCCCAACCGGTGCCCTCTACTCCCTTCAGGGCCTATGGCACCTTGAGGGGCCCTGGGTTGGCACTAAGATTAATGAAGCCAGCTCTGACTTCACGGACAGAGCATGCTCCCTGCCACCCCCTTGGTCTGGCCTCCCACGGCCCTCCCCAGCCTGGGCCTCCCTCCCTCTCTGCCCTGCTTGGCTTCCACTTGACCCGTGGGCTGTGGCCTGGGTGCCAAACGCCCAGGTCTCTGGGCTGGGTGAAGGTGAGACCCTGGGCCTCCTTTGGTGAGCACCAGCTCCTCCTCAGGCTGGCAGTGGGGGATAGGGGTCACTTGGACCCCCAGAAATCCTTGCTCTGGTGTCTCCACAGCCCCACAGAGTGGGGGCCAGGCAGGGATGGAGTGGTCAGTGTGTCCTAGAGCCAGGCATCTAATTGGTCCCAGGAGGAGTCCAGAGCCTAGCCCCATGGTGGGAGGTGAGGAGAGGAAGGCACTGGGTGCAGGAGGGGGAGCAGGAGACTGAAGGGGGCAGGGTCCGGGCTGGGGGTGGGGCATGGCAGATATCCCCAGGTGGGGTTTTGGTGAGGGTGATGGGTGGCTGGGAGGTGGAGGGCTGCAGGGGAGGCGAGGCCAGTGTGAAGACATGGCATGAGTGACAGCAGAGAGGGGGCCAGGTCTTTTGGGGAGGGTGCATGGTGCGTCGTCGTCACCATCACACTGAGAGCGGCGCCCTAGAGGAGGCTGCTGGGGGGCTGGGCCCGGCCAGTCTGCCTGGGAGGGTGGCGGGAGTCACAGGGTGGGGGCAGAGCGGTCAGGGTCCGGCGGGGCTCTGGCCTGTGGACACACGAGGAGGGAGGGGGTGTTTGCGGAGCTCCAGGTGGTCCTGCCCTCGCCCCGCAGGGACTGACACGAAGGAGATTTCGACTAATGGCAAAAGCAAGTGAAATGAGCCGAGGACAGGCTGGGGCGGGCGCTCGCCAGACGCGTGGTGCTGACCATGCACGATGGAAAGAAAGGGTGTTCACACACGGGCCACAGACACAGCGGGCGCTCGCCCGGCTCCTGCTCCTGCTCCTGCTCGGCTCTGTCTCTGCGCCGAGGCGCCCCGCCCACGCCCGGGCCTCACCTTGGACTCGCGCTCCTCCAGCAGCGTCTCCAGGCGCTTCTGCGCGGCCCTGCCCTCGTGGTCGTCGCTGACCAGGAGGATGATGTGGTTCCAGCTGTAGACGCGCATCATCTCAAACCAGACGCTCGACTGGTGGGAGTAGGGTGGCACCGTGCGCAGGAAGCTCAGGTGGATGCTCTGTGGGGATACCGGAGGCTGATGGGTGGGAGGGACCGAGACCTCTGCCAGGCTGGCGAAGGCAGACCAGCGCTTCCCCCGCTGCTGCCCTGATACGGCTGGGGGACGCTTCTAGACCCCAGACACCGGGGTCCCTACTGCTCCCCACTCCTCCCTTTACACTAATGGGGGATGCTCGCCAGCAGACAGGGACCCAGTGGGACTTCCTGATACCCCTGCCCTCACACCATTCTCTTCTCCCTCCCCCCCCCCCCCCCCGAGTCTGAGAAAAAGAGGCTGGGTGTTTGCCAGCAGCACCCTGACCACATTGGGTGTCTGTGGGAGTGCCCCTGGGGCAGCTCCCCACCTTCCGGGCAGCACCCCCTGCTGGACAACTTAGACTCAGAAAGTTCTCCCTGACATGCAGCATCTCAAAGATCCCCTCTGGGGCCACACGCTGTCCTTCTACAGTTATTTACATAACCGTAGTATTTGTTAGGAAGTTTCCACTCTCGGGGTTAAACATTTCATCTCTTCACCAAGCCCAGAGGTTGTCGCTTGCTGGCTTGACTTGCTTGTCTGTGTGCACTAACCACCAGGGAAGGGCATGCTGGGACTCAGGCATGGAGCAGGCTCTGCCCTCCTCAGCCTAGGTTCTGTGTCTGTCCAGGAAGCACTAGTCCCTTTAGCATCCCTGGGGACAGACACTGATCTTGTGGTCCTCTGGGACCTCCAGGTTCTTTTTTCACCTGCTCCCTCTGTGTGGCCTGGGGGCAGTGCCTTGGAACCCAAGTGCAAGAATGCCCCTGTGCCTCTGTCCACCGTTCACCTGGCAACATGGCTGCAAGGGAGTTGTAGTTGGGGTCTTGGTCTGGCTCTCACCCAGGCCTTCCTGGTTCATGTGTTGGGCACAGACTGGCTGTTCGTTGGGACCACGAGTGGAGCCAGGGTGGCGTTGCAAGGTTTGACCATTAGGTTTGCTCTCATGCCGGACCAGAGCGTTGGACCACAATCTGGCTCTGGGCTGGGGGCTCCTGCTGGGCTGGGGTCCTGCCCTGGGAGGGGGCTCCCCCAGCCTCTCCTGTGCTCCACCAGCTGTTTTCCTGCACTTTTCTCCCCTTTGCGTGTGAGGTGACCAGTGCCCAGAGAGGCAAAGGAGGCAGGGCTGGAGGGCTCAGGCAGGACATTTTGTTTCTCCACAGCTGTGGTCTCAGTGCCTCTGAGCATTCAGGGTGTCTCAGCTGTGTGCCGAGCTGCCAGGGCCCCAGGAAGGGTGGCTGCTCTGGCCTCCAATTAACCTCCTCCCTGGAAGGCCTTCTCAGAGAGCCCCACATCCTGGCCTCACTAACCCCTCGCCTCTGGGCAGACCCATCCCTGACCTCCCCAGAGACCCCTGGCTGGGATGACCTCTGTGCCGTAGGTGGCTTTATCTAAGACTCTGGGCTCCCAGCAGGATGAATTTGGAGAAGACGAGGAAACCCAGGAAGCTTCGGGCACACAGCTCAGCTCTCTGGCCCCTCAGTTCAGGCACCAAGCTGGATGTCCCCTGCCAAGCAGCCCCTTGGGGACTGTCTGCTGGTGGCCCCAGACCTGGAGGGAGATGAGGAGCAGGCTGTGGCAGCCCTCTTAGCCTCTTGGTGGCTAGTTTGCACTCCAACTGATGGGTCCTCTCAGAACTGTGGGCAGACACTGTGGGAGAGCTGTTGACCTAGAGCAAGTGTCCTGCAAAACCAACCTGGTGACCTCTTGGCTCTTCCAGCTGCCGCTCCAGGATTGGACACCTCTAGCCAGAAGCCCCAGCCTGCGGCCACAAGAGCACCCCATGATGCTGAGCAGTGGTCAGGCCGGCCCCTCCTGCCGTGAGCTGTTCCTCATTCACCCTGCACAGGCCCTGCGGTGGGAAGGGCTGGGAACCACAGCTTCCTCGCTGCCTGGTATCCAGTCTCAGGCTTTTCCTCCTCCTGGAGCCCCCTTCTCCAGCTCTCCAAAGCCCGCCTGTCATGTTGTCCAGGAAGCCTCCCTGTGTATGTCTTCTCCTGGCCCACAGAGATCTCTGCTGCTTCGGGGGGCTTGCTGTTGGTGCCTGTCACCTGTCAGTGGGCCATCTGCCCAAGTGGGTGTGTGTATGTGGCTGCACACATATGTGAGCATAGGTGTAAGTATGTAAGTGTGGGCATGTATGAGTGTGTGATGGAACGTAAGTGTGTGTGGGGGGAGGGTGAATATGTTAGTGTTATGTGATTGTGCACCTGAGTGTGAATGTATGAGTATGCGTGCAAATGTGCATATGGGTGAGTGTGTGTGAGAGCACACGAGTGTGCATGTGTGTTTGTGTGCATGTGCTCATGGGTGTGTATAGGTGTGAGTGTATGGATTCGTTTGTGTCTGTGTGAGTTTATGTGTTGTGAGTGTGTGTACAGGTGAGCATGTGCATGAGTGTGGGTGAGTTTGTGTGTTTATGAAACTATGAATGTGTGTGGGTGTGTGTGTGAGCGTGCCCAAATGCGTGAGCTCATGTATTGCCTTGCTGCTCCTTGAGCACAGAGCCCATGGCCTGAGTACCTCTGTGCCCCTGCCCCATCCTGGCACAGCACCTGCCCACCCTCCTTCCTCCTCCCCAGCAGCTGCAAGAGCCAGCCACCCAGGTCTGAAGACAGGAGCAGAGCAGCGGGGTCCCCATTGAGTGGTCAGGCTTACCTTGTCTGAGTAGATGGACATGCGGGTGGTCAGCCCCAGGACAGGGATGCGGTAGAAGCCAGCTGTGTAGGAGACGGGGGTGGGAGTGAAGTGGTCGTTGGGGGTAGGTGGGTGGCTAACTAGGATGGCATAGACCTGTGGACACAAGGTACAAGGTCAGCTCAAGCAGGGGGCAGTCCGAGCACTGTGCCAGAGCCAGCCATCAGAAACGGCAGAGGCTGAACCTGGCAGGCCAATGGGGGGCGGGGCACCTGGGGGGCACCACTTTTGTACACACACAGCCCCAGGAGCACACACCTACGAGGCAGGGGGACAACACCCCATAACCACCCTCTGACTATACATGAATTGTAGGGAAAGGCAGAGGCAGAGCTGGATCCCAAGAGGACACACCGGGAGGTGGCAGGTCCCTCCTCACCCGTCTGCTGGGGTCTCCCCTCAGTCCCCCCACACTGGGGGGCTGCCCTGAGGTGTGTGGGGAGACTCTGAAAGGGGGGCAAAGGCCTGTCCCTGTGATGTCTGGGAACCGTACACGCCGCCCCCGCCGGGCCGGGCAGCAGGGCTGGTCTTACGTCATGCTGACAGCCACACCTAGGACACCCACTGTCCCTTCTCTCAAGCAGAGGTAGGCGGAAGCTGGTGCTCCCGAGAGGGAGGGCAGCTTCAGAAGGTCTGACTCAAGCACCACAGACGGAGGTTTAGTGGGAGAAGCCAGGCAAGGAGCTGCCCAGGGGCCAGGGTCCCTTTTGCTGGTGTCTTCCAGGGGCGGGCCGAGCTCGGCTCAGCTTGAACAAGGCCCAGGGCTGACTTTGATCAATGACCACATCCTCAAGGAAGGGAAGGGAGGCACTGGGGGGCAGCCCCACCTTCCTGCCGGAACCAAGGCCCCAGTGGGCAGGTATGAAGCCAGTGGCTCAGCCCCGAGGCAGGGAGACAGAATGGGGGGCAGATGGCTCGGCAGTTCCACACCACCCCACATTAGAAGAACCTGCATGTGTCCCACCTGTGCCTTTTCCCGTCTCTGAGCCACAGGGCCCACCTGATTCTGCAAACGGGGGCGGGGGGCGGTGAGTGTGCTGGCCTCACATGGCAGGGGCGATGGCTGCCATGCTAGCACAGTGCCTGGCTTGCAGGGTGTACTCAGTGAGTGACAGGTGCTGCCATCACTTCTGCTCTGGCACTGGCTGTTCTCTGAGGGGACAATGCCCACAGAGAGCAGAACTGTGAGTGAGTTAGAGGAGGGATTCCCCAGAAAGGGTCCCACCTGGACTCCCTGATTCCACTCCTTCATGTCCCTCCCCCATGCCAGATGGAACATGTGACCAAAGCTGCTGGCCACAGAGGCTTCACCTAGTCCTGTCCCATGCTGCCCTGGGCTGGGGCACAGGAGTGGATTGTGAGTGGCGAGGGGCAGATTTCCGAGCAAGGCTCTGGCCTCTGCAGTTGGAGCTGCTGGACTGGTCTCCCTCCCCTGGCCTCATCTCCAGTCTTCGCCTGAGGGCCTGGCCAACGTTTGCATGAGGATGTGTGTACACACGTGTGACCACACAGGTGTTCATGAGTGTGTGCTGGGATATGCGTGTGTATAATGTATGCCCCAACATGCCTGCATTTGTATGTGTGTGTGTATGTGTGATTGAGCCCAGTGTGGAAGACACACGTGTTTGCATTGCAGCTGGGCATGCCAAGCAGTGTATGGCACATGAGTGTGTGTGTCCATGGATGTGTATGTGTGGGTGGGCAGGTGTGCATGTGAGTGAGCATGTGCAATTGGTTGTGTAATGCGGATGTGCATGAGTGTGTGGTAGTGTAAGTCTGTGCATCTCTGTGCACAAACATGGATGTACTGTGTATGTGCGTGTGTGTGCTTGTGTCTGTCTGTGGATGTGGCGTGGCTGGCAGGTGAGTGTGTGTGAGCAGCGCTTGGCCTGGTGTCGTCCCGCCTCTTACATAAAGGGCTGCATTGCAGTGATCCCGTGGCTTCATTGGGATTCAGCAGGCGGTGCGGCCCAGGGGCGGACAGCTACGACAGGCAAAATCTCAGGAGTCGTGTCCTCCCCCGCTGCGCTGGCTGCCAGCGGCTCCCATGCTGTGCCCTGACACCTCCCACATGTGCAGTCCCCACTCCCACCCTATGGAATACCCTGCTTCGACACCTCGGCCATTTCCCATCTTGGGCAGACCTGCAGGTGGGGGAAGGGGAGGGACGAAGGGAAGGAGATGGAGAAGCAGAAACAAAGCTGTCCCCAGACCCCATCCAGCTTGAAGCCCTTCAGTGCATGCACGTGAGCCCAGAATGCCCACCCCCACGCTGACACCAAGCGATGGAACAAACTGCCAAATGCCTGCCTGCCATATGTCTGCACACACTGGTCAGGATCTGGAGCCCTGGGACCCTTGTGAGGACTGGCCACTGTGGCAGGGGACCAGTCTGGGAGCCAAGAGGGGGAACTGGCAGACATTGGTATTTGGCTGCTAGTAAGACCACCCTTCTCCAAAAGGAGCCAGCTGACTTAGGGGTCCTCTCTTAAAGGAAGGAGAGGGCTAAGAGAGGATGGAATGAAACTGGGACAGCAGGAGGAATGGAGGGTGATGGAGGGAGGGGGGAGTGGAGGGAGGAGGGGCAAAAGAGGGCACAGCAGGAGCCCTGGGGGGGCCGGCACCTGGCTGGAGATGAGGTCCTCGCACACCGACAGGGCCATCTGGATGGCGTTGGGCTTGTGGGTGACAGAGGTGGCGTTGAGCTGGATCTTCCAGGAGCCGTGCCGCTTGTTGGCCTGGTTCACAGCCTCGCGGAACATCTGCTCGTGCTTCCGCGTGCTCAGCACCGCGCCGATATTGACGATCTTGGGGTCGCAGGAGGCACGGGCGAAGGAGCAGGAGAAGAGCAGGGCGAGTGTCAGCAAGCGCATGGTGCTCATGGGCTCGGGGCAGCGCCCTGGCTCTGGGCAGCACAAATGCGGGGCCCTTGGCGCATCCCCAGCGGGGTGCCCCGGCCGTCCTGCGCGCGCCCGATCCCGCGGGCTGGGGGCGCCACGTCTTTCCCGGGAGCCCGAGTCCCGGGACGTCTGCGGGAGTGAAGGGGGCCCACGGGCTCCGCCGGCCGGGGGGGTCCCGGGCGCGTGCGTCCCCGCGCTGGCCCTGGCGCTGCCGCTGTCCGCGGTGCTGAAGCGGTTCCCGGCGCTGCCCTGGGCGCCCGGCGCCGAGAGGACACCGGGCGGCGGCTCCTCCCGGGCTTCGCTGGTCCGATTCCCGACGCTGCGGCGACTGCGGCAGCTGCGGAGCCGCGAGCGGGGCCAACGTCTCCTACCCCTCCCGCCGCCCCCGCTTCCCAACACGGAGCCGAAGGGGGGGCGCCTCCCGCGCCTGAGTGTGCGCCTGCGTTCGTGTGAGCATTCGTCAGGATGCGCGGGAGCGGGGAGCGCCTGCGTGAGAGTGTGTGTGCGAGTGCAAGTGTGTGCGTGTGCGCGCGTGTCCGTGTGGGTAGGTGTCGCTGGGACAGTGACCTGGCTGTCTCGGTCCTGCAGGGAGCTGAGTCCGTGTCACTGCGTGGAGCCTTGCATATCTTTTAACATGACCGAACGTGTGCCAGTTTGTGTGTGTGTGTGCACGCGCATGCACAAGTCCTCACCCATAGTCAGCTATATTTCAGGGCCTGACTCTGCCCCCTGGAGGCCTAGAGGTGTGGAGAGGCCCTAAGCCATGCCTCTGGGGAGGGACAGGGGGCTCCTCTCTCCAGAAGGCTCAAAAATGGGGGAGAGACCTCATTTGTCTGGCCATGTGACTTGGACTCCCCCTGGAGGTTTTAGAAAAATAGAAGGGGTGACAGGGGCTGCCCCCATGTTGAGCTGGATCTTCCAGGAGAGTCTGGGGGTCTGGACCCAAACCAGCTGTGGAAAAACCAAGGCCAGAGGAAGCTCTGTCTGCAGCACATGGGACTAAGGTTAGACACCAGGAAGCACTTGCTCCAGCGAGGTGTGTGCTGGGATAGACATTCAATTCCCCTGCTTCAACCCTTCTCCCCTCTGCAGCTCCTCCATAATTCACTCCCAGCCCCCACTCTTCGGCCCCTTTCCAGAGGCTCCCTCACCTCTCAGGTCCTCAGGATCCTAATTCTTTGTCCCTACCACCTCTGGAGTGTGCTTCCCCCTCCCTAAGGCAAAGGATGGCTGAGACTCCACCCCTTGCCAGTGACATCACCGTTTCCAATAGCAACTGAGGATTCTGCAGACCCAACAGCAAAAGCCCCCAATGAGGACAAAGCAGGGTCGCCCCCACACCTACGTGATGTCCTGAGCAGCCAAGAGGGAGGAGCCATGCCCCTCCCATCAGGGCCCCACTCCCTGTCACCCCTGCAGTTCTCATCACTAGGCTGACCCCCCCCTCCAGAACCACACACAGACCCCACACTGCGGGACCCTCTGGCACTGAGTTGTGCGCCCTTTCTTGGCCCCTTCTCTCTCAATGCAAGGGAACTGTTGCTTGGGGGCTAGTCTTCCCACACCCTGCTGCAGCCCCACACCTCTCCGTTCAGGGATTAAGGTCCCCAGTGGAAGGAACTCCAGCCCTGGGCACACTTACTCGACCCTTGGGCTCGCCGGAGGGCATGTGGGGGCTGCTCAGGGGCCAAGAGCTGGCCCCATCTCCACAGGGTCTGTGACCGATCTCCAGGCTTCTGTGGCCTCTGGCAGGTCAGAGCTTGGAGGCTGCATGGGTGCATGGGGTTGGGCAGCCACCAGGTCAGCCAGCTCTGCTGTGGCCCAGACAGCTCCAGGACAGCGTGGGGAGGAAAAGGATTCAGCAGGGGCTGCAGCCAGAGGCCTGGCCGCTCCCACCCACCCCAGTCCCGCAGTGGGGTGCTGGAACGGCTCCTACTGGCACTCGAGGGGCCATTTCTAAATATTCAGAAATCTGTGAGCTGGCTGTTACATGGTTGGGAGCTTGCAATTGGCCATGGTGGGAGTATTTATACCATGGAAATTGCCAAACCCTGAAAACCAGGGCCCCCTTTTTTCTCTTCAGAGTATGTTTACCAGCACGCCACCGCCCCCCAGGCTAGGGGTGCTCGGGCTCTTGTCTGGAGCCCCTTGTGCAGCTCCCAGTGTTCACGGATGGGGTGGAGGCTGTGCCTGTGCCCCAGGCCTCGGCTCCCTCCCAGAAATGAGTCTCTCCTGGGGTCAGCTCTCCATTTTACCTGGTGGGCTTTGTCCCCACCTCCCATCATGGCGGTGTGGCTGTAGGATGCCTGACTTGCTTTGCCCTGAGGTGACAGATGAACTGGCTGGGACTTGATCCCTGTCAATCCTGGTGAGTCAAATTCTGTGGGGAGAACCAAAGAGACTGGGGTGCTGTCTCTGGCCCCAGGTGGGGAGGGAGGCCAGGTCCTGCCCCAAGCCTCCATGGGGAGGTGCCCTCTGGATGCACGGCCACCTCAGTGTTCACTCATTCTGCCCAATATCTGGTCTCTCCTCTGGGAACTGCAGCCACACTCCAACAGTGGGCTCCAGAATGGGCTGTCAGTCATAGATGCAGACCCCCCCTTGGCCTCAGTCAACTGACGGAGGGGTTGTCACATGACCCAAGCCAACCACTCAGGGTTCTTCCCTGAGATTTTGGCCAGAGCAGAAACTGGGACAAGAATCCATTTCTACATCTTCTCTGGAGGTGAATCTCTGAGAATTGGGGCTCAAGAGCCACCTGTGGACACATCTCTGTCAAGAGAAAGCCAGTTTGAGAGGAGAAAGCTGACAGGCAGGGAACAGCAGGTGTCCAAGAGCTGTGTTCAGACACCTTGCCCTTGGCTGGCCAAGTGGTCAGAGGACAGGACTTTGCCTGGTGTCCACCTGCTGTGAGGGCCTGCCTCCCACTCAGTACTGGGAAATTGGGCTGGCCATCAGCAGACCTGGCTGCCAGGTGAAGACATGGCCTGGAGTCAGGGTCTCTGTCCTCTGCTCTGGGGAAGCCAGGGGCCCTCCCAGAGAGCAGCCTCAGACACCAATGATGCCGTCTTGCTTCTCTCATGTTGACTTCCACTCACACACCTTTGCTCACATGGTTCTGCTGCCTGCCTCCACCACAAGAGCCCTCCTATTCTTGTCCCCATCCTCTCTGGCTTTCCAAATTCCACCTTTCCAGGAAACCCATCTTCCCAATACCACAAAGTCCCCACAGATCCCATTGTGGGCAAGACTCAACATTCACATTTAATTCACTCAACACATACTGAGCACATCCCATGTGGCAAGCACTGTTCTGAGTGCTGGGGACAGCGGTGGGAGGGGGAGCCCCCAGCTCAAAGCACATGGAAAGCAAATCAGTACTTAGACCATTTCATGCAGCCTCCCATACTCTGAAGAGAAGGAAAGCAGAGCAGGAGGATGGAGAGTGACAGGACTGTGTGGTGGGTTTCACATGTCTGCAGTTTCTTTGCATCCCCTCCAAAGGGGGAGCCCACATGGAGAGGACTTGGTGACTTTTCTATTTTTTTTTTCTGCTTTATCTCCCCAAATCCCCCTGGTACATAGTTGTATATCTTAGTTGCAGATCCTTTTTTTTTCCTGCACCACATTCTGCTTGTGGCAGAAGTGATGATGTGTGACTTCCATCTGGCACTGTCCTTCTTGGGCCCTCTGCTCTGGGGGAAGCCGGCTGGCTGCCTGTCGTGAGGAAGTCCACCAGCCCTGGGAGGAGCTGTTGTGGAAAGGAACCCCATGCCAGTGGCCTCCTGCCAACGGCCAGCACCAATGAGCCAGATGTGGGAATGCAACACCTTGGAAACCCCAGAGGCCCTCCGGCCCCAGTCGAGCCTTCAGATGACCACAGCCCTGGCTGATGTCTTGATTGTCACCTCAGGAGAGACTCTGAGCCTGAACCACTCTGTCACACTGCTCTAGAATTCCTGACCACAGAAACTGTGGGGATAATAAATGTTTATTGTTGTTTTAAACATCAAGTTTTGGGGCAATTTGTTGTTCAGCAATAGACAACTAACTAATCAGTACAGGTTGCTATTTTTGTGAATGCCTCCCCTAAAAGACGTTTGAGAAGATATCTGAATGGAGTGAGAGAGCGAGCCATGCAAATATCTGAGGAAAGAGTGTTCCAGAAAGAGGGAGTGGCACTTGCAAAGGCCCTGTGGTGGAAGCGTGTGGCACGGAGTAGAGTGAGTGAGAAGCAGACAGGGAGGATGCTGGGAGGACATGGGTCAGATCATGTGGGACCGAGTAGGCCATGATGAGGGCCTCACCTTTACTCTAAGTGAGACAGGAAGCCATTGAAGGGATTAGACCAGGAGAGTGACACGATTCAACTTATTCTTTAGAAAGGACCACCTGGCTGCTCTGTGGATAACCAAGAAAGGAACGAGGGTGGCCAGCCAGGAAGTTACTGGGATAATCCATGTGCCAGGCGAGAGACGTAGAGGTGACAAGACACGGGACGAGGAAGGCGAGGAGCCAAGAATAACACTGAAGTTTTGTCCTGAGCAACTGAGAGAACGGGGACACTACTTACTGGAAATGAAAATGTGGGGGCTGAGCAGGTTTTTTGAAGTGGGAATCAAGATTTCAATTTTCTTATAAAGTTCCCACTAAGTGCTCTATAGATCCCACTAATTTTGATAGCTGTGTTTTTATTTTCTTTCAGTTACACATCTTTTCTAATTCCCCTTGTGACTTTTTCTTTGATTTATGGGTTATTTAGAAGTGTGTTATTCAATTTTCAAATATTTGGAGACTTTCCAGATATCTTTCTGATATTGATTTTTATTTTAATGTCAATATGGTCCGAGAACATACATTGTATGATTTTAAATACATTGAGACTTGTTTTATGGTCCACAATATGGCTTTTCTTGGTGAATGCTCCATGTGCAGCAGAGAAAATTCTAGTGTATTCTTCTGTTGTTGGGTGGAGTGTTCTAATAAATATAAATATATCTCATTGTGATTTTAATTAGAATTTCCCTAATGACTAATTTTGGGCATCTTTTCATATGCTTATTGATCTTATGTATATCTTCTTTGGAGAAATGTCCATTCAAATCTGTTGCCCTCTTTCTTTTTTTTGAGGAAGATTAGCCCTGAGCTAATATCTGCTGCCAATCCTCCTCTTTTTGCTGAAGACGACTGGCCCTGAGCTAACATCTGTGCCCATCTTCCTCTACTTTATATGTGGGACACCTGCCACAGCATGGCTGCCAAGCAGTGCCTAGATCCATACCAGGGATCCCAACTGGTGAACCCTGGGTCACCTAAGCGGAATGTGTAAACTTAACCTCTGCGCCACCCAGCTGGCCCCCTGTTGCCCATTCTTATTGGGTTAATTATCCTCTTAATATTGAGTTGTAAGGGGGGCTGGCCCCATGGCCGAGTGGTTAAGTTCGTGCGTTCTGCTTCAGTGGCCCAAGGTTTCACCAGTTCGGATCCTGGGCATGGATATGGAACCACTCATCAGGCCACGATGAGGTGGCGTCCCGCACAGCACAACCAGAGGCACTCACAACTAGAATATACAACTATGTACTGGGGGCGTTGGGGAGAAGAAGGGTGAAAAAAAAGATGGGCAGCAGATGTCAGCTCAGGTGCCAATCTTTATAATATATATATACTGAGTTGTAAGGACCCTTTATATATTCTCGATAAAAGTCTTTTGTCAGATATATGTTCTACAAATATTTTCTCCAAGTCTGTGACTTGTCTTGTCATTTTCTTAACATTGTCTTTAAAGTGCCAGAGTTTTAAATTTTGATGAAGTCCAATTACCAATTTTTTTCTTTCGATCGTGCTGTTGGTGTATCTAAGTTATCTTCGCCTAACCCAAAGTCACGAAGATTTTAGTTTATGTTTTCTTCTAAGAGTTTTGTAGTTTTAGCTCTCACATTTAAGTCTACGATCCATTTTGAGTTTTGCGCGCGTGTGTGTGGTATGAGGCAAGGTCTAAATCGGTTCATTTGTATGTAGTTTTCTTGTGACGCCTCTGTCTGGTATTGGGGTCAGGTTAATATTGACCTCATAGAATGAGTTGGGAAGTGTTTCCTCCTATTTTGTTTCTGGAAGAGCATGTGAAGGAGTGGTGTTAATTCTTTGGTAGAATTCACCAGTATGACCACCTGGGCTTGGGCTTTTTTGGGGGAGGAACGGAGGTTTTTAAATTACTAAACCAATTTCTTTATAGGTTATTCACATTTTCTATTTCCTCTTGCATCAGTTTTGGTAATTTGTATCTTTTTAGGAATTTGTCCATTTCATCTAAACTGGTTTATTGACATAAAGTTGTTCATAACATTCCTTTACAATCTTTTTATTTCTGTGAGGTCAGTAGTGATGTCCCCTCTTTCATTCTTGATTTTATTTTTTCTTTATCAGTCTAGCTAAGCATTTTTCAATTCTGTTGATCTTCCCAAAGAAATGCCTGTCTCACTAATTTTCTCTGTCATTTTTCTGCTTTTTATTTCACTCACTTCTTCTCTAACCTTTATTCTTTTCTCCTGCTTGTTTTGTATTTAGTTTGCTTATTTTTTCCTAGCTTCAGGCAGGAACTTAGGTTTTAAATTTTGAGGTCTTTCATCTCTTTTACTATAAATGTTTACAGTTATGCATTTCCCTCTCAGCTCTGCTTTAGCTTCATCCTATAATTTTTGACTTTGTTTATTTGTTTTCATTTAGTTCAAAATATTTTCTTTATTTTATTTTATATTTTTTAAAGATTTTTTTTAATTTTTCCTTTTTCTCCCCAAAGCCCCCCAGCACATAGTTGTGTATTTTTTTTTTTAGTTGTGGGTCCTTCTAGTTGTGGTATGTGGGATGCCACCTCAGCATGGCCTGATGAGCAGTGCCATGTCCATGCCCAGGATCCGCACCAGCAAAACCCTGGGCCGCAGAAGCAGAGCACACGAACTTAACCACTCCACCACGGGGCAGGCCCCCCAGATATTTCCTATTTTCCCTTGTGATTTCTTCTTTGACCCCTGGTTCATTTAGAAATGTGTTGTTTTAATTTCCCGAATATGTATCGATTTCCAAAACCTTTCTTCTTTTTATTTCTAGTTTAACACCATTGTGGTTAAAATACGTTGCATAACTTTCAACACGTTAAGTTTGCGTAGACTTGTTTTTCGGCCTAGCACGTGGTCTATGCTGGAGAATGTTGCATGTACACTTGAGAGGAAAGTATGACCTGCTGTTGTCAGCTGGAGTGCTCTGTGGCTGCTGGTCAGGTCACACTGGTTGCCAGCGTTGTTCAAGTCTTCTTAACTCGCTGATATTCTGCCTAGTTGTTCCATCTATTATTGAGAGTGGAATATTAAATCTTACTTTTGAATTGTCTATTTCTCTCTTCATTTGGGTAAACTTTTTGCTTCATGTATTTTGGGGCTCTGGTTTTAGGTGCACATAGATTTTAATGGTTATATTGGAAAAATAATATATCACGCAAACAGCAACCAGAAGAGAGCTGGCTGCACTAATATCACATGAAATGGACTTTAAGACAAACGTTGTTATCAGGGACAAAGGGTTCTGTGATCCTCTCAGCACTTTGAAGCTTTGCTTTCTGGCATCAGGTAGCCAATGAGCAGTCTGTTGCTCACTGGACCGTTGCTCCCTGTGGCTGACCTGTTTTTCCTCTCTGAAGTCTTTTGAGACCTTCATTGGTCCTTGGAACTCTGAAACTTCACAAGGATGTGTCTCACAGTGGGCTTTGTTCATCCATCCTGCCTGGCTTGGACCTGGGATATTTTCAGCTACAGAATTTCTTCCGTTAGGCTCTCACAATTTCCTCCCTTCCATTTTCCCTCTTTTATTTCTCAAAGCCTTATTCTTTGACCGTGAGATCTCCTAAGTGACTCCCTGGTGACCCCTTGGGATTCCAAGTGCAGTCTGGTGGACCAGCAGTACAGCAGCATCTCCTGGGAAGATGTAGGAGCTTCAGAACCTCAGACCTCGCTCCAGACCCCAGAGTTAGACTCTGCTTTTTTTTTTTCCTGAGGAAGATTTGCCCTGAGCTAACATCTGTTGCCAATCTTCCTCTTTTTTTTTTTTCGCTTGAGGAAGATGGGCCCTCAGCTGACATCTGTGCCAGTCTTCTTCTATTTTGTACGTGGGTCACTGCACAGCATGGCTGACAAGTGGGGTAGGTCCACACCCAGGATCTGAACCCATGAACCTGGGCTGCCAAAGTGGAGTGTGCTGAACTTAACCACCATGCCATGGGGCCGGCCTCGAGTCAGACTCTGCATTCTAAGAAGATCTGCAGATGGTTTGTTTGCACAGGAAGATCTGAGAAGCACTGGGAGAGGCCTCTAATTTTTTTGCTTTTTTTTTTTTCTCTATGTTCTGGTATATTTCCACTACTCTGTCTTCCAAAGTAATTACTGAAGTTTTTTCAGCAATAATACTTTTAGTTTCCAAGCGCTTCTCTTATTCTTTCTCTTTTACAGCAATCTATTCTTCTATAATAGACACAATGCCTCCTTGAGTCTCTCTGGGGGTTTAATGCCATCAATCCCGGATTCTTTGTTTCCGGGGTGGCTGTGCTTCTTGCTTATGTGGATCTTTCTCTTCCAGCTGCTGGTTTCCTTCACCCCTGAATCAGCCTTGCTCGAATCTTCCTAGTTCAGAAAGAGGGGGCCGGGTGACTTTTCTAGGTGGCTACTGTGCACTTTGTCTGCTCTTTGCCCACCAGTCTCTCCGGACTGTAAAGGCTGCAGGAGCTCTAGGGCAGCAGGTGGGAGCCGCCCCAGGCTGAGCAGTCCCTAAATGCTGGGGTGAGGGGACATGGTGGACATGGAGGCTCCCTACCACGAAAGACTTACTGTCCAGCTGCAGACAGCGTGGTCAGCAGGCAGCCCCCAGCGGTCAGCTCCTGCAGGGTCAGCCCGCAGAGAGCCACCTCGCACATGGTCATGCCCTCTCGGACACCTGGTGACTGAGCTGGGTGAAGGTACAAAAGTCTGGTCAGTTCAGCCTGACTGAGGCTCCAGCAGGCTGGCGTCACCATCCGACTTCTCCCTCTGCCCAATCCTGCTTCCTCTCACATCCTTTCACAGTGTGGAACCCCAACAGCTATTCTGCACCTCAAATTCCATCTCAGTGTCTGCTTCTGGGGACCCCACCTGGGACGGCTGTTCCCTGGAATGGTCTGAGGAGCCTGGCAGTAAGATGGGGTTTGCTGCTGGGTCAGGACTGCCCTGCTGGCAGCAAGGACTCAGGGTGGGGGGACCCAGGCACTGGTGGGCAGTGGAGCTGGCA
Source organism: Equus asinus (assembly GCF_041296235.1). Taxonomy (NCBI): domain Eukaryota; kingdom Metazoa; phylum Chordata; class Mammalia; order Perissodactyla; family Equidae; genus Equus; species Equus asinus. Next base: position 10,327,776 of record NC_091799.1, read on the forward strand.
GGAGCTGGCCCAGGGGGGCCATCCAGCCATCAAAGCTTTGCCGGGGGTGAATCAGGATATGTGTTAGTGGGAGGGATGGGAATGCGCTGGTGAGTGGCCCCATGTGTCAGGCGATTGAGATTTTGGACCAAATAGGCCATCAGGACTGGATGTATTCAACAGGAAGATAAAACACCCAAGGGCCAGGGGCGGGCTGCTGAGGGCCAGGGGTGAAGGCCAGGCAGGGCTCTGTCACTTATGCAGAAGTTCTCATCCCCTGAAGGGAGGGTGGCCGAAGCCCAGGCCCTGATATTCAGAACGGCTGAACCTTGAGGACACAGTCACCGGCCAAGGCTGGCCTGCCGAGCCAGGGCCAGAGGTCTGGGTGGGAAGCCCGGGGCTGCATGCTTGGGTTGAAAGGCCCCTGAGGCTTCAACCCTGAGTCTTCTGAACCTTCTGAGCCGGCAGATGTGGCTCCCACCAGCTCCAGCCCCTGGGAGATGTGCAGAGACTCAGCCTCCTCCCCCGAGACAACTCACGACCCCTTCAGCTCTCCCACCTCCCGGCCATGAGGCCTTTGCTAGGGGGAGCCAAGCAGAACCCAGCAAACCCAGTCTGTGCCTGGAGGCAAAGGAGCCCCCATCTCCACCCCGAGGAGCCACAGGACCCCACCAGCAGGCATTGGGGAACTGGGGCCGGCCCGTGGTACTGGATGCTACGGGCCTTACCAGGGCCTACAATGTCCAGCGGAGAGGGAGGTTTCCACACTCTTGAGCTCTCTCTCAAGATGCCAGATTAAGACATTCACAAACACCCTTAGAAGTTAGCAGGAACTCGTCATTAGATGAGAGGTGGAGAGGCCACTGTCGCTACGGCAGACAGCAGAGGGCAGGAGGGGAGGCTCAGGGAGACAGAGAGGCTGGACAGGACACATACCCATGAGCCCGGTGATGCCAAGGGCTGCCAGCTCTGGGTGGGGTCCACATGATCAACTGGCAGACCCTGTGGTGTGGGAGGCATCAGTGGTGAGGAAGATGCCATGTGGAGTTTGTGGCCCCAGTGGGAGTCACATGCAGGCTGTGGCTGGAGAAGGCCACAGTGCCAGCAGCAGAGAACTGAGTGTCTTTGGAGAAACAGCTGCTGGTAGGTCACCGGGTCCTGGCAGAGACACACCTGTATGAGCAACCCTGGCCTGAGAAGGACACAGCTTTTCAGGACCCATAGGGGTTATGGTCAGGGAAACTCCCTAGAGCTTCTGGAAGGAAAGTGGGCTCCAGGCTTTCAGCTGTGGACAGGAGAGAGAAGGAAGGGGCCCGAGGCCTCTGCCAGGAGCTGGGACAGCCCCCGCTCCTCAGGCGAGTCCTTTCATGGGCTCCTCACTGAGACGGACCCAGCAGGTGCCAGAGCCCAGAAGATACAAGGGGCCACCTTTCCCATGGTGTCCAGTCCAGGGCCTGGGTGAGGGGCCAGACCAGCAGAGGTGAGCAGCCAGCTCAGCCACAGGTGGGGCCACGTCCACCACAGTCCTGCTGGGCATGTGGGCAGTGAGCCAGGCCCAGAGAGAGTGGGGCAGGGAGGCGACCCATGTCATGAGAAATGACAGGAAGGAGGTTCCTCTGCCCCACACGCAGATCCACGTGGTGAGAAGGAGTGCCAGCCACACGGAGAAGCATCTCTGCAGACGTGCGGGTCAGGGGAGGAGAGGAGGGGACAGTGTCCTTCCCTCACAGGGTGACATGTTTACAGGGGCTGCCCCTCCCTCCCTCGAGGCTGAACCAGTGACCGGGATGGGCCGGGGGCTCACAGCCCAGCCCCCTCCCTGCCCAGCTGAAGCCACTGCAGAAGGAGTCTGACTCCTCCATAAGGGCTGTCTGCGCCGGGAGAGCTGGCTCTCAGAGAAGCTCGGCTTGCACACCTGAGACTCCGTTCTCTCCATCCCTCTCCGAGGCCTCAGCCTCGGTCACGTCAGTGGCTGGTGTAAGATGCTTAATTTTATGTGCTTCCTCCAGAATCAGCAGGACCAATACGGGTGGCCTCCTGCAGTGGGTGACTAATTGGAATTTACCTAGGTGGGCAGTGCTATCCCTCGCCCGGCCCCCCAGGAGCTTCTGACAGATCTTGGTGCTCACGCTCCTCCCCTGCTCTCTGGGGGGGGACACAGCCTCCATATTTGGGGCCACGGCCCTCGCTACTCCCCTGCAGCCTGGCCGAGGCTGGAGGAAACCAGCTGGCTCTGGCCTCTTCCCCTAGCTTTGCGTTCTGGGCCCCAGCGTCTGCTCTCCCCTCTGGAAAACAACACAGTGGCTCCCACCTCTCCCTGTGATGTGAGGAGCAGCATTAAATGCAGGCTGATGCTCCACCAGGTCACCAGAACCTCCCTGGCCCCCCACTGCAGCCCACGCATGAAAACCGCTGGTTTTCCCAGGGCAAGGATGCTGGCTGGGGGGTGGGTTCAGATGCAGCTGGACTCCAGTGGTTTGGAGTGGACAGAGGCTGCGTCCAGGCATCCCGACCCTGGCGTGACAGCCCGGTCAGGGCCACGCCCAGGCTCTGCCAGCCTTTTGCAAACCTCAGATTCGAACCACATGCCTTAGGATTCTTCTCTCAGCTGCTCCACAGGCAAGCAGAGGGCCAGGGGCACAGGAGGGTCGGCTAAGCTGGGGGCCTGGGTCCAGGTTTGGTCCAGGTTCTGCCCACCTTGGCTCCTCACTGCCCTAACTGCACCACCTTTTTTCTACACAAGTCGAGTTAGTTGGGTAAATGGTTGTAACAGCTCGCTCTTTAAACGTTTTATTTTCAAATAATTATACCTTCACATAAAGTTTCAAACAGCACAGACAGGTCCCGGGGACCCTTTGCAGTTTCCTGCAGCGTTGGCGTCTCACGTGATCACAGGACACCAGCGGGCCAGGGGAGGCTGCTGCTGCTCTGTGGCACTCATCGCAGGTGTGGACTCCTGTGCCGCCCTGCACTCGAGAGGCAGATGTCCCCTCACCACAGAGACCTCCCTCGTGCTGCTTTAAGTCACCCCCATCTCGGACCCCAGACTCCTGCGAATGAAACTGAGTTTTGAAAGACTGTCCGACTCTTGATTTTCCACAGTGCACAGGTGATTTCCAATAAACACGAGGTGCGGTGACTGACCCCCGGCCTGGCGAGTGCAGGTTTGACCAGCACGTGTGTGATGGGAAGAGCACCAGGTGTTCACAGCTCTGCTCCATCCAGGGGCTGGAGCCCACTGGGGGCCCTTTGGGAACAAGAGCCCACACTGAGCCGAACCGGCTCTGGGCTGCCCAGGGATCCCCTCGTGCTCCCGTCCAGCTCTTCACCAGGGTCTCAGGGGCCCTGAGACAACCTGGTGGGTCAGGCACCCTGGGGGCGGGCCCACAACCTGCCCCTTGACCCGGCTCCGCAGGGGTGGCTCTGGCACTCTCAGCTTGAGAGCCTGGTGACTCGCCCTCCTGCACGCGCATCCTCCAGATGCCACCATTTCCCTGGTGACAGGCTGTGCAGGGAGGGACGCCTGAGGGCATCGCTGGGACTACCAGCAGAGACCTCAGAGACGACCCTAGGAGAGCAGGGGGCAGGAGAGCGGACGAGCTTCCTGGAGCAGGTTCGGACAAGCGAGGGGCTGAGCAGGGGGCGCACACGCGGGGGAGCCCTCCGGACACCCAGAAAGGCTGCAGCCGGGACAGCCGGAGGCAGCGTGTCCCCCAAAGGGCAGCGGGCATTCTGGCCTGGAGAGCCCCCGGGAGGGCCGAGTTTGGGGTCCGGCAGGGCAAGCTCCGGGCAGGCGGAGCCGGGCAGACCTCGAGCGCAGGGCCGGGGGCGCTCCGCGCGCGTGCGGATCGCCAACACCGCAGAGCCTCGTGCACCTCGAAGACGCGGGGGCGGGACGCGGCCCCGAGAGCCGCCGCCTCGGGCCCCTCAGGGGCGACAGGGCGAGTCCCGCGGGCCGCCCGCGCCGGGCTCTGCCGGCTCGCTGAGCCCAGTCGGCGCGCGGGTCCCGCAGCGGGGGCGCAGGGGCCCGGCGGGCATGGCGGCGGGGCCGGCCGGTGCTCACCGCCACAGCCCCCGGGGCGCAGCGGGGCCACCAACGAGGCCCGGGAGCCGGCGGCGATCCGAGGCCACGTCTCTCGAAGCGCAGGGAGCCGCACGCCTCAGGAGAGATACGCGCAGGCGCCAGCAGACGCCTGCGCCGTGGGGTGTGAGGTCACCGCGCAGACGCGAGAGCGCGCCGTCGCAGGAGCCGTAGGACGTATACATACAGGCAGGTCGAAGGGAGGGCGTGCGCAGGCGCAGTGGGGTTAGGAGGGCGCGGCGCAAGCGCGTTGGCGGCGCAGCCCAATGGGCAGGGTGTGGACGGCACTGCGATGGCTGCCCGCGGGTGTAGGAGCGGCGGAGTCCTCGGCTCCTCTCAAAGCCCGGCCTCCTGACGCCGCCAGTAGGCGGGGTCCCCCGGGCTGCCTCCGCCGCTGTCATGTATCCGCCGCCGCCGCCGGCGCCGCCTCGGGACTTCATCTCGGTGACGCTGAGCCTGGGGCAGGGCTACGACGGCAGCAAGAGCCGGCGGCGGCGCTCCTGCTGGAGGGTGAGGGTCGGGCCGGGCCCCGTCCGTCGCGCCGCCTTCCGTCGTGCAGAAGCGCGAGCGGTCGTCCCGGGCCGGGGCTCGGAGGCCGGCCGCCGCAGCCGTCCGTCGGGGCCGAGCCCCGCGGGGAGGTCGGGGAGGGGCCGAGGGAGGCCGCCCACTGGTCTCCGCGTGGAGCGGAGCCTGAGGTCCCCGCTGTAGGGTCTCCCTCAGCACGAAGAGGAACAAGCACCACCTGTTTAACCGCGTGCGGTCCCTGGTGGTCTTGGGCCGCAGGGCGTCCACACACTGCATCTGGGCAGGTGCAAGACCCGGCCGGGTGTAAGCCAGAACGCGAGCTGTGGGACTCGTCCTCCGCCGCCCGCGCAACACGACAGAGGTGGCTTCCACGTCTGTTATTTCATCTTACGTGTGTCGTCCCAGCCCGTGGTCCCTGCTGAGAGGGAACAAGGTTCAGAAACAAGAGAACTCGCCCCTGACGTTCTGAATTATTCGTCATCCTCGCTGAGTTTCTGGCCTTTGGAGAAAGTTCCAGTTGCATTATTTTCGGTAAAAAGTGTCCTTCTCTGTCCTTCCCTTAGAAATGGAAGCAGCTGTCGAGATTACAGCGGAACGTGATCCTCTTCCTCCTCGCGTTTCTGCTACTCTGTGGGCTCCTGTCCTACATCAGCGTGGCTGACCAGTGGACAGGTATCAGCTACTCGTGTGCCTTAAAATGACAGGTGTGGGTCGTGGAGGGTGGACAGGCAGAAGCGGTCTTGCAGTCTGCCTTCACCCGCTCCAGGAGGCACGAATGTCAACGACTCGGCAGAAACTCAGATAGAAGGAAGCTCAGTGTTTCACCCGCCTTGCTAGGACGAGGATGTTCACTGACGTGTGACTGCTCCTGAGTGTCTGGTGTCAGTCCTGGTACCTCCCTCCTCTGCGTCTCGTAGAGAAATTCAGTCCTGACGTTGAATGCTCAGCCTAAATGCATTGGGCGAATTTCATAACACATGTTAACGCGGGTTTGGAAAGGACCGGGCCGAGTTCTGCTGCGGATGTAGAGAATCCTGAATTTCTCTAAGATTGCTTCTTTTAGGAGGAAAGCTTAAGAGCTGCCCCAGGTCGCTCAAGTAAACGGCCTGTTTGCCACCAATTGTGCCTCCTGGAGTGGAAGATTAAGGCCAGGTATTTTGGGTTATGGCTTGGGGATAAGGACAAAACTGCCAAGTGTTTTTAAAAGCTTTGATTCTTTGGCCATTCCTTTTTTTTTCTTTTTAACTGAGGTCCTATTGGTTTATAACGCTGTGTAATTTCAGGTGTACGTTATTATATATCAGTTTCTGTATAGCCTGCATTGTGCTCACCACCAATAGTCTAATTTTTATGTCACCATATAAATGTGCCCCTTTGCCCCTCCCCCTTCCCCTCTGGTCACCACTGTGTGCTTTGTCCGTGTGTTAGTTTATGTTCACTTGTGAGTGAAATCATACGGTGTTTGTCTTTCTCTATCTGGCTTATATCGCTTACCATAATACCCTCAAGGTCCATCCATATTGTTGCAAATGGGGCGATTTTGGTTTTTGTTGCGGCTGATTAGTCTTCCATCCTCTATATGTAGACATCGCATCTTCCTCCAGTTACCTGTAGAAGTGCACTTGGGTTGCTTCCATGTCTTGGCTATTGTGACTCATGCTGCAGTGAACAAAGGGGTGCACAGTCTCGTCGTATTGTTGGTTTCATGTTCTTCGGATAGAAACACAGTTGTGGGTTAGCTGGATCGTACGGTATTTCTATTTTTGTGTTTTTGAGGAATCTCCTCACTGTTTTCCATTGTGGCTGCACCAATTTGCATTTCCACCAGCAGTGTATGAGGGTTCCCTTTTCTCCACGTCCTCTGCGACATTTGTTATTTTTTGTCTTGTTAATTATAGCCGTTCTGACAGGTGTGAGGTGATATCTCACTCTCGTTTTGATTTGCATTTCCCTAATGATTAGTGACATTGAACATCTTTTCATGTGCCTGTTGGCCATCTGTCTGTCTTCTTGGAAAAATGTCCGTTCATATCCTGTGTCCGTTTTTCAATCGGGTTGTTTGTCTTTTTGTTGTTGAGTTGTGTGAGTTCTTTATATATTTTGGAAATTAACCCCTTTTCGGATACATGATTTGCAAATACGTGCTCCCAGTTGGTGGGTTGTCTTTTCGTTTTGTTCCTGGTTTCCTTTGTCTTTGGCCGTTCTTGCACAGTTAAGTGAGCGTGCTGAGGGCGCCTGCTCTCCCCCGTAGGGAATAACACCCGTCTGCGCGTGTTCTCCGCCCACTTTGCGTCTCCTCTAGGCCTGTGGCCTATGTGAGATACATGACATTCTCTTGTTTAGCCCCAGCTGGCAGGTCCGCAGAAGAGCACAAGATGAGACCAGCAAAGCCACCCGTCTTGCCAGCTCCTCAGAAGGCAGATGCTAAGGCAGAACACTTCCCGGGGGTCTTACCTCAGGTACTTTCGATAAAGCGAACGTGGAGTTGTAACCGGGGTCAGTTCCAGAAGCACTTGAAAACACGTGATGTTTCCACCAGATTGGGATGAATTCTTTGTCTTAGCGTTTGTTTGATGTTTTCACTTCACACTCGTTATCCTGGGCTGGCTGGACGAGGCTTGGGGAAGGCAGGAGGGCTGTTCTCTCCTTTGTTCTTCTTGGAGCACCTGCTGTGTGCCGGATGCTGTCAGGTGATGAACAAACAGACCTGTCCCTTCCCTCAGAGCTGCAGGCTGGCGGGAGGGAAGGCGAGACACAGCAACAAACAGAAGCAGGCAGGTGGCCCGGGGTGTGCCTCCCACAGGGAAGAGAGCAGCCACCCGGGAGACAGGGCTGGAGCGGGTGCCGGTGAGGGAGCGCTCTCCGACCAGGGGACACTGAATCGCAGTCCAAAGGCTGAGGAGCCGCTGGCACTGCGTAGAGTCGGGAGAGCGTGGCTGGTGGGCAATGAAACTGGCCTGGGCAGGAGGGCCTGGGCAGAGCCAGGGGCTGGGCTCAGTGCAGAGGGCCCCGTGGGTCCTTGTGGGGCATGAGCAGCACTAGAGGCTTCAGAGGCACAGACGGGGAGGGGGCTGGGCTCAGTGCAGAGGGCCCTGTGGGTCCTCGTGGGGCATGAGCAGCCCTAGAGGCTTCAGGGGCACAGACACGGGAGAGGGCTGGGCTCAGTGCAGAGAGCCCTGCAGGTCCTCGCAGGGCGTGGGCAGCACTAGAGGCTTCAGGGGCACAGACTCGGGATGGGGCTGGGCTCAGTGCAGAGGGCCCTGCGGGTCCTCGTGGGGCATGAGCAGCACTAGAGCCTTCAGGGGCACAGACAGGGGAGGGGCTGGGCTCAGTGCAGAGGGCCCTGTGGATCCTTGTGGGGCATGAGCAGCACAAGAGGCTTCAGGGGCACAGACAGGGGAGGGGGCTGGGCTCAGTGCAGAGGGCCCTGTGGGTCCTCGCGGGGCATGAGCAGCACTAGAGGCTTCAGGGGCTCAGACATGGGAAGGCTCTGAGGTGGGATGTCTGAGATTTTCACCGTGAAGATTCTCTGGCCGCTGGGTGGAGACCTGGTGTGGAGCGTCAGGAGTGGAGGCAGGAGGCAGGAGAGCTGAGCTGCCTGCACCGTGGGGAGAGTGTGCGGCTGGAGAAAGGCTGGGCAGGACTGGGCCTGCTTCAAGGGGAGGGAGGGGCCAGCAGAAGCCAAGTAGTTCCTGGCTGGGGACATGCAGGTGCTCCCTTCTGGACCTGCCCAGTTCCAGGTTCCTGGGGCCCCAAGGAGAAGTGCACGTGCCACGAGGTCAGGATCAGAGTCTGGGCACGGGAGAGGTTTGAGAGTCCACAGTAAGGGGTGTGTGTTGTCTAGAAAGGGAGGAGGAAGGGCCGGGCATGATCTGGAGGCACCCCCACCCTTACCATCTGGGCTGGGGAGAAGACAGGCCGTGGAGACGAGAGGGCAGTCAGGAGGCAGCCAGAGAAGCAGGAACCATCCCCTCCGAGAGTATGCCTTTGAGAACCCAGTGCGCTCTGACCTGGGGACACCCTCAGTTGCTAGTCAGGGGATCAATGTGGGCTGAGGCGGCCCCGGGGAGAGGATCCTGGGCCAGGGGCTGGCTCCACCCTGCAGGGCTGCCCTGGGGAGAGAGAGGAGCCCACTCTCCACACTGTCTCACTCTCACTCTGTGTGTAGAAAGGAGAATTTCCTCCCCTTTGGAAGGGACAAGCGTTTCTCTCGCTTCTTTGGGCCTCTCTTTTGCATATGGACTCTGAAGTGTGTGAAAGCAGAACGTGGCATGTTTCCCCAGCAAAAGGCACATTTCCACTGCGCGAAATGTCTGTAGTCCAGTCTCTGGTGTCCAGCAGGGTCTGGATGGTAAGGGGTGAAAGTGTCCGTCTCTGCTGCAAGGCCTCGGGGAAGGCTGCCCTTCTGCAGGCCCTGGGGCCTCTCTTGTGAGGACCCCAGGACTGTTCCTGAGACCTGTCTCAGCCATGGTGCTGTGGCAGGGCCACACCCCACTCTCTCTGCCAAGGGGCCCAGCTCTGAGTCGGTTGCATCTTTACAAGGAGAACGTCTTCCCGGATTACGGGGACGCTGAAAAGCAGAGACTTTTCCATTGCAAGTCGTCCTCCTTCCCGTCCTCGTCCTCGGGAGGAGCCGTCGTCACACCCACTATTGAGGGTGCCACCCCGTCTGGGAGAGTGCTGCACTCAACACAGCGCCTGAGCCCTGCGCTCTGTCCCTGGCCCCCGGCACCCTCTGCCTCCCGCTTTGTTCTGAGGATGAAGCGGGGCAGTGCCAGGGCAACAGTGTTCTTTGAGGATGTGGTTCTAAGCCTTTCTTGCTACCCCTAGGGTCTGTGACAGCCTGGAAATATGCCGGGCCAGGGGCTGAACCTGCTGTCGAGGGCTGCGCTGACCCGTCGGCAGAGTCTCCAGGAGGGTGGTCAGGGCCAGGAGAGTGTGCGGAAGGACCTGCCTCCCGAGTCTGCATTCGTGATGAAAAATGAAAACAGTTTCCTTTGGGGCTGTGCTGCTCAGCCCGTCCACCGCGCCCGTGGGGTTGGGTTTGACTGGGAGAGTGTCCCAGAGGGAAAAGGAACAGCGGCTCCTAGGCTCGCAGTTACTTTCACAAGTGACTCTCACTTTTGTCTAGAAGCCTCCACGGCATTTCCGACGGGGACCACCCAACCTGCAGATTAGAGCCCCCGATAAAGGCTCGAAGGACATGAGGCAGGGTGACACGCAGAGGAGGGAAGAGGCTGAAGGTGGTGCTCGCCAGAAAGAAAACGCCCAGAGAACGATCGTCAGGTACAAGGAGCACCAGAGATGGGTCTGAACGTGCGGAAACGCTGCGGCTGGTCCATTTGGTGTTTCCTTTTCTGAAAAACAAAGATAAAAAACCAGCATAACGTCTGCAGGATATTCTCCTTGCGAAGCAGACACTGTGCGCCCCATCGTGAGGGCAGGGCCCTGCCTTCTTAAAGTCCTCCCGCGTGGAAGGTGGGGCTGAGCACAGTGGGGCGGTGACCCCGGGGCGTTTGCATCTGTGCCCTGTGCTGGCTGACTGCTCTTCCTTCCCTCCCTGCAGCTGGAGGGGAGCAGTGATTGAGCCGGAGCAGGGCACCGAAGGCCCCTCCAGAAAGGCAGACGCCCCCACCGGGCCTGCCTTGCAGGCCACCAGGATTCAGAATCAACCAGGTAAGGCCCCACCTGTGCCCTCCCAGCCTCATCTGGGCCTTCTGAGGGAAAGGGCATGTGGACAGGCAGATGGGCGTCCAGGGGATGTGGTGGAGCACTGCTGTCCCTTCACGTGCTGGTCATCCCTCCTCACCCAGGTGGGCCCAGGTCCTTGGGGTCACACGCTCTTTAGAGCTCTGGCGACCACCTGTGGCTCCTTGATGGCCCGTGGTCCCATGCCTCAGCCCCAGGAGGAGTGCGTATTCGGGGCTCATCTCCCTGCAGTGTCTGGGCCACCAGGGGCCTGAGGATGTGCAGATAGCTGCTCCCTGGCGTCTCCACCCAGGCCTGCTGGGTTGGGCAGCTCTGTGGGTCCCTGTGTTCTGGCTCTGGTCCTTGAGGGCCTGCTGGGCACTGGCGCTTCGTAAACTGTGTGCAGCCTGTCTGCCTCATTCTGACGATGCCCTTTGAGGTAATTAGTCTCTCGGATCCCCATTCCACAGACGAGAACCGGGGTTAGGTCAGTACCTGCCCAGGCCATCTGCCTCATGTGTGGGGTCTTGTGCCAGGCCAGCTGAATCTGGGTCCCAGGCCCATGACTCTCCGTCGTCCTGCTGGTGCCTCTGATGGGAGGATGAGGGAGCCCACGGCCAGGACTTGTAGCCGGTCATGGGGGATACAGAGTGATTGTGTGCCATTCGGAACGGACGGCACAGCCGTGGCTGTCAACACGAATAGGCTTCACGCCACACTCAGAGGACGTGTGGTGTGAGGCCGTGGACACACAGGGAACCATCCACGTGGGAACCCTGTGTGTTGCATGTGGTCCTCCCATGCATGGAGAGAAGATGCCTCCCCTCGTCGTCCTGAGGGGGCTCTGGAAAGGCCAGAGAGGGGCCTTGGGTGTATCTGCTGCACAGTATTTTCTTGAAAATGCCTGGAGCTGAAGTGGCAGAACGTGGGTACCTGTGAGGTTAGGTGTTCTTGTCTGAGTCCCCAGCCCCTGTCATGTTTGACATTCCCAAACCTGGAGTGGAATGCACATGTTGCCACGGGATCCACCACATTAGTCTGCTGCCTCAAATGCCTTTTCCTGCAGAGTGCTCCCTGTGGCCCCAGAAGGTAGTACCTGCCTGGCCCCTGGTGGAGGTTGACAGGACCTGGCCAGGCATTCGAGAGTCCAAGCTGTCGTGTGCGGGCCCCGGAGGCCTCGCTGGCTTGGTGGCTGTGTCCAGCTGTGAGGGTCAGACCTTCGGCTCTGAGCCCCAACCTTCCCTGCTGTCCACTGCTGCCCGTGGCCCTGGATGGTGTCCCCCATGTCAGGGTCACTCACAGGGGCCACAGAGGGTCTCTGTTTGCGCCCTGACCGGGGCTAGTCCCCCTGACCTGCTTCCCTCCTTCCAGGCTCCCCGAACGGACGCCAGAAGGCCGTGATAGAGGCCTTCCGCCATGCCTGGACCGGATACCGCAAGTTTGCCTGGGGCCACGACGAGCTGAAACCTGTGTCCAGGTCCTTCAGCGAGTGGTTTGGCCTCGGCCTCACTCTGATCGACGCCCTGGACACCATGTGGATTTTGAACCTGAAAAAAGGTATCTTCTCGTTCCGTTGCGTGGGCCGAGTTCTCGGTGTGTGATGCTTGTGCGGGGCAGAGAGCCGCAGCCACGAGGACCTACAGTGCTGTTTACACTACACTGACCATGGAGTGCATCTGCTGGGCGAAGGCGGTTCCTTTTTCACCTTACGTCCAGGCGCCCTGGGGACGCTCAGGACAGCTGTCCCCAACACCCCCTGCTGAGAGCTGAGCTTGGACCCCAGACAGGCGTCCAGGGGCATTTGCAGCCTATGTTTCTGCCGCAGTCGGGAGGGGCTCTATGCCGGGAGGTGACACGTGATCTGATGTAGTTGCCCCGTCCCGAATCTCTCCCCAACATCGTCCTTATCCCACACGGATTGGGTTACACTGGGATTGTGTGTCTTTAATTATCTCTGAATTGATATTTAAACACCCATTGTAAGTTTTCTAAATAGGCTCAAGACTACCACTGAATTTCTCACGTGGTCCTTTGTATGGTAGCCTTTGGTCGTTGACCTTTCGTGCTTACACTGCATGGGTTTTCCCCACCTACATGCTGGCTCCGTCTTATCTGTGGAGCTGCAGACTTCAGACTTCACACCTTACAGTAGGAAATGATGGTGAAACCCTGGAGGAGAAGGATGGACACAAGTATGCATGCAGCCCCAGAGCGGGAGGTCACATAGGAACAGCAAGACTATGTGTTCCTGACTCTGCTGTTTCACGTTATAGAGTTTGAAGAAGCCAGGACGTGGGTGTCCAAGAAGTTAGTGTTTCAGAAGGATGTTGACGTCAACCTGTTTGAGAGCACCATCCGCATCCTTGGGGGGCTTCTGAGTGCCTACCACCTGTCTGGGGACCACCTCTTCCTGGAGAAAGCAGTGAGTGTCCTGGTGCCACGAGGGCAGCTGCCCCACAGGGAGATGAGGCTCGGGTATTAGCAGCGTGCCCTCGCTGGTGGGACCCTGGGTGGCCGTTTCCGGTTTTCCCTCCTCCAGTCCACTGGAGTGTGCTTTGTGGGTGTGAGCTGACACAGCGCTGCCTCCCACGCTGCACCCTGCAGGAAAGTGCGCTGGGAGCCCAGTGCGCCAGCTCACTTGTGCCACCCAACTGGTGTGTCTCCACTGAATTGGATGAAAATGGGTGACGGGTTAGCACCGTGAAGCATAGACAAGGCCACTCTGACTGGAAGCGCTGATTGCTCGCTGTGTTGTGTCTCAGGAAGATTTTGGGAACCGGCTGCTGCCCGCCTTCCAAACGCCCTCCAAGATTCCATACTCTGATGTGAACATCGGCACTGGGGTTGCCCACCCGCCCCGCTGGACCTCGGACAGCACGGTGGCCGAGGTGACGAGCATTCAGCTGGAGTTCCGAGAGCTCTCCCGTCTCACGGGAGTTAAGAAGTTTCAGGTACGGAGGGGCTGGGACCTGGCTGAAGCGGGGATTCCTGTGGGAGCGCCCAGTGGCTCGTCGCGGGAAGTGCGGGTTTGTGAGGACGTTGACCCTGGGCCACAAGACCCTGTCCTTTTCTTAAAAGCTTTTTCTTAGAGAGTCCCATTTTCTCACTGATAAGAGATGCCCAGGCATGGAAGGCATTGTCTGGAGGGTGAGCAAGTCCTCTACCCCGAGCCCTGCCCTGGTGCAGTGCGTGTCCTTAGGGCCCTGACAGAGCTGACAGCTTGTCGTGCAGTGCCCTGCTTGGCCCTGAGTCCCCCGGCAGTGTGTCTGGAGCCTCCTTTGTGCCAGTGCGGGAGGCCTTCTTGCTCATGGCTGCGTGGTGTTGGATGTGTTGAGATGCTGGTGTTTTTTAGCCAGTTCTGTGCTGGTGACATTGCAGTCATCCCGCCGTTGGCCTCCTGTGGTGCTGGAACCTGGAGCAGCACCTGGAATGGGCACCTGGGCTCGGGTGGGCGTCTGTCCTCGGTGGACTTCTGGGAGTGACGTTCTGTCCTGCGAGCACCCTGTGTGTGATGCAGTGGGCATGCGCTATGTGGAGTGAAGGCGCGATCCATGTTTGTTTTCTAACTTGCTGCCCCATTGTTGAAATGTTTTCATGCCTTAACCGTGCACCCTCTTGGAAGTGTTGCTGTTCTCATGGATGAACTTCAAGTACGTGGGGGTGCTTCTGAAATGGGCGTTCCATTCCATTCTGTGTTCCTCTTTTTTTACGTTGAGGTAGAATTCACATATCAAGAAATTTGCCTTTCCACGTGTACACTGCAGCGTACTCACACGTCTGCCGGCATCATCAGTCTAATTGCAGAACTGTTTCCTCACCCCGAAATCAATGCCAGAACCCATCAGCCGTCCCTCCCGTTCTCCGATGCCTCCGCCCCAGGAAACACAGTGGTCTCGTCTCTGTAGATATGTCTATTCCGAACATTTTGTATAAGTGAAATCCTATGATGTGGGTCATTTGTTTTAAGGTACGTCCACGCTGTAGGACGTGTCAGAATTTTGTTTTTAGGGCCACCGTACCCCATAGCGTGCGTGAGCCACGTGTTGTCATCCAGACAGCAGCTTATGAACGCCTGGGTTGTTGTGACTCGGGGAGAGTAAGCAGAGTGCTCCTGTGCACAGGTCCTGCCAGTGCCCGAGGCTCCGCTTTTCCACAGTTTGGCGCACTTGTTATTTCTGTCTTTTCCACCATAGCCATCCTAGTGGGTGTGGAATGGCGTCTGATTTGAGCTTTGATTAAATAATGGTGAACCGTGCAGCAGCTTTCCATGTGCCAGTTGGCCGTCTGTTTACCTCTGTGTGGAAATGTGTGTTCAGGTCTGTTTATTGACTGGAGAAGCCTTTTTTCTGTTGTTGAGTTGTAATGCAAAAACTCGGCGTTTTCGCTACTTCCTCCTGAGACGTCCCCAGGCACCCACATGTTCCGGGTCTCTGCAGTAGCTGGAGGCAAAGAGGAACGAAGCAGCCAACCTCAGAGGAGCCCTCAGTGGTGGTGGACGTGTAGGGTAGAGACAGGAAATCTCACGGGTGCAGGGTCCTGAGCACTGTGGGAAAATGTGCACAGAGCCCTGGGAGCACAGATGCGCGGTGCTGCCCGGGCCGGACAGGTGGCTCGGAGGAGCTGAGGTGGGTTGGGTCTTGAAGGACCAGTAGGAGTTCCCCAGGTGGACGAGGAGTCAGGGTGGTTGACGTCTTTAGCAGCAACCTGGGCTCGGAAGCAGACGTGCCGGCCTTCCCTCCAGGAAGAGGGAGCAGGTGGCCGTGCCTTGGCCAGTGGTCCTGAGAACAGTGGCTGTTGTTTGAGACACGGTACTCCTTTAATGAGGCTTGGGAACTGTCGGGAGAGCGAGTTCAGCCCTCTCAGGGCCAGTGGCGCCAGCCGGCCCATCGAGGTGGCCGTGTTTGAGCAGATGGACCTGGTTGCTGTGTGGTGTGGGCCGTTCTTCAGAAACCCCTGCCAAGGGCAGTGCCTGAGGGATGCCGTGGGCCAGGACCGGCCTGCTCACCCCTCCACCGGGAAGCCACCCGTCATGAGGAGGGCAGGCCTCAGGCAGCCCTGCTCTGCAGCTGGCCCAGAGCTCTGCGCCCTCGCTCACCTGCACTCTCCCCATGTCTGCCCCAGGAGGCCGCAGAGGAGGTGACGAGGCACGTTCACTCCCTGTCCGGGAAGAAGGACGGGCTGGTACCCATGTTCATCAACACACACACTGGCCTCTTCACCCACACGGGAGTGTTCACCTTGGGCGCCAGGGCCGACAGCTACTACGAGTACCTGCTGAAACAGTGGATCCAGGGCGGCAAGAAGGAGACGCAGTGAGGCCTGTTCTGCTGCCTTGGGCGGGCCCCCTGAGGCTCTGCTTGTCCTGGGCTTCTGGGTGGGAATCAGCAGCCGTGCCAAGCCCGGTCTTGGACCCTCCATGGGGGAATGTATTCCTTCTCAGCACAGCCTGGAGCTCTGCAGAGGCTGGTCTCGGCTGGTTGAGAGGAACAGGCCCTCTCAAGGGCAGAAGGGCTGCCCTCTGCCCGCGGGGCTGCCCTGCCCCAGACCTCCACCCCCAGGCTCCGTGCTGCTGCCCAGGCAGGGCCGGGCCTCGGGCCCCTAGCGTGCGGATGGCAGCTCATGGTTATGCGCCTGTTCCCGGGTAACTAGGGGCTGTGCACCTGCCTGGCCTGGGCAGACCAGACCTGCTGGTCTCCACAGGTTACTGGAAGACTACATTGCAGGCATCGAGGGCATCAAAAGGCACCTGCTGCACAAATCTGAACCCAGGAAGCTCACCTTTGTGGGGGAACTCACCCACGGCCGCTTCAGTGCCAAGATGGTGAGCATGTGTGTGGTCGAAGCAGGGCCTGGGGGGGAGCTTCGAGACACACCTGTTTGTCCTTGACGCCTGATGGCTTCATGAGTCTGGACGTGGGAGAGAACAGTGCAATTCTGGCCGTGGAGTGTGAGCTGGGACAGGTAGACGCTGGCTGCGTGACCTGCCTAGCCCATGGTGGCTGGAGGATCTGAGGTCTGTGACGTGCCAGGGGCCCTCCCCCAGGACCCCACCCCCAGCCCTCCTGCAGCCCCTGGTCCCTTGGTGTTTATGGAGGAGGGTGGAGGAGTGGGGACGGCCTGGGTCAGCATTTGCTCCCCGGGAGGCGGGTGTCCCTGCACCGGCCTCTCCCCTGCCCACGCTGACCCCCAGCGCTTGGCCTGTAGTTCAGTCACCAGTGGTGCTCCTGCCGTTGAGGACGTCGAGAACACCACTCAGGCCTGGTGGCTCCGGCGTTGAGCCCCGTGCAGCCTCAGGCTCAGCGGTGGTGAGGAGACCCTCTGATTTCAGGACCACCTGGTGTGCTTCCTGCCAGGCACACTGGCTCTGGGCGCCCACCACGGCCTGCCTGCCGAGCACATGGAGCTGGCCCAGGCCCTGATGGACACCTGCTACCAGATGAACCGTCAGATGGAGACAGGCCTGAGCCCTGAAATCGTGCACTTCAACCTGTACCCCCAGACAACCCAAAAGGACGTGCAGGTCAAGGTGAGCCGCGGCCGGGGTCAGCCCCGGGTGGGGACACCATGGGGGCTCACCTGCGCCTGTCTCCTCCCCAGCCGGCCGACAGGCACAACCTGTTGCGGCCCGAGACGGTGGAGAGTCTGTTTTACCTGTACCGCTGCACGGGGGACCGCAAGTACCAGGACTGGGGCTGGGAGATCCTGCAGAGCTTCAACACGTACACGCGGGTGAGCCTCGCTCGCCACCCCAGCGGTGTCCCCAGCTCCCCGCTGGTCACTGGCCGGGCAGTTCCTCTAGGGATCAGGGAGGGGCATGCTTGCTGTGGCCTTGAGGTTGCCCCGCCCAGGGTCTCGAGCCCTTGGGTGTCCCTTGGTCCTGTCTCGAGGCACCAGCCTGTGTGGGGAGGGTCCCTACAGTGGCCCGATGCGCACAGAGCATGTCCCTCCTGGATCCTCTGTGGCATGGGCAGCCCTTTCCACCCGGGCATCGACTTTGGGACCACTGCTCCCCAGGAAGGGTGCCACGACCAGAACGCTGCCCCCACTGTCTCAGGCCCGGCTGCCCGTTTTAGTCAGGGCCACAGCCCAGAGAAGGTCATGCCGTGCCCAGGGC
The DNA here is from genome assembly GCF_041296235.1 of Equus asinus. Classification (NCBI taxonomy): domain Eukaryota; kingdom Metazoa; phylum Chordata; class Mammalia; order Perissodactyla; family Equidae; genus Equus; species Equus asinus. The sequence continues at coordinate 10,345,163 of NC_091799.1, forward strand.
CCACCACCCACCCTGGCCGAGCCAGGGTTGACCTTTGCCCTCTGGGGTGTGAGGCAGTGGGTTCTGGACCCGGGGGTCACCTCAGAGACTTCGCAAGGGCTCTCCCGGGTTCTAGGTGTGGCGCTTTCCATCTGGTCACTTGAGGACAGCCGTCATCTCCCAGGAGTCTCTGGGGGAAGCGCAGCTGACCTCTAGGGCAGCAGGTCAGGTCCCCTGTGGACCTTGGTGTCCTCCACCGCAGACCTGCCCTGAGGCCGTGCGTGCTGCAGTGAGGTGGGGGGGGTTGTGTCTCTGGCTGTTGCCCTCCCGAGGGCTGAGCCTGGGAGTGGGGGGCGGGCTGTGCCCGCAGCCGTGACTAGGCCGCCGCCTTGGCGCTCGTGCAGGTCCCCTCGGGCGGCTTCTCTTCCATCAGCAACGTCCAGGACCCCCGCAACCCCCAGCCCAGGGACAAGATGGAGAGCTTCTTCTTGGGGGAGACACTCAAGTACCTGTATCTGCTCTTCTCCGACGACCCGGACCTGCTCAGCCTGGACACCTACGTGTTCAACACCGAGGCTCACCCCCTGCCCATCTGGGCCCCTGCCTAGGGCGGGATGGCTCCCAAGTGGGTGCTGCCCGGGGGTCTGATGCGTCTTGTCATGGAGGCCCCTGGGTAGATCCAGCCTCCTTTGACCTTGGCCATGTGGTGTCCACCCAGCTGGCTGGACGTGCTCCAGGCCCGGCTGCTGATGGAGCCCGGTGTGCGACGGGGCTGGGGTGTCTGGGGCCTCGTGAGATGCTTGGGGCAGCTGCTGGGCGCCAGGTGGTCCTCCACTGGCTCTGGACTCCTCGTCTGTGGCTCTCATCAGGACACCGTCAGGAGCGAGTCTGAAGAAATCCTTGCCGTGATTCAGGTGGTAGCGTCCTTGGGGGCGGCTCCTTCCTTCTGCCTGAGGAAACTCGAATCATGACTTAAACATTCCTGAAAACTGAACGTCCTCCTGTCGGCCCATGCAAGAGCTTCTTGGGGGTCCCGGGGCCTCTGGTTGCCTTCTGTGGCTGCCGTGGGTCCTCAGTGCCCACACTGTGTTCAGAGACGAGCTGAGAGGCCAGCCAGGATGCAGCTCGGCCTTGGCGTCTGAGCCTGTTGATGTACCCTGACCCGAGGGTCTCTGAGGGGGGCATCTGTGATCTCTTGGTTGTTCTGGCTCCTGGCCGGCTGTGGTGTTTACACGTTGGACTCAGGGATCCTTCCCCGACCCTGCAGGGGCTGGAAGGGCTAGTGGGCAAGTTCATCCTGCTCCCAGGCCACCCCGATAGAATGGACTTCTCAGTTGGGATAAAGTAGATTTGCTAACTGTGGTGTCTCCCATCTTTCGAAGTGAGTTTTTCCTGAAGCATATGGGTGGTACTTGGGGGAGCTGTGCCTGGGTCAGGCCTCATATCCTGTCCCCTGAGGTCAGGATTCCTGTTATCACTTGCAGGCAGGAGCCTTTGGAAGTGCTGTGGGCTTTATGGGACAGGCTCTGGTCCCTGTGGGTCCTGGAGTGATGATGAGGACGGGGGCAATGCCAGTGTGGTGGGAACAGGGAGCCACACTTGGCATCTGCTGGGCGTGCTTCTCCTCTGATGTGTGGGACACCTGCACCTCAGGGTTCCTCCTTCATGTGTGGGCTTGTCCTCTGTCCTGCCTCCTGTGTAACCTGCAGGTTCTGTCTGTTAGGACTGACCCAAGGGTGCTTTTCTGGAGAGAAGACAGAAACCTGGGGCTCGGCAGGGGTCCCCTGCCTCCAGGACCGGATGACCTCGTAGGACAGGCTCAGTTCTTCCCTCTGTGTTAAGCATGAGGGACCCATTTCCCTCTTCATTTCTAGATCCTTCTTCCTTCAGAAGCCAGAGTGTCCCCGACTGCTGGGCATGGCTCTGTAGGGGTCTAGGCTCCCAACGTTGGGCAGGGCCTTGGTTCTCGTTCCCTGCTCCTGGTGACACTCAGGTGTCTCAGTGGCAGCCCCTCACATTCCCACAGCCCCCCACCTGTGCTTTCCTCCTCGACTTACCAAGCCCGGCTCACAAGCCGCATGTTCTGTGCCTGGAAAGATGTACAGGGCCTGTTTCTGAAGTGGCCTCTCATCCCAGCCCTCACAGTTGCCAGCTGCCTGCCCTGCAGAGAGCCCCCCACCACTGGAGGGCGTGTCGTCCTCCCCGCTGGCCCTCTAAGCCTCAGTGGTAGCTGTGCAGCAGGACTGGGGACAGCAAGCATGTGCACTCAGACACCTGGCTGCCAGGTGGGTCCTGAGGCAGCTGAGAAAGGCAGGTTCTCCACCCCACGCCCCAGGCCTGGCCCCAAGCAGATGGACTTGGAGGGGGTGGAGGTGCAGAGCCACGTTCCCTCAGTGGGGCTGCCTGGATGGATGCTCATGGCAGTGGCATTGGTGATGTTGAAGGGAATCACTTGGCTACCTCTTGTCTTTGGTGTTGCGGATCAACTGGCCATGGGAAAGGTCGACTCCCTTCTCCCCGTCACCCCAAAACGGCAAACAACAGCGTTGAGGATTCTGTTTTATTGAATGTGTGGCTGATTTTAGGAAGTCATGCACCATGGCTTCACCGCATTGGGCTCCCTCCTCCCAGGCAAACCACAGACAGGACATGATGCAATTGGCCAGGCTGCCAGCCATTTGTTCAGCCCCTCCCTTGGGTAAGACCACCCCCCCCCGCCCCCAGCCCCGCCAGCCTGGGCTGAGCTCTGGGCTTAGGAGTTCCAGGTTTGGGAAGATGGACTGCAGGTCATCTCCAGAATCTCTCCTGAGATGCTACCCTGTGGGTCCTCTCTGGTCCTAGCTGGGGGAGCGCCCCTCAGGCTCTGTGTCCCCCACGCTTTGCTAGCTGCAGCCACTGCTGACGTCTGGCTGCCTTGACCCACTCTCTGATGAGGGTGGCCTCAAGCTTGCGTGCTTCCAGGACGGACACAGGGTCTTCTGGGTGGGACGCTCTGAGGAGCAGGCGTGGGGACACTCAGCTGGGCAGGCAGACCCCACCCTCCTGCCACCCCCAGCCCATATCCAGCTGTCGGCACAGGCCAGGCGCAGTGCCACCTCCTAGGTCAGGACTGCACCTGAGGTCTAGGTGGTGGGCTCCCCCCTGGATGGTGATGGCGAGGACTGACGCACTCAGGTTACTCCGGATCTGTCGTCAAGGGAGCCTCCTGTCAGGTGTGCAATGTGTGCTCCGCCACAATCAGCCCCATCTCAGCCCTCCCCATGCAGCCTGCTTGTGGAGTGCAGCTAAAGCAGTAACTTGAGGTGGCTGCATAGGCTCCAATGATCCCATTAAAAGGAGAGGTGAAGATTAATGAGCCGGATGTCAGTTCATGTTAAGAAGTTGGAAAAGAACCAAAAAAGGGGAGGAGCAAATAATGAAGATTGGAGCAAAAATGAAGGAAGTACGGAACTGAGATGTGGATATTGGCAAAGGTGACATCAGTTCTTGAGAAGATTCTAGCAAGCCCAGAAGGAAAACCCTGCACAGGTCTGCTATTAAAAACTAACAAGGCCACCAACAGGTCCGCAAGGAGTACTGGAACCCACATGGGGGCAGTGGCTCCCCAGGGCATGACTCACCCCTCCGCCTGCCCAGGGGTCCAGGTCACCATTGGAGAAGATGATGTTGCTGGCAGCTTTGAGGTCTGAAAGGGACAGAGCAAGCAGTGGTGGGGACCGGGGACCCCAGATCCCTGAGCTGTGGGGCAGATCACACCCCAGCTTTGCCCCTGGGAGTGAGGGATCAGAGCCAGCTCAGTGCAGAGGGAAGGGTGCTGCCCCCCACCCCTGCCTTGAGCCTTACCACCACCCCCAAAGCTGGTCTGCAGCCAGTCCCGCCGGGGCCACACGCCCCATGTGTCCAGGCAATACTGCTGGCGGAGGGCCTCGGTGAATGGCAGGTCAGGGAAGATGTCTGTCACGTTGTTGCTGGAAAATGTCAGGTTGATCTCGGTGCAGGCCTGCAGGATGCCCCACACCATGGTCAGGCTGGTGGGGTGGGGTACCTCATTCGGCACCCCCATCCCTGGCAGTCCCAGGCCCTCACCAACCCCATACCTTCAGTCCCAGGCCCCCAGCAGCCCCATACCTGGTAGTCCCAGGCCTTGGCATCAGGGCCTAAGCCACAGCCTGTGGGGTCCGCACAGGCCTGGTACTGTAGGTAGATGTCATAGCATGGCTCTGTCCCCGAGGAGTTGTACACTAACCCTGGATGAGAGAAGGATGGGGCCGGGTGCCTGGACACCCTCCCTGCCCCCTCAGAGAGGTTCTGTGTGCCTAGCAAGCAGTGAGGTCCCTAGTGTCTGTGCTATCAGCTCCTGCCCTGGCTGCTGAGGGTGGCCCACCCCTTCCAGCAGGGCCTCCCCACTGGCCCTCCCAGAGGGCCCTTGGAGCAGCACCCCCCAGGCTGGGCCAGGAGTCGGGGTGGCCACTTCCTTCTGCAGGGACTGTGGGGGCATCTCTGCTCCCTGCCCCACAGGGCCCTCACTGGGCCTGGCTGCTACCCACCTGCCCACACCAATGTTAGGTCCCACACTGGGCGGCAGCCCAGGCCTGAGGGACAGACGCACCTGCCAGTGCTCGGAGCCCCCTGATCCTCTGACTCTCACTCAGCAGCTGGGCGCAGCCGACCTGAGGGTGCGAGCAGAGCGCTCAGCAGAAGACCCCCACTTGCAGCCTGCAGTCCCCCTCTTTGGTTCACCCTTCCCTGGTCCCAGGCTGCAAAGTGGGTGGGACGCCCTCGGGGCTGGCTGGCACTGACCACTCCAGGGCAGCTGGCCCGTCCCTGTGCATGGGGCACTACCCTCCCCAACTCCAGCCCACCTCCCCCTGCGCTGGAAGCAGGCCTCCTCGCCTTGATGGGGTTGGCAGGGAGGTGCCCTATGAAGTCGGTGGGGTATGGGTAGTCCATCATGGCCAGGACAGTGAAGGCATTCCGGGCGAAGCCAAAGAGCTGGGTCAGGTCCTTCGGGCTGGAGAGCAGCTGGCAGGTGCCGAACTCGTGGCTGACTGTGTCGTAGGCTGCCAGGTGGGGCGGGACAAGGGCCTTTGGAGGCTGCTGGCATGTGTCGGGTGGGGGTCGGGGGTAGGGTGGTGTGGGGGGTGAGGGGTGATTGGCAGGTGGGGTGCAGCCCTCTCACCTCCCTGTAGGAACAAGTCCTTGATCTGCCGGAAGGCGTCCCGCACGCCCTGGGCACACTTGGAGCTTTGGCTCTCAAAGTCCTGGAGAAAGGAATGGCGGTGGCTGCAGCTGTGCTGCATTCTGGGCCTGCCCGGGCCCGGAACCCTGACTCACCGCCGAGACGTCCTGGAAGAACTGGTAAGAGTCGCAGAGACCTGCCACAGCCAGGACGGGCGCACTGGCCGCCAGTGCCCCCGCCACGAGGTGGGGGTACTTCATCCTCATGTAGGCGCTGAGCATCCCCCCGTAGCTGGGTGGAGGTGCAGGGTCAGGGCCGAGGCCCTACCACTGCAGCGCCCCCTTGTCCACCTGCCCCAGGGAGTCTCTGGTGGCCTCTCCCAGCTGGGCCTGTGCCCCAACACCCGCATCCCTCCCCAGGGCCCACAAGTGCCCCCAAGAAGGACCCGAGACTTCTAAGACCCACAGAAGTTCTGGTCCTGGGGCCAAGTCGGCATTTGTTCCTTGGAGAGACACCCACCTCCCGCCGAAGGCGATAGCGGGGGCGTCCCAGGCCCCAAGGTCCTGCCGCAGCGCCCGGAGCAGCCTGGCGAAGTCGGCCAGCGCCTGCTCCACGGTCAGCAGCTCTGTGTGCCCGCGCTGCGTGGACTGCTTGCCAAACGGAAGTGACTTTCCGTAGTAGCGCTGTGGACAGGTGACGGTGGACACTGACCCTGTGGCCTCCCGCCCAGCTCCCCGGCCCCACAGCCTGCTGCCCAGGGACCCACGTGTTCTGCAAAGATGACCAGGGCTGCCTGCTGTGCCGCCAGCTCCAGGATGAACCCCGAGTTGTTGGCAAAGGACCACACGTCCCCCTCATTGCCGGTGTAGAAGAAGATGGGCCCCTCGCCTCTTTTCCAGAACTTCTCTGTTGGGTGGAGGCAGGGAGGGGGTGGAGTGAGACATGGGACAGGTCCCCCAGGGTCCCGGGGTCCCCAGGGTGACCTCACCTGACACCAGGTACCGCTGGAGGAAGGTCTTGTTGCTAAACCTCTCGAAGTTGAAATGGTCCAGGAGCTGCTCAAAGTAGAGCTCCTGAAAGTCGGGATCTGTCACTCTGTGGGCTGGAGGGACACGATGCTCAGTGGTCGGCGGGACACTGGAGGGGGGTTGGTGGGAGGAGGGTCTGTGGGTCTGCACTCACCTCTGGCCTCTAGGCTGCACAGCCCCAGCATCAGGGGCAGGGCCAGGACCCAGGGCTGGGCGCCCATGTCTGCTTTGCCGGCAGTGGCAGGTCACGTGAGCAGTGTCACATGACTGGCGGGACACCCTCACGTGACAGCCTGGGTGAGGCTGTGAGTGAGTGGAGCCAGCTTCTGGGTCCTTCCCTCGGGTTCCTGGCCCCAGTGCGTCACCATGGCGACGGTCGCTAGGGGGACGCATGAAGTGGCAGAGGGTTCAAGGGCCTGGCTGAGGCAAGGACATGTGCCCAGCCCACACCAAGAGCCGTGGAGAGGGAGGGTTGCCCAGGGCAGGTCCGCCCCACGCCTCCCCGCTGGTCCTCCAGGCTGGTCCTGATTAGCAACCACACTTGCTCTCTGCCCTGGGGGTGACCCAGGCGGCACATCGCCACCACACACACACCCGGGCGACAAGTGCCTGGCCCGCTGCCAGGCCCCCTTCCAGCCTCAGGGCCACACAGCGATGTCCTGGGCCGGGTCCTCCTGTGGACAGGCCCGCGGGGGAGGGGCAGCTCTCAAGGGCAGGGTCGGGAAGTCCACCAACCCCTGAGGCGGGGGGAGGGGGGCTTGGGAAGATGGAGGTGTTGGGAAGAGCGTTCCCTCGTAGAGGGTTGGTGTCCCTGAGAAAGGAGCATGGGGCCATCCAAGCGACAGTGCAGGGCCATGGGGCTGCGGCACGGGGCGGGCGGGGGCCTTGGGGCCCAGGCAGGAGTTTGGGGTGTGCTCTGAGGGGTTTGGGCAGCCCAGGAATGAGGCTGCTGAAAGCCCAGGGAGGGAGGAGGAGGTGTCCCGAGGCCTCTGCCGGGAGCTGGGACACCCCCAGCCCCTCAGGCCAGTCCTTTCACGAGGCTCCTCACTGAGACAGGCCTGGCAGGTGCCAGTGCCCAGAAGATGCAAGGGGCCACCTATCCTGTGGTGTCCAGTCCAGGCTCTGGGTGAGGGGCCAGACCAGCAGAGGCAAGCAGCCAGCTCAGCCACAGGTGGGGCCACGTCCACCACAGTCCTGCTGGGCATGTGGGCAGTGAGCCAGGCCCAGAGCGGGTGGGGCGGGGAGGCAACTCTGCTCCAGGCTGCAGATGGAAGGGGAGTCGCCCGTCCCCACTCCCAAGACTGTCTCTGGCCAGTGTGAGCGCCGGTCTCTGCCCAGGCACAGTCTGTCCGGTGCTGGGATGGCCCAGGCCGGGGCTGGGGTCCTGGGCTCTCTCTGCAGCCAGGGAACCCATGTCCCCAGACCAGGCTGGGACTGAACAGGGAGGACTGACAGCTTAGGTCAGCCCTTTGCCTGCCCCTCAAGTGTCCCAAGACCATTGCTGTGGCAACCACCATGGTGACAATGATTGTTCACCATGTCATACCACCCCCTGGGTGTGGTCAGCCCATGGTCACCCAGTGCCACACCACAATCACCCCAAAGTCCCTATCCCCATCCCCATGTCCTTGTGTCCCTCATGTCCCCCATCCCCCTGTTCCCATCCCCTTGTCCCTGTGTCCCCATGTCCCCATCTGTGTCCCCATTTCCGTGTCCCCATCCCTGTGTCCTCACATCCTCACCCCCATGTCCCTATGTCCCCGTATTCCTATATCCCTGTTCCTGTGTCCCCCTGTCACCATCCCCGTGTCCCTGCATCCCCATCTGCATGTCCACGTGTCCCCGTGTCCCTGCGTCCCCATCCTCGTATGCCTATATCCCCATGTCCCTGTCCCCGTGTCCCTGTGACCCCATGTTCCCACCCAATGTCCCCCTGTCCCCATCCCCGTGTCCTCATGTTCCCATGTCCCAATCCCCATGTCCCCATGTTCCCATGTTCCCATCCCCATGTCCCCGTGTCCCCATGTCCTCGTCCCCGTGTCCCCATGTCCCCATCCTCATATCTCTGTGTGCCCAGGTTCCCATCTCCCTGTTCCTGTGTCCCCATCCCCACACCCAGGGCTGCCTGTCCTGTGTTGAGTAGAGAGCTGCCCTTGCAGGGCCCTCACAGCCTCCACACGGTGTGGGCCAGGACACGACACAAGGACTTGCAACCCCTTCTCCCTGGATGGCAGCCCCTCCCCAGGCTACTCCCGCTCCGGTCTCCTCCTCTCTCAGCTCATGTGCCTGACCCCCAGCTCCCCACCATAGACCCACCACGTCCCCCCTCAAACCCTCCAGGCAGCTCCTCTATGCCTGGAGTGGCACTGAGAAGGCCTAGAGAGGTGCATTCTGATTCTCCCTGAGACTGTCCTGCCACAGTCTGGTGGCCCTGAGCATGCAGGTACGTCTGGGGGTCCAGAAGCCCTCTCTCCAACTGCCCAGGGCCAATGACTTTGGGGACAAAGCTGTGGTCTGATCCCACCTCCATGGCCCACAGATTTGGGGAGCCAGGCCCAATCCCTCACTGCCACCTGCTCTGCCCCTTTCAGACTTGAAGCTGCCAGCAGTGGGGGGTGGGGGTGGGGAACAGAGGTGGTCCCCAAGTCCATTCCGTTGCTCTCAGCTCTGACCCATGCTGTGCCTACAGTTACAGCCATTTTCATTTATGAGTATTAAATGATACCCTTTTAACCATGTTTAACTTCATTGGTTTAAGTGCATCTGCAAGGCTATGCAGCCATCATCATATATTTCCAAAACTATTTCATCATCCCAAACAGAAACCTCCACCCATTAAACACTCACCCTCCCCTCCCCTCGCCCCCGGCAAGCTCCATTCTGCTGTCTCTATGAGTTTGCCCATTCTGGATACCTCATGTGAGTGCAGTCATACAGAGTTTGTCTTTTTGTGTCTGGCTTGTTTCACTCAGCATAATGTCTTCAAGGAGCATCCATGTCATAGCATGTGTCAGGATTTCCTTCCTTTTTAAAGGGAATATTCCATTGTATGGATAGACTGCGTTTTGCTTATCCATTCATCCATCGATGGACACTTGGATCGCTTCCATGTTTTAGCTATTGTGAGTAATGCTGCTGTGAACAGGGGTGTAACGTATCTCTTTGAGACTCTGCTTTCAATTCTTTGGGGTCTATCTATACCCAGAAGGGGGATTGCTGGATCACATGGTAATTATATATTTCATTTTTTGAAAAACCATCAAATTGTTTTCCACAGTGGCTGCACCATTTTACATTCTAATCAACAATGCATAAAGGTTCCCGTTGCTCCACGTTGTCGCCAGCACTGCTTTTCTGTTTGTTTGACAGCAGCCATCCCAGTAGTGTGAGGTGGGATCTCATTGTGGCTTTGATTTGCATTTCCCTGATGATCAGTGATGTCGAGTATCTTTTCATGTGCTTATTGGATGTTTGTGTATCTTCTCTGGGGAAATGTCTATTCAGGTCCTTGACCCATTTTCAAATGATCAAGGAGTGTCCCCAAGTCAGTCCCAGTGCTCTCAGCTCTGATGCATGCTGCACCTGCAGTCATGGCCATGTTCGTTGATGTGTGTGTGAAATTCTGCATAATATATACTGTACCATTTTGTGTTGGTTTTTTTTAGGAAGATTGGCCCTGAGCTCACATCTGTAGCCAGTCTTCCTCTTTTTTCCCCCCCAAAGCCCCAGCGCATAGCTGTATATCCTAGTTGTGAGTCATTCTAGTTCTTCTGTGTGGGATGCTGCCTCAGCATGGCTGATGAGCGGTGCCATGTCTGTGCCCAGGATCTGTACTGGCAAACCCTGGGCCACCGAAGCGCAGCACGAACGTAGCCATTCAGCCACAGGCCAGCCCCTATAACTCACTGTTTTAATATCATGAAAGGGGTTTTTATTTTTTGTTGAGGTTTTTTTGTTGTTGAATTTGTGGAGGTTTCTTTTTTTTTTTATTGTTGAGCTCTAGGATTTTAAAAAATATATTCTGGATACTAATCCTTGATCAGATTTATAATTTGCATATATTTTCTCCCCTTCTGTGGGTTGCCTTTTAACTGGTACACACGAGTTTTTATTTTGATGATGTCCAATTGGTCTATTTCTTCTTTTCTTGCTTTTGTTTTTGGAGTCTTATCTAAGAATCCATTGTCAAATCCATGGTTATGAAGATTTACCCTTATTTTTTTTCTAACAGTTTTATGGTTTTAGTTCTTATATTTAGGTCATTGATCCATTTTGAGTTAATTTTTTGTATACTATACTATATATATGTATACATATATATATGTATAATATAAAATTAATATTTTGTATTTTGGTGTGATGTAGGGGTCCATCTTCATTCTTTGCATGTGGAAATCCAGTTTTCCCAGCACCATCTGTTGAAGACAAAGTTCTTTCCTCCACTGAATAAATTTACCACCCTTGCAAAAGTCAATTTGCCATAAAAGTATGAGTTTATTTCTGGACTCTCACTTCTGTTCCATGGGTCTTATGTCTCCCCTTATGCCAGCACCACACTGATTTGAATACTGTGCCTTTGTAGTAAGTTTTGAAATTGGGAAATGTGTGTCCTCTAACTTCATTCTTCTTTTTCAAGATTATTTTGTCTGTAACGGGGCCCCTTGCAATTCCACGGGGATTTGAGGATTGACATTTCCATTTCTGCAAAAATGTGCTGTTGGGATTTTGATGGGGACTGCGTTGAGTCTGTCGCTCACCTTGGGTGGTACTGACATGTTAAATTACGTCCTCCTGCCCATGGACAGAAGATGTCTTTCCGCTTATTTATGTCTTCTTTTCTTTCAGTCGTGTTTTGTAATTTTCAGTGTACAAGTATATCACCTCCTTGGTTAAATTTATTCCTAGTCATTTTATTCTTTTAGATGCTATTTTAAATGAAATTGCTTTCTTAATTTCCTTTTTGGATTGTTCATTGCAGATGCATAGAAACATAACTGATTTTGTTTGTTGATCTAGTACCCTGAAACTTTCCTGAATTTTCTTGTTAGCTCTAGTGGCTTTCTTATGAATTCTTTGGGATTTTCTGTATACAAGACTATATCATCTGCGAATAGAGACAGTTTTACTTCTTTCTTCCCATTTGAATGTCTTTTGTTTCTTTTTCTTGTCTAAGTCCTCTGACTAGAACTCCCAGCACAATATTGAATAGCAGTGGTAAGAGCAGGCATCCTTGTCTTATTCCTGACCTTAGAGGAAAAGCTTTGTCTTTCCCTGTTGAATGTGATGTTAGCTGTGGGTTTTTCATAAATGCTGTTTATCGTGTTCAGGAAGTTCCCTTCTATTCCTAATTTTATGAGTGTGTCTACCATGAAAGGGTGTTGGCTTTTGTCAAATGTCTTTTCTATGTCAATTGAAATGATGATGTGTTTTCCCACTTTGTTCTATTAATGTAGTGTATCACATTGATTGATTTTCTTGTATTGAATCACGCTTGCTTCCCGGGGTAAGTGCTACGTAGTCATGGTGTAAAATCCTTTTAATACACTGTTGGATTTGTCAGTATTTTGCTGAGGGTTTTTGCATCAATATTCATAAGAAATATTGTAGTTTTCTTTTATTGCGATATCTTTATCTGGTTTTGGTAGCAGAGTAATGTTGGCCTCAGAGAATGAATTAGGAAGTGTTACCACCTCTTCAATTTTCTGAGAGAGTTTGAGAAGATTGCTGTTAATTCTTCTTTAAATGTTTGGTAAAATTCACCAGTGAAGCCATCTGGTCCTTGAGCTTTTCTTTGTTGGGAGTTTTTATTATTATTATTATTGTATCAATCTCCTTATTTATTATAGGTCTGTTGAGATTTTCTTTATCTCTTGAGTTAGTTTAGGTAATTCCTGCACTTCTGGGAATTTGTTCATCTTATCAAGATTATCAAATTTGTTAGCATACAATTTTTAATAGTATTCTCTTATAATCCTTATTTCTGTAAGGTCAGTAGTAACGCCCTCATTGTATTTCTGATAATAGTTATTTGTGTCTTCTCCTTTTTTTCTTTGTTAGTTTAGGTAAAGTCTTGTCAATTTTGTGGATATTTTCAAAGGACCAACTTTTGGGTTTATTGTTTTTCTATTCTCTGTTTTTCTTATCTCCATTCTACTCTATAATTTCCTTCCTTCTGCAAGCTTTGGGTTTAGTTTGCTCTTCTTTTCCTAGTCCCATAAGGTGTAAGTCTAGGTGTTGATTTGAGATCTTTATTCTTTTTTAATGTAGCTGTTTAAAGCCCTAAATTTACATCTGAGTACAGCCTTTGCTGCACCCTGTAAATCCTGTATGTTGTGCTTTCATTTTCAGTCGTCTCTAAGTATTTTCTAATTTCCCTTCTGATTTCCTCTTTGACCCATTGTTTGAGAGTGTGGTGTTTAATTTCCACATATTTGTGAATTTTCCAGCTTTCCCTCTGATACTAATTTCTAGCTTCATTCCATTGTGGCTAGAAGATACTTTGTATTATTTCCATCTTTTAAAATGGGGGCCAGCTCCATGGCCTAGTGGTTGGGTTTGTGCGCTCTGCTTCGGTGGCCCAGGGTTTTGCCAGTTCAGATCCTGCGCACAGACGTGGCACCACTCATCAAGCCATACTGAGGTAGCATCCCACATACCACAACTACAGGGACCCACAGCTAAAAAAAATACACAACGAGGTACCGGGGGACTTTGGGGAGAAAAAGGAAAAATAAAATCTTTAAAATGTATTGACTTGTTTTGTGGCCTAACATATGGTCTGTCCTGGAGAATGTTCCATGTGCACTTGAGAAGAAGGTATATTCTGCTGTTGCTGGGTGGAGCGTTCTGTATGTCTGTTAGGTCTAGTTAGCTTGTTCTATTATAGTGGTGTTCAAGTCCTCTATTTCCTTACTGATCTTCTGTCTGGATGTTCTATCCATTGTTGAAGTCTCCAACTATGACTGTAGAATTGTCCATTTCTCTCTCCAGTTCTGTCGTTTGCTTCGTGTATTGTGGCACTCTTCTGTTTGGTGCATATATGTTTATAACTGTTATATCTTCTTCATGAATTGATCCTGTTATCAGTATATGGTGTCCTTATCTCTTTTTTCCCATGGAAAAACCCTCCTGCTTATTTGATCAAATAAAAATAAAATGATCTGCATGTATCTTTATCTCTTATAACAGTTTTTGATTTAAAGTCTATTTTGTCTGATATTAGCAGAACCACCCATTTTCCCTTTTGGTAGCTATTTGCACGGGATCCTTTTTCCATTCTTTCACTTTCAGTCTATTTGTATCTTGGAAACCAAAGGGCGTGTCTCCAAGGCAGCACATAGTTGGATCATGTTGGGTTGTTTTAATCAGTTCTGCCAATGTCTGATTTTGATTGGAGAATTTGATCCATTTGCATTAAAAAGTAATTACTGGTGAAGAAGGACTTATTTCTGCCATTTTCTCTTTATTTTCTGTACATCTTATGCCTTTTTGTCCCTCATTTCCTCCATGACTACCTTCTTTTTTTCTTCAGTGAAACATTTTGATTCACTTGTCATTTCCTTTGTAGTGTATCTTTTAGAATATTTTCTTTGTGGTTACCGTGAGAATACGTTTAACATCTTAAATTTATAAAAATCTACTTCAAATGGACACCAGCTTTTCTCAATAACATACATAGCCTATGATTCTAAACAGCTCTATCCCATGCCTCATGTGTCGTTGTTGTCACAAATTACATCTTTGTACATTGTGTGCCCAGTAACATAAATTTGTAATTATTTTTTATGCATTTGTCTTTTAAATCCTGTAGGTAATAAAAGGTGGAGTTACAACCAAAATACAAGAACACTGTTTTTTATAACTACCCATGATTTTGCCTTTAGCAGAGGTCTTTATTTCTCCCCATGGCTTTGAGTTACTATCTAGTGTCCTTTCATTTCAATCTGAAGGACTCCCTTTAGCATTTGTGCATGGCAAGTCTGGTGGCAACAGACTCCCTCAGCTGTTGTTTATCTGGGAATGTCTTAAATCCTCCCACATTTTTTGAAGATCAGTTTTGCTAGATACAGAATTCTTGGTTGACAACTTTTTTCATTCATCACTTTAAATATATCATTCCATTGCTTTCTGGCCTGTATAGTGTTTTGATGAGACACTGGCTGTCACTCTTATTGAAGATCCCTTGTACATGTCAAGTCACTTCTCGTGCTGTTTTCAATATTCTGTCTTTCAACAGTTTGATTATTTAAGTGTCTTAGTGTGGGTCACTGAGTTGATCCTACTTGGAGTTCATTAAGCTTCTTAGATTTGTAGATTCCTATCTTTCATCAAATTTGGGAAGTTTTCAACAATATTTTTTCAAATATTCTTTTTGTCCCTTTCTCTCTTGTCTGAGATTCCTATAATGCACATATGGGACCCACTTAGAATGGGATCCCAGAGGCCCCTTGGGCTCTGTTCACTGTTCTTCATTCTTTTTTCTTTCTGCTCCTCATGCTGGATAGTTTCAATATTCCTATCTCTGCACTCTTTCTTCTTCCTGCACAAATCTGCTATTGAACTCCTCTAAAGAATTTTTCTTCTCAAGTATTGTACTTTTCAATATGAGACTTTATTTTGTTCCTTTTAATAATTTCTCTTTATTGCTATTCTCAGCTCATTCATACATTATTTTCCAGATTTACTTTAGTTCCATGTGCATGTTCTCCTTGAACTCTTTGAGCATATTTAAGACAGTTCTGTTAAAGTCTTACTCTAATAATTTGGAAGTCTGGACTTCTTCAAGGATGGTTTCTGTCAACTAATTTTGTTACTTTGAGTGGAACATACCTTCCTGCTTTTTTTCCTTGTGATTTTGTTGTTGCTATTGTTGAAAGCTGGTTGTAGTGGTTCCGCTTGTTTTTTGATGTTTCCATGGGGGGAGTAAGAGCTTGGAGCTGCCTTCTCTGCCATATTGTTGACATTCTTTCCTCTCCTTTGCCTTTGCTGGTCTGTTATTTTATACCTAAGTTCTGTATTTCATTAACTTTTTCTCCAATCTTCATCATATGCTACTCCACCTTTGCTGTTTGTCTGTCTTTGAGGTAGGCTGAATAAGATGTCCACTGCCTATTCCCCAAACTGTGAATGTTACCTTATATGACAACAGGGAAGTGGTAGGTGTATATTAACTTAAGGATTGAAGATGGAAGGATCATCCTGGATAGAAACTTGAATCTCAGTGGACTGAATTTTGAGGTTGTAACCCCCCAAAAAAGGGTTTCTCTCAATTCACACCCAGAAGATTCACAGTGACAGAGATCCACTTACCAACATGGGAAATGTCACAGTTACAGTATATATACTTTGACTGTGAATGAAAAGTCCATTTTATCGGGGTGGCCTGGGAGCAGGATGAACTTGCCCACTAGCCCTTCCAGCCCCTGCAGGGTCGGGGGAGGATCCCTGAGTCCAACGTGTAAACACCACAGCCGGCCAGGAGCCAGAACAACCAAGAGATCACAGATGCCCCCCCCGCCCCGAGACCCTCGGGTCAGGGCACATCAACAGGCTCAGACCCCAAGGCCGAGCTGCATCCTGGCTGGCCTCTCAGCTCGTCTCTGAACACAGTGTGGGCACTGAGGACCCACGGCAGCCACAGAAGGCAACCAGAGGCCCCGGGACCCCCAAGAAGCTCTTGCATGGGCCGACAGGAGGACGTTCAGTTTTCAGGAATGTTTAAGTCATGATTCGAGTTTCCTCAGGCAGAAGGAAGGAGCCGCCCCCAAGGACGCTACCACCTGAATCACGGCAAGGATTTCTTCAGACTCGCTCCTGACGGTGTCCTGATGAGAGCCACAGACGAGGAGTCCAGAGCCAGTGGAGGACCACCTGGCGCCCAGCAGCTGCCCCAAGCATCTCACGAGGCCCCAGACACCCCAGCCCCGTCGCACACCGGGCTCCATCAGCAGCCGGGCCTGGAGCACGTCCAGCCAGCTGGGTGGACACCACATGGCCAAGGTCAAAGGAGGCTGGATCTACCCAGGGGCCTCCATGACAAGACGCGTCAGACCCCCGGGCAGCGCCCACTTGGGAGCCATCCCGCCCTAGGCAGGGGCCCAGATGGGCAGGGGGTGAGCCTCGGTGTTGAACACGTAGGTGTCCAGGCTGAGCAGGTCCGGGTCGTCGGAGAAGAGCAGATACAGGTACTTGAGTGTCTCCCCCAAGAAGAAGCTCTCCATCTTGTCCCTGGGCTGGGGGTTGCGGGGGTCCTGGACGTTGCTGATGGAAGAGAAGCCGCCCGAGGGGACCTGCACGAGCGCCAAGGCGGCGGCCTAGTCACGGCTGCGGGCACAGCCCGCCCCCCACTCCCAGGCTCAGCCCTCGGGAGGGCACCAGCCAGAGACACAACACCCCCCACCTCACTGCAGCACGCACGGCCTCAGGGCAGGTCTGCGGTGGAGGACACCAAGGTCCACAGGGGACCTGACCTGCTGCCCTAGAGGTCAGCTGCGCTTCCCCCAGAGACTCCTGGGAGATGACGGCTGTCCTCAAGTGACCAGATGGAAAGCGCCACACCTAGAACCCGGGAGAGCCCTTGCGAAGTCTCTGAGGTGACCCCCGGGTCCAGAACCAACTGCCTCACACCCCAGAGGGCAAAGGTCAACCCTGGCTCGGCCAGGGTGGGTGGTGGGCCCTGGGCACGGCATGACCTTCTCTGGGCCGTGGCCCTGACTAAAACGGGCAGCCGGGCCTGAGACAGTGGGGGCAGCGTTCTGGTCGTGGCACCCTTCCTGGGGAGCAGTGGTCCCAAAGTCGATGCCCGGGTGGAAAGGGCTGCCCATGCCACAGAGGATCCAGGAGGGACATGCTCTGTGCGCATCGGGCCACTGTAGGGACCCTCCCCACACAGGCTGGTGCCTCGAGACAGGACCAAGGGACACCCAAGGGCTCGAGACCCTGGGCGGGGCAACCTCAAGGCCACAGCAAGCATGCCCCTCCCTGATCCCTAGAGGAACTGCCCGGCCAGTGACCAGCGGGGAGCTGGGGACACCGCTGGGGTGGCGAGCGAGGCTCACCCGCGTGTACGTGTTGAAGCTCTGCAGGATCTCCCAGCCCCAGTCCTGGTACTTGCGGTCCCCCGTGCAGCGGTACAGGTAAAACAGACTCTCCACCGTCTCGGGCCGCAACAGGTTGTGCCTGTCGGCCGGCTGGGGAGGAGACAGGCGCAGGTGAGCCCCCATGGTGTCCCCACCCGGGGCTGACCCCGGCCGCGGCTCACCTTGACCTGCACGTCCTTTTGGGTTGTCTGGGGGTACAGGTTGAAGTGCACGATTTCAGGGCTCAGGCCTGTCTCCATCTGACGGTTCATCTGGTAGCAGGTGTCCATCAGGGCCTGGGCCAGCTCCATGTGCTCGGCAGGCAGGCCGTGGTGGGCGCCCAGAGCCAGTGTGCCTGGCAGGAAGCACACCAGGTGGTCCTGAAATCAGAGGGTCTCCTCACCACCGCTGAGCCTGAGGCTGCACGGGGCTCAACGCCGGAGCCACCAGGCCTGAGTGGTGTTCTCGACGTCCTCAACGGCAGGAGCACCACTGGTGACTGAACTACAGGCCAAGCGCTGGGGGTCAGCGTGGGCAGGGGAGAGGCCGGTGCAGGGACACCCGCCTCCCGGGGAGCAAATGCTGACCCAGGCCGTCCCCACTCCTCCACCCTCCTCCATAAACACCAAGGGACCAGGGGCTGCAGGAGGGCTGGGGGTGGGGTCCTGGGGGAGGGCCCCTGGCACGTCACAGACCTCAGATCCTCCAGCCACCATGGGCTAGGCAGGTCACGCAGCCAGCGTCTACCTGTCCCAGCTCACACTCCACGGCCAGAATTGCACTGTTCTCTCCCACGTCCAGACTCATGAAGCCATCAGGCGTCAAGGACAAACAGGTGTGTCTCGAAGCTCCCCCCCAGGCCCTGCTTCGACCACACACATGCTCACCATCTTGGCACTGAAGCGGCCGTGGGTGAGTTCCCCCACAAAGGTGAGCTTCCTGGGTTCAGATTTGTGCAGCAGGTGCCTTTTGATGCCCTCGATGCCTGCAATGTAGTCTTCCAGTAACCTGTGGAGACCAGCAGGTCTGGTCTGCCCAGGCCAGGCAGGTGCACAGCCCCTAGTTACCCGGGAACAGGCGCATAACCATGAGCTGCCATCCGCACGCTAGGGGCCCGAGGCCCGGCCCTGCCTGGGCAGCAGCACGGAGCCTGGGGGTGGAGGTCTGGGGCAGGGCAGCCCCGCGGGCAGAGGGCAGCCCTTCTGCCCTTGAGAGGGCCTGTTCCTCTCAACCAGCCGAGACCAGCCTCTGCAGAGCTCCAGGCTGTGCTGAGAAGGAATACATTCCCCCATGGAGGGTCCAAGACCGGGCTTGGCACGGCTGCTGATTCCCACCCAGAAGCCCAGGACAAGCAGAGCCTCAGGGGGCCCGCCCAAGGCAGCAGAACAGGCCTCACTGCGTCTCCTTCTTGCCGCCCTGGATCCACTGTTTCAGCAGGTACTCGTAGTAGCTGTCGGCCCTGGCGCCCAAGGTGAACACTCCCGTGTGGGTGAAGAGGCCAGTGTGTGTGTTGATGAACATGGGTACCAGCCCGTCCTTCTTCCCGGACAGGGAGTGAACGTGCCTCGTCACCTCCTCTGCGGCCTCCTGGGGCAGACATGGGGAGAGTGCAGGTGAGCGAGGGCGCAGAGCTCTGGGCCAGCTGCAGAGCAGGGCTGCCTGAGGCCTGCCCTCCTCATGACGGGTGGCTTCCCGGTGGAGGGGTGAGCAGGCCGGTCCTGGCCCACGGCATCCCTCAGGCACTGCCCTTGGCAGGGGTTTCTGAAGAACGGCCCACACCACACAGCAACCAGGTCCATCTGCTCAAACACGGCCACCTCGATGGGCCGGCTGGCGCCACTGGCCCTGAGAGGGCTGAACTCGCTCTCCCGACAGTTCCCAAGCCTCATTAAAGGAGTACCGTGTCTCAAACAACAGCCACTGTTCTCAGGACCACTGGCCAAGGCACGGCCACCTGCTCCCCCTTCCTGGAGGGAAGGCCGGCACGTCTGCTTCCGAGCCCAGGTTGCTGCTAAAGACGTCAACCACCCTGACTCCTCGTCCACCTGGGGAACTCCTACTGGTCCTTCAAGACCCAACCCACCTCAGCTCCTCCGAGCCACCTGTCCGGCCCGGGCAGCACCGCGCATCTGTGCTCCCAGGGCTCTGTGCACATTTTCCCACAGTGCTCAGGACCCTGCACCCGCGAGATTTCCTGTCTCTACCCTACACGTCCACCACCACTGAGGGCTCCTCTGAGGTTGGCTGCTTCGTTCCTCTTTGCCTCCAGCTACTGCAGAGACCCGGAACATGTGGGTGCCTGGGGACGTCTCAGGAGGAAGTAGCGAAAACGCCGAGTTTTTGCATTACAACTCAACAACAGAAAGAAGGCTTCTCCAGTCAATAAACAGACCTGAACACACACTTCCACACAGAGGTAAACAGACGGCCAACTGGCACATGGAAAGCTGCTGCACGGTTCACCATCATTTAATCAAAGCTCAAATCAGACGCCATTCCACACCCACTAGGATGGCTATGGTGGAAAGGACAGAAATAACAAGTGCGCCAAACTGTGGAAAAGCGGAGCCTTGGGCACTGGCAGGACCTGTGCACAGGAGCACTCTGCTTACTCTCCCCGAGTCACAACAACCCAGGCGTTCATAAGCTGCTGTCTGGATGACAACACGTGGCTCACACACGCTATGGGGTACGGTGGCCCTAAAAACAAAATTCTGACATGTCCTACAGCGTGGACGTACCTTAAAACAAATGACCCACATCATAGGATTTCATTTATACAAAATGTTCGGAATAGACAAATCTAGAGAGACGAGGCCACTGTGTTTCCTGGGGCGGAGGCATCGGAGAACGGGAGGGACGGCTGATGGGTTCTGGCTTTGATTTCGGGTGAGGAAACAGTTCTGCAATTAGACTGGTGATGCCGGCAGACGTGTGAGTATGCTGCAGTGTACACGTGGAAAAGCGAATTTCTTGATATGTGAATTCTACCTCAATGTGAAAAAAGAGGAACAGAGAATGGGATGGAACGCCCATTTCAGAAGCACCCCCACATACTGGAAGTTCTCCCACGAGAACAGCGACGCCTCCAAGGGGGTGCAAGGTTAAGGCATAAAACATTTCAACAATGGGGCAGCTGCCGGAGTCCAGCTCCAGCAGAGTCCAGGTTCCTGAGGGAGAGACGGAGTCGGCGAAGTGAAAGGAAGAGACGTGAGACTTGAGTTGGTGCAATCCAGTCTGTCTTTACTGTGCACAAGTGTCGTTTTCATATTTTTCAGGATTAGTACAGAAATAGCTCTACAGATATTTTCAGAGAGATAAGGAAGTACAAAGCGAGCACAAGAATTTTTATTAGCATTCCATTCTATAGAGCATAAGGTTAATGATCATATTTTCCACAATTAACTACTATTTATTCTCTCTACACAAAACCAAAACACTCACTCCCTGCCCACCCTCCGGCCTCCTGGCTCCAGAATCCACCATCCTCCATGGAAACAGACACCATCAAGGACAAGCACCTGGACCATCTCCTCCCACAAAGAGACATGGGCTGGTGGGAAAGCTTCTGGCCAGCAAGGTCATAGGCTTCCTCCTCTCTGCAAGCGTCTCAAGGCCAAAGACAGGCTGGTGGGAAAGCTCCGACCAGCAAGGCCATATGCTCCGTGCGTTCTCAGTTGGCAGTTAAAAATCTTTACATTCCTGCGCCCCTTAGGGGGTGAAAGCATTGTTTTGTCTTTCTCGGGGTAGGACTATTTGTCCTTGAGCACACTGCCTGGAGAAAATATCATTTTACTGGTAAGGCATCAGGCTGAAGAGCTAAGTTAAACTACATAAAGCAGAAACAAGTATAGTCATAACCTTGATAGAAAGCATGCATACATTTCAGGAAATATCAGGGGTGTCAGCCACTCTTCACCGAGGGGCGTCCCTGCGCCCCCCAACCCTTCTCAGCCCGGACCCTGTCAGACGGATGTATAGGCGTCGGTAACACGGCTCCTGGCAGGCAGCAGTTAGAAAACAAACGTGGATCGCGCTTTCACTCCACATAGCGCATGCCCACTGCATCACACACAGGGTTCCAGCAAGACAGAACCCCACTCCCAGCAGTCCACCGAGGACAGACGCCCACCCGAGCCCAGGTGCCCATTCCAGGTGCTGCTCCAGGTTCCAGCACCACAGGAGGCCAACGGCGGGATGACTGCAATGTCACCAGCACAGAACTGGCTAAAAAACACCAGCATCTCAACACATCCAACACCACGCAGCCATGAGCAAGAAGGCCTCCCGCACTGGCAAAAAGGAGGCTCCAGACACACTGCCAGGGGACTCAGGGCCAAGCAGGGCACTGCACGACAAGCTGTCAGCTCTGTCAGGGCCCTAAGGACACGCACTGCACCAGGGCAGGGCTGGGGTAGAGGACTTGCTCGCCCTCCAGACAATGCCTTCCATGCCTGGGCATCTCTTATCAGTGAGAAAATGGGACTCTCTAAGAAAAAGCTTTTAAGAAAAGGACAGGGTCTTGTGGCCCAGGGTCAACGTCCTCACAAACCCGCACTTCCCGCGACGAGCCACTGGGCGCTCCCACAGGAATCCCCGCTTCAGCCAGGTCCCAGCCCCTCCGTACCTGAAACTTCTTAACTCCCGTGAGACGGGAGAGCTCTCGGAACTCCAGCTGAATGCTCGTCACCTCGGCCACCGTGCTGTCCGAGGTCCAGCGGGGCGGGTGGGCAACCCCAGTGCCGATGTTCACATCAGAGTATGGAATCTTGGAGGGCGTTTGGAAGGCGGGCAGCAGCCGGTTCCCAAAATCTTCCTGAGACACAACACAGCGAGCAATCAGCGCTTCCAGTCAGAGTGGCCTTGTCTATGCTTCACGGTGCTAACCCGTCACCCATTTTCATCCAATTCAGTGGAGACTCACCAGTTGGGTGGCACAAGTGAGCTGGCGCACTGGGCTCCCAGCGCACTTTCCTGCAGGGTGCAGCGTGGGAGGCAGCGCTGCGTCAGCTCACGCCCACAAAGCACACTCCAATGGACTGGAGGAGAGAAAACCGGAAACGGCCACCCAGGGTCCCACCAGCGAGGGCACGCTGCTAATACCCGAGCCTCATCTCCCTGCGGGGCAGCTGCCCTCCTGGCGCCAGGACACTCACTGCTTTCTCCAGGAAGAGGTGGTCCCCAGACAGGTGGTAGGCACTCAGAAGCCCCCCAAGGATGCGGATGGTGCTCTCAAACAGGTTGACGTCAACATCCTTCTGAAACACTAACTTCTTGGACACCCATGTCCTGGCTTCTTTAAATTCTATGACATGAAACAGTGGAGGGTCAGGAACACAGTCCTGGTGTTCCCGTGTGATCTGTCACTCCTGCGTGTTAACTTGAAAAGCCTCAAAACAAATTCATTCAGGAACAGCCATTGAATTGTCATTCAGGAAACGGGTGCTAGGGGAACCACAGGCAAACCTGCACAACACAAGAGGGAGCTGCTTTTATAGAGAAAAGGGGGAGGGGGCGGGGCTGCTCTAAAGGGAAGTCCACTGGAGGAGAGGAACACATCAGGGCAGGAAAGGCTCCTCATTGGCTGGGCTGCAGCGTTTCTGATGGCTGCGCTGTTGCAGGGTGGGAGAGAAATCTTCCCTCAGAAGTAAGTGGTTTTACTTCCTGTCTGAGATGCAAGTCTGTCTCCCTGTTTGGAGTAATTGATGATGTGTGATGGGGGTGAGAGCTGCCCCTGTGTGTCTTTTCCATCCACTTTAGTTGAGGTTTCTTTTATTAATTTCCACATTTCCCCTTTTGATCAAGATGTTTCTCTGAAAGCATCACTGATCAGCAGTCAGGTTCTCTGCTTGTAGTCGTCTTGTCCCTTGGTGCCAGGAAGGACCCTTCCTGGGTGTCGTGTCCGTGTTGGAGATAAAGTACATAGTGGTTGGAGACCATTTAGGCCACGTTTGAGTAACAAGGAAGGTTAGGAGGGAGAACTCTCAGGCATTTCCCATACGAAGTCTATATTTCTCCAAGGTCATAGGTGATGGAGATTATCTCGAAGTGCCTTATTGGGCATGTCAGTTTTACAGAGGTTCGACAGGCAACAGGTAAAGAATTCACTACAAGTGTACAGAGTGAGATTAAGAGCAGTGCTATAAGCCCAGTCTGCAGGATGGTTCTGAATCAGGAGCACAGGCCTGTAGGTAACCAGCTGAACCAATCAAAAGACTGGATAGTGAGGTGACATTTGTTGAGGCCACTGTGCTTGCTCTCTAGTCTTTTGTAACTGGCTTTCTACTTTCCAAGAGGCATTCGTCCATGGGCAACAGGAGGTGTTCACCCCTGCACAGACACCTCCTTGCTCAGCACGTATGTGATCCGGGGCTATACGATTATCCAAAACTACCTTGATCAATGAGTTAAGCGACCATTATTGAGCTGAAATTGCTTTTGCTGAGGGGTCAGCCAAGTGTCAGGGAGAGCAACAACATTTGTTTGCTGACACTCACTCTGATCCAGGGGAAGAAAGCTCTTTCTTTGGAGGCAAACCCAGACTTGCATACGCCTCCTGGGAGTTCTCATTTAGGGCGACTGTGGAGATTCAATGGGAGAGATCAATGGAAGCTCTCTTTGGTTATACAGAGAGAACAGGACATTGAATCTGGCAAAGGCACACCATCCTTGTATTCTCCAGCTGTCAAGGTAACGAGTTGCCCAAGCAGGAAGGCCATTACTGAAACCTCCACGTAACCAGGGGTGTGCATAAGGCTCCCACGTAAGTGACATCATCTATAGACTCGTTCATCGGCCTAGGGTGTTAGCGTTATATGACCAAGGCTCAGGTACTGTGTTGTTACATACCGAGAGATTGCCTAAATAGGACGTTCAGAAATATACGAACAATGTGACTTACATTGATGGTCCCCTAAAATTTTTCATACAAATATTCAAAAGATCTTGTCTTCTCCACCCAAGGCTGGGTCAAATTAAAGCAAGGAATGAGTTTAGACAGGCTTAGCACCCTCACTCCATAAAATGAGCAAGCAAAACAATTAGACAAACAATGGTATCTGGAATCCTAGTGAAATTACTTGCTGGGTGCACTAAGGGGTCATTACTGCCTTGGGCAGCCTGAGTTTCTGATGGCAAATCCAGCAATCAGAGAGGTTTCCCCTTTTTGTGAGGAATTGGAAAGCTCAGACAAGAGCATTGTCCTTCCAGGAAAGAGAGAAAAAATAAAGTAAGAAAAACAGTGGGTATACAGGGCTGGTCCAGTCCTGTTGGGAAAGCTGTTGCCTCAGAGGTCGGCTGCTTCAAATCCTGGTGAATTTTACCCTCACATCACTGGATGGAGTGCAGGTCCACTCAGGGTCTGGTGCCTTTTTCAGGTGCGACATGTGGATCCAGGAGTCCACTCCCTGGAGTTTGGTGGCACAAGGGTTAGTCGGCCGTACCTGACAGGGCCCTTCCAGTGAGGCTGGAGAGAGTCCTTCTGAGGTGTCTTTTCCAGTAAACAAAAGCTTCAGGTTGTAGAGTGTGATGCTTAAGGCCTTTGTCTCCTGGGGTGCACTGTGAAAAGACTGCTCGACGCAAGTATGGTTATTTTCATCCGAAGCAGTTAGGCCTTTAAGATACTGAAGCATGTCTCCCTTTACCTGCTGAGGATCGAGAGAAGCAGAAGCCAAGCACATTGCGCGACCTGTGATTATTTCAAAGGCTGCGAGTTTATGCGTTCCTCAGATTTAGGAGGACCAGTGGAAGTGGCCAGGGTATCTGAAGGGTTTCCATAAACTTTGTTTACTGAGTCTTAAAGCTGTTGGTATGTTTGAACAGCCCAGAGGGTTGAGGATTATCAGCACAGCTAAAACGCTGCAGAGCTGGCCAAACAGCACAGACCTGTGGAGGCACTTGACCCATGAAATGAGTTTCTGGGTCACTATGATGTTCAGGGGGGTTCCCCAGGTGGGATAATCTTTTATAACAGAATTTTAGGCACAGAATAAGCAGTAGCCTGTCTATAAGGGAGAGCGTCAGTCCAGTGAGAAAAGATACAGACCATGACTGAGGCATACTGACATCCATGAGACAGAGGAGTTGTATAAAATCCATTTACCAAACCTCGAATGATGTGTTGGACGATTGAAAGTTTCCAAGGAGCCGAGTGGACAGGTTTCCTGAACTGTGTTTGGGCAGGTAGGGCGAGCAGATAGGCACGTTTTGCAGCTCTCCTAAGATTTCCCTCCAGTACTGGTGCATAAAGCTTACCATTTTTTTCTGCAGACCAATGATGTACACTGGTTAGTAAGGGGAATTTTAGAGGTTTTGATGGGACTTTGTTGTTATTTGGCCCAAACCAGAGCCTTCTCTCTCTCTTTTTTTTTTGTTTCTTTTTTTTTATTAATGTTATGATAGATTACAACCTTGTGAGATTTCAGTTGTACATTATTGTTAGTCATGTTGTGGGTACACCACTTCCCCCTTTGTGCCCTCCCCCACCCCCCCCTTTTCCCTGGTAACCACCGATCAGATCTCCTTGTCAATATATTAACTTCCACCTATGAGTGGAGTCATATAGAGTTCGTCTTTCTCTGACTGGCTTATTTCGCTTAACATAATACCCTCGAGGTCCATCCACGTTGCTGCGAATGGGCCAATTTTGTCTTTTTTTATGGCTGAGTAGTATTCCATTGTGTATATATACCACATCTTCTTTATCCAATCATTAGTTTCTGGGCATTTAGGTTGGTTCCAAGTTTTGGCTATTGTAGATAATGCTGCGATGAACATAGGGGTGCAAGGGACTCTTGGGATTTCTGATTTCAGGTTCTTAGGATAGATACCCAGTAATGGGATGGCTGGGTCATAGGGTATTTCTATTTTTAACTTTTTGAGAAATCTCCATACTGTTTTCCATAGTGGCTGTACCAGTTTGCATTCCCACCAACAGTGTATGAGGGTTCCTTTTTCTCCACAACCTCTCCAACATTTGTCGCTCTTGGTTTTGGATGTTTTTGCCAATCTAACGGGTATAAGGTGATATCTTAGTGTAGTTTTGATTTGCATTTCCCTGATGATTAGCGATGATGAACATCTTTTCCATTTTTTGGAGATGAAAATTTACGATTTTTGTGGTCCTTTTTTCTAGTTAAATCCTCTAAGGTGCAGGCAAGATGAGTTGCCACATTTACCAAATCTGGAGTGGACGTGGCCTCCCACTCCGCCAGGTTCTCTTCACTAACAGGGAAAGATCCTCGGTCAGTGCATTAACAAACACAGAATTAAAAGCTGTCCAAGTAGATTTAGTTTCCATGGGAGGCCCGAATCTTCTTTGAAAAAGATCTGAAGTCAACTCCAATAGTCAGGAACAGGTTCATCAGGCTTTTGCACACAAGCCTGAATTTTGCTCTAATCAACAGGCTTGGGAAAGGCTCCTGGGATGGCTTGGTGGGGTTTTCCAGAAAGTGTTCTAACCTCTTACCAAAAGTTAGGAGTTCGTTTTCCTAAATCTGTTTCAGGTTGTTCCCATTGGGCAAGTTTCATCCAATGTTGGGCCTGGCCTTCCCCCAAAAGCATGTGAACTAGCTGATGTAAATCTGAAGACCCAGGCTGGTAGGTCTGAACCACTATATTAAATTCATCAGCAAATCTATGGGGGTCCTCAGTTGCCTTTGGAAAATCCTTAACAATGGCTCACAATTCAGCTTTAGTCCAGGGAACATGAGAGATCTGAAGTTTGGCTTCTTAGAGGGTTTACATTTAAAACGGAAGGTTCTAACAGGTTCAGAAGAAGGGGTAAGGGTGCGTTCAGAGGAGGTGGAAGTTCAGCAAGAGAATTTGAGTGAGGGCGTGGGGGGCACAGGGAAGGTGGGGGGCACAGGGGAGAAGAGACGAAGACGGCGTCGGGCAAAGCCTGGCACAAGGTGGCTGCCAGAGCGGGGTCTGAGTCAAAGGAGTCTGGAATACAAACAAGATGGCATCTGAGACAGAGAAAGGGGAAAGGGGCAGGCGGCTTCAGAAGCCGTTTTGTTCTCCCTCCGTTTTTGAGTTGTTTCAGCTGATTTAGACAAGGTATCTGGTAGTGAGTCGATTTTAGAGCTTTGTGCGCATCCAGAAACCGCCAGGCACCAATGGAAACAGACGTATTGTTCATTTTGCTTAATTTTAGAGCTGTGGTCTTCCAATCTGGTTTTAAGAAAAGTGATTTTGGGGCGATCGAAAGTTCCCCATAGTGGCCATTGCAGTTTTGGACTGCTTTTGGTCTGTTTGGCCCACTTACTTAAAAATGGACATGTAGGGGGCCCAAAGTTCTTAAACATAAACCCAGCAGGGTCCCCAAAGGAGAGTCGCCCTCAGAACATTTAGATGACTGGGATCCCATTTCTGAAATTTTTTCTGAAAACCCAAGAAAGTTGCTATCATCCTAGCCCTGATCCCCAAAGGAATCTAAAGATAAAAGAAAGTTGCTGGATTCCCATCCTTGATTCAAAAGGAATCTGAAAACTAAAGAAAAACTCCTGGATTCTCAGCAAGCTGGAGCCCCAAAAGGAACTGAGCTACCTTCAGAAAACACACAGCAAGGGCGACGCCTTGAACCTGGAGGACAAAGTTCCTCTCCCAATCCCAAATAAAGTGAGAGAGCCCAGAACACACGGAGAGCGCAGAGCGGAGCTCGGAATCTGAGAGGACACTCACCAGGCCGAAAGCAGGCCACAAGTCACAGACACGATAACACAAGGGGCTCAGTGTGGGTACCTCGTTCAGTTCTGGGGGCTGCCATCTCTCAGGGGTTGCCTCCTTTGGATCCCACTTCTGACATCAAATATGTTAACTTGAAAAGCCTCAGAACAAGTTTATTTGGGAGAAGTCAAAATAACTGCAATTGAGGATTTCCATGCTACAAGAACCACAGGCAAATCTGGAGAACACAGGAGGGAGCAGCTTTTACAGAGAAAAGGGGGAGAGGGCAGGGCTGCTCTAGAGGAAAGACCACTGGGGTAGAGGAACAGATCAGGGTGGGGACGGCTCTTCATTGGCTGGGCTGTGACATTTCTGATTGGCAAAGCTGCAGTGTTTCTGATTGGCTGAGCTGCAGCATTTCTGATTGGCTGGGCTATGGCATTTCTGATTGGCTGGACTGCAGTGTTTCTGATTGGCTGGGCTGTTGCCGGGTGGGAGAGAAGTCTTCCCTCAGAGGTAAAGTGGTTGTACTTCCTGTTTGGAGTGACTGAGGTTGTGCTGGGGCCGGGGCTGCCCTGCAGGCCTCCCTGTACAGCGTAGGTGAGGTTTCTGTTATGAATTTACACAGGGGTACATGCATTCTTGTATCCATCCTTCTCCTCCAGGGTTTCACTGTCATTTCCTACTGTAAGGGGTGAAGTCTGACGTCTGCAACTCTGCCAGCGTGTAGGTGGGGAAAACCAATGCACTGTAAGCACGAACGGTCAATGACCAAAGGCCACCATACAAAGGACCACGTGAGAAATTCAGTGGTAGTCTTCAGCCTATTCAGAGAACTTACAATGGGTGTTTAAATATCAATTCAGAGATAACTAAAGACACACAATCCCAGTGTAACCCAATCCGTGTGGGATAAGGACGATGTTTGGGAGAGATTCGGGAGGTGGCAACTACATCAGATCACGTGTCACCTCCCGGCATAGAGCCCCTCCCGACTGCGGCAGAAACATAGGCTGCAAATGCCCCTGGACGCCTGTCTGGGGTACAAGCTCAGCTCTCAGCAGGGAGTGTCGGGGACAGCTGTCCTGAGCGTCCCCAGGGCGCCTGGACGTAAGGTGAAAAAGGAACCGCCTTCACCCAGCAGATACACTCCATGGTCAGTGTAGTGTAAACAGCACTGTAGGTCCTCGTGGCTGCGGCTCTCTGCCCCGCACAAGCATCACACACCGAGAACTCGGCCCACGCAACGGAACGAGAAGATACCTTTTTTCAGGTTCAAAATCCACATGGTGTCCAGGGCGTCGATCAGAGTGAGGCCGAGGCCAAAGCACTCACTGAAGGACCTGGACACAGGTTTCAGCTCGTCGTGGCCCCAGGCAAACTTGCGGTATCCGGTCCAGGCATGGCGGAAGGCCTCTATCACGGCCTTCTGGCGCCCGTTCGGGGAGCCTGGAAGGAGGGAAGCAGGTCAGGGGGACTAGCCCCGGTCAGGGCGCAAACAGAGACCCTCTGTGGCCCCTGTGAGTGACCCTGACATGGGGGACACCATCCAGGGCCACGGGCAGCAGTGGACAGCAGGGAAGGTTGGGGCTCAGAGCCGAAGGTCTGACCCTCACAGCTGGACACAGCCACCAAGCCAGCGAGGCCTCCGGGGCCCGCACACGACAGCTTGGACTCTCGAATGCCTGGCCAGATCCTGTCAACCTCCACCAGGGGCCAGGCAGGTACTACCCTCTGGGGCCACAGGGAGCACTCTGCAGGAAAAGGCATTTGAGGCAGCAGACTAATGTGGTGGATCCCGTGGCAACATGTGCATTCCACTCCAGGTTTGGGAATGTCAAACATGACAGGGGCTGGGGACTCAGACAAGAACACCTAACCTCACAGGTACCCACGTTCTGCCACTTCAGCTCCAGGCATTTTCAAGAAAATACTGTGCAGCAGATACACCCAAGGCCCCTCTCTGGCCTTTCCAGAGCCCCCTCAGGACGACGAGGGGAGGCATCTTCTCTCCATGCATGGGAGGACCACATGCAACACACAGGGTTCCCACGTGGATGGTTCCCTGTGTGTCCACGGCCTCACACCACACGTCCTCTGAGTGTGGCGTGAAGCCTATTCGTGTTGACAGCCACGGCTGTGCCGTCCGTTCCGAATGGCACACAATCACTCTGTATCCCCCATGACCGGCTACAAGTCCTGGCCGTGGGCTCCCTCATCCTCCCATCAGAGGCACCAGCAGGACGACGGAGAGTCATGGGCCTGGGACCCAGATTCAGCTGGCCTGGCACAAGACCCCACACATGAGGCAGATGGCCTGGGCAGGTACTGACCTAACCCCGGTTCTCGTCTGTGGAATGGGGATCCGAGAGACTAATTACCTCAAAGGGCATCGTCAGAATGAGGCAGACAGGCTGCACACAGTTTACGAAGCGCCAGTGCCCAGCAGGCCCTCAAGGACCAGAGCCAGAACACAGGGACCCACAGAGCTGCCCAACCCAGCAGGCCTGGGTGGAGACGCCAGGGAGCAGCTATCTGCACATCCTCAGGCCCCTGGTGGCCCAGACACTGCAGGGAGATGAGCCCCGAATACGCACTCCTCCTGGGGCTGAGGCATGGGACCACGGGCCATCAAGGAGCCACAGGTGGTCGCCAGAGCTCTAAAGAGCGTGTGACCCCAAGGACCTGGGCCCACCTGGGTGAGGAGGGATGACCAGCACGTGAAGGGACAGCAGTGCTCCACCACATCCCCTGGACGCCCATCTGCCTGTCCACATGCCCTTTCCCTCAGAAGGCCCAGATGAGGCTGGGAGGGCACAGGTGGGGCCTTACCTGGTTGATTCTGAATCCTGGTGGCCTGCAAGGCAGGCCCGGTGGGGGCGTCTGCCTTTCTGGAGGGGCCTTCGGTGCCCTGCTCCGGCTCAATCACTGCTCCCCTCCAGCTGCAGGGAGGGAAGGAAGAGCAGTCAGCCAGCACAGGGCACAGATGCAAACGCCCCGGGGTCACCGCCCCACTGTGCTCAGCCCCACCTTCCACGCGGGAGGACTTTAAGAAGGCAGGGCCCTGCCCTCACGATGGGGCGCACAGTGTCTGCTTCGCAAGGAGAATATCCTGCAGACGTTATGCTGGTTTTTTATCTTTGTTTTTCAGAAAAGGAAACACCAAATGGACCAGCCGCAGCGTTTCCGCACGTTCAGACCCATCTCTGGTGCTCCTTGTACCTGACGATCGTTCTCTGGGCGTTTTCTTTCTGGCGAGCACCACCTTCAGCCTCTTCCCTCCTCTGCGTGTCACCCTGCCTCATGTCCTTCGAGCCTTTATCGGGGGCTCTAATCTGCAGGTTGGGTGGTCCCCGTCGGAAATGCCGTGGAGGCTTCTAGACAAAAGTGAGAGTCACTTGTGAAAGTAACTGCGAGCCTAGGAGCCGCTGTTCCTTTTCCCTCTGGGACACTCTCCCAGTCAAACCCAACCCCACGGGCGCGGTGGACGGGCTGAGCAGCACAGCCCCAAAGGAAACTGTTTTCATTTTTCATCACGAATGCAGACTCGGGAGGCAGGTCCTTCCGCACACTCTCCTGGCCCTGACCACCCTCCTGGAGACTCTGCCGACGGGTCAGCGCAGCCCTCGACAGCAGGTTCAGCCCCTGGCCCGGCATATTTCCAGGCTGTCACAGACCCTAGGGGTAGCAAGAAAGGCTTAGAACCACATCCTCAAAGAACACTGTTGCCCTGGCACTGCCCCGCTTCATCCTCAGAACAAAGC
This sequence comes from Equus asinus, assembly GCF_041296235.1. Classification (NCBI taxonomy): domain Eukaryota; kingdom Metazoa; phylum Chordata; class Mammalia; order Perissodactyla; family Equidae; genus Equus; species Equus asinus. The sequence continues at coordinate 10,376,856 of NC_091799.1, forward strand.
GGGAGGCAGAGGGTGCCGGGGGCCAGGGACAGAGCGCAGGGCTCAGGCGCTGTGTTGAGTGCAGCACTCTCCCAGACGGGGTGGCACCCTCAATAGTGGGTGTGACGACGGCTCCTCCCGAGGACGAGGACGGGAAGGAGGACGACTTGCAATGGAAAAGTCTCTGCTTTTCAGCGTCCCCGTAATCCGGGAAGACGTTCTCCTTGTAAAGATGCAACCGACTCAGAGCTGGGCCCCTTGGCAGAGAGAGTGGGGTGTGGCCCTGCCACAGCACCATGGCTGAGACAGGTCTCAGGAACAGTCCTGGGGTCCTCACAAGAGAGGCCCCAGGGCCTGCAGAAGGGCAGCCTTCCCCGAGGCCTTGCAGCAGAGACGGACACTTTCACCCCTTACCATCCAGACCCTGCTGGACACCAGAGACTGGACTACAGACATTTCGCGCAGTGGAAATGTGCCTTTTGCTGGGGAAACATGCCACGTTCTGCTTTCACACACTTCAGAGTCCATATGCAAAAGAGAGGCCCAAAGAAGCGAGAGAAACGCTTGTCCCTTCCAAAGGGGAGGAAATTCTCCTTTCTACACACAGAGTGAGAGTGAGACAGTGTGGAGAGTGGGCTCCTCTCTCTCCCCAGGGCAGCCCTGCAGGGTGGAGCCAGCCCCTGGCCCAGGATCCTCTCCCCGGGGCCGCCTCAGCCCACATTGATCCCCTGACTAGCAACTGAGGGTGTCCCCAGGTCAGAGCGCACTGGGTTCTCAAAGGCATACTCTCGGAGGGGATGGTTCCTGCTTCTCTGGCTGCCTCCTGACTGCCCTCTCGTCTCCACGGCCTGTCTTCTCCCCAGCCCAGATGGTAAGGGTGGGGGTGCCTCCAGATCATGCCCGGCCCTTCCTCCTCCCTTTCTAGACAACACACACCCCTTACTGTGGACTCTCAAACCTCTCCCGTGCCCAGACTCTGATCCTGACCTCGTGGCACGTGCACTTCTCCTTGGGGCCCCAGGAACCTGGAACTGGGCAGGTCCAGAAGGGAGCACCTGCATGTCCCCAGCCAGGAACTACTTGGCTTCTGCTGGCCCCTCCCTCCCCTTGAAGCAGGCCCAGTCCTGCCCAGCCTTTCTCCAGCCGCACACTCTCCCCACGGTGCAGGCAGCTCAGCTCTCCTGCCTCCTGCCTCCACTCCTGACGCTCCACACCAGGTCTCCACCCAGCGGCCAGAGAATCTTCACGGTGAAAATCTCAGACATCCCACCTCAGAGCCTTCCCATGTCTGAGCCCCTGAAGCCTCTAGTGCTGCTCATGCCCCGCGAGGACCCACAGGGCCCTCTGCACTGAGCCCAGCCCCCTCCCCTGTCTGTGCCCCTGAAGCCTCTTGTGCTGCTCATGCCCCACAAGGATCCACAGGGCCCTCTGCACTGAGCCCAGCCCCTCCCCTGTCTGTGCCCCTGAAGGCTCTAGTGCTGCTCATGCCCCACGAGGACCCGCAGGGCCCTCTGCACTGAGCCCAGCCCCATCCCGAGTCTGTGCCCCTGAAGCCTCTAGTGCTGCCCACGCCCTGCGAGGACCTGCAGGGCTCTCTGCACTGAGCCCAGCCCTCTCCCGTGTCTGTGCCCCTGAAGCCTCTAGGGCTGCTCATGCCCCACGAGGACCCACAGGGCCCTCTGCACTGAGCCCAGCCCCCTCCCCGTCTGTGCCTCTGAAGCCTCTAGTGCTGCTCATGCCCCACAAGGACCCACGGGGCCCTCTGCACTGAGCCCAGCCCCTGGCTCTGCCCAGGCCCTCCTGCCCAGGCCAGTTTCATTGCCCACCAGCCACGCTCTCCCGACTCTACGCAGTGCCAGCGGCTCCTCAGCCTTTGGACTGCGATTCAGTGTCCCCTGGTCGGAGAGCGCTCCCTCACCGGCACCCGCTCCAGCCCTGTCTCCCGGGTGGCTGCTCTCTTCCCTGTGGGAGGCACACCCCGGGCCACCTGCCTGCTTCTGTTTGTTGCTGTGTCTCGCCTTCCCTCCCGCCAGCCTGCAGCTCTGAGGGAAGGGACAGGTCTGTTTGTTCATCACCTGACAGCATCCGGCACACAGCAGGTGCTCCAAGAAGAACAAAGGAGAGAACAGCCCTCCTGCCTTCCCCAAGCCTCGTCCAGCCAGCCCAGGATAACGAGTGTGAAGTGAAAACATCAAACAAACGCTAAGACAAAGAATTCATCCCAATCTGGTGGAAACATCACGTGTTTTCAAGTGCTTCTGGAACTGACCCCGGTTACAACTCCACGTTCGCTTTATCGAAAGTACCTGAGGTAAGACCCCCGGGAAGTGTTCTGCCTTAGCATCTGCCTTCTGAGGAGCTGGCAAGACGGGTGGCTTTGCTGGTCTCATCTTGTGCTCTTCTGCGGACCTGCCAGCTGGGGCTAAACAAGAGAATGTCATGTATCTCACATAGGCCACAGGCCTAGAGGAGACGCAAAGTGGGCGGAGAACACGCGCAGACGGGTGTTATTCCCTACGGGGGAGAGCAGGCGCCCTCAGCACGCTCACTTAACTGTGCAAGAACGGCCAAAGACAAAGGAAACCAGGAACAAAACGAAAAGACAACCCACCAACTGGGAGCACGTATTTGCAAATCATGTATCCGAAAAGGGGTTAATTTCCAAAATATATAAAGAACTCACACAACTCAACAACAAAAAGACAAACAACCCGATTGAAAAACGGACACAGGATATGAACGGACATTTTTCCAAGAAGACAGACAGATGGCCAACAGGCACATGAAAAGATGTTCAATGTCACTAATCATTAGGGAAATGCAAATCAAAACGAGAGTGAGATATCACCTCACACCTGTCAGAACGGCTATAATTAACAAGACAAAAAATAACAAATGTCGCAGAGGACGTGGAGAAAAGGGAACCCTCATACACTGCTGGTGGAAATGCAAATTGGTGCAGCCACAATGGAAAACAGTGAGGAGATTCCTCAAAAACACAAAAATAGAAATACCGTACGATCCAGCTAACCCACAACTGTGTTTCTATCCGAAGAACATGAAACCAGCAATACGACGAGACTGTGCACCCCTTTGTTCACTGCAGCATGAGTCACAATAGCCAAGACATGGAAGCAACCCAAGTGCACTTCTACAGGTAACTGGAGGAAGATGCGATGTCTACATATAGAGGATGGAAGACTAATCAGCCGCAACAAAAACCAAAATCGCCCCATTTGCAACAATATGGATGGACCTTGAGGGTATTATGGTAAGCGATATAAGCCAGATAGAGAAAGACAAACACCGTATGATTTCACTCACAAGTGAACATAAACTAACACACGGACAAAGCACACAGTGGTGACCAGAGGGGAAGGGGGAGGGGCAAAGGGGCACATTTATATGGTGACATAAAAATTAGACTATTGGTGGTGAGCACAATGCAGGCTATACAGAAACTGATATATAATAACGTACACCTGAAATTACACAGCGTTATAAACCAATAGGACCTCAGTTAAAAAGAAAAAAAAAGGAATGGCCAAAGAATCAAAGCTTTTAAAAACACTTGGCAGTTTTGTCCTTATCCCCAAGCCATAACCCAAAATACCTGGCCTTAATCTTCCACTCCAGGAGGCACAATTGGTGGCAAACAGGCTGTTTACTTGAGCGACCTGGGGCAGCTCTTAAGCTTTCCTCCTAAAAGAAGCAATCTTAGAGAAATTCAGGATTCTCTACATCCGCAGCAGAACTCGGCCCGGTCCTTTCCAAACCCGCGTTAACATGTGTTATGAAATTCGCCCAATGCATTTAGGCTGAGCATTCAACGTCAGGACTGAATTTCTCTGCGAGACGCAGAGGAGGGAGGTACCAGGACTGACACCAGACACTCAGGAGCAGTCACACGTCAGTGAACATCCTCGTCCTAGCAAGGCGGGTGAAACACTGAGCTTCCTTCTATCTGAGTTTCTGCCGAGTCGTTGACATTTGTGCCTCCTGGAGCGGGTGAAGGCAGACTGCAAGACCGCTTCTGCCTGTCCACCCTCCACGACCCACACCTGTCATTTTAAGGCACACGAGTAGCTGATACCTGTCCACTGGTCAGCCACGCTGATGTAGGACAGGAGCCCACAGAGTAGCAGAAACGCGAGGAGGAAGAGGATCACGTTCCGCTGTAATCTCGACAGCTGCTTCCATTTCTAAGGGAAGGACAGAGAAGGACACTTTTTACCGAAAATAATGCAACTGGAACTTTCTCCAAAGGCCAGAAACTCAGCGAGGATGACGAATAATTCAGAACGTCAGGGGCGAGTTCTCTTGTTTCTGAACCTTGTTCCCTCTCAGCAGGGACCACGGGCTGGGACGACACACGTAAGATGAAATAACAGACGTGGAAGCCACCTCTGTCGTGTTGCGCGGGCGGCGGAGGACGAGTCCCACAGCTCGCGTTCTGGCTTACACCCGGCCGGGTCTTGCACCTGCCCAGATGCAGTGTGTGGACGCCCTGCGGCCCAAGACCACCAGGGACCGCACGCGGTTAAACAGGTGGTGCTTGTTCCTCTTCGTGCTGAGGGAGACCCTACAGCGGGGACCTCAGGTGTCTCAGTAAGAGGGTGTTAGGAAGCTCCAGGAGCTGACGTTTATTTCCCAGTCCCCCTTTATGCCAAGGACTAATGACGTCAGGCCACAGGACATTAACTAATGATATAGAGATTTCCCACTTCTGGGGTTTTGTTGATTAAACTCAAAAGAGTGTGCACTTAAGGTGTGTGCTGTTGAGTCAGGGAGCATCTTTCTTCTCTTTTCGGATGAGTGGTTGAACCATTTGACATGACAATGGCTTTCAGTAGTATTTAAGACTGGGCATGGGGCCGGCCCTGTGGCGCAGAGGTTAAGTTCGCACGTTCCGCTTCTCGGGCGCCCGGGTTTCGCCGGTTTGGATCCTGGGTGCGGACATGGCACCGCTTGGCATGCCATGCTGTGGTAGGCATCCGACACATAAAGGAGAAGAAGATGGGCACGGATGTTAGCTCAGGGCCAGGCTTCCTCAGCAAAAAGAGGAGGACTGGCAGCAGATGTTAGCTCAGGGCTAATCTTCCTCAAAAAAAAAAAGAGACTGGGCAGGATCATTGGCTAATTGTAACACAGGCAATTGGCAGAAATAAAATGATGGTTATTCCTTGTAATAGGCTTTGAAGCCAAGAACATAGATTTGAGACCAGGCAATGAAAACAGCTGGGTCTGTTTTAGGTAGCTTCCTCCCTCTATCCCTCCCCTTTTTTTTTTATCCTAGTCACAGATGATTATTTTCTCTGTAGTATTTTTTCTCTGTATTCTCTGTAGTAGTATTTTCTCTGTGGTATTAACAAGAAATATTATAGGAAACATTTTCCCTCGGTTAGCTAAGAGGAAATCAAGGACTATGGAATAATCCATGACAACTCCGGTTAGTGTTAGAAAACTCTAGGTTTTCTTTGGCTTTTAAAGCTGTGAAACAGAAGAAAGGAAACTTCATTTAAAATGGGGTCAGGAGGCCAAAACCCTCACCCACTGCTACTCCACATCAATTACAGACCCCAACAGGAAGGCATCAGTTATGGACTCCAACAGGAAGAAGCGTCAATTACTACCCCAGCAGGAGGAAGGAAGATTTCCTCCTTGACCAGCAACTCAGCCAATGAGAAACAATCACCACCCTGAACTCTCACTCTCCTCCAATGGACTTTCATTCAAAATGACCCCGTCCAACCTCCTCCTTTTTCTCTCCAAAGTAATGTTCCTCTCCTTTGTTTGCTGGACTTGCCAGTGGTTTTTGCTACAGCTTACTTGTCTCGAATTGCAGTTTCTCTGTATTCCTGAATAAACCCATTTTGCTGGTAAAATAACTGGCTATTTTATTTGTTTAGGTCAACATTACATGATGATCAGAAGTGGGACCCAGAGAAGACCCCCAACAACTCTGAGGCTGGTAAGAAACGGGTGCTGGTACCCACAGAGCCCACTGGGCACACTGCTTTCTGGCCGACCCTGGAGTTGGAGGGTAAGTCTCTCCTGGATCCCAAATCTGCTCCCTTTGGGTTTTGAGCTCTCCGGGTTTATTCAGATCTGTTGCATACAGGCTTCATCCTTTCTGTTGAAAGCCTTTGTCCTTTCTGTGAGTACCCATTTGTATAGTTAGGCCTATTGGAAGTGTGTAGCATTTGGCTTAATTGCTTTGGAATTGGGAATTTTTCTTTTGCTCTAGAGAAAAGGCTCTAAGAAATGGGATCCCAGGCATCTGAATGCTTTGAGGCTCCCCCTTCAGGGACCCTGGCCAGTTTTATATCTAAAAACTGCTCTTCATCCTCATGTGCATTTCTACCTAATGGACTGACATAATCAAGAGTAGTATAGATGCAGAACTTTATAAAAGAAAAAATGAATCCAAAAAGCACCCTAAAAATGATCCTTATATCATGCAAATTAAAAAAACCTTTAGTTAAAAAAAAAACTTTGGCCATTGGAGCAGGTAACCTTAACTTAGTCCTTCTGCCAGAAAATTTTTATGAGTTTTGTACCTGAGATATGGCTAAAAATTTAAACTAAGACACTAAGATCTCTGTGTTTATCTGTATGTTATGTATGTCCAAGTATGTATGTTATAGATCTGTGATCTTGGTCTACCTACAGATAGTGTTGCCAAAATTAATTTGGAAAAGAGCTCTATTTAATTGGCTTAAGGAAAATCAAATGCTTATATAAAAGAATTCTCAGGAATATAATAAAAATTAATGCAAATGCTTTTCAAGTTCCCGTGATGTGGGAAAATATTTGGGATTAAAGCTAGTTTGTTTGTTCATTTAATTAAAACAGGCATGTCTTTAGTTGTCTGCATTAAATATAACATTATGATTCTCTGTTGCAAAATTTGTCAGCAAAAAAACATTCACTTGAGATGATGGCTGATTTTGTCTACTATCTCGTGAAAGTTTTGTCAATAATCTGAATATAATTGTTGGGGGCAAATTATTTAGATAGATGAAAATGAGATAAGAACTTTTAGGTGCAATAATTATGTTTTATGTTATATGTGTGCTTAAAATAGCACCCCAAATCTTTTTGGGTAATTTAAAACTTTAGTGTTTTGGTAAGTTAAATGATGGGATTTCATTGAATATCTGAATCATTCTCCAAACGAGATAAAATACTGAAACATTAATTACTGAACATAGGTTTGTCCTCTTTTGGCTTCCTAGTGTAGATAAACCAAATACAAATTTGGTTCTGTTAGTAACCATGTCTTGTGTCACATTGAAAGATTATGCTCTCTAAAAGGGCATGTGTTTCTAGAAATTATGAAATACATTTATAAATTTACCAGTCCACAATTGCTTACTTCTTAGTTTTCACTAGGAATCAAGGATTCTAAGGGTTAAGAATTCTAATTAACATATGTGACTAGAGCTACTAAGAATAAGGGAAACATCCCCATATGCAAAGAAAGTGGGGTGTGTGTTTTTGGTTAGAAAAAGGTATGAGCTATGGAGATATATTTTTGTTGAAGAAAAAGGAAGCAATTTTGTCCTAAAGTAAAATGGTGGCCAGAATGAGAAAAGATAGGACAAAATTTTAATGTAAAAAGAAAATTATAGGTTTGTGAAACAGGAATCTTTGGAAAGAAATTTTATATGCTATCAAGCTGGATAAGATTAAATAAAATAACTATAAAGGTTTTAAAATAAGTTTTAAAATCAATAGTGTGCTATGTAAAACTATAACTCAGTGTTCTTTTATCTGCTGAAAGAACAAAGTTTACTTGGGCTACTGGTCTGCTCCTGCTAAGAGATTGTGAAAGGTTTCTCCCTACCTTTTGGTTTTTATCAAAATTATCTCTTGTGCTTTATGATAAAAGCTGAGTCTTTTCTATTAAAAAGAGCTAAGGTTTTTGCAGCTATGTAACCTTCTATATTTGTCTTTGAAGTCTTCGGTCACTTTGGTTAAATGGATAATTAAATATTGTTTCATAATTTTCTGTGACCCTATTTTGTCAAATGTCCAAAAACTTTTGATATTTTTGACAAACTTCCTCCCTGAAAAAATCAAATTCTAAATAAAATCTTTCTAATCTGAAAGTAACTTTGGGAATTTCCAGAAGGCCCCTGAGACTTAAAGGATTTGTTCTCTCTTCTTATAAAAAAAGAGTTGTTAAACTAATTTGGCTTATTTGATACATCAAATTACATGGGAAGCATTGTCATATAAATGATGATAAACTTTAGGTTATATTCTATAGGTGAAGGTTATTAAAATAAATGTTCCAGGGGCCGGCCCCGTGGCCGAGTGGTTAAGTTGGCGTGCTCAGCTTCAGCAGCCTGGGGTTTTGCCTGTTCGGATCCCGGGCGCGGACATGGCACCGCTTGTCAGGCCACGCTGAGGTGGCGTCCCACATGGCACAACCAGAAGAACCTACGGCTAGAATATACAACAATGTGCTGGGATATTTGAGGAGAATAAGAAGAAAATAAACAAATAAATGTTCTAGAGATTGTAGGAAAATTCCTAAAATTCTGTTATGTCCTGGTATAATGTTATCAGTCATACTTTTACGATGTATGTCACAGAAATGACCAGATTTACCTGTCAGTTGTGCTATAATGAGCCTTCAGCAGATCTTTAACCATTAATACTTTTAAGTCTTATGTCATTTACTGACAGTTATTGCTTTACTCTGGTGCTTTTGCAAATATGTCTCCTCTTCAGAGAAATTCACGGAAAAGATCCTGACCAATACTCTAGAGTGCATGTGTTTGATAACTTGAAGACCATCACACTGCACTGGATTTAAAGGACACCTTTTCTCCTCTCCCTTGAGAAAATGTATCTTTGCAACAAGGGTTAAAACATTTATCCTTGTCTCCCTACCTGATCCCTCCAGAATTAAAAATGGGTGTAACTGTGGAAAGATAAATTATGTTTGTACCTTTGTAGATATTAAATTCTAGTCCCATTAATTGCCTTTAACATTTGCTATATAGCTATAAGCTGAATTGGATCCTAAATCCTTCTAGTTTCCTTAAATGTCTATGACTCTCCAAACTGACACAATTTTAGTGCCTTTAAAATCTCCTTGGAAGGGACTATACCAGGTCCTCCTCACTACCCAGATGGCAGCCTAGCTTCAGGGACTTGAATCTTGGGTACACATCTCACAGCTAGAGAAGGCTCCACCTGACACGCAGTCCTGCACAAACACTGGAGATCTCCAAATCAAACTGACTAGGAAGAGAAGCAGCCGACATCTGAGGCACAGCTTTCCCACGACGACCAGACCAGGCCTTATATGCTTTTCTCATTGTTGCTTCTTTTCTCTCTCTCTTTCATAGAAACACGATGCCCTTGTCCATATTGCCTAAACCCTAGCGAAAGAGAGAAACCTCTTCTTTTGATTATGGCCTTTTGGAAACACATGGCCCTGTGACAAATTAATCTTTTCCCTTGCTTTTTCTGAAGGGTTAGAAAGTTCAGAATTCACAGCAGCATTTCTTTCACCTGGACTATTAACTGACTGAGTTCTTATCCACATTCAGAAATGTGCAGCCTTACAGGCTGTATTACTGACAACACGTTCGCTTCCAAACAGTTCTTCTGAGATAACAGTGCCGTTTTAATACGTATTTGAAGTTTTGCGATTTTCGTGAAGAGTTGGTCAGCTGTTGCTTCATGTTTATCCCGGCACTGTCTTCCCACTGCATTCGGTCAGTTCTTTCAGTCGGGGTGTGCTCTTGCCGTGTTCACTGTTCTATTTTCTCTTCATGACAAAATGGAAGCCTCACATTGATCCACTTTACTAAACCTTCATGGCCGCCTTGAGCAGCAACTTCCAGGAGGTATACGTGACTGTCTTTGCCTCTGTAGGGAGAGCCTTTTCCCCCCTGGACTGGAGTAAATGCCAATGAGAACATGATTAGAAACCCCTCCCTAACATTAGGAGAGCTAGCCAATTCCACAGCAAAAACCTGTAACAGCCAACAAAAATCACTCAACTCGGGGCTGGCCCCCGTGGCTGAGTGGTTAAGTTTGCAACGCCTGCTCTGCTTCGGTGGCCCAGGGTTTCACCGGTTCGAATCCTGGGCACGGACATGGCACCACTCATCAGGCCACACTGAGGTGGCATCCCACATGCCACAACTAAAATATGCAACTATGGAAGGTCGGGGTTGGGGGGGGGATTTGGGGAGAAAAAGCAGAAGGAAAAAAAAAGATTGGCAACAGTTGTTAGCTCAGGTGCCAATCGTTAAAAAAAAAATCACTTAACTCGTTGGCTAAGGTAGTCTTAGCCTTTGATTACTTACTTGTTGAGATGGAAGGCATTTCTGCAATAGCAGACACCACCCACGGCACTTGGACAAACTCCTCTGGGGAAAGAGAAACTCAACTGGATAGTATCAGGGAGCAAGCGCACTGGCTGCAACAAGTTTTATCTTACTCTTGATGGTCCTTTCATTTGTTTGGTTGGCTACCTTCAGGCTTAGGATCCTAGTTTAGAACCATCACACAATTTGGAATTATGTTACTTTTGATTCTGTTTTGTGTAGTTATCTTTAAGTTTTGTACTGGTTGCCTGCCAAACCTTTTGTAAAAACAAAGTACCCAATAAGGTGATGCTGGTTCAGTGCTTTGAAATGATCTCCAACACTTACAGCCTTTCTAAGATACAGACTTTAGATGTGAAGTGCCTGAGAGTTCTCCCTCCCACCCCTCCTTGTTACTCAAAGTGACCTCAGCAGGTGTCCAGTCCGTGCATTTCCCCTCCAAGTGGAACACAGCACTGAATTCTTGATCAGTGATGTGTCTGAAGAAAGATCTTGATAAAAAGGGGAAGATATGAAACAGAATAAAGCCAACTTCATTTAAATTGGGGTCAGGGGTCCCAGCCTGCTGGTGTACTGGTTAAGTTCGCATGCATTGCTTCAGTGGCCCAGGGTTCGCAGGTTTGGATCCCGGTCACGGACCTACACATCGCTCATCAGTCATGCTGTGGCAGCATCCCACACACAAAATAGAGGAAGATTGGCACAGATGTTAGCTCAGGGACAATCTTCTTCAAGCCAAAGAGGAAAACTGGCAACACATGTTAGCTCTGGGCTAATCTTCCCCACCAAAAAATAAAAAATAAAATAAAATAAAATGGGGTCAGGAAGCCAAAAGACGGAGCTTTACACACTACTACTCAGTGTCAATTACAGACCTAACAGGAAGAATCATCAGTTACCACCACAGCAGGAAGATTTCCTCCTTGACCAGCAACTCAGCTAATGAGAAAGTGTCACCACCCTGAACTCTTGCTCTCCTCCAATGGATTTTTGTTCAAAATGACCCCTTCCAACTTCCTCCTTTTTCCCTATAAAATAACGTTCCTCTCCTTTGTTTGGTGGACTTGCCTATGGCTTTTGCTATAGCTTGCTCGTCCCGAATTGCAATTCCTCTGCTATTCCCGAATAAACCCATTTTGCTGGTAAAATAACTGGCTGTTGGCTGTTATTTTATGGTTAACAAAGCAGTGGTGCCATTGGTTACTTCTGCTAGGGTCAGAGACAAGTTCTGAACCACGTTTTCTAGTTGTTTTATTTCTGCTGGGGTATCTGTAGCTCAGAGGATGGGTGAAGGGGAATTAGTCATCCCTGGTGGCAGTTTTCCTAATAGCTTATACTTGCATTATTTTTCACACTCCTGGCTATTCTTTTTAAGGAATGTGATTTCTTGAAGGGATGGGAATTTTACGTATATGGCAATGTCTACCAATTATTCTGAGTACATAGGATGTTAATGCGCAGTAGGCAGGTATGACCCTGATGCTGATGTAAGGAGCACCCTGTGGAACCTGGACTGCATTATAAGTAAAGTATCACTTATTCTGAGAGGAGCGAGTCAAGTTTGTGCCCCTTGACACGTACAAATTCCTTGAGTGGAACTAAACACTTCCTGCAAAGCAAGCTGAGAACAAACTGACTCCGGGTGCTCGCCCCAGGACACCCCTGACCCACCAGGCCGTGTGACAGGACTGCAGGAAGCTCAGCAGACACGGTTTACAGAAGCAAGGTCAAGGTGCAATTTTTATGACTTAAATTTGGGATCAGTGATGTGAAGGAAACTTAAGTACCAAAACCTGCTTGTGGCAGGGCTGTCAGGGGAAGAGGCAGAAGAGAGTTTTGTTTTTCCTTAATTGCCGGGAAACCAGGGGGGCCAAAAATAACAGCAGGAAGATAATGGAGATTGTATTAATGTTTTTTTGTCACCTATCAATGGCCAAACAACACCTGACTCCAGGCACAAGATAAGAATAGCAAAGCAGCTCTAAGAGGCACACACCCGAGACACAGGAAGTTCTTAGAAGGTTTTGAAGCGGCTACTGGGGCAAAGTCTGTCCAAAGGAAACGGATCTGAGAAGAAACCTGAATGCCGAGCTCGAGGATGGGCTGACGAACAACGCCGAAGCCATGAGAAAGCACACAAAGCATTAGATAAGCACATGTCAGAGGCCAGAACACGGTTTTACCAAAGCAAAACGCAAGTGTAGCCAGACAACCACAGTCCCGCCCAGGGCTCCTTCCGGGCCGCGCCCACGCAGCGACAGACACGCGAGCTCGGCCCAGTGGGCTCGGTCCGAGGCAGTGACCCGCAGCTCCTTCAACGCCCTCCAGCCGCAGACCGGACACTGCGGCCGCCGCACGGGTCCCAGAACTCGGGCTTGGGCGGGCGATCTGGGGGGGACTCGGCCCTGGGCCGGGCACCGGCGGGCACGGGTGGCCCAGTCAGTCGGCGCGCAGACAAGACTCAGCGGCCACGTCGGGTCTTGCTGGGTGGTGGCTGAGGTCCGGCCGCCGCGGCAGGGCACTGGAGACCCGCGGACACGCCGGGCCGCCCGCGGGGGCCCAGCCCGGCCCGACCCTCACCCTCCAGCACGACCGCGACCGCCGGCTCTGGCTGCCGTCGAGGCCCTGCCGCGGGCTCAGCAGCACCGACACGAAGTCCCGAGGCGGCGCCGGCGGAGTCATGCAGGAGTCCGGCCTGGCGGCGGCGCCGAACCACGAAGCGCGGGGTCGGGGCCCCAACTGGCCGGTCGTCGCGCGGGTCAACAATCGGGCTCCGCCAGCGCAGCGCGCACGCGCAGGAACGGATCCCACGTGCGGCCTACTGCGCCTGCGCCCCTCCGCGCCTGCTTCCCGCGCTCGCAGGGCTTCGCGCCCGCGCCAGCCTCTTAACCCCGCCCCACCCCCCGGCGGTGGCCATGGCAACAAGGCGGGCGCGGACCCCTGCGGCGCGGGCTTTCTGGCAGTCCCTGTGAGCCGTGCGCCCCCGCTGAGGGATCCCCGCGCCGACTGGGCTCAGCGAGCCGACAGAGCCCGGCGCGGGCGGCCTGCGGGACTCGCCCTGTCGCCCCTGCGGGACCCGAGGCGGCGGCTCTCGGGGCCGCATCCGCCCCCGCGTCTTCGCGGTGCACGAGGCGTCCCTGCGCTCTGCGGTGTTTGCGATCCGCAAGCGCGCGGAGCGCCCCCGGCCCTGCGCTCGAGGTCTGCCCGGCTCCGCCTGCCCGGAGCTTGCCCTGCCGGACCCCAAACTCGGCCCTCCCGGGGGCTCTCCAGGCCAGAATGCCCGCTGCCCTTTGGGGGACACGCTGCCTCCGGCTGTCCCGGCTGCAGCCTTTCTGGGTGTCCGGAGGGCTCCCCCGCGTGTGCGCCCCCTGCTCAGCCCCTCGCTTGTCCGAACCTGCTCCAGGAAGCTCGTCCGCTCTCCTGCCCCCTGCTCTCCTAGGGTCGTCTCTGAGGTCTCTGCTGGTAGTCCCAGCGATGCCCTCAGGCGTCCCTCCCTGCACAGCCTGTCACCAGGGAAATGGTGGCATCTGGAGGATGCGCGTGCAGGAGGGCGAGTCACCAGGCTCTCAAGCTGAGAGTGCCAGAGCCACCCCTGCGGAGCCGGGTCAAGGGGCAGGTTGTGGGCCCGCCCCCAGGGTGCCTGACCCACCAGGTTGTCTCAGGGCCCCTGAGACCCTGGTGAAGAGCTGGACGGGAGCACGAGGGGATCCCTGGGCAGCCCAGAGCCGGTTCGGCTCAGTGTGGGCTCTTGTTCCCAAAGGGCCCCCAGTGGGCTCCAGCCCCTGGATGGAGCAGAGCTGTGAACACCTGGTGCTCTTCCCATCACACACGTGCTGGTCAAACCTGCACTCGCCAGGCCGGGGGTCAGTCACCGCACCTCGTGTTTATTGGAAATCACCTGTGCACTGTGGAAAATCAAGAGTCGGACAGTCTTTCAAAACTCAGTTTCATTCGCAGGAGTCTGGGGTCCGAGATGGGGGTGACTTAAAGCAGCACGAGGGAGGTCTCTGTGGTGAGGGGACATCTGCCTCTCGAGTGCAGGGCGGCACAGGAGTCCACACCTGCGATGAGTGCCACAGAGCAGCAGCAGCCTCCCCTGGCCCGCTGGTGTCCTGTGATCACGTGAGACGCCAACGCTGCAGGAAACTGCAAAGGGTCCCCGGGACCTGTCTGTGCTGTTTGAAACTTTATGTGAAGGTATAATTATTTGAAAATAAAACGTTTAAAGAGCGAGCTGTTACAACCATTTACCCAACTAACTCGACTTGTGTAGAAAAAAGGTGGTGCAGTTAGGGCAGTGAGGAGCCAAGGTGGGCAGAACCTGGACCAAACCTGGACCCAGGCCCCCAGCTTGGCTGACCCTCCTGTGCCCCTGGCCCTCTGCTTGCCTGTGGAGCAGCTGAGAGAAGAATCCTAAGGCATGTGGTTCGAATCTGAGGTTTGCAAAAGGCTGGCAGAGCCTGGGCGTGGCCCTGACCGGGCTGTCACGCTAAGGTCGGGATGCCTGGACGCAGCCTCTGTCCACTCCAAACCACTGGAGTCCAGCTGCTTCTGAACCCACCCCCGAGCCAGCATCCTTGCCCTGGGGAAACCAGCGGTTTTCATGCGTGGGCTGCAATGGGGGGGCCAGGGAGGTTCTGGTGACCTGGTGGAGCATCAGGCTGCATTTAATGCTGCTCCTCACATCACAGGGAGAGGTGGGAGCCACTGTGTTGTTTTCCAGAGGGGAGAGCAGACGCTGGGGCCCAGAACGCAAAGCTAGGGGAAGAGGCCAGAGCCAGCTGGTTTCCTCCAGCCTCGGCCAGGCTGCAGGGGAGTAGCGAGGGCCGTGGCCCCAAATATGGAGGCCGTGTCCCCCCCCCTCAGAGAGCAGGGGAGGAGCGTGAGCACCAAGATCTGTCAGAAGCTCCTGGGGGGCCGGGCGAGGGATGGCACTGCCCACCTAGGTAAATTCCAATTAGTCACCCACTGCAGGAGGCCACCCGTATTGGTCCTGCTGGTTCTGGAGGAAGCACATAAAATTAAGCATCTTACGCCAGCCACTGACGTGACCGAGGCTGAGGCCTCGGAGAGGAATGGAGAGAACTGAGTCTCAGGTGTGCAAGCCGAGCTTCTCTGAGAGCCAGCTCTCCCGGTGCAGACAGCCCTTATGGAGGAGTCAGACTCCTTCTGCAGTGGCTTCAGCTGGGCAGGGAGGGCTGGGCTGTGAGCCCCCGGCCCATCCCGGTCACTGGTTCAGCCTCAACGGAGGGAGGGGCAGCCCCTGTAAACATGTCACCCTGTGAGGGAAGGACACTGTCCCCTTCTCTCCTCCCCTGACCCGCACGTCTGCAGAGATGCTTCTCCGTGTGGCTGGCACTCCTTCTCACCACGCGGATCCGCGTGTGGGGCAGAGGAGCTGCCTTCCCGTCATGTCTCATCACATCTCAGCTCGGACAGCAGAGGCAGGGCCCGCTGCTCTCGCTGCTGGATGAGGATGATGCCACACCTCCCTCGGGCCCCACCCCACAGCCTTCTCTCAGCCCCACGGTCCAAGGTCTTGAGTCCCTCTGCCTCCTGCTCAGACTCCACAGCCGGGAGCTAAGCCAAGATCTTGAGTTGGCCTACGGCAGGCCTGGGGTCACTTGTGTCCATGGAAATGGGTGACAGGAGAGGTCCCACCCTCCTGGAGAAAACCAGTGCACTTCCTTCTGTGTTCCACACGCCGGAAACGCACAGCAGCCTGCCTTCCTACCCAGAGCCCCAGGTTGGGCCACGTCTTCAGTGCTGGGGACCCCGGGTCGGCAGGTCTGGCAGTGAGTCAGGGCTGCAGCGCCCTGGCCCGGTTCTCGTCCAGGATGAGCGGGGACTGGAACGCCCGGCCTCGCAGGTACACCTCCAGACCCTGGAAACAGGCAAGCCAGGATGGCCAAGTGTCCACCTCTCAGCCCCCGGGCAGGGTCCCAATTCTCCCTGGAGCCTGGGAGGGGCAGGGCCAGAGAGGCTTCTAGAAACAAAGGTCAGATGCCTCCTCAAAACCAGAGGCCAGCATGAGCTGTCCCGACAAGCTCTGGCCAGAACTTACCAGAGAAGGAAAGGGGCCCACATTTCTCTCAGCAAGGCTCCCACAGAAGCACGACTCCCCGAACCCCGCACTCAGGCCTGGCCCGGCTCGTTCTCCGCACCCCTCCCAGGACCTGTGAGGGCCTCTCAACACCTCACCCCACTCCACAACCCAGAGGATCCTCTGCAACGTAAGAGATTATTTACCCCACTGGTAAACTGAGGCAGGGCTTGACTTTCCACTCGCACACCCACCTCTCCCCAGTCTTCCTCCAGTCCTCAAGCCCCACCCTAGAAAGGCCATACGCAGGCTTGGGGCTCTCACCTCTCCAGAGTAGGACACCAAGGGCGAGATCTCACACACAGCCGCAGGCTCTCCACTGCCGCGCGGGCTGGGGGAGGCCACCTGTCAGCATCTGCTCAGGGGTGCACACCCGGGCCCTCTCCCAGCACCATCCTCCCCTGCCTGGCCCTCCCCGCCTAAAAGGGACCACCACACCCAGCCCCCGAAGCCCCATCTCGGCCATTCCTCTTCCTGTGGGCACCCAGAGCCTGGAGCAAACTGCCCCCACCCGAGTGACAGGCCCTGATCTGGGCTGGAACCCCCACCCTGGGATCCTGCACAGACCTGGGCAGCCAGGTTGAGGTGGCAGCATGAACAACCAGAGAGTTTGAAACCTAATGTCCTTTGCTTTTCTGGGCCTGAACAGTGACCTGCCTTGCTGTTTCCTCAATGTCATGCCTGGGTCCTACTTTTAAAGCTTATGAATGAGCCAGAAAGGGCTGCAACCCCCACCTCCCAGGGCCCTGAGCAGACCTCCAGAGGTTGGGCCAAAAGGCTGCAGTGGAGGTCACCATATGGCTGGGCTGGGCACACAGGCACCTGTATTCAATGTGGGGCCAGAACAGAAGCCCCCTGCACCCACCCCCACTCAGACAGCTGCAGAGCCAGCAGCGCCCTGGGGCTGAGGGTGGGGCCCTGACACCCTGACACATTGCCCTTTGGGCAGTGCCCTGGGGCCCACACTCACCTGGGCAGTTCGGTGAGCTGGGCCCCGTGAGCATCCAGGAAGTGGGCCCCGGCCTGCAGGGCCCAGCGGTAGTGCTGAGCGAGTAGGGCCCGCCGGGTGGTGGAGGGGTTGTCCCTGTCGGCTGAGTCAGCATTCTTCAGAGGGGAGAACTCCTCCTCCCGCAGCACTTCAAAGGCCACGAAGTTCCTGGCGGAGAAAAGAGCTGGTGACCCAGTGTCCTGGCCCGGAGGCCCTGAAGCTGGGCAGGTGAAGGCCAGGCCGGGATTACGGTGACTAAGTGGTGCCGGGTCTGGGAGCAGCAGCCTAGGCAGGACCACAGACACAATGAGCCTTTCTCCTGAGCCCTCCTTTCCATTCCCACCAGCCAAAACGCCAGACCTTGGGACCCCAGAGTGAGAGCATGGCACTGTGGGAGCCTGGGCTGGAAACAGTCTCCTAACCCCAGGTGAGGGGCAGGTGGAGGGCTCAGGAGGGGGCACAGTGTCTCCCAAAGTCCACAGCCCCAAGGACTTCCACTGCCTTCCACATTCCCTGTGCTCCCATCCCCGGGGTCTGCTTCCTCTGGCCTTCTCCCTCTGAGACCTGCTCCCCACTGCAAAGGGGCACTCCCACCCCTCCCCAGCCCAGCCCCCAGCCTCCACTTCCCTTTCAGAACCCACCACCAAAACAGAAAGAGGGAAGAAAAAAATAATGACTTCTACCACTAACTTAGCAAACTGGAACACATCAAACACAAACTTCTCCATCTTTATCCCATTCGGTTTTAGCGGCTTTACCGGGTTTCCCTCCTCGTCCACGTATGGGACCTTCTTCACAGCCACGTGTGGCTTCAGCAAGGGCTCAAACTCCCTGAGAGAATGGGAAGACAGGAGGAAGAAAGACGAAGTTTAGACAGGATGCTGTGGGAGCCCCATCCGCACGTCTTGGCTTGGCCCACCAGGAGGGCAGGCCGGCAGGCGGTCGCCACAGGGCTAGGAGCAGTGGAGCTGAGCCCAGTCTCTGGGAGGGCACAGGCACCCTCTCGCACTCGGGAGGCTGAGAGCCATGCCTGAGAGCCAGGCACCTTCAGCCACATTCCTGCCCAGGCAAAATGGCAGTGGGCCACGCCACAGGAGGAACAGGCCACCCTGGCCACAGAGCCTCACACCAGCTCTTGAGGCTCTCTGGTGCCTCCAGTGTGTTCAAATGCAAGAACCTTTCTCCACCCCAACCCACAGCAGGTTCCTGACCACAGCCTGGCCAGGATCATGTCAGCCTCCAGTCACTGGCCTGGCTCGCCCCGACGGCACTGGTCAGCATTCGAGGTCACCAGCTGCACACACCTCGTGACCATCTGAAGGAAGCCTCGGGTGAAGAAGTGGTTGCAGATGTTGCCTGCATTATAGAGCAGGCCCCCATCCGGTGCGCGAAGCTGCGCAATCTCGGGGCTGATCTCGCTGTACTCGACCACCTGGAGGACACCGTCCACCAGGCACACCACGCCCACGGGCTCCTCAGGGTATGCCTTTTCCACCACCTGCAGCCCGATAGGAAGGGCCAGGAAGACTAGGAGAGGGTGGGCAAGGCGGACCAGGGGCGGGGCTGGGAGGAGGGGGCGCGGCAAGGCAGGACAGGGGCGGGGCCGTGGGAGGGGCGGGACAAGGAGGGAGGCTGGGAGGAGGGGGCGGGGCAAGGCAGGGAGGGGCTGGGGAGGGGCAGGCAATGCAGACTGGGGCGGGGCTTGTGGCAGGGGCGGAGCAGGGCAAGAAGGGAAGGTGTGAGGAGGGGGCGGGGCAAGGAGGACTCACCTTTGCGCCGCAGTCCGCGTCCCGCAATACGCAGAAGCCGATGAAGACGGGGTCAGCGAGCCGCACCAGGATGTTGTCCACGCAGTACACATGCACAAACTCTACTCCTCGGCGCTCCATGTCCTCCAGGATCCGGTGGTCCGCCAGCGCGCGGTAGAGTCCCCCGTTGCCGTCTGCAGAGGGAGAAAGGCTCTTGAGAGGGCTCCAGCCCGGCCTCAGCTGGCTAGTCCAGGGCATGGTGGAGGCAGGGGGGGCCCTCGGGACTGGACCTTGTGCCTGAGGCAGCTCTCTGTCACTTTCCAAGTAGCCTGTGGTTGTTCCACGTGACAGATGGGAATCAAGGCTCAGAGGGGGGAGGCCACCGCCCAGACCCACACAGCCTGTGGGCAGCACATTCTGGCCTCTGTCCCAGTCCTCCTGACCCCTGGCTAGCTGCACATTCTAAGCCAGCCTGTCCCTCCTTGTTTCAGAGTGGGGTGTACCTGGGGCCATGGCAACCTTGTCTTTCCGCTCCAGGATGGCCCTGCCATCGAAGGTCACAGCAGGCAGCATGCGCTGCTCAAACATGATCACATTGTTGGGGTCCAGATGGAAGAAGTCATTCTCCTTGAAGAACTCCGCGGTGGGCCCCAGTGTGAACTCACTCGTCATGATGTACCTGCAAGGGGAGGCAAGGCTGAGCCGGCCTTTTGGAGGGCCTGGCAACTCTGGCACACAGGCCTCTGAGAGGGGCTGCCATCAGGGTCCAGTCTGGGACCAGGGTCAGGCCTCAGCCTGGGTGGGTGCTGGGCTTTGTTCAGGGCTGTGCTGGGGTTGGGGTTCAAGTCTTGGGTGGCACAGGGCTGGGGCTACATGGGGGGACCACTTGGGGGCCAACGTAATGCAGAGAGGGCACACCAGGGCACAGTGCAGCGGGTCCCGTGGCGCTCGCCAGCCAGTTGCTCCACCCGCCGAATCCGCTCTGCCTGCAGCTGATACAGGGTCTTCTGGCTGGGCAGCCCCACCTGATACATGCCCTTGGGGTAGGTCACACCCAGGCGAGTGCCCTGCCCACCAGCCAGCAGCAGCACAGCCACCTTGTTCAGGGCGATCTGGTGGAAACCTGGGGGTACGGGGCGCCATGAGGGGGTGCCTGGGACCCGTCACACCACCTCCCCTTCACTTTAGAGCAAGCTAAACTTGCGCCTGGGACTATGACACTTCTGACAGCTGCAGGACAGACACTTCCAGATAACACTCTGATCTCATCTGGGCCAGGGCCCCACCCAAACCTAACCTTCTCCCGACCCTTCAGGGGTTCTGATGACATCCTCCTGGATTAATTTCCAACCTGGGTCCTTCAGAGGAAACACCAGGTCGGCCTGGTCAGAGGTGTGCAGCTGGGACCCTGGGCAGGCTCTCCTCCAGAAGCACCTCCCTCACCTCCAGGCCAAGAGGCCAGGAGTGCACTCGCGCCGGCGCTGTTGTGAAAAGTGTGTGAAAAGCAAGTGTGCAAGGGGTCCCCTGCTGTCAATACGCTTGTGGGCTGGGCAGCTGGCCATCCAGGTGTGCGCAAGCACAAAGTACCCTACCAAGCGAATGCGGCCGGGGGTCGGCTGCCAACTTGGAAGCGTTTAGGGGCTCCACACCCCAGTCGCGGGCTGGTACGTGTGAGAGGGGAGGACACTTCACAAAAAAAATAAGGCAAACTGAACTTTTCCAAGCACGACCTCTTCTCTGAACCCTCTCTATGGTCAAGGCCCCCTTCCGGCCGGCCAGAGGCGCCCCGCGGCCGGGACCCCTGCCCCACCTACCTTCCTCCTCCCAGAGCCGCCGCGTCTCGGGGTCGCTCCGGCTCGCGCTGCCCACGCGCTCGGGGGGCAGGGGCCGCAGGCGCGTGGCCAGGCCGGGCGGGGGGCCCGGGGGGCGTGCGCAGGCCGCGGCCGCGTTCCGGCAGTGCTCGCGCAGCGCTTCGGGCTCCAGCGGCTCCAGCTCGGCCAGCAGCGCGGCGCGCGGCCCCGGCGCCAGCTCGGCGCAGAAGCGCAGGAGGTGCTCCTGGCCGGCGCGCTGCAGCCGGGCGCGCACGTCCCGCTCCGAGGCCATGTCGCCGCCGCCGGCCGCGTTGGCAACTCGTGACCCGCGCTCTCCGACCAGCGTCACGGGACACGGAGGGCGGTGCCGGCCCCAGCGGGGCGGACCCAGGCCCCCCGCTTCGACCCCGCCCCCGCCCCCGCCCGGACCCTTGCTGGCCGGGCCTCGGTCCCCTCTGGCCGCGCCCCCGCCCCGGCCCCGCCTGGGCCCCGCCCACGCCTGCTCGGAGGCAGCTGGCGAACTGCTGGGGTCTGGCCCACCGCCGCGGGCGGAGGAGCGGGACCCGGCGCTAGGGACACCGAGGCGTAGGGGCCCGGCGTGCACCGAGTCGGGGAGCACCCCCCCACAGGTTCTGCTGCGCCCATGGCTCCGGGCGCGTGAGGGCTGACTTCACTCCTAATCCACCCGCCTCTCTGCCCACAGCCCTGGGGGCGGGCGCACCGCAGGAGGAGGCTGGGGTCTGTCTCTGCCCGCGGCCATGTTTGTTTGCATTTACCAGACGCCTGGCGGCAGGGACAACAGTCCAGGGGCTCAGTGAAGAGGCCACAGTCAGAGCTGGGCTGCGGACGATGGACCAGGTCATCAGCTGGGCCGGCGTCTGGATGTCACCAAGGCCCCCCAGAAGGCCACCCTGCCTCCTTGGGGGCTCCCTCCTTCGTATCCCTCCTCCTTCCCATTTCTGATGACCAGAACCGCTCAGCAGAGGCCTGTCATCCTGGCTTGTTATTTCAACCATCAGGCTTTAAAATATCCTGCTGTTTACAAACTCCTGTGTGAAAAATATAAAACTGTAGCTTCCGCCATTTTGGGACAAAAGTTTTAGAAACGAGTTTTATTAAGTCTAAAAGTAATATATGCACAGAGTTAAAGCAAATTTAGATGGTGCTTTAGGACCTGAAGTGGAAAGTCACATCTCCCCCAGGCCCACCCCAGCTAACCCCTGTTAGGGCAACTGTGTCTCCCTGCAGGCAGGTTCTGCACATAGAACCACCCCCCCAACACACACACCATTCCTGGGTTCAGAGGCTGAGCTTCACAGCCCCTGGGGGCCCACTGTGTGTTCTCATGGGCCTGAAGGGAGTTATCTTTCCAAGGATGATCTAGGCCTGCCTCAGGCCCTTTACACTTGCTGTCCTACTGCCTGGACCACTCCTCCCCAGAATGTCACATGACTTCCTGACCCACCTTGCCAGGTCTCTGCCAACGTGGCACCTCCTTGGAGAGACGCTTCCAGGTGAGGTTAGCTCAGAGAGCACCCTCCCATCCTTCTCTCTTCCCTCCCATCTTTCTGCATCTTCCACTCCCTGACTCCCCCATGAGCAGTAAACTCCATGAGAGCTGGAGGTTGTTTGGGTCACTGCTCTGCCCCATCTCCTTAGATCAATGCCCAGCCCACGGTAGGCACTCAGTACATGTTTGATGACTGAATGAGGGGGTGTTGGATCCCAAGCCTAGCGCAGTGACTGGGCCACAGCAGGTGTTCAGGCAGTGCTTGTTGAATGAATGAATAAGTGGCCTGCGCCAATAGTCTGTGGCGGTTGAAAGGCAGTTTGAGGCAGATGCTGGAGGTGGAAGGTGTGCGTGGGAGCAGAGTGGGCTCCACACCCCAGGCCAGGGTCCATGGGAACTCTTATCACCCCTGTACCTGTGCCCTTGAAGGCAGGTGTTAGAACATGAACTCGGGGCCATGTTGGTCAGGGTGACCCCCAAATCCCACCTCAAAGTGGGAGTGGGGCTGAGATCAGAAGAGTTTGGACAATCGGGACTGTGCAGCCAGAGGCACATGCAGGGCCAGGAGAAGGGAGCTGACCCACTGGGCAGACAGGGGTGCAGACAGGTGGGGGTGCCAATGAGGCAGAGGTGGGCAATGACCTCCTGGACACCTTCAAGGCGCTCCAGGCTCGCACAGTGAGAACATAATTGCGACTGGGATGGACAACTCAAAAAGTACAGGGGCCACAGGGACCCGCCTGGTCTGGGGCACTGGGAAGCCCCCCCAGGGTGACAGCAAAGCTGAAAGCTACAGAGGTAGGAAAGTGTTGGGGGCCAGACTGGAAAGTGGAAGGAGGAAATGACCAGAGTTCAAGATAAGAAGCACATGGGCCACACCTTAGTCCCACACCCAGAGCTGCCACTGACTCCGGTTTCTTCTGTACCTTCCTCCTGTGCTAGCCAGGGGCCACAGGGAAGCCCACAGACCAAGGACCAGCAGAGGCCACCACCCCCTCGGCTCCAGACACTCTGAGAAGCCCTTGTTTTCCCTACACGATGGGCTCAGGCTCACAGGGGCCCTGATCTGGCCTGGGCACCGCTGGCCATGCTGTCCTGAGCTGTAGCAGTGTTGTTTGCTGTTGGCCGCTGGCCTCCACACCCATGCTAACCCCCACAGAGCTGTCCCCAGGCCTCCCCATCCCCCAGGCCCCACCCTGGCAAGTGTCCCAGCCAAGGATGGCATTTTCGCTGTGACCCCCAGGATGAGCACCCACCCTGAGCCAGGCCTTAAGGTGGCCCTGACCTGCTGGAAGAAAGCAGCCCCATGCTTTGAATGTCAGGGCACCCAGCCAGAATTTGGGGGCGGGGGGTTCAGGTACTTGAGCAGAGTTCTGGAGGATGCACAGGGATCAGCCAGGAGCAGACAGGGAGGGGCATTCCTGGTGGGAAAGCCGCCATGTGCAATGGCTCAGAGGTGAGGAAATGCCGGGTTCCCTAAGGATGGGGGACCAGGGGTGCTGGGAGGACAGTAGGAGGGTGGAGGTGAACTGCAGGACAAATGGCTTGAATGCTGTCCTAGAATTTTGACCAATCCTGCCACTAAAGGGGAAGGCAGGATGCACCAGGCTCTACGGGGTGACTCCGGGCTCACAGCTTTCTAGGTACCCCCAAAATCCCTTACCACAAAGGAGCCCCAACCTTGGGGAGTAACCCCAGGGGAGAAGTGGACCCTGGATACTCCCTGGCCAGGGCTCTTACAGCCTGAGATACAGGCACCAGTGCCTTGGGCTGAGGCGAGCCCTGTACCTGTCTGGAGGGGGTGTTTGGCAATTCTTTGCTGATTTATCCCTGAAGATGGATGGTCTGCTTACAGAGCCGCAGATAACACATGGGCATTGCTCAGGGGCAAGGTGCCCATGGCATGGGGACGTCTGGGAAGACCATTGGAGGAGGTATGGGGACCAGGGCAGGGTCTGGAGGACAGGCAATGGTAAGGCAGAGGCTCCAGGCAGACTGCATCTTGGGCACCTCCTTAGCTTCTCCCACTAGTCAGTCCTGAGATGGGCTCCCACAACAGGACCACAGGCTAAGCCCTGGCTCTGTCCCAGAATGATGAGATGGAATGAGTGGATCCTGCTGGAAATAAGGCAGGGGCCTCCGGGGACACAGGGCTGCCTGGCAGGCCTGAGGAGACCTGAGAGACAGGAGAGCAGCTGGAAGAGGTATCCAGCCAGAAGAAGCAGCTGGAGCAGAGGACCTTGGGAGCAGAAGGGAACTGGTCACCAGATGGGGATCTGGGGACACAGGAAAAAGTGGCTTTGTCCTGCAGCCGTCAGGAAAGGCCAGGCTGTCCCAAGGGGCCAGGGGAGGAGCTAGCAGCGGTGGGGACAGAGAGGCCTCTGTGAGCGGAAGCGCCCAGCTGGCTGGAACCCACAATCCTCTTGGGGCCCGCCTGGCGCAAGAGAAAGGGGCCCCAGAGTCGGCGGTGCCTGTGCCAGGGGACCCTCAGCGAAGAGTGCCGGGGGAGCTAGAGGGAGAAGGTGAACCCTCGGAGCGGGTACGCTCCGCATCCTTGTCCTACGAGGCCACCTGGGGACAGGTTTTCATCAGGGCGCCAGGCCCCGCCCCTCGGAGTGGTGGGCCGGGCAGTCAACCCCAGAAAGGGCTGATCTGCGGCGAGAGGCCTGGTGTGGTCGGGGTGGGGAGCAGAAGGGGGTCCGTGAGGCCGGGAGCGAGGCAGAGGTGGGGGATCCCGCCCCCCGCCAGCGCTGGGACCGCGGTCCCTCTCAGCACCGCGGCAGGAGCGCGCCGGGCGCTGGCCCCTCGGCCGGAAAATCAAACCTGGCTGGCGACCTCTCAGCCAATCGGGAAGGAGATGGGCCAGCCTCGGCCAATGGCCGCCGCGAATGCTAATGAGGGGTTGACGCCACGAGGAGGCCCATTCAAAAAGTAGCAGCTATTGTAGCGGCCGGTTGCGCGCGCCGGCCGGGCCCCGCCGTCCAGCCGCGCGGGGACCCAGCCCCGGGCGCGCCCAGGACGGAGCCCGACCAGCGGGCGCCCATGGCCGGAGCCGCGATGGCCGAGCCGGGCCGCGGGCCGCCCGCCGCACCCGCGCCGGGCACCGAGGGGCTGCCGCGCGCCTTCCTGCAGAGCCTGCGCACCCTCTTCGACATCCTGGACGACCGGCAGCGGGGCTACGTGCACCTGCGCGAAATCGAGTCCCGCTGGCAGGGCGCCGACGCGCGCGAGCTGCCCCGCGGCGTGCTCGAGGGCCTGCGCCAGGTGGCCCCGGCCAGCGGCTACCTCACCTTCGAGCGCTTCGTGGCCGGCCTGCGCACCTCGCTGCTGAGCGCCGACGGCGGCCCGCGGGGCCAGGCGCGCGCCCCGGCCCGGGGAGGCTGCCCGGCGCGGCCCGGGGGCCAGCTGCCGCCGCAGCGCCTGGTGTTTGCACCGGCCGACGAGCCGCGGACGGTCCTGGAGAGGAAGCCTCTGCCGCTGGGCGCGCGCCCCTCGCCGGCCGGCCCCAGCGGCGCGACCCGGAGCCTAGAGAAGCTGTGCTGCCAGGCCGAGGCGGCGCCCGGCCCCGCGGAGCCCGAGCGGCCCCAGGGGGCGGCGCTGGAGCGGAGCCCAAGCGCGGACGCTGGTGAGTGTCGGGCAGCCCCTGGCCTCGCCCAGGGCCAGAGCCTGAAAGGGATTGCCTGCGCATCTCCCACCAGGGCCGGCGGACGGGGCGGGCAGCTCTTCCTGAGCCTGGAACGCGCCTTGCGACCTGGAGAGAAAGAGGCCTCGTGCCTGTCCTGGAGTGCTCAGGGACCAGGAGGCAAGCCAGCCCCTCTTCCGACACAGCGTGAGGCTACCAGGGCCAAGGGGCTGGGGTGACTCGGGAAGCCGCACCAGGAACCCGCCCTGTGTCAGTCCTGAGTTGGGCACTGGGGACCTCTACGTGGCGTGAGGAGGCTCTCCACCTCCAATACCTGCCTCACACCTGGGACCACCTGGGCCCTCTGGCTCATCTCTGGTTACTGCTTAGACACAGTTGGCTTCCACTAGTGCAGATGAGAGAGGGCCCCCCAGACTGGCAGGGGCCCTTGCTGCTTTCTTGGGTCCTTCTCCGTCTGACAGCTTGGCCAAGAGGGTGGACCCACTGTCCCCCACCGAGGCCGGGGTAGGCAGGAGCTGTTGGGGGTGGTCCAGGAGGACGTGGCCCAGGTGCCAGGAAGAGCAGAGCGGTGGGTGGGTCTCCAGCCCAGTCTTCGAGGCCTGTGGGGCTGTGCCGCCACTGACACCTGGGAGGGACACAGACCACAGCCCCTGGGGATGGCCAGCAGGCTCCTCTTCTGGCTTCCGGTCCAATTGGCAGAGACAGGAGATGGCTGAATGGTCCCCTGTTTGTCCCCCCAGTGCCTGCCCTGGGAACAGGACCTGCATTATGGCTGGGGGCGGAGCCAGGCCGCTCAGCTCATTCAGCCTACACACATGCCTGCCAGGTGCAGGCCTTCCACCCACGGCAGCTGCCAGCCCTTTTTGTGCTGCCCACCACTCTGCCAGCCTAGCTGGACCTCCCCACCCCCACCCCATCCAGCCTCAGGCATGTTCCCCAGCCCCATGAGGGCCAGTTGGAGTCTTAGTGGCCCCTGGCTTCCCTGGTGAGCTGATCCAGGCTCTCCCTGCTCCTCACTGCCCAGCTTCCCTGTCCCCATGGTGTGTGTGAGGGGAGCTTCTGGATGTCGCTGGCCTAGAGCATTGGGCCACTGCCATCCATGTGACTGCACACAGTTGGAAATCAGCCATGGGATCGGGGTTTGGAGGCCTCAGGCCTGTGGTCCAGGCCTGCTCTGCCACTGGGTCAGTTAGTGCACCCCTCTGAGGGCCAGGCATGTGGCCATGCCCACCCGGGGGAAGCATCAGCACGGATTCCTCTGTAAGCCTCAGGCCGTGGCTCTCACTGTCACCTTTTACAGGCAGAGGCCCAGAAAAGGGGTGTGGCATGCTCTTGAGGTACCAAATCTAGAGCTCCAAGACCTCCCATCTCCCCAGGAAGAGAAAGCCACGCATACACAGAGGCCCCCACAGATCCAGGCCCTCCTTCCTTGTCCCCTTTTGGGGCTCAGTATGCACCCCAGGCCGGCCAGGCGCCGTAGGTGGACTGCTAGCTCAGTCGTCCAGCTGGATGTCAGGTGCCGTCACTGGGAACCCAGGAGCTGCCCTGCAGACTTGATAGTAAAGACCAGGCCCAGGTCTTCCGGGGGCCCCCCTCTGTCTGTACCTTCTCTGCCGGCTGCACAGCAGGTTGGAACATGAACTCTGGGCCTGCTTGGAGCCTGTCTGCCAGGTCTGGCTGGCAGCCCACATAGCCACCTGGTGCCAACTCTCTGGGCATGTCCCTGCCAGGCACACCTGCACCCCCTTCTTGCATCACCTGCCCACTCCCATTGCCAGGTGCTGGGGGCATGGCCTGCGAGGGTGAGGCTGGTGCCGGGGACAGGGCTAGAGAGCCAGGGGTGCCCTCCCCCACACCTGCACCCACTCCTCCCCTCCTGGGCCGCCCTGTGCATACTCCCATGTCCCCCGAGGAAGCCACTGGCCCTCCTGGAGGCTCCCACAGGGAAGTGCCTGGCTTTCCAGCCCCAAGCAAACTGCAGGTGGACACGTGTGCTGTGGGAACTCCTAAGTCACCTGCCGAGTGCACTGTGTTTGCACTTTTGTGGGGACTAACTTTATACCATGATCACCTTCCTGGGGAAAGTTAGGTCTCACCAGCATGCCCCACATTTCACCTCCTTGAACCCCAGTTACCCTTAAGGGCCCGTGCAGATAAGGAGAGGAGTGGGGAGGACCAGCAGCCCCGCTCGCTAGCTTCGTATTCAGCAGCCTTTGAGCCCCCAAGGTTGGGGGCGCCCCGACAAGCCGGATGAAGCCCCTGCCCTCAGGGAGCTCACACCGGAGTGTGTGTGCATGTGTGGGGTGTCAGCAGCCACATGGCCCTCCCCAAGGCAGGTGCGGGGGAGCTGGTGGGGGACCAGACCCCAGCTAGGCACAGAGGTGAGGTATGGGCCAGGCTAGGCCGGTGCCCGCACCCCCAGGGCTGGACTGAAATGGGGTGGCAGAGGCCCTGAGTTGCTGATGACCCCATAGGCATACATTGCTGGGGTTGGTTGTATGGGGGCATCTGAGACGGACCTGGAAGCCAGGCCTTGTGGGGGTGTTGAGCTTGACCAGGCAGTCCCTCGCCTCTTCTGCTGCAGGTGCAATGGCCTGCAGGGCCCGGGAGCTAGGTGTGGGGGACTCCCAGCGGGCCCCCCGTGCTCGAGGGGAACGTCGGAGGCACACCATCACCAACGGTGTGGACTGTGATCTGGTGAGTGGGGCCCTGGGGCTCTGAGGGACTCTCTGTCTTGCCTGGAATTGGACTCAGCCCCCACAGTTGGTCTCCTGGACCACCCCTCTGCCTGGGAGAGGGCAGCCAGGCTTGGGTTCTGGGGGGCCTATGGTAGGAACACCAGTCAGTTCTAAATGTGCCTCCTCACCCGGCTTGAATCCACCTGAGGGACGGCCCGGGGTCAGGTCAAGAAGTCCTCTAGGGGGAAGGTGGCCTGGGTGTGCCGTGGCAGTGGGCTTGGCCCGTCCTCAGCAGTGCCCTCCCCACCTGCTTCCTGAGGCTCACCTCTGCCAGCTAAGCCCCGCTCACCAGCCGCGTGCTCACCGCTCACCAGAATGAGTGGGGCTCTGAGCTGGGGACAGCCACCTGTTCCCCTGGGGAAGCCTGTGTGGAGGGGCTAAGGGAGCCCAGGACCCTCCTGGGAGGAGGGATGGGGCTGTGCCCCCCAACGCAGAGGCATGCAGGGGCTCACTTGCGCAGGTGTGTGCACGTGTGTGCCTGTGTGGGCTGGTCTGAGCGCACGGCTGTGGCTCCCAGCACACATACGTGGGCGCATAGGCGTGTGCTGCACGTGTGCTCGTTGGCATGTGTGTGTCCTGTGTGTGGCAGCTGAAGCAGATGAAGGAGCTGGAGCGGGAGAAGGAGGTGCTGCTGCAGGGTCTGGAGATGATGGCGCACGGCCGGGACTGGTACCAGCAGCAGCTGCAGCACGTGCAGGAGCGCCAGCGCCGCCTGGGCCAGAGCAGGGCCAGCACTGTGAGTGACACTGCCTGGGGTCAGGCTGTCCCCAGACAAAGGGACCCTTACCCCCGCCATGCACACACACAGTGACCACCCACCTAACCCCAACCACCCCGGGCGGGTGTAGGCCTGACCCATTCACCCAGGGTGCCAGGCCATCCCCTGCTGTGATGTCCCCCCAGGACCTGAGGTGCCCTAGGGCAGATATCCCCCACCGGCAACACCCCTGGGCTCCCCCTTGGCTCTGAGCAGTAACTTCAGGGGGTCATCCGTGGGGAGTGCCATCTGGGGGACCCATCCAGGCACAGTGGCTGACCTGGGCTGGCCCTGCTCTCTGATCACCCCTCCCCTGCTTTCCTCCCAGGACTTTGGGGCTGAGGGGAGCCCCCGCCCGCTGGGGCAGCTGCTGCCCAAGGTACAGGAGGTGGCCCGGTGCCTGGGGGAGCTGCTGGCTGTGGCCTGTGCCAGCAGGGTGAGTGTCCCATGGACGGCCCAGGCCCAGCTTGGGGCCACCCCTCACCCTTGTCCTAGAGGCTGTGCTGGGGAATGCCGGGCCTGCCTGACCGTGCCCTCCCGTAGGCTCTGTCCTCATCCTCGGGGCCCCCGTGCCCTGCCCCGGCCCCCGCCTCACCCTCGGCTCCCGGCTGGCAGCAGCAGACCATCCTCATGCTGAAGGAGCAGAACCGGCTCCTCACCCAGGTGAGCTGTGGGGAGAGGTGTGGGCGGGGGGCTGCAGGCCCCACAGGCCCTGACCATCCTCCTGCCTGCCCAGGAGGTGACCGACAAGAGCGAACGAATCACGCAGCTGGAGCAGGAGAAATCTGCCCTCATCAAGCAGCTATTTGAGGCACGTGCCCTCAGCCAGCAGGACACTGGGCCTCTGGACTCCACCTTCATCTAGCTGCCACAGGCACGGACACAGACACTGGGCCCCTCAGCCCGGCCTGGCACTCAGCCCCGGGTGGGTACCCCCTTGACTCCACCTCTCAGGCTGAAGACCACCCGGCTGGCCTGGACACAGCCCTCCCTCCTCTCTTCCCATCTGGGGTGCCCCAGA
Source organism: Equus asinus (assembly GCF_041296235.1). NCBI lineage: Eukaryota > Metazoa > Chordata > Mammalia > Perissodactyla > Equidae > Equus > Equus asinus. Next base: position 10,407,509 of record NC_091799.1, read on the forward strand.
CGCCCCCAACCCCAAGTGGAGCCAGCAGGTGGGCTGCTCCCCAGATGTGCTGCAGCCCCGCACGCTGACTTGGTCCTGGCCTCCCAGGCTGGACTGGGGTGGGGCTTCATCCTGCCGACACAATCTGAAGCTGCTACTGCCACTGTCGGTCGACAGTGGGGGCCCCTCCTCGTGTTTACCGGATCTCGGGTAGCCCTGGCAGGCTGGGCTTGTCGGGAGCCCGCCCACGTTTACAGTTGGCCCGCCTCCTGGACCTGGGGTCTCCAGGAAAAGGTACTGGTCACACTAGGCTGCACTCCTGAAAGCGGCCAGCAGAGGGTGCTGCGTGCACTGTCATAGGCCCTGCCTGGAGCCCCCACCGCAGGTCTCAGATGGGGGCCGGCAGGAGGGGACTCTGGGATGGGCTGGGACACCCGAGGGCCCAAGGGCATCTTCCCTCAACCCAGGGCACCCACATTAGGGGGCCGCCCCTCAGCGGGGGAAGATGGTAGGGGTGGGAAATGGCCTCTAAGAGGAGGGTCTGCCTGCGTGGAGTTCTGGGGGAGCTCCCCAGGATGGTGGTCAGGGTTCATGCCTGGGCCAAGGCTGCTTACCCCCTCCCCACAGGCCTCAGACCCTAAACCAACTTGGGTTAGCTGTCATCCCTCCTGGCCAAGACTCCACAGAGCAACATGTGACCCAGGCTCAGGGCCTGTGCCCGCAAGGCCACGTGAGCAGGCTATGGTCACGGGATGGCTCCTGGGACCATAGCCACCTCCTATAGGCCAAGCACCCCCACCACAGCCCACCCAACTGATTGCCCAGGTACGGGGGCCTCTCACACCTCCACCCCCCAACCCCAGTTTGGCCCCAGGTCTGGGCTGGGAGAGAACACTTCCGCTCAGCCATGGAAAAGGGGAACCACAGAGTTCAGGAAAAGGCTGGGAGACACCTGCTCAGCTGGGCCTGCTAACGGCACCTCCACCCCAGGAGAGGCCCAGTGCTCTGTGCTGCCATCCCCACGGGGACCCCCAAGGCAAGGGCACAGTGACATCAAGGACAGGTTATGAGGGAGAGGGCCGCAGATGCAGGGGGTGGGCATGCATGGGGCACAGGGGCACACCTGGAGAGGTTGGGCGCAGCCCTGGAAGACACCCCGGCCACAGGGAAGGGATCCTGGCTGCAGGCCAGGTGCTCCCTTCCAGCCCCAGCTCTGTGCTAACCTGCCAGCAGCAACCTGGACCAGCCACTGACCCTACTGCGCTCAGGGCCTGGGGGGCGAGCATCCCAAGTCAGGCCCAAATCAGCCCAGTGTGCACATGGCCCTCCTCGGAGGATGGGTGTGGGTTCTCCTAGGGGCCTGAGACCCTATACCACCCCCCAGCCTAGACCTCCTGGGCAGGCTCCCTGGGAGGGGAAACAGGAAGAGGAGCAGGCCCTAAAGGGCAAGATAGCCTCCAGCACCCAGCAGACCTGTGGTGCAGTGGTTAGACCACTGCCAGCCAGGAGAGATCCTCCCAATCGTCAGGGTGGGGCCTACCTACCAGGACCTCCCCAAATCTGCCACTCCCCTTCCATCCCACAACCAGTCCCCCCACACCAGCCCAGGCCCCAAGCCCACCCTCACTAGGAGTCCCTCTGCTCACAGGTTCTCCAAACACAGCCCCCGACATTTCCAGAACTGAAAACTGCACCTTCCTCTGCCCCTGACTCTTCCATGACCCCATCACTCAGAGCAAATCCAGGCCCCAAACAGTGTGGCCTCCACAGGCCCCACCTGAGTCCCTCCAGTAGCCCGGGCTGCAGCTGAGCAGAGCCTTTCCCATCTCTGGGCTTTGTCCATGCTCTTCCTGCCTTTCCTGCCTCATGGAGCTTGATCCTACCAGCCCTTGTCCCAGCCCTCCAGGCAGACAAGCAGTGAAGGAATCTGCAGAGGCCACAACAGGGAAGGTGGTGCCTTGGGGCAAGCAGGGGGTGGCCAGCGTTCCCATGAGGGTGTCTGCCAGGCCTGGGGCATCCTGCTTTCCCTCTGATGTCTTCACAGAACTTGGGAGGCAGGAGATGGAACATAGTGTCTGCCCAGGCTGACTTTCATCAGAAAACCTCACAACCTTCAGCTGCAGGGTGATTGTGAAAGGAGCTGGCTAAGCAGAAGGCGACTGAGGAGAGGGCCCTCTCAGCCCTGGTGTTCCGTGCAGGGTGGAAAAACATGTCCTCTTCGTTTGCAGCCTGAAACCAGGCTACCCGTCTCACCCTAGAGACCTCAGGGGAGAATTTTAAGTGGCCCCAGGTTGGCAGGGCCTGCGTGAGTGGCAGAAGCAAACACTCATCCTCTTGAACAGGCTCTCAGCCTCACAAGAGGGATGTCTGGGGCAGAGGAAGTCTCTGTGGGACTCAGAGTAAGCCCCGTGCACTGTAGGACGTTTGGCAGCATCCCTGGCCTCTATCCAGCAGATGCCAACAGCACACACACACACTCTCAGTTGTGACAACCAAAATGTCTCCAGGCATTGCCCAATGTCCTGGGAGGGGGGTCGCCCAGGTTGCGAATCTAGAAGGATGTAGCTTCACGAAGCCTCAAGGATTCGATGTCAATCAAGTTCTGAAGAAAATGAGTACCTCCAGGTTAAAAATTGTGGACACATACCACAAGGAAATAATCCACCATGAGGGCCAGCAGAAACAAGAGATGGGTTCTGTAGACGTTCCAGATACTGGAATTATCAGATAGAGAATATAACTATGTTTTATCTAAAGGAATAAAAGATCCTTGAAAATATGAACAAGGAATAGTCTTTATAGTTTTTATTTTTATTTTTATTTTTTTTGCAGAAGATTAGCCCTGAGCTAACATCTGCTGCCAATCCTCCTGTTTTTGCTGAGGAAGACTGGCCCTCAGCTCACATCCATGCCCTTCTTCCTCTATTTTATATGTGGGACGCCTGCCACAGCATGGCTTGACAAGCAGTGCCATGTCCGCACCCGGGATCCGAACCAGTGAACCCTGGGCCACTGAAGTGGAGCACGCAAACTTAACTGCTGTGCCACCAGGCCAGCCCCTATAGTTTCTTATTCTATAACAAACTATAATCTTTTATTCTGTGAAAGTGACCAATAAAGGATGAAAAAGAATCAAATACAACTTCTAAAAATTAAAAAAAATGTAATTAAAAACCCAAATGGACTAAACTTCAGGTGAAAATTTTCAGCACAGCTGAAAAGAGATTTAGTGAATTGAAAGACAGAGCTTAGGAAATTACCCAGAATACAGCCCAGAGAGACTGAGAGATGGGGACCATGCACGAGAGGTGAAGAGTCTTGAAGGATAGATAGATAGGGCTGTTTAGCATCTGGCTGGATTTCCTGAAAAAGGATAGGAAGGGAGCAATATACGAAGATAAACTGGCTTCAGTTTTTCCAGACTTGTCTAAACACATCAATTCTCAGATCCAGGAAACCAACAAATTCCAGCCAGGACAATTAAAAAGAAACGCACATTTTCTCTTACAAGACCGTAGAGGAATCCAGAGATGGAAAATGAGTTGTGTACAAAGGAAGGGCCACAACATCAGAGGCCAGGGATGGTGAGTGATGATTTTGACAGCCAAGACAATACAATTATTAATCTAGAGGTCCACACCCAGAGAAACTATCTTTCAAGAATGGGGGCAAAATAAAATTTTCAAACAAAAGAAAATTGAGAGTTTACCACCAACAGGATGTCACTGAAGAAAATTTCAGAGGAAAGACTTCAGAAAGAAGGTGAAATTCAAGAAGGAATCCTGAATGAGGATGAGTTAGTTATCTATTGTTGCAGAACAAATTAAACTTAGTGGCTTAAGGCAATAATTCTTTTCTTGCTGTTTCTGTGGGTTAGGAATTCAGGAGCAGCTGCAGCAGGTGCTTCTGGCTTGGAGTCCCATCTGCTGGGGTCACGGTGTCCTCCGAAGGCTGACTGGGGCTGGCGGACCCACTTGCAAGATGGCACATTCTTTGGCTGTGGCAGAGTGTCTTGGCTTCTGGTCTCCACAGGGCTGCTTGCGTGTCCTCAAGCATGTGGCTGCTTCCCTAGGGTACATGATTGAAGAGGAAAGCCACGAGAAAGCCACGTGCCTTTCAGGACCTAGTCTCAGGAGTCGCTGAGAGTCACAGCATCCCTTCTGTCTTGTTTATTCATTAGAAGCCAAGACTAAGTCCAGTCCTTTCTCAAGGGGCGTGCAGAGCAATTAGGCTCCCCCTTTTCAAGGAAGGAAAATCAAGCAATCTGTGGACACATTTTAAAACCAACCAAAATATATTAGATATATAGGGAAATCTAAGCAAACATTAACTGTATATAATAATAATTATTATTATTATTATTTGTGGGGCGGCGGGGAACAGGATAGAACTGAAATAACACCAATTATGGCATATAAGTAGGGAGGAGTGATTGAGGTAAGGCATTTTAAAGTACTTGAATTGTTCATAAGGAGGGAAAAGATATTAACTTTAAATTTTAGTAAGTATGTATATTAAAACAACTGGGATAACCACGTAAACTAGGAGTTATCCAGTGTGTACCTTCCAATGAAGGGGGCGGGCAGGGAGATGGGATAAGAAAAGGAAAAATAAGTTCAATCTTAAGAAGAAAAGAGGAAAACACTCAGAAAACACATAAGGTGGTAGAAATATATCAGTAATCACAATATATGTGAATGGATTAAACTCTCTAGTTAAAGATGAAGTTGTCAGATTGGACTTTTAGAAATTCAGATGTAAGCTGTTTTAAGAGACAAACCTAAAATATAATGATGCCAAAAAAGAAAAGCTTGAGTAGTTTTGTAAATATAAAGCAAAATAGATATTAAACCAAGAGACGCTACTGGTGATAAAGAGAGTACATGCCTAATAATAAAAGGCTGAATTTACCAGGAAGATATAACAACCCTAAACTTGTAATCACCCAATAACATAGCCTCAAAATATATAAAATATATTTTAATATATTTATTAATAATATATTTATTAATAATATGTAATTTAATAATAAATATATAAAATGTATAAATCACAAAAGATGTGCAGACAGTTCACTGAAGAGGATATAGAGATGGCATAAGCACATGAAAAGATATTCTATATCATTAGCCATTTGAAAAATGCAAATTAAAACTACGAGATACCAGTACCCCCCAATCAGCATGACTAAAATGAAAAATGGTGAAAACACCATATGCCAGAGAGGATGTGGAGAAACTGGATTGCTCATTCATAATGGGTGGGACTGTCAAATGACACAGCCACTCTCGAAAAGAGTTTGGTAATTCCTGTTAAAACTAAAATCAACTTACAATATATGATGGTTAGTTTTATATGTCACCTTGGCTAGGGTATAGTGCCCGGTCGTTTGGTTAAACAATGTTCTAGATGTTGCTGTGAAGGTATTTTGTAGATGTGGATAAGCTTTACGTCAGTAGACTTTGGGTAAAGCAGAGTAACCTCCATAATGTGGGTGGGCCTCACCCAATCAGTGGAAGACCTTAAGAGAAAAGACTAAGGTCCCCCAGAGAGGAAGGAGTTCTGCTTCCAGACTGCCCTGGGATGCAAGACTGTGACATCAACTCTTCCCTGCGTCTCCAACCTGCCGACCTGCTCTGCAGACTTCAGACTTGCCAGCTCCCACAGTTGCATGAGCCAATTCCTTAAAATAAGTCTGTCTCCCTCTCTCTCTCTCTCTACATATATCTCTGTTGGTTCTCCTTCTCTGGAGCACCGTCACTAAACACATCATACAACTCAGCAATTGTATTCTTGGGCATTCATCCCAAAGAAGTAGACATTTTCATGCAGGAACATGTACATGAATGTTTATAGCAGCTAACTGGTAATAGCCCCAAACTAGAAACTGCCCAAATATCTTCCCGTGGGTGACTGGCCAAGCAAATTATGGCCCATTCCCACCATGGGATGCAATTCAGCCATAAGGAGGGAATTACTGACCCATGCAACAACATGGATGCGCCTCGAGGAAACTATGCTGAGTGGTGAAAGCCAGTCCGAAAAGGATCCATTATGCATGACCCACTTAGGCAACAGTTGTGAAATGACACAGCTCCAGAGATGCAGAGCCAACGTGGATGTGGCTGCAAAGAGGCAGTGCAAGGGGGTCTTGTGGTGTTGGTTCAGTTGAGTTTCCTGGTTGTGGCGGTGGTTATGCAAGGCTATACGTGTGGTAAAATTGCAGAAGCTACACACGTATGCACACACACACAGGAGTGCGGGTAAAACTGGTGAAATACGAATAAGAGCTTTAGATTGTACCAACGTCAATTTCTCGGTTTTGCTGTTGTAATACAGCTGCACAAGATGTTAACGCTGGGGGGCGCTGGGGAAAAGGTACATGGGACGTCTGTGTACATTTCTTTGCAATCTCCTATGAATCTATAATTATTTCAAAGTAAAAAGGTGAGATAAAACAAATATTTAAGAAAAACGAATTATGTATATATCTCAAGACTGGTCAGAACTGTAAAGAAAAATTGACAAGCCCACATCACAGTGGTAAATGTTAACATATATCTCTCAATAATTGATAAGCCATAGTAGATCTGAACTTACTAATAATGTGGATCTAATGGACAGACAGAGACCAATGCACGCACTGACAGGAGGACACACATTCTTCTCAAGCACACATGGAGCATTTATAATGGCTTATGATGACAAGCTAGCCCAAAAAGCCAACCCAACAAAGGTCACAATATTGCAGAGACTGCTCTCACACAGACCACACGCAGGTGAGCTAGAAAAACAAAATCCAGCGAGAACTAGAAAAAGCCCAGGCATTGGATATTGAAACAACACACCTGGGGGCTGGCCCAGTGGCACAGAGGTTAAATTCGTGTGCTCTGCTCTGGTGGCCCAGGGTTCGCAGGTTTGAATCCCAGGTGCGGACCTACTGCCACTCACCAAGTTCCGCAGTGGTGGCATCCCACATACAAAATAGAGGAAGACGGGCAGAGATGTGAGCTCAGGGCCTTTCTTCCTCACACACACACACACACACACCCCTAAACAACTCACGTGTCAAATGAGAAATCACAATGAAGATAGGGAAAAAATTACCTAAAAGATAACAAGAAGAGCATACATTGAAAGCCGGGAGCAGAGGGAAATTCATACATACATTCACCACTCACGGCAGGAAAGAAGAACGGAACGACTGAGCACGAACTCCAGAAGTGGGAGAAAGAGTGGAATGAATACAAAGAATACAGAAGGAATTATAACAAGTTATTTAAAAATATATTCATTGAGCATACTATGTACCTGCCACTTTTCTTGATGCTGAGAAACAAGCAGACAAAACAGACACAAAATGTCCTGCCCACGTAAGAGAGAGTAAGAAAGACTAGAGCAGAAATTAGAAAAATAAAAAACATACATTACGGAAACCATCAACAAAAGCAAAAACTTGGATGAGAAAACTAATGAAGCGCACAAGCAGCACCTAGATTAACAAAGAGCAAAAGAGATAAGGCAGAAATAAATAAGGCCAGGAACGCAAGAGAGGGAAACAAGGACGTATGCTGCAGAAATGAAGTGGATACTTCCACTTCATTCTGTTTGAAGGGGATAAATTCCTAGAAAAATACAAAACTAACTCAGGAAGAAACAGAAAACCTAACTAACCCCATGACTACCAAAGAAATGGAAATGCAGTCATGGGCCAGACGATGACGTTTGGGTCAACGATGGGCCACGTATACGGTGGTGGTCCCATAAGATTAGCAGCATAGACCGAGGTGTGCAGTAGGCACTACTATCCAGGTTGTGTAAGTGCACTCTGTGATGCTGACAGCCTTTTTCAAGGAACTGGCAAGCCGGTTCTGGGGAGGAGCCGAGGGCTCCAGGAAGAGAAGTCGAGAGAGGAGACCTTCTTCAGAGGTGAGGACTCACCCAGGTCTGCCGGGATGGAGGCCGTGGGGCGAAGGGAGAGCCCCTGGCCCTAGAGAGAGGCCGGGCACTCCCTGCGCAGGTGGCAGAGGCCCGGCCACGTGGCCCAAGATGCAGGAAAATGGGGCGGGAATCCTCTCTCCGTCCTACACAAAACCCACCTCCGGGGGAGCAAAAGCTTGCAATCAGCAAATCAAGACAACCTTTAGTGAGCGACAAGGAGAACCTCGAGGTAGATTACTCACCCAAGATCCCAAAGAGCCAATGGTAGAGCTGCGAACGGACACCCCGGGACTCACCGAGAGCTTCTGCGATCCCACCGCAGAGGACTGACCTCCAGGGCACCCAGGTTGACGTCCAGAGCAAACCGGCATGTCAGCAAGGAAGAGAGGAACAACCCCCAGAAAACGGATCGAAGGCTTGAGCAGATGCTTCTCAGAAGACAGGAGAGACGCTCCACCCTGTCAGTGCCGAGGAACTGCCACAAGCATCCCAAGATTTCACCCGTGCCAGCTTCTCAGAAATCTAAAAATTGTGGGCCGCCCAGTGGCATAGTGGTTGAGTGCAGGGTACTTGGCTTCAGCCGCCCAGGTTCGCGGTTCCAATCTCTGGCGTGGACCTACGCCATTCATCAGCCCTGCTGTGGCAGTGACCCACATATAAAGTGGAGGACAGGCACAGATGTTAGCTCAGAGCTAATCTTCCTCAAGCAAAAAAAAAAAAAAAAAACTAAACTAAAAGTTGCACAATACCAAATGTTGGCAAGGATGTGGAACAACCAGAACTGTCATGGAGAGTGCCAGACAGCACATCATTTTGAAAATCACTCAGCATTTGCTAGTGAAGCTGAACACATGCTGCAACCACAATTCACTCCTAGGATGGTCCCCAGAGAAACACTCAGGAGTGTGCAAACATGCACAGCAGCAACCTTACTCCAGACAGCCTGGAGTCGGGAGCCCCTCACGCTCACAGATGGTAGGTAAGTTTGCACACTCACAGCAGAAAGCAATACAGCGACCAGAATGAAGGGACCACAACTTACGATGTCAACACGGATGACTCTCAAAAATATAATGCGAGTGAAAGAAGCAGGTTACAGAACAGTATGTCCAGTAAATAAAATATGGTTTGGAACCAGGAAAAACAACACAACACACGACTGTAGAGACGCAGTGACGGGAGAAAACTATAAAGAGAATCAAGAGAACAAACACAAAGCCCAAGAGAGTGGCCCCTCCGTCAGGACTACCCCAGGCTGTCTGCCCTCCAGGCGGGCCTGTGTGTGGGTGCTCCCCCTGCACCCGCTCTTCTGTGTCTGCTGCATCTCGCCAGGCAGCACAGGCTTCCCCCGCCGGGGAAGGATTTGATGAGTCTGCTTTCCCCCGACAGGTGGTGGGTGGACCTCCCCACCGAGTTCACCCCTTGCTCACTGTGCATGCACTGAGCCTGGCATGCCTCTGGCCCATAGGAGGCACTCAGCAAGCATTGGTTGATTGACTGAGTGAGCACATGAAGAAAGGCAAGTGAAGGGCCTTCGCCCATCAAGGTGTTTCGCACACAAGACACTGGCTTCCGACGAGGCGACTGAGGCAAGGGCGGCCAAGATCTCAGCAGGCCTCAGCGAATGCCCCTCCCTGGGGAGGCTGGACCCTGTGGGCAGAGGTGGGCTCTAAGGATCCCTCTCCCGAGGGCCTCTCCTCGCACCACCTCTTTCCCAGGCAGAGGCACTCCTCTGCTGCTAGGCAGGCCAGGCCTTGTGCAGCACATCTGGAGCCACGCCCCACCCGTTTCCAGAGGCCCAGGCACCCCACCCAGAGCCCCCTCCCGCCCGCCTGGTGGGCTCTTGCCAGGGCTGGCCTCCCCTCACGCCCCCAGCCTGCCTGCCACGGCCCTTGAAAGAAGGAGCCTTTCCGCTCTGGTTCTGTCTTGGAGATAACTCACTCCCAGTCTCTGTCCTGGCTGCTCCCTGCTCCCTGTCCACCTCCCTGTCTCTCCTCGCAGGCTAATCTGGGCCCTCGGCCATGAGCCCATCTCCCAAGGACAGCATCCAGGCTTCCACTCCCTGCCCCATCCTCCCAGGCCTGGGAGGTCTTCGTCCAAGGACGAGCCAGGTGGGTGAGGTGGGGCTGGCAGCGCAGGGGGAGCAGGCCTGCAGCACTGCGTCTGGGCCCTTTCATGCCGGGCTCTCTCAGCCGCCTTTGTCCTTTCCTTTTCAGCCTGCTGTGCACGCCTCTCCCTCCTCGGGGCTTTCCGGGGTGGAAGAAAGGGCCTGGGGGAAGGGAGGAGGAGTGCTGGCGGGAAACCGTGGCCTGGGGCCCTGTGCTGGCCGCACCCAGGGCCTCTCTGCTGGCGCCCAGCCAGCCGGAGCTTTGAGGCAGCTGAGTGACCTCCCGGGGCTCCCACCCTTCCCGTCAGGGTCCTGAGCTGGAAGAAAGGCTCTTTTGCTGGGCCTGTGGCACCAGACCCTCAGCCCGGGCAGTCGTCCCAGCTGGTTCCAGCCAGCCAGGGTGTTGCCCAGATTCTGCCCCCATCAAATGCTGCCTTTTGGACCCCCACCTCCTCACCCCCAGTCACTGGTGCTCCCGGGTGGTCTTGCCACTGGCTCCCTTCTGCTGTACGGCTGGGATTCCCATTTTGCCGAGGGGATGAAGTGGGGGTGGCCACTGGCCAGGAAAAGGAGTGATGCTTGGCCAGGCTGGCAGAGAGGGCGCATGGGGATGAAAGCAGAGGCCAGACATTTCGTGGGCTAGAGGGGCAGTGCTGGGCTCTGGGGCTGACTGAGAACTGGCCCATCTCAGCCAGCATCCAGGCACCTTGGTGCTGACAGGTTTCCTGGGTCTCTCCTTTATCTGCAGGAGGAGACTGTGTGCAGAAGACCCTTCCTGCTCCCTCCTTCAGGCAGGAGACAGGGGCTGGGCCCATTTGAGCGTGAGTCCTCTTGTTTCTGGGCTTGTGTGACCATGGCACCCTGCCCCTCTCTGCCTGCACCCTCACCTGTCACCTGGGTGCTGGGTGCTGTAGGTCTGGATTCACGCCGCTTGGCTGCTCAGCTTGGAGCTCCCAGCACCTCAAGGGCAGACCCCACCTGGGTCAGCTGGGCATCCCTGGGCCTGACCACTGTGGTGCCCTGCCACGCAGCTCAGGGCTGGGTCAGCACCGCAGGCTGGCTGGCCCTTTTGTGCAGGAAGGGCATGGCAGGGACCTTCCCTCAGGACCAGGCCAGGGAAAAGCTGGGCTCTCCCAGCCGTGAGACCCTCCAAACAAGCCTGCCTCAGAGCCAGCCCCACCCAGGCCTGGCCTCCTGCCTCCATGCCCAATGCACACCACACACCACGACCCCCCTGGAGAAGGGTGGGGGTTCTCTGGGTCCTGCGGGAGTGGAACCCCTGAGAGCGCACTGGAAGACCCTAGGCGGCAAGCACTAGGGGTCAAGGGGACAGGTGAGAGGGGATGAGTCTTTGGAGCTCAGCAGACAGGAATGAGAAGGGTGGGCGATAGCTTCTGGGCGCCAGGGCTGCGACCTGGGCACTGGGAGGAGCGGCGCGGTGACTCAGCCGCCGCGGCTCTCACCTGTGCTCCGGGCGCGGGCTCCGGCGGGCGGGGGCGGGGCGGGGCGGCCCTGGGGGCGGGGCCAGCCGTGGATGGTGCCGGCCAGCGCCCCGCCCCGGGAGCCTACCCCGCTGCCCCCGGATCGCGGCCTCCCGGCTCCCCGCCGCCCCTCCGTCAACGCCTCGACCGCCCGCGCACCCATCCATGGCCAGGAAGGTCCTGTCGCTGCTGCTGCCGTCGTTGCTGGCCGCGGTGGGCCTCGCCGGCCTCCTGCTGCTGTGCGTCCCCACCCGCGACGTCTGGGAGCCGCCCTCCTTCAAGGTGCACGCTCTGGCGTCCCGGCGCCCGGCGCAGTCCGCGGAGCAGCCGGCCCAGGCTGCGCCCGCGAGGCAGCCCTGGACCCCTACCCGCGCTCCGCCCCCGGCCCCGCGGGGTGGAGTCCCCGGCCCCGCGAGGACCGCTCCCGGCCCCGCGCTCTCTGCTCCCCGCCGGGTCCACCGGGCGGCAGCGGCGCTTCGTGGGCGACACGGTGCTGGAGGCCAAAGTCCCGGGAACTCCCTGCTTACGGACCCTGTCACGGGTGCGGCCTAGGGGCTGTGTCTTCCCTGCCCGGACGCAGCCTCGGGGCTCCCTACGCCGCGGCAGGACACGCGCCTTCCAAACCAGTGCGGCCGCCAGGGGCACATCGACTCAGGGTTCGGCTCAGATGGGGTTCGACAGGCGCCGGGGCCCAGGGAACCCTCCCCACCAGCTCCGTGGCCCAGACAGTGCGGGCGCTGCCTTTGAGGGGGGCCTGGCGGGGGCAGCCAGGGCTGGTCCTAAAGCAGTTGGGGTGGGCTAGGCCAGATTTCCGGCTAACCCAGCCTCCAGGAGTCCGCCTGGCTCCCTTAACCCTTTATTGTCTGGGGGTGGGGGGGCTCCAAAGTCCAGTACCCCAGGATGGCAGGTCCCAGGGGTGGGCGCCCTGTAACCAAGGGTGACCAGTGGGTGGGGGTGGGGTGGGGTGGACGGTTTGGCCTGCTGGTGCTGATGCTGGAGATACCTGGTGCGGGGGCGGGGGGGGGGGGGAGGGGTTCCTCCTCCCCTCAGGAGGGCGTGTTCTCCAGCTGGGCTCCCCCTGTCGGAATCCAGGCCCTTGGGGGCAGCTCCTGGAAGGTGGCATTTGCAAGCTGGGTGCCAACCTCTCCTCACGTGCAAGGAAGGTCCAGCCAGTGCCCCTCAGCTCTTCAGAACAGAGCTCTTTCTGGCCCTGGCTTTGAGGCTCAGGAAGGGGGTGTCTTTAGGCAGCCCCAGCCCCGCCTCCCCCACCCTTGCTTTGGCATCCTCAGGTTGGGCTGAAGTCAGAGAGATGGGGGCACAAAGGAGAAAGGAAGAGCCGCTCAAGGGGTTCCTCCTGCAGCTGGGCTTCTCTCTCCCAGCCTGGGGGCCTCATGTCCCCAGGACAAGGTTCTAAGGGTGGTCCTGGGACCCTCTGACTCTGACACAGCCCCTCAGCTTGCCTTTACCAGGTAGGCTCCTGCAGTCAGAGGGGAAGAGGCTCCTGGCCACCTATCCCTGCCCCCATCCTCCCCCCAACCAAGCTGTGTCACTGGCTGTCCCTGGCCTTCTCAGAGCCTCAGAACTTCATTCTGAAGCTTCCAACCTCGACACAGGGTGGGGTGGGGTGGAGAGCTGGGGGAGGCAAAGGGCATGGCCATCAGGCCTCTGCCCACACCCCGAGACTGCCCTCCACCCCACCCCTAGTATGGGATTGTTCTGGACGCTGGTTCTTCCCACACGTCCATGTTCATCTACAAGTGGCCGGCGGACAAGAAGAATGACACAGGCATCGTGAGCCAGCACAGCTCCTGTAACGTGCACGGTGAGAGTCCCCGAGTGCTGGGCGCTCTCTGGCCTGGATCCCCACTCCCTGGAGGCCTCAGGGGCCCTCTCCAGCCTTAGCTCTGTAGGCCCAGCAGTCAGGTCCCTTTGTTGATACTGAGGGGTGGGGGGGCTCACTCCAGGCAGATGCTACAGGACCCCCGGAAAGAGAGGCTGGGCCCCTGGGCCTGGAAGGTGCTGGGGGCAGTTCCATGCTAGAAAGAAAACCCCAGATACTGGTTGGGCCTTTCCCGACCCAAGATTGGCCTTTATACCGCAGATGGAACAGGAGGGGCTCCAAGGAGCTGGTGGACACACCCAGGCAGCCCCCTGGGTGGCTAGGCTGGGTTGACAGTGCTTTGTTGTGGCACCTGTGTGCACACCCACTGGGCAGGTGGCAGCCTCAGAGACTGTGGGTGGCCTGCAGGTCCCTTTGTGTCTCTGAACTGGGCGTCTCTGAGGCTTATGCTGGGAAGGTGTATCTAAGCTGCCACCTGGTTTGGGAGCCAAAGCCCCCCAGCCCTGCTGGCCTCTGGCCTGCCTAGGTCTGACCACCTGGCAGTCTTTAGGTGGGGGCATCTCCAGCTATGCAGACAACCCTTCCGGGGCTGGGCAGAGTCTTGTCGAATGCCTGGACCAGGCGCTTCGGGACGTGCCCAAGGACAGACACACGGGCACGCCCCTCTACCTGGGAGCCACGGCAGGCATGCGCCTGCTCAAGTGAGTGTGCCCACCCCCCGACCTTCCTGGCCCCAGGCCCACACAGCAGCCCGGGCATAGGGTGGGCCCCACATGCCCTCCACAGCAGCCCTGGACTGGGCCCCCCTCAGCTGGCTGGGCAGGTGCCATGCTCCCCAGCAGCAGGATCACAGCCACCTGGGAGCTGCCCCTCAGAGTCCTCCTTGTGTCACAGCCTGACCCGTCCAGAGGCCGCGGCCAACGTGCTTGCAGCTGTGACCCGGACACTGACGCAGTACCCTTTTCACTTCCGTGGAGCCCGCATCCTCTCGGGCCAGGACGAGGGGGTGTTTGGCTGGGTGACCGCCAACTACCTGCTGGAGAAGTTCATCAAGGTGGGCCTGGCAGCTGGCCCGATGAACTGGGGGTCACGGGCATCCACCCACTGGCTCACCCCAATCTCCCCTGTCCACAGTATGGCTGGGTGGGCCAGTGGTTCCAGCCAAGGAAGGGGACGCTGGGGGCCATGGACCTGGGGGGCGCGTCCACACAGATCACCTTTGAGACAGCCAGCCCAGCTGAGGACCCAGCCAATGAGGTCCAGCTGCGGCTCTACGGCCAGCACTACCGCGTCTACACCCACAGCTTCCTCTGCTATGGCCGTGACCAGGTCCTCCAGAGGCTGCTGGCTGGAGCCCTCCAGGTGCCCCATGACCCCCAGCCCACTTGCCCTGGAGGGAGGGGGTGAGAAGGGATGGGGCCAAGGGCCCAGAGCAGAGCTGGACAGCGGCCACATTGAGGGGCTTCTCCAGGCAGCAGCCACCGAAGCCGGGCTTAAACTACTGGAAGGACAGGTGGGGAGGGATCCAGCATGGGCAAAGGCCAGTGGCTGAGGCAGGCCTGGTGAGTGCCTGGCTGGGGAGAAAGGAGGCCAGGGCCAGATCTCGGGGGGCCTGGCCAGAGGTGTTGGGTTTTGTCCAGCAGGCAGTGGGCAGCCATGGATTGCTCCTGAACACAGAAGTGATATGGCCAGAGTGTGGAAGTTGTGGGAGCCTCATCAGGCTGGTCCTGGGGGATGCCCTGTGAGGGTCCAGGGTGAGGGTAGTGGGCAGTGCTTGGAGTGGAGGTGGTGTCACCTGCACCCTCGTCATTCCCCCAGACCCATGGCCCCCACCCCTGCTGGCCGAGGGGCTACTCTGCCCAAGTGCAGCTCCAGGATGTGTATGATTCGCCATGCACGGCAGCCCAGGGACCCCTGACCTTCAACAGCAGTGCCAGCATCAGCCTGTCGGGCAGCAGCGAGCCGGCCCTCTGCCGCAGCCTTGTCTCGCAGCTCTTCAACTTCTCCTCCTGCCACTTCTCTCAGTGCTCCTTCAATGGCGTCTTCCAGCCCCCCGTGACAGGGAGCTTCATCGTGAGTCCAGGCGGTGGGCATGGGCAGCGGCACCCTGAAGCTGTGGGCTCTGGCCGAGCTGTGACTATGCCCCTCACAGGCCTTCTCCGCTTTCTTCTACACTGTGGACTTCCTGAGGACCGTGATGGGGCTGCCTGTGGCCACCCTGCAGCAGCTGGAGGTGGCCACCACCACTCTCTGCAGCCAGACGTGGAGTGAGGTGAGGCTGGCTCCCCCCTGGGCCACACAGAGGGCTCAGCCAGCCCACATCATACCTCCTGTCACTCATTAGCTCTACAACTAGAGGGGGACCCAGGCCTTTCAGAGCACCCACTGCAATGGGGGACACACCACTACTCAGACTCAAAAAGTGGCCAGACTACGGCAGGGAGACCAGGAGCCAGACGAGATGGGGCCTGACCCTAGAACCAAAAGCTGGAAGGCAGAGGGAACAGCCAGTGCAAAGGCTCTGAGGCAGTGGGGAGCATGGGTGGAACAGGTGCAGGGAGGAGTTGGGGGGGATGCCCCACCAGAGAAGTGGAAGGCTCAGGAGAGACTTAGCTGGGCTGGGGGGTGAGGGAGCGAGGAGTGAAGACAGCTTCCAGGCTTCTGGCTTCTGCCACAGGCCAGATGCTGGTGCCAGGTAAAGGAGGATGGGGGTTCTGGGCATGTAGCGCATGAGGGCCCACCAGAGACTCCAGGAGAAACATCGAGTGTCTGCAGACTCAGGGGGTGGCAGCAGCCCCATCCTGTCCTGTTTCTAGTCTCAGGCAGATGGGGGCGGGGCCGGGGCAGGAGGGAAGCCCAGGGTCCAGGGCTCAAGCCTGGAGCTTCTCCTGTTTCCCTGGTCGAGCGCCAAGGTTGTTGCAGCCTCTGCTCCTGGGTGGCCATCCCTGCCGACCCCTGGACCCTCCCAGGTGCAGGTGCTGGCCACCATCCAGAACTCAGGCTGTTCCTCCCAAGGGAACACTCCAGCTGAGGGCGGCCGCCTCGGCCTTCCTGGGCCCTGTGAGTGGTCTCTGGCCCAGCGTTACCGGTGCGTGTGTGTGTGTGTGCGCGCGTGTGGAGAGGTGCAGCATGTGCCAACCACCCCTCCCCGGGGGCCGAGACCTCCCAGGGAGCCAGCCGGACAGTCTCCCGTCTGCGTCCCAGCTGCAGGCTCGGGCACCCGGCGAGCGGGCCCACCTGCCCAACTACTGCGCTGGGGCCACGTTCATGCATCAGCTGCTGAGCCGGGGCTACGGCTTCGACGAGCGCGCCTTCAGCGGGGTGACCTTCCAGAACAAGGTGGGAGCTGGCGGCGGGCGCAGGGGCGGGGCGCCCGGGCCGCGCTGAGGCTGAGGCCACGCCCCTCGCCCGCAGGCCGGAGACACCGCGGTCGGCTGGGCGCTCGGCTATATGTTGAACCTGACCAACCTGATCCCCGCCGACCCGCCGGGCTTGCGCAAGGGCACAGACTTCAGCTCCTGGGTCGTCCTCCTCCTGCTCTTCGCCGCCGTGCTCCTGGCCGCGCTCGTCCTGCTGCTGCGCCAGGCGCGCTCCGCCAAGTCGCCGGGCGCCATCTAGGGGCGGGCTGGGCACAGCTGCCCAGCCCCATCTCCCCCAGCCTTCCCCTCACGCCACCCCCCAACACCTCTGCCCCTAATGCAGCCCCGGACGGAGACAGGGACTCTGGTGCCCACGCAGGGCCAGGCGGGAACTGAATCCTGCCCCTCCTGCCCCCTCCAGCCTTGACTTTGCCTCAAGGCCTTGTGCTCCCCCTCTTCTTTTTGGGGGTAGGGGATCAGACACCCCACAGCCCTCAGCCTGGGGCTCCAGGGAGTGGACCTTTTATTCTGATACTCAGGGCCCTCAGAGTCCCTCCTACCCCCACCCTCCAGAGTCCTGGTCTCTGGGGGAAAGGGGTCAGAGCCCACAGGCTAGGTGCCAGCCCAGTGCCTACTTGTAAAAATTTTGAATTAAAGAGTTTTTCCTAGAGCAGCGGAGAGAATGTTCATGGGATGGGGCCTCTTTGCCATTCCCTGCCCTCCCTCCCCACAGCTGTGTTAGCCATGAAGACCCACTCCTGGTCCCAAGGGAGGACCCCAGCTCTTCCTGCTCTCTTCCTTTCTGGGCCCAGACCTGGGCGGCCCTGCCCTGCTCCCCTCCTCTGCTGTGGTGGCCTGGAGTAGCTGCAGGATGGCTGGCCTAAGAGAGAGTCCTTGAGTCCCTTGAATCTCTGGCCAGCAGAGCCCCAGCAGCACCCTCAGATCTGCATCAGTGTTCCAGGCCAGACCGGAGGCTGGGCCCTGGCCTAGAGTTGGCCTGGGGGTGGGGGACACAGAGGTGGCAGAGGGGGAGGCAGTGAGCAAGGTGGCTGCCTAGGGTGCGGTCTGTGCTGGAAGAGACTGGGGGAGGGGGCAATTTCTCAACAGGAGGTGCTGTGGGGGTGTCGAGAACAGGGCCGGGAGGGACGCAGGGCCCCACGGCTCAGAGAGATGAACCTCTCAGAGCCTGGCTCTAGAGCCAAGCCACCCAATCACACAGGGACGCCACTTCCCTCCTGCTCCGATGCTGTTTTCTGCATCCCGGAGAGACAGCCCCCGCCCCACACCTGCCACTCCTGCAGCCCCTCCCTTAAGCACTGTCTCCTCTAGCGGTTGAGGGCTTGTCTTGGCTGCGTCTCCCTGACCCCCACCTTTCTGGGAAGTGAGCTCAGACACCACTTCTGCCTAGTCAGTGCTCTGTAGGGGAGAGGGCGGTCCCTGTTCTGCTCACCCCCTCCCCCTTCTGCCAGTTTCTGAGCTGTTTCACACCTGAGGGCAGCCAGCCCTGTCTTCCGAGTTCTGAGACACAGCTGAGACGAAACACCGGGTTGGGGGGCTCATCGTTTTCTCCCGAGGACGTGAGCCAGAGGGACGTTTCCAGGTGGGATGGGAAGGGTGTGCTTTCAGGAGGCAACAGGTAGGGTGTAAGAGGGTGAATCGTACCTGCTTGTTGTGGGGCCCCAGGGAGCTAAAAGGCTGACACCTGGGGACCGTGGACAGCTCCCAGCTGGCTCTTCCCAGCAGCTCCAGGTCCCTCTTGCCCCCAGGTGGCCTCACTGAGAGCGGGTGCCCCATTACAACCACAGTGGCCACCAGCACTGGCCGAGTTCTGTGCGTGTGTTTTTACCCTTGTGTCTCGGAATGCCCGGTGGGTCTTTGGGCACACCTCTGCCTCCCTGCTCACCTGCCCGTCTGTATGCGCCTGGTGTCCCTGTGTTGCTGGGTGTTCGAGCCTCCTGGCCCAGGCAGGTCCCCTGCTCCAGAGCGGGATCGGGGGGAAGGCTGGGGAGGACTGGGGGGACGGGGGGTGGTGTTGGCGGCCCGACGGGGAAGGGGCCGTGGGGAAGCGCATCTCGGGGAAGCTGAGCCGCAGCCAGTCCCTAGCCAGATTTATGGAGAACTGAGAAGATCCCCAGCTGCAGAGATCGCAGAAATTGAGGTACCCTGAAGCCTGGAGAGGTGGGGGTCCAGAACTGGAGGGAGGGGGAGGGGGCGAAGCCTGGAGATGCCGGCCCGCCCCCGCAGGAGGAGCGCGCAGGCGCACTCCCCGTGTGCGCTCCTGTCGCCGCCGCGCCTCCATTCCGGATCCTTTGCCGCAGCGTCAGCACCGCCGCCGCTTTCTCTCCTCCTCCTCCTCGGCCTACGCCTCCTCTTCTTCCTCTGCCTTCTCCTCCCGCTCTTCCTCCTCCTCCTCCTCCGACACGACGCCCGGAGCCTGCGCCGAGTCCCGGGCCGCGCGGTGCCATGCTGCCCCGGCGGCGGCGCTGAAGGATGGCGACGCCCGTCCCTCCGCCCTCCCCGCGGCACCTGCGGCTGCTGCGACTGCTGCTCTCCGGCCTCGTCCTCGGCGCGGCCCTGCGCGGTGCCGCCGCCGGCCGCCCGGGTGAGCGAGCGCGCTCGGCGCAGGCGGCTGGGCGCCCCGGGGCCGGAGATCGCCGTGCGGGGGTCTGGATGCGCGGCGCCGCTGTCACCCTCCCTGCCAGCCCCGCCTCGCCAGGGATGGGGTAAACAGGCCCGGCCCGGAGGGCGCGGCGCCCGGGCCGTCGAAGGGCTCCCCTGGAAGGGCCTTCTCCCAGGTTGCTGGGGGCGAACCTGAAGTTCATGCGCTTCTTGTCTTTGTCTCTGGGTCCGTGAACCTGTTTGTGTCTGTGTCTCCGGAGTGCTCTGCGTGGCCCGCCGCCGGAAGTCTGTCCTGTGCGCGCGTCTGTGTGCGCGCGTCTCGGCCCCGCCGGTGCGGGCCTGGCCCTGTGTGCCTGCCGGTCTTGCTGCCCGTGTCTGTCCCTTCTGTCCCGAGTTGGGGGTCGCAGTGCTGGTCTGCCTGTCCCCATGCCTTGGATAGTGTTGGGCACGCACCTTGCTTTGCTGTCATGGCGGGGTCTGAGGCATTTGTCAGCTTGTCCCAGGCATAAGGTCTTGTTCTGGCTTCAGTGGGGGCAGGAGGCACTTCCAGTCTCAGAGCTTCCTCCCTCACACCAAGCCGTGGAGGACCCAGCCATTCTGTCTTCTGTGCTAGGGGATGAGGGACACCCCAAGGGGAGACTCAGGCAGACAGCGATGAGCCCAGGGTCCTGGGAGACCCCGTCTCCTTCCCACATGGGCACTGAGGCTCCAAGTGGCCAAGGGCTACAAGAACCCACTATCGGAAATGCACTCCCCAGGGTGTGCCCATACTTCACTCAATTCTCCTGGCAGCCCCATAGGAGAGATGCTATTTTTAGCCTATTTTACAGACAAGGAAACTGAGGCACAGAGAAGATAAGTGACTGGTACGTGGTGCAGCTGGGATGTCAACCTGGGCACTGTGCTTCCATGTGTGTGGCCTCAAGAGGCCAGAGCAGAGCAGGCTTCCTCCTGGGCAAGCCCCCCTGCACAGGAGGCTGGCAGGGCCAAGGGAGGCTCCCCAGGAGGCCTGAAGGCTGGAGCAGGGCTGGCCAGGGACGGTGGAGGCCACCTGCTGAGAGCCTGGCTCCAGGGCATGCAGGGCGGGGCCTCTTGATGAAATGGACTGTAGGGCTGTGCTGAGCCCCTGGCATGGGCAGGTGCCATCCCAGGTGCTTTATGCTCACCCAGTTGCAGGGTGGGGTGCCAGCCACTCTCCAGCTGCCATTGTTCCAGGGCCCTCCTCCTGCACCCTGAGGCTGGAGTGGGGACTTTCCCAGGACTAAACAGGCAGCAGCTACGTCCTTCTGAGCAAGGGGAAGGGGCGCTGGGAGTGCAGGGAGACTCCTGGAACCCAGACCCCAGAGCCAGCTTTGTACCTCGGGCCCCTACCCTTGGCCTGGCACACTCTGGGTTGTTAGCACCAGGAGAGGGGACTACCTGGCTCCCAGGCACTCAGCCGATGGGTGGGGTCCAGACTGACCTGCTGGCACAGGCTTAATATTTAACTAGCCCCAGCCCCGGGCCCAGCTCACTGATACTGGCATCTGCAGATCCTGATTGTGCAGGATGGGGGATCCCTGGGATGGCGATGCTGGAAGTTGCTTGCAGGGATGCCTACGGCCAGGAGACTCTGAGTGTCAGGTTACCAAGGAAACCAAGCCAGGCTAGCCAAGGTCTAGAGAAGGACAGAGGTGGGCATTCCCTGATCCCCCATGTCACCGTAGGCCACTGTGGTCTTCGTGCAGTGTGGGGTGGGGGCTGGGCTGAGAGCAAGCGTCCTGGTCCTCCAGAGACACCCTCATCCCAGCCTCCCCAAGCATAATTGACGGTCCTGCTGGGTATCTCACTGGCTCTACTGGCTCTGCTGCCTGATAACTGGGGCCAGTGTCCCAGGCCTCAGGACATTTCTTAGCTTGAGGCAACTCACCTTCTGCATCCCAGAGGGGAAACTGAGGCAGAGAAGGCCACTGTCCTCCATCCCCCAGCATCAGGATGGAACCCATTGGCTGAGTGTACAGGACACCGAAGTCTGGACCCCAAATCAGGAACTGGGCCTCCCTGGCACTCCCTGGTCCCTGGCAGTGTGGCTGCGGGAGTGACCCCAGTCTAGGTTCTGTATCTGAAGTGAGTGAGACTGGCAGACCCTGTCCCAGCAGGGCAGTGCCCAGCAGTGCTTCCGTGCCCTGGGGACCAGCAGACGTTAGACATGGAGGGTTGCTATCTTCCTGGCCAGCAGGGATTCTGTCATTTCCAGCTCAGCTCTCTAGGGCTATAGGATGACATAAGGGGGTTGGGGGCGCAGCCCTGACGTGGTAGGAGGGGTGGATGGCCAGCATCCTTTGTTCCTCCTGAGCCAGAGAGGGAGACCTGGGCCCCACCCTCTGGGGCTCCCAGTCTGGACTGAGGCTTGCTCTGGGGCACGTAGAGACCAGAGGCGGGACTTGGAGGGCTGTAGGCCCTGCCGGGGAGAGCTTTGTGTTGTCCGGACAGTGAGGGACAATTTCCGTGCAGAGGGCTGGCTCAGGCCTGGAAAGTGGACTCTGGGGAGTGGGTGGGGCAGATGAGTTCCGATAAGTCTTGGGACTGTTTGTCTTCCTGGTTCTGACCCCTGGTGGTTGGGAGGAAGGGCCTGCCCAGAACAATGGCCTGAGCCAGGCCTGGCCAGCTCTGTGGAGAAGGGGGAGGGGTGGCCGGGGCAGTACTGCCACTGGGCAGGGGCCGAGTCGGGCAGGGCTGTGACCCTGCTCTGCCTCTGCTTCCTTCCCAGATGTGGCCGCCTGTCCTGGGAGTCTGGATTGTGCCCTGAAGAGGCGGGCACGGTGCCCCCCGGGTGCACACATCTGTGGGCCCTGCCTTCAGCCCTTCCAGGAGGACCATCAAGGGCTCTGCGTGCCCAGGATGCGCCGGCCTCCGGGTACGGAAGAGCAGGATGTCCTTCCTCTGTCCCCTGCTGGATATGTTTTCCTCATGGCCTCAGCTCCCGGGTCCCCTGAGTTTTGTGGGATGCCAGGGACTCTCATGTCACTCTCCTTTCCAGATGGCACCAGCCCAGAGCCTGGCAGTGGGCTGAGGCCTGGGGCGCTTAGCTCCTCCCAGGGCAAGGAGTGTCCCACGTAGAATGCTGGGGTGATCCTGGGAGAGGCGGGTCATAGTGCCCCAGGCCTGGGTCCCTGCAGGTCTGCCTTAAACCCTTTGGGCACCCACTTCCCCACCCCTTGAGCCACCCTTGCTCTTTACTCAGCACACTCTCTCTCTCCACTGCTCACTCGTTTCGTCCACTTGATGTGTGCTGGGGGTGCCCCACCCGCTGAGCCCAGCCCAGAGTCTGTGGGGACAGCCAGCTAGATGCTGAGTGATTTCAGGTGTGATGGGGCATTACAGAGGGCTGCTGGGAGTGCTGAAGAGTCTGGTGGGTGGCAGGGGCTTCCTGGAGGAGCATGTTCCTGGCCATGAGTGGGGTGGGGGACTGAGGAGTGGTCCTGCTGTAGAAGGCAGTGGGCTCTGCTCTTTCAGTACTGTGCAGAAGTGTCTACTTGCAGCCTCCGTCTGGACCATGGAGCCCATGACAAGGACAAAGGGGGCCCCGCCCCTAGCCGCCCCCCAACAGCTGCCCTCCCTTCCTCCTGATGGCCTGGGAGATGTGGGGGGATGGCAGAGAAGGGGCTGAACAGGGTGATGCTCTGCCCACCCCTTTGTGGGTAATGGTGGGTAAGGGGCACTCCTGCCTTCCTCCTACCTGGCCGTCACACATGCCTGCAGCACCTCTGCCCCCTTGCCCCCACCCCCACTCTCCCTAGGAAGGCTTGGTGCACACTGAGCTCCTGCAGTTGTCACCATGACAACCTGGGATGGCCAGGGGCTGCAGGCTGGTACCTGGTCCTCAGGCGACCCGTGCCTGGGAGGAGCCTAGAGAGAGGAGGACGCCTGGGGACTGGCTCCCGGAGGGGCCCTCCCTCTAGGGAAACCACCTGCAGCTCGTGTTGCCAGGGAGGGGCTGGTGGCCTCTCCACCTAATGGCTCCTCACCCTTCTCAGCCGAGGGCCCACCCCAGCCCAGACTGGAAGATGAGATCGACTTCCTGGCCCGGGAGCTAGCCCGGCAGGAGGCGGGGCCCTCGAGGCTCACGGCCCCGCCCCAGCTTGGGGCGCGACAGCGGCTCCCGGAGCCTGGTGAGGACCCTGCCCCGCTCCCCTGCCCCTCCCCACCGCCCTGGACCCAGCCTGGTCCTGCTTTTCTAACTTGCCTTCTCTCTGCAGCAGCCACCCTGGGGCTCTCAGAGCGCGGCCAGGGCCCCGACCTGGGCCTCCCGTCCACTCGGGGAGCCCCCGCTCCCACGCCCCACACCTCCTTGGGCACCCCCGTGTCATCTGGGCCGGTGCACATGGCCCCCCTGGAGCCCCGGGGCGAGCGCGGTGACGGCCTCGCCCTCGGTAGGTCTCGGCGGGCGGGCGGGGAGGCAGGGTCCCGCGGGAAGGCCGTCCTCACCGCGCCCCTCCTCGCAGTGCTGGTCGTGGTGTGCTCCGTGGCCGGCGCCGCCGCCTTCGCCGTGGCCGCTCTTTGCTGGTGCAGGTGAGCAGGGGGCCGAGCGCGAAGGCGGGCGGGCGGGCGGGCAGGGGCGAGCGGGGATCTCAGGCTGCCCTCTCCGCAGGCTGCAGCGGGACGCCCGCCTGACTCAGAAGGCTGACTACGCGGCTCCGCCGGCGCCCGGCTCCCCGGCAGCGCCCGGGATCTCGGTGCGTCGCCCGCCCCGCCCCGGCCGCGCCGCGCCGCGCCGCCGCGCGCCCCTCGGCCGGCCACCGCGGCTTGACCCTCCCTCCACACTCCCCCAGCAGCCCGGGGACCAGCGGCTGGCCCACAGCGCCGAGATGTACCACTACCAGCACCAGAGGCAGCAGATGCGGTGCCTGGAGCGGTGAGAGGCCCCGCCCCGCCCCGGGCCGGCCCACCTGCCCTAGAGTCCCCGCACCACCCCCGCGTTGGCCCACCCCGGGCCCCCGCCACCCCCACCCTGGGCCCGGCCACCCCAGAGCTCACCGCCCCACCGCCCCAGGCTCGGGCCCAGGTGCGCTGAGCGCCCACTTCTAGTCTGGGCCCCTGGCATCTGGGGGGTGCGGGAGGACCCAGCGATCCCGCCCACACCCAGGCATAAAGAGCCGCCCAAGGAGCTGGACTCGGCTTCCTCGGACGAGGAGGACGAAGACGGCGACTTCACGGTGTACGAGTGCCCGGGCCTGGCCCCGGTGAGTGCCCCGGGTTGGGGGCTTACAAGCTCCTCAGGGTCCTTCCTCCGGCGGGCGCCCCACCCCCGCCGCGCCGCCCGCCCCTCCCCCAGGCTCGCCTAACGCCCACCTTCGCAGACCGGAGAGATGGAGGTGCGGAACCCGCTGTTCGACCACTCCTCGCTGTCGGCGCCCCCGCCGTCGCTGTCCGAGCCCCCGCAGCAGTGACCTGAAGGCCCACACCCACCCTCTCCGACCGTTGGGCCCACCGGTGGGGAGGGGCAGGGCCCGGCGTTTCCCATTAAAGAGAGCGCGTTCTGACACTCGCGTGCTTGTGGCTGAGCCCCGGCCCTTGTTGGGGAGACCTCCTGCCCTGCCAGGACCTCTGTCTCCCTTGCGCCTGTCCTGAGTCCTGTTCTCTGAGTCCAAGTTCCCAAGCCAGGGCATGAGGGGACCCCAAGAGTCCAGGCATGGATGGGGAAGCCTGGAGACAGCCAATTCAGGTGCATTTCAAACCTGGCCCTAGTGCTGTAGGCTGCTCCTGCCAACCCCCCAGCCTCCACCCCCCATCCCCACCCCTGCCATTTGGGGCCATGATACAGACCCCCTAATGGGGGCATGGGGCTTCCCACACTCCAGAGACAGGGGGCATCTCTGTCCCCTGCTTGGTGAGCCCCCACCCCCACTGGGGAAGAGAGGCTTGAGTTTTCCATAGACACAGAGGACCAACCTCTTCCCTCCTCCAGACCTCATCCCACCACATTTCTGCCCGATGTTTCGGAGGGGAGGGGTGGAGTGCTGGACCAGGCCCCTCTGGAGTTGGTGCTGCTCCCTGAAAGACCCCATCTCAAATCTGAGAAAAAGGGCTGGTGAGCGGGCAACCGCCGACACCTGGCAGTGGGCAGCCAACACCTCCATTCCTGCCTGTTGTCCACCTGGGCTGGAGAGCAGGAAGGAACAGGACTGAGGCCCTGAGTGTGGGTTTGTTAGAGATCACACAGTGCCTGCCGTGAGCCCCAGCAGCACATATTTGGGGGGGGGGGCATGCCAGACAGAGGAACCTGAGGGACAAAGAGTGCACACACACACAGGTAGACCAGGCTCAGCCCAGGCGGAACGCTGGATGTCAGGAAGAAGGGTGGGGGGGGGGGGAACTTCAGCTGAAGGCCCAGAGCGGCCACACTGTGTCGTCAGAGGTGCTGAGTCTGGGCCGGGGAGAGGGGTTTCTGGGACCCAGGCAGCAGTGGGGTTGGTGTAGATGGGGTGGAGGGATCGGCCCTGTCTGCCCCACCAAGGCTGGAGACGGCGGAAGGTTGCCCCTCAGTGGTTCCTGGGGCCGGGGGTCCAGAGAATACTGGACTTCTGCCTCCTGGATGGATGGAGACAGCCCTCAAAGGGGAAGACAGGGCCTGTTTAGGACAGGTGGGTTCCTGAAGAGAGGCCAGTGGGCTGGGCTGGGGGAGATGGGGTTGCCCCACTTGGAGCTAATGGCTTGTCCTAAAGCAGTATGATCCTGGGGCTAGAGCCCACCCAGGCTGGGAAGTCCCCCACCCTGACTCCCAGGCTGTGGCCTTGGGCTGGCCCTCAGCTGGGGGCCTCAGTTTCCCTTCTGTGCACTGGTATGGGAGATGGGAGAGGTGAGTACAGGGAGCTGGGCGCCCGTGTGGGATGAGGGCAGGGTGATTAGGGTTGCCTGTCCGCTGTCGTTTAATCTGCATTAGGGGAGAGATCCACGGAGAGAAGTGGGGGGCAGAGAGGTTAACTCCTCACTCCAGAGCAGAGGCAGCCTGGCACCAAGCTGGGTCTGGCCCAGGGCAATCTGTCTCGCTGGCTGGACCCTGTAGACAAAGCACCGGGAGGTTCCCGTGGAGCTCTGGGGTCCATTCCTGGGGCCACCACTCTTGCCTGTCCCCCCTCCTGCTGGCCTGACCTGGGCAGAGAGCAGCCACACACATGTTCCCCATGCACCGCATCCTCTCTACGTTCTTGGGGGTCCCCAACCGGTCCCCAGAGTCCTCGCTGCCCATTCCCCAGGGCCCCACTGAGGAGGGTCCCCCTTCCAGGGGAACTGCAACGAGATAGGAGCCGGCAAGTCCGGGCCAAGGAAGGAGGGGTAGGTGGCAGGGGTCCTCCAGGCGGTGGGGCCTCCCTCGGCCCACTTACTTGGCCCAGGGCCCTGAGCAGTCAGCACTCCACGCCTCACCTGGCTTGTTCTCTTCCGTTGGCCCCAGGCTAGCTCACACAGAGCCAGCCCCCGCTTTCATCCAAACTCCTGCAACCACCCTTCCTCCCACAGGCCCCGGGGTGCAGTGGGCTGCCCTGGGTCCAGGGCTTAGGGCCATGGAGGCCCTGGCTCCACAGGGACTCTGGAGACGCCGACCGTGGGCCTATTACTCTCCTCTGCTGTCCCTGCAGCCTCAGAGCCCCAGGCTGCTGGTCCTGTCCCTGCCCCGGGGACCCTGCCCATGAGGACCTTTCCTGGGGCAAAAGGCTGATCTTGCCTCTGCCCTCTGGCCAGACCCCGCCAGACCGCTGAGCCCACCTGTGCGTCAGCTCCTTAGCAAGCTTCCCCAGCCTAGTGTCCTCCCAAAGTATAGGTGACAGATGGGTACACCCCCAAACCCCAGCATAGACCGTGAGGTGACACCTATCCATCTGGAGATGCCCCCACCCCGCAAGACCATGGCGTGGGACCACGCTTGGCACAGAAGGTGGAGTGGTCCCCTCGACAAGACCTTAGGAAGTGGGAACTTCCCCAGCAGCAGACCCCAGGAGGTGACATCCTCCCACTCAGTTGAGACCCACTCTCCCACCAGCCCGGGTAGCTGGCTGGACTGGTCCAGATTCCAAGTGCCCCAGCTGCACCCCCTCCCCCAGGTGCACGGCTCAGAGGAGTGGGTCTCGGTTCTCCGAGCAGAACAGAAAGGGATGAACCAAACTCCAGTGCGGAGCACAGGTTCCTGGAGGAGCCCCCGGGAGATCCTGGAGCTGCTCCTGGACGAGGACGGGGCGGCTCCCCAGCCTGGGTGGGCAGGGAAGGTGTAGAGGGAGGGTCTTCCCAGCCCTGGGCCGCAGCTGCCCCTCTAGATGGTCCAGGGCAGCGTCTGCCACTCAGGACAGAGGGACGGCCCCTCTTGCTGCCTGCTGCGGCTGGCAACTGGCACGCACTTCTGATGCCCTGGCTGCGCACCCCCCCGGGGACCCCCTTAGCCACCTGCCAGCCTGTGTGTCCCCACCTTCCCAGGGGCTTCCCTGACTACCCCCCGCCCCACCTCTTGTTGAGCATAAAGTGTGTGTTGGCTCTTCTCTGCTGCCTTCACTCCCTTGGAGTCAGGTGGCTTGGAGCTCGGCCACCAGGGGGCCTTCTGGGCCCAGGTCTGGACTCTGCCCTGCTCAGGCCAGCCCTTCCTTGGGACAAGTGGGCCGGCAGTTAGACTCTGCCCTTCTCTCCCTGGGGTGCCCCTCGGGCTGGGTGCTCTGCCACTGCCCTGGCTGCTGTTGTCTGTGAGGGGGTGGTAGTCCGCAGGCCACTGGCCGGCCCTCTGTTGGGGGCATGCCCCGCTGGTGGCCGCTTCTTCAATAGGTGCCCACCAAGGGGCTGGCCCCGGAGCTGGTTTGGGGCTCAGCTGGGAGGGTGACAGTGTGCACCTGATTCCGAGGTGCTCGAGAGCGGTGGAGCTGGAGTCAGATGCCTGCCCCGCGGCCTGGCGAGTTCCAAGGCCTGGGGGGAGTCGGCAGGATGAGGCCCTGCTTTCTCTTTGAGTCATGCTCTCTCACCTGCTCTTCTTCTGAGCGGCTCTCGTTCTGACCCATTTCTGCACCAAACCTCGGAGCCCCGTTTCACACCAGCAGGTTCCCACGACTGCGACCCGGTGGCTGCCAACGGGAGTTAGCAGGCTGGTAGAGGCCCAGTTGCTGCACACACACCTTGGGCCTGCCTCATGGTTTCTGACAGCACCCACAGCCCTCCCTCCCCTCCCTCGATATTGCACAAGGCCCCACCACAGCTTGGTGGTTATGCAGGGGGTGGGGAGCCCCAGAGGGGCCAAACTGCCCCCCTCTCCTGGACTTGCCTCTGCCCCCCCAATGGGTCTGCTGCCAGCTCCCTGGTTCCACCCCGATGGCAGTCTGGTCCTCACTGGGGACAAGAGCTGGGGGAGGCCAGCAGCCCTGCGACCCGAGCATGCAGCAGGACAGGGATGGTGGGGCAGTGGGAGGCCCTCAGGATGGCACGAGGTGGCAGACTGGGCAACGGTTCCTGATTGCTCTTCCTTACACAACCCCCGGTTCACAGCCCCCAAGAACCTGAGCAGCCTGAGGCCTCCAGGATGCTGAGCATGAGGGAGGAGCCTTGCCGCATGCACCACGTCCAGGACCAAGCAAGGATCCCGCTGGGGTGAAGGAAGCTGAGAGGTACCACCTCAGCTAAGAGTGGGGTGAGGGCTGGTGTTCGGGGAAGTCTGGCCGTGCTGGCTTGCTGCATCTCCAGTTCAGAGGAACCAGAGCAAAAGGGGAAGGAACTGGACCTCCAGGTCAGGGCCCCCGGGCTGGCTGGAGGCCGGGGAGGAGAGGGACTCTGGACATCAGCCTTCCTTTTCCTGGAGCGGGTGCCAGCCCCCTGCCCATCCCCGTCAGAGACACAACGACGCCTTCTCCTTCCAGCCTGGAAAGCCCCCTCCCTTCCCCACCCCCATCCTGGGCTGTGGGGGCTGGAGGAAGAGACCTGGAGCCCCCAAGGGCAGCCCTCCCACCCCACGTTCCTTCTGCTTGGCCAGGAGTCAGGGCCCACCCACAGCCTGGGGCTTCTACGGACACACGTCCTTGGGCGGGCAGAGAAGGTGTGGTGGCCTATAGTCCACTCCGGGGCCAGCCCAGCCTCGCGTCTGCCCACTGTGGGCATGTGCTGGGGCCTCGTGTGGACAGACTCTCTTAGGACCCCCGACGGACCCCTCTTCTGAGAATCTGGGTTCTGGGATAAGGTGTCCTAGAGGAGGCAGGGGTGGGGTTGGGTGGGGTGGGGTGGCCCAATAAGAATCAACTGGAGAAACCTCAGCCTCCTGGCAAAGAGCTGAGCACAGCAGGTCTGTGGCTGCAGGGTCTGGGAGCCCACAGCGGAACGGGGCAGAGGTGAGCAAGGGAAGTGAGAAATGCCAGTGTGGCAGGGGGTGGCGCTAGCCTGGGTGGCAGGCAGTGACTCTGGGGTGCCCTTCTGGGGAGGAGGCTGCCTCGGCTCAGGAGGCCAAGAGGGCCCCCTCCTGCTCCTGCCTCCTGTGCCTGCACAGAAGGTCGTCTCCGGGCCTCCTCAGAGCCGGCAGGGGTGGGCAGCACAGGTTGGGCCCTGGCCTGGCGCCCCTCCTGTAACCGGAGGACCCCTGCAGCCAGAGGACTAGAGGGAGGCAAGGTGAGGAGGGTGGTTGAGGCCAAAGCTCACCTCCAGGGCGGGGGGCAGGGCGGGGCAGGAGGGGGAAGGGACCCTGGTTTCCCTCATCTCAGGCAGATGAAAGGAGAGCGCTTCCAGGTGGGGCCGAGCACGGGGTGCCGCTGTGATTCAGGGCGCCTCTGCCCAGTGGCTGCTGTGATTTGAGAACCTGGGGTTTCTTGGGTGACAGATTCTGGGAGCTGTGGATGAATAATGGCGGTGAGTGTCTGGTCCTTAGGGAACCCCGAGCTGGGAGGATGGGGCCTGTGGTTGAGCCCGAGGAGACAGCCTCTCTTCGCATGGCACGGCCCCACCCAGAGGCTTCGGGCCTTGGTGAGCCTGGCCGGGGTGGCCCTGCTCATGGCCCTTTGGCTCCTGTGGCTACTCCAATCCTCCCCTGGGGGAGCCCCGATGCCCCAGCCCACACTCACCATCCTCATCTGGCACTGGCCCTTCACCTACCCGCCCCCGGAGCTGCCCAGCAACACCTGTACCAGCTACGGCGTGGCCCGCTGCCACCTGAGCACCAACCGCAGCCTGCTGGCCACCGCCGACGCCGTGGTCTTCCACCACCGCGAGCTACGGGACGGGCGGATCCGCCTGCCCCTGGCCGAACGGCCACGCGGGCAGCCCTGGGTGTGGGCCTCCATGGAGTCACCCAGCAACAGCCATGGCGTCAGTGACTTCCGCGGCATCTTCAACTGGGTGCTGAGTTACCGGCGTGACTCTGACATCTTTGTGCCCTACGGGCGCCTGGAGCCCCGAGAGGGGCCCGCGCCACCCCTGCCGCCCAAGGACAGGGTGGCCGCCTGGGTGGTCAGCAACTTCCGGGAGCGGCAGCGGCGCGTGCAGCTGTACCGGCAGCTGGCGCCTCACCTGCAGGTGGACGTGTTCGGCCGCGCCAACAGGCGACCGCTGTGCGCCAGCTGCCTGCTGCCCACGGTGTCGCGGTACCGCTTCTACCTGTCCTTCGAGAACTCCCAGCACCGGGACTACATCACAGAGAAGTTGTGGCGCAACGCGCTGGCGGCTGGGGCCGTGCCCGTGGTGCTGGGGCCCCCGAGGGCCACCTATGAGGCCTTCGTGCCGCCGGATGCCTTCGTGCACGTGGACGACTTCGGCTCGGCCCGCGAGCTGGCCGCCTTCCTCACCGGCATGAACGAGAGCTCCTATCGGCGCTACTTTGCCTGGCGAGACCGGCTCCGCGTGCGGCTGGTCGAAGACTGGCGGGAGCGCTTCTGCGCCATCTGTGCCCGTTACCCCCATCTGCCCCGCAGCCAGGTCTACCAGGACCTCCAGGGCTGGTTCCAGTCCTGAGCTCCAGCCCGCCCACGACAGGAGGTGGGGGAAGGTGGTTGGGAGCTAGGGCTGTGGGTGAAAGGCTGGGTGTTGAAATCAAACCACCAGGCATCCGGCCCCCCATGGCAACCCTCAGGCTAACTTGGAGTCTGGGGTTGGAGCCCAGGAAGCAAGGCTCATGGGGGAGTGGGTGGTCTGGGCAGGCTGGCTGGAGGAGGAGGGTGGTGGGCATTGGAGCAGGCATTGGGGGTGCAGGTGAGGGCAGGGAGGGAGCAACGGGGGTGGGTGTTGCTAGTTAATCAAAGATAAGAGGCTGCTGAGGACCTGCCTCTCCAGCTTGCTCAAATCTTGCTCGGGAGGTGGCATCAGTCTTTCTCTGGATGTGGGGCTGAGAGAGGCTGGAGGCAGGGCCCTCAGTGCTGAGGACATGCCACCCTGCGGTTGCTGGAGGCAAAACCTGGGTCCCCCACACCTCCTCTGTAACTGAGTTCGCCTGCCTCAGATGTGCAAGCACGTCCCCCTTCTCCGTCCACAGCGCTGGAGCCCCTGTGTGCAGACCGGTGCAGGGCCCTGGGAGACTGTGACCAGCGAGCCAAGTTGTTGGGCTTTTTGCAGCCTGCAGTCCCCTCAGGCAGGAGGCCTCGGTCAATAAAGAAACAAAGGACAAGAACAGCGTGTGCCGAGTCTCATGGCGCAGGGCCCCCTGTATCTGCTCTCCCCCTGCCGTCCCGCCCACTCAGGCCTCCTTGTCCTGACTGGACCGTCTCAAGGCCCCTCCCCTCCCTCTGTCTGAGACGCCCTCCCCCACCAGGCTCTGCCTGCTGCCCGGGGCTTCCTTCAGCCCCTGCTGAAGGGCCCTGCATCAGAGAGCCTTCCCTGACCCCCGAAAGGCAAAGGTGGGTGGGAGCAGGGCTGAGGTCAGAAACCCAGCTGGAGACCGAAGGTGCACTGTCTCAGAGGCCTTTGGATTTCGTTCAGGCTGCAGGGCCTTCCCGGGTGTGATAGGACCTGTTTTGTGACGTGGGGTTCCCCTTGGCTGCTGGCTGGTCTCGCATGGGCAGCGAGGGGACACGGAGGATGTTGCTTCAGCCAGGGGGAGCCCCTTGTGGTGGGGTGGGTGGGCGGAGGAGGAGAAAGGAGGCTGGTGGTGAGCCTCTGGGTGGCACTGACAGGGGCCCCAGCAGGCCAAGCCCCTGGGCTGGGGCACAGACTGGTCTCTGCCCCAGCTGGCGGTGGGTGGCAGGTGGAGGCAGGAAGCTTCCCTCCCCCTTGGCAGTGGCTCGTGGGAAAGACCTGCCAGTGACTTCCTGCCCTGACCCAGCCACACATGCTGACCAGTGAGAAAGAAGTGTCCTGAGGTTGCAGGGTGGGGTGGGTGTCATGGGTGGGGGATTGTGCCCCACCCACCTGCCCTGGCTGCCCCTCCTCCTACACCAAGGAGCTGGGAGGGGGTGGGTGCTGCAGGACCCCCCACCCCTCCCCCACCGGCAGGTCTACAATTCAGGTTAGGGTGCGCCCTCTATGTGCCCCCCAGACACTGGACATCACAAGGCCCACCTCTCCCATTCACAAGTGGGGAAACTGAGGCTGGGGAGGAGCCATCAGAGCCACCCACCTGGCTTCCCCTCCCTCAGGGGCGGCCAGCCTTCTGCTGCCCTCTGCCGGCCACCCCGCGAATCCACCCTGCACCTCAGGCAGCACCTGGGTCTGTCCTTGCTGCAGCCTGTGCCAAACCACTCTGCCCAATTCACTGGACCCCGAGTCCCTGTGCAGAGGCCAGACTCACTCTCAGATGTGGGGACAAACATGAGCCACTCATACAGGGAGCAGCGTGAGTGTCCCTGAGCACCCTCCCTGCTCTGCCAGCAGGGAGCTGTTCCCCGGGCAGTGGATGCCTTCCTCCTGATGCCCAGACAGCAGCTGACCCGGCATAGCCCAGCCAGGCCCATCCTGCCATTTAGTCACCAAGTGGCTCATTCACAAGGGATACAGGAAACTCTTATAGCCCACCTGCAGCCCCTCTCACCATCCCCTCTCAAGGGGAGTGGGTCAGGATGTGCTGGCTTGGACGGGGACATTGACTGTGAAGGCTTGAGGGCAGTTCCTGTCCTACACTTGTGGGGTCTCCAGCCAGGGCTGAGCTATCTGCTGCCCAAGTGCGAGTGGCTGACCCCTTCCAGCCCCACAGTGCCCCTAGGAACGGGGACCTGGCTCATACGCGCAGACGAAATTCCTGCTACCAGCATTTCTGCGAGGAAGGCGGGCAGAGGTGATGACCTGGTGGGGGCCGAGCCTCCCGCCGCATCCCCCCAGGGCGCCTTTGGGGCCAGTGGCCACCTTGGGGCGCCTATGAGGAAGGATTCCAACGGGGGATGCTGCACGCAGGCCTGGTGCTCCTGGGAAAGGGGCGCCCTGGAAGAGGGTGAGTCGGGAGTCTCTGTTTAGATGTGGGCCCTGGGCACGTCACTTCAACGCCTGGCGAGATGGGGGCGACCGGGAAGCCCCTGGCGCCGGGGTCCAGCTCCAGGAACGGCCAGGGCGGGGGGGGGGGGGGGGGGGGGGGGTCGGGGCGGCGGGCGCCCCCTGGCGGTCACAACGCGGCTTTAAGCGCGGGCGGCGCGGGCCGGGCCGGGCCAGGCGCCGGCGAGTGGCTGTCGCCGAGGCCGCCGGGGCGGAGCCAGCGCGGAGCCGGTCCCGACGCCGGAGACCCCGCCCCCGCGCGGGCGATGCCGAGCGGCGCGGCGAGCGGCGGGGCTGGCGGGGCGCGCAGAGGAGCGGGCCGCGTCTCGGAGGCGGCCGAAGCGCGGCCCCGCCATGGGCTTCTTGCACCAGCTGCAGCTGCTGCTCTGGAAGAACGTGACGCTGAAGCGCCGGAGCCCGGTGAGCGACCCTGCGCGCCGCGGGCCTGTCGGGAGTCGGAGGCCGCGCGCACCGTGGCCAGCGGCGCGCTCCCCGCGCGCACGTGCGGCCGGCGGGACCGGGCGCGCGCAGACCCCGGACGGAGCGGGCGGCGGGCGGGCGTCCTTTCCCAGCCGTGCCCCGCCTGCCCGCCCCTGCCGCGCTGCGGCCTCCGGGGAAGGGACTCGACCGAGCCCAGTCCGCCGCCCGCGCCCGTTGACATTCACGGTGCTCGGCTGAGTCACGGGACGGGCGCCCTCCGCAGCGCGCTCTTCGCTCTCCCGGGCCAGCTGCGGGGGTGGGGGTGGGGGCGGCCCCAGGGACCCTGGGGTCGCGGGAGCCCCTGCTTCCCCGGACGGAGGGCTGGCTTGGGGGACTCGATCCAGCTCAGAAGCTCTATGGTCTCTGGGCCCAGGCCCCCTGGAACCCCTGCAGGGACCCTGTCCCTTCCCTCCCTACACCACTCCTCTGCCCTTGGGCAGGCACTCCTCCTCCTCCTCGTCCTCCTCCTCCTCCTGGTCCTCCTCCTCCTGGTCCTCCTCCTCCTCCTCGTCCTCCTCCTCCTCGTCCTCCTCCACATCCTCGTCTTCCTCTACATCCTCCTCCTCCTCCACATCCTCCTCCTCCTCCACATCCTCCTCCTCGTCCTCCTCCTCCATGTCCTCCTCCTCCTCCTCCTCCACACCCCGCGATCACGTCCACTAGCCCTGGCTAGTGCTTTCTCACCACCGGGAATGTCCTTGCTGTGCCACCCCCGGCCAGCCCAAGTCCCTGCACCCTTTTGTCCTTTGGGGCTATCTTCCCTGAGGCTGATCCACTCTCTGATTCTCCCTTCCAGGCTCCTCTAGGGGCCAGGTCCTGCTGCTTGGAGCTATGACCACCACGTTCCCCAGCTCTGCCCTGTGCCTGGGGCAGCCCAGGTCCTGAGGGCGCGGGGCACAGCCACTGTCAGGGACAGAAGCCCTGGTGAGAAGCAGGGCTGGGGCAGTATGGATGTCATCATGCTGGCCATCACCGCCTCAGCCCTGGGCAGGGCAGGGGCGTCTCCTGCTGGCCTGCCTAGCCAGCAGCAGCACACACACCAGAGAATCCTGGGCAGCTCGGGTTTCTGAACAAGCCCGGGGGATTTTCCAGGATGGGGCCCAGAAGGGGCTGGGGTCAGGACCCTGAGAAGGAAGCATCCTCTTGCCTACTTGGGGCCTGGGAGGCTCCTGTCTCATCTGGCCCTGGGACCCTTTGGGCCGACCAGCTCCTGCCTGGGTCCCTCCTTGAGAAGGGCTTCAAAGTGCACAATGGGAACCCCGGGGCTGCGGACAGGGCAGGGTGGCCTTCATCACCATGGCCTGGCAGGATTCCCCTGGGCACCTGGCCCTGGCAGGGAGCCAGGGTCAGGTACACTCCCTGCCCAGCGTGCCTGGGGCTGGCTGGCTGGGTCCTGTGGATCAGGCCTGCAGCCCCAGGCGGCCTCTGGTGCAGCTTCTTCTGCCTCAGGTTCTGGGTCACTGGGGACAGCAGGGCGGGGCTCAGGGGGAGGGGCATTGAGATGTGGGCATGCATCAGTATCAGCCTCGGGCTCTTGGCAAGAAGGACCCACTGGGGCTGGGAGCAGGAGCTAGAATGATGGCCCCTGCATCCACTGGGGACCCCAAGGTTCAGGGCAGGAAGCAGTGGCTTGTGGGGCACCCGGCAAGCAGGTGAGAGGTGCCCACTGTCCTGTATCCAGGAGTGGCCTCCACCTGTTAGGTTGGGCCTCCCCAAAAGCTCCCTGTGCCCCTGCCCCATGGTGTTTGCAGGGGCTGGTTAGAGCACATGGAGATCCTTAGCCTGTGGCTACAGCGAACCAGAAATTCTTTCTCCAGGGTGGCTGAGGGCTTGCCGAGCTCACAATGTGGGGCTGGGGCTGGGGCTGGCCCGATGCTGGGCATGTTCCTGCCAGACCCCCACTTTCCCAGGAGGGTCTTGGGCTTCAGAGTTGGACCCTTGGGCTTGGCCAGCAGAGGTTTTGCCTGCATGCTGGTGGCCTCGCTGAGGGGGATGTGCCCTGCGGAAAGCCTGCCTGGTCTGGAGGGGAGGCACCCAGGGCCTGGGTGCCTTGCTTGCTCCCTCTTCCTAAGCTCTGTGCCTCAGTTTCTCATCTGTGAGTGTGGCCTATCCCCTCCCTGTTAGCTGGATGTGGGTCTACGGTGGGGCCACAGGCTGCTCCTGGTGGGGGGACCAGGTCGCTGTCTCTAGGTTGCTGGGGTGGGAGGCAGAACTCCCCCCTCAGGTCTCATCTGCTCTGCCCTTGACAAAGCAGGAGGGGATGCAGGCCTGGCCAGGGCACCCAGGCCCCAGGGACTTCATTGGGGCACCAGGGACAGGGATTGGACCACCTTGCAGGGCTCCGGGTGGGGTGCCTAGGTCAGGTGTCCAGATGGGGCTGAACCTGTGTTGCCTGCCTGTAACCAGATGCCCCTCTGGCTGCCCGCCTGCCCAGCAGGCCTCTCCTCTCCCTCCCTGCAGCTCAGCTCGTGCGCGGCCGCTGCTATAGCAACCAGGAGGCAGCCACGGCCTGTTGCTGCAGTTACGCGGTGGAGGTGCCCGGTGGCAGGTCGGGTGTGGGTGGGGCTGGCACCGTAGCTGTGACCCCAGCCTCTTACATCGCCGCTTGCATGCAGCCACCCTTGCTCTGTGTGTGTGTGTGTGGCATGCGCCTCTCCCCAGCCCCATGGGTGCCCATGATGTCTCCCTGGCCAGCCCTGGGCTAGATCCAGGCTTGCGGAGGGGGTGTTTGGTGGAGGCTGGCACGGGCCGGGGTGGGTGTGGGGCGTGGACACACAGCAGGGTGTTCCACACCACAGAGCGCTATTGTCAAAGCACAGTAAACAGGGCAGCAGCTGCCCCACCCCAGGGGACTGGGGGCCGGGCCAGAGTGCCGTGGGGGTGGGGGCTCTGAAGTCTGTTTTGTCGGGGAAGTGTGAGGATGAAGGAAACCTGGGGCATCTGAAAAGAGCTGGTCGGGGTGGGGGTTGGGGTACATCCTCGCCTGCTCAGGGTGCTCCCCCAAAGAGCAGCTGGCCTGAGGTCCTCCTCCTCCTTCCACTCCTCCCCACCCCAGCTGGAGTAGGGGAGTGAGAACAATGAAGTCCTTCCCTTTTCCAGGTGAAACAAGGGGAAGTGGGGCCCCTGGAGGCTCTGGCATTTCTTTCCCATACAGAGCAGGGCCCACCAGGGCTCACCTTGGTGCCAGGTGGTGGGAGCCATCCTGGGAACACTGAGCAAAGGCCCCCAGCAGGCAGGGCTGCCACGCCCACCTGAGCCATCTGGGGTGAGGGAGAGGGGCCAGGGCAGAAGGAGGTGCTTGGGGAACTGGGAGGTGTCAGAACCCTGCCCAGGTCTTCCTGGAGGCTCAGGTGGGCTAGAACCAGACCACCCCAGTGCCATGCCGCGTCTCCCTAGGCCCTTGTGTGGGGGCATAGTGGCGTGGCAATGGTGGGGAGGAGGGCTGACCCCAGGGAGTGTGGGAGCTGCAGGTTGGCAGAGGCCACCTCCGAGATCTGCCCAGATGGTCCTGCAGGTGGGGAAGAAGATGAGCTGGGCAGATGCATGGGTTAGCGTGGACTCATGCTGGCGGATTTGCCCCTGCTGGCCCTCAGTGTGGCAAGCAGAATCTGGGCTGCAGGGCTGGAGACCTGATCGCTTGGGCCAGACAGCGCTTGCCCTCTCGCCCTTTGTAAAGGCCCTGGAGGAGGGAGCTGCAACCTCCATTGGCCCTGGAGAGCCTGTGTTGACCTCTGGCCCCTGGGGGAGCATGCAGGGTCCAGGCTGGGCTGGCCCTTCGGGGGGGGGGGGTGAGGGGGAGTGTCTGTCTATCTGGCAGGGAGAGGAAGTCTTGGGTCTGTCCTGTCCAGCCCTGGGCAGGGGGCATGGGAGGCCAGGCTGCCCTGCACAGGTGGCCTCACTCAGCCTGCCCTCTCTAGTGGGTCTTGGCCTTCGAGATCTTCATCCCTCTGGTCCTCTTTTTCATCCTGCTGGGCCTTCGGCAGAAGAAACCGACCATCTCTGTGAAGGAAGGTGAGGGTCCTCGGAGGTGGGCCCAGAGCATGGCGGGGGGTGGGCAGGGTGGGGCAGGCCACCCTTACCACATCAGTCACGTCCCGTGTGCACGTAACCACATGAATGTTTCCCAGCTCCCACGGTACCCCGCCCCCCCACCCCCAGCACAGGCCATAGGCCTGTTCCTGGCGTGGTCTCTGGCCACGCCTCCTGGCCCGGCTGGAGGCCGTGGCTGGCTGTGGTGGCCATTCCTCACTGCTCTCCTCTGTTCTGTTTTGCCCCTCCCCCGCATGGTCTCTTGTCTTCCTCCGGGCCCGCATGCAGTCTGTAAGTGAGCCGCCGCCTTCTTCTTGCTGGCCCCAGGCGGCAGCCACAGGATGGCCCTGCGGGGCCTCCTGGTACAGCTTGAGCAACTCCCCACCCCAGCCCCCGCCTGCATTAACAGCCTGTCCCTGGCCAGCGGGGTCCTGCAGAGCCCCCTGCCCACTGTCAGGAACAGCTGGCTCTCGGTGGGGGTGGGGAGTGGGTAGTGAAGGGCCGGGCCACCTGGCCACAGTGGCTCATGCATCAAGCTCCCCGAGTGTCTCCCTCTTTCTGTGGGGTCGTCTGGCCCCACCTGGCAGGGCTGGGACTCCTGGGCTAGCTTGGGCTGGGGCTGGGTCACCTGGCTGCTTTCCCCTCAGACCCTTGGGGGCTCCTGCATTCACTCTACTAACCAGCTGGCCAGAGAGGTCAGAGGTCGCTGCCCAGTAGGGGCCCCATGTGCTCCCCTGGGATCTGTGGGCAGTACCACAACTAAATTCTTGGGGGAGGCGTCAGGGCATTTTGGTCTTGGTTGGCTGAGGGAAGAGGGATGCTTTGGGATTTATGGGAAAGGGACGGCAAGATGCTCTTCGACCTCTGACCTGCTGGGGTCATTGGCACCAGAATTCTTGGCCCTGTCCCCTATCTGCTGCCTGAAGCTGCTTTTCCTTCTTGACTTTCTCTAAATTTCTCTTCTCCGTCTCTGTCCCCCTCCTCCTTCTTGATTCCTCGGTCTCTCCTGTTCTCCTGTCTCCCCCACCCTGTCCCCCACAGCCTTCTACACCGCCGCACCCCTCACCTCCGCGGGCATCCTGCCTGTCATGCAGTCGCTGTGCCCGGATGGCCAGCGGGATGAGTTCGGCTTCCTGCAGTACGCCAACTCCACGTGAGTGCCCCCTCCCCTGGAGCCCAGCCTCCTCCCCAATCCTAGGGCCTGGCGGCCAGCGGGTGATGTCCACTGGTGGTGCAGGGTCACTCAGCTGCTGGAGCGCCTCAACCGCGTGGTGGAGGAGGGCAACCTGTTTGACCCAGCACGGCCTAGCCTGGGCTCGGAGCTCGAGGCCCTGCGCCAGCACCTGGAGGCCCTCAGCTCAGGCCCGGACACCTGGGAGAGCCACTTGGACAGACCTGCAGGTGCGCCCTGGGTGGGCTGGGCGGTGCCTATACTAGGGAGCTGAGGCCCCAGCTCTGGTGTCAGCTGGGTTTGAACCCCGGCTTGGTTACTGCCTACCCCAGGCCTGCGTCTGTGCCCTGGGCTCTCAGTCTAAACCGCTGCTCTGAGCTCCCAGAGCACACAAGCTTGGCGGGCCCGGCTGAGCTGCCTGCCACAGCGGCCGAGCCATGGTGCCCAAAGCTCGGCTCTGAGCCTGTTCCAGGTGCCTCAGCCCCAGGCAGACCTGGTTTTCAGCCCCATCCTTCTGTCTGTCCAGTGTCCTCCTTCTCTCTGGACTCGGTGGCCAGGGACCCGCGGGAGCTCTGGCGTTTCCTGACACAGAATCTGTCGCTGCCTAACAGCACAGCCCAGGCCCTCCTTGCTGCCCAGGTGGACCTGCCCGAGGTGAGGTGGGGCAAGCATCAGCAGTAAGCGAGTGTGGGCCTGCTCTCGGGGCAGCCCCAGCCCTGGCCATTCCACTCTGCCCTCCCCTGATGGCAGGGTTGGGGTGAGGGGGATCCCCCACCTGAGCCACGGCCCCCATCGCACCCAGGTCTATCACCTGCTGTTTGGGTCTTCACCTGCCCTGGATGCGGAGTCAGACCTCCCTGGGGGTCAGGAGCCCTGGAGCAGCCTGGGCAGTAGTCCCCTCTTCCGGATGGAGGTGAGGGAGCCTGTTGGTGGGACGGAAGGCATGCTGCCTGCCTCTGGGTGGGGGTTTCTGCCTGGGTGGTTGAGGAAAGGGCCCCCTTGATAATTCCAACTTCCTCCTGGGGGTGAGAGAGGATCCCCAGGAGTTTGTGGCTGGCATGGGGAGGGGGAGACAGGATGGTAATGTGTGTCTGTCCTGGCCCACCCCCCACTACGGAACCTGGGTAGTCTCAGGTGGGTGGGGCAGGGTGAGGCCAGGGCCTTGGTTTTCTCTTGGTTGGGGCTCCTTCCCAGCTGTCGCCCTGCCCCCCGCCCCCAGGAGCTGCTGTTGGCCCCTGCCCTCCTGGAGCAACTCACGTGCACACCCGGCTCTGGGATGCTGGGCAGGATCCTCGCGGTGCCCTGGGGTCAGCAGGCAGCGCTGCAGGGCTACCGGGACACTGTCTGCAGTGGGCAGGCTGCAGCCCGGGCCCGGCACTTTTCTGGGCTGGCTGCCGAGCTCCGGAACCAGCTGGATATGGCCAAGATTGCCCACCAGGTGAGGCCCTGCCTGCCAGCTGGCCTGCAGGTCCCCTGCCTGGGCTGGAGGAGCTGATGGGGCTCCTTGGCATCCTAGGGGACTGCTGAGCCCAAGGCTGTGTGTGGGCTGTGCCTGTGGTGGGTGTCCCACACCCCCAACAATGTCATGCC
This sequence comes from Equus asinus, assembly GCF_041296235.1. Taxonomy (NCBI): domain Eukaryota; kingdom Metazoa; phylum Chordata; class Mammalia; order Perissodactyla; family Equidae; genus Equus; species Equus asinus. The sequence goes on from NC_091799.1 coordinate 10,448,484, forward strand.
TTGTGCCTCTGCCCGGCCCATGCCCTCACCCCAGTCTGTCTCCTGTCCCTGGCCGGTTCTCCCCTTTTCCCTAGGCTATAGACTCTCCCTCTATCCCCCTTCTCCCACCCAGTGTCCCCCTGCTGCTGTCCTCCCTGTCCCACCCCTAGCCTGCAGATCCACCCCCAGCCCCTGCTCCCTCCCCTGGGCCCGCCTTGCCTCACCTGCCCCATTTCCCCTCAGCTGGGCATAGAGGCCCCCAACGGATCGTCCACCCAGCAGCAGCCACCACCCCCACGGCGGCTGCAGGCATTACTGGAGGACCTGCTGGATGCCCAAAAGGTTCTGCAGGATGTGGACATCCTCTCGGCCCTGGCCCTGCTGCTACCTCAGGGCGCCTGTGCTGGCCGTGCTCCCGGGCCTTCGGCCAGCGGCCCTGGTGGGGCAGCCAACAGCACGGGCCCCGGGGCCTGGGCCGGCACGGGCTCCAATACCACAGCCGAGGAGGGTGCCCCGTCCGCCGGGGCCCCTGCCTCCTTGGATGCGCTGCAGGGCCAGTGCTCAGCCTTCGTGCAGCTCTGGGCGGGCCTGCAGCCCATCCTGTGTGGCAACAACCGGTAGGTGCAGGGCAGGGAGGCGTGCAAGACAGATGGGGTGGGGCCTGCCCCCCCTCCGCGTCTCACCCCTCACCATGCTCCACTCTACCCGATGTACTGCCCCAACCCTGAGGTCTTTCCCCTGTCTGGTGCGCCCCATTCTACAGCCATGCTCCCAACCTTGAGGCCCTGCCCTATCCCACACCCACCCCTGGAGCCCCGCCCCATCTCATACCCACACCTGACGCCCCATCCCGACCCCAGCTCCGCCCCTAACGCCCTCCCCCCCAACCCCAGCACCATTGAGCCTGAGGCGCTGCGACGGGGCAACATGAGCTCCCTGGGCTTCACGAGCAAGGAGCAGCGCAACCTGGGCCTCCTCGTGCACCTCATGACCAGCAACCCCAAGATCCTGTATGCACCAGCAGGCTCTGAGGCAGACCGCGTCATCCTCAAGGTGCGTGATTCTGGCGCACTGGGCATTCAAGCCGCGCGTGTCCTCTGGGGCGCGAGCTGGAGGTGCTGGGCGGAGGGTTCTGTGGCCGAGGACCCCTGAGCTGAGGAAGTCGGTTGAAATGGCATGGGAGAGGTGCAGCCCTGGCCCTTGAGCTTCCACTTGGCTCTGCGGGTGGGGGATCCATGCGCGGGTTCAAGGTGTAGGGTCACTTGATTCCTGGGGATGCACTGGAGGTGCTGGTGTGCAGGGTCTTGTCCTGGCTGGGTGTGTCCAGGGCTGGGCAGCTGTTGAGGACGGCAGAGGGGCGGCATGCAGAAGCCTTCCAGAGCAGCGTCCAGTGGGCGAGATTTGAGCAGGGCAGCTAGGTGGTTTGCAGCTTGCTGAGGGCAAGATGTCTGTGGCCATCCCAGGGGAGAGGTCCGGTGTGGAACAAGGAGAAATGGCGCTGGGACTGGTCCAGGGAGAGGAGAGGCTGTGGAGGGGGCCCTAGGATGAGTGTGGCAGGGATGAGAGCCGAGTGTCAGGGCTCTGCAAGGGACCTGTGGAGGAGGGTCACAAGGAGCTGGGAAGGCACAGCTGGAGAGACAGGGGAACCAGTGGCCTGCGGCCCGGGGAGCCTGCCGACTGGAGTGAGTTTCACGGAAGGGGGCGCTGCAGTAGGCGGGGAGGGGGAGGGCTTGGAGCTTCCAGGAGAAAGTTTGGCCAGAGCAAAACTGGTTGCTGGTGGGGACCAGCCAGTGGCTGGTGCCCAGCCGTGGGGGGAAGCAAGAGTGGAGAGCTCCCTCACTGGCTAGGGTCCCTCCATGAGCCCCATGCCCCATGCCCTCATCCTCTGCAGGCCAACGAGACCTTTGCCTTTATAGGCAACGTGACTCACCACGCCTGGGTCTGGCTCAACATCTCAGCCGAGATCCGCAGCTTCCTGGAGCAGGGCAGGCTGCAGCAACACCTGCACTGGCTGCAGCAGGTGCTGGGGGGGCCAGGTGTGGGGGCCAGGTGGGGAGGTGGGGGTGGGGAGCCCACTCTGTCCTGGGCCTCTGAGCTTGCCTTCCACCCTCAGTATGTGGCGGAGCTGAGGCTGCACCCCGAAGCACTGAACCTGTCACTGGAGGAGCTGCCGCCTGCCCTGCGCCAGGACAACTTCTCACTGCCCAATGGCTCGGCCCTCCTGCAGCAGCTGGACACGATTGACAATGCAGCTTGCGGCTGGATTCAGTTCATGTCCAAGGTAGGGTGGGCGAGCCTGGCAGGGCCCCACTGGTATGCAGGGCTGGCTCCAACGATGCCTCTCCCCACAGGTGAGCGTAGATATCTTCAAGGGTTTTCCTGATGAGGAGAGCATCGTCAACTACACCCTCAACCAGGCCTACCAGGACAACGTCACCGTGTTCGCCAGTGAGCCAGGCCCCCTCGCTGGTCCACAACCCCTGCTCTTCCACCTCTCTCCTCCTCCAGCCCCACTCTGCCCCTCGTTCCTCCGGTCTCTCCCTACCCCATCCCCACCCCATCTCCTTCCTCCCCAGCTCCGCCCCTCATCTTGCCCAGTCCCTGCTCCTTTTCAGCAACCTGCACACCCCTCCCTTGCTCTCTCACCCTGCCCCGCACACCCCGCCCCCGCCCTGGCTGGCCCTCCACCTGCCCCTCGTCCCGTCCCAGGCGTGATCTTCCAGACGCGCAAGGACGGCTCCCTGCCGCCCCACGTGCACTACAAGATCCGCCAGAACTCCAGCTTCACCGAGAAAACCAATGAGATCCGCCGGGCCTACTGGCGGCCAGGACCCAACACTGGTGGCCGCTTCTACTTCCTGTACGGCTTCGTCTGGATTCAGGGTGAGGGCCGCCCCAGGGGGCGGAGGGACGGGTCCAGCTGCCCACACTGACGCTGATGCCCACCCGCAGACATGATGGAGCGTGCCATCATCAACACCTTTGTGGGGCACGACGTGGTGGAGCCAGGCAACTACGTGCAGATGTTTCCCTACCCCTGCTACACTCGGGATGAGTGAGTGTGGGCACCGGGCGGGGGGTGGGTTGCAGCCTGAGCACCCCCTCACACCCTGCATCCTCCAGCTTCCTGTTTGTCATCGAGCACATGATGCCACTCTGCATGGTGATTTCCTGGGTCTACTCGGTGGCCATGACCATCCAGCACATTGTCGCGGAGAAGGAGCACCGGCTGAAGGAGGTGGGGAGATGGGGGAGAGGGAGACGGGATGATGGGAGGGATGGATGTGGAGGGATGGGGACGAAAGGGGTTGGGGGGCAACCATGGGCACCCCTCCATCCCCAGGCCCGAGCTGGCAGGGCAGGGGCAGGGTGTTCCTTCCCAGCGCCCCTGCCCCAAGGCCGGTCTGCCCACAGGTGATGAAGACCATGGGCCTGAACAATGCTGTGCACTGGGTGGCCTGGTTCATCACAGGCTTTGTGCAGCTCTCCATCTCAGTGACGGCGCTCACCGCCATTCTCAAGTACGGCCAGGTCCTCATGCACAGCCACGTGCTCATCATCTGGCTCTTCCTGGCTGTCTACGCTGTGGCCACCATCATGTTCTGGTGCGCACTGTGGCTGGCAGCAGGCAGGGAGGGAGGGCTTTGGGTATGCTGCTGAGGTTTGGGTGTGGCTGATGGGCGTGGCCCCACCTGCCCCCAGCTTCCTGGTGTCCGTCCTATACTCCAAGGCCAAGCTGGCCTCAGCCTGCGGCGGCATCATCTACTTCCTGAGCTATGTGCCCTACATGTATGTGGCGATCCGCGAGGAGGTGGCCCACGATAAGATCACCGCCTTTGAGAAGTGCATTGCGGTGAGGGGCACGGGCGGGCGGGCGGCCCGGGGTGGGGGGTGTCCAGCCACCTCCCCCAACTGACATTGCTGTCTTCTCAGTCCCTGATGTCCACAACAGCCTTTGGCCTGGGCTCCAAGTACTTCGCTCTGTACGAAGTGGCGGGCGTGGGCATCCAGTGGCACACGTTCAGCCAGTCGCCCGTGGAAGGAGATGACTTCAACCTGCTCCTGGCTGTCACTATGCTGATGGTGGATGCAGCTGTCTATGGTGTGCTCACGTGGTACATCGAGGCAGTGCACCCAGGTACAGACTGACTCTTTGGAGGAGGAGGGGAGGGGGGCATGGCTCCCTGGGTGGGGCACATGGCCTGGGGTGTACAGTGACTCCAGCCCTGGGTCAGCCTCCCCTCCCCAACCCCCAGGCATGTACGGGCTGCCCCGGCCTTGGTACTTCCCGCTGCAGAAGTCCTACTGGCTGGGCAGTGGGCGGACAGAAGCGTGGGAGTGGAGCTGGCCATGGGCCCGTGCCCCTCGTCTCAGCGTCATGGAGGAGGACCAGGCCTGTGCCATGGAGAGCCGGCGCTTGGGTGAGCCAGGTGCCAGGGTGGCAGCTTGGGCAGTCACTGGGTTTCAGGGGCCTAGGGCAGCCTTAGTGCTGACCCACAGTCCTGGTGCAGAGGAGATGCGGGGCATGGAGGAAGAGCCCACTCATCTGCCACTGGTGGTCTGTGTGGACAAGCTCACCAAGGTCTACAAGAATGATAAGAAGCTGGCCTTGAACAAGCTGAGCCTGAACCTCTACGAGAACCAGGTGGTATCCTTCCTGGGCCACAACGGGGCTGGCAAGACCACTACCATGTGAGTGTCAGGGCAGAGCCTACTCTGCGGCCAGGGGATGGGCCCAGAGTCTCTGACCAAGTGGGCATGAGGGTGGGCTCCCTGCAGGAGGTAGGGGCCATAACCTTGCTCCCCCACCCAGGTCTATCCTCACGGGCCTGTTCCCGCCCACGTCGGGTTCAGCCACCATTTACGGACATGACATCCGCACAGAGATGGATGAGATCCGCAAGAACCTGGGCATGTGTCCACAGCACAACGTGCTCTTTGACCGGCTCACGGTGGAGGAGCATCTCTGGTTCTACTCCCGGCTCAAGAGCATGGCTCAGGAGGAGATCCGCAAGGAGATGGACAAGTGGGTGGGGCATGGCCTGGGTGGGGTGGGGGTGGGGCAGGGGTGGGGCCAGCTCCCACTGTCCTGGTCTGACTCCTGCTGCCCACCCTCAGGATGATCGAAGACCTGGAGCTCTCCAACAAGCGGCACTCGCTGGTTCAGACACTGTCAGGCGGCATGAAACGCAAGCTCTCCGTGGCCATTGCCTTTGTGGGTGGCTCCCGCGCCATCATCCTGGATGAGCCCACGGCTGGTGTAGACCCCTATGCGCGCCGGGCCATCTGGGACCTCATCCTGAAGTACAAGCTGGGTGAGTGGGGCATGGGGTGGGTGTGGGCGAGCCCCCACCTGGCCCACCCGGCCCAGCCCCCTGACCCCAATCTGGCCTCCCCCAGGCCGCACCATCCTCCTGTCCACCCATCACATGGACGAGGCCGACCTGCTTGGGGATCGCATTGCCATCATCTCCCACGGGAAGCTCAAGTGCTGCGGCTCCCCACTCTTCCTCAAGGGCGCCTATGGGGACGGCTACCGCCTCACGCTGGTCAAGCGGCCTGCCGAGCCAGGAGGCCCCCAAGGTCTGTTTTGAGGCCGCCTGAGCAGGCTTGGGGCATCCCTTCCCCTGGACTGCCTCCCCAAGACTGTTGTGGTTGAGGGACTGGGCCCCCACTATTGCCCCAGTGGGCCCAGGATGCTGGTCAGGCCTGCTTGCCCTCTCCTCAGGCCCCTCCGTGACCTGGCTGGGCTCCCCTAGAGGGTCCCTTTCCCCCCGCCCCTGAGTGAAGCCTCTCCCTACTCTCCTACCCTCCTAGAGCCAGGGCTGACAGCCAGCCCCCCAGGGCGGGCCCAGTTGAGCAGCTGCTCTGAGCCCCAGGTTTCTCAGTTCATCCGAAAGCACGTGGCCTCCTGCCTGCTGGTCTCAGACACGAGCACCGAGCTCTCCTACATCCTGCCCAGCGAGGCCGCCAGGAAGGGGTCTTTTGAGCGCCTCTTCCAGGTGTGGGGCGGGGCTGGGAGGCCAGGGGTGCGGCTCAGGGGCGGGGCCTGAGGAGGTGGAGAGGTGTATTTAGGGGTTGGGGCCTCAGGAGGTAGAGGAAGGGTGGGGCTAAGGAGCTGGCTTGTCAGTGGTGGGGCGGGGCCTGAGGAGGTGGATGGGCGGGGCAGTGGGGGCGGGGCTGGTAGAAGAGGTGGGGTCTGAGGACTGGAGGGGGCGTGGTTTCGGTGGGGCCATGGTGGCAGTTGGGGCCAAGGAGTGGGACTGTCAGTGGTGGGGCGGGTCCTGAGGCGATGGGGGCGTGGTCCAGTGGCGGGGAGCGCCTGGACTGTGGCCCATGTGGCCACGGGCCTCACCCAGCCCTTTGCAGCACCTGGAGCACAGTCTGGACGCGCTGCACCTGAGCAGCTTCGGGCTGATGGACACGACGCTGGAGGAGGTGTTCCTCAAGGTGTCGGAGGAGGACCAGTCTTTGGAGAACAGCGAGGCGGGTGAGAGGCCCTGAAGCAGCTGATCAGCTCTGCCCAACCCCACCCCACCCCACCCCACCACACCCCACTCTCCTCCACACCAGGCGTGAACTTGGGCCTGGGGCTGCTCACTCTGGCCCCGTCTCTGGGGGCCAGGGTTCCTGGGTAGGTGGGTGAGCATGGGGGCTGGGGTCCCAGGCAGGCCTGGAGGTGGCAGGCAGTCCTGAGCCCCCTCCCCCCTTCCCCGGCCGGCCGCGGTGGCAGATGTGAAGGAGTCCAGGAAGGATGTGCTGCCCGGGGCAGAGGGTCTGGCATCCGGGGAGGCTCAGGCCGGCAACCTGGCCCGGTGTGCGGAGCTGGCCCAATCGCAGGCATCGCTGCAGTCCGCGTCCTCAGTGGGCTCTGCCCGTGGTGAGGAGGGAGCTGGCTATGCCGACGTCTACGGCGACTACCGTCCTCTCTTCGACAACCTGCAGGACCCCGACAATGTCAGCCTGCAAGGTGGGGGGCAGCAGGGTGGGGCTGGGGAGGGTCCCCGGAAGGTGTTGTGGGGCTACTGCTCAGGCCCGCCTCCCTGTGCAGAGGCGGAGGCGGAGGTCCTCACGCGGGTCGGCCAGGGCAGCCGCAAGCTGGAGGGCTGGTGGCTGAAGGTGCGCCAGTTCCACGGGCTCCTGGTGAAGCGTTTCCACTGTGCACGTCGCAACTCCAAGGCACTCTCCTCCCAGATCCTGCTGCCTGCCTTCTTTGTCTGCGTGGCCATGACCGTGGCCCTCTCTGTCCCGGAGATTGGTATGGCCGCCTGCCAGGCTGAGGGGCACTGAGGGCTAGCACCACACCGTAGTGGGACTGTGGTTCTGCCCCACTCCTGAGCCACTGGGAGACCCACACCCATTCTGGGTCTGGGCATTACACCTGAGGCTGACAGGCTCACTCTGGGGTCTGCAGGGAGTCATGTCTCCTGGGGGCCCAGACCCCAAGCTTGGACCCTGTGGATATTGGGAAGAGGGGACCCTGGTCTGGGGGCCACTGGCAGGCGGTCAGAACCTGCTCAGGCTTCCCATGCGCACCCCACCAGGTGACCTGCCCCCGCTGGTCCTGTCCCCCTCCCAGTACCACAACTACACCCAGCCCCGTGGCAACTTCATCCCCTATGCCAACGAGGAGCGCCGGGAGTACCGGTGAGGTCACCCACCAGGAGCCGGGGTGGGCAGGGACCGGATGTGGCAGCTGAGCTGGGTGGGTACCCATCCCCACTCAACTCACCTTGTGGGTTCCCTTAGATTGCGGCTGTCACCTGACGCCAGCCCCCAACAGCTTGTGAGCACGTTCCGGCTGCCCTCTGGCGTGGGCGCCACCTGTGTCCTGAAGTCTCCCACAAATGGCTCGCTGGGGCCCACGCTGAACCTGAGCAGTGGGGAGTCGCGCCTGCTGGCTGCACGGTTCTTTGACAGCATGTGCCTGGAGTCCTTCACACAAGGGCTGCCACTGTCCAACTTTGTGCCGCCCCCACCCTCGCCCGCCCCTTCCGACTCCCCTGTGTCCCCAGACGAGGACCCACTGCAGGCCTGGAACGCCTCCCTGCTGCCCACCTCTGGGCCAGGTACTGGCTGGCAGGGCCACCTGGGGTCATGGGGCAGTGAGGACCGGGCTAACTGTGCCTTCTCTGCCCACAGAGAACTGGACATCGGCACCCTCCCTGCCACACCTGGTGCGGGAGCCCGTCCGCTGCATCTGTTCTGCACAGGGCACTGGCTTCTCCTGCCCGGGTGGTGTGGGCGGGCACCCGCCCCAGATGCGGGTGGTCACGGGTGACATCCTGACTGACATCACCGGCCACAATGTCTCCGAGTACCTGCTCTTCACCTCTGACCGTTTCCGGCTGCACCGGTGAGCTGAGTGGGAGGGGTGTATGCCAGCTGTGGGCCAGGGGTGGCCACCCACTGCCCTGGCCTCACTGTCCTTTGACCTGCCCGCCCAGGTATGGGGCCATCACCTTCGGCAACATCCAGAAATCCATCCCAGCCTCGTTTGGCGCCCGGGCTCCAGCCATGGTGCGGAAGATTGCGGTGCGCAGGGCAGCCCAGGTGAGTGCCGCCTGGCCCCACTCCCTGTGGCATCTGGCCCTCACCGGAGCTCTGCAGGGACCCACAGGGCTCTCGGGGTCTTTCTGTGTCCCTCAGGTTTTCTACAACAACAAGGGTTACCACAGCATGCCCACCTACCTCAACACCCTCAACAACGCCATCCTGCGTGCCAACCTGCCCAAGAGCAAGGGCAACCCGGCAGCCTATGGTGAGCAGGGCGGAGGGGGCGGGCACGGAGCAGGCTGGCATGGAGCAGGCCCTGAGGCTGCCCTCCCCTGTGTTGCAGGCATCACCGTCACCAACCACCCCATGAACAAGACGAGTGCCAGTCTCTCCCTGGATTACTTGTATGTGGGGGCGTGCGTGGGCAGGGGACCACTGCGGGCCTGAGTGTTGGACAGGGCTGAGGGCTGCCTCACCTCCAGGCTGCAGGGCACGGATGTGGTCATCGCCATCTTCATCATCGTGGCCATGTCCTTCGTGCCGGCCAGCTTCGTGGTCTTCCTGGTGGCTGAGAAGTCCACCAAGGCCAAGCACCTGCAGTTTGTCAGCGGCTGCAACCCCATCATCTACTGGCTGGCCAACTACGTGTGGGACATGGTGTGCCCCTCCCCATGTGGCCGCAGGGGGCCCCTCACCCCCAGACCCCTGGCCATCCCACCACCCTGTCCCTGCCAGGCCTGCCAAGTTCTGTCCCAGGACCCCTCACCTCTGACCCCTGAGCCCCTCACCCTGCCCCCAGCCCCTCACCTGTCACCCCTGCTCTGGTAGCTCAACTACCTGGTTCCGGCCACCTGCTGCGTCATCATCCTGTTTGTGTTCGACCTGCCGGCCTACACATCGCCCACCAACTTCCCGGCCGTGCTCTCCCTTTTTCTACTCTACGGGTAAAGGGCAGCAGGCAGTGGGAGCGGGCGCAGGGCAGGGTCAGGCTGTCCGGTGACCACCCCCCTGCCCACAGGTGGTCCATCACCCCCATCATGTATCCAGCCTCCTTCTGGTTCGAGGTCCCCAGCTCGGCCTACGTGTTTCTCATCGTGATCAACCTCTTCATCGGCATCACGGCCACCGTGGCCACCTTCCTGCTGCAGCTCTTCGAGCATGACAAGGTGGGGTGGTGGGTGGGCGGGGATTGGCAGGGCATGGCCGGCACGACAAGGCGGAGCAGCGGGCAGGCAGGCGCAACAAGGTGGGGCAGTGGGTGGGGATCGGCAGGGCGTGGCGGCCAGCTGGGCTGAGGCTGTGCCCGTGACCCCTCTGACTCTCCAGGACCTCAAGGTGGTCAACAGTTATCTGAAAAGCTGCTTTCTTATCTTCCCCAACTACAACCTGGGCCACGGGCTCATGGAGATGGCCTACAACGAGTATATCAACGAGTACTACGCCAAGATCGGTGAGGGGGCAGGCAGGTGGCAGAGCCTCGGGGTGGGGAGCGGATGGGTGGTGGGGGCCCTGGGGTGGGGGGCAGGGTGGGCAGGTGGCATGTGTCCTGGGGTGGGGAGGCTGAGGTGGTCATGTCTGGCTCCAGAGACTGGGGAGTTCCAGGCCTGGGGGGTGAAAGGGGCCTCCTGAGGCCCCAGGCACAGGCCCTGAGCTGACTGCCCCACAGGTCAGTTTGACAAGATGAAGTCCCCGTTTGAGTGGGACATTGTCACCAGGGGGCTGGTGGCCATGACAGTCGAGGGCTTCGTGGGTTTCTTCCTCACCATCATGTGCCAGTACAACTTCCTGCGGCAGCCACAGTGAGTGGGCAAGTGCCGGGCAATGTGGGTGCAGGTGGCTGGTTTGGGCACTGCCCACCTTCCTGTGTGGCCACAGCGAATGGGGGAGCACTGGGCAATGGTGGGTGGCCTGTCTGGACACTGCCCACCCTGTCCCCTCAGGCGCATGCCGGTGTCTACCAAGCCCGTGGAGGACGACGTGGACGTGGCCAATGAGCGGCAGCGAGTACTGCGGGGGGATGCTGACAATGACATGGTCAAGATCGAGAATCTGACCAAGGTGGGCCTGGGTGTGCCAAGAGGAGCCAGGGGGAGGCGTGGCGCCAGTAGGAGTGTGGTCAGGGTCGGGGTGTAGCTCCGGGCAGGGGTGGACGTGGCTTGTGGTAGGGGCATGGCTCCAGGAAGGGGCGGGGCCAGTGGGGGCAGGGGGGCAGTCTGCGTGTCGTCCTGCTGAGTGGGCAGCCCCTCGCCTGCGCCAGGTGTACAAGTCTCGGAAGATTGGCCGTATCTTGGCTGTGGACCGCCTGTGCCTGGGCGTGCGCCCTGGCGAGTGCTTCGGCCTCCTGGGTGTCAACGGCGCAGGGAAGACCAGCACCTTCAAGATGCTGACGGGTGATGAGAGCACGACGGGGGGCGAGGCCTTCGTCAACGGGCACAGGTGCGGGCACGGGCGCCTAGGGGCAGGTGAGGTGGCCGCTGCTGGGGGCTGACGGCGCTGATGGCGCTTATCCCCAGTGTGCTCAAGGAGCTGCTCCAGGTGCAGCAGAGCCTGGGCTACTGCCCGCAGTTCGATGCCCTGTTCGACGAGCTCACGGCCCGGGAGCACCTGCAGCTGTACACACGGCTCCGCGGCATCCCCTGGAAGGACGAGGCGCGGGTGAGGGTCGCCCAGGCCGGGGAGGGGCCGTGTGAAGGGCCGGCCTTGACATCTGCTGTCACCCCAGGTGGTGAAGTGGGCTCTGGAGAAGCTGGAGCTGACCAAATATGCCGACAAGCCGGCTGGCACATACAGCGGAGGCAACAAGCGGAAGCTGTCCACAGCCATCGCCCTCATCGGGTACCCGGCCTTCATCTTCCTGGTGAGCCTGGGGGGATGGGGGGTTGGGTCCCATCTTCCTGTGGGCCTGGGCAGGAGGCGGCCAGTGGGGCCAGTTGGGGTGAGCAGGGATGCAGCAGCTGAGCCTGGCACCACCCCCAGGACGAGCCAACCACAGGCATGGACCCCAAGGCCAGGCGCTTCCTCTGGAACCTCATTCTGGATCTCATCAAGACAGGGCGCTCAGTGGTGCTGACATCGCACAGGTGCGGCCCCCTCCCTGTCCCTGCATGGTGCTTCCCCCACCCCCCCACTGCGTGCCAGCCCACTCCGCGTGTGTCTCTGCCCAGCATGGAGGAGTGTGAGGCGCTGTGCACGCGGCTGGCCATCATGGTGAACGGGCGCCTGCGCTGTCTGGGCAGCATCCAGCACCTGAAGAACCGGTGAGCTGGGCATGCTGCTGCAGGGGCTGCAGGAGCTGTGGGGCTGTGGCGAGTCGGGGATGGGCTCCCCTGGGTGGCCGGGGCTGCAGGCCACGGGCCTATCCTGCAGGTTTGGAGATGGCTACATGATCACGGTGAGGACCAAGAGCAGCCAGAACGTGAAAGACGTGGTGCGGTTCTTCAACCGGAACTTTCCAGAGGCCATGCTCAAGGTGGGTGGGGCCCCCTGGGGTGGGAAGGGTGGGGGGCCCTGGCCAAGTGGCCTCTGACCTCTGCACCCCCCCAGGAGCGGCACCACACGAAGGTGCAGTACCAGCTCAAGTCGGAGCACATCTCACTGGCGCAGGTGTTCAGCAAGATGGAGCAGGTGGTGGGCGTGCTGGGCATCGAGGACTACTCGGTCAGCCAGACCACTCTGGACAACGTGAGCGCCCCGGGCCAAGGGTGCAGGCCGCCTGAGCTGGGCCCTGCCCACCAACCTGCCCCTGCCCACCAGGTGTTCGTGAACTTCGCCAAGAAGCAGAGCGACAACCTGGAGCAGCAGGAGACAGAGCCGCCCTCAGCCCTGCAGTCCCCCTTGGGCCGCCTGCTCAGCCTGTTCCGGCCACGGCCCACCCCCACCGAGCTGCGGGCACTTGTGGCCGACGAGCCTGAGGACCTGGATACGGAGGACGAGGGCCTCATCAGCTTTGAGGAGGAACGGGTGAGCAGGACCTGCCGAGTCAGGGCAGCCAGCTGGCCAGAGGGCTCAGGCTTGGGGTAGGAAGCAGGGGTGGGGGAAGAGTGGCCCCAGGGACCCTGATGTCCCAAGCAGAAGAGAACAGAGGGACCTGCCTGATGCTCAGGACTAGAGTGGACGTGGAAGGCCTGGGCATAGAGGTATGGGAGCGGAGCCTGGGGACGGGGAGAGCTGTCAATACAGGGGCAACCAGACTCGGCAGGGAGGCCACAAGAGGAACGCCCCGGCAAGAAAGAACTCAGAGGAGGGGATAGAGGTGGGGCAGTGGTGGGTGCCGGACGATGCCTCCTGAGCCCGGCCCACCCACTGTCTGCTAGGCCCAGCTCTCCTTCAACACGGACACGCTCTGCTGACCGCCAGGAGCAGGCTCAAAGACACGCTGTGGGGACAGAAGTCAGGCGGTGGCCAAGGCCCCACCCCGTGACCCCAGTGCCCACCTGCCAGGCCTGGAGTGGGAGGTCCAGGACCAAGGACTTCACGCCCCCTCCATCCCCACCCCCCATCTTTGGCCCTGCTCATGGCCATCACACCACCTCCCCTGATTGTGCCAAAGGCTGGCCCGGCCCTGGGCTGCACACACCCCCACCCTGCTCTGCCTTAAAGCCTTGGGGTCTGGCTGGCCCCTCGCCTCTGCCCCTGCCCAGCTCTGCCCACCACCCCCAGGACCACGGGGGTGATATGGGCTGCCAGGAACCACCCGACCCTCTCCTGGCAGGGCCTGGCCTCCTGAACCCACTTTTCTCTGACATCTGAGTCAGATGGCAGCAGCTGCAGGCCTAGGGTGAGAGTGGGGCTGGGTTAGGTCCCACCCCCAGGCACGTATTTATTTTGCTTTAGGAAGAGGCTCCCTCACTCACTTTCATGCGGGGAAGTCACGACCGAGGGAAGCCATTGGCGTGGGCCAGGGAGGGGGCCGCCTTGGGGCGGTGGGCCCTGTAGCAGGCATGGAGAAGCCAGCCCCACTCCCTCCAGCTGCCATTGCTCTCCCACTCAGCTTGGCCCCCTGCCTGCCCGCCCACTACCCACGAGCCGGACTTGTACATAGCGCACAGATGTTTGTTTTAAATAAATAAACAAAAAACCCTTCACAAGCCTGCGTGTGTGGGGTGCGGTGTTCGGTGAAGACGGGCCGCTCCACACTAAGGTTACGGCCCTCACCCTGTGGGCATGTCTACAGTGTCCTGGAGGACTGGGTCCGGCTGGAGGGAGGCGGCTGGGCCAGCCTGTAGGAAAGGTGGGGCTCCTCACCCCTATAATGCCCTGATGCTACAAGTGAGGAGACTGAAGCAGGGGCCACCCATGTCTCCCCTTCCCCACCCACACAGCCTGGGCCCCTTGCCTGGGGGGAGGTCCCGAGTGGGCTTTGCTGTGCAAGTGTTGTGCCCTCGGGCCTGTGCTCCCTTCCACCTTCTCCCGAGGCCCTGGGCCTGGTGTCCATGTGGTGGGGGGCCCTTCAGAGGTGTGCACTGGGCAGTCTCCATCTCATCCAGGCCGAGGGAGGGCTTCCCGGAGGAGGTCACTTCTTAGGCGAGACCCAAGTCCGGCTAGGCATACGTGCTAAGGTTGGAGGTGGTGTGGAGGCTCCCAGGAACTGGAGGGTTCCGCAGTGATGGAGCCCAGTGTGCTAGAGGCTGGAGACAGGGCCGCCGCCCCCCACCCCCAGCTTTGGCTGTGTTCGGTCTCCCACCTTAGACCACTTCAAGGGGGATAGAAGGGTCATAAAGACCCCAGGAAGGTGGAGGACCGTGTGAACAGCTTGTTCCCCAAAACCCTTTTACCCCTGATGGTGGCTACAAAATGGCAATTTTCTAATGATTTCATTCTTTCTGCATTTATTGGCTGGCATTTTTCTTTCACAAAGCTCCTCCACTTTAGAAATGTATCACTATGGACTCATGGTTTTTTAAACAATCAGTGGCGCAGTGGTTAAGTGCACACATTCCACTTCGGCAGCCCAGGGTTTGCCAGTTCGGATCCCGGGTGTGGACATGGCACCACTTAGCAAGCCATGCTGTGGCAGGCGTCCCACATATAAAATAGAGGAAGATGGGCACGGATGTTAGCTCAGGGCTGGCCTTCCTCAGCAGAAAGCAGAGGATTGGCAGCAGATGTTAGCTTAGGGCTAATCTTTCTCAAAAAAGAAAAAAAATCAACATATTATTATCTTAAAAATTTTTTTGTGTGGTAAAATATAATTATTGCTTAACCATTTGTAGGTGCACAATTCTGTCATCTTCTTTATACTCAAACTGCCCCAGATTTGGCCAGCGGGAGCCCCTCCGAGGCACTTCTGTGGCCTTTGCACTTGTCCTGTACATTTTTGGGAGCACTTCCTTACGATCTGTTGCAGCTCCCAGGTCCCCCGTACTCCCTGCCCCACACCCAGGCTCAGCCCTTTCCCCGGGGAGCTCTGGTTCCTTTGGGGGGGTAGTTGGAACTCCCCGTCTGGGCTCTGTGTGTGCTCCCCAATTCTCAGTCCTCAGCAGGCGGGGCTGGGAAAACCTATACAGTTCCCACTAAGACCCTGACGCCCCCACGCCCCTTCATTGTCCAACAAGTCTGTGTCTGGAGCTGTTAAAATGTCACTGGGAGGGGCCCACCGAGAGCGGCTCAGGAGAAAAGAGGTTCCAACTCATCCATGAGGCAGGGACTGCCACTCCTGGGACCATGAAGGGAGAAAGACACCAGCTTAGGCCCCAGGTCCCCGGGGCTGCTCTGTGGATGAGGCAGGGGGCAGGGGGTGGGAGGGAGTGTTGAGAGAGCTGAGTGACAACCCCGGTGGCCTGGGTAGGCTGTGGGTCAGGTTAAGGCTGGTGACCATGAGTTTCTGGTCTCACTTCTTTAAAAACATTTACTATGAAAACACGGCAGAAAATTCAAACAGTGCACAAGTTGGCTATCTGTGTTTCTATCATTAGAGGCTATCCTGTATGTGGTCCTTTCGTCTTTTTTTCACATATATATAAGCACAGACTCAGAACAATAATTACTGATGCATAGATTTTTTCAATGTGCTGGGTTATTTCTTCCCACTTGTATCGGTTTGCTAGATTTGCCCTAACAAAGCACCACACACTGGCGGCTTACGACAACAAGAGTATTCTCTCCCAGGTCTGGAAGCCGGAAGTCCAAGATCAAGGCGTGGGCAGGGCTGGCTCCTTCAGGCCACGAAGGAGGATCTGTTCCACACTCCCTCCCAGCCGCTGGTGGTCTGCGGGCCATCTTTGGCACTCCTGGCTTGTAGAATCACTACCCTGACCTCTGCCTCCATCTTCAAACAGCGTTCTCCCTCTGTGTGTGCACGTCTGGGTCCAAATCTACTCTTTTTCTACGGAAAAGAGTCGTGTTGAGTAGGGCCATCCTAATGGCCTCGTTTAAACTTGACGACCTCTGTAAAGGCCCTATCTCCAAACAAGGTCACATTCTGAGGTGCAGGGGGTGAGGACTTCAACATAGGAACTTGGGGGCACGGTTCAGCCACAGAACCACCAAACTGCAGACTAGAGAGACCCACTCCCCTGTCCTCTCCCGTGGATGCACCAGGACTCCACAGGCACCCGCTTATCTGTCCCTCATGTATTTACAAGGACACTTCGGGGACATTCCCAGGTGGGTGAACCGGCTCAATGGCTGCTGCCATCTTGCCAGCTGACCTGGCGGCCCCAGCAGAGCGTTTCTTCGAGTCTTTGCCGAGAAGATGGTTACTACGTTTCAGCCCGTGAACCATCTCTTGTTCTGCTTTGTTTCTTGGACTAAGTGTGCGGTGGGACACGCCCTCCCATCTTCTCTCCGTGTCTGTATCTCCTTTTCTCTGAACCACCTGTTTGTTCATTATCCGTTTCACCGTTTTTCTTATGGATTTGTAAGGATATTTTTATACACAGAGAAATACACAGACATCTGGTGAACGCGAGCAGGTGTGGAGGGGCCTCGGGCCCTTCTCCAGGGCGGTGGTTTGCGGGTCCGGAAGCAGGAAAGTGGGGGTGGGCTCGCCCGCCACGTTGTCAAGGAGCAGCCAAAATACTGGTGGTGCAGTGGCAGCAGGTGCAGGGGAGGCCCAGGCCCCAGAAAGGGGCTGCCCGAACTCCACAGGGTATCAGGGTCAGCCCCCAGGCTCCAGGGGTGGCATGCTGGTGTGGGGTCCACGAAGGGGCCACGAGGCTGGAGGCCCTGGGGAAGGAGGCCCAGGCGCCGGGCAGATCCCGCTCTCGGCCACCTGGCGGCACAGAGCATTCTGGCTCCCAGGCGGAGTGGGGGAGGTGCAGCGGGTGACCCAACGGGTGGAGCGGGTTGTGGGTTCCAGTCAAGTCAGGGGGCTGGGCAGGGCGGGCGCACACCTGAGGGCTGCAGGCTTCCCATCTCCCCTGGGTTTTTCCTCCCAGCCTAGTGTGGTGTGGGCGGACCCCATGGGTCAGGAGGTCGTGGCTTCTAAGAGCCTTCTGGTGCTTCTTTTGAAAGGTTAAGAGGGGGAGAAGCCTGCGTTGGGAGACAGGGGTGTGGGGTGGGCTGGGAAGAGACACCTGAGCCAGGCTCATCCCCTACGAGTGGCAGAACGTCTGGAATGTGGGCCGGGCGGGTGCGGGGGGGAGACAGGGGGACGGGGACGGGACACGGACCTGCATGACAGAGCTCAGTTCTTGGGAGGGGGCATCCCTTCCAGGCGAGCTGATCACTCCTGTAATGTCCTGGTAATGCCAATGGGGAAACTGAGGCTGGGGGCAGGCTATTCATCTCTCCTACCCACTCCCTGGCTTTCTGGGCTGGGGTCCCCAAAAGACAAAGTGCTGTTCACTGCAGGGAGGGCTGTGGGGTCCACAATGGGGGTGATCTTGACCCAGAACCGCCCCCTCCCAGGCTGGTGCCCCTCACTCCCTGCCTCCCGGTCCAGTGGTCTTGGCCCCCATCACTACCCTCCCATGGTCCATGGTGAGCTCAGCCTGCACCAGGCAGCTTGGTCTCAGCCTCACAGGCCCAAGGCCAGTCCTGAGCATCAGGTCCCCTCATCGTCACACCCTCACGCTCAAACAGCGAGCCCTGTCCACCTTGTCTGCCCCTGTAGGTGACCTGAGGGGCGGGCGCTGGGTTGCGGAGGGCGGGGCACCCAGGAGCCTTTAAGAGCTCCCCAGGTCCCACCCACCTGTGCCCTGCCACTGCAGCTCCCCGCCATGGCTGAAACCTCCAAGCTCCAGCTGTTTGTCAAGGTGCCGGGCAGGCAGGCCTGGGGGGAGAACTCGGGAGGGGGTGTTCTGTGGTTCCGCTTTCTGGGGCAGGCCAAGGGGTGGGTCTCTGAGGCAGTGTCTGTGCCCCTTCCCCTGTGCTGGCTGAGTAAGGCAGGGGCAGCCTGGGGGACAAGGACCCAGTGAGCTGCCCCAAAGGGGTAGGGGTTCCAACTCCCAGCCTTGGCTCCTGGGCCCAGCCCAGCCCTCTTAGAGGAAAAAGCCCCTTGGTGGGGAGGTGCCAACCAGACAGCCAGCGGCCGAGGCCCAAGTGGAGCCTGGGGTCAACACAGCAGGAGAGGGGGCCAGGCAGCACCATCGGTGCTCACGGCAGTGCCCGGGTCTGTGGCTCCTTGAGCACGGCTGCCAGGCCATGGCTGCCTGCCGACCCTTGGGGCGCTGGGCAGTGAGTGTGCTGCCAGCCATGGCGCCCAGTTTGGCGGGTGAATCACTCAGAAAACAGCTCACTCGGCCCACCCCACCCTTGCGACCAGCTTGCAGGGCCTAGGCCCAGGGGCCTGGCCTCTGCCCAGGCTCTGAAGATAAGGGTCAAGGGACCAGGTCTCAGAGCCTGTGCCCTCACCCAGCCTCCAGGCTCCCAGCAGCTCTGCACCCCTCCCCACCTCCCAGGGACCAAGTCAAGGGCCCTCACGGGCCACTTGTCGAGGCCGTGCCCAACCGGGCCCAAGCCCTGGAGCAGCTCCAGGCTCTTGGCAGTGGGAGGCCTGGTCCCACCCAGCCTGGTGGCAGGATTCCTGGGTCTGCTCCCTGCCCTTAAAACCTCTCTACTCCACCCACCCCAGGCAAGTGAGGACGGCGAGAGCGTGGGGCACTGCCCTTCTTGTCAGCGGCTCTTCATGATCCTGCTTCTCAAGGGCGTGCCCTTCACACTCACCACCGTGGACATGCGCAGGTGAGCCCCCCACCCCAGCCCAGGGGACCCCTCCCTGGCCTCTGCTCCCCTTGGACCAGCCGCCTCCCCTTCGCCTCTGCCCACAGGTCCCCGGACGTGCTGAAAGACTTCGCCCCCGGCTCCCAGCTGCCCATCCTCCTCTATGACGGCGACGCCAAAACGGACACGATGCAGATTGAGGAGTTTCTGGAGGAGACGCTGGGGCCCCCCGAGTGAGGGCCCGGGCGCGGGAGGAGGACGAGAGATGGGGCCCCCAGGGAGAACACCGCCAGGACGGAGCCCGGGGGGCGGGGTGGCGGCACAAGGGTCTGACCCAAGTCCTTCCCCTGGCCCGACCGGCCCGCAGGTTCCCCAGCTTGGCACCCCGCTACAGGGAGTCCACCACGGCGGGCAATGACGTCTTCCACAAGTTCTCCGCGTTCATCAAGAACCCGGTGCCCGCGCAGGACCATGGTGAGGAGGGTCGGGGGCTGTGGCGAGAGGCGGGGAGGAGCTGCGCCCAGGCCGGGTCCTCACCGCACCCCCGCCCCCAGCCCTGTACCAGCTGCTGCTGCGCGCCCTGGCCCGACTGGACAGCTACCTGCGCGCGCCCCTGGAGCACGAGAGGGCGCGGGAGCCGCAGCTGCGCGAGTCGCGCCGCCGCTTCCTGGACGGCGACCAGCTCACCCTGGCCGACTGCGGCCTGCTGCCCAAGCTGCACATCGTGGACGTGAGCGCGGGCTGGGCGCGGGGGCCGGTGGGGCGGGCCCTGGCGGAGGCCTTGACCGCGCCTGCGCCCCTCGCCCGCAGACGGTGTGCGCGCACTTCCGCCAGGCGCCCATCCCCGCCGAGCTGCGCGGCGTCCGCCACTACCTGGAGAGAGCACTGCAGGAGAAGGAGTTCAAGTACACGTGTCCTCACAGCGCCGAGATCCTGGCGGCCTACCGGCCTGCCGTGCACCCCCGCTAGCGCCCCCGCTGCCACCCTGACCACTTCTCTGCAGCCCCATAAAGGCATCTGCCCCAGTAAGCGTGTCCTGACATCCGAGAGACCAGAAGCCCCGAGATTTCTGCCACCCCCAAACTCCCACTGTGCGGCGCTCAGCTTCACATGACAGCCCAGAACGACGGGGGCAGAGAGCATGGTGGGTGGGGCACAGCCCATTCCTCTACTCATCAGGGATGGCAGGGACTGGATTGGGCTCCCAAACCAGTCAGGCCAGGGCGGGGCTGCAGGATGGCCAAGGAGGGTGGGGAGCAGAGCACACAGCCTGGACACCTCTGGGCTCCCAGCCAGCCGACATTCCTCCGCTCCGCCCCAGGTGGCAGGCCACCTCTCCTGTCCCATAGGACCTACTGTGTACATCGTGTAAGGTACTCATGGCTATGCCCTGCTGGGTGGGGTCTGAAAGAATGAGGGGTGTGCCCAGTGGGGGTGGAAACAGAGTTCTAACCTTGGGAAGCCCTGGCCCTGCTGCAAACAAACGACCCTCTCCACTCCTGGGCTGGCCAGGCAGGGACAGCTGGCGGGTTGGGAGAGCTCAGTGGCTCCTCCACCAGGAAGAGAGAATGGAGCCAGGAAATCTGTTTCTGTCCTGTGGCCCCAGGCCCAGATCGCAGGCCCCAGGGAATCCCTGATCCCTCTGCCCTAGCCAGCCCCCACGAGTAAGAGCCTGGCAAGGAGCTTCACCTGAGAAAGCCATTTATTTGACGTGGAAGGGGCTCCAGAAGCAGTTCTCTTCCTGCTGGCCAGCAGGACGGGCAGGTGGCGGTGGTGTGGTCTCCAGTGGTGGTCCCAGGGGCTGCCCCTCTCTGCAAAGGTGGACTCCTGGCAGGGTCACACTTTTCGCTGCAGCTTCAGGGGTCGTCAAAGTCTACACCACTGGCTGGTTTCTTACTAGGAGAGAAGAGCGGGTGACACTACAGGGGTATGGAGGGAAGGGCAGGGCTCCAGGGATGGACCCTGAGCACAGGAGGAAGGGGCAGGTGGGTGGGTACCTCTTGAAGCCAGGGTTGATGAGGGACTCTCCTGGACACCTTCTCCTGACCCCAGGTCCAGGGCCCCCTCTCTGAGGATCTGGGTCTGGGGGAAACAGGATGGGAGGGGGGTCCTGAACCTGGCAGGATCCCAGGACCATAACCCCCTCTCCACAAAGACAGATCCTCTCTCTGGAGCTTGAGGCTTGTTCGTGGGAAACTGAGTCCCAGAGGAAAGAGGACAGCCCCAGCCCATCATAGGTGACAGGCTTTACCTGGTAAGAAGAGCTGAGGCCCCACCAGCCTGGGGCTCTTCCTTGGGCTGGCGGCTGTCTCCTCCGCAGCTGGGGAAGAAAGCCAGGAATGGAGGCACAGGCAGGGGACCCTAGTGAGGGTGCCAGGTGCCCACCGCCCACCCTACCTGCCAGCTGCCGCTCCAAGCTGCACACGCGCTCTGCCAGGCCCAATGTCAGTGCCTGCAACCTGGAGGCAGCCTCTGGGCCCGGCACCTTGGAGAGGTCAAAGTCCAGTGCCGAGGGACCCCCTGAAAGGGTCAGGGATGCTCTGTCCTCCTGCAGGGTGAAAGTCACAGCTTGCTGCTTGCAGGCTGCCCTGGGAAAGGAGCGGTGCTGAGTACTGAGGCCAGAGCCCCCGCGGCCACCCCCTCCTCCCGCTCAGGGGCTCACCTGAACCGGGGGACGATGTCCTCAGCCGCAATCAGGCCAAAACGGGCTTTCTACAGGGCATAGGGGCTGGTCACCAGCTGCCCGAGACCCTAGAACCACTGGGGACACCCCAAACCTGCCCGACCCAGAGCCAGCCGGGACCCCAGGCCGATCTTAGGAGCACGGCTACAGAGCCGGGGGAAGGTGTCCAGACCCTCCAGGATATCCCAGACCGCCCGTTCGACCCCATAGGTGGTCTGGCTGCAGGCAGGGCGTGCCGGGGGCTGCCATGCCCCCCAGGAGCCCCGTTACCCACGAGGGCCGCCAGGCTGTCCGGTGTGAAGCAGGTGCTCCAGAGCTCCGCGGCGTCCGTCACACTGCGGGGACGGGAGGTCAGGCGCGACGCGCAGGGAGGCCCGCGCTCCACCGCC
Organism: Equus asinus; assembly: GCF_041296235.1. NCBI lineage: Eukaryota > Metazoa > Chordata > Mammalia > Perissodactyla > Equidae > Equus > Equus asinus. The sequence goes on from NC_091799.1 coordinate 10,470,135, forward strand.
CCGCGGACCCCACCACTCACCAAAGGTTGAAGCCGGCTCCGCTCCCCTCCCCCTCGCAGTAGCACACGAAGCGCGGGGGCCCAGGGCCGAGCGGCAAAGTGCACAGCGGCGGCAGCGGCATCACGGCACCCCGGAAGCGGGGGATTGGGCCAGGCCGGACGCAGCTGTGGGACTAGGGCGCCTGCGCGAGCTGATGGCTTCCGGGGGCGGGGCCTGCTCCAGTGGGCGGGTTCGGGGTGGTGCGGGGCTTAGCCCACAGGGGCGGGGCTACGTGGGTGGTGCCTAGCCAGAGGGGAGCCTTCCCTGTGGGGCGTGGCCTGAGCCCGTGGGTGTGGCTTAGGGCTGGGGCGGGGTTAAGTGGGCGGTGCTTAGTCATGGGGTGGAGTCTGCGCCAGTGGGCGGAGCTCCCGGGCCGGGCTGTGCGGAGCGCTGTCCCCGCGGCGCGTGCGCTGCGCGGCGGGGCCCCGGGCTCCAGCCCTCGGGCCCGCGTGGCGTTACCCGCCCTGCGCGCCCGCCGTCCCCGCCGAGTCCGGGGTTCCTTCCTTTGCGCGGAAGTCCCTGCCCCGTGTCCAGCCCCGCTGCCGGCCACCCTCGCTGGTCCCAGCGGCCTCCCCCTGGCCTCCACGCCCAGTCTCGCCCTCCCCCGTATATTTCTCACGTCGTCTTCAGATACAAACGCAAAGCTTCCTAACGCCGAACCGAAGTCAAAATACAACAGTATTTTATGAATAAATTATGGTAACCAGCGCAGAAAGCTTCCCTCCCTCGTTCATCCATTCCATGGCATTTCCCAGCGCCTCTTCTGTGCCCCCTGCTGTCCTTGAGCGCACTTTGATGGAGGCCTCCATTCCCCTGGCGCTTGTGAGATCTAATGGGAGAGACAAACAGCTAACAACGAAAGATGACACTCTCAGGCAGTGCAAGAGCTATGCACTTCCGCAATTCGGATGGGGAGCAGGTGCCGTTGGAGCCGTGACTTTGGGGGAGAGAAGGATGGAGCACACCAGGATGGGGGTTCCCAGAAAGAGGGGCAGCCCCTGCAGAGGCCCCAGAGTGGGCACAGAACAGTTCTGCTCAAGGCTTTTCAAGAAGGCTAGGGTGACCACATGGTGGCCGTGGGGAGGGTGGCTGGTGGGTTCTTGAGCTATGCTGAAAATGTATTTCAAGTGTGCCTGTAGCCAAGCCTACCTCGTTTCCTGCTTTCTCCTGGTTCACAACTGTCAGTCCTTCTGAGGCTCCTGCCTCAAGGCCTCTGCACGTGCTGTTGTCACTGCCTGGCACGCCTTTTCCCCAGACTCACATACTTCCTTTAGGTCTTTTTTTTTTTTTTAACTTTTTTTTTTTAAGATTTTATTTTTTTTCCTTTTTCTCCCCAAAGCCCCCCCAGTACATAGTTGTATATTCTTCGTTGTGGGTCCTTCTAGTTGTGGCATGTGGGATGCTGCCTCAGCATGGTTTGATGAGCAGTGCTATGTCCACGCCCAGGATTCGAACCAACGAAACACTGGGCCACCTGCAGCATAGTGCGCAAACTTAACCACTTGCCCACGGGGCAGCCCCTTTCCTTTAGGTCTTTACTCAAAAGTCACCTTCTCAGTGAGGGCTTCTCTAGTGGCTTTATATAAAATGTCAACACATTGCCTAACATCTCATGTCTTCCCTCCTGTTTTGTTGTTTTCCACACTTGTCACTATGTAAAGTACATTCTGGTTTACCTATTGTGGCAGCTGATGGCCCCCACCCATGCCTCCCTCCTGCGTTTACACTTTTGTGCACTCCCCGAGTGTGGGCTAGATTGAGTAACTTCCAGCCAAGAGAGGACAGCAGGAAGGATGCGCTGTCACTTCCCTCTCCCTCTGGAATTGCTCTCCATGACATGAGGCAGCACTGTGGAGACATCCACGTGGCAAAGGATGAAGGCCTGCCAACAACCAGCAAGGGAGCTGGGACACAGACCCCCCTCGGCGGAGCCTTCTGATGAGGACACAGCTGTGGCCCATAGCTTGACTGCAGCCTCATGAGAGATCTTGTGCCCGAGGCCGGAGCACCTGGGGCCAGATTCCTGACCCTCAGAAACTGGGAGATAGTACAGGCTCGTTGTTTTAACCGGCAAAATTCTGGGGTAGGGAAAGAGAGGCGGAGCAAAATGGCGGGGTGAGCTGACCCAGGATTCCCTCCCCTCCAAAATACAACAAAAGATTGGAAGAACTGAATTTCAGAGAATAAACATAATGCCAGCTCGTTAGAGACCTACAATACCAAGAAGGAGGAGATCATAAACCTAGCTTTACACCTTCGGAGGCGCTGGAACGGTAGGAGAGAACATCGCTCCCTCCCCTAGAGTCTGCGATCGCTGCAGCGCAGGTCGGGAAGGAGCGGGGGAGGGGCCGCGCGACCGGGGGATCATCCGGGACTCCTGCGGGGGGGGGGGGGGGGGGAAGCTTCCATCTGCGGGGACCCTATAAATCAAGGGCCTTGGGAGACCAGAGAACAGAAGTGATTTGAACCCAGACCGGCGCGTGTGAGTAACAGCCCCTCCCCCCCAGCAAAGCCAGTGGGCGCAGCCATCTTGCCCCGAAGGCGGAGAGCTAACACGCCGCTCTCGACCCCCACCTAGTGGCGACAGGCTGTAACTGCAACTGAATTCTACCACCATGAGAAAAAACCGCTCCTCTACCATCCAGCAATTTATAAAAGCCCCAGACCAGAAGGAAAACAGTAAAAACACAGAATTAAGTCCTGAGGACTTGGAATTAGGTAAACTAAGTGATAATGAATTCAGAGCAGCTATAATCAAAAAAACTCAATGAGGTAGAGAGGAAGATAGAGAAACAAGCCGAGTTCTGGAGTTACTTCACAAAAGAGATTGAAATCATAAAGAAGAATCAAACAGAATTACTTGAGATGAAAAACACAATGGACCACATAAAACAGAATACGGATTACCTGAATGCCTGTGTAGACAACATAGAGGAGTAAATCTGCATAATCGAGGACAGACAGGCTGAATGGCGCCAGACAGAGGAAGAAAGAGAACTAAGAATTAAAAAAAATGAGGAAAATCTCCAAGAGATAATGGATTCAATGAGGAGTAAGAACATAAGGATCATAGGAATTCCCGAGAATATGGAAAAGGAAAATGGAGCAGAAAGTGTGCTTAACGAAATTATTGAAGAGAACTTCCCAAATCTAGGGATCGACGGAGAAATGTGTGTAGAGGAGGGTTTTAGATCTCCTAGATTTGTCAATGTAAAAAGACCTACCGCAAGGCACATAGTAGTAAAGTTGGCAAATAGGAATAATAAGGAAAGAATACTCAGGGAAGTAAGGAAAAAAAAGAGAATAACCTATAAAGGAGCCCCTATCAGACTGTCAGCGGATTTCTCTACAGAAATCCTACAAGCTAGGAGAGAATGGAGTGATATATTCAAAGATATAAAGGATAAAAACCTTCAGCCAAGAATACTCTATCCAGCAAGAATTTCCTTCAGATATGAGGGAGAAATTAAATCTTTTCCAGACAAACAAAAGTTAAGGGAATTTGTAACTAAAAGCCCTCCACTACAAGAAATCCTCAAGAAGGCTCTCATACCTGAAAAAAGAAAAAAGGGAGAAAGGGGACACAAACCACAGACTAGGGAGACCGATGGATAGAACCAGAACAGGATGGCAAATATTCAATTATAGCATTAGGGTAAAAATAAGGAAACTACCAAAACAAGGACGATCTTAGCACTCTAACTACAAATTAATAAGACGAGTTGGAATAAAAAATGAAAATAATTATTTAGGAGGGGAAGAGCAAAGGGTCTAAATCAGTATTGGTCAAGTAGGTAAGAGACCACCAGAGAATAGACTATATTATACACGAGATTCTAAATACAAACTTCAAGGTAGACACTAAAATAAAGTACAGAACAGAGTCACAAATCATAGATAAGGAAAAATCTAAGAAACCCAGCATAAGAAATTGCAGTATCAAATGGGTAGTCTAAGGCACACAGGAAAAGAAATGCAGGAAAACAAGATAATGAGCGACAGATGGACAGCATTAAGTCCACATGCATCAATAATCACTCTCAATGTGAACGGATTGAACTCTCCAATAAAAAGACACAGAGTGGCAAAATGGATTAAAGAACACGATCCAACAATTTGTTGCCTCCAGGAAACACACCTCAGCCCCAAGGACAAACACAGACTCAGGGTGAAGGGGTGGAGGACAATACTTCAAACAAATAGCAAGGAAAAAAAGGCAGGTGTTGCAATTCTTATATCAGACCAAGTGGATTTCAAAATAAGACAGGTAAAGAGAGCCACAGAGGGACAATATATAATGATCAAAGGGACACTCCATCAAGAAGAAATAACGCTTATAAATATCTATGCACCCAACACAGGAGCACCAAGATTCATAAAGCAACTATTAACAGACCTAAAGGAAGATGTTAAAAACAACACAATAATAGTAGGGGACCTCAACACCCCACTCACATCAGTGGACGGATCATCCAGACAGAAAATCAACAAGGAAATAGTGGAGCTGAATGAAAAACTAAAACAATTGGACTTAATAGACATATATAGATCACTCCACCCTGAAGGAGCTGAATACACATTCTTCTCAAGTGCACATGGAGCATTCTCTAGGATAGAGCATATGTTGGGAAACAAGGCAAGCCTCTACAAATTTAAAAAAATTGAAATAATAACAAGCATCTTCTCAGATCGTAGTGCTATAAGGCTAGAAACTAATTACAAGAAAAAAGATGAGAAAGGCACAAAGATGTGGAGACTAAACAACACACTACTGAACAAGCAATGGATCATTGAAGAAATAAAAAAATACCTGGAAACAAATGAAAATGATAGCATGCCATACCATCTCATATGGGATACAGCAAAAGCTGTATTAAGAGGAAAATTCATCGCAATACAGGCACATCTTAACAAACAAGAAAAATCCCAAATAAGCAACCTTAAAGCACACCTAACTGAACTAGAGAAAAAAGAACAAATGAAGCCCAAAGTCAGCAGAAGGAGAGAAATAATAAAAATCAGAGCAGAAATAAATACTATTGAAACGAAAAAGGCAGTAGAAAGGATCAATGAGACAAAGAGCTGGTTTTTTGAGAAGATAAATAAAATTGACAAACCACTAGCCAGACTTACAAAGAAAAAAAGGGAGGAAGCTCAAATAAACAAAATCAGAAATGAGCGAGGAGAAATAACAACAGACTCTGCAGAAATACAACAGATTATAAGAGAATACTACAAAAAACTATATGCCAACAGAATGGATAACCTAGAGGAAATGGATAAATTCTTGGACTCCTACAATGTCCCAAAGCTCACTCAAGAAGAGGCAGACAATTTGAACAGACCAATCACAAGGAAAGAGATTGAAACAGCAATCAAAAACCTCCCAAAGAATAAAACCCCAGGAACAGATGGCTTTCCTGGGGAATTCTACCAAACTTTCAGAGAGGATTTAATACCTATCCTTTTCAAGCTATTCCAAAAAATTAGGGAAAATGGAACACTTCCTAACACATTCTATGAGGCCAACATCACGCTGATACCAAAACCTGACAAGGACACCACGAAAAAAGAGAACTATAGGCCAATATCACTGATGAACATAGATGCAAAAATTCTCAACAAAGTTTTGGCAACCAGAATTCAGCAATTCATCAAAAGAATCATACATCAGGATCAGGTGGGATTCATACCAGGGACACAGGGATGGTTCAACATCCGCAAATCAATCAACGTGATACACCACATCAACAAACTGAGGAATAAAAACCACATGATCATCTCAATAGATGCAGAGAAGGCATTTGACAAGATCCAACAGCCATTTATGATAAAAACTCAGAACAAAATGGGCATAGAAGGAAACTACCTCAACATAATAAAGGCCATATACGACAAACCCATAGCCAACATCATACTTAATGGGCAAAAACTGAACCCCATCCCCCTGAAAACAGGAACGAGACAAGGATGCCCTCTATCACCACTCTTATTTAACATAGTCCTGGAGGTCCTGGCCAGAGCAATCAGGCAAGAAAAAGGAATCAAAGGAATCCAAATAGGGAGGGAAGAAGTGAAACTCACGCTGTTTGCAGACGACATGATCTTATATATAGAAAACCCCAAAGAATCCATTGGAAAACTCTTAGAAGTAATCAACAACTACAGCAAAGTTGCAGGGTATAAAATCAATTTGCATAAATCAGTAGCATTTCTATACTCCAGTAATGAACCAACAGAAAAAGAACTCAAGAATACAATACCATTCACAATCGCAACAAAAAGAATAAAATACCTTGGGGTAAATTTAACTAAGGAAGTGAAGGACCTATATAATGAAAATTACAAGGCCTTTCTGAGAGAATTGGATGACGACATAAGGAGATGGAAAGACATTCCATGTACATGGATTGGAAGAATAAACATAGTTCAAATGTCCATTCTACCTAAAGCAATCTACAGATTCAACGCCATCCCAATCAGAATCCCAATGACATTCTTTACAGAATTAGAACAAAGAATCCTAAAATTCATATGGGGCAACAAAAGACCCCGAATTTCTAAAGCAATCCTGAGAAAAAAGAACAAAATGGGAGGCATCACAATCCCTGACTTCAAAACATACTACAAAGCTACAGTAATCAAAACAGCGTGGTACTGGTACAAAAACAGGTGCACAGATCAATGGAACAGAATTGAAAGCCCGGAAATAAAACCACACATCTGTGGACAGCTTATCTTTGACAAAGGAGCTGAGGCCATACAACGGAGAAAAGAAAGTCTTTTCAACAAATGATGCTGGGAAAACTGGAAAGCCACATGTAAAAGAATGAAAATTGACCATTCTTTTTCACCATTCACCAAAATAAACTCAAAATGGATCAAAGACCTAAAGGTGAGACCTGAAACCATAAGGCTTCTGGAAGAAAACGTAGGCAGTACACTCTTTGACATCAGTATTAAAAGGATCTTTTCGGACACCATGCCTTCTCAGAGAAGGGAAACAATAGAAAGAATAAACAAATGGGACTTCATCAGATTAAAGAGCTTCTTCAAGGCAAATGAAAACAGGATTGAAACAAAAAAACAACCCACTAACTGGGAAAAAATATTTGCAAGTCATATATCTGACAAAGGCTTAATATCCATAATATATAAAGAACTCTCGCAAGTCAACCACAAAACATCAAACAACCCAATCAAAAAATGGGCTGGAGACATGAACAGACATTTCTCCAAAGAAGATATACTGATGGCCAATAGGCACATGAAAAGATGCTCATCATCGCTGATCATCAGGGAAATACAAATCAAAAGTACACTAAGATATCACCTTACACCCGTTAGAATAACAAAAATATCTAAAACTAATAGTAACAAATGTTGGAGAGGTTGCGGAGAAAAAGGAACCCTCATACACTGCTGGTGGGAATGCAAACTGGTGCAGCCACTATGGAAAACAGTATGGAGATTCCTCAAAAAACTAAAAATAGAACTACCATACGATCCAGCCATCCCACTACTGGGTATTTATCCAAAGAGCCTGAAGTCAGCAATCCCAAAAGTCCTGTGCACCCCAATGTTCATTGCAGCATTATTTACAATAGCCAAGACGTGGAAGCAACCTAAGTGCCCATCAACAGACGAATGGATAAAGAAGATGTGGTACATATATACAATGGAATACTACTCAGCTGCAAAACAGAACAAAATCATTCCATTTGCAATAACATGGAGGGACCTTGAGAGAATTATGTTGAGTGAAATAAGCCAGCGAGAGAAGGATAATCTGTGTATGACTCCACTCATATGAGGGATTTAAAATTATGGACTAAGAACAGTTTAGTGGATACCAGGGGAAAGGTGGGGTGGGGGGTGGGCACAAAGGGTGAAGTGGTGCACCTACAACGTGACTGACAAACATTAATGTACAACTGAAATTTCACAAGATTGTAACCTATCAATAACTCAATAAAAAAAAATCAAAAAAAAAATTCTGGGGTGATTTGTTATTCAGCCGTAGGTGACTCCACTTATTTATCCTGTTTATTGCCCATTGCCCCCATGAGGTCTTTACCACCGTATTCTCAGTGCTTAAACAGTGCCGGGCACATAGAGACATTCAATAAATACTGTGAGTGCGTGAATGCCAAGTGGGAGGTGCTAGGGGGTTAAGCAGGGGCGGGATGGAGAGGGGCACAGCTGATGCGTGTGCGTGAAGCCCACGGTGGTGCCAGGAGGAAAGAGGCCCAAGGGCTACAGGTGTGGAGGTGCGGGGTGGTGGGGCAGGGAGAATAGCAGGGAGCTGCTGTGTTCCTCAGGGCAGAGCTGATGGAGGCTGGGCCAGGGGCTCAGACTGCAAGTGGAGAGAGGTGGAGGGGAGGGGTCACGGTGACCCTTGTGTTTGGGGAGAGGGGAAATGTCCTTTCCCAAGACGACTGGGCTGGGGCAGTTTGTGATGTGACCTGATGCATGATGGGCTGGATGCCTGACGGAGGGGAGTGAAGGCCGATGTGTGCAAGAGACTCCAGTCTAGAGGAAGAATCAGGCCGAGACGTGAACGTGGAGGTGCCAGCCTCGAGGCCTGTCTTGAACATCAGTCCCTCCAGGCACATTTCAGGGCCTAGGAGAATGTCTCTGTGTGGGCCGTGGTGGGCTGAACGAGGACTCTTCAGAATATCAGGTCCTGACCCCTGGAACCTGTGCCTATGAGCTTGTAGGGAAAAGGAGCTTTTTGCAGATGCAGATAAGTTAAAGATCTTGAGATGGGGAGAGATTCCTGGATTATTGGAATGAAGCCTAAATGCCATCACAAGCGCCCTTATAGAGAGAGGCAGAGAGAGATTTGCCAAAGAAGAAGAGGAGGATCCAGGTGGCCGTAGAGGGCAGAGATAGGAGTGATGCAGCCACAAGCCAAGGAGTGCCGGCAGCCACCGGAAGCTGGAAGAGGCAAGGAAGTATCCTCCCCCAGTGCCTTCGGAGGGAGCAGGGCCCTGTGACACCTTGATTTCAGCCCAGTGACAACTGATTCTGGACTCTGGCCTCCAAAACTGTAAGAGAATAAATGGATGTTTTCAGCCTCCGAGTTTGTGATAATTTGTTACAGCAGCCCCAAGAAACAGATAAAGGCCTGAAACAAAGATTAGTCCCAAGCATGGTAAGAAAGCTGCAGTGTCTAAATTTAAAACAATCACACACTTATCTAGAAAATGCAACTCATCAACCAGCCTTCAGCGCCTCAGCTTTTCCATCGTGAACAATCCTATTTAATGTGGGATGTGGGTGCAGGGTAGGTAAGGCCTCAAACACAGACGAGGGGAGGGTCTAAGAAGGTCTCCAGGCAGCCTGGGCACCGAATCAGGGTGTGAAGGAGAGCAGGGAAGAGAAGTGGCTGGCCTCTAATACCAGGGCACGGAGCACTGTAGGCTGAGCAGCAGAGAGGAGCAAAGAGCACAGAGAAGGAGCAGGTAGGGTGGTCCCATAAATCTAAGGAAGGACCAAGCAGGTGGTATTTCAGCACAGTGGATCCAGTGAGCCAAGCAGAGAGCTAGGAGAAGAGCATTCTGGGGGGTGGGGGAGTAGCATATGCAAAGACTCTGTGGCAGCCACAGGGCTGGTATGTTCAAGAGACACGAAGAGGTCAGCTGGGCTGGAATTAAGGAGAGTAGGCGGTGGGGTCAGAGGAAGGTCCATCAAGGGGGGACCTGTTGGCCACCTGAGGACTTTGGCCTTTACTGTTGGTGGGACCGGACCCTTGGGGGCGGTTCTCAGCAGAGGAGGGCATGAGCTGACAGATCTTGCACACGCATCCCTTGGGTTTCTGGGTGGAGATCTGGCTGAGGGCTACCCCCGTGTGGCCTGATTAGGGTGGTGCAGAACAAGATGAGCCACGGGCTGACGGCCTGATGGCCTGGAGCCCAGACAGCTTCTCAGCAGACACCTAAGGTAGGCAGACAGCCCCTGGCCCAAGTGTCTCCAGAAAGGGCAGGAGGGTGAGCTCACTGATCACACATGTGGGAGGGGCTGGCTATCTAGGCCTTGCCACATCCCCCTGGCCTTCAGTTCCAGACTGGTGTCAGGCTGGGGACAGGGGGAAAACTGCCTTTGTAGTGTCCACAGGTGGGCCACAGGCCGGCATCTAGGCCAGGGGCAGGAGAGGCGCTGGCTGGGCACCCAGGTGTTGGGTGCAAGTGTGGAGGGCTATCTGGGGCCCCAGGGAGTGGGGGCTATGCCTCTGACCTCCCTGCTCAGAAGGGCCTGGATCAAGGAAGCCAGTCTGGCAGGACAGGGCTGTGTTTTTTTAATGAAAGATGTCTAACCAATTGAAAAGCAGAAATAATAGTATAATGATCCATCACCCAGATGGAACAATTATCAGCATTTTGACACATTTACATCTGGAATTTTCTTCCTAAACAATTTACATTACAGATATCATGCCATTTTACCCTCAAATTTTTCAGACCGTGTCTTTAAAGAAGAGCGACACCGTCCTACATAAACACAACGGCAGGACAGAGTTTGTACCCCACCCCACCCCATTCTTTCTCTCCCCACACTCTGGGCAGGGAGGGCCCGGCTCAGAGTGTGAACAGCGGGCACTTGGCAGGCAGGGGTCAGGGGAGATGTTGGGGATGGAAGGGGATCCTGAGGACAGAAGCAGCCCAGATACCCCATCCTGGCCGTGGTTTGGGAGGACCCATGGGAGCCTGGCGCGCAGCTCCGCCAGGCCTGGGGTGCAGAGCTGAGCCCCAGCCCCTCCCAGGCCGGCAGCTGCCAGGGTGGCCCTTGCCCGGTGATGGCGTGGAGGCCCACCCTGCGGGGCCAGAGCCTGAGCTCGGCACTGTTCCTCTCTGGAGGTCCAGGCCATAGGGGGTGGGGCAGGCCCCCTCCCAGGGTGCCCCTACCACCGCGCCCCAACCCCCCTTCTCTCAGTACACCAAACGCACAAGCTTGACTGTGGGAGATTGTTTATTATGCTGGGGGAGGGGCGGGGAGAAGAGGGCGCTCTTTGGGGAGGCTCCGTAGGTGGAGCAGCACCCAGCGGCAGGTCCTGCAGGCACTCCTGGGCTCGACCCCTCACTGCAGACAAGGGGGCAGGGGTGGGGGGTGGGTGGCGTCCGCTGCCCTCTCTGGGTCCAGGCCCGGACCCTACCCTATCCCTCCCCATCGCTGCCTGCTGTCCTGTCTTGATTTTTGTGGTGCCACCCGTATCCCTACTCCCAAGACAGAGGACCCCACAGTGCAGCCCTCTGGCCAGGAGGGGCCTCCATTGGTAGGCAGGGTGCTGGGCACTGCATGATCTGGTGGGGGGGGGGCGGTGTCCAGGCCAGCCCCTGGTACTCACCTAGGAGAAGGCACCAGCACACTGGTCTGTGGAAGAGAGCGGGGCCTGAGGAACTACCCAGTGCCCCTTCCCCTGGGCTGGAGCCCCCCTGCCCCCAGCAGCCAAGCCCCCCTGGCCGGTGGTCCCCTCCTGAGGGGGCATCGTTCCACCCTCCCCTGGCCCAGACAGGCCAGGGCTGCCCCGGTACTTCTGTCCACGTCTCGGGTCAGTGTGGGGAGCCTCCAGGCCTGGCCTTGTCAGTTGGGGTCTGGGGTCTCCTGGCTCCAGCAGCCCAGAGCTGGGGTGGAGTCAGCACTCACCCGACTTGGGGAGCAGGGCGCCCTGGCTGGGGTTCAGGCCCACTTGGGGTGCCAACTGCTGCATCTTCTGAGCACCTTCGGGAAACAGCTCTGGGGCTCGGGCTGTGGGTAGAGAGGGCCAGTGAGCAGAGGGGGCAGGGCCCGGAGGAGAGGGGGATAGAGGGATGGGGAGGGGAGGGGTCTGGACTCCCCCTGCCACAGACATGGGGGTCTCAAGAAGACCCTTGGAGACAGTGGTTCCACCTGCCACAGAATCGGAACTTGCTGGAAAGTGCCTATGGGCAACACTCCAGACCGGAGCTCGGCCACGGCCCCTTAGAGGAGAGGCCTGTGCCTGGGACGGGGTGGGGGTGTCAGGAACGCCGCCCACCGTAGAGCTGCAGCCAGACGTTCCTAACGCCCCCCTTCTGCGTCTCGAAGTACAGCACGGCGAAGTGCTTGTAGTCGGTGACCACGACTCGGACGTCGGTCTGCGCCATGGCTGAGGAAGCGAGAGCCGCTGAGCCCAGTGCCCTCAGCCCAGGCACCAATCAGGCAGCCAGCACGGCCCCCAGGGGCCCCCAGCACCCCCACTGCCCTCTCAGCCACGCCCCCCTCACCGGCATTGCTGAACTGCCCATCCACGGCACCCTTGCTGAGGGTCATGTCCATCTTCTGGCAGCTGCCATCAGGCCTGGGGGGGAGGAGCCACAGCACCCTGAGCAGTGGCCCCTGTGTGTGTCCTGAGGACGCTGCCCAGCCACGACGCGACCGGCCACCTTGCTTAGGGTGGGGCGGTGCCAGCCTGCCCGGCATCCACTCACCCCCCTCACAGCGCTTCTCAGAGGACACAGGTGCTCATGACTGTCTCACAGGTGAGGAGACAGCTGGGGGCAGGTAGCACGTACTGGGTCAGGGGCACACAGCCAGGGGACGTGGGTCTCCCCTCCAGACTCACACAGACACAGGGACGCTGCTCCTCCACACCCAGGTCTCAGGGACAGCGTCCAGCACGGGCTAGGCCCCTTGGGGAGCAGCCCTGCTGCTGCCACTGTTTTAAGAGTCCCTGCAGCCCAGCCTGGGTCTGACTCCCGAATGGGTCAGGGACACCTGTGGTTCCCGCTGGCTCACGTCCAGCCTCACACTGGCCATGTCTAAGGCTCAGTCGGAAGTGGGGCTCGTGGGGTCACTTACGTGGAGTACCCAAACTTGAGAGCCAGGTCGCCATTGGCCAAGGAAGTCACCAACACCACGGGCATCTTCATGTTGTCCCTGGAGTCCAGGAAGCCCTGGTCGTCCGACACCACCCCAACCATGTACCAGGTGCCCTGGAACTGCAGGGAAGGTGCAGGGAGAGCTGGGGGGCAGATCCTGCATCCACATCGACCTGATAGGGGCCAGCTGGAGCTCGTCCCAGTGCGAGGCCCTGGGGAGTGGTGCTGGGCACAACCTGGAGGCTGGGCGGAGGGCTGCTGACCGCCCCAGTCCACCCCACCCATGAGACAAATGGATGAGGCAGATGGATGGGGGCTCTCTCCCCTGGCCCCCGGACTCAAGCTGAGCCAGGATCAGGGAGAGTGTGGGCAGGGCTGGGCTGCCCCTGACCCTCCAGCCTCCCTGGGTATAATGCAGCCAGGCCCCTAGGACCAGAGAGTCGTCCATAAGGAGGAGGGGATGGGTCTGGCCTGGGGATGCCTGGACGCACCTGGTTGGCATCAAAGTCAGCCTGGATGGGGACCTGGGCCTGGCCTGAGGACACCCAGAGCAGGGCAAGGATGGAGCCAGTCAGCAGCATCTGCAGCATCTGCAGCAGCATCGTGGAGGGAGGTTGGTCCCAGCAACGGCGGGGACTCTGGCTCAGGGCAGGGGTGCTGGGCTGGCCTCTCCAGCTCAGGCTTTATGCCCCTGAGATGCCCCGGGGCAGTCGGCCTGAGGCCTGGGCCAGGGCCCACTGTGATAGGCTGCCGATCAAGTTGCACCCTGCAGCGCCCTGGCCTAGCTGCCTCCATCCCACCCGCCCAATCCCCTGTTTCCTCCTGGGGAGGGGGCCAGATGCCCTGCAGCAGGAGGAGGCGTGGTTCTGGCAGGTCCTCTGGGATGTCGGCCCCCAGCCCTCAGCTCAGGCACAGCCCCCAGGGACCTTCCTCCAGGAAGGCCTCCCAGAGCTCACGCTCACCTCTGAGTCTCACAAGCCTTGGTGCCCCTGAGGGCCTGGCTGAGGTCTGCCGGGGTGGGGGCCTGGTGAGCAGCTGCAGTGGGTGCTGCACCTCGTGAGCCACGGGGCCAAGGACAGGCCCCTGAAAATGGCCACCCAGCCAAGAACCTGGGGGATAGCAGGAGGCGAGGGGCAGGGCTGGGCAAGACGGGCTCTGGTGCCAGGGCCCTGGCGAACGGGTGGGCTGTATGCTCTGGAGGCCCAGGGGACTAGGGGCACTCAGGTAGCTAGAGGCGATGTGAGGGTGGCTTGTCTCCAACCCATCGGTGAGTGTGTCCCAGTCTGGGGCAGGGACACTCCAGCCACATTCCTCTTTGTCCCCCTTCTCTCTGCCCAATCTGAGTGCACTAATTCCGCAGCTTCAAAAACCTATGCACCCGGAGCTCCCTGGGCCTCAGGCCTCCCCGGGCTGGGGAGGCTGGCCGCAGGCGCGGGCCTGGGAATTAGGAGCTGATGGGCACTGGCCCAGAGCCCAACAGCTGTCACTTGAGGGGTGTAGCTGGAGGAGCCCGCGGTGGGTCAGAACACTGAGTGGGGTGAGCGGGGGCGTGATGGTACCTCCCTTAGCTGTGCTGACTCCTGCCCCACCCCACCAGGAGCAAACGCTGGCAGGTCCAAGCCCACCCCTCCGGTGTCACACAGAGCCAGCCTCTGAGATTTCATGGGGGTGGGAGGGGAGACCGAGGCCCAAAGTGAGTGGGGGAGGGGGTCAGGTCCCCAGGGAGCAGGCCAGAGCCAGGCCCAGAGCATCGGCCACAAGACAGACAGGCAGGAGCCAGGCTACTGACTTGCTTCTGGAGTTTATTTTCAGAGCAGGACAAAGCCCAAGGGGGCAGAGGCGGTGGAGGGAGGAGCCAGGGATGGGGTCTCAGAGGTCTTGGAAGAAAGAGCAGAGCAGGGCAAGACAGCCAGGTCCTGAGGGTTGAGGTCACCTGGCCAAGGGAGCAGCACCATCAGTTCAGTGGAGCAGGTAACACCGCCCCTCCTTGCCCCAGGGTCCCCAGGGGAGTGACCCCTGCCCCCCAGGACCTTGTGCCCTGACCTCCCCTCCTGCCTGCCCCACCCTGTTACTGTCCCAGCCTCCAGCTCCTCCTACCCCCCCGCAACCTCACTGAACCCCATGGGAGCCCTCTCCCCTTGGACCAGCCCCTGTCTGCCTGGGACCACCCTTGGCTGTTGCTGGATGTGTGTTGAATGAATGACTGAGTGAATGAACGAATGAATGGCAACTGCTGGGTGAAGCTGCCCTCTGCCCACCGCACTCACCTAATTGTGCTCCTCCATGCACTTATCTGCCGAGAAAGAAGCCGGGGCCGTGGTCAGCACCCCACGCTGGGGCTGCTTGCCCACCCGGGCTGCCTACGCCCCCCAACATTGTGCCTGAGCCCCCGTGTAGCCGCTGCCCCATGTTCCTGCAGCCTGTGCCCCCCATGGGCACCCCCACCCCACAGGTTCCATTTCTAGGGCCCGCCCCCCATCAGGCTGGGGGCCCTTGTATCCTGCGGGCTGAGCCAGGGTCTGGCACACAGTAAGTGCTGGTGAATCCAGCGTGGGGGGTTTCCTGGAGTATCTGCCAGTGCCCCCCCACTGGCTGCAGCCAAGGTCATGGGGTGAGGACAGACTGTCCCCCACACCAGAGGACCGTGCCAGTCAGTGGGCGGTCTGGCCGGACGCACCCCACCCCCAGCCTCCCCCAAATCAGGAGACTGCTTGTCTGCCTCTAATCTGACCTTAATCTCCCCATCAGATTAGTGCCCCCCTCACCGGTCTGTGGCAAGAAGACAATGGCATCCTCTGTGAAGCCCTGGGCTTTGGCGAAGGTGCTGAATTTCTCCTTCACCTCAGGCCTCGGGCTCTGCACACGGCCTGGGGCAGGAGGAAAAGCCGCTGCCTCAATGTGGGGAGATCTCTGCTTGGCCCCCATTCCCCAGGTTCAGGGTTCCCCTTGGGTCTCTCTCTGGCCGGGCCTGAGGCCAGGCCGTGGGGCGGGGCACGTACTGTAGAGGGTGGCCATGCGGAAGTCCTGGCCGCCCAGGCCTTTGGTGCTCTCGGCGTGGGTGTAGAGCAGAGCGTACTCCTCATAGTCCGTCTCTACCACTGACACCTCATGGACCATGCCCCAGTCTGGGAATCCACGAGAGGACCGGGTTGTCGACCCTGCCCCCAAACCCGGCCCGCTCTGGGGCTGGCTGTGGGAGGGGCCCGGGCTCCTCCCCGTTTGTCAGGCTGCCTTCCCTGTCCCTTCCCCCATTTGGACAGGTGGCCAGCTCCCTGCTTCCTGCCTGCACAGCCTGTGAACGTTTCAGGGTCCAGTGTCCCCAAGCCAGAAGTCCTGAGGGGCCAGCAAACACGCAGGCTCAGAAAATTAGGGGTTCATGGTGCAGCTACAAACCCCTTGGCCAGAACCGGGAAGAGGAAAGGTTGCTATCCCCAGGGGAGTGGGGAGGCCTCCCCCCAGGGTCCCCAGGTGAGAGCTGTGGGGAGCTGTGAGGGGTACTGGGGGGCTGCCTGCGTGGGCTCCGCCTGGCCAGCAGAGAGGGGCAGCAGAGACCTGGGGAAATCCCATCTTGGGGCAGGAAGGGGCCTGGCAGGACATGGGCTCCAAAGAGGATCCAGTGCCCAAGAGAGGGTCCCTGATCCCCCACACCCGGGCCTTGGACCTGCTGACCCTAGTGGGGCAGCTACCACCCCACCTCGTGTACTGCTGGGGTAGGAGGTTCTCCCAGAGTCACCGCTAGCAAGTGTCACCCAGGGCTGGACCCAGGGGTCCAGGGAGGGGGCCCCTACTCACGGGGACTCGTGTAGCTATAGCAGCCTGGGGGTCCGGCCGGCTGCAGCAGCAGGGTCCGGGTCTCACACTGGTCTTTCCTGTGGGCAGGTCACCTCGGGGTCAGAGGTCAGGCCTAGGGTGTCCCTAGATCGCGACCACGGGACGGGAAGCTTTCAGCCCCAGAAGCCCGCCCGCCGCCCGACCTGAGGAAGGTAGAGGTGAGGTTGAAGCCGCCGTCTGCGGTCGGGGCCACCACCGACGTGCACATGGACAGCACCTTCTTCTTCTCCCGGAACCAGCTCGAGTTGGAGGCCAGGCCCGAGGTGAACCAGCGGCCCAGGAACTGCGGCGAACGGCCAGGACCCGCTGGGGCCGACAGGGGTGGGCGCCCCCGCCCCCGCCCCCGCCCCTCCCGCTCGGGTCTCCAGCCTGGCCCGGCCCAGCCCCGCCCCGCCCTGTCCGTCGGTGGAACTGGCGGCAGAGGGCGCCCTGGCAGTTCTTGGAGGGGTCGGGGCGAGCCTGGCTGCCCTGGGCGGACTGCGGGGCGTCTGCGACGCTCGGGGACGGGGTGCGGGGTGGGCTGGGGCTGGAGACCTGAGATGGGGCGGGACGGGAGGACCTGCTCCGGCGCATCCCCGCACAGCCCCTGAGGGTGTGCGCGCCGCCGGCTGTCTGTGTGCGAGGCGCGGACCCGCGCGCTCGGGTTTGTGTGGGCACCCGCGTGCGCCACCCCCGTGCGCCATCCGCATCTTCGCACTAGTGCACCGAGATGAGTCCTGGGACCCAGGTGTAGAACGTGTGCCTGCTTCCTCTGGGCGTCTTGAGCTTAGAGGGGTGACTGTGTTTGGATGGCGTGGGCACGCAGGTAGCCCGCGTGTCTGCATGTGCCGTGTGCGCGCTCGAGGACATAGCTGCTTCCCTACGGATTGGGGATACCCGACTCCGCGTTCTTGGGTGGCGAATTGCAGTCGCCCCAGGGGGCCTCGTGTGGTCAGCCTCCTCCGGCAGGGCCCTAGCCTTCCTTCCACTCAGCTGAGCTCCTCTCTTCCCAGGGAGACAGCTGGCCCCAGAGAGCACCCCCTTCCCCTGACAGGGCCCTGTCCTGCCTTGGGGACTGGGCAGGGGAGCCCCTCACCTTGTCCTGTTGGAAGTTGGGCTGCAGGGAGGGCTGGGCCTGGGCTCGGGTCTGCAGGACCCCCAGGACCCCCAGCAGGACCAACCCCATCCACAGCGTGTGTGAAGCAGCCATTCTGCAGGATCTGAGCAGGCGTCTGGGGCCTGGTGCCAGCAGTGTGGGCAGAGTGAGGGAGGCAGGCAGGAGGAGCAGAGGCCGGTGGGGAGACCCCTATTTATGGGCCTGGCTTGGCCTCCACCCAGGGCCCAAGGACAGCCCACTGGAGGCTCGTGATGCTGAGGGGAGGATGGGGCAGCCCAGCCCAGCTGCAGCCTCGCCCCCCACAGGGCTGCTTATGTAAGAGGCTCTGACTAGGACAGGCCTGGGCCCTGCCCCCGGGGACTGAGTGAGGTGGGGGAGCAGGCAGAGGCCCCTGCATGGCTGGTCCCTTCTCCAGGCCCAGAAGCCCGTCCCAGCAGCCTGGATGTGGGCAGGGGGCATGGGCCTTGGCGCTGCCTTGCCTCTGGGGCCTCTGGTCACTTCCCACCTGGGGCTGGGACCCTGGTCTCACAAACCCTGCCATCCTTCCCTTTCCAAGCCTGTGACCCTGGGAGGGGACGAAAGACCCTGTTTTGCCATATGAGTTTGGTCCTGAAGGCCTAGCGGGCCGGGTGCTGATGGGAAGATGAAGGGACAGTCTGGCCCCCATGTGGACCCCAGGGCCGGGCGTTCTCGGCACGGCTTCCCCACAACCTGCTGGTGGTGCTCTGCTGGTGGCCCCTGGGTGCCCTCCTCAGCCTGGGGCCCCTCTGGCCTCGGGCACGGCCCATCCCTTGTGCGTGGCCCCAGCTGCACTGGTGCCCCCTGCCCCGAGCCTGGCCCAGTGGCACCCTGTGGCACTCAGGTCTGTCCTGTTACCTGGGGTGCTGAGGTGGGGACACAGCCACGGTGTCTCCCCCAAGCAGAGGACGTGAGGCCACCTGCCCACCTTACAGAGAGGGCTGCCTCCCTCCAGAAGCTGCCCTGGGTTGACAGGCCGTCTCTGGGACCTGGGCCCTGATCAAATCTGCCTAGTGTCACCTATCCCTTTGCTGCTGCCCCACATCACTCCAGGCCAGCCAGGGCCTCAGCACTGGGCTGAGTGGGGTCAACAGCTCTGACCAACAGTGAAGGGGTGGGTGTGAGCATCCATGGGGGGCGGGGAGCCTGGGCTCTGACCCTGGGAGGGGGGATGAGGCCGGGGAAGCAGTTCCTGTGTGGGGTGCCACTGGGGGGACAGGGGCTGGTCATCCCCAGACACAGGCCCAACCCATCAGGGGTTCAAGCTCCTGTCCCAGGGCCTGGCACCTTCTGCCCGGAAGCTGGATTCTTGGCAGCCCTGGCCTCTGGCTTTGGAGTGGCCCCAAGGCTGTCCGGAAATGTTCGTGGGGGAGGCGTGGGTGCAGGTCAGCTCCCTGAATGGGACCAGCATGGACACTGCCACCCACCCAGTGGGGGTAGGAGAGTGGGCACCAGGCCCACTGGGGTCCTGGTGAGGTTGAGGCGCCTGCACCTTAGCCCACGGGCCTCCTGGCCCTGGCTGGGCCCCTGCTGTGGGCCCAAGTGTGTCCTGGTGGGACTGGGCACCCCTCCTAGGCTGGGAGCTTGGAGGTGCCGGTGGAAGCAGGAGTGAGAGGTCTTCTCTGGGGAGGGGGGGCAGACTGTGGGGAGGGGCTGCTGGTGATGGCACCCTGGCCCAGGAGCAGATCTGGGGGTTCCTTTTGGGGTGGGACAAGTGCAGGAAGAGGAATGTGGGAGGGGGGCTTGGGGGCACTGGCCGCACACCCGTGTGGGCACCAGGCCTCCTGCCTGTTCTCTGGTTGAGCCCTGGCAGCCCCTTGCCCTTGGGGAGGCTAGTGGCTCTTAGTGGCCGGGCTGGAGGTCCCTGCTCAGGCCAGGCACCTGCAGGGTGGCAGCGAAGTCTCACCATGCTAAGCACTGGCTTCTCCCCACAAAACACACCTGTGAACGGGGCAGGGCTGTGTGCGCCCTTCTAGAGGACCCCGCCTCCTGCCCCCGTCCCAGGGCCCCCGCCTTGCTCAGCTCCCACCTGCCACGCTGCCCAGGCTAAACTGCTGGGCAGGAGACTTGAGACAAAATTTCCCCTCCAGCGGACACAGCGCTCGCCCTGTGGGGTGGAGAGGACGGTGGATGAGAGGGGAGACCACCTAGGCCAGATGGGGCCAGGGCTGCAGCTGGAGGGGCCAGGATTCTGATGGCCCCACTCAGCCCAGCCCGTGACAGCAGGAGTACC
This sequence comes from Equus asinus, assembly GCF_041296235.1. Classification (NCBI taxonomy): domain Eukaryota; kingdom Metazoa; phylum Chordata; class Mammalia; order Perissodactyla; family Equidae; genus Equus; species Equus asinus. The sequence continues at coordinate 10,490,191 of NC_091799.1, forward strand.
ACCCCGCCTCCCCCCCCCCACCTCCCCAGTTCCTTCCTGGTGCCCCCATGGCCTTCCCCCATGCCCCCCACAGCCTTCCCCATGCCCCCCGTGGCCCTCCTTGCGCCCCCAGGCGTTGAGACCCCTCCTGTCTTGCTGCTGCCTTCTCCTACCTCTCCTGGGTGCTTACCCTCCTGGGTTCCAGTCTGCTCTGTGCCAGCAACTTGCCTTGTGCTGGGGCCAACCCTGACCCTCCCCACACCCTGGCCCTCCCACCTGCTCCTGACACCCCAGGCCGGGCTCCCCAAACCCGCGTTCCCTCTGCTCCTTTCTCCCCACCTGATGCAATCGCAGTTCCACTCAGTGGCCAGAGACAGAGCCCTCGGGCCGGGTTCTCCATGGCCCCTCCAAGCCCTGAACTCCTTCTCCAAGAACCTGCACTTGTGTGATGGACAAGCCCCACGTTCACTGGTCTTGCACCCTGCACCCCACCATCTCCCCGCCCAGGACCCTGCCAGCATGGCTGCTGCCCCCTCCAGACCTCTCGACAGCTCCTGCTGGGCCGCCACGCTGATGGCTGAAGGAGCAGCTCCCTCTGGCTCCTGCCACCAGCGCCCTATGCCACCCTTTCAGGCTGGTTGGCTCCTCCAAGGCAGAGCCCAGACGCCACCTCTTGGAAGCCCTCCGTAAAGGCCCAGGTGAGGTTCCAGGGGGATCTGGTGTCCCTCCTCCTGCTCCGGGACGCTTCTCCCCTCCGTCTTGTTTTAAGAGAACCTTAAAGCAAGGTTTTAAAAGGTGTCCATTCCCACCTGCATCCTGTAAGCACAAAGCACTGGAGAGCCTAGGACACCTGGGTCAGAGCAATGAATGAACAGGTGGATGAAGGAACGAACGGATGCAGGTACACACGCAGGCACACAGGAATCCAGTCCGGAGCAGCGGGGTGAGCGGAGCAGCCCCTGCATGCTCCCCAAGAGAGGTGCTCCTGCCACTGGCAGGTGGTCCTACAACTTCCAGTGGCTGTGGTCCTTCTTCCTGAATGTATTTCCTGCCAGGCAGGGGCTGGACCATCCCCTGTACCCGCAGGAAGGCCGGGGCTGGGCAGAGCCCAGGGTGGTGCAGGAAGCCCCTTCCTGCCCTGTCCCTGCTGCCGCCTCTGGGCAGCCCGGCTGGGAGCAGGGTCTCTGGGGCTGGGCCTGTACTGATGCTGCCAGCGGAAGCCAGAGGCCACCAGGCTGCAGCAGGGTGACCCTGGTCTGTCAGGGACAGGGTGATGCTGGCCTGTGGCTGGGCTCTCTGGGCCTCAGTCTCCCCATCTGTGCAGAGGGACTGAGCATGTTCTCAACCCTCAGGGACTCATGGGAATCAGGCAGAGTATGGACCCAGGCAGGTTTGTGTCTAGGAACCTCTTTGCGGCAAAGGGGGGGCTTCTGTCAGCCTGCAGGCAGGGTCAGGCTGAGGCCAGGGCCCTGGACTCCTCCCTCCCCTCTGCTCCGGCCCTCCCTCAGCTGCCCCTTGGCCCCTTCCCCAGTCCTCCTGGAAGTTGGACTGCAGGGATCCTAAGCAGAGGTGGGATTGGGTGGGGGTCTGGGCACAGCCCAGCCAGAGAGGACCCAGGACCCAATTTTGGGGCTCAGGAAGTGGGTGCCAGGGAAGGTGCTGAGCCCAGAAGGTGGAGGAGGAGGCCCCCTGAGAACCTTTTTATGGGCACACCTGTGCCAGCCCCCCTGAGAGCCGGTGGTTCGTCTTTTGCCAGGTCCAGGCAGGGTCAGCCTTTGCTAGCAAGTCCTGTAGAGACACTTGCCAGATTTCTGCCCCTTTCTCTCCACTGGGGGCTATGCAAAGGGGGCCTGGGGTGGGGTTGGGAGGCATCTCCACTCCCCCCACCCCCGCATGCCTGGGTAAGCACCATGACTCTTTCTGCTCTGCCCGCCCCTTCACTCCACTCTGAGCTCGACCCTGTGCGTGGTCAGCACCCCTGGCTGGGCCATCTCCAGCCTCCAGGGGCCCCTGCTCAGGCTGACCTAGGGGGTGGGTATTTGCTGGTCGCTGGGGCTGGCAAGGCCCCTCCTGACACCTGCCAGAAGCCAAGATGCTCGGTCCCGGCAGACCATGTGCTGCCTCCTGGTTCTCAGAGGACGAGGCAGGTGGAGTAGCTGAGAGTGGACGTTCCTGACCCAGGAGGAGGGGGCGCCTGCTCTGAGCCTGTGAGCCAGACACTGGCCCTCAGGAGCCCCAGCCAGGCCCTGGCGCAGAGAGAGATCCCAAGAGGCTGACCCAGGAGTCCCCTCCTTAGGTTAGCCCCTTCCCTTCTCCGGGCCCATCGCAGCACCAGACAGCTCTGGATGCAGCTTGGCCCGGGCCTCCCGCTGGCCCATTGGGCAGGGACCCAAGCTGGGCATGTGAGCTGCTGATGTGGCTGCTCAGCAGCCAGGCATCGCTGAGGCTGCAGTTCCCCGGACCCTGGAGCCCGGGCGTGAGGGGAGGACAGCATCTGCCCGGTGAGGGCTGGGGTCATTCTGGATGCCAGTCGCTTTGGGCCACAGGGATGCAAGGAGTTGGCCTTGTTTGAGAAGTCATCAAGGCCACTCCCCCGCCTCTGGCCTGGCAGGTTGGAGACAAGCCCGGGTCCTAGGGCTTTGCTTGATCTCATCCTTGGGGGGCAGTGACAGGTCCCAGCTGCCATGCAGTGTCCCCCAGAGATGATTGCCCCTCCAGGGTCGAGGGTCTCCTGATGCCTGGTGGTCTCTTGCTGACCTGTGGCTGACAGATTGTTCGCTGGCCTCAGATGGGGGACTCACCGGGGCCTCATGGGCCCCACCCACCTGCTGCTTGGTGATCAGCTCCCCGCTGAAGCAGAGTCGGGGGGCAGCGTGGCTGTGCTCCCGGGTGGGGCACCAGGGCCTGAAGTGGAGGTGGGGGTGCTGGTTCCGCAGCATGAGGATGCCAGGGCCGGGTGCAGGAGGAGCAGTCAGCATTCTTCCAGGTCTGGAAATTCTCCACACCCCACCCAGGGCTCTCCATGGGACAGCTGCTCTGCATTTCAAGGAGGCACCCCTGACTCAGGGTGTCCCCACACCAGGCTCTCTCTGAGTTTCTGCCCAGACCCCACAGGGCCCACTCTTCCCCCTGTGCTGGCCCTGTCTCTGTCCCCCGTGCCCCTCTCTGCTTCAGGTTTGCCTCTGTTGGCGCCTGGCAACAGCCGTCTCTCCACCAGGCTGCCTTCTTTCCCAGAGGGGCCTTGGAGGTCGGGCTGGTCCAGGAGGTGGAGGAGAGGGCAGGGTACTGAGGATAGGATGAGGCATTGTTGCGAGACCCTGATTGGGGCCCAAGGATGATTCTGGCCAACCTGAGGCCACTCTTGGTCAGGCAGAGCCCGGGCCATCTGGCTGCTCCTGGAGGGGCAGGGGGCTAGCAGCAATGCAGCATTTCTGCCTGAGGGAGGGGTCTGGCAGGGCTGCATGGGGCAGCGGCCTGAGTCCCACCATGTTCCTGCACGCCACAGCCTGCCACAGCCGTGGCACTCAGCATTAGGGCGACCAGGGCACACGGCTTTCAGCAGGGTCCAGCCTGGCAGTGAGTGGTGGGGCTAAAGTGTGCCCCCTCACCTGTTGGAGGGCTGGGTGGGAGGTCTCTGGGAAGGCGGGACCCAGGCGTACCATGTCCCCTGGGGGCATCCACGGGTGGGCCCTCCTGGGTCACCACCAGCCAGGCTAGGCACCCAGCCCCACAAAGACCCTGAAGTCTGAAAGGCAGTTTTGTGCAGGGGCTGCTCATCCAGGGGCCTAGTGGAGTCTCCTGACTCTGGGAGTTTGCTCTCCTCCATGACCGGCCGTGTCAGGCTGGCCAGGGTCTGCAGGATCTCCTGTCCTGGCAGGAGGAAGCGAGGCCGCCACTCGGGCCTGGGCCCAGGGTCCTTGGTCCTTGGTTCTTGGCCTAAGCATGCCTCTGATGGTGGTGTTTCTGCCTTTCACTCGGGGCCCAAGGTGACCCCGGGGGATGGGGGCCACAGCTCTGATCAGGGCCTGCAGCAGGGTGGGCACCTAGCAGGGGCGGGGGGCTGCTGGCCCCGGGGAGCTGGGCAGGGGGTACTGGGATCACAGCCTCTGTCCCGGCACCCTGGGAGGCCCTCTGGGATCACTTCATGCTCCCTGCTCCCCAGGCTGTGGCCGGCCTCTGCTGGACACTGTCAAAGATGGCCCATGTGTGAGGACGGGTCCAGCTCTGTTGGTCCTGAGAGCCCAGGACAGGCCAGGAGAGGGGCCAGCCCTCAGCGGGTGGGCACCAGATGGTTAAGTGAGGAGAGATGTAGTCAGAGAGGACGTCCTGGCTCCTGCCTGGATCTGGAACCCGGGCGCTCTAGGAGCCGCTCATGGCCTAGCCTGCCCACCCCACGGGTCATCTGGCGGACATGCTGGCTCCTCCTGGCACCAAGTGTTTATTTCTGGTGGGGGAGGGGTATGAGGACAGATGTGGCCTCGGGGACTGGGCATAAGCGAGGGCTTGATGGGCAGTGAGGACGGAGTCAGCCAAGGGCCAGGCTGGGCTCAAGAGCGGGTGTCCACCTGCACCAGGAGAGGGGCCAACATGGGCCATCTGAGAGTTGGGAAGGCCGAGGCAGAAACCGGGACAGGCTGGAGCGAGAGAGAAGGAGGGGGAGACCTGCGAGGGGCAGACCCCGCAGGAAGGGGAGAGAAGGAGCCCTGGGGGTGCAGGGAGAAGGGAGGAGGGCAGGGCCTCGGGCTGTCCCTCCCCACCTTGGTGGATCCCAGCAAGGGGCCCCAGGAAGCCCACAGCACCCCAGCAGCCTCACTCAAGCCCCTCAGGGCTCAAGGTCACACTGCTCATGGAGACAGAACTGGTTAGCAGGCGTGTGCCCCCAGGGCATGTTTGCACGCCCAGTCTCCTCAGGAAGCCCCCAGGGCCCCCAGACTCACTGCAGACCCAGGCACCAGCCACAGCAGCGTGAGGTGAGTGCAAGCGTGCACGTGCTTGTGAGTGTGCACCCGTGTGCACTTCTCCCTGTGCACACATGTAAGTGGGTATGTGCACACATGTGAGCCCTGCATGTCTGCGTGTGCACATCTGCACATGTTCTGTGCCCACGCCTGTCAGTGTGTGCATGTGGTTGTGCACTTGCAAAGGGTCAGAGGCACAAAACACAGGGCATGCTGGGAAACACTCTGGGAGTGAAGGGAGGCCGTGGCCCAGGACGAGGGAGGGGGACCCGAGACCCCACACCTCAGCCCCTCGGGGGGGTCCTGGGCCCACCTCCTCACTCAAGTTTAGGCTCTGGTGCCCCTGCCCCACCCACCCCAGACCTCCCAGGACCAGTTTTGGGCAGGAAGACAAGGTGGTCGTGGATGTCTACCAAGGTCTGGGCAAATTTGACAAATTTCTCCCTCAGGTAAAAATCCAGCTCCTTCCTCCACCCTGTGGCCATGAAGTGGGGTGAGCCCCAGGAGGACCCTCCCTCCCCACCCAGCCCCTCTGCGGGGCGTGCGCGACCTGCTCCTCCCTGGGCAGCATGGCCCCACGCCAGATGACCTGCTCACAATCCGTCTCTACCACATCCACCTCGTCGTCTTCCCAGCCCCTCCTGCTGCTGGGGAGGGGGCTGCTGATCATGCTCTCTCTGGGGGCCCCCAAGACTTCTCCTGGTTGCCCTGTGACCTGGGGGGCAGCTCTGGGCCCTTCCTGGGGTGAAGGACTCGCCTGGGGACGGGGTGTGGACTCAGTGCTCGCAGGGTGGTGCCCTGTGGGGACACGTTGGGTGGAGGGAGGTGGGAGGAGGCCCCTGGTGGGAGGGGGCTTTGGCGATGGGGTGAAGGTAGGTGGTTTGGGGAGGGAGGCTTGGGGTCCTTCTAGAAGAATCCTGCTCCCACACACTTTCCAAGGCAGCTCATCCCTCAGGGGCAGCCTGGTGGATGCTGAACGTTAGGGTGTCCTAGCTGAAGTCCTTGCATCACCTGGACCCACCCCTCTGCCACAGCCTGGGCCTGGGCACCTTCCTCCCCAGTGTCCCCCAGCCAAGCTCTGGCTGCCCCGCCCCCAGCCCACCCTGAACCATCTGGGGAGGGAGCAGGGGCCCCGCACGTGCTGGCCCAGGGCTCCAGGCTGGGGCTATCCTCCCAGCCCCTGCGCCATGGGCACCAGGCAGTCTGGCATGTCTGTCCGCCTGCCTGAGTGTCTGTGCTGGGGGTCTCCTGGGCCTCCCTGGGCAGCCCTACCGCCTGGCAGGGGCTCCAGGTGCCCAGCCTTGCCTGAGTGGCAGACGTGATGGCACAGTCATGGTATCCCTGACCTTGAAGATTGTCACAGACATCCTGAATCGGACTTGACCTCCCTGAAGATGCTGCCTGACAGGCCAGTGATGCACTACTGCCCCTGAAACCGCGGGGGGCTGGGGCTGTCAAGGCCCCAGGAGCCCCCATCCCACCTGCCCCAGGCATCACAGAGCCAGGCACCCCTCACCGGGCAGTGGCTCTGCACTAATGCCTGGCAGGAGCCAGAGGCTGCCCTGGGGCTGACAGGGGTGAGGTGACCTTGGCCTTCCTGAGCCTTGTTTCCCCAACTGTGCAGACAGACTGAGACGTTTCCACCTCACAGGTTCTCCAGGGCCATAGGGAATGTGCTCGCTGTGGCCTCGAGCAGGGCTGGAGTTGGGCCTGGGCCCGGCCGAGCGCACCCTCCCTCCCCCATCCAGGCCGGTGGGGGGCCTCCCTGCCCAGACACCCCTTGCCCTCTCTTCCTCGGGGCTGTGCTGAGACAGACCTTGTGAGGGCAAGTTTGGGCCAAGGGTGGCTGAAGTCCTGGGCCTGGTCTGCAGCGTTCCCCACAGGATGACGCCCACCCATGGGTTCCCAGGGCTCCATTCTGGGGTGGAGGAGGCCTGGGCAGCAGCTGGCAGGTGGTGGGTACAGGGGGCTGGGTGACAGGCTGGCTTCGGGTGCCCCTGTTAATGGGTTCACCTGCCAGCCCTCACCCCAAGACTCGTGATTCATCTTTCCCTAAACCCAAGAAGGGTGAGAGTTGTCCCTGTGTCTCCTGGGCACATCTGGGTCAGGGGGAGAGGTGGGGAGAGATGGGGAGGCTGGGGGCCCTCCTTGGACTTGGCCCACAAAGATCAGGCAGCGGGTCCTTCTGCCTGCCCTGCTCCATTCTGGGTCATGGTCCCGAGGGGCGCAGGGAGGGAGGCAGGGGGTGGGGACAGGCACCTGCTGAGACCACCAGCTCCCAAGGAGGCCCCCTGGCCTGGCCTCCTGACTCCCACGTGCCCCTGCCTGCTGCTGCATCCATCCCTGAGTGGTCTGCACCCCGGACTGAGACATCAGGGTCTCCTGAAGCAGGAGCCTGCCAGAAGAGCTCCCTGCCCGGGTCTGGGTGGAGCAGCAGGCATCCGAGCCAAGGGTCCACTGTGTGCCCGGCTGGCGGCCGCCCTCCACCCCACCCCCTCCTGTCCTGGTCTGGCACAGCCTTGGCCTGGCTGCCCCCTGGTTGAGGGCTGAGCTGTGCTCTGGTCCCAGGGCAGGCGAGTGGGCGGTGGAGAAGGAGGGCAGGGAGGGACAGTCTGTGCCGAGGCTGGCCAGGCACTGACTCTGCTCCACCCCCAGGTCCAGTCTGGGCCAGGGCCACCCGCTGCCACCACCTTGTTCTGCAGCCTCTGCACCCCTCTCCAGACCTGGGCAGCCAACCTTCTTTCCTGGATGCGACGTGGTCCACTGCCCCCCACCCCCCACCCATAGAGGCCCCTCCCCCTGCTCCCGTCACCCAATGCCCAAAATTCCTACTGCCCTGGTCCTGAGACTGGTGCCCCTGGGTGAGGCTGACCAGGCAAGGGGTCCCCCAGAGAGAGCTTGGCCTGGCTGCTGTCTCCTGGCAGTGCAATTCTTGGGGTCTGGGGGCACTTGGGAGTTTTCGGTTTCAGGGCTTGGTGGCCCGGACTCAGGGCGGGGAGCACCCACACCCCTAGATCCCCCACCGTGATGTGCAGAACCAGCCCTCAGCACGGGACCTGTCCATGGAGGTGTGATGGGCAGGTGGGGTGGGTGCAGGCCGGAGGGTCTGGGCACCTCCCTCTGGGCTGGGGGGCCCTGGGCCCCCTAAGGCTTCTGATGGGCACTGTCCTCATCTGGGTCTGAGTGACCCCATTGGAGCTAGCCTGGGTTAACAGAATCAGAGCTTCTCACAGACACTCAGTCTCTACTCACCCCTGAGTCCCCGTCCTGGGACACCCACACCCAGGCCTGCTCCCCGGGAACCCGGGTGTATCTCAGGAGCCTGGGCCCTGGCCACCAGGCCGGTGTGGGGACTGCAGCCTCAGGCTGAGGGGCTCGGCCACGCCCCAGGCAGGGGACACGCTGATGGTGGGAGTGGCTGTGGAGACCTTGCTTTCTCCCACTGGCTCCTCCACCTCCTCCTCCTTTACCCGCGGGTCCCTTATGTGGCTAAGGCTTCGTCCAGGCTCCTAAGAGCACCACCTGTGCCCTCTGAGGACAGGGCCCTGCCTGGTGCCCCCCCCCCCACCAGAGCCAGGGCCAGGGGAGCCGGGGAGGGAGGTGTGCCCCCACGGCCCAGGTGATGGCTGGCGTTACGTGGCGCCTTGACGGGGCTGAGGGCGCCCCGAGGGCCGGTAGAACTTCATTTCTGGTGTGTCCGTGAGGGCGTCCCGGTGGACCGAGTGGCAGTCGGCCTCCCCAAGGCGGGTGGCCTCATCCGATCCCTCGAGGGCCCAAAGGCAATGACAGGTGGAGGAAGGGGAAACCCGCCCTCCCCACCTGAGCTGGGACATCCCCTCCTCCTGCTTGTTGGCCTTTCAGACGCTGGTGGGGACCTACTCCATGGGGCCCAGGCTCTCAGGCGCCCCCTCAGCCTGAATCGCACCCCCGCTCTCCAGCTTGCAGGCGGCCAAGGGAGGGACTTCTCGGCCTCCGTGACCACAGGAGGCAATTCCTGTAATCGATTTCTCTTACACAGAGATCTCTACATACCCTATTGGTTCCATTTCTCTGGGGAACTCGGACTAATACAGCTGGCCACACGGGGCGCACTATGGAGAACCCTGGGGGCGGGGACGGGGGGAGGGCTGACCTCTGACCCTGGAGCACCCAGCCTGGGGTCTAAGGCAGCCATGGGAGGGTGGGCTGGGAGGGGGCAATTTGGATGCTCTGAAGGGCCATCCCTCCCCCAGACAAAGAATCCATCAAATAGAAACAAAAGTATAATAGGAACATCCAAGCCACCGTCAAATTTTGGGAAAAGACCATTAAATAGTTTGAAGTTTGGGTGCTTTCTCAAGACAAAAAGATACAAAGCACAAATCAACATGCAGGAACGAAGAAAGAACGTCCACAGACATCGGGAGGATAACAGAGACGACACCCACGAAGAAACGGGGTATTTCCCACGCACCAGCACCCTGGACCCGAGCAGGAGCGTCCATGAGGTCCCAGTGCAGGAGCGCGTCGGCTAGGGGACCTTCCCAGAGTGACCACGGTGCCAGTGGGGTCACCCAGGTACAGCTGACACGCGACAACCTGCACGTATTCAAAGTGTTCAAATGATAAGATTTTTTAAACTAAAGTTTTAATTTTAGAATATTTTTCAATTTACAGAAAACCATGAAGATAGTTCAGAGTTTGCATACAGCCCACACCGTTTCATGTTCTGAACATCTCACGAGGCTGCGTACATCTGTGACAACTAGTGACCCAGTGCTGACACGTTACTATCTGCAAAAGTCCACACTTTATCAGATTTCCTTAGTTTTCCCTGAGGCCCTTTCCCATCGCAGGATCCCCTCCAGGACCCCATGGCAGCCGTCCCGTCTCCTTGGGCTCCTCTGGGCTGAGACAGTTTCTCAGACTTCCCTTGTTCTTGAGGACCTGGGCAGATCTGAGGAGGACTACTCCGAGATTTCTAGAATGTTCTTCTATTGGGATTTGGCAGAAAACCCAGCATGACTGTGGCGTAGATGAGATGCAAGTTTATTTCCCTTTGACGTAAAAGTCCAGAGGTGGTGGCCAGGGCCCGTGAGGGGCCTCACAGCTCATGGACCCTTCTATGGGGGCGTCACTCAGGTCCGCCTCAGGTTCGCGGCTTGGCCCCATCCTGCCAGCACCGAGGACGTGGCGAGGGGGTGCCCTCTCAGGGGGCTTCTGGGAAGGGTGCCTGGAGGCGGTGCCTGGAGTCATGGGCTAGACCCAGGGAACCAGACTCTTAGTTGGCTGCAGAGAGGAAGCCAGAGGGAACCTGAGGCGCTGAGGTCACAGAGCCACAGAGGGGCATGGGCCCAGGGGTAGACTGGCCACCGGGGTCAGAGGTCAAGGGAGGTCACAGAGGTTACAGCCCAGAACAGGGCTTGTGGGCTGGCAGGATCCAGGCTCTGCCCACTCCCAGACAGAGGCCCGTGTGAGAACCTCGGTCACCACCCCCAGCTGTCCTAGAGCCATGGGGATGGTCGAGCCTGGGACTCCGACTGGCCATGGGGGAGGGAGGTTAGGGCACTTGCTCAGCCCCGAATGAGGCTGGACCAGAGATGGGGTCAGACAAGTCAGGAGGTGGGCAGGAGCCGGGGCCTCACTGCCCAGGCTAGGCCTGGGACCCAGAGTGGGCCTAGAGCTCCAGCCAGCTCAGCCACAGGACCCCTGGGGGTCAGGCTGGGCTGTGCTCAGTTGGGCCGTGGACCAGGGTCCCCGGCTGGAAGGGCTGGGGAAGAGGTGGCACAGGCACTAGGCAGTGAGCCAAGAGCCACAGGCCTGCAGGGCGGCCGTCCTGCAGGAGCCTGGCTGGACACGGGGCAGAGCCTGGCCAGGTGGTGAAGGGGGTGGGTCACTGGGTTCCTCCCTGGATTTGGCAGAAGATGAATTGCCCATGCTGGGTGGGCAGCTGCCAGATGGCTTTTAAGTAGGTCTGCAAGGCAGCGGCCTCATGGGCCTCCTCACAGGCGGGAGAATGGGGTCCCTGGGCGCCCTGTGGGTGGGGCTGGCCTTGCTGGGGGCTCTGCAGACTCTGACCTCGGCCCATGACAAGTGCCTGGGCTGTCTCCCACCACAGCCTGACCTGGAGAAGGATAGGGTAGGTGGGGGCCTGGGGAGGGTCTGTGTCAGGCTCCCAGAAGGACCCCAGGTGGCAGTGGGCAGAGGGCACTGACCTGACCGTCTCTGCAGTGGCAGGGTGAGCCCCACCTAGAAAGGCCAGCCGTGGCCAAGGTCACTCATCCCCACCAGACCCAGGGCAGCCTTCCCAGCCTCCGGCTCCTGGGGCTGTCGTCAGTGCAGGTCCAGCCTGGGGCCCTGCTGCCAGGAAGGGGGCTCCTGAGCCCAGGGAACCCAGGGCAGGGCGGGAGGAGGCCCTGCCCGTCCTCAGCCCCCTGCGGTTCCAGGGGCAGTGGTTCGTCCTCAGCCTGGGGGGCAGCACCCACAGGAAGACGGACGGGAAGACCACCATGTCCTCTACCACTTTCAAGCTGAATGCAGACCATGGCTTTGAGGTCACGGCCTCTGTGTGAGGGTGACAGCAGCACCTTTGGGAGCTGGTACCTCTCTGAGCCCAGGCAGAGGGAGACCCTCATCTCTGCTGGGGGGCTGCAGGGACTGGTCCTACCTGCCCTTTCTCCCCGGCTTGAAACCAAGTCAGGTCAGTTGCCATCCCTACCTAGGTGGGGCCCACGAACCCCCCTCCTGGGGACACACCCTCATGCACACACCCATGAGCACGCGCGCATGCACGTGCTCACACCTCCACACCGACCTATGTGCACACACACGTGGCTCGCCTCATGGCTGCTCTGTTTTTCAGAGAACTGTGCAGGGCTGCCTGAGTCTGGGGGCACTCAGGGGCTTCCTGAGGAGCCCCGCCTCCCCCACCTCAGCCGCTTCCCCTCCAGAGCCTGGGGGCCCTTTCTCTCCCTGCCTCCTGCCCCTCCTCTTCTCCTCCTCCCTGAAGCTGCCGTCTGTCTCCCTTGCCTGCTCCCCGGCGGTGTCCCCGCGTCTCTCCTCCATCCTCCATCCCAGGCTCTGTCTCCCCCATCAGGCTGGTCAGGCCATCCCCATCCCCATCCTCCATCTGTCATCCGGGAACCTGTTGAAGGATGACGAGGCTCCTCCCCCAGCCCGGGGGCGGGGGCGGGGGCGGGGGCGGGGGCGGGGGGGGGAAGGGAGGGTGTCCTTGCTTCACTGTGCCCCTCCCATCCTCACAAAGAAACGGATCTGCCAGGGTCAGGCTTCTGAGCACGTTTATCTGCAAAACCACACTGGAGGGTGGGGAGGAGAAGGGCCGCATCCACCTGCCCGCGCTGCCCCGGCCCCTCCCCGCCTCCGGTGAGCCGCAGCCCGCAGCTCTGAGCTGTTCCCAATGGCTCTAGGAGCAGGGGGCCTCTCGGGCGGGGCCCTGGAGCCACCCTGCCCACTGCACCCCCCGCGGCGCCAGGCCGGGGTGGGGGTGGGGGCACAGGGAGCTGCAGATGCCGCTCTGGAGGGTCTCACTGGCATGGCGAGGTGGGACCAGGTACACAACTGAGGGAGGCCCCAGAGATGGAGGGGAAGGTGGGTGTGTGGGGGGACCCCAGACAAGGCCAGTCGTATCCGCCCCCCCAGCGTGGGGTCTGAGGCTGCCCTGGAACCAGGCGACCTGAGCCGCCTCCCAGGGCAGAGTCTTCCTGCCCGTCCAGCCCCGGGCCTTCCGCCAGCCCCCAGCCAACAGCCGAAGGGCAGCTTGTGCCGTGCACCCGGGTCCCCAGCATGGGACGAGCCGCGGGAGCCCGCTGAAGTGCGCAGTTGCTTCAGGGACATCTGCTGTCCAGGGTCTCAGAGTCCTGGCAACTGATAACGGTGGAAAAAACCCAACTCCCGGTTAATCCCACGAACATAAGAAATAAGATAACTTCCTTCAAAACAAAATAGCTTCCCTCCAGCGCATTCCTCCCCGATGCTGGCCCCAGCATCCCGCCGTGGGGATCTTCCCAGAGAAACACAGAAGCCACTGTGTCACAGAACAGAGGCACGGTGGTGCACGCCCCTGTGCATGTGTGCACGCGTGCAAGTGCACAGTGGAGACAACGCTTCCACGTCCTCCCAGCGGCTGCGAAACTGCAGCTTTCCCGCCCAGGAAGGGAAGTGAGGGGTCAGACCCTCCCTTGTGCTCCTGCAGATGCCCAGGCCTCTGTCCCCAGGCTGGCTCCGCGGTGGCCAGAGCCCACGATCTCCCTCTCTGAGCCCCTCCCCTCGAGCCCAGTCCTGTGTCCAGTCTGCCCAGAGGACACCAGGGGTGGTCCCCAGGATGGCCTCCTGAGGGGGAGCCCCCGTGTGCACCCCTGTCTCACTGTCGGCCATGGGTGGTGGGGAATGCTGGACAAACGCAGTGGACCTGCCAAGGGCCAGTTCAGGGTGGCCAGGAACTGTGGCTGGCCATAGCTCACTGGCCCTGAGGAAAAGCCATGCGGGGCCCAGGCCTTTGCCCTCCTGGGGCGGCCAGATGGCTGCAGATGGCCTGGGACCAGCTCTGGATGCAGTTTACACTCGGCTAGACCCCTTCCTGACTCCTTCCCAAAGCCCCTCAGTCCAGCAGAGCTGCCCCTGCCAGGCTCGGGACACCCTGACCCCTGATGTGAAGGCTGAGCTCTGGCCACCGGACACCCTGGCCTCGAAGCCTTCTCCAGCGACCCCACCAGCAATGAAGGAAGAGGCATGATGGCTCCGGGGTGCTCTGGGGTGCTGGGCTAGGGAAGGCCCTGCCTGCTAGATTGGTGGCAAGTCTCTCCACCCACCCAGGATCTGTCCCCTTCCTCTAGCTCTTAAGGACCTGTCGGCTCATACTGGGGGGAGCCCTCCATGCTGGGGTCTAAGCCCCTCTGCCTGGCTCCCTGGCCAGGTCAGAGGGCCGTAGAGGTGGACAGCTTGGGGGAGTCCCTTCCACGGAGGCCTTACCCAGCCCATGTCCCAGGACCCTGCCCTGTGGCCCCCACCTGGGGTCTGGGCTGCCGCTTCACAAAGTTCCCCCCAACACAGCTTCTGCTCCTCTCTCTTCCGAGCAGAGGTGTCTCAGACACACGGAAAGGCCTGGAAACCAGGAGGCCAGATCTCCTGGTCCTTCCCAAAGATGAACAGAGGGACCTCCCTCAAAGATCTCCACCCCTCAGTCACCCTGTGACTGGGTGGCCCCAGGCAGCATGTGTGTCCCCCAAACATGTGGCACCATCCTCCCAGGGGCCCTGTGTCCTCATTGTGTGTGTGCTTGGGGGCCATGGGGTGACTTTTGGGGACCCAGGCAACCAGCCCCAAGTTACCCACTGTGGGGGCTATGGGAAGAGATCCTTCCCAGGGCCCACAGTGGGGATGAGGCCTCCAGACCCAGGAGGAAGAGCACAGGCCAGGGACGGAGGTGGGAAGGGCTCCAGCTCAGCTCTGCACCCACAGGTCCTGTCCACAAGCCAACCACTCAGATCCTCCTGTACCCCAGTCACCCCAGCCCACGTGCTCCCACCCCTGCTCCTCCAGAAAACAGGCCGTCAGCTCTGGAAGCCCCAGGGGACTGGTCCTGGGCCCAGCAGGCCCAGATGGTGACAGAGCTCTTGGGCCAGGATAAAGACACTTGACACGGCTGCCCACAGGGCCTCAGCGTGGGCTGGGCGTTGGCGGGACAGCTGCACAGCTCCAGCCAGCAGCCCTCCCAGGTCCCATTGCCACTCCTCATGGGCCGACGTTCCAGGACGAGCCCTGCCTGGTCTGCACTCCACACAGTCTTCCCACAGTCCCCATCCCTGTGGGGCCCAAGAGGAGAGGAGCGGGGCCAGGGCTTCTTGGTGAGTCCCCTATCCCCACAGCCTGGGCCTCTCCTCTGTGACACTACCCCCACCTTCAGCCTGCAGTCTGGCCTGTGCCCCCCAGAACCCCAATCCCGTGACCCCACACGCTCAGGGCCCGGCACGCTTGGTCACAGGGCATGGAGGGAGGCATGGGGGACGAGTTGGTCTGGGCACTGCCTCCCTGCCCTTTCCTGGTCCTGCGTGCATTTGACAGTCAGGCTGTGCAGGGCGGGCGCACGTCCACCACCATGGACCCACAGGATATTTTACTGATGTCCCGGCCTTCTGCATGGCTTTGCTCTGATCTCCTAATTCTGCATAGAAGGGAAGCACGCAGAGTGAGTACCTGCATGGCAGTCCCCATCCTCACGAGTGCCTGTCCCCGGAGCCATGGGCTGGCTTTCTGAGGACTAATTACAGTGACAGTGGGGCACGATGGAGAACGTTTTCAATCCGAGAACATGTACATGAATATGAATATTGTCTCCCCCAGAGCCAGCGACAGAGGGCTGGGAGCCACGGGGCACTGCGGGAGGGGCTCTCTCACTAATATATCCAATGACCCACTTCCTGTCCAGGCAACTCTCAGCTCTGCCCCCACCAGGGGACACGATAACTGAATTGGAAAATGTGGCTTCCACCCGTTCTGCCACTGAAGTGGCAAGTGGAAAAAGGGATTCCTCTACTGGCTTGAGTGACTGATCCCAGTCAGCAAGGGGAGGGTGGTTTTCTGTGTAGAATGAGGGCGAGGGCTGTGGGGAAGCAGGAACTCCTGGAAGGCCACTCAGGGCGTCCATGCCTGTAGCAAAGGCTGGTGGAAACTACAGCCCCAAACGGAAGGGCCGTTGACTCAGCGCCCGTGGGAATCAAGACGTGGTGGCTCTATCGGGTAAGACCTCAGCCAGCTGAGGGCAGGAAACAGCGTGAGTGGAGGAAGGGAAGCCTGTGTGTCAGCTGTGTCTCTGTGACGTTACAGGAATGGGGACTGCAGTAGCTTGGCATCTTCTCTTTGCTTGTAATATGTGTGTACTTGTACATGTGCCGTTTGTGTATTCTTTTTCCTTCTTCCCAGTATTGTTTTATATACAAGTTGTTGGAGATTAACTCCACGATTTCATTTTTTGGAAACAAGATATTCAACAGGAGGGTGACTGAATTTGAGAAGGAAATGACACAGCCCAGCAATGGGCCAGGTGTCTATTGGTACTGTGGAAATTAAAGAAACCTAACTACGCTGTGCAGGGAGGCCTGCAGGGCAGCCCCGGCCCCAGCACATCCTCAGTCACTCCAAACCGGAAGTACAACCACTTTACCTCTGAGGGAAGAGTTCTCTCCCACCCGGCAACAGCCCAGCCAATCAGAAACGCTGCAGCCCAGCCAATCAGAAATGCCACAGCCGAGCCAATCAGAAATGCTGCAGCTCAGCCAATCAGCAACACTGCAGCCCAGCCAATCAGAAACACTGCAGCGCAGCCAATCAGAAACACTGCAGCCCAGCCAATAAGAAATGCAACAGCCCAGCCAATCAGAAACACTGCGGCCCAGCCAGTCAGAAATGCCACAACCTAGCCAATGAGAAACACCACAGCCCAGCCAATCAGAAACACTGCAGCCCAGCCAATCAGAAACGCCACAGCCCAGCTAATTGCAAATGATGCAGCCCTACCAATCAGAAATGCCACAGCTCAGCCAATCAGAAACGCTGCAGTCCAGCCAATCAGAAATGCTTCAGCTCAGCCAATCAGAACCACTGCAGCTCAGCCAGTGCGAAGCCACTGCCTCCCTGATGTGTTCCTCTCCCCAGTAGACTTTCCTTTAGAGCAGCCCTGCCCTCTCCTCCTTTATCTCTATAAAAGTAGCTGCTTCCTTTGTTCTCTGTATTTGCCTGTGGTTCACTGTAGCATGTACATCCTGAACTGCAATTCTTCCGGCTATTCCCAAATAAACTCCTTTTAAGATAAAACAACAGGTGAATTTGCTTTTTAAGTTGAAAGGACTGTGCAGCTCGTCATTTTAGGAAAAGGGCGAATTCATCTGTGCCAGGGATTGCCATATCTTGTTAGGTGGAAATAATCATTTGTTATTGCTGCCTTGAAGTTCAGTTGTGCACGGAAGGGAGCGTGAGGAAGCAGTGAAGCCAAAGAGGTGGCTGTGCCATTTCTCGATTTAGTGCCTCCCAGCTCCAAATCCACCCCTTGTAGCCCTCCGTTTACAAGGCCCTGTAAACACTTCTTTGCCACCCGGCATGATGTTGATGGAGGGGCTGGGGACGCTGAGGGGGAAAGGCATTCCTTCCTGATTCTGGAATGTCTCCCTTCTCTTCTAACCCTCCCGGTGCTCCTCCCACAGAGGGTCCTCTGGTGACCTCAGAGCCTCAACCACCCTGCTGAGTTCAGTAGCACCCTCGGGAGAGGCTTCCTGTCCCGCAGAGTTCAGCAGCCTCTCAGCAGCTGGGTTTCTGCCTGCATCCTTGGCACCACCTCGCAGACTTCCCTGCCTCCAGATTTTTTCTTCTGACGGTTTAGTAGGTGTTTTGATTTTTTAGAATTTTCCCATTTCATCTCAATACTCCATTTGGGGTCCATGCATACGTCCACAATATTGTCTTATCGTTATAATTTTTCAGGCTCTGTGGTGATGTTGTCTCTTCTGTTTATATTATTGGATCTATGCACCGTATCTCTTGCTCCCTCCCACTCCCTCTCTCGCTCTCTCCTTCCTTCTTCCCTTATTTCCTTCACTTAATCAGTCTTGCTGGAGATTTGTCCATTTTTTTAGCCTTTTCAGAAAACCACCTGTGACTTTGCTCATCTCCTCTATGGCTTTCCATCTCAGTTACTGCTGCTCTTCATTATTTCCTCCCTAGACATCTTTGGGGTTTGTTTGTTATTCTTTTTAAGATTTCTTGACTGAGCTGGGTAATCCATTCTCCAGCCTCTTTTTTAAAAATTTTTTTTAATTTTTCCTTTTCTCCCCAAAGCCCCCGGGTACATAGTTGTATATTTTTTTTAGTTGTGGGTCCTTCTAGATGTGGCAGGTGGGACGCCGCCTCAACGTGGCCTGACGATCGGTGCCATGTCCTCGCCTAGGATCCGAACTGGCGAAATCCTGGGCCGCCGAAGCAGAGCATGCGAACTTCACCACTCGGCCACGGGGCCAGCCCCTCCAGCCTCTTTGATAACACGTGCATGTGAAGGCTACAACTTCTCCTTCTGGTACAGCTTTAGGTACATTTTGCAAGTTTTGATATGAAGTATTTTTTATTTTGTTTAGTTCAAAATATGTTCTAATTTCCATCATCATCATCCAACAGCTCATCAGCTGTTTAGAAGTGCATTTCTTAATTTCTAGACATGTGGGGATTTTCTTTTAAGATTTGATTTATAATACAATTATTTTGTGGTCAGATAACACACTCTTTCACTTTATCCTTCTATTTATTGAGACTTGCTTTATGGCCTAGTAGACAGTCAGTTTTTGTAAATGCCTGTGTGGGCTTGCTTTATTTGTAGTAGTCAAAAGCTGGAGACACTCAGAATGAACATCAAGAGCTGGGCACTTAAGCGGATCACGACGCATCCATGCAGTGGAATACTACTCAGCAATAAAAAATAAATGAACCACTGAATCACAAGATCATTTTTTCTGAGTGAAAGAAGGCAGAAAAAGAGTATGTACTGTAAGCCTCCACTTATGGGAAACTCTAGAAAACGCAAACCAATCCATGGCGACAGACAGCAGTGGGTGTAGGGGGAGGGTCTAAGGAACGTTTGGGGTGACAGACACTTTTCCTACCTTCATTATGGCAGTGGTTTGACAGGCATATACGCATACTGAGACTTATCAAATTGTCCACTTTACATGTGTGCAGTTTGTGGTGTGTCAGTTTTGCCTCAATAAAGCTGTTGAAAAAGATTTGCTTGTGTGCTTGGTGAGCAGTGTGTCCTATTGCTGTGAGTGCCGTGCTCTCTCTGCAGCCAGGTCACTGAAATCTCTGTATCCTCACTGATTTTGCCCCCAGCTGCTGATGTTATTTCCTTAGGGAGGTGGATAAAGAGCCCCCCACAAAAATTCTAGATTTGTGTGTCCCTGTGATTCTGTTAATTCTGCTTTTGTTTTTTGAGGCCATATAATTAGTTGCACACAAATTTGAAATTCTTGTATGTTCTTGCTAGATCGATTCTACTATCATCATGAAATAACCTTTTTTTTTTTTTAAAGATTTTATTTTTCCTTTTTCTTCCCAAAACCCCCTGGTACATAGTTGTGTATTTTCAGTTGTGGGTCCTTCCAGTTGTGGTATGTGGGATGCCGCCTTAGCGTGGCCTGACGAGCGGTACCGTGTTGTTGCCCAGGATCTGAACTGGCGAAACCCCGGGCTGCCAGAGCCGGGCGCGAACTTAACCACTCGGCCACGGGGCCCGCCCCTGAAATAACCTTTTTATTCACTAGTAATTCTCATGCCTTAACGTCTGTTTTGTCTGATATTATGATAACTTTCACTGGATTAGTATTAACCTAGGGAATCTTTTTCTTTCCTTTAACTCCTAACATTTCTGTACCCTTATGTCTTAAATGTTTCTTTTATAAAACAGCACATCATAGATTTTTTAAAAATACTGTCTGATCAGCTTTTTATTTTAAGAGGTGCATTTAGTTAATTTTGTTTAATGTAATAACTAACATATTGGGGTTTAAATGCACCATCTTATTTTGTGCTTTCTATTTTTCCCACCTGTTCTCACCTTCTTGACATTTCTTTTTCTTTTCCTTTTTTTTTTTTTTTGAGGGAGACAGCCCTGAGCTAACATCTGTGCCCATCTTCCTCTATTTTATATGTGGGATGCCTGCCACAGCATAGCTTGCCAAGCAGTGCTGTGTCCACACCTGGGATCCAAACCAGTGAACCCCGGGCCACCAAATCGGAATGTGCGCACTTAACTGCTGCGCCCCTGGGCTGCTCCGACATTTCTTTTGGATTATTTTTCATCGTTTCCTTTCTACTAATGTGGGATATATATTTGTATATGCGTGTGTGTATGTGTATCTATTTGGTTATATGTATATATGTGTGTATACCTATATACGGATGTGTGTATATAAATGAGCGTATATATATATATATATTCTTTTAGTCGTTATGGTCAACATTAGAACGAACAGCTTTAACTCAACAAAGTCAAACTGACACCTTGCCCTCCTTCCATATGTCACGGTTATCGTCGTGTTCTAGAATTCTATCCGTTTAACCCCCTAAACCTTATTATTATGGTTTTCCACAGCCCACACTGATTTTCGATTGGCCACCTGTTTACTGCTTTCTCTGCTCCTCGTTCCCACTGTGCCTCAGGCCCAGCCGCTGGGGTCACGCCTTCTCCCTAAAGCACGTCCTTTAGGGTTTTCTTTAGGGAGCATCTCGTGGTGACACTTTCTCTCTGTTCCCTCAGAGAGGGGGCCACTCTGCCAAATGTGTGGGCGGGAAGCTGAGACCCTGCTGCAGCCCGGACGTGTCTTTACCCTCACGACCCACTCCCGGCCAGAGGCTCTCCCCGCAGTGGGGTGGCTTCGGTCGAGAGGTGGACGTAGCCGTCCTTTGGCCTCAGAGCAACCTGGGGTGGAGTGGCCCTGGGCCTGTGTGACACACAAGGCTACATACCGTGTGATTCCAAATCAGGCCGCACTCCTCCAGAGGGACAGGAATGAGACCCGTGGCCACAGGGCCTGGGGAGCAGTGGGGACTAGTTGCAAATGGGCACCAAGGAGCTGTCTGGGGGGCGGAACGTTCTGTATCTCGATTTAGTCTGTGTTTACACAGGTGTCCACATTTGTCAGAACTCATCAAAGTGTGTGATTAAATTGTGTCCATTTAGCGTGTGTCAAAATACTTCAGTAGGGTTCACGCTTTAGAAATGAAGACTAAATAAGGGCTTTTTCAGACAAATAAAATCCAAAGGAATTCATCAGCAACAGATTTACAACTGAAAAAAATCCTAAAGGACGTCTTCAGCCAGAAGGCAAATGGCACGCGTGGAGGCCCCACCGGAGGGAGGGTGGGGCAGAGAGCCTCAGCCGGGAGGCGCCCCCGGCGGCCGTGGTCGGTCACCCCACGGGGTCTCTTAGGGGGAAAGACGTACGTAGAATTAAAATACGTGAGGACAAAAACAGAACAAAATCTCAGAGGAATAAATGGACCTAAAGTGTGGTAAATAATTGCCCAGAAGACAGTAAACATGGTAATTTATCTTTGACGTTAATAAGTCAAGGATGACCTCATAACCTCCAGGTTAACTGCTAAAAGAACAGTAAAAAAGTTAATGAACGAAGCAAGGTCTTGAAGAGAGAGTCGCACGTCCTAGGGACAGGCTGGTGACCGATTTGCATGACCTGGGACAGGTTGGTGGCCATGCCACCCAGATCAGGGGAGGGACGTCCAGCCAGCAGCACATCCGCTCTCCCCAGGCTCAGAGAGGCTGCAGACAGGATGGGCCCAGGGGGTGTCCCGGGCAGCCAGCCAGCGAGGCAGCTGTGGCGACACTCAGCCCACAGGGGCGGCCGTATCGACGCCAGGGCTCTGTCTTGACTTTTGCCTGAGTCAGGCCACCTGGGCCTGCTGGGCCTGCTGGGCCAGGGGCCCCCCACATCACACCCCCTCCCTGGGAACGGCAGGGGCCCCCGCCCTCAGAGGACAGGGCTGGGTAGGAGGCAGGGGTGGCTGGGGGCATCCCCCAGGGCTCCAAGTCCTGCCTGTGACTGAGAGGTGAGGACCCTCCTCCCTATCCCCCTGCTGAGGACACCACAGGGACTGAGGCCACTGGGGGGTCCGGAGTGGGGGTCCACAGGGGGCCCACACACTTGAGCAGCTCAGAGTCACAAATTGCACTTCAGACTTTTAAATGAGCCATCTGCTGTCCTCCCACGGTGACAAACCAGGCAGCCGAAGGCCAGGATCAGCTCCTTTGGCTTCAGCCTTGCCCGTCCCTCCCTACCCGGCCCTGGCTCTGTCCCCTCGGGGCCTGAGCATCCGTGCCCCACCCGCCCCCCGGCCGTCCTTGGCTGGCTCTTGGCCTACAGCGGGGCATAGGTGGAGCGCCCGCTCCATGGGATAGATTCAGGGAAGGGCCCCTCCCACCACCTGGGCAGGCACCGGGGGATGAAGGCCAGCCCAGGGCCACAGACAGCCCACCTGCTCCCGCCCCCTCCGCTGACCCTGCCCTGGGGGAAGGGGCAGCCCAGATGAGAGGCTCCACTCAGGCCACGGGAAAGAGACTCCCTCTGGCCGCCAGCGGGGGCCTAAGGGCTGGGCCGTGCTCAGGCGGGAGCAAGGCCAGCAGGAGGCCCCCAGCAGGCGGGCAGTGGGCAGCAGGCAGGGCCGCCCTCCCTGGCTCCGTGTCTTGCTCTGGACCTCTGGCTGGGCTCCCATGCTGGGCAAACAGTCCTGGTCCTGCCTGGTCTCAGTGCCACACTGTTCCCTCACAGCCCCTTCCCTGAGTGGGTGGATAGGGAGGGCTATTCAGGCAGGAAGAGACAGCACCCTCGGAGGTGAGCCAGGGAGAGGGGTGAAGCCAGGGGCTGCAGCAGGCAGGGCAGGCCCCGGGGCTCATGACCAGAGAGCCACACCACCCAAGCGGAAAGGGCTGTGTGGAGGGGCTGCCTGACTACTACAGAGGAACGAGGCCTCTGTCCAGGACTGAGAGCGGCCGGGAGACAGATGTCCCCGCAACCTGTTTGGGGGAGCCAGGCAGTCCACAGGAACGCACGGCTCTCTGCAGTCAGGGCTGGCGGAGCCGACAGAGGGCAGCAAGGCCTGGATTCAGCCAGGCCTGGAGGCCCCCTGCCCGGTGCCCTGCAGTTATGAGAACTGGGAAAGGCAAGCAGTCCTGTGATCCAGGTGTCCTTCTCTGCTTGTGCCTGTGTCCAGGGAGCTGGCTACTGCCTGAGGGTGTAGCCAAGTGCCTGGAAGGAGGCAGCTCCCACCTGCATATGGTCATAGCTTGCAGCCAAGATGGTGGTTCCCTGCCAGGCTGAGAGTGAACCACAGACCCACCACTGGGGGAGGGCTGGAGGTGGAGGACCAGATGAGTCTTCCAAGCGGCCAGCCAGCATTCCTGAACCTCGGTTTCCCCGTCTGTGCCGAAGAACTGAAGAGGCCCTCCCTCGCAGGACCGTGCAGGATTATGGGGGAGAATGTGGCCTGAGAAGTCCACCCACATTGTTGCTGCAGGGTGGGGCCCTTCCTCCCTTCTCTGCCTGGACCCTGTGCCTGAACCCCACCCAGCTGCTGTCCCCTGCATGGCCCAGGCCCTGGGCTGGTGAGGGCTTAGGACCTGGCTTTGCAGGGTGAGCCCTGCCATGGAGAACACCATGGGTCAGCAGGGTGTGGGCCAATGCAGGGGAGTGAGGCAGGAGAGCAAGACTGCTGCCTTGGGGACCCTGGTGCATGGACATCTGGTAGCCGGCTCAGCCCATTGAAGTCATGCATCCTTGGCTCATTCAGGAAGGACCACCCAACCACAAGCTCCTTACGTTAAAAGACATAGCCATCCTCACTCCTACCTCCCCAAGGTTGCTCCAGAAACATGCGAGACCTCGGCCCAGGATTTCCCACCCTAGGCCCACGTTCTTGTCACAACATTACACATTGTACAGGATGTCCCCATACACTTTCAGCTCAATCAAGGCACAACCAAACTCATTGCCCTTAATCTGAGCCTCCTCAACCTGGACACAAGGTGCAAACAGAGTGCCATTCAACCATCCACCCACTTGTCCATCCATCCATCCACTCATCTGTCCATCCACCCACCCATCCATCCACCCACCATCCATCCACCCACTCATCCATTCAACCACCCATCCATCCAACTACCCATCCACCCATCCATCTAACCATCTACTATCCATCCACCCATCCATGCATCCATTCATCCATCCATCCATTCAACCATCCACCCATCCATGTACCCACCATTTATCCATCTATTCCATCATCCATCCACCTATTCATTCACCCACCATCCACTATCCATCCACCCATCCATTCATCCATTCAACCCTCCATCCATTCATCTATGCACCCATCCACCTATCCATTCCATCATCCATCTACCCACCATCCATCCATCCATCCATTCAATCCCATTCATCCATCCATCCAAGCATCCACCTATCCATTCACCCACCACCCATCCATCCATCCACACATCATCCATCCATACAACCATCCACCCATCCATCATTCAGCAGATAGGTGTTGACAGCCTCCTCTGTGACAGGTGCCATCTTGGAGTTTGGGACAGTGATGGACAAAGCAGACCTGTGCCTGCCCTCATGGAGCTTGTGCTGTTGGAGAGTCAGATACACAACAGAACGTTAAATTGTGACTGCATTGTGTGCCATACGTGGTGCCACTTGGGTCTATCAAGGGGTTGATCTTGTTGGGTCATCAGGGAACGCTTCTGGTCTGTCTGCTCTCCCTGACCCAGCCTCCCATTCCAGAATCTGCCTGGATCCTGCCCAGCTACAACCTGCCCAGTTGGAAGCATGTGTGGGACCAGGTTCCATTACCCAGGGGGTGACAGGAAGGTCTCGCTTCAGAGGGATTCTAAATAGTCCCCCCCCCGGCCACTTCCTGAGGGTTCGAGTGTTCCTGGAGGGTGAGGGTTAGCACAGAGCAGGGGTCTCTCTGGATGCTCTCTGCTCTCTAGTGGGGTCAGTTCCATGTGAGCCCTGGTCCTCCCCTGCCTGGAGCTCCATGGGGGCCATGATGTGGGAGACCCAGAGGGCTGTGAAGTGCACTGCCCCATTGGCAGGTAGGGTGGCTGTCGGGGTGCTGACAACCACCTCCAGGGGTGTACAAACTGGGGTTGGGGTGCTCAGACTGGGGTTGGGGTCCTGGGTCATAGCTCTCTGTTTCTGAAGTGTCCCTACACCCAGTGGGGGTCAGGACTGGGGCTGCTTGTCCCCAACACCCATCTCCCCCTCACCAGGCTGGGGGCATCTGTGTTGGGGCCTCTTCATGTTTGGGGGGTCCCAGCTCACCCCACCATTGCAGCCCCGGGGCTCTGATGGGGGGGGTGGGGAGGTGGGGTCTGTGAAATCACTCTGCTGGGTGCTGGGGATGGAGGGAGGAGGATGGAGGGGCCTTGTCCTGGGAATGACCTTGCACAACCCACAATGCACTGCGAAGACACACATTCACACACACAAATGCTCACACACGCCCCCCAGGGAGACCAGAGTGGGACGGCAGGCCTGGCAGGCTGGGGATGGGCATAGGTGTGCTCAGAGGGCTGTCCTGGCCGTATGAGGCTAATGGGTCCCCCCATTTGTGCCACCCCCACTCCAAATCATGGATGCTCATATGCCTATATCCCAATACGGTGCATTTATTTCATGTTGAGAGCGGAGAAGGGCAGTGCTGGGCAGTGAGGCCAGACCAGGTTGGGCAGGAGCCACGTCATCCTTCAACAGGTATCATGAAGGACTGACTGGTCTGATGGGGAAGACAGAGCCTGGGATGGAGGATGGAGGAGAGACGCGGGGGGCAGAGCCAGGAGGAGGCAAGGGAGACAGACAGCAGCTTCAGGAAAGGGAGAGGAGAAGGGGCAAGAGGGAGGGAGAGAGGGGGCCCACGGCCACTCCAGGGGAAGGGGCTGAGGTTGGAGAGGCCAGTGAGCAGCTGAGGGAGGTGACCCCCAGGGCGCTGCCCCGCCCCCCGCCCAGGCTCCGCAGGAAGCACCCCCCCCACCCCGGCCCCCAGACTCACTGCAGACCCGGGCTCCAGGCACAGCAGCATGCAGGTGAGTGCAGGTGTGAATATGCTTGTGAGTGTGCACTTCTCCCTGTGCACACATGTAAGTGGGTATGTGCGTGTGTGTGAGCCCTGCATGTCTGTGTGTTCACGTCTGCACGTGTTCTGTGCCCACGCCTGTGAGTGTGTGCGCATGTGGTTGTGCACTTGCAGGGCATGCTGAGAAACACTCCAGGAATGAAGGGAGGAGGTGGCCCAGGACAGAGGGACCCAAGTTGGGGCAGAGACCAAGGAGCCATGAGACCCCTCAGTTCAAGCTCAGGCTGAACTCTTGGGCGCCACCAGCACTCCACATGCGGACCCCGAGCACAGGCTGTGCCCACCCGCTGGGCTCCCACAGGGCTTCTGAGGCCCAGAGGCAGATGCCCACCCTCCGTCCAGGCCCTGCCCCACCAGGAGCTTGTTACCTGTCAAGTCTGGGAAGACGATGTTGTTGTCTGAGAGGCCCTGAGCTCTGACCAAGCAGACAAACTTGCTCAGCACCTGGGTCTGTATCGCCCACGTTCTGCCTGGGGACCAACCAACACAGTGTGGCCCTTAGCAGCTGGGAGTGGGTGGTGAGTGCTGGGTGTCCCCACCCACCATGGGCCCAGGTCCTGGAGCACTGGCCTGGTCCCCCCCTCCCTCCGGCCCACCCGCCCCACTGCGGCCACAGGGCAAGGGGCTCACACAGCAGGTTGACCCTGAGGATCTCCCGGCTGCCCGACTGGCGTCTGGAGAGCATGAGGGCGAAGGTGGTATAGTCAGTGTCGTACACCAGCACCTCCTCAGGGTCTGCTCCGGGCACTGGCGGGGGGCACAGCCACAGTGTCAGGGTCCCTGCCGCCAGCAGGCCCCTCCATGCCGGCCTCCCCATCTCCCACTGTCTCACCCCCACTGTTGTCCACCGAGAATTTCCCAGGTTGAGTCGCTGGAATCAGCACGTAAGACCAGGTGACACAGCGCTGGCCCCTGGCCGGGGAGCGGATGGGCAGAGATGGGCAGAGGAGGAAGGTTCTGGAACCTGGCTGGGCTGACGGCCTCCTGCGGCCCCGAGGGGAGCCCCCGAGGAGGATTCAGCCTTTGGTCCGGAGGGACCCTCATGGGGAGCCATGAGCAGAGCTCAGCAGGCTCGAGGCCTGGCCACCCTCCCCAGGGAGGGTGTCTCCGCCCTGTGCCCCTTCAGGCTGCCCCAGGTCCCTCCCAGGGGAGCGAGGTGTGAGCCCTGCCTGTCAGCGTGGCCGACCCCTTCGCAGCCTCGGCGCAGTCTCCCCGGTGACCACTCCTCCGCAGCCTGGACAGTGCAGTGGCTATGCGGTGATGGGGATGTCCCCTCTGGGAGAGCTGGGTGGCCCCGGCTGGGCACCGCGGCCCGCACCCCTAGCCAGCAGCCCTGGACTTTGCTGAGCCAGGCAGGAGCTAAGGGAGGGTCCCTGTCCTGGGCTCGGACCCCTCAGGCCTCAGGGAAGGCCCAGCTAGGCAGGGCCTCTCCAGGCGACCACGCTTGCTTTGAGAAGGACAAAATGCAGTCTGGCCTGCAGGTGGGGGAGGGGTGAGGTTGCGTGGGGGCCTCAGAGTGGAGTCGCGTTTGCACTGGGTTCTCTGCCCCCTGCCCCCCAATTATTTGACCTCCAGCCGGAGCCTGGCAAGTCCGATGACCCCAGGAGTCCAAGACTCCCCTTGGGGCCCAGCCTGTGCAGGTGGCTTCCAGGGCTGGGGGGCGACTGTGCTCGCTGGTGGGCGAGGGCAGGAGGCTGAGTGTAGCCGCTGGAGGCTGGACTGTATCCCCCTCTCGGCTTCTAGGAGCCACTGCTGGTCCACTTAAGTTTTCTATTTTACGCTACTTGGAACCAAAGAGGTCTTGGGGCCCTGTCCTTCCGCACAGCCAGGCAGGTGGCCAAGGAAGGCCAGGGCCACAGGAGGGGTGGCAGGGTAAAGGAACCCCCACGGCATCAGTGTCCCCCAGAGAGGACTGACACATTCCATGGGATTCACGGTGGCGGTACTTCAGGGTTCCCCACTTCTCCCCCCCCAGGGGGTGGCTACTTCATCCAGGCAGACCAATCTGAGCGCCTGTCACCCTGGATGCAGCAAGTGGCCCAGGAGGAGCACATGACTCAAGAAGAGTCAATCAGAGGTCACTGCCAGGCTGGCCTGGATGCTCCTCTTTTCTGGAATTGGGACCTTGAGAAGGACGTCAGCTTGGGCCACTGTCTCATCCCTGTGAGGCAAGAACCTGCCTGAACAGAAGTCTGGGGCAGAAAGAGCTAAAAGGGGGATGGGGAGAGTGATGGGGCCATGATCACAGTGTTTGAGCCCCTGGATCCAGCTGTACCTGAAATCCATATGCCCTAGAGCTCTCCCAAGTCTGTGATTGAGTAAATGCCTCCCCTTTTTTGTGTATGCCCTCAGAGCTAGGTGAGGTCATTGGCTGCCTGTGCTGGACTTTGCATTAGGAGGAGGGCCTTGGGAGAACATGGCATGGGGACTCATGGTGGACCTAAGCCATAGAGCCATGGGTTTCTGGGGGTACAGACCCAGGATCCTCACTTACCGGGTCATGGCGTACGACACTTCAAGGCGGCTTTTTTCATTTCGCTCAAACGTTGCGGTGAAAGGGTTCAGCAGGGACCTATCTGCCTTCCTATGGTCGCTGCCCGCCAGGCCAAGGACAAACCACTCCCCCTGGAACTGCAGGGAGCTGGGGTGGGCAGAGCCCAGAATGGCCCCAGGACCCCCTCACCAGGCAGTGGCTCCCAGCTGGTCCTGCACCAACGACACTGGCAGGAGCCAGAGGCTGCCCTGGGTCTGGCAGGGACAGGGTGACCCTGGCCAGTGGCCGGCCTCTCTAAGCCTCAGTTTCCCCATCTGTGCAGAGAGACTGAGATGTTCCCACCTCATAATAATTGACAGAAGTTGCAGAAGGGAACAGCTGACCCAGGAAGGTCCGTCCAGGGTCTTTTCTGCTGGAGGTCAGGGGTCTCCATGGGGGTGCTGGAGAGCAGGGCTGGCTGGGCCGGACTCCCCCTGCGGTGCCTGCCGGCCAGCATGGCCCTGCTCTCTCCCTGAACTTAGACTCTAGTCAGCTGCCTCCCCCTCCCTCCCAGCCCCAGACCTGGTCTTCTCGGAAGCTCTGCACGACTGAGCTGATGGTTGCCTGGGGATTTGGGGTCTGGGCCTCCAGGGCCCTCAGCAGGGTGAGTGCCACACACAGGGCACACCAAGGCCTCATCCTGGCAGGATGCAGAGGAAGGAAGGGGCCATTGGCGCTGCTGCCTCAGAGACTCATCTCTTTATGGGCTCCAGTGGGCAGGCGCCCCTCCCCAGGGGTGTGCCCCCTTTGCCCTCCTCCTCAGAACTGACAGGAGGAGAGGTGGGTGCAGAGGGCTTGGGGGTGGGCTGGCCAGGGATGAGGCCCTCCTCAGATCCTGCCCACCAAAGGTGGGGGCACCTGGGTCCCAGCCCTGGGAGGGGGGAGGGCAGGAAGCGGAGGGGGTGGGGGTACCTGCCGGGTCCCTCAGCTCCCAGGGAGGTTCCTGGGCCTTGCTTCTGATTCCTGAGACCCCTAGCTCTGCACCCCCTGGGCCCCCCTCCGAGCACCCCATGCTGGCACTGCTGCCCAGCCCTACCCCAGCCACACTCCTGCCACCAGGTGGAGGACAGAACGCTCTGTCCCAGGCAGGGAGTGTGACCTTTCTTAGTCCCGAGGGGTCAGGGCCACTGCGTTCTGGATGCAGGAACACGGTGCAGAGCTGGGCCTGCCAGCCCCCACACTGCTCTGCACGCCCCAGAAACCAAAGTGTGGGGCCAGACCAGAGCTGGAGCCCCTGCAGTCACAAGTGCTGGTCAGAGCAAGGCGAGGCGATGGGGAGGCCGGGCAAGTCACCCGGATGAGGACGGCTGAGGGGCGATCCGCAGGGACCTGCTGCCAGAGGGAGGGTGGGGTGCGGGGAAGCTCGGCTATGGGGGCACCCACACACTGGTCCTGGGGGTGGGAGGGCAGCCGGGGAGGGCTAGGCAGGCTCTGGGCTTGCTGTCCCTGTGGCCACCCTGGAGGAAGGGAGCCTCCCCACTGGCAGCTGAGTGTGTGGGTGCTGGGCTCCATTAGACAACCGGGAAGGACGTGTGCCCGACCTGTGCACTCCCTGTCCTGGGCCACCTCCTCCCCCACCCGCCCTTGGCCTCCACAGCCTGTCCTGAGCTCCAGCCCCCCAAGGCTGAGGGGCTTCAGGGCTCGGCTCTGTCCCAGGCCGGCCCCACTGTCCTCAGGGAAGGGCGTGGTCCCCACTGGGGCCCTTCCTCCTCCAGGAGCGTTTCCCACTGCCAGCTGGATGGTCGCCAAGGCCTCTCGGGATCAGCTGCAGGGCCCAGGGTGGAGGGAGGTAAGGGGGGACACAGACAGGGGTCTGCAGGGTGGGGCCGCAGGGCAGAGTCCTCCTCCTTGAGTTTGCTGTCCTCGGCTGGTCAGGACAGCCCGTTTCAGGAGCCTCTGGCTCACAATGAGAGAAGCTGCAAATAACCTGATTGTTTTCCCCCTAAACTTCCCAAAGGAGCATCACTCTCCAACAGAAGTGGGGCGGCAGTTCCACCGACCCTCTGAATGCTTGGCCTCCACCCCTCACGGTGCAGGCACAACCCTTCCCGCTGTCCTAACCCCGCCCGAAGATGTGAAACCAGCGCGCTCTGCGCCTGGCCTGGCGGAGCCGGGGGCCACTCAGCCTCCCCAGGTGACGCCCGTTCCCGGGGCTGCCTTTTCCACAGGACGCTCTGGGGAGATACAGGGCCAGCGGTCGGCAGCCCCTCCACAAAGACCCCCGCCCAGCCAGGGCCCCGGGGCCACCCGGCCTTTCCCGGCCAGCACAGGGGCGGCATAAAAGGCCCGCAGCAGCAGGGGCCAGGTGGGGCCCCGGGCCTGAGGGGTGCCCCAGGCGCACTCCTCTCGCCCTAGAGGTGGGCGCGGCTCCGGGAGCCTTTGGTGGCTCTTAAGGACTCTGGCGCCGCCTCAGGAGAGTCCAGGACTGAACCGTGGATTTGGGGAGCCTCCCCCCTCCCACTCTAGGTTGCTGCAGAAGAGGCTCCTCCCATTTTTGACGTGATTGGTCGAGGGCAGGCACGTGACACTATCTGTCCAATCAGGGCCCAGCAGGTGTGCGTAGGCGCTGGGTAGAAGCGCAGGCCACACGCCGGAGGCCAGCCCGGGAACCTGGACAAGAGCAGGCAGGCGCCTGGGCCCTGGGACGTAGGCCCTGCCCTAGGGAGCTTCCATTCTGGAAGGGACACAGACAAAGAGCAGACAGCCTCCCCCATAGCAAGCCTGGAAAGGTGGTAGGGTTCCAGGGGCAAAGCCAGTGAGCGGGTGACTGTAGGATGTCGGTCAAGGGCCAGGATGCAGGCTGGACCCCCCCCCCCCCCCCCGGGCAACACTCATGGGAGTCCAGCTGGCCCTCCTTCCTTCTCAGGACCCTGGAGAACTGTCCCTGCCCCCTCCACCCCTTGTCCCCTGTGTCCCTTCCCTCCCCCTTTCTCCAGGACCCGTCCTCTTGCTCCCGTCTCTCCCTCTTGCCTCCCTCCCTGTCTCCCGGGCCATCTCCATCCCTTCACCTTGTCCACCCCCAGCTGCTGCCCCAGTTCTTTCCTCCTTTCAACAAAAACTCCTGACCTGTGCTCCATCCCCGTTCCTCCTCCCACTCTCCTCTCCGCCCCTAAGAGCTCTTCCCACAGACGCTGTTTTGAAGTGAGTTAGAGAAAGCAAACTAAGCTGGGTGGGGAGGGCATGCAGGGGAGCCCTCGCCCGATCGCATAGTCAATTACTCTAGGTACAAGTACAACCACTTTACCACTGAGGGAAGACTTCTTTCCCACCCGGCAACGGCTCGGCCAATTGGAAACTCTGCAGCCCAGCCAATCAGAAATGCCACAGCTCAGCCATTGAGGAGCCATCCCCGCCCTGATCTGTTCCTCTCCCCCAATGGCCTTTCCTTTACAGCAGCCCCGCCCTCTCCCCCTTTTCTCTATAAAAGCAGCTCCCTCCTGTGTTCTGTGGATTTGCCTGTGGTGTGCATAGCACGTGCATCCTGAGTTGCAATTATTTTGGCTGTTTCTGGATAAACCCGTTTTGAGGGCAAAATTACAGGTGAATTTGCTTTTTAAGTTGATGCTGTCCTGGACGATAGGAGTCTCCCCAAAGGGGAGGGCAGGGACAGGTTTGTGCTGGGGAGGGGAGGGGAGGGAAGAAAGGTGCCAGGCTGCAGTTGGGGGACTCCCAGAGGGTCTGTGGCAGCCACTGAGGCCCCCACCCCCTGACATGGACCACAGACAGAGTGGGAGCAGTGCTGGGTGGGAGCAGGACAGTATGGAATGACCCCATGTGAAACCCCAATGAGCTGGAGGGAGCTGGAGGGTCACCTCCACAGCAAGCTAGGTCCAGCTGTGTCCCCACATGCAAGGGTCCTGGCCCACCTGTCCACTGGAGCTTTGGTGTGGGCAGGGAGGGTGGGTGCCCAGCAAGAAGGGCCAAGGACAGAGCACCTGACAGTCCCATGAAGGGGCCAACAATGTACTTGAGCCGGGGCCTGGGACGTGGCACCTTCACCTCTGGCTGAGGCCCGTGGGCTGCCAGGACAGTGCTCCTCCGGCATGAACAGCCCCTCCAGGCTTCCCTACCAAGACTGCCAATTAAAGGTTAGTGTCTATAGATTTTTTTTAAAGCTATTTTTCTTTCTTCCAAGGCATTAGAAATTACCTGTTAGAATTAAAAGGCAAAATACAAGTTATAATAAATATTTTTACATAAAATTGATTCACCTAGAGCTACAATTATCTCACCTAGTTTTTGAAAATTTAATTAGAGCTCATTCAACATTTCTGAGAAAATAAATGCAGTGCAGTTGTAGCCTGCCATGTCCCCGGCCCCATTGTGAGGAGCCACTGGCTAGATGGGGCACGGCCGCCAGTGCAGCCTGCTGTAAGACCCGGGGTGGGGGTGTAGGCCTGGGCTGCTGTGTGGCCTCAGCCCTGTGGTCACTCAAGAGGGTCTCTGGTGCCGCCCCTTGGATGCTCAGTCTTCTAGAACGATCCTTCCTTCCCCAGAAGCCCTGAGAGGGGAGATCTGACCCACTTTGCCTGTGCTCCAGAGCAGAGACCCTCATCTTTTGTTTGGGGGACGCAGGGCCAGGCATGCAGGGGGCTCTCGGGGGCACTGCCAGCTCTGAGCCATGGCCCACGTGCTCCAGGTGCCCTGTGGTCTCCAGCTCCGTTCTGGGGGGCCTGTGGGGAGCTACAGTTCCCTTTGTCCTACTCCCTCAAGGCTTGGGGGCTGGGCCTTCCTGTCTTCCCACCAGCCCTATCTGTCTGCCTTCCTGGGAGTCCAGCGCTGAGGGACACTGGGTGGACAAAGCCCAGTCTATGGGGTCAGGCGTGGTCCCCACCCACTGGGGACATAGAGCCCCTCCAGGGCTGCTGCTGGCTCCTCCTAGCAACCACCCACCCCGGTCTTCCGGGTCTGGACTGGGCAAGTTGGGCAGGTGAGCATGCAGAAGGGGGAGCAGGGGCCCACCGTGCTGATGTCCAGGGACCAGGCAGTGGTTCCTCCTGCTCCATGGCCTATAGCTCACCTGGGGTGGCCTGGTCCTCCCCGCAGCCCAGGGAAGCAGACTGATGGAGGGGAGGAAATGGGGGTTGAGGGGGTCCAGCTCCCACGTGCTCCCTCAGCCTCACCAGTGGCCAATTGGTGTCGAGCCCTGGACCTTAGAGCTTCCAGGGGCAAGGAGCCGCCTGCCCACGTGCCCAGGGCCTGGTATGCAGAGGGTACTTCAGAAATGCTCATCAGACAGATGCTGAGGGTCCTGAGACAGGGCGGCTTGGTGCTGGTTCCAGGCCCGGCTCCCTGACCCTGTAGCCTGTCTGGCCCTGGCCCAGGGGCTGCCATTTGCTCTCAGACCTTCCCTAGGTCTCCCAAAGAGAGGCCACCCTTCCTGGTTCCCAAGGGGGCAGTGAGAGCAGGAAGGGGCATGCACACAACACTCTGGGCTGGGCAGGGTGTGCCAGTCATGTTGGGCCCGCAGGGCCCCTGGGTGGACAGCGCTGATTCGGCCATTGGGGCCTGGCCTGGTGCAGCTCAAGGAGGCTGTCGGGGGAGCTACAAGAGAGCTGGGGGTCCCAGACCCCTCAGGGCACGGGGTGGGCATGTGTGGGGCACAACACCCCCCCAGTGACCAAAGCTGTTGGAATTGCCATGCTCTCCGGCAAATGGAGAAGGCCCCCAGCTGTTTCGCCGGATGGGTGGCGGCGAAGGGTCTGGACCAGGTTCTCACCAGCAAGGGCAGGAGCTGAGCCCAGACCCTGCCCTGTGAGAGCGCCCTCAGACCCTGGCCTGGGGCCAGGGCTGCAGCCCCCTCCCCACAGTGGGAGCATGTCCCTTCCCCGCAGCTGTCCCCAGGCCGTGGGACCCCCAGCAGACCCTGGTCTGGGGAGGGGACAGCTGGAGCTCAGCAATTTTGGTATGGTTTGTGTGAACCCCCTTTCCGTCCTGGAACATCTCCAATTCTTTGGCAGAGGGGTTTTGCAATTGTGGTTCTTCTCTTCCAGAGTCTCTCCACTGTCAGGGCACCCTTGGTGAGGGACAGGCAGGCTGGCTGGGCCTCGGTGTATGGAAGGGACGCGCAGCCTGCCCTGGTGGCAGTGGGAGCCCCCACGGAGGTGGCCCTTCTGCTGCACTTGCACCTTCTCCCAACAGTCTGGCGTCACTTGGAGGGGTCCCTCCAGGCAGACGTTGGGGGAAGAGGACACCGTCACCCCGCTTTCAGCCCCTCTCTCCTCTGCCCCCCCCACCTGCACCTCGGAGCCCCCACATTCCAGAAAGTTCTTCTCTACAGGTCAGAGCACACCTTCCCTCTCGGCTGGTGACCCTGGCCAGACCCTGGGTGTAGGCTCCGGGGGGACGCCCAGTCTGCATCAGGGGTCCCTCCCCTGTGTGCCCAGAGCCCCTGTGCTCACCCCAACCCTGACACATGAAATAGGGTGGCCTGCTTCCCCCAGCCTGGAGCACAGACTTGCTCCCATCCCTCTGTTCCAACTATTCTGGAAAGCCCCTGGCCCACCTGCCCCCTGATCTCCCCATGGAGTCCATGCACCAGGCGTGGACTTAGCTCCAGGCAGTCAGTCCTGCTCCCAGGCCAGTCCTGTGTCCCATCTGGCCCTGCCAGCCCCAGGGGTGGCCAGGAGGGGCAGCCCAGCCTCTTGTCCTCCTAAGACAGATGCCAGCTCACCCCAGAGCCAGGTACCATGTTCAGGAACTGGGAGGGGTCTCCCCCCCTCAAAACTGCCTGCCCCTCCCCAGTGGCCCATCCTGCCTCAGGCCACAGGGCCCCTGGGACTCTGGGCCCCTGCGTCCCAGGAGGCAGCTCAGTGGTCAGCAGGAGGCCGGGGGAGGGCTCCACATCCCTCCAGGAAAAGCTGCCCCATCTGTGCGGGGTGGGGGGGCAGGGCTCAGGTCCTGGGCCTCCCAGGGCAGCACAGGGAGGCCAACAGCTCTGCGTGCTCCATCAGGGAGCGAGGAAGAGCAGCAGCAACCACAGCACAGGCCCAACTGAGGAGGGGAAACCGAGGCCCAGGCAGAGAAGGCACCGGGCCTTCTAGACCTCCAGAAGGAGCCATTTCCACCCGCCTCCCTGGGAGGGTTCTTGACCAGGGGGATGGCCACTTCCCCTCGCATCCTTCAGCCTTTCTGGAGGAGCAGCCCCATGTGCCCACGAAATGACTGGGCCAGCAGAGGCGCGGCTCGTCCCAGCGGGGAAAGGGAGTCAGGGGCCGAGACTGGGGGTGTTTAATGAAGGCAGTGCCCCTGGGGGTGCACAGCAGCTCGGGGGCAGGCGGGAGAGGCGGGCGCGGGGCTCCTGGGGGTGCGCGGCAGCTCGGGGGCAGGCGGGAGAGGAGGGTG
The DNA here is from genome assembly GCF_041296235.1 of Equus asinus. Classification (NCBI taxonomy): domain Eukaryota; kingdom Metazoa; phylum Chordata; class Mammalia; order Perissodactyla; family Equidae; genus Equus; species Equus asinus. The sequence continues at coordinate 10,525,699 of NC_091799.1, forward strand.
CAGAGCTCGGTGCGGGGCAGCCAGCACCTATCGCGAGTTTTCGCTCCTCCTCAGCGCTGGGCTGGCGCCTCACCTGCTCACTTCTGCAGCACAGAGACGACACTCAGGCGGCGAGGAGCCCTGGGGCGCCCGCCCTCCCGGCACTGCGGGCCAGCCCTGCCCACTCACCATCCAAGACGTGGAACTGGTCTGCAGCCTCACAGAAACCTGGGGGCCCAAGCAGAGGTCAGAGGTGGCACGGGTGGGGTGCACACAAAGAGAGCAAGGTAGGCCGCTGAGGGACACCAGGCACTCACCATACTTAGGGAAAAACAAGATGTGGTCCTCGGTCAGGTTGGCCCCCTGGACCCGCTGCTCAAACACACTCAGGACTGTGTCGCTCACAGGGAGCGAGCGGGCTGTGGGACACACACGGCGGGCAGGGTGCTCTGGGGACAGGGTCTGCAGGCCTGGGACATGCCCGGCCATTGTCTGACCCCTGCCCCTCCCTGCTCTCTCCCCGTCTGCTCCCCAACCGTCCCTGTCCCTCTCTGTCCTCACACCTGGGCCTGATCGCAGGGGCTCCTCCCTGGGCCCCTGGTCAGCAGGAGAGGGTCAGGATGCTGGGAGGGAGGGAGGGGCAGGGCTGTGTGTCCATCTGGGCTCACACAGCCACACCCGGAGGCCCCAAGTGAGTGGGCCCGGCTCACATGTGGACGTACTGTACAGCTTCACCGACAGCCGCCGTGCCCGCTCCAGGTACAGGATGGCGAAGCTCCGGTAGTCCGTCTCCCCAACAACCACGTCGATCGCCCCACGGGCACCTCGGGCTAGGCAGAGCCCGGTCAGCTGCGTCGGCACCCCCGGCCCTGCACCCCACACCCGCTGCCCTTGCCTCACCTTGGAGCTGGAAGCGGCCCGGGCCACCCATGTCTCTGTAGAGCTGCCGCACCTGCCAGCAGATCCCATCCCTGGGGGTGGGGTGGGAGGAGGCAAACAGGCTCAGGGACCCCAAGCGGGTGGAGCCACGTGGGACAGTGGACCAGGCCACAGCAGGGGTGGGGTCAGGGACTGGGGTAGGGGGAGGGTTTGAGGTTGGGGGGCGGGCAGGGCTCAGTGCTGGGACTCACAGCTTTTGGAAGGTGCTGGCAATCATGGCTGTGCCCTGGGGAGCCAGGTGCAATGCGGTTGCCTCAGCCCGGTGGCCTTGCTCCTGCAGGAAGCGGCACGAGGAGGCCACAGCCACGAGGAGCCACGTCCCTGCAAACTGAGGGCGGGCCATGTGAGGGCACAAGGGAATGGGGGGCTGCCCGGGCCTGACCCCTGCAAAGCCGGGCAAGCTCCTGCCCCCCCACCTCCCCCAACTGTACCTGCTGAGCGTCGAAGTTGGCCTTGGGCTGAATGGTGCTGATGGGAGACAGGGGCCGAGGGGGTCTCTGAGCCCTCTGGCCCAGGGAGACTGCGGCCAAGAGCAGAGTCAAGAGTACAGTCCTGGGGGGCAGCATGGCAGCGGCAGTGACCATGACGGGGCTGGGGGAGGCTGAGGGCGGGATGGCCAATTCCCAGGTCAGAGTCCACTGTCCGGTGCTGCCCAGGAACCCTGGCCAGGAAGTCCACGTCAGTCCTCCTCCCTCCTCAAACCTCCGCCCTGGGCCAGGGTCCCCGGCTCCTGCCAGGCTCCTCATGAACTCAGCCTCATCCTGGACATCTGACCTCGACCCTGCACTTCGTGGCAGGGCCCTGGAGCCATGTCCTGTGTACAAAGTCCAAGTTGACCTCTTGCTCCTTGTCCACAAGCCCCCATCCGATTTCCACTGTGGTCAGTACTCAGACCTTTTCACATTTAACTCCCTTAAACCGCCTAATAGCTCCTTGAGGTAAGAACTGGTCTTATCCCCACATCGAAGAACACGGGGCTCCTGAAACCACTTACTCAGGGCCCACCCGGCACCGGGTCTCAAACCGCAACCCTCTGCCTGGCCCGCAGCCCCGCCCATGAGCCCGGAGCATGGCCGCCGCCCCTGCTGGCCGCCAGGGGCGCTGTTCCGGCCGAGCCCGAGCGCGCGCAGGCGCACAAAAAAGCACCGCCCAGGCCGGGGAACCTGAAGCGCAGGCGCAGAGACAGCCGACGCGGGCTGCGGGGCGCTCGGCCTTCCGCGGCTATCGATGCCTCGGGGCTCGTGTCGTCGGCCTGGCGGGCTCCATCATAGAGACGCGGCGGCCGGAGCGGAAGCGGGTCCGCGGGCCGAGGCCGGGCCGGGGCGCGGGCAGCGCAGCCGGGCGGAGGCGGCCGTGGTGAGTGCGCCCGGCCCCGGGAAGCGTCGTCACCCGGCCCTGGCCCCGGCCCCCGATCCCCGGCCCAGCCGCGGACTCCCGACCCTGGGGGAGCGTCGTCACGGCCGTGTCCGGTCCCCATCCCCAGCCCGGTCTCCGGAGCCCCGGCCCCCGGCCCCGGCGGAGCCCCCGGCCAATGAATGAGTGGCCGGGGCTGTCCACGCCGGGCCCGAGGGACCGAGCGCAGGGCTCTCCCCCGACAGCCCCTCGGAGGGAAGGAGGGCGGGGGCGCTGGCCGGCCCCGCCCCCGTCCCGCCCCCAGCTCTCCGGGCAGTGGCCGCGCCGGCTGGCCGCCCACCCGGAAGGTCTCCCCTAGGCCACCGGGCAGAGGCCGAGGGCCGGCGGGTGCCCCTGGCGGCGTCTAGGGCGGGCGGGCTGGCCCTCGTCCCGCCAGCTCCAGGCCTCTTCTCGGAAAGACCTCTGTCCCATGCTGACAGCTCCGAAGCCTTGGGGCGGCAAGGTCAGAGTGACACGAGTGCGCGGGGGTCACCGGCCCTTCGTTTCTTGGCCTCCGAGCGGTCACCAGCCCTGGCACCCAGTTGTCTCCCTATGCCCGCGAACCTGTCCCCCAAGGCCAGGACCCCTTTGGGATGAGGGTCTGAGGTCCCCAGGGTCCGCCCAACACTCTACTTCAGGCTGGACCAGGACCGGGGTGCTGAGAGGTGTGTGCTGCCCGCCCAGAAGCTGCCTGTTCCAGGGACCCCCTGGGACTTGCAGGGGGTGCCCTCAGGAGTGTGGGGTCCCAGGAGTATGGCTGTCCAGAGAGCCTTGGTGAAGTTGTTGGGTCCTTGGCCCGGTGGGCAGTGCCAGCTGGCCCTCCACGCACACTCAGTCCAATGGAATTCTCATGAGGGCAGTTGGTGGGGCTGGAGGAACAGCCCCCTGGCTCCCTCAGCTCAGCCCCAGGCTCCTGCACCTCTCCTTGGGCCTGGGGGCCGGATCCCCCTCGGTCCGACCGCTGGCTAGGGGAGCCATGCATGGGTTTCAGGGCCGCCTGGGCAGAATGTCACGATGGACGAGGCGGGCACGCCCCTGCTCCCTGACAGCCTGGTCTACCAGATCTTCCTGAGCTTGGGCCCTGCCGACGTCTTGGCCGCTGGGCTGGTGTGCCGCCAGTGGCAGGCTGTGTCCCGGGACGAGTTCCTGTGGAGGGAGCAGTTCTACCGCTACTACCAGGTGGCCCGCGACGTGCCCCGACACCCAGGTCAGCGCCTGCACACGGCCCCTTGGCCCACTGGGTCGGCTGGGTGGGAGGCTGAGCTGTCCCCATGGCCAACATCTTCCAAAGCCACAGTGCTGGGCACCCACTGCCCAGGTCCTCACACTGACAGGGGACAGCTAGGCCACGCCTCAGAGCAGGGAGGCCGAAAGTGGGCAGGGCTACAGGGGGTTGGGGGTGTAGGCTGGTGACCAGGGTGCTCCAGGGGCCCAGCTGGCCCCCACGCTGTCAGGGCCCTAGCCTGTGACTGTGGGAGGGAGGCTTGGGCCCCAGCGGTGACCCCCTCACAGCGGCCACGTCCTGGTACGAGGAGTTCCGGCGGCTCTATGACATGGTGCCCTGCGTGGAGGTGCAGACGCTCAGGGAGCACACCGACCAGGTCCTGCACCTCAGCTTCTCCCACTCGGGTTACCAGTTCGCTTCCTGCTCCAAGGACTGCACCGTGAAGGTGAGAGTGGCCTCGTCCCCACCTGCCACAGTGGTGACACTCTGGGGCTGCGCAACCCAACTGGGTCAGAAGAGAGGGCCAGGCCAGAGGCGAGGGATAGCCCAGCGTGCCACATTCCCATGCGGAGGGCCAGGTCAGGGAAGAGGCAACTTAGCCGGGACCTGGGCCTCTGGCCTGGGCCACACAGGATAAGAGGATGGGGTGGGGCACCCCTAAATGCCAACACTGAGAGGGTCCTGCTCGAAGCCCCTGCTCCAGAGCCAGGCCCTAACCCCGTGTACCCACCCCTGGGGCATGCTGACGGCCAGGAGCAAGGAGCCCCCACCCTGATGGCAGTTTCTGGGCACCGGCTCGGTTGACAATGGCTCGAGAGGGGCTGGAGCTTGCCGCATGGGCCTGGGTGCCCCGTGCAGGGTGGGCTCACGAGGACCCAACGACTTGCCTGCGCAGATCTGGAACAATGACCTGACCATCTCACTGGTGCACAGTGCGGACATGCGGCCCTACAATTGGAGCTACACCCAATTCTCCCAGTTCAACCGGGATGACTCACTGCTGCTGGCCTCAGGGGTGTTCCTGGGGCCTCACAACTCCTCCTCGGGAGAGATAGCCGTCATTAGTCTAGGTGAGAGTGGGCCTGGGGTGGGTCCTCCTGGCCTACCCGGCCCTGCCCCACTCCCGGCCCTCCCCAGCCCCCAGTCTGGCCACCTGCCCAGCACCCCCTTCCCGCAGACACCTTCGCCCTGCTGTCCCGCGTTCGCAACAAGCCCTACGACGTGTTTGGCTGCTGGCTCACGGAGACCAGCTTGATCTCGGGGAACCTGCACCGAATCGGAGACATCACCTCCTGCTCGGTGCTCTGGCTCAACAACGCTTTCCAGGTGCGAGTGGGCACGCCCCCTCCCGTGCCTGGCGCCCCCTCCCCACCCCCACACCCACCACCTGTGGTCTTGCCCCCAGGATGTGGAGTCGGAGAACGTCAACGTGGTGAAGCGGCTTTTCAAGATCCAGAACCTCAACGCCAGCACTATCCGCACCGTGATGGTGGCCGACTGCAGCCGCTTCGACAGCCCTGACCTCCTGCTGGACGCTGGCGCCCCGGGCATGCCCCCCCGCCGCGTCTTTGACCTGGGCAGCGGGGGCGAGGACGAGGTGGCCGGCCCAGCCCCAGCCCCGGTCCGCGGCAAGGAGGGCTTGCGGCGCCTGCTGGATGGCCTCCTAGACGGGCGGGCGCAGTCCCAGCTGTCTGAGCGTGCGCTGGAGACCAAGGTGGCAGAGCTGCTGGCCCAGGGCCGCACCAAGCCCCCAGAGCGCAGCACAGCCGACGCCCGGAGCAAGCTCCTCATCTTCACCACCGGCTGCCTCACCTACTCTCCACACCAGATCGGTACCGGGCAGGGCCCTCCGCAGTCCCTAGACCTGGGGGTGAGGCTTCCCAGGGACGGGGGTGGGGTTCCAGGGGCCAGGCAGTCAGTGAGTCCGTGGGCAGAGTCCAGTTCATTGGTGGTCCTGGGGCCCAGCACTGTCCAGCCACCCACAGTGCACACTCTGTGGGGCCCAGGAGTGCTAGGGGCTGGGGAGGGACTCTGACTCAGATTTGGGACCAGCAGGGCAGGCAGCACCCACAGACATCTGGGAGCTCCCAGGCACCAGGGTGCCGCCCTGAGGGCTCCGGGTCGCCTTCACCTTGCCCTCTCACAGGCATCAAGCAGATCCTGCCGCACCAGATGACCACGGCCGGGCCTGTCCTGGGCGAGGGCCGGGGCTCAGATGCCTTCTTCGATGCCCTGGACCACGTCATCGATGTGCACGGACACATCATCGGCATGGGCCTGTCCCCCGACAACAGGTGGGCCCCCCACAGTGTTCTAGGGGGGGTGTCTGCAAGCAGCCCGTACTGACCAGCATGCCCTCGCCAGGTACCTGTATGTCAACAGCCGTGCCTGGCCCAGCGGCTCAGTGGTGGCCGACCCCATGCAGCCGCCGCCCATTGCAGAGGAGATAGACCTGTTGGTGTTCGACCTCAAGACCATGCAGGAGGTAAAGCGGGCCCTGCGTGCCCACCGTGCCTACACGCCCAACGACGAGTGCTTCTTCATTTTCCTGGATGTCAGCAGGGACTTCGTGGCCAGGTAGGAACTCAGGGCGTGGTGGGGCCCGGTTGTGGTGGCCAGGGGGCTCATCCCAGGCTGTCCTGCAGTGGGGCCGAGGACCGGCACGGCTACATCTGGGACCGCCACTACAACATCTGCTTGGCCAAGCTGCAGCATCAGGACGTGGTCAACTCAGTGGTCTTCAGTCCCCAGGAGCAGGAGCTCCTGCTGACAGCCAGTGATGATGCCACCATCAAAGCCTGGCGCTCGCCGCGCACTGTGCGTGTTCACCAGGCCCCGCGCCCACGCCCGAGTCCTTTCTTCTCCTGGTTTGCCAGTCAGAGGCGCTGAGGGGTGCTGGGCAACAGGAGGGTCCTGGGTGTCCTTGAGCTGCTGGAACCCATGGAGGATGCCACAGAGGCCCATCCGTGGCCCTTTCCCACAGGCCAAGCTGCTGCCCAGTCCACATGGGGGCAGAGCAGCTCACAGCAGTAATGCCTTAGGCAGGGGGGTCCAGGAAGGCTGCAGGGAGGGGATGGCCTGACCCCCACCACGCTTGCACACACACCGCCTCCCATAGCCAATCGTGATGCTCAGCACTTGAGCGGCCTCCTGGCTGGCTTGGGGTGCACAGGACACTGGTGGCCCTGCTCTTCACCCACCCCCTTCCCACGGGCATGGGTCCTGGGACAGTCAGCACGACACACACCCTTCAGCTGGCCCTGTGGGACCCTGGGCGGTGTTTCCTGGGTCCGACCTCACCCTGGGAGTCCCAGGCTCCCTCTGGGAATTTGCGCACCAGAAATGTCAGTGACGTGGGTCAGTCTGCCATGGGCCCGGGCAAACTGCATGTCACTGGTCACCCATTCAGGGCCTGAATAAACTTTAGTTGGCAACAGCACACCGCTGTTCGTCTCTGTATGCAGGGAGGGCGTCATGGTATCTATGTGGCCTCTTGCCATGCCTGCCTGACATGGTGGGATGCCGAGGCTGTGGTGGACATGGGAGCCACACTGAACCGGGCCGTGTGGCTCCAGTCTGCATCCCCAATCACTGCCCCCGTGACCTCTGAGGGGACAAGGCCGTGAGCACACAAGACACCTCAGCACGTCCCCTGCGCTGTGTGTTCACCGCCAGCAAGGAGATGTGAAGGGACACGCAGCCAGGCAGGACTATGAAGGATGAGGGACAGCATGGCAGGCGGGAGGAGCTGCATCCAGCCCCTGGGGCCACGAGAACTGGCACAGCATCAGCAATCACAGTCGTGTCCTTGAGGGAGTTCCCTGACTGCAGGAGGTGGGCACGTGATGTCAGGGACACAGAGCAGAACCGTAGTAGAGGGGTGGGGGTGACCCCGGCTGTACCCTCAGGCTTGGCCCAGGCCCATCCTGGGGCCTCACCTGGCCCCTTGTCCACTTCAGGATGCCCAGATGACAAGGTGATGAGTGGGGCGTTGACAGGCAGCAGGCCTGACGAGTGCGCCTGGCGGCACGTGGAGTTCCTTGGGTTGGACTATGCCAGGCTCTGTGCGCAGCAACACAGGAGAAAAGACAGAAATGGACAGGCCCTTCAGGGACGACAAACTCCATGTCCCTCCAGGCTAGAGGCAGCTCAGGTCACCTGCTGGGAGGGAGAGGGCTGGGCAGGGAGCCAGGCACGGACCAAAGGTCAGGGAAGCTGGGCTGCTGAGGAGTTGGGCCAGGAGGGCAAAGGGCCCAGAGGAGCCACTCACAGCCAAGCATCCACCAGCATGGGCTGTACACCCAGAGCACAGGAGCCCCAGCCCCACGGTCCTGACGGCAAAGCGCTGGCTGCTGGGGTTCACGTCAGAACCCCCAGACATGGGCGAGAACAAGGAAAACTGGAGACAAGCACACAATAGAGACGGAACCCACAGGCTCACTGACTCATGAAAGCAGTGAGCAAACTCCACAAACCCAAATATGTTCGAGAAGCTGCAAAAATTGAGCAACTTTCTGAAAAGAACTTAAAATATATCTAATTTAAAGTTATCAAGGAAACTAACAATAAAATCTACAAAACAAAGGCAAGGGGATAGGAATCAAGAACACGTAGAAATTTAAAAATTAAAGGAAGTCCATGGAAAATAACAGGCAGAACATCTGAAATGAAGAGCTCAGAGCATGGGAGAAGGTCCGCCCCACCCAGCTGTGTGAGAATCGGGACAAAACTGCAGGAAAACAGGAAGAGAGAAACATGAAGAGGAGCGAGGCATGGATGGTGGCACGGACACTCAGCACACACCTACACGGGGGCTCCAGGAGGACAGGGAGGCGGGTACTCAAGGGTTTCAAGAAAAAACGGCTCAAGTTCTGCAAGACGAAAATTCTCCGGCCACACGTGTTGAGGTCTGACCCAGAAAATTCTCACACACCAGATGACAGCTGCGAAGCCGTGGACCAGCAAGGGTGTGGAGACAGCGTAAGAGCTCTGAGGGGCAGTCCTGAGCCCGGGTGAGATGGAGCAGGCATGGAGGCCCTGTCCCTTGCACTGTGCTACAAAACCTGCACAGAGGCCTGGAGCAGCTAAGGACTAAAGAGGGCACCGCAAGTCCCACAGGACCAGCACTGTTCACCACCACTCGCCCTCAGTCCCCGGCCTGAACTCAGCATGGCCGGAGCAGCCTGCGGGGGGAACTGGGAGAGGAAATCCCTGATGCTCAGTGTGTGGAAATGCCCGGGGTCCTTTTTCCTCTATCTTTAGTGCCCCAGGCCATCCCTGGTGGCAGTAGGAGTGGTGGCTATGGAAACCCATGAGAACCACTCTCTGAGGCAGGCACCATGCTGCTGTTCAGTGCAGCCCCTGTTACTTTGCTCTCTGCTGTCATGTTGAGTGGACCCAGACATGGCCCAACCAAGGAAGCTATGATGGAGAGAGGGCACCAAGAGCCCCACATTTCTGGCTGAAGGACCAGACAACAGTGCCAGCAACCAGACTAGAGGGAGCAGCTTGGGAAACAGCCCATGAAGCAGTTATGACCCCAAGGCTCAGCCTTGGGCTACAGAGGCGTGGATCTGCTCCTAATGATCAGACCCAAGAGTCTGACTGCTTGCAGACCAGCACCTGAGTCCCAGTCTGAGGACTGGATGGTGCAGACGCAGGACCAGACCAAAGGGCACGGCTTTGGTGCCTGGACTGATGCTGGGTCCAGCCCACAGATGGCAGCTGGAACATGGGCCTGAACCTAACAAGACCAAGTGCTTGTGAAACAAAAACATCACCATTCTCCACAGGACTTAAACAAGACCCAGATCTAATAAAGGAATATTCAAAATGTCCAGAATATAACTCACAATTACTTGGCATATAAAGAGCCATGAAAACTTCAACTCACAAGGGAAAAGACATTGAATGGATGCCAAGGATGAGAAAACACAGATGCTGAAATTATCTGATAAAGACTCTCAAATAGCTATTATAAAAATGCTTGAATAAGCAATCACAAACATTTTGCAGCGGATGCAAAAATAAAGTCTCAACAAAGAAACAAGATATAAGAGGAACCAAATGAAAATGTTAGAACTGAAAATCAAAATAACCAAAATTTTAAAACTCCCTGGACAGACTCAATAGCAGAATAGAGATGACATAGGAGTGAATGAACTTTACTGAAGACAGATCAATGGAAATTATCCAACGTAAACAACAGAAAGAGAAAAGACTGGGGGGTTGGGGGGTTCACAGTCCCAAGGACCTGTGGGACAGTAACTCAAGGTCTAACATTTCTATCAGTGGAAGCCCAAAAGTAGAGACAGTGATTTGAAGAAATAATGGCTGAAAAGTTCTCAAATATGGTGAAAGACATACACCTACAGATTCAAGAAGCTTAGCAAATCCAAAACAGGATAAACTCAAAGACATCCACACCCAAATACTCTAATCTACTCAAACTGCTGGAAACTGGAAACAAAAAGTGCTGAAAGTAGTGACATGGGTGACTGCAGACTTCTCATCAGAGACAACGAAGCCACAGGAAGCGGCACAACATTTTTTTAAGATCTGGGGAAAAGGAAAGACTGTCAACCCAGAAGTCTCTATCCAGTGAAAATGTCCTTCGTGAATAAAGGTGAAATAAATTCTCGAATGAAAGACAGTCAGAGGATTTGTAGCCAGCAGGGCCACTTTAACAGAACTGCTAACAGAAGCGCTTCCGACAGGAGGGAAGTGAGATCAGAGGGGACATGAGCGATGAGGGACAGCAACAGGAGTGGTACACACTCTTCTCCATATTTCTTTAAAACACGTTTACAGTTGAAAGAAAAGGTTACCAGGTTGGCTCATGGAGCTGTTAGTCCACACAGATGTAACACGGGGCGATAAAGGAGCCCGGAGGGTGGTAAGGTTTCTAAAACCCAATCAAGGTGCAACACTGTGGTTCCAAGGAGATTGCAGTTAGGATGTTGTGGTCCTTAGAACCACTACCAAAAATACTACAAAGAGAGAGTCAAAATCACAACAGATAATGTCAACCTTAAAAATCAAATAGCCAGTTATCTTACCAACAAAAGGCATTTCTTCGGGAATTACTGAAGAATTGCAATTTGGGACCTGCAATTCTATGCTGCCATGCTATGGCGGACCACAGGGAAGTCCAGCTGTCGAAGGAGAGGAACGTTACTTTGTAGAAACAGGAGGAAGTTGGGAGGGGCTGTTTTGCACAAAGTCCACTGGAGAAAAGCAAGAGTTCAGGGTGGTGATGGCTTCTCACGGGCTAAGCTGCTGGGGTCCTGGATTTCTGTCTGGGACGCGATGGACATTGCCTCCTGTGTTGACGGCTCCTGGAACTGGCCTGGACGGGCTGCAAGGGAGCGCCCACTTTGGGCCTCCTGACTCCATTTGAAATGAGGTTTCCCTTTATTAGTTGTCACAACAAACTAAAACAGAATACTAAAAAATGTTCAAATAACTCTTTATAGGCAGGAAAGAGAAAACTGAGGACCAAAAGCAGACAGAAAAGAGAAAACAACAAAACGGTAAACATATCTAAGCATATCAATAACTACATTACTGTCAAAATTAAACTTAAAAACAAAAACCTACTATGCATCTGTAAGAAACTCACTTCAAATATAATGACATGGGGAGATTAAAAGTAAAGGATGGAAAACATATTCCAGAAAATTATGAATAAAAGGAAACAGGGTTGGCTATGTTAATATCAGACAAAGTGAAGTACACTTCAGAAAAAAAGATTACCGGGGAAAGAGGGACATTACACAATGATAAAAAGGTAAGTTCACCAGGAAGATGTAACAATCCTAAATATGTGTGCACCTCACAAAAGAGACTCAAAACACAGGAAGCAAACAGTGACAGTCCTAAGACGAGAAACAGACAAATCCACAGCTACCTACAGCTGGAGGCGGAAGTGCTCCCCTCCCCGTGAGAGACAGCAGGAGACAGAACGAGCAAGGATGCAGAGTGGAACGCCACCACCGTGGTAGTTTCCCAGGGATGCTGTGACAGAGCAGCACAAACAAGCAAGTTTACAACAGAAACTGACTATCTCACGGTCCTGGAGGCCGGAGTCTGAGATAAGGTGCTGGCAGGGCCGCTCTCTCTAGGGGAGGGCCCTTCCTTGCCTCTTCCCAGCTTCTGGTGCTTTGCCAGTAATCTTTGGCGTTCCTCGTCTTGTAGATGCACCACTCCAACCTTGTCTTCACATGGTATCCTCCCTAGATCTCTTCACATCGTCTGCCTGCTGTGCATGTCTGTGTCCAAATCTACCCCATTTTTTTATGTTTAAAAAATTTATTTTGAGGCTTACGTTTTTAAAAATTTATTTTTACTGAGGTATGATTGGTTTACAACACTGTAATTTCAGGTGTACATTATTATACATCAGTGTCAGTATAGACTGCATCGTGTTCACCACCAGTAGTCACCATACTTATGTGCCCCTTTATCCCTTTTGCCCACCTCCTTCCCCCTCCTCCTCTGGTGACCACTAAACTGTTCTCTTTGTCCATGTGTCTATCTTCCATGTGAGTGAAATCATACGGTGTTTGTCTTTCTCTGTCTGGCTTATTTCACTTAACATAATACCCTCAAGCTCCATCCATGTTGTTGCAAAGGGGATGATTTTGTCTTTTTTATGGCTGAGTAGTATTCCATTGTATATATACACCACATCTTCATTCATCAGTCGATGGGCACTCGGGTTGCTTCTACTTCTTGGCTATAATGAATAATGTTGCAATGAATATAAGGATGCATATATTTCTTTGTATTGTTGATTTCAAGTTCTTTGGATAAATACCCAGTAGTGGGATAGCTGGATCATACAGTATTTCTGTTTTTAATTTTTTGAGAAATCTCCATACTGTTTTCCATAGTGGCTGCACCAGTTGCACTCCCACCTGCTGTGTACGAGGGTTCCCTTTTCTCCACATCCTCCCCAACACTTACTATTTCTCGTCTTGTTAATTATAGCCATTCTGACGGGTGCAAGGTGACATCTCCTTGTAGTTTTGATATGCATTTCCCTGATAATTAGTGACATTGAACATCTTTTCGTGTGCCTGTTGGCCATCTGTGTACCTTCTTTGGAAAAATGTGTTCATATCCTCTGCCCATTTTTTGTTCGAGTTGTTTGTCTTTCTGTTGTTGAGTTGTATGAGTTCTTTACATATTTTGGGAATTAACCCCTTGTCAGATATATGATTTGCAAATATTTTCTCCTAGTTGTCTTTTCGTTTTGTTCATGGTTTCCTTTGCCTTGCAGAAGCTTTTCAGTCTGATGAAGTCCCATTTGTTTATTTTTCTTTTGTTTCCCTTGCCCGAGTAACACGGTATTTGAAAAGATGCTGCTACAACCAATGTCAAAGGGTGTACTGCCTATGTTTTCTTCTAGGAGTTTTACAGCTTCAGGTCTTATATTCAAGTCTTTAATCTGTTAATGATAATGATCTACGTTCATTCTTTTGCATGTGGCTGTCCAATTTTCCCAACACCATTTATTGAAGAGATTTTCTTTTTTTCATTGTATGTTCTTGGCTCTTTTGTCAAAGATTAGCTGTCCATAAACGTGTGGTTTTATTTTTAGGCTCTTGATTCTGTTCCATTGATCTGTGTGTCTGTTTTTGTGTCAGTACCATGGTGTTTTGATTACTATAGCTTTGTAGTATATTCTCAAGTCAGGGATTGTGATGCCTCCAGATTTGTACTTTTTTCTCAGGATTTCTTTGGCTATTTGGGGGTCTTTTGTTGTTCCATACAAGTTTTAGGATTCTTTGTTCTATTTCCATGAAGAATGTCATTGGGGTTCTGATTGGGATTGCGCTGACTCTGTAGATTGCTTCAGGTAATATGGACATTTTAACTATGTTTATTCTTCCAATCCATGAGCATGGAGTCTCTTTCCATTTCTTTATGTCTTCTTTGATTTAAATGAGTCTAAGAATTTATCCAATTCTAGCTTGTCCAATTTGTTGGGATTTAGCTTTTCACAGTATTCTCAAATAACCCTTTGTATTTCTGTGGTATCACTGTAATTTCTCCTCTTTCATTTTTAATTTTATTTATTCGAGCTTTCTCTTTTTTCTTAGTGAGTCTGGCTAAGCGTTTGTCAATTTTGTTTATCTTCTCAAAGAATCAACTCTTAGTTTTGTTGACCCTTTCTATAGTTTTTTAAGTCTCTATTTCATTTATTGCTGCTCTGGTTTTTATTACTTCCCTCCTTCTGCTGACTGTGGGCTTTGTTTCTTCTTTTTCTAGTTCTGTTAGGTGTAGTTTAACATTGTTTATTTGAGATTTTTCTTGTTTGTTAAGGTGGGCCTGTGTTTGTTATGAATTTTCCTCTTAGGGCCCCTTTTGCTGCATCCTATAAGAGTTGGTATGTTGGGGGCCGGCCCAGCTGCACAGTAGTGAAGTGTGCACATTCCACCTCAGTGGCCCACAGTTCGCCAGTTCAGATCCCAGGTGTGGCCATGGCACCGCTCATCAAGCCATGCTGTGGTAGGAGTCCCACATATAAAGTAGAGGAAAATGGGCACGGATGTTAGCTCAGGGCCAGCCTTTCTCAGTAAAAAGAGGAGGATTGGCAGCAGTTAGCTCAGGGCTAATCTTCCTCAAAAAAAAAAAAAAAAGGGTTGGTATGTTATATTTTCATTTTCATCTGTCTCCAGGTATTTTGTGATTTCTCCTTTAGTTTCTTCAATGATCAAATTCATCCAGTATCAGTAGCATGTTGTTCAGTCTCCACATATTTGTCACTTTCCCAGCCTTTTTCTTGTAGTTGATTTCTTGTTTCATAGCATTGTGGTTGGAAAAGATGCTGGATATGATTTCAATCTTCTTAAATTTATTGAGGCTTGCCTTGTTTCCCAACATATAGTCTATCTTTGAGACTGTCCCATATGCACTTGAGAAGAATATGTACTCTGCTGTTTTGGGATGAAATGTATCTATTAAGTCCATCTGGTCTAGTCAAATCTCCCCTTTTTATAAGGACACCAGTAATATTGGATTGGGCCCATCCTAATAACCTCATTTTAACTTGATTACCAATGTAAAGACCCAATTTCCAAATAAGGTCACACTCTGAATTAGGATTGGGACTTCAACATATCTTTTTTGGGAGATACAATTCAACCCATACCAATTACCAACCGAATTTAACTGATATGTATAGCACATTCCACCAATAACAGCAGAATACACATTCTTTTCAAGTGCACATGGAACATCCACCAAGATAGACCACAGCCTGCGGCATAAAACAAACCTCAACTAGTAAGTGTCAATACTTCCAAACTCCTTTTATATAAGACCAACATAACTCTAATACCAAAACCAGAGACTACAAAAAAGACAACTACAGACCAATATCCCTTGCAAATACAGATGCAAAATCCTCAACAAGTTATTATTAAACCAAATCCAGCAATATATAAAATGAATAGTATGCCACTACTAACTAAGATTTATTCCAGGAATGCAAGGCTGGTTCAATATTCAGAGACCAATCAACAGAAGCTACCATATGAACAGTACAAAAGATGGGGCCAGCCCCGTAGCCGAGTGGTTAAGTTCATGCACTCTGCTTCAACCCCACGGTTTTCCCGGTTCGAATACTGGGAGTGGACATGGCACCACTCCTCGGGCCATGCTGAGGTGGCGTCCCGCATGCCACAACTAGAAGGACCCACAACTAAAAATACACAACTATGCACCAGGGGGCTTTCAGGAGAAAAAGGGAAAATAAAATATTAAACAAAAACAAAAACAGTATAGAAGAAAAACTACTTAGACATATCACTTGATGCAGAAAAAGCACTTCACAAAGCATCCAGTCATAAAACTCTCAGCAAACTAGGAGTAGAAGGGAACTTGCTCAAGGAGAGGAAGGGCACTGACGAGAAAGTCTACAGGTAACATCACACTTAGTGGTGAAAGAGGGAATGCTTTCCCTGAGACCAGGAACAAGGCAAAGACGCCCCCTCTTACCACTCCTGGTCAGCCTCACAGCAGAAACTTAGCCAGTGGAACAAGGCACACAAGACAAATGAAGGCATTCAGACTGGAAAATAAGAAATAAAACTGTCCCTATTCAGAGACAACATGTTTGTTTACGCATAAAATCCCCAAAAATCCAACAACCCCTAGAGCGAATAAGTGAGTTTATGAAGCTTACAGGATAAAAAGACAACACACAAAAATCAACTGTGTTTCTAAACATTAGGAATACACAATTGGAAACCAAAATTTAAAAAACACCTTTTACCATAGCTCAAAAAAGAAAGAAATGCTTAGGCATAAAGCTAAGAAAACATGTACAGGATATGTATGCTGAATGCTACAAAATGATTTTAAAAAACCCCTAAGACCTAAATAGAGACAAATTATACACATGGATTGGAAGACAACAAGATGTCAATTTTCCCAAAACTGATCTATAGATTTAACACAATTCCAGTCAGAATCCTAGCAGGGTTTTTGTAGATATAGATAAGTTGGCTTTAAAATTTGTACAAAAACAGCTGAAACAATTTTGAAAAACCAGAACAGAGGGAAGAAGAGAAGTGAAGGAAGAGATATGGACATCCATGGAACACAACAGGTCCCACAAACGCGGCAAATGAGCTTACGCAAGTACAAAAACGAGTCACTGGGGAAGGAGAGGCTACAGCTGTGCGAACAGCCACACAGTGGACATCATTTCAGTAAACGGTGCTGGGACAACCGGCTATCCACATGCACAAAAACGAACCTAGACCCAGACCTCACACCTGATACAAAAATTAACTCAAAATGGGTCGTAGATCTGAACGTAAAATGCAAAACAATATACACTTGTAGATGGTGTTGGGCAAAGAATTCTCAGATCGACTCTATAAAGGCATAGTCCACGTTAGAAAAAGCTGATCAACAGGACTTCATCAAAACTCACAACTTTTGTTCTGAAAAACACTGTTAAGAGGATGAAAAGATAAGTCACAGACTGGGAGAAAACATTTACAAATTACATATCCGACAAAGAACTTGTATTTAGAATATATGAATAACCCTCAAAACTCAACAAGAAGAAAACAAACAACCCTATTTAAAAATGGGCAAAAGACAGGCACAGACCCTTCAGCAAAGAAGACACTCAGCGTTGTCAGACACCAGGGAAATGCGCATCAAGCAGACAAGACACCACTGCACACCTGTCCCAACGGCTAAAACAGAAAAGCAAATGATGCAACGCGAAGTGCTCCTGAGGACGTGGAGCAACAGGATCTGTGACCTGCACTGGTGGGAACGCCCCTGCTACTGTCTCAGTCAGCTCAGGCCACGTAGCAAAACCACAGACATTTATTTCTCACAGTTCTGGAGACTAAAGTCGGAGATTAGGGTGCCAGCACGGTGGGGAGGGCCCTCATTTGGGTGGCAGACTTGTCACCGTGTCCTCACACGGCTGAAAGGGCGAGGGAGCTCTTTGGGGTTCCTTTCACAAGGGCATGAATCCCATCCATGAGGCTCTGCCCTCACAACCCAAGTGCCTCCCAAGGCCCCACCTCCTAACACCGTCACCTTCAGGGTTAGGTTTCAACATGATAATTTTGGTGGGAGGTGGACATAAACATTCAGACCATGGCAGCTACTCTGGAAAATGGTTTGGCAATTTCTTACGAATTTAAATTACACTCACCTTGTGACCAGCAACACCACTCCTTAGAGAAACAGAAACTTATGCTCAACAACAACCTGTACACAAATGTTCACAGCAGCTCTACTCATAAATGCAAAAACCTAGCAATCATTCAAATACCCTTCAACAGGCATATGTATAGAGACAAACTGTCATCCATCCGTACAATGAAGTGCTGCTTGGCAAAAAAAAAAAGAGGAACCAAGTTTTGACGCCTGGAACATCCTGAATCTCAAAGGCACTCTGCTTAGTGAAAGAAGCCATCTCAGAAGGTTACACGCTGGGTGACTCCATCTACGGCACGTTCTTGAAAAGACAAAAGCGTGATGGAGAACGGGCCAGTGGCTGTCAGGGTTACGGGGGGAGTGACCATGAAGGGGCAGCAGCTCTGAGATGACGGAGCTGCTATGCATTGTGGTCGGCGTGGTGCTTACCTCAGTTCACACACGTCTTCAAACTCAGAGCGGCACTCAAAGAAACATCACAAGTCAACTTTACTATGTGACAAAAAACTACTAGGGAGAAAACACATTTACCTGTAAAAGAATAACAGACTTGCAACAGGCCCAGGCAGCAGTGGGTTCCAGCGTCAAAGTGCTGAGGAAAATAACCATCAACCCAGAATTCTGAACCCAGACCGTCAACACCAAAGTGAGGGCAAGATGAAGACACCTGCGACACAGGACAACCACAGGCCCGAGAGAGAACTTCAGCTGCATCCCCTCTCCAGACAAGGACACAAACAGGCTACAAGCCAGCTGTGAGCAAACAGCACACGCCATGCTGTGATCTCTGTTGGATTTTTACAAAAACTATTTTTTGTGTTGAAGAAACCAGAAGAAACTGAAGTTCTGGATAACATGGAGACTAAGAGAGCAGGAGGCCAAATAAAGGCAGGAATTGAAAACCAAATCCCAGTGAGAGTGTCAGACGACACAGCAGCTCCTCTAACAGTTAAGCCCCTGGCCCTGCAATCCCACGTGCAGGCGTCTTCCCAAGAGAAGTGAAGTCACACATCCACACAAAGCTCGCACACCGATGCTCACAGCAGGACGACTCACAACAGCCAAAAAGTGGAAACCACCTAAAAGTCCATCAACGGATGAATACACTAAGTGGGGTCCGTCCACACAGTGGAGTATCATTCAGCCTTGAAAAGGAATTAAGTCCTGATTCATGCCACAGAACCCCGAAAACTTTATGCTCAAAGAAGCCAGACATGAAAGGCCATGTTGTATGATTCCACTTACACGAAAGTCCAGAACAGGGAAAGCCATGGAGACAGAAAGTGGATCAGCAGTTGCCAGGGGCGGGGGACGGGGGATGTCCTAACACTAGCGTTACAAAGACAGCTCTGTAAAACTCGGCCCTCAGTGGTAGGCAGAGCTTGCTGCCTCCCAGAGAGGTGACAAGGTGGCTGGACGAGACCCGCTCATGGGGTCTTCCTCTGGAGCATTCAGTTTCTCCAGGGGACTCTGGTTTGCCTGCGGGAGCATCTCCCCACAGTGGCCAGCACTCAGCGACGGCAGAGGAACTGCCGCCCTGCAGTTCTGGGTGTAGACGTCAACCCTCTTCTGTGGAGCCCAACCCTGATCTCCTCTGCACTGCGGGGTGGGCATCTTTAGTCCCGAGCTCTTCTGGCAAGTGCTCCAGACTGAGACCCCTGCCCCCAGCTGCCGTGGACAGCAAAAGAGGACCTGGAAGGCGGCTGGCCGCACAGTCTTGGAGCCAACGCCCTTCCATTTCCCGGCCTCTCCCAGACCCCAGGTGCAGGGGTGGCAGCCCCACTGCCCACCTTCCAAAACCGATCTATGAGTCTCACACCTTTAAAATCCAAGAGTCTCGTTTGTGGATATAGAAATGCACAGAAACAAAATTCAAAATGCAGACAGAAGAGGAGGAGAGCTCGTGAGGATGGCGCATTTGAGAGCTGAGTGGTGAGAGGGAAAGGGGAGAAAAGCACTTCGACTTGGCCGCAGTGTTTCTTTTTAATTAAAATGCGTACGTGCGTAACTCAAAACGTGCACACGTGTGCGTGCTGGGAGGTGGACACAGGCGCTTGTTCCATTATTCTCCGTGCTTTTCTATCGTTTAACTTCTCAAAAGAGAGATCTCAGTGACCATGTCAATGGGAAGTCAAACGTGTCATGGGTTCTCTGTAAAGACCCCGGGCAGCCCTAGCCTGAGAACAAATGACCGGTCACTAGTGCAGCTAGGGGCAGACAGTCCTTGGCCAGGACCCCCATGCTGCACCCCACAGGGCTGAGGCCCTGACCCAGGTCTAAGTGGGGTTCAATCCTGTGGCCAGAGTGCTAGCACTGCGGGTTGTTGAGGAAATGCCTGATACCCGGAGAAGGCCTGTTTCCAGGGGCAATGCCACTCATCAGATACCCAAAGACAAACGAAGCCACTGGCCACTCGTCCATGGCAAGGGGTCCCTGCACAGAGGGGCAGGGCAGGCCCAGGATGGGGGGGCATAAGTGTGGCCCTGCTCTCAAGGCAGCCCCTGGGAGGCCTGAAGGAGGAGGAGCTGGTCAGCAAAGAATATTCCAGAAGACAGAACCAGCTTCGCCACAGCCCCAGGAGTGAACTTGGAGTTGGAGACACAGACGGGTGGGACACCTGCAGGGAGGGGCCGTGGGAGGCAGGAAGCCAGGAGGCCCCTGCGGGGGTCACTGCTGCCAAGGCTGGAGCCAAATGGACACCACTCACCACTGATATTCAACGGTTTAATAACGACTTCTCCACGGCCCAACGGCGCAGCTGTCTTGCGGTGGGGCTGACTATGTGCCCCGTACACACTGCGGGGCAGCCAATGGGACGCTCTGAGGACACGGGTGCTCTCGCTGCCCACTGGCCTGGCCAGGCTGGCCCAGCAGAAGCTATCCTCAGGGCAGCAGCCTGAGAATGTCCCTTCTCTCCAGAAGCTGAAGGGTGGGGCTGGGCGCCAGAGAGCTCCTCGTGTGGCTGGATTGGGGGTGGCCCCTCTCCTCGTAGCCCTCCCTGCCTTCTGCTCGCCTCACCCCCCCAGCCACTCCTGCTACATACCAAGAGCTCCGAGCACTTGCATAGGACGGCTGGCCGGGAAGCCCACACGGGCCCACGGCCCACTCCACATGGCCTGGGCTGAGGCCTCTGCCCAGGAGGCAGCCCCTCCCCACAGGTTGTGAACACAGCAGGCGCCTGCCCACATTGAGGCCCAGGCCTGACGTGGTAGCTCCTCAACCCCAACCCCTGACCCTGGCGAGAGGGGGCTAGAGCCCCGTCAGGTCCACGATGGCCTTGATGAAGATGGCGTCATCGCGCACATAGGAATTCTTGGCCTCCATCTTAGAGACAGGGCAGAAGAGAGGGCAGCCGCTTGCAATGTTCATGTCACTGACAGGCCTCTGGAAAGAGGAGGAGGTCACGTCGGGCCTGAAGGCATCGATCACATGCTCCCGATTGTTCTGGTCAAGCAGCATTAAGGTCACCTGGGAGGAGAGCGTCCCCGCAAGGGACAACACTGTGAGTCAGAGGCCCACCAGCTCTGGCTCCTGCGGGCCTAGATGACTGGACAGCAGGCAGCCAGATGCACGTCCCCACGGCAGGTGCCCTGCTCTGCAGTGGAGCGCTGGGACCACTGCCACCACGTGTCAGCCCTTATCTGGGTCATTTGTGACCATTCTGGAATCTTCTATCCACTGACACCCAGGATCTGAAGCTGAAGCCTACCTAGCGCTATGGAACTGTGCTCATTTGTGCTTTTTCTAAGTCATACTCATCGACAGATGCTTTCTCACCAAAGAGAAAGCCCACTCTCAGAGAGTGCCCACTGCCCACCCTGAGGACAGCACTCATCAGGGAGGAGCCACAACTGCCTGTGGCGCCATCCACCCCAGTGCTCTGCTCCACTCCCTCCTCCACCGCAAGGGCCACAGGGCTGCCCCAGCGTTGTAAAAGGAAAGGACAATTCTGTACTGACCTCATCCCTAGATCTTCAATTCCTCAACCAAAAATGAATTCTAGTTGTCAAAGTAACAGATTACATCCTCAAATAAAGACTCTTTAACTGCATTCCTTCCTTTGAAACGAACTCTCCAAGGTGGCATTTTTAAGTGCTGGTCCTGAGTGGCCATGAGATAGCAAGCAGCCCCAGTCATGACCAGCACTTGGAAGCTGTGGAGCCAACTAGGCACCACCAGAGCGCCCCACACACTGACAGTGACCCGCCTGCAGGCCCCGGGGCCAGGAGCCCAAACACCCATCCAGACCCCCACAACAGCCAGTGGGGCTCCCAAGTGCCCCCAGAGCAGCTGCGGGGAAGGCCTTGCGCACCTTTTGGTTGAAGGGCCACCGCAGGAGGGCGTCGTTGGGGCCCTTCATCACCACAAAGAAGAGAGACACATGTGTCCCACGCCCAGTGCCATCTCCGTTCAGGTAGATGCGCAGACACATCTTGTAGCCGTACCTGCTCGTGTAGAAGGCTGTGGGGGAAGGTGCTGGTGAACCACGCCCCAAAGGACGCGCGTCCTACCGGCCACCTTCCCCGGAGAGACAGAGAAAGTGCTCAGGTCTGTAGCCACAAAGAGGGAACTTTTTTCTCAACGAATGGAGAATTAGTTGCTAGTCAAAATAAACTTCTTAAAAAAAAAAGTAGTAATTAGAAATAGCGTTTTTAAGAACCCTAACGTAAATTGGCCATGTGTGAACTAGCCGTGAACCTGAGAGGCGGCTGCAACAATGCCTGAGAACCACTGCTGGGGCTCCGGGCAGAGGGGCCTGGCCTGGAAGAGACGACAAGAGGCTGAGAACCCGGGCTGAGCCACAGCCAGCGGCTTTCACACCCAACAGGGTGCACAGGAAAAGAGTGACAGCCAGGCACGTGGTGGCTGCTGCTTCTAACCCACAGGACGCGGCCCTGAGCAGAGGCCACGTGCAGACAGCAGCCAACGGCCTCCTCTGCCTCCTCGCTTGCGCCTCCAGAAACCACTTCCGTCAGCTCCCTGGACTCCCATCCATTCGCACCCAGGATGTGCCAGGCGGGTCGGGCCAGGCAGCCTCTGCCCAAGCAGAGACCAATGTCTATCAGGAGCACATCACGGGACCACCCCAACAGGAGCTCACACTCGGCTGCCAATCCTTTCCCCCAGGTTCTGTTTCAGGTTTTGTCAGAGCAGAACTCACAGGAAATCTGCAGCAGCAGGTGCACTGTAGCTGCCAAGGGAATGTGTGAGCACAGTGGCGCCCGCAGGGCCAAGCCCAAGAGGACGGTGCCCGCACAGACCGCTCCCCTACTGCGCGCCCAGCTCAGGAAGACAGCGTGTGGGCTCAGGCCAGGACACGCCACAGAGGCAGCGGCAGGTCCAGCACACCAGAGTTATGCTGTGGGTCAGCCCACAGCCCCTGCGCTGATGGCGCGTTACCTTCTCTTCCTGCCCCGTAAATTCAAACAGCAGAGGAGCCCACAGCGCTCAGCCCCGGCCCTGGAGCCCACGGCCTCAGCAGCAGATGTGCCAAAGTAAACATTCAGTGAAGGGCATGCAGGGCACCTCCTGCCAGCGGTGGTCGTCCCTGGGGGAGGCCACAGCACAAACAGCAGGAGCCTTGAGGCAAGTGCCTCGGGACAGGCCGCACACGCCGCCTCCTCCACCCCTCTCCAGCAGCACCTCCCTTCAGAGGAGACACTCTCAGCACCCCTAAGGAGACCCACAGCTGGGAGTGGAAAGCAGCGATGTGAGAAACAACCAGCAGCATGGGCAGGAGCTGAACGTGGGAGGGGCCGGCCAAGGGGAGGCCCGCAGGGGTGTCCCACCCCGAGCAGCTGCCCTCACCCCGGTCTAGGCCTTCCCTCCTGTGCCCCGCTCTGCCATCCCACCCCACAGCGAAGGCAAGAGCTGAGACGAGGCTGCAGTGACTGCTGGGGCAGAGGAGCTGGGTTGCTGGGAGGGCTCCCACCTGAGCGGGGATGTGCCGCCCCCTCGCCCTCTCAGGGAGGCAGAGCTGCTCCTGGCGTTAACAGGAGACAGCCTTCAGCCAGGGGAGGATGTGGCCGTCTGGGACAAAACAGCACCTGGGGAGAAGATGGCGGGCGTGCGGCCAGCCACGGCTTCCTGGCGCTTCCTGGTGAAGTCAGAGATCTTCCAGATGAATACCCCATCGAAGGTGGACGCCTCCATCTCGTGGACCTTCTGCTCCAAGTCGGCCATCGCCAGGTCCTTCAGGCCAATGCTCCTCTCCAATTGCTGCACCTGGGGGGCACAGGGAGCCCCGTGAGGACGTGCACCTGCTGGGGTGCCAAGCAGGAGGGGGCCAGGGGCTTCACCCAACTCTACTTCCATGGAGACCACCTTCCATCTCACAGGAATGTGCTTATAAAATTACCCCCATGCCCATCTTTCCACAAGTTTCCAGCAGGACGGCCATCTCCCGGTGCTCCTGAGGCTGCACTGGGCTCAGGCTCTGTCAGGTCAGGCCTGTCTCCACAAGACCCCTAACCCTACCCAGGCCCAAGGTTCAAGGGCTCAGTGTCAGGAAACACACTCACAGAACCCACACCAAGCATGAGGAATGTTCCCATGGCTACCTCTGCCCCACTAGGTTGGAGAAAAGAGGCTGCATTCCCATGGCCTCTAGGAACCCCATGAGTCGGGTCCATCAGTAACTGGGGCTCAGAAAGGGGATCTGCTCAGAGACAGAGTAGACCAAAGCAGAAAGCAAATACCGTGCTGGAAATCAAGGTGCTGCCCTTAAAGCCCTGGCCCTGAAACCCCATGATGCCAGGAGCCTGCCCAAAGGGGTCCCGGGCACCGTGGGGAGACTGCCACCCTGCCCCGGCACTGACCTTGTTACTCAGGGCTTCGATCCTGTCTTGGTCCAGCCGGTGCTGCCGGCCACAGGCCTCGGCGGTCATAGCCACCCTCTCCACCTCCCGGTTCAGGACGCAGACAATGTTCTCAAAGGTAGCCGTCTTCCTCTCCAAGGCCTCACACCTCTGCAGGAGCTCTGCAGCCTTGGAGACCTCCGCCCCTGGGTTCCCCACCTGGCTCTGGCCAAGGAAACTGCTGCTATCTCCCAAGAGGTGCTTTGTATCCAGGAGGACACCCAGCAGCATGGCCAGGTGCTCCTGGAGCCACTTTGCCTCGTGCTCCTGCTGCTTCTCGCTCTCCACCTGCGCAGACAAGACAAGGAGGTTCGCCAGCCCGCACCTGCACTCAGCCCTGACAGGGACCCGAGGCTGCACAGGCCTCAGCAGAGCACGGAAGTGCCTGGAAAGTGAGGTGAAGACCAAGTTAGCAAAGACCGATTTTTCTATCTTGTTTTCCTGCCAGCATTTCATCTGTCACTGTCTAAAGTCAATCGCGTTTCAAAGTACAAACTTTCCTATGTAACTTGCTTGCTCATGTTTAAAGTAACAGGGAAGAATACACCACTACAAAAGTTGCCACAGCAGGGTGGAGGCGGGTGAGAGCGATAAAGCTATGCATCTTCAAACAGTCTTTACTATACAGATCTGCCTCTGCAGCCAAAGTTCTTCCAAACCTTCACAACAAATTTAAAAAATGTTAGATACTCTCAAAAAATCAAAAGTAGAAAGAAACAAATGAACTCCTACGTGAGGCATACCACCCAGAGAGCAGCTCCCCAGTGGCACTCAGACAGGAGACCCCCGCGTTCCAGGGAGCAGCTGCTAGAACTGTTGTGCTCATAACGTGGGAAAGAAGAAACTGTCACTGTGTTCAGGGCCCGAGGTCCCCTGTCAGGGCAACGTGGTCAACACAACACAGGCCCTTAGTGGGAATTAGGCTCATGACGTGTCTTGACCAGTGCACACCCTGGGCCTGCAAGCCGGCCTCTACCAGCCCTGTATCAGGGAACCCCACACCTGAGCAGGAAATGTGCCGGCTCTGTGGCACCTGGAAAAGCACATCACACACAGACTGAGGGATGGCAGGAGGCACCGTCCCTGGTCACTGTTACTAGAAACAAACAAAAGCCAAACGTCTAACACCAAGTATCATCAAGTCACAAATGGCACCACCACCACGGTCACCACCACGAGAAATGCTGCTGGGCTGTTGCTGAGGAGCAGAGTGCCAGGCGTGCCCTAATTCAGGGGGCCCAGGCCCTCAGCTAGCCCGGGGGCTGCACAGTCCCAAACCCTAGAGGAACAAAACAGAGTCAGGGAGGAGGGCAAGGGGCCATGTGGACACAGAGCTGCCCAGGCCTGAGGGAGCCACACGGAAACTGGTAGACGGGCGGCATGCAGACAGGAGGCGGATTAAGGTCCTGGGGTAGGAACAGGTCAGTGTGCTCAAGGACGGCCAGGTCAGTGAACAGGGCAGAGAGACGAGGTCAGAGGCAGCCAGGGCCAAGATCACGCAGGAAGGGACAAGCAGGAAGGGCCACTCAGGCCACAGAGGTGGGGGGGGCCGAGGAGGCAGAGGAGGCGGCGGAGGTACGAGGAGAGGCAGGTGGGATCTGGGAGCCATTGCAGGCAGAGTAGAGAATCTCTGGTAGATTGGACATGATAGGAAGATAAGTGGAGGGTCCAGAACAAGCACCGGGCTTTTGGCCAGAGCAGCTGGGTGAACCAAGGAGCTCTTTTTGGGCAAGGCAGGAGGACAGGGCAGAGGGGGATGGTGGTATGTGGCTGAGGCCTGAGAGGCCCACTAGACATCAGGGGAGGTGTGAAGCACTGACGTTTTCAGCAGACGGGGGAGTCAACGCAGGGCACCTCGAGGTCACCAGGAGGATAAGTGGACGGAGCAGGCTGGGGAGATGGAGCCTAGGACACCTGAGAGCTAAGAAGGCAGAGAGGCAGCCAGGGAGGCGGGAGGGAAACCTGGGGGCCAGGCCAGAGGCCAGGCGGAGACCATGCTCAGGACGTGGGCATGTGGAGACTCCTGCCAGCCTCTGCTCACAGTGCACATCCAGCCCTGGCGGCCCCACAGCAGATCCGCACTCACCATCTCAGGGCAGCCGACAGCGTGGAACCTGCAGGGGACTCGGCATTTGCCACAGGTTCTGACGTGGTCCTGAAACTAGAAGGGCGTGACGTCACAAATGCCATTCCCTCTGCCTGGCCTGTCTCACCACTTCCACCACACCTGGGCCACTGGACCCAGCCCAGCGGCCTCTGCACGCCCCTGCAGAACAAAACCCAACAACCCATTCCAAAGCTGGAGCGCACACACACTCGCACACACGCTCACACAAACCCACTCGTGGTGTCGATAACCGAGGTGGGCATGGGCGGAGGGCCTCATATGTGTGGGCCGTGTCAGAACACCTGTGGAGACCCCATCTCTGGCACAGGCCTCAGCGTCCCAGAGGGCAGCCCTGCCTGTCTCCTCCATCACAGTCTGTAAGACACATCATGTCTGAGGTCCGGGGCCTTGGAGCCGGAAGCCTGGGTTCCAAAGCGAGCGAGGAATGAGGAGCCTCAGCCTGACCAGGGGTCAGACAGCCACAACTGACCTAGTGTGGTGCTGGCCCACAACAACACTGAGACCAACAGAACAGAACATAAAACCCAGAAAGGGGCCAGCTGTGCAGACACTCAGTACTAACACAGGCAGTACGTCGCATCAGTAAAGACAAAGCATGACGTTTTCGTCAGTGGGTGAGGGGCAGCCATGGGATGACTTCAAAGCGGTCCCTCCACCTCCATCCCCAGGGACCTGAAATGTGAGAAAACCAGACCTACAAACACTAGAAGGAAAGGTGATTTCCTCTATGCCCAGGAGCAGGGACAGGTCCCAACACAGAATCAAAATCTAGAAACAGTGACAGAAAAACCTTGACCAGGGTCCCCCAGACAGAAACAAACATGGATGGCCACTTGGCAAGGGGAAGGACAAACAGCTGATGCACACGGAGTCCGGTGCAGAGAGGGGGCCATGAGCCACTGGGAGATGGGGAGGAGTCATGAAGGCTCCCGGTAAGAGCAAGGCACAAGAACTTCAGCCCAAAATTGCTCTGCTCAACCACGCTTCAGTTTCAGAAAGGGAGACGAAAACTACCCTGAGACATGCGAGGTCCGAGGTCTGACCCCACACTCTGCCAGCAGGTGGGGAACACAAACGAGCTCAAAGGCATGCCGAGCCGGCCACACAGAGAGGTGATTTCACTGAGGGCGACTGGATTAGAGGGCACCGGCTGGAAGAGCAGAAAGAGCTGGAAGAAAAGTGATCACCACGTACTTCTTTACTAGCACCATCAGCAGTGACGCTGGTGCTGGTACCATGGAATCATCACATACAGCACAACACACATAAACCATCATGCTCACGTCATTAGGTACGGAGATTGTTTACAGCACAACCTATACACGTGGAAGCTCGGTAAAAATCTGAAGCGGAACCATCAGTATGAACCCACGATGTATTTTCTCTTAAAACAGAGCCAGGATTCCTGCTCTATGACCAAAGTGTTTCACACCAAAGGCTGCGCTGTGGGAAGGAGTGGGGGCAAGGACAAGGCAAGGTGGCCTGCCCACATCTCTGAACCTCAGGATGGCACGGCTCTCACGGGGACGCGCTCCACTTCTGCCCAGGCTTGCGCATCTCTGTCACCAAAAGGTTAACAGAAAAGCAGCCTGCAGGTGGCACTGACACACACAACCAACCACAGGCCGCCGCCTCTCCTTTGGGCACCAGGTTGTAACCCCCACACCACGTGGTACAGGCCCCTCACTGCCAACGCTCGTGCCCATCCTGTCGGTCCTCAGAGGCAGCAGAAACCACTTACCTTCTCGCGTGAGATCTTCTTCTTGCCGCAGCCGTCACAAGTCAAGGGGAACTTGGGGCAGACGTCATGGTGCGCCTGAAAGGGAAATGGGCAGGAGGTCAGAGCCGAGAGACTGGGGATGTGCTGATGCTTGGACGGGGCCTGGCACCCAAGGCATGCCGCACTCCTCATCACTGTCCTTGGCTCCCCTGCTGAGACCACGACCCCTCTAGAGATGGTGCTTGACTTGGGAGGGGGGTCCTGCAGGCACATGCATTAATTTCGAGTTTAGAGCCTCCTCTTCGTCTGGTTGCCCCAGAGCAACACAACAAGGACAAGCCGCTAACAGTGACCGAGAGGAGTGCATCACCACTGCCACCCAACTGAAACGGGCCAACCGGATGGAGAACACTGCCTGGCCCCGAGGCGCAAGGCTGGCGGGACTTCCTGACCAGGACCCGTGAGCAGTTGGAACATCCCCAAGGCCCCTGAGGGGATGCTGCAGGCGCCTGGCGCCTGACGTGCTCTGGCCCTCACCAGGCCTCTGGATCTAACAGCTCATGGAAGGAGGGCACAGAGGACACCTTGGGGAAGCAATCTGCCAAATGCAGAACAGCTGGTTTCTTCAACAAATGGCAAAGAATAAAAGACACCCAGGGAGCCAGCCCTGGTGGCCTAGTGGTTAAGTTCAGCGTGCTCCGCTTCAGCAGCCCAGGTTCAGTTCCTGGGCGCTGACCTGTACCACTCTGTTAGCGGCCACACTGTGCTCATGGCCCACATACTAAAAAACAGGAAGACTGGCATGGATGTTAGCTCAGGGTGAAACTTTCTCAGCAAAAAGAAAAAAGATGCCTGGGTGCACTGTTAAAGATGAAGAGAGACCTCATGGACACAACAATGCAACACAGCAATACATCAATGTGACAGACCCTCATGGAGGTCGGAAACATGGGGACCAGCAAGTGCCAATATGGAGTCTCCATTAAGTTTCAGACGTAGAAGGATGCACGACAGCTCCGTAGAAACGAAGACACCCGTCCATCAGAAACGCATTCTGAGGAATTTGCAGATGAAACGACGGTCTAGGATGGGTTTACTAACAGTCAGCAGGGGCCCGACGCAGCCTGGCGTGTGGTGACGCTGACACAACTGAGCAAAGGGACGTGGGCCTCACACTGCCATTCTGTGTGTGGACTTTTTTCTAAAATAAAATAGCTTTTTAAAATGACTTGGCTTTGGGGCCAGCCTGGTGGTGCAGCAGTTAAGCTCGCACGCTCCCCTTTAGCAGCCTGGGGTTCACTGGTTCGGATCCCAGGTGTGGACCTACGCATTGCTCATCAAGCCACACTGTGGCAGGCATCCCACTTGTAAAACAGAGGAAGAAGGGCACGGATGTTAGCTCAGGAACAATCTTTCTCAGCAAAAAGGAGGACTGGCGGTGGATGTTAGCTCAGAGCTACTGTTCCTCAAAAAAACAAAAATGACTTGGCTTTGACTTCATACCTGGCCCAGATCCCCACAGAGAACCCTCTACCCACACGGCCGCATGACAAGGGCCGAGCCCAGGTGACAAGAGGGGAAAGTGCCAAACTGGCCCCAAGGGCACAACGTGAAGCTCAGTGTCATGGTGACCGCCAAGGCCAGGCCAGGCCAAAACCAGGGTTCCTGCGAGGACGAGCCAGAATGCCCTCACCTTCATGTCGGCCCAGCAGCAGGGCGCCCGGCAGTGCCTGCAGCTGAGGCTTCTCTCCGGGCACTCGTGCTCCAAGTGGTGCTCCTTCTCGCCAAGGCGCACCAGGCCTTTACACGCAGGGCACTCGGTCAGCATGAACGGGCAGTGTCCTTCATGGCAGCTCTGTCAACAGAGGGAGCAGAGTGTCAGCAGAGCACGTGGCAGGACAGCCCCGGCTGCCACAGAGATGGCTGCCCTGGCTGAGGCTCCCAGTTTGGTTTCAGTGCTGGACCCTTGGGACCCTGCCATCAACCCCACAAGTGCCCGGCGAGGGGCACTACACCAAGTGCCAAGAATCCATTCACTATGACACCTCTGCTCCAGATGAGAGACTAGGACCCAATTCCAAGCTGGTTGCACCCCACTCACACCACGACCCCAGGAACGTCCCTGCCTGGGCCTCACCCATGGGGCACAGAGGGGACTGCTCCAGAGTGACATTCAGGGACAAGAGGACCACTGGCCAGACAGGGAGAGGGGCCCCAGAGGGCTGGGATGGGGGACGGAGTGCAGAAAGGCAGGAGCAGAGGGACGGCACCCAGAGAGGGGCAGCAGAGCCAAGGCCTGAGGCAAAGAAAGTCTGGCTGACAGAAGCACAAAGATCGCTGGACGCCGGGCAACCAGGCCCAGAGCGGGACAGATTCTAGGTGGAAAGAAGCAGAGGAGTGATGAGAGCCGACGTGCTGTGAGGAGAAGGGGCCATGGGAGCCAGAGCAAGCAGCAGAGACACAGCTCAGGAGCCCACCCACTTGTCCCCACGGCCACTTGTCCTCAAGCCTGCTGGTCCCAACCCCACTCATCCCAACCCTACTTGTCCTCAAACCCACTGGCCCCAACCCAGCTCACCCCCAGGTCCACTCATTCCAACCCCACTCATACCCAACACTGCTCGGCCCCAGGCCTGCCTGTCCCCACGCCCGCTCGTCCCAACCCTGCTCGTCCCCACGTCCACTCATCCCAACCCCACTCCTCCTCACACCCGCTTGTCCTCAACCCTGCTCATCCCAACCCCACTCATCCCCAACCCTGCTCGTCCCCAGGCCTGCCTGTCCCCACGCCTGCTCGTCCCAACCCTGCTTATCCCCAGGCCTGCCCATCCTTACGCCCGCTCGTCCCAACCCTGCTCATCCCCAGGCCTGCCCGTCCCCATGTCCACTCATCCCAACCCCACTCCTCCACACACCCGCTCGTCCTCAAGCCTGCTCATCCCAACCCTACTCATCCCCAACCCTGCTCGTCCCCAGGCCCACCCGTCCTCATGCCCATTCATCCCAACCCTGCTTATCCCCACTTCCAAGCTGGAGCTGGCTGAGCCCCACTCTCCTGGAGCTGATGCCTGGAGAGGCAGAGTCCCAGCCTTGGGCTCTCTGGGTGACAGCGTCCCAGGAGAAGGGTCAAGTGAGGCAAGGCCCAGGAAAAGCCAGGGCTGTGCAGAAGGACCTGGAGGAAAGAGGGCAGGCACCTGGCTCAGGTCAAGAGTGGAGAATCTGGAAACTGGATCCAGCCACATCTCAGGCTTTGCTGTGGAAGAGCCGCACACAGAGGGATCTGCGGACCAGGATGGTCCTGTGGGTGGACTGGGAGGGGCAGGGCGGGAGGTGGGAGGTAGAAGAGGTGAGAAGGGCAGGCCCAGACTTGTGCTGGGGCCCCATGGATGTGCCCGTGAACCAAATGCCTCTGAGGCAACAGGAAGGATGTGTCAGTCCTGATCCCTGCCCTGCAGGGGCCATGAGCTGAAGAGATGGACAGAAACTGCAGGGAACTCTTGGGAAAAGTGTGCTGTGAAGGCGATGAGAAGCAGGTCGAGGAACCGGGAGCTGAAGGTTGGTTTGCTAAGTTTTTTTATTGTGGTAAAATATACAACATAAAATTCACCATCTTAACCACTTTTAAGTGTACAGCTCAGTGGCACGAAGCACATTCACAATGTTGTGCAGCCGTCCCCACCATCCATCTCCAGGACACTCATCTTCTCAAACTGAAGCTCTGTCCCCACTGAACACTCACCCTCTCTCCTCCCCAGCCCTGGCACCACCATCCCACCTCCTGTCTCTGGGTTGCCTCCTCTCGGCCCTCACGTGAGGAGTCCTACAGGATCTGTCCTTTGGTGTCCGGCTCATCTCACTGAGCACGACGTTAAGTTTTAGGTCAGATGTGCTAGAGCTCGTTTTGCGCGTCCACGCAAAAAACGTGAAGAAAGGGAGCCTGCGGGGAAGAAGGAGGTCACTGCGAGAGGACAGTTCCGGACAGGCCAGAGCCAGAGGAGGGCCCTCCACCATAGGGTCAGCATCTCCACAGAGATTTGGGCTGGGCCCCAACAAGCTGGGCAGCTCTGCCAAGACGCCCACACGAGGTGTCAGATCCCAGAGCATGGTCACAGTGGACCTGAGAGGGACGGGCAGGCCCCAGACGTGTGCTGTTTCCAAGTGGCCCCACAGCT
Organism: Equus asinus; assembly: GCF_041296235.1. NCBI lineage: Eukaryota > Metazoa > Chordata > Mammalia > Perissodactyla > Equidae > Equus > Equus asinus. The sequence continues at coordinate 10,557,809 of NC_091799.1, forward strand.
TCATGGATGAGGAGCAAGCAGGAGCGACAGGTGAACTCCAGAGGGACGGGGCACACGTGTGGCCCCTCCCAGCAGCACAGCCGTGGTGCAGGGACTTCGGATGTGGTGTCCAGTGGCACCCATGCCTTCTGGAGCAGGCACCCTGTGCCTCTTTTAAGTGTACAGACCTCCTGCATGAACACACGCCAGATCAAACGCCACGTGCCCAGCTAGCCTCCCTGGGGGTCCTAGGGCAGCCCAACAGAGCATCCTAGACCTGCCACGTGAGGCCCTGGCCTCAGAAGGACACAGACCAGCCACAAAGGCAGGCCCAGACGGGACCAGGTGCACAAAGCCCTTGATGCTGTAGCAGAGCAGAGGTGAGACCTGGCTCCCAATGGCTCTCGTTCAACTTCCCCGGGGAGGAACCCTGCCACCGTCACCGCAGCCGCTTGGCTGACCCACCACTCCTTGTCGACAACTCTTCAAAGGCTCCCGGCAGGGCCCACGGCCCAGCCCTCCAACACCTCCGTTGCACTCAGCCCGAGCGTAACTTCCTTGAGCCCCAGGGCACCCCGAGGCCTCTGACATATGGATACCACGTACCCTGCGACCACCCAACGGGCAGGGCCTTGCCCGGGACACATTGAGCAAGTGATAACCAAACTGACCAAGCGAGGGGCCTCAGAAATGAGCATGGGTCATGAAGAGAAAAACTGCACATCCCGTCTGGGTACCTTGGACTCAATTCAAAGAGCATCCTTTAAAGTGTAATGAAACACCGGGTGAGATTCGGGCAGGGGTGGGCAGCTGAAAGAAGACTGAGCATGCGGCGCTGCTGTCGATGCGCGAGGGCACACAGACCGTCCACTGACTACACTCAGCCCACACTGCTCGCTGCTCACACCTGCCACATGGCTGACATTCAGGACGTGGCATTCCAGTGGCCCCAGGTCCAAGTCCAGAACAGGTACCCTGCACCACCCCCCTCACAGGACAGCACTTGCTTCGGTGGCTCCCCATCCCTCAGATGCCCAGAGAGAAGCACACGCTTCAGAGAAATCAGCATTTATTCAGCCAGAATTCAAACGCATGTTTAAGCAAGCAGAGCATCTTAATTCTGAATTCACTGGGACATGTAGGGAGACCAAGCATGCTGGACTCTGCCTGGCCTTCCAAGCGTGATTTTCCTCTAACCTGCTAACCTCTCCCGGTCCCCCTCCTCTGGAGCCCCAGGCCCTTCCTCCAACGTCTCGTCTCATCTCACATCGGGGGAGGGCAGCTCAGCTCTGCCATCAGCACTTGGCAGGAACTCCACAAACATCTTTGAACTGCAGTTTCCAATCATTGGGTTCTTAGAAAATACTGGACGTCATTGCAAAGGAAAAACATATTCAAGACTAACCAGGATTTTCCCCATCTTTCCACACTTTTCAAGTAACTCAGCCACAGCACCAGCATTTCACAACACCACCCCAATCTGGAGCCACCCAAAGGGCAGACGTGTTGGCTCAGAGAGGAGAGTGAGGCCGTGGCCATAGTAGAGGTGGTCACACCTGTGCCCTGAGGCCTCGATCTTGCCCCACCCTATGGCCTTCACAGCCACCAAGAAGCCTGATCAATATATCAAAGGCGAGTGTCCCAGAGCAGCGACCGCCCCCCACGTGACCAACCCGCCCCTCTCAGGGACTTTCCAGAGCTCTCGGGTTGCAGCCAGGGACTTTCCAGACGCATGCCTGCGGGCCGCCCGCCTAGCCCTCAGGCGGAGGCCCACAAAGCTGCTGTCTGCACCTTGGGCCTGGTAGGCAGCAGAAACCCCAGAGGACCTGGGAGCTGTGGATCATTCCACCTGTCCCCAGGGGTCTCTCGGTCCCCTCACCATGGCCTACTCCCTGCACCACACATAGCAACATCACCCGCCCTTGCACATGCACCATGGTGGCCTCTGGGCCATCTGAGACCTCCATGCAGGGAGGCGGAAGTCACTCACTCCCAGAAAGGGTGCAGAAAGGGTGCAGGGAGCCCAGAGTTGCTCAGCTTCCAGGCCTGGGGAGCCCGTCAGAAGGAAAGTGCATGTCCTTGTCCACTCCACCAAAGGCTCCTCCCCAGAGTCAGCCAACCGGCCCTTTTAGCAAAACACAGCTTAGAGCCCGAAGACCATGAAGTCAGGTTGGTTGAGACAACAAGAGAAGCGCAGTGCACTGGGCCAGGAGCAGCAAGGCAGAAGCCCGCCAGAACCAGGATCCTGATGCCAGACCCAATGGGCCCTCCCCCACCATTGAGACTCTGTCACAGTCCAGTGCCCACACCACAGCAGGGGGGCTTCCTGTGTCCCAGGCAGCCCTGGGCGTGAGCTCACCTGAACATAAAAGAGGCAGGGTTCCACAGAGACAGCCCCTCCGGCCTCCCCACTTGGAGGGCCCGACCTGCTCCTCTGCACCACTGAGCACAACTCTCCAGCCCCAGCAGCCACCACTGCACTTCCTGTCTCTGAGTTTGACTGCTCTAGGGCCCTCACAGGAGTGGAATCCCACAGAATTTGTCCTTCTGTGACTGGCTCCTCTCACTGAGCAGAATGCCTCAAGGTCGATCTGTGCGGTACACGCGTCAGGACTACCTTCCTTTCTACGGCTGAACACTGACCCACGGCGTGACGGGACCCATCTTGTTTGTCCCCTCATCAGTCAGCGGGGACTTGCTACCGTGAACAGTGCTGTTGTGAACACTCGTGCACAAGCAGCAGTCGGAAATGTAAGTTATTTAAAGGGTGTTCATTAAGAAGGGTAGACGACCAAACAACTGAGTGAGCTGTGGGGGGCTGGATGAGCCCTGGCGCCTCTCGGCCTGCACGGCGCAGGGTCCACTGCCTGATGCTGACCACATAGAAATCCCAACGAGCCGATGCACGGACACAAGCCAGTCTCGCCTGGCAGAGACATGAGCCACGGTGAAGACATGCACAGTGACCGCTGCCCCCTCACTGGCCAGACGCCCTTCTGCGAGCACAGAACAAATGTGCAGATGACCTCCGCACACTCTAAGGTCAACACAATTCCAAGTGAAAAAGCCCTTGTGTGAAGACACAACAGAAAGATCCCGCCACGCAAGAAAGCTATGGCTTCCTGCACGCACAGGGAGATGCTGCAGCACACTCCCAGGCCAGCACTAGGTCCTGGCACACGTGCCACCTCAGTGCCACCCCACCACGGCAGGAGGACTGTACCCCATTCACACCAGGAAACAGGCACAGAGCGGGTAATGCCACCCAAGGCCACACCACATGGGTTCCACGGCACAGGTCTGTGCTCTGCACAACTTGAATGTCTGATGGACATATTGTAAGGAGCTGCTGCACCCCTTCCACAGACATCAGATGGGCTTAAACCCTGCAGGTGTCACGCAGGCTCTGGAGGGACTGCTTTGGGGGAGGGGCATCGGACTCTGGGAGGCTGGGCCAGCACAGGGAGGTCCCTACCTCGTACTCTTTAAGGGTCCCCTTCCAGGTGCAGCCGTCGCTGGGACAGACAGCCGGCAGGCTCTCCACCTCCCTGCGGGCGGCGTTGTCCGGGAAAGCCTGCAGAGAGAGCGTCCCTGCCATTAGCCTCCTCCGGGTCACCTGCTGCCACCCCGCGCAACCAGCACCGGAGCCTCCTGGACGCAGCTCTCAGGGTCCGGTCACCTGTCCACGCAGCCACTCCAACCTCTAGACATCCCTGCCGCAGGGACAGGTGATTGCCAGCTGCTGACATTTCTTTCGCCACCCGTGTTATTAAAGGAATTAACACTTTCTGTTCTTTTCGACATTTTTAGCTTCAAGACTGTTCACTTACCGAACTGCTTTCTAAAATCGAAATGCCTTCTTCATATATGCCCTCATGCACGCAGGCAGCACAGTTCTGGGGCCCGGAGCTGGAGGGGGGAGAGGGAGACGGCCTGCTGTGAGACCGACGCGAAAAACAAGTGAGCGTCCCTCCCTCGGTCCAAACCCAACTCCACACCTCCATCCCATGACCTCCTCATCCGTCCTCAAGTCACAACAAGCGCACGTCAACTCTGTAACATCTAAAACACTGAAAACAGGTGAGGATCGGAATCCTCTGACGAAGGATCATTCTTTCCATTGTTAACAACGGCGCTCTCTGAACCACTCACCACTCAGACAGACTCCCCACAACAAGGTGCTGCTCCTCTCACCTCCCGACCAGCCGCTGATGCCACTCAGACCAGACGGGCAGCCCTACTTACGGGCAGGCCCCATATAGGGACTCGAGCATGTGTTAATCAGTTAGAGCCACACACCCAACAAGCCAAACGTCACACGAGCCATAAGTGTAATTTTAAATTGTCTGGTACCCACGTTAAAATCAAGGAGAAGCAGCAAGGAAACTAACTGTATTAACATGTTTTATTTCACGCCTCCGTCCAAAGCAGCACCGTGTCAACACGGAGCCCATCTTGTTAAGTCACTGACTTGATGTCCCTGTTCGCAGTGAATCTCTGCCATCACGGAGCGTTCCACATGGAGCCACCCCGTGGAGCAGCCCTAAGGCAAACCCTGGCAGCTGGCCACCCGCGTACCTCAGGATGCTGGTCAGGCAGTAGGAGCAGTAGCGGTGGCCACACTGTGCCTGGAAGGGTCTGCGCAGGACGTTCTTGCAGGCCGAGCACAGGTACTTGTCCTCCAGCTTGGTCCCCAGAAGGGTCTTTGAGAAGCCGGGCTGCAGCAAATCTAGGGAGCCAGGAGGAGTCACACTAGCTGCAGCCATGAGAGCCGCGACCCCCGTGAACTGCCAAGCCCTAAGGAAGAAGAGAGCGCGTCACGGTGGGTCCTGACGTGGCGGTAGCTCCACTCTAGAGTGATCCTCCAGGGAAAATAGCCCTGCCAAGTGGTGATAACTCTGCTCATCAAGCTGACCCGTGGTCAAGAATCTGAGAAGGAGGATTTTTACACCCTGGGACGCCTTGGAGACAATCTAGTCCAACCTCCTGCTACAAACACGGAAACCAAGGCTCAGCCAGGGTGGCGACCTGCCCACGCTGCACAGCTGACACCCACACGCCCACCCCGCAGCCGTGGATCAGTCGCTGTCCTCAAGGTCACCCATCCCAGGCGTCCGTTCCCAGGCCAGCATGCTGTGACCCACGGATGGAACGCGTGCCTGCATCTGAGCTCAGAGGACACCACCTTCCTGTTAACCCTAGTGATCAGCAGTTCTTGATTTTTGTGCCTTTCCGTCTCCCCTGAGGTTCTTACGATAAGTACGCTTTTAGAATGGTGGATGGTGTTTTCAATAGACCTTACAGAGCAGCCTGGTGGGACAGTCCCATCTGCCGGTGCTCAGGCCTTGGGCAGTGCCCAGGAGATGGCCACACCACCCAAGGGCCTCTCCGACACCAGCCCTGAGACCAGGTGTGCAGCCTGCCTGGCATTGCTCCTCTGCTCCCTGTCTACCACAGCCAGTGTCCCTCTCACTTAAGAGCCACCCTCTGCTGTCCACTAGGTCTTGCCAAAGCCCCTGTGCCAAGGCTACCAAGATAGGCGAGTTGAGGTAGAGGAGAGGTTCCCATAGCACTCAGAGACATTGTGTGGAACTTACTGTTGGACACCCACAGTCTCAAAAAGCCACAAGAAATTGTACCCGTTAACCTTTGAAAAAGGGCAAGCACCCTACAGCCCCTGAAGACGAAGCACTGTCAACTCAGAAAAACTCGAGACCCAGGAAGACCGTCCCAGCCTCCTTTGCGGACACTCCAGAGCTTCGTTCCCAGCACACCCTTGGAAACACATCTCATGTGGATCCGTGAGGGGAGCACACCTGCTTCCAAGCCATGACATGATGAAACTCGAGACCCAGGAAGACCGTCCCAGCCTCCTTCGCGGACACTCCAGAGCTTTGTTCCCAGCACACCCTTGGAAACACATCTCATGTGGACCCATGAGGGGAAGCACACCTGCTTCCAAGCCATGACGTGACGAAACAACACGTCCTTCCAGGAGGAGAGAGGGTCTGCACGGGGCAGCGACTGCATTCACAAGGCGATGTCACTGTCCTAGGCTGGTCTGACACAGCGGCAAACAGCAACAGATCACCGGTGAGTCGTCTTCCATGTGCAGGGCAAAGCCTCTTTCAATCAATGCTTTCGGATTTGGAAATTATGAGGCTTTGATTTGGACCACACTCCACAGCTCACAGACTATTTTTAGAACCTGCATTTACTCCTCAAACCACCCAACAAAAGGGATGCTATGTCCATGGTCACTCAGAGAAGGGCACACCTCTGCCCCTTACTCACTGGCAGGTCCTCACACCCCTCTCACAGGTGGGTGTGCCTGGGTCCCTGGACACCCATCCACCCATCTGACACCTGGGGGATTCCATTCTCGCCAGCCCTCACAGCACAGATGTGTAAGACTAGAAGCTGCCACTTATTAACAAAACCTTTTGGCAGAAGATCTAAACAACAAGTCCCGAGAACTCAGAAATGCGCTAACAGCGCTGGCCGGAGCAACTGAGGAGGGAGGACCCCTCGGCCCATGTTTTTCAAGGCCCCTTTGTGATATGCTACACACAGGAACGTACCAGAACAGAGGGCCCACGAAAGGATATTTACCCTGGCTGAGAGGTATTCTGTATCTTCCACTTTCTTTGCTGTTTCTGGTCGTGCTACTGAACTGACTTCATGAACCACTAATGTTTAAAAACCATTGCCCTGAACAACATGAGACAGAGGGATTTTTATTTTTAAGTATCACTAGTTAAAAAAAAAAAGCCATATTCTTGAGGTGAAAACACTGTTTTGTATTTGCTATGTTACATAAAAGGTAAGGGACGCTGTGTTTCACCCAGGGAAGGCAAGAAGGTGCAATAACGGCGGGGGCTGGGGCCGCAGCGAGGACAGGGCAATGCTTCCCTTTCTGCAGTCTCCTTGAGCAGCTTCCCGCAGCGTCTGTCGTCTGTCAGGAGAGGCTTTCCTGAGATTTTATTCTTTCACAACCTAACACAGCCAGGTCTGCTTTTCGGCCAACTGACCACACCTTCTGTGACACACTGAATCTATTTTATTAATCCATTGACTTTTACTCCTGTTAGACACAACCACAAAAATGGTCTCTTTCTTGAGTGACAAAAAAGGGACAGTCTCAACACACAGCTGGGCCTCGACTTCAGTCCATCCATTCCTCAGTGACTTCATACACGCTGCCTTTTTTGCAGTCACAACTACCTGCCCTGGATGGAAGGCAAGGGTTGTCACTCCTGTTTAAATATGGAGAAGTCAGCAGGGGAGGCCGAGGAACCGGCCAAGGGGGGCGCCCGCAGTCCCGCTCTCAGAGTTCTCAGTGCCTACGTCCTTAACTCTTTCAGTCAAGTCTCATTTATAAATGCATTTTAACTTTTAAGAACTGTTATGGAAAACAACATACAGACTCAAAAGCGCTGTTAAACGTGACCCTCGGAAAGCCATCAACACGTGAAGGCCTGCTGCCGTGGGAGCACTCGCCCAACCTCAGCAGAGGGCTCCGGCCGGCGCCAGCCCCACGTGACTGTGCTTGGAGGCCTGCACATGTCCACCGACCTGGACTTACCCAAGGCTCGGGGACCCCCCAACGGACCCCCATGGCCAGTGGCACCCACCCAGCCCCAAGACAGCTTGTGTACTTGGGATCACAGACGTGAGGGCAGGTGTGACAAACCTCCTGGAACCAAAGCGGGCGACTGGTCCTTTTAAACTTCCAGTTTATTCTCCAAATCCTGACTCTTTCAGGTAAGTTGGTTAAAAACAAGAACAATATTCATTTGCAATGACTCACATGAGTGTGTGAGTACTCCCGGCCAGCCCAGCCCTGATTTCACACTTCACACATTTCCAAAACTACTCTCCAGACGAGAATGCACTAACGTCATGCAACAGACTGACATGTTGTTAAGAGGGCATTTCTACCACATACAAAACAGTGTTCACGGAATAACCAAGTTATACGAAGTTGAAGGACAGGAAAAACTAATCTATGACGACGGAAGCTGGGACAGCAGTTCCCTCTGGGGCTGTGATATTGCGATATGATAGGTATTTGGTCGTCTTCTCGGTTCCTGGCACAGAGCTCGCTCCCAGAACCCCTGGGATTTCCTGAGTGACTGGGGACAGAGAAGCATCTTTTGTTATTCATAGCCACTTCCACCACCACCCCCAACTCCACCTGGGGAGGAGGGGGAGACATGGAGACAGATTTAATCACCGATGATTAAGGATTTCATCAATCACACCTTCCTAACGCAGCCCCCATGAAACCCTACGCAACGGGGTTCACAGAGCTCCGAGGCTGGCAAACACGCCACAGCGCTGGGTGACTGGTACGCTGGAGAAGGCATGGAAGCTCCACACCAATCCCCATACTTTGCCCTGTGCATCTCTTCCATTTGGCTGTTACATGTAAGGGTTTCCCTGAGTTCTGTCAGCCGTTTTAGTAAATTACTGAACCCGAGGAGGGGGTCATGCGAACCCTCAATTTATGGCCAGTTGGTCAAAAGTATGGGAGGCCTTGATTTCCGACAAGTATCTGAAGTGGGGGGGCAGTCTTGTGTGATGAAGCCCTTAACATGTGAAGTCTGAGCTCGTAACTCCAGGTGGTTAGTGTGAGAACCGAGTTAAACTGCAGGACACCCAATCGGTGTCTGCCAAGAAACAGAGAATTGCTTGATATGGAAAAACCTAAATATTTGGTGTCAGAAGCACTGTGAGTAGAGAAACACAGAAGTTTTCCATTTAGGGGGTCACTGTTACCTACAAAGGGCAGGAGGAGGCCTTCTGGGTGCTAGAAATGACTGTATATAGACAAAAGTGCATCTGGTTGTACACTTGGGATTGGTACATTTTGCTGTATACCTCAATTAAAAAGAAAAACGGAGTTTCTATTCCCGAAGAGTCAAAAAAGATGGTGAAATCCCTAATTATGGTATACCCATGCATGTTTATCCAAAATAACCCTGCCTCATAATGTTAAAAATAGCAGAGCAACCTCAAAAACAGGTTTTGACATGAAAGAGGCCCCCCAGGTGAGGCCGCAGCTCACTCCCGCCTCCCCACCCCCCAGGTGAGTAGGGGCATCCAGCACCCCATTGTTGTTCTGCCGTTTCCTTCACTGCAGGTGAAGCTGGGCTGCACACTGCCCTCACAAGCCTGGGTCCTTCACAGCAGGAGGACCCGGGAAAGGGCCATCCCTGAAAGAAATCACTAAGACCCCGAGTTGGAGGCCACCAGGCAGCCGACTCCATCATCCTCAGTCTGGTGTGTGAGGGTGGGTTACTGGTGTCAGTGAATAATTCTCAAGAGGGCAGGCTGTATCGTCACAACAAACCCATGTCAAAGCAGATACTGGAGCACCTGGCTGCTGGGGGTCACCGTGCTGCCGGCAGACACAGTGGTTCAACCCAGGGGCCTCATCCTATGATGCCCCCAAGTATCAGGGACTGAACTTCCCAAATTCATGTTCCCACTGACAGCCCACCTCTACTTTGTATGACATCAGGATTCCACGTCACGTCAGATTTCACTTGGTTCCACCCAGTTCTAACCCGCCTGTGTAACAAGCCTATTTAAGCAATATTCAAGAACTTTAATCTGCACACAGCCATGAGTATGAGGCCTCCCCAGTACTAGAAATCCACTTTAAAATCATAATTCCAAACTGAAGTCCATCTTTTTTCAGGCTCAACATAACACCAGTAGTGGCCTAGTACCCACTAATCACCCAACAAGTGTTTACACTAAAGCATCATAAGCAAACACCGCGGGTGAGGACTTTTCCAGTGTTACCAAGCTGCCTCATACTTACCCACGCAATCAACATATTTAGTTTCTCTTATTGAAAACTCCGTGGTCAACAGGTCAATAGGGAGAGACCAATTAATTACAATGTAGCCATTCTATCCCCTTCGAAGTCAACTTCCTCTCACCACACCCAGACAACCACCTGCTCCCCTGGCCTATCTCCCTGACCTCTGAGCATGGGTGTCCAGAGAGCTCACTGGAGCTGGGCCCCTGCATCAGCCCACGCAGCACCCCATCCCCCTCAGCCGCTCAAGCCAAATTCTTGCAGAGCGCTCTCTCTCTCACCCACCCACCTCTTAAGGGGTTAGTAAATCCACGGGCTCTACCCTCTACAAACATCCGGAACCTGACCACACTGCTACTGCCAGGTCCTCGCCACTGTCCCCTGTGACCTGACTCTGCACAGCCTCTCACAGCCCTCCAGGTAGCCAGAGGGACCCTTAACACACAGCTGGGACTCGGTGGCTCCTCCCTCAGACCCCCAGGGCTTCCGGGCTGCTCACCCTCCTGAATTCCAGCTGTCTTCCCCCTAGCCCACCCACATGAGGAGGCCTTCCCTGACAACCCTCCTCAAAACGGCTCTGTGCTGGCCCTCCCTCCTGCCATGGCCCAGCTCACCGCCTCACCTGCTCTCTCTTCTCCCTGGTATTGTGGCATTGTGGGCCTGTTCCCTCTAGAATGTCTTCTCCAGGAGGCAGGGACTTTGAAGGCAGGAGGAGGGACCCAGGGCTGTGCACAGGGTGCATGAGCACCCTCCCTGTTCCCCAGGCTCCCGGCCCCATCCACTGATCCAGCCCTTCCTCCATGCCGCACCACTGGCCCAGCTGTGCCCTGCCCTGCTCCAAAGCGGCACCCTGATCCTGGAACCTGTGCCAGCTGTTCCTTCTACCTGAGTCACCTCATCTACTCCACCTCCTACCCAACCCCTGCTGTGCATCCACCTCCCTAAATCACAACCAGTCCACAAGACCACCTGTCCCAAATGCCATCTCCACTGCCTGCTGGGCCCTGCAGGGGGCGTGGTCTCCACCCTGCTTCGAGCTGGGCACACCACAGCTCAGACCCTGGGGACGGCTTCGGCTGAGCCTCCTCCCCTCACCACCCAGGCTCAGTCCCCCTGGACAGGGGTGGGGCACCGTGGTGGGACACCGACATGCCCTCCCTGTGGACACAAACCCAGGCCTTTAGGGAACGGTCCTCACCAGTCTCAGTCTCCACAAGGAGTGAGCCCGGGGCAGCATGAGAGGACTTGAGAACAGATAGGTGGTGCACCCTGATTGGGACCTTCCTGCCCCTGCCTGTGTGTGCTCGTGCCATGCAACCGTGAAAGCCCACTTGCCACACCATGCTGCCAGTGCCCTCACCAAGGTGGTGGGCGGTGGGCAGGCTGGCACTTCCTACTGCCAGAGGGGGGTCCCAAGCCTGACTCTCAAAACACAAAGCAAAAAGACCTTTTTCTCCCTGAGAAAATGCTTTCTCTGGCAACAACTGACCACTGTAAACCCTGTGCCCTAGCCCCAAATCACGACCATGGTTGAAATAACCTGTTCCTTCAGGTCCCAGAGGAATGACATTCCAGTTTATTTCTCCACTAAGTTTAAAAACTCCTTAAGAGAGACAACCTTGGCTGAAAGCCACCTCCCCCTGCCTCCCTGCAGCCCTGAGGCACGCACACCGCGTCCACCCTGCTCCCTGCAGCCCCTAGGCATGCACACGGCCTTCACGCTACTCCCTGCACCGCAGGTATGTTTCCGGGCTCCTGCCATGGACCACATGTGGTGCTGAGGGGACTGAGGCATCATTCCCAATGCAGTCAACAGGCCGTGGCCACACGGAACAACACAGCCTGGGGTGGCAGAGGTCTGGGAGGCAGGGGGACACTGGAAGGGCATGTGTCACAAACTGGTTGTGTCGGGAGGCGCCTACAGGGTTGTCCCAGGCAAAAGGACTGGCAAGCACACAGGCTCCATGTCACGGCGTGCGTGTGCCTTTGGGAGCCTCAGCGTGGCTGGGCTTTATCCTGAGAGCGAGGGGCTGTGGGAGTGGGAGAGAGGGGGCTGGGCGGGAGGCAGGGGAGCAGCAGTTCAACACGTGAAGAGACAACTGCTGGAAGCGCTGAGCACTGTGGCTGCTCAGCAAAGCCTTTAGGGAAGCAATTCTTAAGTTTTCGTGTTTGAAACTCAAGTAATAGTGAACTTTGTAGTATGTAAGTTATACTGCAACGAAGCTGTTTTCAAAAGAAAAAAACTCAAGCAACAACTTTGGGTTGGTTGGGACTTCCACCTAAAAGCAGTAGCTGAGGCGCTAACCACCGCTGTCCTCAAAGGTGACATGTGGCCGGAGTCTTGCAGGGCCAGGTGTGACCTCTGTGGGCTGGGAGTCAAGCCCCCCCTACCCCCAACTCAGACAAGGGCAGAGCGTCTGCCCTCACACGCACAGCTGTCCTAGGTTCTCCAGTGGCTGACCACCCCACTCTGTGTCCAGAGAGCCTCTCTGGCCCTGAACAGACACGGAGGTTTTCTGAGCCGCCCCACTCCCGGCTCCATCCCTCCCCGCAGCTGCCTCCACTCTGGATCCCATCACGGAGGCCCCTGGATGATCCAGCAAGTTCCATGTCCTCACCACCCATCTCCGGCCTCACTCTCATGGTGGAAACCGGCACCAGCCTCATACAGGCACAGGACATCCCCGACTCCACTCAGAGGCTCCCCAGGCCAAAGGGGCGCGGCTGGAGGCCGACACGAGGGCACCCTAACATTAACTCAACCGACCAAGAAACGCTTCTAGGATCGCGGATGGCGGGTGGGGGCTGAGAACGGGCACAGCAGGTGATGCCCTGAGAAGGGCAGAAAGGCGTCAGGGTCGGGGGCGGGCGGGTAAGCAAGACCGGGAAGGGCGACGGCAGGCAGGGCACTGGGGCCTGGGTCAAAGGCTGCAGGGGGCAGCGGAGTGAGAGCAGGCGGCCGGAGAGGTCCAGCGCCGCCCTGGACGTTCGGGGAGCTCGGCCAAGTCCGAAGCAGGTCAGAGGTCCCACTGGGGTCAGGCGACCCCGCAGCTGGGGTCAGGGAAGGGGTGAGACACCCACCGGCCGCCACCGAGGCTCGGGGCAGGGGTGCGGGGGCGCTGCGCCCCCGGCTGGAGACCCCAGGTCGTGACCTGGACCGTGGACCCCGCGACCTGGACCCTGCGACGTGGACTCGCGTTGTGCCCCCGCACTGTGACGCAGGCCGGGACCCTCGCCCCGGGACCCACGCCGGAGCCGCCGTGGGCGCCCGCGAGCGTTCGCGAACTTTCCTGCTCCCGCCGCGCTCCGACTTTCAGTTTCCGGCTGCCCAGCTCCGAGAAATCCCCTCAGGCCCGCGGGCGGCGGCGGCCCTCCTCCCGGCCCTGCCTCCCCGGCGCCGCGCGCCCCCGGCCCCGGCCCCGGCCCCAGCCCCGGCCCCGGCCGCTGCCCCGACTTCGGCTCCGACCCTCGACCCCGACTGCGACCCAGACGGCCGGACTCACCAACGGTCGCCGCGCGCCCGGAACTGCGCGCCCGCCTTGCCGCCGCCACCACAGCGGACCCGCCCCCGAGCCCGGCTGACGGACTGACCCGGGAGCCTACCAGGAGCGCGCAGGGAGCCGCAGCGGGCGCCTATTGGTCAGATTTCTCCCCCGCCTCCCTGTTCGCCTGACGGACTGACCCAGAGGCCTACCAGGAGCGTCCAGGGAGCCGCAGCGGGCGGTGATTGGTAGGAGCCGCCGCGGCGTGAGTACTTAGGTTGCGGGTTTCCTTTCACAGAGCCGGCCCGGTGCTGGCGCGGCTCCTGGTCCTGCGGCTCCGAGGGCTGCGCGGGCCGCTTCCGCAGGTGCCGCGGGAGGGCGGGACTCCCACGGCAAAGCGCTCGCTGCTGCTCGCCTCCCGCGAAGGGTCATCCCCGGGCCCAGGGCACCGCGGCGGCGCCTTCCCCTCCCAACGCCCTAGTTACATTTACAAGAAAAAGTACCGAAAGACCCCGGCCACTTCAAAGGGATGAAGGCATGCGAGGTCTCCTTTTGGGTACTGAAATGTTCGAGAACTAGACAATGGTGGTGATTGCCCGGTACCGTGAATGTATGAATGACACTGAATTGTATGCTTTTAAATGGAAACATCTAGAAATGAACCAGCGGTCTTGGCCAGAAAAAAAGGGGCAGCCCTGGGAGGGCCGACTGTTGACCTCATCACTGGCGCTAAGTGCGTGACCTGAGGCGAGTCTGTTTTGTTATCTGCCAAAGGAGAGTCAGAGCTGCTAAACGTCTGGCAAACTCAGTCTCATACCAGCGTCTGGAGATGGGGACTGCTCTCCCCATTTTGCAGAGAAGGAAACAGGCTCAGAGAGGCAAGATTTCTTAGCCCAGGTCGCACAGCACATTCAGCACCTCCACTCCAGGGAGATCATTTGAAGCAACGGGCACTGTTCAAGGATGGAGGAAACCGAAAAACAGGCGGGCTTTGCAGTTACGTGGTGTAAACCATCCACACTGTGTCCAGAGGCACTCGCATCACGCCGCATAAGTGGTGATGTGGTCTGGAGTCGGAATTCCCGTGGGAGACGGCAGCAAGGCAGCCCTGCCTCTGATAGAAGGTCCACGAACTTCAGGGCTGAGTTTGCCACGAGCAGCCATGGGAATCTCCCCAGGCCCCGCCTACAGGTTCACTGAGGTCTCACTCAAGCCCCAGACATAAGCAAGCTCCCAGGTGTGATGGGGTTTCGCCCCCCGGAGTCTGGGAGGCCTGTGAACCCCCCAGCAGCCCAGCAGGAAATGGTTCTTGTTGCAAAGATGAGGTTCGCTGCAGCAGCGCACCCCACTCCCTTCAGGGTAAAGTCAGGAAGTCGTTCACTTGGCTTCTGCAGTGACTGCCGGGGAGTGTCAGGAAGTCTCTCTCTCCCAGCATCAGGGGCAGTGCCGAAGCGCTGGCTTGGGGCCACCTCAGTCCCACCCTGAGTCCAGAAAAGATGTCCTGAACGAATCTCTTGCTCCTAGGAAGGCAGCCGCCCCAGCCCTTGGCACTGACAGGACTGGCCAATCTCAAAGTACTTGCTAAGGCTTTGAACATGAAAATGCTTCCACATATTTTAGACTTTGCTGCTTTCAGAGGATTTTCAAGCACACATTTTTTTTTTAATTTGATTCTGACCACAGGCCTGCCAGGCATACAGAACTGGGGACAGACAGAGAGGGAGCCTCCAGGGCGTGCCCCTGAGGGGGAAGTGGCCGACACCCACCCCCCCCTCCACCCCGGGTCCCCTGGCCTGCCAGCTCGGAAGGGGTGACAGCTCCGTCCTGGCAGGCTGGAAGGGGTGACTCACTCGGATCGTCAGGCAGCCCGGGGGTTCCCACTCAGGCTCCTTCCTGCCAAAAAGAAAGCAAAACTCAGCGTGCAGAGACACCCACTGCGGGGAGGGGCCGGGGAGGGCCTGAGACAGCCCCCAGCAGGCGAGGGAGGGGCCACATCATCCTCCCTCTCCCAGGGGGCTGGGGTCTAGGGGCAGCAGAAGGCACAGACGGTGCAGGCCTGGAGGCTCTGTCCTGGGCCTCAGTGCCCCCCAGAGAGAGGCGTGGGCCTGGCTGCAGGCCAGCCGATGCTGCAGTGGACACCTGCAACTCGCACGCTTGGCTGGACAGGAGAGGCCCTGTCAGCTGCCCCCTGGACCTGCAGACCACTTTGGGGCAGCTGCCACGGCCGCGCACTCTGCCCGAAGGCTCCCAAAGGCAAGCAGCTGGCCCCCTCCCCTTTGTTTCCCTTTGTCACGTGTCATCTGTGCCCCGGAGGGCACTTCTGAAGGCACCTCTGCTCCCCTAGAGGCCCTCACCTCACGTCCTTCACTCACTCAGGCCTTTGGGAGCACAGACACCAGCTTGCACGTAGGGCCAGGAGGCAGGAAGGCTGACCACTCAGGAAGGTCCCCACTCAGGCTCCCAGACATGGGATGCGCCTCGTGTGCCCAATGCCATCCCCAGAGGAGGGACCAGCGTTTGGCAGAGCCACCCTCCTAAGGTGGGGCCACCTCACCGAATACGACCCGCTTCTCCTCCTAGGAGTTCACCCCTCTTCTCATTTGTCCGACACGCAAAGGTCAACCCGGGGCTGCAGCTCCTGAGAGAAGCCGGTTTCACTCTCACTCTCTGGTCACCTAATGGACGCATTTCCAGAAAGCCCAGCTGCCAGTTCTGCGCCAGAATTCCCCCAAACGGCACCAGCCAGGAGGGGCTCCCCCCGCCTTCCCCCACCCCAAAAATGCACAGCCACCGCAGTCCGTCCCCCAGGGCAGCCCCCCAGGAAAGGAGAAAGACACAGTGATGAGGCCCCCGGTTATCTGAACAGCAGCCCTGCTCTGGGGCCAGGGGGTCAGGCAACTTGCTGACACCAGCAGTGGGGACAGTCTTATCTCTCACGGGGCATCCCAGAACCGCAGGGAGGAGGAAGTGAAGCCACGTCTGAAGGGTCAGCCCTGGGCTGGTCCCCAGCCAGGAGGCCCCAGCCAGCAAGGTGAGCCTGTGCTGAGCCCCACACGTGGTGAAGCAAGCACAGTGGTGAGCGGCCCTGCGGAGCACCACATTGCCCCTAAGCAACGGCGGAGGGACCGGGTTTCCTGTCCGTGTATGTGCTCTGTAGACTTGGGAAGGATACACAAGAAAGTAATAGAAGTGATGGGAAAGGGACAGCGGGGGACACGCTCACTGTACACCATCTCCCACTTTTAAAACCACCTGGTCGTATTACCCATTCAAAAATGTTTGTGTTTTAAGCAACAGGAGGTCACTTCAGGAGCTCTGGAAAACACAGAAAAGTACCAAGAAGAAAGTAAAGGTCACCCCAAATTCCCCCACCCATAGACAAGCTCCGCCGAGACTCCCTACTCAATTTAACACCTGCCTCCCTTCAGCCAACCTCAGAACCCAAGTGCCACCCCACACCCCAGAGCCAAAAGCTCAGGAGATGGCCTCACACACAGAGTGAAATATACCCAGGCTGCCCTGGCCAGCCTCAGCCTCCGCTGGCCAGGCGACCTGGCCCCAGGGCCTCTGCACCAGCCAGGCCCTCACCAGCTCCCTCTCTCCCCCAGGCGCTTGGTGGGGCCTGGTCCCTCTGCAGGTCTGAGGGTCTCAGGGGAGAGAAGCTCTCTCTCCTGGTGGCCCTGTGTTAGGTGGGCTCCCCTCCCCATGCCCCCTGTGACTAGAATTGGTTTGTGTGCCAGTGTCCTCCCCCACCAGTGGGTTCCGCAGGGCAGCGGCCTCTGTGCCTCATTCGGAGCCCAGTTCCTGTCTTGTTCTTGGATGGATGAAGGCATGAATGTCTAGACAGAGTTCAGGTCCCAGGGGCCACCTTTGGGGGTGGACTGTCTGCCCTCCCGCCCACTCTCTCCTGGCACAGCAGCAGATCTGCCTGCGCCCTCTGCCGGCCGCAGTGGGAGCTGCCGCACTGGCCCGCCAGCCCCAGCCCTGACCCTCCCTCCCACCTGCTCCCTGCGAAGACCTTGCTCCCACTTCCTCACTTCAAACCCAAAACCCGTGAGATATCTCTGCTCACACTGGAACCCAGCAAATTCACCACCTGGCCAAGGTCTGCAGCCCCGTGTCCAGGAGCTCCAGGTGACCCTCCGAGGGTCTCCTCTCCATTCTGCCACAGTGGGCACTCCCAGGCCCACCACTGCTGCCATCCATAGCAGGGCTCTTACCTGGTCAGCGCTACCCCTGGTTCTGGATCCCAGCATTCTTCAGCCCACTTATGACCTCTGACCCTGCTCCTACCCCCTGTCCCCGTCCTTCCTTCTTCCCCCGACCCCAGGCCCATCCCTGTCAGTCCCACCCTCTCCAGCTGGCCTCCACTCCTCACAGTGGCCATCTGCTGATGCCCTCATTCTAGGTGGCCCTGTCTTCTGCAACTGACCAGGGCTGGAGGAAGTTGTTCTCAGTGCGCTCCGGAAGCTGGGGGCCCTCCTCCCCGACCTGGACCAGTCACTCGCCATGCTGGGATGGCAGCCCACGGCTTCTCCTCCTGCACACAGGCTTTTCCAGTCCTCACTGATGGCCAGAGGACTGGACACCTGATCCTTTTAAACCCCGCTCCTCCACAGGACCAAGGTGTGTTCAGTGATGACGATGCCCTAAAAAGAAAAGCACGTAGCGAAAATGTTCTTTCACCGAGCTTCATCACACAATCGTGCCAGTAAAAAAAGAGAACACATTTAAACAGTACAAAAGAGGCAAAGGTGATGGATTAAAACTTTTATGACATTAATGTATTTTTTCAAAAACAAAGAGAATATTTATGGCAACTTATCCATTTTGGACAGTAATGAGTGATAACGTCATAGTCCCGTTTCTGTTTTTGAGTCTTAATGTCTGCAAATTTGACAGTGATTTTGTCACAGTTGATCTTTTTCTGCTTGTTGTGTTCTATAGACAGTCCAGCTGTATTTGCCCATCTATTTTTGCTCGTAGTTGGTCAAAGAGCACTTTTAATTAACTTTAATTTTGGTAATTTTCTTTCACTCGAAGCCACCGACACACAAAGTCAGGTAGAACCTTAAACACAGGATGCCTTTCGCAGAGATTCATAATGATTCCACTTCACAGGACATTCCGGGAATTGTGATTCCGTCTGTGTCTTTGTTTAGTGGAAGCCGATCCTGAGGGCTTTCAGGCATTTCTACAGTTGAAAAATTGTGTGTTCGACTGAAAACGCCAAGAGGCCGTATAGAACAGCAGGACTGAAACAAGCACAGCGGCTGCGCTAACGTCACCTGTTTTGCCCTTTAAACACAGGAACACAAACTTCCACCAGGGCTGGCAATGCGCGCGGTGCCCAAATTTCAGGAGCTTCCGCCAGAAACAAAGGGGAGTTTTCACGTAGGACGCAGTGGGTATTGGAGGGCAGGCCTCCCGGGTGCACGGAGGCAAGGAAGCTTACTGCTGCTCTTAAGCCAACAAAAGTTACTTCCAGGAGGGGCACTTTATCACTGACGTTATTTAGGATTGCTAGCACATTGTAAAAATAGAAACCAAATGAACTTTCAGTTAATTTTGTTACATACCATCTACCCTTTGGGTTGCAGGATGAGGTGGGCCGTCAGATGCTGTACTGTGCAGATGCAGTGGCCCAGGCGCCCTAGCAGGCTGTGCCGTGGGGAGGGGCTGAATACTGCCCTACTTTCTGGAAGTCTGTGTGAGGACAGCTGGACCCCAGATCCCCTCCCCAGCCAGCACAGCGAGGCGACCTTCCCTTCCTCGCTCCTATGGCAGGCAGGAGGTGATGAATCCAAGGGCTCAGGGACACCAGGCTCTGTTCTCTCCATGGCTCCCGTGGGACTGGCAGCCAGGCTAGGCAGGAGATAGTAGGTCAGCCAGATACTGCTCTTGGGGACCCTCAGAAGAAATGGCTCTGCCTCAGCTGATTGCCCTGAAGGGGAGCCCACCCTGGAAAATCCTGCTGTGTACCCAAGTCTCCAAGTGGCTCCCGAGGGCCATCCTCTGCGACGTGACAGCCAAGGGTCAACAACACTTGAGTGAAAGAGAAAGACTGATGTAAAGAGGGGGAGGGATGGTGCAGGCTCCAGAAGAAAACGTGAAAGGAACTAACATTAGTAACCTCAGAGGAAAAGACAGAAGAATTTGTGAAACAGGATGTGATAAAATTCAGTGCTACAAAAGGAGCTTATAGAATGTAACGGGGAGCCCTTAGAAATTAAAAATGTGATGTCAAATTAAAGAAAAAGTCAATAAAAGGGTTGTAAGTTGAGGTAATCTCCCAAAAGTAGGACAGAAAGAAAAGGAGTTTAAAAACAGAAAATAGGAGAGCATTCGAGGCTCAATGAGGGGTTCTAAAATCTTAGGAATAGAAATTCCAGAAGGTGGAAACAGTGAAGGGGAAGAAGTTATCAGAGAAATAGTATGAGAAAGTACCCCAAACTGAGGGACATTGTTTTCCAAATTTAGAGGGCCTAGAGGGCTAAGAAAATGACAAGGGGAAGGCCACCCCAGGTCCATCATCCTGAAACTTCAGAAAGAGGACAAGTAGAAGATGCTAGAAAGTTCCCAAGAGAGAGAGCAAGTGAGCAAGTGAGTGAGAGTCCACACAAAGAAGATCATATAGAAAGGACTGACAAGCAGAAAGACATGGGACTCAATGATAACATAGGAACTAGAAGGCAGTGGAGCATGCCTTTGAAATTCTCAGAGAAAATGTGTTCCAACCTACAATGCCTTGCTCAAAGTGTCAATCAATCAGCCTGAGGATGGAATAAAGACATTTTCAAACATGCTGCATCTCAAATATTTCCCTCCCATATACTCTTGGTCTGACGGCTACTGGAAGATGTCCAACAAGGTAAGGAAGTAAGCAAAGAAGAGGCTGGCATTGGCTCCAGCAGAGAGGAGAAGCTCATGGAAAGACAGGCAGAGGGCAGCCCTGAAGGGCAGTTCCTGGCCGACCTGTGTCTGTTACCAGGTCTGTAGGCAGCTACCCTGACTGGGCTGCAGAGAGCCGGCTGCAGAGGAGGAGGCCCAGGAAACGGGGATTGCCAGTCACCTGATGGGTGTGCCCCTTTGAGAGGAGATTTACAGCTCTGACAAACAGTCTGGGGCCGGATTAATGAGGGTACATAAAAACACATGCGAGTAACTGAAAAAAATTAGAGACAATTTTCGACACAAGGAAAAGCTTATGTGGGAAAGGAAGTACGAACATAGCGCATTAGTGGATGTGCTGTGAACAATACTTACAGAGTCGTATTCATCAAAATACTGACAAAGGATATAACCAATAACTTCTAAGTTAAAAATCAATACACAGAGCATATTGGTCTGTTGATCCAACCTGACATCACTGGCTTCTGGAGGGTGTTCAGCCCCTTGCAGCCCCTGTCCGCTCCTTTTGCCCTGGCCAGTCCAAAGCACTGTCCACACTCCTCCTAGCACTGCCTAGGCCCCGCAAACACACTCCGTCCTCCACACTGTGGCCAGAGGGCTCTTCCCTGAATGCAAACCTCAGTGGCTTACTCCCCCTTGAAGCCTGAAGAGGCTGCTTTTCAGAAGATGTCTGTCTAGAGGCGTCAGACCAGTGACACCTTCTGCAGTGGAGACGGAGCCCAGATGTCACCTCCTGTAACACCTCCTACAGTGGAGATGGAGTCCAGGTACAGAATCTGAAACGAAAACTTCTCTGTTTGGGTTTAATATCATACTGGGAATGGCAAAAAATAGGATGAGTGACCCTGAAGCTAGAACCACGGAATGTAACCAATCTGAAGAACAGGGAGAATAAAGATTGAAACAAAGAACTGGGAGACACAACAAGCAGAATTGCGGGAGTCCAGCCTCGGCAGAGTCCAGGTTCCCGCGGGAGAGACGGCGTCGGCGAAAGTGTAAGTGCTTGTTGTGAGACTCAACGCAGTTGCAAGCAAGTCCAATTTATTTCGGAGACAGGGTACACTTATATAGGAAAAAATCACACAAGGTGGTCTAACTATTGTCGTCATGGGAACAATAGATGAGGGGCAGTGCGTGACTAAAGGTAATCATCAAAGGTGGTTATCTACATACCGGATGTGCAGCATACATATCGATTGTTTAGGAAGAGGTTACATAGTTTCAGGGTCTTCAAAGAAGTTAGGAGGGCAGCGAGTATATAATTAACGGAATGTAGACCCCCTCATCCTTGGGGGCTGCTGTTTGTTCTTTGAGATATGTTTATTGCTAGTTCTGCCTGTTTTTCCAAGGCTTCCAGGACAGAGGGAAGACGTTAATCAGTAATAGGCTTTAGAAAGGAAGACAAAAGATTCTGCTTAAAGAATTATGTTCCCTGGAGAAGTGCCTTGCACGATTCTCCTTCCATTGCCAGACCTTGTCACAATACAATGGCAGCTAGATTGGGGGAATGCTTCCCACACAGAATTACGTACATTTATTGGAGTCCCAGAAGAAGAAAAGAGAGAGAATGGGACAGAAACAAATACTTGGATACTAGTAGAACTGTTCTCAGCTTGATGAAAAACATTAATATATACATCAGAGAAGCTCAGCAAACCGAAGCAGGAAAAATACAAAGAAAAGTGTATTTGGGAACATAATAGGAAAATCTCAAAATCAAGAGAAGATCTTGAAAGCAGTCAGAGAGTCATTACGTGCAGGGGACAACGATACAAATGGATAAGAAGGACAGCTCACGTCTTATTGGAAATAATGGAAGTCAAAAGACAATGGAGAGTAACATTTATAAAATATTATATCCTTCAACAAGACAGATGGTAGTTCCTCAAAAAGTTAAAAATAGAACTACCGTATGATCCAGCAATTCCCCTTCTGTGTATGGACCCAAAAGAATTGAAGGCAGAGTCTCAAAGAGATATGTGTATACCCATGTTCATGGCAGCATTATTCACACTAGCTAGGTGTGGAAGCAACACAAGTGTCCGTCGATGGAGGAATGGATAAGCAAAATGTGATAGACACATACAATGGAATATTATTCAGTCTTAAAAAAGGAAGGAAATTCTGACATGCTACAACATGGATGAATCTTGAGGACATTATGCTGAGTGAAATAAGCCAGTCATCAAAGAAGAAATACTATAGGATTCCACTTGTGTGAGGTTCTTAGAATAGTCAGAATGATAGAGACAGAAAGTAGAATGGTGGGTACCAATGGCTGAGGGGGAGGTGGATGGGGAGTTTGTGTTTAATGGGGACAGAGTTTCAGTTTTACAAAATGAAGAGTTCTGGAGACGGACACTGGTGAAGGCTTCACAACATTATAAGTGTACTTAACATGGCTGAACCATGGACTTAAAAATGGTTAAGGTGGTAATTTTTATGTTAAGTGTATTTTACCACAATAAAAGAAAATTTTTTCAGAGAGGGGGCAGGGATTACACAAGGGGTGGACTACCAGAAGGTGGGGTCGTGGGAACCCTTGAAGTCGGTCTGCCACTGTAGTCACAAAGAGTTGAGTCCTTAAACGTGTGAGTAACCCTCCTTCCTGAGGCATTCAGAGTCTCACACTCACTAGATTTTACCAGATAATTTTTAGTTGATAACTTTTAATGCTGACTTTTCATCAGGGATACAATATTCAAATTAATATCTTTATTTTAGGAATACAGACATAGCCAGTTTTTTTCCTTTGTTTTCCAGAAGGCGTTGGAATTGCCTTTTCTCCATGCATGAAGATAGATGGACAACACTGGTGGGCTGCTTATCTTAAACAACACAGGCAGAGGAGTCGCTGAAACGACAGTGCTGTGGCATCTCTGGAGAGACAGGAACTGCTCACCAGGCCTCCCAAGACTCGTTCTCCGTGCCACCTGCTGTGGCTCCATCCCCAAGGCAACCCTCCCCTGGGCCCGGAGTAAATCAGGAGGACTCAGAGCCAGGAGGGGGTGTGCACAGGTGACCTGAGAGGGAGTAATGGGGGAGAGTACAGACATTCATGTCATCTGTGCCCTGGTGGTAGTGGGTGCCACAAAGATATAGGCAGCAGGCCTGGACTTCCGACCAAGGGCCAGATGGGATGATGGCTATCCTGGCAGATACCTGCATGGCCAGAGGACCCCTAGGTCTAGATGTCCCCTTTCCAGGCCCACGTGAACGAGGGCAGACACAACGCCACAGAGGTGGTGCAACTTCTCTTGCCAGGCTCCAGTCACAGCTCTGGGAAAGGGCCTCATGGTGGGTTCTCGTGGCCAAGTGTTGGTTAAGTTTGCCGAGCAGGATATTTTAGCTGCAATTGGTTAAGACCACTGTCTCTTTCCAGGTGTGCTCCTCCTTCATCACATTCTTCCAGTGGAGTGACCACAGGCACTTTGGGGACCGCACTAAGGAGAACTTGGGTTGGGGTGCATTTAGTTAGGGTTTATGGCATATTTTTACGTGGTTCACAGTCTTGCTGGTCTGTCCTGGGGCAGGGATGTCCTCTACAGCTGCCAACTACCCACAACACGCCCAGCACTGGAATTATGCAGGAGTGAAGGAGAAACGTTTGCAGCAGGAACCAGAAGTGAATCTGTGCAAAATTCTTCCAATCACACAAGACAATTGTAAGCAGAGGACTCAGTTCCCCACGTACCTGGATAGAACCAGAGTTGTCTCCTCTGATGAACGGATTCCGCCATGCAGCATACATGATTTAATACAGCATGTACCTTTTTTCTTTTTGGATGGGGAATGTATTTATCAGAATTCCTGTGTTTGTGGAGCATAAACCTATAGCAATCCTACAAACAGTGGCACATCTAAGTAAAGCCCCAAGTATTACCCAAACCAACGCCAGTAATAACAATCAGATGCAAGTTTGATCTCACATTCAAGAGAAAAGTCTGAATCAGAGAGAAGTCTGAATCGTCTTTCTCTTGTTCCCGTAAAACAATTCTGCAAGGTCGTGATACAGGATTCAAAGAGAACACAGCCAAAAACGTAAGCAAAAGCATTAAAGAGGCGCATTTGTTAATTCATACAAATGTTATTTTTCTGAATTTTGTGCTTGTGGTGTTTGTCAGTTTTTTAAAATTTATAATCAATTTATAATCAATTGACTTCTTTTCCCAATCATACAAAATTATCATAAAATAACTAAAATATCACAGAAAAATAACGTATACATTTTATACATTATACAAAATATAACACATTATACAAAATAGTCATTTTTGTAATTTTGTTTTAATAATTTTATTTTTTTATAATTTTATGCTTTTTTTCCTTAAAGAGTATACGCTTTCCCTCCAATTGGATACGCTTCTGGCCCCATCAAACCTGGGGCCACCCCTGCCCCGATCTTTGCATCACGCGAGCACAACTCCAAGGAAATAGAACTTCAGATTGTTGCAGGCTGGCAAAACGAAGGCATGAAACAGAAACTAAGTCAATTGCAGAAAAATTGAGACCACATTGCCCTTGCGTCCCGTTTGCGCACGTGGCCAGGTGCATCCCCATCCCCAAGGTGCGACCAGGAAGCCGGGGGTGGCCCCACGGAGAGAGCCGGGGGCGCCGGTCCCTCAGGTTTGCCCAGAACCCGCGTGGTGCCCACCACTGGGGTCGGGGCTCCTGTCCCTCCGGCGCCCCCTCCTCCCCGCAGCCCCTCCCTCCTCTCGATCCTCCCTCCCCGCCCCGCCCCCTCCCCGCCCCCTCCCCGCCCCCTCCTCCCCGCTTCCCCTCCCCTCTCCCCGCCCCCCGCCCCCCGCCCCCGGTGCCTCCGCGGCCCCGACGTCACTCGTCCCACGTCGCGCGCCGCCCGGGCGACCCCCTCGGACAGGCCGGGCGCGGATTGGCCCCGAGCCGCGGGAAGTGCCCGCCCCCAGAGCCGTCGGCCAATGGGAGACGGGGGCGGGGCCGAGGCCGGCGCCGGAAGCGGCCGAGTGACGAGAGGACGTCGCGTCGCCGGGTCTCGAGCAGCTGCCGCGGAGCCGCCGGACAGAGCGCCGCAGACGCCTGCCCGCCATGGCCGAGAGCGACTGGGACACGGTGACGGTGCTGCGCAAGAAGGGCCCCACGGCCGCGCAGGCCAAGTCCAAGCAGGTGGGCGCCGCGCGGGCCTCGCCACCCAGGACGGCCAGGCTGCCCGGGCGGGGCGGACGCGGGGCCGGGGCCAGGGGACCCGGGCGGAGGCCAGGAGCCAGTGGGCGGGGTGGGGGGGGCGGGCCGGGGCCCGGGGTGGGGGCGGGGCCAGAGGGACGGGGGCGGGGAAGGGGCCAGGCGATGGGGTGGGGGCGGGGACAGGGGAGCGGGGCGAGGGACTGGTGAGGGGCCTAGGGTGCGGACAGGGTGAGGGGACGGGGCCAGGGATAGAGGGGAGGGCACCACAGCGAGGAAGATGGCCAGGCAGGGACAGTCCTGGGTGTACATAGGGTTGGGGGCAGCGGTGGGGGCGGGGGATAAAGGCCGGAGAAAGAGAGGGCGGGGACAGGGGCGGGGCTGGCGTGAGGACGAGGCTGGGCGTTGGAAGGTAAGGCAGAGAAAGGGTCTGGGGACGGGGCGGAGAATGGGGCAGGGACAGGGTCGGGTGGTGGGGGACTAGGGCGAAAAGGAGGATGGGGCGTGGACAGGGGCAGTGTCGGATGAGGCGTAAGGGTCAGGGCAGTCTTTGGCCAATGACGCAGGCTAGGGGCGAGGCCCAGGCAACCTCTGGAGGTCTTAGAGGAAGAGGATGGTGAGGATGGGAACGAGATGGACTGGTGGTCAGGGACACTGGGGATGGGGAGGATGGGGACCGGGGCGTGGTTGTCGGGGGAGAACCCTGGGGTGGGACACGGGCGTGGGTAGGGGGTGGGGGCGGGGACGGGGTGGGCCGGGCCGAGGTGGGCGCCGGCTCGGAGTGTCTCCTCACCTGCCGGCATCTGCCTGTGTCTGCTGATGCCTGGCCGGTCCCATGCTGCCTGCAGAGCCCACCGAGGTGCTTTGGGGGCTGAAGGGAGTCCCCGGGTGGAGGCAACCTAAAGACCCAGCATGCGTGTGGACCCTACTTCCCCATATTACGAGGGTAGAGGAGCGGCCTGAGAGGTAGTTGGGGGCAGAAGGTTCCCAGTCCGGTTAATCCATCCGAGGTTCGTCTGTGGGTCCATCTGTCCTAAGTGGGGGAGGGGTGGTTCAGTCACCCGTCCTGCTCAGATGTACCCTCAGGCGGCCTTGGGCCCAAACCTTGGACACAGTGCCAGGTCTGGGCCAGGACTAGCTGTGGCCCTGGTGACCAGCATTCATTGACCTGCCCTGGGCTTATCAGTTGCACGGTGAAGACCAAGTTCACTCTCCTTTTCTTTCAAAGGAAGCTTAGTAGCCACAAGCTAGGAGTCATGCGAATGTGTATAGAAATTATTTTTGAATATATCAGATGCAGAATGTCCCCCAGGTCACTTCTCTGAAGTGTTAGAAGCACCAAGAAGTATGTTAACATTTGGCAGCTGTAGGTCAAAGGGTATCGCTCTCCTTGGTGATGTTGCGGGGCAGGGGAGGGGCAGGCCGGGACTGAAGGCTCTTTTATTAGGAGCCAGATTCACTGAAGAAGGCGAGACCAGGGCAGCGATTGGCATTCCATCCTGCGTTTGCAGGAGCATGCAGCAGAGAAGTAAACTTATTTCAAGTGTGGGGTTTTTTGTTTGTTTGTTTTTGGTGAGGAAGATTGGCTCTGAGCTAACAGCTGTACCAATCTTCCTCCACTTTTTATAAGTGGGGCGCTGCCACAGCCTGGCTTAATGAGCAGTGTGTAGGTCCGTGCCCGGGATCTGAACCCGAGAACCCCTGGCTGCTGAAGCAGAGCGCACAAACTTAATCACTATGCGACTGGGCCGGTCCCAAGTGTGGGTTTCTGAAAGGAATCCATTAGCAGGTTTTTCTCAACAGCAAAGAGGGGAGGTGTTTCTGTTTCCCTTCATAGCAGTTTCTGGAGAGGTGCCTGGATATTTGGTCATAGAAGGGCTTTGTATGACAGGTTTGAGTTTTAAGCCCAGCATTGAGTGTTGGTCCTGAAACAGCACCCATTGTGTGCTGGGCAGGTAGCACAGTGCTTGAGGGCATCTCCAAGCCCGATGCCTGGGCCAGAGAGCACAGGGCCTTAGCAGTGTGCTGACTGGCCAACAGCAGCTTCCATTGGTGTATACCAGACAGTGCCAAGGCTGATGTTGATCACAACAGAAAAAGTGTTTTAATTTTCTAGGCCATCTTAGCGGCTCAGAGACGAGGAGAAGATGTGGAGACTTCCAAGAAATGTAGGTACTTGTGTTTCCACTCGCAAAACAAGGGTGTGTGGTCGGGGTTCATCTCTGTAGATGCGTGGGGTCCCCCCAGGGTGTCGCGGTGGCTGCCACAGCTGAAGCCACCCCAGAGCTGAAGTCTGGGATCAGCAGAGCAGCTGTGGTCAACAGAGGTCAAGAGGCATCCTTCACCCCACTGCCCGTACTGGGGGAGATTCTGGACTCCACACTCTCAGGGCTGTGAAAGTCCCCATCCCTCGGGCAGCCTGGTTTCCCACATCACCTGGGCAGAGGGCACCTGTCGGGCCCGCTTCTTGTTCTGAAATGGCTTTCCTTGTGGCAAACCTGCTCCTGTGCTCTTGTCTCACGCTGGTCCAGGGGCCGCTGGCCAAAACAAACAGCATTCGATCACCAAGAACACAGCCAAGCTGGACCGGGAGACAGAGGAGCTGCACCATGACCGGGTGACCCTGGAGGTGGGCAAGGTGATCCAGCAGGGCCGGCAGAGCAAGGGACTGACGCAGAAGGACCTGGCGACGGTGAGCCTGGCAGGTCCCCTCCTCCCTAGGTTGAGGGCAGGTGGGTGGGTGGGCGGGAGGCCGGTGTTCAGAAAGCACATGTGCCGTGGGCTCTCCTTGCCTGGTGACTCAGGCTTCAGTTGCCCTTGCCCCCGGGACCCTGAAGGCCTGTGGGGAAGCCATGTGAGGCCAGCTGTACCCACTCACATGTGATGTGGCCTTGCATGTGTGCGGACCCCAGAGCCTCTGAGAGCTGCTGTTCCCTAAGGCCCTCGGCCTGCACTGTCCTTGGAGGCAGCTCCCTGTGGCGTCTAACCTGGGCTTGGTCTAGTTTTGCAGCATCTCTTCATTGAACTGACGTGGACAAGGTACATCTTTTCTTTAGAAAATCAACGAAAAGCCCCAGGTCATCGCAGACTATGAGAGTGGACGGGCCATTCCTAATAACCAGGTTCTGGGCAAAATCGAGAGAGCCATCGGTGAGTGTCCTGTGGGCCTTCACTGGGTCTCGGCTGCTTCTGCCTGACCAGGTGCAGGGTGGCCACCCTCTGGGTGGGGTTGATGAGGATGAGGCTCAGGAACACCCTTGAGGCCACGGAATTCTCCAGAGCCTTAAGAAAATTCCCGCAAGTGACTTGTGTCTTGGCTTCCTCTCCTTTCAAATGTTTTCCACTACCCCCTTTGCTTTGGCTAGTGCCCTCCTCTGAGCTTTGGACAGCGGTCTCAGTGACCCTTCTGTTCAAGCACCAGTGTTCTCCCCCTGGCATGGGTCATGCATTACATTCTGCTCCCATGTGCCCCCTTCGTGGGGTTTCATGGTTCCCAGGGTGTGGGGCTCCCAGAGCACCCAAGTTTCAGTTCTGAGAACAGACATCCGCTCTCGTCTCTTTAAGATCGGCAGGCGCAGGCTCTCAACAGTCCTGGTCGGGTCTGATCTGGGATCCTGGCCCAGAGTGGGGTGGTGCTCCTCCCTCCCTCCCCGTCTCCTTCCTGTGACAGAGGTGGGGGAAGGGAGCTGATGCTGAAGGAGCACTGTGGGTGCCCGCTACTGCCTCAGGGCCAATGGGTGGGGATACCGTGGGGCTACTCTGTCCCTTCAAGTTCCAGAGTGGGGGCCGCGGTGGTCAGTGGGCCGATGGCTCTTTCAGGCCTCAAGCTCCGGGGGAAAGACATTGGGAAGCCGATCGAGAAGGGGCCAAGGGCGAAATGAACACAAAGCCTCGAAATCAGTGCGTTCCGGCTGATCTCGTCTGGCTGGTTCCCCTTGACCACCAGCGCCAGCAGGGGTCTCTTCATGTGGCTGAGTGAAACACGGGCGTCAGCCCGGGACCCCCCACCCGTCCTGCTGTCAAACAAACAAACAAAACCTTCAAAGTGTTTGCTGCTTCTGATTTCTTTCTCCCTAACCCCATCCTCAAATTTGGGGGCAAAACCCTGCCTTCCTCTCCCTTGGTGTCTGCCCAGTCCTGGGGTGGTTTCCGGGGGGACTCTTGAGTGGGAGCACCTCACACAGGGGCGGGGTGGGGCAGCACGGTGCAACCCCACGCAGTGGGGCCGGAAGAGAGCAGATGCGGCTCTCGTCCGGCTTGTAGAGAAGCTAATAAATGTGTGCTGCCCATCCTGCTGGTGATGAGTCCTTGGCCTCCCGTCCTCCTCCCCTCAGGCCCAAGGCGGAGAGGGAGGGATTGTTTTCATGACTGACCCCTGGGGGTGCCTGAGGGGCCAGGAAGGTCACTGTCTGCAGGGTCGGCTCCCATGCACTGTCGGCAGGGACAGTTAGTGGCGTTGGCTGGGCTCTTGGCACTGGACTCTTCCCCTCCTGCCCTCCCCTGGTGCTGAGTCCCCGGTCATGCCTTTCCCTGAAGAACCCAGTGGGCCAGGGTGGCTAGGCGGAGCCTTTCTGTGCATGGCAGGAGAGCACCTGGTTGTGCAGGTGTCACCCCTCCCCAGGACAGCCATGCCCAGTGGGGCCTGCTGGGCCAGGCAGGGTGGTGTCCAACTTTCCTCTGGGGAAGATGAGGGCCTGGGACACTCCCTGGGTTAGAAAGACTCAACTCCTGTTTATGTGTAGGCGCACCAGAGACTTTGGCACACCTCTGGGGGGACCCCCTTCACCCCCAGACCCTGTGAGGCCAGGGGGGCAGGAACCTCAGCTTTGCCTTCCAGTGACCTGCTTAGGGGCAGTATGGGGCACCAAGTGGTCTCTGCTTTGAGACGTGTCATTCCAGGGACAATGTGGACCTTCACTGTGGGATGGTGGACATGGGATCCTTACTGTGGGATGGTGGATGTGGGGACAATGACCATGGGGTGGTGGACATGGGGACCTTTGTTGTGGGACGGTGGACACAGGGACCTTTATTTGGAACTGTGGACATGGCAGGGCATCCGCCCACCAGAGCAGCTCCATGCCACCTTGGACCCAGTTAAGTGTCTGCTGCTCAGTCTGTCCCCTGCGTCTGTGGGGATTTCTCTGTCCTAAATCAGATGCAGAATTACCCACTGCACCTGGGGCTGGACACAGCTTGGGTCAGATTCCCAACAGGTTGGGAACCTGGGGCCGGTCTAAGTGTTGGGGTGCCTGCCTTGTCTGGAGCAGTGGCTTCTTGGGGTCCTACTGTGTGTACATCCTGGCGTCTCTAGCCCCTGTCCCTTTCTGGTTTGGCCCGCCTGTTTTCTGTCACTTGAGTCACTGAGATGTGGGAGGTGCCCCCAAGCATGTCCACTCAGGCAGGTTGGGTTGGATGCGGGATCCCAAGGAGCCCAACTTTGCGCTGACAGGCAGTGCATACACAGACCTCAGCCAGCAAGAAGGGCTGCCCTGATGGGCGTTTATTGTCAGCGTGAGGACCGTGTCTGAGGTGCTGTCTCTGCAGGGTGGGGGCACGTGGGGTCTTGGTGCGTCCTGGGTGCGGTGGGGGCTCCTGTGACTAACTGAGGCCTTTCTGAGTCGTCTACTGGTCGTTGGTGACCGACACCGGCAGGATGACACCATCCTAAGAGGGAGGGAAGGAGCTTCGTGACGGCCGGGCAGCAGGCAGCTGGGAGGGTCCTGTCCCACTGCTTCCTGTTCGTGATCAGGCTGAGCGCGGGGTGCAGCAGCTCCTGCCCACCGCCCCCAGCCAGGGGCTCCTACCGCATTGAAGAGAATGTTGTCAAAGCCTGGGGCTGCAGCTGCCCTCTTGGCCCCAAAGGCACAGTCCCCCTTCTTCCACAGCCAGTGCCTTCCCACGAGTGCCAGCAGTACCAGGAGCACGAGGAGGAGGAGGGCACCGCCAACCACAGCTGGCACTGTGGCCTGAGATGTGGCCACTGCCGCATCCCCTGTGGGTACAGGGCATGTGACTCTGAGACTCGAGCCCTCCTTGTCAGCCCCACACCCAAGGTGGACACCTGGGGCCAGCTGGTCCCTGCTCCCGCAGAGGGCTTTGGGGTCCACTCTCCAAAGGAGGGTGCCACTCGTGCCAGCACAAGGCTCCAGGCTGAGGCTGGGACCTGGCAGGCTGGCAGCTGCTGGCAGCACACCTGGGGGACTCACGGCCCCAGGCTAGACCACCCTCAGCGTGCAGCAATAGCGAGTGCTCCAAGGACTGGAACGGGTGGCTGCCGTCTGGCCTGACCCGGCACCTCCTCCAGGGTCCAGCCCACCCTGGAGTGCAGAGGCCCAGGGAGGGGCCAGCGCCAGCTGACACGACTCCTGAGGGACCAGGCACAAGGGATGGCCCAACCCAAGAGGGGAGGGGACAGTACAGGATTCAGCCTTGGCAGCTCTCCTCAGGCCAGGAACGGGGCCACTGGCAGCCACATAGGCCACGAGCCACTAAGCCCGACTAAGGCCCAGACCCAGAGCAGGGCCAGCTGCCCTGGGCAGGGCTTACCCTGGCTGGGTGCAGGCAGCTGGCAGCGCTGCCCGGCCAGATACTCAATGTCATCCAGGGCAATGGGCCCCAGGGCTGGCTGGCCACCCAGCGTGGCTTCAAACACGATCTGATGGGTGGAGAAAAGAGGTTGTGTGGATCCGAGGAGAAGGATAACCCCGCCTGAGCCTCTGAGGTCTCCTGGCCTCACCTGGAACTCCTCAGTGCTGGCCACTTCCAGGCGGCTTTCCAGCCACTGGTGCCGCAGGTGCCCGCCCGCTCCCCACAGGACCAGCTGGCCCTGGGCACTGCTCAGGAGCACCCTCAGCTCACCCTTGTCTGAGGGTAGGGGGCCAGGGTGGGTCAGGTCCTTGACCCAGCATGTGACGGGGCTGCCCCTGGGCCCTGCTCCCCCCGCTGCCCAGGCGATCAGTGCTGGTCTGACTCACAGAAGTGCTCGGGAAAGCCCATGTGGTACCAGAAGCGGAGGCAGGAGACCGCGGTGGGAGGCAGAGGCTGGCTGCGCAGCCAGGCCGCCCGGCCCCCAGGCCCCAGCACGCCAGTTTCAAAGAGAGCAAAGTGGCCTGGGGATGAGAGAGGGCGAGTGCCTGGCTGACCAGATGGAGCACCCCCACCCCCTGACTTGGGGCCTCTGACCCTGATGGGAGCCTGGATGAGCGGAGCCGGTTGGCCCTGGTTGGGGTGGGGCGAGTACCCCTGGGTGTGTCTCTGGGGTCCCTTCGCCCAGCTCAGACCCACCTGCCTCTGTGCCCAGGGTGTGGTCCACACTGGGCTGGGGGTAGCGGGAGGGTGTGTCTCCACTGCTCCAATCCCAGCTGTATCCGCCCAGGCTGGGCCAGGGCAGGTGGCTCCAGCCACACAGGCCAGCCTCAAAGTCACAGGAAGCTGCAAGGACCTGTGCGGTGAGTGGTGTGGCCCCCGGCCCCCCATCCCTGGGGCACCACCACTGCTGGGAGCAGGGGTCAGGCCAGGCGTCTTGAGGTCAGTACAGAGCTGGTACCACCCATGAGCCATAGCAGGTCCTGGGGCCAGGTGGCAGGGCTCCCACCTGGCCGAGGGCAGGGCCCGTCCTGGAGGAGCAGGTCGTCCAGAGCGATGTAGGAGTGCTCCACGCCGGCGGCCACAGCCTCAAACACCACCTGGGCAGGCACAGGGCAGAGTAGCCTCACATAGTCTGGAGCCTTTGAGGGTGAGGAAGGACCCACCTGCACACTCACCCTCCAGGCCTGCTCAGCCTGTACATCCACGCTGCCCAGGCGCCAGGCAAACCCTCCATGGGCACTGATGCTGAGCACCTGGCGTCTCCTGGCCTCCTCCACGTGGACCTGCAGGGTGCCTGCCACGCCAAGCGGCCCGCCCAGATCAGCAGCAGTGGGGGAAGAAGGCCTGCTCAGGGTCCCGCACAGGCACAGGGTCTGGGCTCCCAGTGGCCTTGGCACAGGGGCCTGTGGGGACCATTCCGCCTCTCCTCCCGCAGCTCCTCACCTGGGTTTTGGAGGCTCAGGTGGTACCAGAAGATCAGGCAGGCAGGCTGGGCCAGTGGCCTGTGCTCCTCTGAGATCAGGGAGGCTATGTGGCCGCGGGGCAGGGCCTGTGGGCTCATGTCCACCACCATGTAGTGCCCTAGGAGATGCCAGCGTCAGCCTGCCTGCCCCAGCCCCCTGCCCTGCCTCCAGTCCCTTGGCCCCCTCTCCAGGCCTGTACCCTGAGCCGTCTCCGTGGTGTGGTCAGCACGAGGGCCCCAGGCAGTGTGGCCTGTGGCATTGGTCTGGCGCATCCAGAGGCCCTGGCCCCTGGTGGAGAAGCCACAGGCTGAGTCCTCGAAGGAGCAGCGTTTGGGAGCCCAGCAGGGCCCAGGCCGCACAGCCACGTCATCCAGCGCCATGGTGCCGTGGTACCCGTTCCGGAGGCCCTCGAACAGCAACTGGGGACAGAGGGTGTTAGCCGGCTGGGGCTTTGTCCTGCCCCCACCACCTGGGCACCCCACCTCACTTGGTACTTGGTGCCAGAGTCCAGCTGGTGGTGGAGGGTGGCCCAGGCCTCGTGCCAGCGGTTGCCATGGGTGCCAGAGCGTGACCACAGGTGTGTGTCCACCTCCCCATCCCGTCTCATCACCAGGCGCAGCGTCCCTAGGGGAGGGGCAGGGTGTGGAGGGGACCAAGTCCCAACTTCTGATGGCTTCCCGCTCCCTCCAAAGTCCCTGAGGGGCCGAGAGAGACAGAACTCAAAGCCCCGCAGGGTCACTTACCGATCTGGGGTCCGTGAAGGTGGTACCAGAAGGAGAGACACTCCCGAGAGCCTGCCGGCACCTGGGGCTGGGTGAGCAGCTGGGCACCAGGGCCCCGGGCTGGGGGGTCTGTGGGGTCGAGGAGCATGAAGTAGCCTGCAGAGGGACGCGGGACCGAGCTGCAGAGATGCCAGGCTCCAGGAGGGCGTGGCCCAGTGTGAGCTCGCTCCCTTCACCCCCATGTCTGGGAGCCCCTTGAGGCTGAGAACCCCCCTCTGAGAGCCCCCTGCAGTGTGGGAGTTCCCCCAGTCTGAGAGCTGCACCCCAGGTCTGGACGTCCCGCTGTACCTCGGCCTGTGGTGTGGTCGTACCCAGGGCCATGGCTCTCCATGCGGTGCCAGTGACTGTCTGTGAGGTGGCTGATGTGCCAGCCGCATGTGTCCCGCTCAAAGTTACATGAGATCTCTGGGGGTGGGGCCATGGGGGTCAGCACACTCCGCCCCAGCCCTACACCCCTCCCGAGTCCTGCCTGACAGGGTGGGAGACTTGCCCTCTGAAGCGGGGGCTCCCTGGGACCCCTCCAGGTGGTCTAGGTGGGAAGCCCTGGGTGGGGACTGGGAGCAACAAGAAGGACCTGTGTCTTTCTCGCTGGTCACCGTGGGGCTGCAGTCCTTCATGATCAGGTTGTCCACCCCCGCGCCCTGGTGCCCAGGGCCATCCAAGTCCACCAGGCCAACAAACTCCAGCTTCATGGGGGGCAGATGGAAGGGGCTGTTAAGTCAGGGCCAGCTTTGTTCACCACACCCCCCCGGCTGTCCTCCTCACCCAGAAGGGCCGGTGGCGTGCCCCAAGAAGCACCGTGTCCACCTTCCAGCCTCCGCTGCTGCTGCTTGGGACTTGCCACACCAGCTCGCGGTTGCCATCCTCCACCACGACCAGCGCCAGGAAGCCTGCCAAGGGGGTCACTGTGGGTCTGGCCTGACACCTCCACTGCAGGGCAGACCATGGGAGCTCTCACCCACCCCAGGGCTGAGTAGAGGGTCCAGGGAAATGGTGGTACCTTGGGGGTGACTCTGAAAATAGTAAGCCATGTGGAGTTCACAGCGGGGGCCTGAGGGGCCCAGGGCTGGTGTGAGAACCCGGGCCTCCGCCGTCAGCTGCCCCCAGGCCCTTTGCACGGAAAGGAAGTGCCCTGGGGAAAAGCAAGGCCACTCAGAGCTGATTGCTTCTGGAGACCCCCAACTCAGAGCCCCTAGTGAAGAGAGGCAGAGCAGGGGCCCCTATGGGGTGCAGTTCAGAGGCAGGTTCCAGGCCGCTGGGATGGGGGACTCCGGCCTCACCAGCAGCAGCCCCGCTGGCATGGGTGCTAGGGACCCTGCTTTCCTGGGCCAGGTGACGCCCCCACTGCAGCCGCCCCACGCTGGCATCCTCCCAACCCCCAGCCATGGGGGTCTCGAAGTCCGTGGTGCCTGCAACAGCAGAGCGTGCTGAATGGCCCCAGGGCCCCCCACTCAGCTCTTGTTTTTTTGTGTATGAGGAATACTGTCGCTGAGCTAACATCTGGCGAGTCTTCCCGCACTTTGTATGTGGGTTGCCACCTCAGCATGCCTTGATGAACAGTGTGTAGGTCTGTTCCCGGGATCTGAACGCACGAACCCCGGGCTGCTGAAGCATAAGAGTGCTAACTTAACCACTGCACCACTGGGCTGGCCCCCACCCCCACCCAGCTCAGCTCTTGCAGTGGGGAGGGTCTGGAAGGAGGGAGGACTCCCACCCAGCTCTGACTGCCCCTCACCACACTCCTGCTCGTCCTCGCCCCCCATGCACTGCTGCTGGAAGTCACACAGCTGCTCTGGGGGGACACACAGGTCCCCACAGGAGAGATGTCCTGGCTCACAGAAATCCCAGGGCTGCAGGCTGGATGGCTGGGGCCAGGGCACTGGGGCCCAGAGCCCCGGAGGTGGGCCAGACACCACTGTGGGGACAGAACTGGGGTCAGGGGAGAGTGGGGGATGGGGTGGGGGGAGGGGCTGTGCTTCTCCTTGGTGGGAGGGGCTCAGCAGGCTCACCCAGGACTGGTTTGCAGTGGTCTGACAGGATGAGGTCATCCAGGCCCACAATGCCCCCCGGCCCTGTCTGCCCTGCCAGGACGATCTGAGGGCAGAGGGGGCTCAGGGGGTGCCCCAGCACCCCTCTGTCGTCACCACAATCTGCTCCCTTGAGCCGTCTCCCTGCTGACCCACACCTTGTATGTCACCCGTCACTGGATACTCCTCCCGTCACCACCCCCTGCACTCGTCAGGAGGGATCCCTCCTTCCCCCGGCCTGCTCCCACAGCTCCTAGACAAGCCAGCCAGCTTCCTGCTGAGACAGCCTGGCTGGGCCCCACGCCCAGCTCCCTAAGCTCCCTTCCCCTGCTCTCCCATGCCCCAGCCTCCCCACCTCTGCCCCAACCGCTGCCCTCGCTGGCCTCACCCGGAAGGGGTGCTTGCTCTGGATGTCAACTCGGTCTCGGACCCACATGGCCCCCAGCTCCCCATGACGCCTGCGCAGCAGGACGGGGGCCTGGGGGGCTCCGGGGTCCCCAGTCTGCAGGAGCAGCTGGAGGCTGCCAGCCTCAGAGCCGTGCAGGTAGTGATAGAAGACAAGCTGCGAAGGGACCCAGGGTCAGGGAAGACGCTCCGGGGCCTGGGCAGCCAGCACAGGCAGCCCAGCATCCCCTCACCTGCCTTACCGAGCAGTTGTGGGGGCCTGAGGCTTGGAACTCAGGACTGGACAGGATGGCAGGGGCGCTGGGCTCGGCCACGGAGACCAGGAAGGAGCCTGGGGAGACGGCAGGAGTGGGCCAGGGGGGCCGTGGGTGCAGTGGCCGGGCGTGGGCCTGGGCGGTGGCTGGGAGTCCCTAGGGGCCTCACCCTGTGCGCTGTTCCAGCTGTGGTCACGGCGTGGCCAGGCGGGGCGCTCGGGGCTACTGCTGCTGTGGTTCCGGGCCCAGCCCTCCAAATTGTCCCACAGGCCCAGGCCTGTCTCAAAGTTAGTGGCCATGTGGTGGCCTAGGGTGCGAAGCAGGGCTCAGACTTTGGAGCTGGGCCTCTTTCCCGGGCCCCAGGCCACATGGCTCCAGCTCCAGGGGGACACTAGCTACCCCACCCCGAGAAGGACTGTGCCAAGGGACAGTCCCTCCCGTGTTCTCTAAATGATTCTGCAGCCCCTGACACTGCTCACTGCAGAGAGGAGTGTCCTCATCTGAACCATCCCCACAGTTGTCGTCCCCGTCGCACAGCTGATGGGGCTCCACGCAGGCCTTGTTCTGGCAATGATGATGGCCCGGGAGGCAGCGCGCCTGGGGGGCTAGAGTTGGGGAGGGTTAACCCATCAGCATGGCCCCAAGACCCAGGGGCAGGGGCAGCTGGGGGAGAGGTTCGAGACCATCGGAGCCGGCAGAGAGCAGCGAGGAGCTCTGCAACCCCCTGCCCACCAGGTGTGGGTCCACGGCACGGGGCCTTACTGGGCAGTCCACAGCCCCAGAAGGCCACGTCGTCCAAGGCCACAGTGCCCCTGTGGGTAGCATTTCGGGTAGCAGAGAAGGTCACCTGAGGAGAATGGGGTCATTAGGACCTGAGTCAGGGCTCAGACCCTTCCTGCTTCCCCCACCATCCAGGCCAGCTCCCAGCTCACTCGGAAGTTGCCCCGGATGCGGCCGGTGGCCACCACCAGCTCCTGCCAGCCTGGGCCCCAGGGCCCTGAGCTCTGCCACAGGGTCAGTGTCTCCATACTGTGGGTCAGCTCCAGGCGCAGCTCAGCCACATCTGCAGTGGGCGGGGCCTGGGGCAGCTTAGGCCCCCGGTGGCTCCCCAGCCTGCTGCCTGTGCCCTGCCCCAGGCTCCCTGCCCCTCCTTTGGTGCCTACCTAGTCTCTGCAGCAGTCCCCCTTCCTTTCCTGGTCCCTCCCCTTGGGGTGCCCCCACCTGGGTCCCAGGGCCTGGGTGTGCACCTCCAGAGGCCGTGTGGTACCAGAGCCTCAGCTCACAGGCAGGGCCTGCCTCATGCAGGATGGGAGAGCGCAGGGCTGCAGTGGACACCTCCTTCCCACGGTGCGTGCCAACAGCCATGTACCAGCCTGTCGGGCCCAGAGGTCAGGAGACAGGGCAGGAAGCAAAGAGCCAAGGGGGTGGCAATGGAGACCCACCCAGGCCTCACCCAGGTCGGTGCCGAGAGTGTGGTCTGAGTGTGGCCCTGGACCCTCCAGCACAGCTCCTGCCCGGTCTCGGAGCCAGCTGTAGCCGGAGGTGCTGATGTCCCGCCAGCCACAGGAGTCCTGCTCAAAGTCGCAGACAAAGGGGGCGCCCAGGGTGGGTGAAGCCCCCTGGTAACCTGGGAGAGCGGGCAGTCAGGTGAGCAGCTCGCAGAGGGCTAGCCCTGCCCGATCCGTCCCAGCCCTGGCTTACCGCACTGGGCCTCATCGGAGCAGTCCCTGCAGTCACACACGAAGTTGCACACGGCCTCGCTGGGGGTCTTGCAGTGGTTGGGGACCCAGGCCCAGCCTGGGAACCCTGCTGCCAGCAGAGACAGCCAGGTGGCCTGGGGCAGAATGACTCCCCTCCCGGTTTGCCCAGGACCGTCCCACATCCCAGAAACCCCTCCTACCCGGGCAGCCCAAAACGTTGTTCACCCTGCTTTGGGGCTCAGGCCAGGAGATCAGGCAGAGAGGTTGGCTGGGTCCATAGTTGGGGGGCTGAGACCCACAGAGAACTACCAGCTGGGGGCTCCCTGTCAGGGCCAAGCAGAGCACATCTGGCCCCAGAGGCTGCTGCACGTCAGGATGGGGGACGTGGGCAAGCATGGGACCACGGGTTCCCAATGTGAGAGACCTCCTGGGGAAGGGAGCAGGAGCCCAGCAGGGAAATGGAGGGGCTTCCAAGAGGGTGCTCCCCAAGGGGATGGATCAGTGGGTGGCCCAGGCCCCCTCAGCCTCCATCTGGTCCAAGAGTGGCAGACTAGCATCTGCCTCCAGGGCCCTCCTGCCTTGGGGCCTGGGTGGGACTGGGACCAGGGAGAGCAGAACTCTTGCCCCTTCCCCAGTGGGGCAACCCCAGGACCCCAGGGGCTCAGCCTGGGCCTTGCACTGCCCCTTCCATGCAGGCCCAGCACCTCTGCTTCAGGAGCCGGACCTGATGACTCACCCAGGAGCAGGACCAGGGCGGGCAGAAGGTGGCCAGGCAGAGGCATGGTCAGGCTAGAGGGAATGGGGCCGAGCGGCAGTGCTCCTCGAGGGCCAGCCTGGTGGGGACTTCGCCGGGTTATCAGCCGGTGGCCCTGCAGGGTGACTCTGCTCTCACTGGAGAGTGGGGGCTTGGCCTCTTCTGTACCTGAGGCCCCTCGGCTAGCCCCACCCTGTGCTGACGAGGACGAACATCCGGTTGTAAAAGCATCTAGGAGAGAGGCCCCTGGCCCAGGCTGGCTCCCACCTGTCCAGATCCTTTAGACCGAAGGTCAGACCCTGGGGTGGAGGCCCCGGTGGAGTGGTACAGGCTGTGGCCACTTCTCCTGGGCCTCAGCCCTGCCCGGAGCAACCCCTGCCCCATCTTGGGGGCCCCTAGCCACCAGGGACATCGTCTTCTCCTGTAACTCAGCCTGTGCACCCCTTCACTTACTCACTTGTAAGCAATGGTCATTTATTCATCAACAACGGTCCTGAGCAGTGTGGGCCAGGCACTGCCAGGCAAAGGGGCAGACGAGCCGGAGGCTCTGCTTCTCATGGCACAGACCCCCGGGCAGGGTACAGACCAGGCTCTGCCTGCAATTTACGACTGTGTGACCGTGGGAACCTGTCTTACCTGAACCTCAGTTTCCTCATCTGTGAAACGTGGTCACGATAACACCTGCCTAGAGAGGCTCCCATGAGGCTGCCTGCAAGCTCGCAGAAGGCGCACACGAC
This sequence comes from Equus asinus, assembly GCF_041296235.1. Taxonomy (NCBI): domain Eukaryota; kingdom Metazoa; phylum Chordata; class Mammalia; order Perissodactyla; family Equidae; genus Equus; species Equus asinus. Next base: position 10,597,884 of record NC_091799.1, read on the forward strand.
AGGATGGCAGCCGCGATGAGGAGCACCCATGCTCATGGTGAGCCACGGGGACAGCTGTGCCTCAGCTGTGCCTGGCCCTGCTCTCCCCACATGCCACTTCCACCCCCTACAGCGTGTCCCCCGCAGCCGTGCACTGGGAGGGTCCCAGGAGAGGGGCTCCCAGCTGTAGGTCTGAAGTCTGTTCAGTTTGAGTGGGAGCTGGTGGCCACGGGGCGAGAGCCGCAGGACCTGATCTTGGAAGCAGAGGGTGGTGCGCCACCTCATGTGTGACCTCAGCTGGCAGATCACATGGGGACACTGACGTCAGATGGCCTGGATGGTGGCTGCTGGTGCCCTCCCTGTCCCACACACTGGGATGGCACCCCTGCCTCAGCAGGGTCAACAGACCCGGCACTGACTCCTTGCGCAAGGACTTGTCGGGCCTCCTCCCAGATGTCCTTGGGGATAGCAGCCGCGTGGAGAAGCAATCAGGCCATAAAGGAGGGCAGCAGCCCAGGGGCCCCATGATCAGACCCCAAATGGCTGAGTGTGCACTGCCACTCCCTGGGGCTCTCGGGTGAGGGGCAGCCAGGAGGGGACCTGTAGCCCCCAGGGCTGCCTCTGGCTCTCTGCCACTCACCCACTCTAGTCAGGGGTCTGGAGAAGTGACCAGGAGCATAGAAGCCAAGACACACAGCATCTGAAGACCAGCAGAACTGACAATGCTTTTAATTTCTGTGGGAGAGGTAAATCCAGGCGCTGATGCCAGGCTGGGTCTGTCTCCGAGGCCTGGCCGGGGTGGCACAGCGCTAGGGGGTGCAGCCCAGCCCCTTGGGAGGGGCCTCAAGGGCAAAGTTCTGAGTGGGCTGCTGGAGGTGGCAGCCTCAGGAGGGCCTCAGTAGCCGTCGTCGGCCCAGGTGACCTCGTAGTCGGGGTACCTGGCTTTGATTTTCTCTGTGGAGACGGAGTGTTGGGCACGACCATAACCCTGCAGAGAGAGGGCAGCTCTTACAGCTCTTATCCTGGCTCTGGGTGTGCAGTCAGCAACGACACCCAGGAGCCAGCTCAGGGAGGGGCCCCATCGTCAACCCTGACCACCCTAGGGAGCACTCCTGGGGAAAGGCTGCTGCCAAGGCAAGCGAACCTTGATGCTGGGCCTGCCAGCCTGAGGCCTGAGCTATCCCAGGTGCCAGGAGAGGCTGTGTGAGTGCCCCTGTGTATCACTGGTGGCTTGGTGCAGAGAAAGCGAGGGGCCTCTGAGTGTCACCCCAGTACTAATGGCCTCAGAAAGCTGGAGAACAGCCACAGCCCGGCCACGCCTCTTGGGCAGCAACACGCTTCATGGAGAGTGGGCAGCTACAGGCCCTGGAGTCAGCGTTCTACAGCTGAGATGGGCTGGGGAGCCCTGGCACCCCAGGTCTCCACGCAGTACAGTGGGTGCTCCTGAGAGCTGGTCAGGTGGCTTGCAGGGTGCGTCCCTACAGCCAGAACTGGGGCCCTTGCCGCTCCGGCAGGGGCTGCGGGCTCACCATGGAGTAGCCATACACGTGGATCTTCTTGTCCTGGCTCTGGTGGGAGATGCGCCCACCTCCCAAGCACTCGCAGCCGTAGCCCTTCTTCTGCATCTCGCCGGATACCTTGTCGTAGATGTCGGCTGGGACGGGGAAGGCGGCTCAGCATGGTGGCCCCTGGAGGCCCAGGGGGTCTGAAGCCTCAGTTCTGAGCAGCTCCTTCCCCAGGAGAGAAGCCCCTCCAGGCTGGGACGGGATGAAAGGGAGGAGGGGATGCGCCCGGGGCCGGGGAGCTGGACTAGAAGACAGAGGTCAGGCTTGGCAGCCTTTGCCCTCCAGGAACCCGAATCTTCTGGGTCAGCCCAGTTTGAGACCCGCTATAGGGTCACCTCCCACTACGGCCCCTCAGCCCTGCCCCAGATGCCGGTCGGCCCCGCCCCCGGGCCTCAGCCCCGCCCCCAGCCGCCGGCGGCCCCGCCCCGCTCTCACCGTGGTACTCGGCCCACTTGTAGCCGCGCACAATCTCCTTGCTCTCTCCGGCCGGGGTCCCGGAGGGCGGCGCCGCGTGGACTCGAATCAGCACGTACTTGAAGACGCCATCGGAGTCGATGTCCACATCGGGGATCTGGGCGAGGTCCGCCTCCGCCATGTCTCGGAAGCACGCGTGCCGCTGCGGCCCGCGGCCCTTCCCCGCGAGGCCCGGGCTGCGTTCACAGTGCGGGGCGGGCCGGGGGGGGGGGGGGTCCGTGGCCAGTCCCGTGGGCGCATGCTGCCCGGGCCCGGAGCCTTACCCAATCGTGCTGCCGACTCGCAGCGCCGACGGGCCAATCGCAACCCAGCTCTTTGCGGCCCTGACAGCGCGCGTGTCCCACTTAAAGGGGAACGGGGAACTGGGAACTGGGAGAGGGTGGTGATTAGATCCAGCCGACGGAAAAGTTCCTTTCCAGCGAGGTTGGGGGCAGGTGCCTTTGGGGGTGGTTAGGCGGCCCGTGGGGCCTAAGGGACGCACGCTGGCTCTGACCCCCTCCCTACCGTGACCGAAGGTCCTCCTCCCACCCTGTCCCCCCACCGTGTCCGATGATCTCCCTCCGCCCTCCCCGACCCTAGCCGAGGGTCTCCCTCCGCCGCCCCTACCCATGCCCGAGGGTCTCCCTCCCAGTCCCCCACCGCGTCCGAGGATCTCCTTCCCCCCGTCCACCACCGTGTCCGAGGGTCTCTCTCCGCCGCCCCCCGCCGTGTCCGACTCCCCCGCACAATGAGGCAGCAATGGCTACATTCGAGTTGTTTTACTTGTTCAGTAAGCGCTCGCCCTCTGGAAATAATTCCGGTATTGGTGGTTCCTGGCCGGCCGGCAGGCTCTCAGGAGTGGGGCCGAAGGCGGAGGCCCAGGAGCAGGGGGCACGGCGGCTGGACTTGGGGGACTGCAAGGGCGAGCGGGACAAGCGAGGCGCGTGGCGGGTATAAACACGCGGGCCGAGGCGGGCGCGCAGGCGTGTGGGGGAGGGAGGAACGGACGGGGCTGTGCACCAGTAACGAAGCCGGGGGCGCTTGCGGGCTCCCGGCCTCGCCCCTTCTCCTGGTCACTCGCCCTCCATGGAGCCCGGGCCGGGGCCATGGTGCACCCCAGGGGAGGGCGGGGTCCGAGGGCTACCAGAGCGTGCGCTCCCGAGGGCCGGAGTTCGGCCGCCAGCCTCGCGTCGCCAGCCCGCAGCACAGTGCACAGCCAGAGCGCGCGCGGGGGCGTTTGTGCAATCGCCCCCACTGCTCCGGTGGACCCCCGCCCTGGCGAACTAGCTTGCTCCCGCACCAGCTCCCACCCTCGCTTTCCCCCGCTGGGCTCCCAGCTGGGAACGCCCCTCCTCTGCTGTCCTCCCTGCACCAGCGGGTAGGAGCCTTTCCTATAGGGCCTCCTGCCATTTGCACCCGCGTTGTGCCGTGGCACCCGCCTAGGGCCATCCTGTCTGGTGTAAGCAGGTACCCTGACTCACGCCCAGCCAGGTCTCAGCTCTGGGCCGGCGCCTGGGCAGCGTCCCCACCCACACCCTCTGCTTCCTCCGCCCAGTTCTCCTTCCCCTCTGGCTGGGCGTCTTGCGCCTCAACTGTGGATCCCCGAGTACTTCTCCACCGCTGCTTGTCCCAACCCCTCCTGTAGGCCCCAAGCTCAAGGGGCTTCCCCTCCCAAGACGGGACAGGTCAGCAGGGCGGGCAGCTCCGTGTATGTGCGGGCTCGGGGTCCGGCTGTGTCCTCTCCAGCGGGGGCTGGGGCCAGCGGAAACGCACCGCGCAGGGCCCCGTCGGGCCTGCCCACAAGAGCAGGACCAAGGTCAATAAGGTGTCCCCCAGAGAGGAAAAGCCTCCGAGCAAGACGCACCCCAGACCACAGGAGGCTGGTGGGGGGCGTGTCTGAGGGGACGGGACTAGGCTTCGGTCAATTTGGGCTCCTGGACCAGGGCGAACCAGGGTTGGGGAGGTTCCAGGGAGGCCCTGCAGACGACAGGGGACGGACGGGCCGGATTTGCGCGCTGAGGGCTGCAGTAGTGACCTCTCCGCGTGAAGGCAGGGCCCGGCAGTCCTCAGGCCCACCCCATCTCCCAGCGGAGAGCACCATGCGGCCGAGGACCGGCCTCTGGGAAGGTCCAAGAGCGAGCTGGGCGAGAGGCAGTCGGGCGAGACTGGTCGGGGGCTTGTAAGGAGGAGGGTAGGGAAAGGCGGGGCCTGTGGCCAACGCAATGGGGCGGGACGTGGGCGGAGCTTGCGGCGAGCAGGGCGGGGATGGGGAATTCGAGGCGGGGCTTAGGAGAGGCGGGGGCGAGGCTCAGGATGGGCCCTGGGTCGATCGGGCGGGGTCTAAGCGGGCTAGGCAGAGTCTCAGTGGACTCGGAGGAGCTCGGGGGTGGGCCCTGGGTGGACTGGGTGGGGCCTGAGTGGGCTGGGCGGGCCCTGAGTGGATCGGGCGGGGTTTGAGAAGGCTGGACAGAACCTGAGTGGACTGAGTGGGTCCTGAGTGGGCTGGGCAGGGCCTGAGTGAGCTGGGCGGGATCTCAGCGGGCTGGACAGAGCCCGAGTAGACAGAGCGGGGTCTGAGCAGGCTGGGCGGGCCCCGAGTGGGTTGGGCGGAGCTCGGGGGGGGGTGAGCCCTGAGTGGACGGGGCGGGGCCTGGGCGGTTTGGGCGGGGTGTGAGCGGGCTCGGCGGAGCTCGCGGCTGGGTCCTGGGTGGACCGGGCAGAGCGCGGGTGCGCCCAGCCAGCTACATGATGTCGTCCAGCAGGTTGGCGCTGGCCACCCAATCGAGCGCTCGCGGCTCAGAGGCGGCCATGATCATGCACATGAAGGGGCGGCCAGTGCGCCGGTCCGTGGGGTAGATGGTGGTGGGCGTGAAGCGCCGGTTGTCCTCGACAAACTCGCAGAGCTGCTCGTAGACGCGCGGGAACTCGTGGCGCAGAAAGACGCCGCGCAGCCGCAGCTCGCGCTGGATGTGGATGAAGGCCACCTCGCGCGCGCGGCGGCCCGCCTCGCCGTCCTGGTCCAGGCCCGCCGTGCCCGGCGGCGGCGTCAGGATCAACGTCTCCATGTCCGGCTCGCGGCCCCGCGCCGGAGGCGGCCGCGCCGGGCTGCCGGCCGCCAGCGCCACCTTGGCGAACTTGCGCACCGTGGGCCCGGGGCTGCGCGGCGCGGGCGCGGGCCGGGAGGGTGCGCCGGGGGGTGCGGCGCTGGGGCCCACGGCCACCGACACACTGAGCAAGAAGCACTCAGCCGGCTCGTAGAGGCGCCCGGCAGCCGCCAGCTCGCGCGCGTAGCTGCCCAGGGGCGCCGCGTGCGTGGCCAGCTCTCGCAGCGACAGGTAGGTGGGCGACAGCAGCAGCCCCTCGAGGCCGAAGCGTAGGAAGTTGTCTGCGGAGCCGGGATTCGGGAAGCCCAGGAAGAGCACGCCGCGGCCGCGGGACAAGAAGCCGACGCGCGCGATGCGTGAGAAGGCGCGGTGCACCGGGCCGCTGTCGCGGCAGAACTGCAGCACGTGGCGGCACACACTGCCCACGCGGCCGTACACGCAGCGCGCCTTGTGCGCGTCCCAGTCCTCGCGGCGGCACAGGCGCGAGCAGTAGTAGGTGTAGCAGCTGTGACACGACTTGAAGTAGAGGCAGGCATTGAACATGGTCTCAGTGCGCCGGCAGCGTGCGTTGGAGCACGTCATCAGGTCGTCCTCGTCGGCGCTGGGCTCTGGGGACCCGTCGGCCGCCTGCCCCGGGCCCGCGGGCTCCTCGGCGCTGCCCGCCGACGCGGGTGGCGAGCGCGGCGCCAGCGTGGGGGCCCCGGGGCCCGCGGGCCGCGAGTCCAGCAGGCGGTGCAGCTGGCGGCCCAGGCCGTCGGCCGCGGCCTCGGGGGCTTGGCCGGCTGGGGGCCGCGAGTCAATGACCAGGTCGGTGATGAGCTCGTCCAGCTGCTCGAGGCTGCGCTGGCGGCCAGAGGTGGGGCCATCGAGGGTTGCCGGCGGAGGCGGCCGCTGGCGGCCTCCTGGCCGTTCCCAGCCCCTGGTGGCTGGGCGCTCCGCGGCGCGCAGATCGTTGTCTGTGATGGTGATCTCTGGCGTGACATACCAGTTGCGGCCCAGGCCCTCGCCCAGGCGGCCCTTCTCGGACAGCGACGTCTCCGACAGCGACAGCGCCGCGTAGCGTCTGGGCGAGGTGGACAGGTTCACCACCACGGGCGGGCGCCGGCCTTCGGGTGATGCGCCCCTCGGCTCCCGCACCTCGCGCCCTAGCAGGTTCTCATAGCTGCGGCCGCGGCCCAGAGGGTCCTCGCGGCGCGGCCCGGGCGCTAGGATGTTGTCCCAGGAACGCGAGTAGTGGCGGGTGTCGGTGGCCAGCCGGGGCGGGCTGGTGCCGGTGCCACCGTGCCACGAGGCGAGTAATGGGCCGGGGTCCGGGGGAGGCGCCACCTGCAGGGTGCGGTAAGGCCGCGGGCCCCAGTCGCCCCAGGCTGGGCTGCCGCGTGGGTATGGGTAAGTCCGCGCCAAGGCATCGCGGTCGCGGTACCGTCCGAAGTCCTCTGTGTAAAAGGGACGGGCGGCGGGGTGGGCTCGGGGCTCCTCGGGGGCATAGCGGGGGCCGCAGGGAGGGAGGTAGGCTCGGGGGGCCTCCCCGTAGTAGGAACGGGAGGGCGGTTCCTGGACCGGGAAGGTGCGCATTTCCCCAGCATAGTAGCCGGCCCCACGCCTTGGACTGGGCCCGGGGGGCTCCTCGGACGGGAAGGGCCTGGCGTAGTAGCTGTCGAAGGGAGGACCCGGGCTGGCTGTGAAACCGCCGGGGTGGCCCTCGGGCTCCTCAGTGTAGAAGAACTGGGTGGGGCCTGGCGGGGTGGTGAAGGGCAGACTTCGGCGTTCCGCATAGTCCCGGGGCCCAGGCAGGGGCCCGTCGCAGTACAGCGCCCGGGGATCTGCGCAGTACGTGTCACTGGGGGTGGGGGTGCGCGACAGCGCCACGTGGCGAGGCCCGGGCACGGTGAGGCCGTGGAGCTGCGGGGCGGCGCGGGCCCAGGGCGCGCTCTCGGCGGGCCCCCACGGTCGCGAGCCCCGGGCGGCATGCTGCAGCACCGCATCATCGGGCTTGATGTCCAGGCGGCAGCGAACGTGGGGGGCGGGCCCGGCGGGCGGCTCGGGGGGCGCGCAGCGGCCGGCAGTGGCGCACAGGGGCGCAATGCGGCCAGGGCCGCTCCGCTGCGGCTGCAGCTTGATGGGGTGCAGCTCGTTGGCAAGCGCGCGCAGCGCGGGGTACGCAGGCTCCCGGCGGGGGGATACCTCGGCCCGCGCTGCCCGCTGGGGCTCCCGGCCTCGGCGCGGCAGGACGGGCGGCGAGGCAGGCGCGGGCGCCAGGCCCGGGGGTGCGCGGGGCGCGCTCTTGGAGCGGGCGCGGCGCCGGGGCTCGCCGTCGCGGGGCCGGGAGCGCTGCGCGGCGGGCTCCGGGGGCGGCGGCTCCGGTTGGGCCTCCATGGCCGCTCCGTCCAGCGCCTCCAGGAAGTCGAAGCTGCGGCAGTGGCGCTTGTTGAAAGGCGCAGGCGCAGCAGGCCGGGCCATGGAGCGCTCACATGGCGGGCGCCTCGACGCGGGCCCCGGGGCCGCCACCTTGATGTCCTGGTACACGGTCGACACCAGCAGATCTGGCGGGTCCGTGCGGGTCATCTTAAAAGAGGTCCCCGGGCTGGTGGCTGCAGCTCACTCGGCCTTTCGGGGCTTTCGTCCTGGGGGGAGATGCGGGTCAGGGTGGCGCCTCTGCAGCCCAGGCTCCATTAACTGCCCTCGCTGGCCCAGCTTACCTGGGGCACAGAGGACACAGCAGTCCTGGCTGCGGGCCTTGGCCCAGGGCGCAGGCACTTGCTCCATGCTGGCGTCAGGCGCACCTGCAGGAAGAACCCAGCTGTCTAGCCACTCGGGTCCTGCCCCTGACCCAGACCATCCTTTCTGGGGCACTTTCTGCTGGGGTGGGGCAGGTCAGCCAGAAGGGTGATGCCATTGCTGTGGTTCTAGAGCTCCTGTCCCCAGACCCATGTTCCTGAGCGTCCCCCTGTTCCCACTGGTGACCGCTGGCCAGACTTGGGTAGAACCTCCTTTTCTGGGACAGGCCAGCTGTAGGAAGAATGGGGGTATGGTCCCAGGACCATCTCCTTGGTGCCCACAGTTAGAATGATGTGTCCTCTTTGGAGCCTTGTTTAGACTTTATAAGTGTTGGCTCCACAAACCTTCTAGTGCCCAGTGCAGAGGAAGGTGTCCGATGGTGCTGTCTGAGGGCGAGTCCTGGGGCTCCAGCCTTAATTATCAGCTCTGCACAAAGTCACTGAGCCTCCTGCCCCACCTGCCCGTCAGGCTGGGCATGGAACCCCTCCCCCAGCGCTGTAGGGGCCACTGCACTGGGGACAGACCGCTGTGCTGAGCTCCAGACTTGAGGCCTCAGTGGGCCCCTGAGCTGGCCCCATCAGGCCCAGGCACAGCTCCTAGGCTGATGACTGGCCTGCCCTACCCTCAACTTTTCCTGTGACCCAGGCCAGAATAATGCTCCAAAGAGCTTACCTGGGCCCTAAAGCCCCTTTCCTTTGCAGAAACTTCCTCTGACCCTCACTGTCTTGGGGTGGCTGAAACCCACCAAGCTGGTTAGGGTTGTCATAACAAGGTCTGGAGAGCGGCCCCCTCCCCCAGCTTTGTAGTGTGTGAACTGCAGCCCAGAAACCAGGCCCAGGCTGCAAGACCACGTGGGGGCGTGTGAGCCACAAGCTCATGGCTGCCCCTCTCCCCTTGAGCAGCGCACTGGGCCAGGAGGCCACAAGCGGGGGAAGCAGGGCAGTGGGCGGGTAAAGTCCCCCAACTGCTTCTCAGGAGAGGGCCCTCCCCACAGCGCTCTGGAAGGCTCCATGGAAACCTGAGGTTCCACAGCCCCCGCGATGCGGCTGGGTTGGGGTCCACCCCTCTGCACCAGGCTCAGGTTCAGACTTGGGTGAGCAGCCCCTCTGTGGTGCTCAGGGGCTGGGCAGGCTGGCCAGGGGCTTGGACGGTGCTGAGGGCCACTTCCACACCGTCTGGGGGGCATACTCCAGGGTGAGCCAGGGAAAGCGGGGGCCCAGGCCCTCACGTGGCAGGACCTCTGGTTGTGTTGACCTTCTGTGTCCCAGGTGTGCAAGGGGCTTCCTGCCAGCAGAGCTGCTCTTCTGGATCAGGGCCACCAAGGCCCAGTGCTTGTCCCCATCCCAGCCTCACACCCACCCCAACAGTCTCTGGTTCGCAGGACCATCCCCCTCCCGCCCCCTTCCATCCTAAGCTGAAGGCCGGGATGGAATTGGGGGCCAGATGACAGGGTGTGGGCTCCGCCCCAGGGAGGTGACAGCTCGGCCTTGCTGCCTCTCGGGTGAGGAGCTGGACTGGGTGACACCCCTCCCGGTGAGGATGCGGGTGGTCAGCCCCCGCCAGGGTCCTAGGCCTAACAGCCCCGTGAGCAGCCCTCCCAGCCATGCAGCCCTGTCCCCGCCCCAGCCCCAGTCCCAGCCCTGATCGGCCACCACCGGTGCCACTCCAGGGATGAGGCCCCCCCATCCTTGCGGGTGCCCCACCCCCAACAGGGTGTGTGGGGCAGGGGCTCCGACCCCTTACCTGGATGCTATTCCCGGCCCAGCCTGATGGGCTGCGCAGGCCCGCCTGGCTCCGCCGCCCGGCTCTGCCGCGTCCCCGGGACCGGCAGAAGCTTCGAGGCAGCAGTGCCGAGGCCGCCCGGCTGCTCAGTGCTGCTCCCAATGGCTGCCGATGGGGCTGCACTTAAAGGGGCCGCGCTGTGACCCGCGTTGTGCGCTGGCTGTTTTGGGCTGTGAAGGGTATCGGGTGATGATCTGGCTCCCTCAGGGTGTAGGCCTGGGGGCTGAGGAGGGGACCTGTGCCCAGGGAGCAACCTGCTGGTCCTGCCAGCCCCCAACTCCAGGACACCTGCCCAGGGCAGCTGGTGGCCTGGCGGGGCCTTGGAGGAGCCCCAAGCCCTGGCCAGGCTGTGGAGAGCTCCGGAATTCACGCCTCAGTTTGGGCCCAGGCCGGAGCAGATGGGCTGTGCCCCGCCCCACGGGCCTCTGCGTTGCGGTGGTGGAGGCGCCAAGCTCTCTACAGGTACCTGGGGCCAGATGGCCCCTATGTCTGCAGCCTCCTGTCCCCAGGATGCCTAGCCACTCCTGGGCTAGGGCACGCTCCTGTGCCCTGTGTCCATACAGGCAGGTCTGCATATATATGGCCCATTTATAAACACATGGGGACATCCTTCTTCCAGCTCCGCTGGTCCCTTCCCCAATATGACGCTGAGCCAGGGAATACTCTAGCCCAGCAGAGGGGTGGCTCACAGACAGCCTCAGCTCCACAGGGCAGGACCTGCCCCATTGTGGGTCTCTTAGGTGCAGGGCCCAGGGCAAGTTCATTTCATGTTGGCCTGATCCCCCCATTAGTGGTCCCACAAGGACAGTCAGCTCCCAGGCTGTGGGCTAAAAGGAGTCACTAAGGTGTCAGTGTGATGCCTGGGTCCAGCGTCTGCCCAGTGACTGCTGTCCCCCTACCCCGGGGTGTGACCTCTCTAGGCACAGGAGTTCGGGAAGGGGAGGCCGCCCCTGCCCCCACCGTCCTGCATGGACCGCCTGCTGCCTCTGGAGGGAGGGGCAGCTCCAGCATCTCTGAATGGTTCTCCTGGCAACGGCGGGGTGGTGGGTAGTGGGCGTGGGCTGGGAGTGCTGGCAGCTGGAGAGCAAGGCTGAAGGCTAGTGCCTGGAGGGAGCAGGGAGGTGGCTAAGACAGGACTGGGCCTGACATCTGAGAGCTGGAGGACCCCAGCTGTTCCTGGGTGCAGCTGCCCAGCCCTGGCCTAGGTGGGCTGGGACAGGCACGCATGTCGGTGGCCATACTGGCCACCCTGGCCAGCAGCACATGGCACGCGTGGGGCCTCGCCTGCTGAAAGGCCTCCTATTCCAAAGGGCAGCCGCCCCTCTGGGAAAAAGGGCCCTTTGGCCCAAAGGGAGGGAGCTCCCGCCAACCTGTGGCGACCGAAGCAAAGGGGGCCAGTGGACACGTCCCAACTCGAGAGCAGCACACACAGACGCCCGGTAAAACAGGACAGCTTTATGTCGGAGCGGAGTGTGGAAAGACAACGGAAGGAGATGAGTGTCTGAGGACCTCCTGGCTCCGGGCGGCGGCGCGCAGAGCGCAGGAGCAGGTGCAAAGCTGGACACCGAGCCTGGGGAGAGCCTCCCCTGGGAGAGGCGCCGGCGCTGCCGGGCGTCTGCACACCGGGGCCCGGAGGGTCCGGGGGCTCGGGCGGGCCGCGGGCAGCCCTGGCCGGGCCGCGGCAGGAAGCGGAGCCCACTCGCATGCGGTGGGCCTGGGAGAGCGCGTGCGGCGGCCAGAGGAGGGCAGGAGCCGGCGCGCCCCGCCCTGTAAACAGCCTCGCGGGCCTCCTCGGCCTCAGTCCCATCCCTGAGAAGCGCGGGGCCGGCCCTAGCCTGCCGGCCCCCTCCCTGCAGGGGCCCCTGAAAACCGGGGTGAGCGTGTCGCCCCGCCCCGTCCCGGTCATTGGCGGCCAGGCCTAGAGCTCCTCGTAGTCCCCGCCCCCGCGGAGGTGGCCGCCCGGGACCCCGCCCCCCAGGAAGGCCTCCAGCTCGTCCACCGCCGTCCTCTCCGTGCCCCGCCGCCGCCGCGGCTCCTCCCGGCCCTCCTCTCTGTCTCTGCTCTTCTTGTGCTTGCTCTTTTTCTTCGCCGCCTTTTCTTCCTCCTGGATGGGGGCGCGGGCGCAGCAGGGTCAGGTGGGCGCCAGGAGCGCAGAGCCCAGGACCCCTTGCCGCCGGCTCCTGGGAGGGGAAGGCGGGCGCCTACCTCTTTGCTTTTCTTCTTCTTCTTCTTCTTCTCTTTTTCCTTCGAGGGAGGCCTGCCCTCCTTTCCTGCAGGGATAAGAGGCGGCGTCAGCTCCCTGGCAGCGGTGTGGGGAGGGGCCTGGGCCAGTGGCAGGAGCTTCTGCAGACGCTCCATCTCAGTCGGTCCCTGTGGAAGCTCCTCCTGAAGCGCACACCGGGACCCTCCGACTCTGCCCTGGGGCTGGGTGCCCAGCTAGCCCCGGGCTACAAAGGTGACCTGGGGGCCACCTGAGAGGCAAACCCCCTTCAATCCCAGGACAAACCTGGGAAGGTCTTTTCCTCTCCATTTTGGGGACCACAACCTTCTAGGACACATCCCAAATGACTCTGCTGGTTAGGGCAGAGCTGGGCTCAAGCAGCCCAGGGTAGAGGGTGGGGACAGTGCCAGAGACTCGTGGAGCTGGCCAGGGCCACACGGAGCCACGAGCGCTCATCAGGCCTGAAGAACACGCCATCTTCTTGCACAGAGGACCACCAGTGGAGGGTCAGACTTAGGTACATGACAGCTCTCAGCCAGCCCACAGCAGTGCTGCCCGTGCCACCAAACCCCTCCTGTGGCCATGGGATCAGATGCCCCCAGCTGCCCATCCCTCTGGCCTGCAGCCCCGTGAACCCCCGAGAGTCTGGGATGTTGTAAGAACACAGCTGGACCCCAAGCAGGGCCAAGGAGCACCTGGGATGGGGCTTCGCTTGAATCCAACAGCCAGCTGGCCCAGCCCTGCATGACAGCCCTGCTACTCAGAGTGCCCTGTGCTGCTGACCTTGCTTCTGTGCTCTGGGGGTCAGGTGCAAAGGGACAGGGAAGGGGGTCAGAAATGTGCCTCCAGCTGGGCCGCCCTGGATGAGGACCATGGCCTGAGGCACCCAGCACCCAGGGCCCTGCTACCTTCACTGCTGTTCCCCTTGCTGCCCGTCTCCTCCAGCCCCAACCCAAAGAGATCCGAGTCATTCTTCAGTCTGAAGGAGGGGATGGGGGCCTTGGGAGGTGGGGGCGGCTGGGCAGGGCCAGTGTCCTCATCTGTCACGTCGGAGGGATCCTCTCGCACTGGAAACTCCTCCTGGAAAGGAGCGGGCAAGTCAGGCTGCCGGCCCCTCCCTAGCTCCCTCCCTCCATCATGCAGCCCCCTGAGGGCTCCTGCATTTCCGGGCAGGTGACAAGCCCCCTTGTGGGGCCCCCACACTCGACCCAGAGGGAGGGCCGGACCAGGCCTGAGTGTGGCTGCTGGGATGCTGTGGCCCCTCCATTCTGCTGTCACCAGGATGGGCAAACAGGCCTGGGCCTGTACACACAGTGCACCTTGGGGCAGCCAGGATGGCCTGGGCCCCAGGCTCATGCAGACTGACCGCAGCACCCCAGGATGCTGCCCAGGCAATCTCACACTTTCATCTCTGTCCTGCCCTTCCCTGCCCACCACTTGTCCTCAGGGCTCTGAGGCAGTGTGGGCACCAAGCGTCCTGTCCTCACCACTCTCCGCTGAGTGTCCGAGTCGCTCTCAAAGTCAGGATCGTCCATGACAAAGGACAGCATCTGGGCGGCAATGGGCCCCTCGGGGTCACTGTCTGATGACGCTGCCTGTTCATCCTTCCCCTCCTCGTGTCCTCGAGAGCCCTCAGCTGGAGGCTTGGTGCTGCCTGGGCAGCAGGGCGCTGTGGCCTTGGGAGCTGTGCCCCTGTGTGGCCTTGAGGCCTTTGTGGAGGACCTTCGGGAGGAGGAGGAGGTCAGGGGGCCTGTGGCTGCCTCTCCCCCTGGGGACCCCATCCTTTCCTTGGGGCCCCTTCCCAGGGATCCCCCCACATACTGTTTGGTCTCTGGCTCAGAGCACTTCTGGGGAGCCAGGACAGTGGCCTTGGGGTGCCCTGCCACATCCTCTGCTTCCTCCTCACTGGAAAGAGTGATGTTTTCCTTGGGGATGGGGCCCATGGGCAGCAAGGGCTGGCCGGGTGGCTTGTCTTCCAGGTCCACATCGTCTTGGAAATCTGCCACCATTGGGTTCCTTCCTGGGGCCTCCCCATCGCTGCAAAGGAGATGCAGAGTGGTCAGAGTTCACGAGGGGGCATGGAGCGCCCAGCTGCCCATCCTGAGCCCCAGGTACCTCTGCACCCACATGTCCTGGATGTCCCCGTGCGCGAGGCGTGAGCACTGACTGTGGGGCTGCTCTGCCCTTGTGCTTGTATTTGCATGAGGACAGACAGTGAGGGGACCTGCTTGAAGGGCGCTCTGTGGAGGGGGCTCACTGGTATTCACCAGAGGCAGTGGCAGAGGCTGGCTGGAGAGTGGGCGCGAGTTGGGGGCTGAGGAGAGGGACAGAGATGCCACCTGTGCAGTGGGAAGTCACAGCAGGGCCTGCTGTTTACATTGGAAGTGGATGCCCTCCTGCGAGGTGGTTGGGGGTAGGCTGTGGGCCTGCGTGTGGTGACGGGCTCAGCGATGCTCAGGGCACTTGGGGAGGAGCACAGCACTGGGTTCATCCTGCTGTTTTGCATTTTTGGAGAGACACGATGACAGTGGCGATACGTGTGTGGGAGAGGGGCTGGCAGGCCTGAAGCCCAGGAACTGATGCTGAGGAGAGGGGAGCAGGGGGTGGGAAGCTAGGCCTGAAGTTCTCTCTCTTGTGTGGCCCTGACTGGCCCTACCGCATGGGGAGAGAAGCTGGCAGCCACTCGTGGGCGCCAGGGTTCCTCTCCCACCCGCCACAGGGTGCTCTGACAGGTGAGTCACGGGCACCATGGAAATGGGCCTTCAGGCTGTGTGTGTCCTGGACTAGCCTAACACTCTGAGCTTCAGAGTCGGACTGTGGCCAGGATCCCTGCTCCCTCTCTGCAGGTGTGGGGCTCACAGAGCACTGAGGTCTGGCAGCCCTGGGGGGGTCGTGTCTGACCCTGGCCTTCAGAGCTCCAGCCCAAGCCTTCTCAGCTCCTCCTGCCACAGTCCTGCTTTTGTTCTCAGAGCCGAGATGCTGCCGAGCTGGTGGGGTGCCCATCCCCTCTGCTCACCCAGTGCCAGGGAAGGCAGCAGAGTCCACACCTGATGGGGGCCAGGAGGAAGCCAAGGGCTGAGGCTGGGAATGGCAGCTGCTGCACGTGGTGCCCTCGAGGGTGCAGGCCCCTGACTTTACCTGTCGCTGTCCTGGGCGACCTTGGGTCCAACTTTCTTCTCGTCCTTTGTGGGGGCTGTGTCGTCCAGGAAGCTGCGGTCAAGGCTGTCTTCAGGAACAAAATCCTCCACGTTCTGGACTTTTATGGGGGCCTCTGCAGCTGTGGCCGGCTCTGTGGATAGCAGACACTGGTTCCCATTTGCTCAGTGCCCACCCTGGGTTATGTCCATCCTGGCTGTGCCCAGAGGGCTGGGACACAAGCAAGGGTGCACATGGATGGGTTGTGGGGCTGCCGGCCCAGGGGAAAGAAGGGTGACCCTGTCCCAGTCTGCGAGTGCTCACAGGGCCAGGGAGACAGCGCTGCTCCACCACTTGGCCACCCACACCCACCTCCTGAGGGGCTGCTCCTGGGGCCTACCTGGGGGTGAAGGGGCCGCCTCGGCAGCCGGGGAGGTTCCAAACAGTCGGGAGATGATGCTGCGCCTTGGGGGTGGGGCAGGGGCCACTGGGGGTGCGGGGGGCAGTGGGGCCTCCAACGGGGATGGGGGTGAGGGGCAGGCCGATGGGGCATTGAGGGGTGGCTGGGGGGCCGGCTGGGGCGTGCTGGGGCTGGAGCTCCCTGTTGACACAGTGCTTGGAGGCACCACTGGAGACTGGGAGCCTGAGGATGGGCTCTGCCCATTGGCTGCCAGGGGGGACGCGTGGCCACGGCTGCGTGCCTCCATCATCTCGAGAAAGCTGGTGGGACAAGGAGCAGGGCGTGAGAAACCCGCCTTCCCCAGTCCTTCCTCTGAGGTTTCTGCTTTGCTGGTGGTGACGACAGTGGTGTCCCTACCCTCAGGCTCAGCAGCCCTCACGCCAAGCAGAGCATCGGTGAGAAGAGGTGCCTGGGAGGAGGAGGGCCTGACAGGCAGGGAAGGGCCTGAACTAGGGCGGCTGGCACAAAAGGCTGAGTCTGAGACAAGGCCTGCTGTCCCCAGGCCGAGTAGGATGGCGACCCCTAAGCCTGTATCTTTGGAGGTGGGCTTCCAAACAGAAGGTCTGGAGCAAGGAGCTGGCCCCTGCTTATAGGCTGGGTCCTGGGGACTGGGACAGGGGTGTCTGGGCTGGCCACCCTCACCAGTCTCTTGGGATTTCAAGGGATGGGGTGAGAAGGGACAGGCATGGTGCTGGGTTCTGGTGCAGGCTGGGAGTGGCATCCAGCTTCCGGCCCAAGTCCTTGACCAGTCCCCCATCTCCTGAAGGCTGGTTGTGGGGACACCTCTGCTGAGCCGCCAAGCTCTCAGTCCAAAAGGAAGAAGCCACCCTGCTTAGTCAGAGAAACCCTGTGGAAGCTGGTCAACCCTGCTCTGTCCAACAGTGACGGCAGCTGCGCCCCAGGGCAGGGCTCCTTCTCACGGCCAGCCTTGGCAGTTGGAGCAGTAAGAGCGTCCCCCCAGAATGACTCCTGCCATTCACTCCTGCCCTTTCCAAACCAACAGCCGGACATGGCTCTGGGGAGACCTAAAGGCCCTTCTGCAAGTCCCTCTAGGGCCAGAGGGGGATGCTGGGCCAAGCCAGGGCCAGCACCCGGGGGCTGTGCGGACCAGTGAGGCAGCAGCCTTTCTCACACCTCCCCCAGGACGTGATGCTGAGGTGCTCTCTCTGGGAGCCAAAGCAGCAGCTGTTTTAAGGGGCAGTCCAGGGCCACGCGTTCCTTGAAAGAGCCAGGGCCTCTCCCCAGAGCTGTGGGAGGTGGACGGCGACCCCAAGGGGGAGAGGATGTGCCGCCTCCCACCCACTCGGCCGTGTTGCTGGAGTTCACATGCTGCTTAGCACGCAGGCACGGCCGGGAAAGATTCCCCACTCTGAACCCCGTCCTTCTATGATCGAGGACCAGAAGGTTCCATTCCTGCCCCATGCGCCTCTTCACCAGCAGCCCTCTCAAGGTCAAGGAGCTCTCCGAAGACTCTGCTCTACATCGGTGTCAATCTGGGAAACAGCTCAAAATAGGGACGGCAGCCCCAGCTGGAAAAGATCACGGTGGCCGGTCTCACTGGGCCTCGGGGAGACACAGGGCCCGGTCAGTGGCACCCAGCACCACACTCCTGCCAGCCAGCAAGAGAGGCTGGTCTGGACAGAGGCAAGCGGAACCTGGCAGCGACAGCGCCAACAGCTGCACCAGGCCTGTGCGCTGCGTCCCCCACAGCTGGGCGGCTGTCTGGGTGTGGTGACTGCACAACATCTCTGGTGAACCCGCAAGCCCCACAGTTATGCCCATGGGCTTGGAGCCACCCATGGGTCCTGTTAGGCCCATTAAAGAAAGCCCGGCCTTGGGCCAGCCCGGTGGTGCAGCGGTTAAGTGCACACGTTCTGCTTAAGGCACCCAGGGTTCGCCGGTTCAGATCCTGGGTGTGGACATGGCACCGCTTGGCACACCATTCTGTGGTAGGCGTCCCATATATAACGTAGAGGAAGATGGGCATGGATGTTAGCTCAGGGCCAGTCTTCCTCAGCAAAAAGAGGAGGATTGGCAGCAGTTAGCCCAGGGCTAATCTTCCTCAAAAAAAAAAAAGAAGGCTCAGCCCCAACGTGCTTGGTGGGCAGTGGGGTGGCAGGGCCTTAGGGTGTCTGACCTCCCTTCCTCAGGGAGCATCTGGAGGAGCCAGGTGTCTGCTTGCTCCCCGTGGCTCCACTTCTGACTTAATCTACTTGTTCTAGACAAGTGCTTGTCTTACTCTAAATATTTCATTACTGCACATTCATGATGAAGAAGCCTGCTACAGGGAAGAAAGAAGGCTGCAGGCCTGACTGTCTGGCAAGGGCCACCCTCAGCCCTGCCCACAGGGCCTGGCCGGGCTGCCACTCTCAAGACAGTGGCCAGACCCGGACCTTTTCGCCTGCACTCCGTCCTGAGTGCTGAGTGCTCCGCCATGTTCGAAGCTGAAAGGACTCGGGTTTTTGGAGCAGATGCCCCTGGGCGGGGTGGGACTCCCCGCTGCTGTCTCACTGAGCACAGGCCCTGACCCAAGGGCGGCCCGACGTACATGTCGTAGTTCTGATCCTCGGTCTCCTGCTGCACTGACAGCTCCTCCAGCGTGGCGTCAATGTCCAGCTGGTTTGTCTCCAGCTGCCGCAGCAGCGTCTCTCTCTGCAGAAAGGAAGCAGGGACTTGAGCAGGAACTGTCCCCACAGCGAGCCCCCCTGCAGCCTCACGTCCCCACTCGCCAGCCCTTGATGACTTAAGCGGCAGCTGAGCACGAGGCGGGGCAGGGCAGAGCGCGGCTGCCGAGAGTCCCGGAAGCCCACGTGACCTCGCGCAGGTGCCAGCATGACGCTAAGCTGTCCGGTGTGGCTCTGAGGACACGTCAGTCACGGGAGCAAACACCCCAAAAGACAGTGTACCGTCCATGCAAGGTGCCCCTGAGATTTAAGACGCCGCAATGCTTATTAGAACACAATCTTCCCGCTACACCTTCACCACTCCGAGTGTGGGCACATGCCACCTCTGGGGTCAGAGATCAGTTACAAGTTCCAGCTGCAGAACATCCTGCCATTTCATCAGCAACACGCAGTGCTGACTGCCTGGATACAGGGAACATGCAGTTTGGGTGCCGTCCCCGAGCCCATGCTGGCATGTTTTCCTTGGGGTTTGTGCGCACGTTATACTTGGATAACAAGTTAAAAGGAGCTGTAAGAGCGGCGTCAAGCGACTCCTGGGGTCCCAGGGAAAGAACGCACGCGAACAGTGAGAGCCAGCACCCTCTGAGAAGTGGACACACCAGCTTTCCTTCCGACTAAACGCAACACCAACCACCCTAGCCTGCAGGGTCCTCATTTATTTCAAAAGGAGAAAAAGGCAAGAGGAAAGGAGAGACTGTCGCTCTCCCAGGCAAGTTCCATGTCCTTTTGGAGAAAGAACGGAAGCCACTGTGGCTACAGAGGGGCCATGTGTCAACATCCTGGTGACAAGTTGCATGGATGTCACGTGCCCTGCACCACCATGTGGTGAGAAGGGCAGTCACCTCTGTGTCTTCTGCTCAAAAGCCCATAACCCTGTCTAGCGTCAGACAGACCCCAAACCAGGCTTATCTGAGAAATGGTCACAGCCCAGAGTGGCCTCAGAAGAGTGACTGCCCCGTGTGGAGTGGGGCCCGGCCAGGGCCTGGGACAGAGAAAGATGGATGGGAAGTGGACAAAACCTGGTTTAGTGAAGGGACCATGGCCGGTTCCATGGTTTTGACAAAAGCACAGAACCCTCTGCCCTAGCTCTGCAACCTTCCTGTCAATCTAAAATCACTCCAAAATAAAAAACTTATAAAAAAAAGATGAGCAGGTATGGCACCTGGGCCCAGAGGGCTGCAAACCAGGTGGCAGCCTGCACAGCGGGAGGGGGGCAGGGCATTGGGGGCCATCCCTGAAACCGTTGGCCAGAGGGACCAGGTCCACAGTGAGGGTGGCCGGCCCAGCCACCAGGGGGGATGAGAGGGGCTGGGGCGTGGCGTGGGCACTGCAGTCCTGAGCTGGGGTGCTCGGAATGGCATGCACATTGCGGTGGAGAAGGGACCGCACAAGGGCCAATGAGGTGCATGGCAGGGATCAGGGCAGAGGCTAAGCGGAGGGGTCAGCGCACCCACTGGCCCAGGCCTCCAGTGCTCGGCTGGAGACGGATGTCTCAAGGATGCCCACGTTCTCCTGTAGCTATGTCTGGTGGTTGTAGAAAGGCCGGGGGCCCAGGCCAGCCCAGCAGAGGGGAGGGCACAGGGCAGGCCATCCCGGGGACACCAGCACCAGCACCAGCACACCAAGTCGTAACTGGAGACCATGCTCCAAGTAAACCACCCAACTGCCCCCTCAGGGCTCAGGAGGGTGGCCCCACCCCTGCACCCAAACAGCACCGGGAGAGAGAAACAAGCCTAGTGCCCCCCGCAGGGCATGGCTCACCTGAAGCTGCAGAAATGGAATATTGAAGAACTTATGAAGGTACTTCAGGCCAAAGCTGTTCTTCATGGAGGACTCAGCATAGCGGAAGTAGGAGGAGCCTGGGGGCCTGTTTGCAAAAGAACAGACTCCAGAGAGACCGTGGTGGGCCAAGGACCTCACCTGGGTCAATGGCAGGGCTCTGACTCACTTTCTACAGGTGACCACCCCTGGGGGAGGACAAGGGCCAGATGCCCCCATGGTTTCAGGGCCTAGACCTAAGCTTCAGTGGGCTCTGCTTAGCTGAGTGCCCACAGGCAACGCTTCCACAGGGCTTGTGCCCCGCCACAACCCCAAGGCAGGGGCCTCACGGCACCAACATCCAGCATGGCCCCTGGCCTCAGAGTGGGAGGGAGGCGGCCCCGCCTGGGCCTGCTTGGTGCCAGGAAACCCGCGGCCCACTGTGGTCCTCAGTCCCAGTCCCCTCTTACAGAGCAGTCCTGCCCCCCACCACTCACTCTCACTGCCCACAGCCTGGGCTGAAAGGCCCTCCCTTCCATCTCCAGCCAGGCCCATCTCCATCCCAGAGCTCACTCCCACGCTGGGACCTCTGCCCAGGTCTCCCCAGCCTTCCATTTGCCTGCAGGTCCTGCTCATCCACACGGTATGGGTGGACGGGCCAGACCTGGGGCCATGACAGCAGGGAAGCCAGAGGGGCGGTCTGAGCACTCCAGGACGAGGAGCTGTGCAACTGGGTGGGGACCGGGCCTCAGGCTGGCTGGGGCGGGGGGGGCCACGGTGAGGGCAGGAGCGAGCCCCAGGTAGTCAGGGCTGTGGGGGGCTAATGCGCAAGGGCCTGGCGCCCCCCTGAGGAAGTCTCCCCGTGCCCTGGGCCTCAGCGGGCGCCCACCTGTCCAGGCTGTCGATGAAGTCACGCACATCGTCGGGCAAGATGACGCGGTGCTCGCCCATGTCTCGGTAGTTCCCCAGCACGCACACAGGCACGTGGGTCGGCACTTTGGGAAGCTCCCGGAGAATGTAGCTGAAGGTCCTTGGGAGGCACAGGCGAGAGAGACCTGCCTCAGTGTCAGCTGTGAGGCCCTGCCCCGGTACACGCACGCACAAGGAGAGTCAGGAGGCCCTCCCTGGGTCGGCACCCACCGCCCTGACATTCCTTCGGGTTTGCCCAGGTTCCCGTCCCACATGTACCCTTTCTTGACTTGTCTTTGTGCCCATTCTGTGGGGCGCAAGCTGTGGCCCATGGGGCTCACCAAGCTGTCCCTTTTGCTGCCTCAGGGCTTTGCTCCTCAGTGGGCGTGGGGGTCTCGCTCTGTCTCCTGGCACAAGGCCCACACCTCTTGGAGGGCTGACGGGCGTTCAGCTCTACAGGGCTGCCCACACGTCTTCCAAATGGCATGCCAGGAATAACATGAGTGTGACAAACTTCTCTTATCCAGAGAAAGCTAACACAAATTAGTGAAAAATACAGCACGCACCATGTTTACAGCCTGACACTCTTTTATTTACACACACGCTTTAAACTGCTAACAAAGGGCCCAGGGGGGCTCTGCCCTCCTGTTTGGGTGTCTCCTGCATCTCATCAGCCCACAGCTGCACTGTCCACTGACGTGAGCTGCCCTGGCCCCAGGCCTGGTGAAAGTGCTGTTGAGGCGGGCATGCTCTGTCCAGCTCTTTGGTACAGTGTGGCTCCAAACAGTGTCTGCGCCGCCACCCAGGCACTGCCCGAACTGAGCACACTGCTGTTCAGGGTCTCTCGGCTCCAAGAAGCAGCCCTGGCCCCTGCTGGCTAACCGCGCCGGGATCCCCCAGCCCAGCACCACCTGCTCATCAGACACTCGCATAGGGGTCTCACGGCCACACAGACGTGCATCTCCCACCATGTCCCTGAGCCTGCGTGCTGGCTCCTGTTTGCTCCGGGCTTCCCGCCATTCTTCACACGCAGCCCAGGCAAGCCTCGCGGGCACCCAGGGCCCAGTTCAGCTGCTGACAGCTCTCCTGTAGGGCCCTTCCTGGCCTTTAGGTCACTGCTCGTCTGGCAAAGGCTACGAAGTGCTTTAGTGATGCTGACAGCCACCCAGAGACAAGTGGCCATTACCAGTGGCCACGCCAGATTCCAGGTAAAGCCACCCAGCTAAATGGACCACTGCCGCTCATAGAGCAGAGCACCCACTTCTCTGGCGTGCGCCTGAGAGCGTGGCTGCTGCTTCCCCTGGTGTGTGTCTGAGACTTGTGTGCTCCGCCAGCCTGCTCCGTACGTTTCCAGCGCACTGCCTGCCACCCCCGGGGGCTTCTCAAGCGCGTGCAAGCACTCAGTCCAGATGGCAGGCACTGAGGTGCTGGTCCCTACGGGCCAGGAAGGCTGGTCCCAGGGTCCTGACTCACTGATGGGGGCCCCGATGGGTGAACCCGTGGAAGACCTAGGTGTCCAACTGTGGCGCAGTATTAATACATCCTTAAATAAAGCAGTGTCGACACAGGTGTGCATAGGAAGATCCCAGTACCATACATAAAAAGAATGTGTGTGTGCATAGAAAAGCTGGCTGGACTCCACCCAGCGACAGCCATGGCTGTCTCTGATGATGGCATCAAGTTTCTCTGCGTTTCCTGGCTTTCCTACAATGAACATGGATGGCGTGCAATCATCATCATCTAACTTAGAAAGCAAAGCGTACACCCCACAGGCCGTTTCTGAAACAAGCTCTTGTCAGGTCCTCCTTTGGCATTTCTGGAGACTTCCATTTTTGGTGGCACGCAGACAGGCATCCACAGAGCAGGCCTGGGGCTGTGTCCCGAGAAAGGCCAGCCTGCAAGGCTGCCCCGGCTGCTGTCGGGGACTCTCAGCTGTTCCCGGCCCCCAGTTCCCCACGGAGGGGCTAGCTGCCTGCGCCGCAGGTGCTTGAAGGAACACCTGCTTTCCTAGGGGGCCGGGGGTCACAAGCTCCTCACAGATGCCAGTTCACACGTGTCGTGTCATCATGAGCCCCACATGACCCTGTGGAGAGGCTCCCCACCCCAACTTGCCTGGACTTCCCCTCTGCCCATCTGCTCAGGAGCCTTTGTGGTGACATCTTAGCTGGTGTCCTCCTAGCAGTCAAAGAATGCGGGGGCTCCTGAGAGCCGCCAGCACAAGTGGTCACTGGATTCCGCCTGATTTTCGATGTGCTTTCAGGAAGGGCTGTGCGCTGTGGAAGGCGCACGCCTCACCTGCTGCCCTGACCAAGCCCGGCCCACCCTCCAAATGCAAGCACCCCCCGACCCGGCCCCACGTCACACACAGAGACAATCAGAGACATCCAGGCCAGGGCTTCTGTGTGGCTCAACTGCCAGTGTGCGTGCTGCCCATGGCTGGCCCTCAAGAAGCATTCAACACCAGCAGTGACACTGGTATAAGCACCATCTGCTGGATGACAGGGGTGGCCCTTGGTTGGGGTGGGTGGTGCTGGGAGCCATGATGGCCAGTGCTCTCTTACCACTGCTTGGTGATGTCGAACATC
This sequence comes from Equus asinus, assembly GCF_041296235.1. Taxonomy (NCBI): domain Eukaryota; kingdom Metazoa; phylum Chordata; class Mammalia; order Perissodactyla; family Equidae; genus Equus; species Equus asinus. Next base: position 10,621,297 of record NC_091799.1, read on the forward strand.
ATGACCACCCCATTACAGTTCTTGTACACGTCCAGGAACTCAGCATCCAGAGCCATCTCGGACTCCGCCTAGGGAGAGGAAGGAACTGTGTGTAAGAGATGGTACTCTGGCAGATCCCAGAGGTGTGAATCCACAGTCTCCTGAGAAAGGCTGAACAGGACTTTCACAGTCTGAAAAGATAACAGCTTTTTTCATTTTGGAAAAATATATATAAACACAAGATTATCTAGTGTGGGGGCTGGGAAGCTTCGCCTCAAAGGGTCTGGCAGTAAATGTTTCAAGCTCTGGGGTCCCATTAACTGTGCCTTCCATCTGGGGTCTTCTCCACTAGCTGTCAGCAGCACGCCCTTTCAGGACTCCCTCTAGAAGGATGAGAGTGCTGAAGCAGCCAGCGCCCCAGGGCAAGACATGCACTCCAGAACCGAGGAAAACATCTGCAGACAACCTTCCAGAGGACACAAACTGGGCTAGACATGCCCTTAATCTTCCTGTCCATAGACAGCCCACTGTCCGAGGCTGCCTATGGACAGGAGGACTGAGAGCCCGGCCCTCGGAAACAATGAGAAAGTTTCCCCAGAATGGGAGGAGCACTGGTTTGCCCTGGCCTTCCTGTGTCCAGGGCGGTGGCCGCTGCCTCCCTGTGGGGAGGGGGCTGCAGCGAGAGCCCATCTGGAGCTTCTCATGCTCTGCGCATCACGGCTACAGCTTCACAGCGTGTCTTGGGCTTTCAAGGGCTGAAGCCTCTGTGATGGGGATACAAAATTCAGCCAGTTCACCTAAATACCTCTCAGATCACTCAACTCAGCATTGGTCTGGCAGGCGTCACTCACGTGTGGCAGTCAGCAGTCAAGCCCAGTCACCCCAAAATGTGACCAGCACAGGGGTCCCACGAGTAGCTGGAACACCAGGGGTGACCATGTCTACCTGCACAACTGGAGTCCTCAGGAGGGCCCAGGATGGGCAGGCAGTGGGGCCTGAAAAGTGGGCGCCTGCTCATTAAACCTCCCAGAATCGTGGCCATGCAGGGACGAACGCAGCTCACCTCCTGGGGGTCATTCTCCATCTTCAAGCCATCACCTCGCTTTTTGCATTTTCCTTATTGAAAGACAGATAAAAATTATGAGGTGATGCTGGGCTCAAGGATGGCCCTAGCAAGGAGTACCCCACCCTGTGTCCCACTGTCTCCTACACCTCCAGCTCGAGTGGACGCCATACTCGACTGAGCTGGAGGCCCTGAGAGCTGTGCCCTCACCCGGCCAGCACCAGAGCACACAAGAGCTGTGCCCCCACCCACTGGCAGCAGGATGTGGCAGGGACCCCAGTGAGGCCTGTTCAGCAGCTCTAGCTGCCCTGACCCAGCTGGGAGAAAGGCCCAAACAGGCAGCCAACAGCTGGGCCTGGACTTGAAGGCGCCGGCAGGCCCAGCACGGTTCCTTGGGCTACATGGTGAGACCTCCCTGATGTCCCTGCACAGGTTCTGGTTCAAATGAGGCCCTTACTTCTGGGCTGACAAGATTCCAGCCCTGAGAAAGTGTGGCCAGCTGGCATGGGCCTGGACTGCAGCAAGGCTAGCCTCTGAGGGGCTGCCTTCAAGGCCATGGAGGCTCCCTGAGCCAGTGCTGGGGATGGACGAGCCGGGCTCAGGCCCCAGGAAGGCCTACTGAAGTCAGCTGGCTCTGGTGGCCCCTGAGCGATAAACAGCTCTTAGGCCATCACCCTCCCTTTTACTCTGAGATGTCCGAACTGGGAGAAGGATGGCTTACCACTCTGGGAGTTCCCAGGGTCCCCCATCTCAGGGCAGAGCTCTGGGAAAAACGAACAAACAAACCTCCCAGAATAGACTGAGTCTGTTTATGGAAAACTAGCCCCTGCCTCTTTCCACGGCTGCTTCCTGAGCCACTTGGCACTCCTGGCCCCGTCTCTAGAGTCGGCCCCTCACCCACAAGCACAGGCACTGCAGGTGGTCCCAGTTCAACAGGAGCCGGCCACACTGCGCCTTCCTGAGCGCTGGCACTGCTGAAGGGATGGGCGCCCTGCGTACCCCCTGCTGATGGGTGTGCCCACTCCTCGAGCTCCCAAGAACCCTGTGTGCAGCCAGAGCCTGGGACGTGCCTCCAGCACAACCAAGTCTCCGTGAGCTCCTGCTGCCGGGTGTATGAGGGGCCAGTGCCCCTGGAGGAGTTCAGGGGCTGATGGAACCAGGGAGGCTAAAGATGCAGGAGAGCCTGGAGGACATCGAGCCCCCGAGGCTGCTCCCCAAGTGCCCTCCCTTTTGCTGAGCCCTGGCCAGCGACTCACTGGGCTTTGCCTCCTTGCCAACTCAGCCATTCCCCACCAGGGGCCTGGCCTCAGCTGCCGCCGTCTCTCTCAGTTTGATGCCCTCTGCTGTGGCAGACGGTGCTGGGACCCTGTTCAACAGGTGACAGGTTAGGGTGCTAGAGAGAAGGAACCTTTCCTTCCCACTCAAAAAGGTTTTCACCCGAGAGGAACCCGGCCATGTGGAGCCGTGAGGATGCTGAGCACTCACGCAGAGTCCTGTGCCCGGCTGGCCTACATAGGAACCCGGGCCTCTCTCCTGCTGTGCAGTCCACACCTCCTCTCCAAGCCACAAGGGTGCTCCATGAGCAGCCCAGCCTGGGGAGCCCCGCCCCAACCCGTCACCACAAGCAGGGTGCAGCGCTGGCTCATGCCTTACACTCGGAGGTTCCTGGGACGGGGCAGTGTCTGCTCTGCACCCCGGGGTGGTTCCCGTCACTGAGGACACGACATGCTGCCCAGACAGGGCTATGACCCCAAATATAGACCCCACTCCAATTCCAGGGCTTGGAGGGCAGCCCCTGTGACTGCTTCCCCTCACATCTGGACCATGACCAGGCTGGCTTCCTAACGCTCCCAAGTCACTTGCACGGATATGCTGTAGGCACGGTTTAGAAGCATAAGGCCCTTCCAGGCCCGACGGGGTTGAAGGCATCCTGGCGGGCAGCAGTTCCCCCTCAGTGCTCCTGCTAGCTCTCTGGGTGCAGGGCTGCCTCATTCGTCCTATGCAGCTGAAGAGATCCTCAGAACCCAAACCTGCCCCCAAAGAACACCATGAAGGGGAGACCAGCATGTGTGCTCTGCACCAGGAACCAGGAGCTTGTACAAGACACGGGCTCCTTTGTCCCTGGAGACCATGTGCATGTCTGCGCAGTCAGACCGTGCTCGGCAGCATGTGGGGTGCCAGCACCAGGGCGGAATAGGTGTTCCCCCTGAGCATCACAGAGGGGGGACCTGCCACCTGAGTGTGAGGAGGAAATTCAAGATGACATGTTGATGGACATGGCACACGGGGCACGGCCTGGAGGCTTCTGGGGTCTGTGTGGTGAGGTGCTTCCCTGTGAGAGCACAGGGACCCCGCAGCTGCAGTGCGCCACGAGGCAGCAGCAAGAATGGGCAGGAGCAGCCCAAGGGAACAGCTGCTTCAGAAGGCAAGGAGCTGGTCCTCAGCTCTGGGCATGGGGGTACCAAGAACTGGGGCGCCATACCAGCAGCACTGCAGGAGGGCTCCCAGAATGGGCCTCTGGGTTTGGAGCCCACCCACCTCTGCAGGCCGGTGTCTGCCCCCCACTGCCAGGTATTCAGTTCCAGTGGGTGAAACACGTTTAAACAGCACAAACTGAGGTGCCCTGATGGGTCATTGCTGTGCGTTCTGTCCTGTCCACCACAGATGAGAAGAGCACTGGCCCAGGACCCAGAGGCTAAAGGTAACAGTCAGCACCCACCAGACCTCTGACAGTCCCTGGTCACATATGCGAAATCAGACCAGAGATTTGAGGGCCGAGATGCCATGAGACACACGATGAGGACATGCACATGAGGTGGGCGCAAGGAGAGGAAGAAAGAAAAGCTTTTCTCTTTACAGAATGAGTAAACACACTAAGGAGAAAAGTACTTGTAATAAAAAATACAACTTACCTTTGTCAACTACATCCCAGACTTCAACTTTCACAATATCATCAGTGGCTAAAATAGGGGGAAAAATACTACAATTAGTACCCAGTGTGAATTTCTGGTTTCACAAAGACAGGCTTCTAGGGACCTCCCAGGTGTCACTGTTTGTCCCATTCTTCAAGTATGGGTCCCCTGTCAGAAGACGCTGGGCCCTCCCTTGGTGCCCTCCCCAAGGGTGCCCAGCTCCCAACAGAGCCTTTGCGTGTGCTGTGACCTGGGGCGCTTGGGCTCATGTTTCTGCTTTGGGCTTTTGCTCAAGTTGCAGTGAATGATCTCGGCACGCCCTCAGCTGACATGCTCCCCATTTGCTGAAGGGGTCCCTGGGGTGGCTCATCCCTGGTCAGGCCAAGGCAGCCAGGAGGGGTCTATGCTCAGCACCCAGGCATGAGCCGCACCAGGTCACCAGGTCTTCGCAGTCCGTCCACCTGAGGAGCGGGTGTGTTGGAGCGGATCTGAATGTGACTGACTGTCCTCCCGACCCTACTCTTTACCCAGGGACTGGCCTCAACTTCACTTCAAGGGAAGCAGGGTGGTCAGCAGTGGAGGATTGAACTCTCCAGTCCATCGGTCCCACGTCACACTTCTACCAAAAGCCTTTGGGGTGCAAGACCTAGCAGGAGCTGGCCCGGGACAGGCCCCTGCAGGCGGCTGGCACAGCCCTCCCCCAGGGTTCCTGGAACTGCTGGTCGTCTTCCTGGGCTCTGTCCCCTTCAAAAGGAAGGGCATGTGTCTCAGTGGCCCTCTCGTCTCCTTGGCAGCAGTCCTCCCCTGGGGCTGCTGGCCCCTGATGCTTTCCAATGAGAAGGCGTGTTTATGATGGCTGGAAGGTCTTTTGCTTTCATGATTCCTGACCATGCAAAGGAGCTCCTCGGCTCCCCACAGGACTGCCTTGCCCTCGCTTCCCCAGGAGTGAGAGTGCCCACTGTTCCTTGCTATAGAGAGGCCTCGGGGTGTGTTCCACCCATCAAGTGATCTCGCAACAAACCATCTCCCAGAGGTGTTAGGGACTTTACAAACTCTGAAGTGAGCAGTTGGGGCTCAGAGGGACAGAGGGATCCTTTCTGCTAGGAGAGTGAACGTGGGGCCCAGCGTGCCGGCCACAGCACAGAAGCAGCAGCCATCCTTGGCGGTCTGGGTCCCCCAGATGTCACTCTTGAGTGTTAAAATGGGAGCTTTTGCCTCTTCAATGTCTCTAGCATTGAGATTCACTCCTTTGACCCAGCTCTCCAGGCAGAGCCCCCACACCACTTTCTCTGCTTCTCTGGACAAGTCTCCCCTGGGAGAAGGGATTTCAGGATGACCCAGAAGCAGCTTTAATGAGTGCCCCAACGATAGCCCCTCTGAGTTCACCAGGGGCTCCCACATGTGGGCACTGTTCCCAGGACAACACGGCTAGGGAAGGCATCTCCAGGGAACTGGACCCAGGGAGGGCAATAGGATGAAAACCCACTCTGTGAGGGCAGTGCACCTGTGCTCAGACACCAGGGAAGGCCCTCGCCCAGCACCCCCAACTCGGCCCTCACTTTTGTAGTTCCAGTGGATGCTGGTGACCTGGATCTCCTGCGTGGGGATGTACTCCTCCACAAACTTCTTGCCCTGTAGACGGTGCCACAGCGCAGTCTTGCCAGTGTTCCTGTCTCCTCGGATCACTATCTTCACTGGGGGAGAAAGGACAGATCAGGTAAACAAATCGAACTTTAACTTTGCTGATGTAGTTCTCGTGCTACGTCGTCTTCTTCCGCACAGACCATGGCCTGCATTGCTGGTGAGCAGGGAGGAGTTGGGGGCTGGAGTAGGCCAGGATAGGTGGGCTGGGAGACCCCCAAGGAGGACAAGGCTACCTGCGCAGCCTGCAGAGAGGAGAGCCGATGGTGCATGTTCAGTGCACCAGGGCAGCCCGGGCCCTTTGTTCTCCTTCTCCCGTTCCTCAGAGGAGGACCCTGGAGGCATCTCCCGCTGGGCCGATGGAGTGATGCGGTGTCAGACTTTGTATTTGCAGGAAAGTGGTCTCCCCTAGAGCCGGATGCCCCTGTGACCCGTGGTGGTCAGGGTCAGGGTCAGGCTGTGGGGGCGGCCTGACATGGCCGTAGGCCTGGAGGGGTCGGGATGGTGGGTGCTCTCCTGCCACAGCTCGCGAGATCTTGACGGTTTGCTCTTAACCTACTTTTCTGCAGCCCTGCTGTTTTTAGCGCACAATTCCACAGAGCGCTAGGCTTTTCAAGACCACACATGCGGGGTTACAGCAGAAAGCCTGTGTTCTATTTTGTTCGCTCAACAAGTATTTCCAGAGCACCCTGTCTGTGCCCGGCGGGAGTGTGCAGCTGTGAACAGGCCCAAAGGCAGCCCAGCACGTGGACGTGGAGGACAGAGCAGGGGCAGAGAGTACGCACGAGCCAGATCCTGCAGCACGACACAGGAGTGCGGACCTCCTGCTGCCTCTGAGCATGAGTGCCATGACCTGGTTTGTTTTGGAAAGCTCAAGAAGGAGAGCAGTCAGGAGTGCCATGCAGAGTCAGTGGAGCAGGGGCGAGGATGGGATGTAGCTGACAGCCTTTGTTGGTGGACTAGACTTTGGGAGGAGAGATGGTGTTGAGAACGACTCTGAGGTTCTGGCCCAAGAAAACGCATGGAGAGCAGCACCCTTTAGCGAGATGGGCAGGCTGCAGGAGAAGTCTGAGGTGCCCTCAGGAAGACATGGAGAGCACATCAGGCTGGAGCTCCCTGAGCGGCCTCGAAGGCCGTGTGGACAGTACATCGTGCTTCACACCAGGGGCCCGGGAGGCCACCAAGGGAGCTGCAGAGAGGGCTGAGGCCTGGCCCATCAGGCTTCTCTCTCCTCGCACTGCTCACCTCCTCCTAGTTCAAGGCCTCTCTATTCTCAGAGACACTCGCTTCTTCTTCCACGAAACTTAGTCACCAAGTCAATTTCCTCACCCTGTTCCATGTTCCCTCAGAGTCCCAATTTTAGTCATCAGGACACATGAGTTGTTCTCAAACTTTAAACATCTCCAGTCAGATCTCAGAGACACGACTCTTCCACCCTCTATCGTGTCACCAAATAGAACACAAGGACCGTCCCTCTCAAGGTCGAGGGCAGTCTACCTCTGATTCCAGCCAGAAGCCAAATATGGACTTAAGAGAAAAGTCAAGACAGCTCGTGCCATAAACACAGACGTAGGGGAGGTGCTGGGCCTGTGACATGAGCCCACGCCGCCCTGCAGGAAGCGTACAGGATGGGAGGGGGCTTTGTCTCTCTCCCTCCTTCACTGGACCGGACGAGACCACGACGAGGCGGACAGAGAAGCGTCCGCAGCCTAACCCTCAGGGGGCTGGCCCCGAATGGCCCCAGGAGGCCATCAGCCAGGTTGAGGGAAGGAGGGCAATTCAGGGCTCCGGTGCCTGGGGCTTCCTGAGAGCAGGCCCTCTCTCCGCACGCCGCTTTTCAGGCGGCCCTCACCCCATGCTGCAGCCTGACCTGTTCTTAGCTTCTGGGAGGCAGGTCAAATCTTTTTCAAATCTACTTGGTCTTTTTCTAAAGCCTTTAGAGTCCTATTGACATATTTTCAAACCTCTTTTATTTCTGTAACACATCACCCACACTGACAGATATCCTGTGACCTGACATCTCTGGAGGCCAGGCTCTGACAGCTGTTGCACCTGCTGGCTCCACGCCTGCAGCTTTGTTCCTTTGTGTTTTCTGGGTTTTGGCTGGCAGCTCATTGCTCCTTGGAACTTTATCCAAGACCGCTTTGGGGAATGGGTTGCAGCTGCATTCATCAGTGTCTGTGATTTTTGCCAGTTGCCTGGAACACTACTAACCTGGGAACACCTTAAGTAAATTTTCCACTTGAGATTTTCTGGACCACACAGATGATTTAGAGGCACACACACTCAGAGGTGACCTTGGGCTTACCAACACTCAGGGAGACCCACTGTGTGCAGGGATCTCCTGTTAGCTGCCCCTCCTTGAATGACTTCTAGGTTTTCCCTCCTGCCCCACCCCAGACCACCACGAACACCCTCCTCAGGGGGAGGGCAGCTTCAGCACCGGCTTCTCTCCCAGTATCCACTTTCTTTGGTTTTGAGAAAAGTGAAAAGAACAGCTCTGTATCTTTCATCCAAGTTCAAGAACTGAGTGATGCATTAACGCTTTTCTAAATGTTACTCAAACTTTTAAAGTTGTTTTTAAGGGCAGGGCTGTTCAGGTTATCAACTTTATCACGCTGCCCGAGAGAGAAGTTGGGTGCTACGGTAAAAGCCATTTTTTAGTCTAGTGTTCAGTTTTTTATGCATAAAAGCATCTTGACAGAGAAACTCATATTTCTGACTTTACGTTAATTTTATCCCTAAAGAAGGGTTTAGACCTGCGCCCCCCCCACCCCAACTTCTTTAGACCTGCGCCCCCCCCCCCACCCCAACTTCTTATTTCCTTTTCTTGTGCTGGACAGAATTCCATACACCGGTGAAAAGCTCAGTAAAAGTGGGGAGTCCTCCTCTGGTCCAGATTTTAAAAGGAATCTTATGTTTCATCACGACATATGGATATAGGTTTTGGCAGATACTCTTGAATAGGTAAAAGTAGTTCTCTTCTGTTCTTAGTTTGCTAAGAAGTGGAGGTTTTTGTTTTTTTGTAAATCATGAATTGGTATTGATTTTATCATATCTTTTTCTTGCAACTATTGAGATTATAATTTTTTCTCCTTTAATCTGCTTGTAAATCCCGTAATATATACTCTCTGTTAAACAATCCTTGCCTTCCTGGAGTAATCCTACTTGGTCCCAATGTAACAATTTGTTACTGTTAATATTTTAATAATTTCCTAGACACCACTTCCTAATCTTTTATTAGGTCTTTACATCTGTGCTCACAGATGAGATGGACTGTCACTCTCCTTTCTGTGCTGTTCCCCTGTGTCCTGATACCAAGGTTTACCAAGCTCAGGAAGTGAGCCGGCTGCTCTGCCACCTGCTGCGCCCTGTGCATCAGTCTGATGCCTCGGCTCTCGGAAGGGCTGTTAGGGCCTCGGCAGATTCTGTATCTCTCACTGAACCAGGTTTAGAAGCTCATGCTCTAGGACACTCTCCATTCTAAGTTTTCAATTTACTGACACCAATTTATTCCAAATATTTCATGTTGTAAAACGGTGTGGTTACAGTTGTGTACTCTGCCATTCACGATATCTGTTTTTTTTTTTTTTTTTTTAAAGATTTTATTTTTTCCTTTTTCTCCCCAAAGCCCCCCGGTACATAGTTGTATATTCTTCGTTGTGGGTCCTTCTAGTTGTGGCATGTGGGACGCTGCCTCAGCGTGGTTTGATGAGCAGTGCCATGTCCGCGCCCAGGATTCGAACCAACGAAGCACTGGGCCGCCTGCAGCGGAGTGCGCGAACTTAACCACTCGGCCACGGGGCCAGCCCCACACGATATCTGTTTTGTCGTTTTCTTTATTAACCTTCCTGAGGGTTCGTCTACTTTATTAGTCACGCACACACACCCCCTATAAGTTCTGTTGCAACTGATTCTTTTAAAAAAATCACTTGTTTCTGCTTTTTTCTTGGTCACTTTCTTGCTTCTACTTTTTTGGGGTTTATCCTGTTGGCCTCTTCCTAGATTTTCAAACTATATACCTAGGTCAATGACCATTACAAGCATGTGGGGAGCTCATTACCCATGAATTATAAACACTTTCTAATTTCCATATGATTTCTTCTTTGACCCACAAATTATTTAGATGTGTTAAAAGTTTCCAAAAAAGAAAAACTGCCACTTTTTTTGTTATTAATATCCAATTTTACTCATTGTGGCCACAGAATGTGGTCTTTATGACACATAGTCTCAGGTGTCTGCTGAGACCGTCACTGTGTATGAACGTTCCTTGGTTTGAGAGGGCTCAGTGCAGATGACGTGCTTCTGTTAACGTCTGCAGTACCCCTTCCTCCACCTCCACAGCCCAGTTCTGAGCGTGTCTTATCTGACGTTCCCACAGCTCCAGCAGACAGGACCAGGGTGGGAGCGGCTTTCTTGTGCTTAACATTTACCTAATGCTTTGCTTCCAAATGCTTGCTTTAAACCTTTCTATGCCATCAAGTTTTGGATGTGTCTTACCCACTACATAGCCAAACAAAAGGAAAAACCCAAGTCTCAGATGCTCTACCTGGCAAGTCTGCTCAGTGACATTTACTGGGACTGCTGACACAGGCAGCCACCTCCACCCCGCACGTGAGAACTCTGAGTTCCTGCGCGGTGCCCTCCCTCCCCGTCTGCTGCCTTCTGCTATGCAGGGCAAGGCTTTTTATTCCTCTCTTTGCCTGGTATTTATTTGGAAGATTTGCCATCTATTTCTATTCTTTGTGTGGTAACTCTTAAATTTTTAACATTCACATTTGCTGTAATAGAGTCTAAAATTAATAAATGCACCTTCCTCTCAAATAATACAAGGACTTTCAAAAGCCTTAACTCTGATCAGCTCCAGACTAGGTTATGTGTTGGTTTCCATTATTTTAGTTTCTCCTTCTATTTTTCCCATATTAATCATCATCAGTGATTAACAGAACCGATGCTTATTGAGATTTCACCTCATATTCACCCATTTCTGTGCTTCCCTCTGCCTTCTGAACCTGACTCCCATCTCCAGAGCTCCATTTCCATCTGTCTGGAGTGTACGCTTCAGTATTTATGTCAGCAAGGATCTCTGCACAGTAAATGGTCCATCTTGGACTGAAAGTGAGTTCAATCATGCTCACTCCTGAAGAACTGCTCCACTGGGTACAGACTTCTAGGCTGACAAGGGTTTCCCCTCAGGCCACTAATGTTACTGTAAGCTTTGTTAACAGCTTGCTGGATGTTTCTCTAAAGGTAGTCTTTTAGCTCTGGCCGCTTCTGTGATTTTTCTTTTGATTTTGATGTTCTGCAAATTTCCAATTTTGTGTCTGGCTGTGGATGTTTTTAAAACTGCACTTGGACTTCTTGGAGTTCCGTGTGTCCCATGAGTCCTGGGAGAGCCTCGTCTGCGCTCTCGCTGCTCTTTCAGCCTGAGACTCAGCTCAGGCGTGTGCTGGGATCTGCCCTGCTTCTGCCGCGCCTCCCGTCCAAGCACCAGTTCTCTCCTCAGCAGAGTTACATGCCACTTCACCGCCTGCTGGCTTTCTTACTTTAATGACCATGTTTTTCATTTCCAGAGATTCTCTTTGCCTCTTTTTCAAGCACAACCTGTTTGTTCTAGAGTCTCAATATAGTCTTACAGCTGTTTCCTTCTTTTATATCTTTACCAATTTTAACGTGTTTGTTTTCTGTTCTCCTTCAGATTTTTAGAATGAAAAGTCTTACTTTCTCTCTTCAACTGAAATCTTTTTAAAATTTGAAATTACTCATTTTAAAAGTCAAGCAGAAGGGCCAGCCCAGTGGTGTAGTGGTTAAGTTCACTTAACCACTCTCTTTGCTCTCCTTCAGCGACCCGGGGTTCATGGGTTTGGATCCCAGGCATGGACCTAACACCACTCGTCAAGCCATGCTGGGGCAGCATCCCACATAAAACAGAGGAAGACTGGCATAGATGTCAGCTCAGCGACAATCTTCCTCAAGCAAAAAGAAGAAGATTGGCACTGGATGTTAGCTCAGGGCCAATCTTCCTCAAAAAAAAAGAAAAGAAAAAAAGAAAAAACAAGAAAGCCTATAATGTCAGAAATAATACGATCTGGTTACATTTGTTAAAAAAAGTAATTAGTCTCTACTTTTAAGTTAAAAAAGTCAAAGCAATCCCAGGACCTTAACGTTGGTTCAAATAAACTGAATAAGTGATTCACCTGGAAAACCTTTAATTGAGACTCACCCAAGAAGTGGTAGAAGCCCTTTACTAGGTGATTGTTAACCCTCTATTTCTAGTCTGTCTAAGTGAAGACACAGAGCAGAAGGTGTGTGGCTCCACCGCAGGGCCCGTGGACCTCTTTTACCCCGATTCAGTCTTCATTCACTCATGTTCCCACACGTTTATTGCAAAATAGGGAAGCATTTTCCTGAATTTTCATACCACCCCCCCCAAAAAAAGCGTAAGGCTTATGCAATCACTCCTGTAGGGGATGGGTTTAGACCCTAGTGTTGCCCTTTCACTGTGCCACCGTCATCCGACGAGGACGAGGTGACAAACTGCCACGTGGCCCTGCTCCCCACCCAACAGCTGTTCTTCTGCTCACGGCCCTGCAGAGCTCGAAGGTTTCTCATTCAAAGTCCCTCCATGTCTCCCTCCCCTTTGGGGCTTGGCCTCCAGTGCTTCTCCCCGACATCCCTCCACTGGCATCTCCTGCACACTTCCTGAGTGGCTCTGCCCGACCCCCTCGGCCCAGAGGACCTTCTGCGCCTTTCCCAGCGCATCCTTCCTACCAGTGGCTCTGCATCCACTTCTCTACCAGCTTCTCCACCAGCGGCTCCGACCCTCTGCTTACAGTCCCAGCCCCACCCCGACCCCCACCCGCCTCTGTTTTCTGTGACCCTCCCCTCCAGGCAGGCTCTAGGCTACTTCTTCATGTGTTTATTGCATACTTTCTGCTTCCACGCCCTGCTTGAACATCAGCTCCACAAGGCAGAGACGGTGGTCTGTTTCTTCACCAACACTCAATAAATATTTCCTAAATAAACGAATGCTAGAGAAGGAAACCGTGGCATATCACAGACAGCAAAGGCTTGGGAATTTGTAAATTGGCCCTACTGGGCAGGTCAAATAATTTGCTAAATACAGCTGTTAATTTCCTAAAGGAAAAGCTCTCTTACCCTGAAATCTACCTTTCAAAAGGCTTCTTGGTGAGGAAGTGTTCAGTTCAGTTTTAAATTCTAGCACTGAGACCCAATTGGCCAGGACTCTGGCTGTCCCAACATCTGGAGGCTTTCTTGGAAAGGGATGCAGTCCTGAGCAAGGGCAGTCTGACCATGTCCGCAAGACTGGTGTTTCCTCACTCAGGAAGCTGCCCGTTAAAGCTTGTCCACCAAATACAGCTGATAAGGTATGTCCAACTGCAGTAGAAAGGGTAGACCAACTCAGGTAACATTCCTTCTCCCACTTTACATGAAAATGACTTCCAAACTAGGAATATGGTCCAATATCTCATTCAGGTCTTGATTTTAGAGAGGGTTTTTTGTTTTTGTTTTTCTTGCTGAGAAAGATTTGCCCTGAGCTAAAATCTGTTGCTACTCTTCTTCTTTTTGTTTGAGGAAGACTAGCCCTGAGCTAACATCTATGCCAATCTTCCTCTCTGTGCGTAGCCACCACAGCACGGCTGACAAATGGCCTAGGTCCATGACCGGGCCACCGAAGCAGAATGCACGGAACTTAACCACTAGGCCACAGGGCTGGCCCTGATTTTAAGTTTTGATTCTAAATTTGATGTGAATGCTGGGACTCTGTGTGTGTGTGACATGAGTCATTTCTCATTATCACAGCCAATTTAAAAGAAAATGACCTCTTTGCCCCAAGAGGACTACGTTCTATAAGACATAACTCATATACTTGAAAAGCATCAACACTTAGCTATTAAAATCCTGAATCTATAATCATCATATTGCAGTTTTGTTCCTCTAAGTAAGATATTTTGGAAAACAAATACTAGAAATGTTCTATACTACCGACTAATGAAGGAAATCAAAAAGTTTCAAAATTGTATACTCTTCAACTATAAGGACAACATCCCTCTAAAATCTAATTTAGGTGCAAATCTCAATTTCTCTCAATCTCACTGCCTTTCATTTAGTCCTAGGGTGACCATAACCTGTCCCACAACCACCTAAGTTTGGGTTTCCTTCTCTAGACAAATCCATTGCCTTTCTTACTTCTGCCCCCCAAGGAAGGACTAGGCGGTGTGCCCATCATGGAGTGCTTTTCAGAAGGTGAACAGTTGTTTCCAGGCCTAATTTCCAAAGCACTAGGGTTAAGTTTAAAATGATACTGTAAGTAATAAAATTAAACAAAGAATCCAAATGTAACTACTAAAGATTTGTGTACATGAGTATTTTGACTTACCATTCTCTTCTGTGAATGTGGAAGAAATACATAGGAAATTCTGAGTACAATACACCTAAAACGACCTCTCTTTTATACCTGCACAGAAGTCTTCCCAATCAGTTTCTTAATATCGTACGTTATCACCGAAATACTACATCATAGAGACTGGAAGGCTCCCCTCAAAGTAGCAAAGGAGGAAAGTCCAAAATCTGGTGGCAACATATGGAAACACTGGAGAGAGAATTTAAAAGCAGAAAATAACATAAAAAGCCTTTCAACACTGCTAAGAAAAAGCCAGCAAGACGGAAAAACTTAAGAGAGGTCAAGAGGATGGTCAGCGTCTAGGAGCTATACAATTTACATAATTTATGAGAGAGGACTGGAAACGTCCTAGGGCTCCCAGGCCATCTGTCAATAACTCCTCCCTCCCACAGGGGAAGAAAAGTCTCCCACAAGAACAAGTAAGAGTCTCAGTGCCTTCTGGAGCTTTTCTAAATATATCTGTTACAAATGCTTCTTAAAAAGAAATGGGGACAAGAATGTGTGGCGTACCTGATATTCCGTCTTCAAACTGAATACCAAGTCTACAAAGAAAAACCCCACAGCTCAAACTACCAGAGCCAGCTGGTTTTCACCGCTCCTGTGGCAGGTTACCACATAATTCATGAAAGTGTCACAGACCACAGAGCTTTCCCTGCGTTATGTAAGAATCCCTCTTAGACGAGGTCACCTGGGCCAATCAGGGCATCGCAGAACGCACCAGGAACCGCCTGGACGAATTTTATACCGTGCGAACTAAACGCACAGATCTCCTATGGTGCCAGCAGTCCTCGGGAATGACCCTCTGGTCAGAGGGGAGCGCCTCGGGCCGAGACGCCCACCCTGCGGCCCTGGGGTCTCTGGCCCGGCCTCACCTCCCGACCCCAGGTGAACGCCCCCAGGGCACTCGCACCGCGCTCGGCACAGGTAAGGGCTCAGCCCATCCTCAACACAGACAGGATCTGCCACAATCTCCCCGCCAGCGGCGACGCCCCCGAGGCGCCACAGGGCCGCCAAAGCCTCCCGGGCCAGGCGCGACCCGTTTTCTGCCCAGTCGCCCGGCCCGGCCCTCGGACCCCACTTCCCAGGTCCCCCCGGCAAGAAGCCCCGCACCCGGCCGCACTCACTGTTGTACTGCACCCCTTTCGCGAAGCGCCTCTGCAGCGCCTGGTTCATGGACTGCAGCCCGGCGGGGATGTTCTTGTCGCGGCCGGGAGCCTGCTCCGATCCCACCAGCTTCTTGAGCGCGGAAAACATCTTTCCGCTTCCACGTCCGAGCCCGGTGCGGCCCGCGAGCTCAGCGGCGGCGGCGGCGGCGGCGGCGTGGCGCAGATCGCACCATGACCCGGGTCTCGGCGGCCGGGCGCACGCCTCGAGGGCGGCTGGGGGGCTTAGTCGCGGAGGCTCCGCTCCGGCCCCCGCGGACCCCGGCTTGGCCGCCCTCCGCCCGTCAGCGCTGCCATCTTGGCGCTGCCTGGGCGGGGCGTGAGGCTACGGGGTGCCACGAGGGCCACGGGATTGCGCGCATGCGTGGGGGCTGCGCGGCTAAGGGGCGCCGCGAGGGCCACGGGGGTGCGCGCATGCGCAGGACGATGGGCTCGGTCGTCCTGCTTTCGGAGCCGCCCCCGGACTTTCAGATCAGCCCAGGCCTGTCCGCCTCTCCGCCCGCTTCCCCCCTCCCCGCCCTCACGCCTCAACTCCGGGGCCCACATCCACGGCCAACATCCCACCTTCTCGCAGACTTCCTGACGTGACCTCCCACGTCTGCGTCCCCCAGACCCATTTTCTCTGAGACGCCTGTCTCCCCGGGGCCCCCAGGAGTCCTGGAAAAATGCTTTATTGTGTAAAACAGTGGACGCAGGCGGGGGGACGGGGAAGGGGCTCCTCCTCCTCCTCCGGGTCACTTCTTCTTCTTCTTGGCCGCCTTGAGCTTCCCCTCGATCAGCCCCTGGGCCTGCCTCTTGATCTCGGCCCGCGAGGGGACGTAGCTGTGGTCCACGTCGGCGAACTGGAAGGTTTCTAGAGAGGAAGGCGAGGAGGACGGGGGCCGCGCTCGAAGCCCCTCTCTAACGGAGGTTTCTGATTCTAGATTTGTCTTTTGGCGCTCATTCATTCACAGGCAAGGTACTCACTTAATTTTCTTACTTTTCCTGTTCCTGATTTTCTGGCATTTGGGGTCTTACAGACCGGGGACACACCGCGCTCCCAGGGCTAGCCAGTGCTTAAGAGTCAGCAGAGGGCTTGCCCCTGGGCGTGTCTTTCATGCAGACCAACCAATCCAGAAACCACAGCCCCGACCACCTCCTCTATCAAACTCACGCCAAGCCACTATTCCCCTGCCTAAATCGACCCGGGGCCAGGTACCAGGCAACTGGGGACAGCCCCTATGCTCCAAGCCCGCAGGAATTATTCACACGACCAATCTTAAACTGTGTACCTGCCCTGCCTTGCACTTCCCGCAGAAACCCCAATGAAGGCTCTGGCCTAGGCCTTCCCCTCGCCCCCTCTGCCTCCTGCCCGGCACTGTGCTCCCCTGTGTAGAAAATATTAAAAATTCTCCTTTCAATGGCATTAGCCTCTCCACGTCCTCACTAAGACACCTCCATAAATTAAAACCTGTGGGTACAACTGACACACGCTCTACGTCCCTGTAGCCCCCACTGTCCCTCCAGGCTGCCCTGGTAAGACGGAGCAAGCACCATCTCCAACCTCTGCCTCCACACAGCCCAGACCATCCCTCTGCCTGGCCCCCAGCCTGTACCTATCATATCCTCCTCCAGGCCCTCGAAGGTGATCCTGGTGTTCTGCCTCTCCTTCAGAGTCGAGGACTCCAGGGCGTCCCTCACCTTTGTGTTGATCTGCAGGGCACAGGGGACTGTCAGCTCCGAGGGAACATGGAATGCATAGGCACTGCCCTCCCGCGCCCTGCCAGCCCAGGGCTACCTCCTCAGTCCTAGACAACAGCTGCACTCTGTCCGCCAGGTACAGGAGCTTTCCCTCGCAGTACGCCAGCTTGCTGTTCACATCGAGGGTGCTGAAGGGCACCACTTCTTTCTGTAGGCCAGGAGGAGGGTCTCGTCTCCCCTCTGGCCCGTCCCAGGGACCCTCTGTGCAGGCGGCTCCTACCCACTCTGGCTGGTACCTGGGCCCTGGGCAGGGTAATGCCAATCAGCCGGATGTAGAGGTTGTCGATGCCCATCTGGATGGTCAGCAGTAACCTCTGGCTCTTGGTCATGCTGGCATGAGCCAGCTGCAGCCTGTCTTCCTCCTCCTTCAGCATGTCCCTCATTTTCTTCTCAATGGACTTAAAGCTGTTGGGGACAATGGGGTGGGAGGTGGCACAACCCCAAGGGCAAGGCAGCCGGGGTCTTGAGCTGGGCGCCGTGCTAGATTCAGGGGCCCAGGAGCTCAGATGTAGGCATGTGCAGTCCCCCAGCGGGGTCTCCACAGCTCATCTGCAGAGCACTCGTGGGCTTCCTGGCTATGGGGACACTCAGCTGCGAGCCTGGCCTCAGAAAAGGCAGGGGCCTCCCTGGGGTACCTGATGGAGCTGGGTGTCTGGTGGAACTTGAGTATGGCCTCCTCTAGTTCCAGCTTCTTCATCAAGGCCTCCAACTGTGCCCGCCTCTCCTCACAGTCCTCCATCTGCAGCTCCAGGTTATCCTCCGTGTTCTTCTGAGCCAGGAACCTGCCAGCGATGTCCTGGCCAGGCCAGTGGGGACAGAAGCAGGTGTGGGCCAGAAGGCCGGGGGCCCCATAGAACTGGTTTCTTCTGGGTCCTGCCCAGTGATTAGTAATGATGTTGACCATGGCTGGGCACTGAGAGCTTGCAAGGAACCAGCCATTGGGTGAAGGGCTTTATGTGTGTCATTGCAGGTAACTCTCACAACAAGCAGACAGGGAAGATAACCCCAAGGTAGAGACAAGGAGACCACCACTGAGAGACTGCATGGCTTTGAGTCACTTCTCCAAGGATGGTCAAGCTTATGTCAGGGCCATGGACAGGAGCTGAAGGCTTACTCATAATAAACCCAGGTCGGATTAGCATAAAGGGGGCAGGTGGAGAGGAAGCTGCTCATTATGACGCTGTCAGCTTGGAAGGGCAGGCTGTGCCCTCGGCATTTGGATCCTCACATTCCAGTAGGAGGGTAGCTTGGATATGCCAGCCACATCCCAGGAGTGCCTCTACTCGGAGCCGTGGGGGCTGCAGCTTTGTGTGTCCATTCATTCAAAAGGTGCCTGCAGACCCTGGTCCAGCTCTGCCTGGCCTTGGGCTGGGGTAGGGCCCCCAGCTGCCCTCCCACCCATGCCCCAGGAGTAACAGGGAGCAGTACCCAGAGGTGGGAGCACCGCACAGCGGTCTTGACTTTCTCCACCAAAGCAGTCACGTCCGTCTGGTATTCGATATCACCCTTGGAGGTGTCTCTTCTTCTCACTGGGCACAGCAGAAGGGAAGGGGCCAGCATGCAGGAATGGCGTGGGAGCTCTGCCCGAGGCCACTGGATGCCTCTGTACATGCCCAGTCATCAGGGGAGGCCACCCAAGAGGGGGGTACCCAGGTACCCATCAGGTAGCCTGCTCTCTCCTTGGCCGGCCCTTCAGGGATGCCCCAGGGCGGCTCCATCCAGAGGAGGACTGGAAGCAGCCTGGCACAGTGGGGCTTAGTGGCATTTCTCAGAGGTGGCTGGGACTCCTCATCTTTTCTGAGGAGTCACGGTCACCGGGCCCCTGGAGTGCGAGGAGACAGCATGGCCGAGTGCATTTTACAGCTGAGAAGCCAGGGTCCAGCTGCACTTGGCTGTGAGCCCAAAGCTGGTAGCAGCACCTTGAAGCGCATGCTGTGGCTGCAGCGCTCAGCCTCTGCAGGTGTAGCCGGGCAGCGATGGGGGCTCGTCTGTCTCCCTCACCCCAGCCACTGCAGGCTACACCTGGCCTCATGGTGACCTGACTGGATGGCAGAGCCAGTGCTGGGCTCTGGGGACCCTGGCTGGGGATGGGGAGGGAACTGAGCACTTACCTTTCAGGGTTTCTGTGCTCATTATATTGGATGGGAAGTCCAGGTCCTGCCGGCCCTGATGGGATGGGGAGGAGGAGGTGAGCAGTGGCCTCTGCCAGGCAGTAGGCCACCCCAACTGTCCTCACGCTGCAGTGGGGGTCGTGGCGGGGCTGTGCCCAGTGGCCGGCCTGGCGGGGACTCACCCGGCGGTACCTCTCACTGGTTTCCTTGGTGTGGATCTTGTCAATCAGCTTCTTCTGCTGGTTGAGACGGTTCTCCCGTGCCCGCCGCTCCTCAATGAAGGTCGCCTCCCCTTGCCTCATGTTCATCTGGGGACACAGGGAGGCGGGCAGGGGGTCTGTCTCACCAAGGCCTCTCGTGGTGCTAAATCCAGCAGTCAGTCTCAGTCCCCATCTTCCTAGATTTGGGAATACCATTCGAGCCTGCTGGCCACACCCTTCTTCCTAAAATGCCGGTGCCTGCCAGCCTTTACCATCCTCCTTCCTTTTGGCCGTCCTCTCAGGATGCACCCCCCATCTGGCCCTTAGTGGCACGCAGGCCTCCCATGGCGTTACACTCCTCCCCTGCTGCAGCCACAGCTCGCGGACCCAACTCCCATGTACCTAACGGATTTCTCTCTCCAGCCCAGGCTTTCTGCTGCCTCCGGGCCAGCTCTACCTAGAACTCACTAAAGTAGATTCCATGTGTCTAAAAACGAACTCATCATCGTTCGCCAGACCTGGTCTCCTCCAGCGCGTCCAGCTTTGGTGGCTAAATCCATTGTCATCTATGCCTGTGTACACTTCCTGGACGCTGCTTTCTCCCTCACTGTCCACAACTAACTTAGCGCCAGATCTCATCAGGGTGATCTCTTAAACGCTTCTTGGCTCCATCTGCATTTGGTCACCCAAATCTACCCCTGGTCTGGCCCAAGTGACCAGCATCTTGGCCCTGGTCCCCTCCAGTCTCTGCAGCCAGGGCGTGCCCGTTTTGAAACACAAATCTGATCCCATCTCCCTCTATCTCTTCCCAGGGCTGCAGGTTGGCTTGGGGGCTGACACCTAAGCCCCAGTCGCCCCACTGCCTTGGCCGGCTCACAGGCTCCATTCCTCAGCAGCTCCTTGGCTCCAGCTGCTCATGCCTTTTTCTGGCTCTGTTCAGCCCCACGACCTTTGTTGTCTTTCCTCCTCCAGGGCTCAGACCGCCATACCTCAAAAGAGAGTCCCCCACCCCCCAAGTGCCACCTCCCCGAGCAGGTTCGTGCCCCAGGGTGGCCCCATGGCACCCACACCTCTCTCTGCAGCGCTGGCCAGAGGCCCTGTGGTCTTTCTTCACAGACTGCTGGATGAGCTTCAGGAGGACAGGCATGCCTGCCTTGCAGGGGCCTTGGCACAGACAGGGTGAATGGTGTCCCCTGCCCAGGCCAGACCAGTTCTCTCCCTCCTCCATCAACCTCAGGGCTTCTGGGCCCAGGGGGACCTGCTCTGTCCAGGGTCACAGTGTGTGAGCAGAGCAGGCTGGCAGTACGGGCAGGTAGTGTGGGCATTGGGGTGTCCTGATGGACCCCAGGCCAGAGAGGTCTGAGAGAGAGCCCTGCAGGGCCCCCCAGCCCTGGGACCTGAGCTCACCTTGACCTCATCTGTAATCATCATGGCATCTTGGGACATGACTGTCATATCTGACAGTTCCGAGCAGTAGTCACACACAAGATTCTGCAGCTTGTCCAGCTCTGTGGGGTATCCTGCCAGCTCCTGCACGGAAAGGGGCAGGCGGGCACTGAGCCTGAGGGCCAGCCACATGCTGCCTTGTTCTGTGCTCGCTTCCCTGGCCCCGCCCTAGTTCTCTGCTGGCCCCTAGAGTGGACCATGCCTGCCCCCCACCCCTTACCCCAGACCCTGTGAGCCCCGAGGACAGTGATGGGTCTGGCCTGTGGCCCCAGCCCCCAGCCAGGCACAGAGCACATGAAAGGAAGTGTTTTGGGAGGAGCAGACAGCATCCTCTTGGTGGGCTTTTTTGCTACCCAGGGTGACGGCCCAGAGGCACTTCCGAGGAGGCTGTGATGGCTGTCCCACCATGTGAGAGGTGACTGTGAAACCTGGGAGACCCACTGTTTGGGAGCGGCTGCTGTTTGAAGTGAAGCAGAAGGTCAGAGACTGAGGGCTCAAGGCCAAGGCCATCCTGACCAGCCAGATGTGGGACCTTGGGAAAGCCACTTAACCTCTCTGAGGGTCCCCATCCACAGAAATGTGATAATGGCTCCTTCAGAAGGTTGCTGTCAGGATCGGTTGAGAAGGTATAATGTATTTACACAGGGCCAGGTTCACAAATGTCCAAGATATCTCGGCTCTTAGTATTTTATTGTTAATTACTACAATGTAGAATCTTCGCTGTTTTTTTAAAAATGTGGATGACCAGAGGAGTTATAAAAAAAAAAAAAAGCGTATGTTCTGAAAAGATAATAAGGTGCCCCTGAGGGGCCATAATGTGCCCAGGTGAAGGAGGGACAGGACCCTGAGTGCAGTCAGCGTGGGAAGGGGTGTGAGGAGGGCCCAGGAAGGGCAGGGGGGCAGAGCCTCCAGCTGAGTCTCCAGGACCAGGGGGCCGAGGTGGAGGGACATGTGGGAGGAGGAGGCTGTGCACCACCCAGCTCTGGGGGCCACGGGCAAGATCTGGGGGGCTGTGACCCAGCCGTGAGAGCTGCAGTGCCCACTCAGCCCCCCACACCCTCCTCCCAACCACACTTCCTGTCTCCCTCCCCCAGCCTCAGGATGAGGGAGTTTGAGGGGCTTCCCTCTCTGTCCCTGGCACCCACCCTTGGGCCCTCCTCTCTTCCTCCTCCTCCCATCTACCGTCTACCTAGCCTGTGGCAGGCGCCTGTGCTCTGCTGTGTGGGGGCCAAGGGCGGCCTACGTGAAGAGGTCTTGCCTCACAGTGGGGTTCATGGCCCCTGGAGGCCTCCTCCTGGCCTGCGCCGCAGGGAGCAGGGCACTGGCTCAGAGAGGCAGGCAGCAGGCCCCAGTCACCTGCTCAGAGGTGGCTTGCCCTGCACGATGTTAGGCGACTTTGGGAGGGTGCAGGGCGCAGCGCCTGCCCTCGGAGGCCAGGCACTGAGAGATGACAAGGCAGAATAAAAGCACACTAAACTACCGTATACATGCAAGAAGACCCAACAATTCTCACACCCCGTGAGAGGCCTTTCAGAGTGACAGACGCCACGTTCTTGAAAGAACTTTTCCAGGTACGCGGTGCCCCTGCTCAGCTGGCGCCCAAAGCAGCTCAGTCCTCCTGGGTGATCCAGCCCGGAGGAAAGCTGCAGGCCTGGGGCGCCCTGCCCTGGAGGCTCCCGCGCCATGAGAGATCCCAGCCCTGGCGCACAGGCCGGGGCCGCAGACCCCGCCCCTCCGGCCAGCTGGGCTCCCTGGGGCCCGGGTGAGGGGACTCACTTTCTTCAGATAATCCAGCAGGTTCACGTACAGCTGGTGGATGTTCTGGCTTGTGGTGATCTTGATCATCGTCTTTTCGATGTTGTTCTCCAGCTGGCGGATGACCTGGGGGCGGCCCGAGAGCGCATTGAGAGCGCAGAGGCCGGCCGGCAGGGGCTGGGCTGTCGGTCCTGTTCACCTAGCCCCGCCCCGCCCCTCCCGCGGAGCCCCGCCCGCCGCGAGGCCCCTCCGCTCCCACGGAGCCCCGCCGCCCCACCTGTAGCAAGCGCAGCTCCTCCTTGGTGGCGTCTGGCTGGTTCTGCAGGCCAGCCAACTCCAGCTGCATGCTCTCGAGCTTCTGCCCGCGCCGCCGCACCAGGTGGATCAGCACGTTGTGCACGTTCACGCGGTCGAAGACGTACTTACGCAGCTTCTCCCGGGCCACCTGGGTCGGCAACCCCGCAGGGACTCCAGCGTTGGGAACTCGCTCTGCCCCCCACCGGCTCCGCGGCGCCCTTTAGTGGGGGGTGCCCTGGCTGCGGCACTGAGGGATCCCATCTTACCTCCATGGTGCTGCGGCAGTGCGCCAGCCTCATGGGCTCGTCCTTCCCGCAGGCCTTGGAGATGGTCCACTGGTCGTACTGTGGAGCAGCGGCAGCGGCTGAGCGAGGGGCTGGGCCTCTCTGCGTTCCCCTAGCCACCGGCCCCCCAGGCATTGTCCCTAGGCTTCTTCTGCCCTGTGCTAGCCCAGCAGCAAGACCCCAGCTCCTCGGGCCACAGGAGGCAGAGCGCTACAGGACCCCATCCGGGCCATTCCAGCACCCATGCGATGTGGGTGTGGAGAGGAGAGCCCAGGTCTCCCCTATGTGAAAATTAATAAAGAGAAGCCTCATTTAAAATGGGGTGGGGAAATCCTGTAGGAGGAGTTATCATGCACACAGCATCATAGCTCACTTTACAGTTTAGGACAGGCGGTGGTGCAACTATTTTGCTGCTCCAGCAGTTGGAAGGAAGATTTTCTCCTTGCCCAGCAACAGCCCAGCCAATGAGAAGTCACTGCCACCCTGCACTCTTACTTGCACTCTCACTCTCCTCCACTGAACTTTCATTTAGAACAGCCCCTCCCAACTCCCTCCCACCTTGTCTAGGAAAGGAAGCTCCCCTGCTTTGTTCTCGGGACTCACCTGTGGTTTATCATAGTCTGCATGCCCTGAGTTGTGATTCTTTTGCTATTCCCAAATAAACTCATTTTGCTGGGAACACAACTGGCTATTTTATTTTAAAGCCGACACCTTATGGCCAGAGAGCTGGAGGGACCCCTGCTGCAGGGGGTAACCTGGGAAAGGGACCCCAGTCAGGCCCCAAGCCCTGCCCTTTGGGGTGGGTGGTGGGGCACCTGCCCCCCAGGCTCACTGGTGTGACCAGAACCCAGGGCAGAGGTCCCAGGGAGCCCCTCCTGAAGATGCCCCCTGGCTCCAGAAAGGTTGGTGTCAGAGCCGGACAAGGTGAGGAGGAGCCTGCCATCCACTTGTGTGTGTGGGGCTGCTTCAGCACATGCCCACCCCCACCCCCTAGCCGGCGGGGAGCAGGGAGGGGCGGGCTGTTCACCTTCTTGGCCAGAGCCCAGTCCTGGGCCCCATGCCGAATGTTACCGCGCAGGAGGGCCAGCGTCGCCTTGTTCTTGATCGTCTTCTCCTTTACCGCCTGGATCTGCAGTGCCCGACATTGCTCTGTGGGTGGGCGAGAGACAGGCCAGCCAGGAGGTGGGCCAAGGGCCTGGCCAGGATTCCTGGTCTGGGGAGGCTCCACATCACGGAAGCCCGGGTGGAGGGGCACGAGAACATTGCCTCCATCACCATGCTCCTTCCCCAACCCTGCTCAGGGCCATGGGCTCCCCTGCCCAGCAGTGCTCATCTGGACGGCTCTCAGTGAGCAGCCGTGCTGGCAGTGGGGAGGGTGAGGTGGAGGCCAGGGATGGACATGTCCTGTGATCCCTTCCAGACCCACCGGCCACGGAAGCAGGTGGGTCTCTTCCTGTCTCCCCTGGCCTGCTATGCTTTCAGATCTCCTTGAAGCACCTCAGTTTCTGCTCTCCCCTGCCCCCTGCATGGCAGGCCCCTTTGATCCCTTTCCAGGCTCTGTCTGGGGGGTGGGCAGTAGGCTGGCCACTAGCCTGTTGGCCCTGGACTGTCCCTGTGTTAAAACTGAAAGTCCTGCCCCCAGGAGCCCCTGAGCCCCCGTGGGGGTGGGGGGGCAGCTGGCCACCCCAGCAGCGGGCTGACCCTGGAGTCGAGTGATGGTCTTCATCTCCTGGATCTGCTCGTCCATATCTGCCTCACTGTGCATCTTCATGGCGGCCTGCAGGGTCCTCCGGGGGCCCTCTGCACCTGCCGCCCACCCTGTGCTGGGTCTGCTCAGCAGAACTGCAGCTCAGATTGTCCCCTGAATCTCGGCCCATTGTGAGGCGGGCCAAGGTTCTCAATGCCCAGGGAACCCTGGAATTCCTAGCCCCCCAACCCCTGCCCCCAGCCGGCCTCGGCGTCATCCCTGCACACTTGTCTGTGGCTGCTCCCTGTTCAGGAGTGCCGCCTGGGTCAAGGCACCTATATCCATAGTGAGGTGATTGGTAGTGGCTTGGGACTGCACCCGACTCTGGCCCCCTGCACTCTCCCCTTCCCTCCCCGCCTAGGCCGTCCTCCACTGAGCCTCCTAAAGCTTCCGACCCCTCCCTGCCTTGTGAGATCTCCACTGCCCCACACCACCGCCAGTTCAAACTCCACACCCCAGGTGACCTGGCTCGTGAGACCCTCAGCCTCAGCCCTCCCTCCCCATCTCTCCCTGACCTTCGCCTGCTGCCCGGAGCCCGCCTTGGTCACCTCCACGTCCCTGGAGAATTCCTGGGTCTAGCTTTAGATGTCCCCTACTCCAGGAGGGGTCAGTCCCCCGTCTCTGCACCCCTAGCCCAAGCTCCCCTTAGAGCCGTGTGCTCCAAGTGCGGGACAGCCTGGGGCTCCAGGGGGTGCACACCAGATGGGCTTTTCCCACCTGAGGTGTGTGAGTTTGCTGGGCTGCCTGACAAAGCACCACAGACAGGCGGCTTCCACAACGGGAATTTATTGTCTCCCATCACGGAGGCTGCAAGTCCAAGATCAACGTGTCGTAGGGCTGGTGCCTCCTGAGGCCCCCCTCCTGGGCTTGTAGATGCCGTCTTCTCCCTGTGTCCTCACGTGGTCGTCCTTCTGCCCACCTGTGTCCTAATCTCCTCCTCTTCTGAGCACACTAGTCAGACTGGCTCAGGGCCCACCCTCACGTTAGCTTAATCAGCTCTTTACAGGCTCCCTCTCCAAAGGCAGTCGTATTCTGGAGTCCTGGGGGTTAGGGCTACAACATGGGAATTTGGGGCACACAGTTCAGCCGTGACAATGGCCTTCAGCCATGCGCTGTCACAGCACCCATCTTCCTCTGACCTCTCACAGATCCTCTCCCTTCCCCAGTTTTTATAAAGTGAGTCCAGTCCCATCTAAAAGTCCAAGTTCACCGTCGGCCCTCCCTCTGAGCCCAGGCCTTGCCCACGGGGAGGTGGAAGGGACTGCTGCGGCCATGGTCTGCTCCTGTCCTCCCACCCGTCTTCCCAAGGCCGGAGGCAGAGCCTGCTTACTGCCACGTGGACAGAGCTCCTGTAAGCTAGCTCTGGCCTCCTCTGCCTCTCCCTTGCTCCTCTCCTGGAGAGAAGTGACTCAATCTGACAAGTGTGTTGAAATGAAAGGCAGGTGGCATGGCCACTTCCTGTCCCTTGTCTCTTGGGAGCCAGGTGCTGACTGGCACACACCTGTTCTGTCTGGCATGCTCCTCCAGGCCACACTGTATGAAAACAGAGCCCCATGTAGAGTGGCCTTGATGGTCTTACAGGGCCCACAGGAGTGTCTAATTCTGAGTCAGTTGTTAGCAACTGCCCAGCACGTCCTCCAGTGTCAGCTGTACGGTACCAAGGTGAAATGTGACTCTTTCTCTTGCTGCTTTGACTAGTTTCCCAATTGCTTTAGAATTCAGGTGGGAACAGTGTGTTTATTACCCCCACAACCCCCAGCAGCAGCCGTCACCTCTGACTGAGGGGGATGCAGGGCCCAGAAAGGGGGTGTCAGAGCACCAGAGGTGCAGAAGCCCCTCCACCACGCGCCCCAGAGCTGCTGCCCCCAAATGCGTGCATGAGACAGGGATGATGCTCTCGGCTCTCAGCATCCACCACGTTTCCCGCCGTCCTTTCTGGCTTGACCCGGGCAGGGCCCAGGCTTGGGGCAGGGACGGTCTGCACGGGCCTGGCACACCTGCCTGTGCTTGTGTGCAGGGGACATGGTGGGGGCACTTAGGGTATGTGGAAGGCCTTTGTGGTGGGGGAGGGCAGCCTGGGGTGTGGAGATGCTGCAGGCCATGTTCTAGAACTCTCCGGCCCAGGTCTTCTGCGCCCCGGCTGGAGCTCTGCTAGCTGCGCTGATCTGCAAGAGGCAACAGGTGACAGCTGGAACTATACCCTAAAGCTGCTCATGGTCCCTGCACCCATTTTACTGTGGCAAAAACTGAGGCCTGTAACAAGGACGCCAGCAGCAGCCAGGCTTGAGATCAATCAGTTGCTGCTCTTGGGGTGCCCACACGCCTCACTCTGCACTCCCCCATCCCAGGGCCGCCCAGCTCCTCCTGGGTCTTCTTCCTACACACGAGGCTCAGGAAGGTCTGTCTGCTGTGTGCACTGCCACACCTGCCCCCCCAGGATGTGCATGGTGAGGGGACAGGCCAGAGGGGAGAGGCCCTGTCAGCCTGCACCTTGGGCCCCGGGCTTGCCTGCCTAAAACTCTGGGCCCTGGAGTCTCAGGTTCTGTGTCCCGCTGTCCCCAGGCCTCTCACCTGTGCCTGTGTCTTTGGGGAGCTGCCCCGTCTCCAGGAAGAGCCAGAGGTTGCTGCATTTCTGTGACTCCACTCGGGTCACCCAGTAGCTGGCCACTGAGCCTGCAACTGGGGAGCAGGGGGCAGGGGCCGGTGGGCTGGGGGGCCTGGGCCTCTGCACTTCTCAGGGAAAGGAAACCTGGGCACAGGCTTCTTCTGGGCAGATGGTGGTGGTGGGTTCAGGCAGGGCTCCCACTGGGAACTGAGGCCCCATCTCAGGAGGCAGGGATGCCGGGAGCCACAGCCACCCCCCGCCCCGCGCGAAGGCACCCACCCCGGCTTCAGAGGCAGGGTCACCTCCGGCAGCTCGGGTGCATTTCGGGGCCCCAGGCACAGAGTACCCACCCACGGCCACCAGCACGTTCCACTGAAAGGGGTACGGAAACTTCCTCTGAATGAACATCTGCAGGCCGAAGGTCACACCACTGCCTGTCAAGAGCCACAGTCCCCATCAGCCAGCCTGTCCACAGGGCTGGCCTGGGGACCACCTGGGCGCAGCCTGAGTGCCGCCCACCTGCCGGGCTCCCAGCACCTGCAGACAGGCAACCTGGCGCCACCTGCTGGGGAGTCAGGGTGAGACAGGAGGGTGAGGTCTCCACACCCCAGGACACCTGGACCCAGCCTACCTGTGACAAAGGTGAAAACGCCCTTCATGAAAGCGTTCGACTGGCACGCAGCATACTCCCCGAGGCCCTGGGACGGGGGCGGGGGGTGAAGGCTCAGTTCCCCTCCCTCTTCCGTCACCGTCCCTCCCTGCTTCCTTTGGGCACACTCTGACGGTGGGGCAGGGGACCACTCGTCGTGAGGCCCCGGGGGCTGGGACACATCCCATCTGCCCCCACGCCCACCCGGGACGCCCCGATCCTCACAGCAAGAGGGTACTCCCTCTCTGCCCCTCTTCCCTGACAAGGGCACCCCCGCCGAGCCCCCCGCCCCGCTCAGGTCAGGTCCTGGGTCCGGGGCCGCGTCTCAGGCCGGCCTGCTCACCGGGTGCTTGGCGGCCACGGCGTCGTCCACCCGGGACAGTCCCAAGTTCACCATGGCCGGCGGGTCGCGGAGAGCCGGCCTGCGCAGGACAGGCCGGAGGGCGGGAGGGAGCGCGCGGAGGGCGGGAGGGGGCGCGCGGAGGGCGGAGCGCGCGGAGGGCGGGAGGGAGCGCGCGGAGGGCGGGAGGGAGCGCGCGGAGGGCGGAGCGCGCGGAGGGCGGAGCGCGCGGAGGGCGGAGCGCGCGGAGGGCGGAGCGCGCGGAGGGCGGAGCGCGCGGAGGGCGGAGCGCGCACTCCTCCCCGGGCCGCCCTGGGTCGCCTTCCTCGTTAACATGCAGGCAGATGCGTGATAATTATTGTTATCGTTGTATGTTGGGGTGAGGCTTTGTTTAAGGGATTAAATCTCTTGGAAACGACCACGGAGTGCTGATGTATTGGATGATTATCTATCAAATTAATTCCAAAAATGCTATAAGCCCATACTTCGAGCCTTTTCTGTGCTAGGCGCTGGGGGTCCCACGGAGGAGTCAGAGCCTCTACCCTCATAGAGCAGACAGCTGGACAGACCCGGGAAAACAAAATGGGGAGGAGAGTAGAGGGGCCAGGGCATGTGTGGGGTGCACCCCCGAGGAGCTGCTCAGAGGGAGAGACTGCCGCAGAGGTCCTGGAAGAGGACCCTCAAATGTGAACTGCTGGGTGGGACTGAGAGTGGCATTTCAGCTGGCTAAGGAAGGAAGGGAAGACAAGGGGAGTGATGCCAAGGTCAAGGGTCAGTGGATGGGAGCCCCCAGTGGGTTGAAACATTGCTGGAGTGGGGACAGTAAGAAGTGACTTGGAGGGACAAGTGGTGAAGTAGCCAGGGAAGAAGCCTGGACACCGAGGCTTCAGAGGTGGACACAGTGGCATGACAGTGACCACGGGAGTGGGAGGCTAGGTGGGACGTCGGAACCAACCTTGGGGCTAAGGAGACAGGGATGTGGGGCAGGGGCTGGGTGGGTGGCCCACCTGGATGTCGGGGTTGCCCAGGCAGCAATGAGGGAGGGAGCCGTGAGCCAGGTCCTCAGCGTCTTCGAGGAGTGAGACGGGAGAGGCCCAGAGCAGGGGGGTGGCTGAGGGAAGGCTGGTGCTGTACTTTCCACGAGTTCAGGATTTGGGAGGACGGGGAAGGAGAGGCCACCACGGAGAATCAGGCCGCCAAGGCCCTGGACTGGGGCCACTGAACAATTAGGGTTATTATTAGCCCTGAACTTTGGTAGATGACTCCTGCTTTAAACTCCTGGTTGTTAAAATGCTTTCTTAAAAAAAAATTCATTATTGCTTGTCAATGAAAATAATAAACATTCTGTACAAAAATTAAAGCAGTGCAGATGCTCCCGAAGTAAAACATATACTACGCCCCCCCCCCACCCCGCCCCAATGTGGGCACTGGCGGGATGTTCGCGGGGCAAGGGGGAGACGGCGGGATGTCAGGAAGACTCGGGGAGATGGGGGAAATGTAGGGTGATAGAGGGAGACTCAGGGTGATGAGGAGATGGGGGAGATGAGGAAGGGGCCCAGGGGCCGGCCTACAGGGCGAGGAATGGGGAGTCCCTTCCTTTCACTGTGTGGCCTACTGGGTGCCAAGCCTGGATTCAAGGGCACACAGCACCCCCCTTTCACAGGGCCCAGGGGGCCTTGGTCCTCCTTCCCCAGATAGGTGTCACCCCATCCTCAGGTCATGGTCTGAGAGGGCCCAGTCAGCAGATGGCGGGTGTCACAGGGAGCCCAAGGTGCTGCCGACCTCCACCTCCCGAGCCTCGGCCCTCACCCGCTGTACTCCCCGCTGTGGCCCTGCACCTCCCCATCGGCCTTGGTGCTGTGCTCAGCAGAGGATCAGGCAGATGGAGAGAGCTCTGAACTCTGGGGCCTGGTTGGCTGGATGGCCTGAGCACTGCCCCTGGGGCTCTCGGTAGTTCCATTTTCAGCCAGCTCCTTGCTTCTTGCTCCTGGCCTGGGTTGAACTGGCCACCATTATCAAAAGCTGGAGGCCTCCCTTGGAGAGGCGGCATTGATTTCCTGCTCCAGAAAGGGCCCTCCAGCTTGGCTGGTGCTCTGAGGAGGCTCTGCTGGTGGTCATGTGGTGGACTCCACCCAGGGTGCACTCCTTCTCACCCTCAGCTCCCTCCGGGCGGGAGGGAAGCTTCTTGGTCAGCTTTGGCTCTTGAGAGTGAGCAGGGGGTGGTCTCAGCCAAGCCCCAGACCCCTCTGGGCCTCAGGTTCCCCTTGTGTCTCCCCAGCGGCCCCTGAGCTCCTTTAGGCCGAGTCCCAGATGGCTGCGGGGGCCATCTGCCCTTCCACCCCATCAGCAGGGCCATCATCCAGCCTGCTGTCCTCTCCAGGGTTCCTGAGGTCACCCTCCCTCCACCTGCCCTCCTAGCCTCCTGGCACCCTGAGCCTGTACCCAGAGCTGGCCACACCACCCTGCAGCCCCAGAAGAGGCTGTGGGGGGTCTGTAGTCCCGGAAGAGGCTGTGGGGGCGGGGGACACCAAGCCTTTGAGACGCTCACTGTACCCTTCTGTCCAGGGTGTGCTTGGGGCTGTGGGGGTGGGTGGGGGTGAGCTGGGCTGCGGTTCCGTCTCCCACAGGGGCCCCCCAGCCCCTCCATCTGCAGCTGTGTGGGTCTCTCACAGGATGCCCTAGGATGCTGTGGCTGCTTCCTCCTCCATGGTGCTCTGGGAAGTGATGCTGGAGGTCAAGGTGGTCTTGGTGGCCCTCTGGGTCTGGACCTGCAGGCCGCAGGGATACCTGGGCCCTCCCTCCACCTGCCAAGCGCCTCCCTGGCCTCGGCCACCAGCAGGCCCTCTGAGGGAATTCTTGGGGCTGCATACTTTCTTCTCCAACCTTTATTAGCGCAGGTATGCCGTGTCCTTGCACCCATGTGCCCAATGGTGCAGGCGGAGGGGTTGTGGGCAGTGTCTGGGGAGGCGGGGGAGCCCGGCGCAGAGAGCTTTGGCCTGGGGACTGTCCATCAGTGTCCCCACGTGGCCTGGATGTGGTTGTGGGGTGGGGGTGGGAGGTGGTTGCTGTAAGCAGGTCTTCATCTCTGAGACCTCGTAGGAGTAACAGTGGCCTGGCTGGACTGCTGGTTAATGCTCTCTGCGTAACTCCTGTGGGTGCCGGGCAGGTATGGGCCATTGAGGTTGGACTGATGGCAGTCATAGTACCACCAAGCCCCCTTGAACAGGGATGCGCAATTGTATTGGCTGTTGCTGTCATTGTCCTGGTCATGGGTTGTGAACAGCATGTTCCTGTGATTCCCCAAGGAGTCTCCTGGGAAAGACTGGCCTCCTCGGCTCCCCAGGCCCAGCAAAGCCCCAGCCCGGGCTAGGCAGGGCACAGCTTGCGGGACCCCTTCCACGCCCCTCCGACAAGGACCTCAAGCTTTCCTGTGGAACTACCTGCAGTCCCCCTGAGAAATGGCCCCAGGACCAGGTTGTATTTCTCCTCTTCTCCTGACACCCGGAAGGAGCTGCATTTGGCGAAAGAGGCTCCACCTTCAAAATCCTTCAGGTCCACCCAGAGCTCCTGGTTCCCTGGCTGCACGCGGGGAAGAAGGCGGAGGGAAGGGTGAGGCCCAGGGCTCCACCCTCCTCACCTCCAGCTGTGAGCCAGTGCAGGTGGTCACTGCCCAGCCATTACTCTGTGCCCGGGGGCCGAAGCCTCCTTTGTAGGACTCCCAGTCCCGGAAGAAATTCACGGAGCCATCCACATGTCACTGAAACACCTGTGGGGCGAGAGTCTGGGATCTTGAGGAGCAGGGACTGTCAGGGGCGTGGGCCCAGGTCCTGCATACTTGCCCCCCACGTCCCGCCCCTCCCCGTGTGGAAGAACTGCTACTGGAGAGGGATGCAACGCTGAGAACGGGTGGCACAGGCGAGTGCCAGGCAGGCAGCGTGGATGCTCAGGGAGGAGGGCTCTGCCAGGTGCACCAGGAGGCTGTGGGGCCCGCCCACGCCGCCCCCACGCTCTGGGGTGGATTCCGGGCCACGCATGCTCAGGCTCTCCTGCTCAGAGGTGCTGCCTTTTCTCTGGCCATTCTGCTGTCTGCAGTCTGGCTGCAGCGAGCCAGCCTCGAGTGTCCCATGCAGGCTCCCCTCTCACGGTCCAGCATCCCTGTCCACGTCCATGTCGCAGAGCACAGTCAGCAGCTGGCAGTTGGGGAGGTAGATGGTGTACCAGCTGGTCAGGGAGCCCCCCTGGGCCAGCACGTCCTCGCAGCTCTGGGTCCCTGTGAGGCAAGGAAGGGAGTGGGGGTGCGCTCGAGGGACAAGGTCCCAGCTTGGGGAGGGTCGGGCTTGCCTGGTGGTTGGGTGGGCAAAAGTGGAAGGCCAGGGCAGGCCCTCTGGGCATGTGGGGGGTGGGCAGGGGCTGGGGTCACTCACCTTGCTGGCACAGCACATCCGACAGCTCCTTCTCCCCTGGGCAGGAGACACGGGTGCCTTTCTCTTTGTCCCCTCCCCTCCACAGACGCTTGCCCCCCGGGGCACCCCCAGGATCTACACCCCAAATCCCACCCCTACCCCTGCACGGAGTGGCTGCCAGGCCCCCATCAGCACCGTCCTCCCCCTGCCCCTGCCTGCTCTAGGCTCCCCTGGGGGCCTCTGGCCACCCTCTGGCTCTCTGTGACCCTCCCCAGAGTCAGGACCAGGTCACGGTGCTGGCCCCCAGGACTCCTCAGATAAGTTTGGCCCCGAGGCTGGGCTGGTGGGTGGGTGGATGTGAGCCCTCCCTGCAGGGTCTCCTTGGGACCTGGGGCCCTTCTGTTCTCCTCCTGTTGTGAGCCCACCCACAGGGGTCCCGGGACCTTGGACGGCAAGGTGAGGAATGCTGGAACTTTCTAGGAGACTCGAGTCTGGGAATGTTCTCAGCAAGCGAGGCCGCAGCCCCCTTGGCGCCTTTCTCCCCTGGAGAGAGACAGGGTGCCAGCTTGGTCCCTGGAGCTGGCTCCCCCCACCAGAGCCTTCTGTCTTGCCTCTGCCCCCACCCCTGCACCCGGCCTCCTGTCTGGGCTGTGAGCACCCCAGCACTCTGACGTGCAGAGTGAGGCCTGGGCATGGGTCATGGGGCAGGCTGCAGGCCCCTCCAGGGTTGTGCCTCTGGATGCCTTAGAAAGCTCTGGGGTGGTGCTGCCACACAGGCTAGAAGGGGTCGTCCCTTCTCTGTCCTCAAGGCCCCCGCTGGAGTCCATGAGACCTCAACCCAAGATCTCTCCACCTGGATGCCCCCTTCTGTCCCCTCCTGGGAGTAGCCTTGGCCATCAGGCTCACCTCTGACTCCGGGGGTCCGGGGAGCTCCTGGCTCTCCGGTGGGTGGAAGGGGCGTGTCTCACAGTGCAGGCCCTGCTGGGGGGCTGGGTGCCGGCAGCAGGAGCGCCACCCCCTCCGCCCCTGCAGGCCGTTTGGGCATGCCTATGGTGCCCCCAAGTGTGTACCCACGTGTGGGTGTGGACCCGTGAGCACCTTGCCTACTGGGAAGTGGGTGGGGGGATGGAGCTGCCCAGAGCCTGGGTGGAGGAGGGTGTGGAGGACAGGTGCAGCCGCCCTGCTCTCCTGCATCCTGCCAGACCCTGGGCAGAGAGGCCCCTGGGCTGTCCTGTTACCTTTGCTCCCGGGCTGACCCCATCTTCCCTGGGCTGCCTGGGAGGCCCCGCTCTCCTGCAAACACAAGGACTCGATTGGACCCCATCCCCTGGGCAAGAGAGGAGGCAGAAACTCCCCACTGCCCACTCCACGGAGCCAGGCACCCACCTCTCCCACCAGGGGCGCCCGATTCCCCTTTGGGCCCGGGCAGGCCAGGAGAGCCAG
Source organism: Equus asinus (assembly GCF_041296235.1). Lineage (NCBI taxonomy): Eukaryota > Metazoa > Chordata > Mammalia > Perissodactyla > Equidae > Equus > Equus asinus. The sequence continues at coordinate 10,655,500 of NC_091799.1, forward strand.
GGCAAACTTGGAGGATGGTCGTTTTGTCCGGGGCCCCCAGACCCACGATCTTTACTTCTGCACACAGCAGGGGAGGGTGGGCTGCAGGCCAGTGCATCCTGTGCCAGCCCACACCCCATTCTCCCACCCTCCCCACCACCTGCCTTGCATGCCTCCACACTGCAGGGTGTGCTTATGCCTGTGTGTACGTGCGGTGTGCATGTGTGTGAGCTGACATATCCCAGCAGGCCCCTCTCACCTGGACAGGTGCCTCCCACCTGGCCCAGGGCCCGGGATGGGGAGAGACAGAATAGAGGCACCAGGGTCCAGAGGGCAGGCCACCCCATTCCTCTGCACACACCACTCCCTGGTTCCAGACCTGGGTCCCCAAGGCGCCCTGCTGGCTAGTGAGGAGCAGGGGTGGCCCCTCCCCTAGCCGGCTGCGCCCTGCTCCAGCCTGGTTGGGCCTCCCATTCCTCACAGCTCAGCTTTTCTCCACAGAAATGGAACCCAGGTCAAGTGCAAACACAGCACTTCCTCTGCCTCGGCCATCTGCAGTCTGTGCCCCAGTGTCCTCTCCAACAGACGGGCACAGCACCCCCATCCCCACCCCCACCCACCCACGGCCCTTCCCAGAATCACAGGCAGCTGGATACAGGCTGTGCTCAGTGGATGCTGGCTCAGATGTGAGGACGTGAGGGCACCCTCCCCAACCCCGCCCTCTTTCCCTCCTGCTCCCCTTCCCCCCTCCTCTCCCTCTCCCATTCTCCTCCTCCCCCCTCCCTTCTCCCTCACCCCTCCCCCTTTCTCACTCTTCCCTTCCCCCCTCCTTGGCTTCCTCTGCCCCCTTCCTCTCCTCCCCCTCCCCTTCTCTTCCTCCTCTCCTCATTCTCATTCTTAGTGAGGCTGCCCCGACAAACCTGGAGGCCCAGCACACAGCAGGATCCCCAAAGCCAGAGGCCCACTCGAGGCTGGAAGTGTAGCCCTTGGTCCTGAGCCCCAGCAAGTGCTGGCAGTGCTGAGAGCTCTTAGCAGCCTGCCATCCAGTGCATGACATCCCGCCCTAGGTTTAGCGAGAGGAGCTGGGCACAGAGGGCCTTGCTGCTGGGCAATGGGGGAGCTGGGACTCGAGCCAGTCCTGCAGGGCCTGCGTCCTTCCGGGCCCACGTCCTGCCCGCTGCACACGTTACCGCCAGTGAGCAGGGTGCTGATGAGGACCGAGGGACAGGAGTCAGCGAAGCTGCCTGGTTGTGGATCCCAGGTGGGGGTGGCGACAGAGCCGCACACGGAGTCCCCTGCAGAGGCGCCCCCAGGGTGCAGCAGAGCTGCCCACCCTGCAGCCAGCAGAGCTCTCTGCCCCTAGGCTCTCCCTGCTTGGGGTCCGCCTGGTTCTGGCTGGCCTCTGGCAGCTGCTGCTTCCAGAGCTCCTGATGGAGGCCCTGTGCTGGCGGGGTCTGCAGTTGTCCGGTGGCCATGCCCCAAGGGGGCAGAGGCTGTGGACCCAGCAGCCCGAGGTGGGGCAGGGAGTGGGTTAGAGCACCCCAGCTCCTTTCCTGGACACCCAGACATGTGAGGGTTTCTGGGCCCCATCTCTGCCTTGCCCTGGGGTCTCCCCAACCTGCGGGCAGTGTGGGTGGGGTGGGCTCTGTGCGCCCCCCTGTGGCGATAGGTGGGAATTGGAATTTGGCCTGGCCCTTGGTGTGTGGGGTAGGGGGGGCGCAGCTGTGAGGGAGAACCAGCAAGGAGGGCCCCTGCTGCCTGGCCCCCTTCAGCCAGGTGAGTCAGCTCCACGGGGCTGCCTGTGCTCATGACTGTCTCCTCTGGCACCAAGGGGGGAGAGGGCTCTCTGTGAGGGACCCCATGGCTGCTGACCCTGGGGAGCTCCTGTGGGCTCTCTGTCCTGCCCAGAAAAGCAGTCTGCAGCTGAAGCGTGCCTCTCTCCAGAGCTGGGACCAGGGCCAGGGCCAGAGTCCGGGGGGCTGGGTGTGGCAGTGTCACCTGTGCCGGCTCCTTCTCTTTGTATCCTCCTGGGACCCACTCCTCCTGTCTCCCGCCCACATCCCTGGATATTCCTCAGCATTCATGCTGGATTCTGCCCTGTTCACTCTGGGAGTCGATCCTGACCCCAGATGACAACACCCAGAGCTAAAGGGGTGGAATCGAGCCCGAGTGCTCAGGAACATCTGAGATGGAGAAACCAGCAGCAGCATTTGTTTTGTCTTGGGCTTCACTGAATTTTGGGATCAGTTCAACTGCAGGAAGAGGCTGGCCGTTAATGTTAGCTGTTGGCCGGGAGCTCAGCTGGGCGGCAAACCGGGGCGTTCACGTGGCGGCCTCCCCATGTGGCTGCTTGGGCTTCCTTGTGGCCGCCTCCGAGTTTCTCTTCTTGTTTGGCGGTTGACTTCCAAGACACAGGAGGTGGTGGTGTCCAGGCCAGCTTGGGGCTGCTCCCAGACCTGGCCCAGCATCCCTCCTGCTGTATTCTGTTGGCCACAGCGGTGACAAGGTCTGCTGAGGTTAAAGGGGGTGCTTCTCGATGGGATGTGGCAAGTCATGCTGACCTGAAGAGGAGGAGAGGTCAGGACTGTCCCCACCTGACCTGAGACAGCAAATAGGTCAGTCCTTGGTCGGATCCTACAGCCGTGGGGCAGGGAGATGAGGAGAGGAGGTGGCAGGGGCAGCCCGTGACGGACAGTGCAGGGCACGTGGGGGAGGCCCATCAACCCTGTGACTACGAGTGCAAGTGGCCAGGACTTGGCCAATAACTGAGAAGCTCCCTAATTTCTGTCCCTGCCTCCACCTTGGGACCAACTGGAGAAAGCCAGATACGCCCCCTAACCAGCCACCTGGAGGCCTGCTTGTTCTCATTGGGCGGTCTGCATTTATTTCCACTGTTGCAATTTCTTTTACATTTTTTGTTATTAAAAAGATATTCTAAATATTCTTATAGAATATTGATCAAGCTTTATCTATTTTACTTTTTCTGATTTTCTTAGCCTTGGTACATTTCAAACTAAATTTTTTCTACCAGCATTGTTACAATTTCATTTTTATGTGGAAATCTTTGATCCGTCTGGAATTTATTTTGACGTAAGGAGTGAGGTAGTGGTCTAGCTGCGGGTGTGTTTTCTAAATGGTCCCTAGTGGTGACAGTTTTATTTATTGTGTATTTAGTCTTTTCTCCACAGATTTGAAACATCTCCTTCATCATAGGCTGAATGCCCATGTCATTTGTGTCTATTCTCATTTTTCTAGATTCTTCCATTGTTATATGTATAAAACATACCATATTCTTACTGGCCATAATTTTACCACAGGTTTTCGGGTCTCATAGAACTAGTTGTCTGTTTCTACTTTTCCTTTGTGGAATTTTTTAGGTTTTTCATATGAAATCAGAACAATTTTTTTCTTGTTAAAATTTTAAAATTGGAATTCCATAAAACTTACAGATAATTCAGGGACAGTTGAAGTTTTTAGGATAATGTGTTTTTTTTAGGATTATCACTGAAAGAAAAAATTGATGAGCTGCTTTTCCAACATCAGCCCAGCCTGACCCATTTCCTGGAGGGACATGGAGGGCACACTCATATTAGGAGAAAGTGGGGTGTTTGTTTACAAAGAGACTATTTATGGGTGGGGTATAGGGGAACCCCGACAGCCAGGGTGGGGACCCAGGGCCCAGAGCAGCAGGGCTGACCGCCCCCAGGTCAAAGGGTGGAGGGCAGGGCATGTTCCAGAATACAGAGGAGAACTGTGTAGATGAGGCCCCCCAAGAGACCAGCGACCTTAGGGTGGGGGTCCCCATGGCTGAGCCCAACTGGGCAGGGGCAAGGAGGTCCTTGACTTGTCCACATAATTCGGGCTTCCTCTGTGGTCAGCAGGTGGAGGGAGGGAAGACCCGGAGGTTCTTTCTCCTTTTCTGAGGACAGAGGTCTTGCATTAAGAAATACCCTCAGGGGCAAGGAGTGTGCCAGGAACTTGACCTCTGCCTCTGAACTGGGCCACATTCCATGGGTCCAGGGCTGGGCCTGGAGAGACAGACGGGCGGCCCTGGCCGAGTGAAGCCGTGGGGAGTGCACGGGAGGAGGACAGGGCTCTGGGCTTAGGAGGAGAACCAAGTGGGCGGGAGCTGGGCAGCTCCTGGGGGCTGGTGAGCAGGAGTGAGCAAGAGCTCACTCAGAGGGGAAGCGTTGGGTCCGAGGCTGCGCTGGGGGCACTGAGCTCCAGCCAGCCCCTGATCCCCACCCTCTTCCCCGCAGGGCTTGGATCCCAGGGAGGCCCTCCTGCGGGCTGGGACCAGGAAGGTTCTGCCTGGTGGGATGGCAGCCCACCACCTGCGTCCCCAACCTTCCTGGTGTGCTGCCATGCTGCTGGGCGGGGAGGAGGCACAGGCCGCCGGGCAAATCCCAGCTCACCCCCAGCGCCCATGGCAGGCTGGCGGTGGCCTGTGCCCTGAGCGTGGCATGCAGGCGAGCCTGCTGCTGCCCCGAGGCCCCTCCCGGCCTGGCGCCGTCCCCATCAATTGGGCCTCTCTGGTGAAGGGCACTTGGAGAAGCTTTGGTTCCCACCTCCTGGGCAGTTGTCCTTCAGCCAGTCTGGGTGGGGAGCTCACCCCTCCACAAAGCTTGTGGGTCCTGGCTCGTGGGAGCCTGTGTCCCCTCCCCACCTCTCACCAGGAGCAGCCGGCAATGCCCAGGGTGTCCCTGCCTCCCTCTCTGCCTCCTTCTGAGAGGGGAGGAGGGGGCCTCTCTGTGGCCATGGCTTTCCTCGACCCTTAGCAGGGCCTCTCTTCCTCCCCCCATGAGTGGGGAGCACCCTGTGGGGAATCTATGTCGGGTTCTGCCTCTGCCCCAGGAGGTGTCCCATGAGTGTGTTGACCCTAAAAATAACACAGCCAGTTATTTTCCCAGCCAGATGGGTTTATTTGGCAAGGGCAGAGGAACCGCAACTCGAGGGGCAAGCAAGCTGCAGCTAAACCACAGGCAAGTGCAGCAAACGCAGGAGAGGAGCGTTACTTTGTAGAGAAAAAGGAGAAAGCTGGGAGGGGTTGTTTGAAGGAAAGTCTGTTGCCTCTTGGAGGAGAGCGAGGGCGCGGGGTGGTGACGGCTTCTCACTGGCTGGGCTGCTGGGGGTGTGGATTCTCGCAGGAGAAGCCCTCCAGCTTTCCTGTTGGGGCCTGTGATTGATGATTCTTTCCTGGGGTGAAACTAGGAAATTCTAGTTTTCTGATCCTTCTGTTGGGGTCTGTAACTGACATAGAGTGGGACTGCCGAGAGCTCCCCTTCTGGTCTCTGCACTCCACTTTAGCGAGCTTCCCCTTTATTAATTTTCACAGTTGTTTGCCGGGCAAGAAAAATAACTGTGGTCCCAGTTTTGGAGCAGCCACCTCCCCTGCATCGTTCACATCAGGCTGGTTGATACCATGGGCTTGGCTGCCCTCAGGCACGGCTGGGGCGTTAAGACTCAGCTTACCTGGGCAGCCCTGGGCAAAGAGTTGCTTAGGAGGGCCAGGCCTGCCCCTGTTGCACGCCCACCCAACCCTGCAGCACTGGGGTCTCAGTGCAGGGACAGTGCCCGAGGCACTCAGGGCGAAGGCCCGCTCCTTCCCTCACCCGCTCTCCCCAAGGGAACTGAGAGGGAAACAAAGTCAGCTGCCATCCAGCAGTGACGCCTGCCCAGCGCCCACCAATCGGTGGGGGCTCTACCTCACAAGGCTGAGTAAGAACACCGTCCCCTCAGCCTGGGGGCCATGACGTCCCTGGAGGTGAGCACTTGGGGGCAGGTCTGGGCACACCTGGACTGTGACAACCTGAGCAGCACAAGGTGTGGCCCATCTTCTTTTTTTTTTTGTATTTATTCTTTTACTTTATTGAGGTCATGCTGGTTTATAACACTGTGCAATTTCAGGTGTACATTATTACAGATCAGTTTCTGTGTAGACTGCATCCTGCTCACCAGCAATAGTCTAGTTTTTATCCGTCACCATACTTATGCCTTATCCCTTTTGCCCACCTCCAACCCCCTTTCCCCTCTGGTGACCACTAAACTGTTCTCTTTGTCCATGTGTCTATCTTCCATGTGAGTGAAATCATACGGTGTTTGTCTTTCTCTGTGTGGCTTATTTCGCTTAACGTAATGCCCTCAAGGACCATCCATGTTGTTGCAAATGGGATGATTTTGTCTTTTTATGGCTGCGTAGTATTCCATTGTATGTATACACCACATCTTCTTTATTCATTCATCAGTCGATGGGCACCTGGGTTGCTTCCACATCTTGGCTATTGTGAATAATGCTGCAGTGAACATAGGGGTGTGTAAGTCTCTTTGAATGGTTGATGAATAAATACCCAGTAGTGGGATAGCTGGATCATATAGTATTTCTATTTTTAATTTTCTGAGAAATCTCCATACTGTTTTCCATAGTGGCTGCACCAGTTGCATTCCCACCTGCTGTGTACGAGGGTTCCCTTTTCTCCACATCCTCCCCAACACTTATTACTTGTCTTTTATTTATAGCCATTCTAATGGGTATAAGGTGATATCTTATTGTAGTTTTGACTTGCATTTCCCTAATAGTTAGTGATGTTGAACATCTTTTCATGTGCCTGTTGGCCATCTGTGTATCTTCTGTTCATATCCTCTGCCCATTTTTTGATCGGGTTGTTTGTCTTTTGTTGTTGAGTTGTATGAGTTCTTTATATATTTTGGAAATTAACCCCTTGTCAGATATATGATTTGCAAATATCTTCTTCCAGTTGGTGGGTTGTCTTTTCATTTTGTTCCTGGTTTCCTTTGCCTTGCAGAAGGTTTTTAGTCCGGTGTAGTCCCATTTGTTTATTTTTTCTTTTGTTTCCCTTGCCTGAGTAGACATGGTATTCGAAAAGATGCTGCTAAGACCAATGTCAAAGAGCATACTGCCTATATTTTCTTCTAGGAGTTTTATGGTTTCAGGTCTTTCACTCAAGTCTTTAATCCATTTTGAGTTAATTTTTGTGTATGGCATTTTGGGGAGGTTTTTGATTACTGTTTCAATCTCTTTACTTGTGATTGGTCTATTCAGATTCTCTATTTTTTTCTTGATTCAGTTTTGGGAGGTTGTATGAATCTAAGAATTTGTCCATTTATTCTAGGTTGTCAAATTTGTTGGCATATAGTTTTTCATAGTGTTCTCTTATAATCCTTTGTATTTCTGTGGTATCCATTGTCATTTCTCCTCTCTCATTTTAAATTTTATTTATTTGAGCCTTCTCTCTTTTTTTCTTCGTGAATCTGGCTAAGGGTTTGTCAGTTTTGTTTATCTTCTCAAAGAACCAACTCTTAGTTTTGTTGGCCCTTTGCACTGTTTTTTTAGTCTCTATTTCATTTATTGTCTAATTTTTTTTTAAAGATTGGCATCTGAGCTAACATCTGTTGCCAATCTTATATTTTTTCTTTCTCTTCTCCCCAAAGCCCCCCGTACACAGTTGTATATTATAGTTGTGAGTGCCTCTGGTTGTGCTGTGTGGGACACCACCTCAGCATGGCCTGATGAGCGGTGCCATGTCTGTGCCCAGGATCCGAACCTGAGAACCCGAGCTGCTGAAGTGGGGCACGCTGAAGTTAACCACTATGCTATGCGGCTAGCCTCTGTTTTTGTTTTTTTTTTATTCTTAGAGTTTCAATCTCTTTGGTGAAGTATTCTTTGTGCTCATCAATTTTATTCCTTAGCTCATTGAACTGTCTTTCTGAGTTTTCTTGTAACTTGTTGAGCTCCTTTGTGATAATTTTCTTTTTGCCTTTTCTTTTTTTGAAAGATTTGCTCTGAGAGCTAACACCTGTTGCCACCCTTCCTCTCTGTGTTTTTCCTCCCAAAGCCCCAGTGCGTAGCTGTAGATTCTAGGTGTGCATCCCCCAGTTCTCCTGTGTGCCTCACCGCACAGCATGGCTGTGGACAGACGGGGGTGTGGCTCTGCGCCAGGAACTGAACCCAGGACCCCGAAGTGGAACATGTCGGACTGTAACAGTTGGGCCATAAGGGCTGGCTGTATGATAATGTTTTCAATTCTCTGTTATTTAGATTGTGAATTTCTGTGGGCTCAGGGTTGGTTTCTGGAGACTGCTCATTTTCCTTCTGCTCTGAAGTGTTACAGTAGTTCTTCATGGTGTCTGATGAATTGACCCTTTGCTGGTGCATTTGTGTAGTATCAGGTTGCAGATGCCACCTGCCACCTCTGGATGGCGGGGCAGGAGCTGTGTTTTCTGATCCCACGCCATCTGTGGGAAGTTGTGCCGGTAGGGCTTCTCTGTGTCTGCGCACTGGCCACAGCTGCTTGGCAGGTCACGCACTCACGTGCAGGTGGGGCCTCTGTGCTCCACAGATGGTCACTCTGGTGCAGGACCACTGTGCTCAGCGGGGGATGGTGGAGCTGCTGTGCAGGGCAGGAGGGGAGGGGGCACTTTCTTTCCTGTGTGCTGCTCTGTGCTTGCAGTTGGCTCGGCTGAGCTGCTGGGCTTGGTGAGGGCTCCCTCATGGGCACTGAGTTGTGCCACTCGCTGGGGAATGTTCCTACAGGTGTGGCTGCCATGGCACAGTGGGCACTCCTGTGGGCCAGGCTGCAACTCTGAAAGTGTTCACACAGGCCGGGCTGCCCCCTCCTTCTCTTACAGTTGTGCTGGTCACTGTGTGAAGACCCACAGCCTAGATCTGCGACTCCCTCTTTTTCTTTTTTACTGCTGCCGTGGAAGGGGAGGGGTGTGCTCACCTAGTTCTACTGCCTCCCAGGGATCCAGTCCATCCACCTGCAGATGCATGGATCTCTCAGGCATCATGTTGTGTTGTACAGGGAATCATCTGCTGGTTAATGAATGTCCATTTAGCTATAACTTAGAAAAGAGAGACAAAGGGGACAACTCACTCGGCCATGATGCTAACGTTACTCCTGACCCCATCTTCTTGGCCAATTAGTGCAAAGTACAATCTCAGCTCTTCTCAGCCAATCAGCACCAGGCACAGTCTAGCCCTCCTCAGCCAATCAGGTTAGGATGTGACTCCTGTCCTCAGCCAACTAGAGCAGGGCACTGCCCACCTCTTTGCACTCAATCAGGGCACAATGTGGCCTATCCCACACTAGCGGCTTCTCAGGTCTGGGCTTGAGAGGGAAGCTGGGTGGGAAGGGCACAGAGGGTGTCTTGGGGTGCAGAGGGTACTGGAGGGTGCAGAGGGTACCTGAGGGGTGCAGAGTGGTGGGTCAGCACAGAGAAAAGTGAGGTGGGCAGGGTGCAGAGGGTACCCAAAGGGCTCAGAGGGGTACACAAAAGATGGGGGGGCCCATGAAGAGGCCGCTCTCAAGTGCCCTGGGCATTCTCTGTGCAGGGCCTAGGGAGTCACCCCTGCCTTCGTGACAGACTGTCTCTGACTGAGGCTCTGGCCCCTGGGTCTGTCCACCTTCGGACCTTTGTGACCCCCAGCTACAGTGGTGATGGGAGGTGTGTTAACGTGTACTCTTTTTTTCTGAAATTAAGTCTTTGGCACTTTCAGCACCACAATTCCTGTTCTCTCTGTAAGATTGGGTGGCAGTTGGCAGTGGGTTTTATTTCTAACAGCTTTATTGAGGTTTAATTCATGGACCGTACAGTTGTGAAATTAATACAGTCATGCGTCCTCAATGACTCGGATACATTCTGAGAGATGCGCCATTAGGCGATTTCGTCGGTGTGTGAACATCACAGAGTGCACTTACACAGCCTAGATGGCAGAGCCCACTGCACACCTAGGCTCTATGGGACTAATCTCATGGGACCACCATCACGTACATGGGCTGAAGTTGACCCAAAAGTTGTTATGTGGCACATGACTGTGTGTAAAGGAAGGTTTGACTAAATTAAACTCGGAAAGGCCTGCACGGGAGCCCTCACCCCGTTGTACATCATCAATTACTCCAAACAGGAAGTACAACCACTTTACTACTGAGGGAAGACTTCTCTTCCACCGGCAACGGCCCAGCCAATCAGAAACACTGCAGTCCAGCCAATCAGAAATGCCGCTGCCTGGCCAATCAGGAATGCCACAGCCTGGCCAATCAGAAATGCTGCAGGCCAGCCAATCAGAAGCGCTGCAGGCCAGCCAATCAGAAATGCCACAGCCCAACCAATCAGAAACGCCGCAGCCCAGCCAATGAAGAGCTGTCCCCACCCTGATCTGTTCCTCTCCTCCAATGGACTTTCCTTTAGAACAGCCCCGCCTTCTCCCCCTTTTCTCTATAAAAGCAGCTCCCTCCCGTGTTCTCTGGGTTTGCCTGTGGTTCATGATAGTATGCGCATCCCGAATGGCAAAGGGCAATTCTTTTGGCTAGTCCCGAATGAACTCATTTTGAGATAAAATAACAGGCGTATTTGCTTTTAAGTTGACCAACGCATGCACTTAGCAGTGCTGCCCTCCAGGGAACTGAGGCCAGCAGGACGTGCCGGAGGCCCTGTTAACCGGGCCCTGTGCTGGACACCGCGGAGGCAGTAGGAGGCTCTAGCTGACCCAGCCACTGCCTGGAGCCTGCAGTGCCAGCTGCTCTTGTGGACGACGCAGGCCAGATGGGGCTGCAGTTGCTGTCAAGATCCCAGTTTTCAGCAGGGCTGCAGGTCAAGGCGACTTCAGTCCTTTACTCCCTCTTTCATTCACAATATTAACTGAGCTCCTTCCCCACAGAAGAGATGCCCTCTCTTCCAGAGAGGCGGCATCTGGGGGAAGATTTTACCTATATTTGTGGCTCATATAATCGCTTTTAAAAAATTGAGGAATAATTTACACACAGCAAACAGTCATGGAATCACCACAACCCATCACCCCAAAGTCTCCACATGCCCCTCTGTCATCAGTCACTTTCCCACTGGGGCCCTGACAACCACGGAGCAGCCTTCTGTCCTATGGATCTGCTATTCTAGAGTGTCTCAGAAAAGGAGTCACAGCCTGTCGCCTTTTCAGATGGACTGCTCTCACTCAGTGTGACGCGTCTGGCATCATCCAGGTTGTGAGAATCAGTGGTTCGTTCCCTGTATCCCTGAGGAGGGTCCCATCATAGGGAGGGATGGCAGTGTGCTCTCCTGCCCGCCCGCTGGAGGGCGGTGGTTGCTGCACTCCCAAGGGACTGTGAATAAAGTCCCATAAACACCTACGGGCAGGCCTCTGGGCTCTTGCTTCTCCTGGGTAATTAGCTGGGCGAGCGGTTGTTGAATCGTCTGGTAAATGAAGGTTCCACTTCCTAGGAAGCTGCCCCACTGGCTCCCAGAGTGTTGCACCATTTTGCTCCCCCCGCCCCGGCAGTGACAATGTTTATTTTAAAAAGCGTCCGCCGTTCTGATAGGTGTGCGGTTGTGTCTCAGATGGTTTCAGTTCGCATCTCATGGCATCGAGCATCTTTTTGTGTGTTTATTTTCCATCTGGATATCTTCTTTGGTGAAATGACTTCAAATCTGCCTTTTTTAAAAAAAATTGTTTGTTTTTCTATTTTGAGTCTTGAGAGTTCTTTATGGGTTCGAGACTTAAGTCCTTTATCAGATGTGCGTCTTATAAATATTTTCCTGGGAAAGATCTCACTGCTCTCTCTCCAGTGACTCTGGGACTGGGTGAGAACTGGCGCCTCCCCAAATGCAGGGGTGGTGGCCAGCAGAAGCTGTGCTCCTCCCCTCCCTCCCTGCTGGGGGCTGAGTGTCTTTCTCTGATCCTGTACTCCCTTCCACTCCCTTCCCTGGGGACCCTCGCCCCTGACCAGAGGCATCTGGGAGGTATGCCCCAAGGCCACACACTCATCCTCAAATAGTGTCTCTGGGTGCTCTGAGTGGACACGAGAGGTCACCTGGAGCACCCTTGCCAGCTCAAGCCCCCACCAGCCCCTGGCGCCTCCCCGGCGACTCTCTTGCCTGCACGGTTATGCAACCAGTGATAAGGCGGCTGCAATGCCATAATCCACCCTAAGAGTCAGATGAGAGCCCGGCTCTCTGGAGCCCTCTGGGAAATGACCCTTGGAGCCGGTGGGGGACACAGGAGTGACTGTGCCAAACAATGGACAAAGCGGGCTTGAGTTTCTGGAGCCAAAGTGCCTTCCGCTCCCCAGCCTGTTCGTGTGGTGAGCCCGGCTGCTGGGCTGGGCTATAAAGCTGGGCCTGCGGGGGCTGTGGCTCAGACGCCAGGGGCTGGAGGACAGGTGTGAGGATGAAGTCCATCCTGCTGGGTTGGGTCCTGGCGCTGCTCTGGGTGTCCGTGGCTCAGGCTGAGGTCCTGGTGCAGCCAGATTTTGATGCCAAAAAGGTACTAGAGGCCTCCATGCTCTGCCGAGGGTTGGGGTGGGGACAGAGCCCCTGCCGGAAACAATAGTGATGAGAGGATAATAGTACCTGCCGCCTTCTGTGGGGCATGCGCCTCTGGCCTGCGAACCCTTTAGATTCCCTATCCAGTTAACCCTGAAACAACCCTGCGTATGGGTAATTACTGACCCATTACAGAGCTGGGGCAACTGAGGCTCACAGTGGCCATGCGGCCTGCCCCACGTGAGTGGTAGAACAGGGCTCAGACCCAAGAGATGGACACTCTGGAGACCCCTGGCTGTGTGGCTTCAGACAAGTCCATTGGCTTTGTGCCCTGGGGTCCCAGGGCAAGGAGGGTCCGGCCTGCTGGTCACTGAGCGGCCTCACAGTTCTCAGGCCTCTGGTACGTGGTCTCCATGGCTTCTGACTGCAAGGTCTTCCTGGGCAAGAAGGACCACTTACTGATGTCCACCAGTACCGTCAAGGCCATCACGGGGGGCAACCTCAGCGTCCACATGGAGTTTCCTCGGTGAGTGCCGCAGGGTGGGCTGGGCCAGGACGGGGCGGGCCGGGCAGCAGTGGAGAGCGAGCACCGGGCTGTGCATCCCCAGGGCTGATCGCTGTAACCAGGTGGACGCCGAGTACCTGAAAGTGGGCTCCGAGGGGCACTTCAGAGTCCCGGGTAGGTCCTGCCCCACCTGCCCTCAGGGGCGCCTGGTGCTGCTTCTCCACAGGGTGACATGGGACTGTCCCTCTAGCCGGAGCCTCCGCATTGCCATCTCCTGCCCCTCCCCTCCATCCCTCCCCTTCCGTCCTTGGCCCGGCAGCAGCGGACATGCGGGTAGGGTCGGGGCCTGGGCCCAGGGCACTTCTCCATGGCTGTCCGGCCGCCTCCCCTGCAGCCCTGGGCTACCTCGACGTGCGCATCGTGGACACGGACTACAGCTCCTTTGCCGTGGTGTACATCTACAAGGAGCTGGAGGGGGCGCTCAGCACCATGGTGCAGCTCTACAGTGAGGCCCCCAGCCGCCCCCATCCCCACTGGACACTGTCCACCCCGCCCCTCCTCTCCCCTCCCTGTCTCCCCTGGTCTCGCCCCTTCAGACCTGCCCTCATCTCCTCTCCTGCCCCACATCCTCACATACTCCCAAGTCTGGGCCTGGCAAGGACCAGGTGGGGGTGGGGGTGGCGGGACCCCACAACGCTTGGGATGGGTGGGGGTTGACTGGAGGGGCCTTGGAGGGTCAGGCACACAGGCTGAAGCTCACCATCCTCTCTGGGTTCCCCGAGGGTGGGGCCCTACCCTTCCTTTCTCCATCCCATTGCCTGAGATCCTAAGCCGGGGCTGAGATCCTATCTTGCTTTAATTTCCTGGGGGCTCAGCAGAGTAAGCCAGGGACTCCCCAGGGTGGAGAGGCCGGAGTGGGGTGAGGCCCGGGGAACGTGGCGCTGGGAGAACAGCCTGGCCACCCCACCCTCCCAGATGCTCCGTGTGAATAAGGAAAGGGCGTCCCTCTGGGCAGCTTCCAGGCCCCACTGGTCCCTCAGCCAGGCAGGCACTTGTGTGCAGTGCACAACCTGCCCGACCTCCAGTGGCCGACCTGCTATCAGCCCTCTAGGAAGTGCAGTGAGGCCCAGAGACCCCATCTCCCCTTCTCCCTCACCTGTATGAGCCACGGGGTTCACAGGGGCCCCTGCTCTGCCCCAGGCCGGACCCAGGAGGCGAGCCCCCAGGCTGTGAAGGCCTTCCAGGACTTCTACCCGACCGTCGGGCTCCCGGATGACATGATGGTTACGCTGCCCAAGTCAGGTACCCAGACTAGCCCTGGCCCATCCCGGCCGAGCCCCGCCCCAAAGCCCCGCCCCTGCCCCCCGAGCCCCGCCTCTCGGAGCCCCGCCCGGTCCTTCCCCCACCGCACCCTGATAAGGGAAAGGGTTTGGGCAACGGAGGAGGGAGAGTCTCGGCCCCGCCCTCCGGGGGCTGGGGGGGGCTGGGGGGGGCGGGGGGGGCAGGCCCGGCCGGCTCGGCCTCTCACGGACCCTCTCCTTCCCACAGATGTGTGCTCCTTGAGGGGCACGGAGGCACCCTGACACCTCGGGAGCCCCACCTTGGCCCTTCCCAGGTGGGGACGGCGTCACTCCTCCCTCCCGCTCTCAGGCCTGCGTGGCTGCCCCTGGCCGCCTTTCCGCCTCCTGCTTTCCCCCCTGAGATCCGCACTGCAGATCGCCCCCTCCCCGCCCGCCTCCTCCCCCCACCGTGTGCTTCAGGCCTCAGCTTACACATCACCTCTTCCAGGAAGCCTCTCCTGATTTCCTAGGGCTGCCATAACAAATCACCACAAACTGGGTAGCTTAAAACAACAGACATTTACGCTCTCCACAGTTCTGGAGGCCAGAGGTCCAGAATCAAGGTGTGGGCAGGGCTGGTCCTTCTGGCGGCTCCAGGGGAGAATCTTTGCTCTTTCAGCTTCTGGTGGTGGCGCAGCCCCTGTGTTCTTTGGCGCGTAGGTGCGTCCCTCTGGCCTCTGCCTCTGTTGTCACATGGCCATCTTCCCTCTGTGTGTCTGTTTCCAAATTTCCCTCTTCTCTGAGGACGAGAGTCCATGGTCATAGGGCCCACCCTGAGTCCAGGGTGATCTCATCTCGAGATCCTTGACCACTTACATCTGCAAAGACCCTATTTCCAGACGAGGTCACAGAGTTCCAGGTGGACTTGAAATCTGGGAGACGCTGTCCAACCCAGTGCAGCAGGTCCCCATAGCGCCTGGCCCACCCCGGGCACTGGGCCCTGCCTTGGAGTTGCCTGGTCCTGTTCTCTCCCTGAGGGTCCTATGGGGTGGGAGCCACCACTTTCTTGTTCACTGCCACCACAGGGTCAGGTCCCCAGGAGCCCTAGGGACACGAATGTAGGTGGGCTCCTGGGGACACCGTCCCCCAAAGCAGACGCCAGGAAACCATCGGGCCCCTCCCCCACGTTCCTTGCAAAGAATTTGGGAGCCTCCATGAAACAATACATAACAGATGCGAGATGACAGCCAGCAGACGGCCCTGCGGCGTCTCTGGGCGGGGGCAGGCGTTGGCCCTGCGGGACCTCTTCACCGCCCTGCAGTGGCTGCTCCCCAGTCCCTCCTGTCATTCTGCCCTCCCGGGCTGTCCCCGCTCTCTGCCCAGTGGTGTGCTGGGGACATTTTAACTTTCCATGGACCTAAATCATGCTGCCCAGCACCCTGCACTGCCTCCCGTCACACGTGTGGTTGCTTCAGAAATGTCACCGGGTGGGAGGAGAGGGGGTGGAGAATGGCACCAAGTCGTTCTCCGGAAGGTTCTCTCCACGGAGAGCGTGAGCCCCTTCTTCCTGCTCTGTGCCTGACTCCCAGGATTTATTAAAAACAAAAAGCAGCTTTTGGGGTAAAGTGCCCCACATGGGCTCCCTCTCGGGTGCTGAGTCTGTGAGCTTGGTCGTGGTTTATTGGCCATTGTGGGGCTTTCTTGCCTCACCAGCCCCCTCACCACCAGCCAGCCACCGAGCGAGGCCCTGGGATGTGTGGCCGGGACCCCGGGACCCCGGGGAAGGGGGCATTGCTGGTGCTGGCCGCCTCTAGCCTGGGGCTTCAGGGGGAGCAGCAGTGGGTGTTTCCACATTCGCAGGTTTTGGTGGCAGAATTAGCTGGTACTGGCCTCGTGGGCCATGTGAGTAGGGGGCAGCCTGCTGCGTGGGGGGCAGCCTGCTGTGTGTGGGAGCAGGTGGGGACCTCCAAGGAATGTCTGCTGAGCAAGTGGGCGGATGGAGTGACCTTGCCTTTCCTGTCTGCGCAGGGCGAGCCCGGCGTCGTCCAGACCCACAACCCTCCCGGCCCCCATGCCTTGGGCCACCCTCTCCTCCTCCCCATCCCCCATGGGTGTCTCCTGGCCTCCGCCTTCCACTCAATAAACAGATTCTGCAGCTGAAGCTCCTCCTGTTTGGATGAGACCCTCTGGGAGGGCACAGTGGGCCCCGTCTTGGCCCTGGACTCCTGGGGAAACTGAGGCGGGGAGGTGGGTGTGGAGGGGACTCTGGCCCTTCGGCTCCTCCTGGCTGCGGGAGCAGGAGGCTCCAGCCAAGCTTGGTACCCGTGGGGGCTGCACCTACAGGCAGCGTCCAGTGCCCACCAGCCTGGCCCCCTGGGTTCTCAGTGCCTGTGGGGAGACTGAGGTGCCCTGTGCACACTGCCCCCGGCCACAGGAGCTGGAGGCAGAGCAGCCCGGGCTGCCGCGTGGGTTTTGTTGGAGTTTTTCCTCCTACCCTGGATGTGACCTTGACCTTGGGCACATCACGTAGAGGCCTGGACGTGGGTCACAGTCATGGCCGGTGCATTCTGAGCCCTCGCCTGCTGTCCGGGCCTGACAGCTCCCGTGATGGACCCCAGAACGCACTCAGAGAGCCTGTTGTGCTCCTTGTTTCGCGGATCAGGAAACTGAGGCACAGAGAGGTTGACGACTTGCCCAGCAAGGGGCCAGGCTGGGGTTCAGGCTCAGTGGTTAGGCTGCAGGGCCTGGACTCTGTGCTGACCCTCGATGAGATGTTGGGGGCAGGGGAGGCCTCCCTGGGGGCCTGCTGCCCCTCTCGTCTCTGAGCTGCGCCCGGTGGTGCTCCCGCTGGGTGGACCCAGGCTACGTCCGGCACACACACTTCAAAGGGCCAGGCGTGGGGGCGCAGGAAGGCACTGGAGGTCCCGCTTCATTGCTCATGGGTGCCCTGCAGCCCTCGCAGGGCCGGAGCCGGAAGCCCCCAGCCCTGAGGGGCATCTATCCTTGTCCTCCTGGGTCAGCCAGACTCAGTGAGTGTCCCCCACGCTTCCTGTTCTCCCTCTCCAAGCCTGTCCCTGGGGGGCCCTGCTTCATCAGCCTGGGGCCGGGCTCAGCCAGTCCTCAGCCTTCTCGGGGTCCCCTGCTGCACCTGCTCTTTGGAAGGTGCCCCCTGGTCCCAAGAGTGCCAGCCAGCTCAAGGCCACCCTGTCCCAGCTTGGCCCCCACACCTGCCTGACTCCCCCTGCCCATCTGCCTGACCCCAACCTTCCAGCATTTGTCAGAGGGCAGTGCCCCATCGAGGATCCAGGGTGGCCGGTGCTGCTGGTGAGCAGGACTCCCCTTTAGCTGACCTTGTCCGGAGCCAGGCCAGGGTGGGCTTTCTCAGCCTGAAGGCAGGAAGTCTGCCCCCTGCCTGCCAAGGACCAGGGATGCTGATCTGGGCAGGAGTTGCTCTGGGCACCCTGAAACCCCTCTTGGCCACGTGATGCTCATCCTTCTGCTTCGTCATCATTACAGATAGGGAAACTGAGGCAGGGAAGCTCGCTCTGGGTCACAGGGCTGGAGGGGTCCAGGACTGGTGCCCAGGAAGCCTGACTCCGTCTTTACCTTGGCATGCTCCTTGTGTATCCCTGGTCTGGGGTAAAATGCGTTGTTGGTGGTGGGGGTCCGGGGCAGGATGGGGAAGCGGTGGACCTGGGTTTAAACCCTGGCTGTGAGCTCCCAACTGCAGAGCTGAGTGGGACAGGGCCTCACTGAGGCCGGCCTTCTGGGCTGTGGGTCCCACCCGCTGGGCACCATGGGGCCTGAATGCATCAAGTGTAGGATGCTCCGCACGAGGCCTGGCCAGGGTGGGGCTGGTTGTTACCATGGTGGGAGGGGACACAGGCCACAGGAGAAGATAGGACAGCTGGGGCTCCCTGACGCCTGCTCGACACCCATCTCCGTCTCCCAGGCGGCCCCTCTCACCAGGCCTCAGTGCCTTTGCCCACTGGTCCCTCTGCAGGGAACATCCTCTCCCATCCAAGCTTCGCCTCCTCCATGGAGACCTCCCCAGGGAGAGGAAGCCCCTCATCCATCTCCCCCACCCGGAGGTAGGACGCCCACCTGGCTCTGTGCAGCCCAGCCGGCTGTCCTGGGCCCTCAGAGTGTTTGCTTACAAAATGGATCAGAAAGAGCCCGAAAACCACTGTGTGCCCATGAGGAGGTGTCCACGGGGTGTATGCAGGATGCTCTGAGCCAGTGGGGGCCTGGGCTTGGCATACCCACCCCGTCAGCCCCTACGGGAGTGGCGATGTGGTCCTGTGCTGCCCTGGTGGCCATGGGGGCCTCCTCCTGCTCTCAGGCCCCCAGATGGGCCCCGCTGCAGTGTCCACCTTTATCCCCAGGCCAGGAAGTTGGCGGCACCAGCTGCTCGAGTCCAGGCCAACCCCACTCCTGTGGCTGTGGGTCTCTTGGGGCCTGGACGGCCCTTCTGCACAACCGAGCTCCTCTGAGTGGTCGGGCGGCCAAGTTTGCGTGACGACATTCTCAGGTGATTGCACAACACCTGGCTCTCCTTCCCGATATAAGCCCGGGAGCCGCGGAGCAGAGAGCTCAGACCCACAATGGAGGCCGGGCTGCTGAGCGCTGTGCTGGGCGTCGTCATGGTGCAGACGGCCGGGCAGATCCTGGACCTGCAGAAGGTGGCTCTTCCTCCTTGGCTTGGGGAGGCTGGGCAGGGAGGGGCCTGAGTGTCCAGCTGCTCCAGTCCCCCAGCCCTCCAACCCCAGCCGATGCCGGAGCAGCCACCTTGGGGGCCCCAGGACCCCTCAGGTCGGCCCCCACAGGGCTCGGCCTCGCCTGGTCTCTCCTCTCCTGGAGAGTGAGTGTGAGGGCGAGCACCCAGGGATGCGCAGGAGCAGAGCCCTCCCCGAGGGTCCCCTGTCGGCAGGCCCGTGTCCTCATCTAGGCCTGCTTGTCCTCCGGGGTCTCCCAGGGTCCGTGGCCTGGTGTGGCCGCCTCCTGTGGCCGGGTGGGCGGGTCCCTCCGCACACTGTGGGCACCAGAGAGCCCTTCTCGGTGGAGAGTCAGGCTGGGCCTTCGGTTCCCATCCAGATGCTGCTTTGTCTGAGTTGCGTCTTCGCAGGGTCTCTGTTGGCTGCTGGGCCAAGAGCACATCAGTGGACTCAGAGATGACAGACACTGGGGACATGGATTCTTTTCTCTTGCAAAAATGATGGGTCTCCAAAAGTTTCAGATGGAAGTCCTGGGCTGTGGGTGGATTTCTGAAGGCAGGAGCCCGCTGCCCTGGCGTGGTCCAGCAGGGCTGCGCCGCTGCCAGGGGGGACAGGGCTGCTGGCCGCTGATGCCCCCACCTTCCACATTCGCCTGGTGCTCTCCAGCCCCGCTCTCTTGGATTCCAACCACCACTGCTCCCTGGAGTCTTGTCCCCAAGGACAGGGAGCAGCAGATACCAGTCCTCCGAGAGACCGGCTGTGCTGTGGCTGCAGACACCCCTGGATGGGCTGGGGCTCATCCTGTCAGGCATCACTGTTCGATGCCCTGAAGGGATCCCTCAGAAGGACAGTGCTTTGCTGCTTTGCTATCAAACCATGCCGCCGTCCGCTGACCTTTCAGAACATGCCAGCTCCCTGCCCTGGGGGTCCTGGGGGTCTACCTCCTGGAGCCCAGGGACAGGGTCTCCATCTGGCTGCCCGAAACGGGCTTGGCTCTGGCTCCTCTCTCTAGATTGCAGGATTCTGGCGGGAAGTCGGTGTGGCTTCCGACCAGAACCTGGCACTGAAGACCCCGAAGAAGCTGGAGGCCTTGTTCCTGAACTTGAACGGGGAAGAGCTGACCGTGAAGGCTGCATATAACAAGTAAGGGCCCTAGGGAGTCCCGAGACCTCGCATGGGAACAGGCACGTGTGGCGAGGTGCTGGGGGCACCTGTATCGACCGCAGCTGTGGGATCTGGACGGTGCTGTCACTGTGGTGACCCAGCCCTCCCAGGACCTTGACCCCCAGGCCCTAGAGCTGCCGGATGCAGGTCTTCTCCCAAATATAAGCATAGTTTTGACGAAGCTCATCAATTTATAAGTAAGGAAAATGGGCTTAGGGGCAGGTGGCTCTCTGGAGGTCACAGGGCCCATGGGGGGAGAGACTGGCACAGCCCCCGCCCTGCACCCCTGCCCTTGTGGCCTGCCTCGGGCTCTCCTGGGGATGGACACACTGCTGGAGCCCTTCCTGAAGACACACTTCCCACCCCTCACCCGTGGGACTGTGCCTGGCATTCTCCTAATGACTGCTTTGCTGCCTTTCAGCTCAGGAAATTGTGAGACAGAAAAAATAGTGGGCTTAGAAATCGATGTTTCAGGGAAATTCATTTTTCCTGGTAAGAACCGTTGCCCCGTTGCTGCAGTTACGCCCCCACCCTGCACATCTGGCCCTGCTCTTCCCTGCGCTCCCCTGCATGCCCCAGACTCCCCCATCTTCTCACCAACAGGCTAGGGCAGCCTTCAAGGGCCGCTCTGCCCCCCGCCTCGGCATTAGTGGAGGGGCCAGGCCCTGGGCAGGGAGAGGATGGAGGCAGACCCTGCAGACCCCACCTCCGAGGTCCACCAACCCTGCGGGGTGCCGGTCTGCACATGGTCGTTGCCCACCTGCTCGATGCCCAGGCCACAGGGAGATCCACGTGGTAGACACGGACTACGAGCAGTACGCGATCCTGAGGGTGTCCCTCGTCTGGCGGGACAAGGACTTCCATGTGCTCAAGTACTTCAGTAAGCTCGTCCTGGGTGGTGGGACTGTGTCTTGCCGTGGCCCTCGGGGGACCACCCGGCCCAGCCCCTGACCACCCCCCGACCCCCCAGCTCGGAGCCTCGAGGATGAGTATGAACCAGGCTTCTGGAGGTTCCGGGAGATGACAGCGGACATAGGGCTTTACCTGGTGGCCCGGCATGGTGAGCTGCAGGCCTTCGGGGTGGGCGCTGGGCGGGGTGGCGGGTGGGCTCCAGGCGCCCGCCTGCGGCAACTCACGCTGCCCCTGTCCCTCAGGGAGGTGTGCCAAACTCCTGAAGGAGGTGAGCCTTCGCCCCGGTCTGCACTGAGCCCCCCGGCTGAGCCCCTGGTCTGACGGAGCCCAGCTCACTTTGGACCCTGGGCCTCCAGGCTGGTGACACCAGGCTGTGGGGTGGGGACCCTGGAGGCTGGGCCCTGGTCCCACCTTTCCATCCAGGAGGGCGTGTGGGGCTGGCTCATGTCCCCCTCAGGTAGGGCACAGGCCCTGTGGGCACTGTCTCGGGTTCCCCACGTCCCATCCTGTTAACCTGTCACCTGTATGACCCACTGGGTCACAACACAGTCCCGAGAGGTTGGGACTCTTACCCTGCTTTGCAAGTAGAGAGACTGAGGCCCAGGCAGCCATGTGCTTTGCTCAAAGTCACACAGCTAGGACCCCATTCCCCACTGTGGCCTAACGCTGCCCTGCAGGCGCTTCGGAGGTGGCCGGCGCCCTGAGCCCTGCCTTCCTTGTTGCAGGAGCTGATCTAGAGGAGCCCCTGCCCCAGGCCCAGATGCTGGAGACCCCGCACCCGCCTGTCCCATCTGCCCTGCCCGGGGCCACCTGCACCCGCTCCAGTAAACCCACTGCTGGACCTGCTGCCCGAGCGTCTTTCCTGGGAGGCCAGGGGTGACAGGTGGGGGTGGTGGGGTCAACAAAGTGAGACGAGGAACGTCAGCGCTGAATCCACGTCCCGGATACTGCCCCACAGACCCCTCCCCAGTCCACAGCCGGAGGGGTCCCTCCATCATCCGGGGCATCCCTGTGCTCTCTCGGGCGGCCCAATAAACCCCACTGCCAAACTCGTAGCCTTGCGTGTCTTTCCCGGCAGGCGGGGCCGAGAAGTGACAGGTAGGGGTGGGAGGGCTGTTTTCTGTGACTGCCCTAAAAATGACAGCAAAACCGACTCTGTTGGTCTGCGTTTACTGTGACCATCGCTGGCAAATGTGGACCGTGTCAGATCCCACTCCTGGCTGGACCTCTGCCCGAGGAGGGCTGAGTCGGGAGGTCACTGCAGGCCAGGCTGACACCCTCTCTGTTCCCTGATCCCTTCCCTGTGGGGTCTGGGGACCATGTGGCTCAGACGCAGGACAACAGCCCCCTGTCATCTCCCTCCCTCCTGCCCCGAGTGTCTCACCCAGCCCTGCCCTGCTCAGAGCCCGCAGGCCAGGCTGCCCCCTGTGGCCGGCCCCAGGGTCATCCTCACAGCTACAGTCTCTGTCCTGCTCCCCAAGAGCCAGTGGCCAGGCCAGGTCCCCTTGAGCAAAGCTCCTGGTTTCGATCTCTCAGAGAGGTGACCACACCCCACTCCTGCCTACATTCTCCTATGACTCCCTATGGCCCCAAACTGAGATCCCATGGGCATTGTGTCCAAGGCCCTCGGGTCATGGCTGCCCTTCCGGCCCCGTGCTGGCTCCCTCCTCCCGCCCTGCACAGTCAGCCCAGCCTTACTCAGTGTCTGGGTCCTCATCATGCACTCTCTCACCACACGACCTGCACTAGACTGTCTGATCGCCCCATTTTCTTTCCTCAGCTGGGGTTGGGACTGCGGGCGGGAAGGCTGGTCTGGGTCAGGGCAGAGGGCGTGGGGCGGGTTTCAGCCTCGAGGTTCTGAGCACAGTGCCCCGCCCACCGCCCCCATCTGCAGGGCAGGACGGCCTGAGGTCTACGGAGAGCGGCTGCCTTGTGGTTGAGGTCAAACAATGCTGGGGGGCTGTGGGGGACAGCCCAGCCAGAGTGGAGAGACCCCGTTGACCCTTGGGCATCCAGCAGCCGCCAGAAAGGCCTGCTGGGAGTGAGGACTGCCCCTGAGGGTGGGGTCTGCCTGCGGCTGGCTTTAACAAACCTTGAAAAGTCCCGAAAGACCCACAGGAGAGACGTTCGGAAGCTGAATTCTGACAAATTAGAGGGGCTTGGGAGACAAGTGGGATTTTCCGCAGATTTGTGTGGCCAAAGCTTGCAGCTCGTGCAGAGTGAGCTGCCCGCAACTTGGCTTCCTGACGGAAAGCTGTCTCGGTCTGCACAGCTGCGCGGCAGAGCTGCACGGTGCTGAAGCCACAGGCTTTACTTTCTCCTGCTTTGGAGGTCGGAAGTCCGAGATCAGGGTGCTGACAGAGCTGGTTCCGTGAGGACCCTCTTCTTGGCTTGCAGACAGGCGGCTTCCTGCTGTGCGCTCACGTGGCTTCTTCTCTGTGCACATGGGGATCTCTGTGTCTCTCCCTCTTCTGATAAAGGCACCAGTCCTACTGGGTTAGGGTCCCACCCTTGTGACCTCACTTAACCTTGTTACCTCCTCGAAGGCCGTACCTCCAAATACACATGGGGGGTTGGGGCTTCAACAAGGGAATTCAGGGGGACACAATTCAACAAAAGTCAACAGCATTCGGAGGTGACATCAGGATGTGGGGCTTCTACAGTGTCAGAAACACACTGGTTACTATACCTGCAAAGAGACAGAAAAATATGACCTGTGGTTTAAAAAAAGGAGTTAATAAAAGTGATCCTGAAGATGCAGAGTCGTCTTAGGGGACAAAGGTCTGAAGGAGCCGTGATACATATGTTAACAGGACAAAGGGAAACGGGTGCTAAGTTTTCATCAAACATGACAGAATTGAATAATTAGCTAATGAACAAAGAATGAGGGAACAGGTAGGAACATCAGATAGGGAAATTCAGCAGAGAAATGGAAACTAGAAAAGAAAACCAAATGGAAATTCCAGAACTGAAAAGTACCGGCAGTGAAACAGCAGCTCCACTGGACGGACATGATAGCAGATTAGAGCTGGACCAACCAACAGAAATGATCTGGTCCAGGAACAGAGCAGGGAATGACGTCAGTGCCTCAGAGGCCCACAGGGCTGGGTCGGTGTGCAAACTCATCCTGGAAAGAGGGGAGACCGAGAACCATGCAGAAAAAATAGTTGAAGAAATGGTGGCCCAAACGTCACCAAACATCATCGTAGAGACTCTAGAAGTTCAGGGAAACCCAAGCAAGATAAGGAGAAAAATCCCCAAACCACTCCTGGGGACATCAGGTCCATGTACCGCAAACCGAGGGTTTGGAGAAAATTTTCACAGAGTCATAGAGAAAAGACTCGTGTCAATGGGGACATTTCGGTGGTGACTTCTCATGACGAGTGATGGAGGTGCATCTCTAAAAAACCCTCAGAGTTCTAGGAGTGAAGATGTTTATAGGTAAACCAGAGTGGAGAGAGTTGGTCCCTTGCACGTGCAGGACAGTAAATAAACGCTAACATGTTCTTCAGGCCGAGGGAAGTTACAGCTGATGCCACTCAGGTGTGCAGGAAACAGAGAACGCGCGGGGAACGGGGAGCGCTCAGGACGCTGGCTGGTGAGCATCCTCCTAGGAGGTTTCCCGTTCCCTCCATTTACTTATTCATCTGTCTCAGTGTGGACTCGGGAATTCCTGTTTCCTCCCATGAGTTAGAATCTGTTACGGCTGCTTATCTCAATGCTCAAATCCACCGCATTTGTCCGGTGGAAGCTCCTTCAAGATGGCTGCTGAGTCTTTTTGACACATTTGTCTGATTCCTTGGACATGTTTTTACTTTCTGGCACAAGAAACATTCCAAGTTCCTCTCATGTTTTCTGTGATTCAGCCTTAAAATAATTTCTCCAAGAAACCCCAGTTCCTTTTTGCAGAGAACGGGGTTGAGAACCAAGATCCGAGCGCCAGGAGCGCTGTCAGCTTTGCGCTCACAGGGTGTAATCGCAGTTTAACTGTCTCCGCAACAGAGCTGCCCCTCCCACGCTCCCAGTTTAAAGCTCCCTTTCCACACGGAGGACCCATTATCCTCGCGTGTTCACTCGTCTGATCCTTCCTGGAGCGAGGGCAAAGTCGTTTCAGCGCTGCACACCAAAACCACGTGGAAAACAAGCCCGCTAACCAGAACCCAGGATGTTCACCGTTCCTTTTGTCTTTAACCTGAGAATATATAGAAAAATCATCCGTCCAAAATTGCTTGGGGTCGATTTCTCCCCTTTTAGGTCATTTGTTTATAACACAGTTGTTTTCCATTTCAAGGACTTATTTTTGGGTGTGATACATTACCTTGATCCCAAAGTCAAAACCACACCCCACAGGGATCCTCCGAGGAGTCCAACTTCCTCCCACCTCTTCCCCCTTCACGGCTCACTGTGTGCAGGTGGCCAAGCCAGGTCGACTCCGGTTCCTCCCTCCTGTGTTCCTTCCTGCAGAAGAAGCAGGCACCCGCGTGTTTTCTGTCTCCCTTGCTGTCTTACCTGAAAGCTCGCATCCGTCACAGGCACTTTGGCACTTCACTTTTTTTCTCTTTACAATGCAGCCTGCCTATCATCCACATCACTTCTTGGAGGTCCTCCTCGTCATTTTTTACAGCTGCACACGACCCTGTTGTGGGCACTCCATCTTCCACTCCAATAATCTTCCGGGTGTGAGCATTTAGGTGGTTTCCAATAGTCTCCCGTTATGAACGATGCTTCCGTGGATAACCATGCCAGTGCGATTTTGCGTTATTGCAGGTACTTCTTTAGGATAAATTCCTAGAAGTGGGATTTCTAGATCAAAAGATAAATGGACATGTCATTTTGTTAGAAATTGCCACATTTCCCTCAGTAAGGATCGTACCAGTTTGCAGTGTGACCAGCAATGCATGAGCGTGCTCATCTCCCCACGGCCTGGCCACAGAGCATGTGCTGTGGCCAAGATCTCTCATTTTTGGCAGTATGATAGGTGATAAGTGGCATCCCAGTGTTGTTTTAATTTGCATTTCTCTAATTGTGAGTGAAATGAACATTGTATTAGTTCACGAGGGCTCCCATTACAAAGTACCACAGACTTAAACAACAGAAGTGTCTTCTCTCACCTCCTGGAGGCTGGAAGCCTGAGATCCAGGTGTCACAGGGCTGTTTCCCCCTGAGGCCTCTCCCCTGGGCTTGTAGACGCCGTCTTCTTTCTGTGTCCTCACATCTTTCCTCTGCGTGTGTCTGTGTCCTCATCTCCTCTTCTCATAAGGTCACCAGTCCCATTGGATCAGAGTGCACCCTAACGACCTCATTTTAACTTAATCACCTTTATAAAGACCCTGTCTCCAAATAGGGTCACATTCCGAGGTCCTGGGGGTCAGGACTTTAGCATATAAATTTTGGGCGGACACAATTCAGTCCCTAACGAACATCTTTTCATATGACTAGGGGTCATTTTTACATGATCTTTTGTGAACTGTCTGGTCACAACATTTGTCCATTTTCCTGATGGGCTTTGGCTCTTTCTTTTTTAGTTTTTAAGAGTTCCTTATAGAGCATGGATATTAGCCCTTCTATGTGATATATGTTGGAAATAATTTCTCCAAATTTGTCATTTGTCTTTTGACTTTACTTTTGTTTTCTTCCCCCCATGAAAAAGTTTTAAAATATTGTCAAATGATTTATAAATCCTTTCTTTTGTTGCATGTGGATTTCGATCCACAGTTAGTGTGGCCTATCGATTTGTAACGGCCCGATTTGGCTGGGCTGAACGACATTTCCAAGAACTCCCTTCCAAGCGGGTTTCCTTTGGGGTGGCCCCAGAGGGACTCTCCTGGGAGATCTGGAAGCACAGGGAGCACCCGCCACTTTGTAGCTCGCACACTCGGTCCTGAGCTCAGAGCAGCGGCTCCACTTTCCCCTGGGCCCTCCTTCCGCCTTCCTGACTCCTGGACCAGGTGTGTGTGTCTGGCTCTAGGGCCAGGCCTCTGGAGGGGACACAGTTGGAGGCTGTGAGAACTGACACGGATTTCAGATCTTCCTCATGGGCTCCAGCACAGAGGGGAAAGGCGACAGCCTTATGGGGCCTGCATCGGGAGCTCCCACAATTGCATAAGGTCAAACCTGTCTCGAATCCCTTATCTGAAAATATCCAGGCCTCCTCGAGGTTCTGCCTCCAGGACTGAACTCTGACGCAGCTGGAAAGCCTTTCGCCCCTGCGTCTCAGGGAAAGTCACCCATGCCTTGTTACTTGCGTGGCTCCATTTTCATATTTAGCATTTAGATCTCTGACCCATTTGATGTTTACTCTTGTGTATGGGGTGAAAATGCTTCATTTTAATCTTTTTTCCAAATGGCTATCCAGTTGCCCGGCACCATTTATTTAAAAAAAATCTACTTTTCCCCGGGACTTAAGATGCCTCCTCTGCAGTGGACCCAGTTCATTCTGGCTCATGGGAGCTTATTGTACGTATTTCTTCCCAACTCTGTGTTCTGTGACATCGCAGAGGTGTCGTGCGATAGGCTGTGATGGGACGATTTACACCACAGAAGTTGGCAAACGCTGCCAGCTAGGGCCCTGCCCCCTCTAAGCACTGGCCGTTGTATGTTTAGCCGCAAACCACCGCCCTTTGTCGTATCTTAAATTCCCACGTGCAGTTGGGTCTGTTCTGGACCGTCGTTCTCCTCCGCCACCCCGTCTGGTCATGTGCAGGCCATTCTGTTGTAATTGTTACAGCTTTAAAGTATGTTTTCATGCGTCATAAGTCTAGCCCCTCCTCAGACTTCTATTTATTTTCTACTTAATTATTTATATTAAAATTTTTTTTATTGTGGTAAAACAGACATCAGATTGACCATTTTATCCATTTTTAAGTGTCCAGCTCAGTGGCATTAGGTATGATCACACTGTCGTGCCACCGTCACCTCCATCCGTCTCCGGGACTCTTTCCTCGTCCCAAACTGAAACTCTGTCCCCATTAAACACTCACACACCACCCCCCGAATCCTTCACGGCTCTTCGTTTTCAACTTTTTTCTAGATATTCTTGCATGTTTAATTTTTCCTATGAAAAATTTGTTGATATTCTTGTTTCGATTGTGTTTTGCGTTGTTAGTGCCATTGAGTTGATTCCAGCTCCCAGCGACCACGTGGACAGCAGAGCGGCTCCCCGCCGGTCTGTTTGCACTGTGCTCTCCCCTTCCCGCCCACATCACACAACGCTCCACAGCTCTTCACAGGGTGGTTTCACCGACAATTTTTTCGGAAGTGGGTGGCCAGGTTTTTCTTCCTGGTCTGTCTGGTCTGGAAGCTCCACTGAAACCTGGCCACCATGGGCGACCCTACTCGTATTTGAAATACTGGTGTATTGTGTTAAATTCATAGTATTACCTTAGGGAACAGACCTCTGAGGATGTTGGGTCACCCTAGCTAAGAACACGGCACACCTTTCTGTCTGTTCAAGCCCACTTTCCTGTCTTTCAAGAACATTTAAAACTTTTCCTGAAATAGGTTTTGCACATTGCATACGGGTTAATATTTAAATGAGATTTTCTTTAGTATTCTATTTTCTGATTATTGGTTGTGCACACGGAGGCTATTGGTTCCTGTACGTTAATTTTATATACTGCTATCTTAATAAATTCTTCTGTTATTTGAGTTATTTTACCACTGAATCTCTGTGTACACTTTGTATCATCAGATGTGGAGATTGCTTCACTTCAGCTTTTTTCATGCCTCTGATTGGTTTTTCTTGTGTAATTTCACTGGCTCCTGCCTGCAGTGCAGTGATGAACAGTAGAGGAGACGGTGCACATCCTTACATTGTTCCCAATTTTGGTAAACATTCTTCTAGTGTTTCCTTGTTAAATAAGAGGATGGTTTTAGGATTAAGGTGTATACATATTTTATCATATTAAAGAAGCATCTACAATTTCTCTTTTCTAGACTGGGGAGTGGGAGTCAAAAGAATACAGGGGGAAAGTGTAAGAGCCTTCAAGACCAAAGAACCACACTTCACACACACACACAAACACACGTACACACACACACAGCTACCCCAAAATGCCATCCTTAAAGAAGCTTTTCTGCACTCACATTCGTGGATGCATATGGATTAGGAGTCTCACAAGCCACTCGAACTGCCAATGAATGCACTAAGCCAGCCTTTATACTTAACAAAAGAAGAATAAAAACATTTCATCTAACGGAAATCCCCCATGAGAGGTGAGAAAAACAAGAAAACTGTAACACAACCCTCCAAACTGAATGAAATATACGAAAACAAGCTGTGTAGGATATTACAAGAACATCTTTTTTTTTTTTTAAAGACTGTCACCTGAGCTAACAACTGTTGCCAATCTTCTTCTTCTTTTGTTTTTTTCTGCTTTTTCTCCCAAATCCCCCCAGTACATAGTTGCATATTTTAGTTGTGGGTCCTTCTAGTTGTGGCGTGTGGGACGCCGCCTCAGCGTGGCCTGATGAGTGGTGCCATGTCTGCGCCCAGGATCTGAACCAGCGAAACCCTGTGCCACCAAAGCAGAGCGTGCAAACTTAACCACATGGCCCACTCTTCTCTCCCAGACGCGAGGTCTCCCTGAAGCACCTGCCTGAGCCCCTCACTCTCCTCTGGTCCCGTCCCGCCGGCAGCTCTCCATTCTGTCAGGACCGTTTTTCGGAGTTCTGCGGTCAGAGCCAACTTTCTTCTCCTCTGGCTTATTTTAGCTCGGTCTTTGGTCTTCTCGTCCCATCTTCCGCCTTCTCTCCAGGTGTTGCATGCCTCCCTACTTCTCCAGGAAGTCTTGAGACAGAAGCTCCAGAGAGATCTCGGGGGGACGTTTGTGTTTATTTTTTGCTTACAGATAATGTGAGGTTTCTACTATTTTCCAGGATTTCTGTGGTTGTGTTCTTCCTCTCTTAGAGCTGCCTGGTTTTGGAGGAAAGTGCAGAGGGTCAGTTTCAATCTCCACCATTATCTTGGGTGACACAGACGGCCCTTACACCACTTTTCTATAATTTCCAGCTACATTATGAAAATTATGAAAATGCAATACAGTTTCAAATGTGCCTCTCAGCTTGTTAAGCTGAGCAATCATAGCTGTTTTTATAGTCTGTGCTATGCTCTGAGTGTTTGTGTCCCCCACCCCCAAATTCATGTTGACTGCCTAGTCCCTGTGTGCTGGAATTGGGAAGTGCGCATTTGGAGAGGTGATGAGGTCACGAGGGTGGGGCCCTTATGAATGGGATTAGTGCCCTTATAAAAGAGACCATACATAGCTCCCTCACCCCTTCCACCATGTGAGGACGACTCTAGAAGTCTGCAACCCAGAAGAGAGCCCTCACTCAACATGCTGGCACCCTGAACTCAAATTCCAGCCTCTGGAACTATGAGAAATAAATGTCTGCTGTTCAGAAACCACCCAGTCTGTGTTTTTCTTTTTATTGTACCAACCCAGACAGACTCAGACCGTCTGCCTGATTTTTCCAACACAGGAAGCATTCATGGGTCTGCTTCTATTGTCTGTTTTTTGTGCTGCTTCTCACTCGTGTTGTCTTAGTCTCCTCAAGTGTTTTGTCAGGAGACTACTTAAAAAAACAATGAACAGCGGGTCCGGCCCCGTGGCCGAGCAGTTCAAGTTCTGCGTGCTGCACTCTGGTGGCCCCGGCGTTCTCTGGTTTGGATCCAGGGAGCAGACCTGCTCCACTCATCAGCCGTGCTGTGGAGGCATCCCACATGCAAAAGAGACGAAGGTCGGCACAGATGTTAGCTCAGGGCCAAACTGCCTCACCAGAAGACAAATAATAATAATGAACAGGATTAATTTGAAGATCAAGATGATGCTATTGTCTTCCTATTTTCATTTTCTTCCGTCAGGCATCTGGGAGGCTGGCAGTCGGGGACCATGCTGATCCAAGTTCAAGGCCTGGGACGTTCTGGGCCCCAAGGAGGCGGAGCGCTTAGCTGCAAGTCTGTGCACCTTCACCTAGAGGATCAACTCCCAAGCAGGGGCCAGAGTGGCGGCTTGTCAGAGGTCTCTCCTTGGAAACCCCTGGCAGGACAAATCTTTCCTCCACCTTCCAAATCTTGCCTGTTCTTGTCTCAACGTAACCCCGAGAAGCCAACCAGCAAAGAGGTCTGGGAAGCGTAATTTGCAGATTCCACTCCCCCCACCCCCAGTGAAGGACCCTCTAGCCACTTCCCCTTGGGATGTGGGGGCTCAGACAGATCCTGTTCAGCCCTCCGCCTTCTGCTCCCAGGCAGGGGCTCCGATGACCCAGGGGCAGGAAGCCCAGGCCCACACAGAGAGCTCCCACAGAGCCTTCAGGGATGTGAAGGCCCCATGGGGCCCAGCCAGGGCCATGGAGAGCAGAGGCGGGAGGTGGCAGGGCCGAGCTGGCCAGAGGGTGGGCAGGTCTGGATGGGCGGAGAGGAGGGGTGGAAGGAACAGGACATCCTGGGCTGAGGTGCTGGCTGTGCATGGGGACAGGAGGCCAAGGACAGCAGAGCAGAAGGGTGAGTGGGCTAGGAGCTTTTAAAAAAAAATTAGGGGGGACTTTCTGTATTTTTAGTGATTGAAACAAAAGATATCCAAAACCACAGCTTCAGGAAGAACTACTTGTTCTTGCATCTCTCCTTCGACTTGACCTTGGCCTGCTGCCGGCCTGGGTTTAAGAGCAAGGTCTCTGGCCTTCCCAGACTGAGTGAGGGACAGTGTTGGACCCCCAGCAAGGGGAGGAGAGGAGGCAATGCACCAGAATTAGGGTGCTCATTCTGGAACCTTTCAAGTGAAAGGAAGTGTAAAGAAGCAGGGCTCAGCACAGCAGTGTTGACTTAGAAGGGGCTCGGCGCACACTCCCAAGGGGCCCACGCCCTGCTCTCCCGGTGCCTGGGCAGGGCATAGAGGCCACCGCTGAGCAATAATGCCCCCTTTCCCTTGGGTAATTCCGCCACCCTGCAAGAAGAGCCAGAATGGTGTCCTGGTGGTTAGTGGCCGCCCACAGTGAGGCAGTCAGAGCCATATAAACGGGTTTCCAGGGGCTGGAGGGACCTCACGCCCCCAGGCCCTGAGGTGTGGACTGACCTCTGGGAGGATGAGAGGTGTGCACCTGGCCGCTCTCCTGGCTCTGCTCTCAGTGCCCCAGGCCCAGGCACTGTGGCTGGGGAGGCTCAACCCTAACCAGGTGACAGTCCTCCTGGGGGTGCCAGCACCTGCCTTGGGGCTCATCGGTCCTAGGCCAGGCCCCACCCGTGGGGCCACACAGCCTCTGGGCTCCCCACAGGACCAGCCCAGACTGATGTGGGCTTCAGGGTTATGCGCTGACCTGTGCAAGGGGACCCTGGGCTCCCAAGTAACGGGGTGCCTCCAAGGGCTGGAGAGACTGCTCCCCTCTCACCTGCCATCTTCCATCCAGCTCCTGGGGTCCTGGTACGTGCTTGCCAAGGCCTCCGGGGAAAAGGACTTTGCGGTGGAGAAGGCCACGAAGAACATCGAGGGGGTCGTGGTGACCCTCACTCCAGAAAACAACCTGAAAATGCTGTCCTCTCGGCACAGGTGAGCCTGGCCTGCCGTCGCAGATTCCTCGGCCTGAGTCCAGCTGGCCCAGGCTCAGAGCCCGCTTAAGCCCCACACGTGTGCTCCCAGGCACCACACCCCCGGCCTACCCTGCCCACCTTGCTGGCTCTGCTCTGAGCCCCACCCTCTGTCTGCGTCCCTGGACGCTGGGCCTGGCGGGCCTCTGGGGAGGACTCACACCGTTGCCTCTGGGGCCTGCACAGCCTCTGACCACCCTGCCTGCTGCTTCCAGGCCTTTGGTCAGCTCGGGGGGCTCCGGTCAGAGCGGGAGAGGCCTCTTCTGTGTGCGAGCCCTAAGAGCCGCTGGTTCTTTCAGAAAATGAATCATCCGGAGGATGTGGTCACTAGGGCAGTTTTGTCAGACTAGACTTGTGGTGTCAGGCGAGCCTCAGTGGGCCCTGACCGCTGGAGCAGACCCTGCACATGGCTGGCGGTGTGTTGGGGGGTGGTTTCTGGGAGGTGTGGGTAGATGGGTGGCCCAAGGGGGCTATGCTGCCAGGAAGCTGTGATCCCTGGGAGCCCCTGGGGGGGCCAGGCTGGGGGCACACCACGCCGGGGGAGGTGTCATCCTCATCACCCACGCTTCCCATGGAGAAGACCAAGCCCGTCTCATGCTGGCGGGTGGCATAGCGGGCCTTTCTGTCCTGGCAGCTGGGCTTCACAGCGCCACCTGGACAGACACAGTCCTGGGGGAGACCCTTCTCCCCTGCTCCCTGGGATGCCCTGCCCTGTGGACTGGAGTCTGCCTTCGGGAGACTGAGGCCCGGTCCACCTGGGCCAGGCCTGGCTGTGGGAAAGCAAGGACAGAGGTCATGTGTTGGCTCTGCTGTGAACATGGGGTCACATGTGCCGTGGGCATTAGGCCCCAAAGCCACGTGGCCGGGCAAGTCCCAAAGAGACTGGTGGAATAAAACCTCCAAAGATGGGAACTTGGCATCTGGAGAGCCCCAGGCCCCGTGGAAAAGCCGTGGATGAAATGAGAACCACGGCGGTTGCCAGGACTCTCCAATACCATTTCTGGCGTTGGCTTATCGCTGCGATTGGTCAGCGGCCTCGCTCCCTGCTGGTGTCAACACACGTCTGTCCGAGGCCCCTGGCCTAATCCTGAGGTGGTGACACAGGTTGTGTGGATCCTACGGGCAGGACACGCTCAGGGCTTGTAGGAGAGAAAGTGGGCCTCTTGCTCTTGTTATTTAATTTCCGTTTCATCTGTTGGCCTTTGAACAGGAAATACATTTGCATGGTCCAAAAATTTAAAGTTCTCGAGGGTCTTTTGTGCGCCCTCCTCCCCTGCCCCGGGCAGCCAGCGCCCTCCCCGAGGGTCACCCACGTTTGGGATTCGTGGCGGCTCTTCAGAGACGCTCAGGCCCACTCAGCACACACGTGTCATCTAACACACCTGCTGGAGACCGTTCCCTATCAGTCCACAGAATCTCTGCTCTCTTTTAAAATATTTTTTATTTTATTTTATTTTGTTCTTATTAGAATTTTAAAAATTGTAATAAAATAAACGTAAGATTCACCATCTTAGCCACTTTCAAGTGCACAGTTCAGTGGCATTAAGCATGTTCTCCTTGTTGTGCAGCCGTCCCCGCCATCGTCTCCAGGACTTTCTCATCTTCTCAGACTGAAGCTCTGTCCTCGCTGAACACTCACCCCGTCCCCTCCCCTCCCCTCCCCCAGCGCCAGGGCCCCGCTTCCTGTCTCTGTGGGTCTGTCTCCTCTGGGGCCCTCACACGAGCGGAGTCCTACAGGATTTGTTTTTTTGTGTCTGGCTTGTTTCGCTCAGCATCATGTCTTCCCAGTTCATCCATGTTGCAGCACGCGTCAGGATTTCCTTCTTTTCTAAGGCTGAATAGTATTCCTTTGTGTGGATGGACCACAGCTTGTTTATCCACTCACCTGTTGATGGACACTTGGGTTGCTTCCACCTTTTGGCTACTGTGAAAAATGCTGCAGTGAACATGGGTGTGCAAGTATCTCTTCAAGACCTGTTCTCAGTTCTTTTGGGTCGATCCCCAGGAGCGTGATTGCTGGGTCTTTGGTGACTCTATGTTACAGTTTTTGAGGAACTCTGTTCTTTTTTACAGCTGCGTAATACTCCACCAGGCTGTCTTCCTGTGCTCTGTTGATGGACAGACAGTGGTGGCTAATTCTTTGCAATTGGGGAGTGGGCCTGGTGAATTCACCTCTGAGGGGTCTACCTGAAGGATAAATCCCTCGGAACCAAGGTCTGTCTGTGCTGTTGGTGACATGGCTCCAAGTCACACACAGCCGATCCCTTAACTGGTGCCTGCACCGGGCGATCACTGACTCTTTCTTCTTTGCCATCTGGTGGGCGACAAATGGCCCCATACTGGTGGTGGTGTGCCTTTCTCTAATCGCAGAGCACAGGACATCTTGGTTTATGTTAACGAGCCTTTTGTGCTCTCTTCCCAGAAAACTGTCTGTATCTTTTGCACATTTTTCTCTCAGGCGTGTTTAGCTGGTTTGTGAGAACCCTTATGTATCAGGGACATTAGCCACTTGTCTGTGACAAAAATTAGTTGCAAACGCATTTCCCAGTCTGTCATTTTTCTTACAACACTTTGGACTATTTGATTGGCGAGGATTTCTTTTATGTTGGTGTGATGTCTGCACCAGCCTCTCTTGTTGGGCGCCTGGGTTTGGTGACATGGTTGGGAAGCCCTCCCTGTCTCGTGGGTGCTGACGGGTTCCGACATCTGCAATGCATTGGGAATTTTGCCCTGGGGAAAATGAAAGGCACAACTTCATTGTTTTCTGGATTTCTACCCAACTGCCCATCACCATTTATCGGATTGTCCATCTTTCCTCCACTGACCCAAGATGCTAACTCTGTCATGCACGAACTCCCAAGTATTTTGCTCTATTTTTGGACCTTGTCCAGTTCCTTTGCTCTGTCCTCTTACTTGCCACAACTCTGCGGTGTCACTATGGCAACTCTGTAACACGCTTTGAGTTGATTGGCTCATTCTTGATGAGTTTTCTTCCTTTTAGAATTTTCCTGGTTGTTTTTCCACGTGAACTTCGGCATCAGCCCATCTTGCTGCACAAAGGCCTCTGCACTGCTGTTGAGTTTGTGCCTTTTATGGACGACGACATAGGGAATGTTGGCCGCTTTTGATGCTGTCTCTGTGTCCGGAATTGCAGGCCACCCTTCTGTGTGTCGGTGGCTCCTATTGTGTCCTGGGCAGGGCCTCAAAGTTTTCTTCACGAGGATCTGGTGTTGCGGGTCTCCCAGGAGGTGGAAGGAAGCAGCTGCCCCTCCCAGGGCCCCTGTGCCAACCTGTTCCCCAGGGGCTCCCATGGGGCCAGCAGGAGGAAGTCAGACTCCCCCTGTGGTCACGCTGGCCCAATGGCTGGCTCTGGGGGGCAGGGGTCTCGTCTCCCCTCGTCCTGCGTCTGGACCCTGAGCTGACACGGAGCCTTTTCTTTTCCAGGCTGGAGAGATGTGACTTGAACGTGGTGGAGCTGCTGAGACAAGCCTCTGGCTGGGTGTTTGAGAATCCCGGTGAGGGTGGCGGCCATGGTCTTGTCAAGGGCAGCGTGGGGACAGGCTCCTTTTCCCTGACCATCACTGGGGTGCCCTGGGCCCTCTTCCTGTCTGTCTCCTGCAGCATCCTCAGGTCCTGCAGGCAGGGCCCATGCTTCTGGCAGGGGCAGGGGTGACGCAGTCCTCACCAGCCCCCGTGGGCGCTTCTGTCCCAGCGCTGGGCGTGGTGGAGTTCCGGGTGCTGAGCACCAACTTCAGGGACTACGCCGTCGTCTTCACCCAGCTGGAGTTCGCCGATGAGGCCTTCAGCACCGTGGAGCTCTACAGTGAGTGGGCCTGGAGGCCAGGGCCTGCCGAGGGGGCTCCCCCGCTGCTGCCACGCCATGCTGCGGGCGCTGTGCTCCGAAGGCCTGGGCTAGAGAGGGCCCCAGGGTCAGGGGCTCCTGGCCTCGGAGGGGCTGGCAGCGGTAGTGGGGAGGGGCGATGCGGCTGGCCCCGTGCCCCCTGCAGTGAGATGGCAGCCTCACCCTGCTCCTCATGCCACGGGCCTCATCCCTGCACAGTGGCCAAGTGAGGCCCCCATGCCTCCCTCGTCCTCTCCCGCTCCTGCACTTGCCCTTCTGCAGGGGGCACAGCCCCTCATGGCGGGGAGGGACCAGGTACTCGATGCCGGCTGGGGATGGAGGGGCGGTGCATGAAGGGCCTTGGGGTCAGAGGAGGGCAGAACCCCTGGATGGCTCGAGTCCTGCGGTAGACCCGGCCCCTCCCGGCCCCAGGCCCGGCTCTCAGAGGACACCCCCCGCAGGTCGGTCGGAGCTGGCCAGCCAGGAGGCTGTGCACCTCTTCGCCAAGTGGAGCAAGGGCCTGGGCTTCCTGTCACAGCAGCAGGCCCAGCTGCAGAGGGACCGTGAGTGCCTGCCCGGGGGCCCCCACCGTCCGAACATTTGTTGACTCCTGCTGGTCTCAGGGACCTCCTGGCCTCAGGGAGTCAGGCAGGACTTGGGGCGGGGGTCTTCAAGGAGGGACCTGTCCCCTGCCCAAAATCAGACCTGCAGGGACGCCCCTTCTCAGATGAGGCTGTGGGCGGGACTGGCAGGCCTGCTGCAGGAGAGCCCCGCCCGGTCCTCAC
This sequence comes from Equus asinus, assembly GCF_041296235.1. NCBI lineage: Eukaryota > Metazoa > Chordata > Mammalia > Perissodactyla > Equidae > Equus > Equus asinus. The sequence goes on from NC_091799.1 coordinate 10,692,535, forward strand.
AGCCGTCTCACTTCCCCCCAGTCACCTGTGCGCACAAGGCCTTCCAGGTAAGCTTCCTCCCGATGGCGGCCCCGGGACCCCTGCAGGGCAGCCCTTCCCAGTGGCAGTGCTCCACTGCCGGGAAGGATCGGGGGCGGGGTGCATCTATGGGCGAGTCCGGGTCCCCCAATGCTTTTTTTGGTTTTCAGTGAATGCTGTGGCTCCCCGGGCATGGTGCCTGCCTTGTCCGGGTGGAGGCTGGCCAGGGCCTGCCCTCCTCACCCGGCCGCCGGGTGCTGGGCCTCAGGCTGGCTGTTCCCAGGGGCTCTCGCTGTGGATCCCAATAAAGCCATTCCACAAACCAGCCCGATGCCTCTTGCTCGCGTGCTGGGCGGGGCCCTGTGCAGGGCTGATGGGGGCTGGACGGGGAGCTGCCTTCTCGGGGCTCCGGCAGGCGCAGGGAGAAGAGAAGAGGACGGGTGGGATGGGCTCACCAAGGGCTGAGCTACAGAGCATAGAGCCAGCTCCGGCACGAGAGGGCTGCACCTGCGTCCCTCACCAGAGTCCCCCTGGGTGCGGTTTGGGCTGGGTGCTGGGCTGAGGAAGCTGGGACTGATGCCCACCAGGGCTCTTGGCTTGGGTGTGCTGTGTCCATGGCACAAGAGTTTGGGGCCCTGGCCTGGGGCTCTGGGCCAGGAGCAGGGTCCAGGACCCCAGAGGGCCTGAGCCTATCGCCCTCCTGTGCTCTGTGGGGTCGGGGGGGGCGTGGCTGGTCTGATGTCCTGGCAGAAGCACGGGCTGCGGGGGAAGCTGGGCTGGAAGCAGGGTGAGGGGCTGCCCACTGCTCATGGTGAGCTGTACACAGGGTTGCCTCGTCCTTCAAGGTGGGACAGGTACACCCACGTGTGAACATACACACACATGCACATGCACACACACAACCAGCCCGGGCCCCTCTGTGGCTGCCAGCTCAGGGCATTTAAGAGGTAGCCCCGATGTCGGGGCAGCCCTGTCTGAGCCCCATCTTCACGGTGGTCATGCTTCCCTGGTGCAAATCTCCGCATGCAGTCACTCAGTAACTCCTCCCGGCCGTCTGCCTCTCTCCTGGGGGGCCAGGATGGGAGGCCCAGGGGCAAGACGGCTCCAGGGGAGTGACCTCGGGAACATGATAGCTTCCGTCTTCAGAGGCCTCCTAGGCAGGCGGCACCCACTGGCGGCTGTGCTGCCCTGAGGGCTGAGTGCTCAGGCCGGCCCTCTGTGTCTGGGGAGGGGAGGGCCCAAAGCCCCCTCCCTCCCCATCGGCCCACCCCAGGCTGGCCCGAGACTCCGGGTTGGCCCGATGCTACGGCTGGGCCAGGTGGGCAGGGAGATTTAAACGCAGCATCGGGGCAGCTGAGGGAGGAGGGTGAGGATGGGGCCGGGGCGGCTGCTGCCCGTGCTGGCCCTGGCACTGGTGCTGGCTGTGGGGTCCCAGCCGCAGGAGCAGATCCCCAGGGAGGCCCACAACCTCAACTGGAGTAAGGTAAGCTGCGTGCCCATGGTCCCTGAGCCAGGTGCCCTGGCCACAAGGGCCAGGGATGCGGTGGGGGAGCAGCTGGATCACTTCCTGGAAACCTTCAGAGGGCATCCTGAAACAGTGTGCAGCGCCCGAGGCTGGCGGGAGGTTCAGGCATGGGCTTCTGCTGGCCCAGCGGGGCAGCCCACCTGGGTTCTCCCTGAGGGGCTGACAGTAGGGCCTGCAAAACTCAACTGACAACCACGGACCACACTGAACAGGAGCCCTGAGGAGGGGGCAGGGCAGAGGGCCCCAGACAGGTGCTGGCTGAGGTCGCCTGGAGATACCAGGTGGGCAGAGGGGAGGTGGAACGAGCAGAGCATGTTCTGGAATAACGAGACCACTGGCTGGGTGGAAGGTTCCGGTGGGGTCGGCTGTGGGCGCAGGCTGAGAAGACTGTGGGAGCGTGGGTTTGCGGCAGGAACAGTCAGTGGGCAGGGTGCAGGGGCGAGCTGGAAGGGCTGGCCCCCAGGAGGACCACGCGAGAAGCCAGCTCACACGCGATGCCCACGGCCCAGCCCTGTGCTGCCTTGGGCCGGACCAGCTGGGCACCTGCCCTCCACGGCCTGGGGTGGGCAGCTGTGGACTCTGGAGGTGGGCTGGGCCTCAGGCAAGTGTCACTCGTCCCGTGAGTTCTGAGGTCCTGTCTGGGCCCCGGGGAGCACGGCAGCACCCAGGGTGGCAGCTCCTACCTCTGTGCTTCCCCCTCCCTCTCTGCAGTTTGCAGGGTTCTGGTACATTCTTGCCATAGCCTCTAATGCCCCAGGATTCTTGCCGAGCAGAGACAAGAGGAAGCTGGGGGCGTGCATGGTGAGGGTTCACAAAACGGGCCAGCTGAAGGTGGTCCTCGCCTTCAACCGGTGAGTGCGCGAGGGCGGGGTCCTGGCACGCCCTTCGCAGACCCCTGGCTGCATCTCCCCTTCCCCAGGTGAGGGGCAGCCAGACCCGTGGGTCGGTCTGGAAATCCCACAGGGATCCCCACAGCCAGACCCCCATCACTTCCTGCCCCTAAAGTCCAGAGGGCTGCATGGGAGAGGCCTCTGCAGCCACTGGCACTGGGCAGGCAGGGGTGTTTGGAGCGTTTCCCATACGCCGTGGGACCCCACTTCCCCCAGTCTATACTGGAAAATTCCAGAACAACTGAGCCAAGAAGGGGCTCGCTGGCCGCAAGCTCTCAGCACCCCTGCCCCGCAGGTCGCAGGGGTGCCAGTCGCACACGTTACTTCTGCGGAAAGACAGGAAGAAGGCCGTGTTCAGGAACACCCGTACGTCTGATGGCCGGGCCCGAAGGAAGACCTGGGGTGGGAGAGTCCTGGCTAAGGCCACCGAGATACTGGATGCGATGCCCCTGACCGTACTGCCCCCAGCTGCCCTTCTGCCCCCGAGAACGTGGGTGGGCGGGACAGACACCGAAGCACAAGGTGGCCAGGCTGGCTGTGGTCCCCAGGCCTTGCCTTCCCAGAGCCACACGGCGCGCGTGCGCCCAGGCTGGGCCTGGAGAGAGGGATCAGGGTGTCTCTGCGACCCCTTCCAGACCCCCACTGGGCATTGGGCACTTGGGTGGGCGGTCCAGGTGTGAGTGGCGGCTCTGTGCCCTGTGCCCCTGCAGTGAAGGGCGTGGAGGGCTTCCGCGTGCTGTGCACCGACTACAGCTCCGGCCTCGTGCACCTGCGCCTGGGCCGGGCCGGCCGCTCCTCCAAGACCCTACTGCTCTTCAGTGAGTCCGGCCACCCCCAGCCCCTAGCCTGGGCCTCCTGGGCAGCGAGTGCGGAGGGTGCGGGCAGGGAGGGGCGCCGAGGGGGACAGAGGGGGACCGAGGAGGGTGGAGCTCAGAGGTGAGGACATTGGCAAAAGGGAGACCTCTCCCCAGGCAGCTTGGCACCGTCACAGACCAGCACAGACCGGGTGCTTCCACGCGGACACGTGGTCCTTGCAGCTCAGGGTCCAGCACGCTGCGGGCCTGGCGGGGACCCTCTGCCTGCTTTGCAGACGGCCGCCTTCTCGCTGTGCTCGTGTGCCCGGGGAGAGAGTTCTGGTCTCCTTCTTCCCCCAGGGGCACCAGTCTCATCACGAGGACCCCACACTCACGACCCCATCTGACCCTAATTACCTCCCAAGGCCCCCCCTCCTGACCCCATCACACAGGGCTTCAACATGCAGTCCACAGGGGTCAGTCACAGCCCAGGAGGTGCAGGCTGCAGCAGGGGTGACGTGGGGCTGGGTTGGGGTGGGTGGGTAGAGCATGGGGCCCTGGACATCGGGACCACCCAGGCAGGTCTCAGAGGTGACCACAGCACGGTGAGTGGGGGAGGCCAGTGGCCACTGCAAAGGGGGCAGTCAGAAAGCAAAAGTAGCCGCCCCCCACAGGCTGACAGTGGGAGGAGGGGAGGAGAGGCAGTGGTGACAGCAAAGGCTGGATGTGGAGCCCCCAGGATGTTTTGCCTGGGGGTGGGCTGGGTGGTGTGGAAGTGACCGGGGTCGGGGAGGGGCATGACCCCACTTCCAGGCACCCCAGTGGGTGGGATGAGCAGCCCAGTTGGAGAAAGTGGGAAATGCCCCCTGAGGCTGTGGGCTGTGGGGGTCCGGTGCAGCCCCAAATGGCCGGACCTGGAAACTCTGACGTGACTCTGCTTTCCAACCGCAGGCAGACAGACCACATCCAGCTTCCCAAGTATGAAAAAATTCGTAGACACGTGTGAGATGTTGGAGCTCTCAAAGAGTGCGACCATTCTCCCGAAAGACGGTAAATACAGTTGCAAGGCTCTGGGTCCAGGACAACAGCGTCCTGGCCTCACCTGCCCATCCCACTAGAGAGCTGACTCACATGGGGAAGGAGAGATGAGAGGACGACAGTGCCACATTTTTAAAGATCTGAAGCCAACTGTGAAGGCACGCCTGCATGTGCGTCCCCATGCCCGCCTCCTGGTCCTCTACCAGCATCAGCTTGTCACCCCTGCAGGCCCTGCACAGGGAGCGAGAGGCGGTGCCCGGGGCACAGATGCTCTGTCTGATCGGGTCTCTGAGGCTGCGGCTAGAGGACCAGGGGCTGTGTGGCTCTGCCCTCTGAGGTGCCCAAGACTAGCATTTATGAAACGAGGGCGAGCCAGCACATGTCACGGGCAGAGGTGGGCTCCCTGAGAACGGCCCCTGCCCTCTCATCGCCTCTCTCCTCTCCCACAGCCTCCTGTGCGCACACCATCCTGCCGTGAGAGGGAGCCGCCCGCCTGCTCTTTCCTTCGGGGCTTGACTTGCGGTCCCCTAGACCCCTGGAGTGTTGTTCCAGGTTGCAGGTCTCACATCCAGCTGCTTGTTGAGAAGCATTTGGTGACCCCAAAGCATTGAAGGTGTGGAACCCAGGGCCACGGCTCTAGCCCAGAGGGATCTTTTATGATCATTGAGCAATGTAGGCAGGAGGGCACATGCTGATTGGGCAAGGAGATGCCAAGCCAGACCCCTTCTTCCTGTGTCCTCCAGACCACATGGCAGAAAGATGCTGCTGTCCCCCATCTGCTGTGAAATAGACCGCGATCTGGTCCAGTGTCATCCTTGCCATGTGCCTTCTCTGTAGAATCTATGCCACTGTTTTCTGTGTCCTTGACATCCTACACTTCCTCAGGAAGCCGTTCACTTCTTGACCAAACATTTCCAAGCACTTATCATGTGCCAGGAACAGTGCTGGCTGCTGGGGGAGAGCAGGGAGCAAATCTGCACAGTCCCCGCAGAACCGATGCCTTATCAGGAGAGGTGGATGCCGTGCAGACACCCAGGCACACGAGGACAGACTCAGAGAAACAGATCTGGAGGCGACAAGTGCAGAACAAGGGCAGGGCTGACTCTTTCCAGGTGAGGGAGGAGGGGTCAGGGAGAGCTTCTTGGAGGAAGCAGCATTTGAGCTGAGAAACGGAGAGTGGTGGGAGTTAAGTAAGTTATGGTGGGGCTGGGGGAGCAGGACATCCCCGGAAGAGGAAACTACCTTTGAACCCCAGAGTGTTGGAGATGGAGGGAAGCGCGTGGACTCGGGGGCCATGCTGGAGACGCAGGGAAGCGCGTGGACTCAGGGGCCACGCGGAAGGGTGACATCATGGTGGGAAAGGCAGGCGAGAGAGGTGGTTCAGTCCCAGGAGAGGGAACCCCAGAAGAGCAGGGCTGGGGCTGAGGTTGGAGGAGCTCCAGGGCCCCCTGTTGGAGTGTCTTGTAGGAGCTGGAGTTCAGAGCGGGGATCTAGGTGGCAGAGAGACACTCTGGAGTCCCTGATCTGTATTTGGTAATGGACGTCACAGCACGGATGAGATCATCTAAGGAGAAAATAACAGGATGGAATCAGTCAGCCACTACCGTGTAACAGACAACCCCAAAGCCTCTGAGCCATAAAGCAACACAAGGTCACTTAGCTCTCCCATCTGGGCGTCAGCTTGGGACCGGCTGATGTTGGTGGGTCTCTGTTGGGCGGCTCTGCTGATCTCCGCTGGGTTTGCTCTTGCAGTTTGGGTTGGAGGTGCAACCAGGAGGTGGGTTGGTTGGGGCTGGCTCATCAGAGGTGGCTCTGCTCCACACGTCCCTCATCCTTTACCCGGTGGGCTAACCAAGACATGTTCATCTCACAGCAAAGACGAAGGCACAGCAGGTCAGGAAGAAACTCGAGTCCTTTAAAGACTCAGAACAGGCACACTGTCATTTTCGCCTCGTCTCTGAGTCAAGTCACAGTGCCAAACCCAAAGGCAGGAGGCCGGGAGATGCACTTCGCTTCTCCAGTGGGAAGCCCTCGGCTAAGGGCGCGGGTGCAGGAAGGGGGGACGGGCCAGACCCCACGCACAATCTGCACCAGCTCTCACTCTCAGCCACAATCCTTCAAGCCACCTCTGCGGGTCGTGTCTTCACCCAACCTTCCGTCTCCGCTCCCCCAAGCCTCCTCAGATCAGGGCAGCGGGCTTGAATCTGGGGTCTTGGGGTCTACATCCTTCAGCGGCGCCTCTAGATCGCACGCCTTTGAACTAAATGAGAAGTCATCGGACTCCCACATGCTCACCCCCCACGGTGGGACAGAGGGCAAATGACTTCGACACGCCCTGCATGAGAAAGAAGAATGGGGGACACAGCAGCCGCGGCCCATGGCAGTTCTGCAGTCCCGCTGGGACAACACTGTCGGGTCTCGTTACTCTGGGGGTGGGGTGTTCCCGGAAGTTTATGTTGGGGTCCTGGTCCATTGACCTCTTGGCTCTGTCCTCTGAGACCCCCTTCCTTTTCCACGTGCCCCTCACTCGCTCTGGCCATCACTGAAGGAGGTGCTGGGACCTGCACCTGATCCCTTGTGGAAATCAGAGCCTTTCTCCTCTTTGCACCACCCAGTCACCGCTTTTGCCAACACAGCTCTTTCAAGTGCTTTGTGGGTTTTCGATGCACCTGGTTCTGATTTACTCCAGGTGCCAAAAGCCACATCCACAGTTCCTTAGGAAACTGCCTCTTTCTCCAGATTTGATTATGAGAGTTTTGGGGTCACCAGCCCGCTGAGGGACTGTGTCTCAAGCAGCCTAGAACCCTCTGGGACAGCCCGAAAATCTACTTGGCACACCTTAAATCTTTCAGAGGTCCTGACCGTTGACTTACAGAGCCTCAAAATGAATTCATTTGGGAACGGCCAAAAGAATTGCAATTCAGATACACAAACTACTGTGAACCATAAGCAAATCTGGAGAACACGGGAGGGAGCTGCGGTTATAGAGAAAAGGGGCAGAGGGCGGGGCTGCTCTAAAGGAAAGTCTGCTGGGGAGAGGATCAGACCAGGGCAGCAACAGCTTCTCATTGGCTGGGCTGCAGGGTTTCTAATTGGCTGAGCTGCAGTGTTTCTAATTGGCTGGGCTGCAGTGTTTCTGACTGGCTGGGCTGTGCTATTTCTTATTGGCTGGGCTGCAGTGCTTCTGATTGGCTGGGCTGTGCTATTTCTTATTGGCTGGGCTGCAGTGCTTCTGATTGGCTGGGCTGTGCTATTTCTTATTGGCTGGGCTGCAGTGCTTCTGATTGGCTGGGCTGTTGCATTTCTGATTGGCTGGGCTGCAGTGTTTCTGATTGGCTGGGCTGTTGCCACGTGGTAGAGAAGTCTTCCCTCAGAGGGAAAGTGGTTGTACTTCCAGTTTGGAGTAATTGACTAGCCACCGATGGGGGGAGGGCTCCCCCTGCAGGCCCTCCCTACCCAGTTTAGTTAAGGTTTCTTTATTAATTTCCACAGGACAAAACATGTCACATGACATCCTGGTTCAGTTTGTCCCCAAGACCGGGTCTGGCTGCAGCACCTGCATTTGGTTTTGTTCCATCTGTGTTTTAATGGCCATGTCTCAGGTTTGATCCCAGGGCAGCCTCAGCCCTCCCATGGGGTTTGCTTTGGGAATCACAGCGCCTAAGATCCTGCTGGGCCCCTGCTCACCCCCTACCACGTGGGGCCCTTTCCTCTGGGCATCCCCAGGTGGGCACACTCACACACTCACACACACACACACACACTCTGGCTGCCCTGCTGGGGGTCAGAAGGGGAGCCTACCCTGGGGAAGTGACGGGGGAAGGAAGAAAGGTTGGAGGCGGCTCTGCCATGGGGCGGGAGCATCCAGTCCCCTAGCCACACGCAGCGCCCATAGCATGGGGAGGGGGAGAGATGCCAGGCTGGTGGGCAGGGGGTCCCCAAGGTGCCCAAGGGGCTGCCTGGGCCAGGCCACCCCCAGAGCAGCCTGCAGAGGACAAGGTCCCAGGTCTTGTGTCCACCACTCTGGGCACCTGGCAGTGGGATGTGAGCCCCTACTGTGTGTGTGTGTGGGGGGGGGACTTCAGGAGAGAAGCCCTCTGCTCACTCCTCTGTAAACTGAGGTGCATAGAAGGGTTGACCCCAAGGGTCCCACGGGCTCGTAGAAGGCTCTGGTGACCTTAGTGCTCCACCCATGACCCATGTGCTCCGAGTCCTTGGAAAATGCTTTCTGCTCCCTGGAGGTCCTTCTGAGCAGAGGGCTGCCTGGAGGCTTGCGGCCTTGGGACCTGGGTAGTGCAGAACGTGGCAGAGCACTGGGCCACTTGTCCAGGGACCAGGGACAAGGCCGTCCTTGTTGGAGCCTCGGGGTCCTCCTTTGGAAGTGGGGCGGAGTCATTGCCCTGGCTGGGCTGAGGAGGCCTCATGAGTGAACTGGACACGCCAGGCTCAGTGGAGGGAAAGAGGGGACAAGGGAGGCTTCCGAGGTCATGCACGTGGCCCCTGGAGCCTGTAGGTCCTGCCCCTTTGCCCCTGGGCCCTGGTGGATCCAGTGCCTAGACTACACCCAAAGGTGTGTCTTCTGTTTTCTGGTTTCCAGTCCGGGGCTGCAGTGCTGGGGCTGACCACCAGGGGGCGGGCTGTGCCTGCTCTGCTCATGGAGCAACCTGATCAGGGAAGGGACACCCACGGGTCAATCTGGGCTCCCCCCACCCCCCAACCCTACAGGCACCTTCTATCGTGGGCATCCTTGTCCACACTGTGAGCTGCTCAGAGGCGGGAGGGGGCTCTGAGATCCTCTCCTTGTTCTTGCAGCTACTTTGCCCCCAGCACTCACCCTGAGCAGGGCTGTGTTGGGCCTGGGGGTGGACGGCACCCACATGGTCCCTGCTCTCCAGGAGCTCACAGCCTGGAGGAGGAAGGGACAAAGCGTGAAAGCAAATCCACACGAAAGAGAAGAGCAGGGACTACAGGGAAATGAAGCAGGTGCTGGAGGGAGGGCCGGGAGCCCCTAGGTGGATCCAAAAGGCCTCTGTGGGGACATTTGTTGGCACCAGAAGGACAAGAGGACCCAGCCCTGCATCCATCTGTGGGTGGTGTGCTGGGGGTGGGGGCAAGGGAGGAGCTCAAAAGTACAGAGACTTGAGGCAGGAGGGAACTTGGCCAGAGGGGAGGTGAGAAAGGAGCCAGTGTGGCTGGAGAGAGCTGAGGAGGGCGGGAGGCAGAGAGGGAGGAGGGTGGGAGCAGAGGAGGGAGAGGGGGAGGAGAGATGGGAGGAGGAGGGAGGAGAGATGGGAGGAGGGAGGAGAGATGGGAGGGAGGAGGAGGAAGTCTGCCCAGACTTCAGCCTGGAAGGGGGAACTTGTTGTCACGCTGTGTGACAGCACTGCCCTAACTTAGTGCTTACAAGAACATTGACCGTCTCACAGCTTCTGTACCAGGATCCAGGCTCCTCAAGGTCTTGCAGGAGCCTGGGGCTGCGGTCTCATCTGAGGCTTGATGGGGGTGGGGTCTGCCTCTGAGAGCATTCACGGGGCATTGGCAGGATTCCATTTGGATGGGGGCGAGTCTCAGATCTCTTCTGTCTGTGGGTATTGACCTTCTGTCAGTTCTTTGAGCTGGGGCCTCATAAGGCATCTCATGGTATCTGACCTTGCTTCTCCAGAACAATGGATCCCAGAGACAGAGAGAGAGACAGATAGACAGAAACAGAGAGAGGCACAGAAGAGAGACAGAGATAGAGAGAGAGAGACAAACAGATAGACAGTGACACAGAGAGAGACATAGAAGTGAGACAAAGAAAAGAGAGACAGATAGACAGAGATGAGAGACAGAGAGAGAGCAGAGACAGACAGAGAAAAAGAGGAGAGACAGACAGAGAGACATACAGACAGATAGAACAGAGAGGAAGGATAGAGAGACAAGGGACAGAGAACAGAGGAGAGAGGGAACCAGGCAGCAGTCACAGACTTCCATTCACTCAGTCTTGGAGGTGACGTCCCACCACTTTGGCCTCTTCTGTTGGTGAGAAGCCAGTCACAAAGCCCACTCCCCCTCGAGGGGAGGGTGGCATAGGATAAGGGACCAGGAGGTGGGAGTGCTGGGAGCCACTGTGGGGGCTGCCTCCCACCTAGGCCGAGATGAGCACTTGGACCTGAGTCTAAACAGAATAGGAGGAGCCGGGAGGTTGTACGCTGCGGGAATGATGTCTGAGTATCACTTCATTTCACCCCTCCCCGGGGGGACCAGGAACAGGCGGGAGGGGAAGTGACTCCCCAGACCCCAGAGCAGACCCAGGCCTGTGTGAGCTGCGTTCTCTGTACGCCCAGCCCTTGTGTCATCCTTCCACTGCTAGGTCTGTGCACGAGCCACATGTGACACCAGCCCACGGGTTGACAGGCACTGCACGCACTGACAGGTCTGTACACCTGATGACGTCCTTAGGAAGCAGATGCCAGAACGACCCCCACTGTGCAGCTGGGGAGACTGGGGAGGACTGAGAGGCCCACAGCTTGTCCAGGGTGACGTCACTGGTGAGGAGGAGGACCCAGGTCTGAACCCGGCTCTGCGTCCTCAAAGCTGGGGCCCTGGTTGCACCCAGGCCTCCCCGGAGGCTGTGGGGTGGGCCGTGTTGGGGTGACTGTGTGTGGACAGGCGTGGGGTGGAGGGCAAGCAGTCAGCAGCCCAGGGGGCCATGGGAGGTCTTGTGTGAGGAGGAAGCATCAGTCAGGGGACCCCAGGCAGTGACCTCACAGAGCCCAACAGAACATGACACCCTGGGGACCAGGCACCCACATCTGAGAGACAGCTCCCCACAGCTCACTTAGCTGGAGACGGTGGAGTGACCAGCGTTTTTCCGTGCTGCATCCCCACGTCCCGAGGCCGCAGCCTCAGGGAAGCCCGCGATGAGAGCATCTTCCGACGGTGCAGAACTTGGGTGCCGTCTCACCCCAGACTCTTCTGGCCATTTACCCAGAGGGACCCAAAGTAACACAGGGAGGCCCAGGGCAGGCCAGTCCAGAGCAGGCCACCACTCTGATCCCACCTGGCAGCCTATGTCCCCTCTCCATGTGTGTGTGTGTGTGTGTGTGTGTGTGTGGTGGGGGGAGCTTCTGGGGTGGGCCCGCCCTGAGCAGGAGCAGGCTGATGAGGGCTTGGAAACCGGGTGGGCAGGTCAAGTTTGCACCCCAGGTCAAGCCTGGGTGGGACGTGGAGTGCTGGGGTGTCACCCTTCTGCCCAGGCTTATCCCGAGCCCTCGAGATGTCTCTCTTTCATCCTGGTGGAGGTCTGTGCAGACACAGGTCTGTACTGATCTGACAGCAGGTCAGTGGGCAGAGGAAGCAGGGGCGAGGGCAGGCAGGGCTCTGATGGCTTGGGGCCGGCTGCCGGTCACTGTCTTTGCAGCGCTCCACCAAGGAGATGGGTGAGGAGCTGGTGGACGGGCTCATCCGCTCCGTCTCCCAGATGGAGGGGCAGGTGCGCCCCACGGCTGCATCAGCAGCTCTGAAGGGAGGGCGGGCTCCTGGGGCCGCTCCTGAAGGAGTCCTGGAGCAGGTCAGGACCCGCCACCCCTGCAGGGGGAACCATCACCTGCTCCTGCAGGAGACCCTGAGCCACCTCGTGACCCCCCACCCCTGCAGGCGGAGCCGGCTCTGGAACCTCCCTCGTCACCCTCCCCCAGCCACACCTTCCACCCCCTCACCCACTAGAACTTTCCTTTCCCTCCCCTCTTATTATTTCTTTTCCTTTTTGTATGGTTTCTTTTATTTTAAGGTTTAAAGCAAACATAATAAAATTTAATTCTTTATCCTTTTAAAACTGTACAATTTGTGAACATTGAGTCCATTCACAATGCTGTGCAACCATCACCACAGTCTAGCTGCAGAGTATTTCACTCCCCAGAAGGAAGCCTTGTCCCAAAGCGCTCACTCCCCATTCCTCGCTCCCTCGGCCCCGCAACCCTGATCTGCTTCCTGTCTCTGTCCTTTACCTGTTCTGGATGTTTCCTGTAAACGTAATCATGCAGTAGGTGGCTCTTGTGTCTGCCCACATTTAAGAGAGGACTGATTAATTTTGTTTTTTTATTTAAAATAGCATTTTTGCTACCTGAAAGGGAAATCCCAGATGGGTTAAAGATGAGATGCATACAGTGAAGCCCTATGGGGAATATGAGACACTGTTCTAAGAGTGACACCAGAGCCAGAAGCCAGACAGGAAATGCCTGCTCTTCCTATGACCAAAACAGAAACAAGAAGAACGTAGAAAGCTGGAACGACCAGCCACAAACTGAAGAGCATTCCTCACAACCCAAGGCCAGGGAAAGGTTTCACATCCCCGCGGTCCAAAAACTCTGGAAAGCCAATGTTTCCAGAAGGGACAGAGAGCAAACCCGGGCAGTTCCAAGGAGGGGGGACGCAGACGTTGCCCATGTCAGAGCTGCTCCACCTCCCCGACGAGGACACGCGTCCCGGACACTGTGGAGACAGCACTGGGCTCCGTCAGACTGGCAGGCTGCTAGTCTGCTGGCGACCAGCTGCAGTGACAACGTGAGGAAGCAGAGGCCCCGGCAGGTCCCCTAGAGACAAGCCTGCAAGGATCGTCCTCTCTGGAGAACATGTGCAGGACCATCGAGGGTCCCAGGCGCGCATCTTCTGGCAGCGCAAGTCCCAGTTCAGCCCCCAGGAATTCTTGCCCAATTTTTCAAGATGTGTTTTCAAGAGTCTCCATCACAGCGCGGGCGGGACTAGCAGGGAACCCGCAACAACGCTGACGTCCACTGAGCGGGGCTGGGACCCGCCAACCCCATGTGTGTTCCCACATGTGTGCGATGCGCATCTATGAATGTGAGTCTGTGTGCGAGACAGACAGAGACAGAGACAGAATAAGAGACAGAGAGAGCCTGAGAGATGAGCACTAAGCCGTTCACGGGGCACCTCTGGGGGAGGGACTTTCCAACCGCCTGTCTTCTCCTTCAGGCGAGGTTTAACCTTTTTAGAATGTGTGTGCATTCCTTTTCTATTTCTAAGAAGATTAGAATCATATGTTAAATGCTATCCATTTATCACTCATCTATGGAGTAAAGTACATTATTTAGTTTTTATTTTGAGAGATTTTTATTACAAAGACAATGAACATTTATTATAATAAAATAATGAAATCTAAAAGAATTAAGAATTAAGTGGAAACTCAGGAGTGCCCTTAACAGGCGGTGTTCACCATTCCAGTCTTTCCCTTTGTGTGCACGTGTGTGCGTGTGCAATTGAGTGTGTGTCTGCCTGTGCCCTGTGTGCATGAGCACATGTGTGGGTCTGATGCCTGTTCACGTGTGTGTGTGCGTGTGTGCACATGTATACGCCAGTGTGCCCGTGTGTGCGTGTGCACGGGTGGGTATCAGGTAAGGAGGATTCCAGGGCGTGTGCTCTTCTGGAACCTGACTTCCCCAGGGGCGACACTGTCAGTCAATCCTCTTCCTCTTCTGTGTCCCTGTCAGAATTTCCCAAGAGTCCCTCTGTGGGACGCAGGCTCTTCCGGCTTCTCACTCCCATCGTCCTGCTGAAGGCAACGTCTGCGTCCATAAACCTTTATTTCTTTAGCACAGGTCCCAAGAGGGGAGGTTCTGGGTCACAACGTAAACACGATGCTACGGTGTATGTCGCGGTCTCTGACAGCCAAGGTCTCCGTGTCCGCTTTGAGCCTGGTTTGGGAAAGAGGGGCTCAGAGACCCAGGCAGAGACCTCAGGGAGGAGGAGGAAGAGGAGCTGGGACCGGGTGAGGAAGGCACTTGGGGAGGCCCGCCCCGCTGGAGGCCCCGCCCCTCCCACGCCCTCACTCGCCTGAGCAGAGCAGCCTGACCTGCCGTCCAGTCCAGGACAGAAGAGGGCCCAGTCCTGACACTCCTCCTGCTCACCCTCCCCGCCCCTGGCAAGCGCACAGCACCTTCCTGAGTCAGGAAAGCTCACCTAGGTCAGCTCAGTGAGCCACAGGGATCCCCTTGAACCTTCTCCACCCAGGAGAAGGTCTCAGTCACAACAGCAGGACCCACTTGAGCTGGTGTGAGCGGAAGGGACCTCTACAAGGCACAGCGGGGCCTCACAGAAGGTGCCAGAAGGTCAGAGCATCCGGCTGGGGGCTTTGCAGCAGGCCACAGAGCCCACACCACACCTCAGGGTCCTTGAGCAGTGACCCCTGCCCCCGGCCCTGTGCCAGCCCCCAACCCATATGTCCAGCACATTCAGCTTCTTCGAGGGAGGGGGCTCTGCTCGGTGGGGATGCAGGAGAGAGCTCTGGGGACCTGGGAAAGGCATCACCCTTCGAGGCTTGATTTCCTCACCTGTGAAATGGGGGCAGCAGCTGACCTTACGTGGAGGCATGAAGACGAGGTCACTGAGATGACACTCGGAGCCCCGGGATCAAACCCACGAAGTCACCATCCTCACCAACGACACCGCCCATCACATCATCAAACTGCCCTGCGCAGGTGGCCCCTGGGAGCTGAGGTACCCTCTATCTGGGGAGCGGAGAGACGAGGTGGGGAGGGTGTGTCCCAGGAGCGCAGGGAAGCTCAGCTTGGCCGCCCGTCAGGGGAAGGAGCCCCGTCACTGGGCACCTCCACCTTTGGCCTGTGGCAGATGACACACGTCAGGGCGCCCCAGAGTGCAGGTGCCAACACTCAGACCGGTCCCTGTCCAAGGCCCAGGTCATGAGCCACGGGTCCTGTCCAGTCCCAGTGCTGTGATGGGTCTGACGGGGGAGCCCGGTGCTGTGGGACCCCACCTGAGGGACACCCACCCAGACTCCGGGTGGAGAAAGGCTTTCCGGAGGGACAGTGGGGTCAGAGTGTGTCGGGCACGCCCTCAGGGGACAGAGGGCAGAGGCCCTGGCTGAGGGCAGCGGGGAGCTTTCGGTGGGGTCACATCAGCAAGAACAACGCACGGTGACTGGTCCTTACCAGGCCTCTGCTCCCCACGCAAGTTATCACTGACTCCTCCGACAGACCACGGGGGGGCCGGTGCTGTCCTCATCTCACCAACAGGACCCTGAGGCTTAGAGACCTGCCCTTCTGTGCCCTACAGAGCGGCAGAGCCAGGATTTGAGCCCAGGACCCATTAGACCCCATGGAGCCTGCCTGACAAGGAGGCCACAGCTCGAGCCGTGGGACGGACCTCTGGGCTCTGGAGTCCAAGAAGCCAGGGAGACCCCGTCCTGCGGGGGGTAGGCTGGCCCCGGTACTGGGAGGGCCCAGGGTGCCCAGGGCCGGCCCTTCCCTGGCCACCACGCCCAGCCCCAAGCAGAGGGGGTGGCTCTGTCCCTTGAGTCCCGTGGGGGCTGGAGCCCTGGAGGGTGTGGTCCCCAGGCCGGCAGGACCCCTGAGCCTCAGGAGGCCACAGTGCAGGACAGCAGTTAGAACGACCCAAAGTTAGGGAGGTGGGGGCTCCAGTGCCTGCTCAGCCTCTCTCTGGCTGGTGACCCCAGGCGAGGCTCTGAGCCTCAGTTTCCCCATCTGTAAAATGGGGAAATAATGGGCCTCCTGATGGGTTGTTGGGAGAATTCCCTGAGGAATGACTTGTGGATCTCTGTCCGGTGCCTGGAGTGTGTTGAGTCACCTGCTGGGCTGTCACAGCGGTCCTCCAGGGCGCAGGGTCCTGGCACTCAGGCACCCTCCTGCTGCCCTGCTCCCAGGAATATTCAGCGCTATCTGAGGAGCTGAAGAAGATCCAGGATGACAGCAGGTCACAGGAGAGGGAGGCTCAGCGCTGGAAGGACAGCCAGACGCACTCCGTTTGACCATCTGGGGCCTGTGCTGTGACGCCCTCTGACCCCACCACAAATAAAGCCTCCTCCAGTTTGTATTCTGGCTTCTGAGGCTTCATTCATTCACTCATTCATTTACTAAGTCATTCATTCACTCATTCCCTCCCTCCGTCATTCATTCATTCACCCAGTCATTCCTTCACTCACTTATTCATTCATTCCTTCACTCACTCACTCATTCTGCCAGCCCCATAGCTTCATCAGCGAGCGTGACCCGCCATGGTCCCTGCCCGCGTGGAGCTCACATCCACTGTGTGACACGAAAGGCGGCAGTCCCTGGGGCTAGCACAGGTGAGGAGCGCCAGGAATCTGCTCCTTAAAAACAGAGCCCAGTATCGCAAAGAAAGAACGGAGAAAATGTGTGCGTGGCGCTTTGTCTAGAAACATAAAATAATCAAAAGTTATGAAAAATAAATATATCCCAATACATATCCAACATGTGGGTTATAATCACAAGTATGTGCCGATTCTTGGAACCACAAAGAATGAATCCCGTGTTGACTGGGTATTTGTGACACGGTTTTCTGATCTACACAAGCATTTCAGCAGGCATCTTCCAGGGCCTCACAATCTTCCTAAGGCCTCTTTGATCCTCCAGCACTGCAATCTCTCTCCTTGGAAGCCCCTATCCCCTCACCTTCCCTGTCTAAGGCCTCTTCTTCGACTGTGGGGGCCCACTCTCCAGGGCCGCCCTCGTCAGGGACTTCCCATGCCGTTTGGACAGGCAGCCCGGGCTCCCCACCCCCCCCGCCTCATGAGCTCCTGTTTCCTTTGTGGGGCTGACATGTTCACGTGGCCACCACTTGGCCTCTCTCTGAGGTGATTTGCATCGTCACACGCTGTGTCTCCTCTGATGATGCTACGGGGCAGGCCTTTGCCATCTCGCAGGTGAGGAGCTCAGGTCCAGGAGGCTGGACGACCTGCTCAGAGTCACAGCCAGTGCGGGGCCTCCGCAGAGGGGGGTCCCCAGAGCAGATGAGGACTTAGAGGCAGGCCTTGTGTTTGCAGATGATCCGGGGAGCCGCAGGGAGGATGTGGGGAACGGAGCCTGGAGGAGAGACGCTGGTGCGTGGCCTTGATGAGCCAGCACTGCAGTGGGCATGGGGCTCAATCCCGCTGGGAGACCACGTCCCACCAGGACTGGCCCTGTCCCCATGGGTGGAGGGTCACCCCGGGGCATTGATGCTTCTGCACTGCTGGCTGGCACCAGCTTGCAGGAGAGGAAGCGCTTGCAGCACAGGAGAGAACCCTCAGCTGGGGAGGAAGGACGCAGGTGCTCCAGGGGGACGCTGTTGGCCTGCTGGGAACTGCCTGCAGGTGGACTCGGGGGGGCTGAGGGGACACGAGTGCGGCATCGGCAGCGTCGCCATCCCAGGTTTCCCAAATCCGACGCCGAGACCCTTCGCAGCTCTTCGCCTCCCCGCTGTGGGCTCTTCTCAAAGCCACAGCTCCCCTGCTGCTTGCAGCCTGCTCTGCGCCTGTGCAGCCCCATCCCGTCCTGCCTAGGAGGGGGCGGCAACCACTGTGGGTCCCTGTCTTGTAAACGGGGAATGTGAAGCTCAAAGAGAGGAAGAGACAGCTCCACAGATGCTCAAGCAGAGAGTGATGCCGCTGTAGTCCCAGCCCAGAGCCTCTGCCCTCGAGGCAGCTCTGAAGCGGACGCACTGGGAGTTTTGGAAGCAGGAAACCCCGGGCACAGCGAGCGGGCTGCTTCCCTCTGCCATGCTGGGATCTTCACACACGTCCCACCCTCAGCCCAGAGGAAGGCTGGTCAGCGGGGCCTTTCCCCCTTCAAATACAAGGTCTGGCCCAAGACCACTCTGCCAACCCCATGTGCCTAATCCCTTCCACTCATCTCACCTTAGAAGAAATTCAGAATATTCTAACTGCTGTTGGATATCCAGAGACATTTGCTTTTTTGGCCCACCTTGTCACATTGCTGGCATTTTAAAGATCTCAGGACTTTGATTCAAAAATAGCAGGAGGCTGAGGATCCACAGCAACTTTCTGGAAACAAGCCGTTGTGCTTTGCCTTCCAATCAGGTCTTCTCAAAATCCCTCTGGGCCACAGACTCACAGTGCTGGGTCCTCAGTTTGCAGAAACCATGTGCCTTCAAATGTGATCAGGGCGGGTGTCAGGACATCCCTCTGGCAGCGTGAGGAATTCAGCAAATCCTCTTCCCAGAAAGCAATGGCAAGCTGCCAGAAAACAACCAGTTCAGGACTCTAGGAAGAGACGAAAGGCCGAGTGAGGAGCATTTGAAGCTCAGGGAAGAACAGTGAGAGGCTGTGGTGTTTTTGCCCAGGACAGCTCCTGTCCCCACATCCTCAGTATGATGGCTCTATGAGGCGGGGGACAAGCCTGAAGGGCAGGTGGCTTCACTCTCAGAGGACACCCACTTGATTTCTGCACAGGTTGGAAACCCCAGCCCCCAAGAATCTCTGGAAACAGCAGCTGTCTCAGTGGCAAGCTGTCATGGAAGGTCAATTGTGCAGCTGCCTGAGGCTGGACTGAGCAACAGAGCGGCCCACTAGCCAGAAGTGTAAGAGGGAGAACCAGGCAACAAGACAGACACGGGGGCCTTGATGGCTCCCACATATCCCTGAGGGTCTAGAAGGTTGTGTGTGTGTGCAGGCCTGTGCCCACTCAGGAGAGACCAGAGAGGGTTCTGGCTGTCTACTCACCCTGGCTCAGTGTGAGGCCCTGCACATGTGCAGAGGAGACAAGAGAAGGTTGGGAAAGAAGTACAGAGAAGACTTGTAAATGGCCAGAACTTTGAATGTGTTCCCCACCCCCACCCAGATCTGTCGGCAAGGACTAGGAATCTTACTGGCTGAAATTGCTTGAGCACAACCTCTGACCAAGCACCGGCTGACCCCTAGGAAGCCAGAATTCAAAGCAAAAACAGAACGAAAGTAAACTGTGTTTAAAGAATCAAAGGAAAGTGTGCTGACAATGACTCATGAGGCAGAGAAAATAAAGAGATAGAAACACAAAAAAGAACGTAATGGAAATTCTGGAGTTGAAAAGTACCATAACTGGGATGAAAAATTCCCTAGAAGGGCTCAGCAGTACATCTGCGGTAGCAGAGGAAAGAATCCGCAAGCTCTGAAGGCAGATCAACAGAAATAATCCAACCTGAAGGACAGAACAAAATGAGGACAAAGGCACAGAGCCTCACAGCTGTGGGACACAATCAGGCCTTTCAGTCCTCACACGGGAGTCTGAGAGGAGAGGAGGAGGAGAGGGTGCAGAAAATATTAACTAAGTGTCTACTTAGCAAAGAAGAAGACAATAGAGGAGGAACAGAGGAACATGCAGAAAACAAACAGCAAAAGGGCAGACGTGAATCCAACCATAGCAGTAATTCCATTAAATGTAAATGGATCAAACACTTCAATCGAGAGGTAGACACTCTCAGACTGGATGGAAAACCGCCACCCAACTCCGTGCTATCTGCAGGAGAAATGCTTCAGATTCGAGACACAGGTAGGTTGAAATGAAATGATGGAAAAAGAGACACATGCAAACGTAGCCATGAGAGCTGGAGGAGTTCCGTTCATATCAGACAAATAAACTTTAGGACAAAGGAAATATTACTAGAGACAAAGAGGGACATTTCATGATGAATGAAGGCTCAGTTCTTCAGGAAGATAAAATCATTATAGAGGCCTATGCATTTGACAACAAGGTCCCCCCAATGCGTGAAGGTTCCAGCTAGTACACTACGGCCAAAAAACAAACAAGCACCAAAGCCAAGGCCAGAAACGAGAGAGGAAAGACAGAGATTAAAGCTCCCACTTGGAAAGGAAGAAATGAAATGGTCTTTATTCGCATTCAACATACTTCTGTATGTAGAAAATCCTAGGGAATCAACAACAAGAAACTATGAAAACTAGTAAATGAGTTCACACAGTCTCAGGATACAAGATCAAAATACACAAATCAGTTGTATTTCTACACACTAGCAACAAACTGTAAATGAAAGCAAGAAAAAATTCCAATCACAATAGCCCCCAAAGAATAACAGACTTAGGAAAAAATTTAACAAAAGAAGTGGAAGATTTGTGCACTGAACTACGAAACGTTGCTGAGGGAAATTCAGATGTTGTGAATAAATGGAGATATTCCATGTTCATGGATTGGAAGACTCGATATGGTCAAGATGGCAAATCTCCCCAAATCGATATATAGATTCAGTTCAATCACTGTCTAAATCCCAGTAGGACTGGGGGGGGGGGGAACGGGTTGCAGAAATTTACAAGCTGATCTTAAAATTCATCCAGGATTGCAAGGGACCCAAATAGCCAAAATTATCTTGAAAAAGAAGAGCGAAGTTGGGGGACTTATATTTCTCTTTTCAAAACTTCCTATGAAGCTCCAGCAATCAAGACGGTGTGATGCTGCCATGAGGAGAGACACACAGGTCAATGGAGTAAAATTAGACTCCAGTGATAATCCCTTCTCTTTATGGTTCACTGGTTCTGACAAGGTGCCAAGACAGTTCAACAGTGAAAGAGTACTGTTTTCTACTAATTCTGCTGGGATAATTGTATACCCACTCACAAAAAGATTAATTTAGGCCTGCACCTTGCAACATGCTAAAACATGAGTCAAGATAGATTATAAACCTAAATAGAAGAGTTAGAACTATAGAACTTCTAGAAGAAAATGTAGGAGAAAATCTTCATGACCTTGGGTTAGCCAGAATTCTTAGATATGTCACCAAAAGCATGATTCATTTAAAAAAATAAATAAATTGGACTTCATCAAGATGAAAAACTTTTGTGATTCAAAAAATAGCATTATGAAAGTGGAAAGAGAAGCCATAGATTGGTGAAAATATGTGTAAATCATATATCTGATAAAGAACCTGTATCCACGATATATGAAGAGCTCTTAAAACTCAGTAATAACCGATAACAATAATAGGTCATAAAAATGAACAACTCAACTAAAAAATGGGTAAAAGACTTGAATATGCATGTCACCCAAGAAGATATATGAATGGCCGAAAGCACATGAATAGTGACTCAGCATCATCAGCCACTAGGAAAATGCAAATCAAAATCCAAATGTGATACCAGCTCACACCCACTAGAATGGCATCAGTCAAGAAAAGGGACAGTGACAAGTGTTGTCGAGGATGTGGAGAAATTGAGACCACCATGCACTGCTGGTGGGAATGTGAAATGGTGCCCCCACCATGAAAACAACCCTGCAGTTTTCCAAATGGGTAAACAGAGTCACTGTGTGACCCAGCAATTCCATTCCTAGGCATAGACTCGAGAGAATCGAAGACACATGTCCACACAACAACTTGTACATGAACATACATAGCAGGATTATTCATCGCAGCCAAAGGTGGAAACAACTCATATGCTCATCACCTGAAGAACGGACAAACAAAATGGGGTCCATCCATAGAATGGAACGTCATTCAGCCATGAAAAGGAACGAAGCACAGACACCCGCTACAACACGGGTGAGACCTGAAAGCATGATGCTGAAGGGAAGGAGCCAGATTCGAGGCCACATGCTGTGTGATTCCCCTACATGAAATGTCCTAAACAGAAAAACCTACGGTGCTGGAAAGCAGATTTGTGGTTTCCGGGGGCTGAGGCAGGATTGGGAATTGATTGTTGGTGGAAGGGAGGGACCGTTTTAGGATGGCGGGAATGTTCTAGAACTAGATTTTGCTGAAGGCTGCACAACCTTGCAAATGTACTGAAAATCATTGAGTCGTACACTTAGCATGGGCGAGTCTTGTGGAATGTAAAGCACATGTCAGCGAAGTCGTTAGAAGACAGTAGTCAGAGGAGATCTAGAAGCAAGTCTCTGCCTTGACTGAGGCAGAGGAGGAAGAGAGGACCTAAAAATCCTCCCGGAACTGAACAGCAGTGTCTAGAAGGCTGCTCCCCTGTGGGGGCTGGAGCAGAGCTCAAGGTGAGGCGTCACTGAGGGTTACAGCTCGGTCACCGTCCAGTTCTCTGACTGTGTCTACGGTACCTACCACCTCCCCTTCCCCAAAACCAGACAGAGAGCAGACGGAAGCCTGCGGATTGCTGAAGAGAAAGCTCCTGCTGTCTCCAGCCTCCGGAAAGCTGGTGGTGGGTGAGCTGACCCTTGGGAGTGCCTGGCCCCGCTGTCTGGTGGTCAACGCTGGGGGCTTCGAGCCAGCGACCAGCTTCACTGCCCCACAGAATGGCCGAGCCAGGGAAAGCCAGCGGGCACACAGATGTTGATGTTGTCTTTCCACGGGGCCGGTGAACTGCGTAATTGTGATGTGCATTTCCCCATGGAACAGCCAAGCCGGTGAAGCCAGCGTGCACACGGATGCTGATGTTGGCTTTCCACGGGGCCGGTGAAACAATCGTTTGTGCGTGAGGACCTCAACATTTCGAGATAGGCACGGTTCGCCTCTGGAGTTTTAAAGGTCAGTTGCTACAGTTTTCAAGACACATCCTGTTGCTTTGTCCAGGTGCCTCTCTCCTTGTGGCTGGAAATCAGCAGGGAGGCTGCCTTTGACCGTGGCCGGTGCAGAGCCCCCCAGCTCACGGCTCCTGACCTCTTGCTGCCCAGCACCCATCTCTCCCTTGATGTGCACACCGTCGTGACCGCACCACCCTCACACTCACACCACCCTCACACCCACACCACCTTCGCTATCCGTTGTCCACAGCCCAGCCGTCCCAACCCTCACGGCATCCGCGCCAGGTCACGCACCCAGAGCCCTTGTGCTTTGCCTCACGATGCTGAATCAACCCGGCCACGTGTCGGCTCGTGTGGTTGGAGTCTAAGCTTTGGGCAGCCTCCCATGATGTCACTGAGGACCTGGGAGCTTCCATGCCTCTACTCGAAGGTCCACAGAGTTAGCTTGTCCTGACGGGAGTTCCTGTTGTGGTTCTCAGGTGCCCTCTCCGTGTCTCCTCTCACGTCTCCCTGGCTCATTCCGGAACAATCACCACCAGAGGGATGGGGTCACCGTTAATGAAGCAGACTCACCCTGGAGCTGGGAGAGCCATCAGCGTCCACGAGGACACTGGTCTGTGTGGGAGGAAGGAGGCAGGGGGACTGGACGCCGGGCGGCCACCAACAATGCCACCAACAATGCCACCAACAATGCCACCAACAGCGTTATCAGACCCCTGGCTTCCTGCAGGGACGTGGTCCCAACGTGCACTGCGGCCCAAGGACACTGTCAGCCGGCTCACTTACTGGACTCTGAGACGCCCAGGAAAACCCAAAAGAACGTGTTCGATGCCTACAAGGAAACAACGACTGCCTGAGGGACGCGACGGGCACAGATTAAATGGAGAGTGAGCATGAAAGGGAGAAACCACGGCAAAGATTTGATCATCCCCAGATTAATCAGGTACCTAATGGCAACTGCAGCCTAAGCCCCGATGATTGTTGTTTCCCCTTTTTATAACAGAAGTGCCTACTGAAGCCTCTATTGCCAAGACGTCCGTCTCTGAGAGGCGTTCCTTCCGAGGGCGTTCTCCAACACGCGTGCTGCCAGCCGCAGACCAGGTGAAGGACCGGCGCCCCCACCGAGGCTCCCGCGTTCCAGAAATCCTGGTTAATTCCAATTTCTCTTCCCGCGCTTTAAATTCTCGCACTTGTGTTTTAAATGCACAAAGAGAGAACCCACGAAACTCCAGGTTGCACCCTCGACCCCAACAAAGGCCGAACCCCAGGCCCTCGCACGGGCTCTCTCCCTCCACCCGCGGCCTCGCTGGGTGGCCAGGCGTGCTGTGTAATTGCCAGGTCCTGTCAGTAGGAAACGTTTACTTCTCACAGTTGTTGCTGAAAGGCGTCCTGCTGTCATCACGAGACCCACAGGGGGCCGGTCCAGCCAACACTGGCTGCTGACAGGCTGAGACCAGCATGGAACAGCAGCCCAGACAAACTCCCGGGGAGGACCTTTTTTTGGGGGAGTGGGGGGGGGGAGTGAGATTATAGGCAATTGACATTTTTTTCTTAAAAATGTAAATTTACAGTGCAAATATATTGCCTTCTATTCAATGCAAATAACCCTTTTTGATTCTGATTATACAAAAATCAGAAGACGCTGAAAATTCAAAAGTGGGAGTTAAAAATCCTGTCTGGGTGAGCCCCACACCAGAGGGCCGCCTTTCTATCAGTATTTGGTCCATGGTGGGGTCATCCCATGGGCAGGTACCACCAGGGGCTCGCAAACCAAAAAGGAAAGAAACTAGAGAGAATTTTCAAGGATGTGGCAATTCAGACGCGGCCGTGCCTGGCGTGTGCTGGGGTGAGCCTGAGATGGGGGCGGCCCCTCAGTCCTTCTTGGCTCCAGGCACCTCTTCAAAGTGCCGGCCCAGCCCGGCTGTGGGCGGTGCAGGGGGTCCTTTTGCAGAAGGCTCTGCAGGACCAGGGGAGACGGAGGGCGCCACGGCCGCTGGGTGTGAGCCCCGTCTGCGTCTGCACGGCCTCTGAGCGAGCTGCCCCTTACCCACCGCCCCCCGCCCTCCTCCAGCTCCTCGTCGGGGCAAAGCCAAGGGGCACCCGTCAGCCCTGGATGAATGCTGGTGGTCCCGTCGGTGGCAGTGGGAGGACGCAGGGGCAGACGTTTTGTAGAGCTTCAGACGCCTGTTGACATTCACCACGTGGGCACCACTTGGTCCAGAAATTCCACTTACGGCAGTTTATGGGACTCATCCTGCTTCTGCTCAAAATGTGTTCCAAGGATGGTGTGTTTTTCGTGTGGAACACATCAAAGTCACGTTAGTGATAAAACAGAGGGCCGCTTTTAGAACGTCCTGCACATAGGAGGTGGAAAGTTCTGGAAGGTGTGAGCTGTGGTCAGCCACGGTGAGGGGGCTGTGTGCGCTGGGTGGTGGGTGACGGTGACGGGAGCATCACGTCTTCCTCCATGTGCTTCTGAATGTGCTTCTGTCGGCAGATGAGAGCAGATCAGAGTACAATTAAAATGTTAAATCTGTCTTCATGTGTCTTCAATATTGAAAATAATTGTTTTTTTGAAAATCGAGGTTATGGCAAAAGATCAAAGACACTATAAAACTTCGACCCTGTGGCTACCTCATTATTTACTCATGCATTCCCATATCTCGGACATTTAGGTCGTTTTTAAATTTCATGATTATGAGACTGGCATAAGTGGTTTTATCCATAAATCTTTGTCTGCGTCTCCGACCCTTTCCCCAGAAAGTACTTTCCAACCACAGGACATTTGTGCAGCGCCAGCCCAGGGAGGGGCTTCCTGGCGCTCACCTAGGGGAGGGCCGGTGCTCATATAGACAGGCGGAGGGTGGGGCCTCCTCTCAGGCGGGTCTCAGGGCCCCACCTGCACACCTCAGCCTCCCGCCAGCAACTGTGTGGGGGGTGGGGGGCTGCTCCAGGGGCGGGGGGCCCGAGGCCTGGGGGCCGGCTGGGCCGAGCATCCAGGAGGCGAGCGGGGCAGTTTCAGGCTTCGCCCTTCAGACCCCTGCTGTGACTCCTCCCTCTCCGCTGCTGCTCTGTGTCCTGACTCCCAGGGTCATCAGGGAAAGCGCACAGGCTGTCACCCTGCAGTATAGTTCGGGGGTGGTTCCCAGGCTGACCCTCAAGCTCCCAGCTGCAGAGCAAGGGGTCCAGTCCCCCAGGAAAAAGCCTGGCTACCAGCCTAGCGTGTTCACGGTGAGGCCCCTCCACCCCTGTGGGCTGAAGGCGCCCAGGCTGGCCGAGGCCATCCTGCCAGGACCCTGTGTTGACCGCACCAGGGCCCCCGACGAGGCTCCCAGACGCCAACCCTGGGCGAGGGCTGTCTTCAGAATCCCCGTTGCCTGGGATCCGCCTTCTGCGATGAGGCTGCGAGGAGCTCTGTGCTGGCGGAGCAGGAGCGGAAGGCTGGCAAAGCCTCTGCAGGAGGCCACGTCTACTGCCATCAACCTGGCAGCCGAGGCGGGAGGACACGGGTGCAGGTGGCCTCCAGGCACGTTCCTGTTTGTGTGACATTCACCGTGACACGGAACAAACTGGCGGTACAAAGGGCTCCTGTGTTCTGATAAGCCAAGGGCCTTGCAGGAGCTCAAGGAGAAGAAAGAGCTGGAACGCAAACAAGCACAACCTCTCCTGAAAGCAGACCCCTCGGCAAACACGGGGCCCTCGGCTTCCCGGCCGCACCCTGGGCTCTGCGGTCAAGTGCAGATCAGCTCACGCTAAGTCGATTCGGCTCGGCTGGGTTAAGTTCAAGGCCATTGGGAGCCCAGCCCTGAGGGAGCGAGTGAGCCCAGGAGGTGGGGAGAGGCCAGGATCTGAACCGTCGAGTGACGAGGGTCCTTCACGACACACACCATCCACTGTGACACGGGACACGCAGGGCGGTGCAGCTGTAGGCAGGGCGGTCAGGCCCTTCTTCCCAGGAGGTGGCGGCTGTTCTGGGCTTGGCAGGACGACAGCAGAGGCTGGACGGACGCAGGACAGGGAGGTGGACGAACACGCCCCAACTCAGGCAGGCGGGGGTCGCGGGGTCAACTCGTGGAGCCTCTGGGGGCCAGTCAGGAGACAAGGAGGCTCCACATGGACAAACTGGCGCAGACTGGTTTAGAGCAAAAATAATAAAAATTATGAAACCAAAATAGATATGAGAAATATTTATTTGGAGCGGGAAAAAGACTCAGAAAACTCACATATTTAAAAAGCTGATAAAGGGGCTGGTCTGGTGGTGCAGTGGTTAAGTTCATGTGCTCTGCTTCGGCGGTCTGGGGTTCGCAGGTTCAGACCCTACGTGCAGACCCAGCACTGCCCATCAACCCACGCTGTGGCGGCGTCCTACATACAAAACGGAGGAAGATGGGCACAGGTGTTAGCTCAGAGCACACACACACACACACACAAAGCTGATAAGTACCATAAACATCACCAGATCCAGGAACCACCACCCACTCCGACTCCTTGCCGCCCGGCCCACCTCTAGAAACCTCCTTTTCCTGGTCTTTCAGCTGCCGCTCCTGATTCCTCTGAAACTGCTGTTCCACTATTCCCGTAAAGATAACTCACACTCTGCCCGGCACGGGGGATCGAAATTCCTTTTTTATCACTGATGTTGGGATGCGGAAGACACGTAACTTCCGACACGGATGTATGTGCTCACTGTGGTTCTGCTGTGGGTCTTTGGTCCATAAATAGAATTCTGATCAGTTCTGTTTTGTGTGGTTTCCATCTAAACAGCATAAAAGCGTGTGGTGCGTTGACACACATTGCACCGTCAAGCAGTTGGGACAGAGCGGGCTCGCGTTTGACCAGACTTCGCTGAGAACTGAACCCGGCTCACAGTTGTCCACCCCGGGGGCGTGAGGGAACTGACCGCAGACTCGCCTCGGGCTTCGCGCAGAATGAAGCTGGAGTCTCCCCCCACCGCTCATGTGCCTTCTGTGTTGTGACCCGTAGCCGACACAGGTGGGTCAGGACACCATGTGCGTCAGTCCAGAGCAGCGGCAGGAATATTCCCGAAAACCAAGATGACCCGGGAAGCCAGCTCGGCACTAAAGTGACCGTTACCTTCAACACGTCCCACTGAACCCAAAACTGCCCTCGGCCCCTGAACACGTGGAGAGAGACACGGCTCCACAAATTGACAGAATCTCATGATCACGGGAGCACCTGGCTGCAGCGTGGAGGAGGCCCAAGGGGGACGTCTAGTGTCTGTGTGAGGCCGCAGAACTGGCCCCAGGCATGAGAGCCTGCGATGTTGCTGGTGGTTGCCATTGCTCTCACTCGGGGCACAGTTCACGCCCACCCACAGCCGGTGAGAGCTGCCGAGAGCCACATCCCAGCGACGCCTGTTGTCAGAGGGGCTCCGAGACGGCGTCTCCACTTGGTTCCAGTCGGCAGTGACGCTGAGCACCCTCAGGAACCCGGCGGCCCCGGCCCCTCCTCGTGATTGCCTGTCCCGTTTGCTCTCCCCCGGTTGTCGTTTCCTAACTCTTTCGTCCGTCTGTCCGTCCGTGTGCTCTCCATCTCGAAGCCCCGCAGCAGTCGCACTCGTTGCAGACGTTCCCTCCAGGCTGGCCTTTGACCTCTGTGGTCCCTTCAGCGCTTCCCTCACAGCTGGGGGGGTCTGTCTCTGGGCCGCAAAGGTGTCAGCCCTTGTTTCCTTTACAGGGTTTGAAAGGTTTGCTTTTCGTACGCAAGCCTTTAAATCTGGCTGGAATAATTGTGAGCGATATGAGGTGGGGAGGTGAGCTTGTGTGTCTTTCCCACGTGGACACCCAGTTCCACTCCTGTAGTGTTTTCCCCACAAGTGTTCTTGCCCGCTGTGCTGTGCGCCTGCTTACCCGGCTCCACCCAGGGCTGTTTCTGGGTGTCTCTTCCACCCTCTGAGCCGTCGGTGTCGCCCTGTGACCGCACCTCTCCCCCCTCCCCCGGTCTCCGAGGCTGACACCTGCGGCCTGCCTGCCATCCGCACACCTGCACAGCCGCTCAGCCGCTCTCGTCTGCCTCAGCTCACGTCCCGCGTCACTCCTGATGCCATTCAGTTGTTCTTTCCCGATGTTTCCAGCATTCTCCCTAGAAATTGATCTAGTTAATGTGTTTTCCCCAAAGAGCCAGTTTCACGTGTGCGGCTTACTTTCACTGGCTTTTGAGTTTTCTATTTACTACAGGGTCCACCTTCGATGTTTATCATTGTTCCTATTTCCTGTCTCCTCGTTGTCCACGCTCTGGCCGCTCTCATTTCACGGTTTCTCGTCCTGTCTCATCTCCAGGCGCCCTCATCACGCTCCTCTTCTAAAGCGTCTTCACTCGTCCCGCTCCCCGGAGTGAGTTCCGGTCCAGACCGCTCACCTTGAGCCTGTCTCTCTTCACCTGGTCTTGCTGTGGGTGATTGTGTGGGGCACCAGCTCCCTTTCGGGTGGGAAGCGGAACCCACGCACGCTTGCCCCTCTGTCACCTTGTTGTCATCGTGCTCCGTCTGCCAGTTTTGTCGTAGCCTCTGCCTCCCACCCCCGGCCCAGGCGTCTGTTCTGCTGCCTGATGGGGTGTGGGGACTCACAGAGAAAGTCGCCGCTCGGAGGACAGCTGGTCCCCTGTCTGCTTTGGAGGTGACATCACGTCCTCTCACCTGCCTGGGCCAGGGCTGCAGCCCCACTCACCAGGCTGTGCTGCTCCACCGTCCTGATTTGATGTGTGTGTGTGAGCATGTATGTATTTGCATGCCTGAGTGAATGAGTGTGAGTGTGCACGTGTGTGTCTGTGTGTGTGCACGTGGGTCTGTGTGCATATGTGTCCGCGTGTAGGCATGTGTGAATGTGTGTGCATATGTGTGCACGTGTGTGTCTGTGTGTGCACATGGGTCTGTGTGCATATGTGTCTGCGTGTAGGCATGTGTGAATGTGTGTGCATATGTGTGCACGTGTGTGTCTGTGTGTATGCACGTGGGTCTGTGTGCATATGTGTCTGCGTGTAGGCGTGTGTGAATGTGTGTGCATATGTGTGCACGTGTGTGTCTGTGTGTGTGCACGTGTGTCTGTGTGTGCATATGTGTCTGCGTGTAGGCGTGTGTGAATGTGTGTGCATATGTGTGCACGTGTGTGTCTGTGTGTGCACGTGGGTCTGTGTGCGTATGTGTCTGCGTGTAGGCATGTGTGAATGTGTGTGCATATGTGTGCACGTGTGTGTCTGTGTGTGCACGTGGGTCTGTGTGCATATGTGTCCGCGTGTAGGCGTGTGTGAATGTGTGTGCATATGTGTGCACGTGTGTGTCTGTGTGTGCACGTGGGTCTGTGTGCATATGTGTCTGCGTGTAGGCATGTGTGAATGTGTGTGCATATGTGTGCACGTGTGTGTCTGTGTGTGTGCACGTGGGTCTGTGTGCATATGTGTCTGCGTGTAGGCGTGTGTGAATGTGTGTGCATATGTGTGCACGTGTGTGTCTGTGTGTGTGCACGTGTGTCTGTGTGTGCATATGTGTCTGCGTGTAGGCGTGTGTGAATGTGTGTGCATATGTGTGCACGTGTGTGTCTGTGTGTGCACGTGGGTCTGTGTGCGTATGTGTCTGCGTGTAGGCATGTGTGAATGTGTGTGCATATGTGTGCACGTGTGTGTCTGTGTGTGCACGTGGGTCTGTGTGCATATGTGTCCGCGTGTAGGCGTGTGTGAATGTGTGTGCATATGTGTGCACGTGTGTGTCTGTGTGTGCACGTGGGTCTGTGTGCATATGTGTCTGCGTGTAGGCATGTGTGAATGTGTGTGCATATGTGTGCACGTGTGTGTCTATGTGTGTGCACGTGGGTCTGTGTGCATATGTGTCTGCGTGTAGGCGTGTGTGAATGTGTGTGCATATGTGTGCACGTGTGTGTCTGTGTGTGTGCACGTGGGTCTGTGTGCATATGTGTCTGCGTGTAGGCATGTGTGAATGTGTGTGCATATGTGTGCACGTGTGTGTCTGTGTGTGCACGTGGGTCTGTGTGCATATGTGTCTGCGTGTAGGCGTGTGTGAATGTGTGTGCATATGTGTGCACGTGTGTGTGTGTGTGTGCAGGTGGGTCTGTGTGCATATGTGTCTGCGTGTAGGCATGTGTGAATGTGTGTGCATATGTGTGGACGTGTGTGTCTGTGTGTGTGTACACGTGGGTCTGTGTGCATATGTGTCTGCGTGTAGGCATGTGTGAATGTGTGTGCATATGTGTGCACGTGTGTGTCTGTGTGTGCACGTGGGTCTGTGTGCATATGTGTCTGCGTGTAGGCATGTGTGAATGTGTGTGCATATGTGTGCACGTGTGTGTCTATGTGTGTGCACGTGGGTCTGTGTGCATATGTGTCTGCGTGTAGGCATGTGTGAATGTGTGTGCATATGTGTGCACGTGTGTCTGTGTGTGCACGTGGGTCTGTGTGCATATGTGTCTGCGTGTAGGCGTGTGTGAATGTGTGTGCATATGTGTGCACGTGTGTGTCTGTGTGTGCACGTGGGTCTGTGTGCATATGTGTCTGCGTGTAGGCGTGTGTGAATGTGTGTGCATATGTGTGCACGTGTGTGTCTGTGTGTGTGTGCACGTGTGTCTGTGTGCATATGTGTCTGCGTGTAGGCGTGTGTGAATGTGTGTGCATATGTGTGCACGTGTGTGTCTGTGTGTGTGCACGTGGGTCTGTGTGCGTATGTGTCTGCGTGTAGGCATGTGTGAATGTGTGTGCATATGTGTGCACGTGTGTGTCTGTGTGTGTGTGCACGAGGGTCTGTGTGCATATGTGTCTGCGTGTAGGCGTGTGTGAATGTGTGTGCATATGTGTGCACGTGTGTCTGTGTGTGCACGTGGGTCTGTGTGCATATGTGTCTGCGTGTAGGCATGTGTGAATGTGTGTGCATATGTGTGCACGTGTGTGTCTGTGTGTGTGTGCACGTGGGTCTGTGTGCATATGTGTCTGCGTGTAGGCGTGTGTGAATGTGTGTGCATATGTGTGCACGTGTGTCTGTGTGTGCACGTGGGTCTGTGTGCATATGTGTCTGCGTGTAGGCGTGTGTGAATGTGTGTGCATATGTGTGCACGTGTGTGTCTGTGTGTGCACGTGGGTCTGTGTGCATATGTGTCTGCGTGTAGGCGTGTGTGAATGTGTGTGCATATGTGTGCACGTGTGTGTCTGTGTGTGTGTATGCACGTGTGTCTGTGTGTGCATATGTGTCTGCGTGTAGGCATGTGTGAATGTGTGTGCATATGTGTGCACGTGTGTGTCTGTGTGTGTGTGTGCACGTGGGTCTGTGTGCATATGTGTCTGCGTGTAGGCATGTGTGAATGTGTGTGCATATGTGTGCACGTGTGTGTCTGTGTGTGTGTGTGCACGTGGGTCTGTGTGCATATGTGTCTGCGTGTAGGCGTGTGTGAATGTGTGTGCATATGTGTGCACGTGTGTCTATGTGTGTGTGCACGTGGGTCTGTGTGCATATGTGTCTGCGTGTAGGCGTGTGTGAATGTGTGTGCATATGTGTGCACGTGTGTGTCTGTGTGTGCACGTGGGTCTGTGTGCATATGTGTCTGCGTGTAGGCATGTGTGAATGTGTGTGCATATGTGTGCACGTGTGTGTCTGTGTGTGCACGTGGGTCTGTGTGCATATGTGTCTGCGTGTAGGCGTGTGTGAATGTGTGTGCATATGTGTGCACGTGTGTGTGTGTGTGTGCACGTGGGTCTGTGTGCATATGTGTCTGCGTGTAGGCGTGTGTGAATGTGTGTGCATATGTGTGCACGTGTGTCTGTGTGTGCACGTGGGTCTGTGTGCATATGTGTCCGCGTGTAGGCGTGTGTGAATGTGTGTGCATATGTGTGCACGTGTGTCTGTGTGTGCACGTGGGTCTGTGTGCATATGTGTCCGCGTGTAGGCGTGTGTGAATGTGTGTGCATATGTGTGCATGTGTGTGCACGTGGGTCTGTGTGCATATGTGTCTGCGTGTAGGCATGTGTGAATGTGTGTGCATATGTGTGCACGTGTGTCTGTGTGTGCACGTGGGTCTGTGTGCATATGTGTCTGCGTGTAGGCGTGTGTGAATGTGTGTGCATATGTGTGCACGTGTGTGTCTGTGTGTGCACGTGGGTCTGTGTGCATATGTGTCTGCGTGTAGGCGTGTGTGAATGTGTGTGCATATGTGTGCACGTGTGTGTCTGTGTGTGTGCACGTGGGTCTGTGTGCGTATGTGTCTGCGTGTAGGCGTGTGTGAATGTGTGTGCATATGTGTGCACGTGTGTCTGTGTGTGTGTATGCACGTGGGTCTGTGTGCATATGTGTCTGCGTGTAGGCGTGTGTGAATGTGTGTGCATATGTGTGCACGTGTGTGTCTGTGTGTGTGTATGCACGTGTGTCTGTGTGTGCATATGTGTCTGCGTGTAGGCATGTGTGAATGTGTGTGCATATGTGTGCACGTGTGTGTCTGTGTGTGTGTGTGCACGTGGGTCTGTGTGCATATGTGTCTGCGTGTAGGCGTGTGTGAATGTGTGTGCATATGTGTGCACGTGTGTGTCTGTGTGTGTGTGCAGGTGGGTCTGTGTGCATATGTGTCTGCGTGTAGGCGTGTGTGAATGTGTGTGCATATGTGTGCACGTGTGTCTATGTGTGTGTGCACGTGTGTCTGTGTGCATATGTGTCTGCGTGTAGGCGTGTGTGAATGTGTGTGCATATGTGTGCACGTGTGTGTCTGTGTGTGTGCACGTGGGTCTGTGTGCATATGTGTCTGCGTGTAGGCATGTGTGAATGTGTGTGCATATGTGTGCACGTGTGTGTCTGTGTGTGTGTGCACGTGTGTCTGTGTGCATATGTGTCTGCGTGTAGGCATGTGTGAATGTGTGTGCATATGTGTGCACGTGTGTGTCTGTGTGTGCACGTGGGTCTGTGTGCATATGTGTCTGCGTGTAGGCGTGTGTGAATGTGTGTGCATATGTGTGCACGTGTGTGTGTGTGTGTGTGCACGTGGGTCTGTGTGCATATGTGTCTGCGTGTAGGCGTGTGTGAATGTGTGTGCATATGTGTGCATGTGTGTGCACGTGGGTCTGTGTGCATATGTGTCTGCGTGTAGGCATGTGTGAATGTGTGTGCATATGTGTGCACGTGTGTGTCTGTGTGTGCACGTGGGTCTGTGTGCATATGTGTCTGCGTGTAGGCATGTGTGAATGTGTGTGCATATGTGTGCACGTGTGTCTGTGTGTGCACGTGGGTCTGTGTGCATATGTGTCTGCGTGTAGGCGTGTGTGAATGTGTGTGCATATGTGTGCACGTGTGTGTCTGTGTGTGCACGTGGGTCTGTGTGCGTATGTGTCTGCGTGTAGGCGTGTGTGAATGTGTGTGCATATGTGTGCACGTGTGTCTATGTGTGTGTGCACGTGGGTCTGTGTGCATATGTGTCTGCGTGTAGGCGTGTGTGAATGTGTGTGCATATGTGTGCACGTGTGTGTGTGTGTGCACGTGGGTCTGTGTGCATATGTGTCTGCGTGTAGGCATGTGTGAATGTGTGTGCATATGTGTGCACGTGTGTGTCTGTGTGTGCACGTGGGTCTGTGTGCATATGTGTCTGCGTGTAGGCGTGTGTGAATGTGTGTGCATATGTGTGCACGTGTGTGTCTGTGTGTGCACGTGGGTCTGTGTGCATATGTGTCTGCGTGTAGGCGTGTGTGAATGCGTGTGCATATGTGTGCACGTGTGTGTCTGTGTGTGTGTGCACGTGGGTCTGTGTGCATATGTGTCTGCGTGTAGGCATGTGTGAATGTGTGTGCATATGTGTGCACGTGTGTGTCTGTGTGTGTGTGTGCACGTGGGTCTGTGTGCATATGTGTCTGCGTGTAGGCGTGTGTGAATGTGTGTGCATATGTGTGCACGTGTGTCTATGTGTGTGTGCACGTGGGTCTGTGTGCATATGTGTCTGCGTGTAGGCGTGTGTGAATGTGTGTGCATATGTGTGCACGTGTGTGTCTGTGTGTGCACGTGGGTCTGTGTGCATATGTGTCTGCGTGTAGGCATGTGTGAATGTGTGTGCATATGTGTGCACGTGTGTGTCTGTGTGTGTGTATGCACGTGTGTCTGTGTGTGCATATGTGTCTGCGTGTAGGCATGTGTGAATGTGTGTGCATATGTGTGCACGTGTGTGTCTGTGTGTGTGTATGCACGTGTGTCTGTGTGTGCATATGTGTCTGCGTGTAGGCGTGTGTGAATGTGTGTGCATATGTGTGCACGTGTGTGTCTGTGTGTGTGTGCACGTGGGTCTGTGTGCATATGTGTCTGCGTGTAGGCGTGTGTGAATGTGTGTGCATATGTGTGCACGTGTGTGTCTGTGTGTGTGCACGTGGGTCTGTGTGCATATGTGTCTGCGTGTAGGCGTGTGTGAATGCGTGTGCATATGTGTGCACGTGTGTGTCTGTGTGTGTGTATGCACGTGTGTCTGTGTGTGCATATGTGTCTGCGTGTAGGCGTGTGTGAATGTGTGTGCATATGTGTGCACGTGTGTGTCTGTGTGTGTGCACGTGGGTCTGTGTGCATATGTGTCTGCGTGTAGGCATGTGTGAATGTGTGTGCATATGTGTGCACGTGTGTGTCTGTGTGTGTGCACGTGGGTCTGTGTGCATATGTGTCTGCGTGTAGGCATGTGTGAATGTGTGTGCATATGTGTGCACGTGTGTGTCTGTGTGTGTGTGCACGTGTGTCTGTGTGCATATGTGTCTGCGTGTAGGCGTGTGTGAATGTGTGTACATATGTGTGCACGTGTGTGTGTGTGCACGTGGGTCTGTGTGCATATGTGTCTGCGTGTAGGCATGTGTGAATGTGTGTGCATATGTGTGCACGTGTGTGTCTGTGTGTGTGTGTGCACGTGGGTCTGTGTGCATATGTGTCTGCGTGTAGGCGTGTGTGAATGTGTGTGCATATGTGTGCACGTGTGTCTATGTGTGTGTGCACGTGGGTCTGTGTGCATATGTGTCTGCGTGTAGGCGTGTGTGAATGTGTGTGCATATGTGTGCACGTGTGTGTCTGTGTGTGCACGTGGGTCTGTGTGCATATGTGTCTGCGTGTAGGCATGTGTGAATGTGTGTGCATATGTGTGCACGTGTGTGTCTGTGTGTGTGTATGCACGTGTGTCTGTGTGTGCATATGTGTCTGCGTGTAGGCATGTGTGAATGTGTGTGCATATGTGTGCACGTGTGTGTCTGTGTGTGTGTATGCACGTGTGTCTGTGTGTGCATATGTGTCTGCGTGTAGGCGTGTGTGAATGTGTGTGCATATGTGTGCACGTGTGTGTCTGTGTGTGTGTGCACGTGGGTCTGTGTGCATATGTGTCTGCGTGTAGGCGTGTGTGAATGTGTGTGCATATGTGTGCACGTGTGTGTCTGTGTGTGTGCACGTGGGTCTGTGTGCATATGTGTCTGCGTGTAGGCGTGTGTGAATGCGTGTGCATATGTGTGCACGTGTGTGTCTGTGTGTGTGTATGCACGTGTGTCTGTGTGTGCATATGTGTCTGCGTGTAGGCGTGTGTGAATGTGTGTGCATATGTGTGCACGTGTGTGTCTGTGTGTGTGCACGTGGGTCTGTGTGCATATGTGTCTGCGTGTAGGCGTGTGTGAATGCGTGTGCATATGTGTGCACGTGTGTGTCTGTGTGTGTGCACGTGGGTCTGTGTGCATATGTGTCTGCGTGTAGGCATGTGTGAATGTGTGTGCATATGTGTGCACGTGTGTGTCTGTGTGTGTGCACGTGGGTCTGTGTGCATATGTGTCTGCGTGTAGGCGTGTGTGAATGTGTGTGCATATGTGTGCACGTGTGTGTCTGTGTGTGTGTGCACGTGGGTCTGTGTGCATATGTGTCTGCGTGTAGGCGTGTGTGAATGTGTGTACATATGTGTGCACGTGTGTGTGTGTGCACGTGGGTCTGTGTGCATATGTGTCTGCGTGTAGGCATGTGTGAATGTGTGTGCATATGTGTGCACGTGTGTGTCTGTGTGTGCACGTGGGTCTGTGTGCATATGTGTCTGCGTGTAGGCGTGTGTGAATGTGTGTGCATATGTGTGCACGTGTGTGTCTGTGTGTGCACGTGGGTCTGTGTGCATATGTGTCTGCGTGTAGGCGTGTGTGAATGTGTGTGCATATGTGTGCACGTGTGTGTCTGTGTATGCACGTGGGTCTGTGTGCATATGTGTCTGCGTGTAGGCGTGTGTGAATGTGTGTGCATATGTGTGCACGTGTGTGTCTGTGTGTGTGTGCAGGTGGGTCTGTGTGCATATGTGTCTGCGTGTAGGCATGTGTGAATGTGTGTGCATATGTGTGCACGTGTGTGTCTGTGTGTGTGTGCACGTGTGTCTGTGTGCATATGTGTCTGCGTGTAGGCGTGTGTGAATGTGTGTACATATGTGTGCACGTGTGTGTGTGTGCACGTGGGTCTGTGTGCATATGTGTCTGCGTGTAGGCATGTGTGAATGTGTGTGCATATGTGTGCACGTGTGTGTCTGTGTGTGCACGTGGGTCTGTGTGCATATGTGTCTGCGTGTAGGCGTGTGTGAATGTGTGTGCATATGTGTGCACGTGTGTGTGTGTGTGTGTGTGCACGTGGGTCTGTGTGCATATGTGTCTGCGTGTAGGCGTGTGTGAATGTGTGTGCATATGTGTGCACGTGTGTGTCTGTGTATGCACGTGGGTCTGTGTGCATATGTGTCTGCGTGTAGGCGTGTGTGAATGTGTGTGCATATGTGTGCACGTGTGTGTCTGTGTGTGTGTGCAGGTGGGTCTGTGTGCATATGTGTCTGCGTGTAGGCATGTGTGAATGTGTGTGCATATGTGTGCACGTGTGTGTCTGTGTGTGTGTGCAGGTGGGTCTGTGTGCATATGTGTCTGCGTGTAGGCATGTGTGAATGTGTGTGCATATGTGTGCACGTGTGTGTCTGTGTGTGTGCACGTGTGTCTGTGTGCATATGTGTCTGCGTGTAGGCGTGTGTGAATGTGTGTGCATATGTGTGCACGTGTGTCTGTGTGTGTGCACGTGGGTCTGTGTGCATATGTGTCTGCGTGTAGGCGTGTGTGAATGTGTGTGCATATGTGTGCACGTGTGTGTCTGTGTGTGTGTATACATATGTTCATATTTCCATCTACCTGTCCTGGTTTGCATTCTTTATCTCTCATCTGCTGCTCCTCTGTACGTGGAGCAGAGAGGGTGTGTCAAAGTGACTACTTATTGCACATGTTTTCAGGAGTGTAGACATGCTCTTTAAACACACCCGTCGTCACGCTCACATAGTAGGTCCCTCTTTCTTGATGCTGAATCTGAGGTTAAGTAGCCTGACCCAGGAGGGCCAGCTGAGACCAAGCCCGTGGCTCTAAAGTCCAGCCCACATCCTCTCTGGCAGCGAGCAGGTCAGCCCAGCCTGCGGTGACGGGCGGGAGGGTGGCCGCTGGCACCGCTCACGTCCCTCGGTGGCTCTGCTCACGGAAGCCTCCACTCCTGCACTCCGACTGCCCCTCCCGGATGCTGCCTGCAGATACGTCCCTCTAGATGGTGGCGCTGCCTCGATGACCCTTCGTGGTTAACCAGA
Organism: Equus asinus; assembly: GCF_041296235.1. Classification (NCBI taxonomy): domain Eukaryota; kingdom Metazoa; phylum Chordata; class Mammalia; order Perissodactyla; family Equidae; genus Equus; species Equus asinus. The sequence continues at coordinate 10,730,620 of NC_091799.1, forward strand.
GCCGTTCAGCAACGTCCAACAATAATGACATTTCATCTGCTCCACTGCGGAATTGGCCACGGTTTATGGCCAGGAAGGGATTGTCAATTGTCTGTGCCAAGTTCCCGTGGGACCCTGGGCCAGCGGGTATAAAGGGTGGCTGTGTGAGAGGCCGGCACAGCCTCTCCGACCCCAGCAAGTGACCTGTCAGGTGGCCGTGAGCACAGACCCCTGGAGATGAAGACCCTGCTCCTGACCATCGGCCTCAGCCTCATTGTTGCCCTGCAGGCCCAGGACCCCCTGGCCTTGGGCGAGGAGACTCCGGACGTGAGGCTCAGATGGGGCAGGCTGGCTGGAGGCGGCGTGGGGAGGGGCAGAGACACTCATTTTAGGATCAGGCATTAACCCCTGGCCCTGAGGGAACGGTCAGACAGAGGGGTCTGTGCCCGATGGTCCCAGGACACAAGAGGGCCCCTTGGAGCGAGGGCACTGGTGGTCTCGCCGACCTGCAGGGGCCGGGAGCTGGCATCTGGGTGGGTCTGGCGAGGGTGCTGGGCATATGCTGGGGGTGGGGTGGGGGAGGGTGGGCTGGGAAGCGCTCCAAGCCCCCAGCCCTGGGGGTGGGGTAGAGTCTGGGGCTGCAGAGCAGGAGGGGGAGGCCATGGGGTCGGCCGGAGCCCTGATGGGGGGAACATCCCCAGGTCTCAGGGAAATGGTATCTGAAGGCCGTGACCGCTGACCAGGAGATTCCCGGGGAGAAGCCTGAGTTGGTGACTCCCATGATCCTCACGGTCCTGGAGGGGGGCAACCTGGAGGCCAAAGCGACCGTGAAGTGAGTGTCAGCCGGCTGGGTAGCTGGTGACGACCCTCGGCCTTCCCTCCCCACACCAGGAGAGCCAGCATCTGTGGGGCAGGCAGACCACGCCGGTGTCCTTCTCAGGCCCTCCTACAGCACTCAGCCCTGGCAGCTTTGAGGGGGCACCGCCATGGAGGGTGCCTCATGCGGGGGCACCGTGCAGGGGAGAGACCCCCAGACTTAGGGCACTGAGGAGGGGAGGGGCCGCGGATGGGCCTCGTGGGCTGTGAGGGGCAGTGCTGGCTGATTGAGGGGGCTGCACCCCACCCCCCACCTGGAGGGAGCCCCAGGGAGCTGTCACGCATGACTGAAGGCCCAGTCAGTGCCTGGACTTGAGGTGGGAGAAACGTGCTCCCCCGCCAGGCCCACTTTGGATCCCAGGCCACCGGTACGGGCTTTGCCCTGCGGCTGCTCCAAGGCGGGGGCCCTACCGGGGCTGGCTGTGTTTCCAAAGTGGGCACACCCAGGGCAGCATCACTACGTGGCTTCTGTGTTCCAGGGTGAGGGGTCAGTGCCAGGAGAGGAAACTGGTGCTGGAGAAAACCAATGAGCCCGGCAAATACACGGCCGGTGAGTCTTGGAGCCCCAGCCGGGTGGCGCCCCACACACTGGGGGAGCCGGGGGCAGCCTGCGCATTTCTGGGGAGGCATTTTAGCCTGAGAAGCCCCGCTCCTTTCTGACCCCATTAAATGCACACCCTCTCCTCCCTCTGGTCAGTTTGCCCTGAAGATATGATCACTTGACACTAAGAGCCAGGAGGGACACATTATCCCAGGAGGGACTGGACTGCCCAGGGGCCCTGCTGGGTTATGGCTGTGCTCACGTCAGGGGCGAGGAGCAGAGTCGTATCTGGTTGTTGGGGACTGAGCACCCCATGCTCCAACCCCATGCCCCGAAACCTCTCTGTGGTCCGTTGGTTGGGGATGTGATCCTCCTTCTGGTATGGGGCTCTCCCGGTGTGTTGGGTCCTCAAGAGGTGGAGACCTCACGGCCTGAGAAGCTGGGAGCATGTGGAAACTGGAGGGTCCTCCAGGCTGGGCGCTGGGTGAGCTCCAGGTCTTCCTGGAGGGTCACATGGCTTATTCAGCTCGTGCCACCGTCCTTCCGCAGACGAGGGCAGGCGCGTGGTGTACATCTCGCCGTCGAACGTGATGGACCACTACGTTCTTTACTGTGAAGGCGAGCTCCGGGGGAAGCAGATCCGGATGGCGAAGCTCGTGGGTGAGGGTCCCGCATCCCAGCGCCTGCAAACCCTCCTCCCTCCCCCTCCTCCCCGTGCCTCCTCCTCTTAGGAGAAGCCACCGGCAGTTCCTTCCGACTGCTTTTCCTGAAGGGAGCACTCATTCCCATCCCCGGAGCTCAGGATCTGGGTTTCCCAGTCTCGGTGTCTGCAGTGGGAACACAGGAGGGCAGAGGACCACTGTGGGGACAGGGATCCAAATGTCACTGGGTGGGCCACTCGTTCACAGGGACCACCCCTTGCAGCATCCACTTCAGCACCGTTCCTTTGGGGTCTCCCACGGGGGAGAAGAGCAGTGTGTGCATGGAGCTGCAAGGGAAGGAAATTCCAGCTCCTGGGGCTTAATTCCGGGATGGGGGGAGCTCAAGGAGGTATTGGGGCATCAGGACTGTCTCGGCCTGAAGACAAGGGGCCCCCAGAGGCTCTCCTGCATGCTCCCCACAGCCAGGAGCACAGCGGAAGTCAGTCCAGCAGGGATGGCATGGGGTCCAGGGGCCACGAGGGGAAGTGCTCTCCTCTGTGGCTGGGCAGGTCCTGCCGGTCGTCCTCACTCCAGGAGACCCCCAGGTGTGCTCACGAAGAGCACCCCATTCCTCCCAGGCCTGCCGCACGGTGCCCACTGGGCGCTCACACCTCGCAGTCCTCCCTTTCCAGCCGAGCCCTCCTCCCGGCCGGAGGGACCTCGGGGTCCAGCCCCGACGTGGGCGCATGGTCTCCTGCCCCAGCTCTGCGGCGGCCCATCCATCTCTGCCCCAGGCTGGGCTGGAGATGCCAGCCTGCCCCCGTTCTGCCCCTCACCCTCGCGTCTTCCGATTTCACCGACAGGAAGAGACGCGGAGAACAACCAGGGGGCCCTGGAGGATTTTAAGACGTTTGCGAGAGACAAAGGGTTCGACCCGGAGAAGATCTTCACGCTCACGCGCCATGGTAGGGAGGACACCCTCGCCTGATCCTGCCCGGGCCCCACGCTGGGACGGGCAGCAGAGCGAGTTTAGAGAACGCTAAATGTCCTTCCTGGGGTCACGTGACGTGTCGGCCCCGACTGATTCTCTGGGGTCTCCTGAGCCGTGTGTGTCTCCTTTTTTCTGCAGAAACCTGCTCTCCAGGAAGCGATTAGGGTAAGCGATTAGGGACGTGTGGTCTATCTCCCACCCCTGCTCCCACCGGGGCAGGAGACCCTCTCGGCCAGGCGGGTGGAGAGCCTGCTCCTGGAGTCACCTGGGCCCCTGAGCCTCACCTGCAGATTCGGTCTCGCAGAGCAGTGCCCGGCAGTGAGGAAATCCCTCTGGAGTGAGCGCTCCAGGGGCTGGGGTGCTGGGGGAGACTGTCTAGCTCCTGACACCGCGGTGTGCCTGCCTGCAGGGGTGACATCCCTCCTCACCCCTGAGTAGTCATCGTGACTTTGTTTACCCAATGAGCTGCTTAAAAGATTCAGAAATACGGCACCCATGAGCGGGGTACTTCAGACCTCCTGGGGTCCTCACCAACTGCATGTCCTTTGGGAAACTGGAGTTTCAGTGACTTGCCCAAGGTCACTGCCCAGGGATGGGCAGAGCCAGAGTCCAGAAGAGCAACCCCGTTCCCTCTTTGCCCTCCCGCTGGCTGGAAGTGGCCCCGACACACTTTCACACGAGAGCGTGGATGCTGTGGGCAACCTACAGGATGGTCCCCTCCAGGTCCTCAGATCCAGCGGCCAGAGCCTGAGGACACAGCACCCACCCCCACACTGCAGCCCCCAGAACCCGGCGCCTGCCCCCACGGCAGCCCCAGAACCCAGCACCTCCCCCAACATGGTGGCCCCAGAACTCAGCACCCACCCCTACACTGCAGCCCCCAGAACCCTGCACCTGTCCCCACGGCAGCCCCAGAACCCAGCACCTGCCCCCACACAGCACCCCCAGACCTCGGCACCTGCTCCCACAAGGCAGTCCCTCCCGGCCTCCCCCGTCCTGGTCTCAGTGACCCTCCCCACCTCTCCAGGATGGGGGTCACCGGGGCTCCACAGCAGCCCTGAGGCGGCAGCACCAGGACCCTCCATCCTGAAGGACACAGACGGAGTCCCTGACCAGGAGCCTGGGTCACCTCCTGCCACCCTTCCTGCACCTCCACCCCCTCCTCCCCAGCCCTGCATCCCCCTCCTGGTTCCGCATAAAGAGCTTCAGCAGTTCCTGGTGCCTCTGCCTGTCTGTGGGTCCGTTGGGTGGACCGGGAATGGGGAGGATGTAGGCAAGCTGGGGCGGGCAGAGCGGGAGAACCCAGCAGCGTCCTGGTTCCCTGTGGTGGATGGTGCAGTCCAATGGGCATGAGGGTCCAGGCGGAGGGGGTAGGTGCTGCCACTCTGCCCGAGGGTCCTCTGGGGGCTTTCTGCAGGTCTGGTGCCCACCAATCCAGGTTCTTGTGGTGGTCTGTTTGGGGAGAGGGGGTGTGAGGGTGACAGGGTTGGCTCCAGCCTCGAGGCGGGAACATGTGTGCGGTGGGATCACCTGGCCCCCTGGCCCCTGACTGGCTGGAGGTGGTGGCAGGAGTGAGGGGGAGGTCAGGCAGGAGGCCAGGCTTCCCCGGGCCACCAGGACGAGGACAGCATGACCCTGGGATCCTAGCTGGCATGGGACTCTGCTCCTGCCCCATCCCCCAGGCCTGGCTGGAAACAGGTGGCGCTGCCCCTGGGGAGGGAGCCGCTTCAGGAGGGACCTTGCTTGCAATTCTGATGTCATCACTACACTTTCCCAAATTACTATGGGGCTTTCCAGTGAGTGGCCTGACAGCCAGCCAACTGGGATCAGGGTCTCCTAGCTCTTGGTGGGAGAGGTGAACCCAGTCCAGCCTCCCTGGAGATGGGGACGTGGGGACCTCCCTCCAGACAGGGTCAGCATACATACCCAGGTCCCAGGTTTGTCGGCTGCTTCTAACTGTCCTCAGCGGGCAGATCAGTCAAGTATCAGAGGCAGAATCTGCACTTACGCTCAACCTGAGCACTGATGTCCGTGCTCCATTCTGCAAAATTCTCTGTCACTCCCCTGGTGAGGAGCACGTTTGCTGTTCCATCTCCACCGGACGAAGTTTTTCTTAATCTTTTACTGAGATGAAATGATCATAGAACACCAAATTCAGTCGTTTTAAAGTGAACAATTCGCTGACGGATGTTGGGGCTGTTCCCACCTCTTGGCCGTTGTGTTGGTGCTGCTGTGAACACGCTGTGTGCGGACTTGTTCGAGGCCCTGTCTGCAAGTGTTTTGGGTCAGATTAGTTTGCAGGCTCTCAACACACCTTCCACGGGGTCTCTACCCCCTTCACATGCTCTACGTCCTTCTATCTGACAGACATAGTCCAAGGACACTGGGAAGCTCGTTCTTCCGGCCTTCTGGGTGCAGGAGCCGTCGGTGGTCATTTTTTCTTTCTAAGCATCTGGACCAATCAGGATTATTGACTACAAAAGCCAGAAATTCACTCCAGCTAAGTTAAGCAGAAATAAAGCTCAGTGAGATGATCCCATAGCTCACAGAACTCGCAGGAGCCTGCACAATCAGGCTGGAGAGTGTGCAGGCACCAGCGGGCAGTGGTCTGGCAGGGCCAGCCCCAGCCCCACCCTGGAAGAGCCTGGGCAGCAGGCTGCCCTGGGCTGCCAGATTCTGGACCGTGGCCGCGGGCGTCCCTGACGTGGGGTGTGCGCTGTTTTGCTCCTTGCAGACACACGCACACGCATACGCATGCTCTCTCTCTCTCACACACACACACACACACGCACACCCCTAGACACGCACATGCAGGCCCCTCCCAGGCCCAGGGGCAGATGTCTTCCTCTCAGGTTGACTCGTAACTCTTTGAACGGCCCCCGGAAGAATTGAACTGCTCCCGCTGTGGGCCTGCGAGGACTGGGCCAGACCCCTTCCCCCAGGCCCGCCTCCTGTGCCTTTTCTGTACAATGGGCCCTGCCTCCTCATCTGGGAGACAGTGGAGGCCTTCTCGAATGAGCTGGAGTGGGGCCGCTCGGACCTTCCCTGTCAACAGACCCGTGTCGTTTTCTGACTCATGCGGGCTCCCTCAGGGGGCTCGGCAGGGGCCCTTTTCTTACCTTTTCCAGGGCCAAGAGGCCATGGTGTCCCTTGACTCACGGCCCTTTCGTCCATCTTCGAGGCCAGCAGTGTCCGGTGGGGTCCTCCTCATGTCTCGTCACTCTGTCCCTGCCCCCGTCCTCATGTGCTCTCTGCTCCGACCCTCCCCCGCCCTCTTCACGTGTAGAAGTTTGATCCCCTGGGCCCAGGTGGGCAATCCAGGACCGGCTCCCACCCCGAGGGGAGCAGACTGGCCGGCGTAACCCACCTGCACCTCAGGTCTCTTTGCCACGAAACCTAACCTGTTCCCAGGTTCTGGGGATGAGGACATGGATGTCTCTGGGGGGACCGTTCGTCTGCCTCCCCCTTGCAATAAAATGAATTTCTAGAAAGCTGAAATGGAAAAAGTCTACTCAGTGTAGGCCCACTTCTCTTCTGTTTTGAGACCTGGGGGCATGCGGCACTCTGCCACATTGCTGCAAGGCTTCTAGATGCTTCCGTCCTCTGCTCTGCTCCAGCCTCAACTGGACAGGAGGACGGTGCCCACAGTGTTGCTGGAGAAGCAGTGAGGGTCCGATCTCTGAGACGATGCTTCCAAGGGCGTCTGGCCGAGCTGTGCACACTGAGGCAGATGTTTCCTCCTGCTGCACGACAGGACGGACAGGGCCACTGGTGTGAGGAGCCTCAAAAGGGGCACAACAGCATGAGCGACCTCAGGACCAGCGGGAAGACCTCCCAGGAAGGGCGCCCTGAGCTTTGTGGTGACCACACAGGCGACACCCCCCAGCAGAGGGGCAACACGGCTGGGGCTCCAGGGTTCAAAGAAGGTTCTGGGGCTGGTGGACGTGGAGTAACCCACCCTTTGGAGCCAGAATTGCATAGTGGTGGGAACATTCTGGAGCCCCCCTCCACCATGTACAGGTACACACACGCACACACTCACACACAGACACTCACGTCAGACACATGGACACCACCATATGCACACACAGAGACACACACACACATGTGCACACGCTCACATATGCACACACATAAGACACACATGTGCACACAAGACAGATATACATATGAGCACATGCACACACATGCACACACATGCACAGGAGCAAGACCATGCCGTTGCACTTGGTGGAAAGTTCTGGAAGCAGAACGTGGGAGGAAGAGGGGGCAGGAAAGCCGAAGCCCTTGAGGGTCTGTCAGTCAGGGGAGTCCCCCCAGCTCTCATGAGCCTGGAGTGAAGGAAGGGGCAGCAGTACTCAAGGGAGGAGGTGGATGACGACACGCATCGGGGCAGGAGGCCCAGGGTGTGAGAGTAGCAGACGTGAAGGGTACAGAGGGTCAATGAGGTCTCCAGGGTCTCACTGGGGGCACTGACGGGAACACGTTTGAGGAGAAGATCAGCTCAGCCTGCAAGGGGCGAGGGGTCTGCAAGGGAGACGGTGGGTGTCCTGGTGGGGGTGCTCAGAGCAGGCTGGACGCTCTGCTTGGAGTTCAGGAGGTCTGGGAGGAAAGGGGAGGTGCGGGTTCCCCGCGGCTGGAGCGGCAAAGGCCGGGGGCAGGTACGAGGAAGCTGTTGTGTCATCTTGCTAGCTCTGAATGCAGGCGTGCTCTACTTCCCATTCTGTTAACATTCTCCCTTCCAGAAAAGCTTTCTCAGAAGAAATCGAAGCTCAGAGTAATGATGGCTAATTACACAAAGTTCGGAACGTCCGTTCACTGGATCCAAACAAAACGATTGCATCACTACCTACACTGCAAAATTGAGGGGCCTTTGTGAAGGTGAGGGAGGGGCGGGATCCTGTCTCCAGTTGAGACCCGGGGGTCCAAAAGGACAGCAGGGCAAGGAGGGAGCAGCAGTGAGGCCCCACCCACCATGCAGCTGCCCCTCCTGACCGCGGGGCTGAGCCTGCTGTCTGTGCTGCGAGCCCAGGCGCCCCAGCTTGTTCCCGCCGACACCCATGAGGTTTGCGCCGGAGGGACGGATGGCGGGGGGACGTGTGTGTCCCAGGTCAGCCACCCGCACTGGGTAGGCTCTCACTCTAGTGCTCCCGGCCCCAGATGGACTTTGGTCAAAGTCCCCTCTTGTGCCTTCGGTGATGTCTCCAGGCAAAGTGGGCTGTCTTCCTGCCCAGCGAGGGAGTGGGGGTCTCAGAGAGGCCTTAGACAGATTTCCATCCATATGGGTCCCTGCCAACCCCTTCCTCCCAGTGAAATTATGGCAAGTCAGGGAGCCTTTCTAAGACGCAGCTCCCGAAACCGGCATACAGTTAGCCATTGACGATTAGGTAGCTGGGAACTAAAGTTTGTTCCTTTCTCAATTACTGATTATAGCTTTCGGTTGTTTAACCCGCGCATTGTTAACGTGCTGTGCAGGTGATGTGCTGTCCGACTAGCGCCAGGCTCCTGCAGAGAACACCTCCCTGCAGCCTGGTCACCACGGCAATGGGCGTGGGAGCCGCTCTTCAGGAATTAGAACCCCTTTGTCCACTCCAGGCCAATTGAGACTACCAACTCATCAACTGGGCCGGCGCAGTGCAGATAAGCGACATTTTGACATCAAGAAGCTAAAAATTCCACCCTCAGATGGTGCTGACGCCACCATTTTGTGAACACGGGTCCCTTGAAGAGGCCTGGAGTCCGCTATGCTGGCGCAGATCATCAACTCCCTCCCCTCCCCTCACCTCCCATCACCCACCTCCACACTGCAGACCCCCCTGCCCGCACCCCACAAACATCCCTGAGTCCCCATCTTCAGGGAAGCGGATCTGAGACTCATGCTCCAGAGGCAGCATTCCTGCCAGAAACTGCGACGTGACCACCCAGACGGTGAATCTGGCTCAATGTCCATGTGACAGACTCAACTCCCGCCGTCCCCTGACAACCTCAGATTCCACCTGGGGGGTAGTGTTTCCTCCACAGCTCAGAGCTGTCAGTCACGCCAGCTGGTCCCCACATGCAACCTGTGTCTTTCCACACCGTGTCCAAGAACTGCCTTTCTCCAGTTCCCGGGGGCCCCGGCGCAGCCTTCCCCAGCCACCCCTGCACCTAGGAGCCTTTCTCACCTAAGCTGGCCCAGTGCCCAGGGGTGGGACGTCTGTGTTTCCCCTGCTTCACAGGGTCCCGCCCTCAGGGGACACCACACGCTGCACACCCTGCTGGTACAGGGCCCTCATCTCCTCCGATTCCACACAGAGGCCCCATCAGGAAGTCTGCAGCTCAGGTCAGCTGCTCCTAAGCACCCTGTAGCATTTGAGGGAACTCGTGAAAACAAGCCTCAGGAGCCTAGGCTGATGGGGCTGGTCCTGAGGGAGCACAGAGGCCTGGGGTGGATGGCATCCCCGCCGGTCACCAGCCACGTCCACTCTGCACTGCTGGGCGTCTGAGCCTGCATGCCCCCTGATCTCGCAGCTCCCCTGCAGCGGGGACTCCCTCGACACCCCACGCTCCCTCCTTCAGGCATTAGGACCCTCACCGACCCCATGGGCCCCGACGAGTCCAAAGTGGCTTCCATTCGTGCCACCTCCAGGGTGGAGACCCGTCATCAACATCTGGTTCATCCTGGAGAGGGACCATGGTACCACCTCCTTCAAGGACAAGATGAGTAATCAGGATGTGCACACAGTGAAGCTCTTCGTGGGGTTCCAGGGCGCAGGAGTAGCCTCAGGGACAGTGGCATGGCCGCACAGAGGGGCTGTGCGGCTCGGCCGGCACCTCTGGCAGCTGTGCTCATCTTTGGGGCCAAATTGTGCCCTGTGCACCCATTAGGGACTATGTGCATGTTCATGTGTGTGTGTGTGTGTGCACACGTGGGTGTGTACGCCCACACTGTCTCTCTCTCCACACAGCTGTGAGTTGACCCCTCTTGGTCACTCCACGTCTGCCCAGGTGATCCTCCTGACATTCTGGACCCTCGGGGGCCTGTCCTCCCTCCTTCACACGATGCCTGCCACCCACTCCCAGGCCTCACTCTACACATTTCAGCATCTCCCTGCAAATGCGTCCCCCATTTCAGGACAGCCCCTTCTAGCCAGCATCCCCTGGTGTCTTCCCAGCCTGCTCACTGTGGGCTCCCTCTCCTGACACATCCTCAGCCCACTGGTTCTCTGTCTGCCAACCTTGCTGGTTGCTCACTTTCCTTCCCTGCGCCACCTCCTTCCTTCACCTGCATGCCCTGAGCACCGGGACAGCCCCACACTCCTGTCCTGCAGCTCTGCCTGCTCCTTGTGGGCCTGGTCCTGTGGTCCTGGCCTGGAAGCCTGCCCTGGGAACCCAACTGTCGGCCTTCTTTGCACCTGCCCCCAGCAATGAGAGGGGCAGGAGATAGCGCAGAGCGAGGGTTGATCCCTCTCACATCCTGACCACAGGCCACAGGGACCCCCAGGCTGCCAGACCCCTCCGGGTGTCCCCAGGTCATCTCACTGCCTCATTCTCAAGGCAGCATCTCACACGTCCGCACGGTGTGGCTCCTTCTCAGGATGTCTGGGCAGGGCATGGTGCATGCCTGGGAGCCCCTGGGGACAACAGTCAGGGCTCCTCTCTGCCCAGAGGCCCCTGCCTGGAGAGAGGGGTCCCTTGACATGGGCTTGGCTGCCTGTCTTGACTTCCCAGACCCACCTTCCATCTCGCCTGCACCCACCCGCACCCTGGACGAGAGCCCAGGGGCCCTGAGCATCTTTGAGGGGTTTGAGGGGGAGAAAAGGATAAACAAAACAGAAATCGTCAATCCCCCCCACTCCCATAAGGAGAATGGGTTTTCTTTATCACTCATTACCTTTTATTCATGATTTCCATTCACCCAGCGATTTCCTTATGGCCTTTTTTGCCTCCAGTAAGGTGGTAACCGCACGACAACCTTGAGCAAGTGTGTCCCCCCGATCTTTGTCTCTTCCTGGGTCCGCAGGCGCCTGCGAGCCGGACGTGACTCTCCTCGCACCAGCAGCCCCAGACCTGGGAGCTCAGGGACCCTGCAGCCACTGCCCTCTGCCACCTCCCGTCAGAACCACGAAACTCTGAAAGCACGCTCGCCGGAGGCACCACTGCAATAGCCCTGAAATGGTCTCTAATTAATTTAATTAATGAAATTGATTTCTCCCGGGAAGAGGGACAGCCTCGCAAATTGGGTTTAGCGTCCTCTGTGGGTCACACAGCCCGTCTCTCTTCTCCCAGGGGACCTTCCACCCGTCAGCAGGCGGGAGTTTCCTTCAGGCCTTTCTGAGAGGGTGGGGTGTTTTTATTCTTAGTGGCTAGTTAAGTCCACTACACACAGAGACCAGGCTGTTTTCAGATCTAAAATGCTTCTGAAGAATAACTAACAGGTGTGTCGGCTCATCTTGTACCCAGACGTCCTGGGGCGTCAGGAGCCCCACGCCTCCTCCTGACCTGCGCCCGCCCCTTCTCCTCTCGGGGCGAACCGCCCTGAGCTCTCTGCTGATCCTTCCTCTGCTGGTTTATGTTGTTACCCACGGGACTCCACCTTAAACAACTTTGTATCCAGCTCTGCTTCTTCTTGACTCTTATGGAAGTTGCTGTTTTAAGAACATGAAGGTACTGGTTTTTCTGTATTGATCTGCGGCATCTTTTGCTCACTGAATTGTCTTCTTATTTGCAGGAGATTTTAGGTGGATTTATCTGGACTCTCCAGTGATAAACTCACCTTGTCCATGCAGAGCGAGCCTTTCACTTCTTCTTCTTTTCCAGTTTTTACGCCTCTAAGTTTTTCTCACATCTGAGTGTGCTCATACGTGGGTCACAAAGTCAGTAGCTGTTCCCACAGTATGCATTTTCGTGTTTTTCTTGAATTTAAACACTCTATCAAAAAAACATGTTACGTTAATGGTTGGAAGGAGGAAAAAGCACACAAGCCCAGCTTAATTGATGTGAAAAAGCCCGTTGATAGAAATTGCCAAACAATCATGATTAACAAACCTGTCTTTGCAGGTAAAAATAGAAGAGATTGTGCTCAACATTAAACGCCTCGTCCAGTGGCATACCCAGTGACGAAGCAGGAGAAACGTTCCCACGGAGTCACCGGAATGCCGGACGACCTGCCCTCCCAGTTAGGATTTCTGTCTCACTGGAGGTCCTGGTGAGTGTAATAGGACAAGGAAAAGAAACAAGGGACATAAAGAGTGTCCTGGATGAGACAGCTGGCTATTGAAAAGATGTCACTTCTCTTAAAACAAATCTAAAACTTCAGTGCGTACACAACCACACCCCAATAGAATATTTTGTGAAAACTGATGAACTGATTTTAAGCATCACAAAGAAATATTAATGTATGTGACTAAACAAATGTTTGAAAAACTAAATACAGGAGGAGTCTTGCTTTATTTGATTTCAAAACAAATGATAAAATTTTGTTGTTGGAACACAGTTCTCCTGGGGAAGGAACAGACCAGGACGTTCGGAAATGCACACACGCATGCGTGGGAATTTTCTATGTCCCATTAGGTTTATATAAATATATTTTATTTTTTAAATGTATTTTGCATATTCCATTTATATCATCTATACTTTATGTCTATTTATCACATATCAAGTCAGTGGATAAACGGAGAGCTGAGAGAAAATATTTTGCAGCATACATTAGAAAATGAGAAAATGCTCTATGTTTCTAAGGAGATGAGGCAAGAATTGTTTGTAATAGCACAAAAATGTCAATAATTTCAATGTCCATTATTGTAGGACAATGAAATAAACCAATTTCTCCATACATTGAAATATTGTAGGAAGGAATGGAATAAACCTATACCTGCAAACATGGTCACCGAGACTTTGTGTTGAGTGAAAACATCAGGTTTCAGAATCAGACTTGAAATAAGATAACATTTAGGTAAAAATAATATCATCATATTACTGGGTTCGTTTTCTTCCTTATGCATTTTTCTCCAAGTTGGATGTGATTTGACATTTTGTTTAATTTTTGCTTGTAGAGTCTTAAATCGGTTTGGGCTCATACCAGTTAGCTTTTGCTGAAAACAAGTAGCTGGGAACAGTGGATTGCTGGCCGTTTTCCTCCTGCTGGTCTTGCCTCCTGAGTGAAGCTGCTGCAGGCGCTGGTCAGACTGGGCTCAGACAGGAGGGCAGGGCCTCTCTTCATGTGGCCCCTCCGCCTCCAGGAAGCCAGCCTGGATTCCTCACACAAGGGGCTCGGAGTTCCCAGTAGCAAGAGAGAACAAGGCCTGAGGCACACGCCTTTCAAAGCCTCTGCTCTCGAGGTTTGTTAACACTCCATCTCAGAGGAAGTCACGCAGTGTTTGAAGCGGCCTGGGGATGTGTTTTTTTCAGGGGTGGTTAGCCTCACAGACACAAAGCAATTGACCCTCCTCAGTTATTCCCACTCCTTCCACATGCAGAGTCCACTAGCCCCTCCCAAGTCCCCCCAGGACTCAGGGAACTCGGGCTTGAATGAGACGTCCTCCAGCGTCTGCTGGGGCAAGGTCGTGAGGCAGCTCCTGTTAACCCAGAGACCCCACAGCTCAGGTCACCCGGCCGCCCCCAGCAGGCTGCAATGGTGATGTGGACGGGCAGCTGTGACACCAACAGTCATTCAAGAAGGGGAGACATGAAGGCACAGGGCGTCCCGGTTCCTCCAGGGTGGGCGCCTGCCTGGGCACCTCTCATGGGCCAGGCTGGGAAGAAGGGGCTCCGCTCGGGAGGGGCCGGGGAAAGACTCAGGGCGAGGGGGAGGCGCATGGAAGGTCACTGGCCCCTGGAGGCCGGGCACTGATGGCTGGGAGTCATCTCCTTCCCAGTGCATGGTCTCCCCTGAAGCCATCCAACATGGGGACATTCTCCATGCACGGGCTGTAGCAGGGCGGGCAGAGCAGCCCTGAGTCCGGGACAGGCCTCCGCATGGGCTGCCACACCAGCCCCCAAGCAGAGCGCGATTCTCTGCTCTCCAGGGAGAGGGGCGAGGGCTGGCTCCCCTGCCTATGGAGCCTTCGGATAAGGGAACCCCCCAGTGGTTTGCCATTCCACCTGAGGTGGCTCATGTCCCGAATGGACACTTGGCCTTTGTGCCTGAAGACTCGGGTTGGGCCAGCCGGTTCCCGAGGTTCCTTCAGCCAGGCGCTGTGATCCTGGGAGCCCAGTCTGAAATGCTGCCTGCGGCGCTGGACCTCCTGGGCAACAGAGCCCCCTCCAAGGTCAGGCTGCCCTGCCCCAGTGACTGAAATCTGGGATGGGACGAGCCAGTGTGCAGGGAAGGGCCTGTGTGGAAGAACCCCTGATGGGGGGCCTGGGGCTGGGGGTGTAATGATCACGGGGAGCTCACCCCCACGTGTCCCTGGAGATGAGGAAGGGCCGTCAGCCTGGAGACAGAGATGGAATCATGGAGGCACATGCGATCTCCCAGGGAAGCTGATGGAAGGAGAGGAGGGCAAGTCCCCTCGGTGTCCAGCAACAGCGAGAGGGAGGGGGCTCCTGTGAGGCGAGGAGGACCCTGTGTTTGGTACCTCTCTCTCGGGAGGCGGGGGGCCGGGGAACCCTGTGCTGAGATGTGTGGGAGCGAGGGTGACAACCTCTCGAAGGGGTGGCAGTGAAGGGAAGAGAGAGAAGGGCTGGGTCACTGAGGGTCCTGAGGGCAGGATGGTCCTGAGGGCATGTGGGCTGGCTGAGAGTGGGTGAGGCGGGCTCAGCTGACCTCACTGACCTCGCTGACCCGTGGGCGGCGTTGTCACCCCCTACCCTGATACCATTGTTCTGTCCAGGTAAACTCACCCTGAGCAGTTGGACAGGAAAGGAAATGACAACTTTTGGACGCCCCGGGTGGTTAGTTACAAAAGGTAAGACATTCGTTAATTATGTTCCAACAATAATGAACGATGCCCACAGGATCCAATGCACAGTGTGGGAGCCCTGCAAGTGGGGCAGGAGGAGGCGAGCCCGGCCCAGGTCGGCCCAGAGCTGGGGATAAATGGGCGGCCGGCCGGGCTAGCAGGGAGCAGCAGTGAGGCCCCACCCACCACGCAGCTGCCCCTCCTGACCCCCGGGCTGAGCCTGCTGTCTGTGCTGCAAGCCCAGGCGCCCCAGCTTGTTCCTGCAGACACCCACGAGGTGAGCACTGGAGGGACGGATGGCGGGGGGACGTGTGTGTCCCAGGTCAGCCACCCGCACTGGGTAGGCTCTCACTCTAGTGCTCCCGGCCCCAGATGGACTTGGACCAGAGTCCCCTCTTGTGTCTTTGGAGACGTCTCCAGGCAGAGGAGGGGCACCTAGTGGTGTCCAGGCAGCTCCCTCCCCAGGCAGACCAGGCATCCTCCTGCCCAGGGTACTGACGGGAGTCCTCCCCAGGCAGACCAGGCACCCTCCTGCCCAGGGTACTGACGGGAGTCCTCCCCAGGCAGACCAGGCACCCTCCTGCCCAGGGTACTGACGGGAGTCCTCCCCAGGCAGACCAGGCATCCTCCTGCCCCAGGGGTGTGGGGGCTCAGTGAGGCCTAGGGCCCAGGGTACTGACGGGAGTCCTGCCCAGGCCCCTACGGAGGGCAAGTGAGCCCCCAGACTCATCCCTGCCCCGTCAGGCCGAGGTTCACAGAAGCTGGTCGACTGGAAGCTTCTCTCCGTTCGTCAGACAGGATGCTGCAGATTTTCCATTTTGCAAGGACAGGTTAATGCATGAGGTCTCCACAAAAACCACACATTTATCAAGAACGTTTGACTTTTAAAAACCCAGGCTATGATTTACGGCAAGATTTAGGGCCCTGGAAATGACCAGTCATAACCCAGGGCCCCATCACCCGGTGCTGAAGCTCCCGGGGGCAGTTTCGCTTTTCCTTGCTTTCCTCACCCAGGAGGCTCAAGTGGCCTGGTTCCAGGCGTGTCTTGGGGGTCAAGGCTGGTGGTCCAGGCATGCCACCCCCCGCCCCACTCCCTCTAGTGACGAGTCTGGCACCTGGCCCATCCTTTCTGATCACAGGGCACCCATCCCCTCCCTGCCCTCTTTCCCCTATGCCCCTCTTCCCTCTTTGGGAGCTGGTCAGTTTGCTGGCCACACACACTCTCATCCACCTGGGCTGGGGGCCTGGGCTCCCCTCTGCCCCTTCCCCAGCAGACCCCTGTCCTGGATCCTCCCTCTCCTCCATGCAAAGGGCCTGGGGTCAGCCAATCCCAGGAGTCCCCCACAGCCCTGAGGCCCTGGGGTTTTCTGAACACAGGGGACAAGTGAGATCAAAGGGTATGGAGACCAGGAGGCCACAGCCAGGCAGGGGTGGCGGGGACAGCCGGGGAAGGAGGCACCTCGGGCTGGCCACCTGCAAGCAGCAGGGACTGGGGTCGTTGGGTGAGCCAGAGCTCAGGTGGTGCCCTTGACGGGTCAATGCCCTGGGCTCTGTCCACTCTCAGCCACCCCTCTCCTCCTGTGCCGGCCTCCTGTTGCTTCCCCCCACACAGAGGTTTGACCTGGTCCTCTGGGCAACTCTCCCTGGCTCCCTTCTCTGCGGCCAAGTCCACTCGGTTCCCCCGTCTGTGCCCCTCCCGGGAGCCTGGCTTCCCTTCTGCTGCTGGGCACAGGGCGCTGTGTGGCCGGGCTCTGGCACTGAACCTGCCCTTGGCCTCCTCCTAGCCCCGGCCCCTTCCCCAAGTCACCTCCCCACTCACGGGCCCCTCCCCCAGCTTTTAGGACGTTGGTACGTAAAGCGCTGGGCTGGGAACATGGTGATCCCCAAGGAGAAGAGGCTCTGCCCGCTGCCTCCCTTCGCGTTTGGAGTGAACCCTCTTGGCAAACTGGAATTCAGGATGAACCTCACGTGAGCACCCCGGTTGCGCCCGTCCACAGGCCCGCCTGCAAGTCTCCGGCCCTGACCCCCACAGGCGGGAGTGGCCTCCTCTCCCCTCAGGGCCCTCAGCTCAGGGTTGGTCGCTCTGCACTGATGGCCCACCCTCTAAAGCTGTTTCACCAACTTGCTGGTGTCCATGGCCACGCGCCTGCCTCCTCGGTGGTGACAGTCAGACATGAGCCCAACGCCGGGGTGTACACAGCCTGAGCGCCGACCTGTGCACCCCAGGCGGGGCTTCCTGCTCCAGTCCCAGGAAAGCCGCCGGCCTGGGCGCCGGCCTGGTCTCCATGGGGAACGGAGAAGGAGTGCTCACGGCTGTGTGGTCAGTGACAGGCGGCAGCAAGGCAGGTCCAGGTGTGAGGGGCTCCAGGTTTCTCTAACTCGGGAGATGCGTCTGAAGAAGAGCTCAAAGACCTGAGACGCAACCTCGCCCAGGCCCATCCCAGGGCTGTCGACGGCGCCGCCACAGAAGGGCCTGAAGCTTAGTTGCGTGATGGGAAATCGCCAGGTTATGCTGGAGGCCGAGTGCGGGCTGACCCTGGGCCCTGCATGCCTCGCTTCTCTCCTGGCTGGTGCCACCTCGAAAGTATTGGGGGGGAGGGGGACCATGGGAAGACGGGTCCTGGGGGCCTCGTCTGGCCATCTTTTGGAAGGACGTGCCGGGCAGCCATAGGCCTTCTAGGGGCAGGCCAAGAGCCCAGGCTGGGCTGTGTGGGGTCCAGGTCAGGACACTGGGTCCTGACCAGCCCCCTCGACCGATGAGCTCCAGCTGCCTGAACAAGGCTCCTGACACGCGGTCCCTGGAGTCCCAGTGGCAGCCCCCTGCTCCTGGGCCTTGAGGGAGGAGGTGTTGGGAGGGGCTGTCTCAGGCAGCAAGAGGTGGGGGTGGGGGGGTGGGGAGGCGCCTCGAGGGTGGAGCCGGGAAGGGCTGGGCTTGTGTCTGAGGAACGTGTCTGCTGCTCCTGTGTTCCAGGAAGCCCATCGAATGCGTCCAGTACAAACTGCTCCTCGACAAGACGTATAACCCCGGCATCTTCAGCACCTGTGAGTGGCCGCCGCCCGTTCTCTCAGCAGGTGGGGCGGGGGAGGCTGTGGCCCTGATGGTGCTCTGCTGCGTGCAGGGTGGAAGGAGAAAATCTCCATCAACTTCTTGCTGGGGAAGGAGCACGCCATCATGCACTCCACGGGCCGGATGGACAGGGCCACCTTCCACATGATGATGCTCATTGGTGTGTCCAGTACTTTCTGAGGTTGAGGGCCCGGCCTAGAGCTGGAATGTGGGCGCAGACCGTTGGGGCACTGGCTCAAGGGTACTGGTCTCCTGCCAGCTCCCCTGTGCCCCCTGCTCGAGCCCTGCCTCGTGGGGAGGGATGTGCAGGCTCCCAACCACACTTGTCCACCAGCTCACGTCACCATTCTTGCTGCCTGGCACCCTTTTCCACACAGGATCCACCCAGCACCCCCATTCCAGGGACCCTCTGCCCTTTCCTCCCCCAGGCAGCTGTTGGTGTGGTCACTCCCTAGACAGGGGTTTTAAATGGGGCCCTGGGGACACTGGGCAATGCCTGGAGACACCTGTGGAGTCCTGACCCGGGAGGGAGGTGGTCCTGGCATCAGTGGTGGTGGGGGGCCAGGCTGCTGCTCAACACCATACAGTGCACAGGATGGCCTCCACCCCAAATGTCGGTCCCGCCGAGGTTGAGAGTCCCTCCCCCAGATCCTGGCACGCTGGTGACCCCATCTCCATTTGGAGACCACGAAGCTCTGACAACCTGTTTTTAAATTTCTCCCAAAGTTCTCCAGTGTGTCCACTCCAGATTGTACCCCGTCGACTCCCCCGTCGCTCTCGTCCTTCCAGCACCTCCTGCATGCGGCCGATGTGCTCATCAGCCCTTGCACACACTCCCAGCCTCGAGCAGGCTCTGCACACACGAGGTCCCAAGCTGGTCAGACTGGGGCTGGAGCAGGGGGACCCAGACAGAGAAAACCCACCAGGGGCCCATGGCACCCCCTCGCACGGTGACCGCAGACCACAAGGGCCCTCAAGTCTGTCCACACCCCTCCACGTGTCCCAGGTCGCCTCACTGCCCCCTCCTCAAGGCAGCATTTCACACGTCCCCCTGGTTTGACTCCTTCTTGGGATGTCTGAGCAGGGGATGGCTCATCCCTGGGCACCTTTGGGGACAGCAGTCGAAGGTCCTCTCTCTGCGCAGAGGTCTCTGACTGGAGAAAGGGGCCCCCTGACGTAAGGAGAATGGGTTTGCTCGCCTCCCCGACTCTCGTTCCTGGTTGGATCCAGAGGCTCAGCCCTGGGAGACGTGGCCCCACCTTGTTCTGTGCTGTTGGGGCCAGTGTCCTCAGGGCCGCGTCTGTGCACAGGCGCCTGTGCCTCAGGGAGGACCTAGTAAGGGGACCCGCAGGATGTCCCCACCGGCCACCAGCTCTGGACTGGGAGGGGAGAAACCCTGACCTTGTCCAGCCAATGCCACGCCTGGGGCACTGCGGCAACGGTCTCCAAAACCAGCATCCAGCAGGATGGTGACATGGACCTTTCTCCTGGAAACACGAGGCTTCTCAGGATGGCCCTCCCCGACTCAGGTCCCCTCACCCCACCCCTACCCAGGTCCCTAAAAGGACTCCGCTCATGTGAGGGACAAGTGGAGTCAACCCACGGAAAGAGGAGTGGTACCAGGGGCTGGGGAGGGGAGGGGGTGATTGTTCAGTGGGGACAGAGATTCAGTCTGGGAAGGTCCTGGAGCTGATGGTGGGGACGGGTGCACAACATGAATGTGCTCAATGCCACTGAGCCGTGCACTTAACGATGGTTAAGATGGTGAATTTTACATGATGCATAGTTTCTCACAATAAAAAAATTCCAAAAAATATTCCGTTGATAATTTTTTCTTGGGAAGATTGACGTTTTTACATCAGGGTTTTCTTATACAAAGTCTTAGAACATATCTTCATTTGTTTAAGTTGTTTGTGGATGCTCCGAAAGTGTTTTAAAGTTTTCCTGATAAAGTTCCCTCATTTATTTTGTTTCTTAGACGTTTTATTATTTTTGCTGTTATTTCAAATGAGGCCTTTACTTTTTTTTTAAAGATTGGCACCTGAGCTAACATCTGTTGCCAGTCTTCTTTTCTTCTTTTTCTCCCCAAAGCCCCCAGTACATGGTTGTATATTGCAGTTGTGAGTGCCTTGGTTGTGGCATGTGGGACACCGCCTCAGCGTGGCCTGATGAGCGGTGCCATGTCCACGCCCAGGATCCAAACCGGCGAAACCCTGGGCTGTTGAAGCGGAGCGCGCGAACATAACCACACGGCCACGGGGCCGGCCCCCAGGCCTTTACTTTCATTATACGGTATAACTGTTGGCTGCTCACATATGTATGAAAGATAATGTTTCATTTAATAATTTGTTTGTATTCTCATAACTTGCTGAATTTCTGTTGCTCATAGTTGGTTTTCAGTCGGGCTTTCTAAATACACAGTCGTGTCCTCGGCCTGCACGGTCTTTTTTTTTTTTTTTTTGAGGAAGATTAGCCCTGAGCTAACTACTGTCAATCCTCCTTTTTTTTGCTGAGAAAGACTGGCCCTGAGCTAACGTCCGTGCCCATCTCCCTCTACTTTATATGTGGGATGCCTACCACAGCATGGCCTGACAAGTGGTGCCATGTCCGCACCCGGGATCTGAACCGATGAACCCCCGGTCCGCCGAAGCGGAATGTGTGAACTTAACTGCTGTGCCACTGGGCCGGCTCCCTGCACGGTCGTTTTACTTCCTTCTTTCCCATTTTTGCAGTTTGTTTTTTCTCTTGTCAGTTTGTACTAACTCTTATGGCTGGTAGCCCTTAAACACTAACGGTTTTAGCACGTGTACAATTATTTATTGTTCCTGAGATGTAGAAAATCTGTCAACATAATTCCCCACATGCACGGATTGAAAGAGGAAAACTATATATTAATCTCAAAAGATGCTAAAAAAGTATTTGATAAAGAGTTTCCCGCGAGCACAGCACCAAGGCCTCAAAGTACCCAACCAACAGACCATTTCCGCCACCTCGGCAAGTGTGTTTCACGGAAACCGAGGGTAACCCCGTAGTCAACTGTGAGACATCAGAAGTGTTCCCACGAACTCGGCAAGGAGTCGAGAACGCCCATCTTCATTTCTGCTGGGCCCCATCATGCTGCCTGTGGGCTAGCGAGACACGGGCCTGTACACTGTGCTTGTAGCTCCCAGAATCTCAGGGTCCCCAGAAAGAAGGCTCTGGGGCCTGCCAGAACCATGGGGCCGAATCACCCAGTGACGAGGCTGGGAAAAGGCACAGGGTGGATTGAGTGGCTGTGGGGGTGAGGATTGGACGTCAGGGGGCTCCAATGTGGGCGCAGGGACGTGGATGTCAGGGGCTGCAACGTGGGCACAGGGACGTGGATGTCAGGGTTTCCAATGTGGGCACAGGGACGTGGACATCAGGGGCTGCAACGTGGGCACAGGGATGTGGACGTCAGGGGGCTCCAACGTGGGCACAGGGACGTGGACGTCAGGGGGCTCCAACGTGGGCACAGGGACAAAGGCAATGGGGTCACGTGGGAAACGAAGTGAGAAGTGACTGGCCCTGCAGGGCCTGAACCAGTCTGAGTGGGACTCCACCCCCTTAGTGAACACTCAGCAGGTAGAGTGATTGCAGGAGTTTTTCTCAACTAAAGAAAATTATAGAACTTCTCAGGTACTCGGAGAAGCGAGAACGCCGGAATGAGCCCTTTGGACTCAGTGCTCCACGACCCCTGTGTCTTCCTTCCTTTGGAGGAGGTCAGAACATTTAAAAGCAGAAGCCAAACTCTCTTCCCATCTCCTCTCATTAGAATAATTGTCCGCTGGTGGCATTTCAAGCATGGCCACGTGCCATGGTCACACTGTCAACGCCCTCGACGGTTCTCTAGGAACCTCTCCGCCCGTGCTCCCGGTGGAGGATTGTCTTGCTCTTGAGTGTGGCAGGCCAGTCCCTGCTTCGGTGGGCCTGGGGGTCCTGAGACCACCGTCCTTGAGAAGTTCCAGGAGATTCTGACGACCCTCCAGGCGAGAACCACGCCCTGAGCGGTGGGGACACTGAGACTGACACGCTGTGCTTCGGGGAAGAAGAATAGGATCATGTTTACGTTCGGACCTTCTTTCCAGTAGCTGAACAAGGGGAAGGGGGCGGGAAACCAGTTGACAGGGCCCTTCAGCCTTCTTTCCAGTAGCTGAACAAGGGGAAGGGGGCGGGAAACCAGTTGACAGGGCCCTTCAGCCTTCTTTCCAGTAGCTGAACAAGGGGAAGGGGGCGGGAAACCAGTTGACAGGGCCCTTCAGCCTTTTTTCCCATTAAACAAATATTTGGGGGTCTAGAGCTTTGGAAATGTTATTGGCAATAGAAAAGAGAAGACAAATTTAGCAGATTATTTTGGGGTGAAAACGTCCAGACCACTTGGACACACCATGGTGACCCCAGGTTTTCCAGATGGGGGTGCTGCTGGGCTCCTGCCGTCGAAATGGGCAGAGCTGTGGGACAGAGGGGGCTCAGGTGTGGGAGAGAAGTGAGTTCAGGTTGTCATTGTCCAAGAGCCTGGCCCAGGAAATGTCCTGACGCTGACGGCCAGCCGGGACACGCACCCCAGATCCTTCACTTCTGGGGCCTACCGGGAACTGTCCAGGCCCCAGGAGCTCTAGTGGATCTTCCGGTTTGCTCTCGGAGGGAAAAAGGCTTCCTATTGTCCCAGTTGAGGAAGCCACTGAGGGCCAAGGATGAGTCACGGAGATTCGGGGAACCTCATGGCGGGGGGCTGGAGGGCGCTGGCGGGCGGCCCCTCTCCAGCTCCCCTCCTTTATAGGGCGCCGAGCCCGTGCCTCGGTCTCCTCACTCTCCGGAGCTCAGAGTGCACCTGCAGCGCAGCCATGAAGTGCCTCCTGCTTGCCCTGGGCTTGTCCCTCATGTGTGGCAACCAGGCCACCGACATCCCCCAGACGATGCAGGATCTGGACCTCCAGGAGGTTCGAGGATGGCTGGGGTGGGCTGAGCTGCGGGGCGGGCAGGGGGCTGGCTCGGAAATGGAAAGGTGCACAAATGGAGCCATGACGTGAGGAAACACTTGGCCTTGCTCTCCACATCCAGGGGGTTTGTCACTTGGTTTCCTAAGATTCAGATGGTCTCGGGTGACTCAGAATTTGGACTCTAAGTCCATCGGGGTTGACACAGCAGGGTTATTTTGAGGGTGGGAAGCTTGGCAGCCTAGCGTCTGGCAGCCGGCAGAGGGTCAGCCAGTGCTGATGTCCATCCCGTTAGACTCGGCCTGGCCGGCATGGGGTGGGACGGAGAGTCCACTGTGGGGCTTGGGGGCCTCTTCCTGCCCCTGGAGTGCAGCTCGAGGCCCCCCCTCAGGTGGCAGGGAGGTGGCACTCCGTGGCCATGGTGGCCAGCGACATCTCCCTCCTGGACTCCGAGAGTGCCCCTCTGAGAGCGTACGTCGAGGAGCTGAGGCCCACCCCCGAGGGCAACCTGGAGATCATCCTGCGCGAAGGGTGGGTGTGCCCCCGGGCTGCGGGCCAGTGAGGGCCTGGCTCCAGGAGGGGTGGGTGGGCAGGTGGGGCTCCTGATGGGACCTGGCCATGCTGTGAGTGGGCATGGTGCCCCAGGGGTGGGGATTGGGGCTTGGAGGTTCCTAGTCCCCTAGAGGCCCCCGCCAGGGCTCTGGACTAACAGGCTGACCACATAGAGTGACCCCGGTCAGTGTGGGGAGAGGCCGGCGTGGAGGCCGGCTGGTCAGCTGCAGGCTTCAGGTCCTCAGGGCCTGGTCCGTTCCTGCCGTGAATCCTGTCTGCCCCCAGAGTGGGTGACCAAGGGTCAGAGAATTCTGAGGTTGAGCTGTGATGACGTCCTTGGAAATGCTGTGATCAAGCCCCACATAGACAGGGTCTGTTTTGAGCTGCCATGAGCCCTCGGCCACAGGCCCCCACACCTGCCTGCCGGGTTTCCTAGCTGTGTCCCTTGGTCCCCTTGTCAACCTTCCTGAGTCGCTGGCTTTGGGCCACGAGGGCCGCTCACCTTCAGGCCGAGACCTCACGGCCTTGCTACCAGCCAGCCCAAGGCCATCTGGGCCGGTGTTCTTGCATCCTGTGGACACTTCCTGGAGCCCAGCTCCTGTCCCTGCACCGGGTTCGTGAATGACCCTCACCACTGCGGGGCTTTTCAGGGCAAACCACGTATGTGTTGAGAGGAACATTGTGGCCCAGAAGACTGAGGACCCAGCTGTGTTCACGGTCAACTGTAAGTGTCCCTACTCTGTGCCCACAGGGCCACCTGGCACCCACCCTCAGGTGGCCCTGGGCGAGGCTGTACCCCTCCTGACGCTGGGCCCTCTGAGGCTGCTCTGAGTCACTCAACGTCCTGCAGCAGGAAGAGCAGGGCTTGCGTCTGCGGCCTCATCGCGAGCACCAGGCCCCGCTTGCCTCACCCCTGCAGCTGTGCAGGCACTCTCGGGGTGATGAGGCCTAGGGACTCCACTCCCTCCATGGCTCACCCTGCTGCCCAGCTCCTGTTCTCCCTGCTTGACGTAGGAAGAGAGCGGGCAGCCTCTTGTGCACTGCAAGGTGGGTGCCATCCACGCAGGTGTGGGTTAGCGCCGGTTCCAACAGCAGGCATGTGGCAACGTCCCTGCTCAGGGGCTGGCAGGCTGTGGCTCCTTAAAAATATCCAAATAAACCAGACCTGTAGGCAAACACACTATGGATTTGCCTGCCAAACCTGGAAGCTGCTTCTGGAACGTTCTGGGCCTCACCCACCTCTCTCCTGCACCCTGGCACTGCCCCCTGGCCCTGGCAGCCTCCCATCCTGCAGTCAGCCTCATCTGGGACAGGCCCCTGCACCCACCCCCGACTCCACCCTCCCCACCAGGGGCCCACCTGCCCCCTCTCCCAAGTCCACAGGGCTTCCTGCCTCTCCTTCTGTCACTTCCTCTTCCTCTGAGAGGCGGTGAGTGTGGTGGGTACAATCTTGTCCCCAGAACTGACCCTGTCACGTCTGGTCCCAGCAACCCAGGGCAGCCCCTTAGCCCCCGTCCCTGCGCCTCCCGTTCCTCACCTGGGAGCAGGCTCAGCTGCTGTTCCGCCGGTCGACCTGAGAAGGTTGCGGGAGTCTCTGAAGAGCTGGGGCAGTGCCTGGGGGGCTGCTTGTCTGCCCTGCCGTCGTCCTGCACCAAAGTTGGTCAGGGCTGTGGGTCTCCACCAGTGCCCTGGTTTCTGCCTCTGAAGAAGGGAGACGTGCCTACCCCACCTCGCAGTAATTCCCCATTTCTTTCTTCCACTCTCTGATGTCCACGTGTAACTCTCGACTCAAGAGGGGCCCCGATCCTGGACGTTCTTGTGATGCTCCTGGGACCTGGGCACCTGCCCTTGGGAGGGGTCGCCTGGATTTAGTGCCTGAGTATGGATGAATGTCTGAATGAATTAACGCCACTCCAGGACGTGGGGGCTGGAGTTTGGCCAAGCGTGCAGTAGGTCTGAGCAGCTTCGTTGGAGCGCCAACACATCGAGGGGCTGTTTACAGCTGGAGCCAGGGGCAGGAGGGGCTGCCTCGAGGGCGGTGCCGCATAGGGGCCCCTCTGGGGTCCATAACACTTGTTGTGGGGCTGCCAGTCATGGGCTTTTGGTGGAACCGTGGAAATGAACCACAGGGGGAAGGAGATGCCCTGAGGTCGGGGTGTGTCCTGCACTGTCGGGGAGGATGCTGTCCCGGTGGAGGTCAGAGGGGCACTCAGATGAGAATCCAGGCCTCTGTTTCGGCCTCTTTTCCAGATCAAGGGGAGAGAAAGATTTCCGTGCTGGAGACAGACTACGCCCACTACATGTTCTTCTGTGTGGGGCCCCCCCTGCCCAGCGCTGAGCACGGCACGGTGTGCCAGTACCTGGGTACGTGGCTGTGTCAGCCAGGGGGGCGTTCGGCGGGGGCCACTCCTCACTGAGATGTGGCCCTTGGTCGTCTTTGAACAACGAGCACTCATGACGACTGACCCCTGGCTGGAGGAAGGGAAAGGGCTGCCCACCCGCCTCTGTGGGTCCCGTTAGCGAAGGTCATCGGGTGTGGTGTCCGACACGAGTGGTGCTCTGATGTGGGTGACTTTGGGATGAGGGGCAGGGGCTGGTGCTGATGTCCGGGACAGGCTGAGTAGGGGCGAGGCAGAGGATGAGGGGTCTGTCTCAAGTGGAGGGGCCACACTCACCCTGGGGGGAACAGGCTGTATTGATCCAATAACCTGACGGAAGGAGATTTTCAATGACCAGAAAAGTTCAGAAATGAAAGCAACTTTAAAGGGTGAGATTCTCACAGAAGTAAATATGTGGTTGATGCCACCATTGTTCTCAGGGGATCCCAGGGTCTGAGTAGAGCATGGTGTTGGGCTGCTGAGGGCTCCCTGATCCATAAATCGGCCAACCTGGGTGGAGGAGACCCCACAGCCTGGGAGCAGGGGCCATTTTCCTACCATGACTGGGCGACACCCCCCAGTGCTGCTCTGGGAGGAGGAGGGGGCCTGGGCCGAGGAGGGAGGGAGAGACCCTGGAGGACACGTGGGCTGAGCCCTGGAGACCACCCTGGGAGGCTGGGCTGGACCAAGCTCTACCGACCTCAGGACGTTGGCTTGTCCTTCCCATGCTCCCCGGCCGGGGCACCCGGCCCCCTGAGGTCTTGTCAAAGCCCCCACAGCCCAGGGACTGACCCCCCGACCCCCACAGCCAGGACCCAGAAGGTCGACGAGGAGGTCATGGAGAAATTCAGCAGAGCCCTCCAGCCTCTGCCAGGGCACGTCCAGATCATCCAGGACCCGAGCGGGGGACAGGGTGAGCTCTGGCCCGCGGGGGCCCTGCCTCGGTTTGAGAAGCAGAAGCTGTCTCTGCTCTGAGTCCCCATTGCTGGTTCTGTGGGAACCAGGGCGGCATCTTTCTCCCACGGTGGCCTCCCAGGAGGCGGGTGGCGGGCAGGTGGGGGGTGCAGAGCCCCTGAGGTGGGGTCCCCCCGCCCCCACCAGACCCCCCTGGGCCCGGGGCTGCCTGTCTGACTCAAGTCTCTTCCCCGCGGCTCTCCCTCCCCCTGCAGAGCGATGCGGTTTCTAGGCGAGCTCCGGCCCGTCCGCCTCATCGGGTAACGTACCAACCAGGCCCCACGTCCTGGGCACATGGTGGGGTCTCACTGGGGCCCCAGAACCCCCTGAATCAGTCTGGGGACCACACTTTGGGAATGGCTGGAACTGGGGTCCCTCCTGGTCCTTGTGGAAGCAGGCTGGCCACGTACCCGCTCTCTCGGAATGGCATCTCCAGGATGTCCTCTCCTGTGTCCTGGCCACACTCGCACGCTGACGTCCCCACCACTCCTTCTTGGGGGGAGGGAGGGTGGGTGAAGGTGGAGGGCTAGGAAGGATGGCATGGGGTGATGGCCGCTCAGCCGGAGAGGGTGAGATGGGGCTCCCTCTTCCAAGGAAGGATTGTCCTGCCCCCTGAGTCAGAGTGGGGCTGGTGATGGTCCAGCAGGTTCCCCAGGAATCACAGGGGAGCCCCTGTCCACTTCAGGGCCCGGGAGCTTTGGCTCCTCTGCAGAGACGCCAGGAGGGACAGAGACCAAGGCGGCTGCTGGACGTCGCTCCTCCTGGGCCCAGGCACCTCGGATCCCGGCCTCCATCTCCTGCTCTGAGCCATGCCTCCTTCAGCAGTAAAGAAATAAACCTGAGCGCTCTCTCTGCCTGAGTCTTTCCTGGCCGACGTGTGTGGGATGGAGCCTATGGGGCGGCTCAGGGGGAGGAAGAGCAGGGCTGGGATAGGTGGTATCTGAGCTCCAGACCCGCCCTGAGCTCAGCGCCGGCTCCAGTGGGAGTCCTCATGCCCCGTGTGAGGGGGTGTTGGACACAATCTGTTTGTCCATCACTGTTGGTTCATCCCTATCATCGCAGGGCAATGGAAACCCTATTTGCTGGTAGGGCAGTACACTTGAAAATCATAATTTTTCCTTTACATTTCTTGGAAAAGAATTGTCTCAGGAATCTTCTTGGCACCTCCTGCCCCCCTGCCCTCCTTGGAGGTGGGGATGTTGGAGCTCCAGGACAGGGAGGGGACGCAGCCTGCTCTGTGGATGGACAGAGACCAGCATCAAAGAGCAGGGCAGACCTGCCCCCGCCTGTCAGAGCTCAGGGCCTGTGTCAGGGAGCTGCTGCCCAGCTGACCCGCTTCCCCAAGAGAGAGATGGGAACAGGCACGTGTTCCTGGCATCTCACCTTCCTGAGCCCCTGCATGAGTGTGGAATATGCTGCTTCTGGTCTGTCCTCGCCCAGCCCCATGCACACAGAGGGAGAGCCCCTGAGCATTGCAGACCCCCAGGTCCACATGGCCCGGTCAGAGGCAGAGGTGGACATGGACCCGGGCTGGTTCAGCTCCACATCCCGGCTCTAATCTGATAATCTGACACCAAACACCCTCCCAAGGGAGCACACCCAGGTCCCAGCTCCAGGTATGAAAATGACAAGTGGAGAGCAGGACAGGGTTGGGCCACAGCGGGGTGGGAAGGAAGTGAGCTCATTTCTGTAAGCGCAGAGTTGGTGTTCCACACTCGTTTGCGGTCATCCCAGCCGTGTGCTGGCGAGGTGGTCAGTGCTGTGGTCAAGAGCACAGGCTGTAGGTCAGCCTGCCCAGCGCCCTGCTGTCACCTGCTTGCAGGGTGTCACAGAGCAAGCTCCTTCATCTCTCCACGTCTGTTTCTTATCTGTAAAATGGCGATGGTGGAAGGAATGGCCTCAGGGAGATGTCGGTGGGGCTGGAAGGAGAAAAACAGCTGTCCTGCCCTCTGAGCAGTGTCTGCACGTGGGAAGTGCTCAGCCACCTCCAGCTGCCGGCACGCCTCCTCCACCAGCCCCGCTCCCAGCACCATCACCATCACTGACCTCAAGTTTCCCAGACTCCAGGGCCACCCCGGGGAGCTGTGGGGACAGCTGCCCTTCCTACTGGGGACCTCCCACCACCACCGTTGTTAGTTGAAAGCACATGAAGACCACTCTCTCTGAGTTTAATCGTCAGCAAGTTTCCTAAAAAGGCCATGGGCTGTTGGACTTCAGTCCGGACAAGCTGATGTAGGCGCATCTCTCCCTCCTAAGCGCAGTTAGCAACCCTGGCAAACTGGTTTGGGACCTGAGACCAGAGGAACAGCACAGTGGCAGGTTGCCCCACACCCCCCATTCAAGAGAATAAGGTGACACAAGCCTGGGATTTCCTGACCCCCGCCCAGCAGTAGAAGGAGCCAGGGTGGCTCATTCCGAGCCTGAATCGAGTGGAAGGGACGACGTCAGGTGAGCCCAAAGCCCAGGGCAGAGAGAATTCAATGGGGGCCCCTCCAACAGTAATCAGCCAAGAGGCACTTTCCTTAGGAAATCTCACAAGGAAACTTGGCTGACCGGCCTGCAGAAATACCCCCTGCCCCTCAGGCAGTGCCAGCAGGAACAGGGTGAGCCCCAGCAGCAGACACACCAGGCAGGTCAAAATGGCACCACGCAGGCTCTGAACATCAGACTGTCGTTGGAACTAGCCACAGAGGTCGGTGAGGACCTGCTGACCCTAAACAGGGAGACTGCCTGCTACAACCAGAGGTTCCCAGGGCACCCAGTCTCCCTACATAACAGGGAAAATGCCCAGGAAACAGCCCAAACTCACCTGTCACACCCAAAAGAAGGAAAACCACGACTTTAATGAGAAAAGACAAACTGACACCAACACCAAGATGAGTCAAACGCTGGAACTATCTGACAGGGATTTTAAAGCAGTCTTCACAAAAACGATCCCAGAAGCAATTACAAACACACTTGTAACAAGTGAAAACAGTGAATCTCAGCAAGGAAGTAAAAGTTAGCTAAAATCCAAATCGAAATTATAGAACGGAAAAACACTACAGCAGAAGTTAAAAGTTCTGTGGATGGGCCCAATAGCACAGTGGAGACGACAAATTCAGAGACATAGGTAGGTCGAAAGGAAAAGGATGGAAAAGGGACACCATGCAAACATCAATAACAAGAAAGCAGGAGTGGTTATTTTGATATCCAATGAAGTAGACCTCAGAGCAAAGAAAACGAGTGCAAAAAGAGGCATTACATGTGACGAATGGATCTGCCCACCAGGAACACGTAACAACCTGAAATGCGTGCGCTCCAAACAGGAGAGCTTCAAAACACACGGAGCAAAGACTGATGGGACTGAAAGGAGAGACGGCAGATCCACCATTAGATTTGGGACTTGAACATCCCCTTTGAGCAACTGAGAGATGCGACTGAACACTAGACGTAAGGTCAGCGAGGAGACCTGCACAGCCATCAGCCACAGGATTTACCTGATTGCACAGAGCACTCCACACCGTGACATCGGAAGATGCATTTTTTTCCGAGTACCCAAGGAACAGTCACCAAGATAGCCCGTATCCCCGATCCCACAGGTTAAGGGCTCAGGCCTAGAGACTGCTCGCCACCCCACTTCAGATGCCAATTGCAAGTCCAGGTTGTCACCTTTGCTTCTGACTGACCTGCTACAGATGGAGTTCCAACGACCCCTCTCCATGGGTTCAATTAACTTGCTGGAGTGGCTCACAGAACTCAGAGGAACATTTTACTTACTAGATCACCAGTTTATTATAAAGGATATAACTAAGGAACAGGCAGATGGCAGAGACGTGTAAGGCAGGGTATGTGGGAATGGGTCTGGAGCTTCCATGCCCTCTCCAGGCTCACCCTTCTCCCCAAATCTGCACGCGTTCACCCACTTGGAAGCCGTCCAAACCCTTCCCTTTGGGCTCTTGGAGGCTTCATTACACAGGCACGATTGATTACATCACTGGCCACGGGGGACTGAGTCTCCCCTCCCCAGAGGTCAGAGGGTGGGACTGAAAGTTCCCAGCCCTCTATTCGTGGTTGGTTCCTCTGATGGCAGCCAGCCCCTGTCCTTAAGTGTTTCCATGTCACCTTATTAGCATGAACTCAGGTGTGCTTGAAAGGGGCGTGTTAGGACATCAAGACGCCTTCATCACTCTCATCACTTAGGAAGTTCCAAGGGTTTTAGAAGCTGTGAGCCAGGAATGGAGAAGAAGCCCAAATGCATATCCCTTATTATAAATCACAAGATCGCACTTTCCGTCTTTCAGCTTTCTCGTTTCCTGTGTCTGCCTGTTAAATTTCTAGCTGATCTTTCCTTACCCAGGCAGGACCACCCTCTCAGTGCTGTGGGTTTCCCCTATTGATCTTCAACATGGCCTGCTACTTTCAGGCACAAATCTTTAAGAGCAAGAACAGAAAAAAGAAAACAAATTGTTTCCAATTGATGTAACAGCGCCCCAGAACCAGGCCGAAAGTATTGATAGGGATACACTGTTATCCAGAACCCAACAAGGCAAATTCACAATGCACAATTAGCAGACACGCAAAGAACCCAGAAAACACAACCCACAAGGTAGACAAAGACCAACCAACGGAAACCAGCCCAAAACTGACAGGGAGGTTAGAATCTCCAAACCCTTATTACAACTATATTCCATATATACTACGAGTGAGGTGGAGGCGTGGAAAATATGCAAAAGACCCCAATCCAGATTTTAGAGATGGAAACTACAATGTCTGAGATGAAAAAGAACAATGCTGGGTGGGATTGACAGCAGACTGGACGATGAGGAAGAAAGTGTTAGTGAGCTTGAAGACAAAGGCATAAAACGTGCCAAAGTGAAACACAGAAAGGGAAAAAGACTGAACGAAGACAGAGCAACAGGGAGCTGGGAGAGAACTTCTGGTGGATAAATACATGTGTCATTGGATACCTGAGGAATGAGGGGGACAGAAAAATTATCTGGAGAAATAATGGTCCCAAATCTTCAAAATTTGACGGAAACTGTAAATGCACAGCTTGAAGCAACCCAGCTGATAGCAACACAGAAACATGAACGAAACAACGCGAGGGCACGACGTAACCACATTGCTTAAAACCAGCGATGGAGAAGAGATAAGGATGACAGCCTTTTAAAGAATGATTTTACAGGGAACCTTTGGTTTATTTGCTTTATTAGGGTGGGGAAAGTCCCTTCCATTTCTGTTGTGCTAAGAGGTTTGGTTTGGTTTGGTTTTGAACCAGGAATTGCTATTACACTTT
The DNA here is from genome assembly GCF_041296235.1 of Equus asinus. Taxonomy (NCBI): domain Eukaryota; kingdom Metazoa; phylum Chordata; class Mammalia; order Perissodactyla; family Equidae; genus Equus; species Equus asinus. The sequence continues at coordinate 10,762,714 of NC_091799.1, forward strand.
AACCACATGTGTTCTGCGCAGATTGATGTAACCAAATAGCTTTTCTTCTTTAACCTATGGAGGCTGTAAATTGCATCAGCACGTTTTATGTCAGATGATCCCTGCGTCACTGAAAGAAACGGTTACTCATGATGGGGCATCTGTATCCACTGCTGATTTGATTTCTGCTGTTTTGTTCAGGACGTTTTTTGTCCATTTCTGGGGTAAGAGTCCTTGTACTGTCCCGTCTTGATGCAGTACAGAGGTGAAAATGACCTCATAGGGCGGAGTGGGGAATATGCCCCCACTTCTGATCTGTGGAAGTGTTGGCATAACTTCGGAATCAAAGTATGTTCCAATACGTCCGGGTCCCTCAGAGCACAGCAGACCTCACCCGTCAGACCGTCTGGGCTGTGCCTCCTGGGTGGGGGTGGTTTCCACCACTGATGGAGGACTCTCAGTAATTATAAACTTATCCACATTTTCTAGTCCTCACTTTTCTTCTAGCAATTTGCTTATTTGTTCCATGTTTACAGATTTATTAGGATGAAGTTTTCACTGTGGTCTCATCTTTTTCATCTCTGCTGTCTCTCCCGTCGTGTCTTTTTCCATCCCCTTGTTTTGTGTGGCGTCTCTCCTTGTCTTTGATTAGGCTCACTGAGGTTCGCCCAGGACCACGGGGGGTCCACATTGTTGAGTCTGGGGACTTGACACCCATCTGGGGCTGGCAAACCCTGGCACCCCCCTAGGGCTCTTAGAACACCCTTCACGGATTTCGAGACACCGAGGCCCCCTTCTGCTGGGGGGCCACTCCCTTCCTCTGGGGGTAGCTGTGTCGTCCCACGCCCAGCCCCCACAGCCTCCTCCTTGGGCTTCTAGAGGCGTTTCTCCCATCCCACCAATGGCTCCGTGGGTCCCCTGGGTCCTGGGCGTGATGTGTCCTGAGGGCCTCCAAGCAGGGCATGCTCCAGGGCAGCAGCCCCCTGGGCCACCAAAGGCTGGGTGACAGGTGCTTCCAGAGCCTGCAGATGGCTCTGGTGCTTCAACCTGCTTTCAGACCATGTTTCCAAACTGAGAAGGAAATCTCATATGGAATCCAGCACGGTGACCTGTGCCTCTTTGAGCTCCTGGGTCTTCACTGTTGGCGGCAGAGGCCCACTGGCCACAGGCCAGGCTGGCGTGCTGCGCCCTTGGTTCGCTTCATAACCAACATTCACGAAGACAGAGCATTGAGTTGCGCAACAAAGGAGCTTTTCTATGTCCTGTGATGGGCCCATGGCTGAACAGAACACAAAGCAACGTGCATTTATCATTGGTCTTCACTCATCAACGCCTTTGTCTCCACAGTCCTCCACGCCCAATAGCACCAGATCTGGCAGGAACAGGAGTAACCCTCGTTCTGTGTGACATATGCTGTGGTCGGGTCATATGCCAGGTCAGGAGAGGCTTAGAAAGAAAGTGAGTGAGGGGCCAGGGAAAAGGAGGGTGACGTTCTATGTGGAGTAGTTGAGACTCAGACGGAGGGAGGTACGAGCCATGAAGGTATCTGTTGAAAGAATGTTCTAGATAAAGGAGCAGGCTGGGCTGTGCACAGATGAGCAGGGAGGCTCTGGTGGGCTCAGCAGGGAAACAAGGGGTGAGACCCTCAGGAACTCAAGAATCCACCTCTGGAGAAGCAGACTCCTGGCAGAAGTGGTCGGGAGGGCAGCCGTGCGTGCCAAAGGATGGAGAGTCCGCTGGGAGTGGGTGGTTTGCAGTGACGATTGGACTTTTTAAAAATTGTGGTAAAATACACGTAACATTTACCATCTTAACCATTTTCAAGCATACGATTCAGTGGCATTAAGCACGTTCTCATTGTCGTGCAGCCGTCCCCACCATTCATCTCCAGGACTTTCTCATCCTCCCAGACTGAAGCTCTCTCCCCATGAAACACTCACCCCGTCCCCTCCCCATCCCACCATCCCACTTCCTGTCTCTGTGGGTTGACTCCTCGAGGACCCTCACCACTACAGGATTTCTCCTTTTGTGTTGGCCTCATTTCACTGAGCATCATGCCCTCCAAGTTCATCCATGTCGTGTGTGTCAGGATCTCCTTCCTCTTTAAGACTGAGTAATACCCATCGTATGCATGGAGCACGCTTGTTTATCCATTCCTCCATCAGTGGGCGCCTGGGTTGCTTCCACCTTTTGGCTGCTGTGAATAATGCTGCCGTGAACATGAGTGCACAGATATTTCTTCAAGACCTGCTTTCTGTCCAGGAGTGGGGTTGCTGGATCATACGGTTATTCTGTGTACTTTTTTGAGGATCCGTCCTGTCCTCCACAGCAACTGTGACTTGGCCTTTAAAAGTTCCTCTGTTTGTTGGCACATGTAGGGGTATTTGTCATATTATATTTTATTGCCTATGAAAATGATGTTAGTAATGACAGTAAGTGCAAACACATTGCGAGCACCTCCTCTGTGGCCAGCTCTCCGGAGGCATGCAGGGAGGGTGGGGGTGGGGGGCGGGCTGCTGGGGCACCATGGTGGCGTCAGGGAGAAGTTTGTCAAGGGTCTGTGCAGGCTGGAGTGTCCACTGGAGAAGGAGTGCCTTTCAGATGACGGGTAACACATGATTGCACGCTTAGGGGCATGTGGCTCTGGCCACCACGGTTGTGACCAGCGAGACTCAGACTAGCACTCATAAACTCATGCGCCTCCCCGGAGTGTTTGAGGCTCGGCTGCAGCGTGGGGGTCCTGGGGGTACAGGGTGGGGCATTGAAGTGGCATTGCATTCTCACCTGTGCAAAAGCCCGTTGACCACACTCGGCCCCAGGATTTCATTCTAGAAAAGTAATTTCCTGCTTCTGCAATTACAGGCCTGACCCCTGACCTCATCCTAAAGCGTGGGGGTCCTGGCAGGTGAGGAGGGGCCAAGTGTTGGTCAGGGCCCAGGTCTCCTCCCAGGTCCCACTCACTGGGGCAGCGAGTCCTTCCTCCCGCTGCCCGGCGCCAACTGCCTGAGGCCGAGGGTTGCTTTTTTGTCCTTTAATGGTATTCTGGGAAACATCGTCCCTGGAAATTATGAATAGATGTGCCCTGAAAGCGTTCTTTGTGGTCACCATTCACAGGAATGCACGGAAAGTCTGAGAAGGCCAGCAGGACAGATAGCCTGCAGCTGTTGGATCTGGCATTTCCCAAGCTTGTCAGAAACCAGCACGTCCACAGGCTGACTGCCTCTGCCCTGCGGCCCATCCAGAACACCAAGCAGGGCTGGAGAGGACGGCCTCTGGCGTTGAACACCTGGGCTGCCGTGGACGCCTGGCTAAGCTGCCCGGGCTAGCGTCCTGGACCGCCCGTGGCAGCGGAGGGTGGGCTTTTGCTGTTGAGGTGCGTCCTCTCCCAGCTCTGAGGCTGGAAGACCCCAGGCAGGGTGTCCCAGGGCTGCACTCCCTCCACAGGCTCTGGGGAGGGTCCTCGCCTCTTCCAGCTCTGCAGGCTCTGGCAATTCTTTTTTTTTTTTTTTAATTGAGTTAATGATAGGTTACAATCTTGTGAGATTTCAATTGTACATTAATGTTTGTCAGTCATGTTGTAGGTGCACCACTTCACCCTTTGTGCCCACCCCCCACCCCACCTTTCCCCTGGTAGCCACTAAACTGTTCTTGGTCCATAGTTTTAAATCCCTCATATGAGTGGAGTCATACACAGATTATCCTTCTCTCGCTGGCTTATTTCACTCAACATAATTCTCTCAAGGTCCATCCATGTTATTGCAAATGGAATGATTTGGTTCTGTTTTGCAGCTGAGTAGTATTCCATTGTATATATGTGCCACATCTTCTTTATCCATTCGTCTGTTGATGGGCACTTAGGTTGCTTCCACGTCTTGGCTACTGTAAACAGTGCTGCAATAAACATTGGGGTGCACAGGACTTTTGGGATTGCTGACTTCAGGCTCTTTGGATAGATACCCAGTAGTGGGATGGCTGGATCGTATGGTAGTTCTATTTTTAGTTTTTTGAGGAATCTCCATACTGTTTTCCATAGTGGCTGCACCAGTTTGCATTCCCACCAGCAGTGTATGAGGGTTCCTTTTTCTCTGCAACCTCTCCAACATTTGTTGCTATTAGTTTTAGATATTTTTGTCATTCTAACGGGTGTAAGGTGATATCTTAGTGTAGTTTTGATTTGCATTTCTCAGATGATCAGGCGCCGGCAATTCTTGGTGTTGCTTGTCCTGTAGAAGCGTTGCTCCAGTCCCTGCCTCTGTTGTCACACAGCCTTCCTGCCGTGTCCCCTCTGTGCCCCTGTTTTCTCTTACAAGGACATCAGATATTAGCCTAGGCGCCACCCCCATTCCAGTCTGCCTCATCTGAACTAATTACATCCGTAAAGACCCTGTTTCTAAATAAAACCACATTCTGGCTCTGGGTGGACATGAGCTTTTTGATGACACCATTCCACCCAGCATGCTGCCTTTCGCTCATGTTAGAAATTGAAAACTGGGAACACCGAACTTAGAGGACTGTCACAGGAATAAAAGCAGATGAAGCAGAAAAGGGAGCCGGGAGGGCCACTGGACAGCACACGCTCGAGAAACACAGATGCTGGGAGTCCTTTTCACTCGGTCGTGTCAGATCCAATGGTGAGCAGCAAATGGCATCATTCCCTTCCCGCCCCGCCCCACGTTGCTTCAACCTTCTGCAGAGTTTCGACAGATGCAGGATCTGCAGTCCAGGCCCCAGCGTCCTGGGATGCAGAGCCACCCTGAGGTGGAGCAGTGTCCACGCTGACAGGTACCTGCCCCACCAAGAAGCAGAGTCTGTGGGCCTCGGTCGCCACGCGGCTGCCACAGGAGGACCAGCCCGAGTGGGCTGACTGGACGAGGACTAGGGCCATCTGAGCTGCCCCTTCTTTCTCCATCCCCACCCCTGAAAAAGGGTGCCGGGGGCAGCCTGGGTCTGCAGTCTCCCCGGCAGGTGGGTTCCTTTGTGGCACAGTAACAAATGGCCTCTCTGGGAAAGAACAAGAGGCCAGATGGCAGACGAGAGCTCGTCCACGAGACTCCTTACCTTTTGTCCGAGGTGCTGACGATGACATGTGGAAAGGCCCTTCACACCAGGGGATGGGGGGACAGGGGCTGCCCCTCCAAGGCCCCCCTCCATTGGGAGTGGGGCCTGGACACCTCGGAGGCAGCCTCCCCTCTCCTTGCTCCTGTCTCCCACCCCAGTGCCCACGCCTCCCCAGAGATGAGCCCATTAAACCTTTGGGATGTCAAGTGGGAGCCACTGCACACCCTCGCATGGGCCCGGGGCACCTGCACCCTCCACGGGGGCTGTTGGTCATTGTGGAATGAGCGAGATGTGCTCTTCTGCGACTGGCTCCATCCCCTCCTGCTGGCGCCAGCATGCCTGCAGACCCCCAGTTGTTGATGGCAGCTTGCTGTGATGCAGCGGCACAGGGGTGCGTCGAGGGATTTACAGTTCAACGTCCGGCAGAGCGCAGACTCCGACACTGTGGACGTCTCCATCACACTTGCCCACATGGAGCATGCCCGCACTGCCCCTGTCATGCACCCCTTGAAGGCCGACTCCCTTTCCCACCCGGACCATCCGTCCTCTGGGCAACCCTGTGATGGCCAGGACCATCACGTTGTCCTGTTGTTGTTCTTATTAGTCTTACCAAGCAACAAACACTCCACAGTGCTCACCACAGCCGGGCCCACCCTTGGCGCTCTGTCCTACTTCACCCTTGCCTCGTCCTACAGGGGGTGGGGCCACAGAGGAGACCCCATCAGCCCCAGGCCAGAGGCAGGAGTATAAACAGAAACAGAAGGAAGACCAGGAAGGGACCACAGCCTTTCAAGGAGGCCTTGCCCAGCCAGGTGGGGCAGGCAGCACTGAAGCTGGGGCGAGCCCCCAGGAAGGGCAGCGGGCAGGAGAGGGTGGGGTGGTGCCAATGATCTGTGCCCCATGTGGGACAGACGGCCAACCACTGGCGCAACGTCCACGGATCCTGGGCTGGCATGGGGCCCTCCAGCCCTGGGCTGACCCACAGCCCCACCCTCCAGGATGCAGCTGTCCTCAGTGCTGGCTCTGACCTGTCGTTGTCTAAGAGCCTGATCCAGGAAGTGCCCCGACGCTGGCAGCCAGCTGGGACCCGCACCCCAGACCCTTCACTTCTGGGGCCTACCAGGACCTGTCCAGGCCCCAGGGGCACAAGGGACCTTCCTGTTTGCACTCGGAGGGGAGAAGGCCTCCTATTGTCCCAGTCAAGGAAGCCGCCGAGGGCCGAAGATGAGTCACGGGGATTCCGGGAACCGCATGGCGGGGGCCTGGACAGTGCTGGTGCGTGGCCCCTCTCCAGTCTCCCTCCTATATAGGGCGCCGAGTCTGTGCCTCGGCCTCCACACTCTCCAGAGCTCAGAGTGCACCTGTAGCGCAGCCATGAAGTGCCTCCTGCTTGCCCTGGGCTTGGCCCTCATGTGTGGCATCCAGGCCACCAACATCCCCCAGACGATGCAGGACCTGGACCTCCAGGAGGTTTGAGGGTGGCTGGGGTGGGCTGAGCTGTGGGGTGGGCAGGGAAGCTGGCCTCAGGAGGACAAGAGATAGAGGAGGCTGTGAGGTCGGGGCCTGGCTGGTCTGCTGGGGCCGCCCTAAGAGGTATGCCAGCCTGAGTGGCTTGAACGTCAGAGACTGTCTCACCTCCCGGGGGCTGGAGCCTGAGATCCAGGTGTCGCCAGGGTGGTTCCTCCCGAGGTCCCCTCCTGGGCGTGTGGGTGGCGTCTTCTCCCTGTGTCCTCACGTGGTCATCCTGTGCGTGTCTGTGTCCCGATCTCCTCTTCTCATAAGCTCACTGGTTGGACGGGATCAGGGCCCCTAACGACCTCATTTTGCCTTAATCACCTCGATAAAGACCCCATCTCCAAAGGCGGTCATGTTCTAAGGTCCTGGGGGTCAGGACTTCAACATAAGAATTTGGGGGGCATTATTTAGCCCATATCAGGGTCCCTCTGCCACCCAACATTTTTCCATCTCCAGCCATGTCTCCCCAAGATGCAACCACTCCCCACTCATTCCCGGTCGTGGGCTCCTCTGGGTCCTTCTCTGGGCTCAGAGTGAGTTTAGGTAGAACACTCCTGAGGCCAGCAGGGGAGGGGTCCCAGGGCTGCCCAGGGAGGGGGTCAACGTGTGCTCTGAGAACCGCAACCCAATTCCTTCCCAGGCCATCCTGCGGAAATCGGGAAGGGGCAGGACTCGGCCTGGCTGGGATGGGGTGGGACGGAGAGTCCACTGTGGGGCTGGGGTCCCCTTCCGGCCCCTGGAGTGCAGCTTGAGGAACCCCCTCAGGTGGCAGGGAAGTGGCACTCCGTGGCCATGGCGGCCAGCGACATCTCCCTCCTGGACTCCGAGAGTGCCCCTCTGAGAGTGTACATCGAGAAGCTGAGGCCCACCCCCGAGGACAACCTGGAGATCATCCTGCGTGAAGGGTGGGTGTGCCCCCGGGCTGTGGGCCAGTGAGGGTCTGGCTCCAGGAGGGGTGGGTGGGCAGGTGGGGCTCCTGATGGGACCTGGCCATGCTGTGAGTGGGCACGGTGCCCCAGGGATGGGGCTTGGGGCTCGGAGGTTCCCGGTGTCCCTGGGGCTCCTGCCAGGGCTCTGGACCAACAGGCTGACCACACAGAGCAGTTGCACGGTGTGGGGAGGAGACCGAGTGGAAACCGGCTGGTCAGCTGCATGCTACAGGTCCTCAGGGTCTGGTCTGTTCCTGCCATGAGCCCTGCCTGCCCCCAGAGTAGGGTGGGGGGTGCAGGAGAGAGCCGGGTGGCTGTGGTGGAGGAGATGAGGACTCAAACCCCAGGATTGTCTGCCAAATGTGGGTCATTGTCCCTGCCGTGGGTGAGGGCACTCCCAGCTGGTTTCTCTCTGGCTCCATCTGACTTCTCACGGCCCCATCCAACCTGGTCACCTGCCAGCTGTTAGAGGTGACAGTGGGTGCAGCCTAGGCCCAGGGGGCCGGCCGTCTCCCCTGGGAGCCCCTCCTGCAGCCAGACTTCTGCTCCAGCCTACAGTCTGACTTTATCAGAATGGTGTCCATGCCGGGGGTTCACAGAATCCACTGCCTTCCAGGGAGAACAAAGGGTGTGCTGAGAAGAAGATCTTTGCAGAAAAGACTGAGAGCCCAGCGGAGTTCAAGATCAACTGTAAGTGCAGGAGGCTCCCGGGGCTCTGAGCACAGGTGCAGTGGGGTGGGGCTCTGGCCCGAGGATACTGAGGCATGGGCGGTGACGGTGGCAACACCATCAAGAACCAGCTTCCACTGCCGTCCTCGCCCCTCCCTCTGGTGCCGCAGAGCCAGCGATGGCAAGCAGTTCCCTGCTGGGCTGGTCCAACTCCCGAAGGCGACCGAGTTCTCTCTCTCCAGGCTGGGTCCTCGAGTCCCTTGGGCTGAGCTCAGGAAACATCTGTGTGGTCCTGCCCGCTTGCCCTCTGCACTGCCTCCCAGGCCACCTGCGGGGAGCTGAGAGCCACTGCCTAATCCCCAAGGGTCAGGGCAGCCCCCTTGACCCATCCTGTCATACCCTCCACCTCCTGGGCCCGGGATTCATTCACTCATCCTCTCGTTCCTCCCTGAATCCAAGAGAAGAAAGCACCGTGGGTGTTGGGGGGGATGTCCCCCTCCAGACAGCCTGGGCCGTGTCCTGCTTTCCCCGCCCTTGGCCAGCCCTCCAGGCCGACTGTGACCCAAGGCTGCACAGGACAACCACTGACACGGACGCCAGGGCATCCACCCTGAGCCTGGCGTGATCCGTCGCAGTGGAGTCGAGACGCTGTCACTGCCTCTGCAGCCGCCCAGGAGACTCTGCCGTGCTGCCAGTGCCCGCTGGCCTCCGTCAGGCAGCCCTGTCTCGCTCCTCCGGTTCCCACGGCTCCAGGGCCACTCCGCCCCTCAAATGTGACCCTGTCTGAGGACCATCCTCTTCTCCTCCCTCACTTGGTGGCACCCGGTCTCACCCGAGATCAGTGTGGAGACCTCATTTCTCAACCACTCTGGGTCCCGAGACTTGGGTGGGGGTGGTGGGTCGAGTGATGAGTGAGCCCGAGTCCAGGAGGCGGTGGAACAGCCCTGGCGAGATCCACGGACAACGCAAGGGCTTCCAGCCCTCTGTCCGGGACCACTGCGGGGAAAGCCCGGGCTGTGCCGGGTGCAGGAGAAGCTCCCGCCGAGTCCTCGGCAAGAGGAGCCCGAGGGTCGTGCAGGCTGCTGCCCAGCACCCGCCTCCTGCCAGAGGGGAGAACCCGCCTCTCATTTCCTCTCCCGTCCTGGTCCCTCCTCCAGACCTGGATGAGGACACAGTCTTTGCGCTCGACACTGACTACAAGAACTACCTGTTCCTCTGCATGAAGAACGCGGCCACACCCGGGCAGAGCCTGGTCTGCCAGTACCTGGGTACGCGCCAAGCCCCAGGCTTCCGCGCTGAGATGTGGCTGCTGGGTCCTCGCGGGAAGGAGGCGGGGGCCGGGCGAGGGGGCCTCTGCCCTGGCGGATGAGGGTGGTGGGATGCTGGGAAAGGTGGTGTCTTGCTGGACTGTGGGTGGCTGGTGATGCAGAGCAGACACGCAGGCTCCTGTGGTTGGTTTGACAATCTCCATGAGGCCGACGGGTTGCTATGAATCCAACAGGCTTTGTTGACGGAGAGTTTCAATTATTTCACCAAACAGGAAGTCAGACACAAAAATGGCCTTAAACTATAAAGTCCCGAAAGCAAATGTATGGTGGCATTGTCACTGTCACAGAAGCGGTGTCGCTGAGTGTCCCAGGGTCCGAGTTGACCATGGCGTTGGGCTGGGGAGGTCTCCCTGGCCCATAAATCAGCCAGCCTGGGTGAAGGAGACCCCACAGCCTGGGGGCAGGGGCACTTTTCTTCCTGTGACCGTGCAACCCTCCAGCGCTGCCCGGGGAGGAGGAGGGGGCCTGGGCCGAGTGGGGAGGCAGGGACCCTGGAAGTCCAGTAGGCTGAACCCTGGAGACCACCCTGGGAGGTTGGGCTGGATCAAGCTCTGCCGACCTCAGGACGTTGGCTTGTCCTTCCCATGCTCTCCAGCCGGGAGCCCCCAGCCCCCTGAGTTCTCATCAAAGCCCCCACAGCCCAGGGACTGACCCCCCCACCCCCCACAGCCAGGACCCAGATGGTCGATGAGGAGATCATGGAGAAATTCCGCAGAGCTCTCCAGCCTCTGCCTGGGCGTGTCCAGATCATCCCGGACCTGACCCGGATGGCAGGTGATCACCTCCACGACCCACGACAAGGCTTTCCCTCGGCTTGTGCCTCCTCAACCGGAAAGCCACGAACACAGAGAACATCTTCTCTCATTGTGGCCCCCTAGGCCTCCCAGGAGGCGGGTGACAGGCAGTTGGGGGCTGCAGAGCCCCCGAGGTGGGGTCCCCCAGCCCCCCCAGACCCCCCTGGGCCCGGGGCCGCCTGTCTGACTCGCGTCTCTTCCCCACGGCTCTCCCTCCCCCAACAGAGCGGTGCCGCATCTAGGCGAGCTCCAGCCCGTCCGCCTCCTGGGGTAATGTACCAACCGGGCCCCACGTCCTGGGCACATGGGGGTCTCAGTGGGGCCCCAGAACCCCCTGAATCAGCCTGGGGACTACCCTACGAGAATGGCTGGAACTGGGGTCCCTCCTGGTCCTTGTGGAAACAGGCTGGCCACGTGCCCGCTCTCTCGCAATGGCATCTCCGGGATGTTGTCTCCTGTGTCCTGGCCACACTCGCACGCTGACGTCCCCACCACTCCTTCTGGGGGGGAGAGGGGGTGGGTGAAGGTGGAGGGCTAGGAAGGATGGCATGGAGTGACGGCCACTCAGCCTGAAGAGGGTGAGATGGGGGCTCCCTCTTCCAAGGAGGGGTTGTCCTGCCCCCCGAGTCAGGGCGGGGCTGGCGAGGGTCCAGCAGGTTCCCTGGGAATCACAGGGGAGCCCCTGTCCACTTCAGGGCCCGGGAGCCTCGGCCCCTCTGCCGAGACGCCGTCAGCCCCTCCTCTCTGTCAGAGGAATCAGGAGGGACAGAGACCAAGGCGGCTGCTGGACGTCGCTCCTCCTGGGACGAGGCACCTCGAATCCCGGCCTCCATCTCCTGCTCTGAGCCATGCCTCCTTCAGCAGTAAAGAAATAAACCTGAGCGCTCTCTCTGCCTGAGTCTTTCCTGGCCGACGCGTGTGGGATGGAGCCTATGGGGCGGCTCAGGGGGAGGAAGAGCAGGGCTTCTGTGTCACAGGCCTCGTGACCTTTAGGGATCAGCGCACATTACGACAGGCTCTTAAACTTTCCGGAAGGAGACAGGAGTGCTACAGAGGCAGCTCCCTGGTTAAGACCAAAACCTCACAGAGGACAAGAAATGAAAAATTACCTGTCGCTTAACCTAATAAATATTGGTACTAACACTTAAGTAAGTTACTTGCACATCGAATTTGGCGCTCTTTTGAAAATGTAGCCCGCGTGACCCTCGGGCCCGTCTTTCAGGAACCTAAGGGCGATTGCGACCAGGCAGACTTGATACGAAACTTCGCATACCTATAAGTGCATCGGCCTTTCCTGGGCTAACGCAGAGTAAAGAGATTGCCCCTGGATAGAGGAGCTGGGCAAAAGAGGCCACAGGTGGGAAGGAAACTTGTTTTTCACACACTTTTGAGCATCACAAAAGGAAAAAAAGTATATAGCAACAGACACAGGGATTTTAAATAATAAGAACAATTTGTTTATAACAATACATACATACGTTTTCGTGTGTATATGTGCGTAGTTATATACATGTTATATATACTTAATGATATACGTATAATATGACGGTTCTAAAATATAGATGGAATGGAAACATTTCTAGAAAAATATCAATTACCAATATTGGCAGAAAAAGAAAGCTTTAAAAGAACAGTAACTGCAGACAATGAGGAAGAGTTCCAGACCTTCTCGGTCTACAGATGGGGACCTGGCACCCCTGCCAGATGGTCTCTGGCTCACACAGTCTGCTCCAGGGTTGTCAGCACAGAGATAACAGAGCAACATGTAAATGGTAACAAAGCCAGACGAGGGTGATGCGGGAAGAGGGAAGAGGATGCCGTCACATTTTGAATACAGACACAGCTATCTACGTAATGTATTAGTGGGTTGAATCTAACAGCGTATTCAACACATCAGGATGTAACCCAGAAAATTAAGGATGTCTGCATATTAGGGAATATATTAAAAATTTACCACCTTAACAGATTAAGGGAGACACACCCTTATAGGCATCTTTAATTGAGTTTTTAAGAAGTATATTTCAACAACATCACATCCCGCTCGTGAGGCAAACTCCTTCCGTATCAGGAGCGTCACTCGACCGACGTAAACTGGCTTACGCTGCGTCATGAGCAACTCTGAAACCCCAGAGGCTGAAAACATCAAAGACTTATTTCTTGTTTATGCAAAATTTCTTTTGCAACTTAGCAGGGGTGTCTGCACTCATGGTCACTGAGGATCCAGTGATGAAACAGCCGCCCCTGTGAGGTTGCTGGTCACCATGCCAGAGGGAAAACACGGACGTCCCGAGGGCCTCGGAACGCCCAGTCAATGCTCTGTCCTGACAGACACACTCATCGCCTCCCTGCTCAGCCAGAAGTTGTCACTCAAGCAGACGGGAGCCAGGAAGAAGTAGAAGGGACATCCTTAAGCTGATAATAGATTTTAAAAAAACAACAGCTAACGTCATACGTAATGGGAAGAGACTGCACGCTTTCCCCAGAGATGGAGAACAGGCCAGGCTGACCCTCCCAGCACTCCTGTCCAACATCACAGTCCACTCAGAGGACAGCAGAAGAAGTGACGGCGTGAGCACTGGGAAGGGGGCATCCAGCACAACTAGCAAGGCAAAGAGACTACACACAAATGACTGACGTCAGGAGAGACAGCGGGTCATTGCAGACCCCGCAGACGTCAAAAAAACAGCGAGAGAAAATCGTGCACAACTCAACAGACTCGAATTTGACAACGTAGGTGAAGTGGACCAATTTCTCAACACGCACAAACTACCACGACCCGTCCAACGTGAACGAGGCAGTGTGATAGCCCTACAGCTACCAAGAAAATGGAATTCCTAACTTGAAAATTCCCCAAAGAGACATTTCTGGGCCCAAGTGATTTCTCAGGAGAATCACAACAAATGGTTAAAGAAGAATTAGCATGAACGTGGCGCAAGCTCCTGCAGAAAAGAGAGGAGGGAACACGTCCTAACTCATTTTATGAAGCTAATATTGCTCTGATATCAAAACAATAAAAAGACTTTTCTTTTTAAAAAAAAGGAAAACTGCAGACTAATGTTCCTCGTCAACATAGATGCAACAATCCTTAACAAAATATTATCAAATAGATTTCAGCACTATATAAAAAGAATTCTACACCATAGCCAAGTAGGGTTTGTGCCAGGGACGCAAGGCTGGTTCAACACTTGAAAATTAAAGAGTGCAGCTCACTGGATTATCAGGCTGACAAAGAAAATCATATCATCATATCAATGTGGGAAAAGCATTTGACAAAATTCAACACCTGTTCATGATAAAAAAAAAAAAACCCTCAGAAAATAAGAGTGCAGGGAGCTCCCTCAATTTGATAAGGGCGTCGACAAAACCCTAGAATTAACACTGTACTCAGTGGGGGGTGATGAACGTTTTCATCAATGATGAAGGATCCAGAAGACAGCCAGGACCTGCTTCCACTCTCACTCACCATGGTGCAGGGCGTTCCAGCCAGGACAGCAAGGCAAGAAAAGATAACAAAAGGCATACAGCTCTGAAGGGACGAAACAGGGCCGGCCGGTGGCCTAATGGTTAAGTTTGCATGCTCCACTTCAGTGGCCCAGGGGTTCGCAGGTTTGGAACCCAGGCAGGATCTACACGTCGCTCATCAAGCCATGCTGTGGAGGCATCCCACATACAAAACAGAGGAAGATTGGCAACAGATGTTAGCTCAGGGCCAAACTTGCTCACCAAAAAAAAAGAAAAAACAGGAAGAAACAAAAGCATCTCTATTTTCAGATGGCAAGATTGTCTATGTAGAAAATCTCAAGGAATCTACAAAAAAATCCCTAGAACTAATAAGTGAGTTCACCAAGGTGGCAGGATAAAAGATAGACGTGTAAAAATCAGTTGCATTTTTATATACTAGCAATGGACATGTGGACACTGAAATTAAAAATGCAATACCATTTATAATCATTCTAAAAACAAAAAGTAGAATACTTAGGTGTAAATCTAACGAAGCGTACAGGATCTGTATGCTGAAAACTATACAATGCTGATAGAAGAAATCAAGGAAGATTGAAACAAATGGAGAGACTGACAGCGTCCGTAACACAGTGAAGACGTCAGTTCTTCTCAAATCCAATTCCTGTCAAATTCCAGCAAGATTTTGTTTTGTTTTTTTAAAAGACTGGCATCTGAGCTAACATCTGTTGCCAATCTTTTTTTTTTTATTCTCCCCACAGTCCCCCAGTGCACAGTTGCATATTCCAGCTGTAGGTCCCTCTGGCTGTGGCATGTGGGACGCCGCCTCAGTGTGGCCTGATGAGCGGTGCCACATCCGCGCCCAGGACACCAACCAGTAAAACCCAGGGCCACTGAAGCGGAGTGTGAACTTAACCACTCGGCCACGGGGCCAGCCCCCTCAGCAAGATTTTTTGTGGACATAGACAAGATTACTCTAGGATTTATAGGGAAAGGCAAAAGAAGTAAAATAGCTCAAAAAATTTTGAAAAAAATAAGATGGGAGGAATCAGTCTATCAGATTTCAGATCTTATTTGCAGCTACGGTAGTCGAGCCCTTCTGGTCTTTGCAGACGCACAAACTCATGGATCAGGGGGACAGAGAGCCAGAAATAGACTCCCACAAATGAATACACCTACCTGCCGTGCATCCGTGGGGACCGAGTGCCCCCAAACCGTGCCAAGCCCTTCCTAACCTGTGTGCAAGGTGAGGTGTGCTCTCCAGGCTCGCTCACACTCCGCGCTCCTCCCAAGCTCGGCCACCCTGCCGGTGGGTTCCTCCATGCCCGGGCAAGGCTCCCGGCCAACAGCAGCCTCTCCTCGCCTACTTCCCTGTGGGCCTTATTTCTCCAGATCACGCCAGCATTGCTCAGCCAGCTGCCACTGCACCTTGGAGACTCTGTTTCTGTCCGCTTCCTGCCTGGTTATCAAAGCCGCTCCCACAGAATCCATGCAGCGAGCTTCCCGGCCTGGGGAGCCATGACCACACGAGGCCCGTTCCACTGCAGATGCCCGCCCCCCGCGACCTGTCCTCTCCCGACAGCCCTGCTGTAGTACTTTTCACGGCTGCTCCTATCTTTAAAACCTCGAGGTCTGGGGCCGGCCCCATAGCTGAGTGGTTAAGTTTGCACACTCAGCTTCGGTGGACCAGGGTCCCGCAGGTTCGGATCCTGGGCTCGGACATGGCACCGCTCATCAGGCCATGCTGAGGCGGTGTCCCACATGCCACAACTAGAAGGACCCACAACTAGAATATACAATTATGTACTGGGGGGCTTGCGGGAGAAGAAGAAGAAAAAAAAAGATTGGCAACAGTTGTTAGCTCAGGTGCCAATCTTTAAAAAACAAAACTTGAGGTGTATTTTGTGCCTTCAATGCTGCGACTCAACACCCTGAGCCAGGCCTGCCTCTCTCCCAGGCCTCGGTGGCGGCGGGGCTGGACCTCGCTCACGGGTCACCAGCACCCTGGCGACAGATGGGCCCCAGTGGTTTCCGCAGTCTGGTCAGGCTGTACAGGGAAGCCCGCTCTCCGGGCATCCCCATCAAAGAGGAAGAAGTCAGCAACGACATGGGAGCAGCCGGACGTCCGCAGGAAGCTGGAGCTGCTGAGACCGAAGCAAACAGAATTATCGCTTTTGAAGGTGAAGGGAAAGCTGGGGGTGGCTGCTGAGCAAACAAGCAGGTCTTGGGGGTCTTCTCGCTTTGAACCTGAAGGATTTTACTCAAATGCAAATATTTGTCCCTACAGAAGGAAAAGATCCCAGCTGCTCCTGCACAGTGACGGGCAATGACATCCCCAGGATGGCCGCTTGGTGGCACCCGGGTCCTCCTATCACAGGACACCAGGGATGGAGGGGCCCAAACTGTACAGAAACGGTGGGGACATTTCACCTGAGAGGTTCAGCGTCCTGCTTCCACCGTCTGCATCTTAACCCCAGAGAGGGCGGACGTGGGCAGGACTCAGGACTCCGCCTGAAGGGCCCGCTGGACTTCCACAGGTGCGTCTCATTAGTGTCCTTCGGGGACCCCACAGCCTGGTCGTGCTTGCTCCTTAGTCTGCGAGGGCAGGTCCAGGGTCTGCCGAGACCAAACGAGCACAGTGACCATCGCCTGCGAGCGATGCAGGCGGAGCCCAGCTCAGGATCACACAGCCCAGGCCCAGGCACACAGTCCTGCCCTTCCCCCATCCTCTCATCAGGACCCACCCCCAAGAACTCAGATGCTGGACCCCTCCCAGGGCTGAGGAAGACCCAGAGGTGCCATGGGGGCTGTCACCTGAGACCCCAGAACCCACCCTGGCTGCCCAAGGGGACACTCCCGAGGTGACAGGCTCTAGCGTCCTCTCCGTGGCCCTGCTGACAGTGGGCGATGCTGCTGGAAGCTGGTCTCCCTATGCCCATGGGAGACAGTGGATCCCAGGACGGCAAGGCCAGGTGGCACCTCACCCTCCAACACAGTGGGCCTCATGATGCCAACAGCTGGGAACCTGGCAGGTGAGCAGGGCTGACAGTGCCAGGCTCAGAGGGGTGGTGGCTGTAGGCAAGGGCACCCTCAGGCAGAGTCCTGCTGGCTCGCCCAGAGCCCTCCGTGTGGCCTTCAGGGAGGCCGTCCTTTGGCGGTGCACTGGCCGTTTCAGCAGAATTCTTCTCATTTTCAGCTCCTGTGTGTTTTTCGACTTTTTTAAAAAAGGATTTAGGGCTTGGGTGCGCTTTCTGTCAAGGAATGAGTTCCTGGAGCACAGCTGTGCCCATCACCTGGGCAGTTCCCAGAACTGCACGCTCGGCTCTCAGGAGACTCCTCCAGGAGGACTCTGCAGTATTGGGGTAGCACCCAGCACTCAGCACCCAGCACCCAGCACCCTCTGACCACGGCCCTCCCGCCTCCGGGTGAGCAGCTGGCCTGGGCCCCTGGCTGCCCCGCTGCTTGGAGGCTGACCGCCCATGTGGCCTTGGTCTCCTCCCGCCAGCCTGGCCTTGGTGAGAGTGGCCCCATGGGGGACATGAGTGTTCTGGCAGCCTCGCAGCCAAGGGACCTTGCCAATCATGTCCCCTCCCAAGGGCTCCCATCACTTTCAGATGAAATCCACAGGCTACGCTGGGTCCAGGAGCTCCTGACGGAGTGTCATCACCTTCACCGAGCCCCCCACATTCCCACGCCTCTAGCATCAGCTTCAGGGGTGCTCACTCAGTTGAGCCATCCCCTGCCTCTCCTCAGGGCTCTTACACACTCTGTTCCACCCTCTGTGAATATGTTCCCTCCTCCCTTTGCCCAGCCCCACCCCCCAGCACATGGTTTAGCTGCCACTCCCTCCAAGACTTGGGCGCTGTGTGATGCTGTCACTCGTGTGGCTGTGTGAGCCCCGAGATGGGCTGTAAGTTCCAGAAGGCTCTGTGGACCTCACTCGTTGCCTGGTGGAGGCCCATGCAGTATCTAGGATGGGCTGTCGTCTGCAACTCCTCCAGCACCCCTCGTGATTGGGGTTTCTGGGCATTTCTCCCATTTCTCCTTCAGAGGAACATGGTCACTTCCCTACAGACGTCCTGCTGCTCCAGAAGCCCCCTGGCCTCTGGAGGCTGGGATCTGACGGTCCATCTGTCTCCAGCCCCTTCGTGAGATCAGATGCTCAGCGGCCATGTCCTGTCATTCCCACTCCATGCGTCTCCCAGCCAGTGCAGTCCAGCTCAGCCTCTGACCTGCCTCCTGCAGGCCTCATGGATGCTGCCCCAGAGCCGCCGCCCCCGCAGCTCCAGCCAGGCCCCTGCGCGCACTTCAGTGGAGCTTGTCAAGGGTGATTTCTGGGAGCAAGAGTTTGTGGCTCTCCCGTGTGATTCTGGGCATATCCGCACAACCCAAGAATCTTGAATTTCCTCTTAAATTCTCTGTTCCTGGGGTGCCCAGGTCAGGAGCTGAGGGAGAGAGCAAGGAGAGCTCCAGACTCAGGGGGTCCCAAGCCCTGGGCCGATGGGGGCGACCTCAGGGTGCCAGGTCTCCAGGGTGACCTGGCCAGAAGAGATGGTCTGGTCCAGAGGGTCATGCACCCCTCGGAAGTGTGGCCAAAGCTATGGGCAAGGAACTTATGATGACACACACAGGTGCACACACATGTGCACACACAGACACAGCAATGGGCCCATACCTGCTGGTTCGCACATGCACACATCCCTGCCCGGATCTCCACCTGTCTCTGGCTCAGCCCAGCCGTGTCCTCAGGGAGCCCGGGGCCAACGTCCCAACCCCCTCCCCCCGCTTTCCTGCTGCTCATGGGGCTCCCCGCACAGCCCGGGGGTGCAGGACCTCCAGGCGCCTGCTGCTCCTCTAGAGCTGGGCAGGACAGGGTCCCGCAGCTGCACTGGGCGAACCCAGGCCGACTGGTTCTCCCCGCTGTGTGACCCAGATGGGGCCTGGTTCCCGTGGGCCCACCTCATTAGGAGGCTGCCTTCCTTCCAGGTGAAATGGAAAATGCATGAAAGAATTCCACGCCGTGAACGAGATGGACAGGAGGGTCCACATCCAGGAGGGCAGCCAAGGAGCAGGGTCCAGGGGCTGTGACCCTCAGGACCGTCGCCTTGTGGGGACTCAGAGCACCGGCCCCATGAGGCTCCAGGGCCAAAAGCTGGGCCGCCTGCCCGTCCCGTGGGTGTGCAGGCCTGGGGTACCAGGAGAGGAGGAGAGTGCAGGGGAGGGGCAGGACCCCAGGAGGAGGGGCCAGACACAGGGAACAGCCTAGGACCCCCGCCCCAGAGCCAAGCGCTCCCCACACAGGAGGGACGGTCACTGCTGGGCTGCTTCCCCAGATCCTCAGAAGTGCCACCCAGGGTCATTGTCCTGTCCCCATGTGCCCGCCTCTGAATGCATCCTGACCTCCCTGCCCAACTGTGGCTGTCCTGCCCTCCCAGCCCCCCGTGACTGTCCTGCCCTCCAGCCCCCCCGTGACTGTCCTGCCCTCCCTGCCCCCCCGTGACTGTCCTGCCCTCCAGCCCCCCCGTGACTGTCCTGCCCTCCCTGCCCCCCCGTGACTGTCCTGACCTCCAGCCCCCCCGTGACTGTCCTGCCCTCCCTGCCCCCCCGTGACTGTCCTGCTCTCCAGCCCCCCTGTGACTGTCCTGCCCTCCCTGCCCCCCCCCGTGACTGTCCTGCCCTCCCTGCCCCCCCGTGACTGTCCTGCTCTCCAGCCCCCCTGTGACTGTCCTGCCCTCCCTGCCCCCCCGTGACTGTCCTGACCTCCAGCCCCCCCCGTGACTGTCCTGCCCTCCCCCCACCCCCACCATGCTGTAAACGGGCTCCGTGTCTGCTCCAGGCTCTGTCTTCGCCCTGGGCAGAGGATCATGCACTTGTTGGCCCTCAGGCAGAGGGCGGGGGAACAGAGACAGACACTGCAACCTGGTCCAGGTGCCCACAGAGTTGGGGGGCTGGGTGTGAGAGATGCTCACAAACAACCCCCCGGGGCTGGTTTCCCACCGTGTGCCAAGCCCGTGCTGAGGGCGTCCCAGCCTTCACTTCCTCCACACCCCCAAGACAGCAGAAGGGACAGGGACGGGAGTGGTGGTCCTTGCCTTTCTGGCTCCACAGATGGATCGACGGACGCCAGGGAGGAGGGAGCTGAGCCCTGTGGGATGAGCAGACTGTGGCCTTTGTGTCCCTCCTCCTGCCACCTCCCACAGCTGCAGGACAGGCGCAGTGTGTGTAATGTGGTAGAGCTGCCCTGACAGCATCAGCCCCGGGCCACCGACGCCCTCACTCCTTCAGACACAGGGCAGGGCGGCAAGGAGGCTGCGTGGAATCTGCGGGAAAGACTCCAGAACTTTCAGGGAGTCCTGGTGGGACAGCTGGGCTGGCCGGGGCAGCCGTTCGCACGAGTGGCCACTGGAGGACACACATGACAAAGGGGCACCAGCTACCCCGCCTCTCCTCCCTCTGGGCCCCTGCAGTCACGGCCCTGGAGAAAAGGCCACTGCTGCTGCTGACCCTCGTCCTGGGCCTGGCCAGTGCCCAGGAGACTCTAGAAGAAGTGCCAGTGCAGCCAGCCTTCGATGCCCAGAAGGTAGCCGCGTGGGTCCGTTACCGGACTCAGCCACGGGACGAGGGCATGGGGCAAGCGTCGCAGGGGGCGGTGCTCCGGGCCAGGCAGGCAGGAGCAGGGGCAGGACATGAAGGGAGAGAGGCTGGGTGAGGGGAGAGGGCGTTTCAGGCCTAGGTGCAGCCTCCCTGGAGGGTCAGCTGGTGCTCCGGGGCCAGGCAGGCAGGAGCAGGGGCAGGACATGAAGGGAGAGAGGCTGGGTGAGGGGAGAGGGCGTTTCAGGCCTAGGTGCAGCCTCCCTGGAGGGTCAGCTGGTGCTCGGGCTCCTGCACAGCCCGCCCTGGCCCTGGGCTGCCGGGGGAGGGGGTTAGCTTCCCGGGAGCAGCAGCAGTACAGTTCACAGCAGTCGAGGCAAAGCGCCCAGACCCTGACGGTGGGGCCCAGGCTGGAAGAGGGGTCCTTGGGCACCTGGCTGAGCACTGGCAGGGTTGCCACCACGACGATAGGAAGGGGATGGTCCCGGGGGCAAGGAGGGGCCAGGTCACTCCTGCCCTGTCCTACCCCACCTGCCCATCACCCATCACTGGGGAGTGTGGATGGTGCTGGGCGGGGGCAGCGAGAGCAGCTCCAGGACTCGGGGGCTATTCCAGGGTGCCCCTCACCCTCCCTGGACTGGCAGGGCACAGAGAACCCACTAAGGGCCACGCTTGGACGAGACACAGGAGGTGCGGAAGGAAGGAGGGGTAGATGACGGCAGTCGGAGAGAGGGAAGAATGTTTACAAGAAGGAGGCGGACCACTTGTCCCCCGGCCCGGGGCCCACGGGCACTCGCCAGGACACCCTGGTGGCCTGTGACCTCCCCCAGCAGCACTCAACGCTGGCGCTGGGGCCTGAGAGCCAAGACTGGAGGCTCCGGGTGCCACACAGCCGGGACCCTCACCCACCCTGCCCTGCACTCCTGCAGGTGGAGGGACGCTGGCTGACCGTCCAGCTGGCTTCCAGCCACGCACACCTGGTGTCCCCAGACGACCCCTTGAGGCTCGCTCTCCATTCCATCCGCAGCCGGGACGGGGACTTGGAGCTCATCTTATTCTGGACGTAAGCGTGGCCCTGCGGCTCCTCACAGGGTCCTCGTATTCAGAGGCCTCCCAAGGGACAGTGACCAGTGGTTAGAGCCAGAGGGACACACGGCCCTGAGCTGGGGCTCGAGACCCTGCCTGACAGGGCTCAAGGCTAACTCCGGAGGCCCCAAAGCTTGACAGCAAGGGGCCAGCGGGAGAGGCACACAGCTGGGGCCTCGGGGCGTGCCCTCCCTGCCTTGGAAGCTGGAGAGGCCTGGGTGGGGCTGTGCTTCCAGCCCTGGTGGTTGGTTAGGAAAATCTACAGTGTGACAAGCTGTGCTGAGCTCGGTGACACTCAGGACAGTCTGTGCTGGACATGGAAGAGGGTTCCAGCCACGGCCTTTCTGATGTCCGGCCACAGACACCACTGCAGTGGCCTGTGTGGTCCCAGGGTCTGTCAGCACACAGCGCCATCCCCACCCCCATGAGAAACTGAGGACCCCAGGGCAAGGGACCAAAAGGCTTGGTTTGTGTAGAGCGCCCAGATGACCTGGCCCCCACCCAAGACCTGAAACTCCGAGCCAAGCACGGGCCCCAACCCCTTCCGGGAAGTTTGGCTCCATCCCAGAAACAAGGCAGCCCGGTTCCTCGCTCCTGCCCTCCAGCTCCTCTGGCCACATCCCGGATCCCCATGGGTCTGCCCTCCGCCCCTGAGCTGGGTGGCCCTGTCGAGCCCAGGGATCCAAGAGCCTTGAGTGGACACCGAGGACCTCAGCTGGGGACGCCTCCAATGTCCCCCTGGGGCCTGAGCCAGCACCTCGTGGGGGCCAGGAGGCAGGGGACAGAAGTGCACGTGTCAGCTCCTTTCCCTTTTCCCAGAGGAGAGGGGGTGTGCGAAGGCGTAAACGTCACCATCCATCCAACTGGGCTCCAAGGCCAGTACCAAGGCTCCTGTGAGTAGCCCAGCCCTCTCGCCTGGGCCCAGCGCGGGGGTATGAGGGTCGGGGGACTGGGACACTCGAGGCCCGAGGGCTGGGGGAGAGGGGCGTCACCTGTCACCAGCCTGTGGTCTCCCACAGTTGAGGGAGGCGGCAGCATGCACGTCCGCTTCGTCAGCACCGACTACAGCAACCTCATTCTTTACGTCCGCTTCGAGGACGACGATGAGACCACCAGCCTGTGGGCGCTGCTGGGTAGGTAGGGGCTGTCCCCAGTGCTGGCCACACCCCACATCTGTCCAAGGCTGGGGGTCAGTGCCCTCTGCTCTGAGGGTGCGGTACTTCCTTCCCCCTCCCCTCAGGTGGGGCATCACACGCTTGACCCGTCTCCCGCCTGCCACATGCTGGGCCTGTCCTGGGAGCCTGGACTCTGGGTGGACAGATGGAAAAGCCCCTCCCTCATCCGCTTCATGGGGGGAGGGCCAATGCGGCTTAGGGCTTCAGAAAGTGGAAGTGTCCCAGGGACCAGGGTGGCCTTGGTGGGCCACACAGTCCTGAAGGCTGGACAGAGGTGAGGGAGGGGCCAGGGGTATCCCGGAGATGGGGACCGACAGAGCCAGAGCCCCAGGGTGCGGGCCACACACCAGGGGCCCAGGCAGCTGAGGTCATCGGGTTGGGGGGGCCTGGTCACTTGGGCAGCAGGCAGCTGCGTGTGAAGTGAGGGCTCTCTGGGGGTCCTCACCCGAGGGGATAGGGCCTGATCCCCCCCTTGGAGGAGCGCTGTGCCTGCTCTGCCAAGAGCTGACCCGCTTTCAGAGGAGACGATGCCACAAGGGGACGGGAGCTGCGGCCACTGCAGCAACCGGGCAGAGGGCCTCGGGGCTGGCAAGGAGCTGGGAGGAAAGTCAGAGCCTCGGAGCTCTCAGCCCCTCGCCACCAGCCCCTCTGATTTCAGCCAGAAGAACGGTCGGGGACCCCGCATGGCTGGGGAAATACCTCGAGTATGTCGCAGAATTCCAGCTGCAAAAAGCCCCTGTCTTCAACCTCGATGGTAAGCGCTGCCCTCGGCATTTCTCCTGGCGCCCAGGCGGGCCAGGCCGGGGTCTGGAGCCTCGCTTTCCAGCCTGGAGCCCCCGCAAACAATAACAACCACAAGACCAGAGCAATTGAAACCGTAGCCAGCCTCCACAGGGGCCTGATATGGTCAGGCCTATGCTGGGCGCCGCCCCTGCCAGGTCTCTTGAAGCCTCTGTAATGTGGTGACGTGGGCACAGTTGTCATCTCTATGTCATGGAGGTGGACACTGAGGCTCAGAGAGGTTCAGAAACAAGGCCAAGGTCACAGTCAGGAGGAGGAGCTGGGAGGCACTGGCCTCTCCCCTGTTCCCCTCCCCTGTGCATCATTCAGTCAGTCAACAAGCACATGGGCCAGGCCCAGCTCCGGGATTGGAATGCATGTGGACCAAGACATTCTCCAGCCCGCGTGCACCTTACAAGGGACATTGTAGTTCAATTTGCTAGAGACAAGTGCTTCAGAGGAGGGAGCCAAGCGGGCTGGGAGAGCCGAGGGGTAGGCAGGGTCTTGGGGGTCTTGAGGGTCATCATGAGGGCACGAGGGCCATGGCAGGATGTGAGCTGTCATCGGGGTGCTGGATGGCAGAGGGCAACATGACCCCAGGGAGAGACGACGGTTGCGTGCTGTGTGACTGACTGACCGATTGCTTGATTGTCTTCCGATCCCCTCCCTGTTCTCTTCCCTCCACAGCCCAGTGCCCCCCACCTGAAGCCTAGGTGGGCCCAGCCCCTGCGTCTTCCTGCTGCCTCCCTTCCCGCCCTGCTGCCCTCGCCGCCCTCTCCCAGCCTTCCCCACAGCTTGCCCAGGGGCATTCTGAACTCCTCTGCCACCCGAAGAAGCCCCTCCAGCCTGGGCCCGGACCCTGCCTCTCTGTGCCCCATTCCCAGCCTCTCCTAGCCTGGCCCACGGGCTTGAGCACACCCTGGATGGCGAGGAGGGGACGGGTGGTCCCCCAAGCTCCCGGCAGCAGTCAGCACAGCGTTACAGTCCAGCAGATGGAGTCACCCTCTGTGTCCTTCAGGGACGGCTGTGAGGGGCCGGGCTGGCACTCCTCTGACCTGCCTTCACCTGCATCCTGCTCTGGGGCGGCTCCAGAGAGGTGCTCTGGGCTCCGTGAGCCAGCACAGCACGTCCCTGCCCAGGTCAGAGGGGCCCTGAGTGGCCGTAGCGCCAGCCCATGCCTCCAGAAGAGCCAGGCGAGCACAGGCCCGTGTACCTGCCCAGCAGGTGAGCTGTGACGGGTCACCGCCCTCTGCTCAGAGCCGAGGTGGGGCTGGGGCCTGGGTGGAAGTTACCAACCGCTGCCCAGGCGGCCACCCACCAGCAGGACAGGCTCTTAGGAAACTGGGTTGGGGCCTTGATACTTATCGTCTGGAAATGCCAGAGACAGGTGTGACCAGGTCCTGCCCAGAATCGTCCTCAGCAAGGGCAAGGCCCCCGGGAGCCCACACCTCAGCGAGGCGACTTCCACTGCTGCCATGGCCAGCCACGCGAGGCCAGCATGATGGAGCGAACCGATTGGCCACCTGCGTGGCTTCCACCTGCAGCGCACGCACAAGCTGGGGGTGAGCAGGTGCTTAGAGCGCAAAAGCTTTCCTGGGAGCCAGAAAACCCAATCAGAAAAACATAGCGGACAATTATGACCACAAAGCACACACTCCTGTAGTCAGCGAGCAGCTGCAGAATTCGCATGGAGAGACTTAAGCACATCTCCTTACTCTGCGACCCTGAAAACTGGCTTGAATAATAAACATGTGAGATCCCTGCAGAATCATCACACTGTCGATACCTAATAATCTTCAAATTAACCTATACATTTCAAACAAGCAATCAATATTCCAACGGGATGTTTTCTCCCAAGTGCAAACTGGAGTCTAAAATCCACAGGAAAGAATAAAAACTTTGAAATCTTTTAGAGAGAAGAGTAACGCAAATCGGTCTACCATTCCACCATAACTGATATGAAAGTACAGGGGTTAAAATTGTGTGGCATTGGCTCAGGGACAGAAAGAAAGGTCAGTGAAACCGGATATAAAGTCAAGAAATGAACACAGGAAGTATAATAACTTCATAGATTACACAGATAATCCATCTTACAAAGTATTGTTTATTCCATAAATCGTATTGGAGGAAATGGCCAAGATATTTGGAGGAAAAAAATAAGGTTAGATCTCTAACTCTGCACATTATCTTAGAATTAATTCCTGATTAATTCTGAGTAAAAAGAAAGCTTGAAAGTTCTATAATATCTATAACATGGGGATGTCAACACCATAGATGTAGATATCGAGGGAGAAGACGGTAATTGTGAAAACCTTGGACTTCGGTCCATCAAAAACATCACCAACAAAATGAAAATACAAAGGACAACCTGAAATTAATGCTTTCAACAATGGTGACCAAGGGCGCACATCACATCCGTGGGTCTATTTACATCACAGCTCATCTGAGGACAGAAGGACACTGTGTCAGAACCACGAGCAAGAGATGCAGACCGGTCATCTGCACACACACCAGTCATGGGCCAATATAGGTCAAAAGAAGATTCCATTTCATAAGTAATACAAGGAAAAGAGATACCATTTTTGCTTATCAAATTGACAAAATGAAAAAAATTTTAAACGTCCATTAGCGCCCACCAAGTGGGGAGCATGCTCTTGTGAGGAGAGTGGAAATGGGACGGGCCATTCTGGGGTCACCCGGTTTCACAGCCCTTTTATTTTGTTTATTTATTTTTGAGGAGGATTGGCCCTGAGCTAACATCTGTGCCAATCCTCATCTATTTTGTATGTGAGCCGCTGCCACAGCATGGCTGCTGACGGATGAGTGGCACTAGGTCCATGCCCAGGATCCAAACCCGGGCCGCCAAAGTGGAGCACACCCAACTCAACCACGAGGCCGCCAGGGCCGGCCCCCACAGGCCTTTTAAATAGGCTTGTTCTTGGACCTGTGACCTCCAGACGTGAATGAGTTGACCTGTTTTCCTCCTGCAGAAAGCCAGGAGTTTACAGTGCTTTCACGTTGATCCCACGGCTTTCTTAAAGCAGAATCTTAGGACCCTCTCAGTCCGTCTCCCAGGCGTGTCCACGATTGGCAGGAAAAGTCGTGCCTGTCCGTCTGAGCTCAGCACCTGAGCGCTGCTCGCTCCCACTCCCCGGGGCTGACCCGAGATAACTGAGACCAGCAGCTGCAGACGCAGGGCCTGTGGCTAGTGCCGTGCCTGTCTTCTCTGTTTGGAAACGAGCATAGATTGTTTTGATTGAGCTGCTCTGTCCGTTCTGTCCCGTGAAGTGCTTGTCAACACTCCTCACTGTGTTAGCGCGTGAACGGCCGTGACTTGGGGCTGCGTCCTGCCTTGGTTGCCGGGGCTGCCAAGACGGAGTATGGCAGGCGGGCGGTGGAAACCGCAGAAGTTTACTTCCCGCAGCTCTGGGGGCTGGACATCCAGGGTCAAGGGGTGAGGTCAAGGTGCTTGTTCCTCCTGAGGCCCCTCTCCTGGGCGTGTGGACACCGTCTCCTCCCTGTGTCCTCCGTGGTCGTCCCTCTGTGCACGTCTGTGTCCTGATCTCCTCCCCCATAAGATCACCAGGCCTATTGGATCAGGGCCCACTCTACTGACCTCATTTTATCTTAATCACCTCTCTAAAGGCCCTGTCTCCAAATACAGACACATTCTGGGGTCCTAGGGGTCAGGACTCCAACATATGCATCAGGGAGTGGGGGAGGACACACAATTCAGGCCATAACACTTAGTAACCCTGATTTTACTCCCACAGAAGAAGGTTAAGAAGAGAGCCTTATTGGGGCTGGCCAGGTTGCATAGTGGTTAGGTTCGCATGCTCTGCTTCAGCCGCCCACGGTCCACAGGTTCAGATCTCAGGCACAGATCTGCATGCCACTCAACAAGCTGTGCTGTGGCAGCATTCCACATACAAAATAGAGGAAGATTGGCACAGATGTCAGCTCAGGGCCAATCTTCCTCAAGCTAAAAGAGAAAGATTGGCAACAGATGGTAGCTCAGGGCCAATCTTCCTCATGAAAAAAAAAGAAGAAGAGAGTCTTATTGTGGCTTCAGACCCTCCACCCAATACGGACTCTGGGCCCTTCACTGTCATGAACCAATGGTCCTGAGCTCTGGCTCCACAGCTACAGAAAGCCTCCTGCAGGGGATGGCCCCTCTCCTGAACCTCAGCGGAGGGCGCTCCTGGCTACCCATGTCTTCCTTGTGCTCTGAGCACTTTGGAACTTGCAAAAGAAAGGCCGTGAGCGGCCTCATCTCCCTGCTACACCTCAGGCTTCTTGAGGACGTGATTCTGATTTTCACTATTTTCTCCCCTCACTGCATCTGCAGACTGCCTCCACTGCAGAGCTCAGGGCATATCTTTTTAAAATAAATAAATCAAATGCCCATAGCTTTAAAAAAATGAACTTGACATCCCTCTTTGTAACAATAGAGGAAAGATAAGCATTTGGCAGAACGCCTCTAGTTCACCCACGACCGACCACGTACGGGACAGACTGAGGCTGTCCCAGGGGTCAGGTGCAGCCACATACGCCGAGGACCACCCTCCACCCTTCAGGAGTGGGCTGAGGAATGTTTCGATTTTCCTGTCCATTTAATCCTTGGCCCTCTGGTGTATATAGATATATATTTTGTTTTTTTCTGAACTAGAGTCTTTCTCCATTTAAGAAAGTTCTAATTCTTGCCTCCAAAATTATCTCCGAGTCATCTACAATATACAGATATTAACACCACTGTGTATTAAACATTAATAACCATCCTTCTACTCTTTATCTGGCATTGGCCAAATTGGAGGGTTCAAAACGGCACAGAGAAAAAATTCTTTTGGACGGGTGTGAATTTTTATGTCTCTGTAGAAACCGGAAAGGGTTCAGACGCCCTGTGTCCGAGGGAATTGCTGCGGCCGGCCTGTGGGCGCGTCGGGCGCGTTAGGGCCACGGTCTCCTCTTGGGGTGCTGGGCCACCTTGACGAACTGAACCTGCGGGGGCGGGTAGAATGTCACGTCCCAGTTGTATTCCGGCGACAACAGCTTGGTGGGCTTATTCAGGAAGAAATATTTGTTCAGATGGTTTTCGTAGCTGCTGTTCAGCCCATTTTGCTTGTCCTGAAGCACCCCTTTCAGATACTCTTCGATGAGGTTTAAAACCTGCTGGGGTGTGCCCCCAACGAAGGCGCTATCGTAATAGAAATCCCCCTTCCCATACGGGATGTAAGCCGCTGACCTGCGCCTCCTCTCATAAGGGAAATCCTTGGTGCTTTTAAAGTACCACCAGGCGTGGAGCTGAGCGACGGACGCGCCCAGGGTCTCCACGCCGACGTCACTCTGGAAGATCTGGTTGGTGGCCATACTGAAGAGGAAGTCGACCTCGCCCTGGATGTGCTGGACGATGTGCTCGCCCAGGTTCCTCATGCGCAGAAGGTCGAAGTCCTGCCACCAGATCTCTTCTTGCAAAGTGAACACTTGGAACGTCTGAAGAGGCCCCGGGTCCACGTCGGGCATCTTGTCTAAGTCATCCACGGTGATATAGAAGACAACCCGATAGCCAGTCATGAAGTGCTTCTTCGCTGACTCTAAGAACCGCTCCAGGTACTGATCTGCAATCCTGCAAAAAACACACGCACGCACGCACCAAGGAAGATGCTCATTTCCCAAACGTTCCCGGAGAACACGCGCCATCAGACGCGGCATCTGCTGCGTGAGTCGCTGATGCCACAGAACTCCCGACAGGTAAGCGGGGGGAGGTTAGGTCCATGGTTTCAACTGCACTGGTCAGTGAAAGACGACATCGTGAACTGGGGGGCCGGGGGGAGCGGGGCTGAGAAAAGCCTTAAAGTTTTGGAACAACTGTTGGAAAGGGAGAAAGAGCACTAAATGCGTACTAGTAAAGCGATAGCCCAGGGTGTTGGTGACCCAGCTGTGGAAGGAGAAATGACCTGTCACATTTGCTGTACAGGACAGCCAGAGGCAGTGGCTGCAGTCACTGTGAGCAGCCCTTTGGAGACCAAAGGTCTACAGCTGCTCATCACACTTTTCCAAGATAAAAAAGGACAAAGGCTAGTGGTCCCTACCTGCTGATGGCAAAGACAGCCAAGCCCATTGTGAGGTTCCGATTTCTGTAGTGCTTTCCTAGGACCCGTCTATTGAAGGTGCCTTCCCATATAACTGGAGCCAGCCAGTCCGTGGTCGTTATGACATCAGGGCGTCTTCTGTGAACAAAAAGGAAGCAAGTGACGCAGGGGCCGCCTTTGCTGTGACAGCAGCTGAGGCTGCCCAAGCGACAAGGCCGAGGCTCACAGGGCGCCCCCCCGAGTGCTGGGCGGGGGTTCCAGTGCATTGCCGCTCGTTTCATCCTTGCTGTGCCCTCTGCAGGGAGCGCCTCTAGCATCCCTGTTCTTCACATGGGAAACAGACGCTCAGACTGGTCGAGTGAGCTGCCCAGCGCCACAGAGGCAAGATGTGTGAGTCAGGAGGTGAGATCCAGCCCGTTTCTGCTCTCGTCCTCACACCACCCACCTTTTGAGCCCAGGAGGTTCCTGCTCTGAGGTCTGACTGCAGCTTAGACGTGAGCGCCCAGAATCAGAACATACTCTGACTGCCGTCTGAAGCCAATGCTGTGGGCAGCACCGCTGCTCCCTCACGCCCGGGCTCGCCTGCCTCCTTCTCCCTCTGCTTCTCCTTTCCCTGAAAGATCTGGAAGAGTCTTTCGTTTTTTTGCCTTCTCCCTCATGCTTTAAGTGCATCAGTGCAATCCAGCAGAAAATGGAGCAAGACATTAGATTTGCTTCCAATAACAACAAAATGACAACAGGATTTATTTATATTAAGATATGCAAAGCTGGTTCAACATTTGAAAATCGTTCAATGAACCTACGGTAGCAAGCGAAGGACAATCAACTGACATAGAAAAAAAAGCCTTATACGAAGTCCAACACCCATTCAGGACAAAAAAGAAAAACTCAGAAACATAGGAACAGAGGGGAATGACCTGAACTTGATAAAGGGCATCTACAAAACTCCTAGAGCTAACGTCGTACTCAACCGCGAAAGACTGAAGCCTTTCTCCCCACGATGGGAACAAGGCGAGGACGGCCGCTCTCCCCAACTCTTACTCAACAGAGCGATGGAGTCCCAGCCACCGCAACAAGGTGAGGAAAGAAGATGAAGCGTCAGATTGGAAAGGAAAAAGCAATATTGTTCCTATCTGTAGATAAACTGATTGTCTACATAGAAGATCAGCATATACAAAAAATCAATCTCATTTCGATACACTAACAATGAACATGCAGACACTAAATTTAAGAGCATGATGCTAGTTACACTTGCTCCCGAGAAAACAAACTGCTTGGACACACCTCTGTGCCCACTGGCAGTCCGTCTCCATTCCCCCCGCCCCTGAAACCCCTGGCAGCAACTAATCCACTTTCTGTCCCTGTACATCTGCCTCACCTGGAAATGTCATACGAATGGAATTAAATCCTGTGTGGTCTTTGGTGTCTGGCTGCTTTCACTTAGCACGTTTTCAAGGGTTATCTGTGTTGTAGCATGAACCAGTGCTTCATTCTTTTTATGGCCGAATAACATTCCATTGTATGGACATTGTTTATCCGTTCATCATTGATGGACATTTCAGTTGCCTACATTTTCAGCTGTTATTAATAATGCTTCTGTGGACATTTATATATACAGTTTCTCTGTGAGCATATGTTGTTAATTCTCTTTGGTATAAACATACAGGTGGGATTTCTGCATCATACTGAAATTCCACGGTTAACTTTTTGAGGAAATGCCAAATTGTTTTCTACAGCCGCTGCACCAGTTTACATTCTCACCAGCAGTTTATGAGAGTTCAAATTTCTCCACATCCTTGGCAACACTTTTTGTGGTCCAGCTCTTTGATTCTAGTAATCCCACAATCCTTCTTCATCCCAGGGTGTGAAGCGGTTTCTCGGTGTGAACTTGATTTGCAGTTCCATGATCACTGGTGACGTCAAGGATCTTCTCATGAGCTTATTAGCCGTTTGTATATGTTCTTCGGAGAAATGTCTCTTTAGATCCTTTGCCCATTTTTTTATTAGTATTTTTCATTTTGTTGTTTAATTGTAAGAGTTCTTTATATATTCTGGATGCTAGACCCTTCTCAGACACATGATTTGCAAATATTTTTCCCATTCTGTGGGTTGTCGTTTCACTTTCTTGATAGCATCCTTTGATTCACAGAACTTTTTAATTTTCATGAAGTCCATTTTACCTACTTTTTCTTTTTCTTTTTTTCTGTGTTTTTAGCTTATCAGGTTGAGGAAGTTCCTTTACTAGTTTGTTGCATGTTTATATTACGAAGGGATGTTGGATTTTGTCAAACAATTTTTCTATATGTAGAGAGATGATCATGTGGGTTTAGTTTTTATTCTATTAATATGGCGTCAACTTTGGTTGATTTCATATGTTGAATCAACCTTGCATTCCTGGGATAAATTCCACTAGTTTGTGGTGCATAATCCTATTTATGTATTACTGGGTTTGGTTTTCTAGCATTTTGTTGGACATGTTTGCGTCTCAAGTCACAGGAACCTGGTCGGTATTTCCTGCAACGTCTTTGTCTGGTTTGGGGATCAGGGTAACACTGGTCTGCTAGAATGAGCTCTCTTCTAATTTGGGGGAAAGTTTGTGAAAGATTCATATTAATTCTTCTTGAAACATTTGCTTGAATTTGCCAATGAGGTTATCTGATCCTGGGCTTTTCTTCACGGAAAACTTTTTATTACTAATTCAATCCCTTTACTCATTATGGATCTACTCAGATTTTCCCTTTCTTCTTGAGTTTTTCTAGGAATTTGTCCATTTCACCTAGGTCACCTAATTTGTTGGCCTCCAACTGTTCACAGTATCCCCTTATCATCATGATTGCTTCTGAAGGGTGTGAGAACCTTCACTCCTGATAGTAATTTGTCTTCTCGTTTTTCACTTGGTCAATCTAGTCAGAGGTTTGTCAATTTTGTTGCTGTTTTCAAAGAACCAATCTTGGTTTCATTGATTTTCTCTATTTTTCTGTTTCATTCATTTACTCTTTAATTTTTATCACTTTTTCCCTCTGCTTGCTTTTGGTTTAATTTGCTCTTCACTTTCTATTTCCTTAATGTGTAAAGTTAGGATATGAAGTCGAGCTCTTTCTTGTTTTTAATGTAGGCACCCACAGCTATAAGTTTCATTGTGAGCACTGTTCTTGCTGCATACAAGAAGTTTTGGTATATTGTGTTTTTATTTTCAATCACCTCGAAGCATTTTATGGTTTTCCTTGTTGTTTCTTCTTTGACCCATTGGTTACTCAGAGTGTTTTGTTTAATGTCTTCACATCTCTGACTTCCCCAAATTTAGTTTTTTACTGATTTCTAATTTTATTCCATTTTGGAGAGAGAAAAGTTTTGTATGATCCAAATCTTTTTGAATTTATTGAGACTTATTTCATCACATAACAATAAAATGGTCCACCCTGGAGAACGCTCCCCGTGCACATGAGAAGAGTGAGCACTCTTCTGTGCTTGGAGGAATGGCCTACAGAGGCCTCTTGGGTCCGTTCTTCAGTGTTCTTCAAGCTTCCATTTCCCTGTTGGTTCTCTGTCTAGTTGCTCTGTTGTTATTGAAAGTGAGGTGTTGAAGTCTCCCCCTATTTTTGTGGAGCTATTTCTCCTTTTAATTCTGTACGTTTGTGCTTCATGTATTTTAGACTCTCTTGTTGGGTGTATACATGTTTCTCACTGTTACAGCTTCTTGATGGATTAACTCGTTTATCATCATAAGATGTCCTATTTTGCCTATGGTAGCAATTTTTATCCTTGTCTATTTTGTGTGGTATTAGTAGCCACTCCAGCTCTCTTCTGGTTATTGTTTGCATTGTACATCTTTTAGTTCACGAGTGTCTTTAATCTAAAGTGTGTTTGTAGCCAGCATATTGTTGGATCATTTTTAACCCATTCTAACAGTCTCTGCCTGTTCATTGGAGTGTTTAATCCATTCACAACATGTAACCACACAATGGCTGTCTTGCTATTTGTTTTCTATCCATTTTCTTTCCTTTTCATTCTTTTAGACTTCCACTAATGCCTTCTATGGTGGTAAATAGATATTTTCTAGAGTAACATTTGAATTCACTTCTTCTTTCTTTTGCTGTATATATTTTAGTCATTTTCTAAGTGATTGTCTTGGGAATTATAATTAATAGGTTAATTTGTAAGAATCTAGATCAACTAAGGTCAACTTAATTTCAATAGTATACACAAACTTCACATCCATATAGCTCCATTTCCTCTCCTGTCTTTGTGCTGTTACTAGCATACTAATTACATCTTTATACATATTGTAGCCATCAACACAGATTTATAATGATTGCTTTATGCAGCTGTCTTTTAAATTAGATAGGAGAAGAAGGGAATTACAAACAAAAATATATTTAATCTGTCTTTTATATTCACCCGTGTAGTTACCTTTGCTGGTGTTCTATATCTCTTTCCTTGGATTCAAGTTACTGTCTGGTGCCCTATCATTTCAGCCCAAAGGACTCCCTTTAGTATCTTTCATACAGCACTTCCGCTGGTGATCAATGTTCTCAATTTTTGTTTTTCTCGGAATGTCCGAATTTCTTCTTTTTTTTTAAGGATAGTTTTTCTGGATGTAGAAGTCTTAGTTGACGGTTTTTTTCTTTCAGCATTTTTTACGCTTCATCCCACTGCCTTCTAGCCTCCACGACATCTGATTAAAAATCACCTGTCAATCTTCTTGGATCAATTCTCTCACTGCTTTCAAGATCCCTCTTTGTCTTTGGGTTTGATGGTTGGACTGTGATCTGTAGAGCAGCGGAACTCTGAGTTTATCTCCTCTGGAGCCTGCTGAGCTCCTCCGGTTTCCGATCCTTCCTTCCGCCTGCTCAGGTCTACGGCGAGCTCCTCCAGTGGGCTTCTTATTTCAGACCTGGCACTTTTCAACTCCAGAATTTCTATCTGGTTCTTTTCTTATAATTTCTAGACCTTTATTGATGTCCGCATGCTGATTTGGAGTCTTTGCCCAGTAAGTCCAGTCCCTGGTCTTCTGCAGGGCTAGTTTCTGTTCATTGATTTTTCCTTCTGTACAAACCACCCTGTCCTGTTTGTTAATTATTAGTTGAAAAATAGATAATTTATATAATATAATGTGCCAACTCTGGAAATCAGGTTCTCCCTAACTGAGCAGAGATTTCAGTGGCCAAAACCAACAAAGAATACGCTTTACAAAATTAGTTCAGAAAAGTCATTAAACAAGCAAACACAACAACAAACAGCCAAATAAACCCTGGGGAGGGTGGGAGGATCTGACTGAAGGTCACTGTGGAGCTGGGCAAGCTACAACACCACAAAGCGCACTTTTCTTACTGAGAGTCAGCTGTTTTTCTTGAGCAAATGCTCCCTAGATTGTTGCGAGCATTTGGTTAATTTCCAGACTTCTGAAGAGTTGATTATAACAATTTTTGCAAGTTTTCTCATTGGTTTTATGGAGGAGAAAAATTGGAAGTTATTGCTCTATCATTTTTGGTGATATGCTCAAACACAGTATTTACAGAAATGCAAATTGAAGTGCAATATTTTAATTAACAGTTTGCCAAGAATAAAAGGTTTTATGATACTTTGATTATTAAAGGGAAATTAGCAACCTACATCAAAATTTTAGACATCTGCCTTCTTTGACCTAATGACTCAGTTTGGGGAATTATCCTACAGATAAACTTACTTCCAAGAGCCCCGAACCGTGAGCAATCTCACGCCAGTAGGGCAGGGGTTACGTGAACTGTGGTGATAACCAGGAAGTAGAAGACCGCACGACCCGTGCACAGACCAGGTCCCACTCAGCTGCCGAGCAGCATTTTCAAGCTGCCGCCGGAGATTTTCTTTCACTGAATAAACCAGGAAGGTTAAGCCCAGAAGAACATGTCAGTATTAGCCTTAAAAATTAAAACCCCAACTACTGGACACCTCCCAGGACAGCTGTAACTCGGTTGTTGGAAAACAAACCCATGGCTCCGAGTTGCGTCCTCCGTGAGTGAGCAGATGTTGTCGTTCTCACCTGGGACGAAACCATTCTGAGAGCTGAAGTTCTTCCCCTTGGTTCCTGAGCGTGAAGGGAAAACCGAGTTATTGCGAGTAACCCATCCGTTCAACACGAGTTTCCTGAGCCCCCCTGGCACAGCAGGGGCTGCTGGGCGCTGGTTCTACCCCTGGGAACTCACAGCCCAGCCCCTGCCCTTGGGGAGCCCTCAGCAGAGAAGGTGGCCCTAGGCAGACGCGACAGTCCCAGTGGGAGGTGCTGATGGGAGTGGCGGGGCCCTATAGGAGCTTAAGTGGCACGTTCCACCCAAATTTGGGGCCAGGGGAAGCCACTGGGAGAGGCGATCTCACCTGGGTCTGGAAGGAAACAGGTGGTCAGGAAAGAGATGTAGAGTGAGGACGTGACGGCCAGAGGGAGGAAGGCAAGAAGGAGTGTGTTGTCGGGAGGAAGGATTCAAAAACCAAAACTAACAGCAGATTGGAGAAGGTGGATGCGGACAAAATGCAGGTGAAGTTCACCCACCCGTCACCCCTGAGTGGCTTTGTCAAGTGTTGATGGAAAGGGTTGGAGTGGGAGTCAGGAGTCCACTTCAATTTTCATTTAAACACATGAGTCATCTAGAGTTTTATGGTGGTTTTAAGTTAATTAATCAATTAATGGGCTTATTAAGCAACTTCCTTCTGTAACCTTGGGATATTTTGTGAAAAAGAGAAATTACTTTGAGAGGACACCTGTCCTGACAGTGTCAGAGGTGAACTTTGCCTCAGAGACTTCGGTATTAGATTCCCCAGGATCGCCCGTGCTGACTGTCACGAGAACGGGAAGTGACTTTACTAAAAAGTCGCCCTTCCTTAGAAAGTTGGTCTGTGAATCCCTGGGGTCCTAGGAAACCATCAACGAGTAGAAAATGTGGCTGGCTGGAGAGGGGATCCCGAGCCCAAGAAACCATCACTCTCGGAGGAGATGCTGCACCTGCAGCAGAGTGAGCCTGGTCCAGGCCAGCAGGGGCGGGGCCGAGCCAGCGAGGCTCAGAGACGGACGCCCCCGGCTCCGTGTCGTTTACTCCTTCACAGCGGGCCAGGACCACCAGCCCAAACCACAGTCTCACACCTCCCATCGCTTTCAACGTGGGCTGCACAAGCCCGTTTACAGCTTGGTCTACAAACCCCACAAAACTGCGCCCAATGTCTGCTCACCGGGGAGAAACCCAGACGGGGCTGCCCTTCTGGGTGGCTGTCCTGCCCCAGTCTCCAGGTCCGCTGCCCAGTGAAGCCTGTTGTGCAATGCTGCCCCCTCATGTCCTGTCCTGCCTCTTCCTCCATCAACACCAAATGCACACATATGCACACATACTACGTACGGATGCACTAATCCACACATCGAGGTGCAGGTGTGTAGACTATTTCTGAACTGACAGGCAAGAAAGCCAACAGAGGTTGCCTCTAGGATGTCAGCCTTTGGTTTTCTGTTCCTCTTGGTTCCGTCACCATTGGAACCCACCCCCGGTTCCTGCCAGCTTTGCTTTCCAGTTTGTAGAATCTTTATTTAACAAAGATTCTTGCTCAACGAGATGCCTCTTCTGTAGGGAGGTTTGCCAGACAGAATCCAGGCACCCATTCGATTTGAGTTTCAGATAAGCAATGAATAATGTTTTAGCGTATGTCCCAAAATATCACATGGGGAATCATGGCTAAAGTGATTTGTTGTTTACTGAAAATTCGTATTTGATTTTATTTGCTAAATTTGTCAGCCCTATCGGTAAAACTTATTCTTTAAACAAAAGAAATCATTTAAAGTTTTGAATTTGAACAAAGACCTATTGCAATCTGAATAACAAAAATTCTAGAATTCAGACGCATTCACTCTCTTTTTAACCAAATCATACTGACACTATTCACAGGTGTGAGGCCACAGCTGAGGGTAACCTGTCATTGTCACCTTCAAAGAGATGATCTTTACACCGTGACCACTGGCCAGGAATCCTTTCCTTAAGGTGAAAGGCACAGGAAGACACACAACACAAAAGACATGATACCCAAGAAGCAGGATTAATGTTTTCTTCTCTGATTTTGCATTTGCGTTTCTTTATTTCTCCTTCTTTTTTAATACTTTACTTTTAGAGGAATTTTACAGAAAAAAATTGTAAAGATGGAATCCCCGGCACCCAGCCCCCCACCATCAAAAATTTGCATTTGTGCCGTACGTTGTGCAGTTACTGAAGCAACATTGACACACTGTTATTGGCGTGAGTCCGTGCTTCTGTCAGACTTCCTTCGTTCTGCCTCATGTGTTTTTCTTCTCCGGGACCCCATTCAGAACCCACATGATGCTCCATCCTCACGTCTGCTTCGGCTCCTCTTGGCTGTGAGTTTCCGGACTGTATCATGACCTATCTGTGCTGACGCTGACCCTGCCACCTGGCTGAGGTCGTGTTTTCAGGATTCTCCAGTGTAAAGCTGCTCTTTCTCCCCCTTTCCACATGGTCATCTTTATAAGAAATGCTGTGGCCGCCGCGCAGAAGGAGCAGGGGTTATCTCCACCTCCTCGAGGAGAGCATCCCCACCAATTAATTGGAATTCTTATGAATGGGAAATTTGTCTCTTCTCTCTCATTTTTTTTTAAGATTGGCACCCGAGCTAATCTGTTGCCGATCTTCTTTTTCCTTCTTCTTCTCCCCAAAGCCCCCCAGCACATAGTTGTATATTCTAGTTGTGGGTCCTTCCAGTTGTGGCATGTTGGACATGCCTCAGCGTGGCTTCATGAGTGGTGCCATATCTGCGCCCAGGATCCGAACTGGCGAAATCCTGGGCCGCCGAAGCAGAGTGGGTGAACTTAACCACTCAGCCATGGGGCTGGCCCCTCTCGCGTTTATTTATTAGTTTATTGAATCATTTATTTAAGTCAGTGTGGACTCACGGATTTGTTTTATAATGTGGGTTATAATCCAATACTACTTTATTTTCTTGCTCAAATTCTTCCGACTTTACCCATTGGGAGCTCTTTCACTTGGCTCCTGCATTCCTTTGACATACTCTCTCCAACACAGAGGGTTTGTTCTTTTTGAGAATTTCCTTATATTCTGGCACTATTAGAGCCTCCAGGCCCATCTTGTATATTTCCCGCCCCAATCCTAGAATCAGCCATTCTACAGTTTGTCTTTTAGAATATTATTAGAAACCAAGGTTTGGGGCTGGGCGTGCTCGCGGCTGCTGGGGGCTCTCAGCCGAGAGAGCGAGGGAACGCACGTGTGCGCACCCACCCGTGCGAGACGGGGATCTAGAAACATGTTCACGTGTGACTCTGCGTTGTATGAAGCTGAACAAGAGTGCAGGTCGACGTCTCCAGCGCTAACCTGTCTCCACGTGGATCCAGAGCCGCCGCCGCCGCCGGGACCCCCTCAGGCAACGACCTGATCAGCTGGGGAGGCGCCGTGTGCAGCTCCCTCAGCTCCACTCCTTCCCCGCATCTCAGGGAGCTGGCTTCAGGCATTTCCGAGACCCTTAGATCCTTTTGTCACATTCAGCATTCCTTCCCAGAGCCTCTCCGCCTCCTAGAGGACTTTTTGGTTTATATGTAACGTTCACTCTTTGCGCTGCAGAATGCTGTGGGTTTGAAAAGCGCAGTGTCCATCATTACAGGATCATACAGCATAGTTCCACCCCCCAAAAGATCCTTCCTGCCTCACCTCTTCACTCCTCCCCAACTCCCCACCTCCCGAAACTTCTGGCAACCACTGACTTTTTTACCATCTCCATGGCTGTGCTTTTCCAGAATCTTGTACAGTTGGAATCAGACAGTGTGCAACCTTTTCAGACTGGCTTCTTTCACTCAGTCACACGCATTAAGGTTCCTCCATCTCTTTTCA
The DNA here is from genome assembly GCF_041296235.1 of Equus asinus. Lineage (NCBI taxonomy): Eukaryota > Metazoa > Chordata > Mammalia > Perissodactyla > Equidae > Equus > Equus asinus. Next base: position 10,802,032 of record NC_091799.1, read on the forward strand.
TGGCTTGATAGCTCATTTCTTTTTGGTGCCAGTAAGATTCCACTGTCTGGATGGACCACAGTTGGTTTATCTGTCCACCCGCTGAAGGACATCTTGGTTGCTTCCAGTTTTTAGCAATTATGAATAAAGCTGCCACAAACACCTTGTGTGGGTTGTTTGCGGACGTAAGTTTTCAAATCACTTGGATAAATACTCAGGAGCCTGATTGCTGGGTCATTGGAAAGACTATATTTAGCTTTTTAAGAAACTGCCACGCTGTCTTCCGAAGTGACGGTACCATTGTGCATTCCCACCAGCAGCACAGAGAGTTCCTGCGGCTCCACATCCTCACCAGCATCTGGTGGTGTGAGTGTTCGGGACTTACATCATTCTAATAGGTGTGCGATGGCATCTCATTGTTTTAATTTGCAATTATCTAACAGCATATGATGTTAAGCGTCTTTCCATATGCCTACTTGCTATCTGTACAACTTGCCTCGTGAAACGTCCATTCAGATCTTGCCCTTTATTTTTTTTTTTTTGAGGAAGATTAGCCCTGACCTAACTACTGCCAATCCTCCTCTTTTTGCTGAGGAAGACCGGCCCTGAGCTGACATCCATGCCCATCTTCCTCTACTTTATATGTGGGATGCCTACCACAGCATGGCTGCCAAGCGGTGCCATGTCCGCACCCGGGATCCGAACCGGCAAACCCCAGGCCACTGAGAAGCGGAATGTGCGCACTTAACCGCTGTGCCACCGGGCCAGCCCAAGCTCTTGCCCATTTTTAAAGTTAAGTTGCTTCCTTCCTGTTGAATTTTAAGAGTTCTTTGCATCTTTTGAATACAAGCCTTTTATCAGATACGTCTTTCGTAAAGGTTTAATTTTTAAAGACATTCTCTCTCACAGTAGGACTGCTTCTCAAATAGCATCTGGGAAGACTGCGTGGCTTATAAAGGAGACCATGCGGCGTGGGCACGGAGGAAGGAAGGATTGGAATTTTTCTATATAAGAGAATTTTAGCAGGTCAACAGATGCGTCCCCCATACACACACACTGCCGTAGCCAGTGGCTTTTAGTCTTGTTCGCATCAGACACAGATGGAACTTCGAGACAGTTGACAGCTTGTCTGAAATCGCGACCCAGGGCTGTGCCTTCCCTAGCTTTGGTTTTTCTTCATGACATTGATTACGTGAAATACGACCTTGCTGACATTCTGTTTTATGTTTATTGTCTGCCTTCTCCATCTGGAATGGAAAACTCCATGCGGGCCGGCGCTTCGGCTTCCTGCCCCTCCCTCAGCCCCTGGAACAGAGCCTGGCCCCCGGACAGCTCTCAGTAATAAGTGTTGCACGTTTGAAAATGAAGGAATTAAAGGATGTATCCTTTGCTTTGTTCAGAGACGAGGTAATGTCTGATCAGTTTTGAGAGTGTTACTAATATCTTTGGACAAAACTCATCAGTTTAGAGCATCTCTGCCAGTCACTACAGGTCATGATTCGTCAATATTTTGTATTTACCTGGAATAACGCTCAACCACCATGAGTGATAAAACACACGAAATCATTAGCAGCATTTTTTTTCTTTGAAAATTCATCGTCTCCTAGAGGAAAAAGAAGAAAAAAGTAGATTGTAAATGGTAAAAAGTGACACCTTTGCTGCCTTCCAACGATGGATTAATGGACTCATTGATAGACGTGGGGACGCCACCTAAGGATCTGCTGGGAGCACTCAGCCTCAGGGCGAAGGTCTGCTCGCTGTGGGGAAACCGCTGTTGGCTGGAATCTCCTCAGGGCGCTGCCCCTCCTCTGCCTGAACGCCCGCAGCCTTGGACACTCCTGATTCCCTTCAGTGTCCACCCTGACGGCATAAGAGAAATGCAGTCAATCTCTCCACCAGACAGCTGTGGAACTGAAATGAGCTCTTGACGGGGAGTCTTCCTGAACTAGGAGGAGGTCACCTGCCCCAGAGTTGGCTTTTTATTCTTTTTCCTCACAGAAGTAGTAAGATGGATCATTTGTCCCAAGACTAGGGTTGTCTGAACACATGAGCTCCCTCAGAGGCAGATTCTTGTAAACAGGCATTAAAGTCTAACTTCAAGGCATTCAGTTATAACACGGAACTTCTGGCTCCAGCCAATGCCCCGAGCTTATCTTGGAAGTTTGACATGGGATTTCTGTTCACAAGCCTGTAGCATTCTGTGTTGAACCTGGAATAAATAGAGGTCTCTGATCCTTCATTTCTTCATTTCTCCACATTCATTTAATGAGCAAGATGCTCTGGATCTGCACCAGCCAACCCAATAGCCACTGGCCACATGTGGGCAATGAGCACATGAAATGTGGCGGGTCTGACTTGAGATGTGCTGTGAGTGTACAAAACACACTGTGTTTTGAAGACAAACACAGGATGAAAGGAAGAAATTAAAATATCTTGTGAATAATTTTATATTGATCACATATTGGAACAATATTGGAGTTAAATACAAATATATGATGAAATTTAATTCACCCGTTTCTTTTTACCTTTGGTAGTGGCTACTAGAAAAGTGGACATTATAAAAGTGGCTCACATTCTATTTCTACTGGACAGTTCTCCTTTAGACAACACCACACTGGGCTGGCTTCCGTTGGGCAGTTTCATGTCCCCACACTGTGACACTGACCATCTGTTAAATTCCAGGGCATTAGAAACGCCACCTGGATGGAGTAGGAAAGGGGTCTTTCTAGCAGTGTGCCCTGGTGACATCACTCCCAAGGCAGGCGACACTTCTCCTGCTATCATCAGACTCTCCCATCTCCCCACTGATGGTCCCGGTACCTTGGTGAGCCAGCCGAGGACGTCCTATGAGGATGGACGTTTTCCAAGCGTTCTGTCCTTGGGTCTCTGTACAGTCATGAGCCCGATGCTGTGCCCAGCTCTCATGGGCCAGAGCCTTCTGTGGGTGGCGACGTCAGCACACCCTTTGATGATGCAAGCATCAGAAAGTCAAAGTCATAATGATGCATCTGCCAGCAGGGCTTCTCGTGGTTGCCAGACGACGGGACTTTGTCCTGTTTGAAAAATTAAAGGATATTTTTAAATGCTCTGTTGCCTTTCATTTCCTCTGCTGTGCCTCCGTGCTTCCTAATGCCTAGTCCTTGCTCACGGGGAGATACCTGGCATGGCATGTGTGTTTATGTATACAATGAAGAAAAGGGCAGCAGCCTTCTCTCTTCATCCTCTGGGCCAGGGCCAATTCACCCCAGGAGAGCAAGTCCCTTCTTAACACTTTTTAGAATGTTGTTCTAAGCACTTATTTTTTTCTGATTATAGAAATAACACATTTTCATGTTATGAGATCAGTCAGATGCAAAAAAGCACAAGGAAATGAAATGGAATCTCCCCATCCTGGGATAACCGCCTTAATTTGTGATCAGAACGTGCACCTTTATTTATTTTGCCAAAATTATCAATGTTTCTTCTCCAGCTTCTGAGTTCTGCTCAGAAAGTCTTTTCCAACTTTAAGAGCAAAAATATAATCTTCGGTATTTTCTTCTAATTCTTTACCTGTTTGGATCGTTGGGTGTTTACTTTTGGCAACTGTTTCACTGTGGACCTCCCGTCCCGCTGAGACGCGACTCTGCTGGAGGCGGAGCGATCGCGCATTTTCTACGCGGAAACCCATCACCCAGCAGCATCTCCAGAGCGGCCCATTTGAAATATGAACATTCTCGTGAAATAAATTTCCATTCCTAGACTCTGCCTCATTGACCTCTTTATCTCTTCCTGCAAATACACTACACTGTCTTAATTACTGTAAGTTCATACTGTCCTTAATGCTTTAATTGAGTATAACTGAATATAAACTGCATCTACTTAAAGCGTGAGATGTGACGAGTTGTGACATATACACAATGGCAGACACGTAAAACCATCCCCATCACCCCCCAAAACCTTCTCCTGCCCCTCTACAGTCCCTCCCTACCCCCTGCACCCCAGTCCCAGCCCGAGAGCCACTGATCTGCCTTCTACAGCCGTGAATTTTGCGTCTTCTCTGGAATTTTACATAAATGTCCTACTGTGTGTGCCTTTTTTGCTCAGCAAAATTATTTTGAGATTTATCCCGTGTGGTTGCCAGTCTTGAGCGTCTTTCTTTTCCCAGCAAGGCAAAGCAAACCAACGCACCCACAACACACGGGCTCTTTTCAAACTTTTTCATGACTTATTGTTCACCCGCATCTCTGGGCGATTGTCACGGCCTCAGTAACTACCCTGTGGCATCGTGGCTGTGGGGGTGTCAAAGGCGCAGAGTTGTTTGTGGAGGATATGTTTTTATCCCATGGAGTCTTTCCACCCAGGAACACGGCCACATCTGCCTGGTCTCCAAAGCTTCTGTTGGTTCTTCAGGAAAGACCGTCGTTCATTCGTGTGGATCTTGCTCATTTTCACATGATTTCTGTCATCATCGTGAACAAGACCTTGTTTATCGCATTTCCCATGACCACCACGTGCACACAGGAAGGCGATGGCTTTGTGGACAGCCCGCCACCCAGCAACGCTCTCGCCGTGCCCAGGCGGAGCCCTGCGGGCACGTGAAGACCAGGGGCTCTGCTTCTGCAGTACGTGCCCTTCTCGTTTGTTTTTCTTCTTGCGTTTATTGCGAAGCACCTCAAGTGTGTAATAAGCCGTCCTCCTTTGTCCCATTCCTGTCTTTGGAAGAACGCCTCCAGAGTTCCACATGAGGAATGGCGGCTTCCTCTCGTGGACGCCTTTTATCAAACTAAGAGTGGCATCGTGGCCTGCTGGATCATGTGTGGTGGCTGAATTTCATAAAAATTTCTTGGCATCTGGGAAATGATTTTAGTTTTCTTCCTTCAACTGCTAAAGTAACGAATCGTGGGCCGGCCCCACAGCCGAGTGGTTAAGTTATCGCGCTCCAGTTCAGCAGCCCAGGGTTCACGCGGATCCTGGGTGCAGACCTATACGCCACTCATCAGGCCATGCTGTGGCGGCGTCCCACACAGAAGAACTAGAATGACCTACAACTAGGATATCCAACTATGTACTGGGACTTTGGGGAGAGAAAAAAAAAGGAAGATTGGCAACAGATGTTAGCTCAGAGCCAATCTTCCTCACAAAAAAAAAGTGATGAATCACACTACAACATCTTCCAAGGTGGAGTTGTTCCTCCACGCCTGGGTGTGAGGTGTAACGTTTTACTACGAAACTAGAGTTGGTGTGCCAACGTTTTATTGGGAGGTTTGAATCTGTCCCTGAGTGAGGTAGACCCGAATTCTCTTTTCTGCACTTGCCTCGAGCGCTCTGGACACAGGACGGCAGCACCCAGAGGTGCGAGGAGAGCGCCTGACACTGTCTGCAGCTTTCATAGCTCATGGACTTGCCGATCCTGGGGGCCCGGCTCCCCACCTGCCTCTGGGTCCACTAGGTCACGAATGCAACTCTGCCCTGTGCACCCTGCCTGGGGCCTTGGAGTGGGTTGAATAGGGTTCCCCCAAAACTCACGTCCATCCGGAACCTCAGAATGTGGCCTTATTGGGAAAAAAGGTCTTTGCAGATGTGGTTAAGGTAGAGCTTGAGATGAGATCACCCTGGACGTAGGACGATCCCTAAACCCAGAGACTGATGCCCTTAGAAGAAGAGGACGCACAGAAGCCACGTGAGGACGGAGCAGAGGCTGGAGAGACGTGGCCACAAGCCGAGGAGCCTGGAGCTGCCAGAGAAGAGTCCTCCTCCGGAGCCGCTGAAGGGAGCACGGCCCTGCAACACGTGGATTTTGGACCTCTGGCCTCCAGCACTGGAAGAGGATGAATTTTGGTTGTTTTGAGCCCCTCGTTTGAGGTCCTTCGTTACAGAGACCCCAGGACACTGACACAGACTCTTGGGTGTCATGACTCCACTTTGCCCACGAGAGACCTGAGATAGCAAGAGGTCAAATGATGCACAAAATCCCCCTCTGGTGCAGAGACAGTACCAGAAGCCACGTCCCTGGCCCCCAGTCCCAGGTCCCCCCATCGACCGTGGAGCCCTGGACATTGGTTTTTCTGGGCAGGCCTGAGGATTAAGACAAGCCACCTCAGTCCTCACAGTTCTGGAAATTTCTCAAAGTTCTCTGGTGATAGGAATCAGAACTGTGCCTGCCTGGGAGAAGGCACAAGAGAACTTTCTAGAATGAAGGATAGGTTCCCCATGTTGACTGAGGCATGGGATATCGGGTGCCTCATGTGCCAAAACCTATCCACATGCACATTTAGGACGTGTGCGTTTCACTGGACGCAACTTTCATCTCCACAAAAACAAACGAGACAGACTGTTACCTGAGTTTCCCGCCCCGTTCTGGAGGGAGCCCTGCCCGGGGGCTGACTGGGGCAGTCGGTGGTTCCACTGCGCCGACATGAGTACCCAGCTGGATCCTGGCCAGGTGACCACACTCTCTGCCCCCCACGCCGGGCCACTGCTGCCCGAGGCCCTGCCTCCCTCGCTGGCTCCGTGAAGCGGACATATCGACACCTCAGAGCTGAGGCTCACGCTGCGGCCGATGCGCTCCCCCACCCAGAGCACCTACAGGGAGGAGATGCCACTCTGGGAGGTGCAGCCCCCGTCGTCCCGGAAGGTTCCAGAGAGTGCGCCACCTTCCAGCTTGGGGCCCTGGGAGGGAGCTTGGGGTCCTGGTCACAGCTCGGCCCCTCCCGGATCCCCCCAGGCTATGACCTCCTAGGGGTCAGGCTTCTTAGAACATGGAGCTTGCTGGAAGGCCAGGAGGGTGAGAATGTGGGGAGGGGCCTGGGCAGGGGAGAGGACGTGGGACGTCACACTCACCTGTGCGCTGTCCTGGATGAATTTCCCTAGGAAGCTGAGACAGGGTGTGACCCAGGGGGGGTCTCTCCCTCACCCCCACTGCCATGCGCCATCCCGTTCAAAGGCCACTTCCCAGAGCGGAGTCAGAAGCAAGGCGGCGGCAGCTCCTGTTCTCGGTTGACCTCAGAGAGGGACGTGGCCTCCTGAGGGGACAGGGCGTCACCTTCCGAGGCCAAGCCGACCTCATTCTCCGCAAGACCCCTCAGTACAGGAGGAACTCCCGCCCACGCGCAGGCCGCGTTCCCACGCGTTCCCACAAGCGCCCCCTCCTGCTGTGGTCAAGGGGACTTTGGAGATGCAAGAGGCTTGGGGGGGCGAGCTGGCCCCTCCCCACAGCGCGGTTCTCAGGTCCTCAGCTCACCTCCGGACCCTCTGGAGTCCTCTCTGAGAACTTCAGCCGGTTCTGACACCAAATTCAGGACACTGAGGACCTGTCCTCCCAGCCGGGCTCCTCAGCCTGCGAGACGGGGACGTGCTGTGGAAGGCGAGACCCCCATAGTGCCCACAGCATCCTCTCCTCCGACTGAGCGGAGGGCTCTCCTGCCCGCCTTCCCGACAGCACCCTCGGGAGCAGGCTCCCCAGTGGGTGGAGCGCTGACATGGACAGACCCAGGGCCCATCCTGGAACCCCACTTCAGTCTCCCTCCAGGAGACTCACAGTCCATGTGGAGAACCCAGGAACGCCGGCCTGGAAGTGTGCCTCCCTTCCCGCCACAGTGTCCTCCTCCGGCGAGGGAAGGAGGAGGTGGGGTCAGGGCAGAAGAGGACGTCTGGCCTGGAGGCTCCATGCTGGGGAGTGGCTGGAGCGGGACACTGAGGGGGAATCAGAAGAACATTTCACACTCCGGGATCACAACCACCATGGGGTCCATCGCAGGTTCAGAGGGAGATGCTGTCCCCACTCTGGGTCAACCAGACCCACCCCCAGAAAGGGGACATCGGAGCCCTTTGCTCACAGGTGCGGGAAGATGGGCTAGGAGCAGGAGTAGCCTCGCCCCTTAGAGCTCGCCCCGCCGGCTCCGACCTGCCCCTCGGAGCTCACCCTGCCACCTGCACCGGCCTGCCCGTCCCCCTGGGGCAGGGTGTTTGGGCTGCAGAAGCACCCAGGGGGCGCGGACCTGTCGTCTGGGTTCCCTCAGGACGTCCCGGCTGGAGGCGACATCCGTGGTGGCCTAAGAAAACCTCTTGACGTGACCGTTGGTCATCAGAGCTCTCGGGTGGTCTGCTGAAGAAGGTTCCTTCAGCAGGTGAGGGGCACACCTGCTGTGGGGGGCACATTAGGGGACTGGGGGCTCACAGCTTGTTAGTAGCAGAAGAAAAGCACATCTACCGAGTCCTTCTCTCCACCAGGGCATCACTCCACCTCTGCTTTTGGCCCAAGGCCCACTCCCTGCACCCTGTGGAGGTCAGGGGACCTGGCCTGGGCTGGCCTGGCAGGAGGCCCAAGAGGAGCCCTGTGATCCTCCACACACTACACCACATCCGCCGACCTGTCAAGGCCTTCTCTAGTCGGCCTGGAGCTGCCCCGTGGAGAGCCATCCCCGAGATTTAGAGAGGGAACCTGGGAGAGGCACCTGTGTGGGCACCTGCTCCCAGGTAGGAGGGCGTCTGCCGGGATGGCTGCTCCCAGGGGAGAGGGCGTCTGCTGGGATGGCTGCTCCCAGGTAGGAGGGCGTCTGCCGGGATGGCTGCTCCCATGAGAGGGGATCTGTTTCCAGTTGGGGAGAAATGGTCATATGTGGGTCCCCACAGGTCTATGGTTGGAGTAGGAAGTCACTCTGAGACCCACATGTTGGAAATCTGTGGATGCTCCCAATTTCTGGGTCGCTCAACTAGGTCCCCCAGGGAAGGGAGGGGTCTGCATGAAAGCTCCAAGCCCTCCAGGAAGCGTGACTCATGCATTTGCCAGTTCTCGGAGCATTTGCCTGTGAATAAGATAAAGTGTGGACCAGGGAAGTGGTGGAGGGCACCGACCCTGGACGTGGGTCAAGGTAGGGGTGTTCTGGGTCCAGACCAGGCCCCAGCTGATTGTCAGCAGAAGCAGCTTCATGTTGGAAGAGCTGGTGGGACACCGCGTGTCCACAGAAGTGAAGACATGGAAGGCGGTGGCCGGCTGGGGTGGCTCCCTGCCTCCTTTGTGTCTCCCTGAGGGTTAGATCCTCCAGGCCACGTGACAATTCCGGGTACCTGTGCTGCCTGGGTCATCTTTATGTGGACGCCTGGTTATAGTCTGTGAGGAGAATGTGAACCTGAAGGAGCAGCTCACGATGCCCACCTGGCTGAGGTGGACGCCGATGCCCCAGGCTGTTCCAGAGCCCCCGGAAGTGAGCCTGCTGCTGGAGTGGGATCAATTCTGGGACTGTCATCACACAGGGGGCTTTTTAGGGCCAGGTTCTCTGTGTGATAGGAACACCCACGAGAAACCACAGCCTCCCCACATCTGTTACCTCGTAGACAGCCTGTCACTGACATCGTGAGCCGTCGGGGGCGGCCGTGGTGGCCTTTGGCCCTGTGCCCAGGGTACAGAGGGCGTGCCGGAGGACACGGTGCCGCGGGGCCGGAAACCACAGTGCAGAAGTGGGTATAAAGAGTCTGGGCCTCGGTGAGGCGCTCGCTGGAGGGGATGGCGCTGCTCCTGCTGAGCCTGGGGGTGAGTCTGGTCTCCGCCCAGCAGCTTGACCTCCGAACCATCGTACGCAGGAACTACAACATAGCCAGGGTGGGTCTGGGGCCTGGGCCTTCCCAAAGGGCCTGGTTGTGGGGCACTTGTCCTCCCTCAACCTGGGGTCTCTGACCTGTGACAAGGGTGCTGCTCCTGGGGGGACCCACCTCTCCAGCCCCAGCTGTGACAGCAGCCTGGGAGGGCAGAGGGGGTCCTGGGAGGGCAGAGGGGTTCCTGAGAGGGCAGTGGGGGTCCTGGGAGGGCAGAGGGGGTCCTGAGAGGGCAGTGGGGGTCCTGGGAGGACAGAGAAACGTGCCTGGGAGGGTAGAATGGGTCTGGGAAGACAGAAGGGGTCCTGGGAAGACAGAGGGGGACCCTGGTTGGAAGCCCTATGCCCAGGGGCCTAGCCCCAGGAGGGAAGCACCAAGAGACCCAGACCATCCCATAGGCAACCCCTCCCTCCCCGCCCCACAATCCAGCAGAGCCTTGTCTGCAGGTTTCCGGAGATTGGTTTTCTGTTTCCATGGCCTCGGATGACATGAAGCGGATTGAAGAAAATGGGGACCTGAGGGTCTTCATACAGAAGATCAAAAGCTTAGAAGATGGTGGTCTGAAATTCTATTTCCAGCTCATGTGAGTGTTGCCCACATTAGGGACTGGGGAGACGGATGCACCTCCTGCCCCACCCCCAACGCCGACCCTCACTCATGCACCCACCCTCCGTCCCTGTGGGAATCAGCATCTGACCATTCCCTGGGGGGTTGGGGGAGGCCCCGGGATGAGGGGGGATGATACAACCCCCTAGAGTCCTGAGGTGGGGCTGGGGTCAGGGGAGATGAGGTGGCCGTTGGCATGGGTGGAGGGAGTCCTGTGCCAGTCACACCCCTGGTGGGGCTGGAGCTGCACTTGGGGCGTCACCCAGCTGGTCCTCAGGCTGCTGGGGCAGTGCGTGGAGGTGCCCATGGTCTGCGAGAAGACGGAGAAGAATGGGGAGTGCACCATCTCCTGTAAGTGGACGCCAGGAGTCCTGCTCCTCGGGGCCTGGCAGGCTCTGATTCGGGGGATTTTGTGGGACCTCTTGGAGGCTTGACTCTGAAGTGAGAGGACCCTGCCTGGTCCGTGGGCCCCATGGGCCCCTGAACAGCCCCCTGTTGGGAAGGTCCCTGGCCCGGGCCCGGGGAGGCAGGGGGGCCAGCCTGGGGCTTGGGGGGCCAGAATGCGGGGGTCCATCAGGGCCAGCTGCACAGCAAGGGGGCAATCTGCTGCCACTGCCACCAGCAACACCACAGGGGTCTCCACCTAAGTGGGCACCGCGTGCTCAGCCACCAGGCCCGCCGTCCACACCCGCGGCCACACGGCACACCCGGTGCCAACCCAGGAGTACTGGGGTGACAGAGGAGGGCGGGGCACTCTAGCTCAGTGTCCCCCCAGACGAGGGGGAGAACCGGGTGCTCCTCGCAGAAACGGACTACAGGGTCTACGCCACCTTCCACCTCCTCAACCTCCGGAACGGCACCGAGACTCAAGTGCTGGCGCTCTACGGTACGGCCTTGCCAGTCTCCCGGCTGCTGGGGGACTGGCAGGGCCCTGGGGATCCCTCCACTGGTGACAGGCCCCATCCTGCAGGGGTCTCCACCCGACAGGGCTCCCACCTCCGTCTACCCACAGTCAAGTTGTATCATGGGGCAAGGGTGCACCGAGGCCAGGCTGTCTGGCGTGTCCACGCCCTGCCTGACTCGAGCCCCCGCAGCCTCAGCACCGCCTGAGACCCCTGAGACCCTCCCCACACATCGTCCCAAATTATCAGCAAAGGACCCTCGGCCCCCATCCTTCTGTCCTCAGGACGGATCCCGGACCTGAGCCCCAGCTTCCTGAAGAGATTTGAAAAAGTCTGCAAAAAATACGGTCTCGGTCCTCAGAATATCATCAGCCTGATCGACAAAGGTAGGCCCCGTGCGGTCCACACCAGCAGCCGCAGCCGAGAGCCGAGCTCCGGGCAGCATTCTGGCTCAGCCTGGCCCTGGCCCGGCAGGCCGAGGGTCTCACCAGCTGGGGGCCATCTGAGAGCCCACTCTGTCTTCCCAGACCCCTGTTTGAAGTAGAAGAGGCGAGGAGCCGGCCAGGCCTCGAGGTGCGTGAGCTTTGACTCGGGCGGGGGTGGCACTGGGGGCCGTTGAGGGAAGCTGGGTGTGGACGGTGGGCGCCACTTCTCCAAGCCCGTCCCTCAGCCGACCTGCCGGGTTTTCCTACCGAAGTCACGGGAGCCGTACGGGTGGTGGGGCTGAGCAATCATGAAACGTGCCCCGTGTTGGTGCCCCTACGCTGCCGTCACAAAGGGCCACACCCTGGGCAACTTAGAACGGCAGGAACTCGCTCTCTCGCAGGGCTGGAGGCCAGAAGGCACAGCGTCACAGGGCCACACTCCCTCCGGAGGCTTCAGGGGAGGGTCCTCCTTGCCTCTTTCAGCGTCTGGGGGCTCCAGGCATCCCTCCATCTCTGCCTCCGTGGTCACAGGGCCTCTCACCTGTGTCTGTGCATCTCCTCTTCTGTCTCTTATAAGGACACTTGTTATTGGGTTGAAGGCCACCAGGTCATCCACGATGATCTCATCTCAAAATCTTTACCTTAATCACATATGCAAAGATCCCTTTTCCACATAAGGTCCCGCTCACAGGTTCTGGACACTGGGATTTGAACGTGGATGTGTTGGGGGGGCACCATTCAGTCCACCACAGGCCCCTTCTCCAAGCTGCCCTCCTTTCTCAGGAACCAGCCCTGCCCCGGTAAAGTGACCCCCTTCCCCCGGACTGGCCTCCAGAGCCGTCTCATCCAAGAGCCAAGGACCCTGAGGCCTTGGTGAGGGCCCGTGAGGTGAGATGGTGGTCCACGAGGCCCTGCCCCCCAGCCCCCCCCCGGATCAGTGGTCCCTCGAGGAAGACTATTAACAGATCAGCAGCTGGGACAAGCGACGCCTCGCCATGTGTTGGTGAATACACAGGGGACCCGGCCAATCCACCGTTATTCTGCAGATTGAAAATGGTTGCCCATTGGGTGTTCATCCGAGACATATGATGTGTCCACGCAAAACCTCTCCACAAATGTTCACAGCGGCTCTGTTCACAATCACCCAACTGGAAACAGCCCGACTTCCCCCAACAGAAGAACCAGCTGGCCCCGGGACACAACTCAGCACAGAGAGGAACAAGCTGCATGGATCTCAAGGGAACTATGTTGAGTGAAACAGCCGCCTCAAAAGGCTGTGGCGTGTGATTCCATTTAAAGAATATTCTCGAAAAGACAGAACTGTAGACATGGAGAACTGATTCCTGATTTCCAGGGGTTAGGGATGGGGAAGGGGTGAGGGAGGCGGGTGTGGTTTACACAGGCAATGGGAGGGGTCCTCGTGGGGATGGAAAGTCCTGTATCCGGACTGTGGTGGTGGATCCAGGGACCCAGAACTAAATACCCACACTGACACACTCGCACACTCACACAGTCTCACACTGTAACACAAGCACACTGACACGCTCGGCTCAGTGCGTGTGAACGGGGAAATATGCCTGGTGCGGGGCGGGGCAGGGGTGGCACCAGTGTCCCCATCTGTGAACACCGTCCTAGGGCTGTGAAGCGGGGAGAAGGGGTGAAGGGTATCAGGGACCTCTGTTTACTTCTCACAACTGCATATGAATCTACAACTATCTCAAAATAAAAAGTTAAAAAGAGAAAGTGTTTGTCCTTCCTGCCAAGTCAAGTGAGAAAATGCCATAGGCTCCTTCCTGGCTGCCTTCTGTCCCATCCCTGCCTCCTGGTCCCCTCTGCCCCCACCAGGGTGCCCTCCGCCTCCCCCACTCCCCTCAGATCACACCTGCTCTGAAACCCTCAGCCAGCTCCTGTACAGCTCGAGGGTGGGGCAGCCAGGCGGGGCGAGGAGGGGCTCTCCTGGCCCCTCTGCACCCCAGTCTGAGGAGCAGCTGGCCTGCCCCCCTCCTCAGGTGAGCACAGCCTGAGACCCTCCCCATGGCTCACTGCCCAGAAATCTCCGAGGTGGGGACATGGACTCCTGGGATGCTGGGGGATGAGCCCAGGCCAGCACCAGTGTCTGCTTGTTAAGAGCTGCAGGGGGCTACTTTGGGACCAGGGCTGGGGGCGCTGGCCCTCTTCCCTCAGGTGTTCCAGGCTGCAGGGGATGGAGAGCCCTGTGCCCCTTCCAAAGGTGCTGGGTGCTGAGACAGAGCAGCCGCATGAGAATGGGGGGCTTAGGGCCGCAGCACTCCCACGGCCAGCCTGGCCTCCAGCTCCCTGTCCGGAACCTCGGTCGGGCCTGCTGGGCTGTGGCCGGGGACGTGTAGGAGGCTGCCCACTCGGCCAGGGCCTGCTGGCATGGAAAGTTGGCATTTGGGTGGCTGATGACAATGCCTGCAGAGGCCCTGGACCACAGAGAAGACCACCTCAGAAGGAGCTGCAAAGGGGAGCTGAGCCAGAGCCAGGGGCTCCCCGGGCTCCCAGCCAGGCGGGTCACAGCCAGCTCTGGTGCTTAGCGTGGGGCTGGGGCTGGCCTGTGGGCTCCTGCAGCCCGCTCAACCCCAGAGACCCCCGGGTGGGCCAGGTAACAGGTGCGGTGGGCAGGGATGCTGGGACCAGGGCCAAGGGCTCAGGGCAAAGCGAGACTCAGTGGAGCAGAAGGAGAAGACCGGGAGACTGTCATCGCTGCTGGCATCTGGGGCGCTGGGGTCAACCCTCAGGGAGGGTTCAGACGGATGGACAGCGAGCCTGGTGTCCCCAAGGCTGAGAAAGCCTGTCAAGGAGAGCAAGTCAAGAAGACATCTGGTCCCCTCCAGAAGCCGGTGTGATCCCGAACGGGGAAGCTCTTCTTGGTGTCTAACTTCACCCTACTTACTGGGATTAAAAGTGACTTTATTCTCAGTGAAAAAGGACATTAACAATCCCTGATGATGGTTGCATACCCCACCCCACCTGGCCCGTCACAGCACAGCTGTTCACGTTAAGATGTACCAAGAGGGCCACACAAAAGGAGCCAATGGCCAGGGAGGCCGGGGCTGAGCAGCGCCCCAGGGTGGGGAGGGAGGCAGAGCAGGGGCAGTTTCGGAGGCTGAGTCTGGCAGGGGCGGGGGCTTCAACGCTCTGAATTTCCTGGCTGACCCAAGTTGGGGTGCGGGATGCCACCCCACCACAGCGACCTGAGTCACTGCTGCCCGGGCTCCACGGCCCGACGTGTGTGTGGGAAGCCCGGGACAGGGCGGTTCTGGAGTCCTGCTCTCTAAGTACCTTGGGGTCAGACCGCAGGGCCCTGGGAGGAGGAAGGAAGGGCCGCTGCCCCCTCTCCGCCCGGGGGTGCAGGGCGACAGGCATCCATGCCTGCAGCCGTCCTCTTTCATCTTTGATTTCCCCCATGGCTTCCCGGAAGGTGTCTCTTCTCTCTTGGCCTCGGATGACAGAGGGCAGGACCAAGGTCCCCTGTGGGTTTCATCCAGAATGTTTCATGCATAATGAGGACCCACTGCTTCATTTCCTTCTCCCTGAGGAGATCCGGGCCATGTGGAACTCCTGGCAGTGGGGAGCCAGATGCAGGGAGCCGGGGCCCCGCTTGGGTGGGTCTGAGAGCAGAGGAGGGGCCAGAACGGGCCATCTGCCCACCAAGAGTGCATGCCTTCCCTGTCCAGGCGTAAGGCCCTGCGTGGGGCGGTCCCAGTGGCTGCCTGCACAGCAGGAAGCAGGAAATAGCAGCTGGTGGCATGTCTGTGGCTGACTCCCTGGCTGCCATCTAGACTCAGGATGCTTCCCAGCAGGTGCTGGCTGCTAGAAAGAGGGCCAAGGAGGAAGGGCCTTGCCCCAGAGGCCAACACGCGCACATCCAGGAGGAAGAGGGTTTAGGGCCCCAAGGAGAGAAGGGGGCACAGTCCCAAAGCCCCAGCGCTCAGCAAGGAGCGGTTAGTTCCTGTCCAGCCAAACCAGGCGGGCGGCACTAGGGGCTTGTTGCAGGAGGGGAGAGGGCTGGGCGAGGACAGCTCACCCAAAGGCCCCCATCCTGTACCAGCCAGTGTCACCCCAGGCCTGGCACAGTCCCTGCACAGAGCAGGCAGACCCTCAACTGGCTCTAAGGCCTGGGATGGCTCAAATGCATGTCCAGACCCTGTGGGACACATGCAGCCCGGCCAGGCCTCCAGAGCCCCTGCCACAGGGGGACCGCCGGCTGGCACCTCGCCCTGGGCACATCCATCCACCCTGTGCCCACCTGGGATCCCACTTTCAAAACTCTCCTGAAGCTGAGATTTTCAATTATTCTCAGGAAACGTGCCTGCGATTGCATCCTCCCCCAGTGAGCGTGGGCGCAATGCCCAGCAGTCTAGACAGGCCAGGGCCCCTCAGGGCATTTCAGAGCTCCCACACCCAGCAAACACACAGGCGGCAGGGACCAGGGCCAGGCTGGGCGGAGCAGGCCCGGCAGAGGCGGTGAGCTCAGTGTGGACGCGCCACGGCACACATGGAAGACACTCCCAAAGGGATTGTGAGGCCAGCTGGGCCTGGCCGGACCTGTCACAACGCGCCTCCAGGACACCGTGAGAAGTCAGAGGAACCTGACGGCGTGGTTGGCATGGTGTACCCACTGTGATGGCGCATGAGCACCGTACCAATGGCATCGAGACCGGCAGGCCCCGCCCCGGGGTAGAGCCCACGCCTGGGCGAGCACAGCCTCCCCAGCCTAAATGTTTCACGGCTCCCGCTAGGCGAGCCCCAAACCGGTCTTTGGAGGTCCGACAGGAAACTATCGGGGAGGCGCTGCACCCAGACCAGGCTCCCTGCTGCCCCCAGGAGCTGTCACCTGGAGCATCTCCCTCCCTCTTGCTTGGTCCTCCAGAGGTATCTCTGGTCCCCCACCCAGGAGAGTGCTGGGCCCAAGTCTATGGGGAGCGGCCTGGCAGAACCAAAGGCAAGAGACCTGCCCTTCCCAAGGTCACCAGGGCTCGAGCCTCTGCCACCACCCCCAGCTCTGCTCCTCTGCTCGGGGAGGGCACAGAGGACCCGTCAGAGATAAACAAAGCTGACACTAGAGCAGTAAGGACAGATCTTAGTGAGCCGGCAGCAAGACCGTATCGAGGAGGGCCGTGACGCGGTTCCCTCCTGATACATCCCCGTGCCTCTCCCCTTTGCAGCTCTCAGGGAGGCGCGGGTACCTCTGGTGCATGTGCTCAAGTCCATAGGCAACGTGGGCTGTTGCACCTTGCCGATGTTTCCACGTCGATGGACTCGGTGTTTGCACCCAGCACGGCTGTCGGGTTTATCCGTGTGGACGCACACAGGCCTCTTCATCCCGTGTGTTGCACACAGGGTTCCTTGTTTCCGTGTGACTGTGCGACTTGACTGACCCGCTCCTCTGCTGGGAACCTGCGGGATGCACCTTCTTCCCCCGAGCTGTGCACAAGTGCTGGCCCCAGGGCGTGTGCATCCCCATCCAGCCACAAATGTCCAAATGACGCCTAAGTGGCAGCCCTCCGCAGCCAAGCGCTGCCCCCTCCACCAGCAAGTATTGCTCAGACCTGCCCTCATGGACAAGGAAGAGCGGCCCCTCGTCTCTGCGCCTGGCTCCTGCCGTGGGAAGCGCCTCCTGTACGGAGGGCCCGCAGCTCCCTCCTCTGGGAGCTGCCCGTTTGGCCTCCTTGCCCATTTTCAGTTTGTTCTCTTTTCTTTTGTCGGCTTTAGGTCTACTGTGGCCATCAGTCCAGCTTTGCTCCCCATGGCAGCTGTCTTGCCGGCTCTGTCATCGGCCGTTCACCCGCTGGATTTTGCCTTCTCATTCAGAAATACAGAAACTTTCAGTCCCTTCCCCTCCCCTTGCCGGTGTTGTCTGTCTGCCTGCTTGGGGACCAGCACTTATAGCAGCTCAGCGTCCTGTGTCTGCGGCCCACCAGCTGTGTGACCTTGGTCACAGTTCTTGACCTCTCTGTGTCTCAGTTCCTACACCTGAA
Organism: Equus asinus; assembly: GCF_041296235.1. Taxonomy (NCBI): domain Eukaryota; kingdom Metazoa; phylum Chordata; class Mammalia; order Perissodactyla; family Equidae; genus Equus; species Equus asinus. The sequence continues at coordinate 10,819,516 of NC_091799.1, forward strand.
AACTGGATAACGAGTGCACCTACACCACAAAGTTGTCCTTACAAGGACTAAGTCAGCAGACACGTGTAAAGTCCTTGAAACAGAGGCTGTGGCCCGGCAGGACGGGGGAGGCGGGCAGGTTCAGGAGCTCACGGGCCCGGCAGCAGACTCCCTGAGCTCCAGATCAGGGCCAGGCTTGCAGAGGGCCAGCGTGGCTCTCCCTTGTCACATGGGGGGGCAGAGGGTCCCGGGCAGCCTGAGGTGAGGGGAAGGATAGCTGCTGCCCGGGGACTCGCCTCATTGCGCGGTTTAGGGGAGGGGTCTGGCTCTAGCTTAAGCGGCCTGGAAATAACTCATCCAGTTGAACCTTTGTTGGTAAAGTTCAGATCTTTTCTACACGCATAGTATCCCACTCCATTCTTTCTCCAAAGGCCCCATGTGATGGATCTTTTACTCCAGTTTCTTTGCCCTGAAACTCACAGTGCCTTGCCCGGGGCCTCCCAGCTGGGAAGCAGCACCACGGGACCCCTAACTCCGGTCCCAGTCTCTTTCACGTGACCTCATGCTGGGACCCCAGGCCAGGCCAATGGTCAGCGGGGCTGTGTCCTCTGGGCTTTGACTTTCTGTCTGTTATGTGTGTCGTCTAAAATAACCAGGAATCATCATGCCATCATCTCCTCTCCATGCCCAGCCCCGGGGGCTCCTCATGTCTCGTGGCCTCAAATACACAGAGCCCGGCAGTGACTTAGATCTACCCTGTGGTGCCCCCTTCGCCCCTGGACTCCCGAGGCGCACGGCACCTGCTGACGCCACACGTCTGCTGATGTCTACGAGGCTCCATCCACTCCCACGTCTGGAATGGAACTCCCGATTCGGCCTCCACCTCTGTCAGTGGCTGTGCTAAATGTCCAGTCGCTCTGGCCGACAAGCCCTGAGTCGTCCTGAGGTCTCTTTCTCCCACAGCCCTCATCCAAACCCTCAACAATCTTTGACTCTCTTTTCAAAACAGAATTGACTCCTCTTCACCTGCTCCACTGCTCCCACCTGGTCCAAGCCACCCCTTCCCTCCCCTGGATCATTGCAGCAGCCTCCCCATTGGTCACTCTGCTTCTGTCCTGCCCGACAGTCTACTCTCTGCCCATCGGCCGCAACATCCCTGTTCAAATGGGACTCAGTGTTCTGCTTCCATAACGTGGAGCAGCTGCAATTAGACCAACCCCTGCCCCACCACACACACACACATAACCAACAAGTCTGCATAAAATATAAAAACAACCATCTAAAGGTATTGGAGAGTGACCAAAAGACAGCAGACACTGGAGAGAAGTTGACACTGGGAAGAAGAAAAGAGCACTGGATCAGCTCTCCCCCCCCCCTTTATTTTGGTTAACAGCTTTCTGCCTGAGCACAGGCCCCATTCAGCTCAGGCTGGGCAGCTAACGCTCAGATAGAGGCCTCGATCTTCCTGGCTTAAAGAACCAGGGAACAAGCTTCAAGGCAGCCAGAGCAACTGGGAAGGAAGGGGATCCTAGAAAGCAGCGTGCCACACAGCATGAGCCCCAAATCCGTGTTTGCACTCTGTCCACACCCCTGCTGGCTCCTGGGCCCAGCACGCCTGGGACAGACTCTGCAGCCCAGTTAGGCCTGAATGGATGGAACAGACATCTCTGTCTCACCACAGGGGGAACAGAGCTTGAAGTTTCAATCCAACCAAGGAAACTGACTGCTAAAAACTCTTGAGAGGAACAAAACAGAATCCAGAATCTAAACGGCACCATTCGCAGTGTCTAGGATACAATGCAAGATGCAAATACATGAAGAGGAATGGAAGCCATGACATGCTGAGGCTGAGACAACCGCGACGCCTGAGTTTCCAGACTAGGACATCTAAGCAGCTATTGTCACGGTGTTCAAGGAAACAAAGGAAAAATACGCTCCTAAAGAACTAAAGCATGGACTCTCAGAAGAGAAAGAAAAACCACAAAAGAAACAAATAGAAACCCCAGAACTCAAAATATATATACATATAACATCTAAAATTGAAAACCCACTGGACGGTCTTAGCAGCAGATTGGAGATGACCAAAGAGTCACAGAACCTGAAGACAGATCTACAGACATTATCCATTCCAAAGGAGAAAAAAGGTTGAAAAAGACGAATCACGCATCATCAGTCTGTGGGGCGCCGTTGAAAGGCCTGACGTGTTTAATTGGAGTTCCAAGGGAGAAAAGGGGGAGACACAGAAAAAGGGGGAAAAAAACCCCAAACCTTTTAAAAATAATGGACCAAAAAAATCCCAAATTTGGTGAAAGACATAAATTTATAGATTCTTGCCACTCAGCAAACCCCAAGAAGAGTAAGTACAAAGAAACCAGCCTCAGACTAATTTTAAAACTGCTGAAAACCAACAATAAGGACCTTGAATGCCACATTGCACACAGGAAACACAGCTGGAAGTAACAGCTTCCCATCAGAAACAACGGAGGACAGAGGACACGGAGCAGCATCTTGAAAGCGCTGAAAGAAAAATAAACCTTGTGGAAACTAATAAAGAAACCTAACTACGCTGTGCAGGGAGGCCTGCAGGGCAGCCCCGGCGCCAGCACATCCTCAGTTACTCCAAACCGGAAGTACAACCACTTTACCTCTGAGGGAAGACGTCTCTCCCACCCGGTAACAGCCCAGCCAATCAGAAACGCTGCAGCCCAGCCAATCAGAAATGCAACAGCCCAGCCAATCAGAAACACTGCAGCCCAGCCAATCAGAAATGCCACAACCTAGCCAATCAGAAACGCTGCAGCCCAGCCAATCAGAAACACTGCAGCCCAGCCAATCAGAAATGCGACAACCTAGCCAATCAGAAACGCTGAAGCTCAACCAGTCAGAACTGCTGCAGGCCAGCCAATCAGAAATGCTGCAGCTCAACCAATGCAGAGCGTTCCTGCCCTGATCTGTCCCTCTCCCGATGGACTTTCCTTTAGAACAGCCACACCCTCTGCCCTTTTCTCTGTAAAAGCAGCTCCCTCCTTTTTCTCTGGATTTGTTCATGGTTTGCATAGCACATCTGAAATGGCAATTCTTTTGGCTAGTCCCAAATAAACTCATTTTGAGATAAAATAACAGGCAAGGGGCCGGCCCTGTTCACGCACTCCACTTCGACAGCCCAGGGTTTCACCAGTGTGGATCCAGAGTGCGGACATGGCGCTGCTCATCAGGCCGTGCTGAGGCGGCGTCCCACACAGCACAACCAGAAGGACCTACAGCTGGAGTCTACAACTATGTACTGGGGGGCTTTGAGGAGAAGAAATAAAAGAAGAAGAAAAAAAAGGATGGGCAACAGATGTTAGCTCAGGTACCAATCTTAAAAAGAGGAAAAAAGGAGCCAGTGGACAGAGGGGCCCAGGGGCCTGCCTCTGTCTGCAGGCAGGAAGGCCAGCACAGGACACTAGCCTCATGTGTTCAAGACTGACCTCAGCTGCCAATTCGCCCTGGAGTATGAGTGTGGGGATGAGTGGGCCCCCAAGGGCACAGCCCCACTCAGAGGTGGGGTCTTGGTTTAGAGCCATGTGGCATGGACCTGGGGATGCTCGTGCCGGCAGCTCCGTGCCCAAGGATGGCAGGCAGCAGGACCCAGGCTTCTGCCCCTAAGGGCCCCTAGTCGGCCGGGCCTGGCAGCCACTCTCAGGGTGCAGAGACTGCTCCTGCAGCCAGGTCCCACGAGGATGGGGCGCACTGCCCCTGTGCAGGCAGGGGCTCAGCCGCAGAGAGTGGACAGGTGTCCTTCTCGGGTGGGCCTGCGGTCACCCCACTGGGGGCCCTGCCCCTCTCCCAGCCCTGTATCAGCCCCAATGTCCTCTGCAGTTTGGGGACAAACTCTGCCTGGAGGTGGGGTGCCTGACTCTCTACCTGATCAACTGTACAACCATGTGACCAGCCTAGTGGTCAACCCGATGGGGACGGGCAGCCCCTCAGGGAAGGAGCCTCCAGAGCTGCCCAGGCAGCAGCACGCTGGTTGACCAGACCTGTCGCCGACCCAGGAGCAGAGGGGGACACCGGCCTGGGGAGGTCAGCGCCCAGCCTCCAGCTGGAGGCTCCGGTCACACCCACCCTCTTGCTTGGCCTCACCTACTGCAGCCCCCAGGGCCACCCACACACTCGCTCACACACACACACTTGCACACTCACATGCTCACACGGCCGCCCTCATGGGCACCGTCCCACTTGCCTGTGGCTCAGCCTCCCCCTGTTTTGGGTGAGGGAACGGGGGACTGTCACTCCTCCCCCCTGGCCCAGAGGAAGGAGAAGTCACTCTCTTCTTGCCCACGCCAGCTCAAAATTTCTCACCAAGACACAAACCCTCTCGGTCCCAGAGAGCAAGCACTTGATGCCCCCAAGGCTCCCATCCCCCCATGGCCCCCATCTTCCCAATGTGCCCCAACACCCCCATGGCCCCATCCCCCATGGCACCCCAACATCCCCACGGCCCCCATCCCCCATGGTGCCCCAACACCCACAGGTCCTTATCCCTCCATGGTGCCCCAACATCCCTGTGACACCCCGATGCCCCCAGGTCCCTACCGGAAACCTGCTCCTGTGGCCCCCTGCCCACAGCCCCGCCCACCATGACCCTCCTCATGGCAGCAGGTGGACCCACAGTCTCTTGTGTTCCACCACAGTCTGGAGACCACCAGAAAGCAGGAGCTCTGGCAGGTGTTTGAGGACATCTGTGAAAACCCTGGCCTCCCCAAGGAGCAGATTGTGGCCCTGGACCCCGTCAGTGAGTCCCACCTCTCTCTCATGCCCTCAGGTCCCCTGGCTCAGTGGCCCATTGGCCTCAGGTGGCCGAGGAGGGCAGGGCCTGGGGCCCACCAGAGGCCACTCTGCTCCCTCAGATCACTGCCAGAGGTTCAGAGACCGGCCACAGGGGCTGCTGCAGCCCACAGGGCTTCTCGAGGGCCTGGGCTACACAGAGGGCCCTGGGGGGCAGAAGGGGCATGCTCTGCGTCTGCGGCCCCTGCTCCCTGGCCCCTGAGCTGCCCCACGGAGCCTCTGCCTCCCTCCGGGGCAGGAAGGGGTCTCCCCTAAGTGCCCACCCGCCCCCACCCCCGTGCTGTCCCTTCCCCCATCCTCAGCCCCAGAGACAGTGAGCCAAGAAGTGGGGGCTTGGTTTGGGGGCTCACTGAAGCCCTTGGCTCAGCTCCCCCTGCTCCTCCAAACCCTCCAGGAATTCCACCAGGAACTCTGCCCATGCCTCTGTGCACCCCCGTCCCGGTCCCCGCCTGGAGGGGCTCTGCCACCCTGGGGAAGAGCCCAGGATCTCACCCTCGGCAGGGACCCCTCTGTCCAGTGCTCTGCCCCTCTGCTGCGGTCCTTCCCTGCTCAATAAAGATTCAAAAAGATGACTCCTGGGTCTGTCAGAATCCCTGAGAGGGTCATTTCTCTCGGGGCTGCAGAAAGGAGCAAAGGGAAAGAGGGAAACATCTTCCCCAGAGAGAGTACCTGACCAGGAGGGGCCAGGACCCCTCCCCACCGCTGCGCATTCACATAACTCAATCACAAACTCACCAAGTCATGACCAAGTGGTGTACTATTTTTTCACCTTTTCAAATATGCAAACTTGTATCCATTAGGACTCTTTTGGCTTGAAATGACAGAAAATCTTACACACACACAGCTTTAGCAATCAAGTGGAATGTGTTGGCTCTCACATATGAAATGTGCTGAGGTAATGCTGCCTGCAGGCACGGCTGTATCCAGGCACACAGATGCCATTTTAGAACCCCATCTCTCTCTCTTGCCTCTTTTCTCTTTCTCCCTTCTTGGCTCTCTTTTTGGGCTCCACACACAGCTGCCAGCAGCCACAGACCTACCTACCTCAGGATTCGGTGGAACGAGCTCACATCTCTCTCCAAAGTCCCTGCAGAGGCCTCTGAACCGCAGCCCGTGAGTGTGCCTGGGCTCTGGCCCTTCCTGCACCGTCTCCAAGCCGCGGGGTGGGTGCTCTCGCTGCCTCTCAGTGGCCAGGCCTGAGTCACAAGTCCTCCTAGAGTCAGGGGTGAGGGCAGCTTTGCCCAAAGCCCAGCATCTAAGAGGAGAGAGAGGACGCGGTGAGCGGATGTGGGAGTGGAGGCACAGGTCTCACCAAGGTGCACACCTTGGCCACCTGCCTCTCCTTCCTGTGACGTGGCTGCACCTCGATCTCCCAAACACCCTCGGCCCTCCCTGGGGGCCGACCCAGAACCCCAGTCACGGTGCCAGCTCCGGGTTGGAGGGGTCAGCCCAGGGGTCCCCCTCGGCAGGGTGGGCAGGTCAGAACACTAGCTGCCCGACACTCCCAGGACCTCATCGTGAGTGAGAACAGGGGCAACCCCATAAATCTATCTCCCTAGTGGGAGTGAGACCCACATGCCACCTCCTGAAACTTCTGGGAGACATACAAGGAGGGGCTCCAGGCCTGGCAGGAAGTGAGGGCTTTCTCTGTCACTGGGACGATACTCTCCAAGCGCTTGGCACAGGCTGTGTTACCCCCCTTCCTGTGTGGGCGCCAAGGGGCCACACTGCAGGGCCGAGCCATCTCGGCCTGCCCCCGCCCACAGCTCTGACGAGGGGTGTCACAGGCAAGACAAGGTCTCCCGCCGAGGACTCTGCTGCGGGTCCACACACTGGGCTGGCTCCCAAAGCTAGCAGCGCGCAAAGACTACAGAGAAGAATCCAGTGGAGGAAAATTCAAATGGCCGGTAAAAATACGCACATGTGCTTAAGCTCAGCAGCAGAGAAAGGCTCATTAAAGCCATAAGGAAGGCTATTTCCAACCGTCCGATTGGCAAAAATTAAGGAAAAATCAACAATTCCCAATTTCAGAATTAGCGACAATATGACCACAGCTATCAAAGTTGGACACACCTTCTTTGAGCCAGAAACCCCACTGTGAGAGGGGAGACATCCTACAGAACCGTCCCCACTGGGAGAAGACAAAACTTCCAACACCTTCCTGTCACTAGAGATCCAGGATGAGGGTGATTGGGAACCGCGGAGCAGCAGAGCAAAGACACAGCAGGCGGCGGGGAGGCACAGAAGACGGAGCAGAGGACTGTGCCACAGGCCAAAGCCAGAACACAGCACCGCGGTGTCTACCGGGAAGAAACACCACCGGGAGGTGGGGAAGTTCCAACAGCAGGAAAATGAGAGAAGTCAGCACAGAGACGCGGGAGAGTCATCACGAGACGAAGGTGAAACCAGAGGCCAAATGAGACACAGATGGCTCTGTAGTGACAATCACTTCTGTCATTTATCAGGACAAGGCGACACAGTGTGGCTCTGCCTGGAGCTTCAGAAACATGGGACAGGCTGGCGGGGATCTGCCGGTGACTGGAGACACGGGGCTGTCCTCACTTCTTTCCCCATCAACAGGAAAAGGCCAAGGCCAGAGGAGCTCAGGTGGACTCGCGCCCCGCACTCCAGGAACATCACCAAACGCACATCGGGGACATTGGGGCAGATACCCGGCCGGCGGTGTCTTTGGGTGACTCTCCTTCCTGCGATGGAAAAACAGCAAACAGGAAAGTGAAGAAGGAAAGCCGTCTGCGTGAAGCCACAGCAGCCCCCACGCAGCCCTGAGGGAGGCCCGACTCAGCCCCCACCCCAAGACAGGATCACCCCCGCAAGCGAGGGCGGGGCACTGGGCTGTGAGGTTCACTTGTGCCCCCAGAAATACTGACCCACCTCTGCGGACACGGGAGGCAGGGGATGGGTAAAAGGAGCGTGGAGAGGCTGGAGGCTTGGCCCCTGGAATTGGAGTCAGGCACAGCATGGGGTGTGTGTAATAACCATGGAGCCCCCTGGTGGATGTTGGGTTACATGCTGAGATATGAGCTCAGAGAAAGTCACCCAGATGGGGGGCCAGGGATGGTGTCCTGGGGCTGGAAGGTGATAACCAGTTGGGGGCCCTCCATGGGCCATTGGCGATGCCGTGAGGGGTGAGGGGATGGTTGACCCATGGTCTAGGATGGGGCTGAAAGAGCGTCGCCCCACCACCCATGGAACCCCTGCAGTGTCCAGCACCTCTACTCCTCCCTGCTGCCATATCTGGGGCCCCTGAGTCCCTCCGCCGCCCCTCACAGCCCCTCCCTCCCATACGGGGGCCCTCCAGAAGGATACCGTGGATGAGGTGATGATCCAGGTTCTGGAGAGCTCCCTGCTTCCCGGAACTGCTGGTGCGTATCCAGGCACGCAGTCCCTGGCTGCAGGCCCGCCTGTCACACCTGCTGCCTGGAGCCATTGCAGGATTCCACAGCAAGGAACAGGACATGCTCGGCACGGGACAGAACAAAGATGCCTGGCTCTTGGCGTCCCCACCAGAGCTCTGCCCAGTGGGCAGCACAGGGAGCAGCCCATCAGGCACGGGACACGGGCTACGGCTCTTCAAGATGGAACAATGGAAACCTCTTCCCCTTGGTGCTGAAGAGCTGAGACTGGATGCTAATCCAACCACGGGGTAACTGGAGACGACAGGCCAGCTCCAGTGCAGGAAGGACCTTCTGGACAGGGCTCTGTGCCTGTTGACAGTGGGGCACCAGTGGTTCGTTGCAGGGCTGCAGGGAGCCCCTGACATTATGAGCAAGAGATGCATTTTACAACTGAGGGCATTTTTCAGGTGAGAAAGCCATTTGCTCTCTGTACCCCCTCGTGACCCAGAGAAGAAAGATTTCTCCCTGAAATGGAGTGTATGCCACTGAGCTGCAGACCCCCGGGGGCTGGCCTAGGCCTGGGCAGGTTTGAGATTGCAGGAGGGGAGGACAGGGACCAGTGGGCGAGGAGGGGGTGGGGACGCAGAGCCTCAGAGAGGGGCTACAGTGGGCCTGGGCTGGGCCCGAGCAGATGCTCCCACCCCCGGTTAGAGGATTCTGGGAGGGGGGCACCATCTGCTTGCTTTCACCTGGTGACCCCCGGCCTCTCTGACTAGGAGCATCTCTGCCCATCGCGACTGGGTCCTCCTAGTTCTGGAGGTCAGAAGTCTGAGGTCAGTTTCCCTGGTCTAAAATCAAGGTATCAGCAGGACACGCTCCCCCTGGAGGCTCCAGGGGACAGCCGTTCCTGCCTCTCCCAGCTCCTGGTGGCTTCAGGCATCCTTGGCTTGTGGCTGTAGGACTCCAGTCTTCAAGGCCAGCATCTTCAAACACCCTCTGCTCCATCCGCACGTCACCCCTCCTCAGTGCGTGTCAAGTCTCCCTCCGCCCCAAACAGTGGAGACGGTAGAAAGATCAGGGGTTGCCAGGGCTCAGGGGAGGGAGCACAGAGGATTTTTAGAGCAGTGAAGTTATTCTGCGTGATCCTATAATGGTAGATACGTATCATTATACATTTGTCCAAACCCACAGAATGTACGACACCGAGAGTGAACCCTAATGCAACCTATGGACCTTGGATGGTGATGACGTGTCAGTGTAGGTTCATTTATTATAACAAATGAGCCACTGGTGAGGGGTGTTGCTAATGGGGGAGGCAGGGGGCATCCGGGAACTCTGTACTTTTCACTCCATGTTACTGTGAACCTAAAGCTGCTCTGAAAAATAAAGTCGTACAGTATTTTAACTTTCCCTCTGCCTCTTTCTTAGAAGGTCACTTGTGATGCATTTGAGGCCCACCCAGATAATCCAGGACAGTCTCCCATCTCCACGTCCTTAATTTAACCACATCTGCAAAGACATGTTGTCCATATTAGGTCGCACTCACAGGCTCCAGGGGTTAGGACCTGACATCTCTGGGGGCCATTTTTCAGCCCACTACAGTCATTGATGGAACAATTAGACAAAAAGTCAGTAAGGAGGTAGACTTGAATAGAAATGCCCCAAAGGACCTTCACAGAATGCCACACTCCACACGTCCCTCCAGGGTGTCCCTCCAGGGTGTCCCTCCAGGGTGTCCCTCCAGAGCATCCGGCCACATACACAGCACCTTTACCATAAAAGGACTCTCAGTACATTTCAGAGGATTTAAATCATATAACAGGAATTCCTTTTCTTTTTTTATTGCTAAAGCTTTTCCATTGAATAATTATTCTTCAATTTAAGAAAAAAAATTCATTACGTATATCTGACAAAGAGCTCACGTGCAGGACGCAGGAAGAACTCCTCCCACACATCAACAGCAAAAGCAAACAACCCAGGATACAACGGGCAGCAGGTGGGGACAGACACTTCACAGAAGCAGACACATGAACGGCCAAGAGGCACATGGAAAGGTGCTCGCGTCCTCAGTCAACAGAGAGGTTAATCCAGCCAGGGTGTCCTGCCGTCCCATGCCCACGAGAACAGCCAAAATCAAGGGCTGACTCACCCAGCACCAGCAAGGATGTGACAGGAGGATTCCCAGGTGCTGTCAGTGGGAATGCAAATTGGTACAGCCACTTTGGAAAAAGTTTGGGCAGTTTTTAGTAACACTGGAAGCACATCTGTTTGTGACCCAGCAATTCTACTCCTAAGTATTTAATTAAATATTTAGGTTTTTATTTAGTCTTTAGCACTGGATATTTGTTTAGTATCTAGTACTAAATATTTAGTATTTGGCCCCTAAATAAATGGAATTATAAGTCATTAAAGGACTCCTACAGGTAATAGCCAAAAAGCAGAAGGGGCTCGAATGTCCACTGACAGCAGAATGGAGGAGTGACTGTAGGACAGTGATGTGAGGGGACACTATTGAGCAGTGAGGACAAGGCAACGGCCACGCTATGTCACAGACGTGATAACGTGATGAATCCACACGAGCGTCCAGATTGGAGAGGAGGAAGCACAGCATCCCTGTTTGCAGATGGCGGGATGTTATACGTGAAAAATGCTAAAGATTCTGCAAAAAACTGTCAGGAATGATCCATTCAGCAAAATCGCAGGATACCAAATCAACACACGAAAAATCACACTAATAATGAGCAATTTGAAAGGAAATTGTGATATAATTCCATTTACCATAGCACCAAAGAGAATAAAATACTTAGGAATAAACTTAACTGAGGAGGTGAAAGACCTGTACACTGAAAACTACAAAGCAGTGCTGAGAGAAGTCAAAGAGGACCTAAAGGAACAGAAAGACACCCCATGCTCGCGGGCTGGGAGACTGAGTATTGTTAAAATGTCAGTGCCACCCAGAGCAGTCTCCAAATTCACTGCAATCCCTCTCAAAATCCAAAAGGTGGTTTTTTTGCAGAAATAGAAAGCCCATCCAAAAATTCATATGGAATCTCAAGGGATCCCAAAAAGCCAAGACTCGCTTGAAAAAGGAGAACGAAGCCAGAGGACTCACGATCCCTGACTTCAGGACCTACTACAAGCTCCAGGATTCAAAACAGTGTGGCACTGGCATAAAGACAGACATGGACACCACGAGATGGAATAGAGAGCCCAGAAATACACCCTCCCATACAGCAAGTGATTCTTGACAAGGGTGCCAAGACCATTCAATGGGGAAAGGACAGTCTTTTCGACAAATAACTAGTGCTGGGAAATCTGGATCTCCACCTGCAAAAGAACAAAGGTGGACCCTTACCAGACACTATATACAAAAATTCACTCAAGATGGATGAAAGATCTAAACTTGAGAGCTAAAACCATAAAACTCTCAGAAGAAAATGGAGAGAGAAATCTTCACGACATTGGATCTGGCAATGATTTCTTGGAGATGACACCAAAAGCACAGGCAGTGAAAGAAAAAATAGATAAATTGGATGATGCTAAAATTTAAAACTCCTGTTCATCAAAGGGCACTATCAAGAGAGTGAAAAGGCAACCTATGGAATGGGAGAAAATATTTGTAAATGCTATATCTGATAAGGGATTAATATTCAGAATATAAAGAACCTTTATAACTCAATAACAAAAAACAAAAAATCCGACTCAAAACTGGGCAAAGGACTGGAACAGACATTTCTCCACAGATGTACAAAGGGCCAATAAGCCCATGAAAAGATGCTCAACATCACTGATCATTAGGGAAACGCAGATTAAAACCACAAGATATGACCTCACACCCATTAGGATGGCTATTCTATAAAAAAACAACACACACGCACACACACACACCCCAGAAAACAAGTGGTGGTGAGAATGTGGAGAAGCTGGAACCCTGGCTCATTCATTGCTGTAGGAAAGTAAAATGGCGCAGCCACTGAGGAAAACAGGATGGCAGTTTCTCAATAAATTAAACCTGGAATTATTAGCAATTCCACTTCTGGGTACACACCCAAAAGAATTGAAAGCAGGGACCAAAACAGGTAGTTGTACACCCATGTTCAGAGCAGCATTATTTACAACAGCCAAAAGGTGGAAACAACCCAAATGTCCATGGACAGATGATGGATAAACAAAACGTGGAGTGAAACATTATTCAGCCATAACAAGGAAGGAAATTGTGACACGTGCTACAACATGGATGAGCTTTAAAAACATGATGCTCAGTGAAATGAGCCCGACACAAAAGTACAGACTCTGTAGGACTCCACCGGGATGAGGGCCGAGAGGAGTCCACTCCACAGAGACAGGAGGTGGGGTGGAGGTGCCGGGGCTGGGGAGGGGCGGGGGTGAGCGTTCAGTGGGGTCAGAGCTTCAGTCTGGGAAGATGAGAAAGTCCTGGAGATGGATGCCGGGGACGGCTGCACAATGATGTAAATGTACCTAATGCCACTGAACTGTGCACTTAAAATTGGCTAAGATGGTAAATTTTTATGTATATTCTACCACAACAGAAAATAAATTAATTAATTTAAAACGTAACGTGGATGAATCATGCAAACACGATATTCCACTAAAAAAAAGCTAGACACAAAAGAATGTGCCCTGTGTGGCACCATTCCTGTACATTTCGAAGCAGATAAAATGAAAGTATGGCACTTAGAAATGCAAATGAGGTGGTAAAAATATAAGGAAAAGCAGGTAAGTGTTTCCAGTGATTTAGGGTGGGGGGCGCCTGCGGAGGGTGAGCCTGCCGGCGGGTGGCTCCGTGAAGGGCTGCTGGGGGGCGCTTCAGGGTAGAGAGCACCCATTTCGTGCAACTGCCCTGGGCGACCCACAGGAGCCCTTTGCATCTTGGTGGTGAGGGTTCATAAGGAAAAGTTAAAGTCTTCGTTTTCTTTGCCCAACGTGTGCGCTGTGTAAGTGGCTTTGCCGCCCTGCAGGTCTGCACACACTTACACACACACCATCTTCAAGAAAGAGCAAGGTCAGAGTCAATCAAGGACTTCTGGAAGGAAGGCCAGCAAGTGAGGGTATGTAACGCTCGTCCCGAAATGACTCACAGGGAGAACCCACCTGCAGACACAAGACCAGCTCCTCCCAGTCAGGCAGGAAGGTGACATTCTGCAGCCTGGCCTCCAGGACTGCAGGGCGGGACGAGGTGAGGAACATCTGGGGTCTCATGGCTCTGCTTACGTGAAAGATGGAGGGCAGGAAGAGCCCCAGGGACCGGTCTCAGGGCCCCTGGGCTGTTGGGGAAACAGCAGGGCCACTCAGATGACCCCCTGCAGGAGGCCCACTGCCAGCCCCAGGGTGGACCAGCCGTTGCCTGACCACCTGCCCAGGTGTCAGCCAGCTCCTTCCTGACCACCTTCCCAGGATGGGCTGGCCTCTATCTGGCTGCCTGCCCAGGGGTGGCCCCCTTTCTGCTGCCCTGGGCCTTCAACAACTACTGGCCGCTGGGTACTCTCAGTGGTGCCCTGGCGCCTGTGATCTCCATGGAGTCTGGAAGGTGAATGAGGCAAATCAGACACGTTGGCATAACGTGCCCAGCAAGTGCCCGCAGCCGGGTGAGGTCACCTGGACCCCAGGACAAGGATGAAGACGTCGCTCTCCACGCCTGCCACAAGGGCAGAGAACACAGGTGCAGGCCGCTGGTCCCAGGCCAGAGGCTTGGGGAGCTGGTCTGTTCCAGGAAGCAGCCACCGTGATGCCGGCTTTTGTTCTTGAAAATTAGCATCTCAGGAACCTCTTTGTGGAAACGCTAAGATGCTGGCTGCAGCCTTGGGCACTGGGCTGATGATTACCATGGCTGCCGGAGTGCCTGGCTCAGAAGGAACTTTCTGGGGGGAGGGCTCACCCCATGGGGGCCCCGACGAGGAGGACACCCGTGGACAGACTCGGGGTGGTGGGTGTAAAGGCTCCACGATTGAAGCGCGCCCGGTCCCCACTGAGAAGGGGTGAGATGCCCAGGCCTTCCCCAAGGGGCCCGGAGAGCGAGAGCAGCTAGGAATCGACATCTTAGAAGCAAGTTGGCCTTGTCAGGAGACCTGCCCTGGAAGGAGAATGAGGGCAGAGGCGGCCAGCTGAGCCCTGGAGCCTCAGGGTGACCACAGCCCCTGGTCACCTGCGGAGACTGCCCTGCCTGGGGTGGAGGAGAGCTAAGCCAGTGCCACATGTGAGGACAATCGCAGGGATCCTGACCCATCGCCGTCGCTCCTGGAGTGACCTCAAGTGACCCACTGAGCCTGGTCTCCACATCTGCAGAAACGGGACAGGATCCAGCGAGCTGAAGCCTGTGAGATGCTCACACGGCCCAGCACCTGCTGACTCTGCTGCCGGTGCATTAGCTTCCCGGGCCCCCGCCGCACAGCACCGCAAACCAGGGGCTTAAAACAGCAGGAATTGACTCTCTCACGGTCTGGAGGCCGAAGTCCCAAATCGAGGAGTGGGCAGGGCCAGCTCCTCCTGGAGCCTCTGAGGGAGCGTCTGCTCCTTGCCTGCCTCCAGCTTCTGGTGGTGCCGGTGGTGCTGGGCGTCCCTGGCTTGTGGCTGCATCACTCCAATCGCAGCCTCCATCGTCCCACGGCTTCTTCCTCTGGCAGAGACTGGAGGGATGCGACCACAAGCCAGGGACGCCTGGAGCCCCCGGGAGCTGGAAGAGGCAGGAAGGACCGCCCCCCCGGAGGCTCCAGAGGGAGCAGGCCCTTTGACACTGTGAGTCCAGCCCAGCGATGCTGACTGGGGCTTCCGGCCTCCAGAACTGGCAGAATGAAGTCCCGTTGTTTTGAGCCACGAGGTGATTTGCGGTCATTTGTCCTGCTGGCCAGAAGATACTCAGACCCCCAAGGACCGCTCAGTGGCCTTGACCTGAATGCTGCAGTGTCAGGTCCTGGCACCTGGCTTGGCCGAGGTCCCCAAGCCCGGGTCAGAGCCGTCTTCTCAACACTACTCGTGGGCAATACAGCCAGACTCCGGGGCCTCCCAGAGCTCATCCCTCGCGCAAACTGTGGATAGACTCAGGTCCCTGCTGACCGGGAGGGGGACACTTCGTCCCCAGACAGAAGTTAAAGCTGGGTGGCGATCCAAGGAAAGCTTGCTGGTCTTGGAAAGAATGTGGAATTCAAAAGAAAACTGCCCTAGCCACCAGCAAAGAGTGTGTGGTGATGGACCCACTGCCCGCCAGCCCCAAGTGCAGCCTTCCCCCCCAACCCGTGCTGGCCCCTGTAAGCCTCGCTCTTTCACCTGATGTCAGGCTTGGAGGTGAGGGCACCAGGGGTCTGCAGGAGGGAGAAGGGGCTCTCTCCTGCCCACTCCATGGCTGCCCGAGGTCCACAGGTGACACTCAGCGCCGTCCACCCCATTGCATTTTAGGTCCGGTTCCCTGCCTGCCAGCTCGGCCTGCAGACTGGACCAGCTCTGGGCCTGGGCGGCCCCATGGGCTTCCCCACCTGGGCTGTGCATGCAGGACCTCCTGCGCTTCCTTCCCTGCGGGCTCTCCCTGAGCCCTGGAGCACTTCAGTTCTCTCTCTCTCGTCTTAGAACAAATCCCTTTAAATCGTCAGTGATCACTGACCTTAAACCTTCCTGTTCAACCTCGTGCAACACTGGTGGAGGTGAAACGGTGCAGCCGTTGTGGAAAACAGTCCAGAAGTTTCTCAAACAGTTAAACAGAGTTTCCAGGTGACCCAGCAATTGCACGCCTAGGTACACACCCCAGAGGAAGGACAACGGTACCCAGACGCCTGCGCAGGTGTGCTCCCGGCGTGCGGTTCAAGACCGCTAATAGGCAGAAACGACCAAACACCCATCAGCAGATGATGGATAAACAACACACGGTCCATCCAGACAATGGAATATTATTGGGTCACGAGAAGGAATGAAGCTCTGACACACACTGCACCGTGACGGATCTTGAAAACATTTTGCTGCATGAAAGCGGCCAGGTGCAGAAAGCCACACAGTGTGTGAATGTCTTGAATAGGCAGATTCACGGACAGAAGGTAGATGAGTGGTTCCCAGCGGCTGGGGAGTGACCGCTGATGGGCACAGAGTGTCTGTTCGGGGTAGTGACAGTGTTCTGGAAGTGGGTGGTGGTGATGGTTGCAACAGCATGGCAGGTGTACTTAATGCCACTAAATTCTTCACCTAAAATGATTAAAATGGCCATTTTTATGTCACGTATAGTTAACCCCAATAAACCATATATTTTAATTCCCTGTTAGAATTATGTATGTGTGGCCTCTGTCCATGCCTTGAGGGTGCATCCTGTCCATCTGTCTCCCTCTCCACGATTTTCCAGAGTGATGGAGGAGATGCCTGTGAAAGGAAGTGAGCCAGCACTGCAGGTCACTCTGGTTCTGGCCCGGCAAACCCCGTCTTCTGCTTCTGGGTTGGTGACAAATGACAGGGGAGGCAGCCTGTGTCTCGTCCTACTGAGGCTGCTGCCAGGGCCCAGGGGCTGTGGGTGATGTCACATAGGGCCATGTCTGAGGACAGAGGTTCAGGGCCTGTCCCCGAGCCCACATCTACCTGACAGGCGGAAGTCAGTCAATTTAAAGAAATCTAAAAGGCAAATTACAAAAAGCATCCTAGAAATGGCTCAGACTGGGAAGATGATACCAAAACTTTAAGTTTGGGCCAATTTGAATTGGTAAATATTGAACCTGGAGTAAGATATCAAATGTCTTCTGGCGTTTCATCACCGACTCTGCTGCGCATTAGAATCGCATCAAAATCACCCCGAGTGAAGCACCCTTCCCACACCACTTTCACGGCTCTCTCCGCCCCGTGACATCTGCTGTCCGCCGGCTCCCTGCCTGCCTGGAACCACCACCTTCAGGCCCTGGCTGAGACGGCTGGGCCCAGGGGCCGTGCTGAGGGCAGCAGGCGGGCAGCTTGGACATGATCCAGAGGACTGAACGTCTGGCCTTTGGCAGAGCACTGCCCTCCAAGGAAGGCCTGGATGCACTCACTTCCCGCTACACTCGCCCCAGGACAGTGACCTCAGGATCCTGGGAAAGGCCTTCTCCCACTAAGTCCATCAGACGAGCTCTTCAAGCATCCCACACTGGCTTCGGGTCTTCCCTCCGCACTTTTTAATTCAGAATAAAGGTAAGAGAGCCCCCACGATAGGAGGCACTCGGAGGCCACCCCGTGTTCTCTGAGGCATGGTCTTCGGGGTCCTCGATCATGCCGGCATGGCTAGGGAGGCACCTGGCACCCCGAGGGCCTCCAGGCCTGTGGCCAGCAGCGGCTGCTCTGTGCCGTGCAGACTGGACTGCGGTGGTGGCTGTGAAATGTCAGACCAAACACCCCCTCCTGCCACTCATTCTCCAGGGCAGGCAGGGCACCAGCATCCCAACCTCGGATTTCAAAGTGGAGAGAGCACTTGACTCAGTTCAGGCTGTCTCTGTGCCAGCCACAAACCCGCGCCATCCTTCATCCCTGAGGCCCGTCCCGAGGCCACCGAGGGTGCTCTCTGAGCTGGGCCCGGGGGAACTTGCACTCTCCGGGGATGGGGTCCCGGCTCACCAACCACACCCTAGACCCCCAGGAGCCCAGTCCCTTTGGAAGCTCCACCAGCCGCTGCGGAAAGACGCTCCACAAAATTCAGCAGCTGCTAGTGACGAGGGTGCCTGTCAAACCAGGGGCAGAGAGGTGGGCAGAGGGGCTCCAGGCTCCAGGGCAGACAGCGTCTCCACATGGACGCCGCAGAAGCTCTGCGCTTTCTCCCTCAGCACAAGATCCACTTTCCAGGTGAGGCGGTGGAAGGACGACGTGTGGACAGAGGAAACTCAGGAGGGGTGCAGACTGCCAACGGCCGCTCTCTGTTCCCAAAGCACTCCTCGGCCGAGAGGGGCCCCTCAGACCACCGCCCGGGACTCGGGGCCCCGCTCAGCGAAGCCCCCTCCTGCTCGGGCGGCTCCTCTTTCACCGTCCAGCCGTCCACCCTGCCCGACACTTAGGCCCTCAAGTTCACCCGCATGCCAGGGGCCCAGGGACTTGGAGGCCCCACACAGTCTCTGGGGAAACAGCATCAAATCAACATATTTTCTTCTTGTTACTTATTTTTTATTTCGGTACAACTCACAAAAAGCGCAGAGCGCCAGAGTGCAGCTCGGCGAGTCGTCACAGCAAACCCAGGCGTGAGCGCCGCCCCGAAGGCCCTGTGCGCCCCAACCACCCCCGTCTCCCCGCAGGCAGGCAGGCAGGCTCTGACTTCCAACAGATCTTTCAGCCTGTTGACCTGCTTCCACCCGGGAGCGTCACCGGCTGTCGATGTCAGCCATGAGCCGTCGTGCAACAGTCCTACACATCTCCGTCCACGGGCGACGCGGGGGTTGCCTCCTGCTCGGGTCTCCTGGGGCTCGTGTGCAGGCATCTCCGTGGGGACACACCTAGCAGAGCGTCGGGCACATCCAGGGGCTTCCATGGGCAACGCAAATGGCTTTCCAACGTCTTTGGCGTCCCAGGTGGCACCCCTGCCCAGAGTGTCGAGATCAGGCTCTTCCACGTCCTCGACATGACTGACGTGATCAGTCCTTTTATTTTCAGCCATTCTGGAGCGCTAGGGGGTGGGGTGTTGTGGGATCTCATTATAATTTTCATTTTCATTTCCCTGACCACTAATGGGGTTGAACATCTTTTTGTGGTTTGGGCCATCAGGTGGCCTGTTTGTCAAGCGACGACTCCAGTCTTCTGGTCATTTTTCTATTGGAGCATCTTTTTTTTATTGACTATTAGGTGCTCTTTACACATTCCAGATAGGAGCCCTTGGCTATTAATACTGGTAGTTTATCTTCATTGCCCAGCAACTGAGTTTTCCACCCACTTAACAGTGCCCTGCAATGAGTGGGGTTCTTAATTTCCATTCAGTCCAATTTAGTGGACTTCTCCTCAGTGGGCAGTGACTTTTGGGTCCTGTCTCGGCAGGTTTTCTCCCCAAGGTCATGAGGCACGCTCCAAACCCTCTTCCCGTCCTGAAGCTCTCATTCTGCCTTTCACATCCGAATTGACAAACCGCTGAGCTGGACATTTCTGCTTTTTCCTGCAGATCCGCCCTGACCCTCTCCACCCCGTTCCACGTCCCCACGGCTGCAGCAACCAGCAGCTTCCAGCTGGACTTGGCCAAAGGGAGGTCCCACAGGGAGCAGCAGGAGGGGCTGGGGTATTTATAGCCGCCCCGTCCCTCCGGGCCGTGTCCTTCTGGGGGCCCTGCGCACAGCTGCAGCTGTCTACCAACCACCCCCCTCGGCCCTCAAGCCCAGGGCAGTAACCGCTGCTTTTCTCGGCCTCTCCCAACCCTTCCCACAGCTTCGTCATGAGCTCTTTCCCCAGACTCTCTTCAATTGTCCCCTTGTGGGGGCCGCCTGTTCCTGAGGGGACTTTGGCCACATCCTGCTCTATGTGCGTCCTGTGGCTGCTGTAATGAAGGACCACAGACTGGGGGCTGAAACACCAGACATCTCTCCTCTCCTGTTCTGGAGGCCAGAAGTCCCGAGTCAAGGTGTCACAGGGCCATGCTCCCTGGAGGCTCTAGGGAAGGGTCCTTCCTGTCTCTCCCAGCTGCTGGGGGCTGCCGTCAACCCCTGGCTTGTGGCCACATTCCTCCAACCTCTGCTCTGTGGTCACTTGACCACATCTTCACCCGTTCCCCAGGCATGTCTGTGTCCCAATTTCCCCTTTATAAGGACACTTGTCATACTGGATTGGCTCACCCGAATGACCTCATCTTACCTTGATGAAATCTGCAAAGGGCCCACCTCCAAACAAGGTCGAATTCTGAGGTCCGGGGGTTGGAACTTCACCCCGTTGCTGGGTGGGGCACAATTCAACACAGGACGCTGTTGGAGTCCACCTCTGTGTCTGGTGTCAGGTTAGGGCCCAGGTTCACTGTTGTCCTGACGGGCGTCCCACTGACCCGGCACCTGGTACTAAAGGGCTGTCTTTTAGCCTATTTCTCTGCAGTGTCATCTTCACCACGATAAGTGCCTGCGCACATGAGGGTCTGTTCCATCCTCTTCTGTCCTTCAGTTCATTTCTTTCTTTGCTTTGTGGCGACACCACACTGGTTTTGTTACTAAGCTTTACAGTAAGAACAGATGTCTGATAGAGCAAATCCTTCCAAACTGAACTTCTGAAGTGTCTTGGCCGTTTTTAACTCTCAGCGTCTTCACACGTTTTAGAATCAGTTTGTAAACGTGCACAAGACACACATACTATTGGAATTTTGATCGGGAGCTTATTGATCTTAGGGGAACAACGGACATTCTTACAGCACTGAGGCTACCAATCCAAGGACATGGCGTATGAATTTATTTAGTCTTAATTTCTCAATACTAGCTTATAGCTCTCTGTGCAGAAGGCTGCACAATATTTTGTTGGACTTATTCCTACTTGATTTTTTTTACTGAATTGCAAATAAAGTCTCTCCAAATTTCGTTTCCTACTTACGCATTGCTCACATATAGAAACAGTTTATTTTGTGTATGGATCCTGTAGTCACTCACCTTCCTAAACTCATGCGCACATCTGCATCATTATCTGCAGGTTACCTTGATATTCTCCACACAGAATCACATCCACGGACACCTCAAGTTTATCGCTTCCTTGTAAATCCTTCCAGCTTTCGCTTCTTCTCTTCCCCCCGACCAGAAGGACCAGCCAGCCCCACGTACGTTCCAGGGCAGCTGCAGCAGTGGGCCCCAACCTTGTTCTCCAGCCTAGCAGGGAAGTTTTGGCACTTCCCCATGACGTGGGACGGTGCTCTGCGTATTTGGTAATCCCCCTCAATCAGATTAAGGAAGTTTCCTTTTATGTCTAGAGTGCTGTGAGTTTTTATCATAAATAGTTGCTGAGTTCTATCCAATGCCTTTTCTGCAGCTACAGTGATGATCACAGGGTTTTTCCCCCACCTATGAAGGTGATGAAATATACTGAGGGATTCACAATTGCAAACCAACCTTGCACGTCTGGATTAAGCTCTCCAAGGCTGTAATGCATCATCCTTTTCATATGTTGCTGAACTCGCTGTATCATGTGTATTTGGGGTTCTTGGGCCCACATTCTTGGGTGAGTGTGACCTGTAATGGTTCCTTCCCAGTAACGGTCCTTGTCGGGTTTTGTATCAGGTGCAGAAGCTGCGATGAGAAGGGACTGCAAGGCATGAGGGTGGGAGGGAGGACAGCAGCACGAGGCTGCGGCTTCAGTGGAGGCTGGAGGTGGCTGGAGATGGGGGGCCCCACATGAGCAACTTCACGGAGTCTAGAAATGAGGCAGCAGCCGGCAGGCAGGTAAAGTCGTCACAGCCACTTTCAAGATGAGAAGGCAGAGGCTCAGAGCATCTAAGGACACAGGCCCGTGGGGCAGGGCCAGCTCTGGAGCCTGTGCTTGCTCTCACCTGTTCCGTGACCATCAGCCCTGCAGGTCTCTGTGCAGCACAAGGAGTTCAGAATTCAACCAGTTCCAGTCACCCAGCAGGGGAGGGGCTCTGGAAACGGACCAGAGTTGACCAGAGGGCACACCTGGCTCCCGGCTGCCCCTCACTCCTCGTCTCCCAGGACTGAGGCCTCACCTTGCTCTGCCCACACAAGTGGTTTTGGGAGAAGGCCGGGCAGCGTGGGCCAAGCCTATTTTACCGAGCCACTACGGTCCCTAAAACCAGGGGTGGGGGCCCCCTGTGTGGCTTTGAGCACTCAGGCTCCCCTGGGACCACCTGCCGCGTCCCAGGATGCCACATCTGAGCCACACAAATATTTGGTGGCCATCCGGAGGGAGACCTCAAGGCCGCCTGGTCCGCCACGTCAGCAAGGAGCTCGTGACTTGATTACTAGTGGGAACACGAGGATCCTGGATGCCAGCCCAGGCGGGCACGGCCTGTTGTTCTTGGAAACAGCATGACTGCCAACACGGATGGGCAGGGGGTTTGTGGACAAGTCGCAAAGTGGCCATTGTTGGCTGCAGCCTCAACTAATAGATGGTAATTGTAGTGAACAGGAGGGGACCAGTGACAGCCTGCCACGTGGCCAGGAACCCTCTCCTGGCAGAGGACAAAAGAGCCACCGTCAAGGGCTCGGAACCCTTGTCTGAGGTGCCACTGGTCTCCCTCAGCCACTCCTGCCTGACCATGAACCTCCTGTTGCTGGCCATGGGGCTGATTCTGCTCGGCGGCCCCCACGCCCTGCACATGGGCCCTGGAGACCCCAACTTCGATGAGAAGCTGGTATCTGCCTTGGGCATCTGAGTGGGAGGAGGTGGCTGGGGGCAGCAGTGAGCAGGGACAGGACAGGACGCACCCCTCCCAGCCCCAGCTGCACCCTCGCCTGCACCAACACACCCACTTCTGCTCGGAAGGTCAAGGGCAAGTGGTTCTCGGTGGCGCTGGCCTCTAATGAGCCGAAATTCATAGCGAAGGACACGGACATGAAGTTCTTCATCCACAAGATCCAGGTGACCCCTGAGAGCCTGCAGTTCCACTTCCACAGAAAGTAAGTCTGGGAGGCGGGTGCCAGACGGGGCCGAGGCCCAGGTGAGCCCCCAGGGCCCCCGTTCCCTGCCCACCTCACGGCCTTCTTCCTGGGTTTTGGAGGGTAAGGGGGGATGCTGAGGCCAGAGGTGATGTGGGACAGGGCCGGGACAGTGTCCAAGGTCCAGTGTGGCCGAGCTCCATCCAGTGCCACCAAGGGGCTCCACAGGGAATGCCCGAGCCACGCCTTCTGGACCCCAGGTTGCATGGGGGTTGTCATCTTCTCCCAGGGTAAGAGGTATGTGTGTCCCAACTATGATGACGGCTCACAAAACGAAAAAGAAGTTTCAGTACACAGTGAACCGTGAGTACCAACGGTCAGCGTTGTCCAGCCTGGGAGCAGGGAGCCCTCTGGGAGCTTGGGGTGCAGCACGGCCAGGAGCTCAGCCTCCTGCCTCACAGGACAGTGTCCCCCCACTGGCCATGGCACCCCCGTGGGCACTGTCTGCTGTGGGTGGGCAGAATGCACTGGCGGAGGTGTCTGGGAAGGGTGGGAGGCCTGCATACAGTCCTGCCCCTGCCCGGGGCCTGGCTGGTCACTAGGAGCAAGTCGTCAGCCGTGTGAAGGGATGGGAGGGGTCCCAGGGTCCAGTCCTGGCCTGGTCGAGAATTCTGCACCCCCTCGCCTCCCGCCCCACCCCCACCCGCGATTCACAGATTCCGGCCACAAGACAATCTTCCTGGAGAAAGTGGACCCAAAGCACTTTGTCATATTCTGCGCCCACAGCATGAAGCACGGGAAGGAGACGGTGGTGGTGACCCTCTTCAGTGAGTGCCCCCTGGAGTCCCCCGCCGCCTGCACTCACACAGACTTCACCCCACGCCCTCCCGGCCAAGGGAAAGGGCAGGGCCAGCCCCACCCCAGGCCCCTGTGGGTCCTCAGGGTGGACGCTGGGCAGGAGCCCGCAGGAGACACAGGGACCCCAGCCACCCCGAGGCCATCTGGGAACAGGAGTCATAAATATCAGATAAATACATGAAATGTACACGAGCCAGTATCTCAAATAGATCCCAACCTCCTCATCTTCTTGAGAATCAAAAATAGACATTAAGGAAAATTCCAGGAACTCCTGATAGCATTGACTCCCACATGAGAGTGAAGGTTGTGCAGGTCCTCGCGTCCTGCCTGGGACACATGGCTGGAGAGTCACATCCCCGCACCCGCTCCCCCCACCACCCCCACCACCCCCACCACCCTTCAAGGGCCCCGGTCTCCAGGAACAACAAGGTGGAGACAGACGAGGCCCCGTGTGCGAGCCTTCCTCTCTCCCTTCAGAGATGGCGGGGTCCTGGGTTTGGGGGTGAAGTGTCCTTTCTCCGTGAAATTGCAGAGTTGGGACACAGGGGCCTGTTAAAATGTCTGTAATTTAGGAGATGTACAGGCTGGCCACCTCACACTGGGCGTGAAAAGTTTAAGGGCTCTTAGTTGGACTTCAATGACCACTGGGGTTCAGAGGCAGAATCAAGGTGTGGCTCTCGAGGTTGGTTCCTTCCAGCCTCCTCTGGAGGCTCCAGGGGAAGGTCCCTCCTGCCCCTCCCAGCTCCCTGGTATCCCCGCTGACCCTGGGCCGTGGCCACATCACCCACCTCCATCTTCACATGGCTTCTCCTCTGTGTCTTGAATCTCCCTCCTCTTTTTCTTATAAGGACACTTGTCATTAAATGTAGGGCCCACCCTGAATCCAGGATGACCTCCTCATCCCAGGACCCTTAACTTAACCTCAGCTGCAAAGGCGCTGTTTCCACAGAAGGTCCCTGTCCCAGGTTCCGGGGCTAAAGATTTCGACACATCCCTTTGGTGGACCCAATTCAACCCGCTGTAGGCAGCATTGTTAAGACAACCTCATTTAGTAAATGTACAGGCTGGAGAACCTACGCTGGGCCCCCAAACCTGCCGGGCTGGTTGGGCGGTTTGCACTGGCGCACAAGGTCCAAACATCCAGGGACCCATGGCTGTACCCAGGCTTCGATTCTGGCTCAGCACTTAGTGTATGAGGACAACTTCTCAGGTCCTCTCCAGCATCTGACCCCACACCACCGAGAGCCCAGTTGTCTACGTGAAGGGGCAGGGGTCACTGCTCCACAGCCGCCTTATGGAGAGCCGCCGGCAGCCCTGGGCCCAAAGCTCTTTGCATCTGCTCCGTGGGGTGTTGGTGCTCAGGGCTGGGCTCACAGGACATGCAGCCTGGGTACCCACGTGCTGTCACGGCTCTTCCAAAGACGGCTGTCCGTCGGTTTGCCTGCCTTGAAACAAGCTTGTCAAGGACGGGGACACCTGCAGACTCTCCTTGGGCCCACCCCTTTATCCCAGTGTGGAATAAACACACGGGGACAGTGATGCCAGGACCCAAGGAGAGGCCAGACCCCAGGCAGGATGTCGAGCGAGCTCTGTGCTGTCCTCGCCTCCTCAATGACCCAGCATGGGGACATCTGGGCCCAGCTCTCCACCCTGCTCACGGCAGCTCCTGTCCCCACGACCATACCTGTACCCCGAAAATCCAAGGCAGTCTCCAAGCCCACAGAACTCCACTGCCCGTTGTCCCAAATAACCAGCAAGAGGGACAGCCGCATCACTCTGTCCACAGGCCGGACCCCTACCGTAAGCCCGGATGTCATGTGGATGTTTAAGAAGTACTGTAAAACCCACGGGATTCACGCAAGCAACATCGTTGATCTGACCCAAACTGGTAGGTGCCCAGCCCCCGCCAGCCACAGGAGGCCGAGGGGCTTGGACGTCTGCTCAGCACATCCTGCTCCTCTTTGCTCCTCTCTCCACAGATCGGTGCCTCCACGCCCGCCACTAGGTGGGCCGAGGGCCCAGGTGGGTGACCTCTGACCCTGTGAGGGTAGCAGCAGGTGGGGCCCTAGATGGGCATGGTTGGGATAGGGGGGCCCTTGGAGGACAGGCGGCAGGTGCCGGCAAGGAGCTGATGGCTCAGAGATTCAAAACACCAGTGCCACAGGCAGGACTCAACGCTGTCCCGCCCACCGAGTCCTCCGCAGACCCACGTGGACGGGCCTGCCGGGGGCAGCAGGGGCCTGTGGACAGGCTGAGGGTAGGTCTACAGCAGCAGGGCTGTGGGACAGCAGGTTGCACGCTGACACACGGCCCCAGTCTCTCGCCCGGAGGAGGGCCGGGGGCAGCGAGGAGATTGGGCCCAGCTCTCGGGAAGGTGCCCCCACTCCTCCCGCAGGTCTGCCCCACTTGCCCCACCCCCAGCCCTGAACCTGCCGTGCTCCCTCCTGCTCACAGGGGCGTCTCCCAGGCGCTGTGCCACCCTCCCCAAAGGACCAGAAAATTGAAGTCAACCCAAGGAGCCTTCAGCTGCCCTGCCCCCTAGGAAGCCCTCCTGGACACCCCTCCCCATGGAGCCCAATAAACGACTGACTCCAGACCAGGCGTGTTCTGTGTGGGTGTGCTTCACCCCAGACCACGAGCTCAGCCGGTGACCTAACGGTGGCCAGGAGCTGCCCAATGACACCTCATCCTGGGGCCAGGGCCGCTGGGGCCGGGGGGATGGGGACCCTCCTGGTGAGACCTCACCACCATGGGCTCATGTCCACATGGTTTGAGGAAGATAGTTCACCAGGATGCTGTTCAGAGGGCGATGACGGGAGACAGTGCCAGGAGGGCGTGAGGCCGGACCCCACAGCCACCCTGGTCCCCTCAGTGTCGGCTGCAAGCAGTGGCGGTCCCAGGGCTCGCCACTTGGTGGTGACAGCAGGGGGGTCTCCCCTGGCAGACAGCAACAGCTCTGGTCGGGGCAGCAGGCTGAGCCTGTCCAGCTTTGTCACTCGATTCCAGGCTAGACCCAGCTCAGGGGGCCCTTCTGACCACATGCTCAAGACCCCTCTAAATGACAGTGGCTGAGGCCCTGAGGGCAGGGACAGTCGCTGGGCAGGCAGCAGGGGACATTACCCCTCCCCGAATCACCCAAGCCTGGTGAGCGCCAGCCTGCAGCCTCCCTCCAATGCACACAGTGCCCAACCAGGGCTCCCACCACCCCAAGCCGCAGCCCAGAAGGCCGGCCTGAGCCCCCAGACTCCCCCTCCACGGGAGCCCAGCGTTGGCGAGGCCCCCCACCCCAGAATGGACAAGCTCCTTCAGGCCATGCATCAAGGCCACTCCTGCCCTGGGGCAGGGGGCTCTCTCCAGTGGCTGAAGGCCCCCCAGGCAGTCCCTCATAGCAAGCTCTGCCATGTGGCACCAAGATGAGTGTCAGCCCTGCATGAGGGGGAGCTGGCCACACTGTCCCTTGGTCAGAGAAGGAAACCACCCGCCACACACATGGCTGGGACACAGCTCCCAGCCCCTGGAACCCACCCCAGGCCACAGGTCAGCACCTGGGGCGGCTCCGACCTGGCCCACTCTGCCTGGCTCCCTCAGACACTCCGTCCCCACCCCTGCCTCCTCCATCAGAAGCCCGTGTCCCCGGTATCTGCCTCACTCCTCCCCCTGTAAGTGCCAGGGCCTCCTTGACATTGCGCTGCTGCCAACTCTCGCAGCCCCAGGGCCCCAGATCATCTGGTAGCCGAGTCTCTATCCTCATCTGCCTCCATCTCTCCGAGGGCGGCAGCAGTCACGTTCCCACTGGCTGGACAGCCTGGGCGGCCCTCCGTGCCCCACCTCTCCTTCCTGCATCCTTTGTAGCCCCACCCCTGGTCCACCCCATGGGCACCCTGGGCTACCGCCTGTTGGGGTCCTGGTCTGGGGATACCCTGTCTGCTCCTTGTCTCTTCATCTCAGCACAAGCCACTCTCACCAGAGCCCCCGGCCCCCACCCTGTTCCTTTCTCCCCAGAAGGCTCTTTGTCCCTGTGCCCCATGGACCATCCCAACCTTGGCTTCCCACCCTCACTATACCAACCTGGGTCCCCTCAGGGGGCCACAGGACCTGTAGGTCCCTCCCCCACCCACCCATTCCCCTGCCCAGGGGTCTGTGGTTGGGGTCTGGCCTCTCCTGGGGGACGGAGCACCTGGAGGACAGGGGAAAAGGCAGTGAGTGGACAGTGATTTCCGGTTTACTCTGGAGAAATGAGTCCCCTTCCCCGGCCTGGCACCAAGGCGGCCTCTTGGGACAGTTCTCGAGCTGAATAAATGTCCAGTTGACTCCAAGGCCTATTTGTAGGTCACTGACCATCTCTCCTTATGTGACTCCTTTACGGGTCATGTCCCTGTTCTGAGCACATGCTGTGCCCCAGGACCCCAGTAGGGCACCGCCCACCGGACAATGCCCCTCTCCCTCCCAGGGCCCCCAGCTTTGCCTGCAGCCTCAGGACGCGCCTGCCCACCCGGCAGACGGCAGCGGAGCAATTCTAACCACCCATGGACATGGCCACTTTGCTCAGTCCTGGGCGCATAAAGGGGTGGCAGACGCCCATCACTGTTTGTCCTCCTAACTTGAATTCCCCCCCCTGTGTGCTTGGGGATGGGGGGGCCGGCTCCGGATAAGGACAAAGGGACCTGTCCTGTCATCAGAGCTAAGCCGGCTCCATGCCGCCCTCCAAAGGTGGCTTCAGAAACGCCAGATTCCAGCGACAACTGCTCTGAGGGCCGGGCCTGCACCCCCGGCTGGGGGATCCTCACTTAGGCCCAGCCAGTGACACTAGAAAGCCCCAGAGCTGAGGGCTGGGTGGATGGGGGAGGGGAGGGTGCAGCCTGACAGTGGGGTCCTGCTGGGCCGCGCCCCCTCTGTGCAGGTAGCGCCTGCTGCGTCCTACCTCCAGGTAACAGGCCCCTCTGGTTGGGGGAGAGGGTCACCTTGAGAGCCCGGGGGAGGTCGTACCAAAGCTCCTGGCTCCAACCCACTCCCAAAATAACCCAGTAATCACCAGCGCCACGGCTCTCCAAACCCACCCCTGAACGCAATCACAGCCAACAACAGCTGTAACTCGGTTCAGAAGGGGCCGGAGGGAGAGGAGAGAGTGGGAAGCAAGCTGTTCCCTGAATCCCTATGTAGCTGCTTTCAGCTCGAGCAGCAGCAGCAGCAGCAGCGACAGCCAAGGGCCCAGGCGACAGTGCAAGCACGCGCCCCCACCCAACGCCCTGAGGAGCGAGGGAGGCCGGCCTGACAGCCAGCCGGTGTGGGGGCCTGGGATGCCATAAAGAGACTGCGACGAGCCTGTGTCCACAGCCCCAGGGCCTGCAGGATAGGGCCCCCGGGGCCGGCAGGTTGACCCCTGCAGCTCCGGCCGCTCTCTCCTCCACTCCCGGGGCAGGCATTTCATCAACCACTCTTGCCCTGCGAGCCTGACTGGGCCTCGGGATCCTTCTGGACGCTGGCTGGAGCCAGCACAGATGAGCTCCACCTGCTGCCTGGGGAGGGTCCTGTCCCTCACCTTCCAGTGGGGAGCCTGAGTGTCAGGCAGGTCCCACCTATGTGCCCCCTCGGGGCCTCAGTCCGGGTTCAGAATAAGCCAGGGTCCCAGTTTCCAAACCCCTCACCAGGGGCTGGGGTGAGGCCAGCCTGGCTGGGGTCAGGGATCCTCAAAGTAAGCCTGGCCAGAGACCCCAGGAGTCTCAAACAGAGCACGCGCCTGGCCCCAACAGGGGCACTGGGCAGAGCCCGTCAGGCTGTTCTGCTGGGGAGGGCGGGGCTCAGACAGCCTGGCAATTATGTCCCACGGGGGGTGGGGGGTGGGGGGGCAGTTCTGCCCCAGGGCCCCCTCCTTGCTGGGGGAACCAGAAACTCTCAGTGGGCGGCAAGGTGGGTGCCTGCTCAGCCCCCTGCAGTGGCCCATGGTGACCACCCAAGCCTGTGCTCAGCCACCTCCCACTGGGCTCAGGGCACTGGGCCAGCGTCAGGGGACAAGCTCATAGTCTGCACTCCAAGACGGGCAGTGGACACAGAGCAGAGTTGGGGGCATGCAGGTGGGGGCCGGTGAGCCAGAACCCTGAAGATCTGCAGAGTCCAAACCTGCCAAGAGGCGGCAGTGGCCTGCACACACACGCGCACACAGGCACACGTACTCATGTGAACACACATGCATGTGCGTGCGCACACACAGTCTTTTAGGAGACACTCTTGACATCAGACTGTGTGACTTGACCAGTGAGGAGCCAGAACAGTGAAAACTGACCACAGAGCCAGCCCCACACCCTCAGGCTCTCAGAGCCTGGAATGTTTCTGGAACCCCGGCAGCCAGACCAGGGGAGGCCCTTCCACAGACAGGGCTCCTGGGGCACAGGTGAGGGCCTGACCACAGCTCTGCTCCACCCGAGGCCTGAGGGCAGGACTCCCTCAGACACGCCCCCTCTCTGCACAGGGTTTTCAGGAAGCCCACAGGGGAGGAGAGGACACGGGGGTCCTGAGGATGGCGGTCTAGGGGCACCCACCTGGACCTCCCCCAGCCCCCTCCCTGCTCCTCTTGGCTCCCCCGGGGCAGGGTTCCTGATGACGCCAGCTCAGCTCCGCCTCTTGCCCACGCCCGCTGCTGCTACCTGTGCTGCAATGACTCACTGAGCCAGCAGGGAACAGAACGTCCTGGCTGCAGGGGTGGAGGCACGAGCAGGCGCTGGGCAGCTGGGGTAGGGGGCTCTGAGCCCACACTCAGGAGGCCCTCCTCTCCTGGAGGGCAGAGACCCCTCTGCCCCTAGAGCACTCACTGCGGGGACCACCGAGGGCCTGGAGCCCACTGTCTCTGGAAGGGGTCAAGCAGGATGAGCCCCTAGTGGGCCCAGGTCAGAGAGAGGTACCCACCCTCACTGTGGCTGAAAGGCGGTGGGACACAGGGCAGGGTCAGCCCCACCAGACCACAGGAGTGAGGGCCACCCCCTGCCGTAACCCAGCCCTTCCCCGGAGCCTGGGGGTCAGGAGCAGCTGGGGCTGGAGCTGTGCCCACCTGGAGGCAATCCAGAACCCAGAAGCCAGGTGGCCTTTGCCCCAGGGCCTCCAACGGGCCCCCTGCACAGGGAGTGCAGAGGCCGCCAGCAGCAAAGGTCCTTGAGGTGCTCCAGCCTGGAAAAGAGGCACCAACCAGGATCTCCCCAGATGGACCCCGCCAAGGGCCACAAGGCCCCCAGCCCAGACCAGCCACACGGGCACAAAGAGTTGGGACCCAAGACCACCTCTCTGGGGAGCGGGCCCAGGACACAGAGCTCTCAGAACTCAGTCTACAGCCTCCCCGCCATGCTGCCCACGGTCCCCGGGCCCCAGGGCTGGCTTATTTAGGGATCCCACAAGACCCAGAACATCACAGAAGCAAAACCCCAGGCAGGTGCCTGCGCCCTGAACGGAAGTGGTGCCATCCGCCCAGTGAGTCGCACTAATTACACACGAGTCCTCCTCCGGGAAAATCACCTTCTCTCTTTAATATGCAGCCTCCACTCGAATCACAGCACAGCTGCAACCCAAACCCAAAATAAAACAGCAGAGCACGTGGCACAAGGCCCCAGCCGCCACTCCCCGCAGCCCGGCAGGCCTCCTGCCACCTAGTAGGCAAAGAAGTCGGGGAAGAGGCTGTCCACCTCGTCCCTCAGGGCCAAGCCAGGGCCACCCACGTCCGAGCCCCACGGCTCTAAGGGGGCATCCAGGAGCTCCTGGGAGCCGGGCTCGGGGTCCACCAGGAAGCCCGGCTCTGCCCTGTCCAGAGAGCTGCTCCTGGCTGGGGCCTGAGAGCCGGCACCACGGCCTCTGCCCTCCAGGGACCCTGGAAGGAGAAGGGACCTGTCAGCAGGGCGGGCAGGTGCCCCAGTGCCCGGGGCGTGCCAAGGTGGGGTCAGTGTGCAGAAGAGGGACTACCCTCCCTCGTCTGTCCCACCCGACTCAGAAGGTGTGGCTCATCAGTAAGATGACCAGGTGGGGGGCGCACTCCCACCAGCCCTGCTGGACACCCAGGAGACCCACTGGGCCAGAACCAGGAAGGCGTGTCCCCCCCAAACTAAATCCTAGAGACACTCAACTCATCACACATCCTGCTGCCTTTGTGGAGACACAGCTGAGAGAAACGGCACTGACTCTGACACACACGACACACACCATCCCCCACACCACGCACTCACAAACTCTTGCTCATGTGCACACATCACCTTTTGTTCCCCTCACCAGGGGTCCCGACAACCACCAGCAGAGGAGGAACCGGGAGCTCAGAGACAGACACTGAGACCCTGGTGTCACACAGCAAGCTGGGCCCAGGCAACAATCCCAAATGCCCGCCCAGCCCACGTGGGGATCAGCTGAGACCCCAAAGCCTGCCCCCGAGCAGGGGAGAAGGTGGCCTGCGCCGAGCGTCTCCCACTCACCCAGCCACCAGTCGGGACTGGCAGTCAGCAGGAAGGACGTCCGGTCTTCCACGTCACATCTCGACACAGACCTGGACGGGGAAGAAGACCCCACCCTGAGTGGCCCCAAGTGGACGCTGGTCCCCGTACCTCAAGAGAAACACATGGGCCCTGAAACGCAGCTTTGGGATCAGAGACAGAAGGGTGCCCCCTCTGGCCCTGCCCCTCACCCGCCAGCTGGATCACTGGATCTGGAGGGAGTGCAGAGCCTCCGGTGAGCCAGCCCAGCGCAGACGGCCACGTGCTGCGGCTCTGCTGGGTCCTCTCCAGCCAGCACCACGCTCCCTGCCCACGCCCCAGCTGGTGCGGCTCACAAAACGCAAACTCATTTACTATCAGCCAAAACAGAGGACAATTAGGAAGACAAAAGTGTTTTCAGAAACACACATCAGGAAGCCACACGGCAGAGTCTGGCTGATCCGGGCCCGGGCTGGCGGCTTCGGGCATCCACACACACACTCCGAGGGTGTAAGGGACAGAAACCTCCCAGGCGGGTGGGCCCAGGCAGGGCTGGAAAGAGGTGTGTGACAGCTTATGCACACGTCCACCAGGGCACCCACCTGGCATCCAGTGTCATGGCCATGTCAGCCCCCTCAGCCTGCCCCAGGCAGGTCTGAGCCTCATCCCCTTGAGGCCAGAGTGGTGGTGGCCTCAGGACCTTGGAGGGACTTGGGCCCGGGGGCCAGGGCACCAGGCTGGGAGACTCTAAAAGAGAAGTGAAGCATGGGTCAGCTCTCCTTCCTGGAGGGTGGCCCTCCCGGAGACCTCAGCCCCGCCCACTGTACCCTGCACGGGGACACACAGGGCTCAGACGCAGGAGGCAGACAGGTAGCCAGAAAGTGAACGCCCAGAGATTAGGGGCCTTACACCTAGAGCCAAGGCAGCTTCCTGGAGGAGGCGCCCAGTGGGCCTCAAGTCAAATATGGGGCTCAGATCTTGGGACCCTCTGGCCCTCCCCTCCATGTGCCCACAATCTCGGACCCTGGGCTCCACCCTCAGACCTAGCTCCCTGCTGTGTGACCCTCATGCCTTGCATAGGGGTCCCAAAGTTCCCTGGTGGCTCCAGATCTGTCGACAGTGAGACACCCTCCCCTCTGCAGGTACCCCTGGGGAGTCAGAAAGCACAGTCTCGCCCTCCCCTGGCGCTCGGGGACTACGGCCCATGGTAAACACATGGAGGTGGCTTAAACGCCATCACCAGCAACCACGGTCCAAGGAGTGACAAACACGCAGGGTGGGGGGTCTAGTGTGACGGGGACACAGTTGTCAGAGGCGCCTGTGGCTTGGCTGGGGGCAGCACCAGAGAACAAGGGTCCCGTGCAGAGGAGGGAACGCCTTGACCATGACCCGCCCAGTCAGAACAGAGCAGCGGGATGGAGCGTGGGAGGGACAGGCCTCTGGCCCCACAGAGGGACAGGGCACAAGGCTGCTGCGGGGAGGAGCTGCTCTCAGGAGCCAGACACAGCAGTGGCCGGCAGGGGCGACAAGGACGGGCAAGTCCCTCTACGTTCCCACACTTCCTGGGGGACCTGGGGACACGCAGAAGCCCAGGGTGAAGGAGAGGATGGGGCCTGTCCTTGGGGAGCAGGGGCAGGCTAGGAGACCGGCTAGCTTGGACCCCATTCTCTGGCAAGGGACACAACAGAGACAACAGCCTAAGAATGATCAACAACTCCCAGCCACCTCAGGCCGCACACCTGCCCCTCCTGGGAGCCCTTATCCTGTTTTGTATGAGAGCCAAGGACAGCATGGGGTCCCTGAGGCTCACCCCAACACATGGGTTTCTCACAACAAGGGAAATGACAGTAAATGTCCAACCCCTGTTTGGGAACAGACCTCGCTGTCCTCGGGTTCGGAAGCTATTCCACGGGGCTCGCCCGCCTTACCTCTGGACAAGGACGTCACCTGCGGCCATGCTGGTACCCACTTGCTTACCAGGAAGGGCCGGTGGCCCAGCCAGCACCTCGGCCACTCCTGACAGGACCTCACCCTCATCCACGCCCACAGTTGCACAGCTCGGGGGTTCCTGTTGCCTGGATGGTATAAAGACAAAAAGTGGAGCTCTGAGTAGTGTGTCTGCTGCCCCCATGGGTCCCCCAGCCCTGCAGGAGACACGAACATGGTCACACCAGATGCTCCCGTCCCAGGATCCGGTGCACCTGCTGGGGTCTGATTTGCCAGGGCCAGCTGCAAAACCTCCTTCTGCCACTTGTGCCACATCTCCTTAGGGGGAGCAACAACCTAAAATTGAAATAAGTGCAAAAAGCAACAACGGTCAACCAGGAAACCCACAGGAACAGTGGGCTGTGGACCATCACTGGCTGCCCTGCCTGGGGTTCCGGAGAGGCCTGGGTCCCAGAGGTCCACCCAAAGTGCAGACCCTGGTCCTCACGACTGGTGGGGGAGAGATGCTGAAGGCTGTGTCTATCCAGAGACCTCATGGCAACAAGACTTCACCTCTCACTGGTACTGCGGGCGGGGTACCAGGGATGTCAGTGGAGGCCAAAGCTCGTCCCCCAGGGCACGAGCATCACCCCCAGAGGTGGCGCATGGGCAGAGTCTGCACAGATAGAGAAGTGCCTGCTGACAACACAGACGGCCCTGGCTGTGCGGGGGGGGGGGGGGGGGGGGCTGGCAGGGGGCAAGATGCCCCACAGCGGCTCCACCTCAGGGCTGACCAGGCGGCCTCGTACAACTCACAGCATGCTGCTCTCGGCTGGGCACCAGGGTGCTGGCCAGCCGGAGAAACTGCACCGACATCTCCAGGACCGAGGCCATGTCCTCCCGCCGGCCATCAAAACGGGGCAGCAGGGCGCGCAGGTGCTCACAGCTCGCAGAGATCCGCTTCCTGCTTCCGGATGAGCAACAGAGGCCATGAGACAGTCTGGCCAGGAGAAAGGACTGCAGCCACCAGCACCCCCTCAGAGCAGGCCCGGGGCTCCTCAGGTACAAGCACCACAAGGCCAAGGCCACTTGTTAGTTCTCCAAGTGGTCTGAGCCCTTCAGGGATCCATGTCAGGGCAAAGACTGGCCCTGACCCCTGGCCACAGGCCATCCAGATGTTTGCCCCTGGCCACCGCCAGCCCAAGCCTGCTCCGGGCTGTGGGAATGGGGCCCCTTTATTGGACAAACTCACAAGCCTGTCCCAGCTGCCTGAAAACCCAGTCGCAGCCACAAATCTGATCTTCTCTGGTGCCCCCCACTCCTCTCCAAGCCTCCCGTCCCCCGACCGACAGGCGCCCACCTGCGCTCCCTCTCGCTGAGCACGTTCCGCGGGAGGCAGGGGCCGGGACCCTCGGCACCTGCAGGGGCGGTGACCAGGCCCGAGCCCTGGCCAGGGTCCTCAGAGCACTGGGCGCTGGACGGGGAAGATTTGCTGCTGAGAACAGAATCAAGAGCCGGGGCTCCGTGAACCCCAGAAACGCCACCAGAGCCCAGATGCAGCAACGGACGTCCTTGGGGAGCCGGTGCAGGACAGGGCCTGGGTCGCCCAGGAACACGGCCCGGGCCCTCCCTCCTGGCACCGCACCCTCCTCCCCTCGAGGGCGGGGGTCGAGGGCTCTGCCCCAGGTGGGCCAGGCAAGAGTGGAGACAGGCGCCTCGGTCCATTAGAACTGGGCGTAACCGCAGGGCCCTGGACACCTCATGCGCCCCTGGGCAGAGGCCTTCCTCCTGACCGCCTCCGGCACCCCACAACTGCTCACCTGCCTTCGCGGGGGGCGGGGACTCGGCGAACCCCAACACTGGGCTCCGGCCCGGGGGACGCCATCAGTGCGCAGCGTCAAGAGGCGGCAACAAGGCCTGGGACGCCTCACGCGTGCGCGTCCTGCCAGCCCCGCCCACTGACGTGCGCTCCACGCGCCCCCACGTGCTTCCCACCCAGGCAGCACCTGGCCCACCTCCCAGGCGCGCCCGCCCCCATGCATGTGCTTTGAGTCACCCCCACGCCACCCCGCCCTGCCCTTGGCCCTTGTCGTATTAGTGCTGTTTTTCCCATGGAGAAGTTGCCAGAAGGTGGGGGTCTGGACAAGTTGCCAGGAAGTGGCGCCCTGCATCTGCCTGCTCCAAGCTCCCAGCCGGGTAGCTGGGTCGGGGCCCAGCCGAAGTGGTCCTCCTCCCACTTCCCGGGGCTCAGCCCAGCTCCCACTCAGTGTGTTCTCCACTCACCTGTCCACCCGTGAGTGCCGACCTGGGCGCTGGCAATTTGGAGGCGCCGGCCCAGCCCTCCAGGAGCTCACGACTGGGGCCAGGGGGAGGGGGAACAAGTAAATTACTGGCCTGTAGAAGGAGGGGGGCGTTCTCAGGGTGGAGTAGTGATTTCCACAAGGATAGAGCTGGGCAGCGACCTAAGCAGAAAACACATCGGGGGCCCAGGCCGTTCCCTGGGCTGGCACGTGGGCAGGTGGGATGCCCCACGGCCCCCGTGGCAGGAGGAACTGACCTCACCTGAGAGCAGAGAGGCAAGGGAACTACAGGGGTGGGAGGAGGAGATGAAGGTTTCTGGAACGTTGTAGGGCAGGCACGGGTGGGAGGGGAGTGGGGAGGCTGGTCTGAGAACTGTTTAGCCAGCATCCATGGGCTCAGGGGCCAGTTAGGGACAGCGGGGAGGGTACCCACCTGTCCCCCCGTTGCCAGCAGGTGCAAGGTCCGCGTGTGCCCATCCTCTTCCAGGGCGCTCTGCCTGCCGTCAGGCGCCGTCATCCACCCGGGAGCCAGGAGGCATCCTGACACCTCTTAGCCCCACCCTTGATCCCACCCACCCTCTCTGTGCCTTCCCTGCATCCTAGCTTGCCTGAAGGCTGGCTGGCCTTCCTGCCTCCCCCATCCGTGTTCCTGGCCTGGCCCCTCACTCCCTGGGCTCAGCCCCAGGTCGGCCCTGACACAGGCCTCGGCCCAGCTCCCACTATTCCTCTGCTGCCTCCATGCCCCACCCCCTCAGCTCGAGCCTCCCTCCCCAGCGGGGAGCTCCTCACAGCCCCAGTGTCCGCAGTTTCCTGGGGGCTCCGGAAGAACACCCTCTCCCTCTCCTGAGGCTCAGCACACGTGGTCTCAGGTCTGTCTGCTCCTCTTCCTCCATCTCCAGGGGCCGGCCCAGTGCTGGGCGTGCGGGAGTCGCTCAGTCAACATTTGGAGGAATCATGGATGGAAGATCAGGCAGAGTGGAGACCCCTCTTGGGCCCCTGGGGCAGGAGAGGGCCACGGGTGAAGGTCAAGCTGCTCAGATTTCAGTTGAGAAGCCTTCAGGGGGAGGCCTTCAGGGGCCGCTGGGTGTGTCAGGGGCTATTTGTTGGGGGAGTTCACCAGGGAGAGGGGCTCCTATCCCAGGAGGGAGACAGGAGGGAGCTGAGGCAGGTACAGCCGCAGCCATGGGGGTCTGGGGGCAGTCTGCCAGGAGTGGGGCCTGGGCGGGAAAAGGGGACAGAGCGTAGCCCCAGCAGAGGCTCTGGGCTGCAGGCAGATTCCTGGGGTGGAGTTCTGGGCAGTGGGATTTGGGCCGCCCAAGATAAGTGAAAAGTCAGGGGCAGTACCACAAGCCCTGTGAGTGGGGTGCTGGGGTTTGAGGGTGCCGCCCATCGGCTTGGGCCCGTGTCCCCATCACTGCTGGGCTCGGCAGCCTGAAGACAGCACAGAGGAGGAGGACCCAGCGGCCCAGGCCAGGGCTGCTGGTCAGATAGGAGAACTGGTGGGGGGTGGTGACCAGGGGCACAAGGCTTCAGGCCACATCGGGGAGTAGGGAGAAGGGGGCCGTGGCCTGTGATTAAGGGGGGGAGGCAGGGGACAGAAGTCACATTGAGGTCAAGGGTGGGGCTGTGACGATGGCAGGGGCCTGAGGCTGGATCAGGGCTTGAGGAGACCAGTTTGTCAGCCTGTACAGGCCCTCGCGTTTGTGGGGATGTGAAGAGAGGCCAGGCTTCCTGCCCTCAGAGGGCCGACAGTGCCCAAGAGAAGGCAGTGCCAGAGCCAATTGGCCAGGGTGCCCAGGGGCACAGCAGAAGGGGCTGAGCAGCGAACCTGGCAGCCTGGCTGCCTTGCTAGAGCACGTGGCTGGAAGTCAGGGCCTGGGGCCTTTTGCCCTCCTTGCTCCTGGCTGGGGAGGGATGGGCAGGCCAGCCTTCTAGGGCTTGGCTCCTCCATGGCAGAGCAGGGCCAGGTTTTGGTTTCCCTGAAGCCCTCAGGGATGCCATGGGGTTTGTCAGTCTCCCATCACTGACAACACGATAATCTTCTTTCACTGACCAGCCAGCAGAGCACCTCCAAGGGGCCTGCAAGATGGACGTGCAGTGACAGGAGTCCCAGGGGGAAGCCAGAGTCCTGCTGGGGGCTGTGCCTGGTCAGGGGTAGGTGGGACCCCAGCAGCAGCAGCATCTGCCTCTCTGGAAGGAGGGGGAAAAGCCTCCAAGATGTACGACTGCCAGTGAGCCAGGTAGGGGCACAAGATGCACCACTTCTTGGGACTTTGGAACATGCCCCCCTTCTGCCCAGTGGCACACCTCCCCCCAAAGCATCTGTGTTCAGTCTGCTGTCTTGTGGAAGCAAACAGGGACAGGACCTCAGGAGAGATGCTGCAGGTATCAGGACCACGAAGTACATGCCATGCACCCTCAAATCACCGGGCCCAGCTCTGCTCTAGGGACCCCCTGCACTCACCACCCCACGGGAGGCTGAGTTGGTGCCTCGGGCCTTGAGAAAAGCTGCATGGGTGGTGCTGGCTGAGGTCCTCCCACCCCATCTGACTCCCTTTCCTTCTCTGGTCTGCCTCAATCTCTCTCTCTGTGTCTCTGTGTCTCTGTGTCTGTCTCTGTCTCTGTCTCTCTCTCTCTCTGCTGCACTCCTAGTTCAGTGAGGGTTTGGACAGCACTGCAGACCAGCAAAGGCTCTTGAGCACCAGGAACAGAATGCAGGGCTCTACCTGCCTGGGGCTCCATGTGAGGTCACCTGAGTGGGGTGGAAACAGAGCATGTGGCTGGGTGTGGTCGTGCCCGGGGTCCCACAGTGTCAACACACCTGAAGTAGGTTTGCTCATCCATCATGCAGCAAGCCAATCTCTGATGCCAGGTGCAGTGGAAGAAAGTAGAAATTTTATTGCAAAGCACTGAGCAAGGAGAAGGGGCAGCTAACACTGTAACCCTGAA
The DNA here is from genome assembly GCF_041296235.1 of Equus asinus. NCBI lineage: Eukaryota > Metazoa > Chordata > Mammalia > Perissodactyla > Equidae > Equus > Equus asinus. The sequence goes on from NC_091799.1 coordinate 10,858,656, forward strand.
CTCCCTGAAAAGCTATAACCTAGGGTTTGGTTTTTTCATTCTTCTCCTTGAAGCACCAGTGCATGGTTGTATATCGTAGTTGTAAGTCCTTCTAGTTCTGTGAGCCACTGCCACAGTCTGGCAACTGACAGATGGTGTGGTTCCACAACTGGGAAACAAACCTGGGCCACCGAAGCGGAGCATGCTGAACTTTAACCACTAGATTATCAGGGCTGGCTCTGCAACCTAGGGTTTTTATCTGGAGTTTTAGGTAGGGGAGGGGGAGCATGTGGCCTTGGGGGCTGAAGTTCTAAGAGTGCGAATTAAATGTGCAAATTCAGGGGGGCGGGGTTCTATGTGCTGCATGTGGTGGATTTTTAGTCTGTGCCATGTAAAGCTTACAGTTGGTCATTGTAGCTTCTCAGTGCTCCTGCACAATGCTTAGTCAGGCTGAGGGCTGTCAGCAAGTTGCTCTCTTATCACCCATCCTCCTGCTGTTCTGCAAGGCAAGCTCAGAAACATTGGTTACTTTGTTTCTCTCCTTAACCTTGTGGGTACAGGCACAGTTTCACCCTAATCCAGGGAAATTTTAACTTTCTCATCCTCAGTTTCAATCCCCACTGTCTTATGATCATTCCTCAATCTTGGGAATGGGAGCAAAGACCACTCTAGCTACTTCCTGCTGTGCAAGGGCTAAGATCAGGGTCAGAGGAATGAAATTGCTCTGCCTTTATTTTAAAATATTTTTGGAACCAAGTGGGGAGAGTGAGATATGCTTAGCATGATTAATACTTTAGTACTCTGATCAATGGCTTTGGAATAACACTTAAATCCACATTTTGTAATTACATAGATGACCACATATATTAGCAAAATAGACAGCCAAAATTTTAGGATCCCCTCCATAAAGGGCCTCAGTCCTTGGGGAACTCAGGAGAAGAGGCCTGTAAACCAATCAAGGTTAGGGCCTGGAACCCAAGTGAAATGTAATGTAGACAAATAGCCTGCTCTCTAATACTCCAATAAGGAAGGTAAGAACCTGGGAGTCATCTGTTACTTATCTTTAGGAGACTTCTGAACAGCAACTTGAGGTCTATCAGAAGTTCACGTGTCCATTCGGAGAAGTCAATGTCTAGAGTATGGAGCCAGCCAAGGTTTGGGTGACCGTGGTTGTGATGTTCTTCTGCGGCCTTGTTCCCATTCCCTGTGGCATTTCTTGTATGGTCCCATCCAGCGGGGATGAAGTTGACCTTCTGGGTGCTTGTGTTTCCAGGATTTTAATAAGACCCAGTCTGCATGACAAAGATGGTGCAGAGGAACTTCTGACAGTGTCTAGTTCCTTAATCCAAGTTCTCTCTGGGTCTTCTGGATCATCTCTAGAACATAGGAAGGGTCTCCCAAAGTTAGGCCTATATTGTGTAAGCAAGTAACCAGGTATTTAATAGAAAGCATTTCTAGAGAAACAAAAAGAAAACAAGGTTAATTGTTGGAGCAAATTGTAAAACAATTCTTGAGCCCAAAGGATGACCAGTCAAGAAAATTCCTAGATGTCAGGGTGAAAGCATCTTTTGGAGTTTGAAATGTCTCTGATGATGTCATCGGGTGTTCAGGTAAATCTTTTGAGTGGCTTACACAGCCACAGGCATGAAGGTTGTCTGAACATGGGCTATCATAGTGATCTGTCTTAAGATGATACCAAGTTGTCTAGCTTCAGTTGGCAGGGCTTCAGGAAAAAGTGTGGTTTTAGTTCTCAGTGATTCCAAATGAAAATAATGGAAAAAACTGAAAACATTAATTTGGAGATCTATACCAGATATTTGAGGAAACTAGAAGAATTCAGGATCCAGTCCACTTTACAGGTAAAGAACAAAAACCTCAAAGACGATTAATAGAATTAGAATCTTATATCCACAAATGTGTATTACAGTTTCTGTTGAAACATAATTTTTCTCCCTTAAAATCACCCTCATTTTTATCAAAGATAGCCAAATTAAGACTCATTGGTTTGCAAAATAAGTGTAGTTTCCATAAGCTTGGCCCAGTCCTTTACACAAGTACAGCAAGAGCAGCAACGGATCGTATGAGCTCTTTTAAATCTGCTTTGCTGGAACTTTTTATGAGGAATCTCAGGTTGAACCTTAAAGGCCTTTCAGGGACAGAAAAGCCAAGCCAAGGACTTGTCATCAGATTTTGCCTACAACACCTACAGATGGGTGAATTCCTCTCTTTTTGAGGTCCCCAAAATATCCTGAGGTTCTTGCACCTGCCAGGGAGTGACCTTCATTATTCACCTGGTAAGGGTGCTGGGAACCCTGTAAGCAAGGTACCAGGCCAGTATTTCCAAGCGGCTGTATTTGTTCCATAAAGTCAATCTTTGTTCCTCAAAGCTATTTGGTCACATCTGTGTCTATGCATGTTTCTCTCAAATAGGACATTCCAGTCAAAGCTTTGGTAATACAACCAGTGTTTCCAATTGTGTCTTGCTATAAGGAAAACGATTCTTATTGAACTTATGTATACAACTATATTGCCATGAAAATTAGAATATTCACTCATTAAGAGTTTCCATCAGGTAGGGAGAAAAAAATGCTTCAATTATGCTTACAAATTGCTGTAAGTCATAGTTAAGAGAAAAAGGTTTCATTAAATCTGGAAAAACAAAACACTAAAAACAGCAATGTTTCAAATGGAAAGTCATAAAAGTTATAATCATCCTCATCAGTTCATTTAGTCCCATGTAATCAATTCTTGATCTTGATCTTCTGTTAGCAGATCTATGAGGTGATCAATTTCTCTGTTAGAGTTCTGCAATTTCCTACCCAGCTCAGTTTCATGATATGAAAGTTTATCAGAAACCTGAATTCTAGAGCAAGTGTCATGGTCTTTTCCATGAATCTCTCTGAAGATGAAATAAATTTGCAAAAAACAAAATCACAGTAAAACAACTGTCCACAAAAAACACTCAAAAATGGCAATTGATAAAGATAATTGGCTATTTCTGTGACATATAGCATTTTAAGATAATAACCAGAATTATAATTGATAACCAGGACAGATCTGAATTTTAGGAATGGTATATAATTTTTTTAAAACATTTATATTAATAATATTTATCCACACAATGTAACCTAAGAAGGTTTATCATCACTTATTTGACAATGCTTCCCATGTAATTTAGCACCAAATAAGTCTAATTAGTTTAATGTCTCTCTCTTTATAGAAAGAGAGAAGAAATTCTTTGAGAAGTCCCAGGGCTCATTGGAAATTCTCAAAGTTTCTTTTTAAGTCAAAAAGAAAGGCTTTACCCAGGATTTGAACCCTGGGGGTTTGTCAAAAATATCAAAAGGTTTTAAAACATTTGGTCAAACAGGAAACAAAGCGTAGTTCTCCATTCAATTACAGTGACCACAGAAGATATCAAAGGCAAACAGAGTTAAACAGTTAAAACAAAGTTAAAAAAAAAAAAAAAGAGAGAGAGACCTCACCCTCTTAGGACATAGGAAATTACTTTAACCAAGCATAGACTTTTTGTCCCTTAGGTAGACACACTCAAAAGAAAAGAAAAAACCCTCTATAATCTCCTTATCAAGAGCAGACTGAAAGTTCAAGATCATCCTTTGAAGAGAAAGCCAAATTCTAACTTTCACCAGCTTACCCTTGATATTGAAACTCATTTATTTAATTGAATTCATTTTAATCTTAGCCGACTTGACCATGCACAAAACTCTTTCCTCAGGGTTTTACTTTCACAAACCTTCTGTCACTTGCTTTTTACATTCAGAATTTGTCCCATGCCTCTTTCCTTTTTTCTTTCCTAGTACTTTAGGACAAATGTATCTTTCTTAACAAAACAAACAAAAATATTTCCATTCTTTATGCTTTCTTTACTGAAAACATACATCTTGCCCTTTTTTATATATGCACCGTATAGAAACATGTACTTTCTCAGAGAAAATTCCCCAGAATAGCACAGTAGCACAGAACGCGGTCATCAATAAACCCAGGCATCTTCCAGTGTCTCTGAAATAAGAAGCCAAAGACAGACAAATCTATGCTTAGTAATTAATTTAACATTTTATCTCATGTGGAAATGACCTAGATATTCAATACATTTTTATCATTTAACTTAATTTAGCAAAACTCTAAAGTTTCAAGTTACCAAACAGTTTTGAAAGCATTTTAAGTGCACACAGCATAACACGTAATTATCGTTAAAAGTTCCCCAAAACTTTTATCCTTTTCACATCTACTTAGGTTGCTTGTTTCCAATAATTATGTTTAGACTGCCTATGAAAACTTCATGTGACATCAGACAAAATCAGCTATTATTCTACGTTATTACTTTTTACTGACAAATTCTTTGAAAGAGGTAACATGTTTGTATCATATCCAATGCTGATAACTCTGAAAACATGTTTATTTTAATCAAACCAACAAACTCAAACAAGGTTTTATTTACCAAAGATCATTTTATATCACGATAGCTTGAAAGACATCTGGCCTAGTTTCTATTACATTTAGAAATAATTTATATAAATACTTACTTTAAGCGAATTAAATAGAGCTCCTTTAGGAGTTATACCATTTGGAAGCAAAGAAATATATAGAGAAACTCACATACAGATAGACGCAAACAGAGATCCTTAAAAGTTTTAGCCATGTCCCAGGTACAAAACTCAAAAGGACAGTTTGAGTCCAAACTGTTCTGGCAGATGAATCTGTTCAGATTCTAAAGATTCTTTCCTTTTTGTTTTAGAGTTGTTTTTGAAGTCATGTTGTCTTTTAGAAGCTTCTGTATGTTAATCAAAGGATGCATTCCGTTGTGAGAGGTTTTGAATCTTCACTTTTAAGGGTGATCCTTAAGATGGACTTTCCTGAAACAGGTTCCCCAGAATGGCCATTTTAAAGTGAGATCTCCTTCAGCATGTTTAATTAACACAGCCTGAAGGAGGGGTTTATGTGCTCTTACAATATCAGGCAGGGGAAACGTTCCCCAGTGAGACACAGTGTTTATCCCCACAACATAATTTATAATATGGTCAGGCAAAAGAGATGCAATCATTTCACATAAAGCCCATTCAAATGTACCAATTTTGGGGGCCGGCCCAGTGGCGCAGCAGTTAAGTTGGCACGTTCCGCTTTGGCAGCCCGGGATTTGCTGGTTCTGATCCCGGGTGCAGACCTACACACCACTTGTCAAGCCATGCTGTGGCCGGCGTCCCACATATAACGTAGAGAAAGATGGGCACGGATGTTAGCACAAGGCCAGTCTTCCTCAGCAAAAAGAGGAGGATTGGCAGCAGATGTTAGCTCAGGGCTCATCTTCCTCAAAAAAACAACAACATATATATATATATATATATATATATATATATACCAATTTTCTTAAAAAATTTTATCTTAGGGGCTGGCCCCGTGGCCGAGTGGTTAAGTTCGTGCGCTCCGCTGCAGGCGGCCCAGTGTTTCGTTAGTTCGAATCCTGGGCGCGGACATGGCACTGCTCGTCAGACCACGCTGAGGCAGCGTCCCACATGCCACAACTAGAAGAACCCACAACGAAGAATACACAACTATGTACCGGGGGGCCTTGGGGAGAAAAATGAAAAAAAATAAAATCTTTAAAAAAAAAAAAATTTTTATCTTAATTTTATCAACTCTTATGCCTCTAATCATTAGGATTTCATTAACAAGTCTCAATTCTATAATACTGTGTGGGGAAAGCATTCCCAGCTAGACAAAACATCCATTCCCCAAAAAAACACTCAGGCAAAGTTGACATGACCTCTTCATATAATACTAACTCAAACATTCTAATCTTTATAATTTTATCAACCCCAGGGGCCCAATTGTTGCCCCAAGCAATTGTTGGTCAGGTTTCTCATTGTGATTTTTGTCTCCTGGCTTTAAAAGTTTTTCCAAATTGGAGTAAATAGAACAGATTTGTTTGAAGTCCTTCAATGTTGGTGGGGGCTCAGTATGGGGTCCCTTTGGCCCACTCACCCTTAGGCAGTGTTTCAGTAAAACCTTTGTTTTAACCCCACTAATGTCCATTTTATTCATCCCTTTTTTTAAAAAAAATAACCAACTAAAGATTTCCATCCTGCTGGAATTAGTCCTGTGACTCTTCCCTTTCTGATTCCTCTTTTTTCCCCCTTCGTATATTTATCTTATTTACCCCACTGTCTTATTTACCTTAAAACTCCTTTAAAATGTCCACCTTATTGAGAAGAAGTCCCTTGACGGGTATGAGAGGGAGAACCCATCCTAGCTCCGTCCACCCCGCCCCGAAGCTGAGGCCGTCCCAGGCCAGGGGTGGGAGGCCCCACTGGGTCAACAGCGCCGTCCCACCCTCACGGGGTGGGGGAGCAGTAGGAGAACGGGATCAAGCAATCCAGTCATCCTGAGCAGGGTCATTTGTTCCTTGCAACACAGGTTTTGGGTCCCTTCCTCAGTCCTGCTGGACCCAGGACGCTGGATCATGACTTGCCTGTTTCAGAATAGGCTCATTCTGGTACAGCAACATAAAAGCCTGCACCTAAGGAATTTCATTCCATTTGTTTCTTTTTCGCAAAATGATTCTAATTGCAAAACAGTATTACAATCAACAGACCCATTTAGGAGCCACTGTTCCCCTGAGCACCAGGAGCACTGCGGCCCAGCTGTATTACAGTAGAAGATCATCTTTTTCATAGGTTCGGAACTGAAAACACTCCAGTTTTGCAATATGCAACCTAGAGGGTTGCCACTGGGAACCGAATCCAAGTTTCTCATTCTGCACCACCCGCCCCCAGTCAAAACAAATGAGGCCGGAGAGCTCCTCTGTGAGTGAAAAATCTCTAGTCTTGTCAACAAAATTCCTCCCCCCTCAACACACTCCAGTAACCTGGAACAAAACCCCTGAAACAGAGGAAAAGCAACGAAAGGAAAGATAAGCCTTCTGTCAGTTATAATGAGGAAACCCAACAAAAGGATGTGCACTGCAAACCGAACCAAATGGCGCCCAGAGGGCTGCCAGGTGTGATGGAGCTCTGATTACCCATTGTTTCCAGCAGGTCCTGTTGGAAAAGGTTAGCGCAAGGACAAAAACAGAAACTGTCGCTACTTACAAGAGACGGCTTCCCGAGCTTCTTCCACTGTCAAAGGAAAAGCACCGTGGGCCAACAACGTCTGGTCAGCAGCCAGTCGCTCAGGGCTGTCCCTGACACAAGGGGGTCGGGCAGCTGCAGGACAGCTTCCAAGAGAGGCTCTCAGCCAGAGGCCAGTGTGCCACCAGCAAGACGTCCACCTGGGACTAGGTCCCACCTGGGGTGCCAAAATTTGTCACCAAACCTTGAGTGAGTTCGCTCTCGAGTCCTGCAGCAAGCCAATCTCTGACACCAGGTATAGTGGAAGAAAGGACTTTATTGCAAAGTGCTGAGCAAAGAGAATGAGGGGCTGGGGGGTGGCTAGAGCTGTCATCCCAAACTCCTCAGAAAGCTAGAAGCAAGGGTTTTTATTTGGGGTTTTATGTAGGCAAGGGGAAGCATGCGGCCTTAGGAGCTGAAGTTGAGTCCTCCACGCAGGCGCGACTGTCTTTCATATTTCTTCATGGGTTGTATGTGCAAATTTGGGGGGTTCTGTGTATTGCTGTGTGCAGCTTATCATCCATCATTTTAGCTTCTCCATGGTCCTGCGCGATGCTCGGTCAGGCGGGGGCTGTCAGCAAGCAAGCTCCTCTCTTACCTGGGTCCCACTGCTGTTCTGCAAGGCGAGCTCAGAAACTTTGCTTACCGTGTCTCCCACCTTAACCTTGTGGGTACAGGCGTGGTTTCACCCGAATCTAGGGAAATTTCAACTCCTGTGTCCTCAGCAGCTTCCTGGGCCGCCTTCCCTGGAGTCGTTGGGCTACAACAGGATGGGGGCTCCTCTCACTGCCTGTTGAAAAGGCGCTCTCTGTGGGGTGAGAGCAGAGCCGGGCGGCCGGCAGCTGCAGTCACTCCCGCCTGGAGGTGGGGCCAGCGGCGCCTCCACGCGGGAGGCGCACGGTCAGACGGGGTCTCTGTCCAGGTGTCTGCATGAGTGACCGGCGTCCTGGGTGGGTGCGAGGAGGGTCAGGGTGGAGGTGCTGAGAGCCCCCTACCCAGCAGGCCAAGCCGCGGGCGGTCGCCATTGCTGGGCTCTTGATTCACCAACAGCCCAGAGCCGGGGCCCCAAGGAGGTCCCTGTAGGACTGAGCCCCCTCCCACCATGAAGCCCTAGCCCCAAGGGCGCGCGGCCCCGGCGCGCACGGGTTTTCTAGCCATTAAAGAGCCCCCCTCCTTTTTCTCAGTGTTGCGAGCGCTCGGTGCGCCGCGATGGAGGCGGGTCCCGGGTTGGGGATGCGGGCGGACCCCCGCCCACCCAGCACGCCCGACGCCGCCGCGGTTCCTGGCGCCGCCGGCAGGGGGCGCGCCCTGACCGGCACCCGAACCCCGACCCTGGAACAGGCTTTTTTTCCCCTTAATCTGAGAAAGGAAAGTGTGTGTTTGGGGCAAAGCGAGGAAAGAAGCCGCCTGTCGCTGCCGACTCGCTGCTCCTTCGGCTCCGGGTCCGAGCCGCCGGCAGCCCGCATGCCGCTCCCGGACGGGGCGCTCAGCCCGGGGGACGTCTGCAGGGGGGCGCGGGCGGGGTCGCGTGGGGGGGGCCACACCAACCGGACCTTCGTCTTCGACGACGGCCGATGCGCCCCCAGGTACAGTCGTGCGCCCTTTCCCACGCGGAGGGACCGCGGTTCCGGCTAGCACCACCCCCTAGGACTTCCCAATCCCCAGGACCCCCGGGCCCCGCAACCCCAAGATCCCCACTTCCCAGGTTATCCACCCCCTCCCCGGACCCAAGAGCGCCCTCCCTCCACCACCGTGGGGTGCAGGGGCGCCCCTCAGGACCAGGCCAGGAGACACTTACTCCAATGACCAGCAGGTGCCCTTAGCGCGAAGGTGGCGGGAGCGCGGCCATTTTCAGATGCGGGGCTCGGAGCATCTGCCAGGCGCGGAGAGGTGCGGACCTGGCGGGTGGGTGCAGCGTGGGCCTCCCAGCCCCACTCCGGCGGAGCCTGGCGGGGGCATCTGGGGTGCTTCCGCGTGGGGGTGGCAGTGCTGCACCTAAGTGAGGCACACGGGCAAGGGTACCCTACATAGAAGCAGGTTTTCAAGGGCAGTTCTTCCCAGGAAGAGCCCTGACTGGGGTGTAAGGGTGCAGGTGAGCTGTCAGATGAAGGGCAGGGTCCTGGTGGGTGATTTGGGGCCGGTCACTTCTCTTTGAGGGGTCTCCATTTGCCCATTTGTGTGAGGAGAGGGTCAACTGACAAGCACTTCCAGGTGGCCTGTGCAGTGTCCCGGGATGCCACTCGGCTCCTGCCCATCCAGGCGACTAGCACAGAAGGCACAGGGCTGGTGCAGGGACCGAGGAAAGGCAGAGGGTGACAGTTGGACAGGGGTTTGCCCCAGGGTCCTAGTCCTCCGGGCCCTCTCCCCTCCCCCATCAGCCCAGAGGACAGACACAGATGTCTGCCCCTTACCTGTGCCAGGAGCCAGACTCCAGGTGACCCACAGCCAGCCCCTGCCCTGTGCCACTCTCCCCAGCTGGGCGAAACCCTGCCCTCCGGGTCCCACTTAGTCTGGCTGTCCTGAGGCCAGAGAAGGGATGGACAAGCGTACCTGAAAGGCGGTGGCCTGAGTTCAGGGCCAAGGTCTGCTGCTGACCATTTCTTCTGTGGGACTTGGTTTCCCCTATGCAAAGTGTGGGCTGGAGGGCATGGACTTTAAGGGCCATTTCTGGTGAGGGACCAGGCTCAAGAGGGGAGGTTTGCAGCCACATATGGTAGGGACGGGACCGGCCTGGCAGCCGGGTTATGGGGTCCGGCTTAGGGATGAGGAGCAGGTGCTCTGCAGGTAGGCTGGCTGTCACTGCTGGTGTCCTTGGGGAGTGAAGTTAACCCTGTGAAGTAAGCACAGCTGGACATCCCTTGGGCCGCTCTGAGGGGTCAACCAGGTGACATCCATCAGGCACAGAGTAAGTGACCTCAAAAGGGCTTGTGATTTCTGTCATCTTTTGTGATCTGGCCGTTCTCTCTGCCCATCTCTTTCCTCAGCCGGTTGTCGCCCTCCCTGATGACCCATCTCCAAGTTCTCCTGCCCCACTTAACCTGCTCCAGATGAGGCGGGAGCTCTGTGTCCTCAGGGTCTGGGACCGGTGGGCTCAGTCCCCCCAAGACCTCCATCTCCCCCCTGGCACCACCCGCCCGCTGGGGACAGCCCCTCCTCCCCACCAATCGGAGCTGGCCTTGGTCCCTACACATCCGGTGTCATGCTGCAGGTCTGTCTGGAGGGGCTGACAGGGCCGAGGGGACATCAGCTCGGAGAAGGAAGACCTTTCTTGGGCCCAGCGGGGATCTGCGTCGGGGGAGTTCTGCGGGGTAGGCTTCTGCACGGGTTTCACAGCAGGGTCCACCCTGAGTCCAGCAGTCTTGGCCTTGCTCCCTCCCTGGACCTTGGCTGGGTCTCTGTCCTTTAAAGGTGCTAGATGATGTTAGCCATAGTGCCATGGTTCTGGGCGGGGGAGGGGGTGCTGCTATACCCCCCCAGGGTCTGCTCCAGCTCACATCCCCAGCCTGCCCCGCTCTGAAGCCAGGCAGTGGGGGTCCCAGGAGGGCTCCCAGCTCTCTGGGCTGCAGGAGTCTTTGCCCTGGTGCCTGACCCCCTGTTTGGACCCCATGCTTCCCCTGTGTGTCGTGGGGTTCCAGGCCCCAGCCATACTTCACAGTCACTGGGCACTGCCCTTCTTGCCCTGTTCCTTCCCCAGGTCCAGATGCCTCTGCCCTGGAAGTGACAGCTGTTGTGGGAGAGAGAGAGGGACTGGGAGGGCCCCAGCTTCCCCAGAGCTGGCCAGTGCCCGCCTCCTGCCCAGTTGCCTTCCCATCAGAGCCCCCAGCCTGGCCATTTCCGGAGCTGCCATTCCCAGAAGCCCTGCCCCCCAGGGCAGTCAAGGACCCATTGGGCCCTGATGGCGGAGGGCGCAGAGATCTGGGGCTGGCAGCCTGCCAGGGTACAGGCCTGGCTGGAGGTCCCGGCCAGCCCTCCAAGCCCATATTAGGGAGCGGTGCCTGCAGGGCAGGGCAGCAGGAAGTGGCCCAGGCCCCGTGGGAAAGGTTCTCAGGGCCTGTGGTACAGCCCAGCCCTGGCCAGCAGGAGGGACGGCTTCCTGGTCTGGGGCCTGGAGGGAACTCAGGGGTCTGCCTTTGGCCAGGGGAGTGACCACAGCAGCAGCTCGGGGACAGAGGTGAGTGAGAGGGGACCGGGATAGGGGGCCTGCTTGGAGCTCTGCTTCTGTTGCGTGCCGGCCGTGGGTGTCACCTGTGTCCTCATGCCCAGCTCTGCCACAGCCAGTGGCCACGTGGATGTCCCAACCTGTCCGAGCGTGTCTGATGAACCCCCGAAGGTGCTTAGGACAGTCCTGGTGAGACAGAGGTCATGCTGCGTTATGATGACCTCTGCTTTCCTTGAGGGTTTCGTGACTCGTAAACTCTGCCCCGAGGTTTCTCCTTCAGCTCCCGAGGACGTGGGGATTTGCAGGCTGTGCCCCAGGTGCGGGGGCCCTCGGGAAGGCGGCGCTTCTGTGCCCGCCTCCAGACAAGCCAGGGCGTCTGCCTGCACATGTCCTGGGCCCTCGTGGGTGAGGGGTGCTGATGGGGGGGTAGGGTGCGCACACCTGTGTCTTTGGACCTTGGCCCCAAGCACCTGAGGCTGGCTGTGCAGGTGCATGCGTGCACATGTGCAATTCATGGGAGAGAGCCGGGGCAGGGTGGGTGGGGCCCACCAGCCAGCCTGCATGTCTTGGGGTGCCCCCACCTTGAGTTTGGGGGAGGGCCCTGCCCCTGCCTGGTGCTGGGGTGGGGAGCAGTGTGCCTGATAGCCTCTGGGTGGAGCCCCAAGATGGGTGCTGGCCCAGGAGCAGCACCCCAATCACTCGAACGATTTTAAAGGCGCTGGGAACTCTGGGGCTGTGTGTGTGTGGATGAAGCCACCATATTCACCCAAAACCTCTTCCTCCTGTGGAACTGGGGAATGAGTGGGGACCTGGCCCCAGGAGGTGAGGCCCATACGTACTGGACACTGGCAAGTTTAAGACGCTTGCAGAGGACAGAGGCAGGACCGAGGGCCAGCTCCCTGGGCTGAGGTCCCTGGAAAGGGTTTTCTGCATGGTCTGCTTTGTTGTCTGGACCTCCCACGGGGGGCAGATTTGGGGGCTGCCATGCAGTCGCTCGGACTGTGGCCAGCCTGTCCTGCATGGGGCAATGAGGCCTGGAAGCCAGAAGATGTGCTGGTCACCCCACAGACTCAGGCCACCCCGAGGCTTGTCCAGTGCCAGCCCTGGCTGGCCTGTGATGCTGCCCCACACGTTGACAGTGACATGACCAGAGGCTCCCTGCTGGGGACTTTGGCTGGCACTTATCTCTTGGTCCGCTGCTTCTGCCACCTCCTGGCTGGTGGAGGGTGTCAGGAGCCACAGGGGACCCAGCTCTGGGCTGTTAGGTGGCCGGGAGGGTGCTGTGGGCAGGACCCAACCAGCACGTGTGACAGTGCAAGCCCCACAGGAGACTCTGTGTGGGCAGGGGCCAGCTGCCCAGCCTTCCTGTTGGCTCCACCCCTGCTGACCGGCTGGAGCTGTCTGTTGTCTGTCACACAGGGACAGAGCATGAAACCTTGTTTCTCCCGTCGGGGTCACTATGGGAAGCTGGGAGCAAGAGAGCAGGTCGGGCCCAGATCTGTGGCATCTGTGAAGACCACACAGGAGGCTGCAGGGAGGGTGGGCACTACAGCATGACGTGAGCTCCCACAGCCTCTCTCAGGGCCAGCGGCAGAGGACCCGAGGGGACCCGGTGGCCTGAAGGGGTCCCCTGTGTGCTGCCTTGGGCACCCCGACCCTGTGTATTGTGGGGGCAGTGAGGCCCAGGGAGGTCGAACAGCTCCACCGCCTGGTGACAGCCTGTTCTCCTGGCTGCTGTGTGGACACCCTGGCCACAATGGGGCTTGGGCTACCCTCTTAGGAGAGCCCCCACTGCTCACCCCCCAAGTGGGATGCTGCCTGCCCAAGTCATTGGATGTCAGGCGGCAAGTCCATGTCAGGATAGCAGGGCCCAGCACTCACCCCCTGGGTGCCTGGGACCTCGTCTGGTCCTGCCCACGGGCTGCATCCCATCCTCTGGCTGAAGCTGCCTGAGTACCCGCCCTGCTGGCTGGACACACGGTGGCTGCTCGGAGGTGCCTACTGACCACACATGGGCCTGAGCCGAGCTGCTGAGGGCAGTACTGATCCCACAGCTGGAGCCGGCGTGCAGGGATGGGGGGCCCTTGGGAGCCTACCAGGACAGACAGCCTAAGCGGGGACACAGCATCCCCTCTGTGACAGCAGGGTGTGGGGGTGGCAGCTAGAGGAGGAAGGTGTCCTGTCTGCCCCATTCCAATGGCTGCAAGAGGCACTACCATACCCCTGCTCGGCCCCCCGGGAGTGGCACCACGTCCCCGTGCTGGCCACGTCGAGCGGCTCCAAGCAGCCAACAGAGGCACTCCAGACCTTATCTGGAAACTGAGGCCTAAGTGAGGACACCATCCTGTCCACACACGGCACCTTATATCCTGCAGATCCCTCGCCCTTCAGAGCCTCGTGCCCCCAGCATCCCAGAAAATCCAGCTCCCTGGCCAGCTCTCCCGCCTGCGTCCTCTGACACCTGCCAACGCCTCCAGGCTCACCTCTATCCCCAGCACTCTAGGGCTCCCCTGTGGGCCAGGTGGGGTGAAATTCTGTGCTCGTCCGGCACCGAGGACCTCTGCCACTGATTTGAGATTCTGAGACATTTGCCAAGAGGCGCCCATGGTCTCTGTGCAGATCTCAGGCTCAGGTGGGCAGCCAGGTGCGTTAGGGACCACAGTACCCTGTGGCTTCTGCCTCCCCGTACATCCTTAGGGTGGACTCGTGGGCCCTGTGTCCATGCCGCTCCTGGGCCCCTCCCATGGGCTCGGGCCTGTGTGTGCGCAGACAGCGCGGCCGTGAAGCGTCGGTTCTGAGGACTCGGGGGTGAGCTCAGCTCAGCGATGCGCACAGCTTTCACGGTGGGACCCGATGCGCCTCAGAGATAATGATGAGTGGCCGTCCACAGCGCTGACTCGAAGCCCCTTTTCCTAGGAGAGGATGGATGTTCCCCAAAGACACCCGCCCACCTGCTCAGCAGCTGGCGAGCTTCAACAGCCCCGGCTTTTTAATTGTTGTGCAAAGGAAGCACTCAGCTTTTCTGCCGTGGTCAGCAGAGGGATTCAGCAGCTTCCGCTGGCTGGGCACCGAGCCCAGCACTGAACTGGCCCCACCCAATGAGGCTACAGCGTCTGCGGGCTCTCCTGGACCCTGGGCAGGGACGAGTGAGCATCTGCACACACACACAGACTTATGCTTGTGCACGTGAACACACACCTCCATGCACACTCACACACGTCCCCACACATACACGGACACACATGTGCACACCTATGCACATCCATGCTTGCCCGCACACACATTGCACACGTCTCCCCTCCCCAATCCCTCTGTCAAACGTGTCTCCAGGCGCCTTGGAAATTCTGAACTGAGCATGAATGATCAAAGAGTGCATCTTAGGAGAGGGACCGTTCCCTTAGCCAGCGGGGGTGTCCCTCAGTCACACTCGGGGCCCTGGATGGTCGTTGTGAGCATTAGGAGCAGTGTGGACTCCTAACAGGAACCCTGGGGGGAGAAGGAACGTTTTCCCAGGTGTGTATGTCCAGCCTGAGGAGCAGGCCCCTCCTCCCAGAGGCCCGTCCAGGGCTGGGCCTCGACGAAGGCTGAGCTTGGGGAGGCAGGCGATCCCGCGGCTTTCTCACGTCCGGTAACACGAGTCTCATACGATACAGTTTCCGCGTCTGGTGTCGTGGATGAGACTCTACCTCTCACCCCCCTGCCGCCTCCCAAACCAAGGTCGCGGTGTGCTGGCTCAGTGAGTGCGTCGTGTGTGAGCCGAGTGCCCAGGGGGCCCCCCTCACGGGGCCCTTTCAGAGCAGAGCTGTGTTTGGTCTTTTACATAAATAGGATCCTGTTGAAAGGGTTGTTTGCATTTGTAGAGATGCGTCCACACGGGTCACGTGGACCTGCTCGGTCACAGAGCGGCACTGTCCTGCATTAATGGACATCCAGCGTTGTCCTAAGGCTGTGATGGAAATCCGTGCCTGGGCCTCCCTGGGCTCAGGGTGAGGATGTCCCAGGGAGAGGCTCCGGGTCAGGGAGGCTGCTGTTATATCACGGGCTCCCGGCGGCTCCACTGGTGTCACGTGACAGACACGGACACAAAGCCCGGCTTCCACACGCTCCCCGCCCTGGACGTTCTCAGACCGCACACGGCTGTCAGCACGTGAGAACCACTCGGCTCCGTCTCCTGAGAGACCAGTGAGGCAGAAAGCCTGTTCCCATGAAGGCTCATTTGTTCATTTTCTCTTCTTTGAGCTGCTGCTCGTCCGTCCTTTGCCTCGTTTTCCGCCGGTTTGTCTTTTCCGCATGACTTTCGGGCATTCTTGCAGTGACCTGCCTATCGTGGCTGGTGTGGCTGTGTCCTCCCTGGTCACTGCTATTCTCTCCTCTTGCCAACGAGTCTTCACTTAAACAGAAGCGTCTTGCTTGATGTGGAAGCATTTGTAAGTCTGTTCCTCTACGCATTCTGGTTTTCGTGCATTGAATAAGAGGCCTTCTCGAGGCCAAACGTGATTCCCCTGTTTTCTCTTGCAGTCTCTTCCTCAGCTTGGGGCTGTGAGCTGGGGTCTTACTTTAGCTAACGGAAGGCACGCAGCCGTAGAGCAGAGCCACAGAGGTACCTGGGTTCCCGCACTGGCCCTGCCAAGGTTAGGTGAGCTCCTTCAGGCCTCGGGGCCTCCACCTCCCCACCAGCCAAGGATGCTCTGAGCATCCCGGTGGTGGCCCTCGGAGGGTGAGCTGCCTTGACCCAGCACCGCGCTACTCAAGGCCCCCCCACCACCTCCTTTCTCACGACCTAAATTTTCCTGCTGTGTGTCCTTTCTTGTGCCAAATCCTCCAGTTTCCATTGCTGTGGCTATATAAATTAGTCCTGACAGCCGGCAAGGCGAGTCCCTTCTCTCTGTTTTTATTCTCACACTCGTTTTGGCTGTTCTTGCACAATTATTCTTCGGGATGTATTTTGGAAATGATTGGTCAGGTTCTGAGAAAGTGACCGTGCATGTTGATGGGAGCTGATTACCTTTGCCCCTTTTTCTGGAGAATGGACTCCTGAGCCATGGGGAACGTGACCTCCTCCCCCTCCCGTGAGTGACAGCTTCCAGCCCATCTTTCAGGACCGACATCCGATGTCTCCCAGTGGTCCTGAGGTTTGTGGCGAGTGGAGCTCCGGGTCCTTGGCTTTGGCAGCTGCCATGAGCAGCATCTTCCCATGATGCTCGCTGCTTTGCTCCTGGTCTGCGTGACACTCTCAGATCTGGCTGCATCCTTAGATGCTCTCATTTGTTCCAGTAGTTTCTCAGTGGATTCTCTTGGGTTTTCCAGCTAAATGATTATTCCAGCTGCAAACAGAGCCCATTTCTTCCTTTCAGTGCCCGTTGTTCTCCTTTTCTTGGTCTCAGTGCACAGGTCGGACCTCCCTTCACGGCCAGCAGACCCGTGCTCCCACCTTGCGTGGGAATGCCTCCAATGTTTCACTAGAGGCAAAACCGTTTGCCTCGACTTCTTGGAGATTCCTCTTGGTGTTGTTAATCAAATTAAGAATGTTTCCCTCCATATCTAATTTATTATTGGGTTTGACTCGAGTTTTTTTTTTCTATATCTACTAACATGATCATACGGAATTTCTCCTTTAATTTCTTAGCATAATGAAGCACATTGCATCTTTTTTTAGATAAGTCCTATTCGACTTCGCGTTGTGGTGTTGTTTTAATACACTGCTGGATTCCACTTGCTAAGAGTTTATTTAGGAATTTTGCACTTAGAGTCATATGGGAGATTGCCTAGTGCCTCCATTGGCGCTGTCCATGCCTGGTTGGTGATGGGATCAGGCCAGCCTTGGGAGATGAGCAGAGTAGCTTTCATTTCTTCCTGTGCCTTGGGACCGTTTGGCAGAGGTGGCAGAACTTGGCCGTGAAACCATCGGGGCCTGGTGCCTTTGGCGGAAGAAGCAGTCTGACCACTTTACCTTCCTCAGTCCTGACTCCTTGACCACTAAGGGACAGAGAGGCAGAAATCCCTGGCCTTCAGAGGGGTTCCCCCACCGCCCAAAGGCAGCTCAGCCTGGAGGTAAACAGGACGGCTGAGCATCAGGCCGACCTGGCCTCCCATCCCGCGGCCCCTTTCTGGGCTGCGGGACCTCAGTGAAGCTCCTCAGGCTCCGTGAGCCCACGAGTCCTCATGTCACATTACGGAGAGGGAGTCCTGGCTCCATGCCGCCACCCTGCAGCCCCAGTCCCCACACTCCGCTGGGCTCTCCCTCCCCTGGAGTTGGTGGGTCAGGGCACAGGACCACGTGTGCACAGACTGCTGGGGTGGGGCTCCCATTGTGTGTACTGGGTGTGGACCTCCTTTCTCATCCTGGCCTCTCTGGCTGGGTCCCATAGATCAGCACCTGAATCCAAGCTCCCCAAAGGGACCTCCAGCTGACCGGGGAGGGCGTGATGGGGAGCTGACCATCCCAGGGACCTGATGCTTGCAGTCAGAGCCTTTGTCCACCAGAACTCGGCCAGACCGCTGGCTAACGGGCCCCAGATTAAAAACTGACATTGATTAAGCACTCGTCCGCTGGGTACTATGATGAACACCTCACACTCACCATCTCTTTACATCTTTACAATCACCCCGTAAGGACAGAAGACATCAGCATAGTCATTTACAGATATGGAAACAGACTCAGAGAGGTCAAGTGACTTTCCCCGGGCCAATCAGCATGGACTGGTAGGGCAGGGCCAAGCCACACTCGAGTCATCGGGACCCTAGGCTGCTCCCTGGACCTGGCAGTTCTGTGCCCATGGGCCCCCCAGAGTCCCCAAGAGGAGCAGGGGCTCCCCCAGCCTTGCCTGGGAGGGGGGCTGCTCTGCCCTGGCTCCAGGGGGCGGCAAGTCCCACAGGTGGGGCTCCACACTTTGTGCTGAGGGTGAGTGAGGGCTGGGGAGTTGGACGCCTGTCTCGAGTCACCAAAGCACTGAGTTCTTGTAGAAATCAGCAGTTCTTTGGTGCAGCCGTCCACACAGAAGATGAGGAGATGACAGGCGTGGTCTCGGGGGTCCCAGACTTCCTCCTGAACCTTTCAGGTCATGCAGGGAGGAGGGGGTGGGAAGGGGAGATGAGGAGGCAGAGACTGCGAGGTGGGCCCCCCGTGTCCAGACAGCTGTACCAGGGTCGTGTTCTCACCCCACCCGGACCATCTCAGCTTCTGCGGGGATAGGACCCCCCACAAACCCACATGTCCAAAAGCTCTCAGTGACACCGTCCTTCAGGCTCAGGGAGAGGCCTGTACCAGACCCTGGCAACACAGGGAGAAGCTGCACAGCCATGTCCATCCCTCCTGCCATGGGCACCTTTCCAGGAGACCCCAGGGCCCTCGGCCAGCACAACAAACAATCAGCTCCCCGTCGGCTTTTGGCTCTGCTAGGGGAACAGGGAGGATGCCAGGAGGTCTGTGGGGTGTCGGTTCAGGCCCTGTGCTCACTCGATTGTCCAGTGTCGCAGCAACACCGCAAGGGAGAAGGGGCAGTGTACCCTTGTCACCACCCCCCCCCCCAGCCACATCGCAGGGGCCCAGGCCAGGCCTCCTGACTTCTGGTGCATCCCCGTGTCCCCCTGAAGCAAACGGAGGTGTCACCTCTGAGCTCCTCCATGGGCCCTGCCAAGTCTGGGCCTCGAGACTGGGAGAGAAACCTGAAGCAGCTGGAAATGGGAGGATGGGAGCTGGCCGCACCTAGGGAGCCGGCAGTCCCTTGAGGTTCTGCCGTTGAAAGAGGCTTTCAGCAAGCAAGGGGCAAAACCAAGGAAATACAGCCCCCACCTCCGGCCATGTGCTCCCCTGCCTGCCCACTCCGCCCCACGGCCCGGCTAGCTTGTGACTCAGGAAAAACATGCAGCCACGCTGATGCAATTAGGAAAATGTTATTTCTCGAACGCTGCCAGGCCCTCGAGGCTGACCCCATGACCTGGGAAAACAGTGGGCGGCATGTTGGGCCTGTGCCTGCCACTTGCAGCTTCAGTCTGGGACGGCCCTCAAGCCGCTCCTGATGGCTCTAGGATGGGGGTGCCGACACTCGCCTGCTGCTCATCCGGGGGTGGGGGATGTGGGACGGGCCCTGGGTGGGGCCTCAGGGAATGTGCCTGCCCTTCCCGGCTTGAGGAAGAGAAGGGTTTCGTTGCACCTGTCTGCCTGCGTGGACCTCATGCCCCAGGTGAGTGGCCCTCGTTCCCAGCCTCTGGGCACAGCCTGCCCTCCCTCAATTTCCGGCGTGGGGAGCTGAGTGTGGTCAGCTGACTCCTACACTTGCTCCAGGCGAGCTGGGCTCCTCCACCCTCCTTGCTGCCCTCCTGCCGGTCACAGCGCCTTAGGGGTCGGCCCGATGGGGTGGAGACCTCCCTCTCCCCCAGCCCATTCTGCCCTCCCTGGAGCGACTTAGAAGGGGTCCAGGAGGCCCCTTTCCTGGTCCCCTGACACTAAAGGATCATAACCGTGTGCCACCCTCGTGGAGGGTGTCAGCTCTTAAAGGAGCCGGGTGAAGGCGATGCTCAGCCCAGCACAAGAATTCCTGCCTCTTCACAGGCATCCCACTGTGGGCTATCTGAGGGGCTGCAGTGATGGGTGGCCTGGGGATGGACTCACCTGGAAGGTCAGGGGGATACCAGAGGCCCAGGAGTCCAGGGCGCAGATTGGGGTCAGGAGCCCTGAGGTCTGACCTGAGTCTCCCCCTCTCGCCGATGGCCCAGACCTCCATTTTTCCATCTGTGCTGTGGACATAAGTGTCTCCAGGGCATCCAGTTAATGGATGTGCAGCTGCTCTGCTGGGTCAGGGGCCGCGTTGCTGGGACGGGGCTCAAAGGATAGTGATCCTCTGATTTGGAGGGCTGAGAGGTCCTGGCTAATGCCCAGAGGGCTTGGGGGCTGCTGCCCCAAGAAGCTGGGAACCAGGAGCCTGGAAGTTGCTCTGCTGGCCCCTGCCCCAACTTGCTGCATGTGGGGGCAGCTGCAGCCAAAACTCACCTTGATGTGGGGATGCAGGCAGGAAAGACGCAGGAGCCCAGAAGGTGAATGCTTGGACCCCAAAAGTCTGCACACCACCAAGGACCCTCCCAGTTTGCCTGGCCTGGCCCTGTCCCCCTGCTCTGGCACTGGCAGGCCCTTTAACTCAGGTGACTGGGATGAGGGTCTCTGTGGCCCCAGAGTCCTAGTGACACTCTCAAGGGCAGCTCGGGCCCAAGGGAATCCTGCCTTCCCCCACAGACGACCCCTCCCAGTGTCTGATCTGACCTGAGCTGCCCCCAGGAGGCGGCAGACAAAGGCCTCTTCTTAAGCATCCTGGTCACCCCCTGCCCCGCTCCCAGCAGCCTGAGGGTCTGAGAGGAGGCCTTTGGGCAGAGGCGGGTGTTGTGGATCCTGAGGAAGGCTGAGCAGCCAGCCCTGGCAAAGGCTGTGCGTGGGGGGAGCTGAGAGGGCTGGCATGGCCCTGGTGGGGGTCCAGGGGTGCTGTGAGTGCCTGCCCCTGAGCTGGCAGTGACAAACCTCCCCGTGCCCTGCAGGCACCTTGGAGTGAGCCTCCGCCCACCCAGCCCGCGCAGCTGGGGCGGGTGCGGCAGGTGCGGTGGCGGCCGGCTGGGCTGCGCGGGCTGCGCGGCGGGGCGGGTGGGCGGGTGGGCCAGGGGCTGGCCGTCCCCGCGCGGGCGCGGGCTGAGGGGGTGCTGGCGTGTGCCCGCAGGCAGCCGGGCGCCGGGGACGGCGTGCTCCTGGACACCGCCAGCCTCAAGATGAGCGACCTAGACTCGGAGGTGCTGCCCTTGCCGCCGCGGTACCGCTTCCGGGACCTGCTGCTGGGCGACCAGTCCTTCCAGACCGACGACAGGTAGGCGGGGCGGCCTGGGGTCCGCGCGCCGCCCCCCGAGGCTGCGCGCTGGGAGCTGTCCGCGGTGCTGAAGGCCGTCCGCGCGCCCGCGCCCTTCAACTTTCCCGGGCTGCCTTCCGGGCGGGAGAAGTTCCGCGGGGGGGATGCGGAGAATGCGAAGCGTTTTCCCGGGAGGGGCCCTGGAGGATGGGACGGGATGCTCCGTGCTGGGGAGTCTCCCCAAGACCGATTCCCGGGTCTGGTCTCCCCAGTCTGCTCCCAGCCCCCCAGACCCGCTCGCAGCTGTGTTGATTTGGGGGACAAGCCAGGGCCGGAAGCACTCTGATGGCGGAGCCCCACGGTCTGGCGGAGGCCTGGTGTCCTCCGGACTCTGGCCGTGGTCATTTATTATTAATTGAGGGACAGCGTCCTTCAAGCTCATGCCGTGGTCACTTATTGAGAGTGACAACGCTCCTTCACTTCGTATTCTCCTGGGCGGAAAAAAGCAAAATGAATTTGAGTCTTTCCGTAAAGGACTGGCAGAATGAGCCCGTGGGAATAATTCATACGCTGAGGGGGCTGGCAGGAAGCTGGGAGAAATGTTGCTTTTCTCTGCCTTTTCCCCAAATAGCTGTCTTGGGTAAACACCCAGCACTTTAGCTCCGTCAGCCTCAGGGGAGGCGTGAAGGCGAGCGCCGAGGACTCACGCAGGGCTCTGGATCCTAAACACTTTCCTTGCAGAGTATGGTGGGGGTGCGGCCGGGGCCAGTGGTATCTGTGGGCTCCTTCCCCGCCCAGCCCTGGACTGGGTGAGCGAATCTGCATTTTCCCCCAACAGTGCAATCATTCAAGTTAGCACATAAAGCACATGAGATTGAAAATTGTCAGGACACAAACTGAGCTCTCAGAATAACCCACTGCTGATGCAGCTGGGAAAAAGTCATGTTTGTGAATAAGGTCAGTACGTAGGGAATGTGTGTATGAGGAGCTGCCAAAGCTTGTGGAGAGGGATCTTAAAATCAGCCTGCTGCTGGAAACAGAACATCCTACCAGACCTCACATGACATTCGGGTGCCTTCTCCAAGTAGAATCAGGAGGGGAAATTGACCCCAAAGTCTTCATCCACGTAAAGTCGAGGATGGAGTCTGGCAGAGGGCCTTTCTAAAGGTGATCTTGTTTTATCTTGTTAGGCTGAGTCTTATAGCAATAAACAAACCCACCCAAGAACACCTGCCCAGGTAAAGAGTTTACTTCGACCCCCTGCATGAGCCGAGGTTAGGGAGGACGGGCAGGTCCTGGCATGCGTCTGTGACGGGAGGCTCTCCTGCCCTCCTGGAACTCGAGACAGGGCTGGGGGCTTCCCTCGGCTGAAGCCGTGTGCTCAGCACCTCCCAAGTCAGCACCAGCCCCTTGGTGCTCACTCCCCTGGAACTTGGCTAATTCTCGGAAACAGCACCCGGAGAGCCTTCTGATCTTGGGCAAGAAACGACGTCCGTCTCCCCGAGTGGGCCCGGGGCCTCTGGCTGCCTCGATAAATGCCAGTGACTGTGGTTGATGTAATTGGAGTGACACATCCTCAGTTGTCAGAGGTGGATAGCAAATGTCTTCGCCGTGGGCCATGGGTGGGGCGTGTGTCTGCTGGGCAGGAGCTCTCCCTGTCCCCTGGGGTGTGGGAAGCTGGCCCTGACTCCTCCACAGTGTCCCAGACCCTGTGGTTTGGGGTTTCCTGATGTGGTAAAATATACAGAACATGAGATTTAGGACATTCACGACGTCGTCTACCACCACCACTGTCCAGTCCCAGAGCACTCCATCCCCCCAGAAGGAAACCCCATGCCCATCAGCAGTCACTCCCCACTCCCCACCCCACCCCAGCTCTAGGCAACCCCCAGTCTCCGTTCTGCTCCACCTTGTTTTCGGTGGAGAGCCTCCTGTGTGCCAGGCTCAGGGGCCTTGTGGCTGTATGTGGATGGTGTTCAGAGGTGAGCTGTGTGTGCATGAATCCTTCAGAGGAAAGACCCCTGTGGCCCCATGCGTGGAGACACTGCACTGGTGTCTACAGGACTGGCCAGCCCTGGAGGATGTCAATGGGAAGGAAGGAGCTTGACCCTGCCAGGCCATTTGGGAAAGATCCCCCTTGTTGCCCCAGAGCAGAGGCATGGGGCCCGGGTGGAGGTGGGTGGCCCTCAGAGTGTCCAGGGCTCACAGGTGGGGAGGGGGCTCTGGCTTG
This sequence comes from Equus asinus, assembly GCF_041296235.1. Taxonomy (NCBI): domain Eukaryota; kingdom Metazoa; phylum Chordata; class Mammalia; order Perissodactyla; family Equidae; genus Equus; species Equus asinus. The sequence goes on from NC_091799.1 coordinate 10,881,972, forward strand.
CACTTCTCCAGCCAGTTTCTGGGTGATACTGCCACTGCACCCATGAAAGCTGGAGGGGAGCCTGTGAGGCACAGTGCTGGCTGCACGGCGTGCCCAGGGCCAAGCGGGCAGCTAGGGGTGGGGCATGGGGAGCAAGTGAGGTGGGGGCCTGGAGGGGACCATGGGGCCCGGAGGAGGTCTCTCCACTCACTGCCAGCCACATCAGTAAACACAGTGCAGGGAGCCCCATCAGAAGAGTTTCTCTTTTCTCAAAACTTCTTTGCCCAAAGGCAGCTGTGCAGCATCTACAGCAGGGCCAGTGAGTCTGGCCTGGCCCCTTTCGTGAACCCCCAGACTCTGGAATGCCGTCTCGTGCTCACAGTCTGTGCTCCCAGGTCTCCTCAGGGCAGGCAGTGCAGGGAACCCGGATGGGATTCCTGGGGGTCGTGAGATCCCCTGGGCCCCATTCATGAGGATATACACGTGGAGGCCCCGGCAGGGCTCCCAGCTGACACTCAAGCTCAGGGGGAGGAGGGGACAATGGCCTGGCTATTGGAGGCCCCCTCCTGGGTGCCTGTGACATGGGCCCCTAGAGCCCCTGTGTCCCTCCTCCCCCTCAGCCCCTCTCTCACCTCTCGAAGCCTGTGCCCCCATCACTGAGTCCCCAAGTGGAGGATGGAGGGGCGCCTGGCCTGTCAGGACCCCTCTGCATGTATGGAGGGGGGTGAGGGACAGGGAGCAGGCTCTGGGTCTGAGAGGCTGTGGGGCACAGAGAGGTTTGAGACCAAGAAGATGTGCTTGCCCCCCACTCAGGCCCCGTGTGCGCTCACGTGGGCTTGGAGTGCCCTGGGGACAGTCCCAGAACCATGAGGGGGAACCTGGGTGGGGTCCTGGGGCTGCCAGCTCACAGGCTGATGGCCTGGACAAAGTGGCTCGGCCAGGGGGCATCTCAGGTCTGGGAGATAAGCTGTGCTTGCCCTCCTTCTGCATCATGAGGGGCGGGGGGCACAGGGAGACCCCCACCACCACCAGCAGCAGAGGGCTGGCTCCCTGCCCTGCACACCCTCCACCACATTCGCCTGGATTCCTGCCGCTGGAACCTTCCCTCCTCCCTGTTCTCCACCAGTCCTGCTCACAGGCCCCAGGGCAGGCTCTGTGGGGTGAGTGGGGGTGCTGCCACCCAGCTCCTGGCAGGCAGTGAGCAGGTGGGCAGGGCTGTGGGCTTCCTGTTCTCCAGGGGAATGAAGCCATGAGCAGTGAGTCACCACGGCCTCACACACTGTGGCCTTGGCAGCGGGAGGAGGCTCGGCCCACGTGGGTGAAGGAGGCTGCACTGCTTCGACCAGTCTCTCCCGGGGGCAGCCAGGCGGGGGAGGCGAGCAGAGGCAGAGCTCGAACACCTTCCTGGGGCAGCCAGGTCCTGGAAGGACCCTCACTGCTGCCTGCAGGGCCAGGTCTCAGGGCCCCAGGGAGCAGGGCTCTCAGCAGAAGTGCACCTGGACCCTCCAAGGCCTGGGGCTCGGGGCTCCCTGCTCCATCCCAGGACAAGCTCACTGCCCCTCTGCCCCAGGATTCCAAGCCCCTCCCCATCTGGAGCTGACCCTCTCGCCTCCCTGGAATCCTGAGCACATGCATCACGGTCCTGGGGGGCAGACTCAGGGTCCGAGTACCTCCTCATGGCTCAGCTCGAGGCTGCAGGCCCTGGCGAGGCTGTGAGCCCTCCTTCCGAGGGGGTGCAATGACACCCCAGGACCCAGCCCCGCAGGGTTGCCACAGCTGGAGGCGATGTTGGGGTCGCACCCTCCCCTCACTCCCAGGCATCTGAGTGGAGGAGGGGCAGGTGGCGAGAAGCATCCTGGCCAAGGAGCATCCCGGCCGAGGCTCCAGGCTCTGGGGAGGTCGCCAGTTTGCTGGAGGAAGGACATGGAGGCCAGGCCTCCCGGGGTCAGAACGCTGCCCCGAGGGCCCCCTTCTGCTGTCTGCCTTAGATCCTCTGACAGCAGAGGAGGGAGCTTGACTTGTTTCTCTGGAGTTGAGCAACACCAAATATTGTTTCACACAACAAGCTGAGGAGTAGGAGCAGGTAGGCCACACTGTCAGGAGAATGGGGGCCCATGAGGACAGGCCCCTGCCCTGCCCTGTGGAGCGACTGTTGAAGCCATGGCCCTGGGCAGTGGGGGGGAGCTCCTCCTCAACTCTCGTCCAGCAGGGACCCTCCCACTGGGCCAGGGTGCAGGGAGGAGCAGGTGGGGCGGGCCCCCAAGGGGCTGGGGTCTCTGCAGGAGGAGTGCCCTTTCCCACTGCCCCCTGTCAGCTGAGCAGAAGTGGATCAGGTTGCCCCTGGGGACCAGGGAGTTGAGGGACAAAGCCAGGCTCCTCCCATGGGGTGAGGCCTGCCAAGAGGTGGGGGTGTCTTGGAGCAGCCCCGTTCTCGGAGCCCCTTGCCTGGGTTTGTGGATAATGGAAAGCTCCTGAGCTGGGCTGGAGGGCAGGTGCGAGGGTTAGAACCATCCCCGGGTGCACAAGTGCTGGGGCTGCCCCCTCCCCACCCAGCCCTCCATCCAGCCCATGCCTGCCCCTCAGTGCCCCACCGGGGTCTGTCCTCCTTGTCCTGGCCACCTTCCCCCACCCTCCTGCATCCTCCCTGCCCGACCCCTGAAGGCGGGAGGAGTGGCCTGGGAGGGGGCAGGATTCAGAGGGTGGGGACATCATTCTCTGCTCACTGTGCAGGACCCCAGACCTTCCTGAGGGCAAGCACTTGTGGGGGGGTCTCTCAGCTGGGAGGGGGTTCAGGGAGGACTGGGGGCTCTGGGGGTGCCTGGGGCCATGGGGGGCGATGTTGACCTCCGAGCATCCTGCAACCTTCTACCAGCCCCCTCCTGCCCACTGGCAGGCACCAAGAGGAGCAGGCAGGAGGAAGGTCGAGGCCAGCCTGACCCAGGGATGAGGATGCGGCCAGGGAAGACACCCCCGGCCGAGAGCTGGGGGGATGGTGGTGCTTTAGGGACAGGGGAGGTTAGAGAAGGAGGCAGGGAGCTGCTGGGGGTGAGGGCCGCAGAGTGTGGGGTTTGGGGAAGCGTGTCCCCCTGGTGGGGCTGTGGACCCCACAGTCTCACTGGGTCTGAGCCACGAGGCCGGCCCAAACCTTGCACATGCAGGTTTCACGTGGACTGGTGGGAGGGCGCTATCACAGTGTCCTGCGGAGGCCCAGGATGTGGCCCCCACCTGTGCCAAGCAGGCTGAAGGGGAGCTGGCTTTGGAGCAGCCGAGCCCCACTGCTCAGGCCCCTCTGCCGGCCCCCGGTCCCTGGGGTCCTTCCTGTGCGGGGTTGCTGAGCTCAGGCCTCCTGGGGCTTATAGATTTATAACTTTGCCAGCCGCCCACCCGCCCCAGGGCCTTCCTTCTGCGCTGCAGATGACTACCTGGGAGGGGCTGAGCTGGTGGCTCCACCCCAGCCATAGTCAGGGTGGGGCCAGCTGGGATCTCAGCCCCTCCCAGGCCCTTCTCCTTGCCCCGCCCTGGCTGGGGGTGTGTGTCCATGGCAAACCCACAGGCCTCAAAGGACATGGCTAGCCAGGGAAGTGGCCCAGCCTGATGGGGCCCAGGCGAGGCTGAGAGTCACCTGCCACCTTCAGCTCCACGCAGAATAGGATTGGATGGCGTCTGTGGAGGGAACGCGTCACGAGGTACCCAGGAGTGCTCAGGTCTAAAGCCAAAAGGCTCATCTCCCCTGTCAGGCCCTCCCGGGCCCAGAACAGCGCCCTGGAGCCTGGGGGTCCTCCCGGACGCTCCTCCCTGCATACAGGTGGTCACTCCTGGGGCAGCTGCTTCTGCCCCATGGACAGCTGCCCCCCTCACAGCAGCCTCTGATGGGCCACCAATGCTCCTAACTCCCTCCTCCACCCAGACCCAGAATCCCTCCGCCCACCTCAGCTCTGCCACCTGCACCCAAGGCCCTTCCCGTCCCTGCTCTGGCATGGCCTCCACGTCCTCCCGGCGCCTGTGTGCCGTCTCTGCAGTTCCTGGCTTTAAACTATCAACAGAACAGTGACGAGGACACTGGGCTCATGGAGGCTGCCAGGCTGCCTCCTCCGTGTTCCTCTAGGACTCGCCTTTCCGCTGCTGCCGGACAGAATCAAGGGAGGCCTGGGTGCTGCCAGGTTCTCTAAGATGTCCTGAGGAAGCAAAGTTCGTGTCATGGTTTCTGGTCACTTTCTGGGGCCAACTCTACTGTGAGTGGGGCCGGGGCCAGGTCTGACTCTGCTCCCCATTGTCATTTGGGGTCCCCAGCAGGGAGCAGAGGCCTGGGAGGGGATCCCTGGGTCATGGCGGGGAAAGAGAGGGGCAGCCAACCCCACTCTGGAGGCTGGGGCACCTCCTACCCCTCGCCCGTCCCTCCGAGAAAGGGTTCAGGGGACTTGGGTCACCCGCAGCCCTGGGAGGCCAGGAGTGGACAGGAAGAGCAGTGACCGGATGAGGATAGAGGGACAAGAACACGGGGGGATGGTGGCGAAGGGGGTAGTCATCTCCACACAGGCCTGTGGGCGCTGAGGCAGGTCAGCGGGGCTCTTGGACCCGTGTCTGCACGTGGCCTCACCCCTGCCGGGAGCTCGGGGCAGCTCAACCAATGTATTAGTATTTCTGTGCAGATTATGGGCCCTGGCTCCCCTGTGCCCACACCCCAGGGATATTTGGGGAGACCCTGAGATGGCGCGCCAGGCGTCCCCCAGGAGCCGTGTCCCACCCTGGGCTTGCACGTCTCAGCCCACCACGTCACCTCTATGCCTGCATCCTGGGACTTGCGTGTGTGACTCAAAATTAAATTCCTCCCGAATCAGCGCAGAGCAGACACAGATGCCCAGTGAGGGGCACCAGCATCCTCAGTGTCATAGAAACTGTGATGAGTCTCGATTCAAACTGTAATTCCCCTTCGTGGACTCTCACGGGGGTCAAGGTCATGAAGGATGCAGCCCCCCACTCTGCAGGCAAGGAACACAGCTCAGTGGGGTCACTTCCGTGAGCCCCAGCAGATGCCCACCTCAGGCCTGTTGAGAGGGCCAAGTGAGGTGACCTCACCCACCCAGCCCCTGCAGAGCCTCAGACCCTACGGAGGCCACCCTGGCCCTGCTCCCACCTGGCTAATTAGCCACCGATTCTGTCTCACCCCTGCCCGCCCCTGGCCTGCTTTGCAGAGCGATTAACCAGGGCCCGGATGGAGGGGCTGGGAGCAGGGAGAGGGACCCTAACCCTGGGTCTTCTCCGAAGCGGAGGGTGGCCAAGGCCTCCACCTGTACCCGGCAGAGACTATAATGCCCTGAGGGGCAGGGAGGCATTGGGACACAGGCAGCCACCTTGTGCAGGGCCCGCTCCCCAACACGCCAGCCCTCTCACACCCTGCTGGACTCTCTCGGCAGGAGGCGGGGCACACAGGGAGCTGTTGGGGTCCACCCGGGCTGGGCACAGTCAGGCACAGCCAGGATCCTTTCCCAGTCGGCTGACAATGGTCCTCTGACTACGTCCACACCTAATATGCGGAGCCTCTGCACGTGACCCTATATGGCGTCTCTTCCCCAAGAGCTCAAGGAGCCCAGGTGGTGCCCATGAAGTGATCAGAGAACCTGGAGGCGAGTGAGCAAGGGATCCCCAGGCTCTGGGCCTGCAGCCAGGGGCAGGGGTCCGGGAAGTGGCATAACCCAGCTTCAGGGAGACATTCCCATTGGCCCCCAACCTGTCCTTCACCGTTGGTTTGTTCCATCCAGGAATATTGTGTTGTGTCTGGTTTTTAGGATTCACAAACTCCTTTTAATCCAGAACGACTGCTACCAGATATGGCCCCCCAAGATCCCCCACCCTAATCCCCAAGACTGTGAATAGGATAAGATGTCACACCTGGGAGTACATGACATTACACAGTGTTAGGAGACGAACTGCGTCCCTCCGAAATTCTCATCCCCAGCACCTCAGAACGTGACCTTATTTGGAAATAGAGGCTTTACAGGAAATAAGTGAACGTGAGGTCATGGGGGGGCCCTGATCCAGTGTGACTGGTGTCCTCTTAAAAAGGGGAAATTTGAAGACAGGCAGGCACAGAGGGAAGACGTCCATCTGGGAGCCGAGGAGTGAGGCCTGGAGCAGACCCTCCCTCACAGCCTCAGGAGGAACCAGCCCGAGACACCTGCGTCTCAAACTTCCAGCCTCCAGAACTGGAGACAATAAGTTGCAGTCGTTTAAGCCCCACCTGTGGTACGTTGTTACCACGGCCCTAAGAAACTGATACACGTGGCAAAAGGAGTTTTCATAATTAAAGTTACCAATCCGTTGACTTTGACCGAATCATAAGGAGATTATTTATCTAAATGGGCGCAATCTAATCATGAAAACCGCCTTCAGCTGGAAGCAGAAGATGCCGTCAGAGACTCGGGGCTCTGGGGAACCTGACGCCCACTGCTGGCTTTGAAGATGAGGGGCCACATGCCGAGGAAGGAGGGTCGCCTTTAGAAGCTGAGCAGCCGACAGCCCACGACCAGCAAGACAAGGGGGACCTCAGTCCTGCAGCCGCCAGGAACTGAATCCCGCCAAGGACTGGACAGGCGCAGACGCATGTCTTCCCCTGGGCTCCAGGCAGAGCCCAGCCCGGCCAACACTGACTTGAGCCTTGTGACACAGTAAACGGGCTGCTTTAAGCCGCGAGGTCGGCAGTCATCTCACACCAGGCCTCTCGTCCCACGGAATGTTCCACCGCCTGCGTGTGACCTGCTTCCTCTTCGTGGCTTTCGGCTTGTTCGTCTGCCCCCAGTGTGCCTCGTACACTGAATTTTGGGTCTGAAGGCCTGGTGGTCCGAACTCGAAAGACCTAGGCAAGAGGACGTTTTAAGCGTCTCCATGCTGCGGCACGTCATGGTTGTCCCTCCATTGGAGATGACGAGAGGGACACCCTGGGTCAGCAATGACAGCCCCACCCTCGCACTGGGCAGTTATGCTCCCCGCTTGTCACCTCAAGGTGATCCGTCACCCTGGAGCATCAGTTCCCCTCCCCAGTGCATCGGCGATCGCAGCCCCACGGCGCGTCCTTGCTGAGCCCACACCTGCTGCAGCTGGGGACGGACATGCCGGCCCCCTCGTCCTGCCCCTCCCTCTGTGAGAATCAGCCACCTTCTATGAGCTGCGCATCTCCTTCATCAATGGGAGCTAGCCCTGTGCCCTGAAGTCTAATTCCTGCTGAAAAAGCAGGAAAGCACTCCTTCCTCTGTCTTTAATTACTAGTTTCCAAAGGAAGGCGGCGTATGACGGCAGCTGCAGACGGTGAGAACCGAGGGTGGTGGTTTTTTTCTGAATTCCTCTTTCCGGGTCTCATGTATTCATGGAGTTACATAGGTTCACCGTGTGTGGTGGGCTGACGCCCCCTCAAGATGTCCACACCCTCATCCCCGCGCCTGCGTGTGTTTCCTTAGGGGGAAAGAGAGACTTTGCAGATGCGATGAAGTTACAGATCTTGAGGTGGGGAGGTGATCCTGGATCATCTGGGTCGGCCCAGATCATCCCAGGGTCCTCAGAAGAGGGAGACCGGAGGGCCAGAGTCAGAGGAGAGGTGAGGACCGGAGCAGAGTCAGAGCGTGCGAGGTGGGGCCCGAGCCAAGGAGCACAGGGGCCTCGGGAAGCTGGAAAAGGCAGGGAACCGTTCTCCCCTGGAGCCTCCAGAAGGAGCCGGGCCTGCCCACGCTGAGATTGTAGGACTCTGACCTCAGAACCACACGAATACATCTGTGTCGTTTGAAGCCACTAAGTTCATAGTAACGTATTTAGCAACAACCGGAAGCCCATACACCGCGTCTTAACCTTCGTCCCTTCCGATGCCCAGTCGTCCCCACTTGGGCCAGTGGGACCCCTTCCAGCTGGATTCTGTACCCTTGTCTCCAAATTTTTTTTTTTACTGTGGAAAAATAAAACTCACCATCTTACCCATTTTCGAGTGCACAGTTCAGTGGCATTAAGCACATTCTCATTGTTGTTCAACCATCACCACCATCATCTCTAGGACTTTCTCACCTTCCCAGACTGAAGCTCTGTCCCCATTGAACACTCACCCCCTCCCCTCGCCCAGCCCCAGCACCACCCCACTTCCTGTCTGTATGGATTTGACTCCTCTAGGGACCCCATGTAAGTGGAGTCCTACAGGATTTGTCCTTTGTGTTGGGCTCTTTTCAGTGAGCACGATGTCCTCAAGGTCTTTCCCTGTGGTAGCACGTGTCAGGATTGCCATCCTTTCTAAGGCTGCATAATATTCCACTGTGTGGATAGACCACGTTTTGTTAATCCATTCCCGTTGATGGACACTTGGGTCGCTTCCACGTTGTGGCTGTTGTGAATAATGCTGCTATGAACGTGGGTGTCCTATGAACACGGTCTTCGAGACCTTGCTTTCAGTTCTTTGGATAAATTCCCAGGAGTGGGATTTCTGGATCCTATGGTAATTCTGTTTTTAACGTTTTGAGGAACCTCCATCCTGTTTTCCACAGCGGCAGCACCGTTTTACATTCCCACCAGCAGTGTCCGAGGGTCCCAGTTTCTTCACGTCCTCGCCCACATTTGTTGTTTTCTGTTTGGTTGATAGGAGTCATCCTGAGGGGTGTGAGGTGGGGCCACACTGTGGTTTTGATTTGCATCTCCCCGATGGTTAGTGGCGGTGAGCATCTTTCGTGTGCTTCTGGGCTCCTGGGCAGCAGCCTGCAAGGCCTCGTTTCGGTCCGAGGGTCAGTCCCAAGTCTTCCAGCAGACAAGGACAACCAGCACAGCCCCTGCCTCACCTCTCCCCACGTGGGGCTGTGGGCGAGGATCCCAGCACCCCATGGGTGCACCAGTTCAGCTTCAGAGGGTGGGAACAGGGTTGGGAGGGGCCTGCCCTGCCCCTATGGTTCCCCTGGACTCTGTTTCGGAATGTTTGGATGCCAGCCTGTGCCCCTCTCCTTGCTGGCTTCTGAGGTATTCGTCACTACTGTCACTATGTTAGTTCATCTCTCTGGGTTTGGGAGGCTCCTGGGGCAGCCCTCACACCTGCCCTCGCACCTGTGGGTGTCACACCGCCCACCCTGCAGTCGTCCCCGCTCCTGGGTCCCTCTCCAGCCCAGTCACCCCACCAGGGTTCCTGGTAGGCATGTTGTCTGGCAGGCACTCTGACACTGTCCAGAATGGATCTGGTAACCCACCCCACCTGCCCCGTTGCTCTTCCCATCCTTCCCAACTCAGGGTGTCACCAGCTACCCAGTCCCTCATCTTTGATTGGCCCTCCCCTTTCCAGTCCTCCAAGAAGTTCCACCTTCAAACACACCTTGGATTCCATCTGGTCCTCCCCTCCTCTGCCCAGCAGGCAGTCCCACTGGGCACAGATGACACCAAGTGACGACCCCTGCCCCCGAGGGCTGCTGTGGGGCAGGGATGGGCAGCGTTGGTGGGAGTGTGCTTGCTGAGAGGAGGGCCTGTATTCTTTCCTCTCCCCCCCACCGAGGAGCGAGGGACTTTAGGTTGTCTGACCCCCTGGGAGTGGGCGGTGCTGGGACACCTCAGGGCCTGGGGTTGGGGGCCTGCCCTCCCTGCCCCACCTCCCTCCGGCCCATCTGGCCTGCCCGCTGGACACTCCTCACAGTGGCCCAAGAATGGGGATCACGGAGCCTTGGGCCACTGCTCCATGCAGGAGGAGTGTCCGTCCTCTCCGCCCAGGAGACGCACCACTCGACTTGTATGCCCAGAGCGGATCATTTCCAAAATAAATCAGACCTGAGATAAAAGCAGCCAGTTGAAAATGCCCTCCCACCCCACTCCCAGACGTAACCCCCCGACTGCTGGCTGGTGGTCCTTCCGTGCACATCAGCCAATAGTGTTCATTAGATCTTACCAAAAAAAAGTGTTGGATACCCTGCCCTTGTCACCTGACTCTGATCCTGGACCTCAGACGCCATCGGGATCTGAAGACAGACTGCAATTTCCAAAACCAGGAACAGAAGAGACACAGCATTCGTGGCGGCTGGGCCAGATGCGCTGGGCCTTCCCCACTGACGGACGTGCCACGCCGGCCATTCTGAGCTCCTGTGGATGTGGCTGCCTAGAGCGTGCTGTTTGTCGCCATTGCTAGACGGATGCAAGCACCACGTTCTTCGTGAAACACAAGTTCTGAGGGTCCCGCGGCCTGAGCCCCACTCCTGAGGGGCCTCTTGTGCCTCCTGGGGCACATGGGCAAGCATCCCTGACGGCCGGCCCTTCTTCTGTGCATTGACAGACACGCGGAGGGACCTCGGCGTTGGCCCGGTGGACGGCGCCCCCGAGTTTGTGCAGGGCGCTGCCCGCGCCTGTTTTATGCACATCACAGAGTATGTCTCACTCACCAGCCAACCCAGACACTTCCCGCTCTCTGCAGCCGCTCCATGTCACTCCCAGGAAGGGCAAGGAGTGGCTGCCGTGTGCTCGGCCCTCTCCCAGGGGGCAGGCAGGGGCTTGGCCAGTACAGACACTTCCTTCCTCTGGGGCAGACACGACATGAAACGCCCCAGGGGAGATGCACATGTGAGCCTTTGCTGAGACCCTCACTGGCTTCACACGGGATGTTCGGCACTCGGAGATGTTGGGGGAGGGGCTAGGCCCGGGGCTGGTGTCCTGAGCCCCACCTTCCTCGTACAAACCTGTCTGCGCCAGGCCCTGGTGGTTTGCTGGGCCCCAAGTCGGGTAAAGGAACAGAGGCAGATGGGCAGGCTGGAGCCTGGGGTCAGGAGTCAGGTCTGGGCGAGTCAGGAGGGCCGGGAGCCCTGGCAGCTGTTGAGGGTTGGGGCCTCGTCCGTCCGTGAAACGGAAGGAACTGGACAGAAAAGCTGCACAACGTGGCAGTAGAGAGCCGAGGCTCGGCCAGCCAGTCCTGGGTGGGAGTCCTGTTGCCCTCCTTGCTGCCTCTGTCTCCTGGGGAAGCCACTTCCTCCCTCAGCGCCTCTGTCTCTCCACTTTGCAAGGCGGGCAGGAATCTGCACTGCCTTCTCCAGTTGTCTGTGTTCAGGGCGACGCTCAGAGCTCTCGGGGCAGGTCGCTGGGCGCAGACAGCGCCCCCAGTGCAGTAGCCGCTACATCCGCGGCCTGGCATCCCGTGCCCCGCGCAGAGCTGAGCCTGGCACACAGGCACTGACAAATGGGTGCCCCTTTGGGCTGCCTGATAGCTTTGGGGGCAGGAAATGGGGGGAGGGAGAACTCTGAGTGCCTGCAGGAGGGAGGACAGACAGCGACTTCCCACCTGGCCAGGGGCCTGGACCACCCAACCTGGGCAGGTACCAGGGGTGGGGGCTGGAAGGTGGGCACTGCCCTGGGCAAGTCATCCTGAGCCTCACCCATGTCCCCAGGACCCACAGGCAGGTGCTGACTTGGGCACGCGGCTGAGCACCAATGGCTCTCCCCTCTCCAGCAGCTCCTGCCTGCGGAGGTGAGTAGCCAAGAGCCACCAGCTGTCACCGCGCCACTATTCCTCCCCTCCCCCAGCGCCGTGACTGCCGCTATGATTATTACTACTACTTCCCTTATAAGGCAGCCCCTAGCAACCCTAGGGCCCTGAGAGCCCACCTCCCACATGGGGTGTCCTTTGCCCACACACGGCCTCCTGGGGTGGGGAGGGGACTGAGCCTGGACGTTCCCGCCGGCGGTGGGGGGAGCCCGGCCGCCTGCCCCCCAGCCTCCCAGCCCCCCTCGGCCGTTCCACTGCGGCGGCGGCGCGGGGAGGGCGCTGGGCGGTGCGCGGAGTTGGTAGCGCCCGGCGCCGCCCCCGCCTCCCGCCGCCGTGCGCTCCCGCAGGATGGCGCGGGCCAAGCTGCCGCGCTCGCCGTCCGAGGGCAAGGCGGGCCCGGGGGGCGCCCCGGCCGGCGCCTCGGGTCCCGAGGAGCCGCACGGGCTCAGCCCGCTGCTGCCGGCCCGCGGCGGGGGCTCCGTGGGCAGCGACGTAGGCCAGAGGTAGGGGCGAGGGCGCGGGCCCAGGGACCCCTCGCGCCGCTGCTGCCGGGAGGGGCTTTGCATCTCTGCCGCTTGCGCCCTGCACGGGTTCCGCTCGGCTGCACCTGCCGCGTTGCCTGCAGCCCCGGGAAGGGGGGGACGGCCGGAGTCTCCCCTCAGATCCCCACCACCCAAGCGCCCTGACCACCCACTGTGTCTCCAGCCAGCCTTAGGGAGCCTGTGGGACCCTCCCCCCCACTCCCTCCCGCTCTTGGAGGCTGAGCACAGTGGGCCTGCAGATAAGACTGGAGGGGAGAAAGGTAGTGGGGACCTGGGCGCTGTGCCAGGTGGCTTGGTGACCCTAGCTTGAGCCCTGTCCGGCTAGAGACCACACTCATGTTCGTTCCAGCGGCCACTTGGGGGGAGGCAGGTCCAGCATCTGTGTCCCCACTTGAGAGGTGAGCAGCGTGAAGCTCAGGGAGGTCGGGGGGCTAGCAGAAGGCTGCACAGCATTTCAGAGCTGGGACACAGTCAGGGCTGAGGCTTCCTGGGGGCTTGTGCCTGGAGCTGCTGTCAGCTAGGGTGCAGGAGGCCAGTTCCCTGGAGAGGGAGGCCCCTGGACAGGGAGGCAGTGCCGGCCCCTCTGAGCACGGGGTCGAGCGCAGCACCCCCATTTCATGGATGAGGACACTGAGGCTCGGGCTGCGGCACTTATCCTGAGCCAGCACCTTCCCTGTGCCGGGAGCCCTTCTAGATGCTGCGGGGGAAACAGAGATGAATCAGACCCACCCGGTGTGGGCACACGTCGTGGGCACAGAAACCTGCGCTTGGCAGAGAGAGGTGCAGGCTGGGCGGGGGAAAGGAGAGCGGGGGCTTCCCAGGGCGCCAGCCCTTCTGGGAGGAGCCCAGGGAGATGCACAGGGACCTTCCAGGCAGAGGGCACAGCCAGGGCTGAAGCCTGGGGAGGGGGTGCCGTGCTGTGTCGGGGTTGGGGCAGGGGCTTGGCAGAGGCTCGGCCTGGCAGATGGCAGGACCAAGGGTGCCTGGGGAGCCTCTCCCTGCCCCCTCACTTGGTCACAGGCTGTCTGGGCCCCTCGCCGCCCTCACACCCCATTTCTTGCTCCTTGAGGCACCCCCCGGGGGGAGGCAGCTGCCCAGTGGTTACTCCCATTTTCCGGAGGAGGCTGTTAAGGCTGGACGTTAAGTGCCTCTAACAGGCCCTCGTAGTGGCCCTTGAGCAGCTAATGGGCAGACCCTGGGCGGGAGGGAGGCAAGTGCTGGCCGAGGCCCTGGGGACCAGGTTCCTCTCCTTTCCATCCTTTTCCTGGACGCTATAGGGGCAGTGATTCCAGAGGCTCTGGTTACAGCCAGCCTGGCCCCTGCAAGGGATTGGCTCCCTGCTGTCCCCATTCCTGCAGGGTGGCAGGGATGGCAGGTCATAGCCAGGCTGCATCTGAGCCCCAAGTGACTCATGGGAGCTGCAGTGGCAGGGCTGCCTCCTCCAGGAAGCCCTCCCCACATGCCCACCCCTGCCACACCCTGTCCTGTGCTGACCCATCACGTGGGTGGCTTTGCTCGGTCCCCTCTGGCAGCCCCTGAGGGACAGGGTCCTTACCAGCCTCCTTTTGCAGAGCAGAGATAAGAGAGCTGCCTGCAGCTGCACAGCTGGTCTGGCAGTCCCGGGACCCGGTGCCCTGCAGCCTCCTCGCCCAAGCACTAGATGCACATTGTGGAGCTTGCTCTGGACCAGAGCAGTAGGGAGCCACAGCAGGTTCCTGAGCAAGAGGACTTGCAGGGTTTGTTCCATAGGAATGTGAGTCTGACGGAGATTCGGTGGGACAGAGCAGTGACGGGGTGCCATGTGTCAGAGGGAGCCAGCGGCCACTGTTCCCGTGGCTTCCCCCGTCCTGCATGCCTGGCTGCCTTCTGGAGCCAGCTAGAGTCAGGGCTGGCTGGACTCTGAGGCCTCCACCCTCTCCAGGGTGGCCCAGAGCCTCCTGGAAGCCTCATCATTATTGGGGAGGCAGTGAGGCAGAGGGAGTGGTCTCCACGGCCCCCGAGGGACAGGGCCACAGGGGGCTACCTGCTTCCGATGCCGTGCTGAGCCCCCACCCACACTGCAGCCCCATCTCCTGGCTGCTGTGGGCCAGCGTCCCTCCCCCCTGCCCCCTGCCTGGGCTCCCGGGCTCAGAGCTCGTGGGTCCACTCCTTCATTCTCTGTCCCGCCATCCCCCAAAGTGTGGGGTGGAAGTGGGTGGGGGATGGTTAGAAGGTGTGACCTGGGGTGGGGGTGATGAGGACCATCATTCGAGAGGTTTTGAGCGAGAGCCCAGCGAGGGAGGGGCTGGTCGTGTGATGAGCTCTCCCAGTGGGTCAGGGCTGAAGGGGGTCCCTGCATGCCCCCAACAGCCCTATGTGGCCTCGCCCACCATGGATGCTGCCACACAGCTTCATGCCTGCCTGGGGGTCCCAGTGACCCCTCCCTGTCTTCTCGCTGGGTGGCTCCCTCAGCCCTGATCTCACTCCTCAGCTGTGCAGGCCTCAGGGCAGTGAGGGAAGCCCGCACCTGCTAGCGGAGGGGGCACGCCGGTAACAGGTGCAGGCCTGGCCAAGACTTCTGGAGGCAGAGCTGTTCCCATATATGCCCTCATTAGGAGCTGGGCCTCACATCAGGGCTGGGGATCCTCACTGCAGCAGAACTCAAACCCGGCGGGGGGCGGGGGGGCGGGGCCGGTGGGCGAGTAACCAGCCGCTTCCCCCACTTCCTCTCCTGCCCCGCCCGCCCCACCCCTCCGCCCCACCCCTGCGCCTCATCCTTCCCTCCAGGTTGCACACCTGGGCTGGGACCTGAGCTGTGCCTGGAAGCCCCCACCCACCCCATCTGGGGGCTCTGTCCCCAACAGCCTGGGGCTCCTTGGGAGCAGGCCCCCCTCGCCTTCTGCAGCGGTGTCCCCGGGAGCCAGGGGCAGACCGTGTTGGGTGGGGGGCGGGGCCTGGGCAGGGCTGGGACAGGTGGTGTGGCACCTGGCTGAAGATTGGAATCAGCAGGAGTCCCAGGTGGGGGCTGCAGAGAGTGGCCGCTGGGGGCTGCCCGTACACGCAGGGCCCTAACTGAGGGCTGGCCTGGCTGCGGAGTGTCGTCATCCACTGAGGATGGCCTGGAGGGTCAGGGCTCACCTCTGCGTGCAGGGCAGGGGGGTCTGTGACTTGTGGGAGCTGGGGAGGGGAGGGGACTCCTCGCTGCCAGCAGCCCGCTTGGCCAGCGCAGGACCAGCTGTCCACTTTGCTCTGCGGGCTGAGTCTGCACGCCCACGCCGGGCTAGCCCCCTGCACCCTGAGCCCAGCAGGTAGCCCCCAGGCCCCTGACCCTCAGGGTTCTGTCTGGCCCTGCCCTACAGCTGTTCTTCCCAGGACCCCTGCCTTTAGTGCCATGTATCTGCGGTGACCTGAGGCCTGTCAGAGTTCAACTGCGCAGACACAGCCCGCTCCCCGCCCTGAGCCTCCACGCGCCCTGGGGTTCCTGGGTTCAGGAGGTGGCCCCCGGAACCCCCCACTGGGACCCTCCCTGCTGCAGATCCACAGCTTCATGCGCCCCTCTCCCGTCCAGGAACCAGGCCACTCTTCCCGTCCCCCACTCCTCTCCCCCGACAGCACCACTCACTCGCGCTCGGCGAGGTCCTGGTCCCACTGCCACGGGCTGTGTGCTGCTACTGGGCTCCTGCTACCCCCAACTCAGACCTCAGGGCAGGGCCCGGGCCAGCCAGAGGGCACCTGAGCCAGACAAACACGCAGAACCTGCCAGAAGCTCCCAGCGACTCCAGGCTCAGGCCCGGTTAAGGCACCACACCCGACCAAGACCTTGCCCACCCAGGCACCAGGAGCTGTGGGCTGGAGGCCCTGGGAGGGGAGCCTGCCCACTCAGAGGGCCCTGCACAGGCAGGCAGGCGGGCGGTGTGTGCCTGTGACCCCGCCCCTGCAGGCCCACTCCCTCTTCCCTGCCTGTGGCCCTGGTCTTCTCTGAACCTTGGTTTCCTCTTCTAGAAAATGGTTTTTGAGGATGAAAAGAGAAGCTCCCTGAAGTCCCTCTGTGGAGTAGCTGGCCCAGGGCAGGTGCATCATTAGCAAAGAGCAGACCCTCTACACCCCAACCCTGCCCAGCCCCCACACGGGCCAGTCCTCAGAGCTCCCAGCTCCGACCAGCCTCCCTTCAGTGGAGGCCACACCCACCTTGGTGTCAGCTGCCTGTGGCCAGTCTGGGGAACCCTAGGCCAGGCCGCCCAAAGGCCAGCAGGCATGTGGTTACCGGCCCAGGGGGTGCCCCTGGGGGTACCCCAAAGAGCATCAGCTCCCAGCCTCAGCCCGTCCTGACCAGCAAGCTGAGGGGCAGGGCCGAGTGCCATGGCCCGCAGAGGGCAGGGGAGCAGTGGGGAGGTCGGCAGCTTGAGGACAAGGAGCCCTGACTGTCGCATCCGTGGCCCCGTGCAGGGACTGCCCCTCACTGCCGTCAGCTTCCTGGGTGTCAAGTGGGGCCAATAGTGCTCCTTCCCACCCCGACTCAGGGCCCCAGGGCACACGTGGCGTGGGGCCAGTCCTGCTCATTGCCGCCTGCTCGCTTGGCTGACGGGGTGGCCCTGTCCCTGCGTGTGGTCATCCCAGATGAGGTCATCACCTCCTTCTGGCCCGGGCAGGGGGGTGCATGTGCCTGCACTGAGCTGCTTTCTTGAGCCCTGAAGGGGTCCAGGCCCGGTCAGCATCCTGGCCTGTGTGGCCTGCTCCCGGTCTCCTTGGACCCTGCCTGGAGCCTCCCTATGTCTGTGCCCCCTGGTCTGGGAGTCCACGCCCTCCATCTGTCCGTCTGTCTTCCACGTTGACGTGTCCACGCCGTGTCTGTCCCCAGGCTTCATGTGGAAGATTTCAGCCTGGACTCTTCCTTGTCTCAGTAAGTTCTCTGCAGGGGTGGGGCTGTAGTGGGGACAGACAAGTGTCCTCGCACCCCCTGGGGGGAGGGCGGCGCAGGCCCCGCCAGCCCAGTGGGCAAGTCCGCTGCCCAGCACCGCCTGCCTTACAGCCGGGCGAGAACGGGTGCAGTGGGGTTGGCCACCGCCTTCCTGCACCGGCAGGTGCCGCTAGGCCTGGGCGGCAGGGCTAAGCCTGGGGACAGGACAGAGGGTGTCCCCTGGGGAGGAGCCCTCGGGTAGGAGATGGGGCTATGCAGAGGCGGATACTCCACAGCCCCTACAGGAGTGGCCACAGTCCTCAGGAGTGGCCAGACGATGGGAGCCAGGACCCCACCATGGCTCCTGTGTGGGGACAGGCATGTGGTGACTGCTGGGACCCCGGTCTCAGCCCACATCGGCTGCCTGTGCAGCTCAGGCCCTCAGGTGCCAGCCTGGGCTCTTCCTGGCTTCAGTTAAGATTTAGGTCAGGCAGAGGGCAGCTTTGAGGCCAAGGGACAAGAGCCCCCTCAGAGCAGCCACACCAGTGCATTCCTGGGAAAGCGCCCCCACCTGCCTGGGATGGTGGCGTTCAGTGTGGCCACCAAGTGGGGCCTGATTATTAGTTTCAGTAATTAACGTCGTTGTCAGCAACAAGCACAGCTCACTCCGTGCTCCCAGCGGCTGCACTTCTCCATGTCGTCCCCCTGCAGCCTGTGACTCGGGGCCTGTTATTTCCCTGGCGGGAGCACAGAGCTGAAAGTCTGGGCCACACCCTGTGCTCCCGTGTCCCGAGCCCTGTGCCCCATGGTGCAGTGGGTCGTGGGTGAGATGGAGGGCACCCCCACCACCCACAGGGTGCTCCTGGCCCTGCGCTGGGCTCCCCAGGAGCGAGTCTGAGGCCCTTGGGAGGAAGCGGATGGCCTGCAGCCACCCACCTGAGGGGCCAAGGCTGCGGGTCCTGCTGCCCTAGACTTGTCACAGGTACAGCAGTCGTCCCTCGGAGGCCCAGCCAAGGGCGCCAGGACAAGGAGCCCCTCGGACATGTGTGTGGTGGACGGCCCTCTGGGGGAGGCCCAGGCCAGGGTCGTCTGTTGGCGTGAGAAGTCCCTGCCCACCTGCCTGGCCACTTAGAGCCCTCCCTTTCCTCGGTTTCCCGGGCTGCTCTGCCCCTTCCAGGTGTGAGGGATGATGGACAGAGGGGCTGTCCATGGCAGCGGGCTAACCTCGGGCAGCAGGTGGCCTGTGTAAGCTAACCTGCGGCAGTGGACGAGGAGCCAGAGGAGAGCATTGCACCCCCCACCCTACCACTCACCCCTGGAGATGGATCCAGAGCCACCCTGAGGAGGGTCCAGGAGTTGGGGGATGTGCCTGGCAGGGGTCTCTGTTGACACCCCCACAGGCTTAGTGTGGAGCCGAGGGGGGGTGGCAAGGCAGCCTCCACCGCCCCCCAGCTTGGTGCCCCCCCCACCAACAGGTCACTCCTGCCAGTCCCCTGTGCCTCCAAGCCCAGACCAGCCCCAAGGTGACCTGCCTCCCAGCCCCAGCTCCTTGCCCACCCACCCATAGGTGGAGGTGGACTGAGGGGTGGAGCGAGCCAGGTGTCTGTCCTCATCCAGGCCCCTGGCTGGTCCCAAGCTCTGCCCATTCTCAGAATAGCTGGCCTCGGCACCGGCAGTTGGGCCTGGGCCCTGTCCTTCCTTCTCGCCTGCTGGCTCTGTGGGATCCACTTGGAGCTCCCAGGCCCCTCCTGGAGAGCCACCAGCACAGTAACAGACCGAGGGAGACAGTTGGACCTCAGCCCCAGGTGCGTGGCCACGCAGGTGAGCCTGCTTATGGCCATGTGCCCAGTGCCTGGCCACCCTCCCCGCCTGGGCCCGGCTGCCTGGCCCTGCGTCTGGAGCTTCCCGGCACAGGCCATCTGTGCCAGGAATCCCTGGAAGGTCTGCTCCCCCAGCCTGCCTGTCAGCCTGCCGGTCAGAGGGAGGGCTGCAGGTCCCAGCTCCCACCTGCCCAGCTTGTCACTGGGCAGCCACCCTTGCCTGGGCAAAGTGGCTCCTTCAGCATGCCCAGACCTCCCTGCTCTGGCCTCTTGCAAAATGAACGAATGAATGAGGACAGACACATGGGATGCAGACCCTTTTGCCCTGCCCTTGCCCATGACCCAAGCCCATGTTTGTAGGCCGCTGTATGCCCAGGTCTGGGGCCACTCACCATGTGAGTTCTTGGCGCCCCAGCTCCTGGGGCTCCCCGCCCAGCCCTTCCCTGGCTCCCGAGAGCAGCTTCCTGTGAGTTTCATCACCAGCTCCACCACGAGCCTCCAGCCACAGCTGGACCGGCCATGGGGAAAAGGAGGTGGTCCCGCCAAGGGACACACCTCTGCCCAACACCTGTGGTAGGTGTCAGCCATGCACGATCTGCAGCCACACGTGTGGATTTATGGCACGGCGGGGGTGCGTGGTGGGCCCTGATGGCCAGCACTGTCTGAGCTGACAGACGCCAGGCCCCGAGCCACAGGCTGGGGCAGTCTCTCCCTTAACCCTCCACCAGAAAACGAACCTTAGCTCGATTTCACAAGGCAGGAGCCTGAGACACAGAGGACGTTTTAATTTCTCTGTAGCCACAGCACCCCTGCGAGGCACCCTCACAATGCCTGTGGCAGGCAGTTCCTGTCACTGCCTGTCCCCTGGTGAGCAGGCCCAGGCCCAGGCAGGTCAGGGGCAGGTGAGGGGCAGGGCCTCTGACTGCCAGGCCAAACTGTCCGTGACCCTGGGACTGGCTCGCTTCTACCTACGAGCTTGCTGAGCTGAGAGCACACCCTTCAACCAGGCCCAGCCTGTGCAGGGAGCCCCGGGGGCTGCAGGGGTCCAGGCAGCTCCCTGACAGGTTTGCTGTCGGCATCAGCTGGGTCTGCCCAGCGCCCCTTTGGGCCAAATTACACCCATCGCTGTAAACACATTTCAGGGTAAATGGGTAGTTTGTAATTCACTTTTTGTGGTGGTGCTAGAAGAAGTGGGCGGCCGCAGCTCATGAAAAATTAAAAGTGAAGGAGGCTTCGTGACTTCCTGGGCACTGCAGGCTCCGCTTCTCGGGGCCAAGTCTGCCGGCCCGGCAGCTCCCCCACCACCCCTCTCTCTCCCCTCCCTCTGTGGGCGGATGCTGCTGCTGAGCACGTGGGGAGGCTGTCCAGACGAGTGTCACCTGGGAGAGGGGACGAGGGTCGCTGGGCCTTCCCCCTCTGACAATTGACTCAGGCTTCCATTTCGGGGGGGCCAGGGAGAGGCCAGAGGATCTCTAAGGGAAGGCATCTGGGCATGCCTAGTCCTGGGCCAGGAGTCCTGACCCCACGGGCCCTGGGCAGGGACTTCCAGTGGGCAGCGGGGGAGGACCATGAGAGGCACATGTGCCGGGAGTAGCTGGCCTGCGACGGGGAGGGCTAGGGTTCAGGTTAGGCTTGGCATTGGAGACCCCAGGGAAGGAGCTGGGAGAATTTCCCGGGGTTTCCTAGCAGAGAAGGCAGGAGGAGCCAACCGATGCTGGCTTCCTGGTCTTTGCCTCAGTTTCCCTGCTCTGGTCTTTGGTCCCGGGAGGTGACAGCAAGAAGCAGGGGCCAGCCCTGGAGGGTGGGGCGACGGTGTGGGATAGAGCACTGGATCTGAGGGCAGGTGTCGGGGCTGAGGTCAGGCCCCGATGAGGGTTGGCCAGGCAGGACAGGGCCGGGGCTGTGCTGCCCTCACTCCTGGGGGTGGGAGGTCAGAGACGAGCCCTCCTGGGGGCCGAGTCATGGGAGATAGACGGGCAGGTGGGCGGTCAGGGACCTCTTACCTGGTGATATCCAGCTGTCCAGCAAGATGGGGCAGGGGAGGCAGAAGTGGGTGGGACCCCGAGGAGAGCCTGGAGCCTTTGGGTTGAGGGCTCTCAGTGGCAGGGAGGGCTGAGTGGGGGGCCATTCAGGTGGCCGCGGGGGAAGTGGGAATGTCTCTGGGACTTGCCGATGGGTCTGGGGTCTGACATGCGGAGAGTAGAGTGGAGCGGGGTGCCCTGCGGTCTGAGGGGGAGGCCTCCTGCGTGGGGAGGGGCAGATTCTGCTTGGTCTGGTGAGCAGCACCCCTGGAGAGATGACCCAGGGAGCGGGGGCAGAAATGCGCTGGGGGGCTCCGAGCAGAGCCAGGGTTTGGAAGCCACCTTGTGCAGCTGGGGCCAGGCGGGCGGTGAGAGGGTGCCCCCCATGCAGGGTTGGGGCAGGGGAGTCAAGGAGACTGGAGGAGAGACGAGGGGACCAGGGCGGGCGGCAGTGTTCCAGGAGGCTGAGGAGGAAGGTGCGAGGCTCGGCCACCACCCGCGTGGGCCAGGCAGGGCCCTGCTGGCCAGATTAAGGTCCGGTCGGGGGAGCGCCTGGGTGGAGGGGCACGAGTAGGGGAAACCCCTCCATTGGGGCTTTGCTGTGACCGGGCAGGAGAGTGTCAGGGAGGGTGTGTTTCTGAGCTGGGTGCTTTGGGGACCCATGTGGTCCCCCAGTAATGTGGTGGGTGCTGCGGGAGGGCATGGGCTCCACTGAGGGGCATCTGTCCCCCTGACCCCTGGGCCCAGGCCCAGCCTAGCTTGTCTGACCAACTCCCCAAAGAGACCCTTGGGGGCTTCTCCTTACCCAGCTCCAGGTGGCACCTTCAGAGGAGCGTGGGACTCAGGGGTTCAGAGATGAGCTGGGAGGGTGTGGGGAGGGCTTCAAGGAGGGAGGGGAAAGGAGTCTGTGCTGGGGTACAGTGGAGTATGCTGAGGTGCAGTGGGAGGTACAGTGGGGTGCGCTGGGGTGCTGTGAGGTGTACTGGAGTATAATGGGATGCAGTGGGGTACATTGACCTGTGGCTCTGGGTTTGGACCCTGCTGGCCAGTGGGAGGCGTGTCCTGCTGCCCTGGCCCCAGGAGTCCAGTGTGTGGCCGAGTGATTGCACTACACCAGGACCCAAGAGTGGGGGAAGGGCCCCATGCCACCACACTTCCTCCTGGGCCCTTCCTGAGCCCTGTGCCCAGCAGAGGCCCCTGGGCTCCAGCCTGGGGCAGGTCAGGGAGGGGCTGGGGCTCTGCCCAAGGCCCCTCCTGAGGGCCCCTCAGCAGGGCAGGTCCAGACAGCTGCTGCCAACACGTTGTGTCTATCACTTACTTTGCCTAAAACAGGCTTTGGGGAACGATGAATATTTTAGACGCTTTCTGGAGATGTTGGGGTGGCCAGCCCCAGGCAGAGCAGCGCCATTAAACTTTCAAGGCAAGAGCGGCGTTAATTTCTGCGTTGACGGGAGCAGGAGCCTGGTCGGGGGGGAGGAAGTCCCCGGCTCATTGCCCGGGTGTTGGAGCCAGGGGACGATGACAGGGAGGTGGGTGGAGTGGATGGCCGTGTCTGCTCCATCCGTCATGCTCCATCCATCCTGCCTGCTGTGAACACTGGAACTGTCATTCTGGTGGAATGTTAAGCTGTCGCCTGGCTAGCATGCTGGGCACAGCCGGCCACAGCAGGCCCATGTCCAAGGCAGAGGCAGCGAGGGCAGCAGCCCATGGCCCCAGGCCCCACATGACCCTGGTGACCAGATGGCCCTTCCCCATCCACCTCCCCCGTTTGACATACCCCGCCAACTCCTGCTGGGTCCACTCTGGTCTGTTCCCAGGATGCTGGGAGCCTGGCAGGAGCTCAGAGTGTCTAGGGGTTGGCTGGGGTGCAGGCCAGCCAAGGGAAGGGGAGCGGCCTTGGCTGGAGGGGCCCCACTGCTGGCCTGCGGACTGATGCAGGAAGGCTGCTTCCTTCTGGCCCATCTGCCGTGACCATCCTGCCAGCTGCAGCGAGCCTCAGGGCACAGCCACCAGGGGCCACCAGACAGAGCAACTGACCCTGGGCTTCTGGGACATTCTATATAGATAATATGGTGTGTTTTGAGCCCCACGCTATAGGCCACCCAGGGCACACAGGGTGGTTGCCTATGACAATTGGGCCTGAGAGAGTGGCGTCCAGCGAGCACCCAGATTGCCAAGTGGCTTTGGAAGGGCTGGTGAGCAGGTCTGCTGGAGACTGGGGGGCACTCCTGGCCTGAGTGGAGGCGTCAACCCGGCCGCCACCATCCGTCTGTCTGTTTGCTCGGCACCTGAGGTGCGGGAGAAGCCAGTTGGGCCGAGCCCCCGCTGGCCTGGAGCCCCCATGCACCTCTCCTGCCCCCCAGGGTCCAGGTGGAGTTCTACGTCAATGAGAACACCTTCAAGGAGCGGCTCAAGCTGTTCTTCATCAAAAACCAAAGATCCAGTGAGTGGCGCCTGCGGGGAGGGTGGGGCGCCAGGACTGAACTTCCCTGGAACGGGCAAAGCGTGTGCCCGGTGATGGCTGGTGTGGGGAAGGGCCTGCACAGAGAATGGGGCTGTGTCGGTGAGAGGTGGGCGCGGGGGCCCTCATCTCAGCTTCACACCCCCTTCCACCTAACCGGAGATGGGCCCTGGAGCCTATGGGGATGCCGCCCTCCTGCTGGACACTGGGCTGGGCTCTGGCAGTCTGGGGCACCAGCTCACCTCCTCCCCTGTGGCCCTCCGCCCTCCGGCCCTCACCCTGAGGGGCTCCCTGGCCCCCTCCATGCGGTCCCACCCTCCTCCCTGCAGGCTGCCCCCACTGGCCTTCCCAGCAGGAGCTTGACCACCTCAGACCCTTCCTGGGATGCAAGGCGGGGCGTGGAGGTTGTGCCCTTGGATCCCAGCTCATCCATTTGCTCCCCCGACCCCCACCTGTTCTGCCCCAAGGAGCAAGTGGCTCAGGGAACCCTCCGCACCCACATCTATCACGTGGGACGCAGATGGAGCCTCTCAGAGAGCAGCCCAACAGCAGCTGCCCAGGCCATGCGGAGCACCCCATCAGCCCTCTCGGGAGCGGCCCAGCCCTGGGGGGCCGAGAGGTGGAGAGAGGAGCTGTTAGCGGCAGACGATAGTGGGACCCCGGGCAGCCCAGGAGCCCTGACACTCCCCTCCCCTCCCCTCCCGCAGGCCTGAGGATCCGGCTGTTCAACTTCTCCCTGAAGCTGCTCACCTGCCTGCTGTACATTGTCCGGGTCCTGCTGGACGACCCGGCCCTGGGGATCGGATGGTGGGTGACCTGCGGAGCTGGGAGCTGAGGGGCCCTGCTGCCATCACAGAGGCTGATGGGGTCAGCATGGGGTCTGTGCCCTGCGCCCGATGCCCAGGGCCATGGGGAGTCCCTCCTTCCCTAATGTGACCCCTGTCCCAGTGTCCGCCCCCACCGAGCTGAGCCCAGGACCCTGCCCTCAGGCTCCAGCTGACCACTGGCTCGATGTAGGCAGAAGAATGGACAGTGGCTGTGTCTGCAGCTGCTCCTTGACCTGGAAAGATTTCTCCTGAGGGTCTGGGGTGCCCCCCCACTGAATGGTGCAGGGAAGGGGCTCAGCAAGGGGCTCTGTGCTCCCGTCAGCTCCTGTGGGGTGGGGACGCCCGCCCCCAGTGCTGGCAGGGTCTCCCTCTTCTTGAGGCTCAACCTGGTTCTGCCTGCCCCTCCTGGACCCCCCGGTGTCCTCTTCCTCAGTCACTTCTGTGCTGCTGTGACTTCCAGGGAAAGACGGTGGGAATAAGCTGCCTGCCGCCTTCAGGGCTGAAGTCTGGGGTGGGCCCACAAGTGAAGGAGCGGGGCCTCGTTCTTCCTCTTGCTGCATCGTCTTCCTGCTGCCCTGGCTGCTGTTAGGATGTCCCTGCCCTTTCCACTCATGGTCCTTGTGGGAAGCACAGTTTTCTTTCCTGGAAGCCAGTGGAAGCTTCTCTCTGGGCCCGTGTCTGACAAGGCTCCATGACACCATGGTGTGGTCCCCTTCTCATCGCCGTGTTGTCCCAGTGGACACCGAGCTGGGTCCACTCAGGGCTGGACTTGTCTTGAATTAAGTCTTTGGAAATACCTTTCCCATCTCCTTCACATGCTCTCTCTGGACTTCCCGATATTCCCATGTTGGATTCTGGAATGATCCTGTACATTTTTTATCCTCTCTCTCCTATTTCCCATCTTTTGCTCTTTCTGGGGAATTTCATTAGCTTTATTTTCAGCACTCTGAGTTTTTCATTTCTGCTCTCATGTTTTCTAATTTCCAAGAATTAAGATTGGTGAGGCAAATGGATGGGTGAAGGGGCTGGTGGATAGATGGGTAGATGGGTGGATAGGTGGGTAGATGACTGGGTAGATAGATGAATTATGGATAGATGGATGCATGGGTGGTGCATAATGGATGGATGGTGGGTGGGTGGATGGTAGATAAATGGATGGATGGAAGGTAGATGGAGAGATGGTGAATAGATAGATGATGGATGATGAATGGAAGGATAGATGGACAGATGGGTGAGTGGGTGATAGATAAATGGATGATGGATGGTGGTTGGACGGGTAGGTGGATGGATGGATGGGAGGATGCATGGTGGATAAGTGGATAAATGGATGGATAGATGGTATCTAAATTGATGGATGGATGGTGGACGGATAGATGGTATATAGATGGATAGATGGATGGATGGATGGATGGATGGTGGATGGGCAGGAGGACAGCCAGCCACTTCCATGGGTGTTGAGTTTATAACAACAGCCCCAATAAGGCTCAGAAGGAAGTGAAGTGGTCAGTTGAGAGAAAAGGGGGAGAAAGCTTCTCGTCACCATGGGGCTCTGTGAGAGTGAGGTCCTCTTGATCAGCGACCCTGACACTGGCTGCAATCTCAGGCAGAACTAGCATGTCTGCCATGCCCCTGCCGCCGGAGCATGCCCCAACCAGCAGCCGGGTGTCCAGGTGGCTTGAGGAGGCTTGTCATTAAGAGTGACTTAGGGACCTAAATCTTGGAGTCAGTACCTTGGAGTGAGAGCTCGGTTTTGTCTCTCAGCTCTGTCTCACGGGCATTGTCCAGCCTTGTTTGCAGCAGCTCCGGCCTCCAAGAGGCCCTGAGTGCTCCACGGTAGTGCCGTGCACAGCCCTTCCCCAGCAGCCTGCGGTCAGGCCAGGCTGCATTCCCAGCTCTCTCTTGGGCTCCACCTCTCACGTCCCGGAGTGGGTGTGTCCTCATCCAGCCTGCCGGCCCCTCCTCCATTAGAGACTCTCTCTGGGGGTCTGCAGGGCGGGGCAGGCTGCCTCTTCACCCAAGGGTTGGAGCACAGATGCAGTCTAAGATGGGGGGTTGGCCCTGGGTAGGTGCACCCCACACTCCCTGAGCCCATGGCAATCCTGGGAAGGGTCCCTTCAGGGGCCGCGCTGGGAAGGGCGGCCGGGCCAGCTCCGTCTCTCCACAGCTGGGGCTGCCCAAAGCAGAATTACACCTTCAATGAATCATCCTCCGAGATCAATTGGTAAGTTCACTGCCCAACTGGAAGACCTTTCCCTGGCCCCACTCCCGCTCAGAGGCCCAGGGCCAGAGTAGGGTGAGGTTGATCTTGTCCAGCCCGACCCCGGGCCCAGGCTGAGCAGTGGGCAGCGCTGGAGATATCCCTGCAAAGTACCTTGAGGGCCCACAGAGCAAATTAAGACTTACAAGTGTCACTGAAAGCCGGCCTGACCCACCCACCATGTCTTCCCTCCTGGCAGTGGGCAGCCCCTGCCCCTGCCTCTGGTGGGGGCAGTGCTCAGTCGCTGCTTCCCCAACTCTTGATGCTCTGAGCCAAGGAAAGCGGGCGCCCTGGTCAAGCAGTGGGAGTGACCCAGAGCGACTGGGGACTCCCCGTCCAGAGGTTGGGATGTGTCCCCAGGGGCTTGGCCACCTCCTGGTGGAGGAGCTTCCACCTTCCAGCCTCACACGCTTTATCCCCAACACCCAGAGCCCCCGTGTTTTCAGCCGAGGAGGGACTGCCCCCTCTCAGCCCTCGTCCTGCACCCACACCCCCTTGGCACTCCCTGCCCTGCCCTGCACAGCTGCCACCCTCCGTTCTTCCAACCACCAGACTGGCCAGAGGCTGAGTCTCGCCTCTCCATTCCCCTGCATCTCTCCTCCCTGTTCCTTTCCCCTCACGGTAGCCCTGCCCGTTTAGGGGTGAGGAGCTCAGGTTAGGAACACCCAGAGTGGGGCTGGTCAGCACCTCCCCAGCAGCCCCACACGTAGAAGCCCCGTCCCCAGAAGCCCGGGTGAGAAGGGGAGGCTGCCTGGGCCTCAGGCTGCCCTTGTCTGAGCATGTCCAGGGTGAAGAGGCCTCTGAGCCTGCGGCCCTGCCCCACGGCAGGCACCTCCCAGGGCGGCCCTACTGACCTTCTTTCTGGGGACCCCCTCCTTCCCTCCACATTCTCCTCCCCTCCGAGGGCAGGGTAGTACTCTCGGTCCAAAGGAGGAGGGGCTTAGGGTCAGCGGAGGCCCCCAGAGGTGGCTGGGGTACGCCCCCCAAAGCTCACCTCCCTCTCTCCCAGGGCGCCCATCCTGTGGGTGGAGAGGAAGATGGCTCTGTGGGCGATTCAGGTGAGTGGGTGGGTGGGCGGCCCTCTCCACCCCCTCCCCTGGCGCCACTCAGAGGCTCCTGTCCCTGCCCACTCCCAGGTCATCGTGGCCATAATAAGTTTCCTGGAGACGATGCTGCTCATTTACCTCAGCTACAAAGTGAGTGCCCGCCTCCCACCCCGACCCCTCCCCTCCGTCCGTCCCTCCTCCAGCCCCCAGCCCCATCCCCTCACCCCAGGGTTGGTCTGTCTTTCTCCCCCTCCCCTCCCCCACCCCCAGGGCAACGTCTGGGAGCAGATCTTCCGCGTCTCCTTCGTGCTGGAGATGATCAACACGCTGCCCTTCATCATCACGGTGGGTGAAGCTGCTGGCTGAGGAACGGGCCGCCCAAGCCCCCAGCCCCCTGACCCGTCTTCTCTGCAGATATTCTGGGCGCCACTGCGGAACCTGTTCATCCCCGTGTTTCTGAACTGCTGGCTGGCCAAGCACGCCCTGGAGAACATGATCGTAAGCCCCACCGCATGCCGGCCCCCCAGCCCTCCCGCCTCGCCTCTGGGCGGCCCCCCAGGACCCCCGGGGCCAAGGCTTGCCACATCCCGGCCCTGGCCAGGCAGAGCCAGCCAGCTCCACTCGGTGCCCCAGGAGGCCGGGTGACAAGTGGAAACACATAATCTGTCACCGTGAATGCCCAACTCCAGCCCTCACGTCCCCTCCCTGAGCTGCACTGAAGCTCAGTAGTGACACAGAAGGAGATCCACCCAGAGCTTTCTTGATCCTGGAGATGGGGGAGGCGGGGAGTGCAAGGTGAGAGCAAATAGGGGCCACGGAAACCAGGACCACATGGCCCAGGGCCACAGGCACACTGGGGCCACGGGCAGACCCTCTGCTAAGCATCTAGGCGAGGTCCCTGTCGCAGAACGTCAGCAGGCAGCGTGACCGCCCCCTCTAAGCCCAGGCTCACACCCCATCCTACTTGTAAAGTGAGGGTACGGTGCTGAGGTCACGGCCTCTGACCTGTGCCCAGGGCCCTCCAGTCCTGGGCCCTTAGCCCTCACCCGCCGTGGTGGAGGCAGGATGGTCTCCTGAGAATGAGAGTGGAGGTCGGGGTGACTGGCCATGGGGCCCTGTGGCTGTCCCCCAGGATGGAGCCGCGGCCGCACCCCTCGCCTCTCCCTTCCTTTACTCACATGTGTATTTGGGACATGTGGCCACAGAGGGGCCCTGGGCTCTGGGGCGGGTCCCCGGCTCTGCCGCTGACAGCGCCCATGTCCCGCAGAACGACTTCCACCGCGCCATCCTGCGGACGCAGTCGGCCATGTTCAACCAGGTGCTCATCCTCTTCTGCACCCTGCTATGCCTGGTCTTCACGGGGTGAGTGCCACCGCCCACTGGGAGGCCCCTCGTGGATCCAGAGGTCCTGCCAGGTGGCTGGCAGACCTCTCCTTGGGCAGAGCCAGGCCCTGGCATCTAAGACGTCAGGAAGGCCTCGGCCCTGGGGTGGCGGATGGCAGCCTGGCCAGGACCGAGGACCAGGAGGCAGCTGGGAGCCCATGTTCCCAGACAGCAGCAGATCCAAGTCCGGCTCCTCTGGGGCCTGGGGAGACCCAAGTCTGACTTCCTGGTTGGTGCCTTGGGAGGCAGGTCTGAGGTAGTGGACTGGCCCCTGGCCCAGTGGGGACCCTTCGGTTTGGGGCTCGGCTGAGAGCAAGGTCTGGGAGCAGTCAGTGGGAAAGGTGGGGGCTCCTGGAGCCAAGAGCCCCCCATGCTTCTGCATCGGCCCCCTTTCCCACAGAGGTGCTGGCCTGGCCGGGTCCTGGTGAGACTGGTTACCACCTCCTATCCCCCGGGCAGGGATGCAGGGCAGGCACCAAGGATGGGGAGGGAAGGAGGACCACATGCTTCCTGCCTTCCCTTCCCACTCCCCTGACACACACAGACCTCAGCAGAGCAGGCGGGGCGTCCATGGGGTGGAAACCTCGAGGGCAACTCACCAGCTCCCTCCAAGCAGCCAGCGCGCCCACCTGTCCACCCCAGGGGAGGGTCCCTGAGCACTGCTGTGTGCTGCCCCATGGCGTGTGCTGTGGGCCCCCAGGCCCTGCCGTCAGCACCTCCCAGTCTGGGGATGGGAACACCGGACCCCAGGTGGGAAACAGGACCATCCAACTCTGTGCCGGGCAGGAGGCTGAGTGTGCCCTGTCTGACCTCCTGGGTGAGGATGAGGCCTTGGGGGCGGGTGGCATGCAGGGGTTCACAGCCTGGGGGCCACACCTGCTCCCCCTGACTCCCAGGCCCACACTCAATCCACACAGCTCTGTGTCCTTGCTCCCAGTGAATTTTTCAGGAGCCTCGAAAGAGCCAGGGAGCAGGAGGGAAAGTCGGGGGAGATCTGAGTGCTGGGTGTCCTGGCTCTGGCAGGCCACAGGCGGGATCCACTAGGGACCTCCTAGGGGTCCACTAGGAGCCCCAGTGGGCCAAGCTGCTCACACCCCCTACTCCTGGCCAGGACTCAGGCCCAGGTTGTGGGGGTCCCCCGTCAGTGATGGGGCCCCCAGGCTCGGCCTGTGTCTCTGGGTGACCCGGCAATGCTCCATCTCCGGGTGAAGAGGTCCCCTAGGCAGGCAGAGCTGTGAGATGGCTGAGGCCCCACCCACAGCCCCTGATCCCCCGGATTCCAGGACCTGTGGCATCCAGCACCTGGAGCGAGCCGGTGAGAACCTGTCCCTCCTGACATCCTTCTACTTCTGCATCGTCACCTTCTCCACCGTGGGCTACGGCGATGTCACGCCCAAGATCTGGCCGTCCCAGCTGCTGGTGGTCATCATGATCTGTGTGGCCCTCGTGGTGCTCCCGCTGCAGGTGAGCCCTGCCCCCCATTCTGGCCTTTGGCCCCAAGCCCAGCAGGGAGGCGGCCACCCGGACCAGGCAGGAGAGAGAGGGGTGACACTGATTCATGGTGGGCCCTGCCAGGGGCCTGCTGGGCAGTCTGTGGCCAGTGAGGCCCGGGGCCATCAGGACAGTGAGCAAGGGACAGTAGTCTCGGGGTGCCACGTGCCAGCTCCCTTTCTGGACCTGGAGATGGCGCAGTGTATGAGCAGAGGGGCTGTTGGGGTGGTCGGTGCCCCATTTCCCCCCATGCAGGGGTGGGGCTGGCCGTCAGGAGCCCTCAGCCGGTGCAGCAGCAGCTGTCAGGACCACATGGGGCACACCGGCCTGCTGCTTCCCTGTCCCCTGTCACCTCGGTTGAGCCGAGGTGGGGCAGTGTGGGACCAGAGCCCAGCCCAGCACCACCTGTGTTAGGTGTGAAAGGTGGAGGCCTGGAGAGGGGACCACCTGGCTTCAGGCACTGCTCCCCCAACCCTGCCCTGGGCTCGGCCCTGTCGGGGAGGGGAAGCAGGGGAACACCCTCCCCTAGGGACCCACACAGCAGCTGTCAGCTGCTCCAGGAGCTGTGGGGGAGGGCACAGCACACCTTCAGTCAGGAGGAAAAGGCCTGGAGAGGGGACTGGGGGGGGGCGGGCACTGGTGGGGAGCCAGATGCCAAGGTGGACACTCAGGATGTGGAGGGCACCCAACTGCCGCCATGATGGGGCCAGTGCACACAGGGGGACCTCTGCTGACCCTGAGCTAACGCCCTGGCCCTCAGCCCCCACCACAACCAGCACCCCCTCCTCCCTGCTTCCACCCTTGTCCAGAGCACAGCCCCCCTGCGCAAGGCCTGCCATGTGCCAGGGACCCACACGGGGCCGAGAGCCCTGACAGCAGCCTCGCCCCCACCCCTGTGCTCGCCAGAACTTCCCTTCCTGGACCTGCGTCAGCAGTGGCCTCCTCCGCAGGCTCCATCCGAAGCCTGGTCCTCCCCACACTCCATCCCGCCCCATGGCCACCTCTCCCTCATACCCGCTGGCAGAACCCCCTCGGGCCACAGAGCCCCGGCCACCTTCAGAATCTCAGTTCAAATTATATTAGATTTTTATACAATTGTGTTTTCTAAATCGTACTTTTAATATTCTTTAGATTGTTAAGGTTTTAAGTTTATATTTTCAAAATTATGTTTTGTATTATATTTTAAGTTATATTTTAATTATATAATTATAAATTATGAACATACTTGTTTTGAATTATAATTGAATTATTCATATTTATTTTTATTTTTTAAGTTTAAAATTATACTTTTACATTACTATTCCGAACTCTTTCAAGCATGCAGAGAAAGTCTGTCCCGCTCAGGAAATACGTCAGGAGAGAAAATGGTCAGTCCTGCAGCCTCCCCCTTCCCATGGGAGGGGCTGGGGCTGTTGTCCAGTCCGTGTGCCTGGGGGACACAGATTCGTCAAGGGTGGTTTCAACTTAAATGGTGCAAGGCGCCCAGGCTCCCTGCCTGATGGCGTCTGGACCCCTCCCGCCCCCATCTCCAGCTGAGGCTGTGCTCCTGTTCCGCTGCTGGGGAGCCAGGCACTCAGGCCCGACACGGGTGAGAAGGAGACCTGCAGGGCCTGGCTTCGGGGGAGCACATGCATCCCCTCCAAGGCCGGAGTGAGTGGTGGGGACGAAGGACGCAGCTGAGTCACTGTTGGGGCAGCTTCCTGCCCCCTCATTAACTTGGGAAGGCTGGCTGTCTCGTCAGTGACAGAAAGGGCTGGTCCCAATTACCTTCCGGTATTCTTCCACTCGACTGCATCCCCCCGTTAGCACCCCTAGAGAGGAGACAAGGAAGTGCCCGCTGTAAATGTCCCTCCCAGAAGGTAGTTGTGATGACAGCTGACAGCATCCTCCTGGCTCAGGGCTGAGTGTCCTCACACATCAGTGGTAGCTTCCTGGGACCACCACAACGAAGTACCACAAACCAAGGGCTTAAAACAATAGAAATTTACTCTCCCAGTCTGGAGGCCAGGGTCTGAAATTGAGGGGTAGGCAGGGCCAGCTCCTCCTGGAGCCTCTGAGGGAGCGTCTGCTCCTTGCCTCCCTCCAGCTTCTGGTGGTGCCGGTGGTCCTGGGCATCCCTGGCTTGTGGCTGCATCGCTCCAATCTCAGCCTCCTCCATCAGGGGGCTTATTCCTGTGTGTCTCTGTGTCCTCTCCTCTCCTTGCAAGGACACCAGTCATTGGATTTAGGGTCCGCCCTAATCCCATCTGACCTTATCTTAACTAATTACATCTGCAAAGACCCTATTTCCAAATAAGGTCATGTCCGGAAGTTCCGGGTGGACATGAGTTTTAGGGGGCCTACTACTAACAGTCAGATCATCTACCTCTCACCGCAGCCCTGGGGGGGAGGCACCATCATGCCATTTTGCAGATGAGGGGCCTCAGCTCAGAGTCATACAGCTGGGACAGGTGAGGCTGAAGCCCACGGTGTCTGCCTTCAGAATCCCACCCTGCACGGCCTCAGGGATCACCTTGGGGTCTCAGACCCCTCCCAGCTATGGAGCCAGTCCTGTGCCGCAGAGCCACGGGGTCTTGTCATGGGAACCCAATAGGTGCTGGATAGATTCGTTTCAGCAAAATTACACGGCACGGGTGGGCACCACAGAGGGTAGCTGCTGCTGTTCGTTTTAAACCGTGTTAAATAATGAATGGCCTCAATGCTTGAGACAGAAACAGTTGGCGACTTTCACAGGGTCTGGCTCCCACCTACAGACGTGGAGTCAGACTGCAGCGAGAGACTGGCGAGTCAGCACCCCGGACAGCTCCCCGGAGCCCTGGCAGCAGGCCCTGTGACGTAACGCCCACTTTTACATATCTGTCGTTTTCTAATTTAAAAGGAGTTCCGACATCCAAAGCTCATATCCAGGAAGTGTAGGCCGGGGCGGGCAGCGTCCCCAGACCTCGAATCACCCACACCCTTGACGTTGGCTAGTAACCAGGAGCACGGGAAGTGTTCCTTCCACGCCCAGAGTCTGTTTTCCTAATTCTGTGGCTTGAGAACATCAGTAGGCTAAGATACTTCCAGGCTTCTCCAAAATGGGTCTCCGGTGCTGATGAGAGACGCAAGGTCTCATAGTTACCTGGATGTCCAGAGTGCAGACCTCGCCATCCACTAACAGTCGTTTGGCTGCCTGAGGCGGGAGCTGGACGTGCCGCGTCTCCCGCTATCCCACCCGCCAGCCGGGACGTCCCCATGTGGCCTCTCGCGTGGCCTGTGCCGCGCACACTGCGTTCTTCCGAGTCGCGGTCGGGATGTGGTTCCATCCTTGCCAGACCTCCTTGGTCCTGCTCCGGCCTCTGCCCGGGCTGCCCCCTCCTCTCTTCGTCCCCTGCTCTGTGCTGCCTGGGGCTCCACGTCTGCTGCTTCCACGAGGGAAAGGACCCCCCTGAAGTCGCCGTCACCCCACTGCTGGCCCCGCCCCAGGCCACCTGGCACTCACCTGCTCTTACCTGCAGTTTGAGGAGCTCGTCTACCTGTGGATGGAGCGGCAGAAGTCAGGGGGCAACTACAGCCGCCACCGGGCCCAGACGGAGAAGCACGTGATCCTGTGCGTCAGCTCGCTCAAGATCGACCTGCTCATGGACTTCCTCAACGAGTTCTACGCCCACCCCCGGCTCCAGGTGAGGCCCGCCCACGGCCCCGCCCCGGCTCCAGGGGAGGCCCCGCCCACGGTCCACCTCCAGGGGAGGCCCCGCCCACACCCCGCCCCTGCTCCGGGGGAGGCCCCGCCCACAGCCCCCACTCCTCCCGGCATTGTCCTGAGCGCTCTGGGCCCGGTTTCCCCACCTGTGCGGTGGAGCGTGGCAGCCACGTGGTTTCCTACACTGTAGAGATGGGTCCGTGGGGGTCCCACCTTTCCCTCCCGTCAGATACGCCGTCACTGGGGTCCGGAGAGGCAGTGGGTGTGACACCCCAAGAAGGCAGGGCCGGGTGAGCTCACCACGGGGCTGACTCTGGCCTGCCTGCAGGACTATTACGTGGTCATCCTGTGCCCCACCGAGATGGACGTCCAGGTCCGCAGGGTCTTGCAGATCCCACTGTGGTCCCAGCGGGTCATCTACCTCCAGGGCTCAGCGCTCAAGGACCAGGACCTCATGCGGGCCAAGTGAGGGGGCCTGCAGGCTGCAGGGGAGGCCTTAGCCCTGGGGGCGGGGGTGTGGTCCTGAGCCGGTCCAGCAGTGGCCTTGAGGGTGGGCGGGGTGCAGCGGGCCATCGGAGTGGCAGCAGCTCCAGCCCTGTGCCCACCACCGCCTGGGCGATTCAGACCCTGCACTGACCTGGCTGCGGAGCCGTCCGGGCAGGCCCAGCCTGGGTCAGCCTCCAGGACGTCCTCCCACCCCTGCTGTCTGGGGGATGTTCTTTGTCAGGTTCCAGGAGGGGCTCCGAGTAGATCAGGGTGGGACCATCGCTGCACAGTGTCGGGTGGGAAGACACGGGCTGTGGGTGGGTTTTCTTTTAAAGACAAGCTGACAGAGTGATTTGAGGTAAGAAGACTGTTGGCAGATGGAACTTTCCAGAATGTGCTGGTGCACACTCTGGGACACCCCACGAGCCTTGCCCCACCGCTGACGCGGTCACGATTTCATTCTAGGAACCTGAGGCATCCTTTGTGGTGAAATGTGGGTTGTGGAGAGGCTGGGGAGAGGCAGGAGACCCAGCCACCCACCTCCTGAGCCCTGGGCCCCAACATCTCGCCCATAAAATTGGGGACAGGAATCAAGTCCCCTGTCGGAGGCGGCTCTGACCAAGGGGTGCAGCCTCTCTTGTGATCCGCTCCCCTGGGGAGACGCAGTGGCCGGGAGGAACAAGGCGGGCATGCTGGGTGACCTGAGGGGACAGTTTCTCCAACACGCCGTCTGCGGCCAGGACTCTCGGGGGATGGGAGGGGAGTGGAACTGGTCGTGGGTCCCCAGACCTCGGGCCATCTGTCCCAGGGGGACAGGCCAGCAGGTACAGTCCACATCTCTGCCATCAAGTGCTCCCCTCCCTCCCGCACCCCAGCGCCGCCGGGGTTAACGGGGCACAGAGGATGGGCCCCACAGTGGTCAGGGCCCCAGTGCTAGGTCATTAGCGCAGACCGAGGTGGAGCTTGACAGGGCCCCCCTTCTGGCCCCTGCCCCGAGCCCCCGACGGCAAAGACGGAGCGTGGACGGGTCCAGGCAGTGCTGAGCCCCGTGCTTTGCAGGATGGACAACGGGGAGGCCTGCTTCATCCTCAGCAGCCGGAACGAGGTGGATCGCACGGCGGCAGTGAGTGCCCCACCCCACCCAGCCCCGCGTAGGGCCCACTGCTGCCACCCACCACGTACCCACCTGCAGCCAGAGCTGGAGGACACCTGAGGGCAGAGAGCCGCCCTGCAGCACTGACCACACCCCCCCTACCCCCAGGACCACCAGACCATCCTGCGTGCCTGGGCAGTGAAGGACTTTGCCCCCAACTGCCCCCTCTACGTCCAGATCCTCAAGCCCGAGAACAAGTTTCACGTCAAGTTTGCAGGTACATGCATTTTGGGGAGTCACGTGTGTGCACACAGGCGAGTGTGCACCTCTGAGGGCTGAGGCGGGAGACTGGAGCTGCATGCACCAGGAGCACGCAGGGGCGAGGCGGGGGACAGCTGAGCTCCGTCCTCACCAAGGGGGATGGAGGCAGAGCCCACACAGGTCTGGCCGTTGGATGCCGGTCCTGCACCTGGGGGCCCCGGGGTCAGTGAGGACAGGAGCCGAGGGCAGGGGAGGGGCAGGTACATATGATGAGCACTCTATGGGCATGCACCAGCTGAGACCTGGGGGTCAGGTGAGCAGGCCCCATGCTGGGCATCCTGGGGGACAGGTGAGCAGGCCCCAGCCAGCTCTGGAGCTATCAGTCAAGCTGCAAGACAAGCACAGAAATGCCAAGAGAATGAAGAGGTTCCCGGGGTGGGTGCTGGTCAGGGCTGAGCAGGAGTTCATGGAACAGACACGGGGGCTTCTATGAAGGGTGCCAGGCAAGGGGGCGTCTGCTGTAAAGACGGCAGGGAGGCCAGCGGGTGACCCCTGACCCTCCTGCCTGCAGACCACGTGGTGTGTGAGGAGGAGTGCAAGTATGCCATGCTGGCCCTGAACTGCATCTGCCCGGCCACGTCCACCCTCATCACCCTGCTGGTGCACACGTCCCGCGGCCAGTGAGTGCCCGCCCCCATGGGACTGCCACCCAACCACGTGGTGCCCACCATGCACCATACCTGGGAGACCAGGCAGGGGGTGCGGAAGGTGGCGAGGAGACCTGGGAGGGGATACATGTAGCTGGCAAAGGTCCCGCCCGGGTATGGGGGTGAGCCCAGGGGAAATGGCAGGGATGCCACGGACGGGTCACGGGCTCTGGACGCAGCTGAGGATGTCAGGCTCATTCTGGCAGCAGTAGGTGCCGGGGAGCTCTGAGCAGCCCAGTGAGGGGTGGGAGCCAGGAGGGGCGGCCAGGGGGCTGCTGGGAGTTGCAGACAGGGCCCACATAGAGCAAGGGCTGGGTGGGGGATGGGGAGAGCCCTGGGTCTTGAGCACAGTGACCAGGCTGCTGGGGCTCGGTTTGGGGAGAAGGTGCATTTGGTTTGCGGCACCTGGGCCTGGGGCCCCGGGCAGAGCCCGAGGCAAGAAGCGGCCCTGGAACAGAGGAGGGACCAGGCAGGGGAGCAGGGGACTGGCCCAGGGTTCCTGGGAGGACCCACAGGCTGCTGAGGCCAGTCTTGACTCCAAACATTTTGGCATCCCCTAAAAATCAGACCATTGTGTTTATAGCTTTTTAAAACTGTCCTTTTTAAAAGGCTCGGGCAGACGGGGAGGTGTCTGGGGTCAAGCTGGCCATGCTGGTGTCCACCCACCACTGTCAGAAGCCATTCTGTGGGGGGGGGGGAGGGGGATTGGCAGCCCTGAGCAGGCGGGAGGGGCGGCTGGCCAAGGGGACGACCCGCCCCCCCCAGGGAAGGCCAGGAGTCGCCGGAGCAGTGGCAGCGCATGTACGGACGCTGCTCGGGCAACGAGGTGTACCACATCCGCATGGGCGACAGCAAGTTCTTCCGCGAATACGAGGGCAAGAGCTTCACCTACGCTGCCTTCCATGCGCACAAGAAGTATGTGGCCCGGGCAGGCGGGCGGGCCCGGGGCTTGTCCATCCTCCCTCCGGTCAGCTCAGGGCGGGTGGAAGGCTGGGCGGGGCGGCGTGGACAGGCAGGGAAAGCCGCAGGGTTTCACATAGAGTCCACGTTTGGATCCGGGTCCATCCACACCGCCGTGAGACCCGCCACATGGCCCCTCCTGTCTGAGGCTCCCGTGAGGCTGACCTTGGGTCTTTGGGTGAAGTGCAAAGGGGTCCCGACACCCATGAGGGGAAAGCTCGACTGAGGGCCGGACCCCAAATGGGGTCCCTGAATCATCAGCATACTAGGAGCCCAGGAGGGGGACTCTGGGG
This sequence comes from Equus asinus, assembly GCF_041296235.1. NCBI lineage: Eukaryota > Metazoa > Chordata > Mammalia > Perissodactyla > Equidae > Equus > Equus asinus. Next base: position 10,919,627 of record NC_091799.1, read on the forward strand.
CCCGTTGGTTGTTCAGAGGCAGAGCGGAAAGCGAGGGTCCTGAGGGTGTGGGGTGACGGCCCCGTGAAGCTGCCCGTGCCCCGTCCGCCCAGGTACGGCGTGTGCCTCATCGGGCTGAAGCGGGAGGAGAACAAGAGCATCCTGCTGAACCCGGGGCCCCGGCACATCCTGGCTGCCTCCGACACCTGCTTCTACATCAACATCACCAAGGAGGAGAACTCGGCCTTCATCTTCAAGCAGGAGGAGAAGCAGAAGAGGAAGGGCTTCTCGGGGCAGGGCCTATACGAGGGGTCCTCCCGCCTGCCCGTGCACAGCATCATCGCCTCCATGGGTGAGGCCCGTCGGAGGCGGGTGGGACGTGCTCCTGGCCATGGTGGTGGGGGGGGGGGGGGGGTGGGAACCCTGCCAGCGCTGGGCTCAGGTAGGGAGGGGCCGGAGACCAGCTCTTCTGGGCCTGCAGGGTGACCTCGGGCAAGTCACGTCTCTCTGGCCTCAGTTCTCACACCTGTCCGGTGGGTGTATCCCTGCCTTCCTGTGGGGACTTTGTCGGCATCGGTGTCCAAGTGCCTGCTGGTGTGAGGCTGCCCTGGGTCAGGGGTCACTCTGTCCACCTCCAGTCCAGAACCAGCCACCCAGGAAAGCCTAGGGAGGGGCTGCCAGCCAAGTCCAGGCACTCTGTTCCAGGGACAGTGGCCATGGACCTCCAGAACACAGAGTGCCGGCCGCCACAGAGCAGCAGGGGCAGTGGGGGTGGAAAGCTGGCACTGCCCACAGAGAATGGCTCGAGTAGCCGGCGGCCCAGCATCGCACCTGTCCTGGAGCTGGCCGACAGCTCGGCCCTGCTGCCCTGTGACCTGCTGAGTGACCAGTCGGAGGACGAGATGACGCCGTCAGACGATGAGGGGCTGTCCGTGGTGGAGTGAGTGCTGCCTTCAGGGGACAGAAGCTTGCAACTTCGGGCAGGGAGAGGAAATGGGTCGCTGGACAGAGAAGGAGGGGCTGGTGGCTGTGGCCGCATGGGGGAAGGAAATGTCCCATGAGAGCAAGGTGCCCAGGGAGAGGTGGGCCTGGCCAGCGTTGGCGCTGTGCCCTGATGGGTGGCTGCCCTTGGGCTTGCCCCATTCTCTGAATCGTGGCTCCCAGGCAGCTTTATAGGAGACCTTGTGTGGCAAGTGAATCTTCTGGGGACCCCAACAGGCAGACACAAAAGCCAGGCTGTGCCCGCCCACCCCCTTGTCCTCCTCGGCCTCATGCCTTGGTACCACGGCCCGCTCGGTCGGGGTGGCTGTCCTCTGAGCATGGTCTGCAGAGGTCACAGATAAGGAGGCCTGAGGTGAAGTGCAGGGTAGGCCTGCAGACCACTGGCCCATCTGAGCTGTCATCTTGCCCCAGGTTTGGGCCCAGGTCTCCCCACTGCAATTATGAGATGGGAGACACCTCAGTCTGTTCTGGCCAGGAGAGACAAGCAGCACCTGACGACAGGGCCACGGCCAGCCTCCGGCCTGTGCAACGTGTTCTTCCCAGCTGGGCTGTCACCGCCACCACTCCCGGCTCCTGACCTTTGCCTCTGGGTCGGAATAAACATGTTTTACAGATAGACCAGCTCCTGAGATCCCCGGGGACAGGCCAGGGGTCCTGGACACCATGGGGCAGGTGGCAGGGCTGGCCTCTGAGGCCATGTCCCTTGAGCCAACTGGAGACAGAGCAGAAGGCCAGCCCCTCCCCAGGCTGCCCGGGCCAAGGCCATGGCAGGGTGGCCAGCCCCTGCGTGGCGTGCACTGGGTGGGACACCTGCAGGGGACAGCCCGCTGGGGAGACCAGTGTGGCCCAGCGGAGGGAGTAGAGGAGCGGCCGAGGGCCAGTATCTGCCCACTGACTGGGGTGCTGGGGGCCTCAAGGAGGGGGTGACTGGGGGAGCCCCTCAGGGTTATACTTCCAGGCCTTGTGTAAGCTCGTGTATGAGTGTTGGGGAGGGTATGCATGTGTATGTTTTGTGTGTCTGTTGTGTGTGCACTTGCATGTTGCATGAAATCTCACCCCAGACCCCCAGGGAAAAGACAGCAGTCCCGGACACAGCCCTCCTTCCCGCCCCACCCCGGGGTGGCTGGGGCTGATCACGGGGTCCTGGGACTTCCTGGGTGGGAAGGGGAGCAGCATCGAGGGACGCCCCCCCCCACGCATGGCTGGTGGGCAGGGCTGGGTCTGTGGGGTTTGGCGCCCCCGTGTGGCCGCCCGGGGTGGGCTCTGCAGCACACACTTGGTCCCGGATGCGGGGCTGGGGACGACCACGGTGCTGAGGGCTCCTGTGCACCCCTAGGTACGTGAAGGGCTACCCCCCCAACTCGCCCTACATCGGCAGCTCACCCACCCTGTGTCACCTCCTGCCCGTGAAAGCCCCCTTCTGCTGCCTGCGGCTGGACAAGGTGAGTGGCGTCCAGCAGCGCTCCGCGTGACTTTGCGTTCCCACACGATTGCAAACTTATGGGACGCTGAGAACATGGGGATGAAACCCCGGAGCCTCTACCCAGACCCAGACGGTTCCATCCCCCTCTGTTGGAAGCGTGTTTTTCTGAACCGTGCAGAGCAGGTGGGACCCCCGGCCCCTCCTGCACCAGTGTTTCCTGAGAACGAGGACGACACTCTTGTGACCACAGTTCACGCGCCAAAATCAGGACACGGTGTCCGTCCGACCCACGGGCCACCCTCAAAATGCGCTGACTGTCCCCATCGCGCAGTTGTCTTCATGGCTTTCCCGTCAGGAGCAGTCCCAGTTACACTCTGCATTTAGCGGTCATGTCTTCATCTCCCTCAATCTGGAGCATTCCTCGGCCCACCCTCGGGCCTCTTGGGTTTGCAGATGTTTTCTCATAAGAAGACTGAGCTTGTGCATTTGGGGCTGGAATGCCCGCAGGGGACGTGTGTCCCTCTCGGAGGCGTCCTTGGGGTGCAGCTTTGATCACATGGTGCAGTGGCGCCCCCCAGGTTTCTCCGCTGTGGAAACTACGCAGTCTCTGCCTTTCTTATTAAGCCGACCGGGGGAGACGTGGGGACTCGGTCCACCCAACTCCCACCCGCTTGTCCCAGCGTCAGGTGGGGCCTTTCTGTTTCCAAATTCCCTTTGCATGTGTTAGCAGCCTGCTGGGGGAATTGCTTCCCCTCCTCCCGCGTGGACGGTTTTCTTCATTTATGTCTATCAGCGTGCAGCCCGGATCCTTGTTGTGCAGAGGGTTATACCCATTACTTGTTATGCAGTATCGTCATCTGTTACAGATGATTATTGATTTTGATGCTTGAACCTTCCCGGTTCTGCTGGTGGGGGCCCTGCCGGCTGGCTTCCGGGTCCTCCCATGAACACTTCATGTTTTCACACCCACGATGTTCCCACCCATGTAGTACTTGCTGCACTCCGGTCCTGGGACCAACCACTTCTCCAAGGAACCCTGGTTCTCTTTAGTGGAGAATGATGTTTAGAAACCAAAATCTGGGCGCTGGGCATGCTCAGTGCTGGGGCGTCCCTGCGTCTGGGCCTCTCCGCGGACCGAGCTAGGAAACGTGCTTACACACACATGACATATGTCTGTTCATTTCCACATCTGCTAAAACCACATGTTCACACGGACGACTCCCTGCCCTGCCTGATACGGCTGTCGCCACCGCGGCCCCGCTCGCCGCTGTGCTCTGTGGGGAGGGCTCACACGGAGCAGCGCGTGTGGGCGAGGACAGGGGTCTGGTGGCACGTGGAGCTCCCGTGGGGCTCGTGCGGGCCATGAAAGGACGAGGCCGAGCGCCTGATGACCAGGTGTCCCAGGCACCGTCTGGTGAGCTGGCGTCCCCGAGGCCCCCGTCACCGGCGGCCGGCCGTGGCAACATCAACCCCTCCCCACAGGGCTGCAAGCACAACAGCTACGAGGACGCCAAGGCTTACGGCTTCAAGAACAAGCTCATCATCGTCTCGGCGGAGACAGCAGGCAACGGGCTCTACAACTTCATTGTGCCACTGCGGGCCTACTACCGCTCCCGCAAGGAGCTCAACCCCATCGTGCTGCTGCTGGACAACAAGTGAGCCCCCCAGGCTGTGCAGCCAGCGTCCGAGAGGAGGCGGGCACCCCACCACCACCACCACCAAGTCCCAGTCAGCACCGCCTGGGCCTGCAGTCTTAGCCTGGGACCACGAGTCTGCAGACCCCACCAGGGTGGAGGGAGGCCACAGAGGGTTCGCCCCACCCTGCCCACCCTGGGCCCCTGACCTGCCTGGGTCTGCCTCCCACCTTTGAGGCGGGGGGACTGGGAACCGCCCTGGGCCCTGGGCCTGGTCCTTTCCCCCTAGAAAGCCCATCCCTTGCTCCCCACTTGCAGCTGCCCCCAGCTCCTCCCTGGCTCCAGCTCCTGTGCCCTCTGGCCCTTGGTAGCAGCTGTGAGCCCTCTGGGAGGCCTTCCCCCCAGCACCTTCACCTCTGGAGGCCAGGGTCCAGCCTTGGCTATCTGACCTGGGCAATTCCCACCCCTGGGGCCTTGGGTTCCCCTTGGGTAAAATAAAGAGCTGCCCGTTGTCCTCTAAGGCTCCCAGACCTGTGCTGTGGTCCTGGGGGAGCCCTGCTCTGCCCAGCCTGCTCACCCAGGGCAGGCCCGGACTGGGTGTGGAGGGGGGCGGCAGAGCAGGACAGGCACCACCAGGGCCTGCTGTCTCCACAGGCCTGACCACCACTTCCTGGAGGCCATCTGCTGCTTCCCCATGGTCTACTACATGGAGGGCTCCGTGGACAAGTAAGGCCAGGCCGCCACTGCCTCCTGCAGAGCCTGGAGTGGGTGGGGCACCTGCCCATCTCTTAGCAGGACCCCTGTCCTCTCCCCTCCTCCTCCAAAATATCCTCCTCCCAGGGTGTGGGGAGGCCAGGAGGTCACAGACGGCCCCCACTGAGGGCTAGGGAGGGCAAGGTGCACCCACAGGGAGTTCCCGGGACCCCCAGCCTGGCCCAGGGAGCCTGGCCACGTGGCTCTCCCCGGCAGCCTGGACAGCCTGCTGCAGAGCGGCATCATCTACGCCGACAACCTGGTGGTGGTGGACAAGGAGAGCACCATGAGTGCCGAGGAGGACTACATGGCCGACGCCAAGACCATCGTCAACGTGCAGACCATGTTCCGGTGAGGGCCATAGCGGGGGTGGCCTCTGGGCTCAAACCCAGTCCTGAGCCAGCCCCTCGGCCATGGGGGGCCCTCTGTGACACCCCTCCCCACAACATGAGCATGGGACCCGCCCTGAGCCTGCTCCTCATGTCTGTGACCAGGGGACCCACCCTGAGACCCAAGATCAGTGACCAGGGGACACCCCCCAAAGCCCCCCCCATCAGTGACCACAGGACCCTCCCATACCCCCCTACATCAGTGATCATGGAACACCCCCCAGAGTCCCCCCACATCAGTGACCAGCGGACACTCCCGAGCCCCCACATCAGTGACCACAGGACCCCCCCCATGCCCCCCCTACATCAGTGATCATGGAACACCCCCCAGAGTCCCCACATCAGTGACCACGGGACCCCCCCCATAGCCCCCACATCAGTGATCATGGAACACCCCCCAGAGTCCCCACTCAGTGACCTGGGGCCCGCCCTGAGCGCCCCCTCCCCCCCCAGGCTCTTCCCCAGCCTCAGCATCACCACGGAGCTCACTCACCCGTCCAACATGCGGTTCATGCAGTTCCGCGCCAAGGACAGCTACTCTCTGGCTCTTTCTAAATTGGAAAAGGTGAGCGACCCCCGTCCAGCCTCCTGAGCTGTGGGGGCTCGGAGCTGGCACCAGAGCTTGGGGGCAGCGGGTGAAAGGGGCCGAGGGAGCCTACGGGGAGTGGGGGCTACAGGAGGCCTGCCGCCTGCCCCCCTCTGACCGGGAGCTTCAGAGTCGGGGCGGCTCGGCTCCCGTGTGAGGTTCTTGGTGGTGTCGCCCGGAGCTTTAGGGGCATGGGCCAGGAGCAGATACTGTCCCCTAAGGCAGCGTCCAGGCCTGGCCATGTCTGGGGCCAAAGCTACCTTTCAGGTCAGTAACTAACACAGGTGACACCGGCCACTTGTTTCCTCCACCTCAGACACCCTGAAACGTGTCCATTCTGTCAACTGCCCGGCAGGTGCGTGTGCTCACCCCTGGTACAGACGAGGGACTGGGGATCAGAGAGGGGAGGAGCTTGCCTTAGGTCACACAGCAGAGCCGTGGCAGAGCTGGAATCAGCTTTTCAGGGCTCCATGAAGGGCATCAGCCAGGGTTGGGTGTGGAGCCCAGGGGCTTGGGGGTCAGCCATCAGTGACACAGGCCTCGAGCAGGGGCACGGACAGCACAGCCCCGGGTGGTGTCACCTCATACATTCACTGACTCAGGCTTGTGCTCAGGCCAGTGCAGCACCATCTTCCACAGCGAGGGGCAGGCCCGCGTGTCAGCGTGAGGGCAGCGATCAGGCCGCCCCGGGCAGACAGGGAGCAGGCGAGTCTCCAGAGGAGGCCCGGTCCCTGGGGGAAGCAGCAGCCGCTCCCTGTGAGCCCCACACACCCCAGCCTGGGCTGAGGTCCCGATCAGGGAGCTGCTTGCCCCGTGCCACACGAGGGGAGATCCCGGGGCTGCCGCCACCCAAGCCAGCCTGCCATCAATGCCAGACAGAAGGGACGCGCCCTGGAGCTTCATCCACCCTGAACCCAGATGCACGGTGGACGTGCGTCCCACCAACCGTGGACTGGCAGGCCCTTGGGGGCCCTGGAGCTCCACTGCCGCTGCTGCCAGAGGGGCGAGCGAAGCCGGGCAGGTGGCCTCGGGGCCCTTGGGGGAGACAGAGCCTTGGAGCCAGCAGCCTGAGAGCTCAGCTCAGCCGCCACTGTCCTGCCCCAGGAGAGGGCTGTGCCCACACCTCCCCTCCCACCAGGCCCTCCCTGGAGTCTGCCCGGCCCAGCACTTGGGGCCGGCTCCTGGTCCTGAGCCCACAGGACAGCCCACCGGGCCGCTCAGAGGCCCCCTCCCACAGCCGTGGGCTGAGCTCCGTCACTCGAGCTGGAACTGTGGGAAGACTGGAAGGTGGCAGCTAGCCGCAGCAGCCCCAGCACGCCGGGGTTCCGTGTCCAGAGGCTGGGCTGCTTCCCTGGATCTGCGGGACGCTCAGGACCTGGAGGATCCAGTCTGACCTGAGCCTGGATGGGGTGACCAGCATGGAATCGGGCTCAAGGCCACCCAGTCCTGGATGCTGTCCTGGCGCTGGCCCTCTCTCGCCACCTTCCCTCGAGCTAACACAGCTCGTCCCGGGCCTCCCGCCTCCACCACTTCCAGGAGGTGGCCTTGAAGGAGGTCAGGTCAGCAAGCACTTGGCAGATGTGCTCCCACTTGCCTTCCTTCCGTGGCAGACATCAAAAATCCATCTCCCACTCCCTTCCCTCTGTGGCAGGCATCACCAATCAATCACTCCTTCCCCCGCAGCATCGCCTCCAGTGGCAGGTGCAGCCACTCCTCCCCGCCTCAGGATGGCGAACCCAGTCGTGGTTCCGCGATCCAAGCCTGGGGAGAAGTCAGGAAGTCGGCGCGGAAGGCCGCCTCGGGAAGCAGCCCCGGGCTCCTGCTGGCTGATGTGGGGCTGAGGTCCCCGTGAGACGCTGGATGGTCAGAGCCACCGTCAAGCCCAATACAGATTCTACTTCAAGGAACACTGAGATGTATAAAGAAGAAAATAAGAAAAGTTTCCTTAGACGCAGCCGGCATCTCTGACACCCAGGCACGGTAGCGGCGTGGAGAGGGCATTCTCCAGAAGAGCGGGGAGGCAAGATGCTCTCCTGCAGATCCCCAAGAACCGGACGTGAGAGAGACGATGGGCTGCGCCCACCGCTGCCCCTCCCAGTCCCCAGGACCCGGCTCCTCCGTGGCGCCGTTGCTCTAACGTTCTCAGTGCACGTGGCATTCACCTCCGGCCAGGAGCCCGAGTTCTGAGAGGCTTCCCCTCAGCCGGGGCTGCCCCGTCGGGTCCTGCCTCTGGTTCCCGCTCTGTCCCCGATGCTTCCTGGCCCCATGGTTCTCGGGAAGGGCTCGTCCACGCATGTCCATGTGTCTTGCTGTCGCTTGTAACCTTGAGGCTCCAGGTAAAGCCCCAGGTCCCTCCAGGACGGGCTGCAGCATTCGGAGGGTCTTGTGCAGAGTGAAAATGTGGGCCCCGCGTTCAAAAAGCAGGGAAAAATTTCTGTGAAAGGCACTAAAATTCCAAGCTTTTTCCTCCCTTCGGTGGTCTCTGGACCTGTCACAGTTCTGTTCTTCTCGATTCATCAGTGTTGCTCTGAGTAAAGGAAAGTTAACATTTCTAACGACCCCAGGAGTCTCACCATTCGCCCTGTGCCATGCCACGCGAGCTCTGAATGCGGGTGTGAGGGTACGGAGATTGGGGTCACCACGGCTCCACGTGGGTGTTCCGTGGCCCACACACATCTCGCTCTTACCAGAACACGAAACGCTGCCCACAGCAAACCCGCTGTTAACACCACATTCTGCCAGGCCTCGCCTCTGGACGTGCTGAGACACCCAGGTGGCTGTCCGCCCTTCCCTTCCATGTCGTTTGCAGCCAAGAGAGTGGCCGATGAGGAGGTAGTGTGAAAGAGAGGACTCAGTGTATTTCTTACCTGCTTTCCGGTTCCAGCGGGAGGTGCGGCCTCAGGGGGCTGTCAGAGTTCCTGAGTCCGGGCCGGGCCATGTGCGGTCCAGCAGGGCGATGCCCCAGAGACACCCCGCCCTAACCACCAGAACCAAGCAGAAGGCACTTCGCAGATGGACTGAGTTGAGAACCCTGAGATGGGCTGATCCTGGGCTACCTGGCAGGCCCAGAGATCAGCAGGGTCCTGAGAAAAGGGAGACGGGAGGGTCAGGGTTGACATGGGATGGTGCTACGCTGCGAGCTCTGAAGACAGAGGAAGGGGCCACAGGCCAGGGAAGGTGGTCAGCTTCCAAAAACTGGAGACAGCGAAGCGAAGAATTCCCACCAGAGCCGCCAGAGGGAGGGCGGCCCCGTGACACCTGGGTTCCTGCCCTGTGACACCCGCTTCCGACTTCCGCCTTGCAGAACTGTGAGAGAATAAATCTGTCTTGTTTGAAGCTGCTAAGTTTGTCACTGGTTCCAGCAGCCGCAGGAAACTCACACGGAGCCACTGAATGAATTCCATGCTCACGGAGCATCGGGGACGCCATACACAAACGGGGAGGCAGGAACGGCACGCGTTCCCCCGTCCCATGGGACTTCAGTTACCATACACAAGTTCAAGGATAAAACTACTGAGATTATTAAGAATTTCAGGGTGGCAACAGCAGAGCATTAAACCAAGCATGGGGCCCCGTGTGACTGCCCTGGTCACACGCCCTCGGGCCGGCCCTGGGCCTCACTTTCTTCTCATCAGAGCCCCAGATCCTTACTCCTGAGTTCTGGCCCTGAGTGTGTCCATGGGGGACGTGTGGGTGGGTACTCAGGCTGGTAGTTGAGTTGCACTCAACGCACACGAGTGCACGTGCATATGCTTACCGCCCGCACACGTCCCACACACGCGTGTGCCCCCACGCCTGCTGCCCCGCGCCTCTGTGGCCGTGGACACCAGCCAGCCCGGGGCGTCCCTTTCCTGCAGAGGGAGCGGGAGAACGGCTCCAACCTGGCCTTCATGTTCCGCCTGCCCTTCGCCGCCGGGCGCGTCTTCAGCATCAGCATGTTGGACACGTTGCTCTATCAGGTCAGTGGGAGGGCAGGCAGGGAGGGTCTGCGATGCCCGGCCAGCAGCCCTGGCTGTCTCTCGATCTCCAGCCAGTGTCAGGCCCTAGTTCTGAGCGACGTGCCTCCCTCTGAGAGTCCCTCCCCAGGTCCCTGTGAGGCTGGCCAAGCCTGAGTGGCTCTGGACCCTGCCCCTGTCCACCTGTAAATGTGCCCAGTCCCTTTTCTCCCAGAACGGTGCTGCCCTGGGCTCGGCTCCCAGCAGCCTTTGGGTTTCTGATCCCTTTTGACCTAACGCACTTGGCCGAGTGAATTACTGAGGACGGGAAAGCCTTCCCAGCTTCCATCTGCTGGTGGAGCTGTGCTCTGGGACCAGGCAAACAGGTGGCTTCTGTGTGAGTGCCCGAGAGGCTGTGGGCACCTGGCAGGCGTGTCCAGGGAGGGGGAGAAGGTGTGCCCCTGGGGTGCCGCTGCGGATCTGGGCCTGCGGAACTCTGGCCTCACTGCGGCCTCCCCCCCCGGCCAGTCCTTCGTGAAGGACTACATGATCCCCATCACCAGACTGCTGCTGGGCCTCGACACCACGCCGGGCTCCGGCTACCTGTGTGCAGTAAGTGACCGGGGCCAGGCCGGGTAGGGCGTGTGGGCCGTTCTCAGGGAGGCTGGTCACCCAGCAGCCGAGGGATGCCAGACACCGCCGCCCGCCAAGGCCGGCCCCCACACAGGGCTCCCGATGTTCCAGATGAAAATCTCCGAGGACGACCTGTGGATCCGCACGTATGGCCGCCTCTTCCAGAAGCTGTGCTCCTCCAGTGCTGAGATCCCCATCGGCATCTACAGGACCGAGTGCCACGTCTTCTCCACCTCGGAGGTGCGCAGGCGGGCAGGGGCTCCTGAGGAGCTGGGCGGGGAAGTGGCTTGGCACCGAGGTGGCACCCGCATTTCTCTGTGACCCATTTTGTTTGGGGTATCTGGGCCTTTGCTGTCGGCCCTTTTGGGGTCAGGTCCACGTGCCTCCATACGTGGGGCATCTGGTCAGGCGGCTGTGACCCCCGAATGGGAGAGGGGAGGCTCAAGGGCGCTGTGGGGCCTTGTGCCCATGAGGGGCTCAGGCAATGTTGGGGGCAGGGCCTGAGCCCCCACAGGTACCCAGGCTCCCCTGGCTTCCTTTGCAGCCCCACGACCTCAGAGCCCAGGTGAGTGGCCCCTTCAAGCCACACGAGTTCGCTTCACATGGAAGCATCTTGGCATGTGCAGTCCTGCCTGTGCCTGCACCCACCCTGGCCTGGGAGGGACACAGGGCCCCAGGCAGCAGCAAGGTCAGGGAGCAAATGCCCAGGAGGTCAGCCACGATGCAGCTCTGAAAGGGCTCATGGCGTCACCCTCCCATACAGACAGGGAAACTGAGGCCTGCGGTGGGAAGCCCAGGCCCCTCCAGCCCCACATGCCATCTGCATGTCCTGCCGTGGCCCCCATCATGGGAGGTATCCCCCTACTGGTCTGGCTGACTACCATGCCCTCAGCCCCCACCCTCTCAGGGGTGCTGCCTGGGTGAGGGTCCCCACATCACCCCCAGAGCCCCACTCACCCACTGAGCCACCCACTGGTCCTGGGGCTTCCCAGTCCACCATGCTCCCTGACCCCCTCTATCCCATCCCCCCAAGATGGGGAAACTGAGGCACAGAGAGGGGTGACCCTCCCATGGCAAAGTCAGGACATGCAGGAGCCCGGATGGGACCCACAGAAACGAGGGCCCAGAGAGGTCGCGGGAGCTGCTCTCACCCATCCAGCAATTTGGGGACGGACCTGCATCCAGGGCCGAGGTGGGCGGTGGGGGCTCCAGAGGAGGGCTCCGGCCTGGCCAACTCTCCCAGCTGGAGAAAGGACACTGGCGTCCCTGGGCCCTAGAGTCCCCCAGCGGGGGTGGGCTGTTCTGTCGCCCCAGCCTCTGACCCGCCCCAGCCCCGCCCCGACCGCGCCCCTCCGTGACCACGCCCCTCCCGTCCCCGCCCCCTGCACCCCACCCTACAGGCCACGCCCCTATAGGCCACGCCTCCGGCCCCACACTCTGCATTCTAGCCCTGGCCCCGCCTCTCTCAACCCAACCCCGCCCCGTCCCTCTGTGGCGAAGCCCCCTGCCGCGCCCCGCCCTCCCTCCCCTCCCGGCCGCGCCCCTCCCTCCCGCGCCCCGCTCTCCCTTCCGCGCCCCGCCCTCCCTCCCTCCCGGCCACGCCCCTCCCGCCCCGCCCTCACCCCCCGCCTCGCAGTCGCAGGTCTCGGTGAGCGTGGAGGACTGCGAGGACACGCGGGAAGCCAAGGGGCCCTGGGGCGCGCGGGCGGGCCCCGGCGGAGGTAGCGCGCACGGCCGGCACGGGGGCGGCGGCGACCCGGCCGAGCACCCGCTGCTGCGGCGCAAGAGCCTGCAGTGGGCGCGGAGGCTGAGCCGCAAGAGCCCCAAGCCCGCGGGCAAGGCGGCGGCCGCCGAGTGGATCAGCCAGCAGCGGCTCAGCCTGTACCGGCGCTCCGAGCGGCAGGAGCTCTCCGAGCTGGTCAAGAACCGCATGAAGCACCTGGGGCTGCCCACCACCGGCTACGGTAAGGCCCGCGGGACCGCCCGCACAGGCCAGCACGGCCACAGCGGCTGCCGCGCCCAGGCGCCGGGGCTCCCGTCGGTCCGCCTCTCCGTCTGCCTTGCTGGCCTCCGCTCACCCGGCTCCAGGCACCCACCACGAGGCCGGGCAGAACCCCTCTGGTGTGAGGAGGATGCAGGATCCCCCAGAACTGGTGCCCAACCCCATAAGGAAGGCTCACCCCTACTACTCTGGGGCCTCAGCTTCCCCACCTGTAAAAAGAGGGCTGGAGCTGGCTGTGCCTGGCACGCAGCGCTCCTGAGGAGGAGGCTGTGGGGTGGGGAGAGCCAGGCTGGGCTCCCTGACAGCCCAGGGCACAGGCTTGGTTGGGGACAGACTGGTCACCTCCAGCCAGTCCTGCTGGGATCAGGAACGTCCGGGGAGACCCCAAAGCCCCCAGCAGACAGAGTGCAGGGGGCGTGTCGGAGGACAGCTGGGCAAATGGCCCGGCACCAGGACACTCCTCCATTGACCACGTGGGACCCACTGTCATTCTGGGCCACGGCCACCCCATTTCTGCTGCTTCATGGTGACACCCCCCACCAGGCATTCATTTTGTCAGCGGATTCACACAGCTCCCTTCTCTCTGTAGCTTGTTTTGGGGAGGAGTTTGTTATCTTGACCAAGAACAGGCCTGGGGTGCCCTGGCTGCTCAGAAGAGAGAACCTCATCCCCTCCCTCACTCTAGAGACTGCCTCTGTTGATGGGGCCGAAGGGGACCCAAGCTCCCCACTGCTGTCTGGCCGCGTCCACACCCTGGGCTGGGTCAAGGCTCTGGCCTGCATTGGGTCCATCTTGGGACCTCTGCCCATCGCTCAGGCCTGGCTCTGTCCTGCAGCGGGCGCCTGCTCTCCCCATCCTGCTTCCTGCCATCTGTCGCCTGGGCCAGGGTCCTGGAGCTCCCCTCCAAGTGGGATCAGGTGGCTCAGGGCTCTCCCAGGAGCTGCCCAGGGGTCACCTGGGCCACACCGTCTGCTGGCCATGCATACCTGGGCCTCAGGAGAGCTCAGAGGCCAGGGGCTTGGGGCCAGGTGACCCACGAAAGCCACCCCAGCCCTGTTCCCACCACACCGGTGTCCCTGCCCAGGTGGGTACTCTCACCCCCTTTCCGGTGGGCACTGATGCCGAGGCTCTGAGTCGGGTATCCAGCGTTTATGGCCCCACAGCAAGTATGGCAGATGGAGACTCCAGCCAGGTGACCCCCAGAGCTGGCACCTGCCGCTCAGCGTGCCCCTCGGCCTCCATGACCCCCGCCGCCCCACCCGAGCTTGGCAGAGAAGAAGTGACTTCCATTCAGTGACAGACTCACTTCCCAGGTGGCCAGTGCTGGCTGCTGCCAGTCCCGGTGTGGACGGCCTCCCGTGTGCAGCTGGCTGCCCCCACCCCGCTGTGCCGGCTGCCGCGCGCTGCTTGCTGACCTCTCTCTCTCTCTCTGTTTCTGTCTGTCCCTCTTCCTGTGTGTTCTGTAGAGGATGTAGCAAATTTAACAGCCAGTGATGTCATGAATCGGGTAAACCTGGGATATTTGCAAGGTAATTCTGCTCCGGCGGACTTGGGCTGCCGCTTAAGGGGGCATGCCAACCCTTCGCTGACAGGCAGCCTGGTGCCCGCCCTGCCCTGGCCAGGCAGGCAGACAGGACAGGAGACGAGAGAGGGTCCCTGCAGGCAGGGCCTCACGTGCTCCCAGACTGCCCCATCACGGGGGCTTTGACACCTTCCTCCTCTATTGATGACGGGACTGACCCCGAGGAGGCACGTGGCGTGTGCTGGAACCCAGACTGTCACTGTGGCTCCAGCTCGCCCCAGTACTTCTAGTCTGTTGTTTGAGATAAGCCCTGCTGTCCAGGTCTGCCCTGACCACACAGGCGGGCCATCCAGCCTGCAGCAGCCCCCTGAGATGCCCAAGGACCCTGAGCCCACCCAGCTCTCGGGAAGCATCCAGACAGATGGTCCCAGCCAGGGTCCCGCACCCCGGCACGGTGGAGCATGGTGAAGCCCAGGAGCTGGAGTCTGCTCCGCCCTGAGCCTTCATGGGCCGAGCCAGGTGGATGGTGACATCACTGCCTGCTGGGGCTTCCAGAGGGGGTCTCTCTCTTCAGTTGAGACTAAGCCTGTCCACACCGCATTTCTCATCTAGGGCTCAGGTGCTGCCCGGGCACCCCATTTCTTCCAAGAAGATGCCCCACAGTCCCCAGACCCACCCCGAGACCCTGACAGAGGTCAGAGCAGAGTCCAGGCCACAGGCCCTGCTGCTGAGACCTCTTCCTTCCCTGGGGGCTCCCCGCGGCCCCAGGGGAGCTCAGAGCCTGCATGCTCAGGCCCCCTGGAGCCGCCCCTTTCTTCAGGGGTGACCCCAGCTGATGGGGCCTCCTGGGCCTGGGCAGGCATTAACTCAGGTGGGACCATTTCTGTGGCTGGCTGGGAGCCGTGTCGGGGCAGACCCAGGCCCGGGAATGGAAACCTCCGTGGTTCGCAGCCTGGCTGGGCCTGTGCAGGTGAAGTGTTGGCATCTCTCCGGTTCCTGTGCTCTTCTTACCCGCAACCCGCAGCAGCGTTCATGGAAGACCCCCGAGCCAGCACGGGTCCGAGTCTGGCAGCTTCCATGAACGGGACAGCTGCATCGCCCCCTCCCTGTGCCCAGCTGCACCCCTGCTTCCCGCCAAGGCTCCAGCAGGGGTGGCCTCGCCTGCACAGTCACCAGCACTCACTGGGTGGTGTTTCCCGAGCTCCCCCTTGTGTGGACGTCAAGAGGCGCCTGGGCCAGGACATTAAACCAGGGAAGAGGCGTGATCCTGGGGGGAGGTGACCCCAGTAGCCAGGACGGCAGGGCGGTGCCCCCAGGGAGGGTGTCGTCACGAGGCCCCTCCGGCCCACAGGGCCTGCAGCTGCACGCAGATGAGGGAGGAGATGACCCAGCCCCAATGCACAGACACGACCCCTTCCTCACAGCCACCCTCAGAGGGAGGTGCTCCCCCAGTTCGTAGAGGAGGCTGAGGCTCTGGTAGGTGCGGGGATGGGACCCAGGGCCGTGGGGCTGGGAGTCCGGTCTGCAGGGTCAGGGGGGAGGCGGGGGCCCCCATGGGGTCCTGGAATACCAGGCAGGGGGACATGGAGACTTGCTGGAGTGAGGTGGCATAGCCCTGGGTCATCTGCCAGGAGAGCCATTGCCAGCCCCTGCCCCAAGCCTGGGCCCTCATCAGAACACAGCAGTCATGGCGAAGCTGGCCCGTCCTGGGGAAACGGGGTCAGTGCCCTGTGACTGACCAGCACCTCTCAGTCCAGCCCCCAGGAGCACAAAGCCAGGCCTGGCTCAGGCCAAGCTCTGCTAGTCTCGGGAACACCCGTGGTCAGTCCCCCCAGAGGGAGAAGCAGGGGCCCAGGCTGGGTGGGGAGGGCCCTGGCCTGATGACAGCCTCTCCATGGGCATTGTCCGGACTGGCTGTGTCTCAGGATGGCCACCCTGCTGGCGGCTATGGTCAGGAGTGTGGGGGCCCCAGGAGCCTTCGAGAGCTGCCTCTCTCTCCTGCCTGCGTCACCTGCCACTGCCTCTGTGCGCTCCCTGTGCCCCTCCTCCCTGCTGCCCACCCCGGAAATGCATGCCGGGTGCCAGGGGCTGGGTGGTGCACCTTCTGCACAGCCTCCGGCAAGGGCCACCGGGTCGGGGGCCAGCCGCTTCCATCTAAGGGCCTCAGCCACGGGTTTGGGTAAAAGAGCCAGGATAGCTGTGGCCAAAGGGCAGAGCAGCTCACCCTCACGTCCTGGATGCGGACATAGAGACTGGCACCAGGTGACTGCCAGAGGGTCTGCGCATGTCCACTGGTCCCCCAAGTCCCAGCCTGTGCCCCCCGCCTGCCTCCCAAGAAGCACGCTGTGCTCGACCTGCCTCTGTGGGGATCCCGAATCCAACACCAGATTCGGCTCCGAACTCCCCATTCAGAGAAACAAGACACACCCCCAGAGGGCTGGCCAACCCGCAGCTTCGCTGGCTTCACAGAGAATTCTGTTCCTTTGGCAAGGACACTCCTGACAGGAGGGGATGGTGCAGAGAAAAGGAAATGGGAGGAGCCAGGGGCAGAGGCACCCAGAGCTGCCACCCCTCTGGAGGGCTGTCCCCTGATGCCCCAGACTGGGTCAGGAGGTGCCTTTGACATCATCTGATGGGTTAGCTGAGGCCACAAGCCATTCATTTCCCTGCCAGTGAACTCGGGGTCACTGCCAGCACGGTGCCGAACCCCATCCCTGTATTTGGCCAGGGAGACATCCGTGAGATGACCGCTGTTTCTCCAGAACCTATTCCGGCCACTCCATGAGCTGGACACTGGGCTGTTCTTGTGACGGGCAGCAGCCCAGGCCTTACATGTGCCAAAGGGACCCCTCCTCTGGGCTGACAGCCGCAGGAGGAGGTTTTGGGAAACGGAAGACATGAGTCCAAAGCAGAAGGCTGAGTAAGGGGAGCAGAGGTGGCCTGCCCAGGCCAGGGACCCAGGGCTCTGGGGGCTCGGGGAGCCTGAGGGCTGGGCTAGGTGTGTGTACTGAATATAGGTGTGCACAGGTGTACACAGGTTTAGGCAGGTGGTAGGTGTGTGCAGGTGTGCTCGACGCCTCTGCTCAAGGCCACCACATCATAAGATTCAGGCTGCTGGGGCTGAGCAAGCTGCCCGGGGTGTGGGTCGGAGCCAGTGCCCTGCGCCTCGTGGCTGATCCCTGCCTGTGCAGGGCGGGGCCCGGGGCAGGTGTCTGTCAGGGACGACCAGCCCTGGATGGGTTCCCCAGGACAAGAGGCTCAGGCAGGATGGCCGGAAAGGCTGGGAAGATTCTGCAGCTGGACCGGAGCTCTCGGCTCCTCCAGGCTGGCAGGCTGGCAAAGCGGAGGGGAGCGGGGTCTGAGTGGTAACCACCCACTGGGGCCCTGTCTCCTTTGCAGATGAGATGAATGACCACCAGAACACCCTCTCCTACGTTCTCATCAACCCCCCACCTGACACGAGGCTGGAGCCCAACGACATCGTGTAAGTACCGTGTCCCCGAGCAGCGCGGACACCGGCCCGTCCACCGCTCCTTGTATAGACGGTGCACAGCCTCGCTGGGCGTCCCAGCCAGGCCCACTCGTTGGCCTCCCTGGGTGGGAGGGCAGCATCCAGGCTCCTCCTACCCCCCCACAGGTATCTCATCCGCTCCGACCCCCTGGCCCACGTGGCCAGCAGCTCCCAGAGCCGGAAGAACAGCTGCAGCAACAAGCTGGCCTCCTGCAACCCTGAGACCCGAGACGAGACGCAGCTCTGAGCCAGCCCTGCACGGAGCCCCCACCCTGGAGCAGACCTCGTGCCCGCCCCCGCCGGCATGCGGCGTGATGCATGGAGCCTGCAGGGCCCTCACGCCAGCCTGGCCCTCCCTGCAGCGCTGGCCCGGCCCCCCCACCCTGGGCAAAGCTGCTCCCGAAACTTGACAGAGAGAGGAGACCGAGCACCACTGGCAGGAAGCCTTTTTTAACCTGTTTTTTACAAATCTATACAATCTATGTCTCTTTACACATATGTACCGCAACTCGTGACCAGGTCTGGCTGAGGTGGAGGGAGGGCTGCATGGGGAGGGGACAAGCCCTGGGCCAGAGTCCTGGGCCCCAACATGCACATGCACACAGACACACCCAGCTCATGTGGGGAGTGGGGACACGTGGCATCTGGCGACTCTTGGAGCCCGTGCTTTCACTGCCATGCCCTCGTGTCTAACTTGAGTCAGGCCGTGCCCACGGCTCTCGTGGGTCCCAGCTGGCCCTGGGCACACAGCTGTGAGCTGTGAGGGGAACCTATGCTGGTAAGCTCTCCAGAGCCGCACGGCGGGAGAACACCTTCCGGAAGGCAAGGCAAGGCCACTCGGTGGGGCCGAGGGCTGGAAGTGTGCCTTGGCAGCCCCGGCCTGTGAGGAGGGCATGAGGCTGCCACAAGACCCCCGGGGGCCCTGTGACATGTCAGCATTCTCACAGCCAGTGACCCTGTGGGAAAGAATCAGATGCCATTTCCTCTGTTTTTACACTGAACTTCTGCAGCCGCGGCATTGGCGGGGCGTCAGGCAGAGGACGGTGCATTTCCACGGACCATTGGACACCCCTTTGACCCCGACCTGAAGCCAGCCCCAAGCTGACGCGCTGGCCCACATCTCTGGATCGGAGATTTGTCTCCTCGGCACAAAAGGGGTTCTGGGAGGCCAGCCATTCAGACTGCTGCCCTGGTTCCTCTATGACTGTTTGTGACAGGTTTTGCACGGTCAGCATTGGGACCTTCTATTAAATAGATGCATCCTGCAGACACGAGCATTGGTTATAAGGCACCCCCTGTACAGCTTCACACTCCAGGCCTGGGTACACCCCTCCTGTTTGACCCATTTCAAGGGTTAGAAACACCACCCTCTAACCCCACATGGGCAAGCCCCTGGTGCGCCGAGAAAAGCCACTGGTTTGGGCACACCTGATAGCAGGGCCCTCCTGGAATGGGGAAGCAAGTCCTAGGTGGCCGTCTGGTGATTGGGTCCTGGTGGCAGGGAAGCATGGCTGTCGGGGGTCGGGGAGTCCAGGAGGGCTCCCTGGCAAGCTGCCTCAGCCCTGGAGCCCGGACGTGCCCCTGGGGTGGGCACGGAGACCCCAGGCCCTGCCCAGAGTCATGCGCACTTGTGTGCGTGCATGCAACTCCCTGACACCACCAGCTGTCGGGGGCCCTGCATTAGGGGCAGGGCTGCCCCAGGGGATGTGTGCACCACGCCAGCACAAAGTCTCTCGGGTTCGTTTTGTGGGGGAGCTCTTGAGTACCCCAAGGCTGGAAGGGGAGGGATCCATGCAGCTGCCAGGGCAGGGTGGCATGGGACGACGGCAGCTGGTAGAGGGGCCTCCCTGAGGGAGGGACATGACCCAGGGGTCCCCCTCTCCTTCCAGCGCCCTGGCCACAGGTCCAGTTCGTCCCCTGACCTGGCCACCTGGGACCCTCCCACTGAGAAAAAGCGTGTCTACAAGCACTTGGTGTGGGGCGTTGGGGACAGGCTAGCCATGGTGGTCAGGAAGGGGCTGCTGATCAAAGTGGGGAAACCCCAGGGCCCTTGGAGTGACAGGCTGTCGACGTGGGCCAGGGTGGCCTCTGGGGACCAGGGCCCGTCCCAGTGGGGTGTCAGTGGCTCCCAGGGTCCTGCCAGTGAGGGCCCCTCCTCTGCCATCACCCCGCAGCAGGGACATCTCTCCTCTGCGGGCACCCACACCCCAGCTCCCTGAGGGAGGGGCCCCACCTGCCGCTGGGCCGGGGCTCCATCTAGGTGGGCTGCAGCCCCTCGAATCCCAAGTTGGGACGACAGCATCAGAGAGGCATCCCGGGACGTCACCTGACTTCAGTTTGGGATTGACAGGACCGGGGGGTGGGGAGCGAGTTTTGCCTCCAGACGGGACGGAAGAAAGGGGTCTGAGCAAAGGCTGAGGCGCTGAGTGCCGGGGTCAGTGCTACCTTGAACGGGCAAAGATGAGTCTCAGTGTTTTGTGGCAGAAGTTCTCAGACAGAAAATTTCAAACATATGAAACTTCTATTTTCTTTATTCCTAAACTAATAGAAAACTGTTTGCTCAAAATACCAACAATGCATCGGACGCTTCTAGCTTACACGTCAGTGAAATGAACGACAGCGATGCTCTCGGGGCGGCGGGTGGGGGTGGGGGGGTGTGGGAGGGGGTGGCAGGAACGCTGGGCTTCAAGGCACCGCGCCTGGGAGGAGGCTCAGGTGTTTACACACCGCGAACTCCAGGCACCAGAAAGTCTCAGAAAGCAGCGTGACTGACGAGCTGGGAGAGGAAGGGGGTGGAGGCACACAGGACACTTCCTGAAGCCACAGAGGCAGAGAAACGGAGAGACTAAGGTCGGGCAGGGGGCAGCAGACCCCCATGGAGCTTGCCAGACAGGCCCACGGAGTGGACAGAGAAGCAAGGCCCCAAACTAGTGAGAGACACACGAGCCCCGTGGCCAGGGCACAGGAGGAACGCTGGCCCATGGGCCCCCCGACTCGGGGACACGGGTTTGGGTGGCAGGATTCTAGTCCCAGGTCACACTCGAAGCCATAGCCAGGCCTTCCTCTGGCCTCCACAGAACCACAGAGGCAGGCCTCCCCGCCCATGTTGTCGGACCCCATCCTAACCCTGGTCCAACCCTGACAGTCTTGAAGGTGCCCTTTCCTCCTGGGAGCGCAAGCAGAACTCTCGTACACTGCACGCGCTGTGAAGGGGCCCTCTGTGCTGGGAGCCGCAGCACTTTCCGGTGAAACTGGTGGCGAATGCTTCCCACAGGCGGGGCAGGGCCTCAGGTGGAGGGCACCTGGGGGAAGAGGCTGCTGAGGGCAGGCGGGGATCCAACAGTCATGAGGGTTCGATGCACGCTGAGGTCTGTGGTCCCAGGCGGTGGCCATGAGCCACTCCAAGTCCAGGACCTCAGCTGGCCTGCCTGGGGACTAGGGGCTCGGCTGGGGCTGGGGGAGTGCCTCCTGGCATCCCTGGTCCCCTGGGTAGCCACCTTGCCAGAGCCACCTTCGTCCCCAGCAAGGTCAGCAGGAGCTTGAGGAACCAGCAGGGTGGTCTTGGGGGCCTCAGGGACACCCCAGAGCAAGGCCTCCAGCCAGACACAGGCCCGGCAGCATGTCCGCAGAGCCCACAGCATCTCAGGCACCTTCCACCCCGCCCTGGTCGTACAGCGCTCAGCCGGGAAAGACACCAGCGGGTCTGGACTGACAGCCCCAGGCCTGGCCCAGAGCCTGGGGGTCCTTAGGGGAATGACCATCCATGCCCGTGACGCCCTGCAGGGGCACCTGCCTGGAGCAGGGGCAGCTTGCACAGCCCGCACAGGCGGCCCCTGGGGTCTCCGGCTCCCAGAAGCGGTGGGCCCAACACCCTCTGCAGTGGGGGGACCTCCAGGCCCCCACCTGGCACATCCCTGTAGGCTCCAGGAGGCCCGCTGGACCCAGGAGGCATGGACCAGGCTTGGGGGTGCCTCGTCTCCTCAGAGAAACGCCCTTCCTGGCAGCTCTGCCTCCACTGGAGACAAGGCTCAAGAGCCCCAGCCCCGTTGGGCAGCGACGTCCCCGCAGGCCCCAGAGACCCCACCCACTCGCGGCCAGGACTGTCTCTTTGTGGTTAGCAGCTGGGGGCTTGGACTCGGGCCCCTCCTTGAAAGACGCAGGAGCAGCAAAAACTCTGAGGCAGACCATCTGTCAGAGACAGGCCCCCGGTTATCAGGGACTGTGTTCCCTGTGGATGCCCCATCCTAAGAGCCTCAGGGAGGGCCTGCGAGAGCAGGGCGACCCCCAGCCCCAGTGCCACGGATGTGGAGCCTAGTGGGGCTGGGTGACCAGGCGGCCTTTCAGGGGCGTGCGGTTGCCACCGGGGGTGCAGTGTGAGTGTGCGCATGTGCAAGCATGAGAGTGCACACGTGTGAGTGTTGCAAGTGTATGTATCAGGCACAGCACACAGAGCCCAAGGGTTCTGGCCCTCCGAGGCCATGGAGGGAGGCAGTGGCGGGGGCCACCTCCTCCTCCGAGGGTCTCATCACAGTGTTCTAAGACCCAGCCCAGGAAGGTGCCCAGGGGTGTGATGGCCAGAGGCCTGGGAACCAGCCTGGGGTCCCCATCACCCCAGGGCCAGCCCCTGCCCAGACACTTGGGCAAAATGTGCAGCATGGAGCCTTCACGGGCTGTGCCAGGCCTTCTGGCGGTCCCCCAGCCGGTCAGGCCCTGAGGCTGCAGCACTGCCCCAGGTCCCACAGTCGGCCCGCTGCCCCCCAGGAGGCTAGAGCCTCGGGCTGCAGTTTCATCCCTTGGAAGACTCGGTGTGGGCGGGGGAGCAAGACGTGTTTTTGATGGAGAAAGCATCCCTGCCCGAGACACTTCCACACCAGCCCCCCAAAGTCTAGGTGACTGGAGCCCAAGTGAGTAACTTGTGTTCTCAGCAGCACCCCATTCTGGCCCTGATCACCTCCAAGGGACCACCCAGCCCCACTGGTCCCTTCTCTGGTGAGGACCCCCATTACCTGGAGCGGCTCTTTGTTGGGGGAGGGGGTGTCCCCAGGAGGTCTTCAGCGCACCTGGCTCCCAGGCAGAGGACCTCATGACAGCCAGCATCATGCCTCCAGGGTCTCGCTGTGGTTGTGGGGGGAGAGCCCACCCATGCTGCTCTCCTGCTGCCCTGTCCTCGACCCAGGGACCCAGGCCACAGCCCCCTGAGACATCGCGGGCTCCAAACTTGCTCTGGGCATCTGCCACAGCCCCCTCTTCTGTCCCATCTCAGGGCCCTGGACCTTCAGGCCTACAGCTCCCGGAGTCCAGGACAGAGGGGCACATGGGGGGGGTCATCACCCGCCTCGGGCTCTGAGGTGGCTGGTTCCCTGCTGTACATATGGGCTCGGGGGTCCTCCCTGAGAGCTGGTGCTGAGCCAGGGTCCTCAGCGAAAGGGGCTGAGGGGGACGGAGGAGCCGCAGGCCACACAGAGCCAAGCACACAGGGGCCTCAAAGCCCTTCTCCAAGCCCAGAAGACAGGGCGACAGCAGGCACCCAATTCAGGGCTGGCTCATCCTCAGGCCCAAATCCAAACCCAGCTGATCAAACCAAGACAGTCTTCGAGGCGTCTTGCTCGGGGCTGCGTTCCAGCTGCAGACTCCTGAGAGGAGCTGGCGTCTCAGGGGCTTTGGCTCTTACTCACACCTCCAGGGGCATCCTGGGTGACCGTGAGCTTCCTGCACATTTGTTCCTGGGCTCTCCTGTGACCACTTCACCCGGTGCGTTTCCTGACGCAACTGGCCACGAGTGGGCCCAGAAACCCTCTGCTTCCTTGTTGGTCTGTCACCCGGCCACCGCTCTGCACTCTGATACTTGTCACCTGTTCCTGTTTGTCTAGGAAGCTTTCATATTTCTGCAAATAACGACCATTTGGGCTTTTCCTTCTCTCCCAGTCTTGTTACAATGGCTCAGACGCCAGTAAAACCTGACCAGGTGCTGTGACTGCCGGCAGCCCGGCCTCCGTCCTGACTTAACTCGGAATCCTTCTAGGGTTCACTGTGAAATGTGGAGTTTGCTACCTAGTGAGTTATAATTGCAAATTTATCATGAATACATATTGAATGTTAACTTTTTTTAGTTTACAAAACTTTTTTTTTTATCACCAATGCATATTGAATGTTACTGACTTTTTTTACATACGGTTTTTCTTTTTTACATGACTACTGTGAACGGCACAGATACGTTTTCTCAGACTGCAGCTTTTATTCCCGGTGGAATGCTGTTGAGCAGGTTTCAGTCGCCCCAAACCCCGCGGGATTCCCTTTAGTACCTGTGCCAGCCTGTGCACACGCGTTCACCGCAACGACCTGGACGTGGCCTTCTGTCCGTGCGCGACTGTGGCCGGGTTTGCGCAGAGTAACACGACGGTTTCACCGAGCAGCTCCCCTGTGTTGTTTTCTGTTTCATAAATGTCAGCTTTCTCATTTCGAAATTCTTCCTTCTACTTTCATTTTTATTATTATTTTAGCCTCCTTGGCTGAAAGCTCATTTCATTTTTTTCAGTTTCCTAATTTTTAACAAGTACATCCAAGACTGCAAATTTCTCTCTGAGGACAATTTTGGGAGCATGGTGCAGGTGGTGACATGCGAAATGTTTAAGACACCCCTGAGAGGAGCAGTGGGTCTCCCAAACGCCAGGACCTGTCACCAGGCTGCAGGGAGGAGGCCATGCCCAGGTGTTGCAGAGATGGACATGCGGACGACATGCGTTTGCTGCTGCCTCTGTAAACCGCAAACTTCACGGCTTCAAACACCACAGATTTACTATCTTAACAGTTCTGCAGATCAGAAGTCCAACATGGACCTCAAAGAGATAAGATCAAGGTCTGGAGGCTCCACGGAGAAGCCATGCCCTGGCCTTGCCCAGCTCCCGGAGGCCGCCCCCACTCCTCGGCTCCTTCCTCCATCTTCCGAGCAGCAACGCTGCATCTCTCTGTGCCTTTCCTCGGCCGCCCCAGCTCCTTCTCTGACCCACTCCTCGGCCTTCCTCTTACACTTTCCAGGACCCCTGTGATCACACTGGGCTCACCTGCATAAGCCAGGATCACCTCCCATGTCACGGTCGGCTGAGGAGCAAGCTTAATTCCCTCTGCAACCTCCATGCCCCCTTGCCATCAACCACACATATCATGGGCTCTGGAGAGGAGGACGTGGACGTCTTGGGGGTCATTACTCTGCCTCCCACACTGACCAACAGGCCCGAAGAGAGCACAGAAACACAACCACGGTGGGGAGAGGGTGGTATTTCCCAAGACAGCCCTGGGATCAGTGGATAGCCACACAGAAAGATGCTACGGGCTTCTACTTCACACACAACCCATAAAAGCCAGCTCTAGGTGCACAAAGGCCCAAACTACACAGGCTGCAGAAGTTCACCTCAAAACTCCCTCATGACCTTGTGGTAGCTCTAGTGAGAACAGTGATAAGTGGGCCAAATAAATCTCAAGAACTTCTGTTTATCATAACACCAAAAAGAAACTGAGGGAGCTGGCCCAGTGGCACAGTGGTTAAGTTCGCGTGCTCTGATTCAGCAGCCCAGGGTTCACAGGTTCGGATCCCGGGCGCAGACCTAGCACCGCTCATCTGAGGCAGCGTCCCACATAAAACAGAGGAAGACTGGCACAGATGTTAGCTCAGCGACAATCTTCCTCATCAAAAAAAAGAGAGTGTGAAAAGCCACAGAATGGGATATTTATATTATCTTCCGTATATTCATTATCTTTGAAAAACTTATCTTCTATAAATTAGAAAAAGACAGACAATCCAGTCAAAAAAGAGACAAAACAGTTGAAGAGACATTTCACAAAAGAGGAAGACCCAAATGACCAATAAGGAGATGGAAATGTGCTCCACTATGCCTGTAAGCAGGGAAAGGCCAATTAAAAGCACTGAGATGTTGGGGCCAGCCCGGTGGCGCAGCAGTTAAGTGAGCACGTTCCGCTTCGGCAGCCCAGGGTTCACCGGTTCGGATCCCGGGTACGGACATGGCACCGCTTGGCACGCCATGCTGTGGTAGGCATCCCACATATAAAGTAGAGGAAGATGGGCACGGATGTTAGCTCAGGGCCAGTCTTCCTCAGCAAAAAGAGGAGGATTGGCAGTAGTTAGCTCAGGGCTAATCTTCCTCAAAAAAAAAAAAGCACTGAGATGTAGTTCCAAAGACGGACACTAACAGCACAAAGCAGCCACAACTTTGCGTATGTGCCACTCAATCAAAGAATCTTGTCTAAATTATTTAAAGAAGTTCTATGAAGCAATAAGAAAAGGACCGCCCAATTAAAGCAACCCACTTAAAAACAAGCAAAAGAACTGAACAGAATCGACAAACATTTGAAAAGACGACTCACCCTAATATTCAGAGGAGGCACTCCCGCCAGGCGGGCAACCGTCCCACAGCCTGGATGCCCCAGGACTCCATGAGGCCACCATGCCAGGAGGCGCAGGCCCTGAGCTGGAGGCAGGAGCGGAGGGCCCAGGACGAGGCCCAATCGCCCCTCTTCCTGTGCTGACACCCCAGGGCTGCGGGCTCCTCTCCTGAGTCCCTGGGAAGGATCCCTGGCCGCCCCAGAGGGGACCCACCCCAGGTGGGTGGAGATGAGTTTCCTTGCATAGCACCCTGCCCCCCAGACTTTGTTGGGCCCGAGATGTACTCTCTGGACCTCCCGACACACACCTAAACATCTGTGAAATCAGAACATCTTAACATCAGTGGCATGGCACAGACTCATTGGCATAATCTCTGTTTCTCGGTGGCACAAAATAATGGAGCATCTTAAAATTGACATCTTAGGTCAGTGAATATGGTCCTTCTACTTACAAACTCCGTAGGCTCCACGAGGGCAGGCATGCACATGGACTGCGGACCCGGGGCTCAGGAGGAACGCCTGCTCACACTGAGTCTCCCCTGAGTGTGGCGTCCATGTCTGCAGACCCCTGGGAGTCTGGACCCGTGAGCAGCGACCTGTCTGTGCAGGGCAGCGGGTGTGGCGGCTTTCAGCTCTCACCATGTGTGTCTGAACCGTTTACACGTTTGATAATTGCAATGCATGTATTCTTTTTTAAACAAAAATACAGTAAAATGTAGTGGTCTGGAAGCACGGATTGTTTCATTCAGTTGATCCGTTTCTAGTCCACAGCACGGAAAACAACTGCAAGCAGGAAGCACACCCGGCATCTCCTAAAGGGGGGTGCCTTCCGGGCTGAGCAGGCTCCAGGCGGCAGCAGGGGCACTCGCCAACTGCCCACCGCCCACCTGGCAGGCCCAGCTGGCCACCGTGAGAGCTGCCCGCCCTTGAGCCAAGCCCCACTTCCCTGGCCCGTTTCAGGGAGAGGCCTTTTGTCCACCCCCCCAATTCCCCACGGCTGAGGTACAACCTGGGCTTCTGAAACAAGGTCTGCCTGTGTTACCAGCTTTTACTCGAAAGTAAAAAAGTCAGGGGAGTGACGTCAGCATCACGGTGGAGTGAGTTCTCCAGTGCTCTCTCCGCTCCACCACACAATGAAAAAGACATCCGCACGCCAACAGAGTGTCCACATAACACAAGAGACGTCTGAGAGACCCACACATGTCAGAGGGCGGAGAGGCTGGGGCCCCCCTGGAGGAGGTGGAATGGGGTAAGAAAAAACTCCACTCCCTCCCCCAAAAGACTGTGATCTGGGACTGCGTGCAGCCTCCAGGAGGAAAGGACGGGGAGGGGATGCTTGTTTGCCGGAGCATCAAAGATCCCCAAGGGCCCTCGCAGCCTAGAGGAAAGCCCCTCCCAAGGTGAAAGCTAACATGGGGGTGACCTCATCAAGCCAAAACCCCAGGGGAGCAGACAGCGGGGACAGAGGGAGAAAACCCCGAGAGCATGCAGAAGAAAGCGCCCCTCCCCCCACCCGCCCAGCACAGGCTCCAGCCCCTGGGATCCCAGATCACAGAGGGCTCAGATTACGCGGCTCTTGACCCCCACCCAGTGGCGATAGGTGGTAACTACAACCAAATAACACCACGATACACAAAAACAGAGCCACGCCCTCCAGCAGTATCAAAAATTATATTAAATCTCCAGACCAGAGAGAAAACGACAAATACCCCGAAATCAGTCCTGAGGACACAGAAATATGTAATCTAAGTGACAGAGAATTCAAAATAGCTATCATCAAAAAACTCAACAAGATAAGAGAGAACACAGAGAAAATTCAATGAGTTCAGGAGCTACTTCGCAAAAGAGATTGAAACTATAAAGAAGAATCAATCAGACGTATTAGAGATGAAAGACACAATCAATGAGATAAGACAAAATATGGATTCCCTGGGGCCAGCTCCGTGGCCAAGTGGTTAAGTTCGCACGCTCCGCTGCAGCGGCCCAGGGTTCGGATCCTGGGCGTGGACATGGCACTGCTCGTCAGGCCACACTGAGGCAGCGTCCCACATCCCACAACTAGAAGGACCTGCAACTAAGATATACAACTGTCTACGGGGGGGTTTGGGGAGATAAAGCAGAAAAAAAAAAACTAAAAAAAAGATGGGCAACATTTGCTAGCCCAGATGCCAATCCTTAAAAAAAAAAAAAAGCAGATTCCCTGAAAACTCGAGTGGACATCATAGAGGAGCGAATCAGCATGACTGAGGACAGACATATTGAAATGCTCCAGATAGAGGAGGAGAGAAGACTAAGACTAAAAACAAATGAAGAGAATCTCCAAGAAATATCCAACTCAACACTTTCTAACACATTCTACAAGGCCAACATCACTCTGATACCAAAGCCTGACAAGGACAACACAAAGGAGAACTACAGGCCGATATCGCTGATGAACAGACGCAAAAATCCTCAACAAAATATTGGCAACCAGATACAGCAATACATCAAAAAGATCAGACATCATGATCAAGTGGGATTTATACCAGGGACACGGACAGCTCAACATCCGCAAATCAATCAATGTGATACACCACATCAACAAACTGAGGAATAAAAACCACATGTTCATCTCAATAGGTGCAGAGAAAGCATTTGACAAGATCCAACAGCCGTTTACAATAAAAACTCTTAACAAAATGGGTATAGGAAAGTACCTCAACATAATAAAGGCCATATATGA
Organism: Equus asinus; assembly: GCF_041296235.1. Taxonomy (NCBI): domain Eukaryota; kingdom Metazoa; phylum Chordata; class Mammalia; order Perissodactyla; family Equidae; genus Equus; species Equus asinus. Next base: position 10,948,115 of record NC_091799.1, read on the forward strand.
CAAACCCACAGCCAACATCATACTCAGTGGGGAAAAACTGAACACCATCCCTCTGAGAACAGGAACAAGACAAGGATGCCCACTATCACCACTCTTATTCAACATAGTACTGGAGGTCCTGGCCAGAGAATTACACAAGAGAAAGGAATAAAAGGAATCCAAATAAGGAGGGAAGAAGTGAAACTCTCACTATTTGCAGATGACATGATCTTATATATAGAAAACCCCAAAGAATCCATCGGCAAACTATTAGAAATAATTAAGAACTACAGTAAAGTTGCAGGGTACAAAATCAACTTACAAAAATCAGTCGCATTTCTATACTCTCATAATGAACTCACAGAAAGAGAACTCAAGAATACAATTCCATTTACAACCACAACTAAAAGAATAAAGTACCTAGGAATAAATTTAACCAAGGAGGTGAAGGACTTATATAATGAAAACTATAAGACATTATTGAAAGAAATAGATGGTGAAATAAAGAAATGGAAAGATATTTCATGCACAGGGATTGGAAGAATAAACATAGTTAAAATGTCCATATTACCCAAAGCAATCTACAGATTCAGTGCAATCCCTATCAGAATCCCGATGACATTTTTCACGGACCTAGAACAAAGAATCCTAAAATTCCTATGGGGCAACCAAAGACACCAAATTGCTAAAGCAATCCTGAGAAAAAAGAAGAAAGCTGGAGGCATCACAATCCCTGACTTCAAAATGTACTATAAAGCCATAATGATCAAAACAGCATGGTACTGGTACAAAAACAGGTGCATAGATCAATGGAACAGAACTGAAAGCCCAGAAATAAAACTGCACATCTATGCACACCTAATCTTCGACACAGATGCCAAGAACACACAATGGAGAAAAGATAGTCTCTTCAATAAATGGTGTAGGGAAATTTGGAGAGCCACATGCAAAAGAACGAAAGTAGACCATTATCTCATGCCATGCACAAAAATAAACTCAAAATGGATCAAAGACTTGAAGATACGTCCTGAAACCATAAAACTCCTGGAAGATAATATAGGTAGTACACTCTTTGACATTGATCTTAAAAGGATCTTCTCAAATGCCATGTCTCCTCAGACAACAGAAACAAAAGAAAAAATGAACAAGTGGGAGTTCATCAGACTAAAGAGGTTCTGCAAGGCAAAAATAACTAGGATCAAAACAAAAAGACAATCCACCAATTGGGAGAAAATATTTGCAAATCACATATCCGACAAGGGGTTAATCTCCATAATATATAAGGAACTCACACAGCTGAACAACAAAAAAAACAAACAGCTTGATCAAAAAATGGGCAGAGGATATGAACAGACATTTTCCCAAAGAAGACAGACAGATGGCCAATAAGCACATGAAAAGATGTTCAACATCACTAATCATCAGGGAAATGCAAATCAGAACTACAGTAAGATACCACCTTATGCCTGTTAATATGGCTATAACCACTAAGACTAAAAGTAAACGTTGGAGAGGGTGTAGAGAAAATGGAACCCTCACACACTGCTGGTGGGAATGCAAACTGCCACTATGGAAAACAGTATGGAGATTCCTCAAAAAACTAAAAATAGAAATACCACAGACCCAGCTATCCCACTGCTGGGTATCTACCCAAATAATCTGAAACCAATAATCCAAAGTAACATATGCACCCCTATGTTCATTGCAGCACTATTCACAATAGCCAAGACATGGAAACAACCCAGGTAACCATCAACAGATGATTGGATAAAGAAGATGTGGTATATGCAATGGAATACTACTCAGCCAGAAAAAAGACAAAACTCATCCCATTTGCAATAACATGGATGGATCTGAAGGGTTTTGCACTAAGTGAAATAAGCCAGACAGAGAAAGACAAACACCATATGATTTCACTCATATTGGACTATAAACAAACACACAGAGAAAGAAAATAGCTCAGTGGTTAACAAGGGAAGGGGGGTGGGGGTGGGGGTGGGCACAGGGGGTGAAGGGGAGCACCTATGTGGTGACAGACAAGAAATAACGTACAACTGAAATTTCACAACGATGTAGACTATACGAACTCAATTTTAAAAAAACGTCAGGACTGCCGCTGCTCAGGAAATAACTGCTTACAAACTCTCAGACTAAACGCAGGTTCATCTTAAGAGAACGAAACCTCTAGCCCTTGATGTCCAGAGGACTGACACGCAGTGTCCAGACCTGACTAAGCACCTCCCAGGGGCTTGGTTCAGGAGTGGGTTTGCCTGGTGCTGTCTCTCAAGGACGCGGCTGCCGGACAGACGGACGAAGCGTGGGGAGCTAACAGCGATCGTCCACCATCACCCCCACCTAAAGCACCAGTTCAAGGTCAACACACGCTCATGATAAATGCTCCAGACGTCAGACATCCGCACACGTGGAGATTTCCACAGCAAGTATTGGTAATACTGCTCTCTTCTACAAAAAACGCCATCCCCAGAACATTGTCAAACACTTCCCGGGTACTGGCTGTTTGCGCCTAGAATACACCCCCCACCCGCTGGTTTTTCACTCCATGTCCTGAGGGTGCTCAGCATCAGAATTCACCCTCTGTACTGAATATGCGCACGGCTGATGCACGGCCAGCCTCCGAGGGCCTCCTCTCACCATCTCCAGATGGGAGCAGGCCCAGATGTGCCACCCGCCTTGTCACTACGTGAGGCCACTTAAGGCCTAGCCTGTTTACACCACAGCCCTCCACACAGCCCTCTGGACGCTCCTCCTGAGCTCTCAGAATTCGCATCTGTCTGGGGGAGGCCTACTTGGCTCGGCACCACCAGGTGCGCTCTCTAAAGGCCCGGGTGCTCAGACAGCCAGACTGTCCAGCCATGGCCCTCCCACTGCCCAAATGACTCCTAGGTCTCTTACAGACCGATTCTGCCCCACTACCCCGTGGCTGTCCCTTCCCACCCTGAAAAACGCCCTCGACCTTCCTGTGGGACTCTGCCTGGCAAGTCTACAGCAAGTACAAGTCCAGGTAAGAAGAGGCCCTACCAAGGACACGGGGTATTCTGGAGCCACGCCCCCCAGTATATGTGCCTCCTTCCCTCCTGGTGGGACCCCCATCCACGTCTGACATTTGCCCCCACACTGCCCAGGGTGGAGACTCTACTCAGCCACCGTCCTGTGTCGGCCATCCACATTCCTGTCCTCTGGTCCCCAGAGTTCAGTGTGGTCGTCCCCACTGATGCCCTCCCCCACACCACCTGACGCTCACTGGTCACATGGGATTTCTAACACCCAACATCCCTCACAACATTTTAAATCAGCTACAGATGCAAGGACTCGGGGTCCACCCGACTTCAACCCAATAGGACGCTTAACAAACTTTTACTGAAAGCCATCCGGTGCCACAGCATGGTCCGAGGCTAACAAAGAAGGAAGACGTCCCTCCACTGTCCCCCGAGAGAGGACTCTAGGTCTGCCCCATGTCCCCTCACCAGGCTGTCCATAACCTGGCCCTGGTCTGACCACTCCACTCTCTAAACACCACACCTCATATGCACCCAAGAGCAGCAGCCAGTGTCATCCTACGGAGAAGACGCACTAACGACCGTCCACCTCGTCCAGCACTGAAAGGATCTACAGTCGTCAGCGAGGTCCGCCTCCCCGGTCATCGGGGTGTGCCCAGCAACGTATCTTTCCCTTGGATGAGGGAACTTACTCCCCATTAACACAGGGGCGTTTGTGAGCTGAATGAGAGTTTGATTTGAAGAAATACACACAAAAATAACTTCAGCACTAAAATTACGAAATCGTGGTGCCCAACATATTTCCAACGCTGCAAATCGTCTACCACACTGGGCCTCTCCATCACCTCAACGTGGCAGCAACCGTCACCCAGCTCACCGCCTGCACAGCTGGATACAGGCGGTTGGATAAAACTGTTGGATAAAACAGTTATTAATAAATATAATTTAGGAGCAAAAAATTCTAGGGAGAATATTGGGAATCACTCATTCCAAAATCAGAATCAGGGGCTGGCTGGTGGCACAGGGGTTAAGTTAGCACACGCACTTCACTTTGGCAGCCTGGGGTTCACCGGTTCGGATCCTGGGTGCGGACATGGCACCGCTTAGCAAGTGCCATGCTGTCATAGGTGTCCCACATATAAAGTAGAGGAAGATGGGCATGGATGTTAGCTCAGAGCTAATATTCCTGAAAAACAAAATCAGAATCAGCACTTTGTGAAAACATATCAAGCTACATACTTGATTCATTTACTTCTCTTTAAGAACGTTCTACTTCAACTCAAAAAAAGAACAGGACTGTATTGGAACGAAAACAACAAAAACTTACTACCTGGAATAAAAGGGCAAAAAATAAATTTCGTTTCTTACAAAAGCAGAAACTAGAGAGCTTTACAGTTCAAGTGAAAATAACTGCTTAAAAAAAAAAACACATGCTTTAAATTCCAGTCCTGATGCTTCAGCTAATGGGACTGCTAACGCTTCCAGAACGCTCATGCACATTCAGCCACAGGACCCAACCCAGAGGAACAAAGACCAGACCACGGTCATCTGGGTTCTCTGAGCCCCAAGTTCAACGCCTGGTACTTCTGGCAGCATGCCAACTGCACAGAAGTCTCTACTCTTGACCCATCATATCAAAAAGCACTTCAAACTATAAATGTAACTTACTCTTCATGATGCCATGAAGCAATGAGAAGGACATTTTTGTTCCATTCTTTCGAGAACAAGAGAGGAATGAACACGATCATTTCCTGCCAGAGTCAGCAAGCCTGGTATCACGTCAGCCTGTCTCCGCCTGTGTCCTGTGGGGGTACCACCACCACCTCCGGAGAACACCGTCACCTGTGCCATCTGTGTGAACTGTGCATGTGCAGATGCCCCAACAGCGTGTCTCGGCAACCTCAACACTGGACAGCCGTGCTCAGCTCAGAACCTTTATCCCTCAAAGGCTGCAGCGTGCACAGGCTGGAGCGCACACGCGGGGTCACTCGAATGGCGCAGCCTGGGTTCAGAGCAAAGGCATCCAGTTTCCGATCAATCGCCAGCTGGAAACACAGGCCCAGAGAGAGGATTCCAAGGCCAAGTCTGCTGGCTTCTGACACTAGCCGACTTCATTTTATGGGAAACATGGTTTGAATGCTGTTGTGCTTTTGCACCAGAAGCAACCCAAATTTCTCATTGCCAAGAAATGTTTTCTCCTGAAACAATCTTTCACATAATTGCATGCCTGGGCTTAACTATGTGGAGTTCAGACCAGTTTTTACTACATTTCTTTGCTCTATTATTCATTTTCATTATAAGTGGCTTTGGCAAAATACTTCCCTTGCTATTTAGGAAATAATTCAGAGAATGTAACTTGCTCTTTCTGAAGAAGAGAGGACATGTGAGGTGGGGAGTGGAGACCACCCGTCTTCTAGAGGTCACATGAGCACGCTAATTTCCATGGGGGTGGCAGACAGGGAGAGATGGAAGGAGAGAAGAGAGAGGGAGGAAAGGAGCGAGAGGAGGAGGGAAGACAGGGAGCCTGGGCTTATCAGGGCAAGCCCCACCCTCTCAGCCGTCACAGTGCTTGGGCCTTCAAATGCGATAAATTACAGCAAGTAGAATTTACGTGAAAAGAGGGAACACCCAACACAGCTCTGCTGGTGATGCCAGACCCACAGGGCACTGTCATGGAGACAGCCCAGGAAAGGACTCCAGGCCCAGAAAGGCCCTCCCCCAGCTGCTCAGGAAAATGCCTGCGACGAGAGACGCAATCCTGGATGCTCTGCTGCCCAGCTAATGCTGATGGACTTGGCTGTGACGAGGATGCAGAGTGCAGCACTGTCCTTCCCATGTCACAACACTCGGACAGAGACGCCCGGGAGATGAACGGTGACGGGAAGCAGCTTAAAGACGCTCCTTCCTACCTTTCAAAAGTCAAACCCCACTTCACAAAACGAATCAGCATCAATTATAAAAGGCTATCCAAGGTAATTATAACAGAAATTTTATTTCAGGTAAACACTTTTTCTCCCCAAATAACAACTACAGTTTCAAGGAATGTAAGTGTAACCTAGGAGCAACTTTAGAATTATTCTACTTTTCAATTTTGGCTGATTGAAAAATACAGTTTTGGCCTAAAAGACCCGATTGGATCCTGCTCTGCAGTAACAGGCTGAGAAAGTCAAGTTGAAGGGCACACGTGGAGACAGCCCACCCTCAGCACGTGCACGCACGCACACTCACATGCATCCACACGTGTGGGTGGGTGTAACACGTTTGCAAAATGGGACTCATTCAGGTTTCATTCATCTTTCTTTTTTTTTCCCTGCTTTTTCTCCCCAAATCCCCCCAGTATACAGTTGTATATTCCAGCTGTGGGTCCTTCCAGTGGTGGGCATTCATCTTACACACCAAGCCTTTGGGGCTCCCAGGATTCCATGTCATTACCAAGGACTTAGATAAACTTCATCACATGTTCAATCATTTGGTTGATACTTTCTTTAAAAGATTAAATTCTGGGGCCAGCCCAGTGGCACAGCGGTTAAGTGTGCACGTTCCACTTCGGCAGCCTGGGGTTCGAGGGTTTGGATCCCGGGTGTGGACATGGCACCGCTTGGCACGCCATGCTGTGGTAGGCATCCCATATATAAAGTAGAGGAAGATGGGCATGGATGTTAGCTCAGGGCCAGTCTTCCTCAGCAAAAAGAGGAGGGTTGGCAGCAGATGTTAGCTCAGGGCTAATCTTCCTCAAAAAAAATTTAAAAAATTTTTTAAAAAAAGGTTAAATTCTACATGGGTAGACAAGAGCAACTTGTCTTAAATAATACCACCAGAATTCTGAAAGGCAATGAAAAATGTACATTACCATCCTTAGAAATTTGCAACATGACACAAATATTGCAGGTGCTTTGCAAAATGTGAAACGTTTATAAAGACAGCTCCAACTCAATTCTATAAACTGAAAAATTCTGTCTTTACCACATCCAAGCCAGAAAGAACTAAAATCCTGTGTGTCCAACGTTTTTCACAATAAAAAAGGTTGCTATGCCAATCAATGCGCAGAGAAGACAGGGAACACTTCTTTCGGCCATTTACGGAGCGCTGGCTTACAGACCTGGGACATCAGAAACGTCAGCTGCTGTTAGTGGTGGCTGACCTAACACAGCGCAAAACTGCACGCAAACAATTCTCAGGATGCTCCATACATTGACTAATTACATCAAGAAAATCCAGAAGTTTGGCAGGAATGTTTATTTTCCAGCTCTATGCCAGAAGTACCTCTAAATCTTCATTAAATCAAATTCCACTTACCTCAAGAGGATTACGTTACAACACGACAGAGAAGTTGTCACACATTTGGACTTCATAAAGGAAGCAGTTAGCAAGCCTCACTTCTCTGGAAGACAGAACAATGTGATTTTCTAGGAGAGGAAAGTTAGTTAACTAACACCAACGTAAAACTCCTCTAAAGCAAGGAGCTGTGACACTGAACGACAAAATGAGCCATGACAACCTCACACACGTGTGATCAATAAAAGTAAATTAGTCAATGACTTTATTACATTTAGTGCTTCCTTAAAATAAATATAATAATAGAATACCAAGCGTACAGTGAGAATCCCACACGAGGGTGAAAGCAGGGCAGCAGGAGTTCACAAAGGACCTGTCACACTCGGCACTCAAGGGCACGCAGTCTCCACCAAGACGGGTGGAGCACAGCTGCCTCCAACACAGCATGTACACAACTGCAGAGGACAGAGGGGACGAAGAAAGACCCACAATTCCTTCTAATGTTTTATACCTGTTTCCTCGTTACCTTTTTTATCCATCTAAAATTATGGAACAGTTAACACTCGTTTAACTTTTTCTATTGATCTTTATTTTTCTCTGCAGCTTGAGATTCAAGTAACACTCCCCAAAAATATGTGCAAAACTAACAGAAGTGACTCCAGAATCTTCCGGCAGGTGGATCAAACGCAGACTCGGGGCAGCTGGTCAGTCACAAGGTGTCAGCAGAGCTGCGGCCCCGCGAGGGCGGGCACAGGGAGGCGGGTACGCGCCCAGGCCGGACTGGCCACAACCGCTCCCAGGGACCGTCTGGTCTGGAGCAGTTTCCTGCCCGTCGGGACGCGCGGAGAGAGCCCAGAGCCACTCCACTCACTCGGAGTTCCGAAGCAACCGCAAACGGCCACTGTGTTTCTAAACAGGCGACAACACAAAACTATCGATCTAAACAGAGAACCGCACGCTCCTCTGAGGGCGAGCTGCTCTTCCAGAAGCAGGAATCAGGCGGGGCAGGTCGTGACAAAACGGAACACTGTAAGAACTGTCAGCTTGAGTGCATCACCTTTTACAAGAAACATGCTCAGAGTGAAAAATATTCTACTTTACCAAAATCTGTCTTTATTAAAGTGAACAAATCATTAGAGTACTATCCAAAACTTAACGAACAAGGGCTGTAATCTGCTCAGCTTGCCCGTTTTCAGTTAGGCAAACGCTGGCTAATAGTACCATTCACCATCCTCATGATTGCGGGTCAGCAAGGGTCAGCTCCGTATTTGTAAACCTTACTTTAGCAGAAGACAGACTTGCAGATTTCAGTGCTTTTAGTGAACTGGTATTTTCAGTAAACTTTTTCTGAGCAGCAAGGAACAAGAGTTTTTTCAGAAATCTTAGAATTGGATATAAACGTTGGCAGTAGACACAATCAATAAATATCATACAATTTCTCAAATGAAAAAGATTTCCCTAATACGAGTTCCTTTCCTAAAGACATTCAAACACCCTGACCTGAGACCCGAGTCTCAGTCCTATAATCTCACGAGATTACAGCTGGCCAACATGAGGGTGTCAGGTCACGTGCAACGGGGGTGAGGTGAGAGGCGAGAGAGCAGAGTAAATCACTTTAATTCACACTGAAGGAGAACTTCAAGTAAAAGGAATCCACCGCCTACAGGCACATCCCCCGTCTGAGGCCTCCGTGGTTAGCAGGGACCCCGGCAGCCAGGAGTAACTGCAAACGGTGTTTCTCCCTCCATTCTTGCTCCACCTGGCATCCTCTGTGTGCTGGGAGCTAAGGGAGGGTTTTCTTTTGTTGTTTAGAAGCCTCTTCGTAAAAGGTCTGTGACTTTGCACACTTCGTACCCAAATGGATTAAAATAATAAATATCGATCCCCTCGGCACATGTTCAGACGCAGCCCGCGCCAGTGTCATTTACGAGTCTGGGTCTTCTTTGGCGCTGCAGGCCGCTTGGGCTGCCACAGGTGGTTGTGGATAGTGAGAGCATCCACACTGACGGACATGGTTTTGGCTGGGATCAGGTTAAACTGTTTCCGGTCTGAGCTGTACTTATACAGTTTGTCGATCATTTTCTTGGTAATGCTCTTTGGCCCCGTGCCAGTTAATTTGTAGATTTCCTCAGTGTCTGGATAATAGCAGTAAAGTGCCCTGAACTGGCAGCCGGCATCACGAAACAGTATGATGTAGTGATTGGCGTCACACTTCTCTAGCTCCTGTATCGGGGAGTAAGGGAAAAGAAAGGAGGACTTGAGAGTGGCACCCACAGTCACAGCATCTACAGCGTCCCACGACCAAGAGGCCAGTGGCTGGTAACACCCACTCCTGAAAGCTGACTGATACACCATCTGTAGTCTCCTACTCTGAAATTATGGGTCATCCATTCAGTGGAGCATCAGATGCCATTGAGATTTACTCAAGTCTAGGTATGCAAGGAAAAAAGTGCTTTTAAACTTAAGTGAAAAATCACAAGAAAAGTGCTCAACATCATTAGCCAACAGAGAAACGCAAATCAAAACCTCAAAGAGATAGCACCTGACACTCATAGGGATGGCTGCATCAGACAGACAGACACTAATAAGTGTTGCTGAGGGTGAAAGAAATCGGGCCCTCATGCACTGCTGGTGGGAATGGAGGATGGTGCAGCCGCTGCTCAAAATGCTCAACACAGACTTACCGTGTGACTCAGCGTCCTCCTAGGGTTCACTCAAGAAAATTTAAAACACGCATCCACACAAAAACTTGTACATGAGCGTGCGCAGCAGCATCATTCGTAACAGCCGAAAAGTGTCCATCAACTGAAGAATGGGTAAATGGGGTCCATCCATAGAATGGAGTATTACTAAGCCACAAAAAGGAGTGAGGCACTGACACATGCTGCAACATGACGAGACTTGAAAACATGATGCTGGGGCCGGCCTGGTGGCGCAGCAGTTAAGTTCACACATTCTGCTTCTTGGCGGCCCGGGGTTCGCTGGTTCGGATACCACGTGGGGACATGGCACCACTTGGCAAAAGGCATGCTGTGGTAGGCATACCACGCATAGAGCAGAGGAAGATGGGCCTGGATGTTAGCTCCGGGCCAGTCTTCCTCAGCAGAGAGGAGGACTGGCAGCAGTTAGCTCAGGGCTAATCTTCCTCAAAAAAATAAATAAATAAAATAAAATGTACAACTATGTACTGGGGGGCTTTGGGGAGAAGGAAAAATAAAAAATAAATAAAATCTTAAAAAAAAAAAAAAGAAAAGAAAAAAAAACAAAACATGATGCTGACTGAAAGAGCCGGACACCAAAGGCTGCTTAATGGATGAGACCCTTCACATGAAAGGTTCAGAAATGGCCCATCCTAGAGACAGACAGCAGGTTCGTGGCAGCCAGGACGGGGAGGGCGGGAGCCTGGGGCTGGGCTGACCGGTGCAGGGTTTCTGTTCCGAGTGACGAAACGTGCTGGAACGAGCAAGCTGCGGCGGCTGAACTGCTCTGTGAACAGACTAAACCACTCAACTGCCCCTCGACAGGGTGGGGTTTTCTGGTGGCAAGTGGTCCTTCAGTGACGAGCCACAAAGAAGGGCCTGAAGCAAACATGACGGTGCGTCCTGGGAGTGTCTGCTGTATGGTGGTCTGGGAGATGTCTCTGTATTAACGTTTTTTTAAAACAGGTGCTCCTCCTGCCTCAACAGACCTAGTTTAACTTCCTACCCAGCTGCTCTCAAGCACAGTCCGGGGGTCCTGAAACCCTCTCGGGGCCCCGAGGCCCACACTCCTTCCACAGTAACTCTGAGAAGGGCTCTGGCTGCGCCCTCTCCTCGCGCAGTGGACAGTGGGGTTCTCCAAGACTGCAGACATGTGCTCTCGGAACAAACCGGCTGTAGAAGCGGATAAGGATCGTCTTCTACAAAGCCAGGAATTTAAAAGATTTGTAAAAATGTAAAACAACGCCAGTCTTCTATTGATTTTTGCTTTAGAAAATAGTTATTCTTCAGGTCAGCCTGGTGGCATAGTGGTTAAGTTTGCCCACTCTGCTTCGGTGGCCTAGGGTTCACAGGTTTGGGTCCCAGGCAGGGACCTGTGCACCACTTATCAAGCCATGCTATGGTGGCATCCCACATACAAAATAGAGAAAGACTGGCACAGATGTTAGCTCAGGGACAATCTTCCTCAAACAAAAAAAGGAAGATAGGAAAGAGATATTAGCTCAGGGCCAATCATTCCTCACCAAGAAAAAAGAAAGAAAAGTTATTCTTCATAAATGTATTTTGTTCTTGTCAGCATATAAAGAGGGTCTGTTACTATTTTGAATAAATTAGTAACAAATACTACTTTAAAAGATCAAGAAGAAAAAGTAGAATTCAAAGTGGATATATATATATATATATATATATATATATATATATAAAATGCTGATTTCAACTACATAAAAACTGTGTTCAAGCATGAATAGAATTAGCTGCAATAAGTCATGCATCCACACTCCAGGCCCTTCCGGCCCTCCCCACTCTGGCAGCCTGGTCCCAGTCAGCGCCCTCCCCTCTGGCTTTTGTTACTCGGCTCCCACTTACACCCTCACTCTCTTCAGCCTATTCTGGACCTGGCAGCCAATGTGGCTGTTCAGAAGGCGGGTCACCTCACAGCCTCCTCTGTCCACACCTGCGTTCATGCAAAGCAAAGCTGGAGTCCTGTCCTACGGCCACCTGCACCCTCTGACCTCCCCTCAGTCCCTGCTCCAGCCCACTGGCTCCCACGAGCTCAGCGCATGCCCCCTCCCGCTTGGTGCCTCTGCACAGTGCACTCCTGCTGCCTGGAGCTCTCCCCAAACCTCCCCTCGTCCAGGTCACTTTCTAGGAGGACCTCCCTGACCCACCCACTGACCACCGCATCCTCTGGACCCTAACCCTGCCCACCTCTCCCTCTTTTCCAGATTACTAATCACTTTCCAACCTGGGGCCGCAGGCCAAACGCAGTCACCACCTGCCTTTAAACACAGTTGAGGGGGACAGAGCCTCGTCCGTCTGCCCACACGCCGTCTGCGGCCATTTTCACATCAAGACGTTGGAGCTGAGCAACAGGCTGTGGCCTGCAAAGCTGCCATGCCTAGGCAAGCCCCGCGGCCCAGCTTTTGGGTGTGCTCCCTGACCCAGCCCCGGGTGCCGAGGCCCCTCAATGACACTAAAGGAAGAGGAGACCCCCTCACAAAGCAATAAGCCTCCTGCGCAAACCATCACAACGTTTTCTTTTAGAAAGAACACTTAATTTATAAACACCTCCCAGTCCACATACAAACTTAGTGGTAGAATTTGATACTTGCCTCTAATATCGAATTCTTGTGAGGTTCATTCACTTTTCCAGCCAGACAGCAATGGGACACAGCATTATGAATGATCGGTTTGTTGGATTTGCTACTAGGCTCCTTAAAGAGCTTGGGACCTGTGGAAACCAGGCCAAGGTCTGTAAAATTAATATTCTAAGGCACATCACACACATGAAAGAAGCCAAGAATTCCTTAGAGCCACACAACAGGCAGGCTAAATTAGGGATGCTTATGATTTTCTGAAAATGGGAAGTAACAGCTACTTCAAACCTATCTGAAAAAAATTGCGAGCTATGAATTTTAAATAAACCAAGGAAGACTAATTAATAATTTATCCTCTTTCTAATTTCAGTTTGGTATTAAAAAAAGTAAAACCAGAATATAATAATTTTTAAAAACCTAAGGTTCCAAAGTGCCAAGGACACAGTACCTGGCCACGGGGCTGTGTGGACACAAAGGCACGTCAGCCACCACTGAGGCAGCGAGAGGGCCAAGCACTGCCTCCCTCACACAGATGTGATGCGCCCGTCACCGCCCCCCGCGACATCGACGGCTGCCTATGACCTCTACAGAAAGCAAGGCTGTCACCTGTGTACTCGGCCACGGAGGCGAGGGAGGACGCTGCGGACGCCGTCTCCCAGTCTCTGTCTGTGCTTCTGCTCGGGTTGCGGCTTAATACGGGCAGGGCTTCCAGGGACTCGACTCTGCTGAAGACAAGGACGAGGGGCATGCAGGGATGGGCGGGGCACACCTGTTTTGCCCATGCTGGCTGCTGCCTTGCAGAATCCCACCCCGAAACAGGCCAAGCTGCCCCACGAGTGCAAGGAGGAACACCCACTGCTAGCTCAGGGCGAATCCTCCTCAGCAAAAGAAAAAAGAAGAAGGAGGAGGAGCATCCACAGTGGGAGGAGGCTTCTGGCAACGGTCTGTTCCTTGTGGAACACAATTACAAACTCTAGGCAAGATACAAAACCCAACACTTCAGGCAGTACAGAGTGAGGAAAGCCGACGGCCGAGGGGAGCTGAGGTCCATCAGAGAAGGTACACCTGCAGGTGGCCCTTGGCCAATGGCGCCGCCCCACCGAGCAGGGGAGCCATGCTCGGTGCCCGACTGTTTGGGAAGCTGGAGGATGAAGTATGAATCTGTGCTGCTGCCAAATGAGGGACCAGACCGAGGGAAGGAAGGAGGGGACCGAGAGGGCCGATCCAAAAGCTCTCCTTCTCAATGGCACTCTCATGCCCAACAGGCCCGAGCTGTCCCCCTGCAGGGCAGCCTCCACTCAGCGAAGCAGATTCCAGTGGTCGCAAGGCTGGGCACAGGTGCTCACACGTGGGAGGCAGGCAGGCAGGGCTGGAGTCAAATCCAGCCCAGGTAACCGACCACCAGAACAAAAGTCCAACCAGAATCCAGAGGCCCTGAGAGGTGGCCTCCACAAAGCCCAGGCAACCAGAAGCCACTGGACATGTGAAGAGGCAGGACAATGGGGCTACAGCCACAGGATGTGCACACAAAATGAGAGACAGGAAGGGGGATGTGCCTACCAGAAGAGGCCAACAACACACATGGAAGAGGTGACGGAGGGGATGAGCGGTGGTTACCAAGGCCCGTGAGCAGTTCAGTGGGATCAACAAGGTCCCCAGCACCTCTTCCCAAATTGCTTTTTAATCACAAAGGGAAACTGTTCAGTACCAGTGGCAAACACTCAAGTACTTACTTAACTCAAGTAAACGTGACACGCCTGACAGGCTGCACTGAGAACAGTGCACACCGAAAACGCACAGCCTCAACCTGATTGTGGGGAAAGGCACACTGAGGGACAGTCAACCAAACAACCGGCCTGTACTTCTCCAAGTGTCAAGGTAAAGACAGACAAAGGAGGGCTAAGGACTGTTTCAGACTAAAGAAAACAGCGATTCAGGGTGAGGCACTGAACGGCTCCTCAACTGTGGAAACACGGTTCTCAGGACACCAGGGACAGCTGGCGACAACTGAGCGTGGGGAGAGCACTCGATAAAAGTGTGGGTTGGCTAACTGTGGTAACACGAGAAGTCCCTGTTCACAGGAAACACACACTGACGTCTCCCGTTCACTCTTAACTGACTGACAACACAAACACACACAGGGCTGGGGAGAGAGACAAAGCAAACTGTCACCAAGTGTAACCAACTGGGGACCCCAGGTGAAGGGCATTTAGGAGTTCTTGTGAAATTACCCCAACTCTTCTGGACATCTGAAATTATATCAAAGCTCAAGTTATGAAACCATCTCCCATACAATTTTTTTTTAATCTGAAAATTCCGTTGTCCCCTCCCCTAGCCTCCTTACCGCTGGGAAGGCGTGCCCCCTGAATGAACGCTCTCGGGCTCAGTCGTTGCTGCGGAGGCCAAGGACAGGCTGGAGCCCGACTGGGCCCGGCTCAGGTTATCAGCTGCCGGAGACAAAAAGAAGCTTTCACAAGACGTGTATTTGTCCCCCATTGTATTTGCGTAGCTTCTCCCTGACCTGTGGTACGGTAGAAAGAACCAGGGCCCAAACGCCGATCCTGTGGTATCCAGCACTCTGCAGCTCCATCTCCCGTCAAGGGGCAGCACACGTACACCCCACCGTGGGGGAACCACCTTGCACACCACACATCTTACCACCTGAGGACATGAGCACTTCATCTCAACTTTCCCATCTGTAAAATGGGGGTAACGCTCCTCACCACATCACCTCACAGTTGTTGGGAAAATTAAAATGAGGTCAAGAACGTGAGAGCGCTCTGCCGCCAGGGGCAGCATCTCACGTGGGAAAGAGGACCAGGGCCGCCACTCCCAACAGAGCTGCTTACGGGTTGAGGAGCACTTGGTTCCCGAGTCGCTACACGACTCTTCCCGATGGACTGACTTTGGCCGCGGCTTTTTTGGCTTCGATTTAGGTTTTCCCAGTCCTTGTTCTTCTAAAATCTGTTGCTGCTTCCTCCGCAAGTATTCCTGTTTGATGAGCTCTCGTCGCGCCTTCTCTTCCTCCTTCCGTATCCGATCTTCTTCGGCTTTACGCCTGAGAGAAAAATATGGTCAAGACAGTCCTGGTTAGAAGGATTCATCTGGAGAGTGGCCAGGCACCACCTCCGGCAGTGGGGACAGAGGGGGGCCAGCACTCGTGCGGTGGTGCGGGCCCCGACCCCCACCTCCCCATGTTAAACCCAGCCTCACCGCAGAGCTGCGTAACCATGGCCAGCACACTTCCCAGGTCGCATTACGACGGGGATAAAGTCATACAGCTCCCACTGTTGTTGTGGAGATGAAGGGAGACAGCCCACAGCAAGTGCTTAAGCCAGAGCCTGGCCCAGATGACAGCACACAAGACGCTGTAACCCAACTTCGGCCTGAGACACAGGCACTAGCAGCCTCACCCAGCAGCACTGGTCTGGCTGGACATGGCAGCCCCGTCTCCCTCCCCGGCACAGTGGGCGGGGCGGCAGCCAGAGCCAGCTTACCTGGCCTCGTCTCTCTTGAGCTCCACTTCTGCTTCCAGCTGCTGCTTCCGCACGCGAGCCTCCTCGGCCTTGCGCTGCTGCTTCAGGAGGAAGGCCGCCCGCTTCTTGGCGAGCTCATCTTCCGCCTTTTGTTCATCCTACAGAGCAGACACCACACAGAATGTTAGAGGACACGACCCTCAGATAACCCACAAACACCTGTTTCAGCCCACCAGCAGACTTTAACATGAAAATTTTAATGCAGTCCAAAGATTTTCATACTCTTTTTTTACCTGATGAACAGCATATGTTTACAGATGCTAAAATACAGAAGGAAAAAAACCATGCCACTCAGAAAGCACTCATAAAGTTTGTCAACTTTCCAAATGTCTCACACTGGATTCAGTTTGCCTTGAAAACTACATCTATTTCCACAATATGAGGTAACACCCAATTGATTATTCATTTGTTTACATTATAAAAGCATAAACACCAAACAAAGTATGCATCTTTCGACAAGAAAATCTGACGACTCTGAAGTACGCCATCCACCCTCACAGCTGCCAGAAGGAAAGCAGACACTATTAAAACAGAGAAGTTCTCACAATTCCTTTTTCTCTTCTCCCTAAGAAAAAATTACAAGAAAGGAACATATAGAAACAAAAATGTTTCTTGAAGTTTCTATATCTATCTAGACTCTGTAACAGGTTCAGCAAACTTTGGCCCAAAGGCCAAATCTGACGCACCACCTGTTTTTGTGGCAACTACAAGCTAAGAACATTTTTAAATGGCTGGAAAACCATCAAAAGAAACACATTTTGTGACACATGAAAATTACATGAAATTCACGTTTCAGGGGCCTTGGTTGGCACACAGCCATGCTCACGTGAGCAGGTGTGGCCTGTGGCTGCTCTGGGTAGAGCTCAGTGCTTGCGACAGAGACTGCATGGCCTGCAGAGCCACAGAGCCACTCTCCGGCCTTTGTAAGAGAGGTCTGCCAGCCCCTGCTTTGAATTTAAGTTCTTCATAACACCCTCCCCACAAAGGTAAAGTGACATCCCTGACAACGGCTTGATACAAACGCTACCAGTAGTTTACCTTGAAGAAGAAGCCGACTCCCGGCTTCTGATCGCCGTCAGTGCTGAGGTCCACAGAGCTCTCATGGCCTTCCGTCTCTCCGTCCTCGTCAGGGGCCTTCAGGTCTGAGAGGTCTACCTCGATGAGGCTGGCCTTGCTCCTCGGGGGCTCGTCCACAGGCCCGTTCTCCTTGCCGGAGCCAGCCGGGGCACTGAGCCCCGCCTCCTTCTCGCCGCCGTCCAGAGCCTCTTTGAGGCTCGTCTGTTCCAATATAATGTTTGCATCTTTGGAGGAGGACAAGACAAATGTCCGCTGATTGCTCTCATCATGGAGCCGGTAACTGTCGAAGAAGCACTTCTCCTGAGGGTCACTCCCTGGGTCTGCACCACCGTCCCAGCCCGGGTCAGAGGGCGTCCGAGGAGGGAAGGACCGTAAGTGGGGGAGGGTCTCTATACTGGGCGTCGGGGTCTTGCTCCGGGAGGAACCCTGCTGTCTGTCTTTCGGGACCTTCAGGTCAGCCGGTCTTCCTGAACGGGAATTCCGACCCTGACCAAGACGAGGGGGTTTGCGGTGACCCGTCACTCCAGTGGGAGAGAGCGGCTCGACGAAGTGGATGGCTGTCTTGACTCTCTGGTCCTGGGAGTTGTTCTTAGAACCTGGAGCTGGTGCTGTGGGGGATTTCATAAGCAGCTGTTCTTGCTGCTGAGAAATCTTCAGAATCGCCTGCTGCAGTGTGCTGATGGTCTCGTTAAGCTTCTCAATAGAAAGGTCGCACTCGCTCACGTCCCCCACCTCGCCAGCGCTGTCTTCCAGGAGAGCAGCAGAGAGCGCTTTGTGCTTCTCCAGTTCGTGGAGAGTGGCAGGGTCTTTCGGTTTATGCTGCTGAATGAAAGCCAGGCTTTCCCTGTCCACATCTTGAGACTCACTAAGGAGATCCTCTCTCCCCTCTTCCTTAACAAGAAATTCTTCCATCTTGGAAACGCCACCATCAAAGTCCTCTCCGTTGTGCTGAGAATACTCTCTAGCGAAGTGTTCTGGTTTAAGCGGCTGAGGGACGACATCGGCCTTGCCTTTCTTGACCACATGCAGGAAGGCTGCCTTCCCCAGCTTCAGTCGCTGCCTGGCGGACAGAGTCTCCATCTTCTTCTTCTGCGCTTCGATGGCTCTCCGTTTCTCCTCCAGCTGCATGTGGAGCTGCACCAGCTCGGACGCCAGGAGGCTGGCGTGATCCTTGCTCTGCCTGCTCGGACTCTGCTCTCTCCTCTGCTTCCAGGTCGTCAGTGGGGGCGGGCAGCTCTCTGAGCCATCGGGCGTGGTCTTCTGGGAGCTGCTGGTGCTGGACTTGGTCTCACAGCTGTTGAGCCTCTGGAGCTTCCTTTCCGCGAAGCTGGTCATCTTCACGCTCCCGCTCGCCATGGAGACGCTGCTGATCTGAGAGACGGTGCTCAGACATGGGCTCGAGCGGCCACTGGCGTCATCCTTGTCCTCATGCTCTTTCACTTTCAGATCCTCCTGCAGCTTTGCCGACTCCTCCTCACCGACATACTTAGTGATCACCACAGGGTGGTCCTCACCAAGTAAATCGTGCTCAGCTTCCTCTAGATCTGCAATGTCCGAGTCGGAGTCCTGCCTCAGGACAGTCCATGGCTCTGGATCGTGGGCGTTGGGACTTTTTGCACAGCTAACATAGAACCTGCCCTCCGTGTCTTCCTCGGCTCTGGCTACATGAAGAAAGAAGCCGTCGGCAGACTGTCCCTGAGACAATGGATCAAAACCGCCACTGGCCAGAGGCCTACCACAGGTTTCCCCCACCACCTGCGGCCCCGCCTCAGCGGGCACAGGGTCCAAACCCACAGGAAGTTCTGAACAGATGGGAGTGAAAGTCCTATTCAAGTCTCGACTGACATGACCGCTGGATGCCTTCTTCCGCAGCAGAGGCTGGTAGCCCTCGCTGGACCTCTTGGAGGTGAAGCTCCTTGGCCGCCCTTCTCCGCACTCATCCTCCTTGGTAATCATCTGCTTCTCTTTAGCTGGCCTAAGCACGGCTGGCATCAACGGCTCCAAGAAGAAACTGTCAGGCTTACTTTCTAAGGTGTCCGCCAGTCTCTGGGGAGATCTGGCACTTGCCATCAGGCCCAGGTCACCGCTGTGGGGAGCCACATCCGTTCTAATGATGGCCACAAGCTCTTCATCCTCGTCCTCAATATCGACATTGTTCAGGAGGCTTTTCCCATTGGTCTTTAGGGCTGTGGGGTGCGGCTGGTTCTGTGGGGTCAGATTAACGATATTGGATGCCAAACTATCCTTGCTGATGGAGCGGGCCAAGCTGACGCTGTCACCAGAGCCAGGGTCCAGATCGCAGCTCGCAGCATGATGAAGAGCAAAGGGTGCTGGCTGAGACACAGGCCTGCAGCGTGGGGAAAGAAGCCCGTTGGACATGCCACTGACTACACGAGAGGCCATGCAAACACAGTGAGAGACAACTAATTATGAAAAGAGAATACGAGTGTGAAATCTAGGAGATTTAAACAAACTCTTCCCCAGGGCAAAAGAAAACCAGAGACAATTTTAGTTTAGCAATTCACAAACATTTTGGTCCCAGGACTCCTTTTACCCTTAAAAATTACTAAGAACCCCAAAGAGTTTTTATTTATTATATTTATCAATATAAATCAATATTTATCATACTAGAAATTAAAGCTGAGACACTTTTAAAACACTGATTAAAAACTACAATAAGAACCTGTTACATGACACATGACCATATATTCTAAAACAAAAAAGTTTATAGTGTTAAGAGTGGCACTGTTTCACACTTTTGCAAATCTCTGATATATTGGATGGATTCCCTCCGTTGACACCCAGGGGTCCTTGGACATCTGGAGACCTGCTGCGTTAGGCTAATGGACATTTCCAGTAGAAGCTTATCTGAAACCTAGAGAGGTCACCTGTTCTTCTTCTCCGCCCACGCTGCTGCTGCGCCTCGCGGCTGGCCATCGACTCGTGTTAAAGAATTAGATCGGTGTCGCTGATCTGCAGTTCAAAGGAAGAGTGCGTTCAGCGTTAAGCAACCAATTTTATATCATTTGAAATTCTTTCAACATGTTAGCCATTTCTCAAGGAAATTCATAATTTGGTACACCAAAACTGCTCACGGAAAGCAGATAATCACAATACAATTTTCAATACTTTCAATACTAAGTAACATGTAATTCAATAGTAATCAGTCCAAATCATGAAATAATCAGCACTTTAAGTGAACGTCAATATGTAAGTTCTTGCTTAAGTACAATACAGCAATTTTCTGTATACTTCATATAATTTATTAGATTTTAATGATATGTTTACTATAAAGACTATAAATTCTAGGGTACATCAGTACAAATTAAAACTTATTCTGCCATAGTCTTCTTAACTAAAATTACTACATCATAATAAGAGTATTTAATTTTGAGAACTGTTATTTTAATACATATAGTAAGAAGAAGTGAGGAAAAACGGAAGGTACCGAGGAGACAGCATCCTTACCGGGGCACTCCTCTCCCTGCATCGTCTTTTGCTGTTTCTGTCTCAGTGGCAACAAAGGATGTGATGGGCTAAAGGCAGAGGCCCCTTTCCCCCTAAATGGAAAAAGAACCAGAGAGAAAAATCACGAGTCTATCAACCTTCAAGTTCAAAAGCAAATGCAAAAGAAACTACAGAGACTGTCAGGAATTCACACGAATCTGTGAGAAATAGATTCTCTAGAAAAATTAATAACTATAAAAATGAATGAAGGGGCTGGCCCAGTGGCTCAGTGGTTAAGTGCACATGTTCCACTTTGGTGGCCTGGGGTTCGCCAGTTCGGATCCCAGGAGTGGACACAGCACCGCTTGGCAAGCCATGCTGTGGTAGGCGTCCCACATACAAAGTGGAGGAAGCTGGGCACCAATGTTAGCTCAGGGCCAGTCTTCCTCAGCAAAAAGAGGAGGATTGACAGCAGATGTCAGCTCAGGGCTAATCTTCCTCAAAAAAAAAAAAAAAGAAGAATGAAAAGAATACCAACAACTTCAAACTTGGGATAAGTATCCAAAAACTGCAACTAGGGGACACACTAACTTCTGGTTATAGTCTGTAAAACACGAGTTTCCAATGTTAGCAGCACACGGCTCAGGTGTGCAGTCAAAGTCATCCTCCTTGCCTCTGGGGAGGGGAGGGGCGGGGCCAGGTGGGGACAACCTCTCACTACAACTAAAATTGGATGCTAACAAGCAAAGGGGAAACAGGACGGTGACTTAATTCCGAGGGCAGACACGCTTACAGATGCTCAGACTCTTCGGGGTGCAGGTGGTGCCTGGGACAACCCTCGGCTGGCAGCTGGGTGGAGGACTGCAGATCAGCCGGGCTCGCTGCCGCGGGGCTGCCCAGGAAGCTGCGCTTAGTGGCATTGGAGATAGGAACAGGAGGCCGACTGCTTTTTTGGTGTGACACTGTTTTAGCTGCAGAAATAGCAATTTTATAGAAATAGTCATATTATTTACAGTTCCTTACAACATTAGCAAGAAGCATCTTTAAAAAAAAAAAAAGACAGCTTATAAAAGCTAAAAGCACTAAGAATAATACAACTTTTACTTGAAACCAAACTTCTTCAAAAAAGCTGGTTTCAAGTTTAACAAATGTATTCTGTAATAACAAGTACTACAAATATTATACCAAAATTAAAAGGTAAGACACAGATTAGAAGAACTGAAACCAGCAGTGTGTCTCTGACCACCAACAACCAGCCTCCACCATGGGGCCCCCTAAGAGGAGTGCCCAGGACGCCCTGCTGCCCAGCCCTCAAGGAGGCCTGCTGCCTCAGCTGCAGAAAGGCCTGGTCATCTGGGCCCAGCGTATGACCCATCACCCCAGCGGTCCCTTCAGCTCAAGTCCCCAAGGAGTAGGATGAGGAGGTCAGGCCTGGCCCGTAGCTCCAGTTTGGAACAGGAGCCCCATCTCTGAGGCTGCTCCCCAGAGAGCTGCCTCAAGACAGGTGGCCTAAGGGGTTGTCCAAGGCAGTAGGAGCTGGACTCTTCACTGCCCGGCTGGCAACAACGACCCAGCACCAAGGCAGCTGGAGCTCAGACAGCTCTGGCACAGGTGGCAGTCCACTGGGGGTGGCCGGCAGAGGCGACACAGTGGCTGATGTGATGAGAGAGTGGGGAGGGAGTTTCCAGAATGACAAGACTGGATGGCTGCACTGAGCCCACTGGAGCTCAAGGAGACACAGAAGGAAAGACTGAGCCAGCACCAGGTGGCCAAGAGCTGGAATGAGGGCTGAGGACACAGAACTACACTCTGCTGCAGCTGGGGCCAGGCCCAGGACTAGTGGTCAGAGAAGGTCGTTGCCAGGGAGACTGCTACGCAGATCCTGACACACGATACAGGGACTTCTGGGCCTTGAAAACCTCGAAATTCCCAGATTCCCTGGAACTGTGTGACCCAGAAGAGGGTGCCCTTTCCTGTTAAGAGCTGGTAATCCCCCCGGCTGAGTGCTCAGAGACATGCAGAGGCCTCTCGCACGATGACATGTGCCCCTGCAGGACCTGCCCCCACTTCCCCTCTAGGCCACCAGGCCTACAAGCATGGGCTGGACCTGACAGAGAGGAAAGGGCTACCCGGGGTGCAGTGGCAGGGACCAGCAGTGGCCAGGGGCGGGCCTGAGTCAGAGAGAGGGTGCTGACTTGGGAAGACTGTGAGACACACAATTCAGCAGGGACCCCGATGCGTGCTGTGCACAGTCTCATAGCACGGCCCTCACCAAGTGAGATGAGCTACCGGGACTGCTGAGGGACAGCTAATACGCTACAGAAGGCCAAGGAGGCCAGAGGACAGATGCCCTGGCACATGGAGGCATGAAGGGCCCCCTCTTCAGCACACCATGGCTGCCCATGATCACTGCCACTGGGAAGCCAGGCGGCTGTGCAATCTGGCAGAGTCCACACGGACTTACATAATGGCCTGCACGGCAGGAGTGGCAGCCATGTGGCCTGGCAGCAGAGAGTCATGGGAATGAGAAGGGAACCGAGCTTGCCTAGGGGCAATGCAGACAAGCAGCTACAAGATGGTCCTGGTCAACTTGTCCCATGAGAAGAAACCAAGGATGGGGTGATGGGGTTGCCAAGGGTGGTCCCCCCGATAGAAACTCACCACTCCATGCCTCATCTCTGGGCCTGAGCCAAGGCCAGGTGCCTGGAGATGAGTCCCCAGGAACCAGGACCCACAACACTAAACCAAGAGCCCACAGCAACGACCCCTGAGCGCTTCCCCACAGGGACAGATGCCATCCACTCAGGTGCCTGTGCACTACGGAAAGGGGCACCTAATGTGTCACAGACTGCTGGACCAAGGTAGTATCGAACTCGGAGAGCCAAAGCATCATCACAGCCCATCAGAGCAGAGAAGTGAAGGCCTGGCCAAGATCCAGCTGCCAGTGGGTCCACCGCATCCACAGGCCCAGCTGGGGGTCATGCCCCACTCTCCAAATGTACACTCGGGAAAAACATATTCGGCAGCTGATACAAGAGCCACACTGGGTGTTAGGAAGGCCGAGGGGAACCTCAGAAATGTGTCTGTCCCCCTCACCCCATCAAGATGGTAAATCAGAACTTATCCCATCCAGGGATGGGGGAAATTAGTGCCTCCTCAAGGATCTAAAGGACACATGGGTATGGCCCCTGTATCTCCATTCGATCCCCCAGGCTGCCCCTGAAGAAACCAGATGGATCCTGGCCAAAGTCAGCCAAGCAAAAGGCCCAGGTATAGGTGCCCTGCCAGAGGCCTGTGCAGTGACCTCTGATCTCTAGGCACTGAACAAGAGTGGTCCCTGTGATGGCCAGCAGGGAAATGAGACCTCAGTCCTATAGCAAAAAAAAAAAACCTGAATTCCACCAACAGGAACGAGCTTGGAAGCAGTCTCCAGACAAGAACTTGGCCCAGGCAACACCCTGATTTCGCTTTTGAGACCCTAAGCGGAAAACCCAGCCGCGCCATGCCTGCACAGAGACTCACCGGCTGCCACACCAGTAAAACTGTCAGGATCCAGTGGTCAGGGGCATGCCAGATCATCCCATCCAAAGGCCCCCTCGCGCCTGTTGCTGGTGTACCTGGAGTGCCGCTCCAGCTGAGCGGCACAGAGGCTCTAAATGGGGCGCAGAGCAGGAAAGGGCTCCTCTGCAGGCCCAGGCCACAGAGTCAGGCAGACCCTCCGTACTGCAGCTCTCAGTGGCGGGAAATGAGCCACGTGGTCTAAAACAAGTCCCTGTGGGAGAAACCCAGAGCAGGACCCTGGGATTCTAGACCAGGGCCATGCTAGCTGCCACAAAACACCACACACCTTCACAAACAAGCCCTGGCATGCACAGGGCACGGTGGAGACTGACTGAGTGCCTTGCTCACAGGGCAGTGAGTGACCAAGTGTCCAGAACTATACATCACGAGCGGAGTTCTGTGAGACACTCCTGGTCACAAGGGAAAGCCGTCCATCAGCAATTGATCACAGCAGAAGTGGCACCTTGAGACTGAGCCTGTGCAGGGCCAGAGGCCCCAAGCTGCATGTCATCTACCACCACGCACCAGCACCCTCCCAGCTCCTATCTGCAGCCACAAGGGATGCCTGATGGCCAGCTGACGGAAGAAAAACCCAAGCTTGGCTAACAGACCGTCAATTCAGAATGTAGTGGCCTGTCATCAGCCACTGCTATGCTAGCACAATGGGCACATGCAAGAAGTGGCCAGAGGCAGGGATGGACCCACACATGGGAGGCAAGAGGTACCCACTCCCACCTACCAGGCTCCCCAGGGGCCAAGGCTGAGCCCCTAGTGCAGCACCAGTCCTCGCAGAGGCCAACCAACCCCTCGGTGGCATGTTATCTGGACTGGGCCCACCCTGAGAGGGCCAGCAATTCCTTTTGGGGAGACGGGCCATATTCTTCCTGGAGTGTTTGCCCTTCCGTCCACGGGGCTCAGCCATACCTCTAGCCAATGGCTTACAGACAGCACCACCTCGCTGTACAGGACCCCACACAGCATGCGTCAGACTGGGGACATGCCTTATAAAAGTGGGTCCATGACCACAAGACCCACTGGTCGTGACATCCCAGAGTGTACCCTATCTACAGCTGCTTCCTGGGCTTTCTGACTGCTCATTCCCAAGAGCCAGCAGGCGAGAAGAAGGGTCACCAACAAGACACTGCAGGCGCTGGTGGTTTCACGAATGCTGTTTCCTCTCCCTGCACTGATGCCTCCAAGCCGCCCCACCCCGTGTTGCCTTAAAAAACCACTCATCCTTCAGAGGTCAGCTCCTCCAGGTCACAGCACACATCACGATGCTCCACAGTTACCCAGGCTGCACTTTCCAATGGACTGTCCACCTCTGTGCGACCAGGGCCAGCCGGCCAGAGTGCCTGCTCCCAGCTATTGCTCGACACACGCCTGCTGTGTGAGCTCACGAGGGAGAGAGTCAGAGGCTCCCAGGAAAGCACAGTGAGGTGCAAAGCACACAGAATCGGGCACAGCAGAGCATGATCTCACAGGACATCTGCAGGAAGGAGAGCATGCCACACAGGTGGGGCCCAGCTGGAAGAGGCAGAACAGGCTTACTCAAGCAAGGGAGGCGCCGTGGCTCTGGAGCAGGACTGTGTGACGAGGGTAGAGAAATGCCCTCCTCACCCCACCAGCCTCGGCACAGTGCCACTGTCTGCTGTGCCAATCTGGTGGGGTGAATCTGCGTCTCATTTCTGTTTTCACTACTAATGAGGCTAAGCATCTTTTCATAAGTTTACTGGGCTCTGGAGTACTACTTTCAAGAAGTACCTGT
This sequence comes from Equus asinus, assembly GCF_041296235.1. Taxonomy (NCBI): domain Eukaryota; kingdom Metazoa; phylum Chordata; class Mammalia; order Perissodactyla; family Equidae; genus Equus; species Equus asinus. The sequence goes on from NC_091799.1 coordinate 10,974,071, forward strand.
TCAAGTCTTTTACTCATTTTTGTATTAGTTTTTCTTTTTCTTATTGACATGAATTAGCTTTTTATATATTCTGGATACCAGTTATCTGTCGTAGGTATCACAACTATCTTCTTTCCCTTGTAGTAGCTGATTTCTTTTTTTACTCTTTTTATCATCTTTTAACGAAAAAAAAGCCTGAATTTTAATGTGGTTGAATTATCAATCTTTTCCTATGTGGCTAATATTTTTAGATTCTTTATAAGAAATCACAAGGACACAAAGACATTCTCCCATATTATCTTCTTAAAGCTTTATCAATTCTCAAGGCTGGAAGATAATTCTACTCTATGGTAAGCACACATATTTTTCTGCCTTGTTTCAGGGGCAAAAATTAAGAACTCTGAAGGGTGAGAATGGCCATCACAGACGAGAGAAGGGCTGTGATTCCTCACCAAGGAAGCACGTCAGAACCACCTGGAAGCTTTCCTCCAAACAACCCGTTCACCCCTGGATTCTGATGCTACAGGACAAGGACAGGCCCAGTGCTGGACAGTGGGGAAAGACTCTTCAAGTAACCGCCATGGACCACGATAGAAAAGCACCAGACAGGCAGCTAAGAAAACAACAGTCTCTGTACCTTAAAGAAACCATCTAAACTTAACCAGCTCTTTGTACAAAAAGTTAGGAGCCAATTACAGACATCTTCAGAGGACTGCACCTGGAATCTCTCAGAAGAAACAGCCATCATTTTATGGAAACTCTGTCACTCACCATCTTTCAGTTCCTGAACATCCCTGGGTTGAACGAAATCTGGTTTGACATTCTCAAACCACCAGAAGAGTTCAGCAATGAAAACCATAACATTGGGCTAAAAGAAAAAACAAAAAAACCAAGGACACAGTAAGTAGCTTATTCATACATGGTTTTAAAAATGTGTGTTTAATAATTCATTATTACCTTCAACACTAAGGGCGCATACAGCATATCTTCTAAGGTGAGATAAAAGCATTTGTTAAGATATTCATTTGAGAATTCTCTCAGAAGCCGAATATTATACAGACTGTCAGCCATCGATGTTACCTCCTTCAAGCATATATCTAATAGATAAAAAAAAAAACTACAATTTACTATAAAGATATTCTGATTCATAAGTATGTGTATATACATATAAAATTCTGAGCTGCAAAACACTTCAAATGAAGGTAGTGGTGATATTTAAAAAGGTAACAACACTAAGAGATTTAAAAATTACAGTAAGTATTACAAGCAACACTAAATACAGAAATAAAACACTCCAGAGACAGAGCTGAGAAGTCTCCAGGATCTGTACTGAATTGTTAACATCTAAAAAGCTAATAGAAATTACTTAAGACTGGGCTTCCAAAGTGGACAGTAACAATCACCCTGCAGTTTATAAAAGGACCTTTCTACATTAAGCTGGTTAACGTCTACCCAAGTCTCTTCCACCAATCGGAAAGCCTCTGCACAAGGCTATCTCCACGAGTGCAAAGGAGCAGGAGGGATGATAAAATAGGAAGCATCAGGTTTATCCAAGGAATAATACAGGAATACTCCTCATCACAAAAATCAGGAGACGAAGCACAGCCAAAGTCTCCCCCGTGAAAGAGGTGGGGACTCTGGCTACTGGCATCCGGTAGGACAGTGTTCCATTCCACACTGCCTTGCAGGATGCCAGCAGTCAGTCAGTTCCAGCACAGGCATCGAGCCCCACGACTCTGCGTGCTTAGTGGGGGAGGGGAAGGGCTCTCAGACAAGAACCACCAGATCAGCTCGACTCAGCTCAAGACGAGATGAGAAGTGGCTGTATTGAGGACTTTTTTGCCTGTAAACAAATAAATACAAAACAACAGGTTTGAGAAATATAACATTTTAAAATAACTGTATTTCTAAGAGGAAATCATTTTCAAGGGTTTAGAAGTGTGCACAAATTAGATTCACAGCATCTCAGATTCACTTATGACTTCTGTCCTATGCAACGCCCTGGCACTATTCATTCTCAAGAGAAACCTGTTATAAGCTGAGTAACTGTGCACATCTATATTGCTAGGTAATGTCTCTTTTTTAAAAATTTTGATTATAAAATCTATAAATATAAAGATGAGACTCCCATGTACCCTCTACTCAAATATCAACATCATACCTTACCTGAGTCAGATCTTGTTTTCCTTCAGTGACAAAATACCACAGCTCATGCTGAAGCCCACCTCCCCGCAAAGGCGACGACTGTCCTACAGCCCCGGGCCGCCCTCCCACGCAGGCGTCAGTGTTTTCAGCACACACGGTCTGGGCCCATGAGCAATGTGCCCATAAACAGTACACCGCAGACTTGGCTCTCTTAAATTTACATTAATGATGACAAACTAGGCCGACCATTCTGCAGCCTGTTTTTCCCCCCAATTCAGTATTAGCTTTCCAAACAGATCTATGTTGATGTGGCTCGAGTTCAGTCGTTCATTTTAACCACTATATAGTGTTCCACGATTTTCACTATCACAAAAAATGCTGTAAACACCAAAACTGTGTGTCCTCTCTGCACTTGCACACTCAGAGAAGGGGCTGGCAGGGCCACAAGCTACACTCCTCACACCTGGCCAACACCTCTTCACAGCCCACCACAGACCTCTGGAGCTTGCTCCTGTCCTACCTCCACCCTGGCATGATCAGGCCTTCTAATTTTTGCCAATTTGATGGGTGTGAAATACCCCTTTCTGAAACAGCACATCCCTGGTGACTGGAGTGGTTTTACCCCACTTCCTCTCCCTGAAAAGCCTGTTCTTATCCTGCCTCTGGGTTGTTTGTCTTTTTCTTAATGATTTATAGGAATCCTTTATGTATTACTGTTACAAAAGGACTGTGTGACAATTCTTTATCAATTTATATTTGTTGCAAATATTTTTTACGGATATAGTTTCTCACATAATTTTGTTTATGACATTCCTTTGTCACCATATTGAATTTTATTATGGTTAAATATGCGAATCTTTCCTATTAATTGTGGTTTTTTATAACTTAAGTAATGCATCCCAACACCAAAGCCATAAACACAGGGAACTGGCAGACGGGAGGAGGGAGCAGAGAGGCCTGGGGCCGCCTCGAGCTGGAGTGCCAGCGCCAGGAGAGGTGAGCTCCAGTCGCGGCCCAGAAGCGGCCAGCTGAAGAAGTGGCTGCAGACCACCCAACAAAGCCTGCAGAGCCCTCCGTTTTGGATTTGCCACAGGCAGTGAGACGACAAAGAGAGCCTCAGCTGTATCCACCAAACTTGGATCAAGTGAGCCTGAAGAAACTTCCAAATCTTGCTCCAAAAACCCTTTCGGGAGCAGCAGCTTTTTATGATGAAGACGACAGTGAACCAGAGGACACGCCCCCAGAAGCAAAAAGGAGGATCAAGAACACTGGCAGGAAAGGACCAAACTCCTTCCATAAAGGAACACATGGGTTTCCTGACAACCGGAAGCTACGGGAGTGAAACAAAGTCTCGTCTTGGAAATGTCCATGAGCAAACAAGTTAAATGATGTGTTTTGAAACTGGAGTATGGGCTGAGTGCAAACTTAAAAGGAACAGTTTCCTTTTTCAAAGAATGGTTTAAGATTATCTTAGAAGCTGCCCTTCCTTTTTTTTTAAGATTGAGTGGTACACTAATAAATGAGAGTTTGAAATGAGAGCCAACTTATGTTTTATATACAGATTTCAAGACATTTACTAATTTTGTAGTTTCATGTGATTAGTTTTCAAAGGTTTCAAATTAAAAAAAGAGAAAAAAATATTTTCTTTTCAGAAATTTTCAGAAGCAAAATTTTAAATTTTGCTTTCAGGTTAGGTCTTTCACCCAAGGAGAGGGGCTTCTGTCTCACGTGGAGTGAGATCTCACCATATCTCCCCAATAGGTGGCCTTGCATCCCCATACTCTGGACCCAGCCCTCCCTCTCCCTGTGAGCTGTGGGCCACCTCACAAAGCACCGGGTTCCCCACAGAGCATCCTGTTCAGGCTCTGTTTGCCACGAGAGTGAGCCCCCATCTCCCGAGGGTGTGGGGAGGACGCCATCACTACCTGACAGAGGAGAAGGGGACATGGGCTCTTGCTGCTCTTCCAAGTGACTTTCAAAGAACCCCCACCAAGTCCTCGCTGTCCCTGCCGTCCTGGCACGTCCGTTCGGTGCCTTGCTGAGATTCCACGGGAGGAGCCGGCTTGCTGCTCTGGCTTGCCCTCCTTTTACCACTCCTTGATTAGGCGGCTTGTCATTCAGGGTCCAGAGGTCTCCCAGTTTCCTCCCAGGTGGAATGTGCAATTCAGTCCCTTCTTCTCCTTGTATCGGAGTGATTTTAGAGAAGGAAACAGGAAGCTACTCTTCGTTCCCTTTCCTTCGATTCTTTGGGTTTACTTCTAAGTTCTCTTATAATGCACTGAGATCAACCTAGTTCACTAATTTTAAAAATTCCTTCTTTTCCAGAATATGCACTGAGGCTACAAATGGCCCTTTACTGGCCACTCTGAGCTGCATCCACAAGTTCTGGCACGTATGTCATTCACTCACTTATTCAACAAGTATCTACTGAACACCAGCTCGTCCAAGACACCTTTGCAGAGGGCTGGGATCTGTCAGTGAACAAGACAGACAGGAAATCCCTGTCCACGTGCAGCTCAGACTAGAAAATTCCACTATGGTTTCTACTTTGACCCATGAAATATTGAAAAGTGTCTTCTTTGGTTTCTAAGCATTAAAGACTTCAGAGGTTTAGAGAAAGGGGCTGCATGTTTTTGTTACTGATTTCTCATTTTACTGCACCATGGGAAAAGTATCAATTCTTTGCAATCTGTTGGTTTCCTCTGTGGCCTTAACAAGTCCATTTTTGTAAATATTTCTATGCTTGCTTATTTTGAAAGAGCATATTCCATAATGGCTGGTGCCCAGGACCAAGCTTGTTAATTCTGGGTTCAGATCTTCCGTGGCCTCACTCTTCTTATCTGCTTCTTCAATCACTTTCCACAGTGTAAGTGAGGAGTGTGGCTCTGTTCATTTCTCCCTGTAATTCTGTCAGCTTTTAAAATATCCATATTGATATTCTGCTATTAGATGGAATGAGCTTCAACTGTGGGTCATTCCAGCACCAACACTGACTCCCAGCCTGACTAATTCTTTTTGTCTTTAGATCCCAGTGGACATGCTGGAAGCAGGCTGGATACAACTGAAGCAAGAACTAAGTGAACCAGTGAACCAGAAGGTAGACTTCAGAAAATATCCCGAATGCAGAGGATGAAAGACATGAAAAGAGAAGAAAACGCAAAAAAGGTGCTGAGGATAAAGGAAAAACTCCAGCAAACAGGTCCCTCCCACTCCTCTAACGCCAGCACACAGGAAACACACCTGTAACTCCAAGACACAGGTACCACTCCTGTCCTTGTCCTTCTTTTGTTTTCTAGTTCTTCTCTTACGTCTTAATCATTTTAAACACTGCGTTCTTGTTCAGATGTTCTTTTTCACCGACGTCTTGGTGCCAAATACGTCATATCTGCAGCTCTGGTGAGGCCTCTCTCCTTGTGTGGTTCTGTTTTCCCACAAGGCCCATGTTCCGGCCGTAGGGTGATTGTTCTCTGCGGTGTCCAGTGGGCCCTGGCACGTGCAATCACTCCTACACAGCAAAACTCTGCTTTAACTCCTGCCAGGGCCCGCGAACTTCAGGAGTCCTGGACTCTACTCCACACGAACCTCCCGGTGGCATACAGCAGGCAGCATTCATTTCAACCTCTCTCCCATCAGGAGAGGCCCCTGCCCCTCCCCCACCACAGGCATCTGACCAGCCTCCTGGTTTTTTCCTGGACAGGAGGTGGAGATTTTCTCCTCCTTCCCAGGGTCCTGGTGCCAGCTCCAACCACAGAGCCCCAAGGCCAAGTGAGCATGAGGCCCGGGAGGCCCGTCAGCTCACAGGTTTTCACTCAAAGACAGAGGCCCTCTCCTAGACCCCGAGACTCCCCTTCCTTTCAAGTTCAGCTGTGCATTTTAAAAACTATTTTATCTAGAAAAACTACAAGATCCAGCATTTTTGTACCTGGAGCAGGAACAGGACCAACGTCAGCTCAATCTCTAGCGCCGGAGTCTAACACAAATACTTCACGTGTGGGGCAGCATTCCGGGCATTCTCTAGCCCTTGTACCCCCTTCCCTCAGAAAGAGGGTGCTCAGCCAAGCCTAAATCAGAATTCCAGTTCCCACGGCCCCCTGTATAGACACCCACTGTCATGCTCTTCACAGAGTCATTTGCATCTCTCTCTCCCCACCACCAGTCTGTGAGCGCCTCAGAAAGATGCACTGGCATCGTAACGCCACCAGTACCAAGCACGCAGGAATCGTTCATAAATGGTTTGTATACAGACTGTATTCTTCACTCCTTTTCCTATCCCCAAACTAAGTTCTAGATGTAAAACAAGTGTAAGGGGACTGAAAATATCCTAACTATTCTGGGACTTGAGTAAAGTCACAAATATTTAACACACCCAAATACTTTCAAAATACAATTTCTTCCTCAGATAAAACACAGGTTAAGTGTAAGGACATCCTCCTCAAATCTTTTCATCTATATGCCAGCATCCCAGTGGGTATTAAGGACTCAGCGTGTTACCTTCTGGTTTTTTAAACGTTTGGGTCAGTGTATTATAACATCTTTTTAAGGCGTTAGGTCTGTTCAAGGGGAGCCTTCTCCACTCACCATCCAGCTTCATCTGCTCTGGGCAGTAGAAGTGGACCACGGCCAGGAGAGCGGCCCCATCGCTGCTGTCTCTCATCAGGTCCTCCAGCAACGGGAAGCAGGGCGGCTGCCTCGCAGACAGGTGCTCTCGGCGATAGCGCACCTGCAGGCGATGAAAGGAAAACGCTCAATACGTGACGTGCCTTCACTAGGGCCTGCATCACAGGCAGATGGTTAAATCGAGAGCTAACATAACGCCCGTGGACACTGTGTGGAGTAGCAGCAATTGTAGGAAAAAGCTCAAAACGCCTGGATTACATTCTTTGCCTGGAACATGTATGTCACGATCCAGGGAACTGGGCTTCACGGCTACACTGGGTGACAGCAATCAGCTGCTAACGACACAGGGCCCCTCACTCTAAAGTGCCGTGACACACACAGAAAAGAGAGCAGAAGGCACGCCTACACTACCAAAAGCTGGTATACGGTAAAGAATGAGAAACAAGTTAAAAGGTGAACATCCTAACACATGGAAGATCCAAGTTACTGCTACTTTTCTCAGTATTATTGGCATTACCCTCAGCTATTGAGAAAAATACAAAAGAGTGTTAATATATAGGTTGAGAAATTTCAGAAACCAGGCTAGACAAAATTTCGTACAATACATCAACCAGCCCCTCTAGTAAGCGCAACAAAGTGTCAGGAAACTGAATGCAGGCCAGGTGCTCTATAAACAAGTATCTTCTCAAGGTCTCCAGACTCCTGCCTTTGGGGAAACCATGTGCATGCATGTGAGCTGCCCCGAGCCCCTCAGCACCACGCCCATAACTGAGGTCAGCGTCCAAGCACACAGGCCGCCACTGATGCCTGAGGTGGGTCAGCACAGGTGCCTGTCCCAAACGCCCTACTGGACGCTCGTTCTTTCTGTGTTCACAGTCACAATATGGCTTTAAAATATGGCATTTCCTGCAAGCCACGTTTTCTTGAGAGGAGGAAGGTACAAAACCCAAACTAGAGGAAGAGAACCACAGTCTGTACCAACAACTATGGATTTCTGAGAGTTCAACCTAAAGAAAAACTCTCTCTCAGCAATCTGGAATTTAAAGTCGTAATCTTAGTAAGCATAGAGAATAGAATAATCAATACTCATATTTGATTTTATATATATATATATATATATTTGTGTGTGTGTGTGTGAGGAAGATTGGCCCTGAGCGAACATCTATGCCAATCTTCCTCTATGTAAATGTGGGACACTGCCACAGCATGGCCTGATGAGTGGTGTGGAGGTCCACACCCAGGATCCAAACCGGCAAACCCATGGCCGCAAAGCAGAACACGCAAATTTAACCACTAGGCTACCAGGCCAGCCCCTCAATAATGATACTTAGTATAAAACATTTCTAATACATTCTTTTAAAATTAGGAATAAGGCTTATTTCACATCACTAAAATCTGTTTCGACATAGACTTTAACTTGTTTCTCAGGGCTCACAGCCTTGGCTACAACATGTAACATGCCCACACTGCGCCGGGGGCCAGGTCCACGGGCTCCAGCATGCAGAACACGAGGGCATGCGCCAGGCCAGGCTTCCACACAGACAGACAGCACACACGAGTGACCGACCACAGCATGCAGTAAAGCAAATGTTTCCTCGACTGAAGATGGATGGTATGCGTTTAAAATCAGGCAAAACACTCAACTACAGGGTCCAGGGAGCTTTTAGAATCACCTTCAAGTCAGGTCTGTCAACCCTCCAGGCTGGAGTGTTACGGTGAAACCTCTGGACCTGCCAATCTGACCAGCCCCAGCCACACTTACGCTCTCCAGCCTGTCTGCTGGACACTGCAGGCAGCGCCGTCATGAACTAAAGGACTCCTGAGGGGTCACTGCTCTTGGTCACAGTTCCAGTTCCTATAAAACTCTCATCTGAAACCTCACTTCCTGTAGCACAGCTGAATTTCTGACTCTATCCTCACTACATCACCTAATTGTTTTAATATTTGCTGTTTGGCTTTCAGGATTCAAGAAGCTAAAAAATATGTAAATATTCATAAAGATGTTTTCCTTTTCTTTGTTATTACTCTATTTCAGAGAAGCAAATTCTCCATCAGCCGGAAGGCAGACCACATCACTGCTCACACGGATCTCACTCACCAGCTTCTCCCCCTGGTGTCTCCTACATCACAGAATTCCAAAGATAATCTGGCCCAAACAATTAAACTAACGGAAACAGGCCATCAAAGGAGTAAGCAAAAAGATTTGTGCTCTAAAACTTCATTTTAAAATGTACCACTTGGAGCGCCAGGTATTTTCCCACAGGAACAGTGTAACAAACTCGTTCCTATGCAGAACGGGCACCACGTGGAGCACAGCTGGACTGACTACTTTCTGACTTTCTTTTTATGGGAAGATTCACACAACATTTTATTTAAAGGTCCTTGGGGAGCGAGTCCTTCTCCATAGCCCACGAGCACCCTTTCACAGGGTGCACCGTCTTCCTCATCAGACGGTCCACGCTCCAGTTACTAAGACGTGTCCTATTAATATCTCCATTAGGGAAGGCAGGATCAGAAAGAACAAAATATAAAGAATAACTTGGGAAATTAATTATTTATCATTCCTTCTGACTTCCATTAGAAAAGAGAATAGATCCTATCGTTTACTTTTCCTTTCATCACGTAAAGAAATAACTAAGTTCCATAGGAAGAAACACAAAACTCTATCTTTAAAATTACCTAGGAAATTGGGCAAAACCAAACTCTGTGTGTTATCTATGAAACGCACCTTAGAACTCCCAAGTGCCACATTATGGAGCCTACTCAGCCCAGAATCAGGTTATCGCTCGTACTGGACAAAGTGTCATAACAATACCGAGGAGGACATTTGAAAAAAGAAACAGGTTCGGGTGCAAGCGACTTTCAATGGAAGCAAGTGATTGCAACAGGATGGCTGTTGATGGCAGCGGCGCACGGAGCTCACTTACAGGCACTAACTTCCAGTACCACTTGGAGGGAGACTGCCCGGAGCAAGGGAAGGAAGGCAGGAGAGGAGCGTCAGCAGGGAAGGTCCATGTGTGGAGGGACGTGACACCACGTTCACACAGCATTTACAAGAGAGGCGGGACGTCTCTGAGAAGGAAGATCTGTCCAGCGCACGTGGCCTGGACATTCTGTATTCTCAGATGACTCAAGTGGAAGGTCACAGGCACCTCTACAACACTGGCCTCTGCAGGAGCAAAGAACACTCCGGAAACTTGGTAGAGGCTGGGCATCGAAAAGGACAGAGGCCAACCAAGACTCAGTGCCTCATCTGTGCCCCTCGGAGGAACAAGGAGGTTCACAAGCAGGCCCAGTGTGTGGTGCCCACAGCATCCCCAGAGTCCAGGAGCGAGCAGACGCCGAGCGATGGCAGACATGGCTGGGCCACGTCGTGCACGCGTTCAAGGGACGCAGTCACACGTGCTCGGCAAAAAATGAAATAACGTCAGGGGAAGAAAAGGACAGAAATGACCGGAATGCCTAAGGCACCGTCAGCATCATTTCATTAGACAAGTAATATTTATCCACCTGAATTCCACACTGGGTTTGAGAGATCTACAACCAGTTGCATAGACCCCAGTGTAAGGGATTGTCAAGGGGACCCTTGGCAGTAGGCAATTCACTCCGCATTTGCTGACTTCTGGAAGTAACTCCTGGGTAGCCCTGTCACCCCTTACTTTTGAGCTTCCCAATACCTCCCAACATCTCCCTCACCCTCTCAAGCTAAACACAAGACTACTCCGGGCCAGGGGGAAAAGGGGAGCCAGCTGCCAGGGGATCGAGGAGACCCACTCCTTTCTTAGTGAGTAAAAATAAAGACTAAGCAAGGAGTACTATGATGTGATTCTCTAAGACCAGGGGCACAGAACTCCGTGCACAGCAGAGCGGTTAAACTAGCCCGTTACCTTCTGACGGGCCGGGCTCTCCAACAGCTGCTGCTTTAACTTCACTTCCTTCTCTGTTATCTCTCTCATTTTAAGATTTACCTAAAGTAGAAGAAAAACGCATTAAAAAGGCAATTGCTTTCCGACACTGGTAGCCATATCTTTACTTTGCCACCCAGAGACCCCACTTCCCTTGTTTTAACTCTGGACTCTTAGACACAGGTGTTCTTTAGGCCAATTACACACATGCAGAAATATACGGACCCCACGTGGTCTGTGACTCAACGTGGACAAGGTCAGCCTGCTACTCCAGGAAATACTCTGTGCCTCCAAACGCTCGCGCAATGCTTCCAGCTCACGACAGATCAACAAGCCCCATCACTGGACGTCTACGGTGCACAAGCAGCACACGTGCTCCGTCAGCATCAACAAACACTGCTGATGAACAGTCTGGCTGAGATGCCCCCTGCAGAGCCTAAGGGGCGGCTCACCCAGGCCCCCGAGCACACAAAAATAACACTTGGTAACTTTAATCCCAAAGCTTTAACTGCACAGCGCTTAGATAACTAACACAACTTCTTGGAAATTAAAGCATTCTCTCCTGGAATTATTAACTCAAAGATAAAACCAAAATTGCAATTATAAAATACCATGAAGAAAAATATTCATCAATGGTTAAAAGGATGTGGTCGAAGCTATAATCAGAGGAAAAGGCAGATTTTATTACTAAACAAGAATATAGCTAAGTGAACTCAAGCAAATCAAATCAAGGAAGTAGAAAGATTATTTTTTAAAAGAAAAATCAATATAGAAAAACTTAAAAATAAATGAATTAGAATGGATGGATAAGCAATAAAGCAAGTACTGTAAAATATAAAATCTAATGTAAAATGTAAAACATTGTAAAATCTAGGGGGCGGGGACATGAGTGTTCTTTATTTCTTTTTTTTTTTAAAGATTGGCACCTAGGCTAACAACTGTTACCAATCTTCTTTTTTTTTTTTTTTTTTTGCTGCTTTATTCCCAAATGCCCCCCCCCGGTACATAGTTGTATATCTTAGTTGCAGGTCCTTCTAGTTGTGGGATGTGGGACGCCGCCTCAACGTGGCCTGACGAGCAGTGCCATGTCCGTGCCCAGGATCTGAACCCTGGGCTGCCGCAGCGGATTGCACGAACTTAACCACTCGGCCACAGAGCCGGCCTCCAAATTGTTTCAACTTAACTGCATGTTTAAAATTTTTCAGAATAAGATACTGGAAATAAAAAAAATTTTTAGAAAATATGTTTCTGCCATAAGCTAGACAGCTTTCAAATATGGAAAAGATTTTCTTTCTTTTTTTTTTTGAGGAAGATTAGCCCTGAGCTAACTACTGCCAATCCTCCTCATTTTGCTGAGGACGACTGGCCCTGAGCTAACATCCATGCCCATCTTCCTCTACTTTATACATGGGATGCCTACCACAGCATGGCTTGCCAAGCGGTGCCGTGTCCACACCCAGGATCTGAACCGGCGAACCCCGGGCTGCCAAGAATCGGAACGTGCAAACTTAATCACTGGGCCACTGGGCCAGCCCCAGGAAAAGATTTTCTGATTAGATTGGTGGTGACATTAATGAATGTAATTTTTGATACTGTATCATGAAATGTGACAACACTGGGAAAATCTATGCAACTCAGTGGAACACTTTTCCAAATGACCAATGTGTGATGTCACAGAATTACAGGCCAGCAAAAGAGCCAGGAAGGACGCAAAGAAGATACAATGACTTTAATATAACAGAGTACAAAAAGTTCACTGACCTAGCATCAAGAATACTAGATAAAAGAATTCTTAGAACAATAAAAGGACAAATAATCCATTTCAAAATGGGCAAAGGATTTGAAGAGACGTTTCTCCAAAGGAGATGTACAAATAGCCAATAAGCACATGAAAAGAGGTCCCCGTCATTAGCCATCAGGGAAATGTGAATCTAAACCACAATGAGATGCCACTTCACATCCTACAGAACGGCTAGAACTGAAAAATCAGAAAAACAAGTGTTAGCAAGGATGTGGAAAGTGGAAACTTCAGCTACTGCTGGTGGAAACGTAAAATGGTGCGGTCGCTGTGGACAACAGTTCGCCACTGCTTCAGAAAGTTAAACAAAGAGCCCCATACGACCCATCAGTTCCACCCCGAGAGACACAGCCAGGAGAAACAAAAACGCATCCTCACAAACACTTGTAACAAGTGTTCACATCAGCACCATTCGCAACAGCCAAAAAGCAGAAACACCGCAAATGTCCCTCAGCTGAGGAACAGACAAACAAAACGTGACATAACAAGTATTACTCAGTCATAAACAGGAATGAGGTGCTGATAAACGCTACAAGATGGCTGAGAGTTGTGCTGAGCTGAAAGAAGGCAGACGCTCAAGGCCACCTGCTGTATGACTCCAGGCATACGAAGTGTCCAGAAGAGAAGAATCCACAGAGACAGAAAGCAGATGAGTGACCAGCAGGGGCTGGAAGGGGTGGAGAGCGAGAACTGACGGGCACAGAGTCTCTTTCAGGGTGCGAGAAAACGTTTGGAATTAGTGGTGGGAGCTGTACGACCTTCTGAATATATTAAAAACCACTAAACTGCACACTTTAAAATAGTGAGTGGGGGCTGGCCCCATGGCCTAGTGGTTAACTTTGGCACACTCCACTTCGCCGGCCTGGGTTTGTGGCTTTGGATCCTGGGCATGGACCTACACCACTTGTCAGCCATGCTGTGGCAGCGTCCCACATGTGAAGTAGAGGAAGACTGGCACGGATGTTAGCTCAGGGCAAATCTTCCTCAGCAAAAGAAGAAGAAGACTGGCAACAGATGTTGGCGCTGGGCAAATCTTCCTCAGCAAAAAATAAATTAATTTAATTAAATTAAATAGGGAGTTTTCAGCATGTCAACTGTATCACAATTTTTTAAAAAAAATTTAATTGATAATGGTTTCAAATTCCACACTGCAATTAACCTTTGAGAAACTACCACTTATCAAGCTTCAGTGTAGAATCAAAATAAGACGTGGATAATTTTCTGAAAAGATTATGAAATACTCTCCCCTCTCCCAACCATATACCATTTGGAGCCAGATTTCCTTCATATACTTCAATAAATATAACACATTATAACAGATAAGATGCAAAAGCAGGGAAGAGAATCCAGCTGTTTTCTAGTAAGCCAGATATTAAAGAAGCTGACAAAATTGTAAAATATCACCATTTATTTTTGAAAAGTTATTTTTCATAAAAAGTACATTGTTCATATTAACATGAAATGAGCTGTTATTTTTAAGTGAATTAATAAATATTTTTAAATTTTCTTGCTTTTAATTTCTAATATGGTACATAGTGATAATTTTTTTTTTAATTCTTGGGGTCCACAGTAATTTTTAAGAGTGTGAAAGGGTCCTGAAACCAAAGAGTTTGAGAACTATATCTGTACAAAGGAAGAACAACACAAATGGAAAATACGTGGGTAAATATTATTCTCTGTTTTTAATTCCTTTAAAGGGAACTGACTATTGAAAGCAAAAATCACGTTTCGGAGGTTATGATGAAATGAATGACAAGAGTAGCACAAAGGTCAGAAGGGGAAAGGACATTTCCGACACAATCCATGAAACGGTGTCACTCTGCTTGGAGGTGGAATGTGATAACCTGAAGATGTATATTGTAAACCTTAAAGTAGCCTAAAAAATACTGGAGAGAAAATGACACGAAATAAAATAAGACACTAAATAAGATAAAATTGGGCACTAAAAAGTACTCAATCCAAAATAAGTCAGAAGAGAAGAAAGACAAAGAAAAACTGAGATAGAGAGAAAGCAGACAAGATGGTAAAACCCAGACACCTCCATAATCACATTAAATGTAACTGCTGTAAACATTCCAATGATAAGGCACAGACTGTCAGACTGAATAAAAAAGCAAGACCAACTTACAGTATCCATACGAAACTCACTTAAAATAGAAAGACAAGAGGTTAAAAATAAAAGGAAGGGAAGAGACACACCATGCACACACTAGTTATAAGAAAGCTGGAGCAGCCATATTAGTATTAAATGAAGTAGACTTCAGGACAAAGATTATCACTTGTGATAAAGACAGACATTTCATGATGACAAAAGGGTTAATTCATCAAGAAGATATAAAAATTCTACAAGTGTGGGCCGGCCCCGTGGCCTAGTGGTTAAGTTCGGTGTGCTCCACTTCAGTGGCCCAGGTTCAGTTCCCACTCATCAGCAGCCATGCTGTGATGGCAACCCACATAAAAAATAGAGGAGGACTGGCACAGATGTTAGCTCAGGGCCAATCTTCCTCGAGCAAAAAGAGGAAGATTGGCATCAGACATTAGTTCAGGGTGAGTCTTCCTCAGCAAAAAAAAAAAAAAAAATCCCACAGGTGTATAAATGTAGTAACAGTGTGGAAAGACATAAAGCAAAAACTGAGACAACCAAAAGGAAAAACAGACAATATTACAGCTGGAGATGTCAACTCTCCTCTTAGAGTAAGTGACTGACAGGGCAAGAAGACTCCAGAAGATGCAAACACCACCAACCACCAATCTGAAGTGACAAAGAGCACTCTACTCAACGCCAGGACAAATATTCTTTTCAAGTGCACAAGAAACATGCTGCAAGACCATGCGCTGGACCAGAAGACAAGTCAATAAATTTAGGACTGAAATCACACAAAGTATGTTCTCCGACCACAACAAAATCAGAAACCAAAGCACTAAAAGATATTTAAAGCCTCTCCCCCTTACAAATTTGGAAACTAAACTACAAACTTGTAGATGACTCCCTGATTAAACAACAGTCTACACGTGAAGCTGGCAATCTTGAAGAGGATGATGGAAGCCACGACACATCAGATGTGTAAGGCGCAGCTAAGGCCCTACTCAGGAAGACGCAGCCTTAAACGTTCATATTCCAAACCAAGACGGGTGGAAAGGAACTAATCCTCTACCTTAACTAAAAGGAGAGCAAATTAAACTCAAAACAAGTAGAAAGAAAAAATAATAAGGCAAGAGGAGAAATTAAACAGAAAGCAACAGAAAAAAAGCAAGTCTTTTAGGAGATTAATAAAGTCGATGCGCCAGATGAGCCAAGGGAAGGAGCAAACACGCAGTCGCCCAGAGCAGGGACAAGCAGGGACAGCGCCACAGAGCACACGCTAAAGGGTGACAAAGAAACACTACGAACTTTATGCCAATCAAGTCAACAATTTAAGGAAAACTGACAAATTCCTTAGAGTCACGAGTTACCAAAACTGAGCACCAGCGCTGGAGAGAGCCTACCGGAAAGCAGCGGAGCGAGAGCCCCCGGCCGGAGCTCACAGCTCACCCACATCAGACGGTTCACATGAGGGAAACTCCATTAAGTGCCAGAAACTTAAATTCACATGGAAATGCTGAGAAAATTGCAAAACATGGAAAACATTGAATAAAAATGTAAATACTGGGTAAGGGGAAAAAAGGTCATGAGAAACTGAAGCATTAACTCCAGGAAAAACAAAGCACGGCTCAAGACAAGGGGCGCGTGGTAACGTCAAGTCCGACCACTGACCTGGTCCAAGCAGTCCACGTGACCATGCAGAAAGACGTGGACCAGAGGGGAGGGTCACGTGAGCCATGATCAACATCTGTAATAAGAGTAAGTCAGAAGGCAACATCTTCTGGAGCCAGGACAGGCCCCAAGTCAGAGACAGAGTGCGTTTCTTGAAAACATGGAGGGAACTACCAGAATTCACATGCCAGAGCACCACAGTGACGCTGCTGGTCTGTACGAAGGCCACCTTCTACATGGGAGCCAAGTCCACAGGGAAACAGAGGCGCCGGTAACCTGGGAAGGCATTTAAAACAGAAGGCAAATGGCTAACACCCTAAATATATGTATGAGAAAACTGATGAGGGGGGGAAAAAAGGAACGTACCCTCCCACAAGAAATACGGCCAAAGATAAACAAAGTAATCTACCAAAAAGACAGACAAATAGCCAAACATATACTCTATTTTTTAAGTTTGCCAGTGAATGAAGAAATACAAGTAAAAGACGAGACTATTTTTCACCTTTTGAATTGGCAAGTATTTTTTAATAATATCCAATATATGACAAGACATGGAAAAAAGACACATGGACTAAGAGTATGAAAAAAAATGGTACAATCTTTATGGTCAGAAATTTGGCAAAAACCAATCCAAAGCCTTTAAAAAGGAACCTCGGCTAAGGCACAACCACTGTCCACCAAGAGTAAGTGGAAGGGAAATAATTGTGACCATACACGGAGACCCCTGCACGGAGCGTGAGGACAGCTCAGCCTCTCACGCACTGAGACCGCAGCAGGCAGCGGCCTGCTCACCACATCCTGCCAAACGCAAACCTCGGCCGCCGCTCCCGCATCTGGGAAGACCCAATGCGCTTTCAAGTCGATATGTTACACTGAACAAATGAGAACTAGGAGAATGCATCAGAACACCACATCTACAGGTGGTAAGCTTAAGGAGTATTTATATCTTGTTCTGTCTGCTCACCCAAGTTCTCTAAATTTTTTATAATAAGCATGTCATTTCTTTTATAAGGAGAAAAATTAATAAAAGTCGTTAAAGAAAAAAGTTGAAACTTGAACTTCTGGTCATAGGAAGCTCATGCTAGGATTAAAGAAATATCACCCAAAGGTTCAGTCTCCTAGTGAAACATGCACCTAAACACTACATTTTAACCAAATTCTTGCGGAGCACCTCCCACATGCACAGTATTATTCTAAGCTGGGGGAAGAGTCAGATGTGATACCCACCACCAAGATGTGACCTTAGGGGCACTGAGCCCACACCAGGACCCAGAGGTTCCACTGAGTCCTAGAAAAGCCCTCTACCTCCCCACGGGATCAGAGATGTAAGGCGGTCTGCCCATCCACCTGACTCCCCAAACCCACACCTGGGTAGGAAACCAAGGACAGCGCAGGGCAGTTGTCTTAGGAGCCACAATGCACACCTGACAGAAAGCTCGCCTGTCACAGTGATGCAGGAGGCCAGCACACAGGGAACCCACACAGACTCTGGCCTGGCTTTGCCACGTTCTTCAACAAATCCCATGGCCACTGGATTTTTATTTCACCTCTTATAAAGCCCTTACATTATAAAGAATACACGTGCAAATGGTATAATGAAATAATTTAAAAATTCTTGTACACTTTACAAGGAGCTGCTTAATCTTCTATGTCCTTTGTTTTGTTAGCAAAGTGTCCCCACTGAACGCCTCTTTGCAAATAAGGAGGCTAAATACCCAAAAGGCTAAAGTAAGGTAACCCTATAAATAATCACATGCTGCTAAAATAAACATTCTCTATACACACTGTACAAAAGATGACACTGTAAGCTTTCGAAAGCAAAGGGAGAAAGCAGCATTTAGGAAGATACCATTCTTAATGCTCAAAACGCCGTTTAAAACTGAGAACTCCAATGCATATAGGTACTTAAGATAAAAATAAAAAGAATTTACTAATTAAACCATAAACATGCCCGTATTTTCAACTACAAGCTCATCAGCCCCTGCTCTGCTCCTTCCTCGTCCCCTTCAGGAGGGACACCTGCTTGCTTCTTTTGTTTGAACCACAGCAGACACATTTCCGGTCACAGCACATTTACCTGCTGGGGTCTGGTGTCAGCAGGACCCACAAGGGAAGTGCCGCTCTCAGGGGGAAGAGGACCAGCCACCCAAGGAGCACCCCGGCCTGTCCACACTGCCCGATGAGGGGATGACCCACAGAGTCACATTCTCGCTCTGGGCACGGCTGCAGCACTCACCTTGTTGACCCAGAACACCATGGCATCCTCGAGGTCATACGGAAGCTCCTTCGAGGCACTGAATGTCGAGAAGCGCTTGACGCTGGCCACGACCTTCTCGATGCTGATCATCTCCACGGTGTAGGCCATCATGAGGGCGTCCACCATCGCCATATGGGCACTCTGGGAGCAGAGGCAGCAGTTAATTGCCCAAACCTGCCTCTCCTACCAGGTTCAATGCGGAGACCCTACTCAGACTCCAAACTCTGAGGTTCCATTGTTTTTCTCCTGTCTGTGTAAGGAGATTTTACGATCTTTATCCACACGTTGCCCCTCCTCGGGGTGAGCCAGCGCGGCCCCCTGTAGTGTGGAGGGCTTGATGCCTCCTTCCTCATCTCCCTGACAACCCTGGGAGAGCCCGGACGGGGTGGGCGTATCTTTCCTTTGCAGCTGAGGGAAAAGGTACGGGAGGGCAGACAGACGTGCCTGAGGCCACAGGACCCTCAACAGGCCCTGGGTACCAGTCAGGAGCTCTGCACACTAAACTCATGCCGTGCCTTACCCCGTTCCTTCCCAGAACCTGAGTAACATTCTCTTGAGCCACAACACGTCATCCACAAAGTCCAAGAGTGAAAAACCACAGAGCATAAACGCCAGTGAACAGCCCACACAGAAGCAATGTAGGAGGCACCAGAACTGGCTTAGACCTGGAGCGGCCTGGAAAAGTCACGTCAGTGGTATGGCTTTCAGAGAAAGATGGGGAGGGGGATGCTTAAGGGAGAAAAAGGCATATTTATTTCTTCATTTTGGCACAAAAATACAAGATATACATGAAACAATCTAATAAAATGGGCTCAACGATTACATGTCACACCTGCAGAAAAGCCTGCCTCCAGATGTTCTTATTAACGTGCCTCGACTCAGCCTCCTCTCTCACACGGCACGCACAGGAGAAAAAGAACTGAGAGGAAGCTGTTTTTTCCCTGTTTTCGAAAACAATCACTCGCACTTAGAGAAATATATCACTCAAGACACCACCGCACACACTCAAACCTCGGCCAGCTTGTGGACACTCGTGCTTACACCATCTTGTGCCTGAAGTTTCAGGGCCAACTTTGCCTCATCCATGCAGCCGAGCTACACATGGACAGCTGGCGACATGACAGGCTGGGGCGCCCATGAGTGCCCATTGCACCAGAGGCTCCTGCCAGCGGGTATGAGACAAACGGTATCCCTGGCAAATGCACCCGACACACTGGAGGGGGGGGGGGGGTACAGGCCACTCACCATCTTTATGGGTGCGCGGCTGAGGTCAGGGTCCATCACGGGGGTGTCATCGCTCTCCATCACGTAAATCCCTTTCCGGGACAGGGCCTGGATGACAGACTGATGTCCCTGTAAGGCGGCCACCTGGTCACCTTTCAGGATGAGGCTGCAGACACGGCAGTACAACTCGCTGGACAGCAGGAGCTTGATGACAGGCGGCTTGATGTGCTCCTGCTCATACTGGTCGATGTAAAAGGGGTCCCTGAGGTCCTCGGGGATGTTATCTGAGCCAAGGAAAGATTACCATGTGAGCACGACACCCACTGCAAAATGCTCCCAGAGGACAAGGTGCCATTAATTACGACGGGCGCCTCACAATATACAAGACCCCAGCTAGTCCATAATCCCATCATCTCCTCCACTGGCAATGGGAAACTCACTCCTCATCCCCCATGGGGACACGGCAATGCACATCACTTAGTAACCTCACCACCTCATGGAGCAACTCTCCTGACGTAGGACAGTGAGAAGCAGGGGCAGGAGCCCTGAGGGGGTTGGTGGGGCTGAATGAAACCAAGACGCAGTCAGGCTAGGACTGCACAGCGCCTGATCCACCACAGGACAGCGTGTGGCACACAGAACAGGGACCTGGTCACACTGTGGGAACAGCATGTGGCACACAGAACAAGGACCTAGTCACACTGCGGGGACATTGTGTGGTATACTCAGCATCACCCCTGGGGAGGGAGCCAAGCGCGTCCTCTTTCTGATGTCAAATTGGAGACAACAAGCAGGCCAAACACCATGGTCTTTGCAGAACAGAGTGCCAGGCCTGCTGCCGCTGTGACCATGACAACAGAACAGCGGCAACAAGCCTTTACTATCTTTGGACCAGGTGGCATTAAACTCCACTTGAGCCATGTTACTTAAGCACACCACAATTCTATCAAATCAAGACTGTCCCTACGTTACAAATGAGGAAACTGAGGCACAGAGAGAGTAAGCAATGTGCCCAAGGTCACAAGAGGCAGGAACCAACTGTGGACACAGTCCAATCCACAGCATCTATACTGCCTCCTGCACCAACACACCAGCCACATGTGTGCAGCTGGGGACGCCCACTTTCTGGACAGCTGTAATGGTCTCCCCAATAGTGTCCTACACGTTTGCTCTGCAAGATTGCCAACTGCCGCCCCCCAAAATGAGGGGGAGACTCTGTAGTCCAGCACATTGGGAAACACCAAGTTAAACAGAGTAGGCTGATTTCTTCACATGAAGACCCCTGGACCTTTAACACACTCCACGCCCTAAGACCTCCCCCACCACAGCTTTCTGGAACTGTCCTCACCTCTGGAAGAGTTCAGAAAAGCCTCGTATCTGCAAAAATGCTAGAGTGGGAAAGCCATGACACCAAGCACTGAAACCCGCGGTCACACTGGTGCTGTGCACAAGGACACTAGCAGAGTTCTCCTCATATCGGGGGGCCAGGTGCTTCACGCTCCACCCAAGGGAAGAGGCAGCTTTGCAAAGGCTCTCCAACAGGACCCCGGCTCCTTCCACTCTCTTCACAGGCGTTACTGTCTGAGCCCTGGGTCAGTTAACCACAGGGCTGGGGGCCCTCTTCATTTCCTGGCACTCCGTGCTTGGTTTCTTATTTCTAACAGCAGCTGCTAATAGTGACGCTGCACTTCAGTTTTTAAGCATCATTACACATATCTCAGGGCCGGCCCGGTGGCATAGCGGTTAAGTGCACACATCCCGCTTCAGCGGCCTGGGGTTCACAAGTTCGGATCCTAGCTGCGGACGCGGCACTGCTTGGCACGCCATGCTGTGGTAGGCGTCCCACATATAAAGTAGAGGAAAATGGGCACAGATGTTAGCTCAGGACCAGTCTTCCTCAGCAAAGAGAGGAGGATTGGCAGTAGTTACCTCAGGGCTAGTCTTCCTCAAAAAAAAAGAAAACACATATCTCATGAGTGCCATGGCAGCCCTGTGGGTGGACAGAGTGAGCATCAGCTCCAGCTCTACAAGGCTGGTGACACACCCCTGGCTCAGGGGACAAATCTGATCCAAACCCCACACATGTCAATCACATCAGGAACCATCCTGTCTTGAAACTGTTCGGAGTTCTGAAACAGAACAGATCATACCAATAATAAAAAAAGTAGGTTCCACCAAAAACTCCAGTGGGAAGATCTCTGCTTTCTTTGTAGGCAGTCAAGGTGACACATGAGTGGGGAGCCAAGGGAGGAAAGGGAGCCAGCTGCACACAAACCAGAGTGAGCTGTCCCAGGGAGTGGACGGTAGCCTGGGAGGACACGCACAGAGGACGTGGGACCCGGTTCTGAGCCAGACGGGAGGCAGGGTCTCCCTGAGTCAGGGAGTTCCACGATCATAGTACATTTTCAGAAGTTCCTGCCAGTTATGGGGAAGGATACAAGCGTCACTTTGGGCAGCAGCAGCCCAGCCAGCCAGGGCCCCAGTGACAGGGTTGAGACACCTCTCGCTGCCCCCTCCCGTCTCTCAATGCCTGCCCTGCCTCCATCTCCTCTGCTAGTTCCCCCTCATTTCCCCAAGTGCTAGAAGGGGGCACTTTCCAGTTTACTGCCCAGGTGACCTCAGTCAGTTTCATGGCCTGAAGGACCACGTGTGGGCGGTCATTCCCAAATGCACATCCTAAGCCTGGCCACTTCCCTGAGCTCCTCCATCCCCGTTCCTTGAGATCTGCATGTGCAGGTCTGGGGACCTCGAGCCTAATGTACCCATAAGTGAACTCTAACACCTCCCAAAACTGCCCCTCCTGCGCTTCATCTCCAGGTCAGCTGCTCAGACCAAAAGCTTCAGGGTCATCTGTCTCTTCCCTTCCTGGCAACCCACTGGCAGCTCTGGCTGACTTTCCATTTAAAATGTATCCAGAAAATGACAACTTCCTGCCATGCCACAGCCACCCACCACATCACTGCTGTCCCCCTAGTCTAAGCCACCTCACTTCTCACTTGGCTGACAGATGGGCTCCCCTCTAGGACAGCAGAGACCTGCAGGACTCGGAGAGGAAGATTCCTCAGGGTCACAGCCCTAGGAAGAGGGGACAGAACACAGGCACAGGTGGAGGGTTGGCCCCAGGAAGGATGAGCATCCATGGGCACAGGTGTAGAAAGACACAACCTCCTGGAACGCAGGAACGTGGTAGGCAGGAGGTCAGCAACCACGGCTCTGAAGCAGGCTTCTCCTGACAGTCCACCGGGGAGAAATGTTCTCCAGGGGGTGGACTGCTTAGTGAAACTTTCAAAAACAATCAATACAAATTGATTCACATAATCAATTTTTAAATTATATATAAATGTGAATCCTGCAATTGGTTCACATAAATTTCAGATTCAGGATAAAGAGAGGTAAGGGAAACGACGCAACCACTGAAGACACAGGCTCCGGACTTTAACGAAGCCCTCCTAAGTGTACGGGATCCCTCCGCTCCAGCTGTGGGTGCCCCGGCCTCGAGCTCCCCACTGAGTGCCTGAAGCCGTGCTCCTGCACAGGCCCTCCATGGCAGCCGCTGCCCTCAGACGTGAGCTTAGTCACCTGATTTGCCTCAGTACCGTTAACTACTGCAGGTCTGAAATTTCTCATCAGTCATATCAAAATCAAAGACTGCTTAAAAGCAGACAACTTTGTAAATGCCTTGAACCTATTTCCAGTGGCTTATTCTTCAATTCCTCTACAAGCCAGTAAGACAGTTTGTTAGAAGTTTTCCTTTGTTCAGCAATTATTTACTGAGCACCGCCTGTGAGCCACAAAAAGCACGAAACGTGGGGGTCAAGAGGATGAGACAAGTCATTGCTCTCAAGGAGGAGCCTTTGAGGACGACCGAAAAGTCACCAGGCAATTCCCACAAACGTGGCGGGTGTCACACAGGGTAGGGGGTGCACTGGGGTGCCGATGAGCCATCCGAGCAGGACTGTGGGCTGGGGAGGCCAGCGAAGCTTCCCAGGGAAGGAAGCAGCCAGGCTCTCAGCAGCTGATGGAGCGGGCAGGGGGAACACGAGGAAATGCCCCTAGTGAGAGAATTCTAGGGAAGCGCAGCAGGTCAGTATCACACGGAGCAACCACCCGGCCGCATTAGTCCTCCCTCCCTTCCTTCAACAGCTTCTCAACTAAGCACCTACACAAGCCTGCACTAGGAGGGTTTGAGGACATCAGCGGGTCTAGCAAGGAACAGGCAGGCTCAGGTGATCTGAGGGCCTGTGACAAGGGAGGGGACCAGCCCAGGTGGGGTGAGGGGTCAGAGAAATTGGAGGACAATGAGACACTATCTGCTCAGGTCCCAGGGCAGGAGGGTGGTGGACAAGCCTGCAAAGCAGGAGGCCACTGCAGTCACCAGACTGAGTGACAACTGGAGGCAGGCAGCACTGGGAAAGGGTGCAGACACCCAGGAGGTGTCAGCATCAGGGCTTGAGGTGTGACCAAGAAAGACACCAAAGACCCCATTTCACCAACCAGGTGCAGGACAGTGCCTTTGACTAACACAGACACCTGGAACATGGAGGAGGACAGTCAGGCGAGGACATCCCATTCTAGATGTGACACTGTTGAGGCGCCTGTAGGACCCAAGCTGAGATTTGCGAGAGCGAGAATATGGAAATGGAGCACAAGAGAAAGGGGCTAGCCAGAGACGTAAGTTTGGAATCTATTCCCTCTGAATAATAATCTATACCCACAGGGATGGATTAAGTCCTCCAGGAGGAGAAGGGCACAGTGAGAACAGAAGCCGGTCGGGGAAACCTAGGGACACCCCGTGCATGGGGCAGACATGGGAAGAGAAGCCAGAGACAGAGGCTGAGCAGTGAGCATAGAAGGGGTGCGACAGAGTGTGGGGTGTCTGTGGCCGCAGAAAGAACGTTTCAAAGTGGGAGGACAAGAGAGGAAATACAAGGAGGACTTCAAGATTTCCATGGATGTAGCAACCAAGTGGTGGCCAGGGCCCTTGCAAAAAGCGGTGGGAAGTATGGTGAAGAGCGAATGGATGGGAGTGAGGAGTGAGCTGGTATCTCCTTTCGGTTTGAAGGAGAAAGTGGGGTCAAAAGACCTGAGTGCTTGAAGGACTGGGGAACCATGAGCAGGTTTAGCTGGTGATGGAAGAAAAGCCTGCCAAGAGGAGGGGCTGAAAGCCCGGGGGTGGGAGGGAACAGAACCAAGCAGGGGGTAGCCATGTCTCTGGCTGTGACAGGGAGAAAGGGAGGAAGGATGGGGAAGAAGCAGGTGAGTGTGTACAGTGGCTACTGCTTGAGGGAATTCCCATCGGATGCTCCTGGAAAGCAGGAGGTAGGGCATCCGCGAGTGGAAGGCCCTGGGCGGGAGGACCCTGACTTGGGACCGACCCTGACTCGGGACCACGAAGGATTGTGGGCAGGGGTCTCCAGATGGACTAAGAGCCAGACACTGCACTCTCTGAGGGGCACTGCCTGAGGGATGGTGGTCTGAGGACACTGGTCTGACGGAGAGTGGCACAAGGGTCAGTGTCAGAGGGACACTGGTCTGAGGATATTGGCCTGAGGGACACTGGTCTGACAGTCAATGTCTGAGGGACACCGGCCTGAGGGAGATTGGCCTGAGGGTCAGTGTATGAGGGACACTGGTTGGAGGGACACCAGCCTTAGGAAAAGTGGCCTGAGGATCAGTGTCTGAGGGACACTGGTCTGAGGATATTGGCCTGAGGGACACTGGCCCAAGGGAGATTGTCCTGAGGGTCAGTGTATGAGGGACACTAGTCGGAGGGACACCGGCCTTAGACAGAGTGGCTTAAAGATCAGTGTCTGAGGGACAGTGGACTGAGGACAATGGCCTGGACACATGACCTCAGAGAATGATCTGCAGTGACACCAGTCTGTCATCCTCCAAGAGCATCAGTAGCCAAAGGGGCGCGTTCACTGTGGCTCACTGGAGAGACCTAGGCTGAGGCTTCAGCGTGGACTGATGGAAAGGCAACGTGAAGGATGAGAAGACTATGCAGGTCTGCGGTCAAAACCAGGCCGAAGCTAAACGCAGAAGGGAACAGGAAGGGGCGGCAGCTGCCGGTGAACAGAGGGTCGGCATGCGGTCTCATGAAGGCAGGACCACGTGCAGCTGAGGGCAAGGCCTGAGCACTGCGGCCTGGCCTTGACCCAGTGCACTCTGACTCGGCCCCTTTGCCCCCAGGCCCAGGTGTAAGTCACGGGCACTAAGAGCCGTCTCCTGGGGTGGGTGAGGATTAGTTATGGCATGAACACAGGTCATGGCGCAGAGAGCAGAGCTTGAGCTCAAACTCACGCACATTTTAGCTCTCATTCTGTTCTCGATACCATCGTCACAAGACTAAAAGGATGCATCAAGGAAGCACTGTTCTGCTGCTGCTTCTGAGGCCATCATGCCATGCCCCATCCAGTCAACCGACGCCACAGCACTGCACCCAGGGCCGGGCGAGGGAGATGTGGCAGCACACGGTAGGCAAGGACCCCAGCAGGCGTCCCCTCATGGCCACCCCAATCTGAAGCCTGGGACTTCCAGAGGCTCCAACTCAGCCCGAGGAAAGCAAAGACTGTGCAGCCACAACGACACAGCAGCACAGCGAGTCTCAATCACGGGTGTCCAGCCCCACCCTGGACCGACCACCAGAAGGGCCTGTGCCTCCGCAGTATCAGCATTTGCACCACTCACTGAGAATCACCTGCAGAGGCTCCAAAGGTGGCTGAGTCTCTCCATCGAGAAGACGCTTCTAGTTGTGGAAACAAGCACTCACAAAAATAACTATACGGTGAGGTGAAAATGACCAAGGGGTCTTCTAACTCTGGACCCCTACCCACACTCCAGCCCAATGCTGGAGATGCCAGACAGAAGAAAAAGAACACAGCTGACATATGGCCCCCACCAGGCAGAGCCCACTGACTTTCCTGCCCTGTACAGGCGAGCACCAATGACAAAACCATATTCCAAGAGCAGCGGGAGAGACGGCACCCCTGGGCCCTTTCCTCCCCCTTTGCTGAGGCAGGGGAAGTGCATAGGCTCAGCTTCTAGCCAGAAGACCAGGAAGGGAGACTCCTGGGAACTCCCAGGGTGGGGTGTCGCAGAGAAGAGGGGGCTGGGTAAGAGATCCTACAATCTGTGGTTACTGTCCTGGACGACCCTGAGTGGCCCACATGTGACAACAACTAAAATCAGAACAATGACTTTGAGAACTAAACTAGGGCCCAGGTTTCACACTGGGATCCCGTGGAAAGGCCAGAACGGCACCAAAAAGGCCCTGAAGACTGAACCAACCCTGAAGCACAGCCCACAGAAGGTGGGTCATCAGGACTTCCAGTCTCAATCTAACTGGCTTGACCACCTATCTAATAAAAAACAACATTCTGCAGCTTTTAACAGGACAGAGTGTCACAGAGAAGAGTCAGAGTGTCCAAGACACAATCCAAATTTACTCACCAAAGAAAAGAGAGAAGAAAATCTACAACTAGTGGGGAAGGCCATCAACAGACCCCAACCCCATGATGACCCAGGTGCAGAATTACCTGACAAAAATGTTAGCAGTTTTCATAACCACACTCCAAGAAGGACATTTTTTTTTTTTAAGATTTTTTTATTTTTGCTTCGTCTCTCCAAAGCCCCCCAGTACGTAGTTGCATATTTTAGTTGTGGGTCCTTCCAGTTGTGGCATGTGGGATGCCGCCTCAGCATTGCCTGAAGAGCAGTGCCATGACCACGCCCAGGATCCAAACTGGTGAAACCCT
The DNA here is from genome assembly GCF_041296235.1 of Equus asinus. Classification (NCBI taxonomy): domain Eukaryota; kingdom Metazoa; phylum Chordata; class Mammalia; order Perissodactyla; family Equidae; genus Equus; species Equus asinus. The sequence goes on from NC_091799.1 coordinate 11,001,507, forward strand.
GGGCCACCAAAGCAGAGTAGGCGAACTTAACCACGGCCATGGGGCCGGCCCCCCAAAGGACATTTTTTAAATGAACAAAAAAACTAACACAAAACTCTAAGAAAACCTTGGAAAGACGTTCCAGAACAGAGGGGAACCGAAGACTAGGGCCAGGCAGTGGCGAAGAGAAGGGCAGGCAGAAAACCTCGCAGCACTGCCTGAACTCTTCCACGGGCTGCTCAACACTGGCCCCACGCGACGGCGGCGGGTACCATAAGGATGCCGTGGAACCTGACAGGGGTGAAGCAGATGGATTGACCCTCCACACGTCTCTCCTCCGCCTCCCCTCCATTGCAAGGCCCCAAGTACAACTCGGGGAATAGCTCTTACCAAGGACAGTGCCTGCGCAAGGGACAGACTTCCCAAGGGGCAAGATGGTTTAGCGGGAAGGTGATAAACGGGAATGGCACAAACTTGAACACCAGGGCCTCTCCAGCTTGAGGCAAGACCCTCCACATTCACACCTCAAAGACTCACCAGGAAGGGACTAACTCCAGTCCCTCTCCCTGCATAAGGGACACCACACGCCAGTGTAAAGGAGATGCAACTGAGTCACCTCCACCTGGAAAGGGACGAGTACCCATCAAACAGATGACCAAATAAACAGTATCTTCAAGGACCTACATGGAGAGGAGTTCTTCCGGGAATGACGGAGAGACAACTACAAGGGCAGTACACACACAATTAATACCTGTGAAGGCTAGGGCCAGCTAACAAGATGGTGAAGGGTCACCAGGCCAAGATCAAGGAGAAATTGCAATCGAAAGAGCCCAACATGCTGACACCACTCTGGCCCAAGGGCGCGGCCCACCTTTCTCCCAGGAGGCTCCATCCCTTCTAGAGGAGGCAGTGAAGAGGGTAGGCTGCATTTCTGGCCCCACCCAAGTTGTAAGGACAAAATCTGGACTCCAGGGCCTGACAAAGGGAGCAGGGGACCCTGGTAATCTCCCACACACTCTGGACGGGAACCTCAAGGGCTGCGCCCTAAGAGCAGGAGTGTATCTAAGTAGAGCAGCCCTCGAAAGCACTGCAGTATGGCTCAGAAGCACCCCAACCCATGAACTGGAGCAAGGGGTCACGGCCTGTTGGTGTCTAGAAGCAAATGTAACTTCCGCCTGGAGGAAGGCCTCAAGCGATTTCTAGAATCTTTCAACTATTTCATACATTCCACACAAATGAAAACTAAGCAGATAAGCAAATGCTAAACTGAACAAAAGCCAGCAGAAAACAACAAACAACAGAAACAGGCTCAGAAACAGGCTCACAGACTTGTGCTGCTGCCAAGGTGAAGTCAGTCCAGCACAGCCTCTCCCCAACTGATAACTAAAACTCCGCACAGAAGACCAAAAGCAACAACTGGGGGTTCTAAACACAAACAAGGGCAGGCAACGTGGGGAGGAGAGGCAGAGCTTGAAGAAGCAACACTGGTAGGGTCCCCAGCTCGGGACCGGGGGGCCATGGTTGGGATAGTGTGGTGAGAGAAGGAGGAAAGCAGTAACAGGCACCCTCATGCTCTCTGGGCAGTGAGATGAGTTCCTTTTAGAGCTCTGGCTGCCCGCACTGTCACTGTAGTTCTCCACTGGGCAGGCTGGAGGGGAAGAAAGGGATGTAAAGCCCAGAACTCTCCCACCCTCCAGCTGGCAGGGCCCTTTTCCTGGTGCTCTGGCCAGAGAGATGGGGTTTCTCTGACTCCTGGCTAGCTGTGCCTGCTGCACGGTGCTGGGTCTGGGCTGCCCTCAGGTCCCAGCCGGCAGAGACTTGTCTCTCCCTGCCCCTCTCCACTAAGCACAACTGTAACCTTGGAAATGATTCAAAAGACAACCAGAGGAGAACTCTGAAAAGTGGAAGGGAAGGGAAACTGCTTTGGGACCCCAGGATTGCAGGAACAGCACAGCAACAGAGTGTCTGACGACCTCCCATCCAACAAAAGGTGACCCAGGCCTGGTATCTCCCGACCCCTGGCCTAGCAGGTGAAGGCACGCCAAGTAGGCTCCTTCCTGCCCCGGGTGGAATGGGGAGTCCCACCTACTACACCAGGCCAGCCTGGCCCAGGCAGCAGTGGATCACCAGGAAGCCCAACTAACAAGCATCCTGGGATGCCTACCTCAACACTGCACTCAGCCCAGAAGCAGTCTCCTTCCCCACAGGGCCTGAGACACATCCTCCCACCCCAGACACCTTGCACCAGGGGAGTGCAGCAGTGGGACCACACCACAACAAGCACTCGGCCCAGGAATGCTCTGCATCCCCCAGAGGCATGGGGTACCCTGCCATAACAAGCACCCAGCCTGGAAGCTCTTCATCCTGCAGGCAGAGAATCTCACCCCACCCAGGACACCAGACAGTACAGTCCTGGGAAGCTCCTCTGCCTCCTAGAGCAACACCAGCAAGGGCAGTAGGAACCCCAGCAGCGGACACACCAGGCGGATCAAAATGGCACCACGCAGGCTCTGAACATTAGGCTGTCTCTGGAACCAGCCACAGAGGTCGGTGAGGACCTGCTGACCCTAAACAGGGAGACTGCCTGATACAACCAGAGGTTTCCAGGGCACCCAGTCTCCCGACATAACAGGGAAAATGCCCAGGAAACAGCCCAAACTCACCTGTCACACCCAAAAGAAGGAAAACCATGACTTTAATGAGAAAAGACAATCAACTGACACCAACACCAAGATGAGTCAAATGCTGGAACTATCCTGACAGGGATTTTAAAGCAGTCTTCATAAAAACGATTCCAGAAGCAATTACAAATTCTCTTGAAACAAACGAAAAATACAAATTCCAGCAAAGAAAAAGAAGTTACAAAAAGAACCAAACATAGGACTGAAACTAAGAGTAATAAATTTTAAAACTCACTAGATGGTCTCGACAGCAAAGTGGAGACGACAGAGGCTAAAATCAGTGAATGCCACACACAGAATCTGCCCATTCCGAACAACTAACAGAAAACACACGGAAAAAATGAAATGAACAGAGCTGCAGGGACCTTGGGAGAATAAAAAAAGATCTAACATTTCCATCACTGGAGTCCCAGAAGAGGAGAGAGAGTGGGGCTGAAAGAATATTTGAGGGAATAATGGCTTAAAACTTCCCAAATATGGCAAAAGATATAAACCCAGATTTCAATAAACTGAGTGAATCCCAAACAGAATAAACCGAAAGAAATCCACACCGAGACACATTATAATCAAACTTCTGAAACCTAAAGGCAGAGAGAACACTGTGGAGCAGCTGGAGAGAAAGGACGCAGTGCGACTAGGGAACCACCAACTCAACTGGCAGTGCGCGTCTCCTCTGAACCTGGAGGCCAGAGGGAAGCGGCACATGTTCTTCAAGGGCTCAGGGGGAAGAACTGTCAGCCAGACTCCACATCTGGCGAAACTATCCTTAAGGAATGACGGAAAAATAAAGACCTTTTCAGACAAAGGAAAACTAAAAGAACATGTCCTTCGCCAACCTTAAAAGATGGCTAAAGGAAGCTCTCCAAATAGAAAGAAAATGATAAAGAAAGAATCTTGGAGCATCAGGAAGAAAGAATAATGGAAAGAAATGGGTAACATGGGTAAATACAACACACTATGCTCCTCATGAGTTTTCTAAACTACATCTAAAGACAAACAAAAACTACAGCACCTTCAGATACTCAAAATACAGTATTTAAAAGTCCCAGGGAGGGGCCAGCCCGGTGGCACAGTGGTTAAGTGCACACATTCCGCTTCTCGGCGGCCCTAGGTTCGCCAGTTCAGATCCCGGGTGCGGACATGGCACCACTTGGCAAAAGCCATGCTGTGGTAGGCATCCCACATATAAAGCAGAGGAAGATGGGCATGGATGTGAGCTCAGGGCCAGTCTTCCTCAGCAAAAAGAGAAGGATTGGCAGTAGTTAGCTGAGGGCTAATCTTCCTCAAAAAAAATAACAAAAAGTCCCACAGAGAAGGGGCTGGTCCAGTGGTGCGGTGGTTAAGTTCACGGGCTGCGCTTCTTGAGCCCGGGATTCACAGGTTCAGATCCACATGCCGCTCATCAAGTCATGCAGCGGCAGCAACTCACATACAAAACAGAGAAACACTGGCACAGATTTTAGCTCAGGGCCAATCTTCCTCAACAACAACAAAAAAAGTAGGGAGAAGGAGCGACATCAGCAGTATAGAGGACTAAGTTGTTCCCTTTTGTCTCTCCCCTCCAAGTTACAACTAAAGGACATGCATTAACCAGCAGAAGATTGCCTGCACAGCGTAATAGGACGTCTGAGAGATCCACGCAGCCATGCGTCTGAAGGTGGGAGAGCAAGATCCCGGGGAGGGAGTGGAAATAGACGAGCACACCCTTCACCCCTCCAGGGGCAGCAACCTAGGTCTCAGGTCCTCAGACAGCAGCTGGCATGACTGTAAGAGGAGGCGGGGGCAGCCCACAATGTGGGGACACTTTCAGAGTTGTAGCCAGGCCTGCGGGAGTACCCACTGTGCTGTGGCAGCCCACCCGTGGGAACGCTCCCCGCCTAGTGGCACAACGCAGTGCCCATGAGGGAGCCCTCACCAAGCCCAGCAGCTCAGCCAAGCCAACTGCAAGCACAGAGCAGCACACAGGAAAGAAAGTGCCCCCTCCCCTCCTGCCCTGCACAGCAGCTCCACCATCCCCTGCTGAGCACAGTGGTCCTGCACCAGAGTGACCATCTGTGGAGCACAGAGGCCCCACCTGCACGTGAGTGCGTGACCTGCCAAGCAGCTGTGGCCAGTGCGCAGACACAGAGAAGCCCTACCGGCACAACTTCCCACAGATGGCGTGGGATCAGAAAACACAGCTCCTGCCCCGCCATCCAGAGGTGGCAGGTGGCATCTGCAACCTGATACTACACAAATGCGCCAGCAAAGGGTCAATTCATCAGACACCATGAAGAACTACTGTAACACTTCAGAGCAGAAGGAAAATGAGCAGTCTCCAGAAACCAACCCTGAGCCCACAGAAATTCACAATCTAAATAACAGAGAATTGAAAACATTATCATACAGCCAGCCCTTATGGCCCAACTGCTACAGTCCGACACGTTCCACTTCGGGGGCCTGGGTTCAGTTCCTGGCGCAGAGCCACACCCCCCGTCTGTCCACAGCCATGCTGCGGCGGTGAGGCACACAGGAGAACTGGGGGACGCACACCTAGAATCTACAGCTACGCACTGGGGCTTTGGGAGGAAAAACACAGAGAGGAAGGGTGGCAACAGGTGTTAGCTCTCAGAGCAAATCTTTCAAAAAAAAAAGAAAAGGCAAAAAGAAAATTATCACAAAGGAGCTCAACAAGTTACAAGAAAACTCAGAAAGACAGTTCAATGAGCTAAGGAATAAAATTGATAAGCACAAAGAATACTTCACCAAAGAGATTGAAACTCTAAGAATAAAAAAAAAAACAGGGGCTAGCCCCATAGCATAGTGGTTCATTTCAGCGTGCCCCACTTCAGCAGCTCGGGTTCTCAGGTTCAGATCCCAGGTGTGGACCTACACCACTCATCAGTCCTGCTGCAGTGGCAATCCACGTATAAAGTGGAGGAAGACTGGCATAGACTTCAGCTCACAGCTAACCTTCCCTCAAGCAAAAAAAGAGGAAGACTGGCCACAGATGTTAGCCCAGGGCTAATCTTCCTTAGCGAAAAAAAGAGAAAAATCTGGATATGAAGAACACAATTAATGAGATAAAAAATAATCTAGAATCCATAAAAACTAGAGCTGACAAGGAGGACAGAATTAGTGATTTAGAGGACAGAAAAATAGAAATGTTTCAGCTGGAGGAGAAGAGAGAACTGAACTAAGATTTTTTAAAATGAAGAAATTCCTTGAGAAATATCCAACTCAATTAGGAAAAGCAACATAAGGATTACAGGTAGTCCAGAGCAAAAAGCGTGGGAGAAAGGAGCAGAGAGCTTGTTCAAAGAAATAATAGCTGAGAACTTCCCAAACCTGAGGAAGGAACTGGACTTACAAGTACCTGAAGCCAAAAGAACTCCTAAACACATCAATGCAAAAAGACATTCTCCAAGGCACATAATATGAAAACTGACAAAAGTCAAGGACAAAGAAAAAATATGAAGGGCAGCAAAGCAGAAGAAAATAACCTAAAAGGAACCCCTATCAGGCTTTCAGCAGGTTTCTCAGCAGAAACTTCACAGGCTAGGAGAGAGTGGAATGATATTTTTAAAATACAGAAAGACAAAAACTTCCAGCCAAGAATACTCAATCCAGCAAAACTATCCTTCAGAAACGATGGAGAAATAAAAGCTTTCCCAGACAAACAAAAGCAGAGGGAGTTCATCACCACTAGATCTCCCTTACAAGAAGTGATTAAGGATGCCCTCAGACCTGTAACAAAGAGGCAAAGGGTTACAAAACCCTGAGCAAGCAGATAAATAGACAGAATCAGAAAACTGCAGCTCTATACCAGAACAGATCAGTAAACACTTAATTATAACATAAAAGACAAAGCAAAGGAAAGCATCAAAAATAAATATAAACACTTCAATTTAGTCACAAACTCACAACACAGAAAAGAACAATTTGTGACAACAATAACTCAGAAGGGGAAGAGGAAAGAAGGAACCAGCTTAGACTAATAGAGATAAGAGGCTATCAGAAAATGGACTATCTTATCTATGAGATCTGTTATACAAACCTCATGGTAACCACTAAATAAGAAATCACAGCAGAGCTACAAATCATAAACAAAAAGAAAACTCAGAAAACCACCAAAGTGAAATGGCAGTCAGAAATACAAGGGAAGAGAAACAAAGGAAATATAGATCAACCAGAAAGCGAGATAAAATGGCAGCATTAAGCCCTCATATATCAATAATCACTCTAAACATAAATGGATTGAATTCTCCAATCAAAAGACATAGAGTGGAGGGATGGATTAAAAAACAAGACCCAACAATATGCTGCCTCCAGGAAACACACCTCAGCTCTAAAGACAAACAGAGGCTGAGAGAGAAGGGATGGGAGACAATACTTCAAGGAAACGGCAAATAACAGAAAGCAGGTGCTGCCATCCTTCTGTCAAACAAAGCAGACTTAAAGATAAAAAAGACAATGAGACACAAAGAGGAGCAGCATACGTGCTAAAAGAGATGCTCCACCAAGAGGACACAGTACTTATGAAGACACAGGCACCTAACACAGGCACACCAAAGTACATAAAGCAACTATTAACAGACCTAAAGGGAGAAACTGACAGCAACACAAAAAAGAGTAGGGGCTTCAACATCTCACTTACATCAATGGACAGATCATCCAGACAGAAAGTCAACACGGAAACAGCGGGCTTAAATGGAAACCTAGATCAGACAGACTTAATAGATACATATAGAAGTTTCCATCAAAAAGCAGCAGACGGGCCGGCCCGGTGGCACAGTGGTTAAGTTCGCACATTCCACTCCGGCAGCCCAGGGTTCACCAGTTCAGATCCCGGGTGCAGACATGGCACCGCTTGGCAAGCCATGCTGTGGCAGCATCCCACATATAAAGCAGAGGAAGACGGGCATGGATGTTAGCTCAGGGCCAGTCTTCCTCAGCAAAAAGAGGACTGGCAGCAGATGTTAGCTCAGGGCTAATCTTCCTGAAAAAAAAAAAAAAAAGCAACAGAACACACATTCTTCTCAAGTGCACATGAAACATTCTCAAAGAGAGACCATATGTTGGGTAACAAGGCAAGCCTCAATAAAGATAAGGAGACTGAAATCCTATCAAGCATCTTTTCTGACCACAATGCTAGGAAACCAAAAATCAACTACAAGAAAAAGCTGGGGAGAGACACAAATACGTGGTGACTAAATAACATGGCTACTGAACAACCACTGGATCGATGGAGAAATCAAAAAATACCTGGAGAGAAATGAAAATGAAAACACAACATACCAACTCTTACGGGATGCAACAAAAGCAATGCTATAAGAGGGAAATTGATAGCAATACAGGCCCACCTCAAAAAGAAGAAAAATCTCAAATAAGTAAACTACACCTAACAGAACTAGGAAAAGAACGAAGCCCAAAGTCAGCAGAAGGAGGGAAACAAAAATTAGAGCATAGGAGCTGGCCCTGTGGCCGAGTGGTTAAGTTTGCGCGCTCTGCTTCGGTGGCCCAGGGTTTCGCCAGTTCAGATCCTGGGCACAGACATGGCACTGCTCATCAGGCCACGCTGAGATGGTGTCCCACACAGCACAACCAGAGGCACTCACAACTATAATATACAACTGTGTACTGGGGGGCTTTGCGGAGAAGAAAAAGAAAAAAGAAAAGATTGGCAACAGTTGTTACTCAGGTGCCAATCTTTATACAAAAAAATTCGAGCATAAATGAATGAAATAGAGACTTAAAAAGCAGTACAAAGGACCAACAAAACTAAGAGTTGGTTCTGTGAGAAGACGAGCAAAACTGACAGACCCTTAGCCAGACTCACAAAGAAAAAAAAGAGAGAAGGTACAGAGAATAAAACTAAAAATGAAAGAGTAGAAATTACAACAGATACCACAGAAATACAAAGGATCATAAGAGAACACTATGAAAAACTAAATGCCAACAAAGTGGACAACCTAGAAGAAATGGATAAATTCTTAGACTCATACAACCTCCTACCACTGAATCAAGGAGAAATAGAGAATCTAAATAGACCAAGCACAAGTAAAGAGATTCAAACAGTCATCAAAAACCTCCCCAAAAACAAAAGTCCAGGACCAGATAGCTTCTCTGGAGAATTCTACCAAACATTCAAAGAAGATTTAATACCTATCCTTCTCAAACCATTCCAAAAAAGTGAAGAAGACAGAACACTTCCTAACTCATTTTATGAGGCCAACATCACCCTGATACCAAAACCAGACAAGGACCACACAGAAGAAGGAAAATTACAGGCCAATGTCGCTGATGAACATAGATGCAAAAATCCTCAACCAAATACTGGCAAATCGAATACAGCAACACATTAAAAAGATCTTACACCACAATCATGTATGATTTATATCAGGGACACTGGGATGGTTCAACATCTGCAAATCAATCAATGTGATACACCACATTAACAAAACAAGGAATAAAAATCACATGATCATCTCAATAGATGCAAAGAAAGCATTTGACAAGATCCAGTATCAATTTATGATAAAAACTCTCCATAAAATGCGTATAAAAGGAAAGTACTTCAACATAATAAAGGCCAAATACGACAAACCCACAGCCAACATTATGCTTAATGGTGAAAAACTGAAAGCCATCCCTCTGAGAATAGGAACAAGACAAGGTTGCCCACTCTCACCACACCCATTCACCATAGTATTGGAGGTTTGGGCCAGAGCAATTACGCAAGAAAAAGAAATAAAAGGAATCCAAATAGGCAATGAAGAAGTGAAACTCTGTTTGCAGATGAAACAATTATATATATAAAACCCTAAGGAATCCACCAGAAAGCTATTAGAAATAATCAACAACTACACCAAAGCCACAGGGTACAAAATCAACTTACAAAAATCAGTTCATTTCTATACACTAATAACAAACTAGCAGGAAGAGAAGGCAAGGATACAATCCAATTTACAATTGCAACAAACAGAACAAAATATCTACAAACAAATTCAACCGAGGAGGTGAAAGACCCATACACGGAAAACTACTAAGACATTGTTGAAAGAAATCACAGAAGACATAAAGAAATGGAAAGACATTCCATGCACATGGATTGGAAGAATAAACAGTTAAAATGTCCATATTACCTAAAGCAATCTACAGATTCAATGCAATCCCAATCAGAATCCCAATGACATTCTTCATGGAAATAGAAGAATCCTAAAATTTATATGGAATAACAAAAGACTCCAAATAGCCAAAGCAATCCTAAGAAAAAAGAACAAAGCTGGAGGCATCAAAATCCCTGACTTCAAAATATACTACAAAGCCATAGTAATCAAAACAGAATGGTACTGGCACAAAAACAGACACCACAGATCAATGGAACAGAATCAAAAACCCAGAAATACAACCACACACCTATGGACAGCTAACCTTCAACAAAGGAGCCAAGAACACACAACGGAAAAAGGAAAGTGTTTTCAATAAATGGTGGTGGGAAAACTGGACAGCCACATGCAAAGGAATGAACGTAGACCATTATCTTACACCATACATAAAAATTAACTCACAACAGATTAAAGACTTGAATGTAAGACCTGAAACCATAAAACTCCTAGAAGAAAATATAGACAGTACACCCTTTGATATTGCTTTTAGCAGCATCTTTTCGAATACCATGTCTACTTAGGCAAGGGAAACAAAAGAAAAAATAAATGGGACTACACCAGACTAAAAACCTTCTGCAAGGCAAAGGAAATCATCAACAAAATGAAAAGACAACCCACCAACTGGGAGAAAATATTTACGAATCATGTATCTGACAAGGGGTTAATTTCCAAAATATATAAAAAAACTCATATCACTCGACAACAAAAAGACAAACAAGATGATCAAAAAATGGGTAGACGCTATGAACATTTTTCCAAAGAAGATATACAGACGGCCAACAGGCACACGAAAAGATGTTCAATGTCACTAATTATCAGGGAAATGCAAATCAAAACTACAATGAGATGTCACCTCACACCTGTCAGAATGGCTATAATTAACAAGACGAGAAATAGTAAGTGTTGGGGAGGATGTGGAGAAAAGGGAACCCTCGTACACAGCAGGTGGGAATGCAACTGGTGCAGCCACTATGGAAAACAGTATGGAGATTTCTCAAAAAATTAAAAACAGAAATACTGTATGATCCAGCTATCCCACTACTGGGTATTTATGAGAAGAATATGAAATCCACAATACAAAGAGATTTAAGCACCCCTATGTTCACTGCAGCATTATTCATAATAGCCAAGATGTGGAAGCAACCCAAGTGCCCATCAACCAATGAATGGATAAAGAACATGTGGGGTGTGTGTATGTATACATATACACACACATACACAATGGCATACTACTCGGCCATAAGAAAAGACCAAATCGTCCCATTTGCAACAACGTGGATGACCTTGAGGGTATTATGTTAAGCGAAATAAGCCAGACAAAGAAAGACAAACACCGAACGATTTCACTCACAGGGAAGATAAACTAACACATGGACAAAGAGAACAGTTCAGTAGTTACCAGAGGGGAAGGGGATTAGGTGGTGGGCAAAAAGGGTGAAGGGGCACATAAGTATGGTGACGGATCAAAACTAGCCTACTGCTGGTGAGCAGGATGCAGTCTATACTGAAGCTGATACATAATAATGTACACCTAAAATTACACAATGTTATAAACCAATATGACCTGAATAAAATTTTTAAAAATAAAATAAAAAATAGAAGTGGGGAGAGCAAAGGGACCTAAATGGAAAATAGGTTTCCACACTTCACCCAAAATAGTAAAACAAGATGTGTCAACCATTGTAAATCACATCTGTACACTGTAATACCCAGAGCAACCACTAAGAAAACTATACAAAGAGAGCACTCAAAACAATATAAATAAATCAAGACGGAATCCTAAAAAATAGTCAAGTAATCCATAGGAAGGCAAAAAAAAAAGAAACAGGAACAAGAAACAGAGAAAACAGAAAACAATAAAATGTCAGACTTAAGCCCTAACATAGCAACAATTACATTAAATGTAAATACCTAAACACACCAAGTAAGAGAGACTGGCAGAGCAGATAAAAAACTGACACAACTATATGCTGTTTACAAGAAACTCACTTGGAATTCAAGGACTTAGGCAGCTGAAAGTAAAGAAATAGAAAAGTCTATATCAGGCAAACACTTAAATTTTTTAAAAGGCAGGTATAGGGGCTGATCCCGCAGCGTAGTGGTTAAGTTCGGTGCACTCCACTTCAGTGGCCTGGGTTCATGGGTTCAGATCCCAGGCACGGACATGTATCACCTGTCAGCCATGCTGTGGCAGCGATCCACACATAAAGTGGAAGAGGACTGGCACGGATGTTAGCTCAGGGCTAATCTTCCTCAGCAAAAAATACAAAAATAAAATAAATAAAAAGGCAGATACAGCTATATTAACATCTGATAAAGTAGAAGGAAAATTACTAGAGACAGAGGAACACTACATAATGGTAAAAGTGTCAGTCCACCAGGAAGACCTTACGATCCTAAATGTGTATGTGCCAAACTACTGAGCCTCAAAACACATGGAAAAAATGAACAGCGCTGCCAAGAGAAACAGACAAGTCTTCAAGCACAGTCAGGGACTTTACCACCCCATGAGCAACTGACAGTACCGCCAGACAGAAAAGCAACAAGGCAAGAGATCTGAACAACTCAACCAACCAACAGAATCTGACTGACATGTACGGAACACTCCACCCCACAAAAGAATGCACATTTCTTCACATGCCCAGGGCACAGTCACCAAAATAGACCTCATCCTGGGCCACAAAACAAACGAACTTAAAAGAATAGAAATCATACAGAGTAACTGTATGTCATCTTACCATAAGAGAATCATATTAGAAATAATAACAAAAGAGGAAAATCTCAACACTTGGAAATTACACTTCCAAATAATTCATGGGTTAAAGAGAAAGTATCAAAAGAAATAAAGAAAAACACAAAGAACTTAATGAAAACGAAAATACAACACAACAACATATGTGGAATGCAGCGAAGGCAGTATTGAGTGGAAAATTTACAGTACTAAATGCTTATGCTAGACAAGAGGAAAGGTCTCAAATCAATAATCTAAGTTCCTACCTCAAGAAACTAGACAAAGAAGAGCAAAATAAACCCAAAGCAGGCAGAAGGAAGAGGCAGGTGCGGTCATAAAAGGGCAACAGAACAGAAAAGGTCCTTGCAGGATGGATTGTTTTATAGCCAGATGATACAATGTCAACATCCTGGTTGTGAAGTTGCCACTGGGGAAACCAGGTGAAGTGTGCCCAAGACTTCTCTGTATGATTTCTTACAACTGAATGTTAACATACAATTATCTGAAAATAAAAGTTCAATTTGTAAAAAAAATTGGCCAAAGATCTGAAAAGATATTTCATAGAAAAAAGATTCAAATGGCCAATAAGCATATAAAAAAATGCTCATCATCATTAGTCATCAGGAAAATGCAGACCAAAATGACAGTGAGATAGCACAATCCATCCACTTGAATGGCTAAAATTAAAAAGACTGACAACGCCACATGTTGGCAGGGATGCAGAGAAACTGGAACTCTCACACTTTGCCGGTAGAAATAAAAAATGACACAGCCACTTTGGACAACAACTGGGCAGTCACACAGGTATGACCCAGTAATGCCATGCCCAGGTATTTACCCAGGCCGATGAAAACACATGTCCACACAGACTGGTACATGAATGTTCACACAGCAGCTTTATTCCTGAGACACAAAAACTGGATGCAACTAAGTGTCCATCAACAAGTGAATGAATAAGGAAAATGTGGGCAGCCAAACAATGAAGATTACTACCACCACTCAGCAAAAAAGATCTACACACATGGGTGACTCTCAAAAACACCGTGCTGGGTGAAGAAGCCAAAGAGGATGTGAGGTATGATTAGAGAGCAATGAAACGCCAGAAACCCAACTAACCCACAGGGACAGGGGCAGGTCAGCGAAGCTCTGGCTGGGACTGACTGGAGGGGGCGCAAGGGAAGCCTTGGAGGTGATGAAATGTTTACCTTGATTGTGTCCTGTTCACAGGTGAGTAGACACTTGTTTAAACTCATCAAACTATACTCTTAAAATGTGTGCATTTTATTATATGTAAAGTACCTCAATAAAGCTGTTTTTCTCAAACGTCCAAAATAAAATTCTTCACATATATCCAACAATGGGTGTTAACCTACCCTACAGAGACTTCTCCAGAAAGCCAGGGTTCACCTACCTCCTCCCGCCTCAGAAGCCTTCAGCGGCTCCCCAATTCACACACAACAAAACTTCAACTGATCAACAGCCATTGAGGGCATTCCAAGACCTGGCCCTAGGCATTCTTTCCAATCTAGATTGTTCCACCTCTGCTGCAGCTCAATTCACATTCCACCCCAACTAGAACACTAACTAGCCTTTCCGTCAGCATGAAGGACACCACAGCCCTCCTCCCCTCCTCATCCTGGTTTCTCTGTTTGTTCCCTTACCTTCACCTGGTTCTTACCCACCTAAGCCACAAACTCAGCTTCACTTTCTTGAACGGAACCTTCCAGATTCCCTCAGGGGAGTTTCTCTCTCTCTCTTACCTGTTCTGCCATAGCACCTGCTGCTCTCTCAGGCATCATCGGTCTTTGTGAGCGTGGCCGTGTCCGGCACTACGTGACCCCTGAGAAGCACATCGAGGACCCCACAGTCCACAACACGATCCTCTGTTGAACTGACAGAAGTTTAATTTTGACTGAGTTTGAAGTGGAGTCACCGGAGGACAGTGACTAAGGGATATTTAAGTGAACCAGTTAGCTTGAACAATAAGAAAAACAGGGCTAGGCGAGAGCTTAGGAAGGAAGTCAGAAATAGAAGTAATTCAAAGAGTGTCTTTCCATATGTGATAACAAAGCCATGAAAGAACAGCTCTATGGAATAAAGATTATAAATGTTCCCGCCAAGGGTACCGCAAGCTCAAGGTGGCCGTCCCTGCTGCCTCTTCCTCACGCTTGCCCAGCGCCCACCTCCCATCCCTGCCATCAATCAACCAGTCTCAGGGACTCTGCCTTCCTGGGACCCATGGGCTCAATCTACCCTTCTCATTCTCACTGCAGACAAACTAGGCAAGGCCTTGGCACTTCAAGCCAAAATGACATCAGCTCTGCTACGGACTCAACGTATGTGTCCCCTCTCACCCCCAAGGTGAAGATATAAGGAGATGGGGCCTCTGGGAGGTGATTAGGTCATGAGGGTGGCGCCCTCATAAATGGAATTAGGGCCCATATAATGAGGCTCCACAGAGCTCCCTGGCCCCTTCTGCCATGTGAGCACATAGCAAGAAGACAGCCACCTATGAAGCAGGAAGCAGACCCTCACCAGACACCCAACCTGCGGACACCAGGATTTTAGAATTCCAGCCTCCAGAACTGTGAGAAATAAACGGCTGTTGTTGGTAAGCCGCCCAGCGTACGGTTTCTTGTTATAGCAGCCCAAATGGACTAAGACAAGCTCCCGGCTACTCCAGCTGACTAGAGCCTCTACCCGCTCCAACCTGCTAGAAGAATCTTGCCAGGCTACCTCTCTCGTCACACCACGCCCTACACAAAAACCTTCCCAGGCACACAGCATGAAAGAAATCCCCAGCCAGCTCGGAACACCACGAACAATCTGGCCCAGACTATTCCCCAAACTAATCACCTACTATTTCAGTCCACAAATCCTCTGTCACAACGAGGTTAATCGACTCAGTGCCCACAAACACTTCTTCCTTGCACGGAACCTGGCCAGATGCGCTCCCCTCTACTCTTGTGGGGCCTACCCAAACCTCACCCATCCATCAAAGCCTATCACCTCTGAAGCCTCCCGAGGGAGCCCTCTCACAGCCACCAATGCCCCCTGCGGCCCGTGCACTGTGGTCCCCACTCGCCCACCTGACAGCTCCATATTCTGCCTCAAGACAGCTCTGGCACTGATGTCATGCTGCCATTTCTCAGTGCCTGCACTATTTCATTTTCCTTTGTATATGTCAATAGTTCATGTGGATTCTAAGCAACTGAGGAGATGGCACCATATAACTTCCCCCCTGTATTTCCTGTAGTGCAAAACACAATCATACACATGAGAGTTCTGGGATTATTACTGTATGAGTGAATGTAATATTGGCTCCATCCTGGTCACCTTCAGATTAGAAGAAAAATGACAGCAACCTGAGTTTTTCAAGAGTTCAACTAGGAAGTAAAAGAACACTGGCACATATAATGGTGATACAGCCACAAAAAAATCAAACAGGAGAAGCCTACAAGCCACTATGAAGACAAACGCAATCCAAAGAACAAAATACTAAGGGCCTTTGGAAGAAGATTTGCATAAACTGAACATGCAGAAGCACAATAGTGGCCAACTCTTTCGAGAGTCACTCAAATTTAAAGGATTAGGACAGTCTGAACTCAAAGACGGATTGATATTCTTTGTTAATATTTAACTTGTGGCATCAGGACAGGAAAGAGAACATGTGCAAAATGGTGTATCTTCAGAAATACAAATGCACCCATGCATGGCCACCAGGACAGAATCACAAAGCACATCTTTCTAGTCCACCTGTTCCGAAGGCATTTCTAACTCTTTTTATCCATTTGACAAGTATTTGAGCACTGACTCTGATCTGCACACACGGTAGTAAACAGGACAACCATGACCCCTGACCCCACAGACACCAGGCAGTTCTCAGTGCACCCAAGCAGAGAGAAGGTCATGTTACAAGACCAACCAGTGACCCCCACAGCACCCTGTACCACCTAGCGGGTGCACCTAGGGTGCTCTGTAACCTCTGTCTCAGAAGCACCCAGATGCCTTACTAAGAACAGAAGACTATTATGAAATACTATTCAAATTCATAAATAATCTGAGCAAATCACACAAAAAACTTGATGGGGGGCCAGCCCAGTGGCGCAGCGGTTAAGTGTGCACGTTCTGCTTCGGCAGCCTGGGGTTCGCCGGTTCGGATCCCAGGTGCAGACATGGCACCGCTTGGCAGCCATGCTGTGGTAGGCGTCCCACATGTAAAGTGGAGGAAGATGGCACGGATGTTAGCTCAGCGCCAGTCTTCTTCAGCAAAAAGAGCAGGATTGGCAGCACATGTTCACTCAGAGCTGATCTTCCTCAAAAACAAAAAAAAACTGATGGTATGCTTATGAACGAGGGCCTCCCCACCAAGCCTTGCACGGCGGCTGTTCCTGCTAGTCCAGGGACAAGAGCGACAGCTGGGTTTCATTTCCAGTCCTGGGACCTGAGAGGGGTTCCGAGCACTCGATTCATTTTAGCCGAACGTCACTATAACAAAGCAAGGTGGTCCCCCCCAGAGTTGACAATGAAGGGCTTTTGCTCCTCATATCAATTAAGCAACAGAGAATCCAAGCTATTCTTGTGATCTAGATAATGAGACAGCTGGCAGCGGCTCAATTACAGATACCTCGTCAATGGCTGCACAGATTTTCCATCCTACAACACGGTTTCCTAATCAGTAGTTTAATTACTCTAACGAGAGACTGAGAGGACGAGCGGTAATCCCTCACTAGCAGTGGGCTCTGGACAGCCTCGTGGTCTCTCTCCATCCCAGTTTGCTGCCGGTAAAAGGAGAAGGTTGATCTTAGTGGCCCCTAGGGCCCCGCCCAGGTCAGGGAAGCTCAGCTCCATGGTGAGTCTCAACTTGGTTTCCAGGGCTCCTCAGAGGGTGACAATACCAGCACTGAGCTACATAGCAACACGCTTGCAAAGAGCTGAGTGGCTTCTCGTACTTTCCCTGGGTTGTCTGTTCAACATTGTCCTTGAGAGTTAGCAAAAGCTATTACTCCCCCACTGTCCCCTGAAACCAAGGCCTAGAAACCTTTAAGTTTCCTAAGCTTGGGGACTAAAACAAAAGCCAGGAATGCCACAGCCCCAGTCCAGAGCTCTATTCTGTAAAATAAATGGTACTTCAAGTCATTACTTTAAACTTTTTTACCAATTTATTACAACTTTCAATCAAAAGGACATCACAAAATATTCCAACTAAGCAGACTACACCTTCTCACAGACACTTTTAAATGAATAGCTTTCAACATGTCCAATATATTATTTCTAAAAAAAATAATTAAAACACTGCCAATGAAACAAGAGTTACCCCAAAAAAGGAGGGGCAGAATCTAAAAATAAAAGCTCAAGACAGCCCACAGTTCTTGGCTGTGGCACCAGAGATGAAGAAGTTGGAGGAAACATTTCTGCATAACCATATGCCACCCCAAGGCCGGGCCAAGGGTGAGCTCTCGGAGCCTCCCCACTTACTACAAACAGCAGCCGGTGGCCCCAGGGACACACAGAGTCCCAAAAGGCAAACACAAACAAGAAGGCAGCCTCAGAGCCCCTCGCCTGAGTGTCTGCATGCTTTCAATTCCTACACAAAGAGGAAAGACTCCTTGGTTTCATTTAGCTCCTTAATGAACAACTGTAGAACGAGGAAAATATTTAGGCCACTTTCACCATCACACCCCTCAAACTGACTTACAATTAAAGCGTGCAGACTGAAAGGATCGTGTCTAATTAACTGAAAAGTAAGCTGGAGAGGCACATGGGGACGTCCAAAAGGAGCAACAAAGAACAGGTCCCTGGGTTAGGAAAAGAGGTGAAAAATGCATACTGTCCTACGAAATCACTCCCCGCCCCGAGTCCTGGAAGACCAGAGCCCTCAGGCAGCATCGAGGCTCCCACAGGGCTGCAACCCCCATGCCAAGAGCATGCACGAAACCACTTCAGGTGAGCGGAGGTGAGGCTTCTTGGTCATCTGAATTGGGATCTCCTAAATACGTAAATTTAAAGCGAGATTTTCACCTAGAAAAAAACTACATCTGCTGCCCTTCTTGAACCACAGTATCGAACGGAACGGCCTTCTCATTCAGCAAAAATGAACGGACAGCAGACCTCCTAAAATCCATGTTCAATGAGCACACCTCAGCCAAGGGATCGTGACCAACGGGCGACACGCAAGCCAGTCTCAGATCCTCAGACGGCATCCAGCGTCCTTCAGCTCCTGCTCACGTTCTGTTCTAGAAACACCCACCTTTAATAATTCAAAACCCTAAAGCCTATTTTAATATCAGCTTTTGAATAAATTATCTGATGACAACAGGTATCAAGCAATGTTCTGGTACTGGAAATAAAACTCGACTAATCCAATACCAACACTGAGAGGGCTGCACGTTTGTTTCCAGATAGCTGACAGATCCCACGCTGAATGCCAAAGTGAAAGGCAACAAGATAAAAATGCATTCACTTTGCTAAAGAAATTGGAAAGCAAATAACAAGAGGGTTTTTTAAAAGTATCTGCGTCTATATAGCATTCATTACTAGAGCCTTAACCATTTCCATACGCAAAATCTTAAAAAATACACACCAGAGTGAAACCTTGCACATGTGCCCCAGCAGCTGAGAACACACTGTGCTTAAGAGCACAGACCTGCAACCCAACCAGCGCCACGAACAGAGCACAGGCCTCTGGGGAAACACTACACAGCAGTGAAAAAGCAAGGAGAGGAGCTGGGACGAAGAGACTAGGAGGAACACGGAATAAGGCAGTCTCGGGAGAAGACCACTATGAAAGGCGCAAAACACAGAAAACTAAACCATACAGCTCAGTGATGTAAACGTACGTGCCTGAAATATAAAGAAAAGCAAACCAACCACCAACGCAAGACGTGAGGCGGGTGGACGGGGAGGCTGCCGGCTGAGGAACCCGGCCCACTGCCCTGCAAAGGCGACCGGTCCCAAGTTTTTCCTTAAACTGACTGCCACATACCTGAGCAGCTCCTCTGGTATGACTCTTCACACCTTACTCTAAAATTTTATATATGCTTTTGATCAATTCTGTATTTTCCCCAAAATCATGTAAATTTGTGTATGTGGCAATGCCTCCCTAGCATACTACAGGGAAATTGAATAAAGCTCGACAGAGTCATAAACACGGACTGTGAAACTGGTAACTGCAAAACAGGAAAACACTCCCCGTGCACACCGTGAAATCAACCTAAAACAGGGGCTGCATTGAATCCCCGTGACCTGCAGAGCCTGTTCATCCTCATGACTAACTGAGTCCAGCCAGGACACAGGCCACCTCAACCGGGGCGAGCCCGTCGCCGGGAAACGCCTGCCCAGCGAGTTTTCAAAACTGGTCCACCCAACTCCTCCTTGAGAGGCTTCTCTCTCCACTTGAGTCCCCCTCTGGAAACAAAAATGTCCTCACCAGAATAAAGGCAATTTTTTTCAAACGCCTTAAACGAAGAGAAGACAGACTACCCAGGATTAACCCAATCTTGTACCTAAAACAAAGGCACCTGAAATCAATAAAGCAAGCCTCCGAGCCCAGCAATTATGAGAAGCACTTGGCCTGTAAAATTCCGAGAGCTGGAAACAGGAGAGTCTTAATCCACTAAGAATATCAGGGCCTAGCAAATCGGGCTCGCCGACAAGGTTACCCAGTTCTTCGAAGCACAAATTCACCGGAGGGGAGGATGCTGATTAAGACGGTGCATTGAGCAGCAGCGTCTGGTCGGGGAACCGGCGCTCGGCGGGTGAGGATGGAGACCGGCCGGCCATCAGGGGTGGCACCCGGCCCCGCGCCCCGCCCGCGCTCCGGGGACGGTTCCGCCGGGCCGGCTCCGGCTGCACCTGCGGGAGGACCTCGCCGGCACGGGGGCACGCTGGGCACAGACCCCGCCACCCCGCTCGGTCGCACGCGGCCAGTCCACGCCGGAGGTGACCCCAGAGCGCCGCGCACCGCGCGGGACCCTGCGCGGCCGACAGCGCACAAAGGAGCCCCCGGTCCGCCCGCCTCCCGGCCTCCGGCTCCAGCTCCGGCCCCCGACCCCGCCAGCCCCCGCCCGGGCCCCCGCCCGCGTCCCCGCCCGCCCCCGCCCACCGATGCCGTAGGCCTTGGCGCAGATCCACTGCAGGTTGGCGGCGATCTTGGCGCGGGCCGGGTCGTAGCGGTCCAGCGGCACGATGTCCACGGCGCCGTCGGGCGCGGCCTCCATCCTCCGCCAGCCCTCCCCGGCCGCGCCGCCGCCCGCGTCCACCATCTGCACACAGAAAGGCCGCTGCAGCGCGGGCGGCACCGGCGAGGCCGCAACAAAGGCGCCGCCCCCGCCGCGCCGGGAGGGACCCGCGTGGGGCCGGCCCCGACCGCCGGCCGGAGCCCCCGCCCGCCCGGCCTCACCTCACAGCCGCCGCCGGCGCCGCCGCCGCGGGTGCTGCTGCCGCATGCTGCGGGGCCGGGCCGGGAGGCCGGGGCCCGGGGGCCGGGGGCGGCGAGGCGGGGGCGCGGGCCGGTCCGCGGGCCGGGGCGGGGGACGCGCGCGCGGGCCCGGGGGCGGCGGCGGTTGAGGAGGCGGCCAACCGGCGGGAGCGCGCGCACCGCCGAGGCCCTGCGCAAGCGCACTGGGCGCGGCTCGCCTCCCCGTGCCGGCCCGCGCTCGCCCCGCCCCTTCCCGCAGGCGCAGTGGGCGCTGCCCGAGGCCCCGCCCCCGGCCCGCGCTCGCCCCGCCCTTTCCCGCAGGCGCAGTGGGCGCTGCCCGAGGGCCCGCCCCTTTCCGCGGGCGCCGGGCGCGGGGTCGCGCGGGCTGACGGGCCCCGGCTGGCTCCGCCGCAGCTCTTTGTCTGGGCCGCGCCTCCTCCTCCCTGGCACTGGGTCGCCCGGACGAGCGTCCCACAGCCGCCGCACGACGGGGCCGAGCCTCTCGCGGAGGCCCCCGCGCGGGCCGACTGCGACCTCGGGAAGGCGGCGGACGGGAGGGCTCGGAGCCCCGGGATGCAGCCCCGGATTCCCCCTCCTGGAGAGCAGTGCTGGGAGCCCGGGGATGCCCCCTCCCACAGTGGGGCTCAGAGGCCGGGGATCCCCCCCCAGAGCAGCCCCGGGGATACTCCTCCACCTCCCGCAGCAGCTCTGGGGGCCCGGGGACGCCCCCTCCCACAGCGTCCCTCGGTGCCTAGAGACCCCCGCAAAGTAGCACTGGGGGGTTAGGGGTGCCTCCAACCACTGCGGGGCCAGGAGCCCCGGGACACCACCCCGAGAGCAGCCTCAGCATCCCCTCCCCTCCGCCAGCACTGGCAGCCGGGGCGCACCCCTTCCCCTGCAGCCCCAGAGGCTGCGAGGAACACCTGTGCCTGGGCGCCCCAGCAGGCCGTAGCCATGGTGTCCGGGGCACGGTCCTGGGAAGGTGGGCTCTGGACACCTGAGACACACTGTACATTCTCACCCCCCAGCGCGGCCATAGGTATCAGCCTCAGGCACGTCCCCCAGAAGGGCCTGGCTTCTCCTGATAAAGTCAGCGTCCCAGGGCCTATGTTGGGCTAATAATTATAGTAACACCGTGAATCCTCAGCACGTGAAACCTCCTGCGTACGTGGTGCCCATCTGAGGACCTCACAGCCGGACTGAGAAAGGGCTGCTGGCTTCTGTGCTGTGCACTAGGGTCCAGAAACCCAAGGCCTTGAGGAGAGCAGGAAAAAACAGTTTCCTATGAGGAAAGTGTCCTGGGAGTGAAGGCCAGGATGGCTCCTAACCTCCACTTCACCCAGCCATCCTAAGCCAGAAATAAAACCCAGGTTGTAAGGTGATGCAAGCTCAGAGTGATGCGGGGTCGGTGAGCCAAGGAGTCGAAAGAAAGATTTCTTGGACTCTCAAGGTCTGGCAGTAGTGCTCTTTTATTTAGAGAATAGCATGGAATAGCATGGGGACAGGACCCATGGGCAGGCAGATCTGCTGCGTGGGGACAGGACCCACGGGCAGGCAGAGCTGCTGCGTGGGGACAGGACCCACGGGCAGTCAGAGATTCTGCTGCTACTGCTGGCATGGGGACAGGACCCATGGGCAATCAGAGCTGCTGCATGGGGACAGGGCCCACGGGCAGGAGGAGCTGCTGCTGCTGCTTCTGCTGCAAAACATGGGTGGAGAGTAAGGCTAAATTTAAGGCATAGGTATGTGAGTTATCTCTTTACAAGACAAAAAAAGTTAAAATGGTACTAGTGCCGGCAGGGTCCGGCCATTGGGCGGTCCCACAATTTTTAGATAAGAATCAAACCGGATTGAGTAAATGGCAGAAGCCATCGCTTAAATATCATCTTCAGCTAAAGACAAAGGAGGATTTTGGGGGGGGGGGGTCAGTTACATGAGGTTGCCAGACAGTAAACAACTTAAGTTCTTGCCTTCCCCATTAAGAGTTTTCAGAGATAAGGCCATCCCCCCTTCCTTCACAAATGCAAATATCTCTCATCAAAGAGCAAGTAAATTCCAGTCCTCGGAGCCTGCTTCTCCTCTGCAGTTTTAAAATTAACTAGCCTAAAATCCTCATCAAGAGGACCCAGCCAGTCATTCAACAAACGCTTATTCTTGTGCAGGCATGAGCCTCCCTCTGGCTCACAGCAGAGAACAAAACACAGTCCCCACCCGCCCACCCGCCTTCAGGGAGCTGAAGTCTAGTGAGGAGGGAACGTGACTCCATGTGTGGAATGGGAGGCAGTGAGCAGCGCTGGGGGAGCAGTCAGGGAAAACTAAGGGGGCGTCTGAGCAAAGATCTGCAGGGAGCAAGGGGCAAGCGAGAGCGTGTCTGGGAAAGCGTGTTCTGGGCAGGGGTGCAGCAGGCACAGAACCCCTGAGACAGGAGTGCCTGGTGCACAAGAGACCGCGAGGCCGCTGCATGCAGAACCCAGGACAGAGAGACACTGGGAGGAAAGTCAGGGGAGGGGAGGGGAGTGGCAGAGCTTGCACAGTAAGAACTTTGGCCTCCTCTCTGAGCGAGATGGGAAGCCATAGAGGGACTTTGAGCACATGCAGGAAGGAAGGGTCAGAGGACTGACCCTTTAGAAGGAACACTCTGGTTCCCGGGTGCAGAATATTAGGTAGGAAGGAAGCAGGGAGACCATCCTCTGATAGGTGGGATGTGGGGTGCTCACGAAAGAAAAGGGTCGATCAAGGGAGACTCCAAGGGGTTTTAGTATTGATCTTGGTATCCTGCAACCTTGCAGGACCCGTTTATTAGTTCTAACAGTCTTTTAGTGGGTTTTCTATATATAAGATCATGACATCTGTGACTAGAGACAGTTGTGCCTCTTCCTTGTCTGGCTGGATGCCTTTTATTTCTCCATTACAATGTAGAATAGAAGAGCAGAGCAGACATCCTTGCCTTGTTTCTGCTCTTAGGAGAAAAGCATCCAGTCTTGCACCAGTAAGTATGATGTTATTTAATTTTTTTTTTTTGAGGAAGATTAGCCCTGAGCTAACATCTGCTGCCAATCCTCTTCTTTTTTGCTGAGGAAGACTGGCCCTGAGCTCACATCCGTGCCCATCTTCCTCTACTTTATATGTGGGATGCCTAACACAGCATGGCTTGCCAAGCGGTGCCATGTCTGCACCCGGGATCCAAACCGGTGAACCCCGGGCCACCGAAGCAGAACGTGTGCACTTAACCACTGCGCCACGGGGCCGGCCCCTAAGTATGATGTTAAATGTGGATTTTTCATATTTATGAGGCTGAGGAAGTTCCCTCTATTCCTATGTCATTGAGTGTTTTTATCATGAAAGGGTGTTGGATTTTGTCAGACTTTTTTTGTGTGACTTTTTGTGACTATTGAGATGATCATGTGGGGTATTTTTACTCGTTCTGTTACTCTGGTGTATCACATTGATTGATTTTTGGATA
This sequence comes from Equus asinus, assembly GCF_041296235.1. NCBI lineage: Eukaryota > Metazoa > Chordata > Mammalia > Perissodactyla > Equidae > Equus > Equus asinus. The sequence continues at coordinate 11,025,928 of NC_091799.1, forward strand.
TTGAACCAGCTTTGCTTTCCTGGGATAAATCCCACTTGATCATAGCGTATAATTTGTTTTTCAAGTTTGGCAAGTCATTTTTTTTTTTTAGCTGTATTGAGATATAATTGACATAACATCGTGTAAGTTTCAGCTGTAAGACGTGATGATTTGGTATATGTATAAGTATATATTGTGAAACGGTTACCACAATAAGTTTAGTTAACACATCCATCACCTCACCTCGTTACCTTTGTGTGTGTGTGTGTGTGTTTGTGTTGAGAACATTTGAGATCTACTCTCTTAGAAATGTTCAAGTATACGATACAGTATTGTTAACTCTAGTCACCATGCTGTATATTACACCCCCAAAACATAGTCATCTTGTAACTATAAGTTTGTACCTTTTGACCAAAATCTCCCCATTCCCCCCACCCAGCACCTGCCAACCACCAATCTACTCTTTGTTTCTATGTTTGGTTTTTTAGATTCCACATATAAATGAGTTCATATAGTATTTGTCTTTCTCTGATTTATTTAACTTAGCATAATGCCCTCAAAGTTCATTCATGTTGTCACAAATGGCAAGATTTCTTTCTTCTTTACGGCTGTACTCATATATTTCATTGTATATATAGACCACATTTCCTTTATCCATTCATCCATCGAGGGACACAGGTTGCTCCCATGTCTTAGCTATCGTAGGTAAGGCTGCAATGAACATGGGGCGCAGGTATCTTTTTGAGTCAGTGTTTTCGTTTCCTTTGGATAAATACCCAGAAGTGGAATTGCTGGATCATATGGTAGTTCTTTTATTTATTTATTTATTTTTTTGAGGAAGACTAGCCCTGAGCTAACGTCTGCTGCCAATCCCCCTCTTTTTGCTGAGGAAGACTGGCCCTGAGCTAACAAACATCCGTGCCCGTCTTCCTCTATTTTATGTGGGATGCCTACCAGAGCGTGGCTTGACAGGCGGTGTGTAGGTCCACACCCGGTATCTGAACTGGCGAACCCCGCCGCCAAAGCGGAACGTGTGAACTTAACCACTGCGCCACCGGGCTGGCCCCGACATGGTAGTTCTATTTTTAATTTTTTGGAGAACCTCCATACTGTTTTCCAAAGTGGGTATCCCAACTTCCATTCCCACCAGCAGCACATGAGGGTTTCCTTTGCTCCACATCTTCACCAATACTTGTCATCTCTTGCTTTTTGACAATAGCCATTCCAACAGGTGTGAGGTGACAGCTTGTTGCAGTTTGATTTCGTTTCTCTGATGATTGTGATGTTGAGCACCTGTACATGTGCCTGTTGGCCATCTCGATGTCTTCTTTGGGAAAACGTCTATTCAGATCCTGTGTGCATCTTTTAAATGGATTTTTTTTTCTATTGGGTTGTATGAGTTCCTTATATATTTTGGATATTAACCTCTTATCAGGTGTATGGTTTGCAAATATTTTCTGTGATTCTGTAATTGCCTTTTCATTTTGTTGATTATTTCTTGGGCCGTGCAGATGCTTTTTAGTGTGATGTAGTCCCACGTATTTTTGCTTTTGTTGCCTGTGCTTTTGGTGTCACATAAAAAACTCATTGCCAAGACCAATGTCAAGAAGCTTTCCGCTATATTTTCTTCTAGGAATTTTATGGTTTCAGACATTTAAGTCTTTAATCTATTTTGAGTTAATTTTTGTGAGTAGTATAAGATAGGGGTCCGTTCTTTTGCACATGAATAGTCAATTTTCCCAACACCATTTATTGAAAAGACTGTCGTTTTCCCATTGAGTATTAGTTGACCTTATATACATGGATTTATTTCTCGGCTCTCAATTCTCTTCCATTGGTCTATGTGTCTGTTTTTATACCAGTACCATACTGTTTTGATTTCTATAGCTTTGTAAATATAGTTTTTTTATATTTATAATGTTATCATTTATATTATTATATTTTATATTTATTATATATTATATATTTTATTAAAATATAATATAGGAAATTTGATGACTCTGGCTTTGTTCTTCTGTCTCAAGGTTGCTTTGGGGGCTGGCCCAGTGGTGCAGTGGTTAAATTCTCACATTCCGCTTTGGCAGCCCAGAGTTCACCGGTTTGGATCCTGGATGCGGACATGGCACTGCTTGGCAAGCCATGCTGTGGCAGCGTCCCACATATAAAGTAGAGGAAGATGGGCACGGATGTTGCTCAGGGCCAGTCTTCCTCAGCAAAAAGAAGAGGATTGGCAGCAGATGTTAGCTCAGGGCTAGTCTTCCTCAAAATAAAATAAAGAATATATTTAAAAAATTTTTTTTTAAAAAAAGATTGCTTTGGCTATTTGGGGTCTTTTGTGATTCCACATGAATTTTAGGATTTTTTTTTCTCTGTGAAAAATGCCATTGGAATTTTGCTAGGGATTGCATTGAATCTGTAGATGTCTTTGAGTAGGATGTACATTTTAACAATATTAATTCTTCTGATACATGAACACAGGATATCTTTCCATTTGTGTCTTTAATTTCTTTCATCAATGTCTAGAGTTTTCAGTGTACAGATCTTTAACTGCCTTAGTGAAACTTATTCCTAAGTATTTTATTGGTTTTGATGCTATTGTAAATGGGATTGTTTTCCTTATTTCTTTTTTAGATAGTTTGTTTTTAGTGCATGGAAATGAAACTGCTTTTTGTATGTTGATTTTGTATCCTGCAACTTTACTGAATTTGTTTATTAGTTCTAACGGTTTTTTGCTGGAGTCTGTAGGATTTTCTATACATAAGATCATGTCATCTGCAAACAGAGATCATTTGACTTCTTCCTTTCCTATTTGTATGTCTTACTTCCTTTTCCTGCCTGATTGCTCTGGCTAGAACTCCCAGTACCATAGGAATAGGAATGGTAAGAGTGGGTGCCTTGCCTTGTTTCTGTTCTTAGAGGGAAAGCTTTCAGTCTTTCATTGTTGAGCAGGTTAGCTGTGTTCATCAGATGTGGCCTTTATTATGTTGACATACATTCTTTCCATACCCAATTTACTGGGAGCTTTTATCACGAATATGTTGAATTTTGTCAAATGCTTTTTCTGCGTCTACTGGAATGATATGATTCTTGTTATGAATGTGGTTGTCACCTTGATTGATTTCCATGTGTTGAAACATCCCTCATCGCAGGGATGCATCCCGCTTGATGATCACGGTGTATGATCCTTTAACGTGCTGTTGAATTCACTTTGTCTTTTGTTGAGAATTTTCGCATCTCTTTTCATCAGGGATGTCAGTCTGCGGTTTTCTTGGAGTGTCCTTATCCGGCTTTGTATCAGGGTAATGCTGGCCTCCTAAAGTGAGTTTGGGAGTGTTCCCTCCCCTTCAAGTTTCTGGAGGAGTTTGAGAAGGATTGGCACTAAGTCTTCTTTAAATGTTTGGTAGAGTTCACCAGTGAAACCATCTGGTCCTGAGCTTTTCTTTCTTGGGGGATTTTTGAGTACTGATTCAATCTCCTTAGTCATTACTCGTTTTTCAGATTTTCTGTTTCTTCGTGATTCAGTCTTGGTATGTGGTATATTTCTAGGAAAGTATCAGTTTCTTCTGGGTTATCCAATCTGTTGACGTGTAATTGTTCACAGTAGTCTCTTATGATCCTTTGTATTTCTGTGGCATCTGTTGTAATGTCTCCTCTTCCATTGATACTTTTGTTGATTTGAGTCCTCTCTCTGTTTTGCTTCTCTGCGGCCCCAGGATTGCCCAGCAGGCAGGACCAGGCTCTTTAGAAAAGAAGGCATGAGCCAGCCCTGATAGCCGAGTGCTTAAAGATCAGCACGCTCTGCTTCAGTAGCCCAGGTTTGGTTCCCAGGGGCAGAGCCACACCACTCGTTTGTCGGTAGCCATGCTGTGGTGGCCAGTCACAAAGAAGAACTAGAAGGACTCAGCTGGAACACACAACTGTGTGCTGGTACTGTGGGCGAGGAAAAAGAGAGAGGGAGGAAGATTGGTAACAGATGTTAGCTCAGGGTGAATTTTTCCAAGCAGAAAAGAAGGCCAAAGCTCAGTCATCTCATCACAAGAAGGTAATCCCAACACATCACCATTTTCTCTAACAAAGTTCTAACCATATTCTGCAGGTCCATTTTTGCTTTGAGTTGTGCTTTTCTTAAACTTTTTTATTATTACTGTTTTTCTGTGAGGAAGATTGGCCCTGAGCTAACATCTGTTGCCAATCTTCCTCTATTTTATGTGGGATGCCACTACAGCATGGCTTGATAAGCCGTGCTAGGTCTGTGCCTGGGATCTGAACTCATGAACTCAAGGCTGCCAAAGTGGAGTGCATGAACTTAACCACTGCGCCACTGGGCTGGCCCCTTGACTGGTGCTTTTTAAAGAACTGCATTAGGTTGTCAGAGATGAAACACATTCATCACATGGCAGGCAGGGCCTTCTCAGGGCCAAGCTGGGGAGGTTGGTCCCAAACGACCAGCTTTGCTTTAGGATTTCCCTGGGTCTGGGAGTCTTTTCCCTCCTGTGAGAGAGGAGGTCAGCATGGGGTCAGGTTGCCCTGCACCCACTCCTATGCACAGACTCTGCATGCTGATTCCCCCACAGCCCCCAAGCTGGGTCCCAGGAGCCAATGTGGGGGGTCCCAGGTGTGGAGGCGATCTCCCACACCCTAGTAGCCCCTTCTGGTTCAGGCTATTTATTCTGTCCACGACAAAAGTCTGTCAATTTCCAGTTACTTCCATGTCTAAACGTGTAAAACCAAAACCACGCATGCCTGCCTGATAGTATTAAAATATCAGTATTAGGGGCTGGCCTGGTGGCCTAGTGGTTAAGTTCACGTGCTCTGCTTCAGCAGCCTGCAGTTCGCAGTTCAGATCCTGGGTGCGGACCTCACACTGCTTATCACGCCTTGCTGTGGCAGGGGTCCCACATAGAAAATAGAGGAAGATGGGCACGATGTTAGCTCAGGGCCTATCTTCCTCAGCAAAAAGAGGAGGATTGGCAGCAGATCTTAGCTCAGGGCTACTCTTCCTCAAAAAAAAAAAAAGTATATATATATATATATATATCACTATTAGAAACGTATTACTAGATAGTGTTTGTCTATAATGAAACATGCGGGTTACATTTTTTTTTTTTTTTAAAGATTGGCACCTGATGGGGCTGGCCCCCTGGCTGAGTGGTTAAGTTCCTGCGCTCCGCTTCGGCGGCCCAGGGTTTCTCCAGTTCAGCTCCTGGGCGTGGACATGGCACCACTTGTCAGGCCACGTTGAGGCGGCATCCCACATGCCACAACTAGAAGGACCCACAACTAAGATATACAACTATGTACCAGGAGGCTTTGGGGAGAAAAAGAAAAAATAAAATCTTTAAAAAAGGTTGGTATCTGAGCTAACATCTGTTGCCAATCTTCTTTTTTTCTTCTTCTTCTTCTTCTCCCCGAAGCCTCCTGGTACATAGTTGTATATCTTAGTTGTGGGTCCTTCTAGTTGTGGCATGTGGGACGCTGCCTCAGCATGGCCTGATGAGCGGTGCCATGTCCGCGTGCCCAGGATCCGAACCAGTGAAACCCTGGGCCGCCAAAGCAGAGCACATGAACTTAACCACTCAGGCATGGGGCCAGCCCCTACATTTTCTGAAATAAACCATTCCGATGATAACGTACTAAAGGCCCAGTGTGGAAAACTTGAAAAATCACAGACAACTATAAAGAAAAAAATGATTCTAACTACAGCCTGTCCCCAGGGAGAACAGCCTCAGTGCAGTGCTCGTTCCAGACTTTCTGCTCTGCTGTTTCCCCTGCAGAGGGCACACGCAACGTGGGTTCTCACGCCCTGTCCCGTGAGCCTGCCCCACATCCCTTAGGTGGCAGTGGCCTGTCCTCTCCACCTGGGTGTCCTCACTGACCCCTCCAGTCCCCTGCTCCGGCCGTGGGCCAGCTCCCATTTTCTTGATGGATAACGGAAGCCTGGTGGGCCTGACGCTCCCCAGAGAGGCTCCTGGACACGGCACCTCGGTCCACCCCTCCTCCCAGGGGCTGGGCTCTGGATTTCTTCCCAGTGAGTATTTTTCATTGAATTTTCTGGGAAATTGAATTTGTTCATTTGGTGGCATTGATTAGTCAATAGAGGAAGAAAAAATACGGTGGAATGGGTTAAATGCCTTAAAAATCATAAAGGGTATAACTGGAAAGAGTTGGAGGCAAATTAGGGTTTTTTTCTCTTTTTTTATATTGAGTTGAAATTCACATGACATAAAATCAACCATTTTAAGTGCACACTTCAGTGGCATTTAGTACCTTCACAATGTTGTGCAACCACCCCCTCTAGTTCCAGAACATTCTCGTCACCCCCGAAGGACACCCATCTCCATCAGCACTCACTCCCCATTCCACCCCCAGACCCTGACGACCATAGGTCCACTTTCTATCTCTGTGGATTTGCCGATTCTGGACACTTCAGGTTAATGAAATCACACGATGTGTTTCCTTTTGTGTCTGGCTTCTTCCACTCAGCATCAAGTTTCAAGGTCCTTCCAGGCTGCAGCACATGTCAGCACCCGTTCCTTTAAGGCCGACACTCCATTGTGCAGGGACCACATCCGGGCTCTCCCCCAGCCCACCCGTGCACACTGGGTCCTCCCACCTTTCGATAGCGTGACTCATGCTGTTTGGAGCTCCTGGCATTCTGAACTTGCAGATGCAATCTTGGCATTCTGGGGTCAAAACACCAGGCCATTCAGAATTGGCAGAAGATGGAAGAAACCCATAGTCCTTGGGAACCACGCCCTGGGCAGCCTGGTGGCCCAAAGATGACCCATGGGTCACACTTGCCGTGTTCACCATGGCCAGGCAGGGTCAGTGGAGCACCCCCAGGCACTGGCCATCCCCTTGGCCACTGCTGCTCAGAACACAGACCACCAGCTCTCCAAACACATGTGCAATGAGGCTTTCCTGCCCCACCTGGGCTTCCCTGGGTGTCACCTCAGCCCAGAACGGCCCTGAAGGTCACATCCGGAAGGGCCGATTCCCACCAGCATCTCAGAACTCCCCAGCCAGGATCTGTGAGCTGCTGGGTTTGTCACACCGCCCCCACCCCACCCGCAGGCGTGCCGGGAAAGGATAAGCAGATCGCAGCTCAGGAGCAGGAGAGAACTACTGGTACCAAGACCCAAAATAATTATGCTGAGAGCAGCCCACCATGGGTGCACAGCTGGTACCCCCCCATTTCTGTAAGGGCCTATGAAGCGCAAACTACCCCACGGTTGACAGAAAGCAGCTCAGGGGTTGCCTGGAGAGGGGACAGGGAGGGACAGGGAGGGGATGGGGACAAGGAGGAGAGGGTCTCAAAGGGGCACTAGGAGACGGGCGACGGACACTCTCAAATTTGAGGTGTGAGGGTTTTGCAGGTGTGTTCATGTTAAACACGTGAGTTTATCATGTCAGGCACACCCACAAAGCCGATCCTATCAAGGCTGGCCTGGCACCCGCAAGCAATGGCTGAGGCCAGCAAGATGTGCACCCGGAGGAGGAGAGACAAGAGTGAGCTGGGTGCTGGGCCGCCAGCAGAGACAGGTGTGTGTTGTCAGCAAAGGTAGAGGGGGCTGGGCTGCCGACCTCGGCTGGGGTCCCAGGGCCCTTTCCCTGGGTTCTCGGGGCTGAAGGGGGCGCTCTCGAGGAGGAGGGCTCTGCTGAGAACATCCCCGCCATGGCCTCTGCACAAACATGGCATGTCCCACCCTGACCACTTTCCTGTGCAGGAGAGCCTACCACAGAATGAAGGCGGCTCTCCTTGAAGGGGAAAGTGCAGCCCCTGCCCCCACCCTAGACAAGAAGCCCAGGGCTGCAGGACAGAGCTCCCCACAGCCTCACAACCCCCTCCCCGGCCTCTCAGCCCAGGCCTGTGCCTTTAAGCTGGACTGGCCAGACCTGGGGGGTGGGGAAAGCTCATGCCAACCCAGGGTCCCCATGGTGACCTGGTTACAGGGTGTCCCCTGCAGAGATGTTACTCTGTGACCGTGAAATTCACGTCCACCCAGAACCTGTGCATGTGACCTTATTTGGAAAAAGGGTCTTTGGAGATGCAATTTAGGGTCTTGAGATGAGATCAGCAGGGCACTGGAAGGGGGCAGAGAGCTGGGAACTGCCAGCTTTGGTTCAGCTCCCAATGTCCCTGAGTGGGGGTGGGGCGTCTATCACAGCGACACGTGGGCAGGTCGCCACCCAGGCGGGCTACAGCAGGCATCAGTGCCGCTCTTTGGGGCCACAAGACCGAGGTCCTCCCTTCGGAATAACTGACAGTACTGCCCCACCCCCCAGTACGGGCCTCCTACAGGAGCGCCCACACATATCTCATGAGCTTTTGTGAAAGTATTTACAAAAAAGTTAAAGATCTCGGAGAAAGTCCCTAGCCATTAGGTTTCCTATGTTGCAGCATCTCTGCCCACCTGCACTGCGCCTGCCTGGGAGGCCTGGGGCCCTGCCTAGACCTGTGGCAGATGGCTCCTGCCCCTCCCTGGGCTGCAAACCCTGCAGCCCTCTCTGAGTTGCATGGCCACCCCTCAGTGTGTTTGCCCACCCACCTCTGAGGCCCTGGAGCTGGGCTGCAGTGCCGGCCACCCCATGGGTTAGTACCCCAGGCAGGCAGCTCCGGGGCTGGCAGGGCGCGGGAGGGCCAGCTCTGGGGCACATGGGGCAGCCCTGTGCAGGGAGCAGCCAGGGCACCCTGGTACTCCGAGGGCCACGTTGGCCTGTGGTCGCTCCAGGTCAGGGCCTGTGGAATCAGCCTGCCACAGCAAGCCCCAGGGATGACGCAAGCACAACCTTCTCTGAAAGCCATCATCAGATCCGTGGACCAGTTTCAGAAGCCTCGGTGCGAGGGCAGCCACTTGGAAACTGAGATTACCTCGGCGTCACAATGCAGGGTGTGGGCGCTGCCAGGAGCAGCTCAGAAGGTTCAGGAGTTTGGGGGCGGAAGGGAAAGCAGCTCATTCTCTTCTTAAAACGAGAGTGACATTTGCTCTTAGGAAAGAGCGCCCCACAGGCCCCTCTCCCCAGGCGGCCTGGGGGTCCACAGCAGGCAGGCGAGCCCACACTCATCCTGGGCTAGCCCTTCCCAGATCCCCGCCCCGGGGCACAGCCATTCCCCTGTCTGTCCAGGCTGGAACACTCCCTCCTGGTGGGGACACGCGCTCCCCGTGCATCAGATGACAGGCCAAGCCGAGCCTGGCCCCCTCCCAAAGTTCCATCCTAAAAGCCAGGGAGCGTTCACTTGGGGTTGCAGGGACTGCCCTGTGACCAGTGACCCCGGAAGCAGCAGCTCCGGACAGCCTTTAGCATGCTGGCGGACCTGGGGTCAGGACAGGACCTGGTGGCAAGGTGGTCCCCGCTCGTGTCTGGAGCCTCAGTGGGAAGAATGGCCTGGTGACCTGAGGGCTGGGGTCAGAATCACCAGGAGCTTTCCTCACTCACTAGTGTGGTGGTGTGGTGGTGGATTCTGGCCACTGCTGCCGCCCCCACCCCCCGTCGTCATCGTTGTCGTCGTCCCCCTCCCACTGCCTCTGCATGGCGCCTCTGCATGGCCCCTCTACGTGGCCTGGGGTTCCTCACAGCATGGCTGCCGCAGGGTACTAAGGCTCCTTGCATGGCAGCTCAGAGCAACAAAAGCAAGTCCTGGTGGGAAGGTGGGGGCTGTAGGGCCCCTCTGACTGGCCTGGAGGTTGTCAGTCACCTCCACTGACCCCACTGTTCAGGAGTGAGTCACGAGGTGAGCGAGTCAAGGACCCTGCTCCACGAGGCTGTCCCAGAATCTGCGGCTGTGCCGCCCACAGTCCCTGGGTGGAGCAGGAAGACGCTGGATTCCAGTTCTCAGGAGGGGTCCTGGGAGGGGCTCCCTGCCCCCAGGGAAAGCCAGTGGGTGGGTGTGCTCCAGGTGAGCTGAGCACCAGCTCCATCCTGCCTGCCCCCAGGCTCCAGTCCAGAAAGCCCGTTTGCAGCAGCCACACCCAACCCAGCCCCTAATCCCAGGAGAAAGCCTGGGGTGGGCAGGGCACCCTGCAGCCCCAACCCTGGGAGGCCCTCTGAAGAGTCAGGAGGCCTGGATGGCCTGGGCTCACTCCAGGGGGTCCTGTTTGTCCTTCCCCTGGCCAAGGCTCAGCGGATGCAGACACAGACTTGCAACAGATGTGCCACCTGTCACAGGAAGATGAGCATGGAGGAGACATGGAGCACTCAGCACGGGACAGTGCAGGGCACAAGGCACAGGGCATGGGGAGCAGAGCCCACAGCAGGGGCCCAAAGCTGACCAAGCAGGTCCCACCTGCTCCCTGCAGCAGTCTGGCCGCCACACCCACTGAGACCATACCCTGGGCACAGGCCCAAGGCCCCACACGCTCGGCAGCCTGCTCATCCCATCGAGTGTGTCCTGAGGGCCACCAGGACCAGGAGGTCCTAGAATGGGGACACGGCAGAGGGAGCTCAGCCCCTCCCGCCCTCAGACTACTGATCTGGGAGTCCTGTGGCCATGCTGTCTGCTGGAGTGGCTATGTCGCCTCTCCACGTGCCAGAGGGCAGGCCTCAAGTGCTGGGTGCAGGAGCAAAAGTCACACCCAGCTGCACTGATCATCAGCAACAAAGCACAGGATGATTCATTTATACCCGCACAGGCACCACCAGCTGCCACTGAGGGCTCACCGGAGACGTTTATTTGCCCCCTTCCCAGAACTCCACAACCGTGTGCAACCACGCTGTGTTAGAACACGGACCCCTCCCCGCTGAGAAAGACAGGCCCAGGGAAAGAATACGCGTGACCGGAAGGGTGAGCCGTCCAGGAAGCAACACGAACCTGGGAGAACCCGCGTCTTAAGGAGCCAACACCGGGACAATGAATCATTCTCTCCAAGCAAGGAAGGCTCCTGCCCCACAGGAAGTCACAAACTGGGGGGCGTCCGCTCAGCCACTCCTCTCCTCACAGGCACTCAAGTCACAGCAAGAAGGCGATGCGGGCAGCAGATGACCTGCCCGAGGCCTTGGAAAGCCCACGGTCCCATCATCTCCAGCATGGGCAGCTGCCTGCGTGACCGTGCTCCCAGGACCACCTGTCCGGAGTGGAGTCACTTCCTTGACTCTTCGCCCACCGAAGACAAAGTCCTCTTCCAACCCAGAGTCTGCTAAGAGCTAAGAGCAGAGCAGGTGACGGCCTGTGCCACCCGCCCCTCGCGGGGCCGGGCCCTGCAGCCTCCCCAAGCAGGACGCTCATGCTCTGGAGGCAGGAGGGCCAGGGCACCCTGCACCCAGGTCCCAGAGCAGCAGGACCAGGCTTGGGAGGCCACAGTTTGGCCTAAGGTCACATGGGGCCATGGCTGGGCCTTCCGAGCAGCCCACCCATGCAGGGAGGGTTCTCCAGGCTGACTGCCCACGAGAGGACTGTAGCCATCTCCACCAGCTTTCTCGCCTTCTCTCCCCTCCCAACACCAAACACACTCAGAAGACCGAATAGCCAATGCTTTGGGTGGAAACGTCACAGGGTTTCCACACTGGCCATGTGGCTTTGAAAGCAACTCCTATCAAGTTGGTATGTGTGGGAAGCTCTGAGGGCAACTCTTCACGGGAACACGTCTATTAATAACGTCAAGCTCCGCAAGCTGGAAAAATAAAGTACCCACCTAACTTTAAGAATAAAGTCAAGACCACCTCCAATGATGCCCACAAAGAAGTCCTAACGTCCACCCGCGCGAGCCTGTATGGCCAGGTGCAACAAATCTGCTGGGAAGCATGTCGGGCTGCACGGGAAGCTGGAGGACCCGCCCCCACGTCCATTCTCGTCTCCAGCACTGGGATCCTCAGCGCCCCTGCCCCTGCCTTGGGCTTTCCGAAACTGTGTGGACACCTTGTCCACCCACTGAAGGAGTTTCCTTTTCCCCCCGGCTTTCCTCAGGCCGCCGGGCATCCGGCACCTGGGGCCTCGCACAGAACCATCTGCACCTGGAAACGAGCTCCGTCTTCATCAGTGTAGTTTGCACACACTCTTAACTCCGAGTTCTCTAGGAAAGCTGCTACCGTGTAAATCGAGGGAAATTGTCCTTTGCCGTGTGTGGAACTTTATCAAGAACTGCGGCCACTCCTGAGAGTCACAGCACGATGGCAGTGCCCCCGGGGTGTGAGAGACAGACCCACGTTGTTTCAGTCTGAACGGGTAACTCGCAAGGGCGGAGCAACTCTACTCACTGGCATAAGCAACTGACCTCATTTTTCCTTCTATGACCTGACGGTCGTGGCTGAGAATCTAGTTTCAGATGTACGTTTTATTAAAATTCTTACCTTTATTTCTCATATTCCTATTAAGGCATTAAGTTGATTTTTTAAACTAGGCATGTAATTAGGTTGTATTTTCTGGAACTTTCATTGCAGACAGTAAGGGAGGCATTATAGGATATTTGTTACAGAGGGAGCCGGAGTCCAAAGGGCTGAGAAGCCCCAGCCCACCCTGACCCCGCCCCCAGGCCTAGCCCTGCCCAGTGGGAGTGGACTGGGGCAGCACTGGCACTGTGGCCACCCGTGGACAGGCTGGGGCGTACACAGCATCACCTCCTGTCACCTTGGACAGAAACCTCCCACACCAGACATGGCTTACGCTGTGGGCGTACTGCTGAGGTCTCCCGGCAGCCGTCTTTCCCACACGGCCCAGCTCCACCTGAGAGCCAGCGTGAGGCTCAAACGGAGGCGGACCACGGCAGAGAAGGGCTGCCACCCCAGGGTTCCTGCCGGGCCAGCCCAGGTCTGCGTGGAAAGCCACAAACACCACACACGCACTAGCAACACGCACAGAAATCCTCCTGCAGGCGAGTAGGGGCAGCCCAGCCCTGCCAACTTCCCCGGGAGTCCTGATCGCAAGGGGTGCACCGCCCATGCCCACCCTGACAGAGCACCACCGGGCAGCCATGCAGGCCCCAGACAGGGAGGGAGACCTCACGGGAATAAGAGTCCCACACCTAGCCCCATCGTGCCCTCCCTCAAACCTAAAAGACGCACCACGGGATCGTGTCTGAGGAGCGTTGGCGCCAAGGCCAGAAACTGCAGCTCCATTTCCAGGTGTGTTAAAGGTACGGGGTTTCTTCAACCACAACTAACAGCTGAGGCTGCTCCGGCAGCATCCTAGTTACCTGAGAAGTGGGCTCAGGGCTGTGCACTGAGGTCCTTTTCTTACTGAGGGACCTCCTTAGACCCCTGACAGAGAAGGTGTACTCCTAAGTCTGAGGCCACTACACACGCCCGCAGCAGGCACACACAGGGCCAGCCCCTGGGATGTCACCGCTGGTCTACTGCCGACCAGGGACTTTGCTTCTCCATAGAACATGCAGACTGCACAGCCACTCGTGCCTGGCCAGGCCGTGCTCTACACAGCAGGTACACGAGGCTGTGGCCCCAAGGCCACCGCCCTCCTGCTGCTCTGTGGGAGCAGCACGACCAGCAGGGGGACAACGAAGAAGAATGAAGACATCAGGCCCGAGAACCATGCTCAGTTGGCCATTTTAAAAACAAAAGAGATCAAATAACAGTAAAAGAATGCAGAGCACACCCCTGAAGGTCCTAAACCTATGGCCTTGGGGACAATTATAACTGTCTGAACGTGAGGCTTAGGAGATGTGAGATCTCACCCTTTTGAAATTAGTTTTAATATTTCTGCCCAGAAGTTTTAAATCTGAATCGCAAGAACAATGAAAAAACCTCAATCTGTGAAAAGACATATTTTCCTCAAACACCCTCCCTCAGCTGAGACGGGCCAGGAGCTCAGCAGGGCCTCCCTGAGCAGGGCCGTGCCCAGCACCTGCCACTCGGGGCCAAGAGCCCAGCAAACCAAGCCATCGGCTCGGGCAGGTGGGGTTGCTTCAGAAGAGAAGTTTAAAAAACGTATGAGAACTAATTGCTTTAAGCAATGAATAATGAGCAGAGTTAAAAAAAAAAAAAAAGGAAACCCACTTTCTCCTTTTAAAACACCAATAATGCCTAAAAAAAGGCGCACAGGGCAAGCGCCTGCCGGAGCCCAGCCTCCTCCGAGGGGAAGCAGTGCCTGGCCCCAGGCACCAACTCCATCAGACTCGAGATCCTGTCGACCAAATGCTCGCAGGGCAGCAGCAACGGCTCAGCGAGGCGGCGAGCAGGTCACTGACACCAGGACACACGCAACTTCTTCACTAAAATAACACTAACACAGAAACTAGGAAAAAGGGGATTGATTTATTAAAGAAAAGTCATCTGTGAATTCCTCTACTTAAATTAGTACGCGTGACATTAACACTTTGGGTTAAAACATGCCTTCTCTCAAACAGCAAGCGGACTCTCCAAGCAACGCCTGCGGGTCAATCCCAGCAGCAGTCAAGGCCCAAAGCGACGCTGCGGAGGGCGGCGGCCCCCTGGTTTGTAAACACTGGCAGAGGCTGGACAGGGAGCCTTGCACACTGCCGTCAGCCGGCGCTTTTAAGCAGTAAGATCAAAGCACGAGAACAGCGGGCCCCCTGACCATCTGGGCAGGGGCTCTGAGGGTGGGGTCCCCTCCGGCCTGACCCTTCTCCTCTCCCCAGCCCAGCAGAACCAAGGGGTCTTCACGCTCTTCCCACGACTTGGCTGAGAAGTAAGAAGAAGAGGGCCTCGCTGGAACCCGCCCCCACCCCGCCCGGGCAGGCTGCAGGAGCAGCAGAGCAGAGGGCCAGGCCCGCCTACGCGCGGTTGAGGGTCTGGAAGATCCTGGAGATCTGCAGCATGACGGGGCCCGTCTCCGGGTCGTTCATCCACTGGGTGCTGCTCAGCGGGTTTTCAAGCATGTCTTCAAACGCTGCGGGAGAAGAGAGCAAAGCGGAGTGAGGGCAGCTCCCACGCAAACCCAAAGCAGCACCTCGGAGGGCCTTTCCTGTCCAACAGCCGCTTCACAAAAATGGCCACGCAGAAGTCCCTCTACGCAACCAGCCAACAGCGCCTGATCTCCTTATCAAATCAGCATCTGAAACCCGAAGGTAGTGTCTTGAGTTCTGATAGGGTGACATGGCTGTGTGTTCGCTGACTCTGGAAAGCAATCTGGCAACTGCTGTGAGGAATCTTCAAACAGTCGCAGCTTGTGGTCAGTAATCCCACTTCCAGTGCTCCCTCACGCACAGTCTGATGCAGAAAGACCTAAGTCTGAAGACACCTGCAAATTGAGTAACGTCTAATTGGAAAAATCAAATCTTAAGGCAAAGACCCTTAAAAAAACACTAGCCCATTTCTTCAAGGCAAGGGAAAACAGGATTGAAACAAAAAAACAAGCCACTAGTTGGGAAAAAATATTTACAAGTTATTTATCCAACAAAGGGTTAATCTCCATAATATATAAAGAACGCACACAGCTCAACAACAAAAAATCAAACAACCCGATCAAAAAATGGGCAGGGGACATGAACAGACATTTCTCCAAAGAAGATATACGGATGGCCAATAGACCCATGAAAAGATGCTCATCATCCAGAGAGAAATGGGAGAAATAACAGATTAGGGAACTAAAACATATTGTCTAACAAAATGATAAGTAATGATAATAATAATTAGTATTGTTATAGTTGTTCTTTATTAAGAGGTTACTAGGTGCATGTTTATCTGCACCATTATATTATTTGCTTAATTTAGGCTCTCCCAATCCTTACAAAAAATATGAGGGTACTATTGTCCATATTAAACGAATAGTGAAAAGGAATCTTCTTTTAGGGAGTCTAAATAATTTGCCCAAAGTCATATGTCTTTTAGGTAGCTAGATCAGGACTTGCATCTAGGTTTATCTGATTCCAAGTTTGTTTTCTCAAAAGTTCTATTGTATCTTCACTTCTCTTACATCCTGTCTTCCATCATTGTAAACTGCAGTTCCAAATAGCGTCACAAGCCAAGATTTGCCTTTTACATGACAAATATATTTTGTTCAAAAACCGGAAAAGTTTTATAATCTGCTTTGAATAATGCAAAAATCACAAACAATGAATCCTTCCTAGCTAGATTTTTCATGTTGACTTTATTTAATCAAACAGGGTAGAAGAAATCTCAAAAACAAATATAATTGTTTTTAGAGAGTGGAAGATAAAGAGCCTTAATAATATTTATGTCTTGTTATAGACTAATATCCTTGCCACTGACTAATGTGAAAATTTGAAAATTATCATGTCATGCTCATTGATTTACTTACTTCAGCAAACTTTTTTTATGTTCCTACAATATGCCAGACGTTGTTCTGAAATAGATAGTAATTTCTATTGCATGCTCTTGAAAAACTACTGTAATACAGCCTCAAGGAATTCAGCAAGTCGTGTCTCTCAGTAATGTCAATGAATAATAAATATGCAGATCTCTATTTAAAAAAAAAAAAAAAAAAGATGCTCATCATCACTAATCATCACAGAAATGCAAATCAAAACTATACTAAGGTATCACCTTACACCTGCTGGAATGGCAAAAATAACCAAAACAAAAAGTGACAAATGTTGGAGAGGTTGTGGAGAAAAAGGAACCCTCATACACTGCTGGTGGGAATGCAAACTGGTGCAGCCACTATGGAAAACAGTATGGAGATTTCTCAAAAAATTAAAAATAGAAATACCTTATGACCCAGCCATCCCACTACTGGGTATCTATCCAAAGAACCTGAAATCAGCAATCCCAAAAGTCCCACGCACCCCTATGTTCATTGCAGCATTATTTACAATAGCCAAGACGTGGAAGCAACCTAAGTGCCCATCAACTGATGATTAGATAAAGAAAATATGGTATATATATACAATGGAATACTACTCAGCCATAAAAAGGATAAAATCGTCCCATTCACAACAACATGGATGGACCTTAAGGGTATTATGTTAAGTGAAATAAGCCAGATAGAGAAAGATGAACTCTGTATGACTCTACTCATAGGTGGAAGTTAAACATAGAGACAGAGAACTGATTGGTGGCTACCAGGGAAAAGGGGGTTGGGGGGAGGGCACGAAGGGTGAAGTGGTGCACCTACAACATGACTAACAATAATGTACAACTGAAATTTCACAAGGTTGTAAACTATCATAATCTTAATAAAAAGTTAAAAAAAAACCTAGCCTATTAAAAACGTAACCAAGCAGTTCTTTAAAACGAAAACTTTGACTTTCTAGACAGTTTTACAAAATTGTTTCCCCAGCACACAGAGGTGCCTCCTAGCAGAAGGCTCTACAAGCCAAATGCTGGCTGGCACAACGGGCAAGCCGACACAGGGCCACGTGCCCTGCGAAGCAGAGGCAACACCAGACCTTGTCCCAGCAGCACAGCCTCAGTCACGTCAGTGACAGTGGCCCCAGTTTCCAGGCTTCATGGAAGCATTTCCTCAAGGAGCTCATGGCTACTCAGGGTCCCACGCTGACGACCTGGCAAGCCTCCCATCCTTAAGCAATCACGGGGTCCTCCCGGGTAAAGCCCTCTGACAACTAGTTTGCAACATCAGAAAGAGAACCCAGAAAGACAGCTGGGCACATAACACAACGGAACACAAAGTGTGGCAGCAGCATGGGCTTAGTGACCTTCCAGAAGGGCTGTTCCAGAAAGGTGCCAGGAGCCCATGTCCACTTCCGCCAGCAAACAGCACAATAAACTCCAGAAGGAGAAGAGCTGAACAAAAAGACGAGAAAAGCAGTTAAATATGAAAAACTGCACAGACGAATATTTACCCGAAGAGGACTTTCTTCTGCACGTCTTGGCTTGTGAATTAGAAACAAAGGCCACACAAAACAAAAGGGCAAATAAAAGTCTGCAACGTGTGACAAAGGGCAGATATTCTTAACACACAAAGAGTTATTAGCAGAGCTCCAAGATTAATACACCAGTGAAAAACAGACCACAGACAAGACGTGAAAGGAGACGCAGCCAGCCCACAGGCGTGTCCTGGAGGTGACTGGACAGAGGAGCACAGCGGATGCCCCCAGGTCTGTGTGGTGCAGGCTGCGGGAGAGCGCGCAGAGGACAGAGGCCCTGGCAGCAGAGACACATGAGAGCAGGCCACTGAGATGCTCATTATCAAGAGTATAAAACGTTCCACGCTGACTTGGTCATTTGACTCCCAGCTATTTATCCTTAGGAAATATGA
The DNA here is from genome assembly GCF_041296235.1 of Equus asinus. NCBI lineage: Eukaryota > Metazoa > Chordata > Mammalia > Perissodactyla > Equidae > Equus > Equus asinus. Next base: position 11,043,995 of record NC_091799.1, read on the forward strand.
TCTGCAGCCAAAGAAGCAGGCACAAAAATGGTTTACTGCAGCAGTAGGTCCAAAAGCCACAAACTGAAAACCAATTTAAGTGACCAGAAACAGAGGAACAGTATTGTTAACCAGTTGCAGCCTGGCTACAGAATCACATACCTGCACCCGTGGAAAGCTCTTGTTAAAGCAGCAAAGACAGGAGAAGACACATCAGACGTGACGTGAAAAGAACTGGACTGTGGTGTGGGGGCACCGTTACACACAGACCCTCAGGAGGAAACCCACCAAAGAGGGGATCAGAGGAGACTTCTGCTTTCTGCCTCATTCTTTCCTGCATTTTCCAAATTTCCTATACAAATATTTTACTTCATCTAAAACAATAAGGGTCACTAAAAAACCCTATCAGAAACGTCTGAACACAAGCTGGAGAGAGCCCCAGCAGGAGTCAACCTCCGCACCCACAGGTCATGATTCTCCACTACAGGGAGGCCGAGTGCCAGGCCTGAGCCGGGCAGGGCCTGCAGGAGAGGACTCGGCTGGTGAGAGCCCCTCGCCCTGCGCCCCAAGCGTGAAGGCCTGCTGTGCTGCTGCAGGCATGGTGTCGCCTGCCAAGTGCAGCCCAGGCGCCATTCCCCCCATGTGTTTGTTTCAGAAATGCGGGAAGGGCTCAACCTCAGCAAATGTACAGCCACACAACAATCCCCAGAGCGAGGGAAAAAGCAATCAGTAGAACTAACCACCCTTTCATGATGAAAAACCGTAGCTTCTAAACTGGAGGAAAAAGGGAACTTCCTTAATCTGACCAAATATATCTTCAAAAATTTTTTTTAAAAAACCCTACAGCAAATGGCAATCTCAGTGGTAAAGTATTAAAGAAAGCCCCTGGAAGAGCCTGTGGACAGCCCGGGCGGCATGTACTAGCGTCCTGGGGTCCACAGGAGCAGGAGAGACGGGCTGCGCTTTCAGGCAGAAGGGACGCTAAGCGCCTGGCAACGAAGGACGGACATCAACTCCCAGTAAGACACGTCACCCAAGCTCAGAATTCAGTACAAAGAGAAAAATTCTCCCCCTGACACCACACACACACTTCCAGGTAAATTACAGACTTAACAAGAAAAGCAAAACTTTAAAACTTCTAGAAAAAAATAAAGGTGAATGTCTTCCTGACCTTGGGATCGAGGGTTTTCTTTCAGGGATTTATGTCATAAATGAAACAGATAGATTCAACCACATCAAAATAAGGGACTTCTATTCATCGAAGTGAGTCCATAAAGAAACCAGAGACTGAAAAGCAACATCCGAGACACAAACAACTGATAAGGGATCAGTGTGTGGCGCACCTGAAGAACATTCTCAAGGAATGAGAAAAAACAAGTCAACAGACAAGAGGCCAGCAGATGAGGAGGCCTTTCAGAGCTGAGGGTCTATGAGGGGTTGAAACTTCTGGAAGGGGCTGAGCCTTAAAGATGAGTGAAATGGCAAACACCAGAAACACCAGTGCCTGCCAGGGGGCAGTGCCCCACCTGATGTCGGGGCCACTGCTCCCGGGGGGGGGGGGGGAAGGAGCACCGAGCGCTGCTGGGGGACGGGTGCAGCCCTTGGGCAGAAGAGGCTCAGCAGGCACATGCCCGGGGTCCCTGCCAGCCTGGCCCCAAGTCACGGCCTGGAGACCCTCCTGTGTGCACCAGGATGGCGCGGGACAGCCAGAGCAGCGCTGCACTGAGGAAGCCACGAGGCGGTGCCGCCGGGCAACAGAGCAGAGCCAGTTGTGGTGCAGGCACTTGGCGAGACTCAGCGAGGTCCTTCCCACACTCCGTCCACTTAGATGGAGGCAAGAACCAATGACAGGTCGTCTGGGGACACGGACACAGGCAGCAACACCCCAGGGAGAGAAAGGCATAATAAACACTCAGGCCCAGTCTCTGGAGGGAGGAAGACGCCCGGAGGCCCCAGAGGGCCTGGAATGCTCTAGGCTTTTTTAAGCTGAATGGTAGACCCATGGTGATTAGTTTTATTCTTTTTTTTTTTTCAAGATTTAATTTTCCTTTTTCTCCCCAAAGCCCCCAGGTACATAGTTGTGTATTTTTAGTTGTGGGTCCTTCTAGTTGTGGTGTGTGGGATGCCACCTCAGCATAGCTTGATGAGCGGTGCCATGTCTGTGCCCAGGATTCCAACTGGTGAAACCCTGGGCCTGAAGCGGAGTGTGCAAACTTAACCACTCGGCCACGGGGTTGGCCCCGGTTTTATTATGATTCTTTAAGGTTACAAAAATAATAAACACTTTTATATGTATGTTATATTTCACAGTCAAAACAAACACCAAAGAAGCCCCTTACAAATAGCAAAAGCAAAAGTCAACCCCAGCTTCTCAGAGGGTCCTAGCCTGCTGGGTGCTGTCTACACTCTCCCAGGCCTGGATAAGCCACTATAACTGGTTTTACAAAGCTCGTATGGAGTCATCCGCACAGGAGGCTGTCAGAGCACAAGCAGAGCCTGATCTCCGGGCCCAACTGTGACTCAGGCAGAAGGTACCCTGGAGGATGCTGCAGTGCAGGTGGGGAGAGCTACGAGGCACGCCGACAGCGATATCACTCAGACATCTGCGTGTGAGGGCGCGGCCCACCCATGAGTAAGCGTAAAGAAGGCACGTACCTAGTAACGTCTTAGGGTTGGTCAGCCCCAGCTGCACAACTGGGTTATCCAGGATAGCTTGAAAGAGAGGGCTGTCGGGGTCGATGCCCTTGTCCAGCTCCTCGGGAGAGGGCTTCCGGTCTCCCAGCAGCCACTCGCACTGCAAATGCAGGAGCAACAGACGGCCATTAGTTCCTCCTGGGACCCACCATCAACATCAGACAGGGAGGCTGAGCACTCCTGGTCAGCCTCAGGGCTGCTCGAACTTAAGGGACCTTAACATCAGAACAGACCCGCTGGACCCAGGTCTGCGCATGTTAGAACAGGCTGGCACAGGGGAGGAAGTGCTGACCTGGTTTTCTAGCAGGTCCTGGCACCACAGTGATTCAATTTAATGGCTGCAACTTCTCCACTCACTGAATGGGGCCTGCATGATGGCCCAGAATGTTGGGAGGAGAATTAAGAAATGCACTGGAACTTTGTTCCGGGAAGCAACCCTGGGCATGACTGAGCTCCTGCTATGGCCACTCAGTGAGTCCGGAAATGTCTAGCACACAGACACCTCGTATCTGTCTCGTTCACATGGGCCATCGACTCTACCACCCCCAGGTGGATGTGCCGTCGGCCCACCAAGGCCCTGGCCAGCTGCACTCCGCCCACAGCTGGCGTGTGCACAGAATGGGAGTCAATCTTAGGATTAACCGAACAAAGTAAACAAACTACACTCTCACTCATGGAATATGTACTTTTTCAGAAAGGCAAAACCCAGCACTTTCTCAGTATTTAAAGAATTTTATCTACCCTGCTGCTTCACTTGGAAGCGGGGATAACCGACTGCACCTGGCAGGCGGCAGACGCCGGGACTCAGGGCCCGCCCACCGAGGCGGCGAGAGTGGGAGCGGGACGGAAGGCTACTCACGGCGGCGGTCTGCTGGTTGTTGTTCACTCTGAGGGCATCTATCACCTCCTTTTCGTCGAATCCCATCTCCATCAGGGAAATGACAGCCTAAAGGAGAAGCGCGCAGACCGTTTAATGCTGCTCACTGCGAGCACGGCAGCAGGTCCGAGCAGCCAGGCCCTCTGGAGCTAAGCCGCGTTTCCCGGACAGCATCTCAGCAGAGGGCGATTTAAAATAACATCACAGGATCTTCTATTTCAAACTCTGCGTCCTTACAGCTTCACTGAACACTTCTTGGTTTTCTGAACAGAGGGACTAAAGCCAGGGAGGTGGAGGGCCGGCCTGCACTTGGCAAGACCAGGATGTGTCAGGGTCGCAGGTGGCCATGGCCAGGAGCCGCAGACGGGAGCTGAGAGGCTCGCTCACCAAGAGGCTAGGGGGAGGCCAGACTCACTGCAGCTCAACTCCAACCGAAGTGAGACAAAGATGTCATAGTAATTTGTGAAAGATGAAGATTTTCTTCAGGTTTTATCTTAAAAAAAACTAAAATTAATTTTAAACATCTTATATTTAATAAAATTTAAGCTAATTCCTGGAGGGAACAATGACCCAATGTTCAATGTTTGGGGGTGGGGTGCACATTTTCAGGACAAAAATCATATAACTAGATAATATACCCTTTATTCTTGACTTTTATCATACAATCTTTAAAAGGGTCAATTTTGCAAAAAAGGGTAAAGGTTTCATCAAATTTTCAGGCTTCTCTTAATTCTTTGAGGGTCAAATCACGCTTTTGAAGTCCCTAACGTCTCCTTCTTTCTGACGTCTCAGCGTTGTTGACCGGTCTAAGCCTGACAGACCCTCGGGTGTCGGTGCTGCACAGTGACGCGCCCAGCTCCCCAAGCACCCTCTGGTCCGACAAGACACTGCACCTCTGCAGGACCTCTGCAGGACGTCCACTTTCACTCTGCCATCAGTCTGGACTAGACTGTCAGATGTTTCAAAGAGAAGCCAAGAGAAAAGGCAGGCAGCTGGGGGTGGTAATCAGGAAAGACGCTTAACTGGTGCCAAATGGTCCAGCGAGTTGACGGGTCAGTACTGTCTGCTCACGCCCTCTTCCCTCTGCGTTCCTAGGCCACTGCCTAACTCCGACTCCATCAGGGCATGCTGGGAAAAGAACCTATCAGGCGGTGGTTTGATACTAGAGCTGCTAAGAGCACTAGGACCTACTGCTAAATTCAAGAAGAGGGTGGCCTTTTCTGTTAATTTCAATAAAAACTCTCCTCTCTCCTCATTTCTATCTCGGCCCAGGAAATGATGCCTCAATTCCTCCAAAGGATGATGCCCGGGGACACTCCCCCTGCCCTCCTTCCCAGTCTTTGAGGAAAGACCTTCTCATGGGCAGCACCGGGCGGGTCCTCACACTCACAGCTGCAAGACCAAGGGCTCTGCCAGCTCTGCACACTGCATGTTCCTTGTCCTGTCCACAGCTGGTAAGGGGCGGGGGGAGGACAGGGGGCAGCAAAAAGTCTGTCTGAGTCTCAAGTCCAAGCTTTGCCCTTCCCAGGAACCAAGAAACATCTCAATCTTCATGGGACTATTCTCCTCACTGGTCCAGGATCAGAGGGGAGGAGGGCTGATGTCCTGGCCCCAAGGGCTCCACAACCTTTTATAACCATTGTTTTAAGACAAGACATCTACAGGACGTTTCTGCCACAAAGAAGTAAAGGGCAGGGGCCAGCCTGGTGCAGTGGTTAAGTGAGCACGTTCTGCTTCGGCGGCCCAGGGTTCGCCTGTTCGGATCCCAGGTGCAGACATGGCCCCACATGGCAGGCCATGCTGTGGTGGGCATCCCACATATAAAGTAGAGGAAGATGGGCACGGATGTTAGCTCAGGGCCAGTCTTCCTCAGCAAAAAGAGGAGGATTGACAGCGGTTAGCTCAGGGCTAATCTTCCTTGGCGGGGCGGGGGGAAGAAGTAAAGGGTGATAGACACATATCTTGGTTAACTGAGCACATGAAGACTGTGACCAACCGAACCTGTACAGAAAGGGCTCAGAAGCAACAAAAACCACAAACTAACCAGCAGCAGCCTGATAGGACCACGCAGGACCTCAGAAGGGAGCAGGGGCCTGATGGGACAAACAGGACCCCATAAGGGAGCAGGGCCCTGATAGGACCACATAGGACCCCATAAGGGAGTAGGGGGCTGATGGAATGACACAGGACCCCACAAGGGAGCACGGGGCCTGACTGGACCACTCAGGACCCCATAAGGGAGTAGAGGTCTGATGGGACCACTCAGGACCTCATAAGGGAGCACGGAGACTGATGGGACTTCTCAGGACCCGTAAGGGAGCACAGGGCCTGTCTGGACCACTCAGGACCCCATAAGGGAACACGGGGCCTGACGGGACCACTCAGGACGCCATAAGGGAGCACGGGGCCTGACGGGACCACTCAGGACCCCATAAGGGAGCACAGGGACTAACGGGACCACTCAGGAGCCCATAAGGGAGCACGGGGCCTGACGGGACCACTCAGGACCCCATAAGGGAGCACGGAGACTAATGGGACCACTCAGGACCCCATAAGGGAGCACAGGGCCTGACGGCACAGCACAGGGGTCCCACCCAGGGTTCCAGTACCAGACATGGATTTGGCTCCCTGGGAGACTAAGATTAATGAGACACACTTCCCTCCAGACCTAGAAACACTAGACTAAAATAAAACAGAAATATTTTTAAAAGCATAGCTGAATCCCTAAGAAAGTTAAATGCCCAAGCGACAGAAATAAAAAGGCACAGCAAACCAGCCCGATAAGAGGGTGTGCCCTGGGAGGGGCAGGAGGCATTATCAGGGCCTGGGGTTGGGATCTAATGTCCACACACTGACAGGACATGGACCTTAGGTCCACACGAGCTGGCGAGCTAGAGTTCAACATTAGGACTCTGAAAAAGTGTGCACCCCCAGAGAGAAGAGGAGCTGGAAAAAGCACTGCCTCTGTGCAGGGAAGATCAAGCCCAGCGCCGTGGAGCTACACTTTATGCATGGCCAGGAGCCCTGCCAGGACGGTTAGCATGAAAACCAGCCCCTGGCTGGAGGTCCCGTTCAACCCTGCAGAAGCAAGCTCAGAATCATCCGAGATGGGTACCCCACAACCCGGCCACACGCGGTCCCCATGGAAACACAAGCCACAGGTAAGCCCATGATGGAGCATCACACCAGAGAAAACCAGGCCACAAGCAGAAGGAGAACACAGGGAATCCAAGCCCTAACACTGGGAGCTCACAGATCTACTATCTGAAAGAAAATGTAGCACACTTAAAATGATGAAAAGTGCCCGAGAAGAAATGAAAACCCTAATAAAAGAACAGAGCGGTGAAGAAAGACTACGAAGATGCAAAAACATCAAAAATGATCTGACAACAGAGAGGCGGCCATAACAGTCTGCACAAATGTCAGCTGGCCAAGCTCAGCCAGGGACGCCCTGCACCCTTGGTCCTTCAGCCCAGATGCCACAGTTACAGGATGGTGAGCAGCCTGACCAGCCTCCCCCATTCCCAAGGCAACCCCACACAGCGCCTGATCCTCCAGGCCGTGGGCGGCACCCAATCAACCCCGCAGCTCAAAGACTGCTGTAACACCGACAGGAACCTAATGTGAGTTTTTCAGGAGATGACAGACCTGTCACCTAATTATTCACAGGAAAATACAGCCGCCTGAATTCAAGTGAGGATAAGTTAAAACTGAACCTGGGAACTCAAGTCTGCCCCCCAGGCCTGACTATAAACTCCTCACTCAGCTTTACATTCTCCAGGGCGGGGCCCACTCAGTTTGTGGTCGGGGACAGGGCCCGAGCGTCCTCTGTACAGTGTGGCCTCAAGAGGTTCTAGAAACGGCAACTCTACCTGGCTGGATCCAGGTCCAGGAACACATACCCGAGAGTCAGCCCGAAACTCCCTTTTCCTCCGGATCTTCTTAAAGATTTCCGTCAGCTCATCTCTGGGCTCCTCGTCTCCCGTGCTAGTCCCAGCAGCAGCCTCGGACGCCGCCTCAGCCTCGGCCCCCGCCCCTCCTGACGAGGCTTGGCCTGGAAGAGGTGCGTCTATGGTCGGGTCCTCCGCGTGCTCGATTAGCCACTCCATAGCTTGAGGTACCGACATGCTGAAAGGTAAGGAGAGGCACTTTCCAACTCCCAGGACGACTAACAAGGGTCTTTTATTCCTCGACATCCAAGGAAAGCCTCTCAGATTCTAACAACTTTCCAGCGTTAGCTGGTGACCCCTTGTAATGAGCATCTTAATATGGGTGGGCCTGAAGCTCTGGCCCTTGCCCCAAACCACCCCAAGACCCTGGCCGGAACACAGAAACCCACCGACGAAGTAAAGGGAACCCAACCCATGGGGTGCACGTGAGAGCGCAGGTCTGAAGCCAAAAAAAAGAGCCCAATGACCATCCTTGGTTTGCAGGTCATTTATTTTAGATCTGAACGCAGACGCGGAGGCAAGTACTAAAGATAAGAACCTGCAGGAGACTACTGAAAGTGACACCACACGCACCCCGGGGTCACCAGTGTCCCTGCCACGAAAAGCCTTCCATTTGCATTCCCAGAAAACGACAGCCCGATGAGGATTTACAGAACAATCACTACATGTCAGTTCCCAGTAAGAGTGGAGCGACTTCAAACTGTCCTGGACACTCTGAGGTGCCCAAATGAGTGACTTCCAGGACGTGCACTTCGGGTGCCCCTTTAAAAACTCACACATGTCACAAACGATTCGATCATGAGTTTGAGGTGGAAAGATGTCCCTGATGGGGGAGCCCCACAAGACTAAGCCCCCCAGCATCTGCGGCAAGGGAAGGTGGCCCCGGACGTACTGGTTCAGCCGCAGGGCCTTCACGGCTCTGTTCTCGGGAAAGCCCATCTCGGTGAGCTGCCGCAGAGCTGCCTCATCCACTCGCTCGTCCTCGTCTTCATCCAGCATGGCTGCGGGCGAGAGACGCGCAGCCGTGAGGGCCCCAGGCAGGCCTGGCCCGCTGGAGGGGTGCTTCCCTGGGCCCCCTTGGAGCTCAAACACTTTGCCTGAGCACCAAACATTCGTGACAGTTCTCTTAAACCTCAGAAAACCTGAGACACAACCATCAGCTCTCACACATATAAACAAGGAATAACGGTATAAGCAGTGCACTGACCCCACGTCAACTGAAAGCAGAAACACAGAGAACTCGGAACTTCTCCAGGTTCACTGCTGAGGGCCCTGGGGGCGGGGAGCTGCAGGCGGGAGCTGACGCGCTCTGAGGCAGGGCGAGCAGCGGGGCCGCACGCAGGGCATGCAATCTACCTGGGGCTCGCTCGTACCATTTGCCTTCTTAAACAATTCGACTGCGTCGGGGTTCAGCGCTAACAACTTTTGTGCCACCTCAATGAGAGACACCAAGATTTTCCGGAGTTCTGTCTGGAACTGCAGTGAAAGAAAAAACAGGATCTCATTTCTCCAATGCCCAACAAATCCACTTGGATCTGTAACTACACTCCCCGTCCTAAAACTCCAGACCTGTGAGTCAAAACTACGTTGCTTTTCATTCAAGAATGTTGGGGCCAGCCCAGTGGCACAGCAGTTAAGTGCGCATGTTGCGCTTCGGCGGCCTGGGGTTCGCCGGTTCGAAACCCAGGCACAGACATGGCACGGCTTGTCAAGCCATGCTGTGGCAGGCATCCCACATATAAAGTAGAAGAAGATGGGCATGGATGTTAGCTCAGGGCCAGTCTTCCTCAGCAAAAAGAGAAGGATTAGCAGCAGTTAGCTCAGGGCTAATCTTCCTCAAAAAAAATAAAGAATGTCAAGATCAGCAGAGGAAGAAGAGGGATTAGACTGGAAGAGAAACACTACGTCTCAGGAGGGGCCTGGAAAGAGGACAGGAAGGAGAGAGGCTCCTGTTGGCACAGGTGCACTGCACACACGGGCTCCTGGCTAGCGACAGAGAAAAAAACATCTGGGGACATTGCTCAGCCCTTTATCCAACGAAGAAAGCATCTGGCCCACTGGCAGCAAAGCAAGCGAAGAGCCGTTCTTTGGCTCCGCTGGAGAAAAGCAGACTGATTCGGTGGGCTCCAGAGACACGGGTCTCAAATTCTCGTCTGTCTGCAAGGATGGCTGGCGGGAAGAGTCTGCTGCAGCCAGTTCATCTTCTCAACAGAAAGAGAGGCTGCTGGGAAGGCATCAGAAACCGCCACAGACTGGCTCCCAGCACCAGGGCCCAGAATGGGGGCCAATTGTCCCCTCTCCCACAACAAGCCTCAGACCTCCTGTGGGAGACGCCACATCGAGGCAAACACTACAGGCCAGGGAGGCACCTGTGCCAGAGTTCTATGCCCTGGTCACTACAGAACTCTCTGGAAGAGACCCTGAGAGCGGCCTGTGGCTAAAAGGCGGGGCTGTGGCAAAGCTCTCCGATTAGACGGCATCAAGCAGGGGGAGATAGCCCTTCTCCCCCAGCCTGTGTGGCGGGGGCTCCCCAAGTCCTGGACTGGCCCCCAGAGCCTGGAAACAAGCTGCTCTGTTAACTCAGAACGTCCCAATCCAAAGTCACTCTGAGCCCGTGTTTCTAGCTAAACTCAGGGCAAAGCTCTACCATTTTCCCAATAGCATCTACCTTTCAGTCCTGCCTTCAGATGTCTTTTTTAAACTTATTTCAAAATAATGTTGGTTTGCAGGAAAGCTGCACATAGGACCCGGGGCCTGCATGCCTCCCTCAGCTCCCCACGTGCTTCTCAGGAACCGCACAGGCCCTGCAGCTGCAACGGCACACCTGTGGCCCTGCGGCCGAGCACTCACGTCTCTCGTGCTGGTCTGGACCGCGGCCCGGTCCATGTTGTAGGAGGGCAGGTTGGCGGTGGCTTGGAGGATAGCGTCTCTGTCGGGGGCTTTCTGGTCTTGTTTTTTCTACACAGAAAAGGAACAAGAAAGTCAGAAATGAACGTAAGAGCAATGAGAGGCAGGGTTATGTACACTGAGTAAAGAGAACTCTACCCAGGGAGATTCCGTGTCCTCCAGGAGTTGGAGCGGTCCACCCCTGGATGAGCTGGGAGGGTTCTGTGCACGCCTCCCTCAGGGATAGGAGACTGGACGTGATGCCTGCTGTAACGAGAGTGTGGCAGTGCAGGACGGGGAGACGACGGGCATCACATGGGCACGCAGCTGGGCAGGGGTGAGGCTGACTTCAGGGGAGCCACACCGGCCGGCAGGTAAGCCCAGCTGGAAACAGGTGCTCACCTTTTGCTCCTTCTGGAACCTGCCTGACAGGACAGTAAAGGGATAACATTGGTAGAACTCCCGAGAACAAGAAGAATGCGGGAGGAGACAAAACCAGGAAAGACAGCAACCAACTCTTAGAGACAGAAAACAGACGGGCTCAGCAGAGCCATGAGCGCCATGGCCAGGAGTGTGCGGAGCAGCCAGGCCAGGCCTCTCCACAGCCCCTGGGCGGGGGAGGTATTAGCGGCACTGGGACAGGAGTGAGTTGTAGGCACCGACAATGGTGTTCCACCACCCTGCTCAGCTGGCAACCACCTGGGAGAAAGCAAAATCGAGAAGCCATGAGCCAGGGACCCCAGGCTCAGCGACAGAAGGAGGCATCATCTGACTCTTGGCAACAAGATGCAGCCATGTGCCACTGAGCTAAGGACAAGGGGCAGGAGAGATGCAGCCAAGGGGCGGGAGGGGCCCTACAGTGAAGCCACCAACAGGCACAACCCCCCAGGCTCAGAGAGTGGCCAGTGAGCGTCCCGTGCCTCTGACGGGGACAGACAGCCAAGGAGCACCAGGGGGGTGAGGAAGGCCTCCCCACAAGAGGCAGCGATCAAAATAAAGAGGCACAGGGGCTGGCCCCGTGGGCGAGTGGTTAAGTTCGTGCGCTCTGCTGCAGGCGGCCCAGTGTTTCGTTGGTTCGAATCCTGGGCACGGACATGGCACTGCTCATCAGACCACGCTGAGGCAGCGTCCCACATGCCACAACTGGAAGGACCCACAACGAAGAATATACAACTATGTACCGGGGGGCTTTGGAGAGAAAAAGGAAAAAAATAAAATCTTTTATAAAAAAAATAAAGAGGCACGGACAGGAGAGACATGCAGGGAGAGAAGAATGTTCAAACACCAGAGCACACGGCTTCGCCACACTCAGGCAACAGGATGCTACGAAGAGCATCTGAGAACAGAGATCCAGTTGGGAAACTTAAAAATATTATAGCCAGATGAAAAAGGCTGCAGAACAGTCTGAAGATAAAGTCAAGGAAATCTCTCAGAAAGCAGCCCCACGTCCAACGAACAGGAGTCCCAGAAAGAGAAAAGAGAAAACGAGGGGAGGAAATTATCCAAGAACAATCCAGAAAAACTTCCAGAACCAAAACATGTGACTTCACCATGAAGGGAAGACCTGCATCAAGGCAAACTGCAGAACCCCGAACTCTAAAGAGCACCAGGGGACCCCGAAAGATCCCAGGGGGAGGGGAAGAGGAAACAGACCACAGACAGGGCAAGGGGAACGAGCCGACCCTGCGGAAGCCACGGAGATGGGGACCAACGCCTTCGTCACGCACAGCACACAGCTAACGCTCACGCACAGACGCTGAACGCTGGAATGCGCGGCCTCCAGAGCTACCTCCCCTCCTAGGTGCTGGAGGAAGGCAGGCTCCCCCAAACCAGGGGGACAAGTAAGGTGAGACACTCCATTCTGCAGGAGGGAGCAGTGCCCCAAGCCCCCACCCGTGACAGTCCCCCTGCATGGTCCCCGGGCCCTGAGCAGGGCAGACTGCCCTCTGCACTTAGATCGTGTCATAGGGCACAGCCAACTTTACGAAAGGACACAACCCTCGGGAGGCCTGACCCAATCAGGTGAATTCTTACAAAGGATGGGGCTCTTTCGGGCTAGAGAGATCCAACACGGGAGAAATCCTGGTACTGGTTCTGAAGACGCAGGGGACCGTGTGACAAGGAAAGTGGTGGCCTCCAGGAGCAGCCAACAAGAAAACAGGCCCTCTGCCCTTCAAGTGCAGGAACGGGGCTCTGCTGACCACCTGAGGGGCCCGAGGCAGACCCCCAGCGTCTCCAGAGAGCAACACAGACCTTGATCTCAACTCTGGAAACCCCGAGTGCAGGGCCAGCTGAGCCCACCCACTGCAGCCGACAGACCTGCAGGCTGAGGGCTGTTTGAGCCGGAAAGTCTGTGATAACATGTCAGGCAGCAACAGGAAATGTACACAGACTTAGAAGATTTAGAAGGTTCCACCCCAGGAGAGGGGCAGGGAAGCCCACACTGAGCAACAGGCCTGGAGGCAACAGATGCAGAGGGACGCGCCGGAGGAGCTGGAGGGACGCCTCCAGGAAAGCAGGAAGGGGAAGACGGCCTCATACATGTGACCCCATTTCCAGAGGGATTTATCAATTCTGGTGAAAAATTTGAAAAAATGAGCAATAAGCCTATTGAAAACAAAACAATGAGGAAATTACTGACTCCAAGAAAAAGAAACTTGTATGAAACAAGGATAGATGATTTTAGTACACTTTGCTCACAGCCAAAAACACTCACAAAATGATAGTAATGGTAACTCTGACATCTTCTTCAACCAACATCACGATCTAACAGTCATGCGGGGAGAGAGGGTGGCAGGGCTGGGGGAGGGGCTGTGCCCAGATCATCAGGAAGCCGACAGAGTCTGACACGGATAATCCAAGAAATAACAATATATGCGTGTTGTTTAGAGATCAGAAGCAGGATTACTGAAGAAACAGGGAAAAGAGCTATGCAAGGTCGCCTTTATGGGGCATTACTCAGGCGGGATAGGAGGCTACTCATTTTTATTAAAAGATTTGTAGTTTTATTTGCGTTTTTCAATAAATGTGTTACTTTCACTTAAAAATTAATAATAATTTGGGGCCGGCCTGGTGGCACAGTGGTGGAGTCTGCGCCCTCCGCTTCAGCTGCCCAGGGTTCACAGGTTCAGACCCTGGGCAGACCTACACACTCCTCGTTAACCCACGCTGTGGCAGCATCCCACACACAATAGAGGGAGATGGGCACAGATGTTGGCTCAGCAACAATCTTCCTCAAGCAAAAAGAGGATGATTGGCAACAGATGTTAGCTCAGGGCCAATCTTCCTCACCAAAATAATAATAATAATTCACAAAAACAGGCATTAACATCTCACAATGTTTCATTTTGCAAATACGTACAGAGAAAAGGTGAGCAGCCAAGTGAAGCCTGCAGCACCCTGCAAGTTAAGGAGCCACAGTGACGGAGGGGACCACCATTTATATAACTGTAACTTGAGAGCTACGATCCGCCCGCCCGCAGTTCTCAGAAGCGGCCTGACTCAGGCCCAGATCTGGCTGCTGGAGATTGGGTGAGCAGCTTGCCCGCGTGCGTGCCCGTGCTGTGGCCAGGTGTGGCCACAGATAAGAAGGCAACCAAGCCCAAAGGCACTCCTCCCATGCCACTTGTCCCAGAGAAGACCCTAAAATAGCTCGTTCCACCATCAGACCCATGGCCCAGGGCCAGAGTTTGGCCTGTTTTCTCTGGGGTGAATGCTCTTCCTAGCATTTCAAAGCATGAGCAAGAAACTCTTCCCCCTTGAGATAAGCAAAGAAAAAACTGAAATTAATGTGGCTGCCCCTTTAAAACAGTAACGCTGGTCTGCACCTGGGCACAGGCACGAGATCTGGCGCAAGAGGAGAGCGAGGCCACTCACAGACAAACCCTGCACTGTGCACTGAGCCTTCCAGACCAAGCTTTCTGGAGCCGGGCTTCTGGGGTAGCCACTAAACAAACAACAAAGCACACGGTTTCCCTACGGCACCTACATCCGTGGGAAGACGCAGACAAACGCAAACTCCAGGGGACATCCAACTCTGTCCCGAAGAGCCAGATGGGACAGGCAAGCCGGCCTCCCTGGGAATTACTCAGTGAGGGCGACGCTCCAGGCGAGGCGCAGAGTGCCCTCCGTCACCCCTCTGCAGGCATCTTCCTGGTTTCCTGGGGTGGTCTTGATCAAGTTTCTGACCTCGTTCTGTCAGGACTTGCTTGAGGAGAGGGGGACGGCAGCTTGAGAGTTAAACCCTCCCTCGTGAACGTGCCGGCTCTCTCCTCTGCAGCTGGGAAAGCAGAGCGAGGCTTCTGTGTGTGCCGGACACTCACCCAGCAGCCAGGATGGGCGGTGGTCAAGGGGCTCAGCCTCAACTGAAACCCCCAGAAACCCTCTCTCCTGTAACTACGGGACCATGCTGGGTCTGTGAATCAGGAGACAGACGCCTCTTCTTAACAGCCTTAATTAACGTGGAAGGCTGTCACTAACAAAGATGACCAGTGCCAAACTCTGACACTTACCTTTTCTTCTGCGGAGACATCAGCCATCTTAGGAAGTGGAGTTGGAGCACGTTTCTTTATCAACAACAAGACATCTAGGGAAAAAAGTATGTCTATGAAGCTGGGTACCATCTCACCTCCATAAAATGGCATAAAGGATGCTACGTGACCCGGGCAGAGAAACAAGGGTCCCCCAGTGCCTCCTACACAAGCCTACCCTTCTCTCAGTCTTCATGTCTGCACGCCCCTGCTCACGTACAGGGGCTCCCAAGCCTGCAAGGACCGGGCTGTGGGTCACCAGAGGTGACTGGTGGCCCAGGAGGCAGACACAGCCCAGCCCTGACAACTGTGCAAAGAATTGGTGGAAATCTTGCAAAACGTTCTCATTTCTGAAAGCCTGTGAGGTTGGAGTTTGGTCTTCACCCTCAGAGCTGAACACCTGGGGTGTGGTGACACCACAGTCCACAGTGCTGGTGAGCTCCACCTTGTTCTCAGCTTGACCCTCACACTCAACAGAGGTCTGTACACACTACTTCCAATATTTTCAAAATATTATTTAAGGGAATCCCAGAATTAAAACTGTCCTTTGAATGACTTGTAGAAAACCAAGGTTTTCTCCCCAAGCACCTCCAGACATAAAATGCTACGTGACTAAAGGAATGTGTGGACAGTAAGCATGTCGAGGGCATCCGAAAGCAGCACCACAACTGGGCTCTCCAGCCCACAAACAAAACCCGCAGTGGCTCTGGAGGCCTTGGTTTCACTCCGAAACACAATTAAGAATAAAGTTCACGTTTGGATTCTCAGATGGATGCTGCTTGCTCAATTTCAGTTTCTGCTGTTTTCCAGGAGTAATCCATATGTGCACTTTGTTTAACACAGGGAAACGAAACCATTTCAGCCAAGCCACTTTTCTCACTCAGACCCAGCCCAGAACACGGGCGTCCACATGGAGGCACCTCCGCCTCTTGGCCCAGCCCCGCACCGGCCCCCACCGCTGCCCGGGGCCCTTACCTTTGTCTTGAATGCACTCCTCCAGGATGGTCTTGGAGTCACTCAGCACCCTCTCAGACGCAGCATGGATTAATTTGTGATGGGTCACACTCTTGGGGTCTTCTAAACTCCCGTGAGCACACTAGGGGAAAAACCATTTATTTCAAGACAGGAAATAAATGAACTGTAACACTAATAATATAAAACCTGACACCCAGGCCACACCAGGAATTTACTGCTTTTTCTTACTAGCTAAGAAATTAAGGCATAGATGACATCAAAGAATCCCTGTAGACGGTGGAAGCCAAACGACATGCACAACACCGATCCCCGAGGGCGGCGATCTGTCCCCCAACCCACTAAGCACTCATGGACAGGGTCACAGCTCTGACATAAAATACCCTGCTGCAACTGTGCAACCTGAATCGCTTTCCTCACCTGGAAAGGCCTGGAGAGCAATTTAAAAATGAAAAGACCAGGCCCGTTGTTTCCCAAAAATCTAAAGATCTAGATGTGATTTCTGCACTTGTTTTTCTTCCTTCCACAGACACATGAAACGGAGCTGAGAGATAAGCAAAACGAGAAGGCTGGGCCAAAAAGAGCAAGAAACAGGGGCCTGACCATTCAAACGTCCACAGACCCCAAGAAGACACAACTAGCCTCAGCTCAACCTCCTGCCCACCAAGCGACGGTCACAGAGACCCCAAAGCCAGCTCCAGACGCCACTGGCTCCCCTCCTGGGAGCTCAAGGGGGAGCGACTGGCACACAGTTGTGCCTCACTGACCGGGGCCCTAGAAACTCCAGACCGGGGACGGGCACCGCGTCCTCAGCCACGTGTGAAAGGCGTGCGGGGCAGTAGAGGGCAGGACGGAACCAGCGGCGCACTCCCCAACACACACACGCTCCTCGTGGCTGCTCTCCCCGACCCCAGGGGCACCCACCTCAACGGCTACTGACTTCCAACTCCAGAAGGGAGCCCGAGCAGAGGCCCCATAGACCCCAGCCAACCCTGTCGTCAACATCTAAAGATCGCAGGCGAACTACAGACACTGATCATCATTTCAATCAGGGTTGTCTGCAAAACAACACAAAACATGCACAATGCTGTGGCTACGTGCATGTCACTGGATGACGGGTTCTGCCTTCCTTTGCTTGCACGAGGCTTTCTGATCGCCAAGCAGCTTACCATTTTGTGAAGAGCGAGCAAATGCTGACACCCCAGGTGGTGAAGAGTCAGGGGAGCACACTGTGCCTGCTCCTTCACGCGCTGTGCATGCTCACCTGTCTTCACCCTGCTGTCCGCTTCAGCACCCACGGCGTGCACAACCCCACGCACACAGCACACCAGACAAGGGCACCCACCTAATCAACTGTGGCCCCTCCCCCTGAGCCAGAATCTGGGGGTGAGGGGAGTGGGGTCACACCTGAACACCTCGGTAGAATCCACAGATGCTTCTATAGCCCGGGCTGAAAACCCCACAACTCAGAGGAGAGCCGTAACTGTCCCCTGGCTCCTGCTGACTCCCCGACGATATCAGATGGTGGAGTCAAGTGAGGACCAGGAATGCAGCAGCCTGGCCAACAGCTCCCTGGGTGCTCTCTCGACACCTGTGGGTGGCAGCACCAGCCAGGCGCGAGGGAGGCTGTGGCAACACTCAGGACGTGCCCACCGCAAGGCCCCAGCGTCAGGGTCCTCGTGGCCTTCCTTGGGTCAAGCAGGACTCCCTCTCGAGCAGCTCGGCAGGCCCCACTGGCGGATTCCTCACCACCTCCCTCCGCCACCATGGAGACTCAAAGATACGCAGCACACACACTGCGTACCAGAAAAGAAGGAAAGATCTAAGGACGTACTTCACCTCACCTCTCAACACTCGCATTTTAAGTAGAATTTTCGGGAATCTAACACTGAAAACAGGAAAAGAAGATCATGAAGCTTTCAGGGGTCGTCAGACATGCCCACAAAACTGGCGAGGCTGGGGGTGGCGGGAAGGTGGAATTCAGCCAACGTAAGGTTCACTGTCACCACTCAGGACGGAGCAGAGAAACGCCACCCCCGTATCCCCTGAATCCGACTCTGGCTCTGCTCCCAGAATACTGCTGCGCTGCTTCTAACTCTGAAATTGGCAGGCTAGCTGATCTGCCAAGCTCAGGATACAGTCTATGAAACACAATACCGCTTCCTAAAAACACTGAACTCCGAGGCGTGTCGACTGGGTGCCAGGAGCAGAACCCAAGCATGAGTCACCCCACTGCAGGACGACTTCGCTCGACTCTGTTCTCACCATGCTGGGGGTGGCAGCAACAAGCCCAACGAGGCCCAGCGCCAGAGCAGGGAGCCTCTGACCCCGCCCAAGCCCGCCTCCTCCCAGAGACGCACAGCAGTGGGTCCTCTTACACTCAATGGAATCTGTCATCTGAAGACACGCCTTCACATGACCTAAGAAATGTTAAGAGCCACCTGGCAGGTATCATGTTCCATCTGGCCATTTCATGAACTCGCACCATACAGAAACCACCCCACCGCATCACAGGTATAACTTTCTTAAGCTCATTAACCTCCTCTTATACAAGACGGTTGACTCTGCCCATTCCCACTCCCGGGCAACAGGGGCTGGAGACCACCATGGCGACCCCAATCCGCATAAAACCAAAAGGCCAGGCAACAAAGGCAACCCACTTCTTTAGGAGTCATGATAATAAAACCCCCTTTAAGAAAGTAATCCACTCCCAGGAGTACTGGGGAGGAAAGAACCCCACATTGTCCCCTCAAGGTAGAGGGGAAAGACGAAGGAAAAAACAAAGCCAGCTTAGCACACATCAGGGGAGCCTGCGGAGGAGGAACAAGCTCAGACATCCATGTGGGCCGCACCGTCTGCAGCAGGGACTGGTTTCCAGGGTGACATTCAAGCACCCAACTTGAGAATTCTCTTTCCTAAGTAACGCATTCTGCCAGCTCAAGTGGAAGCGCACTCTGCCTACAGAATGGCATGGGCGCCGAGGCGGGAATACTTTCTGATGACTTCTGGTTCCCAAGTCCCATAATTTATGTCAGCTTTTTGGGTGTGAAAGTCCCCTGCTGATCGGATCCTCTACACCTGGAGAGACTGCAGAGTGGAATAAAATCTCAATTTAAAGTAGGATAATGCACCCAAAGTTCCCAAATGATACATCTTAATACTGACTGGAATAATAAATATCGGGAACACAATAATTAGCATCACACCAAAACTGGCTGCCTAATGAACCTCCAGTGCTCCCAAAATTCATTAGCAAGCATCTGTGGATCAATCAAACAGTTCTCACTTCCTGTTCCTCTTCATAAAATAATATTATGATAGTCATGTAAATCCATACTATTAGTGAGTTAATCTAAATACCACACTAATTTACCCACTGACTTCTCCCTGCTCGCCTCAGCAGATGACATGCCACGTCCATGCAGCTCTGAATCAGCAACCCATCTATTCTGTTAACCCACACGTTAGTTTTGACCCCACTACAAGCCTGGCCCTGGATGTGTGGATACAAACCCAGCCCTCAGGAACTCCCGCCCTGGGGAGGGGAGAACACGGAATCTCAGGCAGGTTTTTAAACAACATGCGACAACTAGACAAGCTGCAGTGCCTGGCTCTCAGTCGACACGCCCACAGAGCCCCCGCCTTCCAGACGGCAAAATCACACCACCTAGGTCAGAGGAAAACAAAAGTGGCCAAAACACAGCTGCTCCTCCAGTGTGTGAGCCCAGGGCCCCCTCCTCCTTGGTGTATCACTGAGGCCAAGGCAGCACTGGTATTCACATCCTGCTGTTCCAGAAGGGGGCCAGCTCTCACAATCAGATCGCTCTCTGGCCAGCCCCGGACCCCGGACAGCTACACAACAACTCCATGGAACCATACTCACAAAAGTGACTCAGAAGGATTTGTGGGTAGTTACTGTAACTGGAAGTTTATCCTTGGAGAGCACACTTAGGTTTATTTTAACAGCACACCTTATCACAAATACAGATAGCTAATTTATCACACTAAACATATAACATCGCACTAAAGGACTGTGGCCTCCTCTAACCTAAACTCTGACAAGGAAACAGCACATCATGCCAAGTACAGAGCTTCCTTAGGCAGCTGGAGGCAGCCAGACAGAAGTTTTAGCCCGCCTTACAGAGTCGAGAGGTTACAGAGATGAAGCCATCAAGAACTAGTTCCAAAAATCAGCGACCTAAAGAACTAACTCTAGGAGGAGTATTTCACGTGAATAGACTTTAAACAGTGGCTCTCTCAGGAGGAGCCCCCCTCCTGGACCTACCCACTGAGTCAGTTTCGAGGCCGCGGGCGGGCTAGCAGGGGCGCCGGGACGGCCCGCAGCGGCACTGTCTTAAGGGATTCCAGCTAAGAGGCCCAGGGCCAGAGCCCGTGTCGGCCCACACGCCCGCCGGCAGGAGACAGCTCCGACGCCGGCTGTGCAGGGAAAGGTGAAGGAAGGGACCTTCTCCCGCGGGCATTCGGGGGCCTGCTGAAAAACCCAGAACCTCACCCCCAACAGCCGGTACACACAAGCAGGGGAACACCAGGAGGCCTCGCTCCCCGCGGCGGCTTCGCCTCTCCGAGCCTCAGTTTCCCGATCCGCCCTCCCCCCAGGGCAGCCGTGGAAGTTGAAGGAGAGGATGGCGTGCAAAGTGGTCGGCCGGGAGGCGGCGCGGGGAGCAGCGTCCAGGAGCGCTGGGGTCGGGCAGGGGTGGTGGGAGACGGGCGGGAGGCGCTGCCCGGCCCCGGCGGAGGGATGGACGGACGGGGGTGACGGAGGCCGGGGCGCGGCCGGCCTTACGTGCTTGAGGCAGCGCTCCTTGAGCTGCTCCACCGTGCTGTCCTCGGTGACCTCCTCCAGCCACTCGGCGCCGTCGAACGCACAGATGTGCAGCCGCAGCACCTTGCCCGCGAAGATCTTCTCCTCCTGCACGAACATCGCGCCGCCGCCGCCGCCGCCGCCGCCCGGGCCTGCGCCTGCCGCCCGGGCCGTGAAGGTCACCGGGGCGGGCGGGCAGGCGGGCGGGGCGGGGGCGGGGCCAGGCCGCCCGCGCTCTCCCTCGCTGGCCGCCGCCGCCCCGCCCCGGCCCCGTCGGCCGGCCGCCCGTCACTCGCCGCGGCCTGAGCGGTCGCCTGATGCCGCCGCCGAGCCGCCGGGGGCGCGCTGTCGCCGCCGCGCCGGAAGTGCGTCCCAGGGCACGCCCGAGGCATGCCGGGAGATGTGGTTCCTCCCCTGCCGCCTCGCTCCCGCCGCGGCGCAGAAAGTGCGTCACAGGGCGCGACCGGAGCATGCCGGGAGGTGTAGTTCTCTGGTTGTTCCCTTCCTGCCGCTGTTGGCACCTGGGGGCCACTAGCCACGCGGGACTGTTGAGCTGCTAGTGGTTTTGGGATGGGCGCTCAGTGTAAATACACACCGAATCCCTCAGGGTTAGCAGGAAAAAGGAATGTAAAATATCCCAATAAGATTTTTATATTGATTACATGTTGAAATAATTGTTTGGGTGTATTGTAAATGTGTATTATGTATTTGGGAGTATTAAGTAAAATATAATGAAATTGACTTCACCTGTTTGTTTTTACATTTTAATGAAGTGGCCGCTAGAAATGTTTAATTGTATATGTGGCTGCTATTGTGTTTCCTTTGGGCTGCACTGCTCTGGAGCAGTTTCTCAAAGTGCGGTCCCCAGACCAGCCGCAGCAGCAGCCCCTGGGACCCTGGTAGAAATGCGGGTTCTCCCCGGCACCCCAAGCCTCGCTATCAGAGACACGTGGGGTGGGACCAGCACTCGGGCTGCAGAACCGATGAAGGACACTTAGGGGAGCTGGTGGGCACCTGGAAGGAAGGAAGCTGTCCCGTGAGATGCCGTGCACCCCTCTCCTGTAGGGGTGGCGACTATGAATGCTGCGGTTGGGGCAGGACCGAGACCTGGTGACTGACCGCACTCCCAAGTTTCGTTCATTCCTAAAAGCTTTGCTGAGCAGAGGTGGTTACAGGCGGTTCCTGTTCTCGAGGCTGGCCGTCTGCATGAGGAGGTGGTGCCAGCGTCTCCCACCCACAGGCCGCTCTCCACACCGTTTTGTAAACATGTCCTCATTTTCCTCCATGATCATTCCAATCATGTCCGAATTCAGTTTGTCGGGTCTGGCCTGGCGTTTACTAATTGCCTCCATGGGCCAGACCCTGCGCTACTCACTGAAAACATAGTAACAATTCAGGCTGGTCCTGAGAATGGGGGTTCTCATGCAGGAGATGGAAGTGCTGACTGTTGAGCAGATGTGATCTCACAGGGCAGGAGAACCCGGGCCAGCAGGGCCGGGAGGGGGTAGTACCAGGGAGGCCTATGGGACACAATGACACAGGAGGGCTGAGGAGGAGTTAGAAATGGGAGCAGGGGCTGGCCCCGTGACCGAGTGGTTAAGTTCACGTGCTCCGCTGCAGGCGGCCCAGTGTGTCGTTGGTTCGAATCCTGGGCGTGGACATGGCACTGCTCATCAAACCACGCTGAGGCAGCGTCCCACATGCCACAACTAGAAGGACCCACAACGAAGAATATACAACTATGTACCAGGGGCCTTTGGGGAGAAAAAGGAAAAAAGTAAAATCTGTAAAAACAAATAAGAAAAAGGGAGCAAAGGATGTGGGAAAGGATGGAGCAGCATGTGAAGTGCTGCTGGACAGAGTCGGGAGGGGAGGGGGAAGGAGGAGAGAGGGGAGAGAAGGGAGAGGAGAGAAGAGGGGAGAGGGGAGGGGTGGAAAGGAAGGGAGGAGAGGAGGGAGGGGCCGAGTGGAGCCGGGTCAGAGGAAGCCCCAGTAGAGCACCTGGACTTGGTTGTGGGGCCACGGGGAGCTGCGGTGCTCGCGGCGGTGACTGACAGTGCCTGGGGAGGGAGGAGGACCCGAGCCAGCCCGGAAGCAGGAGAAAGTCAAGGAGCTCCTGCCTGAGTGAAGACAGAGGCAGGTGAGGCGGGAAGCGAGCGGGTTTGGGAACGCCTCTGACCAAGGGCAGGTGTAAATGAGAACAAAATCAAGGATGACATGAACCCCTCCAGCTTGGGTGGCAGGGCACACGGCGGTGCCACCACCCGAAGGAAGAGGACAGGAGGTGGAGGAGAAGATGGGCTGGGAAAGGTGCTGAGCTCAGCCCTGTACGTGTGACCCGGGGATGCAGGGGGCATCCGAGTGGACGTGGCCGGGAGGCGGTGGAAAGCCCAGGGCTGAAGTCCAGGAGAGAGGCCTGGGCTAGAGACAAAGACTGGGCAGCTGTCACCACATCAGCTGTGGCTGGAACTATGGTGCTGCCCACCCTCCACCCCCTTTACACAGAGGAGCCCATGGAGAAATCTGAGGAAAAATAGTACCAGAAAGTTCTAAGAGCATGGCCCTGTGAAGTTCAAAGCGGGGATTTCAAAAAGGAGAAAATGAAAACCATGGGAGAACTGGAAAAGCCACTCATCCTCTCAGAGAGCATGACTTCAGGGGTCGGATGTGGGCAGGTGCAGCCCCAATGGTAGAATCATCTAGAAGGGGCTCCTCGGAGTGTCCCAGATCCTGTTGGCATCATCGGCCTCAGTTGTTCCAGTGTTGTCCTTCTTGGTATGTGGGCCGAGGGCCCAGGAGCCCCCTTCCCTTCGCTATGTCAGTAATAAGCTGTCTGAATCTGAAAGCAGCTCCCTGTTCCTTTATCAGCCTTGTCAGTCAAGCCTGGCCTTGGCCTCGCCTCATCTTGTGTGCCCAGCCCAGCGCTCTCCATCCGCTAAGATTCCCCACTGACTTATGGCTGCCTGTGCGAACATAGCCTGTTCCCTAGAGCTCAAGGCCTCCTTCTCCAGGAAGACCACCCTGGTTGCGCCTTCTCTGGGCCACCACGCGGCACGTGGTGCATTGCCCACCCCTCTAACGGCCAACCGCATAGCCAGAGTAGACCCCTGCAGACTGGACGTCCTTGCAGCGTGTTTCCGAGGAGACCAGATGTAAATAAGCAGTCTCCCATCATGGCAGCTCTCCTCAGGGCAGAGGCCAGTCAGCGACAGTCCTCCTCCGACCTCCCTCCACCCCCGGGAATGCAGGAGGAGCGGGCAAGCTGCCCCAGAGGGCCTGGGACAGTGGCTCCCCCTCCCGGGAGCAGTGACGGGGGCTGTCCTAGGATCCCTGGGGCGAGGGGGCCACTCTGTCCCTGAGAGACCTCGAGGGCTCCTCCTTCTGTGAGCCTCCACTTCCCCTTCTCTGTGAGGGCTGGGCTTCCGTGTGGACACGGAGAGGGCCCCCTTCAAGGGGGGACCTGCGCCCGGCTGTGGGGAGCGGTCAGCAGCCCCTCGACCCCTGGTCAGCCCCTCTGCCCGGGCCTCAGCGCAGAGAGCTGCCTCCCGAGGTGACACCCAGAGGCCCCATCCGGCAGCCTGCACCCAGATCAGCTTCCCCCTGGCCCGGCCCGCTGCCTCGTCCTCCCAGGCCCACCGGTGCTGGTCCCTAAGCACTTCGTGCCCCGCGAACTCGGCTCAGCCTCTGCTCCCAAGACCCAGACATGGTGCGCCAGCCTGGGGTGGGGTGAGGGGGACAGCCCGTGTTCACTGGGTGCTGGGCGCTGCTCAGGTGCTGGGGGGCAGCGGGAGTGAGGCGGGGAGGGAGCGCACACCGTGACCCCCTCCACACGGTTCTCGTGGTTGCTGTCCCTCTCAGGAAGAAGGCCGGACTGGTCTGAGTGTGGCAGGCCAGGGCCCAGCCGGGAGTCACGGGCTCGAGGTTCCCCCGCGTGGGCAGAGCCGGCCTGGGCTTGGAGGCTTGGGTTGAGCTGGCAGGGCCCACCCTGGTCCTGGCCCGTGCCCGGCACCGACAGTGCCCGGGAAGAGCCCCAGTGGCCCTGGATGTTGGCAGCCCAGGGGATGACGGTCCCCTCCATGGTCTCCCCACCCCTGCCAACTGCCACCCAGACTCAGCCCCCACTCTAAGTGGGCATGGGTGGGCCGCAAAGGCTGGGGAGGGTCTCGTGGCAAGAGGGGCTCCAGGTCTGGTCCTCTGGGCCCCAGGGCTAAGCACCCCAGGAGGCCCAAACCCTCAAACAGCATCCACTCAGCGGTGCCTCCAGGCAGCCACTAGGGGGCAGGGACGAGCCATGGTCCTGCGGGCGGCGACAGCGGTCGGAGGGCTCCGGCTGGGAGACTGGGAGGGGGCCCGACGATGTTGGGGGTGCCAAGCTCTGAGGACACAGCAGCTCGGCCAGCATCCCCCTTCCCCCAACACCAAGGGTAACGGGAATGGCCATAAAGAATGACTAAGCTCTCCAGACAGCAGGAGGGAGGAAGTGGTGCGTGCAGGGAAACTGAGGCACTCCAACAAGAGGAAACAGCTCCCACCGCTCCAGGGGGTGCATGGGGAACCCAGTTTGAAAAGCACAGGTCTGGCCCAACCCCCTGCGGTGGGGAACCTCAGGCCCAGAGAGAGGAGGGGCCAGCATCTGGTCACTTACCCTGTTTGTTGTGAAAGCCAGCCCCAGGCCCCCGGCTGCCATGCTGGGGGGGATCCGGCTCCTCAGGCCTCCTCAGCTGCCCTCCTGCCCCACCTCCCAGTGGTCGCTGGTCACCATATGTGGGAGTGTCCTGGGGCAGCCGTAACAAAGCCCACAAACCAGGGGCTTCAAGCAACAGGAATCTACCCTCTCCCGGTTCTGGAGGCCTCCAGCCTGAGCTCAAGGTGTGGGCGGGGCCGGTTCCCCGGGGGCTGTGAGGGAGGATCTGGTCCAGGCCTCTCTCCAGCTTCTGGCGTCGCCAGGAATCCTCGGTGTTCCTCGTCTTGGAGATGCGTTGCTCCAGTCGCTGCCCCATCTTCCCTTGGCTTTCCCCGTGTGTCCCACATCCCCCACTCCTCTCTGTGTCTCTGTGTCCCCTCCTCTTCTTAGAGGATACCAGTCACTAGATATCGGGCCCACCCTGATCCAGGAGGATCTCACCACAAGATCCTTAAGTAAGTACATCTGCAAAGCCCCTATTTCCAAGTAAAGTCGTTCTGAGGTTCCAGGTGGACCTGAGTTTTGGGGGTACCCTAGTCCACCCCCAGTCGAGAGGTCACGGGCCTTTACTAGTGCGGGGGTGTCCCGTGCCCAGAGCTGCCCACCCCGCCTCCACCAGGGAGCCTCCCCCCAGCTTTGGCCTGGTCCTCTCAGCTCAGGTCAGTTCTGAGTGGCCGCCGTGTGCGGAACTGGGATGGAGAGCCGGCCGCGCCCCTCGCTCGGGAGCCTGGGAAATGTGAGCGGTCCCAAGGTTAATTAATTATCACATTAAAAATGCGCCTGCGAAGGGGCCCCGCAAACAGGAAAGGATTAATCTCCCGTTTCCTGGGAGTGACAGGCGCGCTTCCCCAAATTCCTCTGCTGCTGACTTAACCAAGGATGATCTCCCGGAGGCTGAGGCTGCCGCTTCCCATGAAGTCACAGCTCATGAATATTCTGGCGTCGCAATTTGCTTTTTAAAAGGACAGGCTTATTATTTCATTTTTAAGTTTGCTGTCATGAATAATAATTTTCCAGGCCCTAAAATAGTAAAATGGCGGTGAGTGGTCAGCCAGATGGTTCCGGGGAGCCAGTGCCTGTCCGGATAGGGAGGGGTGGGGGTGCCAGGCCTTCCTGCCACCAGCTCCAGACTTTCGGTCAGCCCTGGGGAACACCACCAGGTGAGCAGTTCATGTGCTGCAACCCTGCCCGCCCCGCCTCAGGCACTTCATAGTTTATGAGCAGGTCCACCCTGCAGCTCCTGGGTCTCTGCAGCCACCCCTGGCACTGACCACTACACTATCCTCATCTGTGAGTCAGGTGAGGAGGTGGGAAGCTTAGCTGAGGAGTCAGACGCTAGTTCCAATCCTGACGCTGCATGATCTTAGGCAGGTTGCTTAACCTCTCTGGGCCTCAGTTTCCACATCTATGAAATGGGAGTCCCGAACTGGGATTTGATCCCAGGCTTACTCAATGTCAGAGCTGGTATCCTACTGCCCCAGGGGTGGAGAGACAGAGCAGCAGGACCCCCTGGCCTGGAGTCTGGATCATCTCTTTCCATGTAGCAAAAATGATGGTACCCAGAGTGGACTGAGGACCGGGGCCACCCAGGAGCATCTTCCTGGTGCAGTTTCCCTCTCTTGACGCAGTCATAGGCCATTCCAGATGTCACGACTCTTCCATAACTGTTCATGTGGAAGGAGCTCCTGTTCAGGGACGGGGAGATAGTGGGTGGGAAGGGCCCTCCTCCTGAGGTGCAGTGCCATCTCCGTGGCTGGCCTCTCTGCCCCCAGCCTGTCACCAGAAGGACTCCTAAAGGCCCCCACCACGGCTGCCCCCACAGATTGGGGGGCGCCTCCTCAGCCTGGCCTCCAGGTTGGCCACTGGGGAGGCCCAGCCCATGCCCCCCAGGCCCGTGTCCTCACCGACCTGGGTTTTCTGCCCTTCTGCACCCACAAAGCCCCCACCCCAGCTCCTACTGCCTGCCCCCAGCCTGGCCCCCAAGACTCGACTTGAGCATCACTCTGCCACAAAGCCCGCCTGGCTGCCCTCACCAGGCTCAAGTCTGGGGCCCTCTTGGGCTCCCCCAGACTCAGGTCCTCTGGGATCAGGGCCCAGCTCTTCCTGTCCCCACGTTCACCCCTGCCCCTCCCTCCTTGATGACAGGTCTGGCTGTTTCCTGGGCCCCAGCCCCTAACACAGTGCTGGTGTGGCATGGGCAGTCGGCCCAGTTTTTTTTGCTTTGAATGAAGGAACAAACTCATGTTGGAGGGGCTGTGAGGTAGCTTTACCCTGGAAATAATACGCATTTACAAAGCGTGGTACACTAAGAGAATTCCGCATGGTGAATTACATCCTGCCTCACTTTTCCAGAACAGCAATAGAGACAGTGGGTAAAGAAATGGGATTTCACCTCCGGCGACCCCAGTGCCCTCTGCTGGCCACCCAAGTGTTACCACACAGTTTGGGGATGGGGGGACTCATAAAGTCAGCATCTTATGGGGCCGGATGCTTCTAGGTGCTCAGAGGGTCCTCCTCTTACCTCCCCCATGTGAAGCACATGCCACTGCAGGGTAAGCACATGCCAATCGACCAGGGGACAGCATTGTGCACACAACCCCGGGTTGAAACTACTGAGTCAGCACCAGAGGAGTCTTACTGTAACCCGACATCGTTGACCATCCCTGGGAATCTTGTCACAGAGGATCTGAGTGGCCGGGGCCTCCTGAGGCTCAGTTTCCGGGAGGCTGTGTGCTTTTTGCTGAAATGGGACGTGCAGCCATTTTTCACAGGGACACCGGCTATAAGGATTCGCAGGCAGAGCTAGGTCATCCAAGTGACATTTCGAGTCCTGGTCCCAGGATACTAAATGCCAACAGTACTCCCCTTGCCTCCCTGTGACAAGGACAAGCTCTCCTGGGGGCCAGGGGCCATACCCACCCAGGCGAGTACATTGGTGTAGGGAGGACTCAGGCCAGGTGCACACAAGAAAAGAAACCAGTTCCTCCCTCCTCCCTGTGCTGGCCTCACCCCTGTCCTTCCTGCCCTCGGCACCTATGGGCACCCTGGTTCCAGGAAGCCCAAGGGGCTGTGGGGAGACTCCAGGGGCCCAGAGAGGGACAGGAGCCTTCCCCAGGTCATGGGGGGTTGGTGCAAGGCAGGGCAGGACCCAGGCCCCCGAAGCTCCATGCCAGGGTCTTTGCAACAACTGTTCGCCCCCGCCAGGCTGAGGCGGCCCTCCTGTGCACAGCCCCAGAAAGGAACCTCCGCCCCCTGCCAGGGGAGCCCTGCAGAGCCACAGGTGCAGAGTCCCGGGAAGTCTCACCGAGCATCTGCCTGCTTCCCCCAGAGCAAGGAGGAGGCACCTCCAGAGGGGCCTGCTCAGCCGCCCCTGGACCCGGGTCCACAGCTCCCCAGCCCTCAAGGTGCGCGTCTCTCTCCGAGGTGCTGAAACACACTGGGACACCGGGCCACCCTCCCGGGTGGCGTCATCCTATCCACCACAGGCTGCCTGTGGGTTGCTGTCTCAGCTTCTCACTGGATACACACGGGCCCTTCACCCACACTCTTACCATCCTCATCTTATTTTAAATTTTTATCTTTAAAGTGGTGGTAAAATACACGTAACACAAAATTTACCATTTTAGCCATTTTTCAGTGCACAGTTCAGTGTCATTAAGCATGTTCTCATTGTTGTACAGCCGCACCACCACCCATCTCCAGGACTTCCTCATCTTCCCGAACTGAAGCTCTGTCTCCATTAAACACTCACCCCCCCAACTCCCCCAGCCCCCAGCATCACCCCACTTCTTGTCTCTGTGGACTCCACTCCCCTGGTCCCTCAGATGAGTGCAGTCCTACAGGACCTGTCCTTCGGTGACTGGCTCATCTCAATCAGCATAACGTCCTCCAGGTTCATCCATGTCGTAGCGTGTGTCCAGATTTCCTTCCTTTTTAAGACTGAATAATATTCTGCTGTGGGGATAGACCCCGTTTTACTTATCCGTTCCTCTGTCGGTGGATGCTTGGGTTGTTTCCACTTTTTGGCCATTGTGAAAATCCTGCTATGAACATGGGTGTGCAAATACCTCTTCAAGACCTGCTCCCAATTCTTTGGGTGTATACTGGGAAGTGGGATTGCTGGGTCACATGGGAGTTCTATGGTTACTCTTTGAGGAGCCCCCATCCTCTTTTCCACAGTGGCGGCCCCATTTTGCATCCCACCAGCAGTGCATGAGGCTGCAATTGCTCCACGTTCTTGCCAGAACTTGCTGTTTTCTGTTTGTTTGATAGGAGCCGTCCCAACGGGTGCGTCCTCGTCTTCTTTCCACCCAGAGTTTTTTTGTTTTGCATCATTGTGTTTCTTCGGTGGGGAGTTGTGCAGAGGAAGGCAGGATGGTGGTCGAGAGCACGATTTTGGGGCAAACAGATGTGGATCCAGATCCTTGCTCGACGCCCCCCAGCTGCATGGTCTTAGACTGCTGTCCGGACGTGGTGAGAGAACGCCCGTGAGGGGCCGAGCAAAGTGCAGATGGGAAAACATGGCCGTTCTTTAACTGTCATCGTTACTGAAGGCAGGACTGCATGGTTAGGGAAAGACTTGAGGCCAGAGGATTGCTCACACAGTGACTGAAGAGCAGCCACAGAGGTGCAAGCGAGGCCACGCGGAGATGGGGCTCCTCCATCTGCCCGCCATCCTCTGGGGACAACACCCCAGGGCCCGGGAGCTGGGCCATCTGTGTGAGCCGGAACCATGGGGGCAGCTGGGGGAGCCCCAGGAGCACACATGGAGGTGGTGGCACAGGAGGGAGGCAGGGCCGCCACCCCAGGAGCGCCCTTCCCTCACTCGGTCCTCCGCCCCACACGAGGCTGTGTCTGCTGCAATGATCTCATGCTTGCCAGTTCTGAGATAATAGCCTCTGAAGATGCACAGCAGAGCCGATGTTCGGGCGCCCCTGATGCAGGAAGCGCTCGGCACCATTTCTGGGAACACAAGACTTCTAAGCGACTTCCTCACTGAATATTTCATGATTTACATTAATGGCTTTCTGGTGTTTTTCATAACAAAACTGTCCACGTTATGATGGGTTAAAATGTGGTTTTTCCGGCCACTCTCCCTCTCAACACCCCCGCCCTGGGCGTCTGGCCCACTTGTCCCTCTGTCTGCCCAACTCTTCTCCCCAAGAGCCCACAGGACCCTCAGGTCTCCTGTGTCCTAAATGAGGTGCCCCTCCTCCAGGACAGGCGTCACTTGGCTGTTCAGCCAGCGTGGTCCTGCACGCAGAAGGGCTCTGACGTGGGGATGGAGGTGCACGCAGCGGCTCTGTGCCACCAGGAGGGTGGGGGACAGGGGCCCACCCCATCCGCCCCTGCAGAGTGGCCTGGGTTCTGGGGCTGGAGGGCCCTGCAGGCCCTGGTCCAGGTGTCCAGCCTTCAAGGCGATGACCCGCCCAAGGTCACATCTTACCAGAGAGCTGCCTGGCACTCCCAGAAAGACATTTTTTGAGTTAAAATCCACACTTTATCAGATTTTCTTAGTTTTTCCCTAAGTCCTTCTCTGTCCCAGTATCCCATCCTGGACCCACTTTCCATCCAGCCATCCTGTCTCCCTGGGCTCCTCTGGGCTGCGACATTTCTCAGACTTTCCTTATTTGTGACGACCTGCACAGTTTTGAGGCCAACTCGCAAAAATGGCAAGACTGTCCCTCCGGTGGGAATTGTCTGGTCTTCTCCTCACGACTGGACTGGGACGGTGGGTTGGGGGGCAGAGCACAGAGTGGGGCCCTTCGCTGCACGAGGCATCGGGGTACACACCGTCACCATGACCCGTCACAGGACCCATGATCCATTCCCACCAGGTGGGTCCTGTGCCGGGTACAGGTGCCTACACCTGGGCCCAGAGATGGCCGTTACTCCCCAAGGACTCAGCCAGCAATTGATGGAGCTGGCCTTGAACAGAGTCAGGCTGTCTCTGAGGACCTTGCTGATCCTCCCGGCTCCTCCTGGAGGCCCTCGGGGCCCGCTCACGTCTGCCCGGGCCAGGGACCAGTTCCAGCAGGGGCCTCCACACCCCAGGATGGTGCCGTCCCCTCCACCACTGCACTCTGCCGGGCAGGAGGCCAGGTGCCCAGGCACGATAGACCCAGTAAAGACACCAGAAGATGCAAGATGGTTTCTCTTGGGAGTAACATTCCCAGTTGTTGGAAGAGCACGTATGGCCTGGTCTCACCACAGAGCCTCTGAAGGCAGCACAAGCAGGAGGGAGACTGAGTTCCAGGCAGAACGTGACTGCCCAAGGCCCCAGGACACCAGTGGCAACGCCCGGCCAGGGGGCGTCAGTGAGTGCCTAGCAGGCTGCACCATCATCCTGACTCATATCCATGCAACGCCCTGGAATTAGGGAGGGTGGTGGTGGTGGCACCTAGGCAGAGAGTGTGGGCCCCTCCCAGAGCCCCTGCCCCATAGCCTGGGGGGAGGGACGGGCAGAGGCCATGGGGTGCTGGGGGAGGGGGGTGGGAGTATGTCCTTCCCTCCTGGGCCGGACCCTGCCAGAGCCCCCAGCCACCATCTCCTGGATGGCACCTTCCTGTCTCCACCACAAGGCTCCTTGACCCCCCGCTTTGTTGGACAGGAGAGCCTGAGGCGTCAGCAGCCGAGGACATCAGGTTTCCCCAGAGCCTCAGGAACCAGTGGGCTCAGCGGGGGGCCTCTCATCAGTGGTCAGGGTCCCCCACGTGTAGCACAGTCCTGAGTCTACAGACGGCCTGGGTTGGGGCCAGGACACACCTGCCCTTCCCCAGTGACACGTAGCCCGGCACCTCCACCGTATGCCCATGGCCCAGCACGGCCCCCTCCAGGCCCCTGAGCCCCTCCAGGGGTGCACATGGTGTCACCCCGTCTTCGTCTGCTCCCTGTGCTGAAAGCCCATAGGCCTGGCTCCCTGGAGCCCATCTCAGCCACGGGAGCACCAGCAGTCCATCCCTGTTTTACGGGCAAGGTCACAGAGTCCTGCCCTGGTCAAATGGCCACCAGGGAGCGGAGGCAGGGCGTGTGCCCAGGCCCCTCGGCCCTCCTGCACCCTGGGCACCCAGTCTAGGGGGCAACGACCCAGGCTGGGGGAGGGGCTGACCCACTGTGGTGGGGAGGGGGCTGGAGACTCAGCGGGGTGGGGGGCCAAGTGCTGTGACCTCAGTCCCACATTTGCTGCAGCTGTGCAGTCCCTGCCACTCATGTGCTCACCACTCCTGATCTGGGGAGCAAAGCCCACCAAGAAATGGGGAGACTGAAGCACAGAGAGGGGTGGTGACTACCCCTCCCACTCCTGCCCTGACCCCCCAATCCTCCAGCACGACCAGAACTTTCAGGGCAGGATTCTGAGAGGCCCACTTCAGAGGCCCACAGCCAATTCTGCTGTGGGGGTCACCCCCACCCCCAGGACAGCCACAGGGCTTGGGTCGGGGGGCGATAGTGAAGGGTCCACAGCCTCCCCCATCCCCCAGCCTCTCCCCTCCCCCAGCCTGGCATCACTGGACTCAGGCAGCACTGCCGCTGAGGACACGCGCTGCATTCAGATCGGGTCCCTGCCGAGGAGGTGGTGGGAACACGACGTTCCCTTGGTGCCCGGCCAGACGGCCTGTCCCCCACTCTCCCGCCTCCGCGTGGGCACTGTCAGCAGCAGCAGCTGAGTTCCCGCACTGCCCGCCTCTAGACGCACACTGCCCACAGCCCAGGCCCCGAGGACGCCCTGGCCAGCCTGTACGCCAAGGAGGTGACAGAGGCAAGTCCCGCCTGCCCTGGACGGTGGGGGCCAGGAGCCCCAGGGGGCTCAAGCCTGGCCACTGCTGACCCACCTGGGCTGGACTGGGCAGTGGTTCCAGGTCATCCCTCCTTCCTCTGGGTCTGGCCAGGCCCTGGTTCAATGCTGGTCCTGCCTCCTTCTGCCTCACGGGTTGTGGTGAGGCACCTGTCACTTTGGATGTCCAGCTCTGAGCATGGGTGTGGGGCTGTCCCCAGGCGGGGCTTCATAAGTGTCCGTGCTTGTTCCTCCAGGCACACTGTCCTCCTGCTTGCTCCAACCCCACGCCCCATCCTTGCACCACTTCCTCCAGGTTTGTTCCTTGCCCGCCCTTGCTTATGCGGGACACAGGGCCTTCTCCAGAGCCCCTCCTCCAAGAAGCCTCCCCTGACTGCTCCTCCAGCATCACCTGGCCAAGGTGGATCTGGGGTGTCCTTCCAGAGCCTGGGGACGGCTCTGGCCCCACCTACCCTCACTCATCAGGACCCCCTGCAGCCCTGCCAGGCCAGAAGGTGGGGTGGTGGAGGACGTAGGGTGCGGCTTGTCTGAGGCTCCAGATGCTGGCTGGTAGAGTCAAGACCTGACCCAAGTCTTGCGTGGGCCCTGAACGTGGGGTCAGTGGGCCCCACCTCTGTAGGGAGGATTCAGGAGCGGGAGATTGGAGAGCCCCCGGCCTGGGCCTGCCAAGGGGTCCCGGCTGGGGGGCACTGGAGCCTTGTCATTTGCAGGCAGGTTGGGAGGTGAGCGGGTTGGGTGGACTGGACAGGAAGCGGGGGGCTGGGCCTTGGAGAGAATAGCTGTGGCTGCGTCTCGGCTGTGTGAAGTCTGAAACAGTGAGTAACGGGTGTCATTACCGGTCTCAGCACAAGGACATGTACCATTTCTACCATTGACCATTGATCAGCTTCTGTGTGATGTCCCCAGAGTCATTTGAACACCCCTCCAGCTCGGGAGACCCTTGGAGTCCCCCAAGGCCCTGGGCCCAGGCACCCACAGCTGAGCTGAGATAGTCCGAGATCTGCACCCTGTCCAAGAGCAGACAGGCCCCCAGGACCGCCATGCAGGATGACCCTGCCAGCCAGGAGGAGGGGACCTGAG
The DNA here is from genome assembly GCF_041296235.1 of Equus asinus. Classification (NCBI taxonomy): domain Eukaryota; kingdom Metazoa; phylum Chordata; class Mammalia; order Perissodactyla; family Equidae; genus Equus; species Equus asinus. Next base: position 11,078,260 of record NC_091799.1, read on the forward strand.
AGAGGTCCCCGTATTGTACTGTCATCAGAGCCTGAGCAGCCTGAGGCAGCGTTGACCACCCCGCAGCAGGGCAAATGAGCCAGGGAGGGGTGGAGGAGGGCAGAGGGGCACAGCTGGGGGTCAAGGGACCACCACCTCCCACAGCCTCGCAGGGAGGTGACCCTCTTGGCTCTGAGGTGGGTCCACAGCAGGGGCTGGAAAGAGAACTTTCCAGGTAGAAACTGCCCCTACTATGTCTCCCTTACTATGGCGAGAGGACAGGCAGGCTCACCCCAGGCCACCCAGGAAGGAGGAGCAGTCCAGAGCTGGCACCCTGTCCTCCGTTGCCCCCTGCTTCCAATAGGGCCCCACCCTGGCTGTCCCCACCCCCGGGACCAGGCCCCCACTGCAGCTGACCCTCAGCCCATCCTCCACTTTACACCCCAGTGGCCCCTGTGATCTTCTGGGACCCAGACACTCGCTTGGTGCTGCCCTGGCTGACGCCTCTCCCAGAGACCCCAAGACCCCTCAGCACCCCCTCAACCCCCTAGGCGGGCCAAGAGGCGCTGCATGTCCCAGCTGGCACCCATGAGTAACACCAGTGTAGTAATTCCTAATTAAAGACAACACAAAACTGGGGACTGGGGAGTGACTACCCAAACCGATTGGATTTTGGAGAACAAACATCCCGTTAGCACCACTTCTGTCGAGTACACACGCCTATGAAACAGGGACTGGAGGGAGCCTGGCCATGAATATGGAAACTTCGTCTCTCGCTTCCTGCCCCCGCCTGCTCTGTAGGCAGCAGCGAGGTGGCCGCGGGAGAGGTGGCGGGGGAGTGGTGCTCAGGCCTGATTTATCTGCGCGCACGCTTTGTAGTGCTTCGGATTAATAAAAATATTTAATAAAGAATCAAGATGGTTTATCTGTAATGCAAAGAGAATCACATCGCCTATATTTTTATTACTGAAAAATTGGGAGCAGGAAGAAATAATGATGTAAGCTACTGCATAAATGACAAAAGTACCCACTCGGTTATGTGCTCCGCTCTGCCATCTCGCTCTCCCTATAAACCTCATCTATCGGCTCGCCCCTTTCGGCAGGTTCCCGAGTCTGCTCTGCGTGGCGCAGTTTAATGGCACCCTGTTCTCAACGGCACAGGGAAATGATTAAATAAGAAATAAATTTGGCTGTCATTGCATTTAAAATCAAATCAAGGATCGTTTGTTACCCCAAATGAACCGGCTCTCCTTCCCAGCCCAGAAGCGGGCTGCCGTTTGCCGAACCATTTAGAAATGTGTCTGCGGTAAACTCGGCACATAATGGCCTGTACTATAATGCAATCTTTATGGGGCTCCCGCGAGCTGCCAGGAACCCATAAACAGCACGTGCGTTTTTAATTTAAAGTTATAGGTATGAGGCTCTGCAGGCTCGTCTCAGATCCATCTGAGTCTCATTGGCGGAACCCACGGCAAGATGTAGGGGTGCTGCCCGGGACCCCATCTCCACCCACACCACCTGCCCTCGAGCCTTCGGGGCCACAGCAGGTGTGCGCCCTAACCCCAAGCCCACCCTCGGGGCTGGAGGGCTTGGACCCACTTCGGGAGGCAGGACCTGGCAGCGGAGGCAGCCTGCGCTCGCTCGGCCGGTCTGCAGCTCTCTTCGAGCAGAAAGAGCGGCCAGGACGCCCCAGACCTGGGCCGTCTTCTCAGCTGGAGTCAGCGTCTCCGGGCTCGGCCCCCAGCCCGTGCCCAGCGGTGGCTGAGGAGTAGAGGGGGCCGGAGACAGTCAGGGACATGGAGGAGCCTGGCACTCGGGCCCATCCACGGCCCCTCCTGAAAAGGCAGGGCGCCGGAAGGAGCTTCTAGAAGAGTTTCCAACAAAAACGGTTCAACAGGGCTTAGTCCGAACAGGGCTCAAGTTTCAGGACAGGCACTAACCTGCAGCCCTGGTCTCCAACCCCAGTGCCAGATGAGCCCCGTGTGAGGGGACAGCAGAGCTCACCTGAGGTGCTGGGCAGCCCTCGAGCTCAGGTCAGAGAACTCACCCAAGGCCCGTGAAGCCGGGCCAGGAGCAGGCCTGTCCCCACCCTAGTCCCCAGGCCCCAGCTGTCCTCTCCTTCCTTGTGTCCCTCGGGCCAGCCTTCAGGGCCTGCTCCTGAATCGACTCAGCACAGTCTCTCTGCTCAGGCCTCCGGGTCTGAGATGCCACCACAAGTGTGTCGTCTTCTGCATTCATGCGGCCAGCGAGCCACTTCTTTTAAAGCCGACCAAGAGACACTCTCTCACGTCCTCCTCCCCCGTCATCCCAGGCCCCTCCTGGGGGACAGCCGGCACAGAGCCTGCAGAACAAACCCTGGGGGGACGGCGAGAGGGGGTCAGGGCTGGGGAGATCCCCATGTGGCCCCACCTCCAGGGCTCTCTGAGCTGTGGTTAGAGCAGCGTCCCCTGCCCTAGCAGCAGGTAAGGGTGGGAGAGGACCCAAGAGACACCTGGCAGTCCAGAGGCTCCCAAGCCGAGAGACTAAAGCCCAGGGAGAGGCAGGAGCAATGGCCTTGCAATGAGACTGGACGGGAACAAATGCCAGCCCTGCCCACTGTGACCTTGAGCCCAGCACAGCACCCTGGCCTCTGAATCCTACCCTGGAAAGTGGGGCTGCTGGGAGGAAGCACTGGAATTGCCATGCCCAGTGGACGTCATCTGAGTGGGGTCCCGGGGCCTGGAGCCAGGACAGAGGCATCGCACAGGGTGACCATAAGCCTCCACTCCCCCAGCACGCCCTGTGCCGGCTTCCGGGGCAGCCAGGGCTCTCAGAACTCTGGGTCATCGACCAGGCCTTGACAGAGGCACCAGCTCTGTCTCTGACCTCTGACCCTGGCTCCTGACAGCCCTGACCTCTGACCCCACCCCAGTCTGAGACCCACATTCCCCTGGATGCTCTTCTGTGTCTGTTGAGCTGTTGGACAAGCAGGCGCAGGAGGGTCTGTGCAGCCCACGCCCACCCAGTCCATCTCTGGGGCGGACGCCATCCTCCGCCACCCCTGCACCCGCCCTGGTCTCGGGCCCCACCCCTACTGGGCTGGACGTGGGGGCTGGGGGCCCTCTGCTGGGCCGTCAGGGGAGGGTCCCGTGAGTGTCCATGGCTGTGTTTGGCAAATGTGTGAGGGTTAATTTCACCACCTCGTTAACGGCTCGCTGTGCTGTAATGTGCCATATAAACTTAAAAATTAATTGCCTCACCTTCTGAAGTGTCTTTAACTGCTTCTGAAGGGAAATATGGCTAATAACCATCATTTTAAAGTCAATTCTTGTTAGAACATTATGTTTGACCAAATTCTTTTGTTAGCTCATTATTTCACATTTTCTCCTCCCTCAGAAAAATCTCTTTTATGTGTGTTCTGGTCTAATGTTTAAGATGCTCAAAGGAAAGTGGATTAGCCCTCTGCCCAGGCTACATCTGCAGGTGTGGAACTCAGCCCACAGCCCCGAACAGCTCCTGCCGGGCGTGGTGCGGGTGACCGCAGGCCCCGAGCCGAGCCCCAGCGCAGCCCCGGCGGGCTCAGACCCTGCCGGCCTTGGGCAGTTCCGTCCTCGTTCTGCCCACCACCGCAGGACCCCAGTGTCCCTCACCCCTAGGAGGTCACCCCCTTCCTGATGGTAGAGAAATTGAGGCACAAGTAGGGCTCCTAATGGAAGACCAAGACTAACCAGGCCCCAAGACCCCCAGCGACGGCTCTTCCCCCAGCCCTGGGGAGCCAACATTGAGCCTAATGAGCCCCGTTCACATCTGTGTGTGCACATGTGTGTGTGTGCACGCGTGCAAGTGAATTGGGACACAGTACCCAGGGAGCCGTCCACATTCTCTCCCTGGGCCCCAGAGCCTGAGGCTGCCCTGGGTCCAGGCTACCTGCAGCCCTCCCAGCACTCCTACTCTGCCTGGTGGCCCCCAAATGCAGTAAGAAAGTCCCGGGCCACCTCCAAGCCGCTGGAGTGTCTGGAGAGAAAGCCAAGGCTGAGGGTGCCGCGGCCAGAGAGACGGGCCCCTTCCCGGGGGCTCCTGCTGCAGGTGGAGGGTCCAGCTGCTCCCAGGCCCCTGCCTCCAGCAGCTTGATTTTTCTTGCCCAGAGAACAACAAATCTCTCTCTGACAATAATCAGGATGAACAGACACTTAATTAGGAGGCCACGAGACAGCATGATTATTAATTTTAAATCGTGCCATCCAGTCTTGAACGCTCAGCCTGGAGAGCCCGTGGGGGTTCCAGGGGGGCCTGGGTGCCGCTCAGCAGCCGGGGTCTCCAGGCACCAGAGCTAGGGGACTTCCAGGCGGCCCCAGACCCCTCCCTCCCACCAGCGGAGGGTCCAAGGAGAAGCGTCTGCAGAGCCTGGTGCAGTCTGGGCTGCAGGGGAGCCAGTGGGGCCCTGGCTGGGTGTGGCTGGGTCTCACTGGGGTGTGACCCAGCCAGCCTCTCACAGAAGGGATGGGGGTCCTCACCCAGGGGTGGTCGTCCCGGGGCGGGGGCTCGGGCTGAGAAGTGTCCCGGCCTGTGGCCCCTCCTGCAGCCAGAGCGGGTGTTGGTGTCAGTGTCTGTGGGAGGGAAGGGACACCCAGGAACTGCAGGTACTTGTGACCTGATGAGCCACCAGGGGCCAACAGAGGGGACTGCAAGGACAGACGAGGTCAGGGCTAGATGGAGGGACTCAGGCATCGGCAGGGGGCTGACCTCAAGAGATGGCCTGTCCCCAACGCTGGGGGACACTTGCTCCCTCCTAGCGCTCCTCAGCTCTTCCCAGATTTCCGGTCTCCCCTGAGTTCTGTAATTCCTCCCACGGGGTCTCAAGCTGCAGGGGCTCCGGGTTCCTCTGGGTCTGTGAGGCCTTGGGGACTGCAAAGGCCACGGAGGCGGGGGTCAAGGACAAGGCTGGGGGACACTGCGGGGCTGGAGCCCTGTCGTGAGGCTGCGAGACCCAGCGCGCAGCGGGGACTGCCCTCCCCGGCTGCTCAGGAGGGAGGCGGGCTTGGAGCCCGCGCCAGGCCGGCAGCTTGCGCGAGCCGGTGCGAGCCAAGCCGGGGGCGGCGGCGCTTGGCAGGCGGAGCCGCGAGCGGGAAGGATGTTTGCAGACTGCCGCCGACAGTTTCCCCGCCGGAGCCGCGCGGGTCCAACAGAAGAAGTGAGCAGCGCCGCAGGCAGATCCCACCGAGTGAGCGGGACAGCGCGACATGGAGGGTGCGCTCCCTCCCGCCCCGCCCTGCGGCCTGGCCTGGGCTCTGGGGCCAGGCCACTGTCCACGCCGCCTCCAGGCTGTCCCCCTTCCCATCTCTGGGGACAGTCAGCACGGCCGCCCTCAGGCAGCATCGTGGGAGAGTTGGGGGGGGGGCCTTGGATCCCTTTGACGGGGTCCCTTCTGGACCCATCCTCCTGGGTGGGCTGCCAGGCTGGGCTGGGCTGACCGACCTCGCCTAGGCAGGTATTTACAGCAAATCCTTCTTGGCTTCCCCAGTCTGCCAGGGCACCGCTCTCTACGGAGCCCCCATCACACTGCACATGGTGGGTGCCCACTGCCCACCTGGCCCCTAGAACGGGAGGGCCTAGAGGCCTCAGTCCCCAGGAGAGGGCCTCGTGGGGAGTGGAGTAGGGCAGAGGAGGAGGGAGAGAAAGACAGGAAGGGGTGGGGGCCCTGGCTTCCTCCGGGCTTCTCTTCCTGGCCTCAGTCCCCCAATCTATAAAGTGGGTCAGCAGTGGCCCCTCCTGGACAGGTTTCCCACTGTGACCCAACGTCCCCATTCTTGTAAGGAACAGTCCACAGGTTTGCAGTTCTTCAAAGGGCTGTGTCCCACCCCCAGCCCCGCCTTACCACACCCTGCTCCTTGAAACTTGAACCCCTACAGCTCGGAGACACAGGAAACTGTCACCTCAGGAAGATGTGCAGAGCTCTGGGGAGGGGGCCCCTTCGGGGGAGCTGAGGAGCCCTGTGGGTGGAGACCCTTCAAGCAAAGACGGTGCTGTGGGTCTGGAAGGATCCATGTGTGGGAGCATACAGCAAGCACTCAAGAAGTGATTGCTGTTATTATTAGTTGGCATTATTATTAGTATGTTTTAATTTAGGAAAGACAATAAAATCACAGACACGGGAGCCGCTTGGTAGAGTAAGCGACATCACCTCATGCACACGTCTTGGCCTTGGTGGGGCTCAGAGTGGGGCCTCCTCTCATGCAGGGAGGCAGCCTTGGCAGAGGGACTGGCACGGGCAAAGGTCCTGTGGCAGAGATGGAGGGACGGGCAGGAGGCCAGAGCACAGGGAGTGTGGGGTCAGAGCAGGGAACAGACTGGAGGTAGGGGTGGGGTCAAAGGGCAGGAGCAACCAACAAGCAGGGAGGGAGGGTTGCCAGACAAAACACAGATCTCCCAGTTAAATGTGAATTTCAAAGAAACAATGATTTTTAAAGTATAAGCATGTCCCCCAATTGTGTGAGATATACTTGTACTAGAAATTCCTTGTTGTTCCTGTGAAATCCAGATTTAATTAGGTGCTATGGACTTTTGGTTGGGAAATCTGGCTGCCTCAGCCGGGAGCAGACGCTTGGGGGCGCCCACCTGGCTGCAGGGTGGACCCCGGCCCACATCTTGCTCTTGCCAAGGGCTCCAGCTTGGTAGATGCCAAGAGCAGCCCCCATCACACGCCTGGCTCTGGGGCTCCTTCCCCAGAGCTCCTTTCTTGGAGGTGACAAAGAAGCCAGGAGGCAAGTGCTTTCACAGGGGAAATGCGTGGCCCCCTTTGTCCCCAGAGGCCTGGCTCCAGGTATCAGGTGGCCAGCCTCCGCCCAGACACGCTGCGGCCCCAAGCCAGGCCGATAGGCGTCCCCTGCCCCCGCCCGGCCTGCACAGACCCCACCCGGACAGGCCGCCCGCCGAGGTCCCTCTGCTTCCCCCAAAGTGGGTGATAAACGTCCGCTTTTAGGGCCAAATGGATTGATTATTAATAGTTCAGCTGCCAGTTACAGGAACTGCAGTGAGGGGCGTTGATCTGAGGGGTGGGGGTGCTGGTTTCCTCCCGGCTGGAGGCTGGAGGGCCCTCCCCGCTGTCTCGAGAGGGACAGAGTGACCAGATTTATTGCGGCCACAGGAGACCATCATGCACTTAGCAGCGTCCGGCCCCTGGTTTGAGGGGAAGTGGGGGGCACTGGGGGCTGAGATGGGCTGGCCTGCGGGGTCATGGGGGCCGGCCTGCTCCCGGAATGGCCCCTTCCCAGGGCTCCTCTCTCCCCTGCAGGGCGGGCTGCTCGTTGGAGGAGGAGGAGGAGGGGAGAGCGGGAGAGGCCAGTGTTGGGAGGGAGCGGCCGAGGCCGGGAAGTGCTGCACCCCCCACCCTGCCCCTGCTCAGCAAAGCTTTTCGCATCAGGCCGCGATGTCCAGGGGCGTCCCGCCCCCAGCAGGCTCCCCCGCCCCGCCCGGCCTGCGCCCTGCCACTGCATCTTCCTCCCTCCCCTCGTCTCCCCCTCCCCGAGCCCTGGCCATCCACACTGCCAGAGTGGCACTCCCTTCCCCTCCCTGAGCCTCAGTTTCCTTTCCTGCAAGATGGACAAAGTAAGAGACACTTCTGGAAGATTCCATGACATCCACCAGGTCAGCCCGGGGATGGCACCTGACCCTTGCTGGGCTCAAACAGGGGAGCTGCCATGGGCCCTGGGGTCGGGCTCAGAGGGACGAGGCTTCGGAAACTGAAGGTCCCAGCAAGGTGGGAGGCCCGGGCACTGCGACTGTGCAGTCCATGCGATTAATGCGATAAGGGATTGGACCTCAATACTCAGAGAATAATCAATGGGTCTTTAATTTCCATACAATAACTGTCTTATTAAATCTAAATTTAATGTGCTTTTGGAATCCTGATTTGAAGTGTTACTGCACGCGCCATCTGCTCCGCTCTCTAAATACAAACGCAGGGAGCACGCGACTCAGAGGCGCCTGGGGCAGCCGAGGTACCGCGAGCGAGTAGCACGCACAACTGTTAACTGTCGCTCCGGGGGCTGGCCCCCTCCGCCTGTCCAGGCTCCTCTCTCGCCGTAGCACAGCCCCAGAACCAGCGGGGAGCCTGACGAGAGAGACGTCGCAGGTCCCACATTCAGGGCCGAGGAGCCCCCGTCTCCCAGGGCTGAGGCCCCCCCCCAGCCCCGACGCACCCCAGGCTCAGAGCAGCACTGACCCCGGACCACCGTCTTTGTTCAGGCTGTGCCTCTGCTCGGAAGTCTGTCCTTCGGAGCTGGCTCCCTGGGGGCATCTCCAGCAGGAGGTCTTTCCTGACCAGGGGCGCCAGTGGAGCTGCTGCCGCCTCCCTCTGCTGACACGTGCCGGGGCAACCAGTGAACTCATCTTGGGTGCCTGTGGGCCTGTGGCCTCTGCGGCGACCCCCACAACGTCCCACTCTGGACTCTGGACTCAGAGCCCTGGCTCAGCACCCGTGCGGCTGCAGGCCGCTCACCGACTTCTCTGTGAACCACGCCTCTGGTGGGTGGGGGCATGGCAGCACCTTCCTCTCACAGTCTGGAGAGGGCGGGTCCACGAGTGGATGACTGGGGGATTGGGAAGCGCGTGGGGACATCTTGGGGGTCATCGGGGTGGGGAGTCTGCTGGCTCTGTGGTCCCTTCCCTCTCCTTACCCTTCACGTGCTGGCTGGCTCCTTGCCCTCCACTTCTGTGGCTTTGCCTCACCCCCCCCCAGGTTTCTAGAAGTTGACCTGGAAACCCGCTTCTCACCCCAGTCACCCCTGGTCTGGAACGGGGCGTCAGGCAGCCCCTCCTGGGACCAGAGCGTCCTGGGCCAGGTCCATGCTCCACCACTGCCTCCTCCTGTTACCCCTGGTCCACCTGGCTCCTCCCAGTGACTAACCACGTCCCCTGTGCCCTGTGTGGGCCAGGCGTGCCCCTCCAGGCCACCTGCTGGATGAAAAGCGCAGTCACCTTCAGCTGTTGGTTTGGATGCTGGAGCTCTGGTGGGCGGACTTCACAGCCCAGACCCTCCCCACAGCCTCGGCTCAGTGAATAAAGACCCACATCTCACTGCCAGGCCCGCCCGCCCACGTCTGCCTGCTCACGGCACAGAGCCCGCCTGCGAGGTGGGCCTCCAGCACCAAACCCTGTTCAGGACAGTGTCAGGGGGACAGCAGAGCCTGGGCAGGCCCGCCTCGGGTTCCCACGTCATCTCCACCAATCACTGGCCATGAAGTTTTTCTTTTTAATTGTGGTAAAATACACAAAACACCAAATTTACCGTTGTAACTGGTATAGTTCAGTGGCATTAAGTACATTCCTTGTGATGTCGAGCAACCAATGTCACTGTCTAGTTTCAGCAGTCTCCTCCAGACGGAGACCCTGCACCCACCGGCACCCACTGCCCGCTCCTCCCCACCTCCAGCCCCCGCAGCCACTGACCTGCTCTCTGCACGGATTCGCCTCTTACGGACACTTCCTGCAAGCGGAGTGGGACCAGACGTGTCCTCCTGCATCTGGCTTCTCTCCCTGAGCGTCATGTTTTCCAGGCTCATCCACGCTGTGGCTCTGTCCGGGCTTCATTCCTCTTTATGGCTGAGTCATATTCCACCGTGTGGACGCACCACATTTTGTTCATCCATCGTCTGCTGACGGACCCCTGGGCCGTCTCTACCTTTTGGTGACTGTGAACGTGCTGCTGTGAACACGGGCGGACGAGTTTTTGGGTGAGCATCTGCCTTCCATTCTCTGGGTGTAGGCCCGGGAGCGGCGTTGCTGGGTCATAGACAACTAATTCTGTGTTTGGCTTTTTGAGGAACTGCCAGAACTGTTTTCCTCTCGGCTGCCCGGCTTCCCAATCTCGCCAGTGGTGAGATTTGAGCAAGCACCCCCCAGCCTCGGACGTTCCACACTGTCAGATGGAAACCGTCCCCTCGAGCACACGCGCACGTGAGGAAGAGCGAGGGCGGGGTGGTGTCCGCCATGTGGAAGGCGCTTGGCGTGTGGCTCTGGCGGTAGGAGTGCAGGTGCTGAGCATCTGCCGCGCACCAGCCCCTGAGCTTGCGGCACGTGGTGGATGCTCCACAAGTACTGAATGGAGAGGCGATTTCTGATTTCCATCAAGCCCAGCAAGGTAGAAACTATTATCTCTGTTTTACAAAATCTCACAGAGGTTAAGTGACTCTGAGAGTCCCCAGCCTGAGGATGGATCTGGGACCCCGTCACAGGCCTGTCTGGCTCCTGAGTGGAGGGCTGCAGTGTACACACATGCAGGTTGTTCACTGCACAAGGGTGCCCAGCTGAGGGAATGAAAGGGGTGAATCTCCAGTCCCCATTGTGTCTTCCCGTGAAATGTACCCAGGCACCTGCCTCTGTAGGGGGTGCCTGGTTGTGATCAGCACAGAGGCACTGAGCCGTCTGTCTGGCGGAGGCCAGGGCAAGTCCTGCTGGGGGCCCATGCCGTGCCAAGCCCACCTACGAGCCCTGGGACCACCCCCCACCGCACATTCGTAATAAGGGCCAACTCGCCTCTGTTGCAGGGGTGGGGCCAAGGCCAGAGACAGGCCTGCCTCTCTCACCGGTCAGTCCCTGCTGGAGGGATCACCAGGAGAAGGCAGCACAGAGTGGCACCAGCCTCCCTGTATGGGGTGAAGGCTGAGGGTCCAGACCCTCCGTGTTCCCACCGTCAGCAGAGGAGGACCAGAGAGGAGGCTTCTGCGACCGGATGCCTGCAACGTGCCACACCCCTGATGGACATTACCCCAGATCCCTGACGGCTGTGAGGTGGGAGTTACTGCCTCGTAGATAGAGGAGGAGACTGAGGTTCAGAGAGGCCAGGCCAAGGTGCCGGGGACACAAGCCCAGGCCCATCCCTCCACAGGGCCTGTCTCCACCAGACCGGGCCTGCTTCTCAGATCATTGGCTGCGGCTGCTGGACCCAGCTTTCCGTGGATGCTTGGTACAGAATTAACCCCTGAGGCATTCCAGGGTCCGAGCATGCACGTGCTGGGGAGCCTGCCCGAGTCAAACCTGCCCGGCCAGCATTCCCCGCGTGTGTACTGTGCACCACACACCAACGAGCACTGGGTAAATCCAGCCTCATGGAGGCCCCCACACCCGTGAGGCGGTGTCAGCATGACTATTTAATGGAGGAGGAACTGAGGCCCAGGGGAGCCCAGCACACACCTAGGCCGAGCAGGGAGTAAGCGGCAGGGACAGGGCCTGCGTGCTAGGGGCTCTCTGGGAGCCACGGTCCCTCCCGCACGGAGGCCCCTCCACAGCAGGTGTCTCCGAAGAAAGTGCCACGTGCTCTGCAGAGCTGGCTTCGCCCAGATCACAGCCTGGGGCCTCACAGTAATTGACCACTCTCTAATCAGATTGATTTCCATTCCGATGAGTGCCGCCTCCGTTCCAGTATTTTGAGCACAGACGCATAATCCAGCAGTAAAAAGCAGAGGGCACCCGGGCCCCTCTGCGGAAGGAATAAAAGCGAAACAGCCAGGGCTCTCAGGCGGACTCACTCACACGTTCCCGCTTGGGTGGCTCTCTAGCAAAGCTGTCTGGTCACAGGCCCAGAGGGACCTGCACACTTGGGCCCCTGGTGGGAGTGACCGCATTTCCCTTGCAGCCGGGCCACCCTGCCAGGCTGACCCCGCTCTGCTCTGCCGGCCGGATCAACCCCTTCCACACCCACATCCAGCTTCTCCTCCGGGAGGGGGCTCCACCGCTCCAGGTCCAGCATGGGGCAGTCCACAGCCCCCCACACACCCCCTGGGACCAGAGTAGACGTGAAACCTGAAGCCCCCACGGGGCTGAAGCCGGGGCGCTGAGTCAGCACCCCAGCACGGGCTGCTCTGGGTCTGCACAAGCCCTGGCCTGGGGGAGCTCGGCAAGGGGTGGTGTGGGGGCCTGTGTGGAAAGACAGACCCCTGAGGCCTTAGCTCTGCTCCTCTCCACAGCCCCCAGGAGCCCTGCCACTGGGCCCGAGCCCCAGAGGGACTCTCATCAGCCCCCGAAGTGCCTCTGGGAGGGGATCCAGCTTTACCCTCCTCCTCTGCCCACCACTTCCTGCCTCCCACCCCACCCCCTTGCCCCACACACCTCAGGCCAGAGATCGGGGGTCATTTTCACCCCCACTTAGATGGGCAAGAAGAAGGGCAGCCAGTCCAAGGCCCAGGGCCCCCCACAGGGACAGAGTCCACCCTGGCCGGAGGCCACCCCTCCCACCCAGCTCCCCACCCAGCACCGGGTCCTTGAGGTGCGGGCGCCTGCAGACAGAGAGAACTGGTACACTGGTCCCTCTCGACAGCTCGTCCACCCGACCTGGCAGCCCTCAGGGCCGGATGCCTGCTTATGACAGGCAGGGGCTCGTGGGCTTCTATGGGGGCAGGCAGGGGTCAAGGGCACGGGCTCTATCCCAGCCCCACTGTGTGCTGACCGGCCGTGTGCCGCAGCCACGCCCCTCCGCAGGCCTGGGCTCCATGCCTGCATGGTGTAATGAGCAGTGTGACCACAGGTGGTTGCTCCCTTCTGAGGGACTGGGGAGTCTTGAGGAGCTGGGGACTCCTGGAACTGATGGGGGACCCAGGGGGCTGAGTGGCAGGGGTCTCTGCCCACCAGAGAGAGCCCTCGGGCTCCCCTTGGTGTTGTAACGGATGCAGTGTCCCCCTCAAAGCATCACCACTGCCCCCCATTACTCCCTGCTGACTCTTGGTTGAGCCCTCAGAGCTTGGGGGCTCACTCTCACCGCTTAAAGACTCTGTCCCCAGAGGCTGAAGCTGGAGTAGGGGCAGGTGCCTGTGCAGGGTCACAGCTGAGGCTGAGCTGCCCGCACGTGCTCCATGCCCTGGGACACGGGCGGGGCAGGGGCCATGTCCCTTTGGACTTCAGCCCTGACCCTGCCTGTCTCGTCCGGCCTCTCCTGGGATGTGCAGACGGCTCATGCCTCCCGAGGGCTCTGTAGAGGCCCGCCTGCAGTGACACTAAGATGGGTCTGGACCAGCCGGCCCTTCCCTCTGGGGCAGGCAGCGCCGAGTCTATTGCAAATGGCTCTAGGGCGGCGCTCTGGCTCCAGCCCCACAGAAAATCCTGTTCCCAAGTCAGCAAATGGATGAGAAGACTCTTCCCCAGAGGGGGTGCCTGGTCCTCCCTCCCACCCGAAGGGGCCCGCAGCACAGCGACAGGGACAGCAGAGTCAGATCCCAGAAGAAAGCGCGGGGCAGGTCTCTGTCGTCCTGGGGCCGGGGAGGGCTGCACAGCGAGGGGGCTGGAAGTTCAGCACTTCTGTTTGACCACAACCCCTCCACCACCACCAAAGACGCAGCGGGCAGGGGCAGGCCAGCGGCCTTTGCACGGAGCGCTCCTCCTCGGTGAGTAAGGACCGGGGACAATGCCATCAGACAGGGGCGAATATGCTCCCTAGAGAGGAAGGTTGGGGCAGATGTGAAGGGTGGCGACACCAGCGAATTTTAAAATGCAGATTAGAGTGCACCTTCTGGGCCTACCGGAAATTGGAACCACTCCTGAGCCCTGCTTGGGTAAGAGGGCGGACGCCTCCACCGGGCGCTCCCCGCAGCCCAGCCAAGAGGGCCGGGCAAAGATGTGTGTCCTGAAGCAAGTCTGGACGAGGCCTCCAATCATTGCTGGGGCCTTGGGACCCAAGTGATGGTGCCCGGTGCTGCTGGGTGGCCGCTCAGGGCAGTGTGGACTCGTGAGCTGTGGCAGAGATGTCTGTGACACGTCGAACGAACACACACACGGCATTCACGGGGGGCTACAGTCAGTATGTGTAGGCTCATGTGTCCTCCGACAAATAAGTGTGAGTCCGTCCACCGGACAGCATGGCTGTCCTCTCAGAGCCGGACATCACTCACAGTGGTCCGTGGGCCAGGGTTTTGGCAGTGTTAAAATGCAGAGTCCCAGGCCCACCCCAGACCTACAGAACCAGCACCTGCATGTTATTCAGATGCCCAGGGGATCTGAGGCCCCGCAGAGTCTGAGAAGCACGATCTAGTCCACCTTCCTTGCTGAGCATGTGGGGAAACTGAGGCACAAAAGGGTGGCTTGGGACAGGTGCTCCAGTGCTCAGCTTGGGGTGCCTCCCACTGTACTGGGCTGTCTCTCACAGAGGAAGGGGGGCTGCGGGGTGAGTGAAGCTGTGGGGGAGGTGTCACTGGAGGGGGGACACCTGGGAGGCCTGAGGGGAGGGCAGGACTCCAGGGAGCCGACCCAGGGCTGGCATGTGGCCCTGCTGAGAAAATGCCTGGCCTCTGGGGTGTAGGGGCTCATGGCCCTGGGTGGGGCAGGGGGTTGCTCTCCCCCCAGTTCCATCCACCCAGGCTACCCAGAAGGACCCCAGCACGGAGGCCTCCAGAAGGGGAGGAGTCAGGGCTTCCCACAGCCCCTCCTACAGATTCTGACTGGGAAAAACTCCACTGCCCGGTTGGGGCTGGTTTGTCTGAAAGAGTCCCTGAGTGGCCCTTGTCACTGGTGCCCAGCCCCGGCACGCTTGGAGCCCCTCAGGGTAAGGGCTAGGCTGAGCCAGGCGGCCTGCCCCCTCCTGTCTGCAGCCTCAGGTGGGCCCCCAGGACAGGCGTCTTTGGTCATCCTGCGGAGGGGCGAGCCAGGCGCTGCATTCTCTTCTGTCCTCGGAGGGAGGGCCGAGGGTGCCACTTGTGGTGGGAGAGGGACACGGGCAGTCCACACCCTGGTCTGACCGGCGAGGCAGTTGGACGGGTGGCACCTGGCGGTGGCACCCCTCTGCTGGGCCTGGCTGAGCCTATCTGATCTGTCAACCTGGCGATACTTGCTCCCCTCAGCCAGGGTGCTGCCCAGGGCCAGGGTCAGTGAGGTCAGTGCTGAGCAGGGACCCAGTTCAAATCCTGGCTCTGTCACCTTCTAACTGTGACCTGGCCACTCCCTAAATTTCTCTGAGCCTCAGTTTCCCCATCTTAAAAATGGGGCTACAATCGGCTTACCTCACACAGTTGTGATGGACCTCAGTGAGGCCCCGCACAGACAGCAGGTCAGCAGAGGTCAGTGGGG
This sequence comes from Equus asinus, assembly GCF_041296235.1. Classification (NCBI taxonomy): domain Eukaryota; kingdom Metazoa; phylum Chordata; class Mammalia; order Perissodactyla; family Equidae; genus Equus; species Equus asinus. Next base: position 11,093,266 of record NC_091799.1, read on the forward strand.
TCAAGTTCACCCCAAACTCATGAGGCCCGAGGTAATGTTGCCTGCAGCACGGGAACCAGGAGGCACATGGACAGGGGGTCAAAGGCAGGGCCATTCTTAAATGCTCTCCAGCCCCATCCTCCCCAGATCCCCGGTGTGGGATCCCGGCAGTCTCTGCGTTCCGTGATTCTGTGTGTCATCCCCACGTGCAGTTCCCCACCAGAGGCCAGAGCCTGGCAGCCTTCACCCTTTAGATGGGTGATGGGGCTCTGGATGCTGTGGTCAGAGGGGGAAGCCGAGTCCCAGGGACAGGCAGGCGTGCGCACCTCTCTCACACCTCAGGGCATCAAGCCTGACCTGGAACCCGGGTCTCATCCAGGCTGGAGCCCTTTCAATGCGATGTCAGCGAGGGGTCGAGGACCTGGGCTCCAGGGAGGGGCCCAGATGGGTGAAGGAAGGGGACAGTTGAGCAACCAGGGTCCCGGTCTGCAGAGAGCGCCGTGAGTGTGAATTCCTGGGCGTTTCCGGGTCCGTGGGCTGCTGGATCCATCAGTTCAGGAAATCTTCTCCCAGCCCCAGGCTGTACCCTCCGTGGGCCGAGGGAATGATGGGGCGCTGGACAGAGACAGTGCAGGATGGAGACCCAGACCGCTGGGCCACCAGAGTCCAAATTCTCCACCTGTCCCATCCTCATGGACAGTTCCCAGAGGGCCCAGGGATCCCACCCCGGGGCCTGTTTTGAACACCCTGCACTGGTGCCCTCGCTGCCTCCCTCTGGAGTGCAGCCTCCAGTTGGGAGCCATGCCTCCTTCCTTGAGGGGGAACCTCTGCCCCTGCCCCGACTCCAGGATAACGGCTGGCCAAGGCCCCCAGGAGGGGGAGGCCACAGAGCTGGAGGTCCGAGGGGGCAGCTTGTAAGCAGGTGCGGCCCATCTAGGGCAGCAGTGTGGGGCACCCTGGAACTTCCCATGCCAGGGAGGGCCACCTCCTGGTGCCCCTGCAGCCCCGCACGAGGTGCCCACTGCTCTCCAGAATGCCCAACCTCAGGAGGCCAGAGGGACAAACACAGCTGGCTCCTCCCCGGGGTTGCTGTGTCCTTACCTGATGGAACCAGGACAGAGCCACACATCTGGGCCAGCCCCTCCCTCCCGTTGGAGGAGAAACCGAGGCCCAGAGCCAGCCCAGGACACATAGGCTCTGCCCCAGCCTGGCTGGCCCTGGTCAAGGCCTCACCCCTCCCTGCCCATGATGGCCAGCCCTGGAGAACCAGGCTGCTTTTCCTGGAAACTGGGGCCTCTGCATTCCTCCCCTCGAGGCAGCGCCATCCATCTCCCAGCCCTGGGCGTCTGTCTGGAGCTGTTAGTCAATTATGGGTCCCAGGAGGCTGGGACCAGCTTCCCCTGAGGCAGAGGCTGCCTCTCTGCTCAGCGAGGCCTGTGTCCCAAGGTGGGGTGGGGGTGGAGTGTGGACAAGACTCGAGAACCTTTGCCACCTGGGCCAGAATGTTGCCTACCGTGGGTCCTCCACTCCATCCACATTCTTCTCTCTCTCCAGGCCCCCAAACCCCAATCTTGCAGCTGAGCCCCACCCGGCAGAGGGGGCCCAAGGAGGCTGGGTGGGACCTCAGATCATGGGGAGCCACTGCACCCCTGGTCCACCCAGAACAGGCCTCCCTCAGACTGTTGGAAGCCCTTCCACGGCGGCTCCAGCCCTCCCCCCGGCCTGCCCAGGAGATGGACAGACCTGGGCTGGAGGTCCCTGTCCAGTCCTGCTCTTGGGGTCTCATTTCCCCTGGGGCCACCTGGAGCATCCCCCACCCCCACTCTGACAGGCTCCTGGGCCCCCTCCCAGCTCCAGCCCTCACCACTGGCCACAGACACCTGAGGGGAGGCCTAGAAGCTGGACCTGAGGGGGAGATGGCCTCATGCTTCCCCATGGGTGGAAGGCCCCCTCCACTCTGTCACAGCAGGAGTCCTGTTGACACACTGTCACCAAATCCACCTCCTGCCTGTCCCCACCCCCACCTGGTATGCTCAGACCTGTGTGGGGCCTAGGAGCCAGGTGCCTCTGGCAGAGAAGCCAGCGGCCCCATCCCCCTTCCGGTTCCCTCCTTTCCTGACCAGGGCCCTAACCTGCTGCCCCCACCCACCGCTCTCCTTTCTTTTGCTGATGAAGACCTCCCAGCAGTGCCCTGACAAGTGTCTGTGTCCACTTCCCAGTGGACCCTCCCTCCTGGGGCCACTTGATGGAATGGACCTCACACAGAGCCATGACCTACTCATCCCAAGCCTCCTTCGTAACAGGGAATAGGCCACGATCTCCTTCTAGCTGGGCTGTTCCCAGCATGGCATGGGGTGCTCAGCGCGGGGTGGGAGTGGCTGGCGACTCCCCACCCCACGGAGCCTCAGTCTCCCCCTCTGGGGAGCCAGTGGGGGTGCCCATCCAGTTCGGGTCGTGAAGAACAGGTGACTCAAGGTTTGTCAATTGCAGGCTGGAGCTGGGAAGGTGGCCAATGGGCCCCCCCAACCCTCCCACCTCCCGCTCACCCCTGTGCTGGCCAGGCCCACCCCCCCAAGCCTCCACACGGCTGGTCCAGCAGGCGCCCCTCCCCTGCAGGCTCTGGACCCACCCCACCCCCACCCCAGGGGCTCTGACCCTTTGTGCCGGAGGACAAAGGGCTCGGGCGGTCCTGCTGACACTGCACCGTCCGCCCGGAACAGGACAAAGCAGGGAGAGGAGGCTGAGGCTCAGAATGAACGGGCTGATGCAGAGGTTCTGATGCCTCAGCCCGTTTCTGTCGGAGGCTGCAAGGGCAGGAGGCCGGCTGAAGGACGAGGCCGGAGGGGGCAGAGCACAGGCTGGCAGGTGCCCAGCTCCCATCTTCCTGGAAAACCGGGAGGGGGCTGGGCTGGGCGGCCCATCCCAGAGGAATTTGGTGGGACCTTCCTCCCAACAACCCCCTCCCCACAGGCCTCAGCTGTCCCGGCTGCTGAGGGGGTTAGGGGCTCAGCTGGGAGGGGGCATTTGGAGGCCACGATGGTGCTTTGAGGCCTTCACGTGTGCAGCCCGTGGCCCAGAGGTTGGATGTCTCCACCAACCCAGGCGAGTGACTTGGAAATACACTGCGCCCAGTGGCCTTGAGACCCCGGCTGGTAAGGGGTTTGCATGGGGCAGAGGTGACTCTGGTGAGCCGGGCTGGGGTGGCAGGGAGTGGCTCTGAAAACAACACCGGAAGCAGAAGTTGACAGATGTGCTCACCCTGGTGGCTGGAGCTGGGCTTGGCAGCGGGGTGGGGACAGGCACTCCCAGGGCTCCTGGCCAGGCCTGGGGCCAGGCTCCTTCGGCATTCCTGGGGGGAAGTGTGATGTGGGCCCTGCAGGAGGGGAGGGCTCAGGGCGGCCCTAATCCAGCATAACCACTGTTGTGGAGGTTCCCAGTGCAGAAGGCCTGTTTGGAAACCACCGCCACCCATTTTAGACTCTGTGTCTGCGCCATGCTAGCCGTGCCTGCAGGGCACCCCCTTCTGGGGACATCCCATGAAGCAGTTTGATGGACCCCGCTCTTGGGGAGGTGCCATAAACAGGAGAGAAAATAAACCCACCTCCTAGTGGGGGCAGAGCAGCTACAAGGCCAAGAAAGGCAGAGAGGGAGGGGTCGGGGGGGGGGAGCACTTTTAGAAGCAGGTCAGAGGTGGCCCTCTGGACGAGACCCTCACAGGACAGAAGGAAGTGACGAGCCCACCATGCAGGCATCTGGGCGTGGGAAGCGCGTGCGAAGGCCAGAGACCTGACCCGCATCTGAAGGACACATGGACGCAAAGCCTGGCCCACCCGCCCGCCAGGGTCCAGTGGGGCTCAGAAACGTCCTTGTGGACAAAGCAGAGGAGCAAAGGGGGCAATGGCTGCCAGGCCTGCATCTGAGAACCCCAGCCCGGGGCCGGGGTTTCAGAGATGGCTGGGAGCTGGAGTGGACTGGCCTGGTCCCAGGGGCTCTCAGTTGGGCCTGGTGACCTGCCCCGCCCATTGCAATTCTCCCTCCATCCATCTGGGGGCAGACCTGACCCAGGAGGAGGTGGCAGGGGAGGAAAGGGAGGCAGCTGCACAGCTGGTGGGTGGCAGGCAGGTGAGCCCCCGAAAGCATCTCTCCTAGTTCACAGACAATAAAGAGTGCCCTGCCCCCACCCTATCAATCAGAACTCCGGGCTGGGCCCTCCCCCAGGCACGTGACTCCCAGGACATCCTGTCCACCAGCCTCTTCCCTTGTGAGGGACAGGAAGAGGAGGAGTGGGAGGTAGTGGGCCAGAAGCCTGGGCACGGCCCCTTACCCTACCCGGGGCTCCTGGGACAGTTCATTGTCACCTCCCCCCAGCTTCTCAATGTCTCCCCCCACCCCACCAGCCCAGCAAAGCACAGGCAACGTGGGTTTGAACTGACTTTATTATTCTGTAAATGTGAATTTTACAAAGCGCTTTACAATTAACGATCACATCCTTTTGTTTGTACATAACGGATTTCCACCCTACGACTCGGCTCTGAGCGCGCTAGAAGCCCTCGGTTTCCCGGTTGCTGGCGGACGTTTCTGTTGTTGGAGTTATTGATACGGTGTCAGCCGTGGCTGAAAAGCAACAGTCTTGACTCTGCCAAGTAGCAGCATTGAGGGAGCGTGAGGACGCAGGAAGAACAAAGGTTCCTCCTTCTTCGAAAGGAAAAAAAGCGAGCATCTTCTGTGGCTGAAATGGAACTCAGTGGTTTGGGAGACAACTCTCCTTTATGCAGCACAGGAACAATTTGCGTATTCATTTTATAACAGTCGTGAGTTACAGCACTACTGACGGCTCAGCAGACTTCACAACAACCGTCTCCTTTTTTTAAAAGTCTCTTTTCCCCAAACATTCCGTCCAAAGGATGAATGGTCTATTTGCACCCAGTGCCATCCAAATGTTCAAGTCAAAAATATTTATACATTTTATACTTAGTTCTTTTTTTTTTTGTCTGCTAAAAATAGTATTGCAAGTTTGGCTTCTTTTGACATAAAAATTACAATCATGTGCAAAACGCTACAATGAAGCGATTGATCAGAATTCAAGCAGGTTGTCCAATCTGAATGCGTTAGATTCTGCATAATTTTCCTTTTCATTTTTTTCAAAGAAACAAAACAAACAAACAAACAAACAAACAAAAACCAAAAACCTTTGCCGTGTTAGAAACATTGTGTGCCTCCGGCGGGTGACACCCTGGGAGCGGCTGGCTGACACAGTGACGGATGGATGCAGCAGCCGCGTCTGCAACAGTAGTTACAGCTCAAGGCAGCTACGAACTCTCAATCTGCTCTGGGATTGACTGCTGGAGAGGCAAGCAGAGCTTTCCTCAGAGTTGGCAGTTGGTTAATGGGCCATAGGCCTTTTTCCGCTTGCGGCAAGGTATTTCCATAAAAATAACCCGTCTGAGGGGAATCTAAGCAGTAAGCAGCTGGGGCCGGCTGTGAAATGGGGACCGGTCAGGCTCCCTGGCCTCCCTGGCCCCACCTCTGCCTTCCTCCCAGCTCTAGACGCAGACGCCGGAGTTTTCACAGAGAAATTAACCCAGGCTCCTGCAGCCCCGGCCCAGCACCACGATGGCCGGGTGGGGGCTGCAGGCTGTGCACCCGGAGGTCTCTCCCCGCGGCCTCTCGTCCACAGCTGCATCCACATTCAGGGGCAAATAAGACAACCAAGTCAAATGCAAAGTGAAGCAACCACAGAGAACTCTGGGCGACACCAGACACAGTGCAGAACACAAGACAGAATTCAAGTACCGAGGCACGCCGGCTGGGCGGGCGGGGCCGCCCCAGCTCACAGTATCTGTCACATCTCCCGGTCCCTTCTCCTGGACCTTTTGCACTCTGTCCCAGCTGCCTCCTGGGGCACATCCCGTCCCGCCAGGGAGGGCAGGAGAGGGCAGAGCGGCGGCCGGACGCCAGGCCAGCCGCCCCCATCAGCTCCGACGCGGTCCAGTCCCTTCTCTCCTCCTGCAAAAGGCGCTGCTATAACTTAGCTCTCTAATAGACTCTATGTAGTATATGTGTATTGCTAATAGTCAAGCTCAGGAATAAAGGTGCAGACATCTCATAAATACTGAGTGGCTCGTCTCTCGGTCTACGGGGTCAGGGTGAGTCGGGATCACGCTTGCGGGACAGGAATTAGTCGTCTTGTAAACAGAGGAGGGGAGGGTCCGGTTTTCTTAATGGGTTTTCCTTGGGAAAAATGATCAAAAGATGCTAAGGCACTCTGGAAGGCCCCTCCGAGCCCAGGCCCACCGCCGCCCGCCCCGCGGAACATTCTGGACGCGGAGGGAGCGCCCCGGCAGATACAATCATCAGCCATGCCCGTCTGCAAACGCTCCCGACCACGTCCACCGCGGGACATTAGTGCAAAACGCTCGGCCCGGCCCGCCCGGGGCCCAGGCAGAGCTCAGAACCCATTCACATTGAATTATTATTAAAGTTTCACCCACAGCTCTTGCCTTCCTTACCCAGGACAATGAAACAGACGGCGGTTATAAACAATCGAGGGACAGAGGTCGCGGGACATTGTGCTAGCCTGAGCAGCGGTCAGGCCTCTGTGCGGCCACCGCCTCCTCCGCCAGGCCAGCTGCACCCCCGATCCCAGCCGAGGGGAGGGGGAACCGTGCCCACTTTGGAGTGGAAGAGACAGAGGGAGAGAGAGCCAGCCCTGCTGTGGACAGCAAGGACGGGTGGCCCTCTCCTGAAGGTCCCCAGGGATGGTCAAATTAAAGTGCAAATTGGGGTGGGGGCAGGGAGCAGATGAAGGGAAACTCAGAGAGGAGATGGGTGGGGTCAGCCTCCCCGCCAGAACCTCCCCCACACCACGGCCCCCTCCCAATTCCAGGAGGACCCGGTCCTGGTCCCTAGTGGGCTGTGGGGCCCCGGCTGTGTGAGCTCCAGCCCCACCTGGGCTGAGATGGGAGGGAAGAGGCAGGGAGAGGCCAGCTCTGGGCCACATGGTTGGCTGGAGGCCCGAGCAGGAGCTGGAGACCTGAGCCCTTCAGGCCCAGGACCCTAGGGCTTGGACCTCCCTACACTGGGGCAGGGAGGGGCGGGTACCGGGGCCAAGATTAGCCCGCACGGGCCCACCTTGAGTCCCCCCACTCCTTTCCGGAAGCCATCAGATCCTTCTGGAGGGCAGGCACATGCTTGGCCCGGCTGGAGGAGGCCAGGGAGGCCGAGTGCCATCTGGGAGGCAGCCGCCACCCCATCGGAGGTCTCTCCCACACAGCGAAGGGCTGCGGTCAGCAGGAACGAGAGCCCGAGAGGGAAGGGCCTAAGCACCCCCAGGCTGCCCCACACTGGGCCCCACGGGAGGCCCTGCAGCTGGCAGGAGGCCCTGCAGCTGGCGGAGGCTCAGCTTTGTGGGGCATGGGTGGGGCTGAGCCACACCTGCCGGGCCCTGTGCGCACAGGGTGGAGGGGCTCGCTCAGCACTAGGGACAAAGGGAAGCAGCAACAGCTCCCTCAAGCCTGGGAGTGGAGGCGGTGTCTCTGACCACGCCTGGGGCTGCCTGGGACTCGGGAGCAAGGCAGCCCCTGGACGAGCAGCCACTTTGGACAACCTGTGCCCCTCTCCCCAAAAACTAGCAACTAAACTTCAGAGTAAGCATACCAGCCTCAAACACAACGACAACCTCCGTGGCCCTTCCTTCCTGCCCCAGCCATGCAGTCCAGAACCTCCCCACCTGCGGCTGCTCCTGCCAGCCCCATGCTAACCAGCCCAGCTCAGTCCTGCGACCACGGCCCCCCACCCGCAGTCTCAGAGGTGCATCCCGAGGGCTTGGAGCACAATTCGGGGGGGCCCGCACCGAGGGAGCCCCCCAGGCCAGCTCTCACGTGGCCTCTGTCTCCACCAGTCACACAACCTGCTGCACTCCCCTGGGACCCCCACCCCCAACAGGAGGTGAGTGAGACCTGACAGGGGTGGGGGACATGGTATACAGATGATGCACCCCCAAGCCACAGTGGGTTGGGGGGCAGGGACACCCCATCCTCCCTAATTTTTTGCTCTTTTGGGTCTGAAAGTTTCCAAACCAGATATGAAATAGATCTGAATTAAGACGAAAACATAAACAGACAGAATCCCAGCGTGGCTGAGGGCTGCACCGGGGGCGGCCTCACCCCACAGACGGCGGGTGGCCAGGTGGGGGCCAGCGGGCACTCAGGGCTGGTGGCCCAAGAGCTGCGGGTGGTGGGCAGACCCCAAGGCTGTGGGGCAGAGCACAGGTACAGCCAAGAACACTTTCTGCAGCCAGTGACTGGCAAGGCCCATCGCTGGGCCCTCACCATGCCCCCTGCACATGCTCTCACACACACACACACACACACACCCCCACACCCCACACGCATGGTGGACCCGGCAGGCCTGACCCCCAAGTCTCAGGAAGAAGGAAAAACAAGAGGTGTTTGGCCCTTGGGTGCCCAGCCCTGGCCCATGGCCCCAGCGGGGTGGGCAGAGTCCTGGTGGGCAAGGAACGGTGTCACATGCCCCCACTCTGCCGGCCTCAGGCTTCGTCCCCTGGGGCAGAGGGAGCAGGAAGGACAAGGGGTGTGGGCAGAGGGGGGCACCAGGGCCTCTCGCCCCTGCCCCCCCAGAAGGGGCAGGCGACTAAACTCTCGAGTATCAAAAACAGCCCTGGGACCTCTCGCACAGGGTCGCAGGGGCCTAACCGTTTACAGTATAATGAATGCATTTGTCTCCTTCATCAACTTTAAATACAAGCAGAATAAAAATCACATTTTGTTCAGGCAACAGTAGCAGTTCAGTAGGTAAGTGGCTTGATCACATTTGTCGTATTAGTAACGCATGCAAGCAGCTCTAGTACCGGTCCCTTGAGCGTCTCCTGGCCTCTACAAGGTCCCCGCGTAGGAGCCCTCTTGTCTCCTGGCCGCCGGCGTCGCGGGCCGGCTGGAGCTGGCGCTGCCCTGCTCGAAGGGCTGCCCGGGGCTCTGGCCATCAGCGGGCAGCGGCTCGGGCGCGGCCACCTCCTGGATGACCGAGCCGGCCCCATCCGCCTCCTCGCTGGCCTCGAAGGCGGGGTTGGCGGCGCCCAGGTCGACATTCACGGCATCAGTTCTCAGGGCCACAATGGTGGCGGCGTCCCCGCGGCGCTCCGCATAGATACGCTGCTCGAACACCTGTGCCGCAGCGGGCGGGAACTCGGGGTCGAGGGGCACGCCGGCGGCCGAGGAGCCCATGACCGTGCGGTACATCTCCACGCCCTCGGGCAGCATGGACTTGATCTTGGGCAGCCAGCGCTTTCGGACCCGGCGGGCGTTGGTGCACATGTCCGCGGCGATCACATTCATCTCACTCTCCTTGAAGCTGGGTGCGAAGTTCTGACAGTACACTGCAAGGACAGGGCGTGGCGAGGCGGGCGTGAGGGTGGTCCCCCCTGCCCCCCGCCCAGCAGCAATTCCACCACTGCTGACCCCGAACCTCCCGAGGGGCCAGGGAACCAGGACACCCTGGACAAACCCGGGGTCACAGCACCATACGCCAGACTAGCTATTCCTGGGCCAGTGGGGACAGGGACACTGGCTGGCCTCCAGGGACTATCCATCCTACTCCCCACTGACAGAGGAGACCACATGGCCACCCAGGCCTCTCCTGGCCTCAGCTTGAACAGACCAGAGGTCCCCCTCTCACCACTGTCACGGACTCACCGCCAGGCTCTTCTGGGACAGTCTCTGGCTGGAACATTCAGGGGAGGGACATCAGCGTGGCTGTGGCTCCAGTGTAAGCACAGGGCCCAGGGGTCTGACGCCTCCTTGAGCACTGGCTGGCTGTGTGGCCTTGGGCAAGCCCCTTAGCACCTCTGGGCCTCACTTTCCCTCTCTGTCTCACCCACCCAGATCTGAGGGCCTGATAGATATCCCCGCCCTGGCCGGAGTGGGTGTCAGGGCAGGGCGCTGGGCTCAAGCAGCCCTGGGCGGCTGCCCACTGTGAGGCTAGGGCCTCTCCAGGCCTGACATAGGCTCCTCCTCACAGGCTGGACAAGGAGTGAGGAAGGAGCCAGTCAATACTTCTCCTCGTCCCCGTCCTCAGCCCAACTTGGCGAGCAGCAATGGGCGTCATGGTCATCATCATTAATAATAGAAACCCTCTGCTTTCTCCACCCGGAGCCATGAGACCCAGCTCTCCGAGCAGCAGGAAACCTGGAGGCAGGTCCCCCAGGGCGAGCCCCCCGCACCACGAGCCCTGCTACGGGGCAGCATCAGCAACTCCCTCCCAGCATCTTCCCGGAACCCCCACTGGCACACCAGGCTTTGGGACTGTAATTACTGACTGCAAAGGCCCCTCAGCTCTAAAACAGAATTAGGCTCACAAGAGATGTTTTTTAAGAAGGGAAATAAGACACAGTTCCGTGTGCCGATGGCTACAGGAGGACGTGCTCTGGTGCAGTCGGGGCCATGCTGGGCACCGGTGGGCTTCTTCCGAGTCTGGGGGTGCGAGGATGGGGGTGGCGGTCTGCCACGGAGATGGACCGGGCTCTACCCCCACGCGCCCAGCAGCGGGAGGCAGAAGCCGGCGGAGCAGATGGCAAAGGCTCAAAATAACCTCAAAATGTAAATAAGGGGTTTTGTTCCAAAAGGAAAATTAGATCTATTTCACATATTAAAATAGTTTCGCAGCTGAATTCATCACGCCTGGAAACCTACCAAGAGCGTTAGCACCTCGAGACCTGGCTTCTGAGAGCCGCTCTTCTCTCTCTCCCCTTGACCCCGCAGCCTGGCGCCAGGGGCAGAAGCTCCTGGAGACGCCCCGCCCTGGAGACCCCAGCCCCTCTTACATTTCACAGCGTTCAGGACTCGGCTGTCCAGAGGCTTGCGGCTGGGGTCACTGGTGGACGAACGGATGCCCGTGCCACAGCTGTTGGCCAGCGTGTTCCTGGTGGAGGATGGGAAGGAGGCAGAGTGAGGCTGCCGGCCGGGGGTGACCAGCGGGAATGGGCCTCCCCTGCCCACACGCCAGGACAGAGGAGCGGAAAGCCCACCGGGCAGGGAGGCCACCCGCCTCACCCTGGACTGTGTTTATCTCCCAGGGCTGGGGTGCAGTGGTGGGGAGCGGGCCCCACCGCCCTCCGAGGGGCAGGAGGAAGGAAAGTGCCCTGGGTGATCTGGGTGGGGCGCTCCACCGCAGGGAAGGGGCTCCTGTGACCCACCCACGAAGCTGAGCCAGTGGGGTTCTTCACTCTATGGGGGAGCGAGGGGGGCGTCCACAAGCCTTCCTGGAAATGCCAGGAGAGCCCGGCCCTCCCTAGACACAGGTCCTGTCCAGGGGGACTCGCCCCCTTCCTGGGGACTGGACAGGCCTCGGGCCGACCCTGCGGGCTGAAGTCAGGAAGGCGTGGGGCCTCAAGACCGGACGGCTCACCGCTGATGCAGACTCTAGAAGCTTCCGCACCGCTGAGGGCCCTACCTGTCAAAGAAGGTGGCAAGGAGCCGCCGCAGCAGGACCTTGTGCTTCACCCCAGCGCAGAGGTGGCAGTTCATCAGCTGGCCGCGCGTGATGTAGACCCCGGAGCCTGCAGCCGCCAGATGTGAGAGTGAGGCCCTGGGCTTCGCCCCCCAAAACCCAGGGCCGTGAGCTTCCCGGGGGCTGTCGGGCCAGAACAGGCATCCGGTGGGGGCGAGGGGTGCCAGAAAGGATGGGAGCAGCGCAAAGTCTTCCCGACGTAGAGCGGGACCCCGGGACGTGCCAGGGCCACCTCCCAGGCCCCCATCCAAGCCTGGGACCCCACAGGGCCGGGGGTTGTGGCTCCAGGCCTTCTCTGCTGTGCTGAGGCCCCGTCACCAGGAGGAAGCAGCCACGGTCACATGCTTCAAAGGGCTGTCCCCAAACTACCCTTCCAGCCTCAAGGGAATTCCCTCGCTCGGTTTGGGAAACACTCTATCTTGTCTTTTGGTCCCTTCCCCAAATACCAAGGGATGGGGAGCTGGAACTACGGAGGCCTGGCTGGGGCTTCCCCTGGCCAGCACTGCCCTCCTCCAGGTGCGCTGGGAAGAGCCAGCCCAGGGCAGAGTGTGACCAGCGAGCCTGCATGGTAGCCTGGCAAGGCCAGGGGGCCCCACCAGGCCCAGGTGAACAAGGACTGAGCCGGCTGCAGGCTCAGACTCGCCAGGAGCAGGGGGAGGCCTCCTGACACTGCATGTTGCCAATGGAAAAGGAGCTGACGCAACAGTCAGATGGTGCCCAACTTCGGAGAAGAAATGGTGTGAAAGCCACTGAAGGGAATGTGCCAATGCCCCGGGTCTCTGAGGGCTCTGGGGAACCTCCACGGGCTCATTTGGGCCTTTCTCCACGGTCTATTTTTACAGAGCATGTGCTGAATTTTACTGGGGAAAGACAAGGACAAGGCCAGCTCCTTTCCTGGGGTCAGGGTTCCTATCTGTGGGACCCCTGTCTCGGCAGCCTCCGGGCTGGCTCTGCCCCTGTAAAGGCTGCCACTCAGGCTTCAGGGAGGCCCTCCCTGCTGGCAGCTTTGGTTAAATAAGCGCATGGTTGATCCTGGAGGGAGACCACCACCTCCATCATCTGGTCACTGTGGTCTGCAGTCCCCACCCATGACATGCAGGGCATCCCTGAGGTCCCCATGTGCACCCATTGCACGTCTGCAGAGCCGCACACCTAACAGCAGAGCAGGCCACCCCCAGCCATACAGCTGGACAGCCCCTCGTTGTAGGGAGATCTGTAAAGGGGGCCTGGGGCCCAGTGGGGCGTGGCAACCTGACATCCGGCTGTGGGCCAGGCCAGGGAAGGCGGCTAGCCCTTCCTTCAAGGCCTCCCCTGGGAATGAGCGCATCTGGTGAGCCCCTCAGCCTGGGAACCCACCCCCAGGCCCCAGCCTGGCTCTTGCCATCCATCACAGGCTGACACTGGCCCTCTCTGAGCAAAACTGCCCACAACAGTGACGGCCTGTAGGTGGCTCAGGGCACTGCCCACCAGGCCCCTACCCAGCCTGGCCTGGCCAGACCAGCCACCACCACCTGGCTGCTGTCCTGCCGGCTGAAAGGTGAGGCCACCCACCTGCACCCAGCTCTGAAGCCGCCCTCTGCGGTGGGGGTTCCCAACAGAGGGGACAGCTCGGGCAGAATCCACGATGCTGCCAAGGGTGTGGCGGCTGGGAGCGCCAGATAGCAGCAGGGGCTCAGCGGCTCACGAAGCAACTGCTCAGAGCACTGAGCAGGAGGGAAGGGGCCTGGGTCCTGGCCAGCCCGTGACTGGGACGCCCTTGGAGAACCAAGGGAAGGGGCTCCTGGAGAAAGGCTCCAGGTCCAGCAGCCAGGATGCTGGCACCATTGCTTTTCACCCTCCAAGGAACGGCCTTACAGACCCACGAGGAGCTGTGGGGCTGAATGCATTGCAACGCCGATAAAATAAATATTTCTCACAAAGGCACCCGGCCCTAATGGGCTTTTGGACTCAATCGTGCTGTTTTCACAGAATCCCATTTCTGTGAGCTGCCGTTCGGAACCTCCGGTCATTATCCCAGATGCTGCAAGTGGACACTCGGCGCCGGGGTGGGTGAGGGAGCCTAGTGAACTAGGTTCGACTTGGTTTCATCTGCAACTTAAACTAAAACACAATCATGATCGCAGCCCCACCAATCAGAAGCACGACCAGCCCAGGGGATTCAATTAAAATGCTAAATTAATTCAATTGAATAACTCCTCTTAATGACACATTCTTCTAAAAGGAAATTAGAGGAAATTTAAGATGTTCTATCTTTTTTTGACTGATTGGTGATGAGTACATTGTTCATAGCTCTAAAGAAAAAAATAAACGCAAAGCATCTGCATACAATAGACGGGGTGGGGAGCCAGCCTCACCTGCCACCAGCTCCAGCTTCTCACCGGGGTCCCCCTCGGAGTACAGCTTGGGGTGGCAGCGGTACCCGATCTGGCTGATGAGGCTGGCGGGCAGAGCCACCAGGTCGCGGCGGATGAGGACACAGGAGCGGCTCTCCAGCGGCACTGGCTCTGGCTTCTCTTGCACTGTGGGCACAGAACCCACCGGGTTAGGGCGTCCCCAGGGAGCCAGGGGCAGGGATGGAGAGGGGAGGACATCCTTCCGGCCCACCCAGGCAGCAGTCAGACCTGCTCTGCCCTCCTCGTCCTCCCTGCCCACCTGGTCCTGCCTCTGCAGGGAGGACCAGAGCGAACAAAGGAGCAGAGGAAGGCAGACGAGGGACACCCACCCAGGTCCAGGCCGCTCAGGGCCCTGCAGGCACCAAGCAGAGGCCTGCAGGTCAGGTAGGAAGGAGGGCTTGGGGCGGAGGGGCGGACAGGAAAGAGAGCAGCCTGTGGAATGGAGATGGAGGGCAGGCGGGGGGAGGGGCAACCTCTGCTGACGGAGTGGAAGCTGGGAGAAAGCAGGCCCCAGACTGTCCCCCAGCCTGCTTCTCATAGCACGGCCTCCACAGGTGGGGGGACGTGGCCCCCCGTGAGTGGGCACCTCCCCAGAGGCCGAACCATGTAGGCCTGGCCGGGCAGCAGCTCCATAAATATTTGCCAGCAGTGAAGCCAGGCGGTGGCAGAGCCGGCAGGGCAGACATGGTGTCTCCGCCGCCTGGCTCCAGCCCTTCGTGCCGTCTGGGAATGCCCCTGACAAACCACTGCTCGGGGGACAGTTAGGGACCCCTCAGCATGCCAGACCTGCAGCTGCAATGAGGACAGGGGTGGAGGAGGAAGTGAGGCCCCCTCTGCCGTCCCCACCTGCACCACAGGCCAGACATCAAGCAGACGACTGCCTGGCCCTCTTGATCGCCCACCCGGCCGGGCCTGGCCTGGCCACAGGCCTCCGGCAGGTCTCTTGCAGCTGGCATAGGGCTCCCCGCAGGGCTCAGAGAGGCGGTGGGGCACTTGCTGGGTGTCCATCACAGCCACTGCTGTGCCAGGTGCCAGAAGGCACAGGGGAGTGCCGAGAGGAGTGTGGGCCTGCCCATTGCCCTCAGAGTGCCCGCCAGGGGACTCAGCAGGCAGCCAGGCCAGGAGGGGGCAGACACCACATGGAGGCTCCCACAGTGGAGAGCACCCGGCCAAGCTGTGCACCCCCAAGTCCTGCCCTGCTCCTCCCCCATGTCCCTGTGACCCTCCGCATCTTCCCACGGGCACCGGCAGCCCTGCAGCCCCCCACGCCCCCCTCCCCACAGGGTCAGCATCCCAAGCCTCCCCCTTCAGGGTGCACGCACCACCAGTCTAGCACTCCTTGCCCTGCCCAGAGGGGAGGACAGGGCCCTGCCGCCCGCATCCCCGTGCCCCCAGCACGTACGCAATTCTGGATCACCGCCCCCCCTGCCCCAGGGCGGTCTGCCCTCAGCAAGTTGTCATCATTGAGAAATCACAGCTGCTCGGGGGTCTCCCCTTGCACACCTGGCTGAGCAGCCAGGCCTGCAGGTAAAGGCCGGAGGGCCCGTCCCTCCTCACCCACCCGGAAACAAGGGCAGGCTCTACCTGTGGGAAAGTCCCTCAGGCTGCACAGATGGACGCTCAGGGTGGGGTCTTCCTTGCCAAGGACAGTGGTTTTCCTCAGCAGCCTTAGTGGACATTGGGCAGGCAGGAGCGGGTGGCTTACAGAAACTTCCGGAATTCAGATAGACACCCAGAGGGCAGGGCTGGGCTTAACCTGCTCCTCCAGCTGGCCAGCTGTCCCCTTTGCACTGTGACATCCCCTCAGGGGTCACCGGAAAATTCAGCAGAGGCACCTGAGCCTGGGGAGGCCAGGCGTGGCAGGCCACATGGGGTGAGGCTGCGGTAAAGGGGCTTCAGCAGGGGGGCGGGCAGACCCTGCCCTCACGCGCCTCAGACCCCCAGAACCTGGAGTAGCCTGAGCATGAATGAGCCCCAAATTGTCTTCACACCAAGCTCCCGTGGGGGAGGGGGAGGGAAAGGGGACCCCCCTGGAAGGCCAGCATCCAAAACCCCCAGGAGAGTCCCCCAGGAGAAGGCAGGATGGTGGTTCCAGTCCTGAGGTCAGGGTCGGGGTGCAGAGCCCCCGTGCTGCTCTGGACCTGCCGCTCAACCGAGTCTGGAATCGCCCACTCTGGAGTCACCCAAATCTCCATCAGGGACCCCCAGGACACCCCTCCACCCTGTCCCCTTGGGGCTCAGCCCCTTTCCGGGGAGACACTGCCAGTCAGCACAGGATGAGGCTGGCACGCTGTGCCTTCAGTCTGGCCACAGCCAAATCCCAGGGTGAGGGAGGGAGTTTTCCCAAGTGAGCAGCCCCGTGGTCGGGGCCACCGCACGGACCTGGGCAGTAGTCAGCGGTGGCCACTGGGCGGGGGTGGGGGTTGGGGGGTGAGCGGCATTTCCCAGCAGCGAATTTGGGGAACGCGGGCAGGGGCAGATCAGCAGAGAGCAAGGAGAATCTTCCAAACCTGGAGTACCCGGGGGCTCGGGAGCACAGGAAAAACAAGCCAGATGATATTTTAAAACATAATTACCCGCCCCCGCCCCCCAGCCGGCTGGGATTACACCCGCAGACGCGGGAGCGCCAACGCTGGCGCCGTGGCATTTACATAAAGAGCGCTCACCAGCAGAAATCATCTCCATCCACAACTCTGCGTCCCGCGAGGTTTCTCTAAACAGAAGTCGTTTGCGCTGCGCAGGCCGCCCCCCCCTACCCCACTCCCCCGCCCCAGCCTGGCCCCCAAGAGCCAGAGACTGTCAGAACCTGGGCAACCAGGAGGGCCTCTTCCATTCCTGCTTTGTCACGTGCCGGGGGCCGCACCAGCTAAAAAGACCCCCATTTGGAAAGGTGCCCTGAATTTCTTCACACCCCGCATCCCTTCCCTGGGCCCCAAGTTACCCACCGAGGCCTGGGGCTGAGCTCCAAGGGCTCCCCCTTCCAGGGGAAAGGCCGGGGGTGGGGTGCCCGAGGTACAACCAGCTTCTGGAAATCTGGGAGAGCTCATCACAGGGCACAGAGACGGGGCTGCTCGCCAGTCCCTGGTGGCCTCTGGACGGGTCTCTCCAGAGCCTGGTCTCGAGGGGGCTGGGGGCTCTTTGGTGGGCTGTGGGCAGGGGCGTGGCAGCCTGCAGAGACCCTGCAGATCACACCCAGGTGCCCTGAGCACCGGGGACTCGCTGGCCTCTTGCTGCCACCGGCCACCGTGGAAGGGCTGCCACCTTCACCAGCTCCGGCACTGCTGTCACCAGCAGCAACTGTGGTTTCCAGGACCGCGGGCTCCAAATATCTTGGCATGGTGAAATTTGGAGAAGTACGCAAGAGAGCTATCAGCTGTTCGTATGACAGGTGAGTGACTGTTCTCCACGTAGGAAACGTGAGTCACGGTCAGAAAGGTCACGATGGAAAGATCTGGAACAGTAGCTAATCTGGAGGCAGCAGCAACCAAGGAGGCGAAGTTGCCCTCAGACCACACCGGCCGAAGAAAACCCAACCGTGGACTCTTCTGGGGCTCCGACTGGGGATCCAGAAGGGCCCTGGTGTGCCTTCAAGGCCCCGCAGCTCCCTCCCTCGGTGACCCTGCACGAACCCAACCAACATGACCGTTTCATGGGGACAGAGTTTCAGTCTGGGAAGATGAGAAAGTCCTGGAGGTGGATGGCATCTAATGCCACTGAACCGTGCACTTAAAAATGGTTATAAAGGTAAATTTTATTTTACGTACATTCTACCAAAATAAAAAATTTTTTTAAAAGAATGAAAGGAAGAAGGAGCAGGCGACGTGGGGCTGGAAGGAAACCAGGAGGGTTGTGCTGCCTCAGCCCCCAAACTTTCCCAACCTCCCAGGGCTCAACGACTCAGAACCTGGACCTCTCCCCAGGGAAAACCCGCCAAGGCCCCGGCCCACAGGACACTGCCGAGTCAGGAGGCCCCAAATGGCGAACCCCATTCCCGTTCCTAGAGGCACAGTGTGTCTCCGGGAATCGCCCGGGTGAGACCCTGGAGCAGCACAGGCAGCCGCCGCCCTCGGGAGCCCCCACAACGAGAGCGGCCACCCGTAGGACGGCGCCACCCTGGTCACCTCACGGGGCAGCCCTGCTGAGGGCGGGGAAGGGGGGACAGAGACGTGATGACCACTCCAGAAAAAGATGTGCCATTTGTTAAACAGGTGGCAGAATAAGAAAATGAACCCTCGCCCTAATTACATAGAAAAAGAGAACTTAAAACCAAATGGAAAGAAAAGTGCTGAGTCACACTATCTGACGGACTTGCCCTAAGCTGTCGTGACGGAGCCTGTGGGCACAGGCCACGGAGACACAGTGTCCGGCCAGCGACAGACCCGCAAACACGCCCGGGGGATCCGGGACAAAGGGGCACACGCCACTCCGGGGAGGAAGCGACAGCCTGTAGGACACAGGGTGCCGAGTAACCAGTCGTACCCAGGAAAACCCAAACCCAAACCCCTGGGTCTGAACCACACACCTCATGCAAACATGAACAAAAATGGCTCGCAGACCTAAGTGTAAAACAAAATGTAAGCTTTTAGAAGAAAATCTTTGGGATCTTGGGTTCAGACTCCAAAAGCACAACCAGTAAAGAATTAACTGATAAACTGGACTTCATCAAAATGAAAACCTCCTGTCTGCGAGATGAAAAGACAAGCTGCCTGCAGACGGGGAAGAGGTTCGCAAACACATATGTGACGGAGGATTCGGATAGAAAATCTAGGGAGCACTCTCAAAACTTGACAGAAAGAAAACGAGCAACGCAATTTTAAAAACGGGCAAGAGATCGGAACAGACATTTCACCAGACAATATACCGATGGCAAATTAGCACCTGAAAAGACGCTCAACATCATCAGGCATTAGAAAAATGGAAAGTCAACCACGACCTATCAGAATGGCTAAGCTGGAAACCCTGAGCATCCCCAGGGCTGGCGAGGATGCGGAGCAACCGGAACGCTCGTCCGCAGCTGGTGAGAACGCAGAGCGGCGCGGGCGCCCGGCAGAACCACCCAGAAGCGCCTTAGAAAGTTACCCTTAGCACACGACCCACCAATTCCACTTCTGGGTATTTTCCTGGGAGAAATGAGCGATGAAGATTGTGTCCACATGGAAACCTGGACCAGAATGTTTACATCGGCTCTGCTGACAAAGGCCCCAAAGGTCCCGATAGGTGAGCAAATTCCACCCACCCACAGGACGGGTCAGTACTCAGCACTGACAAGGAACGAATTATTGACACACAACTCGGATGAGCGTCAGATCCGTTCTGCCGAATGGCAGGAGGCAGTCTCAAACGGCGCCATCCTGCGTGATTCCACTTGTGCGACACTCTCCACAAGACAAAACTATGGGGACAGAAAACAGAGCAGGGGCTGCGCCTGGGTTTGGGGTGGGGTGGGTGACTGTTGGGGGCAGCATGGGGAAATCTTGGTGGGGTGATGGTTCTGTACAGTGAACACTCAGGCCGCACAACCCCTGCACCCAGGCGGCCTCCGCTCACACAGACACGTCCCGGGTGGGCAACCGCGCCCAGCCCTGCAGCCGCCAGCTCAGCGCCAACCTGACTGGCAGTTTCAAAAGGACCACACGCATGAAGGACATCCGTCCATTCAACACAACCGTGTCAGCATCCTGGGAACAGAGCAGGTGGCACTTCCTGCAGACGCGCTCAGTCAGGCCCAGGGAGGGGTGGGACGGGGGAGGCACCAGAGACTGGGGGTGTCCGGGGTCATCATTCTGTCTTTTATGTGCCAGCATAACCATGACACACCACTGACTGTAAGACGCATCCCATCGGATGGATGTTAAACGTGGGGACACAACGCATTTAGAACCAATGTATACGGTATGTTGGATACAAAATAACACAACTCTGGCAGGGCAAGCCAGGAAGAAAGAATAAAGGTGAAAACAGAAACACGAGGCCCAGAGTTGGGTGGCCTGGCCTGGCCTCCTGGGAGCCAGGACAGAAGGGGACACTGGGTGGGCCCCTCGGGTCCTCCTGCTCAGGAAGGTACAGGCGCAGCTGCTGGGGAGATGGGGGGTCGTGAGAGAGCAAACTCTGGACACACCCCCGAGGGAATTCCCCCCAGTGCAATCCAGCCCCCAGACCCCAGCTGTGCCCTGACCCCTCTGGGTTGTGGCTTGGAAGACCTGAAACGCCCTCTGGGCATCTCCCCATCCAACCCCGCCTGCTCCAACCACAGCCACTGCTGCCTCTGCCACACCCGCCACACATGCCATACCCGCCACACCCACTGCCTGGGTGCTGCCCCTCCTAGACCCAGTGGGTTCTGCTGTTGTCACCTCCTGCCCCCAAGTCTGGTCCTCGGGAACCCCAATAGTCCTCCGACTATCTCCCAACCCTCCCAGAGCAATCCCAGCAGCTATTCTTTGTTCTTGGTGAAGAAGACTAGCCCTGAGCTAAGATCTGTGCCCATCTTCCTCTATGTTGTGTGTGGGACACTGCCACAGTGCGGCTTGATGAGTGGTGTGTAGGTCTGCAATCGGGACCCAAACTCATGAACTGTGGGCCACCAAAGCGGAGCTCTCAAACTTCACCACCATGCCGCCAGGCCAGCCCCCAGCAGCTGTTCTTACTGTCAACCTGACCACATCCCTCTTCCGCTCTCCATCCTTCCATCAATTCCTCGGACTCGTCCAGCACTGTCCTCACGACACACCCCGCCTCCCTGTCCACCTGTGGACAGGCTGAACAGATCACGGTCCCCCACAACAAGTGACACCAGTGGCTCTGCAAACACCAGCAGGGCTCCGCGTGCACTGGGAGCGTGTTTGTGAAAACGCAGGCACGTGCACGCTCTGTACGAGAAGAGACACCCAGGCCGCGAGGCCGACAGCAAGCGTCTCTGGGGGACGGGGCAGAGGACGGCACGGGAGAATGACTTCCCGCTGTGTGATCGTTTCACACTCTCTTAGAGAATGAGCAGACAGTAGCTACACAAAAATAAATGCATTTAACTTGTAAAATACCCCAGAGATGCCCACCGTGGCCACGAGGGAGCAGTAATATCGGACCAAGCCCCTCGTCGAGAACAACTCTAAAAGCTGTGTTACAAGCCAAGGTGCCCGGACTTGAGGGCCAGGCCCCTGAGGAGAGGGAGCGGCCGCTGTGCAGCTGAGTGGAGGTGGTGGCAGGCCCTGAGGGGGACAGACTGGAGGGGCTCGGCCTGGGAACTGGCATTCTGGGTGCGATTTCCCAACTTTCCTACGATGTATCTGCTGACCACTAAGAAGCAGCAGATTCAGAAAAACTGCCAACAAACTAAAAAAAATTAAGTCGGGAATCTGGTGTCTCACATATGGGCTGGACAAACATTGGAGTTCGGGGCCCATCCTGGAGGGGGCATTTGGGGGACACCCGGGCTTTCAGCCCAGACCCAGAAACAGCTACAGACCAGGAGCACCTGCCTGACTCACGCCAGGGGGCCGTGGCACCGCGTGACAAAACGTGATGCGCCTCACGCAGACTCTACGTCAGTTCCCAGACCCTCTTCGGAATAACACTGTTTAGAGCTTCCAAAATGTTTTCATACAATGTCCAGCATTCAACAAAAAATTACCAGGGATATGAGAAAACAGAACCAAATGATAAAAGCTGTAAGTTGACAAAAAGACAGATCAGACGCATAGGTAATCCATAACAGCCAACAGGCACACCACCTTCCAGCCCACTGCTCTTCCTATGTGCCACCAATGTAGGTAACGAGATGGAGAATTTCACCAGAAAACCAGGATCGATAAAAAGGATCAAATCCTAGAAAAAGGACTGGCTGAAGAGGAAAGTAAACAGAGCCAACGAGAAGATTTGTGAACCGGAAAATAACTCAATACAAAATATCCAGATGGAAGCAGAAAAGGAAAAAAGTGGAAAAGTCAGAAAACAGAATAAAAGTCACAGGGAATCTGTTGGACGTGGGGAAAGCACAGCGCCCGGGTGTGGGAGCCCAGGAGAACAGGGCGCGTGTGGAAGCTGGGGCGACTGAGATGCCCCACAACTGATCAGAGACATGGAGCCTCGTGCAGAAAAGAGCCCAGAGCAGCAGGAGAGGGGGAGCAGGAAGAAATGAAGAGCACTGGAAAAAAATAAACGTGCAGATAAATATGAACACGATTATTTAAGACAACGACAACAGAGGCTGGTGGAGATGAAAATGTCCACACAGCTAAAAGAGTCGCAGCAACTGGAGGAGGGGCAGATGGCCAAGGTGACGAAGGCCTTCGTGGGGGGGGCTCTCGGTCAAGGAAAATCAGGGCAGGACGGCTGCTGACGTCCCCAACCCTGCAGAGAAGAGTACAGACGTCCAACAGACGAAGGAGGGAAGTAAACAGACCGAGAGAAGGGGGAAAAGAGAGACACACAGACGATCAGAGGGGAGAATGGAAAACTGCCTGTACGATGGTCTGAAACCCGAAGATATCAGTAATTACATGAAAGGGAAGTGGACTAAACACTCCAGTTAAAAATTAACGTCTATTAAGACTGGACCAAAAAAAAACAAACCTAAGAGACAGCCTTAAACAAAAGGACAAAGAGATTGACAGTAAAAGATGGCAAAGCTGTACCACATTACCCCCAACAGAAGGAAGCGGGGCAGCTGTGCTACTGCGAGACCACGCACACATTATAGTGTCCAGGAGAGAATGTCACAATGGTCAGGGGGCCGATGCAACCGGAAGAGCAAACAAGCCTGGGATGAACACGCACCTCGTAACCACAGCAGAACTACGAGAGGAACGGAGAAATCTAGAACCAAGAGTGGAGACTGCCAGGCACCAGCTCTCATGGCACCCGCTGAACTCGCTCCCAGCCGGGGGGACCCCAGGAAGGGTCTCTCGCCCTTCCTCTTGGGGTTCTTCCTCGGTTCGGTGTTGTGACTTTGAAAGGAGACCAAAGTTGAGCGTTCAACAGCACAAGCTTTATTCAGTGGCCCACAAATGAAGACGTGGTTTCCCGCCAGCTAAGGAGGCGTGTGAGGCTGGTTCTGCGCAGGGCTGTGGTTAATGTCCCAGGGGTCGGCGGGCCGGGTAACATTGAGCCAACAAAGGAAGACAAAGACATCTCTGAACCAGGAAGCAGTATCTGACTTAACTTTCAGTACGGTGGATTAGGCTGAATGATGCAATTTCTTTCAGTGCACACGGAACATAACGCTGGGGGCACGAGGTGAGTCTCGGTGAATCTCAGGGCAAGGACGTGGTCTGAGTCAGTCTACGACCACAGGGACTTAAGTTAGAAACTGTAACAAAAAGATGACCAGAAAACCCAAAACACATTGGGAAATTAAGCAACATATAACTACATGACCCAAGGGTCACGGAAAAAAAAAAAATCACAATGCTTTAGAAAATATTTGAATGGAATGACGATGAAAATACAAGATATCAGAATGTGCTGTTGGACAGAGTCAAGCAGAGCGGACCAGGAAACGGACAGCCCTCAGTGCACGGATTTCAAAAGCCTGAGAAATCAATGATCTAAAGATTTATCTCGAAAACTAGGAAAAGAAGAGCAAGTTAAACTCAAAGGAAGTAGACGTAACTTGAAATTAAAACATATGTAAGCATAGAGAAAAAATCCAAAAGTTGGTTCTTTGAAGAGACTAATATGATGGAAAATCTCTGGCAAGTCTGAATGAAGAAATCTTAGGAACAAATTCGTGCCAATGAATCTGAAAAGTAGATGAAGCCTGCAACCTTCTTTAGAAACACAACTTACCAACACGGACATGGGGAGAAATAGCAATCTGAGTCTGTCCTGCAGCCGGTAAAGACAACAAATCTAAATGAGCTTTTCGGGCAAGGAACGCCCAACTGCAAGGGCTTCACCTGTGAATTTTTTCGAACATCTTAGAAACAAACAGCACAATCTTATAGACACGCTTCCAGATCACTTTAAAAAAGAAACAGGGAAATAATTATCAATTCATTTTATTTGATAGCAAAATGAGTCAGGATCTTAGAGGAAAACCAGAGGGCACACTCTCTCGCGTCGACATGGTGGCAAAAACTCTAAAAATAACGTTAGCCAACGAGGAAAGCCGGGCTCGTCTGCAGCTGGCGGCCTCTCACGAAGCAGACCTAACCCCCCAGCTTTCCCCGCTGTCTCCAGGCCCCGGATCACAACTGCCCCCTCTCTGACGTGGGTTTAGGGTCCCTGCACCAGTGCCCACACTGTGTGTGCTGGGGGGGTGGGGGGGAAAGGCGGCACTTACCAGGTGTCCCAGTGCTCAGACCTGGAGCTCAGGACAGCGGGGGTGGGGCACCCTGCAGATCCCCTGCGGTCTGCGCTCAGGGCCTGGCCAGAGGGGATGGCTCCCCTCAATTTAGCAACTGCTGGACACCTGGCCTTCCACTTGCCTTTCCTCGGAGACGAACACAGAGAAGGGCCTCACATCTCAGGAGAGGAACCCAAAGAAGGGCTGAAAAAATTAGGGAGTTGAATCCAGAAGTCTGTAAAGAGGATGCTCTATGCCACAGCCAGGTTGAACGGAGGCCAGGAATGAAAGGTTTTTTTACTATTTGAAAAAGCAACCAATGTAATCTACAACATTAACAGAGCAGAAGAGGAAAACTATACACCCATTTCAATATCAAGAGCAAAAGCCCCGGTTAAAATTCAACACTTACTTACGAAAAAAAAAACCCGAAAAACTCTTAACCTAGGAAAAGAAAGGAATTTCCTCAATCTGACAAAGTGTGTCACAAAAAGCCTAGAGAAAATATCCTCCTCAAAGACGACACATTGAAAGCTTTTCCTGAGTTTGGAAACAAGATGGATGGACAGGAAGCCCTGGCCAGCACAGTCAGGCAAGAAAGGAAATAAAAAGGTTAAGAATAGAAATAAATAAAATCGTCATTGTTAGCAGAGGACAGGATTGTATACAGACAGCGTCCAGAAGAATCTGCAGGGACACCCTTAGAATAAATGTGTTTAATGAGGGGGCCAGATTTTTCTAAATAATCCAATTTGCGTCTACGTACTAGCAACACAATAAAAAAAAAGAAACTTAAACACCACGTAAATTAAAACAAGAAATGAATTTCTAGGAATTAATCTGAAAAAAAAAAAAAGAGCTGAGAACAACAAAAATATTCCCAAGAAAAATTGAAAAGGATGTAAATAAAAGGAGCCATACACCCAGTGCGGTGAGGGAATCAGCTCGCCCCAGGCGGGCCAGCAGTCACTGAAGCGTCAAAGCCTCTAGTCAGAGAACAGCAGAGCCAGAATCCTGACGCTGGAGGACACACACAGACACAGAAGAGAGGAAGGCTGGAGAACCCTAGGTGTTGAATTCGATTTGGGGACATCAGTACGAACCGATGATTTTCCAGATATTTAAATTCCCAGCTCTGGCTGCCAAATGGGTATAAAAACAACGACACCCCAGTAGCAATAAGCAAACCGGGCACGGAGATGCTGGTTTCTAAATACCACTCCCCACTCAAAGGAAGTCAGCTGACTCCAGGGCTGGGAACAGAGAGTGTAAGATGAACCTGGAATATTCTGCTGAACAAGACAATATGAAAAATGCTTAAATAAAAACCCTATACTAACACTAAATAAATAATAGCAGTAAATGAAGGAATCAAACAAAGAAGGAGGATGTGGGGAAGCTCTTCCCTACAAACGACAGCCAACTAAGAAGCATGGGAGTCATGGAGCTAGAAATCACCATCTCACAACCATCAGAGCAGTAATCGATCCAGGCAAGCATCGTCAATAAATACGAAAAGTGAGGACGCGGAGTCTCTTCACCTGGCAGAGCCCCCCGTCCCGGCTGCCCCCCCGCAACCATATGATCAGAGGCAACATCACCAGCGCCGAGCCACTGTGGCACCGTGTGCCTCCTGACACGACACACCGAGAAGGACGCGGCATCACTTCCGCGGAATCTGGCTGGAATGCACAACCTGAACCCGATCATGAGACAAAATCTGACAAAACCAAACAGAGGGACATTCTGCAAAATAACTGAACCGTGCTCTTCAAAAAGGAGGGTGTCATGAGGGATTAAGGCTGAGAAACCATTCCAGAATAAAGGGACGAAAGAAAATAACCACAAATGCAACGTGTGATTCTGATTTGAATGCAACAGCGTTGCTGGAAAGGACAACATTGAGACAACTGGCGAAACAGAAACATGCTCTGTGGATCATCTAACAGCACTGAGTCGAAATGAATTTCCGGAGTTTTGAACACTGTATTGTGTTTATGTAAGAAAATGTCCTTGTTTGTAAGAAATGCTCAGTATTTGGGGGGCAAAGAAGCATATATCTGCAACCCGCTGTCAAATGTTTCAGGAAAAAACCCTACACATTTTAAAAGAAAAAGAATAAAGCGAGTGTGGCAAATTCTTACCACTCAGTGAGTGAAGGGTACACAGGAGTACTTTGTACCTATCTTGAAACATTTCTGTAAATTTAAAATGATTTCAAATCAAAGTGTTTGCTTTTTTTAAAAGAACACACAGAAGAACATCGCAACGATCTTGAGGTGAAGGAAGATTTCTTTAAATAACATAGAAAAACTGCTACTGATACAGAGAAAAAGTTAATCAACTCTACTCCATTGAAGTTACACTAATAAAATGAAAAGGCAAGTTGCAGAGTGGGAGAAGCTATTTATGACACACATATCTGACCAAACAGGCCTATTCAGAGCACACAGAGCTCACGAAAAGTCGTAAGCAAAGGACAAGTCCTTCCACAAAAGTGTGGGACAACAGATTCACATAGGCTTCGCAAAGGAGGCTGTCCCCACGACGGTCACCACGGAATTCAACTGAACTCCACTGTGAGACTCAGGACAACAAGCTGCAGGCGCTCAACAAAGGAACACTGACAAGGTCCCGCATCTATTAAACAATTAATAGATAAGTGAAGAACCACAAAAAGGCAATGGATCCTCAGGAAGAGAAAAACCAGTCAGCAGAAACGATTCAAGAAATGACAAAGAGGAAAGCATCAGCAAAGGCTTTGAACCAGCTGTAAAACATGAACAGAACTTAAAAAAAAAAAAAGGCACCCAATGAGCAGAGAAATGGAAAGTATAATGGGGACAAAATGGAACTGCAGAGATGAGTGAACATGAAGAAACAGCGAAATAGAAACAGAAACTAATCCAGGGCCGGCCCGGTGGCACAGCAGTTAAGTTCGTACGTTCCGCTTCTCGGCAGCCCAGGGTTCGCCGGTTCAGATCCTGGGTGCTGACATGGCACCGCTTGGCACAAGTCATGCTGTGGCAGCATCCCACATATAAAGTAGAGGCAGATGGGCATGGATGTTAGCTTGGGGCCAGTCTTCCTCAGCAAGAAGAAGAGGATTAGCAGTAGTTAGCTCAGGGCTAATCTTCCTCGGAAAAACAGAGAAGAAAAGAAAAGAAACTAATCT
Organism: Equus asinus; assembly: GCF_041296235.1. Classification (NCBI taxonomy): domain Eukaryota; kingdom Metazoa; phylum Chordata; class Mammalia; order Perissodactyla; family Equidae; genus Equus; species Equus asinus. The sequence goes on from NC_091799.1 coordinate 11,120,621, forward strand.
GAAGCCTGGACAGGAAAAAAGCTAAAAATTAACAAATGAAAAGCTTTGGCAACCCCAGGGACAAAAACATGTTTAAGTGGAGCTCTGGGCGGAGGGGCATAAAGATATTTGAAGGAATAACTGTATAAGCATGGACGTCCAAAAGCTCAACGAGCCCTAAGCAGAATAAACACAGAGAGAACCACACGGAGGCACATCATAACGGAATCGCTGAAAACTGGAGACAGAAGCAGCTTGAATTGAAAAGACCCACACACACAGAGCGACACGGAGGAGAGAGACTGCCATTCCCGCGGGAAAAAGTGCAGGTCAGGACACAAGACAACAACACCTGCTGAGCGAAACACAACCTCAACCTCGAATTCTAAACCAGCAAACATCCTTCAAAAATGGCGGCAACAGGCTTAACAACAAAAAAACAAACAACCCGATCAAAAAACGGGCAGAGGACATGAACAGACATTTCTCAAAAGAAGATATAAATATGGCCAATAGGCACATGAAAAGATGTTCATCATCGCTAATCATCAGGGAAATGCACATCAAAACTACACTAAGATATCACCTTACACCCGTTAGATTGGCAAAAACATCCAAAACCAAGAGCGACAAATGTTGGAGAGGTTGTGGAGAAAAAGGAACCCTCATACACTGTTGGTGGGAATGCAAACTGGTACAGCCACTATGGAAAACAGTATGGAGATTTCTCAAAAAGTTAAAAATAGAAATACCTTATGACCCAGTCATCCCATTACTGGGTATCTATCCTAAGAACCTGAAATCAGAAATCCCAAGAGTCCCTTGCACCCCTATGTTCATCGCAGCATTATTTACAATAGCCAAGATGTGGAACCAACCTACATGCCCAGAAACTGATGATTGGATAAAGAAGATATGGTATATATACACAATGGAATACTACTCAGCCATAAAAAAAGACAAAATTGGCCCATTCGCAGCAACGTGGATGGACCTCGAGGGTATTATGTTAAGTGAAATAAGCCAGTCAGAGAAAGACGAACTCTATATGACTCCACTCATAGGTGGAAGTTAATATATTGACAAGGAGATCTGATCGGTGGTTACCAGGGAAAAGGGGGGGTGGGGGGAGGGCACAAAGGGGGAAGTGGTGTACCCACAACATGACTAACAAAAATGTACAACTGAAATCTCACAAGGTTGTAATCTATCATAATATTAATAAAAAAAAAAAATACCACTGAAAGAAAAAAAAAATGACGGCAACAACTGTACAATGAAAACGGATCAATTTTACTTACATAAATTACTTCAATAAGGCAGATTTTTTAAAAAGGTGATATAAAGAGGGGTCAGCCTGGTGGTATAGTGGTTAAGTTCATGCACTCTGCTTGGTGGTCCAGGGTTCGCAGGTTTGGATCCTGGGTACAGACCTAGCGCCACTCATCAAGCCATGCTGTGGCAGCGTCCCACATACAAAACAGAGGAAGATTGGCACAGAGGTTGGCTCAGCAACAATCTTCCCCAAGCAAAAAGAGGAAGATTGGCAACAGATGTTAGCTCAGGGCCAATCTCCCTCTCAAAAAAATAAGTAAATAACAAAAAATGAAAAGTGATATAAAGACCTTTTCATAATTTTCCAGAATTCATTACTAGTCCATCACTAGGATGAAAAAAAGTTAAGGGAAATTCAAGCAGAAGGAAAATGATACCAGGTGGAAACTCCAATCAATAGAGTGTGAAGAACTGGAGAAGGTAAAAATGGGGGTAAACAGAAAACTTTTCTTCATATTCTAATTTCTTATTCTAATTCTAATTTCATATTCTAATTCTAAATTTCTTCAAAAGAAAATTGGACATCCACGTGGAGAAAAAGTTAGAACCTCGACCCCTACCTCACACCTTACACAAAAAATAACTCACAATGGGCCGTGGACTAACCACAAAACCCAAAGCCGTAACACATCTAGAAGCCAACAGGAAAAAATCCTTGTCATCCTGTCAGGTAAAGGCTTAAATACAACATGAAAAGCATGATCTCCATCATAGGGAACCACTGACCGTTCAACCTTCATCAAAATTCATAAATGTCTGTGAAAGATACTATCAAGAGAATGAAAAGACGAATGGCAGGCTGGGAGAAACTGTTCACGAATCACACATCCAACATGGGACTTTTCTCTAGAATATATAAAGAACGCACGATACGCAACAACACTCAACACTCAAAGAACCCAATAAGAAAAGGGCAAAAGACATGAGGCAGCACTGGACCAGAGCAGATATACAGACGGCAGAGAAACACGTGAAAAGAGGTCCAGCATCATTAGGCATCAGAGAGGCACAAATTAAAACCACAACGAAATAACACCAGAAAACTATGAGAATGGCTTTAAAAAAAAGACAAGCGCCAACGAGAACCTGGAACGGCTGGAACTCTCGTGCACTGCTGGCTGCAACATGAAATGACACAACTGCTTTAGACACGAGTGTGGGCAATTTCTCATAGTTAAAAATACACTTACCATACGACCCACAGTCTTACTCCTGGGCTAACTTACCCAGTGGAACTGACAACTGAAGTGTGTGCAAAAACCTGTACACAAAAGTTTGTAGCCGCTTAACTCATAATTACTAAAAACTAGAAACAACCTAAGTGGCCTTTATTTAACCAGCGAGTGGATAAGTGAAGCGTGGTATAGCCACACAGCGGAATATTACTCAGCAGTAAAAAAGGACAAAAGACAAATTCATACAACAACATGAATGAATCTCAAACACATACTGCCTCTAAGGCCACGTGCTGCGTGATTCCACTTATGCGAGAAGGTGGTCGCTGGGACTTATTGGGAGGGGAAAGAAGTGATTACAAAGGGGCCGCATGAGGGAGTTTTTAGGGGGACGACACTGTTCTGTTTCTTGATTACAGACGTGATCACGTGATTATAGGCACCTGTTTAAACTCAGAGACACATACACCAAGAGAGTAAATTTTAAAAGTGATTAAGAATGGAAAAAAGATAACTGGCTGTTTCAAGTACAAATGGTAACAGAGAATAAGGCTTACGGCCTATGAAGACGTGAAATAGATGACAAGTGTACAAAGCACTGCCGGGAGGAGTGAAGACGCTGCTTTAAGGTCTGAGTTACACGAGGGTATAATTTAACCAGGAAAGCGCCCTGGGGCCAGTTGAAGAGTGCTGCAAACGCTGAGCGGCTGAAGCACAAAGGAGGCCTAACCACCAACTCAACAGAGGAGCCGAAGAGGAACACTGGGAAAAACGCAGCCAAAAAAGGTGCGGGGAAAGAGGGAAAAGGAAAACAAGGGCAAATAGCGAGATGATAGACTTGAAGCTAACTCCATCGAAAAGTACACTAAATGTGAGTGATCTGAAGACCCCAGACAAAGGCCGCCAGACTGGATAGAAACGCAGACCTCAGCCACACGCCGTCTGCAAAGGGGGCGCGTGAAGACACGGGCGGGTTGACAATGAAGATGCAAAGAACCAACACGCAGAAATACCAACTATAAGGGAGTTGGAATGGCTGCACTCACTTCAAAGTAGACCAGAAACGGATGAGCTGGGGCCAGCCCCTGGGCCAAGTGGTTATGTTCACGCGCTCTGCTCCGGGGGCCCGGGGTTTCGCTGGCTCATCAGGCCACGATGAGGCGGCTCCCACACAGCACAACCAGAAGGACCCACAGGTGGAATCTACAACTATGTGCTGGGGGGCTTTGGGGAGGAGAAGAAGAAGAAGAAGAAGAAGAAAAGAAATGGATAAACTGAAGAAAGACACAAATTACCATGCCTGGAACAAGAAGAAAGAGAAATCTATGGAATAGTTTATATTTAAACCAATAGAATTTGTAATTAAAAACCTTCCCCCAGTTAACAATGACAGAAACACCGTAGGCCCAAGTGGCTTTGCTGGTGAATGAATTCTATCAAACATTTAAGAAAGAAGTAACATCAAACTTAGACTTCTTCAGAAAACAAGAGAGAAGAGAACATAAGGTCAGCATGATCCCGATACCAAAACCGGACAAAGTCATTGTAAGAAAACTACAGATAATTAACCTTCATGAAGACAGGCGCAAAATTCCTTAAGAAAATATTGGCAAATTGAATCCAGCAACATATAAAACTAAAATACACAATGACCAAGTGGGGTTTATCCCAGGAATGCAAGAGCGGTTCGGTATTTGGAAAGTAACTGATGCGATACGCCACATTTGTAAAACTAAGGAGAAAACCCACACACTTGGTTTGATAGATGAAGAAAAAATATTTGATGAAACTGAAATCTGATTCATGATTTAAAGAACAAACTCTCAGAAAACCAGTGAGCCGCTGGCAGGTGGATGTTAACCACGCGCGCCTCGAATGACGCGATGGTCCCACCGCTGCACGGGTGCTCACAGCAGCGGGACGACAGCAGCCCCACGCAGGAGGCCACCCACACGTTGGGACCGGTGGCACGTCCACATCATGGGAGAATTCTCAACCAACCAAGAGGATCTAGAACCACACGGGCGAATCTGGAAAAAGTCAAAAATAAAAGACTCCGTTCTGTGTGAGCCCACTGACGGATTCCAGAGAAGGCAGAAACCGCAGGCACAGAGAGCGGAGGGTGGGGCGGGGGCTGGGGTGGGGGGACTCGGCAAAACATTTTAGGAGAGTAAACGGTTCCGTATCTTGACAGTGACTGTGGTACCCGAATGATTACAATTGCCAAACGCGTCACCTGTATGCTTGAAATTGGTACATTTTATTGTGTATAAACACTTTCACAAAACAAAAAGGAGGGAGAGGAAAAGGCAGGGTGGACGCACGCAGTGCAGACGGGTCTCGACTGCATTCTGCCGATGAGAGAAGCCAGACCAGAGTATGCACCGTAGGACTCCATCGACGGGACGTCCTAGAACAGGACAAGTATCCAGAGTGACAGAACGCAAGGCGGAGGCTGCCCGGCCAGGGTGCGGCAGGGACTGCCAGGGAGGGCGCGAGCCTCGAGGGTGACGGAAACGTTCTCCAGCTGATTGTGCTAGTGGGGCCACACGCCAGCCTCAAATGGGCACGTTACACCCATTTCACGGAGGTCTGTCAGTTATACCTCAATAATTTGGTCTGAGAAGAAGGAACCTTCGGGTGTCCGGGTGGTTGAGGGTTAAAGGTGACATTGCAGAGGTGCCCTGCCCTGCACCTGCCCTGGCAGAGGCTGAGGACCAGGGAGCCAGGGAGGCAGGGAGCTCTCGGGGACGAGCTGTGGTTGGCACCTGGAGCACCTGGCCCTCAGGGCAGCCTGGGCTGGCCTCTGGGTGCTCGGTGGCACAGACACCAGGCTGGCACCTCCTTCGCCTGGCCCGAGCTACCAGGAGCCGCCGTAAAAGGCCCCCCACCTCTGCCTGGGCCCCAGCCTAGCCAGGCCAGGGACAAAAGCACAGCTGGCCTGCTCCCTGGGCCCCCTGGGTTGGCGTGGGCTCAAAGAATGGACACCCGGCGCCAGCCAGGAGGCGGTGTGGGGCAGTGGGGAGTGAGACCTGAAGAACAAATCCAGCCCCTCTCCCTTCTCTGTGGGACCCCCAAGAGACAGCCCTTGAGTTCTGAGCTGCAGGTGGGAGTGGCCTCTGACAGGCATCCCCGCTGGCTGACCAGCCGGGAGGTCCTGCTGGCGGGGCGTCGGGCCGCAGTGGAGGGGGCGGACGACCGCAGGATAGGACGGCAGCAGCGCTGACCTGGCCCAGGGCAGGGCTTGCCCGCTCCTCGCCTTCCGGCGCACACAGGAGCCATCTGCAGCCTCCGCTGGGAGCAGGCGGAGCCCGGGAACAGATGCGCTGCCGCGTGCCAGGCCGCTCCTGAGCACCACCAGTGTCTGCCCCACGTCTGGGCGTGGGGACAGTTGGGCAGACCTGGGAGAGCTGGCCAGCCCCCGGAGCGTAAGGTGGAGCAAGACCACACTGGGTCACTGAACACGCTGGGCCACCAGCTCACGGGCCACTCATCACACACCCTCACGGGTGGTCTTCTCCCGGGAAAGGGTTAACGTGGAGGCACGTGGCTGGCGTATAAATACCGGGCGTGCCTCTGTCTCAGACATCCGCAGGGAGCAACATCTGCCGGCTACAATTAAACATCTGCCCGTGCCAAAGAGGGGCCGGGACTGGCGCGGGAACGCCGGCCCAGGACGCGGCGACAGTGGCGTGGAAGGTGGTCAGACAGGGCAGGTGGCCCCCCTCCCTGGCCGTCTGGGCTCCCTGCAGAGAACAAGGGAGCGAGCCCAGGCTGGCGCCGGTACCTGTCCCACAGGTCCTCTGTCCACTTGTTCACCCACCCTCAGCCTCACTCCCGCGGATGGGCCAAGGGGCAGCCTGCCCTGCCTCGCTGCCATTCTTGGTGGAGTTGACAGTGGCTCCCCCAGCCATGATTAAATACTTGTCCAGGGTCCTGTCTGCTGTCTGTCTCCCCTGATGGCAAGGCTGGGGCCACACCCATCTCAGCCACCAGTACTTGCAGCTTGTGGGTCCACATGTACCCAAGGAGTGTGAACAAGTAGAGACCACAGGAGCAGACCTGTTACGGCGCTGGGGTGCCCTCTGTGCCCTGCTCCCCCCGGAACCAATGCCAACCCCCATGGCCCCCCTGCCTTGACCAGGGCAGCCCCTCACTCCCAGTGCAGCAGCTGACGCACAGACACCACCAGCTCTCGAGCCCCAGACGGGACCCGGGGGTGCACCCCACTGTGAGGGGGGCCGGAGGCTGGCAGCCCGGTCCACATGCCCCGCACAGCCAGGGCCTTCTTAGTAGCATCGCTCCTAATAGCAGCAAATTAGAAACAACCCCAGTGTCCCTCGACGGGGACTGGAAAAACCAACCACAGGGTCTCCACTCAACGGACCACGACACGGGACTCAGAAGGAATGGGGAGACACACAGGACAGAAAGAGACAGAAAACACGGCAGGGGCTGTGCAGGGTGGTCCACAGCCAATGAACATCATCTGTAATATTTAATTCCTTGGTTTCCAAAACAAGAGCTCGCCACACAGGAGCTGCCTGTGGCTCTTTGTGAGGGCGAGGGTGGAGACGGGGTCCTCGGCGTGGTGCTCCACGCTTTCCTGCCCAGAGGGTGCCGGTTAAAAGACCCTTGACAGTCACTCAGGCAAACCTCTCCCTTGGGAGGTAGAGAAACCAAGGCCAGAAAGGAGAAGGGACTCCTGAGTGTCCTTATGCCACAGGGGCACACCTTAGAACATTCCAGATTCTACCAGCTCAAAGAGAGCCCTGCCCAACCCTTGTCCAGGCCCCAGGCTGGGGCAGCAGGCCATTTGGCCACCTGAGTGGGTGTGAGGATGTCCTCTGGACAGGCCAGGCCAACACGCAGAGAGAGTCCCGGGTACACGGAGCCAGCACCCTCTCTATCTGCTTGCCCCTAAGGCCCCCACCCCCACAAATCTCTTCCCAGCACACCCAGCGCCCGGTGACGCCAGCGACGTCACTGCCAATAACCTAGATTTTAACCAAGAAATCACACCCCCCGCTCCCTGCCCCACTTATGGGCTCACCGAGGAGAAAACCCAGACTGTAGCATCCTGGGCCAGCTGGAGGCAGGGCCGGCCCCCATGCCCTGCCCGGCCCCAGCCACTGCCCCTTCAGGCTCCCAGCTTCCCACCACCCTGTCCTACCTACGATATCCCCTGGGGAGACGGGATCAAGGGGTCACGATGGCCACGGGACTCCCTCCTGTCACCCAGGGCCGGGTGGCCCCTGCAGGCCCACAGCCTTGGGCCGGGTCTGTGCCCCAGGCTTCAGCATCTTGTCTGAGTTCCGGGGGTGGGGCCTGGTGAGCAGGACAGTCATGGTCACGGCAGTGGGGCTGTTTGCTTCTTGGTCCCAGCCCTGGCCTTTCCACGGCCACTGTCCCACTGGCTCCTTGGAAAACCCAAGGACGCAGGTGGGCCACACTGTGCAGGTGAGGAGAGGGCTCCAGGCTCGTCCAGTGGAAGGGGCAGGTCCACTCAGACGGGCTACGGCATTCCACCAGCACCCAGCAGCCTTGACACCCATCCTGTTTCTCACCATCCCAAGCACACGAAGGCTCAAAGCTGCCCTGGCCCAGGGGGGGCTTGTGCATGGACGACTAGGGAGATGCGTGGCAGCTGGGGACCTTCCTGGCTCCACAGCATACCACCACGGCTGCCAGTGGGCAGCCCCCACCCCTGGGCCCTCGGCAGATTCTGGCCTGACCCCTCCAGGGCCGCATCCAGCTGCTGATACGGGGGCAGTCCTCAGGGGCTGTGGGGGTCTGCCCTGGGCACGTGTGGCCTGCGTTCCCAGGAAAGGGGGTTGGGAGCTGCCCCAGTTCCTTCTGGCCCAGTCTGGGGCTCCACGTGGCCCTCACTCCACCCGTCCAGTGGCTGTCATCAGAGGGCAGAGGAAACTACACGGGCAGGTCCTGGAGGTCCCCACAAGGCTGGAGCCCCATCGGCCTTGGAAAGGGCTGGGCCACAGCTTGCAGGTTCCTTTCTATGGGGAACGCCACGCCCTCCCTAGCCTCTACCACTGAAAGGAGAAACCAGGTCCAGATCCAGGTGGCTGGCGTGCCAGCATCTTGTGGAAGCCGTATAAGCACAACAACATGCATTTAAATAACGTAATAAGTTCTAGGGAAAAACCATGGCCCAGAGACCCTGGGGAGGGAGGCACCCAGGGCAGTGGTCCCCCTTTCCAGCAGCTCTGAGAGGGACCCAAGTTGGCAAGACCGGAGGCCGAGACCCAGCTGTCCAGTTCTCGGCCACTCTGGGGGCCCGGCCATCCAGGGCTTAAGCTGGTGGGCGCTCCTGGCTCCCTAGACCCCCGCCCTGCAGCACTGATGGACGAGTACCTGCCTGGAGCTTGAGGAACAGACTGAGCGGGGGGGGGGGGGGCAGCAGTGTCTGCTCCATCAGAGCATGAGGACATGGCGGGACAGAGGGGAGGAAAGAGTCCCCACACTGCCCCTCGGGGCCCCAGCTCTGGGACGTCACTTCCCGCTGGCACCATGTGTCCGGGGCCAGCCACTGGACACGGGCCCTGCATGCAAATCAGGGCAGGCAGCGGGCCCAGGCACTCAGCCAGTTTTCGGGGAACACGGAAGGCAGGGGGACACCTGATCCGGGGCCCCAGCTACAGGACCCTCTGCCCAGCAAATCCTGAACCATCCCTGGGGACTGTGATGCAGTCTGCAATGCCAGGCAGCTCAAATTAGGGCACCTCGGGTTTATAGGTACCTAACCGGGGAGCCCCCTCCAAAAAAATAACTTGTGGGGGCAGCTCATTCAGTTCAACAGGCGCTTCCTGCCTGTCCCTTGGTGCTGGGCCCAGGGAGGTGGTGGCAAAAGGGACGGGTACACGGAAATCTCTGGCCTGACTGAGAGGCAAGGCCACGTGGGTAGAGAAAGGGCTGAGGTGAAAAGTCATGAAGACGGGCCTGCTGGGGCACTTGTGGTGCCAGATGGGGTCACCAAGGCCTGGAGCAGGTGAGTGACCAGCCTGGGTCACACAGTACCCTCTGAGCCCTCTGGCAGGTCCCTAGTCCACTGAGGCCCTCAGTTTCTTCATCCATCCCACGGAAGACAGGGCCCTGTCCTGCATGCTACACTGCAGCTTCCAGCGGATTTTCACTTAGCTGAACACATTCCGTGTCCTCTCATCTCATCCAGAATCAAGTTTAGAGTCCTTGGCCGAGGCTGCAAGACTGACCTACGTCCTGCTCCTGCCCCAGGTCTCAGCTCCTGCCGGCTCATCCTAGCTGGGTTAGGAACTTCCCCCACCGGGCCTGCACGCCTCCAGCACAGCGGCTTCCCGGAGCGAGCTATCCTGGCCCCCCGGCATGCCCGTCTTCCCAGCCAGGCTGTGAGCACCTAGGGAGCAGGCAGGTTTGCCTCGGGGCCCACAGGGCCTAGCGGTCCACCTGTGCCTGCTGGCAGGTGGCCGCCGCAGCAGCATGGGGCAGGCCCCGTGCACATTACCTGCATAGCTGCCGGAGGCCTTGATGTACATCTGGCCGTACTGCTCCTCCACCATGGTGTCATAGGCCTCGTCATCTTCCTCGTCCTCCTCGTTGTGGTAGGAGGTGGGGCTGTCGGTGGTGGGCAGGCTGCTGGCCCCCGGACTGGTCCTCTCCCCCTGGGAGTAGGGCACCTGCTGGATGCTGGGGATGAGGGTGGCCAGGCTGGGCACCCCATAGTAGGAGACCCGGGGCAGCTTGAGAGGGGTCGCACCTGCCGCCACAGCAGTGCCCGCCGCCACCGTCGCACCATCCCGGGGCCCCGTCTCAAGCGGGCGCTTAGAGGACAGGCCCGGGCCGGCAGCCGGTGGCAGCTCCATGGCTTCATGCTTCACGCGGGTCAGCAGTGGGATGGGCACAGAGGGGGACACGACGTAGGGGGGTGCGGCGGTGGCGGCCGGCTGCAGCTGGTTGCAGGGGCTCTGGGGCTCGGAACTGGCGTCCTCGATCATGGCAGTCTGCGAGTCACAGTGGGGCGAGCTCACCTTGAACATGAGGTCTGTGCCGCGCTCCACGATGTGCTGGATCTGCAGGAAGCCGGCCGTGTACATGACCACGAGCTGCTCGCTGGCCGCCATGGTCAGCCTGCCCGTGTAGCAGAAGGACAGGATCTGCTGGAAGCAGGCGGGAGGCACCGTGCCCGGCAGCTCGAAGGCGCTCTTGCTGTTGCCGCTGAATAGATCGCGGAAGTAGAGGCTGCTGGCAGCCAGGACGGCCCGGTGGGCCTTGAAGGCCTGGCCCTTGACCACAATGGACACATCGCAGTAGAGGCCCAGCAGGCGCTGCTCGTTGAGGCAGCCGAGCACGGTGTTCCCGAAGTTGGGAATCTCTATGTGCAGCATCTGCGACATGGCGGGCAGGCGCAAGTGGGCAGGCCTCAGACTCAGCGCGGGAGCGGCCCGAGCGGGCACATCTGCGGGACAGAGGGCGTGGGGGACACGCGGTCAGGTTCCCGGACATCTGGCCGCCCACCTCCGCGAAAGGCTAAGGAAATTGCCCCCCCCACGCCCAGTGCCCCATGCCCTCCTCTACTGGGTTACTGGAAGCCCTGCCACGTGCCCAGCCAGCGGGATGCCTCGCACCACCCCTGGGCTGCTCCCAGAGCCACCCAGCAGCGAGCTGGAGCCCGTGGGGGCCAGGAGACACCCCGTCCGGAGAAGACAAGAGAGGCCTGCACAGCGGCGGGACAGAACGGGGCAGCTCGGCCCACGGCGCAGGGAGGGGCTAGGCGGGAGGTCTGCAGACTCTTCTCCAAGCAAAAAGTTAGCAGCCAAGGCGCCCCTCATGGCCTTTCCCCTGGGAGGGGCCAGAGCCCCGGGCGAGCGGGCAGGGCCCCCTGAGGGTCCTCAGGGGGTCTCCGGAGGCTTTGAGTTTCTGGTTCGCTTAAACTCTTTGCCCTCAAGAGCCACCACACAGAGCGCCTGCGGCGGGGGAAGGGGGGACTTCTGCCCCCTGGCTGAGGAGCCAGTCCCCTTGTGCCCCTGGAGAGGTGGGCGAGGGGTGGGGGCACCCAGGGAAGCGAGGTGAAGCCGGGAGAACTCAGGCGGGCTCCGGAGCGCTCTGACGCTTCTGCTCCCTCTCCCGCAGGCAGAGAAGACTCTGGGGCCAGAGGCGCTGCCCCACCTGGAGCCCAGCTCCCCAGTCCCCGAGCCGCTGGCGTCAGGGACCTGGCACCCAGACCAGTAGTTGGGAGCCTGTCGCAGCCCCACTTGCGCGCCCTCCTGGTCCCCCGGCTTCCAACGCTGGCCAATCCCTGCTGGCTCGTTCCCAGCCCAGGTGACTAAAGGGGTCATGGGGACACTGGGAGGAGGGACATGCAAGGGCGCCCCAGGGGCTGAGATGGGGCTCCAGTGCTGTTGATCTGCTGCCTGATTCAGAGAAGGGGGGCCAGGGCCGGCCGGCTGGAGAAGGCGCCGACCGAACTCCGCGCAGCCGGCGCCCGCACAAAGGGCCGCTCTGTCCCGCGGGAGGAAAGTGCAGGCGGCCGCAGAGGCGCCGGGCCGGCCGGCAGAGGGAGGGCAGGGGGCGGAGCGGCGGGACCCCGACCCTGGCCGGCCGGCAAGAGTTGGGCAGGTGGGCGGCCGCTCTGGAGAGGGCCCGCAGTGCCCCCGCTGCGGAGAAGTTGCCGGCCCACGGGGGAGACCTACCTTTGGCCGCTGCCGCTGGTGGCCCCGGCACTACCCGCTCAGCCTGGCAGGGGCAGGCTCGCCCGCACGCCGGCCGCCCGCAGCCGCCAGCTGCTCCGGGAATGCAGCAACCGGAGCGGGAGCCCTTGGGGTGGGGAGGGTGCGAGGAGCCGGGAGAGGAGGAGGAGGAGGAGGAGGAGGAGGAGGAGGAGGAGGAGGAGGAGGAGGAGGAGGAGGAGGAGAAGGGCAGAGAGTCTCGGCGCTGGGCTCGGCGGCCGCAGCTCAGCTGCACCCAGCCCGGCTCTCCGGGGCAGCGCACAGCATCTAAATGAAGAGGCCGGATGCAGACGGACATTCAGGCAGCTCTCGGGAATGAATAGCCGCCTTTGATTTGGGAGCCGAAGTAAATGCCAGCTCCCAGCCCCGGCTTTAAAAACAGTGGAGTGTTGGTGCCAGAGGAATGCGCGGCTCCGGGTGTTGGTACAAGACAGACTTTTGATGACTCACTGCAATGCAAACAAAGATGGCAGAAATACTGTACTGTACGTGGAGAGATGCTTCGTGGTGCCACGGCAACTGAGACAGCCTGGAAATTTATAGTGCAGTTTTGCATATGAATTACCCAGTAAACTGCCGCCCTGCCATCCAGTACAGCCGAGTGTCAAAGCATTTAAACTATTCCAAACAGTCTGCAGGGCTGGCAGAGCCGCCCAACTCCTCCAGGGCGGGCGGGGCCAGCGAGGGGGGGAGGGGGCGAAGGGGTCGGGCAGACCCTGGGTGAGGAAGGGGAGCCCAGGAGGGGAGGCAGATGAGAAAATGAGGCAGGAGAGGAGAGAGCAAGTGGCATGGGAGGGAGAGGCCCCGAGATGGACAGCCGGGCAGAGCCCATGGTGACCCCTCCTCTCTCCTTGGGGTCCCAGAGCAGCAGGCCCAGGGAGTCCAGCCCCAGTTCCCCATCCCACTCGCCCGGGGCAGTCACCCTGCCCCGAGCCCTCCACCTGGCTCAGCTCTTTAAAAGACTAACTTTGTGAGCACAACTGGGGCCAGGCCCATGGCAGCAGCCCCCGATGGACCAGCCCCCGCAGAGGTGGCAGCAAACACACCACCCCCCCAACCCCGCCCCTTAAGGAAATGCGCTGGACTGTCGGCACAGGGCCCCCAGCCCCCAGCCTCTATTGAGCCTGTCCTGGGGATGGGTGGCTGCGCCGTGCACACTGCATGTCCCGCTCCAGGGGACGGGAGCCTCGGTCCAGGCTCCTGCCATGGCCCACTGGATTGCAGGGGCCTGAGGACAAACCACTGGCCTGCTCAGCCTCAGTTTCCCCACCTGACACCAACTGTGGCCCTGGAAAGTGCGTATGTAGCCCATAAGAACGGATCGAGTAGAGACCGGAGATGACCGAGGTCTGGTCCCCGGCAGTGCCCAGCATGGCTGCCGTCATGCACGAATTAACCCTGGTGGCTGGGGTGGGGAGGCGGCAGTGGTGACAGGCAGTACCCCTCCCACGGGGCCCTCCAAGGCATCCGGAGAGAGAGAACCATCTGGTGCACCCCCATTCACACACTGTGGGCTCAGCTTCCGAGACCAGATAAAAAGCCACTGAATGGGAGCGGGAAGAAATCCAGGTGTGGAGAACCCACCCCGCGAGCAGCGGCCAGCACAGTGTGCCTCTTACATGGAGGACTCGTGGTGGGGCGGCCAGACAAGGACAGTGATGGGGACGTTGACAGAAATGGTCCCCTCAGCCACTCTGAGCTCAGGGGGTGCGGCTGGGCCTCTTCTTGCTGGGGGCCCTCGCCGGGTGGGAAGGCCCCCAGCACCCCTCGGCCACCACCTCATCAACGACCAGCCTTCAGACCCCGGCTCGGTGATGGGGATAGTACTGTCCCTGCCAGAGATGAAAGCAGCGCGAAGCCAGGGCGGCCACAGCGGCCAAGCCCAGAGGTCAAGAGCATGACCTAACGCCCGCACACTCCAGCCACAGCCCCCTAGCAGTGTCCTGTCCTCACTGCCCTCAGGAAGCTGCCCTGGCCAGGGACGGACTTTGCCATCAGTGGGGCACTGCCACACCTCAGCTGCCCCAGGCAGCAGCAGGCCCGGAGCGGGCGTCCACACCTCCCACCCCAGGTAGCCTCGTCAGCCAGCCTTTATCCAGACCAGGAGGCCCAGCCCCCGGAAGGTCCTACCAGAAGCCCTATCGGGACCCCAGACCAGGCTGTGTCATCCTGGTGGTCCCCCTTTCCCAGCAACTAGGAGGAGCCCAACGGCCCCAAGACAAGGGGGCTGGGGCCTCAGGGTGGGAGTTGGGGGAACAGCCCACATGTCTAGCCAGCCACAAAGGAAGGCAGACAGGGGCATAGGCAGAGCCAACATAGGGAAACAGAGGGATACCCAGAAGCCAAAGGACATTGGGACCTGTCATGGGGAGGGCAGGGCAGGGGCCAACCCTGGCCTGGGTGAGGACTCAGGATCCAGGGCCCCAGAACACACTGCCTTCAACTGTGCACAACCTGGTTCTCCCTCGGAGAGCCCGTCAGGTGCCCCTCATGAGCTTGGCAGGGGCGGGGCGGGCCTGCCCAGTGCCTAGCAGGCATTTAACTGAATGCTGGGCACGGCCGGGGAGAGCTGACAGAGGGGGCTGTGCTGCCCAGTGATGTACAGTGCCATGGGGAGTGGTCCCCCAAACAGCCCCTTTCAGAGACCCACAGCACCCACCACCAGGAGCCTCCCAGAGAGCGAGGTGGGGTCACCTGGCCACATGGAGGCTCTTGTGCTATGAGAGGAGGTGACCCATCCCAGCCATGCAGAGGCCACCAAAGCTGCACTGTGCACCAGCCCACAGAGGGTCCCAACTGCCCAGGGCTGGGCAGGCTGTGGCCAGATCCTAAAGTGAGAGCAGGGGACAGCGCAAGGCCAACAAGGCCTGTCCCTTCCCACAGCGGGTCCTGGGCTCTCCAGGCACCAACCTCATATGCCAGGCCCTGCCCCAGCCAAGTCCCTCCACAGCCTGCGGCCTCAAGCAAATGACACCGCACCTGGGACGGTCATTTGTCAATGGGCTCAGGTTCACCCTTGGGTGGTTACTGTAGGGTCCACGGAGCCGATACTGGTAAAGCCCACGATGCTCAGGGAAGCGGCACCACGATGACTCACCTGCCACGACCTGGCGGGGTGCGGGGGGTGATGGTCAGGGCGGTGCCTCCATCAGCCCCCAGCCCACCTAGGCCCCCGTCCGCACTTCAGGGACCTGCACCCCAGGACTGGGGGCCAGACCGCTTGCCCAGAGAAGGGACTATGATTCCCCTGGAAGGCGATGAGCCCGTCTGGGTCCCTGGGGACCAAGGACGACTGGCACTGTGCCACCGTGTCCTGAAGCCACCTGTGCCGGTGAGGCTGCCGCCTGCGGCTGGGCCCGTGAGAGCCCGACACGAGCTGGTTTTAGGTTGCTTTCTTAGAAGCCTCGCCGGGGTAAGAACAAAGCCGAACTTTAGGAGGAAAGAATAAAAGAAAGGCTTGGTTTACACACCCGGGGCCACGAAAGCAGGACAAGACTCAGGCCGACCCCTGTGCAGTGAACAGAGAGGAAAGGGCCAGGGGCCAGAGTGGACCAAGGGATGGCCGTCTGCCGCGGAAGAGAGGCACCTCCTCACCTTTCCCTGCACAGTGGGACCCAGCCGCCATGACCACCTTCACCTTTCTGTGCCTCAGTTTCCCCACCTCCTGCTTCTCAAGCAATGCCACCTATTCCGTTTCCCCTCCAACATGAGATTTGTGTGCCTGTTCACTCAGGGAAGGCTCTAGAAAGCCAGGCAGAATATCAGAGATCCCTAACTGTTCACCCCAGCCATCCTCAAAGCCACTGCACCATGGAACCCACCCCCTCATAAAGCCCTTCAGAAAGGAACCCCCTTTGGGAAGCCCCTGCTGATGCCACAAGGCCAGAGTCCAACCCCTGTAGCTGTGCCAGCCTTGGGGGGCCCCCCACCCCACAGAGACTCTGAGATCTGCCCTGGAATGAGAAAACATGAGCAGCCAGGGGGTCTCTTCTCTGTGGACCCTCCCTCAGGGAGGACCAAAAGCAGGCCCCTGAGGTTACAGCTGTCAATCAAAGGCCTCCTAGCCCCCTGGCAGGCAGCACACCCGCAAGGGGAGAGGAGAAGGAGCCCGAGGGGAAGGGGTGGGGCACCAGCCCCAAGAGCTGCAGACACGCACACAGGGGCCGAGGTGTCAGCCGGGGGTCAGAGTCCCACAGAAGCCCAGCCAGGACCAGCCCACTGGTTCCCACCCTCCCACACCCACCCGAGATCCTGAATGGCTTCTTGCGACAAGGGCACGGCTGGGAGCAGGAATATGCATCTGATTTCTGCAGGATCACAACCAGCAAGGGAAAGAAGGCGAGATCAATGAAATTAAATAAAATTATTGTGCAGGATTTAATTTAACCAACCTAATAAGAGGTCTGGACCTGGGCAAACGCACAGCCATTAAACACACGCATGGCAGGCAAGGAGGGAGGCAGGTGCGCCAGGAAACATTCTGGCAGGAAAAAAGGAGCCCCTCTCGCCACCCTGTCTATCCTGCGCAAAGTCGGGGGGTATTCCCGTGGCAGCCCCACTGCCTGCTGCCAAGCCCGCCACCTCAGGAGAAGCCAGCCTGGCAACAAGGCCACCTCCTAAAAGTCAAGGTGCTCCGGAGTTTGGGGCGCCTCCCAGCAGTCACATCCCCAGACGGTGTCACGCAGGGAGGCGGCAGTAACTCTGTGAGTCAGCACGAACACGCGTGAGCACATCGGGGCGTCGGGAACACCGCCCGCTGCTGCACGGAGGCTGCCGAGAGAGAGGAGGGGGGGCGGCCGGAGGCCCACTTTGGACAGCGGCCTCCGGGAGGGAGGCTCGCTCGCATCCCTGGGCCCTGATGCTCTGGCGTGGCTGTGGAGCTCTGCTTCTCTGAGGGGGTAGGGGGAAGCAGCCCAGAGGTTGACCCTTCAGGGGTCCAAGTACCTGGTGGAAGCGAGGCTGCCCACTCAGGCGGGCCAGGTCCCCTGAGAGCTGGGCGAGGCACCAACCAATTTGGGCCTCAGGTTTGCATTAAACTTTTAATACATCAAAAAGCAAGGCTGGGCAGCCACGGGGCCTCGCTGCTAATGGAAGGGCCGGCCGCCCTTCGAGGACCTGGGTGGGCAGAAGCAGGGCTCCATGGTGGGGTCTCAGCTGCCAGGAGCCCCTCCCCACAGCCCCCAACAACCACCGGCTGCACCAACTGTGTGTTCACCTCCTTGGGTGCAGACAAGGCAACCGAGGCACTGCGAGGGCGGGGACCCGCACCCCACGCACCCAGTCACCACCCTCCCTGGCTTCCTGCTTTCAACACCCATTGACTGGGCAACTTCGGCCATCAAGAGAGCCAGGACTGACCCCAATAGATAGAGGGGAAATTGAGGCCCGGACTCTCCCCAGGCCCCCAGGACTCAGCTGCAGAGATGGGAAGGGGGTAGTCAGGCCTCTGAAACTTCTGGGTCACAGGGGTCCCCGTGACCCACCTCCAAGACCCCAGCCCAGCTCACCATGCCCCAGCCTGAGAGGCAAAGGAGAAACCTCCTGCATTCAGCCAGGCACCTGGGCAGCCTCCACCCCAGACCACAGCCTGGACCGGCTTCAAGCATAAAAGCCGGTTTTAACTGCACTAACAAATGTTTGCCTGGAAGCTTTTTTTTTCCAAACAGAGAAGGGCAGCATGCCAGAATCTGCAAATTCAAAAATGTGCTTATCAATCCTTCCCCTCACTGCCCCAAGGAGAGAGCCACAATACAGGGCTGGTCCTCAGAGACACACGAGCACACATGCAGGCTCCCAGGCTCCTTACCACCCACCATGGAGGCCTCCAGACACCCCCCAAACACCCATCTCGAGGGCCCAGGGCACCACAGGCCCCCAACAGCCAGACCCTAGCAGAATCTCCAGGCACAGGACGACAGGGTTGTGCAGGGGCTGCAAAGACACCCCATCAGATGGGACAGCGGGTCCTGTGTCCCACAGCACGTGGCCTATGCGGTGGGCTCTGACCGAGGGTCCAGTCTAAGGGTCTGTGTGGCCCAGCCCTGTGTCCAGAGAGACGATGCAGCCTGTGACTCCTTCTGACATGCCACCGCTCACTAGCATGACTGCCTGTCCCCAACTCTCCACTCTCGGTGGGGGGGCCCTCAAACAAGCACGGCAGGAACCCAAAGAGGCAGCCACAGCGGGCACTCAGAGGAGAGGGGGCTTGCCGGGCAGGAGGGCAAGGGACTCCACAGGCCCGGCCATGCCCCCTGCAGACCCCACCCACTGCCCCGCCACGGGCCCTGCAGACCCACCAAGTCCAGGCACCAGCCACCAACCGGTTCTAGAAGGCTTCGGAAGAATTAAGCAGTGTTTTGAGCAAAGCCGACAATCTCTCTCACCCGTATTTGTAATTTAAATAACGTAAGCTTGAAGAGTGTCTCCCTTGGGCATAGTTTAATAACTTAAAAAGCCAGTTCACTAGGCTCCGCGTGGTGCAGCCGGTGCCGGGCTCCCCTCCCGGCTGAGGCAGGGTCTCTGCGCCCCGGGCTGGGGCACTGAGGGGGCTGGGGCAGGGAGCAGGGGCTGCCCCGGCGGGGCCCCGTCCTGGCCCACACGGCCCCTTGAAAGACGGCCGGCAGCCTTGCTCTCCCCTCTCCCCGACCCTCAGGGCTCCCAGAGCAGCTGGGGTGGGGAGGGGGGGCCTGAGGCCTGGAAGTGGCCAGGTCCTGGGGCCGGCAGGCGGAGGGGGCACCAAGGCCCTGCACGGTCACCCAACTCATTAAAGACAGCCGACTTTGCACACACTCCCATCTTTAATATTCATAGCTCTCCTCATCTGCATATCGTGCCATAAATAGTCGAGGTAAGACACAGAGCTCCCTGCATTTCTAATTATGCTTAAAAATCTAATGTAAATCAGACTGATACAGAAACACTAAATCAGCCGCTGGGGTGGGGGGCAATTACCCTGAGAGGGGGCCACAGCACAGCGGGCCCCACCTCCCTGCTCCCGGCCCGGTGGCTACTGAGGTGGCTCAGGGACACTCCCTAGCCAAGCTCGCCCACATCAGCCCTGCAGAAGAGGCAATCGTGGGGCAGGGAGATGCCCATAGCACCTCAGGGACACCTCCACCCCTCGTCCCAGGGACAGCCAGCCTGCCCCACCTTCTTCCTAAGACTGCACCTCCTCCCCTGCAACCCGGGGAAACCCAGCCACCGCCCCCCACCCCCACCCCCACCCCCCCTGCCACGCACGGGTGCCTGGCTCTGGGGCCACAGGTGGAAGCAGCAGGCACCTGTGCCCAGTGACGGGCTCCCAGGCTCCACACTGCCCTGGCTGCGTGTGGTCAGGCCCAGGGGGGTAAGGGGGGCTCCATCCTCCCATCTCCCCATTTAACCCTCTGGACACTGCCCATCCGGCTGGCTTCTGACTCAAAGGCAGGGATCATCACAATGGATGTGCCCCCACCCCCTGGGGCAATGGCCCATTCTGGGGAAAGAAATTCAGGAGGAATCCTGGGCAGAGCCCCAGCCACTGAAGAGCGTGGGGGATGCCGGGCAGGAGGCGCCTGGGTGGGCCTCAGCCCTGCCCTCTGGGCCCAGTGCTCCTGTCTGCAGGGAGACACAGCGTAGACGCCCACAGAATGGAAGGTCCTAGGTCAGGGAGAGAGGTGCAGAGGCCACACCGGCCACTCAGAGCCCAGTACAGCACCAAACGCCATGGGTGGGCACCAGAGGGGCTTTGGGAGCCCCGCAGCTGATACTGACACACAGATCTCAGGGTTGCTGTGGGCTGAGTTGCAGCTGGGACACCAGGGGCACCTGGGGGCAAAGCTGCCACCCAGAAAACCCAGGGGGTATGCAAGCCAACAGCAGGTGACTCAGCCTGGCCTCCGTCAACCCCACAGTGTGAACCCGCCTCCTTCCCCTCAAACAGACCCCAAACACCCCAGGACCCCTGCCTTCCCGGGCGGCAGAGCACCAACGATCCGCACACGCCCTGGGCCCGACCCCCGACTGCAGCCGAGACTCGGCCCAGCTGCCCGTCATCTGGGACTCAGAGCACCCTAGGCCTGGCACATCTGCTCCTCCTGCGGGGCGGCGGGGCACCACAGGGACCCGCGGGAGGGGGAGGCCCAAGTGACACCAGGGTTATCCCGCTCTCCTTTGGAGAAACGCAGAGGCCTGCTGCCCGCATCTGCCTGGCATCACGCCCAGACCTATTTTTAAACCCATTTACTAGAAATCCCACAAATTAAAGGAAATACGGATAATGCAGTAAGAATCCTGGGGGCCAAATAAAAGCTACACATAATCATCCTCATGCTCCAGTGTGAGAATCTTAACCACAAACCCAGAGCTCCCCGAAGCCCGTGTGCAACACGGAGGCACCTTGTGCAGAGGAGAGACGGGTGGGGGAGAGGGGAAGTCCTGGCTCGGCTCTGCGATGGGAGGCACGGGCCGCGGCTTACAGCCGGGGCCATAAAAGGTAATTACTGATATGAAAAATAAAGACCGCAATACAAACACCCAAGTTTATGGCCTGGAATGCGCGCAAGCGGCACGTTCTTTCTGGAAGGCGGGTCCGGGCTGCGGGCAGGGTCCCTCTTCTCTCCCCAGAGCGGCGGCTCTGTGGGGCAGGGTGGGGGGCACCAGGCTGGCACCAGGATGCTGTCCACCACCCCCTGCCAGCGCCTGGCCACGGTTGGTGGTAGCTCCAGCTGCTTCGCATCCCACCCCTGCTGTCTCACGTAGCTCTGGGGGTGGGGGAGGTTCTGCGGAGACCCAGGCACCCAGGCTTTCCAGAAACGGAGGCACAGAGAGAGGACCAGCCAGCTGGGTCAGCCTGGGAGCGGAGGGGGCTCAGTGCTCATACCAGGAAGGACCAGGACACGCTGGTGAGCCGAGGTGTGGGGTGAAGGGCCTCACCTGAGGTCCCAGAGGACCAGGCCTGATCTGCTGGCCTCCAAGGCTGAGAGCCCATCCTGCAGGCTCACAGGTTCCAGACAGAGGACAAAACGGCCAGAATGCTCCTGGGTGAAAGGCATCCGAGATGCAGCCGGGTGGGCAGCACGTCCCGTGAAGACCCTCAGGAGCTCTGGGGCATGTCCTCGCCAGTCCGCGGGGCACCAGCCCTCCCCACCCATTCCCACCTGCCAGGTCCCAGGGGATCAGGCCAGCCCCTTCATCAGAAGCTCCCCCTCTGCATCCTGGAAGCCCAGCCAGCCCCAGCCAGCCCCAGACACACGAGGGCCCCTGAGAGACTGGGAGGGGTCGGGGGGTCTGCACAGGTGGAAGGGGAGCTGCGAGGGGAAGGGAAAGAGGCGTGTGTGATCCGCAGATCCTCTGAGGTCACGCTGTTCATCCTGGACGGTCACAGGGTGGGGACAAGGCCCACCGGTACCACGACATTCTGGGATGGAACAGACGCTCCCCTTGGGGGCTGGGGGAGAGGAAGACATGCCGGGAGGGTCGGCTCCTCCCCAGGCCTGGTCCTCCATCTCCCTGGAATCCCATGGAGGTCACAGAAGCTGCAGCTGCGAGCTCCTATCCTGCCAGGTGCCAGGTGGCCTCTGAGTGCCTGGACGGCGTGGCCTGGGGTGGGCCGAGGGCTCCGGACACCCCAGGCATGCTGGAGTGGGTCGCACGCTGCTGCCGGCCACTCAGACCCACAGCTCCCATGTACCCGCATCTGCTCTGCCCAGATGCTTCCCCTTGCCCTCCAGGGCCACCCCTGCCTCACTTGGGGCCCTGGCCATTGAGGGCCAACTGAGAATGCGACGCAGCCTGTGGGAAAGGCTGGAGGCCAAGCGAAGGGCGGAGCTCACTGCAAGGGCAGCGGAGGAGAAGGGAGCTGAGGGAGGCGGGGCAGGGACCAGAGGATGACAGCACCTGCCGAGGGCGCCGCACAGGGGCCACGCAGCACCTGGACCCAGCAGGTCCACCCCAGCCCCAGCCCCACAACCCCAGGTCAGACAAAGGCTGGCCAGAGAGGCCCTACGAGGCCCGAACAAGCAGGCGGCTGAGTCGGGGAGACAGACAGGCATCATTCCAGACAGACAACAGACTGTACAGAGAACTATCAAACACTTGGAAATAAAGCACACGTCAACCGCTCGTCCCTGGCTCGTCACAGGGATGCTCTGAGGACGACGGCCGTCTGGGAGGACTGCCCTCTGACTCGCTCCACCCAGGCTCCGTCGAGTTAAGCACAAACTCGTTCATCTCTGTCAGGAAAAGATGCAAAGATTTCTCTCTGCAGAACAGACAGCTGCAAAGATCACAGGTTTCCGCCCTGCAGGACAGCAGCCAGCGTCAGGCCTTGTCCGGCCAGGCCAGAGATGGCCTGCTCCTCCTGCAGTCCCCGGTGACCACGGCCCCCCAAGTGCCCGCCCAGCCAGCTGTCCATCCTCCCAGCTCCTCACCACGGGCTCGACACCCGACACGACACGCACTCACCTCCTGCTGATACAGCGGCTTGTTGATAACTTCTGTACCACACTCTGACGGGCACCCACGCGGACCCACCTGCAGAATCACCTCAAGCTGGCGGCGCGAGCACGTCCCGCACCGAGTCACTCATCTCCCCGGTGAAGCCAGGGGGTGGCCGGCCTGGGTCTACGCTGACTATCTTTTTCTGTTTTTATTGTTTATTTTTCCCCCGAGACTGTTTTTGTTTCTGGTTGTTGGCCAAATCCGTCAGTGCATCTGTATCCTGTCTAACTTGTGGTTTGGGCCACGTCCCTCTTCCATGGCTCAGGGATGAGCAGGGACCAGGACCCCTGGGCTGGTCTCAGCCATGCTGCCCGGGGTACCCTGAGACCCGTGAGCCCACGAGCCAGGGTGGCAATGGCTGGAGGCTGGCTCTCCGGTCTGGTCACCTGGCGACTCCGCAGGGGGGACGAGGGGATCTCGTCTGTCCCCATCGGTCATCTGTTTGTCAATAATGGAAATAGCTCCTGTCCTCTGCAAAGGGCAGCTCTGAGACACAGAGAGGTGAGCTGTTTTCCGTGTTTACTTCTGACCTGTGGCTGAAGCTGCAGGTCCTGTGTGCCCTTCCTCACACCGGGGTGGGGGAGGATTTTTCCTATCTCTGCAGAGCATTCACGACAGACAGAATCTCTTAAAGAGCTGTGTCCTCATGGGCTAACGGATAAGAAGCAATTTCATAACTCTAACATTTTCAGAACCCCGAGAACACAAAGAAGCTGAACTCATATTTGAAATGAGCTAGCAATTAAGAGAGAGGGGGCCCTTTTCAGAGAAACTACTAGCTCAGAAAGCATTTCCATATGACACCCCAAATTCCTACAGTCGAGGGGAATCCTGGGCAAATCAGACTGCTTTGATAACCTGGGTTGAAAAACCAATGCGGTGTCTCTTGCCCGACTTATAAATCTAGCGCATATTTTATTTTTGAGATCTGGATGTGTTTTCTCACAAGGAAGTAGTTAATCTGAATTTCCTAAACTCCACATACGGTTTCATCAATCAGAGAAGCTAGCATTACTTTTACATGATGCTCGAGATTATGAAAAAATATAAAATTATATAGTCAACTATATTGAAGAATTCTGACAAACTGATGTCAAAATTAATTGTGTCAGACTTCTGCTTCTGGGAATATGGAATACTGGAGTGTTGCTTTAAAATTTCTGTCAGCTAATTCTAACATCTGTTATCTGAAAACGCCTAACGCACAAACAACACATAAAAACACTCAGCACATAAGAAACACTCAACAAACGAGGAATGAGGGAGACTTCCGCAACCTGATAAAGGACCCATGTGAAAAACCCACAGCTAACATCATACTCCACGGCCAAAGACTGGATGCTTTCCCCCTAAGAAGAGGAACAACGCAGAAGGTCAACACTGGACCAGAGGTTCTCATGAGGGCAATTAGGCAAGAACATGAAATAAAAGACATATAGTTGGAAAGGAAAAGTGAAACTATCTCTGTTTGTAGATGACATGATCTTGCATAAAGAAAATCCTAAGGAATAGACCAAAAAACTATAAGAACTAATAAACAAGTTCAGCAAGGTCGCAGGACATGAGATCAATGTGCAAAAATCAAACGTATTTCTACACGTTTACAATGAACAACCTGAAAATGAAGTTTAGTACACAATTCCATTTATAATGACATCAAAAAGTATAAAATACTCAGGAATAAATTTAACAGAAGTATTGTAAAACTTATACTTTAAAAACTGTAAAACTTTGTTGAAACAAACTAAAGCTCTAAATAAATGGAAAGACATCCATGTTCATGGATTAGAAGACCTATTATCGTTAAGATGGGAATACTCCCCAAACTGGTCTACAGATTCCATGCAATCCTAACCAAAATCCCAGCTG
The DNA here is from genome assembly GCF_041296235.1 of Equus asinus. Lineage (NCBI taxonomy): Eukaryota > Metazoa > Chordata > Mammalia > Perissodactyla > Equidae > Equus > Equus asinus. Next base: position 11,145,177 of record NC_091799.1, read on the forward strand.
ACATTTTTGTGGAAATTGACAAGTGAATCCCAAAATTCACATGGAAATGCGAGGGACCCAGAATACCCAAAATTGAAAAGAACGAAGGTGGAGGACTCATTTGTCCTGATTTGAAAACTTACTACAAAGCTACGGTGATCAGGACAGTGTGGTACTGGTCTAAGGACAGACAGAGAGACCAATGGAACAGAAGTGAGAGCCTAGAAACAAACCCACGTGTCCACGGTCAACTGGTTTTTCAACAAGGGCGCCACGACCATTCAATGAGAAAAGAACAACAGTCTTTTCAAAGTACAGTGCTGGGACAACGGGACATCCACACACAAAACAACGAAGTTGGACTCTGACCCCACACCACATACAAAATTTAAAATGAATCAAAGACCTAAATATAAGAGTTAAAACTATAAAACTCCTAGAAGAAAATACAGGGCTAAATCTTTGTGGCCTTGGATTAGGCAATGGATTCTCAGCTGTGACACCAAAAGGGCAAGCGACAAAAGAAAAAAAAGATGTAAATTAGACTTCACCAGAATTAAAAACTTTCGTGCTTCAAAGGACACTATCGAGAAAGTGGAAAGAGGAAGAGAATGGGAAGGAATACCTGCAAATCATATTTCTGATCAGACCTGTATCTACAATATATAAAGAATCCTGACAACTCAACAATAAAAAAGACAAATAACCCAATTTTAAAATGGGCAAAGCATCTAAAGAGATGTTTCTCCAGAGAAGATACACAAACATCCAATATACACAGGAAAAGATGCTGACATCATTAGCCATTAGGGAAATGCGGATCAAAACTACAAGGAAACAGCACCTCATACTCACTAGGATGGCTATAATAAAAAAGACGGATTAAAAATGTTGGTGAAGATGTGGTAGGAATGTAAAATGGTGCAGCCATTTTTGGAAAACAGTCTGGAAGTTCCCCAAACGTTAAACACAGAGTTACCACACGAACCAGCAACTCCACTCCCAGGCATACACCCGAGAGAAATGAACACAGACGTCCATGCAGGAACTTGTGCATGAATGTTCACAGCAGCATTATTCCTAACAGCCAAAAGCAGAAACAACCCAAGTGTCCATGAATGGGTAAACAAATCTGGCCTATCCATACAAGGGAATATTATCCAGCCATAAAAAGGAATGAAGGACTGATTCATGCTACAATACGGATGAACCTCAAAAACAGTATGCTAAGTGAAAAAAGCCAGACACAAAAGGCCACAGTTGTATGACTCCATTTCTATGAAATGGCCAGAACAGGCAATTTATGGAGACAAAAAATGGAACAGTGCTTGCCTACAGCTGAAAGTGTTGGGGATCAGGGAGGGGTGGAGGGAATGGGGGTGACTGCTAAAAGGTAGAGGGCTTTAAAAGATGTTTACTTCTCTTTCATGGGCAAAGGAGCTCTGTTTTGTTTTTTCCAGTTTTGTTTTTTGTTTTTGGTGAGGAAGATTGGCCCTAAGCTAACACCTGTGCCAATCTTCCTCTATTTTATGTGGGATGCTGCCACAGCATGGCTTGGTGAACATTGTGTAGGTCCACGCCCAGGATCCAAACCCACCAACCCCAGGCCACCAAAGTGGAGTGCACAAACCTAACCATTATGCCACTGGGCCGGCCCCTGGGATACAGGGTTTCTTTCTGAAGTGATGAAGACGTTCTAAAATTGACTGTGGTGATGGCTACACAACTCTGAACAGACTCAAAATCACTGGATTGTACACCATACGAGTGAACTGTATGGTGAGTGAATTATATCTCAATAAAGTGGTTACCTCAAAAAGAAAAAAAACTATAAATACATCAAAATGAAATCTTAAAATGTTCAAGTCACCCACAGGATGTGGGGTTTGATTTATTTTATCAAAAGAATAAAATGGCAGGGGCTGGCCCCGTGGCCGAGTGGTTGAGTTCGCGTGCTCTGCTGCAGGCGGCCCAGTGTTTCGTCGGTTCGAATCCTGGGCGCGGACATGGCACTGCTCGTCAGACCACGCTGAGGCAGCGTCCCACATGCCACAACTAGAGGAACCCACAACGAAGAATACACAACTATGTACCGGGGGGCTTTGGGGAGAAAAAGGAAAAAATAAAATCTTTAAAAAAAAAAAAAAAAAAAGAATAAAATGGCAGGCTTAAGCGCTAACATAGCAATAATTCCATCGAATGCAGAGGCCTAAATAGATCAATTAAAAGACAGAGATTGGCAAAGTAGATTTGAAAAAAGTTACCCAGGGCCAGCCCTGGTGGCCTATGGCTAAGTTTGGTGTGCTGTGCTCCGCTCTGGCAGCCTGGGTTCAGTTCCCAGGCGCAGACCTACACAGCCCTTCTGTCAGTGGCCACGCTGTGACGGCGGCTCACATACAAAAAGAGGAAGACGGGCAGCAGATGTTCACTCAGGTGAATCCTCCTCAGCAAAAAATAAAAACAAAAAAGTTTACCCAATTATATGCTATCTATAAGAAACTCACTTCAAAATAATGATATAGGCAAGTTGAAAGAAAAGGATAAAAAAAGATAAATCCTGCAAACATAATCAAAAGAAAGCAGGGATTGCTATATTAATATCAAATAAAGCAGGTTTCAGAGCAAAGAAAATTCTCAGAGACAGAGAGGAACACTTCCCAACCAGGAAAGAGTCAATCACCCAGAGGACACAGCAATCTTGTGAACATACCAGACAACAGAACAGCAAAATACATGAAGCACAAACTGAGGGAATGAAAGAGAGAAAGACAAATCCACAATCATAGGCGGAGACTTCAACAACCCTCTCTCAGCAAGTGACAGAACTAGACAGTAAGTCAGCAAAGACACAGAGAACTAAACAAGATCAACTAACAGGATCTAATTGCCATTTATAGAAACATCCACCCAACAGAGCAGAATACTCGCTCCTCTCCAGCGCCCACAGAACTTACACAAGAGAGGCAATGTCCTGGGGCACGAAACAAACCTTAGGAAATTTAAAAGAACTGAAATCATACAGAGTGTGTTCTCCAACCACAATGGGATCAAACTAGAAATCAATAACAGAAAAGTAAACCTGGAAATAAATTGGAAACAAATAACGTATCTCTGAGTCATCCGTGTGTCAGAGAGGAAGTCTCAAGGAAATCGAATCGAAGGAAAAGGAAAAGACAACATACAGAGCTTGTGAGACCCACTTAAGAGCTGAGGGAAAACTTCATAGCACTAAGTGCACGTACCAGAAGAAAAAGAACAGTGGCAAATCTAAGCTCTCGTCTCAAGCACCTAGAGAGCCAGCCCTGGTGGCCTCGTGGTTAGTTCCGCACGCTCCACTTAGGCGCCCCAGCTTCGGTTCCCAGTTGCAGACCGACACCACTCCTGTCAGTGGCCATGCTGTGGTGGTGGCTCACATACAAAAAGAGGAAGATTGACAGCAGATGTTAGCTCAAGGCAAATCTTCCTCAGCAAAAAACAAACAAAAAACCCAGAGAAAGAACAAAATAAACTCAAAGCAAGCAGAAGAAGGGAAATAATGATAAGAGCAGAAATCAATGAAATTGGAAACAGAAGAACAATAGAGGAAAAATATCAATAAAACAAAGACCTGGTTCTTTGAAAAGATCAATAAAATAGACAAACCTCTAGTAAGACTGACAAAGGAACAAAGAAAGAGAACACAAATTAATTACCAATATCAGGAATGAAACAGGGGCTACCACTACAGACCCCGCAGATGTTGAAAGAAAAGTAAGGTAACAGTACAGACAAGTTCACACACACAAACCCGACAGCCTCAATTAAATCAACCAATTCCTAGGGGGAAAAAACTACCACGACTCACCCAATATGAAACACAGCATTCAAACGGCCTCATAACTATTAAGGAAATGGAATTTGTAATTTAAAACTTCTCAAAAAAGAAATCTGTCAGCCCAGATGGTTTCCCTGGAGAATTCTACCAAACATTTAAAGAATTAACCCCACTTATACACAATTTTTCCAGAAAACAGAAGAGGAAGGAATACTTTCCAATTCATTTTATGAAGCTGGTATTCCTACTCCCTCATGATATAAATGTAAAAAATCCTGAACAGAATATTAACGAACAGAACCCAGCAATATATAAAAAGAATTATACAGGACGACCAAGTGGATTTACTCCAGGGATGAGAGGCTGGTTCATATTTATAATCAATCCATGTAACCCAACACATCCTCAGACAATAAAGGAAAATCACACGAACATACCATTCAATTTTTTTTTTTTGAGGAAGACTGGCCCTGAGCTAACATCCATGCCCATCTTCCTCTACTTTATATGTGGGACGCCTATCATGGTATGGCATGCCAAGCGGTGCCATGTCCACACCCGGGATCCAAACTGGTGAACCCCAGGCCTCCGAAGCAGAACGTGCGAACTTAACTGCTGCGCCACCCGGCCGGCCCCTTATACCATTCAAAGTAGAAGCAGTAACAATATTCAACACCCATTCACGATAAAAACTCTCAACTTCCTCTAGTTGATATAGAGCATCTACAAAAATCTTGGAGCGTTCTCCTTGAGACGGGGAGCACGGCAAGGATGTCCACTCACCACTCTTACTCAACTCAGGCCAATAAGGCAAGAAAACGCAGAGACTGGAAGGGAAGAGACACAGCTGCCCCTGTTGGCAGATGACAGGACTGTCTACGGAGAAACTCCCAGGGAATCTACAAAAAACCTCCTACAGCAAATAAGTGAATTCTCAAGGTCATAGGATACAAGATAAAAAAATTGTACTTCTATATACTAGCAATTACCAAAATTAAAAATACAATACCGGGGGCCGGCCTGGTGGCGCAGTAGTTAAGTTCGTGCGCTCTGCTTCGGTGGCCCAGGGTTTTGCAGGTTTGGATCCTGGGTGTGCATCTACCACTGCTCGTCAGGCCACACTGCGGCAGCGTCCCACATAAAACAGAGGAGGACTGGCACAGGTGTTAGCTCAGCAACAGTCTTCATCACCAAAACAAAACCAAACCATCTACGATCGCTCAAAAATATATCTATGTGTAAATCGAACAAAACATGTACAGGATGTGTTTGCTCAAAACTACAAATTGCTGATGAAAGAAATCCAGATTTAAATAAACGCAGACATACCGTGTTCATGGATCATAAGACTCCACACATTAAAGACGTCAAGTCTCCCCAAATTGACACACAGATTTAACACAATCCCTTTCAAAATCCCAGCAAGACTTTTCATAGACACAGGCAAGATTACTCTAAAATTTATATGAAAAGGCAAAGAGGACAGAGAGCCACAGCAATTGTGAAAAAGAATTAAGCGGGAGGAACCGGTCTGCCTGATTTCAAGACTTATGATAGAGCGACAGTAATCGAGGCTGCACAGGGAGAGACGTGCAGCTGGAGAGAACAGGACAGAGCGCCTCAAACAGACCTGCAAAGACGGCCAGGCGACTTTCTGCAAAGACGCCAGCGCAGTTCAGCGGAGGGAGGACGGCCTTTCCCGCAGCAGCGCCGGAGCCACGGCTCATCCAGAGGCAAACAATGCACCTCGACCCTGCTACCCTCTCATCACGTACAGGAACTAATCCAAACGGATCCAGAACCTCAATGTGCAACCCGAAACTAGAAAAAGGCAGAGAGCACATCTCGGGACCAGGGCAAGGTCAGAGTCCTTCCACGAGGAAGGACTGACCGACTTCACTTTCTCAAAATGTACAACTTTTGCTCAGCAGAAAGAGCCCATTAGGAGGATGAAAGGATGAGATACGGAGTGAGGGCAAAGACTCACAAACCACACATCCAACAAAGGGCAACACCGACTGAGACTATATCAAGATGCCCCGGGTCTCAGGAGTAAAACCCTTCCCAGCAGGAGACCGGTGGGAGACGTGGAGAGACACCGAGGACACACAGACGGCAGGTGAGCACGGGAGAGATGCTCACGCCACCAGCTGTCCAGGAACGGCACACGGCACACGGCACCTCCACGAGACATGCACACACACCCCCTGGAACGGCCAAAACAGAAAACAGCACACCACCAAAGGCTGCCAAGGGCAGGTGGCGGGTCACGCACAGAAAGAGAGACCAGAGTAGTGGTCGTCAGAGACTCAAAGGGGCTGGGGTGGGAGGGACGTGCGGGTGGCCCTGAAAAGGCAGCCTGAGGGGTTCCTGTGAAGGGTGCACTGGGTCTCAGTATTACCTTTACTAACAGCTTTATGGACATATAATTCATAGACCACAAAATTCACCCTTTCCTTTTCATGGTCAAATAATATTCCATCATGCAGATATTCTACTTTGGCGGGGGGGGGAGGGGGATTGGCCCTGAGCTAACATGCGTGTCCATCTTCCTCTATTTTTTATGTGGGACGCTGCCACAGCATGGCTTGATGAGCAGTGTGTAGGTCCACACCCAGGATCCAAACCCACGAACCCCAGGCTGCTAAAGCAGAGCACACATACTTAACCAGTACGCCACCAGGCCGGCCCAAGATAGACCACTTTTTATTCATCCAGTCATTCCATGCTGTTCACATCTGCACATGAATCCATAATTATCTCAAAATACAAAGATTTTTTTAAAAAAAACCAACTGTGTCAACTCAAAATATCCAAAGTCGTTGTTCATTTTAACAGCCTATACTAACAGTAAGTTAATAAATAATGTTTAGATGCTGGGTAATTCTAAGTATAGGATCAAAACACTGACCAGTAAGCAGAGCTTTAAAATCCATGCTCTTGCTTTTCACTTGTATCCATCAGATTAGATGATTAGATGAACGTGGGCACTTTAACAAGGTGTGAACGGCACGTGTGTGTGCTCGCTCGCGTGTTGGAGGGATCCTGTCAGGTGTACTCGGGGTTTGCCCGACGTGCTAAGACGCTGTGCAACACAAGCACGTCCCCATCATCTTCCTTTCATCACCTGCAGACCTTTATTAAACAGCCTTAACTGGGCCAGCCCCGGTGGCCTGGTGGTTAAGTTTGGCGCACTCTGCTTTGGTGGCCTGGGTTCAGTTCACCGACGCAGCCCTACACCACTCATCTACCAGTGGCCATGCTCTGGCAGCAGCTCACATACAAAAAGGGGAACACTGGCAACAGATGTTAGCTCAGGGCAAATCTTCCTCAGGAAAAAAAAAAAAAAAAAAAAGCCTTAATAAAATGGAGACACTACGAGGTGCTACAGTGGCCAAGACGTATAACTGCAGATCAAAGGATATCCAAGGGTTTGTTTCTGTTATCACGGGAAAAAGAGGCATTTTGTCTTAAAGTGAAATGTCTACTTGTTGCAGAAGGTGAAAGAGGATATAGGAAGATACAAACACTCAAACGGACGTAGGGAAAATTGTACGAGGTTTGCCTGAAGTGATCTTTCCTTCTTTTGTAAATAACGTGTCTCAAAAGAAGCCACAAAATGTGAAAACTCTGACAGAATTAGCTCAGTTTCAGTGGGTTTATGACATAAGATAATCTTTAAAAAGGTGCTTATGAATTTTTTACTGCCAAGCGTTATATTCTTGTGAAACTAGATCCCGGTGCCGTCAGGGTGTGCTCGCCGTGGAGCGCGGGTCTGCCCGGAAGGAGAGGCGGGCAAGGGCTCTGCACGCTGTTCCCTGACGGCCGACCCCGAGTCTCCCCAGGGGAACTCTGGACGATGTCACATCCCTGACTTTTTTCTTTTTAAAGTTCTTCACTCCCGAAGCAGTTAAGGTTCTTATAAGGTGTCGCTGATTCCTAAGATGACTTGAAATGCTGCATTGTCCCTTCGACTGCCGGCCAGCCAGGCCAAAGCCATTCATTGTTCTACTTCATCAAGCGGCCACATCTCTTCTGATAACGAGACTGATCTCGCCATCTCCAAATCAGGCCCCACATAAATGCAGTTACATCTGACCCTGCTCTGTCTGTAGTTTCCCCGAGGGCCCACCGTCGCCACAGATGCCTGTTTTCAGCGCATGAACGCTAAGTTCGGGGAACGCTGGTTATTGCATCGTCCCGTTTCTCGACTCCAAGGAAAGACGTGCAGAGGAAGAGGTGCCGAATTCAGCGCCACCTTCCCGGGCTGAACTTGGCTGTCACTCATCACATGTAGCTGTCACATGCTCCCTTCCGGGGCTCCAGGTCGGTCCCCGTCCTCACTGTCCTTTTACCTTCTGACTCTAGGGGAAACAGCAATGAAATCCTCATATCGTGGTTCCCTGCGACGCCCCGCCCAGGATTTCACCTCCTCCGCGGGCCCTGCTGGCTTCTCTGTGAAATGAGCCGATGACGGCTGGTCATCAACCGGTGCCCAGGAGGCTGCAGGCCAGGCACGGGGCTTCTCAGAGGCACAGCCTCGCCCGCTTACATCTCTGAGGAGACGCCCTGCACAGGTTTGCCCCTTAGACAACATCACCCCACCAGGGCCAGGGACCAAGCCTCCAGACGCCTTTAGGTCCCTGAAGCCATGGGCCGCTGACCAAGGTCCACACCAACCACGACAGGGAGAGAACTGACGAGCGAGATCTCACTGCGGGTGTTCATCTCGGAACACTGGGGAGAAGATGCTTCCCCTTCCTTCTTGATCCGTCTCGAGGCGTCTGCGTGGCAGGCCCGCTTCTGTGAACCACGTAAAACATGCTGTACCCGGCGGGTCTTCTCCCCGAGGCCTCAGAATTCAGAAACAAACACTTCTCCGGAGCCTCTTTACCTTTCCTGGCAACGTGGCTATCTGCAGCGGGTCCCTGGGACTCTGGTCTCCTTTATATCCTGATGGAGCTGGACAAGCTCAGTGTGCAGCTCGGACCAAACCTGGGTGCACCGCTCACCAAACCTGCGGACATGAACTGGGCTCCTAGGCTCCGGAGGGAAGATCGATAAGGGCAAAAAAACTCCCTGTGCAGGACCGGAGCCACTGAGAACGGGCTCCTTACGAAAGGCCCCGAGAGGAGCCGGCCAGCCGCACAGCTGCCCTGTGCCCTGCGCTCTGGAGATGCTGGCCACAGCCCGGGGCTCTCCTGGCTACAGTGCAGAATGGATCAGACAGAACTCAACGAAACCCGCTTTTTAAAAACTATAGTTGGAGATTATTTGTGACCACAAAGGGATGCTGAACGATTAACAAAAACTTGTAAGGAGGGCAAAGGCTGAGTGTGTGCCCTTCCAGGTGACGGGAGGGAGCGCGCGCAGGCGGCCCGGGGTCACGGCAGCCCTCGCCGTCTCCATCGCTCACTCTTGCACCGTCTCACCCATCTCGCCTGCTACTTGATGCCGGTTACATCCCAGACTCTGCGACGTGTTAACTCTGCCGTCTGTGCCCCAAAGACAGACAATGACGATTTCTGCCCAGGAGCAAAGACAACCCCAAAGGGTCTGGTTTTCTTGCCCTGCAGGACACTAGGCGGTTTTGTAACTAACTCAACAATCTACGTCCGACATTCCTTCTTCAACGACTACAAATACTCAGTTCCTCAAATCCTCTGAGCCAGCTTTTTTAGCTCACACCACGGGTTATTCAGCCTTAAGAAGAGGGAAATTCTGCAACATGCCACAACCTGGATGAACCTGGAGGACGCTGCTCAGTGAAAGACACCAGTCACAAAAGGACAAATCCTGTGTGAGTGCGCTGATCTGAGGGCCCTGGAGTCAAACCCACAGAGACAGGAAGCGGGGTGGTGGTGCCAGGGCTGGGGACTGGGGACAGAGCTTCAGTCTGGGAAGATGAGAGTCCTGGAGACGACAGTGGGGACGGCTGCACAACAATGAGAACGTGCTTAATGCCCCTGGACCGTGCACTTCAAGTGGCTAAGATGGTGAACTTACGTTACGTCTAATTTAGCACAATTTTTTTTTTTTTGAGGAAGATTAGCCCTGAGCTAACATCCGTGCCCATCTTCCTCTAATTTATACGTGGGACGCCTACCACAGCATGGCCTGCCAAGGGGTGCCATGTCCGCACCCGGGATCCAAACCGGCGAACCCTAGGCCCCCAAAGGGGAACGTGCACACTTAACCACTGCGCCACTGGGCCGGCCCCTAATTTACCACAATTTTAAAAAGTGTTAGGTTGTACTTTACCAGAATTACATGGAAAAGGCACCAGAGTAAAGCTTCAGAACAGCAAAGAAATGCGGCCTTTGGCAAAAAGGTCCCAAAAAGGACACAAGCAGCACCAACCACAAAGGAAATTATTATTATTTTTAAGGATTTTATTTTCCCTTTTTCTCCCCAAAGCCCCCCAGTACATGGTTGTATATTTTAGTTGTGGGTCCTTCTAGTTGTGGCATGTGGGACGGCACCTCAGCGTGGCCTGATGAGCAGTGCCATGTCCGCGCCCAGGATCTGAACCAGGAAACCCTGGGCCGCTGAAGCGGAGCGCGAGAACTTAACCCCTCGGCCACGGGGCCAGCGCCAGGAAATTACTGATAAACTGTATTTCATTAAATACCAAAATTCCAAAGCCCACCATTAAGACTGAAGAGACGAGCAGGAGGAGGGAGCCGCAGAGCGAAGGCCGGGGGGTGAGAATTCTGAAGAATTCTCCACATGAGTCAAGAAAGGCAACGCAGAGAGGAGGGAGGGGGCACAAGTGGCGACAGGGCTCACAGAGGGCATCCCAAATGCAGCACGGCCGGGAAAGGCCACAGAGCCTCGTCACAGGAGGGAGAGGCCCGCCAGGCGCTCACCCAACGCGCACTCAGAACCTTCAGTGAGGGGGGCAGAACAACCCCCAAGCAGAAGTGACCCAAGGACCCACAATAGATTAGAGATCGAAACGTGGACATGGGCACCAACGCCATCCACCCAGAGCCTGTCACAACCACACCTGCCACCTGCACACGCCTGAAAGTCACAGCACCGGGCAGGAGGCCGGACCCCCCACGCACTCGAGAGGAGGACAGTGTACTCATCCAGGGTCTGGAGGCTCAGCCGGAGGGGAGGGGGGGGTCTGGGGGCCACGCCGTCACTGTCACCCTTGTCACACAGGTGTGTTGACTGCACAAAATAGATCCACTCTTCCCTCAGGATCTGTGCGCTTTCTGTCGGTTGCACAGACAAGTGCGCTTAAAACATCCACTTCTATGGTAATTTAAATGGTGAGTGAAAGCAGTTTGAGAACAGACAGATGAATTGAAATGTTGGTTTGTATTTCATTACACAAAAGTGTGCTTTTAAAGGTAAAAATCAGGTAAATATCACTCTAATCATAGTCTTTTTTTTTAGGAAGATTAGCCCTGAACTAACATCTACCACTAATCCTCTTTTTTTTTTTCCTCCTGAGGAAGACTGGCCCTGAGCTAGCATCCATACCCATCTTCCTCTACTTTATATGTAGGACACCAGCCACCGCATGGCTTGACAAGTGGTGCATAGGTCCACACCCGGCATCCAAACGGGTGAACCCGGGGCTGCTAAAGTGGAGCGTGTGAACTTAACTGCTGCGCCACTGGGCCGGCCCTCTAATCATAGCTTTTTTATCATAAAGTTTTCAGTATTGTATTTAAAACAATTCATGCATAAGTTTTAAAAAAACAGTGTCGCCAGATGGGGGAGAACGCCCACCCACAGATGCTGTGTCTGCAGGCCCAGGGCCACCCCCACGCTGCAGTGCAGCAGCCCAGGGCTCGCCAGGACCCTCACTCCCCTTAGCCTAGGATCCCCAAGACCTCCGTCCCTTTGACCTCAGAATCCAGTTTCCACGAGGAGCCTGGACACACGTGGAGGAGCCGAAATAACCCCACATCTCGTTTCAACGGCCTGACCTGAATTTGCAGGTCCCGCATACCTTTTGTGTTTTTTTTGAGGAAGATTAGCCCTGAGCTAACTACTGCCAGTCCTCCTCTCTTTGCTGAGGAAGACTAGCCCTGAGCTAACATCCATGCCCATCTTCCTCTCCTTTATATGTGGGACGCCTACCACAGCATGGTGTCCCAAGCAGTGCCATGTCCATACCCGGGATTCGAACCGGCGAACCCCGGGCCGCCGAGAGGCAGAATGTGCGAACTTAACAGATGTGCCACCGGGCCGGCCCCTGTTCTTTTTTTTTTTTTAAGATTGGCAGCTGAGCTAACAACTGTTGCCAATCTTTTTTTCTTTCCTTTTTCTCCCCAAAGCCCCCCGGCACACAGTTGTATATTTTAGTTGTGGGTCCTTCTGGTTGTGGCATGTGAGATGCCACTTCAGCATGGCCTGATGAGTGGTGCCATGTCCACGCCCAGAATCCAAACTGGTGAAACCCTGGGCTGCCAAAGCAGAGGGCGAACTTAACCTTTTGGCGTACTGTTCTTAAGCTCCAGAGAAATATCATTTCCCTATTTTACAAATGGAGAAACTGAGGCTCGGAGTGGGATGGAACCTGCAATGGCCCAGGAACTGGAACCTGGGTCCTGAGAGTAGACACAAGGCCCCTTCATCCACAGACTGGACTCCAAGACAAAGTGCTCCCGGACTGAAAGCCAACGAGGGCAGGTGGGCCAGAGGGACCCACACCAGCGCCAGGGAGGTGGGGACAAACACATCAGGGCGCACAGAGCCCGGGGGCGAGGGCTGGGGAAGAGCCCGAGGGCAAGGGCTGGGGAAGTGGCACATGGTGGGATGGACCAGGAGTCCTGGTCCCAGCAGCCGGGGGCAGAGCTCAGCCCAGTCTCCTCGCCCCCGGGAGGCTGGGGGCCAGCACTCCTGAGGATCGTTTGCCCCGAAGCCCAGAAAGCAGGTGCCACCGTCGCCACCAACCAGCGCAGTCCTCGCGCCACAGCCGCCGACGCACCTCTCGGTTTGCTAACGGTTCCTCTGGGAGCACTGAAGGTAAATATGTTAATTCGACTTCAATCATGGCTTTTTAAAACAAAGTGCACATGATATTAGCTCAGGGCACAGACCTGGAAACACTCATGCACGTGTCTGAGCATCCTGTCCCAGGCAAGCCAGACCGAGGACACGAGGCGCCAAGGGGCGCACGGAGGGAGGAACATGGGGTGGGGGTGTTGAGACTGGGGGGCCCCAAGGAGAGCGAGGGACCTGAAGAGGACACAAGGGGGAGGCTCCCCAAACATGAGCTGCTGCGCCCACCTGAACCCCAGGAGGCCACGACCCCGTGGGATCCGCTGCCACTGGTTTCTAGGCAGAGGATGTTTCTGACCAGTATGAGGCTGGCCCGCGGGCACCGGGCAGGCCCAGCAGAGCCTACAGATCCCGGGCTGCCCAGGAACCCCTCGCAAGGGGCCGGCTCCCTGTCCTCCAGCCCACAACCATGTCAGCCTGTGACACGGGCCCCCTGGCCCTCCTCGCCTCCAAGTGGAAAGGCCCTCAGGCCCCTCGGAGCTGTGGAACCCCGTGGGGCTCTGTAGAGAGGACCAGCGTGGCCCCCTGCAGCCGGGGTCTTAATCATCAACTCTACAGTCCTCGGGTAAACCACCCCCAGCCCAGACTGCACAGAATTAGCCAACAAAGGACACTTTACTGTTCATCTTATTTTGGGGGTGGATCAAGTGTGGAGGGGTCTCCTCTCCAGACACATGGGGTGGGGGGCACCCCATACCCCAAGCAGAAGGGGTTTGGGGAGAGGACACTAGCCAGACTCAGGAGTAGGGCGGCCTGCAACGGCATAAACACAGGCCAGCCCCACCTGGGCAGACTACCCCCAGGCAGGAAACACAGCCTCCCAGACAGCGCACTTTGTGGGGACAGGCCTGGAAGTGAGAGGTAGACAGACCATGTTTTAAGTTGACTTCTAAAATTCAAATAAGTATGCACCCTGCTGTGTTGTTAATCACCCAAAGGACAGCACTTCTGGGCCCCAGGCTGGCACTGGGAGGTCCCACTGGTCTGTCTCTGGGTCACAAGCAGCCGTGACCCCCGCCCCAGGCAGGCCCAGTCTCCACACCAGCCTGGGTGGCAGCCAGTGCGTGCAGCTCACCCCAGCTCCCTGCGAACGGGGGGACAGGCCTGAGACAGCCTAGGACAGCCGGCCAGCTCCTCCCTGTCCCCTCCAGGAGGCAGGGCACGCTAACACTGCTCGGATAAATGGAGGAGCAATGATCTAGACCACCACGGGGTCAAGGATCTCAACAGCCTCGGGGAAAAGAAACAACATGTTTACATGTGTTCATATACTCTGAAACCGACGAGCGACACAGGAAAGTGCTCCCATGAAAACCAAACCAAACTCAGAACCAAGACGGCCACCATGGACCTGCCAGGCCTCCAGGCTCTTGGAAACCCAGAAGGAAGGAGGCAGCCCCCCGGGGGCTCTGAGCAGAGGTGGGGAGGAGGTACACGGGGGTCGGCTGGTGAACTTGGCCCTCGGAGTTAACCGACGACCTGCAGACATCACTCCCCAGGCCACCCACGCCCCCAAGGGCAGACAGGACAGACCAGCTGCCTGATGCTGGGGACCGTGCCTCCTCCAGCCAGGAAGCAGGCAAGCGCACTCTCCCTGTGAGCGGTGTCCTGGCAGGCGTGGCGGGCGCACTGTGGGGCATCCGGGCACGGGCGGGCGCACAGGGCAGCTGCCTCCACCGCGGGCTGTAACGAATTCCCTCGTGAGGTTTCTTGGAAATCAGTGACTATAATGTAATCACAGCTGCCGGGGCCCTGAACAAGCCCGCTCAGTGATGCCGTTCGGTTATAATTATTACGAAAGCGCAGTTAAGAAACAGAGAGGAACTGAAACCTTCAGGAATACCCACGAGCCAGTGGGGGGCGGCCCCACCTCTCGGCCATGCCATCTGCCGCCAACCCGCCCCAGGCAAGGACACATTGCCCCTTCCTGCTGGTCCCTCGTGGAGCCATCCTGAGCCACGGTGGCAGCCCCAGGTCCACCCTGACCGAGCTCCATCTCCCTGGAGGCTCCTGGCCCAGGGAACCAGCAGGACCCAGGCCCAGGCAGCTGCCAACACCACAGCCATGGGCTCCTGCGGTCTTTGCGCAGCCAGGCCCACCCTGGGCAGCACCCTGAAACCCCAAGAAAACCATCAGTGGGCACAGCTATCAGTACACCATGCTCTGCTCTGTACCCCAACCCTTCTGGGCCTTGTTACCCCTCCATGAAATGAGGGGGTATCAGACACTTGCAATGACCCTCGTCCCTGGTGTGACCTGCCTGCGGCTCTGGGCCAGGTAACCACCAGAGCAAGAAGATGACTGATGACCCCCCAGGGCACCTTGCAGGGAGGGGGAACAGAGGGGCTGCTCCTAAAGGGGCTGCAGGGGCTGATGAAAGGCAAGTGCCAGCGGTGCCGTCCTGAGCCCCTGCTTGTGACCTTCAGCTGGATTCCCGGACACCCAGTTAGCCCGCCTCCACCTGGGGAATGCTGACGAATGAGAACTCCACCTTGGGGTCCCCTACCCATAAATCGCCGGGCTCGGCCTTCGGAGTCACACCAAACAAAACAATAAAGGAGCCAGGCGAGGCCCCGTCTGGCCCCCAGCAGCCTCCCCGGCTGGCACCTTGACCCCACTCCTAGGGGCCCCAGTGGGAAGGCCCTGCCTGCCCAGATCCCCAGAGCCAGGCCGACCCCTGCACCCAACACCCCTCGGAGCCAGCAGGCCGCCAAGAGCCCCGGCCCCTACCCCGTGCGCGGCCATCATACCTGCAGGACAGCAGTCCCAGCGCCATCCCCACCCCTGTTTTAGCTTCCTTCCTTCTCCCCACAAGGAGGACTCCACATTTTCCATAAGCGGGCAACGCTATGCCGCTAATTTCACATCACGTATGGCCACTTTATGACTAGGATTTCATGGTGACTGCCTGAATCCTGTCAAGCTTTGGAGCAAGAGGAACGATCCTGCGTGTTTTACGGCTGCAGTAACTTCTACGCCATCAGAAGTGCAAGCTGACACGGACGTCATCAGATTGATTTCCTCCCGTTCCAGTGGAGGAGCCGCGAGGGCTCACAGCCTCTCCGCACGGGGCTGAAGCCTCAGGACCTTCCTCCTCGGCCCCCCTCCCCTATCCTCCCAACAGAGAGGGGCCTGGAGGCCAAGTAGCCAGACTGGGGCTTCAGAGGAGCCTGGACAGGAGGGCAGGCTCCCAAGGTTAGGAGGCACGGGGACAGCTCGCTGCCCAGGGAGACGGCGTTACTGTTCCTTCCAAGACTGCGGGCTGTGAGGGGAGGAGGAGGCAGTCACAGAGCAAAGGGGACAGGGCAGGTGGACAATTCCGGTGTCACCTCTGTACTGGGTTGAATGGGGTCCCCCCCCAAAATTCACATCCACCTGAACCCTCCAAATGTGACCTGATGTGAAACAGGGTCTTGGCAGGTGTAACTAGTCAAGATGAGATGAAGTCTTACTGGTTACTCAGAAGAGGGAATCTAGACACAGAGAAGGCCGTGAGACGACAGGGCAGAGATGGGAGCCAAGGGGCCACAAGCCAAGGAGAGCCCGTCACCACCAGCAGGAGGGACCCTCCCAGAATCTCTGGAGGGAGCACGGCCCTGCAACACCCTGACTTGGGGCTTCCAGCCTCCAGGACGGGGAGAGCATACATTTCTGCTGTTTGAGACCACCTGGGAAATTCACAGGAGCCCCACCCCACCGACACTGACCTTGATCCCGGCTATGAGGGACAGGGGACCCACTGGTTTTGGACAGATCTGCTCAGACTCAGACAACAGCTGCCAAAAATCAGGATGGCCCCAGTGCAGCCCCAGGTCAAGGGGGACGGAGGAGACTCAATCAACAGGCTGGGGAAGCCGCCTCTCCCCTGCACCGCCTCTCTTCTCGCTCATCATTGGCGGGAGGGGAGGCCAGACTTGGGCCTACCGCTCACCTCCTATTTCATCCTCTCTGTGCAGGGCCTCAAAGCCCACAGGGAGAGCGTGCCAGGGGCCAGGGACAGTGACAGCGCCAGCCCAGCGCCTGGCTCAGAGCTTCCTGAGGCAGGACACCAGAGACACACAGTGGCTTATGGCCAGGACAAGACCCGCCTTTCCAGGAGTGATTGGTTCTGATGTGACCCCGACTTCACTCATTCAGGTCCCTCGTCCTGCAACAGCTTCCCTACTCCTGGGCCCGAGACCCAAATCCTCCCATGCACACAAGGGCCTGGGCGGCCCGCGGCTCACAAGGGCCTGGATGCTGCGGGTGCTTTGGAAAGACACGCATCAGACAGAAACTTCTCCAAGTGACTAGACGCGGAACCTGCCAACAAGACAGTCACACATCTGCAACGTCGCTGCCCAAGGCACACTGCTGGGTATCACAAGCTGGCCTCGGACAGACCCAGACTGGGCTGCAAAAGTGGCCTGGACTCAAGTCAAGGTCACAAGACCCGAGGAAAGACCACAGAATGTTCCAGACTGAAGGAGCCTAAGAAACACGACAAGACTCGAGCAGATACGAGGCACCCACACTCACAGCGGCATTATTCACAAGAGCCAAAATGAGGACACAACCCAAGTGGATGAGTGAATAAACAAGATGTGGTCCATCCACACAATGGAATACTATGCAGCCTTAAAAAGGAAGGAAATCCTGACACACGCTCAGCATGGATGAACCTAGAGCACATGATGCTGAGTGAAACAAGCCAGACACAAAAGCACAAATCCTGTAGGACTCCACGCATATGAGGGCCCCAGAGGAGACAGACCCACAGAGACAGAAGTGGGACGGTGGTGCTGGGGGCCGGGGCCTGGGGAAGGGGACGGGGTGAGTGTTTAATGGGGACAGAGCTCCAGTTTGGGAAGATGAGAAAGTCCTGGACACAAATGGAGGTGATGGCTGCACAGCAATGACAATGTGCTTAATGCCACTGAACTGTGCACTTAAAATTGGTTAAGATGGTGAGTTTTCTGTATAACTAGAACTTTTTTTTTAATTAACACATCCGACAAGCACTGGAACAGACTCCACACCAACCCTCTAGCTGTAAAAGACATCCCAGAGGTGAGAGCTGGCCGGGGCATTCCGAGGTCAGCAGGGCTGTCCTGGTGACCGCTGGGGCTGGGCTGGAGCTGGGCCGGGCAGCGGGCGGCCCTTGTCTCAGGAGACACACTCACGTCTGCGGGGCTAACTCACTCTCAAATGGTTCTGGAAGAAGTTCTTTGGGACGTGCAGTTTCTCTGTGAGTTTAATATCTTCATCTTTCACCTTTTCCTTCAACATCAGAACTAATGTCCCCAGCTGCCAGCGCCAGGCAGAGGGCGGGGGGCTCCTCACCCCACCTGCTGCTGCACACAATGCCTGCAACAAGTAGGCCCCGGGACCCCACAAGGCTGCCTCTAGGACCCCCAGACTGCAGGAAAACAAGTCACGGTGCCCCCACCCCAGAGAGGTGGTGCCTGATCCAGAGGAACCTCCTGCCCCCGGGGGTCCACCCCAGGCCCTGGTCAGACATTCTAAAAACCTTCAAAATGGGTCTCTGAAGGTGGCTGGGACCCTCCCTGGGCTTCTGAGCTTGAGCAGCAAAAGCACATTGTCCACCTTCCTGAGAGCAGCCCCACGCCAGGTGCCGGGGAGGGAGGACCGAGGAGCATTCTGAACATGCAGGATGCTTAGTGGGGGCACTGCCCACCTTCCTGGGCAGTTAGGAATCTGCCAAGAGGCCCAGAGCAAAACCGCAGGGCAGCCTCCCACCCTGGGAACCCTCGCTTCTGTCGTCCAGCCTGGCCCAGCCTGGGGTCATCTGCACTGGCACAAGCTTGGTCTGCTCGGCCTGGAGAGCTGGGCAGGAAGAGAAGTGGTGAAAACCCTCTCCTGCTCGGCCACCAGGAGAGGCCCCATGGCCCAAGTCACGTCCCACCAGAGCTGGCCCCCTGGCTGACACACCCCGACTCAAGCCCTGACAGGCGCCTGTTTGTGGGCCCACTGCTGGGAACAGCGGGGCCCCCGAGGTCCCGGTTTGTCTGGAACCCAAGGATGGCACAAGTCCTCGGCTCCCCCACCCCACTGCCCCGATGCTGTGGCCACCTCCAGACCCGTGCTGGGGACCCACCTCCTCTCGCTGTATCTCTACTCTCACTTTCTCTTTGCATCGATTTCTTCACTATTTCCCCCATATTTCACAATCTTACATTTCTTTTCAGAACATGGAAGAGACACAAAGAGGGAAGGAGCCAGAGGCCATGGTGGCCCGAGCCTGTGCCAGTTCTTGGTCCAGCACGCTGCCCGGCCCGGCCCCGAGGACTCCACCTCGACCCACACACCTCCCAGCCCCAGCGCGTGACTCGGATGCGTCGACTAAACTGGGTTACAATTAACACAAATTCTGCCTCCTGTCCCAAAATTTATGTAACCATAGACGCTCTGTCTCAGGAAAATCTCGTCAGTGGCCCCATTTCCCACCCTTGACCCCGGCTTTGCTCCTGAAAACAAAGCTCCTAGACTTCCAGATTTCCCAACCTGGCAGGCCCTTCACGCCCCGCCGTCCGGGGGCTCGTCCAAGCAGCGGCCCCCTGGAGCCGCCAGAAAGAACCAGCCCTGCCCACACCTTGATTCTGGACCTCTGGCCTCCAGAACTGTGGAGAGAGTAAACGTCTGTTCTTGAGCCACCAGGTTTATAGTCATCTGTTACTCAGCCCCAGGACACTGACACCCACCCCTCAGTTCCCCCCGTCAACAGGCTCCAGGTCACTCGCGAGGCCCCCGTGCTCCCAGCCTGTCATCTCCACGCAGCAGGCAAACACCGCTGCCTTTCCTGCAGCAGCGTTCACAGAACGGGGGGGTCAGGACCCAACAGGAGGGGACGAGCTTGGCAGGAGGGAGAAGCAGTGCCGGCTCGCAGTGGGTAAAGGCAGACTGGGACTCTGGCGAGCACGGAGCACTCGAGGCAGCTTTCCAGGGCCGTCCTGCCGACGGGAAAGTGGGATGTGCCCCCACTTCTCCTTTAAAGCCCACCCTTGGGGACCAGCCCCGTGGCAGAGTGGTTATGTTTGCGCACTCCACTTGGGCAGCCAAGAGTTTCGCCAGCTCAGATCCTGGGTGCAGACATGGCACTGCTCATCAGGCCATGCTGAGGCGGCGTCCCACATGCCACAACTAGAAGGGCCCACAACCAAAATACGTAACTACGTACTGGAGGGATTTGGGGAGAAAAAGCAGACAAAAAAAAAAAGATTGACAACAGTTGTTAGCTCAGGTGCCTATCTTTTTTTTCACTTTTTTTTTTCCTCCCCAAATCCCCCCAGTACATAGCTGTATATAGTTTTAGTTGTGGGTCCTTCTATTTGCGGCATGTGGGACGCCGCCTCAGCATGGCCTGATGAGTGATGCCATGTCCCTGCCCAGGATCTGAGCCAGCGAAACCCTGGGCCACCGAAGCAGAGTGCATGAACTTAACCACCTGGCCACGGGGCCGGCCCCACAGGTGCCAATCTTTTAACAAAAAAAAAAAGGCCACCGTCTGCTTCCCCCACTTCACATGTGGGGAAACTGAGGCCCAGGGAGGCCACAGCATTTGCCTAGGGTCCCACGGCAGCACAGCGACAAGTGGGGTTCAAGTCCCACAGTGCCGTTTGCTCCAAACCCCGGTTCAGTGGGCAGCAGCCGCTCGGCTGAGGCTGGCCCTGGACGCCCCGACAGGGGTCCTGGAAACTGTCAAGGCCCCATCCAGCCCCAGCTGCCTGAGGGAGACAGAGCCGACCCTCTGCCCCAGGGGGTGGCAGCACCCGAGCCAGGTCCCCTGCTTCCTGACCTCGCCCATTTATGATGACCTTAACAGGACGTGCAGGCTGTTCCATGGAGGCAGAAGACGGCCAGCCCTCGAGCCACGAGGCTTCTTGGTTGCCAGGTGGATACTTTCTGAGAAGCCACAAATGGGTCCTTCCGCTATGTGGGGGCAGGATCTTTTTACCCAAAACTTGCTCTGTCCAACTTCTTTGTTACAGCGCGGCAGAGAGGGCGCTGGAAGGAACCTTAAAGCGGGAAGACTACAGCCCCCCATCAGGACCAGCTGGGGGCCGCAGGGGCGGGGGTGCCCCCCTTGGTAACACAGGGAGCCACCTTCAGACTCCACCCATCTCTCCCGGAGGGTGCGGGGGTGGGGGGGGGGAGTGGGCAGCGCAGCCACAACGCAGACAGGACCCAGCACTTCCCCCTGGGGGCTGCCGGAGACCCCGGAGCAGCAAAGCCCGGTGTTAAGTCAGTCAACAGGACAGGACGGCCTGCCGCACCTCAGGGACTGACAAGCGCTTAGGGCTCATGAATCCCCAGGTCCAGTGACTGCCAGAGCCCGTCACAATTAGCCATAACCACCAGGCTAACCGCCCCAATCACAGGGACCTCAGGTAAGGACCGCGCCCCGCCCCCCCCAGGTTTCCTCACGGAGGCAATGCTCACTCAAAACACCACGGAGCCCAGCGGCAGGCTCAGAGGACGTGTGTGTCAGCTCTCATCCTGCTCCGGAGCCTCCACCCGGTCCATCACGTCCCTCTGCTCCCCGTGCCCCCCCCCCCGCCAAGTCCCCCCGCCTGCCGCAGACAAGGCACGAGGCCCAGTGTGGAGGGAGGGGACAGACTAGGCCCGGCGTCCTGAGCCGCGGTGCAGGGACCGATGGCTGGTGGGCCTGGGCGCAGTGGTGTCGCCCCCCCCCCGAGGAACCCGCGGGCCCCACGCGCATCCTGGGAGAAGGTTTCCCGGCGGAGCCAATGGGCAATTTGCATAATATTCTTTGCAAGTTCATCTCAGCCTCTGATAATGATCTCGGCGTAGCTGGAGCGCTGAGGCGGCTGTTACAACACTAAGTAATCATATTTTAAATTGTGTTTCCCTTTATAGAAAGGTGTTGCAAAAACACACAGACACGAAACCCGTCTGTTGCAGCCCCACTGCCAGCCACCTGCCCAGCTCCCCAGCACGACGGTTGTGATTACAGCACTGGCGCCCACAAGCGACTGCCTGGCCGGACGGGCCAAGACACCACAGGCCACCCCAGGGCCCCCCACCCTACCCGAGCCTCTCCCGGGCCAGGGGATCCTTCCAAACAGGGGCACCACCCAGGTCTGAACCACACAGTCAAGGGTGAGTCCATGCAGAGAAGTTCATGGGGGGGCCGGCCCAGTGGCACAGCGGTTAAGTTCACACGTTCCACTTTGGCAGCCCGGGGTTCACTGGTTCGGATCCCGGGTGCAGACATGGCACCGCTTGGCATGCCATGCTGTGGTAGGTGTCCCACATATAAAGTAGAAGAAGATGGGCACGGATGTTAGCTCAAGGCCAGTCTTCCTCAGCAAAAAGAGGAGGATTGGCAGCAGATGTTAGCTCAGAGCTGATCTTCCTCAAAAAAAGTAAATTAATTAATTACAAAAATAAACAAATAAAGTCACAGTTTCCTTAAAAAAAAAAAGTTCATGGGGCACCTACTGCCCACTCATGACAGGGATCCCGACTGTCCTGGAGGTAGATGGGGGGGGCTCCCCCTTCCCATACTCGCAGCTCTGGCCTCATGCTGGAGACCCCAGTGCCCACAAGGCCCAACTTCCACACAACGCGCAGGGGACGCAGAGTCATGAGAACTCAAAGTTCTTTGAGCTCTGCAGTCACAGGACGTCCATGCTGCACCCCAGGCCCGCCTGGGCGGGGGGCCCTCTCCCCAGGGAGGCGAGCTTATCCTCCTCTCCTGCACGCCACACCCTGATGCGGTCCCCACGCATATCTGACAGCCTGGGAGGCTGCCGGCTGAAGGTGATGGGGGCGCCTGGTGCCCATGGCGGAGGGGCCTATACAGACTCAGGCGCTGAGCGCCGTCCACTGTCGGCGTGCCCTGGAGACCGAGACCACAGCGGGGGCAGGGCCCGAGTGGACGGGCACCCACAGGGACGGGAGAGGAGCGAGGCCCGGAGCTCAGAAGGGGAGCCCGGACAGAGGTGGCCACAAGCCCCCCTCTCTCTGCTCCCTTCTCTCCATTTAGGAGCCAGGGCCACCACTCAACCTCTATTTTCTTAAAAGCCTTTTTTTTTTCTTTTTTATTAAAAAAAAATCCAATTATAGCACAAATCTCTCAGCAGGGGTCAGTGTGGAATAAGAATAGCCAAAGTTAATGGACATGACACAGGCAAGATTAATGCCTAAAGGGTTTCAAAAGTTGTATGATGCAGATTTCATTAACATTTTAATTGTAATGTATCTTTTTAATCTTCTCTCACCCTAATGGCTTTATATCCAAAAAAAAAAAAAGGAAGAAAAAGCTGCTGACAACAACAAAAAGTATCAATATACAAAATTTAACAAAGGCGCTTAGCAGGGCAATGGAAACTAAATTAAATGAGCAAAACTCTGTTAACATCACCATTCTTTAACGGCACAAAAGTCGGGAATGCAGCAAAGGCCGGCCCCTCGCCCTCCTCGGCACAGGCAGGGCCCCAAGGAAGGGAGACCCAGGGCACACGCTGGGGCCGGGTGGGAAGTCAGCCCCAGAGGAAGCCCCAGAGGGGAGAGAGAAAGACCCAGGGCAACTTCCTCCTGCTCATTCCTCCAAAGACCACCCCAGGAGCGACCCCCCCCTCCCCCCCCCCCCCCCCCCCCCCCCCCCCCCCGCCCGCAGGCCCCACCCGCCCCTTGCCCGCTGGCCCGACTCCAGGCAGTGACCAGGAGATGGACGGAGGGAGGCACTCTTCCAGAAAATACCAGCCATCAGGCCTTGGTACTGCAGGGGTGGGGGAGGGGACATGTAGGGGTGTCACCTTAATCAGAGTGGCGTTTTGTGGGGCGAGGGCTGGGGTTGCCGATAAGCAGGCAGCCCACCCCAACTGTCCACAGGGAAGGAGGGAGGGACCCTGGGTGGCTCTGGCTGACAGGGCAGCCACATATTACCACCTTGAACTTTCAAAGACAGTGTCTCCGGAAATACACTTGGCCCTGACTACTGAGGGCCCAGGAGATTTTTATTTTCAATCAACAAACATCTGTAGAGCACCACACCTGTGCCTGTTGCTGCATCTGATGCTTCACCCCAATCCAGCTCCCCTCAGCACCGCCCCCTCTGGGCCAGGCCACCCTCGGGAACCTGGTGGCTGGGCCTAGTGCCGGGCCACAGCCCCACAGCTGGGCTCACTGCTCAGCCCAGTGACTATATATGGGCACCTTCAGGCCCCTGCGGTCCCCGCCCCCGGCCCTGCCTGCTTCCCAGGCCCATGGCAGGCGCGGGGCGGGGCCCAGGAGCTCCCGGCCCATCCATGGCCATGTGCCCTCCTGGATGCCAGGGCCCAGGGCTGAGGGGGCGGGGGAAGATTCCTTCAGAGACCCGGAGCCAGCCTCCCCTCCCCGTGGGACCAAAAACAACGCCTCCTCTGCCTCGGAGAAAAACACGCCTGCGTCCTCCCTGGAGAAAGGAAGCGGCTCCCCTTAAAGGGGCACGGGCCCCTCACTGGCTCCAGCCTGCTTCTGGGGAGAGGGCATCTCAAGAGGGACCCCAGGCCAGGCCCACCCCCACAAGGTGGCCCCAGGCACGGCCTGTTCACCATCAGCCTCACAGCACCTAATAAGGAAGCTACCACGTAGCACTGCCACACACAGGCCAGGGCAGGACTAAGAGAGGGTGAGCTTCCCATCCAAGGTCACACAGCCTTGGGCTGGATGTGACCTGGGAGACACCCTGGAGCTACTGCTCCCAACTGCCTCCCTGCCTGGATGCAGGCCCAGCCAGGAGAAGCTGGGGGCGGGGCAGGGCCCCAGAGCCCAGGGCCGGGACGGATTCCCTCTCCATTCCCTCTTCTGCTCAGACACGCTCAGTCGCAGGCCCAGGCTGGGGTGACTGGCCCAGCCATCATTGTCTTCACAGGGGCTGCCCCCAGTCTGCGGATGCCAACCACCAAGGGGGCCCCAAGGGGGCCCCTAGGGAGCCCGTAGGCTCCAGGGAGCCCTGCTAGTCAAGGACCATTAGTCCCAAATACCTCGGTGTCCACCCCCTACCCCGCCTCAGGCCTGCTGAGACCCTCGCCCTGGGGGCCCGTTTCCAAAACCTGAACTTTAAATGACAAAGGCCAGAGGCCACGGCAGAGGAAACCCAGCTCCCAGCGAGCCAGCAGCTGCAGGTGACACAATGAGGGAGCCCGGGCCAGCCAGCCGGGAAGCATATTTTGCAAATGATCTCATCGAGAGCCAGGCCTGGTGAGAGCAAGGATTTGCTAAAAGAGACACAGAGGTCGCCAGGATCCCTGCCCTGCGCGGGAGGCGAGGGCAGGCACAAACTCATGCCGAATGCCTTCCCCAGCTAGCACCCCGGCCCCGGGGAGCCCAGACCCCAGCCGGGGAAGGAAGTAACCTGCCAGGGGCACCCATGGTGGCTCTGGACACAGAAAGGGAAAGTAAATCTGGGGGGGGTGACAAAGGAGGACATACAGGCCTCACCCAGAGGTCACGGTGTGGGGGCCACACACCTCTCCGAGCTGGAGTGCAGACAGCAGTAAAGACCCTGGCTGTAAGCCTAAATTCCAGCCCCACCTGAAAGCAGCACAGGCCAGACTGCTCACCTCCGGGAGCATCAAGGGGCTGCCCAGAAACGCCAGGCAGGAATGGGGTTGGGGGGGGGGGGGGCAGAAGGACGGCTGGGTTGTGTTCTCTGAAGACCCTGCAGGCAGGCCAGACTGGCGGCAGCTGGTGAGAGGCCCAAGCGAGCCAGCCCTGACCAGGCCCTCATGCCCTTCACCAGCCCCTAGTCAGACCCCAGACCCAACCGGACTTTACAAGCTCCCAAAGTGGGGCCAGCTCTGCGCAGCTCCCCTCACCAGGAGCAGCTTGAGGTCCAGCCAGGGGCTGGCGGCACCTGTCCCTGCCTCGGGAAACACCCTCCAATGGCACCACGCCACAGGGCTTGGCTCTCCTTCAAAAGACTAGGCCTGCAAGGCCAGCCCCAGGGTCCTCAGCCCAAGGACCCCTTGGAGACACCAGCCATGGGAATGAGCCAGGCCCAGGCCAGCTAATATTACCCTGAATCGGAACGCAGCTTGTCCTGTCCCAAGAACCGAGCCAAGCTTCCCAAGTGTGTCCCCTCCGCTGGGGTCTGCAGAAGACCCTCATTCTCGGGGGAAACCCGCTGCAGAGTTCAGGGGTGAGGGGCCTGGGCTGCAGTTCACGCTCAGGCGGTTCAGCAGACATTTGCTGCACTGCCTGCCCCTGGCCAGGGCGGCTCATCCCGCCACCACAGCCCAACAGGACGACAGAACTGAGGGAGGAGCCCGGGCCAGAGGACAGGGTCAGCAGGAAGGGGCGGACCGGGGGCGGGCTGCAGAGGAGCCCGGACAGGACTTGCCAAGCTGGGGTGGAGGGAGCCAGGCTCGGGTGGCTGAGGCTTCTGACCTGGTGGATGGCAGGCGCCGTGGACCGTAACGGGAGGCCGTGGCCTGTGCAGCCCGTGCCGTGCCCAGCCCTGCCTTCTCAGAAGCACAGACCTCAGAGAAAGGGGTGCAGGGGGGGCCCGGGGAACATCCCTGCAAGAGGCACGCCACACTTCTTACCTGCCTTTCCCCGAGGGGTACCGGCCCAGCCCACGACGCAAGCCAGGCACGCAGGACCCTAGAGGCAGAGGTGCAAACGGAACCCAGGCTGCGAATGCCAGGTCAGCACCTGCCATCGTCATCGTCCCCTAACATGAACAACACATGCTTGTGTTTTAGTTGGAGAACAGGGACAGGTTTGAAAAATTCTATAAAAAGCCACCAGGGAACCCACCTCCCAGAGAGGGTCCCTCAGGGCAGCCAGCTCGTCGCAGGTAAGGAACCTAGACACACTCCCCTGCAGTGGGGGGCCTGGTGCCCTGTTAGTTACAGCACAAGCACGTCCTCCTCCCCAGACATTCTTCAGGAAACTAACCGGCTCTGGAGTAGAGGATGGAGGAAGCCAGCTCACAGAATGGGCAGGGTATCAGACACCACATCCAGCACTGTCCCCGCGCTGGGTGTGACCACTGAGAACAGATCTCTGGCCACTGAGAGGCTGAGAGGTGACAAGTGATATCTTGTTCCACTTCTGTCCTCCTTCCAGATGGCTCACTGAACGAGCGGGGGGCCAACCACCTCGGGTCTCGCCTCCTTCTACTACCTTCCCTGGGCTCCAGGTGAGGCGCCCCCGACAGGGCAGTGACCCACGGGGAAATGCCTATGGGCCTCCTGGGAGGGCTGGGCAGCACAGAGGGCCAAGGGAGAAGGGGAAAGGCGGTTTGTCGGAAGGTGGAGGGCAGGGCCGGCTGCCTGGCCCTTCACCTCGCTCCTTCCTGCTAATCATCTGTAAAATGGAGCCAATAATCGAAACCCTCTCTCCTGGAGTCCTTGGGAGCTTAAGGAACACCCAGCACAGGGTGCCGAGAACCACCTGGGCCCAGAACAGCCATGGAGCCCTCCTGTCACCATCTGGGCAAACGGGAGGGAGGGAGGAGGGAGTGGGGGGGAAAGGATGAGGCGTGGAAAGGAGACACCCAACGGGAGAGCCAGACACCGCTGGGGGCACGGTGGTGAGAGCAGGCTTCTCAGAAAGACCAGAGGATGGCTGCCTCCTGCGTGCCCTGGCCCAGCCCCCACCGCCCAAAGGAGGGATCAGCCAGAACGTG
Source organism: Equus asinus (assembly GCF_041296235.1). Taxonomy (NCBI): domain Eukaryota; kingdom Metazoa; phylum Chordata; class Mammalia; order Perissodactyla; family Equidae; genus Equus; species Equus asinus. The sequence goes on from NC_091799.1 coordinate 11,172,635, forward strand.
CAGCCAAGGGACACACAGCTGGGTGCCCAATGGGTCCCCCCAGAAACATCACTAGAAAGAAGGAACCCAGCTGCCGATGTGGGCAAAACATCCCGCGCGGCCAAGGCCCCAAGAAGAAGGAGGACCCGGACACAGGCACAGCCTGGGAGGCCGCGCCAGGGGCTGAACTGACGGCAAATCCACAGGTTTAAAGGGCACCACGAGAGCGCTGGCAATCACCAGCCCCAAAACTAAACTTCTGAGGAGCCGGGAAGAGGGGACCCAGAGCTGACCTCTGACCTCATGACGCCCCCATACACCATCCCAGCCAACGTCGTAAGGGTTTTGGTCCCCGCCTCGGCCAAAGGGGTGGGCAGCGGACTCAGAGCTCACCTCCGAGCTTCCTGGAGAAGGGGCTCCGGCCCCCAGATCGCAGCTCGCAGGGACGGAGCCGCGAGTGACAGGTGCGCGCCCCCTCCCCGTGCGGGCGCCCCCTCGCAGCGCAGCCGCCCCCGCTTCTCCCCAGGTTGAGGCGCGCACGAGAGAGGACCAGGGGGCAGTGACGGGCCCGGGAGGGAGAGGCGCAGGGCCCGGCTGATGCGCAGCCGCGCGGCCGGCCTCGCACCCCGGCCCGGGAGGGAGGGGTGTGTCCCCCGGGCCTCGGCCTGGCGCCGAACACGCGCGGGCTGCCCCCCGCAGGCCGGGCTCGGTCCGCGCGGTCGCGGGAGGCCGGGCGTCCCGAGCGCCCGGCGGGAGGGAGACGCCCAGGGCCCGGGTGGCCGGAGCGCGCTGCCCGGCCCCGCTCGGCGGGGCGCGTGCGGGTGCGGGTGCGGCCGGGGCGGGGCGCGGCGCCTCCCCAGGCCCGGGCCCCCGGCCCCTCCGGCCGGCCGGCTCGGCGCGAACTCGGGCGGCGGGCCGGCGGGCACTGCGGCAGGCGGCGCGGCGCGGGCAGGGCGCGCGGAGTTCGCGGGAAGTGCGGCGGCGGCCGGGGCGCGGCGCGAAGTTGGGCGTACCTGCGGGCGCCCGGCCCGGTGCGGCCTGCGGCAGCGGCGCCGCGGCGGCAGGAAGTGCTCCGGCGTCCCCGCTCGGCTCACATGGACTTTCTCCGGCCTCGCCCAGCACCGGGCGGCCGCGGGGGCGGGGCGCGGGGAGGCGCCGCGGGCCGGTTAAAGGGACAGCGCGCCGGCCGCGCGCGCGCACTCGCCGCCAGGTGGGCGCCCCGGAGGGGGCATCCGGGGGGCGGGGCGTGGGGGGCGGCAGCTCCTCTCCCGCTGCGCGCCGCCCGCCTCCCCACACTAGCTCCCGGCGTCCGACCCTGCACCCGGGTACTGGCCACCGGGGCGCCGACCCACACCGTCCCCGGCTCTCCGGCCCCGGCGCGGACCCGCGAAACCCAGGAAACCCCCCTGGCCCTGGGGCGCACCGTCTCCGCGGCGGCCGCGCTTGCACCGAGCAGCCTCCGGGACGCGGCGCCAACTAGGGCTGCCGGCGGGGGGGTGGCGGGGTGCGCGGCCTCCGCCGCCAGAGACGCTCGGGCGGGCCAGGGGAAGCGGGCCGGGATGCAGGAGCGCCCCTGGGCGAATCACGGGGCGCCGGCGCCTCCTGCTCGGGGCCCGGGAACTGCGAGCTGAGTAGACGCGGTTGGGGTCTACTTTCAGGCCCGGCGTGATCCGGGTGCACTGGCACGTTAGTCACTCTCGCCTTCCGTCCCACGCGGCTCCCGGTTTGCCAAGGCCACGCTGCTGTGGACAGAGGTGCAGTGTGAAAACAAGTGCGCAGAAGTAAAACTGGCCACATGCCAGAAAGGACCCACAAACACCCTCCTCTGTCGCCCCCTAACCTGGGCCTTCGGGTCAGGACAGGCTGCAGCAGCCTCGCTCCCTGCCTCCCACAAGGGTCCTCGCAGGAAAATGGAGGCGGCACCAGGACAGTGATCCTGAGCATGGGGTCATGAGAGGAGGGGGTTAATGTGAACGACAGGGTGCCACCCCCTTCCCGGAGCCGTTCTGGGCCCCTTTGGTGGCAGAGGCTCCGGGGAAAGGCTTGCAGGATAGTCAGCCAAGGTCATTCCTAGGACAATCGTCAGAAGCTTGGTCCGAGAACTCCTGTCCCCAACCTCAAGCTAGGTCCTTGACCTCGACCAGACTGACCCCTAACCCCAACTTGAGGGTATGCACAGAGGAGATCCCCCCACCAGCTCACTCCTGCCCTGCTTTGCGTGGGGGGTGTGAACCTTCAAGGACTCTGTGCAGGCCCCCAGAATCCCACTTAGACCTAAACACAACCCAGGTCCCACCCCCCACCCCTAGCCCACTGCCACTTCGGAGCCCACAGGGCAGGCTGGCATGTCCGGGGGGGCTCTACTGGCTGGAGAGCGTGGCTTGGCATGTAGTCCTGACCCAGGAGGTGGCAGCCAAGAGATGCAGGTAAACTGCCAACAGTAGTGCCACCTGCTCAGCACAGGGACCAGGGACCATCAGACGGCTCTGGGGCCTGGTGTGCGAAGGGGTCCGCACCTTGGCACAGGGGACCTCAGCTGCCCCAGGATTCCCAGCGGCTCCTAAGTGCTATTTAAGATCTCAGCAGTACCAGCTCCCCAGGCCCCTGGGAAATGGGGCTTCTGCACGTGACACGTGTGTACAGAGACAGACGCCTCCAGGAGTTTCCAGTCCCGGGGTCAGACCTCAAGAAGCTGTCCACTAGGCCCCGAGGTCCTCCTGTGGCCAGGGCTGGGTGCCTGTGTGGATGGGCCGCACGGAGGGTCTACAGGTGGGACCACCTCACTAGCACCAGGTGAGGACGGGCCAGGGCGGGGGCTGTTCTTCTGGCGGGGGGCCTGCACACCTGGGAGCAGCTCACCTGGCTGCACGTTCTGGTTGTTTTCATTACTTTTAATTTCCAAATATTAAAAAAATTGTTTCTTCTTGAATGAAGGACATTTGGAAAACAATGAAAAGTTTTTAGAAGACAGCAGGTAACCAGAAACCTGCTCCCCGAGGGCAGCAGAGTCTGGTGTATTTTCTGCCCGCGCGATTCCGGGCCTGGGCTCCGGGTTCTGTGCACAGCATCTACCTTAGTTTTCACGACAGTCTTGTGGGCTTATCTCTCAAAACCCAGCTCAGGAAGAAGAGGCCTGGGGCTCGCTCACCCAGGGTTCCCAGCAGGCAGGGCCAGGAGACTGGAACCCAGCCAAGGTGGGAGCTGTGCGGCCCCTTCCCGCCCTGTGATTGTTATGAGGATGGAGACGGTGTGGACCGGCGGCCTACTGCTGGCTGATATGGCAGCCTGGCGGCCACAGTCCCCTCTTAAGGTGTCTGATTGGCACCGCAGCCCCTCTGAGATGCTATTGAGGGTTTTCTCAGCTCAGAGAAGCTAGCCTGGCCTCTGGTCCTAGGCTTGCATGGCTGTAGCCCGATTTTTTCCCATTTTATCCAGAGACCGTCAGACTACAAGGAGGAGGAGATCTTAAGAGATATAACTGCAAATTGATGAGCGTCCACAGTAGGGCTCAGGGTGCCCTTGGGAGGGAGATGAAGGTCACCACCACTTTGGCCTGGTCACCTGTCTGTCCGCCCCTGGACATTGGAGGCCTCGGGTAGCCGCCAGGTGCTGCTGAGGCTGCGGCCCTGCGGGTGGCGGGTGCTCCCTGGAAACCTGATGCAGGAGGCGGTGGGTGGGCCCCGTGCCCATCAAGGAGGATCCACAGGAGCCTTTCTCCTCCCTGGGCTCCAGTGCCCACACATCCACACCAGTCACCTGAGACCACCGCAGCCACATGCTCAAACTCTGCTTGGCCGACTCTTGTTTCCTGGGCTCCATGTGGCTCAGGGGCGCCCACCTTGGGCCTGTGGCCCCCCAGGGCTCTGAGTGTGGACGTCAGGGTGCGTGGCCTCCCAGACTGGATGCAGATGGGCGGGTCTGGGCGCACAGCTGTCTCAGCTCTGGGGAGAGGCTTCTCCCTCCATCCTAGGCTCCTCTCGAGGAAGGATGAAGGTCAATCAAAGACAGCGGAACGCACGGCGCACGCAGCCAGCTGCGTCCTCGACCTGCCTGCTGGGTGGCTGAGCCCGTCTCAGATGTGACATGGCCAAGCAGAGCCCCTAACCGCCCCCCAGAACTGCTCCTCCCCCTCTGCAAATGGCAGCTCACCCTCCTGGGGCCCCGTTCTTCTGGCAGCTTGGGCCGACCACCGTGGATTCTCCTTGTCACCTTTCTCATCCCCGGGTCCCATCTGCCCCCCTGTCCCAACAGCTTCACCTTAAAGCTATGTCAGGACTGTGACCACGTCTCCCCCTCCACTGCTGCCCCCCCGACTGTCTCCCCATCTCCCCGTCTTGCGCCTGCCTGGGTCTGTCCCTGCACAACAGCACAGACATTTCTGAACACGTCAGACCATGTCCCTTCCCTGCTCAGATCCTCAGTGGCCCCCATCTCGCTTCTCACTCAGAAGACAAGCACAAGTCTTGGCAGTGGGCAAGGCTCCCAACCGACACTCCCCCAGCTTGGTCCCTCTACAGCTCCAGCCACACTGGTTTCTGCATGGCTTTCCCAACTGCTGGCATCCTTCTGCCCCAGGGCCTTTGCACCTGCTGTTCCCATTGCCTGTACCTTCTTCCCCCAGTGTTTTCGAGACTGCTCTATCACTTCCTTCGGGTCTCTGTCCAGATGTCTCTAGACCTTCCTGACCCTCCCATATAAAAGAGCCAGATGAGCCACTGCCAGCCTGCTCTCCCTGACCCCACCCCGGCACTGACATTCACAGCCCCGTCTCTCCAGTAGGTACAAGCTCCCCATCTTGTCCACTGCCCCATTCGCTGGCCCAGTGGGGTGCCTGACACAGAGCAGGGGCCCAGGGATGTCTGCAGGGTGTGGGGGCCCGAGGGGTGCTGTGCTCTCCCTGACGAGGGCCGGAACCCGCCTGCCTGCCTGAGTTCTGCTGCCTCTTTCCTGTCCGCAGAGTGTCCAGGGTGCCTGTCAGCAGGAAGGTGGTGGCAGGGGGGGCCCCTTGGCCGGGACTGCTGGCCTGAGAACAGACTCCAGCCCCATAACTGGCTGAGGGCACTTCCCCAGGAGGCCCGTCCCATGTGAGGGCTGGGAGCCCATGGCGCACCTGCACCCGGGCCCGGGGGGCAGTCCCGGGAGAGCACAGGGGGTGCATGCCCCCTACTCTACTCGCACCTGTAAGTGCAGAAGTGAGGATGAGAGCGCAGAGAAGCCCCTGGTGACGTGGCCGCCGTCACCGCTCAGGAGGCAGCCTCATTGAAGGTCTGAGGAGCAGATCACTGGGGCCGAGGAGCCATCCGACCTCTGGCCCAGCCCTGCCCAGAAGCTGCCCTCAGGTGGGGACTTCCTGGGCCTTCGTGGGGAGGGGCCGCCCGGGTTTCCTGCAGGGTCAGGAGCGTCTGTGTTCCCAGCAGGGGCTCAGGCTGGAGCCCCAGCCCCGGACAGGGCTGTCAGGACAGTGGTGAGGCTCCGGGAGGCCTGGCAGCCCCGTGTGCGGCCAAGCCAGCAGCCCACAAAGTGCCCCTTTGTGAGGGCTGTCTCGGTGCCAGCCAGGAGGCGCGGGGGTGCGCGCCCGGCCGTCCCCTCGCGGTCGGGACTGAGCGGCCCGGCCTCTCCCGGGACTCTGAGAGCAGTGCTGCCTCCCGGACCTGCTCAGGGGCAGAGCCGGCCCACTCGGCCCGACCTCCAGGCTCGCGGCAGGAATCTGGCACTGGGTGGGAGTGGCGGGGTCTGGCCCGCCATCTCCAGCATGGGTTCAGACGGAGGCCACCACCCCTCCAACACTAAGACAGTCCTGACCGGATCCCGCGGCCTGCCTGGCATGGGCGGTGCCCCCTGGGAAGTCTGCCCAGCGTGGTGCCCGCGGAATCTTTGAGGGGCCCACACCTCACGGCCGCTCTGGACAGAGACAGCCCAGGGCGCTGGGCAGAGACCTCACGGGCCATCGTCCAGGGCCCAGGCCACCCTCCAGTCAAAGCCCAGCAGAGGCCGACCTTGAACACCATCCTGTGGGCCCAGCCCCCACCTGTCCTCCGGAGGAAACTGTCTTCCCTTTTGTTCCAGCGGGAGCCTGGAGGGCCTGGCCCAGGAGCATTGTGTGCGGTTCCGGAGGAACAATGGGACGGTGCTGGCGCCGCCATCCGAAGGGCCCCGCCCGCCCTCCCGCCGAGCCGCCAACAAAGGGGCCACTGCCCCGAGGCAGCCCCTCTGGTCGCCCCCCTGCCGCCCGGATACCCTCCGTCCTGCGGCCAACCCCTCCCACTGCCATTTCTGTTCTTATTCCGGGTTCGCTGGAGAATCACTGAGAACGCCCCCCACCGCCCCCCCAACCCCCCCCCCAAGGTGACCGCAGCCCCTCCACTCCTAGGAGGCCCGTCTGCCCCGCTCTGGGGACGTGCTGGCCGCAGGGCACTTCCATGGGCCTCGGATGCGAGGACACCTGTGGTCCCTGGTGGCTCTTTTCGGGGGTCGATGCTGTGCTCACCCTGAGCCCAGAGTGCTGTGCGGGCCCAGTGGCTCCTGGCTCTGCATCCCGGGCGCCTGTCACCCCCTCCAGGCCTGCACTGGGGACACTGGCTCCTGCTGGAACTGGGACCAGGCTTGTCCTGCAGTGAATCTGGACAGACCCCAGGGATTCCAGCCCCTGGCTGCCCAGGCCATGTTCCCCCACAGTGGTGAAGAGGGCGACTGGACCCCACGTGAGAGGGGGCTCTTAAACTCCTGTGTTTCTGATGGAAGAGCCTGGTTCTCCCAGACACCAGAGCTGGAGATTAGGGCTGTAAGGAGCAGGGAGGGACAGCTGAAATGGAGAGAAGGTGGGCGGAACCTCACACTGTCCCTTCTGTGCCCACTCCTCAGCCTTGTTCCTCCCCTGACTGATCACACCCTCTTTGCAGCACACAGGCTGCCTGTCTGCCGGCTGCTCCCCCTGTGCCCACTGCCACAGGGCCTTTGCACCTGCTGTTCCCCTGCCCAGAACACCTCCTCTCCCCGCATTGGCAAGTGAACACCAGTTGGCTCATCCTTCAGGCCCAGGGGCCAACTTGGGTCCTCAGGGAAGCCATCCCAACCCCCAGCTGGCTCTCACAGCACTGGGCCCTCTCTTTGTGGCCCTAGGGATGGTGAACTTCTACACTTGTGAGCAGATGGTTTAATCAGCCCCCTCGGACGAGGAGGCACAGCTTGCTGAAGGAGGGCACAGCAAATGCTCCCACAGCCTGGGAGGGCTGCAGGCCAGGCCCTCTCTCCCTTAGGCAGTGAGCAGGCCAGCCACCTGCCCGCAGAGAGAGCAGAGACATCCCGTCCTCCGTGAGCACAGCTGTGTGCCGGGCCAGACGCGGCCCTGGGATGCGACGGAGAAGCCAGGCTGGGGCTGCTCTCGTGGGGCCTCTGTCCTAGTCGGGGAGGGAAACTGACAATTAAAAGAAACCCAGAAAGCATCACGACTGAAAAGCGCTGTGCACGCCGTGAGATCGCGCTTCACCGTCGGAGGGCCAGAGTCAGACAGAAACAGCCAGTGCCAAGGACTTGGAGAAATAGACTCTTGTGCGCCACTGGTGGGAATTAAGAGGGCACAGCCGCTGTGGACAACAGCATGGCGGCTCCTGAAAAAGCGAGAGATGGTATGATCCAGTGACTGCCCTTCTGGGTACAAACCAAAAGAATTGAAAGCAGGGTCTCCAAGAGACATTTGCACACCCATAGCAACATCGGTCACAATCGCCAAAAGTGAAAGCAACCCAAGTGTCCATCAGCGGGCAAACCGCATGTGGTCTATCCACACGATGGAACAGTCTTCAGAGTCCACTTACCTGAAACACCTGGAATAGGCAAATCCACGGAGACAGGAGGTCGGGGGGGTGGTGCCAGGGGCTGGGGAGGGGAGGGGGTGAGTGTTCAGTGGGGACAGAGCTTCAGTTTGGGAAGATGAGAAAGTCCTGGAGCTGATGGTGGGGACGTCTGCACGACAATGGGAATGTGCTTTAATGCCACTGAACTGTGCACTTCAAGTGGCTAAGATGGTGAATCTTACGTTATGCGTATTTTCCGTATTTTCCACAAGAACGAAGGCAGTACACAGCCTCAAGAGGAGGAGGCCGCCCACCGGCCAAGGGGAGATCTGAGAGGTGAGCAGGAGGCAGGGGGCCGCCAAGGGAACAGCTCTCTAGATGTCTGAGGAAGGCTCCCAGTGGGGTGGGGGCGGGGGGGAGAGGCGGCGAGGGAAGGGGCCGCCTGCAGGCCGATCAGCGGGGCTGTGTTCCCAGCTCAAGGTGTCACTTCTGACCTGCTGTGTGTGGTGCAGAGGTCTGCTCGCTGCTGGTGGAGAAGGATGTTCTGTTAGACCCACTGGGGCTCCCCTGGGGGTCCAGGAGGGTTGAGGGGGCAGGGACTGGACCGGGAGATGGAGCCAGGAGGAGAAGGGGGAGCACTTAGACTGGTGGCCTGCAGGTGGCTATGGTGGCCATTTCCTCAGATGGGAAGATGGGAGAAGAGTGTGGGGAAATCAGGCCTTCCCCGTGGCCCTCTGGGTGGAAAGGATGAGTGGGCAGTTACTGCCCGAGCCTGAAGGCCCAGGGGAGTCAGAGCAGACCTGGCTGGGCGTCAGGAGTGCGGAGACGGAGGGCCCTGCCGTCACCAATGGTCACACTACCCCAAATCCAATGGTCTGTCGCTGGTCTTGTCTTAACCTGTCGGCATCTGGCCACACAGCTGACCCGACCTGCTCCTCCAAACACCTTCTAGTGGCTTCCGGAGCCACGCTGCTGTCCTAGCCCCTACTTGCTGCCCCTCCTCCTCTGCCCACTGCCAGGCCCTAGACAGGAATCGCATGCCGGGCCCAGGCCTGCCGAACAGGCATCTACATTGTGACCAGCCCCCTAGTTGCCCAGCGTGCACATTAGTGTCCGAGGTGGGGAGCACCCTCGGGCCCGGCCTGGGCTGCCCTCCACGCTGCAGGACCGTGGGCCCCGCCTGAGACCCGCAGACCCTGCTGGCTGCCAGCTGTGGGCACCGTGCACATGGGATGGACCAGGGGGATGCTGCTGCAGGTCAGACCCCAGGCTCTGAGGACCGCGGTCCCCAGGCAGGGGCACTGGGTCTGGGGTCTGCACGTTCAGCTCGCAAGGAGAGAGCTGGGCCCGCAGATTGGGGTCTGGGTCTGGTGGTGTGAGGAGAAGCAGCTGCTTCGTGATCTGAAGGTGCCGTGGGACATTCATTTTCAAGGGGTGGCCGGAGGTGGCAGGGTCTGCACAGGGGACCGAGGTGTGACCGTTAGCAGAGGCCTCCCCTCCAGTCCCAGTGCCCCGGTCAGCCCACAATCTGCCCGCTCACCAGGGTGGCACCTGCGGGGCTGAATGCGGCCCCCACACCAGGTAAGTCAGGCCTCCTGAGAAGGAGGAGGTGACGCGGCCGCTCTGCCCTCTCGGCCTCCGACTCTGCTGGACCCTCGTTCCTGCGCCCCCGCTGGCTGCCCCTGTCTGAAGGTGGGCCTGGCACCTCCTGGGCCTCTGCAGGGCAGCCTCCCCTTCTCCATAGGGGTCATGAGGTCCAGGTGACAAAGAAAGGCCTCATGGCTGTCCCTGGCCCTGGCAAGGCTCCTCTCGGTAACTTCATACAACACCTACAACCGCACCGTGGGCTGGAGCCGTCTCTCACCTTTGGGTCCCCACGGTGCTCTGCTGCTCTGAGAAGTGAGTGCCCAGCGGCTGTGCCCTCTGATGGGCGGGTCCCCCTCAGGGGGCTGCACATGGCGCTGGGCAAGTCCCCCTCCGAACACTGTCTGCCAGGATGGCCCAGCACTGTCTCTGCCCCTGTGTCCACTGTGGGCATGGCCTGACCCTGGGAGAGGGCGTGGAGGGGCTGTGCTGCCAGAGCCTGGCCCTGGTGGCCTCTGGGGATGTGTGGGGCATGGTGGGTGGCGCCAAGGGCTGGGTGGGCTGTCGGGGGAGTCGGCAGGACTCCCCAGCCGTGGTTCCCACTCATCCTCCCCCTCCACGGACTGTTTCTGCTCAGGGGAGAGCTAAGTCCTCTGGCCCGTTTCCTGGGCTCGGCGAAGGGTCTGGGACCCGCTGTCGGCCCAGAGGGGCGGCACAGAGAAGGAAGCCACCGGGCTCTCTGCTCTCCCAGCCCTGACTCAAGTGAGACCCCCCCACCCCAAAGAATCTCCAGGGCTCCATGACAGAGAGGAGGGGAGGCACCGCCTGAGTCTGACAGCAAGTCACCGACAAGGGTGGCCCTGAGCCAGCAGGAGGGCCAACTGAGGGGGCCCATGAGGTCACTGCACAGGGCCGACCAGGGAGGGTCCTCCTGCTCACGATCCCACTTCTGTGGCCTGCGTGTGGCCATGTGGTCACGTCTCCCAGAACGGTCTCATGGCCCACAGGGCCTCCTCAGCTGGCCATGGCAGGGCTGCCCCAGGGTAGGAAGCTGAGAGTGACATATGAAAGTGCAGCACCTGCCCCTTGAGGCCCCGACTGTCCACTCTGGGTGATGTTTGGGGCTGCAGGGATGACTGAATTAAGCCCTGCCCTGTGGGCACCACGGCTCCGGTCCCTGTTGGCCATTGCCATCATCCCTGTCATCTTTCTGTGTCCTGGAAAACTCTGGGTAAGGACCTCGTGGCTCTGATTCAGGCTGCCCGAATGAGGTTCTCAGCCTGGCGGAAGAGACTGAGTGGGCCTTTCGGTCACCAGAAGTGGCCTAAACTCAGGGCTGGGCTTTGTGCTAAAGAACAAGTCCCCAGTCATCCCTGGTCCCATCACGCTCCTCCCTCATGGCTGTGTGTCTGGGAGAGTCCAAGAAACGAACCCTCCAGGTACTTGTTTGCAGGAAGAGCCGATCCAAGGAACTAGGGGCCTTCAAAACCATTGGAAGGGGGGCCGGCCCGGTGGCACAGCGGTTAAATGCGCACGTTCCCCTTTGGTGGTCCAGGGTTCGCTGGTTTGGATCCCAGGTGCGGACATGGCACCGCTTGGCACATCATGCTGTGGTAGGCGTCCCACATATAAAGTAGAGGAAGATGGGCACAGATGTGAGCTCAGGGCCTGTCTTCCTCAGCAAAAAGAGGAGGATTGGCTGCAGTTAGCTCAGGGCTAATCTTCCTCAAAAAGCAAAAAAAACAAAAAACCATTGGAAGTGCCAGAAGGGAGGCTGGACTTGCAGGAATGCATCCAGAATGTCTTGCAAAGGAGCTGGAGCCTCTGCAACGGGGGGTGGGGGTGGGGTGAGCATCACCAGGACTGTTCATTTCAGTTCCACAGGCTGCAGAGCAGGATCAGGAAGCCAGCACCCCAGAGCACCTGCCTGGACGAGGGGCCGGGGCCAGCGCCCTGCTGCTGGAGCAGCTGGACACTGCTCATCGCACACCGCTGACGTTGACTGCCAGAAGCCCAGGAATCCATCTCAGGGAGCACAGCCAATGAGGACTCACGTCCCGCCCTGCACTCAGGACGACACACCCGCGAGGCAGGAGCCAGCCTTGGAGCAGAGGCCTGGGCCGCAGGAAGAGTGAGGATGCTGAGGGTGCAGGGCCGTGGCAGCCACACCTGTGTCGGTGAGGAAGCTGCCCTGCTCACTCACCCCACCGGCCCAAGCAAGCCCAGGGCTCCTGCTGGGGCCTGAAGCTCACCTGGCTGCGGGCAGGTGTGCGGCAGGCACAGACACCTGGAGATGGGCGCTCAGGCCTACAAGCTGCCCCCCTTTCGTCCCCACAGGGGGAGGAATCTCCCTGGGGCATTTCACTCCCAGCTGAAAGACTGAGCAGGCAGCTGGGTTTAACGCTGTTTATTACACAATCCACTCACTTTCAAAACCCTGGGCAGAGCGTGCTCCTTTTATCATGTCAATTCACCTTCCAGACCAGGCCAGGAATGCCTGGCTTTTCCAGTTTCCATTGCTACTCCTCGGTCTGTCATTAAGGCATTTGCCAGCTTCAAAGAACTGGAGATTCCCACCCGCAGGGGAGGTCAGCGGCTGATTGGCCTGCAGCTGCAGCCGGCCCCAGAGGCACTTGGTCTCCTCGGTTTTTCCGACTCGGCCTTAGCATCAGAACACAGACCCCGCTCCCCACTGGATGCCGAGTCACAGCCCAGTGCAAGGGGTTCGAGCAGAGCCTGCAGCTCAGGGCCCGTCGTGTTGGGGAGGGGGAGCTGGAGACCACCCACCTGCTCGCTTATAGACCAACTCAGGCCCAGCAGTTGCCCTGAGGGTAGGGCCCTCGTTCAGCTGCTGGAAGTGGCCAAAGGCTGCCCTGGAATTTAAGACTTGCTCGCTTGGCTCCCAGATTACTCCCCAAAAGCCAGTCTCTGAGGGCAGCCTCTGCTTCCACTGGACCATCTCCAGGAGGTAGCACCAGCCAGCTTTGTGCTAACAGACGAGTCCCCATCCAGGCCCTGGTTCCATCTTGGCTGGAGCCCAAGCCCCACCAGGGAACGCCCACCTTCATGGTCGTGTGTCTGCTGGGGTCCAGGAAGCGAACCCCAAGGAACACAGCAAAGCTGAGCTGCCAGCCGAGCCTAGTCCAAGGGCATGTTGCTCCCTAGGGAGCACCGACCGGGCCCGGAGGCCTGGGGTCAGGGGCTGCCTCCCAGGCCCTGCGCCAGGGCCCTGCAGGACGGCAGGCCGGACGGGCGTGGGGTTCCTGTCTGCTCAGGTGCTCCAGGCCGCTGCACTGCACGGTCAGGTTAGGCCCTTCCCCTCCACTCCTGGCCTCAGCCTGGCCTAGGGGGCAGACGCACTGGCTGGAGGGAGTGCTGCCTCGGACCCAGTGGCCCTGGGCCCGCTGAGGCCGGCCCCTGCAGGAGCTGGGGGACATCTGCGGGCTCCTCTCGGGCGAGGTGGGATCTCTTTTCACGAGAGGAAACTGGGTGAGTATTTTGGTTGCTCGTCAGCGGCCACAGACCCCATGGCTCTCTCTGCGCGTGAATTAGGGCAGCCCCGTTTTGGCTTCTGTGTGCCTCCCCTCGGTTTAAATTAGATGCTCCAATCTTCTTCCTCTTTTGTCCTAAATTTCCCTCTAACATTTTGTGCAGCTGTTAAGCAGCTGCTGCCTCCTGCTCCCAGGAAGGCTGAGGGTCGTCGGGTGGCTGCCGTGACTCACTCCCTCCTCCGAGGGCTGGCAGAGCCCGGCCGAGTCATGCCAGGGTGAGCACGGCAGCACTGGGGACAGCGGGTGCCTCTGTGGGACACAGATGAGAGCTGGGCACACTCCCCAGAAAGGAGGCCAGACAGGACTTGGGAAAAGCTTTAGCAGGTGGAGACACCCAGGTGAGACAAGTGGAAGGACTTCCAGGGGCCATGTCCTGAATCTGGGTGGTGGGGCTGCCTTTCCATTCCCGAGGATCCCTCTGGAGTGAGACGCCCAGCCCATGAGACCCAGCTCATGGAGGCCTCCAGTGATCCCGGACAGTCATTCAGAAAGTGAGCGTGGAGGCCCCTCTGTGCCAGGCCCTCGGGACACAAGTGACATGCTATGGTCTGAACGTTTGTGTCCCCCAAATTAATGTTAAGCCCTACCCCCAATGTGATGGTTTAGGAGGTGAGGCCTTTGGGGGTGACTAGTCGTGAGGGTGGAGCCCTCATGGACAGGATTAGTGCCCTTGTAAGAAGAGACTCTGGAGGGCTCCCTTGTCCCTTCCGTCACGTGAGGACACGGTGAGAAGACGCCAGCTGTCAACCAGGAAGGGGCCCCCACCGGACACCGGATCTGCCGGCGCCATGATCTTGGGCTTCAGGCTCCAGCCTGTGAGGAGCAGACGTCGTGTGTACAAGCCGCCCTGTCTGCGGTTCTGTTCCAGCCGCCTGAACCGGCCAAGACAGCCCCACGCATTCGCTCATCGCTTCCTTCATTCGACCTTCCTTCATTCGCTGTGTGCGGAGTGCACGGCGCTCCAGGAGGAGGTCTGGCCTCCTACAGGCTGACCCCGCGGGGCGTGTCCTTGAGGTCAAGACCAGGGAATGTGTTTGGGCCACTGAGGGCCTTTTTGCCCTGGCCAAGTGCCATGCACTCTGCCCCTGGCTTCCGGCACCTTCCCCTGAGAAGAGGGCTGCCGGGAGTTCTGGCCCACGGGGGCAGTCTGCCCTCTGACCCCCGCAACGCCCTCCTCTCTGCAGGAGGAAGTGCTGGTCTTGGGCTGCACCCCAGGGCCCTCTCCGCTCCCCTTCTGGGAAGAGCTGCGTCCAGTGGGCTGGCCACTCGGCTGCGAGGCCAGCTGCCCAGCAATTTCCTCCCTTATCTCACAGGAAGCTCTGGTCCTAGGGAGGAGCGTCCCCCCACCGCCCCAGCACAGCACAGCAGCCAGGGAACAAGGCTCTTCTTCACGCGGACCAGCTCACAACCGTCGGACCCAAATGCAGAAAAGGCCGATGGAGCCAGCGCTTCCTTCCAGCTTTACAGTGGCTGTTCCAAGCCAGGAACGCGGGGTAATGGCCCCGCGGGCTTCCCCCCTCCCGGAGGGGCCTGAGCCCCTCAGTTCTCTCTGAGCACCCGGAGGGAATATCCGGCACGGAGGGAGCCAGGGCCGGACCTGACCTCCCTGCCCTGCCCGGTCTCTGGGTGAACAATGCCGAGACTCGAAACTGGGGCCCTCGGAAAACACGCGTGCACACGCACAAGTGCACACACCCCAGCCGCACCTCGGGAAGAGGGCTGGCGGCTCAGACGGTGGCAGCTGCTCTGAAACGCGCCCCCCTGACAAGTTTGCTCGCCACACAGGGGGCACTGGGCGCAGCTGCACAGGCTCTGGGAGGGCACAAGGCGGGCATCGAGGGGTGACTGTGCTCATTAACGGCTTTTATGTACCAAGGGAGTCAGGAAAACAGGTAGGGTTATCGCAGTACAATCTGAAAAACATAGAAATAACTCGCTGCCGTTATGTCACAGTGTTGTAAATGACAAATTCACACTTAAAACCCAGATTTAGGGGCCGCCCCGTGGCTGAGTGGTTAAGTTCGTGCTCTGCTTCGGTGGCCCAGGGTTTCCCTGGTTCAGATCCTGGCTGCGGATACGGCACTGCTCATCAAGCCTTGCTGAGGCGGCATCCCACATGGCACAACCAGAGGGACCTGCAACTAGAATATACAACTATGTACTGAGGGGTTTGGGCAGGAGAAGAAAAAGAAGAAGAAGAAAAAATTGGCAACAGGTGTTAGCTCAGGGCTAATAAAACGACAACAAGAAATCCCAGATTATGGGGCCGGCCCTGTGGCGCAGTGGTTAAGTTCACACGTTCCGCTTCTTGGCAGCCCAGGGTTCGCCAGTTCGGATCCTGAGTGCGGACGTGGCACCATTTGGCAATAAGCCATGCTGTGGTGGGCATCCCACGTATAGAGGAAAATGGGCATGGATGGTTCCTCAGGGCCAGTCTTCCTCAGCAAAAAAAAAAGAGGAGGATTGGCAGTAGTTAGCTCAGGGCTAATCTTCCTCAAAAAAACAAAACTCCAGGGGCTGGCCCCGTGGCTGAGTGGTTAAGTTTGTGCGCTCTGCTGCAGGCGGCCCACTGTTTCGTTGGTTCAAATCCTGGGCGCGGACACGGCACTGCTCATCAAACCATGCTGAGGCAGCGTCCCACATGCCACAACTAGAAGGATCCACAACGAAGAATATACAACTATGTACCAGGGGGCTTTGGGGAGAAAAAGGAAAAAAATAAAATCTTTAAAAAAAAAAAAACGAAAAACAAAACTCCAGATTTATACCATCGAAGGGCCACCCTGACCCTGGGTGCATGGGCAGGCAGGGGCCGAGGCCCCCTCAGTTCTGAAAAGCAGACTCTACAGGTCAGCAGCGGTGGAGCAGCCCAGGCCCTGGGAGAGCCAGAGATGAGCTGTGGGAGCAGAGCCCGGCCCCAGGGCTCATAGGAGAGAATGGGAGCAGGGGCGGGCCGGCTGGGTCCTGGGGGCCAGAGGGAAGCCCACTGCGGTCAGCCATGTCAGGGACACAGTGGCACAGGGAGAGGGCACCCATGCCTGCTGGTGCCCACTGGCAAGAACTGGAAATTCAGGCTCTGCTCACGTGAATCCCTTCCTGAGGGCAGCAGGGGGTCAGAGTGGGCAGAGGCATGGCTACCAGTGGGCGCGGGGGGTCAGGGACGGGCCTCAGGCTGTGCATGGGTGCTCCCCAGGAGGACCAGCCCTGGCCGCCCAGCATATCTGGCTGTGCCTGGCCCAGGGGCCTGGACCACCTGTGTCCCTGTCTCCTGACCCCAGAGAGGGCAGGAAGGTCACTGCTCACTGCCTCCCAGAGGAGGTGGCGTCCACCACAAAAGAAGAGTGACCTCTTCTGGGTCCTCCTGCAAGGAAAGGGCTCACAGCGCGCCCCGGCCTCCAGGGCTCCCAGGAGATGTCACTCATTCCAGCCCGTCTGGGGCCTGGCCCCCCGGGCACAAGGGACACACCTCCTCCGAGGGCCACCTCCGAGGGCCACCTGGCTGCTCTCGTGAGATCACGCCAGCCTGGACTGCTTGCTCTCTGCGTGAATATTCATACAGCATCTCAGCCAGGACTAGTCATTAATATTCTGAGGAAGCAGAATGGAGCACCCACACCCATCCTCCTGTAGTGAATGGCGGTCAACACGCAGCTGACGGGAACATGGCTGTGGATGTCTCAGACATGCGCATTGGCCTGCCGACCACAGGAGGGTGGGCAGGGCTGCCACCTCCAGAGGGGTGAACACTGTCAGGTGGGAACCCCAGGCTTGCCCACTCTGACCACCTGGTGACCTCACTGAGCGCCCCTTCCCCACCCCGCTCTTGCTAGGCTTCTCCCTGGTCCTTCCAGCTTCCCCCGCAGGCTCCAGGCCGGCACTGCTCCCCACCCTTCCCTGTGTGTTGCCCACATGCTATGGCCCTCTCTGTAACAGGGACACTGAGGGAGGACCCTGCATCTCCTACCCACGCCCGTTTACAGGACCACTTGGCAAAGGGATTGGGCACCTTCCTGCCCTGTGCTGGGGACCTGCCCACTGTGTCCACATGGACGACCTGTCATTTTGGGTGTCCCACGGCAGTTAGAAGAAAGTCAAACCCATGCAGAGCCCTTGGGGGTTCTGGCTCATGCTCTGCCCCCTCTGGCCCAGGCTGGTCTGGAGCCAAGGATGGGCTGACAGTGCAGCCTGGCCCCGCCCCGCCCCAGGACTCTGGGTCAGCCTCCAGCCCAGGTCTGGGTGGCAGGTGACCACGGTTGGGTCAGCCAGATGTGGAGGAACCCTGCCCCAGACCTGGGCTCCTGGGAGACTGCATGCAGCTGGGGTGGGAGTGGGGTGTCTGCCACCTCTCGGCTCAGGACACGCTTACTTCTTGGGAGCCCACGGTAGCCGTGCTCACTGCACACCCTCCTGTGGGGCCTCTTCTGCAGCAGGCCGCATTTGTGACTGCATGGGGGAGGCAATGGCAGTCTGCCCACGGCAGGCCCTCCCCCAGCATCAGTCTGCCACCCCCCAGGCGCAGTGCGGGCCACACACGGAGATCCACAGCCACTCTGCCAGAGGCCCTGTGGGACATAGCTGCCAGCAGGCCTGGGCATGCTGCCCGGCTGGGGCTGGGGGAGGGGCGCAGCCCACAAGCCGCTGAATCAGCAGTCCCCGTATGTCCCTGTCCCCTCCCAGGCAACGATGCTGGTGAGGCGGGGCACTCCCTCTTTTGGGAGTTGTCAGAGAGGCGTGCCAGGCTGCTGGGGATTTTCTGGAAAGTGGCTTCTGCACGGAGCAGGCTGGGCCTGCGGGGGCATGAGAGGCAGGGCCGTCCTGGAGGGGCAAGCACAGGGAGGGCCCTTTCTAAACAACACCAAAAAGGGAGAGACAGAACCGCACTGGCCTCTGCGGATGGGGAAGCACGTTCCCTCCCGGGAAAGCGCTGAATCAGCACCAAGCCCCTGCCATCCGCTTGCTCCCTCATCCAATCACGCCCCGGGAGGGACAGGGACCACTCAAGGTCAGGGAGCAGCAATATTCCTGTGGCGAGCCCCCCTGGACGGCACTGTCCTCCACAGCAGCACCGGCGGTTGCCCCCTGGTCCAGAGCCGGGCCGCCTGCCCCCGCATCTACCCGAGTGGGGGCTGTGTCCCTCCCCAGCCGGCTGCCACTACCCCGGGGAGAAGGGAGATGGGGGGACACAGGGCTCTGACTGCCCCTCAGGGTGTGATCCCCTCCAGGGGCTGCCAGAGCGGCTGCAGGGACAGACTGCATCTTCTGAGGCTGCCTCGTCCACCCCTGCCCGGCGCCTGGACACCACCTGGACTTTCTCAAATAACTATCTCATTTCTAGAAATTCCCAAAGCACCATCCCCTTCTTGCCATCACCCCCTCCTCACTGACAGCCCCTCATCCCCTAGGCTGGCCCTGGGGGTCGCTTGGCAGAGGGACAGCCTGGGAATCAACCTGACCACATCGCATGGCTGCTCGGGGGGTGGCCTCGGCTTGTCCTCCCACAGGCACCCTGACACCTGGCCCCCAAGAAGCCTGACTCTTCTGCTCTTTGTTCAAGGGAAGTGCTTCCCTCCTTCTTCCCTCCCCCGCATCTGTCCTGGCCCTGACCTCCTCTCCTGCTCCGGGATCTCCCTCCCTCGATATGACCATCCTCTTCCCAGGCCAAGCCGGCCTCCCGGTGCCCCTTGGACACTCCCATGCCAGGCTGCTGACCGCTGCTGCCTCCTGAGGCCTGGGCCCCACCCAGCTCTCCCTTGGGCACTGCTCTGCAGCCCTTGGCCGGCTGTCTTCTCTGGGGTCCCTGGTCAGAGTTTGGCCCAGGCCTGCCCATCCTCCTTCACCCACCCAGCCTGACTCCCAGACCAACAGCTCACTGCCAGCTCCGCCCACAACCGCCGTCCAGGTGCGGTTGCCATGGGGCGGTATTGCCAACTCCAGAAGCTTCTGGGCGCTCTCTCCTTCCCCTTCAATGGCACTGGCCTGGCCTTCAGTCCCTGTCTTCACATCCTGCTCCAGGTGCATGAGCAGCAGGTGGCCCCCCTTGCCCCCTCCCAGGGGCACTGGGGTCTGGTCACTTCCCTACCTCGCAGGCAGCCTGGGCCATCTGGGAAGTGTGGAGGGGGGAGCAGCTGAGGACTCTGCAGCCCCTGGAAGCCCCTGGAAGCCTCAAGCCTGCAGGTCATTCCCACTTTTTCATGGAGATGTGGAGCCACAGTGAGCAAATGAATCTGCTCAGAATAACACCTTTGAGCAGAATGTGCGCATCTCCCCTCCAGGCAGAGGCACAGATCAACTTCACTGCTGCCCAAGGGTCCCTGGAGACCCCTCCCCGGGAGGCACCTTAACTGGTAACTGGGGCACCATCTGGACAGATCGAGGCTCTGCCCGCAAACCCTGCACAGCCCCTGCCGTCCAGCAGCTGGCCCACTCTGCATGTCGTCTTTGAAAATGGTGACTGTCACATGGGGACGTTGGGTCAACTCAGCCCAGGGGATGGGAGGCCGACAGGAAGCCCCACGCGACAGCGCCTCAGCCCCGCGGCTTGCAGCACACCCAGCACTGCTGTTACTTAGCCTGTGGACCCACTGTCCAGCGAGGCAACTGCGAGCCACACGTGGCTGAGTCTGATCAGACTTGGGCCACTTGGCCACAGCAGGCCCCGTGCCCATACTCAGGGCTCGCCCTGGACGGCACAGACAGCTTTCCCACGGTGCAGGAAGTCCTGTTGGAGAGCGCTGGTCTAGACAGAGACCCCTGAGGAAAACACTCCGGCCCACAAACAAGGGAAGCCAGGTGGGCAGCCCCGTGGAAGCCCCTCGGGGAAGGCGAGAGGACAAACCGGGACAGTGGGAGTGGCCCCCCGCCCCCCACAGCGGAGCCAGGTGGTTCACTCCGGCACTGGAATCTGCGCTCCCCAGAAGCACTGCAGGCTGTGGGGAGGAAGATGTGGGCCCACCCCAGGTCCAGGACCAGGTGCCCTCCCCACCTTCCCACCCCAGGCTCCTCCTGCCTCTTCAGGGACAAAGGCTTCTGTGAGCATTTTACCAACTCTCTGCCATCACAGCTCAACCCCCAAAGGACTGGGCTGTTTTATTCTGAAACATCTCGTTCCACGAAGCTCCAGCATCGGCAGGCATGCTGCTGTGGGACGGAGCCCAGCTTCCCTCCAACGGCCCCTCCCGCCCATCACAGCCGCTCGCGGGAACAGGGACACTAAGTAACAGTGTGCCTCAGTTTTCAAAGGGCTTTTTGGTGAAGCCAGAACGGCAACTCTGGTTTGCTGCCGCCTCTTTTCCCGTGCAAGTGTGCCATCCCGACATTGGGCACACACTGGATGCACGGGCCTGCACCCTATTTGCCTTCACCAGTATGCCGGGGCATCTCCCCGTCTTAGGAGGGCTCTGCGTGCTTGTCTGCTGGTTGAATTCAGCCCTCGTGGACCTTGCCAGGACCCCCACGGCCAGTGCTGACTGATTCTCCTTGCCATCTGGCCAAACCCCAGAGACAGGCTGCCCTCATGGAATCCGGGGCCTGCAGGTCAAGGTGGGCCCCACTGCCCACATCTACTCCTTCCCCAGCATCAGATGACTGTCTTAAAACCCGCCCAGTTTACTTGTGAGAAATACTATCTGTGGTGTCTTTGGTTGGTTACACCCTTACAAAAAGAGACAAACTCTTTGAGTTTTAAGCAATCACTCTATCAACATGTTAAAAAAATAAGTTTAATGCAGGTGGCTCATTTCATAAAGAATTTAACAGGCACTCAAGACACCGAGCAGCTTCATCTTCAGCGTAGCAACTCCTCGCACTGCCGCTTACATTCGAGGCGGCACGGCCAGACCCCTCCTGCCATCCCGACCACGTGGACATGCGCCCACCTCGGTTAGGTGGGCTTCAGAGGATCTGAGTAACGTGAGTTAATTAACACAAAACAAAGCTTTCAGGAAACAGCATGATTTAGTGCAAAAGATTCTCTGCAGCGCCGAGAAGTGTGGTCCACGCAGGCCAGCTCCTCGCCTGCCGTCGGGTAACTCGGACAGACGGCTTTGAACTTCGGTCAAGGAGCCTTCCCACTGACCTCAAGTCGCCCATCGTCAGAAGCTGGCTACAAGTCAAACAGCACGGCTTATAGCCAAGTATTTTTTGCTTTCTCTACCTGATTTGGGTTTTTCTTCCAGTGGCACACAACTGTCCCGACAGCTCCCCCTGGCCACTGGCCTGCCCAGCCGGGCAGGAATGAGGGGGCCACTGCCCATGCCCAGAGGGTGCGGGGACAACCTGGGGTGAAGCAGCGTCAGCCGACCTGTCACCTTCACTGTGGGGCCCTGGATCCCGGCTTCATCCCTGCTTGTTGTCCCAGCATAATCATTCTGAGTGCCCTCTCACTTGCCAATGAGGCCCTCGGTGGCCACTATGCCACCCTGTCCCCCTCGGATGGAGAAGGCCAGAGTAGGGACCCAGGCCAAACCCTGGCCCCTGGTGGCAGTATCCTCTTTGTGACCAGAAGCCCTCCCACTGGCCCTTCGTCTTTTCCTGACCCACATTCATTTTTGCTTTTTACTCCCCAGCTGCTCTGACAGGCGCTCTAACGAGGCAGGAGCAGGGGGGCCGAGGGGCCGCCAGGGCCCCTCGCTCGGAGGTCCAGCCCTGGGACACACCGACTCTAGGAGGGGTTTTTTAAACGTGGGGTTTACTCGTGTTTCCAGGGTGCGCACTCAGAGGCCTTGGTGCACCTCCTCAAGACCTCTGGCGTCTGTTCCAGACACAGATATCTCGGTTCTGGATGTTCCTTCAAAGGAAGAGAGGCCAAAAGCCCCTGGAGCCAGAAAAGAATTGAGCCGCCTCCCCAGAAATCCACCTGGGAAGACTATGGCATCCGGCTTGACGTTCTCACCAGACCTGCCCAGGGGGAAGACGCACCAGCCCTGGACCTGGTGCTCTCCTGGGCTGGGCCCTGACCTAGGAACCTGCCAAGGCCATCTGTGACTCCCCGCTACACTATGTCGAAGCAAACCAGGGTGACGCTGAAGCCTGGCCTGGGACCAGGACCCCCGACACCTCTTAGGGTGACAGATGGAGGGCTGGTCGGCCCAGGACGGGGTGCACAGCTTTGTGGCAGTGCGGTGGCAGCTGGTGGAGGCTGACACTTCCCTAAGGCTGGGTCCGGAGCCCGGGGTGCACGGGAAGGGGGCTGTGTGGCCAAGAGGACCCCCCTCCAGCTCTGCTCCTGGGCAGCACACCCCTCCCAGGGGTCTCCCACAACACTGGTGATGCCAGTGTCCTGGAGAGGGGGCAGGGACACAGAGGCTCTCCAAGTGCAGACTGGACAGGTGGGCCCCACCTTACAGCACAGCCTGGAAAAGTGCAGCCTGGAACCACAGGCAGGCGGCCGGGGGACACCGCACCTGAATGTGCACACAGGGAGGGCGAGAGCAGAAACCAGCAGGAGGAAGGGCCCCAGCTCCCCTTCACAGAAGTCTCAGCCCTTTCCTCTCCGGGGCCAGAGACCGGGCGAGGGGCAGGACGTGTCTGCAACCTCATCCGTGGGATGGGCTGAAAAGACCCACCCGGTCAAGAAAACACAGGCTGCAGAAGCATCTACCGCCCGGGGCACAGCAGACACACGGAGCGCGGCCAGGGCGCCCTCACATGTCCACGAAGACCATGAAGCACCAGCCCAGGCCGCCCACCAGCAGCATGGTCACGTGGATGGCGTAGATGAGCAGCTCGTTCAGGAGGCGGAAGTCCACGCGCCGGCGGCCCAGGAGCAGCAGCAGCACCGACAGTTTGAGCTGGAAGCGCAGCAGGACGCGCACGCCCAGGTACTGCAGGCAGAAGAGGGCGGCCAGCGCGCCCCAGAGTGCCGCCGTGAAGAGGCTGCAGCTGAAGTACAGCAGGAAGCGGATGAAGCCGTAGAGCCAGCGCGCCCGCACGTACACGTCGAAGTTGTTGTACTTGGTGCGCGCCAGGCGGGAGGCGCGCGCTGGGCCGCAGGCCGCGTGCAGGCAGGTGGTGTGCGGGCCGTGGAAGGAGCGCACCCGCCGCGGGATGGGCATGACCGGCACTGGCGCAGCGGCGTCCAGGCGGCAGTCAGCACGGGCGTCATGGGCACCGAGACCCGGGAGCCCGCTGCTGAGCCCCGGGGAGGTGTGCGCCTGCGGGAGCAACAAGGATGGGCAGGTGAGCCCAGGACACCGCGAGGGAGCCAGTCCCTGCCGGGGACATCAGCCAGCCCTGGGCCGCAGGGAAACTGAGTCCAGGACATGGGACCTGTGCACCCCCCATCCCAGGTTACTCTTTCCACAAAGCTACTGAGGACGCTCCAAAGGGACCCACAACCACATGGTGACCAAAAGTGCCAATCTGCCGGTGCCATTGGGAAAGAGGGCCAGGCCAGTAGCCGGGGGCCCCTGGAAGCAGTTGATGCCGAAACGCATGAGGAAGGACCACTGGAATCCCTGGCTGAGCTCACCCTTCTCAGGTGTCCTGCGAGTCCCCTGCACCACTCTGTCTCTGCCTTCTATCTGGGATGCCGGTTCCCGCCTGGACTTCTGTGGGCCCTTCACACAGGGCAAATGGAAGTCCCTGAATGGCACCTTACAACAGGACCAGGGTGAGGAAGAGGGGCGCTGACAGGGCACATACCGCGCACTTCCGTTCAGCAACTTGACAAACCAAGTGCTGGGAGCAGGCAGCTGGGTGGGGGGCCAGACAGTGGGGTATGGGGCTCTGGGGCCTCCTGCTGGGCCTGAACCCTGGTGCTGTCACTCACTAGGAGTGGCCTGGGCAGGTTACCTCCCCGCCTCCCCACCAGGCCGTCCCTGCTCTGCAAAACAGGGATGCTGTGGGAGGCCGAGCTACAGGGAAGGGGCCAACCATGGGTGGCAGGGTGGATGGCAGCGGAGGGCCAGTGGTGTCATCACAGCTCATGGGGCCCTACAGACTGGGCCACAAAGGAGAAATAGCAAGTGACTCTCGTTTTACCCAGTAACTGCCCTTACAGCTTGCATAAGTAATTGGTGGATGGGATAAAGAGCTGGAAGTACAGGACGTGTAAAACCGAAGCAGCAAAGTTGGCCACAGGCAACGGGGAAACACTGCCGGGGGCGTCTGCCTCCCGTCTGATGGGCTCCGGCCTGGGGCCCTGCAGAGGGGACTTCTGCCAGCTCCTCTCCAGCCGCTGGTCAGAGCAAATGACCGCCCCAGTGCTGCTCGGGTCAGAGGCGGAGGAGGGGGAGGCCGGCACGTCCACCCGTCCCGGGCCCAACAGCAGCTCCCCGCACCCTGAGCTGCTCCATCCCGGCTTCTCCTCGATCGCAGCCGCCACCTCCCGGAATGGCCTTCGGATAGGCGGAGCCCTCGCTCGGAGGATCATGAACGGCCGTCCCTCTCGCCCCTCATCGAGTAACCCGGGATGGGGGGTGCACAGGTCCCATGTCTCGCCCCTCCATCAGCACCGGGCCCACGAGCAGGTCAGCGTGCGGGTCGCAAGAACGTCGGCCCGCGGGCCTGCAGATCGGGCGGCAGCCGGGGCCGAGGCGCGCGGGGCCTCGACAGGGAGCCGCTCCTCCCGCCGGGCGCTCCGGCCGCGCATACTGACCCGCGCCCCGGGCAGAGCCCCGCCCGCCGCCCTGGAGACGCCCGCGCCCCCGCTCACCGAGTGCCCTCGACGCGGGGGAGGCGGGCGGTGCCGGCGGCCGGGCCTGCGGGCGCCCCTGTCCCTTGGGGCTCCGGGAGCTGGGCGGCCGCATGCTGCCGACGGCGCCGCGGGTGCGGGTCCGGGCCCTCACGCGTCCCCGCTCGGGGCCGCCCCGAAGGGCCTGGGGCTCCCGCGCGCGGCGGCCGGCGGCGTTTGGCCCAGCGTGGGAGCCGTAGCGCCGTCCCTCTGCGGCCACCGTAGGACTTTCCTCACGCCCCTCCGCCCGCGCCGACACCGACAGCACCTCCCTTCCCCCTGCTCCGGGCCGACTCTGAGCGCCGGGAACTCGGCGCTTCCGCAGGGCGTGCGTGGGTGTGTGCGTGCGCGCGGCCCATGGCGCTGCCGCCCGACGTCACCGCCCCGTACAGGGGCCGGCGCTTCGCCCTGTCTTGCGCAGGCGCAGATAGTGGGGCCTGCGCGTTTGGTCCCGGGGCAGCTCCTCCGCGCACGCGCCTCTGCGCCCGAGGCTGTGGACAGTGCGCAGGCGCGCGCCTCCGTGGGCGGGGCTGTTCCCCTGGTGTCAGCCGCGGGCCTGGCCCCGGGGCCTGGACCGGACCGGCGTTGCGAGTCTCCGACCCCGGCTCTGCCGCCGGGGATGCGTGTCGGGCAGGGGGCCGGAACCCGAGGGGGCCGGCAGGGCTGGGTGCGGCGAGGGCGAGTCTAGGGCGGGCTGGCTGACTGCCCTCGGGCGCCAATGTCCCCAAATGCAGGGAGTCCGGGGCTGGCCGGCCGACGCCGTCCAGGGACACATGTCCCCAAATGCAGGCAGTCCGGGGCGGGCCGGCCGCCACCATCCAGGGACACATGTCCCCAAATGCAGGGAGTCTGGGGCGGGCTGGCTGGACATCCACGGAGCCTTGGGGTTGCTCTTTCCCAGGAGAATGAGGATTTCAATGCTGACGTATTTAAATGTTTCAGTCCCACCGAGGTGTCAGGATAGGGGAGAGATCTGTGCTCCTGGGATGCAGCAGGCAAGAACTATCCGTGCGAATTCAGTAAATTTCGGGGAATCTGTAAGTTCACATGTGGAAGTGGCTGGCTGTCCCCCAGTGCCTGGTCTTGGTTGCTGTCTTACTTACTGGACACTCTAATTGAGGCCAGCTCCTCACCGCCCCTTCACAGAAGACAGCCGAGTGTCACCCCCTCCCGACTGACCCCAGAGCTGCCAGCCTTTCCACCCACGTGCGGACGCTCCTAACTGCCCCAGGTCACCTCCCCACGCGAGCCCTGACCCCCGTCCCTGTCGTGTAGGAAGGGCCCAGTGCTTGGTGGCCCCTGTGCTCCTGGCCCTCCCACTGTTGCCCTGCTGGTGTGGAGGGTCTGGATGGAGAGGGGAGGGAAGGGCGAGAAGGCCTGAGGCCCAGAGAGTTTGAAAAGTTTCCAGAGCAGCTGTGGAGCTGCAGCAGGAGAAGATGGGAGAAAGGGGAATGTTTTAAGAAGTATTTCTTAAAATGCATCTCCTATGTGGGCTGGGTTTCTGGCCCTCTGCTCTGCGCCCCACCCTGGGGTGCTAGTTTTCCTCTCCAGCCTTTGTCCAGCCCTCTCCCCTTGGGATATCCCACGAAGCCCTTCTCCTTGGCTCTGCGAGGAGGCCCCCTGGCTCTCTTTCACGATTGGCTTGTTCCTTCACATTTGCTTTTTCTGTTCCTCTGCCCCTCCTCCATATACCAAGCTCCTACTCACCCTTCAAGACCCCAATCAGATATCCCCTCCTCTGGGAAGCTACCTTCAACCGTGTGCCACCTCTTCCCTGGTGCCCACTGTTCCTCTCAAGTCTGGGGGATTCTGACTGCTCTCTACCCCACCCTTCCTTTACCCCTAAAGCTGCAAAGATTCGTGTATGGACCCACGTCTTGCACTAGCTCAGTTTTCTTACCATGGCCCACAGTAAAACGCATTTCGCCTTGTGATCCAGTCCACACAATTCCAGAAGCTTCACAAAACAATACTTCTGACCGTGCACTCTGGTAGGTTCCGCTGTTCATTCCGCAGAAGAGCTAGAGCCACCCACCTGGGGCCTGACCCCTGCATGGCCAGGAGCCCCGAGGACCAGGACCGGGCTGTGTCCTCAGGGCCAGCTCAGGGGCAGGGCGGGGGGAGGCCCCTGCCATGAGCTGTGTTTGTTCGCAGGCTTGCCTGGTGTGGGGGTCCAACAGGGGTCCCCATTTCAGTCTCCAGCGTTTCGGGCATCCCCCTCCTGGGGTCAGCCCCAGGCCTCCCCCAGGGCATCTGAGCTGCAGTGGTGACCTGGCGCCACCTGCTGGGATGGTGCATGCGGTGCCACACAGCCGACCGCCGTATGAGGCAAGAAGGCCAGAGAGCGGCTCAGTCCATCGGCGACTTCGAGGCAGGGCTGCAAACGGGGCCCCTGTCAGATCCGGCCTGCTTCCCGCTTGGCTGTGGCTGCTTTCGAGCTGGGTAGCCTCCGGCGACACAGGCCCTGTGGCCTGCAAACCCCAAAACCTCTACTCTCTGGCCTTTATGGGAAGTTCGTGGCCCCTTGCTTTAAACAGGCATTCATCCTCATGCGTCTGGCACACCGTGAAGCTAGGCAAGTTCTGTTGAGTGAATTGAAAGAGTTGAGGCGGCAGAGCAGGTGGCCCGCGGGTCTGGAGTGGTTTCAGCCCCCAACCCTCCTCCATTGCTGAGGGGGGAGGATCCGGTCACTTGAGGGGCCGACTCCAGGACAGCAGAGGCCCAGGGAGCCGGGGTCCTGACCTCTGACATCAGGCCACCGTGCAGTCACCCTCCCGTCAAGAGGTGTACTGGAGTCCCGCCTCGGCTCTGGGCTGCCTTAGTGACCGGCCTGTGACCCCAGGGCTGCCCTGAGATCCGGGGCTGGGTCAGAAGAAGCTGTGCACCTTCCATCTTGGCCTCCTGGACGCTCCCTCGAAGCACCTAGCAGCGACGGTGAGTCACTGGGCCACGTGGGGGGCACGTGGCCGGCACAGGGGGGCACATGGAGGAGGCCACGGCAGGGCTCCAGTGCGAGGGTGATTTTGGCCTCAGCCCTCTGGGTCGCCCACCGGTTTGAGTTTTCCCAGCCAAGCCCCAGATGGCACAGAGCAGAGAAGCGCTGTCTGGTCCCTGTCCGAATCCCTGCCCCACAGACTGTGAGCGTAAGAAATGGCTGCTGTTTTATGGGACGAGGTTTGGGGTGCTCTCTTACGTGCCCAAATGGTTTGAGCGGAACAACATGTCACTTCAAATCCTTATCACCACCTTCGAGGTAAATAGTCTTGCCCCCACTTTACAGATGAGGAAAGAGATTTTTGCTCAAGTCAGGCCTGACTCCCACACCCGGGATGAATCCACCACCCTACATGGCTGGTCGCGGCAATGTTCTGAGCCGCCTCCTCCAGACTCCTTGCAGACATAACTAGTCGATTTGGCACTCTGGGGCGGACGTCACTAGTTGACCCAGCACTCTGGTTGTCTTCCCAATGGCCATTTCCCTGCTGGTCCTTGGTTACAGAATTCCAGCCTACTTGGGGTGGCAGTGTGCCCCAATAACAGATCACAGCATCTCCCTTTCCCCCATGCTTCCTCCTTTATCTCTGTGACCTCGGAGAGGATGGTCTTCTCAGGGCAGACCCTGAGCTAGGGTCCTTGGGGCTACTGCTGGTGTGTCACAAGGGCCAGCTGGGCATCCAGAGGTCACTGCAGAAACGATGGACAGCATTTATGGAGGGAGGTGCTGCGGATTGGCCCAGAGCCTATGCTGCTGCCCCAGCCCGCCTGTTTCCGCTCTGGCCACCACTCTCCCGCTGTGGCAAAGGACCTCTCTTCTCTCTTGTGCCTTTGAGGTGGTTGTGGAGAGGGAGTGTGGCCTCGAATCCGCCTCCTTGCTGTTCCTCCAGCCGACTGGCTCGCCCCCACCTTTCCAAGTCCAAGGCCAGCCTGAGCTGGTCACACAGTCTCAGCATGGTCGTGCCCAGGCAGGGAAGGCGCCCCACTGCCTGTCCTGTCCCACCCCTGGAGTGGAAGCCCTTGTTCCCTGCTGCGGCCCAGGGAGCTTGACAGGCTGGCTGGCTGGTTGATTGAAGTGTCTGGCTTTGCTGGGCATTCAAAACTGGAGGCCCAGGCTCTGGAGGACAGTGGGCCTCAGCTGGGCGTCGCCCGATGACGTCCATGGTTGTTCTGCCACAGGCCCAGCTGGGCTAGGATGTGGTGCCAAGAGACCAAAGAAACAACCTGGAGACTGCGAACAAGACATATAGGTTTATTGGGTTCTACTTACGGGAGCGTGTCCAGAGGCGGCCGGCTGGACAGCAGTGTGCACCTGCACCCGCCCCCTAAGAGAAGCTTGCTTAAGTAGGCAGAGGGACAAAGGCTGCATGCTTGCCAGAGGGCTGTCCTTGGGACGACCAGCGTTCCCAGAACGGTAGCTCACATGGAGGGGCTCCATGTCACCGTAAGACGCACTGTTCTTCTCGTGGGACAAGGGAGGATCTGGGCGGGCCAGGCCCAGGTCGTTACAAATCCCGGGAGCTGGGCTGCCTGCCCAGCAGGGAGCCAGAAGGACATGTGGTTGTAAAGGGCCTGGGGGTTCCTGCTGAGCAAGCAAGGCCCAGGCCCTACAGTAGTCCATGGGCATTTAACTCGCCCAGCTTCAGTGCCGGCCCCTGTGGCACAGGGCAGGAGTATGGGCGCTGGACGGAGATGGGACTGCACTGGACGCTGGGGAGGCACGTGGACCCCCACGTAAGAACTCTGTGAGGGGCGCTGGGGGCTGTCCAGGGCAGCTGGGCAAGGGCTTATAGATTACAGGTTTACCATGATTTCAGAAGCGTGTTCTCCGTCTGCCTCCAAAGCTACAAGAGGCGGCTCTGCAGTTGGGTAAACTACTTAAGGTTCTGAAGTGGCCAGCCTTCATCTGTGAGCTGCGGGCACATCCCCAGTGGCCATTGATGAGGATTTAATGAGGCAAAGGCGTTAACCGAGGCCAGGCCAGAGTAAGTGCTTGATAAACCCAGCCGCCTGGAAGTGGAGAAGCGCTCACTGGAAACGATGGACTCAGCTCTCAGCCTGGGACCAGCCTCTCACCGTGCGAGGGAGGAGGTCGCACAGCCCAGGCTCCGGGTGGCCCTGGCCTCCTCCCTGGCAGCAGGCCCTTGGCCATTGCATGGATGTGCCCTCCTAAAATGCAGACCCAGGCTGCAAAGGGGGCACAAGAGGCTGGCGCTCAAGGTTAGCGGTCCCACCACGTCGGCCCCTTCCCACCGCCCACGTCCCCCGTGCCCCGTGCCAGGCCCTGGTTGTATTTTCTCTTGTGCTAATTTCACAAAAGACACAACTCATCCTCTGTTGATTGAACAGTTTCGTGCTGACAGGAGGAAGATTTGTGGCCAAGCTCATCATTACCCGGGAGCGTGGGCGATTTGTCTGGCTCCGAGGAGCCCGGCGAGGCGGATGTATTTTATGGCACGCTCGGAAGACAAACATACGCATTTATATGTCACTTGTTGCAATATAAATGCTAACTTGTACTTCTTTCAAAACTTTTAATGAATTGTATACATTCTGGAAGATTTATAGGGTGAACGGAATGGCTCAAAATGTTACTTTTAACATATTTGTCACTTTGGCAACAGCACCAAAAAAAATCTGGAAGATATTGCATTCAGAAATAAATCATAAATAGATGCATCTTAAAAGAGGTTTATTTTGGTCGTTAATGGTTGATGGGCCCCCCAGTGCAGGATTTAAAGTTAAATTATGCAAAATCAAAAACAAACCTTATAATACTTAATCAAACATGCATAAAACTGTCAGGCCCAAATAAATTCTCTCAATTAACTCGCTTCAGATTGTGATTGCATTCGCTAATTTAATCAGCCCTGGAATAATCCGGAGGCCCGGAGATGATGAATGACTGAGCTTGCACCACGGGGAGCCGGGACAGAGTGCCGGCCGGAGGTGGCATGCCTGTGGAGGTTGGGGACCAGGGTTTTCCCCTCGGGCAGCTGTTCCCTCTTCCCCTCTCACGGAGGAAGAGTCCATCTGCCAGACCCTTGGCTCAAATCCGCATCGGCCTGCGGGGCTGGGAACGCGGCCGCCTTCTCGTGTCTCCAACGGCTCCTCTTTGGTTCTGGCTCCAGAAGCCGCAGCGCTCACATCAGCTGTGAACACCAGCTCCCTCCGGTCTTTTCTAGAACAACGGAACCCAAATGTGCTTGGAATGGTTCTGTTACCACCAACATCTCCCCTCAGAGCCTGCCCTTTCCTACCCTTGATTCTTTTTTTTTTTAGAAGATGTTTTTTTCTCTCTTTTTTTTTTTCAGATTTTTTATTTTATTTTTTCTATTTTTTTCCTTTTTCTCCCCAAAGCCCCCTGGTACATAGTTGTATATTCTTCGTTGTGGGTCCTTCTAGTTGTGGCATGTGGGATGCTGCCTCAGCGTGGTTTGATGAGCAGTGCCATGTCCGCGCCCAGGATTTGAACCAACGAAACACTGGGCCGCCTGCAGTGGAGCAAGCGAACTTAACTTAACCACTCGGCCACCCACAGGGCCAGCCCTTACCCTTGATTCTTGATGAAGTGAGGGTTTTTACATAAACGCGTTTTGTCCTTCAGGGAGGCGGGGC
Organism: Equus asinus; assembly: GCF_041296235.1. NCBI lineage: Eukaryota > Metazoa > Chordata > Mammalia > Perissodactyla > Equidae > Equus > Equus asinus. The sequence goes on from NC_091799.1 coordinate 11,203,825, forward strand.
AGTGACAGGCAGACAGTCAGGCCAGGGGATGAGCCCGGGCCCTGCGCCTGGGCCTTTGGGGTGAGGAGGTCATCTCCCGGCTCCAGCCTTGGCCCCCGAGGCGGGCCCAGAGCAGAACTCACCGAGGGCACCCTACGGTGAGGACCGGGTCATTTCACTTCCCATATTTGACTGAGGCTGCGCACCGGGTTTCGCTCAGCACCTGCTGAAGACTGGCTCACCCAGCGGGGCTGCCCAGAGCCACGCAAATCCTGACGGCCCAGCCCTGCACAGGCGTGCGCTTTAAGGAGGGAACCAAAGCTTCATGGGGTGTTGCGTTTCTTTTTGTAAACTTTGGTGACTCTCTTTCAACCAGAACCAAATCTGCTTATTGTGTAATTCTAGCAGATGAGAAGGGAAAGACACAGAGAGAAAGAGAGAGAGGGAGGGAGGGAGAGAGAGACAGAAGGAGAAAGAGAGAGACAGAGGGAGGGAGGGAGAGAGAGACAGAAGGAGAAAGAGAGAGACAGAGGGAGAAAAGGGAGAGAGACAGAGAGAGGGAGAGCGAGGAGGCACGTTCACGCCTGGTCTGAGCTGATCTGGACGAGCTGGCTGGCTCTTTGGTTCAGTCTGAGCTTCTGACGGCCACCTGTGACTCAGGACCCCACCTCAGGACCCCACCTCCCCTCCCCTGAGGGCCCCCCTTTACCCCTCTCCCCACGTTTTGGCAGAGGGTTCCTGTTAAGCTATCAGCACATACTCCACCTCACTTGCTTCTCTGGCCCCTCGGGGCCACCTGGGAGGATGAGGCCCTGCTCAGCCCTGGGACCCTGGATGGCAAGACGGCAAGCAGCCCGCATTTCTTGGCGCCTGCTCTCTGCCAGGAGAAGTGCTTTGGTTTTTTTTAGTTATCAAAATAGGGATTATGTTGCATGCCTGGGTTTGCATTCTGCTTTTCCCACTTGCCCTTGTATAAGGAACGTTTTTCGACACCAACGGACACTCTTCATCAATCTGGCGTTTAAGGGCTGTGTGCATTCCAGTGCGCAGTGTCCTGTCACTTACCTCATCCTTCCTCTCCCACTGGACACGTGCTTTGGCGCCCCTTTTCGAGATTATAAATAACACTGTGACGAACATCCTGGTACATCATTCTCTGTGCAGGCACATTTCATCATCCTTCTGGATGGATCACCGATGGGGGTGAACTTTTTAAGGCCCTGGATACTTGGCAAGCCCCCCACCGCCCCTGCTGCAGCAGATGACAGAGGGGCGAGGCTCCAGGCTGGGGGGCTCCCTGCTTGAGGTTCCGCCATCGCCGCCCTCACCCGCTCTCCCTGGGACAGACACACTCTCCGGAGATCCAGCCGGCCTGTTTCCTGCTGACGGAATCCTGCCTCTCATCATTTCCAAACAAGCCGCGGAGAGCACCCGAGCCGCAGAGAGAGAGCCGCGTCCAATCGCTGGCAAGGGGTGAGCTCCAGGGACGTCCACACAGACACCTGTGGTGGGGTCATGCCTCTTCTGGGGACTCAGGAGGGCTCTGGAAGGAAAAGCCTGAGGCTACCTGAGCAGATGCTGAGCAGCGCCCTTTCATAGAAGCACAGAGAGTGACGGTCCAGGACACACCTCAGGGGGCGGCTTATTTGGAGCCCCGAGTCCAGGTGTGGGATGGCCCCAGCCAGCAAGTGCAGTGGCACCTAAGGCCACCCAGTCCAGGGGACAGCTGCCACTTGGAACCGTAGCCCGTAGAGGTACCAGGTTACTGAAAGCAAAATAAGAGGCGGGGAGCCCGAGGGCACCGTGCTCAAGGAGATGAGCCAGACAGCAGAGGACAAATGTTGAACGGTCCCACTCCCGCGAGCTCCCTGGAGGAGTGAGAGCAACAGGAAGCGGGGTGGTGGTGCCAGGGCTGGGGGACGGCATGAGCTTCAGTCTGGGAAGATGAGAACGTCCTGGAGATGGACGGTGGGGATGGCTGCACAGCAATGAGAATGTGCTTAATGCCCTTGAACTGCACTTAAAAAACCTGTAAGCAGCCTGAGGGGGTCTTTGAAAATGGTTCACTATTTACTTGACCCAGAAAACCCGCAAAATCATACAAACCAAGAGGTTCAAGTCCTTGTGTTCACTTTAAGGATGCTCGTGAAACTGTCCAGGCCGTGGAGCACCTGAGGGATGTCACTTTACAGAAGGGATGCTGCCACTCCATGGTTACGATGGCGGGGCTGGTAGCTGTGCCCAGGCCAACAGTGGGCGGGACACAGGGCCCGCGGCCCAAAAAGAGAGTGCTGAGTTTTTGCTGCACGTGCTTAGAAAGGCAGAGAGTAATGCTGACCTTCAGGGTCCAAGGGGACTCTCTGGTCATTGAGCACCTCCAGGGGAATGACCTTGCAGAGCTCGTGGTCCATGACCCACGTGAGCTCGCCTGCCGCGCTGAGATGGTCTGTACTGAAAAAGAGCAGACTGTCCCTAAACCAGAGCAGGAAGGTGCACAGAAGCACAGGATGTCCCAGAAGAAATCAAAGAAACAAAAACTTGTGGCCCAGGAATAAATCCAGCATAAAAGAAGTGCAAATACAAGTAAAACAAAATAAAAATGGTTAAAATGACAAATCTTGCCCCCAAGAAAAGAAAAAAGAAAGAGAGGGAAGATAAAAACATATATTCCTAACCGCTTGAATTTGTGGAAAAAGCACCAAAGAGTAAAAGGGGTGGGTGGGGCCTCGTGGGGGCAGCGGGCCTGCCCGCCCTGCAGACGGACCGTGCTGTGTCCAGACTTCGGCTGTGAGACATGCGTGATGGATGTGTACAGCGAATCGTTAGATGAGCAGACGTGTACCCATCCTCCAAACTGTGATGTGTTCCCTCCCTCCATCACACCCGGCCACCCTTCCAGATGTGTTCTGTCCTTCCAGATGCCTCCTTCCTTCCAGATGTGTCCTGTCCTTCCAGATGCCTCCTTCCTTCCAGATGTGTCCTGTCCTTCCAGATGCCTCCTGTGGTCCTCCTGCAGCTGCCTCCATTGCACAGGGAATCTTCTCAAAGCCAAACCTGACCCACAGCCTCTAGAGCTCTCCCGCTGTGACAGCTATTGCCTGGGCCACCCCATCTGTAGTAAGTTCACCTGCCCATGGCTCCCAGCACAGTCACGCACCTCATGCCTCCACCCTTGGGGTCTACATCTGGGGTACCTCCTCTGGCAAACTTGTCTTTTCTCATCCTTCAAGAGTCAGCTCAAGGCCTCCTCTTCTAGGAAGACTTCCTGACCCCTAGGGCTGGACCAAGCGCCACTCCCCCATACCTGTCCCAGGACTTGTCCCGGTGGGACTGTGCATCCACCACCTGCTAGGCTGTGACATCTTGCAGGCAGGGCCTGGATCCGGCTGAGCTGCATGACCCTACGCCAGGCAGAGGGCCTGCCTGGTTGGAATGAGCCAAAATGACCCTACAGGAATCCTGGAAAGTGGCATTCTTGACAGTGGTGCTAGTCCCAGCTGTCCCCAGGGCGTGCCCTGCTCACCAGACCCCTCGGTCCTCCGTCCAAGCTGGGCTCCCAAACGCCAAGAGGAGGCTGCTCCTGCTTCTGGGGCAGTGGGGGCTGTTGATGCAGTAGCCAACCCCACAGCCCAGGGGTCAGGGGAGCAGAGGCAGGCCAGGGGAGGAGGAAGCTCTGGGCAGGCTGGAGGGCGAGCGAGGGCCCTGCCAGGGCCGCGGGGCGGGGGGGGGGGGGGGGGTGTCTTCTAGACAGGGGTTTAGGAGCTTTGCTCTTGGGGTGCTGGAGAAGAGAGCATGGAGGCCGGGGTGGTGGGCCTCGTGGGGTGACATGCAGCACCTGAACTGTTCTGACTTCTTGCCGAATGCCACCATGTCTCCTCAGCATCAGCCTTGGAGCTGGAAGAGAGGGGCAGTGTCACCCAGGGTCCTGGCCTTCTGCCCCACTGGGGTTGGAGGGTTTAGTGGAAGGAAATAAACTGGGCCGAAACTAGAGAGGGACAGAGGCACCAGTCAGCATGTCCCTGTGAAGGCAGGCCAGTGCTGGGGACCCCTGGCCCCCTCCAGGTTCCTGGCTGGCGGAGGCAGCAGCCCAGCCTGGGCAGCAGTCGCCTGATCAGTGTCCTTGCGGGGTCCTCAGCTCCTGTGCTGAAGAAAAGCCCCCGGGACTTGGAAGTTACAGGGTGGAGGTGTCATGAGCAAGGAAAGGGGCCCTGGAGGCAGTTTTTGGACCCTCCGAGGAGAACGGCGGAAGCTGTGTGCCCTGGACAGAGACTGCCCCTGTCTAGCAGCTGCACGGTGTCCCCCGAGAAGGGATGCTCCCGACTCCCCCCTCCACCAAGCACTGACCCTCAGGAGGGGCGCTGGGGTCAGACCCACCTAGGGCCCCCATGTGCTGGCTGAACCTCCCGAGTTTTGTCGCCCCGGGGGGCCAGCTTCCTCCTCTGTAAGGGGTGTGGGGACAGTGTGCACAGACATACCCTCAATATCACAGGAAGAGGCCGCTTCCCCTCAATGCGGTCCTGAAGACCAGGTGCTTCTGGCACTGGGCTAACGTCAGATGTCAGAGAGCATTAACTCCCCTCAGTGCTGGGTTGACATTAGGGCAGACCAAGGCTTCTCTCTTCCATCACCTCCTACCCATGTCCTTAGACCCTGAGAGCCCCTGCTGCCAGCTCCAGGGAGCACTGAGTGTCTGCAGGCCCAAGACTCGGGTGCTGGATCGAGCCTGTCCTGAGCGTCACCCACAACCAGCTCTTCTGCACCAACTCCTGTGCTGCTGCTGCTGGTGCAGTTCAGGGGTTCCGCTTTCCTGCCTGCGGCCCTGGCCCCGTGGTCCGGGTCTGGAGGAATGCCTCCTGCAGGCCTCCCTGCCCACTCCTGGGAGTGGTTAAGGGCACGAGGGCGAGAGCCCTGACCCTTATGGCTGGTGCCTCCTGGGGCAGGTTCCCTTCACTAAATGGCAGTAGTCAGGCCTTCAGGGCTCGCTACCGGGCCTGCTCACTCCCTAGACCTAAGGCCGCGTGGGCCGCAGGTCCACCATCGTTTTATATATGGTGGAGAAAGAAAAAATATTTCCGAACGCTGTCGCCGCCCTTGTAGACTAGGAGGCGTTCCGCTTCAGAGGCGTCAGCACCGACAGTGTGCATCCCAAAGGTGCAGGTGCAGGTCAGCGCCTGCGCAGTGAGTAGCAGGCCGACCCTCCAGCGCTGTGCGGGTGATGGAGCCGCAGGCCGGGAGCACCCCGCTGAGGGCAGAGCTGGGCGCCGGGACCGCGCTTAGGCGGGAAGGCCCAGGGTCCTGCGCCCGCACCGCCCCTCCCCTCGTGGCCCGGCTCGGTTGGGCCGGTGCGCGCGGCGGCCGGCAGGGGGCGCCCCAGGCCCGGGATGCGCGCTCGGGCCGCGGTCTCCCCGGGAGTGGGGCCGGCAGGGTCCCGCGAGACTGCGCGGACGCAGACGCGTCTCGACGCACCCCTACACACCCCAACACACCCTAGGGCAGCCCGGCTCATCCCTGCTCCCTAATCACGCCAGGGCACCACAGCTCACCTCGGGGGAACCCCGCTCACCTCTGCTCATCCTGGGGCACCGGCACCCTTGCACAGCCCCAGGCACCCCGGCTCAACCATGCTCGGGGCTATCCCGGTCGCAGCCCTGGCGCACCCCGGCTGCCCTCTCTTCCGGGGGCCCGGGCAGTCGCTGGGCTCTCTGTGCCTCAGTTTCCTCCTGGGGTCAGCTGAGCGTGAAATGGGGGCCCGTGGTAAGTGCTGCAGCGCAAAGCCTTGGCTCAAGGACGCAGGCAAGATGCGGGGTTGCGGCTGTGGGTCGGGGTGCAGCCACTCCGGGAGCCCAGCCTCCTTGGAGCACCTCGGGTGCCCCATTTTTAGGGATGAGCAGAGCGCTGAGCCCAGAAGGGACTTGCACCCCTCATACACGGGGAGCCCCAGAGCAGAGCACGCGGGCGCACACGGATATGGGGGACGTGGGTAGCGCCAAGGAGAGGGCTCTGCGTCCTCACTGGCCCACTCCTGGGATCGCAGCCGGGGTCCCCACCCGTCCACCTGACCGGGTCCAGCGCGACCTCACCGGCAGCGCGACCTCCGTGGAGGGCCAAGTCCCCCTCCCCTTGCGGCACAAACACTGGGCGGGCGTGTCAGCGCGGGCGGGCGTGGGGGTGGGGTGGGGTGGGGATGGGGGGGGTGTCCTCCATCCGCGGGCGCTAGAGGGCGGTCGTGCCCTTTTCGCCTGGCTCCTAGGAGCCCTGTGGCGATGCGGAGCTGGGCAGGACTTCCTCTGGGCCCTCCCCCCTCCCCCCCTTACCCCCTTCTCCTCCCCCCTCCCCAAGGCAGGGAGACCCCCCCCCCCGTGGTCTGCACGGGCGCCCCTGGATGAAGGATGAGCTGTCATCAGGTGGGGTTTGGAGGCCGCAGATTGTCTTCCAGGAACACACGGGGGAGGCGGTGGCTTGTGTGTGATGGGCACCCAGCATAAAGTTCATCCTTCAATCAGCAGCACAGAGACAGAGATGGAGAGACAGACAGAAAGACAGAGACAGGGACAGAGAGACACACACAGATGGAGAGGTGGGAGACCCACTTCACAGGCAGAAAATAGAGGGTGCAGGGGTTGAGTGAAAAGCCTGACTGTGGGCGGGGGCTAGGATGGGTCAGGAAGGCACCAGACACCTACTGAGGAAACAGGGCGGGTCGGGGGTCAGAGGTCCAGCAGGACGCTCAATGAGTGTCCCCTGTGCGGGGTGGGGGCGCCCTGAGGAGACAGGCATAAAATGACCTCCTGCTGAAGGACGTGAGTGTGGCCCAGACAGGCTGCTGGGCACTGAATGAGCCCTTGGGCCAGCCGCTGGAGTGCTGCGGAGAGAGGCAATGGTCTGTGGACCAGCGGCCAGCCTCCCCAGAGTGCCCCCTACGTCCATCCTCGGCGACTTCCTGGCCACGGGTCCCTGCTGGCCTGAGGGTCTCCCTGTAGCTGATGGGGGCTGCAGGGGCAGATGTGGACAGGAGTCTCGAGAGGCTCCCCTGGTGGTTTGGGGGTGCTGCCTGGGTCACCCCTGTCCCAGGAAGCCCTGCCCCTGCCCACCGTGTCCCCGGCGGTCCCCTCAGGTTTGAGACGAACATCTCTTGGGCAAATGAGTCTTCCAGGCACAAGGGGGCTCGAAGACTGACGACACCTGTGAAAGTCAGTTCCATTAGGTCTGGGGAGCACTCGGCAAGCTCAGAAGGCCTCTCACAAGGAGGCAGTCTGATAAAAGCATTTCAGTGATAGTGGCAAACGTGCACGCCCCTGAGGGTTTCACTTTAAATATACGTACACACACACATGCACACACGTGCACACACACACATGTATACTACTTTTCAGAGCAGTTTCAGGTTCACAGCAAAACTGAGAGGAAGGAACAGAGGGTTCCTGTATCCCCTGCCCACCCCCCACCCCGCATAGCCTCCCCCAGTCTCCAGGTCCCCACTAGAGTGTCCATTTATTACAACTGATGACCCTATGTGGACACATCATCATCACCCAAAGTCCGCAGCTTACCTTAGGGTCACTCTCGGTGTTGCACGTCCTGTGGGTTTGGACAAATGTGTAATGTCCTGTATCTTCCATTGTCACATCATACAGAACAGCTTCACTGCCCTCAACGTCCCCCATTAGTGCCTGTCCATCCCTCCCTCCCGCTCCCAGGCTGCACTCTTTCCTGTGGATCCTCTTGGGAAACTGGCCCAAGGACTCAGAGGCCAGGATTCACACTCTTCACACAAGGGGACGCGAGCTCAGGGCCGAAGGAACCCACACCCTCAGGACGGGCCAGCCAGGCTGAGCGAGGACTGACTGCCGGCTCAGCCTGCAGGCCCCACAGCAGTGCCGGACTCCGTGTGGAGGACACACACCTGGGAAGAGTGGCTGCTCCACGTCCTCCGGGCAGCCCGACTGGCAGTGCAGTGGCCCCTCGGCGGGCTGCCTACGCTCCTGGGCAGAATCACGGCCGTGTTGAGTCGTGGTTGTTGAACGGGGCGGCAGAGCAGTCGGCCACGGGGAGGCGTGGGCCCTGCCCGCCCTTGTCCAGCGCTCAGGGAGAGTCCACGGGGGGCTGTCACTCGGCGCTGAGCAGGCAGCTCTGGGGCTGGTGACCGCGCGGCAGGGTTCCTTGCTCGTGTGTCCAGCGGCTCACCTGGTGCCCCTGCGTGGCCCGCCTCACTCACTGCTGTACCCCCTCATTCTTGGTGGCCTGTAGACGTCCATCAAATGACTGAACACTTGCAGGAATGAATGCCTGCTTTCTCACATGAATTGTCTTGCTGCCCTGGAAGGCAGGACCGGGGGCCCCATCGCCTGGCAGTCAGAGCTGTAAGGAGACAATGTGGCTCCCCTGTGTCCACTCCTCCCACCCCCAGGGCCATTGATCTGCAAACCCAGTCCCCTCGGGGACAGAGTCAACAAGGGCTCCCATTTGACCAGCCACAGAGCACTCACCTGCTCATGCCAGCTCCAGTAAGAGTTGGGGGTCTGTCCCCCCGGGAGGACTTGCCATCGTGGCCCTGGGCTGGACACGGGTGCAGGGGCCCGGGCGCCGCATTAGCATTGTGGCAGGGGCCCGTGGCTGTTGCTCCCGGCACTCCAGGGTTATTTATGAATTCATCTATTTGCCGGGACAAGCCTTTCTGCATTCGGTTCCCATGGTTGCCTGAAAGCCGGTATCTTATTAATTCTGCATGTTATGAAATAAATATAGATCAGACAATCGCAGCGAAGGTCCTTTTTTGATTATGCAGTTTGGTTCTCCGTGCTGGGGGTAGGATGCTTCCAGCACACAGCCTCACGTCGACACACATCCATCAGATTCTGGGCACTTGGGCGGGGTGCAGGGAGGTTCTGGTGAGCTCTGAGCCCGAGGACAGGGAGGGGGACAGTGAGGTGGAGCTGCGGGGGTAGGTGAGGCTCGAAGGACCCAGGTGGCCTCAGCAGCTCCCAAAGGGATCCCACAGCTGGGCTGGACGGTGCCATCGGGGAGGGAGGCCGCACTCCCTCGGGGGCTTTGGCTGGGGTTACGAGGCACAGGTGAGCTGGAATCAGCCCCGACTGCTGGGAAGGGCGGTGCGGTCTGTGAGCCGAGGGTGCCCAGGTTGCAGCCGCTCTGCTGCCCCAGGCCTGCCTGAGGTCAGCTGTCCTGCTCAGTCTGCCCGAGCAGCAGTGACCATTCATCAGAAACAGCACAAGCCTCGGGACGTCTGGGGGTCCAGGCTGGCTCGGGAGGCCGGCGGAAGGGTCTGGGCGGGGCCCTGCTGGCCCCTCTTTTGGTCAGCCTGGCTGGCTGCGTTTGCTGATTTTAGCTTCGTTCCTTTGGCCGCTGTGGGCACTTGCTCAGAGGGCCGCGTGCCCGTGATGGCCTGAGTCTGTCTTCACCTCCTGTTCACAGAAGCGCAGGGACGTGGAGTCACAAGCCCGTGGTTTCTTGATGACCAGGACTCGAACGCAGATCCCTTGACTGCCCATGGACAGCCCTCGCTGGCCCGCCCCAGCCTCTGAAGCAAAGCTTCCCCCATGCTCCCCTGAGCTCTCCCCCCCCGAAAAGCCTCCCAGACCTGTCCCCTGGCCCATCCAGCCTGCCACCCCATCCTGCTTGGCTGCCAGGTCACCCTCATGGCGCTCAGTGTCTAGGGCAGCAGGCGGTTTGAGGGTGAGTGGAGGGTGGTACCCAGTGCCCAGGTCCTGGCACAGATGGCTTCTGTGGAGACACCAGCAGCTTTTGGCCCCACAGCCACTAAGACCCCGGGCTCGGGGCCAGGAGAGCCTGGGGGCTCAGGCAGGCAGAGCGAGGGAGTAGGGTCAAGGGAGGCCCAGCCCAGGGCTCAGCAGGGAGCTGCGGGCAGAGAGGACAGCCTGGACGCCGAGCCCATGCTGAGCGCCCCCAGAGCCGCCACCATGGCCAGGGTGCCAGTGCGACCCCTGGAGACATGGCCACCTCAAGAAGAGGTGGCAGGACCTCATCTGGGGGTGCCCCAGAGCCAAGTGGAGGGAGGCCCCAGGGCCAGCTTGCTGCGTGACCTCAAATGCATCTCTGGCTCTCAGGGGCCCCAGCTGGGCCATCTCCAGGGTCTTTCTAGCTGGGCTGGAAGTTGTTGACCCTCTGCAGGGTCTGGTGCTTTGGGGCAGGAACATGGCCCTCTGTCCCGTGTTTGGGCGCCCGGCTGCCTGGCCACACCCGCCACACCTGCCAACCCGCAGCTAGCCCCCTACGAGCATGCAGCCCATCGATCCCCTCCCACTGGTGCCAGTGTGGTCTCCTCAGATGCTCCCAGGCCCCCAGGGCCTGATCAGGGCATCGACAGAGCCGTGCTTGCCATTTAATTAAGCTTAGTTTAATTAAAAACCTGGGGTTCTTTATTAGACTTGGTAATTGATTTAATTTTCTGTGGAATTCAATTGCCAAACACTCTATCGCGTGAACTCCCAAATTCTGGGGGGTGGAGGTGGACGATGAAAAGCAGGAGCTTCGTGCAGTGGGAGGTCTGCTCCCGGAGCTCTGGTGGACAGGGTCCCCCCACAGCCCCCTCCCCACGTAACTGGAGGTCTTGTCAGTTGAAGATTCCCACCAGAGCTGGGGGGTCCCCTTAACCAGGCGTTTTCTGTAACAGGAAAGATGCGCAGTCCTGGCAGGAATCAAGCATATTCTCGCTGTTGTGCAGCCGTCTGTCCCCACCATCCTCTCCAGGACTTTCTCATCTTCCAAGACTGAAGCTCTGTCTCCATGACACCCTCACCCTCCCTCTCCCCCAGCCCCCGGCACCACCACCCCGTTTCCTGTCTCTGTGTATCTGACTCCTCTAGGGCTCTCGTGGCCAGCCCTGGGGGTCTCGTGGTTGAGATTCGGAGCTTTCATCGCCGCGGCCTGGGCTTGTGTCCCGGTCAGGAAACCACACCACTGTCTGTTGGTTGTCACACTGTGGTGGCTGCCTGTGGCTGTGATGCTGAAAGCTAGGCCACCAGTACGTCCAATACCAGCAGTGTCACCCGTGGTGGACGGGTGTCAGAGGAGCTTCCAGACTAGACAGACTAGGGGGGAGGACCTGGCCACTCACTTCTGAAAAATTGGCAGTGAAACCCTATGAATAGAACGGAGCATCGTCTGACGTAGTGCCCGGTGAGAGGATGGCGCAAAAGGACCAGGCAGGGCTCCGCTCTGCTGTCCAGAGTCTTGAGAGTCAGAATCGACTGGATGGCGCTGACAACGAGGTCCCTCATAGAAGCGGGATCTTACAGGATTTGTCTTTGGTGTCTGGCTTTTTCACTCAGCACGATGTCCTTCAAGTTCGTCCACGTTGTAGCCTGTGTCAGGATCTCCCAGAGTTTCTTTTGGAGGTGATTTAAATGTTCTAAAATTGGCCTTAGTGATGGTTGCACACACCGTGAATGCACTGGAAACCACTGAAGTGTAGGCTCCCGCGGGTGTGTGCGTCGTGAGCAGAGGTTGGGGCCCGGCCGCCTGGCCACCTTCCCCTCCCCGGTCCTGGGAGGGGCTGAGCTTTAGAAACCAGAGGTCAAGTGTTTCCCAGCCATTTCCTATTGGTGGAGACATACATGTGGCTCCCCAGTGACGAGAAGCTTCTGGAAACTCTTGGTGCTGAGGATGGAGCCAGGTTTCTTCCCTGCTGGGACCCCCCCGCCCTGGCACGGCCTCTCAGCTGTCTCTGGCCCCCAGCCCCTTCCCAGCTCTGGCCTCCCCAGCAGCACAGGGAGCTTTCTGGGGCAGCTGCCTTGTCATAGCCGTTCTCTGAAGCTTAGTCTTGCCCTCACCTGGTCCCATTCCAGTGCTCCACGCAGCCATTCCCGGCACCGGCCTCCCGGCACTCGGAGCCCAGGGACCCCAAGCCCTCAGGGCCGGGAGGGCAGGGGCCGAGTGGATGGAAGCCCTGGTGTGCGGCTGGTGCCCTTGGAAGGCTGGCAGGAGCAACTGGGAGCAGGGCCTCCTCCTGCCGTGGCCACGTTGGGCTGTCTGCCCGCAGCAGTGGCAGACGTGGGCCTGTGCGGTTGGCACTGTCTGCCAAGCTCGCCACGCTTCCCAGGAGCTGAGAGTCAGGCCACTTGCTTTCCCCAAACGAGCATCTAGTGTTTGATTTCAATTAAAGCACCCTCAGGGGCCCAGAAGGTGGCAGGGGGGCCCGAGGGCACCACGCCGGCCGGGGGGCTTCTGCCCCACCGTGCCAGCCCTGCCCCTCAGCCCTGCGCCGCCTGCCCCCTCATGCCCTCAGTTCCCCTCGTGGGGAGGAGCCTCCAAGACGCCCCGTCTAGCCCGTGGGCCCACGGCCCTTCCCCCAGGCTGAATCTGGCGGCAATTTATTCTCCTGTTTTACATCGTAATATGGCCTGCCCGTGCTGTGTCCTATAGGTATTGATTTTTCTCTATTTTACTGGTTTTAACTTAATGACTAGAAACCCCAAACAAATAAAATTTCCTTTAAAAACTCAGGGAGATCAATGAGTGAGGGCTGGAATCACTATTCTACGAGCTGAAGGGACTGTCCCCTGGGCCACCCGTCGCCATCGCTCACGGCCAGAGGTTCCCCAGGGGCTCGGGAGGGAGTCCTGGGGTGGCGGCCGGGGAGTGTGCCTCGGGCTCACCGTTCCCCTCGTAAAGCGAGACCCCCGCCTCTGCCCGGTGAGGCCGTTTACAAGCTTGTCTCCAGGTTGTAAAACTGGGAAATCTAAACCTGTTATTCATGTTTCTGTGTGTCCCAAGCGGCCTCACCCTCAGTGACCTTGGAGGCTGCCCAGGGCACCAAGGATGGAGACGTCCCCGGCCAGTCCAGGGTGCAAATGCCTGGGGAGGAGATGGCCCCTTCTGAGGGCCTTTGGTTCCCGTGGGCGCCACTGAGGGGGTCGGGGGCACCTTCTGCCAGCGGCCCAGGAGGAAGGGCCCTGGTGATGTTTCCCTCAGGGACAAGTGGGGGCACGGTGAGCAGGGGGCCGTGTTGGGGCAGAAACTATCCTTGCTTCTGCTGGACCCCAGCGCCCAGTACCCCTGGCCCTGCGTGTGGATACAGGGGGCCTCTTGGAAACATTCAGGCACCAAGACCCCCAGCCCGAGTCACCGTGAGGGTCCCGGTTTCCCTCTTTGAGGGGCTGGGGAGCGGCCCATGGTGGCCCTGCAGCCAAGGTGGAGCCCCGCCCACTGCCCCCCCTCACTTGGTCTGGAGGACACCCTGTGCTCGCCCGGAGGCCACGCTGCAGCCCAGCTGCCTTCCTGACCCCAGGGTCTCCCAGGGTCCCAGGGCAGCAGGAGCACCAGTCTGTTTTAGGGAGAAGCAGAGGCAGAGTCCCGGATGGGGGTCCCAGCTCTGCCCCTTCCTGGGACACCTGGAACAGGGTCCCACCCCTCAGGACTCCAGGCGTGTGGGCACCCGAGGGACCCCCAAGGTGCTCGCTTCTGCAGATCTGTGTCCTCAAAGGTGATGGGTAGGTGGCCCAGCCACAAGGATGGACACTGGCGGCAGGAGAGGAGAAGGCCCGGGGTGGGGAGTGGCCCTGCCTTCCCTCTGCCTCCCAGATCTGCCCCCAACCCCACGGGACGGGACGGGACGGGGAGGGACTGACAGGACCCCCTTCTGACCCGAGGGCACCAAGCCTGTCCCCTCCCAAGTCTGATGCCTGGGAACGGGATCCTCCTGCTCCCTCCCCAGGGCCCAAGCCAAGGGTCCGGGTGGAGGCCGAGCAGGTTTCCTCTGGGGCAGGCTCCCACCCCTCTCGTTAGCATCATTTGGCACGGTTTTGGCCCAGCTGGGACCAGCGACGGAGAGATCAGAATCCCTGAGCCAGTGAGGCCAGCTGGGAAGGGAATGTCCAAACGCCTCCTCGGAGATGGGGTGGGCCCCTCGCCCAGAGCAGCCCCAGGTGTGCAGGAGAGGGGCCCATTCTCCGGATGGCCTGGGGTTGGTGAGTTCAGACAAAACGGCAGTTTCTGTTTGGGGACACGGACCATTTCTGAGTGGAGGTTCTTTCCCAGGCCGTGGAGGGGACGCCCTGCCCCCCGCAGCTGGAGCCCCCTCCACAGAGGTCTGCACATTTCTGTAGACTATGCGTCCTCCTTCCCCCAGGCGGGCAGCTCCCGGCTGCCCCTGGCCACCCCATCCCACCCGGGGCCGGCTCACGGAGGGAGTCTCTGAAACAAGAAGGACGCTGTTTGGAAGCACCTGCCCCCCCGACCCCCCGCTCCAGGGTCCTGCTTTGAGGGTGGTGGGGGTGGGAGGGCCGCATGGGCCCAGAAGCTAACTGTCCACCCTGGGAGGTGATCGAAGGCGTACCGCCCCTCCAACCTCCATGACACTGGCATGGCTGCCACGAGGACTTTCTTTGGGTAAAATGCTACAATCAGACGTTCCATGATGTGAGTGGGGACATCCCGGGGTGGCCCTTTAGCTTGATGTTCCCACACGCAGTCTGCTGGGCGGGGTCTGGGCCCACCGTTGGCTCAAGGAGGGACAGAGGAAGACCAGACCCACGGGCATGTTGGCTGTGCCTCCTCAGCCTGTGGTCCCCCTCCTCGGGCCTCAGTCTCCCTGTCAGCGCAATGGACTCATGCCTCTGGGCTGGATGAAATTGGCTGCTGGCACCCTTCACCCTGGAGGGGTCAGGCAATGGCCACCCGGCAGGTTCGCCAGTGCACACCCGGGCAGGCTCCAGGGCCGTCGGTGTGCAGCTGGAGGGGACTGGCAGGTGGGGTCTCCTCGCAGGGCCCAGTGACCAGGCCTGTGTGTTCTTCTGACCCTGCAGGACAGCAGAGTGGCCTGGAGAGAGGCTGGAGGGGGGTGAAATGGCCATGGAGAAGTGCGTGGCATGTGCTTGTCCACCTGCTACCTGGACGGCTCAGAGCTGTGGGGAGTGCCCACTCGGGGCTCTGGTCACTTCTGAACAGAGTAGGGCAGGCAAGTGGCCTCAGCCCTCAGCCCTTGATTCCCCATCTTCAAACAGGCCTGGCCTTTGTAACAGAGTCCTGAGGTGGTGGCGAGGACTCAGCAGGGCAACGCCCCCAAAGCCCCTGGCCCGGGGTGCACACTGGGCCCTCGAGCTGAGACAGCGAGCTGCAGAAACGATAGTAGGAGGAAGTGAGAGGAGTTTTGCTCGTGCGTCTTCTGTGGGAGGGCTGGGGGATTATAGCCCCACTGGACAGATGGGAACACTGAGGCCCGAGTAGGCGCGTGGTTGGGCCTGTGGCCAGCTGGGCCGCGGAGGATGCAGAGGCAAACCCCGGGTCTGACAAGAGCCTTGGGGGATCTTCTCGTCCCCCCAGCTCCCGGAGGGGCCAGCTTCTTCAGGATGTGGGCACCCTCGGCACCCATTGGCTCCCCTGCTCGGACACCCGGCCCAGGGTCAAGGGCAGCAGAGAGGTCGACCAGGAGGCGTCCTCAGAAGTCCAGTGACTAAAGTGCAAGCGAGGGGTGCCACGGCCTTTCTGTGATGAGGAAATCGTTGACTCGGGGTGGGGGGAGGGCGGGTGCACTTGGGGAAGGGGCGCCCCTCACAGGAGCCGGGGGGCTGGTGGGCGTGGCTGCTGCTGCTGCTAGGCGGGTCCCCGGGGGCCCAGAGTGTGAGAGGTCCCCGGGGCAGGGCCGGCTCGGGGGGCAGCGGAAAGGAGGGGTGTCATCCAAGGCTCCCAGGCCGCGCCTGCTCTGGACGGAACTCCAGCGGGGACTTCAGAGGCTTCCGCTCGGCCTTGGCTTGTTGACCCCCGACCACCGTCCAGGGCCCCCCGGTGAGGATGCAGGTCCCCTCCCTCCTCCTGCCTTTGGGTCCTCCCCTCATCCCCAAAGCAGGGGTGCTGCTTCTTCCGTTTCCTCTCCACAGACATCACTGCGAGATCTAGTACCTGAGCCCTGGAAGGTTCTGGAGCAGGGGATGCCCCTCCGCCCCCAGCCCACAGGTGGGACCCGGCCTCTGGTCACCTGGTGGGAAGCCCCTTGCTCAGGCTGCCTGTCCTTGGCCTCCAGGCAGAGCTGGTGTGAATCTGCCCATGGGGGCTTCATGCCAGCTTGGGGGAGGTGGTGCCATTGTCCAGGTGGCACGGATGAGCCTTGGGGAGGGCGGGAGTCCTCTGCCCCGGCCGGCTGTCCCGTTGCCCGGCACCCATGTGACCTGGGCCACGGGGTGGGAGGGCGCAGCGGGGAGGGTAAGAGTGAGGATTCGGGTGTCTGGCTGGGTATCGCTGGGCAAGCTCTTCCCCATTCCAGCCTCAGTTTCCTCAGCTGTAAAATGGGTGATGAGGCCGAGTTGTGAGGATTAAATGCAATGAAATGAGAGGAAGGGGCTCGTTCCTCGTTCTGCCCGAGAGCAACCACTTCAGGGCGACGGGATCCCCCGTGTGGCTGTCGAAGGGCCATGTCCCCACTTTGGACTCTGATGGTTCTGAAGGAAGAGTCCTCCCAAGGACGAGTGACTGCACTCCCCCCGAAGCCCCCAGTGGTCTGGCTGCCTCCCCTGCGCCTCACCCCCGAGGCACCAGGTCACCCTGCACTCACCTGAGACCACAGGCCCCGCCCTGGCCCTCCTCGCCAGGCCCAGGTCTTCAGAGAGCCTCACTCCCCCTCCAGGATGCCCAGCACTTCTGCAGAGGGGGCAGGCCCCGGGCAAGACCCTGAAGTCCCACCTCCTGGACAGGACATGGAAGGGAGCCTCCGGCCAGGACAGAGGTCTCCAGAGTCAGGGCAGGGGGTGGCAGGTCATGCTCATGGAAGGGAATGTGCACACGTGTGTGGTGTGTGCAGGCATGTATACATACAGCATGCAACATGCATGGGTGGCATGTGTGCTCACGCATGCACGTGTCACACAGTGCACAAATGTACTCATGTATGTTTGCGTGTGTGAGCATGTGTGACTTGTGTGTCAGTGTGAGTGTGTGTGCTCGTGATGGCCTGTGTGAGGCCACAGGCACCCGTCCTGGGGGCGGGGAGTGGGCACAGCCTGGGCGCCCGCCTCCCTCTGCAGAGCGGGTTAATCTGATCTCTGCCCGCCGGTGAAAAGCCCCCAATTGCCAGATGTTCTCCAGGTCAATTGTTAATGCTTCTCATCGATTATTTATGGGGCGGGATCCCGCTTTTCTTAGAAAAGCAGTGGCAGCAGAGCAGCGGGCTCAGGTTACCAGGTCCACAGGCGCCCACGCAAGAGGGGAGGTGCTGGGAGGGGCTGAGCCCTGGGCTGAGGCGGGACAGGGTCAGCATCCCGGAAACAGCCGCCTGAGGTTGGACAGGCCAGGGAGGGTCCCTCAAGGTCCTTGGTGAGCACCCCCACCCAGGCTCTTATCCCTTTCGAGCCTCAAAACGGCCCTCCAAGGGGGCCCCCCAGACAGAGGGGCAGAGGCCCTGGGAGGTGGCCCATCCAAGGCCACACAGCAGAGGGTCCCTTCTGTCCACTTGGCTTGGCAGCACTCCCCAGGGGCCAGCTTGTGTGGCAGGACCCGCTTAGGGCAGCTTTGTGGTCAAGGAGGCTGGGTCCTCTGTGCCTGGGCCTGCTGGGACCGGCCAGCGGCAGGTGGGGGCATGCAGAGCGGGCACACACCTCCCTCCCTGCCAACTCTCCATGCAGGCTGAAAGCTCCTTGTGGTGACCACAGCCGAGACTCAAGTCAGGAAGGACTGTTAGGGGTCAGCCCCGTCCCCTCCATGGAGACAGGGGCAGTGAGCTGCCCGGTCACCCAGTGGCCCAGGCAGGGTCGGGATGAAGGGCCCTGATGACACCCATAGGCCCAGTGATGATGTGGCGGCTGCAGCAGTGGGTCCCCTTGGAGATGCTGTGTGGCCCGTGTGGGGGTGGCCGTGGTGCTGGGTGCTCAGACCCAGGTCTGGGACCTCATTCTTGAGTCAAACGTAAGAGGCCGGGATCGCCTCTCCAGTTTCATAGAGCGAGAGGGCGTGGGGAGGGGAAGTGTTGCCCTCGGGGCCAGAGCAGATGGCCCAGGTTCAAGTCCAGGTCTTTAGGACTCCCGCTGACCCGAGCTGACCACCAGGAGGCTGGGCCTCCAGGGATCACGGCTGCCTCTGGGCAGCCCTCACACAACGTGCCCCCTCCACCCCTGAGTGGCAGGTACTGCCCTGGGTCCATTTCAGGGATGAGGAAACTGAGGCTCAGCGGCTGGTGTTGTGGTGATGGGATCAAGGCCACACGGTGAGTGAGAGGCAGGACTGGGACGGGAGCCCGCCGTTGAGACTCCCTGAGCAGCCCAGGCACATGGCTGTGTCTTGGGGTGCCCACAGCCAACACTGCCACCCACCCCGAGAGGAGACCACCCAGGCTGCTTCCTGCCCGGTCTGTCACCGCAGCACAGAAGGGGCAAAAGGACACGCGTCCCGTCCATGGCAGGTCCGATGTTGCGACATCCGATCGGGCTAGCCAGGCCTCATCAATACCCGCTTTCTGGGGCTTCTCTGGGGCTCCTGAATTATGCACGAGGCTGGGCCACGCAGGCGGCAGATGGTGGCACACAGTAACCAGAGCTCGGGCAGGCAGGCTGCCTAAGGGGGAGGCACGCTGGGCCCCTCCTGTCACGGGATCCCACTGTGCGGGACAAAGTCTGCCTGGTTGGTCCTGGGACCATCCCTCTTTGAATACCTTGTTTGCGCTGTCTGTCCTCAATGCCGTGTGGTTCTGGTGGGACCCCTCGTGCTTACAGAGCTCTGATGGGGCCGCGGGGGCCTGGACAGGCAGGTGCCTGTCCCAGCCTGGGGAAGGGTTCGGGAGGCAGGGCATGCCAGCCGAGACCTGGTCTCCTGGGAGAGGGGCCGGCACTAGCTGGGCAGCCAGGGCCGGGCTGGGGCAGGGGGCTCAGGGCCCAGATAAGGCTGAGACAGTGGGACCCCTCTGCCCAGCTGTCCCTGGAGCTGGTGTTGTCTGCCCCCAGCCCCTCTGAGCTGCTGGCAGAGCCTGTCTTTCAGTGAAACACCAATGTCATGGGCATCCCTCTGACGGTCATGGGGTGAGGGCGTCCCTGGGGGGCCACGGAGAAACCAACGGGGAGAACGTGCTTGGCCTCATGGGACAGGAGGGGAAGGTAGGTGTGCTGAAGGGTGGCACCTGAGGGCAGCAGTGGGCACCCTTGCCCCCAGGGTCCAGGGCCAGAGCCCCCCGTGGGGGTGCAGGGCAGAGATGTGGGGAGATCCTGCCACTAACGGGGCTTCCCGCTCACAGGGCTCAGACCTTTCCAGGACTCCCTGCTCCTCTCCATCCCAGCAGCTCTGACACCCACAAGACGGTCTTCCTGGTCCTCAGTTTGTTGAAATGGCAGCCCTGGGGGCTCTGCACACCTCCTGGCCTCACTCCCCAGAGGTCACGGTGTGCACCTACCCTCTCGGCCTCTCCCGGCCCCCACCCCCAGGCACCCAGCCCTCCTCACTCACCTCCCCCCTCAGCAGGAAGGACTTCCACACCAGAACATGCCTGCGGGAACAGCCGATCATTCCAGCCCGGGGGCAGCGATGCCAGAGCCCACCCCTGAGTACCCCTGGTCCCCCGGGTGGGGTGGGCCGAGCGCGTGTCTCCCAAACAATGATTTATTTCAGAATTAAGTGTATTACACCGAGAACTTGCCAGTTCCGTCCCGCCAACGTGCACAGGAAATCTGGCTAATTAAATATATTATGCAGTGTAGCCTTGATTGTTGGGAATGAATCAGTTTAATTACCGTGAGAATCACACACCATAATTAACATTACGGCTCTAAATCAAAGGCAGGGCCCTTTCCTGCTCCCCACCCTGACATGGGACACAGAGGGGCTCCCGTCAGACCCAGGAGGCAGGGCCGGCGGGAACAAGCCACCTGGGCATCTCCCCTCCTGGTCCACCCGCAGGCTCCCTTTTGGGGAAATGGGGCCGCAGTAGCCAGACTCCTTAGTCCTTCCTGGGGCTGAGCTGGGGGGCCAAGCTCTGCTCTGCACAAAATCCCTGGCCTCACAGTGCCAACATTCCAGTCGGGGAGACAGACAAGCAAAAGGAATAACCGGGGAAAGTGGATGGTGTTGTGATGGAGGGCAGCAGGCCAGGTGCTGATCTAGGTGGCCACCAGGAGGAGGTGGCCTGTGAGCTGATTCCTGAGCGGCAAGCAGGAACCAGCCACACGAGGCCCTGGAGGAGGGGAGCGGCAGGTGAGATGGGGACAGGAGGCGCCCAGGGAGGTCTGGGGAGAAGAGCCTGGAGGCCCTGGACCTCTACGGGGAGCCGTCTCCCACCCTGCCTCCCTCTCAGCCAGCACCGCTCACCTCATCTCCACGCTCTGCCCCTTATCGTGTGGCCCTGTCGCTGTGGGCCCCTGGGTGTGTCTGGGCCTGTGCTGTCTAGCCCTCCGGGGCAGCCTGAGTGGGGACAGGGCACCAAGAGTGGCTCTAGAAAGGCTGACCATGACCTTGGAGGCCCTGAGAGTCATCTCAGGCCATCCTTATTCCAGGTGCATCCCAACGTTCTCACGTCACTCCCGGCCCAGAAGCAGCTGCCTCCTCACTAGGGGGCCATGCAAGGAGAAACGGGGCTGTGACCCCAGACGTGCCTTGGGGCCTGCTCGGGCTTGGGATGAGCAGCTGACATCCTGACTTCTCTCTATGATGGGGCCAGAGTGGTGAGGCCCTGGGCAGAGGCTCTGGCCACAAGTCCCCCACTTGAAACCTGACCATCTTGAAACCCCACCATCACCGAGCCATCCTGGGGGGTCCTGAAGACTCCCTCTTTCTCCCAGAGCCCTTTCCTCAGAAGCCGTAATCTGATCAGCATTCAGGGGTGACGTCCATCTTCCCTGTGTCTTTAGGATCCAGCACTAGGCCCGGTCTGGGTGGGGGAGCACTGGACATCTGTGGAATGAAAGATGAGTGAGCATGTGGATGAACGACACCTTAGAAAATGAGGGGTCTGTGTGGCTCCCCCAGAGAGGGGGAGCGCGGGCCCCAGCCATCCTCCCACCCCATCCCGGGGTCTTCCATGGGTCTGGGGGCCTGAATTCCTATCACACTCACCAGAAAGTCTGATCAGGTGGGTGAGCCACAGGCCATGCTGTGAGGGGCAGATCTGGTCTGATTTTTCTCTTTATCGGACCTGATTTCCCACTACAGGGACTTGACCCATCTGGGGGTCCTGCGCCCGTGTTCCCAGCTCCTGCACCCTCAGGAAGTTCCCAAGGTCAGGGCCATTGGCTGACAGGACCAGGCCCTTGGGGTACCAGCAGGGTCAGGGGCCAGGCAGGGCCTCGGAGATCTGTTTCCGGAGAATACCCAAACAGCTGAAGGGCGAGGGCTTGGGGGCGGCCTGGGAGCCCCTGGTTCATTTTAATTTCATTTCCCTGATGAAACAGCAGGATCAATCGGGCTGACCATTTAGCAAGGTGTCTCCATTTGCATGCTTAAAAGATGCTGCGGTGGGGAGGGCCGGGTGGGGGAGGGGTGGACGTACTTCCGGCTGATTGAAGCCAGGCTCATTTTGGGTAAAGGGAATTTAATTTCCAAGTGCGCACCCGGAATAGATTGCGGCCGCCCACAGGACGCCCGTGCCAGAGGAGCCTTGGAAAAAGTGTCTTTAAAGAGATGATGCGAATTTGCTCCGTGTCACTTCCCTTCAGCGTCTCTGTCCAGCCGCCCGTTTTAGCCGGAGTTATTATTGATCTTTAAACGCTGGAGGTTTCCCAGCCTTCTGGAGAAAGGGGAATTTAGTCCCCGTGAAGGTGACGGGTGGAGCATCCCGTGGCTTCCCCACTTCCCCAAGAACTCTCGCTGCAAAGGACCCCCATCTGACCTTCAGCTCAGAGCCCACAGTGCACTGCCTCATGCTGGGGCCCAAGGGGGTCTGGTCCCTGAGGGTCAGGAAGCCGTGGACCCTGCTCTCTGGGCTGCCTGTGGCCGCCTGGTCCATCCTTCATGCGACTAAAGCCACACCAGACCCAACTGCCTTGGGGCTCAGCAACTTTGGGTGAGGGGGAGCGGGTCCCCCGAGGGTTGGAGCAGCTGCCCTCAGCCGAGCCCCCTCCTGTGGCTGTGCAGTGGTGTGGTCCCCGTGAGATGCTGCAGCATGTGATTGTGATCACAAGAAGAGGGGGCTGAGGGAAGGGCTGGGCGGGGGCCTACCGTTCGGGAACACCCTGGACCCATACTCTGACCACCTTGGGTCACTCTCTGAGCCCTGCAGACATGGATCTGCCGTCCTTCAACCATGAGGGTGGCCCTGCCCAGGCCTCTGCTCAGGACAGGAGCCAGCACAGTACCTTCCTCCTCCGGGATCAGGGCTCTACGCTGGGCTGGGGTCTGGACCCAGGGGGAAGACTGCCACAGGGACCAGGGCCCAGTCTGCCACAGGGACCAGGGCTCAGTCTGCCACAGGGCTCAGGGCTCAGTCTGCCACAGGGCTCAGGGCTCCATCTGTCACAGGACTCAGGGCCCACTGCCTCTGCTGCCCTCTCTTTGAAGGGCCACCTGGTAGGTGACAGTGTAACTGCCCTGAGACACTGCAGGAAAGGGGGCCACCCAGGGCAGTACCAGCTCTCTCACCTGCCAGCTTCGAGACTTTGGGCAGGTCACTCAAACTCCACCCTGCGGTTTGCTCCTCTGTAACATGGGTGCAACAGCAGTGAGCGTGGAGACTCAGTGAGCACTCACAGGCCAGACGCTGAAAGCAGGGCAGGCCGCAGCGCGGGCTCTGGGTGGGCCACGCGGATTCTGAGCATAATGGGTTTTCCGTTCCCGACGTGGACTGAAACGGGGACACTGTTCCTGGGATGCACAGTCAAATCCGCCCCAGGACCAGTTTAAGAAGCTGATCACAGAGTTTCCACAGGACTCAGCCTAGGACAAGAAGGGTGCAGGCGGCCCGTCCCTCCCGTCCTGCCCTCGCCTGCTACACTGAAGCCCTCTGTGGGCCTGGGGGAGGTGCCCTTTGGACTCCCTCCAGGGTCAGAACGGGGCCTCTGTGGGTCGAGGCTGCTCACGGAGAGAGAGAGTGAGGAGGCGGCACGTCTGAGCTGCATTCCAGGCCCGCGGGTCTGTCCGGGTCTCTATCACCAGGCCCTCGAGCTGGCCAACGCCAAAGCCAAGACCTCGGCCCCTAAAAGGGGCTGGACAGGAACTTTGAAGGAGTGGGCAGCGCCTTCCAGGAGGCCTCGGATCTAATGCCCCCAGCACAGCATTTGGGGCTGTGCTCCTGGGAAGAGCCATTAAGAAAACGGTGGGGCCTCCACTGCCCGGAATATTAGATAGCCATTTATAATGACAAGCACGGGGAACACCTTAGGCTAAATATTAAGCCACAGGGAGAAAAGGCAGGGACACAGCTGAGTGTACAGAATGGCCTTGATGTGTCAAGAACAAGAGCCTGAGAACGGATGGAAGAGGAGCCGCTGTGCGCGGGCTGCCTCCTGGGCTCAGGGGTGGGGGGGTCTGTTTCTTTGGCTTCTAGACACTTTTCTGAATTTTACAGATTTAGGACACTGAGCATGTCTGATTTCAATCACCAGGGAAAAAGTGGAAAATTAAAATGCAGCAGCCAATAATCTGGCAGTTCCCCAAACGAGTAAGCACAGGGTGGCCCCATGACCCAGCCACTCTACTCCTCCATGTGTCCCCACAAGAAATGACAACTTCCCTGCAGACAGAACCCGCACACCTGTGTTCACAGTGGCCCTGTTCCCAAGCGCCAAAAGGTGGAAATGGCCCACATGCCCACCAACACATGGGGGATGGACAAAACGTGGGCCGTCCACAGGGGGGACATCATTCAGCCAGAACAGGAGTGAAGCCCTGAGACGCGCTACGGCATGGGGAGCACGGAAGCTTCACACTCGGTGAAAGGAGCCAGACACAGAAGGACACACATAGTGTGATTCCATTTATGTGAAATGTCTACAATTAGGCAAATCCACAGAGACAGAAAGTAGATCAGTGGTTGCCAGGGGCTGGGGGAGGGGGTCTATGGGGGTGATAGCTAATGAGAACAGAGGTTTTCTTCTTTTTTCAAATAAATCTTGTTTTTTAGAGCAGTTTTAGGTTCACAGCAGTATTGAGAGGAAGGTACAGAGATTTATCATAGACCCTTGACCCCACACATGCACGGCCACCTCCATTACCAGCAAACCACCCCCCCGCCCCCGCCCCCCACCACCCCAGAGTGGTCCATTTGTTATAACTGAGGGACTTACACGGACACATCATCATCTCCCAGAGTCCACAGTTGGCATTAGGGGCCCTCCTGGTGTTCCACGTTCTACGGGTTCTCACAGGTGTGTAAGAACTTGCCTCCACGATTATAGAGTTACACAGACTCTATAGTCCTCCTAAACATCCTCCATGGTGCCCCCATTCATCCCTCCCCCGCAACCCTGGCAACCCCTGAGCCTTTACTGCCTTGATAGTTTTGGCTTTTCCAGAATGTCACGTGGTTGAATCCTACAGCAGGTAGCCTTCCCTCAGTTTTACTGAGATATAATTCAGTGAGATACAGCAGGTAGCAGTCGGCTGTCCAGCACGATGGTTTGATATACGTACATACTGGCCAATGGTCGCCAGGATAAGTTCAGTTAACATCCATCGCCTCACACAGTTACAACTGCTTTTTCTTATGACAAGAACTTTTTGTGTTTGTGAGGAAGATGGGTCCTGAGCTAACATCTGTTGCCAATCTTCCTCTTTTTACTTGAGGAAGATTGTTGCCGAGCTAACATCCACACCAGTCCTCCTCTGTTTTGTGTGTGGGACACTGCCACAGCAGGGCTTGATGAGCAGTGTGTAGGTCCACACCCAGGATCTGGACCGTCAAAGCCCGGGCTGCGGAAGCAGAGTGCGAGAACTTACCCACCACACCACTGGGCTGGCCCCTGATAAGAACTTTTAAGATCTACTCTCTTCTCAACTTCCAAATATACAATATTTGTAACTGTAGTCACCATGCTGTACACGACAGCCCAGAACTTACTTATCTTATAACTGGAAGTTTGTACCTTTTGACCATCTTCACCCATTTCCCCCTCCCCCAACCCCTGGCGACCACCAATCTATTCTCTGTATCTATGAGATCCGTTTTTTCAGATTCCACATGTAAGTGAGATCATACAGTATTGTCTTTCTCTGTCTGTCTGACTTATTTCACTCAGCATAATGTCCTCAAGGTCCATCCGTGTTATCACAAATGGCAAGATGTCCTCCCTTTTTATGGCAATAATATTCCATTGTATATATTTACACCACATCTTCTCTATCCACTCATCCGTCGACGGGCACTTAGGTTGTTTCCATGTCTCGGTTATTGTGAATAACGCTACAGTGAACGTGGGGGTGCATATATCTCTTCAAGAGAGTGATTTTATTTCCTCCAGATAAATACCCAGAAGTGGACTTGCTGGATCTTATGGTGGTCCTATTTTTAATTTTATAGGGACCTCTGGACTGTTCCCCGTGGTGGCTGTACTGCCTTCCAATCCCACCAGCATCGCACAGGGCTCCCTTTTCTCCACATCCTCGCCAGCACTTGTGTTTCCTGTCTTTTTAGTCATCTCCATTCTGACAGGTGTGAGGGGCTGACGGGTCGTGGTTCTGACGTGCGTGTATGCAGCCTCTTTGGATTGGCTCCCTTCACTTGGTAACACGCGTTTAAGTTTCCTCCATGTCTTTTCACGGCTTCTTAGCTCATTTTTTTTAATCAGTGAATAATATTCCTCTGTCTGTCTGTACTGCAAGTTATTTATCCATCACCCACTGAAGGACATCTCGGTTGCTTCCAAGTCTTGGCGATTATGAATAAACCTGCTATAAACGTCTGCGGGCAGGTTTTGTGTGGACGTTAGTTTTCAGCTCCTTGTGTGCACACGGAGGAGCACGAGGCTGGGTCGTACGGAAAGAGCAGGTTTAGCTGTGTAAGAGGGTGCCAGACTGTCTCCAGGGTTTCTTTTTGAGATGATGACAGTGTTCTAAAATTGATTGTGGCGATGGGTGCACAACTCTGTGAATGTGCTAAAACCCACTGAATTGTGCACTCTAAGTGGGTGAATTGTATGGTGTGTGAATTACATCTCATAAAGTTATTTATTTTTTTATTTTTCCTTTTTCTCCTCAAAGCCCCCCGGTACATAGTTGTATATTTTTAGTTGTGGGTCCTTCTAGTTGTGGCATGTGGGACGCCGCCTCAGCATGGCCTCACGAGCGGTGCCATGTGTGCGCCCAGGATCCAAAGTGGGGAAACCCTGGGCCGCCAAAGCGGAGAGCGTGAACTTAACCACTCAGCCACGGGGCCAGCCCTAATAAAGTTGTTTTTTAAGAAGCGGCAGCCCCAGCTGATCGCAAGTCAGGGCAGGGGAGGGTGGATCCCTCCCCTCCTCCTCGGGGCAGGGGCACCCACTGGGGGCAGCGGGCCAGATGGCACGTTCCTGGGGCCGTCCCCCGTGCCTCTGCCCCTTGGGGCCCCAGGGAGCTGGCTGGGTGGCAATCAGTGCTGGTGACAGGCTGAAAGGCCAGATTAAAAGCGCAGAAGGGACCTCCGCGGGTCGAGGTCGATAAATCTTGTCGGCCGCCGCGGCCTCCCTCCCATTCTGTTCAGCAATCTGTCCGGCTGCCTTGCCCGGCCTGGTTGCTCCCCATTACCTCGGGGGAAGAGCCACAAATCACTGTGACAGACCAATCCACGGGCCAGGAAATTTTTATACACGTTGCCTCTTGAAGGATGACCCTCCCTCAGCAGCACATCAGAATAAATCTCTTCAAAAACTTTCCCCTGCCCGCCTCCCCCTCTGCACCCAGAGGCTGGCAGCCTCCCGTCCCCTGCCGGCCCATCCCACCAGCTCCCCAGCCGCCCGCCGGGCCCGTATCTGCCCTGGGTGTCCGAAGGAAGCAGCCCCCTTGATCAGGTCCTGATGGATGACGGAGACGCTCTGACTGCGAGTCCGTCCCGCACCCGGTCACGCCAGGCTCTGAGGGCGGACGCCACTGGCCCCTCGGCCCACAGCCTGATGGCATCAGGCCGTCCAGGCAGGGCCGGAACGCCTCATCTCAGCAGGAAGAAAGAAAGCTTTATAAAATAACTCAGAGGAAACTTAAAACACTCCGACACCAAGAAATTGCAAATGAGGAAATATGATGGATTGTGGGTTGAAAGGAGGCGACTTCTGCAGGCAAAATTGATCCCTTGGAAAATGTTTTTGTCTGCTATGAAGAATGGGCAATATCTTGCTGGGGCTCGAGAGCTATGAGCCCGAAAATAATTTGCTTTTGATTTCTTCTTAGTCTCTGAGCTCAGGAGCCCGGGGCTGGCGGGGTGCTGCATGGGCTGTCCCCATTGGGGCCCGAGGGGGCGCCACCCCAGGCTGCCTTGTTTGCTTCAGGCTCCCCTCCCTGTGTCCGGCCATCTATTCAGAGAGGGTCTCCCTCAGCTGACAGAGCTGATGTGCCCGCCTAGTGCTCTCTGTGGCCCCCGGCCTCCCCCTTCAGTTTTCCCCAAGCCTCTAGTCCCCGGGCCAGGGGCTTTCAAAGACAAAGCAGAAAATCGCATGGTTATCTGCTGGGAGAACTTGCAGAAACCAGACGACCTCTCCCCTCCTGGTTGCACTGGTGACATTGCAATCAGTGGTCAATCTCGGCACGCTAGAACCAGAGGGGTCCACCCCAAGCCCCTTCGCCTGCAGATGGGGAAACTGAGGCCAGAGAACAGGGTCATCACCAAGAACCAGAGTGGAGCTACACTTGAGGGGAGCTTGGTTTTGTGGAAGGACATAAGCCCGGGACTCCAGCCCATGTGGGGACGGCCCCTAGAGTTGGCCATGTGCTGGGCAAAGCCACGGCGAGGGACAGAGCCGTGAGTGCAGCACCGCCAGGCGGAGGCTGCTCCCTTTGAGCCTCAGTCCCCCTGGAGCACAGGAGACCGCGGACCCCTGCTCCTCCCCAGTCCCCTGAGGGGGGTCTCCGGGTGGGTCAGGGCGGCTGTCCCACCCTCTCCAGGTGAGCCTCGTGCCCAACACGTCTTGCAAGTCTGACGACGTCCCTTCCTCAGACATCTCCTCGGGATCTGTGAATGTCCCACCTGCCAGGGTGGCCGGGACTGGGGTCTGGGGAGGTGTTGCCCACGGCGGTCTCATTCCTGTGGCAGCCACCACATTTCCAGGGACATGGGGCAGCTGCCTGTGACAGGAGCACTACGTGAGGGCTGCTGGGGCCTGGAGCCTCTGGGAGCAGGTGCCTGGAGTTGGCTGGTGGCTTTCCCCCTCCTTCAGGTCGCAGCATCTCCCCAAGGCCATTGTGCTGTGCTTTTCCTTTGGGGGGAAGCACAAGTGACAAGTGACATTTCTTGGAGGAAGAAAGGGTGGAGAGGATGGCAGCTACTTTGTGACCTCATAGCGGTCAGGCCTCTGGCCTCGCTGGCTGACCACTCCTCTCCCCACATCCCTGCAGACGAGACATGGGCAAACCTGCCCTGGGTCCGTGGGTTCCAGTAAAGCTGTGTCTGCAGACGGAGGCGTGTGTGGCCCGGGGCACACCCGTTTCCCTTTTCCCTTTTGTGCCGGGAAGCAGAGCCGAGTTCCTCCCCTGTCCGCAGGCTCTGGGACCCTCCCCTGTAGGAGCTGAACGTGTGGGTTGTCTTGGAGCCTTCCGGAAGGAGGTGACTGACTGTGAACCTTCCAAAGTGGTTCACCCAAAAACGTCGAGTGCAAGCCGCGTCCTAACCCCCCCAGGGCCGGGCAGAGCCTGGTGTGGATCTTCCCGCTGATGGACAGGAAGCTTCCTCAGACCGCCTGGAGACCCCCACCCAGGGATCCCGGCAGCAGTGGGGGCTGACCCTGCCACCGGCAAGATGAGGGGGATTTAAAGAACCCGTCCCACTGCCCTGGGGAGGATCAGAGCCCCGACCTGCTCCCTGGGAAGATTGTAAACCCACAAGGACTCGCCTTCAAGGCCGCGGCTCTGTGGTGGAAGTACCTGCCCTGTGCGTTTCTCAGAGCCTCTCACACTCAGGTGGGGAGAGGACCTGGCACCCCGCTGTGATCTATTTGCATCGCCTTCGGATGCCGGACTGGGCAGTCTATAGCCGGCCGCACACGCATGCACGCCAGCTTATTTTTCAAACAATTGATGGATTTCGCAGCGACTTTCTCCATAGCACATCACCTGTGGCTGCCCCACCCCCTCACCCTGCACCACTCGTTCCTCCTCCAGTCTTTAACGTTCCTCACCTGATGGCCTGATGGGTGGAACCGGGAAGGGCTCTCGAAAAGACTAATTCTCAACTTAGCGGAGGTCATCGATCATGGTCACTTTCAGACGTCGACTTTGGAGGCGAAGGGGGTGCGGAAAGCAGGATCCTCAGTGGGAATGCGGGAGCTGGGGGGCACGGGGACTCCACCCACAAAGCTGGCGCCTGATGACCCCAGTCTCCCAGACCTTTCCCAGTGACCTCGGGCTGGGCTGTGAACGTCGCCCCTTGGTCTCCAAGTCTGGGAGGAGGGGGTGGGTTTGGGGCCGGTTCGGGTGCCTGCGTCCCCCACGGGCACTCTCCGAGCTCTCACATGGGTCTGGATCTGAGAGAAGCAGGGCTGTTGGCGCCTGGGGCCACCAAGAATTTTAAATCCACCTCGTGGAGACAGCCTCCAGCGGGAGCCCCACATATGCCCCATCCCCTGCCCCCTCCCCAGAACAGGGTCCCCAACCCGCCCCCTGGTGAGGTGTGGTCAGAGGCTCCAGGACACCCACATTGGGTACAATCTGATGTTTCTACCTCGGGCAGCTGGGTTGAGCCCTCTGTCAGCCTCTGGTTACTTAATTTAAAAGAAAACTGTCTCCCAGGAGCCAGGCACCGAGCCGCGGGTCTGCACAGGGCTCCCGTCGGGACTCACAGACAGGAGGTCATGGCGGCCCGGGGCTGGGGGGCGGGTTACCCAGAGCCGGAACCAGGAGTCATGCTGTGGGGAGCAGATCGGGAGAAGCTGCTGGACGGAGACCAGGGGCTCGGGCTGTGCCCCCAGCAGGCTGGAGCCTGCGGGGGGGCGGTGCGCAGTGTGGCTGCACCCCAGGCTGGCTGGGGGCTGCAGGAGCCGGGGGGGTCTGAAGTGCAGCCCTGCTCCCTGTGAGCCGGCCCCTGACCCTGGGGTGGGTTGCTCCCCTCTCTGGTTATTCCCTGGGCGGAAGGCGGGCAGAACGAGGTGGGCCAGGGTCAGCCAGCAGCTGGGAGAGAGCAGCCTCTCTTGATGTCCACAGATGGGTGCGCTGCCTCAAGAGCGGCTTCCCCTTGGTGGGGCAGGGGAGCGAGGGGCGCCGGCGGGCAGCTTCTCAGGGCCACCGGCTCCTCCAGGCCTCTCCCCTCCCAACCTGCACCTGGAAGGAGGGGCGGGCGGGCGGGGTGGGGGCAGGAAGCTGCGGCCCTCGGCTGATTATATTAGACAGACCACTATTGATCCAGCTCCGGTTTATCCCTGGTGCCTCATTTCAATAACCAGCAGTTTGAAAGAATTAGCAGGGGACGCTACTGGCTCCCCTCCCCCCTTCTTCGGAGCCCTCGTTTTCCTCCGGATTTGTCAGGAAAGGAAGATTTACGAGGATTCAGCTAAGATTCTCATTTGTTCCTGGGACGCAGGATCGTGCATCGAGGGCACGGCAGCGCCCTTGTTGTTTACACGCCCTTACACGGGGCCGCGGGAGGTGGGGCGACTGGGAGATGTCACCAAACTGGAGTTGGCTTCACCTTGGGAGAAACCATCGCGAGGCAGCCTGGGGAGGGGGAGGGGATAATCCCTGGGCCGACTCAAGGTCATGACGGGCCAGCCCTGGGCAAGCGGCGGTCACACCCCCTGGGCCTCAATTCCTCGTCTGCAACAGCAGGGGAGGTGCCAGATGTGCGGGTGTGTGGTGTGTGGGCATCTGTGTGTGTGTGCGCAGGCACGCGCTGTCTGGGCCGTGTTATAACTGCACCCCATGGCCGATTTTATTTTCTGTTTTCTACTCATTGCAACAGACATTTTCCCAAATTATTAAATACTGGTTTAAAATTTTTTTTAAATTTATTTTAATTTTTTTAAAGATTTTATTTTTCCTTTTTCTCCCCAAAGCCCCCCAGTACATAGTTGTATATATTTTAGTTGTCGGTCCTTCTAGTTGTGGCATGTGGGACACCGCCTCAGCATGGTCTCATGAGTGGTGCCATGTCCGCGCCCAGGATCCGAACCGGTGAAACCCGGGGCCGCCGAAGTGGAGCGCGCAAACTTAACCACTCGGCCATGGGGCTGGCCCCCTAAAAATCTTTTAAATTATTTATTTTTTGGTGAGGAAGATTGTCCCTGAGCTAACATCTGTGCCAGTGGTCCTCTATTTTGTATGTGGGGCGTGGCCACGGCATGGCTTAATGATGAGCGGTGTGCAGGTCCACACCTGGGATCCGGACCCCAGGCCGCCAAAGCAGAGTGCACAAACTTAACCACTGTGCCACCGGGCCGGCCCCTTCAATACTCATTTTGAAAACTATTTCTTTAGTGGCTGAAAAAATCCTCCGTGGGTTGGTTGTAGCATAGCACCTGGAAGGGTTTCCCTGACGTTTAGACATTTGGGAGGACGCTGTTCCTGTGCCAGCGTGAATAACGCTTCCCAGGCCAGGCCGCTGCAGCCCAGCGGTTCCCATCGCCCGGAACCCACAGGGCTCCCCCGCCCCGAAGCCTCCTCCCTCCCATCACTCCCAGCCCGGCTTCTGAACCGCTTTCCTGAGGCCTGGCCTTCCTCCAGGGGGGAGCCTGGAGGGCCTGGCTGGGTTTGCAGTTACAGCATCACCAGCATCAGGGACAGTACGTGGCACGCTGCCCCCTCGGTGATTTTTAAAATCGATTCTGACAATCATTGCCTTTTCCTTTTGAACAATTTTACTGAGGCCTAGTTGACATGCCATACAATTCACCCACTTCAATTGTACACTTCAGAGGGTTTTGTTATACTACATTATGGATTTTTAAAATTACGGTAAAATATATTTAAAATTTGCCATTTTATGCATTTTTAAGTGGACAACTCAGTGGTATTAATTACATTCACCACGGTGCGCAGCCACCACCACCATCTATTTCCAAAATTTTCCGTCATCCCAACCTGAAATTCTGTCTCCGTTAAACACTCACGCCCCAGCCTGTCCCCCAGCCCTTGGTAATGACCAATCTGTTCCCGCCTCTCAATTTGACTGTCTAGGACCTTGCACAAATGGAGTCCTGCACCCTGTGGCCGTCTGTGTCTGGCTTCTTTCACTGAGCACCATGTTTTCAAGGTTCATGCACGTGGCGGTGTGTTGGGGTTTCCCTCCCTTTGTGGAGAATAACGCAGTCACTGTCTTTTCCTGGGGTGTTTAGACCGTTTACATTTAGCGCAATTGTTGCTGCCACCTGCTATTTGTTTTCTGTTTCTCTAACCTGCTCTCTGTTCCCTTTTCCCTCATCTTCTGCCGTCTTTGGGTGAATTAAGTATTTTTAGGGTTTCACTCTCTCCTTTGTTGGCTTATTCGTGATAACTTTTTATTTCGTGTTTTCAGTCGTTGCTTTAGGGGTTGCACATCTTAATTTATCCCAATCTCCTCCAGGTGAAGTCACGCCCCTCCCGTAGGTGCGGCAGCCTCACCACAGCAGACTTCCGTCCCTTCCCCAGGCCTGCAAGCTGCTGTTTCACGCTTCTCATATGGCATAAACCCCACATGACATTATTACAAATATTTTGCCTTAATTATTTTTAAAGATTTTTTTTTTCAGTTAGAAAGAAAGCATTTTATCAGTCCTCGTGAAAAGACACATTTCCAGCACTCTTTTTTTTTTTTAAAGGAAGATTAGCCCTGAGCTAACATCTGCTGCCAATCCTCCTCTTTTTGCTGAGGAAGACTGGCCCTGAGCTAACATCTGTGCCCATCTTCCTCTACTTTATATGTGGGACGCCTGCCACAGCATGGCTTGCCGAGTGATGCCATGTCCACACCCAGGATCCAAACCAGCGAACCCCAGACCGCTGAAGCGGAATGTGTGCACTTAACTGCTACGCCACTGGGCTGGCCCCAATTCAGCACTCTTTATTCCTTTGTGAAGACTTGTCTTCCCATCAGGAAGAATTTTCTTTTTGTCTGAAGGATTTCCTTTAACATTCCTTGTAGTGTGGGTTTGTAGTGGTTGGTGAAGAATTCTTTCTGCTTTTTTACGCCTGAAAAGCCTTTCTTCCACTTTCGTTTTTGAGAGAACCTTCGCCGGTTGTAGAAGGCACCGTTGATGGGGAGTTTTTCTTTCAGGTCCTGAGGGATGCTGCTCAGCTCTCCTCTGGCCTGCCTTGTTTCTGATGCGAAGTCGCTGTCCTTCCGTCTTCATGTTTTTCCCCACTGGCTCTGTTTGAAATGTACTCTTTATCACTGCTTTGAAGAAATTCCACGTGCTTCAGTGTCGTTTTCTTTGTATTTCTTGTGTTTGGGTTTGTAGAGCTTCTTGGATCTGTGGGTTTATAGGTTTCATCGATTTGGGAAGGTTTTGGCCATTATTTCTTCCTGTTTTCCTCCTTCCCTCTCCTCTCCCTCAAGGATTCCAACGGGGCCGTTGGGCCACTTGAAGCTGCACGGCTTCACCTGGTCATTTTCTCTCTGTGTTTCACTTTGGGCAGATTCTATCACTGTCTTCAAATTCACTCATAGTCCCTTCTTTAGGGTCCACTCTGATGTTAATTCCATCCAGTGTGTTTTTCAGCCCCAGAAACTTGCTTTGGGTCTTTTTTTGTATCTTTCATTTCCCTCCTCGACATGCTAAGTCTCCCCTTCTCTACCTTCTAGAACAGATGGAACGCGGCTGTAACAACTGTTTCAACGGCCTTGCCTACTGACTCCCTCATCTGCGTCGTTTCCGAGTGTTTTTTTTTTTTTCTTTTTTTGGGGAAGATTATCCCTGAGCTAACACCTGTGGCTAATCCTCCTCTTTTTGCTGAGGAAGACTGGCCCTGAGCTAACATCATTCCCGTCTTCCGCTACTTTATATGTGGGACGCATACCACAGCATGGTGTGCCAAGCGTTGCCTTGTCCACACCCGGGATCCGAACTGGTGAACTCCAGGCCACGGAAGTGGAACGTGCAAACTTAACCGCCATGCCACCAGGCCAGCCCCCCACTCGTTTTACTGATTGAGTTTTCTCCTTGTTAGGGGTCATATTTCCCTGCTTCCTTGCATGCCTGCTAATTTTTGCTTGGATGCCAAACATTGTGAATTTCGCTTGTTGTGTGCAGGGTATTCTCGTGTTCCTGTAAATCCTCTTGAGCTTTGTGCTGGGAACACTTTGCTCCTTGAGAGGCTAGCCTCTGAGCTCTGTTAGTCTGTTAGACCAGAGCACCGTTACTTCATGGCTAATTTTGCCCCAGTCCTCAGGCAAGACCCTTCTGAGTGCTCCACCTGAAGCCCCGCATGTTGTGGTGCTGTTCCGTGCTGCGTGGTGTGCTCTAGCCCCGAGGTCACTCTGGGAGTTCCTTTCCTCACACGCCTGTGCTGATGCATCCAGCTGGGCCCCTGAGGGGAAGCTCTGCCCTCTCTGGGGCTCCTGTCTCCACGCAGCCGCCTCCCCTCTGGGACTCTGTCCCTGCCTTTTCAACGCTGTCTCCTCAACTCGGGGAGACTGTGGGCTCTCACTGGGTTCCCCTCCCTTTGCTGGGCCTGGCAGCGAGCTGAGGCAATTGGGGGCTCACCCCATTTGCCTCCCATCTCGGGATCACTCTACTGTGCTGCCTGTCTTTTAACGTCCGATGCCCATTGTTTTATATATGTTGCTGCTGTTTCTTTTCAGCACAAGAGAAAATTCAGCCCCCGTTACTCCATCATGGTTAGAAGCAAAAGTCCTCTGATGGTTTAATAAATATTTCTAGGCGAATAAATGAATAAGTGAATGAATAATGCTGCCAGCATGCCTTTGAGCAAAAAGCTTTCTCTTTCCTCCTGCTCAGGCTGATTGTTACTGCCTCAGCTCCACGCGGGCAGCGGCGGGTGTCCTGTCTGCCTCGTGTCATGGTGCCTGCTCCATGGTTGGTGGGCAGAGCTGGCTGGCTATGTGTTGACCCCCAGAAGCGCAACTAGGAGGTCAACAGGTGTCAACATTTGTAAGACCCTTGACCCACGTGGCCCGGATGCTTCCTAATCCTCGTGGATCCATCCCGACATGCAGCCTGGGCTCCTGTGCTCGAGGCAGGAGGTGAGGAGAGGAGGAGGCTGTGGGTGGTGGTCCGCCGTTCCTGGGCTCCTCCTCAAAGCTCAGGAAGAGGGGCTGCAGGCTCCTCTGCCATGAGCTCATCTGACCAGTGGGGATAATGGGGGTGCCAGAGGGGCCCCTTCACCAGAGGTACTACTGGCTTGTAGGGCAGGGTGCACCGCCCCCGAGCGCTGACCACATGGCTGCCCAGTCCCGAAGCCCTGGCTGATGTGGCTCCCTCGAGGGCCTGGGGCCAGGCTGAGCGCAGGTGGGGAAATGGCTAACTTCCTCCTGACACAGGGCAACGGCCTGAGGGCTGCCTTATAAAAGAGTTACGGGATGCAGGCGTTTCTGGGCACAGCAGATGCCCGGGCGTGTGCAGGGAGGCGTGAGGAGTTCAGGGGGCTCTGCTCTCCTGGAGAAGCATCCCCAGCCTGACTGACCCCTAGCTGGGGGCCTCACTGGACTTCATCCCCGGAGGGGGGCCCCTGGAGCTCTGCTGGTGCATTTCAGGTACCATGTGGGTCACAGCCTCATGCTGGGGTGGGGGCGAAAGTCAGGGGAGCAGAGGTCAGGGTGCCCAGTGCGGAGGGGTCAGGCCGAGAGGGGAGGCTGAGGCTGGAGGGAGGGCCAGTCTCTTCCTACATATGCCACACCCCCTGCCGTGACCTCAGGGCTAGGAGGTCTCTGAAGAAGAGACCCCCAAGTGCCCCTGGGGCAGCACTGGGAGAGGAGATGGTGGGGCTGTGGGGGCCGGGGGAGAGAGAGGAGCCTCCATTGGGCAGAGGGCCTTGTGCCCGCTTCCACCTGCCCTCCCGGGAGGCCCAAACCCCCACCCGGCCATTCCCGATGATGGATCGCAGAGGCTGCCCTGATGCAGCAGATGTGGGGCTGCACTTGGCCTCAATTGCTCCCCGGGGGCCCCAATCGATGGCGGCCCCTGCGCTGCCCGAGCAGCCTGTGATGAATGACTCAGGATTGATTTTCACTTAATTGACAATTTGGTGAACCTGTTTGCAAAATCCCAGGTTGGACCCCAGAGGGAGCCTGGCGGTAACACATGGTGGGGTCGATGCTACCCTGGCCAGGGTGGCAGCCAGGGGGCAGCAGAGGCCAGCAGCCCTAGGGTGGGGGAGGGGCGGGGGGGGCTCTGTGCCAGGGCTGAGCCCTCTCTGTGCCCACCCAGGGGACTCACTGCCTTGGGAAGGGGTGTGTAGGAGGCTGTGAGCCCAGCTGGGATGGGGGGGCTCCCGCTCCAGTCAGGGACCCCCGGAAGTGGGTGCTGGCCCCAGGGGTCCCGAAAGCAGGTTGAAATCCCTGGGCCGGGATTTGATCCTGGCTCAGCCCCTGTCAGCTCTGTCTCCAGGGTCCTGCCTCGGAGCCTCTCTCGACCTCAGTTTCCTCTTCTGTAAGATGGAGCACACTCAAGCCTGCCCGCCCCCCGCAAAGCCCATCTTATTGCCTCAATCTCTGACCTCCTGACCCCCCCAAGGCTGTGGCGCTCCTCCTGTCTTTGCCTCCTTCCTCCTACCCATCCCTGGGACAGGCCCAGGTCTTCTTGCCTCAGGACCTTTGTAATTGCTGTTTTCCGGCTGGAATACCTCTCCTGACTCCCACCCAGGTAGTTCCGATGGGTCATGAAAGTCCCAGTGGACGTGTCCCCAGCCCAGCCTGGGGCCTCCCTGCCCGTATCTAAACCGCAGCCACGTTCTCCTCCCCTCCTTGGTTTTGTGTAAAGCACTCGGCACCATTTGAAACACCTTGCTGGTGTTGGCCTTGCCTGCCTGTCTCTCTGCTGGACTGTCAGCCTCACGAGCACAGGGACGGGCCTGTGGGCTCTCCCGCCCTGCTTCCGGCGCCCCGCCCGCCGGGAGGCCTCCAGAGCCTGGAGCGGCCACGCACAGGTTGTCACCAGGACGACGGGAAAATAGGCCCGGCCCTCCCCTCTGCTGCCACCCCTGCCCCTGAACTCGTCCTCGGGGCCCAGTCCTGGGAATTGTAACAGGACCCCTGGTAATCCCCTCTGGGGGCCGCCCAGACAAAAGCCAAATTAAGTCAACAGAATTGCAGTGGGGAGCCCAGGAGGCCGGAATTTACCCCAGAGAGCAAACAAAGAATGCCCCCGTCTCAGATGGCGGCTGCACAGGGTCGGATTTCCGTCCTGTGCAACTTAATGCCACCCAGGAGCCAGCAGACTGTCCTCCCCGGGCAGCGAGAGAGCTCCGGGCTCAGCGCTGGCACCGAAGGTC
This sequence comes from Equus asinus, assembly GCF_041296235.1. Classification (NCBI taxonomy): domain Eukaryota; kingdom Metazoa; phylum Chordata; class Mammalia; order Perissodactyla; family Equidae; genus Equus; species Equus asinus. Next base: position 11,241,217 of record NC_091799.1, read on the forward strand.
CTTGGCAGGGCCACCTGCAGCTGGGACATGGCCTTCCTGCCCCCCACCTGCCCCCACCAGCACCCCCACCTGCCCCCACCAGTACCCCCACCCCCCAGCCAGCATCCTCACCCAGTACTTGCATTTCCCCCCACCAGGTGCTGGGAGCCTGGGGGAGCTGGGACACTGAGGGGTGGGCTCCGGGCTGTGGGATGGTCCCCTACTTCCGCACACAGTGCTCGTGAGGCCCCTGGACTCTGCTCCCCAGTCTGTGTCCTGGTGCCTGTCCGTCCCCACCCCCAGCCTCAGAGGCTGCTCTGGGGAGGTGCTGGCCGCCCTGGGGGCTCCCGCTCTGCTGGAGAACTTCAACTGTTGGGTGTGGGAGATGGGGCAAGGGGGAGACAGCAAGCCTTGGACATCGGCTGGATGTGGCCTTGGATCCAGCCCCCGCTCAGCCCCTGAAGCTAATTGTGACCTGAGTGGCGTCACTTCTGGGAGGCTCAGTTTACTCATCTGTGAATGAGGTTGATGGTCCCCTTGCGTGGATTGCCACGAGGACCTGTCAGGATGTCCAGGGTCACAGGCTTTGCCTGGTGCCTGGCAGAGTCCGGCCATGTGGCCAGGAGCGGTGACTGTGGTTGGTGGTAATAGTGTCTGGGTTGGGAAGCCCCCACACGTAGGCATGCGGGGGTAGGGGTGGGGGACGGGACCCCCTACACTGGCACTGGTGGAAGGGGGTGGGGTGAGCAGGGGTGCTGAGGACGTCCTTGGTCCTCCACCCAAACCCAGCAAGTGAGAGGCGGGCGGATGGCAGGAGCAGGGACCCCTTGATGTGAGGCCTGTGGCTCCAGCAGACAGCAGCTGCCTGCGCTCGCTCTGACGGCCCAGGGAGGCGGCGAGCACACCTCGCAGGGTTAATTGTCGACAGCACGAAGTTGTCCCTTCCCCACTGGCCGTGGCCCTGACGGTGCAAAAGCAGCTGGGAGTTCACCTCAATCCATGGCTCCCGCTCCCGCTGGGTAGGGGCGTTTGGTGGAAGTTTGGGGACATCTCTTGGAGATGGAAACGCTTCACTGGGGAGGGGGAAGATGCCGCTGCAGCTCGGCCCTGAGGTCTCTGCGTCCTGGGCCCCCAGGCTGCCAGGGGCATTGCTCTGAGTCCAGAGCCGGAGCAGGCGGGCAGGGAGCCTCCTGGAGGCTGCCGATCCCCTGAGGCAGGACGGCCACGTCCCTTTACAGAGGGGCACACAGAGGCAGTGGGCACATCCAGGGACTGGTGTCCTTATGAGAAGTGGAGGGACACAGAGAGAAACACAGACAAGGAGGAGAAGCCACGAGCAGAGACTGGAGTGATACGGCCACAAGCCAGGGACACCTGGAGCCCCTGAAGCTGGGAGAGGCAGGAAGCACCCGCCCCGGGAGCCTCCGGAGGGAGCTGGGCTCGGCAACGCCTTGACTTCAGATTTTTTGGTCTCCTGAAGTGGGAGAGAATCAATTCCTGTTTTCAAGCCACCCTGTTTGTGGTCATTTGTTACGGCTGCCCCAGGACACTGACACACAGTCCCAGGTGCAGGGGGTGCAGAAGATTCCTCGGCCGTCTTCAGGCCCCTGGCTGGCTCTAAAAAGTAAACTGAGAAAGGCAGAAGAGGAGAAAAGCACACAGGTTTACTCAGTGTGTGACGTCACGTGGGAGCCTCCGTAAAGAAATGAAGACCTGGAGAAACAGAGCTGTGTCCCCTGCCAGGGTTGACGGGGGCGGGCAGCCCTGGGAAGGAGGGCGAGGTGACTGTAGTGACCTGGGGGGACCTCAGCAGGGCCTGCGTGCTAGGATTCTGCTCGGCGTCCCCCGTCTTCAGAGATGCTCCTGTCCTCCAAGTGTCGGGTGTACGGAGGGCGCCTCTCCTCTGGGGGCTTCGTGACCGTTCAGGGGAGATGGTGGGAAGGTCAGACCAGTGTCCCGGCTTCTGCAATTTTCTCAGACTCCTTCAGCTTAAAATCGTCATTATTGGGGCCGGCCCGGTGGCATAGTGGCTCTTTGTGTGCTCCGCTTTGGCAGCCCGAGGTTCTTGGGTTCAGATCCAAGGCATGGACCTACACACTGCTCGTCAGGCCATGCAGCATCCCACATACAAAATAGAGGGAGACTGGCACAGATGTCAGCTCAGCAACAATCTTCCTCACCAAAAGAAACCCCTAACAATAAAATAAAATGGTCATTATGCCCAGTGCCATATTTTGGGGTGCATGTCCTGAACCCCATCACAAGCTCCTGGGCTGGCCCTCACCCACTTTCACTGGCCCCACACTCTTCCACTGTGGCCCGATGGGACCTGGCTCCCGAGCACAGGCCTGGACTGCACTCCAGTGATTCCAGCTGGAGTGGCCACCTGGAAGGGGTCCAGGGAGCTCAGCACAGGAGGCTGGGGAGGGGGTCCCAGGGAGCAGGTGGAGAAGAGTGTGCCACGCAGTGGACACAGCAGGTGCAAAGGTCCTGAGGCTAGAGACTCAGAAAGGAGCCAAGTAATAGGGGGATGGAGTGGGGAAGAACCAGGGATGGAGGGGGATGGAGGAGGGTGGAGGAGGATGGAGGGGGATGGAGGGGGTTGAGGGGTGGAGAGAGATAGAGTGGGGATGGAGGGGGATGGGAGGTGGAGGGAATGGAGGGGCCCTGTGACCCGGGCAGGCCTGTGGGCCAGGCAGCGAGGTAACAGGTGTGAACAGACACTTGTGGAAGCCCGGGTCACAGGGCCCTGCAGGCTAGCCCTGGTAGCCATGGTCCAGCCTTCAGCCCATCCGGGGTTCACCCACAGTCCCTCCAGGGGGGCAGCCGTGCCCAGGGCTTGAGTTCCAGGGCCCAAGGCCGGACTCTCCCTCGCAGGGTGGGTGGCTGAGTTCCCCAGGACTTTGACCCCAATGGGTCACCTGACCCTTGCCTGGGCCACTTCCTGCCTCCCTCTCTGGGCTCCACATAGATGCTATTGTGAGAATTGCCGGCATTCAAATCAGGCCTCGCCTTCTGCCAGCCCACGGTCACCCCCTCACCACCCCAGGTGGCCAGGAAAGGGTCCCCACCCCTCCCAACCAAAAACTAAATAAAAGAAATAGATGGGAATTCCGAGGGGGCGTTGGAGGAGGGGGCTCCCAAAAGCAATCAGCCAAAAAGCCCTGCGAGCTCGGCAACGACCAGATTCATCAGCGTAATGGCCCTGCAACCCGAGGCCCAGGAAGCGGGGTCAGGGCTTCTGTCTCGGGGCCAGCGCCTAAGCCCCTGCCTGGCAGGAATGCGGCCCGGACCCCAGCCGGCCCGCCGCACCTCCTGAAACCCGAGCGAGCCTCGAGCCGTGTTGACTTTGGCAATGGCAGGCTCTTCTGAGCTCTGCGAGATCTCCTTCCGTGGCAGAGCAACTTCTCCAGCACTTTCCCTCGGGTCAACTCTTAACCGAGGCCATAAATCTTTTTGTTCCAAAATGCAGACCTCGTTCCTTGTGGTTTCTGACACGGATCTGCAGTATATTAAAAGAGCGGGCCCCGGGCTGGGTTGAAAGTCCCAGATGATTGTGTGAGTCGCTCTCGTGGCAACTTCGCCCCAGATGACCCTCCCGGGGTCAGAGGCTCATCTGTCTCTCCCTCTTAGTCCAGGAGGCCGTTGGCCACCTTCTGCCGAGGCCCGGGCTGTCCTTGGTGCGCACTTCCCACGGCGACCCAGAGTGGGCTGCCAGGAACACTGCTCTCCCCGCTGGTTCTAGACGCTGCTGTGCACGAGTTCCGCATTCAGGGTCCAGCCTTTTCAGCTCCGAGAAAGCTAGGGCGGCCTCAAGTCCCAGCTCGACGGTGGGTTAACAAGAGCGAGCACTCACTTGTGTGCCCCACGCCCGCTCTCTCCAGGGGTCGAGTCTTCATTCCACAGATTCGGACCCAAGGCTCAGAGAGCTGTGGGGAGGCCGTGGGACAGTGGAGGCCGGCCCCAGCTCAGCGGTGTGACCTCAGTGCCTCTGCCCACCCCGCTGCCCCAGACGGCCCCACGAGTGGCAAAGGCCACCCGGAAGGTCACATTCCGGCACAGTCCTAAAGCCACCCCACAGTGCAGGGCCTGGGCAGCACTCCAGCACAGCCCCCGTCTGCCTGCAACCCTGCCTCTGAGGAGTCCAAGAATGGCTTCCTTCTTTATTACTACAGGGATTTCTAGAAATAGACCAAGAGCCAAAACGTGCATTGTTGGTGAGGGATCCGGGCGGAACGGCCACATATCTGGGAGGAAGTCAGTGCAGAGGGCCCGGCTCTGCCAGGAAGTGGCATCCTCCCGGCCCGGCCGCCCAGCCCTGGCTGCGCCCTCCCCCTGGCTCCGGGTATGGGAAGGCGGCCGGTGGGGTTGGGCAGCAGGGAGCCTGGCCCCGGCCTTCTTCTCAGCCACTTGCTTTGGACAAACAGTGACCTCAAGCAGAGCCGGGAGCACCAACCTTTTCATCAAGAAAGATTTAATTTATCGGGAGTGCGGAGCCACAAATCACAGGCCTGGAGATTTACCGCCTCCGGGAGCCGGATTGACCACAGAAGGAAGGCAGCGTTCCCCAGCTCGGCTCCCTCCCTTAATAAAGTGGAAAATGTAAATGTGCCCGTCCCGCACCGGGCGCCCGCCGGGGCATGCAATGAGTTTGTGGGGGGACGTGTGACTGCTTGTCATCTCATTCTCAAGGAAGACGCAGGGGACCTCCTGGGCCCTGCCGGCGTTGAAGATTTAAGTGGTGAAGCCTGTGCTCGGGTGGGCCGGGGCCGTCCTGGATTGGGCTGGGGGAGGTGCTTGGCACGGCGCCAGTTTCCTGGGCCCCTTGCACGCTCTGCCCTCGCTGCGGGCTGCCTCTGCTCTGTCCCTGAGAGTGACCCGCCCGGTCCTCAGTGAGGAGCCCCAGCCCTGAAGGGGCCTGCTCGGCCGCCCGTCCCCTTCTTCTGCTCTCCCGTCTGGGAAAGATGATACCCCTTAGCAGAAGAGCTAATGCCTGCCAGTCCCGCCTTAATCCTCAGGAAATGCCGGCTCCCCAAGGCTGGGTCTCCCGGAGAGCCTGCATGTCCCTGCCGGTTCCCAGGGCCAGCCACGGCCTCTCAGGTGTGTTTCTGGCAGGGACTGCGTGGGATCAGACCGGGGTCATGACCTGACCCCTCGAGGAGGGCTCCAGAATCAGAGACTGTGGCCTGGAACTGAGGCCTCTCAGACTGTCAGGCAAGAAACTTCTCCAGTTACAGCTGGGGAAACTGAGGCCCAGAGGGGAAGGGATTCACTCAGCCCAAGGGGAAGGTGAGGGCCTGCAAGAGGCCCCAGCTGTTTCCAACAGACTTGTTGGCTCGGATGGGCCAAGTGTCACCCAGAGACCCACCGAGCCCTGGCCCTGGCCTCCTGATCTCCATGTGCACAGGGCCTGCCGCTGCAGGGGGTCGGGCTGAGGGAGAGGGCGTCCGGCCGTCTGCCGTCCAGGTGGCAGGTTCGCTTCTTGCCTGGTGTCGGACCTGTGGTGGGTGAGGCTCTGGCCCTGGCCTGAGGCCATCCAGACCAAAGGGAGTCCCCTCCCCCAGCCCCCAGTCCCTCTGTGGTGCGTTCTCACGGGTTTATCCAAACAACAATATTTGGGGAGTCCCCTTGACCTCCGCTCAGCCCAGGATGCTGGACTCTGAGCCCCTCTAAGATGGGACACTGGGAGCCAAGAACTCTCTTCAGTGGGGAAATCGAAGGGGCTTTGAAGTCAGACGTCAAGGACAGGCTGTCGAGAAGCTGGAGTGTGCATGTGTGCCTGCATGGGGTGGACAGCACCACGTGGGAGTGAGTGTGCACACGTGCACACGCCGGCCTCGCCTGGGCTGTGTGTGGACATCTATGGCAGGCTCACCTTCGTGGGACGTTCCTTCCTTGTCAGGCCTGAGGCTCTGGGATGGGGTCCTGAGACCCTGGATGGAGCACATTCACGCCCCCTGCCCCTGGGCTCTCCTGCTGGAGCCCGGCCTGGGCGAGTGCCCTCGGGCCTGCCGCCTCCCTCAGCTGCCCAGCTGCCCAGGCCCTGGCAGAGCTGCCCGCTGGCCCCCCACGGCCGGGCCCTCCTCTCCTGTGCCCCCCGGGCCCTCACCACAGGCCTCTCTCGCTCCAGCTCTGGGACCACCCACTTGTCCAGCCCCTGCCGCCCCCGCCCCAAGCACTCTACTTAATGTCTTTCTCATAAGGAGTTTTAAATTATAAGCCTAAATGAGGTCTATAAATTTGACTTCATAAAATTCCACGCACATCATTTTCCAGCAGAAAAGGCTGTCTAAGAAATATTTTCCTGGAGACCCCCTGTGTCCCCCTCCCTCCGCAATAGGACATTTATTCTAATATTAAAATGGCAGGTGTTCTATAAATCGTGAGTCATTAGCGCCCTTCATTGATTTTCCCTGCAGCCTCCAGCCCTGGGTAGGAGCCGTGTGCGAATATCACTCTATTCAATGGAGATTCATACCCTATTTGGGGGTCAAAGAGCGAGGCCCCGTGAGCTTGAACTTCTATCAGCCTAAAGTTGATCAATACTTGGAGATATATTGGGGGCTGGCTGCTCACACAGATTAAGTGGCCATAAATACGAGGTGAGGGGGCAGCCGGCACAGGGGGAGGCAGCAGACCGGGCAGGCTGCCTGGCCAAGCAGGGTCTGGGGCTCCCCCGGGCACCCTGATGGCAGGAAGTAGGTAGAGGGGCTGGGCCCGAGGGGGAGGGAAAGTGGGGTGCGGGGCCAAGACAGCTCAATGAGGGGCCGCTGGGCCCACCTTGACACCTCAGGAGTGGGGGAGGCCCAGGGAACGGCCCCCAGGGCCTGAGAGCCTAGAAAAGAGCTAGAGCCCCTGGTCCTGGTCCAGAGACACCATCTGCAGAGCCAGGGAGACCCAGCGAACTCTCCCGCAAAGACCCTGCCATTGAGAAGGACTCGCAGGGGGTCTGCGCACCCTTCTTTTTAATCATAACAAAGGATTCAAATTCTGGCCGCAGCTCTTTGTCTTGGTTTCGGGGCCTCCGAGGCTGCCCCAAGGTCTGTCTGGCCACGTCCTCCCCACCTCTGCCACGGCCCTTCCTCCCAGGTCGCTCCCTGCGTGGGGGCCGCCTCCTCCTGCTCACCCTTCGTGGCCCGTGGCAGCCCCCTGCTCTGCTCTCCCCCTGGGACGCCAGCCACGAGGGGCCTCTCCTGATCCCGCCTGGGGTTCCAGTTCATTCTGTCTGGACCCCAGTGCGCTCGAGGCAGGCCCAGGGTCTCCCCTCCTCCCTGCACGGCCCCTGTGCTGGGCAACATTGTGCCCTCAACATTTCTAAGCACCTACTATGTCCCGGGCCCGGGAAAGCCACTCAAGTCTGCAAAGCCAGCTCCTGACCTCACCCAGGGCAGAGGGGCGAGGAGCCTGAGGGAGCGCCGTCCCAGTGCCTGCACTTCACCAAGGGCGAGTGGGGTCAGAGCTCCCCAGGAGGGTCATGCTGACCCCCCTCGCCCCAGATGGGGGGAGGACCCTGGCTCTGCAGATGCTTCTAAGGCAAGCCCTTGTGGTGCCCTTGCGATGGGGTCACTCTGGTAATGACCCACCCCCCACCGCCTACCTCCTCCCACAGCCCCACCCGCCCTGCTCCACATAATGCATGCGGTCTGTTAAGTTATTAGGGAGATAAATAATTTGAACTCCGGCCTTTTACCTTTTCCCCCCGCGGGTGGCCGCCCCCACAGCCCGCCCCGCTGCCTGGAGGAGTCATTTCATTAGGAGCGTCCTGGCAGCTGGCGGGGGCCGCCCAGTGAGGCCCTCGAACAGAATTTCTTTATGGAGATGAGAAATAGGAATATGAAAATTTAAGCCGGAGCGGATGTAATTTAACTTTGCATTATTTATCGGGGACACAAATCCTCTCTAATATTGGCGGATTTGGGAGAGCTGGGGCAGGGTCGCCAGGGCCTCTGGGGAGGAAGGGGGGCGGCTGGTGTGCCTGCTCCCCACCCCGTCAGCCTATAACAAGCCGGTGGAAGAGTCCAGGCTCCGCTGGTCAGTGGGTTGAAGCTGCAGTGGCCGCACAGGCTGCGTGGCTAAGGGGACAGTCCGAGGAAGGAGGGACAGGCCCAGCTAGTGCGGGCAGGGAGCTGGGCGTCCCAGCCGCGGCCCTGGTGGGGAAGGAAGTGCCAGGCCCCTGGAGCATGTAGGACCCCTACAGGTGCGCCGGGCCCACTGGCAGTCAGCTGACTCGCTCAGGACCCTCTTGGCCCTGCTCACCCTGTGCCCGGCACAAAGCAGAGACCTGAGCGCCCTGAACCGTGGTCCTGGGAGGACCTGCTGGGGGCCAGTGTGACGGACTGGTGTGACACCCAGGAGGGGTGTGAGTGCCCAGGGCCGCCCGGACAAAGTTCCAACACTGGGCGGCTCACATGACAGACACATGCTCTGCCCCAGTTCTGGAGGCCACGGTGGAAACCGAGGCACGGGCAGAGCTGGCTCCCCCTGCAGGCTCTGAGGCAGGATGTGGTCCAGGCCTCCCTCCAGCTTCTGGCGGTGCCTGCCAGCCTTGGTGTCCCTCGGCTCGTGGAAGCATCACCCCGAACTCGGCCTCTGTCATCACACGGCCGTCTTCCCATGAGTCTCCAAGTCCAGATTTCCCCCTTCTCAGAAGGACACTGGTCCTGGAGCAGGGCCAGCCCAATCCTGTGTGTCCTCATCTTAACTCAATGACATCTGCAAAGGCCCCATTTCCTAACAAGGCTCCATTCACAGGCACTGGGGGTGAGGACTTGAACTTCTCTTTTTGGGGGACATTATTCAATCCACAATAGACAGAAGTGAGGAGCTTGTCATTCACACCCGGAGAAGCTCAGAGGACCCAACGGCCCTCCCGAGTGAGAGGCTGGGCAGCGAAATTTAATGTGCTTGATATCAACATCCTGCGCTCCTGAACGTTCCTCTCTGTTTTGTAGAGAAAAGAGCATTCAGTGTAATTTCTTTGGTTTTTCAAATATTCAGTTAACTCAAAACTCTAGTTGTTTGCTAAGTTTTTAAGTTTAGTTTACAAATATGATTCTATTATGAAGACTGGCAAATTCTAAGAACGATGTTAAGTAACTTTTTACAACTCAGTTAAATTCCCTTAAACATTTAAACTCCACTTCCGAACGTAGCATTTTGTTTCCTCGTTGGTCACTTCAGTTTTGGGGCCCAACAAAGGCCCACACGTGTAAGCCATCCATTGTCCGTCTGAACTCACAGCGGAGACTCTTAGGTCCTCTTATATTTCCTGTGATGTTTTTACAGTTGATAAGAGATGGGCCTAAAAGTTTAAATCGGTTGTTTAATTAAACGTTTTAGCTGGAGTCACAAGCTGGCCGATTACTAATGGGCCAAATTATTTTAACAAAGACAAAACCAGAAAACAGCAAACACACAGACTCCTTAAACCGCAAACACAGAGCCCCCCCGGGCTGAACCCCACACGTCCCTGAGTTAGACTGCCTTCTGCCCCGGACACCGCAGGAGCTGTCTGGGCTACTTTCCAGAATGTCTCGGGCGGGGGGTGGGGCGTGGGCTGCCAGTCGTCTCCTCACTCAGGCCGCTGCCGTGTCACCGTCCCCACTGCTCCTTCCCCAGGCCTCTCCTCACCGCTGGGCGGCCCTCCAACAGGTGGACAGGTGGCAACAATGCCAGGTGCAGGCATGAACAGTCCAAATCTTACCACGACCTCGCCGGGCCCAGGAGGAAGGGGCAGCAGGGCCCCCTCTGGGTGCCGCAGCTCCTCCATCCCCCCAGCTGCCCCCTCGACCCCAGGCCCATTAACCCCTCTCATCATCCCGTGAGTGGGGGAAGTCAGAAGAGACAGCTCCATTGAAAAATTCCTCAGAGGATTTGTGAAAGACGGTGACAGGAGGCGGGCCGGCCAGGCCTCTTGGGGGGGCGCTCAGGCCCTCCTAGACCCTTGGGAGCGCCTGCCCACCCGCCCGCCAGCCTGCAGCCCACGCACAAAGGGCCAGATGGACAAGATGGATGGCCAGATGCAGGGGTGGGGGATGTGGGCCACCAAGATGGGTGTGGGGTTGGACAGGCCTCTTCCCAGGGGCCCACCCTCCAGAGTCAGCCCCCCAGACCCACTGGGTGCCCTCCAGCTCATGGGGACAGTGGGGCAGCCATACACCTGCATCCCTGGGCCATAGGAGGAAGCGGGAACCAGGGATGGAAAGCACCATCCAGGGGTTCTCAGACAAGGATGGTACGGAGGTGGGGGACCCCGCCCAAGGGCCCCTAAAGCCTGAAGGTGAGATGGACAGCAGAGGCAAGGTGCGCGCCATCTCTGAGTGGGGGCGACAATGACGATGACTCTGTTACAGGAGCAGATAAGAAGGAGAAACAGCAGCTGCCGTTACTGTGGGCGGCTCTGTGGGCTCAGCCTGTCCAACGTTTTCACGGGGCGGCCGGGACGCCTCGGGGTTCTTCTCCACCTCCCCATGCGCCCTCCTCCTGTGGCTCCCCCGTACCAGCTGCCCCCCAGGTACCTTCTCCTCCAGCCTCTGTCATCACCATCATCATCATCCCCGTGCTCCAGAGATGCCAGGCTGACGACATCTGACCCCAGCCGCAAACCCTCCTAGGATGGGGAGACATGCCTCCACTCAGCTGCCCCCGAGACCCCTCGCTTTCTTTCAGTTGCCCCCTAAATCCTTCCCCAGTCCATAACCACACTCCTCCACCCACCGCCAGGTCCGAGCCCCCACAATGGCATAACACACTGGGTCAGAGACGTGACCACGCACCCGGGAGCTCTGAGAGCCGCGGCCTTTGGCTGAAGTTTGAGAAGTTCCACGTTACCAAACCCACGACCCGGAGAGAGGAGGGGAGAGCTAGGGGTGGGGTGGGAGCCATGAAAGTGACCATAGGTTCCCCAAAACTGTGCTCAGAGCCCCATCAGAGACAAAGAGGATTGTGGATGGGGGGTGGGGAGTGGCGTGGCATGGGAACATTCTAGAAAGGAAGAGGAAGCCTGTACAGGGTTGCTCCCTTTGGTCAGATGCTCCTGGAGAGGGAAATGCTGACCCTCCCTGGGAGGGTCCTGGGCCTAACCCTCCAGACTCTAGGGCACGGGGGAGGGGCAGGTGTGCACCGTGGCCCCATAAGCCCTGGGAGCTGCCCCCTCCCACCCAGGCTCGACTTGGTCCACGCTGCCAGGAGCTGACGTGCCCAGGAGCCCCATCAAAACAACGGGAGGGGATGGAACAGCCGCTGGAACTCAGATGAGGACACCAGCAGAATGCATCTCAGGAGGGACCTTTGGTGGCCCAGGAGATGATCACGGTGTGACACTGAAGCTAAGAGGAAGCGGGCTACAAAGCAGTTGGGTATAAACAAACACAGCCCGTGCAAGGCACGCGCGCGCGTGGCCTGTGAAGTCTGGGATGAGCAGCCCCAGATGGCGTCTTTGGTGAGAGGAATTAAGTGAACTGGCACTGACGGCTTGTTTTTCTGTTTTCCAAATTTTCACAATGATCATATAGCACTTTTGTGACAAAAAAAATAAGCTATGCATGTTAGTTTATAAACACTAAGAGTAGCCTCCCCCATTCTGGTGGCGGTGACCAGGCCAGCCCCAGACCTGGGAGGTGGGACAGGAGGGGCACGACCCCCAGAGAGGGCCCCAGGGCACAAGGACGCAGTGGCCCAGCAGTGACACAGGCAGACCTGCCAGCCACGGGTCCATCTTTCAGACACATGGTGGGGTCCGGGCTCAGTGGTCCCCACAGGTGACATCATCCCCCCGGGCTGTGGTGTGTCCCGCACCAGCGTATTTCACCCCCTGACAGCCTTGTCACTAGCCAGCCCAGCTCCTCCCCCCAGTTCTGACGCCGGTGTCACCTGAAGGACTGGAGGAGGATTCGCCCACCAAAGTTACAGTCGCTTGCCTTGCAGCCGCCAAGGCCGCTGTAAAATTCCCTGCCTCGTTATCCGTCTCTGCCAGGCCGGCCATATATCCCCACCCCGCCCCGGCGGCTTCATTTGAACTAATAGGACACTTAGTTTAATGAGGAGAGTTTGCATAAGAGGGACTTGCTAATTAAATTTTAAACCTTGTCATTCTGAAGATTAGCCGGAGCTCCGAACAAAGCATCCGTCAGGGAGGCAGGAGCCACCAGCCCCTCCCCAAGGAAAGGCTAGTGGTCCTGGGTACAAACTACACAGAGGCCCCTGGCTGACGAGCCAAAGAGGAATCTTCTGGAAGGCGGCTCCTGGGGCCACTGCCCTGAGGAACAGTGAGGGGTGGTATCACACACCCTACCCCTGTATGCCGGGGACCTGGGGCCGGTGGCAGCCCCCTTCTGAGGAGTCGGACCACACTGGCCGCAGGTTTTCAGGAGGAATAAGCGCCACGTGAGGTGTCACTGGACGGTGGGGGCACAGGGGTCCATCTCCCCATCATCCTTCTTTTCACCCCGCCTGCCATGGCCTGGGGACAGCCCCCTCGCTCAGAGCTGGTGGCGGCTGGCTGGCCCACCTCCCCGTCCTCCAGGGAGGCCACAGTGAGCCCCTCGGAGTGTGGATGCCGCAGCGGCGGCCCCCAACGCTGGCCACCCGCCCTATCTGCCGCCAGCATTGTTCCCTCAGCAAAGAAAGAAATAGAGAGGGGTGCGTGAGGAGGGGTGTGTCTCTGAGTCAGCCTGGAACATCACAGGTCTCGACCTCCGAACTTTCTGGAGGTCAGACGAGGCTGGTGGTCAGGGCAGGCCAGCTCAGGGACAATGGCCAGGGGTCTCTTGTAGAGCTGTTGACAGGGAGACAGGACAGAGCCACTTTATAAATGACCACCAGACCTGGAGGGCCGCTGGGTCGGGGGACTGGACACGCACTTCCCGCTGTGCCCCGGGGTCTCTGCCCATGGGTGAGGGTCTCCCACGCAGAACTTCCCATCCAAACACCAGCGCTTTCCTGGGGAGGGGGCGAGCTGTTCACATCCACTCCTGTCCCTCCCCCGCAGCTGACGACACCAGGCCGGCTGGACTCTGCTGGCTGCCTGCCCGCCTGGCAGGTCTGGACCACGGACGCCGAGCACAGACGCACTGCCCCCCGGCCCGTGTGCTCGGTGGGGGAGGCGAGAGAAGGCCGGGGTCTCCCAGGAGGGGCAGCATGTGGAGTGGGTGGAACGTGGACGCTGACTCCATGACCCGGCGGTGGGGGGTCCTCCCACGGGGCCGGGCCCCAGGCCGCTGTCATTAATCACAGGACCTCCTGTTTGCTATAAGCCGAGCCTGCCTGCTGGGGAGGGGCGAGCGGTGTCCCCTTTCTAAAATTGAGGTAAAATTCACATCACATAAAATGAGCCATTTTAAAACATCTGGTGCGTCACCCACACCTCAGTCTAGTCCCCAAACATTCCCATCCCCCAAAAGAAACCCCAGGCCTGTTAGCCGTCGCTCCCCCTCCCCGCCGGGACCACCGATCTACTTTCCGCCTCTGGAGATCTGCCCATCCCGGACGTTTTGTGGAAACTGAGTTACACACCGTGTGGCCTTCCGTGTCCGGCTTCTTTCACTGAGCGTTCTGTTTTCAAGGTCCACCCGTGACGCAGCCTGCCGGGATGGACGCCTTCTCGCGGCTGAATGAGATCCCACGATGCGGATGGACCCCATTTGTGGATTCTGTTGTTTTATTGTCACTGTGGCCGCCCTGCACCCTCCATCTTGCTGTGCCTCCTTCTCCCTGGTGGCCTCCTGCGCCTGCTGACCAGGGTCGGCCCCTTTCACAGACGAAGAAATCCGGGCTCATAGAGGTGCTGAGCTGCTGACTGCCCCGGCCTGCGGCTGGCAGATTACAAGTGTGAGGGCAGGGTGACGGTTTTCCTCCCGGCCTTGCAGTTCCGAGGTGGGGTCTGCCGGGACAATGCCCCTTGAGCCCTGGACCCCCTCCTGTGCTCCTTACCTTCCTCTGCCTGCCGGCCAGTGGGCCAAACACTGGCTGGAGCGGGGCACATGGACATGAGCCAGCTCGGATCTGTCTGGGTTGCCCACCCCCGGCCCCTGGGTCAGAGAAGGCCAAGATTTGGAAACGCCCCATTTGGAAGCACCGAAAACCCCATGGGGCAGGCCCGGTGGCGCAGTTAAGTGCGCATGTTCCGCTTCGGTGGCCCGGGGTTCGCCAGTTCAGATCCCGAGTGCGGACATGGCACCGCTTGGCATGCCATGCTGTGGTAGGTGTCCCACATATAAAGGAGAGGAAGATGGGCACGGATGTGAGCTCAGGGCCAGGCTTCCCCAGCAAAAAGAGGAGGATTGGCAGCAGATGTTAGCTCAGGGCTAATCTTCCTCAAAAAAAAAGAAAGAAAGAAAGAAGCACCGGGAACCCCAGCGCGCCCAGAATCGCAGGGCGCAGGCTGTGTTCCCCTCACACGACTGGAGACCTACAACTTAGGGAGGAAGTCCCAGCGTCAGTGGGTCCCTCCTCTGCCTCGGGGCAAGTCTGATCTAGCCTGACGTGGACAGGAGGCCCAAGGGCATTTTGGTCTCTGTTACAATGGACAGGACATCGCCCCAACAAGGACCCTCCAGCCACCACGGTTCACATATCTGTTCCCTCAGAGAGTCTGGGGGTAGTGTATGTGTGAGTGTGAGCTGCATGTGCATGTGTCACTGCATAGAGAGTGGGTGACAAGTGTGAGGGTGCGTGTGTGTGCACACACGCTGGCACAGAGCACTGGATTCTGAGACTGGAGGATGCACGGGAGCCTCCCGTCAGTGGGATTTGCCCTCAGAACCTGAGGCCAGCGGCTGTGGTGCTGCCCCAGGTTGGCCGAGCACTTCATTTGAGTCTGTTCTCCTGCTTTGCCTTGGTGAGCATCACAGTAACCCTGGAAATGAAGTGTGGTGCTGCTCTTTGCAGGCTCAGAGAGGTAGAGCCACCCGCCCAAGGTCACACAGCTGCAGCGATCGAGTAGCCCGGATGGGAGGGTACCATGGTCAATTTGCCCGTGAGCCTGTGCTCCAGTCCCTGGCTCTACCAGATCCATAATGACAGATGTGTGGGACTCACCAGGGACCCCAGGGCATCCCCACCCCGCGTTCCCAGGACCTAGCTCAGCTCCAGCTCTGTAGATGTCAGCCACGTGGACCGCCCGACACGTCCCATCCTGAACTGGCTGAGACCACTCGTCTGGGTGTCTCTCGGGAGCAGTGGAACTGAGGGTGTGCGGGCTGTGCGTGCCCGGGGGCCTGCAGACGCCGCTCCAGGGATGACCTCCACACCCCCTGTAACACGCTCACGCACACTCGTGCCCCCCGTCACATACGCGCATCACTGACTCGGGACTCTGCAGAATCTGTGGTTTCCTCCCAGGTCCGGCCTTGGACTCCATCCCTGCGATGCCCCTATGACAGATGCTTCTTAGCCTCATATCTATTTTTGAATGCCAAGAGGGGGCTCCCTGGTCAGGAGGGAGTATTTTTATGGTAAAAAATGAGCCTCTTTGCATCAGCTCCAGGAGGGGTGGGAGCCGTCACCGCGGGTTGCCCAGGCAGACTGATGAAAATTCTGCTTATGAAGTCGCTGCTCCCCCATTAATTAGGGGGGAGGGGGGCACTCCGAAGTGCGGTGCACCTCGCCCACGGCCAAAAGCTTGTCAACATTTCCCACGAAGAATGAAAATGTAAATAACTTTCAGATTATTCAATGTCACCAAGGTATGGAAAAAGGTCGCCATGCTGGGTGTCATTTATCTCGTTGCGGATTTAAAGAGCTTTTTTCTATTAAATTTCTTAAAATTAATGTTTTATGTTGCTCAGAGTAATTTGAACAATTATGGGCTTAAAGAATTGATCATTACAGCCCCTGGGATTCAGCGCTCCAGACGGACTCCTTTGAAAACCCACTGATTTATCACGGAGCTGCTCAGCCAGGCCAGCCCCTGGGGTCTGCACCCCGGCCCCTCCCAGCACGTCTGGGGGTCCAGCGCCCAAGAGAAACCACAGGTTCTGCCATCAGATGGGGACAAGGGGGACGAGGGGAGGGGAGTGGGTGTGTCCCAAAGAGGAGGCTCCTGTGTACTCATTCAAATTTTATATTTAAAAGCAAAGAGCTCCTTTATTGTATTGGTTGGAATTATTTGTACTATTCAGGTATTTACATTTGATAATATAATATAACCTCTGAGTTTAAAAGTTAACAAGCTCTACTCTCCCCAAATGTTAACAAGCCCAAGTGTCTTCCACATCGCGCCAATGCTCGCCCCGCCGGAGCTGGGCGCCCCTCCTGCTCACCCCCAGGGCGCCCCAAGTGCGGGTCGGGGTCCTGGGCAGGAGGCGGTGCTGCCGGCTTCCTGCCCCAACAGGAGAAGGCACGAACTCCCGCCCCGGTTCTCCGCGCCCACCGGCTTCCTTGCGCCCTTCCCCTCTTGGTTTCCTCGCGGGCATTGCCAGGCGCTCAGGACTCGGCCCCGGGCTCGGGCGTCGGGCGGGATCCACAGAGACGACCCTCTCCCACTGTGCCCGGCCCGAGGCCCCCAGATCCCAGGCCGTGCGCCGGACCTCAGACTTGGAACTGGGAGCCCTCCCGCCTGGTTCCGTGGGGAGACGGGGCTCCCGGGACGCGCATTCTGGGCTGAAACCCACACGCGCCTCACGCTCCGCCCGCTAACGGGGTTCACCGTGGGAAGTCAGTCGTTGTCTCCCGGTGACCCCGGCAGACGGGGCCGGAATGATGAGGCGGCGGCCTCCTCCTTCCCTTCGCCTGCAGACGCCGGCAGCCCGAGGTCGTTCCCGCCTGAGGTCTGCCCGCCCACCTCCTCCCCGGCGGGCTCCGAGTTCCCTGGTGCACGTGCGCCGGCTGAGCGGGACCCCAGGAGGCGGAGGCGGGGGTCCGCCCGGGTGCGCGCGGATCTGGATAATGCAGAGCGGAGCGCTCCGCCCATATGGGAAACTGAGGCCAGCAGTCAGAGTAACCGGGGGTCTGACCCAGCTGAGCCTCCATCCACCAGGCCCGGCCGGTCACGCCGCTCGCCAGGCGGGAGGTTGGGCCCGGGACTCGCGCGGCTCGGACACTGCCCGCCCCTCCGGCCTCTCGCGGCCGCGACTCGGGTGATGGAAGCGCCGCCAGCTGGAGCGAGCGCGGGGAGGGGGCGGGGGGACTGCAAACAGGCGGAGGGCCCCGCGGGGACACTTAGCACTTTATTAACCTGTCAGCGCCTAAAAGGTCCCGGGCGGCCTGGGGGAGGGGCTGGAGGCTGGGGGCGCGACTTGAGGATTTATACGCCCTACCGAGGGCTGCCGGCCCAGATAGCGCCTGCCCGGCGGCGGCCACCGCTCTGCGCGCCGGGGGCTCCCTTTGCCTGGGAGAAAGAGCCCAAAGTCGTCCCCCCGGGACCCCACCTACAGCTGCCTGTCCCAGACCTGAGAGCATCACCACCACCCCCTACCCCGCCAGCCTAGGACACTTTGCTGCCACAGCTTTGCTCACAACAGTCGCTGTCCCCAGTGTGCCATCCCCACGTCCACTCTGCTCAAGGGCAGTCCCTTCTCCCAGCCTGGCATCTTCTCCCAGGGCCTCCACATCGGGAGGAGGCCTGTGGCTGGCGTCCCACGCCCAGGGCCTGCCCCAAGCACCCCTGACCGCTAGACGCCAAGAGGACACGCGGGCCTGGGGGCTGCTGGCGACAATCCTCCTGGGAGGGCCCCGTGCTCCGAGTCCTGGCGAGGGGTCTGTAGGGGGCCTGGGCTGTCCCCGCAGGGCAGGAGATGCTGGGGGCGATTTGACCAAGTCCCGTGGGCTGCCTGGCTGAGGGGGCATCTGGGGAGTGCCCCCTCCTCCTTCCCTGCCCTATCTCCTATCCCCTGCTCTGATCTGGCACCAGCTCCTGTGTCCTCTGGACTTGGGGCCTCTTTCCCACCACCTTGGCACCCCTCTGTCCAGTGGGGGGCATACCAACAGCCAGGCTGCTGCTCTCTAAAAGCACGCACTGCCGGGTAGGGGGCCCCACGTGCATTGACTCTTCCTACAGCTCCCTTTCGAGGGGGCCATCACCACTGTCTCTCCTTCACAGGCGGACAGTGGGGCTCAGAGGGGAAGGGTCATTTGCCCAGGGTCACACAAGTTAGCAGATGGCTGAGATTGGAATCCAAGCTGGAGGGACCCCATGACCAAGTGCCATGACTCTCCTGACCAGCTGACGTCAGCACCCCTCCCCTTGCTGGTGCCAGCTCCCAGCTGTGAGCAGTTGTGGTCCTGTTCCCTGGCCGCCCCGCCCCTCCCCTCCATCACGAATGGACAGTCTGTTCTCCCGAGTCTCCTTCCAGTGCTCAGGAGTTTGGCTGAGACCCAGGGACAAAGAAGCCCCAATGCACAGGTGTCATCCCTGGCCAGGAGCCAGCAGCCACTCCAACAGACCCCGGCTTTCAAAGAACTGTCCCCCACCCCAACGCCCCCCTCTGCCTGCACCCCCCAGCCTCACTAAAGACATGGGCCTTCCAATGACTGTAACTGACAAATTTATTGAAATCTTGGAAAGAGCTGATGGTCAGAGAATAAATAAAAGACACGGGACGTTCACAGAACCAACAGGTAGCTTGGGGTGCAGGTTTGCGGAGACCACCTGGACTCATGGGCGGCCGGCCTTCGCGTCTGGGGAGGCAGCAGGGAAGCATCTGGGCGAGGAGGCCTGGCGGCTCAGAGGAGCCCGGCCCAGCCCCCTCCAGCGGGACCTCCAGTCCTCAGGTGGTTAGAGCCAGCTCGGAGCGGGAGGGCCCAAGGCTGTTTGGCAACGGAAATCGGAAATCGGTGGGCTGGGCGTAGCCTGGACGCCGGAGGCTGCGACTGGGGGGAGGGGATGAAAACTTAGTCTGGGTTGAGAGGAGCTCCCGATGGGCTGAAAGAGTTGATGGTGGGGAGGAAGGGCCCCAGGGAGTCCGGTCTCCCGAACCAGGTAGTTCAGTTCAGAGGAACAGAAAGGTCCAGAGCCAGCTGCCCCAGGGAAGAGGGGTGGGGAGGCTCCTGGGGAAGGTTGGGGTGGTGGCAGGGAGGCCCCCAGAGGAACCAGGAAGGACACAGGCGTGGCTCCTGCACTGCCACCTCCCTCCTGGACAGACAAGGCCCGTCTGTGACCCAAAGTAGGGGGCGAAGGGGCTACACAACTCAGACATACGGAACCTGGGAAATGAAAGCACAATGAGTGTATTTTTTAATTTTAGAAATTAAAGCGTCTTCCAGCCTGGAGGCTGTGCGGGTCTGGGCTGGTGAGAGGCCCCGGGCAGAGGTCTGGCCTAGGCAGGGTGACATTTCACATCTAGAAACAGCAGCAAGCGCTCAGTTAACCGGTCGACAAAGGGAGCAATCTGCTTACAAAACAAGGCTTGCTGGGCAGCCACCAGCGGGCCGCCTGTGTCCCCAGACCAGCGGTCGCAGACAGGAGCCAAGAGAGTCCATCTGCCCCAAGGGAGGGGGCCGCGGGGCTGGGTGCTCCACAGAAAGGAGCCCTCCCTTGACGTCCTCATGCTGTCCCCCGCCAGTGGCACCTGCTTCCCGCTGAGGTCCGGGGCTTCGGGAAAGGAAGAGAGCACAGCTCCCGGCCGCCCAGCCAGGGGCAGCATCGCTGCCTACGCCCCTCATGTCCAGTGCTCGGTGGAGCTGGGGCCTTGGTCAGAACTGAGCGTGGTCCACCTCGTCCAGCCAGGAGGCGGGGCTGGCAGGGAAGTCGGGGTAGCCCCCGCTGCTCCCTGTGGACAGGTCAGAGCTGGGTCCGTTCCCTGCCAGCACCCTCATGGGTGGGGGCCCACTCGGGGCTCCTGTGGGCACAAGGCCCAAGCTGGCATCTGGGTACACCAAGCTGGAGAGGAGGGGCTGGGGGCCAGGAAGGCTCTGCAGGGCAGCCGGGGAGGGGGGGACGCCGTAGGGGCTGCCGGGGCGCAGCTCCCGATACTGCTCCGGGCCGGCCAAGCCCCCGTGCTCCAGCGGGAAGCTGCCTGGGGCTCCCGTGGGACGGCCCAAGGCGGGGGTGGGCTCCCCCAGGCTGCCGTAGAGGCCGTTGGCAGGGCCCATTTCGGCCATGGAGGGTTCTTCTGCAATGGAAGCAGAGGGTGCTGCTCAGTGCCTGCCCCTTCCACCTGGGCGCCCCCGGGCCCCTCCTGCAGGGGTGACCTGCCCCACATCACACAACAGGTCAGCCCAGTCGCTTCTGCTCTTAGAATGGACAGCTGCCTTCTGTCCCTACCCTCCACCTGGTGTTCAGCTCAGTCCTGCTGGGTGTCTAAGGCATGATGGGTGTAGTCCAGTCAGGGTGATGGTTCCAGGACCCCCTCCAAGGCTGCCCTGGGAGGGGTGGTGCAGATGCCCCACCCCCATTCTGCAGAGGAGTGAACTGAGGCTCAGGGAGGCTGGGTGAATAGTCTAAGATCACAATGCAGCCAGAAGGAGCCTCTCGTACAAACTCTCTGAGGATGGGCATTAAGGGGTGGGGGTGAGGTCTCCCCAACATGGAGAATGAGGTAATCAGATCCTCAGAGGAGGATGGACCCCCCCCCAACTGCAAGCAGCCAGGAATTTTTAATCACTTAGTCCAAAATCGTGCTGCCCACTTTCCTAAAAATCATGGCTAGGGCGGGAAGCCAGAGAGACGGTCTGGACCCCCAACCATGAGAAAGCCTGCCGAGGGACAGGCTGGGTCACAGGGGAATCCAGCCCGCACAGGGGAAGAGCAGTGGTCCTAAGTGGCTGACCCACTGGGCTTGGGATGGGAGACCAGGATCCATAAACGAATTTTTTAAAAATAAGCCTAAAGAGGACACTGACTAGGAAATTTAGATTTCAGGCTCCCTGCAAGCAACCAGTCCAACGTCCTTCCTGACCCCGGGGCCACGCGGGAGTGCAGCGAGGTGTGCCAGGCGCCGTACCCGTGAAGGAGACCTCGGCGTCGCTGTCCTGCCCCTCCTCCTGAACGCTGTCCTTGTCTGACTTGGAGCCGCCGCGGGCGCGCTTCATGCTGCGGAAATACTGGCCCCAGCGCTGCCGGCCCGCGTCCTTCTTGAGCCTCTTTTCCTTGGCGCGGCGGTTCTGGAACCACACCTGGGGGCGGGGGCGGGTGAGTGGCCGCAGGGCGCGCGGGGGCGGGCAGGGTGGCCGCGGGCGCGGGGCGCTGACCTGCACGACGCGCATGTCCAGGCCGGTCTCGGAGGAGAGCTGCTCGCGCACGTGGCGCGCCGGCTTCGGCGACGTGTTGTAGGCGCTCTTGAGCGTCTCCAGCTGCTTGGCCGTGATGGTCGTGCGCGGCCGCTTGGCCGTGGCCTCGGCCTCTGCACCGCGGGGGAGGGTGAGGCTGGGCCTGCTCCTCTGACCGCTCAGAGGTCCCCGCCCCGCCCAGCCCTGGGCCCAGAGACCTCGGGGGCCCCAAATGCCGCCCCGCCCAATTACCGACCGCGCCGCGGGGGTCAGGGGGCCTCGCGGGCCGCGCGGGCGCTGGGATCAATGGAGAAAGCCGGGTGCGGGCGTCGGGGCCTGCGGAGGGGCGGCTCGGCTGCGGCCTTCATTAGAGACCCGAGCGCGGCCCATCTTCGCCGCTCCCCCTCCGCCCCCTCCCCCTGGGTGGGTTCCTCTTTGTTCTAAGGGGGTAGATAGGGCCAGATCTCCACGGTAAGGATTTAGGGTGATAATTCAAACCGGGGGTGACAATCCACACAATTCGACCAATCTCCGTGCGCTCCTGAGTGAGGCGGCCGCTAAGACCCCAGACCCGGGCTAACCCAGGGCCGGTCTGTTAATTGTCCCCACCCGGCTCCAGTGTGGGCCTGGGGGTGGCGGTAACCCCATCGCCCCAGCCTGGAGGGAAGGCGCTTAAATTCGCGGCCCTCAGGGAGCGCTTCGAGGCGGGCGCTGGGGGTGAGATCCCGCCGCGCCCCGACTGGGCCTGGCCTCAGCCCTGTCTTGCAGAGGAGGAGGGGGGCCTGCCGAGACCGTCGCCCGCTCCCGCTGACCTCGCTGCTTGGCCGTCTCGTAGTCCGCCTTGCACACTAGCCGGCTGTCCTCCATGAGGTAGAACTCGTCGCCCGTGGCCAGCTGCCGCTTGCACACGACGCAGGCGAAGCAGTTCAGGTGGTACACGAAGTCCTGGGCGCGGCGCACCACCTGCGTGGGCGGGATGCCCAGCTGGCACGCGGCGCACTTGGTCCCGAAGCGCCTGCGGGACGCACAGGGCGCGGCTCAGCGCGGAGCGGGCTGCTCCTTCGCCCCGAGCGGGTCGGAGAGCGGCAGCACGGCGCCGCGCAGGGCCGTTCCGGCAGGAGGCTCGCCCCGGCCCTGCCCCTGGCCCCCCCCCCCTCCCTCCGCAGCCCCGGCAGAGCCGCACAGACTACGGAGGGGGTTCCCAGAGGCCCTGGAGAGCACAGCCGCCCACGGTGCTCGGTCTGGAAGGTGATTTTTTTAGACCCCGGAGGCCTGTACTCAGAAGGCGCCCCTTCCCCAGATTTAAGGAGAAAAACAAGACCGAAATTAAGAGGGAGTAAGTCCAATAGAGTTCTACAAACTTAGGGTTGTCTTTTTTAACGATTGCTTCCGTAGTTTACAAAATTAATTACTTAAAAAAATTTGCTGATGTGCCAGCCCGGCTCAGCTGCCCACGGAAAAGCCCTAGGGTGCTCGGCCAGGTGACAGCAGGGGATCTGGAGACGCAGGCTTCAGGGCTCTGGACTTGATTATTGTGGGGGGTCGGGGAAGTTCTGTGGGGTGGCCCACTCCCGGCCTCCTGTCCACAGGGCAGCCTGTGCCGCTGCCCGCCCGCCTGCCCGCCCTCCCAGAGAGGCGCAGCCGGCTCACTTGAAGAAGTCGTCCTTGCAGTAGACGCTCTCCCCGCGGCTGAAGCAGCGCTCGGCCAGCGGTGTGTGACAGTCGCTGCATTTGAGACACTTGCTGTGCCAGTGGCGGTCCAGAGCCTTGAGGATGAAGCGGTCCAGGATGTGCTGGTCGCAGCCGGCACACAGTGGGATCTCTGTAGGCGGAGGAGTCGCTGCGGTCACAGGCACCGCGCAGAGCGGGAGGCATCGAAGTCACCTTCCCACCTCAGCCGCCAGGACCCAGGGCTGCCGAGGGAGACCCCTTCCCTGCACACCCTCTTCCCCAGCCGGTTTGAGTGGCTGCCTGGCTGCCAGGGCTGGGAGTGCTTGGCGCCAAAGTCCGCAGCCCAGCCTGCAGCTAAAATTCAGGAAAACTGAAAACAGATCTAGAAATGTTCCCGCGAGCAGGAAGGTGCCCAGGCCATTCCATTAGGCCAGATACCGTCAACCGCAAAATGTTTCCAGCATGCATGAAAGGCGCACATCGAGCTCAGATGGAAACTCCTCCCCAGGGGCTCTCTCAGAGACTGGGCTGGAAAACGGGGTCCTTACCATTACCTGGAGGCCGGGCACAGGTGTCCTGGGGCACCCACCAGCCAATCGCCTTCGTTACTTTGCACAATTAAGCATCACAGCGGCTAAAGACTCCTTGTGAGTGGCTGCCCAGCCTCGTGGCCCTGTCTGCAGGCCACCGAGGTAAAAACCGATGCCCTGTCCATCTTTGGGTGGCCTCGGGGCACTTGTGAGGGGACCGAACAAATGGATCCGCTGTCCTCACACTCAAGCGTGGGTGCCCAAACACACAGTAGGTGTTTGCCCTCCCCACAATGTCATAGTTACTCCAACATGCGGGCTCTGCTCCCCTGGGACTGCACGTCTTTTGGGGACCAGGCGGGGGAAGTACAAGGATGGCCTATGGGGTCCATGGGCTTTGTGGGGTGCTCTTGGGTGAGGACTCCCTGTTAATTTAGAAAAGGTCTCCGGGGGAGGAGAGACCTGCAGTGGGAGCTGGAACCTACGCAAACATTCCTCCCACCCCAGCGTGCGGACCTCACTGGCGCGGGACCCCTCCGGCGCCAGGCCGGCCCCGCAGTGGGCGGGAGGACAGGAGAAGGACCTCCTTCGGCCCCAGAAAGAGAGAACGGGATTAACTTCCCTCTCGCAGAAGCGGGAAACCCGCGAAGGACGCGCGGCCCCGCATCAGGCAAAACCGCGGCCCCGGGTTCGGAGCGTGGGGATCCGCCGCGCGCCCTGGGCCCCCATCGCGGGCGCGACGGCAGGTTGGCGAGGACACCGGGCACAGAGCTGGTGGCTGGACAGGCCCGCGCGCGCGGATTCAGCACCGAGGCCCGGACAGCGCCCCGGCCGTGCTGCCCGCGGAGCCCGCGTCGTGCAAAAGCCGCTCCCGCCGCGCCCCTCGCGTTCCCCGCGCAGCCCTGGCGACGCGGGCCTTACGCTGCATGGCGACTCCGGCCTCGGCGGGTCTCCTGCCCTCGGCGCCGGCGGGGGCCCGCAGAGCCTCGCGCCCGCCCGCCCGTCCGGGCCAGCTCTCCTGAGCCGTGGCGCTCCGAGCCCGCCTCCCTCCCACACTCTCCCTCCGCCCTCCCACCCTTTCCTCCCAGGAGCCGTCGGAAAATAAATAAATAAATAGGGGACCGATGAGACCCCACAGCCTGGAGGTAACCCCTTTCCCACCTGCTCCCTCCCTACTCTTCCCCATCCCTCCAGGGCCGCCTCTGTATCCATCCTGCCAGCCCGGAAGCCCGGGGAAAAAGGTCCCAGTTCTCCGGGAGCCAAAGCGCTAGGGGCGAGACTGGTGCCACCAGGAAGTTGGGGGCTTTCCTGTAGAAGAGTGCTGAGGATCGCCCCGGAGCAGGCCAATAGAGCAGGTGCGTGAGGGCGCAGACACCAAGGCTGCAACTGGGGGCGATCTACAGCCAGGGTCCGGCTCCACCCTGGCCCTTGCATCACACTCTCTTCCTCTGGAAAGTGCGGTGGGTCTGGGTGGGGGCTGCCCTCTTGGGGATCCCTCCTGCCCAGTGGTCACTGGGCCCCATGGTTGCTCTCTGCACATTCTCCCGATCAGGGAGAGGACTTCCTACACCGGTCCTGGGGCCCCGAGGGCTCCCCGGCCTGAGCCGTGCAGCGCCAGGACCACACAGCCGACAGCTCAGCTCCAGGGGCCCCGACGCAAACTCGCTGCTAGGGCGCCCAGGCGGGGACGTGCTGGGGCCCCCGCACCCACTCCCGCCCGGGTCCCCTCGCTCCTGACGCCTCCGTGGCCAGGCCCGGAAAGGAGCGAGGACCTCGGGGTCTCCCCGTGGTCCGCCCTCCCTAGGGCAGCCGCTCGGCGCGGGCACCCACCTCGGCGCAGGTCCTCCCTCCGCGCCAGCAGCGCCAGCAGGAGGTCGCCGCCCGCCGACTCCCGGCCCGGGCCCAGCTCCCCGCGCGCCTCCATGGGTCCCGCTGCCCGGCGCCGCCGCTCTCCGACCCCAAATTTTCCCGGGGCCCGACGAGGCCACGGCCGCAGTGGCCCCAGGCCGGCGTCCGAGCGACTCCCGGAGCTGCTGGGCGCTGAGCCCACGGGCCGCCCTGGGGCCCGGAGCCTCCGGCCGCGCGGAGGGCGGAGCGGCCTGGGGGCGGGGCCGCGGCGCGGGGCGGGGCCGGGGGTCGCTGAGACGAGCCGGGGGCGTCCGCCGGCTCCGCGCGCCTTTGCGCCGGGACCTGCGGCGCCCAGACGCCACCCCGAGTGCTGGCCCGAGGGCGGGGACCGGCAGGGGAGGAGCCGGGCCAGGGCTGCTCGCGGGTGCTGGCCTGGGGCCTGCAGCTTCCTGCCCCCGCGCCGGCCGCGGGCTGAGGCCTGGGCTCGGGCTTGCACGCGCGGCGAGGCTGATGGTCCTGGGAGGAGGGTCCGGGAGGGAGCCGGGTCCTACCGCCGCTGAGGCTCCGACTCGAGAGAGCCTGAGCTGGGAAGCTTGGTGACAACGTCTAGTCGGCACGAACGCGACCCGAAACCCCGAGAGGGTGAGTGTGGCGCCCAAGGGCTCACAGTGAAGCCACCAGGCGCTGGATGAGACCTCAGACCTCCCGGCTCTGGCCAGCTTCTGGGCACCTCTTGGAATTGCAGCCCCGAGTGGGAGCAGGGAAAAAGGGCGATTCTCAGGAGGGAAACCCAGTGTCCCGGGCCTGGACACGCGGCTGAGACTCCAGGTCAGGAGGGACGCCAGAGCTGGGAAAGCCAGGGATCCACCTTCACTTCCCTCCACCCCTCAGCACCCTGCCTTGCACAGAACGCAGGCCCTATGCCTGATTTTCCAACATCCTGCCCCCAATCCAAACAGGTGAGCCTGCAGGAACGCACTCATCCTTACCTGTAGAGATGCACCTATCCAGGGCAGCTGCTCCTGCCCAGAGGCCAGCACCAGACCCCCCGCTGCCACCCACAATCAGGACACAGCAGTATGCCCCTTGCAGGGAGCAGTATGACGAGGGCAGGGGCCCCAGCAAGTGTTGGGAGTCCAGCAAGTTGATGCCATCCTCCAGGTCTCTCCACCTGGGAGCCCACAGCAGTGTCCCCATTCACCCTGCCTCCTTCTCCTGGCCTCCAGTGGCCTGGTCAGCATGCTTTAACATGGAGGCCTGCCTGGAAGGACCCGAGCAGGAAGGGCACAGCTGCCTCCCAGCTCCCAGCAGAACTGGGGTCTCATAGTTGTGAGCAAAGGCCCATGAGCCTCCATGCCCTTTCCCTTGGCCCCACACTTCTACCCAGAAGCACAGGGAAGGGCACACGAGCCAGGCAGCCGAGTGGTGCTGGGGGTGCTGGGCTGTCAGCCGTTGAGTGTCAGCTGCTGCAGAGGCCTGCCTGAGAGGGGCCATGTATGGCTGGACTGGGGAAGGGGCGGGCGGGCAGCCAGTCAAGGAGGCGGCGGCCCCACGCGCTGGGCATCTGGCAGGTCCGCCAACAATGCCTCCATTATTTCCCAACGTCGGTGGCGATCGAGAGGCCCTTGGGGAGGGCAGTTCAGGCGGGAGACCTGGCGCAGGGGTCCCGGTGCTGTGCTGCTGTGCTGCTGGGGCAAGTCTGGGCTGGGCTGTGTTTGGGAGCTGAGGGGCGTGGGGCCTCTGGAGGAACTTAGTGCAATTTGCTCTGCTCCATCCCATCCCCCTCAGCAGTGTCTGCAAGACCCCTTCTGTTCTTGGGCACTCCAGCAACTCGGCCTCCCGAACCATCCAGGGCCCTCCGCCCTCCGCGGGGATCTGCCAGACTCCCTCCCCTCGCCCCTGTTTCCAGCTCCTATGTCCTGCCCGCAGTCTCTCTGCACTGTTCCCCTCTCTGGCGTGCGTGCGCTGTTCCCCTTCCTTCCCCTGCCCACTCTGCCACCTTGCCGTTCCTCCCCGCAGGGCCCACCTTCCCGGGCTGGGGGCCACAGGGTACCAGAACTCTTACCCCGAGTTCCCCGGAAGGTGCAGACGGCCGCTGCCGCCGGGGCCCCGGGCCCATCTCGGTCGCGCTGCAGCTCCATTTCCAGCAGCATCGCGGCCGTCGGGCCGGGGCCGGGGCCAGGGCTCGGACTGAGTTTCGCAGGGCGCTCCTCCCTTCTCTGCGACCCCGGGGGAGAGCTCGAAGCTCCTCGAGGCCCGGGGGCGCTGGAGCCGCCGCGTCCCTGTGCACCGCGCCGCCAGACTCGGAGCGGCTGGGCCCGGCGCTGTCCGCGGTGCTGAAAGAGGCGAGGCTCCCCACCTCCTCCGACCCTAACCGCCGCCCTCTGTTCCCTCAGCTTGCCCGCCCACCTCCCCAGGTTCCGCGTCCCTCCGCCCGCCTCCTCACCTCTCCCCCCCACCCCCGCCCCCTTGCCAGGGCCGGCGAGTCCGGCGCAGCTCCTCCCTGAGCTCAAGGCCGTTGGAAGGTGTGGGGATTCGCTGCAAGCGGGTGCTCCACCCTGCCGCTCCTGCTCCCAGTATTCTCAAAGGGAGACCAGGCCACGGGCCCAGGGCAGCCCCTCTGGCCCCACTGGCCTTCAACCCAGGTCCCCACCGAGGCCTTGGCTTCAGGTGCAGTTCCGAGGCATTCAACTGTTGCTGCTGGCCAGGGGAACTTTCTGCACTCAACCTCCCCAATACTCAACCTCCCCCAGATCTCAGGCCACAGCCCCACCCCCAGCCCCCAGGGCAGCCAGGAGGAAGGGCACCTGGGGCATCCCCAACAGAAACTACTCAGAAGGACTCAAGGGCCGTGAGCTCCAAGACCCTGAGCCTGTAATGGGTTACGGGATGGGGGGTCTACACGAATACCACTACCACACACAGACCCGGGCTGGTGGGCGGGTTACCCACTGGTCACTCAGTGCCCTGCTGGGGTGGCAGACCAGGGGCTGCCCTGAGGGAGGGGCCCGGGCAAAGCCAGGGAAGGGGTAACCTATCAGCCTTGGCACAGCCCAGCTGCGAAGGTGAATCCACAGAAACCACATACCCAACTACTAGAGACCTTCCCACCACAGAACAAAAGGTGTGTGTGGGGGAGGGGGCGGCAGGAGAAGAAATCCAGAGTTCAGAATGTGAGCCGCAAACAGGTGTCAGGGCAAAGGCGGACAGCGACGCCGGGGCGCTCAGGCCAGGGCAGCCGGGCAGCCTAGGAAAGCGGCTGTCCGGAACTGGGTGGGCCGGCGCTCTCTTCACCTGGGGGTCCTCAGAGGTCCCCTTTCACAGGGCGCCTCCAGTGCAGTTCCTGTGCACCCGTCACCACTCTCGGTCCATTAAGCGCTCTCGGAAATGAAGGGCGCTGTCCTGGCACCGGCTCTCATCCACATCAGCCCCCAGAAGCTAATCTGTAATCCATTTCCCATCTTTCACCTTCCATCTGAGCCCTGGGTCATCTCCAGAAAGCCTCGGTTTAATACAAGAAATTCTAAAACTTCAGGTGTCCAGTCCATAAACTCTACAAGGGAAAGAAGCCCCCGTCTGCAGCCCCACCCCGATGCCCGGACCACCGCTGGGGAGCTAGTTCCCACATCAAGAGCGCCACAATTTTTTCAAATGTCAGATTTCTTTATTTTTAAAATGTGTACATTATAGTTTACTTAAATACAAAATGTTCACTTTCCTTGCAGGTAAGAAATTTCACTGACGTTACCATGTCAATTAGCTTCTTTTTAATCAAAATCCTTCCGTTAAAAATAAATACACATTTAAATTACCGAACTATTTATTCATTAGTCTCACTACTTACAACTTTAGAAAACAGATCTTAAACCTCGCCTAAAGGGAGAGTCCACTACTGAGCAGGCCACGGGAGGTGTGCAAAACTGCTCACACCTGCACATGAGACACACCTCTTGCGGCCACCTTGGCACACCCCTCCCTGACGGCTCGTGGTCTGCTGAGAAGCCTGCCCCTCCGGAGAGGTAAACTGGTCCCTCAAACAGTGGTGACCCTCCCTTGGCAGCACCGCGAGGAACCCTGCAAGCCGACACTGCCTTCCCCAGGGGCCCGGGAAGGGTCACCACTCACAATGGCGTCCGACACACCGTCCGGTTCACACCACTGAGAGAAACTTACTTTAGGGGAGAAAAGACATTTGATGCAAAGCAGACAGCAGTTTAGTTAACGGTTCTCCGTATTTCCCTTTGGATTCTGTGTGTAAATCTGCTCAGTTTTCAAGTTGAAAGGAAACGATATCCTGTCTTCAATAACCTAGGCCTGCAGCTAGCTACGAGGACAGGCTCATGGGTTTTAAAACACAGAGGCTCCTGGGGGTTAAAAAAGTGTCAAACAGGAAGAAACGTCCCCTCTTGGGGCAGAGCAGTGAGGCAGCAGCTGGGGTGGTTTCCTGGCTGGAGGCCGCAGACCACGCCGCCCAGCAGGCTCCCACCTGCTCCCCAAGAAGGTGCCGGTGCCAGCTGTTCAGGAGATCAGCTGTGCGTTTCCCCAGCTGCAATAATATCACAGTGGTCTTAGAAATACCCCACACGATCAACTGCGGTTAGTAAACACACAAGTGTAAGATGGGCAAAGCGGAAGAGACCACTTACAACCATCACAGTGACACACGCGACACATGCACACCTGAGCCTGTGCGACAAAGGACGGCCGTGAAGGAGCTCACGGAAAGGGTCCCAGGCACCCCTTGTTTTGTTTTGCTTACATCTTCAGAGGCAAACGTACCTCTAAATGTTTTGGGTTTTAGAAATAATGTGTTGAAATCATTAAATGGTAAAAACTTCATCACCAAAGCCTGGAGGTCCGGGGCCCTGTGCCAGGAGCCTCCGTAAAACAGCTTTAGGCAAATGAAGTTTGGCCTTAAAGGCGCCAGTGAGACCACCGGGCACCCCTCCAGGCTTTACCGGCTCAGAGCCCTGGTTCTTCACTCTGTTCCACTAGAGGTCAGGACCTGCAGGTGCTGGACGAAGGGGTCCTGTAGAGAGCCCCCTGGGGACTCCGCCTCCAAAAGAAGAGACCACCCTCCACCCCTCGCAGGATGAGCTCCGATCTCAGGTGCACAGCAGGCCTCTGAGGACAGGAAGATGGCGGTGGCCCTTGTTCACTTCTCTCTCTTGTCACCAGACCTACAAACAAAGGGTGCCACTGCCCGTCCCTTCCAAGCACCACGTCTACTCCACAAGGCCTCTGGAGTTATTCTCGAAATGCAGCAAAGCCACAAACGCATCGGCTCCTCCTTCCCCTTCACACTCCACCTCCGCGTCTGGAGAGAGAGGCCTGCAAGGCACGGGGACCCCGATGCCTCCCCTGCTCAGCTCCGACGGCCTCGAGCTTCAGCAGAAACAACCAAGCAGCCGAGCAGCACACGCGACCCACTGAGAACCAGACTGGCTGGAGGAGCAGCGGGGGGGGGGGGGGGGGGGGGCGGGGGCTCCAGCCCTGCGCTGGGTCTGCAGCCGTGTGAATCGCCCAGTGGCCTCCCGGGGGGAAGGGCTTGGTTCTTCTCCAAATCCCAGAACAAGGCCTTGCAGAGCAAGACGTGCAGTCTAGTAAACTCGAGATGAAAGCGGGTGGGAAAGAATTCTGTTCATTTGGCCTGGACTCCCCACTCCTGCTTTTAAACCTAGAAGAATAAAAATATAGAAGTCTTTCTGCTGTAAGATCTGTGAAAAGCGTCCACTGGGTGCACCAGGAATGCAACAGCCCCAGCACACACACCGGCTCGCCCCGTGCGGGGAGAGTGTTTGTAAAAGGAGGACTTGAAGCTGAAGGTGCCACATGCTGTGACCCACCCCAGGTCCACCGTGTTTATAGAACCCCTGGCCTTGAGGAGTAAAGCCACGGGCGGCAGGGTGGGGGCTGTTTCCCGGAGGCGCTTCTGTGGTCTTGCCAGCTCTACACGGACGGGTGGCGATGCCTGACTTTCCACCGCTTGGACCGCACTCGGAAGAAAAAGTACATCACCATCAGAAACAGGGACGAGGCCACGTAGAGCACGACGCAGAGGCTCATGTCCAGGCTGGAGAAGCCCATCCCGAGAAAGGGCGCGGCCGCCCCCGCCTCCCTGCGGCCCACGGCCCCTCTCAGACTCTCGAGTTTCAGGCTGAGCGCTCGGTGCGAGCCCTCTAACCGGCGAGGTCTGGGAGGCAGCACGCTGGGCGGACGGAGACTCTCGGCACCTTGGGCTCCACGAGGCTTCTCTGGGGGATCGCGGCCCCTCTCCCCATCCTGGCCCTCGGCGGGGGCGCCTCCTTCGCTGGCGTCTCCCAGGTCCGCGGAGTAGGTGTCTACCAGGTTGCTGCTGCCATAGTGCCCCTTCAAGAACAGGAGCACCTGGCCTTCGTTCCAGCTGTCCAGGCCCTTAATCTCCTCGTGGCAGGCCGGGCAGAGGTCCGGAGTGGGCCAAGGAACCTTAGGAAACTTGGGATCCTCACTCAGATGGCCTGGGAGGAAGAGGGAGAGCAACACGAAGAGGCCTTTCAGTGACCCCACAGCCCACCCAGGGTGGACGCACTGCAGCGCCCGCATGGCTCCTACCAGTTTCCTGCCTGCCTACCACCTGTCCCCTCCACCCCCCAACTGTGACCTCCCACGGGGTCCAGACGACGCCCTGCTCCCCTCACTCCCACCTTTCCTACACAGCTGCCAGCCCTTTTCCCTACAGCCCACCACATAAACGTCGTGTCTTCCCTTCCACCTGTGGCGGGTTCCTGTGCCACAGCAAAGGAAGTGTCCACACTCGGACACTGCCACTCACCTGGCCAAAGCCTGCTCCAATCCACCCAGTTACTTTGCTTCCAAAATGGGCCGAGCCAGGTTCTCACCTCTGCGCCTTTCCCCTGAGGCCCCTGCTTAGTGAGCCCCCCATTAAGGTGAACCTGAGGCCCACAGCCCACACACAGCCCCCAGGAGCACCTGCCCTTGGACACTCGCTGTCCAGCTGTTGCCACAGCACTTCAGGTACACGTGGCTATTGTTGGCCCCTTCTAGACCTTAAATATCCTTTAAGGATCTCTAAGGAATATTCTGGGAGTGAGACCTGTCCCTTTAGGAATGGCAAAGAGGACAAAAAAGTATGGGACAGCCGGCTTCCCACGCTTTCCCAGAGGCGGCACCTCCCCAACCCCTCCTGAGTGTGCAAATGTGAGCGCATCTCTTTTAACAAAACGGAACCACAGCCCACATGCAGGTTTAACTGGACTTGCTCTTCAGCCAGTAATAACACAGACCTGCCTCAGTATTTCTGATAACTGTACGGCACCCTCCATGGTTCCTGCTGTCTGTGTGATCAGTCCCCTGGACGGCCAGGCGCACAGCTCTGCAATGGACATCACCTTTGCCCACTAGCCTGATGACTTCTAGAAGTGGAATTTGATTCAAAAAGTTTCCACATCTTCAAGGTTTTTGATACCTGCTGCTCAGCGACCCTTCACAAAGGCAGTTCACTTACCACTGCCCTCGGCCACACATGAGGCCATGGTGCACCCTCTCCTCGCCCCACGCAATCGCTCACTCCCTGGAGCCAGCCGTGTTGATGGAGCGCTGCCCCGGGGCGCCCGGCTCAGTCGGGGCAATTGCAACTGGCCCCCATCCATGTGCAGGGCTTCGGGGGGCAGGGCCCTAATGCCACTTTGCACCCACGGCTTGCGTTTTTGCGTTCCAGCTTTTCCCCAGTGATGCAGTGACAAGCCCCTCGACCACCCAGCTCAGTGTGTCTGCCAAGGACACAAGGACCACACAGGCCCAGCTGTAGAGCAGCATATGATGCTTCTCAGCTCCCAGAGCTCCCCGATCTGATTGGGGACACCTTGCCACCCTTAAAGTGCTTCTGGAAGTAAGCAAAAATGAAGTCCTTTATCTGTGGGCCTCCCGATGTGCCTGAAAGCAGCGGAGACACTCTGCTGTGGCCCGTTCATGACTGAGTATCTATCCCGCTCTGCTTAGTACAGGCCACGTGCTGCGCATGGAGCCGGGAGGGCGATGCAGACTACCACGGCCTGGCGCTGCCCTCTGGGTGTGCGTCCAGTGGGAGATTCAGATATTCTCATACTAGGACGGATGAGGGGCGCAGAATCAGGAGCTAACACTGGACAGGGGTCCAGGTCAGGTCTCGGGGGCCTCTAAGGAGCTGGGTCTCAGTCCAGAGGCTGGGGGTGGGACTGGGGGACAGACAAAATCTAAGGAGTGACACAATTCCACGGGCTGCAGCATTACCAGGCAGGGCCAGTGCAGGCCAGGGCCAGGGGCACCGGACAGGGACCAGCATGGCAGGAGTCTCATCCAGCTGCTTTGGAGCCGAGCGCCACGGGGACAGCCGGATGGACTGTGTCAGGAGTGAGGGAGGTGGGGCGGGGGGGAGAGGCCGGATGCTGGGAGGTGGGGAAGCGTCTGGGTCGCTCACACGATCACCTTAAGCCAAGCCATGGTGATGGACAAGTGCAGGCAAACAGAAAAGGTGCCGTTGGCACGTGACCCAAGGCAGCAGCCGGCTCTCGTGCGAAGAAAAACCAATCTCCTTTAGTGCCACAGCGGTGATGTGTTTTTATAATACAGTAGATTAAATAAAAACCAATAGTTTAGTGGCATTTTCTATTCATCTCTATTAAGATTTATTTCTCAGTGGAATTATTTTAAGCCTAATTTTAATCTGCCACTGATTTAGGAACAGTTTGAATTACTTAACCCTGAGAAAATATATGCGCCCTATTTAGTTTTTTAAACAAAACCACTTTGAGGGGTTTGGTTTATCACCTGAGAGCAGATTTTAATGACACTAAAATTCCTTACTGAAAATTAATTATATTTTAGTTTTCCAGTATCCAATTTACTCAGGCCTAGGGGGCCACCAGAGGGTATGAGGGAGCAAAGGATGCACACAAATTTCCACGCAGCCCAGGAGCCCTGAGGGGAGGGAACAATCTGGAAATCCAGGGACACTGCAGCCCAGGAGCGGCTGTCGTCTACAGCAGCTCCCTGGCCAAGGTCCCCATGAAACAGAGTCTGACCAGGCAGACATCTGGCTGTGTGCTGGGCACGGTCGGGAAGGCTGGCACACGGCGGGCAGGCCACAGGGCTCCCAAGCTCAGGCGCCACCGCCGTGCGTGCATTCGCACTGTCCCCACTGCCCCCAGGACACGCTGACGGGCTGGCGGGCCATGGGCCCATGCTGCCTCCCCCGCCCACACTGGCCCCTCTCGCCCAGGCTCAGGCCACTGCGGCATGGCTTCTCACCTGCCAGGCGATTGTTCACTTGGTTGTGTTTCTTCCAAAGCCAGAGAACTGCTTGGTCGGGTGTTTTCACGGAATCCATGGATTCTCTCGCCATCTCCTCAAAATGCTCCCCGCACTCCTTACAGCCAAAGAAGGTGTGGACGTACCTCCGGATGGCCTGCAGCACTGCCTGGGGGTCGCCTTCAAAACCTGCCGAGGGAACAGACGGCTGTGGTGCCTCGGAATGACAGTCACCAGAAGGGGTGAGGCTGTTTCCACTAGAAGCACAGGGCTTGGGTAAGCATGGGGAGCCAGGAAGGGGGTGAGCGGCCAGACACGGAACAGCCCTGCGTGTCTGCACAGGGATGCAGGACGGAACCAGCACCTCCCCAGCGCCTACTGCGGGCAGAAGGTGCCCGCCCACTCACTCTTGCAACGCCACACTGAATGTGCACACCTTGGAATGTGGGCCCGTCGTCTGTGTCTAGCTGTGGGACACACCCCAGGATGTGCACTGATACCCAGGAAACGAGTCACGGGCGCTGAGACGCCATGACTCCGAGGGGCCCTCGGAGGGATGCATGGCACCCTTGCCAGCCTTCCGCCTCTCATCTTCGGCCTCACCACCAAAGCCATGGTTTGGCCTTGGGGTCTGCCTCCTGTATGCAGTTCCTCTGGCCTTACAAGCAACCCCCAAAGGCTGGTGTGGGGCAATGGCAGCTACTCATTCTAAATTTGTAGCTGTTTTGCTCTGAAATCCTTGCAAAACACAAGCCTAAGTGGGAACTTGGCCTTAGGAAGTGCCTCTGGGCTTGCCCCACACTTTGGATGGTCGTCTATGAGAGGGGCCGGCAGGGGGGCAGCGACAGTCACGGACTGGTCAGCTGCCAGGTGCAGCCTGTGCGCTTCTATAAAAAGGCTAAAGCTCTCTGTGTGAGGAAACCTCCAGCATCCACCAGCCAGACAGTGTCCACCCCTGCACGTAGACAAGTGCTAAGAGGCCGTGGGAGCTGGAGAAAAGATGCTCTGACGGAATCGCACCAGTGTTTCAGGAAAGCCACCCCTGACAGCAGAGGGAAGCACCAGTGTCACACTAACAGGAGGACCCAGTGCCCCTCTCAGACGACTAATATGAGGACCAGCGTGCAGATGAGAGACGTGAGATGGAAACAAACTAAATGTTGGCATTGAAAGAAACACAGCAAGATAACTGGAAAAAAGGAGACGCGCTTTTGAGACTGAATACGCCTTGACCAACAGCGAGCCTCCTGGAGTGATCTTGCCTCACACACGGCGCGGCCCCCAGCATCTCGGGGTTCTCCGGGTGAGGGCAACACCCCTCCGCAGGCCCAGAGCCAGGGCCCGGGGGCACTTCCCGCGTCCGTCATTAACCTTGGTGTCCTCGTCCACTTCCCGCACGGAAGGCCCAGACTGAGTGCCCCTCCAACGTCTCCTTGGCTCTGAGTGTGTCCAACGGCAGCCAGGGGCACCCAGGGTGAGCCGGCACGCACAGCCTAAGCACACGCTGCGGGCCGCCCCGGCCCCTCGCCCGGCTCGTCTGCTCCCTCGCCAGCCGGCAGATCTTCAGCCGACAGCTGCCGCGCATCACTGGGTAATCCTCCTTTTCTCTTTCCCCACCAAACCACTCACACTCAGGGCCGCCTAATCTTTAAAGTGGACAAGAACCATAAACGTCTACCTGGGGGGGATTAGGGGACGCGGCAAGCTTTTTAGTCGATGGGGTTTAACATGCAGTAAGGAGAGGAAAACCCTTCCAAGACATAATCCGCAGCCTCGGCGTGACCCAGTTCTTCGGCATTAGACGGCCTCCTCGCACACGGCTTCAGTTTCCGCCGACACAGGGAGAGAAGGCCGAAGATCGGACCGCGTGCTCTGTCATCCTGCTGCCACTACGACCTCACGGGCTGGCCTCAGCTCTGTCACATGTCACAGAACACCCTGGGGACGACCTCCTTCCCCAGCTGCCACCACGCTGCCCTCCAAGCGCTGGCCCACTCCTCAGCAGAACTCCTCCTGGAGCTGAGGTTCCCTCACCCACTCGTGTTTCAGAAGCGCGTTCCAACGGTCGGGTTTTTGTCAGATCATCAGATCGGGCAGTGTCGATGTCCTGGTTTTGCTCTCTGTTTGGGAGGTTTCTCCTGAAAAACACGCTGCCCTTTTTTCTGTGATTCAAAAACAACCTTTGGGTCAAAGGCCCCCTCCCCTACAGGACCCCTGAGTAGAAAGCCAAGGTCACCCTGAGCAGCGCCGGGGGGGGCGGGAAGATGTCCCAAGACAGCCACACACCTCTTTGGCATGTGGCTTTGCTGCTTCTCCCAGGGACGGGGCAGTCTAGTTCCCCACTGAGACCGTGGGCTGGACGAGACTACAGGGCCAGCAGGAGCAGCGGGGGTGATGCCACGTGCCCCTTGCCAGGGGCTCAAGAGGTCCTTCCTGAACACAGTGTCACCCTGGGGGAGCGGGCCGGCCCGTGGAGTCTAGACTGATCAGCTGCTGCCACCTAAGCAAGCCTCATGGGGCAGACAGCAGATCCGCCCTGCCGAGCCGGCCCAGCCGCTGAGCCTCAGGCCCACGAGCAGGTCAGAGGGGGTGTTCTAAGCCACAGCATTTGGGGTAGTTAGTTATGCCGCAAAAGAGAAGTATAAGAGAATTTTACTGGAAAGAATATTGTACTGGAATTGTACAATTGTACTGGAAAGAATATTGGAATGTATGAGTCAAGAGACTCTAATTTCAATTTAATACAAACATTAGTGAAGCCGAATGAGTAAAAAACAAGTAAAAGATAAGCTGTTCTTCCCGAGGCTGCCAGGGGCCTGCTCCCACTGGAGCACAGATCCAACAAGGCCAAAGTAGATACAAATCCAACACAGTTTTACGTCTCATGTAGGATATAAAATGAGATAATTCTGACTGCGCTATGGTCTGATAATTGACATTACTTTTCTCTGTTTATTTTTTTGGTGAGGAAGATTCGCCCTGAGCTAACATCTCTGCCAATCTTCCTCGATTTTGTATGTGGGTTACTGCCACAGCATGGCCACCTAGTGGTATAGGTCTGCACCTGGAATCTGAACCTGGGCTGCTGAAGCGGAGTGGACCAAACTTAACCACTAGGCCACAGGACTGGCCTGATACCTGAAATTATTAAACCCAACTTGAAGTTCTACAGTTTCTCACCTCTTGTGTCAGGCAGCCTGAGATGGCCCCGTGGTCCCCCTCCCTCTGTGAGCAGGCTTGGCTCACTTCTGACATTGGTTATCACCCCAAGAAGCATGCCCTCTCATTGGCTTGCTCGGGTGGAGCCAGCTGCTGTGGTGTGAGCTGCCTACGGAGAGGCCACAGGGTGAGGCACTGAGAGTGCCTCCCCCCAGCAAGGACCTGAATCCAGTCACTGCCTCGAGAGTGAGCATGGGCGGGTCTTCAGAGGAGGCCCCAGCCCTGGCCAACACCTTGCCTGAGGTGGTTAGAGACCTGAAGCAGAAGATCCTGGTTAAGCCACATCTGAGTTCCTGACCCACAGACACTGTGAGATAATAAATGTGCATTGCTTTAAGCTGCTAAGTTTTAGGGTAATTTGCTATACAACAACAGATAACTAATACACCTCTCCAAATATGTTTCAGTTATTTTTTTTTCTGCTGAGGAAGATTTGCCCTGAGCTAACATCTGTTGCCAGTCTTCCTCTTTTTGTATGTGAGCCGCCGCCACAGTACTGCTACTGACAGATGAGTGGTGCTAGGTCCATGCCCAGGAACCAAAGCTGGGCCACTGAAGCAGAGCATGCCAAACTTAACCACTAGGCCAGCAGGGCTGGCCCTTCCCATATTTTTTAAAGCAAAAAAAGAGATGTCTACACCACAGAGGAATTCTTAGCCGTGTCCCCTCATTCTTCTCTATGATTCATTTCCTGCAGACCAGTTGAGCACAGGCTTGCGAGTTAAAGAGGCGGGCACTCACGCCCCAGCATCCAGAGCCCGTGCAGGGACAGGCCGAGTCCTGAAAAGATGCTCCCCTCCAGCCTCCTCAGCATGGGACCCCAGGGGCGTCCCTTGTGACGTGCTGCCTTACACACAGCAAACCAAGTCTGCACGTGTGCTCCCGACAGCCCCCAGCAGCTCCGCGTGGAATAGGTCATCGGACTAACGCAGGATGGTACCTGTGTCGTCCAGTGCCTCCGGGTGGGCCGCAGCCTCCACAGTCAGCGTGTGGAACAGCTTCCAGAGCGAACACGTGTAACCCCGCAACTCTGGTCGGCTCCCCTGACATCCAACCCACTTGATGTGACTGGTAAGGAATATTCCAGAAATCTGAAAAAAAAGAAGAGAAAATAAGAGGTAATTGTTAAAATTAAAAACAGTTGGTGAAGGTCCTCTCTCGATTGGGTGGCGGTTACACAGGGCATACATTTATCAAAATTCCTAACCGTACAACTGACCACATGTAAATTTAAACTCAATACCAAACCAACGAGAAGAAAAGATTTACTTCACTATAGACATTCTCAGAATGTGGGATGTGGCCTGTTCTTTCCAGCCTTTGGGGAGAAAGGAAGAGTTTATCTGTGTCTTGATAAATTAGCACTAGGAAGCAGAAGAACATCCACCTTTTCTCTTAAATTAGAATCAGTTATAATGAAATTCATAGGAGAAGATTAATAAAATAGAAATAAAAATGTAAAAAGTTCAATTCCCCAACAGTTCTTGGCCAGAACGAGCAAGGATATTCACCGTATTATCAGCAAACTGAGGGCCTGACAGGGTCCTAAGGGCTCAGGAGACACACGCCCCAACCAAGCGGGTCCCAAGCACAGTGACAGGCTGTCCCGGCCGCCCCGGGCCCCTGGCAGGCTGACCGGCACAGGGTTATTGGCAGTTGAGTCTGAAGTGCTCTGTCCCAGCCCCCTTCCCCCGCTCGGAGCCCAGGCCACACGCTCGCACGTGGGAGATGTCACACGTCCCAGGTCCTGTGTGGGAAGATGCCACGATAACCTCAAGCTCGGAGGAGCGGTGGAGGAAGGTCCAGGCAGGAAACCCCGCCATTTGTTCCTCAGCTGCAGACAGCAACCAAAGCTGGCGAGAGCCTGGACAATGGCCCCACGTGCCCCTGCGTGGCGAATGCCAACCATGCAGCATGCTGACAGCATGACCCTGGGTTTACTTAAGGGTGTTAAGCTCTCCTGTGGCCGCAGAGGCCACCAAGGCAGCCCAAGGAAGGGAGCTCTGAGGCCCTCGCCTCCCAGCACCCAGCCTTGTGGCAGCTCCAGCAGGACTGCCACACTTCGTATTGAGCACGTCGTTTTTATTCACTTTTTAGTGAAATAAAAACTTCAGGTGTAAAATTCAGATGAGTTCACTAAAAATTTAAATAATAAAAAAAGACCTAGTGCTACACTGCTTGAGAAAACCTTGTCTTTCTCTCATTTTCTCTATAGGACAGCGCTCACAGCATGTTTCTGGTGACCTGTCCTTAAACTGAAGACTTCAGCATGATGGTGACAGCACCACAGACGGATGAGGGAGTGGATATGAAGTCGTCATGGAAATGGGGACAGTGAAAATCGTTGGGGCGTCACATGGAGGGAAACGGGGGCCCTCGAGGCTGCAGGCATGAAGGTACCTGCCGCACTGGCAGGTCCACATGCACGCACAGCGTCCCCTCCCCACACACGGCATCGGGGCCCCAGCTGGTCAGTTACAGGAGAACAACATGCCCCGAGCTCTGGGAGGGGCTGGGCTCACCCGCATTTTGTTGTTGACCAGGTCGAGGACGGCATTGTAGGGGATCCTGTCCAGGGGAAGATTGGCCAGCCATTCCTGCAGCGTCTCCAACAGCCTTCTGACGGGCGGCCGGCCGGGGAACAGCTGAGGGAGGAAGGACCACACTTAAAGACGCTCAGGGCGCGGCAGTCCTAGGGGTAGAGGCCAGGCCCTGCCCTGACACCGACAAGTGGGGCTGGTGGGGGAAATGTCTCCACCAGTCCAGGGCCTTCACCTAGAACTGGGGTAGGGGGAACGCAGAGGGGAACCAGGCTTCCGGCCGACACCTTCCAGGAAGCTGAGCCAGAGCCCCCTTCCTCCAGCCTTTCTTCGGCGTCTTGCCCACCCGTCCAGCACCGTGCCGACAGCCACTCTTCCTCACGCCAGGCAGCCACTTCACAACGACAGGACGTGCCACAGCATGCCCTCTTTCTCATGCTCTCAAGGGCTTTATAGTCCTTTCTGAACTCACAGCCTGTTGTTCCATGTTCCTCCTGGTCATTTATGCTAACCCGCCGGCCGCACAGACTCACGCCCTCCACCTCCTGCCTGTGCCGTCTCTGACTGTGAAACTACTTGGAAAAGGTGTGCACGCCCCTGAGGTCTTTATGCACAAATGTGCAATCTGCTGGCTTGCTGAATGCCATGCTCTGCTAGCCATGCAGCTGGCCGCACCGCAGAGGCCTGGACAAGCATCGAGCTCAATGATCCCGTGCTACCGTGGACTTTCTGGAAGGAACTTCGATTAGGTGTTGCCTATTAAGTGTGCAAAATGAAGGCTGCTGAAAGCTCTTAAAAACCTGAGCTGGGGCTGGCTCCATGGCTGAGAGGTTAAGTTCGCGCGCTCCACTTGGGCAGCCCAGGGTTTCACTGGTTCGGATGCTGGGCGCAGACACAGCACCGCTCATCAAGCCACACTAAGGGGACGTCCCTCACAGCACAACCCAAAGGGCCTACAACTAGAGTATACAACAGTGTGCCGGGCTGCTTTGGGGATAAGAAGAAAGGAGAAAAAAAAAAGAGACAACGACTGGCAACAGATTTTAGCTCAGGCGCCAATCTTTAAAAAAACAACAAAAAAACCTGAGCTAAAACCTTACTAATGAGAATGCTAAAACAAACAGCAGAAACATCACATTTTCAACCCTGTAACATCTTTTCTTTCCTACACAGGCTACAAAGTACCTTTATCAACCTCCCAGCACTTTATTTTTACCAGCATTTAATTCAAAGTTTAGGTAAACTTTGGAAAAATCACTAAGTCATCCAGACTCACAGAGCCCTGTGGCACATGGGTAAGCCCGCGGCGTCCCCAGCTGAGGTGACGGTAGAGCAGAGAGAGCCTGCGTGGAGCACACAGCTGCCAATTACTCCCAGCTGGCGACGTGTGCAGCCTGGGGACAGATGAGCAGGGCACTTTCTTAAAGGAATGAGGGCAGCTGGAGATTTCTGAACTCCGACGGCACAAGGGGTGAAAACCTGTCTAGACGATTTTCATCTCTTCATTTGAAATATATTATGCGACTCATTATTCCTTTAAACATAAATCCTATCTCCCTCATTTTCTTCAAAAATCATACTATAGAAGTAAACTCTGACTATCCAAAATGCTGAAAATGAATTACTGTATCAGGCACCTTACTTTTGGCAAGAGAAATCTTTTTTCTTTTTTTCTTTTTAAAGATTGGCGCCTGAGCTAACACCTGTTGCCAATCTTCTTTTTCCTTCTTCTCCCCAAAGCCCCGCAGTACATAGCTGTATATTCTAGATGTAGGTCCTGCTAGTTCTGCCATGTGGGACGCCGCCTCAGCACGGCCTGATGAGTGGTGCCAGGTCCACGCCCAGGATCTGAACCGGCGAAACCCCAGGCCACTAAAGTAGAGTGCGCAAACCCAACCACTCAGCCATGGGGCCGGCCCCAAGAGAAATCTTTTAATTAAGCTTCCCTATCTTTTAAATAACAAGTCATTCAGGTCTCAGCATTATAAGCGAGGCAACTGAAGGAAATATTTCTCCTGTGGCCAGCAGCAGGAGCAAAGGGCCCAGTTGCCAGGCTACTGCGACCGACAGGCACGGGGCAGGCCTAGGGGCTGGGCTATCCCAGAAGTCAGAGAGCAGAAGGGCCTACTGGGGCCACGAGGACAAAGGCTCAGGTCTGTCCCCAGGGAAGAGGGATGGCCTCCTGCTTCCTGCTGCTCTGTACAACGTAAGAATTCTGGGCCAAGAAAAAGACAAGCCCTGGATTTTAGCCCCGGAGCTAAGAGTTCGTGGCGGGAATGTGACCCCAACAGCCTCTCATCTCTAAGCTTTAGCCAGCACACGAGCCATCCACCTGCTCCCTCTGCTCGTAAAGGTGGAAGTGCCAGCCCAGCCCACTCACGAGCTCCTGGCCAACACAACAGACTCCAGGTGACAACGATAGCTGCCACAGCTGCCTCCCTCCCTA
This sequence comes from Equus asinus, assembly GCF_041296235.1. NCBI lineage: Eukaryota > Metazoa > Chordata > Mammalia > Perissodactyla > Equidae > Equus > Equus asinus. The sequence goes on from NC_091799.1 coordinate 11,283,879, forward strand.
ACCCGCCGCACCCCGAGGGAGCTGTCTGTGCAGCCTCTCTTCCACCCACACTCAGCCAGGCCATCGGCACATGCCCATCACACCGCGCCGAGTCAAACTGCTTCCAACCCTGTGCTGTCCCCGGACAGTCCTGCCCTCCCCTGAGGACGGCAGCGCCTCCTGCCTTCCCAACAGGTGCCAGATGCCGGGCCTCTGCTCCACTCTACCCCCACCGAGCAGGGACCTTTGTGCCCCCACATCCCAGGGCTCAGAGCAGGGTCAGGCGGCCAGCATGCGTTTGTAACTGAGCCGAATGAGCCCACAGGCCAACCCTGCCAAGGGGAGGAGCGCATCCCCTGACCGAGTCGGCTAGCTCCCAGCAGGCGGGCGGGCAAACCTCCCTGGCCGCCGCTCCGCAGAGCAGAGCACCACAGCCCGCTCAGAGCCCACGCACCTTGGCGGCGACGGTGACGAAGTCCTTGAGCGTGTTCAGCTCGGCCCCGGCCAGGGCCTTGTGCGCGGCCAGCTCTACTCGCAGCAGGTAGTGCAGCCCCGACTCCAGGTCTGCCGTGTACAGTTTCGACCTAAGATGAAACGTTATGGAGTCAGCTGAAAACCCCCTTTCTCTTCGTGTAAATACCCTCCTTTTTGCCTCTACCCCCGCGGGACCCCACTCCCCACAGTGAGGCAACATCGAGGACTCCTGAATGGCCAAGAGTTGGGTGGTGGCTTCCAAAAGAATCTGCCCCTGCCCATGAGCCGTGCCTGCAGCCCTCTGCATCCGTGCCCCGATGCCCCGTCCCTCCTGGGGCAGATCAGTCCAAGAGGAATACTTGCCTGTCAAATTCTCTCCAAACCACAATTTCAGAATTTTCTTCCTCGCTTGGCTTTTCAGGCAACGAAAGTGATTTTTTCCTCACGTCTGGCAACGACTTCAAATAAGAGGAAAAAAATGACCGGAGAGGCTTCGCGCTACGAGAAAGGGGAGGGCAAGGGGGGCTCAGAGCCACTCCAGGGTCCCGGGCCACCTCCGCAGGGGTCCGGACGAGGCACAAAGTCACCCTGGCACCTGCATCACCAGGCTGAGAAGAGCCCTCCCTCCAGGATTTAGGGAAGTTACTCAGACCGTCCCCCATTCATTCTGCGACATTTATGACAGGTATCGTGGGCAGGGGGGCGGGACAGGAGCAAAGCCCAGGGCTCAGGGAGCTGGCCTTCCACCTGAGAAGGTGAGACAAACCCACAAGGAACCACTGAGTTACAGCTGTAAGAAGTACTAGGATTCATTTTTGCTCAGGGGACATTAGGATGGTTTGTAAAGCTGGTTTGAGCCTCTGCCAGTATCAGCTTTATTCAAACTGTGGATTTGAACATGCCTAAGAGCCTTCGTCCACAGTCTGCCAGCTCTGAGTGGGACATCTGGAAGTCGGGGCTGGGGGAAGAGGCGGGGGCACCCTGACGGCCCTGGTCAGGTCCCCAGAGCGCTGCCGTATGGCCCCTTAACGAGGCAGGGGCGCGCTCTGAGGACACGTAAGGGCCCTTCCTGCACACTCCCAGTGTAGCTCGCGGGTCGTTGAAAGTGTCCAGAGCTCATTCTCACTCCCAGAGAGGAAGCAGCAGTGGTGTTGGGGAGACACCAACATCGTGTGCTAAGAAGTTGTACAGATGACAACTTTAACATAAAACAAGAATTTTTCTTCAAAACAAAACAGCAACGTGCTCAGGGAAGCCCTGTCAAGGACCATCCGTGCTGTGGGCCTGGCATGGGCTGCCTCTGCTGCAGGCCCGGGGGCGTGGTGTGCTGGCCCAGGTGCCTTGAGAGCCCTAACGAACTCTGCCGCAGAGTGTGACACAGGTGACCCAGCTCCACAGAGGCCTCCTGGCCTGCCCTCAAGTTCTGTCTGTCTTTTAAGAACAGTGCCTAAGAAATGGGGACATGTTTGAGGCTTTGGGGCAGGGTGCCCTTGGTGCCCCAGTTAAACTTTCCAGAAGCTGAAATAGAAGCCCAGGGAGGGAGGAAACTGGTCTGTCTTCTCACTGCTGTGTTCCCAGCAGATGGTGACTCATCAAGAACTGCTGAGCAAACAGTCTGAGTTCACATGGGGCCTCCAGGCAGTGGGACCACCCAAGCAGACAGGTGGGCTCAGGGCGGACACCATGGGCTTCAGGACGGGCCCTGACCTTCTCATCTGTTCGCTTTTCCCAACCTTTACCCAAGCTGTGTACTTTTCAGTCCGCATCCAGTGCAGAGGCAAACGGTGTCTGCTGGCCTTAGCAAGGAGAGCAGAACGCAAGGGGCCTAGAGCCAGAGCCCACTCGGCCTCGCCTCTCATTCTGGAGAAAGGGAAGGAGCGCGCCAGGCTGCTCCGAAGAACAGACTAGGCCAGCGTCCAGCCCAGGTGAGGCCCTACACGCTGAAGGGTTTCCCGGATCCCACCAGGGGTCGCAAATGCTCTGTGAGCCCAACTACACTTACACGTTAGCTAATCCGTGCGACCCGTTTGGGTAAATCAAGTAGCAGGAAGGGACGGAAGGAACACCAAGTTTGTCGAGAAAGGCTTTATCCGCACTCAGCGCCCTCTTCACCACGATGTTCTCGTAAGGAATCAGGTCCAAAATCACCTGGACGAGAAGTAACATCACCCGCTCCATGGATGGCAATGTTCTCAGGAATAGCAGTCACAAAAGGACAAAAGGAGCATGCCTACAGAAATTAGAACACCGTCATCTGGAACAAACCTGCAATCGTCTCCTCTATAAGCCAGACCATCATTTCTATCTTAATCTTTATTGCACTTTAAGGCAATGCTGAGACACGTGCCGCAGGCAGAAACTGTACTCTCAGCAACCGTAGAGACTAGCAGAGAAAACGTGCCCATGAACTTGACTACACTTTTAAGCCAGCACATCCTCCACAAAATTCACACTCATCAAGCGAGTGCATTCACCACCATGTCTCTGTGGGGCCACACCCCTAGCCCTGAGCTTTCCCTTGACACACATGGCCATGCACCAGGCAGCATGTACCCTGAATTTGGGAAGCTAACAGCAGCCCCCGAGAGCAACACAGCCCTGGTCAGCCAAGCGAAGTGCCAGCAGGCTCCGGGCTGGCCGTTCCTTCCCTCGGGACCTGCCCCTGTCTGGTCCTGCTTAGGCTGAAGGCAGAGTGACAAGGTCTTGGTAGCAGAGGGCCCATAGGAGTGGCATCTCAGGAGCTGGACCAGTATGAAAGATGACCCGCAATCCCTGCACACCACCAAGAAATCAAGCACAGAACCTGCCCCTCCTGACTTCTCTTAGACAGCAACAGAGCCAGCCGTGTCCTGAAGAAGGGCGTTTGCTCACAGTGCAGACCAGGCACAGCAGCCACCAGGACTCTTATGAGCCAGGCTCGAGTGTGGTCAGCCAGAGAAAGCAGCCTGTTGTCACCAGCAAACCTGGATGGTGCTCACACATGCATCCACATCAAAGCTTGCTCACGCGTGTCAGCAAAGCGCCCAGGGGAGCACACTGCCTCCTGAGCTCATGGCAAAAGGGAGGGAGCCGGCGGCTCGGCGCGGAGGAAGCAGTTCCCAAGTTCCCAGAGGGAGGCGCCTCCTCTCCTCTCAGCCAGCCAGCCGCGTGTCAGGGAACTCCTCTCACCCATCCCCAGATCCCATCCCTGGATTTTACTGAGAGTTCGCCAAAGGCAAAGGTTTCAAACCCACATGTGAAATGACAGAACAAAGTTCGATGACAGAAACAATGTATTACAGAATCTTGGACTTGGCAAAAAAGTTGAGAGTTCAGAATACAGCAGAGAAAAAATCTTGCTAATAACGCAGAAGCAAGCAAGCATGCCCTCAAGGAAAGACACAGCTTGTCACGAAAAACCAGGGCCCCCCGCCCACCCAGAGCCTCCCTCCCAGCCCCACGCCAGGGACGGAGTCATCACTCTGGGGCCTTTCCTGCCTCCCCTCGGAGGCACGCCCCCACTCTCAGTCTTCCCTCTATACCAGCAAATTCGCTGAACAGCACGCACCACGATGCCGCGAATTAACGAGAAGGAACGAAACCCAAGCGCACGAGGCAAGGAGAAGCAGCTGCTATGTGGGGGTGTAACTGCAGACCCAACGCGCGACTCCCACCACGTGGGCAGACGGGAAAGAAGCCACACGGTACCTCACGGCCAACGTAGGAGCTGTTGCTTTCAAACAAAATCGCCACATAACGCCCATCATGGTTATCAATGAGGGAAAGAACGTCACTGGGCCTTTTAACAGAAAAAAAAGAGGCTTTTAGTGCTTTCAAGAACAGTGAGCTGGCCATCATAGACCAGTGCCCATAGCACTTAATGAAAATCTATATTTTACAAAATTAAATTCAGCTGGTAAAGTGTCACTGTCTTTACAGAACTACGCACCGAATAGGGTCCAAAGACGGGCAGGCGGGAGGCCTGCGTCTGTCCGTGTGGTTCTGCAGGAAATCGATCATGGTGTGCCGCACCGTCTGCAGCTCTCGGTCAGGCCCTGCAGGGAAGCACGCCACGATCACGGCCGCATCCGCCGCGTGGAGCGCCCACCCACCCAGGGCCCCAGAGGGCATGGCGCGGGCACGCGTCACTCAGGGAACCCCAGCAGGGTGCACCAAGGCCAGGGAGTGCGCGGCAGACAGCGGTGGCTTCACACAACAGGAGACGACAGCCACGAGGGTGGGAACAATTGGGATTTGGGGACACATGGCAATAAGGATGAATCTCACACCCAGCATGGAGACAAAGGGGCCAGACATGCTGCGAGTCCATTTACACTAAGTTCAGAAACGTGCAAACGACCTCTGATGTACGTAGAACAGCTGTCACCCGCGGCTGACGTCTGGACACTGGCTACCCATGGGTTCACACATGAAAACTCACCAGGTGTGCACGTGTCATGTGTGCACGTCTCCAAATGTCTTTTTTCAATAAAAACAAGTTTACTTAAAAAAAGAAAACTCACCACCGTATTTGCCAAAGAAGGCAAAGACAAAATAAAAATTTTATGAAACTATGACTGTTTGAACTCTTAAAGGAAAGACAGGTAGGATGGCGCTGACGCGAACATGCTGTGGGGGCACAGACCCCATCAGGTGAGCCTTCTAGGCTCCTAAAACCATTTTTACTTTAATTGGTTTATGAGGTGAATCTAAGAGCGTAAAATACAATGCTTATGTCCTTACCTTTAAAATTTTCTCCAGTTGTGAAGTCCTTTGTAAATGCCTTAAAATACTAAGAGAAAACACAGAACAAATAAGAAACAGCCTTGCCTGGTGTCTGTGTAAGTGGTTAATCTTTAAGCAACAAATGACCATCATCTTAAAGACAGTCTTGGTCCACTTCCTCCAGAAAGGTCACCTTAACTGATGACGAACCCTGTTTCTATGTGTCTCTGTGGATATTCGTGTTTCCTACCAGATTTACGAGTGGTGGTTAATACCCGTCAGAATGCTGTTGTTTACATTTTCTGACCAGAGGGTTAGAACCACAAAAGAGGGCGCCCCCCTCCCCCGCCGACTCTGGCGTTAACTGTGTCCAGACGGCCAGCTCGCATAACACAAACCACAAAAGAGGGCGCCCTCCCTGACTCTGGGTTAACTGTGTCCCGACAGCCAGCTCGCAGAACACAAACGGCTCCAGGGGGGACGCAGACTCTGCCGAGGCCCTCTGAGCACGGGAGCAGGATTTATGCTGATTTACGCTTAAAACCTTCTTCATCAAAACACACATTAAAGACGGCTACAAACGGGGTGAAGACACTCCCAAGCCTCACAACTGAAAGAAGGGAAGCGTCGAGAACACGCAGTCTTCAATAAATCAAAGAAAATACAAACAGCCCCAGAGGAAAACAGGCAAACGACACGAAGAGACATTTCACACATGGGGTGACACACAAGCAACAAACACAGAAGATGTGATCACTATCACGGTCGGCAGGGATGGTTCGTGTGCCCTACGGCCCAGCAGCTGCACTCCAGGCCCGTGCCCACATGGAACTCCAGCCACGGACAACAGGACACGCGCAAGAACGCTCACGGCAGCCAAGCCAGGAGCAGCACAAGTGCCCAGTCAGGACAGGGGACGGGAACCTGTGCTACCATGACATAAGGGGATATCACTCAGCAACTAAAACCAATGAGCCACAGCCACACAACAATGTGGGTGGCCCCTAGCAACGCCCTCGTAAGTGAAAGTGAAGGCCCAAGCATACACACAGCACCGCATCCGGTGCCCAAAGTGGAAAAAGCAAGACAGGAGCACATTCAATGTGATAAAACTCTCGGACAAGTGACGCCGGACTCAGGAGAAGGGTCCCTCTGGTGGGACTGGGGTACCAGGCAGGCCAGTGCACGTGGTCTGTGTGGGTGACAGATGCACAGCTGCCGTGACAACAGTCAATACCCAGCTCAGGGGGCTGGCCCCGTGGCCAGTGGTTAGGTTCACGTGCTCTGCTTTGGTGGCCCAGGGTTTCACTGGTTCAGACCCTGGGTGTGGACATGGCACTGCCCGTCAGGCCATGCTGAGGTGGTGTTCCACATAGCACAACCAGAGAAACTCACAACTACAATATACAACTACAATATACAATATACAACATACAACTACAACATACAATGTACTGGGGAGCTTTGCAGAGAAGAAGGAAAAAAAAACAAACAAAACCCCAGCTCAGCAAGCAGAGTGGGGAACAGGGACACTGCGCCACAGAGCACAGGACTCTGGGGCTGACAGGGCATGGGGGCTGAGAGGTGCATTTTTCCTGAGATGTCCATGTCACCATGATGTGCTCTGTGCAGGCATGTGACCACACACACGTGCACACACAGATGCATATGTGGTTCTGACTTGCCACAGATCCCACTTTACCCTCTGCCCCCTGGCGGAAGAAACAGGTATAAACCTGTCTGGGGGCAGACCCAGCACGCAGGCCGGGCGTCAGAGCGGCACTGGCGGATCAGTGCACGTGCAGAGCACCAAGGGGGCAGCCTCACACAGGCCACACACGTGGTGGACGCACGGGGTGGGGAGGCCTTAGACCAGGGTTCCAGCGCGGCTCCCCATCACTCCCACACTCACTGGCCATGCCGACTGTCACCTCGCTGGGTGTGAGCGGGGCTGCGTGTGTGGACAGTCCCATAGCGACTGACACACCCAACAGGTGGAATGAAGGAGGTGACCCTTTGCAAACAGAAATTCCTATTAAGTTTCAAGAAGCATGTGCAAAATGCTAAAAATGTAGAAATTACATTATGTGGTGAATTTCAACTTAAAAGAAGCCCCTCGTGAAGAAAGGTGGGCACAGATGGCAAAAGGGACAGAGGAAGGAGCCTGCCCAGAGAGGGCAGGATGGCGCTCACCCGGAAGGTGGGGTAGAAGTGGATGTCATAGGCTCGGCACACCTCGTGGTTCTTTTCTTCTGCACAGTCCAGGGCAGCGACGCGGACGGCAGCGGCCCAGTCTGAAAAGCAGAAGCATGGCCTTCAGGGCAGCGGGCACTGGGCTGGCCGGTCCCACCCCAGGCCCGCATCCACGTGAGCCATCAGCCCATGCCTCCCTTCAGGTCATCAATTGAGCCCTTCCAGGCACAGAACATTCCTGAGTCAAGGTGGGGAAGAAAACACAGCTTCAGCCAACAGCATGGATGCGTCTCCAACACTGATGAAAACACAGCAAACTGATTTCTGCTGAACTTGCAAATCGCTCCGCAGCTTCCTAAGCCGCGGTCTCTTAATGAAGGACCTGGTGATGGATGAAGGCACTGGTAACAAGAGGGCTGTCAGCGCTGGCCGGCCCCTCGGCAGGGGCACCAGGGGAGCATGTGCAGATTAATCCGACGTGGTCTGGCTGTTTAGCTGGGACGTTCCCACACACTCACTCTCATGAGACTAAGAACCGGCAGCGTCTGACCACTGGTCTTTCAAGTCAAAGACACTGGTGTGTAAAAACACTAGGAAGTGGTTTCCAACACTTTCCCAAGACGCCTCCCACAAACCCTCGAATGCTGTTGCCATTCTTGGGATAGAAAAGGAGCAGTTTCAAATATATATTTTTTCCCCATCTTTAAAGTTTTTATTATGGAAAATTTCCAACATGTTAAAAAAAGAGACAATCAGGGGCTGGCCCCGTGGCCGAGTGGTTAAGTTCGCGCGCTCCGCTGCAGGCGGCCCAGTGTTTCGTCGGTTCGAATCCTGAGCGCGGACATGGCACTGCTCGTCAGACCACGCTGAGGCAGCGTCCCACATGCCACAACTAGAGGAACCCACAACGAAGAATACACAACTATGTACCGGGGGGCTTTGGGGAGAAAAAGGAAAAAATAAAATCTTTAAAAAAATAAAAAAAAATAAAAAAAAAAAGAGACAATCATATAACAACCCCCATGTGTCCCTCATCTCAGTATCAACATTGACCAGCCCACAGCAAATCTGGTTTCATCCAAATCCCCACTCACTTCCGGAACTGGCCTGAAGCAGCCCTCAGCCAGCCGGTCACTGCGTCGTCGTCTACGATCTTGTGCCTCTAAAAGACGAGGCCCCTTTCCCAGCGTAGGCACACTACCATTATCAGACCAACACGCTAACAGCAACCAACAGCTAGTCAGGATTCAAATCTCCCTAACGGTCTCCTTTTTGCTTAAACGGTTTGTTTGAATTGGGTCCAAAGAGGGCCCGTTTGTGGCCGCAGGCGGACGCGTGCGCACTTGCTTAGTGAAGAGCTCGGATGCTGTGTCCTGTGGGCCCTCTGCCTGGATTTCCTGTAAATGTTCATCCTTAGATCTACACCTGCGTCCGCTTCTTCTGGGCAGATTGCTTCCCAGGTGGTGTGGCGTGCTTCTGCCTCCGTTCTTACTGACACCCCCCAACGCATTAACTCCTGGAGGCTGCAGGCAGGTGGGGGCGTCTCCTCTCATCCCTGCCTCTCTAACAGATGGGAACGCCTCCGTACAGAGGAACCTTCGCTCACGGGGACCTTGCGGGCCGGTTCACACACGGGAGGTAAGCGAAACCTTACCTTGTCCCTTTAGTCACCGGTTTCAAAGGAAGTGTTTCCCTAACATCCTCCAAAGATGACTACTGAGCTTTTCTCTTTTCCTGGCTCCTCGCCCACAGGGGAACAGCCTAAGGAGGCAGGACAGCCAAGCATCATGGTGGCCTTGGAGAGACACGAACAGCAGAGCACACAGCGTGAGAAAGCAGCCTGGGGGAGGGAGCACTCCAGGGACCAGGCAAGTCCCACTCACCGTCTCCTGCAGCTCAGTGACCTCTGCGTGGGACTCACAACTGTCTGTCACCGTCTCCTTGTGACAATGCCTTGTGTCCCCATATGACACTGGTCTAAACCAGGAATGTGGCTAAAAATCATGTAAAACGAGTTTTCTCTGAGTACTGGCTATGTTCTAAAACTTCAGAGGTTATATTAAAAACACGTCTGGAAGGAGAGAGAAAATATTGACCATCACTAGATACTGTACAGATATGAAGGTCTGAATATACATATACCACTTTTGCTTTAAAATGCATGACTTTTCCCTCTGTAATTATAAAAAATACTTACCAGTATTAATATAACGCAAAAGATAAAGTAAAAAAACCCCAAAGCTATGTCTTTTACAATCAATGACCACAGATTGTTCCGCTTACATGGCCTCAGTGAAACCAACTCATGTCCAGAGGCCACTGTAAATGGTTGAAAAACAGTCACAGAAACGTCCTGAATGGCAGCCCCATCTTTCTGGGGTCACGTGCACAGGACTGAGGGAGAACGGCTAACACGCCCCCAGGGGCGCAGCAGACGCACGGGACGTCCTGAATGGCAGGCCCATCTTTCTGGGGTCACGTGCACAGGACTGAGGGAGAACGGCTAACACGCCCCCAGGGGCGCAGCAGACGCACGGGACGTACTGAATGGCAGCCCCATCCTTCTGGGGTCACGTGCACAGGACTGAGGGAGATACGGCTAACACGCCCCCAGGTGCGCAGCAGACGCACGGGAACGTCCTGAATGGCAGGCCCCATCTTTCTGGGGTCACGTGCACAGGACTGAGGGAGAACGGCTAACACGCCCCCAGGGGCGCAGCAGACGCACGGGACGTCCTGAATGGCAGCCCCATCTTTCTGGGGTCACGTGCACAGGACTGAGGGAGAACGGCTAACACGCCCCCAGGGGCGCAGCAGACGCACGGGACGTCCTGAATGGCAGGCCCATCTTTCTGGGGTCACGTGCACAGGACTGAGGGAGAACGGCTAACACGCCCCCAGGGGCGCAGCAGACGCACGGGACGTCCTGAATGGCAGGCCCATCTTTCTGGGGTCACGTGCACGGGACGCCCAGCGCTGCGCCTCGCACTTGCACCTTCCGCTCGGACCGCGCCGGCCACTCTGCTGGTGGCCTTTCCGAGCCTGTCCTCTTAGCTTCTCCTTCCATTCACCTCGCCAAAGTGTGTCATTGGTTCCGCCTCTTCCCTGCTCACAAACACACAGCTTCATCGTTTACTAGGAATTTCCAGGACACACTTTGATTTCACGCTTAAAAAAGCACCCTACTGCCCAGAAAGAGTAAGACAGTGAGGCACCGCTGCAAGCTCCAAGCGCCACACTGAGCATGCACCACGACCACAGGGAAAGGACCCAGCAAGCCCGACACAGAGGAAACACTCAGAGACCTTCCTCACGATTGGCTTTGCGGGAGGAACTCACTCAGTTTTACTTCTCTGTTTTTCAGATTTTTCTTAACAAGTATGTGTTATTTATAAAAATAAACGGAAAACATTCTAATCCCCAGGGTACTTGTGCAGACCGTGTGCGACACGTTGTGCGCTGCCGCCTGCGTGTTCTTTGCTCTCAGTCTCCACCCTCCCTGAGGTGAGGGTGCAAGGAGGCTCCACACAGGGCCCAGTGAAAGATGCTGATGTCCACGGCGCCGTAGGTGCAACGACGCCGGATGAAAATCCGACCAGGCCAGGGCAGGAACAACCACTTTTTAATCACCCTCCTGAGTCTAACACAGCCCTGGAGAAAGGTGGACACGCCAGTTGCAAACGTGGCTGGTAGGAAAGGCTGTCAGTACTGTGTTAACGGCTTCGTCACCCTGGCTGCAGCATCCCAAGCGCTGTGAACCCATCCCAGAGGAACCGGAGGCTCTGGCGGGCTCGCCCACACCTCCGTGCCAGGCCTGGCCCTGCAGCTCCAGATGGGAGCAAGGCCTCGATGCTGCCACGTGGCTCCTATGCCCCAGCTCAGCCACCCCACCACCCCAACGGTGACTTAATAGTCGGCTTTGAGGACAGCACCCCACGCACACGGGCCCAGCTCCCAGCACACGGGTAACGTCTGCGTCTCCTGGGGCAGCAGCCAGCAGCCCCACCAAATTCACCATGTTACCGACTCTTTGTGCTGTTCTGTCTTTCCCGCTGGACTTCAAATTCCCCAAGGCCCAGAGATTTGCAAGTTGTTCCCATCTACTGTCCTTCCACAATAAGAAAGTAAGTAAACGTTCAAATCAAGATTTAACTATGCGATTCTTAAAATCCTAGCTTTAGCTGGCAGGGGCCTTGGAGGGTGCCGAGCCCTCAGTGAGGCCTGCGCGTCTGGAAGTGCGTCCTCGGGCCCTGCGTCAGCCACATGACTCCCCTCCTCATACCCTCCATCTCCCCCTTCCTCACCCTCAAGCCACCGACAGGTCCACACACACTGCTACCCTGAGACCTTCGCAACTGCTCGTCCTTGGGCAGAACACTGCTTTCTGTGACCTGTACTTGGCTGCTTTTTTTTAAATCAATTTCAACACAAATGTCACCTCCTTAGAGAGACTTCCCTCAAGCCCTACCAGGCACAGTTACAACAGCAAGAAAAGCTCCCACCCGCCTTGCCTCCCAAACAAAGCAAGTTTACAAAGTTTTCTTACCAAGTGAGGCACCGTGGGGATCTGCCTGGTGACAGAGGCAGGATGGCACGGATGAGGAGGCTGAAGCTCGGAGAGCCTGAGGAATCTGCCCCAGGTTCCGCGTCAGCTCGGTGGCTCCAGAGCCTGCCGCCACCATCACAGGCACAGAGCAAACATCAGTAATAGCAGCACGCCCGCCTTGCACTTTTGTCAGTGTTGTGCATGTCTCACCAGAATATTCTCCTCCCTTCACCCTACTACCTCAAATGCAGACTCACCCCTCCTCCAATTCCATCTGCTGCCAAGGCCGCAGCCAAACGTCCACTCCTCTAAACCCTTAGAGCCACGCGTGGACTAAACCAACATGTCACCCGACAACGTCTTCAAAAGGCCTCTGCACGACATTTAGCCTTCTTAAATATATGGGAAATCAATTCTTTGGGAAAACAAATTATCCTTGTATTCCCACCGTATTCTACACCTGCTCTCCTCTAGACCAGGAGCCCTGCCCCAAGGGGCAGGAACGTAGCAGTCAGCATGTGTCCCCTCCTGAGGCAGCCAGCGTTCATGGCACGGAATGCAACAAGACAGCAGAAGAGCAGTCACTTCCTATTCGTGGCACCATTTCTGACCCCCCGGCCAACACGACCCTGTCTTCGCCTCCTTGCATCTTGTTCAGGACTCGATGTTTTAAAAGTACTCTGACCACGCTGTCCCACTTCAGCTTCACATCCAAGCCTGGGACATGGCTGTCACCATCCCTACTTTGCAGGTGAGGAAACTGAGCCCAAGGTCCCTACAGGACAAGTGGGGAGGGACCCAATGCTCTGCCTCCTAGCCCTGCCCGCCCGGCTCCCCCAGCCATGACGAGCCATCTGTCCTTGAGCAGTGCCTTCCTTTGACTCCCAGACAGTGAGCAGGAAGGTGGAGGAAACTGCTGGGTGGGCAGCCTTCCTCTCCTTCTATGCCCTCTACTCCTCATTACACTCCTGATCCACGAGGCTGAGCACTGCTTTCCTCACCAATCTCCACACTGGGCGGCCCATGTATAACCGGCAGATCACTCTTTTCCAGCTCACTGTTGACAATACACTAATTCACCGACACCCAGTGGAATGGTGGGAAATTCTTTTCAGTCTGACAAAGGAGATGGTTGGGTGGAGAAACAGGAGGAGTAAAGGCAGGCCGAGGGGTTCGCTGGTTCGGATCCTGGGTAAGGACCTATGCACTGCCTGTCAAGCCATGCTGTGGCAGGTGTCCCATATATAAAGTGGAGGAAGATGGGCAAGGATGCTAGCTCAGAGACAGTCTTCCTCAGCAAAAAGAGAAGGATTGGCAGCAGATGTTAGCTCAGGGCTAATTGTCCTCAAAAAAAAAAAGGAAAAAAAAAAGAGGCAGGCTGAGTCAGGAGAGGAGGGGCTTTGCTAGGGGTGGTCACCAGCACACACCAGCACCCTGGGAGCCCTTCTGGGAGGGAGTCAGTGAGCAACCACCATTCCTTTGTGTGGACAGGCAGCAGTAAGCTGGGACCAGGCCACCATCCTGAATGGACCCTGATGGCTCTCCACAGTCTCAGAAGCAAGGCCAGTCTCAACACAGTGTGGACGAGCCCCCGCCCCGTGGTCCTGCAGCCTCACTGTGTCCCGCCCGCGCCCACCCCTGATGGCCACTGCGCGTCCTTCCAGACTCTTATTAGGTCACAGCCTGACATCTTCTGGCTTCTGCCTGGACCCCATCCCAACCTCTTTACTGAACTCGTTCCCATTTGCCCTCCAGGGTCTCTGTCTAAACGCCACCTCCTCTGCGCATCTTTCCCAAGTACTAGTCTAGCTTGGTCCCCACCGAGCAAGCTGACCTGGCCCAGCACCAGCAGGCCCATCCTTGTAGATGGACAGCAGGCAGCGCCAGACAACACGAGGACATCTATCTGCAGGCAGTGTCCATCCCACACCCTGCTCTGCCGCTTACAGGTTTTGAGAAGCTGGGCAACTTATCAGTCTCTCTGCACCTCGGTTGCCCCACCTGTAAAACAGAGATGCCAGATAATGTCTTTCTCCTAAGGGTGCTGTGAGCACAGAGGGGCTCGTGGCAAGGTGGGCAAGCATGTGCTGCTAGAACATGTCCTGAGCGCTCGCCACAGCCAGCTCTGGCTGGCAGAGCAGTGGGAACATGCTCATGCAGACCAACGGCAAACTCATGTGACCCTGGGAACTGCTGTCCTACTGGACAGTGACTACTACCAGAGCCCAGAGGAACGAGAAAGGGAAGACAAGTCCAGGTGGAGCCCAGCAAGGTGGGAGGGAGGGCGGCCGTGTGAGCACCTCCAGAGTTTGTGGGCTGTGCCAGTCCCCTCGAGGCTGCAGACCTCAGGAGGGATTCTGTGCTTTGTCCCGAGAGCCACAGCAGCCACTGATCTGCACGGAGAACTCAGAAACATCACGGGGTGATGAGTGAACGACTGCACTGCTCTGACAAACAGCGCAGGGTCATGGCAGCCAGAGCAAGTGCAGAGTGGCTGCCACCCTCCTTCTCATCTCAGTGCCCAGTGACACCCAGGCAGCCTCCTGCGGGGCTCTGGCAGCTACAGAGAGGACGGCCGAGACGGCTTCTCTCCAGGTCAGTCCCCTGCCCAACACGCAGATCCTGGGCGGACAGGAAGGCCTCACACACCCGCGCCCCACAGTCCTTCCCTGAAACTGACATTTCAGCCACCACTCTCTGACCATGGATATTTTGGAGGAAATGGGCACAGATCACCAGCAGAGCAGGAACCTTCTCCCTTGTCCCAAGTCCCTGGGGGTCAGGGCAGGGTGGAGGGCGGCTGACCCATCACATGTCAACCCCCTGACCTCTCTCCCCACACTCTAGCCCACACTGTATGCATCACTCAGCTACTTGCCATGTCCACTTGGCTGTCCCAGGCATCCTTCTCGAAACTCAACGGAAAGAGCCCTCTTGATCCTCTGCCTCCTGCCCTGTGCCCACTCCTGCCCCCCAGAAGCAGGGAGCCAGCTCTCCTCCCTGAGGCCCCAGCCTGGGGGCAGGGAGAGGAGGTGCAGCCTGGGCTCCAGGGAAGTGCACGGTTTTAGCTCAGGTGCCCCTAAGCAGAGGAAGTGAAGACAGTGCAAACTGTTGTCACCAACTCCGGTTTTTCGAAGCTCCTTTGACCTCCCAGGTGTCCGGCGGGTGGACCCTGCCCTCTGAAATAGGGCATGACTGCTGGCAGCTTAAAAATGAAAAAGGAAAAGAAAAACCTTGGTTTTCCCCAGGTTTTAACCAACTGCCTATTCCCATCACAGTGGTGAAAAGAGCCACAGTTGCCATGTGACCTGAAAAAGCAGCAGGCCTCCGCAAGTCTGACGGCGGGGCGTTTCAGGAAAACCGATCCCAGCTCGTGTGCACTTCGACATCTCTGATAAAGAAAACTCTCAGCAAATTTACCAGTATGAGGGCTCCACACTGAGTCCATCCTAAGCCAGCCTCAGGGCATAATTTCCAAAAAGCTAAAGGCAACTCGGACAAACATAGAATGCACAGGCATCACTGGACTGCCGACCAAAGGATGTGGCAGGTGCGCAGGGATTGAGCCCACGGCCAGCAGGAACAGCCCGACCAGGAGACAATGTTGGCCAGCACCCACAGGGCAGGAAGACCCTCACTTTTGGGGCTCCCCGTTTTCCCGGACAGAAGCTGTCCACCAGACAAGGTCTGGGGGTTCACGTGCAGTGTCAGACTCTGCGTCCTGAGTTAACGGCTAAGTACAGTCCAACACAGGCACTTCCCCTGGAAAATCGGCCCTGGGGGAGCCTGTGAAATGACACCCCAACATGACACTGAGAGGACATGCGACCCCCTTTTGGTCCTTTTTCCAATAAGGTTTCTTACAGCAGGATGTAGAGGAAAACTAGCCAGCACTGGGCAGTGACTGGCTCAGGGCAGGAATGTCAGCTGTGCCCTGGATACAGACACGACGGCAACGCTGCAACCCCGCGCTCGGCTCCCGGGGCGCGAGACGCTTCACTCGGCAAGCTTTGGCCAAAGACCATCTATCCAAAAACACAATTCTACCTGGAAAGCAGTCTTTCCTTCTCTGCACAAACCTGCAGATCAACCCCAAAACACCTGAACTGGCTTTAGAAAGACAAGTCTTCTACCCCCACGATCCTCTTCTTCCCCTCACAGGCCGCTGGCCCTGACCTGGTGGAGTGGGGGAGCCGCCTCACCTCTGGCACAGCATCCCGATCCCCGCCGCAGTTGGTGTCTGGCCCTCAGTTCTCCAGGGAGCACAGATGTTTTCCACACGGGAACTACGTCACAGGGCTCCCTGTTGGAACCACTCCTCCTTCCCGCTGTCCAGGAGGCATGTGTGCACCCAGCCCACAAGCCTGCGCCCGCCTGCTTCTCCTGCTGCCCAGGCCATCGGAACCACCTTGGTTCGCCACCCTAGGACACAATGACCCTTCACAGTGCTCTGGACTCGGCACAGCCCCGCCTGTCTCAGGCCTTTGCACCGGTTGTCACCTCCATGTGGCGTGCCCCTCCCTCGGCTGCCCCGCCTGCCTAGTCTTCCGAGTCTCAAACGCCGCCCCTCTGAGGTCTTCCTCCACGGCCCTGTGCCAGCCAGCCCAGTCATCCTGTTTATCTTCCTGGGACCTGCTCACCATCTGTTCCTCCCCGTGAAGTCCAGGCTCCACTCAGGAGGGCACTGAGCACAGCACTTGGGCAGGGGAGCACTCAGTGCGCGGTCCACAGCGTGCGGGTACGGACGCAGAGCAGACATCAGAGCCGCTTCCACAGGGAGCACTGACGGACAGTGCCGTGTGCCAGGGCGCAGAGGCCGCGACCCGCCCTGGCTTCTCAGGATCCCTGAGAAGCAGCAAGTCAGTCTGCAGACCCGCTCCAGACATGACGCGGCTCACTTGAAGCCTGTTGGCCATCCTGGTGGAGGGCATACCGACACTTCACAGGGCCTCTGTCTCTCTGGCAGAAGGCGTGCCTGTGTGGGGCGGGGGGCTCCCGAGGGAAGCAGAAGAAGGAGAATTTCGGCGCCAGAAGTCACTGTAAGTATCTGGCAGATGGACGGCATTCACAGCAATACAATAGAGAGACAGTCTATTTTATCAAGTAAAATGTGCACCAATTCAAAGTCTAGCTTGAGGGTATGTGCCTCATTCAGCTTGTCCCCTCCCCTCCACCCGCCTTGCCCACCTGTCTGGATCCCACCAGACAAAGGAGAGAAACGCTCAAAACTGAATGCAGACCGCCTGCTTTCCCGCCATCCGCCCCCAGCCAAACACAGGGTGCAGAGTGCCAGCTGGGAGGCGCGCAAGCCTGTGCCCACCAGGGCACCCACGGGGAAGTCAGGCCACGCGCTCCCGAGCCTGCCTATTTTTAGTACCACAGGCTTAAAAACACTTGTGAAATAATTCAGCTTTCA
This sequence comes from Equus asinus, assembly GCF_041296235.1. Taxonomy (NCBI): domain Eukaryota; kingdom Metazoa; phylum Chordata; class Mammalia; order Perissodactyla; family Equidae; genus Equus; species Equus asinus. The sequence goes on from NC_091799.1 coordinate 11,301,191, forward strand.
TAATGCAGTAGAGTAAAAATCATTTCAAGTTTCCCTGTTAAGTAACTATATTACTTAACCTAACAGGATTAAACCTTTTACCCTTAGTGGTCAGGTTCTAATGAAAAAGTCTATGAAAGTCTGATTTATGGTCAAGCATCAATTAGCACTAAAAAATGATTACAGTACAGATTAGTTAACCTCCTAGGTTTTAAAGAACGCAGCTGGAGTGCAGTGTTTAAGGCCCAGAGCTCCATCGTGGCTTCTCCACCCTCATGAGAACTCAGGGCCATGCCGGTTTTCCGGCCCCACATTCCCTCCCCTGGGGCAGGCCCCTTCCTGGCCGAGCAGAGGTCTTTTTAGATAAGCTCCAAGTTCAAGCCGCAGTGTAGGATGTATAGGCCTGGGCAGAGATTAAGCCACATGCTAACAAGTAGAGCCGGCACCAGTGACTCAGAAGTGACCCAGAGTTGGCCTGAGAGTCCACTGCTCTGTCTCAGCCGCATATGGGAGTCGAGGGCCGGGCCAGAGTCTCAAGGGTCCTTTCATCCTGGGTGTTGGCCGGGGGGTTGTTAAAGTAACGCTGGATTCGGCCGGCAGGCATTCCAGAGTGCTGACGGTAAACAGCAACTCCTGGGCGCGCATCATCTCTTGGAGATAAACACCGAAGCATCGCAGCGGTGTGGCACGAGAAAGGAGGCGCTTGTGAGAACCTCAGTCCCAGCTCGGCTCGAGAGCAGAGGGGGCGCCGGCCACATTACTGACGGGGGTTCGGGGCTTCGTCGCTCAGGGTCCCAAGCTTCAGGCAGCGGTGGTGCTCCTCCCTCCGGACTCGGTCGTCAGGAAGCCTGCGTCTCACAGGGCATCTCAGTGGGGCTGACCACGGCCACCTGGGAGGGGGCACCACAGGCTTCCTGCGCCCGCACTGGGAGGACACCAGCAGCCTGCCTCTTGCCTTCTCTTTTCGCCCTCTCCGAGCCCTGGTGAGCTCCCAGCAGCCCTCCTGGGGCTCTCTGTTCTGCCACACACCTGCAGGCATGCTCAGCAGTCCCTCCTGCTGCCAGCAGCACCCCCTCCCCCTCAGTGCCCTCTTCCTTCTTCTTGCGGGGAATACCAAGTGGTCTAGTGCATCTCCAGGAAGCCGCGGTGTAGCCACATGGACGGAAGGCCGACCAGGTGGTGAATGAAGAGCTCAGTGGGAGGCAAGACAGAGCCGACAGGATGCAGTGGCAGGCACGGAGCGGCCATCTTTGCCTGCAGGCCGTGCCCCCAGCCATGGCCTCCAGAGACACACGGAGTGAGCCACTGGGGCTCTGGAGTTATCCAGCCTGTCACTCAGCTGTGTGACCATGAGTGGATGACTCAGTCTCACTCAGCCTCAGGTGTTACCACTGTGACCCAAATGCGCCAATGCCCCCTTTCAGGCTGCAGGACGGCAGGGTGGGGAAATAAGGCACGTGTTGTACGTAACAGCCGCCAAGTCTCGAGTTCCCCTTTGAGTCTCTCATCTAGAATTGTGGGGCCAATTACAGAAAGTCTGCTCCTGCTTCCCCTGGTGCTCTGCTTCCGAGAGCCAAGCAAGGACAGATACCAAGGCCCCGGTGGCGCTGAGAGGGACCCTCCTTGCGTTGAGGACAGTCTCCGCACGGAGGCCTCAGTGGTGCGGGGTTGCCCTGGGCCACAGGCATCCCAGCTCCCACCACAGGAGGCGGCGGCACCACAAACTGAGCTAACACCCAGCCCAGGCTTCGATTTCAGGAACACAGCAGGCTCTGCTTTGTCCAGGACGTAGAAGCCACAGGCCTAAGCCAGGTCTACATACACACTGGAACGACATCTGGCCACACCCAACCGCAGACCTTTTGTTTGTTAAGCCAGCTTCTTATAAGGAAAAGCATTCATTTTCAAAATCTTGAAAATGTCAACGAAGAGCTAGAGTTCCATGCAAATCTTTTAGGAAACAAAGGTCCCCCTAAGCTGGAACACGGAGGCCTTGCCGAGCTGGGGACCAGGAGCCCCAGCCTCTGCAGACCACCCCCTCCAGCTTTCTGCTCATTCCAAGCAGATGGAAGAGGCCAATTAGGAGGTGATGGTGGGGGGCGAGCAAGGAAGCAGCTGCTCAGCTAGCTCAGTGCTCCCCCGCCTGAGGCAATCTCAAGTCAGGGAGCAGAGTCCATACCACAACCACTCACCTTCTAGAAGCCACAGTGGTGCAGGGACTGGGATGGGGTGGGAAAAGGGGAAAGCTGGTGGGACACTCTCCATTCTGAGACGGGTGGGGAGAAGCACCTAAGCGGTCCCAGTCCGAGGTCTGCGTGCCCTGGGGGACTGACAGGACAGCCCAATTCACAGGTGAGTGATGGAGACCAAAGTGGTGACCATGTGAGCAACGACTGCACTTAGACTAACCCCCATGGGCGAGCGGCACCCTTTCCCCTGTGGGACGGCCCATGGTGGGGAGCACGGTGGGAGCTGCCACCGACTTCCATGGCGAGGGCGAGGGCAGTTCTTTCCAACGTATTCCACGGGGAGTTTGCTGAAATTAGGCACAGAAAGGGTCCTGTGGTCACCAGGTGGGGGGCAAAGGGTTAACCAAGGAGCCCTGTGTGTGGTAGACAAGTGCGAGGGGGGGTCACACGCCACACTTCCCCTTCTTGCAGGTGTCTTGCAGACTTACTGTCCCTGAGAACAACCAAGCTCCAACTTTGGGCCTTGTGCTGACAGGACCCAGGGCCTCATGCCCGGGGTTTTGGACCCAGCAGGCTAGGCTGGGGCCGACAACATACATGTATAACAAGTCCCCAGGTGACTTCACTTTGGGGGCCCCAAGCGGGACACTCCCCCCAGTGCAGAGGGCTCTGCCTCCAGGCACAGCCGGTGCTCAGACAGCCCCGCTGGCAGTTTGGCTCTGGGGGCCCTCTGCCTGGGCCCCCACAGCCCCTCCTCCTCTCTCCCCTGCTCCTGGCCCGTCTTCCGGGCCACACCTGTCTTTCACTTTCTGCCATATCTCCCTCAGTCTCAGGCCTGTTCTTTCTGCCTTGACTTGGATTACGTCCAACCCTTTTAAGATAACCTTATTTAGCTAATAGTTAAGTTAATCACACCATTAGGCAAGGATTTCACTAGCTACCCTTTCAGAAGTAACCTCCTTCCAAGTTCCAGGGCCAACTGCCAAGGCGCTTTACGTGCTGGTCCAACGAGGGAATAGTTTGCAATATTTGAATCTGGTTTACGATTTTTAGACTTCAGAAAAAAATCAAAATGCACACAAAACAGGTGACAAGTGTCTTGCCAGAGCTACCTGTATTTTAATTTACATATCTGTGTTTCTGCCACCAAGTAACAAACAAGAACTAAAACGTTCTCTGTATTATTAAAATGCTTGCTTGTTCTCAAAGCAACGGCTTAAAAATAAAAACCTACTAAGGTGTGGTCTGTCCATGTCTTAGACTCTGATCTCAGGTCTGAGCAGGGCCCAACACTGGGCACTCAAGGAAACATCAGATCAAAGAACAAACCCTTTAGGAATCAAAAGTTCCCAACACTCCGAGGTAAGATGAGAAGGCATCTTAAAGACAATCACTTACAACTACCCACCAAACCCTATTTAGACTTTTAACAAGTTCACGAACCTGTTTAGATGTGAGACAATCACAACACAGTTGGATATGAGACTTAAAAACCAAGGGGGAGGAAGAGTGCGCGGGAATCTGTTACCCTGTCACCAACTGAAACATATAATTAGAGGTTTGCTCAACATCGGCAAGAGTCCTGCCAAACCTTGCTCTCGCTGGGGACTGGCTCCTACTTCAGAACAACTGACCTCCCATTTACAGCACGGCCAGCTTGCAGGAAGATGCTGCAAATGCCCACTCCCACTACAACTCTGCCCAGAGCAGCTGAATGACTTAGTGACTGCTCAAGAGTCTGCAGCATGAATGAAGTGCCAAACAACGACGAAGCGTGGGAAAACGACCAGCAGTTTGGTGGACGACAGACTTATCAAAGGCTGTCCGTCTATTAACAAGGAACCTCCCAATGGACGCTCTGAGGGTTCTTTTTCAGCTTCTATGGAGAAGTCCGCAGAGTGTGGGCTTGTCTAAGTTGGGGGCTCACTTGGAGTATCCACCATATGGTCAGCCATCCAAAACAGAAGAGGATGAGGAAGAAGGATTTAAAGGGAAAGGGGCCTGGGATAAAAATGGAGATCCTGCAGGCACTGAAACGGAATACTGAGGATGGGGTGTACGCAGGGAACAGCTGGGATAAAGTCCCGGGGGTTAGACGCAGCTCTTGGGGGCTCAAAACTAGGCGTCTGGAGAGCTGAGCGATATTGGGAGGGCTACTCTGTCCCCCGCGTGGAGTGAGAGCTGGGGGAGAAGGGTTCTTGTCATTCTGACTTGAGACAGATTCCCGGGATCTCACGGGGTTCATATGGAGGTCATCCGGGGCGCCGGCCAGCGGGGGCCGAAGCGGGGTGGTTCTGTAGGGCAGGGGGAAAGGGGCCCGGGAGGCGGAGCCGGAGGGGCGAGTCCCGGGAGCCGCAGGGCCAGGCCCGGCCGGCGAGGGTCGGGGTCCCGCGCAGGGGCGCGCCTCACCTCGCACGTCCCCGGCCAGGGCCCGCCAGGTGGGCGCGTAGCCGATGCAGTGGCCGCACCACGAGGAATAGAACTGCACGAGCCACGCGGTCGAGCTGTTGGCCGTGGCCCCGCGCACGCTGCCGCTGTCCAGCACCCACACGGCGTCCTCGCCCGCGCGGTACAGCCGCGCCGCACCGCCCGCGCCCGGCCCCGCCGCCGCCGCCAGCAGCACGAGTAAAGGGGGCAGCCGTGCGGGCCGCGCCGGCGGCGGGCGCCGCGCTCGGGCCGCCGTCCCCGCCGGGGCTCCCGGGCTGCGCGCCGCCACCTCCGCCGCCGCCCCGGCAGCCGCCATGTTGGGAGTGCCGTGGCGCGCCTGACCTTTCACCCTGGCAACCGCCGTCGCTTGCGCCGCGCGCCCGGCCCCGCCCCGAGCGCCTGGCCACGCCTCCTGCCCCGCCCCCGAGCGCCGAGCTCCGCCCCCGCCTCCGAAAGCCTGCTCACGCCTCCAGCCTGGAGGAGCCCCTCCAGGCCCCGCCCCCGGACCCGCCCACCCCAAGCCCCGCCCCCGCTCCACCCTCCCGGCAGACCCCCTACCCGACCCCGGGGTAGAGTCGCCAGATTCAGCAAATGAAAATATAGGACGCCCAGTTAAATATGAATTTCAGATAAGCAGCCAATCCTTTTTAAGTCTAAGTGTATCCTGCTAAATTTGCATTTCAGATACGGGACACACTTAGATTTAGAGACAATTCGCCGCTTCTGGGAAATTCACATTGAACTGGGTGTCCTGTGTTTCATCTGGCAACCCCACCTGGAGCTTCAGAGGATCTGCCACCTGACCTTGACTTTTTAATTGGAGATTTTAACTCTTGGAAAATGTAGCAAAACATGCGTGCAAACTCAGATGTGTTAGGTGCTAAATTTTAGGACTTTTAAGTTGACCAGAGCTGATTTCTCTGCAAACCTAGGAAATAAAGGTTCACAAGACTTTTTTGCTAAGTCAACAGGAAACTTGGTTCTTAAATTACTCTTCCTAATCGTTAGGCATATCAAGATTTTCTCTGAACTGTGTGGCCAAAACAAAAAAGGAAGGAAGTGGATTCCAGAGCGATATGAGTCAGCAAGGGTCACCCTGGAAGTTCTGGAAGTTCAAATTCTTACATTCCAGGGCATGGGGAGCCCCCTCGCTCCTGTGGAGGATTAACTTTTAAATAAGTAGATGATATGATTTAAACTTAAACTAATTTACAGTACTTCCCCCATATCCGCAGAGGACGCGACCCCCAGTGGATACGTGAAACCGCGGATAGTACCTAACTCCATGTATACTGTTTTTTCCTGTACATACATACCTACGATAAAGTTTAACTTATAACTAGGCACGGGTAGAGATTAACAGCAATAATAGTAAAATAGCAATTATAACAATGTACTGTCATAAAAGTTCTGTAAATGTGGTCTCTCTAAGTAGCTTACTGTGCTGTGCTCACCTTTCTTCTTCCTGTGATGATGTGAGAAGACACAGTGCTCGTGCGAGGAGATGAAGTGAGTGAATGACTCTCGTTTTCTAACTGAGGTTGAACACAGATAACAGAAACGGCGGAAAGTGAAGGTGAGGATAAGGGGGCCTGCTGTATACCAATGCACTCTTCTCTCAAAATCTTAGATCTGCTAAGATTGTTTGAGAAGAGGGTTTTGTTGCTGATAAAAGTTAGAAAACCCTGGATCAGAGGATCCAAACCGAAGCGCCCCTGGCTGAGGCCTTGTGCCCTCCCTGTGTCCCGCCTCCCCCCATTCACTGTTCCTGCCTTCCTTCACTAACATTCACTGGACCTCTGCTCCGTGCCAAGCCCTGGAGACTAAGCAGGAGCAAAACCAAGTCCTGGTGCCACTGGGTCTGCATTCCAGGAGAGAGACCCCAAAATAAGTAAATAAGTGAGACGGAGATAAATGCTAGAAAAAGCAGTAAAGCAGGGCAGGGGGAGGGGCTGTTGTACCCAGGGCGGGTAGGGAGGCCTCTCTGAGAAGGTGACCATGGGTGGAGAAGGAGGTGAGAAAAAAGGCAAGCAGACCAGGCTGAGGAACTGCAGGTGCAAAGGTCCTGAGGTAGAAAGGGGTGAGCACATTGGAAGAACAGCTGGAACAGAACGAGCCAAGGCAAGAGAAGAAGGTAGAGAAGCAGCCAAGAGCAAGCTCAGCCCATGGAGGGCCTCACCAGCCAGGCTGCAGACTAGGGCCTTGACTCTGAATGGGATGGTGGCCACGGGAGGATTCTGAGCAGGGATATGGTTATGCCCAGCTGGCTGCCGTGTAGAAGGGGCAGAGGGGAAGCAGGAGACCCTCCAAGAGATGGTGGGACTCAGGTGAGGGGCGGATGGCAGTGCAGGTGAGGAGGATCAGACTCCAGGTACATTTTGAAGGTAGGACACGTGGTGGATCAAATCCAGGATGTGAGACAAAGGGGTCAGAGCTGCCTGCGGGTTGTGGCCAGAGCCGCTGGACACTGAAGCTGCCCTGGGCGGAGACGCAAGGCTGCAGGGAGGGCAGGAGAGCAATTTTAGGGCTGAGGGTGGAAACTGAGAGTGTGTTTTGGACCTGATGAAGTCCGGAGAGCTTTTCAACATCTGCGGGACGTGTCAGGCCACTGGTTGGCTGTGTGAGTCTGGGGCTCAGAGGGTAAGTTGGGGCTGGTCGAGCTCCCCATGGGAGGCAGCGAGGACAGGAGAAGGCCAGCCATACACTGAGCCCCGGGCCTGGGCTGAGGCAGACGAGAGGACCAGAAGGAGCAGTAGTGAGGTGAGAGGGGAACAGAGTGTGGAGAGGGGAGTCCAGGGAGAATGTGTGAGACAAGACCAAGAATCAAGCAAGAGAACCAACTGACTCCTGGATCCGGGAACGGGCTTGGCTTGCCTGGGGGACAGCAACGTCCTGGGTGGGTGCAGGAGACGCAGTGCGACTGGGAGTGTTTCAGAAAGAATGGAGGAGAGGAAGAGGAGGCAGTGGGACCTGTGACTCTTGCCAGGAGTTCTGCTGAAAAGGGAGCAAAGAGACCCGGTGGGCGATGCAGGCTCAGGGCTTGGGGGGGGGGGGCGGCGGAGGACTGCGAGAGGGGGGTTGGGGATGGCAGGAGAAAGAGGGAAGAGGAAATCCAGCCTGTGGGCAGGACCTGAGGCCGGAAAGCCTGAGGGACAGAGAGGGGCCCCCACGGCCCCACACGGGCCCAGCCCAGCCCCGCTCCATCTCTCTCCTGGGGAGCCCCCACCTCCAGCCCACCCTTCCGAACCCTACAGCATGCTGCTTCCCAATGCCCCTCCTGCCGCCCTTGGGGTGGAGGCCAGGCTCGTCTTGGTCACACGTGCCCCCTGCCCCCCCAAACCACTGACCACAGGTAGACTGTTGGCCTCAGCCTGTGGGGCACGGCCACAAAGTCACATGATGATTGTTGAGCAAACAGACCAGCATCTGGTCGTCCAGTTGGCAAAGATGGTCAAGGCCGGGCTGATGGGAAGGGTTCCTTTAGGCCAAGCACACACACCCGCTTCGCTCCTCAGGGGGACCTGCCCTTCAGAACACTGTCGCAGTCTGCTCAGGCCGCCAGGGCAAAACACCGCAGCGCCAGTGGCTTGAACAGCACATGCTTACTTCTCACGGCTCTGGAGGCTGGACAGCTGAGATCAGGGCACCAGCACGGTCGGTTTCTGGCGAGGGCCCTCTTCCTGGCCCTCTGATGGCCGGCTGCTGTCTGGCTGCCTGCTCCCACAGCCTCCCCTCCGGGCAAGCTCACAGGGAGGGGCAGAGGGAGCTCTCCGGTGTCTCTTCTCCTAAAAGTACTACTCCTGTCACGGCGCCCCATCTCATGACCTCATCAAACCCTAAGCACTCCTCAAAGGGTGATCTGAACACCATCACATCAGGGACTACGGCTTCAACATATGACTTCTGGGGACACAATTCAGTCCCCCAAGCCTCTTGGAGGGACCATGCCCCACCCCCGCAACCCCACGTTCAAGTCCCACTGTCACTCCCAGCTCATCTGGGCGTGAGGGGGTGGGAGAGGAGGTCTCTGGGACCCCTGCTCTTGAGGCAGCAGGTGAGTGTGTGTGCTGGCCCCACTGAACAGCAGGCCAATCGAGTTCTCCTGGCTCCTCCTCAGCTGTCAGGTGGCTGGTCACCTGCTCGCTGGCAATGGTCCCAGGGAGTGCTGGTTGAGTGCAAATTCCCTCCCCTCACCAGGTCTCCTCAGGGGCCAAAGGGACTGCAAGCAGTGGCACGGTGTCCCTCTTAGTCTCGGGGACCCACCCCCCCACACACACAGGCGGAAGGAAGCCCAACACGGGGTGGGGTGCATTCAGCACGGTGGGGTAATACTTCGCCCCAAACCTGCTCCGTGAAATTGAACCACCAGCAGAACCAAGCTTAGCCCAGCACGAGAGGCTGCACCCTAAAAACAATGCCACAGTTGCTCAAATCCAAATGCCACTGGCCCCACCAGACGCCATCGGTGTAATAAAAAGTTCTTAGGAAAAGCACCGATTGTAAAATGCAGCCGGTTCAGACACATTGAAACGGAAGTGGGCGCTATCTCAGAATCCGAGACACAAGGCCGCAATATTTTCTTCCATTGATCAGCCAGACCCTGCTGGAAGCCCCGTGCCCCGACCCCGGGACCTCCTTCCATCTGCTCCTCCACCCTGCCAGGGAGGTGCCTGCACTTTGTGGGCACGAAGACCTGGGCGATTGTAAGACAAACCTTCGTGTACATGCTACTGAGAAAGAAAACATGTTGCCAAAGATAATCTGCAGATTCCTCAGCTAGAAAGACATACTCTGATTCCAAAGGGATTAGAATGTGGGCGAGACCTGCATCTCAGAGCTGATGAAATGAAGCTTTGGTATTCCTGCTTTACAGAGGGGAAACTGAGGCTCTGAGGTCTGGTACTGTGGTTACTGGAGCATGGCATGTGTGTGACAGAGGGGTCTCAAACCTGGGTGCCCCTAATACCCAGGCGGCCCGTTCTCATGCCCTCTCCCAGCCCTGGGCTCCTGCCTTTTGGCATGCAGTGGTCCCTGGCCATGGCAGCTTGTGCCGGCCAGATGGACGTGCACCCTGGAGGTCAGGGCCAGCTGTCCTTTCTCTGAGGGCACCCAGATGGGGCAGGTTCTGCTGGGGAGAGGGAAGATGGGGGCAGACAAACTCGAGCTGCAGCCCTGGCTCCAGGACTGGCACTGCCTTCCATGTCACACCCTTCAGTTGGCAGTTGGCGTACCACATTCGGGCTCAGCTGCTTAAGAACCTGTCCATTCTCTGGAAGGCTAACAAGGAGGATAATTCCTGAGTGCTCACCATGTGCCAGAGACAGAGCCTGGCAGGGACAACGCTCTGTGTCCTCACAATGATTGTGACATGAGCCATGGGGACGGGGGCCCTGCCATACCCCCACTAAGAGCAGGACTTAGGATGCAGGCTCTTAGCATCGCTAAGTGCCTGTGCTGTGTCTTGTGACAACCTGGACAGACATGGCCTAAGGGAAAAGGTCCCCTACAGGTGAGCAGCAAGCAGGGGGAGGGCCACAGGGAGCCCCAGCACAGGGCCAGGGGTGCAGGGGGTATGTGCATGTGTAAGATCCAGTCCTGTTCCCGCAGCCTGCAGTCAGGTTTTGAAACACCACCCCCTGCTCCACGTGCTCATGGGGCATCGGTGGGGGGGGCCTTTGCTGGGGGTACAGGAGGCACTGGGTAGGGCACACATGCAGAGAATGGCGTTTTGGTGTTTGATGGAGAGCACAGGGTGGGTAGATAGGACAAGGGGCCACGGGGACAGATGTGCATGGGACTTGCAGCCATTCTTCTGGGACCTCGATGCTGCCTGGGGAGCCAGCGTGGAACAGGGCTGACTTCCTGAGCCTGGTTTTGTTTGGACTCTCACCGGACAGCCCTGTCCCCAGTGGCAGGAGACCCTGGGCCGGCGGGAATCCAGCTTCACCTGGAGGGCCAGCGCACCCACTCGCCTCCGCCCCACGGGAGCCAGGCGCCCCAGCATGGAGGGTGCCGTCCCAACGGATGCCGCCATGTTCCTGGGAGCGTGTGGCCGTCACCCCTCCGTAACCGTGACCGAGCCTCCTGGCCTTCATTTGTATTTTTATGAGAGTGGCTGTCAAAGGCGTCTAAGCTCGTCTGACAGTTGGGGATTTAAAGCGCTGGAGGTGCCTTCATGGGCATTCTATGCAGGATGGGGCGGTTGAGCGGAGAAGCTGAAAGAGACAGATCACAGGAAAATTAAATGTGGGGTTTAACTGAGAAATACTCATTTTCCATGAAAGATAATGACTTCTCTGGAGGCTGGTGTCAAGATTTATTGGCCCCAGAGGTTACTAGGGATTGGAGCTGAGGCAAATGTGCTGAGACCTGGGAGGGCGTCATCTTGATACTGAAGTCTGGCCCCGGGTGAACGTATCTGAACGCCGCAGCCCTCGGCTCTGCACACGAACGGCGGCTGCGATTAAACGAGTCTGACACCTTCGGTGGACGTGCTTCTTCTCCTCCAGCAGGTCATCTTACAACCTCAGCCTCGCTTGGATCCAGCTGTCATCAGAAGGTGTGGCCAGGATTTTCATTAGTTCTCGTCCACCAGCCTCCTTTCACGGGCGCCGGGCCACAGGCCGGAAAATGATTCCGGCAACCCCACGTGCCTGCCGGGCATCTGGGGAAGGTCATTTCGGGGGGCCCTCATTCCGGCTGTGAGAGCAGCCACAGCATCATGCTGAGCCATCAGCACCCAGCCCACAGCACCAGATGGAAGACTATTGAATCGGAGGCAAACCCGCAGGGTTTCGAGGTGGGAGATTTATTACTGTGCCAAACCTGTGCGTGTAAAATACATAATTCCTCTCACTCGGCCTCATAAATCCAAAAGGGTCAGCAATAAATAGAAAAAAATAAAAAATTACAGACTAATTTGTTCAGAAAACTAGAAAGGAATCAATAAGAAAACTGTAGCTCAAAATTTGTTTTGAAATTATGTGCACAGAGGATGAACACATTCTCCCCCACAGATCCAAACCTCTTCTGCACTAAAGGCGGGCTTGGGAATGGCGGGTGAATTATCTTAGCTGGTGCTTCCCTGAACCATGAAACCCATCCAAGATAAGCCAGCACGTGACCAAGTTCAGCCTGGCAAGCTGGTCCACCTGGACCTGAGTGGCTGCCGTAGGGGCTGGGGCCTGATGAAGGGCTGTCTGGAGGGGGCTCCCACCTCCGTGCAGGGGGCCCTGCAGTGTTCTAAGGGGCCTGAGGGGTCCTGCACTAGAGCTACAGGGTAGAGGGCACAGGCAGCACCTTGGGCCTTTGCCAGGCCAGCTTGGGAGACATCACCCGCTGTAAACCACAGGTGCATGGGAGTCTGTCTCCCCAAAGGGCCATCATTGCGGTTAAGTGAACGAGCTCCCCTCTTTAAGCTGGGGAGCCTGAGGCCCTGGATGGGAGAAGCAAGTCCTGGAGGGATCAGCACCAGGACACAGATGTTTCTGAGGCCAACCAGCTGCTTTGTTGATTCTGAACTCCCCATCAAGTAGGGATTTTCCAATTCAAGAAAGGAATTGGAACAAGATGGATGGATAGATATATGGTAGATGATTGATAGATTATAGAGAGAGAAATGGATGGATAGATAGATGATAGGTGGATGATGATAGATGATATAGACAGATGTTTAATAGATGGGTAGATGATAGCTAATAGATGATACAGATGACAGACAGTAGGGAGAGGCTGCGGCCGGACACGGACAGTCACTTGTGAGAGGCCCAATCACGGTGTAAGCGAGCCCATCTCCAGAAATGCTGACCATGTTAGAAGTTAGATTTGAAAGCTGCTTCCCTTTACAAAACTGACTGCTTGGCTCATTTAAAAGCCACTTCCCCAAGTGCACAGATGATACGATTCAGGACAAAAATATTGGAAATATTGAGATGAAACACTCCTCACAGGACACTGTGCTGTGCAAAGCAAGGCGCGATGAGAAGAGTGTTACGACAGCTTCTCGTGAATTCCTCTGAGCCCGAGCTCACCAGGGTTCTCATGAACACACACTCTCTGGTGTTCTGATCATACTGGGGCAGACATAGCTCAGGCCTCCACTGTGGCCCCAAGACAAAGCCCCGGGGACCTGCAGACAGGACTCGAGGCTCTGCCGTTGGCCAAAGGTGGGCACTGGTGTCCGCCCAGGTACCCACCAGGACAGTGGCTACGGCTGCAGCAGGGCCCTGGGGGAGAGTGGGCTGCAGGGACCGTCAGAGCCCATCAGTGCCTTTCAGTGCTGGCTCCTATGGGTTGAGGTCACTGCTGCGGTGGCCTGTCCTTCAGGCCCATGAAGGTCGGCTGCCTTCATCCTTATGCGTGCACCCAGGCCGTTCTACTGCGCCGGCCCCAGGGCACCCTCCTCTAGCCTGCTGAGACCCTGTCCCCAAGGGCCTGCACACTGGCAGGTCTCGTTTCCTTCTCACGGTTCATCTTCCGACTGCTTTCCCCACAGGAAACCCTCTTTATGCTTGAGTCAACATTAATTTCCTGGACTCTCGCCTGAGCAGTGGCGCTGAGAAAAGCAGACACTCTGGGGAAGAGGGAATCCTGGAGGGCCTGTGGGGTCCCCAGGACTTCCCTGCAGAAACATATCACCTCAAGAGCCCACCCACCCATGCCTCTGAAAACCACTGGGTCGAGGGGCTGGCCTGATGTCGCAGCAGTTAAGTTCACGTGCTCCGCTTCGGCCGCCCATATATAAAGTAGAGGAAGATGGCACGGATGTTAGGTCAGGGCCAGTCTTCCTCAGCAAAAAGAGGAGGATGGGAGGTGAATGTTAACTCAGGGCTAATCTTCCTCAAAAAAATAAAAATCAAAACCACTGGGTCCACACTGTCACGGGGCTCATTCAATAAAGGACAGCCCACCAGGACATGGGCTGTTCCCTCCAGGAGTCCTGAGCACATTCTGGGAGGCCTTGGCCCACCTACCCACAGAGGACAGGCCTGAAGGTGGGCTGGCCACAGGTGAAGTCACCTTTGGCCTTGAGTTGCCACTTCCTCTAATCTACAGCTCAAGCACACACACCCATCACTCAGCCACAAGTAGGGGGGCTGGACACAGGGAAGGCCTCCAGGCCCTCGGCCCTGAGAAGTCAGAAGTGGCAGATACCTCCATGAACGATCTCCTGATGAAAGCTGAGAGGTGGGCGTCAGTGGTCAGTGTGGATGCAACCCCCAGCCCACCTCAGCCCCTTGCTTCCGCATCTCCCCACAGCCGCTCTTTCTTCCACTCTTGGCCTTTGCTGATGGCGCCTGTCCTGGTACGTTGTCTCCATGGCTAGGGGCCAAGTTTGTCCTCGGGAGCCACTCCTCCTCCTGGCTCCTCTGGACTGTTCTCCTTCAAGTCCACGACCTCCACACCTTTTCCAGCCGGCCTCCGGACATGCCCCACACAACCCTCTACCTTCCTGCCTCAATCTCTTCAGGTCAGGGGCCTCTTCAGGAGCCTGATAGAAGCATGGACTCAACGTCCCGAGAAACGCAGACAGAGCCAATGTGCAGTGACATCAAGGAGTCACCGTCCCGTCTTTGGCCCTGTGTCAGATGACCATCCGCATGGCCAGCCGCGGGGTGGCTACTCTGCATGGCAGCTCCGCCCTGGGAGAGTCCAGACTTCCAGAAGCCTCCTGTACTCACAATCAGACAGCCACATCACAGGTATCCGTGCATCACTGTAGGCCCTCCCCCATCTTCTCAGAAGTCCCCTCTTCCCTAAGACTGCCCAGTGGCTGCTGTGTGAGCCTCAGGGACACGGCTGGCACCCGCCAGCTCCTCTGTCAGTGGGCTGCCCGGCGGGGCCAGCTCTGACAGCACAGCTAGTGTATCGCACAGGATCCTCCTGGTGAGCTGGGTGGAGACCAAATCCACCACCTCGGCTCTCTCCAGGCCTGGGCGATCTGTGTATCTCCAGCCCGTGCCCAAAGCAGGAGCTGGATCCCCCCGCCCAGCGCCAGACAGCCCTGTGTCACCTGCCGCCAACAGCATTGGCAGCCCCTCTCTGGCCATCCAGGCCACTCTGGACAGGGTTGAGGGCTGCGCCGACAGCCTTGGGAGCCCCACTGGGGCATCGCCTGTCTCCCCGCACAAGGGGGACCCTGGCCAGCTGACCAGCTCAGGCCACTGGCCGCCCACAGCCTGGTCCCCCGCAACAGAGCTTGAGTCACCCAGTTCATCTCCAAGGCTTCTGCCCTGTCCAGCCGCCCCCAGACAGAGCCCTGACTCCTGGGGCCCCGGGGGCAGTGCCTCAGGCAGGCCTTCCTCAGGCAAGGAGGGCAGCTCGCCAGTGTGGATGGAAGCGTCCTCCCCGGGGGTGCCCAGCGAGCCCCCTGAACACATGGCATCTTCGGGCGGCGAAGGGAAGTCTTCTGAGTGGAGGCTGGCAGTGTCGGCCTCACTCTCTGCTAGGAAGATGGGAGGTGGAGGAGGGAGATGCGAGTCCCAGTGGGTGGAGGACGACAGGTTGGCACTGCCGTAGGACAGCACCTCATCAACAGGGGACAGGATCTCAGGCAAGACACGGCTGGCCAGGAGGGGGTGGGCTTCCTCCAGGACAGGGGGTGCTCCACTCCCCCCACGCCCAGGCACCTGGCTCTTAGCTGCCGAGGCTGCTGGTCCACCGGGGTTCCCAGGAGGAGCCTGTGGGCTCACGGGGACCTCAGGCTCAGGTGAGGCCTGTTGGGGTTTCCTGCCGGTAGATGAACTCAGGTCAGCATCCGGGGGCCCCTCTGGGCAGCCAGCCGAGGCCTGTGGAGGCCCCATCTCTCCTCCTTTGCCGAAATCCACCCCTTCAGATGCCAAGGTCCCCAAGGGAAAGGAGAGGGAGGGGTCTAAGTCGCTGGAGGAAGAGGTCTGGGACGGAAATGCCGTGTAGGCAGCCTTCGGGGATGTCCATTTGGTTTCTGTATTTGATCCACTGGTCAGGCTCCCACTGGTTCCAGAAGCTTCCTGCCCCTCCCCAGGGCCCAAGGAAGGAAGTGCCCCTTCAGGTGCCTCGCCACTTTCCAGGTCAGAGGAGCCCCCTGTGGGCGCAGAGCACCCTGAGGCTGCCTGGGCACCAGTGCCAGGATCTGGGAGGTTCTCTTCGTCCCACACCTCACTGGACGCCTCTGAGAGCTCTGACCCCGACCTGGGAGAGGGGGCACTGGGGAGAGGCAGCCGCCAGCCCGCTCGCAGGAGGCCTGGCACTGGCTCTGGGCCTCCCGACACAGGGGAGGAGCCGCAGAGGGAACCAGCCTCGCTGCCCTCCGGCCTCTCCAAGGTCACCTGCTGCCCCTGGTGGAGCCCCCAGGAGTCTCCATCAGATAACTCCCCAAACCAGCCAAGGTCTGCATCTGGGGCGTCCCCGGCTTCCCAGTCCGACAGGGAGACGGAGCTCTGGGAAAGCTGGACCAGGACGGCAGAGGCTTTCTGAAACTCCTGGAGAGAGGGGCAGGACAGGTCGCTCACAGAGGACGAGGCATGGGAATGCGCTGAAGGCCCAGAGCAGGTCCCGGGAGCAGACTCGGACTCGGAGCCCGGGTCCGAGGGGGCGGTGAGCCGGGGCAGGGGGCTGCCCTCGTGCTGGCCAGGGGCCATCATATCCTCAGCTGCTGCCGGAGCTGTAGAGAGAGGGGAGTTTGGGGGTGACACCAACAGTTCTCACACTCTGCAGTCCCTGAGGATGTCCCCCCAGTGCTGGGAGGAGCAGCAGCCTAAGCCAGTGGATCAAAACCCCGGACAGCGGCAGAAGACCCACCCACGGGCCAGGGGGGACCCCTTCGATTCTACACCGGTTAGCTGGGCCCCATCCGCCCCACACAGAAGTGAATCTCGCTGGGCGGAGATTTCCGCGCCTCAGGGACCGGCCTCAGAAGTGCAGCTGTTGTTCAAAGACTGAGCGGTGGCCTGGGCCCTGCCTTCTTTTCATTAGACGTGGTGGTTCCAGGCAGGGAGTCTGCCTCTGTCATTCACCTGCTGCTGGGGACTCTGTGACATGAGGGGGCGCGGAGCAGCTGTGGGCGAAGGCTGGCCCTGATTTAGAAGCTGGTCTTGGATGACCCTTACGTGGGGACTCCATGATCCTTGTGCAAAGCAGGGGGCCCTTGAGGGAGGCAGGCATCACCTGGAGAGGTGGTCAGCTGGGCAGCTTCCTGCCAGGAGAAGGGGTCGCCGGGGTCCTCCTGCCAACAGGTCTCTATCCTGCGAACATATTCATGGTGAAGTTCGGGGGTGCTCCCAGGAGGGCCCCCCGTCCTCCCGGCCTCCTCGGCATGACTCAGGGTCTCCGCAGGGGGCCTTCAACTACTCCATAAGCTTGAAAACATGCCTGCCAGTCATCTGCTCCCAAAGGGAGGTGACCGCAGAGCACAGGGCTCCATGGGTGGGAGTGAGGGGGCCTGCCTTTAGGGGGTCCCCACTGAATCAGGTAACCTGGGGGGACCACCATCCGAGAGGCTCAGAGGCCCGTGCTCCCTGGAGGGGCCCCTCCTGCTGCCCCCACCACTGATCTTGGGCCAATTCACCAGGTGACGTCTTTGCTTCCAAAGGGGGGGCAGCCTCAGGCCAGGACGAGGGGCACCAGGAGGGAGTGAGGCTCCCACAGGGAGAGGTCAGGGTGTGCTGGTCTAACCATCTCCACGCCCCAGGGCCCCACCCCTGCCCGAGGGTCCCACCGCCCAGGTAGCTTCCCAGGCCCCACACCTCTGCTCCCCTGACCAGCTTTCCATTTCGTGGGGCTCCCCCATGGGGCTGCCAGCAAAACCCAGGCCCAAGTCCGACCCCGCTTGGCTCGTGCTGCCTTCAACCACCTGCTGGAAACACGGTGGAGAAATGTCACAGTCAGGGTGTGGCCCCCTCGGCCGGGGCATCGGTGCATGGCCCTTAGCTGTGGCTGAAGCCCCTGTGCTCCATGACCATGGTAACAAAGAGCAGCCCCGTAAAGAGGGCCATGGAGACCTCCACTCACCCACCTCCCAGGCAGCTCCCCAGGCCCATCAACAGATGAATCCAAGAGGCCCCATCCCATCAGCACCCCCATCTGATGGACGAGGGGACCTCCTACCCAGAGCCACATGGCAGGGCCAGACAAGGCAAGGCCAGGCCCCCACTCGCACTGCAGAGGGTGCAGGGCCAAGCCCACTCACACTGGCTTCCCTGGGGCCGCAGGGACCCTCTCCACCCAGGGAGGGGTGGCTCTGGCCCTGGAAGCTCCGTGCATGGCTTTCCGTCAAAACTCGGGTCTTCTCCTCTGCTGACGAGGGGCCGGGGTTGGTGTGGGGGTCTCCTGTGAAGAAAGGGGCTGTCAGAGTCAACAGGCGCAGGACACAGGACACAGAGAGGACAGCGCCCAGGAATTCTGAAGCCATGTGAAAAAAACCTTAAAATTCAAACCAGCTGCAACACTTATTTGCAGTATTTGGTTAGCGTGAGGACAGAAAAATATGTGGTTATCTGCTCCTAGAATTACCCTATCATTGGATAGTCACTGTTACGAAGTCCCAGAAAAAACTTTTAGAAAAATCATTTAAAATTTAGAGACCTCCTTATTTTAGTTTTTGGGAAAAACCACCACGTGTGACTTGCAAACCTTTTGCCACAACTGTTCTCCTCCCCCGCGGCCGCTCTCCAGGGGCTGTGCTGAGGAGCGCCAGGCCCCGCCCACTTGGATGCTGGCAGGGAGGCGAGGAAGGGGGGCAGGCGCAGGCCTTGGATATGTCAAGGTCACCCACAGCACAGCTGGAAGATCAGCAAAGCGGGGACAAGGAGGGGACAAGGGGGCGACAGCAGGGCCTCCGCTGAGAAGCGCCCGGGGACCTCCACGTCCACCTGTCATCTTCCTACCCCTTCATTGCACCCTGGGACCTGGCAGGCGTTGGGACAGCCAGACCCCGGGGTCTAGGATGGTCCTAAGGCCACTGGCCTGAGGGGATTGGAGCTATTTGGCTAAAGCCCAGATTTGTGGAACCTCTGCCAATGTGGGCTCTCGTGCACGGCCTGTAGTAGGTCACGCAGAAGGACCCCTGGCTTTCTGATGACTGTGATAGGACGTCACCCTGGGAGCCTCTGCAGGCACAGTGTCCTGAGTGGGGAGCAGCCAGTGCTGGCGAACCCTGGACCGCCCGGTCACAAGCTCTCCCGGGAGCAGCTCTAAGCCCTCATCGACACCACCGGTTGGCACCACCGAGGGCACTGAGACAAGGTGGGGGCCACGTGACCCCCTGGCTGACAGCCTGCTGTCCCCGCAGTGAATGAGTCTCCTCCCGCCCCGGAATTCAGGATGTGCAACAACCCCTCGTTAGCTAATGAAGACCCCTCTGACGACGCTGGTTCCCACGTCACTTGAAGATCCGTTCCAGATCAACAAAGTCATGACCGGAGCAGTCAAAGCAGTTACGGCCTTTCCTTTCGCCAGAAGAGCCGCCGTGTCGCCCCGTGAGACACGGAGCAGGAAGATCTGCCCCTGTGCCGGGGTCTGCAGCAGGGGTTTGTGTGGTTTTCCTCCTGGGCCTCCCTGTTCCGGTCCGGCGGCTGGCACAGCCTAGGAGGGGACCCGTAGGCGGGGGGAGCTTCTGGCAAGCCCCACACATGGGAGCCCTCTACTGTTCCCAGGGGACTCACCCGGGGATGGCTCCCTCGCCTCCTGGAGCCGGAGCTGAGCTGCAGAGACATATCCCTCTGCCTCGCCCGCATGCGTCTATGAGATGAAAGATGCCCATCCTGCAGGAGGCACCAGGGAGAGGGCGCCAAGGACAGGTGGGGACTGAAGGGGACCCCCGACCAGGGCAACAGAGGGCATGCTAGTGCTGGGGTCCCAAACAAGATCAGGCACAGATGGCAGAACAGGGGGAGGAGGCCCCCAAATGGGCAAACGGGGGAAAGGTCTTTCTGGGGGTTTGCATACAGGTGAGGCTGGGCCCAGGGGCCGTCCGGTGTCCAGGGAGGTCACCCGCTGAAGGCCGGGTCGAGGGTCAGGAGGCTGCTCCCCAGGCTCTGAAAGACACACAGACCCGAGGATTGCGGCTTCTACTGGTCCTCAGGAAGAGCACTCCAGAGCTGGAGGACAGCCTCCAGAGCTCGGGGGGGCCCCCAGAACTCAAGGAGAGGCCCCCAGAGCTCGGGGAGCCCCCAGAACTGCAGAGGAAGCAGAGCTGGTCTCTGAGGAAGGTTCTCGCAGATGCTCCTGTCCTCCTGCCACTCCTTCCTCAGAACCCAGTCCTCCGTGCACCCCAGGCCCCCCACTCCCCGGGACCCCAACGCCCCACTCCAAACCCCTCCTCTATAGCATCCTCTCCTTCCAGTCGTAAAACACACCTGTGCCCTCCCCCCAACTCTTCCGCCCCCTCTACCCTTAGATACCGGTGCCCAGAGACGCGGCTGCAGGCCCAGAGGGTCTGTCGCCACAGACCCCTCAATACGCCACCCAGTGCTTCCTAGACTGTGTTCCAGGGCACCCTTGGGTTCCGAGACATGTCCCAGGGGTGACACTGGGGGCTGGAGGAGTTCATGAGCACAGCCCTAGAGCCCCTGTGCGGCTCATCACCATGACACGTCCATTCTTATCTGCTTACAGATAAGCTGTGCAGGTGCCCTCCTGCAGGTGGGCCCAGTGCACAGTCAGACACAGGGACAGAGAGGCCAGGGACGCCCCAGTCACACAGCTCAGGCGCAGCTCACCAGGACGCAGGTCTGTCTGACCCTGAGCATGAAGCTGCCCCAAGTTGCCCCTGGCTCAGCCACGGGGCAGGGCCAGGCTGAACAGAAAGGAATGGGAGGCTTCACCTCACGCCCCTCCCCAAACCCTCCTGCACCCAGGGGCCACGGAGGGAGGGACCGTCTGTCCTCGGGCCACCACTGCCGCTGCCTTGCCTGGTTACCTTGGCCCATAGGGCTGTGGATCTCTGCCAGCAGGCCCCTGGCATCAGGCCGGCCACCGGCCTCAGGTGTGTCCTCTCCCCACACCTGCCTCGGAGGCTGTAGGTGACTGTTGGCTGCCAAAGTTGCCTGCGGGGGTGTCTCATCCTGCTGTTCAGTGAGAAGGCTGTAAGGCAGCGCAGAGGAGCAGTGACTGCCTGCCCGGGCCTTGCCCCCCAGGGTCACCAGCCCTGACTAGAACACTCAACAAGTGGAACCACACGTGTCACATCCAGGGGATGGCCGAGGTCAGCGGCCAAGCAGTCAACACACGGGCGAACGAAGACAAAGCCTGTCCCTCCCCGCCCAGCAGCTCCCCAAGAAGGGCCCAGTGCCCCCAAATCGGGCCACTGCTGCGGGGCGACTAGGCACGGGCACAGAGCTGGGGCATGGTGGGAGGGAGATGTCCGCCTGTGCCCCAGTGCAGAGCAGGGCAGAGCACGGGCTCCATCAAGACTTCCGCATGGAGACTGACCACCAGTTTGTAGGGTGGCACCTGTGTGCGTGCAGGACCCACCTGAGCTCCAGGAGGCATGTAGGTCAGACGCCTGGACACCACACACCCAGACCCGCTGCCCTGCTCTGGGCACACAGCCGAGCAGCAAGAAACCACCCCTATCGCAGCCTCAAGGCAGCGGCTAGTGGAGTAAGGCTGGCGGGTCTCCTGACTCCTTCTGGGTTTAAGGTCAACGCCTGTAGGGAGGCCTGCTCTAGCACATTCCACCACTTTCTCCCCTGCAGCTTGGCACTACTTCTGTTCCCTCCCCCCCCAGGAACTTGCTACAACTGGGCACAGCTTGCTGCTGCCCCCAGGCTGGCCGTGAGTGCCTCCCCCTAATTCACACTCACATAAGAGGTGTGGACAGGGAGTGGAGTCAGAGGACCATCCTCAGAGCCTAGAAACCTCCGAAGGAGAAGGTGACTCAGGGGCTGGAGCTCCCACCTCGCTGGGGCAGGACCTGGTAGGTGCCTTTCCGCACCAGTGGGTCCTAGATGCAGGGCCCCACCTGGCCCCTGGAGCAAGGATGTGAGGACAGAGCAAGCGGGCTGAGCCCCAAGCCTGTCACTCCCCCTGGGAGCTGCCACGGGGCAGAACCAGGCTGAACAGAAAGGAATGGGAGGCTTCACTTCACGGCCCTGGAAAGGCATTTCACCCCTCCCCAAACCCTCCTGCACCCAGGTCTCAGGCCAGGAGCCCACAGCACCCTGGGGAGCAGAGCTTGGGGAGCAGCCCACAGGCACACGTTCCGGATGCACCGGGTCCCTGACCCACTCGGAGCTCCACAGAGCTTCTCTAGAACGAATGCAAGAACGAAGTTTACCTATTTCTCTGGGTGGCATCACCTCCAGCAAAACATTACAAGTCATCCTCTCAGGGGCGGGGTTACAGGAAATCTGGGGTCTCCCCTTGTATGTACACAGCTTTTCTGTTTTCTAACTTTCCAACAGTGACTATGCACCACTGGAGTGACGAGAAAAGCAAAGGAGACCCCTCCCAGCCATGTACCCCCAGGAGGATGGCTGACCCTCCAGCCGACCATGGGGTCCAGGCCTGCCACCTGCTTGGGGCGAGGTCCCCGCCCACCCCAGCCCTATAAATAAACAAGAGGGGGAGACAGCCTGGAAGTCTTTGCAAAGACCTGGGACCGGCAATCAATAGAGACGTGAATTATGGATCGGTCCGTTGCCGAGGTTTATTGGCAAAGCACTCAAGGAGGGAAGCTGAGTGGAGCTCAGGGCCCAGTGGGCGGGTGGGCGGCGACTCCCTTTCCTCGGGGAGGCGTGAACACGGGCCCCACGCGCTGGAAGAGGGCTGCTGGATGGTGATGGAGCCCCCAGGGGCAGGCCAGGGTCCCTGAGAAGGCTGCTCCTGGGGGGGTGAGCCCCTTCCCAGGGGTGGGCGTGCCTCCCGCATCCTCACCTCCCCAGGTTCCTGCTTCTGGGGTGCTGCGATTAGAGTCTGGCAGGCAGCCCGCCCTGGGGGATGAAGCTGGCCACAGGGGTGGGGGTGGGGGCATTTATGAAGACGGAAGGGAAGGAGGCCCTCCCAGCACAAGAACGTCAGGAAGCTCTTGATGGGAAAAGCAGCGCGGCTGGTTCCCACAGTGAGGCTCCGGGTCCGGCGGTGCTGGCTGTCCTTCCACCCCCCGCCCCCAGGACTTGGCCTGGGCAGGGCCCTCATCCGCCACAAAAGGCCCCTTTTGCTGCAAACCAAGGCCAGTGGCCACGTGGCCAGGCCTGCAAGAGAAGGCCGAGCTGCCAGGGCTGGCAGAACAGCCCCATGCCAGCCTCGGAAAAGGGCACCTAAGCTGGGTGTGATGCACTGGCTGTCTCGCTGCCCTCGAGCCTGGCCCATCTACCCACTCTGTCTCATGGCACCCCACAGCAGCCCAGGGATGGTGGCACTCCTGTCCCCATTGAGCAGATGAGAAAATGGGCTCAGAGAGGGGAGGATCCCTAGCCACACGCCAGCCAGCAGCCCAGCTGGGGATGTGCCAGCACCTGCCTGTGCTCCTCCCCCTAGGCCAGGGCAGCTCTGGTCTCTGCCCATACCCCACGGGCCAGCGAGCCTGAGAAGGGTCCCCCCAGTGCCCCCAAACCCCCGCTTGGCAGGGCCAGGTGATGTAGGGCCCAGCGGCCACAGGCACCCTGGCTGCCCAGTGCAGGACAGGCTTCAAGGTGAGCACCAGCCAGGGCTGCCCCACGACCACTCACTGTGGGCCTTGTGGGCTCTCGGGGCTTCTCCAGGCGGGATGGCTGGGGTGGCTGCCAGGCCTGTGTGGCGTCGGGGGCCATGAGGAGCCCTTTGCAGGCCCCTCCAGCTGCTGGCTTGTCTCAGAGCCCTCTGTCCAGGCAGCTTTGACTTCGGGGCCGGAACCCTATGAGAAACAGCGCAGGGTGAGCAGGCGTGGGCACCTCCTGTCCATCTCCTCTCAGGAAAAGGGGGTGGCGGGCTTTACGTGGCAGCCACTGCACGGCGGTGGGTGGCAGGGTGTACAGTGTGCTCCCGCAAGTGGGCACCGGGCTGAATCAAGCGGTCCTAGTCTCACAGGAGCCTTGAACCCTGGTGCTAACAGTCCCCTGACAGGTGTAGACATGAGGCCAGAGCGGAGGAATCGCTGGCCGGCACCCAAGGCCGTGCTCTGGGACCGGGCAGTGTGGGTTCCCTCTCCTGCAGGCTGGCCTGGGGCAGGCAGCACACACCCTGGCGGTCATCCCGCAGAGCGACTGCTCACCTACAGCGGGTGCTTCATAGAACCCCGGTCATTCCCGCCAGGTGAGACTGTCGGCACCCCAACTTACAGAGGAGATGCTCAGGCTGGGGACAGCTGCCCCACCCCACGTCCACAGAGCCTCCTTCATGTGATAGCGGGCGGGACGGGGAACCGGAGCAAGGACGCCCTTGCTGCTCGGGGTCCCCCAAGGGCTGGCCTCTCTGGGAGCCCCAGGCCATGCTCTCCTTCCTGCTCCAGCCCCCACCAGCCCTGCAGGGCCCCCTCCTCCACCACTGCGCCCACCTGCTGAGTAAGGCCCTGGCCCCCCACTCTAGCCTCACTGCCCTCCTTCTTGCTGGGCTCCCCACCTCCACCTCCAGGCCCGGCGCCCCTGCCACCCCCACAGGGGTCTGGCTCCTCCCCCAGGGCCGCCTTGTCCAGGAAACCTCCTTGGCCCCCAGCAGGTGGCTGCCCCTCCATCTGCACCCCTCCAGAGTCCCTTTCCACCCTGGGTCACAGGTGTTTTTACAAGGGACTTGCACATTCCCACGAAGCAGCCAGGTGACAGTGTTGCCTGGCCGCTGCCCAAGCCTCCAGCCCATGTGGCAGTGCCCACCTGAGGCAGCCCGGTCCGGGCCAGAAGCTCCTGCTGCAGGCTGGCCACGGACCTCTGCATGGAGAGGAGGTCCCTCTGATGCTGCAGGGGCCGCTTGCTCTCCTGGTGGGAGAACGGGTGAATGGCCCACAGGTATGGGCTTTCCCACCGAAGCAGCCACAGGAGAAAACGGCAGCAGGACCCCCACCCCCGCACAGAGGCAAACGGTGGGGGTGTCTTGGGGGACAGTGGCTCTGGCACTGTGGGGGGCCTCCCTCTGTCCCTCCAGATGCCCCTGTGCTTCTCACCCTGCTCGCCCACGATGCCCCCATGCACTTTGGCTCCACTTGGGTTTGCCAACAGGAGGCTCCAGCAGGAGGGAAGGTGGGGTACTCATCCCCCAGGCCCCCTGGCACAGGCTGGCCACACCCCTGCCCTCTCCACGCAGCCCTCCCTCTCTCTGGGTTCCAGGCATGGTCCTAAGCCCCTGGAACTCGTCCCTTTGTTAAACTGTCCCCGACTGTCCTTTGTTCACTGCTGCGTCTCTGACAGCACAGCCCTTGGCAGAGCCACCTTGCCCAGAGCACACGTTCCCCTCGGGTCTTGGCCCCCCACTCTGGGAGGTGGCAGCCTTTATGGGTCAGCTGAGGACACCGAGGCTCGGCAGAGCTGCGTCTCTCACCCCTGCCCCAATCTCCACCACAGGGTCTCCACCTACAACAAAGGACCCCGGGTTCAGGCAGTCCTTCCTGCCACTGGCCGGCTCCAGACCCTCTAGCCAGGGCTGGCTGTCAGGTGGGAGCCTGGGGCAGGCCCCCGCAGAGCCTGTTTCCTTGGCCACCTTCATAGCTTTTGATAACTGGGCCTGCTTCCAAGCCCTGTTCACAGTTCACTGGTCTGGGTGTGCCCTGCAGACAGTGTCATTTGTATTTTTCTGTTTCTCCACGCCCTGGAGAACACTTGGATCTTGGCCTGGGTCTTGTCCCATTGCCCCCTCTGCCTGGAATGCCCCAGGCCCTCCACTCACCTCCTGGTCCACACAGTCCATCCAGGGCCGAGGTTAGAAGCCTGGACTTTCCGTCAACCCAGAGTCTAGCACTGCCCCTAACTCCCCGGCCGAGGGTTCCCAAGCAAGCCAAGCCCCCCATTCCCCGAGCCTCAGTTTCTTCCTCTGTACAAAGGGTGTTAACACTAGCCTCCACACTACAGCATGTTGGGAGACTGAAATGAGAGGACACCAGCACAGTGGCCCCCGACCCCCTTTTCCAGATGAGGAAATTGGGCTCAGAGAGGCTGGGAATCCCCTCCGAGGTTATGCACCCCAACCCTGGCCAGTGCTGGCTGTGCTAAATCCTCCTGCAACCCCGAGAAACACACACTGCTGTTATTCTCCCTTCAATGAAGCCCCGAGAGGCCGAACCGCTCTGCGGAAGCCACAGGAGCCAGGACGGCAGGGCCGCGCTCCATCCAACCACACTGCCCCCTTGGGCCCCAGGATGCTCCCATGTACTGCAGGGTCCTGAGCGGCCCTAAAGGGTGGTGAGGGCTCGAGCATTCTCAAGCTGTGGTGTGGGATGTTCACATTCCCAGCAAGAGGGCGGCAGGACCACCTCAGGGTCGGCTGCTCACCCACCCACCAGGGTCAAGCCAGCCCTTACCTGCTCCTGCTCAAGGGTGCTGAGGGCCTGCTGCTGCTTCTCTGCCAAGGCCACCAGCACAGCATCGTTTCCTTTGCTGCCCAGCCACCTGGGGGAGGGGGCAGGATCAAGGTCGACCCGAGTCCGGTAAGTGGATGTGAAAAACCACAGACATCTGTCTGGCTGGCCAGTGGACCCAGGATGCCCTCTCCCACAGCAGGCTCTGGGAGGAGGAGGCCACGTGTAGGCAGGCTGGGGGAGTCCAGGGGGACCAGTGGCCCCAGCCCAGACTGTCACTCTTTCTACCTGCGCCCCGCACCCCCGTCACAACCACTTTTGGGCCTGAGAGAGGAAGGGAGGGCAGTGCCCCCGACCCTGGAGCCCCAGCTGGGCCTGAGGGCCCTTTGGGGAAGGAGGCTGGGGCCATGATGGAGCAAAACACCCACAGCCCAGCATGCTGGTAAACCGCAGGTGAGGATCTTAACCAGAATCATCATTTTGGAGGCCGATGCGGGAACATCAAGCAGCTTTAAAACAATGCATTCTCACTGACACGGCAATTCCACCTCTAGGAATTACCTTAAGAAGTTAGGTCACGGAGGGTCAGGTCTAATGACACAAAGCTGGAAGCAATGGGAGGGCCCAGCTATGGGGCTGGCTAAAGGATCTGGATGGGTCTGCGCTGGGGCCCTGGATGCTGCAGCGGTGACGGAGGAACGCGGAAAGGCTCTCTTGACGTTTAAGCGAGAACTCGTTACAAACAGTTTGCGTGCGTGTCTATTTCGAACGTTGTTTAAACAGCCACATGTGTTCCTCCCTCGACACGAGCTGGCCAGACAGACTGGCAAGCGGCCGAGACTATCTCGGAGAGCTGGGACTGCAGGTGGCTTTAATGGATTTATTTTTGGTACTTCACTGCCTTATCTAACTTTCTGCAAACACCCATCATTACTTGGGTCAGTACAATGTGTTCCCAGCGATGCTGTCAGAAGCGGGATCCCGTTGCAGGACGGCCCAGGGGCGGGGCCTGAGCGGGGCGGCTCCCCCCCTCCCCGCCCCCGCCGGCGCGGTGCGCATGCGCTCACCCTCGCTGACGCTCCAGCCAGTCCAGCTGGGCCCTCATCGCCTCGAGCGCCTTCTGGCGCAGGCGCAGCTGCCTGATGTGGCGCTGCGCGCGCAGCTCCTCCTCCCGCAGGCTCTGCTGGAGCATCTGGAGTGTGAAGCGGCTGAAGGCCCCGGGCGTGGTCCTCTGGGGCCCCTCCGGGCTCCTCTGGGGCGGGGCAGACCAACCGGGCCGCGTCACCACCGCTGAGCTTCCAGGCTGCTCCTGGGACCGGCCTCCCTCCATAGGAGGAGCACCCAGTCGGAGGTGGGGGCGGCGCGGGAGGAGGCCACCGCCTCTAGGAAGCCCTCCTGGACTGCCCATCCCACTCATCCCTTTGTCGTGTCCCCCTTTCCCCCAGCGGGGTACCCCCCTCCGACTGTGAGGTCCAGAAGGCAGGGCGAGGTCCTTATCATCTTGGCCTCGTGCCCAGCCCTGGGATCCCGGCCAGGCACCTGCTTGTGCTCTAGAGGGTCCGGGAAAGGGTGGGCTACCCGCCTTGAAATGCGTAACCTGGGCGGCGGAAGCTAACCCTGCCCGAAGCAGCCTCTTGAAATGCCTGCCCTCACCTACCACCGGGGGTGGGAGGAAGGGGCTTGGGCAAATGTTAATTGGAAAAATGGGTGATGCCCATGGCAGGGAGAGCCTCCCCCAGCTCAGGACCCACAGCAGAGACCCCCTGGGTGCAGGCTCCCAGAGAGGTAGGTCCCAGCACCTGATGGCCTCCAGCAGCTGAGGGGGAATTTAGGTCTAATCTGCTGTGGGTGCCTCCCCTGGACCCCACTCCTATAGGGGACCTCTCTCTGTACCTGGTGGGTGGAGTTGTCCCAAGGGTAGAGCCTGGCGGGGGTCAGCTGGGTGGTGGCTTGGTCTGGCCTCCCTTCCTGCATGAGCTCTGAGGACAGAAAGCAGGCCATGGTTGGGGCACATAGGGGTTCTGAGCAGCCTCAGGTCACACAGGGGTTCCATGGGCCTTTTCTCCAGGAGGGCCTCACAAAGGTAGGATGTCTGGGGCGGTTTAATGCCCCCCACATACACACAGCTTCACACCAAATCTTCCCAAGGCGGAGGCAGAAGGAACCATCTGTCCTTTTCCTGGTATGAAATCCCAGGTGTGAACCCCCTGACCAGGCAAATACCAGACCCAAGGCAGAGGGACTCAGGAATGACTTAGTCCTGTTGCTTCACTTCCACAAAAGGAGAAACTGAGGCCCAGAGAGAGAGAAGGATCTGTTCAAGGTCCAGCACCAAGCAGGCGGGGTGACAGCAGAGCCCGAATTCCCAGCTTAAGCAGCTCCCTTGCCGCTGACCTCTGCTGGCCACCCTGCAGTGCTGAGTGTGATGGAAAAGGGACCCTATACTTTTAAAAATGTCATTTGAGGACTTACACTTCTCCCCAAGAGAGAGTAAAGGGATTGGATTGTGGATTTACTGTCCCACTGAAACAAAAACTTAAAAAAACAACTAAACAAAAAAGTACGAATGTATATGTATACCTACATACACAAATATTCACACAGACACATATATGAAAGAATGGTTTTCCAGACACTGGACCTCAGGCACCATAGCACAGCGATGCACAGCGATCCCTGAGAGATGGAAAACAAATGAGGTGAGACCTCTGATTTCCACAGCTTGCTGCCTGGAGAGAGTTTCTAGGCTGCAGTGCAGGGAGGGGGAGCTGAGGCAGAGGCTGGCAGACCCCCTGGGTAAAGAAGATGGAGCTGAGAGTCTGGAGAGACCAAGGCAGCTAGAGCTCGTGGGATGGAGCAGCAGAGAGGAGAGAGCCACACAGAGAGAACCCAGGAGATCTGTGGGATGTCTCCCTTAAGCCTCCGCGATCAGTGATCACATGTAGGTGATAGGGTAAAAAGCATCCAGAAGGAACAGGAGGGTGGGACTTATGCTGGTCTCCACTAGCCCGGCTGCGAAATCTCATGATTCACGGGTCTTAGGGCAGAGTGCACATAAGGTCCTGCTTTGGTCCCAGCCAGAGCCCTGCTCTGAATCCGCCTAACAGATCAAAAGCAGGACCTGGAAGGATCAGCCAGCTTCCGAGTAACTGCTTCCCAGAACAAAGCTTCTGACTGTGCATGTGGGAACCTGCACATCTAGCGCCCAACAAGGGGAGCTTCGCAGCATCCAGCAGGTGTGTGGAAAGCAGGAAACATGACCCACAGTGAGAATAATCGATCAACTAGCAGAGAAAGACATTTAGAGTTTTTATAGCGTATTCCATATGTTTGAAAAGTTAAGCAGAATCATGGAGGATATAAAAAATGTCCAAATGGAACTTTTAGAGATGAAAACTAAAACATCTGAGATGAAAGACACTTGATGGGATTAACAGCAGATTAGACGTTGCAGAAGAAAAGATTAATGAACTTGAAGACATAGCAATAGAAACTATGTGAAAGAAACACAGAGACGGAAAAAGCATCCCCCCCAAAAAAGGTCAGAGCTTTTTGAGTTCACAGCTGCAAGTGGCCCAATGTTCAGGCCTAACATACATATATGTATGTGTCTCCATATGTGTGTGTATACATACAGTTAAAAGATCTTTGAGTCTTTAACAACAATGTATCGTGGAATTTATAAAATACAAAAAGTAAAATGCATGACAACAGCATGGAAGTCCAGAAAAGGAGAAACTGGGGTGTTGGAAGAGCCGTCTGGAGGCGAAGTGGCAGACCGTCCCTGGAAGGTAGACCGCATGTACCATGAATCCAGGCGACCACCAGATACCAGTTACGGCACAGAAGCCAACCACAGAGATAGAATCATAAAAGAAAACTTGTTTAACAAAAGGAGGCAGAAAAAGAGAAAGAAGGGAACAAAAGACAGATGAGACAAAGGAAAACACAGAGCAAGATGATCGACTCAAACCTGCCCATCGGGATAATCGTGTTAAACGCACACGGCGCAAGGCTCCGATGGAAACGCAGAGATCGCCAGATCGGATAAGGGAAAACATAGCCAGACCCAGCTCTCCGCCGCCTACAGGAGCGCGTTTGAAATACGAAGACACAACTAAGTTAGGAGGAGGAGAGGGGAGGACACGCCACATGAACACCAGTTACAAGAAAGCTGGAGCAGCCAGATTAGTGTCACACAGTGGATTTCAGAGCAGAGCGTATTGCCGGGGTAGAGAGGGTTATTCATAATGACATATGAGAAAGGGGCAACGCATCAGCACAGAATAATCCTGAATGTTTATGTGCTGATGTCAGAGCCTCAGAAGAAGGAAGAAGAGCTAAGAACTGCAAGGGGAAATAGACAAATCCACAGTTACGGTGGCTGCTTCAGCACCCTGTCTCAAGAATTGACAGGAAAATCCAGAGGATACGGTAGGTTTGAACAACACTCCATCCAACGGCAGCAGCAAACCCAGCAAACCCATTCTTTTTAAGAGCACCTGGAACATCCACCAAGATAGGCCAGATTCTGGGAAAAACCCCAGTTTCACGCAGAGTCATATGAAAATGCTTTATGAGCATGATGAAATTAAACTAGGAGTTCATGACAGGAGCAGCTCACAGCCTGCCAACACCAGCTCTGCCGAGGGCTGGAGGCTCTGGGAGGGTTTAAGGCCATCCCTGCAGGGCCCCTATTTGCCAACACGGGACACACAATCAGGGGAGTTGGCCCGGATATTTACGGGCCAGGCACTTGAGAGGCCTCAGGGAAAACCACTCAGGGAGGGAGCAGGCCCACTGGTGGGCCTGGAAGAGCGGAGGATCCCCTGCTCCAGGAAGGGGCTGAGACAGGCTGTAACCAGAGCTTCAGGGAGATGGGGACGGCCACCCTGGGGGTCTGCTAGGAGCAGGGCTGGAGGCGCTGAGGCCGCCTCTGCCCCAGACTGGGGTGCGCAGGGCTGGAGGACACCCCCATGCTCTTCTCTACTCGGCCACGGCCCCTGGGATTGGGCTGTTACACGGAGCATGTCACTGAAAGCTTTCTTGCTGAGATCCAGGCTCACTGTCCCCCAGGTCAGTGTGGGTGGGGACGGTGGCTGTGTGTCCACTTGCTGGCTCAGTGGGTGCCCACCCTGCCCTTACAAGCAGGAGGCAGTGTTCCCGAAGGTCAGTCACACGGTTCTGGCATCAGATAGACTTAGTTTCAAATCCCGGTTCTGCCCTCACCGTGTGGCCTTGGGCAAGTCACCCCTCACTGGGGGCCTCTCTGTTGTGAGCCTGACTCAGGTACCCCCTCGGGGTCCGTGCAGGGAGGTGCTCCAGGCACAGGTGAAGCGCCTGGGGTGGCGTGAGGACGCTCACCTGCAGAAGCTGACTTGCCTGCGGGACTCTCCCGCCCTTCCTCGGGGCCCCGGGAGGGCACAGCGTCGTCTCCGCCCAGGGGGGGGTGTGATCTGCCGGGTGAGAAAGCGCCGAAGACTCCCAGCTCCCGCCGCACCAGCCCTGACGCCTGTCCGAGACCCCCACCGGCTCCCTTCTACGTTGGGAGGGGCCGTGGGCCCCCGCCCTGGACCCAACCTGGGTCTAGCTGTCATGCTGCTCCGAGGGGTCGTCAGCTCCGGGTCCCCAGACTCCCGTGGCCGCTCAGGCTCTGACGCCGTTTCCAGCCGGGCCTGGGTGGAGTGTTTCTCCATCAGCGGCTGTGAGCACAGGAAGGCGGCATGCTTGTGGAGGACGAACGAGGCAGCCTCACAACCAGGGGGCCAGGCCGGGTCCCTGGGAGGAGCCCGAGGCCAGGCAGGTCTCCAACTTAAGGGACCTCGTTTGTCCAACCTCCACGGGGGGCCAACAGCCCCCTCCCCGGCCACCAGAGAGAGCCAAGCATGGCAGTGGGGGGAGAGTGGCAGGTGCCCAGCAGATCAAGGACACAAAACAGAGTCACTTCTCAGAAGGCTTGTCACATCCAAGCAGACCACAGACAGCGGCCTCCTGGTCCTCACCCACTAGCCCTAGGCTTGGTGCTGTCTTCCCCTTTGTGGAGCGGTGCTGCCCCACTGCCTGACCAGCAAGTGCTGCCTATCTGATGGACTCAACGATGCCAGCACAAGGGGCTGGGCAGAGGCGGGCTCAGACGTGGGTCCCCTTCCCTTCCGATCAGCACCCACACACCTTGGCTGTGAGCTCCAGTGGAGAGCCTGCAGCTCAGATGCCAACAGCCCGGGACACGGGACACTCAGACAGTCATCTGTGCCCCCAGCCAGGTGCCCCCAGGACATAAGCAGGCCAAAACATCCTGTTTCTGCTTTGAAATGAGTGTCCTTGCGTAGCCTGTTGAGACGGCCCCTAGCAGGCAGAGCACTCTGCTCTTCGGCGGGGGGTGGGGGGAGGCAGAGCCCCCCTTCAGTCGGCGGCACATCTGCAGCCTCCCCAGCTTCACCCTCCTCAAAGGCAGGCGGCCCCCATGCCGCGAGGCGGGCCTTAGGCTCAGCGGGCGGGAGGGGCTGCGCTGGCCCTTGGCGGGGAGCGGCGCCTGCTCGGGAGGGCCCTCGGAGGGCCTCTGACCTGCAGCCGGTGTTTGAAGAGCAGCTCATCCAGGGCCTTCTGCGTCTCTTGGACTTCCAGCTTCGCCCGCTGCCGCAGCAGGGCCAGTGCCCGCTCCTGCTTCTGCTGCTCCAGCTGCAGGGGGGGCCTGAGCCTCAGGATTCTTGGAGGCCCAGGCGGGCTGCCCCCCATGACTCCCCGGCAAGCCCTCAGCTGGAGAGGGCAGGTGGGTGCCCTCCCAAGGACCCCACACATGGCGGGCCCTCCCTCCAGCCCGCCGACTTGCTCCCCGCTCTCGCCAGCCTCCCCCACCTCTAATTCGACAACTCCCTGCGTTGGAGCCTCTTCTGCTCAGCCTCAGGGGGACAAGGGCTGCTCCCAGCTCACCCAAAACAGAAGAGGCCTAAAGGGACACAGCTGTCATCAGCCGGACAGGACAGGGGTGGACACACCTTCAGTGACTCGAGAAAGTGCAGGAACTTCTGCTGGATGTCGGCAAGGTGACCGGAACGCAGCCCGCCAGGCTCCCACTCTCCTGCAGAAACCATGGAGAAGCGGGCAGTGAGCGGCCTGGGGCCCCCTCGGGCCCCCCTTGCTGGGCACAGAGGGAGGAGTCCAGGGGCTGGGGCTGGGCTGGCCTCCAACCACAGCCAGCCCTCTGTGGAGGGGCCGCAGAGGCAGAAGGAGACAGATGGCTGCGGCATCACCTCGACCTCCCCCAGGGGCTCGTTCTGCCAGACCCTTGGCCACACTCCCCCCCAGGAGCCACGGCCGAGTGTGCAGAGACGACGGCGGCTGAGAACAAGGACTTTGCCACCAGACAGACCTCAGCTAGGCCTGCATTCACTGGGTGGGCTAGGCCTGCGTTTACTGGGTGGCCTGGAGCAGGTCACTAGCTCACCGGAGCCTCGGCGGGGGGTCATTGGGGGGGAGCTAGGGGTAACATGCGCAGAGAGGTGCAGGCTGAGGGCTCCTTGGGGTCTCTGGGATTGTTCCAGAGAGTCACTGTGGAAACCTCACCCCCCAGGATGGGGAAGTCCCCAAGGGCAGCCCAGAGACTTCTTCCCTTTGGTGGCCCCGAGGGCCCAGCTTGCACTCTGCACACAGCTGATGCTCCTTGGCCCCATGGAGGCTGCCTCTAGGGGTGACGCCATGGTGGGGGCGGGGGGGGGGTGGCCAGTGTGCTCCTGCTCCTTTCTCACCCCACCCTCCAGCTTCTCTGCCTGGGTCCTGGTGAGAGCAGGCAGAGGAGGGCACGGAGCATGGTGGGCTCACTCTCAGGGCCCAGCTCCCAGTCTGAATGGCGAAGCCCTCTTGAGGACCCCTTGGATAGGCTGGTGAGTATGCAGAGAGAACAGCGTTCTCTCCCTGCACTCTCCTTCCCAGAACAGAGCAGTTCAGCTCTCCATGCTAAAGCAGTTAAAGAGCTGTGAACAACAGCTAAACCAGTTCCTGGGCACTTCCCTGGCAGCTGAGAGAACACTAGCACCGAGCCAGGGGAGAAGCCAGGCTCCGGATGCCTGGGGTGTACTGAACGCTCAGTGATGTGAGCAGTGCTCCCTCCCTCCCTCCTCCCAGCTACCTGGCCCCCACAGGAAATGACAGCACTTTTAGGAACTGGTTTCAAGTGTCTGTTCTGAGCTGAAGTTTCCTCGAGAAGGGAAAAACCCTCCCTTGCTTTTGTTTTGTGGCCCTCGAGAGAGGCTGGAGCCAGAGAAGGTGCCCAGTCCGCCACCAGCCCCGCCAGCCTGAGTTCCCACTCATTAGGCTCTCAAGAGCTCCAGAGGCCCGAGGCCCCAGCCCTCGGCTGAGGAAGGGCATTCCTGGTCATCTCTGGCCGTGCCAGCACCCCGACAGGTCTCCAGGGAGACACAGCTGCGTGCCTCTGAGCACTGACCGTGACCCAGGAGAAAGCAGGCTGACCCCAAGATAGGCCCGGCCCTGGCCTGCCAAGCTGCTGGCAGCCCCCAGAGACTGCCGGAGTCACCCGCTGAGCAGAGGACAGCACTGGTCTCGCTCCAAACTCCTCTAATGACAACTGGGGAGGAGCCCCAAGAATCCAGCACCATAGCCGCCCGAAAGCACCCAGCAGCTCAGGAGCCAATGGGGTGAGGTAATGAGTGCTCAGCAGGTGGAAGTTGTTATTGTTGCCAATGCTGCTGCTGCTGCTGCTGAGGATGATGATGACAACCGCGTACGTTCTCAGTTATAGGGCTGAGGCCGGAAGAATCACGGCCTCAAGTCCGAATGAAGCTGACAGACACCCGCCCTGGCAGGAGAGCCTTGTCTCAGGCGAGGGCTTCGCCATCCCACACGGCAGCCGGCAGACACACGTCCCGTTTACGTCTAAGCTTACAAGGAGAGGAAATGTAAAATTCCACTCTTCGGTCACATCAGCCATGTTTCAATGGCTAGACAGCCACGTGTAGTTGGTGCTACCATACTGGATAGCCCGGAATTTAGAACATCCCTCTCATCACAGAAAGTCCAGTTAGACAATAATGCTAGATGTTGGAGTCTAGAAAGTTCTATCGGACAACTCTGTGCGAGATGTTGGAGTCTAGAAGATTCTGTTGGACAGCACTGGTCTAGGTGTTTGAGTCTAGAAAGTTCTATTAGACAATCTTGTGCTACATGTTTGAGACTAGAAAGTTCTATAGGACAGCGCTGGTCTAGATGTTTGAGTCTAAAAAGTAAGTTCTGTAGGACAGCGCTGGTCTAGATGTTTCAGCCTAGAAAGCTCTACTGGACAGCAGACCCAAGCACAGGGAAGGCGGGTGGAGGGACTTGGCACAGCCAGCCAGCAGTGGTAGCAGTTAATGGCACCACAGAGGCTGTCCTCACAGCCGACTGGCTCTGTCTTAACTCCCTGGGTCCTCACATCACCCCATTTGACAGATGGGGGAAGCCAATGGTCAAGAGGGGCTGGGGCTGCCTGGGCTCTCCCAGCTTTCAGGAACATACAGCTGTGCCCAGGTTCCTGGCAGCTGCTCCAGCTGCCATCAGACCAGCCCTGGAGAAGGTCTTCAGGCAGCCAAGGGCCCAGGTGTGGACACAGTGGAGAGAGGGGCTGTCCCCACTGTCCCCTGAAGCTGCCAAAGCAGGTGGCTCCCGGGACCGCACCCCTACCTTGCTGCAGGGTGCCCCTGGCGGAGCCTCCACGGGGGCTCTGGCATCGTGGCCCCCACAGTAGGCAGGCCACCCAAGATGGAGGAGCCACCGCTGCTGCTCGTCTCCGCAGGGATGTCGGTGGGGTTGCAGGTAGGGAGAGGGCTGCCCCCTGCGAGGGGAGGGCCAGAGCCTGACCCCTCTGCAGGATCCTGGCCAGGAGGCGGCCACCCAGCTGTGGTCAGCAATTGCCCTGGACCCTCCCAGCGGCTGGCTGGCCCCCTGCTCAGGCAGCCTTC
Organism: Equus asinus; assembly: GCF_041296235.1. NCBI lineage: Eukaryota > Metazoa > Chordata > Mammalia > Perissodactyla > Equidae > Equus > Equus asinus. The sequence goes on from NC_091799.1 coordinate 11,337,133, forward strand.
CAGAAGCACAGAGTTGGGGGGGACAGAGCACTGGCATCCAGGTCTGAGCCCTGGTCCCAGCCCGTCCCTGGGTGCCCCCAGGCACATCACTGCCCATCTCTGGGCCGCACTTCCTCAGGCGAGGGGGAGCTGGAAGCTCCAGCTGGGCATCTACCCGCTTCCGGTGGATTCTCTTCCTTGGCACTGATCGCTGTGGACCTGAGGTGCTGTGCATTGTCACTTGTGCATCTTCTGACCACCCGCCCCACCCCCCCATAAAGGCAGGCACCTTGAGGGTGGGGTCTGGTCTCGGGTTAGTGCCAGGCACAACAGGTGCCCGGCAAGTATGTGTCAAATGAGGGAGGGAGGAGTGAGTGTCCTGGGGGGCTGCTGAGGCTCCTGGCCCCTTGGGAGACTGGGAGAGGCAGAGCCCAGGCCGGGCTCCCACTGCAGCCCCACCGCAGGCTGGGAGAGTCCCCCAGAGTGAGAGGCAAGGGAGGGAGAGAGACTAGGTGTGGGATGGGGGTGACTCAGACCCCTCCTCCCTCAGAGGCCTGGGTGAGCCCGACAGGCCCCTTCCACACACGCACACACATGCACGTATGTCCACAGCTCACCCACACCCCCGGGGTGGACTCAAGGAGGCCTGCGGGAGTGTTTTTGCAGCCCACAGAGGGCTCTTGCCGCCAGCCCTGAAACAGGCCCCTCTGCCCTGCCTGGCCTGGGGCCCTGCGTCTGCCAGGGAAGCCTCTCCTCCGGGAAGGGCCCGCCATACTCCAGCTGCCCCGTGGTGGAACGGCTATGAACCCAGGTCTGTGGCACTCCAGAGCCCAGGGCTGAAATTCCCACCTGCCCTCCTCCGCGGGCACCAGGGTAAAACTGGGGCTGCTAACTCCCCCTGGGCTTTCACAGCCCACAGGCCCCACAGGCCTCGCTGCCCCTGGGGGATGGGCAGCCCCCACCTGGCCCATAAGGAAGTACAGGTTTTATGTGGGGCTGCCCCACGGGGTGGGGCAGGGTCAGTGGTTCACTCAGAACGCACCTGCACTGCTCGATTCTCTTACAGCAAGACATGAGCATGTTTTACTCCCATTTTTAAAACTTCAGAAGAAACTCAACCGAAAAACAGCAATTAACCAGCAAACGCGCATCCCAGGCCTTTCAGAGTCAGTGCTCAGTTCCCAGCTGCTGTGACTGCCCCTCCAGCCACGCCTCGCTGAGCCCGCACTGGGCGGAAATGTCCCCACATCCAGCCCACATCCCACTGAGCAGGCCCTGGGGCCCCGGGCCCAGCCTGCTGACAGGACGAAGCCCCAAACCCAGGAAGGAGTGGATGCCGGGCAGGGGCACCACTCCCATGCCCCCTGCCATGCTCCAGCTCTGTGGCCCTGAGCAAGTCCCCTCAGCTGTAACCCAGGAACACACATCCTTCAGCAGCACAGAAGGCAGAAGCCTTGCCGACGGGGTCTGAGAAGGCGTCTGCAGGGTGGCGTCTGCAGAGTGGCCCCAGGAGCCGCTGGTAAGGAGAGAAGCTATTGGCCCCCTCGGAGGAACTATCAATCAAGGCAGAGGCGTGGCAACAGCACAGAGCAAACAGCTGGGTACCACAAGCCTCCCAAAAACTTTAATACTGATGCGTAGACGCTTTCCACATAGAAAAGTCTCTTTCTACATCCACAGGACGTCACTGCAGCGTCGGGCGGTGGAGGGGGTCCCTGGTGGACCACTCTGGCCACCCTACCAGCCAGCCCAGGCCCTGTCTGCAGGCTCGCCCTTACCACAGCTCCGGATGGTCCAGGGCATGACCAAGCCCGCCCCTCTGGCCGATGGCATCTCCTCCAGCCGCAGGGAGCCGCAGGTGGGGTCCGGTGTGGTTGGCACCCCTCGTGAGCTGGGGACACACAAACACACATGTGAGCAGGGTCGGGCAATGAACATCCATGAGGTGGGAGGCAGCCAGGGGACTCGGGGGCAGGAATCTGATCTGGGCTCCTGTGGCCTGAAGCAGCTCTCAGACCCCCATAGTGTCCAGGGTGGGACCCAAGAGCCAGAGACCTATGGGGGATGGGCCTGTGGGCAGAGGGACAGGAGGGCAGCCGTGAGCAGCTGGCACCTCCAGATGCCGACACCTGCATGTCCACCAGCTCAGCAGGGCCTCATCTGTGAAGTGGTGGCTTGGGGCTGTGCACTGGCAGCCTGGGGGACCAGCTCCCGGCAGGACAGAGGGCAGCCTAGGTCTGACTTCCATGGTCACTGTTGGGCGCTGGACTGGGATCAGGGTGCCCGTTGCCCAGAAGCCCACACCTGCCCTGGGTCTGCTCCTGGGCAGGGCCCTTTGGGGGAAGCTGCCAAGCGGCTGCTCTGGGAGTAACCGGCCTGGGGCATGCTCTTCCCCTCTGTCAGCCCCTCTGCCGTCTGCTAAGGAGCACTGGCCACCAGGCCCAGAGCGCAGCAGGGTTCACAGACCAGCTCTAACCCTCTCCACCATCTTCTCGTGGCTGGCACTGCCGCCTTGTCCATAGAGGGGCCTGAGCCAGCCGGGTGACAGAGGAGGCAGGAGTCAAAGCAGGCTGGCAGGACTCAGAAACCTGCCATCCCTCGGGGCGAGCTCGTTCCACAAACAGGATTAGGAGGAAGGCGTGACGGTGGGCCTTTCCTGAGAGGGCCCCAGCCCAGGTGGGGCGGGAGAGCCATCGAGTGCAGGCTGGCAGCAGCTGCCCAGATTAGGGGTATTAGGGGCACAGAAAATGAACGTGTGAACGGGTGCACACCTCCCTGCCTCGCTTCGTTTCTTAGGATAGACGGTGACCCAGGGCCTGCTTGAGCGACTGAAAACACCACAACACTTGTGGGCCATGGAGACCGGGGCGGGGACTTGGCCCCCTCCAGCAGCCCTCGGGGACCACAGGCCACAGGTGTTTGTGGAGCACCTGCTGTGTGCCCGGTGCTGTGGGAGCGGGGAATGGGGTGACTCACCACCCCGCCCTGCCCCCACAGCTCACAGTCTTGCAGGGGAGATGGCGTGGAAAAGAGTGTTCCAGAAAGAGGAAGCAGCCCTGGGCCTGAGAAGAGAGATGCCGACGGGCTCAGGGGCTGAATCTGGGATGACCCCAGGGATGCTGGGGCTGGGGCTGCTCCAGGGATGCGTGCCCATGGAGGGAGAAGGGGGACAAGGTCGCTGCAGGGTCTTCTCCAGGCTCAGGCTCGCTCCCTCCTTCCCAATCCTGAACTGAGGATGCCAACCCCCAACGAGCAGATCAACAAACGGCAGGAAGGAGCTACCTCCTGCAAGGGAACGCCCTCAGTTGCCATCAATTGATCAGCTTCTCTATCAGTTACCTAGAGCGGGGTCAGCAAACATCTCCCGTAAAGGGCCAAACAGTAAAGATCACACTTTGTGGGCCACACGGTGCCTGTCTCTGGGGAAATGACTCAGCTCTGCCGTTGCAGCATGAAAGCAGCCATGCTCATTACATCAGTGATGAGCGGGGCTGTGTGCCAATAAAACTTTATTTACAAAGACAGGTGGTGGGCCTCGGGGTCTGTGGCTTGCTGACCACTCGTCTGGACTTTCTAGGGTGACGGTTCTCAAACTTCAGTGTGCACCAGAATCACCTGGAGGACTTGGGAAAACACTGATCCCTGGGCCCACCCCAGGTGTATCAGATTCAGGAGGGCCAATGTGGGAAGAGGACTCTGCATTTCTAAGGAGTTCCCAGGGAACAGTTTGAGAACTGCTGGACTAGGGGATGGGCATCATGGAAAAACTGCGGCCTCTTGAGTCTAAGCCCTGGGTCTGAAGCTTGGCTCGCCCACACACAAGCTATGTGATCCTGGGCAAAGTCACTTCTCCTCTCCAAGCCTCAGTTTCCCCACCTGTAAAATGGGGCTGAGAACACATCTCACGGGGCTGCTGAAAGCAGCGCATGAGGTGTGGGAAGGCCTGCGGGGAGGCACACGCTCCACCCGTCTTCCTTCCAGAGATGCCGAGGTGGCCGGCCATCCTGGGGCCCAAGCCCCTCAGAGGGCGGGAAGCCCCCAGATCCTCACCGCACACAGGGCTGGTGGCAGGCTGGGCCCCTACCCGGCCACTGAGTGCCGTGGTCCCAGCAGAGAAAGGACGGGGTGGAGTAGATTGTCCCACCCCAACTCAGAAACTGGCCTGAGAGGCAGCAGGACAGGACCAGGCCCTGGAGACGGGAGCTGTGACCCTCATCCTCGGACCCAGGCAGCAGGTGAGGTGACCAGAGGCAGCGCCACAAAGCCACAGCCCCACAAAGTGGTCAGCAGTGCCTGCTCTTTTAGAAGGGACCTCTCCTGGACGCCCCGAGAGGCCCAGCAAGCCCCTGGGCCCTGATCCCTGAAACAAGGGTGCTGGGTCATCAGGGCACCAAGATCAACCTCTGGAAGATTTTCCCATCCCTCTGCCCGTTCTCCAGGCCCAGAGGGGAAGCAGCGTATGTGTGTGTGTGTGCATGTGCTGAGAACAGAAGTCCAGCCCAATGCTGCCCCCTACTGGTGGCAACAATTCAGTTCCACCAACTGCACTGAGGCCGGGCCCTGGGTGGAGAGAGGCGAGGGTGGTTGAGGGAGTGTAGGGGGAACAGCCCCTCCCCTTCAAGGTAGATGACCACTCCCCATTTCCTGGGGAGGACTCTGAGGCTCTTGGGGCGTGTGACTTTGCTCAAGGTCAACAGCTTCAAGCACTGACCCCAGAGTGCCCTGGGGCAGCTCCACGTGATGGGGTGTCAGGCTCCCTCTCCCCAGAGACGCAACCCACCTCCATCTGGATCCCTCACTCCACAGCTACCCTGTGACCTGCCTGCGGTCTCCACCTTCTGTTTTAGCTGTTAAGCACTATACCCTCCGGCTGGCCCCCAAAGTCCCCTAACTGGGGCACCAAGCCAGGAACAGACTGGGCAAGGTGGATGAGGAGGCGCCCCTGGGGTGGGCCCCAGGTGTTCCAGGTGGGCTCTGGTTGATATTGACAATGGCCAAGCCCAGACCCCTGAGACCGCCCACTGGCCTGACACCCCCTACCCTCAGCTCAGATGTGTCAAGCCTGGGGTCCGGGAGGACACGTGACTGCACAAGGGGAGAGGGCTGCGTGGGCAAGTGCTGCTTGGGGCCAGGCTGGGGACCGCTGCCCCAGGGCACATCAGACCCAGGACAGAGCTGAGAGGGACGGGAGTGGTCCCAGAACCTCTGGGGGGAGATGGCGTGCCATGAAGCCATGGGAAGGAGGACTGGGTGGCACTGGGGACCAGGAGGGCACTGCTGGCCACTGAGGAAGACTGGACAGGGACCCATGCCTGCTCTGGCACGGGAAGGAGATGCCAGGCCTGCGGGTGGGCAGTGGGGCTGAAGGAATAGTTCTTGGGGCAGCAGAGGGGGTCCTTGCAGGAGGAAACCCGAGCGTGTTCATGAACTGGGGAGACTCGGGGCCACAGATGCTCAATGAAGGTTAGGGGTCAGCCGGAAGAAGCTCCCCTGCATAGACCGACCTGTGGAGCCCCCCGTGGACCAGAGCTGCCCAGGGATCAGAGGGGCCCGGGGGCCGAAGGACGCCCCTCCTGAGTGGGAAGCCAGAGCTGCAAAAGGCTGGGACACAGCAGAGGACAGGAAGTGACAGCAAAGGGATGGCTGGGAGAGGATGGCCGAGGCTCTGGGGTCTTGGGGTGAGGGTGGGGAGAGCAGAAAGTCCCAACGAAAGCAGTTGCTCGTGCCACATCCCAGGCCCAGGCTGGGCTGGCTGGGCGGACGGTGGGGTAACCGAGGGCCCCCAGCACCCTAGCCCCAGGCCAGTCATCTGTCTGCAACTGGACCCATGCCTCCTGGACCCATGCAAAGGGACCCATGTGAAGTGGTCCCCAGAGAAGGCCACAGCCAGCGCAGGGGATGCAAGGGATGCAAGTCACAAGAAGCAAGGGAGGATGACAGGATGACCGCCTGTACCAGTGTCCCCTACATGCAATCAGCCTGTCAACCCCACAGGAAAGCCTGGCCGGCAGTGTCTCCCCAAGGCCCCGAGCCAGTGCAGAGGAGCACGGGGAGGAGAGGATGTCTGGGGCTGCTCACTCTTCAGCGGGGGCCTCGGGTCAAGGGCTCATGGCACACGGCCCAGCCAGGGAGGTCTCCAGGAGCCACCGTGTGAATGGAGCTTGCCCACCCTGCCCTGGCCAGCGTTGGGTCAGAGCCAGCAGGACCTGGACCAGGTCGGGGGCTTCTTCCTGGATGGGTGAGGAGCTGTGTCTCCCCTATGCCAGGCCTGGCTGCACCCAGACTCCTGGCCTTGGCCAGCACAGGCTGTGCACTGAGGGCCATGAGAGGCAGGCCCCAATGCACGGCATGGCCAGGGCGCATGGAGGTGCTCGCAGGCTTACCTGCCCGTGAAGGGGCCGAGGGTCTGGAAGGAAGCCGCACTCCTCGCCAGCCTCTTGTCCAGCTCCGAACGCCCGTCCTCCATGAAGCCTTTGGAGAGATGGGCACCAGGACCTGACCTCCCACATGTCGGCAGGAGGGGAGGGGCTGCTGGTGGGCCAGGAGCGAGGGAGGGGCACCTGCCCCACAGCAGGAGGGCCCTGGGTGCCCCATCCACTTCCCTGCCCCTCCACGGGAGGCAGGGCAGGGAGGCGGTGGGCACACCAGCCTCAGGACCAGGCCTCACCCCTCCTCCAGCCTGAGCCAAGACAGTGACAGCGGCTGAGGCTGAGGCAAAATTTAGTATGTGCTGTGTGCTGGGCCAGGACTGTCACCTACGTCCTCCCTCAAATGGCCTGGACAACTGCTGTGGTATTGTCATTGTATCCTCCCTTTCGGGAGAAGAAACCAAAGGGCAGGGAGAAAGTGAGGTCCCCTCAGGCACCAACAGGGCTGGCGGTCATCCGTGGCCCAGGCGCCGGCCCTACCTTGGGACTTGCTGGCGTGGTGGCCCCTCGGTCTCACGCTCTGCCACCACTCCCAGCCGGGGCTCCACGGCAGCATTTCATCATCCGGGAAGCAGGAGGGAGAGCGAAGTGGCTTGGCCGGCACGTCTACCCAGTCATGGGGTGCCCCTCTGCCCCCGCTGGGCACCAAGTCTCCAGGGCAGGCCAGGGCTGCAGGCGCGAGGGCAGCAGGCATGCTGCTGGGGCAAGAGGGTGGCAGGTCTGAGACCAGATCCCCGAGAGTGTCCACTGCCTCAGACTCGTGCAGCTTGGCGGTCAGGATGTCGATCCGCTGCTTCAGGACGTTGGCCATGGTCTCCAGGGCTTGCAGCCGGGCCTGCTTGTACTGGAAGTGCAGGGGGCCCGGCATGCCCAGGCGCTCGGCCTCCTCGGGGTCCAGGTAGATGCACAGCCCTGGGCGCAGGTAGCGGGTGGTCAGGTCCTGGAGCTTCAGGGGGCCCAGAGCAGAGCTGGCAGACAGCAGGGGGGCACCATCCCAGCCGTCTTGGGGGCCTCCCGTCTCTGGAGTCTCAGCGTGGTTCAGGGCTCTGTTCAAACACAGGCAGAAGCTGCAGGGACAGGGCAAGGGTCAGGCCTGGCGCAGCCGTCTCCAGCAGTGTGTGCAAAACACGAGTGTGCAGGGATGAGCATTGAGGCAGCTTCTGTGACAGGCCCGGTGCCTGTTTACAGTGTCTGTTTACTGTCAGAGGGATGGTTACGGGGCATCCACACAGTGGACCGCACACAGCTGGTAGAAAGAATGAGCACAAGGGGCAACTCCTACAGCTCAACAACAAAAAGACCAAATAACTCCATCAAAAGACAGGCAAAGGAGAGCCAGCCCTGATGGCCTGGTGGTTAAAGTTTGGTGAGCTCTGCTTCGGCGGCCCAGGTTCCCTTCCCGGTCGTGGAACCACACCACCCATCTGTCAGGTGCCATGCTGTGGGGGCAGCTCACACAGAAGAACTAGAACAACGTACCTCTAGAATATACAGCTGCGTACTGGGGTTTTGTGGAGAAAAAGGAAAAAAAGAGGAAGATTTGCAACAGATGTTAGCTCAGGGCAAATCAGGGTTGGCGCGGAGCACGGCGGGGCTCAGCCCGAAGCCCCCTCCCAGGACCCCGGCTGCCAAGGCTGCGCCCAGGAGCCAGGTCCGGAGCGAGCCCAGGACAGGAGACTCTTGCTGGGCGTATCTTGAGGAGGACCCCCTCCTCAGCCTCTGGGCCAGCTCCTCCCTCCTGCTGTGAGCAGATGGTGCGCAGGGAGCCTGGCCGTGAGCTCCTGTCACGCCGTCCTCCCCCCTTCATTGGGCAGGTGGCCAGGGAGAGCTGGCACTGGCCTGAGGCCCACGTGGCACCCCACGGAGCCCTTCCAGGGGAGGGCAGGCACTGGGAACACCAGCCTCCAGTGGGAGGTGATGCTCGATCTCCCCAAGGAAAGTGGGGGAAGGCCCCTGACCCCGTGCTTTAAGATGCTGCCCTGGGGAGGGGCCTTCTGGACTGCTGCCTCGGCAAAATTAAAATACATGATAATGAAAATAAGACAAAAGCCAAGGAAGGGAAAAACCAGAAAATACGTGTTGGCAAAAACACGGAGAAACTGGAATCCTCCTACACCACTGGTGAGGATGCAAAATGGTGCAGTTGAGGTGGAAAACAGTCCAGAGGTCCTCAAAAGATAACCACAGAGTTACGATACAACCTGGTAATTCCCCTCCCAGGGAGGGACCCCAGAAAGACGAAAACAGGTATTCAAGCAATCCATTCCTAGCAGCATGATTCACAGGAGCCAAGAGGGGGAAACAGCCCGGCGTCCATCACTGACCCGTGTATAAACAAAACGTGCAACAGCACACAGTGGAATATTACTCAGCCATGAAAAAGGAATTCAGTCCTGACATACACATCCCTACAACAGGGATAAACCTAGAAAACATTATGCTCAATGAAAGGAGCCCAACGCAAGGCCACATGCTGTGGACTCCATTTACATGAAATGTCCACGACAGATGGATCCCCAGAGACAGAAAGCAGATCGGAGGCTGCTGGCAGTGGGAGAGCAATGGGGAATGACTGCTAATGGGGACAGCGTTCTCATTGGGGGTGATGAAATGTTCTGGAACTAGGTGGAGGTGGCAGTGGCACGATATTGTGAATGTGCTAAATCACTGTATTGTTCGCTTTCAAACAGCTAACTTTCTGATGGGAACCTCACCTCAGTGAAACAAGATGCCACATGATCCTGCTCTGCAGCACGGGGTGGAGGACGCCCACCCCTGCCCGAGGACCCTGGCCAGGAAGGGCAGCCCCTCACCCGCAGACCCACCTGCCCGGGACCTCCTGGTTGCCCAGCACCATGCCAGATGTCACCTTGCTCCACTCCAGCACAGGCGACCCTGGGCTCCCAGCGGCTTCCAGGGCCTAAAGCAGAGGGGACGCAGTCAGAGCCCCATCCCAGACCAGGAGACCCCGAGATCCTGTCTCTTGGCCTCAGAGCTGGCCCTGGCCTCCACGGGGGTCTCAGGCTGGACCCCTTGGGGGTGCCCTCTTTAGGGGCCGGGTCAGAGGCAATGGGGTCCCTCCAGAGCCCCATTGTACCCAGGGAGGCAGGTGTGTGGGGCCCCCGGGGAGCTCAGTGGCTGAGCTGGACAGCACCCATCCTTACCCGCACCCCGGCGCCTACCCTGGACCGTGCAGCGTGCGGGACAAAGGTCACGATGCCAGGGGTGGCCTGGGACACCACAGGGATGGCTTTGCCGAGGACAGCCTCCCTCTGTTTCCTGTAGACCTCCTGCAGCCTCTGGTTCCTCAGCTCCAGGGCGCGCACGGCCGACGCCTTCTCCTGCAGGGCCTGCCGCCTCCGGGCCAGCGCCTTCTGGCGCATGAACTCCCGCAAGGACTCGGAGCTGTAGGGGCGGCCCAGGGGCCCCCGGGGCTGCGGGCAGGGTGGCGGCGGCCGCACCCCGTTCTCCTTGCCAGGGGCGCCCCGAGGGGGGCTCCGGGCTGGCCTCGGCCAGGCGGGCTTCGCTCCCCAGGGCGGCAGGAGGGAGCCTCGGGCCTTGCACGCCGGGGCACCAGGCCTCTGCGGGAAGGAGGCGCTCCAGGGCCGGGGGGCGGGAGGGCTTGGCCTCCCCAGAGGGCCCCGTGGTCCTCGGGCAGGGGCCTCCCAGTCCTCACAAGTGGCCCAGGTCCTCTGCGGACGGAAGGCCTGCCGGGCCGAGGTGCTCCAGGGCCACTGCGGGAAGGGGCCCGAGCTTGCGGTGGGGCTGCAGGGCCTCGGGAAGGGGAGGTCCCGTCCCCGGGCCGCCCAGGCGCTCTGCGGACAGGAGGCCCCCCCAGCTGAGGTGCTCCAGCACCGTTCCCTGGGGAAACTCCCAGCACTCCCTAAGCAGGAGCGCTGCCCCTCCATCGTGGCCCAAGGACTCTTCGAGAAGGAGCCCTGCACATCTGGGTTGCTCCAGCGACCCTGCTGCCTCCTCCCTGCCAGGTCCCGCAGCCACGGCCTTGATGACCCCAGCTCCGGCCCTGCCCTGGCACCACGGTCTCGGGCCAAGTCCAGCCCGACCTGGACCTGCTGGCGCAGGTCTTGAAGGATGGCCATAGCATTTTGCAGGGTCACTGGCGGATCGCAGGAAGCCAGGTTGGGCGTGTTGACAGATGCCTGTGGGTCACTGCAGACTGGGCTGGGCGTCCGGGGGCGGACAGGCGAGTGCTCAGCAGCTCTACCTTTCTTGCTGCCTCCTGCAAAGACAGGGAGCCACAGAGGCAGCAGGCAAGGGGCCAGCTCCTCCACCCAGAGGCACACTCCGCCTGGCCCCCAGGGCGCTCCCCTCTGGACTTCTGCTCCTAGTTACTTGCAGAAGCCTTGGCGGGGGAGAGGGGGCATTGGCGTGACTCGAAGCTGTGCCTGGGCACCTGGCACAGAGCCATCTGCTCTGGACGGGGTGAAAACTGGGTGCAAATCGGGGGTGATGGATGTCTGCGGGAGGAGCCCTCGCGGCTCCCCTCCTGTGTCCCTAAGTCAAGGAAGCCTCGACGGTGGCTCTTGGGGACAGAAATCCTTTCCTTTCACTTTTAAATGTGATGATTTCCCAAAGTCCGCCTCTGATGGGGGTTCGGAGGGCATCTGACAGGTCGTGGGGACAGTGGTGCCACTCCTGCACCCGACACCACCTCCTTCTCAGGCAGTGAGGGGACCGGGCGTGTCTCCCTCTGTGCCACCCCCCCAGATGCCACAGCAGAACAGGGGCAGCCCCAGGTGGAGGCACAAGGTACCTAGTTTCGTGGCCAGGCCGGGTCTCCCGAGGCTGCCTTGCTCTGGAGCCTGGGGACGGCGGGCGGGCCCGAGCAGCACCCTTGCCAGGGCTTGTCCTTTTCTCCAGGCGGAAACACCGACCAACTCAGAGTCTTAAACAGAGAACACACACGGCCAGGGCTCTCCAAACACGGGCCCGGACGGGGAGGGTGGTGGCTCATGGAGCCGCAGGACACCAAGTCACATGCTCCTGCAGGGGCTTGCAGTGACATCCCTGGTGTCCAGGCCCCCTGGGGCAGAGCCGCACCCCCAGCCACTAGCTAGCAAGAGGCGGGACCGAGTCCTGGAATAACCTTGAAAGGTGATCTGACTTTTCTGACTTTCCATCTTCTCTTCAGTGAACAGGGGTAATAAAACCCGCTCCCTACATTTTTGTAAAACGCTCCACATGCACCCAGACACACTGCACGTTATCAGTATATGCCAGATGATAGAATAAGAGTAATGTGGAAATTAGTAACACAAACCTCACCTACGCTATACAGGGAGGCCCGCAGGGGAGCCCCGGCCCCAGCACATCCTCAATCACTCCAAACAGGAAGTACAACCACTTTACCTCTGAGGGAAGACTTCTCTCCCACCCGGCAACAGCCCAGCCAATCAGAAACACCGCAGCCCAGCCAATCAGAAATGCTGCAGCTGAGCCAATCAGAAATGCCACAGCTCAGCCAATCAGAAACACCATAGCTCAGCCAATCAGTAACACCACAGCCCAGCCAATGAAGAGACGTTCCTGCCCTCCCTCTCCCCCTTTTCTCTATAAAGGCAGCTCCCTCCTGTGTTCTCCAGATGTGCCCATGGGTCCCAGTAGCAGGCTCATCCTGAATTGCTATTCTTTTGGCTATTTCCAAATAAACTCATTTTGAGGATAAAATAGGTGAATGTGCTTTTCAAGTCGACAGTAATAATAACAATCCATCAGCACATGCAGAGCTCACCTCAAGGCAAGTGGGAGGGTAACGTTACAGCTGATCATTTGCACTAAGATGGAGGAAATTAATTTGTTTTTAGGCTGGTGAGACTCAGTGGCAACAGGGGGTGGAGGTCAAGGAAGATGCCCAGGCTGGTGTCCCAGAGAGTGCGGAAATAAATGCCCACCACACCCCAAACACACACAAGCTTTCTTTAATAGATGTCGTCACATAATAAACATCATTTATTGAGGTGTTGCTTCATAATCCCAGATTATACTCACCAAATGCCACTATCAGCCCCACAGCATTACGAACCCATTCACAAGGGCCCTGGCAGAGGCAGGAGGTGGTGGCTGACCTTTAGCTCACACACATGCTTGCACACACAGAGACATATGCACATGCACACACACACTGCACCTCTCTCGGGGGGCCAGCCCAGGGCAGCGCCACAGGGAAACAAGACTGCTCAGGCCAAGATTTGTCTGGCCCCCCAAGGAGGGGCCATTCCTGCCCAGTGAGGGTGCCTTACAGCAAAGACCATCCAGAAAGCTGACCACTGGAGGAGGGGGGCAGGCGACAGGGTCAGGGGCCTCCCTAGCACACACTGCTCCCCAGACATGGCACCCTCCCCGACACCCAGACCCAGAGACATCAGCCACAGGCCTGAAGCTGTGGCTCCAGGAAGTAGAAGGGGGGACACAGAGCCACGCCCTCCAGAGGCCACACCCCTAGGAAGGACCCCTGAGGCCACGTCCTCTGTGGGACAGGACACAAGGCCACACCCTCTTTAGGCCACGGCCTCCAGCGCCATCCTCTGGGGACCCCTTAGGTTAAGAGCTTGGTTTCAGGAGCCCCAGACCTGGGTTTAAATGCTGACTCTGCTGATCACTAGCTAGGGGCCTTGGGCAAGGGACCTAACTTCTCTGTACCTCAGTTTTCCCCATTTGTAAGCACCTCCCCACAGGGTCACAAGGATGAAAAAGCGGTCACTATCACTATAGGAATTGGGCCTGGAAGGGTCAGGATTCTGCTGGCTCAGGGCAGAGTCAAAGGTCAGGGCTGAGGCTGGGGCTGCCCACCTGGCCACATCTGGGTTTTGAGCGGCCCAGTGGGGTTGGGCTCCCCAGCGAGGGTCCTCCGTCCTGGTCCCTACAGATGCTGTATTGCACAAAACTGGTCTCTGCTGCGGCACTGGGCAGGGACCTCGCAGGTGGGGAGGGGGCGGCCCGCTGGCCAGACCCCCTCAGCGCCCCCACCCCACAGGCCCCTCCATCACTGGCCGCTCAGCTTCCCCATTAGCCCGCCAGAGGGGTCCAGGTCAATAAATGGGTCCTGGTGGGCACATTTTTTTCTTCCGCTGAGCAGTTTAATGGCAATTAATTTTTTTACGAGAGGATTTTTAATCTGTGGAAATGGATGAAGTCCCCAAGTGCTCTGTCACAGTTCCAGGGCCGACCTAATCTATGATAAAAAATGCAAAGTGAGGTGACATAATCTGAAATTAAATATTGGGTTTCATTTTCCTTCAGCCCGGATGGATGAATATTTTATAACTATTGTGATTTAATTTTTTGTTAACTACAGCAAATTTCTAATTCATCCAATTCCCAAGTCCTGTGGCTCTGACCTCTGAACCCAAACTCATCTCTCCTTAGCCCAGCTGTGACTTCGTCACTGACAGAAACTAATGGTCAACTCCGTCAGGGTGACACAGTGGTTACGATGATGAATGCGGCCTGTGGCACGCCCTTTTGACCCAGTGTCAGGCAGAAAGCAGGTCATTTTTCAAGTGAGCCCTTAAAATAAAACAAACCAAAAAGCTGAGGAAGGGAGGAGATAATGATACAGAAAATTGTTATATTTTGTGCATGTTTGGTGGATCTTCCGGAACCTTCTCTGTGTCTCCCAGCATCCCTCACTCTCTGGTTCCAGTGAAGGTTTCCCCTCCTCTTCTGGGTCACCTCCTGCCCAGCTGAATAAAGACAGCTGCCCCGGCGCCCCACGGCCCTGACTGAGCTCCCCCCATCACTCAGGGCCACCTCACGGAGCAAGGAGAACGAAGGCACTCATTCACTCCACTGGACCTCAGGCTTTGCCGAGAGCAGGGCAGGTGGGTCTGATGACGTGGGGGCAGAGCACACACCACTCACTCCCGGTCCAGGATTGTGATCTCATGCCATGGGGGAAAACTGAGGCACAGAGGGGCACAGGAGCAGCTCGAAAGTTGCACCCCAGTGCTGCACACTCTTAGACCAAGGGTCCCACAGAGCTGACCTTGGCCCCAGTGGATAGGGTTCTCCTAACCTGGGGGGGGGGTCTTGGTGGTGTCCCTAGACCCCATGGTGTGGTGGTCCCAGAGCCCAGGTGCCACAGGTGGGCCTCAAGAAGGTGCTCAGGCGTGGTCCCAGGGACACACAGCTGGGCTTTCTCAGGAGAGAGGCACGGGCCTGGGCAGGATGGGTCAGGGCCCGACCAGGGCTCACCTGTGTGGCCCTGGGGAGGCTGTAGAACTCGGAGCCTCAGTTTCCTCATCTACGAAATGGGAGAAAGCTGTGAGAGGAGAGCTGCGAGGATCACATGAATAATGTCCGTAGAGTGCACGGCACACACGGAGCTGGGCGCTGAGCACAGCCGCTCCACGCTGACCGCCCAGAACGTTCTCAAGGAGAGCCCCAGAGGAATGCTGGCCCCTCGTTCCCCACACGCCCACATCCGACCCTTCCGGCGGTGACAGGTCCAGCCCCAGGGCAGGGACATCTCTCGGGTTCATCCCAGAAGGTCCACAGAAGCATGCAGGGTGCTGGGGGCCACACCCCGCCAGGCCCTCAGGGAACAGACGCCCGACTAGAAATTCCTCTGTGACCGCGGCCAGCACCCCTTAACGGAACTCTCCTGGGACACGTTTACGAAACTGTCCTCACAAAAGTGGTCGGCTGACTTGTACCCCTGCCTGAAGTCCCCAGAGGGGCTGGAGAGAGTGGACACTACCCAAGGCTTTCCCGCCACCCCGTGCTGGGGTGAAGGGACACAGCCGGCGTGCTGCCTGGAATTCTCCACCCCGCGCCAGGCGGGCCGGGGCCTGTTCCCTCCGCCCGACATCCCGCTGCTGAAGGCAGCAAAGAGCAAGTGACGCCAAGTGACAGAAAAGCAGACACGTCCCCACTCAGGCGCGTCCTGGCTGCCTCCATGCGAAGACACAGCCACACTCTGACAGCGGCCACCGCGAACACGCAACAGAGTATCATCCAGGGGCCCTTCGAGGCCGCCAGCCGTGTTGGGGTTGCGGACTTGCACTCCACTGCTAGGGGCAGCCCCCTGCCGGCGACGGCCAGACTCTACAGCCACCCCGAATGCAGACGCCAACGCAGGCCTCCTCCTCGCGGCCCCGCCCATCCCAGATGCCCCCAACCCTGTGCCCACGTGCTCCAGGCACCGCTGGGAGCCGCCAGCCCCGGCACCGGGACCAAAAGCCATCGGCCACCTGGTGAGCAGGCGGTGAAGCCCCCACGGGGCCGAGTGAGTGATCCTTACCCCTGTCTTTGGTGGCTCTTCCAGGGGTGGGCACCTTGGCGGCCTTCTTTCTCTTGCAAGCACTACTTTTCATCCTTCTGGTTTTCTCCCAAGGATCTTCAGCGAGAAGGGAGAAGGGGAAGGAAGGAGAGAGGGTGAGCAATGACACAGCACACAGAACGGCCGGCTGGCGCCCGGGTCCTACAGAGCAACGTGGCCGTCCTGTCTGCTCCCTCGTCCTGCTTGCCGGTGTGGGCGGCCGAGCACAGTGCCGGCGGCCCACCTGACTGTCCATCCCCTCAAGGCGTTCTGCGTGGGGCATGACACACTCCCCCTCACTACTCACCCTGACGGCACAAATTCCCGAGTGTCTGGAGGCCAAGACACCCAAGGACAGGAACAGCCTCCCATCTTGGTCTCCTGCACCCAGCTCAGGGCTGGCCCATGGCACTCATGTTTGTTGAGTGAATAAATGTCTGAATGGGCCCACAAGTGAGCCCATGGGGCAGTGCCCAGCCAGACTGAAAATCAACTTGGCAGAGAGAGGAAGGAGTGAGAGCTGGAGCTGAGGGGCCTTCCCATGGTGGGGTCCACCCCTGGATGGACAGGTGGGGACACAGAGACCCCCAAAAGGGGAGAAGGTCGTGCAAGTCCCACGGCAAGCACAGTGGCTGACCCAAATGGACCGGCTTCCTGAGGGCTGGTGTGGTCACCTTTCCCTGCACCACTTGGCCTCATGTGTCTCTGTCCCAGCCTGGGGTGGGGGCTGCGTCTGTGAAGCACCAAAAAGCCAACCAGCCAGGGAGTGTGTGCGAGCAGGGCCGAGGGCGCGACGTCCCTGCAGGGCCAAGGTGATGGGCGAAGGCTGGCTCAAGGGCTCCCCAGGCCCCCAGTGCGGCTGGGTCCTGGCCTTGGCCTGGCCCTGCCTCCTCAGTGCCCGACCCTGCCGGCAGGAGGGGCCTCAAGACGCAGCCCGCACAGAAGGACAGATCCTATAGGACTCCATGTGAGGGCCGAGAGGGTCAACCCAGAGGCAGGAGGTGGGGCGGTGGTGCCAGAGCTGGGGACGGGAGGGGGTGAGTGTCCAGTGGGGACAGTTTCAGTTTGGGAAGATGAGAGTCCTGGAGAGGGATGGTGGGGACGGCTGCACAATGTTGTGAATGTGCTTAACGCCATTGATGTGTGCAGTTAAAAATGGTAAATTTTAGTGTGGAGATTTCTCAAAAAACTGAAAATAGAAACACCACATGACCCAGCTCTCCCACTACTGGGTATTCAGCCAAAGAACTTGAAATAACAATTCAAAGAGACTCATGCACCCCCATGTTCATTGGAGCATTATTCACAATAGCCAAGACATGGAAGCAACCCAAGTGCCCATCCACTGAGGACTCGATAAAGAAGATGTGGTGTATACATACAATGGAATACTACTCAGCCATAAAGAGAGACAAAATCTTGGTTCCCCTTTGCAACAACATGGATGGACCTTGAGGGTATTGTGTTAAGCGAAATAAGCCAGACAGAGAAAGAGAAACACCATGTGATTTCACTCATATGTGGAAGATAAACTAGCATGTGGACAAAGAGAACAGATTAGTGGTTACCAGAGGGGAAGGGGGTTGGGGGGTGGGCAAAAGGGCACATTTATATGGTGACTGACCAATAATAAAGTACAAGGAAAATTTAACAATGTTATAAGCTATTATGACATCAATAAAATTTTTTTTAAAAGATAAATTTTATGTTATGTGTATTTTACCATAATTTAAAGAAAAAAAGACCCGGGCCCTGTCCCCACACCCTGCTTCCAGAGGGTTCCAAAACTAGGATGAAATGTGACCGCCAAGAGCTGTGACCGATGACGCTGGGTACTGAGGTCCCCGACTGACCCCCGGCCAAGTCCTGAATTTGGCTGATGGGCCCCAGCAGCCTCCGTGAGGTGGGAACACAGAGAGTGACCAGTTGGACGAGCTGAGGCCTTCAGGGTGCTCGAGGACGGAGGAGGAGGAAGACAGGAGCGCTCGCCGGGAGCCACAGCAGGGATGGGCCGGGCCAGGAGCACCCCAGGTTCTGTGGGGAGCTGCTGGTGGCCGTGGTGAGGCCAGAGATGGGATCAGGGAGAGGATGCTGCCCCTCGGACCTCACCCGCATCAGCACTAGGCTCACCCATCCCACTGGGGCTGGACACACGTTGGAAAACGTGCCTGTGGCTGCTGCCCAGTGGGGTCCGACCCAAGTGTCAACCATCTTCACTCCACCCAGGCCACCAGGACAACACTGGGATGGGCAACGACTGTTCCCCGGGCACTCAACTCTCACCTCATCCTCCCCCACCGCCCCATGGAAAACCCACACTGTTCCCCAGGGCTGAGACCCCAGCAGCCTCAGGCATCCGGGGCGGCCTAACCTCTGCTCCTGAGTCCTTCCCCCACCCTGGTCTGGGGTCTCCAAAGTCCCCTCCTCCCCGCCTTCCCCATCCTGCAGACAGAGCGAGCCTGCCAAAGCCCAGACTCACCGGGCTCCTGCTTAAAACCTGCCCACGGGTCCCACTGCAGGGGATGCCCTCCAGGCTCCTTGAAGCTGCTGCCCTCCAGCCCCTGGGATGTTCCCGGCTGCCTCTCCATTCTCACCCCTGCTATATGTCAAGGGAATGAGTGAGCCAAAACCTAGCGGTTCCCTAGGCCCCTGGACCCTTCTGCCGACCCACTGCCGACCCTTCAGCACCTCCCTGGCAAGGCGGGGCCATCGGTGGGACAGGCGGGCAGTGCCTCTTGCCTGCAAGATGGAACAGGGAGCCCAGGAGCTGGCAGGACCTGGAGGGCCTCGGGCCCAGCCGCTATGGCTGGCATGTGACCATGCAGGAAAGACCTCACCTATTCCATGAAGGAGATCTCAGCAAGGAGACGCCCCTGCCCAGCGCCCCCCACTTTGAGCCCCAGCCTGCCCTGCAGGCCCTGCCTGGATTCCCTCCCCGCTAGGGAAGCGGGGGGTTAGAAATCTGGCTCCAGAGAATGGCAGGCTGGGTCCAAATCTCTGCTTGGCCCCTTCATGGCTGGGGTCCTCTGTGACCCTCAATGTCCTCATCTGTGAGTGGGGAATGTAACAGAGCCAATCTCACAGCAGGAGAGAGAAACCGCGCAGAGAGTGTTGGGTCCAGAACCGTGCTGCCCTCACCGTGGCCTAAGCATCCGACCAGGGGTACCAGCACGGCCGGCCACAGAGCCACTCACCTGAGGCCTGGCTCTGGGAGACCGCAGAGGGCTCCTGATCCTGGCCAGGGATGGCCTTGTCTTCAACTCTGCGCTCAGCGGCACTCAGGACGCCTAAGCCTGGAGCAGAGTGATAAGAAGGAAGCATCGTAAGGAAAGAGATTCTGTGAAGACTTTCCAGGAAAAGGTCCTGGTTCAAAAGTCTTTAAACACAGCGCCTTTGACCAACGCCTCAGGCCCGAGCACATTCCGCAGGGCCAATCCCGACAGGTGCGGGCACTTGGCTGGGAAGCGGGCTGGCGGCGCCATGGCTTTCCCACCAGAACTGGCACAGCTGTCTCCCAGCAGGGCTCCCCGTGCCCTCGAGCTGGGCCCACGCTGTCGGATCCCGCAGCACAGGAAGGGGATGTCACAGCAGGTGCCTAAGGTCTTGTTTTGCGAAGAGAAGTAATGACTTAGAGGGACGCACCCCGAAGTGCTGACCGGGGCAGTTTGGGGGAGCGAGGCACACAGGGAGGAGTGCCCACTTTGTGTCATTCTTCATGCTTTCCAGATGCGCTACAAGAAAGCGGCAGTGCCACCTCCTCTAAGAAAGAGTCTCAGAAGGACGGGTCCTGTGGGACTCCACTCCTGTGAGGGCCCTCGAGGAGCCAACCCACAGAGACAGGAGGTGGGGTGCTGGCGCCGGGGCTGGGGGAGGGGAGGGGGTGAGTGTTCAGTGGGCACAGAGCTTCAGTCTGAGATGAGAAAGTCCTGGAGATGATGGTGGTGACGGCTGCACAACAATGAGAACGTGCTTAATGCCACTGAGCTGTGCAGTTAAAAGTGGTTAAAATGGTAAAATTTATGTGATGTGTGTTTGCCACAATTTAAAAAAACAGAAGAGTGTATCTTAAGAATAATAAAAAACGAAACCCCTCTCCTGTCCCATGGAGAAAGCTAGGCAGCCGCACGGAGATAAAGCCACACGGCTGCACCTCAACCGCATCCAGCACGGAGATGGTGGCCATGTCTTTAAATCTCCACCCTCGCCGGGGCCTGGCAGCCACGCCCCAGGGCCGGGCCACGCCTGGTCCTGAGGACCTTGCAAATCCCCTGCGGGTTTTACAGGGTTCCTGAGCCAAGTCCTCACACACCTGATCGCACCACTTGCCCCCCCGAGCCCCCTCCCCCAGGGCTGCGGACTCCAGGCCCAGGGGACCGGGTCCCTTCCACGCCTCCAGGCACGCCCTGTGGACACCCTGCCTCCATCCCAGCATCCCTCTTCTTTCCATCAGCCTCCCCAGCCTGTCTCTGTGTCCATCCGTGAATCAATTCTTCCTCGTGCTTAAGCCCAGCTGGGACACACCTCCCGGGAGGACCCTAAGCCCCATGCGGCTTCCAGGCTGTGAGCCCCTCTTGGGGCCTCGGGGGCACACTGCGCTCACCTACCCAGTTGGCCACCAGCCCGGGCGGGTCCACTCAGGCGCCCAGCACGGCCTGGCCTGCAGCAGCCCAATCCTACCGGCTCTCCACCCTCCCCGCGGCATCACCGCCCGCCTGCCCCTCACTGGGGAAACCTGCCACTGACCTGGGTAGGCCGGGGCTGGAGGGGCGTTCGTCAGTTTTCGAACTTTCCTCCGGGGGGCTGGCGTGGAGCTTTTGCAGAGGTGTGAGGTGCTGGAGAGTGTCCAGGTGCCAAGGGAGGCACAGCTCGCCTGCCCCCGCACCTGGGCCCGGATCTTGTCCCTCAGCTGCTCTAGCCGTGGGTTGCTCTCCCTGGGCTGCCGCCGGGGCCCCAGCACCTGGGGGGGCCTCTCCTTCCAGTGCCTGTGGGGAGGTGTGCAGGACCCATGGCCCCCAGAGGAGCCAGAGAGACGGCCGGATGACACTGAGCTGTCCCCATCGTTGTCTCCCTCGCCAGCTGACCACACCAGGTGGCTACAGGCCTTTCCCTGGGGGCCCAGCTCCTCGATGTAGTCAGACCAGGTCAAGTGGGGAGCTCCCCACAGGGCGCTTGGCTGCTGGGAAGGCCTGGGCCACCTCAGGGCAGCCATGAAGTGGTCCTTGGCCGCAGGTGGACAGAGCCTGCCTTCCCTTGGGAGAGAGAAGCAGATACAGCTGGTCAGGGGTGGAGAACGGGCAGTGCTGAGCAGAACGCCTCACACTGTGTCCCCACTGTCCCCGGCACCCCCTGCTCCCGGTCCTTCCTGTCTCGGAACACCCACAGACTGAGAAAGGCCTGGGGGACCGACACATGCCCCCGAGCGTGACAGTGCCAGGACATTCTCTCTTGGATCCCAACCTCACCCCTTCCACGATCAGCCCGATTTACAGATGGGGAAACTGAGGCTGAGGAAGGCCCACAGCAGAAGCACCCTGGCCCCAAGTCCTGCTTCTTCACACTCACTCGGTGCCCTCCAGGGGAGACGTGCCATCTCCCAGCATGCTGACAAGCCCCTAAGTCACAAACAGTACCTGGGCCTGGCGCTGGCCTTCCTGATGGTCGGTTTCCCTGGGCCCCCGAGGGAGAAGGGGCACTGCCTCTGGCTATCTTTAGGGAGGGGCCGGATCATTTCGCGAAGGCCGGACGGGTTGACATGGCCACAGGCCGGGGAGCAAGGGCGGAGCCAGGGGAGCTCCCAGTCCCCCCGTGCCCTGGGGTCAGATGGAGCTTTCACAGGGCAGCCTTGTGGTCTGCAGCCCAGCGCCCATCCCTGCCCACGTGGGCAGGCAGGCTGCTGCCCGGCTACAGATGCCAGCCTGTCCCGGTCCCCGGCCTGCAGTGGACGCCCTCAGGACATTCATGGGAACTGGGTGGGTACGGTGGGCTGCCCGGCCCTGGGCTGATGGCCTGGGGGGCCTTCCTAATGAGCTGCCTCTCAGCGGGGTGGGACAGAGTTCCGGGTGGCCCCATGACAGCATAATAACCCTGTGTCACTCAGCGACAGAGAGCCGAGGCCTTCAATTCCTGCTGGGGCTCTAGGTCGTGAGCCATCCCAGTCCTCCCAGGGTGCCAGGGCCAGCGGCTGCTGTGCACGGTGAGTGAGCTGGCCAGGGTGGGGGTCAGGCTCGGGCTGGGGCCAGAGTAGGGTTGCAGTGAGGGAGGGGCTGGGAGTGAGGGGTGGGGCTCCCAGGGTCAGCGTTAGAGGCAGGGGCAGGGGCAGCCTGGGAGCCTGGGTGCAGGAGAGAGGCGCCAGCACGAGGCATGTCCCCAGCAGCTGGACGAGGGGCTGAGTGCTCCAGCCTTGAGGCCAACATGAAAACATCAGCCACCTCTCTTGAGGCCCCGGCCCTCTGGCCTCTTGGGGCTCGTCAGGGGAAGCGCACTGGCTTCCCAGCTCTCGCTGGCACATGCTCAGGACCCCTCTTGCACATGGAAATAGTTCTATAGATGCCCGAGTGCCTGGACCCCAGGCCTGCTTCTCCACCCCTGCACTCCTGGGAGAGCACCCCAGCCCCATCCGCCCCCAGTGGGCTTCCTGTCACCCCGACGATCCTGACAGGGCAGCGTGGAGGGGAGGACGTGGGCTCTGTGGTCAGCTGGCCCTGGGCTCTGCATGGTCCCCCCAGGTGAGAGCTGGACCCCAGCTGCAGCATATCCTTGGGCAGCCAGAGACCCTGCCCCACCCGCCTCTGGGTAACGTGAGCATCCGCTGAGTTCACTCCGCGGTCGGGGAGCGGCCTAGCTGGTCAGGGACACTCGCTGGTTTTAGCAACTGCCCTGAAGGCATTCCACCAGAGCGGCCCCAGAGAAAAGGGGCTCTGCAGCAGAAGACCCTAATTCCAGGCAGCACGGAGAACAGAGGGCCACCCTCGAGGCCACTCGGAAGAACCTGTCCTGGGAACCAGGACGCCTGGAGACGCTGCTGTCTCCGTGGGGCAGGGCACAGGGCACACAGCCCCATGACGAGCCACCAGCAGGAGGAAGGAGTCACCCTGGGGACAGGCCCTGCCTGGAATATGAGGTGCCGTCCCCTCCACCCCACCCAACCTCCCCTATAGTCGGGATGAGAGGAAGCACACGTGTGCCTCAGAGAATAGGGCAGCAGGACCCCAAATCCAGGCTCCAGCCCCAGGGCCCAGGACCACACCTGCCAGTCCAGACAGATGATATACCTACGCGGGCAGGTCCCCCCTCCAGCAGCACCATGGTGGCCATCTGGCTCTGCCTCATCAGCCTGGCCAGGAGTCCCACGCTGCCCAGCTCGACTGCAACACTGAGGACATGGCGCGGCAAGGCTGCAATGGAGCAGCTCCCACCCGTGTGTTTGCGTGTGGTCGGCCGTCCCAGAGAGCTGGCCTGGGGCCACACAGGGGAGCCCCAGGGGCCCTTCCCGTGGCTGCGGGGCACAGCATGTTCCTGTGACGTGCTGGGTGTACACGTGGCCTGCAGACGGCTTCTGCTACACGGGGCGGGGGGAACAGCTCTTGGGGTGCTGCAGCAAGCCAGGGCGCATGTCATAAGGTGGTGACCATGGCATCTCCCACACCACCCGTAGAGACTGGACAACCGAGGGTACGCCCACAGACAGCCTGACCTCCTTCTGTTCCCAAAGAGCCTCCTTGCCCCGGGCAGGGTCCCCCAGCAGCCTTGATAAGAACAAAAGCCCACAGCCGCCACCTGGCCGAAGAACGGCCCTCGCTGTGGCCCCACCGCCCCCGGCCAGCCCCCGGCCCTTCGCATCAGTTGCGGTCCAGGGGACATTCTCCCAGCATCCTCCTGGACTCTCTGGCCCTGCTCCCGAAAGAGCAGAGGGAAAGGGTCATTCTGAGCAGAAGCAGGGGGAGCTGAGCGCTGAGAAGTTTCTCCCAGGGGAGGGGCGGCCTGGGGACCCTTTTCTGCCATTAGCAGGAATCAAGCTGTCCCCGGCGGTCAGTGGAGACTCTGACCTCTCCAGAAAGAAGGCCTGGAAATACGGCGGGCAGTCAGTTTAAATGCTCGACTGTTGATAAAAGCAAAGCCATGAAAACAAATGCGCGGTGAACTAGGAAACAAACCCGACAGGGCCCATGTCACCCTGTGAGTGTGACAAACTGCCAACTTCCTCCCTCTCCTCCCTGCCCTGCGGGGCCTTCCCGCAGTCCCTTCACGACTGAGGCTCCAGATGCAGCTCACACGGCCTCCCCCTGCCCAGACCCTGGCTGATGTCGCCCACAACTGCATGCCCTGCAGTAGCCCGTGCCTGCCCCAGGCTCTCGCACCCGCTGGGGCGACTGAGGCTCTGAGCTGGGCTGCAGCCCGGAGGCCGCGAGCAACAGCGTCAGCTCTCTCCCTGGGTCACAAACCGTCAGGCTCCAACAACGCCGCCACTGGGCAGAGGCACAGCCTGGGGTCGAGGAGCGTCCCCCCAGGTCAGGCCTGCGCTCGGCCCCAGCAGCATCTCAGCTCAGCCTGAGCCCCACGCAGGTCCAGCTGGAGGCTTGCCCCAGCTGGGGAAGCACATGCGGCTCCCGTCCTGACCCCTCCCTGGCTCGCGCCTGCCTGATGCCAGGTCCCCTCCCCTTGCTGTGTGAGTGGGGCCCCAGGGCCACTCCCAGCCATCTGCCTCCCCCCTGGGCCGGGACTGCTGGGGCAGGGGTGGCCTGGCATGCGGATGCTCATGGCTGTAAGAGCCCCCAGCGAGGCCGGACCTATGCAGAGCAGGGAAGGATTCATGTCACACCGTCCGGCTCCGTTCCACAGGCGCAGCACGGTCTCACGTCCAGGGTCCTGGCAGGGTCAGAAGCCGGAGAGTCTCCACAATAGGTGCCACCTCCAGGGCCCCAGGAAAGACAGTGGCCCCTATGGGTCCCCGGGGCCATGCTGAGCCACTGATGGGGTAGGAGGGTCACAGGGCTTCTTGGTGGGGGAAGGGCGGGTGTGAAGAGCCAACGGAGCAGCCCACGGCCCACTGTGGGCACACAGTGGACACAGTGATGGAGAGCCCCGGCTCCCAGACACACAGATGCCCGCTGGTGACCTCGGGTAGGTCACTGAGCCCTTGGGCATCAGTTTGCTCCTCAAGAAAGCTGGCAGAACACTAGCCCTCGCCTGGCAGGGTTCTTATAAGGGTCCAAAGACAACATAGAGTGCCCCCTGGGGGCCGGGCACACACTAGGTAAAGAAAACCAGGCACCTCTGTCCTCACGCAGCCCACTCAAGAGCCAAGACCGCCAGCCCAGGCCCTCATCTGCCGCCTGGGGCCGAGATGCACCTGCCAGTACAGCCCGAAACTGATGACTCACCAGGGCGGCAGTTTCTGGCCCTCACTGCCACCAGGGGCTGCCCCTGGCCTGGGGGCCAACTGTGCCCACACACCACACCACAGCCTGCTGCACTGTGAGGAGCACGCTGACGTTGCGGCCCGGGCTGGCGGGCGGCCTCGGGGCGGGGAGGGCTGCCTTCTGGAAGCTGGCAGGCTCTGCTCTAAGTGCCCACACTGTTTACCCCTCTCCGCCTCGTCACTAGCAGAGCCAGCCCTGAGCAGGCCTGGACAGGCTCAGGGACGGAGTCCGCAGACGGCAAGGAGAAAGGCCCGCCACCTCGCCACTGCCTCCAGGCCCCAGGGATGGAGACCACAGAGAACTCGGCAGCAACAACAGCTGGCACAGGCCTGGATGTTAGCATGGCTCCCAACGGCCACCTGCGCAGACCCAGCCCTGGGGAAGCAGCGGTCCCCATCGTGGACAGACCCAAACTGGCCCTGGACCCTGATCAGAGTCTCAGTTGCAACAGGCTGTGCCCGGCAGCCCCAGGCAGCAGGGCCAGAGAAAGGGCAGGGGCTGAAGGGTCCAAACGGAAGGCCTCCCGAGGCTGACCCAGGCTCTGTCACATCTGGGGAAATGACTGGCAGGTGGCAAGAGCACCTGCGCACAGTGGGTCCTACTGCACAAAGCACACGCATCCCCTCTGATACACACTGTGCACAGAGACACACACAACAAACACACAGACACACACAACAAACACACAGACACACACAACATACACAGACACACACAACATACACACACAACATACGCAGACACACAACCTACAGAGACACAACAGACACGGACAGACACACCCACACACAACCCACATGTAAAGATACACAACACACACACTAACAGACAACACATACACAACGCACATGCACAGACACACAACGTACACAGACACACAGACACACAACACACACATGGATACACAACAGACACATAACATATACACAGACATACAACATACATACACAAAATAGACACAAATACACACTGCCCTTCGCATGGGGGTCTGGTCAGGGCGGCACCCCAGTCTCTGCCGCCCGGCTGTGCTCCAGCAGACACAGCGTCTCCACCAGCTGCTCCCCAGGGAGGCCAACTGACACCCCGGGGCTGGTCGGGCCCCAAGGGGACTCAGGGCCACACAGAGGTGGCAGACGGAAGGGCAGGAACCAGGTGACACAACAGGTAGTGATTTGGGAGGACAGGTGGAGGTCAGGAGGAGGGTGCGGTTGAGGAAACCAGATGGAGGCGCTGACGGGGTGCTGAGGCAGAGATTAACACTGTGCACAGACGTGGACAAATGGCAGGGCGCGGAGCAGAGGGCTGCCCGCATCCCGCAGCCTCTGGGCCCCAGCGCTCACACAGCCCTCAGCTCAGCCACCAAGAACCAGAGGCAGTAGCCAAGTCAACCCACCAGCCCGCAGCCCCCCAGGGAGCCCTCAGACACTGTCCCCTCGTGCCAAGGAGAGACTCACAGCCACGCCAACAGAGAGGTCAGCAGGGAGCTCCCCCACCCCCAGGCCCACCCAAGCACAAGGCCCCAGGCCCCGCCACCTCCCTGTTCTCCCGGCCCCGCACCCCACACCCCTAGACCTGGTTGGCCTCCTCCAAGGCCAAGGTCAGCTTCGGCCACCAGAGCAGCCACTCAGCATTCTGGCCATGGAGAGCACCATCTCCTGAGCCGGCCACCCCTTGGGACACCTTGCCAGGGCCAGGTCTGTGCCCAGTGCGTTCCCCAGGCAACCTGGGGCTCCTGACCAAGCCCATGAGGAAGGCGCTGTCACCTTGCCCACGGTCACAACAACCAGAGCAGAGACCTGCCCTCGGCACCGGCTCCCCCAAGCCAGGAGCGCCCAGGATAGCACAGCAGCTATGGAGCCCGGCAACTCCAGGACAGGAACCTGCAGACATGGACAACCCCACCCTGGGGACCAAAACCATTCCCAAAGGCTCAGAACAGTCAATATGGGCCACGGCTTCTGGCGGGCACGGCTGTGGGTCTCCTTCCACCTGCCCTAGCTCACACTCCTCAACAGGAGCCTTCCAGCAGGATGGGACAGCCGAGGGGCCCAGGCCCTTTGCCCAAGGAGAGTTAGCTAGAGGGGGTCCATGCTGCGCTGGCCCCACTGTTGGACAACAGACTTGCCAGGTGTAACCAAACACAGAGTCAGCCATCAGCACCAATCAGGGCCTGGGACTGTGTTTATCACCATTTTACAGCAAGTGCGGGGAACTGAGCTCATTAGGTGACAATCTAGTGCCGCCCCACAGCAGGACCTAAGCCCAGGGGCAGGGCAGCCCAGTGGGTCTCACTCCCAGGGGCAGCCTAGCTTTGCCCTTAAGCAGGCCCCAAGCCCTCAGAGGGAGCCCCCAGACAGGAAGACCTCTCCCCAAGGAAGGAGAACAGAGGAGGGGTGGCTGGTCCTCACCTGGCCAGGTCCATGGAAGAAGGAAAGGCTGAGCCCCCTGCCTGCCCTGCGTGTACCCAACCCCCCCCATCCACCGGCCCTGTCCGCCTCCTGACCCCCCCTCTTCCCCTTCCCAGCCCCTCCCCCAGGTGCCTGGGGCAGATGGAACAGCGCTCAGCTAAAGCCCCTCCAGGGTACTCACCAGCTAGAAGGCTCCAGGCCTTTCCACCTGCCGAAAGGTGCCAGGCAGCAGCCATGGCTCAAAGGACACCTGCAAGCAGAACCCGGGGACCCGGGCACCCAGCTTCCAAGTACGCGGTTAGATCAGGCGGGAGGCCCGCCCTGACGTTGCCACAGAAACCTGGGCGTCCATCCGTGCGGGCTCCTCCTCCAGGCCGGCTCTGCGGAGCCTGAGGCACCAGCGCTACGCGCCAGGGGCCTCCCCTGCGCGCCCGGCGCCACCTGGGCGGGGGTGCACACACCTGGGGCTCTCCTCTCCGCTGAGCCCTAGGGCGCGGGCGCAGGGCAGCTAAGGGTCTCGGGGCACTGCCTAGACCCCGCCCCAGCTGGGGAGGGGGCAGTACGCGCCCGGCAAGCGAGGGGCGAGAGAAGGTCTCCAAGGGCTCGGTCCAGAGCCCCGCCCCACGAGTCACCGCGGCCGCCTCCCGCCCCCAGCCCGCTGCCCCTACTTTCTCTCTCCTTCCCAGGGAGCCCCCAGCAGCCCCCCGGGTCTCTGGCAGCGCAGCCTGGCGGCTAGGAACCAGGGTCCTGGAGGCGGACGGGGCCATCCGGTCCTTCTGAAACACGGTGCTGTTGGGGAGGGACACTAGGACAGTCCAGGTGGGCGGCGGCGGGAGGAGGCAGGAGGCAGAGCGGCGGCGAGGTCCGGAAGCGCCAAACTCAAAAGCCGCGAAGCCCCTCGCGTCCTGGGAACCCGCGTGGCAGCCTTGGCAGGGGACCGACCGGAGGGGCGCGGGGCATGTGGCGGCCGTCTGTGCCTGGACGCGCGCGCGGATCCTCGGGGCCCGGGTCGCTCGGCTTAGGATCTGTGCTCTTTCCCGTGGGCCTTGGACTAGTGTTTCAACTAGGGGAGCCGGTCAGTGTGTAGGGAGGGCGAGCTGCCCCCACCCCGCGCCCAGCTCCAAACGCGCGCCTGCAGGCGGGGGCGGGGCCCTGGGAGTCCTGGGGGCGGCTGCCGGCTGACGAAAATCGGGGGTCCTCCCAGCGCGATTTAGGTGGGCTGTGGGGCCCATGCCGGCAGGTGGCGCTCCGTCCCTGTCGTGGGCGGGGAGCCAGGGCCACCCCCCAACCCCCACCACCACGGGGTGCTGCGGAGAGGGGGAATCTTCCAAGACTTTGCTGTCCCTGCCACCACCCCACCCCCAGAAGTTGTGCCTTTCCCCCTTAAGAAACACTCTAGAAAGATTCTTTTGCCAAGAAACTCCTCTTGGAATTCATGAAATTAGATTTGAAAGCAGACTCAGATCAGCCTGGGCTGTTGAATACTCAGGAGCTTGTCCCGACCCTCCTGGAGATGGCAGTGGGGGGGCAGCAGCCCCTCCCCCCCTGGGGAGTTGCTGGACACTGTCCCAGGAGAGCTGGTGACCTGGCAAGGCTACCTCAGACCAGAGCCGGGCCCTCCAAGCAAGACCCTGCTGGAGGGGGCCTCCTCTCTGGGCCAGAGAGTCCGGAGAGAGGTGACCCCTGGAGTTGACAGGCATGATGCTGGAGCTCTGTACTCTGCGCACCTTCCTGGACCTGCCTCCGCCACCACGGCCAGGAGACATCCCAGACTAGGGCTATGTCTGGAGGCCAGGTGTCCAGCGTCCGAAAGTGGATGAGGTCAGGTGTGTGCTGGGCCTGGGGCACAGGTTGACTCTGTCCGTGGACGTCAGAGAAATGGGGAAGTTGTCCAGGCCCAAGGGCTGAGCACGAGGGCTGGAGCCTGGAAGAAGGAGCCAAAATTCCTCCCTGAGAGTTTCTGGAACATCCTTCCCAACCCCAAATCAGCGAAAAAAGGCCCCAGCACCCCCAGGGGGCAGCAGCACGTCCACTGTCCAGAATCAGCCATCCGGTCCCCACGCCTCCGGGCGGACACAGCAGCCTGTGCAGAGTGAAGGGCCAGGAGCGCCTCAAGCTGGAATTCTGAGATGGAAGCTGCAGATCCAAAAAGCACCACAAGTCAAACAAATTAAAATATTCTTTCTTTGTTTAAAGGAAATATGGCGATGTAGATGAGTCTCCGAGCTTTCAAACACCTCTCCTGGCCACCTGGCCACCTCTTCAGTCAATGGGTCCCAGGTCTGAAAGCTGGCTCAGGGCCGAAACTGAGTCCGGGATTGTGCTGTTTGTGGGGTGACCACCTCAGCCTCTCCGTCTCCCATCCTTAATGTCCTCTGACCATGTGAGAAAGGGCGCATGGCTCTGCCTCCCCAGGGGGACCTACAGCAACTGCACTGGGGAAGGGAGTGCCAGAGGTTTTAGGGGCCATAGGACCGGGCCAGGGTCGACACTGGTATCCAGAGACCCCTGTTAGAGTGGTGATTAATGGCATTCTGCCCAAGGTCCAGCTTACAGGGGGTCCACTGGGTTGCAGACCCACCCAGTGGTCACTTCCCCAGTCTGTGAACAATGATTGGCATTTCCCCCATGGGATCCTTGGTCTGTGGGCAGAGCCATCATCGTGATCATAGTGCAAAGGTTAAAGGAAAGCTGTGCAACTCCTCCCTCTGCAGCCAAGAGAGTAAAGGAGACCAAGGTCGCCTGTGGGGAGGGAGACGGCGAGATGGGTGCCGTCCTGGAGGAGCTGAAGGATGCAGGGGCATCGGTCTCCTCATACGTCCATTTCATTCACCGGTCCAGTCCTTACTAAAAGGGAATAGATCCTGGAGGGTGACCACAGCCTCCAGGGCAGAGTGATGTGGCCCCAGGGACACGAGGCCCTGTGGTGTGGTGCATTCTCCATCCCATCAGAGACAGACCGCGTCCTCCACATGGATGCACACAGCACATATGTGCAGCCGCCCAGGGCTGTGTGTAACTACCCTGCCCTGGACCACAGCGACGTTCTTCACAGTGTCACATCGATCCATTTCCTCAGTGACATGATGTGGCTGGGCTGGCTGAGCAACATGCTGTGGTGACACATGGGCACTCAAGAGGGCGGCCTCGGGCAGCAGCAGATGCCACGGCCAGAGATCAAGGAGATTCTGAGGCCTGCCACACCTGTAAAAATTCTAGCGGCCCAGGGCAAAGGGGCGTTCCTGGGCACCCGCTCAGAGCAAAGGACGGGTTCCTGCATCTTGCACCTTCCGCCATGAAGAGGGAGGCACCACTCCTGGCGAGCTTCTGCAGGTGCTGGAGGCAGCACAGCCCCCACCCAGGCATGTGCTCTGGCCGTTTCCCAGGTGACACAGAGAGCTGACAACTTGGAGGGCACCCGGAGCAGGAAAAGGTCCTGCAGCGGGCAGGCTGGTGTTGCCTACATCAGTGATGGGCAAGCTTGTGGGCTTGGTGGGCAAGCCCAGCAGGAGAATCAGGGCCCAGGCCCCTGGGGTCTGCAGCAAGGTCATGGCATCTGCAGGAGAGAGTGCCAGGCTGTTGCGGGCTGAATGTTTCTGCCCTTCCCAAATCCGTACGTTGAAGCCCTAAGCCCCAGTGTGGCCATCTGGAGTAGGGAAGTAAGTAAGGTTATATGGTGTCATAGGGGTGGGGCCCTGAACGCATAGGATTAGTGTCCTTATAAGAGGAAACATGAGAGAGCCTGCTGTCTCTCCCTTTGACCCCTGCCCCTGTGCACACACAGAAGAAAGGCCCGTGAGGTCACAGTGAGAAGGTGCCTGTCTGCAAGCCAGGAGGTCCTTCCTGGGAACCTAGTTGGCCAGCACCTTGATCTTGGACTCCCAGCCTCCAGACTGTGAGAAATAAATGTCACTTGTTTAAGCGGTCCAGCCTGTGGGGTTTTGCTATGCAGCTTGAGCTGACTAAGACACACACCTTTTGAAAAATAAGTCCTAGTGTAGCTGGGCACTACCCACCATGTGGCGAGAACTGCCCATGGTGAGCACAGTCATTGGGCCACCCGGTCACAAGGCAGAGCAGGCCCAGCGCAGCCCACGTGAAACAGAATACGGGACATCTGGAACCCAGCAGGGGCAGGGGCATGCCTGAACAGGGGGTCCAGGCCCCACGGCACCCACTGCCGTGGCACGCGTCCCCTCAGCTCAGCAGCTGCAAGAGGAGGGGCTTGCCAGCCCAGGCTGACGAGGCAGCTTGGGGCCCTGCATGTGCACGGGGACAGCACGTCAGTCTCACTCAGGGCCTGAAAGGCAGGGGGTGGAGGACAGCCTCCAGTGGGGAGAACGTGGCCTCTGGTCCCCCTCTTTGTGTGGGAAGAGAAATGGCTTGAGGGGCAGGGGGAAATGGCCTCCCGCCTGGTGAGGGACCCAAAAAAGAAAAGAGTGGACCCTGTGGAGAAGGAGGTCTGGGCAGAGGCACGAGGATGGGCACATGTCCCCAGCAGGAGGGACACCTGGGCCTGGGGACAGAGGGTGGAAGCAGGGGTGCCCCACTGCCATCACTCCGAATGACACTGGGAGCCCGGTGCTTCTCATCCCTAGAACTCTGGGCTCTG
Source organism: Equus asinus (assembly GCF_041296235.1). Taxonomy (NCBI): domain Eukaryota; kingdom Metazoa; phylum Chordata; class Mammalia; order Perissodactyla; family Equidae; genus Equus; species Equus asinus. Next base: position 11,369,259 of record NC_091799.1, read on the forward strand.
CAGCGGGGCCTGCAGCCTGTCCCCCCCCACGTCCTCCTGAGCCACCCTCAGGACAGAGGCCCCAGGAATCCGGGCAGAGCTTCTCTGGCCGTGGATTTGAGTGAGTGTAGGGTGGGCTGTGTGGAGCATGGAGACCCTCCCAACGGGAGGGCTCATGGCCAGCTGAGGGGCATGGCCAGCCCTCAGCCCCTCCAGGTTGCCCTCAGCTCCTCCGGGTCGCCCTCAGCTGCAGAAGGCCGCCTTGCCCACCAGGGTGCCCCTCCTGGGGCAGCCCAGTCTGGGGACTGAGCACGGCGGGGTACAAAGGCCTGGTCATTTCAGCTGGACGAGGCCACTCTGACAGGCCGCACTGGCCCCAGAGCTCCCACAGGGCAGCAGGGCAGGCCTGCCCCTCCCTCCCCATCTGACAGGGACGGGTCCCTGGGCACACGGCGCACCTGAACTCTGCCTTGGCATCCGCTTCCAGATCACCCGACCCTCGACAAGGGGGCCAAGGTCAAACTGGTCACTCTGAGGGAGGGGCAGACATGTCGGTTCCAAACCTTCAGTGCTCAGACCCCAGAAGACCCTTCACTCTCCCGCCTGGAGGTGGGTGGGGAGGAGGGCGCGGCTGGGGGCGTTGAGGATGTAAAACTCCCGTTCCCTGGCTTTCTGCCTGGCCTCGTCCCTTCCACTCCGGGATTCAGCCCAGCCCTCCACTGAGCAGAGCCCCTCGAGCTGGTCTGGACCACACCTCCGAGTCCCCCCGCCCCCCCCCCCACCCCCCCGTGCTGCCTGAGGGCCCATCCCAGCTGCTGGTAGACCTGCTTCTCTGCACCGCGCTCTCTCGGGCCTGTGGACTCAGCTACAGTTCCCCTGTCTCCACAATCGGGGTGCATCTCCTCTCCTGCTCTCTTTGTCTTTAGGAATTTATAGCTTAAACCAAACAAACCGTTGCCATAGCTTGAATGGGGCTTCCGGGGATCAAAAGCAAACACACTGGTCAGTTTGTCCTTTACCCAGAAACCGGAAGTCCAACACATCAAATGGTGATGGCACGCCCACCCCCAACTCCACCCCGCTTCCCCTCCAGCACTGGCTCTGCAATCAGATAACCCCCACCCCCCCCACCCCGGCACTGCAGGTCAGTAGGGGACATTTTCACCGTTCACAGCGGGGCTTTTCCCTCGTTTCTGAATCAGCCTTGCTCTGTGCTCTGGGCAGCCCTGCAGGGAGAGGGAGAGACCCTGGAGGCTCCAGGCCCTGGGCAGCATCCATGCTCCTATCCTGGGAGATTCGCAGCTGGATGGGAGGGCAGTGGCTGTCTCACAGACAGGAGTGGGAGGATTCCAGATGCTTCTCCGATTGGGGCTCCCTAGGGCCTCTCATGGACGCCTGCTTTGCTACACTGATGCTGCTGCCCCCTGGACACCTCAGCCATCGCCCCTGGGTTAATTAGGGCCGCGGACACACGGGCCCACACCAAGGGGAGCCTGAAAACCATGCACAGGATCCCAGGGCCCAGCATCTCTAGGATCCCTCCCTCTCCCCAAGGGACTGGCCAGATGATTTGGAAATTAGGAAAGGACCTCTGTCCTTGTCCCAGGGCAGTTGTGAAGAATGAACCGGTGAAAACAACCCCTACCGACCTGACCTGCAGTGCTCGCCTGGCGGAGGGCTGGGAGAGGGGCCACGCTCACCCCTCAGAGGGCCGGGGGCGGAGGCTGCCTGGTTGAGTGAATGCAGAGCAGGCTAGGGTTGCGGGGAGGAGAGGGGCCCTGAGGAGGATGTGGGGTTTCCATGGCAACCATCAGCCAGCTGGGCTGGGAACCACCTGGCAGAGGCTCCAGGAAGAGACCCCCTGCTGTGGGTGAGGGTTGGGTGGGGGCGGGCAGGGGGGTGTGGTCCCACTCTCCTGCTCTCCTTCGGCTTCATCGCTGCTGGATGGACAGATGGACTTGTCACAGGGACCCCCCTGAGGGGACCCCAGTTCTTTCTGGCTGCTGCAGGCCTGCCTCAGGCCTCACGTCCTCCCCAGCAGCCGAAAGTGCCCACTGCCTGCAGCAAGTTGAGGCGTGGGTCTTGTTGGCACGGGGAAGGGGTGCTCAGGGCACATTGAGACTTGCCCCAGGAGCTAGAGGGTCCCTCTGTGCCCAGGACAGCTGGCCGCCTCCCAGCTCTGCCCTGAGTCCTGCGCCCTCCAACCTTTCCCCACACTGCTTCTGAGTGCCAGGCAACCCTGGCACAGCACCCTGCCTCCCGCCTGCCCGGGCCCCATCCTCGCAGCGAAGTGGCCATGCATCCTCTGAGCACCCCTCCATTCTCCCTCCGTATAGCTGTGCACCCCACAGCCCCAGCCCCAGGACTCAGGGCTGGCACAGGCCCCCTCCAGCCCTCTTGGCTGACCAACATGTGGCTGGGAGTGACCACGTCAGAGGGGAAGGGCAGAGGCTGGGGTGGGTGGAGGCGTCCAGAGTCTGACTTTCATGGGAGGGGCAAGTGCAGGTTGGTAGGGTGGCTCCCACAGGTGTGAGTGGGTCCTGTGGGGACCTGGTGTCCCCCCAGCTCTGTGACCACACCCCCACACAGGGGCCAAGGCCAGGGGAAATGAGGAAGGGGTGGTCCTGAAGGGGGAGCCACCTGCTGCAGGGCGGCTTCCTCCTGTTCCAGCTGCTTTTCCAGGTTCCCAGCCAGCAGGCCATCTCCCGTTGTCAGCCTAGTGACCCCAGAGGCCCCTGGGCCCCCTCTGGTCCTGCAGCCAGTGGAGAAGCTGTGCCCGGAGAGGCCCCTGCCTCTGTGCAGAGCTCTCAGCCAGGCAGGAGGAGTCAGCCCCCGGGTGGCTGGAGGGGGTCAGCGCAGACGCAAGGTTCATGGTGACAGCTGTCCCTTGCAGAGTGTCTGCTGTGCTCCAGGCCCAGGCCAAGGGCTTCACAGGCAAGACTTCATTTGCCAGGCTCCCATCTGAGAGAGGAGAGAGAGGTCCAGAGAGGGGCTGGGGCCCCAGCTTGTGAGCAGCTGAGCTGGGCCTGAGCCAGCGCCCTGGCTTGTCCTCAGCTCTAGTGGCCACATAGCCATGGCCCTGCTGTGTCCCAAGCACCACACTTTCCTTACATTCTAGACGGATGGGGTCCAAACAGACAGAGGCTCTGTCATCAGTCAGCAAGCGTGGGCGTGTGAGCCTCGCTCCAGGAGCCGCAGCGATTCCAGCTGGCCCTGCCCACCTGGAGCGCACAGGTGCGCTGCCCAGCCTTCTGGTCAGGACCAAGGGGAAAAGAGGAAGCAGCCTAATGTCCACAGTGAGGGCCTGGTTAAATAACAGTGACACATCCTCAAGATGAATGTCACACAGCCCTATTTGTGACAACATGGATGGACCTTGAGGGTATTATGCTGAGTGAAATAAGTCAGAGGGAGAAAGTCAAATACCATATGATCTCACTCATAAGGAGAAGATAAAAACGACAAAAAAAACCCCAAAACATATAGCATTGGAGATTGGACTGGTGGTTACCATTGGGGAAGGGGGGAGGGGGAGGGCAAAAGGGGTGATTAGGGTCACATGTGAGGGGATGCACTATAATTAGTGTTCGGGTGGTGAACATGATGTAATGTATCCAGAATTCCAAATATGATGTACATCCGAAAAAATAAAAATTAAAAAAAATACAAAACAAAAAAGAAAATGCAAGATGAATGTTACACAGCCCCGCCCCCAGCACGTGTAGGAAGACCTTCCAGTGATCTCTGGGTAACACGCACAATACAATGCTAAGTGAAAAGAGGGCTGCAGAACTACAGGTGTCACGTGGTCTGAGCTGCCATCATTGTGAGGAAATCCTGAGAGGTGAGTACAGTGGGGCCAGGTGGCAGACCCCAAAAGAGACATCCACATAGAACGGGAAATGTGACCTTATTTGGAAAAAACAGTCTTTGCAGATATAGAGCAGCTAAGGATCTCGAGCTGGGCCATCCTGGGTCACGGTGGGCCCTAAATGCAGTGACAGGTCCTCATAGGAGAGCAGAGTGGAAGGAGATGTGGAGGAAGGAGATGCTGGGAGGAGAGGGGAGGCCACGTGGGGATGGAGGTGGAGATGGGGGGATGGCCCTCAGAAGCTGTAAGAGGCAGGAAGGATCCTTGCCTAGAGCTTCAGTGGGGAGCATGGCCCTGCCCACACCTTGAATCTTCTGGCCTCCAGAAACAAGAGAGCAAACTTCTACCATTCTAAGCACCCAGCTTGTGGCCATTTGCTGTGACAGCCCGAGGAGACTAATACAGAGGCCTACACCCCATCAAGTAGTATCTAACGAGCACTTACTATGCCTCACGCCACGCTCCTAAAGTGTTCAGGCTCCCGACGACTCCAGGGGCTGAGTATCAGAGACATGGGGACTTGCCCAAGGTCGCACGGCCACTGGGGGGATCCGGAGCCCGCAAAGACTCTGCCCTGCAAGCTTCATGCCAATCCCTCTGTCTCTCTCTCCCTCCCTCTGTCTGTCTCTCTCTTTCCCTGCTCTCTCTCTCTTTCTCTCTGCCACTCACAGTGTCACCTGTCTTCCAGGCCTAGGGGGGCACAGATAGGGTGGGGGGCAGGGCTTCTAGTCACACAGGCCAAGGAGGGGCCCAGACAGACCCAATTGCCATGGACAAGTAAGCATGTGCCTGCTGCACAGGTGCCCTGCCTCCTTCTCACAGGCCCTGGGGACATAAGCTGGGTGACAAAGCCAGCAGCTGCCAGCGAGGCCCCCAGGAATGCTGCGCGGCCAGGTATCGCTGGATGACACGGTGGCGTACAGCCTCATGCGGACCTCTAGCTATTTCCCGGGTGTGTCATCTCCCGGGAGGCACTCAGGCCCTGTGGGTGGACAGACCGCTTCCTTCCTTCCGGGCGCCCCTGGACCCATCCACCCACCCTGCAGCCCCCACTCTCCGGGGACTTCAAGGTCCCCAAGGAGAGGAAATGGCCGTGGGTGATACCATGGGGGCCTCAGGGCAATAGGAGGAGCACACGCACTGTAACCATGTAGAAAAAAGAGTTCTTCCCCAGGGTCAGGAGATTACTGGGAACAGCGGTAACTTGAGTATTCTTTTTACTTATACGAGTGCATGTGTGTGTGTGTGTGTGTGTGTGTGTGTGTGTGTCTCCTCTCCCTGTCCACCTCCTCCCTCCCTTGTTTGGAGTCCACAGCAGAGGTTGCCCAGGAGCTCTCAGGTCCCCGGTTGGGCTTGGCGCCTCTGCGGGTGGCAGTGGGTCCTACAGGAGCAGCCTTGCTGGGGAGGGGGCCCGCAGCGGAAGGCAGGAGGAAGGCAGGGTCTGGGAGGTCATGGGCTGGGAGCTGCCATGCCAGCCACAGGGACACTCCAATCTACCCCAGCCCTGGCCAACGCCCAGGTGGGCCTGGAGGCTGCACTTCTGCTGAAGCCCCTGCGCTGGCTCTTGGCCCCGGGGATGGCTCTGGGCAGCCTGGCCACCTTCCCCTGTCCTGGCCCTCATCAGGGACCCACACCCACCTCTCTCCAGGAGCCCAGGCCTCCCCACTCCCAGGGGCTCAGCAACAGCCCTGCAACTGTCCACTGTTGTCTCCCTCGAGGCCTGTCCAGGGGGACAGGTCCAGGAAGGGGGAAGGTTTCAAGTCAGGAAACCAGCACTTGACCTCAGCTCCCCTTGGCCCAGCCCAGCACCTGGGGCTGTCTGCTCATCTGTACAATGGGAGGGGCATGCGGATGAGGCAGGATGCAGGGAGGGTGGAGAGATGGCGGGCAGGCACGTGGCAGGTGCCCTCCGATGGAGGTGGCCCTGCTGACCACCACCAAGAGCAGGGCCCCAGGCGTCTTGACGCTAACCCCCTGGCACTCAGGATACAGTGGGCGGGCTCATGAGAGGTGGGGCCTCGCGGGGCCAGGTCCGGCATCACCAGCTGCGCCTGCCTGGCACATCCCCTCCCTGCTCCCTCTGCTATTGATGGGGCCAGAAGGATGCGTCTGGAATGGGAAACTGTTTTTCCTCCCTCTGATGCTCCTTTGGGAATGAGGCCCATTAGAGGTGGATGGAGGGGGCGTGCTCGAGGCCTCCTGAGGGAGCACAGGCTGGTATGCAAAGCTTCACAGGGTGGGTGGGGGGGGGAATTTACAAGACGGAATGTAACAAGGTGCCCAGGTGTGCACACGCAGAGAGGGGGAGGGAGGAGCAGCCGGAGTGAACAAGGGAGAGCAGCGCCAGCGGGAGCAAGAGGTCATAGAGGGTGGGTGCCCCCCAGGAGCTCCTCCGCCCCCAGGCCCCTCACCCAGGAGCCCCCTGCTCTCCGTGGACCAGAAGTGCACTCATTCTCACAACTAGGTGGTCGCGTCGACGACAGATGCTGGGCTGGCCTCCGGGTGCCTGCCCTCTTCATGTCCCACCTTCCTTCTTGGGTTCTCTCAACAGGAGGGAGTCAGGACTCTGGACTGGAGAAGACACACCTCTGTGCAGTGCAGGGTGGGGGGTGTCCCCTGGATCCAGCCAGCACTGCCTGCAGGGACCCAGCGGGGCCAGGGTGACTACACAGGAAGCAGGGTCCCAGCAGCTGACGTTCCCCAAGCTCTCCCTGTGTCTTGGGCACAGTGACCACGTCCAGGCCCCATGACCCTGCATAACCCCCACAGCACCGGGCTGCTGAGCCCCACTGACAGGTGGCGGAACAGAGGCTCAGAAAGGGAAAGCACTTATGCCAGCTCACACAGTGGTGAGGGCGGGGGTGGCCTCCAGTCCCACTCGGCCTAACTCAGAGCCTGAGCCCAGGGCCAGCTCACTGCACAGCACCCCTGAGAGTGTTCGGCTCCCCCGAAAACTCTGATACAAAGTTGAGGCTCTTCCAGCCCGGGGACCTTGGCTGCCCAGTGTCCCCACTTCAAGGAAGGAGAAAAAAGATGCTCTCCCTGCCGTGACCGCCACGGGACCATGAATCTCTCCCTCACTCCGCCATTCACGTCACATGACTTATCGGAGCCTTCTTGGCACCAGACCCCTGGCGCTGACCTAGGGGACCCCTAGGGGGCTCACAGTGGTGGCCTCTTGGGGATGCTGAGCTCAGACCTGGCCTAAGGGGAGCCCATGGCTGCCCCTGCCCTTACAGTGATGCCAGCTCAGGGGGCACCCCAAGGAGGAAGGCCCGGCCCACTGCACCACCCACCCCACAGGGGCCAGCCAGCGGCCATGGCCAAGACCAGGAAGAAGGCCTTGCCCAGCTCCTGTGGTCATCTGGGCAGAGAGCGTGGGACGGGCCGCCGGGCAGCCGCGCTCTGGGCACAGATGGTTCTCGTTCTGCTCGCTGCCTGTTTTGCCCTCTCTCCACAGGAAAAACAAACCAGCCGGGGGCCAACAGGCCGTTTTTATCTCGTGCCTATTTCCGTCTGTTTTCCCTTGCCTGAGCCAGCGTCCTGTGGGCTGCATTCTGCCGAGGGTCTGGCTGGAGAGGCCTTGGCCTCTTCCTGACCTCAAGGCAGCTCTCCTGAGGAAGGGAGCCCATTTCCTGTTCGCAGACGTGTCTCTGTCCCGTGTGGTCACAGAGATGCTTCCAGGGTTTGGAGTCTCCTGGCTTCACTGGGAAGATTGGGACTGAGAAAGGGAGCAGGACAGAACCAGGTGAGACCCTGTGTGCCCTGAGGGCCCGCTGCGTGCCCAGCCAGCCGTGCGCAGGAGCTGGGCTGCCCCAGACAGGGGAGCACGCGCTGGAGCAGTGCAGAGCCAAGGGTGGATGGAGACGAGGCCGGAACACAGTCCAGGTCGTCAGGGCTCCCAGGAATCCAGAGCAGGGGGGGCCGGGCACTGGGATACCGGACTGCAGGTGGGCACAGCCAGGCTGCTCTACTGGCATCCTCCCAATTTCACAGATAAGACCAAGGTTGGGAAGGGCTCCTGAGATCCAAGGTCTCAGAGGTGAGAAACAGCAGGGGGGCTTCCTGGCCCGGGCCACCCTCCTCCTGCTAAATGAAGACCTCCTCACTCCTCGCTCCTCCCAGACCCTCCAATTCATATGGGGGGGACAGAAGTGTTTGTCATCAGCCAGGTCTCTCTAAAGTAGGCAGAAGGGCACCCCCATAGCCCTGCACCCACTGCCGGTTTGGAGAAGGGGTGGGGCATGTTGGGGCCGGTCAGGAGCAGAGGGGGGGAGGACACCAAAGGGGAGGCACCTGCCAAACAAAAGAAGGGGGGCCTTCGAATGCCCCCCATGTGGGGGCCAAAGAAAGAGGGTGGGAGACCAGCAGGGCTGCACCACCACCCAGCAATGCCAAGGCCAGGCCCCTCCCTGAACCGGACCCTGGGGGTTGGGGACACCCCCCCACCGCGGCCACCCTCCGCCCCCGATTCCCTGTACAAGCTGCAGGCTCAAAGGTTCGAGCCCTCCCCGCCGTGGCCGCCCCTGTGAGCTCCCCCCACCCGCTGCGCAGATGGAGGAGGGACTCGCTGCTGGTCCGCGCCCCCTCCCCGCGCGCGGGCGGCGGTGACATCACGGCCACGGCGGGAGGGGCGGCGCCGCGCGCACATCACTTCCTCGGCGCCTCCCGCCGGCGCGGACGGACGGTGGACGGTGGACGGTGGACGGTGGACAGTGGGCGCTCAGGGCGGCGCGAGCAAGGGTGCACGGCTCCGGCCCTCGGCGACCCCGGCCCCATGGCGGGCCCGGCCCCGCCCGCCGCCGACGAGCTGCCCGGCCCGGCCCGGCGCCTCTACTCCAGGTGGGTTGGGCGGACCGGCGGGTACCGGCGGGGACGGGTTGGGACCAGCGGGGACGGACGGAGACCTGGTCCAGGCAGCCGTTGCTGCGGGCAGGCAGGAGGCGGGAGGCGCCTGGCTCGGAACAAAGGCGGCGGCGGCCGCGCAACGTGGCGGGGACGCGCCCGCCCTGCGGGGCTGGCGGGGGTTCGGGCTGGGGGCGGAGATAGGTGGGCGCCTGGGACGCGGGGTCCGGGGATGCAGGGGCGGGGTTGCCCGGATTGAGGACGCGCCCGGGAGTGCGAAGAGGTGATGGGGGTGCGGGTGCCGCGGAAGGCTCCCGGCCCCCCCAAGAAGGGGGGTGTCGAGGGTGAGGGCGCTGGAGGGTGGTGGGGAGTAGCCGGGTGGGGAGGCCACTGGGGCTTCCCACTGTCCTCCCCGTGAGAGCCTGGGGACTCCCAGGATGGGCCACTGGAATGGGCTGCTGCCAACCATACCACCCCCAGTGCCCGGGGGGCAGGAGGTGGAGACTGACAGCTTCTCCAGCCTTGCTCTCCTGGCAGCTGGGCTGCCTGGCACAGCAGGTATGTGGAGGGGGCTGCCAGGAGCTTCCCTCCCAAGCCTGGCACCACCTCCCCACTGCCATGGCCCGGTACTCAGAGGGCAGGACAGTTGAAGAGACCAGGTTGTGTCACAGGTGGGGCCCTGCCCCCGACGGGCCCCTGTGTGCCTGGGGTCCAGCAGACTGCTGGCCACAGGGTTGGGGCTGGAGAGCCAGCCAGCCAGGTGGGTGTGTGCCTGCCTGAAAAGGCACCTGCCTCTGCGCAGATTCATGGGTGATGCCAACCATCTGGGCTCTGTGCCCCATGCCTGTCAAGGGTGACAGGGTGGCCCTGCCCAGGGCTGCGTGCCTGCTTGGTGACTCCAGGCCTGTCGAGGGTGTTCCACAAGGTGCTGCCCTGGGCCCAGCCCAGGCAGGCACAAGGCCCTCGGAGGAGGCCTGGGCCCAGCCAACGCCTGCGGGTGTCCAGCAGAGTGGAGCAGGCATGAGTGCTGGGCAGGGGCCACTTACTGGCAGCAGCTCCCAGAGGCAGGCCTGGCTCCCGCAATGGGCTGACAGGCCCCTGACTTGGAGGACTGTCATCATCCCGGCGCCCCCTGGCCGTCCCTAAGACCTGGCGCCTCCCGGCTGCTGAGTCTTCAAGGGGAGTAGCCTAGCCCTCGAGGATTTCCCCACCCCCACTGGGCCGTCCATCGGCAGCAAACCTCTGCCAGGTGCTCCCCGATGTGCAGAATGGGGCCCGGGTGGTGGGTTGAAGGAGGCCTTGCTGCCCCTCCCACCCCAGTCTGGTCTGTGCTGCTGGCCAGAGACACAGCCCCCATTGTGTGGTCTCGGGGATCAAGCGCTGAGCCCTCAGCCTGGCTCCTGGGCCCCATGCAGGGGGAAGGGTATGCGGGTGGGTTTGCTGGCAGCTAGCCCTGGAGGCCTGCCCTCGGATCCCCTCCACGGCCCCGTGGGGATGGAGAGCCATACAGGGCGGCATCTGCTCCAGGATCGTCGGTTGGATGCAGAGGGGGTGCTTTGTCCCAAAGAACGATAGGAGTTGATCTGGCAGCAACTGGCTGTGTGTGTGTGTTTGTGGGTGGAGGGGAGCTGTGGGTGGAAGAGGGTCCAGTCTTTAGCTCTGGGAGACCTTGCACAGCCGAGCACGGGGTCCACATCGTGCTAGTCACTCCACGGGCTTGACCTGGGAGCCTTGGGTGTGGGCTGGTGTCGGAGCCCAGCGGGGACACACCAGATAGGATCCTGGCCTGGGGGAACCAAGGCTCAGAGAGGATGCTGGGAGAGGCCACGCATCCAGCCTGGCATCCTTGCAAGCTGAGACCCCTAATGAGCTCGAAGGGGCGAGCAAAGCACAGATTTGGATGCGTGGCTGTAGGGTCTGGGAGGAGGCCTGTGGGGAGTTTGGACCTGACCATGTAGCCCTGGCCAGGTGTGGGCAGGGCAGTTCCTGGTCAGAGCTGGCTCTCAGAGGCTGGCAGGAAGGGGTGGGAGTCAGGGAGACGTGCCGGGGGCTTTCTGGACAGGTGTGGGCTGTGGTGCTTGAGAGGAGGGACTGCTTCCGCAGATCCAGCAGCCTCAGGCCAGGCGCTCAGGGCTGGGAGGAAGACGGCAAAAGGTCGCCTGCCCCCCTGAAGGCTGCGTGGCCACCAGCGGCCTGGCAGCCGGCATGTGGACGCCAGGTCGACCAGATCCCGTTGGTCTGGCTGTTTAGAGGGAACCTCCGTGTGTGGGGGGGCTCCCTGGGACCAAGCCAGGTCTCCTCTGCCCTCCCCCCATCCAGAGGCTCCCCTTCCCACACCAACATTCCTGCTGGAGAGACAAGTTCAGCTCTTATACAACGGGGTCCTGGGGGACTGGGCTGGGAGCACACACTGAGCAGGGCCTGAGCGTGAGTGTGCCTGTAAGCCCACCAAGTCCCCAGATGGGGCCCTAGGTGGGGACAGTCAGGGATGCAGAAGCAGGTGGAGTGGTTAGCGCTCAGAACCCTGGTCCACTGTGCCTGGGCCTGCTTGCCCAGAGCAGAGGTTTGGGAGGGAGGGGCTCATGGGCCCCAGGGGGGATGGGCAGGTGGCCGAGAAGCCATGGGTGGTCCTCTCCCGCCCCTGTGGCCCCCTTCAGGCCAGCAGCTGAGTGCTCCTGCCTGGGACCGGGAAGGTGAGTGTCGGGTACGTTAGAGGTGCGCCCCAAGTAGCAGGCACCCGGACAGAGGCAACCCAAGTGTGGGTGTGCCCCCACCCCGCATGGCCATGTCATCTGCCCATCTCTAGTCGGTTCCCTCCCCAGGTCCCTGCCCGGATACTAGTCCTGGCAGGGCCTTGGGAATAATGGCCTGGCCCCAGGGCTTCGTGGATGCACAACCCTCAGGCGCTTTCCCAGGCTGGTGACACTCCCAGAGGCTCCTCCTCTCCAGGGATTCCGGCTCCTGCCCTGCTGCCGCCCCGTGCTGCCCCTCGATCCCCCCTACTGAAGGGGAGTCAGTGTGGTTTCGCTTTGAGGGTGGCAGGGCAGGGGGTGAGCAGGGGCCCTGGAGCGTCTGCCCGGGGCCCAGAGGGAGGACGGTGAAGATGGTGTTCAGCAGAGAATGGGGCTGAGGGTGACACAGCCCCCAGTGAGCCGTGTGTGGTGGGAGCTGGGGGCCTGGCTTGGAGACTAACCTCGGTGGTCATCACCAGAGGACGCCATGGAGTCTGGTGGGGCTGATAGCTGGGGGCAGGAGCCTGATGGGGGCGCCAGTGGGGGCAGGGGTGAGAGAGCGGGACACGCTGGTTGAAGTGGGGCTTATGGCTTCTCCCTGGATGCTGACTCGGGCACCAAGGCCAGGCTGGAGGGGTGTGGGCATGACGTGGCGGCCAGAGCTGCAAGGCTGGCCACTGGGGAGTCGATAACCGCTTCGTTAACCAGTGAGCCAGCGGGCGGGCAGCGGGAGCTTGGCAGACAGTGCCCTGCCTCCTGGCCACTGTGGTCTGGCCACTGGGAAAGCCGGCCCTGGTCAGCCCCTTGCAAGGAGAGATGAGCTGGGCAGTCATGGTGTTAGACAGTGGACTGGCACAGGTGGACGTGGCCCTGGCTGGGGCTGGGCAAGCTGGTCCCTGAGGTGGTGGCCTGGCTCTGTCCTCAAGAGGAAGGACTATAAATTAAAGATTAAGCGTCTATTAAACCCAGGTGGCAAATCCCAGGTGGGAAGGCTGCCCCCTCCCAGGGTCTGGGTGGTGAGGCTGGTGGGGGAGAGCCAAGACCACAGCCCCAGGGGCCTGAGAGCCCTAGCCAGCCCAGCCCCGAGCCCCAGGGAGCCCCAGTCTCGTGCCCTGAGAGTGGGGCTCTTGGTTGCCTTCGGGTTGGACAAGCCTTCTGCAGGCCCCAGGCGGTCCTGCAGGGCGTGTGTGTGGGCAGTGGGCAGGAAGGCTGGCTCAGCAGACTGATGCTGGAGTGGGTGGCCAGGGTGGCTACGGCCCCAGTACATCCCTGTGGTACATAGGCGCCTTGCTAGGTGACAGGGCAAATACCCACAGGCCTGGAGAGGTGGTGTGGGGGGACAGAGGTTCCAGAATCTTCTTCACTGAGCAAGTAAGTGGGCCCACCAGGCTGGGCAGGGTTTCACAGAGGATATGAGAGGGTGGCCTGCAGTTCAGGTGTGCAAAAGTGGGCCCCAGGGTTGATGTGAGGGTGCAGAGTTTGGGGGTCAGCTTGTTGACAGGAGGTGGGTGAGGAAGAGGACGTCCAGGCCCTGCCCTACTCCCCTCTGCTGAGCTCTCCTGGGGGTGGACACGTGGCACCAGACAGAGGCCTCAGGGCAGGGAGGAGAGCACCGCAGCCTGAACACCCTTGGGAGGCTGTACCCAGTCCTCCCACCTCTGCATCTGCCCACTCAGCCCCTACCAGAGCCAGCAGTGCCTGCAGGGCCTCGTGGGCTGAGGCCGGCCTTGGGGTCCTGCATCCTGGGCAGCCTTTGCCCACACCCTCCAGCTTATCCTTGACTCCTGCCTCTGCTCAGACCCTACAATGGTCTTGGGGAGCAGCGCCCACCCTGGCTCTCTAGTTCCCTCTCACCCCAGAGCTACACCCCCGTCTCCATCCCAGGGTCCCCACTGTGCAGCCTGGCAAGAGGGGCTGCCCACGAATGGGCAGAAAGAGCCTCTGTGAGGGGCTCCTGGGGTCCTGGGGCTCCTGGGGTGGGGCAGCACCTCGGGGTGGGCTGGTGGGAGAGGCCACAGACTCCCCCCGCTGCTCTGCCCTGTTGGGCCTGGACCAGGGGCCCAGGCTGCTCTGAGCCCCCGGGGCCCCTTCTCTGTGGCTGGACATTGGCCTGACCCCCACCACTCCAGAGGGCTCCTTCCTTAGCCGGAGGAGGGTCGCACCACCCGCCCTGCTCACTGGCCATGGGTGGCTGGAGGAGCTTGGAGCTGCCCTGAGAAGGTGGCCAGGGGCCTGCGAAGTTTCAGGAAAGGAGCTGTGGGGTGGTATCTGTTCCTCCCAAACCCCCACCCCCGCCACACCCCAGACCTCTTGTGGCCCCAACCCCGGGTTAGACCTGGGACCTGGCGCTCACTCTAACACTCAGGTTCAAGTAAGCCACCCAGCCCCCCAGAGGGTCGAGAGGACTAACAGGATGATCCGGGCTCCGTGCTGTGTATCTGCTGACCTTGCTGTGTGCCAGGCACCATGTGTCCGTGCCAGGCCAGGCTGCCGTGTCCTGGGAGGACACAGTCTGGCTGGCAGTGGGGGTGGGGCAGACCAGAAACGTAGCCTCCAGGAGGTCAGGGGCAGGGCCGAGGGCAGACCTTGCTGTGCCTGCTTCCAGTGGGGTGGCGGCCGTCACAATCGGAGCCCTGTCCTTCCTTTATCCATTCATAGATGTTGACCTGGCACCTACTAGTGCCCAGCACTGCTGGTAGGGACTGGGCTCTGGCCCAGAACTGGCCACAGGTTCAGAGGGGGGTAAAGGTTTGCTCAGGAGCGGGGTGGCGAGCCGGAGGGAGGGCACGGCCTCTGCACCCTTACGTGTGCCAGCCCCCAAAGGGATCATGCGGATGAGGCTTCCCTCTGGGCTCCCCCGCCCGCCTCCCACTGTCTACCCAGCCCTGCCCTCCTGCTGACGGGCCTGATCCCCGGCTCTGAGCTGCCCTTGATCCCTTGATCCTCCTCAGGCCCTGGGAGGCCCCAGACGACCTGCCCAAGGGCCTGGGCTGTCCTGGAGCTGAGACCGCCAGAGCTTCCAGCCCACCACTCTGGGGAGGGGAGAGGCAGGGGACCGCTGGGGCCAGTGCGCCTCCCTGGACCAACAGCCAAGGTGAGGCGAGGGCCAGCCAGGAGGGAAGCCCAGAGCTCCGCGATGCTGGCCTCCACCACAGAGGGCCAGCCTGTGGCCCTGAGCTTGGCAGAGAAGGCTGTGTGCAAAGTGGTGTATGGCGCCCCGCGCCCCCGCCCACTGCTGCTGCCCGTGGGTCTGGAGCTGTGGCTCTACGTGCAGAAGATGCGCAACCTGCAGAGGAGGAGGTGCGGCACGCGCCGGGGGGGCACCTGGGGGGACGGAGGGGCACGACCGGCCAGGGGATGGGCGCTAGGCTGGAGGTCAAGGTGCAGCTGGACGATCTTGGGATCGGGGGAGCTTCTGGTTCTGGTGCCTCTCCAGGTGGCCTGCCCACATGGGCAGGGCCCGTCTTAGATCCCCTCAATCCTTGGTTCAGTATGACTGTACCAGAGGCCCCGGCGTGTATCAGTGTGTCCCCCGCCCCCTTTGACTTCTGACCTCAGGCCTGTCCCAAGCCAGAAGCCTCCTTTGCTCTGAGCCACTGATGCCTTGACTGTGTGTGGGGAGACAAGGCGGGGGGAGGCCACCCCCGTAATCAGATCTGCCAGAGCCAGCAGGGTGTGCTTGGCTCCGAAAACACCCACATTTCACACCCCAAGTCCCCTCTCCTCCAAAGTTTCCTGGGAGGAGAGGGTTCTCTGTGTCCGACGGCTTGGTGAACGGCTGGTCAGGGACACGCAGGTCTTAATTAGGAGCCTGTGCGTGGCACTGGCTGTGGGAGTAGGGCTGCCCGTGGGCTCCTGTGACGTGGTGTGGGATGGTGCTTTCCAGAGCGCTTGGCGAGGCCACTGCCAAGGAGCGGGCACCTTGTGAGCGGGCAAGAGGCTCTGGCGTGCGGGGGCAGGCGGGAGGCCCAAGGGTCTGGCATCCTGGTCTCAAGGCTGCATCCCTGAACCCCTGGCTCCCTGAGAGGCCACAAGGGCTCTGCTCGGATCTGGGGAGTCAGGGAGGTGGCGGGGTCCCGAAGCCCAGGCCCTGCGTCCTCCAGGGAAGGGAGGAGCCCACTCTCCCCAGGAGGAGTGACCCTGAGGCTGGGGAGCTGTGGCTGGGCGAGGGGGACGGTGAAGGGGGGGTCTCCCCGGCAGAAAGCTCTGTGCCTACTCCTCGGCGGGGTGCAGCAGGCCCACCCCAGCTGGCGCGTGTGCATGGCCCATCTTCCCTGTAAGGCGGGGATGGATCGAATGAAGGGGGCTTCGTGGTTTGTGTCAAAGCGGTGTGTGGTAAGAGCGCGTGAGAAGGGCTACCCTGGACGACTTTGTGTGTTTTTAAGGAAACATGTTGGTTTCTCCCAAGTAACTGCTGATCGCTGCACGATTCCGGCGCAGAGAAGGGGCCGGGGCCTTGGGGTACAGCGTGGCCATTTTGGTGGGGACTGTTTGTCTCTCTGTAGGTTTTCCATGGCCTCTGATAATGTCGGAAAGCAGTGGAAATGAGACAAGCACGGTCAGGGCGGGCCTGCGACTGCGCAGAACACGTCCCTACCTTCCAGGTGGCACTTATGTGTACGAGGTCACCAGCCTGGCTGCCGCCTCCACGGGGGGCCTCTCCCTAGGCGCCCTGCTGCCTGCCTCACCCCTCCCGCCTCGGGGCACCCTCCAGCTTGTGGCCCCTCGCAGCCCCCATGGCATGTTTGGGGTGTCCCCTGCTGACCGCCCTCCTGCCCCGTGGCCACCAGCCAGGCCTCGAGCCTGGGACCCATGTGACCAGCCGCAGAGGACGAAGGAGGCCGAGGCTCTGAGGGGCGATGCATCCTGCCCAGAGCCCCACGGCAGGGAGGGCCAGGGCCAGGGCCGGCCTGACGGAGTGACCCTCGCACCACTGGCTCCCCAGACAGCTGTATCCTGAGGGCAGCTCGCCCAAGGCCCAGGGGCTGTGGAGGGCTCAGTGAGCAGGGCCGCAGGGCGGCATCTGGGGGGCCCGGACTCCACGTCAGGGGGCTGTGCAGGGCCCAAGGGTGAGGGACTTCTTCTCTGAAGCCTCTGCCCAAGGGTGGGGATGAGGGGTTGGCACAGCCTGCATTGAGGGCGTTGGCGGTCACACAGGGCCCTGGGCCCTCAGAGCTGGCCGGATTCACAGGGCAGGAGCTGGATCAGTTTTCCAGAGGTTGGGTTCATCCTGGGACGTGGTCCTGTCCGCTTCCTCCCACAGCAGCGCCGTGGGGAGACAGCGTGGTGGGAACAGCTGCTTCTCAGGCTGTTCCTGGCCCACAGCCACTGGAGCACTTCTCAGCTCTTGGGGGTGGGGGCCCAGCAGGGAGGGGCCTAGATGCAACCCCGCCCCTCAGAGGGCAGGAGGCAAGGACAGATGATGGCTGAGCCCCCAGCCCCCACTGAGAGCATGGAGGGTGGGGGCCCCCTTGTAGGATGCGGAATGGGGGCGGGGCTGGGATCAGATCCTGTCTGTGCAGCCTTGACTGGCTTGCCAACCCTCTCTTAGCCTTGGTCGTCCTCGGTGGGGATGAGGGCTGGCCCCAGGCCGCCGTGGCCGCTCTGGAGGATGATGTTTGGCACATGGCCCCCTGGCTGGGCTACTGGGACCTGAAGGGAAGTGGCATTTGGAGCTCAACCGCTGCGCACGGAGGGTCTTGCTGTTGTCACAGACTCATGCCTTCTTCCCGGTGCCCCGAGCCCTGGCGGTGAGGAGGGCATGCAGCAAGGGTCAGGCATAGGCCTGGGCCACAGCCGTGTGAGGGTCCCTGTGGTCTGGAATGATGATGTGGAGGGGCACTGGTCCCCCAGGCTTGGCTGTGTGAGGGGCAGCCTGTGACCCCTCCTGTCTGTGCCCAGGATGGAGGCCTCGTGCCTGGAGCTGGCCCTGGAGGGTGAACGTCTCTGCAAGGCCGGGGACTTCAAGGCAGGCGTGGCCTTCTTCGAGGCCGCCGTGCAGGTGGGCACCGAGGACCTGAAGACTCTGAGCGCCATCTACAGCCAGCTGGGCAATGCCTACTTCTACCTGAAGGAGTACGCCCGGGCACTGGACTACCACCGGCACGACCTGCTGCTGGCCCGGTGAGCCGAGGGGCGCAGGCGTGCACGCCAGGGCGCAGGCGTGGCTGTGCCTCCCCTGCTGGTCAGGCATCTGGGTGCCCTGCCCTCGGGAGTGGCAGTCACATGCGATCACAGTGGTGGGGCTCTCAGGGTCCAAGGGAACCCAGAGGGGGCACCCCTAACCTGGGGGAGGCCGGGGGCTCTGGACATGCCCCCAGGGGGCTTTGTTTGAGCTGAGACATGTGTGAGCATGTCTGTATGTTTCCACGGGTGTGAGTGTGGCATAGCCCGGTATTCTCTGTCTGTTTCTCTTCTGGTCCACCCCTGTGCGTGTGCTTATCTCTGGGACTGTGTGTGTCTGGGGGGGTGACCACCTCTTTCCTGCCCCCGTGTTCCTCACTGTCTCCGTTCTCCTCCGGCCTCAAGGCCTTGGTCCATGCTGTTCTCACCCCGGGACACCCTTCCCTTGCTATTCCTGCCTTCCTCTGCCCCTCCCCTGCTCCTCAGGCCTGCATCAGCCCAGACCTCCCAGGTGGGGGTGGGGCTCCTGGCAGCTCCACACCAACCCCGCCCACAGGCCCTCCCCCCCCCCGACCCCCCAGCAGCCAGAGAGCCCACATCGGGTCCTCAACACCGGCCAGTGTGTAGTGCCAGCGGGCACATGGCAAATATTCACCAAATGAGTGGTCGTAAAGTTAATTCTCACTGCATGGCCCCCCAAATCTCCCTGTCTCCATCCGGGGTCCTCCCCGAGCCCCAGCAACTGCAGGCTGCACTGAGGCCTCTCCCAGACCCGGCCCAGCAGGAGTCGCCCGCCAACCATGGACCCCTGCCCAGCATTAGCCTGGTGGCCTCGGGCTCCTGGTCAGCCTGGGGCTGGTCCTCCAAGGCCCTCACCTGCCCTCCCCCGGGCTCCCTGCTTGGCTCAGGGTCTCAGCTGGCCCTCAGCCCGGCCCCTCACTCCTGCCTGCTCTCTAGGACCATCGGTGACCGCATGGGGGAGGCCAAGGCCAGCGGGAACCTGGGCAACACGCTCAAGGTCCTGGGCCGCTTTGACGAGGCTGTCGTCTGCTGCCAGCGGCACCTGGACATCGCCCAGGAGCAGGGGGACAAGGTGGGTCCTCGGCCCCTGGCTGCCTGCCTCTCCTGCCCCTGACCTGTGGCCCCTGTCCAGGTCTGCGATTGGGGCCAGCAGGTGATGCCCCACTCACAGCCCCACGCTGCCCCCCACGAGAGGAAGATGGGAGGATAGTCCCCATCCAAAATGTGGGGCCTCTGGCTCCCTAAGCTGGAGTCCCCAGCCCCCCATCTTCTGCCCCTCTCACTGACCTCCCCTGAATCTGCCAGCACCCCCAGTCACTCCTTCCGGGCCCAGAGGGGGACAGAGGGCACGGCTTTGGGAGGAAGCCTCGCTGGAGAGGCAGATGTCAATGAAACAGCAGCAGCAGACAGGGCAGCAGGGGCTCTGGCCGTGTGCTGACGTGTGACCTTCCTGCTTATCTCCATAATCCTGGAGTTGAGCGTCCCTGTAACCGATACAGACGAGGAGACTGAGGCTGGAGAGGTGACGTGACTTGTCCCAGGTCACGGCCAGAGGTGGCCAAGCTAAGCCAGGAGCCCCTACCCCTGGGCGTCAGAGAGGGGCCTGGCCACTCCGATGGGAGAGAGGGTGGCCGAGAGGGGCAGAGCTGGGCTCCCCCAACTCCTTGGAGCTCCACCCCTACCTCAGCATCTGGCCTTGGTAACAGCTTCCCCCCAGGTCCTTGCCTTTGGGGCCCCAGGAACAGTGGGGACGGTGAGCCAGGTGGCAGGCATGAGGCCAGATGCATGCATGCCTCCGGGTGACTTCCCCAGCCAGCTGCCTGGGGCGGCGGGCTCCTTGAGGGTGGTGGCTGCAGAGGCGCCCCCCACACCTCGGTGCCGCCTGCAGGTCGGGGAGGCGAGGGCACTCTACAACATCGGCAACGTGTACCATGCCAAGGGCAAGCAGCTGTCTTGGAACGCCGCACAGGACCCTGGGCACCTGCCGCCTGATGTTCGCGAGACACTGCGCAGGGCCTCCGAGTTCTACGAGTGAGTGGGGTGGGCGCGGTGCCCGCAGGGCCGAGGGCCAGGGTTTGTCCATCATTCCACACCCACCTCCGGAGCCGCTGCCTGCCGGGCACAGGGACTTGGTGGCAGCCCCAAGCACAGGGCGCCCACACGGGCCCACCACCTCCTGGATGGTGACAGCCAGGCCGGCCCTCCTGCCCACCCCTGCCTGCACTGGTCCTCAGGGTCTGGGAGGACTCCGCCAGGCCCCGGTGTTTCCACGCTCGTTCATCCACAGCAGTGGAGAGAAGGGGGAGCTGCTGAGCCAAAGCCACATGTGGCATTTAGCAAACAGTGGCTGGAAGAAGGGCCGGATGGTGGGCCGAGCCTCTGGGTGTGGGAGAACCCTTCCCCGGGAGAAGAGGCTGCACCTGAGAACCAGAGTTGGGGGTGGGGAGCCCCAAGCTGAGCCCCGGAGCTCAGACAACACCTGCTCCAGTGCCAGCGGAGCCAAGCAGGCTGCACCCCGAGCCGCCATCTTTTTGGGGCACAGGAATGGACACACCCCGGAGGGACACGCCCTGGGGGAGGGGCAGATCCTCTTTCCTGGGCAGGAGGGTCACTTGGGCAGGCTTCCCTCACAGTGGGAGGGACACGGCTCAGACAGCTCTGTCCCCAGGAGGAACCTGTCCCTGGTGAAGGAGCTGGGGGACCGGGCGGCCCAGGGCAGGGCCTACGGCAACCTGGGCAACACCCACTACCTGCTGGGGAGCTTCGTGGAGGCCACGACCTTCCACAAGGAGGTGAGTGGCCAGTGGGGCGGGCGGCGGCAGGGGTCGGGGTACCCCACTGGCCTCCCTACTTCATCTGGGTTTGGTGCTGGGGCTCCAAGGGCTGCTCCCTCTGGACACAGACATGGGGCCAGCCATCCTGCCGTCCACGTCGGGTCCTGGGGCTGCTCTGTGACCCCCCGGGTCTTGGGTCTGTGTCCTCAGCGCCTGGCCATCGCTAAGGAATTTGGAGACAAGGCGGCCGAGAGGAGAGCCTACAGCAACCTGGGGAACGCCCACATCTTCCTGGGGCGCTTCGATGTGGCCGCTGAGTACTACAAGTAGGCATCCCCAAGCCCTGGCCAGGGCGGGGGGCCTGAGGAGGGCACGGGCGGGGCGCCGGGACACGAGGCCAAGGAGGTGCCCGCCCAGAGGTGGGGGTGCATCTGACCTCCCGGCCTCCCCAGGGCCAGGTGGGCTTCTGGGCCTCCCCAGAAGGACAGACTGACAAGCCCATGTCGGGGCACCAGGGACAGGGATAAGCGCCATGCCCTCACTGGGCCAGTGCTGGCCGAGGCCGTGGGCAGCACACAGCTGGCCTTGGCTGAGGGCCTATGGTGCTGGTTACTGGGGGCAACCCAGAGTTGTGTTTGCTGCTCGTGACGGCTCTGGGTGCAGGTGTAACCACTCCTGCGTGGACTCGGGAGGGTAAGGACCATGGGCTCCGGTGTCCCTGACTTGTGCTGAGACTGTCTCTGAGCCATCTGCCTCCTGGCCTGAGTAGCAGAGCCATGGCCACCAGGTGGAGACCAGGTCACCAGCGTTAATGCCTTGTGTCAGGACCCGAGCCCCCAGTGGGGAGGCTGAGGCTCAGGGTGGTGAAGTGACTGGCCAGGGTGGGCAGAGCCTGGTGGGGCCCTGTCTGTCTGGTTCCAGCAGAGTCAGGTGCTGCAGCCATCTGAGGTTGGGGACGAGGCCGGGCCCCGGAGAAACCCCAGTGGGATCTTGGGCTGGAGGCCTCTGGGTGGGTGGGCTGCTTCCCCATCACCCACTGTCTAGCCCTTTGGAGGGGGCCGGATGGGCACTGGGAGCCTCCTTCCTGGGTGCTGACACCCCCCCAACCCTCGTCCCCATGCAGGAAGACGCTGCAGCTGTCGCGGCAGCTCCAGGACCAGGCAGTGGAGGCGCAGGCCTGCTACAGCCTTGGCAACACCTACACGCTGCTACAGGACTACGAGCGGGCCGCTGAGTACCACCTGCGGCACCTGCTCATCGCGCAGGAGCTGGCTGACAGGTGCGCGGCGTGGACGTGGGATGGGGGCCGTGGGCAGACCTGGCCCAAGGGCTCCGACAGCCCCTGCTGGCTGAACTGCGAGCTGATTGCCGCGGCCTTGGCCCTGCTCCGCCACCTACCACCGGGGACCCTGAGCAGGGCGGCTGCCTGGGCCTCAGCCTCCCTCCATCTGTGGCCCACGCGGCTCACTAAGTGGGACAGGGTGAAACGTGGTGGACGCTGGGCCGGCCACTTGCAGCCACCCTTAGTGCACAGTGGTCGGGGGGTGCGCCCCAGTCGCCCCTCCATCGCCCCTCTGAGCCACTTCCGTATCTATGTGAGCATGAGTCTCTACGGAGAGACAGACAGACGGAGCACTGGTAAACACACAGCCATACATGCTGGTCTGGGGGCAGTGGCTGGAGCAAGGGGCCTCAGAGCCCCAGGCCGTGGGCTTCTCCGGGTGGTAGAGAGAAGCTTCTGGAAGGTGTTCTCCTAGGGGGCTTGGTATGGTCCACACTATCTTTCTGGTGATAGAGACATTCTGGAACGAGGTGGTGGTGACGTCACGGATTGTAAATGTACGCAGTGCCACTGAAGTGTGCACTTTAAAGTGGTTAAGTTTACGTTACGTGATTTTTACCTAATTGAGAAGTTAATGACCCAGGGACTGGGGTCACTGCCCCCAAGGGTGGAGGGAGCCACAGGTGAGAACCTCGCCGGCCACTAGGGGGCACGTGAGGCCAAGCTGGGAACCACGCCCACAGACAGCCAGAGCGCCCTGCCCGCCACTCCACTCCATCACCCCTCTCCCAGCGCACCGAGCTGCCCACGCCCTGTCCTCTCCTGTCCTTCCCACCTCCCATCACGATGGGCCTGACCACCTGGACGCTGGGGGGCTTGGGACAGCTGGGCTCTGGGCAGGCTGGCAGGCCTAGGGGGCACAGACATGGACTCAGTTTCCCTTCCTGGCAGAGTGGGCGAAGGCCGGGCATGCTGGAGTCTGGGGAATGCCTACGTGTCCATGGGGAGCCCAGCGCAGGCCCTGACATTTGCCAAGAAGCACCTGGAGATCTCCCAGGAGGTGAGCCGGGCTCGCCCTCCCTTTGGCCCCCAACCACTGCCTTAGCCGGCCTCGAGGCCCTTCAGGTGCTGCCCAGCCCACTCCAGACCAGCCAGGTGCCTTCGTGTGCCCTGGGCTCTTTCTGGGCTCCATGCTGCGTGGGGGCCCAGCCATGGCCCTCCTTCAGAGACCTGGAGGCCGCTTGTCGGCCATAGCTGGGGTGGGTGGGGCGGCAGGGACCTGCTTTCCACCCCCAGAGCATTAGTGTCCCTGCTGGGCAGGCCCACAGCCGGGTCCTTCTGTTGGATGGGGTTCCTGTGCCTGACTCCCAGGGAGGAAATGACCTACCAGAGGCAGCCCAGGGGCACGAAGGTACAGCGCCTCTGGGAGATCCTCCCCTGGGATGCCTCAGCTGGATGCCTTCCTGGGGAAAGTGGGCAGGGTCTCCGAGGGCCTGTCCACCCAGCATCCTCCCACTGTGGTCAGGGCAGCCCTAACCGGGGCACTGCATGGTCGTCACTGGTGGACTCCGGCTCCCTGGCTCCTGGTCTGTCCTCTCCTGCCCTCCCCCCACCTGCTTCTCAGCCCCCACCCGCCTCCAGGAAGCAGCTCAAAGGCAGGTTCACACCACCTCCCTCCAGCCCACCACAGGGCCCGCCAGGACCCACCGCAGCCCTGTGTCCGTGGGCAGGCAAGGCCCAGAGGTGCCCAGGTGGAGGTGCCGAGGAGCAGGAAAGCTGGGGCCGGGAGAGGTCCAGCCTGGAGAGCCCTTGCACCAGGGCTGCTGGCAGGGCCACGCCACGTCCCCCTGAGCGCACTCGGGGGCAGCAGTGGCCCTGAGCTCTGTGCAGAAGTCCTGCTCTGCCGGCCTCCTTCCGGCTTGCTCCTGGCGATGCTCGTAGCCTCTGCCACGGGAGTCCTCCCTTTGAGCCCCTGCTCTGAGCTGGGAGCCTGGTGGGCGCCTGTGAAGCCCCGGGGGCTGGGAAGGAGTAGGCCAACAGCCCCCAGGAGGGCGCCCAAGAAGGAGGGTCCCCCACGGCACTTGGCCAGGCTGCCCGAGGTCCCAAGCATTCTTGGGGTGTGTGGGGTCTCCCTGGGGCATGTGAAGCCCCCCACACAAGGACAGACCCCCAGACTCTGCGTCTGGGGCACTTTGAGGCCTGGTTCTCTTGGAGGCCCAGGGGTCAGTGACTGTCCCGTGGTGGAAGCCCGCAGCAGGGCCCGCCTGCCCACTGACCTGCCCCACTCGGCTGCAGATCGGGGACCGCAACGGGGAGCTCACGGCCCGCATGAATGTGGCACAGCTGCAGCTGGCGCTGGGCCGGCTGACCAGCCCGGCGGCCGCGGAGAAGCCTGACCTGGCTGGCTACGAGGCCCAGGGTGAGTTCCCGGGATGAGCGGGGGTGGTGGAGGGGGCATTCCGTTCCCCGCACGCTCAGACCTCCACCTGGGATTCAGGGGCCTTGGTGGGCAGGGGTGTGGCAGGAGGGGGCCTTGGGTGGAGGGAGCCGCTGGCTCATGCTGGGCCCCGGGGCAGCACTGGGGCCTCTGGGTTTGGGTTAGGAGGTGGGCTTTGACCCTAAACAGGGGACTTTCTAACAGAGCTGCCCCCGGATGGAAAGGGGCCCCTCAGGAGGTGGCGAGCCTGTGCCCCTGGAGGGTGTCGGCATCTGAGCCCCTTCTCTGCCCTGCTCCAGAGTTCGCAGTGGGGTGGGGAGTGACTTGGTGTCCAGGGTGTTGGGCATACAGACGGGGGGCCCTGCTTCCCTGGGGCAAGTCAGGGATCAGGGGAGACTGGAGGGGCAGGAGAGAAATGGGCATTCAGGGGCCGGGGGCAGCATAACCAAAAGGGTGGCCCAGATTTGGGGCATTTAGTCAGTTCTTGATGGTCTCTGGGGCAGCAAGGGCCTGTGGCCACCCTGAGCCCCTGAATTTATCATCTGGTGGCACCATCACCGGCAGGGGCAGGAAAAGGAGGCAAGGGCTGCTCCCTGCCCTCCCCGGCTGCTCCCCTCTCCAGGGCTGAGGACCCCCTCCAGGCTGGGGGCTGGGCTTCCAGGACTGGAGTGGGAGGGGGCTGCTGGGAGGAGGGAGGGCTGGTCAGCCAAGAGGTGGAAGGAGCCGTGCACGGGATGCCAGTCAGGTAAGGTCCTCCGATCAGCTGCGACCACTATAATGCCCTCATTCACAGGCTGCTGGTCACTCAACACAGGTCAGCGATGCTGTGCACACAAGGACAGAATGTTCCCTGCAAAGCAAATATATTAATAAATACGGGAGGCAGGGGGCCACCCTGAGCTGGCTTCTCGAGGCAGCTGCTGGTGGGTGTGGGGCGGGCTCTGGGCACAGACATAGCCACCCCCTCCCCGCCCACATGGCCACCAACCCTTGGGTCCTGAGTTTTCAGGGAGTCTGGCTCCAGCCCTCTCACAGCGGTGTTCCCAGGGGTGCCCACCCTGCCCCAGCCTCCAGATCCCCCCCAGGCTTGCTCAGAGCCAGGCGGGGAAGCAGGTCCTGGCCGTGGTGGTGGGTCTCTGGGGTTTCTGTGCCATAATGGTCATGGGTTTCTGATGATGGCCTGTCCTGGGAGATGGAGGGCACATGTCACCCCCTACTCAGAGGATGAGGATGGAAGATGGGAGGGAGGGAGCAAAGGCTTCTGGGACCCTCAGCTGTCCTTGTTTTGGGGGTGCTGTGGCTGATGGGGATGGGATGGAGTGTGGCCCCCTTGTCCCCCACCCTGCCCCGGGATGTACAGTCTGCTACCTCCTCTCCGGGCCGGGTTTTCCAAGGGTGGTCGCTCTGCCCAGAGACCCCGGCCCTACCAGGCCACCCTCTGGGAACCCCAGCAGCAGTGGGGGCAGGGCTGGGCCCAGCATCTGGAAAGGCTCCCACGGAGGCACGGCCCAGCTCCGGGCTCTCCTGACATGTCCCTTCTTCTCCGAGCTGAGGGAAGGGGGGGCACACGGCGGTTAACGGCCAGGCTGGGCCCGAACAAGGCAGCTCTGTCCTCTGCCCCACGCCGGCGCCGCAGCTCTGCCCTGTGCCTGGACCCTTCCCGGCCAGGGCCCCCGGAGGCCTCCTCCCCACCTGCAGGGCGGCCAGCAGACGCCGGGAAGAGGCCATCCTCCCAGGAGGTGCAGCCTGCCCAGACCCGGGAGGCAGGTCTGGGGGCCCCGGACAGCCCTGGGGGACCCCAGCCCTGGGATGCCATTGCTGGGGGCAGGCCGGGGCCCTCCGTCTGGGTGGCCCTGGAGGAGACCCTGCTCAGGTGAGCCGGGCCGGACGGGGCCTTGTGGAGGAGCCAGTGCAGGGCCTTCCGCAGGGGCCACATCATTCGTTCACTCGTTCATTCAGTGCTACTGCGCCTGCGGTGGGGGGCTGGCCTGATTGCCAGAGGGCCCAGCACCTGCCTTCTGGAAACTGCCCGTTGGTGGGGGTGCACATCCAGAGCCCATCAGTTTGGGGCATGGATGACGGGGGCCAGGTGAGCACCCTGGAGGGGCAGTGACCCAGTCTGGGCAAGCAGGAGCACCTCCAGGGAAGATGAGGAGGAATTCTGGGAGGATGGTGCTGGGGAGCCGGTGGGCATGGCCTTTGTGGGGGCGTGGCCTTGGGTTGTGGGCATGGCCTGTGGTGGGCGGCAGGAGGCCAGGCCTGCAGGCTTCTCTTTGCTGTCTTGATAGAAACAAGGGCCCTTTGTGTGGCCGCAGGACCAAAGCCCCCTGCGGTTCAGTCTCTAACCTTATGGCCCTCATGGCCCCCCCAACAGAGGCCCCAGAGCCAGTCTGGGTGGGCGGGACACCTCCAAGGCACTGTGGCCTGGGCTGGTCAGTCCTCTGGGTCCCCGGGTGTACCCCACCCTGCACATCCCCACGAGGGCACTGCGCAGGTGGGGCGTGCGAGGGAGGCCCCACTGCAGCCCTTGAGAGGGCCAAGCGATCAGTGCATTAGAGGAAGGATCCAGCCCTGAGCCTGCAGGCTGCCCGCCTGCTCTCTGAACGTCCCTCTGCCTGTCCCTCATGGGCCTGGGCTGTCCTCTGTCCCACAAGGGGGCTGTGGGACACACGCCCCACGGCAGGCTGCCTTCTCAGCCCACTTGCACTGTTCAACAGCTCCTTTCACCCTCTGGGCATCCTGGGCACAGAGCAGCCGGACCCCTGGACGGTGCGTCTGGCCACCTCGGGGGTTGGGATGTATGAAGTGTGACCTCTAAGTGGCAGTTTAGGCTTCGGGCTCTGGCCCTGGCTCCACCCACCATGTCTTGGCCGACTGACCAGGTGACTTGACCCAGCTGTGCCTCAGTGTCCCCCTCTGGGTGTCCCCCACTGTGCCTCTTGGGAACAGGGCCTGGCAGGGACAAGGGCACAGCTCGTGCCCCTAGATAGATCTAAAGATGTGGGGGCATCGCTGTCCATCGCACTCAGCACTCGGCCTGCAGCCCACTCACGGGCCGGGCACCTGGGACGGACCGCTGGGGGCTGCCGGGCTGCAGGGCCCGCATCTGCCGTGTCCCCTCTCCGGCTGCTCTCTGCTCGGCCTTCTGGGGCTCGCCGAGTGAGCTGACTTCTGTGAGCCCTGCCCAATACGGGCACGCCTGCAGCCCTGGCTTCCCATGTCCTGCCCCTGTCCCTGCCCCACCAGGCTCTGTCACCTTGGCTGGGTGGCCGCCCTCCCTGAGCCCCAGTGTCCACAGTCCTGGGAGGGCTGCCAGGACTTCTGCTGGGGCTGGCCTTGGGGGCACAGTGCGTGGGAAACTGTGCACAGGGCCCCACACAGGAGCTGCCCAGTAGTCCCAGCTCCTAACCCCACGACCCTTGCTGAGCCCCAACGACGTACGGGCCCTGCTGGTGCTCTCAGGGCAAGTAAAAGTGAGGTCAACGTGAGCCACTCGTTGCTCCTGGAGGAGACGCAGTGGGGGCTGCTCAGCACGGTGGGGCCAGGCCGTAGCAGTGAGTGTAGCAGCCGAGGGGGGCCCCTCGGAAGCCGCTGTTTTGGTCGGCTCGGGCTGCGTAACACAACGGCACAGACCACGCAGCTTAAACACCGGACATTTGTTTCTCGCAGTTCCAGGCGCTGGACGTCTGAGGTCAGGGTGCCAGCATAGTGGGGTTCTGGTAGGGGCCGTCTTTCAGGGTTACACACGGGGCAGGTGGGATACAGGGCAGAGAGAGAGAGAACTCTGGTCTCTTCTCATAAGGGCACCGATCCCATCTCAGGGGCCAAACCTCATAACCTCGTCTAACCCTAGTCACCTCCCAAGGCCCCGCCTCCTAACACCATCACACTGAGGCTTATGTATATGAAGTTTGGGGAACACAGACATTCAGTCCACAACAGTGACGTTTGAGCAAAGACTTGAGGGAGAGGGGGGAGTGAGCCGTGAGCTTAAATGGAGGAACAGCAGACCAGGCAGAGGGAATAGCTTGTGCAAAGGCCCTGAGGCAGGAGGAGCCTAGCAGGGGAGGCTGTGTCTGGAGCAGAGTAAATGAAGGGAGACAGTAGGGGATGGGGTTGAGTGGGGCCTCACGGGCCCTTGTGTAAGCCCCCAGCCGCACCAGTGGGGCCCCTGCAGGGAGGAGCAGAGGAAGAATAAGATCTAACCCAGAGCCTAAGGCGTCTCTGGCCCCTGGATGGAGAAGGGACTGCAGGGCAAGGCTGGGGCAGGGAGGCAGGTGAGAGACATGTGACTCAGGTCCCAGCCAGGTGAGGTGAGTGGAGGTCAGATTCTGGGGCTCTTGAAGGTGGAGCTGCCAGGATTTCAGAAGCAGAGAGGAGGTGAGGAAGGAGCTGGGGGCACGGCTCGAGCAGCTAGAAATCTGAGTTGCCTGACTGAGCCGAGGTCAGGATGGGGCGTGTCCTGGTGCCCGCTGGGGACAAAAGTGATGGGGAGGGTGCCGGTCAGACTCGGGAAGGGGTGGGGCGCAGCTCAGGGAGGTTTCCAGGCCTTACCCTCTGGTGGGAGGGGCGGGAAAGGAGCCAGTGGTCAGGGCCGCTGAGCCAAGGGCGCGGGCCGTTGGAGCCGCCGGGTCCGGGACGCCTCGGCCCGCTCTCCAGACAGAGGGTGCATTTAGCGGGGCCGTCCGCCCTGGCCGTGTGGGGACCCGCCCCGGAGCCGGAGGCAAGCTGCGTGTCAGAGAGGCGTTTCAGTCTCTGCCACGGGCCAGGGACCGACTGTGCCAGGTCTTGGTGGAGGGCCAGGTGGGGCAGCAGCAGCCGTGCAGGGCGCAGAGCTCAGCGGACAGCGTGGGGAAACCGAGTCAGGCCCCCAGGGTGTCAGGAGGCAGCCAAGAGAGACGCCCTCAGCCAGCCCATGGCGGGAGATGGAGCAGGGTTCTCGCCGGCTGTGGTGAGTGAAGGGCCCTGCGCAGTCCTGCCCATCGTGGGGGCCGCTCAGCCTCTGGGACGGAGATGGCCTGTCTACTGTTCCCGTCGCTGCACATGGCGGGTGGGCAGTGTCCCCAGGCACCGTCTGCCTTCCTCAGCGCTGCCTTCCTCATCCAGGCTGGGGGTGGGCAGCAGGGGACCCCCCCCACCCCAGTCGCTGCCCCATCTTCAGCCTCGCGACCCGGGGCAGGCTATGTGCCCTGAGGCTGCTCCTCTGCTCGGCGCCTGGCTGAGTCTGCCAGCCACGGGTGCTTTTCAGGGGGCAGGGAGCCTTGCCTGGGGGCACTGGTGTGGGGGCGGGAGGGCAGCAAATGGCCCTAAGTCCTGGGCCACCTTGGTGCTTCCGGGAGCTGCCGGCTGCCCCCTGGTTGCCCCAGACGGCAGCTGCAGACGCTGTCCGGGAAGAGAATCGCTGCATCTCCTCCCCAGGCTATCTCACTTCTCGGCCTCTGGGGAGCAGGGGACAGAGTATGGCTCCCTGGGACCCCAGAGGCCAGGACCTGGGGAAGGGCAGAGGTGCCCACACCACCTCCCCCGGCCAGCTGTCGACCACCTGCTCAGTTAGTTCTTAGGAAGGCCTGGCCGTTCAGTTTGGGCTGGTGTGAGTGACGGGCTGCTTGAGCCGGCTCCCCTCCCTCTGGGGACTGTGTCCCAGGGAGTGGGTATGGGCCCAGGCTTGGGTCGGGATGCCCTGCTGAGGGCTCCGCCTGCCTCCTACCACTGCCAGCTGCGGCCATGCGCTGGGCTGCGCTGTTTTGCTACCTCACGCAGCCCGGGGCTGGACAGGAGGCTCCCTGGATCCAGCTCCTAGACCATCCACCACAGGCGTCCAGCCCAGCTTCGTGGGTGGAGCCCGTGTGTGGCGCTAGGGGTGACCACAGGGGGCAAACCGTCGTATCCATGGCTGCAGGTTGCTGGGCGCCCAAGACACGCCAGGCGCTGTGAATGCATGCCCCCTGCACGGCTGGCATGTGCCTGCTGGCCCTGTCGGGGAGTGCCCCGACGGAGGGGGCCACTGAACTCCAGAGAGCGGGGAATGGGTCCCAGGTCAGGGAGTACTAAGCTGGGACCCTCAGAGTGTCCACTGAAGCCTGAGGCCTCACTTGCTGTACCCGTTGTGCTTCCTGGCCTCACACAATCTGGCCCTTGGGCATGAGCTCCTGGACGCCCTGTCCGTGCCCAGCATATGTCTGCAGGTGGAGAGTCACTCGGCTCCAGGAGGATCTGGCCTGCCCACAGTGCGGCCGGGTGACAGGTGAACGGTGCTCTTTGAAGGCAGGCGCAGGGCAGCTGAGCCGAGTCTCAGGCCCGTGGTGGCACAGACGCGGGAAGAGCGTTTCAGGGCAGGGAACAGTGCGAGCTAAGGCTGGCAGGGAGGCCCCGGGTGTGGGCGGGAAGAGAGCTGGGGCCTCCGGGGGAGCACCAAAGCTAGACCCCACCCAGGCCCCTACAGGGTCCGCTCCATCTCAACGCCTGCCCGCTTGTCCACTCGGGAGGCACAGTGGGCCTGCGGACTCTGCATTTGCGTCTCCATGGGGCAGTGAGGTGGGAAGCTCGTCCCCAGCCTTCGGGGTGCAGCTGATGATCCTCAGCTCCTGGAGGGCCCGGCCCCGGCCACCAACCTCGAGGCCAGGGGTCTGTGCGGGGCTGACCGGGCCCACTGTCTTTCAGGGGCCAGGCCCAAGAGGACACAGAGGCTGAGTGCGGAGACCTGGGACCTGCTGAGGCTCCCCCTGGAGAGGGTGAGTGGGCTCTGGCAGGCGGCGGGGGGCACGTCGGGACAACCTCAGCGGAGTGGCAGCAGCTGCAATTGGAAGTAGATCGCGGGCAGCAGGTCCATGTGGCCGGGGCAGTGTTTGCTGAGCTGCCAGCCCTGCCTCGGCTCCTGTCCGTGTCATGTCCCCTATGATGGGAGACAGACGTGCCCTCTGTGGCCTGAGACCATGGACAAGCCATCTGTCCCTAGAGAGACCCCCACAAGGCTCTGTGGTACCAGAGCCCACTCCCTCCCACCTTACTGCAGGGTCCTGCCAGCCATGTGCCCTGGGGAGAAGCCACAGTCCTTACACATTGTAGACCGCTGCCCACCCTCCCCCCCGGCCACTGTCCTCGGTGTCCTGGCTGGCCCTCACTCCCGGCTGCTCTGTGCCCATTGGACGCTGCCCTATGGGGGAGCAAAGCTGTCACAGGTGGAGCAGCTAGGACTCGGAGCCCCCAGACAGATTCCGGGGCTGGCGGGGTTGGGCCTGGGCCTGATCTGGACGTGCCAGGGGTGGGTGTTTTGTGACCCTGGGGAGTGGCGTAACCTCTCTGAGCCTCTGGTTCCTCCAGTTAGACTGGGTTCAGTTGTGGACGTCCATGGGGGGCTCTTGGGGGACAAGGCTCAGGGCGGCCCACGGTCACTTGTTGCTTAGTGTGGGAAGGCCAACATTTGGGCCCTGACATCCTCCAGTGCCCTGTGTCGCCTTGCCCAGCCCCCACTTAGGGTCCTGGGGTGGGGAGCATTGGTTCAGAATTGCTGGTGGCCCCCACCCACACCTGGCCTTCCTCCCCCTCCCCAGGAGCAGAATGGAGACAGCCACCATTCAGGGGACTGGCGGGGGCCGGGCAGGGACCTGCTCCCCCTCCCTGTGAGGAGCAGGAAGTACCAGGAAGGGCCAGACACCGCTGAGAGGAGGCCGCGGGAGGGCGGCCACTCCCCGCTGGACAGCGCGGACGTCCGGGTGCAGGTGCCTCACACGGTAGGCGACTTCTTCCTGGTTGCCGACAGGGAGTCCAGGGTGGGGCCTCCACCACACAGCAGACCTGGGTGGCTGGGCCGGGCCACTCCAGGGGGCAGAGGTTGTGGCCCTGTGCTGTCCCTTGGGACCTGGTGGGCACAGGGCCTGCTGACAGTCCAGGGTACTCAGTGCAGGGACAGTGTTTGATCGTCAGCTGCACTGGCCTCTGTGACCCCAGGCCACACAAGGAGCTGGACTGGACTGGACTGGAGGCCTTGTGGGGTTTGGAGGCGACAGCCCAGCCAGGGACTACAGGACAGCTGGGGGCGGGCAGCTCAGGTCCTTGGGCCCAGCCAGCAGCCCGTCCTAGGGACACAGTGAGCCTACGGAGGCACATGGACAGGTGGGGCCTAGGTAGACAGGTGGCTGGGGGATAGAGAGATGGGGGACAGCTGCAGGAGGGGTGGGTGGCCATGGTCAGGCAGATGGACAGGTGGGGGATGGAGGGTGGGGGGCTGGGCCTCTTGCTGCCTGGCGGTGCCCCACTGTGCCCAGGAGCCAGGGCCGGCCTCTCCAGACTCAGGAACTGGTCAGGGTTTGAGGGGCGCAGAGGAGCAAACCTGCGTGCCTGGCAGAGCCCGGATTCAGAGGTCAGCCTCGAGCCCTCCATGCAGAACACCTGGGTCCAAAACTCTGGGAATTAGTCTAAAACCAGTTCCCTCCAGGGGCTTAGTCAGCACCTTTCTGGCTGCGAGGGGGTGGGTGCCGGGTTGATGTTCTCAGCCAGATAGCTGCATCGCACCCGTCTTTGCCACGAGCCTGCAGACGCCTCCGCCGACCCCATTTGACCCTGCTTGACCCCGTTTGACCCCAGTGTTCACCGTCCGATGGGCCACCTGCCGGCCAGGTTCAGTGTCCGTAGAGTGAGAGACAAGGAGGGGAGGAACGCACCTGGGGAAGGCGAGGGGCTCCCTGCAGGGTGGGGGCTGCAGTCTGCCCAGGCGGATGGGGCTGTTACTGACACTGCCCCTCCCCACCCCAAGCTGAGTTCAGGGGCCTCACCACCAGCACAGTGGAACCTTCAGGGTCTGAGGAGGCAGCCTGAGGGGCCCTGAAAACTTTTCCAGGGTGGGGCATGGGGAGCAGGGCTGGGCCAGCCCCAAAGCTCAGGGCCAGAGGAGTCATGGAGTGGGCCCAGCCAGCAAGGGCCTGGGCAGCAGAGGATCGTCAGCGCCGGCTACTGGGGAGCCATGGCCGGCTCTGGAGCGGGATGGGCCTGCCCAGGGCCGAGCAGGGGCTGGGCAAGGCCTGGCTTGTGCTTCATGGCCCCCACTGCCTGAGCGTGTCCATCACGGACCGTCCTTACTGGATGACGGCACCATCCACACCTGCCCTTGTTCGTGTTGCGAAGCGTGGGCTGAGCAAGGCGGGCGCCAGAGCCTGGTCCCCAGTGGCCCAGGCCCCCCGCAGCAGGGAGAGCGAAGAGAGACTTGTCTTTGATTCCCCCACACCCCGAAATCACATCAGCCTCTCGGCATGAGGACTATTTTTAAAGTCTCCCCAAAAAGACCACCTAGCGAAGCCATGTGCCCATGATCTTCCCGTCCTGGCCGTCTCAGAGCCTCGGCCCCAGAGGCGGGCCCTGGAAAGGGGAAGCCAGGCTAACCAAGCCAGGATGTGGCTCCTGGTGGCCCCAGCCCCCTGGTCCTGGCGGGGCTGAGCGGCAGACCAGCACAGTGAGACCCACTCGTCTGTCCACGTGTAGTTCTGGCCCAGCCGTGTCCCTGGTGCTGTCCCCAGGCCCCTTCTACCAAAGAGACGACAGCCGGTGCTCGGGCTTGTCACGTGTAGCACGTTAACAGCAGCTCTAAGAGGGGAAACTCAGGCACAGAGTGGCAAAGAAGCTGGCCTGAGCGCGTCCAGCCAGGAACAGTGGAGCTGTGGTTCCGAGGCAGGGTCAGCTCCTGGCAGCCCTGGCGTGGCCCCCAGAGAACTCAGGGGGCTCCAGGCCATGGTCCTACAGCTGGTGGCCCGGACCCTGATGGCGGCCTGAGCCCCCTGCTCGCCAGGCGCTGGACCCAGCTCCCCCGAAAGGAGGCAGCGCTGGGGGCCGGGCCTGGGCTCTAGGGGCCCCTTCTTCCCTGGGTTGTGTTGGAGGAGGCCACCCGGCAGTGCTGAGGTCGCTGTGGAAGGAGCAGGCCAGAGAGGCCCCTTGGAGGGGGTTCCGCGGTCGCCCGTCCTCCCCACCTACCCCATGGGGGCGCACACCAGCTCCCCCGACCCCCCGTGTGCTCAGGCCGCGCAGGGCCCCAGCACTGGGCTGACGAAGGTTGTACTGCGAGCGGGGACGGGCTGTCCTGGGAGCCAGCCAGAGGCTCAGACTCCACAGGCCTCCTGAAGCAGGAGAGGACAGCGATGGGGCAGCGGGAGGCTGGGCAGAGGCCAGGGGGCCGTGGTGGGGGGTGGCGGCCATGTGGCGTCAGTGTCAGGCCACACGGCCCTTGCCAACGGCCACCCAGGTCTAGGATGGAAAGGACCCAGTCCGTGTGGCCACTCACCAGCTGTGGGCCGCGGCAGCCCCGGCCTCGGGAATCGGGCCCAAGAGAGGCAGCTTCTCCCGCTGTCTGGCTTGGGAGGAAGCGGGGGCCTGCTGTCAGAGGGAAAACGCTTTCCAGACGGGCTCCCACCCCCCGCCGCCCCGGCGTGACTGCCCGCAGGCCCCGAGCAAGAGGGCTCGAGCGCGCTGGGGGAAGGCCATCTCGGGTGTTTACGGAGCACGCGCACAAGTGTGTGTATGCGCCTCTGTGTGTGTGTGTGTGAGCCTGTGTGTGTGTAAGCGCCTGTGTGTGTGTGAGCCTCTGTGTGTGTGACCATGTCTGTGTGTGTGTGTGTGAGCTTGTGTGTGTCTGTGTGTGTGAACCTGTGTGTGCGTGAGCATGTCTCTCTGTGTGTCTGTGTGTGAGCATCTATGTGTGTGTGTCTGTGTGTGTGAGCCTGTGTGTGTGTGAGCCTGTCTCTGTGTACATGAGCATGCCTGAGTCTGTGTGTGTGAGCCTGTGTGTGTGTGTGAGTCTGTGTGTGTGAGCCTGTGTGTGTGTGCGTGAGCATGTCTCTGTGTGTGTGTGTGTGTGTGAGCGAGCACAGCGTGGGTGGGCGGGGACAGGGAGGGGCCGTCACCCTGGGCCCTATTTAAGCATCAAGTTGACAGGCCCCGTGGGTCTCGGCAGCGAGGCGGCACCGGGCGCCACAGGCAGGGTGGTGCACGGGTGCCTTGGCATCCTGCTCAGCTCCACGTGGCCGAGCACCCCGAGTAGCGCCTGGCTGCTGCTGGAGAGAGCTGCGGATCCCGCGTGAGTGTGGGTCCCCGACGCAGGTGGGGGCTCCGGTGCACACGGGCCAGCCTCACGGTGGGATGCTGGGCTCGGGCGGGGCACAGCTCTTCTCCTGGGGGCGGGGGGAGTGAACAGTCAGTGAGTGGGTGTTACCTGGGGGGCTGTGTGGTCGGCCTGGGGATGAGCGGTCGGCTCCCTGGCGTCCTCGCCTAGGCCAGTTCCATGGGGGGAGAGTTCCAGCTTGTTCTGCCCTGCCCAGCTGTCCCCCAGCCTGTCTTCAGCCCCTACCCTTGGTCCTGGGCGGCTCAGGAACCGTGGCAGCTGCAGCTCTGGGGGCTGGCCAGGCAGGCTGCGGGGGGCAGCTGTGCTGGGGGTTGGCTCCTTCCTCCCTGGGAGAAACTGGGCTGAGACTCCAGCAGGAGGAGCGGGAGTGAGGCTCCAGGAGGACCTCTGAGACCTCCAGGATGGAAGCAGCCCGCGTCTGGGGCAAAGAGGAGGCTGCAGTCTGGGGATAGGCCCCAGGTCCCCTGCATGTGTCCTGCTGGGGCCCAGGGTGGGGTCCTGAGCCAGGGGTGCAGGCCCTTTGTGCTGTCCGGAGCTCACTCTGCACCTGTGGTCTCAGGCCCAAGGTGCCCGCACAGGGGAAGTGTCATCCCTTACAGGTGGCCCCGGCTCGGGGAGGGTGGGGGCTGCCAGCCCCAGGCCAGTGCCAGGGCTCAGGCCTCTCTTCCAGTCCCGGCCACAGTGCTGATGGGGCCACAAGAGGCCTCGGGGCAAGCCCCCTCTCCTTCAAGTGTACCCCTTGAGCCCTGAATTCCAGCTCAGGGAGGCTGGAGGAGTGTTGGGGTCCCGGGGTCATGCCTGTCTTGGGAAGGGCCTGGCTCCATTTACCTGGCCCACAGTCTGCCTGCAGCACCCCAGCTGGGGCCAGATGCCGGGGCTGGGGCCCGAGAGCAGCAACTGTCCTCTGTAGCAGGGCTGTGCTGTGCTCACTCCACATCTGGCTGAGCCCGGGTCCCCCACAACCACTTGGCCCCAAACAGCCTGGGAGCAGATCCCACGACCTCCTGGGGGAGGCGTTTGTGCGCCCCCACCAGAATGATGTTGGCCCCCGGCTGCCAGGCCTTCAGGTCCTGGAGGAGGCCCCACCCAGGTGCAGCCCTGGGCTGCAGCTTCTCTGCACCGGCTCTCCCTTCCTCCAGGCCCAGGGGGGCTCAGGGGGGCCGGGCTGCAGGAGAGCAGAGCCCTGGAGGGGGCGGTCTGCCGGTGGGGCAGAGGGGTGAGGGGGGACCTGAGAGCCCAGAGCCTGGGTGGAGTCTCTCTCCTCCCACCTGCCACCTGCCAGCACGGCCCTCAGCACACACTGGCAGGACCGCCTGTTCAGCTGCCCCTCCCTGCCCATGATGCGCCCCCAGGCCCTCCTGGCCTTCAGAGACCGCACTGCCCCACAGCCTGAGCCCGGCTCTGAAGGGCCCTCAGCTGCACTCCGGGAGCCCAGGCCGGGCCTGCTTGTGGTGGAATCCGACCCTGCTCCTTGCGACTGTGTGACCTTGGGAGGCTGTGCAAGCTCTCTGGGGCTTGGCTGCCGCCTCTGTGCAACGCGCTGCTGGTGGGTTGTCAGGAGTTTGAGGAGTCACACATTTTGGGCAGCACTGACACCCAGTAGGTGACATCTTTGCTGCCATGGTCTCTCCATGAGCCCAGCTCTGACCGGGCCCTGAAGAAGCCCCCAGCCAGCTGAGAGATGGACGGGCCAGGGCTGGGCAGGGGACACTGGCTTCTGAGGGGGGTAGGTGTGGTGCTGATTTGCAGCCAGAGGGTCCTCTGGAAGCCGGCCCATGCACCATCAGCCCTCAGGGCCCTGGACCGGGCCTGGTGAGGCTAGGCAGGGAGTGGGGGCCCCAAGAGACCACCAGGCCCTCCAGCCTCCCCTTGCATGGATGTGTAAACTGAGGCCCAGAGTGGGAGCAGGCTTGCCCAAGGTCACCCTGCCAGTAGGACTCAGCCAGGCCCAGTGACCTGGTCTCACGCTTCTCTCCCCACCCCCACTCCCTTTGGAACTGCTGCTTCTCCGAGGGCCACCCACCCCACCGTCTTAACATCACCTGTGGGATTTGCCCAGGTGCACTGGGTCACCCCGGGGTCAGCCTCCCGCCATCTAGGCTACACACTGAGTGTCTCCCAGAGTCCCCATGGTTCAACTGGCAACCCAGTACTCCCAGCCTGGCGCCCAGGCTCTGCGCCCCCAGCCACCCAGAGCAGATGTTAGCATCTTCTCTCTAGTCTGAACACCCCACACCCAAGGGCCTGGCCCTCACACATCTGTTATCCTCGGGCCTGCCCATTGGTCTAGGACCTTGTAAACATGTCCAAACCCTACGAGGGGTGGCACTGAGGTAGAACACAGGAGCCGGAGCCCTCAACTCCCCCACCTCGGGCTCTTTGCCTTTGGTGATATGACCTGACATTCCTGGCACCTCTGGGTCCACCATCATCACTGCTGGGGCCCCGACACTGACCACTGCGAGTGTGTCTACCAGCCAGCAAGGCTCCCTGCCTGCTGAGAGCCCCAATCCCCTCTCTCACTCACGCGTGTTTGTTCATTCGGCAGGCACTAGTGAGTGCTGTGCTGGGGGCCAGGGCTCCAGAGGTGCCCAGGGACAGGTGGCGCTCATTGCAGGGGGCTGACACAAGTGCCTGACAGAGGCCTGCTGGGAGGTGGTGGTGACACTGAACTGGGGGGAGGGGGTGCTGGGGGGAGGTGTTCCCGGCTAGGCAAGTGGGGGTCACGGTGGCAGGGTGTGGGTGGCCGGGGGAGGGGCAGTGACCTGTCCGGGGAGGATGATGGAGGCCTGCATGGGGGTGGCAGCCGAGGGAGGAGAGAGATGGTGGTGGTGCCGGGGAGAGGAGGAAGGGGCAGCGGGCACAGGTGGCTACTGGCCAGAGGGGGAGCAGGTTTGGGGTAGGGTGGCCGGCAGGTGGCAGATGAGGGTCCTGACCTTTGCCCAGGCCGAGCAGCCCCCCGACTCGTGTGCAGGGGTCTGTGAGGGGCTGCTGACCACAGCACGGCCAGTTTGGCTGGGCCGAGCTGGTGCTGACGGCCCCCACCCCCGCCCCCAGAGTGTCCCTCGGGCCCCGTCCGCTGACGAGGAGTGCTTCTTTGATCTGCTGAGCAAGTTCCAGAGCAGCCGCATGGACGACCAGCGCTGCCCCCTGGAGGAGGGCCAGCCCGGGGCCGCCGAGGCCACGGCTGCCCCCAACTTGGAGGAGAGGATCGGTGAGTGCCTCCCCCGGGAGTGCCTCGAGGGGTGCAGGGGCCAGGGCCGGTCCCCCCCTCCATTGCACTGTCCCCGCAAGCCCTTGCTCCTGAGGGGCGGGGCAGACCAGCTGCAAAGTGCCCCTTGTCACTGTGAGCTCCCGTCCCCCGCCGCCTCGCCCAGAGCAGCATCCTGGGAAGCATGTGATCATCCCGCCTCCGGAACGTACCGTGTCAGGCGTACTGGCGGTCTTGGAGTGGGCGTGGGCAGCAAGGCTTCCTCCTGTCACCTCCTGGGAGCCCCTGGAGGCGGGCGTGGGGCAGCTAAGAGCGGCTGGGGTCTGGGGTCACTGGAGATGCCGCTGGGAGCCCTATGCCCCCGGGAGTGTGGTGGGCTGGGCTGCGCTCACAGCAGTCAGAGCCCTTGCTGGCCCAGCCCGGCCCCGCCCAGCCTCAGGCCTGACCCGCAGTGGCCCTGCCGCAGCCCAGCCCTCGCTGACAGCCTCCCCCCAGACCGAGGAGTTCTTCGACCTCATCGCCAGCTCGCAGAGCCGCCGGCTGGATGACCAGCGGGCCAGCGTGGGCAGCCTGCCCGGACTGCGTATCACGCACAACAACCTGGGGCACCTGCGCGGTGACGGGGACCCCCAGGAGCCAGGGGATGACTTCTTCAACATGCTCATCAAGTGCCAGGTAGGCCTGCAGACCACAGCGGCTCCTATCCTTCCTTCCCACGCTGGGTCTGGGGACACCCCAGGGGCAGGAGAACAACAGGCTGGCTCAGCCAGTGTCACTGAGTGCCCACGGGTGCACAGATCCGGGGCCCTCCTCCTGGGACCTCCCCGAGAATGTCACCCCAGGATGTCCTCAGGCTGGCCACCCCTTACAGCGCAGGAGCTCGGAGCCAGGGGTCGCCAGGTCCTCAAGGTTGTGGCCTCGGGGATCCCCCTGCCTTCCACATCCAGACGGAGAAAACCAAGGGCCAGACAGCACCCCAGAGTGGGGAGGGCAGCAGGGGTCTGGCCATCACCGTGGGGTCCAGCCACCCACCCGTCTGGGCAAGGCTGAACAGCAGGCGGGTCTCAGGGTCAGGAAACCTTCAGAGAAACGTCTGGGGAGGGGGCAGCTGCTCGGCCGCTGTGAGTCCCCAGATCCGACATTCGTTCCCACAGAGGAGAGGAAAGTGCAGCCCTGAGCCAGTCAGAGGAGCCTCAAAACCAGCCCCTACCGAGAAGGCCCGAGCCCCCCGTCCGCACGCACGCACACCCTGGCAGCTGCGCTGGCTCCCCGCCCTTCTCCTCCAGGCCCTGCAGAGACGCCCAAACACCCCCTCGGCCCCCTCAGCCCCGCGCCGGCCTCAGCCCCCTGGTCCCACGGGGAGCCTTGGGCAGCTCCGCACGGCACGCTCCGGGAGCTGCAGTCCCTGGCCCTGTCCCCAGGACTCGTGAACACACCACTCTCAGGGGGTCTTGGGGGAGGCCCTGCAGGCCGCCCAGCAGGCTCATCTCCTGCCCAGTTCGCCCCACACTCCCCTTCAACCTGCCCTCGCTGGGCAGCTGTTCTTGGGGTCAGGGCTCCCAGCCAGAGCGCCCCAGAGCTGACTTCCCAGGCGGATCCTGGGAGGCCCGAGGCGGCCTGACCTGCCCTCCTGAGCGGGCACTGCCGCTGGACAGCAGCCTCTGCCTCCGAGTTGTCTGTGGGCCATTGACCACTGGGCCCAGGAGCTGGGGCGGCCCTCCAAGGCTTGGGGAGGGCGAGGCCCCCGACCCGCGTGTCTGTGTCTGCTCAGTCCTCCAGGATCGACGACCAGCGCTGCCCACCACCCGACGTGCTGCCCCGCGGCCCCACCATGCCCGACGAGGACTTCTTCAGCCTCATCCAGAGGGTGCAGGCCAAGCGGATGGACGAGCAGCGGGTGGACCTCGCTGGGAGCCCGGAACAGGATGTGGGCGGGCCGCCTGAGCCCCGACAACAGTGCCAGCCGGGCGCCAGCTAAGGCCTCACGCCCACCAGCCAGGCCCGCCCCACCCCCACTCCTGGACGCCGGGTTGGGGGCTCACAGCTGTCCGGGATGCCCATGGCCCCCCGAGAAGCCAAATCCTCCCGGGGCCATGGCTAAGGGCAGGCTGTGAGCCCACTGAGCCGGACACTGGGCACACAGCCCACATGGCGTCCCCTCCCCAGGGCGGCAGGCTCGGGCAGCTCTGGGGAAGGGCATGCTTTGGCCCGGGCCGGCCCCCACATGGTACACGGCTTCCTGCAGGCCGGCCCGGCCCAGCCTTGCCATCACCCTGGCCCCTGCCCCCGGCTGGGCCTTCAGC
Source organism: Equus asinus (assembly GCF_041296235.1). Classification (NCBI taxonomy): domain Eukaryota; kingdom Metazoa; phylum Chordata; class Mammalia; order Perissodactyla; family Equidae; genus Equus; species Equus asinus. Next base: position 11,409,941 of record NC_091799.1, read on the forward strand.
ATGTCGGCCCCAAACCCTGGTGCTGTCTAGACCCTCCGTGCCCTCTCCCTGCCCCCTGCCCAGCTCCGTCCTGCTGGCCAAATGTGAAACCCTGCCCCTCCCCCAAGCCCCCAAAGCTGTCTCTGAGGCCTCTTCTCTGGGCCATTTCTGTCCTCCCAAGGCTGGTCCCAGGGATGCCCGTGCACAGACATGCTTGCCCCAGTCCAGGCCTCTCCCCTCCGGGGGGGCGCCCTCTAGCCCCTCTTCCCTCCCTCCTACCCGGCTGGAGGAGGAGGAGGAGGAAGAGGAGGAGGAGGGCAGGCACGGAGAGCCCCGAGGCAGGCCCGGTGCCCCCCACCCTGACGCTTCAGGTCCAGCCCTGCCGTGCGCTGCCACCCTGTCTCACGCAGTGGGGAGGGATGGGGAGGAGCCCACCTTCCTCCACTCCAAGCCCCGCAGCCAGGAACGGGCCACCTGGTCCCGGGGATTCCGATTGGCAGCGAGGTCTGTCCCCCCAGGGTGTCAGGGCGGGCGGCGGGCGCGGGGCCTCCAGCTCTGCAGCCATGGGGGAGTCTGGGGTCAGCTCAAGTCAGCCCCGTCCCCCCATGAGCTCCCAGCCCTCACTCCCAGCAGCCGGGGGAGATGCCGTCCCTGCCTCGTCCCGTGGGGAGGGTCGAGTTGGCCCTCAGCGTGGGGCAGGAGTCAGGCCCCCTCGGGGACCGTGGCCTTGGCCCACCCCCTGTGGGGCCCACCACCAGCCTTCTGGAGCGTTCCTGGGGGGAGCCAGAACCCCACCCCCAGAGTGTGAGGCAGCACCTCCCTGGGGGCCCCGGCCCGGCCCCACGGTCCTGCTCTCCGAGCGTGGGGAGGCGGCAGGACCGCGCCCTGCAGCACAGCCTGGGGGCCTCCAGTGATGACCGCTCTGAAGGGGCGTGGGGCCCCGGGGGCAGGCGGGCTGGTGGGCATGGGACAGACGGAGCACAGGCCGTGTGGCCGCCCTGTACTTGAATGTACTGCGTATTTATTCCTCACACGTGTTTGCAATGTTGTCAGTAGGTCCTTTCAGACCCAAGAGGTACATTGTTTTTCTGTTTTTTCCCAAAAAATAAAGTCTGCCAAGTGAACGGTGTCCGTGTCAGAATTAGTGCTGGGGGGTGTCAATCCTTCGGGAGCCGCGGGCAACTGACCTCACTGGGTGAGCAAGCCTGCACCGCGCAGGCCCCGGGGCTCAGGAGCCACATCCACCCTCCCAGGTGGCCCCTGCTCCAAGCCCGCCACCACACATTGGCTGGGTCCCTAGAAACGTCCCAGGGCTGGGGGTCTCTGCTGTGCTCATCAGTGAGGGGGCTCAGGCTCAGAGGGGTTAAGCGCACTCCCAGGGACACGCAACCAGCAAAGGAGCAGTGTTGGCGCCCATGTGTCTCCCAGAGCCCGTGCCTTCATCCTGAGCCCCGCACTGTCCCCGGGAGCAGAGGACAGGAGCCAGAGCAGAGACTGTCCTGACGCCGGGACACGGCTGCGGGACGCGTGGAGCGTGCTGTGGGGGCCGGCCCTCCCGAGCGGGACACAGGTGAAGCCCTTGGCCTCCCCCTCGGTCAGCCCCCACAGCCGTCCATGGAGCTCTCATGGGCTGAGTTCGCTGCCACTCCCACCCAGAAGGCTGCGTCCCAGGCGACCAGTTCCATGGTGATCGCGGTCCAGCTGGTCCACAGGGCGAAGGAGCCCTGGGCCTGTGCTCCACGGGGGGCTCGCATCTGGGGACACAGCAGTGCTGGCGGTTGTGGTGTGTGCCAGGAAGGCCACCCCCACAGGCACTTCCCGGCCCAGACCCAACGCCGGGCTGGGAACCCCACCGCCTCCCCGCTCGCAGGAGGGGGCTGACTGAGGGCAGGTGGAAAGGGGGGCAGCCCGGCTCCCCGCCGGCATCTCTGGGTCCTGAAGTCGGCCACAGACATGGTGTCCCGGAGCCCTCAGCATCCGGGCCTCAGGCCAGGCTGACTGGAGCCCACGTTGCGGGCTGAGCCCCCACCTTCGTCTGCTCATGGACCCACAGAGCCAGGCTTCCCTGGCACTCAGAGGGAGACAAGTGACCCCGGAGAGGGGCAGAGGCCGAGGGTCCGTCCAGTGGGGGCTGCAGGGGAGGCTGACCAGTGAGCTGAGGAGCGAACGGGGGACTTCCGCTCCAGAAGCGCTGGCTAGGAATGCAGACCAAGCCTCGGAACGCCGCAAAAGACACTACACATGTGTGTCCCCAACAGCATCGGGAGCAGAAAGACCATCAGGAATCGCCCGCCAAAACCTAGTAGCGGCTGAGCCCCCAAGGGGTAGGCCCCCGCCTTTCAAGCTGCCTCTGTCCTGGGGCCTCGCCCATTTGAAGGAGGCTGCTATGGAGTCAGGGGCACCCTAGCCTCGCACGAGGCGGGCTCCCCGGACCACGGGGCACAGGCAAGATGGAGTGCAGCATTTGGAGGAGCCAGAGCAGGCCCAAGTCCGGTCCCCGGTGCAGCGTCTGTCCCTTGGCCACTCCTGTGGCTGTGGGCACGTGCCCGCCAGGCCGAGGAGAGGCCGAGTATGGCCCATGACGTGGGGGAGCTGGAACAGGACAGTTGCTGTACCCCAGCCTCTCTCAGGTGGCCCTGCAGGACAGCGAGGTGGGAGCCTCCCAAAGGTAAGGCCGTGCAGCACCTGGTCACCTGCTCTGCACCTGGAGAGCCAGTCGAGTCAGAATGCACGCAGATGCACAGGCAGGGGCTAGTAGCCTGGCTGGTGGCAGGGGCCTGGGAGGAAGAGTGTGGGCTCTGAGAGGAGGAGGATGTAGACAGGAGTGAGCACAGGCATGAAGACCTCTGTGGCACCAGTTAACGTCCAGGAGGAAGCCCCTGCCCCGAAGGGGCCCCAAACAACCAGGCACATCAGCCCGGCACGGCCACCCCAGGACCTGCACAGTGGACGGACCAGCAGGGTGGGCCCAGTAAGGTTCCCACTCGCCAAGGCGACCTGGCCAGGGCAGCTGCCAGCACCCCCGGGCCACGCAAGGGCGTGGTCAGGCCGTGATGGCACTGGCTGGCCGCTGGGCAGCAGGTTGATTCCGTCCTCCTCCACTGTAGCAGGGCTGCCTTCATCCTACCTGGACTCCTACACCCCAGGCATGCCCTTGCCTTCCCGCTCCCAGTACTGCCAGCTGGCAGAGTGTGGCCCACCCACCCAGGACCCACCTGGGACCCGCTAGCCACCTTAGAGCAAGGCGGTGCCGCTGCCCAGTAAGCTCAATGAAACACTGTGGAGGTGCAGCTGAGGAAGCAGCTTGGGGACGACCCCCTGTGAATACGGACACCCAAAACCAGTAGCTGTCATAAGATGCTGTGTCCCCAGTAGGAGAAACGCCTGGTCTGGGAGCAAGGGAGGCAGACAGGCCGGCTCACATCAGTGACCCACTGTGCAGGGAGCCCCGCTGCCCCTGACTTGCCCCACACCGACCACAGGAGGCCGGGGAGCTGCTGGGGGGTGTGGGTGGCACTGGGGAGAGCTGGCCCAGGGGCAAAGTCTGTGGGCAGGGGCTGCAGGAGGCGGGCAGGGCACGCAGAAGGCGGCCATCGTTCCTCCTGACATGGAGAAGAAAAGGCAAGGGTGGGTGAGGGTGGGGCCCAACACGGAGGGGCCCTGAGCTCCCCAGGGAGCTGTCACTAGAGCCCCCGCCCCCCAGAGTTCTCAGTGCTCGGAGAAGCCTCCGCAGGACAGTAGCACTGGGCGCCACATCTGGGTTAGCACGCTAAAGGCTCTGAGAAGTCCTGCAGGAAGAAGTAGCTTAGTGTCCTCTGACCCATCCACGCCTCTCTCTGTCTCCGGAAATGCCACTGTGGGATACGGGAGGTTGGCCCAGATGTGCGACTCCCTAATTTGACCCTTTGGAGAGGGTCCTGGACTGGGGCTGGGGGAGGAAAGATAGTGATGGGGGGGGTTGTGCAGAAACCAGAGGCGGCTTGGAGACAGGGAGTAGAGAACAGCAGAAGCCTGGAGGTGGCCACGTGTTCTAAAAGGCAGGTTTTCTTGTTCAGGTGTGGTGAGGCCAACAGCTCAGGACAGGGCTGAAACGACAGTCAGTGATACTCGAAGATCCAAGAGGAGGGGCACGCCACGCTGCAGGGACCACTCGGGGAAGCAACGGGGTGGGGTGGGAGGCGGGCGAGGGGAGGTTCCTGCGGGAAGGGCAGGCAGAGGCAGCGGGCCTCCAGGCGTTGGGGCTGCCCCTAGTCTGGTACCCGGCCCTGGGGTGCACCCACAGGCAAGCCTTTTACTATCTCTAGGAACCCTCTAACCTGGGAGGGGCCGGCCCAGCCCAGCTATCTAAGCCTCAGAGACAAGAAAGCAAAGGACACAGTCAACACACACGGCTGCCCCCGGGTCTCAGTTTCCCCATCCACAGAGGGAGGCCTTGGCCTGGGCGGCCCTCCTAGGTCTAGCTCAGCACTCTCAGCCCCCTGGGCCTCCACAAATTCTGGTCCCAACCCTCTGGAGGCAGGGAGGCAGCCAGGCCAAGGCCCAGTGCCACCCCCTCGGTGCCCCTGCGGAGGAGCAGGCCCAGGGCTGACTCAGCCCCTAAAATGACGACAGTCCCCACAAAAGGCACAGGAGGCTCTGGGTGGGAGTAATAGAGGGTTGTTTGCCAAGAGGAGGACAGGGGGTAATCGAGTCAAAGCTCGACCTGCCAACGCCCCGGAGAACAACGCTGACACTCCGAGTGCCGACACGGGGCGGTGATCAGGAGCTCGGATCCTGCCAGCACCCCACGGGACTGTGGCTGCTGATTCATGCTGAAGGTCACACAGCCCAGAACACTCCTGGAAATAAACTCGCTTTCATAAACACAGGAACATCCTGAGAAGGCAGTCAAACAAGGCTGGGAGACAAATCGCACGCCCCAGGGCTGGGGGCGCACCTGAGGGGTACTTGGCCCCCCCGCCCGTCAGACAGCAGCCCCAGCGCCCACTCCCCTCCCCACCATGGCCGCCGGGCCTGCCTGTGGCAAGGAGGGCAACGCGGACTGCTAACTTTGTTTGGCCAGTGGCCAAGGGTCAGGGCTGAGGTCAGCACTGGCTCCCCAGCGCTGTCGAGAGGGCATGCAGGGGACAGCAGGTGGCACAAGAGGAAGGAGAATCTGTGGGGCTTCCCTGCGTCTGGCCAGAGGGGTGGCATCAGCACCCCTGCGGGTCCAGGAGGGCCCAGGGAACAGTGACTAACTGGCCATCCTCTCCAGGCTTCTCCCCTGAGCCAGCAAGACTGCGGCATGACTGAGCCACCCCGTGCCTGTCCTGAGTCTTCTCTTCCACCTGTACACCTGACAGGGTGACACCGTGAGCATCTTCATCTGCAGATGGGAAGGCAGAGGCTCAGAGAGGCAAAGTGACCTGCCCCAGACCACAAAGTCACAGCCAGGAGGGGCTCAGACTCCACGTCCAGCCCCTTCCCACTTAGACATGGCCTGCATCACGCAAGTACAAGGGTGATTCCTCTGTGCAGGGTGACAGTGGTGGGCGGGGGTCCTGCAGCTGCAGAAGGCCCCAGCCAGCAGCCCCTGGAGGGAGTTCCTGTGAGTTATTCTGACTCCGGAACGAGCGACAACAGGAGCTCCAGACCCCAGCACCTGCAAGCAATGTCTGTTTATTGATAGAAAACAGTCCAAGTACAGAGAGGCCCACGGCTGAAGCATCCTTCTCAAAGGCAGAAGGTGGGGTCAGCTGGGCTCTGTCTTGCCAGAGTGGGTGGCATCCTGGTCCTCATCCCCTTCTGGAGCAGCAGTGGATTTGGGGGCCCCTGCAGCCTCTAACACCAGCTCCAGGGACCCCTCACTGGCCACTCGGCAAACCTTCTCCCCTCTGGCAGCCAGGATTTCTTCAATATTCCTGAGAGAGAGGGAGGCACCGTGACACTCCGGGCCCCAAGCCTGTCTTGCACCTTGGTCCCTCGAGAGCATCCCAAGGCCAGACTGGAGTCAAGAGCATGGGTCACTGCACTGGTGTGGCATCAGGGCCACTTCATGCTGACCCCGTGGAACCTTCTCCACAGCTCCCAGAGGCAGCTGCTATGACCGTCCCACTCTCAGGGAGAACTCTCAGGGAGCTGCCCAGGGCCACCAAGCCAGGAGGCTCCTGACCACCACCCTGCTCTGCTCTCCATGAGGGTGAGGCTGACCCTGCAGGCCCAGGGTCACCCCATCCCGAAGGCTGGTATGGTCAACCAGGCATCAGCAGAGGACGAGAAAGTGACACACTAGGATCCCTGCCCTGTAGCAGGCACTGGAGAAATCCTTGTAGGGTGAAGGAAGGACCCATAAGATGAGAGGGAGTCATTGCTTTAAGAGTCAATGTGGGGTCCAGCCCATGGCCGAGTGGTTAAGTTCATGCTCCGCTTCGGCAGCCTGGGGTTTTGCTGGTTCTGATCCTGGGCACGGACATGGTGCCGCTCATCAAGCCACACTGAGGCAGCATCCCACATGCCACAACTAGAAGGACCCATAACTAAAACATACAACTATGTACCAGGGGGGCTTTGGGGAGAAAAAGGAAAAATAAAATCTTTAAAAAAAAAAAAAAAAAGTCAATCTGGTCTGATCCCCTCACTTTAGGGGAGGCCCAAGGCCCTGATATGATTCAGGGGCTGCCTGCCCTGAAGGATGTCAGTGAGGGTGGAGGTCAGGCAGTGGAGCAGGGCCAAAGGGCAGAGGACTTGGCAGATAAAAACATGCTTGGGCATCCTTACACCAAGAAGTTATCTGTGGTGTATCTGAAATCGAAATGTGAATGCCCTCCTGTACTGTTAAAGGTGGAGGGATGGATTCTGTAAACCTCATCAGGAAGGGTGCCCAAGGGAGGCTGCATGAGGCCTCTGACCCAAGAACCACCAGGCCAGCCCTGCCACACAGGCCCCCATGCCCGACCCCACCCAAGTGGCCTCACCTCTTCCCATCCAGATCGGAGAACCAGCCCAGGTTGTCGGCGATGATGTGGTGGTTCTGGCAGCCAGGGCAGGTCACAATGACCACACCCTGGTGATAGGCTAACTTGGAGATGCGCTTGGAGGACCGAGTCCCACAGACCTGGCAGAGAAGCCCCGCAGGTGAGGCGGAGCACCTGGCCTGGCCCCGCCCCCTGGAAATCCCCGCCCACTCTGAGGACTAGCTCCACCCGAGGACAGGGCCAGCCCTCTCCCTGAAGAGCCTGTCCCCAGAGGGATAAGCCACCCCTCCCCAAGAGCCTCTCCTGCCCCTCGCCTGGAAGGGCCTGCCCCTGAGGGAGAGCCCCACCTCCTGGAGATAGCCCTGCCCGCCAGGAAACAGCTCCATCCCGCTCCGCGAAGGCCCCGCCCCTGAACATAGCCCCACCCCTCTCAGGGGAAGGCCCCGCCCCAGATGAAATAGCCCCACCCCTCTCCAGGGACGGGCCCCCCCCGAGGGAATAGCTCCACCCCCTGACGGCAGGCCACGCCCCCGGGGAAATAGCCCCACCCCTCTGCCAGAAGGTCCCGCCTCCTGGAAATAGCCCCCGCTCCCGGGGATACCCCCCGCCCCTCTCCCGGAAGAACCCGCACACTGGTGTAGCCCCGCCTCCTAGGAGATAGCACCACCCATCTCCTGGAAAGCCCCGCCCCCTGCGGGTAGCCCCGCCCCGCGAACAGGCCGCCTCCGCCCGCAGCGCCATCCAGCGCCAGGGGCGGGCCCGGCCTCGCCCGCGCCGCGCGCCCACCTTGCAGGTGTAGACGAGCTGGTAGTGCGCCGCCCCGGGCCCCGGATCGGAGCTCCAGCGCCGCCAGTCCCAGCCCCAGGCCCGTCTTCTCCCCGCGGCCTCCGGGCGGGCCCCGCGCCCCCACAGCCGCCTCAGGCCCGGCCCCCGGGGCCGCGCCTGGCTCCACAGCGTCGGCACGAGGCGCAGCGCCGCCCGCAGCATCCCGCCCGCCGGCGCCTGCCGCCCCGCCCCCCGCCCCGCCCCCCGCCCCGCCCCCGCCGCCGAGGCCGCGGCGCCGCCATCTTGGACGCGGGCACGCGGCGGAAGCGGCTCTCCTCGGCTTCCGGCGCCGGCGGGCCGGCCGCGCTCTGCTGCCCCCGGCGGCGGGCGGTGCGCTGGGGCTGCGGGCGGGGATGGAAGGAGCGCGCTGGAGGAGGCCGTCGGAGGCGGCGGTGCCGGGACCGACCGCGGTCGTTTATTACAGAGCTGTATTGCTAACACGCGGCGAGGGCTGCAGTACAGAGGGATAGAGCGCGCCGGGCAGAGTCCGGGGCGGGGCGGGGCGGCGCGCCCCCACGGGCCGGCTAGGAGCCCTCGGTGTCCGTGTTGTCGCTGCCCGTGGTGTTCTCCCAGTCCACCTCCCCCTGTCTCCAGCCGTGCTGCATCTTCCTGAGCGCGCGCTTCCTGCGGAGACGCCGACGCCTCGGTGTGTGCGGGTGTCCGCGGGTTTGGGGGGCTGTGACCCCTCATCCCCTCCCGGCCGGCCTCTCCCCACCGGGCCCCGCATCTGCCCGGGCTGCCCGCCGCCTGCTGCCCACCTGCGGTAGTTCTCGAAGCTCTCCTTGAGGCGCCGCCGCTCCTTCTCGGGGGGCTCTCCGCTGCTCCTGCCCGCGTCCTGGGAAGGGCGAGGCTCAGGCTCCGGCCAGGGCGGGAGAGCCCACCCCCGCCCCTGGGGCTGCAAACGGGGGCGTCGGGCCGGGAGCCCACAGCCCCGGCTCAGCTCAGCGCGCAGACGAGCTCGCCATCGGCGTCCTGCGTGCACCGAGGGGAGCGGATGACAAGACAGGCCCAGGACGCCTGGGACTGGGCTCCCGGCCAAAGTTCCTGCTACTACAGCGCCGAGGCCGCCCCTTTGCAGTCGGGACTCCCAAGCAGTGGACAGCAAGACAGGCTTCCATGGCTGCCTCACCCCCTGCCCTTGCAGGGCCTTTGCCGGCTGCTTTGTCCAGGAAGGGAGGGGCTCACCTTGGTCTTCCAAACACTGCTCCTCAAGAGCCGGTGGGCCAAGACCCTTGTGATCACCTCCCAGGCATCCAGGTGTAGGAGTCAGTCTCCCTGTGATCAGGGCACCCCAGGGCTTCAGGGACCCCAGGGCAGCCTTACCTTGGGGGTCAGTGAAAGCCGCTCCTTTTGCAGGGCTGCAAAGGGCTCCTCTGGGCTCTCCCGGTCTGCCGGGCCGCCTGGAAAGGAGAGTTGTGCCTGTGGGTCTTGCCCAGCTGCAGGGACCACGCTCAGCACCTGGTGGCTGACCCCCTCACCTCTTCACCCCTGACCTTGCCGGGCCAGTCCTGCACCATCTCCCAGGTCCTCACTTGGACCCTACGTTGTATAGACAAGGGGACTAGGGCTCAGGGACATCACTTCCCACTCCTCGCTCCCAGGGGAGGCCCTCTGGGACAGGCAGCAGGTCCCTTTGCTCCCACCATCAACCTCCCCTCCTGAGCACACGGCTCGGCCTCTCCTAGGTGGGGGCTGGGGTGCTCCAGCAGTTGGGAGCAGAACATTCCAGACTGCTGGGCCCCTTCAGAATTTGTCAGGGCCTGGACGGGCCCAGGGCGCGGGACCCTTGGGCAGAGGTGCTCTGATGGGCTGGCTCCCCTAAACTGTCCATGAGGGGGACTATGGACATTGTGGCGGGAGAGGCCAGGCCCAGGGCTCTTCCTGGAGCTGATGCCTTCCCTTCTCCTCGACCTCCGGCCCTGAAGCCTACCCGGCTCCTGCGGGGCCACTGCAGCCATGCTAACCTGATCCTCCGGGGGCTCTGCTAACCTGACCGTCGGGGTGCTCAGCAGCCTGGAGTCTCTGGATTTCTCCATCTGCTGCCTCTGCTTCCTCTTTTGCCCCCCTTTAGAAGCTTGGGTCAGGTCTGACTCTGAGGAAGTCTGTCTGGCTTCCCACGCAGCCTTTGTGGTGGGCCCCCCACGCCCAGCAGAGGGTCTTCCGGACTTCCTGCCTGACGCCTGCCTTCAGAGCAGCCCCTGACCCTTGTCGCCCCCTTGGGGTCATCTCCTGGCCGCCCTGCCCACCCCAGCCCCATCCCCAGGCAGGCAGAGGGGTCTTGTCCTGCCACGCGAAGCCTGCGCGCCCCGTGCCCCTGAAGCTGTGCCTCCTTCCCGTTGTGCTCGTACTCCCTAGCCTGGCACACCTGGGCATTGGCCGACTGCCCCTTCCCCTGCTCCCTGCTCCCTGCTGTCTACCCCTGAGAAAGCTTGGGGAGGGCAGGATGCCTCAACTCTGCGTTCCTGGGGCCCAGGGTGGTTTGTGATGAGGGGACGTGTTCTCAAGGTCAGAGCTGGGTCACTGACCCTGCACTCTTGGGCCCTGGGTTCAAGTGGAGCTTTCACTTGCTCACTAGGGGGACTTTGGGGGGTTACTTATCGCTCTGAGCCTCAGTATCCCCCTCTGTAAAGTGGGGTTGTGCGGGTCAGTGGCACAGGGCTGGGGCACACATCACCAGGCACGAGCCACACGGCTGTGTGCGCCAAGGGTCAGCGCTAGTACCAGCGTGGGGCGACAAGGAGGCCGGGCCAGATTCCTCCGTGACAGGCCGCTCCCCTCCTCACCTTTGTCCGAGAGCTGGGCGTCCTCCTCCAGATCCCGGGGCAGCGAGAGCTTCCAAAGAGAGCGAGGGCACCGGTTAGCTCACCACCCCTCCCGGGATGGGACCGAACCAGCTGTGCGCCCACCCCTGCTGCGCATCTGTGGCTGGAGATTCACGGGAAATTCTGCTGCCCAACCCCGCCAGAAGCCCGACAAGAAGGCTCCCGCCACCAGGGTGTGTCTTGCCCTGAGCACCCAGAGGCCTTGGCTGCGCCAGCTGCCCTCTCCTCTGTCTGGCGGAGCGTTGGGAGGAGGAGGGACGGCCCACCTACCAGCTCACCAGAGCCGGCAGCAGGTGGCTGAGCTTCTGGCACTTTCAAGGGACATGTGTGGGGTTGTGGTCTGACAGAGGCTGCAGCTGGGCCCCTGGGTGAGGCCAGCCCTGTGCCCACCCCAGGGGGCACACTCACCTCCTGGGAGTTCCTGGGTGAGCTGTCCTCCAGGTCGGAGCTCTGTGGTCACAGAAGAGGAGTTGGTCAACAGGCTGTGGGGCAACCAAGCTGCCCCCAGGCATGGGGTGGGTGGGGCATGGGGGGCCACGGTGCCGGGTCCTCCAGGGAGGCCCCTCTCCAGACCACGGCTGGTCGTGGTCCCTGCCCAGAAGGCCCCTCATTCCCATTCAGCACACCCAGAGCACCTGCCAGGCTGATTCTGCCACATCCTGCGACCCCCACCAGGAGGGGTCCGTCAGGAGGAGCCAGCCTTTCAGAGGAGGGAGGGGCTCAAGAGGGTCTGGGGACCTGCCAGGGCCACCAGCAGAGCTGTGGCCGAACCAGGCCAAGACTGGGGCTATCGGTGGCCCCTCCTCTGGGCTTTGGGGTCTCGGGACACATCTGATCCCAAGTGGCCACACCCTCACATCCCACAGCAGCAGGGCCGTGGCTCTGACCGATTGACACCACAGAGGTCCCCAGCCCCCAGGGAGGCCCACCAGGACGAGCATCTCCAGCTGCTGCTGCTTGAGCCTGCCCTCCGCGGCCAGCAGCTGGCCCTCGCACTGGAACAGCTGCAGCTGCAGCTCGTCGGCCTTCTCGCCCAGCTCCCGCACCCGCTTCCGCAGCCCGTCCTTCTCCTGCAGGCTCCGGGCGTGCTGCGTGTGCAGCTCCTCCCGCGTCGTGATGGCCTGTGGGGACAGCGCAGGGAAGGCGTGGCCGGGCACCTGGGCGGCCCTCAGTGGGGATCCCTGCAGAGCGCACCCCAGCACTTTCATTTCTCCCTTCAGGCTCTCACTTCTCAGGACGGCCCACCCGACTTCTAGCAACAGTCCCAGCAGGACTTCCAGCAACCAGCCGGCCAGCGCTGGCCTCTTCCTCTTTCCTCTCCGGGGGCATAAATGTTTGGGGGACTGTGAACGTTTAACACTCATGATGGGAAGTGTAGATAGTTCGGAGAATATGAAGAAAACGAGGATGTCCCCAATTGACCCTCAGAGTCATCCCTACTGACCCGGTGTCCTTTCTTCCACCCCCGTGTGGACACTCAGCACATGCTTACACCCCCACATGTGGGTTTTATAAATATGGGGTGTGGCTTGACATCAAGAACATGACTGTTGACGGCTGTGTAATATTATTTAAAATGATGGGGCTGGCCTGGTGGCGCAGTGGTTAAGTGCGCATGTTCTGCTTTGGCTGCCCAGGGTTCGCCGGTTCAGATCCTAGGTGCGGACATGGCACCACTTGGCAACCATGCTGTGGTAGGCATCCCACATATAAAGTAGAAGATGGGCACAGATGTTAGCTCAGGGCTAATCTTCCTCAAAAAAAAAAAATAAATTAAATTAAATAAAACGAATGCACGGCTGCTTCTCATGCCCGCCCCCTGGGGACAGAGAGATGTGAGAGACTGAACACACACGGCCAGGCCACAAGTAAGGACAGGACTCGGACCTGCACCCTGCCGCAGCCAGCCAGGAGGCTAGCCTGTTACCTACGGTGACCAGCCTGGGAGGCAGCGGCTGTCAGACATGCAAGCAGCTGGCTGCTGTCTCTAAAACAACCCAGGAAGCTAGACCAGCGGCCCAAAACAGCCAGGCCTGTCCCTGCCTCCGGCTCAGGACCAACATGAGAAATCCTAGCACTCCAGCTGTTCCCCGCTCCCCCGCTGCAGCCTCCAGGGCCACCTGGGCCTGCCTTGCTGACTAAGGCTCCACACTGCTCTGCCTGCCCTGCTCACAGGTGCTTCTCCAGGCCTCCCTACGGTCCTCAGCCCGAGATCGGCGCCCACACCCCTTGCTTTCTCTGCGTTACTGTTGTTCCCCTGAAGAGGTTTCCGGAAGTGGAACTGCTGGGTTAAAAGGAATCTCTGTTTTAAGGCTCCTGATAGGTCGCTAATTACCCTGCAGGATGTGGCTGATGCACCAACCGTGATGGGTTAGAAGGGACTCCAGCGACGTGCTGGGAAACAGTGAGGCGGATGCAGCCCCACGCGGGATGCTGCCTCCCCTTCATGAGGACGCGGCCCACCAGGGCACCCTCGGGTTTTTAAGTTAAAAAAGCTATTTACAAGACAAAACAGAAAGCTTCCATTTTTCTAAAACAAAAACAAAATATATGTGTATATTGAGAAATGTCCGGAAGTTCCCGCGGAAGGTGGAGTGTGGTTCTCCTGGCAGCAGGCTATGGTGGAGGCGGGAGAGAGGGGGGGTCAACTTTGTTACTGTTCACATTTTTAAATGAGTACATAGTGCTTCTGTCACTTAAAAACCGCTCTGACAACTGTCCCCTCAGGGGCTCCGCTGGCGGCCCACACGGGTGTGAGGACGGCCCCTCCTACACCCTCACCTGGGGCAGGAGTTCTTTGCTGGCGTGCGGGTGGTGAGGCCTACCTGGTCCCGCTCGATGGCGACCTCCTCCATCTGCTGCAGGATGGCCTCGATGCGGTCCTTGTACATCTTGGAGTCCTTCCGCAGGGCCAGGCACTGAAGCTCAAACATCTCCTTCTCCTCCATGCACTGCGGGAGACGGCAGCTAGCCCCACCGCCCGCGGCCCCCGGACTGGACCCCAGTCAGGCCCAGCTGGGACGAGGGGGAGGCTGTCCGAGCCCCTAGGTCTCTGCAAGCCCTGAGCTTCCAGACCGAAGGCTGGCCCTGACCATCCCGGGGGAGCAAGGGCAGGAGTTGGGTGAGGGAGCCAGCCCTACGCTGCCAGGACGGGGCGCGGTAGGGATGTTGAGCTGAGAGCCGAGCACCCCCCAGGTCCCCGGCACTGTGTGGGCACAGGGCAGTCCTCAGCCCACCCAGCCAGCTTGGCCCCAGACCTGGCGTCAGCCTGCCCCAGCTGCATACCCGGGCGCGCAGGGCCTCAGCCTGGCGCAGGTCCTTGCGCAGGGAGAAGATGGTGCTGGCCTGCTCCTGGTGGTCCCGAAGCGCCTGCCTCCAATCTTCCTCCAGCACCTGGATGTAGGGGCTGCCCCTGTCTGGCTTCCCCTCCTGCGGGCAGCAAAGGGAAGAGGGTGGCAGGGCAGCGGCCTGGCTGGGGGAGGCCCACCTGCCCCGCCGGCCGGCCCCACCTGGACAGAGGCCTCCAGCTCCTGCACCCGGGCCTGCAGGAGGGCCTTCTCCTGCTGCAGCTCCCACAGCAGCTCCTGGCTGGGCCGCTGCTCCATGGCGTGCCTGAGCTTCAGTGTGTGCTTGCGCTCCACCTTGCAGTCATCCTCCGCCTTCATGAGGCTGTGCTTGAGCCGGTCGATCTGCGGGATGAGCCTGTCGGCTGCCTGCCTTGACCCACTGCCCCGCCTACAGCACCCACCAGGCCCTCTCTGCAGGACGGAGTCTCGGGGCCACGCAACTTGGCCAGGACACCTCTGCAGGACCCACCCCCGAGCCCCATGGAGCGGGAGGGCACCTCCAGCTGCAGGTCTCGGTTGCGCATGAGCGCGGCGCCCTTCTCCTCGCTCTGGCGGGCCAGGCGCAGGGCCAGGTCGTAGTTCTCGTCCTTGCAGCGCTTGAGCTCCCGGCTGCCGGCCTCGCACTCCTCCTTGAGCCTCTGCACACGCTCCTGGTGCTTGCGCAGCAGGCTGTCCTTCACCCGCAGCTCCTTGATGAAGTCGTCCTTGGAGCTCAGCAGCGCCGTCAGGTCCTGCACCTTCTTTTGCAGCTTCATCACCTCGCTCATCAGCAGCTGTGTCAGGCCCGACTCCCCAGACGCGTCTGCACACCGGGCCATGGTCAGACCGTCCCCCTGTCCCCCACTGCCACCCCACCCTGTCGCCTCTCAGGGCCCTGGACCTGAGGAGCAGCAACTTGTGGCTCCAGGGGACGTGGAGCCCAGCTGAGGGGTCAGTTCCAAGTTGCTGCTGCTCCTCTTTGAGGTAATGGACTGAGATGCTGACTCACCTCCCTGGTCCCTGTCCCAGTCACCACCCCAGGACAGGGGACAGCCAAGGGGCCAGGCACCTGCCCCTCTTTGTCTAATTTTATCATCTTGATTGAGAGGCGAGAGGACACGACTCCAGGCCAGGAGAGCCTCCCCTTGCCACTGCCAGGAGCAGCAGGCCCCATCCTCTCAGGGCCGCCGGCTGTGGCCGGGGGACAGGGCAAGGGGCTTTGCCGGATGGGATGGTCTTCTGGGCAGGAGGGGCTCCGACCTGTGAGTTGGCCTGCTCACCTGCACCTCCCACCTGCTGCCCCTCCAGAGGCCGGGTCCCCCTTTCCTCTGGCCTCTGCTCCCATCACAAGTGTTAGGAGAAGAAGGTGGGAGGGGAGTGACAACAAGCCCTGCCCCCATGCAGGCTCCCTGCCCACACATGGCTCATGCGTGCTGGCTCCCTGCCCATGCACGGCTCACGTGTTTTCCTTCATCCCAACTTACCCATCAGGAGCCCAGAGAGGAAGGGCCTGCTGCACCGCCGCCATGCCGCCCCCCATACTGACCCCCACTCTTCCATCCTGACGCTGTGCCCCCACATCCCCCACCCCCATGCCTGGTGTCCCCTCCTCACCAATGATCATGGAGAAGACGCGGGTGGGCTCCTTGCCCGTGACCTTCTTGTACAGCTGCGGGTAGTAGAGCTCCAGGCTCTCGAGGAAGGCCACGTAGCCCTTGTGGCCAGTCCGTTGCAGGATGTCCAGGAGCACGCCTGCCACCCAGAGAGGCCTGGCTGGGACCTGGCATTGGCGTCCCGGGACACGCAGAGGTGCTCTGGGTGGAGGGGTAAGGCCATGCGGCTCCTGCCAGGTCAGGCCATAGCCAAATGGGTCTGGGACACGGACAGCCCCGCGGGCTGGGTCCTGGGCCTGGGTCCAAGTGCTGCCTGCCACCCCTTGGCTCTCCCAGGGCGCTCAGCTGGGCATGGAGGCGCCATGGCCCCAGGCAGACGGGGAGGGGTTCAGGGGTGCTGGGGGTTCCATTCACATGCCCACAGTTGGGGTTGGGGTGTACTCCAAGGCAGGGGCACAGGGGCTTGGCCTGCTGGGGACAAGGGTAGGGGACAGAGCCCACAGCCACTTCTGGGCGGGCTCCTGGCCAGCTGGAGGGTGCGGTGGGGGCAGCACTGACCCACTTTGCGCTTGCGGATGACCAGGTTGGGGTCACTGAGCACCTGCTCCTCGTCGTCAGGGTTCAGGACCTTGCACTGCCTCAGGTAGGGCGTGATGCGCGAGGGGTCGATGACCGAGATGAGCTTCACCCGGAAGCCCTCCAGGGTGCTCCAGCACTCGTCCTCGTTCTCATAGTCCGACATGGCACTGGGGCGGCTGGAGTCGGGGAGGGCAGCTGGGCAGGACACCACTGGCTGAGCCGTCAGCCAAGCCGGGATGCAGGCCTGCCACCACAGTGCCGGGCCAGGAACTCAGGCGAGGGGTGTTTGCGAGAAGTGTGCAGCCTCACCCCTGCCCTCTTGTCTCGGCAACCAAGAAGGGGAGGTAGCCCATCTGCTGGCCGACAGCCGTCCTTGGCCTCACTTGGGCCCTGCTCCAGCCCCTCCGGCTACCCTGGGCTTTCTTTCTCCCAAGTCACCCCGATAAGCATGGGGGAAGGTGTGGAGACCTGGAACACCCCCTGCACCATGGCCCTCCTCTGGTCTCTGCCCCCCTGGACACCCCTAAAGTATTGTGGGGCTGGCAGAGATGTGCCTCTCACCCTTGGAGGCGACGGGGCAGCAGGAGACGTTTATGTTGCTGCTGCCCACTGGCACGACCTCCCTGGCGGGTGTGGGGAGGGAGTCTGCAGTCTCCGGCTGGCCAGTGCCCAGGCTGGGGCAAGAAGCGTGTCGGCAAGCGGCCCTCCCACCTGCGCAGCACCAGGCTGAGCTGCGTAGGGCTTCCTCATTCCCCAGCTTAGCACCCGCTCACGTCCAGCCCCAGCCCCTCCTCTCCTTCCGCGGCCGCCTGGTGATGCAATAGCCACCCAGCAGCTGCCCGGGGCTGGCAGGCTGCGAGTCAGGCTCAGCGGCACAGTGCCTTCAAGAAGGGTGACTGACTGCCCACAGGAGGGCCAGGGCCCGGGAACACGGGGAGGGGCTGGCTGTGTCGCCCACAGCTGACCTGGAATGCTGCTTGGGCACCTTCTCCAGGCGCTCAGGTCCTGGGAACCCGCCATCTCCGGCTCCTCTCCCCTGTCCCTGGACGGTCAAGCCACCTTCTGGCCCTCTGATGCGGGGACCATCTATGTTGGGACCACCCACTGCTGCTCCCTTCTACCAGCGTGTGGGAACTGCTCTCTCCAGGGCCTGGCCAAGCCAGGTGGTCATGCCTCCTCCGGGCAGTGGGGACAGACCCTGAGCTGGCCACTTCAGCCAGCCTTTAGCCATGTGGGAAACGCCGTTTCCAGCCCACAGGAATGAGAACAGGGTCCTAGAGGCGTGGGTGGCAGCAGGCCTGGCCTTGGAGGAGTTCCTCCAGCTTCCCGCTGTGCTTGGCCATCCCGTCCAGCCCAGCGACAGACAGGCGTGGAATAAAGACACCAGCAACCTGGTGGATGGTCCTGGGAACTTTCGGCCTGTTCCCACCTTTCTAGCCTAAAATCCACGGGTCCCACATCTGATGCCCTGCTGCTAATTCCCCTGAGATGAACCAGCAGGTCCCGGTGGCCATGAAGGGGGACAGGGCAGAAGAGTTGAGGCCACTTGGTGCCCTCCTGGGGTATCTGCTCCAGGACCCTGCTCCCTGCCCCAGCAGAGAGCCACAGCACCTTCCTAGTCACCTTACAGAAAGGGCCCCAGACCAGCCTACCTCAGCGCTCGAGGGGGCACCTGTGCAGCTGGACGCTGGCCAGCCCGGGCCACCCCGATTCAATGAGCCACAGGAGTTGCTGCTGGAGGGAGGGTGGAGGCCGGGAGGAAAGCCTGTGCACTTCCTGATGGTTCTGGGTAACTCCTCAGAGGCCTGGCTGGTCCTCCCGGAGGGGGACAGTCCCTGGTGGCTGCCTTCTGATTCGCCCAGCCAGGGTGGCCTGGGAGGCGGGGCAGAGGGAAGTGGAAGTTGGCTGCTCTCAGAGGAAAGCTGCTTGGAGCCCTCCCAGCCTGCCCAGCAGCCGGGGTCCTGGGCCTGCCCTGGAGGCCCAGCCCTGGCACCCTGCACAGTGAAAGTGCGAGTAAGGGCCCACCGGGGGCTGGGTGACACCAATCCACTGTCTAGTCTGCTTTGGCTGGGACACCCAACGGCTGCAGTGTGGTGTCCAAAGAGGGCATGGGGCTGGGGAGCCTGCTGCCACCTGCAAGAGGCCATGGGCGCTGGCCACACTTGCCCCACATGGCCGTCAGCCCATGCTGCAGCTAGCACACCGTCGTCCCTTCCTGGGAGCATCCCCACTCTGCAGCCCTCTCCACCAGGACACATGGGACAGTGACAGCAGGCTCCCAGGACTCCGAGGTCACTCCCTGAGGCCCCACAAGCCAGTGTCAGAAGGGCGGTTGACTGCAGGATGAGACTCTGGCCCTTGGCCACAGCATCAGTCTTCTGTGGACTCTGTGGCCTCACCCTGCCGAGGTCGGGGAACCCACGGCCCCCACCTCACCGGTGTAGCCATACCAGTTGAGCTGAGTTGCCGCCTACCCTACTGGGTGAGGCCACGGCTACGGGAAGGGGTTGCAGCTGGCTGGGCAGGTGGGCGTGGCCTGTTGGCACTCCGTTCCACCCTCTGAGGCAGCTGCCTCTTGCCCAAACAGCTCCCTTCCTGGCGGGCTCGATCCTGGGCCTTCCTCTGCCCCCTGGTCCATGGTGGTCCCCTGTTCAGCTGAAACCTCAGGAGTCCAGGCACAGCCAGGCGGGGCGAGTCCTGGTGGCAGTGCGGCAGCCTGGCTCTCCTGCAGGCTCCGGGAGGACAGAGGCCCAACGTCACCCTCCAGCAGTGGGCAGTCCCCTGGACCCTGGGGGACTGTGTTCTGGGGGCTCATGCCCTGGGCTGGGCGAGCAGGGAGGCGCCCAGGCTGCAGCTTTGCTCTCACGGGATGGGCCAGCCACTGCGGGGCCCTCGACGACCCAAGGCTTTCTCACTTGGTAAAACAAGGCTAATCGAGGTGTCTTCCTCGTGGTGTGTGTTTCAGAATTAACTAATAGGGGCCAGCCCATGGCCGAGAGGTTAAGTTTGGGTGCTCTGCTTCAGTGGCCCAGGGTTTTGCTGGTTGGACATGGCACCATTCATCAGGCCACGCTGAGGCGGCGTCCCACAGAGCACCACCAGAGGCACTCACGACCAGAATATACAGCTATGTACTGCGGGGTTTTGGGGAGAAGAAGGAAAAAAAGATTGGCAACAGACGTTAGCTCAGGTGTCAATCTTAAAATAAAGGGGCCAGCCCCGCGGCCGAGTGGTTGAGTTTGCATGCTCTGGTTTGGTGGCCCAGGGTCCTACCGGTTCGAATCCTGGGCATGGACATGGCACTGCTCATCAGGCCATGCTGAGGCGGCGTCCCACATGCCACAACTAGAAGGACCCACAACTAAAAATACACAACTATGTACCTAGGGGGCTTTGGGGAGAAAAAAGGAAAAATAAAATCTTTAAAAAATAAAAATAAAAATAAAAATGTCGGGGGGCTGGCCCTGTGGCCAAGTGGTTAAGTTTGTGTGCTCTGCTGCAGGCAGCCCAGTGTTTCGTTGGTTCAAATCCTGGGCGCGGACATGGCACTGCTCATCAAACCACGCTGAGGCCGCGTCCCACACGCCACAACTAAAAGGACCCACAACGAAGAATATACAACTATGGACTGGGGGGTTTGGGGAAAAAAAGGAAAAAAAAAATCTAAAAAAAAAAAAAAAAATGTCGTGTTCTTGGGCCACATCAGAGCTAAGCTATAAATCAGTAACAAAAGGGTATCTGGAAAACCCCTTACTATTTGGACACTAAATAACAAACGGCTCAAATAACTCATTATCAGCAGGGTCGCCACGGTGGACAGCTGTCAGTGGAGCTTCCAGACTAGACAGACCAGGAGGAAGGACCTGGCCACTCACTTCCAAAAAAAAGGCCATAGAAACCCTGTGACTAGCAGTGGCGCTTGTCTGAGAAGGCAGAAGAGAGGATGGCGCCAAAAGACCAGGCAGGGTTCCCTCTGCTGCCGCAGGGTCTCAGAAGCGGAACCCACTCCACATCACCAACAGCACCAAATAACCCATTGGTCAGAGGAAGTCACAGGAAAAACTACGAATTAGTTAACAGAATACTGGGCGCAAAGTAAAAAACAAAAATACACATACGAGAGACTGGGTCAGCCTGTGGCAGGTGTGACATGGGACGTCTGGGTGGGGGTGAGGGAGACAGGTGACATCGGTGACTGCCCTGAGGCCGGGGGCCAGGACACATGCTGGGCACACTTGTTCTATTTCTGTACGTTGAGAACTTTCCATAATAAATAGGTGAAACCAAGTGAAGCAGCAAGCAACGAGAACGAAGCTCCGGGAACCAAGTGCCTCGACAGCTACAAACCGACCCCAGGCTGTTTCCCTAGGACAGAGGGACGCAGAGGGTGCTGGGGCTTGGTTTCATGCCAAAGAAGCACCCACGCAGAGGCAGGCAGCACTGGCCTGCGCTGCTGTGCGGGGCCCCCAGGCAGTGCTGGTTCCAGGTACTCGCCTGGGTCGGCCTGTGTGGTCTGGACGGCAGAGGAAGTGGACCCACCCTCGGCCCTGCGGTGGCCCCAAGAGGGCTGGCAGCCGCCTGGGCGGGTGCTGAGCTGCCTTCTGCTCAGAAGGGGCCCTCGGCCCGAAGGCCAGAGCCACAGCTTCCCGTGAGCAGGGCAAACCTCCACTTCTCTGCCCTGCCCCCACGCCCCCGAGCCCTCTGCATAGCACCCAGCATCCCAGGACAAGACCACAGCCTACTGTTTAATTAAAAAACAGGACGTTTACTTTATTTCTTCAGGTATTTCAGTCTGCACTTGGGCACCAGCGAGCCCCTGTGATGCCGCGGTCACACATGGCAGAGCCTCCCCCGACTTCCCGCTGCTTCCTCCTGAGGGGTCGCTGGCAGGTTTGCCAGGGCCCGGTGTGGGTCCCACTTCCTGTCAGCAGGAGCCATGGGTGTCTGGGCTCCGGGCAGTCCTGGAAAACAAGAATACCCTGGTGGTGGGGTGCCCTGACCCCAGCCAGATGGCACAGATAGCGCTGAAGAGGGACAGGAACCAAGGCAGCACTGCCTTGTGGGGGAGGGTGGGGCATAGCGAGGTCCTGCTGCCACCTGCCCCTGCAGCTGTGGTCCATGGAGCGGGCCTGAGGTGAGGGCAGTTAGAGCCTGAGGTGGGCTGCAAATGGGACCACCCCGACATCCCCTCTGTGGTCCCACCTCTCCAGGGTCCCCTGTTCCCTCACCCACTCTAGGACCCAGACCCTCTCACGGCACAGCCCACATCGTGCTCAGAGCCAGCTGGGCCTCTGGACGTCCTCCCCGACTTGGGTCTCAGCTTCATGAACTCATCAATTCGTGCCGGGGGCCTACTTGGTGCCTACTGTCTGGGCACTGGGGACCCAGCAGCACAACGCCCAGGGTGCCCTTATGTGTTCATGGGGAAGACAACGGACAGATACACGGACAGATCGCGTCAGACATCAGGGAGGAGAGATGGACATTGAGACAGTGGTGCCACCTTAGGAGAGCCATCAGGGAGGGCATCTCTGATGAGCTAAACACTGAGCAGAGACCCAAATGGAAGAATGAGCCTTGCAGACTGAGGGAGAAGAGTGCCAGACAGAGGGGACAGCAGTGCAAAGGCCCCGCAGCACATGTGGGCCAGCAGGAAGGAAGTGCAGAGGCTGGGTTGTGGAGCCCAGTGGGCAAGGGGCAGAGTGAGGAGGAGGGCCTCCATGACCCTGGGCCACCCTGCGAGGCCCAGGGATGCTCACACCCCAGGCTGCCGAGCACCATCACACCTGACATGAGCTCCTGAGGGCAGGGCCATGCCATTCATGGCCCTGGGGGTGCCCGGCCTGCACATGGAAGGGAGCAGGCTCCTAGGCAGAGGTGGCCTGGCTCCTGTGTGCTCACTGCAGAGCTGAGAACAAGGCCCGGTGTCTTCCTGGTGCCCCTGCCTCGCCCACTCACCCTGCTGCTCACACCAGCCTCCTCCGCTTCCGGGCGTGCCGGGCATGCCGGGTTCTGAGCACATCGAGGTCGTCAAGACTATCCAGGCAGCACGGGGCACAGCCCTTGTCAGAGTCTGCAGTTCCCTGCAAGAGAATCCAGACACGGGACAAGAGTGACCCTCTAGCCAGGATGGGCAGGGGACGAGGTGGCAGTGAGGAGCAGCGAGCAGGCAGACCCGTCCTTGCTGAGGCGGAGCAGGTCTAGAGCAGCTGGGGCTCCGGCAGTGAGGACCACTCCAGGCTGGGCCTGGTGACACTGCCACACACAGTTGTGACAGGCAAAGAATGGGAGGGTCACTGTCCTTCCTGGGGCCACACATGGGCTCTGGCTTTCTGCTGACCCCTCCTTCACTTGGTGGCTCCAAGCCCCTCTGAGCAACCCTTGAGCCAGCCTCCTGTGTCAGGGTTCCCCCAGCTGGGCCAGCAGGGCAGTGACTGAGCGCGGGAGGGCAGCACTGCAGAGGCTGCAGACTCCATGGGGGAGGGAGCCTCTTACCCTCAATATCTGGGGTCCAGCAGCGTTTCCACTGGGGCAATGCCCCTGGGAAGGGAGATGGACATTTCCAGCAGCCCAGCTGGACAGAACCCGCAGGGAGGGTGGCATAGCCACCAGCCACCACCACCAGCTCCCTGCAGTCCTGATTCTACCAGTCCAGCAGCCATGGCCACCCTAGGTGGGGAGGTGCAGGGATTGCTTCTGTGGGGGTTCTCTGGGCCATGTACTCCCCAGACACCACCTGCAAGGGACCTCAACAACCTCCTGATTAGGCACAAAACATCTGAGGCGGCCCAGCTCTGCTGCTTGGCCCCAGGCGACAGGGACAGAGGTGGCCTTGCTGGGGGCACCCTGGGTGCAGCTGGCCACACCTTCCTGCATGTGTTTACATCAGGTTCTTCTCGGGAAATAAGGAAAATGCTTTTGCCTCTGTAGCTTGGAAAACTCTCCTGATGTGAAGGGTGCAACAGCCGACACCCAGGAAGGGTCTTGGTGTTCACAGAAGTGGAGGTGTGAACGCAGGGCCACCCTCCGCTGAGCTGAAGGCCCGCCACAGGAGCGTATGTGCATGTGAGTGTATGGAGGTGGAGGGGGCACAGAGCCTGAGATGGGCCTCTCCCTCAGACAAGGCCGCAGGCGGGGCTGGGTGACAGCACTGGGAGGGGCTGAGGGGCTCCCGTTGGCCACAAGGCTCCTTCCTCTCCTGTTGTCTACACTAGCCGAAGGGAGAGGTGACTTGTGCAAACAGAAGTGACACTCCATGGGGCTGGCTTGGAGCCAGCTTCTTCCTCCTCAGACACCAGCCAGCCAGCTCTCCTGGCCACAACTTCCACCTGCTGCCGCCCCCAGTCCCCACTCCTGCTGCTCCAGCGGGCCACACGCCCAAAGGGGCAAGGGCGCCACGGGGGCTGCAGGGAAGCAGCTGGGGGCTCCGCACCCGTGGCCACCTACCTCAACAGAGGCTGTGGCCGCTGGTTCGGCCTGGGGACTGCTGACTGAGGAGCCCAGCTGCCTGCCACCATCAGCGAGCTCCAGCTCCCCTAGGCTGTCATTCTCACTCTCAGAGTCGGCCCTCGTGGTGGTCGACAGGGTGGTGGGGACGCCATCGGGGGGTAGGGTGGCCAACAGTGCGGGGAGGGTGAAGGCCGCCAAGAAGCGCGCCTTCAGCAGCAGGTAGGCCGGGCTGTCCTGGAGCCGCCTGTGCACCAGCCCCCGCGAGGCATGCAGGGCTCCGGCCACCCCACCAGGCACAAGGGAGGCGGCTCTGCGTTCCAAGGCCTTCTTCTGGAGCAGGAGGCCAGACAGTGTCCGCAGGCTGCACAGGGTTGGGGGCTGATAGGCCAGCCTTCTCCCCAGGGCGGGCACACACACCCCTCGCTGCCCCCGCAGCCACTCGCGCACGGCTGCCTCACTCTCCTGAGAGAGGAGACTCAGGCCCAAGGCACCCTTCTCAGGCCCAGGCTGGGATGCGGGCAGCCTCTCCAGGCCCAGGGCGCCCTTCTCAGGCCCAGGCTGGGATGCGGGCAGCCTCTCCAGGCCCAGAGGCCCCCGGGGCTCCCCTGGTTCTGAGGGAGGCCCTGGTGTCCCCCCTGGGCCAGTGCCACCTTGTGGAGGCAGCTGGCTGGATTGGGGAGGCTCTGCTTCAGGGTGGTCAGCCCGGAGTGTAGCCTGGGAGGATGTCCTGGGTGCAGTTGCCTCTCCGGCCACTTGGGCCTCTTCAGGGGAGGAGAGGCCCCCAGGAGCATGGGCCACGTTGCTGTCTACTTCTGCAGGGCTTTGGGATCGGGGCGATGTGGGAAGGGTGGAGAAGTCTAACTTGGATGGAGGGTCTGACTCTGTGTCCCTGTTGGCTGGGGGCTGCCAAGGGTGGCTCAACCCAGGGAGCCTGGGGCCCTGGCCCGCCTCAGTCTCAGTCATGGAGGGTGGCAGAGTCACTGACAGCCCTTTGGGGTCAGGGGTCCCTGTTGGCTGGGGAAGGCCCACTACCGCTGGCATAGGCACAGGGAGGAGGCCTTGGGCTGTGATCACCCAGGTGACGGGCAGAGGGCTGCTGACTGCCACGTGTGGCCCAGTCCTGCACGTGCCCAGAGCTGGCATCAGGCTGAGGGGCTGGATGGGCAGCTGAGTAGGGCTGGGAGCTGCAGGGAGAAAGGGTGGTGCCTCGGGCAGGCCCTGCTTCCGGGACGTGGCAGGTGCCTGAGACTGTCCGAAACTGCTCAGAGGGCAGCCCCCAGGGACCTGGCCAGGGCCCACAACTGGGGCCCTGGAAGCAACAGGGGCAGCTGGGGCCTTCACAGCCAGGGCCAAGGCCTGCAGGGTGTAGGGTCTCTCGTCCTTGGCTGAGGCCCAGGAGCCTGGAGTACTTGCACTGGCTGTTGCAGGGGCCCCAGGCCCACAGAGAGCTGCATTTGAGACGGCTGGACCTGAGGCTGGGGGGCCTTGGGGGACCAGTGGTAGACGGAGCTGGAGGGTCACAGGCGAAGAGCCCAGCAGCGGGGGCGGGACAACCACAGGGCCCTTGGCGGCTGTCCTGGCTCGGGCCTCCCGCAGCCGCTTCTCCCGAAGCAGCTCGGACACCGTCTTGGGCTTGGGCCGGGGGCCGCAGGGTGCTGGTGGGGGTGCCTGTGGTGTGGACTCGTTGCGGGGGGCCTGCAGCCCCTCTCTCTCTCTGTGGATGGTGCTCTTCTTGGCAACTTCTCGAACTGGTGCTTTCTGGAAGAGGCAGCCTGCAAGAACACATGCTGATGAGCTCAGGTGACTGGCCCCCGACAGCTGCTGGAGTGTGGAAGCAGGAGCCTGGCCTCCAGGCCAAGAGGGCCTGTCACTCTGGCTGCATGTTCACAGACCTCCCCACACAGTGGCCGGCCACAGCCAGGGCAGCAGGCGGCCAGGCCTGTCAAGGACCAGAACCATGCGGAAGCCCAGCCTGAGCCTGCCTCGCATCTCAGTGCTACAACCTGAACATCCTCACATCAAGGACTGCTGGGCACCCACTGCCCTCCACTCCTTGCATCCTCTTAGGATCCCGGACCCTAGCCCAATCCTGCTGGTGTGGGGAGAGGCCCCCTGCCTTCTGGGTCTGTGCTGGCCAAGCCTGAGGGCTGACCTTTTGTGCGAGGCGGTGGGAGCCCAAGGGGCTGCCCCACCAGCTCACGCCAGCCAGGCTCCTGTCCCTGCCATGGTATTCCAAAAAGACCCGTCGTCACCAGGAGCCACAGACACTGCTTGGAGCCCACAATTCAAAGCCTGTGACAGGTGTGGCTCTTTTCCCACTATACAGAAACAGCTAGGCCAGAGGAAGAGATGGACAGGCAGTACCTGGGGTGTTCCGGGCGCTTGAGAGCACCTGAAAAAGAAGGGAGGGGAGGGCTGGCACCTCAGAGGGGTCCCCAGGGACCCACACCCACCTTTCCACCCCCAGCAAGACTGTCACTCGCCTCTTGCCTGCAGTGGGGACAAGGCCCCCAGTGCCAGAGCCTGCCTCTCTCCTGACATAGCCCCACCCAGAGGCCCCCTCGGGAAACCCTGTCTCGGGGGGCTCAGGGCTGTATGGGGTTTGCAGGGAGAGGTGAGGGCCTAGCTGGTCAAGCAGGAGGGCACAGGGGCTCCATGGCCTGGCTGCCCTCCACAGGGCCAGATGTGGTCCTCAGACTATGACACCATTTTGTCGTTTGCTCCAGCAGTGGCTGGGCTCAGGGACATGGCCTCTCACTGACAGATCCTGAGGGCCTGGCGCCTCGCATCAGGTGCCTCACCCCAGCAGGCCCGTGCCCAGAGCAGCAGGTACCCAAGGGCCGTGTGGCCTCTGCCCAGGGGTGGGGTGGGAGAAGAAGCACATGCGGGGGACCAGGGGGCCAGGTGGGCCGGAGTGCTGGTGCTGGCCCTGCACCCCTTGGACTTGTGAAGCCCCTCAGGGCTGCTGGGAGGAGGGGGCTGCCTCCTAGCCAGGGGCCAGGAGCGCACAGGGGCTGCTCTCAGGGGCGGACCTCAGCTGCCATGGGGACCGGGAACGCCTCTCGTCTCTCAAAAGAGCTGGTGTCACCTTGCCCCCAGGCTGGACAAACGTCATCTGCCCTCAGCACTCCCACCTCTGGGGGTGGGAGGGAAGAGCAGGAGCCAGGCAAGTGCACACCTGGGGCTCACCCTCACGTCTCACCTGCAGAGGCCGCGTCAGCGGGTCCCGAGTGCCGGCCTGGAGCAGGGTGGGTGGCTGAGCCTTCCTCTCTCGAACGACCTCCATGCATCCGGCAGTGTCAATCTGGAACAGCTGAGGGACATGTGTGACATACACATGACGTGTGACAGGAGGCCTACCACCCCAAAGGATCAGATGATGAAGGTGTCCGCAGTGGGACCTGGGCCAGCCCTGACCACAGCTGCTCTCCCGGAGCAGACCCAAAGCCTCAGAGGAACTGGCTGGAGCCTGGCACAGCCCCTCGAGGCTGTGAGCAGCACTTCGCCCCAGCCCGAGCCTGGATGCGGGTCCTCGGGGCTGTCCCGGGTGTGGCCGCCTTCCCTGCCCTCTGACTCAGACATTTGAGGACACCTGTATAGTGCTCCCCGTGTGCTCCAGGCTTCTCTGCTCACTCAGCTTCCATTTACACACTGGGGCTCCCAGCGCCCTGTCCCTTCCACAACAACCTGCTGCGAAAAGTCGCACGCCATGGAAAGACCGTTTTTTAGAAAGCTGGCCTTTAAGAAGTGAATCCACTGCAAACTTCAAAACTTCACCGAAAAAACAAAGCCCAAGAGAAGAAGACCGCACTGAGTGGCCTACCTGAAGAAAGAGGGTGAACGCTGGGGTGCTCGCCAGGTGGGCCTCCTGCAGCTGCTTCCTAATGCGGTCGGCTGTGGGGACAGGGCACACGTGCAAAGTGGCTCCAGCTACCAACGCCCCTCTCCCCTCGGGCCCCGAGACTGGCACCAGACAGGGGGCCCCAAAGAAGCCCTCCCACTTCCACCCCTCCCTGACAGGGCAGGGCAGACCGCCAATGTCTGTAGGTCGCTCCTCATTGTCTGCCCTCTCCCCTGCCCCTGGGCCCTAGAGGAGGTGCCCTAGAAGCAGCACCTTGAGTTTGCACCACGGTGGGCCTCCGGGAAGTGCAAGGCAAGACAACGTCGCCCACCCACGAGCTCACAGCCATCAGAAGCTGGCGCTCAAGAAGCCTCCTCTGCAGGGCGGGTCCTCGGCGCCGCTGCCTGCTCCTGGCAGAACCGTGCCACAGCTGCCGCACACGGGGCCCGGACACGCCACTGCCACTGGGGCATTCCCCCAGGGGTGAGCGCAGCAGGTGCGGCTGCCTCAGCTTCTCCTTCTGTGGAGGGAGAAAGGCACCTGGGCCTCCTGGCCAGGCTCAGCTCTGGAGCTGCTGGGTACCAGAGAGGGAGTGGGGGATGGGGGTGAAGGGGACGGGGGTTGGGGTCATCGAGGCGGTGAGTGTGCATGGGTGTCGCATGTGGCTGCAGCAGCCTTACCAGGGTCCGGCACCGGGTGGCCGTGTTGGTCTTCAGCACCTGCAGCACAGTCTCCAAGGGCACCTTCAGCAGACGCTTCCCACTCTGACAAAAAGACCCCATGAGGGTGGACAGGCCAGGAGCCCTGGCATGAGGCATGCTGTCAGGGCAGCACCCCCACCTCCTTGCCCAGACCTCAAAGTGTACCACAGCTGCACCCCGGCTTGGTGGGAAACGCTCTCTGAGGTGTGGTGGCCTCAGGCAGGACTTCCCCGAGAGGAGGGTGGCAGGTCCCTAAGGCCTGGCTCTGAGACGCCTGCCTGGTTTGGCTGCACCCAGGACTGACAGAGGGTCCATACTTCCCCCAGCCAGCTCCCTGAGTCATGGCACCAAAATGCCTGAGATAAATTCGACGGCAGCAGCCTCTGACTTCAAGCTCAGGAGCCTGCAGTCACACACCCAGTGCAGCACAGGAGCTGCGCGTGTGTGCTCTGCTGGCTGTCTGGGCAGTCCACTGTCCCCTCGGCTGTCACAGAGGAGGACTTCCCATCTCTCCCAGGATGGACCAGCCTTTTCAATCCAGACTGCTACTCTGGACGTGGCCAGAACTGTGCCTATGCCCAGGTCCAACACCCCCAAGACCAACTGGGACAGGCACACACGTGTGTAGCTAAGGTGGACCTGAGCAGGGGCACAGTGGGCCCCCCAGGGACCTCCTTGACCTACGCAAGCCGTGAGCAAACAGCTCCTCCTCGCTGCCCCCACCCCTCCCCCCAGCTCAGGGGTGAAATGGTTCAGAAATGGGTCCAAGTTAAAGTGCCCCCCAGCAATGCTCCAGTGTGGTTTTTAAAGCAAATGAGTTGGGGGCAGTGGAGGGTGCTGGCCTCAACGAAGAAGGCTGCTGCCCCGAGCTCAAGTCCCCTGAAACGGGCCAGAAGTGAACACCCCAGGGAGCAGGGGTGGTGGTGGGGGGGGTTGCTCCCACACGGGAACACTGCTGGCATGAGATGAGGCCAGCCCACTGTCCCTGAGAGCCAGCCTCAGTAACTCTCGAGCAGGAGAGCACAACCTCCCCAGCCCAAATCTGGGTGTGCACTGGGGCCTGTGGCCTACCTCGTCTGCCGGCCCCTCTGAGCTCTCGGGGTGAGTGTCCACTGAGCGGGTGTACTCGCTGCCTGTCAGGCTGGTGCTATGCGCCCTGGTGAGGGCCTGCGCCTGGCCCGCCTCCTCTGTGGTGCAAGCTTCCCGGTGACCACCCTGGGCAGCGCTGGAGCCCTTGGGAGGGCTGGGGGAAGCAGCAGAGCATCCTGGCCAGCCCCCTGCCCCCCTTCCCCACAGCTCACTGGTGCTCTGCCTGGCAGGAACCCACAAGTCCATGTCCGGCACAGCGTGCTGTGCCGAGGGCAGTGCCTGGCCACCCTCCTGGGCTTCCTCTGGCCCTGGCTCTGAGTCCTCGCTGCTTTCGCTGCTGCTGCTGCTGCTGCTGCTGCTGCTGCTGCTGCCCCGCCTGCTCCTGTCCCCACTGCTGCTGTCCTCGCTGCTGGAACTCCACCGCACGCTGCGAGGGGGCCGCCGCCGCCTCCTCCCCCGACTCTGCTTCTTCTGTGGAAGGAAGGGCTGCTTGGAGGCCTCGGCTACCAGGCTCACTGCGGAGGGACGACAGGCAGGCGGGCTGGCCCTTTGGGGAGGGGCCTCAAGCAGGCATGCGCGCAGGGGCTGGAGGGGGCTTGGATGTGCTGTGCTGAGCAGGCCTTCCCCATTGCTGTGAGGCAAGGGCAGCTGCCGACCAGACTGGGTCTCTCTGCCCTTGGCCTCTTGGAAGAAGCGATGCCAGGGCCAGAAACCAGACTTCCCTTCCCCTCTCCCCACGCCCACACTCCCCCAGCCTGCCCAGCAGTGATGCTAACCCAGGCGAGGGGCCTGGTGATGGCCGTGGGTAAAGCCTCACCCTGACCATGACTTTCCACTTGCTTAGACACTGGGAGCCTGACCGATGGGGTAGTTCAGAAGCTATTTTTGCCCAGTGACCTACAAAAGCAAAACAACATGGAAGTTGCTTCATACCAATAGTTCTGAAGACACCGGTTTACCAGCTTGGAAGAAGCGCTCTTCTCTAAGATGCACTCGCATCGTGTCCACCAGAACGGGGTTTGCTGGCCGCCCTCAGGCTGCTTCCCACATGTGAGGAGCCCAAGAAGATGGGCATCAGATTCTCAATGGATTATTAGCCTCTTAGGAAAGTTCTAGCAAATGTACAACCACGAGAGAAAAATCATCCACATTTATGTAGAAATAGCCCTTGCATACCTGCTTCTAAACCAGAACTTCAATTTATTTACTGTTTTCTTCCAGACAGTGCTGCTAGGAGGGGAGCCGGCATGCGGCTCTCATAGGGCAGTCTGACCACGCGACAGAAGCCTAAGATTTTGCCTACCTTTGAACCTGGCAACGCCACATCCAGAATTTTTTTAAGGAGGTATTACAAATATAAGCAAAGATTTAGCTATTGAAGCCTCAGCTCATTTCAGGCCTGCAGCAAAAACTGAGGAACAAACGTCCATCAACAGGAAGCTGGTGAACAACCTTTCTACTATACTATCCAGAGCTTAGGGAACTAGGATGTGGTTATGGAAAATGACAGAACACATGGGGCTGGCCCTGTGGCCGAGTGCTTAAGTTCGCGCGTTCCGCTGCAGGCGGCCCAGTGTTTCGTTGGTTCGAATCCAGGGCGCGGACATGGCACTGCTCATCAAACCACGCTGAGGCAACGTCCCACATGCCACAACTAGAAGGACCCACAACGAAGAATATACAACTATGTACCGGGGGGCTTTGGGGAGAAAAAGGAAAAAATAAAATCTTTAAAAAAAAAAAGAAAATGACAGAACACAGACTGTGTAGACACAGAGAAATATTCCTAACAGAGAGCATAACGATACGTTGTAAAGTAAAAAAACAAGCCAGCTCAATTAAGTTAAATTTAAAAAGGTATTCAGTTTTAAAAAGCTGCCTCTGGGGCCGGCCCCGCGGCTGAGTGGTAGAGTTCGCGCGCTCCGTTTCGGTGGCCCAGGGTGTCGGTGGTTCGGATCCTGGGCGCAGGAATGGCACTGCTCCTCAGGCCATGTTGAGGCAGCGTCCCACATGCCACAACTAAAAGGACTCACAACTAAAATATACAGCTATGTACTGGGGGGATTTGGGGAGAAAATAAAACAGAAAAAAAAAAAAAGCTTGGCAACAGTTGTTAGCTCAGGTGCCAATGTGAAAAAAAGAAAAGAATCTCAGCCATTAAAATAAACAAAAAGCCCCCTCCCCCCGGAGAAGCAGCCTGCATGGAGCAGGCGCAGACGGCACCCCAGCCCCAGCAGACCTCTGTGGCAGACGAGAGTAGTTACGTCACTCTCCGCCTTTCATACATCTCCACGTCTACATTTTCTAGAACGAACATGAGTTACTTTGTGAAATGGAAAAGCCACCGCCATCTGCTGAGACGACGAGAAACAGCGCAGGAGAGTGCATGACCAGGGAGGCAGCCTGGGGTCCAGCAAGCTGAGCCCCGCGGAGCTCAAGGCCACCAGGAACACGAGGAGAGCCAAGGCCTCGACGAGAACTCACCCACACCGTACTTTTCTATTAATTCCATTAACTTTTCCTCTTCCTTTGAATTCCATCGCCCCTTCTTCAAGCTGAAATGCAGCCTTCGGAGATATCTGAGAGTGACATGAAAACAAAGGGACACTGTGGATGACGAGCCGGCCTCCCACTGCTTCCCAGCCTCTGCAATCGTGTCCGAGATGGGACGCCAAAGGCACAGGCAACAAAAGAAAAACACAGACAAATGGACTGCATCAAAATGGAAAACTTTTGTGCCTCAGAAGGTCGCCACCAACAAAGTGTAAGGACAACCCACAGATTGGGGGAGACCAACGCATGTCTGGAATATACAAAGAAGTCTCACAGGTCGTTAACACAGATACAAATCACTCAACTGTAAAAGTGGGCAAAGGACACAAGGAGACATTTCTCTAGAGATGTGCCAACGGCCAATCAGCACAAGCAAAGATGCTCAACATCATTAGCCGTCAGGAAATGCAAACCGAAACCTCAATGAGACGCTGGACGCCCACCAGGAGGGCCAGAAGCAGATAACATGTGTTGGCAAGGACGTGGAGACCGGTGCCTCCTACACTGTGGGGGAGGTAAATGGTGCGGTGTGGTGGACAACATCTGGCTGATCCTCAAAAGACTAAACACAGTCGCCATGTGACCTTACAATTCCAGAGAAATGAATACACCCACCCACATGGAAACTTGTACACAGATGTTCATTTGTGTACACAAACATCCAAGGTTCATCCATGTTGTAGTACCCATCAGAATTTCACTCTTTAAGGCCAAATAGCATCCTATCGTCCAAACGACTTTAGACTCGCCCTTTGTCCACCATCTGTCGATGGACACTTGGGCTATCTCACCTTCTGGTTGTGATGAATAGTGCTGGTATGAACACGAGTGTGCAAGCATCTGCTGGAGCCCCTGCTTTCAACTCCTTTGGGGATGGAGTGGAAATGCTGGGTCATATGGCAGTTCTATGTTTAAAATTTTGAGGGACCCCCACACTGTTTTCCACAGCAGCTGCCCCATCTTACATTCCCACCAAAGGTGCACAAGGGCTCCAATTTCGCCACATCCTCGCCAACACCTGTTATTTTCCATTTAAAAAAAAGTAAGTCTTCTACTGCGTGTGAAGCAGTACCTCATGGTAGTTTTGACTCGCACTGCTGTAATGACTAATGATGTTGAGCATCTTTTCATGCGCTTACTGGCACTCTGTATATCTTCTTTGGAGAAACATCTGTTCAAGTCCTTTGCCCGTTTCTGAATTGAGATGTTTGTTTTTTTCTGGGGGGATAGGGTTTCTTTGTGGGGTGATCAAAATGTTCTAAAATTAATTGTGGGATGGCTGCACAACTCAATGAATACACTAAAATCAGAGAACTACACACTTTGGAGGAATGAATTGTGTGGTACATAAATTATATCTTAATAAAGCTGTTTAAAAACAGAGCAGGCAGGCTGGAGAAGGAGAGAGCTGAAGCTGCCTGCCAGGCCGTGACCCGGGAGAGGAATTCAGACACCAGGACTCATGGAAACGGCCAAGCGGGGCATGTCAAGTTGAGTCCGTATAAAAGTCTGATTTGAAAAAACATAGCTGTCCTGCTCTGTGCCTGGGCCAACCCTAGTGCCTCAAGGGCCCCTGGCCACATCCTCCTATACCAGCCGATCACCCTGGGCCACGGTCTCCTAGCCCGCCCCATGGCCTACACGGAAGCGACCCCAGCAAGGCCCTCCCTCGCCCAGCACTGCCCAACTCACCGATCTCGGCACTGGGCATCGCTCCTACCTGGCACCTCTTCCCGAATTTTAAACCAATCCTGCTCCCCGTATTTGGCAACTGCTTGAAGCAACTTCTGCAGGAAGGGACAAGCAGATGATGCCTCTGTGGGCACAGTCGCCGCCTTCCCACCCTCAATTCAGTCTGTTTAAGAAGGGGACGTCCGGGACTCGGGGCCACTCAAGGCGTCCAGGTTAACGTCCCAGAGGATGGTTCTCCTCAGGTCCTGCAAACTTACCGCATCTTCCTCTGGGGCCCAGAACCCCTTTTTCAGGCTGGGATCCAAGCTCTTGGTCCACCGATAGATGAGCTGCATGGAGTCTCTCCCCTCCATGTAGTAGACAACTGGGGGCAGAGGAGCCGTGTGGGCGCTGCATTCCCGGGGCCCCCAGAAAGGAGTCACTCTAACTACCAAGAAGTGAACCGTGGGACACCTGGGACTACGTGACCCCTTACTTCTTCCTCCAGCCTCTCAACTACATTTGGTGAATTGTCCCCGCAAACCTTAACTTTCACATATGAGGGGACTCAGGCCAAGGGCACAGGACGTTCCTGGAAGCCCAGTGGCCTGGGACCCAGGAGCGGCAGGGCACAGCAGGCACAGACTCACTTCTCCGGTAGGGGATGTGGCTGCCGACGCGCATCTCCTGGACGAGCTGGGTGAGCATGCGGTCCTCCTGCTCCGTCCACTCCTTGCGCTTCAGGGCCTTGTTGTGCTGCTGGTACTTCTGCAGGCACTGGAAGGCGCTGCGGCTGGTCTTCCCAAGGCCCAAAGCAAAGCAAAGTGGGTGTCACTGGGTGCTCACCATGCACAGAGGGACGTCCAGGCACAGCTGGGCCCTAAGCGCCAGGCGGTAACGCACTTCTGTGAACCAGTGCTCGCCTCACTCCGGCTGGCCCCCTGTGGGGATGGTGGAGAGCATCCCCGGGACTCGCTGAAGAGGACCATGAGAGACCAGCTCAGATGTTTACAGAGAGGAAACGCATTCAGAAAAATTCACAAGAATACTTCACTGACATGACACTAAGACTAAACTGCAAACTCACATACTCGACGGAAACTTCCCTCTCGGCACAGTGTAGGAGAAGGGCCACCATACACAGCACAGGACTCTTAAATGTGGCTGCCAGCACTGTCGCAGATTCAGCAGCTCTAAGTTGGTCTCTCTGGAGCCTACATCGGGTGGCAGCTGAGAGGGGCACGTCTGAAGGAGGGTGCTGGGACCGTCCTGGGAGTGGCATCCATGTCTCAGGTGACACCCATGGAGGGAGTTCCAGAGAGACTGTCTCCCAGCTCTCATTCATGTTTCAGCTCAGCAAATAGACCCTCAGTCTACACAGTAGACACTGTGGCCCCACTCTGTCCCCTCATTCATTTCCTTACGGGAAAGGGGTTTTCCAGAGCTGACCGATGGTATTGGAACGCTCTGTTTATCTAAAGCACACTCTTGGGTTACAGAGAACAGGTGTGGTTGGATGTGTGGATCTGCTCAGCCATGAGCTTGGGGTGTGGTGATGTCTTTCCAGATACAAAACCAAGAGCACGACCCATGAAAGAAATAATGGATAAGCTGAACTTCGCTAAAATTAAAAACTTTTGCTCTGCAAAAGACAACATCAAGAGAATGAGACGAGCCACAGACTGGGAGAAAATATTTACAAAAGACATATCTGATAAAGAACTGTTACCCAAAATATACAAAGAACTCTTAAAACTCAACAATAAGAAAACAATCTGATTAAAAATTGGACCAAAGACCTTAATGGACATCTCACCAAAAAAGATATACGAATGGCAAATAAGCATCTGAGCAGAACACATGTCATCAGGGAAATGCGTATTAAAATGAGATATCACCACACGCCTACTAGAAAGGCCAAAATCTGGAACCCTGACAGCACCAAATGTCAGTGCAGAAGTGCAGCCAGGAATGCTCACTCACTGCTGGTGGGGACGCAAAGTGACACGGTTACTCTGGGAGACAGTCTGGTGGTTTCTCACAAAACTAAACCTATTCTGACTATACGATCCAGCAATCACGCTCCTTGGTATTTCCCCAAAGGAGGTGAAAACTCCCATCCACCCAAAAGCCTGTCCACGGATGTTTACAGCAGCTTTATTCATAATTGTCAAAACTTGGAAGCAACCAAGATGTCCTTCAGTAGGTGAGTAGATGAACTGTGGTCCATCCAGACAAGAGAGCATTACCCAGTGCTAAAAAGAAAGAGCTATCGAGACATGAAAGATACGGGAGAACCTTAAATGCATATGACTAAGTGAAAGAAGCCGCTCTGAAGAGACTGCCTACTGTACGATTCCAACTATAGGGCATCCTGGAAAAGGCAAAACTAGAGAGACAATAAAAAGGTCAGTGGTTGTCAGGGATGGGGTGGGAAGGGGTGAACAGATGGAGGACAGAGGATTTTTAGGTCCGTGCAACCGTTTTGATGATATCATGATGTGTAGACGTGTCATTATATATTAGTCCAAACCCACAGCATGTACAACCCCAAGAACGAACCCTAATGTAAACTATGGACTTCAGGTGATCATGATGTGTCAATGTAGGTCCATCCTTGGTCAACGCACCATTCTGTTAAGTCACGTTGATAATGGGGGAAGCTGTGTATATGTCGGGGCAAGGGGCATATAGGAAATCTCTGTACTTTCCTCTCAATTTTGCTGCGAACCTAAAACTGCTCTAAAAAAATAAAGTCTTAAAAAAAACCTAACAAGGAAATAAAGATATAAAATGACTTTTTAAAAAGCATAATTTATGGAGCCAGCCCAGTGGCACAGCAGTTAAGTTCACACGTTCCACTTTGGCGGCCCAGGGTTCACTGGTTCGGATCCCGGGTGCGGACATGGCACTGCTTGGCATGCCATGCTGTGGTAGGCATCCCACATATAAAGTAGAGGAAGATGGCACAGATGTTAGCTCAGGGCCAGTCTTCCTCAGCAAAAAGAAGAGGATTGGCAGCAGATGTTAGCTCAGGGCTGACCTTCCTCAAAAAAAGAAAAGCATAATTTACTAAATAAATGAAAGCATAAAGTTATGTGTACCAAATCACATAGCAGCTAAAGATATAAAGAAAAACTATTAGAGATGCGAGGAGAAAATGACCTTTTAATGTTATTATGCCAGGTTGTTTTTGGTTTTTTTTTGAGGAAGATTGGCCCTGAGCTAACATCCACGCCCATCTTCCTCTATTTTTATATGTGGGACACCTGCCACAGCGTGGCATAGGTCCACACCCGGGATCAGAAACTGCAAACCATGGGCTGCCAAAGTGGAGCGCACGAACTTAACTGCTATGCCACCGGGCCGGCCCCCTATGCCAGGTTTTATCCAAGCTACATCAATACAGCTCTTTCAGAACTAACAGCTCTAGAGAGCAAGATTCAATAATACGATGGGCAAAGTCAATTTAATAAGCGTACGTGGAACCCTAGATCCTCAGAGGAAAGAACACACTTCTGTTTTTAACTTGTTTTGGTAAGTTTAGTTTGGTTTGCTGCAATCACATGCTTACCCATAAAAGTGACAAATTAAAAAATGGGAATTTTACAGATCACATTTCCAGGTCAGGAGCCAATAAAATTCAAACTAAAGAAGAAAAACCGTTCTGAGAAACCCGACTATTTAAAAATGAGAAAGTATATTCCTACACAAACTAAGATCCAAAGGGGCAATGAAAACTGAAACTACTGCCACTCTAGAAATCTATAAAAAGCACATTCACGCCAAACTGTTCCTAGAAAAGCGGGCCTTAAATCCCTTCATTACTAAAGACAGTGGCCAAGTGAAGAACTCAGGCCTCACCTGAGGAAATGAGAAAATCAAGAGGAGAACCCAAAAGGAACGAGGACAAGAGTTCTTCTCAAACAGCAAGACAAACTCCTCTTGAGTGATCGAGAGAGAGAGATGGAGGACGGGCGAGGGAGGGGTCTGATGAGGCAACAGGCACTGAGGAGCGCAAAGCTCCTGAAGACTCAGCCCAGGGAGGCGTGCAGGGCTTACCCTTCCCGAGGGCCACACCCTCAAAAGCAGCAAGATGAAGAAATTCTAAGGTTCTGAGGGACCAGCAGGCCGTGGTATGACGTGCAGCCCATGGAGACCACAAACCCAGCCTGGCCTCCCAGCCACAGAACCACACTGCCCTGGGGGGCTCAGAGGCTCCCACCAGGTCCTTACCCCCAGCTCCTCGGCGATCTTCTGCCACTCCAGGTGGCCATGCTTGGCTGCGATGGCCTTCAGCTGGTCGACTTCCTGTCCACTCCATTCCTGCTTGTTGATGCTCGGGTGCTCAGAGTTCTGCCAGAACTTGCGGATCTCCTCCGCACTGCGGCCTCCTTCAAACTGCACCAACAGAACAGAGAACCCCAGCCTGCGGAGGCCGCCGTGTGGACGGCCAGCAGCGTGTACACGGGGAGACGTGAGTGGGACCTCTGCTAGGCTTATGCAGACAAAAACACAGATTTGGCTCCAAATGCAAAGCCTGAAGCCTTTGCAACTGCCCATCACAGAAGAGGCGCCTTGCACCAGCAGGGAGGGCCCCGTGAAGCCACTCCTCGCTGCCAGACACACACTTGACCAGATGGGGTCACGGCAGGTCTGGTGGCCACAGAGGACGTGGCCTCAAACAGTCTGAAGCTGACCTTGCCAATTCCAACCCATGCCCCTGGCTACCAGGATAGTGCTCCCCGTGGCTTACATTAACGTTGGAAATCTTCTCCCAGTCGTGGCTGTCCAGCCTGCTCCCCAGCAAGGCCTCCTCTGGGAGCTGGCTGGAAAGGGACAAGGGCACAGCGGTCACGCCAGGCCCCTTGGCTCACCCAGGACCACACCCTCCCCGGCAGGACCCGGCTCACTTGATAGCCTGGACCTCGCTCTCCGCCTCCCTGCTCTGCGTCTCCAGGACCTGCCTCTCGGCCTCACTCGTGACCCTGCTCTGCTTCTGCTGCAGGTACTCGAGCCTGCAAGGCAGGGCAGAGGCGCCAGGGTCACCGGCGGCAATGGCCACTCTCCGAGGGACTCTGGGGCTGGCTCAGCCCTCTTGTGGATCTGGGCGGGCACCCCACAGGGCTGGCTACTCCACACAGCGCAGCACAGTGGTGGGGAGCACGCATGCGGAGCTTGCTTTGAATCCCCCCCCGCCTCTTGCAGACGGGTTACTTGGTCTTTCCAAGCTGCCTCGGCTTCCTCGCCCACAGAGAAAGGAGCAGCATCCCCTCTCTCAGCTGTCACCATGGTCACACGAGCAGCTAGTACAGCAGTGTGTTTGCTGATGCAGATGGGAATAATTACCAGCTGCACACACACTTTGGAGCCCGGTGTCCCAGCTCCCAGCCCTGCGCCTGGCATACTCAGCAGTGTTCCGCAGATGTCCTGACCTTCCTGCCCGGCATCAAGGCCAGAGACTATTTCTTAAGGCTGTCATCGCCAGCTACAGTAAATAACTGCTCCTGGAACAGGCCAGGGAGGAGGAAATCCAATGCTTCCACAGCCTGAGGAGGGACCCAGCTATCCCCGCAGCTAATCCTGACCTGCACATCAAGCTGTGAGGCAGCAGGTGACCCTGGGACCCCCTGGTCTGGCCACAGGTGCCATGACTTGGTCATGTGATGTCACCCCATCGGCACACACATTAAAGTCTCATGAACGGTCCCCATTGTCACAGGTGGAAATCAGGACCCAGGCAGAGAGAAAGCCCAAGCCTCACAACTAAACACAGCCGCTCAGCTGACCCAGCTCTCACACACTTGACCTCGAAGCTCGGCTGCCTCCTTGTGGGGAAAGTTCAGGGATCAGTGCCTCTCCTGCTGTGAGCAGGGGGTCCCGAAGAGAAGGGGCACAGCCTAAACTGAGCCTCCGCCCATCCCAAACTCGCTCGCTGTTTTCAGACTCACTTCAGTAACTTGGGCTGAAGCAAGCGCTGCAGGCGGTCGCTCACCACTGACTTCCGCAGCAAGGTCTTCTCCCAGCTTTTCCCTGAAGAGAAATGAAGACACGAGGAGCGCTCACATGAGCACCTTCCCCAGGATGCATGCTGTCCAGCGCAATCCTCTCCACACCCCTCGCACAGCATCGGCTCTTGCTCCCACACCACGACACGGAGGGCCAATCATCCATCCAGGCCCGCAGCAAGGAGCTGGCTGTGCTGTCTGATGCCCCAGGATGCGGGCTGAGCAGTGAGCCTGCAAGGGAGCCGGGTCACAGGCGCTGGGCCCTCTATCCAGGGAGCACGACCCCACCTGGGGCTGGCGCAAGCTTGCAGCAGGGCCTCCAGAGCTGTGTGCTCAGGGACCAGGCAGGAGAGACTGGAGGGGGAACCGTGAGGGTGGTGGCCCTGGCCTGCCCCTCATGACAGCCTCCTCACAAAGACCCCGTTTAGTGTGGGAAAAGCAGGGGCTTCGAGGGATCAAGGCAGGAGACCTGCCTGAGAACCACAAAACAGGCCTGGGGAGGCTGGGTGTGCCAAAGGCCTCATGGCACCCGAGCTCAGTGGGCACCTGGGCTCTTACATTTGGTCACCAGGAGCTCCTCGAAAGCCTTGATGCCCTGCGCAGCCTTCTCCCGCGTGTCTTCATTGGCAGGAGGCCCCTGTCAGAGAATGCACAACGTGGACAGAACCCAGGTGTCTCCACCTGAAGGCGCCAGTACGTCCGTCCCTCTGGGATCCCTGCTAGGACTCAGGACCCCTTCCCCTCAGCCTTGCTGAGCAGCCTGGCATTGTGGGAGGCCTGGCACTGGACACCTGGACCCGGAGCTGCTGCCTTGTGAGGGCTCTGGGGCATGATCTAACTGGCACAAGGTGAGATCAGCAAGCCCATGAGGGTCGACAAGGAGAGCAGGGCTGCATTAGCAACATCGGGACCTCTATTCCTAGGACCAATAATCCTGCCAACCTGCCCCACCCACGGCGCCACCTCTCAAGGAAATGGTTAGCTTGCCCTATTCCCAGGAAAAAGTCCTTGACTTCCACCCCGGGACCCAGGAGAGGGTTTTAAGGAGATCGAATATTATTCTCCTGAAGAATCTAAAGCAATTCACAACACCCAGAGCAGGTTGTGGGGACGAGAGCTCTTTCCCATGGAGCCTGACTTTCTCCTCACTGATGAAAGCAAGGCCCCAGCCACTCACCACTCCAGTGACCCTGTCCTTGAAGTAGGGCTTCATGAAGTGCCCTATGTACAGATTTGGGGGCAGGCTCTTGCCATCCTTCACCTTGGGGCCTTTGGACCCTGCCAGGTCCCACATGACTTCTTCCTGTGGCAGACACAAGGGCCCAGGTGTGGGCCAGGCAATAGAAACTCCCCTTGTTGAGAAGGGGACCCAGGCAGCCGGGAGCAGACCCAAAGTCCTGGTCCTGGGGGCCTAGCTGTGGGGACTTCTTGGGGCCAGACCGTGTCCTACCTGCTGCTCCCGGTTCTGGGCCAGCAGCAGGCTGACCTCCGCCAGCTTCTCTTGGATAACCTCCTGGTAGACCATGTTCAGCTGCAGACACGTCTCTGGGTCTTCTGGGAGGGCTTTCTCCTTGGGGTCGTCCTCATCGTTGCTGGCCTCACCTGCCCTGTCTTCTTCCTGGTTAGGAGGGGGAAACTGTGGATGAAGAACAGGGCCCACACTCCCCTGTCCTCAGGGTCCTGCGGTGCAACGAGCCTCCAAGCCCACGTCCGGCCAGTGGACTGGCACAGGACCACCCTGACACTGAGCCCTGCAGCGTGTGTGCCTGCTCCCTAATTCACAACACAAGAAAACTCAACTTCTGGGAACATGTGTTGAGTGGGGGAGGCGTGATGAGATGCCTTTCACTTTCTACAACAAATGTTTCTGTAAGATCTAAACATTATAACGGACTCCTGTGACTTTGATCGCTGGCGGACGACAGTGAGAACGTGTGAGGACGGCTGCTTTGGTGCCAACAAAACCACGAACTAGAAACGACCCAGATGTCCAGCAGCAGGCACTGAGGCTAAAGAACTATGCAACTCTGGGACTCCACGCCAGAGGGACCATCAGCCACTGAAAATAGGAGGCGACTCTAGACTCACTCACTGATGGGAAAGAGAAAAAGCGAACTGCAAAGATTTTCCAAAATAACATAAAATTGCAACATAAG
Source organism: Equus asinus (assembly GCF_041296235.1). NCBI lineage: Eukaryota > Metazoa > Chordata > Mammalia > Perissodactyla > Equidae > Equus > Equus asinus. Next base: position 11,451,506 of record NC_091799.1, read on the forward strand.
CAAAACATGGTTAACAACAACCCGCACAACTGAGTGATCACTTGCCAGGCACTGTTCAGAGAACTCACGCATACGAACTGACTTGTGCTACAACTGTCCCCACTGTACAGACTGGGAAACCGAGGCACAGACAGGTGAGCCACAAGGGGCAGGACCCAGGCCACTTGCTTGCTGTCTTCCACATGAGATGTCACAGTGACATGAACACGTTAGCAGAAGCTCAAAACAGTCAAGAGGCACAAATACCAAGCCAGTGACAGTGATTGGTTCTAGGGACAACTTTAATTTTGATAGTTAATACTTTACAACATTTCATCTTTAATAACAAACACGCTTTACTGGTATAACACAGAAAAACCAAGCTGAGCTCAAAGTACTCCCCCTCCTGGGCCCACTGAACGGTGGTGTGTCTGCCTCGAACACAGCCAGCTCAGGCCAGTAGTTACCGAGATCAGGGGACCAGCAGTGTCCGAGTCCTCATCGGGCAGTGAATCTGTGGGAATGCAAGCACACCGTGTTGGTGACCAGCAAAGGAAACGGGTGGCTGGTGACGGGATGCCACAGGCGCCGAGGAGACCGATCAGCTGGTGCAGCACACGGCCCATTTCCCGGGCAGCCGCAGAGGGGGGAGGGACACAGGCCATGTGGGCCCGGGGTGGATGAAACACCTCCCCGACAGCACCCTGCGGCTGACACTCACTGACTGGGAGGGTGGGTACTGGACCAAGGGCAGGGTCAGCCAGAAAGAGAAGACAGCAGCCTAACGTGAAGCGCCCCTAGGGCACGGTGACTGCTGGGACAATCAAGGGAGACTCCACGGGAGATGGAGCTGGTGAGGGTGGAGGGGACAGACACAGAGGCCCTGGTAACAGGTGAAGGAAAGGCCCTGGGTGAAAGGTTGGGAACTTCGAGGAGCTGGGTCTGGGGCCTGGGGCGAGATGGGCAGGCCTAGGGCCAGACGGCTCGGCCACTGCAGGCAGGCCTCCACTCAGAGCTGCAGTGAAGGGCACTCAGGGCCCAAGGGAGGACAAAGGAGTACGTATGGAGTAGGCAGAGTGGCAGCAGGGGTCTCAGACAGAGGGCAGTCGGGCAAGCCCAGGGAAGAGATCGGGGTGGGGGGGGGGGTGTCTCAGCTATGGTGACTGGCCAGGCATGGGGGTGGCTGAAAAGCTAAGCTCTGGAACCTTCCAATCGATTCCTGAGGGCAGCCCACTGCAGATGCCTATGGCTGGGCAGGGCACTCACACACAGTCAGCAGATCCAGGGGCTAATGAAGCAGGGATAGTAGCAAACTGCCCAGTGGAGTAGAGGCAGAGGCCAGTATTGGTGAGAAACCAGGGCTTGTGCCCAGCAGCCCTGCAGCATCCTGTGGCTGGCAGGAGCCCAGGGCAGGCACCGTTGTTCCAACCGTGGTGTGCAGGAGCTTACCTGCGTCAGAGTCTGAATCCAGACTGGATTCTGAGACCTCCACGTTGATACTCGAGGAGCTGGGATCCAAAATCCTTTCCAGCTCCTTGATCTCCTTCGTTATTTTCTCTCTTTCAGCATCTATATCCATGACTGCGGTCTGCCTCCTAAACACAGTACAACACGAGAGAAACACATGGCGCCAGGGGATCCCATTCTCCTTCAGTCACATACGCCTGGGGGGACGGCAGAAGCCTGCCCGAAGCAGGCCCTAGGCTCCCGTGCCCCAGGACCCCGGCTCTTTGCTCTGTCCGGCGCTGAAGCCACGTGAATGCCTCCCGCCTGCTCCAAGGCTGCGACCGCACGGGGGGAGACCGACGGGCACCAACATGGCCAACTGCCCGTCCCGGTCTTCCCACAACCAAGCCAGAGGGAGCAGGCAAGCGCAGAAAGAGCAGGGCGGGCAGCAGGCACTGGAGGACAGGGACGAGGCCACGACCGGGAGAAACCCGGGCGCAGAAGCACAGCGGCCGGCGCAGAGCTGGGACCGGCAGGGGACCCCGTCCGCAGACCCGGACCCGTGGCGGCCGAGCCCAGCGCGACGCCGGGACCCTCGTCGTAGGGCCGGGAGCCGCTCCTCCCGGAGCGCCGGCTGGGGCTCCGCAGCGCAGGGCGCCAGGAGGGGCGAGGGGGGCGCGCCGACGGCGGGGAGCGCGGCCAGGGACGAGCCAGAGGCCCGCGCACGGCCCTCCCCGCCGTCGGCCGCTCCGGCAGCAGCACTGCCTGCGCCCAGCCCCGGCGGCGGCTCCCGGGCCCGACTCAACACACGAAGGCGGCCCCCGCCCCTCGCCGCCCTCACCGGCCGCCCGCCGCGCTCACCCGTCCGGCCTCCGTACCAGCGCTTCCGGCGGCCGCGCGACTCTGTCGCCGCGCACCGGAAGTCCCGCCTCCGCGGCCGCGGACGAGCCCGGTGCACTGCGGGAGGGGCCTCCGGCGGCGGGCGGGTGGCTGCTGCCCCCTGGCGACCGCCCTCGGCGCTGCCCGCGTCCGCGCGCCTTTCGGCTGAGGCGCTGGGCGGGCCGGCAGCCCTGATGAGGGACAGGCCCCCCCCATGCAGGGTCACGGGTCACGGAGTCGGCCGGTCGCCGTCCCGCGGCAGCGAGCCCGGCTCAGGCAGCGCGGGGAGAGCGGGTTCCCGCGCGGTGTGACCTCCCGCACTCTTCCAATGTCTCTGTGCCGGTGTCCTCCTGATGCTGGCATCTAGGGTTTTGGCTGCGGGCTTTCATGGCGCCTGCAAGTGGTCGGCCTTAAGGCCAAGGGCACAAGGTAGAGAGTCCGCACACACCTACGAGGTCACCTGCCACACCTGGCCGGCGGGAGCCCTCAGTCGGCTTCTCAGCACCGGGTCCAGGAGGGTTCCCTCCCAGGGGTGATGCCCTGCCGAGGCCCAGAAGATGAGGGAGAGCCGGCTGGGAAAGTGTGAGTGGGCCTCCCTCCGCTGACAAGGTGGGAGTGGAGGCCAAGAAGCAGTCTGGCAGGCCAGGCGGGGGGCTGGGGGGCTGGGGTGGGAAGGTGAGGTGGGCTGTGGACCCACCAGGCTGCCTGTCCTCCAGTGCTTACTGAGCACCTCCTGGAATACCCGGCACCTGCTGCACGGTCGCTCAACAGGTGGAAGTCCCAAGGAACCGCATCTTTAAGTGTTTTGCTGTGGAACACTTGGAACACACACAGAAAGAGAACAGTGCGGGCAGCCTGTGTCCATCCCCTCCTTGCTTCATCCAGGCACCTCCACGCTGCGGCTGCAGCGGAAGCGGGCTCAAGTGCAGGGCCAGGTGAACATCGATTAGAGGGTTGCTCTGGGCGGCAGCCCTGCTTGGGGCCCACCCTGGCCTGTGGGCCGTGGGTGAGGGGACCTGCCCTGCATGTCCCCCATCCCCGTAAAACGCTGTGCCCCCGCGCAGGGCAGTGCCCGAGGCATCCTCCCCCAGCCCCGGGCTGTTGTGTGCACACCCTCAGAGGAACCTCACTGGGCACCTTCCTACCAGACCGCCCCGTGTGAAGTCTGCTCGACAACAGACCCCAGAACCCACTTTCCACCAACGGGCAGGGGCATGAGATGGCGCTGGGGGTAGGCTAAGGGACGTATTCATGGTGACTTCTGGAAGATGCTTACCTGTAGCTAAGATCAGAGGGTCTAGCAGTTTAAATGTCTTTTGAAAATTCAACCACACAATCTCAAAGAATCTCCATGACACACGTTTACAGTGTGCTGGTCACTGTGGTCAGGCCCTGGCAGGAGTGGTCTGAGGCTACCCCTGACCCCACGCACCAGGGGACTGACACTGCATTTATCAGCATAAATCACCTGTTATAACATGCACAAACGTGTGCCCTGCCCTTAGAGGGCAGCAGCATGATTCTCAAGCATAAACAACTGGCTTAGTCAGGGAAAAAAAAGGGGACGGAGAACATGAATTCTCGAATTTATTAAATAAGAAAGCTGTCGATGTGAACAGGAGAGAAAAAGGAAATTTATTTAAAAAAGTAACATCTACAGGAAAAGAGCCGAAAAGGCACACAGTGCGTGTTGCGCCTCCCCATGTGGGAAGGCAGTGGAAAGGCACCTGGAGACCTGGTGACCTGGGACGGCTCTGCCCACACCCTGCGTCCCTCCAGTCTAAGCCTCGTTGTACAAAATGCCACTTGAGGCAGGTATCAAACCCTCTAGCCAAAAGCAGGTTTTCAAAGCTGCAGGCCCATGGAGAGGTGTGTGTAGATGGCTTCACGCCATGGAATGCCTGTGCTGAGCTTGGTCCCTGCTGGAGGACAGTGGTGTCCACCGTGGGGGGCGTCCATGCTCAGGCCACCAACCACAGGAGCCACCCCTGTGAAGGCTGCCAGAGTGGACTGTGGGCCAGAGGGGTGCTGACCGGTGGCAGAAAGGCACAGGTCCCCATCCAAGGCAACCGCTGAAAACACGGCTCGCTTAGTGTTTTTCCCTACTTACTTACGAAGTCAAGGATGATCAATCAAACTTATCTTACAATTAATGTTCTCGAATGTAATGGAAAAGACTTACTACAGAACTGCTGTTCTCATGTTTAGTAACTTTAAAAAATCGCCAGCTTTTATAAAAATGTCTTCCGATAGATCATTAATCTCTACAGCAGCGGGCGTTCGTTCACAAGAGGGGGCTGCACAGACAGCACAGGTGCAGCGTGCACGCCCGGGAGCTGCTCCTCAGGGCAGGTGGCTAGTAATACTGTCTCAGGTCATGAAATTAGTATCTCATGATAAATACGTTTACTACGGGCGAAGGCTGCACATTTAAAGACACAGTGGCATTTTAAAATCCGGTAAGTAGTGATCTCAGGCTGTAAACAGGCTGGTAGCTGGAGTGTCTCCGCGGTTCTCAAGATGACTCCTCCTCCTCTTTAATTTCAGAAATCCTGTCTATAGATTTAAGGATTTCAGCAACGAGATTCAAGGTCTCAGCTCCAGAAACCAGCTGCCTAAAATGAAAACGTGGCTGTCAGGGGCAGCTACGGCTCTTCAGTAGCAGTGACAGAAGCGCTAAAGCCAAGCAGTTCCAGGGGAAGCCCAGGTTTGTAACGTCCTGGGTTCACTCTGAGGAGACTCTCCCACTCGACTGAAAGACAGCGGGCTTCGTCATTCCCGCCAGTGCTCATGCTGTGGCTGGACACGGCTGTCCTTGCAGAGCCCAGCCCAGGGGGCAGGAGATGATGATGAGTACTAATAAGGCAGCAACTGCCAGTCCCCAGGAGCTCCTCCTGTGCCCAGCGCGAACCAGGGGCCTCTTCGAGCAAGAGGGGAATATCGTTACTCGCTTCTCAGAAGGTGAGGGAGCTGGGACCCAGACCTGCCTGATGTAGACATTCACACCTCCCAGGTAAGGACGGCTGTGACCCTGGGTTAACAGGATCGTCGAGCACACTTCCCCCCTGGAGCCCCGAGAAACCCCCTGCTGAGGGAGGCCCCCCGGAGCTGAGGGCCTCTGCGCCTCAGCCCTCACGGTGCCCAGGCCCCCCGGCTCCCGGCCACACTCACTTTATGGAGGTGTGCGCGTTGTTCATGACCATGTGGAGGTTCTGCAAGGCCACCTCAGTGTTCTGCTTCACCACCGTCAGGCTGGCGCCCTGGCCCGACCGCAGGGCTTCGTTCTCCCGCTTGAAGTTAGTGACCTGCGCCTGGGGCAGTGAGCAATTAAGGACTTTTACGGCTGAACAAGAGAGCAGCTAGAAGGCAGTCCCACTCACGCAAACACGGCACTCTTGGAAGAGGCAACTGAGGGTGGGGGCCGTGACAACAGGGACTCTCTCCTAGCTGGGGGCTCCTGAGGGGCACAGGCCTAGGGCTGGCCCCTTGACTTCAGTCCATCCCCAGCACCGATCTACAGAAGCAGTGCACATGCCATCTCAGAGAAACAGTAAACCCGAGAGTCTCTCGTTAAGCAGAACAGGACGAGGAGGACGGAACTCTTTCCTTCATTTAAGGCCCAAGGGGAGAGCTCACGCTGTCCTGATTTTAGGTGCTTCATCTGTTGGGGGAGGGAGGAACCCCAGCAGAGGTCCTATTGTGTCTTTTCTGGAAGTTACTGGAATTTGCATGCACGTGACAACAATGAACACCTTTGCTCTAATTACCTGGAGCAAGCTTACTTCCTGTTTCAGTTTCATAACGTGATTTTCTGCTTTTACAGCCCGTTTCTGTTAGCAAAAAAAAAAAAAAGCATGGCTGACCTGGTGCTATGGAAGCAGGACGTGCCCCTCCTTTCCAGCCGCACCCAGGAGCCCACCAGCTCCCCCAGGCAGGCCCGCGTTCTGGGGGCTCACAGCCCATTGTGAGGGCCCTCCATCCACAGAAGCTGTGCCCCCACGGTCCGCGCCCCCAGGGCAGGGCTTGGCAACAACTACGCCCAGGACTCCAGCCACCTTAGAGTGACCCACACAACACGTCACAATCTCCACCCCTGACAGCAGCTTGGCCCGCCCCCTCCTTCAGACGAGGAAACTCCTCCCACCGTCATCAGCTCCAGGTTCTGCTCCACCTGCTGAACCACGGATTCCAGATCGTGATAGTCACTTTCCTCTTTTATCATTTTTGCTTCTAATTTCTGCTCAAGGGTCCTCACCCTTTTAAAGAAAAAACCCAAGTTATGAATAACTCACGTGACTAGCCCTAAGAATCTTCTAACAGGCGTTTTAATGGGATCGATTAGATAAAAACCACAAGAGCCCACTGTCTCAGAAGGAAGCTCAGTGAGGCACAGACCTGAGGTGGTAACCTCAGAGCTGGATCCGGAGCGGCTCATGGTCAAGGGCACCGGGGAGCCGTGGGACGGCCCTGCTGCTCTATCGTCAGGTGTGCTCCATTTTGGTCTAATGTTTAAAATAAACTTACACAGAACACAAGAAACGTGTTTGATACTGAGGATTTACGTACAATAAAACCCAGACTCAGTTCAACTCGGATTACTTTGTGATGGCTTTAACATTGATTGCATGTTGGAGATGTTTAAATTGCAATCCTAACTCAAAGCTTACATACATTTCTGTTTGAGTTTCAGAGAAGCTCTGAACCTCAGTCAGCTTTCTTCTTAGCTTAGAATTTTCATCTTTCAGCTGCAGAGAAAGAAAATCCTCATTAGAAACTCGGCGTCTCGCTCACAAGGGGTCTGCACTGGTGCGGTTGCCGCTGGAACTTCTCAACAGATATTCCAGCGCGTCAACCTAGAGGCCACTCACAGAGACCACCACGAATAAAGGTGTCTGCTTTTTACAGGCCTAAGGTCAGACACTGCAGTCTTACTCACCCCTTCTAACTCTTTTTTAGGTGAGTGTAACGTTTAAGAAAAATTTCCTCTACTCAGAACACCTGGCGAGATGTTCCTGCACTGACGGCTGCAGTGGATCCTGTTCTTCGTGGGGCTCACCTTTGCTCCAGCACAGCCTGACGGGCCCTTCCTTACAAACCCGCACAGCGCTTTTCAATTCGTTACATCCACAGTGTATCGGTCAGCACCGGGGAGAGCACTCCACATGGAGACTCTGCAGCAGGGTGCCGCACACACACTGTCTTGTCCTTGGAGCCCAAACCCCAGGCCATCAAGGACACAAAGGCTCCAGGTTTTCTCCGAGACGCTGCTCAGACATGAACTGTTTGCCAGGGAGCCGGCGCACAGCCCCCCTCACTTACTGCTTCGTAACTTATCTGCAGCGTCCGAAGGTGCCTGTCTCCCAGAGACTCTCCGTGGGCTGCAAAGTCTGTGCCGGGGCTCCCCGCTGGAGAGACGCGAGACTCGGAGTCACTAAGCGTCCACGGGGGCAGAGACTCGGGCCCTACCAGCTCTGACGGGTTGGAGAAAAAGGAGACATATGTGCTGCAGGGCGACGTGCTGGCAAGGACCCTCGAGGAGTGGCTCTGCTCCACAGCAGACGGCAGGTAGGCCCCGTTCCAACCATCGTCCTCATCCTCATCCTCGTCGAGAAGGTCGCCAGCCCCCGTCGGGTCTTCGAAGAACGGCTGCTGATATTCCAGGCCATAACCCCCCGTTTGGGATGTTGGGGAGTCACGGTCGAGTCCCAGTGAGTGCCTCGGGGCTTCCTAAAGAAAACACCAGGAGGCCAGGCTTAGACCCAGAAGCCACTGCAGGCCTTTCTTCCTAGATGTTCAGCGTTGGAACACAAAGAAAGGCCTCATCTTGTCGACCAGGAAAGATGAGAGCCAGGAAGGATCCAAACAGCTTCTTAACCCTGCACAATTTCTCCGCTAGCATTAGCAGCTGCCTCGCACTGCCCCACAACTCCCGCACGATCTCCTCCAAAGGAAGGCTGCAAGTCAGAAGAGATATGCTCTGGAGGACTTTCTGACTCCTCCTCGGGTTTACCTTTGCATAAATTCTGCTGTCGGTCGTGTCCTCCTTCGACAGGCCGAGGCTCTTGGCTTTCAGAAACTCTTTAAAGGAGAATGGATTTGCCTCTTCCAGATCTTCAAGTTTATCGTCTGAAATAACAACAGATAAATGCAAAAAGTCCTGCAAAAGTCGTTAAAAGGGAACTTTCCTATTCGTTTCTCTTTCCAAAACACGACCATGTCTAAAATTGACAATGCCACCTCGTCGTTCCACCAGAACTGAGAGAGACCAGGGAACAGGAAAGCTGGCCAATAAACCAGATCTGCTTCTGCATTCATGACAATCCTTCCCATTCCCCACCCCTCGGTCCCCCCACCTTGCTGCCCATGGGGACCACCTGGGCATCTGGCTGACTCCCACCTGCCTCGGCTCCCGTGCAGGCTGACAGGCCGACTGGCGCAGCGTGCACTGGGGGCTGTCAGGGCTCCAGAAGTGCAGCCAGGTCGAGAATCACTGCTCTCCCTCCACCCTCTTCCCCACGCGCCCGTCCACCACTCCCTTCTCTTTCTCACTTCCTTCTTGCTCTCCCAGTACCTAACGGGCCACACTGTCACCCTTGCGGCCCCCCAGGGAGCTGAACCCAGGAGCCAACCTCGTGTAAAGTTGGCTCCTGTACTCCCAGCTCCTGCTGTCCCCTCAGACCCCTCAGGTGTGACTTCCTGCTTCTCTGCTGTCCCTCATGTCTCAGGTTCTCTGGTCCTTGTGCTCTTCTTCCTTCTCCCCCAGGGTCAAGATCGAGTCCGTGGGATTCTACCCCCACCTGCTCTTTCAGGCTCCAGGTACACCAGTTATATGCTGTCAAACTGACAGCCCCACCACCAGGCATGCGCCCGGCACTGAGTGTAGGACAGAAAGAAAAAAAAAAGATTACTGAACTACTCTACCTCCAAAATGTGTCTCCTGGGCTCCCGATGGACCTTGCTTAGTACACTTCCCCTTTCCATAGCCAAAATCTGTGAAGAGACATTGTCACCTCACCCTGATCACGGGAAGCCTTCACGGCCAAGAGGTTTTCCGACATGGGGTCTCTATTGCGTTGGTTCTCATAGCCTTGGAACTTCTAGAACACAAGCCCTGGCTCCTGCCCCTGGAAATGGTCTGACTTCCAAGGGCCCTGGTATCTCTCACTCTGAAAAAGCTCCCAGGGATCTGGATGCCCAGGGGGGCAGTGCTCGTCCTCCTCTGCCTTGTGATACCCGAATGCCCTCATGGGTTGCCGTGAGCCTCTCAGACCCTGACACAGACAGCTAACCACTCGCTGCACACCCTGGATGCAGCTGATCCGGGAGAATGAGGATGAACCAAAGCTGGCCCTGCCCAGCTGCAGTGACCGGAGGATTGCTCCAGCTGTTTCCAGTCACTGCCTACTGAATGAAGGCTCCCTTGCCCTCCTCCCCACCACCTGGAAGGAGGAGGTTTCCTGTGCTCCCACTGGGCATACCTCTATTCCGGCACCTATCATCCTATACTGGAACTGTCTTTCGGGGTGAGGGTCTCCCTAAGACCAGACTGTGAGCTCCTAGCGGGCGGGACGCTCTCCACCTCTGTCTTCCCAGTGCCCAGCACACATTGGCGCCCGGCGCTCACCGCCGGGTCAAGGGGTGAGTTAAGGCCACAGAAGAGGTACCTACAGGTGGTGCCGGCACCCGGGTCCCTGCGGCTTGTCTCTCACCTGTGTCTCCCACGGAAGCTAGCACCGGACTGGGTACATAGCACATAAACGTCGGCCGAATGCCGAAGAAGTGGGAGTCCGGGTCCCTGCCACGGGGGCGCTCACAGTCTAGCTGGGGGAGACAGGACCGGCGCTCAGAGAACGCTGGAGCTGTAATAGACAGGGGCGACTCACCGCGCGCCGGGCCGCCTCGCCTGGACCTCGGCCCGGCCGCCCGGCCGCGGGACCCGGCCCGGCCCTGCCCTGCCCGTCCGGCCTGCCCCGCCCCGCCCCGCCCCGCCCGGCCGGCCGCCGCCGCTCACCGTCCGGAATGACGAGGCTCCGGGCCCGGGACAGCGGGGGGACCCCAGGGCGGCGCGCGTAACCCGCCATCGCCGCGGGCCCGGCGGCGCCCGCCCTCCCTAGCCCGCCAGCGGCGGCCCCATGGCCCCGGCTCCGCCCCGGCCGCGGCCTGAGTAGCCCACCCGATCGCCCGCCACTCGGCCGCCGCTGCGAGCCCTTCGTCGCGGCTTCCGCTCCGGGCGCCGGAAGTGCGCGCCCGCACGCCGGTCTGGGGGGCGGGGCGCCGGGGGGGCGCCCGGAAATGACGACAGAAGTGGTGGGCGGGGACCCAAGATGGCGGCCGTGGTGCTGGCGGCAACGCGGCTGCTGAGGGGCCCGGGCTCCTGGGGCGGCGCGCGGCTGAGGTGAGCGAGGGCGGGCCGGGGGCCGGCGTGACCCGCGTCTCTCGGGAGCTCTGCCCTTGCTTTGTTCACGCCTGGACGGCGGCACCAGGTGGTCGGGCTGTGGGACCCCGGCCTGGTCCCCGGGGGCGACGGGGGCGACGGGGGCGCCTGCCCGCCTGGCGCCCCGAGCCTCGAGGCCCGTCCGCTTCTTCTCTCCTCAGTTGCCGGGCTCTCTCCCGCCCTGTCCTCCCGGGCCCACGGGGCTCGTCCGAGGCCACGTGTCTTCCCGCCTCGGCTCCTTCCTGCCGCTGCCCCTTAGGAGGCCGCGCCTTTAGAGCCCAGAGCCAGGACTCTGCCGGCGCCAACGCCGTGCCCTTGACTGCCCTGCGCTGTCCCCTCGCCTCTTGGTGTCTGGCTTTTCCCACAGTGGCGCAGCGCTCAGCAACAGGTAGCTGTTGACCGCTCTTTGTATTACAAGCGCTGCGTCAGGCGCAGGGACGCGGCGGGAACAGAGACGCCGTTGCTGCCCCCAGGCAGTGGACACAGACGGCAGCGAGCACAAAGTATCAGCGATCGTGTGGTTGCTGTGGAGTAAAGGGCAGCGTTCGGTGGTAGAACGTGACAGGAGAGACCAACTTCAGGGAGAAGAAGGAGGGTAGCCTCTCTGAGGAGGGGACACTTAAGTCAAGAGGTGAAGGATGAGAGCAGGGCAGGCTGGAACAGTGAGACAGAAACTTTGGGGATGAAGAGCCGAGTGTGTTCCAGGAGTGGGAGCAGGCCACTGACGGGGACCCGCAGTGGGCAAGGGGAACGGGGTTAGGAGATGAATTTGGAGAGGGCATTGGACACCAAACGTGCAGAGCCCTCCGGGCCAGATAAGGGGTGTGGCTGCTTTGTAGACTGCAGGGTGGCTGTTGAAGGGCAGGGCTGTGCTCGGTGCTGTCTGTAGGGGCTGCCTTAGCCCCCAGCCCCGCCCAGAGCGAGGGCTGTTATTCCTGCCTGTTTACAGAGGTGCAGTTAAGGCCCAAAGAACTGAACCAGCTGGCTGCACGTCCCTGGGCTGAGCAGGATTTGTACCCAGCAGTGGTGCTCTTGATCACTCCTCTGTGCTTCTCGAGGCGTGTAGAAACAAATCCTTTAGAAGGAGAGACGTTGAGTCAGCTGTGATGGCCTAGTGGTTAAAGTTATGCATGCTCCGCTTCGGTGGCCAGGGTTCTGTTCCCTAGGCTCAGAGCCACACCACCCATCTGGCAGTAGCCACGCTGTGGCTGCAGCTCACGCGGAAGAACTAGGAAGCCCTACCAGTAGAATATGCAGCTGTGCACTAGGGCTTTGTGGAGGAGGAAACACTGTCAGAGGGGGAGATGTTGACTTTTAGGGGGGGTGAGGAAGACGGGCCCTGAACCAACTTCTGTGCCAGTCTTCCTCTGCTTCATGTGGGATGCCCCCACAGCATGGCTTGACGAGCGGTGCTAGGTCCACGCCACGGATCTGAACCTGCGAACCCTGGGCCGCTGAAGCAGAGCACACAAACTTAACCACTAGGCTGCCGGGCCAGCCCCAGTGTTGACTTTTAATGCAGACAGAACACGACTGCGCCTGAGTGGTCACTGCGGGTGCCACTGTTGCCAGTCTGTTCTAACTGGGCCGCTTCCTCTCCTTCAGGTTCGGAGCCCCTGCCTGCAGACAGTTCAGTAGTGGCGGTGCCTATCCCAGCATCCCCCTCTCTTCGCCCTTACCCGGAGTCCCCACGCCCGTGTTTGCTACAGTCGATGGACAGGAAAAGTTTGAAACCAAAATTACCACACTGGATAATGGGCTTCGCGTGGCGTCCCAAAATAAGTTTGGACAGTTTTGTACGGTAGGAAGTAAGTGCCGTGGGTAGTGTTGTGGGCCGTCCCGTTGCTGTCACACACGCACGTGCCTCAGTTCACTGCCAGTTGTAGTTAGTACGTCACTTATGAATTGAATCCTGAGTGAAAAAGCATAGCGTAAAATCTGAAAATTCAGAACTCAGAATATGGACAGTGGGTTTTTTTCCTTTTTCTACCTTTTTGTAATTCTAAAAATTGTCCAGCACAAATATAACGCATACTATTCCGTAAATGTTGGCATACGTACGTAGCTGTGAAACCGTCATCGTAAGCAAGGTACCGAACAGACCCATCACCTTCGTACAGTTAAATCTGGCTGTTTAGTCGTTGTTGTGATTTTAAAAAATTTCTCTTGACTAAATTCCCCTTTTGAACATCTGATTTAATCTGTCGATTTTTCTTTTTATTGCCAGTTCTTATTAATTCAGGATCAAGATATGAAGCAAAATATCTTAGTGGAATTGCTCACTTTTTGGAAAAATTGGCATTTTCGGTCAGTGTCCAATTTGTGATTTTTGAGACTATACTTAGGAATAATCTATTGAGTTTTGCTATTTTAGAGTGGTTATTTTAATAGATGATTAAGTTGCCAAGTTAATACTGATAAAAGATAATTTGATTTCATGTGTTTTGAAAGCAAAACTAAATTTTCTTCTTAAAAATTGTGTTTCAGGGGTAGTTTTAGATTGCTTATTTAGATTTTCTTATTTTTCTTTGCTAGTCTACTGACCGATTTGACAGCAAGGATGAAATCTTGCTCACCCTGGAAAAGCATGGAGGTATTTGTGACTGCCAGACGTCGAGGTACGCGGCTTTTTCATGTAGGCTTCCTGTGTGTCCACGTAGCACTGTCGTTCTGGTCCTTGGTCAGAGTCCCAGTGAGCCCCTCCCAGCGGAGAGGCTGTGGAGGTTCATGGTGAGAAGTGAGCCCGGGCCTGGCAGAGAGTTGGGTGGAGAATTGGAGCGCCAGAACACACAGGTGGCAACACTCACACAGAGGAGCATGCTTCCTAGGCCTCACAGTCCCCGGAAGGCTGCTTACCCTGTCATTTGAGCCAGGCTGCTGACTGGGCACTGGGCTGCAGAGCAGGCCCTGTCCCCAAGATGTTCACAGATCGGGCAGAGGGCTGCACCACAGGTAATGGATACAAGAGCCGGGAACCAAGGGTAGTGGGAGCGTGGTCTGGGGTCAGGAGAGGAATGACAGGCAACTTGACTTTGAGGCTGGTTCTTGACCAAGTTTGCCAGGAAAGTGAAGGGAGGAGGCAGCTGGGAGTGGCACGTTCAAGGCTCAGCCTGGAAGAGGCGGTGCTCCATTTGGAGACGGGGAGGAGTCCAGTGTGCAACTGGAGCGCAGATGGCATGGGGTGCTGTGGACAAGGGCAGGTGGTGGTTGTCTGCCTGGTGTGGGGCGCAGCCACAAAGCTCTGTTCAGGGCAGTAGGGGGAGGGAGGACAAAGATCACACTTTTTTAAGCAGTTGATTATTTAGCCGTGAATGCTAAAAAAATTACACATAAAAGATAGCTTAAATGCCAAGAATTAGAGTTAGGAGGAAGGTAGTATATTCACATTTTCAAAAATGGTCTATTCAGAAACCTCCAGCTCCCAGCTGCCTGTGAATGCAGTCCACACTCATTGCCTTGTGTTAGATCCTCCTTGTTTTTGCCTCAAGTCTCTTCCTCCATCTCCCCAGGGAACTCCTTCTGGTCTGGTAGGCCGGTGTCCTGACCCCAGCACAGCCCACCAACGATCAGCTCAGGCTTTTGTTCCTACTGCTCTGCCATGTGCCTCTGCGAAGGCACTGGTGGCCCTGTCCCCCTGGGGGCTCAGTCTTGGCTGCATGGCGGTTGGCGGTTGTGTCTGTTCTGCACGGTGTCCTGTCTGACTGCTCCATCTCATGGTCTGTGGTCGTCACGCTGTGCCTTCCCTGGCTGACTTGGTGTGCACGTCTGATCTCAGTGCCTCGTGCCATGAGCTCATGCTACAGTCTCTGTCCCCCAGCCATCTAAGCCAGGCACGGTCCCAGCTCGTACAGCAGACGCTCAGAAGGCACAGGAGGAAGCGGTTCACTATGGAGGGAGCCAGTGCTTGTGAACCCTCTCAGAAGTGGCTCTCTCCCACTTTGATTGGGCGAGTCTTCCACCCCAGTGCTCAGCCTCCATGCAGCTGTGGTTCCTGCCTGCTGGGACTTTACACTGTTAGATGGGAAAAAGGAAAGGCACCGAGTGTGTGCTGATCCTCGGCACAGGATGATGAAAATCCCCACCGGCGTCCACCTGTTGTGTCCTCAGTGCCCGGCATTGTGTCCGGTTTCTTCCAGAGACACCACCATGTATGCTGTGTCTGCTGATTCTAAAGGCCTGGACACGGTGGTTGGCTTGCTAGCTGACGTGGTCCTGCACCCCAGGCTAACAGGTGAGCATCGGGCTGCTTGAGGGGCTGGGATCGTGGGAGGTGTGCTGAAGCACTACCCCTGGGGACAGCCCTGTACTAGTGGAGCCCTTGGGCTCCCCTACAGTGACAGTTAGCGTGATTTCTTTGGAAATAATGCAGACGGTTGGAAAAGTCCTTGATGCTTACAGTTTGACACGTCTCCCTGTACCCTCTTATGCTTTTAGTGAAATTGGGTCTTTCATTGCAGAAAGGCATCTCAGACTGTCTTTAAACACCATGACTGACATGCTACTAAAACTCTCCACATCCTTTCTCCAGTCCCTTTCTCGGCCTTGCAAGTGGCAGGACTGTGAGCTCCCTGGCAGGAGCGGCTGGCAGAGAGGGCCACGCTGACTGTTCTGGTGGGTCTAACCCAGCTCTGTGTCGTAGCAGCCTGGCCTTGGCATTCCAAGCTGCAGTTCCAGGTTGAGATCTTTCTGGTACCTGTTCCAGCTTGCTGATGAAATGGCATCCCTGCCATTGGTCTGTGCATCTGCTTTCCAAGCAACTTCCCATCCAGTGTCATTCTATCCTCATAGCAACATGCTGGGACAGACAGGTCAGGGACCTGAGTGCTTCTTACGGGAGGGAGCCGAGGCTCAGACCAGGTGCAGGTGGCTGCTTCGTGGCAGAGTGGATGAGAGGCCCGAGCCCTCCAGGCCCCTGCCCACACAGCGCTCTCCCCCTTCCTCACCAAGCATGCCCAGGGCTGCCCCAGACGAAGGCCGAGGAGCTGCCGACATCCACCGACCGGCCACACTTGGCCTGCCCGGCGACTCAGGCTTGGTGTGGTCCCCGTCCTCGCCCATGCGGTCTGAGCCTTGTCTTTGGGTTCTTTGCAGATGAAGAACTTGAGATGACTCGAATGGCTGTCCAGTTTGAGCTGGAGGACCTCAATATGCGCCCTGACCCAGAACCGCTTCTCACAGAGATGATTCACGAGGTAAAGTAGAAAACTCGCAGATGCCCCACGTCCACGGTGGTGGCCCTGCTGACCCGGGGCGGTAGGGAGGGGTCGTTTGCCTGCCTGATGTCACCCTCACAGGTTACGGGTGTTGACAGAACACGTCTAATTTCTGAATCTGCTATTTTTGCAGCAAGCTTTTAAGTTTTTAGTTCTTACAGTAACAGGATCTTTACCACTCTATTTTTATAACGAGCCTTTTGTTTTATAATTTTATGGTTTTTCATACTGGAGAGGTAGATTTTATTATTTTCATAAACAAAGCTGCTGCCACCAAACCACAGCTAAAATAAGCTGCTGGCGGGCTTCTTCCGAGCCTGGCGGGGCACGGTGGGCCCAGCTCGCTTGAGGAGACTTATGTCCCTTTGTCACTCATGCTTCTTTCTGCTTCCTTTGTTAGGCTGCTTACAGGGGGAACACAGTGGGCCTCCACCGTTTCTGCCCCACAGAAAATGTCGCCAAGATTGATCGAGAAGTACTTCATTCCTACCTGAGAAACTACTACACACCAGACCGCATGGTGCTGGCTGCGGTGGGGGTGGAGCACAGCCACCTGGTGGAATGCGCCAGAAAGTACCTCCTGGGAACCCGCCCGGCCTGGGGAAGTGGGAAGGCTGTGGACGTGGATAGATCCGTAGCACAGTACACCGGGGGGATCGTCAAGGTAAAGCCGTGTGGGAGAGATCTGTGACCTTGCGTGACAGCCGCCTTCTCTGACTTGTGTTTTGGGCATGTTCTTACCCACGGTCTGCGGCGTTATCGTTGATGCATCTGCGGCTTCACCCTAAGGCACGCCCTAGTCGCAGCATGACGCGTGTTCCATGTCTGAGCTGAGAGCTGGCTAGGACTGAGTTTAGCTTTGGTGGAGGGTTAAGGGTAGTTCCTGCCTCTGGCAGAGTTTGTGTATGATTTCTGTAGAACCGTTTTTAAGATGACCTGACCTGGGGCCAGCTAGTGGCGCAGCGGTCAAATTCATACGTTCTGCTTCAGCAGTTGGGTTCGCCGGTTCGGATCCCGGGTGTGGACATGGCACCACTTGTCAAGCCACGCTGTGGTGGGTGTCCCACGTAAAGTAGAGGGAGATGGGCACGGATGTTAGCTCAGGGCCAGTCTTCCTCGGCAAAAAGAGGAGGATTGGCAGCAGATTTAGCTCAGGGCTAATCTTCCTCAAAAAAAAAAAAAAGACATGACCTGAGAAGTTTGCGAGGCCTGGTGGTTTTTCACGTGGGTACACTCGATCGTTCTTCTTGGTTACAGCTAGAGAGAGATATGTCCAACGTCAGCCTGGGCCCTGCCCCGTTCCCCGAGCTCACGCACATCATGATAGGGCTGGAGAGCTGCTCCTTCCTGGTAAGTCCCGGCTGGGCCAGAGCCGTGCTGGGCCGAGAGACTCCTCTCCCGGCTGAGTCTGCCCTCCCGTCTCTCGCAGGAGGGAGACTTCATCCCCTTCGCCGTGCTGAACATGATGATGGGAGGTGGCGGCTCCTTCTCGGCCGGCGGGCCCGGCAAGGGCATGTTTACCAGGCTCTACCTCAACGTGCTCAACAGGTGGGCTGGATGCTTCTCACCTGGCTGTCCCCAGGGTCGCCAGGCCCAGCCGAGGATGCTTTTGGACTGTGACGCCACCTTCCGGGTGTCCCTTTCTCTGTGTTCCCCACAGGCACCACTGGATGTACAACGCAACCTCCTACCACCACAGCTACGAGGACACGGGCCTCCTGTGCATTCACGCCAGTGCTGACCCCAGACAGGTGAGGCAGGGCCGCAGGCCAGGGCTCAGGGCAGGAAGCTGCTCTTTGAGGGCAGGGCGTTTCACTGCGTGAGCTGGAGGCACAGGCGGCTGGGCTCACGTTACGCTTTGTGTCCGTGCTCTCTTCTCCAGGTTCGGGAGATGGTGGAAATCATCACGAAGGAATTCATCCTGATGGCTGGAACCGTGGATGAGGTAAGTAGGGCAGGGAGCCGCTTCCCAGCGTCCCCACAATGGTGTGGACAGCAGGTGCCCCCGACACCAGTATCCCAGCCAGAGCGGGGAGCCCCTCCTCCTGGGTTCTTCCGGAGAACCGTGTGCTGTGCTCCCCAGCCCTCGGTCTGCGTTGGCCTGGTCCATGCGTCCTGTGGCCACTCGTGTCCATTTGCAGCTTCCCTGAGAGAACGGCTGCAGAGCATCCTGTGCACCCTCAGCCCTGAGATGAGACGGCGCGAGTCAGGGCAGCGTTGTGCTGCAGGGGCCGCTCAGGCGTACTCCTGCCTTTTCCCTGTCTCTGTTTCACATTTTAACCTAAGTCTTTGTTTTCTTGGTTTTTTTTAGCTTAGTTTTTTGATACCTTAGATGTTTAGAAACCTTGTTACCTTCTAGGCCAGAGCTGGTACAAATAAGTCTATTTTCTGCACACGCTGTATATAGAAGTGTGCGCACGTGAGTGTGCATGCATCCAGAGAAAGCCCCAGGCGGAAGCCCAGCCTGTGAGCCATATGCCTCTAGGTGCTGGAGCGTGAGCCTCACTTCAGATCCTCTTTGCTGCACGTTCCCTGTTATCTGCAATAATCACACTTTCTTTCTTTAATCAGAAAAGGAAGTATTACTCCGAAAATAAAAATGCATTTAAAAATTAGTGCTGTGGTTCTGTTAGTGTCCTGTGAGGAAAACAGTCCTTTCCACTAATGTGAAATCAATTTGAGATAAATTTTAAGTATTTACCTGAAATTGCAAAAAAAAAAGTTAAAGACCTGTCTTAAATTAGGAACTATTTTACTTAAAAAATGATACAGAATCTGAACAGCCAATATAGCTTCAAACTCTGCGGCTCCCAGATTTGTTTGTTTCTTGCGAGCTCCCTCCTGTGCCCTCATTCCAAGATGCAGCTGACGTCCGTGCTCGAGTCCAGCATTCCGGTCTGGACTTGGTGGACGCGGTTCGCTGGGCACCAATTTTTAAAGACTTTATTTTTCCTTTTTCTCCCCAAAGCCCCCCAGTACATAGTTGTATATTCTAGTTGTAGATCCCTCTGGTTGTGGCATGTGGGACGCCGCCTCAGCGTGGCCTGATGAGCAGTGCCATGTCCACACCCAGGATCCGAACCAGTGAAAGCCTGGGCCACCGAAACGGAGCGTGCAAACTTAACCACTTGGCCACAGGGCCAGCCCCCTGGGCAGCAATTTTTAAACTTAGTACCTCATGAGGGGCTCAGAGTTGGTGGGTTGAGTGGGTCCCCTCAGAACTTTTCAGGGAGCGTGGGGAACACAGTTTCTTGGCCCTGCACCTGGGGTCTGGGTGTTGAATTTTTTTCCTCGTGATTTTGATGTGTGGCTAGCTTTGGGGTCTTGGAGTTAGGGTGTCTGGCACTTTACCCTTCTCATGCTGCATGGCAGACTTTTTAAACAGTACACAAGAACTCCCGGGAAGCACACGGCCTTATTTGAAATGTAGCGAAGGCCCCAGGACCTGGTTCCCACCTGACCCAGAGGTGGCGGCAGGGAGCAGGGCAGGGTTGCTCTGGGCGGGGCCGTCTTGCTTGATTTCAGCCTCTGGTAAGGTGTGGCCAGAACGCCTCCCGTCAGCTGCTCTGCTGGCTGAGTCGTCTGTGAGTGACTGGGTGGCGGTGTGTGAGCCCGCTGTGGATCCGCCCCGGGGCCTGGTTCTTGATCCCCAGGTGGAGCTGGAGCGAGCCAAGACGCAGCTGATGTCCATGCTCATGATGAACCTGGAGTCCAGGCCTGTGATCTTTGAGGACGTCGGGAGGCAGGTGCTGGCGACCTGTTCCAGAAAGCTGCCCCAGGAGCTGTGCGCGCTCATCCGTGAGTACCGCGCTCCACACGGGGCTGGGGCCGAGAGCTCAGCTCAGACGAGGCTTCTCCCTCCCAGAAGACAGGCTCAGGTCTCCTGTGTGCTGGCTCCGCACCTGCGTCCTCGGCCCTTACCAGGCTCACTTCCCAGCCCTGCCACTCGTTAGCTGTGTTCCTTATTTGTGGGACCCCAACTTTTCATGTCCCCCTTGTAAAAGGGCCTTCCACTTCCGCTCTGGGTTCTAAAGCGGGTTCAGCAGGACAATGGGTGGACAGTGCTCGGCGCGCTGCTGTTCTGCACGTGGAGAGGTGGCAGCTCAGATGCTGTTGCCTTTGTGGCTCCCTGGCAGGCGTCTCAGCTGCAGATTTCTATGGCCTTCCATGAGTGACCTTCAGGGGGTCCTTGAACCTTCTCCAGTTACACACAAAATTTTACTTGCTTGTGACTCTGCAGGACAGGTTTATCTGAGCTTCATCAGATTCTCAAAGGCCCACGTCTCTTGGGCCTGGAGTCCTGCCAGGGACCATGCTTGCTCCACGCATGCATGGGCCATTGTCCTCCTTTTGGGAACCCCCTGAGACCCTCGAGTGTGACAGTACCAGTCTCCCTAAGGCCTCGTCTTCTGTAGCAAAGTAACCCTCCTGTTGGCGTCTTCTCACACATCCCGCGGCTCCTGGGCTCCCTCCTCTACAGGCCGGACAGCGCGTGCAGCCCCTCGGCCCCTCGTTCTCACCTGGTCCTTCTGTCCATGCAGCCCTGAGACCCAGCGTCTGGTTAACTCATGAGACGGAAGCTCTTTCTTTGTTAACCATATTAACTCTTCTGGGGTGGTGCATCCTTCTGCATTTGAAAGTAGTTTTAAACCATTGGCAGTCCTCGTTTACTGAGAAAAACTCACTTCTGCCCTGTCACCCTGACTCGCTGTGCAGTCCACACACGGCTGCAGGTGGACGCTCTGGAGTCCTCAGCACCCCTCCCCCACAGGTGGGGGGTGATGCCAGATTGGTGACCCCGCACTTGGTCCGTTTAGCGACCACAGCCGTCACATGGAGACAGACGGAATCAGTGTGGGCGTCAGGCGGTCCCCTGAAGTCTCTTTGTTCTCCGTGCCAGGCAACGTGAAGCCAGAAGACATCAAGAGAGTTGCTTCTCAGATGCTCCGCAGGAAGCCTGCCGTGGCCGCGCTGGGCGATTTGACGGACCTGCCGACGTACGAGCACGTCCAGGCGGCGCTGTCGAGCAAAGACGGGCGGCTGCCCCGGACGTACCGGCTCTTCCGCTAGAGGCCCTCCAGGGCTGACGCGGCTGAGAGCCGTACCCAGAGCACATTTTATACTGTTTTTTTGGATGTGAATTTAGTCACATAAATTCATAAAGGGTGCAAACTATGGGACTCTTCTCTTACACGTGAACAAATGCCGTGTCGTCAGAGCACGGCTCAGTTCCTGTTACTTCAGGGCTGGATTTGCCAGTCAGTGGGATAAAGATTTACTTTCAGCCCAGCCAGGACCCAGGTGGAGTGCAGACAGCTCAGAGCAGCTGGCTGTAGTAACACCAGGGCGGCAGTCACACTCTCGTGAGTTTCAGCAGGTGGGGTCACCGCGGGTCCCCTGAGGCTAGTGGTCTCATCACAGAGGCCGGTGGGCCTGTCAGCCCTGCCCAGCTTCCTGGAAGGCTTGTGCTCACCTGCTTCCCAAGATGGTCACCAAACCCCTTGGCGGGTCCCGGGGGAGGCGAGAGCTCGTGTCGGTTTCAGGAGCGCAGCCAGCACCCGGGCCTTCTGCATCACTGTGGCGGTCACACAGCAGTGTGTCCCTCCCGCTCGCCTGCGGGAGCCTTGTTGAGGGCTGTCTCCACCACAGCCCTCCTACACAGAGATGGCTCCAGGCGGGCGAGCAGGCCCCTTCTCCCTGAGCGTCGTCCAGTTTGACCCAGTGTTGTGAGGCCTCTTGCCCTGGAATGGAGACACATTCTGATTTCTGAGGTATCAGAATGCGTAGGGGCGGGGCTGGTTTCTTAGAGCTGATGGTGGGTGCTAACAGCAAAGCCTGGAAACATCTTAAGAGATGAGAAGAATAAAGAGCTGTGGAGTCCTCAGGCGTGTGTAGATGTTTCAGGAGAACCACAAGGTCAGATGACTGGTAACATAGCTTAGCTTCATGGTTCTCGAAGTTAGACACCCATAGAACCCTGGGGTTCCCTGTGGGAGGGCCTGGGGCCTGGGAACCTGCAGTGCTGCGTCGAGTAGTTCCCATGCTGCCCCAGTTCAGAGGGTAGCTGCCTGCCACACAGCAGTCAGTGGCTTGCACAAAATTGGGCTGCACGGTTCTGTCAGAGCAGAGAGTGGCCCCCGGTCCTCTTTTAAGAGCCCAGCCTCTGCAGTACAGATGGAAGAGGGAGGGATGGTTAAGGAGTCAAGTAAATATTGAAACATTACTCCTGCTATTTAATGCCTTTATTTTGCCAGGGCCTCTTGTCATCTGCCTCTGCAACATGTGTTCCAGCCTCAGCGACTGCATTTGTCCCGGGCCCTGCACCGCTCTCCGCACACCCCTTACAGCCCAGTCCACTGGGGGCGGAGCAAGGGAGGTGGGCCGGAGGCACATGGCAGGTGGTCCAGCAGTGCATTGCCAGGTGTCATGTTTCCTGTGGTGACCACACTGGGAAAGGGACCTGGCGGTAGACAGGTCAGAAGTTTGGCTGCACAGCAAATGTGCATTAAGGTGGGGACGTAGCTCATAAAGAGATGAGGGGGTGAACCTCACCTTGGCCTTCAAAGCTCATGCAGACCTGGAGTTGAACTTCTGACCACCCAGCAGCTTTAGGAACATTCTAGAAACTGCTACTAACCAGACAGGTGTCTGTTTTGGAAGCTGGCATTAACATAAGTTTTCTTTATTTCCCTGCTGGCCGCCTCCCTTGCCCCCTCCTCCATCCCTCTCTCGATACCCGCCCCCAGACCTCTCCCTCCCTCCTGCCCCTTTACCCAGAGGTCGCTCTCGGGGCCTTCCCTGGCCCCCTTTCAGCCCCCAACCCATCTTCCTCCATCTGCTTTGTCATCTTTGTCGTCATCTCCCTGGACGGGCTGGCTGGGCCACAGCCCCCATGCCCCTGGGCTGTGCAGAGCTGGCCTCTGGAGGCCCCGGCAGGCACTTGCTGGAGGAGTGACAGGAAGGATGCATGTCTGAGAATGACGAGAGCCAAATTTAAAAACCACCCTCACGCCGGGTCACGTTCACAAATCTTTATGAAGTTGCTTGTCCAGACTGGCCAATTTCATCCGCATTAACTTGCATTTTAAACTGACTTCCCAAGTGACGGTCCATTCACCTAACCCTGAAGGCTGGTTTGAAGGCATTCGCTGAACTTCAGACCCACGATCCTCTTGGACGGATGTGATTCCCCAGAGACGGGGAGCTTGGTCTCGGGCCAAACTAACAGACCCCGGGGTCTCACTGAAATCTCTTTTCCATGGTTTGGGTCAGAGAAAATGCCTGGAAGGAATTCTTAAAATCTTACTCATTTCAAGCCTCATCACAAAAATCTTTCTAACAGAGATTTTCAGTTAATTGACTTGAAACTCGACGGCATGTTCATTTGAGCAGAATTTCATACATACAGACAATCTGAATAGCTTCCTGAAATTAGATGGGATTGGCTGTGCCTTCTCATTCTGGAATTTCTGCCACTTGAATCAAAAGGTTGGGTGTGTATTGCTTTAAAACTTAAATTCCATATTTTGGAAGCAGCTGCTAATAAAAGTCTGACACACCATTCTTTGACTTGACTTATCATTTCATCACGATTCACTCAGGTCTGAAGTTTCACTTCTCCCGGAGGCCCCTTTGTGGCTCACAGGTCCCCAGGGGCGGTGGATGGACGCAGGAGCAAACTTCCTGCCTTTTCTTGTAAGAGCGTTGTACGAACAGGGTGTGCATGCAGGCTATTTCTTTCTAGGACTCAATCTTTGGCCAGGAAGAGTTTAAGATTCAATATATACATTTATTTAAAAATATAAATATGGAAAAATAAATAATTTAAAATGCTAGGTTGAATGCCCCTGGATTTCCCCACATTCAAAGCCTTTGTCTTTTTCAAGAGATGGGATAAGACTCAGAGCAATAATGGGCCCTAAACCGTTTAAGAAAAGATCCAGGATGTGGTTAGTGGGCACCGGCCTAGGTTGGCAAGGTGCTGACATTCTAACAGCTTCTCAGGCCAGGAAACGCACCACTTACATCAACGCCACTCGTGGCTGATGTTACGGAGCAAATGGTCTGAAGTTACCAAAACAGGACAGGAGAGAGGTGGTGGCCGGAGTCGGGAGCCCAGACCTGAGACCAGGATGCGGCCCTGGAACGCTGGCCGGGGCCCTCCTGGTCCCAGCCCAGCATCGGGCACCACGCTCCCTCGTGGGAGGTCGGCTGGCTTTGGCCTCCTATCGGCTTTGACTGACTCAGCCTCAGCCTGGTCCTAGTGTGCGCCCCTGGGACCTGAGGCCCAGGGTCACCCGCCCCAGAGCAGCCTCCCCCAGTGCTGGGCCACCAGAGCTCAGATGAGGAGGGCTGCTGGGAGGATGCGGATTGACACACGGGAGTGGCAGCAAACACTGGCTCCGGGCAGCCCTGACTTGACGTGTGCCACCGAGAGTGCCCGGAGGTGTGGCAGGTGCTGGCCTGCCCTGAGGGGCGTGAGTCGGGCTGTGGTGAGCAAGCAGGGATGGACACCAGGCCCTCAGGGCCGGTGCTCACTCCAGCCTGCAGCCTCCTGTTGGGGTCCTGGTAAGGAGGTAGGCCAGCCCGCAGCGGTTCACCTGCACCCCAAGGAGGGCCAGATGCCCCGAACTGCAACCTCTTCTGTCTTCCAGGGTTTGGGGTCAGACCTCCCACACCGTGGGTGACAAGCCCTCCCTTGGCAAGCTTCCTCAAGAAACGGTACAGACGGTGCTGGAGTGCTGGTTCTTCAGCACTTGCTGCCTCTGAATCTCTTTGGAAATCCGTCTTTTAATTCCTATTAAGTACAGTTCTCGGTCAAACTTGCCAGCAGCCAGCGGGATGCTGTGGGGGAAAGAACCATCAGGAGGGCGCCCCTGACCACTAGCCACCTGGAGTCGGCTGTTTCCTGTAAGCACATGGCCCCCAAGAAGTGCTGGGCCTCAGTCCCTCAGGCTGCCCCGCCCCCACACCACAGGCGTGGCCCTGAGTGAGGGGAGACACTGTGAGGGGCCGGAACCCCCTCTCAAGCCCGTGCCAGGCCCTGCGTCATGACAGGAAGGGACAGGAACCAGCCTTGAGCGGGCCTGCTCCTGCTCCTGTGCCTGGGTTGGCTGTACGGTAGCCCACGCCACCGCCTTGCTGTTCCAGAGGGGTCCAGGCAGCCTCGCAGGCACAGGGGCCAGGCAAGGTCCCCACCCTCGGGCACATTGCTCTCATAACAACTACTCCAGATCAACCAATGCCAGCGCTGCCCGTGTGGGGTTGCCGGAACCCTGCCCCTATCTGGGGGTGTCAGGACGTAACGAGACGACGGCATGCACTCAGGTCCAAAGATGTCACCCAACCCTGCCCGGAGTGCTTGCTGCCCCAGCCCAGAGCCCGAGAGGGAGGACGTGCGACGAGGATACTGACTTGTCCCTCCCTGGCCTCACTTTCACCCGGAACAGGCCGTACACGGGGCGGTGGTCAGACGTCCTGATCCCAGGACAGCAGGAATACTTGACCGGACAGATGTCGTCCTTGTGGCGGCTCCTGTACATGACCCGGTCCTGCAGGAAGTGACCCACAGGCTGGGGACCGATGGTGCGGTGCTGCTGCACAGCTCGGCCCGCCTGCCTCCCAGCCCGGCTGCTCTGGGGCAGAGGCCGCCTGCCAATGCCACACCTGCGGGAGCCCACTGTATTGGAGGCGTCTGGGCACTGGACGGGGCTAGGCGTGCTGGGGGATGCCCAGCCCTGCGGGAGCAGATGGGGACACCAATGCCAACCCTGCACCCCGTCTCCAGTGGCTTGCCCACAGCCAGCTGCAGAGCCGGCCCCACCACAGGAGCACACGCACCGTGTAGGAGGGCGTCCTCTGCTTGGAGCTGGTGTCGTAGGAGTCCTTCCCGATGTCAAACTTGTACGATGGGAGAAAGTGGATGTCTGGCTCCTGGAAGCCCTTGAAGATGGACCCTGGGGCAGGCACAGGCATGGCCTCAGACTAGCTGGCATGGAGCCATGGGCCACGCCCTCTCCCCGCGGTCTACCCCTCCTCCCTGTGGTCCATGCCTCCTCCCCATGGTCCACCCCTCCTCCCTGTGGTCCTTGCTCCCCCCCGGTGGTCCATGCCTCCTCCTCAGGTGGTCCACACTCCTCCTCGGTGGTGCACGCGTCCTCCCCATGGCCCATGCCTCTTCCCAGGCCTCACCTTTCTTCATCTCCCGAGTAAGTTGGTCGTGCTGCAGCAGGGCTGGCACGTTCACCCCCAGGTCCTGCTTCAGGATGGTCTCCACGGCCATGCGCCCCCCACTCAGGCGGAAGTTGAAGTCTCCAAACCAGAAGACCCCATCAAACCGGGTGGTGACGTCCGCTGGGCCAGAAGCCAGGAAGCACGTGAGCCCAGCCCTCCCCATGCTCGCCTTGCCTTAGGGACAGGGCTTGGTCTGCACCCCCACCCCCAGAGCCACGGCAGGCAAGGACTCCCCAGGGAGGCGGGTCGCAGCCCCAGCTGGCCACCTGGGGGCTCAGGGCTGTGGGGGGCACGTGCTGCAAAGCTTTCTGGGTTGACATTCGAGTTCATGGTTTTCTTTTTCATTTAAACAGTGACAGACAATCCCGGAGCTTCATGGATGGTCTCAGCCGCCAACAGGCGCCCTCATGCTCACTGCGAGCGGACACGCTTCCCACGCACGCACCTCTGACTTTTCCTGGCTCCTCCCAGCACAGCCAGGGGGCAGGAGGC
The DNA here is from genome assembly GCF_041296235.1 of Equus asinus. Classification (NCBI taxonomy): domain Eukaryota; kingdom Metazoa; phylum Chordata; class Mammalia; order Perissodactyla; family Equidae; genus Equus; species Equus asinus. The sequence continues at coordinate 11,478,182 of NC_091799.1, forward strand.
CACATAGGAGGAAGGAGGCTCGGGGGCAAGGACAGACCCCAGGCCCTAGACGCCACGCTCCGCGTGGAAGCTACTCAGCTTCGCAGACAGGGTCTGCCCAGCCGCTAAGTGGGCCAATGCAGGCATGCCTTGTGAGAAGCAGGCACCGAGCCTCTTTCCAGAGAGGACTTATTTTGGTCGGCCAGTGACCTCCCAGACTTTTCTGACCTTGGCTCTCAAAAGCTCTAAAGAGTTTGTCTCCAGTAAACAACCGAAGACCAAGGCAGAAGCTGCCACCTTAGGGGCAGGGAGCCTTGCTCGGCGCCCTCTGTGGGCTCACCTGAGTCGGAGCGGTAGGGGCTGGTGTCCGGCACGTTCTTGGGCAGCGCGAGGCCCTGGATGGTTTTGGTGTAGTCCACCAGCCTCTCGCTGACCTTCCCGTCTCCAGCTGCAAGAACAGAGTGGGCGGAGCCCCTCGAGAGGCAGGTTTCTGAACACAGGCTGGACGTCTGCATGGTCAGTCCCCGGTAAGGACACCCCCGGCCACCCCTGCAGCAGGCTGGAATCACTCAGCATCTACGCAATGACCCGCCCCACCGGGTTATCTGCTGTGTAGGCGCTGATGCCTTCCTTGACAGATCTGCTTTTGGTGCTCAGAATGGAGCCCGGCAGGACGGAAGCCACCGTCACCAGTGTCAGGGGCTCCTCACAGGCCCGGGGCCACTGAGGGACCCGGCACCCTCTGCTGTTGGGACTGCCTCTTAAGGCCGTTACCTCTTGACAGACACAGGGGAAGTGCATCCCCAGGCAGCGCTTGGGGCTCGGGGCGCGTGACTTACAGGTGAAGTGGGACGTGATGAAGAGGAAGGAGGTGCCGAAAAAGGTGAAGCTGACGCCCAGGGCCCCCTTAGTTTTGATCTGGGACACGATGCGCGTGGTCACCGTGGAGCTCTCCACCTCTGTGGGGACGAAGCAGGGCTGACTGCCCAAGACGCTGTGGCCAGGACACTGTGGGGCCCACCACGCCCCAGGCCCAAAGGCTGCCAGAGCGGCGCGCCGCCAGCGTCCACTGCACATGTGTCCACATCCCCAGGGCTGTGGTGACAGGGGCTTGGTGCCTGGAGGGCAGGGGCAGCGGGTGCTACCTGAGCAGAACCAGATGAGGTCCCGGCGGATGAGCACGGACATGTAGAGGGCGCCATGGGCCGCCGAGTACAGCATGACGTAGTGCGGGCCCAGCGTCTCCTGCAGGCGAGTCTCCCACTCCCGCCTGAGGGAGCAAGCGGACGTCACCTGGGAAGGGGGCCAGCGCCTCCCACCTCTGCCGCCCAGAACCTGCCCAGAACCCAGAGAGCCCCTCGAGGAGCCACCGGGAGGGAACCCCCTGATCCGGCCCCCTCGTCTTGCAGGAAGAAGGGTGGGGGGGCAACACCAGGAGTCACTGGGCCTGTTGGGCCTGTGAGGCCTGGCCTCCTGGAACAGACCCAGAGATGGGCACGGGCCTGGGTCACCCACCACCTTGAAAACACTCCAGTGACACAGAGCCGGGCCCCGACCCTGAGCAAGAGGCCCTGGCCCACCTGGGCAGAGGCCAGGGAGAAGTCCCAGGCCAGGCAGGAGTGAGGCCACCTCACCCGGAGGCCAGGGCCTGCAGGGAGCAGAGCCCTGTCCCCCGGTGTCCCCAAGGGTCCAGGCACCTCCGCTCCAGCCAGGCCTCCTGCTGCAGCGAGGGGAGGGGAGACACACGTGTGCTACCTGGAGCCCCCCTCACCAGGTGAACTCACAACCATGCAGGGCGTGCTGCCAGACCTAGGGCAGGTGAGCAGCGGCCCCCATGGACCCCAGGGTGAGTCAGTGACACCGCTTGGGGGTCGGGCTTGGAGCCTGGAGAGGACCGAGTGGTGAGCTGCTCTTCGCTGCCTTTGTACGCTCTTAGGTCAGTGATTTCGTTACAAGAAGGTGAATCTTGTTTATTTTAAATCCTCTGAGTCACCACTTGAGAAAAAGTGACTCCCGTGCTCAGCCCAGGCTTGCCCAGGCCCTTGTCTCGGCCGTGTCACAACGGGGTCTCGGGCCACAGCAGCGTCAGCCCCGGAGGCCACCTTGGTGCCGCTGCTCCAGGGACCCAGGAGGGATGGCAGGCCGGGGAGGCGTGGGGTGGCGAGGGGGGCCTACCTGTCGGAGCAGCCCTCCTGGACCCCGACGACGTACAGGTCCTGGGCGTAGTCGGCCTCAACGGGCAGCAGGAGCTCGTCCAGGTTTGGGGGCAGCTCCTGCGGAAAAGCAGCGCATAGCAAGGACCGCAAGGGCCCAGCACGAGTGGCTCCCCCGGCCTGGGGACCCCTTGGCGTCTCCTGAAGGAGGGGAACCAAGGCTGCAGACGGGACGTGTCTGAGGGAGCCCCAGGTCTGGACAGGCCACCTCTCCACCCCCAGCCTGTCAGCACCGAGGCCACGTCCGCACCCCTTCCCTCGCCATGTGACCCCTGTGCACGCTGCTGTTGGCTCAGTTGCAGCCACCGCAGCCCTAAGTGTGCATCCCCCACATGCAAATAGGGGCAGAGACACCCCCTCCCCCTGCACTCCCGCCCTCGCTGCAGCCCCCGGCCCGGCTGGGGCGCGGCGGGGTCCTGGAGGTGAGCCCCTCACCCGTCTTCACGCCCCCACCCTGCTGCCCGTGACACCGCCTGCTGCCCGGCTCTGGCCCTCTGGGCCCTGGACAAGGGCCACGCCCTGTGGACGGGCAGGGTGGCTCCCTGAAGATGGCGGAGCCACCAGCCTGGGCACCTGCCTTCTCCTTCAACTCAGAGAAAGTCACTCCCCTCTCGTTCTGGGCGCTGTTTCCTCAGGCTGCCAGTCACATCGGCGAAACCTCGTCCCAATGGCAGCCCTGCCTTATTTTCTCCCCAGCACCCGTCCCCCTGAACAGCAGCCTGGGACTCAGCCCCATGAAGCGGGGGTCCTTCCATCCTCTCATCATTAAACACCCTAGGGGGCCGGCCCCGTGGTGCAGCAGTTGAGTGCGCACATTGCGCTTCTTGGCGGCCCAGAGCTCACTGGTTCAGACCCCAGGTGTAGACATGGCGCCGCTTGGCAAGCCATGCTGTGGTAGGCATCCCACATGTAAAGGAGAGGAAGATGGGCATGGATGTCAGCTCAGGGCCAGTCTTCCTCAGCAAAAAGAGGAGGACTGGCAGCAGTTAGCTCAGGGCTAATCTTCCTCAAAAAAAAAAAAAAAAAAAAAAACCACCAGCCTGGCACATGCATGCAACAGGTGGCACCTGGGATACGGCCCGAGACCCCACTTGTGGCAGCAGTCATCTCCCTCACTCCACCAGGCATTAGGGTCCCCCACAGTCTAGAAAAGTCCACGTCTGGTGCCCAGAAATCAGAGCACCCCACATGCAGGGGGACCAGAGCCCGCTAACCTGAGCACAGACCCCACTGTGTGAGGGGAGTCCCAGGGAGACACGGGGGTGAGCTGGAGAGCAAGCTGATGGGGACATCCCCAGAAGCAAACGCCCAGAAGTCAGCATGCAACCCCCCATCTGTCCAGCTGTGGGTTGACCGGTGGTCAGAGGGCCGGAGGCTTCCACTCTCGTCTCATCAGCAAAGCTTTCCTAGGCGCCCAGCTCTCAGGTGGGCTCCAGGCAGGTTCAGGGGAACGCGAGGGTGGGGGCCCCCGTCTGTTGCGGGAGACGCACAGTGTGAAACAGACATGGATAGTGCCACTCTGTGCCTGTCTGATGACGCCACAGCGGGCCGAACGCTACTCTGGTGCACAATGGTGGATGTGTCCTCACACGTGTGACAACTAATAAAGGGAAACCTCATTTCAAATGGAGTCAGGAGGCCCAAAGTGGGCGCTCCCGTGCAGCCGGTCCAGGCCAGTTCCAGGAGCCATCAACACAGGAGGCAATGTCCATCGCGTCCCAGACAGAAATCCAGGACCCCAGCAGCTCAGCCCGTGAGAAGCCATCACCACCCTGAACTCTTACTTTTCTCCAGTGGACTTTGTGCAAAACAGCCCCTCCCAACTTCCTCCTGTTTCTACAAAGTAACGTTCCTCTCCTTCGACAGCTGGACTTCCCTGTGGTCCGCCATAGCATGGCAGCATAGAATTGCAGGTCCCAAATTGCAATTCTTCGGGTAATTCCCGAAGAAATGCCTTTTGTTGGTAAGATAACTGGCTGTTTTATTTTTAAGGTTGACACGCGATTGTCAGGACCCACAGAATGTACACCAAGAGTGACCCCAAGGTCAACTACGGGCTCTGGGTGAGGACGAGTCAGTGCAGGGGCATTGGCTGTGGCGACCGGGCCCTGAGGTGGGCGCTGCCGTGGGGAGGCTGCCGTGGGCTGGGGGAGGGGTCGATGGGAAATCTCTATCTTCCTCTCAAATTTGCTGTGAACCTAAAACTGCTCTAAAAAATAAAGCGTGTATATCCATAATATATAAAGAACTCACACAACTCAACAACAAAAAATCAAACAACCCGATCAAAAAATGGGCTGGAGACGAACAGACATTTCTCCAAAGAAGATATATGGATGGCCAATAGGTACATGAAAAGATGCTCATCATCGCTGATCATCAGGGAAATGCAAATCAAAACTACACTAAGATATCACCTTACACCCGTTAGAATGACAAAAATATCTAAAACTAATAGTAACAAATGTTGAAGAGGTTGTGGAGAAAAAGGAACCCTCATACACTGCTGGTGGGAATGCAAACTGGTGCAGCCACTATGGAAAACAGTATGGAGATTCCTCAAAAAATTAAAAATAGAAATACCTTATGACCCAGCCATCCCACTACTGGGTATCTATCCAAAGAGCTTGAAGTGAGCAATTCCAAACGTCCCATGCACCCTAATGTTCATTGCAGCATTATTTACAATAGGCAAGACATGGAAGCAACCTAAGTGCCCATCAACAGACGAATGGATAAAGAAGATGTGGTACATATATACAATGGAATACTACTCAGCCATAAAAAAGAACAAAATCTTCCCATTTGCAACAACATGGATGGACCTTGAGGGAATTATGTTAAGTGAAATAAGCCAGACAGAGAAGGACAATCTCTGTATGACTCCACTCATATGAGGAAGTTAAACATGTGGACAAAGAGAGCAGATTAGTGGCTACCAGGGGAAAGGTGGGGTGGGGGGTGGGCACAAAGGGTGAAGGGGTGCACCTACAACACGACTGACAAACAATAATGTACGACTGAAATTTCACAAGATTGTAACCTATCATTAACTCAAGAAAAATTTAAAAAAAAATAAATAAATAAAGCGTGTACGTGAAAAGAACACATTATAGCCATTGGGCAGTGGAGAGGTGGGTGAGGCAGGGGTGTCACGGGTGAGGCTTCTCTCCGGGTGACAGGGGAGTTGGCGAGGGGGCGGGCAGACCACACGGTTCAGAGGCCCTGGGAGAGAGTCTAGAAAGAACCCTAGCCTCATCCTGAGCGGGAGTGGGGTGGCCTGCTTACCTTCTGGCCCTGCATGTTCCAGGTGGCCACGTAGAGGGCCATGTTCCGGTCCGGGAAGTAGCGGGCCAGCTCGTCGGCCCCCATCAGGGCCCCGCTTGCCAGGAGGCTCCCCTCCAGGTAGCTCCTGCAGAGAGAGGGGCGGGCTGAACTCGGGGGTGGAGCGGATGGGTCCAGGGAGGGGACCGCGGCAGGGACACACCTCCGCGGGCACAGCTGCCGGCCTCAGCCCGCCCCCAGCAACAAGTCTCTTAAAGACCCCGTCGGTCCTCATGGAGCACAGCACTGTGGGCCACCTGCTCTCCCGGAAAACCCACCAAGATCACAGTTCTAGAAATGACAGGACACATTCGACTTTCCTCAATCACCTCCTGAGAAGGGACGCGAAGGTGACATTTTGGGCTTGGTGGAGCCTCTTAGGGGCAAGCCCCTGGCAGGGCTGTGGAGGTCAAGGTGGGCTTCCTGACTACTAGTCGACTTGGGGGAGGACACGTGGTCCTTCTCAGGCGGGGCCTTGGCCTTCCTCTTGCAGTCCAGGATTGGGAGGTCGTAAGAGCAGCACAGCATACACCCATCTCCATGGCACCCCACGGTTTCCGTCCATTTTATGATTTTAATAGAGTAACGCATGCAAATAGTTAAAAATGTCAAACAGTGTTGCAAAGGCCCTAACAGAAGACAATAGAGCCCCTGCCCGCCCAGAGGGTCCCCCTCAACACTGGTTTCCTCTGCCACAGGGGTCAGCAAACTCTTCTGTAAGGAGCCAGATAGTATTTCAGCTTTTTGGGCCATCGCTCTGTCTCAGCCACTCAACTCCGCTGAGAGCAGCTGCTGCCGATTGGGAAGGACAGGGCTCGGCTGCGCGCCGACCAAGCTTTCTCTACAGACGCCGGAATCGGGATCGGAGTCTCGCGCAGTTTTCACATACGATGAGACGTTAGCACTGCTTTGATTTTTTTTTTAAAGATTGGCACCTGAGCTAACAACTGTTGCCAATCTTTTTTTTTCTCCCCAAATCCCCCCAGTATATAGTTGTATACTTTTTAGTTGTGGGTCCTTCTAGTTGTGTTATGTGGGATGCCGCCTCAGCGTGGCTTGATGAGCGGTGCCATGTCCACGCCCAGGATCCAAACCAGCCAAACCCTGGGCCACCAAAGTGGAGCACGCGAACTTGACCCCTTGGCCACGGGGCTGCCCCTGAATTGATTTTTTTCAGCCGTTTTAAACCAAAAAAACCTGTTCTTAGCTGACGCACCCCGTCCCACCAGACCCTCCCTCAAGAAGACATCTGTGAGCTGTGTCTCGGCAGGTGGCCCGTGCGCTGCTGTCGCGGTGGCAGCCCCCCTCCCCAAAGCCCCACCCCCCTCGGCCTCCCCCGATGGCGCCTGCCTCCGCTGGTGCTCAGGGCGCCAGCTGGGGAGGTGGCACTGTGTGTGCTCCCCGTGACTGTCCCTCTGCTGCTTGCACTGTGCTCGGCTCCGCTGTCTCCAGCTGCACTGTCCACAGTCCTCCTGCGTCCGGGAGCCCTCCTTCCAGACCCTTCTTCCAACCCAGCTCGAGGTCAGGACCCAGACAGCGGCCACACCCTGTGTTTGGCTGCTTTGTCTCTTAGGTCTTAGTCCTATGACGGGCCTGTTTCTCCCATGCCATCCGTCTGCTGGGGACACTGGCCATCAGTCCTGTCAAGTCCCACAGTGCGGACTCCACCGTCTCCTGGGTGGTCACAATGTCCGGAGGCTGATTAGATTCCGCTGCCATTTCCAGGCGGATCTGCCCCGACAAGCTCCGTGTGTCGTGTTCCTCCCCAGTGACATCAAGATGGGCTGGTGGGCTCAGACGGCATCAGCCTGATCAGTCCCCTAGCACGGCCCTCCTCTCAGCCATCGCCCGAGCAGCCGCGTGGGAACGCAGCTGCCACGAGGAATCGCAAACAGCTGCTCTTCACAGGATGCGCTTTCTGGTTTCACGGACGCAGCAGGTTCTTCCAAGGCTCCTCCCTGCTTCCACGGAGGCCGAGCGGGTTCTGGGATGTGACGAGGCCCGGCGACAGGGGCTGTGGTGTGGGGCGATGGGGTCAGCTGGCTGCTGAGAGGGTGGGCTTGGGGCAGCGCAGGTGGAGGGCTCTCCCCTGGGGCTAGACAACCTGGTGTGACCGAGCAATTCGGGCCTCTGCCCCAGGGTCACTCCCACCGTTGTCGGGGGGCATCTCTCCACGAACGCACCCCTCCAAGCTGTCTGGCACATCAGTTACCTCCTGCCTTCGCCTTCCGGAGAAAGGGGAACCTGTCACCTGCAGACGTCAGGGTTCTCGCTCCGTCACTGTGGGCTTACGCTGATTTCACTCCAGGACTGCTGGCTGGAGTTCTCGGGGGGAACGCTCGGAGTCAACGTGACATCAGGTAACAGAAACCCGGAGTATTTTTCAAACTTCTTATGCTTTTCATTCCAATTTGCTAAGGAAATCTTATTCCTTAGTCTTGCAAAGAGGAACCAATATTCGAGGGTCAACTTAGGAGCATGGCTCCACAGGTGACAGACAGAAAGCCAGAATCCAGTTCTTAGCAACCTGCATGAGAAATTCTTAAACGCTCGCCAAGCTTCGTAGGACGTGAACTAAATCAGGGCGGGAGGGAGGAACCTCCCGGAGCTCGCCCCGCCCTGTTGAGAATCCTAACAGGCCCATCGTGCTCAAACACCCGCAGGCAGCTCGGGCCGAGTTCCTGCCTCCCAGTGTCTGGGAAGCAAAGCCCATGTGCCCCTCGCATCTCCCAAAGCACCCGCCCCTCCCAGGCCAGGGCCCGCGGCCTTGACGGAGCCACATCCGGCCCGTCTGCATACAGCCCACGAGCAAGGAGTCGTTTTTACACTTTTAAATGGCTGGGAAAAAACAGTATTTCATGACACAGGAAAATACAGACTTCAAATTTCAGTGTCCCTAAATAAAGTGTTATTGACACACAGCCACGGCCGTTGGTGTATGTGTGGTCTGTGGCTGCTTTTTTTTTCTTTTTGAGACCATATGGCTCACGAAATGGAAATATTTACTACCCAGTCCTTTACAGAGTAAGTGTGCCCACCCCCTGTTCTCAAACACTAGGAGGGTCTGGAACGGAGACTTCAGGCAGAACTGGGGGTGGGAAGCCCACCAGCCCAGCGCTGGCTTCTCATCTGAAAATAATGAACGGGGGATCCGATTCGGAGATGTGCTTCTCACTCTATATAGTAGGCAAGTCCACAGAAACTGCGCTTAATTTAAACAGTGTAATAATACTTCAAATGCATTCAGAGATCCCGCCCTTCCCAAGAAACTCACAATGAATTATTTTAACAAAGGAACCATTCTGTCCTATAAACAACCCCCCTGCCCCCTGCCTCTGATGGAGGGAGCAGGAGGGAGTGTGGGGGGCGGGGCCCTCCCTGCAGTGTTGGGGGGACCACCTGTCTGGCTTCCACTGCTGGGCTCACCTGGGCCGAGGGAGGGAAGGGCCACCTTCCGTCCGCCTCCTCACCCCAGAACCTGCGAATGTGACCTTATTTGGAAAGGGGGTCTTTGCAGATGGAATAGTTAAGGATCTCGAGATGAGATCCTTCTGGGTGGGCCCCACGTCCAGTGACTCGTGTCCTTCTAAGAAGAAGAAAGGACACACACACACAGGAGAAGGAGTATGGAGACGGAGGAGAGACTGGAGGGAGGCGCCACAGGCTGAGGAGCCTGGAGCCACCAGAAGCTGGGAGAGGCAGGAAGGATCTCACCCTCAGCCTCCGACGGGGGCCCCACTCTGCCTGCAGCTGGATTTGAGACTCTGGCCTCCAGAATAGTAAGAGAGTAAATTTCTGTCCTTTTAAGCTGCCCAGTGCGTGGTAAGTGGTCACAGCAGCCCCAGGACACTGACACAGTGACCATCTCACACTTGCCCTCCCCCAGCGCCACGTCTGCGGGGTTGGAGCTGGCCTCGGCCTGATCGGAGGGGTGGCAGACAGGGGCAGCAACGAGAGTAGAAGCTGGTGACAGAAGGGGGGCCAGGGCTCCAGCCAGGGCCTTGGATGCCACATCAGGAAGTGGGCGGTGTGGGCCCAACTCAGGGCCTCGGCCCTATGTGTTGAAAAACAGACCCAGCCCTGGTGGGGAGTGGAGGTCTGGCCAGCACGGCAGGGGCAGGGTGGGGAGAAGCAGGAGGCACGGGAGCTGTCCTCTCAGCCGGGCCCGGATGGACAGGACTGTGGGAGGGAAGGAGAGGAGGGCGGAGGAACACTTTCCGACTTACAGCCTGGGCACACACAGGGGCCCGGGACCGAGCTCTGGGGAGAAGGCCAGGCCTGGAGAAGAGGTCACGGCTTTGAACGCGCTGGGACCCCAGTCTGGCAGATTCACGGCTCTGGCCTGGGCAGGGAGGGGCATGTGTTCGGGAGTCGTGAGCAGAGGACTGACATCAGGGGCAGCACTCAGCTTCTTTTCAAGCCATAAAAAAATCAATGTGGATTAATTATTAAAGCCTCATAAAGCCCGGAAACCAGGCATTGGCGCAACGCGAGCCCCCCTTGTCCAGGGGGTTGTGGGGGCCAAGAGCAAGGCCGATTGATGGGGCGCTCAGCAAACTGAGTCCCAGAAGGCACGAGAAGTCACGGGACACTCCTGGAAGCAAAGTGCAGCAGATCAGGCCCTGCCCGGTGTCCCCCTCCCACCAGTGCGTGGACCCCAGGGACCCTCCCCTCAGTGTGGCTCACCGTAGTCACCGAGAGCCTGCGCCCTCAGTCGAGCAATTTCACTTCTAGCTATCCGTCCTGGAAAGGTTCCCGGCGTGCACATGCACGGAGCACGGCACGGCTGCTCGCTGCTGCACTCCAGCCGCCGCCCACTGAGGTCCCCCTGATACTCGTCCTTCGCAAAGAGGTTAAGTAACAGCCTGGCTCAATAGCGCATCTTAGAATCCTGCAGCCCGACAGACCACAGGGCAGACACCGACAAAGAAGGCTGTCCAAGATGCAGCAAGAAAGAGGAAGGAAGAGCGTGCCCCAGCACAGTGTGTAGCTATCAGGGATCAGAACCACCTACATCACAGGCACCGGGCCAGGCACAGTGCTGAGATGTGAAGGAAAGTTCCGGAAGGAGCTGGGGGATGGGGCTAGTGAGGGAAGACCTGCTCTAGTCTCCACGCTCATGCACCTCACAGGGCTTTAGGAGAACACCTTCGCGTGCCTCATGCGCAGCTTGCTTTACGACGCTGAAACAGAGGCCCGGGTGGCACCCACCCCGGGTGCCCTACCTGCTCCGGACGTCCTTGGTGCGGATGGGTGCCAGGAGGCTGAAGGAGGATTTGGCCGAGCGAAGGGAACAGTTGTCGCAGGCCAGGGGGCTCGGGGGCCGGCCGGGTCCCAGGCTGCTGTGGGCCCGGAACAGCCTGGTCTGCAGGCGGAGCTTGTAGTCGGCGTGGTCCTCGTCCACCTTGTTCGCTGTCCGCAGGGAGTGGGAGACCACGGTCTGCTCCATGGCGGGCACTGGCCGTGGGGGAAGCACGCCAGCCAGCCTGGGGGTGCTCCCGGCTGCGGCGCCGTCCCGGTGCAGGAGGTCCAGGGAAGTGCTGATCATTCCAGAAAGACAGTTACCCCACAGGGAGGGGCTACTGCCTGGGGGCCTGCGGGACGTGGGGATTTCCTGCAAGGAGGTGCTCAGGCAGGGCGGGGGGCCACTGGGGGCGGGGGGACCAGGGGCCTCGTCCTGCGAGGAGCCCCTGGAGGGGCTGGCCCCATTCCGGGAGGCTAGGTCCTCTTGGCTGGTTCGGAAACGCCGCCTCCTCCAGCCCTTCTCATCCAGGGACAGCGCTCGCTCCAGCCTGGGCCTCGTCGGTGGCTTTGGGGTAAAGGGATTTGCCTTAGCTTGCGGGTCCTCATTGCTGACTTTTGCTGGAATGTTCAGAGGGAGCACTGGACTCTTCTCTGGGCCCTGACAGCTGTCGGTGGGCAGGGACTCTGGGCAGGGGGTGAGGTCTTTGTCTGTGCCTGGAAGCTGCCCCTTGAGCATTTTGCCTTCAGGGTGCAGATGCCCATGGGCGGTGGGCTGCTCGGGTGCTGCCTCTGAGTGCCCCAGGCACACTGGCTTGGATGGCATAATCCAGGGCCCAGCCCTCATGGACGATGGCAGCCTTGCCAACCCAGTGGACGGCTCCTCTCTGGGCTGGCGGCAACGCCCAGTATCAGGGATGCGTGGTCAGAGGTCGCAGGGCAGGGCACGGGGGAGAGAACCAGCAGCAGCTCCCCTTCAGGCCTGGGGTGGTCCAGTAGGGGGAGGGCCAGTTGCTGCATGGCTGGAGGCTGTGAAGTCCTGCGGTCCCCCACAGGTACCTAAAGGAAAACCGTGCTATTAGCCTTCCGTGATCGTGGCCCTGTTGCCAATTTAATGTTCCTAGTGGACAGCTATGGTGCAGGGCGGCAGAGTGGACAGGCCAGGAGCAGTCCAGCAAAAACAAGTGTTTAGACATTTTGGCCTGCTGCTTCCTCCTGGGAGGTGGGTGAAAGGTAGAACGTCTTAAGATGGGAAGCCACCATGCTGATGGGGGCCTGCCCCTCACGTGGGGTGCTCAGAGCATGACCAAGTGAGAATTTCACCCCCAGGGCCAAGGCCAGTGGAGGCCAGTTCACAGGTGGACCATAGATGGGGTCCTGCCTGCCTCTCCCTCCGCCGGCGGGCCCACCGCCATCTCCACCCGCAGACCCCGCCCCGCGAGCGGGCGACCCTGAGCAGCTCTGCGGCCCCGGCTGCCAAGGCCCCCACTCAAGACCTGGGGGTCCAGCACGGCCGGCCGCGGGCTCCCGAGGGCAACGACCGTCGCGCAGCCGCGGGGGGTGCGGGGGGAGCGAGACCTGCGCCCCGGGGTCACCCCGCGCCGTACTCGCCAAGGACACTCGCGCCCTCGGGTCACCCCGCGCCGGACCCGCTCACGACCCTCGCGCCCCGAAGCCGCCGGTCTCCGCGCTCCGGGGTCACCCCGCGCCGGACCCCACCCAGGATCCCCGAACCCGCGCCGGGGCCCCCGCGCTCTGAACTCGCCTGGCCCCGCACCCCGGGGTCACTCCGCGCCGCCCCCCGCGCCCCCGCCCAGGGGTCCCCCGCGCCCAGAACCCCCGCGCCCGCACCTCTCGGCGCCGCCCGCTCCCGGCCCGCGGGCCTCGGCGGCGGCTCCCCGGCAACCGGCGGGCAGGGCGGCCCGGACGCGGCGCCCGCAGCGGCCCCTGGCGGCCGGAGGACCCGGCCGGGCAACGCGGGCACGGAGGGCGCCGTCCGGGGGCGCCAGGTGGCCCTCGTGCCGGGGACCCAGCTGCAGCGTCCTTCCCTGTGGAAGGACCCAGGGCCGCCCCCCGCCCCGCCCCTGCAGCCCCAGGTGTGCGGCCCGCCCGGTCGATTCGCCTCTGGCCCCTTCCGGTCAATGGCATCCTCAGACACCAGTCCGTCCCCCTCCCCCCTCCCGCATATTAGTTGCTGCCGAGTTCCCCAGGGAGCAGGTATCCTGTGACCGCATTGCTTATCGCTGTCAGGGTGGGTTTTCACCGGGACCCCACCCGCCGCCGGCACGGGAGGAGCCGCTCCTTCCCGAGAGCCCACAGCCAGTCTGGCAGACCCTGGGGAAGCTACACAAGTGGCCGGGGGGCGTCAGGTGTCAGGTCACACAAGCTAGGCCAGGTAGGCCAGAGACAGACAAACGCCAGAAGGTCCCACTCCTGTGTGGAGGATGAGCCCACAGGTGGGGGGGGTGGCAAAAGGGGGAAAGGGCACAGGTGGGGTGACACGGAAAGCAGACTGCTGGTGGTGAGCGAGACGCACTCTACACAGACTGACAGCTGATGTGCACCTGAAATCAGCGTCACAGGCCACTGTGACCTCAATAATTAAAAGAAAAATGAATGCATGACCACCCCGTACCCTTTCTTCCCCGCAGGTGAGAGGCTGGAGAGACGGCAGCATCAGGAGGCAGCACGCTGGCTGGAGACGGGTTAGCTACAGGAGCATCGGGCAAGTAAAATACAGAACGCTGAAGAACAAAGTGCAGGTGAGGTGGGGCTCCTGAGGGTGCCTGGCCGGGGGCCACACTCGCTTCCAGGAAACAAAAGGGACAACAGGAGAAAGTGCTTGAGAGCGCAAAATATTTTATTTAACAATTTGCAGTTAGGAAAAAATAGCAGCTCCCGCCTCAGAGGAAGCTTCTTGGATCAAAAGTGGCTGGCAGTTGACAGAGAACAAAGGGCAGGGCTGGACCGGAGGAAGCCGAGGGCGGTGGGAGGGTTTCGGGTCCAAGGAAGCACACGGAGCTGACCACGGGGCACAGGAGACTGCCCGTCAGCAAGGCTGGCCTTTCTCAAAGTGACAGGAACAAATGGATCCGGTCACCAAGTCTGTGAAACATTTTGGAAAACATCTGTGGGTCTTTCTTAGGTGATCAGGTGAACCAGGAAAATGGGGAGGACCTGGGCTAACCCCACATTTACACGATCCCTACACTTAGATTTAAAGGGCCAGGCAGACTATGCACCCCCAGCAGAACCTACAGAAATGTTTCCTAATGATTTTAATAAACATTGAAATCTTTTCTTCGGTCTCTTTAGACTTAACAAGAATGTGCATGGTTTTAAGAACAGTCGAGGAAGCCTTAAAGCTTGGAGTCCGGAAGGGGAGGTCTCCCTCCGCGGTTTCGGACGGCTGAGTCAACGAATGAGCTACTGACGATCCCACTGCGGAAACAACTCACGGGCAGAGATATCACAGTCCAGAGCTTCTGTCAAGGAATTATTTTAAGCCACTTTCTTCAAGATGTTACCAGCTCCTTAAATGATGTCAACCAGGTGAGAGAAAGCAAGTCAACCGGATTGCCCTAGGAAAACCTCTCATGGCAAAGTACAGTATTGGCCACTTTAGAAAGAGCGTGGCAACCCATACAGTGTCCTGGACAACGCGGCCAACCAGGCCGTGCGCACAGTAAAAGCATCCGAATCAAATGAGTCACAGCCCCAGGTGAACACTGGCGAGGACTCTGGATCAGTCACACTCAGAACACGAGCTCTGTCGCAGCCCTTTCCCAGCAGTGGAGCCGTCCCTCACGGATGTGCAAAGCCAGTCCCTTTGGTGGCATGAAACTCCTCATGGTCCTAATCAGGCCACAGACAATTCAGTGAAGCTGGAAACGTCATTGCTACAGGAGAGAAATGCACTTCAGCACCCAGGGCCTCTCTTGGAACCTAAGGGATTGGTGTTAAATTAACTCCATGTGTCCTCTAAGATGCTGAAGAACCTACGACCCGCCAGCCGTTCTCCTGGTTCAGACACGGCGGGAGCAGGGGGCTAACTGCCTTTGGCTGGATGGCAGGTGCTCATGCCTCTCTCTCCTGAGTCAAAGGTCACTCTTGCCTTCCAGCATCCTAAGGAACCAGGGGACCAGTGATTCACTGCGAGGTTCTGAGAGACACCCTGGGTACTGAAGAGCAAGGTTCCTCCTGCGGCAGAGACGCTTCCCATTTCACCCAGTGTGACATTCTCAGATGACTAAGAGCGCTGGGTCGGCAGTGAGGCTGTCAGGCGAAGGACTGCCTCTCTTCATCAGCATCTTACAGGACCTGTGGAACTAACTATGGCGGTACTTTCTAAAGACAGGAGCTGAGGAGGGCGACGCCAAGGAGAGCCGCTTTGAGTCACCGCAGTGTCTGTCCGGGAACAGGCGGAGGTCGCAGGCAGTCAGCCCGAGTTCTTGGTGGAGGATAATTTCAGGGTTCAAATGCTACTCCAGAACAGGGACTATTCTAGCTCAGTGCTGGGTGTTTCCTCTGGCCAATCCTCCCCGTCCTGGAGCTTCCCAAGGTGGCGGGGGCCTAGAACGACATGAGGAGACAGCACTGACTTCCGCACGCCCGCCCCCAGGTGGGCAAGACGTGACGGGGCGTCTAGGGAATAGGCCGGAACAGACCGCTGATCTCAGCAACCAGGCAGGGTTTGCTTGTTGTGTTTGTGCAAGCCCATGACAAGTGGCCAAGTCAGGATCACATCTTGGCGCTCCCTGGAAAGGCGTCTGCAGTGTTGTCAGGGTGGTGAGATGTGAGGCCAACCCACGGTGGAGTGTCTCAGGACTCCAGGGAGGACACAGGGAAGCAGCGCCCAGGGAGGCAGTGGACAGAACACTGGCCCTCACTCTCATTCCCCCGCAAATCCCAACTGACATGGAAGTCGGGGGACTGCTGTCAGGGCTGGAACTACAGGTACAGGAACGGGGGGAAGAAGACAGCAACCAATCTCGAGGCAGGAAGGCAGGTGGCTGGCCAGGTGCTAACTTGGGGCGCACCAGTCCTTGGGGGGGGGCTGAGAAACAGCCTCAGCTGCAGCAGCCGGGAAGCAGAGGGCAGCGGGGGGACGAGGGCAGGGCGCGGCAGAGGAGGTGGGCGCAGCAGGCAGCGAGGGCGAGGCTGCGTCAGGACGGCCCGGGCGCAGGGGAGGCATCACATCCTGAGTGCCGACCCCATAGACCTCTACCCCACTTGGCTCCCCCACCACGGGCAGCCAGTCTCTGCCCAACAGGCAAGAGCCTGGGAGGGAGAAGAGAGAAGGCAGAGAGAAAGAAATAAAAGGAGACATTCCACAACATTCCCTGACTGAAGACTGAAGGACATGAGCTCCCAGGTGAAGGGCAGCCGAGGCCACACGGTGGAGGGAGTTAGACCCACACCAAGGCGTGTCAGCAGGAAACCGCAGGACCCTGCGGGGAGCATCTCCACTAAGGGCAGTGGCGGAGACGGGAGAAGGGGTCAGCAGGCGTGTGAGGGTCACGGGCTGGGGGAAAGGCCTTCTTCCGCTTCCCGCCCTCCAAGGAGACAGCGAGGACACTTACTTGTGCAAACTGAGCAGGGTTGTAGAAGGGCACTGCTCCTCCGGAGGGACCCCCAACAGGGGGGGCATCACCGGGAGCCTGAGAAGCACAGAGAGTCCATCTTAACAACACAACATCACACAGCAGTTTGTTTCATTTGCAGATAGAGACACTAATTCTGGATAAGGTTTTATAATACTTTTAAATAAGCCACAGAAGCAGGTCGAAGATACTTCTTGCAACACTGGATTTAATTATTTAATGGGTCACAGAAAAATGACAGAAATCCAAGCAACATGCAGAGTGAAACACTTTAGAAACCAGAACATGCAAAAACGAGGCGTGCCCAGTGCCAGGACGCGGCACTGCACCAGGCGTGGTGGTTAGTAGGCATTTCTGACTACTTCAGACCCAAGTGTCCAGCACAAATCCAGTGTTCAACAGGCACATATAGGCGGACGGAGCCCTTGTGCTGAGCTGGCGGGAGAAGCTCGTTCCATGACACACACACAGGATGAAGTATTCCTTTATTCCCCATCCGGACTGGCCACAAGACAGTGGCCACTGCTACACTTGGCCTGGCCCAGAATAAACTTTCTCATGGTTGCTCAGAAAAAAGCGATTCTCCCTTCCAAATGAGAGCATCCTGAGCCTGAGCTCCTGAAACACACTCACAGACATGGTGAGGCTCCGCCCAAGGCCAGGCGTTTGAAAAACCCCATTCAGAAAGAGCACAGTTACAAAGCTCACCCGTTCACTACGAGCATTTTGGGGTCACTTCAGTTGTCCGTGTACCCAGCTATCTAACAACACCCTGTAGGGATGTGTAAAGAAAGGAACACTGCATCCTTCGTCGTGGGATGGCTGGGTGAGACAGTGGGTGATGTTAGTGACACATGCACAATGACAACCAGTGCAGCGAGCTTAAAGGAAAAACAAAGGTGACCCAGTTCAACTCTAGGCTCAGTGAGAACTGCCAGCCACAGGTACCTGATTAAAATGCTGGCTGACTTCACGCGATAATGAGCTCATTGAGCTACAGCGCGAAAGCTACAAAACAGCAAGAACACACACAAGATACAGACAAGTAAAAAATCGACATGCGCGTCGCTGCTCCAAGCTGTCGGTTTAATTCCAAAGAGCTTTATGAGGCCATCAGAATCAATACAATTCAAATGGGAAAGGAGCCAGAGTTAGCTTAAAATTCCTATTTTAATGAACTGTTTTTATTAAGAAACAACCATGATTTGGGGGGGGGGGGTCTGTGCAGCCCTTGGCCTAGGCCAGCCTGCCCGCCTGACGCCTGAGAAGCCCACACTGGGATGGCCATGCCAAGGGAGCGTGACAGGAACAAGAACCCTAACTGCGTGCTCTGCTTGGAGCTCCAGACAATTTTGCTGAAACACGTGTGATGTTTTTTTTTAAGGTATACAACACTTTTCAAGTTCTAAAAAGTTTCTATACTGCCTTTTCCTACTCATTAACATTCATTTTTAAAGGAAAAGGCCACCTGGACAATAAAAACTCGCTTCCTCAGCCTAGATTTCGGGCAGACGCGCTTGTCTGGGCGCCCTTACCTCTCCACCCTGGGAGCCGTCCAGGTGCGAGCGCGGGGGTTCAGTGCCAGGGTGTGAGGCCGCAGAACTCAGTGCCTGCCAGGAAAAGAAGAAATGCAGCAGCTGCCAAGCTCCGGCGCCTGGGAACCATCCACACAGGACAGGGCACCAGGGAGTGGGCCTGGCCAGCGGGCAGACCATTCTGCACCACGCCTAGGTGCCCCTTCTGAGAAGTCACAGGAGGAAAACACTCTGCGTGCGCCTGCAGGGTACAGTCATCGTCTGACAGGTCCCAGCAAGAACAGCTCCTCTTTGCTGAACACCTACTGTGTGCCCCTCAATGGCCTTGGGGCCTAGTGTAACTGTTATCCCATTTCACAGTGCAAGAAACCGGGGCATACGGAAGCTAAGTGACTTCCTTAAACAGCTAACTAACGGGGAGCTGGCGCTGAAATCCAGGTCTACCCAATGTGAGAGACCAGCCTCTAGATGATTATATTGCACATGTATGTTTTAAACGTTAAAAAAAAAGTTTCCTTACTACTACGATTTCAGTAAAACAAGATTATTATATAACATCTATGTGGTTTAATTTGCAACTCCCTGGAGGATATTTTTTTTTTAAACTTTTTACTTTTATTTTTTTTTCCTTTTTTTTTTCTCCCCAAAACCCCCCAGTACATAGTTGTATATTCTTTGTTGTGGGTCCTTCTAGCTGTGCCATGTGGGACGCTGCCTCAGTGTGGCTTGATGAGCAGTGCCATGTCCGCACCCGGGATTCAAACCAACGAAACACTGGGCCGCCTGCAGCGGAGTGCGCAAACTTAACCACTCGGCCACAGGGCCAGCCCCTCCCTGGAGGATATTTTATAGGAAAGAGCTTTCCGACCGAAACGGAGGGTTCTGTGTACACAATGGATACCGAATCGCAGAAGGTCAGGACCGACTTTCTTGGGCGGGAGGCAAATCCTCCCCGAGCACCATGTCCCACTGCCCCTGCTCACCTTGGGTTCCGAGGCAGGCTCTGGATCAGCCGGCCCCACTGCTGGGACCTGCCCTTCCCTGCCGGCCCCCTCTGTAGGCGGTGCTTCCTCTGCATCTGTGAAGGAGACAGTGTGGGAGCCATGGTTCTGTCCAAAACATCTCCGGGGGGTCAGTGACAGAGGTCCAAGAGGAAGAGCTTCACACTGTGCGCTCCCGGGGAAAAGGGGATGAGCCCATCAACAAGCATGATGAGCCTCAGGCTCTCTGCACACTGGCTGGGCCATTCTTCTCAAAGGGAGAGGAAGGCCAGAGGCTCTCAGAAAGAGGGCCAAAGGTTAGGAGGCCAAGGGCTAACAGCTGTGCTGCTCCTGCATCGCCTACCTGAGTTTGGGCTGAACAAGTGAGCTGGAATCGGCAGCGGGGCGAGTGGAGCAAAAAAATCTGCAGGAGCAAGAGCTGGTTCACTCCGCTGGGGCCCCCCTGGGTTTAACACGTCCACGTAGCGCGCTCTGCTGCTAGCTGGGACGGGGAGAGGAAGCAAACTCAGGTCGGCATACCGCATGACCCGGCTCCCAGCGAGCTCCACCTTCCTTGTGTCCGAACAGGTGTGAAGAGGGCGCCTCTCCACAGACCACATTTGCTTGGTCTCTGCCCTGGCGTGAGGGTTCTCATTTCACACCATGATGCTACAGTGCTGCATTTCTGATTCAGCAGACTCTGCTCTGCTCAGTAAGAATGGTCTGCTGAGGAATGTTTCAATGCTCTAAAGAGCTGGCGTCTTCCCCCATGGATTTATCTGCATTAAACCAGCATTCCCTTCTGAAGGTGACAAACTACCGTCTCATATACACACTATGGCCACTAAACTCTGGTGGATCTGTAGGACAAATACATTACCTGAACAATCTTTAATTTCTGGCTGGACTCTGTTACCTGCTTTTCTAGAGAACATGTTCACCGAGGCTCTGGGGGGCCCTCCAGGACCAGGAGGGGCAGCTTGCGGAGCCCTGGGAAGCGCGGCTGGAGGCGGGGGTGGAGGCTTCTTCTGCAGGGGAAAGGCCATTGGAAGTCTGCTCAGGGCCCAAGGCCCCCAGGGGCGCTCCACAGACTGGGGCTTCTATTGTAGGAACCTTCCTTCTAGTCATACAAATACCTAAAAGTCCAACTTACCTCCTCTTCGGGCTCATTTATATCCACCCATCGGTTCTTCTTTTCATCCCAGACAATCTGCCACAATTGTGAAAAGGAAAGAAAAAAGGCAGTGGATAAAGCTGAACAGAATTAGAGTCTGATGACTTATGATACTTTACAACTTCAGAAGATATCTACTCGGGTTTATTCTGAAGCTGAAATACACTCCGCAAACAACACCAATGGTACATCACAAAAATACCTACTGATTACTCAAGTGCCACATTTTACGACACTCACCGACTTGTTCTTGTCGTCTGGCAAATAAGCTTCTGTCCTTTTTTTTCCAGGTAGCCAACGAGAGAACCAGGATTCACTACTCTGAATAGAAAAACCATCAGAACCACCTTGAAGACATCAGGCTGAGTGAAATGAGCCCGACACAGGACAATCCTGTAGAACTCCGTTTCCATGAGGGCCGAGAGGAGTCAACCCCAGAGACAGGAGGTGGGACGGGCTGGACACAGGACAATCCTGTAGAACTCCGTTTCCATGAGGGCCGAGAGGAGTCAACCCCCAGAGACAGGAGGTGGGACGGTGGTGCGGGGGCTGGGGGGGGGTGGGGGGTGGTGTTTAATGGGGACGGAGCTTCAGTTTGGGAAGATGAAAGTCCTGGACACAAATGGAGGTGATGGCTGCACAGCATCATGAATGTACCTAACGCCACAGAACTGTACACTCAAAAAATGGTTAAAATAGTAAATTGTTACGTATATTTTACCACAATTTAAAAAAATCAGAACAATAAAGTGCCTTTTGGAGCTTTTCATGTCTAAATACCAACAAATGAACAGTCTCTGACATTCTCTCCATCTGAGGCATGGCAGGCAGGCTGGATAAGTCAGCGTGGGACCCTCTCAAAACAAGTCCCTCTGTGTCCCCACGCGGGAGAATCTAGGCATTAGGGAAGTTTACTTTACTCTTCACATACGCCGTACTTCACGTCTACTAAAAAAACAGAAAAAAAGCAGCAGCAGCAGCTCCACACACACACACCGTCTGCACCCCGCCTCTGACTCCCACAGCGGAGGAGACGAGGCTGCGCTGGCAGGCTGCAGGAACTTGTGTGCTCACGACTTGCTGGAAGGGCCACAGCTTATCTCATGATTAGCACACATTTTGCATTAAATTTATGTTTACTTAAAATCCTAGCCATTAAAGAAAAATTTGATAAGCTGAACTCTTAAAATTAAGAACCATTTTCTTCATAAGATACCATTAAGAGAGTAAAAGGGCAATCCACAGATTGGGAGAAGATATTTGCAATACGTCCATCTCATAGATACTGGTGTCCACAATACAAAAAGGTGGCCTGCAAATTACTAACAACCCAATTCAACACGGGAGGAGACCTGAGCCAGCACGACACAGAAGACGATAGAGAGGTGCACTTGGGTGTGAAAAGGTGCCCCGCATCATCACCCATCAGGGAAAGGCAAATAACCACAGCAAAGTATTGTGGACCCCAGCATAAGGGCCAAAATGAAAAGGACCGGCAATCCAATGCACATGGGACAAGGACTGGACCGCAGGTGATGTGGAACAACTGGACCTCGCTGGCTCAGCTGCTGGAAGGGCCACTGGGTACAACCACTCAAGAAAACTGTCTGGCAGTACATCCGAAAGCTGGACGTCAGCCATCCGTCCTGTGTCCTAAGCATCCACCCAAGAGGAACAAGAGGAAGAGGGGCGTCTGTCACAAAGACACAAGGCCGCTCACGTGGCTGTACTCATACTAACCCCAAACGGAAACAAGCCCACATGTCCACTACTGGGGGAAGGATGAACAACCGTGGCACGTGCATCCACAGATGTTACTACACGTGGTAAGCAAGAGTGAGCTTCCTTTACGTGAAGTTCAAGAGCAGCCAAGACTAATCGAAGGTGACAGAAATCAGAAGACAGGTCTCCTTCTGGGGCTGGGTGCTGCCAGGTCATGGATGCACAGGCCCCTCTGGGAGCCTGGAACTGTTCTAATTCTGCTCTGGGTGGTGGTGACACGTGGACATAGACACAGAAACGACCCTCAAGCTGGTCTACACATTACATGCTTTACTGCATGCTCTTTATATGTCAAAAAATGTTTTGCTTAATTAAGAAAGAAACGAATGCCTTTTCTTGCTGCCAGTGTGTGAGCAAAGTTTTCTGTGGGAGCTGAGCCCCCCACCCCGCACCCAGCCAGACATGGCCTGTGTGGTACCTTCTTAGGCTCCTTGGCCTCTTTTCTGGCTGTTTGTACAGGTCTCTTCATTTCAGGAGTGGACGTCAGAGGCGGAGGAGGCTGCAGAGCACCCGAGCTGGCACACTCCCACACTGGGGGGATCTCAGAGTCCTGCGACATCCTGGATGAGCCCTGTCCCAAGGCAACACAGGAGCAGGCTCACCTGGGGCAGCTCCCCAGGAGCCCTTCAAACAGCACTGAGGACAAATTACTACAACGATGAGAGAGAAGGGAGGAGGGCTTGGGGCAATTAGCCCTGGCTCCCCTGGCCTGACTGAAGGAAAGCCAGCCTGAAGTTAATCAGCAGCTTTATCAAGGGACCTGATAGTGTTCAAAATGCAGATTCTGGGGTTCAACAGGAATGACTGGGCTGGAAGAAACGGAATACATAAATGCTCTGAGGATAAGACTGGTTAGAGAAGGGGGTGGGAATTTTAAAAGACAGAATTGTCTTTAGAAATATTTATCCCTGGGCCGGCCCGGTGGCGCAGTGGTTAAGTGCGCACATTCCACTTCAGCGGCCCAGGGTTCGCCAGTTCAGATCCCGGATATGCAGACATGGCACCACTTAGCAAGCCATGCTGTGGTAGGCGTCCCACATATAAAGTAGAGGAAGATGGGCACGGATGTTAGCTCAGGGCCAGTTTTCCTCAGCAAAAAAAGGAGGATTGGTAGCATATGTTAGCTCAGGGCTGATCTTCCTCAAAAAAAAAAGAAAAGAAAAGAAATATTTATCCCTGGGTTAAGACACTGTTTTCAATACAAACTCTCATTTTCAGTTTTCCAGGGACAGAATATTTTAACGTTAGAACACATAATGAAAGTTGAAACTACAGCAATTGCCTACTAGTGGGACATCCATAAAAAGCTGGGTATCTGTAAAGAAGGTTCCGGAATGCGGTTTGTATAAAGACGTTTGTCCCTCACGGTTGATCAGAGCAAACAGAGGTGGTCTTTATACCAAACATGTCTGATGAAAGGAATCTTGATTTCAAGAAAACCAGTGACAATTTTAGGGATTCTACTATACAACAAGAGATGCAGAAATCAGGAAGTTCTCCATTTTAGAAAAGCTAAAATTAACAAGGCAGTTTCGTTATAGGTGGGCATTCCTTCTCCTTAAAGGAACTATTTTACACTATTAAGTTATCTTTTTCCATATTAATGCTTTTTACCAACTCCATATTTTAAGGATTCAAGCTATTTTGGAAGTGCTTTCTCTTTAAGAAACAATTTAAAAGATAATCTCATAACTTTCACTATTATCTTTCTACTTACAACTGCAGGACATCGAGTTTGGGTACCTATCCAATGAAGCTTATGGAAAATAAAAGGCTTAAAAAAAAGTGTCAGAGTACCGGATTAGCAAATTTTCCACCAAAATCCTCTTCTCTTAGCTCTGAAAGTGAGTTTCTAGGGGGTGCCTCTTGTGGCGTCACTCCTGCCGAAGGAAACAAGACTACCATGACCACAGTGCCACTGAGCACACGACCAAAGGAAGCGAGACACTGGCGCGATGCCCCTACAAGGGGACGCGGGACGCGCAGCTCCCCACCGCGCACACCCTCCCCAGGGCCGTCTGCAGTAACCAAGGTCGAAAACGTTCCCGAATACGTGGAGATAGTTTCTTCTCTAAAGCCACGCCTACATTCTGCCTTGTCCAAGGAGATAAAGACAGTCAGGCAGAGATTAGGGACAAGGACCACCAAATTGGACTTTCACACAAAGGCCTATAGCCCTGGACATCCACTTACACTTCACATCCTAACAAAAAGCCAAGTCTCAAAAGAAACTAGTACTGATATTCAATTAACCCATTCAGCCTAGAACTTCTAGAATCTTTGGTATCCATTATGTAACTTGTTTCAAGTTCAAACAACTTAAGTCGCTTTCACCAATGACCTCCTTTCACACCAAACCCAATTTAGCCCTGCTCTCAGGACAGCATCTCAGCAGACCCACCTGGGTCCTGGCTCCTGGCCTCCTTCAGCAGGGGCTCACTCTCCTGGAGAGATGGTACACCAGGTGGCAGGCCAGGCCCTGGGTACAGAGCTGCAGGATCAGGCCCAGAAGGCTCTGGAAAGCCAAGTGCAGATCCTGGGGGACTAGAGCCAGATCCCCGCTCAACAGGGCCTGGGGGCGGCGGCACCGGGAACATTGGCACCCTGGCAGGGATGGCCAGCTGGCCATCGGGGAGCGTCGGTGGAGCTGCATGGAGACAGCAAAGAGAATCTAAGGTTACTGAGGCTACCTCTAGTCACATGAAGAAGCTGACTGGTGTTGCTGAACGATTTAGCACACGTTATTTTGCAGAGCCTCATTTCTTTTATTGAGGGGCAGGAGAGCCAAGCATCAAAGAGCAAGTGCTGAGGATGCTGGGACATCACTGGTTTGAGGAGAAGCAGAAAATCCATTTCTTAGGACCGAGGGGAAGCGTCGTTAAATGTAACATGGAGCATGGGCTCAAACCCATAGCATGACTCCAACACAGCCCGGCAGCAGCCACCTGGCACAGAGCCCTGGGTTCACTGAGTCCTCTCCTCCACCTTCCTCCATGTCTGGGGGTCAAAGGCCACCCACCTATTCCTATGGATGTTTACAGCCATGAGACCCGATGGGCTTATCAAGGAACTAAGCACAGAGAGAAAGAAGAAGACCGAGGTGATGGTGTAAAACATCCCCTTGATTCTCCTGGCAGAACAGGAATGTTCCATGTTCGGGGGAAAGAGGTACGTGGGCCACTGCTTCTCCAGTGGCGGAGGGCTCACCTGATGGCAGCAGCCGCACACCCTGGCCCAAGTGGTCAGCAGTGGGCACAGGCGGCACCAGCAGTGGGTTGTCAGTGCCCAGGCCGGCCGGCTGAGCGAGTCCTGGGCAGTCATACTGCCCCCCCTCGGAGCTCGGTGTGCTGGGACAGCGCTGGGGGAAGGCTCCATCCTGAGTCCACACCGCAGTACCCTCCTAGGGGAGAAATACCTCAGGCGCTTCCGACAGTCGGACACCATGGAGCACGTTCTGGCACTCACCCCACCGCCCGCTCCCTCTCTCTGTGCTTCAGGAGAGCCTTGCCTTTCCCAGGAAACAAGGGCGTTCTGACAAACATTCGCACCTCTAAAACTGTACTGCTGACACCTAACTCCTTCAGAGTGGAAACAACAGGGCACAAGCCACCTCATCGGATGGCTCCGCCAAGTCCCTCGACTGAAAGCAAACGCCGCACCTTGAGCTGCTTCTCTGCACACTGCAGCTGGACCAGCCAGGCGGGCTCCATAAAGGACTCCTCCTCCGGCTTCTCCTTCAGCTGGGGATCGAAGAGTCGTAACCGGGAAGCAACCTAGAAACACATGAAAAATAAAGGGCTCTTACTACTGGGGATGGCAAGCAAAACAGTCTTTTCAAAATCTATTCTAATCTGGAACAAATGTATCTTCAGTATTAAACTGGAGATACAGTTTTAATTAACTACAAAAGTTTTTCTGAAGTGTGCCTATGTGACACGCCCTTAAATAAACATATATATGTTCTGCTGATGATCAGAAAAAGGACATGGGACACTGGAGTTCACTACAGCAGACCCGTCTTCACAGAGGCCAACAGTCCCTAGCTGACCTGGAACTGAGCCTGCCTGCTACTACCATCTCATTACAGAGACTTGACTTTACTGACCAAAATGCTGAACTGACCTAGAAATAGACATACTCTGATCGGGGGTGGGGGTGGGGTGGGGGGATGGAGGGGGACAGTGGGTGGGAATAGAGGAAACAAGTTTGGCCTTGTATTAATAACTGCTGAAGCTGTGGAATGAGGACAAGGATTCATTAATTATTCTATTTTTGTAGATGTCTAAAAATTCCCAGAATAAAAAACTTTTTTAGGTATCACAAAGGCACATTTTCAAAAACGAAGCCCCCGGCGGGTGGGGCACATACTGATGCAGCCACTTTGGTGCTGGGGGTCACCATGTGCTGGGCACTGTCCATCCCTGTCTTGTCTACACTTCACAAAGCTCTGAGAGGCCAGTCACACTGTCTCCGTTTTATTAAGCAAGAAACTGAGGCTTGCAGTGGTGCAGCCAGGACCCAAACCCAGGCGGCTGGACTCGAGAACAGCTTACGCTGTTAACTGCTAGACTCGCTGCCTCGAGACACGAACTTCCTGGAGACGGGGGTCCTTCCGACTTTGAGGCTTACTGCTAAGTTTGCGGACTGGCACGAGGAACCTGAAGGATCCCTATGCTAAGATGCAAAACACCAAACACCTGTCTGAGAACATTCAATGATCTTAATTCGCTCCGAAAGTCAGTCCTACAGACATGAGCACCCAACGACCACAGCTCACTGCCAGGTCGCGCAATCCTGACTGTCACATCTTCCCCACAGCCCAGTGTGCAGGAAAGACGTGCGAGAAGACGTTACCTGGACCAGCTGGCTAATCAGCACCAGGGAGTATTTGTGGGGTTGCATCAGGATGCTCTTAGCAATCACTTCACAGTAATGAAAGGCTTGGGTAGCAAGCCCCATTTCAGCCAGGCGGCAAGAATAGATGAACTTAAACACCTAAAATGAACAAACAAAGCTTAGCCATCCTGTGGGTATTCCCCAACTTTCTAACATCACCCTACAAGCTGAGGACTATTCTGGATGTTTCATGTATCTCCTTGTGTCTCCCCCAGGCGTGCCCACAAGAGTACTAGTCCTCATTCCCGGAGATGTTTCAAATCAAAGTAACCCACCAAGCTTCTAAGAAACTCACCTTTTCTCCTCAACACCCTCAGAAGAGCCAGCAGGCTCGGTACTAGAGCGCCCAACTCAGCAGCACTCAGGACAGCCGCTCCCAGGGAGCCGCAGACTGTCCAGTGACCACCCTGCTAGCACGCCCTTCCACAGATGCTTCACACACACGCACTCCTGGGTCAGACAAACGCTCCCATAACACTCAAACAGCTGATAAAGAAGAAGTGGAAACCAAATACTCAAAGCTTTCAATTTGTAAAACAGTAAGAACCCAAACACGAGTCCCCAGTCCAGCAGGGCTTGGCTCTGGAGCCTCACCGACACTTCCAAAGACGCTGCATCACCTTTTGTGTAAGAATGCAAACCCTCGACCACCAAAATCTGGTTACCCACACGGTAACGTGAGCACGGCCCCCACTGACCTGGAAACTGGGCAGGGGGCAGGTCTGTGCCCCGAGGGACTGAGCATACTCATAGGCTTCTGTCCTCTGAATAGCCTCATTGGTCGCAAACTTTGAAAACGGCAAGCTGTTGAGGAAATGAGCTATTTTAATCATCATGCGAGTGACCCAGAAGTGCGTCAGGCCATGTGATGAAGACACGAGGCCACTGCTTCTGGCTCCGCATGTGCCATTTCGGGGTTGGCTAAAGGAGGGGACGTGTCCTTTCTAAAGGAAAACAGCTACCACCACATTTACTCGATTCCTCACCTGTGGTTTGATCCAATTAAGACAAGTTTTGTGGTTTTCTTTGTATAAACCCCAAATCCAACTTGGGCCATGAGGTAGCAAAAGTGTGCAGCATCTAAGAGGCCTTTTGAAGCTGAAGAGACACAAAGTAGGCCAAGTCTTAGTTCACGGGAGTCCTTCCAGAAATCAAAGAATGCCGACAGAGACACCAGAGACATGCCCGATGAATGGAAAATCTTCTGGCCCTTAATCCCCCCTGAAGATTGCTTGCGCAATCAAGGCCTCTGTGCTCCGCTGCACAACAGTACAACTTCCATGTCTGCACCTGACCTACCTAAAGTGTCACCCATCGTGGCCATCGTCCTGGATTCCACATCCATATTGTTGTTCAAGTTGGACAAAACCATAGCAAGATGTGGCCTCCAATCTCCCCACTTCTCATCTCCACAACACTAAAATCAGAAAAAAACAAAACAAAACAAACCTTTATCCTTGGAAGACTGTCATTTTAATTTTGTAATGGTTGAGCTCAATGAGCATCATGAAAAAGCAAGAGCAAGAAAGACACTCAGGTCTCTCTGCTGTGATGAAATCCTTCACGGGAGCAAGCTCTGCACAAGGTCGCGCCACAGGAGCGCGGGCTGGGAGCCCCCACACTGACCGTGGACGCGGCAGGCATGCGGCCCGACATCAGCTGGTAGACCGTCTGCAGTGGGTCATTGATGGGAAGGCTGTTGGCGAACCTAGGCAGATGTGAAAAGAGAGAGGTCTAACTGGCAGGTTCAAAAACAAGCCTGGTCTCACGTCAACCCCTTCAATGACTGGCGATGCTCAACCTAGGCCAAGCACACCATCTCAATCTTAAAGAAAAGCTGTAAAGGATGACTGAGAAATGTACTAAGATTTTATAGAATTAAAAGCCAAGCAGTTAATAAAAATCTTTTAAAATCCCTCAGCAATACACCCCAAGGAGGAGGGCTGAGTAAGCCCGCACCTGTGCCTGACAGCAGCACAGCACAGACGGCCCAGCTCTCTCTGGAAAGAACTACAGACAACTGTGCGCTTCCAGAGCCAAGAAGCCTCCCCAATTAGACCAGCAGGACACGCCCAGAAACAGCCCACACAGTAAGATTCCTTACCTGGTCATGACTCTCGCGTGTGTCCGGCCGTCCATCTTACTTGCAAGTAAGAGAGCATGACCCCATAAGCCATTTTTCATCGCAGACTCTAAAGCATCCTGCAAAGCATTTTAGTGGGTGCCTGAATTACCAGAGGAGCTCCGTGATGGAAGCAAACAAAAGCAAGGGACTGTGTGTCACTACACACTGTCAGGAAGAAAAAAGGACTCAACTGCAGATAAAAAGCAAAGGAATCGAAGGCCTCCAAGCACACTGTTCACCATTCAGAAATGAAAGAAAAGTCCATTTTTCATTTATTTTTCCTAGTTGCAAAGCCCCTGTGGTAGTAGGTCTGTGCATACGTACACTGCTTTTGTTACGTATTTGTAGCAGAAAGAACAAGCACACCAATGAGAAACAGGGACAATGGAGCACCACTGCCATCCCCAAACCATCTTTTCCACTGGGAGAAATGCCACACCAACGTTAACTCCCCAGTTTCAGACGGTACATGAGGCCTCCATATGCATCTTCTCAACATGGAGAGAGCCTTTATTAATGCAGCCTCCCCTTTATCCAAAATAACCTGGGGTATAATCGAGAAAACTTCTGAATGGAAGCAAAAATGCTACAATGGGGTAAATATGTTCATCAAATCTAAGAGATCATATAATTTCAATCAGTTCTAAAATATCCACGTTAAGATCATTTATTTATCAAATATGAGCTTTCTTAGTTCACGACAAAGAAGTACCAAGAACTCTGGGCCTCTCAGAACTCTGCCATCAGAGCCACACACGTGTGGGACGTGCTCAAGGCATGTGGCGCACCCCTCCCGTGCGTGCACCGTCTCAGCCCAGTCACTCTGACCTCCCCCTCCATCTGCACAGCTAGAGCGAACTTCCACTCTTTGGAACTGTCGGTGCCGATACCTGTGTGTGGCTTCAGAGGTGCTCTCTCCACCCATCCTGCCAACACCCAGCCCCGCCTCTGACCTGCAGCTGTCTCTGACCAGCTCATGCTCGGCACAGCTCCCACCCAGCACCCACCTCATTTAACAGACTGTAAGCTTATGCCTAATTGTGTGAGAACAGGTTTAACTTCTGTCGTGTGCACATGTTCATCCCTGAGACAACTTACACACAGCAGGGGCATAGCCTGAGCTCAATAAATGAGTTATCAGTCGAATGACTGAAAGGTGGAACATGCGAGTCTTTGACACTAGCAATATTTAGAAGAAAATCAGTATTAACACCTTCAGAGAGATGACATACAAGGTGGCAGACATTCTTCACGGAACAAGACCCACAGCACCACATTACAGTCAAGATGCTGATGCTCCTGGGAGCAGGACTCTGTCCCTCTGCCATGGCCATGTCCTGGCACCTAAGCCACCAGTGGTGGACACCAGGACACGCCTGTGGATCCCATGGATTCCAGGCCCGCTTACCTTCTTACGGCCATAGAGTAGCAGCTCTCTGAACCTCTCAGTCTCTTTTTCAAGAGTGTTGGTGGTGGCTGCCTGACTGTCAGTGAGAAAGGAGAGCTGAGCCTCCCCAGACTCCTCTTCCTGCTCCAGGACCTCGTTAGTAAAATCAATCAGGTTGGCCTCATTGGGTGACTTCCCAGGAAGCCACACTGTTCTGTGGTCTCGCAACAAAAGTTCCGCAATGTCTGTTCCCACCACCGTCTGTGAGGGTCGGCAAGGAGAGGAAGGAGAATGAAAGACTTTACCAGGAATAGAATTTCCCAGAGGAGTAACAAGATGGTCCTGGTCCTGCTCAGGTGAGGATCCAAACAGGCCTCCCCAGATGAGCACATTAAACCACCACGGGCACAAACCACCACTCCCAACGAGACCAGCAGCAAGACGGACAGACCACAGACAACAGGACAGGCCAACAACGGTGGGCTCCAACCTCCCCTCAGCCCTAACCACACATCCTTCAGTCTCCCACTTCCCTAAATCACTGCTCAGGTGCTCTTCCTGAGTGAGCCCCCAGATGGCAGCACCACTCCCCACGAACAGCCTGGGACAGGAATCCTGCCCAGCTCCTTTGGGGGCCCGAAGATTCCCAAGACTAAAGGCCAAACAGAAAAGTAATTCTAAAAGTAAAAAAGAAACGTACCCCATTCTGTCTGCATAACAGAACAATAAAATTCCAAAGAAGACTTGCAGACTCTTTGTCAATTAAACTTTCGTTCTGCAAACATTTTGTAGCTTTGTTCTGTGCAAAATTAATAACATCCACTTTATGGGTGTCATCTCTGAAAAAAGAACACACACTCAGTGAACAGCAACAACTGCATCTACGAGGCCAAGCTCAGCAACTGCCGGCAGACAGGCGCTGCAGACACTCAGGGGGGAACGTACTTGCCGAGAGGCCCGGGGAAGGACCGCAGCTCCTCCTGCTCCGGCGTGTGCTGCAGCAGGGTCTGTGTGAGAACAGGAGGGGACAAGAGAGCAGCTCACGGGGGGGTAGGCACATATCATTGCCTGACCCACGTCTCTGGCTACACTCAGACTGAGTTATAGACGCTGTTGCTGAGGACGCCTGCCCTCCATGCAGGGAGGCCAAGGCTCCATCACCAGGCCTGGGCATGTGTGGTTTACAACAGTGATTGTCAAACTTTATTTTAAGCAGTGGGATCCATTTCTCCTCCCAAACTCTGAAGCAGGGCCCTAAAATCTGTGACCACAGAGGCCTGCCAGGGCTGCAGAATGGGGTGTCCCCACCAGCATCCAGCATATCAGCAGCACCTGCCACAGGATCAGGAAGCACCTCTACCCATTATCCAAAATCACCAGTAAAATGAACATGAACAGGGTCCTCCTCCCAAAATCAGAAATGCACATAAGGACAGAAAATAAATATACAATAAAACCAAGTCTAACACAACACCCAAAGCAGATGCTTAAATGCTGACTTTTGGGAGGAAAGAGAGACAACCAAACAGAAAAAGCCTATAAATTGAAGATTCACGGGAATAAACCTTTCCCAAGGCCATTGTTTTCAGAGACAACAATGCACAATTTGAAGAGCACCAGCTGTGAAGCACAGTGTCTGGGGTAGCCTGAACTGCGACACGGGATTTCCACCTGTGGAATTACCTCCATACTGTGAATTTCAACCAATGCGGGCTGTCCCTCCGAAGGCAGATTTGGAATCACTTTAAGGAGCTGACCCCCAGGTCCAAACCTGGCACAGACATGAGGCACTGAGAATTTCTCAGGAGAAGTCGGTCTTGATGGAGCTACATTTAAATAAAGAGAAAAAGAAGGAATCAGTGTCACTTCTTCCTACTTCTGAACTAGATCCACAGCTTAGATTTCCAGCCCATGTGGCTAGAATCACAGATTAGATTTATCACGATAAACTGACTTCCGACTCCAAGTTAATAATTGTTAAATATCCTATTAAAAAGCAGAGCTTAAGCATATGTCAGAAAAATGTTTAAATCATTAAAAATGAGAACCGCCTCTTCTAAAATGAAAATCTACTGTAAGACACCACCACGAAGCCCTCTTTACACGGAAGCAGCGTGCGCGCCTCCTGGGTGCTCAGCGCCCTGTTTCAGAGGCTTGTGCTCCTTGCTTTCCTTTACAAACCCAGCTTCTGACTGTGAGTACCACAGAGCACCAAGGAAAGTGACGAGGAGTAAAACACCTCAAGTCAAAAACAAAGTCAGATTTTTAGTTGCAATAATACTTTAAGAAAGTCCAGTTATAAGAACTTGACACATATCTTCGCCGTTTTCCAAGAAACACTATTTGATCAAATGTTTTAGAAGAGAATTGAGAATGTGGAACATACGACAAGCCTATGGACAGAAGTTTTTCAAGGGGAATTAGAAGTTTCCTCCAAAAACTGCTTACCCGTGTGGTCGGCACTGGGGATATAATGAGCCCCCACCCAAGACCTTGGCAGTGAGCCTGTACTCAGAGTCACACCGAAATGGACATAACAGAGCAGCAGGGCAGCTCTCAAGCCTGTGAGTCAAACTGCAGCCCAAAGGACACCATGAGCCCATGGTGACAAGCTCTGTCATTCAAAGGATGGACATGACGCGACACAGCAGTCCTTATTCTGCAGGGAAGACCATGCTAGGCTACCACCAATTCCTATCATAGTCATAACTCACTCCCTCTTTCTTATCACAGGCTCCTGAAGCCATCCCCGTGGTGTGACTCGGCGTGCCTCTGCACCGATGAGCGCACAGGGCCTTGACTACACGCACCTTGTTCCACGGTGGGCCAGCCAGCGTCAGTGGGGTAGCCGTACTCTGGGAAGCCCTGGGCACTGTTGAAATTGCTGCCATAGGTGCCGTATGCATAATCGCCATGGAAGGAGCCTGGTGGAGGCGGCGCCTCATAGGAACTGGCCGTCAGATTGTGACTTCTGTATACCTGACTCTTAGAAAACACAAAGCAGACAGGGAAGACTTCAGGCACGCTGCCAGAGCTCCAAGGGGAGGATAACTGGGTTCCAAACAGAACTGCACTGCTGGCAGATTCTCGCCGGCCCGCCCGCTAGCTCACCTGATGCGAGTGGGAGCTGAAGCTGCTGCGGCGGCTCTGCACGCTGGCTGCGCTCCGCAGGCTCTGTGCCGAGTGCTCGCTGTGAACACTGCGCCTGTCCACTTCTTCCCCGTAAGGGTCCCTTGGGGGCTCAGGGTCATCGTCAAAACTCCCAGTGAAGCGAGGGTCGTACCTCCAGCGGTCATCGTATTTCTCAGGCCTGGAGGAAGCAATGGGGCAGAGGCAAAGAAAGGGGCATCTGGGAGGGCAGACATTCACTTGCTCTACCTGATCAAGCCACCACCATGGCATCAGCTCCCATCCCCTGTCACCCTCCCATCATGCCTCCCGAGTCTCAATCCAAAAAACAGTAGTCCAAGTCCAGCCTTGAGCGGAGCTGCCATATTCCAAGCCCAGGTTCAGATTCCTGCCTGAGGGTTTAGAGAAACCCGCTGCAAGTTCATCCCAAGCGCGGTCAAGTCTCTCACGGACACCACAGGACGAGAATGAACTAACCCCAGGAGCTCCTTCCGAGGCTGGTTCTCCTCCAATGGCCCAAAGCGAGAAATGCCATGGGCCTCTTTCAGACAGTGACCGTAACGTCACTGCTCATCAGGAACCCAAACACAACCGTAGCTCTTGGGTAAATTACAAGGACATGAAGGCAGAAATGCAAGAGTACAGCTCGGATTTACGACCAACCCTCCCTATCACAGTGTACTGTACCAACCTGTCGCCGTAAGCGTAACTTTCTTTCCTATATGGATCGTATTCGGCATCATACCAATATCTCCGGTCGTAGGAGCGGGGATCCCTGAATCTAGAACCATGGTACCGATCCCAGCGACCTGGATCTGCAAGCGAGGGATGAATGAGTTTCTATGAAATGCAAAAGGAGACGCTCCTCTGGCCTTCACTGGAGAAGCCATGCCACCCCGGGACCGAAGAATGCTTCAAGGCTCCTGGAGGAACCACACTGTCCTCCCAAAAGACAGCAGGAGCCCCGGGAGTGTTAACTGGGCAATAACGGGGACCCCTGGCTGCGTCTTGCCTATATGTCTAATACCTACTGGCCAATGGCTGTTTGTCTCTCAATACACGTGATTAAGAAGAAAAAAAAAACTGCTGGAAGACATCTTCATTAAATTCTTAGCTCATAGTTACTACTTTTTAATAGTTAATCCCATGACTACACATTTCACTTATCTGTCTTTTCTCTAATGTGAAAGTGTTAAGAGATACTCTCAAAACTAAAAGATTACTTTAAAAAGCACAGTAACATTATACATAAATCGGCTGTACTGGTTTTGGCAAGTGTGTGCAGAACTTATGTTTAAAGCAACACAAATACAAAAGGCGGGAAAGACGCCTTTAGGAAGCGGAAGGTGGGGCAGCTGCGTCGGATAGCCAAGGGGCTGCGGGCCGGGAGCCTCCACTGCATGAGCACACAGAACACGGCCAGGCAGGAGTGACTGGCAGGGCCGCTAGGGGACACGCCACTGAAACTCACACACTGCCTGAGAGGCAGCGTCAAAATGGACGTGGCAGCGCCTGGAGGAGCGATGAGAACTGTCCCATGTCTGTGCTGTCCCCTGGGTGAGCCGCCAGCCACAGGTGGCCTCTGTGCGCCTCAGATGTGGGAAGTGCAACTGAGGAGCTGGTTTTCATTTTATTTAATCAATTTAAAGACTCACACATGGATAAGGCTGCCGTACAACTACTGATAATTATGCTTTGCTAGAAAAATCAAAGAAAACTGCTAGTTTGATACAGACATTAATCCTCTAATTAAGCTATGATGTCTTACTGAAAAATAGCAATACAATTACTTCCAGATGCAGATTATTTTCAATGACTTCGGCTCTTGGATAAAAGCATAAAGAGACCAACAAAAGAGAAAGTTCCCTAAGGAGTCCCCACCGAGCGCTGCTTTGCACCTGGCTACATAGCAATGTGGACGGACACGTTTCTGCTACTGACTGACCGCTTAAACCTCCTGACCATACCTCCATAATCGTACTGGCTGGAGTAATAATCTGCATAGCAATCACTCTGACTGCTCCATCCACTTCTGGAATTATAGTAGCCTTGAGGATACACTTGCCTGAAAAAACATATAATGCCGTTACAAAACAAATCACCTATTTCTTTAAGAGTGATGAGGTATTGGTGAACACCCACTGTACCCAGAGCGACAGGCATTTGCCAGAGCACTTTGGTTGTAAAAAAATTCTAATCAGAAGATCCAGGGACCCGCCCCATGGCTGAGTGGTTAAGCTCGTGTGCTCCGCTTGGGCGACCAGGGTTTTGCTGGTTCAGATCCCGGGCGCAGACCTAGCACCACTGGTCAGGCCATGCTGAGGCGGCGTCCCATTTGCCACAACTAGAAGGACACACAACTAAAATATACAACTATGTACTGGGGAGCTTTGGGGAAAAGAAGGAAAAAACAATAAACAAAATAAAATCTTTAAAAGAAGATCGGAAACAGTAATGATGAAATTATAGGATTGCCTACCTCACAGCTAATGAAAACTTCTCTCTTAAAATAATGATTTAAGTGCTGTTCAGCATAGAAGAACTGACCCTTTCCTGTGTCAGTGCTATATCCTATAAAAGCCAATGCCAAGGTAGGCTCCCAAGTTTTTGATGTCACGATTAGCAGAACCAAAAAGCACCAAATCAGCAAAACCAACCTAAGGCTGACTTCAACACCCTCCACACAGACACCCCGTGTGTCCTCTGAGAGGATAAATGTGTTCACCTGGGCTGGCTCAGCCCCTTATGTCCCTTAGCGCTGACCAGTGTGGGACTCGAAACTTGAGCCTGATCAAGGCTGGCTTCACAGAGCAAGCCATACCTCCGACCCTCACCACAGCAAAGCGGAACTTCACAAGACAATCAGGTATCAGAACTTCAGGGGCAGTAAGATTCTTGGAAGGGCTCAATGGCATTTTTGTTTTCTAATTGCAAGTTTTAGACAGTATTTGATTTTTAAAATGTGACTTTTCTCATGCCCCTCAGGAGTGTCTCCCCCCGCTGAGCCTGGGGGCTTGGCTGGCGCAGCTCCTGCGATTGCCGGGCAGCTGCTGCTGCCTGCGAGGAGCGCCTGGCCCTCAGGGTCAGCACCGCCCCCCACTGCTCAGGAACAACACCTGCTGGGCCCGAGGGCCTTGGACGGAAGCAACTTGGACAGCACCATCTGCACAGAGCGACAGCGCCTGCACGCACCATCGGTGGGCTGGGGAGAACAGTCCGACACAGTGCAAAACCAAGAACATGCCACCTCCTCGCCAACCTCATTCACCCATCAGGAAAGATACAGCCACAAAAACAAAAGATGTGTTCTTACCTCGCACACTTCCCACAGGGATGTGATCACATCGTGCCCAAGAGACAAGCTAATGCTCAACACCTGTGTGAAACACGACTGCACACACACACACACACACACACACACACACACGCACGCACATACAGCCCCCAGCCAAAGCAAAGCAAGAAAGAGGACAGGTTACTCTCTAGCGCTGTCACAAACAAGTGGTGAGACACTGAGAGGATGGAAACCCTGCAGACAGGGCGAGAGAACCACTGCTCTGTAAGCCGTCCTAGCCTCTGGCTGGGCGCCTCCTCAACAACACGGAGCCACCTGTGCGCTCCTGCCATGCTACTCTGTAGGTGGGCCAGCAGAGAGAAACCGGAACAGCACAGTGTGCCCTGGCCCCACCCTCCTTGCTCTCCCTTGCCTCTCAGGGTTCCAGAAAACAGCTGCCCACTGCTTTCACTGAATCAGAATGCTTATTTTAACCTTAAACCTCACTTCCCAGGTGATACAATGATACACAGAAGCTAAAACCCTGGGAACTTTCTCACATAAAGCATCTAGAATGTTGGGCCACGCGCAAGTCAGTGCGTCCCTGGAGCAATGTACAGAAGCCGGCTGAACGAGCAAAAGCTCAGAGACGGAGCCTGTCTCCAGACAAGCTATCAAAGACTCCAAGAACCAGCATAAGGAGCTCACAATTTTGAAAGGCAGTGCACGTACGAGTCTTCACCAGGGATCAGACTTTCTCCATCATGAGGATAAGAAGCTATACACCCTTGTAGCAAAACCTACACCTGAGACAGGTACTCCTCCAATTTGACACGAGCAGCTGCAGGTAAAGGCTTCAGAAGGAGGCAAAGCAGAACAAGCTAATAGGCTCTATGAGTACCGCACCACCCCCCCCCAACTCCGCTCTGTTCCAACTCTATGAACGCCTGTGAGCGGGAGGACTCTGACCTGCTTAAACTCTTACTCGGCTGAAGGCAGGGCGCCAGGGCTCTTTCAAAATTACTCATCTGTAATCGCACAACTGAGACATGCTTGGTCAGTGTAAGAGAGAAGCAGGTCAGAGACGTCTGTGGGCCTTCCAGCACAGGAGACAGTGTTGGGGAAAGAACATGGGTTTCAGGCAAATGGGCTGGCTCTGCATTGTGGCCTAGGAATCAAGAGATCTCTGTGACCAGTAGTAGGGAAGAGTCTGCATGGGTTAAAAGCTGCCGCAGTCTAAGGACCCTGAACACTCTGTAAGCAAACCACCGGAGCTGCATGCATGCCTCGGCAATGGGACAATCGCCTGGTCCGGGGAGGAACCCCGCATGAGGGCAGTGCTAGCTTCCTGGTGACCCTGCACAGGGTCTGGCCTG
This sequence comes from Equus asinus, assembly GCF_041296235.1. Lineage (NCBI taxonomy): Eukaryota > Metazoa > Chordata > Mammalia > Perissodactyla > Equidae > Equus > Equus asinus. Next base: position 11,516,200 of record NC_091799.1, read on the forward strand.
ACCAAATGCTAGCTGACAGTGTGACCCTGACTGCATGGCAGTGTGCTTATTAGTTCAATTTAAAGATGCACCCTGCAATCTGTCCACACTGCCCAAACATAAACACGTATGAAATAGGTTTGTATAACTCTACAAATACAGCCTTTTTCAAATCACTAAGTTACTTCCACAGCCAGCACAAACACCACTCACCTGGCAGACGGCCGGTCCGAGCAGTGGCTTGCCCGGGAGCTGGGCCGCTCAGGCTCAGGGTAGCGGTAGTTTTCGGTGTAGGCAGATGCTGTACTGTCATAGGGCCTGTATCTGGGCTCATAGAGGCTGTAGATGTCCTGTTGGAGGAAGGGTTTGTGCAATATTAGAAACCAATAAAGAGCCAAGTCCTCAAGCAACTAGCACAGCTCGAAACAGGACAGATTGATGGCTCTCCACGGAGCACTGGACACGGGGCTTCCTCCATGCAAAACAACAGAAAACCTCTAAGACGAAACCCACAGCCACAGCAGGCTGCAGGAGCTTCCTAAGGCGGACTGCCCTGGCCCTGCTCATGAGACAGCCAGCACGTCAGCAGGCAACCCCCAAAGGGCCGTGGTGACTCCCCAAGGGCTCCATTAGGCTTCTGCTTCCCGAGGTATCAAATGCCATGACTCACCAAGCTTGTGTCCTGTTTCAGACCCAGCTCACGTGAGCCAAAGGACCAGGTTCCATTTGAATGGGTCCTGAAACTACAGGCAGCCTCCAAAAGAGGATCACACTTTATCCTCATGGGGCTTTCAGCCTCGTTACAAACCAAGGAAGCGCCACAGCCCTGTCTCTAAGGAGTGGCCACGTGAAGACCTGAAGCAGTGATGAGGTGATTCAGGCACAAGCCAGAATCAGTCCTTTGGGTCTAAGAGCCTGACTCTCTGCCGTCACCTGGCAGAAGGCAAGAACTCATGTAGAATGGCCTTATTCTTGACTGCTACTGGAGACTGTGGCGATAGAAAGAAAAGGGAGGAGGACATGGGAACCCAAAGAAGTGATGCCAGGGTCCCGGCTGGAACTCTGGGGACACAGAAGTAGCGCTGCACAAAGTACCCCAAGCAGGCACATGGCCCCCCACGTGCTCTGCCAGCCCTCCCTGGGCTCTCGGCAGAGCTTAACTTCCTTCTGTGGAAATAAAAGTCCACGAGCTCCTTCTAGAATCTAGAATTCGCAGACTCAATGGTTAGATGTATAACTGTGCACAAATACAAAGATGCTCAAAGCCCACGACAGGGCACAGGCCTCTCATCATCAGGGGCAGCTGCCCAGCCCAGCCCCTCACACGCCCACTCCTCCAGCCTCTTCTGACAAGAGTGCGGCCGCCAGTCGCTGCCTGCTCTAAGACAGCAGTGTCCAAACTCCCCAGCCCACAATCCTTCTACCTCGGGCAACCTCAGGCGACCCTGGGTAGAGGTGATGAAAAGCAGGTAATAATCAAATGTGTCCACTTGGATCACACTTTTTGAAACTAATGCAGGATTCAACAGACCTAATTAAACCCCACTCATGAGCCTGCATCCCTGTGAAGAGGCAGGAAAGCATCTTCTGTGTTGCACAGCAGGGCCCCTCTGCTGTTGTAGCACCACGCACCTGACAGGAGCTCACGGAGTTCACCCTCTGAGCTGTTTCATTTGGATTACATTCCAAACCTAACTTTTTTCCTTAAATATTTTTATTCCCAAAGAGGGATTTAAAAGACTACAGTTTTCCTGTTGCTTCTTAGCTAGGTTTTTGATGTCAAAACCAAACAGAAGCTTCAAGAAGCTATCCCAGTTTCCCAAAGTGTGCAACTCAGAACTATGGTTCTGCAGAGAGCCAACGGGGGCACGGATACGAAGGGCTCTTCTGTCACATAAGTTGCGGGATGCTGTGTTAAACAAAAATTAAGCAGACATTGTATGCAAATCAACGCACTATTGCGTAGTGTGAGACGGGGTGGGCTTGGCAGAGCAAGCTCTGCGACCAGGAGCACTTTGCTCACGAAACTGTGCACGCAACTGATGTTCTGCACGGAGGCAGACCACAGGTTACTTCTGAATTGACCAACAAAACCCTGCCAAGGAGCACAACAGGAAAGAAACGAGGGGTCAAAGGGCTCAACAGTCTGAGAGCTCGAGCCTACCTGGTAATAGAGGGGGGCTGAGCCAGGATCCGGTGGGTACAGCGAGGGGTACTGGGACTGGTAGCCGTCATACAGGGGTCTGTAATAGTAGTAGGACGCTAAGTCTGGAGGCAGCGGCTGCAGCCACTGCTGGTCTGACCGTACGGCTGCCTGGCTTGAGTTAGTGGACACAACCGATGCGCTGGAGGACCGAGGGGGCCGAGGTAGCAGCTGCTGACCCGTGTCAGCTGGAGCTGGACTTGCAGGTGGCTGGGCTGAATTGTGGGGCTGTCCTTGCACTGGTGGACTTTCTGGGTTTGAAGGTTCTGGAAATGTTGCTTTGGGCCCTTGCAGGGGAGGAGGCACTGGCTCCTGCTGGGCTCTATCTAGGCCATGCGGGTCCTGAGCATCTTTCGTCACCTGTTGGTAGAAATGTTCTGGGCTATGCACCTCAGGCCCAGGGGGTCTGGGATGATTGGTGATGGTTTGCTGACAAGAGGCTGGGCCATCAGAATGGGATGGGCTGTACATTCTTGCAGGATTTTCCAAAGTCCTATTTAATGTAAAGTCCAAGGCTCCCGAAGTTTCTTCCTGATGAGTAGAGTGCTGTACCCTAGTACTGTTAGGCACCAAGGTGCTGTTTGCAGGTGGCACTAACATCACACCTGTGCTGCCAGCCGGGCTATTCACCAACTCAGGGAAGACCTTCTCTGGAGAATGAATCTTTGGACTTTCTGGAAGCAAGTTCTTCGGAGCTGGATGAGATGGTGGTTGAACCAGCAAATTAGCAGGCTGATTAGAAACCATTTCAGAAGTACCAGAAATTTGTGGAAAATTACTTTGGGCAAGATTGTTAGGCAGAGGTGAGCAGATGAGAGAGCCGCTTGGAGGTCCAGACAAAGGAGCATTTTCTCCAGAATCACCCCCGACAGCCCAGCTGCTTATCGTGGATTTATCCCCCACCAAAGCATCTCTCCAGGACTGAGTCTTCTCATTAGGATTCGATAAGGACACAGAGAAATCAATGGGCTGAGCCAAATTATAGCTTTGATCAGGCTGGGCGATCAAGACTGGTTGACTCTGCAACGGTTCTGTGGGCGGCGAGGACAACAGACTGGCATAACCAGAACCTGCCTGTGACGGAAGGGCCTCCTCTTCTCCCATTTTGGGAGGATTCTCGAGATTCTCCAAAGCACCAATGCTGTCCCTGCTCTGCAGAGACTGCTGACCGGATACCCCCTCATCCGGAGGCTGAATAACTTCGGACGTCTGAGGTTTCCCAGGCATGTGAAGTGCAGGGGCAGCTGGGGCTAGAAGGACGTTGCCTCCAAAATCTGGCAGCTCGTTCTGTGCCCACAAAGTCGTTGCTGGGCTCTCACACTTCATGGCTCCCTGAGCCCTGGTCGGGGGTCTTTTCTCAGGTGTTGGCAGCACAGTTTCCAACAGCGGCCCCCCAGCGTGTGAAAGCCCAGGACAGGCTTCCATAGGTGTGGTAAGAGGCAGAGGGCAGACCTGGGGCGTGAAGAGGGTCTCCATGTTGTCCGGCGGCTGCTCCAGGTTGCCAGGGGAGGCATCAGGTGGCGCAGTGGCCGGTCTGCGCTTCTTCTGGTGGGCATGGGTCCCCCTGACTTCACCCACCACATTGGCACGATCTGCCTCAACTGGTTTTACTCCAACTAAGTGGGATTTCACTGGTTCAAAAGAACTATTTGCACTTGTCTGAAACATTCCCGTAGGTTTTGGGGGGCTTGGGGTCAAGGGCTGCGACAGGCTGCTATGGTAATTCTGGCTCACGGTGGTCTCTTCTGTCTCACCTCCTACAGGAGAAGAATCAATTTGCTTAAAAAAACTCCCTGAAGCCTCATCTTCAGGTTTTCCAACTTCTTGCTGAATGAAGGTGCCCACCAAGTCTTGGGGCCTGGCTGCGCTTGAAAGACTCCTGTGGCTCTTGCTGCTGTAACTGGATGACACGCTATCAGATCGCATGGGGTGCAGTGTCGCATCTGGGGCCTCAAGATTTGTGCCCCCGCCTCCAGCATGGCCCACAACACTGAGCCTGGGGACAGCTGGCCCGGGAAGGGGCCCATATCTGAGCTGATCACTCGAGAAGGAAGGGTCTAAACTTAGGGGCTCACTGGGCAGAACTTCTTGATTCTGAATGAATTCTAAGTTCTCAACATTCTCGCACTGTGAGCTGCTGGCATCAGGAGCCCCCGCAGCTGCTGTGTCAGCCCACGCATCCGGGGCAGCGTTTTTAGTGGTCTGTTTATCCTGTTGGACGCATATAGATTGAGAAAAACAGGGCTGCATGTCTCCTCCCTGCTGCGCAGTCTCACTGCTGGAACCTTTAAGAAAGGCCTGATAAATGCCACCTGCTCCCACGTGCGCAGGAGGATGGCCAAGTCCAGGGCCGAGAGAGAAACCATCAAAGTTAGACTGACCGGCAGCGCCTGCTTCTTCAGATGAGAGGTTCTCTTCATTTTCTGTCTCTCTCCCTTGGAAAAACATGGAGAGCGCTCCCGAATCTCCTTCTGGCAAGGCCCAGCTGGTCCTGGCCCCCGACGCGTAGTGCGAATGGCTTTCTGGGCTATTTCCCTGAGCAAGTGGATTAACAAGAGCAGGATCTGGCAATTGCTCTTTATTCACTCCTGCATTCAGCTTGAACTCTTGGCTTGCCTGAGTATTCCCAACTCTGGAATTCTGCCTGAATGCATCTTCAGGATCAAAGTTATTGGCTGAGTGGTTTCCACCTTGCAGGTGAGCCGCCTCATTTCTTCCATCAGTGGCCATGGGTCCTGGGAAAGACACCGGTGGGTTGTGTTGTTCGTGGCCAGGACCCTGATGAGTGTTGGACGGAGCAGAGAGGTGGGAGACATTGGAGGAACGGGACACTGTGTTCGGAACAGGTCCTTCTGGGCAGGGCCAATAATGTCGACCTGAGGGTTGTGGGCCTCCCTGCACTGGCCCCCAGTGCCCTGGCATTTGCTGACGAGGCTGAGGGAAGAAAGGGGACGCTGCTGGTGCCACAGCACTGTCGTGCAGGTTCTGCCTACTCAGGGGTCTGTCGGGCCCAGGCACATTCCCATGCAGATGGCCCCCATGAGAATTGTCAGGACCAGCTCCTGGAATGTACTGAGGAGGATATGGCGGAGCCTGAACTTCAGGTTCTGAGCTGGGAGCGACCTCAGCACTCCTGTTCATCTCGGGCCCAGGCAGTGCTGAAGGGGTCAACACACTGGAAAACGGACTGGCATCTGCCATGGGCTGTGACAGAGGTCGTGGCAGAGGCTCACAGGGTCCTTGGGAGCTATCCCCAGCATGTGTGTGAGGCACAGGCAGACCAGGGCGCTGAAGAAACACCGGTGGGGTGAGGCCTTGCAAAATAGGCGGGCTGCTTTTGGACGAACTGCCCAGCGATGTATTTTGGAGTGCCTGTCTACTAAAAGCAAATGGATCTGTTACCGGCTGCAACGGGCAAGTTATCGGAGCCACTGGTGCATTACTGTTTGTCTGTCTCCTATATGGGCTGTTAGACCAGAACATGCTCTGAGGACTCCCAGCTGGAGGTGGCCCAACCACACCTGCCGGGACTGCTTGGGGTGGCGGCTGCATGTCTGATCTCTTGCACAATTAGATGCTGCTTACAGAAAGAAGCAGGATATAGGTTTTCTTTAATTTGAACTGAAAAAGAAAAAGAAAAAATTAGCATAAAATCCATATATTCAAAGTCCTGGCTACAATCATGAAAACTAAGAAAAAAGAAAAAGACTGAAAACAATTTCATGTCACTGAAAACATTTCAAGTCCCGAGGGCTGATTCACCCTCCCCCACCCCGCGCCCCTGGAGAACTGCCGTCCTGGAGGGGCTCCTGTCCCAGGGAGCTCTGGGAGGGAGCACACGCAGCCAGAACACTGGACGGGAGCGCAGAAGCTGGCTGTGCCCTAAGCCGGCTGTGTGACTTCAGACAAGTCACTACCCTTCTCTGAGATTCAGTTATGTGACGCAGCTAAGGACCCACCCAGAATGCCCGCTGCCTCCAGGATACCCTCACCAGGCTGGCAGGAATGAAGCAGAACCTAAGTACCTGTCTGATTTACTACGAGCTACGTAGTTCCTTGACATTTTTCTGGAAATGATCACCAGATCCAGAAGGAGCCAACTCCTCTATGAGAAGACTGCGTATCCTGCTTCTCACACGGGCTAATTCTAAAGCTCAAAAGGAAAACGAGTTTAAAATTTGCTCTTCCTCTTTCTTTAATGAAAGAGCATTATAAAGTACAGAGTAACACAAGCTGCAGAATAAATATCTGAAATATATTAATCTAAAATGTCTCATTTTTTGCACTATGACTGGTTAACACCACTAGCAAAACAAGTTGCCTCCGACTGGTGGAGCTGTAACAACTACGCCTGGAATGAAAAGCCGGTGGAAAATTAAAGCAGCTTTAAAACTGACCAACTGACTTGATTCAAAAATTTTCAACAATAGGTAGAGTGCCAACAAACCTTTCATAAAAAACAAAGCAGCAAAAATCCTCTTTATAGCGTTTTTGTTGATATTTGCTTTTTTCTATAAAATACATTAAGTGTAACCTTGAACAGTTAACCCGTACTTTTAAGACAAAAATCCAAGTCCTACCTCTTTCCCAAGTCCTTTCTATGTACAGCCCTTCTCCCCAGCACCACCCTCACCAACAAACAGGTGAAGTCGACCAATCCCAGAGGAGAGTAAACAGCAAAGGGAGCCATGGTAGGAGGACTCCGGAGTTTACTCCACATTTCCGCAGCTGTACAACGTTTCCGTCCTTGGAAGTCTTTCTGATATTGATGAAAGAAAACACTTATGAATGTTCTTTTAAGTAAAGCTATTTCCAAATGAAAGTTCCTGTCCCTACCTGAAAACTAGTCCTATGATCTATTAATCTGCTACCATTACTGCCCACACATGCTCTGTCCTAGGCCAACAGGGAACCCTTTCTGACAAGCACTTGGAAACCCACTCAAATTTAATGGATTATATTAGGAACAGCATCAGAGACTTCACTTGGTTCTAAGCTAGCGTTTTAAAACAAAGCACATTTACAGTTCTGCTTTATATGGACTAAGGGCAAGAACAAGCAGAGCCCTCCTCTTTGTGAAACAGGCACCTGCGACACCTTCCAGCACATGACTTCCTCCTTGTAAGGCTTAAGCAGAAGACCCTCAACCATTCTAAGCAGCTTCAAAAGAAAAAATAGAGAGCACAGGCCTAGAGGATCTATCCATCAGGTGCTACTGTGAGAGCAAGACTGGGATCCCAGCTGAGTGGCTCGGGTACACCACTTCTCTTTCTGTGACCCAGTTTTTTCATCTACAAAATAAGAGAATCAATATGATGATTTCTAAGGTCTTTCTCGGTTTAATCTTTTATTTATTTTTTTTTTGAGGAAGATTAGCCCTGAGCTAACATCTGCTGCCAATCCTCCTCTTTTTGCTGAGGAAGCCTGGCCCTGAGCTAACATCTGTGCCCATCTTCCTCTACTTTATGTGGGATGCCTACCGCAGCATGGTTTGCCAAGCGCTGCCATGTCCGCACCTGGGATCCAAACCGGTGAACCCGGGGCCACTGGGCCAGCCCCTGGGTTTAATCTTACGCAATTCTACTCACAGTGGATTATGGGATGCCCTAATCCCTACCACTGTTTAAGGAAATCTTATCACAATCTAAATTTCATGTTTATACTTGGATGTTTTCCCTGAAGAAGCTTTCTTAAAATTATTTTCCCAACAACTAGACTAAGAGCCATTTTATAAGCAAACACTATCACTTTCCTACAAAGCAACATCCCCTACTCCCCACTCCGCACAAATGAGAGCTTTTCAGCAATACACCAATTTCATTTGGAACAATCTTGTGACAGGAACATTATTCTTTTGATCTTTTTTCTCTATTCACCAGTAGAAAAACAATGCAACCATGTATCATTTATCTCCTACAGGAAATTTTATTCTATCCAGGAAGTCACTCTGTAGCCTGAAGTCATCTAACTTTAAAAAAGGTAGAGTGTTTCAAAGAGACCAGCTGATCCTCTTATAGATGCATTAGTCATAAACCTAGCTCTTCAACTAAACTGCCCTGTGTTGATGTGAAATACTTAAGCACAACCTATTTTCCACGTAAAGTCCGGGCTATTGAGCTAAGACACTTAAAGCACACTCCTCTCCTCCCAGAGCCACTGCCTCAAGCTGTGAGTGTGCAAACCAACAGGAGTGCCAAGAAGCACCCGTGAGTCTACCCTCTGCCTACAGTCTCCCTCACGGCGACTGCTGGAGCGACATCCCTGTCAGACTTCGGGACATCTGACACAAGCCACGAGAAACTCCAACTTTTCTAAGTACAGAATCGAATACATTTAGATGTTTTTGAAAAAGAAGGGGGGGGTCTAAACACTGCTAAAAATGACAAAGATCCAAAAGGACACTCAGGAAAGATGTTTACAGAAGCAAGAAAGAATCACACTAAACCTTACTACCCTAAAGAAAACTTTCAGTACAACTTTGAGACTTACTGCAGTAACTGGTATAAAGGGTGAATGAGTCACAAGGAACAAGAAGGAAGCTCTATTTTGCCTCTGGCCTTATCTTTGTAAGATAACAGCACCCAGAACCCTAAGAAAAGGCAGAGAAAACAAACCGCAGGGAGGCTGGCTGTGCCAAAACCTACAAAAGCATCACTCTAGAAACAACTGTCTGTGACTTAGCTTCTTGCCATATCTGGGGATGGGAAATACCTCTCTGGTTAACACCTGCATTTGAACAAAATCTGAAGAAGCAACACACGCCCAATTTCCAAGCCATTTAAGTGTTTTTAGGTGAAGCAGCAAAAACTGATTTCAAATGGCTACGATGTGCCCAGACGCTCGATTTGTTATACTTTGACCACAAAAAGGGCAAGCTGGTTCACACATTCCTCTAACCCTGGATATGAAACACAAGCGCTCGACCTCCGCGGCAACATCTTGGTCACCTTGCCGCGAAATCACCGACAGACAGCAACAGGGCTGCTCCTCGGTTCAAACGTCAATCCGTCTCATCGCCAGCCCGGCTCAGCAGGAACCTTGCAACCAACGAGGACTAAACAGCCTCAGACCCTTCGACGCAAAGGACAGGCTAAACTGCCAAAGAAATCTCATGTTTCTACTCTTTGAAAAGCGGCAGGTCCGGCCTATCCTCCAGCCATGCCCGCACAACCCCGCACCTGGGCAGCCTCGGCCAAGGTAAGTGTCAACGCCGCGGAGCCGACCACACAGGTGGGTCCACGTCAGCCTGACGGCGGGGCAGCAAACGGGCGGAGGGCAGCAGGCGGGACGCTCCCTGGCGCCCCGGCCCCGCAGGCCCGTGTCCGACCCCGGCGCCCCCGCCCGACCCCCGACGGCACCCCGGAGACGCGCTGGTCGCTCGGGGCTGGGCCTGGCCCGGTCGCCTCCCGTCGCCCGACCCCGGCCCTCACCGGCGCGCCGCGGGGCGGCCAAGGCCCCCGCGCGGCTGCTCCGCGACCCCCGGCGCCGACCCCTCAGGCGCCGCGGGTAGAAGCCGGCCCGGCGGCCGCGACGAGAGCACACCCGGCAGCCGCAGCAGCCATCTTGGCACATCCGGCTCCGGTCGCCGCAGCCGCCACGCCGCCGACGTGTCCGGTCGCGACGTCAGCGCGCGCCACGCCCGTTGGCCCCGCCCACGAGCCCCACCCCCACAGCTGTTATCGTACGCCCCGCCCCTGGCCCGCGTCCGGTCCTTCCCGACCCATCCCCTCACCGCCTTTGGCCCCGCCCCCTCCCGCGTCCAGTCATTCGCCGCCTCATCCTTGGCTCCGCCCCCCGACCCCGCCCCCGGCCCGCGTCCAGTAGTTCCGCGCCGCATCCCTTCGCCCCGCCCCGTGCATTAGCCCCGCCCCTGGCGTCCTGTCCTGCATCGTCCATCCCTTCGTCCCGCCCCCATGTCCCCGCCCCTTGGCCGGGCCCCCAGCCGACGTCCAGTCCCTCACCGCCCCATCCCTTCGTCCCGCCCATCTTGGTCCAGCCCCTGGCCTGCGTCCATCCTTCACCGCCCATCCCTTGGCCCCGCCCCTCGCCCACCTGCCAGGCCAGGCGCGCGGGGGCCGCCCTGAGACGTCGCCTCGCTTACGCGGGCTCTTTCTCCCAGTCTTTTCTTGTTCCAGGATGTGAGAAGAGCCAGAATTCCTCAATCAGACCCCAAGAGAAGAACCAGCAGGTGCACACATCGAGAATGGCCACTCGGCTGGGCCGAGAACCTGAGCGACGCCCCGGCGCAGGCGCGCTCCTCCCATTCTGCCGTTGGGTTCACGAGGAGGCTGGGAGACGGGCGGGAGGCGACCGCGCATGCGCCCGCCGCCACGGAGTGCGCGTGCGCGCCTCGCGGCGGCCCTCCGGTCGCCTGGTTACGGCTGCCAGCGGCTCCCGGCTCCGGCTCTGCCCCGTAACGTCGTTTCCGTCCGCACCTGGCGGTCGGGAAGCAGTGCCCGTCCGTTCCGCAGAGCCCTGGAGCGACGGACGCCTCCGGCCCCGGCCCCCAGCCTTGCCCGCCCAGCCCCTCTCCTCCGGGCCGTGCCGGCTCCTCCGCGCCTGCCCATGCACACACTCCGTCCCCGGCCTCTCTTGTCGGCCCTGATCCCCCTGGAGGCCCCAGACTCTTCTCCCAGTGAGAGCAGCCCCTCTGTGCCCGGTCGTGTCCCCTAAACCGCTGAGCCCCGTGGACCGAGGCCAGTGGCTCTATTCAGTGTTCCCCAGCCGTTGTGAGTGGCGGCTGTTCGTGTTGAGTGAGCGCGACCCGCGAGGTACCGAGTGAAAGGCTGGGCTGCTGGACCTCAGCCTCTTGCTCCTCCCCGCGGCTGCTGCCTCCGCCCAGCGCCTGCCCAGCAGGCACCGTCTGCACCATCTGAGGCCTCCCATGGAGGATCTTAGGGAAAAAGGGTGCTGCCATTTGTATCCTCATTATCCCAGTGAGAAAAGGGAGGCTCAGCAGGTGAGGATGCAGCCAACCAGGCCCTGCCCACTCACCTGCACACCTGCCTGGCAAGGATGCGGAAGAGCAGACTGCCCCACTTATCCCAGCTCCTTCCAGAGGGCAGGAAGGGTGGCAAGTGTGCTGTCCAAGTGCACCACCCGGCAACGAAGCCCCCAGCAGCAGCTGAGTTACTGCTGTAGCAGTTGAGGCCTGCCAGGGGTGGAAGGGCACCTGGTCACTGGTGGGACCCAGAGACCCGGAAAGAAGGAAGGAGTGTGGTCCAGCTATTTGTTTGCTGTGACGCTGGCGAGGGAGCAGCCACGCTGTCAGAGCCCCGGGTGGGGGTGGGGAGAGTTTCAGCCCATCTGACGTGGCAAGTCTGCTAAGCTAACATTTGCGCTGCAGACATTGAGCTCCCAATCTGTTTCAACATAGAGTTAGGCAACACGTGGTAGAAGTCAGCCCTGGGCCCCACTGCCCTTGATCCACTTCTTCCTGGTGGTAACTGTGCTCTGCACTCGCTTTGTCCCAACAAACCACTGCACAGGAGAGATGTTGTTAACCCTCCCAAGAGAGGAAAAGCAGAGGCGAAAGCGCGGACTCTCCCAGGTTTAGGGCTTCCTCCCCTGCATTTTATGTTGAGTTCCAAGAGCTGGAGCCTGGGCTTGTCCCTCTGGTGTCCTGAGGAGCCCTGTGGCCAGCCCTGGCTGGCTCTAACCTGTACACACCATAAACTGCAGAAAGCAACCTGCCCTGGGCAAATGCAAGGCCTCTGGGCCCGGGGGACAGGGATGTCAGAGAGGCGGCAGAGTGTTGACTCCTACAGGGTGACTTTAAGGAAAACTGTGATCACCAAAGCTGACCTACGAGGGCCTTGGGTCTTTCTTCCTCTCTCTTGCTCCCTCCTGCTAGGTCTCTGAGTGGAGACCCTCTCAGGTCCTCGACTGTTTGTAGCCTGGTGTGGAGGAGAGTGTTCCTGGGCCCACAGCCGAGCCTTCAAGCCTCTGGGTGGTGGAGGCCAGGGCTGAGTCGCAGATGCTCTGCTTTAAGGCCCAGCCCGCCACCTAGATGTGTGCCCTTTGTCAGTCTCCTTCACTTATCTGAGCCTCAGGTCCTCGTCAACCTGGGCTTCAAGCAGGGTGAGCATTTGGACAATTTGGGCACTGAAAGGGGGTGCTGCTGATACATATGCCAGGACAACAGGCATGAACTGGGACTGTCTGGGGCAAACTGGGATATAGGGTGACTGTGGCTGCAGAATATGCAGGGGCTTCTGCCTAGGAGGTGCACTGCCTCCACAGTCATCATCGTTCTTAATTAGGCTTCCTTCCCTTCTCCCGCAATGTCCACTCCTCTCCCCTCTCTCCTGATCCCTCCTCCAACTCATATTTGGGGGCTGGAGACAAACGTCACCGCCTCCCTGAAGCCCCCCTGGGTGGGTTAGAATCAGCCACTCTTTCCTGGGCGCAAAGTTGTAGCTCCTCACACAAAGCTCCATAACCGGAGCTGTGGTCACGTTATCCAGAGCACACAGGACACAGGGCTGCGCACTTGTTGGGACAATGGGCAGCGGCTGTGTCAGACAACCTGGCTGTCCTTTTCATCATTACTGCATTTGTCATATTGTTTTCAATAGCTCGACAGTCGGCCTCTCCCGCTAGCCTGTGCCGCCCAAGGAGGCTGCCCCTGAGCACGTGACAGGCGGCTGGTCCGAGCCGAGGTGGGCTCTGAGGGCGGGGTGTGTGCCAGAGTGCGAGAATATAAAATAGCTCGTTGATAACTTATTGCATGCTGAAATGATAATCCTTTGGATATACTGGGTTAAATAAAATATTCTATTAAAATTTATTTCAGCTGTTTTTTTTTTAATGTTGCTAGGAAGTTTAAAGTTCCATATGTGGTTGCCATTATATTTCCTTTGGAGAGTGCTCCTCTAGACAGCGAGCACATTGTGGGAGGAGGTCAGGGACCCCCCACTCAGCATCCCCAGCCTGGGGCTTAGAGCCTCCTAGACTGTGGAGTGGCTCTCTCCTGACCACCGACCAGCCAGGCAGTCCTCAAAGGAGCCCTTGCAGGTGGGGCCGCAGTCTCAGCGAAGGTGAAGTTCAGATGGCCCAAGGCCATGAGCCTCTGCCCCTCATCTCCCCCCACCCCCTGGCATAAAGGAGCCACATTAGGGGTAGTTTGTGGACATTGGTGGGACAGGCCTGTGCCATCCCAGGTGCTCTGCTCAGCCCCAGACACCCACTCTCAGTCCTGGGCACTGAGGCCTGGAGCACAGGAGGGGGACCTGCCCAGCTTGGCCTGGAGAGAGGAAGGGGTGGCCTCCTTGAGATAGGGCTTGTAGGCTGGTCCAGGCGAAAAGTGTGATAGGGCCTCAGAGGGAGAAAGAGCTGGCAGGGAGGGCTTTTGGAGGAGGAGGCAATGAAGGCTGAGGAGGACTGAATGGTTGGAGAGGAAGGGGCGGGAGTCAGTTCCTTCAGGAGAAAGCAGATCCGGAGGTGGAGACAGCTGTGGGTCAGAGCTTGTCCTGCGGCATCTGTGCATCAGGCCTCTGTGACATGGGGGCAGCTGTGGGCATGCTTCCAGGTTGGCGGGCGGTCTGTGGCCAGGCCAAGTGGGAGGAGAAGGAGGCGCCTCCATGAAGGTGCAGACCAGGGGTGTGACACCAGTGCTGTCAGGGCCATCCTGGACCCCTGGGGGTCTTGCAGGAGGAAATCCACATGCAGGCCAAGCCCTGACCAGCCAGACTTGATAATGTCACCACCATCAGTGTCATCATTAGCATGAGCATGACACTGTGTCTCATCTGCAGCGTCTCGAAACACGTCCGACACCTGCAAGTTTCCGAGAACTTCTTTTTTTAATCTTTGAGCCAAGTGCTAAGCATATAAGGCAACGAGTAAGCGATGGGGACTAAGTAGGAAGCCGAGGAAGACGCTGATTCCACGCCAGCCCGGGGCCACAGAGAATGGGAGCCACAGGAAAAACTGTGTTGTGCCCCCTGAGCTGTAGCGGGGTGCGGGATAAACAGCCCTGTACACAGACATTTGCTGAGCCCCGCACTGTGCCAGGCATTTCTGGGAGCTGAGGCTGTGGCCATGGGACAGATTGGCCTGCCTCTACGCTTGGGGAGCATGCACACCTCACAGCTGCTCATGTGCCCAGTGCCGGTGGGGGGCACCATGAGAGCACCTGGCAAGGCCTAGATCCCACCTGCTGGGGAGGGGGCAGAGGCAGGCATGGAGGAGAAGGAGCATTTGTGGCTGAAGCAAACAGAAGCTTCTGCTGTGGCAAGGGGCAGGAGCCCAGAAGGCGGGCAGTGGTGTGGGGGCTGGAGAGCGTGCCGTGCGTGGGGCTCTGAGGCCCTGCCAGGGGATTTGCACCCGACTTCTGGAAGCGAGGTAAGCTTTCAGGGGCTTTTGGCTGGGAGTTTAGCCTCCCTCAGGCTCTCTGGCAAGGTACCAGCGAGAGCCAGGAGCCCAAGAGGTGGCCTTGGGCCCCTAGGGGAGTGGCAGGGCTGAGCCCAGATGGGGGAGAGCTGATCCCCCGATGACCCTGAGGGCAGAACCCAGCTCCCTTCCTGCCAGCTGCGTCACAGCCCTGGCACAGCACGGGTGCTCCACGCATCAGCCAAGGAACAAAGAGGACAGCGGGGCGAGGGTCCTGAGCATCAGTGGTGACTTAAGTTACAGCTGTGGGCTTGGAGGTCTAGGGGACTGTGGATTGGGGAGAAGAAAGGGCCTTGGGTGGAGCCGGGAAGAACTCTGGCATCTGCAGGTTGCCAAGTGCCAGGCTGGCTATAGCATTCACTCCTGGGAAAGCGACCTCGGCAAGTCCCTCCCTGAGCATCAGGGTCCTTGTCTAAGAAGTGACAGGGTTGAGCAACGTAGGCTCTACAGGCCATCCCTGTCCCCCGAGGGGAAGTGACCCCTCAAATGGTTATGAGAACGTGGACCCAGGCATCACACGGCCCTGGCTCGATTGGGTGAACTTGAGGAAGTCACTTACCTCTTTGAGCCTCAGCTTCCCTATCTGTGGAATGGGATGATAACACTGTCACAGTGGGTGACCGTGAGCATTAGGTGAGGTGCAGGTATAAACCATGGAGCCTCACCTGGCCTGGTGGAAGTCCCTATGGGGACCACTGGCTTGCCAAAGGGGGTGCTGCCAGCAGGGGGAGGCAGAGAGCCACCTCCAAGTCCACAGGCCAAGGCCCTGCTGGCAGCTCCTCCCAGGACCACGGGAGCTCTGGGCTCCAGGGCGCTGGCATCAGGGACACCCCAAGTTCACTCAGGATCTAGCCCCAGTGCAGCCAGAGGAAAGTTTCTGGCTCTCCGCATCACCCCCAGACTGCCGCCCTCTCCAGAGGATTCTTCCTCTCTGGACTCCCGGGGGGTGGGGTTTACTGGACCCAGCAGGTACTCCTCCCTAAGTGCAACAACAGAGAACGTGCATTTTTCAAACTCTGTGCTCAGCGATTTGATCCTCACAGCTATGGGGGCTGGTAAGTGTTGCTTTGTAAGAAAGAGGATCTAGGGGCCGGCCCGGTGGCGCAGCGGTTAAGTGCGCACGTTCCGCTTCAGTGGCCCAGGGTCTGCTGGTTGGGATCCCAGGTGCAGACATGGCACCGCTTGGCAAGCCATGCTGTCGTAGGCGTCTCACATATAAAGTAGAGGGAGATGGGCACGGATGTGAGCTCAGGGCCAGTCTTCCTCAGCAAAAAGAGGAGGATTGGCAGCGGTTAGCTCAGGGCTAAACTTCCTCAAAAGAAAAAAAAAGAAAGAGGATCTACATTCGGCATCATCCTGCACCCACTGGGGCACTGGGAAGTGGTGAGGTCCTCAGCTGGGTGTGGCAGGAAGCAGGTCGCTCCAGGTCAGCGTGCTTTTGTTCCTTTCATTTTACAGATAAGGAAATGGTTGGTGGAGAATAAGTAACTTACTTAAGGCCACATGCTTTTCTAAGGCTCGTTTTTTTTAAATGAAGACATGCTAAATAGTCAGCAAGAGCTACAGTGTTGGGCAATGTTTACCCATGGCTGGGGACACTTTCCACAAAATGCAATGCAACCCCCCCGGAAAATACACGGAGAGCAGTAGTAAATAGCGCGCATCTATAAAAAATGATAGATTGATAATAAATATTGGTAACCAGTTCCAAGCTGTGTGGTCCAGGAACAGGCCACAAATCCGTCCAAGATTGTGTGAAAAATGTTGAAACTCTAATTCAGAGGCCCTTCACGCACAGCACCGGTTGTATTATGCATGAATAACGCTTTTGTAGTGCAGACTGTCGCCTCTCTGAGCCCGGGGTTTCTCTGACCTGAACGGGGATGGTGACAGCACCCACTGAATGTGGCTGCTGCGTGGCTTGAGTGAGCCCACATGGGGACGCAGGCGGAGTGCAGAGAACGCAGGTCTAGATTTTGTAATGGTGACAGCGGCTGTGGCGTCTCTGAGTCCTTACTGTGCACGAGGAGCTCTGCGTTGGCGACTTTTCGGGGCCCCACCACAAACCCAGGAGGTTGGCTCGGAGCGGTTCCCACTTTACCCTTGAGAACATTGAGGCTCAGAGACGCCAAGTCCCTGCCTATGGTCCAACGGCTGCCACAGGGAAGGTGAGAACCCGGGACAACACAAATCGGGAAGCACAGCGGGGCAGACAGGTGGCACGCCTGTGAACCATCTTCAAGTTGGAGATGCACAGAGCAGCGTCTCCCAACCTATGTTCAACTGACGTGTGCCTTAATCTGCAATGAAGGTGAGCCCGTTTGGGAACCGCTGCCCACATCCCCTCTTAGAGACCCAGGGTGGACACGATCATCTCAAAGGCCTGAGAATCCCACAGTAAAGGAGCCTCTGCCCCAGGGCTTCCCAAGCCCGCCAACTTCCCACCAAACACCCCTCAGGATGCCGTGCTTCTAGTCTCCATTTGTGCTGGGATCGAGCTGAACCACAGTGTTTAGGTTTCCCGTTGAAATACTTTTACAGAATAATCCCCTGGCGTTATACCAGGGACCCCTGTGGTGGGGCATTCACCATAAGAAGTGACCCTACGAAGCTCCCCATGGTCTGTCTGTGCTGACAGCTCTGTCCTCTCCATCAGGGCTCCTGGCTGTGGTTTCTGGATTGGGCTGGCCCACAAATGATTTGTCATCGATCTACGATGAGATGGAGAGCCACAGGGAATGAAGATCGGCTCTACTACTAAGCAGTCTCGGATGGCTGACATCGTTTGGATGTGAGACGTTCTCGGGGAAGGGAGCAGCAAGCTGCTGGCGGCCGGCGGGGGAGCGCTGAGGCCCCGAGGCTCTGCTGGTCTCTCTGTGGGCGTCACAAGCTCTGCCAGTCTGTTTAACCTGTGAGCGCAGATGCTGCCCTCCTGGCTTGTGAGTCCCCTCTTTGCTCCGACTAGAGGGTGCAGAGCCGCATTTGGGGCTCACTCTGGAACAATGTGGAGTAAGACACCACACCAAGGACGTGCCTCGTGTTTTCCTGTGGTGCTGAGAGGCACCCGGAGGCCACTTCAGTGGATTAAATTTGCGCCGTCCAGTGTGCTAGGCACGAGCTCCGTGTGGCAGCTGAGCGCCAGAACTGCGGCGGGTCCAAACTGAGGCACGCTGTAAGCCTGAAACACGCGCTGGGTTTCAAAGACATCATACAAAAGAGGAATGTAACACGTCTCGTTAACTGTGTATGTCAATTACATGTGCAGACGGTCACATTTTGGACACATTGGATCAACTAAGGTGCATTATTAAAATAAACATCGCCTGTTTCTTTTTACTTTTGTAATATGACTACTGAAATATTCAAAATTGCCTTATATTTCTGTTGGAAGACGCAGCTCTAAATCCTCCTCGAGGAATCGAGAAAAGCCGCTCCACCCCCGCCCTGAGTGGCATGAAGGAAGCACGCCTGAGCAGGGCGGGCGGGCAGCTCTGGTCCAGGCTGCGTGTGTTTGCAAACCATCAGCCCCCTGGGGTGCGACACCCGGAGGAGGGAGAGGAAACCAGGGCAGATGCCTGGGTCAGCCGGCTGGTGCTGCTGGGGATGTGGCCCCTGGAACATGCATTTGGCACCCGAGAGGGACGACCTGGGACCTTGCGTTAGTCTACCGGGGCTGCCTTAACGAGGTACCACAGACAGGCGGCTTAACAGAGATTAGTGTGCTCACCTCCTGGAGGCTGGAGATCCAGGCATCCCAGGGCTCCTTCCTCCTGAGGCCTCTCTCCTGGGCTTGCAGACGCCGCCTTCTCCCTGTGTCGTCACACGATCGTCCTGTGCGTGTCTGTGTCCTCGTCTCCTCTTCTCATAAGCTCACCAGTTGGATGGGATCAGGGCCCCAAACGACCTCATTTTACCTTAGTCACCTTTTTAAAGACCCCGTCTCCAATTACAGCCACGTTCTGAGGTCCTGGGAGCTAGGGTTTCAACATAAGAATTGGGGGCGGAGGGGGACATACTCAGCCCATAACAGACCCCCAAGTCAGGGGTGTCTTGGCTGAGCTTAGCCCTGGGCAGAGCCTGTGTCCTCCCTGGGAGGTCACTGGTGGCCGGGTGGGGGGGTCCTTCTGAGGGTGGCGGCTGGCGGAACAGGCCGACAGCTTGTGCGTCCAGGAGTTAGAGGGAGAGGCTGGTCAGCAGTCGCGGCTCCGGAGCTGGGGTGGCGGGAGCAGGTTTGGGCCCCAGTGGGAAGAATGGGAGGGTCTCAGGTGTCTTTTCAGCCTGTGGCAGGCGCCTCTGGGGCCCAGGGAATCTCTGCCAGTGCTTCAGAGCCCGGGGGCCATGCCAGGATTGAGCACCTGAGGAAGGGACTGGGAGGGAGGGCAGAGCCTGTCTGCCCAGGGGCTCCCCACACTGTGTGGCACTGGCCAGCCCTCTGTGGCACTGGGCTGGCCTTCCCCCAGGTCCCCACCTGCCAGGACATGTGCAGGACCGGGTTCCCTGCATGCCCAGTCCAAACTCGAGAAGGCTAAGGCTCAGAGACGGCGTGATTCTCCTCTGCCGGCTTCCTCCTGGCTGCCGGGGGCTCCAAAGGCTTTGGGAAGCAGAGAGGTTCTCCTTAAGCCCCATGGGTCCCCCGACGCCCATCCTGCTGTGTCTGCAGGAATCCCACAACCCAAATGACCTTCTTGGAAGTTCAAACACTGCTAGCAGTACTTTCTTTTTAAAAAATAATTTATTGAGGTAAAATTCACAGGACATAAAATTAACCATTTTGAAGCGAACAATTCAGTGGCATTTAATACATTCAAAACGCTGTGCAACCACCACCTCTATCGAGTTCTGAAACATTTCCTCATTCCAAAGTATAACCCCGGGCCCAGTAAGCAGTCCCTTCCCATTGCCCCACCCCAGCCCAGGGAACCACGAATCTGCTTTCTGTCTCTATTTTTACCTATTTGGATATTTTACCTATTCTGGATGTTTCATACGAATGCCGTCATGCATTATGTGGCCTTTTGTGTCTGCTTTCTTTCACTCAGCCTGATGTTTTCTTTCTTTCTTTCTTTCTCTTTTAAAGATTGGCCCTGAGCTAACATCTGTTGCCAGTCTTTTTTTTTTTCTTCTCCCCAAAGCCCCCAGTACATAGTTGTGTATTCTAGTTGTGAGTGCCTCTGGTTGTGCTCTGGTTCTGCTGTGTGGGACGCCGCCTCAGCATGGCCTGATGAGTAGTGCCATGTCCGTGCCCAGG
This sequence comes from Equus asinus, assembly GCF_041296235.1. Classification (NCBI taxonomy): domain Eukaryota; kingdom Metazoa; phylum Chordata; class Mammalia; order Perissodactyla; family Equidae; genus Equus; species Equus asinus. The sequence goes on from NC_091799.1 coordinate 11,536,023, forward strand.
ATGCAAACCGGCAAAACCTCGAGCCGCTGAAGCGGAGCGCGCGAACTCAACCACTGGGTCACCGGCCGGCCACTCAGCATGATGTTTTCAAGGTTCGTCTGTGCTCTAGTGAGTATCAGGGCTTCCTTCTTTTTCTATGGCTGATAATAGTCCATTATATGTGTACTAGGCTGGGTTCTCCAGAGAAACAGAACCAATAGGAGATATATAGAGATACAGATACAGATATAGATATAGATATAGATATAAAGAGACTTACTGTAAGGAATTGGCTGACATGATTACGGAGGCTGAGAAGCCCCAAGTCCCTTGTGGTGAGCAAGCTGCAGACCCAGGAGGGCTGATGGTCCAGCTCCAGTCTGAGTCTGAACGGCTGAGACGCAGGAGAGCCGATGCTGCAAGCTTTCGTCTGAAAGTCAGCAGGCTTGAGACCCAGGAAGAGCTGACGTTTCAGAAGAAGCCCAAAGGCAGGAAAAAACTGATGTTCCAGCCCAAGGGGTCAGGCAGGAGGACGTCCCTTCTTCTCAGCCTTTCTGTCCTGTTCAGGCCTTCGACTGTTTGGATGAGGCCCAGCGACATCGGGGAGAGAGAATCTGCCTCCCTCAGGCCACTCATTCAAATGTTAACCTTATCCAGAAACACCCGCAGGTTTGGCCACATGGCTCAGCCAAATTGACACATAAAAGTAATCATCTGAGCGTGGGTCCACCACAGGCTGTTCATCCATCCATCCATCAGCTGACGGGCATTGGGGGTGCTCCCACCGCTTGGCTGCTGTGGACGGCGCTGCTGTGAACATGTGTTTACATGAACTTGTTCGTGACAGTTTTCACTTCTTTTGGGCGTACACCTAGGAGTGGAATTTCAGGGTGCTGGGAATTCTTTGGGCAGAATTCAGGCTGAGTCCACTCCCTCTGAAGGTGAAAGTTGGGCCACTTGCCCTTTTCCATTTCCTGGAAACTCTTGTCCTGTCCACGTGTCCTGGTGCCCAGCACCACGCCAGGCAGGAATGAAGCATCCAAACACAGTGAGGAAACCTTGTGTTCACACCTGTGCTTGGATAGGCCGGGCCAGGGGCAGTAGAAGGGGTTTCAGACTCTCCCTTTCATCTGGTTTGAATCCACTGGCCTGGGGGTGGGGCCAGGCAGAGGCACAGGCAGAGGCGGGAGAGAGAAGGGGAGGCCCATCTGGGTCCCTGGCAGGGAGCCGGGTCTGAGGGCCCTGCTCAGGATTCCCGAGTTAACAGTGCTGCTCAGCCAGGGCCCCGTTGGGTGCGCGGAACCTTCCCCACTCGCTGTGTCACCCCACAGTGCTTCTGCTGAGATGCTTCCGTGGCTCCCTTCACCCTCCGCTAGGGTCTGGATTCCTCTGTGGCCTCCAGGCCACTCCTCGCGGCCCTCCTGCCTGCTGCGGGCTCCCTGGGCTGCGTAAGCCATGCCTCACCCTTCTGTGGCCCAGACAGGTGGGAGAGTCTAGCGCCTGGTGTCCCCATAGCTACGTCACCCCAGACATGCGAGTCCCCTGCAATGGGGCTGCACAAGCCCTGCTCACTGCCGTGTCCCCGTCCCTGCACGGGGCCCGGCCCAGGCAGACGCAGAGACACCGGCAGAACTTCTGAAGAGACAGTGTGGCCCCAGCACCCGTGGGCCAGGGCTGGCTGGTCTCTCTCCATCGCTCTCCGCCAGAAAGGGCAGAAGGACTCCTGGTTACCTCAGAGCAGAAGGGCCTTCCCTCCCTCCCAGAAAGTGAGCAAACACCGTGGCCGAGTTTAACAAAATCTGGATGACCAACAGCATCACTTTTATTGCAAATCAGTTAACAAAAAAAGATGAAAAAAAATACATCATTTTCATTACCTACAGTTTTGCTTGTAGATAACTTTTTTAAAAAAGTTTTCTTTTTCTGTAAACTACACTCTATTTTATAAAACACATTAAGAATCAACATGTTAGGACGTGTCCGGTCATGCTCACTAGGGGTGGCATAGTGTCGCCCCCACCAGGGCCGAGAAGCTGCCGAGGCTGCGGGTGGAGGCAGGACCCTCCCCAGGTCCACTCCTCAGGGTGGGTTCCAGCAGCTGCAGGCCTCGCTTGTGGGCGGAGCCACGTTCTGACATCCCTCAGCAGGAGGACCCGACAGACTTGTTCATTCAGATTTTTTAAACAAAATCCACCTTTAAAAATGTATTTACAGACTGTGCCACAGGCTTGTACTTGATACCGCCAGAACCTGCTCCTCCCCTGGGTGCACGCCCCCCCAAACCTACGAGCAGGCCTGTCACCCCACACGCGCTACCCCACCAAGCCGTGCCAGGCCCTGGACGAGCGGCCTCTGTGCACCGAGCTCGGACACGGCCATGTTTTCCCAAAGCCTCGATGGAGGTTGCCCTGGCAAGTCTCCTATGGAAACAGGGCCCTTCAGCAGTGGGGTCCTTGAGCCGAGCCCAGGCCCCCGCTGTGCCAGTCCGTCTTCTGCTGAATCCAGAGACGCTGTTCAAGCTGAGATGCTGGGGCCTCCAACGGGGCGGCCTAGGCAGTGTCCTTCCCCAGAAAGGGCAGGGTCTCTCCACATGGCGTCCAAGGTGGGCCCTACACTGCTGACATATCCCACACGAGGCTTAAACATCAGGGGGGTGCGGGGGCAGAGGAGCTTCCGGAAGGAAAGAGACCACTAAGAGCAAAGAGCAACTACTTAATACTGGGCCTGCGACAAAGATTCACGATTGTACCATTAAGCGGACTCTTGCGACGCGCCGAGAACACCTTTCGAAAAGATCATTAAAAGAACACCACAACATATAAACCACATCGTTTTATAGCTTACTTTCTTATTTTAGATGCAAATTAGCCCATGTGACAAAGGTGTGAAGGCTTCTCCTGTCTCTAGATGTTTCTTCTCACAGGGGCTGGGGAGGCTGGGAGGAGGGGGTCCGGGGCGGGCGTGGGGGGCGCCTGGGGAAATCACAGCCGGCCCCAGAGCCCGGGAGCTTTTCGGACAATGCTAGCTCAAACCTCCTTTCTCTGACCTCATTTCTTTTCGGATTTTGAATTTTAAAAAAAATCAATAAATAAATGGCATTTATAAATCATGAATCTTTGTTTATATTTTACAAATATGTAAGGAAAATCTGAGAACTACTTTATTTTCTTGGAACAGATAAAACTTTCTACCTGGTGCCATAGAAAACAGTACATATAAATAAAAAGACAGTGTTTCCATGTAAAATAAAAGTACATAAATAAATACTAAAAAAAAAATTAAAATCTGTGTTCTCTTATTTTGTATAAAAACACGTTTCTTAAAAAAAAAACACCTCCTTTGGTGGGTCCCGGCGTCTGTGGAGCGCACGCAAACACCCCAGCGGGCCTTGGGAAAGGAAGCTCAGGGTCCCGCCGGGGCGCCGGCTGTTTACTTGAAGGCCTCCGGAATGTGGGCTATCTGGGACTGCATGCTGGTGGGCGGGCTGGAGATGCCCTCGGACCAATCGGAGATGTTGGAATGGGGTGATGAGCTGGACCACTGGTCGGGGGACTCGGGGGACGGGGTGAGGAAGGGGTGCTCAGGCACCTGCAACTGGTGGCTGGGGGTGTTGTCCACGGGCGAGGAAGAGTAGCTGTGCTGCGAGGGCGGCGTCAGGAACTGGGCGGTGGTCATGGGCGGGGCCAGCGAGGACGGCAGCGATGTGGGCAGGACCTGGCTGTCCTGCGGCAGGATGGTGTGCACCGCCAGGCTGCTGGGGCCCAGCGGCTGCACGTCTGCCTGGCTCGGCTCTCCCCCCAGGAAGCTCCGGCCCATGTGGCCATTGGCAGCTGAGCTCACGCCGAGGTGTGGCGGGGGCGGCTGTGGCTGCAGATTTTGCTGCGGCTGGATGTTTGGTGGCTGCAGGTTTTGCTGCGGCTGCATGCTCTGCTGTTGCATCTGTAAGTTTTGCTGTTGCTGCATCTGTAAGTTTTGCTGCTGTTGCTGCTGCACCTGCTGCTGCTGCTGTTGGGTCTGCACCAGGTGAGGCTGGGTGGCCAGCCGTGTGTTGGGCAGGGCCTGGTAGCTCATCATCTGGGACAGGGCGCTGGCGGAGAGGCCACCGTGCAGCGGGCCCATCATGCCGTGCTGCAGGGCGGGAGCCTGCGTGCTCAGGGTGCTCGGCGCCACGCTCCCTCGCAGTGGGTTGTACTGGTTTGGCACCAGGCCGTTCTGCAGCCGGGACAGCCACTCACACTGGCTGTTCAAGCCTGTGGCCCCACCCACGGTGAAATTCATAACCCCACTGCCGCCGCCGGGACCCAGGACTGTGCTGGTACTGGAGGCCACGGGCAGGTGTGAGAGGCGCGGTGGCCCTGCTTCGAAGGCCAGCCGGCCACCCCCGCCCAGCGCGGCCATCTCGGGCTTGGCTGCCACACTCAGGTGGCTGACGCCCAGGTGGGTGTCGGGCATGCCGGGCAGGTGGTTGAGGGGCACAGAGGGAGACTGCTGGAAAGGGGAGGGAAGAAGGGGCGGGGAGGCCACATCCGACAGGTAGCCGTGGGGCGACTCGAGGGAATCCACGGGCGACAGCACGCTCGAGCTGTCCAGCAGGCAGCCCTTGCCGTCCTGGGACTTCTTCCTCCGCGCTTTGAGGTCCTTGGCCTCCTTGCCGCCGCAGGCCAGGCCCTTAGTGCTGGGCTTGCGAGCCTTCTTGCCCTGCACGGTCGGCTTGAGGTTGCCCAGGTAGCCATTGGGTGAGCAGAGTGGGGGTGACAGGGTGGGCGTGCCACCCAGCGTGGCGCCGTGCAGCTGGGGGCTGCGCACCAGGCTGTACTCATCCAGCAGCCGCACGATGTCGTGGTGCATGCGCTCCTGCGCGATGTCACGAGGCAGGCGGTCCATGTGGTCGGTGATGTCCCGGTTGGCGAAGTGGTCCAGGAGCACCTTGGCGGTCTCGTAGCTGCCCTCCCGGGCGGCCAGGAACAAGGGTGTCTCCTCCTGGGGGAAGGGGCATGGGGAGATGAGGGCGTCACCCTCACCAATGTCCTGTCACTAGAGGGACCAACGGCTCGACCCCCACACCCCACCTCTGGGGAGGAAGCCCATGTTGACCTCTCCCAGCATCCTACCCTTACCTGGCCTAAATCTTTTTCTTTTTTTTTTTTTTTTAAAAATAGAGCGTTAAATACACCTTCTTAAATACTTCTGAGCTCCAAGCAGAGGTGGTCTGTGGGACCCTATATCCTAACTCAGTAGGGCTTTACTTCTGCGGGGTCACAGACCCCCAGTGGAAATCTAACAAACTGTGGCCTCTCTTCTCTCCCTCCAAAACTGCAAGACGCAAATGCTGCAGCAATTTCAGGGGCTTTGGGACCCCTCGAGAGCACCTGTGGGCACTATGGCAGGAAGCCCCCATCTGGATGGCCCCGGAGTGACCCTGACATCTTAGCTCCTTCCCTGGGCCTGAGTCCTCTCGTCTGTACAGTAGACATGCCACATATCCCTGCGAGGCCGCTGTGTTGGGGCTGAGGCCTCATGGTACCTGCCTGGTACACATAAGGCACTGGTCATGGCCCCGATGCCCTTCGGCCAATCCCTGTGTCTCTGAAGCACAGTCTGCCCAACCAAGGCGGGGTCACGTGGGGGCCCCACCAGGGACTCAGGAGCCTGGGTCCAGCCGCACCCCCTGGAGCTCAATACCTGCTGGGCCCCCTCACCCAGGAGGGAGGAAGACCCCGGGTTGAAATGCAACCAGAGCTCATGAAGTGTGGGGCGGGACAGGTGGGGCACCTGCACTTCAGTGCCAAGTCCCCAGGGGAACCCAGGGACAGGCTCAGGAGCCGCGGGGTCAGATTGGGGTTGGGGAGGAAAGAAAGAACTTCCTCAGCCTCAGGGGACAGGCCGTGGCAATGGGGAGCGAGGCGAGGGCGGGTCCACATGCAGGAAGGCAGCCGCTCATGTTTACACCTGTAGGCCTCACAGTGCACCCAGCCCCCCAACCCACCAGCGTCACTCTGCACCCTTCCTGGTGACAGCCAAGGACAGAAGGGGAGATCCAGGTCACAGTGACACGGATAGGACAGGGGCAGCCTCACCACTCGCTGTGCTGGGATGCACGCCCTGCTGTGGCGGCAGCCCTGCGCTCGGGAGGGGAGCAGGGAACGCTGGTCGAAGGCAGGAAAGAGCTATGGCGCACAGGCACCGAGCAAAGGGGTCTGTGCTGACGTGCCTGGGAGTTCTCACCAGGACCTCATAAGTTAGGAAGCGAGGCCCAGGGGGTTAAACCACTGGCTTGGGGATCCCACAGCCAGAAAGGAGCAGCACTGGCTGAAGTCACTCACCAGCCCCGCCCCAGTCCCACGCCGGCCCCTGGCCCACCTTGTTGTTCTGCATGTCCTTGTTGGCCCCGTTCTTCAGCAGCACGATGGCAGCCTCCACGTTGTTCACGGCAGCGGCCCAGTGCAGGGCGGACTTGCCTGTGTCGGGGAAGCAGAGCCAAGGTTGGGGCAGATCAGGTGGCAAAGGGCCCATCCTCCAAGGGCTGGGTGGCAGCCCGGCTTACCCAGGTCATCCACGGCATTGACGTCGGCATGCGAGTTGATGAGGTCTTCGAGCATGCCCTCCACGGCCAGGCGGGCGGCCAGGATCAGCGGCGTTGTGCCGTCATGCATGCGGGCGTCCAGGTCTGTGGCTCGGTTCCGGATCAGGATCTGGGTGACAGGGAAGGCTTCAGGCTCGGAAAACGTGAGCCCGGAACCGATGCCTGACATGGTCGAAGCCCCTCCGGGGGTCTGAATGGCCCCAGCAAGACTGGACAGCCACGGAGCAGAGCGCAGGCAGCACTGCCCCCACAGACCAGCCCCCTTGGTGACCATGTGTGGCTTCATCTAATCCTTACTCTCAGGTGGGCCTGGCTGCCATGGCCACCCCAGGACAAAGAGGGGTCAAGTCCCTGCCCAGCCACAGGGGGCAGAGCCAGCGCCTGAACTCTGGCTCCTGAGGCTGGAACCCCATTCGGAACTGCTGAGCCACACCGCGTCCATCCAGGCACGCGGGAGAAGTGCAGGCCGCCCTTCGGATGCTGCTGCGCCTGGGGTCACAGGCGAGAAGGACGGCCACTGTTGCTGGTGGGTGAAAAAAAGCCGGGCGCCAAGCAGCGTGCAAGACTGGCCTCATGCCCGCACAGCGCCGTGGGAATTCACGTTTCTACGTGCCAGAAAGCCGCCACAGCAAACGCAGCCAGGCCGGCCTCCGGGGGCTCGTTCAGGCTGTTTTCTTTCAGCTAACCTCAACTTATTTCTGTACAAGGATGTCACGTTAAAAATATTAAGCTAAAAGCTTGGGGATGACTCCTCTGATTTGTGTCCCATCTTACCTGCCCGTCCATGCAGGGCAGGGCTGCCCCGAGCCCGGGGACTCGCGGCAGGGAAGCGGCTGGCAAAAGGAACCTCTGCCATGGACGCTCCCAGGAGACCCAGGCATCAAATCCCTGAATCCACCTTTGCCCTGGGCCCCCCACAGGGCCAAAGCCCCAGGGTTACAGACTGCCAGCGGCTCTAAACCTTTCTTCTCACCGCCACAGGCTATGCCTCCGGCCAAGGCTGGGAGGGAGGAGCGAGGCTGCGAGGGGCGGTCGCGATGGGACCAGGAGCCTGTCTTAGGTAGGGAGTGAGGAGGCCCTGCCCACCCCTGCAGGTCACCCTGGCCTCCTGGGTGACTGCCTCCAGCCTGGCTCCCCTGCAAGGGCGACGGATGGAGTCTGATACCCTTGCATCCCGTTCAGACTCCAAAGACTGAGGATGAAGACACCAGCTGTCCCTGTTAGGCTGTGCTTGGGATCAGTGCTCCAGGACCCACACGACCCAGCCACCTGCCCAGACCAGGAGGAGGGCAGGCAGGTCAGGCCAGCAGGAAGGCACATGCACAGCAGCAGCTGCCCACCTGGAAGACGCCCTGTGCGTCGGCAGACACGGCTGCATGCAGCGGGGTGCGCCCCATGTTGTCCTGGATGTTGGCGTCGGCGCTGGCCTCCAGCAGGCGCTTGGCCGCATCGGAGCGTGAGTAGCGGGCGGCCAGGTGCAGGGCGGTCTCACCGGTGCGGTCAGTTTGGTTGTGCAGGCTGGCGCCCTGGTAGATGAAGTCCGAGATGACGGCTGGCGCGTCCTCCTCCTCTTCGCTGTTGCCGGTCTCCAGGCCCCCTCCGCTGCAGGAGGCGATCATGAGGGGCGTGAAGCCATCTGTAGTGAGGGCAGGGACAGGGGTGGGGACTCAGTCAGGAAGGCTGGCCTCCAGCAGTGGCTCCTGGGGAGCCTGATGACGGTCCTGAGTTTGCGGGCAGCCATGTGGACGCGGCGCACAGAGGGCTGACATCGACCTGGGCTTCCCAAGGGACAGAGCCAAGTCCTGCTGCCAAGTGGCCAGTAGGCACTGGAGAGCCCTGTGGCTGCGTTCCCAACCTGTCTGAGATCTTCACCGTCAACCCACGCCAAGTGAACGTGACGTAAGAAACTGCAGTTAGGAAATCAATACGTCGCAAGCCTCCAAGGGCAGAGTCAGAAAAAATTAATGTATGGGGCAGAGTGAGCTCAGAGAGCCCGATGGGGGGCAGCTAAAAGGCAGAGAGATTCCCGGCACTCGTGCACCTTGTTCCCTTCACTAGGTTTCCAGAACAGCGGCCCTGGGGGCTCAGGGGAGGGAAACAGGCTGGCTATGGGGTCAGGGAAGTGCCGGCTGCTGGATGACAGTGACCCTGGCCAGACGGCCCCTTGGGGGCGGTACAGGTGGCCAGCTGAGAACCCACCTGGCCCACGGACGTTGACGTCCATGCAGTCAGCGTCAGCCTCGCCCTGGGGTGGCGTGGGGGCCATGGCGGACACACGTAGGTCGGCGGCGTCCAGGTGCTGCTGAGTCCACTGCCGGTGGTCTGTCTGGTCATCCAGGTCGGGAAGGACCACCGACTCCTCAAACTAACGAAGAAGGTTGAGTAGAGAGTCACGTCGAGCCCGGGGTGGGGACAGGGCACACTGGGGACGCCCTGGAGCCTGCCCGACTCACCCGGAACTTCTTGGTCTCCAGGTCCTCGTCGCCCCACTCGTTCTGGTTGTCATCCATGAGGGCACCGTCCGAGGCATTCTTCAGGGGCCTGAGGGTAAGAAGTCGGGGAAGCGAGACTGAGCGGGGCTCACCAGGAAACCCCCCAGGCCGTGGCTTAAGCGGCAGTCCAATGCCTCAGACCACACTCGGCATGCGGGGCGAGCCGTGGTCGGGAGGGGAAGGCCCCGCACCCCCAGCCCCCAGGACCACACTCAGCATGTGGGGTGCGCTATGGTCGGGAGGAGCAGACCCCACACCCCAAGCCCCCAGGACCACACTCAGCATGCGGGGTGGACCAGGGTCAGGAGGGGCAGGACCCCCGCATCCCCAGGGGCCACGGCAGCGTCCACTAACTTGAGGCCCACGGAGTCCTCGCCCAGGGGCTCCCGTCGCTTCTTCTTGCTGGCCTCTGACACCTTGAAGCCCTCGGGGAACCAGAGCTGCCCATGCTGCCGCCGTCGCTTGCGGGACAGCAGCACCCCACAGCCCACGAAGAAGAGCAACACGAAGGCGGCCACGGCCACGTACATGAAGTGCAGCGGCGGGGGCGGGGGCGGCTCCACGCTCTCACCTGCGGGCACAGGGGCCGCGGGCCGGCGCCCGGCCATCAGGTGGTGGCTAGGCGGCAGGCAGGCAGCCGGGGGGCAGTGGACTGGCTCGGCGGCCGGGCGCCTCCTCACCCACTCTCCTCCATCCCGCCCCCCAAAATAAGGTCATTTTCTACGCGATTAATCAGAATTGCAAACTATTGCTAAATTCTCTCCTGCACCAGCCGACTATCTGGAGACGCTCCTACTTTCTTCTCCTTTACGGAGGGGGATTAGCAACTTCGAATCGCTGCGCTTGCACTGAGCTGTTAAGACAAAGGATTTACGGGGATTTTCCAGATACAAACTTCAACACTTCACATGACACCGATCAATTCTTCACTCTCTCCTTCTCTGCTTTTTTAAAAAAGCTGTAATGATTTTGAAATAATACCCAACAAAGGAAAATCAGGGAGGAGTGGGGCGCGACAAAGGCTCCCCCTTTCTGGCACGTTATGCTGGTCCCATGGGCCAGCCACACCCACAGCTGTCACTACAGGTGGGGAGGATGTGCCAGGCAGAAAATTCCAGAAAGGCACTTCCCGGACTCTGCATGCCACACACCGGCGGGGGGGGGGGGGGGGGGGGCAAAGGCACAAAGAGCCAGAACGTTTGGGGCACTGGGAGACCGAACCCCCGCCAGTGGCCTCTCCCCACACACAAGTGAGCTGTGCCCTCGGGGACGGCTGGGGCGCAGGGCAGCCACTCACTCTGCACAGCCTCGATCTTGTAGGGGATGTTGAGGCTGCCCAGCGAGGCGAGTGCGCCCAGGAAGGCGGCCACGTCGGTGGTGCTCTGGAAGCACTGTGAGGACGACTGGACACATTGCCGGTTGTCGATCTCCAGGTAGACAATGGACCTGGGGGATGTGCCGGGTCAGGGGGCTCGCACCACAGGCTTCCTCCCTGCGCCCACCCAGCCAGCTGCCTCCAGTGACCAGCTCTGGCTCCTGGTGGTGTCACCGCGACAGGTGGGGAGAGAGCAACCCCAGAACCCAAGGGGCAGCCCAGGGTAGCAGGGAGCCGGGTCTGGACAGGAGCCACCCTGCAGGTGGACAGTGCCCCGGCCAGCCCAAGTCAAGCACAGAAATCAGCCGGGGACGCAGCAGCTACTCGCACGGACACCCCTCAAAGTGCTCTCCCACCCTGGCTCCGCTGCCCTCTGGTTCTCCTGGGTGCCGTGAGCACTCCTATCGCTCATCTCAGAAGGACAGAGGCCTCAGGAACCTCACCCTCTCCTGGGAGCTGGCCCCAGGCCCCAGGGCATGGGCTGTGGGGTCCAGAGCCCTGGGCGGGAATGCTGCCTTTGACCCTCACCTGTGGTGAGCCCTGACAAGTCCCAGGTCCTCTAGCAACCTCAGTCTCTTTTACATCAAGTGGTAACAGCACTGCCTACCTGGGGGAGGAGCCTTGAGGGTTGGGGTCGGGGAGGGCCTGGCCCAGGAAAGCTGCTAGGGGCTCACTCACCCACGGATGTCCATGGGGTCCAGCTCCCGGCGCTGGCGCCCACCCCCGCTGCCCGGAAGCAATGAGGCCTTCACGTGGCCTAGCAGGCCGCCAGGTGTGGCCCAGCCATCCACGGAGCGCCGGATGGGGTGCTTGCGCAGCTCCTCTTCGCGGCCATAGTAGGGGAAGATCATCTGCTGGCCACTGGCGTCGCGCTTGAAGACCACGTTGGTGTGCAGCAGGCGGCTGAGCTCCCGCAGGAAGTGGAAGGAATTGTTGCGCAGCTGCTCGGGCGGCATCAGCACCACCACCACCAGCGTGCCGGCCGCCAGCCGCTCGGGCACGTGCTCCGCACAGTCCAGCCCGTCCCACTCGCACTCGGCGCTGTTGCAGCCCTGGTCGCAGTGCCCATCGCTGAAGTGGTCCTTGCAGTACTGGTCATACAGCGGGCTGTGGGGCAGGCACGCTCAGGCTCCCTCCACGCCCGGGCCTCCAGGGGCTGGCGCCACCCCCAGGCCGCTGCCCGCCCCAGGCCACACCCAGGGGCACGTGCCCACTCTGTCCACTGGGGGAACCAGGGCCAGAGCCTGGCTGCACGCTGCTCTGCATCTGAGCTCAGACCTTCCTCTGCCCACTCTCCCTGCTCCACGAGGGGACGGCTCTCTCCCTGCTCCATGAGGGGACAGCTCTCTCCTTGCTCCACAGTGAGGGGACAGCTCTCTCCCTGCTCCATGAGGGGACAGCTCTCTCCTTGCTCCACAGCAAGGGGACAGCTCTCTCCCCGCTCCATGAGGGGACGGCTCTCTCCCTGCTCCACGAGGGGACGGCTCTCTCCTTGCAGTGAGGGGACAGCTCTCTCCCTGCTCCATGTCCCTGCAGTGAGGGGACGGCTCTCCCCCTGCACTGCGAGCCCCGGGCACCGAGGGCAGGCGCGGCCGCCCCCCGGCCTTACTTGCACTGGCCCTCCGCGCGCTGGCAGTCGAAGCCGTCGAAGAGGCAGCCGGCCGAGTTGCACTGGCTGTCGCAGTGGCCGTTGCTGAAATACTTCCAGCACTGCAGGGACTGCGTGCAGTTCTGCCAGGGGTCATTGAAGTTGAGGGAGCAGTCGCCGCCGTCCCAGCCGCAAGCGTGGTTGTTGCAGCGCACGCTGCACACCTTGTTGCCGGCCTCCTCGCGGCACGCGGGCAGCTCGCAGGCCTCCTCGATCTGTGGCGGGGGGATGTCGAGGCCCACGCCGCCCCCGAAGCTGTAGTCCAGGATGTGGCACAGGAGCCCGTTGAACTTGGCGGGGCACAGGCAGCGGTAGAAGGGGCTCTCGGGCGTGGGCTCACAGGTGCCCTGGTTGTAGCAGGGGTTGCCGCCCACGCAGGGGCTGCTGGCTGGAAACTGGCACTCGGGGCCGGTGAAGGGGCCCAGACACAAGCAGGTGGGGCTGCGTGGGCCCGAGATGCAGGTGCCCCCGTTCAGGCAGCGCAGGCTGCCGCAGGCCCGCGCGTCGTTCTCGCATGTGGCGCCCTCGTAGCCCTGTGGGGAGGCGGCGCAGGAGCAGTCAGGGCGGGACCCGGCGTCCCCACCTGGGAGACGGGCACAGCCCTTCCCTGGGCAGCACGACCCTTTGAGAAGCACTCTCCCCATGTGAAAAGCTCCGGGGATCCCTGGGGTTGGGAGGGTGGATGCATAGGTGGAACACGGCATTTCTAGGCCCCGAGAAACTGCGCATGATACTCTAACGGCGGTTGTGCCCAAAAAGAATGCTCAGCGCTGGATGACCCTGCCCTACACTGAGGCCTGGACTCAGCAACATGTTTCAGGGCTGGCTGTCAATCGGACAATGTAGCACACGAAGGCCAGATGCTGACACCGGGGAGAGTGCGCTTGTGGGGGGAGGGGGCCGTGGGAATTCTCCACGTTCTGCATAATTTTTCAGTAAACCCAAAACTGCTCTGAAAATAAAGCTTATTGACAGAAGATATGATCTCAAAGAGACCAAGAAAAACAGAGCCCAGATGCTCGAGCCAGCCTCTGCTTTCCGGCACGTGTGCAGGCCCAGGCTCAAGGCCCCTGGGGGCTGCCCAGGGCCGGGGTAGGGGTCCAGCCCTCCCTGCCCCCGCCCGTGGCTGCACCTACCGCCGGGCATCTGCAGATGAAGCCGCGGGCTGTGTTGGAGGCCACAGCGCAGGTGCCCCCATTCTTGCACGGCTTCCCCTTGCAGCCGTTGATGACCGACTCACAACGGCGCCCTGGGGACAAGAGCGGGTGTGAGAGGCTCACCCGTGCCCACTGGCCTGCTCGCCCCGCCTGGCCCTCGAACCCACCGGTGTGGCCGGCACGGCACTCGCAGTGGAAGTCGTTGACGCGCTGCACGCAGTTCTGGGTGCCGCGGGCATCACAGGGGTTGGACAGACACTCGTTGACATCGCCCTCGCAGCGCTCGCCCACGAAGCCGGGCGGGCAGGTGCAGCTGTAGCCACCCACTTGGTCCACACAGGTGCCGTTGTTAAAGCACTTGGGGCCGCGGGACACGGGGTCCACGGGGGGGTTGCAGTCGTCCACGTTGATCTCGCAGTGCACGCCTGCAGGAGCCAGGTGACATCAGGGGCCTGTGCAGGCCGCACTCGGGCCTGGCCCCTCCCAAGGGCAGGACCGGGACCCCACACACGCCCAGGAAATGGGATGCTGGTGACGGGACCATGCCCTGCATGCTGCCGTGCACCAGGGGCCGGGCTGGCTCCCTCTCTGTCAGCCCCACGAGGCCAAATGAGGTTCTGGCCGGGTCCCAGATGCTGCTGGCTGGTCGCAGGGCAGCTGACGCGCCCACTGTCCCAGGAGTCCAGCTTACCCTGCGTGCCCCGGGGACAGGAACACTTGTAGGTGTTGGTGAGGTCGATGCAGGTGCCCCCGTTCTGGCACGGGTGGGACAGGCACTCGTTGATCTCCTCGGAGCAGTTCACCCCGTGGTAGCCGGCCACGCACTGTGCAGGCAGATGGGCAAAGCGAGGGGGTTGCGGCTCAGGGGGTAGCAGGGGTGTAGCCCCTCACCCCCTGAGCAAACAGGGCCACACGAGCTGTCCTCTTGCTTAGCGGAGTTCTGGGTTCCCCACACTGCGCCAACCTGGAGGAAGACCCCTGCCCCACTGACCCTGGGAAGGCCCTGGGAAGCTGAGAGTCACTGCCCAGAGTGGGGTGTAGATCCTTTTCCGTGGGATTGAGGCCAGGACAGAGGTGGGGGCCTCAGGGCCAGCTCAGCTGAGCCCAGACACACTCTGGGGGAGGGGAAGCCCTGCCCCACTTCCCAGTGCACTCTTCTTTCAGCCTCCCCCACGGGATACCTCCTCCAGGCAGTCTTCCCCAAGTACTCCAGCCCCCCGCAACGGGAGTTAAAGGTATACATGTCTGTCTGGTTTAGCCTTCCCCGCTGCACTGGCTCCCAGCCCAGAGCCCAACACACGACGACACTCACACCAGACACACACGCTCCCACCCGGGCTGGGTCCCCACCTCGCAGGAGTAGCCACCAGGGTAGTCGGTGCAGGTAGCCCCATTCTGGCAGGGGCTGGGCGAGCACTCGTCCACCTGGTCCTCGCAGTAGCTGCCCGTGTAGCCAGCCTGGCAGTGGCAGTGGTGCGTGCTGCCCTCGTTCTCGCAGAGCCCTCCGTTGCGGCACAGGCGGCTGACGTTGACGTCTGCAGGGGCCGAGGGGCAGGGGCGTGAGGCCTGGGCTCCCCTGCTGCGGGGCCGCCGCGGGCCTCAGACAGCCCACCTCCTGACCTCTGATGGCAGCCGCCTGCCGGGCGTGGTCGGGTTGGGACACGGCCAGTTACCTTGCAGCCGCGCGGCCACCTCGCAGGAGACGCTGGGCACGTCGCAGTAGAGGCCGGTCCAGCCGCTGTGGCACTCACAGCGGTACAGCGCGTTGGTCTGCCAGCACTTGCCGCCGTTCTTGCAGGGTGAGGAGTCGCACCAGCGCACCAGGCTCTGGGGACGGGAGCGCCAGCCTCGCTCAGCCTGCCCGCCTGGGGCCCGTTCACTGGCAGCGCGGAACGCACACCCGCCAGAGACCCTGTGGCCCAGGGTGGGGCCCGACCCCATGATACAGAAGTGGAAACTGAGGCCCATGGGCTTCCCTTCCTCAGGAGCAGCCCAACACTGGGACAGGGGTCTCTCTCTGGGCCCTCGGCAGATCCAGACTGCTGGCTGCCTTTCCTCAAAGGAAGGTTTTTCTTAAGAAATAAACAACTCTTTTACATGAAAATCTTCAATAAACACAAATCTTTAATACTTTTACATATTTCCTATAAAAACATCAGCTGGGCTGTCTTCCCCAAGTCCCCCAGTCCTTGCTCTCGCTCCATAAACCTCTGCTACCCGACCGGGGGGCCCCCTCTGATTGGGTAGGCGGCAGCACAGCCCAGGGCCAGACACCGCAGTGACCACGGCCATCGCCCGCCCTTGGAACCTGGCTCTCCCCTCACTTGTACCCCAGTGGCGAGTGAAGCCACCCTGGGCCGATGTGAGCAGGCCCAGCAGGGTGGCTGTTACGAGGACTGCAGCGGGCGTCCCACCTTGGCCACTCCTGCCGGGACCCTGCGGCCCGCTCGCTCACCTGGCAGTTGAGGCCCGTGTAGCCCTGCGGGCAGGTGCACTTGTAGGTGCCGTAGCTGTCCTGGCAGGTGCCACCGTGCAGGCAGGGCCGGGAGTCGCACTCGTTGACGTCGTGCTGGCAGTAGCTGCCTGTGAAGCCGGGTGGACACAGGCAGGTGAAGGAGTTGATGCCATCCACGCAGGTGCCGCCATTGAAGCAGGAGCTGGAGGTGGGCGGGCAGCAGGAAAGGAGGGTGAGTGGGGTCCCAGGATCCTGCCCGAGTAGGCACTTCCTCTCAGACATCTCCCCCTTGACTCAGACTGTGGCCAAAGGGCCCTGACGGCCAGAACAGGCTGGGAGCAGCCTGGCTGACCTCAGGCAGGCCAAAGGGAGCTGCAAGAAGCCCCCGACACAGGGCCAGGGGCTTTAGACTCTCACACCACTCACACAGCCATCCTTCTTCCTTCTTTTTAACTCACGCTGACAGGAGCTTTATAACACACATAGGTAGATATTGGCTAACATAAAACAAAGAAGAAACCAGAACCTACACAGGGACTATGGAAAATAGACATGTCAGAAACCAAAGATGAAAAGGACATTTAATGCTGAGCTTCCTGGCAGCCACGGCAAAAAAGGAAACCAGACAAAGTCCTTGTTGTCTGATAGAAGGAGGCAAACTAGTTCTTCAGGATAAACTACCAGTGTTCCCGGTTCTCATGCTGTCAAGGGACAAGGGCCCTTTCAGGAGGAACACAGCAGCACAAGGAACAACGTCTGACTCAACTCAACCAGCATCGAATGCCAACCAGGCAGACAGCTGCTTGGTGCGCCAGGCTGCCAGAGAGGATGCACGGCCCCATGGCTGTGTCCTCCCACGCCTCAGCCCGAGGCCTAGATGGCCGTGCAGTGCCCTGGCCCATGGGCCGTGGCCCTGCGCACCTCTCCGTGCAGTCGGGCGTGTTGTTCTCGCAGTGGATCCCGCCGAAGCCCGGGGGGCAGGTGCAGGTGTAACTGTCCACACAGTCGGTGCAGTTGGCGCCGTTGCGGCAGGGGCTGCTGGCACACTCGTTGATGTCCTCCTCGCAGAAGGCGCCCTGGAAGCCGGGCAGACAGTCGCAGAAGGCCGCGTTGATGCCGTCGGTGCAGGAGCCGCCGTTGTGGCACGGGTCTGAGGGGACAGGAGAGAGGCCTGAGGGGCGGGCCCTGCCCCGACTGCCAGGACACCGGGGTTGGGAGGGCTCCCGGCAACCTCAGCGGCAACACGGCCCTTTTCTTGTGCTTGGGGTCCACCTTCCCCCACACTCCCAGACCCTAAGCCGCAGGGGGCAGTGGGAGAACGCACATGCTTAACAGTCAGACCGAGCAGGGTTGGAGTCACAATCTTCCCTGCTCGCTGGGTGATACCAGAGAAGACATTTGGCCTCTCTGGTTCTCAGTGTTCTGTGACCGAGAGCAGGGGCCCGAGAGGCCTGCTCCACGCTAAGTCATGACAAGGACTAGTAAGAACGAGGCTTGACAGGGTCAGGTGCCACGCGGTGGGAGGAGCTACTGGAATCCGGCCGGAAGATGCTGGGATGGGCTTGAAGCCTGGCTCTGGAGCCTTCTGGAACCACCTTGCTCAGTCCACACAAGGCCCGCAGTGATGCTCTGTAAGCAGCAGTCACCTCCCCAGAACTTCCTCCAGGATCTGACCCAGGCTCCCTCCCGGCCACGCTCAGCGGGACTGAGCCAAGGGGTTGGCCTCTCTGGGTGTGACGGCCGGCACTGCCAGCACCGACCCCGTGCCCGGGCACTGCCATACCCCTTCTCCCACCAGCTCCCCATCTGGTGCCTGCCGGGGAAACAGGTCTGAGAGCATCTCAGAGGTGGACACAGTGGCCCTGTCGCCCACCCCGGCCCTGGCCACCAGGCCACTCACTTGGCCGGCAGTCGTCGATGTCCGTTTCGCAGTTGCGGCCTGTGTAGCCGGCTTGGCAGTGGCAGCGGTAGCCGCCGTTGGTGTTCTGGCAGGAGGCGCCGTGGCGGCATGGGCTCTTCACGCACTCGTTGATGTCGATCTCGCAGGTCTGCCCTGGGGAGGGGAAGGGAGCCGTCAGTGCAGCGCCCCCATCCAGGCCTCTGCCCGGTCCCCCCAGAAGCAGGGCCTCCTCAGCCCTGTGACGATCCTCTGGGGATGTCCTGGGAAAGAAATGCTCCCCACCTGATGCCCCCCAATTCTGGGCCAAGCAGGGTCTAGAAATCCAGCGTGGGAAGGGCCCTGTGAGGTCAATTCCTGCTTCTTGAGCCCCCTTGCAAGTGGCTCTGCAGCCTGCTTGCACATTCCCAAAGACGGGGAGCTCACTACCTCCTTCCCTGGAGGTCCCTGAGCTCCCCTGGGCCTCTCACTCTCCCAGGACTCAGCCCAAGCCAGGGATGCAGGGAGCAGGCGGTCTCACCTTGCCAGCCCACAGGGCAGACACAGGAGAAGCTCTCGAAGTCCTCAGACTCCCTGCACTCGCCACCATTTCTGCAGGGCCCGGGGGCACAGGGGGCCAGCACCACCTCGCACGTGGCCCCTGAGGGGCCGAGAGACAGGCTGTGAGACCAGGGAGCCAGGCCAAGGGCTGATCCCCAACCCCGCCTGGCATCTCCAACAGAGGCCACTGCAGCCACCTCCTGCTGGTCACTCCACTGTCAGAGCATACCTGGCTGGCCCTGGCGGGGTGCCAGTGGCACTGTACTGGGACCCCGGGTGAGCTCCTGGCTGAGTGGGGACCCGACCCGGGGGCTGAAGACCAACCAGACAAACGCCTAGCTCCTGAACCGCCCCTGGTTTCTCCCTCGGCCGCAGGACACAGCTGGGCCTCACCTGCCTGGAGTGCCTGGGAGCCAGGACCAGGCCAGGACTGACAGCCCCTCAACCACACCGCAGGGGTCTCGGGCCTGCTCCCAGCCTCAGCCCCCATGCGCGTCCATTTCCCAGAGGCAAAGGGCCCTGCACTGAGCTGGAGGCCTCGGTGCGACTCTCTGCAGCTCTGTGTTGCAGGTAGCAACTGCCCCGTCACGGGAGGCCATCGAACAAAGGCCAAGACAGCAGGGGACAAGCCCTCCACTCTGCTGGGGGATGTGCCAGCCTCAGCCCCAAGCATGTCCTACTTATTGGTGAGCATCGGGTGCAGCATCAGGACGTCTGGGGGAGTCTGGCTAGAACCATGTGCACACTGGGTGACTTTTTCCCCATGAAAGCCTGATGGACAGTTTTCCTGTTTACGGGCCCGTGGGGGCTGATTCCCGAGGAAGCTAGGAAGTGTTATCTTCCTTGCCTCCCATTATCTCCCTGGCCTGCTGGTGCGATTTTCCAGGGCCTTTCTTTCTATCGGTTTCCACGGTGACCTGGGCAGGCAGGAAATTCGCCAGAGTTTCCGACAATTGTGAAAAGGGAAGCAGGAAGCGGGCAGACGGGAAGCGGGTCAGCACAGGCCGGCTCCTCCCAGCCAGGCTCTCCAGCCTCTGATATCAACTTGTCCAAAAGGGCCTCGGGTGCGCCCCGGGTGCGGAGGCCCCTGGGCGGCCATCGGGGGGAGTTTCCTCACCAATGCAGGAGAGAAAACCCAGGGCCCTAGCTCTGGTCAAAGAAAACACTGCTCGGGCCACAGGCCGCCCGGTGTCACGGGAACCACAGACACGGCCCAGCCCTGCCCGACTTGGCCGGCAAGCTCCTCTCAGGACCTCCAGGGCCCAGAGCCGCCCACAGCGGCAGCACCCTCTGCCGGCTCCCCGGGAGGCCCGGTGGCCCTGGCGGTTGTGGACTTTTATCTTTTGACACTTTGCAAACCTCTTCTACAGAGGGGACCGTTTCCTGTGATCCCCTTGGCTGGGCCAATGGCAGCGGCCAGGACGCCCCGGAAAACGTCTCCCGCCCCTGTTCCGCGTGAACAGAGGGCTCCTTGTGCCCCTACACAAAGAGGGCCCGCCGTCAAAGGAATCCCTCGGGCCTGGCCATGGCTGGGGAGGGCGGCCTGACCCCAGGGGCCCACAGCAGCATGGACGCCAGACACGGAGGCCGCTAGCCTGGGCCCAGCTCCCGGCTGTGCCGCCAAGGGTCCCACCACCTCACCTCCCAGGCAGGCCTCCCAGGTAAGATGTCTGGGACAGACAAACTAAAACTTCCTCCCACGCAGCCTACGTTGCGGGCTCATCGGACTATGACAACGGCAGAGCGAGGCCCACACGCAGCCGGGCCTAAGGCTCAAAGCACAGAGCAGAACCCGCTGAGCAACAGACAAGCCTGGCGTCAAGGGGGCCGCCGCGCCCCTCTCAGCCACCGCTGCTCCCTGTAGCCACCCCCTCCCTAAGGCTGTCCGGGGCCTGCAGAGGCCCAGCCCCACCTGTGTAGGGCAGCAGGCAGTTGCACTTGTACCCAGCCACATCATCGATGCATGTGCCCTGGTTCAGACACGGGTTGGACGCGCACTCGTTGATGTTGGTCTGGCAGTTAGGGCCTGGAGAGAGAGGGACAGTGGTCAGTGTGCCCATCACCCTGGGTGTCATGGCAGGGCCCCACCACAGGTCCCTCCTCATCTCCTGGAGTGGAGAAGAGTGTGGCGCCGAGCTGTGAGGCCTGGAGCCCACCCCAGGGGGTCTGCCCCACTGGCAGCAAGCAACTCACGGGAGGGAGAAGCCGAGGGCTGCGCGCTGGCTGGACGTGGGTCCCGGCTCTGCACTGCCCACCAGGAGGGCCTGCTGTGTGGCAGAAGTCCCCGCCCCACTCACCACTGAAACCTTCCCGGCATGTGCACACGTAGCCGCTGGTCATGTCTTTGCAGGTGCCGCCATTGACACACGGGTTCGACTCACACTCGTTGTTGTTGATGTCACAGTTTGCCCCACTCCACCCGGGGTCACAATCACACTTGTATCTGCAGAGGTGACCACACTGCAGCTCAGGTGTGGCCTGAGATGTGCAGGCCTGGGCTGTGGACTCTCTGGGCTCTGCCGCCAGCCTATGGTCTGATGGCATGAAGGCACGGGTCCACTCTGACTCTCAGAATCCTTTACAGTGGTGGCAATAGCACCCACTTTGCCCAAGACAGTGACAAGAGTCTGGTTACGCTAGGTTTGGGACAGCGTCCTGTCCAGGGCAGTGGTCAGAAGGCCCTCCACCACTCACGCACTATGGCCTTCAACAGAGGACTTATTCTCTGTGGGCAAAACAAGGGCCTGAGGGCACTGTCCACGTCCACGGCCCCGTATGGACAGAGCAGTGCTGGGCACATAACGGAGGTGAGAATCCAAAGGGAAGCTTCCGTTTCTACACTAGACCCTAATATGTCTGACGCCGTATGTGGGGCTTTTCCCACCCCAAGTAAGCCCCCAGCTCTCAGGACACCAGCTGGGTGGCCTACCGTTCGCTTCCGGAACTGACCACCCAGAGTTAGCACAGACCCCACGGTGAGGGGCTCGGTCCACAGACTACCCCAAGTCAGACGCCAACACAAGGCCAAGCTGTCACCTGTTCTTCTCACCGAATCGCGGATGCAAAGACCCTTCCTCAAGTTCAAGAACTTGCTAGAACAGCTCCCAGAACTCGGGGAGACATTTACTCACTAAACTAGTGGTTTAGAACAGAGGTGAAACTCAGGCACAGCCAGGTGGGAGGGAGCCTGGAGCTTCCGGCCCTTGGCAGCATGCCCCTCCCAGCGCCACCACGGGCCCCCGACCCAGAAGCCCGGCTCCTCCAGTCAGCGCCTTACGGAGGCTCAGCTCGTAGGCGCGGCTTGATCACATCACTGGCTCTTGGTGACTAACTGGACCTTCAGCCCCCTCCCCTCCTGAAAGGTGGGGCCCTCTAATCACAGGCTGGTCCCCCCACCCAGCCCCCGTCCGCAGGCGACCTCAGCCATCTCATTAACGTAAACTCAGGCGGGGCTGAAAGAGGCTTGTTATGATTAAAAGATGCTCCTTCTGCTTTTATAAATCGGAGCTGTTTCAAGAGCCAAAATATAGACCAACATGTTTATCTCTCATCACGTCTGCATCACAGAGGTGTCAGCTGTGCAAACATGTTATAAGGATCGTTTGAGACTTGCCTCCTGAGCTGCTGTCATGCCAATGACGACACACAGCCCAGGGCAGCGCCGGGCAGAGATGAGGGCTGAGTGAGCATCTGGACGGCACACTCTGGGGCACACCCACCCACCCGGCCTGGGCTTACCACTTCTGGCCCCTCTGGAGCTTTGCACAGGTGCCTCCCTGGCCTGACCCTGGCTGGCCACCACACAAGCTGCCTCCCTTGGGGCAGAGCTTCCGTGGATGCAGACTGGCGGGGAGGACATGCCCCTGCACCCCTGTCCCACACTGCATACCCGTTGAGGCTGTCCCGGCAGGCCCCGTGGATGCAGGGGTCGCTGTTGCATTCGTTGACCTCGGACAGGCAGGTGGGGTCGTGGTAGCCCTCGGGACAGCGGCAGGTGAAGCCGTTGATGCCGTCCTCACAGGTGCCCCCGTTGTGGCAGGGGTTCCCAGCACACTCATCAATGTTGATGTTGCACATGCTCCCTGCGGGTGGGGGCAGGGGCTCAGACACGCACGCCCAGGGGCCCCCAGAAGAGGAGGACGAGAAGGAGGGGTCTTGGTGAGCAGGTTCTGGTCCCCCTGAGCCTCAGTTTCTCCCTCTTGAACCCAGGATGAGAACCAACCCCTCTCCCCGAGTTCACCCGAGGCGTAGACCGGAGGCAGATGTGTCACATGACAGTGAGCTGAGTGGGCCCTGCGCTCTGTGCCTGGCGCTGACGGGCACTCACATGAGTCTTCCTCCCGGCTGCCCCAGGGGCAGAGACTGTGTCATCTGCCTTGAGTGAGGACAACCTGAGGCCCAGAAAGGCCACGGACCTGCTCGGGGGCAGACGGCAGAGGCCAAACGTGTGCCCAGAGGCCTGGCTCTGCTCCTGGCCTTCTGGGCTGACTCTAGCAGGGACAAGAGGCCCAAAGATGCCCATCCCCGCACTGGCCAGAGCCCCAGTCCTCCCATGGTCTCTGCTGCAGGGGGCTGAGGCTGGAAGCCTGATAGTGGGGCCATCCGGCCCTCAGGCCCCCAGACCGGGCCAGTCGGGACCCTAAGGCCATCACTGACCTTGAGCACAGACTTGGCCCCTGTGGCAAGGCGGTGACAAGGGCTAGGAGGAACAGAGCCCTGCTGGTCCCCAGCCCCTGGGGCCGCTCACCTGTGTAGCCCGGCTCGCAGGCGCACTCGTAGCCGTCGATCTTGTCCAGACAGGTGCCCGAGTCGCAGGGGTTGCTGGCGCAGTCGTCCAGGTTGATCTCACAGTTGGGTCCTGGGGGTGGAGGACACATGGCGATCAGCTCCGGAGCCGCGAGCCCCCTGCCCTCCCGCCCAGCCCTGGCCAGGCACCTGTGGTCCCCTTGAGGCAGAAGCAGAGATAGGCGTTGTCACGGTCCTGGCAGGTGCCCCCGTGGCGGCACGGCTGGCTGTGGCACTCATTGATGTTGGTCTCGCAGTGGTGGCCCGTGTAGCCGGGCCGGCACAGGCAGGTGAAGGTGGCCACGCCATCCTTGCAGGACCCGTAGTGGCAGGGGTCGGGATTGCACTCGTCGATATCCACCTCACAGTGGGGCCCTGTGTAGCCTACAGGATGGGGGCCCAGGGGGCTCAGGGCAGTGTTCCCTGGCCAGGTGGCTGTTCCTGCCCCGAGATACCGCCAACCAGATCGGGGGTTACCAGTGCTCCCGCCTGAGAGGAATGGGGTGTCTTTTATCTAGGGACACCCCTCCGCTGCCAGGGTAGAGCTGAGCCGTGTGCTTGGCCCTGGAATAGTGACCCAAGACTGAGGGACCCTCATCTCCCATGCCCCTCTCCAGGACCCTGTGGCCCACTTTTCCTCCCTTCCCAGGGCCTGTGGTTGGGCGTCCCCGCACCTTCTGTGCACACGCAGGTGTAGGTGTTGGGCCCATCCAGGCACTTGGCGCCATTCTTGCAGGGCGTGCTTGCACACTCATCTACGTCATACTGGCACAGGTGCCCGGTGAAGCCTGTGCCAGGGGAGAGGAGTGGTGGTCAGACGTGATGAGCACAGCAGCCCCAAGGCTGAGCCCTGGCTGGACCAGGACAGGGACAGCCCGGGTGGGCTCCCCCAGAGCATACTTGGGCCAGGGCTCGACAGATCCTCCAGATTTCTCTTCTGCCCCCTCTCAGCTCCTGCCCTTAGAGTCAAACCCCTCCTAGTCCCCTCACAGAAGGGCCTTCTCCCTAGACTGGCTCCAGTTGCCATGGCTACAGCCGGGCCGGGCTGTGAATGGGATCCCCTGCTCGGTGTCTGGATGGCTGATTCACGTCTCGGGAGGCCCAAGGCTCTGACCTGCAATGCCTCTATGGGCTTGGTGTGCCCCCGGCCCTCCCCTGTGACAGACTGGGCCCCCCCTCAGGCTCCTCAAGCCCTCTCAGCCATTGTGTCAATCACAGGCCAGGTGGACAGGGCAGGCTGGCTCCCCCCTGGCCGAGCCTTGAATCCTCAGAGAGGTAGGCCGGCGCCTCCTCCTGCCTAAGCTCCTCAGGGCCTGGGGAGCACACTGCTGCTCCCACGGCACCTTTCTCTCCAGAAAACTCCAATAGTAAGAAGGAGGGTGCCCAGGCCCTGGGTTACCCCAACCCCCAGTGAGCATACGCAGCCAGGTGCCCTGCCTGGCCTTGCCTGTTGAGGGAAGCCCGAAAACACCCCTCAGCTCCCCAGCCCAGCCCTGGGGGACCCTCCCGGCAACCCTCAGGGAGAAGGGGAGGGGCTCCTGCAGGACGAGGCCCAGGCCCACAAGCAGACCAGCCCGCGGGGGACTCTCCCGCTGGCCACCCTGAGGGCCCGGCTCACCCGTGGGGCACTCGCACAGGAACTCGTTGATCTTGTCCAGGCAGCGGCCGTTCTGCAGGCATGGGCTGCTGGCGCACTCGTCCGTGTTCACCTCGCAGTGCACGCCTTCATAGCCTGAGGGTGGGGGACAGTGAGGGGGTGCAGGGGGGCCCCACCACGACCAAGGGCTCAGGACACAGAAGTGACGCCCAGCTCTGGCCGCTGGCAGAGGCAATGGCCCACACCCAGGGCCGACCATCCACCCAGCTCTCGCCCTGCTCTCGGCTGTGCCCTGCGGGCTTGGCCTTGGTTCCCCCCAGTGCCTGCAGAGGCAGTGGTCTGGGTAGGCGTGGAGAACAGGGGAGAAGAGATGCAGCCGGGGGCCCTGCCAGAAGCTGTCTGCCTTGACTCAGTTTCCCCTCTCCCCAGTGTCGGGCAGTGCCACCTTGACAGGCAGGAGACTGGCTGCCATACCAGGCATGCAGATGCACTGGAACTCCCCGATCTGGTCCAGACAGGTGGCGTCATTCTGACATGGGTTGGAGACGCACTCGTTGACGTCGATCTCGCAGCGCGGGCCGGTGTAGCCCTGCAGACACTGGCACTCGAAGGAGCCCAGCGTGTTGATGCACTTGCCCGCGTGCTCACAGGGGTTGGCACCTGCACGGGGGGTGGGGGGTGTAGCACAGGTGAGGGGCTGCTCCAGCACCCCAGCCTCTGGGGCAAGCCTGCCTCCCCCATCAGACTAGCAACCTCTGAGAGCAGAGCTTTTCCCAATGGATCCCCCACCCCGCCATCACTCCCACAGCCCACCCAGCCCTGCGCGTACCCAGCGAGCACTCATCCACGTCCTGGCTGCAGGCCGGGCCCGTGTAGCCCGAGGGGCAGGTGCAGATGGCCTTGCCGTTGACGGGGTTGGTGTCGCAGTTGGAGCCCTCGTTGCAGGGGTTGCTGATGCAGGCATCGTTGAGGTGGCACAGCAGACCTGGGCAAGCAGTCGCGGTCAGCAGGGCACTGCCCCTCCCGCCACCGGCCTGGGAACGGTGAGCTGCCCACAGCTGGGCCGGGTCCACCCCAGTCCAACTCCCCAGGGAGAGGCCTCCCACAGCAATGCCACTGAGTGACCCCGGTGAGCATCCCACAACCCTCGGGCTGTTCCGTAAGGTTTGTCACCAGCAGCCCCGACCATGGCCGGTCCCCTAGCCTCTTCACTCCAGAAAGGCCTCTTTGGCGTTAACCTCGGAGGCCCTGAAGACCCATGGTCTGTGTGTCTGAGCGAGGTCGTGCACGCCAGGCCCGGCCCACAAGAGCTCACTGAGGCAGGCGCCACCCCCGTCCCCATGTGGCCCTGGGCCCTCAGTCGAGGGCAGCGAGACCTGCCAGAACCTGCCTCCCCACTAGGCCACCCTGCCCACGGCCGGGTTTCAGGTGCTCACCAGTGCGGCCATGGGGACACTCGCAATAGAAAGAGGCCACACGGTCGTGGCAGGTGGCGCCATGGAAACAGGAGGCGCTGGCGCAGTCGTCGATGTTCTCGCTGCAGTCCTCGCCCGTCCAGCCGTTGACGCACACACAGTTGTAGCCGCCGTGGCTGTTGTGGCAGGTCCCACCATTCTGGCAGGCGTTCGGCATGAGCTGACACTCGTCCACGTCCTCGGTGCAGTACTGACCTGTGGGGGCCGGGACCCCTCAGCCACAGGCTGAGACCCTCACTCCACGAGGAACAGGGTCCACCTCCACCAAGAAGGCTTCCTGGGTGGACTCCTCCACATACCGGCCGACTGAATCACTCCTTCCTCGGCACCCCCGGCACCAGAGCAGGCTCCCGCCTCGCTGCTCTGACTGTGGGCCTCGGTGCATTGGGGTCCACACTTGCCTGTCATCGCCAGGGGGCAGGGCCTATGTCCTGCCCAGCGAGCTCGGCTCAAACCTGGGGACCTGATTCTGGCACAGGGCTGCCCGGCGCCAGGCTGCAAACGGTCCACACAGACCAGCTGATGCCACATCTGTGCCGACCACTGGGGTGGGGGCCTCAGACTCCAGTCGCAGACAGAGAGGCTGCCAGGTCACATCCTCTGGCTCGGCCCGGGTTCTTGGGCCTCTCGCCACCCCTCCCTCCTCCCCCTCTGTGGCGTCCCTGCCCAGGCCGCCTCCCCGGTACATGCCTGTCCACTCCGGTGGGCAACGGCAGTTGTAGGTGTTCACACCGTCCACACAGGCTCCTCCATTCTTACAGCTGTTTCCTGGACAGTCGTCGATATTTTCCTCGCAGTTCTGGCCGGTAAAGCCTGTGGAAGGAGGAGCCAGGAGCCGGTCAGCCCCTCCCACAGAGCCGGGGAGCATGGCCCAAGGCCCTCGCCCGTCCAGCTGCGCTCTGACCTCTTCCTGGCTGGACCCATGACACCCACTCTGGATGAACAGCTGCCTGCCATGACAGCCCTGTGCTGCCCGCTGACTTGGGGCCCTGGGGGTCCATGCCCTGTCCCCCACCCTCCCCGCTCCTGTGACCAGTCCCTCACTCCTCCCTGAGGCATCACGGAGTCAAGGGTCAGCCAAACAGACAGGGACTCAGACCCAAGGTTCCGGAGGTTCTGTCCTAAAAACCCTTCTGTGTAACAGAGTTCCCAGCGGCTCTGTATCTCGGAGCTGCCCACGAGCCAGGCACTGCGCTGGGGGCTCTCTACAACACCCCAGTGGGCAGCCACGGACAGCCCATCTTCCAGGGGCTGCCCTGGGGCTGGGGAGGTCTCCGAGCTGGCATCTGGAAGGGGCAGCACCCAGGTGGGCAGTCCTGGGGGGTGCAGACATGGCCCCGACCTCCCAGGATCAGAGGCGTGGTGTCCACCGCCTCCCCCCAGCCTGGGGCTGGCCTCCACCATCACCTCCACGGCCAGTCAGTTAGCCATTAATCCACCGAACTCCCGCTGGTTCAATGATCAACCCAGAAAGGTGCGTCTGGCAATGGCCAAACCTGCAGCCGGTTACTAATTAATGCCCCTCCCGGAGTGCCTTTGAACCTCTCCCACCCTTGGAGAACCAAGCTGTTGGAGCCCCTCCCTCTGAGCCCCCCCCCACCCACCAGCTGCCCTGGAGCAAGAGCAGGAGGCCAGGAAGAGCGAAAATGCAAACAGGACAGTGGTTTGGGGGGAGCACCCCAATGAGAGCCCAGCTCCAGTCCCCACTCATGTGGTGGAGGGTCCTGCATGCCACTCCCCCCACACTTCGGAGGGTCTTGTTCTAAAGTGGGGTGGGGCTCACAGGGCAGGATGCCCCGCCCCCCTGGCCCTCCCCATGGCCCCACGAGGGCAGGTCCCTCTTGGCCCATGTGGCCAGATGTGAGACTCTAAGCCTGGTCACATGGCCACCAAGACAGCATATGAACCCAGAGCCCAAAGCTGGGTCTGGCAAGAGGGCCCAGCCCTCGACCCCCCAGAGACAGCTGAGGGCCGCGCAGTGCTGGGGCAGGCAGGTGGTGAGGGCAGCACCCAGCAACACACAGGAAATGCACGTGCCTGGCGTCTGCACGCAGAGGCCCAGGGCTTGGCGGATGGTGGCAGGCAGAGTACTTCCCCTCTGTAGGAGCTGGGCTGGGCCAGGGCGGCGTGGGGGCTGGGACAACCCTGGGTCACCTCCGGGTCAGTGGGTCCTGTGCCCCGCCAGCACGCAAACGCCACGACTCCTCCCACCGACTCCTCCTCCTTGTTCCCCCTCCTTGATCCCCTCCCCTGTTCCGGCCTAACCGCATGGTGTGCAGCTGACAGACTAGAGGTTTCCAAAGCTCTTCGTCACTATTATTATTTTTAGATCATCAGCAGCAAAACTGACTCAAATAAAAACTATGGCGGAAAGACTGATAGGCACCACAGGAACAGCGGAGCCCCTGGGGGCCAAGCCTGCCCATCCCCTCCGCCCCTCCCACGGGAGATGAGTCGGGCCAGGAGAAGGGAAGTGACGGCTAAGCCCGGCCCAGCCCTGCCGCCCCCACCCCGGCAAACAGGGGAAGCCCCGGGCTTGCACAAGCAGGGTGCCCCGGCAGCAGCGGTGAGCTCTGCAGCTCGCACATGGCTTCCGGAGAACGCCAGACGAGAAGGACTCAAGGGCAGGCTTGTGCCACTGCCCCAGGACAAGGGGCCAGGGGCCGCGAGGGCATGCCCATCCAGCCAGATCACCCAGGCTGTATCTCACTGAGGAGCCTGCCAGGGGGCTGCAGGGACCCTGGCTCCCTGGCACAGGGGAGGAGAATTGGGGGTCACGGGCCCAGCTGTCTGGTCACAGCAGGCCCTACCCTGGGCAGAAGTGGGTGAGGGGGGCACAGACTGTGGTAGCACCTCCTCCTAGTGGTATTCACTATTCCAGACCCACTCACATACCAGACGCAGGGGTGCCTCCTAACTTCCTGTGCTCAGTGGGACACACCCTCATCCAACCTGGCCTGCCTGCCTGGCTCTCTATTCCGCTTGGCACCCCATTCCTGAGCCCTGGCCCTCCCTCGGGGGCTGCCACTGAGAGTGGGGGACATGGCTGCACCCAGAGCAGGAGGCCACGGGGTCGTACCTGGCAGGCAAGCGCACTCATGGGTGGTGTCCCCCGTGGGGCGGCAGGTGCCCCCGTTCTGGCAGGGGGAGGGGCTGCAGGGCACATAGGGCAGCTCGCAGTGGGGACCGGTGTGGGTGGCACGGCAGGCACAACGGTAGGAGCCGACCTCGTTGTGGCAGGTGCCACCGTTGCGGCAGAGCCCCGGGCTCTGGCTGCACTCGTTGACGTCCTGCTTGCAGGTGGGGCCGTGGAAACCGGGTGGGCAGCCGCAGATGTACGAGGCCTCGAAGGGCAGGCACTGGCCGCCGTTGGCACAGGGGTTGGAGGCACACGGGTCAGCCTGCTGGCACGTCTTCCCTGGTGGGCAAGGGGACCAAGAGGGTCATTCTGGCCTCCTGCTCCCCATGGCCAGGGCCTTCAGAGCCTGGGGGGCAGCTTCCAGGCGCCATGGAGGAGGCAGCCTGGGACAGACCTAACAGCATCACGTCTTTATCCTCAGGACGCTGCAGCTGCCGGACATAGCCATCTTTCTGCAGACGAGGGACCCGAGGTTCTGAGACACTGAGCAACCATCCCAGGATGCACGGCCAGTGTGGGGTGAGGTGGCCTTTGAGACCTGACCCAGTCTGTCTGCCCCCAGAGCCCACACTCTTAAAAACGATGCTCTAGTGCCCTGCCCCAGCTCATGGCTGCTGATGCAGGGCTAGGGCAGCCCTGGGACGCAGAAGGTGGGGACTGGGCTGCACACAGAGGCAGGGAACGAGGGCTGGGGGCCCTGCAGCGGGCTGCTGAAAACCGGACAACTCAGGCCTGGAAAGGGGCAAGAAGTGGGGGCTTGGAGCTATTCTGGATCAAGGACCCCAATGGCTTGACGGATGCCCTGGACCCCCTCCCAGCCGCACAGGCAGGGGTCTGGCATCTGCTAAGCACATCAGGTTACATGGGCCACTGGGGAGCGCCACCCCACTGTCCCCCCACCCGCCCGCCGGCATACTCACCTGACCAGCCCGGGGGGCAGCGACACTTGTAGTCGGTGAGCGTGAGCAGGTCGCAGGTGCCGCCGTTGCGGCAGGGGTTGGCGAGGCAGGCGTTGTCTTGTGGGGTCAGGCAGAGGGGGCCGGAGAAGCCCAGGGAGCAGCTGCAGGCATAGTCTACCAGGCCACCGCGGTCCACCATGTGGCACGTCCCGCCGTTCTTGCAGGGGGCGCTGAGGCAGGGGTTGGGCGCCTGGCATCGCTGGCCCGCGAAGGCCCCGCTGCAGCTGTGCAGACATGCCAGAGCTGTCAGTTTCACCAGCTCCGCGAGCACCCGCCTCCGCTGCCCAGCACCGGCCCCCGGTGGGCCACAGCTGCCCCCCAGGAGAGCAGTGGCTGCCAGGCCCCACCCCAGGTGGCAAGCACAACTGGGTGCAGGCTCCAAAACTGGGCGACGACTGCTCGGGCAGGGCGGTCGGGGGAGCTTGGGGCTCCTTGAGGGGCGGTGGAAGCGTTGTGGGGCCAGATAGAGGTGGTGGTTGCACAACCTTGAGAATGTGCCAAATGCCACGGAGCTGCACACTTTAAAGTGGTTAATTTTATATTAAGTGACTTTCCCCTCAATAAAAGCAAAGAATCATTATGTTAATTGGGGGAACGGGCTAGAGACCAGAATGGGCAGCCGGGATTCCAGAACCCGTGTAGGCGTCCATGTCTGCACCTCCATGAGCCACTGAGAAGGGGCCATGAGGACCAGTCAGAGCCATTCTCCGGGGGTGGGAACGGCCACTCTGAAATCTTTTGTTTTGGGGGCTTGCCTACTTTTTTCCTCTCTAGCTCTTTTGTAATGAATATGCATTACTTGGGTAATAAAGAGTTCACAGCTTTTCTCTCCTTTCACTACCAAGACGACAGCGAATGGGAAAAGGCCTCCAGAGAGCGGATGGATCGGCTTCCCGTTTTCTTTTCCAGGCGGAACCCTTCCTGTCAGAGGTCTTACACCACAGGGATCTCGCTGGGATGCAGGTTGGCACCCCTTCCCCACCCTCACTTAGTGCCCACACCCAGCTCTTCCCCTCGGATCAAGTCCTCAGAGCAGACATCCAGCCAGCATCAGCCAAGGGCAGACGGACCCTCTTTACAGCTGGAGGAGTCAGGTGGCCAGCAGGAGCACCCTCCCTGAGCTCTGTGAGCTGGCCGGGGGGCCCAGGGCCACCATGTCTGGCAGGTCTGTGTCCTCCCCCAGAACACGCTGCTCAGGCTCGCCAGGAACAGCCCCCCGCCTGGTCTCACGTGTTCCCTGCAAGGACAGGCTCAGTGCCTACCTCCCCCACCCAGGAGCCCACTCGGCCACCTGTTGGTCCAGCTTCTAGAGCCCGGCTGTAAACTGACTGCTAAGGTTACCTCATAGCCTCGTACTCGCGGGAAAGCTCAGCACAGGCTCTGGGACCAGCCAGGCATGGCTCTTCCCAGCCAGAAGCCTCTGAGGCAGAACGTGCCCCCGGCCCACGGCGGCCTGGGAAGGCAGCACTGACGCCGCGCCCACAGCTCCGGGCACTTAGTGGGCAGGGCCTCCTCCTGCCTGGCGGCCAGGGGTCGGGGGGAGTCTTGGGTCCCCTGGATGAAGAGGGGGCTCTCCTGAGGATGGAACCATCTGGCCTTCCAAAGCCCACCAGGAGGGAGCTGCCCCCCAGCACTGGCACCCCTGACAAAGGCCTGCCCGCCCCAGGGGCCCAAGCCAAACCTGCACGCCAGGCGGCCCCTGGAAAAGCCCTACCCTGGAGAGGCGGCGGTGTGCGGGGGCCAGGGTCTGTGTGTCTCTCAGCAGCTGGGCTGCCCCCCTGTTCCTGCGGCCTGGGAGGCATCCGTCTCCCTCAGGGCTTCTATCTGTGGCTACAGCTTGGGCAGGGGGCACGCAAAATGGCCACTCTGGCCCACCATCTGTTGCCAGAAGCCAAAAGTCCTAAAACCAACTGGCTTAAAGAAAATAAGTTGTCCCCCTCCCACCCCAAGGCATAAGTCAGGCCTGAGCAGTGGCTCCCACCCGACTGACTCAGGAAGGGGGGCAGCTGGCTCCTTGTGGAGGGAACGGACCCCGGGAGCATGCCCCCGCAGTGTGGCCGACTGCTCTGGCACCGTGGGCTCCTGCAAGGCCGCAATCTAAGAGTCTGCGGAAGGTGGCGTGGCCCCCACTGCGCACAGATCCAGTTACAGGCCGCCTGGTCCTGGCCTGAGCGGCACTGGGAACCCGGAGTGCTGGGGGGGCTGCGGGGGGGGGATGGAGGCAGCACCTCCCCCAACCTATCAATGCCCTCCATTGTCAGGCAGGAGCTGGCTACTGCTCCCACTTGGAAAAGAGGCTCTTTTTTCTTTCCCAGCCGCTGACGGAACGGGCAGGCAGTGGGTGCTGGACAGAGAGCTTGGTCATCTAAGGGAGATGGGAGCCTGCCCTGTCCATACCTCCCTCTGGCCCTCTGTGCAGGGCCCCTGCCCTGCCGGCTCCAAGGGGAGGGAAGCCCACCCAGGTGGGTAAGATAGGACAGGCCCACCCTCAACTTTGGGGGAATCCACACGAAGCTGCCCAGTGCCATCCTTCACGTGGGCTGGGCCTTTGTCACTTGTTCCCGGGGGGGCACTCCAGAGCCCCCACCACTAAAGCAATCCCCTGCTCAGTGTCCCAATGTGTCGAGATGTGCTAGGTGTCCTCAAATGGACCAGAAGGTCCTGCCCAGACGCACACCCTGGACCCTCTAGCCACGGGACAGTGTCCCTGCAAACAGCCTCTCGCTCTTCCGCTGCTGTCCAGCCTACATAGGGACCCCAACGTGGAGGACTGTGGGAGAATCTGCCTGGACCAGGCGCATCCCAGCCAACGAGGCTGTATTATGCCGGGCCAGCGAGAGGGAAAATACACCCAATAAATCAGGCGTCGGCAGCATGGACAAAGGGCGGCCGGGGAGCAGGTGTGCCTGTGGCCGGGGACGCGGGCGGCAGCTGCTCCTGGCTGGGCGTGGCGGGCCGCCAACCCCGGCGGGCGGGGCAAGAGCCAGGGAGGCTCCTCTGTGGGGGAACGCGGCAGCTGAGAGGGCCCATTGTCTTCCACACTCCCGCCCAGACCTGGTGGACACCGCCGCGAAGGCAGGCTGCCCATCCTGGGCCGGCTCCCAGGCAGCACACGGCCGCCAGCCACCACCCGCACCCCTGCTACGGGACAGACAGGGCCACGAGGGAGGTGCAGCCCTAGGGGTTGGGGAGTGCCGGGTGCGAGGTGCATCCACCAGGGTCTGGGCCAGGGGACAGGCATGAGGCAGCTTTGGGCCAGTCCCAGTTTTGGGGAGTCCTGCCCGTACTCCGGGGCTCCTGCTCCAGCTCTGGGCAGCCTCCAGCCCGTGCCACCTCTCTCTCCTCTGCACCTGTCTCCCAACGTGGCCATAACAGGAGATTCCAAGACAGACGCCTGTCGCCTCCTCTGCCCACAGCACCCAGATTTCCCTGAGAAGGTGGGAGGGACTGTGAGGCCTCTGCTTGGACACGGCAAGGGCCACCAGCACTGGTGATCAAGCCCCTCACGCCATTCTGTCCTCAACACCTGTCCTGGCGGGTTGGGTATTAAGTGCCCAGTGGGGACAGATAGCCAGGCTTGGCCATAAGTTGCATTCCACATCCGCTCTGTAATTCAGGGTCTTCCCAGGTTGGGCCCAGGCCAGGGCCTCGAGAGACCCCAGCAACACCTCCTGTCGGTGGCTGACAGGGGCAGCATGCAGAACCCAAGACGGGAAGAGTGAGCCTCCCATAGCTGGACAGGAACCGTTGGCTCACGGTGGCCCTGGATGGCTCTCCATTCCTCGCCCCACTCCTGAAGGAGGTCACCCAGCCTCTGCTCCTGCACACTTCTTCTCTCCCATCGCACACTCCTGTCCTGGCCAGCAGCAGGTGAGTGACAGGTGGGGCAGGGGGCTCCAGGAGAGGGGCCGCAGAGGGGGCGGGCTTCCGGCAGACGCCTGCCAGAGGAGCAGTGCCAAATGGCTGCTGTGCCTGCCGTCCCACAGCCCCGGCCTCAAGCTTTGTTCCCGGCCTCAACATTTCCACTGTGCACGGCCAGCCCTCCCCCGCCAGCGCCCTCCCCCGCCAGCGTGCTCCATAGAAATGCAACTCCAGAAAGCATCCAAGCATCCGAGGCAGATGTTGCTGTGACCTTTCACCCGGGACTAATTCTAAATTGTGCTGTTTTCCTTTCTAAGCTAAGCAGCCATCTGCCACCCCCGGGGGACAGATGACAGCTCCCTCCGCCCCAGCCCCAAACGAGGAAAGAGAAAGGGAGGAACTACGTAGGGAGGAGTGATTTTCCTTAGTTCTGCCCTCAAGGAGTTTACGGTCCAGCGGGGCAGAGTGTGGTGGAGTGTGGGCCCCACACCCTGGCCGCAGGGGGGTCAGCGACATGCCACCCCTCACTCGATCCACAGGAGAAACCCCAGGGGACATGTTCCTGGGGGCTGCGCCAATGGACAGGTGAAATGCAGTTCATCAGAGGAGCTTTTGGGGGTGGTGGGGGGACCTTCCATCCTGCTCTGCCACCAGCCGCTGTCCGGCGCAGACAGGCACTGCCTGCCTGGGCCTCAGTTTCCCGTGAGTGCAGTGGGGGGTCAAGGGGACTGCACGTGTTCACAGAGGGCCCTCATGCACACCTGAGATATCGCTGGTGACCAGATCACCTGGGCAGAGGGGACTCGTGCTATAGCCAACACTGGATTTGATTCCCCCACGATTTATTGACAAGTCCCTGGGAACATGCTGACTGCACACGGGACATGCACCTGCTTAAGGAAAGCCGCGGGGACACAGGCCTTCCCCAGGACAGCAGCTGAAGAGCCCCTGCAGGGAACCCTGGCTGGACGTCGGGGGCCACGCCTCCCCACAGTAAGGGACAGCCCTGCATGCCCCCGGGTCCTCGCATACCCCGCCCTGCTGCCTGCACCCCTGGGGCACCTGGTGGAAGGAGTCACCTGGCTGTAATAAGCTGTCTTGTCCGGAACCAGCTCCACCTGTCCTGGGCTGACCCGCCCCCAGGGCTAGCAGGGAAAGCAGGACTCCGCCCCACTGGCCCTTCCACAGGGCCTCCCATCTCAGCGCCCACTCCCGGCCCATCTTCCTGCCACCTCCGAAGTCCCAGGTACCCCCTCCACCCCCACAGCAGAGTGGTGACTCAAGCAGTAAAGGGGTGCTATCCCCAGATACCCACACCCAAGCTGCCTGCTCTGGGGGAGGCAGGGCCTAGGGGGTCCCACCTGCCATAGCCGGAGGCCCCGGCTCTGCCTGCAGCGGAGTGCCTGCCTAGAAGCGCCCCCAACCCAGCACTGCTTTCCCTCCATGAGCCTTCTGTCCAGGAAGGAGAGTCTGGGGTCTCTGGGCTCCTGCTCTGTACTCCAACCAACTCAAAGTCACCGGGGCCTGCAGGTGACAAGGGGTGGGGGAGCGTGGATGGCTTAGTGCTGCCCTGGCCCTCCCTCAGAGCCTAGTCCTGCCAAGCAAAGTCCCACTGAGGCCCACTGCCTTCCCCTGGCACCACCGACACCAGGCACAAAGCCAGGGGCCACCGCCAGGGAGGCAGGCCCGTCCACCCACCCCGGGCAGCTCGGCCAGGAGGTTCTGAGGCCCCTGGCCCGGGGAGACCAGAACCACCCATGTCCCAGTCCAGGCAAAGGGGGCCACCTGCAGACTGGGCAGAAGAGTCTCCTGACCCCTTGCCAAAGGGGGAGACTGAGGCCAGGACAGAGCAGGTCAGAGGGGCAGGAGGCTCTGGGTCCCCAGACTCCTGCCCTAGAGCTGGTAGGGAGAAGGAAGCCAACTCTGTCCCTGGCCAAGGCTGGGGGGTGGGTCCTGGGACCTCAGCCCCTCCTTGGGTAAAGGCCCATCCAAGTCCCCCCACATCCCAGGGGGCCGCCTGCCTTCCAGGAGGCACGGACTGCTAGGGGATGATGAGCTCATGGAAGGCTGGGTGGGGGGGCTTGGTGACCTCTGCCGGCCACGCCCACCATGCCCCACCTGGGGTCCTGGAGTCCTTTCCCACTGGAAACATCCAGGACAGCTCAGCTCCAGGAAAGAAAGCCCCTGGGAGATGTGGGAACCAGGACGAGCGAGCCCCAAGTAACTCCTCACAGCCCCTTGCCCTTACCTCGTCGAAGCCCCCCCGCACAAACAGCCACAGCATAAGTCCCCAGGAGCCTCCGTCCTGAAACCGGTCCAAGGCATGGGCTAGGACCCTGGCCATTGACTGCTGGGCTCCGAGAGGCACCCGGAGGATGGCCCTCTACAACCTCCTCGTCTTCTCATCTTCTCCCCTTACTGCTTCTGGCTCCCTCCCTCACCTCAACAAGCAGTCAGCGGGCATGGGTGTGTATGCGCGTGCCTGGGGCAGCCCTGTGCACATTTGGGGCCTGCAGTGTGGGACTGCTGCCTCCACTACCCTGTGGCCCCACCTGCCCCAGGAAGTCACTATAGCAGGGACCAGCCAGCACCTGGCTGATCTGTGGTCTCCCCTCCAGCCTCTG
The DNA here is from genome assembly GCF_041296235.1 of Equus asinus. Lineage (NCBI taxonomy): Eukaryota > Metazoa > Chordata > Mammalia > Perissodactyla > Equidae > Equus > Equus asinus. The sequence goes on from NC_091799.1 coordinate 11,572,589, forward strand.
CAGCCGGCCGTTGGGCTGGGGCAGCTCAAAGCCGTGCAGGGGGCCCTGCCCCCGACTCCCAGGCCTCAGGAAGGAGGAAAGGGGCATAGGGGCTGCAGGGGCCCAGATAAGGTGCCACGAGGCCCAGTGCAGGCAGACCCCAATCCCAAACTTCAGTTGCTCCGCCGAGCACAATGGCAGCGGCAGACAGAGGAGGAACTGGGGGGGTCCAGGCAGTGGGGGGCATGCCCATGGGCCAGGGGGCCAGGCTTTCTGCCCAAACAGCTGCCCACAGCACTCTCAGCTCTTTTGTCTTGAATCTTTTTCCCAAGTTTCATTTTTGGATGGTTTAAAATACGCTGGAAAGAGGAAGTGCAGGAAGAGTGACGGCCTCCTTCCCCGGCTCCGGGAAAGCCCTTTGTGTGGGGGACGGAACCTGTCCTCCCGGGAAGCCACCTTTCCCACTGCAGCAAAAACAATGCCCTCAACGCTCATTGTCCCCCACGTCGCTCACAGCGGCTCAGAGCTGCCCCACCCCCGACGACGTGGGAAGTGGCGAACCCGTCTGAAGCGGCGGAAAGGCGAGGTCAGTGCGGAGGTCAAGTAGCTTCCCGGAGATGGCCCAGCTGCAGCAGGCAGAGGCCACCCAGGCCCAGCGTGGGGCCAGGAGGGCCGCTGGTTGGCCAGCCCCTCCCAACACTGCGAAAGGCACGGCCAGCAAACACAGGCTCTCCCAGGAAGCGGCTGTCATGAGAGAGCCCCACGGGCCGGCCGCTGGGCATGAGAAATGCCTGCTGCCCTCCCCAGTGGGGAGAATTTCCCACCCAGTCCCCCAAAAGATGCGGCCCGAAGCTGGAGACAAGGCTGGAATGTGCGTCCTCCCCTGGGTTCTCCCGAATGCCTGCCACCTGAGACCCACATGGACGACCCTCTTGAGCCTGCCACCCGCCCCCCCCACCGCCAGGCAGGGATCCCCACAACTACGGGGGGCCGCTGCTCCCACGCAGGGCGGATCCCGGCCCTGCAACCCCAGATGCCCTGATGCAATGAAGGAATCAATAGGCACAGGCGGCCCGGGGCTGCATGAGGGCTGAATCCACAACTCGATTAATTAATTGAGCAAGTGCGGACTGAGCTCCAGCCAAAGCCAGAAACGACTCCAGCAATTCTCACCTCTGCTCACAGGAGAAGATGCTGTCTCCGGGGGCGTGGGGAAAGGACACACCCGTCCTCCCTCGGCCACCCAGGGTGGACACTCGGGCAGTCCTGACTCCGTGCCCAACGTCTAGAACGCAGTAGGAGGAAACCAAGGACCCCTGACATGGGCCCCAAAATGAAGAAATTGAGGTCACCCCCATGCCAGACTTGTACTTGGTCTCTGCTGGCTTCATGTCACCGGATTCTCGAAACAGCCCTGGAGGGACACACGGGCCGGGGCAGGTGGTGCCTACAGGAACGCCTGGATCTAAACTCAGCTCTTAATCTCTCCTGCCACCGACAGGGGCCAGCCGCCAGCCACCCGGGGACAGTCAGAGCAGGGCCACCCCGCTAGAGGCAGCTAAGGGGCCAGCAGGAGCTCCACGGGTTGAGGAGGGAGGGGGTGTGTCCGCTGTAGCTCAGTGGCCCAGCCTGGGCAGCCTGGATTTCTTGCCTGACCACCTGATCTCCCTAGACCCTCCCAACCTGGGGGGGGTGGGGTGGGGGGCGCGGCGGAGCAGACAATGCATTCTTACATCCCCACGAGCTCAGCAGAAACACAACACTCAGGGCAGGGGCGGGGGGGAGTTCTGGGGGAGAAGCCTGGGAATCGGGGAGCCTCCCTGCCGGTGGGTGGGGCTTCTCCGGGCCCTGGCTCCTCCACCTTCTATTCAGCGGGAGGGTCACACCAGCACTGGACACCCGTCACCACCCTTACCCACAGTGCCCCCATGGCCTTCCTGCCCGTCTGTTGGCACTGGGGATGAAGGCACAGAGCCCTCACCCGCCCGGCCGCTGGGCAGGCCAAAGGAGGGCTGGCCCCCAATGCATTCTCCCATGGCTCCCAGGACACCCCCTTGACTGTGGGTGGTGGGGACCTGGCAGGGCTGGCCGGGTCTGCCTCTGGCTGAGCTGCAGCACAGGGTGCAAGCTTCAGTGGTGGCCCCAGAGAGCAGCCCCATCCTGCAACAGCCACTAGCCCCTCGCTCTCTGGCCTCCTCTCCCAGCTCACAACAGCCTAGCGCCCCACGCCCGGTAGACCACCAGGTCCCGCCGTGCCTGCACACAGGCGCCCTGCGCACCTGGCCGTCTGCACGTAGCCCTCACTCTCACCCCGGACCCAGTACAGCCACCGAGGTGCCTTGGGACACAGCCAATGCCAGAAGACAGAATGCGGCCAGCTGCGCCCAGGCCTGGGGGGCCCGGTGAGAGAGATGCCTACACTGTCACACCTCGGGGACACCCAGGCACCCTGGGCCTGTTGGTACGGGTCTCGGGCCATCTGGGGGGCTTTTCTCTGCAGAGAAAGTGGTAGACTCCTGGCTGGTTTGTCCCTCTGCCTTCGCGTGACCTCCTCCAATTCCTGGGGCCGGGATGGCCTCTGCGAGAGCTCTCTGGACGAGGCCTTGGAGTATCAGGAGGGCTCCAGGGTGGAGTAAAACTAAACCGACACGTTCCCATTGGGGAAACAGGGAGTGCGGCATGTGGGACCGACCTGTGTTACTTCCTACAGCCATGTGTGAGGCTAAATGATCCAAAGTAAGATGCCAAAGGAAAATTAATCGATGAGCAGTAAGGACGGCCCCTCTACCAGCCAGGAGTCCCGTAGGATGCTTCACATGCTCCTCGTGGAGGCCAAGCTCCCATCCTCCCGGAAGGGGAACTCAGAGAGACGGGTAAGCAGCCCGAGGTCACAGAGCCCACGCAGCGGGAGGAAGCTCATTCCACAACCTGTGCTGTTGCCCACAGCACCATCCTGGCCCAGCGGGAGCAGCATACTGAACGGGGGAAGCCCAGTGAGGGGCAAGTGGCTCAGACTGTGTCTCCCTGTGGGCTGGAAGCCAGGCCTTCCAGAAACCTGGAGCACCCACCTGCCTCCACTTCTGGCTCTGTGCCCAGCCGGCTCCAGTCCCCCTGCATTGTTGCCTCAGGCCCAGCTGCGCACACCACAGATGCCTGCCGGGTGCCGGTGCTGTGCCAGACGCCAGGCCCTGGACCAGTGTAGGAGGACGCCGCCATGACCCGAGCCCCCACCACTCGTGGATGCCGGGGCACACAGCCCTGCCTGGCCTCCCCAACCTGGGTCTTAATCCGACAGGGCTGAGGCTGCCCTCATTCTGACCACTGGAGGAGGAAGTGATGGGTGGGGACCTGCCCCACGGGCTACCCCCTGGGAGCCAGGACCAGCCTGGCTGATGGGAGGGACCCTGAGGTCGGCCCAGAAGGCCCAGAGGCAGTCACCTCACCCAGGACCTCGGTGGAAGGAGGGGGAGGCAGAGGCCCAGGGGGCGGAAGTGTGGCCAGGGCCCCCGCCTGGCCCCTGCCACCGTCTCCACCAGCCCTGAGCACCCTCCCCACTGCCCAGCCTTCGCTTACTGAAAAGCTGTCGGGGAAAAACACACACTCAAAACCCTGCCTTCTCCCCCCAAACCTCTCATTTCCAGTAACTGTGTAGTTTCCGCTCATCGACAACCGAAACAGAGAGGAAATGGTGGGAGGCAGGTCCCCAAGCCCGGCGACCTGGTCCCTGCTGCTCAGGCACAGTCGGATCTTTCCAGAGGCCGCCAGCAGCAGCCCTCACCCACCTTCTCTGACACGCGTCCACCCTCCATAGCAGCCCTGACCCTGCCGAGAGCCCGCGATGACCTGGAGAGCACGGCCGCGGGCGAGCCCTGCGCCGCTGCCTCCTGGCAGCTTCCTGGGCTGAGCTGCCAGGCTGATGCGTAAACGGGGCGACAGCACCTCCCAGGGCCTGGCCCGTTAGCGGGCTCAGTAACTCCAGGCCTGTCCAACCTCAGAGGGTCTACAGTGGGTCTACCCGGGTCCTCCTGGCTGTGGCCCCCTGGGCAGACACCTGTGGCTCGGCTGTGACTCATACTGGGCCACAAGAAGAGTGAAGAAGGCAGGGGGCCAGGAGTGCAGCTGCTGCCTCAGTCCCCAAGGGGTCCCCAGAGCAGGGAACAGCCGAAAGTCACCTCGGCATGAGGATCACAGCCGGGCTTGTTCCCGCAACCAGCTGCGCGTCCCCCCGTCTGGGTCTAAGAGCTCTCAGGTTGGGTGGGGTGTCTCAGAGGCTTTGTGGCCACCTCTCAAACCCCCAGCCCCGCCGGCTGTGCTGCACTCGCGCTCAGGTCAGTACGACAACACGGGGCTGCCTGCGAAGGCCTTGGCCTGGGGGGTGGTGAGGCTGCCCTTTGGCGCTACCTGAAGGGGAAGGGTTTGTTCAGCAAATCAACAGTGTCAACAGAGCGACAAGAGGACAGTTTACCCAGCTTAAAAGAACAACCAATTCAGGCACTTCAAAGACAGACGACTGACATCCAGCCCAGGGACGGGGAAAGCCAGGATGGGCCGGGACAAATACTCTCATCCACTCAGAGCCAGCAGCATGCGTCTGTCCCAGCCTCAGACCCAGTGCGAGGAAGTCAGAACACGTCCATTTCTTTGGTAGAAATCCCAGTGACCAACCTAGGATTCAGCCTGACCTCCCACCGGTGCCAGGGCCCACCTGTCCCCAAGCAGCCCTGTGCAGAGGGGCCAGGTGAGTGGGCGAGTGTCCTGTGGTCAGGGGACCCCACCTCGGCAGGGCGAGCTCTTTGGGTAGAGGGTCCCAGGTGGCATTCAGGCCTGGCCTGACTGGAGACGCCCTGGCACTCGCTGCCAGAGGATGCCCAGCCCGAGACCGGGCGGGGCCTTGCAGCCATGCCTGAGCGACTCTCGGGGTGGGAACTTCGGTGTGAGCGTCGGAGGCCTGGCCTCCCCAGTGCACCCCAAGGCCCACTTAAGCCAGGACCCCAGGTTCTCCCTCCAGGAAGCTGTGAGCCCAGAGAGGTGCCTCCATTGCTCAGGTGAGAGAGGTCCCCAGGTCAGCCCTCCAGGGACAGCTCCCAGCCCAGGAGAGCCGAAGATCCACAGAGAGTGTCAGGCTGCCCGGAGGGAGGGGGCAAGCCCCTCGGAGGCGTCCACAACCCACCTGACAGACACCCACTCAAAGAAGCAGCTTTGCATCAGGGAGGGAGTGGGGAGAGGGCAACGCTGAGCCTGATTCACTCTAAAGAGTTAATGACTACACGTCCCCATCCCGGCTCCTGAGCATGGGGGAACGTGCAGGGAGGCTGAGGGGCCATCTTTCCCAGAACGCTTCCCTCCCAGGGGCAGAAAGAGACTTGTAGCAAAAGGGGACCACTGGATGGAGAAACACGGAGAAGGGGGTTTCTGTTCCCAGAATTCCACAGGTCTCAGAGATGCACAGAAGGCGCCCCCAACCCCGATGCCAGGACCATCTAACCCCCTCACTAGGGATGGGCAGGTGCACAGATGCTAATGCTGACCGCCTGATCAGGAGGGACCACTCTGCAGCCTCCCTGAGCCCCAAGGGTAACTTAGGAGTACCCCGTCTGCATCCAAGAGCAGGGACCGGGCCCCCAGCCCCACCCCATCTCACAGAAGGCTGAGTGCCTCCCGCCAGGGGCATGACCAGCACCTGAGGGTCCAGAGAAAGGTCTGCCCCGCCACCCCACCCCCAGGGGAGGACCAGAAGCAGGCGGACAGCACAGCAGGGTCAAGGGTCCAGCCCCGCTTCCCCCACACCCAAAGCCTCACTTCCCCAGCTGCCCCCGGCCCTCGCTGCTCCTCCTGCCTGGGGCTGCGTCGCCTGCTGCCCCGTCCAGCCCGTCTGCCTGCTGGCTCCACGGTGGACTCCCTCCAAGGCCACAGCGGGCCTGGTGCACCCAGGCGGGGCATTCCGACGGCACCAGGCCTCGTGCGCAGCAGGCGAGTCAGGCGTCCGCCCTTCTCTCGAGCCCCAAACCGCCTGCCCTCGGTCTGGTTCTAAAGCAGCATGTCTCCACTGCTGCACAAGTGGGGCCTGCGTCTGCCTGCCTCCAGCCCTGGCCCCTAGCAAGCACGCGCTGAAAGGCCTCTCCCTCCACATTCCTGCAGCGCCACGCACGCGGGCCGCTCAGCTCCGCAGCCCTCTGCGCTCCTGCTCGGGGCCAGCGGACGCTTGGTGGCTGACATGAGCTGAGGCCTGGGGACAGGAGCAGCTAACCAAGGGCAGCAGCCGAGGCCACAGCCCATCAGGCCATCCTAACTAATTCACCAGGGGACACACCAGGACCCCCTCAAGGGGGCTCTGTGGCTGTGGGGAGGCAGTGACACAGGCCTATAAAAGAGCACCGATTCTTCCAGGAAGCCTTCCAGACAGCCGACACCCCCAACACCCACCTCTTCTGAACTTCTGTCCCAGACTGTACAAGGACTCGGATGCTGGTGCCCACCGCTGGCCAAGCCCTGCCAGTCTCAGGTGGGTACCATCCAGCGCTCAGAGGAGTGAAGCACGGAAACACACTACAGCGTGGATGAACCTCGGAACCATGCTGAGCGAGAGCAGCCAGACGCGAGAGGCCATGTCGGTGGGACGATTCCATCCAGACGAAATGTCCAGGACAGGCAAACCCAGAGACGGAGGGTAGATCAGGACTCGCTGGGGGCTGGGGGAGGGGCTGGGGAGTGCCTGCTTAACGGGTGTGGGGTTTGTTTGGGGTGATGACAAAGTTCTGGAAGTAGATGAAGGTGACGGTTGCACAACTTTGTGAATGTCCTGAACGTCACTGAAATGTATACTGTAAACGGCTAAAAGCGCAAAATTTATAATTTGCGTCGTTTACCACCGAAACGCCTATACATGTATACATCCATCCCCCGCCCCCATCTAGCCATCAATGTCCTCGTATTCTCTGCAGGGTGGGGTGGGGCGAGGCCCCAAGGAGATGCCAGGAGGAGAAGCCGACTGTGGCCACTTCAGAAAGGGCATTCCTTTGCCTGCCCGTCCCTCCTCCGCACCGTGATCACTGCGCCCTCCCGAGCAGGTGCGTCCCCAGCCCAGCAGGCTGGGGGTGAGAACACCAGAGCCCAGAGCGAGCCCCAGACCAGCAGAACCAGCCCTGCCGCGCGGCCAGGCCGGACTCCCTGGCACCTCGCCCCCACCACGCTGCTGCCCACCACCACCACGCAGGCAACTGCAGGCCCGTCCCTGCGTCCTGCTGGGACACAGCTGGAAGGGAGCTCCAGGGGCCACCTAACCCAACCCCCTCACATACCAAGGGGGAAACTGAGGCCCAGGGAGATGTGTGTCTAGGAAGCATAGCAAACCAAAGCCAGGCCCGCGCGGTATCTTCTAGACCATCCACAGTGGGGCTCGGGGTGAGGCCCACACACCCCCCAGGGACGCCAAGCCCCAGCCCCGCCAGCAACCTTCAGGACCATCAAATGCATCCCGGCCTGCAGTCACGATGCCCCGAGGCCAGCCGCTCATTAACGCCTCTGGAAAGTTTTGGATATGTCTGCACATGAAGATGAAGGCTGATGTGACGTAAGCTGGACTCAGATCCCCACCCCCGCCCCGCCCCGCGTCTTCACCTCTCAGCCTCAGTTCTTCCCACTTGTAAACTGGGGGGGGGGGGGGGGGGGAAGCAGAGCTGGCCACCACCTGGAGGGGGTGTGAGCCATTGAGTAAAACGTCTGCCGGGTTTTACGATGCCGGATAAGAGCAGCTGTCTATGTGTGGAGTTATTACTGTTGTGTTATTGAGCAAAGTAAGGCAGACACTCAATCAGCTCGATAGAGCCACATCCTTTCGCTATTTATAGCTGAGACACGAAACAGGAAAGGTGCCCTCCCCACGCCCGGAGGGTGCGACCCCTCGGTCCAGCCAGGCACTGCCCAGCGGGCCCCATCTGCCATCAAAGGTGCAGTGAACGAGGAAGGGGGCCAGCTCCCGGCTCCCACGGGTCCTTCAGGCTGCGACCTGGCACTGGGGATGGCGCAGTGACACCCTGCAGACCCCTCCTCCGGCGCCCAGCCTCTCGGGTCCCAGCACTGGGCCTGTGCCCCCAGCTCTCAGCCGCAGCCCAGCCGTCCCGCGAAAGCCCTGCTCCACCCTCTTCCTGCTAAGGGCAAAGTTTTCTTTCACTCCCTTTAAAAAAAAAATATTAGTTTTTCAATGGGAAAACTGTTGGCTGCTGTTCAGAGGCAGGCCCGGCCCAAGGAGGCAGCTTCCCTTAAGGACCTCGTGTTCCTGGACGTGTCCGCACAGTTGGTGTCAGCAGGTGAGACTGCAGCTGACGCTGTGCATCGAACAAGTGTTTTTCTAACCCCTCGTCCTTGAAGCCGGGCGCTGCATAAACAGAGGAAGTCCTGCAGCAGGCCTCCGCTCAGCCTAGGGGTGAGGAGGAGAATTAACCTGTTCCACTCCCAGCCTCGCCCCAGACTGGCAGGTGACTCAGTGGAAACAGCGGACCAGGTGACAGAAGACGCATAACGTTCCGTCCCTCCGCCGCCGAGTCACTTTCCGCCTGAACCTCCTCTTTTCAAGGGAAGTCATAGTCCCGGCCCTGCTTCCTCGCAGAGCGGCCAGGGTGGGCCTGGGGCATGCCAGGACGGTGCAGTGGTTAGGAACACACGCTCTGGAGAAAAACAGGCAGCGTTGGGCTACTCTGTGCTGTGTGATCCTGGGGCCAAGCGCCGACTTCTCTGTGCTCCCACTTACTTTCCAATGCCTGATCTATACAGTGTTATGGGGTTGCTGGCAGCCGTGTCAGACTGTGTTCAGAGCCACGCCGCCCCACCCACTGCACTCACTTCCATCTGAAATGTCAGACGCATGTGCTGTTGCCTCTCCTGCCCCCCACAGGCTAGAAAGGCAACTCTGTGAGGTCAGGGGTTGTGTCTGATCCGAGCCTGCAGCGCCAACGCCTGGAGCAGAACCTGGCACACAGCAGGCGCTCAGAAGCATCTGAGGAAGGGAGTAAAGGGGCTGCTGGTTGGAGCCTGGGTGGGCGATAAGATCCTCGGAATGGGTGAGCCCCTCCCCAGGCAGCCCCCGGCCCCAGAACCCCCACCCAGCCTTGGGGTCTCTGAGTTAACTCACGAGCCTACTAAACATCCAAGAATGAGGATCCTGAAACCAGCACTGTCAGCTCAGAATGAGAAGGCGGGGAGGAAGCACACGCCCGGGGCCTGCTGCCCGCCACTCTTACGCAAGCCTTGCTCACCAAGGGATCAACCTGCCTCAGCCGGCGCTGCAAACGGGACTGAGCTCAGGGGACCCGATGACGCGGGGTCACAGCGACGGAGCCAGGCCTCAACCTCGGGGTGGCCCGAAGCTAACACGCTCCCCCCACCCACCGGCAACCTTCCTTCCTCCCGCTGCCCTGGGCCTCACAGCTCCTGCGCTCTCCTGGGCGCTGCCTGGCGAGATGCTGACCTTCTCCCAGGGGAGGGAGCCCTGCAGGCGCCCGGAGGCCCCCAAATGCAGACTCGCCCAACAGACAACAGTCCCTGCAGGCCTTCTACCCCGACCCTGGGCAAAAGACAAGACGGGGAGCCCCCTTCCATGTCCCCCTCTGCACTGAAGGGGCCGGCGAGGAGGCTGGAAATGGGCAGAGGGCCACACTGACGCCCCTTGGACTGCCCGTGGGGCCACCAGCCTCCCATCAGAGATGGCTGTCTGCCCACAGGGACGTGCAGCGAAGCCCTTCCTCTGCGGCCCCTGCCAGCTACGCCTCGGCCACCCCGTGCCTTCCCAGGAAGCGTTCGCATACTGAGGTCTCTTCTGGTCCTGAGCCCTGCAGCCACCTGACCGGCAGCCTCTGGGGAAGGTTCCTGCACTTTGGGGTGGAAAGAGATGATTCAGCAGGCACTGACGAGCTTGGCACCGCGACACCGCTGTTTCCCATGCCCCGTCCGCGGGGAGCCAGCAAACCGGCGCGGAAAGTCAAGGAACTTCCCAAGGGTCCCGGATGGATGCTGCCGGGCTGGATTCACATCCAGGTCGGGGATCCAGAAGCCTGCCCGCCTCCACGCCCCACACACCTTCGAGGAAAGAAGGCAGCTCCCCCCTCAGCCAGAAGAGTGGACCGCCAGGGCCCCCAGGGAATGGTGGGCGCCAGCAGGAAGCAGTATCCCCAGGCGCAGAGGGAGCCAGGGCCCTGCCCAGAGCGGCCACAACACCCCACGAGCACCGTGAGCGTGGACCACGCCTCTCCACAGCAGGGCCTGGCTGGGCTGGTCCCTGCTCTGGTCCCCAGCCCCCCGCACAGTGCCGCCCAGAGGTGGGGCCTCTGAGGACGGTGCTTCCGTTCTGCCTTCCCAGTGGATCTGGGGGGTGTGCACAATGGGGTCTCTGTGGGCCGAGTCGGCTGAGTGCCAGGCCAGACTGAGCCAGGCTTCCCGCCAAGGAGGAGGGGGTGCCAGGCCCCAGGGAAGAGACAAGGCTGGCACCCCAAGTAGCCCAGGCTTGGGGGATGGAAGAGCAGGCCGTGCTATTGCTCTGTTCCTATGAAGTGTCTTACTCTGATGCCGGGTGTGGGGGTGGGGGAGAGGCTGCAGCAGCCTGTACCCCAAAGCACCCTCAGTCTGGTCCAGGAAGCATGTGGTGTGGGCTTCAGCCCAGGGAGATGCCAGGGCCCCCTGGGCCAGGCTGTGCCTCCTCCCTGGGGACACGGAGGAGGGATGGCGCCCCCTGCCCCAGCGCCGCTCTCCGTCCTGTCCTCTCCAGCCTCTGCAGAAGCACGGAGACTCCCGCCCTCCCGCCCCCCAGGGGTGAGTGGCACCGTGGTCCGGAGAGTGGTCCGGGAGGAGTGCGCCGTGGCGGGTGGGGAAGGGAGTCATGCATTCTGGGAAGCCGCGCATAATTAATCAGACAGTATTAATCCGCCTCCCCCAACAATAGCCACTGCACTTCCACTGAATCCCAGCTGTCGGTCTCTGAATGAAAGGAAACAAGATTTAGGGCATCAAGCGTCGGTGAGGCTTCTGCAGGAGGAGAAAAAGGCCCCAAAAACGCAAAAAAAAAAAAAAAAAAAGTAGTGTGCATTCATTAGCATCTCACAAAGACACAATCCGCTTTGTCCATTAAACTGCTCACAGACCTGCTTAATTGGCTTCAGTGCCGGGAAGGGGGTGCGGTGGGAGGAGGGGCTGCTCGCCCACCGGCTGGGCAGGCAGTGAGCCCCAGTGAGCCCGGGCTGGGGTTGTCAAGGGAATGGGCCCTCGCCGGCTGGAATGAGGGCGGGGAGCCACTTCTTCCTCTGCTGCCTCGAGGCGGCAGGGGGGGGGGGGGGGGAGGCTTTTCTCCAGCCACCAAGCACCTCCTCATTATTCCCATCAGGGAAGAACTCAAGTTGAAGGGCATCGGGCACAGCAGAAAAACTTCCCCGAGGCTGGCGGGTACTCGGGGGGGGGGGGGGGCAAGGGGCGATTCTAAATGGGTTCCTCGCCCGAGTCAGAGCGAACCAGACGTGCGCCCTCCGTTTCACAGCTGAAGACCCAAGGCCGGGAGGGTGAAGGGCCAGAGGGTCAGGGGGTCGGAGGCACAGATGCCAGGACAGGAACCAAAGTTCCGGCAGGTACTCCTACCCCCACAACCCGGGGAGATGGGCACAGCCAATAAGATGAGTTCTCTCCCCAATCTCACCTGAGGCCAGAGAGAAGCAAGCTGGGGAAGGCAGAGGGCTGAGAGGATGGGTTTGACTTTGAAACAGTCAATTCCTTGCTGAGAAGCACTGCCTGCCTGGAGGAGAGGCTGGGCTACCAGGAGGAGAGAAATCACCTGTCCAGAGGAGAGGCTGGCCTACCAGGAGGAGAGGCTCACCTGCCTGGAGGAGGCATCACCTGCCCGGAGGAGAGGCTGGCCTACCAGGAGGAGAGGCTCACCTGCCCAGGGGAGATGCTCCCAGCTGGCAGGGTGGTGGGGGCTGGCTCCTTTAGAAACGCTCTAGAACCTCCCAGGCAGGTCAATTGTTTCTCGGGTACTTAGGAAGATATGGGGTACCAGGGATTCCCACTTGGCACCCCAGGAACCTGAGGTGGCCCACAAAGGAGTGCTCGAACCCCCAGTGGCCAGACCAGCTCCACACGCAGCATAATTGCTGGTGATTAAGTAATTGCCAGACTTCGTCCAATAAAACTAGCACGTGATGGCGCCCAGCCTTCTGGGCCATCTCCAGAAGACAATGGCCTAGTGTTCTGTCCCTGCCGGCCAGCCGCTGCAGAAGGCAGGGGCTCCGCTCCCGACAAAAGCAACAGGTCCCCGCAGGGGCGTACTCACATGCAGGCTTCGGTGCCGTTGGCGAGCACTTCACACTTCCCGCCATTCAAGCAGCTCTCGCCGGGCAGGGAGCACTGCAGGCCTGGGGAGGGGCAAGAGGAGAGGTCAGCCCTGAGCTGGGGTGGGGGGGGGGGAAGGGCCCACCCCCAGGGCACCGCCCACCCCTCATCATGCAGGCTCTACCCTGTCCTGGGGTTACTGGGGGCACGGGGCCCTAGGAAGCCCCCGCATGAACCCCAAGGGCCTTCGATATTCTGCCCAGAGTTCCGTAATCAGAAATGGGGTTGAGGAGGAACAGGTTGGCTGGGTGGCAGGTGAACAGGTCATGCTCAGAATGGGGTGAGGTGGCCTGAAACGCCTCCTGGACAGCAGTGGAGAAAAGGAGAGATGATCCTGGGCCATTTTCCCTAACTCTGCACCTCCCACCCCGTCTGCACTGGGGAGCCAGGCTGGGCCGGGGCCCCTATCCAGCCACCAGGATTGTCCTGCTGTTCAAACACGTTCTGCGAGGGGGCAGTGCTGGGGGGGAGGTGGCCACACTCAGCTCCCCCGCTCGTGGGAAAATGCGACAGCTGCAAGGCCGGCCGCCCCGCCCGCCAACAAAGCGCTGGCCGGGGAATCAGAGCAGCCCATTGTCGTGCCAGGGCCGCCTCCTGGGGCACCAGGACTGCACCCTGGGGGCCTGGCCCCGCCTGCATGGACACCCAATACCTGCTTCTGCGGTGGGCATCTTTAGGGGCAGCCCTCTGCCACACCCAGGGGAGGGGGATGGCGATGCCCCATTCGGAATTAATTTGACCCCAGTCCCAAGATGGGGTCAATTAGTCAAGCTCCTTCTCCCCATCATACAGGGCTGTGTAAATTAAGCTCCTCAAGGGTGCGGACCGGGTGTGACTTAGAACCCTACCTTCTGGAAATGGGGAGCTAACTCTCACCTCCAACTTTTGGGAGGAAAAGAGAAATTAATCACTCTAGATTCCCCGGAGACCCCTTCAATGGGAAGTGGAGCAATGAGCGCCCTCTTCCCTACGTCCCACTCCACCCCTGCAAGACTTGCAAACTTGAACTCGGCAAAGCGAAAGTCCCACCAGTAGCAGCGGAGTCTTCCACACATCCGCCCCCCCAAACTGTCTACGAGCCGGGATAGGGGGCGACGATCCGGCGTCGGGGGGACACCGGCGGCCGAGGTGGCCAGGGGCCCGGGAATCCCAGCCTCGCCCAGCCCTGCGCGATCTCTCCGAACGGGTAGGACACCGGGCCCGCCTCGCGCCCCGCTGCCCACCGCGCCCCGCAGCCCGCTCGGGCCGCGCGGGTCTGCAAAGGCGAACGCAGCGCCCCGGACTCCACACTCCGCGCCCCAACATCCGCCCCCGGCGCGGGCCAGAGGCGAAGAAAAAAGATAAATGGCCCCCAAAGCAACAGGAAACCAAAACCGACTCGATTCAAATCGAAAAGTAGTAGGCAGTTCGCCCGCCCGCCCCAGCGGCGAGCCCCAGGCGCGGCTGGTGAAGGGCGAGCCCAGGGCTGGGCCTCCGGGGCCCCCAGTCCCCCACGCCGGGCTTCAAACCCGGCTCCAGGCGCGGGGCGGGCGAGTCCGCCCCGGCCGGGCAGGCGGTGCGGAGGAGCGTCAGTCCTTCTCCACCAGCCCGGGACTCCCGTCCCCCCTCCCCCGCTCTGGGGCGCCGGTTCCCAGCCACCCGGGGCGCGCGCGTAGGGCGCCGCCAAAGTTTCCGAAGACGCGGAAAGTTGCGGGCTAGCGGGCGGACGGGCGCCTACCTCGTGCGGCGAGCGCGGGCAGCAGCGCCAGGCAGAGCAGGGGCGCCAAGAGCGGCGGCATGCCTGCCCGCCGGCTGCCCGCTGCGCCCGGTGGCGGCCTCTGCGCTGGGCCGACGGAGCTCAGGCGCACACGCGCGCGCCGGACGGTCCCACGGGCGGCGGCGGCCCGCTACTGCCCTCTCCCTCCTGGCTGGCGGGCGGCGCTGGGCTCTCGCGGCCTCCCCGGCCCGGCTCCGCGCCCCGGCTCGTTCCTCCACTGCGCTCGCGCCCGCGCCCGCACCCGCGCCCCGCGCCCCTGCGCTCCCTCCCGCGGCCGAGGCACTAGTGAGGCGCTGGGCTGCCGTGCGCTCCGCCCCCGCCCGCCGGCCCCGCCCCCGGGGCCCCGCCCCCGCCGATCCCTCCGCACCCCGCGCCCCCTCGCTGGCCGCGCCCCTCGACGCGCCCCGACCAGCCCGCGCCTCCTCGGGCTGGGGCGCGCGGCCGGAGCCCTGGTCTTCCCGGCTTGGGGGCCGCGGCGGTGCAGAGGCGGGTCGGCGGCAGGCGCTAGGGACTACTTCTCGTTGGAAAGTTTTCAGAGGCCAAAAGTTTGGTCCGAGGCTGCGGAAGGATCCTGCTCTGGCTGCTGCCGCTCTCGGCAATTGTAAAGATTTGCATCTCAATAGCGAAAAGGCGCGGGCGGAGTAGGGAAAGGAGAGCCTGCGGGGGGCCGTGCACCGCGGGGAGCCGGGCCCCGGGGAGGTGGGGAGGAGCGACCGAGGCCAACTTTGGGGGACCGCAGGCCCGGGGCAGAGGCTCTGGGAGAAGTTGCGCCTTCAGCAGCCGTGGGGTGCGCCCTTCGCCCCGGGGCTCCACTCCCAGGAGCCCCGCGGTCATAGCTTTAAGCCTTCAGGCGACCGAGGCCAGACACCCCTGGCTGTGACGGCTGGGGCGCTTGACCCTGAGGGATGGTGGCGCCCCGGCCGCAGCCTCTGGAAGGGGGGCTCTGGGTGCCCCAAGGGAGCAGCCTGGGGCCGACACCTGGCCGGACGGATTGCGCACCCGCTCCCCCAGGAGGGACCTGCCTCTTGACGTTCCTTGGTCACTGTCCTGCCCCTTTTCCTGGCGCCTCCCGCCTAAGATGTCCCGCAAAGTGCGGGCAGGTCAGATAGACCCGCTGCCAGCGCCGGTGCAGCCCAGGGCCCCTCCCACGCGCTCCTTCCGGGTGATTTATTTCTCGCTGCCGTGCCAGATTTGAGCATCCTGTGCCAAGCCAGGTTAAGCTCTGGAGTCCAAAATGCCTGCCGTAGTCCTTAAGAAACCAGACTTCACAGCCTCACACTGGCAACAGACAACGACTAATCATCCCAACACACAGTAATGAGGGTGATGGCAGGAGGTGCACCCACCCAGCCCTGGCATCCTGGTGGCCTTCCTGGAGTACGTGATGCCAGAGGGGGGCCTCACAGGCTGAGAAGGACCTAGCTGGGTGAAGGGCATGGGGCAGGAGAAACCATAGGACTGCAGAAATCCCGGAGGCTGAGAGAGAAGCAGCCCTCGCCAGGGAGGTCCAGAGAGGCGGGCAGAGTGGGGTGCCTGGTGGCAGATTGCACACCTGACCCTGGCCCGCCCTTCTTGGCACACCTGTTGCCGGACACTAGTGGCAGCTGGGATGCTGTTGTGAGCACAGCCAGTCCAGGCCTGGGCAGCTGCTGCTGGGGCCTCCCTCACCCGCCCCCTCCTAGAGGCTGGTGGCACTTCTCAGAGCCTGGGGTAACTTCTCTCAGGGTCAGTGCCCGGGAGAGGAGGCGCCTGGAGGCAGCAGAGATGTTTATATAACAGCAGCCCTGCAGCCTGGAGGAGCAGATTTTCCGTACAAGGAAGAGGGGTGCTTCGAAGTCCCTCCCCTGCCCCCCCCATCTCAGCCTCTGGCTCTGTGCACCATATCCCCTCTCTACTCCCAGGGATGGACTGAAGGCCCCAGGGCGGGCGCTCCTCGGAGAGCCACTGCCTGTGTGCCCTCCCTAGGAGCCCCCTGTCTCTGCCAATAGGCCCCAGGCCAGAAGTAAAGGCCCGTCCAATCCTGGCTTGGGATCGAGTTCTCACCCTTCTGCCAAGGAGCAGCACCAGAGGAGGGAGCGCTAGAGGAGGGGAGGGGGGAGCAGGGGAGGGGGGAGCAGGGGAGGAGGGGAGGAGGGAGCAGGGGAGGAGGGAGCGCTAGAGGAGGGGAGGGGGGAGCAGGGGAGGAGGGAGAGAGGGAGGAGGGGAGGGGGAGCAGGGGAGGAGGGAGAGAGGGAGGAGGGGAGGGGGGAGCAGGGGAGGAGGGAGAGAGGGAGGAGGGGAGGAGGGAGCAGGGGAGGAGGGAGAATGGGAGGAGGGGAGGAGGGAGTAGGGGAGGAGGGAGAGAGGGAGGAGGGGAGGGGGAGCAGGGGAGGAGAGAGAGAGGGAGGAGGGGAGGAGGGAGGAGGGGAGGAGGGAGAGAGGGAGGAGGGGAGGGGGGAGTAGGGGAGGAGGGAGAGAGGGAGGAGGGGAGGAGGGAGCAGGGGAGGAGGGAGAGAGGGAGGAGGGGAGGGGGGAGCAGGGGAGGAGGGAGAGAGGGAGGAGGGGAGGGGGAGCAGGGGAGGAGGGAGAGAGGGAGGAGGGGAGGGGGAGCATGGGAGGAGGGAGAATGGGAGGAGGGGAGGAGGGAGAGAGGGAGGAGGGGAGGGGGGAGCAGGGGAGGAGGGAGAGAGGGAGGAGGGGAGGGGGAGGAGGGAACAGGGGAGGAGGGAGGAGGGAGGAGGGAGCAGGGGAGGAGGGAGTGAGGGAGGAGGGGAGGGGGGAGAGAGGGAGGGGGGAGGAGGGAACAGGGGAGGAGGGAGAGAGGGAGGAGGGAGGAGGGAGCAGGGGAGGAGGGAGAATGGGAGGAGGGGAGGGGGGAGGAGGGAGAGAGGGAGGAGGGGAGGGGGGAGCAGGGGAGGAGGGAGAGAGGGAGGAGGGGAGGGGGAGGAGGGAACAGGGAAGGAGGGAGGAGGGAGGAGGGAGCAGGGGAGGAGGGAGTGAGGGAGGAGGGGAGGGGGAGAGAGGGAGGAGGGAGGAGGGAGCAGGGGAGGAGGGAGAATGGGAGGAGGGGAGGGGGGAGCAGGGGAGGAGGGAGAGAGGGAGGAGGGGAGGGGGGAGCAGGGGAGGAGGGAGAGAGGGAGGAGGGGAGGAGGGAGCAGGGGAGGAGGGAGAATGGGAGGAGGGGAGGAGGGAGTAGGGGAGGAGGGAGGAGGGGAGGAGGGAGTAGGGGAGGAGGGAGAGAGGGAGGAGGGGAGGGGGAGTAGGGGAGGAGGGAGAGAGGGAGGAGGGGAGGGGGGAGCAGGGGAGGAGGGAGAGAGGGAGGAGGGGAGGAGGGAGCAGGGGAGGAGGGAGAATGGGAGGAGGGGAGGAGGGAGTAGGGGAGGAGGGAGGAGGGGAGGAGGGAGTAGGGGAGGAGGGAGAGAGGGAGGAGGGGAGGGGGAGTAGGGGAGGAGGGAGAGAGGGAGGAGGGGAGGGGGGAGCAGGGGAGGAGGGAGAGAGGGAGGGGGAGGAGGGAACAGGGGAGGAGGGAGAGAGGGAGGAGGGAGGAGGGAGCAGGGGAGGAGGGAGAGAGGGAGGAGGGGAGGGGGAGTAGGGGAGGAGGGAGAGAGGGAGGAGGGGAGGGGGGAGCAGGGGAGGAGGGAAGTCTTACCTGGTCTGCCCAGGGTGCCAGCTCTGCTCTGGGCCCCCGCCACCCCCATGAGCCGGGCACTCTCATTAGCCCATGGTACAGAAGGGGCAAGCGGACACATAGCCCCCCAAACCCTGTGCCATCCACCGCCTGGGGTATCCCAGGACAACAGGGGCAGAAGAGACCCCAGGAAAGCCAGAAGAGGCTGGGGCTGGGAGGGGCTTGTGCGTGAAGCCTGGGACAAGGCCTGGGCTGGGCCTCCCCTCCCCAGAGGTCTGAGGTCTCTGAAGGGGCCAGGCAGCTGGACCCTGGTGAGTGGGTGGGAAGCTCTTTCATTCACAAATTAGGCCCGAGATTTCTGGCTTCCCCCTCTCCCTCTCTATCAACTTTCTCAGGCCTGGGGTTTGAGGAAGGGGAGGGTTGGGGGTCCTGATGGCCTAGGGGCTGGAGACCCTCTCCCACGGGGTGTGGCCTACGGGCAGCCCTGGACCGGGGAGGCTGGGGAAGTGAAGGAGAGATGGAGAGGAGGTGATATGGCCCGCTGCTCCAGAAACGGCAAGAAGCAGAATTGGGCTGCAACGATGCGAAGTCACTTTGGGCCTCCTGTCCTGGCTTACGGCTGGGGCCAAGACAAGGTTCGCAGGGCAGTCCCCCAAACAGGCAGCTGAATGGAGAGGGCACCTGGAACCAGGGGGGTGAGGCTGCATGCCCGGCTTGCAGTGGGGAGTGTCCAGTGGCCACTTCCTTCTCCGGGGCCACCTCAGGTCCCGGGCATCTCCCCTGGGTCGGCTTGCCAGGCCCTGAAGGGGACAAGGACCTCACGCTCCGTCTGCTCCCCAGGCAGACTGAGTTGGGGCAGCTTGTCTCTCTCCTGCCTCCAGAGATACCAGGGTGCCGTTGTCAGGGTGGACTGGGGCGGCCGTGCTGACATTGGCCCATTCCTGCCCCCAGAAGGAAACCCATCCCAGCACCCTCCTGCGGCGGGGAGGGGTCAGCAGTGACGTGGTCTGCGTGGCGTGGGGGCCGGTCAGCATGTATGAAGCTCCCCAGGATGCTCAGGTGCAGCCAGGGCTGAGAATCCCAGTCCGGGGGGACCGGTCACCTTCCTTCCTCCAGGGATGGTCTTGCTGCTTCAAGTGCCCCCCTGCGACCCCTGAGCCCACGGTGGGGTAGCATCATTCTCTGGATTCTTCAGAGACCTTGCGATGCGACTGGCTTGGGGTCAGGCCAGGTCGCTGCTTTGGTCTTCCTGGGCAGGCCATGGTGGGCTGTCTGTGTCCATGACGGGGCTGGGTATGCGTGATGGCTGCCGCCCTCCCTGCTGTGACGTATTGTTCACAATGTGGGGGCAGCAGGTCAGACTTAGGGTGCAGGCACGGGCCTGCTTGGTGGGGGTTGCAGTGGCACTAAAGCAGAGAGGGGGGTGTTGGGGGAAGGGCTTAGAGGCTGAGCTGAGGGTAGGGGTGGCCTGTGACAGGTGCACGGGCCTGACCTAGCTAGGGGGTCCGGGCGGGGGCAGCTGTGGGAAGATTCCAGAACACAAGGGGTAGGGCCCCTCCCCCTTTTGAAATGGATTGTACAACATGTCTGACCTGCTTACAAAGAGAGGGCCTGGGGGCCTGAGAAGGATCCAGACTCTTATCTCACCCTCTGTCCACCGCAGCCAGGCCCAGGCCCAGCACTGGACTCTGACCTGCTGGCCCGCAGAGGGACCATCACTGACCCCTGGGCCTCAGTTTCCCCCTCTACCAAATGATTTCTAAAGTCCTGCCTGACTTTTTCCACTTAAAACCAACTGGGAACATCTCCCAGAGGTTTGAGCATTTTTCTAGGAGGTGGCTTCCATGACTGTGTGGCATTGCTTCAGGTGGACGGGCCAGGGCTGGCTGCCCAGTCCCCTGTGCTGGATCCTCGGCTATGAGCAGTGTCTCCACGTAGGCGTGAGCGGGGGTGGGGCTCCTTTAGCTCCTCATGGATCTTTCCTGAGGATGGATTCAGGCCAACCTTGAGGGCTTCCCTCTCGTTCTGGGAAGGGAGTGGGTAGCCTGGGGTCTAGAGTTTGATTCCCTGCCTGCCCCTCTCCCCCATGCAGGGGTCTACTGCCCCCAGGCCCGGGTGTGCACCCAGCTGTCTGCACTGGGAGGGGGCTGGCTGGGCTCATCTGCAGGTGCCGGGCATCTCCCCTGTCAGCTTCTCCAGGCCTGATGGCGGATGCCTCCTTGTGCCTTGCACCCCAGGCAGTCTGGGTCGGTCTGTTCTCTGCTCCTCCTGCATGTCTTGCTCCCTCCCTCCTCAGCCTTCGCCTCCTCCAGGAAGCCATTCCAGAGCCCCTGGGCCTCCCCACTCCCTGCACCCATCATATGGCATTCCAGGGGGATGTGCGGTCCATCCCAGGGGGATGAGCCATCTCAGATGCAGGGACCCGTCACTGTGTGCCCCGCCCCTGATGCAGGCTGACCCACAGTTAAAAGAAGGCTCAGTGAATGCGGGGCTCTGCACAGGGCCCTGCACTGCTGTGGGTCCTGTCCACCTGTCGGCCACAGCGGTCACTGCTTGGGAGCCCCAAGGCCTCGTGGCAGCTCAGGGCCAGGGCACGGGTTGGCTGTGAACCCCTCTGCTGCCCACGAGGCCCAAGAAGGAGGGTCAGCATCCCAGAGGCAGGCGCAGAGGCTGGGGAGTGTGTTGCCCGGGCAAGTCCCCTCACAGGTAGCCTGCCTCCCGGAACAGGTGAGCTGACTAGTCCTGGCTGGTGCAGGTTCCGAGGGCCGTGGGACTGGCCCCCGGGGCCCACTTGGTACTGTCATTTGAGATATGGACTTTGGGGCAGCCAGGGCAGTGCAGGCCCTTACAGAGACCACCTGCCTCTCCCCGCAGACCTTGGACTGCTGGGAGCACAGACCCCAGCAGCGTGGTGGCCCTGGGTGTGGTCTCCCAAGCCCCGAGAAGGAGGGGCCTGCTCAGACCTCTCCAGGCCCCTGGATCCCCTCAGCTGCCCACAGAGCCTGGCCTGAGCTGGGCCTGGGTGGGGTCACTCGGGGTTCAGCTGCTTGCCTCTGGGTGCACCCGGGACACGAGCAGCCTCGGAAGAGGAAAGGGCCAGCCAGGGACTCCAGGGCATCCTGTGTGTTGGTGAAGGGTGCTGAGAAGTGGGCTGGCCCTGCCAAAATCAGGGGGCTGCGTGGAGCAGGGACATCAGCGGGTTGGCCTCAGAGCTGACATCTCCAGGCAGGGGCTGGCCGAGGGGACCGGGGCCCCGAGGGGGAAGTTGCCACCATGCCCATTTTAAGGGCGGGACACTCATTCTCTGAGTGGGGTTGTGGAGCCTGGCCTGGCATCCGAGTCTGCCCACACCAGTCCCCACCCCATGGATCTGGGGACCCCTGCAGGTCCTGTGGGGAGGGCCCCCCCAGGAGGACGAGGACGGCTCTGGAGAGCTGCCACCTTGCCTGGCCCTGCCGGCTGCAGCTCAGAACTTTCTCCAAAAAGAAAGGGCCCCAAGGGACGAAACTGCTGGGGCCCCACCCCTTGGGTTTAGGTACGAATGGAGCCTCCAAAGGCCTGAGTCACTCTCGGAAAAGCCAGCCAGCCTGTCTCTCCTCCCTCGTTTCCTCCCTCTCCCCCTTTTTCCTTCCTTCCTTCCTTCCTTCTTTCCCTCTTCCCTCCCTCCTACCATCTCTCCCTCTCTCCTTCCCTTTCTTCCTTTCTGGGGTTAAAAATAGCTGGAAATTTCCCTTTAAAAAAAGTCCCTCTTTATTTTTACGGGGCAGATATAGGCTTCCCACAGCAGAATCCTTCTGGCCCAGCAGCAACATTGAAGAGAAGCACGGAGCCCCTGCAGACTGTCCCCCCCCACCTTCCCCCTCTGCTCCCCGTCCCCCAGGTGGGGCCTCGCATCCTTGGCCTCCACCATCGCCTGCGGGAACTCTCGGCCCCGAGGCAGTTTCTCAGGGCGGCCTGGGTTTCCTCTCATTTGCTCCAGACACATTTAAACATGTTTAGAACTTCCGTCCTCCCCCACACTCCCCCCACGGCCCCCTGTGAAAAAGAAAATGGGCCTGGAAATCGGGGTTTGGGTTACAGAGAGCCCAGGGAATCACGCTCCTGAAGTGCAACGGAGCACAGCCCCCGGCAGGTACGGCACAGCTGTGAGTCATTTTCACGTCTCCAGGGGGAAGGGAAAACCCCAACGGTCCTGAAGGAAGACCAGAATTCTTCTATATTTCTGCCTTGACAGCTAAGGAAAAAACTTGCCAAAAACCAGAGGCTCTGCGGAGTGTTGGCGTGGGAATGTTAGTTTAGACGGAGACTTGCTCCGGGCCATTTAAATAAAAACAGGCACTTTGGTGGCGAATGCCAGTGGGCCCTGCCTGCCATCCGAGCTTCTGCGACGAGGGGTGGGGGGGGTTGCAACCTCCCTCTCTCTCCTCTTTCTGTGGGCCCCTCCAGCCTCCTTATCGGCACAATCGGGCTTTGCTGGTAAACACTTGGTGCAATAATTTTCAAAAATTGCCAGGAAGGTCGTCTTTCATGTGGCCGCGACTGCGTTGGCCCGGCTGGAAGAGAGGACCGCCTAATGCCGCCAGAGCCTGCCTCCGAGGGGCTTCCGCCGCTGGAGGGTCTTTGCACAACATAAATCAGAGCCACTATCACCGGGCAGAGGGAGGGTGGAAACACTCGCAGTAATGGGAGAGCCAGCTGTCGTGGGATTCGGCTGCATGCTCCCAGGGGCTCACAGCGACAAGGCGTGGGGCCGGGAGGATCCGGGCCCGGGCTGGTGGACATGGGAACCCAGGGCCACCGCCCATCCTTGCCCAGGATGCTGGTGTCCAGCCAGGTGACCCGCACGCGGGACCTGCATTCAGGGCGGACCCCCTGTGCCGGGGTGACGATAGGGTGCTGAGCACCCACTGTGCGGGCACCTCGCTCCCGTGGCTGCCCCTGAGGCAGGGGTGAGGGGGCCTCACGGGCGTTTTCAATCTTTGGTTCCCACACGTCGTCGTCGAAGGAAAGTTGGTTCCCATCGCCTGAGGGCAGGGCTGGGAGTGGGTGACAGGGGCCCAGGGCTCTGCTGGTGCAGGCGAGCATGCAGGTGGTGGGTAGTTCCCCGTCAGTGACTTTGGGAGAGCAGGAGGGTCCCTCAGTGCAGGGTGCTGGGGGAGGTGGGCAGCTGCGATGAACGTGACAGGTGTCCCCTCATCCCCTCCACGGGGCCTCGGTCCTGGGGACGTCTGTCCTCCTTTCCCCACAGCTGGGGTTCCTGACTGTGGTCGTACTAACATCCGCTCCTCTCATAGAACAGTGAGCCTCGGAGCTAAGGCGAGGGAAGAAGTGTGGAGCAAAGCAGACGCCAGGTCTGCGCTGAGACCCCTGTCCCACCCCCCACAGCCGGCAGTCCTGCGAAGCTGGGGGTGGGGAGAGCCCTTGTCCCTCCAATGGCCTGACCCAGGCTGCTGCAGGGGGCCACTGGGCCCAGGGATCCTGATGTGGAGTGCCGAGCCCCAGGCCGAAGCAGCCTGCCCATCCATCTGTCCCTCCATCCGTCTGTCTGCTCATGTACCTGGGCCCCTCACCAGGCCAGGGCAGTGATCCTGGTCAGCGGTTACAGATGCACTGCCAGTGCTGAGAGGCCTTCTGAGCTGCCCTCTGCCGTTGGCTGAGCCTGGCCCCGGCCCTGGCCCTCGCCTGTGGACCCCCGGCCTGGGCACAGACTGAGAAACAAAACGGAGCAGAGGCCAGGCTAGGTGCTCAGTCCCCAGGAAGCTATTGGAGGGGTTAACAGGGTCTGAAAGAGATCACTGGGTTCTGCATGGAGCAGGCCGGGTGCCCTGGCTGGGGTGGCGAGAGTCAAAATGTGTCCCCAGAGACATGTCGGATAGGTTCTCCCAGGAGCCTAAGATTGTGGCCTTATTCGGAAACAGGGTCTTTGCAGATGTCATCCAGTTAGGTTGAGGTGGGACTGGAGTAGGGGGGCCCTCATCCAAAGACTGGGGTCCTGGGAAGAGGGAAATTCTGACTCAGGAGGAGCCATCCATGTGAGGACAGAGGCAGAGACGGGAGGGAGGCGGCCACCAGCCCAGGAGGGCCAACAACCGCAGGAGCTGGAGGAGGAGGCAGGAGGGACCCTCCCCTGGAGCCTCTGGAGGGAGCGCCGCCTGGATCTCCGACTTCTGGCCTCTGCAAGTGGGAGAATAGATTACTGTTGTCTGAAGCCTCTGAGTTCATGGTCGTTTGTTACTGTGGTCCCAGGAGACTAACCCAAGGGGTAAGAGTGTTTTAACACAGAGAAAGATGGTTTTTGAATTTCACGAGCTTTGCACCAGGCTGTCGGGGTTGGTGAGGGAGAGGGGTGAAGGGTGGGTTGGGGGTTGCAGGAGGTCATGTCCCGAGGTGGCAGAGCCCGCTCAGCGAGGAGGGAGCAAGCCGAGGTTTTCGGGCACCTGCTTCCATGCCGCTTGCTGGCGTGTGGCGGCAGCTGGTCTCCCTGCAGGTGGAACAAGGTGACGAGCCCCCTTTGTGTCTGTTCAGTTGTAGAGGGGGCTCGGCTCGTCCCCACAGCGAGCGGGGCGGGCGCTGCTCGGCTCCCCGGCTCTCCGGGGGCTGGAGGACTCCATGTTCTGCGACCACTAGCCCACAGCGCCCCACCCATCCCGCCTTGGGCCACAGAGAGGGTGAGTGATGACGCGTCCCTCCCGTGAGGGCGGACAGCCTGCTAAAATGTGACGACGCTGAGACTTGAGCCTGCTCTGTCCTCAAACACAGGCTCCAACTGGGCCGACGTGATTGAGGCCAGAACTCCAGGCTTTCCAGAAACACAGAGAAGGAACGTGGCAGCCGACTGCGCTCATGCTACTAGCTATGTCCAGCGGACGCAAGCAGGACAGCCACCCAGAGTCGTTCAAACGTGGAAACCAAACGAGGGTGTTGGGGTTCCATGTGATTCAGGTTAACAGTGAGGATGGCATGATTTCCCTGCTCGTCTGAGCCTGTGCCTCCCCCGGCGCCGCTTCCTTAGGGAGCCGGGCAGTTGGAGGCCCGGCCAGGGCTCCTCCGAGGAGCCGTGCTTCCTGTTTCTGCAGAAGGAGGAAGACAGCGCTTTCTTGCCTCCTCCTGAACTAGCCCCTTGAAAGCCCAGCCTGGGCTGTGCCCGGCGTCCCCACCGGCGGCTGGCTGTGACTTCCTCGCCAATTCCACCTCTTAAGGTGCCGTGAGAGAACCGGGCTCTGCCAAAACTCGGCCTCCCGGCCCAGCCAGCGGCCAGGGGCCAGGCAAAGGGACCGAGGACCCTCGACCCATGGCTGGCGGCTGGCCTCGTCAGCTCCTCTTCTTGTGTGAGAACGTGGCGCTGGCTTCCAAAGGAGCCTGGACAATAGGGAGGCAGCTCCCGCGGAGCAGCCCAGCTCCTGCTGGCAGCTGCCGGCCTTCGCACCCCTGTGAGGGGTCAGGCGGGGCGCGCTCAAGGCCGCTGCGCTCAAGGCCACCGCGCTCAGGGCCACCTCGCTCAGGGCCACTGGGGGAGAGGCCGTGGGGGGCGGGGGTTGGCCCTGCCTGAGGGGTTCAGGAAGGGCCGACAGGGCTTGACGATGGTGGGGTTGTGTTTCTGGCCCTCCTCCCCTGCCACACAACGCCCAGAAAGGCACCAGCCCCCAAGGACACTGGGCGGGAACCCGGGAGCCGGAGGGACAGGCCTGAGGCTCCCACCAGCTTCCCACTGGACAGATGGGGAGGAGCTGGCGCCTGTCTCCCGGGAGCACTTACCAGCCCTCCCACTCCACTGATTTACCCCTCGAGGCACATGTGGCACAGCCCCCAAGGCCCTGGGGTGAAAGGCAGACCCCACAGAAGGAGGGCACTGTGAGATCTGGGGAGTCTGGGCTCGCCCTGCACTGTCCCCGGAGGGGGGGCAGCTTTCCTGCCCCCTCCCAGCAGGAGACCACGTCCTTGGAGCCCAGAGCCCTGGAAATGGCTTTCCGCCGTGGATCCCTCCTAATGGGATGGACGCTCTGCTCGGGGACCCCAGCGACAGGAGGGTGGTGGTCCCGAGAGGCACTCGCACATGAGGCCAGGGACCTGGAGGGGGCACAGCTGTGGGGAGAGATGCAGCGCGGACACGCTGCAGCACGGGCTTCTGGCGGGGGGCATCCTCCTCCTGGTCGCAGCTAAGCCATGGGTGCCCTTTGAGCTTCCCAGGAGGGGAAACTGAGGCAGAGAACCCTAGGGCTGTGGCCACCCTGGTCCGCGGGTCAGGGGAGGCCTGGTCTCCCCAGGTTTTGTTCTTCCATTTCTCCCTCCGTGGGGAGCAACATTTTTCTTTTTCATTTCAAGGCCAATTGAGGAAAACAGATGTTTGTGTTTACTGCTTGCATATTTTTACACAAATGAAAATGGCTTTTCCCCCCATTATAAAAATTCAAACAAAACCAACAAGCATGGAGAGAAAACTTTCATCACCTACGACCCCCAGCAGAGGCCGTGTTTAAAAGGAAACAGGGGTACTTCTTTTCTCGTTTATGCACAGGACAGTGGGGTGGACAGTCCGGACCGGGCGCCTGCCGTAGGGGGCGCATCGTGGAAGGCTGGTTCCTCCGCCAGGGGCCTTGCCTGATCTCCCACCCCGGCTGCTGGGCTCCCCTGACGGTTAGAGATTGTAGTCATTTCCGTAATTCTTCACTCCACGCCCTTCACCCTACAGGATCAGGACTCCTAAGGACACGGGGTGGGTGGGACAGTTTGCCACGGTGTCTACACAGCCTGGTGCAGTGTACACGCTTGACCCCTGGGACAGATGAGTGAGTACACACTGGGGGCTTTCTGAGCCGGCACATGGCAGATTTCTCCTCTTCTGTCTTTGATCTACTCTCTGGCACCCTACCTGTGTTCACACGCCTCCAGCCACGGGGAGCTCACCCCCTGCAGCCCTGGGTCCTCAGCGTCTTGAGGTCAGGAAGGCTCTGGGTTCTGGGGGGGCCAGGAGCCCGTGCACACGTTGCTCAGATGGAATGGAATGAACAGGAAACTAAGCGAAGATGAGCTGTGTTCCAAAAGTCCCTGAAGCTTTCGGGGACGTCCTTCAACCCAGCTGTGGGGAGGCGCTGTGGCCTGGCCGTGGCCGTGGTCACAGTCCCTGTGGCCGGGGTGAGTGAGGGCGCGTGCTGGGGAGCGGTGTTATTTTCTGGGACAGTGATCGGAGGTCATCTGAGTCTCCGTGTCAGACAGGGCTGGCCCAAGACGAGTGGCTTCCTCAGCGAGGGTCTGGGGGGTCCGGAGGCATGCGTTCCTCAAGCCCTTCCCTGGACCTCAGGCCCTCTATGCCGGCTCTTCCGGGTGAACTGGCACCCCAGGAGCTGAGAGAGAAGGCTCCAGACAGCCGGGCCGAGCGCCCTGGGGTACGGGGAGCAGAGGGGTGGGGTGCCCTCCAGGCCTGTGTCCAGCCACGCATTCACTAATAGTTCCCACTGCACGGAGCGTGTGTACTCACGTTTTAAAAATTGAGTTTACACTTGTTTGAAAGATTTTACTTTTTATTTTTATTTTTTTCCTTTTTCTCCCAAAAGCCCCTGGTACATAGTTGTATATTCTCAGTTGTGCGTCCTTCTAGTTATGGCATGTGGGACGCCGCCTCAGCGTGGCCTGATGAGCGGTGCCATGTCCGTGCCCAGGATTGGAACTGATGAAACCCTGGGCTGCTGCAGAGGAGCGCGCGAACCCAACCACTGAGCCGGCCCCTACACTCGTTTTAGAGCACAGGCGATAGTGCTCCTGAGTAAGACGGAGCTCCAGAATAAACAGGCTGTTTTGCTCCACGAGTTTCGGCTCTCCCGTACCCACAAGGGCCCAAGGTCGAGAAGCTCACCTCAACGTCAACCCCAGGCACGAGGGACACGGGGCGGGCGGGCCCTTGGACTGGGTGATGATGGACTTCATGTCTTGCAAAGTGTTTCCAGAATTGCTCCTAAAGCCCAAGGGAGGGCTTGGGGTCTCATCACAGGCTTTGGGGTCAGGACCCCGGATCCACATCCCCTTTTGGCTGCAGTCTAGCCAGCTGGGTAGCCTTAGGTGGGTAGAATGGACTCACTTCTGGGACCTGTGAGGGGATGAAATGGGCCAAGCGGACACTCAGTGCTTCTGGCTCTGGCTCGTGGTCAGCACTTTCAGTAGACAGATGTGATTTGGGGAACCCACTGCTCCCTCAATCATCTGCCCACATGTTTGGACTTCCCAGTCCAGCAGTGGGCACATGGTCCAGGCTAGCCAGGACAGGGTACAGGCCTTGTGCAGACCCCTTCTTCCAAGGGAGTTGCTGAGCTGGGGGAACACAAGCCATCTTTGCCATGCTGTGGGAAATAGAGTCCAAGGAACCCAGAGACAGGCAGAAAGTCCAGATGGTGTCACTGGAGCCCCTGGATCCAGCCACACCTGAAGCTGTCATAAATAATCCCATTTATCCATCTAGGGCCTTACTGCTTACAAAATAACTAAATACGCATCTTCTCCTTTTACCTACATCAGCCCTGCTGGAGGCTGGGCAGGACTATCCTGCCCACAGGACCGTTGGGACAATGAGGCCTGAGAGGGAAAGGACAGCATTCAGGGTGGCACAGAGAGCTGGAGGCAGAGCCAGGAGGAGAGCTCAGGTCTTCGTCCTCAGAGCCCTCCAGAAGCCTCTGGTCGGGGCAGGCTGCTGCCTACCTGTCGGGCTGCTGTGTGAATGACCACTCGGGGCTTCCTGAGCTGACCTGCTGACCGGCCAGTGCCGGCAGCAACCCCTCCACGAGGCCCACCCACCACCCTCACTGGTCCCTGCGCCGCAGCCAAGCCAGCCCAAGAAGCCCCTGTGGCCGGTGATCACAGGCTTGGAGCAGACCCCTTGGCCCAGAGCCCATCACAGCAGACCCTGAATCCACCCACTTCCTCCCCTGGTCCCTGCGGCTCGGCCGGGGGGCTGCACCACTGGCCACCTGGTTGCTGGAGGCCCCTTCCCACCCGAGCCCAGCAATGGGCACCCCTCCTCCAGCTGCCACCCTCCCCCCACCGCTGTGCCCACTTCCTCAACCTGAGCCTAGCAGGGGCCGCCTGGCCAGGCAGCCGCTCAAGGGGAGGGCGTTGGCGCCATCCACTAGGGAAGTGGCCCAACCCCAGGGTTCTCTCGAGTGCTGAGCTGCGCCTGCCGCCTTCATCCCGGGGGCCAGCAGGTGTTTCCGCACTGAGGTGCTTGGGGGAATTCAGAGCCTTGCAGGGGGAATCAGAGGCCCCCAGAGGCCCCACGGCCAGGCTGCAGTTTCTGTTTTCTCTTAGAAGAAAGTTCCCATCCACATTGGCAGGATCCGGGCTGTGGCACGTCCCCCTGAGGTCCCTGGACACTGCCTGGCCCTGCGTGCAGTCCGGGAGCCAGCCGGAAACCAGCCAGACCAGCTGGCCCCTGCTGGGCAAGTCTCGTTTTTGCTTTAAGGTGGAGACGGTGTCTGAGACTGCCGGCGAGCCGCGGAGCTGGGCTCTCCCCTGACTCCACGCGTCCTCGCCCTTCCTTTCCTGTGCCCACCTTCCCATCTGCAAGGTGGGGCCCGTGACAGCCCCACAGAGAGACACAGGGAGACATTGCAGGGGACAGGGCAATGGCAGAGGGTGGCTGAGAGCCTGCCCGCAGCGAGAGTGCAGCAGGCAGGACCCTGCCCGGAGGTTTAGACGAGGTGACGCAGGGGCAGAGCTGACTCAGGGTACAGCAGAAGGCACCACTGCCAACGCGGACCGAGGAGGTGGGGCGTCATCTGGGGCCTCACCTGGAAGGGGCGCCCTGCTCCTGGGCCGCAGCCTTGCCTGGTACCGAATCTTCAGGCAGCTGTCTGCAGGGGGTCCCTTTGGCCCCTGACCCCAGACTTCTGCCCCACCCCAGGAAAGCCAGACTTCCCAGGATGGGAAATGTCCCCCTGGGCTGTACCCTTCCACACCAGCAGGAGAAGGCCTGGGTTCGAGGCCTCGTTCTGCCACTCACCAGCCTTGCGACCACAATGAGTCACCTCACCTTACTATTCTCCTCTGGAAAAATGGGAATATTTCCTCTTACCCCACTCATCCGATGGTGTTGGCCAAGGATTGAGCAAGGTGACACGGGGTGAAAATGCTGGGTGAACCATGAGGAGTTGAGGCCCTTTTAGCTGGGACCCTCTGCACCGCCCAGGACCACAGGCCATCTTGAAAAGCATCAGCCTGAAGCTGCCTTGGGCATATGGTAATTGACAAAGCAAGGCAAACACTTTACAGTTTGTCTATACTATTGCATGGAACCCTTCTGTGCAGCACCCTGAGCCCTGAGACACTGAGTGGCCCCTCTTTAACACTGTCCCCCCAGTCTGGGCTCTTCTCGGAGTTTGGAAGGTGGGGGTCCCACTCTGCTCCCACACCCAACTGACCATTTGGAAATGTATGGGATGGGGGAGAGTCCTCCTAAGGTCCCAGGCTCCGAGACCCCTGGTTTAGAGTCAGACTTGGAGCGCATTTGCTGGACGAACCCCGAGCTCAGCCCCCCAGGGGCCCTGGTGATGCTTTTGGCCTGCAGGAGGCAGAGCTCTGCAGGCCAAGGGTGGGCGACAGTCCTTCGCAGCTCAGGGGGCAGGTTCTTGACTGGAGGAGGCCAGGGGGGCTGGCGCTTTGAGCCCAAAGCAGATCCGGGGACAGCTTCCTGCAGGAGGGGCTGGTAAGCGGCTTGGCCTGCTGGAGAAGCAGGGAGGGGCTTCGGAGCAGGGCACAGGGTGGCCTTGAGTCAGACCTGGCTGTGGGATGTGGACGCGCCCAGGCCAGCCCAGCTGCCCAGGCCCTGACAACTCTCTTGGGAACTAGCCCAGTGAAGCCCGGTCAAGGCCAGCCTTGGGGGCACAGCAGACAGGAAAACCCATGGCGGGTGGGAGGCCTCTGGAGAAAGGAAAGGGCCGGGTCGGAGGGCGCCACAGAATGTTTGAAATGGGCAGGAAGTGATGGCTTCTTAATGTCTGGTCACCCTCGAGTTGCTGAGCCAGCTCTCAGGCTGAGGATCCGGCCACAGGGTCCCGGCACGTGTGAATCTGGGGGGGCCTACAGTATGGGCTGGGATCGGTGAGGTGGGTGAAGTCCAGGCTCCTGGCCAGCTCTCGAGACCCACTGTGGCCCGGCCCCGTGGCATGGGCCTCATCCGTGGAGAGGGGCCTGTCCGCCCCCCACCTCTACTGCCCCCCGGCGTGGCCCTGCCCGGCTCCCAGATGGAGCTGTGCCCGGAAACCAAGGCCCAGCAGGGAAGGGGCCAGCCCGAGGTCACCCCGGAGGTCAGCGGCAGGTCTCTGCCTCCGGGTCTGGTGGCCTGACCTTGACACAGGCTGCCTCTCTGCCACAGGAGCATCCTCTTCGATGGAGCCCGAGAAGAAGCCCAGGATGTCCTCAGCACATTTCAGGCCCCGGGTGATCCCAGGGCCCCTTGAGTCATCCCTCAAATGGAAAAGTGGTCCTGTGCACCTCTGGTGCAAGAATTACGTGTGCCTGGGTACGTGAAAGCCCTGCAAACCGTAATCCCGCGTGGCCAGAGCCGTCCCTCCCGATCCTCTGGGGCGTGGAGCCGGAGCGGAAGGTCCGTGAGCAGATCCGGCTCCAGAAGACGCTCGGCAGAGGCTCCGATCCTCCCCGGACAGAGTCCCAGATTTATTCTGATGTCAGTGTGCAGCGAGAAGCATAAAATGTTCATATTTTGACCCAGTAATTCTACTTCTGGGAGTTGATCCTGAGGAAATAATGTGAAAGCCAGAAACCCTGCCGCTTGGAGGCTCCTCTGGCTGCGTGATTTACGACCGGGAGAACCTGGAAACGACCCAAATGGACGGGGAGGCCGGCGAGGAAAGCCACCGCATGTCTGTCTAATTGAATAATGTGCAGTTCTTAAAAGTCATATCTGTGGAAAGTTCCAGCGACGTGGGAAATGCTTCTTGTGTGATGGGAGGGCAAAGCCAGAATGCCACATCGTCCCAGTGAGGGTTTCAGCAGGCACAGCGGCTGCAGCCTTGAATTAAAACGGGCACACACTGGGGTTCCAGGTGGCAGGAAAACGGCGGTTTGGGTTCCTGCCATGTTCTGTTCTGGTTCCTGATCCATGGGGGGACCATCTTACAAAACCATGTGACTTACGGGTTCGACCTTCACCCCAGACTCAGAGACCCTCCACCTGGCCCTGGGTGTTGTGATTCTAGGGTCTGTCTCTGGGTCAGCAGCTGCAATGGGGTCCTGGGAGGGGAGTTGGAAGGGAGGGTGACCCCGGCTTCCAGTCCTGCAGAGAGGGCCACTGTGAGGGCCAGGGACAGTGGGTGGCAGGGAAGGGCCCAGTTCTTACTGCCCAGGCCTGCACACCCCCTCCCTTGGGGCCTGCCCCCACTCATCCAGGAGTGGTCTCTGAGCCCCAGGCCTCGGGATGCAGTGGGGGAGGGGTGCTCTCCCCGTGGGACCGGCCGGCCATGGGGTCTACACTGTCATTCCCCCACCAGCCGCCCCCTCTCCCATCCCTGGAGCCTCAGGGGGTCTTAACGAGGACCTGGTCTGGGTTTGGTGGCCTTGCCCCGTGAAAGGCCTGGAGCTCAGAGCACAGTGACCAGCGAGAAGGAATTGCTCCCCTCCCCCTGGAGAATCAGAGAGGGCTTCCGGAGAGGGCAGCTGGGCTGAGCATGAGGAACGGGTGGGGCTGACCCAGACCTCTGGGAGGAGCTCAGATTCCAGGCGCGTGGTGTCGCACCCTCGGGTATGAGCTCCTGGTGGGCAGGGAGCTCCAGCCTCTGTCCGCCCGCCGGGCACAGGGCTGGCACAGCAGGTACCCACGAATGGAGGAGGTGGGTTGTCAGGCATCCACAAACAAAACCACATGCTGACCCTGGGGTGAGCCACGGGCCTCCTGGAAAGAGGGTGGGGGATCAAGGATCTGAGCCCGTGGGGGCTAGGGGGTCCAAGGGAGCACAGAGGCCTGAGGTGGGGACGCCTGGGCCCTTAAGGTCTGGGGGTGCGGCCACCTCCCGCCAGCTGCAGCCAGGCCTGCCAGGGCCAGAGAGCTGTTCTCAGCCTCTTTGGTCTCAGCTCAGTGACCTCCTCTCTCCTCCTCCCAACCTCATCGCCAGGGCGCCCGCAGACCAGGAGGCAGCCGCGGTCCCAGGCACTGGGCTCACCAGGGTCACTCCAGCCCTGCAGTGTGGGCCTGGGGCAGGTAAGGGGCTCTTGAGGCTAGAGGTGACAGGTGAGAGCCCACATTCATCCCGGTGGGCACCACTTGTACTTTTCCTAAGGCATTATCACAACAGCCCTGTGAGGTCCATTCAGAGATGGGGAAACTGAGTCACACGATGAGGAAAAGGCAAAGGCAGGATTGGATCCAGGCCACCCGGTCGGCCGCCTCAGCGCATCTCTGCAGTTCCGAGGACGCCCTGGAGTTTTATGCACAACTCTGAGCTTCCAGGAATCTCCCTGGGGAGAGGGTCTGAGCCTTCCCAGACTCCCCAAAACCCCCACAACCACCCATGGCTGAAGCTCTGGGCGAAGAGCTCCCTGTCCCGCCGGCTGGCCCCGCGCCTGGCACCCACACGGACCTGGGCCTCTGTAGATACCAAGAGGAGCGGGACCCAGGGCGTAGCTTCTCCCTTAGCCTCCGAGGGGGAGAGTGGAAGCCTCTGCAGTGGGGAGCCCCAGGACCCTGAGGCCCGCCTGTGTCCCTGGCTGTTTTTTCTGCAAAACTGCCCCCAGCCTGATGAGCACTGGGAGCGGACCTGACCGGGGGCCGCCTGGCACCTCCCCTGCTCCTGGCCCGTGCCAGCCTCGAATCTCCCTGAAAACACTCGCCGTTCTTTCTGCAGAAGACTTCATTTCAGGGGTGCTCAGGAGCTGGACGGGGAGAGAGCCTGGCTGGGAAAGGACACGCCCCCCGGCGACCGGCACACCCAGGACGGCACAGCGGCTTCCTCACCGTAAATCATCTCAATGCTCACACAGATGCAAAGAATTTCCAGGCTAAGTGGGGCGTTCACCTCCTCTCTCCCTCCGGGCGAGTGCGGGGCCGGCTTGGCCCAGGCAAGCGTCTCATGGGGCCCCCACCCCCTCTGCAGTGATGCCCCTGAGTCTGGGGGGGAGGCCTCCACCCCCCGCATGGGGAAGGAGCCCCAGGGACCCACAGACGGTCCACTGACCCCCTGAGAACGGGGACAGTGCTGCCTCCTTGCAGGGCGGTGTGAGGCAGAGGGAACATCCCCAGCCGGAGCCACGTGGGCCGTTCTGGGGACAAGTGACCTCACGGGGTCAGGCAGAGCTCTGCCCTTGGCACGAATGAATGAATCTAGAAGAAATGAAGGAAGGAATGGCCCTGACATGGGCTGCAGCGTGATGAGCCGGGGACACGACCTGCTCTGTGAGAGAAACAAGACCCAGGAGGCCCGTGGTCAGGACCCCACGGACACGGAGTGTCCACAGAGATCAGCGCACAGGGACGGCTTAGCTCGGTGGCTGCTGGGCACTGGGGGAGGGGCGGGGAGGGACTGCTGACAGGTACGGGTCTCTGTCGGGGATGGTGAGGGTGTTCTGGAACAGGTCGTGGTGAAGGTTGCACAGCACAGAGATTGTACCAAACGCCGTGAATCTATCGCTGTACGGTGGCTCCTTTCGTGTTATGTGAATTTCACAACTAACACCCCACCCAAGGAGCAAACGTGGGGCATCGCAGGTGCCCTCTGCAGGTGGCAGGCCTGCCCTAGCCCTGCCTCTTCCGGGCGGTGAGCGCTGGCGCTGACCCCGTCCCAGGCGAGTGAGCTTGGCTCAGGGAGGTGAGCTGGCTGGACCTGGGTGTCTAACTGTAAAGTGGGTGTGCAGAGGAGCCACCGCCCTCCTCTGAAACGTGGGCCTGTGATGTGGGGAGAGGGGAGGTCCAGTTCTGGGGGCCCAGGGCTGTGCCCCCCGAGGGCATCCTTGGAGGCAGGAGAAGGCTGGACCAGGCAGGGGGGGGGCAGGCCCTCGTGTGGGGCCATACTGGCAGCTCCATTCGGAGGGTCAGCCTCCTGCTCACATCCAGGGTGGCTGATGGCTCGGGTCTGGGCTTGACCCTGCAGCTCAGTGGCTCCTGCCCCTGCCCTTCCTGTCCCTGCGGCCGTCACCCCGGCTGGGCCTCCCCTTCACTCTGCTCTCACCCATCACCCAGCTGGGGCCCGGGAGCCGAGCCAGGGCCCCACGCCAGGCCTGGAGCCGGGCTGAACCCATACAGGGGGAGAAGCCCCCGGCACCACTGCCGGGGGCAGGGCCTGTGGGCTGGCATCCTGAGCCCTGGGCATCCTGGCCACCTCCTGGGGGCTTGGGAAGGTCCGGGACCCATCTCCCCTGCACAGCTGGGGCCCAGTCCTATTGCTTATCACCCCCCGAGATGCAGGCTCTCCCCCTTGCACTGCCCCCCTGCCCCGCCTCTCGAAGTTTGTCCTCAAGGCACCCGCTCAAGCTCACTGCCACCTCTTCAGGGGCCCCCCACCACCCCAAACCCTTCCTCCCCAATCCTTCACCCCTTCCCCCATTCCCAGGGCTACCTCTACCAGGGACCCTCCCGGCTTGTTCTGATGCTGACGGGAAGCCACTTGGCCGGCTCCGTGGAGCTAGAGTCTCAGAATCTTCACTCAGCCTTGGCAGGTGAGGGCGGCGCCCGTCCCCACTTTACACATGGAAAACTGAGGCTGGAGCAGGGAGCCGCGGGCCAAAAGTCACACAGCTAATGAGTGGCAGGGTGAGCCACGTCCCCTCAGAGCA
Organism: Equus asinus; assembly: GCF_041296235.1. Lineage (NCBI taxonomy): Eukaryota > Metazoa > Chordata > Mammalia > Perissodactyla > Equidae > Equus > Equus asinus. Next base: position 11,608,063 of record NC_091799.1, read on the forward strand.
GGTGAGAATGTCTGTCCCTTCTGTCCAGGCCCTGGGGGACCCAGCCAGGGCCCAGCGCTGCCGACCCTGGGAGAGGAAGGAGCCGCCCTCCCCCACGCTCAGGCCCCCAGGATCCGGCCTGACCCGCTCCCCGTCTGGCTGGCATGCTGTCAGGGCCCCTTTCCTGGGCCGTGGATGCCAGGACAGGGCTGGGCAGGGACCCGTGGCTGCCCGTCCTCTCCAGGGCTTCCACTGAAAACCAGCAGGAGGTCTCCCAGCTGGGGAGGGGAGAGGGGACAGGCGCTGGGCCTGCCGGCCGCCCCTCTGGCCTCTTTAGCCTTCAAGTCCACCGGCCTCTTAGCGTTGTCCTCCTCGGGCCCCATGACCCGCCCACTGTGTGCGGGCCTCCCCGATGGTCCCCCCCCTCCTGCCATCACGCCCCGCACGGGCATGCCTCCTGCCCTTTGCACTCTCAGGGCCCTCTGCCTGGTGCGCCCCTGCCCCCCCTGCTCCTGGAGGCACAGCCCAGGACCGACACCTTGGGGGACAGTACTAGTCGGCCTGTCTGCGATTTCCGGGGGGGCTGGCTCCAGGCTGGCCTCTCCGACGTCCATCAGCCCACTCACCTCCTGCACCAGAGAGGCAGTGCCGCCCGAACCCCCACTCCACAGACACGAGGTAGGGGCAGGGGCTGGGGGCCATGGGGTCATGTGTGTAACTTCTGAGCTGCCAGCAGTCACCCCGGGTCTGCGGGATGGGCTCCTCTACCGTGTCTGGGACCCCACCCGGCCCACAGGACCCCTCACGCTCCTGCACGTCCCACAGCCTCTCAGGCAGGAGGCCTCTCCCTTCTCACAGACTTAGCAGATTTCCTGCCTTCCTCCCTCCGTTTCCGCCCTGTCTCCCTTTTCCCTCTCCCCCATACCCCTTCCCACCTTGGGCTGAGAGCAGACGCCCTCTCAGGGCAGGGGTCTCCTGCCCCTTTTTACTGCTGAGACCACTTACTGAGGTCAACAGGGAGGCCACAGGGCTGCTGGTAGTTGTGGCTGCCCAGGTGAATGGTGCACCCTGGTGTTGCGCAGTGCACAACCCATACCACTGTGCTTGGCAGCCGTTACTCACTCCTACTTGGTACCTAAACCTGGCCAATCTCACCACTCTCCACCCTCTGCCCAGACAAGTGTGAGTGACAGGAAGACTCAGAAGCTTGGCAAGGAGACACTGGGCTGGCCCAGTGCTGGAGAACAAGGCCCCTCTGCGGCTCAGACAGCATTCTTGGGATGCTTGTGTCTGTTCGCAGCCGTGGCACTTGCTCTGCAAACACTCAGAGCCTCACACACAATGGTCTCCACCAGCCCCCTCCCCCCTCCCCCATTGTCCTTCCCTCTGGGGAGGGGCTGTGTGGGGGCAACTGGGGGGGCCCCAGGCCTGGTCCCTTTCTCCAGGCAGGAAGGGGCTTCTAGGGTGGCTGGGAATGCTGGTGGAGGATGAATGGCCATGCAAATGAGCAGCTGCCGAGGGGCCAGAACTCCTCAGACACCCAGACCCCAGCTGCCCCCCTTCCCCATCTTGGAGCATCCTCTGGGGGAGAGGGTCCCTCATCGCCTCCCGCCTGCGCCTGGCACACCCCCTTCCCTCTGTCGGGCACCCCAGCCTGGTAGGTACCCCTCCTCTGGGTCTGGCCCTCCAAGGCGTGCCCCTTGTCATACAGGATCATCATGGCCCTGGGGCCTCCACCAGGGTCTAAGTTTGAGAGGGTGGGGCCGACTTGATCAAGGTTGAGTTCTGGGGCCAGCATGGACGTGTTTGATGAATGAACAAGCAACCTCGTCATCCTTCCTCACCCCCTCACACACCCAGAGCCCTGACCAGACCTGGAGCAGGTGGCTCCTCTGGTGGGACCCCAGCCCCTCATCCACGCCCCTCCCTGCTGTTGCCCCCTTCCCTCTGCTCGTGTGTGTCCAGTGGGAACAGGGCCGTGGGGTCCAGACCTCAGCAAGGACCCAAAGAGCATGCTGAGAGCAGGTGGCCTGTGGCTGTGTCCTGTCCCGAGGGCACCCCGTGTCCTCCTCCGGACAAGACCCCACAGGTGCGTGGGGGTGCGTCTCTCCGCCCACTCAGCGCTCTGACACAGCCGGCCGCATGGCGGGGCCCGGAGCCCTCGCTGGCGACACGTCATGGAAACGCCCACAGCAAAGCATGACAGCCCCTCCTCTCACTCTTCTTTGCCCGGTTAATGTTCTGCGTGCAGTTTGTCGGGTTCACGGACGCGCATTTCGGTTTCTCCTGGCTGGCTGGGGAAGCGCGCTGCCACGGCCCAGCCTGAGGTTGCCTTCCTCAGAGAGGAGCCACAAGGTTGGAGGATGTGTGTCCGTAATTCTGAGAGATTTTGCCAGATGGCCCCCTGTGGGGATTGGGACCATCAACAGAGTGTATCCCGGTCCCTGTCTCCTCTCAGCGCTGCCAACAGTGGGTAATCGAGGGTGTGCTGATCCGGCAGGCAAGCGCGCCATCAGGCACTTTTAATTTTTTTTTTTTGAGGAAGATTAGCCCTGAGCTAACTACTGCCAATCCTCCTCTTTTTACTGAGGAAGACTGGCCCTGAGCTAACATCCGTGCCCATCTTCCTCTACTTTATGTGGGACGCCTACAACAGCATGGCATGCCAAGCGGTGCCATGTCCGCACCCAGGATCCAAACCAGCGAACCCTGGGCCACCAAGAAGCAGAACGTGTGAACTTAACCGCTGAGCCAGCAGACTGGCCTCAGCCACTTTTAATTTGATTGCTCTCACCACGAGAGCGAGGTTCAGCATCCTTCCTGTGTTCACGAACCAGTGCTTTTCCTTTGTGTGAACGCTCTGTTCATACACTGTTTTCCCATTTTCCCTCCTACTGGATTGTTAACCTTTTTTATTGATTTGTTGGAGCTCTTTACATGTGAGAGAAATGAACCCCTCATCTGCGTGACAGAGTTTGCAAGTATTTTCCTCACATTGCCTAACAGCAGTGCTTGGCTCTGCTATGGTGGTTTTTGCTATGAGGAAATTTTATTTTATGTATTTGAATTTATAAAAAACATTCTTTGTGTGCATTTGGCTTTTGTATTTTGTGTCATTCTTAGGAAGGTCTCACCTCAAGTTTATAAAGAAATTTCTTCTATGTTTTTGTGGTTTTACTTTTTACCTTGACATCTCCAACGCATCTGGAATTTATTTCGGTGTGAAGCGTGAGACAGGTCCCACTTTATTCTTCCCGGATGGCTACCTGGCCGCCCAGGTGTGGATGGGTTCTTGAACGATCCATCTTTCCTCGCTGATTTGAAATCCCGTCTTTGGCACGTGCTGAGCTCCCCTATGTATTTGAGTCTCTCTGCTCTGCTCCATTAATCTATCTGCTGCTGCTTCTGCCAGCATCACACTGTGTTCATTACTGTCGCTTTATAAAGTGTTGTAACAGCTGGTGGGGCTGGTCCCCACTTTGCACTTTGGCAGAGATCGCAGGAGCCCACGCCAACGACCTTCTCCCTTTCTCCTTTGTAACCTGCTTTTATTGGAGGCAGCAAAGCACTGAGCACCTGCATTTCCCAGCTTCGTTGCAGACAGGTGTGGCCACGGGACTAGGTTCTGGCCAGTGAGAGGCAAATAGAAGTGAGCTATGGCTCTTCTAAAGACTTTTCCTGTAAAGGAGGTCACGAGTGCTTCTCCCTCCTTTCCTTTCAGCTGCCTGGAATATGGAGGTGAGGACTGGAACTCCAGCAGCCATCTTGGGCCACTGGACAAACGTGGAAAGGAAACCGCAAAACAGGAGGGTGGGGCAGAGAGACAGAAGGATCCTGAGTCCTGAACACCGTGGAGCCACCACAGCCCTGGGCCGCCTGCCTCACTCGGGGTTTCTTTTACAGGCAAGAGAAATCAACAGTCATCTGTGTGAGCCTCTGTTACTGCAGCCAAACCTAATTCTTTTGAAACATATCGTTCCTTTTCAGAATTTTCTTGGCTGTTTTCGCTTGTTCAGTTTTCTACATGAACCTTAGAATTGGTTTGTTTAATTTAAAAATGTCTTGTTAGTTTTTACGAGTGAAACATCATTATACGTATGGATTCATTAAGGGGAATTGATGAATTTAGGATCTCGAGTCTTTATATAAAAAGTCAGTTTTGCATTTGTTTAAACCTTCTTTTATGCCCCTTGGTTGCATTTGAAACCTTTCTTAATATGGGTCTGCCATATTTCTTATTGACTTCCTAATATTTCATAATTTCTATAGCAATTGTATAGAGGGTCCATTCCTGCCCATGAGGAGCTCACCGCAGGGTGGATACGGGGGTGCGGCGGGGAGCTGGCCTCTCAGAGAAGGGCCTGCGGCTTCCAGGGGGTGTGACCGAGGCCCCGGGCAGGTGAGCATGGAGGGGGAGATGGGAGGCACAGGGTTTGGGGTGACCTGAGGGTGCCAGGGCTGGAGCGGGAGGCTGCAGGGGGTCAGAGGTGCCCCAGCTCAAGAGCTCCAGGGGTCTGGCCCTGACAGTGTAGTGGGGGAGCCCTGGGGGACCCCCAAGCTGCCCCCCTCATCGCCAGCATCTCTCTGCCACCGTCCTTGACACACAGAGGCACCTGCCAGCACCAGCTGACTGGGGCCACCTGCGTCCTGCAAGCCTGACCAGGCAGCTTCAGAGAAGGCAGGGCGTGGGGCTGCTGTAAGGTAGTCCCTCTCTCTGCCCGACAGGGCCACTCGGGGCATGGGGAAGCTGGGGTCACGCCTGGGAGGGGTCTTGGCCACAAAGATGCCCCTTTCCTTGACCAGGCCCCAGCCTGGTGGCCAGGGGAGGACAGTAGCACTGCCCCTCCCCTCTGTTCCACCTCCTGCTCCCCCTCCTGCCTGGGGTGCTTTTCCGGGTTATTCTGGGAGCGTGGTGGAGGGGGCTGGTGGGCACACCGGTGAGCTGAAAAGTCCAGTGCTGGGGGCAGGAAACACGGTGTGGTCCTGGCTTGGCCCCGGGGGTCCTGGGGGGTCCCTCTTTGTCCTCGTCTCTGAAGTGGAGATGATGGTGATAATGCTAGCCTTGTCTAGCGAGGTCCCTGGCTGCAGGGACGGTCCCTGAGATGGCCACGCTGTCCTAGTAGACAGAGCACCCCGCAAGGCCAGGGTCTGGCCAGCCTGTGCACCATCGTGTCTGTCCTCGGACACTGGGGGTGTCTGGGATAGAGTGCATCCCATCTTCAGCCCCTGGGGCTCTCCTGCCTCGGGCCAGCATACCTGGGCCCAAGGCGTCACTCAGCACGTGGGGACAAGGGAGGACGCTGGCTCTGAGGGGTGAGGAGAGGGCAAGGGGGGAGGAGAAGCAAGGCAAGACAGCGTTGGCCTCGCCCTGGGAGACTGGGGGTGGCCGAGCCGAGTACTCTGGTCCCCATTGTGGACCGAGGTGCCTGGTGGGGCCACCTGGACAGGCCACGGTCCTGGTCTGCTCCTTGGCGCCCCCTCGCCCATGCTGACGGACACAGTGATCCTCACCTCCCGTCCTTCCCGCCGTCAGGTGGCAGGGCTCCACTGGGGCTCACCTCAGCTCTCGAGGATCGGGGAAGCCCTCGTTCACGTATGTGGCGGGCAGAACAGTGGCCCCAAGACACATCCACCTCCTAACACCTGGAGCCTGGGGATGTGACTTTATTTGGAAAAACGGTCTTGCAGATGCAGTGAAGGTGAGAGTCTTAAGAGGACATCCTCCTGGATTAAGGGGGGACCCACGTCCAATGCTGTCCTTAGAAGAAAAGGAGAGACGCAGACGCAGAGGAGAAGCCGTGGGAAGATGGAGCAGAGACTGGAGTGATGCTGCCGCAGGCCAGGGACGCCTGGGGCCAGCAGGAGCTGGCAGAGGCAGGAAGGACCCTCCGCTGGAGCCTCCAGAGGCCACTTCCTCGGCGGCTGCCATTGCCCCTGCTTTGACCCTCGCCCTTGCCTGCCTGAAGTGCTGACATGTCAGCCTGCCCACCCCTTGCGCTTGGACTTCTGGCCTTCAGAACTGGGAGGGAGCACGCTTCTATGGCTCAAGGCCCCCGGGCTGCGCTCCTTCGTTTTGGCTGCTGGGGATGCTCCTGTATTGGGGCCCTGAGGCACCATCCTTGGACTGCGGCTCCCTCCGCCTCCCCGGTGGGGCCTCTGCTCCTCCGGGCCCCGTCAGGGTGGCCCCTCGTCTCCTTCTGCCTGCCAGCCTCCTTGGTTAAGATGGTGGACCTCGGCTCCAAACTCCACATCAGGGCTCAACATCCAAACGGGCATCTTGGCTGGGATTTCTCCCCGTGGAATTCCGTGCCCGCGGCCCAGTGAGCATCTCAGTCTTGACATTTGTCTACTTGAGCTTGGTCTTCCCCCAGCCGGGTCTTCCTGCAGGTTTTCCGTCCGGGCCGGTGGTGGCTCCAGCCTCCAGGTCCTGAACCTGGAGCATCACCTACCTTCCTTCCCCACATCCTGCAGTAAGTTGCTTGGCAAATCCCGTCCATGGGACTTCAGAATGAAGCCAGAGTGCCTGCTGCCTACCCCTGCCCCCCGGATTATCTCTGGGGCCTCTGACTGGACCCCCCCGCCCTCACCCTGCACTACCGGCTAGAGCAAGCCTTTCAAAACGTATGTTGGAACAGGTCACCCCTCTGTCTCAAACCCTTGGTCTCACAGCCCGCCAGACTCCGTGAGCCCACCCCTCTGGGGCCTCACTGCCATGGCCCCACCCTCACTCCACTCCAAACTGGCCTCAGCACTTTGCACTGGCCGTTCCCTGTGACTAGAACGCCCTTCCAGACATGCCAGCCCAGCTGTTCGGTCCCCTCTCAGCCTTCACAGGAAGTGTCCTCTGGCGGCTCCCATCACCCCTGCTTTATGCTGAGCCCCCGCCCCCCTGAAGAGCTGACGTGTCCCCTGCACCCCGCCCACCCACCCGAGGTGGCTTCCACACAGACGGAGATTTCGTCCCCTTCTCTCTCTCCCCTTGGCGTCCCCGGCGCCCGGAATGGTGCCTGGCGATCCGTTGGCTCTCTGTTCACAGAGGTTTGCAGCGTGGATGGACGAACGGAGGCGACATTAAAACAGACACCAAGGGAGCAAACCCCACTGGAGGGTCTGCAACCCAGGGCTGACGAGGCCAAGAAGCTGGGAATTGCGGGAGGCATCGCCGACGGGCCGTTAGGTTTTGGACCCATAGGAGTGTCTGCTGTCTTCCAGAGACTGCTGGGCCATTCAGAGCACCCCTGAAGGAATCAGCCCGGAGACAGAGGGGAAACTGCCCCCAGGGACCAAGGCCTGTGTGCGGATCAGGATTGCAGGTGCGACCAGGTGGGGCGGGGGGCTCAGGGGAAGGGCGGGGTGTCGGGCAAGTGGAACCTCTCTCCACACGTGAATCGGCAGAGCCACGCCGTCATGTTGGCAGAGCGGCCTCCCAGGCGCCAAGTGCTGGGCACCACCCTCCCACTGTCGTCCCCGCTGATCCCCCACCCCCCGGGCTGGCTGGTCCCTCCGTAGGGGCTGCGGCCAGGATGTTCCCTGGAAACCACAGAACACGCCCGAGCCCACCCCCTGGGAACCGTCATCACATGGGGGGCAGGGCTGTGTTTCGGCTGAAGACTGTTTTCACAATAAGTAAAATAACGATTCTAAAGGACTTGGCGAGTGTTAACTACGAAAGTCACACCCCTGGGAAAGACTGACAGGCGTTGGAGGATATAACGCACCAGGCTGCCCCTGCCCGCCCCTGGGACCCCATGGGCAGCTCCGCACTCACGTTCCCAGACCTGGGCTACTTCCAGAGAAACCCCTCCGGGGAATTTCTGCTGGAGAAACAGCCTCTGAGCCCCGTGGCCAGCGGCCCGATGTTCCGAGGCCCATCCTGGGCCCGGGCCTGCGCTCCAGGCACCTTGGCCTTGGGGCTCAGAAGGACGGTCCAGCGACTGTCATTCTCAATGAAGTTATTTTTATGCCCAAAAATGTTTGTGGGAAAGTCAGGGGGAGGGGCAGGAAAGGAAAAGAGAAGGACCCTAATCACAGGCTGGGAGGGACCACTTGCTCCAGGGAGACCGCTGGCCCTCGCCCTCGGGCTGGGCCTGGGGAGGGGGAGGCGGAGGAGGGTCAGGCCGGCCTTTCCCGTGACCTGGCCGAGCGCCAGGGGCTGGGGGGCAAAAGGGGCCTCTGTATGGCACACACTCTGGTCCTTCTAGGGCCCAGCTGCAAGGGGGCTAATTATAGCCGCTGAGTATGGCAGGCAGGCCCTGCCCCCCGCTCTGGGCGCTGAGATAAGCCGCTTCAGACAGGGTCTGCAGTTGTCTCACCAGTTCCCAGCCCCGCGGAGCCCGGGACGACTTTCTGTGGCCCGGCCACCCCTGAGGAGTCTGCGGGGGAGTGAGGCGGGCGGTGTCTGTCCAGAGGAGCCCTCACCAGGCAAGGAGGAAGCCCCCCACTCCGGGCTCCAGCCTCAAACCCACCATCAGAGAGGATGTGCTCCTGCTGGGAGTGCCCTCCCCCCTCCCCCATCCTGAGTGCCCCCCACAGCCCCCACCCCACCCCCATCTTCCTGAAGGTCTGGGCTGCATCTGGGCCTGAGGAGAGAACTTCCTGCTGGGGACACCTGGGGTTCCTGGGCTGGTGGGCCCCCCCCACCCCCGTCTCCTCTTCTTTCTCTCTGTCTCTCCCTCACTCATCCAGTCATTCACTCTCTCACTCATCCATCCATTCACTCACTCACTCATCTATTCATTCACTCACTCACTCATCCATTCATTCATCACTCACTCATCCATCCATTTGCTCACTCACTCATCCAAGCATTCGTTCTCTCACTCATCCATTCATTCACTCACTCATTCACTCTTCATTCATTCATCTGTTCATTCAATAGATGTTTTCTGAACCCCTCTATGCACCAAACACACAGATAAAGAAAGAGGGAGGTGGCAGGCTGAGGCCTCAAGAGTGAGGAGCCGAATGCTGACATTGCTGCCCAGTGCCCTGTGGGCCAGTGCAGGTACAAGGCTGCTTGAGATGTCTCCCCCACATCAGGGGTGTGGGGGTCAGGCCTGCCGTGTGGCTGGCTGGCCCCTCCTCTGTCCACCTCTATCCTTCTCCACTGGGGTCTCTCCTGGTGGCCCTGTTCACCGCAGAGGCCTGAGGTGGGTCCTGAGACAGCAGAATGGGGCATCTGGGTCTCCCTGGGGCCCTTCAGTTCACTCACTGCACAGATGGGGAGACTGAGCCCAGAAAGGTTATGGCAGGTCTCAAGCTGGCCACAGACATGGGGCAGAATGTGTCCTGACCTGCTGACCCCTCCAGGCCACACTCTGGCTGGCACCCCACCCCACCACGTGGGTCAGCCCCTGAGCTCCCTCGGACACTGATGGGCTGGTTCCAGGCTGGGTGCAGGGGGGGGTCCCTGGAGGCCACCCTTCCTGGCCCTGCCCTCAAGGTGCCCAGGCTCAGGGGCTTTGTCTGCAGACGGACCCAGTCATGGGCCAAGGATGAGCAGCCCCTGACCCACTGGGCACTGTCACTGAGGGAGGGCGCCCCACCCCAATCCTGACCATCCTGTGCCCACTGTGTCCACCTGTGCCCACTGTGTCCACTTGTGCCCACCTGTGCTCACCTGTGCCCACTGTGTCTACCTGTGCCCATTGTGTTCACCTGTGCCCACCTGTGCTCCCCCATGCTCTCCTATGCCCACCTGTCCCACTGTGTCCACCTGTGCCCACCTGTGCTCCCCTGTGCCCACTGTGTCCACCCGTGCCCATTGTTTCCACCTGTGCCCACTGTGTCCACATGTGCCCACCTGTGCCCACTGTGTCCCCCTGTGTCCACCTGTGCCCAGCTGTGCTCACCTGTATGTGTCTGTGCCCCCTGTGCCCGCCTGTGTCTACCTGGCCTTACCTGATGGCCCTGCGCCCCTTGTGAGCCCACGCAGGCCCCGGACAGCGGGAGGCAGCACGTGCTCTCCCACACCCCCTCAGCCCCTTCCAGCAGCCTTTCCCGGCCACTCCTGGCTTGGGGGGCACCCATCCAGCCTGGCCGGCTGGCTGCCGCCCGGGTCTGTGGTGTCCCATCTCACTGCGGCCTAAGATAAGGACCCAGCTCAAAGCTGCTTTGTTCAGCCAACAAAAGGACATTTCTGTGGCACCCTGGGAGCCGGGCCACGGGCTGGCCCACGCTGGGGAGGCCCGAGCCCAGCCCCGGCACCAACTCGGGAAACCTTAGCCCGGCCCTGGCTGGACTGCGGGGGCTGGGGACGCACCTGCCTCAGGCTTCCCAGGCCCTCGGGCCCACAGGAGGTGTTTCCTTTCTGCTCCCTGGCCTGGCTCTGCCCATGGCCACTGCTGTCTGCTCCCCAGCTCCTGTCTGCCTGGAGCCTCCCACCTCCACAGTGAGGAGGGCAGGCCACCTGCGGGCAGAGGCGGGATGCGCTGCCAGGAAGCTGAGCACAGCCGACAGTCACAGGGGGTCGGGGGCCCTGGGCGTTAGGGCCCAGTCCTGCCTCCTGGCCTTTGCCCACGCTCTTGCCACTGCCAGGAGCACTTTCTGCCACGTCCCCAGCTGACTCTGACTCGAGGGCGCTGGGAACTGAATGCAGCTCCTGGGCGGGACTGCACTCACACGCACGTCTGGTGCTGGACGGGGGTCCGTGGTCTTTGTGGTGGGTTGAATTGTTGCCCCCAAAGGATATGCCCATGGGAACCTCAGAGTGTGACCTTAGTTGGAATAAGGGTCTTTGCAGATGTAATGAAGGGAGAGATCTGGAGATGAGATCCTCCTGGGTTAGGGCCGGCCCTGAATCCCAGGACAGGTGTCCCTGTAAGAGAAGAGGAGGCCACAGACGTGCAGAGAGGAAGGCCACGTGAAGATGGAGCAGGAGATCAGAGCGAGGCAGCCACAAGCCAAGGAAAACTAACTACGGCCAGCAACTGCCAGGAGCTGGGAGAGGCAGGAGGAGCCCTCCGCTGGAGCCTCCAGAGGCCGCGCGGCCCCGCCATACCATGATTTCAGACTCTGGCCTTCAGGACCGGGAGAGAATACATTTCTGTTGTTTTTAAGCCACTCAGTTTGTAGTACTTTGTAACGGTGGCCCCAGGACACCAACAGTGTCATCAGATGTCTGCCCCCTCACCCCAGGGCACCATGCCCAGATGGTCGGCTCCCGGCGGGGCGTGCCCTGCAGCAGGAGCCTGTGTCCCCTTCTCCATCTGACGGGTGTCTGCCTCTGATTGGCACACACAGGGCCTCGGGAACTGCCACCGTCCTGCTGGCCTCTCGTGCACGGAGCACACTGACCTGGCTGTAGCCAGGGAGGTGCTGGTCCCCGGGGGGTGGCCTGGGTGGCTAGGGAGCTGGGCCCTGGCCCCACGGGCTCCCACCCCTCCCTCTGCCTGGTTGTGGTCTGCAGGCCCCCCCAACTTCCTCCCTCCTTCCCCCTCGGCCCTGGGCACAATGAGCAGCTCCCTGGGGCGTCCCTGCTTTCACCCTTCCCCCAGGCTGGCTGGAGCCGGCCTTCCTTCCACCTCACCCGCTGCTTCCCACGCGGGGGCGGCGGGCGAGCTGCTCACCCTGGCCCAGCCTGTATGCCTTGGGTCACAGGGTCACGGGCAAGTGCAGCAAGAGTAGCCCGAGAGCCACAGTCCGCCTGCTCACAAACCAGTGGGGCTGATGCTCAGCCAGTTACGGGAGGGAAAACTGAGTCAGGCCCAGAGAGGATGAGCAACCTGCTTAAGGTCACACAGCTAGTGAGTGGCAGCTGGGCCTGGACACCAGACGTCTGACTCACTTCTCTGTCACTTAGTCTCTTCCCCTTCCCCCATGGTCCCTCTGGGAACTAACAAATGGCGGTGCAGGATGGGGTGACAACCCATTGCCGCCACCTGGGTGGTTAAAGGTTTGGACGTGTGGGACTCTGAGCCTTGGTCTTCACATCTGCAGGATGGGGAGACAGGACCAGAGGGTGGGGCCAGGCCGACCACAGGCCGTCCTTGGAGGTGGTGTGAGCGGGGGGGGGGGGGGGGGGCAGGGTGCAGAGAAAGGCATTTCCGGGAGGAGCAGGAAGGAAGGCCGGGCGGTTTCCCTTCTGAGCTCCAAACACCTTCCCTGCTTCCTCACACTCTTCCCAGCCCAGCGGGGGGATTCTCTTCTACATGCATTCGTTCACTCGTTTGTGCGTTCCACGCATCTCTGCTGAGCACTTGCTGTGAGTCAGGCCTGTGGGACTTCTGGGAACTTACCCACATGACACATGCTGCGGTGGGGCAGTCTGCGGGGTGGCGGGGATCCATGGAGGACGCCTGAGGGGCACTGAGGCCAGGAGATGAACGGGGGTCAAATAAACCGGGAGAGGGACAGGGTGATGCTCCAGGTGAGCAAATAGGGGCCACGACCGGATGGTGAGACCCAGGGGACTTTGAGAAGGGTGGTCCCCAGTGTGGCCGGAGCCTAGGTGCCAGGAGGGCGGGCAAGGGGCAGCCCAGGCCCCACAACCTGGGGAGCAGATGCATGGGAGGCCCCAGAGAGGAGCCCGGCCCCACCTCCTCCCCACCCCTCACTCTATGAGCCAGGAAAGGGGGCTGGTGCGCTCACTCCCGCTGCGGGGCCGGTGCAGCCTGCTCACACGCACAGGTACACACTCACACGCTCTCATGCAAACTTTCTCACGTGCACAGGCTCGCACACACTCACCTCCCACCCCCACAATGGCAGAGACGTGCATGAAGGGCTGTGGTCCGGCAGGAAATATCCAATAAATGTTTATCCGGTGACACATGGGGCCAAGTCAAGCCTGGGGTGGGCTGAATGCCGGGGGACGGGAGGGTCCTGTTCTCAAGACTCCCACCCAGGCTGGGGAGGGACAGGGGCTGGGGAGGAGGGGCTTCCAGATGGCGGGAGGCGTGCGGAGTCCCCGAGGCCCCCAGGGCGGCTGGCCCGGCCCCTCTGTGGGGGAGTCAGCTGGGGGACAGTCCCGGTTCCCACGCGTGCTGAGGCTGAGCAGCCACCAGCTCGAGGCAGGTGCCTCGTCTCCTCAGAGAGCGTCCCTCCACCTCCCCCCGGGGCCTCACACAGCTTCGTGGGCACCTCTTGGGCCCGGCCCCCACCTGCTCCTTGACCAGGGCCCGCGGCTCATCCCCTCCAAACCCTCCCCCCGGCACAGGGCTGGGTGCAGATCCGGGCTTGGGAAAGGCTTGGGGGGGGTGTGCAAAGAGGGGGACCTGGGTGTCACGGACATGTGGAAGGAGAAAGCTTTCAGTTGCACATGTGCACATGTGAGTGTGCACGAGTGTGTCCATGCATTTGCATGTATGCGTTCCTCAGTGTGCAAGTGTGTTACTGTCTGCGTAAGAACATGACCTCATGAGGGCATGCTGCGTGTGCTCACGTGTACACACGTATGTGTGCCTGCCCCCCGAAGGCTCGGAAGGGGGACAGCAGGGTTGGCACTAGGCTGGTGGTGGCCTGGGGCAGAAGTGGGTGCTCCAGGAGCCGTTGTGATGACTGATGCCTCGAGCAGGGCCCACGGGGGTGGGGCCTCCAGAGCCCCCATGCTCCAGGGTGTCCGCCCAGGAAGCAGCAGGCTTGGGGAGGCCGGGGCATGGCAAGGCTGAGCCGCAAAAGGAGGCCCATGCTCCTCTGCCCTGGTGGGGTCAGCCTCCCCGTCCTCAGTCTCCCCGTCTGAGTCACGGCGAGAGGGGCAGTGCAGGCTCTTGTCTCCTCCTCTCTGGTGGCCCTGGCCTGTGTGCCCGGCTCCAGCTCTGAGCCGTGCCAGGTCCCGCCTGCACTCCCGCCGACACTCCCCCGGCCACTTCCTCCTGGGCCACGGTCCCAACATCTGGTTGGTGTTTCCAGCGAGCTGGGGGGTGGGAGGGCAGGAGGAGCCGTCTGAGGGAACAGTGTGGGAGTCACTGCTCGGGCTGTGAGAACCAGCGCGTCCGGGGGCGGAGCCCAGCTGGGCTGGAGGGGGCAGGGGAGACCAGAGAGGGGAGGTGACAAGGCCCAAGCCACCAGGGGCCGGAGGCAGGTGGGTGGGACACCACCTCTCCAGGCTCTTCAGGGGAGGGATCCTGGGCTGCCAAGCCCTGCCCCCCAACCTCCAGACTGTACCTGGGGTGGGGGGGGGAGGCGTGTGAGGTCACTAAGGACTCCAACCCTACCTCCCATCCCTGGCTGTCACCCCTCTCCCTGGGGGCCTTCCAGCTGTCAGTCCACCTCCCCCAGCCTCAGTTTCCTCTTCTGTAAAGTGGAGATGGCCTGTGGGTGTCCACTTCCCAGGTGGTGGGAAGGGCTCTGGAAATCAGGCCGGGGGAGCTGGCCCCTGACTGGCCCTGCGTGACCCTCTGTGCTGTGGGGTCTCCTGTCTATGGTGTACGGGTCCCACTCCTCTCCTGTTACCCACCGGCCTTGATCTAGTTCTACAGCTAAGGGGCTCCAGGGGAAACCCTGCAGGCCTGGAGCCGAGAGAGGACGTGGGTCTGAGCCCCGCGCCCTCCCCCCATGCAGGATCTGCCCCGAGCACAGGCCGGCTGTCCCAGAGGCGGAGGCAAAGGCAGTGGGGAGCGGGGGACTTCCCCCCCCCAGCACATTGGGTCTGGGTCCTATCCCAGGCCCAACTGGCTGTGGCTGAAGAGGGTGCTGGTACGTCCAGCTGGGGGCCTGACTGCGGCTCGGCTCGGGTGGGGGTGGGGGGGCGGCTGCCTCCCTCCTGCTCAGCCCTTCCGGTGAGGTAATGGGAAAAACTCGCTGCAGACGCACCCCCAGCAGAGGGTCCCCAAAGCCGCCTGCAGGTTTAACGTGGCTCTCCCAGCTGCAGGGCGCAGCCCAGCCCCGGGCTCCCGGTGAGGTGCGCCCCCAGGTCCCCAGGCCCCACACCCCAGTCATAAGGGTACCGCGGGGGTGTTTCCTGGTTCTCAGACTCCGCAGGCCCCGGCTTATTTATGGCTGAGGCTTTGATTTGTTGTGTTTTTCAGTCCCTCCCCCACCCCCTTGGTGTCGGCTTCAGGAAAGCGGTTCCCCAGGCGCCAGGAGCTGCGGAGGAGGCCGGCCAGCCGGAAGGGGGACAATTAAATCCAGGGGAGAAAGAGTTAAGCGAGCTCCCGCCCCGGCCCCCTCCCGCCCCGGCCCCCTCCCGCCCCGCACAATTCACCAGGAAATAAACAAGAAGGGCTTGTTTCCATTTGTCCTCGAAAAATACAAGGATTTCCTCTCGGCTGGTCTGGTCTGTCCCCCAAGGTCCCTTTGAACCCCAGAGGGCCAGGGCAAGAAGGGGGCCCTGGGGTGGGCACAGGGCTACGTGGGCAGCCCCTCATTGAGCTCCCAACCATCCTGTCCCCCTTGGACCTGCAGCCGGGCAGGGGTCTCTCAGGGATCCTGGAAGGAGAGAGGCCCGCCCTGGGCCCCAGGGGGTGAGCCAGAGTCGTTCCAAAGGGGTGACAGTGGGCTCACGTCCTCGCTTGCTCACTTGTTTACAGAGGACCTGTTGCGGGCAGGACGGCTCTGCTCTGCAAGCTCATCACACAGACCAGAGACCAACGCTTAGGGAGCAGCTTGTGTGTCCCCTGGGACGATCAGAAAAGGCCTCTTGAGGACTGAGCACCAGAAGAGTGGGGCTGAGCATTTGGCAGAGGTCACAGCTTGTGCAAAGGCACTGAGGCGGGAAGGTGCTAGTATCTTCAAGAAACAGGCAGAAGGAGGTTAGCAAGGCATGAAAGGAGCGGGGGCTGGTGGCAGGAAGGGCCTGGCAGCGCCCTCAGGCACCACCACCAGCCTGACAGGAGGCATTTAGACCTTGATCCCGTCCCAACAGGCTTTAAGCCCAGGATACTGTGGTTTATAATCCCTTTTCGGAATTGCCCACTGGTTGATAGGTTAGACATGGAGTCGGGGCAGGAGAGGGCTCAGCAGAAGCCCGGGTTTCTGGGCACCTGGGCTGACATGGGTGCGTTGGGGCAGGGCAGGTATGGTGGTGGGTGATGTGGATTAAGGCTGCCCCAGCTAGAGAAGCCCAAGGTGACCGGGCCTACATGCCAAACTATACGACCCAGTGGACTTTTTTTATGGTATGAATTAGGGCTGCCCCAGGGAGAGAAGCCCAGGGCATCCTCACCTGCATGCCGATCTATATGGCCAGATTCGTATCTAAAGTTATATGACCGCACAATAACCAGACCCCATCTGCACTGAAATCATTTAATGACTTTTTACATCATCTTTTCTTTTCTCCAGTAAAAATAAGTCACGTACCCATGCCTTATAAAATTAGCCCTAACCCTCAACTCAGGGCAGCAGCAGGAGCTCTGACTGCCCGTGGGTCCTGTCCCCACGCACCAGCTCTGCCTGCCCATGGATCCTGTCCCCATGCCAGTGGGGGCAGCAGAAGTGGCAGCAGCAGGAGCTCTGACCGCCTGTGGGTCCTGTCCCCACGCACCAGCTCTGACTGCCCATGGGTCCTGTCCCCATGCTATTCCACACTATTCTCTAAATAAAAGAGCACTACTGCCAGATCTTGAGAGTCTAAGAAATCTTTCTTTTGACCCTCGGCTCACCGACCCCGCATCAGTGGGGACCCAGTTCTGGACGCGTCCAGCTTTCGAGGCCTGCTCTCCCCTACGGGAGAGTGGAGGCAGCAGGCTGCAGTGTCTCTCTGGATGTTGGGTACAGGTGGCCTTCAAAGCCGGGGACCCAGTGTGGCCTCCTGGGGAGCTCGTTGCTGGAGGAGGCGGTGGCCTGAAGACTTGACCCTGCGGCCGACCCCAGGAGAGGGGGCTTCCTGAGGACACAGGGAAGTCGCTGTCTGGGAGGCTGGAGGAAAGGAAGCAGGGAGGCTGTGGGCGGCCCCTTCAGGTGCCTCCTGGATGCCCTGGGCTTCCTTCCCTCATCTGGAGAGTGGGAGCGGATAGCACCTCCCTCATGGGGTTGTGCCCTCAAACAAGGTGACCGTGGGCTCATTACGTGGGAGCTAGGTCCAAAACGTCCCCTGCCCCCTTTAGTGGAGGGGGCCTCCAAAGTGAGGCCTGTGTTGGCCACCCCCAGGAAGCCCTCCTAGATTGGCTTGCCCCATTGACTCACCACAGGCCCCCCACACTGGCTATTTGCTCTGTTGACACTCCCTTCCTCTCTCACCCCAATCTATGGATGCCCCGCCCCTGTCCCCTCACTTCCAGGGGCTGACGCCCGCATCCTTACCCACTCTGCCCTCACATGGGCCAGAAGTGCCAGGAGCGACAGCGTCTTGGGGCTGGGATTGGAAACACGTGGGCAGGCCTGGGGTGCGTGTTCTGCATGTCACTCTGCTCCGCACGGACGCTCCTCCTGAGCCGCCCCTCCTCCCCAGCTCTCCTCTCTGCCTGAGCTACCTGTGCTTCCCAACGGGCCGCTGGCGTTTGCGCCCTGGTCTTTGGGTCTGCTTCTGCTTGAACCCACGCAAGGCCAGCTGGGACCTGAGTGGCCCCCGGAGTGGGATGCTCACGATGGGATTCTGGAACCCGACCGCCATCCAGCCAGGCGGCCAGAGAGCCACGTTGCTGGTGATGAGAGGGGGGTGACAGGCTCGGCCTGCTGTGGTGATCCAGGGGGACGCCAGCATCAGGAGCTGTGGGACGATCGTGCCACAGGTGGGTCCGGTCTGGTTGTCAGCCTGGCCTCTCCTCCACCCATGGGGGATAAAGGTCATTCGAGCCTCTGGGTTTACAGTGTGGCCAGAGCTGGGGGTGGACGACTCTGGGCCTGCCACTCCCCTGGGGACCTAAGTGGGAGTCAGGGCATTGCAGGGGGTGGGGCTCACCCCCTGGGGGAGGGTTTCAGGGCTCTGACCCGGGATGGGGGACCCTACGGCCTAGAGTGGGGCCATGGGGTGGATGCACTCCCAGAAGCGGCCACTGCCCCTGGTCTGGGCACCGCACAGAGGCCGCATCTGGGCAGATGCCCCACAGGACCTGCCAGCTCCCTTCCAGGCCAGTTCCTAGGCCAGGCCGCCATAGGAGGGGCAGCGGGACCCCCGAGACCTCCCACACCCCCCGGAGTCTCGGGGATGCCGGGTCAGGGGCTGTGGTTATGAGGCTGGATGGGGAGCCCTGTCGGTTTAACGCTGGGGCTGGGGCACAGCCTGTGCCAGCCGAGCAGCAGACGCAGAGCACGGGGAGCAGGTCAGAAGGCGAGCTTTGGGCCGGACCGGAGAGGCCTCGTCCACCTCTGCTTCCCCAGAGGGCCCCCGGCTGACGTGGTCAGGAAGGGGCTGAGGAGCAGGCACTGCACGGTGAGGCCAGTGGCGGCTGTCCCCCATTGGCCAAGGTGGTGGGCAGGGGATGCTGCCTGGAACCCGGCTTCCCAGCACCCGAATGCCCCTGACTGGGGTGTCGGAGGGCAGAGGCAAGGTGGGCAGCACTGCGCTCAGGGGCAGCGGAGCCAGGATGGCAATCAGGGTGTCCTGCCGCCGGGGCACCTGTGGCAAGGGCTACAGGCGGCTGTGTGCTCAAGTCAGTTAGCCAGAGGGTGAGGCGGCAGGGACTCGGGGCGGGCGGCTAGCCAGGGGACTGTCCCCCCTGTGCAGCCAGAGCAGGCTGGTGGGCCAGGTGCCGAGGCCAGCTGCTGACACAAAAGAATGTCTCACCCGGTTCGGGACCTGAGCTGTCTGCAGACCCGGAGCCCATCACTGGAAAGGGAGGCCAGGTCCCCGGAGGAAGGACCCCGTAATGCCACAGCAGTTGTCTGGGGATA
Source organism: Equus asinus (assembly GCF_041296235.1). Lineage (NCBI taxonomy): Eukaryota > Metazoa > Chordata > Mammalia > Perissodactyla > Equidae > Equus > Equus asinus. The sequence goes on from NC_091799.1 coordinate 11,626,753, forward strand.
GAAGTTGTCCTGTGCATCTTGGAGGGATCTGTGGCTATTTCCCAGGGTCATTGGGCGCTGGGGGAAGGACGTCAGGAGACCACGGGGCTCTTGGGTGTGCCTCGTGGAAGGATGGAGGCCAGGTGGTTAGTGGAGTCCTGGCCCGGCTCCGTCTCCCCGTGGACCACCCTGTGGTCATTCCCTGTCCTGGGTGCGTGACTGGAGGCCTCTGCTCAGCAGGGGGAAAACCCCTCACACTCGTTCCTTTTCCTGTGCAGTGACAGCCTGAATGGCAGGAAGACCAAGCTGAAGGCCCTGAAGCCACGTCCCCGACTCCCATCGCCAATGTGCTAGCTCAGAAGCAGATGCCTGGGGAGATGGCGTGGACGTGTGCCGCCTTCAGAGGCTGAAAGGATGCAGAAGTAGTGTCCCACCCTATGCCCATTGGGTCACCAGTCGGGCTCCTGCAAAAGTCGGACGGGTCGTGGCGGGTGGGCTGCAGCAAACCTAACGCAGTGGTAGCCTGACCACGGCCTCTGCCAAGGCGGCACCTTGACCAGAACAGTCTGCACAGCTTCTGGCAGTTGGTCTGTGGCTCCGATGAGAAGCCTGGAGAATGCAGTTATTCCAGTCCCCGTCGGGGCTGAGAGAGCGTCGGGCACCGCTGGCATCCACAGGCAGCAGGCACAGCTTCCCTTCGCGTCCTGGCCCAGGGCTGCGGGGGCGCGGGGGTTGCAACCAAGGCCTGAGGGACCTGCTCCGTCGCGACGCATCACGGAGCATCCTCCGAGCTCGCCATGTTGATGATGTCAGGGGATCTGATGGGAAACCAGGAAGTGGCAGGTGGCTGATAACCCCACAGAGATTCCCAGCCTTTTCCATCTGGGACGTTTTTAGGCTCCAGTGGTCTGGGACATGGTGGCAGGGACGAATGCCGTCCTCGGAGACTAGAAGGAGACAGCGGCCTCTTCTCCGTGGAGGGCCGGTGGCACCCGTGTGCCTGCCGCTAAGAAGGAGCAGAGCTCTCAGGTGGCCCCTGTGGGCTGAGAGGCAGTTCCCAGAGGCCCCTGGGCTGCTGCCCCGACCCATTTGTTGGGTGACTCAGAAGACAGTCAGTCTCAAGTGGGGTCCAGAGCGGGAGAGCGCTCAGCGGGACGGCTCCCCTGCCAGGTGGCCATAGGACCGGAGACCCCCAGCTGCTGGAGGTGTCGTGCTGCAGACGGAGAGGGAAGCTCAGGCCCAGGGCTGTGCCCAACGGCTGCCAGCAGCACCCTCTTCCCTGGAGAAGCAGCCCCTGCCGTGCCGGTCCAGTGCAGACCGAGGCCTGCAGGGGCCAGTGGGGTCCCCCCACTTCACGTCCACCCGGAACCTCAGAAAGTGACCTTATTTGGAAACGGAGTCTTTGCAGATGTAATCAGTTAAGGATCTTGAGGGGAGGTCCTCCTGGATTAGCGTGGGCCCTATGTCCAGTGACAGGTGTCGTTAGAAGAGAAGAGGACACAGACACAGAGCAGGCCCCGTGAGGACGGAGCAGGGACTGGAGGAAACACCGGAGCCTCCAGGAGTCGGGGAGGCAGGAAGGCTCCTCCCCTAGAGCCTTCGGAGGGGGCGAGCGTGGCCCCGCGACACTGTGACCTCAGGGCTAGGAGAGTCAGTTTCTGCCGTCTGCAGCCCCCCGTTTATGGTCCTTTGTTATGGTGGCCCCGGGAGACTCAGTCAGCGCTTGCCGTGGGACGTGGAGTGACTGTGACCAGAGCTGCCCGTTAAGCCTGGGCACTAGTGTGCTAGGGTGTCAGTGCCCCGGGCAGCCCTTAGCCAGCGACTGACCAGAAGCCAGCCTGTGCCAGCCTCAGTTTCCCCATCTGTGATGAGAGGTCTTGGGAGGCGGCTTGTAGATGGGCCTGTGGGAATGGACACACATTGGGAGGACCCAGGCGTCGCCCCAGTGCCTCGCTTCTTCCCTTATGGGTGACGCCCCAGTCCCGGGGGGCAGCCTGGGAGTAACAGTGCAGCTTCTGTGGCCACCTCTCCCTGCTGCCCGGCAGTATCTGCCGCACCTCCCACAAAGCTGCTTTCCCAGCAGCCCTGGTCTCGGGGGGTGCCCCTGGGAGAACCCCAGTGAGGACCTTGGCCGCTCTCCCTTGCCCTTGGGGCCTCAGCCTAGCTGTCACCTTCTCCAGGAAACCCCTTCCCTTCCGTCCCAGGTCCCCATAACCCCAGCTTGAGGTCCCTTGTCAGTTCCTGCTGCTGGACTATGAGCCCTGTGTGGGCAGGGGTCTGTCTGTCTTGTCTGTCGTAGCATCCCAGGTGCCTAGCACAGAGCCTGGCAGGTAGCAGGCTCCCATCGCATGTTTGCTGAATGAATGACAGACCTGGAGTGTTGAAGGAAGGACCCATCCACATTGGGATCTGCCAGGGGAAACACAGTTTCCAGTCGTCTATGGATAAACTGAGGCTGCAGGCGACGAGAAGACACAGACAGACCGGACGACACACGATATAAAAAAGAAGGAAATTCTGACACAGGCCACAGCCTGGACAAGCCTGGAGGACATGATGCTGAGTGAAACAAGCCAGACACAAAAGGACAAATCCTGTAGGACTCCGATTATGTGAAATCCTTAGATGGTCACGTTCACGGAGACAGTCCAAAAACGACTTAAACCTCCGCTGGGAGATCCTGACTGCGGGAACCAGGCAGAGACCACTCAGCCCAGGCGCTTCCTTTAGGGGAGAAAGGAGCCACTGGGGGCCAGGACCGCCGGTCAGGGAGCGCCTCGGCCAGCCGGGCCCAGCAGAGCTGGGCTTTCCTGCCCTGTGGGACAGGCCTGGTGGGCGCGGGAGCCCTCGCAGGTGGAGGGCTCTCCACCCGGTCCCCAGGTCTCACGGCCACCGCCCCTCATCAGGCCCGAGAGCCTGGGGGGAGAGGTGCCCGGACAGGGCTGGTCTGTGCAGGGAGAGAGACGTCCGGCAACATGCACCACGACGCCATCCAGCGCCACTGCTAGGAGTGTGTTTCCTGGTCCACCGACCGCTCGAGATGTATCGTCAGATGAAAAGTCATCAGGTGCCAACCCTGTGTCTCCCTGGTGACTCCCTCCTCTTCGGGAGGGTGGGGCAGGGCCCGCATCCTGCCGCTCTCGGTGGCAGCACCCCTGGTTCGGGTGCAGCTCCACGCCCTGAGCTGTTTGAGGATTGCTGTGGAATGAATGAATGAATGAACAAATGAATGAAGAGTGGCTCCAATTCTGTGAAGCAAGACGCACATTAGAAACGTTTAGAGAGGGGCCGGCCCCCTGGCCGAGTGGTTAAGCTCACGCCCTCTGCTTCGGCGGCCCAGGGTTTCGCCGGTTTGGATCCAGGGCGCAGACACAGCACCGCTCATCAGGCCATGCTGAGGCGGCATCCCACATGCCACACCTGGAAGGACCCACAACTAAAAATACACAGCTATATACTGGGGGGCTTTGGGGACAAAAAGGAAAAGTAAAATCTTTCAAAAAAAGAAAAAAGAAAAAGAAACGTGCAGAGCAAGCGCTTGGAAGGCAGTGTGCAGACGCTAGTAAGCAGCCCCTGCCGGGAGGGGTCACAGACGACTTTTTATCTTTCTAGTGTGATTTATTCCTTTTTGTGGGACCTTGCAGTCGGAGAAAAGGTCTAAGTTTAAGGACCATGGGGAAGGTGTGTGGGAGCCGCAGCTCTGCCAGGCAGGATGGAAGGAAGGGGGGCCCTCCTGACCCCAAGGATGAGGGGCTCTGGGCGCTGGAGGCCCTGGGCTTCACGGGGGAGAGATGTGTCTATTCAAACCCTCCGCAGCCCAGGGAGGACCAAGGACGGAGGACTGGGGTGGGGGTCACGCTGCAGAGCCCCCCCTCCCTCCTGCCCCCTTCCTCCCCGCTCCCAGGCCCCTCGCTTGCTGGGGCACACAGGGCACTCGGCGGGATGAGGAGGGAAACGTGAGGCCTCCCTGCGCCGGGCGCTGCCTCGGCAACAAAAGTGATTCTGTGCTTGGGAGCACAGGGTTGTGAGAAAACCTCCCGTGACGGGGTTTTCCATGGAGGGAAAACGCCGGGCCTTGCGGGGTCGTACCAGAGGGGCCTGCACAAAAGCCCCTTTGTTCCCCCCCACCCACCCAGCGCCCGACAATGGCACAGAAAGAAATTATCTTTTCAGCAAAAGATTAAGGGGCGTCGCAGCCCAGGCTGGCTGGTTTCCATGCGGCTGGCGGTGGACTCCTCTCCCTCCCGCCCCGGGTCCTGGCGGGCATCTTGGAGGCGGTGTTCCCAGGGGCTGACAGTGCCTCGGGGGGCAGAGAAGGGGAGACTGGTCAACAGCCCTGCCCCATGAGACGCTGTTGCCCCAAGTTACAGATGAGGAAACTGAGGCAGGCAGGGAGCTGCCTCCCCCAGAGCTGGCTCTCTCAGGCGTCTGGGGGGAGGCGGGGCCCTCCCTGTCTTGGAAGGCTGAGGGTGTCAGAGAAAGGGGCTGGGGCCACCCAGGCCGGCGTCAGATGCAGAACCCTCAGGGGGATCCTGAAACCCGTGTGCAGCTCACCTGCCTGCTGGCCCCGCCCAGCTCGCACCCGAAACTCCCAGTTTCAGTCTTCACTTTGTCCAAGACTGGGGGCTAGGGAGGCCCCTCCCAGTGTCAGCCTCACCCCCAGCGCTCCTGAGAAAGGCCCCCCACCCACCGTCCCGGCTCTGTCTCCCAGGAAAAGGGCGCCAGGGGCTGGGCCCTGACACGTGGGGCAGGGTCTGCAGGCCCCCCCAGGGAAACGTGCGTTTCCAGGCGTGGGGACAGGTCTGGACAGGCCTGGACCACTCTCAGCCCAAAGCTGCCTCCAGATCAGGCCCCGTGGGGGCTGGGGCGCCTGGTGGAGGGGGCCGCCCCAGGCCCGTCTCTACGGCACCAGTGGGAGCAGGACTCAGGCACGTGCGCAGAGGAACCACCCCACTCTGCGGGGGTCTCACTGTCCAGATGGGGAAACCAGAGCCAGCTGAGGGTCTTTGTGGGTTCAAGGTGGTGCTGACCTGGGGAGGGTAGGCCACAGAGGGCACTGAGCCTCACTCTGCCCTCCCCTGGCAGACAGCACACAGGCTGCCCTCCGACCCTCAGGGGAGAAGGGGTCGGGGCCCAGGTGGCAGGAGACTGGGGGTCATAAACGCTCCCGGATTGTGGGGGTGGGCCGTGGGGGGAAGAGAGGGTGGGGCTGATGGGAGAGTGTGAACCTACCCTGGGCCTGGGGCTGCCTGCCTGGACACTCTTGGGTCATCTGTCACCTCCTCCATGCCCCCTACCTCCTGCGGGCCTCGCCTCCAGGCCTAGAGACTTCCAGAGCAGGCTCTCAGGCCATTCAAGCTGTGAGATGCCCCTGAGCTCTGGGGCCCCGATGCTGCCCTGTTTACTGATCGAGAGATCGAGGCCCCGTGTGGAGCAGCCTCAAAGGGAGGTGGGCAGTGAGGGAGTGCCAGGTGAGCGCGGGTTCCCACTGCTGGTCTCCAGTGTGGATGCAGCACTGGCGCAGGTGAGGAGCTGGCCCCTCGCTGCCCATCTTCTTCCTGCTTGTAACTCGGCCACAGGCCTGTCTCCCGGGCTTTGAGGAAGCTTCAGTGAGCTCTTGGTCAGGATGGGTCTGGCTGTGTACGGCCTGTCCATCTGTGGCCCTGAGAGCCCAGGACAGGCCTGCGGGTGCCCCCAGCTGGCTCTCACCCCCATCACGTGATGGGCCTACAGAGGGACCCTGCCATTGTCCCACGTGCTCAGAGCAGAGACAGGCTTGTGTGTGTGTGTGTGTGGGTATGTGGGTGTGTGTGAGTGGGTGTGCAAAGGCCTGTGGGTGTGGACAGAGCGGGTGGGATGGGCAGGTGCCACCTGGACATCCAGGGCTTCCTGGGCGGGAGGGGCTGTTCCTGGGGCGTGGACAAGCTTGGTCTTCCCTGGGCCCCCTCCCCCATCCTCCTCCTCTTACCCACCCCCCGCCCCTCCCCGTCTCTCCTGGATCCAGCTGCCGGGGACCCCGGGGGCCGGTCCTGAGGGGAGGAGGGCCTCATGACTCTTAGGAATCCGGGTCAGCCCTCCTGGCTGGATGACCTGATAAAGAACTAAGGACGCAGCCGCCACCCCACCTCCATCCTTGTCCCCCGAGACTCCCAGCATCATCCTGAGTCACATCCTGGGGCTGCGTGGCCCCCAGCTCAGCCCTCACAGTGTTCTTTGGCCCCCATTTTATAGCTGGGCTCACAGGGCTTGAGGAATCAGCCACGGACACAAAATCGGTTGGTCAGGGCCAAGTAGGGCTACAGAGGGGCTCTGCTGACCACAGACCACTAGGGCCTACTGGGTGTCCCCACTGTGCTGAGCCACCTGGCAGGTGTGAGTCGAGGGGCGCTCATCCCCCTACCTATGCACTGGAGCGGGGTCTCCTCCCTCGCTGTGGAGGGTCATGCCCGCAGCCAGGCATCAGCACCACCTTCGTCTCCATTGGTGCTGTGGCTCGTCCTGAGGACCAGGGGCTGGAGGAGACCTGCCTTGAAGCCTCTAGGTCTCTGAGGGGCAGCCCCAGCCCCAGCTCGCTGGCCTCCGGGGGGGCCCCTCCTCCTCCCTCTCGCCCTCCCGCTCTGAGGCAACCCCTCCTTTCCTGGATAGCCCCAAGTGGTGAGGACCTCCGGGCTGAGTTGAAATTGGGCAGAAGGGGACAGAGGACAAGTCCTCTCCTTCCCTCCAAGATGCTCACCCGGCCTCCTGGAGCCTGAGCTCCCCGGGCCTGGTCTGCTCAGTTTTCCTTTGCCGGCACTGCCTTTGAGGGTGCACATCCAGAGACATGCACACGCTGCCCGCGGCTTGTCCCCGCTTTGGGGGGCGTCCGTCTCAGTGACCACCATGGTCCCCATGCTGAGCTCTGGCCAGGCAGGGCTCAGAGCGTTCTCAATGAATCCTCGCGCCCTGGGGCACTGACATCATTACCCTACTGAGCAGAGAGGGGCCCCAGCCTGACATAGTGGATTAACTGGGACCTGAGAAAGCAGCTGGGCCGGGGATGTGGCCTGAATTCCAGATGTGCGTGGGGACCACAGGACGAGCCCAGATGGACCGCCGGGTGCTGAGCCCGACGTGGCTCCTCCCCGGAGCTCTCCCTTCCAGGCGGCTCCCCCTCCCTGCTGAGCCTGAGAGCAGCCTGCCCTGTCCTGTTCTTTAGGAGACAGTTGTGGGGGTGGGCACGCTGCCAGAGGCTGGCCCGGCCGCCTCCAGGCAAGAGGGGCAGGAGAAGGAGGAGAAATGCAGGACAGACGGAGGGGGTCACCGTCCAGCCCCTGGTGTGTGCTGCCTCCCCGTCTCCCCCTCCCCAAGCCAAGAAGGGCTGCCCTGGGTGCTGCAGGCCGCTCCCTGGACCTCCCCACCCGCCGTCACCCAACTTCTCTCCTACCCCTCATCTCCCATCCTCCTGCGCAAGCCTACTGCTGGGAGTCTGCCCGTCTCGGCAGGGGCTCAGGAAGACCCTGCCGGGGAGGGGGCCTGGCCTCTGGGTGGTTCTCCAGCTGCTGTTCCCAGATGAGAATCCCAGCTGGCTTCCAGCCTCCCAGCCCAGAGGCCTGACCTCCCGGGACCCTTGGGCTCTGGCAGTGACTCTGCTGACAGGTGGCCCTGGCGCCGGGGGGTGGGACACCCCAGGAAGGAGGGATAGCAGAGGCAGGAGCCCAGGGTGGTCCTCATGCCCAGGCTGCAAGGCCCGGGGGAGGGGGAGGGGCGGTGGGGTGGAGGCTGCAGGGCCCAGCACCCACCCCCTCACGTCAGCTTCCTGGCCGGCTCAGGAAGGCGGTGGGGGGCCACAGTAACAACCGTCTCCCGTCTCCCTGTACGTTGACATGCAGAGAGTTGGGGGTCCATCTCTGAGGGGCTCATTTAGCCACCTTAACCCTGGCAGTGGGGCAGCAGTCGTGGCACGGAGGCCCTTTGTCCTGGCCACGGGCTCTGCAGCCTCACGGTCAGTGTCCAGGGCCCACCCCTGTTGTCCTCTCAGGGCCGTCGAGGCAGGGCAGAGCCTACCGCAGCTCAGAGCCTGGCCTTCTCCACCCCCCCAGGTTCTGCCACCTCAGGGGCCGAATGGAGGCCCCCCACCAGGCCTCAGTTTCCTCCTCTGGGAGACAGCCCAACAAATACCTCCCAGGGCAGTCCCCAGACCCCAGGGGTCAGAGCCTCAGCACCAGGGAGCACTGAGCCTCTGGCTAAGGGGGGGAGGGGCAGGACAGAGTTGAGGGTGGACGAGGATTCTGTGTGTGCCCGTGTGCACAGAGAAGTGTGTGTGTCCTGGGGTGCATGTTGCGTGCACACCGGGGAGAAAGTGTCCTGGGCTCTGGCGGAGGCACCTGCCCGGGCATACCTCTCCCCTGCACCGGTCCACTCCCATCCTCCTCCCTGGCGTCTGCTGTTGCCACGTGCGCTGCCTGGGCAGGTTCCCTCCTATCCAGCCTAGGCCTCAGCCCCTGGGGTGCTCTGGGTTCCTGTGGAGCCTCAGCTGCAGCCTGGTCTTGGGTTCATGGGGGCAGAGCCAGCACTATCCCCCTCCAAGAACTCCTGAGAACTCAGGGCAGCCCCTGAGCTGGGGTACAGGGAGGTAGCGGGGGGTAGAGGGAAGTGGTGGGGAGAGGCCTCTCCTGGCAGGTCCCCTGGCCTCACTGCTGGTGGGTGCTTCAAGGCCCCTTGCCGTGCCATGGGGGTCAGCCCTGGGTCGGACGTGAGGGCATGGAGGCAGAGCCTCTCCCAGGAGCCCCCAGGCTGGTGTGGTGACAGACCCCAGAGGGGAGGCCCAGAGCCCACGGCTGAGTGGAGTTGGGCAAGGCGTGGTCCCGGAGAGGGAGGCTCCGGGGCGTCCTGGTGGGACAGCCTTGAAAGGAGCACAGGAGCCCCCGTGCCCTCCCAGGCTCCCTGGGACTCAGGAGATCTCAGTGTCTGAGCGACGTGGGCTCAGTGTGCTGGCGGGCGTCTCATCTTCTGTCCTCTCATTCCGAGTGCTGGCAGGTGGTGGCAGTGGTGGCAGAGGACGGGTGCCAGGCCTGCGGTGTCTCCTGTCTCGGGGCAGTGATTTTCCAAGTGTGGGCAGGACGGGGGAGGGGTGGTATCCCCAGGGCCCTGGCACGCTGGGGAAGGCGGGCAGGGAGGGGTGGTGCAGGTGGAAGCAACACCTGCCAGCAGGAGCCTGGGAACGTGGGAACCGAGCTAGCCTGGGCGCCTGTGAACTGCTCAGACCCAGCAGGAGGAGGTGGGTGGGGCAGCCTGGGTGGGGGATGGGTGGAGCATCTGCCAGCCGGCCGGGGTCCTATAGGCCTCCAGGTGGGCTTCTTGTCCCCTGAACCCGGGTTAACCCTTTCCTGCAGCACAGCTGGCACCAGGCACACAGGCACCAGCCTGTGGCCTTCTCAGCTGAAGGCCCCGCCAGTGTCTCACCCCCGAATCTGCCCTGGAGGGAGAGTGGTGGCCCTAGACTCAGCCTCTTCATGGGGAGGGGGTCCAGTCCTGCACCCAGCTTCCCACTGCCCCTCACCAAGGTTCTGTTGCTTGGGGTTGAGCCGCTGCCGGCAAGTTAACTGAGCATGGCTGGCAACCACTCACACTTTAGCGAAAATGCTCTGCTTCCACACCCTATGGGGCCTGAAGCACCTCCTCCAGCCCCTCCCAAATGCCTGGCACCCTCAAAATGCCCAGAACCACTCATCCGTGACCTTCTCCCAATCGGCGACTCTCATACCTGCCCAAGCCCTTGGACCCTCTGGCTGAGGGTCACAGGCCCTGGGAGCAGCTGGGGAGAGGGGACTGGGGACGACCAGCGTCCCCATTCACAGAGCACCGACCGCTTTGTACACAGCAGCTCCCGCAGCCTCAGGAAACCGTGCCAGGCTTGCATTTTATCCCCACTTCACAGCCGGGGGCACCGAGGCTTGGGCAGGGCAGTGTCCACCTGGCAAGAGGCAGAGGGGGTGTGCACGCCCGAGCCTGACCCCACTATTTGTGCCTAAACATGACTTTACTGTCCCCAATAAAAGCACCTGGACCCAGGCCTCGTCAGGTACTGGAGATGGGCTACTGTGAGTTGGGGAAACTGAGGCCAAGGGAAGCCACACATGGCTCCAGTCTTCACTGCCAAATGGGGGTCATAGCTGGGATTTGAGTCTTGATGCCGGGCTCTTTCCCTTGCTGGGGGTCCTGGGGGTCCGGGCTGGGCTGGGCTGGGGGAACTGGTACTCTGTCCTTGCTGGTGCCGTGGAAAGGCTGACCGGCTGGAGGCTGCCCCATGGCCTGGCGTCTCCAGGCCGAGGGTTGTGCTTGTGCTCGAGCCCCAGCCTCTGAGCAGCCACGCAGGAGCCCTGGGGAGCCGTGGGAGCATCTGTGCTTCCAGCATCGCCCCCCGCCTCCCCCCCAACAAGCTGTCCAGCTGCCAGCAGGTTGAGGCCAAGCCAGCCTGGCTCTGAACAACCCTGGGACACCTTTCATGTCTCTGTCCCCTCTGGGCCTCAGTTTCCCCACCTGTCAAATGGGAGGGACACCTCCTCCTCTCCTGATGACGGCTTAGCCTGAGGCCCATGGATTTCTCCCGAGATGGCCACGCTTGAGCTTCCTGGGGTCTGTAACCCCCTGAAACTCTGAGAATTTGGTGTGAAGTTCTGTGCAGTTGTGCATTTTCTGGGGACAGGGTCCATGATGTGCACCAGATTCTGGGGTGTCTGCAGTCCCCCACAGAAACCCAAATGGCCGTTGCAAAGATGAAGGAGTAGCCGGGGAAGTTGAGACTGGAGTCGCACCAGATGCTGCTCAGAGGTGTGGACACGGGCTGCGTGGATGAGGGGGTCCTCACGAGGAGGGTGACTCAGGCCAGGGGTTGCTCTGTGGAGGGGGCCGTGGTGCAGATGAGAGGGGCTGTGGTGAAGGGCGGCATGGGGTAGAGGGCCAGGGGGCGTGGGGCAGATGGCGACGTGGCACGGATGGGGATGGCGCGGTATGGGGACCGTAGGATGGAGGGTGCTGGATGGAGGACCACTGGATGTCACCCCGCAGGATCGTCCCTCTGGGCTCTGGCTTCCCTGAGCTGGAGGACGCCCCGGGGCCAGGATTTCCTGAGGGAGTGTGTGTCAGAGCCGGTGTCTGGCTGGGGTCCCCGACATGGTGGCTCCTGGACAGGAAATCCGCGTCCCTGCGGGGCCCCGATCCCACCACTTAGGGCTCTCCCGAGCCCCCAGATCAGCTGCTGGGCGGGTCCTGGGAAGGGAGGAAGGAAGGGAGGGCAAGCGCTGCCCACAGGCCTTATCAGCCTCTGGCTCCAGGCCCTCCCCTGCTCAGGCACCTTCTGTGGCTCCCCTTTGCTCACAAGACCCAAGCACCCTTGCCTCAAGGTCAGCTCCCAACCTGGTCTCCCCCTAGTCCAGTCTCATCCCCAGCCCCTCCTAGCCAGGCCATGGGTCCCTCCACTGTGCCTCCCCTTCCTCACCTAGAACCTCCTCCATCATCTCTGCTGGTGCTCTCACCCCTTAAAGGGCCAGGGAAATGCCTCCTCCTGCAGGAAGCTGGCAGAGATAGCCCATCCACTGATGAGCATGCCCAAGCCCTTTGTCCCGTTTGTTGGGGGAGGGGTTTTGAGGGTCTCCCAGTAAGTCAGACCCCAGGCGGAGCTCCTGGACTGAGCCTGGCACGCTCTGCTGCCCCAGACAGGCTCAGAGAGGCCCCTGGAGCTGGAGGGACCTGGCGTCCACCACTGTCCAACCTCAGCTACCCTCCCTGGGGCCCCCCAGGTTCCACCTCTGGGCTTCCGGCTGCCCTGACCCCAGGCCACACTTAGGGCTTATCCGTTCCTTCCCCCGCCTGCTGCCCACCCAGGGGCCTCCTTGGTGCAGGGACCTGCCCCTTCAGGCTGGACCCCGCCCCCGTGGATTGAGCACCCCCGGCTGGAGGGCTGGAAAGCAGGGAGTAAGGGGGCAGTTGCAGGGCTGGGCAGGGCCAGGCAGGCTTGAGTCCGAGGGACACCCAGTGCATCTGCTGCCCCCACTGACTGAGGGCGTGGGGTGGGGGCCAGTGGCTGCAGCACCCATAAGACTGGCTGCTGGATCCCCGGTGTGAAGCGCGGTCGGGACCCTCCCACCTGTGAGCTGCTACTGGAGCCCCTGACTCACCTGGGTGGACGGTGATGGCGGACCTGGCTGCCCGTGCCCTTGGGCCTGGGCCTGGGCCTGGGCCTGGGCCTGGGCCTACTGTTCTGGGGGCCCCAGGGGCAGGGGCCGGGGCCGCTGCAGTCAGCTGGTCAGCCAAGGGTCAGCGGGGCCACAGCCGCCAGTTCCTAAGGGCCTTGAGGGGCTCCTACTTCACAGGTGTGACCCAGGCCCCCAGCACGCTTGGGGTCAGAGCAGTCACACGGCCCGCCTGGGGCATCCCCTGCTAAGTGGTTGTGATGGGACCGACTCCAGCTGGCTAAGCCATGACCACTCACGCCTGTGGTCTTCCTGTCTATCTCCACGTTTTACTTCTATATTCACACATTGAACACATATTTAGTACGCTCCACTGCGTGCAGGCGCTGACGCCCCTGAGCCCGGAGGACGTGAGCTGCAGAGAGCCAGTTCCCCCGCCCTCGGGACGCGCCCCCCTCTCGGGGGAGACAGGCCCCACACGAGCCAGCCAGAGGCCGCCGCATCAACTTGTCCAGTGTCAGTGCCGGACGTGTGACACTGGTCTGTGCTGAGACCAGAGGGGAGGGAGCCAGCAGGGGCGTGGGGTTGTGGAGGAGAGCCCCGGGCAGTGGGGTGGGGGGACCAGACAGCCCTGGGCAGAGGGAGTCTTGAGGCTGCGAGCGTCTGGGGCTTGGAGTGTCTGCCCAGAGAGCAACGTGGCTGGGGTCAAGCTTTGGGGCATGTGGGGAGCTGAGGTCAGAGACGGGGATCGTGGGAAAGGGTCCCCCACCTGCACGTCTTCTCTTGGAAGTCAGGGCTAGACCCCAGATAGGACCTCTGGCCCTTTATGGCTGCCCGGGGGCAAAGCCACAGTGTGGACCCTTTGCGCACAGTGGGGCCTCGGCCCAGCGGCTGCCTGGGTGGCTGATGAGGCATCTCAGGCGCCAGGCCCAGGGACAGAGCCCTGGTCCAAGCTCAGGGGACACAGCTCCTCATCGGTTTCCCTCTGCCCCCAGCAGACGCTGAGTCCTGGCATCCCACAGTGAGGTCCCCCAAACTCACGGTGCTCCTGGGCCTCGTGAGGCCTTTCCCTTGGCCTGCGGTGCTTCCCGCTGTCCCTTTCCTCCCCCTGCCCCTGTCCAAATTTCTGTCCTTCTTTAGACCTCTGCTGAGACGTGCGCCCCCAAAGCCTCATGGCACCTCTTCCCCGCTTCCCCAGAGGCCCTGTTGTGCGGCCCACGCTGCACACCCCTCGTCCCGGCCCTGTCTCTGCTGTCCTGGTCCTTCTCCTGGACCCCGAGCCTGGAGGCCGTGGTGTCATCCTGTGAGCTCACCAGGCCAGGCCTACCAGAAAGGGTGGATCAATTCCAGGGTGTCCTGAGACGTGAGGAGGGGCGGGGGGCAGGTCTGTCCCCCCTCACGTCGCAGGGCAGGGTTGTAGAAGCTGGCTGCTGTCCCAGGCTGGCCCTGTCCTGGCCAGTGCCCTCGCCCCACCCCTGGGTGCCTGAAGCTGGAGGAGGGCTGGGAGGGCTGTGGGCAGGGGTGCTCCAGGGGTCCTCGGGACGGCCTTGGCTTTGGACCCCAACCGTGCCCTTGTTCTGGCTGGGGGAAAGCCCGCTATTCCTGCAGCGCTACTGGCCTTCCTTCCAGGGGGCCAGGAAGGAAGGTGCTGTCAGAGGAAAGGGGACCCGCCTGGTGACTTAACCCCTCGTAGCGGGGGCGGGGAGTTGGGGCTGCCTGGAGGGGACAGGAGCCCCAGCCCTGGCCCTCACCCTGCCCTCACTGGTCAGCAGGGCCCTATCGCCAACTGCATGACTAGACCCCTCCCCACGGCTCTGGATGCCCAGTTCTGGGGGCTGGGCTTAGATCGGGGGAGGTGCAAGAAATTGTGTGTGTGTGTGTGTGTGCGCGCGCCCACATACAGGCTACTGGGAGGGCACCCACTTCCCCTCCCACCCCCATAACTAGGTCATTCCCTGAAATGACATGCTGCAGATGACCTCACACTCTGTGCTGGCAGGCACCATTGTCCCAGGAGCAGTGGCCCAGGCCCGGCATTCCAGAACGTGGCAGCTGGAACAGGCGAGAACCTCACCTCAGCCCTTTCCCCAGCCCTGGCCTCAGCATTCCCTGCAGAGACCCAGCTTGGACGGCCCCTCCAGGAAGGGCTGCAGGAGGCCCCTGAGAGCATCTCTCCCACACTGCTGACTCTGTTCTCTCCTCTGTATCCCTTCTGCTGCCGCAGAGCCTGGCCAAGAGTGGATGGGTCATAAATCTGTGCCAAGGAAATTGAGGAGTAGATGGGTGCATGGATGGACGGATGGATGGTGGATGTGGATGGATGTGGATGTGGATGGAGGGATGAGTGGATGGATGGATGGAAGGATGGATAGGTGGGTGGAAGGATGGATGGATGGTGGTGGATGATGGATGGAGGGATGGATGGGTGGGCGTTGGGTGGAAAGATGGTAGACGGATGGATGAATGGTGGATGTGGATAGATAAATGGATGTGGATATAGATGGATGGGTGCATGGATGGATGGATGGATGGATGAATGAATGGATGGCTGGATGGAAGGATGGATGGGTGGGTAGTGGACAATGGATGGATGGATGGATGGGTGGGTAGATGGGTGTTGGGTGGAAAGATGGTAGACGGATGGATGGATGGATGGATGGATATGTGTGTGGGTGGTGGGTGAATGGACAGTGGATGGATGGATGGTGGATAGATGGTAGATGGATGATTAGTGGGTGGAAAGATGGTGGATGAATGAGTGGGTGGGTGGATGGATGGAGGGATGGGTAGTGGATGGATAGCAGATGGATGGATGGGGATAGATGGTGGGTGGGTGGAAAGATGGTGAACAGATAGGTGGTTAGGTGGATGGATGGATGGAAGGGAGGATGGAAGGAAGAGTGAATGAATACCAGGCCCTGTAGTATCCTCTGGAGTACAGACCAGTGGGAGAGGGGGACAGTCTCCAGGCCTTACGCTCAGTGTGATTGGTGCTCAGATGGGGATGTCTAGTGCTTGTGGGAAGGCAGATGAGGGACATTCACTGCAGTGGGGGTTCAGAAGGCCTCGCAGAACTACTGAGACCTGGAAGAGGGGTAAGAGGCGGAGAAGGGAAGGAGTGCCCCTGGCAGGGGTCACAGCCCCTGCAAAGGCCCGGAGCTCAGTAGAGAGGGAGGGTGGGGGTTGCCAGAGCCCTGGGCCTGCAGCCCACCTTCCACCCAGCTCTCCGCGTTGCCGGGACCCCCAAGGGCACGGCCTGGGTCCTCTTTCACTGGCACAGGCCCCACCACAGCAGGCTGTGAGAATACGGAGGGGTGGGGTGGGGCTGTAAGTAGGTCCTGTCCCCAGTCCCCTGCCGTCACCTGAGCCCAGATCCCTCCAGGTGCAGCAGTAGCCGGGGCAGCCGTGCCCTGGCCAGGACAGGGGTGACTGGTTTTGGTGCCCGGCTCCTTGGGGAAGGACACCCACCGGGGTTTGGCCATGACTCCTGCCTAAAGCCCCAGGAGTTCCCACATCATCCTTTGTTCTAAAAACAGGGGCTGGACACCAGATGGCAGGATGCTGGGAGACGAAGGGAGTACCCCCGAGCCCTAATGTTACCCCAGGGGTCCCCCAAGTCTACCGAGGGGCAGGGAGGGAACGGCTGCCTGGACCCACCCCTCCCCCTTCCGACTGGTCCCCTTCTGTCCGTCAGGAGCAGGCCTGGCCATCTGTCCTCTCGGGGATGGAAGCCGGGACGGCCATGGGGCCGGAGACTCTGCCCAGGGCCCTGTCCAGGGAGCGGAGCCAGCTCTGTCCTGAGAGTCGGCAGCTGGTTTTACTCCATGTGAGGGAGTGAAACTCCGTCTCTAATTATACCTCTGGACCTTCTCATCCCCCCCAAACCTTCCCACTTCAAAGGCCACTGGCCTCTGGGCAGGGAGGGAAAGTTTCTGGGTTTCCGTGAGCCTCCCTTCCTCCCGGGGGAGGGCTCCTGCGGGAGCCTCAGTCCCAGGCTGGGGGTGCAGTCCGGAGCCTGTGTCTGGGGCCCTTGCCCTCCGTGAGCAGGCCTCCGGAGCCTGGGGGCCCTGACCTGCAGCCTAGCCCCCCGGGCTGCCAGGCCGCACTGGCAGGGCGGGCACTCACCTGAGGACACCCCTTCCCCACCCCCACCTCTCTCCCCAGCTCCTCTGGCCCCAGCCGGGCAAGGACCGTCCAGCCCAGGGAGGTGAGGGTGGGAGCCTGGCCTGCTTTCTGGCCCTATCCCATCTCTGTGCCCACCCTGAGCAGCCCCACCCGATGCACAGCCTTAGAAGCTCTACTCTGGGGGTCTGCCCCCAGCGTGGCAGGCCCCCACCAGCTCGTGGCACTTTCGAGTGTAGGTCCATCCTGAGTTTGCTTATGGGGCTGCTCCAGGCTGCCCCTCGGCCCGGGCCCTCCTCGCAGGGCCTCTGGCCATAGACGCACAGAACCAGCACCTCCAAGACCGCATGGCCACCTCGAGCTGGTGGAGTTGGGTGTGCTGCCCAAGGCCGGAGCTGGACTAGAGATGGGAGGCGGGGGGGCCGAGGGGCAGGGGCAGTCCTGGCCGCGGGCTTGGGGCGGGGTGCCCAGAGGAAGCCCAGGCGGGCAGCCGCTCTGGCTGGGGTGTGTGGGGGAGGCAGAGCCCGGTTTCCCAGGCCAGGGATTAAAGCAGGTGGAACTGGTGGCTAATTAGACATGGAGCCAACACACGCCTGGGGAGGCTCGGTGGGCAGGGCCAGGATGATGGCGTTCTCACTCTAGGGGGGCTGGACAGTCCCCCACAGACCATGAAGCTGGGTGGTTACCATGGGGCTGGGAGTGGGTAGACACCAGCGCTGAGCCTGGGGTGGAGTGCGTGGGGCTGGGATGCCAAGCAGAGCCGGCCACATAGGGAGAATGCCAGGGCATGAAGGCCTGTTAGGTGGCATTAATAGAGGTCTAGTGCCCAGAATGAGGAGGTGATTTCCTCTCTACTCTGCACTGATTGGGTCTCCTAAGCCAAACCTCGCCTTACTCCAGGCTTGGTCCAAAGCCCGAGGACCTAGGAGGCCCCCCAACCCATAATCCACCCCCTGCAGTTTCCAAGTTGCTGCTCCTAACACCTTCCTGCTCATCTGACAGCTGCCTGCTGGCCGTGCCTCTGTGTGTGGAGCACCAGCTGCCTCTAGCCTGGGCCCCCGAGGCCAGGGACCAGGGACGGGGCTGCCTGAGGAGGGGCGTGTTCAGCGTTGGCTCAGTGAAGACAGTAACCCCTGCAGCCTCCAGGAAGGATGGAAGGGCTCCCAGGACCCCTCAGGCCCCAGAAGTGGGCTCCTGCCTCCCCTGTGTGTCCTATGCCCCCCCAACCCCCTTTGTACACTGAGGCCCCGACTCCGACTGCTTCTTCCTGTGCTCAAATAAAACTCTGAGCATTTGATCTCGATTTCAAAGGGTCTTCGTCCCGCCTGCGCCGCCCGGCTGCCGTGTGGCCTGGCGTTCCTGGTTCACCTGTCCCTCTGCCGGGGGCGGGCCCAGTCCCTCCCGCTGGGCAGCCCCACCCTCCTCGGATGTCCCGTCTTTCTGGTGGCTGGCGGGCCCCTCTCGGCCTGGGTCTCCGGATCTCTCGTCCCTGTCTGTCTCTGGCTGTTTCTGTGCTTCTCTCTCCATGTCTGGTCTCTTCCCTCAGTCTCTCTCTCTCTCTCTGTCTCCCGGGCACAGGCCCCACTCCCTGGGAAAACAGAAGCCGCAGGATCTTGTTGGTCGGGGACAAATGCCAAATGGCCGAGGCTCTCCTCTCAGGGGGTGAGGCCTCCCGACAGCTGGGCAGCAGCCACGGCAAATGGTGTGTGTGGTCAGGGCCTCCCAGCTCCTCCCCCCACCTCCCCTGGCCCCCAGCCCCCCACGGGGTTGCTCCACGGGGGGGACCATAAAACACACTGGCTGCATGTCCCCTTAGGCTGCAGTAGGCAGTGTGCACGGTGACTCAGGCCCTGCGGTGCCCATGCTCTGAGGAGCGAGTACTGGGGATGGGAAGGGTCTCCTCGCCTTGGATGGAGCCCACTCCCAGCCCCATCGTGGGAACCCCAGGCAGGGCCAGGCTGAAGGGCACCAAGGGCCAGGCAGAGCTGCCAGGGGGCCAACAACTGGCCCAGCCCCTCCCTGCAGCTGCCCCCTCGAGGGCGTTCCTGGGAAATGCTCAGAGTGCCGGGGCCCCCAGCCTGTAGCCAGCCGCTGCCCAGGTCGCCTTCCTCTGCAGGGGACGGTCCCAGATGCCCACTTCCCTCCCTTTCTTGGACCCTTCTCCCCTCTCAAGGGGGCTTTCTCCTTGGGGCTGCTTTCCACCAACCATACTAAGGGTTGTGCGCCCACCCACCAAGGGGCCCCTGAACCCTGTGCCAGTCCTGGGCTTGGGGGTGACGGCGTAGGAGCCAGCTCCACTCAGGGGTCAGCCTCTCAAGGGACAACAGTGAGCAGGATGCTGAGGCCCAGCTCGGAGCGCCGAAGGCATCTGGGCCCTTCATCCTGCAAGTCCCTTCTGAGCGTCTGCTCTGTCAGGCCCCACGTGGGGCACTGGGGGGCCGAGGGGACCGGACGTCTGTCCCCACACAGCTCTGAGTGTGGGGTGGTGGCCACAGCAACAGGCCTCAAAGCACACGGGGCGGGGTGGTGCCGGGGTGGTGGTCTGCACCTCCGCGAAGACTGCCGCCCCCACCACGGCGCCCCGGTCTCTGCCTCCGAAGGAACTGATGGCAGCTGGGTTTCACCTCTCCCCATGCCTCCCTGAGATGCTGCTCAGGTGCCCTCGCCAGTGAACTCGCAGACACCTGACCTGGATGGGCAGCTGAGGGGCAGAGCGCCATCGCGCACCTGCACCTGCCAGAAGGCTCCACTGGTCGGGGGCTCCCCCAGCCCGTGGGGGTTTCTGGGGACCCAGAGGCCAGGATGCCCCTCATGTTCGTCTGGCCGTTTGGCACTGCCCTGGGGACAGCCAGGGGCAGGGACTGCAATCTCCAGGAGGTGAAAGGGCAGGATGGTCCTGCCCAAGTGGCCAGGGGCAGTTCCTGGGGGGCCTGGGGCTCAGGCGCAGCCAGGCCTGGGGAGGGTCCTCCTGGTGAGCATGGCCATCAGGGACAGGGGAGCACCCCCACCCAGCGCCCCCAGCCCCTGCCAGTACCATCCGGGGCCCAGCACCCAAATCTGGGCCTTAGCGTTTTCCAGTGTTGCTTTACTTTCCAAGCCTCGGTTTCCCCCCCGTAACTGAGGAGGGCACGCCCACCCCCAGGGTTGTGAGAGCAGAGGTGAAGGTCAGCGAGGTGGTGGCCAACGGCAGCTGCTGTTGGGACACTGGGCCTGCCACCCCACGAGGACAGGGCGCCTCCTACATGACCCTCCCTCCTTGTCCTGGGGCTGGGCTCCGGCTTTCCACGGCTGCTCCAGCAGGAAACCCCGTGGGACTGAGGCTCCTGGGACCCCAGGCCCCACCCGCCCCGTCTGGTTGTGTGACCTTGGTGTGGGGCCGCGCTGGAGCAGGGGTGGCGGGGGCAGTGAGGCCTCAGTGTGCCCAGGCCTGCCTGGGGATCAGCGGTCAGCTGGGCACTGGGTGTTTGACCTTCGCCACAGGCTGTCCAGCCTGAGGGTGAAAGTTCAGAAATAAAAGCGCCTGTGTGTGAGGACGGGGACTTGGGGTGAGCAGCAGGGCTGGCCTCGGGAAAACCATGTCCCCCACACCCAGCAGCAGGGCTGTGCTCCCAGCGGGGTCTGTGGGACTGGGAGTCTGTGAGCAGGGGAGGTTCTGGTCTCTCCCAGACTGAGCTGAGCAGGCAGCTACCAGGGGCCAGGGCCAGGGTGTGACAGGTAGGAAGGGGGACAGGAGGCTTCAGGCCGACAGAAAGCGTGGGGGGCACAGGGACTGAGGCTCCTGTGTGTCCGCGGAGCCCAGGTCGCTGAAGACCACAGCTGGGTGGCCACTCATGTTCTGGCCACAGGTGGCCCAGGGAGCTCTGGGGGCCTCCAGAACCCTCTGGAACCCTCCAGAACCTCACACCTGAATGTTGTTTGGTTCCAGGCTCTCCAGCCTCAGGTCCAACGGCCGACTTGAGCCCAGGGCAGGCACAGCACGGGGCTTGGATCCGGAGGGAGGGACCAGCGCTCGCTGCACTCCTGCAGGGCCAGGAGGCGCAGAGAGCACAGACCAGCGAGGAGGCGGTGCAGGCGGCCCGTGCCCCAGTGCCAGCGCCCCTCGCAGCCGGGCCGTCTTCCGAGCCCAGCGTGCTCCCTGAAGCAGGGACGAGGCCCCCAGGGTGGCTCCTCGGACCAGCCCTCAGAGGGGCTGAGTAAACGCATGTGCGCGTGTGTCCTGGGCTTGCACCTGCCACCCAGTGCAGCCACCCCACCCACGGGGAGAGGAGCCGAGATTGTCTGGCAGGTGCGAGCGAAGAAGTGGAGGGTCAGGACCCTCAGATACTGCGGCCGGAACGTGCAATGGGGCAGCTGATGGGAAATCAGCTGGCAGGTCCTCACCGGCTTGAACACGGAGCTGCCATGGGACCCGGCAATTCTGCTCCTAGGCATGTGCGTACCAGCAGTGATGAAAACACACATGAACTTGTCCACGGGTGTTCACAGCAGCACTGTTCACGATGGCCAAAAGGCGGGTACCCTGTGTCCACCCATAGAGGAAGGATAAAGAAAATGTGGTCCAGCCACACGTGGACTAGTACTCAGCACAAAAAGGAGGGCGTGCAGACTCGTGCTGCACCACGCACCACGCGGACCTCGAGGATGTTGCGCTGAGAGAGAGAAGCCCGTCACAAAAGATCATGCCCTGTGTGATCCCACCTGCATGAAGCATCTGGAACAGGTGAGTCCACAGAGACGGAAGGTAGCTTTGTGGTCCCTTAGCGGGGGGTGGAGGGCCGGGGGAGACGGCTGAAGGATGAGCGGCTCCTCCTTGCGTGATGAGAATGTCCTAGCAGTGATCGCAGTGATGGGGGTTCATATTTGTGAATACACTAAAAACCATTGAATTGTACTCTTTAGATGGGTAAATTGTGTGTCGCATGAATTCTATCTCAATAAAGCTGTTAAAACAAACAAACAAAACTTGCCTGGGGTCCTCAGCCAGGCAGGCAGTGTGGTGTCTGTCCCCTTGGTCACCGCGGTGTTCCCCACAGCAGGTGAGAGGGGTGGCCATGGGAGGCCAAATGGGGCTGGGAGGGGGCCGGCCGGGGCCTGGCTGGGGTTTGCAGCTGGTCCCGAGGTGTTTGTTCAGGAGGCCCGGGTCCTGCTCCCGAACTGGCCAGGGGCCTCCTCCCCCCGCCCCGCCTGGAGACCCCCCAGAAGAGTGTTTTTCCAAGGACCTGCTGAGCAAATGGCATTTGGACTCTGGCCTGGAAGCTTCATGGGGACAGACCCCACATCCCGCCCCGTGTAGGAGCGGTCCTTTTCCTCCGGACACGCAGACCTGGCCTGAGCCCAGTTCTGTGGCTTCCAGCCCTCGGAGCCACAGCATCCCAGGGTGCCGGCCTCAGGGGGGTCCTGGGCGTTGGCAAGGCCTGTGTGCAGGGCCCGACCCTTGCCCCCAAGAGTGGGCGCTTTCATCATGAGGAGGGCCTGGGGAGGGGCCTCCTAGGACAACATTCGGGTCCCTGACCCAGCAGGCCCAGGAAGGGCCACTGTGCTGGGCTGGGGAGGTCTGGGGCTTCTGGACCTCAGCCTGGCAGCTTGGGGCGCCCAGCCAGTGGCCTAGGAGGGCAGGAAGCGTCCTGGAAGGCATCTCGTTCTCCCCTGGGCCCCCACTTCCTCCCCCAGACCCCGGCCCCTGAACACAACCACACTTCCCACAGCTGGTCCCCACACGGCTGAGCTCTGCGCTGTCCGGATCTGGGGGGGGGAGGGGGGGGCGGGTGGGAGTTTTCCCAGAAACGGGCCTGTGAGTCACCAGCCAGCACAGGAAGTGGCCGCCTCCTGTCCAGCCCTGCCAGCTGACCAATGGGCCTCGGTTTGGACCACAGAGCAAGAGGCCATTCACGCACGACCTCCCAGCTGACCGAGCGCCTTCTGCCCCCATCCCGGCGAAGCCCCTGGCGTGGCGGGTGAGGTCATCGGGCAGCAGCTGACGACAAGGCCCCTCGCTGAGCTGCAGCAGTGATGGGCCCTCCTGGGAGGAGGGGGCTTCGGCGGGCCTGGGGAGGCCCCTCTGGAGGACGCGGGTGGGAGAGCCTTCCTGGAGGGAACAGCTCATGGGGAGCCCTGGATCAGAGCAGATGGACGGAGCCCGGAAAGGAGGCTGGCGGCTGAGCTAGCAGGAGGGGCCGGGCTGGGCCTCACAAGCCTCAGAGGTCGAGGCCGCTACGGGACCAAGAGCAGGCGCTTCCCAGGTGCTCTCAGGCCAAAGGTGTATCCAGGAGGCCAAGAAGAAGCTGGAGGGAGCAGCTTGTGGTCCCCCAATCGATCCACGTGGCCGCTGACTACAACCTTGGATGTGAGTGTCCAAGGAACAGAGAGGTGAAGCAGGTGGCCCAAGGCCACACAGCAGTCGGGGGGCAGGCCCCACAAATCTAAATCCCGTTCCAGCAGCTCCCAGGCCCCTCTCCCTCCAGCATCCTGGAATCTTTCAGGGAGCATAAGATGGCAGTCAAAGGGTCCTCTCAGGAGAGGCCAGGAGGAAAACCCGGGTCCGGGAACAGCTCATAAAGGCTTCTCAGCCTCCTAGGGGCTGGCCAGGCGGTGAGCGGGGCCCATCCGACACCACAGGCACATTGGGTGATGCTGGCCCCGTAATGGGGTGGAGATGGGGCTCAGACCAGGCCTGACAGGCTTTGTCCTGCATTTGGGTGACGTCCACCAGCTTCCTTGCCTGAAATGCAGGGGCCACCTGGGCCGAGCCCCGGCCTCCACTCCCTGCAGAGGCTGCTCCCGGCAGATGGATGAGGGGGTCTTCGTCAGCACAGGTGACCAGAGTGGTCCGCAGGCCTTCAAGGCCCTCTGCTCCCACCTGGAGGGTGACTGACATCCTCAGCCAGTGCCCCCCTGAGCTGTGTCCCCGCTCCCTCCACAGGGAACATGACCGTCCTGCGGGCAGTGCCCTCCGTCCGGCTCCGGTGGCCTCGCCTGAGCCCGTGACCTGGCCTGCTTCCGTGTCTGCCTCCGCTCTGGGATCCAGGACGGAGTCCAGGAAGCAAGACTCAGAGGCCGGCCTCTGCGGGCTGGGGGACTTCGGAGAAGCTACCTAACCCCTCTGAGCCGAGACGCCCTCCTGGAGGATGGGCCGTTCGCCTTGCAGAGCTGCCCTGAGGACGAACAGGACTGGGACGGCACCCGCGTGGTGGGAGCACAACTCACCCCCAACACCCCACGGTTGGGCGCACAATGGGTGCTCAGGTAATCAGTCGCAGGACTGTCAGAGCTGGAGGGACCCCAGAGGCTCCTGGAACAAAGCTGTCATTGGGGCAGAAGAGGCTGAGGCCAGCCAGGGCCAAGCTTGCCCAGGTGGCCTGCCCGCTCGGCCGCCTCCCTCGCCGGCCCCTTAGGACTCCCTCTCTGCCTACTCAGATCCCACCTGCCCCCCACCTCCTCCGAGGGCCTGTCTTGCCTCCACTCAGCCCCAAGGGTCCCCAGCCACCATAGCGGCCCCCACATCCTCTTGGGAAAGGGGCATCCAGTCACAGTTCAGCTCCAACTTGGGGACAGCTCCAGCTCCCCGTGGGGAGGGGAGTGGTCCCCAGTGGCTTGTTCAAACCATGCTGGGGACTCTCTCAGCCACTGCTGGGCACCGGTGTGGGGATTGTCCCTGCGCCGAGAAGGGAAGGGCTGCTGGGAGCACGTGCCCCTGGGCTGCGACTCGTGCAGGGCTTTGGGGGGCACCAGGACCGCCCTTTGGGGTGCTGGCTTCAGAATCCCACCCCAGTCGGGGCAGAGAGACAGAGGTCACGCCGGGCTGCATTGCCACACCGAGTGATGGCTGTGGGGGCTTCAGCCATATCAGAAGATCAGGAGAGGTCTCCCTCCAGGACCCTGGCCCAGGTGGTGGGCAAGGGGAGCCCCTAAGGCCCCCACAGCACGGGAAGGCAAAGTGCAGACCCCTGGAGCCATCAGGGAACTCTCAGTGTGCCACAGGGAAACCGAGGCACATCAGGTCCAAGTTTTCGCCACACTGTGAACACCCTCCAGCCCCATCAGACTGACTGCTGCTGGCCTCACCAGCCCAGGCACACGGGTGTCCTAGGTCCTGGCTGGGGGTGAGGGGTCGTGCACATCTTCCTGCTGTCCCTGAGCACCCCAATGTCCCCCGCTGCTTTCCAGAGCCCCAGCCTGGGGGCCTGGGGGGCCCAAGAGCCCCGCCGTCCGCTCAGCCCCTGGGGCCACTGGCAGAAGTTTCTCCATCACCTATCTGTCCACTGTCTGCCCCGGCTCTCCTGCCTGAGGGCATGGTGACGGGGAGGATGTTGGGGGGCTTTGCGTTTTTGGGTCACAGAAACGTTGCCTCTCCCGGCATCCTTCGGAAGCCCAGAGGAGCAAGTTCTTCTGGATCCCGGCCCACAGCAAATTCCAGAGCCTTCTCCAGAGCCCCCACCTTTCCTCCTGGCCCCCCACGGCCCCGCGGGCGCTCCCCCACCTCCAGCTGACTTATCCTTCCCTAATGGAGGTGATTTCCTCTGCTCAGGCCTCCTCCCATGTTCATCTCCAGAAGGGCCAATTAAAGATGAAACCGGGCCAGGTCACGGGCCAGCCCTGGCCCTTCCAGCTGTCCAAACATACTGTGCCTGCAGGGTGACCCGGCCGGGGAGCCGTCTGACCCAATCCCAGGCTGCTGGGAGCGGCCGGGTGGTGGGTTAGGGCCAGGGGCTCAGAGACCCACCTCCCTGCAGGGGCCTGGACTCCGTCCTGCCGGGACCCCCGGCCAGCCCTGCCCTGTCAGGGCTTTGTCACCATCATTGGACTTTAAGAGGTGGCCAGAGAGAGTGGCATAGGGAGACCCTCAGGGCTGCCGGGGATGGGGGGCTGAGAGACATCGGGGAGCCATGGGCCACTGCGGGGTGTGGAGGGCTGGGGAGGATGACAAGGTTTGGGAGGCGGGCTCCATCTTGGGGTCTGATGGGCTCCAGCGGCAGGCACCTGGCTGACCCCTAGGTCTGGGCCCAGGCAGGCCCAGGAGACACAAATGCCTGAGTGGAGAGGCCAGAAGTGGTGGGTGCATGGATCTGAGCTCAGGATGGTAGCCGGGTGGAGAGTGGATGCATCAGCCCACGGCTGTGGGTCTGGGGGCCTTCTGGAACGGAGTCCTCTCCCAGGGCGTCAGTGTCGAGAGTGGGCTCTAGGACCAGAGAAGGTTGTCTCATCTGAGAGGGCTGTGATGTGGGCAGGGAGGCATGGAGCTGCAGGTGCCCGAATAGGCGGTTCATGGGCCAAAGGCTGGGGAGGGGACAGGGCAGCTGGTCCACGAGCTCCAGGACATGTCCAGGGTTCCTGGCTGGGGCAGCCGAATGCCCAGTCCTCCAGGAATGGCCCTGCTATGTGCCTGCTGAGCGGCAGCCCTGCGCCTCAGAAAGGAGCCGCTCGGGAAGGCAGGGGCCGGGTTGGAGCCGCGGGGCCTTGGTTGTGTCTCAGTGCCTGGCAGAGGTGGTGGGTGGGGAGGGGGCACCGGAGATGGCAGCCCTGCCTGGCTGGGTGAGCTCGGGTGAGTCTCTCTGCCTCTCTGGTTCCGAGAGCCTCGCCTGTGAATTGGGACAATGACAGTACTTCGATCTGCTTCGAAGGAAAGGAGACTGGATGAGAAGAGGGGCCCTAGTCAGGAGCAGCTGTGCGGGGGCTCCTGGATTTGGGGTGATGGGGAGGCTCCCGGAAAGAGCAGGCGTCTGAGCCTGGCTCCCGTAGTCGGCTGCTCCCAGACGGGGAGGGCGAGCAGGAACACACACCAGGAGGCCTCCAGGACAGGTGCAGAGGGAGGGCCGGGCCGGGGCCAGAACCTGCGTTTCAGGGCAATAAACTCCCCACCAGCCGAAACCAGGAGAAAGGAGATGAGAGAAAGGGGTTGCGGCCCGAGCCTGCCTGGGCCCCGGAGCAACGCTATTATCCGGCTGGCCAGCCCTGGCCGGCCTGAGCCCACAGGCAGTGTGTGGGGAGGGGGGCGGGTTCTGCCCTGCTCCCAGGTTGCGCAGGAGGACAGAGTAGGGGACCACCCCTGCCTGGGTAGTTACTACCCGGAGAATGGTGGGAGAGGGTCTGGGTGGAACGAGCATCCCTTCTTTTAAAGGAAAAGGCGACATGAACTCAGATTTATCGTCAGGCATGATGTGTAGGACCTGCTGTAAAATGGGAGAGAAAAGGCCGGAGGCTTTGCAACAGTGTCCAGGGCACCCGGTTCTGTGAGAACCGTGGGGGGCGTCTCGGGCGGTCAGCACGACAGCGCGATCGCCAGGCAGGCTGTGCAATTTCCTTTCTCTCTTCCTCTTCGTCTGCCGGGTTGTCTGCACTGGCAGGTAGGGCCTGGCTGTTTCGTAAACGAGGCCCCCCTTTGGTTGATGGCAGGCGGAGCCCCGCACAGTGCTGCCTGTCAGGGGACCCTCCCCTCAATATGTGGGATGCGGGGACTACGAGGCCTGGCTCCTGGGCCAGAGCCTTCCCCTTGCATCCTGGCCTCTGTGGGCACCCGAGGCTCCGGGAGTGTCCCGGGCACAGACAGGCCTGTGTCACCTCCTGCATGTGCACCCCTCGAGGGAAGCCATCACTGCTTCTGCAGGTGAAGACACTGAGGCGGTCAGCAAACACCTAGGGAGCGCCTAATATATGCCAAGTCCAGTGGAGAAAGATGAGAAAGAGCTGGACACACCCACTGTCCCCAAGCAGCCCCAAAGGGGCTGTGGCTTGGCGTGGGAGGGTGCGAGGCTGGTGTGAGTGGAGGGGCAGCAGCAGGTGGGGCAGGACCCCCCGTCGCCTAGGGAGGCTGGGACTCCTTCCAGGTGGAGCAGTCCAGGAGGACATCCTGGAGGAGGAGACATTTCAGGGGCCCTTGGACGCTAAGTACCTCTCTGGACCTGTTTTCTCCCCTGTGAGACAGGGAAAAGATGCCTGTCCTGTTTGCAGCACGGGATTTTTTTAAGAAAAGAACAGATGTGCCCATGGTCGAGAAGATGTCAGACCTCCTTCTCCCTCTGTGTGCCTCTGCTTCGCTGTCTGCAAAATAGCTCTGAGTATCACGTCCCAGAGTTCAGCGGTGAGCCCCAGGACCTGGAGGCTGAGCCCTGGGTAAACCCAGGCCCTTCGTGCTGTGACGCTCCCGCCACCCCACCAGTCTCAGGGAGCCTGGGAGGCAGTTTCTGGGATAGGCCAAGGCCTCGAGCCACAGAGCAGTCAGAGGGGGACGTCCTGACCCGGAGCCGGGCCCAGAGAGCAGGGTCTCCGCTCACGCTCTGTGAGGCGTCAGCACAGCAAAGAGGAAGCCGGGCTGGGAATTCCCTGGTGCAACTCAGTGCTTTGTGTCGACGACCTCAGGAGCTTGTGCAATGAACGTGGGGTCCGGAAAACGGGCCGCCTGTGGCTGCACGCAACGGGCAGTCCAAGGGGTCACCCAGGAGGCAGCCACCAGCCAGCCCAGCCCGGGCCAGCCGCTACCTCAGGTCACCCCCACTCAGATGGGGCCTGAGCCAGCAAATGCCATCTCAGCCTCCTCGGCCTTTCTGGCCCTGAGGCCCACGACTGCCCTCCCCGCACGCAGTTCCAGTGCCACCTGCCCTGGGGGCTCTGAGGCGCGAGGCCATCCCTCTAAGCATGTGTGGCCACTGTCCTTCCTCTGAGAGGGGCCCAGTCCTGGTCATGCTGCCCTTTGTGCCCTCGATCCCCCCAGGACAGCGCAGGAGGCCTGGCTGAGCACCCCTAGACGAGGCCAGGGCCACACACCAGCCCTTGGCCAGTGCCCTTGGCCCAGGTCTGCCCCCGAGGGGTCTGCCGGACACAGAGCCAGGAGCAGGGAGACCGAGGAGGGCTGAGACGGGGTCGGGTGCAAGGCTCTGAGTGGACCGTGCAAGAAGGGAGCCAAGAGAGGTCACTGCAGGCCGAGGGGGCCGGGGACACAGGCCAGGGCAGCGGCCTGCTGACCCAGAGCCTGGCAGTCCCCTGAGCAGGTGATGGGCTCAAGCGAGGAACCAGCCTGGCCCTGCCTAGCGTGTGCCCAGAGGAGGCCGGGCACAGGGGGGCAGTAACAGTAATGACAGGACGGTGGCCATCGGCCCCTGACACTGCTTCTGTAGCACCCGGCCGGTAGGCCCCTCCCTGATCTCTGCCGCGGTGCGGTATGGCCAGAAGGGAGGCTGGAGTCAAGATGCCCCCTGCATACTCCAGAGGACAGCCCTGGAGTGTGGTGGGAGGGGACTGCCCACACGCTCCCCTGGAATGCCCGGGCCCAGGTTGGGGTGGGGGGTGGAGGGTGGGGGTCTGGGGCTGGGAGGGGCTGGCCAGGCCCTGGTTATCTCGGCTCCCCTGACAGGGCGCTGGATACAGAGCCCAGAGCCCCCAGCCAGGCCGGTTATCAGGGGCCGCTACAAGCGTGACCTCACCAGGCCCAGGCTGGGCATGGGGCGGGGGTGCCCGAAGCGTTCCCAGCCCACCCGGTGCCCGCTATCTGGGGCGGCCTCGCCCAGCCCAAGATAATTGCCCAGAGCAGAGATAGACGCTGGGAACAACGCCACGGGGCCGGCCCCAGCCCCGGAGGGAGGCCAGGGCTTCTCGGAGCAGCTCAGCCGAGCACACGCTGCAGGGCTGGGTCTGAGCATCCCATGGCAGAGCCTGGAAAACTGGGGCCCAGAGAGGAGAGGTGGATTGACTGGGCAGGACTGGAGCTTGGCTTCTGGCTCCCACCCACCGTGGCCTCCTCCCAGACCCTCGGCCGTCCCCCTGCAGGCCCAGCTGGATGCTCTCCACTTGCGGGGAGCTGCAGGATGAAGGGGGACGTGGCTGCTCCCATGGGCACCACCCCCACACACGGCTCCCAGGGCTGCATGGCTCTGCCTCGCCCGCAGCCGTGCCTCCTCTGTGCCAGGTCCCACGTGTGACTGGTGGCCGGGGGAGGAGGGAAGAGGACACCTGTTCCACGCCCACTGGGGCCCGGGGGCCCCGGCCTGGGCTTTCTGAGACCAGAGGGGGGCCTGCCTCGACATGTGGTGGGTCCTGGGAGAATGGGGGCCTTCTGGGATTCCAGAAAGCCCCTCTTCCCACACAAAGGGACTTCCAGGCCCCCGCCCCCACCCCCACCCCCACCCCGGACCTACTCAGCACCTGCGGCCAGCCTTCCTGCCTGCTCTTGCGACACCAGCTGAGCACTGTGGCAGAAACCCGAGTCCCCAACGTGCCCCTGCTGGCTCACACGGCTTTTCTCTGGTGCCAGGGCGGCCGGGTGCAAGACCCGGTGGAGACCTGCAGCTTGGTGCCCGCGGGCTCTCAGGAGGGCAGTGGGGGTCCTGCCTCCCAGGATAAGGTACTCTGTGCCCCGACCCCTGGCACTGAGTGGTCCCATGGAGGCCTCTGTCCCACCAGAGGGGTGGGGGTGGGAAAGAAGTAGTCTGCGCCTCAGCTGGCACTTGATCCACTGGGCAGCCCAGGCAAGTCCGCCCCATCCCCACGCCTCAGTTTCCCCGCCTATCAAGGGGACATCTCCCTAAGACCCTCATCGGATGCCTCGGGCTGGCACCCCTGGCCGGGCCCTCCTCCAGGAGAACCTGTGTCACCCTGCCTCCTGCGGGTGGGGGCGCTCCAGGCTGCCCCGGGCTGAGCATGTGTCTGGGTCCTGCCTTCCCCATCTCGGTCCCTCTCAGTTCAGGGCCCACATGTGGTCTGTCTCCTGGGAGAAGGGGTTCAGGTGGGGCCCATGGGAGGGGAGCCCTGGGGGCCACATGGAGATGGAGGGCTCTGCCCGGGCATGTCTAGGCCTCAGGAAGCTTCCCTAGGACCCGTGTGCACAGAGCTGGAGAAGGAGCAGGTGGAGGTGGGCGAGTGTGCGTCAGGGTCCCGAGACTCTAGCAGGATGCCCCCAGAACCTGTCCAGCCTGAGGCCCCGCCTCCCCTCCCCCTCCAGCTCCTCCTGGGCGGGGGCAGGCCGAGGGCAGGTGGACAGGTGGCCTGATGCCCCCGGCTTCCTGTTCCCAGCACTGGCTGCCGCAGGTGGGGCCAGTGACAGGGACTTTCCTTCCTCTCTGGCAGATGGAGAAGGAGCAGCCGTGACTGGGGAATAAACAAGCCATGGGCCTCCTTCCGTGGGGGAGTTGCCAGGGCGAGGTCCTCACAGGTGGGCTCAGTGGAGGAGCGGGGGCTGGCCCTGCAGCCAGAAGCTTCCTCGAGGCAGGCCATCTCCTCTCCACACTGGGACTAGGCACCTCTGGTTGCTTTCCACATTGAACCTGGCAGGGCTACCCTGCGTGGTCAGGCAGGTTGGGCACTGCTCCTGGGATGGCTAGTTGTCAGGGCAGCGGCCCTGCCTACACGAGGCATCTTTCTAACGCACGAATCAGAGCTCGTCCTTGAGCGCCAGCTTAAACCCGGCATGGCGCCCCCCCAGCCCACGGGGTGACGCATGAGTCCTCTGTCTACAGCCCCCGGCCTCATCCTGTGTGACTTCTCTGCCGACCCCCATGCTCTCAGCCTGGGTCTCCCTCTCCCTGTGCACAGGGAATGGCGGCTCTGTGCTCCCTCTGCTGTCTCTGCCAGTACCCTGGTGCACCATGCTGCCGCTGTCTGGTCCCCGGGACACCTCTCCCCCCGCCCCCTGCCTCGTGGTTTGTGGACTCTGCTAGGGCTGGGAGGGCTGGAATCAAACCTCTTTGGAAGGTCACAGAAGTTTGTCAAAGGCTTGGAGGGAAGGACAGGGGCCGTGGGAGCCAGGTTGTGCCAATGAGGGGACCCTGGACCAGGGTGGCAAGTGAGTGGGGGTGGAGATCAGGAGGCCCAGGGAAGGCTCTGGTCAGGGCCCAGCACAGTCCAAGGGCCAAGGACAGCGCACTGATGAAACAGTGCCCCTCCACTGGCCCCTCCACCGGCCCTCGGGACCCCCTGCAGCCGCTGGGCCCCATGCCTCCCATCCCACAACCCTGCCCTGCCTCCCAATGAAGACGTGCGGGGAACGGAGGCTGACTCTCCGAGCCTCAGGCCTCCCTCTGGACAGGAGCCTGGGCACCTGCACACCCCTGCTTGGGCAGCACCCGCCTGGCCACAGGTGTCAGCTCAGGTACATCTCTGCTCCTGCAGTCACTCAGGCCCTACTCCAAGTGTCACTGGCCTTCAGGGGCCAGGGCATGGGCCGCCTCCTCCAGGGAGCCCTCCCTCGCCCAGAGTTCCTGGGCAGAGCCTGAGTTTGCCGTGGCATTGCGGGAGGCCTGAGGGGCTCTTGGGACATTTGAAACCTGGGGGACATGGGAGGCCGTCAATCAGGGTTCTGTTATGGGGGACCCAGCTGAGCTCTCAGGTCCACCCAGCCCGTTCCCACCAGGCGGCTCGGAGTGCCGAGAGCAGGCACATGCCCGGGCAGGGCCCGCCCAGCTGGCAGCTCAGAGGATGGCTCTCCTATCCCCTCACTGGTCACGCTTCCTTGGGGGTCAGGGTTCAGGGAGGTGCCCACCCACAGGTCACACCCTCCTGGCTCGGGGCCCCCTCTCCCTGTCTCCTTCCTTCTCCCCAGCAAACCAGGGACCCCCAAGGACCCAGGGTCCCTCATGGGACTCAGGGACCAGACCCGAGTGACCGCCAGGGAGCCTGGGCTCTCTCTGTCCTCCCCTCACGTTGGGGAGCAGGGGCCTCTCGAGGGGCTCTGGCCACCTCTCCAGCCTCCACACCAGCCCCGATGGCCAGCACAGCTGGGGGCTTCAGCGACCCTGATGGGGAAGGAGATGCTCTGGCCACTCGCCTCTCTGCAGACGCCTGCTGGCCACACAGCCAAACTGCCCAGCTTAGCCCCTGGTGGAGGCAACCATTGAGCGCTGGCTGTGTGCAGCCGCGCACTGCTTAATGGACAGAACTGCTGGGGTCAGGTGGGAGCTGCAGCCACGGCTGAGGGGCCCAAGGTGGGGGTGGTCTCCAGGCCTGTTCCAGGCAGGGCCAGGGAATGGGCAGCCGGCCTCTGCCTGGGTGCGGGGAGGGTGGGCACTTGCTGGTA
Source organism: Equus asinus (assembly GCF_041296235.1). Lineage (NCBI taxonomy): Eukaryota > Metazoa > Chordata > Mammalia > Perissodactyla > Equidae > Equus > Equus asinus. Next base: position 11,659,021 of record NC_091799.1, read on the forward strand.
CTCACCCCCAGCCTCCTGCCACACCTTCCTCCTCGGCTCGGCATTTTCTCACGCTCAGAGCTGGCACGGGGGACTGGGCCACGCTAGGACCTGTCGTCCAGAGCCAGGGTAGGTGGGCGAGGCTTTCCTCTGGGCCTGGGGGCAGGCGCCGCTGCAAGTCGAGACAGGGCCTGCAGTGGGGCAGCGGGCTTGCCACACCGGCTGAGCAGCTGCAGGAGGCTCGGCCCACGCTGGGCACGGGGCCCAGCCCGCCCAGCCTGCCCCGGCACCTGTCCCCCTAGGGGAGGGCAGAGGGCACGGTGGGGGGAGGCAGGTGATTGTCCTACCTAGAGGTGGACCCGGGGACCTGGCCAGGGCCCTGCTCCTCTCTGGTCCTCAGTTTCCCCCTTTGAAATTGGGGATTATGAAAGCTAGTCAGGACATCCACGTGAGACGATGCACGCACGGCAGCAAGCACTTCCTCGGAGCCTGGGTGGCCTTTAGCACGACTGGCCTCTGCTCCCCCTGGAGGGTGGAACGCTGGGACCAGCTACCACGGGGCTGCCGAGAGGCTCCAAACAGAAAACCGCACATGTGGGGTCTCAGGCCTCACAGCATCGTGGCTGCGCCTTTGTGACAGAAAGTCAGGCATTCCTAAAGGCCTCTCTGGTGGGCTGGGGGGACAGAGGTCTGTGGCCCCTGATTCCTGGGTCTCACCCAGGCCCAGGCCGTGACCTTAGATGTGTCTGGCCAGAACTGGTAAGGCCCCCCTCTCGAGCTGAGAGCTGGGTGGAGGGCACCCTCCAGGGGGGCCCCTGCCCCACACCTGCCCCAGCCACCCACCAGCCCCTTCGGAGACTAACCCTTCTGGTGGCAGACCCTGACTCTGGAGCAAATGCATTTCATCTGAGGTCAGGCCGGCCCGTGGGCCTCCCCCACCCTCCAGAACCTGGCGTGGGCCTGTGGTTTTCAAGACAAACAGACTCCTCTCCGGGGATCAACCCCGCAGGGCTGGTGGGGACCCAGGCCGACGGCAGCCCCAGGGAGCATCCAAGGCCCCCATGAGTCCCTGGCTGTCAGATTTGCCACAGTGGAACACGGGACAAGTTGGAGGGGCGCCTTGGGCAGACCCTCCCCTGTTTTGTTGTCATATGGGGAAAGTGAGGCCCAGGACAGTGCAGGCCCATGGCGAGGTTCATGAGCCAGGCTGGGCCCCCCAGGGAAGCACTTGGCCTCTCTGGTCTCCCAAGTGCTCCATCTTCCCTGCCCCTCACTGGGCAGGAAGGCGGGCACCAGGGTGTGAGGCTCTGCAGAAGGGAGCCCACAGGTTAGGAGCTCTGAGGGACTGCCAGCAGAGGCTGGGAGGGTGAGATGCGGGTCGCCTGGGAGGCACCCTCGACACCCCACGGCTCTCTGGCAGCCCCCAGGCAGGCGTGGGAACGTGACTGTCGGGAACAGGGCCTCCCCCGGGACGCGGCTGCTGGGTGCCGGCCAAGAGCTGTCTGATCCAAAGAGGAAGCAGGGTTCAGCGGCCGCAGCTTGACGTGAAACCGCTGGGGACAGACGAGCCGCTGCAGACTGTCCAGACTGAGCCCTGACCCCAGCCCAGGCTGAGCCCTAATCCCAGCCATGGACTGAGCCCTAATCCCAGCCATGGACTGAGCCCTAACCCCAGCTACGGACTGAGCCCTGACACAGGCACAGACTGAGCGCCCCCCTAAGCCGAGCACTGACCCTTGAGCCCAGAGAGTGGCTCCCGACCCCAGGCACAGACTGACCCTGGCTTCAGCAGAGCGTCGGCCTCATTCTGCAGATCTCAGACTCATCGCACTGTCCTCCTCTGTCTCTGCCTCCTCAGTCCCTAGACCGAGACCACCTGGGGTTGCATTAGCAGAGGCACTTCTGGAAAGTGATGGCCCACTCTGCTGGGTGCTGTGTCCCCTCCTGGTCCTGCACTTTCAAGGGGACTCAGACCAGCTAGAGTGGGATGCGGGAGGGAGACCAGAGTGCAGGCGGAGGGGCAGCGGGAGCTGGGGCTGCCTGGTGTAGAGGCACGAGGCCTGGTCACCCTGGTGGGACCCACCATTTCTGAGTACCTGCTGGGTGCCAGAACTTCACCTCCACCACTTTGAGACTTCCCAGGTATCCCCAAATGGTGGAGGGCGCCGGCCCCGCTTTGAGGTAGAGGAACCGGGCTGGCAGGGTCGGTGCGCACAGCACGTGATCCCAGTTAGTCTGACCTGAAGCCCCTCAGACCCCAGCCTCATCGCACAGATGCCTGCCTGCGGTGCTGGGAGCACCTGGAGTGGGTGGGGCGCCTTCGCTGGGGTGTGCAAGGAGACGCGGGAGACCACCAGGCTGGGAAGACAGAGCTGGCCCCGGGCCCCCAGCAGCAGTCAGCTTGGGATCTTGTGCCCCTGCAGCCACCGACCAGGGCTCCCTGAGCCTCCCAGGGCCCGAGGCTGGGAATCTCGAGCTTAGGGGAAAAGAAGCTGTGTTTATGGGGATCTCTAATCTCTGCACCTTATCGCCGCCTGTTTGTGCATGGGGAGTTCAAACACGGCTGGAGGTCATGGGGCGGGGGCCCGGGGGGCTGACAATATTTGCGCAGTTTCTCCCGCCGTGTTATAAATAGCACGGAGCTTCTCAGCTTGGAGGGGTCCAGCGGCACCAGATGCCAGGTGGTGTGCCTGCACTGTTGACATTCCCCAGCTCCTAGTTGGCGTCCGATAGTGACCCACAAGGGTGCGGCCTAGGGTCGCTTTCTCATAGGAAAGCCCTGTGAAACGGCCGCGCCCCGAGCCCTGCAGGGCTCGGCCGCCTCCTGCGCTGTCTCGGCCCACACCTGGATGGAAGGAAAGTCCACTGGGAGGTCGGGGGGCTGGGATGGGCCTTGGGTCCCAGCCCCGTCTCCCCTGCTGCCACCAGCACCAGCTGGGCTGGGGGCAGTGATGCCCTGGAGGAGGCAGGGCCCAGCCCCAGAGTCCATCCAGGGCACCTGTGCTCTGCCTGAAAGAGGCAGTGCAGCCTAGTAGTTAAGGTGTCTGGAAGATTCCATAAGCTTGGGCAGTGTGTAACTGGTGGAGTCTGTCTCCCCAGCTATTCAATGGGGTGCTCATGGGTCCCATGTCAGAGGGATGTGGGGAGACTGATGCGATGCACCACACCCTCCAGCCCCTGCACTGGGCCTGGCAGGGCCATGGCCCTGACGCATCCCCACGGGCTGACCCAGTGCCCCAGGGTGAGGCAGGGGTGGGCACACCCTCTCACCCAGGCACTAGGCCGGGCCGATGGAGGCCACTGGGCCAGCAGAACCCTCCCCTGGCATTTCTGCAGGCCGGCACCAGCCACTCCCCGGCTGCGTCCACTGAGGGCCCTTTTCCTTTCTGGGTTTATTGGGGTTTAATCATCCTCATCACCCAGTTTATGGGCCTCTGGGTTGCTTCACAGCCCTCCTGGGAACAGAAGCTTGAAGAGACCTCCTGCCCCCATGGAGCTGGGCTGCTCCCCAAGGCCAAGGCAATGGAATCCTGGGTTCACCTCACGGCCTTTAGGGCCGACGGAGCTGGAGAGGGAGGCAGGGAGGTGCCTGGTAGCCTTGGCGTCCTCGAGGGCCCCAGAGGGGCAGCCGGACCTGCACGGAGCCATCGCTGTGTCCAGCTGACGCCGCATGGAGCCTGGGCCCAGGCACGGAGGTCTAGGCAGGCAGGCTGGTCGGTCCCGGGCGAGGGCGCCAGCATGGCCACTGTGGGGCTGGGCAGCTCGGGCACCCAGCTCTAGAGTGATCTGGGGAGCCCGGGCACTCTGCCTTCCTGAGCCCCTTCCTCCAGAGAAAACAAAAATAGTGAAGATTAGATTTTATGGCTGCATGGGTCTAAAGACAAATATATTAATACTTTCTATGAAAGCATTTTCTTGTTCTTTTTAAAAACTCAGTTTTTTCTCCTGATTTCAAAAGACATTAAAATATGTCCCCAGAGCCTCTGAGAGTCCCTCGGCCCTCCTCCCTGGACTGATGGAGGGTCAGCCTCGGGAACTCAGGGACCCAGAGGAGGGGCCTGACCTGGGCTGCAGGGTCAGGGAAGCGGCTCAAAAGATGTGACCCCAAAGCCGAGCAGAGACACATGAGGAGCCAGCGCAGAGAGTGTGGGGGGAGTGACAAGCCGGAAGGGCACGCAGCTGCTGGAGACGATGGACCTGGGGTTCCAGGAGCCTCCGGGGCGAGGCAGGGCGGGGGGGGGGGGGGGGAGGGGGCGCGGCGGGGAGGGAGGGGGGCAGGGCCTGTGGGAGGCGGGGCTGGTGGGGTGGGGCCTGCGGAGGGAGAGCCGCCCACCTCTGCGGGGCTGGGGTTTGTCCGGGAGGTGGGGGGGCATGGGGAGCCACAAGAGGTTTAAGCCGAGGTGGACAAGATCCAATCTGCAATTCAGAGGCTCCTGGACTAGCAGGGGTGGGGTGGGGTGGGGAGGCTGGAGGGTGTGGGGGGTGCGTGTATGGTGGTGGGGGCTCTGAAGCTGCGGCCTGGAATCCGGGGAAGATGTTGCTGCTGGTGTTGGGGGTGAAGCAGGAGTCTCAGCAGGAAAAGGGCTGCCTGCTCGTGAGGGCGAGGTGGGGAGGTTGGCTTGGCCCTGGGCCTCGGTTTCCCCACCTGTACAATGAAGTGTCAGGCTAGGTGGTCTCCAGGGAGGCTCCTGAAGGCCAACGGAAGGAACTGGGCCTGGGGGGAAGGGGTGTGTCATCCAGGTTGAGGGGTCTTCACCCAGCATTCCAGGAAGGGCATGGGGTGGGGATGCGGGTGGGGCAGCTACCCTGCCCCCCTGCAGTGTGGCGTCCCAGCCACAGAGCTCTGCCCCCTCGCTGCCCTCCCCCTTCCTGGGGCCCCTGCCCAGGGACTGGCAGCCCTCGTGGTCCCCCCACCTGCATGCAAGCATCTCCCCCTCCCTCTCCTGCTCGCTTGGCCAAACCGCCATCCATCAGGCACCACCTGCTGCTCGCTGCGTTCCCACCTTCCTCTGCCTCTGCTGGGCCCTCCGCTGGCCCGGACAGTGCCTGCCACTGGACTCAGGGGAGCCCAGGCACCCAGCGGCCCCTTGAGGACCCTGAGGCAGGACTGCCTGGGCCTGGAGGCTGCAGCCCTTGTCCTGTGAACCCCGAGAGAGCCCCCCAACCAGAGTACTTGCCAGGAGAGGCAGGGCCTGTACAGCCTCACACAGGAATTACCATCCTGTTTCACAGAAGAGGAAACTGGGGCCCCCCTAGGCTCCCTGACCAAAACCCCAGGCTCCCCTCCTCCCCTTGGCTTTGTGCCTGCGGGGGAGAGGGGCACAGGTGGGGAGAGGGAGTGAGAACCGGGACGGAGCCCCTCGGCTGCCTCCCCCATCACTCGGGATGTGGGTGTTTAGGACCCTCTCTGCCGTCTGTGTCAGGGCTGGAGAGTGGCCACCGGAGAATGCAGGGGGGCAGCTGTGTGGTCACTGAGATGCGCTTACGAGAGCTGGGCAGGCATGGAGGGAGCTGTGCCTCATTCAAGGCTGTCTGTCCTGGGGTTGCCTGTGTCCTGTGGGGGGGACCCTGGAGACTGGGGTCCTTGCCCGGGCACTGCCTTGACCAGCTTCCTGCTCAATACCTCAGTTTCCCCGGCGGCACAGGACCCATGGCTCTGGGCCAGTAAGTGCCAAGGCTGGGCCAGGACAGGCCCTGGGATGGGACAGGCCCCAGGATGGGGTGGACCCTGAGATAGGACAGGCCCCCAAGGATGGGACAGGCTCTGGGATGGGACAGACCCTGGGATTGGATGGGCCCTGGGGATGGGACTTGCCCTGGGATGGCTCAGGCCTTGGGGACAGGACGGCCCCCGGGATGGGACAGGCTCTGGGATGGGATGGACCCTGGGATGGGACAGGCCTGAGGACGGGATAGGCCCTGGGATGGGACTGGCCCTGGAATGAGACGGACCCTGGGAGGGAACTTCCGCAGATTCCCAGCTCTCTCTTTCTTGGCAAAGGCAGGCCCTACTGACCATATGCTGCGGCTCTGATTTGTTTGGGCTGGTGGGAGGACACTGGGGCTGGCACACCCTGCCCCACCCACCTTGGCACAACAGAAATGTCCCTTAGCCTTCGTGGCCCCTCCCTGCTCAGGGCTCCCCAAACCCCCAAACCCCCCCCAGAACCGAGCTCTCTCCACACAGCCTTGGGCCCCCAGGCAGGCTGCCCATGTGTGGGGTCCACACTGTGTGTGTGTGGGTCACAGTTCAGTCCCTGGGGAGTAGAGAGAGGACTCGGGGCGGGGGTGCGGGGCTGCTGGACAGCAGACCAGTAGCTTGAAGGGAGAGCAGCTACCTGCCCCAGAAGGAGGGGGGGAAGGGTCAGCTCCCTCAGGCATAGCCCCCGCCCCATCTCCATCCCCACTGCTGAAGTTCCAGGCCCATCCTGTCCCCCATAGGGGCCGGCAGAGTGGGGACCCCACCTGCTCTACCCTGCCCCTCCTGAGCCCTAAGCCCCCAGACTCCTCCTGGTTCCCCTCCCTAGCTCCTCCCTGGCTGGGTGGGGTCCCACCTCTCCCCTATGCCCACCTGCCTGGATCAGCAGTGCTCTGTCGCTTCTTTGGGACCACTGGTTGGTATCTGCCTCTCACTTGCCATCCCCCGCAAATGCCTGTCCCAAGGCCCTGCCCCTCCCAACCTCCCCCAGCCTCCCGCCAGGAGTGATTAATAAATGACCCTGGGACTTGAAAACAGAGCTCAGAGAGGCCTGGAGGTGCTCCCACACTCCAGACCAGCTCCTGCGTCTCAGCGCCAGCCCGAAGAACCAGTCTCCAGCCTCTTCCAGAAGAGTCCACCTTCTCCCACCCACACACCCGCCTGCCTGGGTCTGTCCCCCAAGCTCCTGGCGCCACCTGCTGGGCCTCCACCTGCTTAACCACTGACACCCAGGCGGAGGCCTGGATCCCAGGGGCTCAGGAGGGGAGAAGCTCAGGAGGGAAGGGGCTCAGGAGGAGAGGGGCTCAGGAGGGGAAGAGTTCAGGAGGGGAGGGTGTTCAGATGGAGAGGTGGCTCAAGAGGGGTGGGGGCTCAGATGGGGAGGGGGCTCAGGAGGGGAGGGGCTCAGATGGGGAGGGTCGGAGATGTCCTGGGAGACCCTGCGTGGTTTGAGGAGGGCTGGCTCAAAGGCGTGCACAGTTGCAGGCACCGTTCCTGGGGCCGCACTGCCCCCTGTGGCCTCAGGCCGCTCTGCGTGGGGCCCGTTTGGCCACCAGGTCCTGCAGGACCCAGGAGGGATGCCGGGGCCGTGGGGTGCAGGGACTTCAAGGCGTGGGTGAGGGCCAGCCATGGACCACTTCTTTTGTACCCCGAGGCCCCAAGGACAGTCTGGGGCTGGGCCTGGGAGCCCTGGGTTCCAGACCGGGCAGTGCCAACCCCCCTGCCCCCGACCAGAGCAGGAAGAAGGGGACCCAAGACCCCCCGTCTGGAGAGAGTCTGGTCCAGGGTCAGGACGTGTGGCCGAGCACAGACCTGTCCCTCCTGGGGACCCAGGCCACCTGGGCAGGAGGGCACTGCGGCCAGGCCCGGCCCAGGACTTCAGAAGAGGAAATTAAACCCAAAAGAAGTAGAAGAAATGACATAGATGAAGCAGAACCACTACCAGCTATTAGAGCTAATGAGTAAATTTAGCCAGGCTGAGGGGTCAAGGGTCATTGTAGGAAAATCGGTTACATTTCTATACGCTATTGCCGAAGTGTTGGAAAATGAGATTTAAAAATGTTTTAAAATTTACAATAGCTTCGAAAACATCAAATACGTGGGAATCAAATAATGATAGAATATAGAAGACTTTCAAATCTAATAAGAAAACTTTGCCAAGAGAAACTAGGGGAGGTCTAAGTCATTGGAGAGAGAGTCAGGCAGTGTCTGTAGCCCGGAAAACTCGGGGTTTCTAAGATATCCATTCTCCCCACAATAATGTACAGATTCATTGCAAATGCTATCAAAATTCCATCAGGATTTAAAAAGTTGTTGACAAGCTGATTCTAATTTGAAATGGAATCGCAGAGGGTCTGGAACAGCCAAGGGAAGTTTGACAAAGTAAAAAAAGTTGAAGGACCCGCACAATAAAGACTGACCGTGGAGCCGGAGGAATTGGGACAGTGTGGTGCTGACAGAAGGACCGACGAGCCCGTGCAGGGAAGACAGAACAGGGAGTCTGGGAACAGACCCCAAACTTATGGCCTTCTGGTTTTCAGCTAAGGTGCTAAGTCAATTCAACAGGCAAAGAAAATCTTCTTAACAAATGGTGCTGGAACAACCGAATTTCCACATAGAAAAAACTGAACTTCAACTTTTATTTCACTCTTTGCACAAAAATGAAATCAGGATGGGGCTGGCCCCGTGGCCGAGTGGTTAAGTTTGTGCGCTCCGCTGCAGGCGGCCCAGTGTTTCGTTGGTTCGAATCCTGGGCGCGGACATGACACTGCTCATCAAGCCACGCTGAGGCGGCGTCCCACATGCCACAACTAGAAAGACCCACAACGAAGAATATACAACTATGTACCGGGGGGGCTTTGGGGAGAAAAAGGAAAAAATAAAATCTTTAAAAAAAAAAAAAAAAAATGAAATCAGGATGGATCATAGGCCTAAACCTAAAACCTGGAGCCTTCTGGAAGAAAACACAAGAGAAAATCTTCACGACCCTGGGTAGGCAAAGATTTCTTTCAGGTCGCAGAAGCACCAGCCGTACAAGAAAAGAAATTGATAGTTTGATTTATATCAAAATCAAAATTTTCCACTCATCAAAAGACACCATTAAGAAAATGAATAGGCAATCCAGAAACTGGGGGAAAACAATTCACAATCTCTGACGAAAGATTTTTGTTCTGAATATGTAAAGAGCACCAACAAACAAACAATAAAAATACAGACAACCTAATTTTTAAAAACAAAATATTTTAATAGACATTTCACAAAAGATGTCCAAACAGTCGACTGATAACCATAGAAAGGTGCCTAACATCTGTAGACAGCAAGGAAATGCAAATTAAAATCTCAGTGAGATACCAGGACACACCCATTACAGCAGCTAAAATCCAAAGACTGACGGCATCAACTATTGGTCAGGATACTTAGCAACTCAAACTCTGATATTTTGTGTGGGAGTGTACAGTGCTATAGCCATTTAGAGAACTCTGTAGGAGTTTCTTAGTGAGTTAAATATGCATCTGCTCTAAACCCCAGCAATTTGACTCTCAGGTATTTTTTCAAGAGAGATGAAAACATCGCTGTCTCAGTATGTGTGCTGTGTAACAAATTGCCGTAAGCTCGGTGGCTTAAAACAACGCCCACTGATTAGCTCCCGGGTCCAGAGGTCAGAAGTCCCCGTGGCATGAGTTCTGGAATCTGAAGTCAAAGGTCGGTTGGCCCGGGCTTATCTAGAGGGTCAGAGAGGAGTCGGCTGCCACACTCGCTCAGGTTCTCTGCCAGACCCAGTTCTTCGTGTTGCAGGACCCAAGTGCTCACTTCCTGGCTCATTGTCTCTCCCTCCTAAAGGCCACCCTCCTTCCTTGGCACGTGGCCGCTCCATCTTCAAAGCCAGCAACAGCACAGAGCTCTTCTCTGACTTCCCCTGTCCCGTCACTGGAGAGCACCCTCTGCTTTTAAAGGGATCCTGTGGTTAGATCATTGTCACCAGGGTGATTTCCTTTTGCCATCTGATGTAACTTGATCACAGGAGTTCTGTCTGGCTGTACTCACAGGTCCCACTCACGCTCAAGATGGAGGGTCTACAGGGGTCGGCGACGTCATGAGGGGCCAGTCCTAGAATCCGCCACCGCAGTCACCATAAAACTTGTATGAGAATGTTCCAGGAAGCCTCATTTATAAGAGCCAAAACACGGAAGCCGGTCCAGTGTCCACCAGCAGGAGAATAGATCAGCCTCTTGTGCTGCGGCCACTCAGCACTGGAAGGATCTGCAGGTGCACACGACGAGGATGCGTGTCAGAAACGTGACAGTGAAGGGACTGTCCCCACAGGAGCACAGGGCAGCGACTGTTAGCCCAGTGTGCATGCTGGAATGCAGCGATTCAGTGAGCGCACGGCGGGTGGTGGGAGCCAGACTTGTCACTGCCGGAGTGGGAGTGACAGGTAGCGGAGGGAGGTGCTGGAATGATGTATGTGGTGATGGGTTAGCGTTGGGGACATCAGTATGAACTCCTGTGTAGCTTCATGTAAACACAGATGGTTCTATGCAGAAATGTCTATAGACACGCGCACACACACAGGTTCCTATATGCACCTGTGTTTCTTGGCTCTGTCAGCTGAGAGCACCCAGAAGCTACGACACCTCAGCAGCAGTGAGCACTCCGGAACCCAGACCTTGGTTTGTAACACCGTCTCCCAGTGACGGAACCAGGGCTCCTCGGAGAAACGGCTGATTCTAGGACGGGGGCAGGAAACGCACACAAGGAGCCTGGAGCATCTATGGTGCTGGAAAGTAAGGAAGTGCTGTCCTTCACTCCCCCGGAAACAATCCCACAATGAGGGGATGTGTGTCAAAGGAACACAGAGGCCCACCCGAGAGAGCCCCCAAGGGGCCAAAGCTGGAACAGATGGAGCAACAAAATAATGTATTGGATTCTCACCCCGAGTGTAAAGTAGGTATCCGTGAGTCCGACCTCATGCAAACAGATGATCGCATGGTTCGGTAATGGAGATGACAGACAAGCCTCTCACACCGATGAACTCCAAATAACTCATGCAGATGCCCCCGGGGGTGAAGCTAAGGCCCCCTTAGGTGTGGCTGTGCATGGTGGCGTCCTTCCATGGAGGACAGCACGGAAGGTGGGGGAGCAGCTTTACGGTGGTGCAACCTGGAAGCCCACCTGAGCCAGGTGATCAAGGTCAACATCATCAGCGATGTCATGTTCACAGCAAATCTCCCTGATACGATGTGACGAGAGGGTGCTCACCTCCGTGGTCTTCCGCCAAAACCCAGCACCGGGGTCACGAGAACCGCATCAGACAGATCCCAATGGAGGGGCATCACAAGGCTCCTGCCCAGCGCTCAGAGCCATCCAGGGCATCCAAGCAAGGAAAGTCGGAGAAACCGCCACAGCCCAGAGGAGCCCAAGGAGACGGGACGATCGCTATCGTGTGCTGTCCTGGATGGGATCCTCAGACAGGATCAAGACTTGGGGGAAAATTAAGGAAATCTGAACGACGCTTGGAGTTTCATTCATGATAATCTATCAATCTTGGGTCACTAATTGTGACTAACATAGATACGAATGTAAGACGTTACTCGCAGGGGAAAATGGGTGCGCGGTGATGCGAAGTCTCTGTACTCTCTTTGCGCCTTTGTGGGAGTCTAAATCTATTCTAAAAGAAGAGTTTACTGAAAAACCCTTAAAATGTGGCTGCAGTCACGTAGCGGGGCGGGGCGGGGGCAGACAGAGAAGGGAGCAGACTAGTAAAACCAAACTCCATGCTGGTAACTCACAGTGCATGCTTATGGACGGAAAGCATCAAGATGGAAACACAGTGTGGATGCTGCGGCCTCATCTTGCTTTTGAAAAACGCTCAGGGCAGGATTTGGGTCTGTTCGTAAACCTGTCCTCATAGGTCACAGTAGAAGTGTCCTCGTCCATTCGGTCTTGGCTAGAGCACGGAGGAGCAGCTGCGTGGGTCCCCATGGTCATCCTCTCACTCGCAGCCCGCCTCCTCCCACTGACCTGAACTGTCGTCAGCTCTCCATCGCGATTGTTTCTTTCCCTCCATTAATTTATTGGAGTTTATCAGCTCATCCTATATCAAGTATGACTACCTCCTCACTGGGTAAAGTTTTTTCCGAAGTTTGAAGTTGAACACGTCGGAATATGCAAGGCTTCCATGTGCTTTCAACAAGGTGGGGTAGTAACAGAAGTCGGACAGAGGGGCCAGTCCCGTGGTTACATTTCTGCACGTTCTGCTTTGGCAGCCCCGGTTAGCGAGTTTGGATCCCAGGTGCAGACCTACAGCACTCATCAGCCATGCTGTGACGGCGACCCACATACAAAATAGAGGAAGACTGGCACAGATGTCAGCTCAGGGCCAATCTTCCTCACCAAAAGAAGAAGAAGAAGAAGAAGAAGCAGAAGAAGAAGCAGAAGCAGCAGCAGCAGCCAGACAGAGATGAGAACATGCTGCCTGACTCCATTTGCACCCAGTCCAAATGCAGCCAAGCTCATCTAGGGTGACAGAGATCAGACAGTTGTTGTGGGGTGGGAGGGTGTGGAGTGAGGGGACACAGATGTGGAAGGGGGCCTGGGGAACTTTCTAGGCTAATGCCTTCCCTGTCTGTACTTGACTTTTAAAAAATTATTACTTTTAATTGCGGTAAAATACACATAACATAAAATTTACATCTTAACCACTTTTAAGTGCATACTTCAGTGGCATTAAGCACGTTCTCATTGTCATGCAGCCGTCCCCACCATCATCTCCAGGACTTTCTCATCTTCCCAGACTGAAACTCTGTCCCCACGAAACATCAACCCCCGCTCCTGTCTCTATGGATCGGATGCCTCTAGGGCCCTCATATAAATGGGATCACACAGGATTTGTCCTTTTGCGACCGGCTTATTTCACTGAGCATAATGTCCTCATGGGTCGTCCATTGTAGCAGGTGTCAGGATTTCCTTCCTTTTTAAGGCTGAGTAATATTCCATGGTATGGGCAGACCCCCCACCTTCTTTATCCATTCATTCGTCCACGGCCATCTGAGCTGTTTCCACCTCTTGCCTATCGTGAATAACGCACTGTGCAAATACGTCCCTTCAGGACTCTGCTTTCAGTTCTTCTGGGTGCATACCCAGCAGGGGAATTGCTAGATCGTATCTTAATTAATTCTATTTTTAATTTTTGGGGGAAACTCTGTACTATTTTCCATAGCGGCTGCTCCATTTCACATTCGTGCCAGCAATGCACAAGGGTCCCAATTTCTCCACATCCTTGCCAACACTTATTCTCGGTATTTTTTCGGTAGTAGCCATCCTAACGGACGTGAGGTGGTCCCTCACTGTGCTTCTACTTATCCTTTGAACACGTGGAACACAGCTCACAAGAACCGTAGCCACGTCCTTGTTTGCCGACTCGCTGTACCATCTGTGTCAGCCAGGGGTGGTTTGGGTGCCTGTTGCCCTCATCACGGGGCACGTTCCTCTGCTTCCTGGCACGCCTGGTAATTTTTGCTTGGATGCCAGACGTGGTGCGTTTACCCTGCTGGGGGCTGGAGACCATGCCTTCCTGTGGCCTGCCTGAGCCCTGTTCAGGGGATGCAGTTACATCCCTCGGGGACCGCGCGAGCCTTTTGAACCTGGTTTGCATGGTCTGGGGGCAGCATCCAGAGCAGGGCACCACGGGGCAAGGCTTTCCTGAGGACTTACGAATGTCCTGTGAGTTAAGAGTCCCCGTCTGGCTGATGGCAGCAGCAGCGAGGTGGGGCACCGTTCCCTCTAATCCTTCCAGATGGTTCTTCACCTGTCCCTGGGGTACACTCCTGGGCAGGTGCTGGCCAGTCCTCCACTGAGTCCTCCAGGGGACCCTCCTCAGATCACTAGGGCTCTCTCTGTGGGCCTCTGACACTCTGTCTCGTGAGCTCTAGCTGCCTGGCCCCCTGGACTCTCGCTCAGGGGGTCTGCGGGGATGGCCTCAGTCCCCCCACCCCCCCCATGCCACAGCCTGGAAACTCCCTCAAGGCAGTGGGCGGGGGCAGGTGGAGGACTTCCCGCATTCGTCCCCATTTCTCAGGGATCACGGTCCCACATTGCCTGGTGTCCGGTGCCTTCGAAGCCATTTCGCCCATTTTGTCTCATTTTGGTTTGTTTTTTGGGTGTTTCAAAAGGGAGGGTAAATTCTCCATCTCGATTGGGAGGGGAGGTTTTTCCTAGAGCGATGGGAATGTCCTAAATCTGGTTCTGGACAGTGGCCACACAGGTGTATCCCGTGGACAAAGCTCACTGAACTCATGATCCAGCAATTCCACCTCTGAGTACACACCCAAAGGAGCCAAAAGTAGGAACACAGAGAGACATGTGTGCACGCCCGTGTTCTCTCGGCGTCATTCACAGTAGCTGAGCTGTGGAAGTCACCCCGTGTCCGTCGACGGGTGAACGGGTAAACAAGAGGTGCTCCATCCATCAACAGAATATTACTCAGCCCTAAAAAGGAAGGAAATTATGACACACGCCAGCACGTGGATGAACCTGGAGGACAAAGGACAAATCCTGTAGGATTCCATTTACGTGAGTGTGACGGTTAATTTTACGTTTTAATTGACTGGTGCCCAATACTCAGTCAAATGTTATTCTGGGTGTTTCTGTGAAGGGTTTTTTTTTTTTTTTTTGGCTGAGATTAACATTTAAGCCACTAGACTGAGTAACACCGCTTTGCCTCCCTAATGTGGGTGGGCCTCATCGCATCAGTTGACGACCTGAAAAGAACAGAAAGGCTGACCCTCCTCCCAAAGTGAAGAGGAATTCCCCCTGCCTGGCTGCCTTCAGACGAGGGCATTGACTTCTTCCTGCCTGCGGACTCGAAATAAAATCTTGACTCTTCCTGCGTCTCATGCCTCCCAGCTCACCCTGCGGATCTCGGCCCTGGTCAGCCTCCATAATTGGATGAGTCAAGTCCTTATAATAAATCTCTTAAAATATGTATGTAGTAATATATGTAATACATTTATAATATATTTAATATAAAAATATGTATGTTATATATATATATACATCCTATTGGCTCTCTGAGAACCCTAACACAGAGAGGGCCCCAGAGGAGTCAGACCCACAGAGACAGGAGGTGCCGGGGGCTGGCGGAGGGGAGGGGGTGAGTGTTCAGTGGGGACAGAGCTTCAGTTTGGGAAGATGAGAAAGTCCAGGAGATGATGGTGGGGACGGCTGCACAACAATGAGAATGCGCTTAAATCCGCTGAACTGTGCACTTGAAAATGGTTAAGATAGTGAATTTTATGTTGTGCATATTTTACGGCAGACACTGAACTGAACCCTCGGCTCTGTGGGGACAGAGAGAGATCACACCACATCACAGCCACGGTCCAGGGATCCAGAAGTCACTGCCACAATGGCCACACTGCCCGCTGACATGTCAGCCTGGCCGCAGAGACAGCAAGGGCCTCTGTGACCTTGCCACCAGCAGCGACAGCCTCCAGATGGCCCCGCCTCCTGAATCTCGAGCAAGATTTGCTGACCCGCAGACGACAGAGCTGCAAGACCTCTCGCAAGACGCTCACAAACATCCGGTCACTGTGGATTCCACTTTTTTCTCCAACGCCTGCCTCCCGGCGCCCTTTGTCCCTGTCCCCTCTGCACTGGTCATTCTTTAGCTCAGCCATGACACTGATCCTTCTTTTGCCATCATCGTGGGAATGCCCCTGTGGGTTTTCCACCTATGAGTCCCCAAGTTTCGGGAGCCAGTGCCCCTGGGACCTCCTCTTCAGTGGCAACGCCAGGAAGGCGGGAAGCACACCACACCCTGAAGCGTCCAGCGCACACCCGCTCCCCCCGTCATCACCCGGTCAGCTCGGGGGGCCTGAGGAAACACATCACCCAGGTGCCCGGTCCAGCTTCCTGCCCCTCCTGTTCCCACTGTGTCCCCTAGGGCCAGGCCAGGCCACAGCAAGAGTCACATGTAACATGCAGCAGACGCCGAGTGCTGTCACAGAGCAAGGGGCAGCTAGCCCAGCTGGCCACTTGCAGGCGGTGCCACCTCGGGCAGAGACCCCCAGCACGGGCAGGCGTCCGGCACAAGTTTGGAGTGAAGCCTCTCAGGCGAGCTCCCTGGGAGGGCGTCCATGTGGGAAGTGCAGGTTCTCACGGATGGAAGGAGCCGCGTCATAACTGAGCCTGGTCTTGACCGCCACGTATTTTCAGCACTTCTGGGAAGAAACAACGTGCAGGGCCGCCCAGTACAGTTGCACAGGTTGTCAGAGGAGTGCACTAGGTCACATGTGTCCCACACTCACGGGCCCCAGGCCCGCCCAAAGCCCCATTCATGGTTGGGGTCAGGCTGGCTGCCCCCACCAGCCCTTGGCCATTTCAGAGGACTGGTATGAAACACTGCCGCCCGGTGAGCAGTGGGTAAACTGCAGGGGTACGGCCCCACCGGCTCATCTCCAGCTGGGCTACTGTGGGGAGGGGCATCGGGGCTGGGGGTAGCTACAGGCTGAGGCTCACCGGCCTGGGTGCCCAGGAAGGAGGTCCTCGTGTCCCCAGATCAGCAGTCCTCAGAGGCTGCACCCAGGGCCTTTCCTGCCCCATGCCCTTCCTCCGGGCTGGAGGGGACAGGCGTGGGTGGCCGATGTGCTGACCTCTCGGCAGGTGGACCTTGGTGCCTCCGTGCCTGGGCTGTGGGGCACAGAGTGACCGTGTACTGAGATCCCTGCTCCCAGGGAGCCCCCCTCGTGGAGGCGGGAGCCCTGTGTCATAGAAGCCGCTAACCCTCCCCCAGGGCCTGGGCACGTTTAGGAGGGTGAGGCACTGGGGCCAGGCCAGAGCGGTCACAGACGGCAGGGGGCCCCCCAGGTCACCCCAGCACTCCCTGAGCAGCACAGATGGGTGGGGTCAGAGGGAAAGGCGAGAGGCCCCCAGGGACTTCTCGGTCCTCCCCGGTCAGAGGCGGCAGGGCTTCCTGCCAGGCCAGGCCAGACTGGGTCCAGGCGTGCTCTGACCTGAGTGCCGGCCCCCGCACATGCCCTATCCTTTAGCTCAGCAGGGCTGCCCACGGGGCTGGGGCCAGCACTGCTCAAGCTACAAGCCTGGCCCCAATTGATGAGGGAAACTGAGGCACAGCTGGGCCCACGATGACTAGGCTCCCATGTTTCCCCATGACATGATCAGGAATGTCTGACTAGTCCCCCCTCACCCACCTAGCCAACCACCAGAAGGAGAAGCTGTGGGTATAGGGGTTCAGGTCCGCGCCTCCTCCCTGGCCCCTCCTGCCCTGTGCAGAAATGGGGGCCCTGCAGAGGACTCTGGGTGTCCCCCTGCAGCTGATGTCTCTGCCCTACACTTTGTCGGGGTCCCGTTGCCTGGCACCCCCGAGACAGGAGCTCTCTGCCCTGGCCTCACACTGGCACCCCGGGAGCTTTCAAAGTCCCCACTGCCCAGCCCTGACCCTGGGGTCGGGAGGTGCCCACGTGGGGGACTAGTAAGTGTTCCCCAGGGACCAGGACTGAGAACCCCTCACTTCTCCGTACCTCGGTCTCTTCATCCGGGGAATGGGACTATCAGCAAACGGCCATTGACAGTTAGCACCCGTAAGTGCTCAGGAGCCCTTTCGGCCCAGGTCTCAGCCAGGCAGTGGGGGACCCAGGAGAGGTCCCAGCCCCTTTTACAGAGGGGAAGCCTGCGGTCCAGAGAGACTTGTCCAAAGTCTGCAACTGACAGGGCAGAGCCTCAGACCTGGGGCCACTCCGGCCAGGCTGGTGTGTGGAGGGGAGTGGAGCAACACCAAACGTCACCTCGAACCCCAGGCTTGGCTCTGGGGGATGGTCACCCCCAACTTTGGGTTTAATATGCTGGGGGGACAGCTGTCTCCTGAGCCCTGACAAGCCCTAGAGGACTGGCTGTGTCCCCCAGTGTCCCTACCTGCTCTTGTGTCCTCCAGGCGTTGGTGGGGAGGGGGGGATCTCGTAATTTTTGTCTGAAGTGGAACGAATGCGGGCCCAGCTGGGAGACCTGCTCCAGGCAGGTGGCCAGCACAGGGCCCACCTGAGGCTGATCCACCCTTGTGGCCTGGGGCTGAAGACCCGCCCTGGCACCCTCCTCATAGCCGGGCAGTCCTCAGGCGGATTTCACGCCACCCCTGATGGGCGGAAGGTCCCAGAAGGCAAGCATGAAGGGCCGCTGACCTGGCTGGTCTGCGTCCCCTACTCCCACCTGCCCAGGGTCCTGCAAGCCTGTACAGGGGAGGGAGCCTAGGACTCCTGGAGGCCCAGCCCCATGCTCCTGCCGTAGCCTCCTCCTGACCCAGCGAGGCTCCGTGTCCACCAGGGGGCAGCTGGAGCCTGGGTTGAGGCAGGATGACAGAGGGTGGGATGCAGGGATGGCAGGGCCACTCCGGCTGTGGGACCTCGTGGTTTCCTCTCCTGTGAATGGAGCCCACAGCACCTGTGTCCCAGAGGTGGGGAAGGGTCCACGGGATGAGGCCCCAACTCCCCATCCCCACTACAGCTGACCAGTGGTGGGTCCTTGTAGGAGGCCCGCTGCCTGCGGCCACCTCCTCGGGTTTGTTCATGGAGGCACACTTTCTATAAATAAAACAGAGTGTGCAGCTGCTAAGTGCACAGTGTGGTGGGTCGTGACAGGGCCTCCGGTCCATGCTCGTGTCAGTTCCCACTCCCTGCTGCGCATTCCCGGTGGGGACCTAGTGAGCCACGGTCCCGGGTCGCTGACCCTTCTGTGGACTGGAGAGCTCTGGGCCACTACCCCGTCGGGCCTGCTCCAGGCCTCAGTTTCCTCATCTGACAGATGGGAAGCAGGCCGGCAGAGGGACCCAGGTGGCCACTTTGCTCAGATTACGGTGCAGAACCGGCGCTGCGCCCCCGTCCCCGGGCGCGGCCCCTCCCCCGCAGTGCCCTGCGGGCCCCGGCAGGAAGGCGGGCGGAGGGAGCGTTTCCGCCGCGGCCCCAGGCCCCGGAGTGCAGGCCCCGATAAGGGCGCACATGGCCGGCCGCACGTCCGCCCTTTGTCCCGGCTCCGGCCAGCCTTTCCTGCCCGGGCGGGAGGCCCGCGGCCGGCTGGCGGCCCCCCTACTGCCTCCGGCTCGCCGTCCAGGGGTCCCAGGAGCTCAAGGCGCCGCGGGTGGGAATCCGGACGGGCTGAGCGGGCCGAGGAGCTGCTGCAGACTTCCTTCCTGTGTGCCGCCCTCCAGCCCTGCTCGGCCCCCTCGGCCCTGGCCCTCGGCAAGGGAAGCGGGGCGGCCGGTCCCCATCCCACCACGGCCACTGCCAGCGCTGCTGGGGCTCCTCCCACGCGGGCTCCCTCAGGTGCCCACACTGCCCACCTCCCTGCTTGAGGTCCCGGGCATCATGGCTCAGCCCGCGTGCTGTCCCCGCGGACCTGCCTCCTGGCTGCTCCATCTGTCATCTGTCCCAAAAGGACTGTCAGCATGAGCCGTGCCCCCACTGCCCACAGTGCCCACGACTCTGGCCCACACTGCAGATCTGGTGAACCCTCCGCCCTGGAAGGGAGCTCTCCCGCCCCCCGAACTCCAGGAGTAGTCAGTGGCTGAGGAGGGGGTGCCCCCGTGCCAGGGTGGGCCATAGGCTGCAGGCAGGGCCATTCCGTGTCCCCGATGTCTGTTTCCTGAGGCCCCCGCAGGTGTGGGAGAGAGGACGTGGGTCTGGAGGCTCGCCCTCCTAGGCTGGGGCACCCCCACTGGCCCCTGGGATCCCCTAAAACATGCGACCCCTCGTGGGGTTGGTAAGAGCCATCCCTGGACGCCCTCAGGCCGTGGCAGGGCCTGGGGACAGGTGCTTGCGCAGCCCTCGTGTTGGGGTCTTTGCTCAGAGGTAATTCACATACCACACAATTCACTCATTCAAAGTGCAATTCTGGGGCCAGCCCGTGGCTGAGTGGTTAAGTCCTAGTGCTCCGCTGCCGCGGCCCAGGGTTTCGCCGGTTCTAATCCTGCGTGCGGACATGGCACTGCTCGTCAGGCCACGTTGAGGTGGCGTCCCACATGACACAACTAGAAGGACGTGCAACTAAGATATACAACTATGTACTGGGGGGATTTGGGGAGATAAAGCAGAAAAAAAAAAAGATTGGCAACAGTTTTTAGCTCAGGTGCTGATCTTTAAAAAAATAAATAAATAAAGAGTGCAATTCAATGGGGTTTGGGTATATTATGTTACTAATTCTTTTAAATTGTGGTAACATATATATATATAACACAAATTTGCCATTTTCACCATTTTTAAGTGCACAGTCCAGCGGCATTAAGCACATTCACATTGTTATGTAGCCACCACCACCATCCATCTCCAGGACTTTCGCATCCTCCCAAACTGAAACTCTGCACCCACTGAAAATAACTCCCCGTTCTCTCCTCCCCCAGCCCCTGGCAACCACTGATCCACTTTCTGTCTCTATGCATTTGGCTATTCTGGACACTTCATATGAGCAGAATCATGCAATATGTGGCCTTTTGCATCTGGCTTCTTCCGCTCAGCATCATTTCCAAGGCTCATCTGTGTCATCATGTGTGTCAGGGCTTCATTCCTTCTTATGGCTGAGTGCTGTTCCACTGTGTGGACGGGCCACATGTTGCTTCTCTGTCAGCTGAAGGCCATGGGCTGGTGCCCTTTTGCTTACTGTGATTGGACATCCACAGGCTGGGGGGCCTGCACCTCTGTCTGAGGCCCTGCCTTCAGTGCTCCGCGTGCACACCCTACGAGTGGAGTGGCATTTGGTAATCCATGTTTACTTTTTAAGAAATGGTTGGCCATTTCTTCCCAGAGGCATTTGTTATAAACTGTGGTCCACCCACACCGTGGGATCCCACTCAGCCACAGGCAGGAACGCGTCACAGACCCCCCTGCAGCGCGGGCCATCTCGAAGGCAGCGAGCTGCGCGCAGGGCTGTGGCTCCAGAAAAGTGAGTCTCCAGAGTGGCAGAGGGTGAGCGGGGGACAGAGTGACCGCCAGGGCATGTGGGGTACATCAGGGGCAATGGAAGTGGCCCATTGGTCAATTGTGGTGAGGATTACATGGGGGAATACATTTCCCAAATCATGAAACTGTCCACTTAACATGTGGGCGTGTCTGAGGATGCTTAGGGCGGTGAACTGCTCTGTATGTGGCCATGACGGTGGACACAGGTCATCACGTGTTTGTCCAAACCCACGGATTGCACGCCACCGAGAAGGACTCTAATGTACGCTATGGACTCTGCATGATGACGAGTCGATGTAGGTTCATGGGTCATAACAAACGCACCCTCTGGGGGGGCTGTCGATAGTGGGGAGGCCTGTGTGGGGGTGCAGGGGGGTCTGTGGGAAACCTCTGTACCTTCCTCTCAATATTGCTGTGAACATAAAACTGCTCTAAAAAATAAAATCTATTAAAAAACTGTGCATGTCTTATTCCAACTATGGAACATAACTTCGGCCTCAGCCAAGTTGATCTCAAGGATGTGTCTGTTCCAGTCCTGTCATGGTGGCTTGGCCAGGAGCCACACTGCACCCACCCGTGTGTCCTCACCCTGTAAATAGTGGGGTGTCATCAGCACACAGGAGCCCCCATGAGCACCAGGCAGCATTACCCAAGGCACATGGGTTCTCTTTCACACTTTTGCACGTCAGATCCAACTGGCTCTTCCAAAAGGAGCACATGGGGGCCGGCCCCATGGTTGAGAGGTTAAGTTCTCGCTCTCCGCTTCGGCAGCCCGGGTTTCGCTGGTTCGGATCCTGGGCGCAGACCTAGCGCCGCTCATCAAGCCATGCTGAGGCGGCGTCCCACACAGCACAGCCAGAAGGACCTGCAACTAGAATATGCAACTATGTACTGGGGGGCTTTGGGGAGAAGAAGAAGAAGAAGAAGAAGAAGAAGAAGAAGAAGAAGATTGGCAACAGATGTTAGCTCAGAGCCAATCTTTAAAAAAAAAAAACAAACAGAGCCCATATTACTTCACAGCCTGACAACACACCAAAAAATCAATTTTCATTTTGGAGTGGCAAAATACGACATACATAAGTGACCCCAGCCCAGAGGGACCTCCCTGTCCTGCCCCAGCCACATGCCTGCTGGCTGCTGCATCCTTGGGGAATGGCAGCGTCCTCTCTGGCTCTGGGGTGGCACCTGGTCGTCCTCCTCGCCCGTGTCCTTCCGCAGCACAGCTCCTGAGGCTGGGGCCCCACTGCCCCTGATCTCCATGGACTTAGCCCAGGAGAGGAGGTGGCTCTCTTCCTTCTGGATGTTGTCCCTTTAAAATGGTGGGGGAGCCGAATGGGTGAGGGTCAAGGTACTCTGGGCCTCTTGAGTCAGACCCAGTGCAACAGCATCATCGTCACCATCACAGATGACATTCCTGAGCCCGTTCTGCCTCGTTAATCCAGTGGAGCCTCCTGGCTGGGATGCAGCAGGGGTGGGGCGTCCCTCCCTGAGTACAGGGGGTTGGGCCCTGGGCAAGACAGCCATCTGTGGCCTGCTTCCTGAACACTTGCCAGCCCAGGCCTCCATGGGGAGGTGTCCATGTTCAGCCCAGAGGCAACAGGCTGGCAGGGCTCTCAGGGCCACGGGGAGGGCCTGGTGCTCATGCAGAGCAGCCTTCCCGCCTCTCCCAGGGCCCCACGGCCTGAGCGAGGCATTTCCGGCCATTGTCCAGAGCAGGGGTAGGCTCAGGAAGCTGCGATTCCCAGGTGGGGCCTGACGGTGCTGGGGTGGGCTCAGGGACTTCCTGGCTGAGAGTCTAGCTGGCGTCACTTGGGCCGGGATGGTGGTCTGTGGCAGCGGCACCCATACCCCAGGCTTGGGGGTGATCCCCACGCCGGGTGCCTGCTCTGAAGCTGTGGACAGAATCACTGCCGGGCCTGGGAGTGGCCTGCCTCACATCCCGTCCCTGCCCGGGAAAGGGTGCAGAGCCACCCCACATGCCACACTCGGGTACAAGTAGGAAAGGCCAAGCTTGAAGTGGCAGGGAGGCTGAGGACATGGCTGCAAAGCACCGGCTCACTAGGGGCCACTCAGATCCTAGAACGGGGGAAGGGGGCAGCAGTGAGCAAGTCCCGGCCGTGTGGAGGGCTCAGGGTGGCCTGGATTTGAATCCCAGCTCTGCCACGTGCCAAGGTGGGGGTGGGGGGTGCCTGGAGGGGGCACTTGGCCTCTCCGAGCCTCAGTCCGCGCCTGGCACAGTCCGGGTCAAGGAGGAGCCGTCAGATTTAGCAAGGGAGGCCTGATCATTATCACTAGAGACAGAGGACCCTGGGACTCAGAGAAGATGGAGGTGTGCCCAGGATCACCCTGGAGCCCTGGACCCCGAACACACAGCCCAGCCCAGACCCCAGTGCTGCCTTTCTCTCCAAGCCGATGGGGGTGTCTTCCTGGTCCTGGTCCCACTGTCCCCAGACTGTGGGCCAGGGCTGGGAGCCGGGCTGCAGACGCTTCCCAGGCACCGAGGAGGGAGTGAGATGTTCTGCAGGGCGGTCCTGAGAACACTCCGGGAGTGCTGGGGACCCCCTGCACCCTCCCGGGGGCTCCAGAGGCCAAGGCCAGCATGTCCCGGCTTGAGACAGGCTCCTGTGGGGTCTGCAGTCTTCAGAGAGGGGATGGCCACAGGCTGCATGATGTCCCGTGAGAGCCTCATGGGGTCTTGGTTCAGCTCTGAGCCTGGCCCAGAGCAGGCCACACACTCCGGCTGCCACATGTGCACTTCCTGTGCCATCACGGGGTCCTGGTGGGATGGGGAATGGCCCCCCCCAGCTTTCCTGGGCTTGGCAGGGGGAATGTGATCAGAAACCACCAGCTTGGGAGGTAAAATGGGACAGCATCATGGAAAACAGTCACTGGGTAAGCACAGAGTTCCCCCGTGACCCCGTAACCCCACTCCCAGGTACGTACCGGAGAGAACCATGACCATCTACGGCCACACAAAACCTTGTGCACATGTTCACAGCAGCACAACTCACAACAGCCAAACGGCAGAAACAACCCACAAGTCCCTTATCTGGGACCAGATAAACAAGACGTGGGGTAGCCATACAACAGAATAGCATTCAGCTAGAAAAAGGAATGAAATTCTGGCACACACTACAACATGCATGAACCTCACAGACATCTGCTAAATCAAAGAAGCCAGACACAAGAGGCCACGTGTTGCAGCCGTCCCCTTGCATGCCATCGAGAACAGGCGAATCCACAGAGACAGAAAGCAGGCTGGTGGCTGCCTAGGGCTGGGGGTTGGGGTGTGAGGGTTGTGGAGAGAGACAGCTAACAGAGACGGGTTTCTTTCGAGCTGACAACCATGTCCTAAAGTTGCTGCAATGATGGCCACTTCACGCTGTGGCTGCTCTAAAGCCCGGGGCATGGTACTCGCCACGGTGGGCCGTGGGGTGTGTGAACTGCATCTCAGGAAAGCTCTTCGATGGAAAACAGGAGACCACCAGCTGGCCCTTGGTTCTTGCTGAGCCACAGGCCCTCCCGGAGCCCTGCTTGAGGTTTGCTGCAAAGGGCCTGCTTGATGGCTCTCCTGCCTCCTGGAGCCCTGCCTTAGCGATGCTGGGAGGGAGATGAGGTGGAGCGGAGGAGCTGCCGGGCCTGGCCTCAGTGCTGCAGGCCAGGGAGCTGGGGCCAAGCAGGCAGGGGTGCGAGAGGAAGCCTTTCTCCTGGTCTCCTGGGCCTGTGGGGGGGGGGGGGGAGTCTCTTTCTCTGTCCCCCGCCTGCAGCCTTAGCCTGATGGCCTCGGGTGCCCCACTCCCAGACCCCACGTCCCTCAGGCCAGGTTCTTCCTCTCTCTGGGCCTCAGTTTACCCATAGGGGAAAGGAGGGCATGGCTAGGTGGTCCCAAGACCTGGGGACCCTGACTTGCAGGGACCAAGGTGGGCCTTGCTCCCCCTCCCCAAACAATGGGCCATTTGAGCTTTTCATCAGGAAAAGGACTGAGACTAAATTTATGCCTCGGCCTCGCAGAGCGGGGAGAGGTCAGGCTCACCCCACCCGGCCCCTGACGCAGTTCCCCTTCCCTCCGGGGGGCTTTCTATTGTTCTCGGCAGCCAGGGCTCCCAATCTCCCTGCGCACTCACTTCCTGTTTCCTGGCTGAGAGGAAACAGAGATTTCTGACCGGGCAGCAGATGCTGGCCTCTTTTTTTCCCTTTCTCTCTTTACATTTTTAAGGATATTAAAAAATAATGATAATAACAGGCAACTTCGGAGCTGAGCAGTGCAGACCGTGAGCGCTGGGAACCGCGGGGCCCCGTTGGGGCTCTGAAGGCGGCGGGTCCCAGGCCCCTTAGAGAATCAGGTGGGGCTGCCTGCCCCCCTGTGCCCCCACCTCCCTGGGAAAGGCCTGGACACCAACTCTCCACCACGATGGAGTTTAGAGACCCCTGGATCCTCCCCAGACCCCCCACTCCCTGATCTGACATGTGGGGACACTGAGGCAGAGAAGCCTTTGCCCACGCCCCTCCCAGCAGCCTTCCCACCTCCGCTGACCGCTGGACGGGGTCCTGCCTGGGGGACACCGCGCCCCTGCCCACTGCCCCTCGCAGAGGCCAAGAGCGCTATGGCTCTGTGTTCTGGGTCAGGCTCTGCCACAGACAGTCTCTGTGACCCTGAGAAGTCATTCCTCCTCCATAAACGGGGTCAGGTGGTGGCGTCACCTCGCAGGGCGGGCGCAGCAGCCCCATGAGGAGGCCCTGGCTGTCTCGTTATTTTCTTCCCACAGAGGCTTCAGCACTGGGCTCCCAGCTCTCCCTGGGTGGGCAGGTGGGGAGGGGACAGGATGGCCCAAACGGGGGCCGGTGGGGTGGGCAGCTGAATGGTCGCCCACCTCCACTGACTGCCCCCCCCACCCCCCCCATTCACGGGAACTTCCCTTTCCGTCCCGGGCGATAAAGTGTTTTTCCCCCCATGTTAACAGCTGCCCCATCCATTGGGCTTGGCAACTTGCAGCCTGACTGTGTGTGGGGCTTCCGTCCAGGGAGCCGGTGGGGAGGGCAAAGGCCCCTTCTCCAGCCCCCACGAGGGGGGAGCTCCTCGGAGCTGGAGGCCGCTTCCTTGGCCTGGAGGAGTCCGCCTTCCAGATGAAGCCCCCGCCCTGGGGCTGAGGACTCCGAGGGTGACCCTCAAGGGCCTGGCCACAGCACCCAGGGGGTCTCGGGCTCTGTGATGGGGCTCTCCCTGCTCAGCAAGGCTCCAGTATAGGTGGACCCTGACCACCAGTACCCACCCTGTGAGCTTCCACACAGGACCCAGTGTCCACCTCACGGCTGTAGTCAGCACCTTGACCCGCTGGCCGACAGCTCTGAGACAAGCATTTCATGGAGGTTCCTGGGAGCCCAGGACACACAGCACGCCCGCAGAGCAATCACACCAGGGCACCCCCGAGCTCCCTCCCCAGTGGGCGGCCTCTCTCCTCCACCCAGACATGCCTGGTGCCCTGACACATCCCCTCTGCTGCAGCCCACAGACCGCCAGTGGAGAGGAAGCCCGGAGCTGGGCCCTCGGAGCTGCCCCGCTGCCCGAGTCCCCACACCCAGCTGTCACCCCAACCCAGGCGTCTGCCCTATAAAGTGAGTCTTTCCCCAAGGAGGAAATTTGTTCTTCAAAACGAGATTTTCTTCATCTCCCTACGTTAAAGAAATAACAATAGAGTGATACTACTGCAAAACCACCAGCGGCTCAAATGAAAAAACGGACAATAGCGAGTGCTGCCGAGGATGTGGGGTGGCCGGAGCGCTCTTGTGCTGCTGGTGGGGGGACTGGAGAATGGCTGAGTGGTCACCGGCTTCGTGCCTCTCCTGGGACCAGCGATTCCCCCGGAAAGTCCCAGGTGTAGGCCCTCAACAGAAACGCGTTCACAGGTGCACCTGCCACAAGGCCCCACGGAGAAGTTCACAGCATCCTGCTGGTAAGACGCGAAGCCAGCAACGGTGTGTGTGTAAGGCGTGGTCTGTTCTCCTGCAGAACATGGGACATCGAGAGGATGGACAAGCAACAGCCACAAATCACAACAGCGCAGACCAATCCCCCAGGCGTGCCCTGGAGCAGGAGAGGCCACCCACGGCGTGGGCACCCAGAGACGCTGGGGATCTAAACCTCAAAGCAGCAAAACCACACTGCGAGAGTCAGCGGCTCGGTCCCCAGGGTGGGTGACAGCTGGGCCCTCTCTATGGCTGGGGCACTGGTTACACGGGTGTGCTGGACGTGTGAACGTTCGAAGGGCTGCGTGCTCACGGCCATGCATATCTCTACAAAGTCAGGCTGCGATGCACGTTCAAGCCACCTCTGGGTGGGGGGCTGCACAGCCCCTCAGCGCCCTTCACACCCCTGCTAGGGGCTGGCTCTGTCCCGCAGGGGGCGGGCAGCGGTGTAGAGAGATGAGGGCCCACTTCGCTCCCGGGGGCTCGTGCTCAGGGTCGGGCCGGGAGTGTGGGATTGGACTCCATCCTGAGTGCTGTGGGGAGCCTTCACAAAGCTCCCCGAGAACCGGGCTGGGGGCAGGGATGCCCATCAGGCCAAGGAGGAGGCCGCCCAGGCAGGAGGCGTGGTGGCCTGGGTCAGGTTGTGGCAGTGGCAGGAGGGACGTGTTCTGGAGGCAGAGCCCGTGGAGATTGGCTGGGAACCAAGGATGGGGGAGAGGTTGTGGGTCCTGCCTCCGGCCTGAGCAGCAGTGGACGGGCAGCAGAAAGGTTGTCACACTGGTGCAGGTGGTCCCAGGCAAGGCCAGGGGGCAGTGAGAAGAGGCCAAGGGTCCCCTGAGGGATGCTGCTCAGGCACCCCGGGCTCCACGTCCAAGGCTTCCACCGGCCAACCCGGGACGAGCATCTTCCCCCATGAGCCTCAGGTGCATCATTCGAAAATGGAAATTCTCAGCTCAAGGGTGTTACGCAAGCACTGTGCATGTGGCCCAGCAGAGGAGACTTCTAGCAGACACGCGAGGCAGGATTCTGGGGGTGGTGACAGACGGAGGAGAGCTGAAGACCCCAGGCTGCCTGGACAGACCCCATTCTCCCCATGGAACCTCTTGTACCCCTTGGGACCTGGCCCAACTCGGGTGTCAAGAGCTCACCTGGCCCAGGGCACCTGTGCCTGGCCACCTTCCTTCCTGCCCCCACTGGGGACGGGTCACTAGGCCAGGCGCATCCCTTAATGAAGGTTCAGCTGCATCTGGCACGAAGCTGGGCCCGGCTGTGGCCGACAGAGCCATCCTGTCCCTGAGGCTGGCCGGCTGGCCGGCCGCTCGGGGGGATAAACAGGAAGCCCCATCTCTCCCCTGCTCTGCGCTCCGGTCTTTCCTTCCCGCGGCCGCTCACACGCCACGCCTGGTGCCCCTCGGCCTCACGCCGCCTGAGATGCCCGAGCTGGCCTCTGCTGCGGGCTTGGTCCACTCTCTCCTGGGGCCTCAGAGGCCAAGAGCTCGGCAGTGAGGGGTCCCAGGAGGACCCAGAGGCCCTGGCTGACCTCTGCCACTCCCCACCGCCTGACCAGCATGCTCTGGGAAGGTAAGGCGAGAACCCCTTTCCAATCAACTTCAGAATGTCCACAGCAGGCCGGGAGGCAGCTGCAACCATCTCGCCCCATTCACCGTGGGGCAGATGGGGAAACTGAGGCCCACTGTGGGTACAGCCTCCAGCAATGGAAGCAAAGCTGGGACTGGCTTCCCCATCGCAGCCTGGGCCTCCGCTATGGATGCCACACCCAAAGCTGGTGAGGCTCCAGGCCCAGGTCTCTGAGCCACCCAGGTGTGGACAGGGCCAACGTGCCCTCTGGGGACACAGGCCTGGGTCAGAGGCACCACCGATTCCTTCCAAAAATGATTCTCTGTGGGAGGGTGGTGTTTGGTGGTCCTGCACAGATGCCACTGGAGTGGGTAGAAGGGGCTTCCTTTGGTGGGGGCTGGTCCTGGTCTGCCCCGTGGTGAGCCCCTCCGGCCTGGAGCACAGAGTAAAATCCACTCACCGCAGCACCCTGGGGGGCCCATGGGGTGGGAAGCACCCCTCACCCCTCTCCAGGCCCCTAGGACCCTCCTGGAGTCTGAGAGGGCATCAGACAGCAGCCGTCTCTGTCCTCCACTCGTACCCAATCCTTGCCACCTGGGCAGCCTCTCCAGGTCCCTGACAGGCCCCACGTCAGGGCAGGACCCCAGCCCACCACCCACATCTGCGCCCAAGGCTCTGGGGACCTGAGAGTGGAGGCTGCAGTGGGGTTCCAGTTGGCTGGACAGGGTGAGGCTGGCGCCCTGGGGCCCTGACCAAGGCCCCCTTTCCTTGGATTGCTCTGGTCTCTGCCCAGGGAGGGGCTGGGGGCATGGCAGAGCTTGTCGGGAGGGGTCACAGAGCAGTGGGGGAGCCCCAGAACAAGTGGGCAGCAGGCAGGGCCAGGGCCCCACCCCGGCTGGCCCCCAGGAGCCAGCGCTAGAAGACTAATGTCTGGAGGACCCAGGATTCTGCTTTTTTTCCTCTCTGTGCCTGTAATTCCACTTTCTGATTCGCCACTGTGTTCTGGGGCATCTTTCCAGAAAGTTCCCTAATGCCTGTGCTTTAGAGGGAGTGGTGACCCGTTAACCCATTCACATATTTGGCTAATCAGCTATTCCCAGTCTCAGCCCGTCCCTTGGCAGGGGTAGGTCTGACAACTGGGGGCCTGCCCGGTTGAGAGGGGCATAAGGAGGAATTGGGGGGTTCATGGAGAAAAGAAAAGGAGAACAAGCGGGGGCTGCTCCTGTCCTGATCCATCATCGCAGCTCTGAGTTGCCTCACTGCTCACCTGGGCGAGTCTTCCCTCTCTGGGCCTCAGCTTCCCCATCTGTACACAAAAGGGGCTGGATCCAGCCAGCCCTGATGTTGGCTGGTTCTTCCGCCCAGGAGCATGGAGCAGACCCTGGGCTTGGGGTCTGAGTGATGTGGGCACAGGGGGCACCTCCTGGGATTGGGGGGCAAAGCCCAACTTGGCCCCTACATTCTGGTGTGTGCACTCAGCATACATTCTGGCATGTGCACTCAGCAAGCCCTGGCCCTTCTGGACAGATGGGCTGTCAGGAGGGAAAGTGAGGGGGTCGAGCAAGGCAAGGGGGTGCTGAGGGTGTGACCACCGTGGGCTGGTGGGGAAGAGATGGGGGATGGCGCCTCGCCTGCCAGCTTCAGCCTCAGGACAGGGGGCACCCCTGGAAAGAGGTCCCCTGGGCCCCTTCTGCTCAGACCAACAGCGCCTGAGTGCCAGGAGCTTCCTCACTGTCACAACAACCCTGATGGTTGGAACCTCTCTGTCCCCATGGAACAGAGGGGGAAACTGAGGCCCAGAGAAGAAAGCCCCTGGGCCCTGACCACGGCCCCGTGCCTGCGGCAGCCCCTTCCCCAGCCATGGGGGTTGGGAGGGGAAGGTGGTCCCTGCTGACTTTTGAGACCCGCCTACGAGCACAGGCAAGACTTCCCTTCTGCTCACAGCACTCCGGCCGGCTGGGAATTTCCCAGGCAGCTGGGCCTCCCTCCGGGTCGGGAAGTCCAGCTGTGGGGGGCGGAGGGAGGTAAGGGCCATCGGAGGTGCTCAAGGCCAGAGAGATGAGGGTGTTCCAGCTATGGGCCAGTGGGGGTGACTCCAGAGCGAGGTTCGTACCTGAGGACACCTGGGGTTTGGCGTGGCCCTGCTCATTCGGGAGCCCTCGGCCGTCCAGGTTCGTCCTCAGCAGCTGCCTGGCTCCCCATGTGTGCCCACCCACCCACCATCACAGCAACTGATGCTGGGTTTGCAGATCCACAGCACCATCTAAATGAGGAAACTGAGGGTCACACCTGGCGGCTGGGGCCTGGAACACCCGGCCAATCTGAGGAAGCATCCCCTTTGGCCACCTAAAGGCTCCTGCATTCCTCCATCCCCACCGCCCACACCCCTCAGCCTGCTGGAGGCCAAGGGAGGGAAGAGCGCCAGGGAAGATGCTCTGCACCCTGCAGAGAGTGGCCCTGTGATGTAAGCTGGGGGCTTTCGCCCCTGCTGGCACACCTCCAGGAGCAGGGGCTCGCTGCCCCATGGGGCAGCCCTTTCCAGGGGAGACAGCTCGGTTCCTAACGAAGATCATCTCCAGTCTGATGTCTGCCCCTCCCTGTCACCCCCCCACCACCACTCTGGGCCCCAGGGACCCAGAGAAAATGCTGTTCTGGGATTCCCCAGCCTGCCTTGCCCATCCCTGGGTCTCTTCTGGTGGCCCCCCTCTGCAAGGGACCCTCCAGCCTGTCAGGGCACAGACATCTGGGTGTGTACGTGCCCTGGGGGAGAGGCCAGGCTCACAGAGCAAACGGTCCCTTCTGTGCAGCTGCACTAAGGCGGCCTGTGGTCCCAGCAGCCTGGTGGACCCACGGTACCGGGACCCTGGGCCCGACCACCTCCTCCATCACACAGTGGGACGAGCCAGGTCCCATGGCCACCAGCCGGGCCCGAGCCTGGTCTCTGGCTGCTTCAGGGCTAGACTCTGAAGTCCTGGGGGACAGCCCCCCCACCCTGCCCACAGCTCAGCCAGGCCCCTCCCTCGATGGCCCCCCACCCGCCCCTCAGCCTCCTGTTTGTTCCCTGACAGATCTCCGTTATCAGCAGAGAACACACACAGGAAGTCCGGCCGGGAAGGGCCCATCCCAGTCCCGATTTACACGGGAGGGAGCATAAAAAGCCGCCCTTCCTCGCCCCGGGAGGAGCCTCCTTGCCCCGAGACGCTGTCCCGCACAGCCAAGCCAGAGGCTCCAGCGGACGGGCCAGCGGGCAGCTGCGGGAGGTGCCTGGGGGCGGCCAGCGAGGGGTAGGGTCCACCCCCGGCCTGAGGAGGCAGCGGTGGTGGCCATGGCCAAGCCCAGGCCTGGGCAGCATCAGGTATGGCAAGGGTGGCCTTGGAGGGGCAGGGAGCAGGCAGAGCCGGGTGAGTGCCCCTGGGCTCCCGCTGACTGCAGCTCCAGTAGCTGAGTACGGGCCTGTGCCAGCTCTGGCCTCTGCTCTGCAGCCACCATCTCATTTTCCTCCCTATTGGTACCAACCCCACTGCATGGAGGACACTCAGGTCCCCTAACCAAGGGCAGTCATTGGCAGTTGCCCAGTCTGGATGGAGTCTGGCCTGCCTGATGCCAACACTTACCCTGGGGCGGCCGGGCAGCTGCTGTGACCCCTGGAAGCGGGGAGCCAAACGCAGCTGGCATCTTCTCTTGCACCCCTCCTTCTCAGCCCGCCCTGCTTTCCTGGAGAAGCCCCTGGGGTCAACGGCAAAGTCGCTTGGCTCACTCCTCCTCTCTGAGGCCCGGGGGCCCAAGGGCATCCCCGAAGGGTGGGCAAGCACTCCCAAGGGGGTCAGGAAGGGGCCCCAGCGGGAGGAACCCCAAAGCTAAACTGCAGCCGGGATGAGCTGTGCACATTGGGGACTCTGAACATGGGACCTGGAGAAGCCCCCACCCCACCCTGGGCTGGCTTCGGGGTTGGGGGGTCCTCAGGCAGAGGGACCACTTGGAGCAGTGCGGTGTGGGCACTTGTTCGGCCACTTGGGACCCCAGGGGAGCCCCTGTTCTCCCTCTCCAGCCCCACCCAGAGCAGCCCAAGGCCCCACCCAAGGCTCCCAAGCCAGAATGGGGCACTCACCGGCCCTGGCCCCGCTGCTGTCTCAGGCCACACCAGCAGTCTGTCCGAGGAACGCGCGCCCATTTGTCTGATGGAAGGGGCAGGTGAGGCCTCCGTCCAAGCAAGCAGCAGAGGGAGGAGCAGCTGACCCAGTCCCCCAGGCTCCCCCTTTCTGCTCAGCCAAGAGAGGCCACAGGCACAGGCGGGTCACAGGGTCAAGTGACCGCAGCTTCAGGGACAGGCTAGGGGCAGAAGACAGGGTGGGGACGCTCTCCGTTCGAGTCCCCCAGGCTCGGCTCTTAATTCTTCACTGCCTGAGGCTGGGTGAGGGCTGCCCTGCTGGGGTATGGGAGGTGGCGAGACCCAAAGTCTCCCAGGGCAGGACCCCTTCACAATTACAGGATTCCAGCGGCAGCTGCCCCAGCCACCCTCAGACCATCTGCTAGGGGCGTCCAGGGCCCTCTGGTCCAGGGCAGTGGCTACTGGATGGCAGGAAGGGAGGCCTCATTCTGGGGGCTCCTGTCCAGGCACCTGGGACCCCTCCCTTCCTTCAGGTCCCAGGCACCAAAGTAGGCCCAAGCCAGATGCCCCACAGCTGCTAGCTCTGTCAGAAGGCCCTCCCCTTCCCCACGAATCTGCAGCCCCCCCTTGGCACCCGGGCTCTGAGGAGGGACCTTCAGCTGCACGCACAGCACCCTCTCCATCCCTGTCTCTGTCTCCATCTCTGGGGAGCCCAGGGCAGGAGGCAATGGTCCCATCTGACAGACAGGAAACCATGTCTGCCCCATGGCCGATCTGGGAGGCCCACTGGGCTTGGGCCATGGTGGGGGGAGGGTCTGCAGGCCAAGTGCAGGCTGAGGTCCCACAGTGGCATCAAGCCTGGCCCCTTCCCAGCACCTGGACTTGAGGGTGACCAAGGCCATGTGCTAACCCACACCACATCTCTGACCTGCAGGCCCCAGCTCAGCGGAGGCACGGGTGGCCCCCACTGCCCAGAAGAGCAGCTGCCACCAGGGTCCAGGGGATGACGGAGCCCCCTTCTCTAGGTGAGTCCCGCAGGAAGCCTGGGTGCCCTGGGCAGGAGCAGGGGCCCTGGCCACACCTGGGCAGCTTTACACACACGCACATGCACTCAGGTGACCAGGACCCTGGCTCGGGTTTGAGGGCAGAAACTGCCAAGGCATCAGGCCCAGCCCCTCACACACGGTGATGGCTGTAATAACTGCGGCACAGAAATGATCGAGACCTCCCTGGTGGCCTGCACCTGGTTCCCGCTGTGCCCACCGCTGTCTCCTGGTGGGCACTGCTGCTCCTGGGCACTCTGCCATGCAGGGTCAGGTGACAAATGCGGAAATGGAGCCCGGAGAGGAGAGAAGTGACCAGCCCAGAAGCCCCCAGTGGTGACCATGGGTTTGGGGCGACTCCCAGAGGCCTGAGGAGCACTCAGGGTGGCCCAGACTGTCCTGAAGGAAGGGGGAGCCAGGTGAGATCCTCGCAGGCCCCCTAACCTGGCACCCTGGTTGGGAGGGAGGCTTGGCGTCACACCTAGGACCCCGCCGGCTTTTCCACAGCCCACCCTGTGATCTCGTGGGAGTACGGGGTCTCGCGGCCTCAGGGCTCCTGATGTGTGTCCGACGCACGGCTGCAAGGCAGCGTTCAGTTTAGCCAGCCCCTCGTGCCTAGTGAGCCGGCCACGCGGTTGTGATGGCCATCCTCAGGGGCTGGGGCTCAACCTGGGGGCGTTCGAGAGCTAGCCACCCATGGCCAGTGTGGGCTTCCCCAACGCAGCCTCCGGGCACCTGGCGACGGTCTCAGTCCTGCGTCCCCTGCGGCCACGCGCCCTGCGGCCTCGGGAGGGGCGGCCGTGGCGTTCAGAAGCGGGTTGTGCGTCAGGAGCCCCGGGTTCTAGCTGACTCACGGCCGTGCCCCGGGGGAGCCGTCCGCCGCGGGGCCTCAGTTTCCCCATCTGCGCAATGGGGTCGGGGGGTCGGGGGTGGCTCGCAGCCCACCCCGGGGCGGGGGCGGGGCCGGGCCAGGTGGGGCGGGGCCGGGACCGGGGCGGCGGGCGGGGCCCGGGCCCCTCGGCGCGGTGGCGGCGGCGGCGGCGCGTGCGCGCCCCGGACCGGCGGTGAGTGCAGAGGGACCGGGCGCCGGGCCGGCGGCGCGGGGAACGCCGAGGGCTGGGGGCCGCCGAGGGCGGGGGGCCGCTCGCCATTGGGCGGGGGGTGGGGAGGTCGGGGCTCGCCGCGCGCGGAGCTGGGGGGCGACGCAGAACAACCGCGGGGAGCCGAGAGGTGAGCGGGCCGGGGGCGCGGGCACTGCTGCGCGGGGCCCCGACCCCCCAGCCCGTGCCCGGGATCCGCCGGCTGGGTCCGGAGAATGGGCCCAGCGGCCTTGGGAAAGGACGCCCCCTGCTGGTGACGGATGACCTGGGCCGGGCCGCGCGGGGGTCGGGGTGGGGGGTGCCACAGCCCCTCACCCCCTCATCCGGGCTCTTCGGATCCTCCAGGGCCTGACTTAGGGCCCCGGACCCGGCAGCCCAGTCCAACCAGGCCGTCTGCTGGGGGGGTGTCATACTCCACCCTCACTCCCACCCCCCACGGAGCCTGCCGTGCAGGGGGAAGAGGAGGCGTGGGGTGGGCGGTGGGGAAGGCGCATCCCCAGTGAGTCACTTTTGTCGTCTCAATCCGCCTCCGCTCCCCGTGGGTCTTAACGTCCAGAGCACCCCTCCGGGTGGAGGGGGGACCCAGGGTCATGGCCCCGCGATGGAGTCAGGCCCCTCCCTCTGCGGTCCCAACCTCTCCGGGGGCTGGCTCCGGGGATGCAGCGCGGGGCAGGTGGGAGGGACGGTGGTGAGCAGGGTTCATGCTGACCGCCCAGGGCTCATGAGGGGACGGGACGTTATTGCTTATCAACCTGGAGGCAACATGGTCACCCCTACCCTGGCTCCCTGGCCTGGGCAGGGCTGTCACACCAAAGGGAAATGAAATTCTGCCAGACAAGCACAGGCTGGGCAGCGCCATCGGCTTCCTCCGGCCTAGGGGAAAAGCATGACTTTCAAAAATCGAGTGTCTCCTTTTTAAAGCAGATTCCCTTTCTAAATGGCTCTCAGTAAGTAGGGGAGGTGCTGGGATGGGTATTTGTGGCATGGCAGCCACGTCTGCAGGATGGTTCTATGGAACCCTGACATGCCCCTGCCAGCCCAGCCAGCCCAGCCAGCCAGCCAGCCAGCCAGCCCAGCTCTGCACTCCCCAGGGCCACCATCCCCACCATTTCAATTCGTGCCTGGACTGCCAGGTCACACCACAACAGTGTGCTCCCCCAGGGTCCAGCCCCAAAGTTCATCTTCCCAAGCTAGCTGTGACTAGCAGGGCATCCCCCTGTCCAGAAACAGCTGAGAAACACCCCTACTTTCCCCAGACTAAGTCCCAACACCTCAGCCGCCCCCTGCAGCCTCTGCCTGCTCAGCTGCCCCCCGCCCGCCCCTTTGTGCCCCCAACGGAGGACAGGAGGTGCAGGAAAGACCCTCTTCCAGCCCTTTCCCGCCCTCCCCAGGGCTGTGTGGTGCAGTGGCAGGAGCATGGACTGAAGTCCCAGCCAAGTGGCCCTGTGCACCGGGCACGGCATCACTGCCCTTGGGCTTGGGCTTGGGCTTGGCTGGCATCGGGGGCTCAGTAACTGCTTCCGGTGCTCACTGTTTATGGGACTGACTGTCAGGGCTGGAGGAGGGGCCTCCGAGGCCCTAGAGGTGTCTTTGAGGAAACTGAGTTCCTGAGAAGGGAGCGAACTTATCCTGACTCCGTCCCCTCCCCCAGTTCAGCTTCTTCCTGCGCCCTTTCCTGCTGGGGACCTTGCAGGACTGGGGGAACCCAGCCCCTTGGGGGCCTCAAGTGGGGCACCCAGAGCCTGAGGGCAAGGAGCTCCCCAGCTCCCCAGATCCTGTCTGTACATATGGACAGCAGCTCCCCCCGTAGACTGTACAGGCCCCCACCCCCCATCCCCTCGGCATGTTGCAGACCATTAATTCTGGGCTGGGGTTTCTCACATTCCTGGGAATCTTCTCTTGGCCTCCCTGGCTCCCATCACAGCCAGGAGAGGGATGGCAATTGGCTCCACTGGCATGTGGGGGGCTGCTCTGGTTCCCCTGCCAGGTGGGTGCCCAGTGGGGCTGCTGTCCTGGGAGCCCTGGAGGCTGTCTGCATGGTATTCCAGACTGGTTCGGTCCCCAGTGTTGGAGTGACCCCCTCCGAAATGCAGGCCCTGCTCTACTCTGAGCAGGACCGTAATGGCTCGTGCATGCCCAGTGCCCACATCCCTGATGGGCTCCAGTGCCGCCCCCACGGCTGGCTACCCATTTGGTATTTGAGAACACTGAAGGCAAGAAGGGCCAAGCCAGCTGGGCTGGGCTCCAGTTCTGCCCACTAACACCCCATTTGTGAACTGAGATTGGGGTACCAGCGCACCCCTGCCCTGCCGTGACAAGGAGAGCACTAAACCCAGCCAGCAGAGGGAGAATGGGTCCAGGTGCTCGCCCTGGGCCCCCACCTTCTCAAGTGAGCTTTCCTGAGCTGCAGATGCCTTCAGGGTTCACCCAGACCAAGCGCAGCAGGGCGTAGACGCCTCTCGCCCCAAGCAAGGGGGCTGGCTTTGTTCTCCCCCCCTGTGGTCCCTGGGCCGGCTGTTTGTAGCTGGCGAGGGGCCGACCTCACGTGTCGAGGCGGGCTGGAGGAGGGGAGAGCTGGCATCCGCCGTGGGGGCTCTCCAGCTGGTGGGAGGCTGTGGAGGGAGGTCCTGGCAAAGTGGTTGAGCTGGGTGGGTGTCACGGAGCCAAAGGGACCATCTCCACCAGGGTATGGGCTCAAGGGGGGATCTGTGGAGGGACTTATGGGGTCATGCCTTGTACTCCAGGGCACCCTGAGGAGAAGGCCGTCCCACCTGGAGACACAGGCCATGTGGGGCTCCCGGGAGCTGCTTCTGGTGTGGTTCCTGGTGCTGGCAGTGGGCGGCACCCAGCATATCTACCGGCCTGGGTGAGCCTGGCAGGGCGGGTGGGTGGCCAGGAGCCCTCAGCCCCTCCCCGGGGCAGCCCTCAATACTTGGGGGAGCTGTGGCTCTTTTCTTGTGGCTCTTGCTAAGGGTCCTTCCTATGGTGACACTGGCAAGCCCCCTCCCCAGGTTCTTGGCCCCCTTGGGTCCTGGGGCTGGAAGGGTCCCAGCTTGGGGAGGCCCTGCTGACTCTCTGGCCACCCTCACCTCCGCAGCCGCAGGGTGTGTGCCATCGGGGTTCCCAGGGACCCCGTGTCCGAGTCCTTCGTGCAACGCGTGTACCAGCCCTTTCTCACCACCTGCGACGGGCACCGAGCCTGCAGCACATACCGGTGAGCCCCCACCGCCGTAGGGCCTCCGTCTGCTGCACATGAACCCGGGAGGGTGGTTCACCCCGAGACGGGAAGCCGAGCGCAGGGGTGCGGGGACTCCCGGCACTGTGTCCAGGGCGTTGCAGAGAGTGACGCCCGTTTTAACTCGGGCAGTCCTGTCTCAGGATGTTAGCTAGTCCACTCAGCCCTTGGTCCCCACCCCGCTCCCTCCCAGGGCATCCAGTGTGCCTGCTCCCCACCTGCATCTGTGAGGGATCGCCCATCCTGTCTGCTCCCCTCCACTTTTGGGGCGCTCGCCCCCACCATTGCTGGCTGTGAGTTCTAGGCCACTTGAGATGAGGCCTGCCTCCCCGAAACCTGCCTCCGTCATCCCGGTCCCGCCCTCGGGGCTCCAGTGGGCACTGCTCTCCCCACGATAGCCCCTGACGGTCATAGATGGAGACACCCCCCCCACCCCCCAGGACTCAGCCGTGGGAATGTGGCTTCAAAAGATTTTATTTTCTGTACAGTTCTGGAAGCCGTCCCTGCTGGGACACCCCCCACCTGCCGCTGAGAAAGTGGGGGCAGGGGGACAGTGCAGGTGGGGCCCAGGCTGGGAAGGGCCGTTGTTCCTGTGCTCGGGCAGCTCAGCCTGGGGTGGGCACCGCATTTCACTGAGCGATGGAGGGCGGCCGAGGAGGGGCTGCTGAGGCCCCGGTCTGAGCCCTGTCCGCCTGCTCAGAGAGGGCGCACGAGGCCAGGTTTTGGACACTTCGGTGGCTCCAGGATGGTGGTCTGAGCAGCGCTGGTCCAGGGGCCACCTCGGCATCCAGGGCCCAGCACCCCGGGAGGGCACGGTGGGGTGAAGGATGGGGAGATCAGCCCGGTTCTGCAGATGACCCGCTGGGGGACCCCTTGCCCCTGGAGCGGGAGGCTCAACCAGGGTGGCAGGGCTGAGGGCCACTTCTGCTCCGTGCCGGGCACAGCCGGGGTTTCCCACCAAGCCTCGGGGTCCTGCTCAACACCGCAGCACTGGGCAGGGGGCTGGCTTGTGTGGTGACCCCGAGGTGCTGTCCCTGGGGTGACATTGTCCACTCTGGGGGTGCTGGCTCCTCGAGGTTTCTGGAGGACATGGGGACCAAGCCAGCCCTGGAGGTGGGCAGATGGGGAGGCAGGGGGTGCCTCACTTGGCGTGTCTGGGGAAAGGCTGGCCTGGGCTCAGGAAGCACCCAGTGAGGCCACCCCGTGGGGGTCGGGACTTTCTAAGCTGTCCCCCACCCACCCCCAGGACCATCTATAGGACCGCCTACCGCCGCAGTCCTGGGCCGGCCCCCGCCAGGCCTCGCTACGCCTGCTGCCCCGGCTGGAAGAGGACCAGTGGGCTCCCCGGGGCCTGCGGAGTAGGTGAGGGCTGTGGGGCCGCCCGGGGGCCCAGAGCACTGGTGTTCCTTCAGATACCGGCCCAGTTAGGCAGCAGTCCATCCCGTGCTCAGACGCCGGCAGAGCGCCTGCGGCTCTTCTCTCAAAACCTGAGTGGAGCCTCTCCTGGCTGCACGGCACTCCTTCCCAGCTGCCACCCCTGCAGGGCCCTGGGGACCCTCCTGAGTTGGTGACAGGTCTCCCCCACCCACAGCAGTATGCCAGCCTCCATGCCAGAACGGAGGGGTCTGTGTCCAGCCAGGCCGCTGCCACTGCCCTGCAGGATGGCGGGGCGACACCTGCCAGACAGGTGAGGCGGGGTCCCCCTCCCAGAGGGGGAGGGTCCTTTGGGCACCTCCCTGCATGGGCCTCTAATGGGTGGGCCTGGAGGGGGCTCGCTGTGTGCACCGCCCCCTGCCTGACACCCCTCTTCCTGCAGACGTGGATGAATGCAGTGCTGGACAGGGCGGCTGTCCCCAGCGCTGTGTCAACACCGCAGGGAGTTATTGGTGCCAGTGTTGGGAGGGGCACAGCCCCTCTGCGGATGGGGCAATCTGCCTGCCCAAGAGAGGGACCGCCAGGGTCCCCCACCCGCACCCCACAACAGGTAGACTCCTGCTTCCCCCACCTTTTGCTGCTGCGCTGGGGGGGATGGGCTGGGAGGGCTGGGCATCACCCCATGGCTCAGTGCTCTGTGTGGCAGGGGCACCAGAGGGAACCAGCCCCGGGCTGCAGGCCAGCTCTCTCACCTGGGCACAAGCGGGTTCTTTCCCAGAAGACGGGCAGGGGCTAGTTTCTCATGGGCACTGTGGGGGGATCGCTGGGGACACCTCATCTCAGCCAACAGACTGGAAGACGGTCCCCTCCGGGGTCCCATCCGGGTCCCGCCCCGGCAGCCTGGAGACGCCGCACCTCCGCTGGCGACGGGACATTATTACTTTTGGTACGCGCTGTGACACTTCAAACTCGTACCGTGAGTAATAATGCGCCGTCGGCAGCCTGGCACCAAGAGCGGCTCGGACCCTGGCTCAGACCACTCTCCATGCGGTGGGAACCCCGGCACCCAGGGGCAGGTGGAGGTGGGGCTCTGTCCGCCCAGAGCCATGTCCCAGGGTGCGCTGAGATGACAGGGCTGCCTCCCAGACCTCTGGGCCGGCCTTGGTGGACAGCTGGGGCCCAGAATGGGGGGAGGGGGCTCGCCATGACAGTCCAGTCCACAACAGCTGGGGTTTGAACCCCAGTTGCCAGGTTGTGCCCCACATCTGGAGCAGAGGCTGGGAGGCCCCCATGTCGGGAGAAGAGGCTAGCCTAGATGTGGGGTGAGGAGCGGGCCTCCCTGATGTGGCACCTGGATGTCCCCAGGAGTGGACAGTGAGGTGAAGGAGGAGGTGCAGAGGCTTCGGTCAAGGGTGGACGTGCTGGAGCAGGTGAGGCTTTCAGCTGGGCACCCGGGGCCTGGGCTAGCCCTTCCCCACAGTGGAGGCCCATACCCTCCCTTGTCTCCTGCGGCATGGGTTGACCCTTAGGTGGTTGTAGGGTGCAGTGGCGGTACCCTGGGCAGAAGCTTCCTTAATACTGACAGCCCAGGGATCCTGGGCCTGAGCTCCATGCCAGGCGGGGGCAGTGAGATGATGACTGGGACCCCCAGGACAGGAGGGGCTGAACTTGGCCCCACCCCCTCAGGCTGCACAGAGAGCCTAAACCCATACCCAGCCCAGCCCCGACCTTTGTCCTTGTGGGGACAGAGTGCTCCTGTGGCTTTTCCATGGGGCCGCTGGCCTGGCGAGCCCTCGGAAGCTCCAGTTCACCCCTCCTAGCTCCTCTCACCCGGGACCCCAGGCCTCGCCGACCGTCGGCCAGGTTGGCCTGCGTGACGTCCATCTGTGCCCACCCACCTCTGGCTCTCCTGGTGCGGCAGCTCCCTCTGGTGGTCGTCCTGGGCTGCGCAGCTAGAGCCGGGTCTGGGGGTCAGCAGAGCCCTCACTGGCCACGGTGGTTTTCCTTAAAGCCTTGGGGAGCCAAGGGTGAGGGGCTGGCCCGGGGCCGCACAGGCCCTTCCCACCCAGGCCCTCTGCCTGCCCCGCAGAAGCTGCAGCTGGTGCTGGCCCCACTGCACAGCCTGGCCTCGCGGGCCCTGGAGCATGGGCTCCCGGACCCCGGCAGCCTCCTGGCCCACTCCTTCCAGCAGCTGGACCGCATCGACTCCCTGAGCGAGCAGATCTCCTTCCTGGAAGAGCAGCTGGGGTCTTGTGAGTGCTGCGGACCCCATGCCCGCCTCCCCACCCACAGAGCTGCCCCAGTTGCCTGAGACGCCTGGGGCAGGGGCCAGTGGGTGCCCAGAGAGGGCGGAGGGTGGGCGGGGCAGCCACAGGCTGAGGGGGCAGATCTGGCTGGGCCGAAAGGGAGTGGGGGAGCAGTGACCTCTGACCTCAGCACCCCATTCACCCATAGGTTCCTGCAAGAAGGAGCTGTGACAGGCCGGACCAAGGCCCTGGAGCCCATGGATTGTCTCCTCACCCCACCCTCCCCACTGTACTGGGCATGGCCGGTGGGGCACTGCAAGCCAAGACAGGAGAGGGGCCCCACCCTCTTTAACCAGGAGGCACCCAGGGCCGGGTGGGGCGAGGGGTCCTCCTCTGTGTGAATCCAGCCCCAGCCCGGCCAGCACCCCGGTCTGTGAGCACAGCCCAGCCCAGCCAGACCCCTGCACCCCCGCTGGCTCTCGGAGCCTGGTGGGCCCATGGCTGAGGGAAGGTACGCTCACTGGGCAGTCGGGGGGGACCACCCCGGATCTTTATCAGAATAAAATGAGACTTGAGGAGGTGCTGTGTCCATGGGTGGATCGTGGTGGGTATTGCGAAGCTCACAGGGGCCTCCCACAGGCCCACCGCCACGTGCTGGCTGGTGGGAGGGCAGGGAGGGGGCCTCTAGCCACACTGGGCCCTCCTAGGTGGGGTCTTCGTCCCCCCTTTCCAGAAGAGCCAGGAGCAGGTGGATTCTGTGAAGGTGACCCAGGCCTCAGAGACAGCTTCCTCCTGATGACAAGTTGGCGCCACCCCCGGCCAGTAGCCAAAGAACAAATCCCCCGC
Source organism: Equus asinus (assembly GCF_041296235.1). Lineage (NCBI taxonomy): Eukaryota > Metazoa > Chordata > Mammalia > Perissodactyla > Equidae > Equus > Equus asinus. Next base: position 11,701,152 of record NC_091799.1, read on the forward strand.
CTCCTTCCCCAGTGCCCGCCAGACCCCGGGCATGGCTGCCACCCTCAATTAGGTGGACATCTTCATCAACTGACAAAAGTATTATAGGATGACGGTGGGCTGAGCCCCTGGGAGGGAACACTGCGGGGAGGGGGCTGGGGGCCTCCACACTGTGCCCCTGCACAGGAGGAGGCGAGGGCAGTCTCAAAGACCTCCACGCTGCCCAGGCTGTGCCACCCTCACCGCCCTGTGACCCAGGAAGGAAGCCCGAGGCAGCGCTGCCCACCCTGAGTGACCACAACTCACCAGGTGCTTCCAAGAGCTTATTTATAAAGAACGACAACCGAGCGGTCCCGATTCAGCAGACCTGCTCCCCAAGGCTGGCAGGAGCGGCAGACCCTGCTTTCCGGCTCCCTGAGGCCCAGGTTGCATGGAGCCTGGCATCCTGGCCCCCCGAGAGCCCCGCCTCTCCCAGAGACCCTGATGCAGGCCATGGCTGGGCCCCCGGAAGCTGCTCTGCGCCCCACAGGCCCAGGCAGGAGGGTGGCAGGCCTCAGCTCCAGTCACTGTCCCGAGGCCACACCGCTCAGCCCTGCCAGCCCAGCCGGGGCCCCAGGCCTGCTCCTACACCTGGACCCTAGAGGCACAGGGTGGCCGAGGCCCTGCCCTCAAAGCCTGGGGAGGTGCCAACTGACTCTCTTGTGAGGATGTCAGGGGCCCCGGATGCGGGGTCGAGGACAGGAAGAGGCTCCTGTTTCTGGGGTCCGAATGAAAGCCAGGGGAGCGGTAGGAACCAGACACAGTGCTATTTGGCAGCCAGAACGGCGCAGTGGAGGGGGTCCCTCTGTCCCTTCTCTAACCAGGTCCTGCCCCTGCCCACCCCACCTTCAGGTCCTGTCCTACTCTAGGCCTTGGCTACTGGGCTGGCTGGGCGCCAGGCCCCACGGCATCCCCATTCTCCTGGGGCATCTTGGATATGCGGAAGAACGTGGTCCTCATGGCCTGGTGGCAGGTGTCCATGAGCTTGGGGACGTCAGTGACAGTGAGGCCTCTGGTGGGGATGGCATCCAGCACCTCTACCTTGACCGTTCCTGTTGGGGGGTCGAGCGGCATCAACAGTCTGGGGGGCTGGAGGCCCACCTGTGCCTGCTGCCCTGGCCCCTATGCACGACCTCCCCTCTCCCTGGGCCCCTCCCCTCTCCCTAGGGCCCCTCCCCTGGGCCCAGGTTGGGCTGGGTTCTTCCCTGGGAACCTGGTCTCAGAGGGTTTGCTTTTAATTGAGAATAATTGACACAATTACTCACACAGCTCCTAAGCCTGTACTTGGTGAGCCTGAACGACTGTGTATGCCCTATAAGCACCACCCAAGGCACAGAACGCCTCCTCCCCCAGAAAATGTCCCTCCAGGCAGCCCTCACCCGCCATTCCACTTCCATCCTCCAGGGGGGTCTCGGATGTGGGGGAGACAGCTTGGCTCCTCCCCTGCTGTCCTTCAACCTTGGACCCCACCTTCCCACCTGGGCACCAAGTGCCACGTGCAGGGTCTGGGGGGAAGGGGAGAGGCCCCGAGCTGCATGGCTGGTGGGCCTGGGGGTACCTGGGAGGCTGCTCCCCTGGGACTCAGGCCTGGATGCACTGGCTCAGAAGCCCACCCTCGGCACAGGAAGCGCCAGCCTCAAGTCCCCCAGGCCTCTGGGACCCTCAGTTTCTTCATCTGGGAAATGGGCTCACTAGCACCCACCTCACAGGCCCTGGCTGGGACTGGATTCCTTCCTTCCTCCTTTCCTTCCTCCCATGGTCGCTGAGTGGCAGCAACCTCCCAGAAATGGGAACCATTCTATGGGGGGCCTGGTGTTGCAGTGACCAAGGACCGCCAGTCCCGTGTGTGCGCGCAGGTGGTGGGGGCGCTACCTGAGGTGAAGAGCTTCGTCCTGGAGTTGTAGAAGGAGGAGAAGCTGGAGTACACCACGGGGATGATGGGCACCTACAGACAGGAGGACGCGGGCAGCCTGAGGACCCAGAGCCCGCCCCAGCCCGCCCTCATCCCCAAGGGCAAGCTCGTGGAGGGAGCCCTGCCTGGCCACCCGCCTGCCCCCACCTTGGGGCTGCCCACGGCACCCGGAGAGGTCCCAGGATGGGCACACTGTCCTGCCTCAGGGCCCTTCCCTATGCTGATCCCTGGGCCTGGAACACCGTTCATGCCCTGAGGGGCCCAGAGTTCCAGAAACTCATCCTGCACATCTTCACTCAAGCATCCCCTCCTCCAGGAAGCCTTCCTGGGCTGGCACATGTCCATCTGATTCATGTCTGTGCCCCCCGCTGGGTCCTCAGGACTGCCCAGGGGGGAGGGCCCTGTCCAGTTCAGCTGGAGGAGGTGACTGAGGTTTTGCCGCCCACCCCTCCCTTCCCAAGCTTTCCTCCATTGGGAGGAGGCCGGGGCAGAGCCAGGGGAGGGGCAGGGCCTGCTGGGATTCCTGGAAGACAGTCCAGCGGTGACTCCAGCGTTGTAAAGGGCACCTGAGGGCAATCATGAACCCCGGGACCAGCAGAGGACTGGGGGCAGGGGCTCAGAGCCCAGGCAGGCTACAGTCTGGCAGGTGCTGGTGGGAGATGGAGAGGAGGGGGCAGGGAGAGGACAGGAAATGATGTCGTCTGCTGGCTGAGGCTGCCACTGCCCCAGCCCCCCAAGAGGCACCTGTATCTCCCCTCTCCTCTCCCATGACCCCTTCCCCATGCGAGCGGCAGGGGAAAGTGGCATTAGCCCCAGGCGCTTGGCAGGAGTGCCCTCCACCTCCTGGCCAGAGTGGCCGCAGGCCCAGAGCATGGGAGAGCCTTGTGTGGGCTGGGCAGGCCTGGGATCAGAGCCCAGGCTCCCGCCCCCAGCTCCAGGCTCCTCCACGCAGCTTGCCAGCGCCCATACCCCATGGCATCAACTGGGAGCCTCTGGAAGGAGGGCTCCCCAGGTCTTGCTCAGGGCCAGGCACCAGGGGGCGCCAGAGGCCACATGTCACAGGTGGAGGACAGGCGCAAAGCAGATCCCTGCCCAGCTGCCACCCAAGCTCCATCTGCAGGATGCAAGTCCCGTCCCCTGACCCCGACGATGGCTTTCCCCTACACCAACTTCCCAGCACAGTACCAGGGGCGGGACAGGGTGCCCTTCACCCACCAGGAGACCCTGCCCCTGGACGGGTGTGCCCCCTGCCTCTCCTGGTATCACCCCCAGACCCCAGGACATCTCTAGGACAACTGCACCCCTGGAGGCCGAGGACCAGAAATGTACAATGTCCCTCGGTGGAGCTCACAGTCCACTCTCCCCAGGCCCGTCTCCGCCCCCACCCCCCCAGCCGTGGGCACTGCTGGTTCAGCCCACTGCCCACTCCCGCCCAGCCAGGGGTGCTGGGGGACTGAACAGGCCCTGAGCATAGCCTTCCCGAGAGGGCTCAGCCAACAGCCTGCTGCCTCCGCCTTATAACCCAGCCCTGGGCTCCCTCGGGGGGGCCTCTCCCCTGGCCACTTGGAAAGGGGGTGCTGGAGCTGCACGTGCTGCGTTGAGCTGAGTTTGCCCGCTGGCCACTGGGCCTCATCAGGCGCCAGCCTTAACGCTTAGGGCGGGAAGGGGCCCAAAGGACTGCCCTCCGAGCAGGTCAGGGACCAGGGACCCTGCCCCATGGCAGGTGGGCCGTGAGCGCCAGCAGCCCCTGCCTGGCCAGGCGGGTCACCTTCAGCCTCAGGCCGACGTGGACCTGCTTCCCCACCCCCTGCTGCCCCAGGAGGGTGAGGCCTGCGCACCTGGGCCTGGATTGCCAGGTGGAAGGCGCCTTTCTTGAAAGGTAGCAGGTCTCCATTGTCATTCCGCGTGCCCTCAGGGTAGATCCACACTTTGAGCTGGAGGAGAGAGGAGGCAGCTGCCACAGGGATACACCCCACAGCCCTGAGGCCACCCGCGGGGCGCCCTCCTCACCCCTGCCCCAACTTCTCAGCCGAGACCCCGCTAACAGCTGAGGCCTGACTCTCCTGCATGCGGTTTGCAGACGTGCGGGGGTGACGCCAAAAGCAAGGTGCGCGTCAGGTCTGCTCTGACACCTGCTGTCCCACCCTCCCTGGAGGCCCACGCCCCGGGCACTTACATTCTCCCGGACCAAGCGCTCGCCCACATCAGCCATCACGGTCATGGCGGTACTGGAGCGCTGCCGGTTGATGAAGACGACGCCCCCGAGGTACATGATCAGGCCCAGGGGCCCCAGGAAGAGCAGCTCCCGCTTGGCGATCTGCATGCAGCGCGGGGGCAGGATCTCCATGAGGCCTGTGGGCAGCCACCGGACACCAGACGGAGTGAGAGAGAGAGCGAGCAGGTGGCTCAGAGCCGGGTGGCCACCTCCCCAAGGAGGGAGCCAGCCCTGCACCTTGACCACCAACAGGCCTGGCCAAGTCACGCCTTCCCGCTGGCCACCTGGGCAAGTCACTTGGCCTCCAAGCCTCGGTTTCCCACCCGTAAAGGGAGGGTGCTCTAAGAGAGCTCCCGGCTGTCGGGGAGCCGCAGAGCCCTATGCCCAGCGCCAGGCACATGTGACCTTGTCCCTCATTACCTGTGGCTGGAGGGGGGCACAGGGCCCCCTGGCCTGGCCCAGCCTCTACCTCCCTGAAGCAGCCCCCATGCCCCCTCCCCGGGGACCAGGCCGGTGTCCCGGGCCCAGCCCGTGGCTGGGAAGGGCCAGCCCTCCCACCAGACCCTCTTGGCCCAGCCTACCCATCATGTCCAGGATGCTCTGGTGGTTAGAAATGATGACACAGGGGTGGTCGACTTCCAGCTTCCCGCGGCCCTTTATCTCAAAGCGAAGGCCGTATGCGTACTTGAAGGACCGAACAAACCAACTGATGATGCTAAGAGGGAAGATGGCACCAGTGAGCAGAGGTCCCACTGCCCTGCGGCCCCGGCCTGAAGGCCTGGGGAGGAACCAGAGACAGCAACACAACAGAGAGCCCCGCAGCAGATGGAGCCCACACCCACCCTCTCGTGGGCTGGCTGTGTGACCCAGAGCTTTCTTCCCCTCCAGGAGCCTTCAGCTCCTGTCCCTCAAGGAGATGGGGACTGCTGCCCTGCTTCCTGCCACCCAAGCCTGCGGCCGGCGGGAAAATCAGGAACAGAAGGAGCAAAGCCTCCGGGGCCCGGACGCCTGGCAAGGGGGAGGGCGCCTTCCACATCCACATTCCAGGGGCCTGTCCTTATCCTGGGCCCTCCCTCACACCCCTGCTAGCTCAGCCAAGTGGGGGGCCCAGCCGGGTCTGCTGCTCAGTTGTGACGGCAACTGACGGACCCGACACAGAGAGAGAGAGGTCGGTGCGCCCCTGCAGAGGAGGCTGGGCGCCCACCCACACAGCTTGGGGAGGAGACCCGGTCAGAAGTGACCATCCCCTAAGGCAGCGCCACACTGGGAAGAAAGGGTTGGTACCAAAAGGAGACTTTTGCAAGGAGCCAAAGGTTGCTTCCAGAATGATGGGAGAGCCCCGCCGACGAGACCAGCATGGCCAGGCAGCATGGCGACGAGGCTGCTGTCACTCCTCGCCTGATCCCACAGAGCAGTGAGTGTACCCTGGTCCCAGATCGAGACGCGGCCTGCAGAGGCTCATGGCTTGCCCAGGGTCTCACGGAGGGAAGGGAGTGGAGCCAGGATGTGTGAGGGCCCGGGACTCCTGACTTGGAAGCCCACGGCCTCCGAGCCCCTGTTCCTGGCAGGTGGCTGCCCCGGAGCACCTGTGCCCTTGAGGGGCCTCGTCCAAGCAGCACGCGATGGGCACAACGAGCTGTGTCCAGGGGCACTGTGGCTTCGCGCTCTAACTGTCCGTAGGGACTGTAGGCACTGCCTGGGCACGGAGAGCAGAGGGAGGAAGCGTGGCCTCCACCCCCTGCTCTGCAGGGATGCTCTGCCCACATCTGGGCCAGAACAGGTGCCAGGAGGGGTCAGCCCACGAGGTGACGGATCTGAGGTGTGCGCTCAGTGCTCCGCAGCTCCCTGCAGGACCCCTGGGTCCTCCCATCCCCAGTGGGTGGGTGCAGATGTGCCGCCCGAGGGCCAAGGGTCCCTGACTCAGAACTGCCCCCCTTCTCCCAGAGGATTTGTGCACCCGCCCTCCCGACACCCCCAGGCCATTGGATCCCAGAGCTGGCTCTCAAGAGAGCAGACTCAGGGCCAGAGCCTTGACTCAAAGCCAGACTCGGGTTCTTTGAATTGCAGTTAAATACACATAATATAAAGTTTACCATCTTAACCATTTTCAAGCGCACACTTCTGTGCACTGAAGCAGGAAGTGCTTTCGAGTTGTTGCGCAATCACCCCCACCATCCATCCACAGAACGCTTTCATTTTCCCAGCCCGAAACCCTGTCCCCATTAAAGACTCACCACCACCCCCCCCACCATCCCACAGCCTGTCCCGATGGATGTAATCCCTCGAGGGCCCTCACATGAGTGGAGGCCTAGAGGATTTGTCTGTTTGTGTCAGAAAATCAGATTCCTATCCAGCCGCACCTCTCACAGAACCTGCGTCCTGGGAAGTATCATTATCCCATGTTGCAGACGGGGAAACTGAGGCTCGGGGAGGCGCAGTGGCTAACTCTGGGCTGCTGTCACGGTTAGACCAGCGATCTGTCCCCAGATCTGGAAGCTGCTCCCTCCTCAGATCTGCCAGCTGGGGCCAGCCCTGGCCACGTGTCCCCTCCCACTCAGGGGCCGGCCAGGCTGGCAGGCCCCGGACCCTCGCTGGGAGAACCGACTGGCTGTTTCACCTCTGGGAATCTCAGTTTTCTCATCAGCAAAAGACAGCTTCCTGGGTCACTGTGAGGACTGAAGCAGACACGGAGAGGCCATAAGCAGGCACTTCACAAAAAGGAAACGTAATTGTCCAATTGACATCAAAAAATTCAATCTCACTAGCCATCAAAGAAATGCAAATTGAAACAAGAAACCATTTTCATCTTCAGCTTGGCACAAATTAAAAAGAGTGACAACAGGAGGTGTTGGCCCAGAGAATGGAACAGCTCCAAGGACTGCAGGCCAAAATGAGAGCACAGACACAGATGCTTCTGGAAGGCAGGTTGGCAGCACCTGGCAAAAACGACTAAGAGGGGCTGGCCCGGTGGTGCAGCGGTTAAGCGAGCACGTTCCGCTTCAGCGGCCTGGGGTTCGCCGGTTCAGATCCCGGGGGCGGACATGGCACTGCTTGGCACACCATGCTGTGGTAGGCATCCCACGTATAAAGTAGAGGAAGATGGGCATGGATGTTAGCTCAGGGCCAGTCTTCCTCAGCAAAAAGAGGAGGATTGGCAGCAGATGTTTGCTCAGGGCTAATCTTCCTTAAAATTAATTAATTAAAAAACACAAACACTTAAGAAACCCAGTCCCTTTGTCTCGCAGTCCTCTTTGAGGAATGTATCCTAAGGCAGTTCCAAGGATGGTGGCAGTACTCACGTGTTGTCTGAATTACAAAAATCTGAGAACGCCTAAATACCCTCCAGTTAGTAGAAGAGAAGTATATTCGGGTTCATTTCACACCCTGCTGCAGCAGAGGAAAATGACAACCAAGATCTGCGTCACTGACTGCGAGGGACACTCCTGTGACTTCTAGCAGTGACCACCTATGGCTCGTGTTTCTGTATCTGGCTGCAGAGCAAAAAGCCTCAGCTGCATCTGGAAAGGGACAGTGATTCTCTCTGGTGGTGGCATTTTCTGGCTCTGGTTTTTCTTTCTTTCTTTTTTTAAATTCTGGTGAAATATATGCAACATAAAATTTATCATTCTATCATTTTCAAGTGTTCAGTGGCATTAGGTACATTCACATTTTGTTGTGCAGCCATCCCCAGCATCTGTCCCCAGGACTTTCCTCTGTTTTCTTTCTGTATCTAATGTAAGGGTTGATTGCATCCTGTTGTTGTTTTTAAACTACGAAAGATACTGTGTACACACCTCAGCCAGTAGGCAGAGCTGAGCAGGGGTCCTCTCCACACTTCTTCTCTGGCCTCTCCTGCCCCAGAGTCCAGGTGGCCTGGCAGAGACAGTGCTACCAGGACCAAAGGCTCTGGGAGGGACAGAGAGGCAGCCCCGGCTGCCCCAGGAGCTGCAGGGATCAGAGGCCCCCATGGCAGCACACTCTCTGCATTTTTGCAAATAATTGCGCTCATACAAACTAAGAAATACAGCAGCCGGTGTGATTACAATGAGCTGTGAGAGAGAGGTGCACCCCGGGAGTGGAAAAAGGCAACAGCTATGTCCTCAAGGGGACGGATCATTCTCTGCAGGTGGCGTACACGCGGGTACCCACTTTTCCTTCTCCTAATGTCCCGTGTTTTCAAGGTTTTCTGTAAAAGTGGTGAGAAAATATTGTGAAAGATGACACAAGTGGACCCATATTAAAATAGAGCCAGCGCTGCCATTTCAGAGGGACTGCTTTCATGTCTCGTTTTCTTTATCTTCCAAATTGGACCAAACTGCCAACATTCCAAGAAGTCAACAGAACAAGAATAATATCTTGTCTATAAGAATGGATGGCCCTGGACTTTGCTGATGACCAGATTGATAATCAATCAATAAACTACAAGTCTAGCCTTTTTGCCTGATGATCAAACCTCAGGCCATTCTAAGAAGTACAAAGCCAGCCTCACTCATCGAGCACCAATGAACTCTTCTTTAACACAACTCACCTCCTCCTCCCTTTTTCCCATAAATGCCCTGGGCCCCTCTCCTGTAATCAGGACACTGTTTGGGTTTCTACCTGAACCTGTGCTCTCCAAATTCTAATTCTTTGACCCCAAATAAACGCTTTGCCTCTTGAACTGGTTTCTGTTTTTGTAGGGTGACATACGGTGTCAGAAGTGGGATCTGAAATGCTCTCGCCTTTGCACACTGGCGTCCTCTGGAAACGGACTCGGTACCAACACGAGCCCGCTTGTGTGCTCCCCACTTCCATGGTCGGCTGACTCCTCTGCTCATGTGACCTCTCGGGCTCAGACCTCCCTCCTTTTGGTTGAGGTCAGTGCCTTTTTTGGTCGAATCAACCGCCCATGACACCACTGTCTCAGTGCCAGCATGACGGCCATTGCTGCAGGAGGGGCCTTCCTCAGCAGTTTTCCTTGGTTAGTGAGTCCTAACCAAAGTAAGAGATTTTCCTAATGTCATTTTTATTTGCACGCTTTTCTTAACCTGAGAGTTTTCCAAGAAGCTCCTCCCCTGGGAACTCCAGCTGGTTTTATATTTAAGGACTGTGGTCCTTCCTCTTGTAAACTTTTGTTTACAAAAGCGGACCGATAATACTAAAGATGATTTCAAATTACAGCAGCCACTTTGGGGCTCCTTTGAGCTTCCAAAACTTGTCTTGTTGCACGCTAGATTTGAGAACCATGGACCAAGTTAAATGCAATCTTCAATCTCTAAAGAGTCGAGTGCACCACCTTCCAGAACACCTGCTTAAAAGCCATGGTCTGGGAAGCTGTAAATATTTACAAGTAACAGCAAAATCTTACTAAGCTTGTCTGGTGTCCTGAGAGCTTGGCTTGGGAACCACTGGTTTGGGTACTGCAAAATACGGTCAGACAGAAACGTGGCTGCACCCCACTTGCAGTCAGAGATGGCTGGACAGAAACACGGGCTGAACTCCATCTGCAGGTGTGGCCCCATCAAACTGCAGCCAGCCTCAGGGGAATCACACTGGCCATCAGAAGGCACATTTCAACGAGATGAGATCATTTAAGAAGTTCACCTTAAAGTAAAGCCTTCAAAATCCCAAAATAGCCTGACTGAAAGTTTTGTTGTAAAAAACTAACGAAAAATTAAGATATAAGAGATACTTAAAAGTCTGTTAATGGCTTTACAGACACCCCCATATCTACATTTGAAGGAGAGCCCCCACATGGGCTCCTCCCAGAGTTAATGAGACTCTGAGAGATTTCCAGAGAAATTGCTATGTGATTCCCTTAAACAGTCAAAGGTAAACTAAAATTAAAAATTATTTAAATTGCTTCATACTGCCAGGCATATTTACTATTTGTCCCGGCTAAAACCTGACAAGATATCTGAAAGAATTTAGTAACTTATGATTAGAAATTTGGCCAAATGGGAAGCCGATATTCAGAGCCTGACGGGGATTGTTTTTTATAGGTCTTTTTCCCTAAGGTAAAGTAAAACTATTGCCCAGAGGGAAAGAAGCAAATTAGGGACGATGCGGTTGGACAGGCAGATGAACTATGACGTCATTTAAGTTACAACTTAATCTGTAACTGACTGACTTTCTGAGGAATTGAGAGCGACTATCCTTATCTTCCAAATCTTTGCAAAACTGGAACTGCAGCTTTCACCAATCCCCAAAACCTCCCCTATCTATCTCAAAAAGCCTGTAACCTCTCCGGGAACTATTATCCAGACCTTCACCAATTCCTAAGACTGAAGGAAAAAAGAGAAAAACAGCTATAGAAGTTCCCTTATCCAAAATCTAGCATCTGAAGTGTCTTCTCCACAAATATCAGTAGAAAAAAGCTTTAGACATCTAAGCAGATAAGCTTAATTTATTCAATCTGTCAGAAACAAAATCTGGATTCAACCAGTCTTTCATGACGAGTGAACTCTGTATTACTGTACCTGATGCATCACAGTAATTTTTTTTAAAGATTTTATTTTTTTCCTTTTTCTCCCCAAAGCCCCCCGGTACACAGTTGTATATTCTTCGTTGTGGGTCCTTCTAGTTGTGGCATGTGGGACGCTGCCTCAGCGTGGTTTGATGAGCAGTGCCATGTCCGCGCCCAGGATTCGAACCAACGAAACACTGGGCCGCCTGCAGCAGAGCGCACGAACTTAACCACTTGGCCACGGGGCCAGCCCCCATCACAGTAATTTTAAAACAATAGCTATGGGGTCTCTAGGTGTGTGTCTCTACATATGAATATTATATATATGTGATATTTTGCTACCTCTGGATGGTATAATTTCTAAAAGAACTCTATTAATTGGCTTAAAGAAAGTACTTAAATAAATTATTTCTAAATATAATAAAAATTAGGGGCCGGCCTTGTGGGTGAGTGGTTAAGTGCACACACTCCACTTTGGAGGCCCGGGGTTTGCTGGGTGTGGACCTACGCACTGGTCATCAGGCCGTGCTGAGGCGCGTCCCACACAGAAGGACCAGAAGGAGCTAGGACACACAACTACGTGCTGGGGCTTTGGGAGGAAAAAACTGATGGCTAACTTTGCCTAATATCTCATGAAGCTTTTGGAGGCAATCTAAGCAGCCTTACTGAGAACAAGTAAAGTAAATAGAGCCAAGAAAGATAAAAGTTTTGGGGTGAACTTTTTAATAATACTTTTGTGTTATGGTATATATACTTAAAGGTAACTTCAAAACCTTTTGATAACTTGAAACCTTAGAATTTTGTTAAATTAAATGATGGAAATTTATTGAGTATCTAGGTCATTTCCACATAAGATAAAATATTAGACATTAATTACTAAACATAGATTTACCTACCTTTGGCTTCTTTTGTTTTAGGAAGATTAGCCCTGAGCTAACATCTGCTGCTGATCCTCCTCTTTTTTTTTGCTGAGGAAGACTGGCCCTGAGCTAACATCCGTGACCATCTTCCTCCACTTTATATGTGGGACGCCTACCACTGCATGGCTTGCCAAGTGGTGCCATGCCTGCCCCCGGGATCTGAACAGGTGAACGCCAGGCTGCTGAAGCGGAACGTTCTCACTTAATCGCTGTGCCACCAGGCCGGCCCCTACCTTTGGCTTCTTATTACAAACAAACTAGAATAATACTGGATTTATTAATAAACATGTTTTGTGCCGTGCTGAGAAATTTCCTATGAGAAAGCACGTTTCTAGACAGTACTTATAAGTCTGCCAATCCACAGGATGCTAAGGTAGAAGAATAAGGGACCCATCTCGTATACAAGGAAAGTAAGACGTGTGTCTTCATCAAAGGAGGGATAAGAAGTGGAGATATTTTTGTTTGTTTGTTTTGTTAAAAAAGTAAATTGTCCTGGGGCCAGCCCCATAGCTGAGTGATTTAAGTTTGTGCGCTCCGCTTCGGCAGCCCAGGGTTTCGCTGGTTTGGATCCTGGGCGCGGACATGGCACCGCTCATTAGGCCACACTGGGGCAGCACCCCACAGAGCAGAACCAGAAGGACCCACAACTAGAATATACAGCTGTGTACCGGCGGCTTTGGGGAGAAGAAGGAAAAAAAAGAAAGTAAATTGTCCTAAAATACTAGGAAGGAGGGAAGGCATCAGACAAATTCTGAAAGTTAAAGAGAAAGTTATAGAAGGTCTGTGGAAGAGGAAAGAGGAAAACTGAAGAAAGAGGCCTGTGCCTGGTCAAGTTGGCCAAGACTGAAATGAACTTAATTAAGTAAATGGGCTTTAATATCGAAAGGAAGCTAGTGCAAAAATTAGAATTTGGTTTTCTCTTTTTTTTTTTTGGAGGAAGATTAGCCCTGAGCTAACATCTGCGGCCAATCCTCGTCTTTTTGCTGAGGAAGACTGGCCCTGAGCTAACATCCGTGACCATCTTCCTCTACTTTATATGTGAGACGCCTACCACAGCATGGCCTGCCAAGCGGTGCCATGTCCGCACCCGGGATTCGAACCAGTGAACCCCGGGCTGACGAAGTGAAACGTGCAAACTTAACCGCTGCGCCACCGGGCCAGCCCTGGTTTTCCCTCTCTTAAAAGGATAATTTTTTGGGCTTTTAGTCTGCTCTTGATAAGGAGATTATGAAAGATTTCCTTCTTTACTTGAGTAAGTCTAGCTAAAAGGCAGAAATCTTATGTTTTGTAAAAATAATTTTCTAGGTTCAAAAAGCTGAGGTCTCTATTAAAAGAGCTAGGGTTTTTTTCTTAATTGTTTGACTTTCCATGATTGCCTCTCTTTCCCATCTTCTGCTGCCACTTTGGATAAATGGAAGTGAAGCCTTGTTTCACGCGACCTATGACCCTATCTGGCTAAGCGTTTTAAAACATTCTGATATTTTTGACAAACTTCCCCAAGATTCAAATCCTAAATAAAATCTTTCTTTTGACCTGAAAGTAACTTTGAGAATTTCCAGTGGGACCCAGGGACTTCTCAAAGAATTCTCTCTTCCCATAAAGAGGGAAATACTAAACGAATTAGGCATTTCGTATGTTAAGTTGCATGCGCAGCATAGTCAAATAAATGATGGTAAACCTTCTTAGGTTATACTGCATGGGTAAACATTAATATAAGTGTTCTAAAAATTATATGAAATTCCTAAAAATCTCATATATCCTGGTATAATTCTACTCATTATCTTAAAATATGTGTTACAGAAATAACCAAATTTCCTTGTCAATTGCATTATTATCAGATGTTTAACCATGCCACTTTACGTCTTTTGTCATCTATAGATAGTTTTTGTTTTACTGTGATGCTTTTGCAAAAATGTTTCATCTTCTGAGAGATTCATGGAAAGGACTCTGACACCTACTCCACAATAGTTTTCTGATGAAATTTCAGATCACAAAACTGACCGGGATTTTAAGAAAATCTTTCCTCTTAAGCTATCATCAATTTGTTAAGATATACCTTTGTGAACAAAAACGAATCATTTCCTTTTTCTCCCTACCTGATCCCTCCAGAATTCAGAAACTCTCAGTGAGTATTCTTATTTTCACTTATATAAAGAATCAGACCATGTTTTTAACATAAACAAATTAGTATTACTGTGATCATCTTTGGCAAACAATGAGGGTCATTGTGGAGAGAAACATTACGTTGCACCTTTGTAGACGCTGGATTCTAGTCCTGTGCACTGTCTTTGAGGTTTTGTTATACACCTGTGGACTGGGCTCCCCTGGCCTCGGGTATTGCCTTTAGTCATGCTGACTGCTTGCGACGTCCTCTTTGGAAAACATGAACTGAGCTCACGTGGGACGGTTACCGGCAGATCAGCGTCTGTTGGTGCACACCCTTCTGCTGGTCCCTTCTTGTCTTATCTGAGTACCACCAGCCACTGTGAGTCTCTAATATTCAGGCCCCTCATCAACAGGTTGAAGCACCCCTGTCAGATTCCACTCTAAAGGGTGCTGTTGGTCACAGTCAAGAGCCTGGTGACCGGTATTCTGGAAGCATCATCCAGGAAAGACAGCCCTCGAGCCCCACTGCAAAGGACCTGACCAGGCGCTCCTGACCACTGACACAGCTGCAGGACTAGCAGGCACTGACCCTCGGAGATACATCTCCCAGCTAAAGTAGGCCGCACCTGCCATCCTGTCCTGTGCAAACGCCGGAGGCCTCCACGTCCAACTGCCTGGGAAGAGAAGCAGCCGACGTCCGAGGCAGGCAGCGCTCCCAAGATGACAGGCCCAGGCCTGAACACCTTTCTCTCGCTGTTGCTTCTTACCTTATTTCTTCCTCTTTCTTGGAAAGACAATACTCTCATCCATGTCTCCCAATCTATTACAAAAGGGGGAACTCGTCCTGACTTTTGGGTCTGTCATCAGATGCCCCCTTCCGTGCAGGAACATAGAGAAGACCTTATACATTTAACCACCATCTCTCCACCATTTCTTCCCTCATTCCTCATGCTAAGTGTCCAGAAGATCTTGCCTAGTCACCCACACCGCCAGAGCTTTAAGAGGGAACATGGGCCACTGTTGTAAATACCTCTTGTTGAACTCGGGGGAACACCTCCGGCAAGGCAGAGACGGAACTAGACGGCATCTGAGCACAAGCCGAACCGTCAGCTGCAGGGATCTCTTCAGCCGGCTGCCCTCAGGCATCGCCTCCTGGTGCAGGTCTATCTCCACTTGGGACTTAGCGCTTTGTCTGTACAGGAATTCTCATTGTTGTAAACCTTTGTCCCCACTGCACAGCTCGATGTCCTAACCACACCTCTTACATAACGAGCGCTTGGCACTTTGAAATGACTCCTAAGGCTGGTGAGACTTCACGGAACGGCAGAAGATACTGGCCCTTGAAAGAACTGGACGCAGAGCCTTTCTCTGCCCTGGTGCCCTTGTTGCTCAAATGGGGCCTGAAGGCTCCTGAGGAAGGCACGTTCCCTCCGACACGGGACACGACATACAGGAATGGGCCTTCCTGGCCACAAGGGACCAACGGGGCTTTGATGGCTGAACAGCAATGCCTTCCAATAGTCGGTCAGCAATGCTCTCCAGAGTTTGATGAGTGATGCTTTCAGAGAAAGACCTTGATCAACAGGGGAAAATGCAGAAGATGACCTGAGTGGATCCATATCAAAACAGAGCGGGAGGAGCCATCTCAGAGCAAGTGCCTTATGTCTTGTTTTCTTTATCTTCCAAACTGTACCAAACCACCAACATTCTAAGAAGTCAGTAAGGACGAGAGTACTGTCTGCAAGGACAGACGGAAGTGGACTCTGCTGACGACCACACTGCTACCCAATCAACGAAGGACAGGGCTGGCCTTCTGCCTGATGATCGATCCTCAGGCCAATCTAAGAAGTGCAAACCCAGCCTTGCCTCATCCAGCACCAATGAATTCTTCTTTAATACAACCCACCTCCTCCCCCTCCTCTCTCCCCATAAAAACCCTGAGCCCTTCTTCTGCAATCGGGACCCTATTTGGGTTCCCACTTGAATCTGTGCTCCCTGAGTTGCAACTCTTTGATCCCAAATAAACGCTTTGCCTCTTAACCTGGTTTCTGTTTTACGGGTCACATGCCACGTAACACTTCAGTCAACGACGGACTGCGTCTACAGTGGAGGCCCCGTAAGATTAGGACCATGGAGCCGAGGTGTGCAGCAGACTGTCCCATCCGGGTCTGTGTGAGCAGACCCTATGATGTCCGCACGCCCACGGAATTGCCTAACCACACACTTCTCAGAACATCTCCTCGTCACTAACAGACACATGACTACTATCATTCTGACAGTGTTTTCTCAAAGAGGAAGGAAGTAAACCCAGCTTTGCAGGGGTTCCTGCAGCCAGCAGACATATCCGGGCACCCAGCATGCACCACCAGGCACCCGGTGCCCGGGCAGAGAAAGCCGGTCGGTCCTTGCCCTGGCAGAGCAGAGCGCGCTTCTAACAGCAGAGGCAGGAGGGAATCCCCCGCCCCTGCCCCCACCCCTGACATCTGCTGAATGCTTACCATGCATCAAGGGATGCACATGAACCACTGCCTTCTGTTCCGACAACAACCACGCTGGTCCACTCACGCATTATACCCACCCTACAGATGAGGAAGTGAGGCTCAGCAGAGTTAAGTGACTTGCCCAAGGTCACACAGCAGGGAAGCCAGGATGGGCTGGAGCCAACCTCTCACCTGGCTTTTGAAAAACGTGTGAAAAATGCCAGGCAGAGGGCATGGTGGAGGCCGAGAGAGGGCTCGGGGGGTATAGGGGTTCAGAACCGCAAGACGCCAGGAGCTCATTCTGAGGCCTCCTCCCCTCCCCCGGGGACTCCAGAAGCCCCAGCCGAGCCCCAGCAGGGCTGGAAGCCGCTCTGTCCTCCTCCCCCAGCTGGAAGCTCAAAGCAGCCCTCATGCCTGGCTGCCCGCTACCCAGCCCAGGCCTGGGCCTGAGTGCCAGCCCTCCCGCGCCCCAACCCCACACCTGACCGAAGTGCCCTCGCCCCAGTCACAGGGGGCAAGGGCTGCCCCTCCTTTCCCCCATAGCAGCCAGGGCCCCAAAGCTGGGGGCAGGTGTCACCAGCGCTGATCCTGGGACAAGGTCACACAGCTCTGGCCACTATCTTACATCCTGCAGCCCCCACTGCATGACCCCACCACCTGGGGGAAGCCAGGAGGGGTGGAGCCAAGGTCACCTGAAGCCCCAGTGGCCCACGGCCGGGTTGGGTGCCCCGCCTGGCGCTCTGGAAGCACTGCTGCCAGCTGCCAGGTGGGTGACTGGTGCCAGCTTTCCATGGCAAGGCAGGCGGCCTGGGAGCAGACCCCTTCCACGTGCCTCCTCCAGCAGAGCAGGTGTACCGGCCCTTCCTGGGCCGTTCTCAGGAGCCCTCCACTTAACTCCAGGCGGGGACCCCCGGCCTAGAAGTGAGCACCATAAACGTCACAGATGCTCCTGGCAGCTGGCTGAGGACGTCTGGGCTCCTCCCTTGCTCTAGGTCACACTGCCTGGATTGAATCCCGGCTCTCTTCTCATGCTGCGACCTTGGGCAACACACTTGACCTCCCTGAGCTTCCGTTTCTGCCTGTGAAATGGGAGGCTGTAGAGGGACTAAGTGTGACGAGGCTGGGACGCCCCATGAAACCTGCGGGACCCCAGCGCCCTCCATAAACAGCAGACGTGATGACGATGACACAAGCAGCAGAGAAGAATCCAGAGTAAATGAAACCAAGAGGCCCCTAGACCCGCCCACCCCTCCCCCAGCCACACCTGCTCCAGGCAGCAGGGAGGCAGCTCAAAGCCCAGCCTGGGCCACCTGCTGACCTTTGCCCTTAGCCCCTGGACTCCCGCTAGGTGGCTCCTAGGAGACTGGGACAGCTGTTTCGGCCGAGGCATGCCAGTCCTCAGACAGATCCCACAGGATTCGTCCCGGGAGCGAGGGGCTTGGTAGGGCTCCCTTAGGGCAGTCCTGCCAGGAAGGCAGCACAAGAGCCATCGATCTGCTCAGGCCCAGCGAGGCCACCTGTCAGGGCACGGGCGTTGTCCAACAAGTTTCCAACGAGTGTCATATGAGTGGGAGCACAGGAGGGGGCGGGGCGGGGGCGAGGGGAGGGAGGGCCTCCAGCCTGTAAAGGTGGCCAGAGGGGTTAGGAAGGGACTGCAGGAGTTGGGTGAACATGAGGACACTAATGAGCTTTACTCCCGGGCTCGCTGGAGCTCTGGTTTCCGGGCCTCCGGGAGTGCAAAACACACCCAGGGGAGCGCGTCTACCCCTCACCATTCCACCCCAAGCAAAGCAAGGAAGACTTTCTTTCAAGACCAGGGCCCCAGGCCAGCCCCTCTGGGCTGTGGGGGGCCCCAGCGGCAGTGTGTCTGCATCCACGCATCCCCCAGGGCCACGAGTGGAGGCAGCTCTGGCTAAGAGGCTGGGCCGTTCCAGATTCAAACCCTGAGCAGCATCAAATCCCCCGTCTCTGTGGCCGAAATAACGCCCAGTCTTCCCTCCTCGATGTTTCACATGGGCACGGGCTACACAGATGGGGTGCCTCTCTGCCCCGCCTCCCCTGCGGCTAAGAGCTTGGCCGTCTGGGTCCCGGCCTTTAGGACGGATGCGGAAGCACGCAGTCCAACCCTCAGAGGCCCTGCCACAACGGTGGCACGCTGGACCCTGAGAATGATGGGGCCACAGGACAAGGAGCAAAAAGCTTTCTGTGGCCCTGGGCCCCCCAGCTCTGGTCTCCTTCGGTGCATGAAAAAGTTAACTCTGTTGGTTAAGCCGCTATTATTACGGTTTCCTAACCCTGCAGCCAAACCGAATTCTAATACACATGGCTTCCCTGGGCTTCACCTTCCTCTATCAAACGGGGTAATAAGGGCATCTGCCTCCTGGGATGAGGAAACGTGGCCTGCCACCCTACCCTAGCCCTGCGCACAGGGCACTGACAGCCTGGGAGGGTCCTTGGTATCAGGCCCCCAGCCTGGGTAGAACAGAGTCGGCCTCAGCTCTTCTGTTCCTGTCACCGTTTCCTACATACTCAGAAGCCGGGTCTAAACGGCAAAAGCCTCCTTGGGTGCTAGCCCAGAGCCCCAAGGGGAGGGGCCACTGCTCAGGGGAAGATGGGAAAGCAGGGGAGGGGGAGAGCAGGGCTGCTCCTCCCAGGGCTCAAGGCTTGCCCAAGGCCTGCTCTGCCGCCTGAGGTGACCACGGTGCTGCTGCAGCCCCCGGTGCCGGTGGGCACAGAGGAAAAAGGAAAAGCATGCGCTCTGCACTCGCTCTCAGTAGGTCTGCATCCGAGCTGTGCCAGGTCCCAGCTCTAGGACCCTCCTCCCGCCCTTGGAAGCCTTAGTTTCAAGTTGCTTCTCTGAACCTCAGCCTCTTCATCTGCAAAACAGGACACATAATAATTCCTGTTCCCAAGGTTGAGGCATCTGCAGCGCACAGTAGGTGCACAGGAGACGGAAGTGGAGACAACAGCATCATAGGCAAAGGATGGCAAGCAGAGTCCTTCCGGAAGTCAGGGTGGGACTGGAGAGGGGAGCAGGTGGGCAGCCAGGGTGCTCAGTCATCCCAGGACACACTGGTCCAACTTGGCATATCCTGGCCCAGGGTGGGCCTCAAACAAGGGGCCAGGGAGCCTGTCCGCTCAGCCCCCTCCCACACAGTCACCTCGGTCCCGCTGGGTCCTGTCCCTGCACCTCGGGACTGGAGTGATGCAGTGCCTCTGCATTCTCTGCATTTCTGAGCGTCCCCCACGGCCACGCCCTTCAGGGAACTCACATGTTCACAGTGCGCCCCACCTCGACTCTGCCGTCCCTAACCCCATTCTTAGCCATGGCTGGGAGGCATCGCTGTGACCCACCCCTGTGGGATCTGGCAGTGCAGGGGAAGGAAGCTGTGGGCCCCTGGACCCCCAGGCCCACCTTCTCCCTGGGGAGAACAGAGCTCCTGCTGTTACATCCAGAGCAGTCCCTTCTCAGAGCCTGAGTCTGGGGGCTGCCCCGGGGAGGGGAGGGGAGCAGGCAGCTGCCCCCTGAGCACCCTCAGGGCCTCCAGGGTTCAGAAGACAGCTTTGTTGGCCAGAATCTGGGGTGAGGCTGGCAGCTGAGTCCGGCTCTGGGCTGAGAAGAGCAAGCCCAGGCCGGCAGAGGCCAGAGGACCAAGGCCGGCAGGAGCCAGTGTGACCAGCCTGCCAGGTCCAGCCACCTGTCCGAAAGGCAGAAGGGCAGCTGGGACCTTCTGAGTTGACCTCTGGGAAACAGCTTTGAAGTCCAGGAGGCAACACTTGAAGAACAAGTTGGGCCTTTTAAAAGACAAGGAAGCAACTTGTAAGGAGGCCACCTGGGGAGGGGCAGGGTGGCCTCCTTTCACGCCCGCTGAAACTCGCCTGCAGCTCAAGACAGCCAGGCCCAGGGCTGCCTACTGCCGTAGAACTAGACATGCCACCCTCCTGCTTGGCTCTGGGAGGACAGCAGCCCCTCCAAGGAGCCTCCTGGCCTGCTGCTCCCTGAACCCACCACCACCTCCCCCTGCTTGGCTGAGGAAGGCTCCTGCCTGCAGGGAGTCCCTGGGCCTTCATCTCAGGCCAGGCCTTCCGAGATGTACCTAGACTCAGGCATCCCTATCCTGGGGTGGCCGGGACCCAGCCCTGAAGACTCCCTATTTCTGGAAACAGGCCTTCTCCTCCCCAGGGGGCACTCCATTAACAAGACTGCCAGAAGGACACCACCTAGCTGCCCCTGGGTCTTTGCTCCCCGGGGAGCTGGCCTGGGCCATTGGGGGGATGGGGGGGCACCATAGACCTATCCAGTGCCCACCAGGCCCTCCAATCTGAGTCCTCACTCACACCGACTCCTGGTGCCACAGGAAGCCATGAACCCCAAAGGCAGGGCCTGGAGGACCCATGAAGTGTGGGCCAGTCCGAGCAGCATCAGCCAGCTGGGCCGGGCAAGGACAGAGATGGTGGAAAACCAGGAACCCTCACCCGCTGCCCTGAACCACATGCATGGTGGGGCCTCAGGGACTACAACATCCCCACACCAGGCCACAGCGAAGAGGCCATTGCAAAACCCACAGAGAGAAATGTTAGCAACAGCCCCCAGGAGGTCCAAAACTAGGAGAAAGGGTAAGAAGGAGCCCCCTCTCAGGCAGCCACGCCCCCCAGCCTCTGACTCGGAGAGGTCCCCAACCCTCTGGTCAGGCCAGCCTGACCCCCCTTTACCACCCCCGCCCGGCCTAAGAACGCAGAGCTCTGCCACGCCGGGAGGCACCCCGAGGAACATTCCAGCCACCACCCACTTCTTTCCCCCATCGGGCAACCCCCCAACCTTCCGGAGCACGGAGTCTCCCCACCCTCCCGAGAAGACGGCGGAAAGGGAAGGGGGAACCTGCCCGCGCGCCTGAACACAGGTGCATCCATCACCTGGCGCGTGGGCGGGAGGGGGGCTGGAGAGAAGAGAGGGACGCCCCACGCCCCAGCGCGCCCGGCCCGGGGGGGTGGTGCTCCGGCAGGGCCGGCCCTGGGGCAAGCCCCACCCTCCCGGCCTCGGTTTCCCCAGAGTGAAGCAGGACTGAGCCTCTCCCAGCTCGGCCGAGTCCCCTTCCTCTCGGAAAGCCGCTAGGCCATCCGCCACCCGGCACGCCCTCCGCTGGGCGCAGGGACGCGGCGGCGCCAGAGGCCGAGACCAGCTTAAATCCCTGAGGGTCTGTCCCTGGGCCGGGGCCTCCTGGCAAGGGCGCAGGGACATTGTGACGCCGGCTCCCGGGGACCTCTGCCCAACCCAGCCGCGCACTCAGTTCCGCTCCCCCCTCGCGCGCCCGCCCGAGCCGGGAGAGGCAGGAAAGAGGGAGAGGAGAAACAAAAGTTAGGGAAGCGGAAGCGGGCGGCGGCCGGGCGCTCCCCACCCCGCGCGCACCCCCGAACCGGGGCGCTGCCCGAACCCCAGCCAGGCGCTTCTCCGCCCCCCCCCCGCCACGGCCCGGCGCCTGGTGCCCCCGCCCCCCGCCAGGCCCCTTCCCTCCGCGCGCCCCCCCACCCCGACCCGGGCGCTCCCCGCGACCCCTGCCAGGCGCTTTCCCCGCGGGCGCTCTCCCCAAGCCTGGGCGCCCACCCGACCCCCGCCAGGCGCTCCCCCACCCTGCCCCGCTGCCTTGCCTCATGTTCTCCACCGTCCGGCCACCGTGGCGCAGCAGGCAGACGACCGAGGCCACCGGGGAGACCACGAAGCAGAGCACGCAGTACAGGGTGATCTTCGTGTAGAACCTGGCCGCGCGGTTGAGCTGCACGAGCAGCAGCAGCAGCAGCAGCGCCGCGGTGAGCCACGGCCAGAGCTCCATGGCCCGGACGCGCCCCGACGGCGCGGGCCTGGGGCTCCCCGCCGAACTCCGACTGGCGGCAGCTCCCCCTCCTCCCCGCCCGGCCCCGCCCGCGCCCCTTATTGCGAGGGCGGAGGGGCGGGGCGGGGCGGCCGGGGTGGAGCGAGGAGCTCGCGCCAAGGAAGAGGCTAGGTGCGGCGCGCCCCGCCCCGCGTCTGGCCCACCGCGGCCGCCGGTCTCCCCGCGCCGGCGCCGCCCCGCCCCGCCCCGTGTCACCCGCCCCGCCCCGCGACACTCCTCCCCCCGCCGCCAGGTCCCTTAGCCTCTGGCGCCGCGCCCCTCTCCAGCCCGTGCATCTTCACTGGCAGGTCGCCTGGGCTCTGGCACCGCCCCCCATAATCTGGGCCTCCTCGCCCCGACCCATGTCCCCCACCTCCTGCCGTCCCCCCGCCGTGGCCGCCACCCTTTCAGCCCAGACCACAGCTCCGACGGCAGCCCGAGGACGCGGCCGCCCGTGCCAGCCCAGTCACCACAGAAAGGGGCCATGGAACCGCGCCCGAGCGAGCTGGACCGGCAGCCTGTCCCTTCGGGTCCCCTCGGGCAATTGCGGGGAGACCCAACTGGCCCTCGAGCCACCTTGCTCTGCGGGGCCTAGTGGGTGCACTGGACTCCTGGGGTGGGGACGGAAGGAATGGGGCGTGTTTCTGGGCGTGGCTGGGGGGTGCCAGGAGCAGCATGTCCCTGGTCTTGGAGTGGGGCCAGCGGTAGATATCAGGCGACTGTGTTCACATCAGCTCAGCGGGTGGGCCAGCAGCCTATCAGGGCAGGGGTGCGCTTGGCCTGGGGGGGAGGAGGGGCCCACTGGTGTTCCAGATCATCCCCTGGGGGGGCAGCTCTCAGGTCTCAAAGCAGAGCCAGGGTGTAAAACCAAGTTTTCTCTCTGAGCAAGTCCTCCACCTGGTGGGCAGGGGTCCTGTGCTTGCTGCAATTTACAAATGCCCACCTGTGTCTGGAGCTCCTAAGGGCGTTAAGAGTGACATTACTGGCCTCTCCGTTTTTACAGATGCAGAAGTGACCTGTTACTGAAATACTTCACTGACGCCACCCAAAACTGCTCTGTTTTTGCTGATAAATACAAAAACTTCGTTCCCAAGACGAATGGGGCCCTCTGGCCCTGAGGGAGGTGAGGTTTCTCTGCATGGCTTAGTAGCCCAATCACAGGTGTTGTCCGGTTTTCCGGAAAGTGGAGCATCATTCATTGCATTACACCAGCGGGCGTTTTACAATGAAAACTATCAGAGCATTCCCCAGTCCAGTCTTTTCCAAGTCCGTCTGGCCATCTTCTTGCATCAGTTTAAATAGACCAGCTCTTTCTACTCCTTGAACAGGATGTTGCCACCGCTCTGCAGGGGTCTCCCCAGAGTCCCCAGGAGACTGGGCGCTTGTGCTGCTGTGGGCGGAGACAGCAAGGTTCTGGGAGAGAACGTTGGTGGGGGCAGGTGGATGCCCTACAGCCAGTGCTGCTGGAGGGAGCCAGGCAGAGAGGCGGGTGCAGGCAGGTCACCGGGCTGGCGGGCTTCTCAGAGCCGGGTCGGCGATGTTTTCAGCCCGAGGTCCTGAGAGGGTCCTTATGGGATGAGTGGAGACCGGTCCTCACAACCTGAGTGCTGGGCAGAAAGGGCTGCTTTGCCTTTGGGCTCTGGTCCTTTCGCTCCCGGCTGCCCTCCCTTTCCAAGGAGCCTCACCCATCACTCACATCCTTTCGCCTGCCTCACATTCTTCCTCGCTCTTCCTCCCACGTTGTCACACCTTTGCAGGCTGTGTGTCCGCTGTCCTCTCCCCCAGCCTGGAATGGCCACTCAACTGGGACTGGCCTGTTCCATTCACTGTGTGACCAGCTCTGGGAACAACGACTGGCACCTCTCAAGAGCAAATGCCTCCCCATTTTGCAGATGGGGAAGTGGGACTCCCAGAGGTGAGAGTCACCAGTCAGCAAGGGACAGGGGAGGAGGCTGACCTCGGTCACTGGATCCCCCACCTGCTGCCGTGGGAAGGTTGCCTGGTGCTGGGTGGGCTGCCCTGCCCTCCTGCTCCCAGGGACCGTGGTTCATGACGACACTGTTGTGTCCTCAGACAGATGGGGAGGCTGTGACCTCATTCCACCTCTTTCCCAGTTCCGGCCTCCTCTTGGGGAAGCGTTGGAAGAAAATGTGTGCTTTTCCTCCTCCAAGAGGGAGGAGGGGGGCGGCTGGGGGCTGGCGAGCAGCTCGTGGAGGGGCGTCAGTCTCCATGGGTGTGAAAACAAATATTTACTATTTTATGGTAATATCCTGTTTGGAAAGCTAAGGAAGACTCTCTGTTTCTGGAACGTGAAACCTCAGAAAGTCTTCTGGGTTGGAGATACTGAGAGAAGAGATTTTTCTCTAAAATCAGTGATTCTTAACTAAGTAGGGACTGGGACGGGTCCTACGCGGCTCCTCCCAAGGGCCTGGGGGAAGAAGGGAGGTGCTGGTTTGCTGGGCGGGGAGGTGCCGGGGTCCTGGCTGACCTCTCAGGGCCCCGAGTCCCCACAGCTACCCAGGGAAGGTGCCGGGTGGGGTTGATGCTGAGTCAGTCCCATCCCTGCTGGACAATAGCTGAGGGCCCTCCTGCGCATTTGCCAGGACCCAGCCAGACAGCATGTGACACCAGGTGACACAACCAAAGCTGAGCTGGCACCACCTCCTGAGGCCCGCAGGAGCCCACAGCCAAGGGGAGGGAAATGTCACTGGGCGCTGGGAGCTGGTGGCACAGGGCACACTGGCTCTGGCGGCAGAGCAGGCAGAGGCTGACCAGCCCACCTGCCTGTCCACCCGTGGCCTCCCGCGGCCGGGGTCGGAGCGGGGCACTGTGGTCTTCATGTTTCTTGGGCTAGATTGGGTGTCTGGAGGGAAGGGCCAAGACTCCCCGTTTCTGGAAGCTGAGACAAAGCAGAACTGTGTGACTCCTCCCTGGCACGTGGCATTAGGGGCAGAGGCGGGCAACCAGCCTTTGAAGTCCAGTGATCTGGCTTCAGACTCCAAGTTGCCCGAGGCACCTGAGCCTCGGTTTTCTCATCTGTCAAAGGGGATGCTTATCTCACCAAGTGTGGCTGAGATGAAAGAGTGCCAGCCCCAGGCCTGCTCCTGACTTTGTCTCTCGCATCAGGAGAAGGAGGATTCCTCTCCCTTCGAACCGGCCCTGGAGAGACAAATACCAGGACGAAAGCCTGGGAGGGGAGAATGTCTCAGCAATGCTGAAGGATCATGGCTGGTGTGGACGGGGAGCAGCTGATTGCAAAGCTGGTCAGGGAGTGTGGGGGAGGAGCCCCCCATGAGGCCTCTGCCCCCTCTGGGGCATCTCCAGGAGGCTGACGTGGAGGCTGCACAGGAGGAAGGGAAGCAGCGAGGAGAGTCAGGCCCTGCATGGAGGGGCGGCGCCTGCGTGCGGGCTAGGCTGCCCTGGGGCCCTCAGGCAGAGCTGGCCTGGCCTACATGTTTTTGGACCTCGTGGTGGGTGTGCCACAAGGCACAGAGGCCATCCCGCCACCTGTAAATAAAGCGGCCTGTGAATCTTTCATGGGCTTGTGCTTAAAAATAGATGAGGTGTGGTGTCTGGGCCCGATTCCCAGGTCTCCGCAGTGGGCAATGCCAGGACCACAAACTCCCCAGGGAGACAGGGAAGGAAGGCAAAGGCCTGCTGGCTGGCCAGGGCTCTGGGGGCTGCTGGCCAGGGCATGTGGAGCTGGTGACATGTGGCCCAGGCTCAGGGGCCAATAGGAAATCACCATCTGGATGTACTGCCCAGAGCTCCTGGGTCACAAGGCTTGGGGGAGGGTCTGGGAGGGGCAGAATGAGGCCCTGCGTGATCCTTCTCTTCCCCAGAGGGAGTCTGGCCTGGGACACAGAAGGACAGAGCGAATGACAGAGGGTCAGGGCGGTGCCGTCGGACAGAGCAGGGAGACAAAGCCCCAGGAGGAGCTGGAGCTGGAGGCCCCTGGGGGTGAGGCCCGTTCTCTATGGGCCCCTCACCTTCCCAGAGGAGCTGGGCCCCTGAGCCAGCAGTCCCCATGGACGGCCTCTCGTGCCCATGGCTCATGCGTCTAAGCTCCAGCCACAGAGCCTGGCCCCCTAACAGGCCTGCCAGCCTTCCTATAACATCAGCTGGTACCCCGGGTCTCCGATGGGTCCCCGGAGATGGCCTCACCCAGCCACTGGACAGACAGGAACACAGGGCCCAAAAGAGCGAGGGGACACCCCCAGTCCCTGGCCCACATTACGAGCGAGAGCCAGAGTTTGGCACAGGTGCTGGAGCCCAGGGTCAGACGTGGGCAGGCCGGGCCTGTCAGTGCTCTTCCTCAGGCCACCTCTCCTTTGGCCCAGCTGGCATCCGGTCTCAGTCAGCTGCCCCAGGGCTCCCCAGGCCAGCCAGCGGGACGGGACGGGGCTGGAGGCCAGCAGACCGCCCCCGGCCTGCCTCTCACTGCTGGGGATGGAAGAGGCACCAAGCCCTAAAGCGGGGGGCCAGGGCTGGGGTGTCGTCTCCATGCGAAGGCCAACGACCTGCCTCTGACGGTGAGGGGGACAGGCCGGGGGGCGGGAGCTGGGGAAGGATGGAGGGGGCAGGTGGGGAGGGCTCTGCCCTTCCCCTGAATATGGTGCTGTCCCCACCTGACCGTGGGCCCTGAGTCCAGCCCTGTCCCTCTGGTTGGGATGTCCGTCAGCTCTGACGGCGAGCCCCGCCCGTTATGTGGTCCGGAAGGGCCTTTGGCGTCACCCTGGCAAACCCAACCTGAGGACTCAGTGCCCTGGTTTAGGGAGCGATTTTTCCCTTTTCCTCAGGGTGGTCCCTCGGCCAGATGAGGCGGAAGGTGGGAGGCCGGGAGCTCTGCTCTGCAGAGACCCGGCCTGAATTCCGCCCGCCGTCGCTGGCCGGTGACTCTCCCCTCTGCGGCCACCGTGTCTCCTGGTCAGTGGGGATGATAAGGGACTCGGGGACATGAGGCTCTCAGGGGGACTGTGGGACTGGGGAACCTCACCTGGCATGGGTCCCTTCTGCTGCGCTGCCTGTCCGTCCCAGGGCCACACTCCTGGGTGACCCAGGGTGGCCCACACAGGGCTTCCAGGGTGTCCTCCATCCTCTCCAAGTCCGGCCCAGCCTGGGCCGCAGGAACCTGTGCTGCCTGTGAGGGTGGGGGAGGAGCCGGCGTCCCAGGGTCCTGCCAGGCCCTCGCCTCTGCGGGCAGAGGCGGGTGGCTTCCGGTCCCACCACCGAGCTTCCTCCCATTGGTTCACTCTTGCTGTTCTTTGTTTCTGTGCCTGGCCCCCTGAGGCCTGTCCGTGGGGCTCCCTGCTGCATCCCCAGGGCCTAGAGGGGTGCCCGGCCCACAGCAGGTGCCCCACAAGTCTTTGGGAGCCAATAAATAAGAGAATGAACAAGTAAGGGGATAAGGGAATCCCCCTTACGAGTCCAGAGGAGCAGCCTGTGGGCCGTATGAAGCCTGCCAGCTGGCGGGAAGTCGGGGGACCATCGGAGGGCCTGGCCTGCTGAGCTGGGTCCACTGCCCACAGGAAGGGACCGAGGGGCTCTGGAGGTCATTGGGAAAAAGTCCCCAGCAGGAATGGTTGACATGGTTCTGTGCAAGCACAGCGGCTGGGGCTGGGGTGGCTCTCCGCATGGACAGCCAGACATAATGCCACAGTCATCGAAACGGGCCAGGCGCAGCCCACCTGCCTGTGGGCCTCAGGGGCCTCTGCGGGTCTGTCTGCCCTCCCTCTCCATTTCTTCTTTTTCCCCTGGAGACCCCCTTCCCGGGCCTGGGTGTCTGAGCTCTTGCCTGTGCCCCCTGTGTGCATGCACACACACACTCACTCAAACGAGAGGGTGGCGCTGGGGCGAGGAGCAGCTCCCCAGGATGGGGGGTGAGTCAGAGTCCCACCTCCATTCATAAACCGCAGTTAAACTCCAGGTGAATTCATGACCTAAATAGAACCAAGGAGCACAGGGGCCGTGGTGGGAGCGGAAGCCAGGCATCGGAGATGAGGGAGAGCACCTGGGTGAAGAAGGAAGCAGAGACACTGCCCAGGACCGCTGGGCACAGTTATGCAGGCTGTGCACTGCACAAGTCTAGGGAGCGCCAACAGCACTGACCACGACTAGAGCCATCCCTTCTAGAGTGAGCAGAACCCATTCTCTGACCTTTGACCCTCACCACCCCCTCCACCACCCAGAGGCCTGGACAAATATATGAGTCTTGAATCAAGATGAGGGCCCTGGGGGCCGGCCGGTGGCGCAGCAGTTAAATTCGTACGTTCCGCTTCTCAGCGGCCCAGGGTTCGCCGGTTTGGATCCTGGGTGCAGACATGGCACCGCTTGGCACGCCATGCTGTGGTAGGCATCCCACATATAAAGTAGAGGAAGATGGGCATGGATGTTAGCTCAGGGCCAGTCTTCCTCAGCAAAGAGAGGAGGACTGGCAGTAGTTAGCTCAGGGCTAATCTTCCTCAAAAAAAAAAAAAAAAAGATGAGGGCCCTGCTGCCTCCAGATGAGAGGTCAGAAGCAAAGTCCCCGAGCTCAGTGCAAGTTGCTCGGCCTCTCCCCGCCTCTGCCTGGATGTCAGCCAGGTCACTGCCAACATCCACCTGAGTCACAGCTCAGGGCAGGTGTGGCTGCCTGGTGACCCATCCGGACACCAGTTGCCGAGCTAATGAGCTTGGAACGTGAGCTGCAGCCCCACTCACTCCTCCTGCTACCCTGCAGTTGTCCCGCCCCGTGCTGTCCCCTGGGAGGGCCGCCAGGCCCAGCAAATAAAAATACAGGACGCTGGGCACAATTTGAACTTCAGATCAGCAAGGAATAATTTCTTTAGCATAAGTATGTCCCGTGCAACATTTGGGATATACTTATACTAAAAAGATGTTATTCATCATTGATCTGAAATTGAAATCTAAGAGGGTGTCCTGTGTTTTATTTGGAGACTCCTTCCCCAGAGTAGGCCAAGTCCCCTATGCCTACCCCGGATTCTCGGCATTCTCCGTGCCACCTGCCAAGCTCGCCTGGCCTCGGCAAATGGCTGGGCAGCACTGCCCTCTGGTGGATGGATCCCAGGAGGGTGGAAGCAGCTCGCTTCTGTGGCCCGGTTGATGGGCACAAAGCTGCCCCTTGAACTGTGAGCAGGGAGTGGGCTCTGCTTGGTGCCCACTCTAGTGGTCGGCCTGGAGCATCCCTGAGATGGTGCCCAGCGGCTCAGCGGCTCAGCCTGGACCAGGCTGCGAAGTTGCCTCCAGGTGTCCTGTGTTTAGGGGGTGGGGGCTGCGGCAGGAGCATCTCTCCCCCCAACTTCCGCCCCCATGAGCTTCATTCCCTTCCTCCCACTGCCCACCCCAGTGGATGAGTCCACCGGACGGGGTGAGAGCTGCTGCTCCCAGGGCCTCGGCCGGTCCCCCGGGGGCATAGGCTGTCTTCTCCTGTCCCCTCAGTGCACACAGTGGCTGCCAGTGTCGTGTGCCTGTGGCACACGGTCGGCTCCTTGGAGGCTGGGGGCAGCAGAGCCCCGCAACCAGCCACCACGGCTGTGGGCACACAGTGCTCTGTCGGCTCCTTGTGTCTAACACGTGGGAGGTAATCGTCCTCCCACCCCGCTTCCTTCTGTCTCGCTCTCTCTTCCCTCCTCCCTCCTTTGTTCTGCACTGATGCATCTGTGCCGTCCTCTGCCGGTCAGTGCTGGTCCCCCCAGCGCGGGCCTGCAGTGGAGCCTGTGGGGTTTCTCAGCACGTGGCCCCACGGCTCCTTCCTCCATAAAAACATAAGGAAGATGACGTTCTGTGACGGCGTTGGCATAAAGATGGATGTAACGTTCAACCCTAAAAGTTCACTTTTTCCCTTCTGATTTGAAAGAAAGCGAAAACACTTCCGAAGGCCCCTAAAAGTCTGTGTGCCCTGGGTCCTGAGCTACGGGCCTGGTGGACCATGGGCCTTTCACAGGCACGTGGGAGGGTCCTGGGGCGTCACACCAGCCGTGGCTGCACCCTTTCAGGTATGTGTGTGGTCAGACCGGTTGGGCAGCCTCTCTGTGCCCAGAGGCATCCTAGCCAGCAGAAGGGCTCTTCCCAGTTACCCTGGGGGTCCTGACCCACCGCACCCCTGGGCCCTGGGTTTTGTAAGACCAGCTCGGTGTCCAGGTAGACCCAGCAGGGCAGCAGCCGTGACGCTGTCCAGAGACAGGTGTCACTGGAAACTAGGGGCAGAGTGTGCCTGCAGGCCAAGGGGGTGAGGGCTCTGTGGCGAACCTGTTCCCCTCTGCCTGAGCCCCTGGGGGAGGGGGAGGGGGGTCCCCTGCCTGCCTCAGCCACAGAAACCCCTCTAGGGGCCAGCGTCCGGGAGAGGGCCCCACCTGCTTTGCTGGGGATGATGACCCTGCCATCTGAATAGAATAACCACCAAGGACAGTGGCTGTTTGTTGAGTCCCAGCCGCCCTGGTGCTCACTCTCAACACACCAGCTCCCTAGGGTTAGCCGGGCACACCCCAGAAAAGCGAGGAGCTGGAGTCATAGACGGGAGGGGGCGTGCGTGAGGGCCTGCAGGTGCCCAGCCCAGGGGTCCGTCCTGGTCGGGGCCTCCCAAGGGCACCCAGAGAGTCTGAACGCCATGCTGCACTGCCCAGACCCAGGTGAAGCCAGCCCGGGGCGCAGATCCTGGGCCCTGCGTCATCCCCACGTGTCCAGGAGAGCTCCGTCCCCGCCCTGTGGCAGGCCCAGGAGGAACAGAGGGTGGGTCTGTTTTCCTACCTTCTTCGTGTGTGGCACAAGCCCAGGCCGGCCCAGGGAAATGTGGCCTGGCTGGCAGACAAAACATAAAGAGGCTTGGCAGGCACCCAGCCTCCAGCCCATGGAGATGGCACTGTCCCAGGAGCCCGTCCTGCAGGCTGCAGGGCTCCGTCGGGGGCCCGGCCCGCATGCTGCGCCCTTGGGGGAGAGCCCGCCTTCAGAGAGCAGAGCCCTCACAGAGCAGCCTTGTGGGCGAGGCCTCAGCCACCAGGGGAGGATTTGTGGGTTCTGATCCATCCGTGGTTGTCCCGCGGAGGAAACTCAGGCCACCACCTTTAGGGAAAATCTCCCCTTCCCGCACCCGCCCAGCCCCAGCCCACGGGGCCCGCGGATGACGGGGCAAGCTCTGCCCTCTGAGTTTCTCTCGGTGGGATGTTCACCACGAGGCCAGGATGCCCACACCAGGGAGTTCACCCCATCACTCTGCCCGTTGGAAATTGGAGCGAGCTGGTCTCCCCCGGCAGGGGCTGGGCGACACCTTGTCCCGCAGTCCACGCGCACTTATAGTCCCTGTGTGTTTGCACGTGCACCTGCACACGTGCTCACCTCCCCTTTCATAGAACAGGACCACGGTGTCTGTTCTCCACCTTGCTCTGTCGCCGCCACAAAGTGCCTGGGGGTCTCCGGGGGTCAGGCCAGCCGGCACCAGCTGCATAGTGTGCCACCGTGCGGGGATCCAGCCAGCCCTCCCAGGGGGTGCCCCCATTTTCAATGGGGCAAATGATGGTGCCGTGGGCCCCCCGCTGGGGCAACTTCGCTGTGCTGAGAGCCCCCTTCCAAGGCCAGTTCCCCGGAGTGGCTCTGCTGGCTGTCCTCGAGTGCCGACGGCTCATGCGGAATGGTGCTGAGAGAGCCGTCCCAGATCAAAAGCCAGGACTCGAACCTGCACACCCACAACAGCCGAGGGGTGGACACAACCCAAGCGTCCATTGGCAGAGGAACGGGTGGACGAAAGGTGGCCCATCCACACAGTGGGTTATTACTCTGTTCTGACGCACGCTACAACGCAGGCGAGCCTGCAGGACATGGTGCTGAGTGCGACAGGCCAGACACAAAAGATCTAATCCTATAGGACTCCACCTACATGGGGGTCAAACCTGTAGAGACAGGAGGTGGGGTGCTGGCACCGGGGCTGGGGGAGGGGAGGGGGTGCGTGTTCAGTGGGGACACAGCTTCAGTCTGGGAAGATGAAAGTCCTGGAGATGATGGTGGGGACAGCTGCACGACAATGGGAACGAGCTTACTGCCACTGAACTGTGCAGTTAAAAGTGGCTAAGAAGACGGGGCCGGCCCCGTGGCCGAGTGGTTAAGTTCGCTTGCTCCACTGCAGGCGGCCCAGTGTTTCATCAGTTTGAATCCTGGGCGCGGACATCGCACTGCTCATCAAGCCACGCTGAGGCAGTGTCCCACGTGCCACAACTAGAAGGACCCACAACCAAGAATATACAACTATGTACTGGAGGGCTTTGGGGAGGAAAAGGGAAAAAAATAAAATCTAAAAGTGGCTAAGATGGTAAAATTTCTGTTACGTGTATTTTACTGCAATAAAAATAATAATTAGGTGCCGGCCCCGTGGCCTAGCGGTTAAGTTTGGCGCGCTCCACTTCAGCGGCCTGGGTTTGGTTCCCAGCTGTGGACCCATACCACTCGTTGGTGGCCAGCTGTGGAGGGGACCCACATATGAAATAGAGGAGGATTGGTGTGGATGTTAGCTCAGGGCGAATCTTCCTCAACAACAACAATAATAACAATTTAAAAGTGTGGTCAGGTGTTATCCCCAGCAGTGGGGCCGCCTTCCCCACCCCACCCCAGCCCAGTGAGCTCAGAACAGTCTGGGGCGGCTGTCCCCACCTGCAAGTCGGCTGGTTTGGGAGGTGGTCTTGCGAGGTCGTCTCACCTGCAGGCGTGTGGCGGTGCCCTGCCTGGCGCATCTGCATCTCCACGTTCCTCGTGGTTCTCTGACTCCTGTGAACGGGCTGTACCCCCTGCCTGGCTTCCTCGTCTAACACCGAGTCAGAGAGCGTCCAGCATGTCTTCACCTGTATCTGCACAGCCACGGTTTTTCATCCTTCAAGGATGTTGTCATTTAACAGAGGAAGCCCCACCCAGCAGCCAAGGACTGCTGGCCCCTGTGGGGCAGCCAGGAGCGGTGGGGAGGCCAGGCCGGGGGAGCAGGGCCCGGGCGTCACCAGCAGCCGCTCCTCCTCCCTCTCCTCCAGCAAGGCCCAGGGTTGCATCAGGAGAGAGAGACAGAGAGAAAGAGAGACAGAGAGAAGGAGAGACAGAGACAGGGAGAGACAGAGACAGGGAGAGACACAGAGAGAGACATACACACACAGAAAGAGACAGAGACAGACTGGGGGTCCTGCCCCGGCTCAGGCCTCTCCGCCAACCCCATTCCTGACTGATGCCTCCTCACTTTGGTTCCCCTGGACCTCCTTTAGGACTCAGCTCTGGAGCCCCCTCCTCCAGGAAGCCCTCCTGGGTTTCCCAGCTCAGGTGCCCCTCTTCTCTGTGCACATGTCTCTCTGCCTTCGCACCGGGCGTGTAATCCCCGGTTGTGTGTGTTTGGTAAGTCTGGGGCCGGGTAGTAAGCATGCTTCCATCCTGAGCGCCCACCAGTGGCTTCTTGATAACTGACTGACTGAATTCCAAGAGCAACAAGAAATTCCTGTCTGTTGCTCTGGGCAGACTACCTCCCTCCTGCCCTTGTTCAAGCTGATTCATCTCTCTACTGGTCCCTGGATCTGGGGGTCCTCGGCTCTCCAGGACACCCCCTCTTTGGGAAAGGTGAGCATGCTCGCCAGGGCCTTGGAGCCGCGAGGTGAGGTAGGAGCAGCTCGTCTTAACTGACCCCGTGCTGAGGGCAGCCCTGGACGGCGGGGCGGTGGGTGCTGGGACTCAGCGGCCTGGAGCCATCTGTCTCGAGATCGTGGCAGGCCAGCAAGCAGCAGCTGCACATTCTCCATGTCCCAGGAGCCCTGGGAGGGCCAGGGGAGACCCAGGCTGGCCACGTCCCTCAGGGGCACCCCCTTCCTCCCCCTCGTCCCCACGGCCATCTCCTCCCTCCTCCACGTCCACCTCCCCCAGGGGCGTGCTCCCTCCCTCTCCCCCACCCCCAATCCTCCCCTAGAGGGTGAAACCCAGACCTCTCAGCTTCCATCCCCTTTACAGTCTGGGCTCTGCTCACCCACCAAGTCACCTTGTCACCTGCCCCAAGCCCCCAACTCCCCATGTCACTGGACGCTCCCTCCCCATCTTCACACAGGCTGCTCCCCAGGCCTGTGGGCCCTTCCTGGCCTAGAAGACCCCTACCCATCCCTGAGGCCCAGCGTGATGTGCCTCCCTGGATGAGACCTTCCCCCACCTGCCTCGCCCCCAGGACTCCACCCATGGCACCCCCTCATTGCTTGACACCACAGCTGGACTAACGTGAGCTGTCTCTGCCGCATCGTGAGGGGTGGGCTTTGATTTTGGTTTTTAGGGCAGAGGTTTGGCTTCCTCATCTTTCCATCTCTAGCTCCTGAGTCAGGGTGAAGTCCTCAGTGAATACTGAATGAATGAATGAATGAATGAACATCTAACTTCTGATCCTTACCAGGGAACAAAGCGTCCCAGAGCTGCAGGGTGTGTGGAGTTCACAGAGCACGTGTCTGGCACACACACCTCCACCTGCCTTCTGGAGCCCAAGGCAGACATCACTAATGGCTCACACCACTTGGCTCTGGCCTCAAAACCCCTGTGAGCACAGCCCACCATGCAGACATCACCAGTCGATCAGCCAGCGCACGTGTTGAACCGGATTTCCCCCCACCCTCTAGCAAAACACGTGGGGGCCGAGGGAGGACCCGAGCTCCCAGAGAAGCAGCAACAGAGCTGCTCACCCCTCTCCACGGTCCCGTCCTTCCTCCCTTCGCACGTCCACTTGGCTGCTCTGTCCCCACGAGTCCAGCCTAGGGTTCCTGGGGTCCACAGCTGCCGTCTTCTCGCTGCCCATAAGCAGGTCAGTCTTTGAGTTGAATTCCTGTTTGCTTGACCTTAATCTGTGGGAATCCTGGCGATGGAAGTCAGGGTGAGGGGAGGGGTGGTCCCCGTGCTGCCGGGGAGCCAGGAGCCCCATGGAGCTGGAGTCACCGTGATCCCGACTGCCTGCAGTGGGCTGGATGATGGCCCCCAAAAGACGCGTCCACATCCGCACACCCAGAACCTGTGAGTGGAAACCTCATTTGGAAAAAGGGTCTTTGCAGATGTAATTAAGTTAAAGCTCTTGAGAGAAGGAGACCATCCTGGATTATCTGGGTGGGCTCTACGTCTAATGACCAGTGTCCTCATGAAAGACACACAAGGACAGACAGACAGACACAGGGAGCAGGCCATGGGTAGACAGAGGCAGAGAATGGAGTGACACTACCCCTAGCCCAGGGGCACCTGGAGACAGCAGAAACTGGGAGAGGCAGGAAGGACAGCCCCCCGCCCTCGAGCCGCCAGAGGGAGCACAGCTCTGCCGATACCGTCAGTTTGGACTTCTGGCCTCCAGAACTGGGGGAACAAATTCCTGTTGTGGTCAGCCACCTTTGGCGCTAATTTGTTGCGGTGGCCGCAGGACACTCACTCATGCCAATCTCTGTGCTGGTTCCAGAACACGGAAGATAAGACAAGCCAGCTGCCAGTCCCGGGGAGCTCAGAGTTCATGGGTATAAGAGGGAAGCAGACAGTGTGCACCAGCGTGGGGACAGGAGCGGATGGGCTGGGGACGCAGAAGCAGCAGCTGGCTCAGCCTGGGGTGTGCTGTAACCAGGGCTGGCTTCCTGTAGGAGGTGAGGTCTCACCTAAGACCCAAAGGCTGAATACCAGGGCGAGAAGTGGGAGAGGAGTATTTTAAGCAGAGGCACGGCACGTGTGTGGCCAGAAAAGAGAGGAGGCTGCTTTTGAGAAGCGACGAGTTCTCTGTGGCTGGAGTGTGGGGTCCAGCAGGGCCCCTGGAGAGACAGGGCAAGGGGCTAGTCCCGGGAACCTTCCAGCTCCTGCCAAGGAGTGTGGACTGGTCGTACTTTCCAGAAGCTGAGGGATTTTTTAGATGCCTTTTGGACTCCTCGTCACTTGCTCATCTTCCTCCCGGAACGTTCTCCTCATGGGAGAGTCTGCTCCATGCGCCAGTTCCAGGAGCACCCGTGACGGTGACCTCTTGCTGCAGAACAGAGCACCCAAAATTCGCAGCCAGAGACAACAGACAGCTGGGCGGTCTGGGATCCAGGCCGGCTCAGCTCTGCGGTCCTGGCTCGGGGTCTCTGCTGCCAAGACGTCCGCCGGGCCCCAGGTCCTTCGAAGCCCTCGTGGGGCTGGAGGATTCGCGTGCTGGCGAGGCGGTGCTGGCTGTTGGCGGGAGGCCTCGGTTCCAGGCCTTGCTGGCCTCTCCGCAGGGCTGCTTGAGCGGCCTCACCACGCGGTGGCCGGCTTCCGCCCGAGCCGGGGACCTGAGGGACAGCGAGGCGGGGCAGCCCGACCCGATAGCCCCACAGCGCCAGGCGGTGGGAGTCCCTGGGGGCCACCCGGAGGCCTGGCCAGCACACGTCCTCAAGGACGACTCGGGTCTACACAGAGAGGCTGCATGGGGATTAAACCACAGCAGGAGGCACTGAGGCTGGACCCAGCGCAGCACACTCTTAGAGTGGCACGAAACCTCGGAATGCTTCTCCCTAACAGATCCTCCCAGGGGCCCTAAAGCGCGGGACTATCCCTTCACGCCTTCCAGACGGCCAACCTGGGCCCCAGAGAGGATGAGCACCCCCAAAGTGACACAGGCCAGCATGGGAACCCATCCCTTTGGTTCCAGTGCTCAGCCTTTAGCCACTTGGCCGTTGGTCCTGTTACTGCCCGCAGTCACACGCCCCCAGCCTGACGGACGGGGGAGGCCCCGCTGATGGTCTTTATCCAGGTGGCGCGGTCACCTCCCTGTCTCCGTCTCCACCTCTCTCTCCAGCCCCATCTGGACCCCCTTGCCGCTCTTGCAGGAGCTTCTCAAGGGAGGAAGAGGTCTCTGTCCTGCAACAGCTTGGTCCAGGCCACAGTCCAGCCCACCTCGGGGGACCCTAGCCTCAGCAGCATCAACAGCTGCGGGGTCAGCGGCCCGGACTTTTAGCTGTCCTTGCGCCTTGGGCCATGGTGACCAAGATTTTCGGGGTCACGTGTTCCATCGGCCAGGACTGGGCTGGGTCCTGCTGTGCGTGTGTGTGAGTGTGTGTGCGTGTGTGTGTTTGCATGTGTGCATACACCCGGCCCTATGCTGAGGTGAGGAATCCAGCAGCGATCGGGGACTCGGACACAGGCTGACTTGGCCCTGGATGTAGGGAGCTCAGGATCTAGTAGGAAGCCCAGCACGGATGGGGGACATCTGTGGGGTCGGGGTCCCATGGGGAAGCCCGGCACGGATGGGGGACGTCGTGGGGTCGGGGTCCCATGGGGAAGCCCGGCACGGATGGGGGACGTCGTGGGGTCGGGGTCCCATGGGGAAGCCCCGCACGGATGGGGGATGTCGTGGGGTCGGGGTCCCATGCGGAAGCCCTGCATCGATGGGGGACGTCATGGGGGTCGGGGTCCAATGCAGAAGGCCAACATTGAGGGGGCCTGAGTGACCCATCCGATCAGGCGGACCTCTGTGAGAGGGTCATTGGAACTGGGACCCAACCAAATGGGTTGCTGTGGAGGGGAGGTGGAGCGGGTGGAATTCCTGGCAGAGGGAACAGCACTGGCAAAGGCCCTGAGGCAGGAAAGAGCAGATGCACTCTGGGGACTGAAAGCAGGATGGAATGAGGCGTGAGGGTAGGGTCGCCGAGGACTGTCTGCCACCGGGAGGGAGGGAAATAGGCAGGAGGCTAAACACCCCAGGACGGCCGCCCCCAGGTTCCCACAGTTAGTGCTGCTGCAGGCCGGCCCCACCCCATCAGTGGGCCCACGGGCTGGCTGCATTTCTCCTTCCACTGCCCCAGGGTGGGGGCTCTGCCTGGTACTGAACTCAAACACAGGTTCATTTACCTGCCGCAGAGTAGGGCCAATAAAGAAAAACCCCTGAACCACCAGGCCTGCGGCGAGGAAAGAGGTTCACTATTGTGGAAAGGCAGGCAGACAAGGAGAGGGGGCCAGAACTCAGACTCACGTCCTCGAAGGGAAAAAGGCTGGGGTTTTATCTGGGGTTTTGTGGGGGAGGCATGTGGCCATGCTGGTTGGCGCCTTCCCACCAGCCTGTGTTTGGCCTTGAAGACTGAATTTTTTCCTTTTTTTTTTTTGTGAGGAAGACTGGTCCTGAGCTAACATCTGTTGCCAATCCTCCTCTTGTTGCTTGAAGATTGTCGCTGAGCTAACATCTGTGCCCATCTTCCTCTGTTTTTTGTATGTGGGACGCCTCCAAAGCAAGCTTAACAAGCAGTGTGTAGGTCCACACCCAGGATCCGAACCCATGCACCCTGGGCCACCGAAGGGGAGCACGCAAACGTAACCACTGCGCCACCAGGCCAGCCCCTGAATCTTTTTTTCTGTTGACTGTCTGGATGTTTCTGGTTAGTTTTCATCTTCAGCCTGCGTTTGGCCTTGTGAGGCTGTCTCGACGTCTGGACCTTGGCTTCCTGGGAGCGACGGCTCCCTCATACACTCAGGAGGGACGGACAGAGCCAGTTAGTTCTAAGCAGCGGGTGAAGATGCTGAGTACGCACAGCAGCGGTCGGCAAAGCCTACCTCAGAGTTTTTGTTCCCTTCTTCCAGCCCAAGGAAGACTTTTTAACTTCTTTGTGCTTGTTTTCATGGGGAGTGTGTCGTCACCGAGAGGAGCCAGTTCAAAGCCTTTGGCCCAGAAACGTCACCTGCAGCGACCTGTCCTAAGTTAACAAGTAGGGAGCGGGCCCAGGGTTAGCAGCAGGTCACTCACCCAGCTTTGCTTAGGAGAGAGCGCTCACGGCCTCCTAACCGCCCATCAGGAGGTGACCAGCCACATGGAGTAGGGCCATCCCGGCAGCAGAATATTGTGTGACCCTTAAAACGGGGCTGCGGCCGGGGCTCACGAACTTTAATGTGGGCCCTTCCGAAGGAGAAGCACGTTCTCCAGGGCCCTGGAGGGCTGCCCAAGACCCCAGGGGATGCCCGGCCCTGCATCGACACCCCTCAAGAAGTCCAAGATGTTGAGGAAAAACAAAACTTTCCGATGCTAAAGCGAAGTTTGTTTTTATCATGATGGTTAGACAGTTTCTTCAACACATCAGAATGAAAACACGACCCATAAAATTTCCCTGAGAACTTGCAGATCCCCGAGAACAGGACTGAGGATCCCAGGTCTACCGAGAAAAGCAGATCAGAAAGCAGGGGCGTGACCTCATTGATGGAACTACGCACCTGGATGGGCACCTGCATACAGGTGCCTGTCGATGGGGCGCGAGTGACTGTGTGTGTTCACCAACAGTCATGCGCCGCTTAACGATGGGGACACGTTCTGTGAAATGTGCTGTTAGGCGATTTTGTCGTGTGCAAACACCAGAGTGCACTTACACAGACCTAGACGGTAGAGCCTGCCACACACCCAAGCTCCACGGTACTAATCTTATGGGACCCCTGTCCTACATGTGGTCTGTCGTTGACCGAAACGTCGTTATAGAGCTCACGTCTGTAATAAAAATTCTAAAATCTGGAAAGATACACACTTAGTTGCTATAGTGATAACATCTGTTGGGTACCGAAGTTACAGGTGACATTATTTATTTATTCTTGCTTACCTGAATGTTTTTAATTGAGATGAAAGTCATATAACATACAATTAACCATTTTAAACTGTATGATGCAGTGGCATCTAGTACATTCACAATGTTGTGCAACCAGCCCCTCTACCTAGTTCCAGAACATTTTCATCACCCAAAGGAAACTCCACACCCCGTAAGCAGGTGCTCCCCGTTCCCCCTCCCCCAGGCCCTGGCAACCACCCATCTCACTCCTGTCTCTACGGATTTGCCTGTTCTGGACATTTCATATCAGTGGAATCAGATGACGTGC
The DNA here is from genome assembly GCF_041296235.1 of Equus asinus. Taxonomy (NCBI): domain Eukaryota; kingdom Metazoa; phylum Chordata; class Mammalia; order Perissodactyla; family Equidae; genus Equus; species Equus asinus. The sequence goes on from NC_091799.1 coordinate 11,740,929, forward strand.
GGCCTGTCGTGTCTGGCTTCCCTCACTCGGCCTCATGTCCTCGAGGCTCATCTGTGTTGTGGTAGGTGTCGGAACGCCACTCCTTTTCATGACTGAGTAATATTCCATTGTGTGGCCAGACAAACACCACAGACTGCAGGGCTCAGAGAACAGACATTTATTTCTTACAGGTCTGGAGGCTGGAAGTCCGAGACCAGGGTTGGCTCCTGGTGAGAGCTCTGTCTGGCTTTCCGACGGCCGCCTTCTTGCTGTGTTCTCACGTAGTGGGGAGAGGGGGAGGCACAGACAGACAGACAGACAGCGACAGAGAAACAAAAGAGACAGAGGGAGAGAGAACTCTGGTCTCTTCTCGTAAGGGCCCTACGCCCATCAGGGCCCCACCCTCACGACCTCATCTAACCCTGGACACCTCCCAAGGCCTCGCCCCCAACACCGTCACATGGGGCTTAGGGTCTCAGCATGGGAACTGGGGGCACCATGCAGCCCACAGTGAGGTTGCTGCCCACTTTTTACTTAGCAAATAGCAAGAGCGGGTACCATCAGCTAAAAAGGAAATGAACACAAGAGGATCTACACACCCCCCCCTTAAAAAATCCTGCAACGTGACCAAAATTTCGAAAAGACATGTGGAAGCTTGCCAGGCTGTCCCCATGTGACACCAAAATTATCACTGTGAAAACAGTTGCGGGCATTTATTCTTTGACCCATCCTTCTCACCACACTGCTTTCTTCCAAGTTACTGAGCATCCTCTCAGCAAGGAGGCCGCCCCTCCTGCCCCCCGCCCCGCCCCGCCCTCATCGGCGGCCAGCTCGCCCAGTGGTCAGGGAGGGGCTTCCCGAGAAATTCCAGGGAGCGGGCGCTGAGCCTGCTTCCTCCCTCGTGCCCCCCTTCTTAATTATAAAAGCAAGTTTTGATCATTTAGAAATGCAGAAATACACATGCCTGTTATTGTAAACTGAACACGAGCCCCTCTCCTTCCCCCAAGCCCGGCCCCCAAAGTACCCACTGTCACCAGCCTCTTTCTGAACATAAACATGCACACACGTATGCTAGTGTGTGTGCACACTCACATGCACACATGCTTTGTAATAATAAAAATGGTACCAGACCGGCCCCATGGCTGAGTAGTTAAGGCTCCATGTGCTCTGCTTCGGCAGCCCGGGTTCGTGGGTTTGGATCCCGGGCACAGACCTTCACCACGCGTCAGCCGTACTGTGGTGGCGTCCCACGTACAAAGTAGAGGAAGACTGGCACAGATGTTAGCTCGAGGATAATCTTCCTCAAGCAAAAAAACAAAAAAAGGAAGATTGGCAACGGATGTTAGCTCAGGGCAAATCTTCCTCACTAAAAAAAAAAAAGAAAAAAGGTACCATACTACATACTGCTGTGTAACTTGTTTTTGTCATTTCCTGGGTTGCATGGTGCTCCCTCATCCACCTGGAACCTATGAGTGTGACCTTAAGTGGAAATAGGGCTTTGCAGACATAATTAGGTAAGGATCTCGAGAGGAGGTCACTCTGGATGACCTGCTGGGCCCTAGGGCCAGTGACCGGCGCCCTTAGAAGAAGAGGGGAGACATGCAGGGGAGAGGCTGCACTGCTGTCCAGGGATCAGCAACGCTCACCCCTGCAGAGACACTGTCCCGTGCCTGGGGAGGTGGTCCCGGGCCCTGACACCCTAGGTGCCCCTCTCACCTCACCTGCACCTGGGGAGGTGGTCCCAGGGCTCTGAGAGCCTCTAGGCTTCCTTCCCCTGAGAAGCCCCCACCCGTGCTGAGAAAGTGGTCCTGGGCCCCTGAGAGCCCTGGATGCCCTTCTCCCCTGCACCCCTGGCCCCACCCCTGCTGGGGATGTGCCCTGGGTCCCCAGAAGCCCACGCAGGCCCCCTTGCTTGGACTCTCTCTCCTGGCCGGAGTGGCCTCTGAACTGCACATCCACCAGGCGGGCTGGCCGTGCACCTGTCTATGGCGGTTCTGGCGGCTCGGAGCTGAAGTTCAAAGTCCAAACCCCTCACTGGGTCCCCCCTCAGGACCCTGCTCCCTACCTCAGGCCTCCATCCCGACACTGCACACACCACAGCAATGCATGCTGTTCCACGTCTGCCTACTCTGTTCCTCTGCCTGGAACACCAGTCCTCCCCCGGCCCCACTCCCATCCTCTGGGCCTCAGTGCTGACACTGCCTTCCCAAGGCCTGGCCTGGGCCTGATGGCGTCCCCACGATGCACTGGGCTCCCCATTCTCCACACATTCCAGAACTGTCTGAATGGAACTGTGTGACCCCTGACCTCAGCCCAAAGGTCATCAGGGCCTGGGCAGTGGGATGGGCCACATCTGGAAGGGCAATCTGCCCGGGGGCCTAAGTCTCCATTTCTCCACTTTCCTGCAACATACTTGTGCCTGAGACTGAGGGACATCAGAACCCTGGAGTTTGAGGGGTGACACGTGGCTACTCAGAGAAAGACTACGTTTCCCAGCCTTCTTTGCAGCAAGTAAGGTCATATGACTAAGCTGTGGCCAATGGGATGTGAGCAGAAGCAGTGTGTATTTCCAGGTCCTGTCCTTAAGTGGAAAGGCATGCTCTTCACTTCCCCTTTGCCTTTCCTCCTTTGCCTTTCTGGAGTGTGGAGGTGATGGCCGGAGCTGGAGCAGCCACTTTGGACTGCAAGACAAAAGCCATGTCTTGAGGATGCCACACAACAAAGCAGAAGGAATTTTATCCCTGACAACGTGGGGTCTCAGTCCTTGGATGCTTATATTCAGAGTGTTACATGAAAGACAAATACACTGCTCTCCTGATTAAGCCAATTTTATTGGGGTCCCTTGGTGAAACATGTTTTATTTTCCCTGACTCCTGGGCTGTTTCCAACGTGGCCACTTGGTCTGTGTAATGTGTTGAAAAGTGTCCCCCAGATTCATATTCCCCGGAACTTCAGAATGTGGCCTATCTGGAAGTAGGGTCTTTGAAGGCCATGTGAAGACACGAAGACAAAGAGGAGACACACGGGTGGACAGCCATCAGATGACAACGGAGGCAGAGACTGGAGCCACGTGGCCACAAGTCAAGGAACACCAACGACTGCTGGCACCCCCGGAAGCTGGGAGAAGCAAGGAAGGCTTCTCCCTCCAGCTTTCGGAGTGATGGTGGCCCTGCAGACACCTTGATTTCGGACTTTTAGCCTCCAGAACTGTGGGAGAACAAATTCCCTGTGTTCTAGGGCACTTGGTCTGCGATATTTTGTTACGCAGCCCTAGGAAACCAACAGAGTTCACCGCATGGAAAATTACAGGTTAAAGATTCCTCTCTTTGGGCCACGGCCCCGGGAAATGAATAACAGCTGCTGGCTGAACTGTCTGGGTCACGTGTAGATGCTCACGGCGGGACCTGCTCAATGGGACCGACTAGAATGAAGCTGCTGCTGCGGCCTGCACCTCCCAGCCCGCCATCACTGCCCCCTGCACCCATCATGGCTCTGCGCGTGGTGACACCCAACATCACAGATGGGGCGCAATGTAATGGACTTGGTAATCCTGCTGCAGAGGCAACCGCCGCCTCCCAGACAGGACTCTTCATTTGTCTCGCAGTGTGGGGGAGGGGGGGGCGGTCACTGCATGGGGCGTGGACCCCTGGCTCCAGGCTAACTGACTCCATCAGACCTCGACCCCCCTCAGGGCTACGGGTTGTGCCTCCGCACCTCCCCACCCACTCGTCACGGTGCTGCCGCTGCAGCCAAGCAGACCGGCCGCACCATCGCGGCCCGAGACCAAGGGGGGTCATGTTCTCGGCTTCCTCTGCAGTCTGACAATGGTGCTTTTTTCATTGCCAAAATCACCCAACAGGGGCTGGTGCTCAAGGTGTCGCGGCCCGCAGAACCTGGCGTTGCTGAGCTTTGCAATGGCCTTCTCCCAAGTTCGCTCAAGAAAATTTCTGACTTCACCTCTGTCCCCTCCTCCTGGCCCACACTGCTTAGTCAGGCAGCTCGGTCACTGCACGTGGCTCTCCCCGGCGAGGAGCACCTCCGCTTGGCCACCTCCTTGGTAATGACCAGGATGAGAGGGGGGAGGGGGGCTGTCGAGGTCCTTTGTGGATATTCAGGACTCTACCCTGACCCTCGTGAGCAAGACGCCGTTTCTTTCTCCTAAGGGTGCCCTTTGGCCAGCCAGTGTGGTCCAAGAGGGGGCCAGGAGATGCAAACTGAACTCTGGTCAGCTACCTGGACTCTCCCGTGGGACCGACATGGCCTAGCTCCCAGGATGACAAACACTGGGTTGAGGACATTGGGCACCCAAGGGTGGGCCATGTGGTTCAAAGTGTGGGGTGTAGTGGGTCTCGGCAAGTTTTATAAAAATGCCCATGTCCCTTTTGCACTTGACCTGTACCAGTTGGGGTCCCATCAGGAGACAGAAGCCACACAGCGATCTGAATGGGGACGTTCACTACAAGAATTATGGATGACAACAGAGTAGCCGAATTATACAAGAATTATGGCCGTGCGGAGCAGACACAGGAGTCCCCTCCAGGGCGGAGCTGGAGTCCCCTGCCCCCGGATGAGAACTTGCTGGGAGGGTGCCACTGTGGCTCATGGGACAGCAGAGAAGTCCCTGTGGTGCCAGCAGAACTGGGGAAGTCTGACCTCTGGAACTTGCTGGAAAACCCCCTTCCAGGAGGCTGGGGAAGTGGCTCACAGGGCAGAGCCTCCCTGGAGACTCAGCCGCAAAACCACAGATGTGCTGGAACCACTGGGATCTGTGTGCAAAACACTCGACAAACAAAACCCCAAAACGAAACCACTACTTTGACCCATAGCCTTGTGCCAAAATTTTAATTTCACTCAAATTGAATCGTTGACCTAAATGTAAAAAGCTAATACTATAAAACTTCCAGAAGAAAACACGCAAGAAGATCTTTGTGACCCTGGTTAGGAAAAGGTTCCTTAGAAATGATACATATGAACTGCACAAACCATGAAAGAAAAGAACGGACACACCGGACCTCATCAACATGAAGACCTTGCGCCCTGTGGAAGACACTTAAGAAAACGAAAAGACAAGCCACAGCCTGGGAGGACATATTTGCAAATCACATATTTCTGAATGTACTGGTTTCCATAAGACATAAAGGACTTCCAAAACTCAGTAACAGGGAAACAATACAATACAAAAAAAAAATGGGCAAAAAATTTGAATAGACACTTTGCCAAGGATGATAATACGGGTGGCAACTAAGCACATGAAGAAAGTGTTCACCATCATTAGTCGTGGGGGATATGCGATGACAACCACAGAGAGACACCACTGCACACCCCGTAGAACGGCTAGAATGTAAAAACTGACAATACCGAGTGCTGGAAAGGATGTGGAGCAACCGGAAGTCCCAGCCCCCGCGGTGGACAGCGTCTTCGCAGTGACACCTCCCCGGCCACGCATCCGAGCAGTCCCCCCTCCTTCTGCACCGAGTAAACGGAAAACTCACCTTCACACAGAAACCTGGACGCAAAAGTTTGTGGCACTCTGTTCCCAGTCACCCCAAGCCTGAAACAGCACAACTGTCCTCCAGCGGGGGGCCGGCTGAGCACGCGGGGCATCTGCGCGGGAGTAGCGCTCGCGGCGGGAAGCGGGCACCGAGTTTCCACGTGCTCTGCCGGGGCGCAGGCCACCCCCGAAGGCTGTCCCCTTTTTATTCCATTTCTGCGACCCTCAGACGAGCCAGAGCTTGTCAGAGCCCGGGCTGGGGGACGCTGGAGGAGGGGGCCCGACGTCTTCGGGGTGGGTGCTGTTCTGTGGCCTGGAAGCGGAGGGGCCCGCCGCTGCGTCTGCAAACGCGCCAGAGTCACGGGTCAGGAAGGCGCAAGGTGCTGGGCTCCCGAGAGAGACGCCGCCGCTCCAGGCCAGGTGGTCGGCGCGGGACTCCCGCTCGCGGCCTCGCCCCGATAGGGCCCCATCCCTGGGCTCGTTGCCCCTCCCGTCTCCCCCCGCGCGGGGCCTCTGCAGGCTGCCCGGCTCGCCCGCCGCCTCCCTGCGCGGGGGCGCCCGCGACAGCCCCGCGCGTGGCAGCCCCGGGCCCTCAAGGGTGCGGGCAGGGGCGCAAGTGGCCCGGGCCTCGGCGCCCTCCCTCTTCGCATCGGCGCGGGGGCGCGCAGGGGGAGAGCGGAGAGGGGACGGGGCCACGGGCGCCCCCCAGCCCCGCGGCCCTCCCTCCGCGCCCCCGGCCCCCACCTCCCTCTCTCCCTCCCTCCCTCCCGCGCGCCCCGCCGCGTCCCCTCCCCGTGCAGCCGCGCACCGCCCTCTCCCCGGCCGGCCCGCCCCTCCCTCCCCCGCGCGCCCCGCGGCGTCCCCTCCCGGTGCAGCCGCGTGCCCCCGCCCCGGCCGGCCCGCCCCTCCGTCCCCCGCGCCCCGCAGCGCGCCTCCTCTCCCGGTGCCCGCGCGTCCCCGCCCCGGCCGGCCGTCAGAGGCGCGCGCTCTCGCGCGGACGCGGGCGGGCGGGGGCGCGGAGGGGGGGAGGAGGAGCGGCGGCCGTTGCGGGCCGGCCCGCGGGGCTGAGGCCGAGCAGAGCGGGGCCCTCGCACCGGCCGGGCGCCCACCATGCGGCGGCTGCGGCGCCTGGCGCACCTGGTGCTCTTCTGCCCCTTCTCCAAGGGCCTGCAGGTAGGCGCGCCCCCGGGCCGGCCCGGCCAGGCGCCCACTCCCGCGCGCGGGGCCCGGGCTGCGGCGGGGGCGTGCGCGGCCAGCCGGCGTGGGGTGGGGGGCCGTGGCCGGATTCGGGACCGGAGGGGAAGGAGTGGTGGGGTGCGCGGACCTCGGCGTGGCTGGGGGCTGGGAGGGGGCTGTGGGGGCCGGGGTGGCGGGTGCTGATGGGGCGAGCGGAGGCTGCGCAGTGGCGGTCCCTGCCCCCGGGGCCGAGGAAGGCCTCCCCCCGCCCCTGCGGGCGGGACCCTGCTCCCAGAGGCCCAGAAACCACACCAAGTCCGTTCCTTTTTCCTCTACTTAAAAGATAATGTTTGTTTTTTTGGTGTGGAAAACTTGGGACACATCAAAAGCCCTAAGAGGGACATAGCCTCCCACGCGTCCTTCTCCAGCCACTGAGCTTAGGGGTGTGTCTTGACCCCACCATGACCTTGGCCAAGTCCCCTTCTGCAGGGGAGGCCCTGGCTGCCTTGGGTGCCAGCTGTCGGAAGCCCTGTCACCTCTGCTTTCCGTGGTCCAAGCCAGGCCCGCATCGGAGTCTCAAATCTTCGGGCCCACCCGATGACCCGGATGCCCTCCAGGATGGCCTTGTCAGAGCAGCCCGCACTTCCCTGGCCTTCCCAGGGCTGTCCTGGGGCCACAGCAGGCGGGTCCCTGCCAGGGTCGTGCCCTTGGCCCTGGGCCTGGTTGGCCTCAGCTGCCCTCCTGGGAGAAGGGTGGGAGCTGGGAAACACGCGGGTTGCGTGTCTGTGGCAGACGCCCTCCCTGCCCGCCGGGGGCCTTGGGCTGCATGGTGGTCTCAGCTCAGCTCTGGGCAAGGTGGGAGCTGGGGGTCCACCACCAGGGCAGGAGGCTGGGTGTGCACTGGCCCCCACCTTGTCCTGAGGGAGGGGCCTGGACCAGGCTGCTGTGGGGAGGCCCAGAGCAGGGGGCTCCAGACCCTGGGCACCGGCCTCCGAGTTCCGCCCAGATGGGCGGGAGAGGGGTTCCAGCAGGTTCCCAGTGGTCTGAGCCCCAACCCACCCCAGTCTTAGTGTTGGGACACTTTGAGCCTCAGTTTCCCCGCCTGTGAAATATCCCCCTGGGTTGGTGGTTCTTGTAGGGCACTGGCCCGTGGGCCATTGACTGTTGGGCTGTTACTGCCCCAAGTGACCTTCCCATCCTCCAAGTGGCTCCACCGGGAGGCGGGGGGCCGGGGGAGGAGCAGCTGCAGGGGACCCGCCAATGAGTAAGATCTGCCCTGTCCCAGAGGCCACCCCGCAGTGTGGAGACAGGCCTCCCGGGGTCGGGGCAGGGGAGCGGCGTAGGGGTCAAGGACTGCTCCATGAGGAGGTGCCCGCCCAGTGAGGACCTGGGGGTCAGTCAGAGCTGGCTAGGGGGGGACGGTGTGCTGGGACAGGGGCCACCATGCAGAGGCCTGCAGCCTGGAGGCAGTCTGGTGGGGGAGCGGGCAGTGTCTGGGGTGGGCCCTGCAGGCAGGCTCCTGATCCTGCAGTGACTTTGTGAGGCCGGGTCCGCCCCTGCGTCCAGCGCTGGCTGCAGCCTGCCCTCCTCCCACTGTGCCCCAGGACCCCCAGCGCCAGCCTTCAGGGCTCTCTGGGAACTGAAAGCCCATGCAGAGGGAGCTCACCACGGCCTGGGGCATTGTTCCCCACTGGCCGGAAGAAGCCCGACCTTGTCCTGCCACAACAACCCCCAGCTCCCAGCGCCCCCCCCCCCCCCCAATGCTGCACTTTCCTGTTGTTCCGTTTGAAGAAATCAGACGGAAACAGGCGCAGTGGCAGGGACGTGGGCCTGAGGCCCAGCCCCTCACCGTGCCCTGGGCCAGTCCCGCTCTTAGTGGCCACTGAGGCTCCGAGCCCGTCCCCAACTCTAGGAGTGCTCCTGCTGCAGCCCCTCCCAGGAGGCCAGCCTGTGGGTGGGTGCAGGGAAGCGGGAGGGGAGGCCCGTGCCCTGTCCTCAGTGCAGAGCCAGTGGCTCCATTTCTTGGGGCCAGTCTCCAGCTAACCGGGACCCGGGACTAACCAGGACGGAGTGCTGCCCGGCCCACAGGTGGCGGGGCATGTGCCAGCAGTGGCACTGGTGCCTCCTCTTGGAGCAGGCTGGTCTGAAGCCCTGGCCATCCTGCTCTTCTGGTCCCTGGGGCCTGGCCCTTGGCTCTGGGGCTCAGCTGCCTGGTCAGGGACACTGCATGGTAACCCGCCCCCTCAGCTGGCTGCTTGTGGACAGTAGCCTGCGAGGCCTGTGCTTTGCCAGGGCAGGGAGTGGGGAGGGGAGGCAGTGCCCCTGGAATCCGGGCTTGGGGGCTGGGTGGGAGACAGCACCCCAGGCCACCTGCTGCAGGGCTCCGAGACCCTCCCACCCTGCGGTTCCACCTGTCAGCTGGGGAAACCTGGCAGAGGGGCAGCCTCCGTGGAGGCAGTTCCCCGCCTGCCCCAGACGCCTGGGCCAGAGCCTCAGGCAGCGGGGCCCGGGGGGCGGGGCTGATTTATTCTTTATTGTGGTAAATTAGACATAACATAAAACTCACCATCTTAGCCACTTGAAGTGCACAGTTCAGTGGCATTAAGCACATTCTCATTGCTGTGCAGCCATCCCCGGCATCCATCTCCAGGACTTTCTCATCTTCCCAGACTGAAGCTCTGTCCCCACTGAACACTCACCCCCTCCCCTCCCCAGCCCCGGCACCTCCACCCCACCTCCTGTCTCTGTGGAGTGGACTCCTCTCGGCCCTCATATGCATGGAGTGCCACAGGACCTGTCCTTTGGTGCCGGGCTTGTTTCACTCCATGTGGCGTCCTCCAGGCTCATCCAGGTGGCAGCCTATGTCGGGACGTCCTTCCTTCCTTCCTCAGGCCGTGTGATCCTCCATGGTTTGCATAGGCCTTGTTGTGTTTATCCGTTCCCCCACCGATGGACACTTGGGTTGTGTCCCCACTTTGGCTGTTGGGAACGTGCTGCCGTGGGTGCGCGGGGCTGCATGTCCTAAAGGCTCGCAGGGCAGCTGTGCTGCCCGTGTCCTGCCCTCTGCACGAGCGGCCTCCTGGCTCCGTCCACTAGCCCTGGTCTAGCCGGAACTTTCCACCAGTCAGAGGACAACACACATAGGTGGGGATTCTCCAACCTGACCTTGTGTGGAGGTTAAAGGTCATGAAATGAGGGCAAGACAGGAGGGAAATCTGTAAAAAATGCCTTTATTCAGCAAAATAAAGAGCTGCTTACCCTGAACCCCCCCCGTTATTTTGAAATTTATTTTCACCTGCCTGTGAGATTTAAAAGTCCGGGAGCCGCCAGTTGTCTGCCCCCACTCTGGAGTGGGCGTGCCGAGGGAGCCTGGAGATGTGCGGGGGGTGACCCAAGGACACCCCTGGGCATCAGCGGCGGGCAGCTGTGGACGCTGGGGCAGGGTAGGGTGCTGGCTGCTGGAGGGGCCGGCTGGGAAGGCTGGGGTCTGTGAAATGGGGTCCACACACCCCGAATGTGGCGCTTCCTCACGTTCCTCCCTTCCCCCGCAGGGCCGGCTCCCGGGCCTCAGGGTCAAGTGCGTCTTCCTGGTCTGGCTGGGGGTCTTTGCGGGCAGCTGGTTGGCGTACATGCACTACTCGTCCTATGCGGAGCTCTGCCGCGGGCACGTCTGCCAGGTGGTCATCGTAAGTGTCGCCTCGGCTGGGCTCGTGGGCAGGTGTGGGCGGCAGTCCTTGTGCTCCTCCCTGCCTGGTGCCTGCTCCTGGGCTGTGGGCCCCTGGAGGATGTGGCTCTCCATCCTCAGAGGCACCCGCGTAGTGGGTTTTAAGGTGGATCCCATTGCACCGTGCAGAGTTGCCTCTGGCTGGATGTGGAGGAGACTGGGGGTGGCGGGGAGGAAAGGGGGAGGCTGAGGACAGGCCACTGCAGCTGCCCAGGAGGGCATGGGTGGGCAGCCGGGGACAGAAAGACAGGGCGCACTCCAGAGATATTTGGGACGGACAAAAGTGTTAGCAGGGAGACTCCGCCGTGGGCGGAGGGCTTGTCGGGGCAGCAAGACCTGGGAGGCAGGAGCTGGGGACTGGCCAGGGGGGTGCAGTGAGCAGACAATCCGAGCGTCCATAGGAGTTTCTGAGCCCCTCACGTGTGTTGGCAGCAGACCCCCAACGTGCAGAGGACTGAGGGGGCCGCTGGGGAGCAGGGGAAGAATAGGCCCCTCCCCAAAAGAAGAAACTGCAGCTTCCATTTTCCCAGGGTGCCCTGGCCTTCCAGCCAGCGGGGGTGTCTCCGGGCTGCTGGGAGCCTTCCTGGAGGTCATTGCCATGGCCAGCTCTCCTGAGGCCTGTCCGCGGGGCTGTGGGGACACTCCCTCCTTTCCAGCCTCGTGGGGGTGTCAGCCATCTCAGGTTCCACAGCTTGTCCAAGGCCACACAACAGGAGGTAGGGGGCAGGACCAGGGGTCACAGATCAGCCGCTCGCAGGCCTGGGGGGCTCGGCCGGGGGCTGCCCATTGAGTTCCCAACACCACCCCATCTGCAGATGGAAACAGGCTGTGATGTGAGGTGACTTGCTCATGATGGTCACAGGACACCTCAGGCCGCGGGACCCACTGCCCGCCTCAGCTTCTCCAGAAACCCCTTCCCCAGCCCTGGTGGGCAGCGTGGCGGGCAGCGGCTGGGGGCTGGCTGGGTGACAGCGTGCGCCAGAGCAGAGCAGCCTGCTGGCCCTGGGTCGCCCCTGCCCGCCCACGTTCCCTGGCAGACCAACCCCCGGAGGCCCTGCAGTTCCGCGGGGTTTCGGGGGGTCAGAGAGACGACCCTTTGTGGTGGCGCCTCCCTGCGAGGTGGGGGACGGAAGCGTGTGGTTTTTCTTTGTTTTCCTTGCTCTCCTGATGAGCCGCTGTCATTCTCATGACACCACAGCACCGATGCCTCCTTCCTGGGTCACACTGCTGAGTCCAGGGCCTCTCGGCTCAGTGTTGTTTCTGTCCTGGCCCTGTGTCCCGGAGGCCCCACCTCGCTGCCCTCCCTCCTCCCCATGCTTGAGTGGCGCCATGTTCTGCACACTCCTTCCCCTCTCCTGCCTCCAGCCCTGGCTCCACCAAGGGCCTGGGCTCCATGGCAACGCATCTATGGCACCAGGAACTCACTCACACTCGCTCCAGACGGCCACAACCCCCCACCGGAGGGCAGAGCCTGGCTCCATCCCCTCCAGCTTCCCTCGCCTTCTGCTTGGGTCAGCCCAGCCCCCTGGGGTGCCGGGGGCTGCAAGGCCCTGTCCAGAGCTGGGGAGAGGGCTGGGCGGGGCAGGGGGAGGCGGCAGCTATGCCGAGGCTGACCTAATTCCTGCTGAAAGCTTCTCCCTGTGCATCTGGCTAATGAGGGGGCCCCGCAGGCGGGCAGGATGAGCCTGAGGTGACAGACAGCTGTGGTGACACCCCCGTCACACCCCGCAACAGAGGGGCTGGGAGGAGCCTCCCCATCTTCGACCTCCTCACCCGGCTGGCAAGCTCCCTCACAGCAGTGGAAGTGGGTGGCGCCCTGTGGACCCAGCCGTGGCCCTGGGCCTCTGCAAGGCGCACTTGGGGCGGGGGCGGGCCCGCCTCATGTCACGGGCCCTGCTGCTCCTGCTTCAGTCCCCAGGGAAGGGCCAGGCTGGATGAAGACAGAGGTCGAGCCGGGGAGAGCTGGACACCCGCTCAGGAGCAGTTGTGCCGATGAGAAGCTTGGCATCTTTCAGGACGATGGGGACGTGTCGGTGGGGGAGCTGCTGGCTCTGGGAGGAGCTGGTGGCTTTCAGGCCGCAGTGAGCATGAGGCCCCCAGGGTGGCTCAGTGTGGCTGGAGGCTGCCTGCTTACCAGCTGCAGCCGGCTGGGGCCCCTCTGAGAAGTGGCGTGGCCTAAGAACCAGGGGGCAACTGGCAGATGAGATGAGGACCTCAGCCTGCCCACCCAGAAGTGCAACATGCAAGGGTGGGGGAGGGAGGCCCCTCCAGGGGAGGGCTTGGAGCAGGCCAGGGGAGGAACTCCGAGCCCCTGCCTCCCTGTGCCACTTCCTGGCACTTTGTCCTCTCCTCAGTGTGACCAGTACCACAAGGGCATCATCTCGGGCTCCATCTGCCAGGACCTGTGCAACCTGCACAAGGTGGAGTGGAGGACCTGCCTCTCTTCCGTCCCAGGCCAGCAGGTAAGGCCGGCGGGATCGGGCTGGGGTTAGGCCCCGGGGCTCAGATGCTGAGGTGCAAGGCGAGGAGCATATCTGCCCGGAGGATCCCTGTGGCCCTGTCCAGGTGTACAGCGGGCTCTGGCAGGGCAAGGAGGTGACCATCAAGTGTGGCATTGAGGAGAGCCTGAACTCCAAGGCTGGGTCGGACTCGGCCCCCCGGCGGGAGCTGGTGCTGTTTGACAAGCCCACGAGGGGCACCTCGATTAAGGAGTTCCGGGAAATGACCCTCGGCTTTCTGAAGGTCAGTCGGCTCTGCAGGGGGCCATGTCGAGCTCACACCCAGGGACGTGCGCAGAGGGCAGGAGGCAGGCTGGGTGGGGGCTGTACGGCAGCCAGGTGCCTGGCTAGCCTCCCCAGCTCCAAGCAGACCCTCACTTGGGGAGCACCCACTAGGCATGGAGGTCCCTGTCCCCAGGGGGGCATCTGCTGGGGAGAGCAGGGAGCTGCGTGTGCATGGGGGAGCTGGGTGCTGCAGGAGTGAGATGTGAGAAGATGAGGAGTGACCCATCCCACCCAGACTGCCCTCACCTCTGTGCTGAGGTGCCCACCCCCAGGCTCCCAAGCACTAGTGGAGACACAGGGACACAAAGCCCCCTGAGAGGGAGCAGCTCTGGGAGAGATGCGAGTGGGTGGGTGGGCTTCGAGGAGGTGGCTGGGGGCCTCCCATGTCCCAGGTTCTCCCTCCATCTGTGTGGTCGGAGGCTGGGTCTCAGGAGCACAAGGCTGGCATCCTGCCCACTTAGAAGCACCTGAGGTCGAGGTCGAGCTCTTGCCGGCTCTGAAACGACCCGGTCTCCTTTTCTTCTGGTCCCAAATGTCAGGCGAACCTGGGAGACCTGCCCTCGCTGCCTGCGCTGGTGGGACAGGTCCTGCTCATGGCTGACTTCAACCAGGACAGCAGGGTGTCGCTGGCCGAGGCCAAGTCAATGTGGGCCCTGCTGCAGAGAAACGAGTTTCTACTGCTGCTGTCGCTGCAGGAGAAGGAGCACGCCTCCAGGCTGCTGGGCTACTGCGGGGACCTCTACGTCACTGAGGGCGCCCCACACGGCTCCTGGCATGGGGCCGCGCTCCCGCCCCTGCTGCGCCCGCTGCTGCCCCCCGCCCTGCACAGTGCCCTCCAGCAGTGGCTGGGGCCCGCGTGGCCGTGGCGGGCCAAGATCGCCATCGGCCTGCTGGAGTTCGTGGAGGAGCTCTTCCACGGCTCCTACGGGACCTTCTACATGTGCGAGACCACGCTGGCCAACGTGGGCTACACGGCCAAGTATGACTTCAAGATGGCCGACCTGCAGCAGGTGGCACCCGAGGCCGCTGTGCGCCGCTTCCTGCAGGGCCGCCACTGTGAGCACAGCTCGGACTGCACGTACGGGCGCGACTGCAGGGCCCCCTGCGACAAGCTCATGCGGCAGTGCAAGGGTGACCTCATCCAGCCCAACCTGGCCAAGGTGTGCGAACTGCTGCGGGACTACCTGCTGCCTGGCGCCCCCGCCGACCTGCACGCGGAGCTGGGCAGGCAGCTGCGCACCTGCACCACGCTGAGCGGGCTGGCCAGCCAGGTGGAGGCGCACCACTCGCTCGTGCTGAGCCATCTCAAGACGCTGCTCTGGAAGAAGATCTCCAACACCAAGTACTCCTGATGGGCAGCCCCAAGGCTCCCACACCAAGTGCGCCACTGCTCTGGCCTGGCCGTCCTGCCCTGCTCCCCCCCACTCACAAGGAGCCACTCTTGCCCTTGGGTCCCCTTCCCTCTTCCCCCTGCCACCCCATAAAGGACAGCACCACAGGAGGTGGGGGCCCTCCCTTGCAACCAGATCTGGGGCAGTCGCATAGGTTCCTTCACCCGCTCCACCCCTTCCCTCCCCATGTTTTCCAGGGCAGGAAGGAGGACCTGGAGCCTGACCAAGGGCTAGCTGAGGATCAGGCCAAGTTGGCTTTTGTTACTTTGAAGAATATATGATTTAAACACACACCTTTCCTCTGAGTACTTGAGTACCCCTCCATCAGCCACTCAGGCTCAGAAGTGGTGTCTTCTCACCTCCAGTCTGGACAGAAGATGCAGCATGCAGACCCCAGGGGCAGGGGGCCGTTCCTGACTCCCAGAGCCACATTCTGGGGGCCGGGGTGACTGACTGGGACAAGGTGGGCAGGGATAGGATGCTGGAAGCTGATCTTCCTGGCTCCTGAAGTCTCTGATGGCCAGCCCCCAAAGCTGGATTATGGCACGGTTCATGGTGAAGGTTGTGGACCACAAGAAAGAGGGGTTCTGGTAACAAGTGGTGAAGCACGGATTCACCCATTCATGAGAATTTCACCTTCTGCATTAAAAACTTTCTCCTATAACGCTTGGTACACAACAACACAGCCCCAGTCTAGGAATTACTTTTTTAAACGGATTTTAATGAACCACTAGAGGTAAAATGCATGATCTGAGGAAGAGCCCAGCATCTCATTTTCTTTGTCCGGCCCCTCCCCAGCAGAAGCCCAGGAGCCTGAGCCCCTGCCCCACGGGGGGGGGGGTGAGGCGCCACCCAGAACACACAGCTTTCTCATGTCCAGGCCCAGCTAATCGGACTGTGAAGAAAATGCAAGCCGAGATACAGTTTATCCAAGACCAATTTACTCTCAAGTTTTGCCTACACACTTTCCTTGAAAATGCATTAAACCACTCCTTCAATCTGTTTCACACCTTTTGTGTAAAACATTTTCCAAAATTTCGACTGTAATACCCGTGTTCTTAGAACTAACTCTTAAACTTCACCCTAAATGCATTAACTTTTTTCCATCTAGATTTCCCCCTTGTGGGGGGAAGAGAATCCACGCACAGTGAAGAACAGTTCAGGGTGCCAGGCTCGGGGCAGTGCAAAGGCCCTGCCTGCGAGATTATTCATCCCCGCACGCCCAAGGGCTGGAGGAGGAGGAGGGCGCCGAGATGTGGGGGCTGGGTAACACAGTGGCTGAGTCTGCTCGCCCGTTGCCCACAACAGATGGCACAGGCTGTCCCTCGTCCCCTGAAGCCGCTCTGCAGGGACACCCTGTCAGCTCGCTCATCTTCCTCCAAAAGCAGAGCTGAGTCCACAGTGGCCTCCCAGGTGCCTTTCTGGAAACACTCCTGTTCAAGGAAAGCACAGCCACCGGGCCCCCAGGGCACCTTGTCCTCTCCACCGCACTTCCTGTCACCTTTAGTTCCCTTGTCTTCTGGAACTGCCTTGGCCAACGCTACTCTAACAGTGCCAGGCGCCTCAGCCCTGCAGACCCCTCCCAACATGCCTACTTTCCGCCCAAAATCCCTTCCTAAGCCTACCGAGTCCTTCCCATCAGAGGACGCTTCACGGCTGTGATTTCCCCAGCTCTCTTAAACGCGCCCTGGCAGCAAAGTGCTGAGACAGCAAAGTGACAAGTCACATCTTCTCTGCTGTGTCGTGAGCCGGGGGAACCTCCCTCCCCTCCTGGCTCTCTGCCCTCGATGTGCTCTCCTGGAGGACCGAGGACGCCCACCTGCACAGAGACAGAAAATCTCTGAAATGACCCACTGGCCGCGCCTCTGGGGCTAGATAACACCCCCCACCTGGTCAACGGTCAAGGCTTTTCCTCAGCTTGGAGACCTCAGGACAGCAAAGCACGGAGGTTTCTGGAATGCGATGACACGGCTGCTGGAGCCACCTCCGTCTTCTCCCCACACGTGCCAAACCCAGCTCCCCTTCTGAACATTCTACTGGCCACCCAGTTTCCTGTCAAAAACAAACAGACACGGCCTCGTGCAGGTTCAAAGACTGAAAACAAATCCTCAATGCTATGAAAACATAACCCCTTGTAGCAACCTTGTGTCTGAAACAAGCTCCTAGCTACCAACCTGGAGGGCTGACAGCCCCAGCCCGAGCCCAGCCTGCATCCCCGACTCTAGCCCTCCCAACACCGAGCCAGATGCTGGGCTCAAAGCGGGTGGGATGTGTCCACCAGCCCCTCGTCGTCCTCCCTAGTGATCAAGCCCACTTATTCCCGCAATTCCATCGTCACCCCAGGCCACGCGTCACCTTGTGCATAAGCCACAGGGGACTCAAGTGCACAACAGAGGGGAGGGGGAACTCGAGCGGCTGCTCAGTCTTGTGCAGCCAGAGCAGCCGCCAGTTCAAGGGGATCATCCTCGTAAGAGCTGCACCCCTGCAGGAGGTGGATTAGGGACCAAGCATAAAGACAGCACACCCCACTCTGCTAGTGCTGCCACAAGCACCGCCGCCTGGGCAGCTCCTGCCCCTCCCGCGTCCACCTCTCACACCATGCGCACCAGGGCTGGTCAGTGTGACCCTAGAACCAAGCAGGACTGATCACACTCCTGCCCCGGCTGCCTTTCACTCACTGGGGGAAGCCAGCTGCCACCCTGGAGGACCCTCGGCCTCCTGCCAGCAGCCAGAGTGCACCATCTCGGAAGCAGCTCTTCCTGCCCTGGTCAAGCCTTCAGATGCCCCAGCCCCACGAGAACGCCAGCCTGAACGTCCGAGTCAGGCCAGCCCTAGCCACAGCCACAGCGAGGCAACCAATGTTTGCTGTCATAGTTTCTGGGCAGTTCATGAGGCAGCACTAACTATCCCACCACCTAACCTACGGGTGAGGGGATCCAGGGCCGCTGACAGCTACCCGGCCTCACGAGAGGACAGCAGGCTTGCTGCCACCCAGCTCCGCCCACGGAGATCAGGGCGGTTTCCCTCTCAGTGACACCACCAGATATGTGGCAATGTATCATACAATGCACTTGACAAACGTGTGCTCAATTCTCAGTCTCCTCTCGAAGGCACAGGCGCCACACCTGGACGCTGAGGAGACGTGCCCGCTGGGGGCCACCTGCTGTACCCGACGCCAGCACAAGCCTGAGCATGGCAGAGGCCTCAGAACCACCCACTGCTCACTTGGGAAAAGCTGCAGACGAGCGCCCCCCCCCCCCGGGCAATGCAACGCCAGCCCCCTCATGTGGGTGGCAGGGCCATGGCGCAGACCCTCGGCAGCCTATCCATGCGCCTTTGCCAGGCAGTGCCTTTCCCGGGTCAAGGGCTCATTGTCATTTCCAGGCGGCTGATTGGCCACCCCCCACTATGAGGATAAGGGTCCAGAAATGTTGTCAGAGCCCTCACCCCCCCCCCCCACAACGTACCTGTCCTGAAGCGAGTCCTGACGGGACAGCGCACACACCTGCAGATCTATTCCACTGAGCAGCTGCACAGCACCCGGCCGGCCCACAGCTTCCCGGGCCTTGGGATCTGAAAAGGAGAGAACAGTGCGCTGGACCAGGCATCTTACCTTTAACATGGATCCCCCGAACAGGCTTCAGGGAACCCAACCTGGAGATCCCGAAACTAATGGGATTTCCCAGCGGGGTTTGTCACCCTCAGCAGTGCCAACACTCGGGGCCCTGCAGTCCTACGGTGGGGCTGCCCCGTGCACTGAGGAGGTGCAACAGCCCTCATGCCCACCTGTTTTCCATCTGCAGGCATTGCTGCACAGCCCCCGGGGAGGAAGGGAGGCCGCACAAACTGCCCCTGGTTGAGAACCACTGATCTACAGCTTTTCGTCGATCCTCAAACGTAAATGTTTCAGGAAATAAAAGCAAAGTGTCTCACTATGTTTTGAATTTAAAATCAGTGAGTTCTCTGGCCGAGCAGATGGCTCTAGATCTGGTCTGGTGGTGATGGTGTCGAGCTCTCGGGCAGCCATAGTTACACCTGCTACCCCATGCCCCAGCATGCAGGTCTGGACGATCGTTTCCAGAACAACCGTCGGCCCACAGAGGGGCCCCGACTCATCTCAACAGGACAAACGCAGGAGCAAACCTCTGGCCTTACTTCCAGTTCCCACACTGGCCACACCACCTCCTGCTCCTGCTAGCGCCATGCCTGTCTCAAAAGCAATGATGCCAGAGGACACAGGCCGTTCACACCAGCTCCACGTTCTAGCCAGGGAGGCACGTCACATCTGCCCACAGACTTCTAAGAAGTCCCTTCCAGACAGACCTACAGGATTATCACTTCCTGGAAAGAGACCCTCCTGGTCAATCCCATTGTGTCAAAAGCTTGCCACATGCTTACATACACACATCTCAACCAATCCTCTGAACAAGCCTCATTTCATAGAGGAAGAAATACAAACTCAGTGGTTCGTGTCTTGCCCGGGTTCCCAGCTGCAAGCCTGGACGAAGGTCTGACCGTAGGCTACTCGGGAACAAACGCCGCCTGGCGGCAGATCTAGGAAATGTCAGGCTACAAACCATTCTTAGTGCTCACTGTTCTGAGCACTGAGCGTAGAAATAGCCACTTGCTCTTTGCCCCGACGTCACAGGTGCAGCAGAGCAGCTGCGTCTGTGGTGCTGGCAGGTCCAGCATCTGCAGGGCAGTCATCCCTACCCTCCACAGGCAGCCAGGCTCCGCCTCACGTGATGGAGCTGGCCTTTGCCTCTCCTCTTACCTTCGTCTGGATCGTGAAGGTCATTCATTCTGGCCAACGTTCACCCCTGGAGCTGATGTTCCCAGGCTGTCACCTTTTTCCCTGTAATGAGAAATAATAAAAACACTTGGCCCAGAATCAAGTAGTTAGGCGGTGCACAATGACATGTTGGTCAATGGACAACAGTGGTCGCAGACTGTTGGTACCGTACAGCCCAGGTGGGCAGCAGGCTATACCATCTAGGTTAAGTATACTCGACGACGTTCACAAAAACGCCTGACCACCTAACAACACATTTCTCAGAGCATGTCCCCCTTGCATTAAGCAACGTATGACTGTGTAATAGATGCTGACTGCCCTTGTTACTATTAACCAGATACCAACAAATCTTCCCTACTCCTCCTAGATAATTCTGAAACACCTGCCCGCCCTCGGCAAGGCGTGTAGCACAAATTAGCCACCAAGCATCCTACTTTATTCTCCCACCGGCAGTACTCAGAACTCACGATGCCACCATCACTTTTCAGACCCTCCATGGCCAGCCCGAAGTGAGGATCGAAGGACTGAGGCTGCCTCGGGCCAGCACCTGGCAGGTTGGTGTCTGGTGAACGTGGCGGCACAGCGCAGCCAGGAGGGTCCTCCTGAGAAGCTACTGACCAAGGGACCCGAAGTCCACCAAACAAGATGGGACAAGGTGACACAGGAAACAATGCTCTGGAGTTTTGAAAACTCTTGCGTGCTGGAGGAAGCTGGCACGGCTGGCCTGCAGAACTGTCTGTCAAGTTTAAATCCTGCAACTTTATTTCTAGAGTTTCCAGCTGCACCGCCCAGAAAACTTGTTTTTAAGCCGCAGAGTAGCTACCTGTGAGTGCTTTGTATAATTCTAACCCACCTAAGATAACGTGAATTATTTCAGACCGTCAGGTGGCATTATTCAGCTCAGCCCCTCAGAGGAAAATTCTGGTGCCACCATTTTTTCTCACTCAATGTGAAGCTCTCCAGCAAGTTGGCCTCAGTGAACCCCAACCGCATTTCCCACTCGTCGTGTGCCAGTGGCCCACCCCTCCCTCCCGCTGTCAAGCGCATGATAACCTCGTGATCTGAGGCCACGTGAGACCCAGGGAGAATCAGAGCTTCTACACCACAGGCTTCAGGTTGCCAGTGAACGACACCAACAACCCAGCACACTGTCAAGTGTCAGACTATTCATCATCCAGGCGTCCACAGGCCAGAACACTGAGCGTAGACAAGCCTCTCTTCTCTCTGCCACCCAATGACACAAACGTGACACCGCAGCCACATCTGTAACGCCTCTAGGGGCAGTGTATACGGGAGCTCAAATAAATAGTTCAATTTCTTATTCCCCGACCGTAGGATGTCATGGCAAACGGGTTGAATTTGCAAAAAAGTTATGCTTCAGGGGCGAACCTGTTGCAGCACCAACGTGTCTACTCGTCCGGGACCCCAGCATGTCCTTCCAGGCCCTTCGTTTCCAGCAGGCAAGCTCCCTAGAGGAAAAAAAACCCACGACAAGACTCTGACGCGACCACATGGAGGCACTTCACCCGGACTGTGTCTTGCCCATTTGGTCTCCTGGGAGACCCTGCACCAGGCCTACATGTTTCTAGGAAACTCCAAACTCCAAACCCAGTTACTCTCCCCCTGTACTGCCTGCTTAACCGGGGGTGCGTGGGAAAAGCAGGTGACAACATAGCGGCAGCGTATGAAATACAATAAAGTACCAGCCGCTGTAGCCCACCGCAGACATCAGGTGACCAAGGGACCCGGACTGTGAGCAGTCACCCGTCCCAGCAGGAGGCCACCTCGCCAAGCGGGAGCATTCCCGCTCCCTGTCGTTCAGAAACGGCCTAACTGTAGACAACGGGCAATAAGCAGTGGCAATCAGCCCGTTTCTTAGAATAAAAAGGAAAGCAGAGGAGCAGGAGCATGAGTAACTCTCGTAGCCTCAGTTAGAGGAGGCAGCCGGCGCTACAGGGTCGCCACCGCGCCCCGCCGCATCCGCCACGGCCTGCGGCCACCCCGCCACCCCGCCTGCAGCCGCGGGGCTGGGACAGCGCAGGGAGCGCGGGCGGAGAGGGTCCTCGGCCCGGCCCACGAGCCCGCTCCCCGCCCCGGCCCCCCGAGGGCCCCGCTCGGCCGCCCCGCCCGTGGGGACTCACCAGGCAGCCCCGGCGCGCCCCGAGCGTCCAGGTGCGGAGAGGCTGGCGGAGGGCGCCCGGGCGGTCAGCACCTGAGGGTCCGGCCCCGAGACAGCGCGACTCCACCACGCCTGCCACCTCCGCGGCCATCGCCGGAAAGAATGCGAGCAAGCGCGCCGCGCCTTTTATAGGGCGTACGGCGGCCCGCGAGGGCCAACCGCGCCCGCCCCGCAGCGCCCTCTGGCGGACCCGCCTGGCCGCGCCGCGCCGCGCCGCGTGGTGCTTCCCGGCGTGCGCTGGTGCCCGGGCTCCCCTGTCGCGCCCCTGGGCTCCCCTGTGGCGCCCCCGGGGCCCTTCCCAGAGCCAGCCAGGCCCAGCCGGCGGGAACTCTCACCCTCCTGCCCCGGCCTCCGGCTCGGTCCGATGGGGGCGATCCCTGCGCAGCCGTGGGTCCTCCTCCTACGTAGGGTGGGCCCCATCTCCCATGGCTGGCAGGACTGCAGGGGTCAACCTATGCAAAGCCCTACGACAGTGCCAGGCACACAAGACTCGACAGTGTCTTCCGCAGTCCCGTTCTCCCACCCCACGAGCGTCCCTGAAGCTGGGGCCACCTCTCTGTTCCCTGCAGCAGGACCTCCTGCTCTCTGGGGAGCCCTAGTTGAGCTGCTCCTCCGGCCCCAGTCCCTTGGAAATCTCTGCCCCGAGGCTCGGCAGAGGCCCTGCCAGAGGCTGCACGGAGGACGCTTTCCTGTAGGGAACTCTGCCTTCACCCCTTCCAGAGCCCTCCCAGATGCGGCTTCTGACTGGCACTGTGGGCGGCAACATTGTGCTTCCTCTTTTATGCAGAAGCTTTTGAGGTGGGTCAGGGAAGGCCCACCATGGATTCATTAGCTCCTGATGCTTCTCACAAGCGAACAAGTTATTGCTAACCTGGGCAGCTGTGGGGCTGCTGCAGGGTTGGTGAGACGAGGAGTCGAAAGAAAGATTTCTTGGACTCTCAAGATCTGGCAGTAGTGTTCTTTTTATTTAGAGAATAGTGTGGAATAGCATGGGGACAGGACCCATGGGCAGGCAGAGCTTCTGCTGCATGGGGACAAGACCCATGCGCAGTGAAGAGCTGTAGGCATGGGGACAGGGCCCACGGGCAGTCAGAGCTGCTGCTGCTGCTGCTACATGGGGACAGGACCCATGGGCAGGCAGAGCTCCTGCTGCTGCATGGGGACAGGACCCATGGGCAGTCAGAGCTCCTGCTGCTGCCGCGTGGGGACAGGACCCATGGGCAGTCAGAGCTCCTGCTGCTGCCCCGAGTTGAGGGTTAGGGCTAATTTTATAAGGCATAGGTACGTGACTTATTTTTACTGGAAAAAGAAAAGATGATGTAAAAAGTCATTAAATGATTTCAGTGCAGATGGGGTCTGGTTATTGTGCGGTCATATAACTTTAGATACGAATCTGGCCATATAGATCGGCATGTAGGGGGGGATGCCCTGGGCTTCTCTCCCTGGGGCAACCCTAATTCATACCATAAAAAAAGTCCACTGGGTCATATAGTTTGGCATGTAGGCCCGGTCACCTTGGGCTTCTCTAGCTGGGGCAGCCTTAATCCACATCAGGGCGACCTATGGAGCTGGCTGCACCTCAGTGTAAGTTCTCGCCAACGTGGCGCCCAGGTGAGAACCCTACAGGATTCTCTGTGATTGCCACTGTCTGCCCTAGGAGGGCAGAGGAGCTCCCGGCACCCACACCTGCCTCCTGCGTCTGGCCATTGGGGCTAGAGGCCGGGCGTCCCCTTTGGCCACCTGCCATGAGCATCCCCTGCAGTACCCCAGCCCTGAGCAGGCGGGGTGCCCTCCCCTTGGAAGTGCAGTACAGACAGAAGGAGCAACAGGGACCTGGCTTCCTGGGGACCTGGGGACAGGCTGGGCTGGTTTGAGAAAGGAATGAGCTCTCCCCTTCCATCCACCCCAAAGCCTGGAGGAAGCTAAGTCCCAGTGAATGGACCAGCTGGGAAGCTAGAGACCTGATTCTCTGAGACAGAAAAGTTTCCAGAACTCTGGAGAGGGACTTCCCAGGCCTGCCGCAGAATACCTTGTCTACCTGGACCCAGTGCTCCCCAACCCTGGCCCTGGCCCCGGCTGACTGACGTGCTTCTGTCCTCGAAGCAGTTGGCCACCCTGTTGAACTGGGTGACGGCGGTGCAGATGGTGGATCCCAGTGCTCCTTACCCTTCTTGTCCCGCTGGGACCAGATGGAGCCCAGGCAGTGGTCGGGCACCCCCTTCTTGAACAGCTCCTGGGGAGCAGAGGGAGTGTCACCTGGCCCTACCATACCCCAGAGCTCAGCATCCACGGTGCCCCCAGTCCTGGGCAGGGTCATTGGTCAGAGCTGGAGCTCAGGAAGCTGAGGACGTGGCTCGAGCCTGTAGGAGTCCCTGGGTTTGTTCTTGCCCACTGTGGGCTCCCAGCACGGGATGGCCCAGGACTCAACACTGTGGGAGGGGAGGGGCCCTGTCACCAGCCCAGACTCCCTGACTCCAAGCCCAGAAGGCGGCTCTCGCCTGCCCATCCGGAGTGGACGTCTTCTACTCCAACCAGCCCTGCACTCTGACCTGCTCTGTCGGGGACTCAGTGCTGTTTCTGCTGTTGGCAGCCCGGTCTCTCAGCAGCGGCCCTGGCCGGGTCAGCCTTGGAGAGTGGAGGTCCGCGCTGCTGAGCCCGTGCAGCACCTCCCTCCCTGCCACCACGGCCGCTCGGCTCATGAGCCCGTTGGGTGAAGACAGGGCGGCTGGGGAAGAGCTGACCGCGCTCACAGACGGGCCGTCCTGTGCTCGTGCTTATTAAAATCCTCCTCTGCTCAGGTCCCCCTTTGATAGCCATTGACGTGGGACTCAAATAGCCTCACATTTTCGGCCCATTCAGAGAGGCCCATTCACAGGCCTCTTCCCCAGATGTCCTTGTCACCAGTCTGGTTCCCTCCAAGTCCCTGGTCATCCGGATAAACCATTGGCCCCACACTCAGCACAGAATCTCTCATCTAGATGCTTCCCCTTCCAGGCAAAATGAACAGCCAGTGGCTCTGCGTGCAGTTCTCCCACTGGGAGGATGTCCCCTCACCGCTGCCCGTCAGGAGCACCCCAACGGGCTGGAGTGCGGCAGCTGTCCCCTCTGGTGGTGTCTGTGTTCCGAGCAGAACCATCTGGAATCCAGGCCTAGGCTTTCTCTTCCTTGTCAACTGGTCCGGGGAAGTCCTGAGGCCCGAGGTGCAGGCCGGGAGAGAGAAGGTGGTGTGGCAGGAGGGGGGACCGGGGACATCCTCCTGAGCCTGAGGGACAGGCCGGGAGAGAGAAGGTGGTGTGGCAGGAGGGGGGACCGGGGAAGTCCTCCTGAGCCCGAGGTGCAGGCTGGGAGAGAGAATGTGGGTCAGATAATGCCCAGTTCATGATGGCAGCTCAGATCACGTGGTCCCCTGGTGGCCCATGGTCAAGCATTCCTCCTCTGCCAAGGCCCAGCAGCAGGCCAAGAGCCATTTTGCCAAAGACAATATTCTGCAGAGGATGGCAGGGCTCTGCTCCAGAATCCCAAGGGCCCGCGCTGTGACTCCCCTGGAGGGGCTGCCAGAGGCCGCCAACAGCACTCCCAGCTGCCGCTGACCCGCACCACCGTTGGACCTGCCAGCTCGTGCGGCCCCAGTGGAGAGCAGCTTGCACAGTGGCCTGGACCTGCTGAGGAGCCTTCTCTCGTCTGGGCCCCATTCGACACTGGCAGCTTCTTGAGTCACTTGGTAAATGAGCCAGAGCAGTGTGCTCACATGAGGAACGTGTTTATTCCTAACTGAGAGCGGCCCACACTGGCCTTGGGTCCTTTTTTGGTTGTGGGAGAGGCCAGTGTCAACAATGTGTCCCTCACCTTGGAAGGGCTGTTTTGCCATGCCCACACCACGGGACCCCTAGAAATTTCACTGAGGAAGGAGGCCCCGGAGCTCTCATTGGGGCCATCTCCCACCCTCTGACATGCAAACGTCTTACCAGTAAGTCTAGACTAGTTGCTGCTTCTTGCTTCTTAGACCCCATCAGCATACTGTCCTCAATGAAATGGACCAGTGTCATGTCTTGTGGAAGGAAAGGTGCCTGGGATCCCTGAGAACTAAACTGTGACATCAGGCTGCGGAGGTAATGTACCCCTCAGGCGGGACAGTGCCAGTGTGTCGCTGACTGGCCTCATAGCTGACAGCAGGCTGCTTCTGGGGTCTTTGCTGAAAGGGATGGGAAAGGTGGCGGCTGGATCAGGGGTTGCATGCCGGGTGGCAGGGGACGTGCTGATCGGCTCAGGCAGTGAAGCCACACATGGTGCAAGCAGCTGCCAGGGCGGGTCATGCCCCAGGGAAGCTGCTGTAACCGCGGCCACCCTCCAGGGCCCACAGTCTGCGGCACAGGCTCCATCGGTGAGAAGAGTCAGTCTAGCCCTTGCTGGCGGCACTCACCTCTGTTCCTCCGGGAACGCGGTGTGGCTTCTGGTTGGCTGTTTCCTCGGCTGAGGCAGTGCAGGAGGGCGGTGATGCTGGGTCCCGAGGAGAATCAGGAGCGCCTTGCAAGGCCCCTGCTGCAGGGGCTTCATTCCAGTGTGCCCAGGCCAGGCAGGGTTCGTGTCCTCCGGTGGGAAGGAGCGGCCTCCTCTCCTGGAAGGAGCACTCCATGGAGGTGAAGGG
Organism: Equus asinus; assembly: GCF_041296235.1. NCBI lineage: Eukaryota > Metazoa > Chordata > Mammalia > Perissodactyla > Equidae > Equus > Equus asinus. Next base: position 11,767,089 of record NC_091799.1, read on the forward strand.
TCCGTAACCCCGGCTTCATCAGCATCCTCCCAGATGCCCCGTTCTCAGCATCTGGTCCCACTGCTTCCCGGTCAACACCTTCACTTTGGCAGGAGGGAGACCTCCCCTTGAGGCTGGGATTCCTGAGGTTGTTGTTCAGCCCCTCGAAGGGTGAGGCTCTGTATGGGATGTGCCTATACGGGCAGAGATTTACCTTAAGGAAGTAGGTCATGTGACTGTGGAGGTGCGAGTCCAAAATCTGCAGGGCAGGCCACAGGCTGCAGACCCAGGGAGGCTGATGTTGAAGCTTGAGTCTGAAGGCACTCTGGAAGCAGAATTCTCTCGTTCCAGGGGGACCGCAGTTGTTTTCTCTGAAGACCTTCAACTGATTAGATGCAGCCCACCCATGTGATGGAGGGTTGTGCTCACTGATGAAGCTTGACACGTGGCAGGGGTGAATTAATGTGTGCTGAGTGAAGGATGGAATGAGTGGATGAAACCACAGAACAGGAGTCCTTAGAGGATGAGCCTTTATTCATAGTGGGGTCAGAGGACATCACAGCACAGGCCTCAGGTAGTCGCACGGAGCGTGTCCAGCTGTCCTTCCGGCACTGAGCCTCCTTCTCCTGCGACGTGCTGTCGTCCTGGATCTTCTTCAGCTCCTCAGATAGCAGTGAATATTCCTGGGAGCAGGGCAGCAGGAGGGTGCCTGAGTGCCAGGACCCTGTGGCCTGGAGGACCGCCGTGACAGCTCGGCAGGTGACTCAACACGCTCCAGGCACTGGACAGAGATCCACAAGTCATTCCTCAGGGAATTCTCCCAACAACCCATCAGGAGGCCCATTATTTCCCCATTTCACAGATGGGGAAACTGAGGCTCAGAGCCTCGCCTGGGGTCACCAGCCAGAGAGGGGCTGAGCAGGGACTGGAACCCCCGCCTCCCTGACTTTGGGTCGTTCTAACTGCTGTCCTGCACTGTGGCCTCCTGAGGCTCAGGGGTCCTGCCTGCCTGCCTGGGGACCACACCCTCCAGGGTTCCAGACCCCACTGGCCTCGGGGGACAGAGCCGCCCCCTCTGCCTGGGGCTGGGCGTGGTGGCCCGGGAAGGGCTGGCCCTGGGCACCCTGGGCACCCCCAGTACCAGGGCCAGGCTATACCCCACAGGATGGGGTCTCCCTGGGCACCAGGACCGAGGCTTCTTGGACTCTGGAGCCCAGAGGTCCCTCCCACTGCTCGAGCGGCAGCCTCCTTGTCAGGCAGGCCCCGTGGGGTCTAACGGGCCCTGGGCTCAAATCCTGGCTCTGCTGCTCCGTAGGGCACAGAGGGGCAGGTCTCTAAGCCTTGGGGTCCTCTTGGTGAGATGAGGACAGCACCCCCCGCCGTGGGCTGTGGGAGGAGTCAGCGATAACTCGCTTGGGGAACAGAGGCCCGGTAAGGACCAGTCACCGTGCGCTGTTCCTGCGATGTGACCCCACTGAGAGCCCCCCGCTGCCCTCGGCCAGGGCCTCCCACCCCACAGGAACCCCTTCTTCCACACACACACATGGAGAGGGGACATAGGCTGCCAGGTGGGATCAGAGTGGTGGCCTGCTCTGGACTGGCCTGCCTTGGGCCTCCGTGTGTTACTTTGGGTCCCTCTGGGTAAAGGGCCAGAGGCGTCTGGGGTGAGACGGGACCCAAGTTCTGCACCGTCGGAAGATGCTCTCATCGCGGGCTTCCCTGAGGCTGCGGTCTCGGGACGTGGGGATGCAGCACAGAAAAATGCTGGTCACTCCACCGTCTCCAGCTAAGTGAGCTGTGGGGAGCTGTCTCTCGGATGTGGGTGCCTGGTCCCCAGGGTGTCATGTTCTGTTGGGCTCTGTGAGGTCACTGCCTGGGGTCCCCTGACCGATGCTTCCTCCTCACACAAGACCTCCCATGGTCCCCTGGGCTGCTGACTGCTCGCCCTCCACCCCACGCCTGTCCACACACAGTCACCCCAACACGGCCCACCCCACAGCCTCCGGGGAGGCCTGGGTGCAACCAGGGCCCCAGCTTTGAGGACGCAGAGCCAGGTTCAGACCTGGGTCCTCCTCCTCACCAGTGACGTCACCCTGGACAAGCTGTGGGCCTCTCAGTCCTCCCCAGTCTCCCCAGCTGCACAGTGGGGGTCGTTCTGGCATCTGCTTCCTAAGGACGTCATCAGGTGTACAGACCTGTCAGTGCGTGCAGTGCCTGTCAACCCGTGGGCTGGTGTCACATGTGGCTCGTGCACAGACCTAGCAGTGGAAGGATGACACAAGGGCTGGGTGTACAGAGAACGGAGCTCACACAGGCCTGGGTCTGCTCTGGGGTCTGGGGAGTCACTTCCCCTCCCGCCTGTTCCTGGTCCCCCCGGGGAGGGTTGAAATGAAGTGATACTCAGACATCGTCCCCCCAGCATACAACCTCCCAGCTCCTCCTATTCTGTTTAGACTCAGGTCCAGGTGCTCATCTCAGCCTAGGTGGGAGGCAGCCCCCACAGTGGCTCCCAGCACTCTGTGACTCTCTCTTTCTGACTCTCTCTGCATCTCCTCTCTGTCTCTGTCTCTGTCTCTGCCTCTGTCTCTGGGATCCACTGTTCTGGAGAAGCAAGATCAGATATTATGAGCTGCCCTATGAGGCCCCAGCTCAAAGAACTGACAGAAGGTCACTACCCACAGACAGTAAAGATCTGAGACTCCCCCCCCCCATCCAAATGGAATCCTGCCAATGCCCCGTGAATGATCTCAGAGGCAGACCCCACCCCAGTTGAGCCTCAGTTGAGACCACAGCCTCAGGCTCCTGGGAGACCTTGAGGCAGAGGCTCCTAGCTGAGGAGCCTGGATCCTGGTACAGAAGCTGTGAGATGGTCAATGTTCTTGTAAGCGTTAAGTTAGGGCAGTGCTGTCACACAGCGTAGGCAGCCAGTTCCTCCCTCCAGGCCCGGGCCTGGCCCTGCCCTCCTCCTTCCTTCCCAGACCTTGTCCTCTGCAGCCTGCTCTGGGGATGGCCTGGCCCAGGCAGCCCCCTGGGCACCTTGGGGACCCCCTGCCCATCAGCCTGGCATCTCTCCCCCTCCCCATGCTATGGGCCCTGCGTGCGGCTAGGGGACTGGATGTCCCTGCCCCATGGCAGAGCCTCCTCCACCCCTTTCTTCTTTCCCCCATCACTTCCCCAGGGTAGGCTCCCCTTCTGACCCCCGGCCGGGCAGTCAGAGTGTGTGTGTGTGTGTGTGTGTGTGTGTGTGAGTGTGTGAGTGTGCCCATGTGGCGACATGGCCATTAAAACACAGATGGAACAAAACCAAATGCAGATGCTGCAGGCAGACCCAGCCTTGGGGACAAACTGAATCAGGATGTCGTGTGACGTGTTTCATCATGTGGAAATTAATAAAGAAACCTTAACTAAACTGGGTGGGGAGGGCCTGCAGGGGGAGCTCTCATACCCCATTACACACATCAATTGCACAGAACAGGAAGAGACACACACTTGCATCTTGGACAGGAAGTAAAACTACTTTACTACAGAAGGAAGATTTCTCTGCCCACCTAGCAACAGCCCAGCCAATCAGAAACCCAGCAGCCCAGCCAATCAGAAACACTGCAGCCCAGCCGATCAGAAATGCCACAACCTAGCCAATCAGAAACACTGCAGCCCAGCCAATTAGAAACCCTGCAGCCCAGCCAACGAGAAGCTGTTGCTGCCCTGGTCTGATCCTCTCCCCAGCAGACTTTCCTTTAGAGCAGCCCCGCCCTCTGCCCCTTTTCTCTATAAAAGCAGCTCCTTCCTGTGTTCTCAGATTTGCTTATGGCGCACGGTAGTTTGTGTATCTGAATTGCAATTCTTTTGGCTGTTCCCAAATGAATTCATTTTGAGGCTCTGCAAGTCAACGGTCAGGACCTCTGAAAGATTTAAGGTGTGCCAAGTAGATTTTCGGGCTGTCCCAGAGGGTTCTAGGCTGCTTGAGACACAGTCCCTCAGCGGGCTGGTGACCCCAAAACTCTCATAATCAAATCTGGAGAAAGAGGCAGTTTCCTAAGGAACTGTGGATGTGGTTTTTAGCACCTGGAGTAAATCAGAACCAGGTACATAGAAAACCCACAAAGCACTTGAAAGAGCTGTGTTGGCAAAAGCGGTGACTGGGTGGTGCAAAGAGTTCAAAGGCTCTGATTTCCACAAGGGATCAGGTGCAGGTCCCAGCACCTCCTTCAGTGATGGCCAGAGCGAGTGAGGGGCACGTGGAAAAGGAAGGGGGTCTCAGAGGACAGAGCCAAGAGGTCAATGGACCAGGACCCCAACATAAACTTCCGGGAACACCCCACCCCCAGAGTAACGAGACCCGGCAGTGTTGTCCCAGCGGGACTGCAGAACTGCCATGGGCCGCGGCTGCTGTGTCCCCCATTCTTCTTTCTCATGCAGGGCGTGTCGAAGTCATTTGCCCTCTGTCCCACCATGGGGGGTGAGCATGTGGGAGTCCGATGACTTCTCATTTAGTTCAAAGGCGTGCGCTCTAGAGGCGCCGCTGAAGGATGTAGACCCCAAGACCCCAGATTCAAGCCCGCTGCCCTGATCTGAGGAGGCTTGGGGGAGCGGAGACGGAAGGTGGGGTGAAGACACGACCCGCAGAGGTGGCTTGAAGGATTGTGGCCGAGAGTGAGAGCTGGTGCAGACTGTGCGTGGGGGCTGGCCCGTCACCCCTTCCTGCACCCGCGCCCTTAGCCGAGGGCTTCCCACTGGAGAAGCGAAGTGCATCTCCCGGCCTCCTGCCTTTGGGTTTGGCACTGTGACTTGACTCAGAGATGAGGCGAAAATGACAGTGCGCCTGTTCTGAGCCTTTAAAGGACTCGAGTTTCTTCCTGACCTGCTGTGCCTTCGTCTGTGCTGTGAGATGAACATGTCTTGGTTAGCCCACCGGGTAAAGGATGAGGGACGTGTGGAGCAGAGCCACCTCTGATGAGCCAGCCCCAACCAACCCACCTCCTGGTTGCACCTCCAACCCAAACTGCAAGAGCAAACCCAGCGGAGATCAGCAGAGCCGCCCAACAGAGACCCACCAACATCAGCCGGTCCCAAGCTGACGCCCAGATGGGAGAGCTAAGTGACCTTGTGTTGCTTTATGGCTCAGAGGCTTTGGGGTTGTCTGTTACACGGTAGTGGCTGACTGATTCCATCCTGTTATTTTCTCCTTAGATGATCTCATCCGTGCTGTGACGTCCATTACCAAATACAGATCAGGGACTCCAGAGTGTCTCTCTGCCACCTAGATCCCCGCTCTGAACTCCAGCTTCTACAAGACACTCCAACAGGGGGCCCTGGAGCTCCTCCAACCTCAGCCCCAGCCCTGCTCTTCTGGGGTTCCCTCTCCTGGGACTGAACCACCTCTCTTGCCTGCCTTTCCCACCATGATGTCGCCCTTCCGAATGGCCCCTGAGTCCACGTGCTTCCCTCCGTCTCCAGCATGGCCCCCAAGTCCACGCACCTCCCTCCGTCTACAGCACTCTGGGGTTCAAAGGTAGTTTCCTCTTCCGGGGATGCCCTGCTCCCCCAGCCCCACCATAACTTACTTAACTCCCCCCGCTCTCCCTTTCTTAGCTCAAATGCCGCTTCCTCCAAGAAGCTCTCCCTGACCCCTCATCCCTCACCTGGAGAGAGTCAGCCCTGCCCTTGTTCTGCACTTGTCGCCTCCAGATCTGTTTCTCTGAGTCTGTCCTCGTGTGCCTGGGTGTCTGCACGGCGTCCGCCTCTCCTGATAAGGCATCGGTTCTGCGGGAACTGTGCAGATTTGCTCCCTGCTCTCCCCCAGCAGCCAGCACCATGCCTGGCACGTGATAGGTGCTTGGAAATGTTTGGTCAAGAAGTGAACGGCTTCCTGAGGAAGTGTAGGATGTCAAGGACACAGAGAACAGTGGCATAGACTCTACAGAGAAGGCACATGGCAAGGATGACACTGGACCAGACCGTGGGCTATTTCACAGCAGATGGGGGACAGCAGCATCTTTCTGCCATGTGGTCTGGAGGACACAGGAAGAAGGGGTCTGGCTTGGCATCTCCTTGCCCAGTCAGCTCGATGATCATGAAAGATTCCCTTTTGGGCTAGAGCCGTGGCCCTGAGTTCCACACCTTCAATGTCCTGGGATCACCAAATGCTTCTCAACAAGCAGCTGGGTATGAGACCTGCAACCTGGAACAACACTCCAGGGGTCTAGGGGGACCGCAAGTCAAACCCCGAAGGAAAGAGTAGGCGGGCGGCTCCCTCTCACGGCAGGATGGTGTGCGCACAGGAGGCTGTGGGAGAGGAAAGAGGCGATGAGCGGGCTGGGGCCGCTCTCAGGGAGCCCACCTCTGCCCGTGACACGTGCTGGCTCGCCCTCGTTTCATAAATGCTAGTCTTGGGCACCGCAGAGGGCAGAGCCACGCAGCCCCTGGTCCTCTAGCCACAGCCTCAGAGACCCGATCAGACAGAGCATCTGTGCCCCGGGCACCGCCTCTCGCTCCCTGTGCAGGGCCTGCAGGGGTGACAAGCTGATGCTGGTAGAGGACCAGGAGGCAGGCATGGGGACGCACATGCAGGCGTGCCTTCACAGTTGGCTTCAGATCTTTAAAAATGTGGCACTGTCGTCCTCTCATCTCTCCTTCCCCATGTGAGTCAGCTCTCTAGTGGGATGGGCAGGTGGGGCCAGGACGCTGTTGTCCTGGACCCAGAGCCTTGCAACTGTATTTACCGTCTTTCGGGAGAATGGTCGCACTCTTTGAGAGCTCCAACATCTCACACGTGTCTACGAATTTTTTCATACTTGGGAAGCTGGATGTGGTCTGTCTGCCTGCGGTTGGAAAGCAGAGTCACGTCAGAGTTTCCAGGTCCGGCCATTTGGGGCTGCACCGGACCCCCACAGCCCACAGCCTCAGGGGGCATTTCCCACTTTCTCCAACTGGGCTGCTCATCCCACCCACTGGGGTGCCTGGAAGTGGGGTCATGCCCCTCCCCGACCCCGGTCACTTCCACACCACCCAGCCCGCCCCCAGGCAAAACATCCTCAGGGCTCCACATCCAGCCTTTGCTGTCACCACTGCCTCTCCTCCCCTCCTCCCACTGTCAGCCTGTGGGGGGCGGCTACTTTTGCTTTCTGACCACCCCCTTTGCAGTGGCCAGTGGCCTCCCCAACTCACCATGCTGTGGCCACCTCCAAGACTTGCCTGTGTGGTCTCGATGTCCAGGGCCCCAAGCTCTGTCCACCCACCTCAACCCAGCCCCACGTTACCCCTGCTGCAGCCTGGGCTGTGACTGACCCTTGTGGACTGCATGTTGAAGCCCTGTGTGATGGGGTCAGGAGGGGGGGGCCTTGGGAGGTGATTAGGGTCAGACGGGGTCGTCGGGGTCGTGAGTGTGGCATCCTTGTGATGAGACTGGTGCCCCTGGGGGAAGAAGGAGACCAGAACTCTCTCCCCTCACGCGAGCACAGCGAGAAGGCGGCCGTCTGCAAAGCAGAAGGAGGGTCCCCACCAGGCCCGCAGCGTGCTGGACCCTGAGCTGCTAGACCACGTGTCTGTGTGGAAGCACCCGGTCTGTGCTGGTCTGTGGTGGCACCGAGCTGCCTGGGCAGAGGCCTCCCTCTTGCCAATGTCCTCACCTCTGAGCTCCACCCTCCTCGGTCCCCCTCTGTCCCCCTCGGTGCCCCTCCCTGCCCGCACCCTCCGCACTTGCTGCCCAGGAGGCCCAGGCCGGGGGCTGGGGGCGGCCGGACTCACTGAAGAGCAGCAGGGTCTTGGAGGAGCGGCCGGCCCGGCCCAGGCGCAGGTGCACGAGGCCGGAGCTGTAGTCGGTGCACAGCACGCGGAAGCCCTCCACACCCTTCACTGCAGGGGCACAGGGCACAGAGCCGCTGCTTGCGCCTGGACCACCCGCCCACGCACTGGCCGCCAAGTTGGGGTCTGGAAGGGGTCCCAGAGCCACCTGATCCCTCTCTCCAGGCCCAGCCTGGGCGCACGCGCGCCATGTGGCTCTGGGAAGGCGAGGCCTGGGGACCACGGCCAGCCTGGCCACCCTGTGCTTGGGTGTCTGTCCTTCCTACCCACGTTCTCGGGGGCAGAGGGGCAGCTGGGGGCAGTCGGTCAGGGGCATCACGTCCAGTATCTCGGTGGCCTTAGCCAGGACTCTCCCACCCCAGGTCTTCCTTCGGGCCTGGCCATCAGACGTACGGGTGTTCCTGAACACGGCCTTCTTCCTGTCTTTCCGCAGAAGTAACGTGTGCGACTGGCACCCCTGCGACCTGCGGGGCAGGGGGTGCTGTGAGCTCGCGGCCAGCGAGCCCCTTCTTGGCTCAGTTGTTCTGGAATTTTCCAATTTGGACCAGGGTTGGCGGGGTCCCACGGCATCTGGGAAACGCTCCAAACAACCCCGCCTGCCGAGTGCCCGTGGTTGCAGAGGCCTCTCCCAGGCAGCCTTCTCGACTTTAGGGGCAGGAAGTGATGGGGGTCTGGCTGTGGGGATCCCTGTGGGATTTCCAGACCCACCACGGGTCTGGCTGACCCTCACCTGGGGAAGGGGAGACGCCCTGGGCTCTTTGCAGCCGGGGGTCTGCGAAGGGCGTGCCAGGACCCCGCCCTCGCGCACTCACCAGTTGAAGGCGAGGACCATCTTCAGCTGGCCCGTTTTGTGAACCCTCACCATGCACGCCCCCAGCTTCCTCTTGTCTCTGCTCGGCAAGAATCCTGGGGCATTAGAGGCGATGGCAAGAATGTACCAGAACCCTGCAAACTGCAGAGAGGGAGGGGGAAGCACAGAGGTTAGTTCCCAGCCAGGACCCCAGAACTCACGGGACAAGTGACACTTGCCTGAGGCCCAGCCCGCCTCCAGAGTCCACGGCTGCCCACCCCAGGCCGTGGAGGGCAGGTGCCCAGCTGGTCCGGCCCGAGGCAGCACAGGGCTGGGCTGTGGGCATCGCGTGGGAGCTGGCTTCTCGCGTGGTCCTCCTGGGGGCCCGCCCTTCCAGCTCGCCCCTGCACCCTGCCCACTGACTGTTCCTGCCGCAAACCCACGCTCCCACAGTCTTCTCAGCCTGCGCCCACAGCCGACCCCACCGGAACCTTCCACCCAGCCAGTGGTCTCGTTATTCCAGAACATGCTCTGCTGGTTCCACCTCCCCTCTGCCCACCTGGTATCTCCAGGCGACCTCAGGCCACACCTGTCTGGGGCCCTCCACTCTGCCCACTCGTTGGGGCTCTTGGGCCATGGAGCCCATGAACCTCCTATTAGCCTCAGGGTGCTGCCCGCTCTGTCCGGATGGCCCTTTGAAGATTTCTTCTGGGTGCCCGGGCGCCTGGCCCCGGGGACTGGGATCCCGTGACTTACCTTGTTCCAGTTGAGGTTGTGGACCTCCCTGGGGATCTGCTCCTGCGGCTGGGACCCCACAGCCAGCACCAGTGCCAGGGCCAGCATGGGCAGCAACCGCCCCGGCCCCATCCTCACCCTCCTCCCTCAGCTGCCCTGATGCTGCCTTTAAATCTCCCTGCCCACCTGGCCCAGCCGTGGCATCGGGCCAACCCGGAGTCTCGGGCCAGCCTGGGGTGGGCCGACAGGGAGGGAGGGGGCTTTGGGCCCTCCCCTCCCCAGACACAGAGGGCCGGCCCGGGCACTCAGCCCTCGGGGCAGCACAGCCGCCAGTGGGCACTGCCTGTCTGGGAGGCCCCTGAAGACAGAGCCTCTGTGCCCATTAAACGCTCACCCCTTCCCCTCCCCCAGTCCCTGGCACCATCATGCTCCCGAGGTCACTCCCTTGGGCTTGGGGTCACCAAATGTCTCTTGGAGCTGTCACACCCCTGGGCCTCCTGTTCTAACCCCCCCCCCCCCCAGGAGAGAGGCACATAGCGCAAGTTGACAAGAGAAAAAAACAGAAGTGTAAAAACAGCAAAGATGAAAGTCAACGACCATGCAGGCAGAGGACGTGATTGGATATGTAGAAAGCCTGAGAAAATAGACTAAAAACCAACTGTGAACAATAGAAATCCAATCAGTTATAAGGATATCAACAAATTATTAAGAGAAACATTATCTTTCATACATATGAGACCAACAAACAGTTACAAGTTATAATGAAAGTCAAGGCCTTGTTTGAAATGGCAAGAAAGATCGAGAGAAAGAAACCAGCTCCGGAGAGACCAGTGGAGACACACACACGGGAGCAGGAAGAAATGACAGCGAGGATGGAAATGGAAGGGAAGCAAAGTCAGAGGGAGAGTGGAGGGAAGAAGGGGGTTTGGAGACATCCCGGGGCTTCCTCTCCAAGCTGGGAATCGGCTCTCGGGCGGGCGGCAGCTGGGCCCTCAACAGGTAAGGCCTGGAGCCCAGAGCAGGGCAGGAGTCGGGCAGGAGCCAGGCAGGAGGGGTCCACTGCAGCTTCTTGGAGGGAGAAGGGCTCCCAGGGGCCCCCAGGCCCTGCATGGAAGGGCAGTGCCACACCCTGTGAGATGCCGCAAGATGCTGCTGGTCGGCCAGCGCTGGACCAGCTCCAGACGGGGGCACACAGTCGGGAACCTTCTAGCCTGAGGCCAGGAGGACTGTAGCCTTTGCCCCATGGAGGTTGGGGACAGACAGGTTTCCTCCAGGAATCTTGGCAGGAGACTAGCAAAACGTCCCCAGAGCCAGGGGCTGCCCGACCTACAACACTCACGGGTTGCCTGCAGGTGGACGAGCCTGGACTGGGCCCCAGGACGGGGTGCAGGGCCCAGACAGCAAGGATCCACAGAGCTCTGACAGCGGGCGGCTCTCCAGGATGAACAAGGTGCAGGAGGCGACAGAGGATGCCATGGACTCAAGACGACAAAATGTCCCTTGAAGAGACGGTCACAGGACAAAATGAGACTGTGGAGTGACAGCACACGGTTTACACATGGAGAAACTAGGGAGACAAGGTCGAGGAGAGAGAGAGAGCCCCCAGAGGAAAGAAGAAGGCGGAGAGAAGAGATCTCAGGGCCCAGAGCTGAGCAGGAGGCCGCGGGTGACAAGAAAGGGCCTGGGGGACGCTGAGGGGTCCTTGCGTGTGGCTGTTAGACATCCCAGAGGAGACGGGAGACTGTACAATCTCCCCAGGCTGCAGAAATCTCACAGGCGTTGGGGAGCGCAGGTTGAAAACGCTCAACATGCTGTAAGGCATGAGAGAAGACCCGGGCTGGGCACGTCCTGGGAAGCTTTTGGGCTCCAAGAACAGAGGATGTTTAGAAACTACTGGAAAGGAAGAATAGAGCATCTGTAGACTTTCCAGAGAAGAGGAGCGGCCCCCAGGAGCCCTGCAGCGCCCAGGATGCAGGAGGGGCATCCCGGGACACGCGGACACCGTGGAGGAGGAGAGCCGGCAGCTCTCACTGCCCCAGCGCGTCGTGGCGGAGGCCGGTGGCCGGGAGGCCTGCGACACATGGGGCTCAACCTTAGGGAGAGTCACAAAGCAAAGGGGCAATTAGGCAGCAAAAGACACCTCCTCCAGGGGCATTGAGGCAGGTAAACGCACCCACCCCACGCCCCCGCGTCTCTCTGTGTCACTCCCTAGTGGTTTTCTATTAAGGACTCATGGCTCCCCGGGTCATCCACTTCATTTACCCACAACCCAGTATACTGTGTGTCAATTTCTCCATGTGGTGGGCTGAATGGCAGTGCCCAAGACGTCCACACCCCAATCCCCAGAGCCATGTGCTACCTCACATGGGACAAGGAACTTTGCTGATGTGAGGAAGGTAAGGATCTGGAGATGGGAGGTCATCCTGGATTATCCGGGTGGACCCCATGCCACCACAGGATCCTTAAAAGAGGGAGGCGGGAGAAATAGAGAAAGACAGAAGAGACAGACAGAGAGAAGAGGAGGGGGCGGAGAAAGTACAAGAAGAAGGAGAAGGGGGTTCTAAGGACATGGGTGGAGGTCCAGGGAGGAGAGAAGATGCTACAAGGCCAGCTGTGAAGGTGGAGGAAGGGGCCACGAGTCAAGGAGTGCAGAGGCTTCTAGAAGCTGGAAAAGCCCAGGAAATGGACTCTCCCGGAGCCTCCAAATGGAACCCCCTGTGGACACTTTCGCTTTAGCCCCATGAGACTGATTTTGGACTTCCGACCTCCAGATCTACAAGGTAAGAAGTGTGCGCTGCTTCGAGCCCAGAGTTTGCAGTCATGGGAACTCACCCACCGTAGCGCTGACGCTCCCTGGGCGCAGGGACTGGTCACCTGGGCTCACGGCCGGAACTCCAGTGCGCGGTCAAGTCCTTCGGTGTGCTACGCTGTCCTTCAACAATTCTGGGATGCACGGAGTCGTTGAGTCTCTTCAGCTCTCAGATTATGGATCTTCCAGGAGGATGGACACTCTGCCTCAAACAGGATCACTCTGAGGGCTCCGGGCGGTGTGAGGCCTCAGGGTCCAGGGCTCAAGAGGCTTGGTCCACCTTGGTTGGGTCCCTCCCTCCGGCCTGGCCGGGGTTTGGGACCCAGGCCCCACTTCCCTCTCTGACGCGCTGCCCCACAGCTCTCTTCCTCTCGCCTGTCCCTGGGCCTCAAACAGCTTCAATCCCCTTGGCAGCTTCAGCCCGAGCCCCTCTGAGGCCCCTCTGAGGTCATTCTCCTCTCACACGGGCAGGGTCAGGCACAGATGTGAGCCCTGCCAACATCCAGACGGTTCACGGCTGTGCGTCCCTGGGCGTCTGGCTCTGCTGGGTGCGGACCCTACACAGAGAATGGGGACATTTATGTGATCTCAGGTGAAGAGGTCACCTCGACCACCCCTGCCCAAGCCGCCAAACCTCCCCAAACAGAGTCACCCCCTCTTCCCTCCTCCCTTGCCCGAGGGCACCTGACTTGCCGTCTTGGAGATCCTCCATGAGGAGCTACGTGGGACTCGATTCTGAAGATGCTACCCCAGGAGAGCTGCGTGCTCACTCTGGGTGGAGCTGAATTTGTCAGTGCGTGTGTGCGTACCAGAAATTCTGGATTTCACAGGCGGCCTGGGCAGCCGGCAGCAGCTCCCGCAGGCTGAGAGCTGCCTCATGGTCACACTCAGAGGTCGAGTTGCCAGAACTGCTTTTAGCATAAAATGGAGAAAGTATCCTGCATTGACCAGAGAGTCAGGAGGGAGGAAGCATGCAGCCATCTGAACACAGTTTAATACAAAGAATTGATAATTGGTTACATGGGGGTGGGTACGAAAGGTGAAGAGAGCTGCCCAGGGTACAGAAGCAGCAGGTGTCGGAGTGCCCTCCCCCAGGCAGAGGCCGAGCACCCCGTGTAGGAACAAAGGCAGACGGGATTCAGACCTTGCAAGAGGGGGTGACCATGGCCCCTGGAAGGCAGAGAGGTTACCATGGTTGGGTGGTGGGTAAGGGAGCCCATGGAACTCACTGGAAAGCCGCCAATGGGGATGCTGCTGAACTCACTGGGTGAACGCCCCTAGGTGTCCTGTTTGCCAGCCCAGCATCACAGGAGAAAGAAGAAGGAAGAAGAAGAAGAAGAAGGAAGAAGACGAAGGCGGACACCCTGGAACCTGGAAGGGGCCCCTCCTGCGCAGTGCTCTCCTGCCCCCTCCACTGATGAGCCTGACACAGGCGGCTGTGGAGGAGAAGCATCCGCAGGCTGCGGCCGCGGCATCACCTGCAGAACCAGGAATGTGCATTGGGACCGACGGGCATCATCCACACGTGGGCAGAATCAGACGGCGAGTGACAGCACGTGGGGGCGCAGGCATCGTGTGCAACCTGCATGCTCACGCGGCTTCCCCGATTGTCGACTTCTCATCCTTATTATTTCCCTTCTCCTACGTTGGGCGTAAGTTGCTTTTTTTCTCTTAGGGTTAAGGCTTTGCCCGTTGACTTAAGCACGTCTTTTTTTCTAACAGAACCATTTAAAGCTATGAGATTTCCATCCCTGTGGCTTTGGGTTCCGTGAGATTCGAGCTCTGGGTCCCCGCGAGGGGAGGCACTTCCACCAGCAGCCACGGCACGCGCTCCACCAGACCTGCCACGGTGGCCTCCACCAGGTCGTTGTTGGCTCCTCGTGCTGGTGGACCAGCAGGTACAGAAAGGAGTTGCTTCCTATCAGCCAGCTGATTGGCCCTGATTATTGTGAGCTTCTCGAGTTGCTGCCACTTCATAGAGGCAGAGGGGAGCAAGCCTGGAAATCGGGGGCTCACTGGAGCGCCTGCGGTGCTCCCACGCCCAGGGACCACGACGAAGCAACTGGAGGGGCCCTAGTCCAGGAAGAGCTCAGAACCAGGGCCTTGGACCCCCAGAGGTGAGTGTACGGATCAACCCCACCCCCCTGGCAAGCAACCTCAAGAGTGAAGGGGACCCAGACATGGGACAGATGCCAACGACATCTCAGAAGCCATCGCAGAGCAGGGGCTGCCGCTTCTCCTGCTCATCTTCACACCAAAGACCTTTTCCCCTCTGAAAGAGCTGTGATGGCCACATCTGTGATGCTTCATGATAGGGGCTTGGGGCTGAGTGTGTCTGAGCAGTGTAAAGGTCGGGGGAGGCAGTAATGTGAGGGCCCCACCCTGTCCCCCAGGCTCATCCTTGCTGTGCACAGGCAGCTCCCTACTGCGAGGCCCTGTGACTCCTCGCTTGGTGGCCTTCTCTGGGTGCAGGTGCACGCTCAGGCCAGCACAGTGCAGACCAGATTGCTGGCTGGTCACGTCCCTGGGTCAGCCCTCAGCCAACCACAGCCCAGACTGACAAGTAGAACGATCTGAGTGCTCCGCGCGGGGTCGGACTCTGGGGAGCCCCACCTAGGACCCCACGTTCTGTTTCCTCTTCATCGTGACTCTGCACAAAGCTGGGTGAGATTCCCCAGATCAGCAGTGACACGCAACTCCACGAGCAGATGGAAGAATTTGGTGACTTGGGCCATTTCTTATCTGAAGCAAGCCCTCTTCTTGGGATTGTAAAGTGCAGGTCCTTTACTAAACGGCAGCAAGTTCCACTTCCCTTCATGGCCAGGCAGCTAGCACCTGTCCGAGCCTCCCCCAGGTAGCACTGTTACCTCTGCCCAGACCACGAAAACAGCCCTCTGAAGGGGACCAGCGGCAAACATGCTGTCGGTCAGTCAACACCCCGAGGAAGGTAATGGCACTTGGTGGGCTTCTCACGCTCATAGCTTTTGTCTTGAAGGCAGGCCCCTGTCTCCACCAGGAGGAGCAGATAAGCCTCTGGTAGAAACCCTGTGATCTTGCTGCCTTCAAGAACCAGAGGACAGAGTCCTGGGTAAGTAGAGCTGCAGGAAAGTGAAGGAGGAAATCCTGGAAAGCAGAGAGCCGGAGAGGGAGAGCCCCAAGTTCTGTGCATAAGCTGCCCCCATCTCAGGCTAACCCCTCAATCACGGGCGCACAGGGCAGGCCCCAGGGAGCCCAGCTAAGGCTGGAAGAGCCGAACCGAGATGTGAGCTGAACTGCCACCAGTGCAGGGGAAGCAGAGCTGGCAGTTTGAGCTCAAGTGTCACAGGTCCTTGACCCTGACCACACGACCACCAGAACCTGGCTTCGTGGGCGTCAGGCCTGCAGAAAGCCCCCAGAGGACCCTCGGCAGAGTGGCAGCACCCAACCCTCCGCCTGGACCCTCATGCCCATTGGACTGCACCACCCACCACAGAGAACGAGGATGCTGCTGGGTCCTCCCGCCCTGCCCGCCCCAGCTTGCCTACATCCTCCTCGTTCCCAGCCCACCCGACGGACCCACAGACAGGCAGAGGCACCGGGAACTGCTGAAGCTCTTTATGCGTAACCAGGACGGGGATGCAGGGCTGGGGAGGAGGGGGTGGGGTGCAGGAGGGGTGGCAGGAGGTGACCCAGGCCCCCTGGTCAGGGGCTCCTTCTGTGTCTTGCAGGACGGAGGGTCCTGGTGGTGCCGCCTCAGGGCTGCTGTGGAGCCACGGTGCCCCCCGTCCTGGAGAGGGGGGAGGGTCAGTGAGACCAGGACGGGGGAGGCCTGGAGGGGCTGCCGTGTGGGAGCAGGTGCCGAGGTCTGGGGGTGCCGTGTGGGGGCAGGTGCTGGGTTCTGGGGCTGCCGTGGGGGCAGGAGCCAGGGTCTGGCGGCTGCCGTGTGGGAGCAGGTGCCGAGGTCTCGGGGTGCCATGTGGGGGCAAATGCTGGGCTCTGGGGGCTGCCGTGTGTGGGCAGGTGCCGAGGTTTCGGGGTGCCATGTGTGGGCAGGTGCTGAGTTCTGGGGCCACCATGTCGGGGGAGGTGCTGGGTTCTGGGGCCGCCGTGGGGGCAGGCGCCGGGTTCTGGGGGCTGCAGTGTGGGGGTGGGTGCTGAGTTCTGGGGCCACCATGTTGGGGGAGGTGCTGGGTTCTGGGGCTGCCGTGGGGGCAGGCGCCGGGTTCTGGGGGCTGCAGTGTGGGGGTAGGTGCTGTGTCCTCAGGCTCTGGCCGCTGGATCTGAGGACCTCGAGGGGACCATCCTGTAGGTTGCCCACAGCATCCATGTTCTCGTATGAAAGTGTGTCGGGGCCACTTCCAGCCAACAGGAGGGCAAAGAGGGAACGGGGTTGCTCTCTGGGCTCTGGCTCTGCCCACCCCTGGGCAGTGACCTTGGGTAAGTCACTGAAACTCCAGTTTCCAAAAGGACATGCAGTTGGTGAGGACCCCAGGAGGTCTGAAGTACCCCGCTCATGGGTGCCGTATTTCTGAATCTTTTAAGCAGCTCATTGGGTAAACAAAGTCACGATGACTACTCAGGGGTGAGGAGGGATGTCACCCCTGCAGGCAGGCACACCGCGGTGTCAGGAGCTAGACAGTCTCCCCCAGCACCCCAGCCCCTGGAGCGCTCACTCCAGAGGGATTTCCTGACTGCCGGGCACTGCTTTGCGAGACCGAATCTGCAGGCGAGGCTCAGGGGCCCAGGTGACTCCAGGAGCAGGCTCTCCACCCGCCTGGCCGAGAGGGTCTCCTGTCCCCGTGAGAGCAGGGGTGGGAGATAGACCACACGTCCCTAATCGCTTACCCTAATCGCTTCCTGGAGAGCAGGTTTCTGCAGAAAAAAGGAGACACACACGGCTCAGGAGACCCCAGAGAATCAGTCGGGGCCGACACGTCACGTGACCCCAGGAAGGACATTTAGCGTTCTCTAAACTCGCTCTGCTGCCCGTCCCAGCGTGGGGCCCGGGCAGGATCAGGCGAGGGTGTCCTCCCTACCATGGCGCGTGAGCGTGAAGATCTTCTCCGGGTCGAACCCTTTGTCTCTCGCGAACATCTTAAAATCCTCCAGGGCCCCCTGGTTGTTCTCCGCGTCTCTTCCTGTCGGTGAAATCGGGAGACGCGAGGGTGAGGGGCAGAACGGGGGCAGGCTGGCATCTCCAGCCCAGCCTGGGGCAGAGATGGACCGGCCGCCGCGAAGCTGGGGCAGGAGACCATGCGCCCACGTCGGGGCTGGACCCCGAGGTCCCTCCGGCCGGGAGGAGGGCTCGGCTGGAAAGGGAGGACTGCGAGGTGTGAGCGCCCAGTGGGCACCGTGCGGCAGGCCTGGGAGGAACAGGGTGCTCTTCATGAGCACACCTGGGGGTCTCCTGGAGTGAGGACGACCGGCAGGACCTGCCCAGCCACAGAGGAGAGCACTTCCCCTTGGGGGCCCCTGGACCCCGTGCCGTCCCCGCTGGACTGACTTCTGCTGCGCTCCTGGCGGTGGGGAGCATGCAGGAGAGCCTCTGGGGGCCCCTTGTCTTCAGGCCGAGACAGTCCTGATGCCCCAATACCTCCTTGAGCTCCCCCCATCCAGGAATTAAACCCCAGGAGCTGGAATTTCCTTCCTGAGGTGGATGCTGCAAGGGGTGGTCCCTGTGAACGAGTGGCCCACCCAGTGACATTTGGATCCCTGTCCCCACAGTGGTCCTCTGCCCTCCTGTGTTCCCACTGCAGACACCGAGACTGGGAAACCCAGATCCTGAGCTCCAGGGATGGGAATGAGTGCTCCCTTCAGGAAAAGCAGTTGGAAGGAGCTGCCGGTGGCTTCTCCTAAGAGGAGGAGGCACGGGGAGGAGGGGGAGGGAGGAGGGTTTGCAGGCACTGGGATGCGGGACCCTCACCCACGAGCTTCGCCATCCGGATCTGCTTCCCCCGGAGCTCGCCTTCACAGTAAAGAACGTAGTGGTCCATCACGTTCGACGGCGAGATGTACACCACGCGCCTGCCCTCATCTGCGGAAGGACAGTGGCACGAGCTGAATAAGCCATGTGACCCTCCAGGAAGACCTGGAGCTCGCCCAGCGCCCAGCCTGGAGGACCCTCCAGTTTCCACATGCTCCCAGCTGCTCAGGCCGTGAGGTCTCCACCTCTTGAGGACCCAACACACCGGGAGAGCCAGAAAGAGGGTCACATCCCCAACCAACGGACCACAGAGAGGTTTCAGGGCATGGTGTTGGAGCATGGGGTGCTCAGTCCCCAACAACCAGGTGCGACTCTGCTCCTCGCCCCTGACGTGGGCAGAGCCATAACCCAGCGGGGCCCCTGGGCAGTCCAGTCCCTCCTGGGATAATGTGTCCCTCCTGGCTCTTAGTGTCAAGTGATCATATCTTCAGGGCAAACTGACCAGAGGGAGGAGAGGGTGTGCATTTAATGGGGTCAGAATGGAGCGGGGCTTCTCAGGCTAAAAGGCCTCCCCAGAAATGCGCAGGCTGCCCCCGGCTCCCCCAGTGTGTGGGGCGCCACCCGGCTGGGCCTCCAGGACTCACCGGCCGTGTATTTGCCGGGCTCATTGGTTTTCTCCAGCACCAGTTTCGTCTCCTGGCACTGACCGCTCACCCTGGAACACAGAAGCCGCGTAGTGATGCTGCCCTGGGTGTGCCCACTTTGGAAACACAGCCAGCCCCGGTAGGGCCCCCGCCTTGGAGCAGCCGCAGGGCAAAGCCCATACCGGTGGCCTGGGATCCAAAGTGGGCCTGGCGGGGGAGCACGTTTCTCCCACCTCAAGTCCAGGCACTGACTGGGCCTTCAGTCATGCGTGACAGCTCCCTGGGGCTCCCTCCAGGTGGGGGGTGGGGTGCAGCCCCCTCAATCAGCCAGCACTGCCCCTCACAGCCCACGAGGCCCATCCGCGGCCCCTCCCCTCCTCAGTGCCCTAAGTCTGGGGGTCTCTCCCCTGCACGGTGCCCCCGCATGAGGCACCCTCCATGGCGGTGCCCCCTCAAAGCTGCCAGGGCTGAGTGTTGTAGGAGGACCTGAGAAGGACACCGGCGTGGTCTGCCTGCCCCACAGATGCTGGTTCTCCTGGTGTGGGGAGGGAAGGCCGAGGGTCGTCGCCAGCTACCCAGCCGGCTGACACTCACTTCACGGTTGCTTTGGCCTCCAGGTTGCCCCCCTTCAGGACCGTGAGGATCATGGGAGTCACCAACTCAGGCTTCTCCCCGGGAATCTCCTGGTCAGCGGTCACGGCCTTCAGATACCATTTCCCTGAGACCTGGGGATGTTCCCTCCATCAGAGCTCTGGCCGACCCCACGGCCTCCCCCTCCCGCTCTGCAGCCCCAGACTCTACCTTATCCCCAGGGCTGGGGGCTTGGAGCGCTTCCCAGCCCACCACTCCACCCAGCACAAGCCCGGCACCCTCGCCAGACCCACCCAGATGCGGGCTCCCGGCCCCTGCAGGTCAGCAGGACCACCAGTGCCCTCGCTCCAAGGGGCCCTCTTGTGTCCTGGGGCCATCGGGCATAGACCCCTCTGTCTGACCGTTCCCTCAGGGCCAGGGGTTAATGCCTGATCCTAAAATGAGTGTCTCTGCCCCTCCCCACGCCGCCTCCAGCCAGCCTGCCCCATCTGAGCCTCACGTCCGGAGTCTCCTCGCCCAAGGCCAGGGGGTCCTGGGCCTGCAGGGCAGCAATGAGGCTGAGGCCGATGGTCAGGAGCAGGGTCTTCATCTCCAGGGGTCTGTGCTCACGGCCACCTGACAGGTCTCTTGCTGGGGTCGGAGAGGCTGTGCCGGCCTCTCACACAGCCACCCTTTATACCCGCTGGCCCAGGGTCCCACGGGAACTTGGCACAGACAATTGACAATCCCTTCCTGGCCATAAACCGTGGCCAATTCCGCAGTGGAGCAGATGAAATGTCATTATTGTTGGACGTTGCTGAACGGCTCTGGTTAACCACGAAGGGTCATCGAGGCAGCGCCACCATCTAGAGGGACGTATCTGCAGGCAGCATCCGGGAGGGGCAGTCGGAGTGCAGGAGTGGAGGCTTCCGTGAGCAGAGCCACCGAGGGACGTGAGCGGTGCCGGTGGCCCCCCTCCCGCCCGTCACCGCAGGCTGGGCTGACCTGCTCGCTGCCAGAGAGGATGTGGGCTGGACTTTAGAGCCATGGGCTTGGTCTCAGCTGGCCCTCCTGGGTCAGGCTACTTAACCTCAGATTCAGCATCAAGAAAGAGGGACCTACTATGTGAGCGTGACGACGGGTGTGTTTAAAGAGCATGTCTACACTCCTGACAAGATGTGCAATAAGTAGTCACTTTGACACACCCTCTCTGCTCCACGTACAGAGGAGCAGCAGATGAGAGATAAAGAATGCAAACCAGGACAGGTAGATGGAAATATGAACATATGTATACACACACACGTGCACACATATGCACACACATTCACACATGCCTACACGCAGACACATATGCACACAGACCCACGTGCACACACACACAGACACACACGTGCACACATATGCACACACATTCACACATGCCTACACGCAGACACATATGCACACAGACCCACGTGCACACACAGACACACACGTGCACACATATGCACACACATTCACACACGCCTACACGCAGACACATATGCACACAGACCCACGTGCACACACACACACACACGTGCACACATATGCACACGCATTCACACACGCCTACACGCAGACACATATGCACACAGACCCACGTGCACACACAGACACACACGTGCACACATATGCACACACATTCACACATGCCTACACGCAGACACATACGCACACAGACCCACGTGCACACACAGACACACACGTGCACACATATGCACACACATTCACACACGCCTACACGCAGACAC
Organism: Equus asinus; assembly: GCF_041296235.1. Lineage (NCBI taxonomy): Eukaryota > Metazoa > Chordata > Mammalia > Perissodactyla > Equidae > Equus > Equus asinus. Next base: position 11,788,093 of record NC_091799.1, read on the forward strand.
ATACGCACACAAACCCACGTGCACACACACAGACACACACGTGCACACATATGCACACATATTCACACATGCCTACACGCAGACACATACGCACACAGACCCACGTGCACACACACAGACACACACGTGCACACATATGCACACACATTCACACACGCCTACACGCAGACACATATGCACACAGACCCACGTGCACACACACACAGACACACACGTGCACACATATGCACACAGACCCACGTGCACACACAGACACACACGTGCACACATATGCACACACATTCACACATGCCTACACGCAGACACATATGCACACAGACACACGTGCACACACAGACACACACGTGCACACATATGCACACACATTCACACACGCCTACACGCAGACACATATGCACACAGACCCACGTGCATACACAGACACACACGTGCACACATATGCACACACATTCACACACGCCTACACGCAGACACATACGCACACAAACCCACGTGCACACACACAGACACACACGTGCACACATATGCACACACATTCACACATGCCTACACGCAGACACATATGCACACAGACACACGTGCACACACAGACACACACGTGCACACATATGCACACACATTCACACATGCCTACACGCAGACACATATGCACACAGACCCACGTGCACACACAGACACACACGTGCACACATATGCACGCACATTCACACACGCCTACACGCAGACACATATGCACACAGACCCACGTGCACACACACACAGACACACACGTGCACACATATGCACACACATTCACACATGCCTACACGCAGACACATATGCACACAGACACACGTGCACACACACAGACACACGTGCACACATATGCACACACATTCACACATGCCTACACGCAGACACATATGCACACAGACCCACGTGCACACACAGACACACACGTGCACACATATGCACACACATTCACACACGCCTACACGCAGACACATATGCACACAGACCCACGTGCACACACACACAGACACACACGTGCACACATATGCACACACATTCACACACGTGCACACATATGCACACACATTCACACACGCCTACACGCAGACACATATGCACACAGACCCACGTGCACACACACACAGACACACACGTGCACACATATGCACACACATTCACACACGCCTACACGCAGACACATACGCACACAGACCCACGTGCATACACACAGACACACACGTGCACACATATGCACACGCATTCACACACGCCTACACGCAGACACATATGCACACAGACCCACGTGCACACACACACAGACACACACGTGCACACATATGCACACACATTCACACACGCCTACACGCAGACACATACGCACACAGACCCACGTGCATACACACAGACACACACGTGCACACATATGCACACACATTCACACACGCCTACACGCAGACACATATGCACACAGACACACGTGCACACACAGACACACACATGCACACATATGCACACACATTCACACACGCCTACACGCAGACACATATGCACACAGACCCACGTGCACACACAGACACACACGTGCACACATATGCACACACATTCACACACGCCTACACGCAGACACATATGCACACAGACACACGTGCACACACAGACACACACATGCACACATATGCACACACATTCACACACGCCTACACGCAGACACATACGCACACAGACCCACGTGCACACACAGACACACACGTGCACACATATGCACACACATTCACACACGCCTACACGCAGACACATACGCACACAGACCCACGTGCACACACACACACACACGTGCACACATATGCACACACATTCACACACGCCTACACGCAGACACATATGCACACAGACCCACGTGCATACACAGACACACACGTGCACACATATGCACACACATTCACACATGCCTACACGCAGACACATATGCACACAGACCCACGTGCACACACAGACACACACGTGCACACATATGCACACACATTCACACACGCCTACACGCAGACACATATGCACACAGACCCACGTGCACACACAGACACAGACGTGCACACATATGCACACACATTCACACACGCCTACACGCAGACACATATGCACACAGACACACGTGCACACACACAGACACACACGTGCACACATATGCACACACATTCACACACGCCTACACGCAGACACATATGCACACAGACCCACGTGCACACACACAGACACACACGTGCACACATATGCACACACATTCACACACGCCTACACGCAGACACATATGCACACAGACCCACGTGCATACACACACACAGACACACGTGCACACATATGCACACACATTCACACACGCCTACACGCAGACACATACGCACACAGACCCACGTGCACACACAGACACACACGTGCACACATATGCACACACATTCACACACGCCTACACGCAGACACATATGCACACAGACACACGTGCACACACACAGACACACACGTGCACACATATGCACACACATTCACACACGCCTACACGCAGACACATATGCACACAGACACACGTGCACACATAGACACACACGTGCACACATATGCACACACATTCACACATGCCTACACGCAGACACATATGCACACAGACCCACGTGCATACACACATTCACACAGGCATACACACTCACACTCATTCACTCAGGCATGCACACACATACATGCTCACACACACACATCAAATCAGGACGGTGGAGCAGCACAGCCTGGTGAGTGGGGCTGCAGCCCTGGCCCAGGCAGCTGAGAGGACGTGATGTCACCTCCAAAGCAGACAGGGGACCAGCCGTCCTCCGAGCGGCGACTTTCTCTGTGAGTCCCCACACCCCATCAGGCAGCAGAACAGACGCCTGGGCCGGGGGTGGGAGGCAGAGGCTACGACAAAACTGGCAGACGGAGCACGATGACAACAAGGTGACAAAGGGGCAAGCGTGCGTGGGTTCCGCTTCCCACCCGAAAGGGAGCTGGTGCCCCACACATCACCCACAGCAAGACCAGGTGAAGAGAGACAGGCTCAAGGTGAGCGGTCTGGACCGGAACTCACTCCGGGGAGCGGGACGAGTGAAGACGCTTTAGAAGAGGAGCGTGATGAGGGCGCCTGGAGACGAGACAGGACGAGAAACCGTGAAATGAGAGCGGCCAGAGCGTGGACAACGAGGAGACAGGAAATAGGAACAATGATAAACATCGAAGGTGGACACTGTAGTAAATAGAAAACTCAAAAGCCAGTGAAAGCAATCTGCACACGTGAAACTGGCTCTTTGGGGAAAATGCATTAACTAGATCAATTTCTAGGGAGACTGCTGGAAACATCGGGAAAGAACAACTGAATGGCATCGGGAGTGACGCGGGACGTGAGCTGAGGCAGACGAGAGCGGCTGAGCGGCTGTGCAGGTGTGCGGATGGCAGGCAGGCCGCAGGGGTCAGCCTCGGAGACCCGGGGGGGGGAAAGGTGCGGTCACAGGGCGACACCGACAGCTCAGGAGGGTGGAAGAGACGCCCAGAAACAGCCCTGGGCGGAGCCGGGAAAGCAGGTGCACAGCACAGCGGGCAAGAACACTTGTGGGGAAAACACTACAGGAGTGGAACTGGGTGTCCACGTGGGAAAGACACACAAGCTCACCTCCCCACCTCACATCGCTCACAATTATTCCAGCCGGATTAAAAGGCTTACGTACGAAAAGCAAACCTTTCAAACCCTGTAAAGGAAACAAGGGCTGACACCTTTGCGGCCCAGAGACAGACCCCCCCCAGCTGTGAGGGAAGCGCTGAAGGGACCACAGAGGTCAAAGGTCAGCCTGGAGGGAATGTCTGCAATGGGCGCGACTGCTGTGGGGCTTCGAGATGGAGAGCACACGGACGGACAGACGGACGAGAGTTAGGAAACGACAAACAGCGGGAGAGCAAACGGGACAGGCAATCACCAGGAGGGGCCGGGGCCGCCAGGCTCCTGAGGGTGCTCAGCGTCACTGCCGACTGGAACCAAGCGGGGACGCCGTCTCGGAGCCCCTCTGACAACGGGCGTCGCTGGGATGTGGCTCTCGGCAGCTCTCACCAGCTGTGGGTGGGCGTGAACTGTGCCCCACGTGAGAGCAATGGCAACCACCAGCAACATCGCAGGCTCTCATGCCTGGGGTCCCGCAGTTCTGCGGCCTCACACAGACACTAGACGTCCCCCTTGAGCCTCCTCCACGCTGCAGCCAGGTGCTCCCGTGATCACGAGATTCTGTCAATTTGTGGAGCCGTGTCTCTCTCCACGTGTTCAGGGGCCGAGGGCAGTTTTCGGTTCAGTGGGACGTGTTGAGGGTAATGGTCACTTTAGTGCCGAGCTGGCTTCCCAGGTTGTCTTGGTTTTCGGGAATATTCCTGCCGCTGCTCTGGACTGACGCACATGGCGTCCTGACCCACCTGTGTCGGCTACAGGTCACAACTCGGAAGGCACGTGAGCGGTGGGGGGAGACGCCAGCTTCATTCTGCGCGAAGCCCGAGGCGAGTCTGCGGTCAGTTCCCTCACGCCCCCGGGGTGGACAACTGTGAGCCGGGTTCAGTTCTCAGTGAAGTCCGGTCAAACGCGAGCCCGCTCTGTCCCAACTGCTTGACGGTGCAACGTGTGTCAATGCACCACACGCTTTTATGCTGTTTAGATGGAAACCACACAAAACAGAACTGATCAGAATTCTATTTATGGACCAAAGACCCACAGCAGAACCACAGTGAGCACATACATCCGTGTCGGAAGTTACGTGTCTTCCGCATCCCAACATCAGTGATAAAAAAGGAATTTCGATCCCCCGTGCCGGGCAGAGTGTGAGTTATCTTTACGGGAATAGTGGAACAGTAGTTTCAGAGGAATCAGGAGCAGCGGCTGAAAGACCAGGAAAAGGAGGTTTCTAGAGGTGGGCCGGGCGGCAAGGAGTCGGAGTGGCTGGTGGTTCCTGGATCTGGTGATGTTTATGGTACTTATCAGCTTTGTGTGTGTGTGTGTGTGTGCTCTGAGCTAACACCTGTGCCCATCTTCCTCCGTTTTGTATGTGGGACGCCGCCACAGCATGGGTTGATGGGCAGTGCTGGGTCTGCACTCGGGATCCGGAACCTGCAAACCCCAGACTGCCGAAGCAGAGCATGTGAACTTAACCACTCTGCCACAGGACCAGCCCCCTTATCAGCTTTTTAAATATGTGAGTTTTGTGAGTTTTTTTCTCACTCCAAATAAATATTTCTCATATCTAATTTGGATTCATAATTTTTATTATTTTTGCTCTAAACCAGTCTGCGCCAGTTTGTCCGTGTGGAGCCTCCTTGTCTCCTGACTGGCCCCCAGAGGCTCCACGAGTTGACCCCGCGACCCCCGCCTGCCTGAGTTGGGGCATGTTCGTCCACCTCCCTGTCCTGCGTCCGTCCAGCCTCTGCTGTCGTCCTGCCAAGCCCAGAACAGCTGCCACCTCCTGGGAAGAAGGGCCTGACCGCCCTGCCTACAGCTGCACCGCCCTGCGTGTCCCGTGTCACAGTGGATGGTGTGTGTCGTGAAGGACCCTCGTCACTCGATGGTTCAGATCCTGGCCTCTCCCCACCTCCTGGGCTCACTCGCTCCCTCAGGGCTGGGCTCCCAATGGCCTTGAACTTAACCCAGCCGAGCCGAATCGACTTAGCGTGAGCTGATCTGCACTTGACCGCAGAGCCCAGGGTGCGGCCGGGAAGCCAAGGGCACCCTGTTTGCCGAGGGGTCTGCTTTCAGGAGAGGTTGTGCTTGTTTGCGTTCCGGCTCTTTCTTCTCCTTGAGCTCCTGCAAGGCCCTTGGCTTATCAGAACACAGGAGCCCTTTGTACCGCCAGTTTGTTCCGTGTCACAGTGAATGTCACACAAACAGGAACGTGCCTGGAGGCCACCTGCACCCGTGTCCTCCCGCCTCGGCTGCCAGGTTGATGGCAGTAGACGTGGCCTCCTGCAGAGGCTTTGCCAGCCTTCCGCTCCTGCTCCGCCAGCACAGAGCTCCTCGCAGCCTCATCGCAGAAGGCGGATCCCAGGGAACGGGGATTCTGAAGGCAGCCCTCGCCCAGGGTTGGCGTCTGGGAGCCATGTCGGGGGCCCTGGTGCGGTCAACACAGGGTCCTGGCAGGACGGCCTTGGCCAGCCTGGGCGCCTTCAGCCCACAGGGGTGGAGGGGCCTCACCGTGAACATGCTAGGCTGGTAGCCAGGCTTTTTCCTGGGGGACTGGACCCCTTGCTCTGCAGCTGGGAGCTTGAGGGTCAGCCTGGGAACCACCCCCGAACTATACTGCAGGGTGACAGCCTGTGCGCTTTCCCTGATGACCCTGGGAGTCAGGACACAGAGCAGCAGCGGAGAGGGAGGAGTCACAGCAGGGGTCTGAAGGGCGCAGCCTGAAACTGCCCTGCTCGCCTCCTGGACGCTCAGCCCAGCCGGCCCCCCAGGCCTCGGGACCCCCGCCCCTGGAGCAGCCTCCCACCCCCCACACAGCTGCTGGCGGGAGGCTGAGGTGTGCAGGTGGGGCCCTGAGACCCGCCTGAGAGGAGGCCCCACCCTCCGCCTGTCTACATGAGTGCCAGCCCTCTCCTAGGTGAGCACCAGGAAGCCCCTCCCTGGGCTGGCGCTGCACAAATGTCCTGTGGTTGGAAAATGCTTTCTGGGGAAAGGGTCGGAGACGCAGACAAAGATTTATGGATAAAACCACTTATGCCAGTCTCATAATCGTGAAATTTAAAAACGACCTAAATGTCTGAGATATGGGAATGCATGAGTAAATAATGAGGTAGCCACAGGGTCGAAGTTTTATAGTGTCTTTGATCTTTTGCCATAACCTCGATTTTCAAAAAAACAATTATTTTCAATATTGAAGACACATGCAGACACATTTAACATTTTAATTGTACTCTGATCTGCTCTCATCTGCCGACAGAAGCACATTCAGAAGCACGTGGAGGAAGACGTGATGCTCCCGTCACCGTCACCCACCACCCAGTGCACACAGGCCCCTCCCTGTGGCTCACCACGGCTCACACCTTCCAGAACTTTCCACCTCCCATGTGCACGACATTCTAAAAGCGGGCCTCTGTTTTACCACTAACGTGACTTTGATGTGTTCCACATGAAAAACACACCATCCTTGGAACACATTTTGAGCAGAAGCAGGATGAGTCCCATAAACTGCCGTAAGTGGAATTTCTGGACCAAGTGGTGCCCACATGGTGAATGTCAACAGGCGTCCGAAGCTCTACAAAACGTCTGCCCCTGCGTCCTCCCACTGCCACCGATGGGACCACCAGCATTCATCCAGGGCTGACGGGTGCCCCTTGGCTTTGCCCCGACGAGGAGCTGGAGGAGGGCGGGGGGCGGTGGGTAAGGGGCAGCTCGCTCAGAGGCAGTGCAGACGCAGACGGGGCTCACACCCAGCGGCCATGGCACCCTCCGTCTCCCCCGGTCCTGCAGAGCCTTCTGCAAAAGGACCCCTTGCACCGCCCACAGCCGGGCTGGGCCGGCACTTTGAAGAGGTGCCTGGAGCCAAGAAGGACTGAGGGACCGCCCCCATCTCAGGCTCACCCCAGTGCACGCCAGGCACGGCTGAATTGCCACATCCTTGAAAATTCTCTCTAGTTTCTTTCCTTTTTGGTTTGCGAGCCCCTGGTGGTACCTGCCCATGGGATGACTCCACGAAAGACCAAATACCAATAGAAAGGCGGCCCTCTGGGTGCAGGGCTCACCCAGACAGGATTTTTAACTCCTACTTTTGAATTTTCAGCCTTTTCTGATTTTTGTATAATCAGGATCAAAAAGGGTTATTTGCATTGAATAGAAGGCAATATATTTGCATTGTAAATTTACGTTTTTAAGAAAAAAATGTCAATTGCCTATAATCTCACTTCCCCCCCCATAAAAGGTCCTCCCCGGGAGTTTGTCTGGGCTGCTGTTCCCTGCTGGTCTCAGCCTGTCAGCAGCCAGTGTTGGCTGGACCGGCCCCTGTGGGTCTCGTGATGACAGCAGGACGCCCTTCAGCAACAACTGTGAGAAGTAAACGTTTCCTACCGACAGGACCTGGCAATTACACAGCACGCCTGGCCACCCAGCGAAGCCGCGGGTAGAGGGAGAGAGCGCGTGCGAGGGCCTGGGGTTCGGCCTTTGTTGGGGTCGAGGGTGCGACCTGGAGTTTCGTGGGTTCTCTCTTTGTGCATTTAAAACACAAGTGCGAGAATTTAAAGCGCGGGAAGAGAAATTGGAATTAACCAGGATTTCTGGAACGCGGGAGCCTCGGCGGGGGCGCCGGTCCTTCACCTGGTCTGCGGCTGGCAGCACGCGTGTTGGAGAACACCCCCTTCACCTGGTCTGCGGCTGGCAGCGCGCGTGTTGGAGAACGCCCCCTTCACCTGGTCTGCGGCTGGCAGCACGAGTGTTGGAGAACGCCCTCGGAAGGGATGCCTTTCTGAGACAGACGCCTTGGCAATCGAGGCTTCAGTCAGGCGCTTCCGTTACAAAAAGGGGAAACAACAATCATCAGGGCTTAGGCTGCAGTTGCCATTAGGTACCTGATTAATCTGGGGATGATCAAATCTTTGCCGTGGTTTCTCCCTTTCATGCTCACTCTCCATTTAATCTGTGCCTGTCGCATCCCTCAGGCAGTCGTTGTTTCCTTGTAGGCATCGAACACGTTCTTTTGGGTTTTCCCGGGCGTCTTAGAGTCCAGTAAGTGAGCCGGCTGACAGTGTCCTTGGGCCGCAGTGCACGTTGGGACCACGTCCCTGCAGGAAGCCAGGGGTCTGATAACGCTGTTGGTGGCATTGTTGGTGGCATTGTTGGTGGCTGCCCGGCGTCCAGTCCTCCTCCGTCCTTCCTCCCACACAGACCAGTGTCCTCGTGGACGCTGATGGCTCTCCCAGCTCCAGGGTGAGTCTGCTTCATTAACGGTGACCCCATCCCTCTGGTGGTGATTGTTCCGGAATGAGCCGGGGAGACGTGAGAGGAGACACGGAGAGGGCACCTGAGAACCACAACAGGAACCCCCGTCAGGACAAGCCAACTCTGTGGAGCTTCAAGTAGAGGCATGGAAGCTCCTGGGTCCTCAGTGACATCATGGGAGGCTGCCCAAAGCTTAGACTCCAACCACACGAGCCGACACGTGGCCGGGTTGATTCAGCATCGTGAGGCAAAGCACAAGGGCTCTGGGTGCGTGACCTGGCGCGGATGCCGTGAGGGTTGGGACGGCTGGGCTGTGGACAGTGGACAGCGAAGGTGGTGTGGGTGTGAGGGTGGTGTGGGTGTGAGGGTGGTGTGGTCACAATGGTGTGCGCATCAAGGGAGAGGTGGGTGCTGGGCAGCAAGAGGTCAGGAGCCGTGAGCTGGGGGGCTCTGCACCGGCCACGGTCAAAGGCAGCCTCCCTGCTGATTTCCAGCCACAAGGAGAGAGGCACCTGGACAAAGCAACAGGATGTGTCTTGAAAACTGTAGCAACTGACCTTTAAAACTCCAGAGGCGAACCGTGCCTATCTCGAAATGTTGAGGTCCTCATGCTCAAACGATTGTTTCCGGCCCCGTGGAAAGCCAACATCAGCATCCGTGTGCACGCTGGCTTCACCGGCTTGGCTGTTCCATGGGGAAATGCACATCACAATTACGCAGTTCACCGGCCCCGTGGAAAGACAACATCAACATCTGTGTGCCCGCTGGCTTTCCCTGGCTCGGCCATTCTGTGGGGCAGTGAAGCTGGTCGCTGGCTCGAAGCCCCCAGCGTTGACCACCAGACAGCAGGGCCAGGCACTCCCAAGGGTCAGCTCACCCACCACCAGCTTTCCGGAGGCTGGAGACAGCAGGAGCTTTCTCTTCAGCAATCCGCAGGCTTCCGTCTGCTCTCTGTCTGGTTTTGGGGAAGGGGAGGTGGTAGGTACCGTAGACACAGTCAGAGAACTGGACGGTGACCGAGCTGTAACCCTCAGTGACGCCTCACCTTGAGCTCCGCTCCAGCCCCCGCAGGGGAGCAGCCTTCTAGACACTGCTGTTCAGTTCCGGGAGGATTTTTAGGTCCTCTCTTCCTCCTCTGCCTCAGTCAAGGCAGAGACTTGCTTCTAGATCTCCTGACTACTGTCTTCTAACGACTTCGCTGACATGTGCTTTACATTCCAGAAGACTCGTCCATGCTAAGTGTACGATTCAATGATTTTCAGTACATTTGCAAGGTTGTGCAGCCCTCTAGTTCTAGAACATTCCCGCCATCCTAAAACGGTCCCTCCCTTCCACCAACAATCAATTCCCAATCCTGCCTCAGCCCCCGGAAACCACAAATCTGCTTTCCAGCACCGTAGGTTTTTCTGTTTAGGACATTTCATGTAGGGGAATCACACAGCATGTGGCCTCGAATCTGGCTCCTTCCCTTCAGCATCATGCTTTCAGGTCTCACCCGTGTTGTAGCGGGTGTCTGTGCTTCGTTCCTTTTCATGGCTGAATGACGTTCCATTCTATGGATGGACCCCATTTTGTTTGTCCGTTCTTCAGGTGATGAGCATATGAGTTGTTTCCACCTTTGGCTGCGATGAATAATCCTGCTATGTATGTTCATGTACAAGTTGTTGTGTGGACATGTGCCTTCGATTCTCTCGAGTCTATGCCTAGGAATGGAATTGCTGGGTCACACAGTGACTCTGTTTACCCATTTGGAAAACTGCAGGGTTGTTTTCATGGTGGGGGCACCATTTCACATTCCCACCAGCAGTGCATGGTGGTCTCAATTTCTCCACATCCTCGACAACACTTGTCACTGTCCCTTTTCTTGACTGATGCCATTCTAGTGGGTGTGAGCTGGTATCACATTTGGATTTTGATTTGCATTTTCCTAGTGGTTGATGATGCTGAGTCACTATTCATGTGCTTTTGGCCATTCATATATCTTCTTGGGTGACATGCATATTCAAGTCTTTTACCCATTTTTTAGTTGAGTTGTTCATTTTTATGACCTATTATTGTTATTGGTTATTACTGAGTTTTAAGAGCTCTTCATATATCGTGGATACAGGTTCTTTATCAGATATATGATTTACACATATTTTCACCAATCTATGGCTTCTCTTTCCACTTTCATAATGCTATTTTTTGAATCACAAAAGTTTTTCATTTTGATGAAGTCCAGTTTATTTATTTTTTTAAATGAGTCATGCTTTTGGTGACATATCTAAGAATTCTGGCTAACCCAAGGTCATGAAGATTTTCTCCTACATTTTCTTCTAGAAGTTCTATAGTTCTAACTCTTCTATTTAGGTTTATAATCTATCTTGACTCATGTTTTAGCATGTTGCAAGGTGCAGGCCTAAATTAATCTTTTTGTGAGTGGGTATACAATTATCCCAGCAGAATTAGTAGAAAACAGTACTCTTTCACTGTTGAACTGTCTTGGCACCTTGTCAGAACCAGTGAACCATAAAGAGAAGGGATTATCACTGGAGTCTAATTTTACTCCATTGACCTGTGTGTCTCTCCTCATGGCAGCATCACACCGTCTTGATTGCTGGAGCTTCATAGGAAGTTTTGAAAAGAGAAATATAAGTCCCCCAACTTCGCTCTTCTTTTTCAAGATAATTTTGGCTATTTGAGTCCCTTGCAATCCTGGATGAATTTTAAGATCAGCTTGTAAATTTCTGCAACCCATTCCCCCCCGCCCCCAGTCCTACTGGGATTTAGACAGTGATTGAACTGAATCTATATATCGATTTGGGGAGATTTGCCATCTTGACCATATCGAGTCTTCCAATCCATGAACATGGAATATCTCCATTTATTCACAACATCTGAATTTCCCTCAGCAACGTTTCGTAGTTCAGTGCACAAATCTTCCACTTCTTTTGTTAAATTTTTTCCTAAGTCTGTTATTCTTTGGGGGCTATTGTGATTGGAATTTTTTCTTGCTTTCATTTACAGTTTGTTGCTAGTGTGTAGAAATACAACTGATTTGTGTATTTTGATCTTGTATCCTGAGACTGTGTGAACTCATTTACTAGTTTTCATAGTTTCTTGTTGTTGATTCCCTAGGATTTTCTACATACAGAAGTATGTTGAATGCGAATAAAGACCATTTCATTTCTTCCTTTCCAAGTGGGAGCTTTAATCTCTGTCTTTCCTCTCTCGTTTCTGGCCTTGGCTTTGGTGCTTGTTTGTTTTTTGGCCGTAGTGTACTAGCTGGAACCTTCACGCACTGGGGGGACCTTGTTGTCAAATGCATAGGCCTCTATAATGATTTTATCTTCCTGAAGAACTGAGCCTTCATTCATCATGAAATGTCCCTCTTTGTCTCTAGTAATATTTCCTTTGTCCTAAAGTCTATTTGTCTGATATGAACGGAACTCCTCCAGCTCTCATGGCTACGTTTGCATGTGTCTCTTTTTCCATCATTTCATTTCAACCTACCTGTGTCTCGAATCTGAAGCATTTCTCCTGCAGATAGCACGGAGTTGGGTGGCGGTTTTCCATCCAGTCTGAGAGTGTCTACCTCTCGATTGAAGTGTTTGATCCATTTACATTTAATGGAATTACTGCTATGGTTGGATTCACGTCTGCCCTTTTGCTGTTTGTTTTCTGCATGTTCCTCTGTTCCTCCTCTATTGTCTTCTTCTTTGCTAAGTAGACACTTAGTTAATATTTTCTGCACCCTCTCCTCCTCCTCTCGTCTCAGACTCCCGTGTGAGGACTGAAAGGCCCGCTTGTGTCCCACAGCTGTGAGGCTCTGCTCCTTCGTCCTCATTTTGTTCTGTCCTTCAGGTTGGATTATTTCTGTTGATCTGCCTTCAGAGCTTGCGGATTCTTTCCTCTGCCACCGCAGATGTACTGCTGAGCCCTTCTAGGGAATTTTTCATCCCAGTTATGGTACTTTTCAACTCCAGAATTTCCATTACGTTCTTTTTTATATTTCTATTTCTTTATTTTCTCTACTTCATGAGTCCCCCAGGGATACGTGGGAGCCATCAAGGCCCCCGTGTCTGTCTTGTTGCCTGGTTCTCCCTCTTACGCTTCTGGCTAGTGGGCGGCTCTGTTGCTCAGTCCAGCCTCAGGCAGCTGCACACTTGACCTTCCACGACAGCTTGCCACTGAGATGACTGCTATTTCCAGAGATTCTTAGGGGCTGGGGTTTCCCTTTCAGATAACAAAAATGCTATTTTAAACTAAAAAACCCCAAATTAATCAGTCCTCTCTTAAATGTGGGCAGACACAAGAAGCACTACCAATTGCATGATTCCATCTATAGGAAACATCCAAAACGGGTAAAGGACAGAGACAGGGAGCAGGTCAGGGGTTGCAGGGCCGGGGGAGTGAGGAATGGGGAGTGAGCGCTTTGGGGCAGGACTTCCTTCTGGGGAGGGAAAAGTTGTGGTGACGGTTGCACAGCATCGTGAATGGACTCAATGTTCATGAATTGTACAGTTTAAAAGGATAAAGAATTACATTTTATTTTATTTATTTATTTATTTATTTATTTATTTTAAAGACTGGCACCTGAGCTAACAACTGTTGCCAATCTTTTTTTTTTCTTTCTGCTTTATCTTCCCCAAATCCCCCCTGGTACACAGCTGTATATCTTAGTTGCAGGTCCTTCTAGCTGTGGCTCTTATATTTAATTTAAAACATAAAATGAAGGAAACCACAAAAAAAAGGAAAAGAAAAAAATAAAATAAAAAAGATAAACAGAAACAATAACGGGGGAGGGGAAGGAAAAATTTCGTGGGGGCGGGGGTGGAAGGTGTGGCTCGGGGGAGGGTGACAAGGGAGGTTCCAGAGCCGGCTCCGCCTGCAGGGGTGGCGGGTCCTGACCTGCTCCAGGACTCCTTCAGGAGCGGCCCCAGGTGCCCGCCCTCCCTTCAGAGCTGCTGATGCAGCCGTGGGTTGCACCTGCCCCTCCCTCGGGGAGACGGAGCGGATGAGCCCGTCCACCAGCTCCTCACCCATCTCCTTGGTGGAGCGCTGCAAAGACAGTGACCGGCAGCCGGCCCCAAGCCATCAGAGCCCTGCCTGCCCTCGCCCCTGCTTCCTCTGCCCACTGACCTTCTCGTCCCAGCACAAATGTCCCCACAGAGGCCTTTTGGATCCACCTAGGGGCTGCCGGCCCTCCCTCCAGCACCTGCTTCATTTCCCTGGAGTCCCTGCTCTTCTCTTTCATGTGGATTTGCTTTCACACTTTGTCCCTTCCTCCTCCAGGCTGTGAGCTCCTGGAGAGCAGGGACCATGTGGGTGCCGTCCACCCCCAGGCCCAACACGGCCCTGCTCAGGGTGAGTGCTGGGGGCAAAGTAGCTGCAAGAATAAGGAGAGGATCTCAGAGCCTCCTCCCGCCTCTGAGCAGCTCACAATGTGGACAAGGATGCCCACGATAGAAGGTGCCTGTGGGGTTGAGGAGGGGGGAGCCCAGATTGACCCGTGGGTGTCCCTTCCCTGATCAGGTTGCTCCATGAGCACAGCGGGCAGAGCCCGCCCCCTGGTGGTCAGCCCCAGCACTGCAGACCCGGACCGGAAACCAGAAAACAGAAGACACACCTTTGGGTGTAGTCTAGGCACTGGATCCACCAGGGCCCAGGGGCAAAGGGGCAGGACCTACAGGCTCCAGGGGCCACGTGCGGGACCTCGGAAGCCTCCCTTGTCCCCTCTTTCCCTCCACTGAGCCTGGCGTGTCCAGTTCACTCATGAGGCCTCCTCAGCCCAGCCAGGGCAATGACTCCGCCCCACTTCCAAATGAGGACCCCGAGGCTCCAAGGACGGCCTTGTCCCTGGTCCCTGGACAAGTGGCCCAGTGCTCTGCCACGTTCTGCACTACCCAGGTCCCAAGCCCCCAAGCCTCTAGGCTGGCTGCCCTCTGCTCAGAAGGACCTCCAGGGAGCAGAAAGCATTTTCCAAGGACTCGGAGCACATGGGTCATGGGTGGAGCACTAAGGTCACCAGAGCCTTCTAGGAGCCTGTGGGACCCTTGGGGTCAACCCTTCTATGCACCTCAGTTTACAGAGGAGTGAGCGGAGGGCTTCTCTCCTGAAGTCCCCCCCCCCCCACACACACACAGTAGGGGCTCACATCCCACTGCCAGGTGCCCAGAGTGGTGGACACAAGACCTGGGATCTTGTCCTCTGCAGGCTGCTCTGGGGGTGGCCTGGCCCAGGCAGCCCCCTGGGCACATTGGGGACCCCCTGCCCACCAGCCTGGCATCTCTCCCCCTCCCCATGCTATGGGCGCTGCGTGTGGCTAGGGGACTGGATGTCCCTGCCCCACGGCAGAGCCGCCTCCAACCTTTCTTCTTTCCCCCGTCACTTCCCTAGGGTAGGCTCCCCTTCTGACCCCCAGCCGGGCAGTCAGAGTGTGTGTGTGTGTGTGTGTGAGTGTGTGAGTGTGCCCACGTGGGGATGCCAGAAGAAAGGGCCCCACGTGGGATGGTGTGGGCAGGGCTCCTCCAGGATCTTAGGGGCTGTGATTCCCAAAGCAAACCCCATGGGAGGGTTGAGGCTGGCCCAGGAGGCCGGAACACTCTCTTCTCCTCTGGACTCTGCCCCCCTCGTGGGTCCCAGACCAGACCCTGTCTCTCCTGGTCTCAGTTTCCCAACCGCCCCCTGAGGGGCTGGTAGTGAAACTGCCTCCGCCTGGCTCCGCGGAAGCAGCGGGGACTCTGTCCCCGCGTGGGTGTGGCGGGGCCGCGTTTGGGGGCGCTCGCGCCTCCCTCGGCAGCGGCAGGACCCCCAGGGGAGCGGGCCGCCGGCGCGCACGTGACCTCGCCCCGCCGCGCGCACACGCCGGACCAACGGCTCCGGGCGGGGCTGGGACCCAGTTCCAGTCGTCGTCTAACTGCTCCGTGACTGTACGTTGGTTGGGGCGTTGGAAGAGTTCCTGGATCCCTGTTGGGGCTGGTCGAGCGGGCTCTGGGGTGGAGAACTGAGCTGGGGGCTCCTGTCTCGGAGCAGCCTGCGCCCAGAGGCGGTTTCAGAAGTTTCCAACGCCGCAAGGACTGGCCTCCGAGCCCAGGAGAGGCCTTCACCCAGAGCTCACCCTCTAAGCCGGACTCAGGGGACACTGTGACCTCTTTGCTCTGCATCCTGGTCCCTAGTCTGGAGGTCTGCTCGTTCGTGTATGGAGGGACCATCTGGAGACCTCCGTCGCCTTGGTGAAGGAGAGGGGACCCCGCCCCGCCGCAGGCCTGCAGGTAGGAGAGTTGATCCCTGTCCCCAAGGCGGCACCACCCTACCGCCACGGTGCCAGCCCCCGTCCGGCACCCGAGGGAGGGACGAGCCCCTGGTGGCAGGAGCGCTCCTGCCTGGACTAAGGGTGCTGCTGCCTGGCTGAGGGGACGCGTGCATTTCGGCTCCTTTGTCATGAGTTGCTGCATTTATCATGGGTTACCTTAGGGCCGCAGGGTCAGGACTCAGGTCATTTTGTTCAAATCGATTTGGGGATGAACTGAAAATGGCAGCTTGCCCTGGAGTCTTCTCTTGTCTGGTAGCCTATTTTGTTTCAGTGTGGGGGAAAGAACTAAAATGATCTTATATTTTACCCTTTGGGAAAAAATAAAACACTCAACCTTGGCTTTTCTTTAAAATATATGGGAAGTTATTGATATCCTTCAGATTTTGCTTGAGGGTCACTTCATGGTAAAAAGGCAGCTTTCTTTGAAAATGTCATATTCTAATGATCAGCCCGTTTCTGGCAGAGGGAGGAGGGTTTTTCGTGGTGCCCCAATGAGAAAGGGCCCTGGACCAGATGTCAGAGACACTCCCACTGTATCCTTGGACCAGTCGGGCTCCTTCTCTGGGCCTCATTTCCTCATCTGTCAAATGGAGCTAGGACGGTGGGGCTAAGTTGTTTCCAGAAGTTCTTTCAGCTCCGCCAGTGGATGCCTTATGTTACCAGATGTTCCTGAAGCCATGAAACAGGGAATGCAAATAGTTTTTTTCCCCTTAAGGATCAAAAGCTAGCAAATATAAAAATCAGAGGGGCCCGGCTCTCAGATGAATGATTCGCACTCTCTCACGCCTGTGTGTCAGGAAAGTTCCCCGCTCCTGCCGTCTCCCCGGAGTTCGTGTGGAGCTTGGGCACTTTCACTGGTCTTTCCGGAGGAACTGTGTCCTACCTGACAGGTCCCTGAATATCACCCCCATGAGTCCTACTCGCTGATTCCGAGTCCGATGTTTGACCATCCTGTCTCCAGCGCTGCTCTGGGCAGGTTTCTAAGGCAGCCTCAGTGCCTCGGTCCAATCGAATCAGCGCGAACACATCACCATATCCACCCATGTTTGCTCCCTTTGATTTATTTCTCACATGGAATAGCTTCTTTGAAAATCAAAAGATAAAATTTCCACTCTGCGCTCTGCCGGTTACCTTCTTGCCAAGACAGACACTTGAAGCTGCACCTGCTTTACCCTGGGGAGGTCGAGGCATTGCATCCAAGGTGAAGTTTAATTAGCGAGAAGGTTGGGGGGAGGGCTGCCTCGCCCATGCTGCTGGTGGAGCCAGTCTGCACCCCGCTGGCTGCGGCCGCACCGCCCGCCTTCCTTTGCCAGAAGGTCTTCCCCCATTTCTCTGGGGGTGGGTTGGTGGGGCTGTGAGCCCTGTCCTTTGGGTCGGTTGGGGTTGGGACAAGTGCCTGGTCCTGCTTCTCCGGAGACAGAGACACATCTCAAGGTTGAAAGGAAAGAAAATTACCTTTCTTTTTATTTTTAAAAACAGCTTTCTTGGGATACAGCTCACATGCCATGTAATCCACCCATTTAATGTGGACAGTTCAGTGGCTGATAGTGTATTCACAGAGCTGTGCAACTGTCACAATAGAACATTTTCGTCACCTCGGAAGCAAACCCTGCACCCGTCAGCAGTCACTCCCGTCTCTCCTCATCCCCAGAGGCCCCAATCACCACGCATCTACTTCTTCTCTCTATTCGTCCATTGTGGACCTTTTGTACACACAGACTAAGACAACGTGTGGTCTTCTGTGATGGCCCCTTTGTACAGCGTGTCTTCAAGGTCCGGCCATGGTTGTAGCACGTATCAGTAATTCATTCTGTTTTATGCCAAATAATTTTCCGTCATACAGGTGTACCGTATTTTGTTTATCCATTCATCAGTTGACAGACATTTGGGTTGTTTCCATCTTTCGGCTATTATGAATAATGATGCTGTGAACATTTGTGTACAAGCTTTTCATGTATTTTCCTTTCTCTGGGGTGCATACCTAGGAGTGGAATTGCTGGATCAAATGGAAACTCTTTGTTCAAATTTTGAAGAATTGCCAGATTGTTTTCCAAAGGGCTGCAGCGTTTTTTATTTCTGCCAGCAATGTAAGAGGATTCTAATTCCCACCTCTCCTTGCCAACACTTCTTAGTGTCTGTCTTTTTAATTACAGCCTTCCTAGTGGAGGGGAAGTGGTACCCCATTGACTGTGGTTTTAGTTTGCATTTCCCTCCCTAATAATGATGCTGAACATTTTTCACGGGCCTCTTGGTCGCTTCTACATCTTTGGAGAAATGTCTGCTCAGCTCCTTTCTGCATTTGTTGATTGGGTTATTAGTTTCCTTGTTATTGAATAGTAGGTCTTCAATATATATTCTACATGCACGTGTCTTATGACATGTATGATTAGCTGGCGTTTTGTCCTGCTCGGTGGGTTGTTTTCTCATTTTCTGGATACTGTCTTTTGATACATACATGTTTGTAATTTTGATGAAGTCTAGTTTATTTATTTTATCTTTTATACTTGTGCTTTTGGTGTCCTATCTAAGAAACCATTGCTTAACTCAAGGTCAAACAGTTTTATTCCCACACGTTTTCCTTTAAGAGTTTATGGTTTTCTCTCCTATTTAGCTGTTGGATCTATTTGAGGTCATTTCTGCAAGTGCTGTGAGGAAGGAGTGCGGCTTCTTTCTTCGTCTGTGAATATCCAGTTGTCCCAATACCATTTGCTGAAAAAACTGTTGAATTGTCTCATCATTCATCAAAAACCAATTGACTGTAAATACGAAGGTTTATTTCTGGACTCTCGATTCTGTTTCCTTGATCTGTATGTCTGTTTTTACGCCAGTACGGCACTGTCCTCACCAACGTAGCTTTGTAATGAGTTTTGAAATTGGGAAGTGTGAGTCCTCCGTCTTTGTTCTTTTGTTCAAGATGGTTCTGGGTGTTCTGGCTCCCTTGCATTTCCATATACATTTTAGCATTGGCTTGTCTGCAGAAAAAGGCAGCAGGACTCTTGCTCGGGGCCGCACTGCGTCTGTAGTCCTGTTTGTGGAGCGTCGCCACCTTGACGGCATGAAGTCTTCTGATCCGTGAAGAAGAGATGTCTTGCCACTTATTTTGGTCTTAATACTTTCAATAATGTTTGTAGCTTTCACCGTGCAAGTCTTGTGCCTCTGATGCTCAGTTTATTTCTAGGTATTTCGTTGTTTTGGATGCTGCTGTGAGTTAGCTGGTTTTCTTACTTTCATCGTCAGCGTTTTCATCGCTGTGTATAGAAATCCAATTGAGTTTTTAAAATTGACATGTAATATTATATTAGTTTCAGGGGTATAACATAATGATTCGACACATGTATAGATTGCCAGATGATCACACAATAAGTGTAGTTAACATCAATCTCCTCACATAGTTACACGTTTTTTTTCTTGCGATGAGAACTTTTTTTTTTTAAAGATTGGCCCCTGGGCTAACAACTGTTGCCAATCTTTTTCTTTTTTTATTCTTCTCTGCTTTATCTCCCCAACGCCCCCCCACCCCGTACACAGTTGTATATCTTAGTTGCAGGTCCTGCTAGTTGTGGGATGTGGGATGCCGCCTCAACGTGGCCTGATGAGTGGTGCCATGTCTGCACCCAGGATTCGAACCCTGGGCCGCCGCAGCGGAACGCACGAACTTAACCACTCGGCCACGGAGCTGGCCCCGCGATGAGAACTTTTAAGATCTGCTCTCTTAGCAACTTTCAAATATGCAATACAGTCTTGCTAAGTGTAGCCACTGTGTTGTCCATTACATCCTCGGGACTTGTTTATATTATAAGTGGAAGTTTATACTTTTTGAGCCCCTTTGGGAACCATTTTGCCCACCTGCCACCCCCTGCCTCTGGCAGCCACCAATCTGTTCTCTGTAGCTATGAGCTTGTTTTTTTTTTTTTTTTCCCCCAGATTCCACATATAAGTGAGAACGTACAGTATTTGTGTTTCTCTAACTTATTTCACTTAGCATAATGCCCTCAAGGTCCATCCATGTTGCTGCAAATGGCAGGATTTTCTTCTCTTTTTGGCTGAATAATATTCCATTGTGTATATACCCCATTTCCTTCCTCCGTTCATCCATCGAGGGACACTTGGGTTGCTCCCATGTCTTAGCATCGTAAATAATGCTGCAATGAACATGGGGGCACAGATGTCTTTTTGAGTTAGTGTTTTCATTTCCTTTGGATAAGTACCTAGAAGTGGGATTGCTGGGTCATACGGTAGTTCTATTTTTAATTTATCGAGGAACCTCCATACTGTTTTTCACAGTGGCTGCACCAATTTATTTTCCTGTATGATTGATTCTTTTTGTGTTGATCTTGTATCCTGCAACCTTGCTGGCCTGGTTTATTGGCTCCAGCAGTTTTCCTGTGCACGCTCTATGATTTCCCGTGTGCGTGGTCATGTCGTTTGCAAGCAGGGGTAGTGTTACTTCCTCCCCTCCAATCCAGATGCCTTTCATTTCGTTTTCTTGCCTAATTGACATGGCTAGAACTTCCAGGAAAGTGTAGAACAGAGTTGGTGAGAGTGGCCATTGCTCAGCTGGTTCCTGACCTCAGGGGCAGGGCCTCCAGTCTTCCCCACTAGGTGCGGCGGACGCGAGCTGTCGCTTGTCCATGGACGCCCTTTACCAGGTGCAGGAGTTCCCTTCTGTTTCTAGTTTCTTCGGTGTTTTTATCATGAAAGGGTGTGGATTTTGTTGAATGGTTTTTCTGCACTTAGTGGGCATCAGCTTTTATAGCAGCTTTTAAACCATGAAATCGTCTTTCTTTCCCTCTTCCTCTGTCTTTCTCCCTCACACACACACACAGAACCTCGCTGGGAGCAAATCAGACGATTGAATGTGTCAACCTAAGCAAATTTGCTTGTTACTTTACCTCAAAATGAGTTTGTTTGGGAATAGCCGAAAGAATTACAATTCGGGACACGCATGCTATGGCGAACCACAGGCAAATCCAGCAAACAAACGAGGCAGCTGCTTTTATAGAGAAAAGGGGCAGAGGGCCAGGCTGCTCTAAAGGAAAGTCCGCTGGGGAGAGGATCACATCAGGGCAGGAAAGGCTTCCCATTGGCTGGGCTGTGGCATTTCTGATTGGCTAAATTGTGATGTTTCTGATTGGCTTGGCTGTGGCATTTCTGATTGGCTAAATTGTGATGTTTCTGATTGGCTGGGCTGTGCCATTTCTGATTGGCTGGGCTGTGGTGTTTCCGATTGTCTGGGCTGTTGCTGGGTGGGAGAGAAATCTCCCTTCAGTCGTAAGTAGTTGTACTTCCTGTGTGAGTTGTAAGTGTGCATCTTTTCCTGTTTGGTGTAATTGATGACATGTGATGAGGCCTGAGAACTCCCCCTTCAAACCTTCCCGACTCCAATTTAGTCAAAGTTTCTTTTATTAATTTACACAAATGAATAGTCTAGCCCTCTTGGTCACAGCTCTCCTTGCCCTGGCGGCTGTGTCACTGGGCACAGGGGGCCCGCTCCAGACAAGTGAGGACTAGAAGTTCACGTTAATGATGACTTCCAAGGGTGGTGGCTCCCTCTGGCATGCATACACCACCATTTTCTCTTCCCTTTCCTGACTGTACGGTGAAAATATCCAGCATTAAAGGAGAGGATTTTGCAGGAAATGGCGCATACCGGTGTGTGTGCTGAAAGATAACAATACATAGGCAAAAAACTTGACATACCCAAGAAATGTGTTAAAGGGAATGTAACATATTCTGTGCAGAGCTTCTGGTGTGGAAGTCTGCATTCTGAAAATACTGGTTTTGGTTTATTTTCTGAGGCCTCTTCTATCCCCTTTCTCTTCCAGGAGCCTGGGTGCTGACCACATTGTTGGCTGGCCTCACTGTGTGAGCCTTCTGTTCCACGTTTTGGCCTGTTACAGGTAAGAGGCCTTGGGGACACTTGCCTGTCTTCAGCCGGGCCTTTCTCAATCCCTGGGCGGTGCCAGCAGAGCCTGACATGTAATACAAGGTCTGGGTTGGACAGACGCTTCGTCTGCAAATTCCCTGTGGCGTTGGGTTCTACAGCCCTTAAATAGCAGTGACTCTAATGTGGAAACGGGAAGGACAGAGGGATTCCAGCATTGTGTTTGTTAGGGGTCTCCCAAGAAAGCGCCAACAGGATACATATGCGCGTGCACACACTCACAGATGTGGGTCTTTGTGTGTCTGTGTGTATATGGAGGAAGAGAGAGGGAGAGAGAGGGAGGGAGAGGGAGGCTGATTTTGCTGTCTCGGCTCCTGTGACCCTGTGGCCAGCAGGTCGGAATCTGCAGGCCAGGCTTGCAGACGGGGGTCTAGATGCTGTTGTCTGGACGCAGATTTTCTTCTCCGGGAAATCTCAGTTTTTGCTCTGAAGGCCTTCAGCTGGTGAGGCCCACCCACACTGTTGACAGTAATCTTCTCTACTTAAAGTCAGCTAACTGTACGTGTTAACCACATCTACAAAATGTCTTCACAGCAACACGTAGATTAAATGCCTAGTTTGAGTCAGTAAGTGCATACTATAGTCTGGTCAGGTTGACAGATAAGACTAACTATCACAGCCCACGCTCCCTCTTCTTGGCCCCACCCACATCTCCTTTAGCTGCATTTAATCTACAAATAAGACAGTAACAAAGTCCTTCTTCCACCTCACCTGGGACCGCTATCCTGTGTACAACTCAAAACACACAAATACTCTGCCCAAGGAGGATGCCGAGTTCTTGGGTGATGTTCACTCCTGATATCCTGTCACTTAAATACTGTCATGTGAAGTTAACTATTATTGACACATCTTATCTTATACATTATGTTATATAATAAGAAGATAAGGAAGAGAAGAAAAGAAATGTATCTGATAGATGCGCACACTGCCCACCGTCTGGGAAGACTTTCTAGAGGGGATTCTTGGCGGGGGCTTCTCTGGAAGGCAGGGGGATGTGTTCTGTTTTTGGAAGGGCACATGGAAAGGCAGTCATGTGGGTGAACTTTTGTCCTCTTGCAGCATCAGTGCCAGCTCTAAAACAAGCTCCAAAGCTAGTGCCGGCTCCAGCGCCAGCTTGACCTCCAGTTCCGGAGCCAGCACCACCTCCAGTGTCAGATCTCACACGAGCTCTAGTACCAAATCTGGAGTTAGAGCCATTTCTGCACGAGCCCAACAGCTAAATGTAGTACCGCCTACAGAGCTAGAGCCAACTCCAGCACTAGCTTTTGCAGCAGTTCCAGCTCCAGTGCCACTTCCAAATTTAGAGCCAGTGCCAGCTGCAGAGTCACAGCCAGCTCTATCACCAGATCTAGTATGAACTCTGGAGCCAGAACTGGTTCCAACATCAGCTCATGCAAAAGCCCTAGAACTACAGCCAGCTCCAGAACTATCTCTAGCACCAGCTCCAGGCCGAGAACCATCTTCAACACCAACTCTATCACCAACTGCAGAGATAGAGGCAGCTCTATCATCAACTTAATTCTCGGCTCCAGACCAGCTCTAGAGTTTGAATCAGAGTTAACACAAATTCCAGAGTAACAACAACAGGAACCAAACTAGAGCCTGCTCCAGTACCAGCTCTGGCAACACTCTAGAGCCACAAGCAGCTCTAGAGCTAAAGCCATCTCTAGAGCTAGTGTCAGTGCCAGAGCTAGCTCTAACACAAGCTTCCAAGCTAGAAAAAGCTCCAGTGCCAGCTCCAGAGCTAGAGCCAACTCCAGCACAATGTCAAAAGCTAGAGCTAGCTTCAATACCAGCTCCAGCACTCAAGAGGCTGAGTGATCTCTGGACCCAGTTCCAGTCAAAGCTCCAGACTCAGAGCCAATTCCAGCACCAGCTTTAGAGACTGATCCACTGCTAGATCCAGTTCCACTACCAGCTCCAGAGCTAGAGCCATCACTGGCTCCATAGCCCGAGCCAGCTCCAGCACCAGCTCTACCAACAGCTCCAGCACCGGAGTTCAAACCAGCTCCACAGTTAGAGCCAACTCCACTTGCAACACTTGCATCAACTCCCGAGATAGAGACAGCTCCAGCGTCAGCTCCACTGCTGGTTCCATTTCAGGGCTGGTGTTCTTCCATGAGCTAGAGCTAGCTTGAACACTAGCGAAGCCCCAACTCCAGAGATAGAGGCAACTCTATCGCCAACTCCTGTGCCAGCCCCAGCGACAGTTCTAGTGCTCACTTTAGAGTAAAAAAGCCAATTTAGAGCCAGTGCCAAGGAGGAGTCAGCTCCAGCCCCAGCTCTAGCATTGGCTCCAGAGTTAGCCATTCTTGGCATCAGCTCCAGAGCTAGAGTCAGCACCAAGTTCATAGCTAGAGCCTGCTTCAGCAACAGTTCCAGAACCAGCTTCAGAGCTAGAACCCCACAAGTGCCGGCTTCTGCACCAGCTCCAGAGCAAGAGCTGGCTTGAATACCAGTAGCAGACTTAGAGCCAGTGCCAGCTGGGGAGAAAGAACCAGCTCCAGCAACAGCCTAACGCCAACATCAGAGCTAAACCATGCTCTGGTACCAACTCTCCCACCGATTTCAGAGATAGAGGCAGCTCTATCACCAACTCCTGTGCCAGAGCCTGCCCCGACACCAATTCCAGAAGTGGAGCCAGCACCAGAGCTACAAACAGCCCCACCACCAGAGCCGGGACTCGCTATTCAACTAACTAGAGCCACAAGAACCAGATCTAGCACCAGAACCAGAGTTAGAGCCAGCTCCAAAGCCAGAACCAGCCCCAGCCCCAGCACAAAAGATCAAGCCAGCTCTGGCGCCAGCTTCGGAACTAGAGCCAGCGCCAGCCCAACAGCCAGAGCCGGCTCCAGCACCTGCTCTCACCCCAGGGACAGCTCCTGCACAGTTCCACGGCTAGGTCCGTCACTAACTCCAGCACCAGCAGTAAAAGTAGCTCTGTAGCTACAGCCAGCTCCAGTAGCAGATCCACAGCTAAAGCCACTCCAGCACCAGCTCTAGAGCCAGAGCCAGCTACAGCAATAGCTTGAGCACCAGCTCCAGTGCCAGAGTTAGAGCCAGCTCAAGAGCCATATCACACTGCAGAACCAGGTCTGCACTGTCTCTGGAGGTAGATCCAGCTCCAGCACCAGCTCGAGAAGGAGGCCAGGACATCACCCTCGTGGGTGGGGCAGGCCTGGGGCTAAGGGGCAGGACATTCCCTGCCAGGCAGGTCACTCCCAGGTTGCCTCGACTTCCAGCTCCTCCTCCTCTCTCCCTCCATGAGGTCTCAGCCCCAGGGTGTCTGCAGCGCTGCTTTCCCAGACAGGGCTCAAAGTTGACAAAGAGAACTCGGGTGTTGGAAACTGTGGCCAATACCTTAAAAACTCTATAGATTTTGGCCCAGAACTCCACTTCATGGATTCTGTCCTAAATAGAGATTTCTGGATGCAGATGTTCCCTTCAGCACGATGCTGAGAGTGAAAAATTGGAAATGGCCTGTGTTCCACAGCAGGGCTCTTTTTTTTTTTTTTATTGAGTTATTGATAGGTTACAATCTTGTGAAATTTCAATTGTACATTAATGTTTGTCAGTCATGTTGTAGGTGCACCACTTCACCCTTTGTGCCCACCCCCCACCCCACCTTTCCCCTGGTATCCACTAAACTGTTCTTGGTCCATAGTTTTAAATTCCTCATATGAGTGGAGTCATACACAGATTATCTTTCTCTTGCTGGCTTATTTCACTCAACATAATTCTCTCAAGGTCCCTCCATGTTATTGCAAATGGAATGATTTTGTTCTGTTTTGCAGCTGAGTAGCATTCCATTGTATATATGTACCACATCTTCTTTATCCATTCGTCTGTTGATGGGCACTTAGGTTGCTTCCACGTCTTGGCTATTGTAAACAGGGCTGCAATGAACATTGGGGTGCACAGGACTTTTGGGATTGCTGACTTCAGGCTCTTTGGATAAATACCCAGTAGTGGGATGGCTGGATCGTATGGTAGTTCTATTTTTAGTTTTTTGAGGAATCTCCATACTGTTTTCCATAGTGGCTGCACCAGTTTGCATTCCCACCAGCAGTGTATGAGGGTTCCTTTTTCTCCGCAACCTCTCCAACATTTGTTGCTATTAGTTTTAGATATTTTTGTCATTCTAACGGGTGTAAGGTGATATCTTAGTGTAGTTTTGATTTGCATTTCCCCACAGCAGGGCTCTTTTTGAATTCTGATGCTGGGCCACAGAAAATACAAAGGAGGAAGAGGATTGACTGGCAGTGTCCCCCTGGGGAAGCCAGACTTTGGGAGAGCACACGCCCTGGAATCCTCCCTGCCTCACACCCGCAAGCGCACACACACATGCACACACGTGCACACACTGGGCGAGAATTCCTGGGGGCTGAACTGGGACTCGCGCTGCCAGCAGATGCGCGCCTGGGACCCTCGATGGTCCTGCACATGTTCTCCAGAGAGGACGGTCCTTGCACGCTTGTCTCTAGGGGACCTGCCGGGGCCTCTGCTTCCTCACGTTGTCACTGCAGCTGGTCGCCAGCAGCCTAGCAGCCTGCCAGTCTGACGGAGCCCAGTGCTGTCTCCACAGTGTCCGGGGCGCGTGTCCTCGTTGGGGAGGTGGAGCAGCTCTGACACGTGCGCCGTCTGCGTCCCCTCTCGTTGGAACTGCCCGGGTTTGCTCTCTGTCCCTTCTGGAAACATTGGCTTTCCAGAGTTTTTGGACCGCGGGGATGTGAAACCTTTCCCTGGCCTTGGGTTGTGAGGAATGCTCTTCAGTTTGTGGCTGGTCGTTCCAGCTTTCTACGTTTTTCTTGTTTCTGTTTTGGCCACAGGAAGAGCCAGGCATTTCCTGTCTGGCTTCTGGCTCTGGTGTCACTCTTAGAACAGTGTCTCATATTCCCCATAGGGCTTCACTGTATACATCTCATCTTTAACCCATCTGGTATTTCCCTTCCAAATAATAAAAATGCTATTTTAAATAAAAAAACAAAAATTAATCAGTTCCATTTACAGGAAACATCCAGAACAGGTAAAGGACAGAGACAGGAAGCAGATGGGGTTGCGGGGCCGAGGGAGCGAGGAATGGGGAGTGAGCGCTTTGGGACAGGGCTTCCTTCTGGGGAGGGAAATACTCTGCAGCTAGACTGTGCTGATGGTTGCACAGCATTGTGAATGGACTCAATGTTCACGAATTGTACAGTTTTAAAATGCTAAAAAAATGAAATTGTATTTAAATTTCAAATCATAAAGTATAAAAAACCATAAAAAAGTAAAAGGAAAAATGAAATTGTTGCCGAAACCATAACAGAAGAGGGACAGGAAGGGTGTGGTGAAGGAGCGGCTGGGAGGAGCGGCTCAGGGGCTGGTGGAGACGGAGGGCCCAGAGCTGGCTCTCCCTCCAGGGACGGTGAATTCTGAGCTGGCCCCCGCCCGCCCGCAGGGCAGGAGCATGTGATGGCTCTCCCCGCAGAGGCAGCGGGACGCGCTGGCTCCGGCGCTCCTCCAGGAGCAGGGGCAGAGCCGGCCCTGGCTCCACAGTGGGCGGGTCCTGCCTTGGCTCTGGCTCTCCTGCAGCTGCTGCTGGAGCTGACGGCGGCGTTGGCCCTGGTGCTGCTACAGGTGGCAGTGCAGCTCTTGACGGAGGAGCCTCGGCTCTGGATCTCGCTTTAGTTCTGTTGCTGCTTCTGCAGCTGAATCTAAATCTTCAGATTGTACAGGAGCTGGTGCTGGAGCCACTCTAGATGCTGAGACGGCAAGGAAGCTGCAAGAGGAGATCCACACGTCTGCCTCCCCACCGTGCCTTTGCAAAGGAGAAAACTGCCACTGCCTTTTACAGAAGCTCCAGCACAAGAACGTGCTACGGGACGTCTCCCCTGACTGCAGTCCACCAGATGGGCGCTCTGAGGCCAGCCTTTGCTCCTGGCCAACACCAGGAGCTCCGCCCTGTGTGGCCCAGGACTGACCCTCCCCGGGTGCTCACCTTTTGGCTCTGCTTCAGTGGACGCCAGGTCCTCCAGCCGGGCCAGGAGAAGGTGGGTACGGCACTCCAGGTCTGAGCCTGGCATGTTGAACTGCATGGACAGCTGCATGCAGTCCGGGGGCTGACGGAAATCCTCTGGGTACTGGTCCAGCCAGGTATCCAGGTTGGAGGAAGTGACACTAAGGGTAGGCGTGTGGGCAGCAGAGTCGGAGGCCTGGCCTCTTCTTCCATGCGGTCTTCCCTTGGTACCTCTGTGGGGTGGGGGCTGGGCTCCTGGGCCCCCCTGCCCATCCAGAAGCCAGTGCACCCCAGCCCACCCCCACGTGACGGTCCAGCAGGGGCAGGCCTGGTCAGCAGGCTGGGCCTGCGAAGTCTCCATGGGAGGGAGCCCTCCGTCAACGCTGGGACCACCTCTCCCTTCCTCGGGGAACCCGACGCACTCCTGCCTGTCCCCCGGCCGCTCCCCACTGGAATGTCGACTCCACGAGGACAGGGAGGGCGGTGCCTGCTCTGTTCATCGCACTGGCGGGCGCACAGTAGGTGCTGCATGCACATGTGAGGGAGGAGGGACCAGGCGGAGTGTGTCCTGCTGCCCAGGCTTCACGGGGCCCTCGTGGCACCTCAGCCTGCCGCTCATGCACTGCCATGCTGTCTTACTCTCTGTGAGGCCTGTGTGGGTCTCGTCTCCCCCCCGACACTATCCTTGGGAATGGGGACACAGCCGGCCCAGCCCCACATGCAGCTGGCCTCGCAGGACTGAGGCACAAGGCTGATGCGTGAGCAGGTGGCTCCCCACACCTCCTTCCTGGGTCCTTGGATCAGGGGGTGCCGAGCAGGGCTGGGATGGGCTGTGGTGGGGATGGATTCTCTCAGGGGCCAGTTCTGAGCCCCCAGCCTCCTCTCTGCTCCCCAGGGGGCCCGGGACCCCATCTGCAGCTCTCTGACTCCTTTCCTCCTACAGGAGAAGCCCCCAGACGTCAGCCCTCTAGCAGGAATCACGAGATGTGTGGGAGCCAGGGGACTGCCCGGCCCTCCCGCGCCCCCAGCCACAGCCCCTCAGATCCCATTAGACCCGAAGCCCACTCACTTTCTCAGTTGGTCCTGGGGTCCACCGTCCTCGTTGGAGTAAGGGAGGATGCATCCATATCTAGAGGAGGCCGTGAGGGCGTCACATCTACCGTACCTGATATGATGTCTAGTGGGACTGGCTGACTCCCCAATCAGACTGGAGCCCAGGAGGACACGGGTTTTCGTGTCTGTACATGGCGGGTTGGGGGGTCTTCATACACATTTGCTGAATGAATGAAGCCCAGCCAGCACCTTGCTGACGTCCGAGTGGGCCTGGGCCCCAGGCAGCCCCCAGGGCTCCCTGCTCTGCCTGCCCCCAGGCTGGGACCACCCCCCAGGGAATTGGAAGGCTCCTTCAGAAATGGGAAAGCAGCTGTGCCCAAGGCCACAGGGTGCTGAGGCTTGAGGCAGAGAGCTTCACGGTGGAGAGGAAAGTCCTAAATCAGGACAACCACAGCCCTCGGCAGCCCTTCCCACAGGGCCAGGCCTGAGCAAACTGAGGCTCAGAGAGGTGAAGGGACACTCCCAAGACACACAGCCAGGAGGTGGGCAGGGAGCCACGGTGCTGTGCAGGGGCAGGGCGCCCACCTTTTGAACAGCAGGTCCAGGACCTGCTGGGTGGTGAAGGCTCGGCAGGTGCACAGGAGGAGGGTGACACAGGAGAGGTCGCTGCCCTGGAAGGCAGGTACGAGGTGCTCCACAGCTTCTCCAGGGTATCTGCACTGACTGCCCCCACCCTGCACCTCCCACCCAGGTACACGGTTGACTCATTTTCACACTGGCACTCATGTTTGGGTAAAGAGGGACAGCTCAAAAGACAGACAGTAGGAAAATACTCGTGCTCGTGTCCTGAAGTGCAGCGGTGTGAAAGATTGGCTCGGAGAGTCTTGCAACCATGTGAAAAGTGACTTTGCATTTGGCCAAGGCTGGGCTGAACGGTGTGGGTGAAGGGACAGGCCCAGCTCCTTGGGTTGGGACTGTGGCCACTCTTGGGGCAGAGCCCTGGGTGGGCCTCTGCGGATGGCTGGCAGCGTCCAGGCGAGAGGCCTTCCTCCACTGCAGACCCTCCATGGCGGCACTCTGTGCTCCAAATCCGCCGTGAGCCCCGCTCTCCCAGGCCTGGCTCCGGTGCCTGCAGCTAGTGCCCCCAAGACACCAGCTGATTGGGCGTGGCCCCGCCAGGGCCCACGGGAGGCCAGCTCGAACAAGGCCTGTCAGCCACCGGAGGCAGGACGGGAGGCTGGCCCCTCCTGTCCTGGTCTCAGGCACACTCAGTCTCTTGTGGCCGTTTCTGGCCTTTTCTCTTGGGGCTCGTCTCCAGGGTGGCAAACTTGGTGGTCCCCTCCCTCCAGGGCCAAGGATGGGGTTAGTAAGGCCACCCCCCCCCCCTTCACCTAAGCCCCTCTAGAGCCTCCACAGCGAGTTCAGAAGAGGCCCAGGCCCTCCCTGGCAGCTCTCTGGGGAGCGGCCCCCACCCCTGCTCAGCCCCAGCGGCCTGCGCCCCTCTAGGTCCTGCCCACTCCTGAAACTGTCCGGCTCGTTTGTGTCGACTTGTCCACTGAGTCACCCATTTGGTGGGGCCACCCCTGCCAGCACCCCCAGAACTGGCACATAGCACGTGACCAATAAAAACTGTTACCCCCCATTAGTCTTCACTGGCCTGTGTCCAGTGCAGGTTCCAGGGGGACCCTCAGGGGCCAGGCAGGCCACCAGCGCGGTTCCCACAGGGGTATGAGGTGGCGGCCACCCCAGGGAGCCAGCAGGGTCTTTTGGCCTGGACACCCAACCCCGTCCCTTCACCTTGGCCCTCCCAGGGCTGCCTCCCTCCCACCAGCCCATAAATCAAGGATGAGAAAACACAGCCGATCTGACATCTCCTGTGTTCATGCCTCCCTGCATGTCATCCACTGTCCTGCACACGTCTGACCAGCCCTGGAGCTGCCGGTGACCCGCCCCCCCAAGCGGTCTGCTTCTGAAGGCGGCGTGGGCCCTCCACTGCCCTCGGCCTCAGGAGGCCCCGTCCAGGTTCCAGCAGCGCCTGTTCAGTTTACACTGTGTTCTGATTTCAGGGGTCTTGGCTTCCCCCAGCTGGCCTCCCTGGAGCTGTGAGGGACGGGGGCCCAGCCAGGTTTCTCTGTCAAAACTCAGCTCAGGGAAATGTCATCCGCACACACCAAGGGCAGTATCCTGTTGGGGACAGCCCTGGAGGGAACCCCCACACAGATCTGCCTGTCAACTTGTGTTTTCATACTTCAGGTTTGCACATTAAAGCAATGCTGACTGCCATGGTCTCACTGGTGCCCGGTCCCCTGTGCCTTCCAGACCATGTACTCACGGTACCCCCTGAAAGATGCCAGAAGTCTCCACCGTGCCCCCCACTCCCACCCCTGAATGGAAGCTGACAGGACATGGGGCTCCTGTCCTCCCCTCCCCTCATGTGCTTCTGTAGGACCTGGGCTGGCACAGGCAGGCATGTGTCCACTCACATGAGGACCACTGTCCTAGACCCCACCAGACCCCGTGCCCCAGTACTCCACAGAGACAGGTCCCTTGGATGCTCGGGCACTGGGAACATACATGCCAAGAGCCGAGAGGAGGGATCGTGGAAGAGGGGCCCTGCACCTCATCCCGGGCCCGTGCTCCCAGGGAGGCCCCATGGGGCGAGCATCAAGAAGTCCCTGTGACAGGTGCCCCCTAGGTCTCCTGGCCGCCCAGGGAGTAGGCCTGTGCAGGATGCAGGCTCGATGCCACTGCGTGCCGGGCTGGCCTGCCCTGTGGGTGGGTCTGGGGGCCCTTGAGGGGCAGCTGGGGACTCCACACGCCGGCCCGTCTCCCCAAAGCTCCAGGATGGAGGGCAGGGACACGTCCCGTGTGCTCCATGGGCGTCTGATGAAGGAAACTGAATCCACACGGACCACTGCGGAACCTAAAGGCCTGAGCCGCGTTCTGCCCAAATCTAAGTTTTATTTCTGCTGGAGTCATGCTGTTTGCTTTGCCTGGCCTGTCTGAAGCCAGTTGGGAGCTTCCAAGTGGCTCGCCCAGCAACCTCACTTTACAAAACAGGCCCTGAAGCCAGGTCGCAGGGGAGGCAGCCCAGCCTGGGGCCATTTTGTTTGAGAAGAACTGAGCTGGTGTATGAACCTGCCTCACGTACAAAGACCAATTTCAAGGTAGAAGGATGGACTTCAGATTCCAGGGACAAGCGTGTTGGGTCCTTTCTGGACAGGCCACTTGCCTGTGTGTGCCTGCTGGGCCCCAGGGGGCCAAGTGGAGCCCTGGGAGGACAGCTGCTGAGAACCGTTACTAATGGCAGGGACCCAGTGCCTGGAGGGACTGGAAACGCGCTAAGGACCACGGCTGGGGGAGGGAAGGGCTGCCCGGCTTAGGAACAGGCTTGGCTGCTGTTTTTATTTAGGAGGAGAGCAGGCGTGTCACGGGGAATGACCCAAGTCCAGCCTGGCCTATGCTCCCGGGGAAGGAGCACTGGCTGGACTCCGGCCCTCAGCCCCCGCCCGGCCCTGCAGTCGGTACAGGGCCTCGACCTGCCTCCGCTTCTCCTTGGCGCGGTTGATGGTCGTCCGGAAGAGCCTGCAGAAGAGCTGGATGGAGGGGGGCGAGTCGTCGTTGCCGGGGACGGGGTAGGTGATGAGGGTGGGGTTGCAGTTGGTGTCCACGACGCCCACCGTGGGGATGTTCATCTTGGCTGCGTCTCTCACGGCCACGTGGGGCTCAAAGACATTGTTGAGTGTGTGCAGGAAGATGATGAGGTCTGGCAGGCGGACCATGGGGCCCAAGAGCAGGGGGGCGTTGGTCAGCAGGCCACCCTTGAAGTAGCGTGTGTGGGCGTACTCGCCACAGTCCCGGGCCGTGTTCTCGATCAGATGGGAGAACTGCCGGTTGCGGCCCACGAACAGGATGATGCCCTGACGATAGGCCACGTGGGCGGTGAAATTCAAGGCCAACTGCAGGTGCGCAGCAGTCTGTTCCAGGTCAATGATGTCCTGGTCCAGGCGGCTCCCGAAGATGTACGGCTCCATAAACCTGCCGGAGACCCCACCGAGGCGAGAGTGAATGGGGCTCGCGTGGCCAACCCCACTGGCCCCTTCTCAGCCAGACCCACTAGCAACCCCCAGGCTCCTCTGGGGGGGCACTCGGGCAGGGAGGCCTGTGCCCTCCAGGGCCACACCTTCCCCAGGGCTGCACGATGTGCCGCCCCTTGCCGTGACCACGGACGGCAGTGAGGACCCCTGTCCCTTGAGTCACGGCTGGGAGTGGACAGGGCAGGCCTGGATAGCCGGCCACTTCCAAGGCTTGGACAAACAGCTTAACCCTCTGAATGTGTCCCTCATCACATGGGGATGCTAACAGAACTGCTCCCACGTGGACGTCTGGATGTTCAATCTTTGTGCCCAGTGCTCTGATTCAGCGGTCGCTTCTGTCATTATGACTGTTGTGTTTGAGGCTTTTCGACCCAGGTCCCTCTGAGGCTGGGCTGAGGGACCGACAAAGCAGAGGGGGTGCCCTGGGCCAATGTGTGAGGGGTTGGGGCAGGGCCAGTCAGGCCTGGGAGGGGAACCCCGAGGGCAGGGCCCCGCTGCTGGCCCTGGGCAGGGGGTGGGGTCAGGAGAGACTCCCCTGCTCCTCAGCAGCTCCCTCGTCCTCCCTCAGGTCTGGATTCTGTCCCTTCCTCTCAGCACACTCTGCCCAAGGCACCCACGACCTCCCTCCTGCCCTCACCTCCCAGGGCTTCTCAGCAGCATCCCGCAGCGGACCACACCCTCCCGCACTCCCTGCTCCCCAGCCACACGGCCTCTTCCTGGACTCCGAAACGTCTGGATGCCCAGGGCTGCCGCCCCCGGGACCTCCTCTCTTCTCGACCCTCCTCTCCAGATGCTCCTACATGTCCCACTGATGTGGTGGCGCCCCAGCCCCAGGCTGCTGCTCCTAGTTGCTGTGTGGCATCTGCACTGGAGTGGCCAAAGGGTCACCCCTCACAGGACCCAAGCTCCTGATGTCCCCCAGGCCTCCCTTTGTTTTGGTCATCCCGGTAAAGGACAGTGACACCTGCACCGTGTTCTGCCCCACCTGGCACCTCCACCCCTGGAGCCCCGGCTCTGCTCGCAGTGCCTCCCTGCCATCTACACCCCTCCCTCCCTGACCTTCCGCCCCCCCTCCAATCCAGCCTCAGCGGCCAGAACCACCCGTGAAAAGATCAGGCCACTTAACAGCTCCTCTGCGTGAACTCGGTGACCTCGAGATGCAGTGGCCGGGCCAGCCCCCTCACCTTCTCCTAGTCCACGAGCCCGGCTGCTGGCCTTTGTCTGTGAACCTGCCAGCAGCAGGTCCGTCCCCACCTAGGGCCCTGAGCCTCACTCCAAGGTCAGTGGTCCAGCGCACAGGGCCCTGCAGCGTCTGAGGATAAGCTCCTGCCCTCCTCGGGACTCGGTGACCCCATGGGAGGAAGAGGGGGCTGTACTCAAACTGACACACGCCACTACAAAGGGTGGCCTTGGACCCCAAGGCAGGAGAGCCCCCTGCCCCAGGGGAACCACCACTCAGCCAGGGCTGGCATCTACCTGTGCCGACAGCCCGCTTTGTGTCCCAGGTGCACCCGGGCGTCAAAGAGACTTCTCACGGAAAACAACTCCTTGACGTTGAAGAAGTCGGAGTGCTTGAGGGGCTCCCTGAGGATCCTATCGTTGAGGCCTAGGACAGGGAGGAGAGGATGCTGTGGTCTCCCGCTCCTCTGCTCCCAACCCTCCAGGGGAGGAGAGGCCCCGAAGCAGGTGCCCAGGGCCACCGGGTCTTTTCAGGAGCCTCGGGGCAGAGGCCGGGCTCTGACCACGGCTTTGCTCCTGGGTACACCCCGTCAGTCCTCACTGGGAAAGGAGTCCCAGTGCTGCACCACGGTGGTCTCTCCCACCCACCCGGGGGCGGGTGCAGGCCCGGGCCCCGTTCTCAGCTGGGCGGACGACCGAGCTGCTCAGAGGGCGGGGTCAGAGTTGGGACCCATGTGGGGTGGCTCCGGGCCCGCTTTAAGCGCGCGCAGCACCCAGCTCGGGGGCCGCCCCTCCTCCCTCCCTCGGCCGGACCCCTCCGCGAGGGCCCTCAGGCCTCCTGGGGGCCGGCGTTTCAACCCAAACCGCGGAGGCCCGGCGCGTCCCTTGGACCCCACGCCGGTCCGGAGAGCCTCACCGCTGTCGCCCTCGGGATCGCTGACGGCGGGGGCCGCGGCGCTTCCCAGCGTCCTGCCGCTCGGCCGGGCCGGCCCGGGGGTCGTCCGCGTGAGGAGCTGCGGCCTGGGCCGGACACCTGCGGAGAGAGGCGACTCGTGGCGCGCGCCCGCCTGCGGCCCGTGACCCCCCCCCCTCCGGTGCTCGCGCCCGGCCCGGGCAGCGTGCCTGCGGGCCCCGGGAGGAGGGTCCCGGCCCCGCGCCCGCCCCCAGGCTCCCCGGGCGCGCTCACCCGCGCGGAGCAGCCGGGGCAGGGCCGGGCCGGGCGGCATGGCGCGGACGCGGCGGGCGGACACGGCCGGGCGCGCGGTTCCCGGAGCGGCGCTTCCTTCCGCCGCGGCCCGCGCCGCCGCCGCCGCCGCACCGCCGCCTGCAGGCCCGGAGGGGCCACTGCGCGCCCGGCCGTGTCCGCCCCCGGGGCCCCGCCGGCCGCCCCGCCCCGCCCCGGGCGCCCCCGCCGGCCGCCCGGCTCGGAGCGCGCGCGCCGTCCTGGGGCCGCCCGGGCCGGGGCGAGTGCGGGGCCTGCGGGGCACGTCCCCTCGCCCTGTCCCCTTTTCCAGAGTCCTCGCCCCGACTCTGGCAACAGCGCTGAGGGCGGGCCCCTCGCGCCCCAGCTCGCCCCCTCCCTGCACAAGGCGCGGCGGCCGAGGAGGCCCACGAGCCGTCCCCGCGGGAACCCGCCGGGCGATGGGGACCCTCCTCGCGTCCGGCCAGTCCAATACAACGTCTCGCTCTCCAAAATCGTTTTTAATTTTTAAACGATATTTGGCTTAGGAAGACTCCATAAAGTTAGGCAAATCTGGAGTCTAAATTAAGACTCCGGGTACTGGGGCATGTCCCGGGGTCACGGAGAACGCCTGGCGGCCACAGTACGATCAAATCGTGGCTTGCCGAGCGGCCTCGGAGAAATTTAACTCCGGCAATTTGTGATGAAGTCTCAGCACCTGGGGTCTCATTTGCCCCGGAATCCGCTTTCCTCTGCGTTTAAGAAAATGTTCCCGTGCGTCTGGCGCAGGATGAGCGCTGATAACCGAAAGATGCCATTGGACCGCGCTGGGTGGGCGCCGAAGGCACCTCGGGTACCCAGCACCACAAGACCAGGAAGTAATCCATCATCCCGGGCCAACCCAGGCGCTTCCTTACTCTCCCTGGAAGGTTCTAGACCTCCCATTTCAGCCCCAGGGGCCGGCAGGGGAGCCCTGGCCTGGCAGGCGCAGCGCCTTTAAGGACCCGACCTACCGGTCAGGTGACCAGGCCGTCGCTTAGCAACAGGACGCCGCGCCGACCCGCGGGGCCCCGGCTGCGGAGAGGCTGTTTCCTGCCTTCTCTTTCTTCCCCGACTCAGCAGCTCGGGTGGACGGAGGCGAAATGTCGGACGGGAACCCCCAAGAGTGCGCCGAGCCCGTGGAGGCCAAGGCCCAGG
The DNA here is from genome assembly GCF_041296235.1 of Equus asinus. Taxonomy (NCBI): domain Eukaryota; kingdom Metazoa; phylum Chordata; class Mammalia; order Perissodactyla; family Equidae; genus Equus; species Equus asinus. The sequence continues at coordinate 11,824,994 of NC_091799.1, forward strand.
CCCCCCCGGAGAAAACCAGCGACTACTACTGTGTACACGAGGACCTGCCGGTCAGGTTCAACAACCCCGCGTGGTTTCGGGGCTACAGGTGAGGACGGTGGAGCCCCGTGAGGGTCTACCTGGCATACACAGACGAGAGTGGCCCCCTGGTCCAGCGGGCAGCCCATCTAACCCTGCATGCGAGAGTCCCCCAGGTCCCAGCCTGCCCTGGCACCCCGGTCCAAAGAGGGTCAGCTATCAGCCACCAAATGAGCTGCCAAAGTGACATGGAAGGCCTGGGACACCAGCGAGTGGGCCTCCTGGAGGTGCAGGGGGGCGGTGGGTGATCATCCCCTCCCACTCCGGGAAGTCGCAAAACCCAGCTCTGGTCCCAGCTCCCCCGCTTCGGGGCAGGGTAAGTCTCCTCCCCTGTCTAGGCTGAGAGGACCCTCTGCAGAAGGCAATGGGCAGCACCTCTGGCGGCACGCTGCTGGTCAGTGAGCTGTGAGCATTCCAGCGACTGCAAACTCTAGGACACGGGGGTCGGGTGGGGGTGCCTTCCCCGCCCTCCCTCCTGTAGTCCCCCTGCAGCTCTGTAGTGTGGGGTCTGGTCTGGTCCTCATTTCCAGGAGAGGCCATTGGGATGGAGAAAGTCAGCATCTTGCCCCAGGTCTCATAGTTAGCGTGAAGCAGAGCTGGGGTGTCTAAACCCACAGGCCACTCAGTTAAGCTGCTTGACTGGTAGTGTCACTGTTAGAGACTGCAGGGAGGTGTTCTCAGGGAGGCCCAGAGGTAGAGGGGCCGCCTCGGGGGGCAGGGCCTGGAGGCTGAGCCACCGCTGCCCACCCACCCAGGAAATGACAGTGTGGGCCCGGGCCCCGCTGTGGCTGAGGGCCGGCACCTCCCATCTGGGAGCTCTTCAGGGCTTTGGCCTGCCTTGGGGAAGGGCAAGGGCAGAGGTGAGCACAGGGGTGGGGGATGCCAGCCCTGCTCACCACGGGAGCCCACATGCGCGGCCGCATCGGCAACGCCAGGCGTTTCCAACCAAGCTTCACCACCCAGACTCGAAGGCTGTGGCGTGGGCAGAGTTAGATGAATGAAGGGAAATAGGGTCTGCTTCTCATCTCCCAGGAGCAAGGAGCCCGCCTCAGTGTACAGGACCAGTAACCAAACTTACGGGAGCCGCGCCCCCACGGTGCATGAGATGCCGGTAAGCAAAGGGGGGCCGTGTGTGCAGGCGGTGTCTCCGGGACGAGGCCCAAACCCTGGGCTTCTCAGAAGGGCCACGCATCATGGGGCGGTGGGGAGGGGCCCAAAGTTCCAGCATCACGAAAGGGGAGGGTACCCTCAAGTGCTTTTGGAACAAGGCATGGTAGAAATAAACGAACGAATGAATTTAGCAATGAAATGTTTACAGGTGAAAACAGTGCGGTAGACTGGCTGGTGGCGTGCCACAGGCTGGCCCTGCTCACACAGACACACAGCCAGCTTCTGCGGCTTAAGGCAGTACGTTTTGAGGCAATACATGAGGAACTGTTTTCTTTGTGGAATGATACTGTATTTTATGAGAGATTAACCTTTGACCTGAAGAGGCCGGCTGGCCGATCGCACAGGTCGCGAGTCGGTGGATGCAGGAGTCTGCGCCTCTGGGGAACCCCAACCCCTTTTGAGATGGACCTCGCACTCCAGGGGGCCCTCCTAGAACCCCCGGACAACCCTGCTGGGTCCAGCTGGAGGGCCAGAGGGGCCAGTGTACGCATCCCCTGGGTACCCAGGACAGAAGGGCCACCCACTTTGGGGTGACAGTCTTGTTGTTTGTTCTTCTGGAGTATTCATCATTTTAAAAGATCTGGAAAATTGTTATTTACTTGTTTTGCATGGGAGATAGAGCGCTCATGAGAAGGAGATTATTTACCTAGGAAGTTTCTAGAGCCTCTGAAGGTCACTCTCCCAGAACTGAATGATTCCAGATTTTCCCTGGGGATGAGGTATTTCCGCGGAAAAGACCAACACATTCGCTCACTAGCATGGGTCCCAACGTTGGCTTTTATAAGAAAGACCTTGAGAGAAGGTTCGCCTTGTGAGCAGCGGGGTTGGCCCCGCGCTGGTCCTTCCTGGCGCTCCTGAGGAGGTCAGGAGGGCTTCCTGCCGCCTCTCCCCCTGCGTCTGGAGCCCGGCTGTCAGTTTCTTGACCTGAGTGTGGTTGTGAGACTCATTGAGCAGCTCTGAGGGTTTACTTCCACGTGGTAACAGAAAATAATGATGCTTTGTTTGCATTTAGAGAAATATGCTGAAGGCTGCTATTCTGTGTGATACTGTACTGGTGGGTATATGTCGTTATACACTGGTCAAACCCACGAGTGTAGGCACAACCAGTGACCCCTAACTACACTGTGGACTTTAGTTAATAATAACATATCGATGTTGGCTCAGCTGTAACAAATGTACCAATGAATGCAAGCTGCCCCGACGAGGGAAGCTGTGTGCTTGTGCGGGGGGCTGGGGGGGGTACTGTGCTGCCCAGCTTGTCTGGAGGCCTAGACCGCTCTGAAAGATAGAGTCTATTGAAGAAAATGCACGGAAGCCATTTCTCTCTCCACTTGCTTCCTGCCAAGGAGACAGAACGCCAGGCGACCTGCTTGGCACGAGGCAGCCCTAAGCATAGTTCCCAGTCCAGCATCACATGTCTGGCAGCCGCCCCGGCCACTGAGGTCCGAAATCTCAGGGTCACCTGATGATGCTGTGTTGCTGGACTAATTCCTCCTGCTGGGTGCCTGCACACACTCGTGGCCTCATCTGTGTCCTCCCCACACCCCCACCTCGCTACAGGGAGGCAGAGCAGACGAACACGGCTGGCACGGCGGCCCGTGTGGAAGGGGCAGTGTGTACATAGGAGTTCTCCACTTTGTGTTTATTTTAAATTTTCAATAATAAGTTAGAAAAACAGCAGGCAGGGAATAACCTTTTTCTCACTAGGGCCGCCCCTCCCCAGACCCCTTGGCTGGTGGGGTGTGGGCATCGGAATTTCCTTCAGGACCTACAGAGGATTCTAATATATTGGTCAAGGTCGCAGCCCACTGATGGTGAGGTTCTCTCTTTTCCACAGAAGAGGAAACTGAAGTTCAGAGAGGTCCAGTAACTGGCCCTAGTGGCACAGTGGGTAGAAGCAGAACGGGGGGAGCTTTGGGCCCGACCCCAAGTGAATGTTCATAAGCACACCCAGGGGATCGATCTTCTCTCCATGTGAAAGAACATGATCAGTAATTATTCCCGGACATCAGGCATGAATCGGGAGGCTCCGGGGCCAACCAGGCCATCCTGCCTACTTGGCTTCTCTCTTCCTAGGAATGGAGATGACATTTCCTTACAAATTCTTATTTTTCTTCCAAAAATACCTAACGACTGATTGTGGAAGAGTATTATAATACATCATTAATCCTTGTGTTCCCTTTTCACTTCCAGAAAGTATTTTATCCAAATTCGAATAAATTTTCCAGACAACTTGCAGCAGGTGGAATGTTCCAGAACAATACTTTCAACGTCTTCATGGAGAAGAGCATCGTGACGGGTCCCGACAACTACATCACCTCCTACGACCGGCTCAACTTCCACCCCAGTTACAACGTCAACAAGCCGTCCATCTGCCACTGAGGGCGGCTGGAGAACCACTCCCGGGTCCCGACTCCAGCAGTGGCCACCTGGAGAAGTGTCATCCCGGATCTTTGATAATCTGCCCAACTGTAAAGATGCGGCCTTCAGCCTTCAGTGCTTTCCCTGAAAGTATTTTTCCTCTCTAGATCAGAAAAGTATGCAAACGGGGCTGTAATGTCCTGCTTTCTCTATTTTACATCTAGATGGAAAAGATGCTCACGCTTGAGTTTCCATTAAAAGTGCTGCCACACCCTGAATCCCTGACACATCTGTATTCCAGGCGCAGGCCTGTGTGAGTCGGGGGACCCCCATCGCGGCCCGAATGCCCAGAATGCCTGGATAACTCCACCTGCGTCTTTATTTGAGAGCCATTTCTATGCTCATGACAAGTTATGGAGAGGTTTCCTGTCTCTCCAAAGCACCCTGGCCAAAATCTGCACAAACACACGAGGCCGTGGCCAGAGGGGATGATGCCCTGCGGGGGGCATGGACCAGGGCTGGGCCAGGAAGGGGGAGAGCAGACCCCGTCAGGAAAACTCCAGGCTGGGGCAGGCGGGGGCCACTACCCACCCCGATTCATGAGGCGACGGTACACGTGGAGTGACAGTGAACATCCTCTGGCCACGAATAAGGGCTCAGGGCGGGAGGCAGAGCAGATGAACACGGCTGGCACGGTGGCCCGTGTGGAAGGGGCGGTGTGTGCATGGGAGTTCTCCACTTTGTGTTCACTTTAAATTTTCAATAAAAAGTTGAAAAAAAAGCAGGCAGGGAATAACCTTTTTCTCAGGTGGGGGTAATAACTCCATTAAGTGGATTTTTATCTCTAAGTGGTTAGTCCTCAATCAGTGTTCACTGTGGTCTCGAGGGTCCTTAAGAAGAACAGTTCTCTGTGACAGCCTGCATCTTTCAGACATAGACTCCCCACTTCCTTCATGAGAGCAAGACGCGCTCATTGCAGGGCGTTTGGAAAGGGCTGAAACCAGACGGAAGAAATCACTGTTGCAGACCATTGATGATACCTTGTTTACAGAGATTTTACCCAAAGAGATTTTACTCACATACAAATTGGGGAGAAATTAAACACCATGATGGGTTATTTCTTCATTATAAACATTTTATTATTAATACACAAAAGTAAACATTTTGGCCACATTCTTAATGTCCAATTTGCAGTGGAAATGGTTTCCAGAGAAAATCAATATACTTTTTTAAGATTTTATTTTTTTTCTTTTTTGCCCCAAAGCCCCCCAGTACATAGTTGTATATTCTTCATTGTGGTTCCTTCTAGTTGTGGCATGTGGGACGCTGCCTCAGCGTGGTTTGATGAGCAGTGCCATGTCCGCGCCCAGGATTCGAACCAACGAAACACTGGGCCGCCTGCAGTGGAGCGCACGAACTTAACCACTCGGCCACGGGGCCAGCCCGAAAATCAATATACTTAATAAAAAGACACAAAGCTGAGCCTGAAGAGAGGTGTCTGTAACGTCCTTCTCCTTAGCTGGAAAACCGGCAGAGATTCCAGGCATCAAACTGAAAATTAGTTTTTACAACGCTTCATTAAAAATACCAAAATACAGGGCCAGCTGTGTGGCCTGGTGGTTAAGTTTGGTGCATTCTGCTTTGGCGGCCTGTGTTTGGTTCCTGGGTGTGGACCTACACTACTTGTCAGCGGCCATGCTGTGGCAGCGACCCACATACAAAAAAGAGGAAGACTGGCAACAGATGTTAGCGCAGGGCGAATCTTCCTCAGCAAAAACAAACAAACAAACAAAAACCACTCCGCCCAAAATACCAAGAATCCTTCTGTTTGGCCTCTGTTGAAATAAAAAAAAAAAGAAAAAGAACGCCTTATCAACCAAACTCACTAAAACAACTGAATTCCTCCCTTGGCAGCTGACTGTGGGGCAGGTTAACAGCGCCATGGAGGATAAAGCCATCAGGCCGAATAACTGTTTTCGCCTCCTGACTCAGAGCAGCTGAGCACCTGCCCGGTGCAAGGAGACAGCTTCCGTGGAGCCAAAGGCACGCAAGAGGCCACGAACCCGGACAAGACCCCCGTTCTCTGCTGTGGGCGCTATCCAGGCTCGGGCTGGGGGCATCAGTCTAGCCCGAGTTGACCAACGAAACAGATGCCAAGCTCGCTGGGCTCGGAGAAGTTAATTCCGGCACCATAATCAGGCAGCGAGTGCCTTAGTGGGCCGCAGCCAATAAACTGCAGCTTCTGCAACAGCTGCTGATGAGTTGATGTAAAGTTAGACTCTGCATTTATTCCACATGAAATAAGTGTCTGCAAAGATGGAAAACAGAAATACCTTTGCTGCATACATGCCCATCTTCCCGGGAACTCAGTGACCGTCTCCGGCTCAAGCTGCCATCCCCGTGTCCTGGCGCCTGGGCCCCGGGAGCCGTGCGCGGTGGCCGTCCTCCTCTCCATCGTCTGCCGTCTTGAAGTTTTCAAAGGGCTTTGATGTCCTAGGGTGAGTCAGACTTCTGTACGTCTGTTTTCAGATGGGAAAACTAGGGTCCAAAGGAGGCGCCCGAGGCCGGTCCTGGGCTCGACTCGCCTTGGGGGATGTCCTGGGAGGGGCGAGGTCATCAGTCTCTGACCCCACAGACCTGGCCCTAACTTTCTACGTATTTGCACAAGTCATGCAGGATCTCCAGTGATTTATAAATTTCGTGAACTTTATCTTTTTAACATATTTTCAAGCTGGGATCTTTGTGTGTTGACGGGAAAAGAAAAGTTTAGATTGACAGGTCTAAGTGAGCACTGTGAGAACCTGCTTTGCGTCTGGTTATGGCGAACGGAACAGATGGTTGAAGTGGAAGGAAAATGACACCCCGTCACCATTCTGACCTTTGCACTTGGTTCTTTCAGTCGTGAATCCCATTAGAACAGCTACAGAACAGGCGATGGAAGCATTTAGCGTGACAAACACCGTTTCCACCAAGTATTAATAAAGCGCACGGCAATTCCTGAAACGTCTCCTTGTCCGTGAGCAGGTCTTTGCTTTATCTGGCCTTTTTATTCCACTCTGAAATGAAACGCTGAAAAGTAAATTTTCATAACACTTTCCTAATCGCTTAATTTAGATGCTGGGTTGGCTTAAAACCATTAACTTCTCACTCGAAGTATATTTTTGTTTACATTTCTTTATTTTTATCAGTCACCTTTTAACTGTAGTCAATTAGAATAAACAGTTTCAAATATACAGTAAAATATATTGACATTGAAAAAAAAAGTCTCCAGGTCCAGCACACGAAATGCCAGGAGCCGTAGACATTCTGCGACCATTGCTCGGTCCCCGTCCCCAGCAGCCTGGCCTGGCGTGAACCCGGCTGTGGTCTGCAGATACCGACCACAGGATCTGTGCTCTTTACCCGCCCTAAACGGGCCCCTCAGTTAATTTCGGGGAGGGGGCATCAGGGTGGCAATACCTCTTATACGTTCATGTGAGGAGATGAGGTGCTGGTATTTAAATTTATTGCCTGACTTCCCACGGCAAGTGTATCTCAGGTTGGAAAAACCTGCCATCTGACAGTTCAGACTCTGAGCAAGAGTGAGAAGGACTTCCCCCACGGAAGACCCTCCTCTCTGTGGACGAACATCGAACATTCACCACGGGCTTTTTCCCTCTCCCCACTCACATTCCTGTTCTGTTGGGACTTCTGAAACACGCTCATTCTTCCGGGAAAGGGGGCAATTCCTGCAGAGACACTGTGGCCCCGGGACACCCTAGGCCAGGGCACTAGACAGCTCCTAAAGTCAGGCCTCTTCCCCTTCTTTGCATTAAATGGAATGAAGCCCTGGCCCCAGGCACACACCCACCACCCCCACTCCCTGGGAGGTGCGGGGGCCCTTGGGTGGGGCCTGTCTCTAGGGCTTACTCATGACAGCTGGATTTAGCAACATATCGTCCACCCGAGACTCTCCTTCCACAAGTGGGTGCACATTTGTGTCTCACGCAGCAGCTCCAGGATGCTGTGATACGCGGCTGCGTGGTCAGGCTGGGTCCGCGGAGGTGCTGCACGGGGCTGCCAACGTGCAGCCAGCCATCGCTCCTCGACAGCACTCCCGCTGCAGCCCCCTTTCCAGAGAGGGTGCAGGGGAACCTCTGACCTTGGCCCCAGCACATGCAGAGTCCAACTGGAGTGTGGGGTACGGAAGTAAAAGCCGTCCCACAACGTGGCCTGTCGGCAAGCCCAGGGATGACGCGGCACAATCAAGTTTCTGTCCCGTTTGTGAAACAAGGCACGTATGAACAGAAGCACCCTTCAGCTGATGCTTAAAGGCGCCAAACTACTGCTGAAGGCACGAAAAGAGGAGGTTCCGGTGCCCTAGGCTCACGGTCTCCAAGAGGAGACTCTGAACAGGGCTTGCATTTTAAGCCCAAGCAGGAGGGGAGTTTGCTCAGCGTCTCGCTGGGGACAACAGTGCCAGACCCCACAGGCAGCAGGGCAGAGTGCTCAATGGGAGGGCACGCTGCCGCCAATGTGCGTGGACACCTGGGCGTTTCTGAGTCCACCCCAGTCAGGACACACCACTTTTCGTAAGCTCACAATGGACCAGCATGCCCCATGAAGAGGAAGGCAGGCTCCTGGAGCGTTCTCTGCAGTAAGTGAATCATACACCGCCAACGTAAGCCGCCTGCTGACTGCTGTGCACGTCAAGGCAGACGTGTGTACGCGTGTGTTGTCCTGGACATGTGTGTTAGGTCGGCACACGCTAACCAGAGCTGATGGAAGGCAGCATGCGGGAGGCTGTCCTGCGTGCCCAGGAACCACAGGGAACGGGGCTCGTGTCGCAGAGGCCACGGGAACTTGGGAGGCAGGAAGAGGGGAAAGTGTGAAGGGTCCCGGTGTGGGGGAGACTGGGACGGGCAGCAGGAGCCGAGAGGTGCTCAGGGCCAGACGCACTGGTGGCGAGGTGGGACCCCGCAGATCCCAGGCACTGGGTTCTCACGTCAGTTCCTGCCAAGGCCACTGTGCAGAGGACAAACTGCATAAACTGATTCATGAGCAGCGCTGGATTTATTAGCATTAAAAAAACAGTTCTTATATACAAAACAAGCTGATTTTTGTTTTCGAGTGTTAAAAGCACTCCTTAAAAATTAAATAAAATTTAAAGCATGGGTTACATGAATTGTTTTTCCCGGAAGCACTTATGTGAACAAATATTCAACGACAGAGATATCAAACACACATCATGCAGGCACTGGACGGTCCCGGAGTCCACAGGGCTCCTCGGCGCAGCGTCCGACCCAGCAGACACTGACCGTGGGCGCCGGTGCATGTCTGCATTTGGGTACCCAAGTGAATTGCTGCTAAAGCCCAGGGGTGCACAATGTGTAGAAAAGTCACTTGCAAGTGAGAATGCCAACTGCACTCGCTGCAAAGAATCCTTGCTCCAGGCCCGTCATGGCTAAATTGAAACGGCGAGTCGTGAAACTGGACAACGGGTGAAAGTGTGCCGGACAGTTGCATGTAAACGTTGTGACCAGTCAGTGCCCAGCCCCCAGCCCCCAAGATACAGGTGTCCATGTCTCTACAGCAGCCTCAGGGCGGAAGGCACAGGACGCTCTGCTCTCTCCTGTTCTGTGCTCAGACCCTGAGGGCCCTGGGAGAGGACGGGAGCAGGGAAAATAGGCCCAAGTGTGGGAAACGGTCCTTCTCGTCCTGCACACGGGGAGGCAGCCCCTCAGAAAGCCGGCCGCAGCATCTGCTCAGCTGCTGGAGCACACCCCGACTGGCTCCCCTCCCTGGAGGATACCGGGCTCTGCACGCCATTGGCGCTCAAGGTGTCTGGGCACCAAAACTCGTACAGCCACTCTGCTTATTCGCTGGCACAGAACAAGAAAAGAACATTTCAAACGCACAGGTTGTTACCTTTTAGAACCGTGACTGAAAATGAAGAACAGTAGCTCTCATATAAAAAGAGGTTTACTGAGCTGTTAGAATCATGGAGCAATTGACCAGGACTGGACGTAGACAGTAGGGGCTTCAGGACTAGACTGGAGGGACCTGCCGCCGAGATCTCCCCAGGGCTTTCTACAGGCAACAGGAGCGGTCAGTGTGCTGGCCATTGTGCTTTGCGACAGCTCGCAGTCGAAGGCTGTGACTGCAGTGTTCAGAAGACATGCTCTGGCCTCTTGGGACCAGGGGGTCCTTTCTATAAGAAGTGCGTCCAGAAATGTCCCAACAGAGACCCTGGGGGGCATTTTGGTGACTCTCGGGGCGAGGGGGCATCAACTGCTGCCTTCCTCAGGCTTGAGCTGCAGGCACAACTGGACATGCCCACCGGCGCCCAACCCGGAGCCTCAGCCTCGGGCCGTGCCGGTCAGAACCCAGACTTGCACGGAGACAGGGGAACTGCGGTTAGGAACGCCCTACAAAACCGGACAACTCTATTTTCCAAAAATATTTTTTACAACACTTTAAATAATTTACAAAAAAGCTACAAAAATCATATTTACCAGGACACGTGTGTTAAATAAAAACGTTTCATGTTAGTGTACATATGTACAGGGCCACGTAGAGTGCCTTCCAGTCTCCTCTCCTGGTCACAGCAGCGTCTCCGCACATGGACGCACGCACATGTGTGTGCTTTCCACGAACGCGCTGTGGACCAGGAAGCGTCCTCACAGCTTGAGGACCTTGCCCTGCGCCAAGGGGCCGCCGCCCTCCTCCACGGAGGTGTCACTGCATTCACTGGCGTCGCTGCCCAAGGCCTCCGGGTCTTCATCATCTCTGTCCACCACCCTCCGTCTATACCGCAGGTCTAAAAGGTTCTCCTCTGCACCCGAGCTCCTCCTGTTGTGCAAATTGAGCCCCGCCTGGGACCTCCTGCTCGGCCAGTGTCCGCCTTCCTTCTTCAGGAGCAAGTGCGGGCCTCCGAACAGCGGGCCGCGGCCGGCCGGGCTCTCTCGGAAGGCCGAGAAGGAGGGGCCCTGCAGGGGCAGGCTCAGGGGGCCGCTGAAGAGGCCGGCCGGCTTGCCCCCCCAAGAGACGCTCTTCCCAAAGTGGAAGGCCTGCGTGGAGAGTAGCGGAGCGAAGCCCGCGAAGGGCAGGCCTTTCTTGGGGTCCAGGGTGAGGCCGGCCGAGCTCTGGCCCTGCGGCCCCTTTTCCCGCTCGCTCCCGAGGCCGCCCTTCCACACTGCCCCTCTGCCCTCCGGGCTCAGGGCCCACGTGCTCTGTGGTCGACTCTGGGGGGCGAAGTCACCCCATGGCAGGGTGAGGCTGGCCGGGGGGACCTCCCTCTTGGCTCCCGGGTTCCGAGTCAGTGGGCCTCGGCTTCGAGGGGGCCCGGGAAAGGCACCCACGGGGCCCTCGGCCTGGGAGCCGGCTTCCGCACTGCTCGGCAGCAGCCCGAAAGCCCCGTCTGCAGCAGCAGGCTCGGGCCCCCGCGGGCTCTGGTCTCTGTGAGCGAGCGTGCTTCTCCGACTGGCCGGTGAGCCCCTGGCAGACACAGTGCCGCCGGCGCTCCTGGGTGCTGCCAGCTCTGCTCTGGCCAGGGCCACAGGCAGACCGGCCTGCTCGGCGCGGGGGCTGCTCCACCCGCCGGGGACCGAGGGCCTCCCCGCGGCCCGCTGGCTGCGTGTGCACACGCCGGGTGGGGCTGTGGCAGCGGGTGGCCCCCTCCTGCCCGGCAGCTCTGGTGCAGGCCTGGCCCCGGGGCCTGGAGAAGACAGGTCCCCTCCTTGAATTTCAGCACCGCTCACGGACTCCTTGGCCTTTTCGGCCAGAAACTTCCGAATCTCCAGTTCGATGCTGTCGTCGCTGTCCACGGAGCTGCTGTCGTCCGAGAGGGAACTGGGGCTGGGGGCCGGCCCTTGGAGTCCACCGGCTTCGGCTTCGCTGCAGAACAAAGCCGCCTCGGAGGCTCTCCTCCGGAACCGGAGGGCGGGGGGCGCGTCCCCGGGCCTGGCGCCCGTGGCCTTTGTTCTCTCCGTTTCTCTGCAGAAGACGCCCCAGGGCTTCCTTGCCGGCCTCTCCTGGCCATCGTTTTTGGGCTTTGAGAGGCAGCTTTTCAACAAGTGCGGGCTCTTGTCCTTCCAGTCTTTCTGGAAGCCGCCCAGCTGATCCAGGAATTGCGTCTCGGTGGTGCTGAACCTGACCTTTTTCTTGCTCGCAGCTCTGGGGTCCTTACTCCGTTTCTTCAGCTTCCGCTTGGACCGTAACAAGTCCTTAATGGCAGTGTCCAGGTCCTCGTCGCTGTCCAGCGAGCTGCTCTTGTCGTCGGAGCTCTGTTTCTCCTCTCCGCGCCTTGCCTCGGCCGCCTTCCTGTGGCCTGGTGACACGCCGCCTCTCGCATCCGGGGCCACGTGCTCCTCACCCAGCCTGCCGGTCCTGCAGGGCAGAGGCTGGCCTCTGGACTCGCCTTCCCTTCCGGGGGCCTCACTGGCTTTTTCCTGGCTGGGCTGCATCTTCCCCTGGCTGTGGTCAGCGTCTTGGGCACCCTCCTTCGCCACTTCCCTTGTTTTCTTGGGTGCGCACGGCTGCACAGCGCTGCTGCCTCCTCTGTGTTTTCTTTTGCAGCCCAGTGACAGGTCTAGGGTTTTAGAGACAGGGGTCTTGAGGCCACCAGCCTGGCCATTGGGGCCAGGCGACGGCAGTGGGCAATGTGTGGACGACGGGCAGGTTTCTGTTCTGGTCAGCAAACTCCCCGACTGAGCCTTCAGAGCCAGAAACGTCCGGATTTCCTGCTCGATGCTGTCGTCACTGTCCACGGAGCTGCTGTCGCCGTCGGAGCGGGAAGGCACGTTTGGGGGATGGAAGAGCAGGCTGGCGGACGGGGGTCTGTCACTGCCCTCCCTGGGGGCTGGCAGGATCGTTTTGGAAATGTCCAGGATTGCTTCGGCGCACATCAGCTCGGCAGACGTGTCTGCCCGGCACGAGGACCGGTCCATGGGCTCGCTTTTGGCAGTGGTGTTTACTGGGGGTGCAGCTTTGGTTTCCTTTGGTGGCTTGCAGGGGTGGTCAGGGTCAAGGCCACCTGGGCCGAGGTCCACGGCCTTCGTGGCCACCGGCCTCTTCTTGCTTGGTGTTTTCCTGTGGGTTTCGGGCAAGGCACTTTTTGTGGAGAGGCTTGTGCTGTGTGTGGGAGGGTCCAGCCCCTTCTCCTCTCCGGGCAGCACCTTCTGCAGGGGGTCCCCGCCTGCCTCCTTCCTTTTCTCCAGCTGGTACAGCTGGATGGCCTCCTCGATGCCGTCGTCGCTGCTGGAATCAGATGCGTCGTGCACCAGGGCTGTGCTCTTGACTCGCCTTCCCCTCCTTCCGGGGCCGACGCTCCTCTTGGCTCCTCCTTTATTCTGGGCTGCTTCTGAAGGGCAGCAGGCAGTGACCGGCTTGGGGGCTGCTGGCTTCGTGCCACCCAAGCCCTCGGGCTCAGGGGTGACCTTAGACCTGAGGCCCCTGGGCTGTGTGTTCACCTTGGCGAACCTGGGAGGTTTCCGGAAGACAAACTCCTTACAAGCTCCCGTCAGATCCTGCCGAGGGGCCTTGACAACCGGCTCTTTGCTGGATCTAAACGCCAATTTGGCCAAACTGTCATTGGGGTCTTGTTTTCTATCCACGGCAACGTCACATTTTTGGGTCTCGTGTTGCCTTTTCTCATTCAGAAACTGTTCTATCTCGGCCCGGATGCTCTGTTCAAAGGAGTCATCGCTGCTCACACTAACGGGGGAGGCGGAGCCCTGGTCCTCGCTGCTGCCCCCGTGGCTGCCAGGGACACCTCCGGGGATGCCTCCGGAGCCAGGCGCAGATTTTAGGGGACCCAGGGTGGTGGGGCCGCTGCTCTGAGGAGGCTCTGGTTTGCACTGTGTGTCCCCGGCGGCGGCCCCAGGCGGCTGGGTGGCCTCGCTCCTGGCCTTGAGGTACTCCTGGATGGCTTCCTCAATGTCTCGGTCCACGGAGTCGTCACTGTCTGAATCCAGCACCAAGGGGCCAAAGTCTGTGGTTTCCTCCTCCCCCTTGGGGTCAAAATCAGCAGCAAGCCCACAGGTGGCGAAGGCGGGGCTGGCGGCCCGCCCCGTGTCTCGGCCTCTGTCTGCCCTCTGGCTCTTCTGCAGGGCATGCTCGGCACTCATGCCCAGGGCAGCCTGGTCGCGCTGCAGCGTGCTGATGATCATCTGCACCTCGGCGCTCACCGCCGCTCTCGCCACGCCCTCTCTCGGCTCTGAGAAGCACCCAGGGAACCTAAAGCCCCCGGGTGGGCCAAAGGCCTCCCATTTCGACTGGAGAGCAACCACAGGAGGGGCGTTCATGAGAAACATTCTAGCGGACGGGGAGGGCCGTGCAGAAAGGCGAGTCCTTATTTTCCTGCCCCTTTTACATCCTGGGAGGAGAGAGCGCACGTTGGTATCACGCTACTGTCGGTTAACAGCGTACACGGCCCCGGAGCAGCAGTGGGTCTGTTAGAGCCCAGCCAGCTGGGGGCCCTTGGGCCGGTTACTCGTGCTTCTTGGGCCTCAGCGTTCTCAGCTGCTGTGAAGATTCACTTAGAACACTTCCGAGCCGCCTCGCACCATGCTCGCACAGAAGCACACAAGCATGTCCTTCCCCTGCACTGCGTTCTTGCTCTGGGCCTCTGTCTTGTCTGTAAGAGAAGAGAGGTTTTATTTACCCTGAAAGGTTGTCAAGGGGGCCGATGAGATGGTCTGCCAATGCTTCACTGCAGGTTAGAGTGAACGACTGTCATGAACCCGGGCTTGGGGAGACTTCACAGGCAGGGTCGTTCTTGGCGTGAATGACAAACTCCTGAAATAAAAAGTTACATGATGAGCAATTCAAGAATTATCTCCCCAAACATCTTCAAAGAGTCAGTTGTACCAAAGCCTTTTGATTGACAAACGTCACATGTATATTTGCCATATGGTCTCATGGGCCCATATCATTGTTTTTAGCTAATTAGCCTAAAAGTTTCCCCAAACACAGTCACATGCCCTTTTTCATCCTGTGTGGTTACTCCACAGTTTCCGTATCTCAGAGCAAATGCGGCTGCGTCAGCAGAGCTGCTGGGCCGGTCCTGGGAACACTCAACACCTGCTCGCAAACAGCCTTTACACTAAAGCCGGGACCCCGCAGAGAGGACCCCACTGTGGACTGCAGACAGTCAGTCAGAGAAACACAAGATGCATCGTACAGCTTTATTCTTCACGTTTCTCTGACCCCCTAGCACCCTCCACACTGGAAGGCAAAGCAGTTGAGACGCAAGAGGCGAGCCCTGAAGCACGGATGGAGTTCCGCCCCAAAAACGGTGCCCGGTAAGGCCGTCACCATGCTTGGAACCTCAGTGGGTGGGCTGGAACTGGCCTGTGTATTTGCTCTGCTTCCGACCCAGATCCTTCTCTACCAGGAGCCTCCTTCCTGACAAGCACATAGTCTTGTGTTTACACACCACAGTCCTTTCCAAGAAAGCGTGGCTCGGCCACCTAGGCACAGGCATGCCCAAACAGGTGTGACCAGCATTAACCAGAGGGCGTGACAAAGTCAGAAGCAAGTCATTTGCTGTGACTGATTTGTGCTCAAGAAGTGAAATTAAAATGTGAAAGAATTTATTGAAATTACTTGAAATTCTTTTCCAGTCTGGTTTCAGTTGGACAACTCAGCAATGTTTGCAAAATGTTTCAGAGCTTCGGTCTTCATCGCTCCAGCGATACTCCATAGCATCCTTGCCCACTTTTTAAGTAGACTTTTGACTACCAGGATTAAGAGAATCAGAGACACCTAATTCAGAGGCCAAAGCTACAGCTAGTCAGTATTTTTTTGGAAAGAAATAGCATTTGTTTAAGGGCTCAAAATTAAAATTTGGAAGAACTTACCCTGAGACCAAATATAGTTAATCACAACTAATTTACCACTACGCTGGGCCACAGATCTGACACTCAGGATGGGGATGGGGAGAAGAACGTGAAGCCATCCGCCAGTCCTCAGATTCTGGCCTCCCACTACAGCTCATAATCTCTCCCCTAGCATCGCCCTTCGGCGACATTCCCCCACTGTCACAGAGCAGTGGAGACCAACATAAGTGGTGGCGGTTCCTTCACTGGCTAGGGGGCTGCGCCCATTCTGCTGCTGTCATCCTTCAAACCGCCTCAGCAAAATTACAGAGATGATGTGACGTCTGCGTTGGCCTCGGGCTGTGAAGGGTCTAAATCGTGACTATGAACTCGGACAACAACTCTATCTCAAAATGTGGGCCGAGGGACGGCCATGCTCGCACTGGGCCGCAGAGATTCCCACACTAGGCAGCAAGGTCCAGGGAAGGGAAACACTGAACTCTGTGAACTGTGTTCACGGCTTTTCAATGACTATAGACAGAGCGTGGACTCCTAGCAAAGTTGTCTGAACTGTCAAATTACCTAGTGAAAGAACGAGGTTAAAAATTCAGAGGGCGTCTCCAGCGACAGCTTGTGGCTTTAAAACAATCAACGACATGAGATGAATCATTCTGGAAAACGCCCCTAAACTGTATTTGGACGGAACTGCGAGCTGAAGCCAGGGGCTCTGACTTTCTTGAACTGCGCCCTGCGCCCCGAGAGCCAAGGAGTCAGGTCTGGAGGGTGGCTGTGGGGACACTCAACCCTGTACCAAGGCCATGCGGTGCCACAATTTAAAACGTGGAGGGCACCTGGACATCATCTCAGTCTAGACACCAACCTCAGGGGAGGACAAAACCGTACCATCTTAACAGCCTGGCTCCCGGCACAAAATGCCCCCGCGTCCATTTCTCTCTTCACCAAAAATCAGTTCAGCTCCGGTCCTTACCTCCTGGGTGGGGGTCTCGCCGAGGCTCAGGGGGTAGGGTCGGGGTACGTGGGGGAAGCAGCCTGGCCCAGGACTGCCGGGCAGCAGTAGGGCCCTGTCTGGCCAACCTGAAGTGGGCGTGGGCTCGAATCCGGGCCCTGGCCTGCCAGAGGGTGACCCTTGACAATACCGCAGCAACGTGTCCCCCAAGCAAAGTTGCGGTGCCACTGCCTGCGCCCGGGGGGCTGGAGGCAGAGTCCCTCGCTGCTGACCTTGTCCTGACCGTTCACCCTGAGCACAGGCTGTCCCTGCCTGGGGGCCCTCGCCCCCAGTGCTGATCCTGCCAAGGGCCTGTCCTCGGCCAGGTAAGGGCGAGCACCTCTCGCAGGGAAGGGCCGCGGCCTCCACGCAGGTCGGAGCCCCCGAGGCTATGTTTCTGGGGTCCGTGGGCTCGGGGGCTGGGGCGGCGCTCCGGGACCCTCCCCGAAGCCACGCCGGGCAGGGCTGCACCGCCTTCTCGCGGCGAGGGAGGAGCGGGCGGGCCGGAAGCCGCGGCGCCGGGCCTCACCTGCGCCCCACCTGGGCCCGGCCCCGGCCCCGGCCGAGGCGCCGGCCCCGCCGCCTTCGAGGAACGCGCGCGCCGGGGCCGCCGGGCGCAGACGCGGGGCCGGGGCTGCCTGCGGGGCCGCGACCCCGCGCGGCCAGGTGACCGCCTGCCGTCCGCGCGGCGCCCCTGCCCGGGAGCCCGGCGCCGGCGCGGCCTGCACCCTCCGACCCGCCCCCCTCGCCTGGCCGGCCGCCCCGGGCCCCCGCCGCCCCCGCCCCCGCCCCCGCCCCGGCGCCCGCCCCGCCTCGCGTCCCGGGGGAGGGGGCGGCGAGGTCCCGGCGCGCCCCGCCCCTCGGGCCCAGGCGGAGGGGACGGGTGGCCCGGCCGCGCCTCCCCGCCGCCCGCCGCCCGCCGCCGCCCCTCGTCCCCGGCCCCGGCCCCGGCGCGGCGGGGCGCGCGGGAGGGCGGGGCGCGCGGGGCGGGGCGACCCCCCAGGCGCCCCCTCCCCGGACCTACCGGCGGCGGCGGGAGGCGGCGGCCGCGCTCCGGAAGCCGTGCCCGGTGGCTGGGCATCATGGGAATGGCACGGCCGAGTTCCGGGGGAGGCGCGCGGCCCGGCCGGACCCCCGCCCGGCGAGCGCGCGCCCACCTGCCGGCCGCGCTGCGGAGGAGCCGCGGGCGCCGGGCGCCTCCCCCGCGACCCGCGACCCGCGGCCCGCCCTCCGCCCGGGGGCGGCGCCAGCCTCCGGGGACGCGCCGCCCCTCCCCAGACTCGCACGGGGACCCCAGAAATGCTCCTGCTGCAGTCGATGAATTACTTGTTGGCGTGATGCCTGACTCCCACCCCACCCCCTGCAGGAGGCGGGGACCCTGGGGTCCTGTTGACCGCCCCGTGCCCGGGGCTGGATCTGCGCCCCTCGCAGAGGGGCGCGCTGAGTAAGTGTTGGAAGTCGGGCAGCCGCCCGCCCTGCCTGGAGGATCGCAGCGGTGGGAAGTTCGGAGCCGAGAGGGTGTGGGCTGTAGGAAAGCCTCTGATGGCCTCCTTCGGGATTCTCTTGTTGCTGTGATTCGAAGCTGCCGTGTTACTAGAAGCTCCTGCGTGTCCAGTGTCCACTGTGTGCCCGGCACCGTGCCCACAGCTCCTCTCCTCCGGGCTAGCCGGGCTGAAGTTCGTTGTCTTAAGTCTGCATGGAGCTCAAGGTTGAGCCTGGCTTCCCAGCCCTGGAAGCAGCTGGTCCCCTCTGCCCCCCACCCCCATCCCGTAGGTCCCCCGAGCTGCTTGCTACAGGGCCTGCTCTTTCTCCAGGAAAGCTGCCCAGGCCTCCAGCTGCCTTTGCCTTTGGATTTGCCAAATGCTTCTACGTGTCTGTGCTGACTGCCTCACCCCGGACTTAGAGATAAGGAACCTGAGGCTGAGAATGGGTAAATTCCCTGCCCAGGGTCGGCCGCAGGGGAGCAAGGCAGGCAGGGCTCAGGCCTGTGTTTAATAGAAGCCCAGAGCTTCAGAGTATCAGGGACCTGGGATGGCATCTCAGTCACTCAGGAAGTAATCCCTGAGCACCTGAGAGTGTGCCTGCTCTGGGCCCAGCCTCCCGGGTTCTGGGGAGGATGGAGTGGAGGCTGGGGGGAATCAGGGGACCGGCTCTATTTGCACGCCCGGGTCTGACAGGAGGAGACAGATGTTAGGTGGACTGGGCCCCCCTTTCCTAGACGTCTGGCCTGGTTTGGGAAGGATGGAGAATATTGTCTTCCAGGAACCCACCGTGGGTGTAAGCTAGCTTCTGCTTCTGGCCTCTGCCCTGACTGAGTGGCCTGAAACATCTTCCCAGTTTTTTCAAATAGTCCTGAGATCTTCACCTGCCCGGAGCCCGTGGTGTCCACGTGCTGTTTGAGATGCTGGTGCCTGTGGGGATGGAGCCCGACGAGGGGAAGGGGCAGACCACAAGCAAGACACACATGCCTCTGTCTGTCCCTGCTGGCCTGCTGGGCCTGAACCAGATGTATGCGGGGCTGAACTGGGGCTTTGTTTCCTGCCTAGAATGTGCCAGAGGTTTGATAGGATCAAAAACCACAGACTTTTTCCTGCAGGGAATGAGAAGGGCGATATTTCTAGTCTCACCGGTCTGGGGAATTTGGGGACCAAGTGTCAAGAAACCCGTGAAAACATTGTTTTAATGCTTCAGTGAATTGTTTGAGTAGGCAGTGTTTCTTCATTATAAGAGGAATACTCATTCCCAGCTAAAAGTTTGGGAAACGGATCTAATGAATAACGTAAGCACCCAGAGATAGCGACTATAAATATTTTGGCATGTTTCTTGGCAGTTTTTAAATAGTACGGTGACGAACATCTTTGATGATATGTCTTTGGAAGCTGTCTGAGTGTTTCCTCAGGGTAAATTCCTAGAAGACACGCCAAGAGGCCAAAGGCTCGCATGCGTTTTGCCAAAATGCCCTCCAGAAACGCCGCAGAGAGTGCCATCCGCCCACCTGGCGGGGGAGCAGGTCCCCGTGCCCTGCTGCCAGCCCTGGGTCGTGTCGTTCCATTGTGTCTCTGGCCGTCTCCTGGGTGAGACGAGGCTGGCAGCACAGTGCTTTTCATTTCTTTGACGGCTGGGCGTGTTGGACATCTTTTCGTTTTATTGTTGGTCATTTGGACAATTGCCTGTACCTGTTCTTTGCCCATATTTTGTTTTCTGTTAGCTGTATGTCTTTTTCTTACTCTAGAGCTTTTTATATTAAGGATTTCAGCCTACCGCTACCATAGACTCGTGCAGATCACATTTGTTTTTCAGTTTGTCATTTTTCTTTTAACTTTGGCTTTAGCTTTCTGTTTGCGATGCACAAGTTTTACATGGGCATGTAGCCAATCTATCGAGTTTTCTTTTATAGTCTCTGGCTTTGGGGTAGGGCCCCAAAGGGTGGCTTTCACCAGCTGTGATTTCATAAGTGTTCACCAGTCCAAGGGCTAAATTTCAAAATGAGAGAACAGTTTCAGACATGAAGGGGCACGAGTCAATGCTCTCTGTGGAATTAATGCCAGAGTGTGTGAAGGGTAATCAACAGTTTCTCGAAGGAGAGCGCTTTCTTCTCTCCTTTTTGAAGCCACTGACCTTCATATGTATATCTGTGTGTATATGTTTATATATGTATGTATAGATTTACATTTTTTTAACTTTAAGGGGCCTCACCTCCTGTGCCCTCTGAGGTCTTCGTCGGAGGAACAAGAAAAGGCGTCTGTTATGCTCCTGTGCGAGGTGCGTCGGAGACTCAGTTTCCCTCTAATCAGGCTCCTCACTGTGTGGGTTCGGGGCCTCCTGGCATCAGCTTGCAGGTCACCTTCCCACTGTTCTTGCAATAGACGCATCTGCCATCTGGAAGTGGGGACCCCCGCTCTCCCCCCGAGGGAGCAGGGACCCCCAGCATCTCTATGCTCAGCCCCGGGCTGATGCTTCTAGAACACCAGTCAGTAGCTCTGCTGTCCCCCAGGCGGCCAGCAGTGGGGTCAGGGACAAGAGCAATGGGCTGGGTCGTGGACACGAGGGCCTCCGATCTGGCTCTGGGGCCCTGTGCCGGTCACTGCTCCCCTCCGGCCCTCCGTGTGCCCTTCTGTAGAGGGAGCGGAGGGCCCACCTCGCTGTTCCTCTCCATATCAAGGAGAGAGATCTCTAGACAGCCGGCTAGGGCCCGGGGGTGTTAGTGAGGGAAGCCAGAAGGCCCTGGATTTGTGTCTAAAGAGTTAGTGACACCCTCCTAATTAAAGGAACTCAGATGAAGGAAGGCACGATGTCCCCCCACACAGAGGAAGTGTGATGGGCGGGAGGACAGCGCGGCCTCGCTGGCATGTCTGTGAGATGAAAAGTGCGCTGACCCCGCTTTGAGGAATCTGTCCTGAGGTTGTGCTCACGCTGTTTGTACAGGTGCCTCTCTGCAAGGCCTGTCCTTCACTCAGCAAAGCAAAAAGCCCTAAACGGCCAACCGGAGGGGACAGTGAAACAAATGATGGGGTGCCGTCCTGCAAAGCCTCTTTGGAAAGGATGAGGTGGGTCCGTGTGTCCACGGGAGCAGGTCAGTGTGAAGCCTTATCCTCATGTGTTTTCACACGCGGGTGGCGGGCGTGGCAGATAACCCGCTGCGGGCAGAGCGGATGTGCAGGTTTGTTTTTCCCTCCTGGACCTTCGAGCAGCCGTTAGCTGCGCGATTCCCTCTGGGGAGGGGCCTGGGGTGGGGGGCCAGCAAGGAGATCCTCGTCGTTCCTGCTGGCTTCTTTATACTCTTTCAGTTTTTAAATCATGAGCCTTGCTTTCATATATAAAAAAATTAACTCCTGAACTATATAATGGAAATGTCTGAACGTTCACGTATGCAAATGCAGTCGTGTCCATACCCTCCCCAGGGCCAGGCCCAGGTCACTGCCGACTCGATTCAATGTTTGCGAATTCTGTTTTTTTCAAAACAGTTTTTAAATGACCTTTCACGGCCTTATTCAGTTTTGTTTCTTGAGTGTCAGGTTCTCAGAATTCTCCTGGCACGGACTTTACCCACTTTGTCACTTAGCATTTCAGGGCACAGCTTGACTTTAAGGTAGTCTGTTTATAAGGTGGCATTCTAAACTGGAGCGCAAAAGAAGCCTCTTGAGGTGAAATTATTGAGGAGGGCCCAGTGTGCGTCATGAATGGAAAATGAGGACACGTTGCCTCAGATTTATTCAAAAAAGAGTGGGATATTTTCCAGTGCAAGATTTAAGGGAAAAATAATTTTCTCTGATTCTTTGCAGAAAAGCAATTAGACAAAGGCCCTTATTCTTATTAAGCAATTTTGGGAAGTTTGCTCCTGTCCTTGGAGAGCCCAGTGGTACCTGGGGGTGGCACCCAGAGGTGACCGGGACTGGGGGCTCAGGGCTGGGATGGTGGGGCCCCCCTTCCAAGGTGGGACAAACATATGGAGAAAAGGCAAGAGCGACAAAAGGCCAGCAGAGACGGGGCATCTTAGGCCCTGCTGAGCTCGGGGACAGGAGCCTCACCTCAGGTCAGTCCTGCACAGACTTGAGAAGAAGTGTGTGCAGGAGGTTAGCGAGGAGCACCCTTGGGATGTGCGACTGGGCGGATGGGGAGCTGGCTGTGACGTGGATACAATGGTGGCCTCAGCTGAGATGACCCCTCAGATGGTCCCAGTTGGGGCAGGTGGCCGGGCCTCTACACCCCCTGCACGGGGGCCACTGGACATGGGCTGCCCTGGGGAAGGAGGGACCTCAGTCCAGGCATGTCCTCTGGGCTGGGACACGGCCTCCAGGGGTCTTAGCTGTGGCTGGTGCAGGCTGCACTCCTGGCGCCTCTGCCTGAACGGAGTCTGGGCGGCCGCCCTGTGTCCACCACACACTGTCTAGGACTCTAGTCCTTTGGAAGTGACGACTTGGATCTTATACCTCAGAAACCCTGCCGGCAGCTCGCTCTCTCCATATTTCAGGCGAAGAGTTCATCAACTTGTTAAATCTTTCTCGGAAATTTTATCCAAACTACATTCAGTGGAAGAGGCTGCTGAAAATATGTCAAGAATTCGTAAGATTATAAGACTTAGATATAAAAGTCTGAAATAGAATTTTAGCCATCAGGATTAAAATGATGGCAAATGCGATGAAAGAAACAAATTCTGGCGAAGCTCGTCACGAGGAAGCTTTGCGCTCTCGGTGAATGAATGTGGCGCCGAGTGAAGATGAGAAAGTTCACACTCGAGTCTCAGAAAAGTTCTCCAAATCCGTAGAAACGATTCTATTTCGATTTCCCTTTGGCAGAAAGGAGAGAGCATCTACTGCACGTTCGCCGAGTTTTGGAACAGCAGTACGGAAATTTTCTATTTCTGCACAGAGATCTGCTTGTATCCTGAATCACTCACTCTCCGTCTGAGGTGTGGGATGGTCTCGAGTGTCCTCAGAGCTCGATAAAGGGTCCTGGTTCCTTGTGTGGACATCAGTGTGGTGCCGTTGGAGAGAAATAGAGATGCTTGGACCATCCAAGATGGAAAGGAGTTGAAAGATGACCACGGGGGAGCGTGAAACTATTGCTCTTGATTCCAGAAGGCGCCATCTAATTTTAAACTAAAGCAAACTTCAAAAATATCCCCCATGACAACACTTTCCGTGTTCTCTCTCGGGAATAGTTCTCTCTGTTACATGACTAGGAAAAATGTCTGCCTGCTTTCCTCTCAGCCACGTCCTGAACTTGTAGACGCAGAAGAGGCCAGAGGTCTGCGGACCAAGATGGGATCCACTGGGCCCCTCGGAAGTGGGGGGAGATGTGGGAGGCGTTGGTGTGGGCTTAAGTCCGTCCTAGGGTGGGCTGCCTCTGCCGTGCGTGCCCACCCATGGGACCCGTCTTCCTTGCTGGTGGTGGGTCCAGCAGGAGACCGTCCCTCCCCAGGTGGGTTCTCAGGGCCAAGCACAGAGGCAGCAGAACCCAGGGGGAGGAATGAACCGGGTGGGCACAGAGCCGGGGGCAGCGGGTTTTTTTCTCTCCCTTGAATCAGAAAGTCAGACACAGCTTTTCCCCAGGAGTCTACCTTGTCACTTACTGTTTTAGTTTTCGACCGACAGCGTTTCACTCCCCTGAGTATGAGGGGCGAGCGTGCTCGTTCTTAGACGTGGGTGGTACAGTGTGGTCGTCCACGCGCCTGACCCCTCTCCCCCGACGTCCAGGATGGAGGGAAGGACAAGGGGAGCTGCTCCCGGCAGGCCCCTGTGGAGGTGGCCTGTGCACGGCGAGAGCTGGCAGGGCACAAAGGTGGGCACACTCCGGTGAAACGACTGCCCAGCTGGGACCTTCTGCTCTGTCGACGAAGCAGGACGCGCCCCCTCATAAAGAGCAACTGAACTTTACACCCACTTCTGAAACCGTGGTCTCCGGTAGCAGCGGCAGAGGGGTTGCACAGCCTCACTGCTGACGGCAGGCGGAGGTTGACCAGTAAGACAGGTGTGGAACCTAGACGCAGTTCCTTTCTCAGAGTGGAAGCCAGAGAGAGAAGCTTCAACCTGGCCACACAGGACCAGCGTATACAGGTAACTAGCTCAGTGACTAGCTGCTTGGGGGAGTTAATGGCTTGGGCAGAGGTGACCTTGCGTTTCACTCCGTGTAGTTCGCGCACCTCGAGAGAGCCTCAGGATGCCTAGCGTCGGCCCCAGCCTCAAGGCACACACCACAGGAGACACTTCCGTGTGTGCAGTCGGGCTGCGCATCAGGGGAAGACATCCCAGGAGATGAGTTCTACCGCGGAAGGCTGGCTGGGAAGCAGGTGGTCTGGGCAGAGGGGGAGGAGGCAGCAGCCGGCAGGCCCTGTTGGATCCCAAGCCGCTGTTATTATCTGCAGTCTTTGTTGTCGAGGATACAAAGGGACGGGAACGCCATTCAGACTCTGGCTGAGAAGCTGCTCCTGTGTGCGAGTCTGGAGCAGAGCGTGCTGGCACAGTCTGAGGTCTTCAGGGCCGCAGGGCTGCTGCCAGTGCGTCTGTGGCAGATGAGGAGCTCCTCCGGGCGCGGGCCCTGCTCTCGCAGCCGCCTGGTACCCTGGGCCTCCTGGAGAAGCAGCGCTGCCCCCCAGAGCCTCAGCCTGTAGAGGCGAAGCCGAGAGAGAGTGAGTCTTACAGGGGGTCCTGCTCTGTGAATCTTCCCTGGTATCTTTGCTGAACTGCTGGGAAAGAACAAAGCTGCGCTTCGCACTTAACACCTAGAGAAAGCAGAGGCCTCTCTGTTGTGAGTCTGCTTGGTCTTCCCAGGACACCCACAGCCCGTCTTGAGATGCGGGCTGCAGAGGAAGTCACTCCAAGTGTCGTCTGAAGACTCCCGTCCCGAGCCTTTAGAGCTGTGGAAGAGCGGGAACCAAGAGGGGAAAGTCTGTGACTGAAAAAGGGGAGGTGCTTAGTGAACATTCTCTCGAAGAACCCAGAGCTGAGAAACTAGGTGGAGGAGGCGGTCACTTCTCAAGAAACGTCCAAGCAAAGACTCCGTCCCTCGGCTGGAGGTGCAGATGAGAGGACAGAGCTGCTTCTCGGGCGGCCCGTCCCTAGGGGGTCCAGAGACCCTGGGCTCTGAGGACAGGCCGACGGCAGAGAGAGAATGGCCTTCCCCAGACCCAGGAGTCATGTCGTGTCTTGGTAAAAATGGTACAAATTTAGTAAATGTGTTACACTCTTCGACCCTGCCGGTACCTCTAGTTTTCTTACTGCTGGTGTCGGGGCTTCATCAAAGGTCTCGAATGGATGGAATAACGTCGTCCTGAGGCCTCGACCCGGGGAGCAAGTTTACCGCGTGCCACGCCGCTCTGGTTCTGCATCGGCTCTCCCGCACAGGAGCCCGCCTCGCTGCTCCAACCCGCAGCCTTCGTCTTGGTCCTCTGCCTCGAGGGAGCTCACAGCACCATCCTCCTTCCCTGGAGAGACGGGCTGCGGATGCTGTCCTGCCGGCCACTCCTGAAAGGAGTTAGTGAGTCGAACTTGCGGAGCTCCACGTATGGCAGAGGTGGCAGAACCTGCGCTGGGATAAAGACACTTATCGCGATGGATCGAAACTCATAAGTAGGTTTTAATCTATGAGTTCGCTGTCGGGAACCCCAGCTGGCCGCCTGTGGAGGAGAACAGGAGTCAGTTCCTTACCTGGAAGACAGGCCAGTGAAGAGGAAGGATTCAGCATCTTCCCTGCCTTTTCCATGGGCGCTGTGCCACAGGGGAGCCGAATCGCACACGAGAGAGTCTTTTTTATTAAAGTGTTCCGACTAATAAAACGGAATGTCAGGAGCAGAATATCACCATTCTGCAACTCCCTGGGAACTCATGAGTGTAGGGAATGGCAGCTGCTGACCCCCACACAGGGGATGATCAGACCTTCTGGGATCCTGATGAAGAACACGGCAGCCCCAAGGGCTGGCCGAGGGGGCAGGGCCTGTGTGATGGAGCCCCTGGCCCCTGGCTGCCACCCATGGGAAACCCGCTGGATGGGGCCTGTGGAGTGGCAGGTGGAGGAGGCGGCCGGCAGCACCCAGAGCGTGGGGACGGCAGGGCCCTCGCCGGGTCACTTGGAAGGGAAGGCAAGGACGGAGAAGGCCCTGGTGTGTTTCACCAGCATTTCTTTCCCCCTCCGTCTGCCAGGGACGCTAGGGGGTCTTCTCAGAGCACCTGGTGGGGTTCCTGGAGGGAAAGCCCTTGAGAGTGTGGGCCCCCCAGACCGTGGCCCCAGGAGTTTCTCTCTCATGATTGCACACTCAGCCTGCAGCACTTCCTCACGGTTCCCATCAGTGTGCCTGCCGGTTTCGGCTCAGCGGCTTCTGCTCCTGGTGAGCAGACTGGACCGCAACTTTCTAAATTCCTTGATTTCCAGGTTTTGGGGTGGCAGTTTGCCCTGCGACCTCGGTTCTCTGATGGGTCTGAGAAAAGTCGTTGTTTCTGTTTGTGGAGTTTTCTTGTTCTGAGGATGGGGTGACAGCCTCCTAGCCCTTTACATGTGGGAGCTGAGACCAGAAGTGTCTCCTCTGCGAGTCGGTGGTGCACCTGCTGGATCGGGTCTCACACTTCCAGGGCTTCCTCTCCTGTTTTTTGCGTCCTTTCTTCTGCTTACTTTGGCTGTTTGCTCCTCTTACTGGATTTTTAAGAATGAACGGGGCTCTGAGCCCAGGGTGTGTCGCCTGGCCCCTCCCATCCCAGACTCTGCTGCAGGAGGAGAAGTCTGGAAAAGGAGGGCAGCCAGGAGTGTTTCCACGCCTGCCCAGTTGAAGTATGGGGCGGGCTGGTTTTTTCAGGGGAGTCTTAATCCTGGGAGGGTTTCGGAGATTATCTGGGAAGCCTCTTCCCCTTACAAGGGAGGGTCTTAGCCACCATGTTGGACCTCACAGGCGCCCTAACTCAGGTCCGTGACTTAACCACAGTGCCCTTGATGTTCAGAATCATGGTCACTACCCACAAAATTGTGACTTGTATCTATAACAAGACAGGTTTATTAAGTTGGGTAATAGGTTTTCTTTAACAGCAGTAAAAGTAAAGAAGAAAAAGTGAAGAAGAACTGACATCTAAGGGGCGAGAGTCCTTTACTTGGGAAATCCCCTCGTGCTGGGCCCGAACGCCCTGATGCTGAGCGGTCCCGTGCCCAGCAGGCAGGAGTTCTCTGCCGGACCCGTCGGAGCCTCGCGCCAGCTTCAGACTCCCCGCTCCCCAGGCGGCCGCTCCGCTTGACTAACACTGACCTTTCTCTGGGCAGGTAACCCCTTGGGCATAGTTGGTCCTGTTTTAGCTCCAGTGGCAGCTGTCTGTGGTCTTGCTGCGAAGTTCTTCAGTGATGATCAGTCCGTCCTCGGGGGCCAGGCTGGAGTAAGCTCAAACCACCCGTTTCTTTCTTTTTTATAAATTGAGGCCATAATAGTTTATAACATTGTGAAATTTCAGTTGTACTTTATTATTTGTCAGTCACCATATAAATGTGCCCCTTTACCCCTGTGCCCACCCCCCAACCCCCTTCCCCTCTGGTAACCACTAATCTGTTCTCTTTGTCCACATGTGTGTTTATCTTCCACAGATGAGTGAAATCATACGGTGTTTCTCTTTCTCTGTCTAGCTTATTTCGCTTAACATAACACCCTCAAGGTCCATCCATGTTGTTGCAAATGAGACGATTTTGTCTCTTTTTATGGCTAAGTGGTATTCCATTGTATGTATATACCACATCTCCTCAGTGGATGGGCACTTGGGTTGCTTCCACGTCTTGGCTGTTGTGAATAATGCTGCAGTGAACATGGGGATGCATGAGTCTCTTTGTATTACTGATTTCAAGCTCTTTGGATAAATACCCAGTAGTGGGATAGCTGCGTCGTATGGTATTTCGGTTTTTAATTTTTTGAGGAATGTCCATACTGTTTTCCATAGTGGCTGCACCAGTTTGCATTCCCACCAGCAGTGTCTGAGGGTTCCCTTTTCTCCACGCCCTCTCCAACATTTGTTGACAAAGTGCCCATATTTAAGCAGCTCTTAGAGTGACTCTGAGGTTGGGTTGATGGCACTAGTTAGGCGTCCCTGGGGGAGACGTCCAGCGGGGCTCGGCTCCCCTCGACGTCCACTGGGATCTGGAAGGAAAACCTGCTGCTCTGTGCAAGGCCACGGGGAGGGGCTCAGGCTCAGAGAGGACCTTCTCCACCTGTACCCGGGAGACCCCCGGGCAGCCTGGCAGAGCCGGAGCGCTCGTTCAGAAAGCCAATAAAACTTACAGGAAGCCTGTCGTCCGTGGGGACCTCTGCGGAGACCAAGGGTAGATCAGGGGGAGCTGGGGGCTCCGGCGGGGCGGCGGGGTGAGGGAGGCGATGGCTAAAGGGCGTGGGGCTTCTCTCTGGTGGTGTCTTGTGGTGTCTCTTCAGTCCGCTGTGGTGCTGGCTGCACTGTGGTGAAGATGCTGAAAGTCGTTGGTTTGTACACTTTAATGGGTGAATTGTATGGTGTTTGAATGATTTATTAAAGTAAGCAAGTAAGCAGACCCCTCGTGCCGGAGCTGGAGGGTGCCACTGGCCCTTGCTGTGGGGCCCTGGCAGGACCCCCCGTGCGGGCCTCAGGGAGCGCTGGGCAGGAAGATGCCCTGCCCCTCTCCCAGCCTGGGTGAGATGCCGGCAGAGGAGGGGCCGGGAGGCGGGAGGCGGTGCCCGCCCTCACCGAGGAGCAGAGGTGGCAGCTGCAGGGATGTGGCTTCGGTGTCACCTCGATCCCCGTCAGTGGCTCTGACTCGGGAGGAGCCTTCCCTGGCCCACCAGCCTCGGTCTTCTGGGTGCTGTGTGCGTGGTTACCCACAGCCCCAGCAGAGCGGGGGCTCACGCTGCAGGGTCATCCTCAGAGCTGGGCACAGGCCCTTGACTGGAGGAGCCCAGCAGATACGGACGGAAAGCAGCAATGAACTCATGAAACGCTTCCTTACGCCTTCTGTGTTGCCAGAGCCTGGGAACGGGAGCCCTGCCCTGCTGCCCAGGAACCACCATGTGATGGGGAGTCATAATGGTGAGAATCGCCCCCTAGGGCTGAGGTGAGTGCTCCAATGAGGCGAAGTGAGGTGAGGCTGGGGGAGCTTGGAGCAAGGCGCGTCCAGGTTTTAATCGGAATGCTGTGAGGAGCCACGGAAGGGCTTTGAGTAGCAGAGCGGCAGGACTAGAGTTCCTCTCCCTGTCTGGGCTGCTGACTTGGGCAGGGTGGCCATGTACAGGTGTGCAGGTTGCTCATGGCACGAAGGAAGAATAATTCACCAGAAGGTCCTGTAGGAGCAAATGGTGACCCTGCGGGAAGAAGGAATGGGAGGCACAGGCTAGTGGAGAGGATGGAACCTAATCAGATATTGGTGGAGTAGAGAGGTTCCCAGAGGGAAAGTGTGGTTGGGAGAGGAGCACACCATGGTGGCCTGTGAGGGAGGGATGGGCTTCACAAGGAAGAAAGAAATAGGATCTGAAGGAGCGATCACGTGCTGTGTGCTGAGGGGAAAAGGGCTATGAAGAAAAACAGGGTGAGGCTGGGGAGTGAAGGAAGGAGGGACGGGTGCTTGTTCAGGGGAGGCATCTTTGGGGGGGTGACATCAGAGCCGAGCCGAGTAGGTGGGAATGCGCCACGCCAGTGGACGGGGACGGGTTTCCCCGCAGGCCGCAGAGGCGGTAACGTGTCTGGGTTCCGGGACGCGGAGAGCAGGCCGGGTGACGGGATGTGAGGGGCAGGCAGGGTGCTGGAGGCCGCGGCAGGAGAGGCGGCCGGGCCGCGTTAGGCGGGTCTCGATTTTTTCTAAGAGCAGTGAGCTGCTGTTGGAGGGTTTTATTTTAATAAACCTTTTATTTTGAAATGACTTCAGATGTATAGAAAATTTTACAAAGTATTACAAAAATAGTACGAATAGTGCCCTTATATCCTTAACCTAGGCTCCCCGAATGTTAACATTCTATCCCGTCTGTTTTTGTCCTTCTCTTCTCTATTTTTTTTCGTAGATGAGAGTAAGTTGCAGTCATGATGCCGTCACCTGTAAAGAATTTTGCATGCATTTCCCAGAAACAAGGACGTTCTCCTACCTAAGCGCGGCACAGTGATAAGGATCAGGAAATGAATGTGAACACACTGCTGTCACCTGCTCTTCAGACCTCGTTCACGTGGCGCGGATGGACACAGAGACGTCCTTCATGGCAGAAGAAAATCTCTCCCCCAGCCCGGGACCCGCTCGGAGGTCGCCGGCAGCTCTGATTCCGGGCCCCTTTGCTACTTTAGTCAGTTCAGTTCCTTAGTCTGTCTTTGTCCTCATGACCTTGATGTGGTTGAAAAGAATCAACAGGCCCCAAATGGAGTCACTTATGCTGAACCCACCCAGGCTTGACACCTCACCTCACAGCAGCTTCAGTCTCTCCCAGGGGTGGGATTTTAAACCAGCCCCTCGGGAGTTCCCTGACCAGCCCTAGGGAGGGAACCTGCCTGACACGGCCGCCTGTCTTCCCCTGCAAGAAGGCGGCCTTGCCTAGATGACCCACTCTTCCACGTTGTCGAGGCTTCCATCTTGTACAGCTGCTCAGAGCGCCTGTCTCCTTGCTGGGGGCGATGCTGCCCACTTATGAGTCACCGAATAAAGCCGATTAGATCTTTACATGTACTCGGTCGAATTTTTGTTCTCTGACAACGTTTTTGAAGCTTTAGGCCAGTTATTTGGCAGCACGCCCTTGATTTTTTCCTGTTGATGCTTCCTTGTGGTCAGAGTGAGCTGTGCACGTCTGCCAGGAGCTCCAGAGGAGGGAGCTTGTGCCCTTCTCCGTGCCTTCCGCCAGGAGCACAGGAGAGCCATTGCTGGCGGTGGGGATGTGGATCGCTTGATGGACGTGGTGTGTCACGAGTCTCCGATGTGAAGTTACCCATTTTCCCTTTGGAATGAATAGGAATCTTGTCGGGGAGAGACTTTGGGACTATGTAAATATCCTGTTTCTCACCATACTTTCGCCCACAAGTATTAGCATCCGTTGATGAGTGTTGCCAGAAAAAAATATTACCATGATGATTGCCAAATGGTGGTTTTTCCAAGTCCATCTTCTATCTTTACCAGTTTTGGCATTCTACATAAGACTTTCCCTTCTCCCTTTGATACGTGCACGTCTGTGTGTATATAAGTATGGACTCATGGGATATTATTTGAGTTTATGTGTTATAATTAGTTCCTATTAACTTTTTTGTTCAACTTGTCCTAGATTTGGCCAGGAGGATTTTGGAGAGTTTTGAGAAAGGAAGGTCACAATTAGGTTTTAAAAGGATCCCTGTAAACCGCAATGAGATCCTGCTACACGCGTGCTGGCGTGGCTGCAATGGAAAGACTGGCCATACCTGTGTCGGGGAAGGTGTGGAACAGCTGCCACCCTCAGACACTGCTGGTGGAATTGCAAAAGGTGGGTGCAGCCACTTTGGGAGGCAGTTGGGCAGTTTCTTGTGAACGTGCACTTATCATGGGACCCAGCAATTCCACTCCCAGGTACTTACCCAAGATAAATTAAAATGACGTGTCAACGTAAAACCTTTACGCTGGTGCTCACACTGGCTTTATTCATAATAGAATGAAGTTGGAAACAGCCCTGTCTATTGGCTGCTGAATGGGTTATGGAAATTGTGGTATTTCCGTACGATGGAAGATGCTCAGCGCTAAAAGGATCAAGGACTGGCAGGCACGATGTGGGTGAGTCTCAGAAACGTTCTATCAAGTAGGAGGAGCCAGACACAGGAGAAGAGCGCTGTGCGATTCCATTTATATAAACTTCTAGAACTCGCAAGGTGACAGAAAGCAGGCCGGTAGTGGTTTAGCGTGGCGGGAAGGGGAAGGAGGAGCTGACTACGGAGCAGTGGGAGGGCAGCGCTGGGCGATGGAAGGTTCTCATGACCGTGGGGGCGTCCCATGGTGACTCCTCGTCAGAGCGCACGGAGCTGTGCTCCACAAGGGTGCGTTTTACTTCATGTGTGTCGTATCTTAATTCTCCCGACTGTAAGAGAGTAAGAAGCATCCTGTGATTCTTGTGGGATCACACTCGAGGGCAGAGTGGCAGCTGACGGGCGGTGGCGGGCTCAGACGCTGGGTTGGTTTCGGTGGAGAGCTGGCAGGACTGGCTGAGTGACTGGAATGTGGGGTGAGGGGAGAGAGGGAAGGGTGGCCCCTCAGGCCTGGGTCTGGCTCCAGCACCGGGATGGGCGGTGGTCCCACTAGTGGAGCAGGCTGCTTCTTCCTCTGCACATCCCTGGGGGCGGCAGATGCCCCACCTGGCACCCTGCACCTGGGCCACGGCTGTGGGGGGAGTGAGTGTCCTGGGCCGATGGCTAGTGGAGGCCTTTGAGGCCCCCTTTCCCCAGGAGCGGCACTCAAGCCCTCCACTCTTGGGCTGGGGCGGGCTGAGGGTCCTCCCTCTGCACCAGGCCAGGGACAGCCCCTCGGGGAAAGAAGTTGGGTCCTCCCTTCCCGGCTTCTTTGGGGCTCGCAGAGTGGCCTTTGAGCAGCTAAGGGAGAGGCCCTTCTAGGTTACATTGAGCTTGCAAATCCGACACGGTAGCAGAGAGGCCGGGAGGGTAAGGAAGAGGGGCCAAGACTAAATGTCCAGAAACTTCTAGTAAGTTCTAAAGCCCCCTGCCTCACTTGAGCCCCAGTACAGAGGGCCCCAAGCCATGTGACTCTGGCCAGCTCCACCGTGAGCCCTGGCCCAGGCTGGCCACTATAGCCCTCGAGGGCCCCCACAGCCCATCGGCCCTGAGGTCCTGCAAACATTTCCTGGGTGCCGGCTGTGGGGGTGGGGGTGATGTCAGGGTCCTGGAAGTGGATAGAAGCCGGGGTGGGGGAAGGGGCGGCCAGGGCAGGGGTCTCTTGGAGGAGAGAGGATGTTGGGGCGGGGGTCCAGCCTGGGCTAGAAGTGCCTTGATCCCGGACGTCACTGCTGTCCCCCCGACCCCAGGTCCAGCAGGCCCCCCTATCTGAGACTCTCCCCCAGGGTCGGCTCCGCCCTTGGCCTTGCCCTCAACAGGGTGACGAGATCTGAAGCTCTGAGGGTGGGCTGGGGGCCTCCTGGTGGTTCTGATGCTCAGACAGGTTGAGACCCACCAATTGTGGTGCTGTCTTGAGAGTGTGGGCTGCTGACTCCACGCGGGCCCCAAGGGACCGGGCCTCCTCTGTGGAAGGACCTGAGAGGCTGCCCCACCTGCAGTCCGCCGAAGGTGCAGGGCAGGGGGTTCCAGCGGCACGGTGAGCTCCTGGGAGAGCCGAGGGCCGGCTTCACTGAGAACTTAGCTTGTGGACTCCTGGCTTGAGACCTTGGGCCTGGGGCTGTGGGTGGGCACAGAAACCAGGACAAGGGACAGGCAATATCCAACACCCTTCCCACAGGGAGGAGAGACAGGCTGGGCTGGGAGCTTTGATTTCTAAAGTCAGAGGCACCGCTTGAGGAGCCAGCTTCACCTGCAGTTCGTCTTAAAGAATGGCCCTGAGCCGGCCCTGGTGGTCTAGTGGTTAAAGTTCAGTGGGCTCCTCTTCGGTGGCCCGAGTTTGGTTCCTGGGCGCAGAACCACACCACCCATCTGTCGGGGGCCATGCTGTGGTGGCTCACATAGGAGAACGAGAGGAACTGACAACTATACACAGCTCTGTACTGGGGCTTTGAGAGGGGGAAAGGAAGAAAAAAAAGGGAAGATTGGCAATAGATGTTAGCTTAGAACGAATCTTCTCCTGCAAAAAAATGGCCCTGGGAGAAAGACAGATATGTATGATTTCACTCATCTGTGGAAGATAAACAAACCCAGGGATAAGAAGAACAGATTGGTGGTTTCCAGAGGGAAGGGCGTGGGGGGGTGGGTGAAAGGGGTAAAGGGGCACATAGGTATGGTGACAGATGAAAATTAGACAATTGGTGGTGAATGTGATGCAGGCTATACAGAAACTGATATATAATAATGTACACCTGAAATTTACACAGTGTTATAAGCCAATAAAAGAAAAAGAATGGCCCTGAGGCTCAGAACCAGGGGCAGAGCTACCCTCCTTCCTGGGTGGCTGTTCGAGTCATTCCTTTCCTTTTTATTTACCCATTAGATGTGTGGCCAATGCCTACGGCACGGGCTCCCTTCCAGGCACCTAGGACGCCCAGGGAGGAGCCAGACCCGGCTAGCCGGGAAGCTTGCAGCCCGACCTCTTCTCCCCTAGCCCTCTGCCTCCCCAGCTGTGTAAAACAACTTGACATCGACAGGACATTTATCTGTTGAAATCTATATGCTCCTGCTCCTCCCAGCAGGCCAGACCCCCTTGCGTGTTGGAAGCCCCACGCTTGTCTTGCCACAATGTGAAGCATTTCAGCTCACTCGAGATGACTAGTCCCAGGGCGATTTCATCCAGCCCCCTGTTCATCCTGACGCCCACAGCCTGCCTGATGACTTACCCTGTTCTCCCGAATTCTCCCTGGGTTACTTTTTGTATTTGCAAAACTTAGATGCAGCTGGACTGCGTGCCCCTGCGCCCCCGGGCTTATCTTCCAGGTCCGGAAGGCTGTGCCCCAGAGCATGAGTCTTTGTAGGGGAGGAAATGATTTAATCTCTAGTCTATTTAAAATATTTGTATTGCTTTCTCTGACTTTTAAAGGCAACGTAGGTTTATTGTGGGAAATTTCAGAGATCTATAAAATCTATGAAAAGGAAATTTGAGAGCACCCACGATGGGCAACCATTTCTAACATATTTGTGTCTCGAGGCCTGAACTTTTCTGTAGTGAAACAGGCAGCTGGAAGTAGGGAGAAAGTGACCCAGGACAGGGCGGGGTTGTGGGGACAGTGCAAGGACACACCTGGGACTGGCCTGGGCTCCCCAGCCAGCCGATCCAGCATTCGAATCATGGCCCTGCTGTGTGGCGGCTGAGGGGCCCTGGAAGCTGCCTCAGCTTCCCTATGGGTACAGGAGGCAACGCCCTACCGCCTGCAGTTCCGGAGACAACCGAGTGGCAGAAGGTGCATTGACTCCCTGCCCTTTAAATTCTAAATGGCGCTCGCCATGCTCAGGGCGTGATCAGGATCACACCCGAGCTCCCAGGCTCAGGGGGCCCTCCCTCGGGCTGCAGGAGGGCAGTCTCAT
Organism: Equus asinus; assembly: GCF_041296235.1. Classification (NCBI taxonomy): domain Eukaryota; kingdom Metazoa; phylum Chordata; class Mammalia; order Perissodactyla; family Equidae; genus Equus; species Equus asinus. The sequence continues at coordinate 11,860,018 of NC_091799.1, forward strand.
GTGCCCCGCCTTAGTAGTGGTAAAGCTTGATGTCTGTCCAGCCCAAGGGCTTGACAGCATCCACTTTCTGCAACCCTTGACCCCTGGTGCCCAGAGGTCCCCACTGCCCTTTATCCACTGGGACGCTTCCCCAAGGATGGAGAGGACAGAAAGTACACCCCAGCAGGCTGCTCTCTGCCCCCATCTGGGGCCCATGGGCCCAGCCTCCACTCAAGGGGCCCTTAGAGGCCAGACCCCCCAACCCAGGGTGTATTCAGAGACCCCCTTCACCACAGCCCACCTGAGGCCTGCCTTCCTGCCTCTGTGGCTCCGGGGCCCAGCACTTCCCGGTGACTGAGAGCGGGATGTCCATACTCCCCAGGGGCTCCCTTTTCCAAGAGGCACCGGCCCACCACGGGTTCATGCCTTTCCCAGGCTGAATGTGAGTTCTCACTGCGGCAGGAAGGACGGTGGCGGTCGGTCGTGCTCCCCGCGTGCTCTGGGGTCGTAGGCCCTGGCCAGCCAGAGCGTGTATGCATTCACGCCTCCAGACAGCAGTCCCAGTGTCAGGCCCGGCACCCCCGGGATGTTTCTCCCAGGAGCACCATCTGCAGAGACCTCAGCTTGCCTGGAACACCAGCCCCGCCTCTCTAAAGCCTCCTTTGCACATTACAGTCTGCAACGGAGTGGCCCCAGGGCAGGGCCACACGGCCCACCCACCCGATTTAGCCACCTCTTCCTGGAATCCCCTGACCATTCCGAAATGCTCTGCACCTGCCTCCTTCTGTCTCTCTGAGCGTAATCAGTCCTGGAAAAGATAAAGCGCTTCAGCTGGCTCCAGCGCTCCCCCTGGGAACTTTCCTCGCCCTCCCCGTCCAGCACCTGCCCTTGGTGCTTCCACAGCCAGAATTTGTCTCCCTCTGCAGGACCACTGATGTGTTCAACCCACGCACAGTCAGGCCGCTCTCCAGGCAGGAGCTGCACTTGAAGTTCTTGTAGCTCTCTCAACAGTCCAAGGGGGAGGTGTCATTACCGACTCCATTTCACAGAGGGGAAAACCGAGGCCTAGAGAAGTCATGTGACTGCTAGAGGATGCATGGCTTCGAGGGAACACAGCCGTGTTATAATCACCATCCTCTCCAGTCCTGAGGTGCTGGCTTTCACCGAGCTGTTTCTTGGGCCAACTCTGGCCCCTCAGCTGGGCTTCCTCCTCCCTCTCCAACGGCACCTTCGCCTGCTCTTCCTGCCTGTGCTCCTCGAAAGTGCGACTGGGCACCTGTCCTGCCTTCCAGGGTCACTGACTCCTCCTACCTGTCACCATCCCTCATCTGCAGTCACCAAATCCATCAGAAGACCCTCCCCATGTCTTTTCTTTCTCTGCTCCTGGTACCCCGTCCAACTCCAGCCCAGGGCCCCTTAAGGAGGACTTGGAGACCCTTCCCCGTGAACCCATGTAGACCACCTGACCCACAGGGCATCCCCACCAAGCGTGACTGACAGGAGTGGACAACCAACCCACAAATTGGTCTGTGACGGTGACTGGGAGTTGGGCTCAGAAAGACAACCCGTGTCAGGCCCCAGTGCATGCTTGTGAGAAATGCCACCTGCTTGTCACTTGGCCATAGTTCCAGCAGAGAAGAGAGGCAGTGGCAGCCGCCTTGGTCCTACTTGTGGGTGGGTGTCTCTTCCAACTTCTTCTAGGACAGTAGGTAGCAGGAGAGGTGGGGGAGGACTTCACGGTTACAAGCTTCGAAGCAGTCTAAAAAGACGCGCTGGTCAGCAGAGAGCTGACCAGCCAGTGCCACCAACATCCGATTAGCACTTGGTATTATTTGGAATAAGAATGAAAGAGACTTGGTGGAAAACCCCTCTTTTTTTTTTGCGAAGTCTGTCCCTTGGAGAGGCTCATTGCATTTCTTATAAAAACAACCAACTAGAGCCAGCCGGCCCTGATGGCCTAGTGGTTAAAGTTGGGCACACTCTGCTTCAGGGGCCCGGATCCCGCACCCAGGAACCACACCACCCATCCGTCAGTAGCCGTGCTGTGGTGGCAGCTCACATAGAAAAACTAGAAGGACTTAGAACTAGAATATACCACCATGCCCTGGGGCTTTGGGGGGGAAAAAAAGGAAGATTGGCAACAGACGTCAGCTCAGGGTGAATATTTCCCTGCAAAAAAAGAAAAGAACCAACTAGTTTATAGCCTGGTAGGGAGAAGGGAGTCTCCTGGTTCGAGGACTGGGAAGCGTCCTAACCTGCTGGGCTCTGTTTTTCCTGGGGTGCTGCCCCATCTGCCCCTCACTGGACGGCACACCAGAGCACAGGGCTGGGTCTGGTTGGCTCTCTGTGCCTGGCTGGGTGCAGGGCATGCCTGGCACAGCTGTGTTCAGGAGGGAGACGTGGGATGGACATCCTACAGCTTTTCCGTGAGAAAAGGCTACAGGGGGCTGGGGGGCGGGGGGACCTCTCCTTTCTGAGCTTCCGTTTTCCCATCTGCACAGTGGGATGGCTGATGGGCTGGTCCCTGCCACCGTCATATTCTACATGCCCACTGAGCAACAGCCCTGAGAGCCACGGGCACAAGGACCCAGCTTTCCCGGATGGTCCTCCAGGACTCCTGTTGGCAAGAAAGGCCGAGCCCACAAGACTGGGACGGGAAGGCCAGGGTTCACAGTCCCCGGAGACTGGGAAAGGGCAAGAAAGAGGGGCCCTTGGGTCAGGTGGTCTGCAAGGGTTCACGGGGAAGGGTCTCTAAGTCCTGTTTAAGGGGCCCTGGGCTGGAGTTGGATGGGGTACCAGGAGCAGAGAAAGAAAAGGCACGGGGAGGGGTCTTCTGATGGGTTTGGTGACTGCAGATGAGGGATGGGTGACAGGTAAGAGGAGCCAGTGACCTGGATGCAGACGCCAGTCCCCAGAAGGAGTTGTGGGAGTGCTGGGTAATCAAAGGGTTAGCCACTTGGGAAATAGGAACAAGGTTTTTGATAATTTTTCTTAGAATCTGTCCACTTAAAATACTTTCCCAAGTTATTGGTGTAGAGTTGCACATAATTTCACTTCGGTGTCTTTTGTATGTGTGCATATAAGGTCTGTAGTGATGTCTCCCTTTCATTTTTGATATTGATTACCTTGTCTCTTTTTTGGATTAATCTTTTCACCATGGTTTTGTTGGGGAGGAGGAGAAATCCTCTACCCACTCTGGGTCCTTCTGGGCGGCCTAAGAATTAAATTCACACGAGACAGAATAACAGGAGAGAATCACACAAAGCTTTTTCACATGTGTGCATGGGAGAAACCCAGGAAACTGGGGAACTCGACAAAATGGCCGACCTGCCAGCTTAAATATCATCTTCAGCCAAAGGTGAAGGAGGATGCTGTGGGCGGTGGGTTGGGATTTCAGAGGGAGGAAGGCAATTTACGGGGAGGTGGAAATGCAAATGATTGCTAAACAAGTTTTGCTGGGCCCAAAATTGGCTGGTTGGTGCCTTTCTCTCACACCTATTTCACGTTATCCTGTAGCTGTCTTACGGTGTCGGCTCCTTCCGGGAACAGGCCTTCTATGTTCGATTCTTTTAGGCAGTTTGGGGGAAGGTCAAATGTTCTTCCTGAGTCTTCTGAGCCTTTATTGTCTTCAGCTTGAAATAATCTGCATACCCGGGTGGTGCCTCTTGGGGCGGCCTGTCCTGAATGCCACCAATTTTATCAATTGTATTAGTTTTTTCAAAGAACCGGTTTTTGACTTTGTTGAAATTTTCTAAGTGCTTTTCTATTTCATTAACTCCCACTATTACCTGTATTATTCCTTCCTTTGTCTTTGGGTTCACTTTACTATTCTTTTTCTAGGTTTTTTTTTTTAGGTGGATGCTTAGCTATTAATTTTTAGCATTTCTTACTTATTTTTATGCAGCTTTCAAGGCCATAAAATTCCAAGCATGATTTAAGCTGCATCTCATCAGTTTCGACATATTAAATTCTCATTATCATTTAGTTAAAAAAACTCTCATAGTAACTTTATAGTAATTTCCAAGCATGGGGATTTGCTAAATGTTTTTGTTATTGATTTCTAGCTTAATTTAATTGTCTCAGTTACATACTGCTTCATGACAAACCGCCCCAAAACACAGTGGCTTAAAGTGACCACAACAGCAATGGGGTTTATTTTGTTCATGACTTGAAGTTTGGGTGGGGCTCAGGGGGGCTGACCGAAGGCAGGGGGCCTGTTCATTTGGTCGCTGGTTTCTTTGGCTGTGCAGAAGCCCTGAGTCAGATGTCGGCCCGCTTGTTGGTTTCCGCCTTTGCGGCCAGCGCTGGCCCAGCTCTCTGCGGGAAGCGTCCTGTGAGGAAGCAGCAGCTTCCAGCCGTCGCAGCCCGGAGGCCAGCCCGTTCCCTGCTACCCCGGAGGTGGTCGACCTCCTGCCCACACAGCTGGTCTGTGAAATGACGTGTGTCCCCTCCCTTCTCTGAATCTTTGCACCCCACCTGGCCTGGGTGGCCTTCTGCCACAGCGTGAGTCCCTCCTCTTCCTGCAGCCCCACCTTTGTGACAGTCAAGTGTTGTCCCCCCAGAGCGAGCCCCTGGGTCTCCGGGAGCTGCGTCTGCCGGTGCTTCCCGAGCTCGCAGCCGCTGGAGCCTCTTAGCATCCTCGGAGCTTCTTTTCTCCTCGGGACTTCCACCTAATTTTAGTTCACCTCCCTGACATGAATTTTCAGAGTCTGCACTTTATATTATCTCTTAGTTTTTCTGAAAAAGGAGTTTAAAAAACTGTCCTCGTGGTTGGAATGTGATCTCTGGGAAGCGGAAGGTGCCCGTTCTGATTTACGGGGCCACGTTCCCACCAGCAGGCCCCTTTCAAGTAAACCCTCCCCCTTTCAAGTAAACATTTACGGTTTTTAAAACACACAACGACCCCCGCCAGGAGACGCTGTTCAGGTTTGTTTTTTCAGCTGAAGTCAACCATCGTTTTTCCTGAAAGAAGTATCTGGATTCGCCTTGGTGTTAGGGGCATCTGCTTTAGCACCTCAGCTTTTAAAAGAAGTGTGTGTTAGGAAGATTTGTTAAGTTCAAATAATTTAAACAAAGGCTTTCCGCTAGAATAACTGAGTACAAATTTCACTAGGTTTTATTTTAAAAAGAAAAAGCACTGGGCACTTCTCTTTCTCATTTCTTGCTGCTGAGTATTATACTTGTTGGTGCAAAAGCCATGAGGGAAAAAGAATGATTTTTCATTTTGGACACTTCGCATGACGAAAGCGTGCACAGGTCGTTGATCTGTCCGAAGAGTCGGGGCCCCTGGTTCTGGATGCTCCCCGGACCCCCGTGAGGCTGGATGTTCGAGAATTCCACCAAGACGGAGGAGGGCAGTCGGGGGGCGCCACCTCCTCCGAGACCACGAGGATTCACAGAGAGGAGCTGAACTTCAGAAAGATTCATAGAAATAAGAAATATCAAACCAGGACAGCGCTTTCCGAAATAAACCCTGGCTCCCGTCCAGGCTCGGGGCCCTCTCTTTTGGAGGCAATTCTGCGCCTCGCGTTGCAGCGACCCTGGCTCTGATGGGATAGGGACACCCTTGCTGTTGATGTTGGAGATGAAAGGCCCCGAGCTAACCTCGCCCTCCCAGGAAATTCATTCAAACCGTGATCACTGGGAGCGGCTGTCGACAATGTGTCAGGAATGACAAGGCTTAGTCAAAAATAGAAATCTGAAAGAATGCTTCACATAATTATGGAGAAAATGAGGGCATTAAGGGGATGGGGGAAGACGTCAGTCAAAATGTGCCATGGGGAAATCGCCGCGTAGAAACGCCCTGCTCGGTGGGACTTTTTCCTCAAGAAGATGTACTGGGTCAAATGATTTACAAAGACCTTTCCCACGGCACGTAAATGAGACCTTAGCTCCTCTAACCGGACTCAAAAAAGATCCAAAATCTAAGGAAATTTTTCCCTCTCAGTTGATGGTTCTTGACTGGAGGTGGCACAGCCTTCCAGGGTCAGTGTGCCGGAGTCTGGAGGTGCTGCTGGTTGTCCCAGGTGGCGGGGAGGTGTTGACATGTGTGAGCTGAGGCCGGGGGTGCTACTCGACAGCTTATGGAGCCCAGGCCAGCCCTGCGACGAGGAACGGTCCAGCACTGAGGTCAGGGGTACTGCGATTGGCAAACCCTGCTGTAAATGAATCTTTCAGGAAAAGGGAAGCAGGCATCTGGATTTTGGCAGAAAATCATCTGGGAAGTTTTACAGTTTTGTGTAAAAATACGTCTACGATAGAGGGAAGAGCTGCCCCTCCCACTGAACGGCGGTCTCGTAGAGCATCTTGTAACTCACAAATCATAGATACTTTTTTTTTTAATCATGATTGATTTAAGGCAACGGGAGAATTAATTGGTTTAAATGATGTAACCTGAAGGCAAGTTTCAGTTGATGGATGCACATGTCGGGCGCAGAGAAGACGCTCAATAAATATTTGTAGACTGAATCCAGGTGCGAGGCTGGCTGGGCGAGAGGAGGGGCGAGGCAGCCAGGACCAGCCATCGCCTTCCTCTCAAGCCGGAGGACCGCTTTGAGGTTGGAGCGTTTATGCTGTCTTCAGGCGGGGCGCCTTGAGAAAGACTGAGGATCCCTAAGAGGGGCCAGGACGAGGATGCCAGCCCCTCAGGGTCCTTCCAGAGGAGAAGTAATGCAGCGAGAAATAAGAACGTGTCTCCCAAGTTCCACACCCCGACAGGAGGCTTCCAGCTTCAAAGCGATGATTAAAAATGCTCCTTGGAGGAGCCGTTTTTATATTTCAGTGCAAACATTTCCCTCCGTTAGATGTCTTTTAAAATGTCTGTCTGCCTTCCTCACAGAAAGTGTCGTTGGAAAGTGAGAGTTGGGCTGTCTGCCTGGGGTTGTTGGAGCGCACGTTCCACTGGGAGCCAGGGGCAGGGCAGAGAGAGGAGAGGGGCGGAGTGCTGAGATGTGAGTGTGGAAAGGTCGTAAAATCCAGGGTGTGTGTGTGAGAGTGTGAGCGCATGCACATGTGAACATGTGTGCATACACGCACACGTGTTTCTCTGCATCTATGCACATGTGCACGAGTGTGTCTGCAGCTTATAAGGAAATACACATTATGACCAAAAGGCTCTCTGTATAGAATGCTTCCTGTGTGTGCGTGTGGGTCCACACATGTGACACACACTGAAGGGGGAGAGCTTCTGTCCGGGCTGATGACATGAGACTGTGTCAACCTGGAACGCTGTGGCCACATCTTCCCTTCCCCTGGCAGCGTGGAGAAGTTTCTTTTGCAGAAGGAGGGAAAGAGGCCAACAGAGAGAGTGGCAGATCACTTCCCTTGGTCCCTGGACCCAGGCTGAGGCTGCCCCCCCCCCCCCCCCCCACCGCTGGCACCTTCCTTTCTGGGGTAAGCCGGTTTGGGTCGAGTTTCTGCCGCCTGCAATGGAACGTTCTGACTAATAGAGCTTTCTACTGGGTTCCGTACTTTCTGAAGATACTGCCGTTCGCTGTCTTTACACAGGAGAGCTCAGACATTTGCAAAACATGAGTTTTTAGATAGAAAACGGTATCAATTTCGGGTTTTTCAAATTGGAAGCAATGGGACAGCCGTCAGTCAAATAAAGAGCTGACGGTGTGATTACCTCGTTCTGTGAAACACACCGCCTCAACCTTAATCGCGTAAGTTAAAACAGCCCTGGCTTTCTGATGCTCGTGGGGCGGGGGTCAGGACTCGGAGCGGGTTGTGGTGGGGGGGATTTGCCTCTGTTCCACGTTGTTTGGGGCCCTCCTGGGAGCGTGCTGATGCCAGAGGTGGCCTGGGGCTGGGCTCTGCAGCAGCCGGTGACCAGAGCGCTCGCTCGTGGCCTCTCCACGTGGCTTGGGTTCCTCCCAGGATGGTGGCTGGCTTCCGAGATGGAGCTTCCCCAGAGGGAACATCCAGGGAGCTGGCCTTCCAGGAGTACCGGGAGAGGCTGTCTGGCGTGTGCTGACCGGTCTCTGACATACTTGGTCCCCCTGCCACCATCCTCTGTGGGAGGAAGACGTCACAGCCCACCCAGCTTCACGGAGAGGGACAGAGGCCCCACCTCTCAACGGGAAGAGGGTCAAAGACCTTGGGGCCATGTTTTATAGATGCCGCACCTGAGTCCCTAAGACGTCTTCAAGGCTGGAATATAGCTTCATGCAAAAATTGTTAATGAAGGAGCACACTTCTGTCCTTGTGTTTCGGGGGCAAATGTACCAGCTCTGGAGCACGAGGAATGAATGGTGAGACCCATCATCCCCCAGAAAATCTGGGGCTCCCGGATTTCTAAACCATTCCAGGCTTCAAAGCCAGGTCCCTGCTGGAGCTCGGGGTCTCCTGCAAGGATGAAAGCACTTTTTAAAAAAATGGAGGTAAAAGTCACATAACATAAAATCAACCATTTAAAGTACACAACTTAGTGGCATTTAGCACATTCACATTGTGCAACTACCTTCTCCATCTACTTCCAAAATATTTCATCACCACGAGCGGAGTCCTGCGCCCGTTAGGTAGTCACCCCCCTCTGCTCCCCCGACACACGCCCGGGAAGCTCCTGTCTGCTTTCTGTCTCCGTGGATTTGCTCGTTCTGGATATTTCATATAAAAGGAATTGTGTGCCCTCTGTGCCTGGCTTCTCTCCCTCAGGGTAATGTTTTCACCTGCACAGTGTGTTTCAGACCTTCATTCCTTTTTAAGGCTGACTAGTATTCCACTGTGTGCCTGGACCACATCTTGTTTGTCCATCATCTGTGGAGGGACAGTGGGGTTGTTTCCACGTTCAGTTGTTGTGAACGGTGCTGATATAAACATTTGTGTAGAAGTCTTGTTTGAATGTCTGTTTTCAATTCTTTTGGGAAAGTACTTAAAAAAAATAAAAAGAGAGAAGTGAGTGGTTGGTGCAGGGAACGGCCACGAAGGCGAAATGCTCTGTGTGGCTCCCCTGGGTCCCAGTGCCGGCTGTGCCTCCCAGAGAGAAAGCTGTAAACTGAAGCCTCCTCGCACCCCCCAGCCGACTTTTGTGCAAAAAGGAGACTGGAACCTCTTGCAAAATCACCCAAGAAATCAGTTCTGTTTGGCTGGGGGTGCCCGGAGAAACCAAAGTCAATCTTCCGTCTCCACAGTGGACAGGTCCTACGGGGCGGGGCCTGGACAGGCGCGGACAGAGGCTGCCCGTCTGCACGATCGGGGCTGTCCTGGGTTTCCTACGGGGTGACTGCAGGCTCCTCTGTGGGGAGTCTCAGAAATTAAGCGTCTATCAGCTCAGAGGCCGCCATCAGAATCCTCATGGGAGCAAAAAAAGCCATGGTGGGCTCCTCCTATTGTCGGCCCTGAATCCAGAAGACCCTGCTGGCTGGGAGCGGCCACACGGTGGACCCCACGGCCTGGCTGCTGAAGGGGGCCAGGGGAGCCTGGTCTGAGCTGTGCAGACGCCAAGGATCCTGCAGGTTACTGGGCCCACGCTTAACCCGAGTCTTTGCCCGAGGGCTGGAGAGAGTTGGGCAGGTTTGAGGTCAGCCTGGGAGAAGCAGCGAGGAGAGGGGAGGCGCGGAGGGCCTTGTTCGCTTCATGTATTTACATCTCACGGTAGGGACTCAATTGTGTCCCCAACATCCATACGCTGAAGCCCTAGCCCAGGTGTGACTGTATTTGGAGACAGGGCCTTTAGGGACCTAATTAAGGTTAAATGAGGTCATGAAGGCGGGGCCCTGATCCGATTGGGCCAGTGTCCTGCTATGAAGAGGAAGAGACACCAGAATTCTCACTGCGCCTGCACCGAGGGAAAGCCGCGTGAGGACACAGCGACGGCGGCAGAGAAGCCTCACCGAACCGAGCGGCCAGCCCTTTGATCTGGGACTTCCGGCTTCCAGAACTGTGGGAAAAGACACTTCCGTTTCTTAAACCCCCCGGTGTATGGTCATTTGTTCTGGATTAACACACCCACCTTCTCCAGCAAGAACCTCTGGCATCTGGGAGCGTCCAGGGCCGACAGGTTGGTTCCCTGCAGCCGAGAAGGACCCCATCGCACCACCGGGACTGCACGAGCGGGAGGTGAGGGTCAGACCCTGTATTTATTTAGCATTTCATTATTTTGTTCATCATGGATATTTTTGCATTGATTTTAATTTAAAAAATTATGTTAAATATTTTTTTAATCTTGATTGCTGAGTTTTCTGGCATCCCCTTAAATTATTCTCTGCTCCAAGGCAAGTTCCTCACTCTGGTGCCAACCCCGTTTCTGAGGGTTTTGGGAAACTGGGTCCAGGGGGCTCCTGTTCTCCCAAGCCCCAGCCGGGCGGTGGGAGCTTGCCTCTTGCAGAAATGGGGGCTCTGCCCGCTGGGCGCCAGGATTCCGCCGCTGGAGGGGCTGGGGCGCAGGGAAGAGAGTGTCCAGCAGGGGGCAGTCATGCCCTTCCTCGGATGCACAAGGGGCAGTGGCTTGTTGGTGTTTAAGTGCTTGAAAAATCAGCCCTAGCGCCCTCAGCCACACCCGGGAGGCACGGCCGGCGCCGGGCTCCGTGGAGGCTCAGCACAGAGGCGTTCCCCTTTCCCGGCCGTTGCTGGTGTTGACTGTCGGCTTCTCTTTTCAAAAAAGTGCTGTCCCAGGTTTTCTTCTTATCCACCCATCCCTGGCGAGGAGGTGGGGGGTCTTTGGCGCTGTCTGCTGTGTGTGTATATCGAGGTCGCCCCCAGCCCCATGTGGCGACCAGAGAGGCGGCTGGTCCCAATGACAGGTGCTGTGCGGGTCCCGTACATTTGATGACTTAGTAGAAAAATGCAGAGTAACGCAATCATTTTCACATTGATTACACATTGGAACTGATGGTAGGTTGAATATGTCGGGCTAAATAAAATATATTATCAGAATTCATTTCACCTGTTTCTTTTTAAAATGTGTCTCCATTCCGTTTCTGTGGGACAGAGCTCCATCCTGGAAGAGCTGGGCTCTGGGTCCCTGTGGGTGTGTCCCTGCCTGTGCTCTGCCTCCCTCGCGCTTCCCTTCCCAGAGCCGGCAGCACCTGGGCCGTGGGGTGGGAATGTCTTGACACCGTTCCCTGGGGGTCAGAGGGCTGAGCCCAGACCCCCTGCCTGACCTCTGCTCCCCTTCCCACAGGTTTGATTCTGGTTTGCAGCCGCAGGCCGCCTTGGCTGGGCCGATGGAGCTGCAGCCCAGGCCGCAGGCCACTGACGCCGCCGTGTCCAGCCAGCGCTGTGCTCTGGGCTCACAGAGGAGCCCGAGGCTCGACCCAGTCCTCAGGGAGCTCCCAGTCCAAAGGGGGACCCTGGTGAAGAGCAGGACGGTGCAATGACCATAACCCGGGTGCTAAGGGGTGCATTGCGGGGGTGGAGAATGGGGGCTCCTGACCCAGTCTTGGGAGGCCGGCAAGAGGGCCCAGGCAGGCTTCACAGAGGAGGTGATGCTGGAGTGAGGTCTTAAGTTGGGGAGGGGCTGGGGGTGCCACGGGGGTGAGGCGGGAGGCGGGGCTTCCAGGTGGCAGGAGCGGGAGGGAGAGCCCACCATGTCAGCAGGCCTGGAACAGGAGCACGGAGGGGGCCTGGGACTGAGTGATGAGGCTGCGAAGATAATAATAATTATTGTTTTAGCTAATGTCAATTGCAGGCGTAAGGTGTGCCAGACCGGGGCGCAGCCTTCACTGGCATCGTCTCTTTCAATCCTCGCTCTTGCCCTTGGCGACGAGCAGAAGCTGGACCTCAGGGTCCTTGGGCGACATGAGGAAGGCGGGCTTTGTGGGGAGGGCAGTAGGAGGCACGGAGGGATGTCCCATGGGCAGGAGGTGCCCATCCAGGACTTTTCAGCCACCAAGAGGCCACGTGGCATGGCGGAAATGACCAGCCCCTGAGACCCTGTGCCGGGGCAGTTCTGGTGATGGGGTCTGAAGTCAGCTGATAAAGGCAGCTTCTGGGGAAAGTTCTCTTACTCTTCAAAGACATTTGAGGAAGAGACCATTCTTCCTTCCCTGGGTGTTGCGGGCCTGGGTGTGGTTCCTGGCACTGTGGCAGCTATTCTGCAGTCTTGAGGAGCACCAGCCTGAGGATGAGAACGGCTGGGAGGACGAGGGTGGAAGTGGTCAGGCTGCTGAATGAACTGGCCAGGGCCCTCGCGGGATGTGCGGGAGCAAATGTTCCTTTTGCTTTTAGCCCTTGAGGTGGGATGTTTGTAACTGGATCCAGAGGGCCTCTCACTGATGCTGTTCTCCTGCTGGGACTTCGGGCTTGCTGCTCCGGGTGGGCTCCTCCCAAGGCCACCTGCTCCCAGCCCAGAGAACCAGGCTCAAGCTCGCTCTGTGCTCAGGTCCCTCGCACCACTCTGGGGAGTCTTGGGGTCTCCCCCCAGCCTTCTCCCTACTGGACATCCCCCATCCATAGGATTCTTGTTCTTCTCTCTCAGTGCCCCAGCCTCTCCCAACCTGTGGGGTGTGAGGAGGGAAGAGGAAGGGACCTCTTAAGTAAGACACCATGATCAGTGGCTGAAAAAGGAAAGATAGATCAATTTGAAGGTATTAAAATTAAGAATTCCTGTTTATTAAGACACAGATTAAAGACAGCAAGAAGGCAAGCTAAGAACTGGGTGAAGATATTTTCATTGTGAATAATTGACAGAGGATGAGTATCCAGCATATATAAAGAGTTCTTACAGACCAATAAGAAAAGGACATACAACTCAACAGCAAAATGGGCAAAAGCCATGGGCAGGCATCTCTCAGATGAGGGAAGACAGATGGCCACCAGCACATGAGATGAGCCACAGCCAGCGATGGGGGTGGATCTTACCAAGAAAGCATCTCAAACTGAACGATAGATGATTTCGGCAAACCTGAACGCTCATGATGAAACTGTTTACAAAACCCAAAGCAAGCAAGGAAACACGGAGTGCAGGCTGTTTGTCTCCGGGGTGGTGCGAAGGCGGGAAGGCAGGATGGCGAGGCGCATAAGTTAAAGCTCTTGTCTGGGGTTTGAGGGCTGACGGTGTTCCTTATATTATTAATACACAAGTAAACAAATGCACGGACAAATCGGCAAGTGCAGTAAAAGAGGCCACGCGTGAGCCAGTGATGAGTGTGTGTCACGGGCCCGGGAGGAAGCTGCTTCTGCTTCTGCTGCTGAGTCCAGCTGGCAAAGGGACAAAAGCACCACCCCCTGAAACCTAACACCTGCTTGGGGTCAAGAATTCTGAGCAATGTCGTACAGAAGGGAATGGCGAGGCCCCACCTGATCGCCTGGGCACGCGTGTCTCTCCCACCTGTTCCCAGAGTCCAGCTCAGTCCAAGGCTGAGACCTGGGTGCAGAGGGGAAGGCTGGCCCAAGGCCTCAGGTGACCTGGTGCCAGCGCTGGCCTGCCTTCTCCCTCCAGGCCTTCCTCCAACTCCAGTTTACAAGACGGAAAGGTTCTGATCCATGTGTGGACTCGGCTGTGAGCAGCTTCATCCGTTTCAAGATTCCTTGTCCCGAGTAGGCTGCTGAGAAGAGATTCTGAGGACACAGTTGTCAGAATTCAGCTCCTTCTCGTACTGAGTGGGGGGCGGGGAAGGGACAAGGGTGTCACAGAACCGTGCGGAGTCCAGAGGTCATACTCTGGGACTTGCTTTGAGCCGTGCTTTGGCAGATTTCCCCAGGTGTGCTCCTCAGAACTCCTGTTCCGTGGGATGTTAATAGGCATGGCGCGAAAAAAGAATTCCAGCCAAATAAAGTCGGGAAGCATTGTTCCAGGTGGGGTTCACCCCTCTTCCCGGGCCATCGCTACGCTCCTGCACTTTGTGAGGTACTGCAGTGGCTGAGCAGAGAATTTCTCTTCTTTCACCACAGGGATGTTTCCTGTGAAGACCCCTGAAGGAACCCTCCCTGAAGTGCCAGCTGTGGCTGTCCCTGCCTACCTCGGTCTCTAGAGGGTGGCTCTCCACTGGGAGGGGACCCCACTCCCTGCCTGGTTGATGAGCTGGCCTTCCCGGGGGGAGAAGAGGGGCAGAGCTGCTGAATGTCCCAGGGGACCAGGGTGGGTGGCCCACCCTAAACTATGGTGAGTGTTCTCAGGAAGGTCCTGGCACGCTTCCCGCCCGGCACCCCTTCCCTGCAATGTCCCCTCGGCCACTGCCCTCTTCTTCCATGTTTCAAGCACTTCCCAGGAGTCAGAGCTCCTGTCTCAACCCCTGCTGTGGGTGACATCACTGTCTGATTTTCAGAGGGGGACACGCAGGCCTGGGCTGGAGCCAGGCCCGGACAAGCGAAGTCTGTCCAAAGTCACAGATGAGTGACCTACGGAAGGGGACCGGTTCTATCCAACTCCACAGTCCATGCTCCCTCCACTACTGCCCCCAGGCAGCTGTCCAGTCACAGCTTGACTCCATGCACGTGGAGCGCTGGAGCCAACAGCTGGACGTGGCTCCTCCAGGCACAGCAAGCTGAGCCTGGGCACACCCTGTCCTGGCTAAGGCAGTCTCGTAGGCTGCACGATTCCGGCAAAGGCTGGAGGCCTCTGGGACCTGTGCAGCTGCTGGCGGAGCACACTCCCAGCAGCCTCTGGGGCAGCGGCTTTGGAGATGGGAGACCCACGGGCAGGAGTGACCGCAGCCCAAGACTCAGACTTGGGCAGAGTCAGGGCCCCTTTTGGGGGTGGTGACGTTTTCTGACTGTGTTGGTCAGGGCTCTCCAGGGAAGCAAAACCAATAGATGTGCATATACTGGGGGAGAGTTACTGTGAGGAATCGGCTCACATGATCATGGAGGCTGAGAAGTTCCAAGGTCCGCCGTCGCCAGGCTCGAGAGCCAGAGAGAGCCTTGATTTCAGTCCGAGTCCGACAGCAGGTAAAGCTGATGTGTTGGCTCACGGATGTCAGGCAGGAGGAAATTCTCCCTTCCTCAGGGGAAGCTCAGCCTTTTGGTTCTGTTCAGGTTGTCAACTGATCGGACGAGGCCCACCCACGTTGGGCAGGGCCATCTGCTTCACTCAGTCCACAGATGCAAATGTTAACCTCATCCAAAAACTCACAGACACACTCAGAATCATGTTGTGCCAGATATCTGGGCCCGTGGCCCGGTCAAGTTGACAATTAACCGTCACTCTTAGTGATCAGGTATCCTTTATTGAAGCTGGGGCCAGAACCAGGGCATTACTCAGCCTCAGTCAGCTGAGAGAGGAGAGTGAGCTGCACCCTGGAAGTGGACGCCCTGGGCCATCTAGCTACTCTGTTCTCTGTGCCGAGAACCCAGCCCATTGGTCACGGGGTGCAGCCCCAGGTGACCAGTCCCATCCTGTGGGCCGAGGGCTGGCCACAGCTGAGCCTGTGGGACCCCCCTCCCTCCCCGGGGCCAGGGGGCTGTGAGCCACTTGCTCCTTCCTGCAGCTGGACCCTCCTGGCTTGGAAGAAATTCAGATTGAGGTTCTCGGAGGCGAGCAGCTGCCCAAAGGTGTGGCGGTCCCTGCAGGCGGGAGAGGGGCTAGGGCTGGCCTCTCCCTTGGGTCCGAGCCTTAGGTCAGCTCTCCCCCTTGGTCAGGCCCGCCCTCGCCCAGCTCCCCCCCTCCGCCCCCCCTCAAGAAACACCAGGATGATTCCTTCTGCCTTCCGAGGAGTTGGAGGAGATGCACCAGGAAGGGGCGGCTCAGTGAAGCTGAGTGTCTGCTGGAATGAGGCCGGGGTCACCCCTCCAGGCTGGGGTCAGGGTCCTTTCCCACCAGGGTGGGGCCCCAAGTCTGGGACTCTGGGCACCAGGGTTCCTCTGACGCACAGCCGGTGAGCGTTGCCCCTCACTGCTCTGGCGGGACCTCCATGCGGAGCAGGATCTGGGCTTCAGCCGCCTTTCCACCTCCCTCGCTGGCCCGCCGCTGTGCTCGTCCCCAATGATTTCCTAACAAAATGCCTGGCTCCCTGGCACCAGAATCTGTAACTTTGTTTTATGGGAAAATGGGTTCCTCCACTTTCCCAAGCTGAACTCGGGGAGCGGCATTTTCTCATAACTCGCTCCTGCCTTCAGTGGATGTCCCACGGTGTGTGGACGCAGGCGCTGGGGCCACCGCGTGGACAGAGGGGCAGAATCCTCACCCTGGGAGCCTCCCTTCAAGTTGGGAGAGCGACAACAAGCAGATCGGCATGCGTGAAGGCGGGAGGTGAGGCCGTGAGGCTGGGCCGGGCTCTGCGCCTCCCCTCCAGCCCGCATGCTGACAATGCCAGGCCCCACAGGACACTGCTGCCTCCTGAGCAGCCCCTGGCTGCTGCCCCCCACTCCCATCTTCCTCTAGAGATCCCTCCTGGTTCCCTGCCCTGGCCTGGGCTCCCCCCTGCTGAGCCCCTCACTTCCACCTCCACCCAGTCACAGCCCTGCTCACTCTGCCTCTACATGGCTCTGTCGCCTCTATCCCCTGTCTTATTGTCCCAGATCCCCCCACCTGGCTTGGACCCTGTGATGGACCCCTCTGCAGGCAGCGGTCTGCCCCAGGCCGCCAGGGTCCTCTTCCTGTCTCGTCCATCTGGCCATGTCCACCCTCTGCTCACCCCGCAGCTCCCTGTGCCCAGGCCCTCCCAGAGTGGTCCCTGCTGACCCCTCCCCACTCACTCCTGTGACTCCAGGCCACTTCTTCTGCCCCCTCCCCAGTCTCTGCAGCACACCCAGACTGGTGCGGCACCTGCCCCACACCCCAGTCCTGGCTTGGGTGGGACGCACCCCTCTTTGAGGCCCTCATATGATCCCGTGCATGTCTCTGCCAGGGTGACCACACAGCTCTGTTCATGAGTCTGCCTCCCCAGACTGGGTGCCCCGGGAGCAGGGCCCCCAGCCTGCTTCCTGACGGGTCCTCGGCCCTCAATAAAATGCGAGTTGAATGAATGTGTGAACGATGACCCTGGGGCCCTGGGCTCTGAAACGCCAGAGGTAGATGAGACCTTTGAGGTCATCCCCCAGTGCAAGACTCGCAACACTTCATTGCCTGTGAGGCTATTGCCCTCCTCACTGGAGGAGTCACCTCGGGGCTGCTGGCCTCTGGTAGGGGTCCCCTTCAGACCTCCGTCTGCCCTCCTGCTTCCAGCAGCCCCATCCCCTGTGTGGGGCCGGGCAGGGGCACCAGCTGGCCTGCCGAGGCTGGGTGATGAGGGCCAGCCTGCGACTGTCCACAAGAGGGTGCTGTGAGCCCACCAAGGGCAGCCAGGTGGCTGGGGAGGGGGACAGGGAGGAGGGTGAGCAGCCTGGGGTGGGGGTGCAGCACGGCGCCTGCGTGTGCATGTGGCGTGAGCAAGCGTGTGCAGGTGTGTCCTGGGAGTGGTGGGTGGAGGGGGCATCTGCACCTGGAGGGCGGTGGGCCAGGGCGGCCAAGATGCTCGGGGATGTGAGCAGGGTCCCCAGTGGGTGCCGGGCAGGAGTGGGCAGGCCCGGGCTGGGTGGCCCGGCTTGGTGCTGCCCTCTGCATGGCTCCATGGGCCCCCACCTCCCTGGGCTTTTGTCCCCCTTGCTCGGTTTCTGCCCTGCAGCCCTCAGCCTGGTCACACGTGGGAATGACCCTGGTGCTTGGGTGAAAACGCAGGTTCCTGGGCCCCGGGACACCTGCATCTGTGTTTGGGGCTCATGTGGGAAGCGTTGTAGTCGCCCTGAGAGGTCTGGCTGCGTGTGGCTGGGCCCCTCCACCATCTGTTTTGTGCAAAGGGGGCCAAGGGTGCAAGTGAGGTGGGTGGGAGCAGGGCTGAGGCGCAGGGTGGCTGCGCAGGCGTGGGGAGAGCAGCCCCCGGAGGTGGTCCAGGCCGGGGAGGTGCCGCTGGGCGGTGGCGGGTGGTGGCGGGGCAGAGGAGGCAGACACGTGGACGTCTTCCTGAGCTGAGTCTGCAGTCCTCTAGGAGACAAAGAAAACCCAGAGCATGAGGGACCCAGAGGAGGCTGCTCTGCGGGTGGGAGAGAAGGAGCAGGGGCTGGCGGGGAGAGGCTGGGCGCTGAGCGGCATGAGTTGGAGCAAGGGTGGAGGTGAGATGGATGGTGGGGGAGGCAGGCGGTGGAGGCCAGGCTAAGGCAAGCTGGGAGCTGCACAGGTGAGGGCCCAGGGGCCTGACATCTCCTCCCAGTGAGGGGCACAGGGGTGGGTCCTTGCTCTCTATGGGCAGCCCCTGCTCAGGGTGTGCACACAGCCTTCCACCCCAGCCCAGGCCTTCGGCGTCTCTCCGAGGACCATGTGCTGCCCTCCCTCCCGCCCAGTCTCTTCCCTGACAGCAGCCTTGAGAACTCCACCTCCTGGCCTCGGGGCATCTGTGACCACGCCCTGGCCGGCCGTCTCCACCCACTAGCCTCCTGTCCACCTGCAGCAGCCTCAGTGTCCCTTCGCCCCTCCCCAGCCTGCTGACCTCTCCAGCCTTCTGGGCCTTGTCTTCCTAGCCTCTTCCTTAGGACACTTTCCCAGGCCCCATGACAGGCTTAGATCTGGCCCATCTGCTTCTCCAGCACCCGGTATTTTCTCCATGTGGCCTTGATGTCGCTACCGAGCTGTGTATGCACTTCCCATGTCGCCTGTCTCTCCCTGCCCTGGATGTAACCCACGAGCATGGGGACCATCTGCCTCATCCAAACCCAGCCCCCAGCCCCGGACATGGCTTTCAGTAGGTGCCCAAAAAGACTTGCTGAATGAATGAATGAATGAATGAAAAAGCCATTGCTCCTGGTGTGGTCTGCCGCACGGAACCCAGTGTCCCCGTGTGTAGGTGCTGATGAGGTTGGTGCTGGTTGTCAGGGTTGAATGAGTGAATTGAGTCGAAGGCTTGCTGGCACCCAGTGTTCAACATCGTGGGCCCCGTTGTTACGGCCAGTCTGACCACTAGTGCCATTTTGGACCGCTCTCTGCGCTGGGGAGTGCCAGCCATGTGCCAGGGACTCACCAGCTGTCACCTCCTCAAGAACAGGCACCTTGAGGAAGCAGAGAGTGTCCTCCAAAAGCTTGGGTCATGATGGCTGTGGTCAGAGTGTGGACGAGGCTCCTGTGGGGCACGGAGGCTAGGGCGGAGGCCGGACTGAGGGGTCAGGCTCTCTCACAGCCACCCCCGCCGAGTGCCCGCAGCGCTGTCCCTGGGCCGGGAGTGCGTGTGCCGCTCCCTGCGAATGGCCTTGGCACCAGGTACGCTGGAATGAGACGGCACCCTCTTCCGCTGGGCTGGACTCCTTCCGAATGGAAGACAAATGCATTTTAATTTGTTCCAACTTGACACAAAATCCAGCCCCCTTCTCCGAGAAATTGGGTCACCAAGCAGAGAAATCCTTAGCTGGCTCAGACGCCCAGTCCTTGCTCATAAAATGGTCACACTGAAGGTTCCCCAGGGCCGCCCCTCTGGGTGCCCGGTCCCACACTCTGCAGACGTGGATGGGTTTTGGGCACTGCGAGGCTGATCAGGACTGGAATTTTCCACCCTTGGAGCTGACAGAGGCCTCAGGGGCCGGTTCATCTTCACTCTGGCGCTTTAGGCAAGATGAGGTGGGGTTCAGAGAGGGAAGGAGGCTTGCCCAGGGTCACTCAGCACACTAGAGCTGAGAAGGGAACCCGTCTCCTAACGTGGTGGGTGTCAGTCTCGCAACGGGGGCCCCACCCTCCGCCTGCGCCAGGTGCTGAGACCTCTCTGGGCCTGGCTCCCTCACCTGTGAACAAGATGATCACACCTGTCTCCCAGGTGTGCCAGTGTCAGGGAGGCCCATGTGTCCCAGGTACCCACTGGCTTCTGGGGAGGGGCTCTTGGCACTGGCAGGTCCCCTCGCCTCCCTCCTGCCTCCCAGATGCCGGGAGCTTTCGGGGTCCCTGGAGCGTCCGTGTTCATCAGGTGCGTGTTTATGTCGCTCTGAGTCAGCAGGCGGTGGGCAGACCCCCGCTGTGGCGGTACAGGTGCTGGAGGGGCTGCTGCCCGCGGACCGCAACACACCTGAGTCTGGGCTTCCTCAGTTTGGCCTCTCTGGCCTTATGCTCTCTTGGCCAAGGCTAGTTACCTCACCTTACCGAGCCTCAGTTTCCCTTTCAGGAAACTGAGAGGCAGAGAGCTAATGCACAGCGTTGTGTGGGGCTCAGATGAGCGGGATACGTGAAGTGTGTCCTGGGACCCGCACGCACTGTTTGGACATGAGGAAGGGGAAGCCGGGAGGCTGGGGCCGTCGGTGACTGACCGAACCCCGAGGGCAGCCCCGAGCTGGATGCTTTTTAAAGTCCTTCGTATGTGGATCTTTGAGTTTTCCTTGGTGGAGGGAGAGGACAAGTGGGCGACTCAGAGGGTCGTGTGACTCACCCTGGGCGGGACCCCCGCCCCTGCTCGGGCCCAGGGTTTCTTCACTCCTGGAGACCCTCTCTCTGAGGGGCGTGCGGCCTCAGGGCTGTAGGGAGACTGAGAGGGTGGCGGTGCCAGGGCTGGGAGCAGCTCAGACCTCAGTTTCTGTTTCTGGTGAGATTCTCCTCATCAGCACCTTCATGAAGACGAGGCTGCTGGGGCTCCGGGGATGTGCATGCAGGCTTAATTACTCTCGGCGCCCGGCTCTGCCCAGCGAATGGTCCTGCTTCCCTGGGCGTGCTGTCCTTGGGCCTCCTGCCATGGCTCCAGGCCCAGGCCCTGCCTCTGTCCACCTCCTACTTTTCTGCACCATACATTATCCCTCCACTTATGTGCTGAGCATGTCTGTACACGCATCCATGCATCCCTTCATCTATGTGTGCATCCATCTATACTACATCCACCCGATCTTCCATTTGTCCATCTGCTATCCATCCACCCGTGTATTCATCTAGCCTTGCATCTATGCATCTGTGCATCCACCCCGCCACCCACCCATCATCTGTCCATCTATCCATCTGTCCATCCTTCCACCAACTATCAACCCACCATCCATCCACCATCCATCCATCCATCCACCATCCATCCATTCACCATCCATCCACCATCCATCCATCCACCATCTATCCATCCACCATCCATCCACCATCCATCCATCCACCATCCATCCATCATCCACCATCCATCCATCCATCCACCATCCATCCACCATCCACCCATCATCCATCCACCATCCATCCATCCATCCATCCATCCACCATCCATCCACCATCCATCCATCCACCATCCATCCATCCACCATCTATCCATCCATCCACCATCCATCCATCATCCACCATCCATCCATCCATCCACCATCCATCCATCCACCATCCACCCATCATCCATCCACCATCCATCCATCCACCATCCACCCATCATCCATCCACCATCCATCCATCCACCATCCACCCATCATCCATCCACCATCCACCATCCATCCATCCACCATCCATCATCCACCCATCATCCATCCATCCACCATCCATCCACCATCTACCCATCATCCATCCACCATCCATCCATCCACCATCCATCCACCCATCATCCATCCACCATTCACCCACCATCTATCCATGGAGGCCTGCCTCCAACCATCCGTGCATCCTCTCATTCTATACATGTTTTTCTTGAGCAAGTCACATGTGGCAGTTTAGGACTGGGAGTGAATAGGGAGAGATTCAAAGGAGAAGAGCCAGATACCACTTCTGCCCTCTCAGAGCCACAGTCTCATGGGGCAACAGATGAACGAAAACAGATGAACAATCCATGGCTGCACCACGGCTGTGGGATGGGCGGATGAAGGCAGCACAGGTGCTAAGGGTGCCAGAGGAGCCATGCCTAGAGGCAGGGTAGAGTGGGGACCATGGAAGGCTTCCTGGAGGACAGACAGCTAAGCTGACCCTCCGGAGGCCTGTCTCCTGGGCCAAACCAGTTCTCCCCATGGCGCCTCCTGCTATGACGCGGAGGAGGCAGCACAAAGAAGTCTGCGTCGACTGCCCACACAGGGTGGTGCCACCAGCCTGCCCACGAGCCATCTGCCTCGTGCCTTCTTTCTCTGAGCGAGTGTGCTGGCGCTCGTGGGCTGCCTGGCTCCCGGCACAGTTGCCAGCTGCACACGTGGGCCCTGGACTCCTAGCCCCCAAAACACCAGGGGTTCTGGTGCCCTGTGGAGAAGGCACTGGTCCTGGAGAGCCCAACAGGATCAGAGGGATGCTCCTCCCGGTGGCACAGCCCTTCAGAGTTTACCAGGTGTTTCCGTATCCAGTGTTGTGTTCTCTTCTCATGACAGTCCTGGGAGGTGTAAAGGCAGCGGCAAACTGAGGTCGAGGGAGTTGGTGACTTGTCCGGGGCACGGGGCTCCTGGGGAGGGCTCAGCCTGCTCCTCTGCGGGACGCGTGCCTCCTGGGAGGGGGGGCCAGGAGCGGGGCTTTCCCAGTGGAAGAAGGTGCCACACTGGCCGTGGGTGGTGTGACTTCAGCTTGCGGGTGGGGCTTGGGTAAAGGGTGTGGGGCGCAGGGGTGTGGACCGGAGGGGGTGGAGGGCGTGTGCTCTGGGCAGGAGCAATGACCCTGCGCTCTGATGGGCTCTTCCCTGTTGAGGGGAATGTTCTGACATAGGTGCATGTGCCTGCGTTCTTAGATGCACCTCAGTCCCTCCGCACGGCTGGGGGAGCCTTCACTGCTCACCCGTTTGTTAGCGGTGAATTTGTTCCTCGGTCATTCGTGGGTACGCCTTTATTGAGCTCCCACTACATGTCTGGTCCCGCACCAGGGAGCGTTTCTCCTGCTCAGCACCGTTGCTATCTGGGGCAGGATCATTCTTTGTTGTGGGGGCGTCCCACGTAGTGTAGGGTGTGGAGCAACACCTCTGGTCCCTGCCCACTAGATGCCAGTAGCAGGCCCCCGGTTGTGGCAACCACAGTGTCTCCAGACATTGCCGAGTGTCCCCTGGGGGGCAGAATGGCTCCACTGAGAGCCTCTGGTCTACAGCCGTGAACACGGCAGAGCCCAGCCGGCTTCGTGGTGCTCACAGCCGCTGGGCGACAGAGAAGAAAACCTCAGATTGGGTCACGCAGGGGTGGGAGGAGGCCCCTTTGCAGCGTGGCTGCAGTCTAGCTGACGGTGGGCTGGACCGGAAAGACAGGCCTGGAGATGGGCATCTGGGAGGGAATGGGGTTGGGGGGCTGGAGATGAGCTGGTGGGGCCAGGAGGAGGGGCCAGGGTGTCAGGCGCGGGTATCCTGCGAATGGGAGGGACCCTGATCTGGAGGGGTGGGGACTTGCTCCTGGCTCCTTTTCCTTTCTCCTGGGTCTTGCTCTCTGCTCTCAGAGGCACCTGCCTCACGTCTTGCAACATGAGAACTGAGCAAGCCGGGGCTTGCAGGGGCTGCAGCCTGACCTGCCCACAGACGATTAAAGGCGGTGCTCAGAGGCTCAGACCCAGAGCCTCATTAAAAAGAACACAAAGCGGAAAGGCCCTCCCTGGGGAGCGTAATGAGTCACCGGCCTCCCGGGCTGGCTGGCACTCGGGCTTGGAAGCGGCTGTATCTGTCTGGTCTGCGCGGAGACGCTGCCACAGTGGGAGGGTGGCAGGGAAGGCTGGCCCCGCTGGAGCAGGGGTCAGCCAGGCCTCAAGGTGCCCTTGAGGCCGTCCTCATCCCTATGGGGGAGCATGGAGGGGTGAGGGAAGGGCACCCCCTTCCTGGTGGAGAGATGTGGAGGGGAGGCTCCAGCCGTGGAGAGGAGTGGGATGGAGGCTGGGCTGTATGTCCCGGCAGCCTCCTGGGCCCCTGGGCCAGGGACCTCTCGTTCCGAGTGGTCCTGTTGTCCCCGTTTGGAGCCAATTTGATGTGGCCTTTTGAGGGGCAGGGGACCCTCCCGTTTGGAACCCGCTGCTCTGGGCTGAGACCTTTATGTATTTAATTCTTGAGTAAGGCACTGATCCCCGCATCTTCCCCAGGATCAGAGGGGCAGTCACCTGTCTAAGGCCACACTGCCAGCAGGTGTGCCATCCTCTCCCTCGTCTTCCACCTGCAGCCTTGACAGAGCCATGGCTCCAACTCCACATTTCTGTTCTCACACTGCCCGACAGGAGGCTCACAGTCTGCCAGTGCTCTCACCTTCTCCAGCCTAAGCTTCTGCTGGTGGCCCTGGGGCACAGGGAAAGTCCCCATGGCTCAGGCTGGCATTCCAGATCCTGAGTCATCGGCCTCACTTCCTGGTGCTCCCACCGTCCCCCTAACCCTGTACCTGCTCCTGCCACAGGTTGGGGATGCCCACAGTGGACACTGCACTGCCTGCCTCTCATCCTGCCCCCCAGTGCCCCTCGCCTCCTGTTCTTCAGGACACAGCAGGGTCCATCTGTCTGGAGATGCCCCTCCACCGTCCCCTGTGCCCAGTACTCTGCCAGGCTCACGGCAGTTGTGGGACATGCTGCATGATGGGAATGAGGGGGAGGTCCTGGCCCTTCCAGCTGAGCTCACCCCGACAACACTCCGTGAGGCAGTCTGGGCTATTAACCCCCCATTGAGCCAGGCAGGGGTCCTCTGAGCAGCCCTGAGCCCATCTGGGAGACCGGCAAGTACAGTTGTTCTCTGGCCTGGGGGGCCAGTCTCCAGTCTCACCCAGAGATGGAGGGCATCCAGGGCAGGGGCTGGCGAGGACCTTGGGGGCCCCCAAGGCTGGGATGAGGCAGGGAAGACCCACTGTGAGATCTGGCCCACGGGGAAGCTGCAGTCTGTGCCTGCTTTCCAGGGTGGCTGTCTCTCTACCCCGCCTCCCTCCCATTTCTTACCACACCCCGCTGGGGGCGAAGAGAATGCAGAAAGCTTCCTCCAGAAGACACATCGTCTAGGTACCCGGCAGTGCAGGGGTCTCAGGAAAAATACCCTCCCTTGCCCGGTGCCAGGACCAGCTATGAGATTTGCAGGGTCCAGGGCCAAATGAAAGCATGGGCTCCTGTTAAAAAATTATGAAGAATTTCAAGATGCAAGAGCAGAGACCCAAGTGTGGGGCCATGTGGCTGCCGGGCTGCCCGCCCCTGAAGCTGCCCTGCCTGGGATGCATGCTCCCAAGGACGGCAGTCCTTAGCCCACCTCTGGGTCCCCTTCCAGAGAAGGAGGGCAGCATGCGCTGATCTTGAGGTCAATGTGTGCCACACTTTTCTCGAAACCCGAGTGCAAAGCATTTGAACAGATGGAGGTTAGGGTGAGTGCTTGTAGGGGAAGGGGGGTGGGGCTGAGCTCAGGTTTGCTCCACTTCACCCACAAGGTCAGGGGTCATCTGCTGTGTTGAAACAGGGCCTGAGGCGTGGGAGGTGGGAGCAGGGTTTGGGTTCACATGGGGTCAAGCCTGTCTCTACCACCGAGAGCCGTGGGGCCTTGAGCAGGTCATGGGAGCTCTTAGGATCTCAGGCTCTTCATCTGGGAATTGCAGACTTGAACAGTTCCATGCGTCCTGTGGCTACTGGGAGGTGCCACCTGGGATGCTCTGAGCCGGGACGGGGCTCTGACTGGCTGTGGGTGAGGGGACAGCTGCAGGGAGGCGGCCCAGGAGCAGAGTCCGCACTGGGAGGCGCTGGCTTCCCGGGCCGTCCCTCCCACCAGCCTTTGCTCCCCTGTTGCCCACACCCCCGTGTAGCTCTTCCCGGGACAGAATCTCCTGTTCTTTGCAGCCCTCGCCGGTCATATTTGTTTTGTTCTGTTGCTTTGCTCCGTAAAATGCCTGTCTGTACCCTTTCTCAGAAGGTGCTGGCTCCTGCCTCACTCTTTAGCAGTGAAATACGGTGTTTAAACATTTCATGGATTGGTGGTAAATTTTTATGAGAGAGCCCCGTTGGCTGGAGGTTGGTGACTTGGCTTGTCTCTCCTGGGGCTCAGGGAAACCAAGGAGACGGGCAAGAGGCAGAGCCAGGGGGAACGCCCGGCCCTCTGTCCAGAGATGGCCGCATGGGCCCCAGCACTGTGGACCCTGCAGAGGTGGAGCTGAGGGGGTGTCGCAGAGAAGGGCAGGCTGCGGCCTTCTGTGGTAGCTGGTTGTGTATGATGATGACGGTGACGGTGATGGAAATAGTATTTGAGGGAGCTCAGTGTTCTTTAGGCATCTTCTCTTCATTGCTGCCTGGGCAGATGTGTCCCTCTCTTCTCTCCTCCAGACCGTCCTCCCGGCCTCTGATCTGGAGGGCGCTTGGCGTTGGATGTCCAGCTCCCCGTGGGCTCTGTGCTTCTGATGGGCTCCCACGCTCCCGCGCTCTGGGCCCGTCTGGCTGCCGCTGCTTCCTCGGAACGCCCTCAGAGAAGTGTGAGTGGGGCTCTAGTTTACAGATAACCTCTGCACACCCCACGTCACCCACCAAGAGAACCGAGAGGTGAGGAGCATCTTTTCACGTTGTCTGCAAAGACTGAGGCGGAAAAACGAGGCCCAGTGGGTTTGAGACCCTCCCCTTTTCCTTGTCTCCCCTTAAAATACAAATGACAGTGACAATGCTGCTGCTATTGGTGGTGTAGGCTGGATGTGGGTCTGGCCTGGCTCTGCGTGGCTCTGTGTCCCCACGCTCAGGACTCAGGACCAACTTGCAGTCCAAGTAGGAATGTGCTCAAAGCTTTGGTCATTTCTCTTCCCCGCTCCCCAGATCCAGACATAATCTATGAAACCACAGTTTTCAAGACGCTGGACGTGGGGCAACAAAGGACAGGATTCTGGAGAGGTGGAAGCAAACTAGGTGAGCCCCACAACTGTGCCAGCTTGCTGCTTGGAGGGAGTTTCCAGGCTGTGGCACAGAGAGGGGGACCCCTAGAGGAAACTGGCAGAGGCCCTGAGTTGGGGAGATGGATCTGAGGGCCCCGGGAGACCAAGCATCCTAGAGTTCACAGGGCAGAGCCCGGAGGAGAGAGCTGCCCAGGAAAAGAAGTCTGTGTGGGGGACTCAGAGGGGCCCTGAGTGTTCATCTGAGTGTTCATCGCTGCATGCGTGCCAGGAAGCCCCCGAGGCCGGGGAGAGGCCCAGCCACGTGAAAGGATCAGAGGAAACAGTCCTCGGGGCTGGCACAGAGCTGGGAGCAGTGTTTGTTCCCACCAGCCAGATGGGGAACCTCATGATTCACGGGTCACTGGGGAGAGCACTCAGATGGTCTTGCCTCTATCCGGAGGAATAATTAAACCCAGATTAACCACCACTCTGGTCCCAGGTAATAAAGCTGAAGCAAGACCTGAACGGTGGTTCAAACCATTTCAAATAGATGCATCCCCATGCAAAGGTTGAGACTATTTATAGGAATAAAGAAGATTCAGGGCCCAACAAAATGAATTTCACAATGTCGGGCACTCAATAAAAAATTACCAGGCACACACAAAAAAGCAGGAAAATACGACCCCCAAGGAGGATAAAAATCAATCAATTGAAACCAACCCAGAAGTAGCACAGATGTTAGAATTGGCAGACGAGGATATTAAAACAGTTGCTCTAACTGTAGTCCATGTGTTCAAAAAGCCAGAGGAAAAATTCAACACATTGAGCAGAGGCATGCAAGCTATGCAAGAGACTCAGATCAAACTGCTGGAGATGAAGACCACAGACTGCAGTGGCTGAGATAAAAAATACACCAGGTGGGATTAAACTTTGTAGAAAAAAGGATTAGTGAGCTTGAGGACATAGCAATAGAAGCTATCCAAAATGAAACAGAGAGAGACAGAAATCTCAAAAATATGCACAGCACATCAGAGAGCCATGGAACAACTTCATGTAGCCTAATATCTGTGCAGCTGGGGTCCTCAAAGGAGACCAAAGAAAGAGGAGGACAGAGAAATATCTGAATGTCTAATGGCTGATAAATGTCCAGATTTGATAAAAACCCTAAACCCACACATTCAGGATGCTCAACAGACCCCAAGCACAAGATGCACCAAGAAAACACTTTAAGGCACCTTGTAACCAAATCGCTCAAAACCAGCGATGAAGAGAAAAGTCTTAAAAGCAGCCGAAGGAAAAAGACACGTTACAGTGAGAGGAACAAAGACGAGGAAAAGAGCAGATTTCTCATCAAAGACGAGTGAGAGGAGAGTGGAGCAAGATCTTCGAAGCGCTCGAGGAAAAAAGAATTGTCAATGTAGAATTCCATACCCAGTGAAAATATCTTTCAGAAACGAAGGTGAAACAAAGACTTTTCAGATATACAAAGCCAAAAGAATTAATCACCAACAACCCACACTAGAAGGAAGGTTGAAGGATGGCCTTCAGGAGGAGGAAAATGATGCTAGATGGAATTACGGATCTACACAGAGGAATAGAGGCCACACAAAGTGGTAATTACGTGGGTACATATATATATATATATTTACATATATGTACCCATATATATGTACACTATATATAAATATTTCTTTCTTTCTTTCTTATAATCTAAATCTGTTCACCAACAGCGATAACACTAGATAACATTGATTGACTGCTTATATGTGCCCAGCACTTTATATATTCTATCACATTCCATTCTCACAAAACCCAGACGGGGCAGGTACACTTTCTATCTCCATTTTGCAGATGGGGAAACTGAGGCATGGAGGAGTCACATGACCTCGACAATATAGCACAGAGGGAGTGTCAGCCCAGAGTTGAATTCAATTCTCTTTCACTCTCCAAGCTTTGCTGCTCACCACTCTTCTTGCTTCAAACCCATCCCTTTTGCTCCCTCCAAACCCCATCTACCCCGGCAGCGTCCACCCCCAAGCTCAGAGCCCTTGGGTCTGGCTGGCACAAAGGTGGGAGGCTGAAGCCCCCATCCCTTCCAGCCTGGCTTTCTGCAGCACTGCTAGAGCTCCCCTGATTCGCCAGGAGGTGAACTATGGGCCGGGGGCTGTTGCCATGGCAACCATTCATCATTTACGGATGCCTGAGAACCCACTTGCTCAAACGGCCAGGAGTGATTTGCTGGTGCCTGTCAACCCCTGGTCGGCTCTGCTGAACCGTGGGCTCTGCCCCCAGACCATTCTTGCTTTGGCTGGGGTGGGGCACGGGGCACATGGAGAGCTGGGGGGCAAGATGAGTGACCCTGCTCTTTGCCCCTTATCATGCTCTCGGACACCAGGAATGACCTTTTCTGCTTCTTCTCCAAGTGCTTAGTCACACACTGGGTCGCTCAGGGCAGACTCCACCCTGACCTGTGGGCCTGGGTGTGGTCAGTCCCCCAGCATCCATCTCTGAGTCCCACCAGATGGTCTGGCTGTCTGGACCCCCTACCCGTTCCATTGAGCGAAGTGGCCCGCGTGTCTTTGTTTCCAACAAAAATGATGTGTGTTCCTGTAGAAAATTCAAGGACAGGTGATTGAAATGAGCAAGTAATAGTGGCCAGGGGTCAGCATCCCGGCCAGAAGTAAGTGTGCCCTCATTCGGTGCATGCACTTCCAGAGAATTTTTGATAAAGATAAATACATGTGTAACAGGCTTATTTAAAAAAAAATTTAAATTGAGGTAAAATACACACAACGTAAAATGTGCCATCTTAACCACTTTCAAGTGCACAGTCCAGCGGCGTTAGGTAGATTCACATTGTTGTGAAACCATCACCACCTTCCGTCTCCATAATTCCTCCTTTTGTAAAACTGAAACTCTGCCCCATTAAACACTAACTCCCCCACCCCTCCCCTCCCCCAGCCCCTGCACCACCATCCTACTTTCTCTCTCTATGGATCTGACTCCTCTGGGGACCTCACATGAGTGAATCCTGCAGAATTTGTCCTTCTGTGCCTGGCTTATTTCACTGAGCATAGTATTTTCAAGGTCCATCCATGGTGCATCAGGTGTCAGAATTCCATTCTTTTCTGAGGCTGAATAATATTGCATGGTTTGGACAGACCACGTTTGGTTTCTGCATTCATCCGTCGAGGGACGCTTGGGTTCCTAACGGGCTTATTGGAAGGGCTGGACCAGGGAGGCTGGGCAGGCTGCACCTTGTTCTCTCTCACGCTCCCTGTTGAACTTGCTCCCTTGGCACTTCTTTCCCTGCCTGGACGACCTCCCTTGTCTCTGATAAGTGGTAAAGAGTCTGGTCTGGCCCAACAGTCACACATCTCCAGACGTTCATCCGATGTCAAGCCCTTGCCTTCCCGGGGTGAGGCCCTTCAGGAGGGAAGCAGGTGGGGTGAAGGATTGTCAGCTGACACTCTGAGTCCCAACTGGTCTCCCCTCCCCCACCCACCAGGCTCCAGCAGAGTCCGGGAGGGCCAAGGGCGCCCTGGGTGGCGCCTTGTCACTGCTGCGGTGCCTGCTGGGTGGGACGAGTTCCTTGGGGGTCCTTGCGTGAGTGTTGAAGACCCCAACTTTGGGGATCTCTCACCTGCAGCTTCCTCGTGGTAAAGGAGGGCTGCTGACCGGCCACCCACTGTTGTTCCCTCTTTTGGGGTCACTTGGCCACTCCAAGCTGTCTTTGTGGGAGGGGGTCTCTTTCAAGATGGCCTGAGTCCACGCTTTCTCCTGGGGAAACCCATTCAACATGCAGCACACAGCCCCGGCACACACAGCCCCGGCACACACAGCCCCGGCACACAGCCCCGGCACACACAGCCCCGGCACACACAGCCCCGGCACACAGCCCCGGCACACACAACCCCGGCACACAGCCCCGGCACACACAGCCCCGGCACACACAGCCCCAGCACACAGCCCCGGCACACACAGCCCCGGCACACAGCCCCGGCACACACAGCCCCGGCACACACAGCCCCGGCACACAGCCCCGGCACACACAGCCCCGGCACACACAGCCCCGGCACACAGCCCCGGCACACAGCCCCGGCACACACAGCCCCGGCACACAGCCCCGGCACACACAGCCCCGGCACACACAGCCCCGGCACACACAGCCCTGGCACACAGCCCCGACTCCTCGCTCTGTCCTGTGGGGAGCTCCAACCACAGCCTCTCTCCTTGGATGGCCCAGGTAGGGGTGCCCAGCCCCGGGGTCCCCTCGCTTGACTTGCAGTGACAGGAGGAACGCCTGCCGCCCGGCCCATAGGAGTGAGGGTGGGACACAGCACATGACAATGTTTTCCTCAGGGAAACCCCCGTCCTGCTTTCCCAGCCTTTAGCGGACGCTTCCTGTCCTCCTACAGGCTCCGAAGGAGCAGGAGGGGCAGGTGTGGGCTGGCACCTGGCTCTAGGATGTGCAGGTCACTTGAGACTTGTCGGAGCATCTCAGATGAGCACTCAGGTGGTGAGTGTCATCTCCAGGCACACATTGGAGCCACCAACCTTAAAGAGGTCCCATCCAGCTGGAAGGAGGGCGTGGTACTCGCCTACCTCCAGCGAGCCTCCCCGAGGAGTGGGCAGCGCTCTTGGACGGAGGGGGCTGCCGTGTTTAGGAGACGGCGAGGCCCAGTGAGCAGTCCCATCGGGAGAAGGCAAACCGTGTGTTTTGGGAGCCGCGGAGGTCCAGCCGAGTGGCTGAGATGCCTTCAGGGCCAGCGGATCCAGTGGGGACGCCGTCTATGAGGACACTGCCTGTGGTACCATTTGCCTGGTTTTCTGCGGGGGGCATTTGAGAGTGGAGGAGACCAGGTGCCATGGAGTCTGTGGGCCACGGCCACACGTGGCTGGGATCAGGGCTCCTGGAGCTCTGGTGGCCAGCCCGGTTACGGAAGGAGGAACGGTGCCCACTGTGCCCTGGGCTGGGCTGCAGGGGTGACGAATGGATCTGTAGAAGGGAAGATGTGGTCTTCGGGGAGCCCAGCAGACTTTGCAGGAAAGAGCCATCAATCAGGGTGTAGTTTGGAACTGTTAGTGCCTGACTCGAGGCCCCAGTAAATGTGTGGCCGCGGGCGCGAGGGCTGGCGGGCAGCGGATGGCGGCTCTGCTGCTGTTGGCAGGACGTGCTTGGTGCTGAGCGGGCGTGGAGAAGGAGAGAGGGAAATTACTCACTGCCTCTGCGGAGTGGGCAGTGACCCAAAGGTGAAGGTCAGGGGTCACTGTCTCAGGGTGAATGGGAGTCCCAGAGACCCAGAGATGTGCACAGAACCACACACTGACCCACCCAGAGACCCCGTCCCACAGACTGACTGCTCCACAGACCACAGAGGCACGCAGTCACGTGGGGACAGGAAGGGAAAGCCGTGCGTCCTTCCTCAGGGAAGCCAGGATAGAGAGGGGTTCAGCCCAGAGGCCATGCTTTGTGGGGGTCCGTCTGACTCATCAATGACCCTGACAAGGGGGCCAACCCTGGCCTGGCCAAGCAGCTTGTGGTCAGTTAAGGAGTGCTGCTGGTTCTTTGTTATCTTCCCACTGAGAGAGGGAGACAAATAGCCCCCTTGAATTGGGGTCAGTCCTCAGGACTCCCTTGACCAACAGAACACGGTGGAAGTGAGGCCGTGCGACTCCTGAGGCTGGGCCCCACGCAGCCTGCAGCTCCACCTGGGCCTCAGGGAGTCTTGCTCTGTGGCCCTGAGCTGACCTGGAAGAAGGCTGATGCACCACTGTGGGGACCACGTGGAGATGCCCTGCTGCTGACGGAAGAAGAGAGGCGCCCCCAGAGCCAAGCCTTCCAGCCACCCCGCCCAGGCCCAGGTGCGGGAGTACAGCCGCACAGGGAGCAGCATATGCACATCTCTTCCTGGGGCTACGGTGACTCTTCTGCCCTCCATCACAACACATTATGAAAATATCTGGGCCACCAGGACGCCTCACAGAGTATCATATTGATCCACGAAATGGGTAATGTGTTCATCGGTCAGCTGAGCAAGAGGTGGCAGCCCGGTGGAGGTGGCAGCCCGGTAGAGGCGCCCTGGTGGGGAGACACCCCGGCAAAGATTCAGGGACCTGCCACTTCTGTGATATTCTAGGAGCCCAGTGGTCAGCAGCGTGCTGGAGCATCCCTCCACAGTAACAGATCAGTCGTTGACCCTTGCACCTCCTGCCTGGTGGGCGCCTTCAGGTTCCAGAAGCAGCAGATTCCACCCGTCAGAACAGTGCGCCATGGATGGGGTGATGCAAACTGCTGTCAGCTTCTCATGGTTCCTGGAGCAGGAAACGGCTCCCTCCGGGGTGCAGGATCTGGCTGACACTCAGGTACTGGTGGCTCGGTGGTAGGAAAGATGCGGTACGGAGTGTACGGCAAGTCCCAGTGGAGGATCAGGATGAGCACTCCTGGAGCAACAGAGAATCACATGCTTCGTGGAAACGACTCCCGTCGTGAGCTGGGCCCTCGGCGAGACAGAAGGCCTGACTCTGGGAGATCGCGTGACCGTGTGGCCAGAACATCCCGTCGTGAGCTGGGTTGCCTCAGATCCACACAGTCGTAGGTCAGATGTGCCAAGCGCAAACCCTTGTAAGATGGAGGTGACCCAGGATCGCACACGACTGGAGCAGAAGGCACAAACAGGCTGCTGAGTGGGTGGTCCAGGCCCCCACAGGACCACCGCTGTTGCCCCGGGGCCCCTCCTTCCGCTCATGCTTATACTCTGTGGCTGAACCTGTATGACCAGCTGAACGGGGAGGGAAAAGCCCAGCCTCGGCTGTGGGGGGGTCAGCTTGGTGTGAAGGCACAGGCCACAAGTGGACAGCAGCTACGCCACAGCCTCGCTCGGGGGCGGCCCGGGAAGGCAGTGGCCAGGGGTCCTCAGTGGGCAGAGCTCTGGGCATGGCACCTGGCCATCCCTGTGGTGGAGGAAGAGAAGTGGCCCACGGTTAGAGTGTAAATAGGCTCATGGGCGGTGGAAGATGCCCGGCCAGTTGGCCTTGTGGCCTGTGAGAAAAATGATTGGAAGTTGGGTGTGACAGTTAATCTTATGTGTCAACTTGACTGGGCTACGAGGCGCTCAAGTATTTGGTTAACCGTGATTCTGGGTATTTCTGTGAGGGTGTTTCCGGATGAAATTAGCCTTTGAATCAGTCGATTGAGTACAGCTGATGGCCCCCCACCCCAGCCCCGGCCCGTGTGAGTGGGCCATGTCTAATCTGTTGAGGGCTAGAATAGGACAAAAGGTGCAGCAAGGATGTTTGCTCGTCTGTTTTTGAACTGGGGTGTCAGTCTCCTCCTGCTCTTGGACACGAACTTACACCATCACCTCCTGGTTCCCAGGCCTTTGCACTCGGATTGAAATTATACCATCGGCTCTCTCAGGTCTGCAGCTCGCAAATGGCAGCTTGTGGGACTTCTCAGCCTCCAGAATCCTATGAGCCAGTCCTTACTATCTATCTATCTATCATCTATCTATCATCTATCTATCTATCTATCTATCTATATCATCTATCTATCATCTATCTATCTCTGTCTATTATCTATCATCTATCTATATCTATCTATATCTGTCTATCATCTATCTTCTATTTATCTATCTATCATCTATCTATCTATGTATCTATCTATATTTATCTGTCTATCTATATCTATCACCTATCTATCTATCTATCATCTATCTATCTATATCATCTATCATCTATCTATCTGTCTCTGTCTATTATCTATCATCTATCTATATCTATCTATATTTATCTATCTATCATCTATCTTCTATCTATCTATCATCTATCTATCTATCTATATTTATCTATCTATATCTATCACCTATCTATCTATCATCTATGTATTATCTATCTCTCTATCTACCTACCTATCTATCATCTCTCTGTCTGTCTATCCACCCATCCTATTGGTTCTGTTTCTCTGGAGCAGCCTGACTAATACAATTAGGAACAAGGGAGTCTGGCAGAGAGGCATGTAGGGGGCCCGTGGCAGGGGTACCAAGAGTGCAGATCTTGGTATCACATGGCCAGGCCACCAGAAGGGCACTAAACAGTTGGTAGACAAGACTCAGCCTGTTGATGTCACCCAGCTTCCATCGTCAGCCAGCCCAGAGCCAGCCTGGGGAGCACAGGGCCAAGTGGCCGCGGTGATAGAGATGGAGGCCACGCAGTGGCCCATGCAAGACTGCTCGAGCTCCTGCTGCCACTAGACGGCCAACCAGCCGGCAACAGAGGCCAGCGCTGATCCCTGGGATGGCACCATTCCTTGGGAGCCTAACCGGCCTCTTGGCACCAAGTCGACTGTCAGGAGCTCAGCTGAGCCGAGAGCTGCGCTGCCAGGGGTTGGAGGAGTTGGTTAAGACAATAAGCCGAACGGAAGGAAGAGTGAGGCCTTTGATCCATCACTGCACTGGAGCAAGGAGAGGCCGAGCCAGAGCCAGTGCCCACTGCCCTGCTCCCGTCCCCCGCGGACCACGGACCAGCGCCTGGGGAGGGTTGGGGGAGCTGCACAGACTGGGGTCCTCCCACTGCTCAGAATCACGGACAAACACTCCTGCCGTTTTTTGGACCTGGGCCAGGGAGAGGAAGGGCTGCTTGAGGAAAAGTGCAGAGTGCTGAGTCAGAGTGGGGGAAAGCGTCTTCACGGCCCCCCCACAATAAGGAGGTCTTGGCAGAGGTGCTGAGCGGGGCCTTGGCCAAAGGCCCCTGATAAAGAGCTGCCTGGGCCAGAGGTGCAGATGCTCATGAGAGAGCGCCGGCCGGGGGCCCTGAGTCCTTGACTGCAGCTCCCTCAGAGACCGCAGTGTGCGCTGTCACCAAGTGTGGTGCGGGGGCCGCGTCCCAGTGGGGCCCCCCAGGCAGAGCTTCTGTGACTGCCAGTGGTCGGGCCTGAAGACTCACGTGGGATTTTGTCTGGAGCCCGCGTCCTCGTTGACAACACTGGAACCTTCCCCTGGGAGGGGACAGAGGTCCATTCTCCCAGGATCAGGCACCTCTTCTGGGTCTGCAGGGCCCTGGCCAGCGCTGCTGTCTGAGGATGTTCAGAGCGGCTGGTCCACTGGTGTGGGCTCCCCTGGAATGTTGTGTCAGACCTGGGGGCCCACTTTGCAGCAAAGGAGGCTGACTGGGCAGGTGTCCGTGGCGTCCACTGGTCTCAGTCCCTTGGGGAAGAGGTCTGGGTCACTCTACCAGCACAGGGCTGGCTGGGAGGAGGGGAATGAAGACAGAGGGCAGAGCAGGAAGACCCTGAAGGTCACTTTTGGCCCTGAGACCAGATGCAGTGCTGGGGGCCGTGGTCTTCTCCAGCATCCCCTGAGCTCCCCTCGGGACGGACGCCCCGGGAATCCCTGAGGGGCTGCCCTCACTGTGGGTCCGAGTGAGGCAGGGCTGGCCTACGCGAAGCATGGAGACCCCCGTCCCCTCCGTCCTCGGCTCGACCCTTCTTCTCCCTGCGTCCGACAGGTGCTGGTCCCTAAGGTCCACCGTGCACCCCGAACTCGGCTGGGGCACCTGCTTCGGAGAAGCCGACCTGCGACAGGAGCAGCACTAGAAAGTATGCATTTCACTATTTGAGGCACTTTCTGTGTCCCGCACTGTGAAAGCCTTTTCCATTCATTACCTTTTTAGTCCCCACAACAACCAGTGAGACACGTGTTGCCCCCCAGCCCCCATTATAGATGAGAGCCAGGGTGGGGAGGGTCCAGGGCCACAGAGAGAGAGACCTGGGGGGTGAGACCCCCTCTGGGTCCTCCCTCCTCCGGAGCCGTGCTCCAAGCATAGCATGACATCAGCTTGCCACCAGGAAGCAGGAAGCAGCCAGCCCACCCTGAAGTGCCCCTGCCCAGCCCCAGAGGGTTGGTCCGAGGGACAGAGCAGACCGCCCCCAGTCCAGGCTGCGGCAGCCCCCTCCCATTCTGAGTTGGGGGAGGGGCACTTTCGACCAATATTGAGATGGAGGTGTTAAGTCAGACAAGACTGAATTTTTTAAACAGACTTTCTGTTGTGGACCGAGTTTAGATTTATGGCTAGGTTGCACGGATAGTCCAGAGAGTTCTCAACAGCCTCTCGGCGATCAGCACCATGTTAGGTCGTCACTAAGACGCTGGTACGTCGGACTGCTCGCCGCCCAGACTTTGCTTGGATCCCACCAGCTTTCCCACTGTCCCCTCTTCCTGCGCCCCGACGCCGTCCAGGAGGCCATGGCCTGCTTGGCTAAGTCTTGACAACGGGCAGGAGGCTGCAGGCCTGAGACTGAGCGACAGTTGTGAAGCTTCACGGAGCTGCCCCGGGAGACCCACCTCGCAGCGAGAAAGCCGGGGTGGGCGGGGGCACTGATGGAGGGCGTGGATCCCAGATATGGGGGTTCTGTGCACACCCCACAGGGCCAGTCTCCACAACCACAGTGCTTCTGGGAATTCATTGGCTCAGGGTCTGTCCTTCCCCCACCCTCCCCAGACTATGTCCCCACTGGCCAGCTGGTCCCTGGCACAGAGTAGGTGCTCAACAAATTTCTGCTAAATGAATGAACACGGGCAGGGGTGCACACGGGACCTCATGGAAGGGGCAACGGCCAGTGGGAGAGGTGACAGAGCAGAATGCTTCCTCCCCAGCCACCTGAGCCAGCAGGCCCCTGAGTCCAAGAGGGAAGACGGGTGGGGTGCGGTGGAAGGGTTGGGGGTGGGGAGGTGGTGGGCTGGCCATCATTACCAGAATAGGCGAAACCTTCTGCTTCCCTCACCAGCAGCAAGGTACCCCGACTCTGGTTGTCCCCCCCACTTCAGGGTTGACTGAGTCCTTTCACTGCAATCCGATTTTCACGCTCCCATTTTTACGGGAACTGAGGCTCAGAGAAGGCAGGCAGCTCGACTGGTGCCACACAGCATGGCATATTGCAGATGTCCTTGACCTTGACCTTCCCCTCCCCTGCTGCCCTCAGTCCCTAAAAGCTTCCGAAGGCTGTGCCTCCACTCATCGCTCCCAAAGCTAGAGACCTGGGCTCTGACCCCCCATTGACCACCCCGATCGTGTGTTGGCCGAGCCCCTGCCGCCTCGTAATGGAGCTCACACCGCAGCGGGGGGAGTGAGACGACCGCCATCTGCCAGGCACAGGGCCAGCAGACCCATGGCCTCGAATCCTCTCACTGCCCCACCTGACGATGCCCCACTTTAGGGGGGAGCCTGGGGAGGCTCAGAAAGGTGGGGTTCGAGCTCAGTTCTGCCTGATCCAGAGTCCCCAACTGTCCTGCTCCAAGGGAGGTGCATTTATGGGGTTCACGTGTGGGGAGCTCTTCTCCTTCCTGGCGAGGGGTCCTCTCGTGACGTGGGAATGAGTAATGGTGGATCTGCAGGCGGTCTGACTTTCGGCTGCAAGGTGTCACAGAGAGCTCACCCGTGGTCCCTCTGTGGCCGAGGCTTCCCTCGTTGGCAGGAGGGAAGCCCCACCACTGGGACCTGAGAGGATCTGCCTCTATACTTACTCACCGGGTCATCTGCAACCCTGAGATTTTTTCCCCCTAAACTCTCTCCTTAGTGGAGAAATGTCCAGCGGCGGAGACCCCACTGAATACATGTTTCGGTAACGACCCACGTTATGAGTCATTAGAGTCTTACAATTACATTATTAAAAAGGAACCTCTGCAGACGTCCAGAATGCATCAAGCTACTCAATATTCCACATCTGATCATAATTAAAAGCAAAAAATATGGGCCAGGAGGGGGCTGGTTGTGACAGATTTGCTGCACGGGGCTAATGGAAGCATTATTAACACAAGGAAATTGCCGGAGACAGGCTTGGCAGGATGCCCGGTTTCAATATGCGTGTGGAGGGCGGTAGGGGCCCGAGGTGACGAATGCCCCCGACCCCCAAATCAAGGCAGAGTAATAGCTCTGACCCGAGAGCTCTGCCCCAACCCTCACTCTGGGGACCCGAGGCCCTCTGTGCCGGCTGGGAAACGTTGGTCCACATTGGTGGGCGGCGGGCAGCTGTGGGAGGAAGGGGCGGGGCAGCGGGGGGAGAGGGGACGAAGGTGGGAGCATTGGATGGTGGTGACAGTGCTGGGCCGGCAGCAGGGCTGTGTGTGTGGTGGCTGGTGGGCCACACTGCCTACATTCCCCCCACCCCGGCAGCTGAACCCTGCATTCCCCCTGCTGCCGTGAGTGATGGTGACCAACAGCTCTCAGCGGAACCCTCTCCAGACTCGCCATCAGCTGAAGAGCATGGTCTGGCCCCAGTCCACGCCTTTGGAGGCAGCCAGCATCGCAGACGGGTTGGACGTGGGGCATGGAAAGTCTTGGCCCCTCGCTCCGACCTGGGCCAGCTCTGAGCGCCCCGGGCTGGGCAGAGGCCTTCGTCAGGACGGAGACGCGGCTCCGTTTCTTCCTCTGCCCCATCCTGCTTCCTTCACCGCGACAGTGCTCTTCCCAGGAGAGCTCCCCAGTGAGCCCACTGCAGCCCCGTCTCTGTCCTCATCCAGAGAAGGGACTGTGACGGGGCAATCAAGCCATCCTGGGTCTCGGTGGGGCCAGCATCTGGGTGGTGCCGTGGGCCAGCTGGAGGGAAGCAGGGACGGGAAGACCCAACGACCTACGTCTCTGCTCAGATGTGTCCCCATTTCCTGGAACTTGCCCAAAGCCGACGTGCCTCCCCTCAGCCGCCGTCCCTTTACCCTGATCTCTTCTACACCAATAGCACAAATCAGGCAGGGGGCCTCATGGAGGCGCTGCTGGCTGGGGCCCCGTAGCAAAGGGACCGAATCTCTCTCTGTCGCCCCATTAGCCGCTGCGTTGATGGGACTAGACAAACAGGAGGCCTGAGGATGGAAAAGTGATCTGAGTCCAGCCTAACAGAGGCAGGCGGGGTGGCACCGTCTGGTTTAACGGCGGCAGTGGCAAAGGTGTAGAACCCGAGGGTAGGTGCTCCCCTGGGCTCCTGGGCGCCCCTCTGTGTGCCCCCCTCACCTGGCACCGTGGCAGGTGGCCCTCCTTCCCCTGCAGGGCCACGGCTCAGCCAGTCATGGCCACGGGAGAGTTGGGGCTGCCGGATTGGGGGACCTCGGCTGTGGGGACGGCATGCAAATCCACCCAGCGGAACCACACCCTCTGAAAATTGCAAAAAGATGATTGATTACATCGGCTTTCCCTGTGGCTTGTATCTTTGCCGAGGACCCATAAGTAGATAAACAGGCGGGAGGTTTAATTAGGTGCAGGAGTGGGGGCCTGGTGATTAGCCGACGGGTCCTTTCATGCCCTGCGTTACATGCAGTTAATTATGCAGATTGCGGGGGAATTAATGTTGGGCCCTGCTAATGATTTTTTGGGGAAGAATAATTTTATTTACACACTATGGGCTGCAAGAATTATCGAAACGAGAAAAATGGGAAGAGCAGAGGATTGACTGTTCCTATGGAAGGGGGTTCTACAGTCCTCGGATGCTGAGGGCCGAGACGGCCAGCTCTGCCACACCAGGTGGACATGTAGTGGCCCTGGTGTTCACACCTGAATGACCTGGTGAGGTCAGCTGCTCAGGTCCCACTCCTGTAGTGACACTGCCCACCGCCCGCCGTTTCTCCGGGAGCTGCTTGCTCACTTCCACCAGCGTCGCTCCTCCCTCCTTCCTTCCTTCCTTCCCTCTCTCCCTCCCTCCCTCATTTCTCGGCACCCTCCCCCGCCCCCCCCCCCCCCCACTGACTGTCTGAAGCACCAACACCCTGCAGGATGTCGAGGAGACGAGGATGAGCAAGGCATGGTCCTGCTTTTAGATCATTTATAGTTTATAGGCAGAGAGACATGCAAAGAAATATGCCCCATGGCGCCCTGTGATATGGAGAGGTAGGGACAAACCCAGGGTCTGTGGAAGCAGGCATCTTGGGGAGAGGGTGGAGGGTGGACATGCAGGGCCCCGGGTTGGCAGTGCCCAGGGAGGGCCCAGGGGCAGGCAGGGGCCCCACAGTAGTAGGAGCTCCGTCAGCGCCACCCTTTCTGCAGGGTCAGTAGGTGAAAAGGCCACCTTGGTTCCCAGCCATCCCCAGCCCTGGCCTCGGCCACAAGAGTGGCTTTCCACTGTCTCTGCTACTTGGGATGGGGTGGGGGCTGCAGGCTGAGGGTTTCCTGGCAACGGGATGAGCCCAGAACCAGGTGCTGCCCTGACTTGATTAAACTGCCAACAGAGAGTCTAATAAATTACCATGATCATCCTTCATGCCAGCGAGCAGCGGGCCGGCCCAGCTCCTCTGTCCTGTGCACGGTGGTGGGCTGGAACCCAAAATGGAAGTTTCCCAGTTTGGAGAAGGACAAGGTGGGGGGCGGGGGCAGGGGTGGGGAGGTGAGACAGAGAGAGAGGGAGAAAGACACAGAGACCCTGGAGAGATGGGGTTTCCACATGTGAAACGCTGCTGTGGTGGTGTGGACAAGACCCCGTCGGGGGGTGTGTGTGTGTGTGAATGGATGGTGCATGTGTGCACACACATATGCAGACTCACACGCTCACTGATTGCCAGACACGAGGTCTGGATGCCACCTGGGACTCCACCACGGTGACTCGTAGAAAATGCGTAGGAGGATCGAGCCTGGGCAGCTCCCAGGCGGGACATCCTAGAGAGGGGTCGGAGTGAGTGTCCAGGAGCACAGAGTGTCCAGAGCTGGGCAGGGCGGCAGGGGTGGGGCAGTGCTGGGCCAGGACCCCGGTGCCGGGGATGAGCGAGGCCTGCGTCAACGCTCATCCTGAATCCCTGAGAGGCAGCCTTCCCAGAGTCATGGTGGGGCCAGGCTGGAAGGCACCCTGTCCTTCTCTGGGCCATTCCTGGATGTAGCATGGCCTGTGATCCTGACCACATCCAGGGTCTGGCCGCCGTGACTTTCCTGCCTCCTAAGGGAACAGAGACTCAGGGAGGG
This sequence comes from Equus asinus, assembly GCF_041296235.1. Taxonomy (NCBI): domain Eukaryota; kingdom Metazoa; phylum Chordata; class Mammalia; order Perissodactyla; family Equidae; genus Equus; species Equus asinus. The sequence goes on from NC_091799.1 coordinate 11,901,448, forward strand.
GAAGTCTGGCTGGCGGCGTGGAGCCCGGCACCTGCACCAGAGCAGACCAACCGACTGAGGACCCTGCTGGGACGGCAGAGAAGGCCCTGAGCAGGCTCGCTTCCTGAGAGATGCTCGCCCCTCCCCCTCCCTCCTTCCCTCCCTTCCTCCCTCCCTTCCCCAGCATCCAGCCCACTGTAGAGAGAACAACAGGACCAAGCTTCTCTCGCCACACATCCCACCTGGGTTGGCCCTCATCACCTAGACTCCAGGCTGACTTTCCCCTATCCATTCCTGCCCAGTGCCCACTACTGCCCTATGTCCTGCAGGAGCCTGGGCACTGGAGGTTGGAGTCAGGTGTGTGTTCTGTGGTGTCTTCAGGTAGGGCATGGTGGTAGACGCAGTGCCCGCCCAGGCACACCGGGTAGGCAGCTTGGTGAGGGTGAGCCTCTCCCCCACCCCCCATCCAGGCACCCACCATGTCCTGGTACCTACCATGTCCTGGTGTGCATGCTGTGGTATCCCCAGGGTGACCTGGCTGCAGTGCGTTGAGGTGGTGGGAAAGGGGAGGTCACGTGGGAAAGGGGAGGTGCCACCTCCAGCTCGGGTGTGGCATATCCGCTGGCAGCTGGCAGGAGGGGAACCCAGCAGCTGTGAGGCCTGGGCCCGTGCTGGTGCCCCTGGAAGCTCTGCGCTCACCCTCAGCATCCGAGGAGCACTCCTGGGGGCGGCTCCTGCCGGGGTGGGGGCCCTCTTCTCCCTTCCACCCTTCCTGAGCCCGGCTTGGCTTGTCTCCTCTGGCTCCATCGAGGTGTTCCTCGGGGACGAGCCAGGAAATAGAAAATTGTGTGATGTCAGAGATGCCACAGAGGAGTTAGACGCTCTGATGTTACAATCGGACAATAAACAGGCGTGGATCATAAAATTCACGCTAATAATTCACATTTAAAATTTTTCTTTACTTAGAATGCCATTAAAGAGCAAATAAAAAACATTACGTCAGAGAGAGAGAGAGAGACCACGGAGGAAAGGACGAAGCTTGACTCTCGATACGCTGAATGGCCCACTTGCCAGCTCCTGTGACCAAGGGTGCGCCTGCACGTGTCGTTGTGGCCCCCCCCACTTGTCCTCCACCCCAACTTCTGGCTCCCTTCCCCCTGTGCGCCCCCGTCCATGCGGGCCTCACCTGCCCCAGCCCTCTGCCCTCGTTCCCCTTAGAGTCCAGGCCAGCATGGCTTCACCCACCTCCCTCCCTCCCCTCCTCCCTCTCTCCCTCCAGTGCGCTTTCCTGCCAAAACCCCTGCTGCTCCCACGTGGCCTCTGAGGCTGGACAAAACGTCACCCTGCACTGACCAGGTGCTCCTGAAATTCATGTCCAGGGGCCTCCGGTGTCCCAGGGCTACACCTGGCCTGGGCCACACTGGGGGTCCAGCAAGCACCTGATGAGGAGTGGACCAATGATCTCTGAAGCCCTTTACCTCTCAGGCACCAAGCTGGCCCACAACCCCGCCCCCAGCCCTGCCTCCCGGTCATAGACAGGAACCAGCTGGAGGCCTCTGGGCTGGGTGGCTGCTGGCCTTCACCGGGCCAGCTCCCAGCTACAGACCAATCAAGGGGGCAGACGCCCCTTTGGGGCTCCTTCAGCAGGAGTGGGCTCAGGGCCGGGGGAGGAAGCATGGAGACCCTGTGCAGCCGGGGATTCCACTGGGCTACAGATGGAGAAAGATCGTGCCTCTCTGGGCAGAGGAGGGTCCCAGGGACCCTCTGCCCGCTGTGACTGCCATCGTGCCTGACCCCACTGGGGTCTCCTTGGAGTAGCAGCCACACCTGCTGGAGGGACGATGGAATGGAAGATTCTGTAGCAGGACCCCACTGCAGCCCCTCAGAGCAGGCCCCTCTTGGGGTGGATGTGACTTTCCCAGGTTCCCTGTCACCGCCCCCCAGCGTGGCCCCTTGGCTGTGGACTTGGGTGGGACAGGACACATCTATGCAGCACCCATGGGTCCCCCGCCCCAGGGGCAGGTGTGGGATTAAGTGGGCATGTCTCTCAAACACCTGGAACAGAAGGAGTGGGTAAGAACCAGGTAATGGGGTGTGGGCCCTCGGTTTCCATGGCAAAGGGATGACCTTTGTATGGGGAGAAGACTCGATGGGGAGAGCTGGAATTTTCCGGAAATGTGCCCCAATGCCCACCTCCTCCCTGGCCCCCTTCTCTCCTGGGCAGTTCTCGTTCCCCTGCAGCCCCGGCCGCCACGGAGCCTGGCAGTATAGGAACGGAGATCTGGGCTCCTGTGCCAGGCCCTCACTCTGTGCCTCTAGTGACACGGATCTCCAGGCCTTGGCTCACACGGTGCTCCCCATCCTGCCGCCTCTCTCTGTTGACTCCCAGGATCTCACAATTTGCAAAAGAGAAGAGTCCCTTTGCCCTGGTCCTCCCCATCACCGAGACAGGCAGAATTAGGCAGAGCTAGCGAAGGGAGCTCAGAGCCCGCCCGGAGGGTCTGAGTCCCAGCCTGCGCCTCTCCTCTCCACCGACTGCCCTGGGAGAACGGGCCAGACCCTAAGGCAGTGGGGCCTGTGGTATCCTCACTATGTGACCCCGAGTGAGGCTCGGGCCCTCTCAGAGCCTCGGTCTCCTCCTCTGTGGAAAGGCAATAAGATTCGTGTGACCCTCCCAGGGCTGCTCTGAACCAGCCTGCGCCAGCCTATGGCAGCCTGCACCAGGCAGCACCAGCCTGAACTGGCCTGCACCAGCCTGCACCAGCCTGAACCGGCCTGCACCAGCCTGTACCGGCCTGCACCAGCCTGAACCGGCCTGCACCAGCCTATACCAGCCTGCACCAGCCTACACCAGCCTGAACCGGCCTGCACCAACCTATACCAGCCTGCACCGGCCTACACCAGCCTGAACCGGCCTGCACCGGCCTATACCGGCCTGCACCGGCCTACACCGGCCTGCACCGGCCTGCACCGGCCTGCACCGGCCTGCACCGGCCTGAACCGGCCTGCACCGGCCTGAACCGGCCTGCAACAGCTGGCACCAGCCTGCAACAGCTGGCACCAGCCTGTGCATGGCACCAGCCCACACATGGGGTGGAGGCAGTGGTGCCCCTGGCCACGCTTTGGGGACCTACCCTATTGACAAAGAAAGAAAGACTGGGAATTAGTGCCCTCTGCGTACACGGCGCTCCTGATGACTGACAGCCACTGGCCAGGAGCTGCTTCTGGCTTTTTAAAGGTCCTTGCGATCTTGTCTGGCTGTTAATTTGCACTGTCTGTGGAGAAAGCAAATGTCAACTTCGGCGGGCCTCAGACAGGCTGATCACAAACCCCTAATTAGTGGTGTCTGAAATAATGAGGTTTCCCTGTATTCTAATTACATGGAAATTACCTCCAGAAAGCAACTCAGAGGAGCACGTGGGCATGAGTCGGCCCTTTCCAGAGGGGCACTGTCCTTGGCACGAGGGGTGCCTTTGTCCTGGGGAGGGGTTTCCAAGGAAGGAAGCTGGAGGCTGGGGCTGAGCTGGGGTTGCCGGGGAAGTCCAAGTTTGTGAGACCCTGTGGGTGTGCCTGCCTCTGAGGGCAGTGACCTGGGGGCCCAAGCAGCTGGGGTGAGGGGAGATGGAGGCAGCAGGTGCAGGGTATTTCCCGCCCTGGGGAAGCTGGTCAGGGAAAGAATGAGTTCTTCCTCGCCCCTGTGGCTCAGCCAGACTGGATGTGCAGTCTCCACGCAGAGCATTTCTCGCTCACTCTCCGCTTTAAAAGATGTGTTTTGGCAAACCTCAGGAAGTTGTTAAAATTTCATGGCTCGCCTTAAGCGGAGGACCGTGGGCCATAACCTCAAGCTGGGTCTGTGCCTTGCCCAGGTGTGTCTCCTGCTGGCGAGCCCGTCTCCCGATGTCGCGGAAATGAGAGATCATCCTGTGGCTGGCAGGACCGGTTGGCTGGGCCCTGATTCTTGCTGGCTGGGACGCTGTCAGGTGGAATTCACTTCCAAATAAAGCATTGTTAACACAACTATTATATGCCTGATGACTCTTTTTTTCTTCTCCAAACTGTATTTCAGGGCCAGGCTTTGCCAGCAGCGATGAATATTTCACTGTACAGCGAGCTCTTGGTGCACCGGCCGCAGTGTGCACGTTGCTGGGCATCGTGAGGCTGAGCCAGGCAGGTCCCCATGACTCGTGGGGGCCGTGGGGCCCACAGCCTGCGTGACTTGGACTCTGCAGCCAAGAGGCTGCAAGCCTGCAGACTTCCTGGAGGTGGTGTGACCTCCGCTACCGGGAAGGCTCACCGTTGTTGGTGTTTGGGATCCACTTGCAACGGTGGTTGCTGCCCAGGCGACTTGGAGCTACTCCATGCTTCACCTCCCGGAGCTGGAGGCCCCTCCTTGGCAAGCGCTCCCTGCTCTCCCAGGGGCCCTGGCAGTTCTGTCCCACAAACCACCTGTGGGATTGAACAGCTGAATGTCTGAAGCCTGTGGACGCGTTGACTCATAAACGAATGTGTGGCTCCCTAGGAAGGTGCTCGGCGCACGGTAGATATTCATCGAACACGTGAAAAACGCTCGCACGGCTGAATAAACGAGCGTATGAATAGGAATTAGGTAACGCACCGACGAGCAATTGGATCTCTGTGTGTCCTTTGTGGACAGCAGCCACCAGCAAACAAGTGCTAAAGGCCTAGATGCATGCTGGCTGACTAGGACGGTGACCCTCGTGGCTGCCTGGCCACCTCTGCTCCAGCTGGCAGGGCCGTCTCCGGGGGCGAGTTCCCCGCCCGACTGCTCGGCTTGGTGTCAGTGCCCCCGCCATGGAAGGCCGGCAGCTTCCCCTCCCGGAGGCTCCGTGCTCAACTGACCTTCACCTGCTGCTCAGCTCGGTGGGAGCACCTTCCTGGGGGAGACGACCTGGCCCGCTGTGCTCCGGGCAGCTTCTCTCGAATGATTTCCCTGGTAATGAGAACCCGAGAAACCTCGTTACTTCTGACAGCACTAATTACGGTTCGTGGTCGCTCTGTCTGGGGCAGAAGCTGATGTTTGCTTTCTTCCTAGACAGAGAAGACGGTGAATGAATGAATGACTGAGTCTACAAATAAATGAACAAATGGAGGTGCAACATGCAGGACACTTGGTAGGCATGCCAGCGACATTTTGAATGAATGAATGAATGAAGGGGCGCTGACTCAGCGAAGTGAGTAAGGTCCTTGGAATCCTGCATGGTGACTCTCAGGACTCTCGCCCTCCAGGGTCCCCTGCCTTCCTGCAGCCCTGGCTGGAGATCACATGTCTGAAGACGTTCCAGGCCTGAGCTTGGTGGCACCGGCTTTGCGGGGAGGGCCGGCTCACCCACCTGCTGCAAGACCATGAGGGAAGCCCTCCTGCTGGCTGAAATGCCACCCTCTGGCTTCTTTCTTTTGGGCTCCTCTTTAAAAATTTAAAGTAATAGACTTTTTTTTAGGCACTTTCGGGTTTACAGAAAATGTAAGTGGAGCCGAGTGGAGGATGCACTCTGGGTGTTGTGCATTCTTTGGGTTTTGACAATTGTATACCGACTTGCAGCTGTCATTACGGTGTCACACAGTCACTGCACTGCCCTAAAAGTCCCCTGTGCTCCGCCCATCGTCCCTCCCCAACCGGCCCCTGGCCGCCACGCAGCTTTTTACTGTCTCCGCAGTTTTGCCTTTTCCAGAACGTCACATAGTTGGAGACACACAGTACTTAGCCTTTTTAGACTTTCTTTCACTTCTTAATAAGCGCTTAAGCTTCCTTTAAGTCTTTTGTGGTTTGATAGCTCATTTCTTTTAAGCGCTGAATAATATTCCCTTGTCTGAATGGATCACGGTTTATTTATCCACCACCTGCTGAAGGACGTCCTGGTTGCTTCCAAGTTTTGGCAATTAATTACGAATGAAACTGCTATAAACATCCATGAGCAGGTTTTTGGTGAACATAAATTTTCATCTCCTTTGAGTAAATACCAAGGAGCCCCATCGCTGGGTCATACGGCAAGAATACGTTTAGTTTGTAAGAAACCGCCAAACTGTCCCCATAGCAGCTGGACCGTTTTGCGTCCCCACCAGCAGTGGGTGAGCATTCCCGGCCCCACATCCTCCCCAGCATTTGGAGCTGTCAGTGGTCCAGATTTTGGCCGCTCAAATAGGCGTGTGGCGGTGCCTCGTTTTGCTTTGCGTTTCCCCAGTGACAGGCGGTGTGGAGCTTCTTCTCACGCGCTTCTTTGCTATCTGTGTATCTTCTTTGGGGAGATGTCTGTTCAGATATTTTGCCCATTTTCTAATCTTTTTTTTTCTTATTGTTGAGTTTTAGCAGTTCTTTGTAAAGCTTGCATATCAGTCTTTTATCAGATGTGTTTTGCAAATATTGTCTCCCAGTCTACAGCTTGTCTTCTCGTTCTCCTAACAGCATCTTTCACAGAACAGAAGGTTTTAATTTTAAGGAAGTCTGATAATTGTTTCTTCCGTGGATTTTGTTTTAAATCTAAGAAGTCATTGTCATACCCCGGGTCATCTCGGTTTTCTCCTCTGTTCTCTTCTAGGAGTTGAGTCATTTTATATTTTTGTCTATGATCCGTTTTGAGTTAATTTTTATAAAAGGCGTAAGGGCTGTCTAAGTTCGTTTTTTTTGCATATGGAGGTCCAGGGCTCCTCTTTCAAAATACAAAGTTCCTGGCCCGGGTAGTTTTTGTGCTGGCTGTGCCGCCAGTGCCTGGGCCACTTTCCCAGCAGCCCCACCTGGGTGCCGACTGAGTCCTGTTGACGAGGCTGGGCCGTGTCCTGCACTGGCGCCTCGGGTGGGGACACGGGGCTGGGGGGCAGCCGGGTGGCATCAGCCTTCCTCGGGGCAGTGGCCCTGGGAGGGGAACGCTTCCCCGTGAGGACATGGCCCTGAAGGGGCTTCCAGTTCAGCGGGCTGGAGCGCATCTCCCCAGCACACGTGTTCACGTCAAACTGGTTATCGCCTTTCCTTTCCTGAAGAAATCCCCCCTGCTGTCCCCCCCCCCCCCCGCACAAACAGTTTCAAAAGACTACCCTTGTTAAAACGAACCCCAGGCCCAGAGAATTCTATTAGAGGTCTGGGAAACCAAACCAGGGCCCCTTCACTTTCTAGAGCTTTCCACCTGTGGTGCATAGTGTCCGCCCTCAAGAGGCCACTGGCTCCCAAGAGGATTGATGAGGGAAATCGGCCCCCGTCAGGAGCCGTCTGCCCAGCTTCTTGCCCACAGAGAGTGGGGAGGGGCTGGGTGACGTGCAGAAGTGACATGCGTTTACCCGGCGCTTTCTGGTTTCTGCTACATCAGGGCGAGTGGGCTGCACAGACCCGGATGCTGACAACGCTGGCTGGCCAGGCCGAGCGGGCCAGAGACCAGACCGCTTCTGAACTTTCCTCGTGCATCTCCTCTTGGTGGGGCCTGGCCCTGGGCCCCGGGGAGGCCAAGGCAGTCAGGGCTCTGCCCCTCTTCATGGTGCTGCAGGTCTGACGGGGAACGAGGCAGCCACAGCACAGCCTGCCAAGGACTGTGATGGGGACTCGAGGGGGCCGGGGCACAGACGTGGACAGCAAAGTCAGTCTGAAGGGCTTGGAAGGCTTCCTGGAGGAGGGGCCGTCTGGGGGAGATTTATGGGATGGGTAGCAATTGGCCGTATGTATTGGTGAGTGGAGAGAGGGCATAGGGGCATTTTCAGGGCATTCCTGGACGAGAGACCAGTAGGAGCACTGGAGGAAATGTGGTGCCATACCGTGCTGTCTGTGTCCTCCAACCAAAGGCCCCCGGGGACACCCTGTGCATGAGCAAGTCGGTTTATTACTGGCTGCAGCGATGGAGAATGCGCACCCTGGGGACCCCTGTGTCTCCACAGCAGGGTGTTAGGAAGGACTGAGTGGGACTCGGGCTTGTGTTGGGTGATTTTCGGGGGGGTTCAAGGAAGTGGGGTTTGCTCTGGGTTGGTGCTCTCAGGAAGCAGGCTCATCCTAGGATCGGGCGTCTTGACAAACCTCTCCGGGCCGGGGCAGAGCTGGCGCGGCTGTGGCTGTGAAGGAGCTGCAGCTCGCCTTGGCCAGCAGAGGGGATGGAGGGCATTCTGAGGCCTTGGTTTGGGCTGTGCTAGAGGAGCTTTGGAGGGGTCTAGTTTTGTCTCCCGCATCACGGTTCCGGGGTGGCCTGTTTGATGTCGGCATGCTGCGAGGCTGTTCGGCCCCACTGGGGAGCGCTGAGGCCCGGGGTGAGTGCCTGGCCGGCTCCTGGAAGGCAGGGCTGCCCTCCTCTTTCCCAGGGTGGAGCTGGCTGGAGGTTTTCCATCACGAGGCGGACAGTGGCAGGACAGGAGGCTGGAGGGGCTGCAACTGGCAAGGGCGCCAGGCTAAGGAGCTTGTGGGCAGTAGGGGCAGTGATCGGAGCTGAGCATGCTCAGAGGGCGTCAGCAGCCCGCTTCACTACAGAGCGGAGAGCCAGGCCTGGGGCCTCCTGAGGCCCAGGAGCCAGGGCCACACAGACCTCTGAGTTCTGGGAGTCTGCAGGGGGAGAAACACCTGTTTACATCCCCTGCGGGGGCCCCGCTCTCCAGAACCAACTTGGCCCCTCGGTCCCTGGGCATCTGCACAGGGTCAGGTGCTGGAGATACAGTGGGGAGCTGGATGGGGCCCCAGTCCTGCTGAGCCCCTGGCCAAGGCTCCGTGTGCATCCTTCAGACTTTAATTCCTACATTTATTTATTTATTTTAATTTTATATTTTTCAAGGTTGAAAAGACAGTCTAATGTCGGCCACAGTTAACTGGTCCAGCTGGTGTGGTTATCAGCCCAGCTGGGATCTCCTGTTCTAGAAACTCATGGGCAGAGGACAGCCAGGCCAGGCCTGTCCTGAGAGTGGCCAGCCTCACTGTCCCCGTCATCCCTGCCTATCAGGTGTTCTCAGACTCCAACCCCCCCTCCCACCCCCATCCATGTGCATGCGACCCAGGACCAGACCCGCCCGGACTCTTGTCCCTGCCTCCCCTTCCTTTCTTGTAAAAACCGAAAGTGACTGGCACAGAGTGAATCACGGTTCTTTGGCACTCGCTGGGCCCTCTTGGTGACACATGGAGTCTTGTTCTCACTGTTTCCACGAAGGCAGGTAGCATTTTCTCCATTTTACAGGTGGGAAACTGAGGCTCAGGGGTCAAGGGCCTGGAGCCAGGGGCTGTCTTTCTGTCCTGGGGAGGCTTCCTGGAAACACCTGGAGCTTTGACTGAGTCTGAAATAGGAAAACTGGGGCACATCGTTCACCCCAGAGTCCCTGATGCCCCATTTTGCCCACTCGGGGGACATTTGGGGGCAGTCCCGTCCCTCCAAACTTCCCCTGGAGGCAGCATCAGGCGAGGGATGGTCAGGATGGTCGGGGAGCTGGTGGGAGGCAGCCCCACGTCTGTGTCTGGCAGCAGTTCCCTCCAATTAGCAGGAACGAGCAGGTGCTGCCTGCGAGAGCCCCTCGGTGATTAGAAGCTCATTATCGCGTTCTTTCTCTTAATTACACGTGGGTGAGGGCTGCAGCCTCAACAGCCAGAGCCGCCTCTCTGCCCCGAGGGAAGAGCATCCGGAGGTCCGCTGGCTCAAAGGCAGGCGGCATTGCCCCCTCTTTGCTGTGGTGGGGCACAGTGGCCCACGTGTGTCATCCACTCAGAGAGTGGCGCTGACGAGGGGGTGCCACTGGGTTTGGGCTGCTTGAGGCACGAGCCTCTTGGCTTTGGCTATGGACCCCTGGCTGGGCCATGGCCTGATGAGGCCTCAGAGGCCACCGCTGCATCTCTTGGTGACTGACCTGTCCATCCAGGTCCTGTTTGCAAACTGGGATCCAAGCCCCGAGCTGCAGGAAGCCCCAAGGGCTGATGCTCAGTGGAACACAGTGATGCAGGAATGAGGGTCACGGGCTCCGGAAACCGTGTGCATCTCTGTTCAGAAGCCTGCAGGTGCCGGATGCTTCCGGGGCACTGACACTTTTCTCTCCAACAACCTGAAAAGTTGGCATCGTTGTTTATGCTCAGCCGAGGTCACCCAGCTGGTGATGGCTGAGGACCTGAGTGAAGTCCACGTCTGTGTGGCCCCCAAGCCCCTGTTCTTCCCTCGGCGCCACTGTGACATTGGTGAAAGAGCCCTGCCCTTGACACTGAGAGTCCCGTTTAATTCCCAGGCCACTGTTTCCTGACTTTGAGACCTCAGCCAAGGAAGCCGCCTCCCCTGAGAGCCATGGCTGATGACCCCAACAGGATATTGCCCAGGGTCTGATCTCAGGGGCTTAAGTGACAGAGTACACAGAAAATGCTTTCCAAACTCTGTTCTCCAAATGCCGGCATGCGTGAGGAAAGAATCAAGGACTCAAAACTCTGACTCACAGACTTGACCCTGGAGCTCAGAGGGTCCTCGAGAGATGGTGTAGGGACCCAGCAATTCACTCCAACAGGATCGGCAGGGCTGGACTGAGGCCAGGCCCTCAAATTCCAAATTCTACTCTCTCCACTCCTCTGGCATTAGCACACCCTGAGAAGCCAGTACCTCTGCTGGACAGCCTTCACCAACCCGTCCATCCTTCCATCTCTATCCACCCACCCATCCATCATCACCCATCTATCCATTCACCTGTCATCCATCTATCTACCCAGCATCCATCCATCCATTCATCAACCCATCCAATATTTGTCCACCATCTATCATCCATCCATCCAGCTACTTACTTATTCCTCAGGTACTAATTGAGCAGCTATTATGTGCCAAGAGACAGGGCAGCCAGCACAACCAGACAGGGCTGTTTAGAATCTGCTGGGAGAGAGGTGTCTCTTGGGCCACCACGTGAATCCAACCGTAATGTTGACTATGAGAACTGTCAACAGGATAAAGGTTCAGATGGCCTGGTGGGCATCCCGGCTCCTGGGACGTCGAGCAAGTTACAAGCTTCTCTGTGCCTCAGTTTCCTTACCTGTAAACTGGAATAACAATAGTGCTGACCTTGTATGCTTATTATGAGGTGCTGGTGACTCGCAAGTGTGAAGTTCTCAGAAGAATGTCTGCCAAGTGTTTTTCTATCACCGCAACTATGATCGTCACTGCTGTTATTGTGGGTGCCGTGAAGGATGGCCCGGAGCTGTGAGAGTGAAGAACAGGAGCCTGGCCTGCCTGGAGGGGCTCTGGCACCTGTAGAATAGGAGTCATGCTTACTCCCTAAGACCCTCAAACTCTTCCACATGGGTCCCTGGGGGCTTTGGTGAAGTTGGGTAGAGGTGACACAATGGGGCATGGATGGGATCTCTGGGAAATGGGGCCTAGGAATGGTGGCCCCTTCATATGAGCTTGGCGTGCACTAGATGTCATTTTACGTAATCACTTCCGACCTTCTGGAAGGTTCTAGTGCTATTCCATTTTAAGATGTAGAAACTGAGGCTCAGAGAGGTTGAGTCACTTGCCCAAGGATACAGCTAGTAGAGCCAAGATTCCAACCCAGGTCTCACACCGGAGCCACCTACCCCACTGCTGGGCGCACTGTCTTCCGTGGCCGGTCCGTGAGTCTCCTGGGGCTGCCAAACTGATGGTGGAAAACTATAGGAATTTATTGTCTCCCAGTTCTGGAGGCCAGAAGTCTGAAATCAAGGGGTCCAGAGGCTCTAGGAGAGGATCCTTCCTGCCTCTTCCAGCTCCTGGTGGCCCCAGGTGTCCCTTGGCTTGTGGCCACATCACTCCTGTCTCTTCTCCATCTTCATGTGGCTTCTCCTCTGCTCTGTGTCTCTCCTCTTCTGGCTCTTATAAGGACACTTGCCACTGGATTTAGAACCCGTCTGGTTAATTTAGGATTATCTCCTCATTTCAAGATCTTGACCTTAATCGCATCTGCAAAGACTCTTTTCCCAAATAAGGTCACATTCACTGGGTCCAGGGGTGAGGAGGTGGACACACCTTTTGAGGGCCCTCATCCAATCTCCTATAGCTGGGAATAGGTGGGACATGTTCCCATCAAAGGAACATCCTGCCCGAGGGTCTCTTGTCCGTGCTTAGAGGACTAGGGTCCCTGGGGCCCTGCTTCCCTCTTGCTGTGAGCACACTGCCGCTCCAAGAGGTGCTTCTGTGTGGCCTCCTGCCCCCTCTGCTCCTGGACACTCCCTCCTTCTGTCTCTGTAGCCCTGTCCCCTGCGTACAGCCTGCCACATAGTCGAGGGCCAGTTACAGCAGGTCCATGAAGGGGAGCGACAAGGTCAGGGCCAAAGTGTGGCCCCTAGCCCCGCCATCGTGTGGAGGTCCCACTGGGGCTGCTCTGGGGCCCCCGCGGCCTCGCACGTGCCATGGCGGCCCCCACCGTGGCCACAGCTGACTGCTCAGCTCAGTGCAGTCGCTCTTTGTCTGTGTCTTCCCTCTCTGTTGGCATTGCTGGAGACGGCTGAGCAAACAGCGGGCCCGGAGAACCCTCCCGAGTCCGGAAATTCCGATAGCATTTCTTTAAAGTGTCATAGCTGATCGGCAGCAGGTGCCTCTGATGGTTTCAGGGGGAGAAGAAAGTAATTTGGAACAGAGAAATAGCTATTGATTGAGGCGAGAAGTTACTGCAGCTGGGCTGTCTCTGGTTCCTCAGCTCCAATCTCCCTCTCGCCGTCCTCACGTTCCCGAGGGCTTTCCCGCTCAGCAGATGTGGCCACAGCTGTAAAGTCAACAGATCCTGTGCCAACCCCACTTCTCAGGCGAGGACACCAAGGCCTCGTGGGTTTGCAGCCCTCGCTCAGGCCTCCTGTCTGCTCTGCCCAGGCACCCACCTCTCCAGGTCCTCCTGCACCAGGAGACACCCTCTCCCTGCACACTGGCCTTGGCCCCCGGGTGGTTCGCTGAGGTTCTGACACCTGTAATTAGAGTGGCTGAAAGCACATTCATGTCCACGGACATCCTGCTGTTGAGTGAAACGAGCAGATCACGGGTAGCATGGATAGCCCGACGTGTGCTAGTGAAACTCCCTATGTCTGCAGACCCACAGATGCACCCCGGGAGGGCGGCCGCAAAGCTCCAGCAGGTTCTCTCTCTATGGGGTTTGGGGAGACTTCTTTCTGCTCAGCTGGGTTTGGAGTCCCCACAATGAGCTCTAATATCTTCATAAAGAGAAAAAGCACCGCTTTGCAAACCCAGTGTTCTTGCCCAGGGAGGCGCTGTCCCAGGGTGCTCTGCCACCTTCTGCCCTGCGAGTGGGGCCCGTGGGTGCCTGCTGGGCTGTAAGTGGGGAGCGGCACAGGGGCACTGATTCATGGCAGTGGTCTCCTGCTGGAGGGCGGGAAGGAAGGGCGTCTCAGCCCCCTCCTGCTGCCCCTGCATCACCTTCTTCTGAACAGCACTGGCCCCGAGAAGGAGGCAACACCGCCCACGCAGGACCCTGTGGGCGTGGCTGCCACAGGCAGGGGCTGGTCAGAGGGGAGGCCCCGGGCACTGGAGCCAGGAAGGGCTCCTCTTAGGACCTGGGAGCCTGGCCTCTACCCCAGCCCTCTCTAGGCAGGATGGGGGCATCTCCTGGCCCTGACAGGGTTCTGCACCCTTATAGGCTTCAGAGGACGCTGTGGTGCCCCATCTGAATTCCTTCTTTCGGCCCAGGACCCCCCACCCCCCACCTCTGGCTGCTGGCAATACCTGCTCACAGCATCTGCCTTCTGCCCTTCGTCCCTGGCACCCTCCTGGTCCAAGGTGGCCGCCCCTTCGAGTCGGGGGGGCTTGTGGCCTGTGCCGATGACTAGCTGATGCAGAGGGTGCAGAGGCCTGACCCCCTTGCCTCCACTGGGGGCAACTCTGTTGGGCCTCCCGGCTCCAGAGACTGCCCCATCCCTGCCCCGTCCGGCGTGCTCTGCTGAGGCTTCGGCTGCTGCCCCCTCACTGGAGGCCAGCCTCGCCCTCTGCCCACCCTGCCACCCTGCCTTTTCCAGCTCCTTACAGGCGAGTCTCCATGGGCCCTTCCTGATAAAAATGCACATGGCCCTCTCTCCCAGGAATCTGTTTCCAGGGAACCCAAGCTGGGACAGGCACTCTCCGATGGGCAGCCTCCACTTTTCTTCTGCCCTCTCAAGGGCCCAGGACCAGCCCAGGCTCCCAGCTTCTGCCCCCTGGCCAGCCTCCAGGCCCCTGCCTGCCACATGGGAGCTTCTGTACCCAGGCTGCCCGGGTCCTGCCACCCTGCCCAGCCTGCCCGCTGTCAGACTTTCGGATGGAGCCTCTTGCCCTCCCTCCCCGTGGGGAAGGAGCTGAGATGCTGCCCCGCCCACTCTGGAAGCGTGTGGGTGCAGGGTGGGAAGTCCCGGACTCAGGAGTCCCAGACCCTTCGCTGTGTGCTTGGGAGCACAGGCTCCCGACCAGGCCGACTGGAGTCTGAGCCCCAGCTCTGCCGATTACTAGCAGGGTGATGACCTTCCTGGGCCTCAGTTGCCTCATCTGTGAAAGGGGGTGAATCTACACAAAATTGGGGTTCTCTTGCCCGATGTGCATTAAAAAAAAAGCCAATTATTATGGGCTCAGCGTTTGGGAGAAGAGCTGTAGCTTTATTTTGTGAGACCCATCTGCAAGGAGACGGGTATGTGCCCTCGGATCCGTCTCCCTGATCCAGGGCCTGGGGCTCCACCTGTTGGGTGGAGGGCGGGAGGTCTGAAGGGCAGGGACAGGTGATCGGAGGCGAGGAGAGGGGAGGTGACTGACGGTCTGCGCCGGTGCAGTCAGACTCCACGCCTCCTCACAGGATGTGTGTTCACAAAGTGGCGGCCTTCCCACAATCCGAGGGTCGAGTTTTCAGATCTCTGACATCAAAAAGGTCACTTATCGGGCATCTGCGCAGGTCCAGCTGATGGGCTGGTGGTCTCAACCGGCCTGAACTGAACGAGGGATCTCAGTTCCTGAAAATCATCTTAATGACTCTGTTGATCAGATGGGATCGGCTGAACTGGTCCCAGAGAGCCGTCGGTTATGGGGGTGCCCGACTAGCGTGAGGGTTGAGGGAAGCGGTCCGTCAGAGCACTTAGGGAGCGCTCAACTAATGTCACGGGCCGTTGCTCTAGCCATTGTCTTTGTCCCTCTGCAGTAGCCCGTGTCCCCATCTGCGTGGAGCATCCAGGCCTCACGCCTGCCCCCCAGGCTGGCGTCTGGATGTTGGGTCCTGACTCTCAGTCTCCTGCACCTTGGCAGGGCCGCGGGGCGGGGTGGCCCAGGGCTCTGGTTGGGAGGGCTGCTCCCCCCTCAGGTTGGGCCCTGGCTGTTGAACAGGGCTCCGTGCCTGCTCCCAGCGCTTCGGGCTCCTCGGAGGAAGCAGATGGGGCTGTCAGCTCTGCTCATGCCCAGTCTTCCCAAACCCAGCCAAGCGTGCCCCGGAACCAGGGAGCGGCTCCTCCGAGCAGCCGGTGGGCTCTGGGCTGGCATCTCTTGGGGATGAGTGATGCTGATTAGCAGAAAATAATGTGCAGGCAGAGGGAGCGGGCACAGCACCGACCTCCTAGCCCTGGGGCCCGAGCTTGGCATTCAGGCCAGTGTCCCTGGGAGGCCGAGGCTGCGGAGCCTGCTTCAGGCCCTATAGAGGGCCTCTCCTGCCAGCGGCCGCCTTGGGGCCTCTGGGGCTCAACTCCCAGGACCCGGGATTCCAGGCGGGATTTATCACTTCCATTTCACACAGGACGGAGGCAAAGAGGGGCAGGTCTCACCCAGGTCCTTCCCACCAAGTGCACTCTGCGCTGGGGAGGCCGGCTCCGCTCTGCTTTGCTGCCGCCCGCCACCCACACCCCCGCCAGCTCTGTTTGCTCAAAGCAAAACCATCCTTCTCTGCACTCGGGATCCTGGCTGGTCCTCCCTCCGGCCGTCTCCAAAAACTAACTCGTATCGGCTTGTTACACCAGTAAGACAGGTCAAAATAGAAAACCCAGACAATGCTGGGAATTGAAAAAAGGAGGGAAAAACATCTTCCCAAACCCCTTACCTGGAAGCAGCCCCTGTTTATCATTAGCAGCTTCCGTGTACGCGAGGTGTGTGCTTTTACGATGTCCACACCTGCTGTTTCTAACCTGACGCCCAACAACTCCTCACAAACACGTATCTGTGTCAACAAACGTGTTTCTACCACATCATTGGAAGTTACTGTTTGCGCAATATTCTAGTGAATGCACGCACCAGCATTGACTCCAAGCCCTCCCGTTGGATATTTAAAGCGGTTTTCAAAAGAAGTATTCTAATATCTATATGCACATCCTCAATTATTTCCTTAGGAAAATTCCTAGAGGGTATATGTGTATATATATATATATATTTCAGAATGAATGTATTATTGTTGTGTAGTGATCTTTTTTTTATGGTGAGGAAGATTGGCCCTGAGCTAACATGTGTTGCCAGTCTTCCTTTTTTTCGCTTGAGGAAGATTGTTGCTGAGCTAACATCTGTGCCAATCTTCCTCTGTTTTGTATGTGGGATGCTGCCACAGCATGGCTTGATGAGCGGTGTGCAGGTCCGTGCCCAGAACTGAACCAATGACTCCCGGGCTGCCGAAGCAGAGCGCACAAACTTAACCACTACAGCACCAGGCCAGCGCTGGTGTAGTGATTTTTAAAAAACAGTTTTATTGGGAAATAATTCACGTGCCATACAATTCATCCATTTAAGTGTACAATTCAGTGATTTTTAGTGTATTTACAGAGTTGTGTAGACACCACAACCAATCTGAGGACATTTTCATCACCCCAAAAGGAAACGTCTGTCCCCGTTGGCACGACTTCCATCCTCCACCCGCCGCTGGCAACCACTGGTCTGCTTTCTGTCTCGATGGCCTCGCCTCCTCTGGACGCTTATGTGAAAGGAATCCTACAGCGTGTGGGGGGGCTGTCTGGCCTCTCCCACACAGCATACTGTCTCAAGGTCATCCAGGTTGTGGGACGGATCAGAACTCCCTTCCTTGGTGTTCCCTGGTAATCCCCTTGGTGATGGTGTATATTTTTTCAAGCTTTTCATCAGGGCTGGTGTGTGCTCCCCGGAGGCTGCGTCCGTTCCCACCCCAGCAAGAGATGGGGGCTTCCACGTTTCGGGGCAGGTGCTGGGACTCTGTCCCTGTCGCACGCCCTGTTGGGAGTGTCTGCACTGTGGTGTCAGTGGGAGGTCGGATTGCAGACAGCTGGGGTCAGATGGAGCCCCAGGAGGGCAATAATGATTTCCAGGCTGTCACAGCAGCCTTTAAAATGTCTTCAAACCAGAGGAATTTTAATTCACCTTAATTAAAAAATGCCATGGTGTAGAGCAGCTTCTTTTTTTCAGTTGGTGTCAGAAAACTTGACGTCAATCCCACGACATCTAAGACACAACAGAGAGTCAGATACTTGTTAAAAAGTGCGGTTGCCATGACAATATGGGAAGAGGCCATTACTGTTTACCCCACGGGAGGGGACTGAGGAGCTGCTCCCTTTCCTTTGGGGTCACGCTTGTGCCCAGCAGGTTTAGGGAGCTGGGACTGCCTTTCCAGGCCGTAGTAACCCCACCGCCTGGTCACTGATGCCTGGGGTACCCCCCTCAGCCCCTGCTCTCTGGGTCAAACGTTGCCCTTGGCCAGCCTTCCTCTGGCAACGGGAGCTCTGGTCTGCCTTGACCAGCACCGCCATCTGGCCGCCTCTGCTCTCTATGGGGGTTCGCAGCTCCTGGATGTGGCACTCCACCGGGGCTCTGCTGAAGAAATAAATGATAATAAAAAGCACAGCTCCAGTTGTTGGTTCTGCATCAGTTTTACACGCATGCTCCATGTCCCCTTGCACTGTCAGGCCACCCAGTTCACAAGTAGGAAGCAAGGCCCGAGGAAGGACAAGTCTGGTAAGTGCATTCCTGCCCCAGAACTCTGACCTCACCTGGAGCCATCCCACCTGGGGTCATCCCACCTGGACCCATCCCACCTGGAGTCATCCTACCTGGGGTCATCCCACCTTGAGTCATCCCACCGGGGGTCATCCTACCTGGGGTTATCCCACCTGGACCCATCCCACCTGGAGTCATCCTACCTGGGGTCATCCCACCTGGAGCCATCCCACCTGGAACTATTCCACCTGGAGTCATCCCACCAGGAGCCATCCTGACCCCGAGACTGACAGGCTCCTGGCCTCCACCAAGCTTGAGGCTTACTGGATATGAGGCTCGGCACAGGGACCAGCCAGTCCACATGATGCCGTCGCATCCTGCGCCCCACCGTGAATGGAGCTGGCTGAAGGGCCTCTGGCTGGAGGAGGGGCACTCAGGCTGCCGGCTGAGTGACAGGGAGAGGGTGAGGCGGCTGAAGGCTACTTTCGGGGTCTGGAACAGCACTGCTCTTGGCTGTGGAACATGCAATTTGCCTGCAGGCGGCCTCAAATTCCCTGGGGTGGGCACCTCAGAGGAACACAGCTGAAATTCACCAGAAGAGGCAGCCCTGCACCCCACCTCCCAGGGACCCAGCCCCTGCCCTGCTGAGACCCCCTTAAGAATAGGGGCTGAACCCCTGCACACTCACAGAGTTTCTCTCTTCTCTTGAAGTGGACCAAGAAAAGGGCCACAGCTGTAACAAAGCCCCATGCCCCTCTGGAGAAGGCCACGGCCCCTGCGAGAGTGTGACTCAGATCCATGGGTCAGACCTTGTCACAGGGGAAGGAGCCCCTGACATTTGGCCATATGGGCAAAGGTAGAGAAACCTCCGCTCCCCAGCCGGGGCTTGGGTGCAATGAATATTTCATACCCCAAGAAGGCGCTGACATTTTGCTGGATGGCTTCAATTAGCTCCAGAGCCTCGTTGTCATGCTAATAATCAGCTTGCTTATCATAATGGTTTATTAATCTATTTCGCAGTGTGAAGTCGTACAGCGTGTTTCACGGATGCCTCCTGCTGCCGCCTTGATTGGATGGAAATGACTCAGGCCCGGCAGTTGCTTGCTAAGAGGGTTCGGTTCCTGGAGGACTGGGGTGGGGAGCCGGCTGGGCAGGGGGCTCACTGTTCTGGGTGTTTCTCTGTGTTCCCAGAGGCTGAGGTCCTTCTGGACGGAGCAGCGGGACAGGAGGCCACGGGTGGCGGTTTGGTTTTCTCTTTGCTGCCTCTGTTGACGCCATCCCTTGACCAGATTCCCTAGGTGGGGCTGGGGAACCTCAATTCTTTAGAAGAAATTTCTAAACAGAAAACTTAAGATGGGAGTTTATGGAAGGGGAGATGGGAGAATCATTTGGGTGGGCAAATTTTTTTTTCAAAAAGGATTTTTGTGCATAGGTTGCCATATTCGGTATCATGTGACCTGCCATCCTGGCCACAGATGGGCGCCTGACCCCACGGCAGCCACTGATAGACTTGCCAGTGGCTAGGAGCTGGCCTTGTGCTACAGCACTGCCTGCCAGGGCTGGCCTGCCTACCGCAGATGTCGTCTTTATAAGGGCACAACCTACAAAGCCAGACTGGGGGGCAGTGGGTGTGGGGCTCCCCCCAAGGGCTGCTTGGCGAGTCACAGGGTGAGGAAGGTGCCAGAGCTCCTCGTGGGGAACTGTCCCCACTTGGGAAGGTCAGAGAGCTTTGCTCAGGGCTGTCCAGGGTGCGGGGGATGGAGAAGGGAGGAGAGATGCAGAGGGAGGGCTGAGACGCTGGGGGCCGGGCTGGATCCAAGCAGATAAATATGGCCGAGGAGATGCTTTCTTCACTTGAAATAATTTCAAACTAGAAAGAAAATAAAAAGCAAAGTTGCACAATCAGACAAGATTTTTCTGTACACCCCACCTGGCTTCCCCTAATGTTCCCGTCTTCACAATAGTAACACGATTAGCGAGAGCCGCATGCTAACGTGGTGTGACACCATCAGCTAAACCACGTTGCTCACTGGAACCTCGCCAGTCTTCCCTGCTGCCCTTTCCCTGTTGCACGGTCCATCAGGCTCCCGTCCGGGAGGTCACCTTGTGTTTGGTTGTCGGGTCCCCGGGTCTCTCCCATCCGTGCCGTTTCCTCGTTCTGTCCTCTTGTCTGCCTTAGGGACAGTGCTGGTCAGTTATTCTGTGGAACATCCTCCCACCTGGGTTTGTCAAATACTTTTGGCATTTTTGGCGGGAATAGGAGGGAAGCGAGGTGCCCTTCTCCGTGTGTCACATTGGGAGAACGTGATGGCGACAGATCTTAGGGGATATTAACCCTGATCTTTCACGAAACCGGTGTCTGCTGGATTTCTCTACTGCAAAGTTACTATTTTTCTCTGTGTAACTAATAAATATCTTGAGGGAGCTACTTCGAGACTATGCAAATACATTGTTCCTCCTTAAACTCTCCTTCACTGTTCTGAGCCTCCATTGGTGAATCTTGCTGGCAGCAACTGTTGCTGTGGCATTTTGTTGGTCATATTCCGTTTCCCTCGCTTCTTCTACACTCATTAATTAGAATCCTTCTCTAAGGAAGAGCTGACTCTTCTCCTCCATTTAATTATTTGTTCAGTTAGTTTTTTACGTGAGCATGGACCCACGGACATTTATTTCAACACTCCTGGTACTTCCTTTCCCGCTCACACGGTTCCTGTTTTGGCCGGGGCGCTCCCTTGGTTTGGCTCCTGTGCCCCCTCAGCTTGCTCCGACCCGATCTGTGCGCTTCCTGACTTCCTGACATCACAGGATGCTCCAGGCTTGGCTGGTGTTTTTCCTCCTCCGCGCCCAGAATCAGTCTCTTCTCCAAGGAGGTCAAGGGGATTCTAGAAATGAAATTCAAAAGTTGAGCTCTGGACCTCCTGCTGAACAGCTTCGAATGCCCCCTCTTCTCCCGTGTTACCCTGAGTAATCAGCGAAAGGACCCCCTGCCCTCTGTCTCTGTCCCAGAGGGTGATGTGTTGCTGGGCTGATGGGCAGGTCCCTCATTTGGGTTGGCAGAAGGGGGAGAGAAGGAAGCAGGTCCAGGCAGGCGCAGACGGAGGAGAATGGATCTGGATGGGAACACATCTAGGCTCATGGCTGGCCAGTGGGGGCTGCTGGGGGCTGGTGGGGGGTGGTGGGGGCTGAGGGAAGCAGATAACAGAGTCGGAGAAACCTGGCCCTTGGCTGAGCCCTGCAGAGAGGGCTCTGGACTGACCCTGCGCTGGGAGGGGTCTGAAGGACCTTATCTAGGCTGTAGGCAAGGGACCCTGGCTGAGGAAAAGCAGTGACGTGCCCCTCGCTGCCTGTGAACACCATCTAGTCTGTGTCCGCCTGCTTCAGCCAGGCCCATGCTCTGCGTGAACACTCCCTGCTGGGCTGTCCGGGGCCTCAGCTTCCGGCCACCCACGACATTGGCTCCGCCCTGACCTCCGCTCAGCCTCGAGCCCCACCTACTGAGAACTGTGCTGCCAGGCTGGGGAATGACCTTGACCCTAATCCCAGACCGACAAGACCCCTCCCCCATCAGTGCTCCAGGTGCAGATGGAGCCCAGCCCCGTGCCCATAGGTAGTTTCTGATCCTTGACTCTGCTTGTAGACTGCGTTCTTGACCCTGCTGCTGCTTTTCTCGATGACCAATAAGTCCTGTCACTTGCAAGCCCTCTACAGGTCCCCAAGCCCTTTCCTCACATGCCTGTGAGCATGGACCAGTGGGCACACACCAGTGAGCACACACCTGTGACCCAGCACCTGTGAGCTCACGTCTACCCACTGCTCCTCGGGGAGCTCTGAGCCATCTACTCCTCGCTGGCTCATTAGGTCCCCTGATCACACCTGTCCTGATGCCAGCCTGACAGCCTCTTTTCATAACTGGCCCCTGCCCTCACCTCCCGCTGGTGTCACAGGACCAACCCCCCAACTCCCACCCTCTCGGCGGGCTGGGGACACACAGACCCCTGGAGCTCATCACTATAACCATTTCCTTCCTTTCTATTGTCGAGTTGCATTTGTCTTTTAGTGCCAGCTGCAAATCTTGGCAAAGGTGGCCCATAAAAGCTGCCGAAGCTCCTGTCGGCGGCCTGATAGCCTTCCTCCTGTGGGCTGGGCCGTGGAGACAGGAGCATGGAGGCCTGGCTGTCCACAGGACGGATGCTGCCAGGAGGGGTGGGTCCAGGCTTGTCTCGGGATGGGGTTGAGGGCACTGTGGCTGTGGCACATCTTCCCAGACGCTGGCACGTGGCACCTGGCTGGAAAGCCAGGGTTAGGCAGAGAGGTCTGGGAAGGAAGCTCCAGATTTGGAGTCTGCCAGCCGCTGCCCCTCCCCGGCCAAGAGGACGTCGTGGGTCCCCACTTCCCTGAGCTTTGGCTTGTCCACCTGTAAGGGGAGCTGTGTATCCAGGTTGCTGTGTGAGGAAGGAGAGAGATGCTCTCGATGAGCATGGGCAGGAGCCCAAGGCCAGGTGGCCGTCGATATGGGTGCCTTGCCCAGTGCTGTAGGCACGGGGTGCCATGACTGAGCGGCACTCCTATTGCGCGAGGCTGGGACGGGTCCCTGGGGCAGGGCAAGACAAGGCATGGCGGCTCCCCCTCTCCTCTGCCTGCAGACCCTGCTGGTCACCTCGTGCCTCACTTCCTGCTTCTACTCCCCCCACTGCTCATGCCCCCGACACAGCCCCGGGCCAGTATTCTTTAGCACTGCGGGTCTCAAAGTGGGGTCCGGGGCCAGCAGCAGACCTGGGGACGTGTTAGTCCTCAGCTGCCGCCCCAGACTTGCTGAGTCAGACGCCCTGGGGTGGTCCCAGCCCTCTGGGGGTCAGGTTCCAGAAGCTCGGCTCTGGCACAAGTCAGATCAGCTCAGTCCTGGTTAGCGCTCCCCTGTGGTTCCCAGCCCAGCGGAAACGCAGCTGGGGGATTTACAAGCGCTTAGAGCAGGTGAGGAATCCGCTCAGTCCTGTAAGTCTCCCAAATAGTGTACAAAATAGACCTTATATATTCCCCGCTTTCCCAGAGGCGGAGACCCAGGGCGACAGCTGCGGCACCTCCTCTAATGGGACAGAGCTTGCTCCTCCGGTCCCCCTGGGAACGGGGGCCAGCAGAGGCTCAGAGGGGAAGACGGGGGGGGGGGGGGAAGACGCAGGCCCCCGGTGCCCCTTCCATGTGCCAGGTGCTGGTCGCTCTCCCTGCTGCCCCAGCGCCGACCTTCACTGGCACGGCTCAGGATGATGGGTTTAGGGCCGCATTCTGTCTCCCCACACAGCCTGGAGAGACAGCCCCATGCCGCCTCCTCAGTGTCGCAGGCATTTAAATTGCCGTTTTATTTAAATTTATGTCCGAGGATACGGGCGGAGAAAGGGCCATTTCAAAGTCAGTTTCTGCTTTATGGCTTTACGGGGGATCACATCAGGCAGCTGGTGGAAATATCTTGCTGCTCCCAGCACCATAGAGCATCACGTGGGTGGTACGGGCTCTGGCTGTCCCGGAGAAGAGATTCTGTCTCCCAGCCGGGGAGCATTTTGTACCTCAGTTCCGAGCTGAGCCCTGTCTCTCTTCTAGACTGAGTCCTGACCCCAGTCCCAGACTGAGCCCTGATCCCAGCCCCAGGGTGAACCTTGATCCCAGCCCCAGACTCAGCCCTAATCCTAGCCCCAGGCTGAGCCTTGATCCCAGGCCCAGGGTGAGCCTTGATCCCAGTTCCAGATTCAGCCCTGGTCCCAGCCCCAAGCTGAGCCCTGATTCCAGCCCCAGACCAGCCCTGATCCCAGCCCCAGACTCAGCCCTGATCCTAGCCCCAGGCTGAGCCTTGATCCCAGCCCCAGACTCAGCCCTGACCTGCCCATATTAATGAATTAACATTAACTCTTTTATGAAGTCGTGCTATTGCTTATGAGGGTGGTAGGTTTAACTGAGACTTACAGGCTCACGAACATCTCTGGGCTGACCTCCTATGCAAAAGGCACAGCTCTGAATGTGTCATGGTTCCAGGCAGCTGATCTCCACAGCTGGAGGAACATCTGTCCACATACCACGAGCTGATGAGGGCAGAAACGGTTGGCTGCTCCTGACACCCCTTCCTCCTGCATAGAACAGCAGTGGAAGCCCAGAGCACCCTGGGCAGGGCACCTGAGGGCCAGACTTGGGGAGGCAGGGGAGGCTGGGGGAGGCAGGAAGAGGCTGGGGAGGCATTTGTCAAGATCAGAGGCTGTGTGCCTCTGGCATGCTGCTCCCCCTCTCTGGGCCCCCCTCCCCTTACTACAGTCATAATGACGTTTTGATCAATGACGGACTGCACACACGACAATGGTCCCATGAGAATCGTACCACGTAGCCTAGGTGTGTAGGAGGCTGTACCATCTGCGTGTGTGTGACTGTGATGTTCCCAGAATGACGAAGTTGCCTACTGTCGCATTTCTCAGAAGGCGTCTGCATGGTCGAGTGCCATGTGACTGATTAACAAGGTCCGTGCACTGTGTACTCCCCTCCCTGCTGGTCGGACTCTGGTGGGAGGATTGGTGTTGCCTGGAGCGGCTAGAGGTGCACTTTGACGGCTGAGCCGCGTGCACTCTGGGCTTGAGAAGCGCAGATCTGAGGGCCTCCTGGCGTCTCCGCAGCAAGAGAGGTGAGGTCAGACCGGCAGAGACACGCCCTCACAGCTGGCTGGGCTCGAGACTGAAGCCTGCTGGGAACCTGAGCCCGAGACTGGGCAAGGCCGAGCCCTTCCTTCTGGCTCTCTCCAGGCCCTGCTCACGGCTCCCCGGTCGTCACAGCCTAATGGGACCTCAGCCTCCTGCTCTGGGGC
Source organism: Equus asinus (assembly GCF_041296235.1). NCBI lineage: Eukaryota > Metazoa > Chordata > Mammalia > Perissodactyla > Equidae > Equus > Equus asinus. The sequence continues at coordinate 11,926,066 of NC_091799.1, forward strand.
AGCGCCGTTAATGTCAGCCTCGTCTGCGACCCAGCACCATCTCCACCCACAGGCTCCAGGGGCTTGAGGCTCCCCAGCAGTGCCCAGAGGCCCGACTTGGGGCCCAGGGTGCTCAGGGGTCACTCACACCCACGGGGCGGTTCTGGATCCTCTGCCAAAGGGATTCCTCAGAATATGACCTGGTGCTTCCACCTGGAGGTCACCATGAGAAGAGGGCGCAAGACAGGCCTCACCCAGCCTCCCCTGCCTCCCCCTGCCTCCCCTTGTCCCCCTGCCTCCTCCTGCCTCCCCCAGCCTCCTGCTGCCTCCCCTGCTTCTCCCAGCATCCCCCTGCCTCCACCTGCCTCCCCCTGCCTCCGAATACCTCCTCCAGCCTCCCCCTGCCTCCCCTGCCTCCCCCTGCCTTCTCCTGCCTCCCAAACCTCCCCCTGCCTCCGAATACCTCCTCCAGCCTCCCCCTGTCTCTCCCAGCCTCCTCATGTTGGCTCCTGACTTTGGCCACAAAGGCCTGGCTGCGCTGAGACGAGACTCAACCAGAGCCTGTGGTGGGGGCAGCGGTGGACGAACCTGGGAAGGTGTGAGAACCTGCTGACTGAGCTCTGCCGGGGAGGCCGCGACCGATGCAGATGGAGTCGGGGTTGGAAATGAGCGGAAATGCTGCCTGGCGCCCAGGCCCTCCAGGGAGGAGCAAGGGGCTTCTCCCGGGCTCTAGAGGGCGCAGTGCCCGGGCACCAGCACCCTGCGCCTTGTCCTGACTGGGAGGCCCGCCTCAGCGTCCCTATCTGTGGTTTTCGGCTCAGGGACTGGCGGTAAGGGATCTGAGTGGACCCCAGCCCTGCATCCTGACCAGCAGCTCCCCAAGTGCATCTCCTGGGTTGGGCTTTCTGGTGAGGGTCCTTTGGGGTGATGTGCCCCACTGTGAGCGGTCTGAGGCTCTGGGCTGGGGGCCTGAGGTCACCAGCAGGGCCAGTGCAGCAGATTCGGGAGTGTGGCCACACACTGCAACCTTGGTTCTGTCCTTGCCAGCTCTGGCCTCACTTGGGGAGGCACAGAGATTCCCGGGGTTCACCCCTACACTGCTGACAACTCGCCAAGTCCAGGGGAGACTCATCTTTGGGCCTCCACAGTCTTTGGCCCTTCAGTCTTTCTTTTAGTCATTCAACAAACATTCCTTGAGGGCCTAGCTGGTGCAGGACCCAAAATACCTACCTGCTTGGAGCAGAGAACCCCACTGCAAGGGGAGGGGTGATAAGGAGTAAACAGATAAACAAAAGAAGGCAACTAGAGGTGGAGAAAGATAAGACAATCAGGCCGGGTAAGTTTGCTGCGGGGGCCCAGGTTCTGAGTGTGGGGGCCCTGGTGCCTCCGCCAAGGGGGGATATTTGCACTGGGACCTGAATAGCAGGGGTGCCATCACATGAGGTCTGGGGAAAGCGTCCAGGCAGAGAGGAGGCCAAAAGGCCGGGGCAGGACCAAGGCTAGTCCCCTCCTCCCCTTTTCTGTGGGAGGAATTGGGGAAACTTTCAGGGGCCGGCGTGCTGGGGAATTGTGCACAGGAGGTGTTGCCTGTCAGCCAAGCTCTTGGCTGGATCACTGAGTCAGACTTCTTTAGAGCTGAAATGAGAAAATCGACGTGGAAGCATCCAGAAGCTTCCTGGCCCATTGCAGGAGCTCAGCTGTTCTGTTTTGTGTTCTGAAACACCTGACCCCAAGGAGTCTCGCAGCCACTTCCAGTGAGAGAGCGAGACGAGGGCCCCGTGCGTCTCGGTGGGCCTGGCCCGGGAGGGGGACGTCCATTCATCGTGGGAAGGTGTCTGCAGAGTGCCAGGTGTGCCAGCTACGGCTGGGGCCGGGACACACCAGTGGCACACGGGACGCTGTCCCTGCCCAAAGGGCCCTACAGGCCACGGGGCGACGGATGTGACTGCCCCACAACCCCTCATCCCAGGAGCATCCGGCTGATCCCGGGGGTCAGGAGCACCTTCTGGAGGGAGTCTGAAGCCGAGGTCTGGAGGACGAGAGGCGCTAACTGGGGAAGGCGAAGAGATCCCGGACGAGGGGAGAGGGGAGCATTTTGTTTCCTGGCAGAAAAGTGTTTGAAGCCATTGGGAGGGCCGTGTTGAGAGGGTGGTGTGGAAAAGTGAGTTCTGGAGAAGGCGGCCACACTCGCTTTCCCCACGGACTGTCCTCATTTTCTGCTGCCCGACGCCCACACTGCCACTGTCCCTTTTCTGCTGCCTGGAGGCAGGGGGGCTCCGGGTTGGGTCCCCGCCATGGGCAGGGCCAGCATGGGGTTAGTAGCCAGGTCTGTGGTGGGAGATGGGCGGGGGCGCGTGTCCTGCTCAGGAGTAGGGCTGGGCTGGGGCTGCAGTTGAGACGGATGGGGGAGCGCTGTAAACCTCACAGGCTGAACCCCTCCATGCAGGGTGGGCGGTCTCCACTTGGAGCTGCTCACACTCACATGCATGAGCAGTGCACACACGTGCACACGTGCATGCACAGAGCACACACAGATGCATTTACACACAGAAGCACACACGTGCTCATGCCTACACACAGGTAGACAAATGCATGCACACGCGCATGCACAGAGCACACACAGATGCATTTACACACAGAAGCACACACGTGCTCATGCATACACACAGGTAGACGAATGCATGCACACGCACACACAGATGCATTTACACACAGAAGCACACACGTGCTCATGCATACACACAGGTAGACGAATGCATGCACACGCGCATGCACAGAGCACACACAGATGCATTTACACACAGAAGCACACACGTGCTCATGCATACACACAGGTAGACAAATGCATGCACACGGAGGCACACATATGCAACACACATTCATACACACGGGCACATGTACACAGGCACACTGAGAATGCATATGTGCACATCCATGTGTTCACTCACACACGAATGCACACACAGGCACACATACACACATACACGCGCAGGCCCTCAGGCCCACGTCTTCCGAAGGAACCGAGGAGCCCCCGTCAAGCCCCTCCTCCTTCCCAGGGCTGGGAGATGCTGGTTCAGAGGGGAGGCCCGGCCCCCTCATCCGTTTGCTCCTAACGGAGCGAGTGACGCACTGTAGCCTGTCCAGTGTGGCCCTGGCAGATGTCATGCAAAAGGAAAGGGAGCAGCTTTCAACTTTCTCGCCCTGAAAGCTCAGCCCCCCGGCCCCCGTCCCGCACCCCAGTGCCAGACAATCGGGGACCTGGGAACCAGGCGGGCGCCTGACTGACAGCCATCTCTCACCTCTGATGGTGTTACCTCTTGTTTCCCCCAGCATGACACTGCAGATTGAACATCTGACAGCGGAGAGAATGAGCCTGTCCCCTTCACGTCTTTCTTGCAGAGCCCACTGATGTCCACGTGATGCCACCTTCCCCCCTCTATCTCTGAGGTCCCCCCTAATTGCTGGGCTGTGCAAATTTGGGATCCCAGCAATGATGTCCAAAAGGCAAATTTAGGTTTATACAAGAAGAGGGTCCTAGTGGGTGGTGGGTGTCCCGTCCCCAGTGAGGTGGGGGTATCAGCAAGGGGCCTACCGCACCTGGCATGTCACTGAACCCCACTCTGTGGCTGTCACTGTAGGGAGAAAGGTCCTAGAGAGGCAGGTCCGGAGTCTCAGGGTGAAGACAGATGCTTCCCCCAAGCTCAGCTGGTTCAGAGGACCCTGGCCGCCCACAGCCCTGCAGCCACTGGGTGGAGAGCCTCCTCCCCAAATGACCAGGGTGACCTGTCCCAAGGGTGCAGACAGGGACCTTGATGCACCTAAACACGTGTCACCTGCCCAGCGCTGGCTCCCAGAGGTGTTGCTAGGGATCTCTAAAAGATGTTTAAAAGTAGGGAGAAAAAGCCCAAACCCATCCTTTCAACACTTAGCTGCAGCCACGTGAGCTGAGCTTTTGGTGGCTGCATAGAACTCAAGCCTTATATTCTTTTCTTTTTTTTTTTTGTGGAAGACTGGCCCTGAGCTAACATCTGTGCCCATCTTCCTCTATTTTACACGTGGACCACCTTCCACAGCATGGCTTGATAAGTGGTCTTAGGTCCACGCCTGGGATCAGAACCAGCAAACCCCGGGCTGCCGAAGCGGAGGGCATAACCTTAACCACTGTGCCACCGGGCCGGCCCCAATATGTTCTTTTGTTTTTTGAGGTCCACGTGCCAGAGAGAGGCAGGCACGGGGCTTCCTCATGCCCTGGAAGGCTGTTGGTCCACGGTATTTCTCAGGGTGTCTCTGCCACGGCTGGACCCCTCCTTGGGGCACTGGCCCATGCAGGCCGCAGGAGTGAAGAGGCCGGACGCCCTCTGGGTGGACCTGGGTGGGGCGGAGGTGAGCGGGGGCCTGGCAGGGACGCGGGCTGTGGTCCATTATGAAGTCCCGCACTCTGTCCGCACTTGTCCATCCACACCATTCCCAGTGCGCCTGCACCAAGGGCTTCAGGGAAGGTGTGCGATGGGCAGGGCCTAGCCGGGGTCCAGGCGCAGCTGCAGGGCGGGGAACCCGGCTGCCCACTCGCTGGTGGGCTGACTCCTTCAAGCTCCAAGCAGCCCCCGAGGGCCATGCTCTGCCCCAGGCGCCTCCATTTATCCTCTGTCAAACCGGATACCCGAGGCTCCCGCAATGGGCTGCCTTGCGGCGTTGGCAGACACTGCCTGGCCCGCAGTAGTGACAGGTGTCACCACGTTCCTGCTACTGTTCCTCTCCTCCTGCCCACACGGCACATACGCAGGGCTCAGAGTCCAGGGCAGGGGTTCTGCGCCTTCCCAGAATCCCTGAGGAAGCTTTGGATCCATCGAAGGGGGTGACTTTTGTGCCCAGCGGAGCTGAGGACGGCCTGGAACTCGGGGTCCTGCATGCTCTGTGTTGGGGGCTGCAGCCCCTTGTCTTGCTCCCTGGGTAGGGCCCCCGCGAGCCCTGACGGCGCCTCTGTGCAGATTAGGAAAGAGGCCCTTCCTCCAGCACCAGGGCTCCTGCAGGCTGGATCTCGGACTCCCTAGCTCCTCAGTGGCACTCCGAGGGCCAGGCTGTGCCCACTGTGCCTGATGGGTCTGTCCACCCTGCCCCTGCCCAGGGACAGCTGCCCAGCCGTGGCTCTAGGAGGTCAACCACATGATCTCCATCCAGCCACTGGGAAGACTGCATTGGCCAGCAACCTGGACCGCGTCCACTCACCAACCTGTTTGCAGATGGCCAGCCCTGGGTCTCTGGGTGGATGGAGAACAGGGCACATCTTGTGAAGAAATCTGTGTCTCTACCTCCCAGGCACCTCCTAGGAGAGAGCCATATCCTGATGTCAGGCCTCCCTGGGCCTATGTTTTCACCAAGAAGTGACTCAGGGGCACTGGTGGGCCTGGGAGAAGTGGGTGCAGTGAAACCTGGGTGCTCGCTGAGCCCAGGCTCGAGCATTCGCCTCCACCACAGGGAGGCTCGGCCGTGGGGGCTAGGTTCAGGCTGGGTCAAGTCACCACTGGACCTCACGGGTCTCTCCCTGCCAGCTGCCAGCTGAGTGTGGTGAGCAGGCCCTTCTGGCACGGGGAGGCCGGGCACCAGAGATGGCAGTCAGGCAGGAACTGAGGTAGGGAGCCCCCAAAGGCGAGCACCAGCCTGGGCCACATCCCGTGTGGACCGTCACGAAGCTGGTGGAGCTCCCCCACCCCAGGCTGCGTCCTACCTGCCTCTTGCCTTCTGGACCCACTGAGTGGGCAGCCTGGGGGAGCATGGGGCACCTGGCGGGGGGGAGCTCGGGCTCTGACCAGGGGCTTCTCTCCGGCCTCAGTGTCCTCCCCTGTGAGGTGGGGCCCTCAGGCAGCCCCGAGCACCCAGATTTTCCTGCACCCATTTCTCCCAGGCCCACCAGTGCCCCTGAGCCACTTCTTGGTGAAAGACCCGTCTGCTCAGCCTGGGTGTCCTTCTCCATTGGCCCCCTGGGCTGGGGGCCTGCACCTGGAACTCCAGGTGCCTGTCGATGCCTGGGTCCGGGGCCCCTCGCTGCCTCCCTTGCTTTCCACACACCTGCCAGTGGCTAGCAGATGCCTTCCGGAACCTTCTGCAGCAACCGATCCCTTCTACCTCAAATTAGGTTTTATAAAAGTCTATCCTGCCAGCGGTTTCCTGCACAAACAGACCTCCATTAGCTAGTGTGGAGCAACAGCACTTCCCCACGTCTCCTTGGAACGGGCTCCGTCTCCGACACACGCAGCTTCAGAGCTGGCTTGTCACCATTTGCAGAGCGCCGGTTGCCAGTGGCCCTGGAGGCTGACCCCTCTACCCTCCACATGGCTCCGATGGGGCTGGGGCCTGGGTCCTGCATCTCTCCCTCTGGTGCCTGCACTTGGCTCTGCTTTTTGCACAACAGGAAGGAATTTCCGGAATTGCAGCAACGTGGTACCCAGTTTGGACGGCCGATTTGGCCTCAGTGCAAAGCATACTGTCCCTTTTCGGGTCACACGGTAAGGATGCCCCCTCTCCCTGGGCACTGGGCCTCTGGCAATGCCTGCGTGGGTGCCGTCAAGACCCTCCCCAATCCCACAGTTGTGTCCTGCTTGATTACCCCCATGTCTCGGAGGGAGAAGCCGAGGCCCGGGGTGTGTATGGGACTAGCCCACGGTCACTGGCAGAGCTGATGTCCAGAGCTGGCTGTGGACGGCAGACCTCAGGCTAGTGCTGGGAGCCCCGGGTCCCGATGCTCGTGTGTGCTGGCTGTCACCATTCTGCTGTTGTCAGGTTCTGGAGGGCCTCCGGAGACCCCCTACTCCGGGAGCCTGCCGGGACACCCTGCACACCCTGGGAAGCCAGCGAATGGGATTTCTCGGAAATTCGTAGTTAACTGGCATCTCTTCGGGAAGTTGGATGGGTCTTTTCACTACTTAAACCAAAATAAATTGCACGGGAGGTTATTGTTCCTGAATTTTTAAAACAATGCATTGGCATTTATCTGGCGTTTGTTTTGCTTTAGTTTTTCGTCTTCCTGCCTTCCTGTCGGGGGGTGCAGCTGTGGGCCGCCGGGCTGTGCGTGCAACCATCGGCTGATGCCGTCTAAATATTTTATTCACCTGTTACAAACAGGAAATGTAATCAGAGGCCCGATTACTAGCCACACTGGGAAGGGGAGCTCCCGGGGCGGGGTGGGGTCTCTTAATCTTCGGGATTTACGGCATTTGCGTTACAGAGCCGCAGGCAGCAGGCTTTTAATTCTTTTTGGACTAGCACGGAGGCAAAGATTTCTGAAGATGTGAAATTCCCGGGCTCACACGACATCCATTGACATTTTAATAGAATTTTAAAATCCAGCCCTTCTGGTTGGCTTTGAGTCACCAGGATGGAAACCACAGAGAAGTTCCAGGAGGAAGCAGGGACGCAGCTGTGGGAGCAGTGAGGGGACGGAGGAGAACTCGTTTTGGAAACAATGGAGGAAAACAGAGCCAGGAGCCCAGCCGGGCTGTCAGTCAAACCCCAAGAGAGTGTGGTTCGTTCTCCCCAAGCAGCCCTGGGTGGATTCGCCCTTCCAAGTCCTTCCTTTTCCTTCTGGGGCACAGGAGCTACTTGTCTCAGGTAGGGTGTCTACCCGGCAGCTGGTCCGCACTGGGAAAGACCCTGGGCGCCTGTGTGTGAGGATGCTGGGTCTTCTGGATGGGAAAGGTCAAGGCCTGTGTCTGTCTGGGTAGCTCCTGGTGTGGGGTCACACTTCCCACGCCGGTGCAGACATTAAGGTGTGAGTGCACCTGTCAGGAGCCCTGGATCTCATACAGAGCAGGTGGCATTTAGAGGAACCCCCTCACCTGCAAGACCAAGGTCTGGCCAGCTTAGTTCCGCCGGTCCTGGGGTGGGGACAGGCCAGCGCTGCGGGTGAGCGTGGCCAGGCGAGAGGTGTGTGGACCCCACTCCCCATTCCCTGTCTTTACTCCTCACTCCGGGGGGCTGCTCCTTCCCTGATTCGAGAGCCTCCTGGGGACCTGCCGTGGCAGCTAGGCCCCGAGGAGCAAGGCTGGAGATAGAGCGGGCTGGGGCCGGCTCCGGCCTCCTGGTGCTTCTGCTTTGTCCTCCCAGATGTGACTGATCCCGCCTGGCTGAGGCTCCGCAGGGAAGCGGGCCCCCACTGCCCGCCCCCTGGCCTGTGCGCCCGGACACTGGGCCCCGTACCTCGACCTGCCACACTCCTCAGACGTCCCAGGCAGTGTCTTTTATGACTGATGGTTACTCCTGGAATCTTAAAAAGTAGCTCAAGCAATCCATACTCGTCACAGAAACATGAGAAAATGCAGGAAAGTGAGGAGAAGGAAGGGCAGACATCTGGACTCTGCCCAGAAATAGCCTCATGACGGGTTTGGCATAGGGACTTCTGGACTTTTCTATGTGCTTCATAAACTCAAACGTGTACTTTTACAAAATGATGCTCTGCACACTTCTGCTGCCTGCCCTTCCCTGTCTAGTCTGCAGTGATCACGTGTCTGTGTTTGCGCTGGGACACGTGCTTTATTAATAGAGTCATGATAATCTGTTACGAGTCAGCACCATTATTCACATAACCGTTCTTCTGTTGTTGAAAATTAGGTTATTTTCAGTTTTAACTTTCATAGACAACACTGAGGTGGAGAAGGTGTGTTCCTGGGTGTTTGTGAGCCCGCCGATCACGCACAGCGCCTTGGGAGGTTAGGGATGTGCCTGGAGCTGCTTGCGGCAAGAGGCTTCTCAGACCAGCGTTTGCTGCAGGGGCCGGCACAGAGCTCAGAGCTCATCCCGGGGCTTCCATATACAGCTGTGCGGGTTGCACACTGCATTTCTCCAGGGGGTGCTGTCTGTTGAGACACGATGTCAATGGTGTTGCCCAGAGTTGTGCGTGGTGGTGGACCAGCTGGGAAAGGCTGGCTGTGGGAGGACCTTGAGATTCCCCGACCCCGGGGGACCGGGATTGTGAGCAGGTAGAGAGGCAAGATGCCGGCGTGGGTCAACCACGCTTCCTCCCCGGGTTTGGAGGGTGTGCTTGTCCTCAATTTCCTTCACCTGTCCCTACCCTGATGATGTGGACTCGGGGCCAGAAGTCGTTGGCCATACTGGCATAGAAAGTTCTGGATGAGGAGTGAGGGCCCTCTCTGGCTGAGTGGAGTCTCTGTCCTTGGGGCTTGGCTCCCCACGTCGGCCTTCCCCTCTTGTGGCTTTTCTCATAGCCTCCGTCCTGGACGCTCCCCACTTTCGCCTCCTGTCCAGCTCGGGCTCATCCTCCAGCCCCAGGCCACAGCCCTCCTGGAGGCCCCTGTGACTGGCCCTCCCAGGGGGGCCCCGGACACTAGGGAGCTCTGATGGTTGAGCAGGGGGAGTGTCGGGTCCATGGACGTCTTCCCGCTGCGCCCTGAGCCCCTGGAGTTCCTGGCCCCCTGCCCTCAGGCTCCAGCCCCCACAGGGCCTGCTGCATGAGGGGGCCCGAGACGCGCTGGCTGAGTGAGCAAGGGAGGCCAAGGTCACAAGCCCACGCCCAAGGTCATCATGTCTTATTCTTGCAGGCATGTGGTTTGTGGAGCGAGGAGCGGAAGTGGCGGCCAGCATCCTCTGCAGCAGCCACTGTCTGCTGACCACATGCCGCATGGTCGGACCCTGCTCCGCCCGCCCTGGACAGGCCTCACTTGACCCCACCACAGCCCTGGGTGGTGGGACGTAACTGTCCCTGGGGGGAGAGCTGCCGGCTTTCAGTCCAGAGAGGGTGGGTGCCCCTGCGGCTGGGGATGGTGATTTCGGGGGCCCCGGACCTCTGCATCTCCTGCTCCTTTACTGGGAGTGTCCACAACACAGCAACGACAAGAAGCGTATGACAGGCATGGCTGGAGCTCGGGAAACCCCAGCCCATCTGGGGACGCATGGCTGCAGAGTCCCACAACCTAGAACAGTCCAGCCCCTGCTGTGTGTCCAGCAGTCTGGCCGTGACCTCAGACGGTGTCCAGCTGTCTGGTTCACTCCGCTGACGAGGGTGGAGGTCAGGAGCAGGCTGCCCCTGGTTGGCTTGGCCTCCCCCCATGGCCTGTTCCCAGCACTCATGTCTGGCTCTGGCTTCAGCTCCCTGCACCTTCTGAGGGTGGCCAGAGTGTGCCAGGAGCTGGGTCACCATGGTGACAGGCCAGGTCCTGCCCTCCCCCTTGTGGGACGAGGGGGGTGCCATTGAGGCCTTCCTCAATGCTTGTCACCCTTGGGCCTGGCCTGACCACGGGCTGTGACAGTCCTCTCTCGGACCCTGGTCGGCTGGATGCTGGATTGGTGGACACTGCACCTGCCCCCAGCAAGCCCGTGATGGGGGATGGGGGATGGTGGGGTGGTACTTTCAGTGCCTTCCATCGGGCAGAGTTGCTGGTCTTGGGGTAAGATTTCCTGCCCCCACCCAGCATTTCTCCTGCCCCCTCCCTGCTGAAGGTGACCCTGAGGCCCGAGGGAGGGAACTGGTGTGGGGTGCTGTGGGGACCCAGGAAGGGTGGGGCCAGAGAGGTTTGCTGTTAGGGAGAAAAGTCGGACCTGGGAGAAGAGCCTGCTGTCACCCATCCTGGTGGCCACCACCCAGCGCCGTGTGGAGGGCTGCTCTGCCCCTTCGCTGACGCCCGAAGTTCGGAACCTGCGTTTTGCCTTCCCTGTCCAGACGGCCCGTAGGAGCCCGTCCGCACTGGGTTTCCGCTGCTTCCCTGGGAAAGGAGCCCTCCCCTGGGCCAGTCTTTCCCGCTAAAGGCAGGCACAGCGCCGTCTGTGTGACGCAGGTGAAAAGCTCAGCTCTGGCCAGAGTTTGGAATTGGGCACACACATGCACACGCTCATGCATGCCCACAGACGTACACATGCCCAACCACACCCGTGTGCACACGCATCCACACACACGTGCCTCCTACATGCACACACATGTACACACACGCACCCCACGCCCATGCACACACACACGCACCCACAGTGTGAAGCCAAGGGGCTCCCACAGGAACACTGTTAGGTGGCGTCCACCCTGGGAGGCAGCTCTCTGTCCACACAGGCTCAGGCCACAGCTCGGGAAATGGCCCCTGATGGCACGTCCCCTCCAGCCTGAGGGTCCTTCCGGAAGGTGGCTTCGTTCCGGACCGTCCCCATTTCCAGCTGTGTTAGGGCTGCTCGGAGCCTTGAACCCAGCGTTTCCTGACTTCCCGGAGCGCGGAGGCCGGGAGAGGCTCCCGTGAGGAGGTGCCGAGGCCCCAGTTTTAATTAAATGCGAGCCCCTGGAGGGGGCTCCATCTATCCATCCATCCAATCATCCAATCATCCACCCATCCACCCATCCATCCATCTATCCATCCAATCATCCAATCATCCAATCATCCATCCATCTTTTAAGCAGTTGGTCAAATTACTTCATCTTTCTGGCTTTAATTTTCTCCTTTGTGAAAAAAGAATCAAGACGCCCATCTCACACAATTGTTGTGAAGACTACGTTAGATGATGTGAGGGAGACAGCAGACTCGGAACGGTGCTAGGCCGTGGTGGCGGGTAGGGTAGCTTGGGTTATTGTTTGTGGAGCTGCTCCAGCGTGTTGGGCTTTCCAGCATGGTCCCTAAGAGCCTGGGGCTGGAGTCGGACAGGCCTGGGTTTGTCTTGGCTCTGGCTCCTGGTTTGTAACCTTGGTAAGTTCTTGATCCTCTTTCAACTCTGGTTTCTTCACCTGGAAAGGGGGCTAGTGACTCCTTTTTAAGACTTGGTGAGACAATTAGGTGAGGTATTTGAGGTGCTTAGTCCCGTACTAGGCCCTTAGTCAAATACATAGCCCTGGGTCGGCTATGCACTGTGTCCACCAAGGAGACTGTTTATAGTCATCGTCATCGTCTATTCAACAGACGTTTATCGAGTGCTGTCATGGGCTGAATTATGTCCCCTCGAAAACTCATACGTGGAGGTCCTAACCCCCAGGACCCCAGAATGTGTTTGTATTTGAAGATGGGCCCTTTAGAGAGGTGATTGAGTTAAAATGAGGTCATTAGGGTGGGTTCTGATCCGATCCGACTGGTGTCCTATAACAAGAGGAGATGAGGACACAGACACACCCAGAGGAAAGCTGTGAGGACACAGGGAGGGGTGGCCATCTACAAGCCGAGGAGGGAGTCCTCCGAAGGGCCAGCCCTGCTGGACGTGTGCCCCGGACAGAGACAGAGTTCCTCCTCCCGCTGTGGGTGTGCTGCGAGCGACTCCCAGATCTGCTCTGTGCTCGGCATGCGCATGTTCCATGCATCCTTAGCGCGCAGTCTCTGTGCCCCTTCCAGCTGTGGGAGCCATGACTCAGCCTTCTCTTGGGAGCTCTTTCTCTGCCCGAGGGGGAGGCAGGCCAGCGGGCAGGTGTTGACAATTGCCTGCTAGAGCTGCAGGGATGGGGGTCATGGAGGGGTGCCTGACCCTGGGGAGCGAGGTGTCGCAGAGAGCTGGAAATGGGGGGAGGGGAAGATGCAATTGGGGATGGCCAGGAGGTCTTCTAAGTGCTGGCTTTCATGCTTTTTGGACTGTAGCCACCATCTCAGTTAGCCTTCACCGAGCAGTTAGCCGGCTGACACTCTGTGCTGTAAAGCACCCCGACTCGGTGCATGATTCTAGGGCTCACTCATGTGGCTGGAGCAATCTGGGGGTCCTCGAGGTCACTGCCTGTGCACCGAGGAACCAGGGCCTCTGTCTCGACGACAGTGGGGCCCTGTGGAAGGGCCTTACGCCGGGAACGTGCTGGGGCTCCTGGCAGAAACTTCTCGCTGGAGACAGCCTGGAGCCTGCATGGAGGCGGGGCCAGGCTGGGCAGGAGAGAGGCCTCAGAGGGCAGGAGGGTCACGGGCGGTGCGTGCTGGCCCTCGGGTCCTCGCTCATCTCCAGCAGTTCTCGATGAATCCTGAGGATCCTCGGTCTCCCAGGTGGGAGCTCCGCCCTGGATGGCCGTGCCGCTGGACCAGAGGTTCTGAGGCGTGTCCTCCTTTCCCAGGCATTTCTCAGATCCCCTTACAGTTAGGGCAGGCTGCTGGCTGGCTCTGGCTGGGGCTGAGGGCAGAAGTGATGCATGTCACTTCCAGGATGAGTTCCCTTGCCGTCCCTCCCCTGCCATAGTGACCCTGAAGGCGTGCGCTTGGGTACGGGGCCACAGAAGGGCCCAGACGGGGTTTCTGAGTCTCAGCTTGGGCGGAACTGCCCTGACAGCTGCTGGCCACAGCAAACGGGACAGCAGAAAGTTGGCTCAGGAGGTAAGCCACGAGACTTCTTGGCTGCCTGTTACATCAGCAGAGCCTGTCCCGTCCTGACTAATATGGTGGTGTTGGTCCAGGGACCCTCTGTTGGGAAGAGGTACTGGGTCTCCTGATGCTTCTGGTGAAGTGGCACAAATGGAACCCCTCCCCCTGCAGACGGCCTCTGGCCAGGCGCAGGGCTCCACGGGAGCTGGAAACTGGACAGGGGAGTTCTGATCTGTGATGTGAGAGTTGGGGTTCCTGGTGAGACCCTGGGTATCAGCATGAGGGTTCAGGGTCAGGAGCAAGGATCAGCCACTAGAAGAAGGATCTGCAGAGGACCAGCGAGTCCCGGGAGAGGGGGCTTCAATGCGTGCCCCTCCCTGGCACCTCTGCAGGGGCTCTGGGGGGCGGCTCCTGCCTGCAGCGCTGCAGTGCAGAGAATTCCCAGAACACAGCCGCGGGGGCTAAATGTCTTCCCCCCAGGAGGCCCAGATCCTTGCTTACACACTGTGTTTTCTAGAAATGGACCTTTTTTTTCTCTTTTGCATTAAAAACATGAGCAACCTGCTCACAATAATAATGGATGAAGCCTGCACGCCAACAGCCTTGCTATTAGTGGAGGTGGTAGAATTTAAAGTGTTGTCTGCAAGCAAACCGACCGCTTTCATTACAGATAATTTATTCCGGATTAGATCAGAGGAAGAGTTTACGAGGTTTAAAGACATACACACATACACACACGTGTGCGTGCTCGCCATGCCCGTATGTACGGATATTTATATATCCTCTCTTTGCTCAAGAACAAATGATAAATTATTCACAGCAGTGCGCCGGAAACCCATGGGCAGGCTTGCGGGCGGTCGGTGGGGAGGGCTGGCGGGGAGTGGGGGGCCGCTGGAGCCGGGGGGCGGGGGCGCTGGGGTGGAGGTGCTTGGTCCTTTCGCGTGGATGGTGTAGACGTGGCCGGGAGAGTTCCCAGCGGGGCTGGACCCACAGTCTGTGTCCTCAGTCATCTTTGCTCTGGGCCTTTTCATGAGCTGAAGACAAACAGCCAGCGATTTGTGCTTCTGGCTGGCGTTTAGGTGGGAAGATGCCCCGGGGGAGGCTCTGAGGAATCCGTGCCTCGGGGACTCCAGGGGCTCAGAGCCCAGGAAGATAGGAGCCTTTGCCTCTTGAGGGCAGTGTAGGGTTTGCAAAGGCCTTCTGTCATTTCTGACAAATTGACTGGATACAGTAATTTTACAATTTTACAAATTACCGGATCTGATGGCCTGGCTTTGAACCCTGGCCCAGCACTTAACGGCTGTGTGATCTTGGCAAAGTTCCTAACCTCTCTGTGCCTCCGTTTTCTCCTCCGCAAAAATGAGGGTGGTAATCATGCTGCCCTGCCTCCTAGGGTTGTCGTGAAGATTAAAGAGCACACTGTGTGCAGTGTTCAGCCCCGGCCAGGCAGGGAGGCAGCACTGGAGAGCTGAGTGTCATCGGCGTCAACAGCTTCCGTTTTTGTGGAGGAAATGAGTCTTGGAGGAGGGGGTGAGTTATTGAGGTGCCCAGGCTATACGGGCTGGACTTGACCCTCAGCTTCTGCCCAGCCCGTGTCCCGTTGGGTCTACCCGGGCCACATTCTGGCACCATGGGTGTTGCCCCCGCCCCCAGCCTGTCCCCTGCTCTGTCCTCTTGGGGCTCAGGTCCATCAAGGAGGCTCCCCTGGGCCTGGCCTCCCCATTAAAATGAGCCCTTCCCATCTGGTCCTTCAGGGCCTGCCACGCAGGAGCAGTCACTGTGCAGCCCTCTGAGGCCAAAGGTGTCCTAGGTGTGGCCCCAAATCCTTGACTGCCCAGCCAGGGCCTGTGCCCCATGGATAAACTGGCATCCAGGAACTCAGACCTGAGGAGGGCCAATTGGTGTGTGCGTGTGTGTACATGCGTGCATGTGTGTGTCAGTGTGCACACGCCTGTGTGTAGGTATCTGTGTACATGTGTGCGTGCATTTGTGTGTGCCTGCATGCCTGTGTCTGTGTGCACACGCCTGTGTGTGCATGCGTGTGTGCCTGCATGCATGTGTCTGTGTGCACACGCCTGTGTGTGCATGTGTGTGTGCCTGCATGCATGTGTCTGTGTGCACACGCCTGTGTGTGCATGTGTGTGCCTGCATGCATGTGTCTGTGTGCACACGCCTGTGTGTGCATGCGTGTGTGCCTGCATGCCTGTGTCTGTGTGCACACGCCTGTGTGTGCATGCGTGTGTGCCTGCATGCATGTGTCTGTGTGCACACGCCTGTGTGTGCATGCGTGTGCCTGCATGCATGTGTCTGTGTGCACACGCCTGTGTGTGCATGTGTGTGTGCCTGCATGCATGTGTCTGTGTGCACACGCCTGTGTGTGCATGTGTGTGCCTGCATGCATGTGTCTGTGTGCACACGCCTGTGCGTGCATGTGTGTGTGCCTGCATGCATGTGTCTGTGTGCACACGCCTGTGCGTGCATGTGTGTGTGCCTGCATGCATGTGTCTGTGTGCACACGCCTGTGTGTGCATGTGTGTGTGCCTGCATGCATGTGTCTGTGTGCACACGCCTGTGTGTGCATGCGTGTGCCTGCATGCATGTGTCTGTGTGCACACGCCTGTGTGTGCATGTGTGTGTGCCTGCATGCATGTGTCTGTGTGCACACGCCTGTGCGTGCATGTGTGTGTGCCTGCATGCATGTGTCTGTGTGCACACGCCTGTGCGTGCATGTGTGTGTGCCTGCATGCATGTGTCTGTGTGCACACGCCTGTGCGTGCATGTGTGTGTGCCTGCATGCATGTGTCTGTGTGCACACGCCTGTGTGTGCATGTGTGTGTGCCTGCATGCATGTGTCTGTGTGCACACGCCTGTGTGTGCATGTGTGTGTGCCTGCATGCATGTGTCTGTGTGCACACGCCTGTGTGTGCATGTGTGTGTGCCTGCATGCATGTGTCTGTGTGCACACGCCTGTGCGTGCATGTGTGTGTGCCTGCATGCATGTGTCTGTGTGCACACGCCTGTGTGTGCATGTGTGTGTGCCTGCATGCATGTGTCTGTGTGCACACGCCTGTGTGTGCATGTGTGTGTGCCTGCATGCATGTGTCTGTGTGCACACGCCTGTGCGTGCATGTGTGTGCCTGCATGCATGTGTCTGTGTGCACACGCCTGTGCGTGCATGTGTGTGTGCCTGCATGCATGTGTCTGTGTGCACACGCCTGTGCGTGCATGTGTGTGTGCCTGCATGCCTGTGTCTGTGTGCACACGCCTGTGTGTGCATGTGTGTGCCTGCATGCATGTGTCTGTGTGCACACGCCTGTGTGTGCATGCGTGTGTGCCTGCATGCATGTGTCTGTGTGCACACGCCTGTGTGTGCATGTGTGTGTGCCTGCATGCCTGTGTCTGTGTGCACACGCCTGTGTGTGCATGTGTGTGCCTGCATGCATGTGTCTGTGTGCACACGCCTGTGCGTGCATGTGTGTGTGCCTGCATGCATGTGTCTGTGTGCACACGCCTGTGTGTAGGTATCTGCGTACATGTGTTTGTGCATGTGTGTGTGCCTGCATGCATGTGTCTGTGTGCACACGCCTGTGTGTGCATGTGTGTGTGCCTGCATGCATGTGTCTGTGTGCACACGCCTGTGTGTGCATGTGTGTGCCTGCATGCATGCGTCTGTGTGCACACGCCTGTGCGTGCATGTGTGTGTGCCTGCATGCATGCGTCTGTGTGCACACGCCTGTGCGTGCATGTGTGTGTGCCTGCATGCATGTGTCTGTGTGCACACGCCTGTGTGTGCATGTGTGTGTGCCTGCATGCATGTGTCTGTGTGCACACGCCTGTGTGTGCATGTGTGTGCCTGCATGCATGTGTCTGTGTGCACACGCCTGTGTGTGCATGTGTGTGCCTGCATGCATGTGTCTGTGTGCACACGCCTGTGTGTGCATGTGTGTGCCTGCATGCATGTGTCTGTGTGCACACGCCTGTGTGTGCATGTGTGTGCCTGCATGCATGTGTCTGTGTGCACACGCCTGTGTGTGCATGTGTGTGTGCCTGCATGCATGTGTCTGTGTGCACACGCCTGTGTGTGCATGTGTGTGTGCCTGCATGCATGTGTCTGTGTGCACACGCCTGTGCGTGCATGTGTGTGTGCCTGCATGCATGTGTCTGTGTGCACACGCCTGTGCGTGCATGTGTGTGTGCCTGCATGCATGTGTCTGTGTGCACACGCCTGTGTGTGCATGTGTGTGTGCCTGCATGCATGTGTCTGTGTGCACACGCCTGTGTGTGCATGTGTGTGCCTGCATGCATGTGTCTGTGTGCACACGCCTGTGTGTGCATGTGTGTGCCTGCATGCATGTGTCTGTGTGCACACGCCTGTGTGTGCATGTGTGTGTGCCTGCATGCATGTGTCTGTGTGCACACGCCTGTGTGTGCATGTGTGTGCCTGCATGCATGTGTCTGTGTGCACACGCCTGTGTGTGCATGTGTGTGTGCCTGCATGCATGTGTCTGTGTGCACACGCCTGTGTGTGCATGTGTGTGTGCCTGCATGCATGTGTCTGTGTGCACACGCCTGTGTGTGCATGTGTGTGCCTGCATGCATGTGTCTGTGTGCACACGCCTGTGTGTGCATGTGTGTGCCTGCATGCATGTGTCTGTGTGCACACGCCTGTGTGTGCATGCGTGTAGGCATCTGTGTACACATGTATGAGCATGTGTGTATGTGTGTGCACGGTCTCTCTTCCAGCCGCTCATGTTTCAGCCAGGCCTGGGGGAAGTGTTTGGTCCCGAGGGCCTGGGTGGGGATTTGCTGTCAGGGCACAGCTGGCCAGGTGTCCCCACTTTGAGGAACGGGGCCTCCCTCACGGCTGGTGAGGATCGCAGACTCCACCAGCTGAGCTGAGGACACACCGACAGCACCGGGTGTCCCACTGGTGGTTCTCTGCCACCTCTCTTCAGCCAGAAGCAGGGCGGCGGGCATTGGCCCCGGGGATGGGGACAGGGTCCCCTGATGCAGGGCCAGTGCGAGCTCTACTAACCTGGAACGGCCACTCTCGCCCATGGCCCGCAGTTCCCAAATCTTAACTCCTGTAGCTGCCGGCTCCTGGGGGCCAGGTCCAGCTGCCCGGGGCCTCACGGACACAGCCCTGCTCAGTCCTGCGGGGCTGTAGATATTTACTCAGTAATTGTCACACCAGGATTGCACATGCTACAACAAAGCATTAAACTAGTCAAAATACAATCTTTTTATGGGCACAGATTGAAAAATCCATCAACACATACCCATCTATTGCCAGCGCTGACGGGAACCACTGGAAAGAGAAAACAAACATAAATAAACCTTGTCCAAGCGGGATAAGCTGGACATGGCTGAGAGCGTCCTGGGGCCCATGACCTGGCTCTGACAGGTCCCTCAGGCAGGCAGGTCGGCCAGAGGCATCCCAGGTCGGGGCCAAGAGCAGGCTGCTGGGGCCTGGCTGCTCCTGCCTGCCGCACCCCAGGGCCTGGGGCCTCGCTTCCTCCAGTGCAAAATGGGGTTGAGCAGACCCACCTGACGCCCCCTCCAAGAGCAAGTAACCACGGGCAGTCAGAGCTGTCGCCCATGGTCTGTTCCCTCCTGTGTCGGAAGGAAGGCTCTCCCTGGATGGACTGAGGCCCAGTTTGCATGTTAACAAGGTTCCAGTACAGTACAGAGAGAAACCACCGACCCCTTAGCTGTCACCCCTCATCCCCCCCCCCAGGCCTAAGCAGCCACTGATCTCCATTCTGTCTCTGTTGATTTACTGTTCTGGACATTTCGTATAAAGGGAATCATACACCATGTGGTCTTTTGGATCTGGCTTTCTTCCCTCAGCATCATGTTTTCAAAGTCCACCCACGTCCCAGCGTGTGTCTGTGCTTGGTTCCTTTTTAAGGCTGAATACTATTCCACTATGTGGATGGACCACGTTTCGTTATCCATTCGTCCATTGATGGACATTCGACTTGATGCCGCCTTTTGGTTCCTACGACCAACGCTGCTCTGGACATTCACATACACGTTTCTGTGAGGATGTGCGTTTTCACCTCTCTTGGGCGAATACCCAGGAGTGGAATCGCTGGCTCAGGTGGTAACTGGATGTTTCACCTTTTGAAGAACAGCCAGACTGTTTCCCAAAGTGGCTGCACCATTTTACACTCCCGCCAGCAACGTACAAGAGTTCCAATCCCCCCACATCCTCGCCTGCACTTGTTGTGACCTGGCGCCCTGATTATCATCGTCCTGGTGGCGTCTCTGTGGTTTGGATCTGCGTTTCCCTGATGGCTAATGATGTTGAGCATCTTTTCACGTGTTTATTGGCCGTTTGAGTGCCTCTTTGAAGAGATGCCTCTTAAGTCCTTTGCCCATTTTAAAATCGAGTTACTTCTCTTTTTATTGCAGAGTTGTACAAGTTCTTTATATAATGGAGGTACAAGTCCCCGATCCGAACAGGCCTAATTACCTTTTCAAATCACACGTAGGAAGAGAGGGTGTTGAGCAGCCGGCTCTGCCCCCTCCAGCTCCGGGTCCTCCTGGGACATTTCCTGACTTCCAGCTGACCCAATGGCTCACGTCTGTCCAACCCTCAGAAGCCCCTCTCCACCCGCGTGGCCTCGCCCTTCGCCACCTCCCACTGGATTATGTGCCTCTCGCTTTCCAGCACCGCCCCCCGCTCACCTCCTGGCCCTGAGACCCGGCCACCTTTCAAATGGCTCCCGGGGCTCGCCTCCTTCTGGATGGTGCCCACTTGCCTGGCCATCCAGGCTTCCACCAGCTGCGTCCACATGCTTCGGCCACAATGACCCCGTCTCCCCTCGAAGCCCTTCCTCATTTAATCTCCAGCACTCACCAGTGGGCTGGTTATTTCCACATCCTGAGATGAAAAAGCCACAGTCCTGAACAGTGGCCCACAGTCGCGTGGCTGGTGAGCAACGGAGCTGGATTCAAATTCAGGCTGGACCTCTGGACCCACTGATCCGCTAGGAGGAGGCCGTGGTGCTCTGCCTCTTGCCTCGGGCAGGCCCCCGAGAGCATTTAGCTCCGTCGGCAAGAAAATGACGGGTCAGGCGTTTATTTTTTCTCACAGCCAGAACAACCCTGTGTCTGTCACAGCTGAGCAAATTTATAATAGCAGCTCAGCTGACAGACCACACATTGCACGTGAAGCTTCCATGACCCGCCCTTTGCACGGCTTCCAGCTGATTAATAAATTAAATCAGGCCATCAAGCTACCCCCAGCACGCCGGCCCCATGCCCCCCCGCATCAGGTACTGGACCGCCTCACTGCCGCAGGGTGCAGGAGGGCGGCTGGGTGGGCACCGCGGCCAGGGAGGAGGGCGAAAGCTGCCCAACGAGCATTTAGGGCTTTAGGAGACGTCCCTGCCGTGCATGTCATGCAGCAGCTGGTGCAACGAGAGGTCGGAGGCCCCAGGAGCGAGATGCGGGCTCCTCGACTGGGATGGGCCCTGGTGCCCTCGGGGCCTGTGAGCCCGGCTCTGGGCGGCCTCCGTGGGCCCCGGGGCTGGATCACCATTACCGATGATGTTTTATTTCCTTTGTCCTCAGGGTTGACATGGCTCAGCACAGCCGTAATCCTGATGTCACCGATTCTTTCTTTCTTTAAAGATTTTGGTATTTGTTCGTCATGGATTTTTTTTGCATTAATTTTTGACTTAAAATGTATTGCATTAAAATATCTATCTTGATTCCTGTATTTGGTGTTGCCTCCTTAAGTTTTGCACCCAAGGTGCATGCCTCACTCTGCTCCCCCTAGTCCGGGTGCTGTGTGTCCGGGGCCTGCGGTCAGCCAGGGAGGTGGACGTGCAGTGGGGTGGGCTGGAGTCCCCAGGGGCCTGGCACTGTCTCTAGGTCGCTGACGGCACCTCAGGGGTCCTGCAGGAGAGGCCAGTGTCTTCCTGGCCCAGGGCTGGGGGAGAGGAAGAGGAGGGGCTGGTGCCGGGGGCACCGGAGACGAGGGGTGTGGGGGCACAGGCTTCCAGGTCGATCAGGCACAGCTTGTCTTGCTGTGGCCCACACTGACTCAGACCACGCCGGAAAGGGACTTCTGCGAGACAGAGCTGAGCTAGCCGTGTTGACGGGGTACAATTCCATCACGCGGAGTGAGCAATTAATTAATGTGACCACAATCGTGACCATTAGGCTTTGGGGGATCAGGGAGGGCTCCTGACCTTGGGCAGCAGGTCTCCCCCATGCGAGCCCAAGAGTCACCTCCTTAGTGGCCGTCCACGATGGTTTCAGCCTTGCTCTTGGCAGAGTGGGGCCCAACTGCTTGCAGGAATGCACGCTGCATGCAGGCCCAGTCGCTGCTCTGGGGCTGATACCTGTCCTCCCCACACTTCCCGAGCTGTTGGCCTTCCTTCCGTGAGTGTCATTCCTCTCCCACAGGGGACACCCCCCCCCCCCCGCCACTGGAGGCCTCCCTGACTCACCTGGAGGATCCAGGGCTCCAGCTGGGTGCCCGATCCCCCGGCCTATGCACATGATTCCCCATCACCCCCCCACCCCCCCCCCCCCCACCCCGCAGTGTGGTTTCCGCAAAGTATTTACAAACTTGTCTCTCTCTCTGTCTCCATCTCTCTGTCTGTCTGTCTGTCTGTCTCTCCGTCTCCATCTCTCTCTCTCCCTGCCTCTCTCTCTCTCCGTCTCCCTCTGGTTTCATGGAACCATTGGAAACTAAGATGCAGATCTCTTGATGTTTGAAGGATGCACCTCCTAAGAGAACGTTCTCTTACACAACCACAATATAGTATCAACCGAAAAGTCAGTAATAATTCCCAGCTCTATGGAAAAGCCAATCTGTATGAAAATGCCCAAAATGCCCCCAAAAGTCTTTCATAAGTATGTTTTGAACTAGAATTCAATTAAGTTTCACACAATTTATTTATATCTCTTTAGTGACTTTTAAGCTAGAAAGCTTCACCCACTTTATTATGACACTCACTTTTTAAAATTTATAAATATAATTTTTATTTTCTAAAAGCCTAAAACTGTTATTTACTAATTCAGTACATGAAATGACACTAGGACTTAAGCCTGTGTAAATTAATAAAAGATCCTTAACTAAATTGGATCCAGAGGGCCTGCAGGGACAGCTCTTACCCCATCACACATCATCAACTACACCCAACAGGAAGAGACAGACTCGCATCTTCAACAAGAATTAAAACTACTTACTACTAAGGAAGACTTCTCTCCTCACCCGGCAACAGCCCAGCCAATCAGAAATGCCACAGCCCAGCCAATCAGAAACGCCACAGCTCAGCCAATGAGGAGCCATCCCTGCCCTGATCTGTTCCTCTCCCCAGTGGACTTTCCTTTAGAGGAGCCCCTCCCTCTGCCCCTTTTCTCTATAAAAGCAGCTCCCTCCCGTGTTCTCCGGATTTGCCTGTGGTTTCCCTTGGCATGCATATCCCAAATTGCAATTCTTTTGGCTATTCCCAAATAAACTCATTTTGAGATAAAACAACAGGTAAATTTGCTTTTTAAGTTGACAAGCCCTAAGAGATTAGAAGCAGTGCAGTCAAAGATGCAAAATTAAATCTTAATGTATGACATTTTTTTTTCCCAAAGAGCTCAAGCTGGTGGCCTTACAGCATGTCCCACCTTCCAGCTGTTCCCTGAGGCTGGGCCAGCTTGTTCCTCCAACCCCTGTACTTGCTGAAACAGGAAGTTAGCTTAAAGGCTCCATCAGATTCAGGCTGCACATTTCTGGCAAGAGGACTGTGGGTGGGGCTGGCTCCCAGCAGGGCCAAAAGCATCAGGGGCTCGAAGCACTGATGCTAAGAGTGGTCACTTGGTCCAGGTGCCAACCTTAAAGAGGTGTGACTTCCTTTTGCCATTAGCAAGTGATCTGTGGGGTGATCTTTTTTTCTGTTTGTCTCAATTTTGTTTCAGGAAGATATAGAAGCAGAGATATGTCAAAACTATTTAGCAAAAATGTATTTGGAGAATCTTCCCTCCGCCCCTCCTTTCCTCTTCCCACCTCCCCCCACCTAGGGAACCATTGCTATTTGTCTCCGGTCTATCCATCCAGATGTTCTTATGCACGAACAAGCCCATAGCCGCATCATTTGGCTTCCTCCTTCTTGCACTGAGAGCATCACGTCGTGTTGCCCTTCCTCCCTCGCTCAGGGTGTACCTGGGCGATTTGCTCCATCTTCCCCCAGGGTGGGGACGGAGGGGTCTTCTCAGCCCCGTCCAGTCGGGTTGTGTTAAGCGGGATGATACTACCCGGCTCTTTCATGCTCATGGAGGAGCAGCTCCAGGGCAGCTCCTGACGGTGCCGTGAGGGCCCCGAGGATCAACGGGAATGCCACTTTGTGAGACCCACATCCCTCGCCCGGGTTGGCCTCCTCCTGCGGCCTCCTCTGTGGGGCTCGGCAAGCCAGCCTGGGGGCGAGAAGCGGAACCTCTGTGTGACCGAGGTGGATGCTTCTCAGGCTCGTCTCTGATGAGGACCATTTTCTGCCTTTTTCTAACTGTCTCCTCGTTTGGCCCAGTTTATGTCAGGTTATTGGTCTTCTTCTCACCGTGGGAGATCCTTTCTTATTTTAAGGAGATTAACCCGTAGCTACTAACAGATTCCCCTATCTTGTCTTTTGGCTGATTATGGAGGGTTTGGGGGAGTTTATTTGCCATGCGAGATTTGAAAGAAAAATTTACATTAACTCCTAAAGCCAATGGGTTTAACAGTTAAGAATGAGGGTTTTGGAACCAGACAGAGCAGGGGCATGTCGCCGCCCTGCCAGGTGGGGTGACTCGGGCAGTGTCTGAATATCTGCATGTCTCCCCAGGGGGGGTCTCCCCGACCCGGCTGAAATGGGTCTCAAGCTCCTCGGAGCCCCGGCACCTTCCTTTCAGGCCCTGGGAGGTGGAGGGTGGAGAGTCTGGAGAAACCTCCCCCCACTGAGTGTTTCTTCAGACCAGCCAGAGGGGCTGGGCAGGCCCCCTGCCAGCCGGCTGCATGTGATCGAACCGGTTCCCAGGCCGCGCCTGGACAGGGGCCTCCTCCGGTGCGCTCTGTGCTCCCAAACTGTCTGGCCCTGTGAAGCCCCCTGCATCCCGCTGCCTTTTGCTGACCTGCGGGACTGACGGCTCTGATCTTTGCGGGGTTCAGAGTGGTGATCATCTCCTGCGGCAGGATCCTCTGGGTATCCCCAGGAGACCAGGCAGGTAATGGGGCCTTCCTTCTCCCCAGGGCTCTGTGTGGCCTCCACACAAGCCGCGGGGCCTCATTGAGAAGCAGAATGGGGTCTTTGACATTGGTCATGTCTGAGTTTACTGTTCAGACAACTGGGCTGGGAAAATGGGGACCACAAGGGCCTCTTGCCAATCCCGCACTGGAGAGAGGCCAACCACAGGGATCCACATCCATCAATCCCTTCGGATGTGGCGTCTCACCTGCGTGTGGCTGGGAGCATCGGCTGGGAGCAGGGCCTCTCCCTCCATGGCTCATAAGGCCCTGCCGGGCCTGTCTGCCTTGTGAGCCTCCGGCTCCTCCCCTGTGGGATGTGCTGAGACTCTCCTCCCGGGGTCGCTGTGAGGACTGAGTGGGCCTGCATGCCGCACTCACCACCGTACAGCTGGTGGCAGTCACTCAGGTGAACCCTGCCTCATGGGTGCTGCCTAGCTGGATCAGAAGTGCTCCCGTAGCAAGGCCAGCATTGGCACCTTCGTTCTTGTCCTCTCTCAGGACCCTTCCTTCCTCCCTGCCCCTTTACCGTGACCTTTTTGGTTTGGACACAGAGCAGGTGCTCCGAAGCCTGAGTGGGAAGAAGCTGTAAGAGCCCCTCTGATCTCTGCTGCTCCTGCCACCACCACCAAAGGCCTGGTGACGCTGGACCCGCTCCCACGCCAACCGCCTACACCCTGTATCCTTAGTCTTTGCAACACGCGACATGAAACTGAAGCCGGAAAGCAGGAGCCTCAGGCCAGAGTGGCCCCCTTACAAACGGGTGGGAGAGGTGCAGGGGTCTCTGACCGATGCTGACACCTCCCTGCCCAGCCCTGTGGACCCCCTGTTCCCTCCTGTGCCTGTGAGTGGGGTTGGCCCGGGAGCTCTGGCCTGAGTGGTGTCCCTGTGCACCTGTCTGTGGTGAAGAATGGCACATTCCCCTCCTTCAGCCATGCACCCCAATCACGCCCATGTTCCCATGTAGGTGAGGGCCAACTGGGGAGTCCTGGCTCCTGGACGTTGGCATTAGTGCTGGCCACAGGCTGCCAAGCACTCTCATGCCGTCAGCTGCATCTCTGATCCCCAAACCACTGTGCCAGGAGGCAGGGTCTTCCTCTGCAGATGGGAGGAGGTTGGGGCCTGTCCTTGCCACACTCAGAGCCCAGGGGAACTGCGAGGGGGGCCGTGGACTGTGCTGCCAAAGATGCCACCTGGCCCTAAATCCCAGCTTTCCTGCCTCAAACATCCAGCCCATGGGCTCCACCATCCTTCCCCAAGGGCTCCAAGGCCCACCCAGTTGGCTCTTGCTGGCCCTTGTACGGCCAGAGGGATGAATCCTAGCCGACCCTCCCCCCTCACCTCCTGGTGCTACTTCAGGCGTTCCCAGCCTCAAAATGGCCTCAGACGGAAGTGGGAGCCCACGGCTCCTTTCCCCACTCGAGGTGCACAGCACAGGGAGAAGCAGCCCTTTGGGAGCTGCCTGGCTGGGCCATGCCTTCGTCCACCCCCAGGGGCCCCCGGAGGATGGAGCTGTGTAACCAGTCAGCAAGGAGAAGGTACGTGTGGTGGGGGCTCCAGCCGCCGGGCCTTGGGCTCCAGCCGCCGGGCCTTGGGAAGGAGGAAGTAGGAGTGGATCCGCCAATCACCCCTGCTCTTGGCGGCCTGGCCTTGTCGTGTGAAAGCAGGTGGCTCTGCCCAGGGCCAGGTGAGCTCCATGGTGCAGCCTGGGGACCTGCCTTCTTGTCTGAGATCAGTGGAGAGAAGAGCCCCACTCAGCTGGGGCGAAGCGAGAGGAGAGGGGAGGCGGAGGATTGAGCACTATGGGGTGTAGCCACCCTTGGCTAGAGGCACCCCGCGTAGGGCTGCGGTGGGCATGGGCTTTCTGTGTCCTTGCCCTTGGAGGTGCACCCTGTTCACACGCAGGGTCCAGGTGTTCCTCACGTGGGCAGCAGGCATCTGACATATACGGAAGGGCAGGGTGGATGGGGGCCAGGTTGGCACCATCATGTCACAGGGGAGGCCTGAGCCCAGGGATGCGGGGTCCCCGCATGCACCACCACAAAGCAGAGCAGGGGGCAATATCGAAACTGGGTCCCCTGACTCCCAGGGACTGCCGCCCTTTGCCCAGGCCTGGCTGTGGGGCTCTTGGGCCGCAGGTCTCCTCACCTGTGAGTGACATGAGGCCAACGCAGCCCATGAGCTGGGCCTGGGTGGGCGGGACAGGACAGGGCAGGGTCTGTGTGGCAGTGGGTGACAGCCCGTCTTTACAGCTGGCCTGAATGAAACCCAGCCCCATCCTCTTGCATCGTCTCCATGGGGAGAGCTGTGAACAGGGTGAGGGACGCCGACCAGGCTCGCCTGCTCTGGCCTCTTTCTGCTGCTTTTGCTGTCTGGGTCTGTCTCTCGGATTTGACTTGTAGTATTTGATTCTGTACCAGACCCTTGGTATGGAAGCTTGTCACAGCTCTGGGTGAAATTGTCTACGCCTGGTGTTTTCTCTGTGGGGAGATGCTAAATTACGGATTCAGTTCCCTTAATGGTTATAAGACTATTTAGGTTTTCTCTTTATATGCAGTCAGTTTTGGAAGGCATGTTTTAAATCTTAGAATTTGTCAATTTCATCTAAACTTTCAAATACATTGGCATAAAGCTTCTGTTTATCGATAGAATATTCTCTTAACTCTTTAGCCATGGTTGCATATGTAATTATGTTGTAATTCCTAATACTTTTTATTCTTCCATATTTTGTTTTATTCATGATCAACATTTCCAAAGATTGGTCTCTTTCATCCATTTCCCCTGTGAACCGGTTTTGGTTTATCCGATGCTCTCTGGTGTGTGTTTTTCTACTTTATTCATTATGCAATTTGTGCTCCTTTCTTTGTTTCAGTCTGTTGTTCCTTTGCTAATTTTTGAGATGGATGCTTAGCTCGCACATTTTCAGCTTTTCTAAAATAATCATTTAACACTATAAATTTCCTTGTAAATATTGTTTGAGCTGTATTTCTCAAGTTTTGACATGCAGTATTTTTGTTTCCTTTAGTACTAAATATATTCTAATTTCTATTTTGGTGCCTTCTTTGAAGCATGAGTTACTTAGAATTATTTTTCTTGATTTCCCAACATAGAGTTTTTCTAGTGTTCCCCTTGTCGCTGATTGCCAGCTTAATTGCTTTGTGTTCAGAGAATGTGGTCTGGATGTTCCTAAAGCTTTTGTATTTGCTGAGCCGTGTTTTCATCCCAGCATGTCATCAATTTTTAAAAACATTTCCTTTTGTGCTGGAAAAGAATGTGCGCTCTGAAGTTGGGGGGGGGTGCCCGTTTGAACTGTCCATTAGGTGGTGCGTGTTTTAATTAGATTATTCAACCCTCCGGTGTGGCTCCTGGGTTTTTGATGTGTCAGTTATGAGAGGTGCGTTAGCATCTCCACCGCGCGGGCGGATGCGTCCCTCCTTGGAGTGCTGTCGGTCTTCACCTCGTGGACGCACCGTCACCTAAGCTGAGAATCGTTGCGGCTTCTTGGTGAAGTGAACTCTGCTGTGTGCATGGTCCCTTCCTGTCTCCAGTGACGCTCGTGGCTGGAAGGTCTATTGTATCTGGTACTCACGAAGCCACCTCAACTGTCTTTTGGCTGCAATTGTCCAGTATCCTCTGTTCCAGCCTCCCATGTTCCCCGAGTCTATGTTTTAGATATTCTCTTTTCCAAACAGCATAGAGCCATTTTCTATCTAGGGCAACACTGTTGCATCCAACTATGCATGTGCTGCTTAGTGACATACCGGATTTATTTAACTAATCTCCTTTACTGCTTTTTACCTGTCCGTCTCTTCTCTCCTCCCTCCCTCTCCTTCTTATTTCTTTTGGCCTTTTTCCCCTCATTCTCCCCCCGCCCCCATTACTTTGGATGTTGTGATCTATATTTCTATTCTTTTGGTGTTTGGTCAGCTTAGAAGTTTCAACATGCCTGACTTCTCAAGGATGAGCTGAGTCAGGTCCACACTGTGCGTCCGAATCTTTGGGGGCTTTAGGGCACGGGAACTCTCTGCCATGTGTTCTCTGTTTCCGGATTGTGGGTCCTGTTGGCTTTTGGTAAGACCCCTTTGGCAACATACGTTCTTGCTGTTGACGTGCTGGCTCCTTCAGTGTTGTTCCTTTAGGTCTGGACACAGGCCCACCACCTGCTGGCCTCCCCCTCCCTCTGACCGCTCCCGTGTCCACCTGGGACCACCTTCTTTTCAGGAGGAGAGAGGACAACGATGGTGGGTGGTCAGATTTGTCTTCTGAGAGCCTGGGGTTTCCAAGAGACAATGAGATCAGGGCAAAAGGCTTCTGAAAAATCTTTTCTTGAATCCAGGGCTCTCAGAAGAGGAAAGTGAGGAAGAAAACACCTTTTTCCTTACTCTCACTATTCTGGAAGCTTCTATGGGAGAGGAATTTCCTCTTCCCCCTCAGGCCTCCCCACAATCTTGTGGGTGCAGATCAACGCCTCTGTGAGTCATCTGCACCGAAATCATCCTCAGGAAACGGTCTGTGCCTGAGCAGCCTCCTCTCTGGCTACCGGCCTCACTGTCCACGGCCTCTGTCTTCCCGGTGCTCTCTCAGGCCCCGGCTGGGAGTCCTGACCCCCTGTCCTGGGAAGGAGACTCGGCCCGACAGCCACCATCTTTCTGAGAGCGTCCTCGGGGGCTTTATGCACCTCGGCTCTGATGACTCTCACCCTCTTCCGGCCAGAGGTCCTGCTGCTTTCCCCAACTCAGAGATGGGGAAACTGAGGCTCGGAAAGATTAAGCCCAAGGCCACGGCCTGCACGTAATTGGTGCGGGCAACCTTGACCATACTCTCTCTGGCTGCAGAGCCTCAGCTAACTGCTCTGCCCGAAACAGACCAAGGGCGGGTGTTGGCGGTCCCCTTTCCCTCCTGTCCCCTCTCCCTTCTGTTCCTCCCTCCTGTGCCCGGGCTGCTGATCTGTGGGAAACACTCCCCTCGGCTCTTGGTGCCCTCTGGCTCCGGTGGGGAGGCCCCTCGGGCAATTGAGAATGCTGCTCCTTCCAAGACCCCTCCTGTCTGGGTTCAGGGGAACACCCCCACAGCCCTGCCCTGCCCCTCCTGGTTCTGGAGCAGTTACAGCCTTGTGGTCTCCCCACGCCCCGCCCACAGTGCCGTAAATCATCAGTTACCCAGGTTGACCACGTGTCTGCTTCCCGCTGGGACCGACTGATGCACACAGAGCCGGGAATCACACAGAAGAGGAAGCGAGAGAGGTACTCGGAGACCCGGCACGGCACCAGCCTTGTGCAAATGTGAGTTCAATGTGAGTTACAGCAGCAAGGATGTCTGCTAGTCGGCAAAGAAGAAGCCATTTGATGGTGAGGCATGGAGTCCATGCGCACCACTGGGTGCAACCCTTTCGGAGAGCAATTCAGCAAAACCAGTAAGGCTGATGGTGCCCACTTTCCCTGACCCGGTCCCTTCGCCACCGATGCTCTTGCACGATGCCCAGTGGGGGCGTTGCAGGAGGTTCAAGCAGGGCTGCGAGGTCGGCAATTGTGAAACGTCGAGCACGACCTGAGAGCTCCAGGAGGAGGAGGACGGATAAGCAGAGGTCTGTGCATGCAGTGGGATCGCAGGCAGTGGAGAAACGACGGGCTACCGCCACCTGCACCCACGTGGACAGGCCGCCCTGAATGAGCAGAGCACGCCGTGAAGGCCCACGGAACGTGACGCCACTTGTGCCAGCGTTGAAGCCCCCAGGGCAGCGCTGGGTGTTGTTTAAGGACACACACGCGTGGGGCAGAAATACGAAGCCACTCGTGGCCGGAGAAACATCAGTTCCAGGAGGGCTGTTCCTTCGGAGAGCGAGGGAGGAGACGGGAAGAGGCGGGCGGCGAGGGAAGCTGTCTCTGATGCTTTATTCCTGTCAAAAGAGAGACCATTCTGGAACATATGGCAAAATGTGAGCATCTGTTAAATCTGGGTGGTGGGTACATGGGTGTTTTTCGTGTTAGTTTTCGAGTACTTGAAATATTTCATAACCAAAAGCATTATTTCTAGAGGCTTCTTAAGGAGAGCAGGGGGCTGGGGCCCGTGGAGGAGGCAGCTTCTCTGATCCACTTGGGACTCAGCTGTGTTTAGGCAAAGCTGGGCTGGGCTCACCTGGGCAGGGGTGGGTCTCTGCCCTGTGTCTCGTTGCGGGGGAAGGGTCTGCATACACTCACCAGGAGAGCATTTGTAGGGGCACGGAGCCCTGCGTCAGAGTCAGAATCTTGTCTCCCAGTCGCTGGGCACCCAGGGCAAGGCTCTCAGCTCTGAGCCTCAGTATTCTCATCTGTAAAATGGAGCAACGCTCCCCCTTGGGGTGACTGGGAGGAGCAAGTGAGATGATGTTTGCAAAGCGCTCAGGGATGCACAAAGTTTGCCGTGGAATATGTAAAATTCCTTACGCAAGGCCACACTGACTCCCTAGAAAGGATGAAACGAAAACGGAACAAAGTCCAAAAGACTTACATAAAGTATGAGTTAGAACTCACCTGTGCGATTGTCACCTATCCAATCGGCAAATCTCACAGAGCCCGCAACACGTGGCTGGAGAGAAGGCAAATTGGTGCGATCCTTATGGAGCGGAATTGGCCATATCTTCCACGGCTGAGCACGCGTTTACACCTGACTCAGAGTCCCACGTCTGGGAAGTTACCTGCGGCTACTCCTCCAACAATCCACAGCCATGTGTGCACAAGGGCATTCACTGCAGCACGGTTGGCATTTGCAATATATTGGAAACAACCTACGTGCTCACACCCAGGGGCAGTGCGGAAGGTGCCACGGCTCATGCGCATGGCACACCACGTGGCTTAGAGCAGAACCAGGAAGCGCTCTGTGAATGACAGGGGGCGAAAGCGTCCGAAGTGCAAGATGTGTGTGCGTGTGTGTGTGTTGCTTCATTTTCTAACTTATTTCAGTGAATAACATGACCACACTGCAGGGGATAAAGAGCTGAGTCAAGGGATCTTGAACAGTCTTTTGACCCCGCGTCCTCAGTCGAAAAGCAAAAAGAACTCTGTTAGCAGCAGCTATCAGGTTTGTTTCTCTGGGTGGGATGGGGTTGGGATTTCGAAGCTACTTCCTATGTCTTCTTGGATGGAGCAAAGGCGTAACCTCTGAGGTCAAGGGTGACGTTGGAGACGAGGGTTACACACATGGAAAGCAGTCAGGATCCATTGAGCTGCGGCCTTGAGCTGGACTTCAGGGGTAGACGTGCCTCTGTGAACATCCCCTGTGTTGTCCCCGAGAGGCCTGGCAGCAGGACACGGGGACAAGCAGCCCACGGGGTGCACGGACAAGACGCCTCCTCCCCACTGACTTCCTGCCACAAACGCACAGCCTGCGTGTAGTGTGATGGCACATGGGACAAACCTGAGAGGGACATTTGACAAAGTAATGACACCGTGCTCGTCAGAAACCTACACATCAAGGAAGACAAAGACGGGGCGAGGGGCTGCTCCCCGTCAAAGGTGCTGAGGAGCTGTGATCCCAAGTGTGACACTGGATCCTGAGTGGACCTGGGACTGAGAGAAAACTAAAGCTTTTAAGGACGGGATGGAGATGACGGTGACGTGTGAATGCAGGCTGCGCGTAATTTGATGATAACACGGGGATATAGGCTTTCTGGATTTCCGTAACTGTATTGGTGGTTATGCGAGAACGTGGCTTTGTTCTAAGAAACGTGCACTGAAGTGTTTAAGGGTAAAGAAGCATCGTGCCGACAATTTACTTTCAAATGGTCCTGAAGAAAATCATCCATATGCACACGTGAGGGACCGCGACAGGGAGATAGAGAGAGAGGTCAAATGCCGAAACAATGCGGCGGAGTGTAGACGGAGCTCAGCGCATTATTTTTGCAACTTTTCTCTAAGTTTGGAATCAGATCAAGTAAAAATTCCAAATAAATAAAAAGTTCCAAAAAGAAAGAAAGGAAGCAAGGAAGAACAGATGACGACAGAGGTGGCAGCACCACGGCGGGTGCCACGGGGTGCACCTAGATGCAGTGTCAGCTGGTGTGTCGGTCTGTCTGTCTGGGTGACTGCCCGGTGGCCGCAGGGGCAGAAGGGCTGTGAGGGGGCCATGGATCCCCTAGCACCTCTCCCTCAGATAAAGGCCCCCTGCCCAGCCGCCTGTGCCCCAAGGGGCCGTGGTCCCTGTCACACAGTGTTCCCTGCAAATCAGTTTGCTGGCCCCTCTGCCTGGGCAGGGAGGGCCGAGGAAGAGGTGTGGGGCACGGAAGACGCGCCCTTCTTGGCCACAGGCCAGAGTCCCAGCCGTTTAAAAGAAATTCCAAGGTGTGTTGATTTTCCGAGCTTTCTGAAAGACCCTGGGAGGGAGGTTGGGAAGGAAATCACTCCGAATGGGACCCCTGTGCGGCTGGGTCAGGAGAGCAGCGTCTGAGTCCACGAACGCCTGCTCACCTCCTTCCGCTTCCTCTCCCGCCTCTCTTTGGTCAGCGCCCCTCAAGGAGGGCCTGGGAGGAGCAGACCGTGGAGACAGCTCTCTGCTTCTCCAAAAAAAAGAGGCTTGAAAAACAACCACAACAAAACCCCCTGCATAGAAAGCAAATATTAGCATATTGGATCATGCTTTCCTATTGACAGTCTCCTGGCATTCAGAGAAGTTTCTAGTGGAAATAGTTGTCCCAAGATGGGATAAAATTTGCATGTGAACATGATAAAGTAGGAGAGATAGGGCTTGAGCTCAAGCCTGGTCCTTGGGTGCAGGCATTCCCGCCCCCCCACCAAAGCTTGGGGAACACCAGGTGGTTCCCCTCCCCCGCTCCTGGCAGAGCAGCCGTGCCTGCAGGGAGCAGGGGGCTCAGGGGCCAGTGGGCCATTCTCCCAAGAAGCACCCTGGAGAGGCCCCTGGCCCACTGGCATGGCACAGGGTTCATTCCCGAAGGCCTGGCCGCCACAGTCTGTTGGCGCAGAGCTGCGAGCTCTCCCGGAGGCCTTTCCACCTGGCCTGGCCAGACCATCTGTTTCGATGGCTACACAACAGCAAGGGAGTCTTCTCAAGTCCCCGGGGCTTCTCTGACTCAGAGAGAGGCGACAGAGATGTCAGAGGGCGAAATCTGTTGCTACTCTCGTGCACAAGGGCAAAGTCAGAAGATGCCTCATGAGGTGGTGCCAGGAGGGGTTTGTAGTGCTGTGACTGTGGCTTAGTTCTCATCGTGAGGAATGCCGTTGTGAGCAGACAGCCTGCTCTTTGCAAAGGCTTAGGACAGAATACATCCAGTACCTGCATCCCCCATCTATCCATTACCCATCCATTCATCCATCAATCCACCATCCATCCATCCATCTATCCATCTATCCATCCATCCACCATCCATCCACCCATCCACCCATCCACCGATCCACTCATCCATCCATCCACTCATCCATCCACCCACCTGCCGTCCATCCATACATCCCTCTACCCATTCATCTATCCACCATCCATGCATCCATCTATCTACCGTCCATCCATCCATCCATCCATCCATCTACCCATCCATCTACCCATCCATCTACCCACCGTCCATGCATCCATCCCTCTATCCATTCGAATATCAGACTGTACCAATCACACACAAAAATGTACAGGAGACAACTCTGTTGTCTTCATGGGGTTTGGAGGTGTATATTTGTTTGCACACATGTCCGGGGATTTACACATGCAGGAAAACACAATAGATGCAGGGAAATATTGAGAGAAGCAGGCACGGGTGTGGTGGGGCAGGGACTGCACAGGGAAGCACGAGCAGTGAACCCCTTATCACATCCTGCGTCACCCACCCAAACTCACATGGGTTAGCGGCGGGCCCAGGGATTTAACAATACAGAGTCAGAGAGTTACTAGCAACTGACTTCTATAAACCACAGCATTTTTGTGTGTGCATGTGAGGGGGGGCAGGAATAATCACCTCCTATTCTCAGCTTTTTTAGGCTACAATGCAGAGTGCCCCTGAGCTTCTGAGTGTGTACGGCCAGCGCAGGGGCGGGAATGGGGCCGGGACTGCAGCTGGAGAAGGGACGTTGTAGCCAAGCACCCCGGCCGGCGCCCACTTTGTCTCGCTGTGCTCTGTAGGGAGAGGACGGCGACGATAATCACGTTCATTTACGCGGTTCTTTACCTTTATAATATCCTTTCTCATCCGCACCTTGCTCCATCTTTGAAACAGCCCTGGGGGAGGAGAATTGCCAATGTCCCCAGTTCAGAGCTGCAGAAGCTTCAGGAGGACAGGCCATTCCCCAGGGACCTGGCTTGGAACCCGCCTGACCCTCCTCCCCCAGCCCCCAGGACAGACTGACCTTGAGCCCAGGGGCCAGCAAGCCCACGGCTCGGGCGTCTCGTGGGAAGGGGCCAGGAAGGCGCCAGCCTGGAGTCCGGCCGGGCGGCGTTGGGACCAGGCTTTGTAGCCAAACTTCAGTGTGCTCTTAAGAGGGAAAGCCCACCCTCCACCGGAGCCCCTGGCTTCTGCCCAGGAGAACTTCCTGGGGTGTGAGTGGCGTGTGAGCATCTGAGAGTGCCTGTGTCTAGGAGTATTTTAACTTTTTCTCCTTAAGTATTACAGGCTTGCTGTTGAAGAATTAGAAAGTAAAATATTATCTAAAAGAAAAAAATCACTTAGAATGTCACTGTCCCGTGTTTCGCTGATCGCCTTCCTGGCATTCGCGTCGGCATCTGCGTTCTTTCATCGAGGGTGACCGTCTGGGAGTTACAGCCAGTTGCTTGTTCTGTGAACGCTCGGTGCCGGACATCCTTCCACAACCAGGACCACTGCCACTGTGCCACCCGTGCTGGCGTCCAGGGCTCCCTTGGGTGGCCTCATTAACGCAGTCAGCTCCCTACACAGAGGAGTTTTTGGGTTTTCACCTTCAGAGACTGCTGAGATCGATGTCCTCCAGCCCTTGTTGAATTAGTCCTTCGGACCTACGTTCCAGAAGTGGGATTGCCCCGGCAAAGGATCCTCCAATTTTACCGTTTTGCTCCTGTTGCTAAGTTGCCTCCAGAGAGGCCCCCCACCCCTTGCCGGCTCCCAACAGACCTGAAAAGGAATGGCCCCTGGAGAACCCCAGGCGCCGTCCAGGACGGGCCCGCGGGGAGCCCAGCTGCTTTGCCGGGGGCCACGTGCCCTCCGTCTTTGAGACGTTCACTCATCTGTGGCCTCGGATGTGAAGTTCCCGCTGACAGAGCTTGCCCGGCAGGCACGAAAGCAACAAGGAGGTGATTACTTGGTACCGGAGAAAACCTGCAGGCTCCGCGGTGCTGGGCGCTTCTCTGCTCTCGGCGGCCAGTGGAATGACCCGGAGGCTTGTCAAGATTTCAGAAGAACCGGGTCTGACAGGGAGAGGATGGGACGGGACAGGATTGACACTCCGATAATCACCAGAAATGAGAATGTCTGTGCCTGTCTTCATGCCTCCGCAGAGTGGGACCAGCTATTTTTACGCATGGTGGCTTCGTGCTGCTGACCTGCGAGGTCTGGCCGAGAGTGGACAGCCTACCCGGAGCCCCCGGGTGGAGTCGGCCCCCCTGTAGAGGCTGCAAAGCCAGAATTCTTCTTCCAGGCTGTGAGCAGCCCTCCACGGTTTACGTACCATCCATCATATGGTGAATTCTCATTTTGCCCTTTCACTTAGCAAACAGAGAAGCAACACCCATCATGTTCCAGATGCTTCCCTCGTCCTCCTCCCCTCCTGGGAGACTAGAATCATTCCACATTTTCCCTGAGAAAACTAGAACTCAGATCTCTACACTCACAATGTGGGGACCCCCCCATGACCCCACACAGCCTCCTCGTGTAGTCACGGCTCCAAGAAGGGACCTGAGCCTGAAGAGGGGCTGCCTCCACCCCAGACCCGGGGTGGGGGTCTCTGACCCTCAGAAAGTTCCCAGAGGGCCACTGGCCAGGCCTCTGAGTCCTGCTCATCTCCCCCGGGGCATGGGAACTCTGACCACACACCTGGTCCCCAGGGCAGTGGCACCTGCCCTTCTGTGGCAGGTCCCCAAGACTGAGCCTCAGCCTCCCCAGGGCTCAGATCTGGGGTTGAGGGCAGGTGGGAGTGGGGAGTGGGTGGCGGGCGGTGGTGAAGGGAGTGGGACGGCCTCAGAACCGAAGAACTCGCCCCAAGGCGCTGAGCGACTGACAGCACATTTAGACCTAGACTTGTTTTGCCGTTTCTAGCTGCCGGCCAGGGTGGAGGGAGGCTGGCTCAGGACTCTCGCCTTGAGACAGACTTGCCTCCTGACCCGGGCTTGCTGCTTAAGACGGGGAGGCTGGGGCGTTGCAGGCAGGCCCTTCACAACTCCTATTTCTCTCCTCCTCAGAAACGCAAGCCCGGAACTTGCTCAGGCCCCTGACCTGGCTCCCACTGGAGGGCCAGAGATGCCTGGGAAACAGAGCAGAAGGAGCAGGAAGAAAAACAGGGTGTTGGTGGGAGCGTCCACCCAGGGCTGGACCTCACGCAGCATCACCTTCCCCCCAGAGGGAGCCCCAGGTGGAGGCCTGCCCACACCCGCGGGCGGGGCCGATTCAAGGCCAGCTTCACTCTGGCCTGGGAATTCTCCTCCCTGCGTCCCCTCCCCGCTGGAGGCCCAGCCCCGAACCCCCTCCGTAGTCCCTCATGGATCCGCCCACCTCTACTCCAGGCGCTGGTCCTGTGTCTGGGTCCGGGGCCCATGGGTCTCACTGGGACGGGGTGATCTGGTTGTTGTAAAGGAGGGGAGCGGTTCCTCTGCCCTCTTAGGACTGTAGCTGGGCCTAAACTAAACTGACAAAAGATCAACAGGAGAAGAGCAGACACATTCTATTTAGTGCGGCATCGGGCTGAGACAGACTCCGAAGCCCAGGTCAGGGCCCAGATGAGAAGAGGGCTCCGAGCAGCCTGCCTGGAGTGTGGGCAAGGAGCATCTTCTTGGACCCTTGGGTGGGGCCTGTTTGCAGTTCTCGGGAGCAAGCCCAGGCTGTGCAGGCCCGCAGTCACCTGCTTAAGATGTTCTCCCTGGTGGGGACCGAGGACTGCCTGGTCAGGGGCCTGACTGAGAGGGCAGCTGCCTCCTGAGCTCCCCTAGGTTCTGAGCGTGATTCCCCCTCCTGCCTGTGGACGTCGAAGGCGCCGTCTGCACCCGCGGGCAGGTGACGGGCAGCAGCACGCTGTGTCCCAGTCTGGCACGCACGACGGATGCCATTTCCAGCTTCAGGGAGAGCCCCGGAATTCGCTTCCTCCCCCACTGTTGTGTGGATTTCAGGTGATCAATGCCCAGATCTGGGAGGGAGCAGGATCGGGCTATTTCTTGGTAAACGTTTTCCTCCTGCACCGTCTATAAAACAGCACTCGACAGTTAGTCACTGCAGCCTCATAAAGGAAAACAATCAATCTTTGGTGAAGTGCTCACACCAGACCTCAAACATCAAACCATCTAATTCTAGATTAGATAAGGTTACAAGGCTTTGACGAAGCCGTTTGTTCAAAACTGAAGTCATTTCTGATTACTTGGAGAGCACGTTACATCAGTCCTGATCCGAGCGAGGTAAACGGCTCAGGTGGAGGTGCGTGGGCCATTGTCCACGTCTGAGCTCCATCACCAGAGGACGAGGTAGGACGGGACCTGTTTGTGCTCGTGGGTCCAGAGCGCAATGCGTCTGTGCAACCAGCTCCCTCACTGAGGTCTGGGGCGGGGTGGCATCCTGGATGGCAGAGCTGGAAGGGAGGACACTCGGAGGCCACCCAGCTCGGCTGCCCGTCTCACAGATGGGAAAACTGGGCCCAGAAGGGCCGAGCTCTCGCAGCGCATTAAAGCGGGACCCGGCTCTTTACTAAACTGGTGAGGGGTGTTCCAGGCCACAGAACAAGAGTGGGGCAAAGCTCTCCCAAGACATTCATTCCTCGTTACTCAGCAGACACTTGTTGAGTGCCTGCGATGTGCCCAGCAGGTCGGAATCAGCTGGACAGATCTGGAGGAACGGAAGCTCAGGGTCCTCTGATTGCCCCAGCCACCCGTTGTGGCCTTGGAAGCCCCGAGTCAGCACCAGCCCCAGGACAGCTGCTGGGGCGGCCCGTCAGAGCCGGGAGCTGGACCGGCCACCCTTCACCACTGCCCGTTGCTGGTTGAATGTCAAAGGTGGGCGTGGACTTTCAGGCAGCCAGCTTGGGCCTTGGGGCCTCCCTGACCACCTCTGTGCTCCCCAGACTTCCTCCAGATGCCACACATGGTACACACTTCCCATCTCCTCCTGTTAAGGGCACTTTTTGTTTTTCTTTCCACTTTTGGCTGTAATGAGTAAACTTGTGACGAGCACTCACGTCCAGGCCTTGGGCGGACGTCAATTTGTTTCTCCCGGGTGGACACCCAGGAAGAGGACTACTGGGTCATATGGTAACTCTTTGTTTAACTTGATGAGAAACTGTCAACAGTTTCCCAAAGTGTTTGTGCGGATTATACGCCCACGGGCAG
Source organism: Equus asinus (assembly GCF_041296235.1). Lineage (NCBI taxonomy): Eukaryota > Metazoa > Chordata > Mammalia > Perissodactyla > Equidae > Equus > Equus asinus. The sequence goes on from NC_091799.1 coordinate 11,964,982, forward strand.
TGTATGAGAGTTCCGCTTGCCTCCCAAGCACAATTAGTGTGGACGGGCTTCAATTTCTGCTGTTCCAGTGGGTGTGGCCTGGCACCTGTTGGCGCAGTCCTCACTCAGCAGGAGCTGGGGACGTGTGTATGCCTGTGTGTGTAAATACCCGCATGTGTGCGCCTGGGGACGTGGATGTGGCAGGTGGACAGGCCCCTGCTGCTCTGCCCCATCCGTCTACCCATTTCAGCCCAGGGGCACCGCAGGCTCTCATCTCACATGCGGCTCCTTTAGCCGGCACTGCTCTGTGTGTGTGTCTGTGGCATCATGGCCAATGGGGAGGCAGCTGGCGCTTGGGGCGGGGGGCTTCTCCCGGGACCTAGCAGAAGCTCCCCAGCAGCGCCTCCAGCTCTAGACGGAGGGCACCCTGGGAGGCCGATTTCTCCACCCACACCCCGGCCTGAGCACTGCCCAAGCTGTTCTGGCCTAAATGAGCCCCCTGGGCGGGCAAAGACAAGGGCCTCTGGCTGGCTGGACAACTGCCAGGGAGCCTCATTAACTTGTCATTGTGTCAGAGGGCAGGGTCCCTCTGCTTTGGAAAACGGCGGTAGGGTGCTGGATTGGCATCTGAGGACCTGGACCCACGTTCTGACCTCTCGACTCGCCCACAATCCCAGGGCGGCCGTGGCAAGCGTCTGAGCTTCGATTTGCTCTTCTCTAAAATGGGAATACCGGGTCCTTCCCCGCGTCCCTCACGGGACTGGAGATGCACATGGCATGGCTGTTCTGAGGCATGGGTCGTCTGTGCTGCTAGAACGAGTCGTTTCACCCAGCGCCACCGCGGTGTGGTCTGTACGCGGGACCCAGGGCAGGAGCTGGCTGGCGAGCGCACACGATGAAAAAGCTACCCCAGACTGAGAAACTCGGGCGGGATTTGCCAGGAGAACTTTGTCGAATCCAATAGAAAACACTGGAGCTTATAATTTCTGGATTTTTTTAAAGTTATTTTTTTCTTCATTTTACTAGTATTGATCCGCGTGGATTGGAAAAAACTACCAACAATTAGTCTTTGACACAGAGGGTTTGGGAAGATTCAAAGTACAAAGAATAGACTTTTCTTTCCAAAAAGCAGTTAGGGAGCAGCTGTCTAAGGGGGGTTGTGGGAGCGTGGGCGCTGGGGGGGACGTGGGTGTGTCCTCTCCAGACAGCAACTGGATGAACACGTGTCAAGAGCCCTGAAGAAGTGGGCATCCTTCGACTCAGTCATCTGAGATGAGGTCAAAGACGTGACCGCCAGGACGTCCACTGGGCAGCGTCTGAAATAGTGCAAAACCTGGAGAGAGCATCGACACCCGGCATGAGGGAGGGTTGACATGCGCGGCTTGCCTGCACAGCGGAGCATCAGGTAGCCACCCAAAACGTTGGAAAAATAAGATTGCAGAAGAGAATGAATGAGGAAAAAATGTTCCTTCCTCCATCCATTTATTTAGCCGACGTTTACTGGTCACCTACGGGGTGCCAGAGAGGGGCCCAGGAAGAGGACTGTATCTATTAAAAAGAACAGCCTTCAGAACACTGTCGACCTGGTGCTACACTGATGGAAAGCTCCTCTGTGCACAGGAGGAAATGGAAAGGTGTGCACATGCGCATTGCCTGTCACTCACTCTGGGGGGCAGGACTGTAGGCATTTCTGTTTTTTGGGGCTTTCCAATATGTCTCATCGTGCTCTATGATGAATATATATGGCTCACCAAATTAGATTTGGAAATAAATGCAATTTAGAAAGTTTCAATTTGCATATAAACAAGGGTGTGAGCAGGAAGCGCCTTGTCATCCATTCTCTCTCCGAGAGGAGACTCTCGCAGGGACCTGTTCTCAGCCTCCCCCACCTGCCCAGCCTGAGCCTGGAATGGAAGTCCCAGGGCACACGCCCTGCACCCTCCAGCACCGGTCCCAAGGCCCTAGGAGGCCTTTCCCAGTTTCCAGTTGTGCCAGTGTTCCAGCATCTTGGCTTGGCCCTGACCTTCCTGGGGAGCCGCCCATCCTCTGGCTCTTCTGGTCCCCACAGGCCCCCAGCCCTTCATTGGCCGAGGCAGCAGAGCCAATAACTCCACCTCCCTGCAGTGGCCATTGGATGGCCTGCCCTCCTGTCCTCCTGGGTCTCGGCTGCAGCCTCTGCCTGGCGTCAGCTCCAGTCCCCGCCCTTGGACACCTGGACCCCGCCCGGCAGCCCAGGATGGTTCTGACTGCTGAATACCCTGCCAGGATGTGGGGGACTCCGGTTGTGATGGGCTCACCTCCAAACTTCTTCCTGCTGATGAGGCCCTGAGGATAGTCCTGCCCAGCCTCTTGGCTATGCTGTCCTTGTCGCCCTGCTTGGCCGGGCTTCACGTCACTCAGGTCCGCACTGCAGGGGCCCCTGCTGCCTGCTTCTCCACCTGCCCCTTCTTCAGGTGGCTGAACTGTGCTGCAGAAGTCAGCTTGGACGCCGCCTCCTCCATGAAGCCTCTCTGGCATCCTCCTTCCCTGTCCCAGATGTAGTGAGGCGGCTGTTTCTTGTGTGCTCCCCAATTTCAGGGCTTGCCCCCCGCTGCAGGAGCCACCCGGGAGCTTCTCTGTGCCGCCAGGGATGGAAATTCCACGAGGCTCTGTGGGTCTCAGCCCCTAACTCTCAGCACCTGGCACACAGCCTGGTGGTCAGGGGGCTCTGAATGTTTCTGAGTAAATACTTCACCCGCGTATGTGTATTCACATGTAAACTTGCGTATATTGAATAGATAAATATTTCTATTTTGAATACGTCGGATGCACATATGTGATGGGCACAGGGAGACTCCGTTGGCCCCAGGCCTCTGTGGGCAGGGTGGGCATCCGTGTCAGCTCCTTCTTCTGCGCTGAAAGCCACAGAGGCCGCAGAGGAGCTGGCTTCGTGGGAAGCGCGCGGCACAGAAGCCTTCGTACCTCTCCTTGCCATTCCGCTCGTCCAACGCCAAACGTCGGGTGCTGCCTTTTGGCAACAAAACAGTCAAAACCAGACTTGGAATGCTGGATACTAAAGAGCCATAAACAAATCCTAAATGGCTTGTCTCCGCGAGTTTTAGAGCACTCCCTTCTCTCCCCCTCGACCCCATCGCCTGCATGTTGGGGAAAGCGAGGGAGGCAGCGTGTCCGGGGCTGCGCTGAATTTTCTTTATCCTTTCCTCGCCTCTAAAACTCAAGTGAATTTGCCAGATGCTATTTCCATGGCAACTTCCTCTCCTCTCGCAGCCGACGCTGGAAAAGAGAGTTTTCAGCTTAATCTTCCTGGAAGTCTCCGGGCGCCGGAGTGCTGTTTAGGAGGAAGTGGGAGCCGCCCGGCGGAGCGGCCCTGCCCGAGCCTGCCGGGGCCGCCTTTGCGTCCAGGGTTTTAGGAAGTTATTATGGCCGTGGCTGTTTTTTTGCCTCCTGGAGCGAGCGGCCTCCTCTCAGCGTGGTGGTGGGGAGGCCGCCCTCCTGAGCCCTGGGGATGCGCCAGGAATCGGCTCCTCCCTCCACACCAGGACTGCAAGCCCATCCTCACAAACCTATGGGGCGGTGGATGTGGGGTGCCCCTCTTCCCTCCATTCTGTAGCTGAGCAAAGGAGGTCTCTCAGGGGCACGGGGACCATGAGGGCAAAGTTTGGCCGGAACCTAGCATATGAAACTGGAAGCCTCACCGTGATCTCCACGCAGACTGTCCCTGCCTCACATCACGGCCTCGCTCCCTGGAATCTGACCCTGCTGGGTGCACACTGCAGCCTCCGGGGAGGCCCAGAACTGGGAGAGAGGAAGGGCAGCACCCCAGCGACACGCCCGGGGTGGGCACAACAACTCTTCCCGGGCCCCGCAGACCTTCCCATGGGTGGGAGACGGAGCCCCCAGCTGGCCTTAGCGTGTGTCCATCCTGGTGCCACTGGAGTCCACCGTCAGTGAGCAGCTTCCTGAGTGAGCCTCCCCGGCCTGTCTGGGCAGGGTGGGCGCCTTGAAAGCATCGGAGGAGGGCTCGGTTAACGTGTGATGACGTCTAGAGCTGCGCCATCCAACACGGCCGCCTGGAGCCGTGAGTGTCTCCCCACGTCTAAATGAATCAAGACCCAACGCGACCAGAAATTTGCCTCCTCCGTTGCACCAGCAGCATTTCAAGGGCTCAGCAGGCACATGTGGGTGCCACGTTGGATGGCGGAGATCTAGAACATTCCCGTCAGTGCAGGAACTTCTGTTCAACAGCGCTAGTCTAGGTGGCTAAGTCTGGAACGATCTGTTAGATGTTTAAGTCCTGCTCCACCAGACTTACTGAGAAGACCGAGTCCAGGAGGCTCAGTAGAGATCATGACTCTCGGAGCGGGTCTGGCTCTGCCCTGCCTTCAGCTGTGTGACCTCAGGCAAATCACTCTCTGAGAGACGTCTCTGAGTCTTGGCTTCCTCATCTGTAACATGGGACAAATAACAGTATCTACATCACACATTTGTGAAGATTCGTCTCCGTTAGTTCTGTCCAGAGTCAGCTCTCAAGAGTCATGAGTGGCCGCCGCCACCACCGTCATCTCCATCATCATGTTTTGGGACCGCAGGAGGGGAGGAAATAGTCAGTGCTTCCGGGTCCTGGCGGCCATCCTGGAGACAGCTATTATTCTTCCCCTTCTGCAGATGAGGAAACGGAGGCTCAGAGAGGTCAAAGCACTTGCTCAAGGGCACACAGCCTGTCGTTGGCAAGCAGATGTTTGAGCCTGAGCCTGTCTGAATTCGAGGCTCACATGGTCCGACCACACTGAGCAGAGCCAAGAGTGTAAGCCTGCATCTCGCTTCCGGCTGCCCTCCCCTGCTCCTCTTTTCTCTCATAACGGTCCTTTATGCACCTAAAGATGCCAATTCTCTCCCCTTCACGTGTCTCGGGGTAAACGAGGCCAGCACAGGTGGCTTCTCCTCATGGGTCCGACTCCCTCCTTTCTCATCCGAGGACACTGCCCAGACCCCAGGGACCCTCAGGTGGCCCAGTCTCTGCTCCCCGCAGCCTCAGGCCTCGGCTGTGCGACGCCCCGGGACTGCTCCAGCGCCCGTCAGACGGGTCGGTGCTTCCCGCGGGTGGAGACCTGGCGGGATTTCATGGGACGTCCCAACACGTCTCCTCAATGGGGATTTTGGTGTCTGTGTCTCTGGGACCTAGTTCACTTTTTAAGCTGTCGAATTTGATCATCGGGGGAGGTGAGAGGTGCCGACGACCCTGGGAAGTTCTTGGCTCTGGAAATATTCTCTTCACATAAGACAGCGAGTCTGCTGGGAGACAGAGCCCCCCAAATGGTCAGCCCAAGTGTGGCCCTGGAAGTGCCATTTCCATGGTCTGGAGAGGGATAGAGGGTGACACGTGTCACTCAAGGATGCAGGAGCGCCGGACAGGCTGAGAGGTTCAGGGAGCGCCCCTGCTGCAGAAACAGGGGGCCCTGCTCTGAGCGACTTGCCAGTCATTGGTTAGAAGGCCCCCAGGACGGCTCTGGCCCAAGGGAAGCAGCTGGGGCCACTGCTCTGGCTTTGTCACCATGCTGTCTTTGTCATTGGGATGTTCCCAGGCTGACACACCGCAGCTGCCTCAGTTGCTCACCAGCTGTCCTCTGCCTCGTCTCCCCACCTCTCTGGGCCTCAGTCTACTCGTGTGCAAAATGGGTGTGATGACGGCAGTGACCTTGTGCATCGTGGTCAGGGTCACATGAGACAGTCCGCTGGGCTTGTCCCTCCACGCCTCCCTCCAGGCTCCCGTGGGCATCAGGACACACGTGAGGAACAAGGAGACCACGGTGCTTTTTGTGCTGGGTGCATTTGAAGCAGGCTGGGTGGCGTCCCCTGTGCTGGTCACTTGAGGCCATTTTGGGGTGGATGAGGCTCCATTGTCAAGAGAGCTCCAGACTTCGGGCTAATTTCCCATGAATCTTGAGTTCTTCGTGAAGATTCTTCCTCAGGCCGATAATTCGGTGTTATGCAACAACCGGGCTGGTGATGAGGATCTTGCAGACCCTGACATGGGGGTCAGCTGGGTAGTTCATGACGTGCGGTGCCCGTTGCTCCAGAGAGCTGCTGTTCCAGAAACAGGTTTCCAGAGCTGGTGCGTGAATTTGGTTTTACATGCAAAAGAGAAGAAAACAAACAGGAAGGCAGGAGCTGGGGAGGATATGCGCTGACTGAACAAGGGCTTCAGCTGAGCAGGGAGGGATCTGCAGAACGAAACGGGCGGCAGTGACGCAGAGTTTGCAAGCTGAACGAAACCCCAGGGGTCTGGAGTAATCGGACGGACCCCAGGCATTCCGTTCGTCTGGGCGGATGACCCCTTAGCTGGTTCACACACCTGCAGGAAACGCAGGCCCTTCTCACCTGCCCCCTCCCCAGTCCCAGGTGACCCCTCTGCAGACTCTGAGTCTGTCGAAATGTCACTGCTGCAGAGAGCTCTCCCCATGCCCAGCATGTGGGGGGCTCCCGCCCCACCGTGACCTGCTGTGACTCACCCGGCTATGACTGTTTGTCCCAGTGGACTGGCCTGGACTCGCTTGCTGGGTCCCCGGCCCGTGAAGGCAGGGGTCAGGCTGTCCTGTCCTGTCCCCGCCGTGCCCCTCCACGCCCATGGCAGGTGCTTCAGAAACACTGCCGCGTGAACCTACGGTGAGGATTTACATCTACGAGGAAATTACACAGGGGAGCAGCAACATGTTGTTGAAATACGTGCAATAATTGTTTATCTTGTGATAAAAACAGTTTCTTACTATCTTGAAACGTGCTTTTCCATGAGCCCTGGACAAGAAATTTGGCGGGTTTTAAGCATTGAGTTTCAACTCTATTTCGTCACCCTGGGTGCCGGGTGACGTGGCGGTGGGAGAGCCTGTCACCCCAGGAACGTGAGATACAACCTGTAAGCCGACAGCACAACTGGAAACCTTCTCTGAAGTAAGCACAGTGGCGAGAGCCTGTTTGCTTGATGGAAGCTTGTCACGGTGCCGCTCGGTGACGAGAGCAGCTTCCTGCGGAGTCGTCTGCGTGCAGGGCTGCGAGCGAGGAAGGACCGGCATCCGCACCGACTGTTCATGCGCAGGAAACCTCGGCGCTCTTGTGTCCACAGAAGTGGGCTCTAGCCAGTGTAGACGGAGGGGTCACTGCCCTGGAGTCTGCGATTATTCCCACTTTCTGAGTCTGAGCGGGAAGGCCGCCCTGGGGCTGCCAACAGTCTCGAGGCTTAGCCAAGCTCTGGCTTCACAATGGTTGTTTGTTTTCCTGTGAGATCGAATGGATCAAACCCACCAAACCCTAGACACTGTCTAGAACAGCCACACGGGGCCTGCCAGGCCCAGCTCCCTGGCCACGTTCACTGGGGGTGAGGCCCCGCTGACCTCTGGGGCTGCATCTGGGGTCAGGCGGAGGTTTGGGGCCTGGAGGGTCAAGGCAGATGTGCTTGGGCACCCAGGGAGGGCGTGCCTGGTTCCCAGAGCTTTTTTTTTGGCCCTGTGTGGGACAAATCCCGCAATGACCAGGGCCTCGATGTGGAAGCAGGTTCCAAGCTCTGACAGTGACTCCTGGTCGATCCAGTTACAATGTCTCCCCACGAGGATCTGCTTCTGGTGTTTCCTGCGGCTGCGATTTTAACGGAAGTGTCATCAGGGAGGTGGGGAGAGAGGAGCTGCGCCACCGAAAGCAGAGGCTCAGAGTGAGAGAGAAGATGCCGAGCTGCCGGCTCTGAAGATGGAGGCTGGGGCCATGAGCCGAGGAATGCGGCCGCTTCTAGACCTGGGAAAAGCTGGAGACAGATTCTCTCCTGGAGCCGCAGAGGGAGCAGGCTCGGCCCACACCTCAGTTCTAGCCCCCTGAGACCCATTTCAGGCTTGACCTCCAGAATCGCAAGGTAACTAAGGTGTGCGGTTTAAGCAGCAGGTCTCCAGTGACTTGCTGCTGCTATGACAGAAATATGCTGCCAGGCGGCAGGAAGGCAGGGCTGTGGGGGGCAGTGGGCAGTGGGGCAGGAGGTGGGGCCAGCTGCGGCCTTAGGCTGGTTTGCAGGGCACTGGATGGTCACCAGATGTTTTTAGCAGCAAGTGACGTGTGCAGGTGGCAGTACAAACGAGCAGTTGTTGCAAACGATTGCCAAGAGGCAAGAAGAAAAGCAGGGAGGCGAGGGGGCCCCGGGGTGCTCGGGGAGAGGCCGGCGGCCTGGATCAGGGGCCGCAGTGGGCCGGTGAGTAGATGTTTGTTTGTGGCGAGTTTTAAAGGCTGAGCTGAAGGGATGTTCCGAGCCTTTGACAGTGAGTCATGAGGGAGAGAGGCCTCCCAGCTCTTGGTTTGAGCAACTGAGCAAATTGCGCTGCTCGAGAGTGTGGGAGGACGGGGCAGGAGGGAAATTTGGGGTCCTGCTTCACCCCCGTTCCTCGAGGGACCTATTGGATCTCAGGTGGAGGTGTCCAGGAGGAGCCTGGGTGCCCGCATGAGGGGCTGGAGCAGGTCCGGGCTGGGGGTGTGGACCGGGGAACCCTTAGCAAATAGATGGTGTTTCCTCCGGTAGGAGTGGGTGGGTTCACCAAGGGAGCGGGTGGAGACAGGGAGGAGGGGATGGCTGGAGACAGAGCCTGGGGACTTCCGCCATTTCTGAGGTCAGGGAGGGAGGAAGAGCCAGCGAGGGTACTGAGGGGGGCCCCATGAGATAAGAGAGGCATCTGGAAGGTGGGGACAAACGCCTTCAGGACTCCTATATGGTGATGACTTAAGTACCCTCCGTAGAGAGCCGGGGCCGACGCCAGCAGGGCGCCAGGTGTCACCTGCTAGCCATGCGGCAGGGAGCTGTGTCCCCGCCCCGGGTGGCACTCTGAGCCCGGTAAGCCAGTGGTTGTTGGCTTTCTGAGAAGCTCTGGAAGACGATCTGCCCACATGTGCTGAGTGTTGGTGCAAAGAGAACAAGCCGGGGGGTTCCCACCACAGCCTGGCCCGAGGGCTGGCCCCGGGCTGAGGCCCTGTCTCTTGTCCAGCGCAGACCACGGTTCACACCCTCCAGGTCCCAGGTGAGGAGCCGTGGTGCTGGGGGAGGCCTGTCCCCAGAGAGCATCTCACAGCCCCCTGCAGGACCGGTTTGCTCTTCTGCCCCCATTTTGAAATCTTGTATTTTCCTGGCTGTATCCTTCGCTGCACTGCACATGTCTGAGGGCAGGTTCTGGTCCAGACAGAGCACAGGCGGTTGACGGAGGATGAAGGAGCAGAGGCTGGAGATCCTTTGGCCCCTACCGTGTGCTGGGCACTAATGGGCATTTCACAAGGATCGTGTCCCTTCATCCTCGGACGACCAGAGGATGAGCCCTGGTTATCATCCCCGCTTTGCAGACGTGGACACCAAACAGAGAGAAAGGATGTCCTTTCATTGGCCAAGGTCAGACCCACGGCTGTCCTGTTGTTCCACGCCCTGGATGCTGCTCTGCAGGGCCACCCTGCTCCCTAGGCAAGGGACGGTTTATGAAGCCGGAAATGAGAGGGAGGCAGAGCGGAGGTGCCATCCCTGGACAGAGAAAAAAGCATAAAGGTTGTTTTCCACTAGCGTTTGCTCCAACCAGGGCACCAGCCAACACGGACTCAGCACAGGCTGTGGGGAAGCCCATCGCCCAGCCCAAAACGGATGCTCCCAAATATGGAATACGCCATAAGACTGGGCTTCGAGGGAAAGCCCGCGTGCCTTCCATCTGTGTTTGCGCGGACCACCCCTCAGTTACTGCAGGAAGGAGGATCCACTTGCTGATGGCTCATGATCCTCCCCTCCGTGACCCTCCCCCTGGGCAGTTTGGGCTCAGAGACGAATCCAACACGTGCTCCAGCTGGACAGCAGCTCTGTCATCCCAGTCCCTGCCCCTCGCTGGGGTCACCAGTTGTCTATCTTCCTCCTCCACTCTTTGGATCAGGACCCATGGTTCTCCCATCTTAGGGTCCCAATGTCTGGGACTTGCTTGGCACTGAATAGATGCTCATTCATTCGTCTATTCACTCACTAATTCGAGGGTCCACTGTGTGCCATGCATATCTGTGAAACGAACAACTGAATGAACGGACGTGTGAATGCTGGAGAGACAAAGCCTGACTCAATTTTCCTCTCCACCCCCACCCATCTGGATAAGTCGGGGCCTCGGTTTCCCTTCTGTGGAACGAGGGTCCGGACTGATGAGTTCTGTGTTCCTTCCAGCGGTGCTATTCTGGGGTTGCCCAAAGCGCAGGAGAAAACGCACAAGTCAAACTGTCCCTGAGCGTTTTGGATTATGCTTCAGGCAGGTTGTCAGCCTCTCTGTGCCTAAGTTTCCCTCTCTGTAAATCGGATTCCTCCATCCGAGAAGACTGAACCAGATGTTGCTCCCAGGGGCCCAGAGTTGCTCTCAACCCCATTGCTCAGTCTCATGGCTGTTGTCAGAGCGACCCTTGGGGTTCAGACATTTCCCTGCCAGATGGCTCCTGTCATTGCCAGACAAACCTTCAGACGTCCTTCTCGGCCCCCCGCAGCCCTTCCCCAGTCCTCGCTTCCTGAGAGCTCTTTGCTCCCAGCATCTCTTTAAATATTTACGCCGGCGTGATGCAGTGCCGGGCTCTGATGGCCTGGTCTGGCACTCAGACCACGGCAGCAGGCTTTCAAAGCTTAATTCTAATATTTGGTTGGAAGGAAATTGACCCAGAGAGAAAGCTGAAGCTTTTAAGGCATTAACATGCGGAGAGGAGCTTGGATAGACCCAGCGTGAATTTCACTTAAGGGAAAAGATGCTTGCTCCCCGAGCCTTCCGACCTGGGCGCTGTCCCCTGGCACCTCTGCGGAGGCAGAGGCAGGGCCAGTGGGCATGGCTCTTTTGCAGGCAAGTGCATTATGGGCCTGCAATTCTAGGACATGATAAATGAGCGCTGTCTCAGCCAAATGGATCCCTGAATCGGAGGAAGAGAGAGCAAGAGCCGGAGTCTGCACAGCAGCAATCCAGCGGGCCATTGACTGTTCAGGGCCCTTTGTGCATCTTCTCACTGAGACGCGGGCTGGTGAGGCAAGGGCGGGGCGTTCTGGACACGACTCTGCTGTGGGGGCCCATGGGCCTACCCTTGGGAGCAGGAGATGGAGCTTTCTGCAGGCGAGAGCTTGGCTCTAAGAAAGGTTCCCTGCCCACCACCGTCTTCCAGGATATAAGGCATGAGTGGACTCACTGTGGCCAGCTCCCTGGAGTCAGGCTCTGGCTCAGGTGCCTGGACCACGCCCCGGCCCCGCCACTCACTAGGGACGTGCCTTAGGACAAATGGCATCCTCCTCCTGCCCTCGGTCTCCTTATCTGTGAACCAGGGCGTCGATGCCCACCCTTCTGACCCTACTGCAGGGTGATGGGAGCCGGAACAGTTCAGAGGTCAAGGGTCGGGGTAGCTGTGGTGGTGCATCCTGGCTCTGCTCCTCTCGCCAGCCCTGGGACCCTAAGCTCGCTCGCTTTGTAGGTAAAGAGGGGTAATGAGAGTGGTTACTTTGTAACATGCCTGAGATCCAATGAGGAACCTCACGTGAAACATCTTGGGGCTGGCACAAAGAAAGCACTCTGAAATTACGACAACGACGTGCGTCCACGAGACGGTGCTCCAGGAAGTGCGGCTACGAAATGCTGCTGAGGATGACGGAGACGTGACTTCCCAGCCCTGCGCTTTCCAAACCTCGGATGGTGTTCACGTCCGGCAGCCACCTTCCATCACCAGCAAGGACGTGCCTGCTAATCTGGGATTATTTAAGTAGGCTCTGGGTCCAGGCTGACCTTTGCTTAGCAAATAGCTTTTTAAGACATTGCAAACACGTGATGCCAACAAATTTACCAAGATAATAACAAAAACAGCTTAGAGAGCAGAACGTCCCCAGGAGCACTTAAGAATGTCCAGTTGAACCACAAATCACTTAGGTGCTCACTTCAATAGAATTCTTATCTGTTCATCAAGAATGTTCTGGAGCTGCATGGAATCCTTTGCACCCCATAAAGGAGAGCTAGTCAGGTGATGCGTTGCCAGACTGGTCCGTGAAACCAGACGCGCTCGCTCTTCAACAGAGCGGCAGTTCCATGAACGCCCTCCCTTCCGAGTCTGGACACCGTGAAGTCCCTGCCGGCCCCTTCGTCCCGAGCCAGTGGCCCTGCTGAGCAGATGCCCTGGGGATGACACTGAGGAGCAGTCTGGCCAGCGCCATGGCAGCCCTGAACGTGTGACGCCCCGGCCCCCTCTCCATATTAGCAGTGCCCCTCCTTCTGCCTGTTATTAATAAGACGGTTGGTTTGGCTTGTAAGTGGATTGTACAGCTAACTAATGTGTCTGTAGCTCAGAATTATTTATTGCCCATGATTGCTCTGCCTGGCTTTTTAATACATAATTCATATTTTGGAGATCTTTTTTCTGAGCTCAGAGCCAGGAGGAACAAGGAAGCCTTGAGCCAAGGCCGTATGTGAGGGTCCCAACCCGGGTGGACGAGGCACTGGCTGGGGCTGTGGGCTGTCTCCTGCCCACGCTGGGCAGTGGTGCTGACTAGGGAGCCACGAGGGCCTGGGAGAACATTCTGGAGCCCAGTGCCCCTGGCTTGGAAGAGAGAGTCTGCGTCTCTAGGGCTGACCCTGTGCTTCCTCATCCCCGGGAAATCTCTGGGCTGTGGTCCAGGCTGGTCCCTCCGTGAGCAGGCAAGCCAGGCCTGCCAAGCAGTGTGGTTCTTGGCAGAGAGGAGGAAAAGGACAAGTCCTAGAACAGGAGAGACTGGGGTCAGATTCAAGAGCACTGCCAGCTCCTGGGGAGGAGATCAGGACACGACCCATCACCTCTGCTCGTTGGAGATGCCCTTTGCTCTGGAGTAGCTCTGCCCAGGGCCGGCTTTACAGTGAGGCCTGGGCCATGTGAATTCCAGCAGGTCTTACAATCCCATGATTATAAAGTAATCACTGTGGGCCAAAAATGCCCGAAGAGCAAATGCAAACAAGAAAGGAGGCTTTGAACAAAATTGCTACCGAGAGATCAAGCAAAATCAGTTTGGAAGGTTTTCCAGAAGTGGGCATCGTGCAGCTTCCCCTGGATAATGAAGCAGCCGGGCCCCTGCTGGCCACCTTGGGTCCGGTCTGTAAATACGGACTGCTGTCGTTTGCATTTATTCTTGTAAAACCTCAGCCTCAGAAGGACAGCGGACGCCACATCAGCTCAGCGAGGATGTGAGCCCTAATATAAGGGATGAAAAGGGTGCCGTGCGAGGCCGTGAAGGATTGGGGTGAGCAGGGAGCAGAGTGCATGGAATACTAATGCCTGGCCGACGCTCACGGGCAGACACAGAGGCGGCACGGGGCCACATCAAACTTCATCATGACGTCTTAATCTGAGCTCGTTTCCCTCCCATTGGCTGGATGAGCCAGGTGGCGTCCGGGCTCAGGAAAGGAGAGCAACCTTTTAAGGAAGAGTGGGCATGGGCTTGTGCATGTGGGAGCATGTGTGTGCGACGTGTGCATGTGTGCACATGTGAGCGTGCCCATGTGTGTGGGAGTACATGTCTGTGGTGTGTGTATGGTGGACGTGTGGAGGTAAGAGAATGGAAGACACTCCTACACTCCCAGGATGTGCCCAGGGTGTGCTCAGTCCCAGGGGACATGGAGAGGGTACCACAGTCCACCAGACACCTGGATTGTTAGCCCTGGTTGGCCAGTTGCCTTCAGTTGTAGGTGGACTTTGGTTTCCACGCAGGAAACGTGCCCGGGAAGGGGATGCCTGGTGGAGTTGTAGAGACCCATCCATACCCACATCTGAGGTTGGGGCTGCCGCTGAGGGTGCCTGAGTCTTGGGAGGGTCCTGCCTGGGATTCGTAAGACCATCCCTTTCCTGGTCTGGAGCTGCCTTCCGCCTCTGCACTGCTGACACTGGGTCCGGTGTCTCTGTTGTGGCCCTGTCGCGGGCACTGCAGGATGCTTACAGTAGGCCTGTCTGTCCCACTGGACCTCAGGAGCGCCCTCCTCCAGTCATTATGACCCAACATGCCTCCAGCCATTGCCCTGTGTCCTCTGGGGCTAGAATCCGCCCGGGCTGAAGTCCACTGCTCTGAACGTTCTCCCTGTCCAGCTTCAGGCTGCAGGCCCTGGGTGCTAGTGGGGTCTGTCTTTAATTGGACAGGGACATACAAGCCTTGGGGGGCCCTGCTCTGTGCTGGGGGGGGTCACCTTTGGCGCTCTGGGTAATCTGAGAGCTGGCCAGGCCAAGGTCCTGCCTTTGGGGCTCAGGAATGTGGGGGGAAAAGGTTACCCCTCCACCCCATTCATTGTCTGGATGCCAACACTGTCGCTCCTCATTCCCAGAAGCCAGTTTTTGTCCCAATTCTACATGTCCTTGGGGTCAGCTCAGCAAGCCCTGCCCTCTGACCAGCTCTAAGCCTGGGGTCCCAGGGGTCCATTGGTCATTACTCTGAGCCCCTCTCAAGGCTCCATTGCTTTCTATTTGGGTCCTCTGCTCCCATGGGGAGGTTGCCCCTTTTGGGGCTGGTGACGGTGGGCCACATGGAAGCTGTCACCAGGATTTCTCTGGTCCAGTCACCTACCTGCTTTTACAGAACCCCAAGTCCTCTTGACAGGCACCCCCCTGGTGTTTCCTGGAGTCTCGGGGGTCCTAGTGGCCCGTGGTGAGTCCTCCTGGTCACTACCCCCTGCCCTGGCCTCTTCGGGCACCTGCCTGAGCCCCAGGAAGCCCCTTTTGCTGCCCAGACCTGCACCTCCCGTCTCAGGGGTGACAGAGCTGACACCTCTGGATGAAGCAGGGACTCACGCAGAGCCTGCCTTCACCTGGGCGGGGAGATCCTGGGGGTGGCCAGTGGCCACCGGCCAGGCCCTGTAGGAAAATTCCAAGGGCAGTGGGAGGAATCCTGGCTGCAATTGGCCCTTATGGGGAGGGAATGCATCCATGTCTGGGCCCTGTGGCCCCAGGCTGAGCCAGCTCAGGGCTCGACCTCGTGGTTTAGACGGTCTCAGTGAGCATGTCCCGACTGAGTTGATTCAAAGCAAAGAATCAGACAAGAAGACAGATCACCTGCACGGCACGGCGTGGGGAAGGATTCGGCGTGAGAGAGCCCCTGTTGCCGTCGGGGTTGGAGGTCACTCAGGGTTCAGTTATCCCTGTGGCTGTGTGGTCAGGATGCCAGGGCCAGCTCCCACTGGGCCGACAAGAGCGTGGCTCCCCTTGGGCACCCTGAGAAATCCCCCTGGCCCTGCGGAGCTCTGTGGGGCTGGCCCCACGGCCACCTCCTTGGGCCACGGCTGCCGAGCCCCTGCACTCTCTGGGCGGCCCCGTGTCTGTTTAGGGAGGGCCGGGCTGCAATGCCAGGCAAGATGTTCACCCAGAGAAATGCAGGCTCCGAGGGCTTACAGTGTCTTTGGCACTAAGCCCCCCAGTGCGGGGGAGCTGAGCAAAGATGTCAGTAGTTAATTCAGTAATTAAAAACAAACATTGCTTCGTTTGGAAAGACTTGGTCCTTGCCGGCTGCCAAGCCTGGATTGAGGCTTTGCCACCATCAGGGCACAGAGCAGGCTGTGCCGGTGGATGCTGGCTGGAAAATTGCCTCCTGTGGAACATTTATTTCAGGGGGTGGCGTTTGGGCTCCTAACATGAGGAGGAAGAGAGACAGGGAGTCCCAACAAGGCCCTTAGATGCTATTGTTTGTACTAAGTCATCTGTCGGTGCTGGACTCTCTGAGTCAGTGCTAATAGGATCCCAAAGGGATCTGAAACAAGAAAAGGGTCCCTGTGAGCCCCCTGTGCAGACGGCAGGCTGTGGCTCTGAGACGTCTTTCCTGGAGAAGTTAGGGCCCACAGTGACGCTCGGGGTGCAGCCCACCCGCTCGTAACTCAGGGCACAGATGCCCTGTCTGGTCATCCGGCTCTGACCTCGGCTCAGAAAGTCCCAAGGGGGTAATCAGAGGAACGGGGGCTGTGATCAGACCATATACAGAAGAACCACCGGGCACTTACAATCCTCTCAGAACTGGCACGCTGTCACCCGAAGTCAGATCTGTTTTTCCTGAATTAGACCCGAGCCGTGATTACGCCCGGCTCCTGGCACGGTTGTCATCGCTGGTGCTTGTGCAGGCATCTCGCCAACTGTGTCTGAGTAACCATTAGGGGCGTCCCGGAGGACCTGGTGGGCTGAGCCCGGAGGAAGCGTCTGCGCTGCCGGGGTGGCGGGCGGAAGGCAGGAATGGGGTCAGTCTTGATGCCGTGGAAATGGAGACCTCTCCCTACAGGAGGGCTGAGTAATCCGTGTGCTGCCTCCACAGGTGAGCACGTCTAAGGGGAGCCTTTGGAGATGTCGAGGGTCTGGGGAGATCTGAAAGGGCCCCAGGCTTGGACCCCTCGGGCGAGCTCTGCGGCGTCCTTTCTGTGCTGCTCTTGACAGCTGACCTCTCTATTATAAATGCCATTTCGCAGAGTCGGGGGGTCCACAGCAGACAATGGATGGAACCGCGCTTGGAGAGCTGTGATGCTCAGGTAAAATGTCAGTCCCCGCGTTTGCTGATGGCAAACCCCAGCGGGATGCTGTGGAAAAGGCGCCGACCACGCTGGGGGTCTGGATGCTGGTCCCCCTCCACCGTGAGGCCGGTGGACATGTGTGTGACTCGGGGCGCCTCAGCCTCTGTGTCCACCGAGTGGGTCCCTGTGGGTCCTGCGGCTCCCTGGGCGGGGTGTGTGGGCCAGGCGGGCGGGGGGGCGGGGGGGGGGTTTGGGGGCTGGGAGGGGAGGAGGGAGCCGAGGCTGCCTGAAGGCACTGTTGCTCCATTTGTGACTCTGCCTCTCTCAAGGTCACCGTCACCTTCGCACAGGGAAGCCGTCACTCAGACCGTGCCCCACCCTGGCTGGGTGGAGTCCGGGTTTGCAACGAGCCAGTGAAACCCTCACTCTTCAGACGGTTACGTTGTTGGTAGGCAGGAGCCACTGAGACTGCGTGACATTAAGTATTAAGTGATGCGGGGTCGGTGAGCTGAGGAGTCGAAAGAAAGATTTCTTGGACTCTCAAGATCTGGCAGTGGTGCTCTTTTATTTAGAGAATAGTGTGGAATAGCATGGGGACAGGATCCATGGGCAGGCAGAGCTGCCGCGTGGGGACAGGACCCATGGGCAGGCAGAGCTCCTGCTGCTGCCCTGAGTTGAGGGTTAGGGCTAATTTTATAAGGCAAGGGTACGTGACTTATTTTTACTGGAAAAAGAAAAGATGATGTAAAAAGTCATTAAATGATTTCAGTGCAGATGGGGTCTGGTTATTGTGCGGTCATATAACTTTAGATACGAATCTGGCCATATAGATCGGCATGTAGGGGGGGATGCCCTGGGCTTCTCTCCCTGGGGCAGCCCTAATTCATACCATAAAAAAAATCCACCGGGTCATATAGTTTGGCATGTAGGCCAGGTCACCTTGGGCTTCTCTAGCTGGAGCAGCCTTAATCCACATCGTTAAGTTCCGACTACGAAGTGCTGTGCCAGGGTGGGGTGGGGATGGGACTGGCCGAGCGAAGGGAGCTGGGCTCCACGTGCTAAGGAGCAGCCGGGAGACCCAGCTGGAGGCTGAGCACCATAATTCAAGGCAGTCACTGCACCAGGGGGGTCTGGGCGAAATGCAGAGCGAGCTCCAGGGAGGGAGAGGGGATTCCAACCTGGGGAGGTTTCTAGGAGGAGGTGGCGCCGCTGGCAGATGGGATTGGGAGATGCGCTAGGGGAAGGAAGTCATTCTGGATGGAGGGAAGACTTGAACCTCTCCACGTGGTGATGGGAACACGGGTGCGCACGGGTCCTGCTCCTGCCCTCTCGGGCTGGACGACCCTGAAGTCCCAGTTCTACGTGGTGGAGGACTCTTCCCCATTGTGTGCTTAATGTCTCGGCCTCACTGCGTGTCGGCCCCTGCTCTGTGGCACCCCAGGAACGCCTCCTTTCCAGACAGGTCCCTCCTGCGGCTCACGGGGTTGGGAGTTGTGTGCATGTGAGCACGCGTGTGCTTGTGCACGTTGGTGCGTGTGTGCATGTGTGTGTATGTATTGAAGGAAAGCCAGATCCTTGGAAAGCGGCTACAGCTCCGGCTGTGCGTCCTCTTTACATTCCTGCGAGCCCTCACCAGCGCCTCCTGGACGCGGGAACGGGAGGGAGCGACGAGGAGAAGCCGTCTGGTGTTTGACAAGTGTCCTCAAGCTGAGCTGAGCGCCCCTTTCCTGTCAGTGAGGAGCTGAAACCCTCAGAACCGCCCACCAGCCTGGCATTGGTCAGGGCGAGGCTGGTCGCGGGGCCTCACGTCATATCCGGTCCGTAACTGATTGGTGGGACATAGTCACTTAATGATTTAGCAGGTCTGTGAGTGTTTGAAAGCCGGAAAGGAGGCACCTGCTCCCAGAGCTCCATCCTCTCTGGTCCTCAGAGGACTTGAGGGGGACGGTCCGTCTCAGCAGCGGAGAATTGGACGAGAACCTTCCTGAGCACTGAGGGCAGAGGGCAGAGGTCAGAGGGGAGGCCTGGGGCATCGAATGATGTTTAATGTTTAATCATCGTTTGCCAGTGTCTATGCCACTTACTACTAATAACACGCCGACGACCCTCACCTGGTGTGATCATGGATTTTATGTGTCAAGGTGATTGGGCCACAGGGGGCCCAGAAATCCAGTTAAATATTACGCTGGGTGTGTCTGCAAGGGAGTCTCTGGATGAGGTTAACATTTGAATCGGTGGTCTGAGTGAAGCAGGTGCCCTCCCCAACGTGGGTGGGCCCCACCCAATCAGTTGAAGGTCTAAATAGAAGAAAAAGCTCAACCCTCCCGCCAGTCAGGGGCAACTTCTCCCTGCCTGACTGCCTGACCGGGAACACGGGTCCTCTCATGCCTTTGGGCTTGAACTGAAATATCAGCGCTCCTGGGTCTCCCGCTGGCTGACGGCATCTCTTGGGTCTTCTCAGCCTCCATGAATCGTGTGAACCAATTCTTATTTATAATAAGTCTCTTTCTATATACACATATAACGTGCTATGGGCTCTGCTTCTCTGGAGAGCTCCGACTAAGACACATGTAAACACTGTTCTTTCGCCTTGGGACCAATGGTGAGCGGCTTAGCAACCTGCCACTGGCTCACTTGCACATCCGTGCCTCAGTTCTGTGCCGAGTCAGGGCTGAGGACCCAACAGAGAACAGTCAGACGTTGCCCCTCCCCAGGCTGCTGGCATTTTCCCAGGGGCAGGCAGGGTCCACGGGGTGGGGGGGAGGGCGAGGGGTGGGAGGAGGGCCGCAGGGGTGTGCAGGTCTGAGAGGAGCGGCTGCAGGCCCCAGGCGGTGGAGGCTGGCCCAGTGCCCAGTGTGAGCAGTGTGCCATGGCACCCACAGGAGGGGCTGCCACGGGCAGCAGTGCCATGTGCTCATCCAGCACCACGCGACGCCGGAGCGGAGCCAGCTACGTGATGGCAGCAATGGTGTCGCTGAGCGAGCACGGCCGTGAGCCACATTGCGCCAGCCCCTTTGCAGGTGTTTTCTCTCTTCACCCTCGCCACAGCCCAGCAAGGCACCTGCAGCAGAGGTAACAGTGTCCAGCCCCGACGCACAGCTGGGCAGCGCAGAGGGCGGATGCTGAAACAAAGGACTGCAAAACCAGTGGCGAATGCACAGAAATGCGTCCTCTCCCACTCTGGAGGAGAGAAGTCTGAGATCAAGGTGTCGGCAGGGCCAGCCTCCCTCGGGAGGCTCCAGGCGAGGACGTGTTCCCGGCCCCTCCAGCTCCTGGGGGCCCCAGGCTCTCCTTGGCTTGTGGCCGCACCACCCCGGGCTTCAGGGACGGCATCGTCGAATCTCTCTGCCGTCTTCCCATCACCCTCCCCTCAGCGTGTCAAGTCTCCTTCAGCCTCCATCTCAGAAGGATGTGTGTGAAGTCGTGCCCCGTCCCGGAGGTGGGAGTCTCCCCAGGGAAGGGTCTTCCCACCTCCTCTGGCCCCTGAGACACTTGGTCTCCTCTCTTCACGGAGAGGGATGATCCCCTGACTTGAGTCCAGTGGGCTGTACCCGCAGGGCTGTGTGCAGGCCGCCAGGACCCTCTGTTCCAGGGTGCCCCATCCTGTCAGTTCTCCGCTGAGGACAGTGGCAGCCTCGCCGGGTGGCCTGAGGGCAGGGAGCAGGTGGAGGACGCCATAGCCCGTGACCAGCATGGCTGTTCCTCGGTGGAGGTGGGCGCTGCAGCAGCCTTCCTGGGGGCTCAGGGTGCCCTGAGGAGAGCCCGGCCTCTCTCACGGGCAGCAGGGCCCCGGGCAGGCTGGAAAGGGACCCTTTGCCAAGTTCCACACAGCTTCCCTCTGCCGTCAGCTGCTCAGGAGGCTGGGAACACGCTGGAACACAGGCATCACTTACAACGTCCCCAGGGGCAGCGCGTGGCTGCGAGGGCTCCTTCCCACGGCCTCTGACAGCCCCGCTTTGTCTCGTGCACCCCTAATTCTCCCCCTGGGTTAGGAGCATGAAGTGTGGACCAAGGAGGCGAGAGACTCCAGCTGTGGGGCTTGTCCCTGGGGCAGGGGGTGGGCGCAGCAGCCCAGGAAAATCAGATCACTGGACCGGGGATGTGAGATTCGAAGGGTTGACAGCCCCATGAATGGCTCTGATTGAAGGAGCGATTTTCTCCATTGTTTTCTAGAAGGAGGGCTCGCTTCCCCAGGAAGGTTCTCAGATGACCCTGCGAGGCACGTTTAATGTCTCTGCTCTCCACACACACCTGGTGGCCCCAGGGTGCCCGCCTCACACAGACTCTTTGTCTTACAGACGTGGAGAGACACACACTCACGTGAGCGCACCACACTGAGAGAGGAAGGGTGCCCAGCACACAAGTGTAGACAGGGACGGCCCAGGAGCCAGGACGGCCTTGCCGCTAGCCTGATCCTGACTCCTCGGCTGCGCGTCCTTTCTTTCTTTGCTTCTTGTGATCCAGCTCTGTATTTTGAGCTCACTGTAGATTCACACGCAGTTGTAAGACAGACCACAGAGAGATCATGCACCCCCAACCCCGTCTCCCCAACAGGAACATCTTGCACGACCACATGACACCGTCTCCCCAGCGTTGACGCCGACGGTTGACGCTGATGCCCTGGGACAGGAGCAGCCCGTCACCTCCAGGACCCTCCCACAGGTGCCTCCCTGCAACCCCTACTCCTGCCTGAACCCCAGCAACCACCCATCTGTTCTCCATCTCCACAACCGCGTCAGGCAAGAAGGTGGTGCAAATGGGGTCACACGGCATGCAACCTCTAGGAACTAGCTTTTTTCATTCAGCTTAGTTCTCTGGAGATTTGTCCAGACTCTTTCAGGCATCAACAGCCCAGCCCTTCAATGGCTGAGGAGGGCCAATGGCGTGGATGGACCACAGTTTGCTCAGCCGCTCACCTGTGTAAGGACATTGCGGTTGTGTCCGACTTTCGGTGATTACACAAAGCTGCTGTCAACACTCGTGCACAGGTTCTTGCACAAAGATGCGTTTTCATTTCTCTGAGATAAATGCCCAGGAGTGCAATTGCTGGGTCACGTGGTGGTGGCATGATTAGTTTTTAAGGAAACTGCCAGACCCTCCGCCAGAGTGGCTGCGCCGTTTTCCACCCCGCCAGCAGCACCCGAGGCGTCGGACGTCTCCACACCTTCACCAGCATTTGGTGTTTGCACTGTTTTTTATTTTAGCCGTTTTGGTAACACCGTGCTCGCCTTCCTGACTCTGGCTCTCTGAGCCTCAGTTTCCCAACTGTGAAACGGTGACATTGCTCACCCGAAGTCACTCAAGGGGTTTTTCATGGAAGCCACTGAGGCCATGTATGTGAAAGAAGTTGATACTCCGTAAAAAGACAGGGCTGCTTCTCGTCACAGGAATAAACAAGCCGGGAGCGTGGAGACTCAGACTTTCTGTCTTTTTCCTTTCCTTCCCTCCCTGGCCATCGATCCTGTTCCACGTAAGGTGAGCTCTTGCCGATGGCTGGTTATGTCCGGCTATAGCACGTCACATCCTCCTCCCCTGGGAAGCTCTGTGTCGTCTTGTGTGGCCTCGGAGCCCCTTCCTACAGAGGAGGAAACCGAGTCCAGAAGAGGCAGTGGGCGAGGCTGGCCATGCCGTCTCCTCCGCCCATTCGTGCTCGCCTGACCGGGCCGTCTGGAGGCCAGGGACGGGCAGGCTTCGGCTCCACATGGTCTGAGCACAAGGCCCTGGGGGAGCGTCGTGGACACGCCAGTTGTCACCATCACCCTCGAGACAAGCCCCTCTCTGCCCGTTTCACAGATGACAACACTGAGGCTTGGAGGCTGCCGAGGGAAGAGCGAGATGAAGGCACAGGCCTTTCTGGACGAAGCTCCTTCTCTCTCCTTGGATGTTACAGAGCCAGCCGAGCAGGCACTTGGAAGATGTCGGCGGAAAGGACCCTTATCAGACGTCCTGCTGGTTCCAACATCTGGAGAGGGCCGGTCGGCTCTGCAATCAGAGTCCCTGGAAGTGGGAGGCTCTTTCCTTCCAGCAGGTGCTCCAGCCTGTCCCACGTCCACGGCGCCCGGGGGCCCTGGCTGGCCCATCAGGGTGATGGGCAAAGGCACGCCCACCACTGTGTGGGTCTCCGAGGACCTGGCTGCTGGAGGTGCCATGGGTGCCTTCCACAGGCCTGGCCTTGGGCTGGGGTGTGGGGTCCAGTGGAGAGCAGGACCCCTAAGGCTTCTGCTCACACGGAACCTACATTCTAGCGTGTGTGTGCACACACGCGTGTGTGCAGGCTGGGGCAGTGGACAATAAGCTCATAAATGGGAAAACTGCCCCAATAACCAGAGCAGAGAACTCAAACTGCGGGGTGTGGATGGGGACATTTGAAGCAGTGGTCCGGGAGGCCTCCCTGAAGAGGTGTGATTTGAGCCGTGACGTGAACGTCAAGGAGAAGACAGTTGAAATCAGGGGAGGAGTGTTGTGGGCACAGAGAATCGCAGGTGCAGAGCCTCTGAGCGGCGCTGGGCCTCGGCCTGGGGGGACAGAGAGCCATTGCAGGAGAGAGACAGAGTGGCCAGGGCCAGGGCCGGGGAGGCGGCAAGAGTCGGGGGATGGTCTGGGCTGTGCTTTGAAGGTGCCAGGACTCCTCATGGCTAGGACTCGGGTGCAGCGAGGGAGAGAGGAATGGAGGATAGCCCCCAGACTGTGGGTTGTGCAGCCTGGTGGCTGCTGGAGCCATTTACTGAAGTGGAGCCCAGGGAGGGGCAAGCAATGGAGGGGGCGGGGAGTCCTGTGCCGGCCACGTGGAATTCGGGTGATCAGGGGGAAACTTCCTGTACAGAGCTGGACAATTGCAAGTCTGGAATCTTGGGGGCCTTCAGGGCTGGAGAGGCATTGCCTACAGGTGAGATCACCTGGAGAAAGGTAGAAGGAGAAGAGAAGGGGCCCAGGGCCCTGGGGCACCCCACAATTAGAGGACAGCAAGGGGGTCGAGAAACAGCGGTCAGTGAGAGGGGAGGGGGGGAGGAGAGTGAGGTCGGAGAAGCCAAGAGAGGGTGTTTTCCGGGGAATGGCCCAAGAGGCCAAACAGGATGAGGCTGGAGAAGTGACTTTGGTCTTGGCCGATGCTGGTGGAAGCGCTCTTGGCAGAAGCCATCCAGAGGGAGGAGGGGAAGGACCATCTGCAGTGGAGAGGAGAACGGGGGGGCGGGGGGGGGGGAGATGGGAGCATCAGCCAGTCTACAGGGGTCTGCAATGA
Organism: Equus asinus; assembly: GCF_041296235.1. Classification (NCBI taxonomy): domain Eukaryota; kingdom Metazoa; phylum Chordata; class Mammalia; order Perissodactyla; family Equidae; genus Equus; species Equus asinus. The sequence goes on from NC_091799.1 coordinate 11,988,694, forward strand.
GCAGTCGCAGGGGAGCGAACTTCGAGATGGAGATGGAGGGGTGGGTCAAGGGCAGGGCAGCAGGTGTCCTTGGCCACCTCCAAGTCACACACTCACTGCTTCCCACCTCAACCACCCGTATTTCTGCTCTCCGCCTCGGGCGTTTCTCGGTGCCCCAGGAGCCAGCCTGGCCTGTGGACAGGGCAGCCCAGAGAGGCTGGGGGTTAAATCCAGAACAGCCCTCAGCCACGGAGAGATGGCAGTGGGCTGAGAGATACCGAGCTCTCCTGCCCCTCCGTGGGACACGTTAGGTGGAAATTTCTACACGGTTCCTCGGAGGTCCCTGCAAGATTGTGCCCAGGCGCCTGCCTATAGCAGGAACTGGCTCACCTCACTGATGGTTCCTTGCACTGGGAGTACCGCCCGGTCAATGTGAAATGTAATCACAACAATCAAGATCGCCTCGCAGCTGGGGTGGAGGTACGTGGCCCGGCAACACCTCCCAGGTGATCCTGCGTCAGTCCAGGGGCAGAAGGAGCAATTTGAGGTGGTGGACACACACAGGGAGACTGACCTGCCATCCTGCCCAGCGGCAGGTGGCGGAGGAAGGTGCTAGAATGGTCCTGCAGGGTGGCTGGGTGCATCTCCTGGCTGCGTTGGACGTTTCCCATTGTGAGGCATCGCAGCCTGGTTCTCCGGCCGTCCTAGAGATGACCTGAGCCACCCAGCGTCCTCCAGTAACACCTTTTTATCATGCTAGCTGGAGTAGATGCAGCTGCTCTCAACCAGCAATACCAATCAGTACAGGAATCAATACCAAGGTGGTTGCAGGTGGCAAGCTCCACGGAAATGGGGAGCGAGGACAGCGAGGACACAGTTACTGTTGGAGGACTGGACATTAATCCACAGACTAGGGTGGCTAAACAGAAACCAAAGTTAGCACCCCGGGGCCCGGCATTCAGTGCCTGTGGATAAGAAGGCACACTGTGAGCGAGCAGAGGTGACGCCTGCTCTTCACGGCTGCCCAACATCTTTTGATGAGCTTGTCATTCCCGCACTGAGAGCCCTCCTTCCCGCGATGAAATCCCACAGCTGCTTTTCCCAGACTCCCTGGCGTGCCGGCATGGCCGTGTGAACTGGCTCGGCTGGTCAGAGGCCTGCATAAGAGCTGAGAGCAGCAGGGAAGGAAGGACGCCTCGGTGGGCAGGGGACGTCTTCTGGCCAGTGCGCCGGTGACAGTGGCTTCAGTGTCCCAGGGGCAGCTTTGGTGGAGCTCTGACACCATTCTCTGCCTGATCTGTGAGAAGCAGTGGGGTCTCTGCTGGACTAGCCATGGGCGGTGGACGTGTCTCCAGTTGTGTGTTCCTGGTGGCCACATCCATGCCTGGTCCTCTGGCCTCGCAAGACTGCTGTGAGCTGCCCAGCCTCCTTGAATCAACCCCTTCATGCCAACGCCGGCCCGTGAGGACTCTGTCCCACCACTGAGAACAGGCACCCACGTAGCTTTTCTCGTAATCGTGTCCCAAGAATCCTCGCCTCTTGGCTATGAGCTGGGGCCCTGCTTGGTGCTGTTGGTTCTTTTGGGAAGGCTGGCAGCTCACCTGCCAGCAGCTCTGTGCCTGAGGTCAGGCAAGTCTGTCCCGTGGTAGCCTGAGTGTCAGGGCCCATGGTGAGGTGCAGCCAGACACACCCTGGGCTGGGTTCCTGTGAGGTGGGGGGCATTTGTGGTTGGGGGTGTGGCAGAGATGGGGCCAGGGGAGGTCTCTGTGAAGTCCTAGACCGGGTCCAGCTTGTCTCCATCAGCGAAGTGGAGAGGCCGTCGCCCTTCCTCCCAGCAGTTAGGAGTCAGGGATCCCTTGGTGATCCTGTGTCTGCCGGCACAGGGAGATGGAGCAGGTGGCTCTCCGAGGGCATCTGTGTTGCTGCTCTTCCAGGAAAACAGGCCTGGCTGAGTGGCTGTCAGCCTGCAAAGTGCCCCGTCTTTGATCAGAGGGGCTGTGGGCCTGTGGGGTTTCCCTGGCCAGACCTCATCAAGACCCCATCGGGCCTGCCGGACACTGATTGATCAAAGATTGATGAAACAGCTCTTCCTGTCACCAGGTGAGAGGGCTGGGCCCAGGAACAAACAGAGCCAGCTCTGCCAGGCACAGGCCCAGCAGCAGAGGCATTTCTCCAAGTCCACTGGGGCCCCGCGAGAGTTTGCTGGACTTGAAAACAGCCCGGGGAGTGCGAGTCTTCTCGTGCTTCCTCTTTAAACCAGCTCCAAGGGTGAGGCAGCCTGGGTCTCACTCCGGCTAGAGCTGCCTGCTGGGGAGCTTAGGTTTCGGGAAGGAGTGTCTGTGTGCAAGTGCGTCATAAGCATACAGGTCTGTACATGTGTGTGTGTGTCACACAAGCCTGAGCGCATGTGTGAGAGCATGAGCTTACATGTATAAGTGTGTACCTGCGCACATGAGATGTGAGCCCGTTGGTGTGCTGTGTCGTGTGCACATGCATGCATATGTGTGCAAATGCATGCCACGGGTACACCCGTGTGCTCCTGCATACATGTGCGTGTGTATAAGCACATACATGAATACGCGCACAGGTTGTGCGGGCATGCATGTCCATGCTCGTGCATACTGTCTGTATATGTGTGTGTGCATGCATGTCCATGCTCGTGCATACTGTCTGTATATGTGTGTGTGCATGCATGTCCATGCTCGTGCGTACTGTCTGTATATGTGTGTGTGCATGCATGTCCATGCTCGTGCATACTGTCTGTATGTGTGTGTGCATGCATGTCCATGCTCGTGCATACTGTCTGTATGTGTGTGTGCATGCATGTCCATGCTCGTGCATACTGTCTGTATGTGTGTGTGCATGCATGTCCATGCTCGTGCATACTGTCTGTATATGTGTGTGCATGCATGTCCATGCTCGTGCATACTGTCTGTATGTGTGTGTGCATGCATGTCCATGCTCGTGCATACTGTCTGTATGTGTGTGCGCATGCATGTCCATGCTTGCGTGCATTGTCTGTGTGTGTGTGCATGCATGTCCATGCTTGTGTGTAGTGTGTGTGTGTGCATGCATGTCCATGCTCGTGCGTACTGTCTGTATATGTGTGTGTGCATGCATGTCCATGCTCGTGCATACTGTCTGTATGTGTGTGTGCATGCATGTCCATGCTTGCGTGCATTGTCTGTGTGTGTGTGCATGCATGTCCATGCTTGTGCGTAGTGTGTGTGTGTGCATGCATGTCCATGCTCGTGCGTAGTGTGTGTGTGTGCATGCATGTCCATGCTCGTGCGTACTGTCTGTATGTGTGTGTGTGCATGCATGTCCATGCTCGTGCGTACTGTCTGTATGTGTGTGTGCATGCATGTCCATGCTTGCGTGCATTGTCTGTGTGTGTGTGCATGCATGTCCATGCTTGTGCGTAGTGTGTGTGTGTGCATGCATGTCCATGCTCGTGCATACTGTCTGTATATGTGTGTGTGCGTGCATGTCCATGCTTGTGTGTAGTGTGTGTGTGTGCATGCATGTCCATGCTCGTGCATACTGTCTGTATATGTGTGTGTGCATGCATGTCCATGCTCGTGCGTACTGTCTGTATATGTGTGTGTGCATGCATGTCCATGCTCGTGCATACTGTCTGTATATGTGTGTGTGCATGCATGTCCATGCTCGTGCATACTGTCTGTATGTGTGTGTGCATGCATGTCCATGCTTGCGTGCATTGTCTGTGTGTGTGTGCATGCATGTCCATGCTTGTGCGTAGTGTGTGTGTGTGCATGCATGTCCATGCTCGTGCGTAGTGTGTGTGTGTGCATGCATGTCCATGCTCGTGCGTACTGTCTGTATGTGTGTGTGTGCATGCATGTCCATGCTCGTGCGTACTGTCTGTATGTGTGTGTGCATGCATGTCCATGCTTGCGTGCATTGTCTGTGTGTGTGTGCATGCATGTCCATGCTTGTGCGTAGTGTGTGTGTGTGCATGCATGTCCATGCTCGTGCATACTGTCTGTATATGTGTGTGTGCGTGCATGTCCATGCTTGTGTGTAGTGTGTGTGTGTGCATGCATGTCCATGCTCGTGCATACTGTCTGTATATGTGTGTGTGCATGCATGTCCATGCTCGTGCGTACTGTCTGTATATGTGTGTGTGCATGCATGTCCATGCTCGTGCATACTGTCTGTATATGTGTGTGTGCATGCATGTCCATGCTTGTGTGTAGTGTGTGTGTGTGCATGCATGTCCATGCTCGTGCGTACTGTCTGTATGTGTGTGTGCATGCATGTCCATGCTTGCGTGCATTGTCTGTGTGTGTGTGCATGCACTCCGGGGTGTAGCCTGATGAACAGCTGTGACTGTAGCTTCGTGAGACGGTGGTGTAAGTCTTCACCTCTGTGGAGGTTGGTCCTGCACTTCCGAGAACACCGTGCTGCGCTGACACAGCCCAGGACCGTGGTGCCGAGACCCGTGCGGCCCCGAGAACAGCGGCCCGGATGCTTAGGCAAGTGTTCTGAGTCGACAGAGCTGGTTTCTCGGGGGAGAACTGGCCCGTTTCCTGTAGGAAGAGGCCTATTTGAGGAGGAGTGTGGGCTTTCCTGCCTGCAGTCTCAGCTGAGCGCCGTGACCCCGTGGGGACGGGCCTGTAATCTGCCAGGGCCCCTCACTTGCCGTGACAGCTGGCTGTGCTCTCCAAGGCACACTTCATTTGCTCTGCCACAAGTCATCACAGAGAGGAAAGCTGGTCCCTGTGGAGCCCCTGGTGCTGGCCGCAGCCACATTGGAAAGGGGCCCCGGGTGAGACAGGCTTGACCCAGAACCAATCCAGCACTGGGGCCTGGAGCACAGGCTCCTCCTACCCTGTCCCACAGACGCTGTCACTGCCATCTGACCCGTGGGGTGTGTCCCGTTTCCAACTGGCCGAGGGGCAGTCCTTAACTCAGTCACCTGCCTGAAGAGTGGTGACGCTGTGGATGTCTTCTCCCTTTGACTCACGGGATCATGAGCATCAAATAAGAGTTTATGAAGCACCTGCTATGCACTGGGCACTCGCTAGGAGCTCTCCGCTCATAGTCCCCTGTCCCTCCCTCCATCAGGCGAGCTGAGTTCCACGGCACCTGTCAGCTGCTGGCAGGAGAGGGGAGGAGATTTGCACCCAGCCCCCTCTGTCTGTTTCGACTGGGCTGCTTTGCCTGGCAGAGAGCTCACGTGCCCAGCTTAGGAGCTGGAAGAACCCGCATGCTGGCCGGGCGCAGGTCCCGGCTTCCTGGCCGAAGGTTTCCCCTGTCCTGTCAACTTGTGGTGGGATGTGGCCAGGGTGCCGCATGGCTCGTCCTGGAGACGGCTTGCCTCTCTCCTCCCCACCCTGTTTCTGCGAAGAACGTTGTGGGGCTGAGGCTGGAGGCCTGCTGGACCCCCAGAAGCTGCAGGCAGGCCGTCCTGGAGCTCCACCAGGCCCCAAGTCCTCGCTGCACCCCCTTATGCTAGATTCCCTGGGCTGTTTTTGCACGAAGACAAAAGAGCCCATGGGGGACCCTGCCCTCCGGGTGCTGTGATTGCTCTGTCCCCACTGACCACTTCCACACCTGATATTGGCAAAGCAGAGGGAACACCCACCCCATCTGCCGTGGATGGAATGTTTGCATCCCCCAAATGCATAAGCTGGAATCTAATCCTTAGTGCGATGGTCTCAGGAGGGGGGGCCTTTGAGGGTGGTTAGGGCATGAGGGTGGAGCCCCCACGCATGGGACCAGTGCCCTTAGAAGAACTGGCCAGAGAGCTTGCTCGCAGCTTTTCTGCCATGTGAGGGTACAAAGAGAAGGCCACCATCTGTAGCTGGAACCAACCATGCCGGCACCCTGATCAGGGACCTCCAGCCTCCAGAAATGTGGAAAATGAATTTCTGTTGTTGATAAGCTACTCAGTAGGCGATATTTTGTCATAGCAGCCTGAGCTAACACACCACCCGCGGGGACTCACCTTGTAGGGTGGGTAAGAGGTCTGAGGAAAGAGACGGAACACGGAACTCCCTCCCACAGCACACAGGCTGGCGTCCCTTAGGGCGGCTGGTTTGGGGTCCTTGCAGCACCCATAAACATCTCTCCTGCCCACTTGCCACGACCTGGACAATACCTCCCAGGCGTTTCTGAGCTGCTGCCCTTTGCAGGAGCCGAGCTTTCTAGATCTCTGCGAGGCTCTCCCCAGGGACACCTGTGGCTGTGAATCGGCCATTTCAGGTGGACTCGAGGCCAGGCACTGAGTGGTCAGTGGGGAGGGCGAGGGATGGGCTCTCCTGAGGCTCAGAGAGCAAAGAGGCCCCTAATTGACACTGGTCAACTTCGATAAGGACATTGGTCCAAAGTGGCCACCAGGGACAGGACACAGCGGTGACGTCTTCTACAAGGACTGGGTCCTGAGCAGGAATTAGCATCTTCGCCGGGAGTGTCAGTGGTCAGGGGCCAAGCTCTGGACCTGCTGCTGGGTGGTACACTGGTTCTGCCACTTAAGGCCGCACAGCCCGGGAGAAGGACCGTGTCTGCAGTGGGGGTAACAGCCACCCCTCCGCCAGGGGCAGTGGTGGAGACAGGAAGAGCGGATGCCAGAGGGACAACAGGATCCGGCACCTGGGGGCCCTCAGGAAGTCTTGACACTGCTTTCTATCACTGTGTCTCTAACGTTAGTGACGTCACCCAGTGATGCCTCGTGCTGTGCCCCAGGCAGGGCCCCCATGGGTCTCAGGGCAGTGAGGCCTGCTGTGCCAGACGCCCGGATGTGGGCCTGCAGACACCAAGGCCGCAGTTCTCTGAAGCTCTGCTTCTCCTGTGTGGGTTGGAGAGGGAGCTGGGACGCATGCGTCCCCCTTTAGAAACCGTCCAGGCCAACGCAAGGTGGGGGGCGGTGAGGGGTCAGGACCTGTGCTGGTGAAGCCAGGGGACTTCGTCCAAGGTCACAGGGCTTTGCCTCCGAAAGCAAGGCTGTTTCAGTTGACTCCACCCCCAAGACGTTCTCATAGAGCAGGTGCTCTGCTGCTCTGGGCCACGGCCTGGTGCCACCTTGTCACTCCTACCTGTAGGGAGAGGGACTGACAGAGGCTCTGGGAAGCAAGATCCGTGGGAGCAGGAGGCCTTGTCCCCTGGCGCTGGCCGCTCCTCTCCCAAAGCCTCTGGTGATGGGCCAGGGCTTGCGGGGCCCTCCCTCCTCCGTCCCCGGTCCCCCGGTTCGGAACACCAGGCCTTTCAGTCTCTGGAGTTTGCGGCGCAAACTCCATCCTCAGATGTGCCTGGGGCTCGGCCGCCCGCCTTTGTCTTCCTGCCAGGGTTGGCTGGGAGCCTGTGTGCCCCTCGCGTTACTGGGCCTTTGTTGCTTGACGCCCGGGCCCTGTAGGACCGAAATCAAACACGGCGGTTTCTGCCGAGGGAGCGCGGGAGAGGCCGGGATCCACCAGGACGTCTGTAGTGCTAATGAGCGGCTGTGTACATCCCAAGGCCTGGGGGTTAATTCCCAAACAGCCAGATCAGAAACGCGCCTAAAAGACCAGTTTGATAAATTTCCAGGACGCCAACCCGGAGTGGAGCAAAGGAGAGGTTGAAAGGAGGCAAACTGATTGATCTATTTATGTTTATTTTCATGACGGTCTGTGGTTTGGGGACTGCATTTGAAGAGCTGTCACTTCTCCACTCTGTTCTCCTCTCTCCCTCTCCCTTTATCTTCCTCTGACTCCCTGGGAGGTTAATTCGTGAATTTCAGGATGAGTAAACCCAGCAAAGTCGGCCACGTCTCCCAAGAGCCTGGCGAGTTGGCCCTGGTGCAGCCTGGCTGGCTTCCTCCAAGGAGGCGCGGGACGAGGTGCTGCCCAGCCCAGGAGGCAGGACTCCAGCCGCAGGCAGGGCCCACCCTCGTAGTCGGGGAGCCCACAGCATTCACCTGGCTCCCGGACCCCTTGGCCTTCCCGTCGTCCCCTGTCCACTTTCCTTACAGGCCAGGAGCTCTCGCTCTCCAGGACTCCTGGAAATCAAAGCAAACAAGCCAACTTCTCCCCAGTCAGGGCCCTCCTGCGCCCGTCCTTGTTAATATTCCATCCTTTCCGCTACGTCTGTTTCAAAAAAGGAGAAACAGAACAAACCAACCCAAATAGTCCTGTCAGATGAGACACCTCCCGGGAGGGCAGGCAGAGGACCTGGAGGGCAAGGCCAGCGCCTCCTTAGAAGATGGGCAGGATGGGCAAAGGGACCCGCGGGCATCCTTGTTGGTGGGGGGGAGCGGTGCTGTCGGGCTCCTGGGCTGCGCACTCCAGGCCTCCAGAACTGCTTCTCCATGGCTCAGGAGCGTGTGGCCACTCATTTTTGCCTATCCCGAGGCTTTGTCTCCCTCCCCCTCCGCCTCCTTCCTCTCCGTCTGTCCTCCTCTTGCACATGGCCTGATATGGCCACTCCCGCTTCTGTCCAGCCCCCCCTCACCCACCAACAGCCAATGCCTCTCGGCCCTATTCTGGACAGAGAGAACTGGGTCAGGCCAACCCAGGCTCCATGGGGCTCCCAGAAGGGGCAGTGGCCCACCCACCCTTGGCCCCACCATCTGTTTATGGAGGGAGGGGCAGGCTGAGTGGGAGGAAGGAGGCTGGGGGAAGCCTGCTGCCTGCCAGCCAAGCCCGGGGGGCTCTCCAGTGGGGCCCGTCCTAGATCTAAGCCCCCTGTGTCCACGCCTGGAGCAGACGCCGGCCACACACTGCTGGGCCTCGCCCTCGGGGCCACCCTGAGCCCCCCACAAGAAGAGGACCCACCCCCAGCCTGTCCTCCACCGGTCCCTGTCCTTCATGGCCGGGTCCCTGGAGCGCCAGCCTCCCACCACCTGTCATTCCCACTCTCCTGCAACGCCCACCCCGGCAGCACCCTCTCCTCCAGATGGTCCCCTCCATTTGTTCTCCGTGAAAGCAACCGTTTTCGAGCATGTTTCCAGCCCTGTCTGTTGCTGTCACTGCTCCTGGAGACCATGTCTCCCAAGGCCTGTTTATCTGTCTGCTTGTTTATTTACCTGGGACGTGAAATGGCAGCGGGGCACTTCCCAGCTCCGAGCAAAGCTGCTCTGCCACCTGCTTGCTGTGGCCCCGGGCAAGCCCCTCCCCATCTCGGTCCTCAGTTTCCCCTGATGTAAGTTGAGGGGGTGGGGCTCACTGAATTCATCAGGCATCAGCACCCTGATCCTGATTCTGACAGTTTGGCAATCAGCTGCTCTCTACCTAGCACTGGAGGATTTGAGGCAGGAGCTCTGTGTGGGCTGAATAGTGTCCCCAAATTCATGTCCACCTGGAGCCTCAGTGTGTGACCTTATTCAGAAATAGGGTCGTGGCAGATGTAATCGGTTAAGGATCTCGAGATGAGATCCTCCTGGATTAGGGTGGGCCCTACATCCAGTGACTGGCGTGCTCTAAGAAGAGAGAACACAGAGACACAGAGAGGATGGTCACGTGAGGACGGAGCAGAGACCGGAGTGATGTGGCGACAAGCCCAGGAACACCTGGGGCCCCCAGGAGCTGGGAGAGGCAGGAGGGACCCTCCCCGGGGTGAGGCACCGTGGCTTCAGGCCTCCAGAACCGGGAGAGAAGAAACCCCTGTTGTTTTAAGCCCCTCAGTCTGTGGTCCTTTGTTACCGCGGCCCCAGGACACTAATCTAAGCCTGGGAGCGATTACTGTTGGGGGAGGCCCACCCTGGCTGCGCCCCCATGCAGAGGGTGAGGGGCTGCAGACGGCTAGTGAGCAGGGGGCAGTGAGGATGGGGCCCACTGAGTCGTGATGCCTCCCCCAGCTGGGACAAGCGGCCTCTGGGCCTTGGGCAGCAGGATGGGCTCTCTCAAGGTGGCCAATTTGTCGCAAGCCTGCTACAGGCTGTGCGTTTCATTCTCCTGAACAGAGAGGCCGTTTGTTCTGGGCCTGGCGCTGTGGTGTGGCGGCCACGGGAAGGTGGAGACGAGAAAGGGTGCTGGCCCGTTCCTCTGCTCTGTCACCCTCGAAGCAAGCGTCTTTTGAGGCCGCCCCCCCCTGCCCTGTGCCAGCCAGCCGCCGTTTCGGAGCTTGTCCCTCCTCTCTGCGAGTCTTTGCTGAGCATCTGCTCCGTGCCACGCACCGGCCACGGTGAGGAGCAGTCAACAGTGGCTCCAGGCTCTGGTGGAGCAGGCAGCCAGGGACAGCAGACAAACCCCACGCTGGGGGACTTCACGTGGTCATGCCAGGAGGGTGCCCAGGTGAGGTGGCACTGGCTGCCAGGATGGTCAGCTCTCTACAGGACACACCTGCCTGTACCTCCAATGGCCACGCTCCTTTCTCCTGGCCAATCTGTCCTGGGGACCTCCACCTCTGTGCCCCCTCCTTCCACACCCTGACCTCCTTGTGTAGCTGTGGCAGGGGTCCGCGGGACACACTTTTGTGCCTGGCCATCCTGCTTTGTGGTCGTGGAAACCCATGTGCATTGATCAGGAGCTGTCATTCCTAGATGGACGTGGGGGCCAGGAACTCACAAAACAATCATTCATTCATTCAACAAACATTTGGTGAGGACCCTCCATGGTCTGGGCTTGAATTGTGGGACATGGTCCCTGCCCTGGGGTAAGGGGGATGCAGCTGGCCCCAAGGAAGGCTGGGACAGCCAGGGCAGAGCGCGCACAGGGCTGGAGGGCGTTTGGGTTGAGGTGTCTGCCTCGGCCCTTGTGGTTCAGGACAGACCGTGTGGGCTGGGGGGTGAGTGGGTGGAGGGTCCAGGCGGGCTAGAGGGGGCACGTGGGTGGTGAGTGTGCAGCACGGGGCAGGAGAAGGGCAGGCCCAAGAGGGGAGCTCAGGGGTCCGCATCCCCCCGAGGGCCACGGGAGCCGGTGGAAGAATTCAGGCGGGAAAGTGACCCCTCTGGATGTGCGTTTTGTTGACATCTGGGGACAGACTAGGGGGTGAGCCTGAGGCGTGGCCATGAGGTGGGGGTCTGCTGGTGTCCTCCAGGCAGGCAGGGGGCAAGAGAGTGGAGGGAAGGGAAGCCGTTTCTGAGGCTGAGTCATCGGAGCTCGGAGGACTGGAAGGGGGTTTTTGGATTTGGGCATGTGGTGGGCGGGGTGAGAGGACATTAGGGAGGCACTGTGGGGGGAGATGGCCACCTTCCCCATCCCCCGACCCTGGAATGTCTGTCCACCCTCCTCACCCCCCACCCCTGGGAATATCCGTGCACCCTCCTCAACCCCGACCCTCAGGAGTACCCGACTGCGCCGCCTGCCCCGAGAATCTTGTTAGGTCAGTTAACAAGGTTCACCCTCCCGTCTTAGTAACTGTCCACCTCTGACCGCCCCGCCCCTGCTCCTTGGCCATGAGATCCTCATTCCGCTTGTTACGTTCGGCACTGGGCCCTGTGTCTCTGCCCTATTACAAAACCCGCTGCAGTGGCCCCTACCCACAACCCCGCAGTCCTGAGTAAAGTCTGCCTCAGCAAGTTCGTGAATAATTTTCTCTCTATCACCGTCTGTCACGGAAGTCCCCGCTCTGAGCACGAGTTAACAGAGGAATGGGGTGCGGATCACGCAGCCAGTTAACCCCCATGGGTCTCCTTTGGAAGCCCTGAGCCCTCTCAGAGGAGCCCACGGTCCCGGGATGTTGGGCGGGATCGTGCCCGGCTGGCGGGGGAGGGAGTCGGTTGTCAAGCTGCCTCTAGACCTGGAGCTTTACTCTACTGCCCAGACCTTCCAGGGTCCCTTGCTGGGTTCCCATGAGGCCACCCCGTTCCCATAATGCCCAGTGTCTCAGCGTGACTGTCCCGTGGAGCAGGGGCAGAGCTCGAGAGCCGGTGGGTTGAGCCCAGCTCCCCCACTTGCTGGTGGGGTGACGTCTGGCAGGCTTCCGGCCTCTAAGAGCCTCGGTTTCCAAGTCTGTGAAACGGGCACAGTGATAACCCTGCTGAGGCCCTGGGGTGAGGTGGGGGTTGGCGGGGGTCGGTGCTTTGGGGAAATGACGAGGACCAAAGGCCCAGGCAGGCACGCTCTGTGTTCCCTGAACGTCGTGTGTGTGGCGCTGCTCTCAGGCCTCCTGAGCTAACTCTTAGCTATCCTGGCACCCTCGGGGACCGGGCATCGTGCAGACAAAGACACAGCAGCCAGAGGCAGTGAAGCAACTGGAGGCTGGTAAGTGCCTCTCTGCCAGCAATCTCCACGCCCCTAGATGCTCCCAAACTCGCTCAGTGCAGGTTTCACATGGCTGGGTTGTGGTCCAGTGATCATTAATATTAATATTGCTCATTAATATTGATAATGTCAAACAGGCTGTGTCTCATGGCCTCACATCCGCCCCCAGGGCCAGCTCGTTACTCAGATCAGGAAGCTGGGCCATTTGCCTAGGTCACATAGACTCCCGTCTGTGGTCCCAAAGCTGTAGCTGTCCCCTGGACAGCACACTGCCCCCCAAAGCTGCTGACACAGCGACCGCCCAGCATCCCACCCTCTCGGGCCCCGGAGAGCCACCTCTCTCTTCAGCTCTGCCGGAGGCACGAGAACCCTCACTGGGGACCCACTGGAGAGCAGGGACAGCGGGCGCCCGGCCTGCTCATCTAGCCTTGGGGCCGGGACTCCCGGGGAGCCATCCACCACCTCACAGGCTGGCCCTGGAGGCTCACTGAGCCCGGCCTGATGGGCCGCCTGTCAGCTGCCGGGCTCTGAGCTGGACCGAGCCAAGCCGGTTGGGGAAGCAAGAACCGGAGCAGAAAGAGCCTGGGATGAGGGAGAAGACGGTTTTCTAAAAGCTAACAACTCTTGAAAACCAGAAAAGTGCTTTGCCTTAGTTCGAGCACAGGAGAAACGCCGAGATGCGTTGTCTGAATTGCAGTAACTTCCCGGATCACAGAGAAATAATCCCCCTCACCAAGAACACCAGGCACTGCCCGGGCGGCGGCCAGTCAGGCTGGGGAAACGGGAGCTCCAGGGGCTTGGCCCTTGGGCACAGAGCTGCCTGCCCGCATGAAGGCCCGGAAGCGGCCGCGGACAGCCTGTCACCTCCTACCCTGCAGTCCACTCAAGCCCAACGCGCCAGCACAGACAGCTCGGATGGGACAGGACAGCTGGCCTGGGGTCAGTCCAAAAGTCCGAGCTGGGGAGGGGTCCGGGACCTACCTGCTGGGAGGCTGACAGGGGATGCCTGAGTGTCTGCCATGTTGTAGCTGCTGCCGATCTGGAGGGGCACAGTTGGAACCAGACGCCACTGCGGGCCAAACATCTCGCTTCCTAAGAGCTGAGCCTCGTGGAGGCACGAAGGGAAACCCACAGATGCAGCTCTTTCCAGGCTCAGACGCCGGGAACTAAGGTGTCTGGTTTTGCTGGAGCAAGAGCGAGTGCACAGTGGCCTTTCCAGAAGCTGTGTCCACGGGCTCTGGCATTTTGGAAGAGCTCACGGCTCCCAGGTTTCCAGGCTGTCCCGGCAGGGTCCTGCTGAGATCAAGGTCAGGGTATGTGGGCCCAGGGAGTGCCATGCTGACACACGGGGGAGTCACCTACAGAGATGGGCACGGACTCTGCTCCAGAGTGTGGCTAGAGTAAGTTCCCTGGAAGAGTCATAGGCTGCCCCAGAAGAGAGGGAGCACCCCGTTGCTCGAGGTGACCAAGTGAACACACTGGGTGGGAATGGACTTGTAGATAGGTCGTAGGATAGGAGAGCTTCTGGGGACCTCAGGGGTCATTCGGTCTAACCTGTGATTTCCCTGAGGAGGAATTGAGGCCACAGTCCCCAGCTTGGCAGCAGGGCCATGGCAGAAAAGCCAGCGTCCCCACTCGAAGCTTCGGGGGCCTTCTGGATGCTCCTATTGTCCTTCTGATGCTGACAGTCCATTTTTGAAAACGAAAGTGCATTTGAAAATGAGAGCACGCCACGGGTAGGCGGGAGCCAAGCCGTGGGAAGACACCGTGGGGGAGGGAGCCACGCTCGGCCGGTGCTTCTGGGAGATTTGCTGGGCTGGCCGGCCTCAGAGGGGACAGCCAGGAAGAGAGGCCACTAGGCAGCTCGTCTAGGGGCCTGGGGGTTGTGGGGACCTGAGCCAAGGTGTGGCAGGGGGATGGCGTGAAGGCAGATTTGGGAGCTCCTTGACCCCCAGGATAGGGGGCGGCTGGTGGGGCTGAGCAGGAGCAGATTGGCCAGGAGGTCAGCAGGACCTCAGTGTCCAGGCCGTGCGAGGAGAGAGTCGGCCATGCTGCTTCTTGCGAGTTTTACGACACGCCGCCGCCCCCCACACTGTCACGCAGCTCCAGACTTCTTCCTTAAGCACCGAACTTCTCTGGCAAAGGCCCCAGAAGAGCTGGCTGCTTCTCCCGCGTCGTGGCCGCCCCCATGCCGCCCCCGCAGGCCCACCCGCAGGCAGCTGCTGAGCCGGCACCCGGCTCAACTGTGCGTGGCTGGGAGGCTCATGCCAGGGGAAGTTATGTAAACCTCCGGCTGGCTCACCCCAGGGCGCCGGGAGCAGCAGAGAGAGGCAGGCCTGGCACGAGACTCCCAGCGTGTGTCGCTCGTCCCCGGCGAGGGCGCGGACTACAGCCATCACACTTTCCGCAGAGAGTGACAGGCTATCAGCTCGGTGGGAAACAGAAGGAAATTAGATTTATCCTTGAGATCCTGCCGCCCAGAGCCCCAGGGACAGGCTGCTCTCGGCTGGCTCAGACGTCAGGCACAGAGCAGCCGCTGGCCGGGCCGGCAGCCCTACTTCCCCCGGCACCCGGGCCAGGCAGATGGGCCAGTTCGCGTGGGGTGAACGTAGCTGCACATTGTTGACTGGATGGGGGTCCTGATTTCCAAGGGTTTCCGATTGCAACCTGTCGTCTTCCTGCACTTGGGAAAATCCCTCCGGGGGCCCGGAGGTCTTCCCTTCCCCTCGCCTCCCGCCATCAACCTCAACCTGGCGCCCTGTCCTTCTAACCAGGGTGTTGGCTGTGCTGCCTGGTGCCAGGCCTGGAGCACCCAGACATCGCGACACAGGGGGGCCGCCCCAGAGACAGGAGCTCCCCTTTTGGGTGGTGCTGAAAAGGAGACTCAGCCCCGATTTGTCAGGTTTCAAAACCACCCGGCCTGGGATGAGGTCCTGCTGGACGCTCCTCCCCGCTGGGGTCAATGGGGTGCCTCCGGTGGGCCAGTGATGGCTCGGGCGCTCAGCTGCTCCCCGGTGTGGGAGTTCCTGGCCCTGGTTTGGAAGGAAGGACACAGAGGCTGGGCAGCTTGTCCGTGGTCGCGGGTTAGGAAAAGAAGGGCCCATGTGGACCACAGGCCTTTCTGTCCTACACGGCCGGAGCTGTGGGAGAGATGACCTTGAATGTCCTTGGGGCCATGAGACCAAAGGGAGGACCCAGTGAACCAAGCAGGGGACACTGGAGGCTTTGAGAGGGTGTCAGGGCGAGGGATGGTTTCTTTCACAGGCTTTCTTGTGTCTTACAAACACACCATCACTTCTCTAAGCATCCCAGCCTTGCGAGGGTCCTGCCTCGGACTCGGTGGGCACTGGCACGGGGCAGCGGGTGGTGGCTTCAGCAGAGGGTGGTCTGAGGCTCGTGCAGAACCGTGAGGCAGCGCCCCCCTCCCGGGGCCCTCCTGGCGAGGCGAGGGGCGGTCGGCAGCCCGCGTCGGGCTTTATATTTAGGAAGGGTGGGTGGCCGCCTACTCTGTGTGATTTCACAGGCTCTGAGGGCCCCTTCCAAGCCCCAAAATACTCCCCCACCTGCTTCCTGGTGCTGGCGTCTCTCTGATAAGAACAGATTTCTGTGCTGAGTTAGAGAGAGAGCTGGCCAGCCCCTGGGAGTCAGAGCCGACACTGGTCTAAGTCAGCTCTGCACAGAGGAGCAGGTGCACTGATTTTCAGGCTGGAAAGGGCGCTCAAGCCTTTGTCCAGGGAGGCATTACAGATTCCCCTCCTCGGCCTTGGTGCCTCCTGGGCAACCATGAGGAGCTAAAGGCAGTTGGTTCCTATTGTCTGCTAAGCCCTGCCCTGAGCCAGGCTCCATGCTACAGGGAGGTCCCATACGTCCCTGCTTGGAAGGATGCTGCTGTCCAGAGGGAGAGGCAGGTGAAACTGACAGTCTCACACATAAACCATCGCACGTTGTGGCATCCCAGGAGAGAAAGTGCAATGTGCCACAAGGCCCATAATAGGGCACCCCAGTTTTGCATGGTCAATCAGAGATAGGCATTTTAGCTGAGGCTTTGTCGATGAGTAGGAGTTCTATAGACAATGAGTGGGGAAGGGGAAGTGGATCAGAAAGTGGAGCGGGACCTGGGGCTCAGTGAAGACCTGGGGTCGGGGTTCTCAGACCATGCGAGCTCCCTCCGGTGGCCTCTGCATGTGGGCACTGTTAAAGCAAATGTTATCCCCACACCTGCTAGGGAGGCAAGGGTCGCTGGCCAGCGCTGCCTCAGCAGGTGGGAGATGGAACTCCATTCTGAGCACAACGAGGGCAGCAGGGACTCATAGCCACGAGCAGAAGGAGGGGTCAGTGGACGGAAATCACCGAGAGGAACTTGATGAGGTGTCAAAGGGGGTATTCTGCCAACCTGGCCCACGGGATTCTTGCTAACGGCCGGCCAAGGCCTCAGACACCGAGGGCGGGGGCTGAGGACCAGGTCAGACAGCAAGCGGCGGGGACTCTCGTCAGCTGACTTAGTAGAATTCCTGCTAAAGCTCGGCTGTGGAGAAAGAAGACAGGGCCCAGGGAGGAGGCCGAGCCAAAAAGAGGGCTCCGTGGAGCCGGCTTAAGTCTGGTCAAGGAGAGCGGCTCTGCCAGTGTTTCACGGCGAGCTGGGGGGAAGTGAAACAGGCACTGGGTCATGAGCCGTGGGCCGATGCTCACAGATGTGGGCGGTGGAGACGCAGATCTGGGTAGACCCTCATCCATCACTCACTCCCAGGGGTAAGTCGCTTCTCTCCAACCTCAGGGTCTTCATCTGTAAAGTGGGGACAAGGATTCTGGCCTCACGTGATGGGAAAGCTCGGCATCGGGGGGAAACAATACACTTCATTTGCCATCAATATTCTTATTACACAAAGAGGAAACAAACTCATTTTTGTTTTGAAATAGTCAAGTAAATACATCTATAGAGTAAAATTTGGAAGTCTCTTCTTTGCCGCTTGCTCCAAGTAAACTACCATTCACCATTTACCCTTTGCTGTGTGTGTCTCCTTGCTGTCCCTTGTTTCTGTGCATTTACAAATGATGTTTGTCTGACACTATTGTCATCGCTACCATCACCACCATCATCCCATCTCATCACCACCACCACCACCATCATCATCACCATTACCATCGTCATCATCACCATCATCATCATCACTATCACCATCATCATCATCACTATCACCATCATCATTATCATCACCATCGTCACCATAATCATCACCATCACCACCACCATCATCATCATCATCACCATTACCATCGTCATCATCACCATCATCATCATCACTATCACCATCATCATCATCGTCACCATAATCATCACCATCACCACCACCATCATCATCATCACCATTACCATCGTCATCATCACTATCACCATCATCATCATCGTCACCATCGTCACCATAATCATCACCATCACCACCACCATCATCATCATCATCACCATTACCATCGTCATTATCACTATCACCATCATCATCATCGTCACCATCGTCACCATAATCATCACCATCACCATCATCATCCCACCATCACCATCATCATCATCATCACTATCACCATCATCATCACCATCGTCACCACCATCACCATCACCACCACCACCATCATCACCACCATCACATCATCATCATCACCATTACCATCGTCATTATCACCATCATCACCATCATTATCACTATCACCATCATCATTATCATCACCATCGTCACCATAATCATCACCATCACCATCATCACTATCACCATCATCATCACCATCGTCACCACCATCGCCACCACCACCATCATCACCACCATCACATCATCGTCATCATATCATCATCATAATGACTATCATCCTCATCACCATCATCATCCCATCTCATCATCATCACCATCAGCGTCATCACCACCGTCATCATCACGTCATCACCATGATCATTGCCGTCATCATCACCATCCTTGTCATCATCACCATTACCATCGTTACCACATCATCACCATCATCATCCCATCTCACTGTCATCACTATCATCATCATCATCATCACCACCATCATCGCCATCATCACCATCATTGTCATCATCGTCACCATCACCGTCATCACCGTCATTGTTTGACACTGGTGGGTTTGGGCTTGTGCTGTGCATATCCCGTGGCTGATCAATGTGTCTCAGGAGTCTCCATTTCAGTATGAAGAGGTCCCTTCAACTCTTAATGGCTGCTTAGCATGTCATTGCGCTGGAGCAACTTTTGTCTTTTTCTGGATCCACTCCCATCCTGATGAATATTTGGCTTGTTCCGTTTTCTACTTTTGCAAATATTGCTGCGATTAACATCCCCGAGTGGCCCGTGTAGTAGATAGACCACTGACTCACCTCCTAAAGATGTCCCTGACCGCGTCAGCTCCTGCCGGGACTCCTGAGGAAGCCGGGGCACACAGGCCAGCCAGACCTCCCTCGAGATCATCGCTCCTCCGGCCTGGTGGACGTAAAGGGACTTGAGGCTTTGCTCCCACCTCCAGAGAGCTCGGCCACAGCCTCATCTTGCAGGTGGCACCTGTGGCAGAAGGAGGGGGCCTTGCCGAAGGCCACCCAGCAGCTGGCGGCAGGTCTGGGCCAGGGGACTGTTTTCCCTAATCTAAGTTTACTGCTCCACCCACTTTCTACTAAAGCGTGCCACCAAAGTGCTGACCAGCTGGGAGCAGCGGGACGCACAGTGGGACCTGGTATTCCCTTCTAGCCACGTTCCTGGGACCAGTTTGATGCAGGTCCGGGCGGCGGCTCCACAAGAGCTCTGTGCTGCAGGTGCCTCCCCGGCCAGGTGACCTGGACCGCCTCCCTTGGAGGTGAGAGCGACATCCAAGGCTCGGATGTCTGCTCCGTGGCTGCACTTGGGCGGGACCCCAGTCCAGAGCCCCCGGGACGTCTGCTGAGCCGCCATCTCCCTGCTCGTGACGGGTCCTCCGTCCTTCTCTCGGTCCATGAGCTGTTCCACATCACCCTGCCTCTCCTCCTGTCTTCTTGCCTACCCCCCGGGTCCTGTAACTGATCGTGTCGGCCCTGAGGATGAGGATGAGGAGCCTTGGCTGCGCCAGGAGACGAGAGATGCACTTTTGTCCCAGGAAACAAGGGAAAAAAAGAGCCCCTCCTTCTGCTCTCACCAGCTCCTTTGCTGAGTCTGGTCTGCCAGCTTCCTTCCTCCCCCGCCCACCACCCGTGGCGGGGAGAGAGGGAGCCTTTTGATGTGTGTGGTTGCCTCTCTGCCTTCAATATTAAGAAGATTCTAAAAGGCCAGACAAGACAGAGTGGAGCTAACCGCTCGGCTCCGTGCCTTCGGGGGGTGGGAGGGGGCCGGTCTCCCTCATCAATGGGGCTGGTTCTCTCCTGGCTTCCGTGAGTGGTGAGTGTGACTCAGGGCTGTGCCCCTGGGCCCCTCCCTGGGAGGCAGCCATGGATGCTCCCCACCCCACCACACCTCCCACCATTGCTGTGCGTGTCCATGACCCTCCTGCCACTCTGCCTTCCTTTCCAAACACTCTGAGCGCATTCTGCCACAGGGCCTTTGCACAGGCTGTTCTCTCCCTGACCTGCTGTTCTCCCAGTAGCCTCACAGTTTGCTGTCTCACATCACTCAGGTCTATGCTTACCCGCCCCCTCTGACAGAGGCCTTCCTGACTCCGTCGCATACAGCAGGCCCTCCCCCTGCCATTTTCGCACATATCTTCTACACGTGTGTTTATTCTTCATTCTTCTGTGTGAACAGCAGATGTACTGTCTCCTAACACGTCACCCATTTATTCCACGTCTAGGACGTGTGCACACGGACTTTCCTGCCACATCTCCAGCGGTGAGCATCGCATGTGGCAGGTGCTCAGGAAGTGTTACCTGGAAGTTGACTGTTACGGGAACTGGTTCAGGGAGGGGGCGAGCAGCCCCCCACCGGCTCTCTCGCATCCCAGTCGCGACGCTGGCCGTGGTCCCAGAGTTCCAGCACCTTCATGTTTTGTGGGGTCTTGACTGACGTCTCACTAGCGAATTACCCAGTTAGAAATAACCAAACCGACCCATTTTTGCTATAACACCAGGAACGGACGCCATGCGGGGGTCAGAGTGAAGCAGGGGTGTCCCGCAGGGTCAGGCGCAGCACCTCCCCGGGGCCCTCGCCTCTCAGGGGCTCCTCAGAGCCGTGCGATGCGCGGCGGCAGGGCTGACTGGTGGGCTTTGGGCCTCTCTGGGGTCTTCCCCATGGGCTCCTGCATGGTCCCATCTCCAGAGAGGGCTTGGTGGCTCCCAAGGCCAGGGAACCCTCAGGCCCGATGGGTGGTGAGCCCCCTGCGCCCGTTGGTGATGTCTCTCTCAGCCCGCTCTGTCAGGTGGGATGCACGTTCCTCAGATGCCTGAGGGGCATCTCCTTGTTCCTGAAGACCCCATTCCGATGGTGGCCCCTGGTTGGCCATTCTCCACTCTGCGCTGCCGTGAGGCATGGGGGGCTTGGCTTCACGGTCTGTGTCGCGCCTCTGACTGCGCACTGCTCTCTCCCTGGTCGGATGGGATGTCAGCCCATATCCCGATGTTCCCCCAGGGGTCGAGGGGACAGGGCAGAGCTGTGGGATGAGTGCGGGGGTGGTGGTGGGGACGGGCAGAGGGGCTGGTGGGCACACGGTCCCTTGACACGGGCCCTGCAGGCATGGGAGCAGCTCTTCCTTTGCGGAGAGACAGCGGGGCCTGAAAGGTGATCAGAGAGGGCAGGCAGGGCTGGGGAGCGGCTGTGCCGCTGTGGTGGCCCCCGCTTGTCTCCAGGTTCACACTGGAGGCCCAACTCCTGAGCCAGGAGGGCTCAGAGGGCCACAGCGTCCCTCTGGGAGCTTCAAGCCCGCTCCATCTGCCCTGCTGGGGCCTCAGGCCGAGTCTAAGAGGGTTCAAGGGGCCTCAGACCCCCCTCAGGGGTCTTAGTCACAAGAAGCAGCTGCGACAACCTTCGGGCGTCATCAGATGCTCTCAGGGCAGATGGGGGCAGCTGGCATTGGCTGATCAACGCTGGGGAGCTGAGGGACCCTCCGCCCTCCATCCTCCAGGCCCCTGCCATTCTCCCCACGGCCCTGGGCTGGCCCAGAATGAGACTGGAGCCACAGAGCGGAGAGGAGCGCCCAGGAGGTCCTGTGGTGCGAATCCCTAGCTGCCGGGGGGACGCCATGAGAACTGGCAGCATAGGACAGGACCATGTGCCACGCGCCTGTGTGCGGGCCCCAGGTGGGTGGCAGAGGGACCTGAACCCACCCTGAGCGCCAGGATGGCCTCCCCAGTGGAGGGGCCCTGACACGGTGGTCTGAGGGCAGGAGGAGGTGCTGCGCAGAACCCTCCTTTCTGCTCCCTTCTCCGCAGGTTGAGTTGAGGGCACAAACCCGTCTCAGGTGAGCTGTCCCCACTGTGGTCGGCCTGGCGGCCTGGGGACACGAGGTGGCCTCAAAGGTGTGCAGAGCGAGGAGCCCACCAGCTCCAGGCCATGTTCCCGTGAAGGCGCAGGATTCGCCTGCCTGGTCCCTCAGGGGGCCAGGATTAGGAACGCAAGGGGACGGGAGGCCCATCACGGCGGAGCCTCGGTGGGAGCCGTGGGGGAAGAGGTGACGCCTCCGGAGATGTGGGAGCCCTGGCCGCTCTGAAAACACGAGCGCCTGCCCGCTGCGGGGTGTCCCACTGACACAGGTGGGAGGCCGGGGACGCAGGCCGCCGCCCGGCAGCGACAGCCAGGGCGCGGCAGCTCTGGGTCCTCAGGGACGCAGCTACCGGCCTGGGGACAAACGCAGGGTGGCGCAGGTTGTGGGCGACAGGCAGACCCCAGGAAAAGGCAGGAGAGTCAAGGGCAGGCAAGGTCGCTCGTCCTCACCACAGGGAGGAGTGGGATCAGTGCTGGCTCAGCGGGACATGGACTGCCAGGGAGCGGGGGGCCTGGGGTGCGCCCCAGCGGGACCCCGCTAGATTAGTCCGGGGCTGAGGGGCCTGTGCTGCATCTGTAAACGAGGAGAGAAATACTCTGCCCAGCATCGTCTGTTGAGAGCAGGCCCCCTCCCGCCAGCCTCCCAGGGGCCCGGGCCTATTTTGTTCCCGGTGGCCGGTGCCCCCAGAGTCGTGCGACATGGCGGCAGGCAGCAGGGAGCCCCGACATGCAGCCTCTCCAGACGGCCGCTCCATGTGGCGCTGTGGCCTCGGGCAGAGTGGTTTCCCCGAATCCCGCATGTGCTGGGCACCCGTGCCGGTTGCGAGCTGAGACAGCCAGGGCACCGGGTGGACCTCTGCCTGAAGTCGGGGCCCTGGTCCACCTGGTGCCTGAGCTTCCACCCCTGGACCCAGCCCCTCGGGAAGGGCGGGGTTGCCCGATGTCGGGGGACAGGTAGCAGCCTCATGCTGGCTCTGCTGGAGTTTTGGAGCAAGGCTCTAAGGGCCGGGAGAGGGACCTAACGGATATTGACGGAGGGCGTCAGAAAACTCCCGAATCTCCAGATGCTGGGGCCAATCTCCAGGGCGGCATCCCATGGGTGCTGGGGGGCCTGTGAGTGGGGCCATGGGGTCCACTGGCCAGACTGCCCCCAGGAGAGGAATCCTGTCCAGGGCGCTGTGTCAGAGAGGGTGAGTCGGTCCCTTGCCCTGGGGAGACACCGCCGTGTGCGGGTGGCTCATTTCCCTCGCGAGGCCTGTTCCGTGGCTGAGTTACAAACCCCCCTTGGGCTCCACCTTGCCCTGGAGGGTCCCAGGAGTGCCTGTCGCTGCCTCCCAACAAGAGTCTTTCAGAGAAGTGGCCACTCCCTGAGTCTGACTTGCCCTCTCCAGGAGAAGCCCTCCTGCTGTTGGTCAGTTTCTCTTGTCTCGTTGGGGTTGGGGCACTCACCCGATAATCAGTGTCCTGCCTGCCTCGCACCCTTCTCGTCCCGACGGCGTCACAAGAATAATCTTTCCAAATGCACATCTGACCTGCCACACCTCTGCTCTAACACCCTCTGTAGCTCCCTATTGCTTCAGGATAAAGTCTTGCAGCACGTCCTTACCTGGACCCCGTCTGCTGAGGTCCTGCTGCCTCTCAGGGCTGCCTTCATCACCGGGTCCTGGGCTGCTCTGCCCCTGCTACCTAGAGCAGTGGTCATGCTGGTCCGCCATCCCGTGCTGGTCTCTGGCCTCCAAGAGACAGCTTCTCCGCCAGGGTGCGCTGCCGTGCCCAGGCAGGGGAGGCCTGCAGTGGCTCTGCTGAGTGGATGAAAATGTGAAGTGTGGAGACACCGCATGTCCCCGGAGGCGAGAAATCGGGGCCTCAGCGGGCAGGGTGTGGATGGGGCTTTTCCTCTTCCTGCATTTAGGCGCTGGAAGCCGGCCCCTCCGGGTGGAGCTGTTGGCAGCTTCGCTTACTGACCGAATGGGACAAATCACGGGCCCCAGCCCACAGCGGGCGTGGCCTTGGGACGCCGGGCTCCCCACCTGGTACCGTGCCCTGCAGGGCTCTGAGCTTCCCCACTCAGGACCCCCGTGTGATGGAGGGAGAAGGAACCCGGGTCGGGGAAGGCTCCGGAAATCACATCCCGCGGCTCCAGGTGGAGGGAGCACCTCCTGCTTCCAATAAAAAAAATGAGGGTCTGTTGCGTCTGCACAGCGGAGAGCCGGCGCGGCCGCCGTCAGGGGTGCGTTTGCCTGCGTGGGAGCATGCGTGCATGCTCGTGCGTGTTCTCTTTCTGAAACACGACCCCGGAGACCTCATGGGGAGCAGCAACGAATATTTACAACCTCGAGGTTTTTTACCCCCCAAAAAAGTAATTTCGCTGTCTGGTTATTAAATCTATTTTTATTGCTACAAAAATGCCTCCCATCGTTAAGATGAGGGGCGCCTGGTGCTCACGGGGATTGCGATTCAGCCCCTGCTGTGGCCCCCTGTTCTGAGGAGGGGCGGTTGTGGGGCTCCTGGCCTCGTGGCTGGGACACTGACATCCTCCGGTCGTCACAGAGAGAGTGTGGGGTGCAGCTTCTCAGGCAGCTGTGGGTGGATGGGGTGCTGGGGCTGGGCCACCCTCAAACCCGGACGCCCCCTCTGGGCTGGGCCTCCTGGCAGCAGAGAATTACGAGGTTTCTTGCTCAGGCTGACAAGCTTTGCCCTGGAGGGCCTCAGGCCAGGGGCCAGGACCCAGTGGCCCTCAGGGGCTCAACACCATGGCAGAGAAGCCCACCTGACCCTGCCCACCAGGGCCGGGAGCCGTCAGCAGGAGGCCTGCCTGTTGGGGGGGCAACTCAGGTGGGCCCCATTGCAGCAGCTGAGACGACGGCCTGGCTCAGGCAGCTGTGGTGCCCTCCACTGTTCTAGGGCATGTGGGCTCCAGCCCGCCGCTGGACGCCAGCACTGGAGCAGCTTGATGCCCCCTGCGCTCCGTGCGCCCCGGCCTCAGCCCTGGAGGACAGCGCGGGGCAGCCCCCGCGGCCGCCTCTGCTCTTGACGCGGCTGGTCCCCCATCTTCCTCCCGTGGAGCGTCAGCATCTCGTGGTCATCAGCATCTGCCCGGTCACCCGGGGATGAGGCTGTCTGGGGCGAGGGTCTGGGTCCCACCTCCGTGCCTGGCCCTGGGGTCAGCCGCGTAGGGCCGAGGACCAGCGCTGCCACATGCTGACGGAACGGGAGCGCCCAGCCCAGGACGCCGGACACAGCCTGACGCCCACAGGCTCCGAAGCCCCTCAAACAGGGGAGAGCGGGTCCCGGGAGCCGTGGGCAGCCGTGCAGTGCAGGCCCCGGCCGGGAGGGCGTGTTCGGAGAGAGCGGTGTTCCTGCTCCAAACACGGGGCGGGGATCTCGTGACACACCCTGTCAGTTTGTCGTGATAACAGAATCTACTGAGCTGTCGCTGGGCACCATTTGCATATATTGATGTAATCCTCACGGCAACCCCACACAGCAGGAACTATTATTATTCCCCTTTGTAGGCGATGAAGAGGAGGCTCAGAGAGGTTAGGGATGTAGCTTAAGGGTGCACAGACCTGGAGGGGCAGAGCTGGGGTTTGACCCCAGGTGCCTCTGTCTCTACATGTCCCCCCTCACATGCACCAAGCCGGTAGTGACCAGGCGCCTTCCATGGGGATTCATTTCACCTCCACAGTGACCCGTGGATGTAGGGTCCATATGTAGCCAAGGCCCCGGGGATGCACAGTCTTTGCACTCACTGTACCCCCTTCTTCTTCTTCTTCTTCTTTTTTTCTTGTGAGGAAGATTGGCCCTGAGCTAGCGTCTGTGCCAATCCTCCTCTATTTTGTATGTGGGGCACCTGCCACGAGCGGCTCGATGAGCCGTGTAGGTGAACTCCGGGCCACTGAAGCAGAGGGCGAGAACTTAACCACTCTGCCACCGGGCGCCGGATGTCCTTCCTTAGGGACTTCTGGTTGTCCCTAGCGTGGAGGCCTGACTCCTCACCTGGCCCCGAGACCCTCACTGCTTGTGCCCCTCTGCCGTCATTGCCCAGCACGGCCTCAGCCCACGTCCCCAGCACCGTGTCTTCCCTCTGGCCTGCAGGTCACCATTTGGTGCTGTAAATCGGGGTCAGGATCCCATCCCGACGGTTAGTGCCCGAGGGTGGGCTCCAGCACCTCGGCCCAGCCTGGCCCCTTCGCTCTTCCATGACCAAATGAACAGTGGCTGGGTGCTGGCTCAGGCGGCCTCTCCCACAACTCATGAGGTAGCCGTGCTTCCTGCTTCACAGATACAAATCCAGGCCCAGAGAGGGTCTGACACTTGTCCATGGCCACACAGCTCGGAGGGCAAGCCAGGTTAGCTCAGGGCTCTGGGCATTGCTCTCCAGCCCGTCGGGTCTGTACACAGGAGAAGAGCAGGATGGGACAGACGAGGTGGCAAAGACTCCTTCCTGCTTACAGCCCCTCGGGGTCTGGTCCAGCGGCTGGAAACGCCATGGAATGCCTTCTAACTGTTTCATCCCTAGCCCATAAAAGGGGCCTGGGGCACCATCCAGCCCTCCTGACACTCCCAGGCCCCGCTCGGCCGTCCCCTCAGCCCTGTGCTCAGCCCACCCTGGGCTGCACCTCCGGAGCTGGGCCTGGGCGGGCCTCCAGGACCCACAGACCATTTTCACTGCGGCGGTCAGGACACTGTGGTCGAACAAGGGGGACTGGCGTCCACGGTGGACAGAAGGGCCGGCTCAGGACCTCGAGGGTGCTGGAGTGGGCACCACGGCACGTGCTCGGCAGTGCCCACGAAGCCCCCTTCCCTGCTTCGTCGCCCTCTGCTCCTGCGCCCCGTCCACAGGCGGAAGTCAGTCATGGGACCTGGACCGGAAGCAGCTCAGGTTGCTCACGGCGGCAATGGGAAAGTCATTCATTCATTCCTTCATTTCCGAGAGCAGAACTCCCTCTTCCCAGGTGCCGCACAGCCCTGGGGCAGACAGTGGGCGTCCCACATGGCCCTTGGGTGGATAGTGGGCGTCCCGCACGGCCTTCAGGCATACAGTAAGCGTCTGGCACGGCCCTGGGGCACACAGCAGGTGCCCTGCACAGCCCCAGAAGGAGTGAATGCCGTGGGTCGTGAGGACACTTGGATGGACTCTGCCTCCTCCTCCTTCTTCTCCACTGAGAGCCAGGTTCTTCAAGCCTGAAGTCAGACCATACCTTTTCCTAACCAGTAAACGTGGGGCCGGGCAGCCCGTGTGTCTTCCTTCACTCCTTGGTTCCTTCCACAAAGAGATCTTGAGGGTCTTCTGGAATACGCGGGGCGCTCTACTCGAAGCGGGGATCAGAGTGGTGGCTGGGGGTGGACAGCTCCCGCCTGGGCAGACTCCCCGGTCTGTGGGGGAGACAGGCCGGAGCGAAGTCCCATAACGACCCTGGCGAGAAGCAGACAGCTTCGGAGCTGTGCATCAGAGCTTAGAGGGAATCCAAGCCGCTGAACCGCTCCGGGCCGGGGAGCTTTTCCAGGTGACGGTGGATCAGAGCCCGGCGTCGTCTGCCCCGGGGGAGGGAGCGAGGCGAGCCAGCGTGCCAGCCCCACGGCCGCCCGCCCGCTCCCGGGTCTGGGCCCCTCGGCTGCTTGCTCTGGGTCACAGCGTGAAAACAATGAAAACCAGGTCATGTGGCACCAAACACACTTTGGTCTTCAATTAAATTTCCTTTCAAAGCAAAAGCAGCTCCAAGATGGCTGTCTTCACTTTCCTTTGTGTTCTAGAACTTGGTGACAAAACGGACATTTTGAGGGACATGTCAACCAGCCCTTGGCTGTGCTGCTGCTGCTGGCCCTGCTCATGCTCAGCTGCACCCCGTGGCCGAGGGCAGCGCCCACCCAGGCGTGCACGGCTCCTCACTCTGGTGTGTCCCCAGCAGGCCATCCCCAGCCATTACGTTGTATTGTAGTGCAGTATATTATATTATAATACATTAGATTACATTATATTTATTATACTCTCGTGTGCACTGGCAATCAGTACTTTTAACCACGTGGTCGTCCACGCTGGAAAATCAAAGGCATGTCAGAGGGCACATGTGTTTCTCCCTCTACGTGCCTTCCTGGCAGCATCAGGACCACCTGACCCGACACCCCTCGGTCACCGTAGTTCCCTTCCCAAGAGGAGCCGGGAGGACTCGGTGCCCCGTTAACTTTCCATTCTGGCACTGTCCTCTCTTGCCTAGCAGAGCGCTGGGCTGACCTCGTGTCCCCACTGGAGGGCCAGGGGCCGAGGGCTGGAGCCCCCGAGTGAGCACCAGCTGCTTTGGGTCCTGGGGGTAGGGCTCGCCGCATGGATCTGAGTTTCCCCGGATCTTCTTGGAGGAGGGGCTGAGAGTATACAAGCTGGGGCTGGGGCATGTTTGGGGACAGGGACGGCTGGCGCCGGGCTGTCCTTCAGCCACCTCAGGGCAGGTTGGCGCCCTCGTGGCCTGTGCACAGCGGGCGGTGCTGACTCCAGTCCCGACGGTGCCTCTCCAGTGCATCCTCCGGGGCCGCCTGGCTGCCACATCAGGCTCTTCCTCCAGCTGGACTTCTGCCTGGACGGGTCAGCTCACAGCCTCCCTGGACGACAAGGACCTTCTCCCCAAGTCCACCCCGTGCCCAGAAACTAGGTTTATAAGGCTAAAGAAGGAGGCGATGGAGACGGAAGAGAGGAGTGAGGCCAAATCAGGAAACCTGACCTCATTTTTGAGTTTTCAAAGGGTTAGTCTAAAATATAGCCAGAAAACGTCAAAACATGAAAACCTCCTCGGCAGCTCCTTTTTTGCCAAAGGGAAGGCATTTTTAGCCCTCAGCCGGGTGTCCCAGCTTTTCCCAGTGTCTGCTGGTGGAGTAGGACTGTGGAGGGCTGCTTTCAGGGTTTCAATTTAAGCTTCTTCGGTTTGCCTGCGATGTTTCTGAATTCGTGTTTTAGACGCTGGCAGGTTTACAAGGGCCCCGAGTCCCGCGCACATCAGCTCTGCCAGGCCGTACAAGACACGGAGTAATTTCTGTCGGGAGCTGACAACGTCTGTGAAGGATGCTTTACAAGCCTGGGAATTGAGGGCCTGACTGCTCCTCGGGAGCACAGACAGCAGCGGAGTTAACTGCTTCTGCAAAAGCCTGAGGTTCCACCAAGGACAGGCAGCCCGGGCACGCACACTTTGCCCCTTGGAATCCAGCACGTTTGGGGAGCTGTTTTAGGTTACTGGAAAGGCCGTCCACACCTTCCAGCATTTTCTTCCTTGTCATTTACGGGCAGATTTAAGTGCGTCCCATCTTTCAGTGTTTTTCATCTTGGTTGAGAAATGTCATGGGAAAACCAGGCTCAGTGTTTATATAACATCAAAATGCACCCCCCGCCCGACCTCACTTACACACACTCTTCCCTCCGTAAGGATTTAACAAATGAACCAAACAAATCAGGATGCCCAGGTACATCTGAATTTCGGAGAAACAACAACAAATAATTTTTTACTACAAGTCCGCCCCATGCAATATTTAGGACATGCCTACACGAACAAAATTATTCGTTGTTGCTCTGAAATTCAGATTTAACAGGGAGTCGTGCAATTTATCTGGCAGCCCGGCTCACAGCCCACACCCACCCACGGACACTCTGTGATCGCATTGGACCAGCTGCCTCCTCCGGGTACCCACGCCCGGGGGCCGTCATGCCCCACCCGAGAGTCCACAAACGGGGCTTCCAAAGGCCCAGGGGATGAGGACCCTGGAATCGGGGAGGACCTTATGTGAAGTTCATGTTTCTGGGGCCGGGGGCCAGTCCCGACAGCTTCTGAAAAGGGATCTGCAGTTCACGGGAGGGGGGCAACCACAGAGGGGCATGGGGGTGACTGAGGCGTGGACGGCAGGCTGGACCTGCGCCTCCTTGGGCTGTTTCTCATGGGAGGCCAGTGGGCAGACTCATCCAGCTGCCTAAACTCCTAAACCCCAGCGACATCTTTGGGGAGGGGAGGTCCACGTGCTGGGCCATGATCCCCACTTGGGACTGGGGGCTGAGGCCCAAGACTAACATGCCAGATGGGGAAACTGAGGCCAGAGCGAGCCAGGAGCCTGCCAGTGTGTGGAGGGAGGCCAGTGTGAATGGACAGCAGAACCAGGACCCTGCTCAGGAGACGGTGAGGCCCAGCACCTCTCTAAGGTGAGCTGGGCCTGACCTCAGGGCCTTGCCCCCTTCTCCCCCAGGGCCGAGCCACGGTGGGGCTCAGTTTCCCTTTCTGCTCCCTGCCTGGCCCTGCATCCCAGGGACCCTTGTGCTCAGACTCAGGTCCAGGCTGTCACACCAGCTCCGAGTTTCCATGGCCACTGTAACAAGTTCCCACAAATGCGGGAGCTCAACACAATGCGAATTTACTCTCTTACAGCTCTGTAGGTCAGAAATCCACGAGGGGCCTCTCTGGGCTGCCGTCACGGCTTCGCAGGGCTGGTTCCTTCCAGAGGTGCCGGGGAGAGTCTGTTTTCTTGCCTTTCCGTGCTCTCCGGCTGGCGGCCCCTCCCTCCGTCTTCCTCACAGCCATCGCTCTGACTCTGCCTTCCGCCAGCCTCTTCCACGTTTAAGGATCCTTGTGATTACATGGAGGTCCTCCGTGTAGCCCGATTGTCACTCTTGTGAGGTTGGCTGATCAGCAGCCTTCATTCCACCTGCAACCTTAATGCCCCGAGGCTGCGGGCCCTGGGGATTAGGACATGGGCATCATGGGGCCATTTTTCTGCTACTAGCAGGTCGGTGAGTAACCTCATGGAGCCTCAGTTTCCCGTTCTGTAAAATGAGGGCAGTGACACCCACCTGAGAGGATTCTAGGGTTGATGGGAAACAAGGTCCGTCCGTCGCCCAGCGCAGCTCGTGGCACATACAAGGCTCTGGATGGATGACCGTTGCTGTTCCATTCTCACAGGAGAGGGGGGGCGTGGCCCGGCCATGGCCAGTCTGACTTCCAGACACAAGGCAGCAAGTGCCACGAGAGCAGAGGCCACCGAACCTGGGCACAGAATCTGGTGCTCAGTGGGTGGGATGGAGTGAATGAATGAATGAATGAATGATGGCTTGTTCGTGGGGCAGGTACACGCGAGGTGAGCATTTGTATTGGAGGGGGAGTGAATGTTTTGGGGTGAGGAAAGAGGAATTTGAGGATCCTGGAGCCCCCCACACCTGCCTCTAATCCTACACCAGGGGTGGGGGTGGGGGCCTTGGTTTTTCTTGGGGAAGGGCCATGTCTAAAGGCCCAGGTTTCCTCTGCTCCCTCAAACACCCTTCTTCCCCACAGAAGACACTTATGTCACCAGGGTGGCAGCATGCCCAGCAGCCACACACCAGCTCCCAGACCCACGGACACTGGCAGGATCTGAACGAACCCCAAGAAAGCAGCGCATTGCAACCAAAGCCGCTGATCTCACTTGTCGGGGACAAAATGGCCTGAGCATGTGCACTGACCACCACCCACTCTCAGCAGGGCTCAGAGGTCCTTTGCCCTGGGGGTTCCATCCTTCGGGCACCTGGAGCCTGGTGCGGGTGCTTGGTCTTGCTGCCGTGGGTCTGCCCTGCTGCCTGCTGTGGCCCTGACCTCCTGCTGAAATGAGGACCCACTGAAGGGCGGGATGGTGGGACGGGGCCCTGGCGAGAGGCTGCTGTTCTGGCCTCCAGAGGAAAAGCTGATTTCCCGCGGCAGCTGCAACCTGGCCTGGCAGAGCCTGGCGAGTGGCCTTCTGGCCGGGCCCCCACCACGAGCTTCGCTGGGCAGTGCCAGCTGCTTTCCTTCCGGGGCGAGGCTGGTGGGGCCACCCCTTCATCGGAGCCCGCTGGCGTGCGTGGAGCCAATGCCTGTGGAGGTTTGGTGTGCAGTCCCCGGGGGAGGGCTGGGAGGGGACAAGGATTCTCACCTTGTCTCTGCCACCACCTTCCTCTGGGACCAGGCCGCTCTCCCAGGCCCACCGACTCGTCATTGCTCCTGCAAACACTTAGCGAACCCCTGCTTTTGTGCCAGAAATCGCACCAGGCGTTGGCCATGTGACCCCGACTGCAGACCTGCCTCCCCGTCAACCCCAAAGCAGCCTCCCGGAGCAGCGTGGGCAGGGCTGGTATAGAGGCCCAACCGGGGGCTTCTCCAGGACGGACTCGCAGTGGCTGCCTGTGCCGAGGAGGATGCTGAGGGCGAGCCTGGGCTTCTGCTGGAATCTCGCGGATGTGTTCCTGGACAGTGAAGCTGGATGTGGGGGTGCTTTCAATCCACGGACGAGAGGCCGCCTTTACCGCCCCAGGCTGACCTTGGCCTCGGTCCTGACTCTGTGCCAGCTGCTTCCCTCTTCTTGCAGAGTAAAGGCGAAACTCCTTGATGTGCTACGTGGCTGTCTCTCCCGTCTGACCCCGGCTTCCCTTCGCATCCTCACCTTGGTCTCTCCCGTCCTGCATCCTGCTCATTGCCAGCTGATTCTCTCTGCTGTTCCTTCCCTGTGCATGCACCAGTCCTCCTGCAGCCGTGTGCTCACGGTGAGGTCCCCACCCGCTGGGGGGCCGTCCAGCACCCATTCCGTGAAAGCTGGTGTCCCATTGGAGGACAGAGGGTTCCCTCAGGAGCTTTGGAAAGGGACCATTTACAGAGGTGTGTGGTGAAGGGCAAACGCAGGGGAGAATGCAGGAACCTGGGGGAGCTGCAGACCAGCTGTCCCCGTCCTAGGACCCATGGCACAAGGCGGGTGGGGCACGTCCCAGGGCTCAGGAGAAGGCCCACAAAGCAGGCCGGGCTGCAGGACACTGACTGTGAGGGCCAGGGCCGTGGGCCCCCTGGGGAGGGACACAGAGATGAAGTCCCTGACCACACGCCCTCCCTCCCTCCTATCGTGGCCTGGATTCCGCATCAGCCAAATCCACCTGGAGGCAGGGAGCTCGGCGTTCGTTTGGGGACTGGTGCACGCCTGCCTCCTGGGATGGGCAGAGGGGGCTCTGGAGGGAGACGGGAGGGACTCTGCTCATATTGCCACTGCTCTGTTGGGCTCAGTGGGCTGCTTGTTCCCCAGTGGAAGTGTCAGCTCCCTCCAGAATGTGGGCTGGGGGTCCCATCCCAGGCAGCCCTGTTTTCCTTGAGGCCTGGGGCCCAGCCCCATGTCCCCCCACTGCGGTCTGGGTGGGAGCATCTGACTGGCGGAGTCCAGGTCGTGGACTGACCCCAGCTGCCAGGGAAGTGGGGCATCGCATGCCCGCTGCTTCCAGTTCCTTTGACGGGAGGCAGGATGCCCCGGCCCTGGAGGGGGTCCCAGCTGGGCAGCCGAGATGGAGGGTCGGCCCTCACCATCTACCACAGCCATGACGGCCCTGCACCGTGGTGTGACCTTGGGTGAGGGTCCTGCAGGTGCTCACCCTACAGGCTATTTCTTAAGCTAACCCCCTGCCCCGGGATTCTCAAAGCCCTCTTGTGCCCTGCAATAAACTCTCTCCCATCATGAAAGCTAGAGTGGATTCTGTTTTCTGCAACTGAATCTTGGTAAATACAGCTCCTAAAGAATGACAAAGTTCACTATTTCGTCTGTTGCTCACCCTTCATCCCAAATCTACACTTCTGTGAAAAGGTTCCCACCAGATTCCCCTCAAACCATTCACCCTCCCCAGAGGGGTCATCCTAGGTGCCATCAGCCCCGTGGCCGGCTCAGGTCCACGGTCGTTTCCTGCCCTGCCTCCATCTTCCGTAACTGTGGGCTCGTTGCCTCCCACACCACCGTCCGCGAACCTTCCCACGGAGTTCTTCCTGCGCGCATGTCTGTCTCTGGCCAAATTTCCCTTTTTATAAAAATCATATTGGATTAGGGCCAATGACCTCATCTTAACGCAACGACATCTGCAAAAACTCTTTCCAAATAAAGTCACATTCCCAGGGATGGGGGTGTGGACCTCAACATCTTTTTTGGGAGGATACAATTTAACTCCAAACAGAGGCTGAACATTGTTGACTGTAGTTGGAAAACTGGGCACCCCACAGTGGTGGGCGTCAGGTCAGCCCCGAAGGGTGAGTTCTCGTCGTTTCTTCCAGGTGTAGCCTTCGTTCCTGCCGCTAAGGCCACTTAGCATGTGGGCCACTGGACAGACACTGGAGGCGCTGGAGCTGGAGGCCAGCAGACGGCCATGGGGGAGTCGTCTTGTCCACCTGACTGCTGAGAAGGACCTCCTTCCACTGAGACCTTCGGGCGAGCTCTCCCATTGGGCATGACAGCACTGCCGTGTCGCATAGTCCAGAACGCGCCAGTCATGGAGAATACGATGCTGGAGGTGGATGATGTGGCTCTGGACGCAGGTACGTTCACCCTCTGGCCCATTTTGAGAAAACTGTCCACACGTCTCTTCCCCAAAACTCCTCGTCACCAGCCTTCCAGCCTTGTCCTCCCCAGTCCCTGAGTGTTTGGCCAAGCCGTGAGCCCAGCCAGGAGTCCCTGCGGACCCTCACCCAGGGCCTCCTCAGCTCCCAGGAAGCATCGCTTGAAGTTCTGTCCCACTAGAGCGTTTCCCGTCTTCACGTGCAGTACGAAGAATAATGTTCCCCCACAGATGCCCACACCCTCGTCCCCAGCCCCGTGAATCTGTCACATGGCAGCAGGGACTGTGCAGACGTGATTAAGGTCATGGACCTTGAGATGGGGGCGTTAGCCTGGATTACGTGTCCTGATGTCACCACAAGGACCCTTAGAAGTGAAAGAAGAGGGCAGAGGAGTTAGAGACACGACTAGGTAGGAGGATGCGAAGGGTGGGGGAGAATTGACCTGTGGCTGCCAGCTTGGGAGGAGGAAGGGGCCACCAGCCGGGGAGGCTGACCGGCCTCTGGAAGCCGGCAGTGGCCCTCAGCCAACAGCAGCAAAGCAGAGGGATCTGTCCTTCCAACAGAAGGAGCTGAATTCCGCCAACACCCTGAACGAGCAAAGAAGCGGCGTCT
Organism: Equus asinus; assembly: GCF_041296235.1. NCBI lineage: Eukaryota > Metazoa > Chordata > Mammalia > Perissodactyla > Equidae > Equus > Equus asinus. The sequence continues at coordinate 12,023,197 of NC_091799.1, forward strand.
CCTCCAGAGCATGAAGCAAGGGCTGTGGTCCAGCCAATGCCTGGAGTTGGCCTGTGGGACTCTGAGCAGAGAAACCAGCCTGACCTGCTGGACTTCCAACCCTGGGACTGTAGGATATTATATTCGTGTTGTCTGCAGCTGCTAAATTCGTGGCAGCAATAGGTAACTGATACAACCGTCCTTCGCGGCCGTGCTGAAGGGCCCCGGTGATATGCTCAAGTGTTTTGTGGGCTCTTAGACCTCTGCGGGGCCTTAGAAGCTATCTTTTTCCTGCCTGAGGAGGATAATCCTCCCCTGGCAATGTAGCGTACTGGTTAGCATAAGCCTTGGAGCCAGATGAACTTGAGTGCAAATCCTGACGCCTCACTCACTACCTATGTGGCCTCGACGAGTTTCCAGATTGCCCTGTGCCTCAGGGTTCGCACCTGTAAAATGGGAGCAATCGTAGCAGCTGAGCATTCAGTAAGGGGAAGCATGCACAGTGCTCAGCACAGGGCCTGGCCCTGGGCAGGTCAGGGGACAGCAGTGGTTACGATTATTACAGCATTTCTGAGTGGTGGTTGTCTGGTCTGGTGAATCACCTCCAGGCCCGAGACACTTGCTCTCTTATGAGATGAGCAAGGTAAACACCTTCTGTCTACACGTGGCCTATGAGGGTTCTGGGGTGGGTGTGAGAAGGACAAGGGGTCAGGCCTGGCTTTGGTACAGACTGGCTAAGATACTGGGTAGGCCATGGTCCTTCCTTCTTTCTGGGCCTCAATTTCTCCTCTGTGAAATGAGAGAGTTGGCTCTAACTTCCCTTTCTGGTTTTGAGATTTTGTGATTCTGTGAATTCAGGTCAGAGCTACACTGTTGATCTCACATGTAATTATTTTTTCTCAGGATTACACATTCTTGAATAAAAATGAAATAAGACCTTCAGAAAAACTGATGAAATACTTTTTGACCTAACATTAATATGCCACACTGAAGGCAGGAAAATGAATCAGTAAGATTAAAGACGTGGGGAGCCCAGGAGTATAAGCACCGGGCCGGAGCGAGACGGCAGAGCGAGGCGGGGGCTGGCTGTTTCCATGTATATTTATTTGCTCTGACATTAGTGCATTAAGCTGGTGCATATGTAATTTCATATAAAAACTAACACCAGTGGAATATTCCTCTGCTCGCACATGCCGCTCTCATCGGCGGAGCCATCGCGTGGACACGGGAGGTGCCCTGCTCCCCCAAATCCATCCCGGGGTGGAGGTGCAGGTGAGTGGCAGGGTGTCTGGGAGGGAGATAGACAGGGTGGGAGGAAGGAAGTCAGGCGGGGGCCAGAAGACACAGTGGGAGGGACAAGGGGCCGTTCTGCTCCCCCAACTCCAACGGCCACCGGCAGTCCCTGTGCTGCAGGGACCAGGGTGATGGTCACGGCCCAGGTCACGTCAGAGGAGTGTGACAGGTTTCGAGGGGAGGGACGTGTGGGTGGGCTGGCGTCTCTGCCTCCAGGGATTCAAGCCACTGCCCCTCCTGCCAGGCAAGACCCTTGGTAATGGCATTTGGAAAGAGGTCAGGGGGCTGTGGAGACCCTGCCTGGGCTGACCCAGCTCCCATTGTCAGGTGCTCAGAGAAATCCGCCTACCTGGCTGGGGGGGTCCTTGGGCTCCGGGTGACCTGACCCTCCTGAAGATGGACCCTCCTTGAGGAGTGGTGGAGCCAGAGGGCTTAGCTGTGCCCGCTGGGGTTCCAGCACTGGGACGGACAGAGCGGAGCTGGCTGCTCTGCTGCTCTGGCACCTTTAAAACTCAGCCCTGACTGAGTACACGCCAGTGACTGAGTTAGCCCAAGGGTCTGAGCGGGGTAGACCTTGCCTCCGTCCAGGGGCTCAGAGTCCTGCCGGAGAAGGCAGAGGTGGGGGTTGGGGGTGACAATAAAGAGCAGAAAGTGAGAGAGGCCTGACGGAGGGCCCAGGGAAGAGATGCATCAAGCTGGGGCTTACAGGCTGGGCAGGGCACACTCTCCCCATGGACTATGGGGGACACCGAGGGTGGGCCCAGAGGGTTACTTATAGGATGTGCTTCCAGGAGCAGGAGAGGCTGAGAGAGACAGGTGGAGGGGGCAAGACAGACTGGGCGGGGGGCCGTCAGAGACCATCGCCCCATTGCAAGGGACCAACCCTGGGGTCTCCCAGGCAGACCCTTCCTTGGGCTGCATGCAGAAGCAGGGCCAGCCCAGGGTGGGCAGGACAGCACAGGGCACACACTGCCAGGGGGCACCCACTCTTGGGGTCAGCACCCGACAACCAGAACCCCTTGCATTTTGCACCCGATGCTGCCCCTGCCTCACCCAGTCGGCCTAGTTCTCGGCACAGGTTCTGAGTCTGACGTGAGTTCAGATCCCAACCTCAGTGTGTGACCTCAGGCAAGTGATGGAGCCCCCATCTGCAAAGCAGGGTCAACAATGCTACAGCTGGGAGTGGCAGGCTGCTGGCGCTGTCTGGAAGGACCTGGCACAGAGCCCTCACTAATGGCAGGGGCTACCCCTGGGTTATAAGTCACGTTGTCGCCATGGTTACTGCTGTCAGTGTCCCAGGACTCACCAGTGCCTTCCTGAGGGCGTGGCCTCGCCACCTGCTGCAGGCCCTGCGCTCCCGGGCCCTCTGCGGGGTGGGGCTTCCCGCAGATCAGCAGCGTGCTCGTGAGCAGAGCTGATGACAGCTGGCACTAATGTTTAACAACCAGATGCTTCCGTGGGATCACGAGTGCGTGGCGCTCTGCTTCGATGTGGTTTTCTATTTTGTAAGTGCATAACAGGTTTCAAAAAGCCTGCTGGCCCACTTCTGACGGCAAAGGAGTTAGGCTCAAAATCCCGATACCAGCAGCACCGGGCCTGGCTGGGGGTGCTTTCTGGATTGACATGAGCTTCCAGCTGCTTCTCTGATCACACCCAGCCTGGCCTACTCCCACAGTCACCACTCGGAGTGTGTGCGTGTGTGTGTAAATGAGCAGGCACACACACACAAGCTCGGAATCTGAGGTCTCTGTCCCAGCTCCTGGGCTGGAGTAGGCTGGCCTCTCCTCTGCCCACTGTCCTTTTGTTCATCAAGAACAGATGCACAAGGTCTCTGCGTTCACACTCAGGAACGTTACATAGCAGCGCGAATGTACGCACTCGAAATATACCCACCGAATCGGAACAGTCTCAAAACCTACGATTAAGTGACAAATGAGGCTACAGAAGAACACACACAGAACAATGCAATTTCTATGAAGCTGTCAAACATACCAACCTCTGGGCTGCTCAGTGACACAATCATCCTTAGCAACATCATCAAGAAACTCACGGGTGGGCCTAACAGCAAATTCAGGATCGCAGTTACGTCCGTGGGATCAGGGCCTCCTCCCTACTTTTAAGTTAAGCAAACAACAGTATCAGAGTGGTTTAAGGATTGAGGCTTAACCGAGTTTGCAGTTTTCATGGGGCACTTGTCAGGCCTGCCTCCAAGCTGTTCACAGGTCAGGAGACAAAAGGGGGCCGGTCTCTGAACGTTTCCTATAACTGCCCTTTTCTTTTTTTAATTAATAGACTATTTTTTTTGGAGCAGTTTTACGTTTACAGGAAAATCGAGCAGATAGTGTAGAGTTCCCATACACGCACCCTCCACCCATTCTTCCCCTATTATTTTATTATTACGTTGAAATAATAGTTTTCTTTGCTGGAACTTTTAAAAAAAATCACACTTTATTTTTTAGAACAGTTTTAGGTTCACAGCAAAATTGAGCAGAAGGCACAGAGCTCTCCCATGGACCTCCCGCCCCAACACACGCGCAGCCTCCCCGACTGTGGACGTCTTCCACGAGAGCCAGGCATTTGCCACAATTGATGAGCCTACACTGACACGTCATCGTCACCCAGAGCCCGCGGTTTCCACTGGGGCTCCCTCCTGGTGTTGTGCAGTCCGTGGGGTGGGACAGTGTATAATGTCCCGTATCCATCGCTTTACGTCATACAGAGCAGTTTCACTGCCCTAGCCCCTGTTATTAAAGCGTCGTGTCAGAGTGATACACTGTTACAATCGATGAGCAAATGTATACTGTCAATATTATATTGTAGAAATAAAAATCAAAGTCAAATGTAGTCTGCAGTTGCAAGAACAATTTCATATCTTGGTTTTGGTAATTATCATGGAGGGAATCATGGTTTTAAACTCAGTTTTTACCTTTCCTTTAACCATCCATGTGGACATTGCGCTTTAGTCACAAAGCGTTGTGCTTGGTTACAGGAAGGGAAGCAGCTTAGCCCGAACCACTAGAAAGAACGCAGGCAAGAACTGGACCATATTCTAGCAGGACACGAAGGAAAAGGAGGAGTGGTCCTTGCTCTCAGATGTCCTCAAGTCTCTGTGGAGAAACGATATGTGCCCAAGGAGAAGGTCAAAACCTCAGACTGAACTGTCTGCACCAGACATGCGGGCTGCCTGCAGATCTGGGTTCACCAAGAGAGGGCGCCCGCTCTGCCAAATGGGGTTTCTGCATCACTGTGGCCCCAGGCCTTCCTCCCATCCCCCTTCGACCTGGGAGGGCATGTCAATCACACGGTTCCTTTCCCCTCCATTGTCAACAGCCTGAGCTTGTGTCAGGTCAGGAGGGCACGGAGGCTCTGCTTAATGTCCAGGGCCAGCAGAGGCTGAGTGGAGGAGCTGAGAAGAGGCCGGCTGCCTCCACCAGCCCTGCCCATTTCCCTCCCGCTGGTGACAGCGTCCTTCAACTGCTCCCTCCCTCTGGAATCCATCTCATTTGGACTATTGGTCAAGATGCCACTCTTACCTGGTCCAAACTAGCCTGACCACTTTCCCCTCCCCAGAATGAGGCTGGAGAGGACAGACAGAAAGGTCCATGGCGGCTGGAGAGGATGCCTCTGGCAATGCCCCCTCCCCTGGAGGGTCTGAGTGACGGTCCCTGTTCCCAACATCTCTGGAGCTGGCCCTGCTCCTGACTTTTTCCAGCCCGGCTCTCCAGTGTTCCTTGGACCCTGTGAACTGCCCATGTCCTGACGGCAAATCCACTGTGACGTGCTGTTTTAGGTTATGCAGCTTAAGCTGGTCCACGTCAGCTGCTCTTGCAACCACAGGGCTGTGTAGAAAAGGATTCTGCTGTGCTGCTGGACTCAGCAGGAAGGAGCCGCAGACTGCTTAGTGATATCAGCCCTGGGAGTGACGGCGCATGTATCAGTATCTCACACTTGGTTCGGGCCCCACCCTCTTCATCTTCACTCGGGACTCGGCCTGCCTTCCTAGGAAGCCAGCCGGCAGTGGGGCTCTCTGTCCAGCCTGTCGAGGAGGCTCATTGCAGAGCCTGTCTTTGCAGTTTGAGGCCAGTCTATTGGAAGCCCCTGCTAATGTCCGCTCTACGCCCACACCAAACAGCTCTCAACAGTCAGCCTTCTCAGTCTTGTCAACAGAACATGCTGAAAGGTGAAATGAAGGAGCTGAACTCTCCTCTGCGAGCTCCCAGACATGCCAGGTCTCTCAGGGAGGACTCCATTGCCCCCAGCTCCCCTCCCCACTGGAGGAAAAAAAAAAAAAATCCCTGCTTCTGGGGTGGGGGTGGGGCGGGCAGCCCTTTCTGGGACGGCCGCTCTGCCCTGCAAGGCCAGCCATCCGTACTAATCGCTAAGTCCCGCCGCTCGCCCCAGAGAACGTGGAGGCGAGCCCGGGTTTGCCCTTGAAGATGGCAATGGCAACTCTGGGCTGCACAGCAAACCCGTTCCCTCAATGATGCTTGCCTCTGTCTGTAGAGTCTCTCCTGGCTTTCTGACGGAAGCTGAGACACGCGGAGAAGCCCTTTAAGGGCACTAATTTACATGGCAAGTACACAGATTACAGAAAAGCGTATTTCACTGGGCTTTGCAGCAGGCCTGCAACTGGAAGCGGCCCCTCTCCAGACGCTCGTGCCATCAATCTTGGGCTGGCCGAGGCCACGCAGATCGCATCTGCTCCCCCCTGACATACCCCGTAGCCAGGCCGAAGGGCGGCTTGTGTGGCTTTTTTCATTTTCTTCCTAACAGGTTCAATATTTTAACAAACCCAAGCGCTGTTTAAACTGGAGGCGGTTTCCAGGAGACGGGCTGCGTCCCCACACTTCTGCCGTGGTAATTAATTTAGTGGCCCGTGAGTTATGGACTGCGGCGCCTCTGAGCCCTGCTCTCCTCCCCGCCTGGCTGCAAGACCTCCGAGTTCCTTTCACTGGATGCGATGACTTCTTTGGTGGGGTGCGGACTAGAGTATCTGGGAGTCCAGGGGTTCCTGTGCCAAAGGGCACACCCTTGGTAGGGGCTGTAGCTGCCAGTCCGCCTAGTGACCTAACTAGCACTTACCTAGCTTCTGCCTCCAGCATGCTAGGCTCACGGAGATGCTCAGAGGGATACGGAGATGAACCAGATGCCACCTCCATCCTCAGGGCAGAGGTCGGCGTCAGGTTATGGGGCCCTGGGCAGATGCTCTGAAGGAAGTCGACAGAGACCTAGCTCTGGGCAGGTGGGGGAGCCTGGGCCTGGGAGGGGAGGGTGGAGCAAGCCCGTGCGATGGGTAGGCCCTGTTCCTCCTCCTGTCCGCATGAAGAAGCTGAGGCTCAGAGAGGGGACGCGGCTTGCCTGAGAGGCCGGGCTGCAAGGGGAAAGGCTGGGACTGGACGTTCCACTTGGTCCTCCACGCCCACACACTCGCCCACGGGGCCACGTGGTCTGTAAGTCAGCCAGGCAGGCTGCGAAGGCTTCGTGGTGCCACAGAGACGTTTGGAGGACGCAGAAGAGGCCACGATCGGAGGGAGGAGTAAAACCGTCCCAGGAGGAGGATGTGAGGCAGCTGGAGCTGGGTGGCCCTGGGGACCTGTGAGGATGGGCTGAGCAAGAAAGTGAGATGTGATTTCTGTTGCTAGGAAAGAACAGACATGGTCCCCCCCGGGCTTCTCTTGGTCTTCTTACCGCTGCCGGGCGCACACTCCACAGTCGCACCTGTAACCTGCACGCCCGCCGGGGAGCGGCGGCCATAACTCCCAGTACCCGGACGGTACTCCTGGGTTCCGTGATGAGAGGTCCGTATCAGGCTCCACGGTCGCCTCTCCCACTTCCCAGGATGAGACCCTGATCTGAGTGTAAGAGGAGTAGAAAGAAAGGACCCCCAGTGCCCAGGCCATGAGGGCATCTTCACGGGGACAGTGGTGCGTGCAGAGGGTAGGATGGGTTTCCACCAGCAGAGAGAGAGGGCGAGAGACACGCAAGCACTGCCATCCCCACTTCACAGGCAGGAAGCAGGTGTTCAGAGAAACCGTGGAATTTCCCTGAAGGACCCGCAGAAGCGTCAACGGGCAGGTAGGGACCATCAGGGTGAGGCCGTGGCCCCAGGCCTCCTGCCTGGGGGGTGGCCTCTGACAGCAGCTTTGTGGCGCCCCGCGCACGGGTCTAACTTCCCCAGACTGAGTGCTTGAAGGGAGCAACTCAGCCTGTCCCCTGGGAGAGAGAGGCCACATATGTGTTCTGTTGTTTTTATTTCGTGTTAGTCAGTGATGAAAAAATTGCTTCCAGGAAACATATAAGCAAGGCTCAGTGTCTACAATATTTTTTTTTTTGGCGTTTTCTGTTTTTTGTGGGACATGGGGATGAACTGAAACAATGACTCAGTAGCCAAATGTCACACTTGGCTGGGGAGACAGTCTCCATAGGAATCAATATGTGAACTCGAAACGCAAAAACGGGTAGGAATCTGTGCCTGAGGGGTATGGAAAAGCAGCACTATGCATTTTCACGTCGGGCGATTGTGTTCCCCGGAAAGGCTGGATTTAGATCTTGGACGAGGCCGTTTCTGCCCTTTGGGGTCGTTTATAAACAAACGCAGCCTTCCCCAAAGTCCGCTTGGTGGGACCATTATGGGATAGTAACAGCTGTGGAGACCAAAGGTTTCAGCTGCTCTTTCTGGGTGCAGGGGAGGGGTCCCCACCCCACTGCCTGGGTGGGCGTGGCTACGTGCCTTTCTCTGGCCAACGAGACACGGGCAGGGGTGATGCTGTCACTTCTAGAAGGACACCTGAGCCAGAGAGCGAAGCGCCACATTCCTCACCCTCTTCTCTGATGACTGAGGAAGTGCGAGCGAGGACAGAGGCTCCATCCCCCGGGTACCCAGGCAGCTCCAGCAAGGACAGCGCCTCTGCCAGCCCACACTGTGCACAGCGTGTCTGAGGGCTGAACTTCACCTGTCAAGCCATAGGGATTCCGGGCTGTTTGTTACTGTGGCATAACTCGGCCCGGCTTGACCGATACAATGTAATGCCTGCAAATGGTTCTGGCTGTACTCTGGAGACACAAGTCCAACAGGCGTGGAAGGCTTCCTAGGGTCTCCACAGACCAGCCGAGGGTCTGCGAGGAGGCTCTCCCACGTTCCATGATCACAGGCCACACTCTGGGAAGCCCTGAGCGCCCTGACCCACAGACCCACGCTGGGCCCCCAGGTCATCCCGCTGGACCTCCCACCGCCCTTGAAGAAAACCCTTATCATCGCTGCCTTACAGACAAGCAAATGTGGGTCCCAGAGGGTTAGGGCCTTGCTTGGTGTCACCCGTGGTGGTGCCAGGATCAGTGTCCTGGCCTTGACCCCGACATGGTGCTCTCTCCTTAGGATGTGTCACTCTGGGCTCCTCCTCATGCTGCGGGTACCGTTCCCTCCCGTTACCCCACCACCTTCAGGCAGAGGAACCCGGGCGGCGGCTGATTTCAGGTTCCACTCCTGGGCTGTCCAGGTGATAAAGATGCCAATGAAGTCATGATCGAAAGCAAAATGATGTCCTAATGCAACGGGTCACATTCAGCAGGGCTGAGCTGAGAGGCAGGGTGACCAGATGGGGTGGGCTTGGCGCTCTGGCACTGTGGAGGTGCTGGAAAAATACGGTCCAGGGCCAGCCCCCTTCCTCGGCCCCCCAACATTGCTGGGTGGGCAGCCAACTGCCGCTGGGAGATCCTGATGACAGGGAGAGTGGGGGGCGAGAATGGAGGGAGAGAGAAAGGAGGCGGAGCTGCAGCTGGCCAGGCCCCTCCCAACCCCTGCTTGCACCCCTGCTCCCTCTGGGGTCAGCTCTTGCCCTAAATAGACTAATCCGTGTCCAGCGCAGGACCTGTCCTCGGCAGGGTCCCTGCAGGTCTGGGGGATGCTCCGCGAGGGCTGCAGCTCACAGGACCTGGGCTGCCCTCCAGCTCTGCCAGCCTGAGATGACCTTCCTGCTGGCCCCCCACCCTGCCAGGGTGCCAGGAGCTGTGAGGCACCAGTTGCCGGGTGCACGGAGTCCTCGAACATCCCATAAGTGAGCAGTGCTGTGCAAGTGTGGCAGCCAGCACCTGGGCACTGTGCAGTCTCTGTCACAGATCCAGGAAGATGCGGCCTCCACCTGGGGACAGCATTTGCCCCAGTCCCAGCATCCAGGCAGCAGAGGAGGAGCAGATGATCATTTGTCCCATGTGAGGTGGGGGTGGGGGTGGAGAGATGGGACATCAAGGGCTGATCGCAAGCGGTGTGCCTAAATGTGGCTCACAGCGGAGGCACCGTTTATGGGGGCCAAGGAAGAGAGTTCTCTTCATGTCCCGATGTCCACGCTCCACAGGACAGGGAGCAGGTGAGAAAGCCACCGTGGAGACCAGCCAGGTCACGACCAGGAGGCTCCCAACACCCCGTGCCGCTCGGGCCCAGCAGGTTCCAAGGGGCAGATCCTTCTGTCTGCAAAGAGCTGGTAGGGAAATGCCCCACGGCCCCCCTCCCCACCCTCTGCCTGGCCCACTGGCTGCCCCCGGTTTCTGGCTGAGGCCCCTGCCTCTCTCTGGCTGAGATGAGATGAGAGCTGCTCCCCTGGCTCGTGTCCCTCTTGCCCCACTGCGAGCTCTCCCAGTGGCTTCTGGGGACAGAGGTCACAAACAGGAAGACCAGGATGGGTCACGGCACATCCGAAGGGAAGGCAGGGACCACTGGTGAGCGAGGGGCTCCGTGTACAGACCCTGGGTCTGGGCGCCCCACTCGTGGTGCCATGAATCCCCTCCTTTGTGACAACAGGAGGAGGAAGCTGGTGGCAGCGCCGAGACCTGCTCAGCCGTGGCTGGGCCGTGCTCCCGGCCTCTGCGGGGGCCCCTCCCGGGCTTTGGCTGCTCTGACCCAGGCAGGATGGCTGGCTTCGGCCGTCCTGACCGGCCACTGAGTCAGCGTGAGCTGGGGTAGCCCGTCCCCTGAGCCCGGCTCCCTGAAAGCCCAGATATGGGCTGGTCACCCCAGCTGGCTCTCAAGTCCCACAGGCCATGACAGCTCACCTGCGCCCCCTTCTCAGTTGAAAATATTGTCACTTGGATAAGAACGATGAGACGCTGAGCTGCCCCGAGGGCTAGAGTCATGTGACAGCTGGCTTGGCCTTTCCGCAAAGTTGCATGTTCGGGGAGAAAGCCTGGGGTGAAGCCTCCTGCCAGTTGCTTCAGGAACAGCTGTCAAAACACAGCTCTCCGCGAAGGAGAACTGTGAGGGCAGGGCAGCCTCCCAAGGACCTCGGCCAGGATTCGAGGACCAGGCAGCCGGTCCCCAGGCCTCTCCTCATGGGCAGGAGAACCCAGAGCAAGGCTCCGCCTCTGGGGGTGCAGAGTGGGCGCAGAGGGTGAAACAGCTCGACAGGGTCCTTCTCCTTCTCTCTGGTTGGGAAGCCATCAGCCGTCCTCTTGTGGTCAGTCCAGGGGGGCTGCACAGAGGTGGTGGCAGAGAGAAGAGTGCTCTGTACACACACGTACATGTGAAAGCAGACACTTGATAGGCACGTTCTCTGTGTCAGGTGCTGGGGACAGCGCAGTCACCAGGGCAGGCAAACGTCCTCCTGCTGTGCACTTCACGTGCTGAAAGAGAGATGAGTCACTAATAAAACCTGATAACGAATATGTACTGATATCCAGAGTATGTTGTACAGGTTGCAAAGGGGGGTGGGAATGCTGGGGGTTCCGGGGTTCTAATTTTAAATGGGGGGTCAGGGCAGGCCTCACCGACAGGGGACATTAGAGTAGAGACTTGTGGAGGTGAGGGAGGGGCCATGCAGATATCTGAGAGAACAGCATTTTCAGAGGGAATAGCACATGCAAAAGCCCTGTGGCATCAACGAGCCTTATACATTTAGGAGCAGCAAAGAGGCCAGGAACATCAGAGGGAGGGCAAGAGGAGAGTGGGGGTGGTCAAGAAGGTCAAGGAAGAGCGGGCAGCTCTCGGGCTTCCAGGACTTTGGCCGGACTCTGAGTGAGACGGGGGCCTTTGGTGGTTTGTGAGTTAAGTTGTGAAGCGATCTGACTAGTAGATTAAAACCTCCTTCAGCCTCCTTGTGGAGACCAGGCTGAACCACAGCACTGGCGAGAAGGGCCAATTTAGGAGGAAGATCATGGAGTACAGAGCACATCAGCTGGCTGTGTGACCCTGGGCAACAACTTCCTCTCTCTGATCCTCAGTTTTCTCTTTAGTAAAGTCAGGGAGCAGCGCCTATCTCCCTGGTCTTGGATGAGCTGAGCTCTTGTATTTAAGGGTCCAGGTGGAGAGCTCGGGGTAACGCAGGCCCCCGTGGACCGGGTGGCTTCAGCTGGGACCACATTTCCCAGCCTCCCTTGCAGGCAGGAGGGGACACGTGTCCGTTTTCTGACCCAGTGGGATGTGGGCAGAAGTCACGCGGTTCACATGTACCTGCAGCTTTTCCCCATCAGGCGGTCGAGGGACTCGGGGGTCAGGACCGATGAGGTGGGAGTGAGGAGCCCCGTCTGAGCCGCCGCCGGGACCGCCCACACCGGCCGGGGCGCAAGGAGGAATGAACGTGGTTTTAAGCCTGTGAGACGTGTGGACATTTGTCGCACCAGCAGCTGCCTGCCTGCATGACCCATGCTCCTTATGGGACATGCATGGAAGCTCCCTGGGGGCCTCAGGGAGGTGACGGCAAGTTCCCCCGAGTGGAGGTGGCCCTATTGCAGCAGCTGGGGGGGGACCCGGGTTCGCCACTGGCTCTGCCACTTGGGGGAAGTCACTCCTTGTTTCCGCTTACCTTGGTCGGGTGACGATGACGATACCTGTCTCAGGTGGTGGCAGTGGGGGTTGAGGAGACACAGTCTGGGGGCCCAGAACGAGCCTCACCTGCTGCCCTTGTTATTCTGAGCTTCACACCCTCCATCCGTGTGGGTGGGTCCTGCAGTGAAGACCTCTGGGACACGGGGGTCGATGGGTCTGACCCAGCCCCACCCTGACCAGTGGGCTGACTTTGGGTGAATCGCCCTTTGAGCCTCAGTTTTCCTGCCGGTGATGCAGGCTTGTCGGGGGATGAGGGCTGGCTCCCAGGCTGGGTCCTCCCATCCCAGCCGGCCCCTTGGCTTCTCAGACGTGGGGACTGAGCTCTGTCCCCAAACTTCCCCAACCACTGCCCGGTCGCCCTCAGGACCCTGGGGCCACATGGCCTGGGGATTACTGTCTCTTTGGATGAGATGGAGAAGCGGAGGCCCAGGTCACTGAGTGACTCTCTCAAGGCCACATGTCCCAGAGAGCGGCAGGGCCAGGGCTAGAGCTCGCCCCCATGACCCACGAGAGTCCAAGGACCCTGGAGCCAGAAGGCTGAGGTCCCATCCTACCTCTGTCCCCCTGGCCGTGTGAGCTCAGGCCCGGGACCTACACAGCCTGGGCCTCAGTTTCCTCACCTGTAAAATGGGGAAATGACGTAGAAACCAGCCTCCAAGATGGCCCTGGTGACCCTGCCTCCTGGTATCACACCTGATCCCCTCCCACACTGTACTGGGGCTGGTCTGTGTGACCAAGAGAATCTGGAGAAAGGGTGTCACGTCACTCCCCAGATTAGGTTCTGTGAGGCGCTGCGGCTTCTGTCCCAGGTGCCCCTATTTCTCTCTCTCTCATGTGACAAGCTGGGGCGGGCCAGAGCCATGTTGTCATAAGTAGCCCCACGGAGAGGACCTCACGGTGAGAACCAGAGCCGCTTACCAGCAGCCTGGTGAGTCAGCATGTTAGCGGCTCCTCCAGCCCCACTTGAACCTTCCGATGAGGCAGCCTGACTGCCACCTCCTGGGAGACCCCGAGCCAGAAGCACCCGGGGAGCCGCTCCCCGATTCCCAGGCCACAGACACTGAGACAGTGAATGTTTTTTGTTGTCTCCTGTGGCTAAGATTTGGGGGTAATTTGTCCCAATTATTGCAGCAATAGGTAACTATTGCCATCTGCCGATAGAGTCACTATGACGATCCACCAGGAGGGCAGATGGGAAGCTTAGCTCTGGGCTGGCCTGGTCCCACATGTCGGCCGCGGCTCCCACCATGCCATCTTTCCGCTTGGTCACGACTTCTCACCCAGGAACGCAGGAAGCAGCCCACTTGTCTGGCCAGGGTCAGCCTCTTCTCTTGTCGACAGCGTGCTTCAGGAGGAGTCTGGGCGATGAGCAGAGCAGACGTGGGGACTTTATTAGGAGCCGTAATCGGGTGCTCGAGTCTCGATGAGGCTGGGGAAATTTACAAGTGGCCGCGCGGGTGCCGGCGGGCGGCTCTGCTTCCCGAGCCCCAGCTCCTCCTGCTTCGTGGTGGAGCGCCGGCTCTTGAGTGTGTTCCCTTCAGAGCAGGAGGAGGCGGAAATTGAATTAGTCTGCACATTTGGGCTGCTGATGGTTTTACTCAAAGCCATTTCGCTTGCTCATTTTTAATCTCTTCCTTCCATTTTTAAACAGCTGGCAGCTAAGTGGAGCTCAAGTGCTGGTTCCAGGGATCGTGTCCAGCCTCCTCCCCAGCCTGATCCCTCTCTCCAGCTTCCCTCCAGCCTGGGGGAGGGAGGGCTGCGGCCCTGCAGGAAGCGGAGGACAGCCGGCAGCAAACTCCAGAGGCTGGAGGACAGATCAGAAGGGTATGATGGGGACTGCGTGCAGGGGACACCGTGCGGATCTCGGTGACCACGTACACTCCACTTTCATTACAGTCTACAAAGGTCCAGGGACCCCCCACCCCCAAGAGCTTGAGCTTTCCTGGTCAAAGCTAGCGCATCAGCAGCTCAGCATTCATCCAGCAAACCACAGTGATCTCCCACCGGGGGCCAGGCCCTGGCTCCCAGCCTCACGGGGCTTCTGGCTGGAGTGAAAGGGCAGCCCTCAGTCCAAGGCTCGGCCACTCCAAGGGTTCAAGAAATGCCCACTGTGATTGTTCTTAATATCCAATAAACGTAAGGTCAGCACTCCAAAACCTGGGGGACCACCTCCAACTACGGCGATAAGGGCACCTTGTGGAAAAAGTGGGGTCTAGGCTTAGCTTTCTGGGGGAGTGGAGGTAAAACGAAGGTCCAGACACAGATACTGCATTAGGAATGGCAGAGACGAGGGGCTTCGGGGACTGATTGGAGTCCTTGAATGCCAGCCCAAGGAATGGACTTTGTCCTCTCTCCAAGGGAGCCATGGAAGACTTTAGAGCAGGGGAGTGACGTGGTCCAGGCTGTGCCTTAGCAAGGCTAACGCTGCCCCGGTAGGGGAGTGACCGAAGCAGGGACACAGAGGGACCAGCAGCTGCCCAGGGAGAGAGAGGGGGATGGATAAAGACCAGTGTATGGAGGGGAGACCAGACCAGTGGGACGTGGCTTGTTGGAGGAGCTGCGTGGTGGGGGCGTGCTTTGTTGGAGGAGGGGCAGGGCAGGGCACAGGAGATGGTCGGCTCCCTGGCTGAGCTTCCTCTCCTTGGCTCCTGCATCTCAGCTCTCCCTAACCTGCCTGAGAAGCCTTGAGGGGCCGAGGGGGGAGGAGAGGAGCCAGGACTGGGAGCAGCCAGGCTGGGAGAGGAGAGAGCTTAGTGCCACCTGACAAGGAAAGCGGTCCCAGTGGTGGCAGCAGCAATCGTAGCTCTTTATCCTGAGACTCTGAAGAAAGATCAGACCGAGGTCCTTCTTGGAAAGCGGGGCTCAGGGTCTGTAAGTGAGCTGAACATTTTGCCAACAGGCATAGGTGGTCCTTCCTGGTGCTTCAAGAACGTACATTCTACTGGGAAAGCTGACAAATAATCGCAGACCTCAGGGTGGGAGTTGTGTGTGCCCCGGAGAGGAAGTGTGCTGTGTGCAGCTGAGGGGAAGGAGAGCTCAGTGAATTAGGCCTGGGGTCAGGAAGGATCCAGAGAGGAGGGAACCGTGACAGGGCCTCTGAGCATGAGGAGGAGTTTTTCCAGGAGGGGTGGAAGGCAGAGGCAGAGATGAACATCCACACGATGGGTGGGTGAGGTGTGGGGGCTGCAGAACGGAGCCTCAAGGACCATGGAGGATGCAGAATCCCAGGGCCAGTGCTCAAGCAGGACATGGGGGCCTGGGTCAGGCTCTGGCAGCTGCATGGGCTGTGGCTGGAGCAGAAGGGGAGGGAACATGACCCCCTGGGAGATATGAAGAGGGGGTGGCACTGCTCACATCCCGCCCTGCCTGGCTGTGAGCCCTGGGGCCCTCATTCAGCAGCCATCCGGCCACCGCCACCCCCGGCCGCTCCTCAGACCTCTCAGCTCCCCAGAGGTGTGGTCCATCACCACTTCTGTGGTTCGGGTCTGTGTGGGGTGGTTTTCTGGCTATGCCAGGACTGCAGCCTTGGCCTCACTTCAGGACAGCTTGGCTCGCACTGACACTGGCATAAAAGATGACAGAGGTCCTCCACGAAGAAAAGAGACTCCTGACACTCTGATAACAGAATCAATCCAAGGGTTTGGCACATGTTCGGAATTAACGCTACTATTTTTCTTTTTAAAGAGATAGACGGTACCTAATAAAAGCCGATTCACATGGGAAGTCATATTCCTTGGTTTAAAAACTGATGTGTGCCAAGTTAATGAGATTAAAGAGCAGATTGGCATCCCGCCTGGTTGGATGTGGACATCCACCCACCGGCCTGCGTGGCTTGGAGGCTGGCCGGCTGGTCCAGGCGTCTGATTGGGCCACGGAGCCTGGGGAGAGCCGGCTTTCCCAGAACACCGGCAGGACAGAGGCGGGCAGCACGTCCCTCACGCCCAGCCCCCGTGCGTTTCTCACTGTGTGTTTTCACCTTTTAATAGATGGGACTATATTTAACCAGGCTGTCAACACCTCTGTAATTTTTTATTCTTCACATTGAAAACTGACAAAGATGCTACATCTGAGGAGCCACGAAGTCTCCTTAACACCACGGAAGCCTGGGGGGCTCATGCGGGAGGAAGAGGATGCATTTCAGAAGGGGCTCAGACGAGCCCCAGACATCAGCTGGCCTTCATGTGCACTGCACGGTGGGTCAGGGCCCCCACTGACCACCTGGTGTCCTGCGGGACATACTGCTGAGTGCTCTAGGTGGCCCAAAGTGGCCGGGGCTGCTGTTGTCTCCAGAAGTGCTGAGAAAGGTGTTGACCCTCCTTCTGGAAATATGATGCAGAGAAGCTGAGCATCAAAAGGGAAGGTGGGGAGGGAGTGGGGGGTCTGATGGGAGTGCCCCCAAAGTCCCTCCCAGCCCTGGATTCATGATGGCCCAGGCTTTTGGAACCCTGAAAAGATGATAAAATGTTCATAATGGAAGGCTGAACTCAGACCCCTCCACCCCACCAAAAAAAAAAAAAAAAAAGTCTGCTGCTCATATCTTTGGGCCTGACCTTCAGAACGATTTCAGGATTCAAGGGCACTGAGAGCTGTGCATACCGCAGGCTGTCCGTAAATGCCTGTTGCAAGACTTCCCCCCCCGGCAAACTCTGGTGAGTCTTCTATTTAGGTAAAGCAGATCTGCCCGTCCCCGACCAGGCCAGCACCATCGAGGTCAGAATGATTTTCGCATGACCCCGATCACCCTCTCGTAGAAGTCCCAACCTCAACAGATGCCTTTAGGGGAAGACGTTATGGAAAATAACTAGCTGGCCAGACAGCAACGCTGCGACTCCTGACCCCAGCTGGTCCTGTGACCCCAGGGGCTCCATCTGAGTCACCAAACCCACCAAGAGCCCCCATAGCCCATCCTGAAATTCCAGAGCTTCTAGAATGCCCCCACCTTTGGGGACCTTGGGAGCCTGGGCTCTTGAGGACCGAGCAGGTGCATGTCAGGGCTCTGTGACCGGCTAGCTGGGGATGACCGTCCTTTCTCAGAATCTATTCCTATGTTTCTAAAATGGAAAAGTCAGAAGTGGTTCTGAGGTTTCTTCCAGACTGTAGGCGGATGAGGTAAGACCCATCCCCTTCTTTGCCCCCAGCACAATGGGGCCCCATACCGGGTGTTCATCTGTGCTGTGTTAAGCTTCAGTGACCAGTGACCTGCGTCCTCAGTGGTTTCACACACCTGGGCTTGTTTCCCCCAACAGATACTGCTCTGGGGTCAGGCTCTCTCCAGGGCAGCGGCCCTCCGGTCCTCTGCCGGAACCCAGCCAGCCGCCTCCCCAGCCCAGGGCTTCCCAGTTTCCCACGGCAGGGAGGAAAGAGATGGTGAATCGGAGAATTGTAGCCACCTCCACCTGGAAGGACTGCTCCCATCTCATTGGCCAGAACTGATCACGTGACCCCACACCACCTGGGGCTGCTCAGCCTTGGGGTGGGGGGCCGGGGAAGAAGGGCTGTGAAACGGGATCTGGTGAGCCGGAAGGACTGTCTCTGCCTCTTACGTGTATCATAAATGAGCAAACAAACGGAAACTGGCCAGAGCCTGGGGTGGCGGTCGTGGGGTGGGGAGGGGGGCTGTGGCCAGGAAGGCAAAGCCATCATCTAAACGATGCTTGATTCCAGGAGGGCTCCTCCTTTAAACACACATTAGATGCCTCATTACCCTCCAATTAGATCCTCATCCAGGACAGCGTTTAAAAGGCATTTCCGAGTGGGCGAGCCGGCCCTGGGCCTTGGGCATCTGGTTGATCCTGGCTTCCTGGATGGAGACACCGTCCTGGGATAACGCAGCTGACGGGGGTGATGGATGGGTGCTAGAGAGCTCGCCTGACCCTGGGCCAGGGGCGAGGAACGAGGCGCTAATGATGGATGACCTGAGGAGGCTGGTGTAATTTCCCACCATCACCTGCCGCTCATCGGCGGGGCCTGGTCACTTCCCATGCTCTGCCCATCCATCAAGGAAACACGAGGTCAAAGTGCTTCTCATTTCATTGTTGGGGGAGGCGGGGGGAGGGGGGTGGGATGTGTGCCCTTCTCAGAAGCAGAGGTGGGAGTCTAGCAAAACAGGAACAAAACCGTCATCAGACGCCAGCATCTGGTCCCGGTGGTTGGTACGGCTGGAAAGAGGAGGTCTTATTTGCTGATATCCAGAGGCTGTCCTTCTGGGCCATGTCACTGGGAAGTGTGGCCGGCACGGGCAGGCCCTCCCCATTGCTGCAGACCCAGCTCCGGGAGGGCGTGGCCTGGAACTGCTGGACAGTCGCACAATTGGACGGAACCTTCCCTCCGGGCAGGACTGGACTCCTTCCACACACCGCTGTTCCAAAAGGGGACACTGTGTTTTTACTCTCCGCCCACCCCAGCCCTCCTTGGTAGAGGTGTTGCATTCCTGTGTGTGTTTTTAAGTGTGGGCTGCTGATTTCTGTTTGTTGGCAGAGAGCAGCCAGGGAGAGCAGAAGGATGCCCCATATGTTAGTGACAAAGCTGTCTCGTTGCTGTCGGGGACCAGTGCCCTCCTCCCCTTCTGCCCACAGCCCTGTCCTGGGCCCTCCTCCCAGGGCCCCGGGCGTCCCTGCCCCTGGTAAAGTCTGGATCTGCCCAGGCCGGGGCGGTCCTGGGCCTTTCCAGTCACGCTGCGTCCCTCACACCCTGCCACTAAGTTAGTGCCCCTGCTGCGTTCCTCTTCTCTGATGTGTCAATTGCCAGCCTTTAAAAATAGCTTTATTGTTTTCTTCTGATTATGAAACTAATCCATAGTTATTGCAAAAAAATGTTCAGGAAATTCAGAAAGTCTGAAGAGGGAAATTCTGACCCTCCCCACTAGCCACCACCCGTTGCTGTGCGTGTTTGCACGACCTAAACAGGGCTGCGCTCACACGCTTGGAACTGACTATCTTCCGCTTGGAGCCTGTGGACACCCATCCACATGGGTAAATGTCGTGCCATGTGGTCACTTTCTTGGCGCACCGAGTCACTGCTAAGAACCTGGTTTCGAATCAGGTTGGGTACGGACTCGCGTGCAGCAGGGGCCCTCTGAGCCTCAGTTTCCCATTTGGAAACCTGGGCTGATAACAGTGCCCCCTCTGACACGGCTCCAGGGCTTCAGGGCGACAAAGCTCTCTGGCACACAGGGTTTGGTGCAGACTCTGCACGCAGCCTGGGTCCTCGGCATCCCGACTCGTGCCGGCCCCGCCACTGGGATTTCCTGACCCGGGCACGGGCGTGCGAGATAGATGCATCGCATTCTGCAGGAGCGCTGGGGAGCTGGTTTCAATTTTCCTCTCATAAACGACACAGCAGTGGCCGTCCTTGCTGTTAGGTCTTTGCTTACTCGACTGATTTAGCTCCAAGATAATTTCCTAAAAGACAAACTTCTGGGTCCCTGGGTCCCTCCTTGTACGAGTTTGAAAATGTTTAGGAAATAGATCCAAGAGTGTCTGACGCGGCTCTTAGAAAGCATAACTCAGTGCCCAGAGTTTGCGCACAGGCCGTGCAGCCCCGGGTGGAAGGGCTGTACAGAAGTCTTTGGCAGTGGGAAGCCCCAGCCTCCTGGACCATGTGGCCCTTCCTGAGCCGCTGGGCCAGCAGACGGGGATGCTGTGACCATCTCTGATGATTCCTGGAAACTGGAGTCCAAGTGAGCCCATTTTCTGGGTGATGAAATGACGCCCAGGGAGAGAGGGGTGCTCAGTGGAGTAGCTGAAAGGGCACGAGGCCAAATCAGCCAGAGTCGGTGGGAGTCCTGAGGCCTGGCCCTCTCCTGCTCCACTGGCCCCACCCACCCAACCTCTCTCCCAGGGTGAGAGCATGGCCACCCGAGGGCTGAGCTGAAGATGGAGTGGCCAATTCCGAGGACACGTGGTCTCACCAGGGCCTCACGGCTTCCGAGGGGTTTTGCTTGTTGTGCTTTTCGTACCAGTGGACTAATTAAGATGCGAGAAACACTCTTGGCTGCAGCCTTGAGAAAGAGCGTCTGCCCTGGAATTTGCTGGGGCTCCCCGCTCATCACATTCACCTTGTTCCTCGTCATAGAGTCATTAACCTATGAGGACTCCGTTCGTCTGCCTCCCTGTATAGTGGGAAATCCAAGGTGTGTGACCAGGCTTCTCGTCTTGAACCCGTCGCCCACCAGTGCCGGGATCCCGGGCGGCTTGACCACACCTGCCCCGGCCTTCAATTGGGGGTCTGTGGGTACAGGTCCTGGCAGCCCACAGGAATTTGGCCTTGCTCATCTCTATTCCCTCTTGGGCCTGGCATAGGGTCTAACCGGCTTAAGGGATGACCTGCTATTGAGTATCAGCATTCAGCTGCCAATCAAGCCTGCTGCATCAGCACCGGCATCCCTGGGAGCATCCTACCCAGGGGTGGAGTTGTGGGATGGCTGTGTCTGCTTTGCCCCTGGCTATCCTCTGCCCAGCGTGGCATGGGGTCTTCACAGCACGTGTTCAAGGAACTAGTGCACAGGTGAGGTCCGTGCCTGTGACGCTTCATTCCTTCTTCACGGCCACCAAAACCCACCCGCACTCTCTTTGGGCCGCACCATGGAGGACAGCCGGAGGACCAGTGACCAGCCGTGGAGCCCTCAGGTGGCAGGGCAGGAGGGTCCTGGTGGGGCCAGCCCACCACGGCGGGCACAAACACTGCACAGCAGGAGCAACTCCAGCTGGTCGCCTTTGTCAGCCCCTGAGCTGCCCACGGGGGTCTCACCCTCCCCTCGCCCTCAGTTTATCCTGCCCTCTGACACGCGCCCCCTGCCCCCTTGGTCCAAATGCTGCCCAGGCCTCTCCATGCCCTGGTCTGGCAGCCCCCTTTCGGCCCCCACCTGCCTGACCTCTCATTCTGACTGGGCCCTGGAATGAGCCCAGCGTCACCTGGTCGTGTTACCAGGGCACATGTGTTTTTCTTGGCGTTTGCTTTTTTAACTAGATAGTAGTGATAGCTGTTGTTTATCACTCGCTTGTTACGGGCTGAGCACCTCTACATTCCCATCTCTAATCCTGAGAAGAGGCTGCCGGGTGTCGTCATTAGCGCTCAACATTCAGCCAGCTGTCCCAACCCGCCTACACCCTGCAGCCGGAAGGCAGAGCCGGGGCCCGGCCAGGGCCTGGCTCTCTCTGCTCTCTGAGGGAGGGCCTGGGCTTGGTGACCTCAGATGGGGCCATGCTCTTCCTAGATGCATGCTAATGACCCTGCGCTGAGGAGTGGAGAGCTGCGGGGCTGCTGGGGGTAGGAGGTTGGTGCAAGGTCAGTGCAAGTTCAGTGCAAGGTCACGGGGTGGTCGGTTCTCAGGCGTCAGAGACCAAGGGGCAGGGTTGTCTCCAGCCAGAGGGCTGTGCTGCCCAGAGCCGCCCATGCCCCTCTCTCCTGCCTGTGCCCACTGCTCAGTGCCAAGTTGGGGACCAGTAATGTAGCTCTAAGACCCTGTTCAGACAGGGATCCTGGAACCTGGCCCGCCTTTCCTTTTGTGCAGGAAGCCAGGCTCCTTGGAGAGACCTTCCTTCCAGGGGACTCAATCGGGCTTGACCCAGATGGCATAACCTCAGCTTCGTTCTGGAACCTTCTCTCCCAGCAGAAGTTAAGAGCGATGCTCCTCGAGTGGTGCATCTGCCCCACGTTGTGTTTGGGGGTCAGACTGCTGTAGCTCCCTGGGTTCAGCCATCTCCAGAATAATTCGCACTGGGTAGTCTGGGAAGATCAGGCCGTAGGGCGGTCCTCAGCCGCAGGCCAGCTGCTCCTCACCAGGTTCCCTCCCCATCACCGTCAGCCGGCAAGAGCCAGATGGCCGGAGCTGGGCCGTCCAAGGACACGGTCCCTTTCCTCAAGGTATAAGCACATTGGTGGGAGGGACAGGTGAGGACGTTTAGCTGAGTGCCCGTGACCCCGGAGCTCAGCACCGCCGCAGCAGCCCCTCCGGCTCCTGGCAGGCCGGGCCAGGGGCTGCACTGGGGACAGTGACGAGAGCTGAAGGCAGCCGTCCCTCCCCGTCTGTGTGCGAGGGCGACAAGACCACTTTGCTGAGAACATCGCTGATATCCTAACCCCGCCCGTGCTCAATTGGGTGTGCTAATCACATGCACCGGCACCACGAGGGCCCTGGAGCGACTCCTCTCCCTGACTCCCACAGCCACGTGGTGGGGCGTCTCCTGTGGACGAGGAAACAGAGGCATGGGGACGTGCCCAGGGCAGTGCAGGTCAGCGGGCTTGGAACCGTGTGGGAGAAGGGGCGGCACCATGGCCCAGTCGGGCTCCCCGTTGTCCCCAGGGTGATGACCAGGGGAGGCACCCATGCCCTGCAGGCGGGAATGAGCCAGCACTGTAGGATGCATGGTAGCTGGTGGCAGAAAACTCAGAGCGTTCGGGGCACCCCTCCGTTCCCATCAGACGCGAACGGAGGGTGGGATGGAGAGTGAAAACTGTCCAGCTGGGGGGTGGCAGCGCAGGCACCTGCTGTGTGACTTTGGGGCCCTGCTAGGCTGCGGTTTCCATCTATCGCCAGACACAGGGAGGGGCCACGTGCGGACGCCTGGACCTGCTTTGTCAGGAGCCACCACTCGCTCCTTCGGACCCTGCTCATTCAGCCCCTGGCAGCCTGGAGTGTGAGCCGGGACCCTGTCCCCAGAGTGGAGGAGGCTGTGAGGGACCTGGGTGGCAGGGTCTTTGCTCCCAGGGGACGTGTGGCCCACCTGGGACAGCAAGCACTCAGGCAAGTCAGCAGTACGTGTGGATGTTTAAGCCCACGCCCCGCCCTGGGGGCGCTGGGGGCAGCTTGTGCACCTCCCCAGAGCAGTGGCATCCTGGCTCAGCCCTGGGACTGTATGGTGCCCAGGGACGAAAGCTCTTCCCAGTCAGAGCTCTGGGGCCTGGGGTCTGCTGATGGGACATGTACACCTTCATAGTCCTGCAGAGAGACGCCGACAACCGCTGCCCTCGACCTGGCCAGCACCAAAGAGGTCAGCTGGTCTTCCAGAAAGAGAGAGAGACACAGAAAGAAACAGAGAGAGACTGAGAGAGAAACAGAGAGAGACAGACACACAGAGACAGAGAGAGACAGACAGAGAGAGAGAGAGAGAGACAGAGAGACAGAGAGAGACACAGAGAAAACCAGAGAGACAGGCAGACAGATAGAGACAGAGAGAGACAGAAAGACAGAGAGATGGAGAAAAAGAGAGAGAGAAACAGATAGAGACAGACAGACAGACAGACAGAGATAGAGACAGACAGACAGAGAGACAGAGACAGAGAGAGACAGAAAGAGACAGAGAGACGGAGAAAAACAGAGAGAGAAACAGATAGAGACAGACAGACAGACAGACAGAGATAGAGACGAGAGAGACAGAAAGAAATTGAGAGAGACAGAGAGTGAGAGAGACAGACAGAGACAGAGAGACAGTGAGACGGAGAGAAAGAGAGAGAGAGACAGAGAGACAGAGAGAGTAAAGCGCAGCAAGAGAGGTGGTGGTGCAACAAGAGACCGAGGGCGGCTGAGCTGGCACCAGGCCTCCGGCTCCCGGCTTCTACCTGGGATGTCAGGTGAATTCCTCAGCACCGAGGTCATTCCTTCAACAAACACACGCCCTGTGACAGACTAACCACACTGGGGGCCCTGCTTTCCCAGAGCCCATCTCTAGAGAATAACAGATATTGAATAATTACCCCATAATTAGCTTTAATTGAAGTGATCATTTAAAAAAATCTTTTGGTTTTATAGTTACAGAGAAATTGCATTAATAGTGCAAGCTGCTCCCGTATGCCATTGCTGTTTCTCTTTTCCTCTCTCTCCACACACACATGCGTACAGACCAGGTTTTTCTGAACTGTTTGAGAATAAGTTGGGACCACGTGGCTGGCCCTTTGCCCTCCATACGTCAGCGTGCGTTTCTTAGGAACAAGGACAGGCTCTCACGGAGTCACGGTGCCATGATCAAAATCAGGAGGTCATGGTCCCCACGGATGCACAGAACATATTCAGGTCTGTGCAGCTGGGCCGTGCATCCTTGGCAGGTATACCCCAGAGGTGAGGCTGTGTCTTTCTCAGAAACAAGTCGAAACTATAAAAGGAGACACAAGTTGTCTTTTCAAGAAATTAAGAGAGGAAAAAATATATCCTAGGGCAGGCCCGGTGGCGTAGCGGTTAAGTAAGCGCACTCCGCTTTGGCGGCCCAGGGTCCACTGCTTTGGATCCTGGGTATGGACCTACCCACTGCTCATCAAGCCATGCTGAGGCAGTGTCCCACACAGAAGAACTAGAAGGAGCTACAACTAGGATATCCAACTATGTGCTGGGGCTTTAGGGAGGAAAAAAAAGAGGAAGATTGGCAACAGATGTTAGCTCAGGGCCAATCTTCCTCACCAAAAAGCATTAAAAAAAAAAAACCTGAAAAAAAAAGAAAAAATATGTCCTTTATGGTTTCCTACTTATTTACTACCCTGTGCTCTCTGCTCCCTCCTTCAGGTGGGAATTTCCATCTAGAATCAATTCTTTTAATATTTCCTACAGTGCAGGTGATGAATTCTCTCAATGTGTGTTTATCTGTAACTTGTTTTTATTTTCGAAGGATGTTATCATTGGACATAGAATTTTGGATTGATGGCTTTTTAATTCCGTGTTTTCTGACCCCCGTTGCTTTGAATAAGAAATCACACATCATCTGTGTTACCGTTGCTCTCCAGGCAACAAGTCTGCTCTGAAGAATTTTCCCTTAATCTTCGCTTTTCAGCAGCTTGATTATGTTGTGTCTAGGAGTCATTTTCTTTGTATTTCTTCCACTTGGAGTTTGCTGAGATTCTCGAATCTGTAAGTTTTATGTTCTTCATAAAATTCGGGGACTTGCTGATCGTCAGTCTTTCAAATCTTTTGTTTCTGGTCTGTTCTCTCTCATAAAGAGACGTGTGTTGGGTCTCTTGATATTTTCCCGTGGTTGCAGAGGCTCTGTGCACTTTTTCCCAATATTCTCCCCGTCTGTTCTTCAGATCAGAGCGTCTCTATTGCTCCATGTCTCAATTCGCTGGCTGCTTCTCCTGCCGTTTTAAACCTGCTGTTAACTCTATATGGCGAAGGTCACATTTCAGACAGTAAGCTCTGTGGTCCTAGAATTTTCACTTGATTCTCTGTCATAGTTTTCACTTGTTTCTCGAGATTTCACATCCATTTGTATCGAGTGACATAATTTTCTATGAGTACTCAAAAAAATATTTCTATTAGCTGCTTGAACATCTTTGCTGCCATTTCCAACATCTGGGTCTTTCCAGGGTCAGTCTCTATTAACTTTTTTTTTTTTCTTTCCTGTTTATACGTCACATTTTCTTGCTGGGTCACATGTCTAGTCATTTTTGTCATATGCTGGACGTGGTGGACGCTGTGGCGTTGAGAGTCTGGATTTTGCTGTCTTTCTTGAGACAGTGCTGGGTTGTGTTCTGACAACTGGCAGATCAGTTTGACTCTTCAGGCTCAGTTTTGGTTTCATTAGACAGGTTTGCAGTGGCTCTTGCTCTGGGCTGGATCAGCCCTCCTAGGCAGAGGTGTTCTGGGGTGTTGACTGACACCCAGGAGCTTCGGCAGGCTTCCTCCATCACTGCTGCTCAGAGCTCCTGTGTCTCCTGGCCTCGTGGAATCCAGAACGTTAGTGCTGCTCTCATCTCTGCAGCAGCCATCCTTGTAGGCCATGCAGAGCATCCCCCTAAACGTGCAGCTGGGTGTTCAGCAAGACCCCATGAGACCCCCGTGCAGAACTCCGAGGGTCCTTCTCTGTGCAGGTCCCTCCTCTCCTGGCCTCTGGCCCCCACGCTCCAGCTACCTCTCCAGCCCCAAACTCCCATCTCTGCCTCCTCAGCTTAATGGAACCCCCGTTCTCTGCAAGAGCTGGACCATTACTAGGAAAAGAAAACCTCGTGAGCAGAGTCCTAGGTGGGACCACACAGGGTCCAGATAGCGCCCCAGGCAGAGAGGCAGTGACGTGGGGCTCACTCTGCACACTTCTCCTCCCCTGGGAGTCCCGTCGATGTCCGATCTGAGGAACGTCGCCTTGACGAGTTCACCCCGTTCTACAGCTGTTTGCAGCGGGAGGGCTCCTCGGGCACCAGGTGCTTTCTCGTAGCTGGAGGTGGAGCCCTCTGCATGGTTAGTGCGTAAGTCACCGCTGAGACCAGTGCCTGGAGGAGAGAGAAGAGGGTGCTTTGAGAGAGGGTGAAGAAGTTGGAGGGTCGGGAAAGTGTTCTCTGAAGAGGTGGACGGGGTGTCCAGGCTGAAACCTGAAGGATGAAAGAGACCCATGTATCTGGAGGTATGTGGGGGTGTGTGTGGGCTGCACACACATGCACACATATGCACATACGATGAACAGAACCACATTCTCAGTAGAGGAAACAGCATCTGTGAAATTTCCTGTGTCAGGAAATTTGCTCTCTGTGGTCCAGGAGCTGAGAGGCCAGTGTGAGTGGCCTCCTGTGATGCCCAAATGCCACACCAAAGTGTAAGACAGAACCAAGACTTTGAGGCCCCCATCCCTTGGGGGTGGAAGGCAGAGGACGGAGACCCCAGCCAGTCACCCTTACCTCCTGCAGCCTCGTCCGTTCACTCCAGGGCCATACACCTGTTATCGTTTTCCATGTGTGTGTGACATGAAAAGTTTGAGGACCCTGGACATGTGCATAGACGTGGAGAAGGAGCCTGGCTCTTCAGCAGACTCCAGGCTACAGGAAGACAGTGAACATATCTGAGAGCAAGTGGGAGCCATTGAAGGCTGTAGAGCAGGAGAAGCTGGAGCAAGTGTGTGCTTCTGAAGACCGCTGGCTGTATACCCTTGGTGGGCCCCCTAAGAGGCTCATAGGGTCCATTTAGGTTAGGAAGCCGGCCTCCCACTTCATGTCCTTCCCCAGAGAGCTCTTGGTGGCTCACTCCAGGTACTCAACTGAGCTTCAAGGCCCCAGGGGAGACTCTGTCATGGATAAGATGTTTTTAGATAGAAGAACCCAAGACCCTTGGATGTGAAAGATTTATGGGCACCGTCTCCAGGCCTCACAGGCACTTCGTCATCCATGAGCAAGGTGCCCCATCTCCACCGGTGCACATGGCCCTCCCCTCCCGGAGTGACCCCTGGTACTTCAGACTCTGGCGCTTGGCAAGGAGTGATGGATTGTCCCAGTGCCAGTGCCGTTGTGCTCCCAGGTGCTGGTGTGGGGCTGGAAGGCCCCGGCTACGTGCTCCCACAACGTTGCAGATCTTCGCTGGTCTGTCCAGACAAAGGGGTCCTGGCCTGGCCTGCTGGCTTCTGAGACTTCCCCCGTGGGCTGTCTGGGGCCTGCTCGCCTCTGCTGGTGGTGGGAACCAGCATGGCCACGTGCGTCACACAGGCAAGGTCTGCAGGAGGACGCGCTTACAGCAGGAGCATCAGATCGTAACTCTCCAGTTTTTCCAGGACTTGCACGGTGCCTCAGGCCCGTTCTGAGCCTCCTTCTCTAAGGCAGCCTGAAAACTGGCCAGAGGAGGGTCTCTCTGAGGCCAGGGAACACTCAGGTTAGATGACATCCACGCGTGTGGTCAAGCTGTGGAGTTTCTGCAGAATTGGGAGCTGCTGTTGGCAATGACTCAACAACGCCAGGCGGAGAGCTCCTGGGCCCTGGCCCCGGGGGCACAGACAAGGTTGTGCCCCGCCTTAGGCAGGGAGGCACAGAGCCGTTGGCACAGGGCAGCCTGTGGCTGCTGACGGCGAGTGGCCGCCGTGAACAACGTGGGCATCAACCGAGCATGAATGATAAACTTCCAGAGAGAAAGTGTGAAAAGGCAAGCGTGGCCTCCGCCTGGCTTGGACTGGTCCCCAGGTGAATCCAGGCACCGACTCTGTCACTCTGGGTGGGTCGTCGCCTGGATAAAGAGCTCGGTGTTCAGAGCCCCTGGTGGAAGCAATGGCCCCAACTCTACTCCTGTTGAAAGACCTAAGTCAGCCTCTTACTGGCTCCAGGGCTGGGTGGATGGCCAGCCTCCCTTCATCTTGGATCCTGGAAACCAACTCCGGGGTCAGGGGCTCCTTGGAGGGGCAGGAGGCAGGGCGGGGGGGCCCCGAAGGGCACGGAGGACAGAGGAGTCCAGGCTGTGTTGTCAGGTGGGGAAAGGAGGGAGGGAGCGGGGGGATGTTGTTCGCCAGCCTGAGCACAGGCTTGGGAAGCAGCAGTAAGAAGTCCCCGACCTTCAAGGCCAGCAGCCTCACCGGGTGGTACTGAGGGGTCCTCCCAGAGTGTGCTGGGCGCGTCCACCTGTCTGTGCATCTGCCTCAACGTCCTTCCCGCCTGAGCGACCTTCCAGACTTCAGGCCCGGCTCAGACAGGCTCCGAGGCCTCCAGGTCCCGGCCTTCCTGGGACAGGGCTGATTTGCGACTCTGCGCCCCTGTGACCTGGCTTCTATGCCTGAGTGGTACATGGACACCACGACTTGTGGCCAGAGGACCCCAGGGATGCCTCCTGCGGTCAGGAGCTCTGTGAGGTGCCACTGACGGGGAAAGCCTGACAACCTGGACCGAGCGGGGGTGCTCCTTCGTCCAGGTGACCTCGCGCGAGGTGGGGCTCGGGCCCAGTCACTGCTCTCAGAAAGCTGCGTAAGCAACCAGATGTAGGGGCTGCGGGATGTGACCCGAGACTGATGCCCAGAGACTGGCTGAGAATTTGTTCTGAGGCCTTGGTTAAAACCAGGAGCCCCATGTCCACAGGCTGGCATGTGCATAGGCTGGGTTGTGCACAGCCCAGGGTATGCACAGGTTGGGGGGTGCACAGGCTGGTGTGTGCATGGGTTGGGGTGTGCACAGGTTGGGGTGTGCATGGGCTGAGGTGTGCATGGACTGGGGTGTGCATGGGCTGGGGTGTGCGCGGGCTGAGGTGTGCATGGGTGGAAGTGTCCAACGGCAGGGGTGTGCATGGGCTGGAGTATGCACAGGCTGGGGTGTGCACGGGCTGGTGGGGGGTTGCTTGAAGCTCCTGTCACTACCCCACAGCTAGTGTCACAGGGACAGCTCCCACCTCAGGCCCTTCTGAGCTGTTCATCACCCCGCAACAGGTCCAGCCACAAAGGAACCCGGTAAATGATGCTGGCCCCAAATGACCCGTGCACTTCCCAGGTGCTAGGTAAGGAGGCTAGGCTGACTCCTGAGCCGGGCTGACCAGCTGCGGTGACCTGGAGGTGTGTCACCACAAAATGGGCCCCCCCCCGGCGGAGGCAGCAGCCCTGGGGTCAGACGGCAGAGGCGCAGGGTGGCAGCTCTGTTCCTCCAGACAGCACCACGCTTCGCTCTGGCATCCAGTCTTGGTGCTGAGGATGCGTGCCTGTGATCTTTGTGAGCTCGGCTGAACCCCTCTGCTCCTGCCCAGCTTTGGTTACCAGCGGTGGGCACAGAGGGAAGGAGCAGGCCCAGTGCCTCCTCTGTGACAGCAGGGGAGCTCCCTCAGGTCTACCCCTCAGCACACTCCCGGCTCCCGGGGCCTCTGCTGGGGCCCCCACTGCCAGGGTCACTGGGTCACTCCCCGCCTGTTTGTGCCCCAACCAGTGACAGGCACAGGGACCCCTGGGATGAAGCTGCATTTCAGGTGCTCAGGAGACTCACGCATCCACGTGTCACGTGTCGGGGGTTGAATTGTGTCCCCTAAAAGATACATTGAAGTCCCAAGCTCTGGTCCCTGTGGATGTGACCTTATCTGGAAATAAGATCCTTGCAGGATCAATTCAGCTGTAAGCTAAGGCGAGGTCGTGCTGGGGTGAAGACACAGACACGGGGAGGCTGGGCGATGCATCTGTGAGCCAAGGAAGCCGGGCTTGCCTGCTGCCACCAGGAGCTGGAAAGGCCCGGAAGATCCTCCCTCCAAAGGAATCAGCCCGGCCCATGCCGAGGTTTTGGACTTCTGGCCTCCAGAACATCGAGAGAACAAGTTTCTCTTTAAGCTGCCCAGTTGTGCCCTTTGTTATGGCGGCCCCAGGGCAGTGTTGCCCATGTACCCTGAGACCTGGCTGCCCCCCAACCCTTGAGGACGGCCTATTGGGAACCGGCCATGATTCCACTGCCTTTTTATTTCCCCACTTTGGATAATCGGAGACGAGCCTGCTTCCCCTCCCAGCTCCCCGCTCCTTAGGACCCGGTCACGGAGCTGGCCTCCAGCAGGGGCCGAGAACCATCACCTGTGCTTTTGAGAGGACTAGTTTACGTGATAAGAGGAGGCAAAGGACCATTAGATCCCTGAGCTAGAAAAGGAGATGAGCGAGTGGGAAAACGAGCCCCTGAAGCCCCGAGTCCGCCTGGCCCTCGGGAGCTGTCAGTGACTGATGGGAAGGGGGCTCCGTGGGGCCCTTGCGGCATGGTCCCAGCAGGCAAGGGCAGTGTGGAAGTGCAGGAGCTGCCATCTCCACCCCAGGGCCCTTCCCGAGGGCTGCCGGTATGGGTGGAGGCTGCACTGGAGAGGGAGGAAATGTGGGTTCAGATCCCAGCTCTGCAGCTCATCAGCCCTGTGGCCTCGGGTGGCTGCTCAACCCTCGGAGAGTCCTTCTTCATCTGCAAAATCGAATAATAATGATGACCACATAAGAGTCGCAGTGACACCTCCTGCAGGGGTGTGCTGTTAAGGGGTGTGTCAGCGTGACTGGGCTGCGGGCCCAGGTGCCTGCTGACCCATGGCTCTGGACGTGCCCATGAGGGGCTTCCGGATGGGGGCGGCGTTTGAATCGGTGGATGGGATAAAGCAGATGCCCTCCCTGTGTGGGTGGCTCATCCAATCCTTTGACAGTCTGGACAGAACAAGAAGGCCGAGGAAGGGAAGATTTGCTCTCTGCCTGACCCTTCCAGCTAGGACGTCATCTTCTCCTGCCCTCGGACGTGGACTGGAGCCTGCACCATCGGCTCTCCGGGGTCTCCAGCTCGCCGACGGTAGATCTTGGGACCTCTCAGCCTCGCTAATTGTGTGAGCTAGTTCCTGTAATCAATCTCCTTATGTAGGCTTACAGCCCCTCTTGGTTCTCTTTCACCGACCAACACATGGAGGTTGGTGACACTGAAAGGAGGTGGGGTTGGGGCCAGCCTGGGCAGAGGGTCGGGGCCTGTGAACCCACCCACCAGCAGGAGCGGTGGCTGCCCTAATTCCCACCTGCCCTTCACTCTGCTGGTTGCTTAGCAGCAACACGGGGCACCCCAGGCAGTCCAGGGATGTCTGCAAGATGGAGTGACATGGTCCAGGGACCAGCCAACCCCGGCCCCCCGGCCAAAGCTGGCCTGTTTTTGTGAATAAAGTTTTATTGGCACCTGGCCACCCCATTTGTTCACACATCCCAACTTTCTGCTACGCTGGCAGAGCTGAGCAGTTGCACAGGCTTGCTGCTGTTTGCGCTGGTCTCATGGAGGTGCTGGTTTTCTCACGGGGCGATTTCCAGGGCCAGGCCGGGCAAAGGCCCCGGCACCTCCCCCAATGGATGCCCCCTCCTGCCTCTCACAGGCAGCCAGGCCACCCCATGCCCACTGCGGCTCCCAGCTGGCGACAGGCTGCCTGGCAGAGACGTTACCTGTTAATGAAGGTGTTAGCTGGTAATGAAGGCGATGCTGATAATGAAAGTGTGAGCTGATAATGAAGAGCGGCTAATGAGAGCTAAAGGAATGCGCCATCTCCATGTATTAACCTTTCAAACGGGCTTTAAAAGGCAGAGAAGCTTCAGAATCCCGAGCGAGTGGGGAGCGGAGATGGTGAAGGATGGCAGGAGGAGCGTCTGGGTTGAGGGCAGCTGCTCACGGGGAGCGAGAGTCCTCAGGCGCCGTGTGCCACCAGCTCGCACGCGTGTCCTTTCAGGAAGCAGCACTTGGGGTTCGGAAACGTCTGCTGGGCAGTAAAGAGCCTGTGTTCCCCCCAGCGAGGGGGGTGGTCTGCAGGGGGTGGAGCCTGCGGTGTTTGACCTTGGGGGGTTAGGGGGGATCAAGAGCAAACAGCTGGAGCCCCCTCTTCGCCACTTCCTTTCATTGATAACAGCCCCCTCACTGACCCTGGAATCCCGGAGAAAACCGAGTCCGGAGCATCTCAGAACCCGCCAGCTGGAAGGGGGTGCGATGGTGACCCGATCCACCCTCCCTCCCCACGCCCTGGAAGCCATGCCACTTGTCACAGCTCTACAGAGAGTTTGTGGCAGGGTGCTGCCCAGGACCCCCCAAACCTTGCTGCCTCCATTCTCAGGTTACTTTTATCAAAAAAAGACCCACTTGTTCTCAGTGCCGACTGTCTGCCCAGCTGAAGACGAGAGCTCACAGCTGGAGAAGCTTGAAGGACCTTGGGGAGGAGAGAGGAGGCCCGGGCAGGGGAGTCGGGGACGGTGGGGCTGGGGATCAGGGGCTTCAGGGGGACGGGGAGGGCGGGCACATGCCAGGCACAGGGGCCAATTTCTCAGGACTCCACCCGGCACTTCAGCGGCTCTTGAGTGGGGAGCACGGCCACGTCGAGGGATGGGCGAGGAAGAGAGCTGTGACGTGGCCTTGCTGAAGGAGGGATGCTCCCAGGGGGTCTGCTTGTGCAAAGGCTTTTGCAGAAGCCACAGTCCCAGGAATGAGCCCCTTACCTCAGGAAGTCACCTGGGTCCCAGCGCCCAACACGCCTCCGAACAACCCGCAGGCTGCCCTCCTCTGGGGTAAACGCCAGGCAAAGTGCCACTGAGGCTCCCTTCTCTTGGGGTCACATCCAGAAACCAAGAGTCTTGTTCCGATGCTGGACCCAGACTGCAACCCGAGGGATGGGGCCCCACACGGAGCGGGCCCATGCTCCCATCAGAGAGCAGGCCTGGCGGGGCCTACCACACGACAGCTGAGTCTGCATGTGTGTGTGTGTGTGTGTGTGTGCGCGTGTGTGGAGCTGTGGGGACAGTCGTGTATGGCACGCAGGGCGGAGTTGGCTGGGTTTCAGAGGCCCCCTGTGGACTGGCTAATCTGAATAACTTCCAGGCTCTGGGGTGGGCAGGTGCCCCTGGTTGCCTGGCGCCTGACGGGGCAATCTGGGTGGGTGTCGAGCGGCCCCAAGTGTGAGATCCCAAAGAGGGAAGTGTCGGGGTGTGGACACATCAGCTGCTCAAGAAGGGGAGCTGACCCGCCTCCAGCCAGCACCTCAAATCCGGGTCAAGACAGCATTTCAACAAAACCCTCCATGACACCAGGATGGATGCTCTTCCCCAGGGACCCTTGGGGCGAGAGATGCGGCAGAAGAACTGGATCTCACGGCCAAGTGGGACCGGCCGGATTCAGCTGTGTTTGTGTTACGTGGATGTGGGTCCACACACACCGGGCGGGCAGTTAGGAACATGGCCTTAAGCCCTTTGACATTCATCCCATCCCAGGCAGGGGGAACCCTTCCCTGCGTGGGCCCTGGCCGGGTCTGAGCCGACTTAGGCCACTTCCCTGTCGGGAAGCCCCTTCCTCCATAAAAACTGGCTCAGGCATCACCCCACCCCAGGAACTGCGCCTGGCCTTCCTGCCCACCTCCCTGGCCAGGTTGGGTTTGCTTCTGTGGCCTTTGTCCCCGTAGTCCCTAGAGGATCTGCCCCCTACACCCTCAAGACACTTCTGTCCACTGCACGTGTCAAGCTTGTCACTGCTCTGGCCGTCTGCACTGCTGCTCCCTCTGAGGGGAACCCCGTCCCAGATCCTCACACTCCTGCTTCGTCCCTGCCTGCAGATTTCAGCTCCATGTCCCCTCTCTGCAGGCCACCGATGGCAGATGCGCTGGCCACCTCGGTCCCCCTCCCGCCGAACCGCCTGCCTCGCTCCTCTGGGCCCTTCTTCACCTCTGCGGTCCAGCCCTCTGTGCGTTTGTGTTTCTGCTCTGCACCCTGCTTGCTGAACGCTCCACGAGGATCGGGCTGTGTCTTAATCTGTTGCTCAGTGCCTGGAACACAGTCGGCGCCGACTAGTTGCTGACCGAGTAGTAGAGAATCTGGGAGGGTGAAAAGCCTTGGAGGAGGGGCTTCCTAGGGGAGGAATCTCACAGCCCATCTCTGAGAGGGGGCCGATTTTGGACCCGGGGTCTCTTCTACAGGTTAACACTGGTGGTGCGGGAGGCACAAGCTCATGTGGACGCGGTCTTCTCCCACTCTGAGGAGATGAAACTCTTCCTACAGGAATATGCCCAATTGTTACTGAAATGAAGTGAACTTGGGGCTCATGGAATTTTGAGAAAAATAGTAAAATCCTGTAAATATTCTATTTTCATATGGCTGTTCTGCTGGCAGTTTGGAAACATATGTGGACGTGAGAGTCAGGGGCCTGCCGGGGGCCGAGCATGTCAGGAGCTGATCGATCGAAATGACAAATGGCACCAGGAGAGGCTCCTGATTGAGAAATTTTCCTGATGAGCATTTCACTACTTCCCCCGGTTGATTTGAGATACCCGGGTCCCTGATAAAGTGGAAATTTACAGCCTTCCTGCTAACATTCCTTCTCTAGTCTATCATCCACTCCACAGATGGTGTTTCTCCAGGCTACCTTTAATAGCCCCAGAAATTAAATTAGCAAAAAGTGGAGAACGCCTGTAATATTAAAAGTCATTGGTGGCTTCAGGAATCTGGTGAATTTCCATCCGCGGAGGCAATCCTATATGAAAAGAAGTTGGAAATGAGTTTCCGCTGTAAAATGAGAATGCCTATCTGTCACCCACTTGGCTGTCTGGGCCACGAGCAGGTGTCTGGGCCGAGACAGGAGCCCTGGGTGGGAGCAGCTGCAGCGACTCCCGCCGCACCCCATCCATCCAGAGAGTCCAGCGTGTTCCCTGCCATGGAAATGAAGGCTGGGTCAGCGAGGGGGGACCCAGTAGCCCCTAGCATGCGTGTGATGTCATGTACCCCCTCCTGGAGGTGGAGGCAAGGGTGGGGACCACTCGGCAGCCACACTATGGGTCAGGCACACACAGACACAGGTAGGTACAAATATCACCATGCAAGAGTCGCGGAAACGGGGCTCAGGTGATGTTCTAATTGCCCCAGTTCACAAGCCCAGGGGGACACACCCAGGCCCTAGTCTGCATCTCTCAGACCCAAGACCCCACTGCCCTTCCCCACCCAGGGATAGGCACCCACGGCCGGAGCCCCTCCGAGCCAGGGCTTCCTCCAACCAGCGGCCAATGCCCTCATCCAACAAGCAGCGGCCTTGTTCCCCATCACCACACCGGACACGGAAACCCCAGAGACCCTTCCTGTCACACATGCGCCCACTTACTTTTTCAGCTGCCACGACTCTTTGGAGCAAGGCCAGTCTGAAAATGATAAACCTGCACCCAAGCCCCCCTCGAGCAGACAGTCTCAGAAGTGTTCCAAGCTGTGCTGGATGAAAAACCAGATTCGGCGCCGTGAGGCCCTCGGGGCGGTGTGGATGGGGTTCAGCCTCCGCGTCGCCACTTTATGCCGCGGGTTCGGTCTGAACCCGTGAGAATGTGGCGTGTGTCCTATTTTCCCTCCAGATGGATTTCTGTTTGTCACATTCCAGTCCTGTTTTGTTCTCCCAGCGAGTGTGCAGCTTCCCACTGGCTCTGCTGAGGATCTCTAAGTCATCTTTAAAACTGGGCCGAGAGACCCCCAGCCCCTCCTCAGGGGCTTGCTTCCCACCTGGTGAACCCTGGTCCCCAGTCGCACACACAGGGTGAGGCACTCCTGGGCGACAAAAGGTGCAATCTGCCAAAGGCAGGGGTCCCTGCTGACAGCGCCCTTGAGAAAGTGAAGGCTTCGTCCTCTCCCTTGACAAGAGATGAGTCCCCAGACCCTCTTTCAGCCAGACACCCTACAGCTTGCCCCCTTGGTCCCAGGAAGG
The DNA here is from genome assembly GCF_041296235.1 of Equus asinus. NCBI lineage: Eukaryota > Metazoa > Chordata > Mammalia > Perissodactyla > Equidae > Equus > Equus asinus. Next base: position 12,059,117 of record NC_091799.1, read on the forward strand.
CCCGAGACCCCTTCTGCTCCCCCGCAGGCTGTTCCTTGGTGTCGCTGGTGTCAGCAGAGGGCCCAGGTTCTGGCACATCCCGCCGCTGGGAGGGGCGGGAGCGCGTCCCACGGGCTCCCGCATGCGGGGCTCGGCTCCATGAGGCAGCTGCCACAGGGGGTCGGTCTTCTGTCCCTGGGGGGAGCTCCCGGGGTCAGGGCAGCCCCTTCTGCCGGCTGATGGTTAGCAGAGCGGCTCCTGGCCCCTCTCCGGCTTCCACGTCGGGTCTCCAGTTGCAGATGGGGGGTTTCCGGCGTCACGGTAACACAGCACTCCCGCGTTATTTGAGACTTTTGAAGAGATTCAGAGGGTGACATTGAACTCAGAACAGCGTATTTCTTGAACTCCCCCCAGATCACTTCTAAATACTGCTTGTTCCCTCCCAGGGTCCTTCCACAGAGCAGCGCCGAGAAGCCACACAGCTGCAAACCGCGATGCTCCTTCGCCCACCTCCCCTACACTCCGCGCTGGAAGTTGGCTCCATTCCCCAAATGGAACATTTTTATGCATTTCCATGGGAATAACGAAGACAGGGACATTTCTCAGCTGGGCAGCGCAGTCTTGTTGCTTCTCCATCGTGGAAAGTGCCAGTGTCCCAGTTCCCTGATATGCACACGCCACCCAGACATCTCCATTGGCTATCAGGGAGACCAGGCAATTTCCGGTCAGCAACAGGAGCCTTGTTCCCAGCTGGTCCCCTTCCCCCATTTCTCCCTCCGAGAAGCCTGGCGAGCCACCCGGGCTGCTGACTGCCTGTGAGCCCCGCTCCTCTGCCTCCTCTCCCCGAGGACCCCTCTGGTTCCCACGCACAAGACAGAGCAGTGTGTGGGTCAGAGTCGGAACACTGGTGCCAAGCAGACCTATGCCCCAATGCCAGCTCCTCTGTGTCCGGTGTGATCACTGGCATGCTCCCTACTTCTCTCAGCCTCAGTCCCCTCGTCTGTGAAATGGGACTGTCACGTGGATGAATGGCATTGCACACGTGGGGCTCCTCCAGCCTGGGATGCACTTTGGGCTCAGCAGAAGGGAGCTGATTCCGTTGGCCTGCTTTGGTTCCAGGAAACATAAAATCCAAATCACATTGGCTTAAGCAATGAGCATTCATCTCCCCTTCTAACTGAGGCATCTGGAAGCTTCTAAGACCCAGGCACAGTGTGATCGGGAGCTGCTTCTCTGTGCTCCTCTTGGCTCCACCTTCTCCATACTTCAGCTTCATCCTTGAGCTGGCTGCCCTCATGGTCACAGTATGGTTGCCAGGAGCCATCCTTTGACCTCATGTCCCCTCCTAACCATCTAGGCAGAGCAAGGACACATCACTTCCTATAATAGTTGACCATGAGTTCTGAGGTTCACCCTGATGGGACCAGGTCTGTATCAAGGGGGAAGGGGTTCTGTCTGCTCAAGTCTCTTGGCCAGCCCCCAGTCCTTGGAGGAGGGTGAGCCTGCTGCCTGCTGGAGGAGGGGAGGAGCAGACACAGCTCTCCCTGGTCATTAGCACTCAGCTCCAGGGCTCTCAGCACCACTCCCCCGGTTCTTGATGACTCAGCATCACATGGTGACCCATAGCCCCTGCCGTCTCTTTCCCACCCAGCCCCGAAGAGGTGAACACGGGGCCTCAACCCAAGTGGGAAATGAGGAGCCTCAGATCTCACCAAGGGCTGCAGCCGTCTTCGAGTAAGAGGTTGTTTTTACACAGGCCATTTGTCCCCTTCTCGGCAAGTAAAACCATTTTTTCCAAAACCTACGGAAACATTCTTGTTCCTTTCTTTCTTGTCCACGATAAACAGAGAGAATGGCATGTCACTTCTCTCATTTGCCCCCAAACTCGTGTTTACAAAGGAACTGTTGTCTGTGACCGGAGTTGTTCGCTGAGAGGGAACCCTGCGTTTCTTCTAGTTCCGACGGGCACCAACCTGTAAAATTAATAACACTTATTAACACGACCGAACTGGGGGGGCCCGGAGTATCCCGGTTCCCCCCACCCCAGGGCTCTACTCCCCGCGTCTGTGACAGCCCCCGGAGCTCTGGGCTTCCTGGGACAATCTTCTCTGCGTTCCGGGGCAGCTCTGCGACATCCTGAATTCTGTGCTGTTCTTACAGAAGGAAAACTGACGGCAACTCCACCGGCAACTCCAATTCCACCGTCTCTTTGTTTTTTAAGAATCACTTTCTCCAACACTCCATCCGCTGGGCTGACTCAGGACCCAAACTTCTGTCAAGCTGGGCAAAGATCTCCCTCCGGCTTGGGCAGGAATTAGAAATGCTGGCTGGGCAGAGAGTCCTCTGACTTCAGCGTGACTCTCAGCTTCCTGTGGCAGGGTGACTCCCACGGACAGCCCCTCACCCGTCAGCCCAGATACCCCCTGTTCCCCTGTCTGCTGATGGAGAGGCCCGGCCCCCACCAGCGTGCTGGGTGAATTCCACATCGCTCTCTCATCGGGCACCCCGGTCCTGTCTAGTGGGGTCTGGAGAAGGATGCGGGCCGCTGACCACACAGCATGGGAGCTGGGAGGTGATGTCATCGGAGGGACCCCCGTCACATTTGGCTGTGAGGATGTCCCCCATGCCCCCATGAATAACAGTCACCCCGTCACGTCACATCAGTGACCGTGTTTTATCCCCTTTGCAGCACTTGCACATGCTGGCGTTGCCCGGGTTATTGGCTTCCGTATTTCCTGACGTTGGCCCTTCTCCCCAGGGGCTGGCACTCTCCCGAGGGTGAGCCCCCAGCAGGCAGCCTGCTCACCCCGGTCCAGGCGCAGAGAAAACGAGGGACTGAACAAGCTGAGCCTAGCCGAGTGACTCACTTGCCAGCCAGAGACACCTTCCAGAAAGCAGGAGGATTTCCAAAGGTGGGGGTTTTTGCTGAGACAGTCCCTCCATCCTTTAGGCCTTGGCCTGAGCTCCCCCTCGTGCCACCTCTGTGGTGTCCAGATCACGAGCTTTACTTACATGCTGCTGTTCCTGAGGCCACCGAGGATGCTGGGCCACCTGTCATGAAGCCGCGAGCCTCTTTCCTGCTGGGCAGCGTGGGGCGCCGCTTTGCCTCCCGTCTGGGGAGGGGGCACCTGCTCTACCTTCCCGCCCACCCCCAGCCCTAGAAGACCTCCAGGAGCCACGCAGCAAGGCGACCCCATGCCTGTCCGTGCGTTCCAGGGAAGCGCTGAGCGCTGGCCTCACCCCTGCGTTGCCAGGCAGGATGGATCGTGACATTCCTGAAGGCCCCAGGAGCGGCCACAAGAAAACACCAATGAGCATGTCGGAGAGGTTTTAGCTTGTCAAAGCTATTAACTCTTAAATGGCAGCACCCACCCAGGCGGGAGAGTGGGAATTGAGGGCTGGTGGCCCTGTGAGCTTGGTCCCTGCAAGCTGGTTGAAAAACCCCCAGCCGAGGCCCAGGCGTGGTGTGGGGACAGGGGCTCAGGGACTGTCTCCCCCACACCCCCTCGCCCACCGTCAGCACTTGGGGAGCCCTTTTGAGGACCCTGGACCGGGCTGGTCTTGCTGGGATGGGTGGCGGAGATGAAAGTGGTCAGGACCCCCAATCTAGCAGAAGGGAAAGCCTGGCACACGATGGCCGAGTGCATCCCCTGGTGAGGACTCAAGAGGGGACCTGGCAGGACATGAGACAGATTCAGAGCAACGGGTTCAGGGGGCACTGAAGGCAGGGTCGGCGCCAGCAGAAAATCCAGCGGCCGAAACCCGGGCCCGCCGCCCGGAGCTGCGCCTGCTGAGCTTTGGGGCGCGCACATCCCTGGGGGCGTGTGAAATGCAGTCCTACTGGGCCAGGCGGCACCCAAGTAGAAAAGACTGCGGGTGTCAGCTTAGGCCTCAGTTTACCCTTCTGGAAAATGGCAATGTTCATACCCATTGCAGCCTTGTGCTGGGAGAGTCAACAAGGATGGAGGTAAAATACCCAGTGTGCCGCCTACGACAATGACAGAGTAAAGAGAAGGACGAGAAGGCATCGGGGCCCGCCTGGGGTCGGGGCCGGAGGATGGACCTGGGCTGGAGGCTGGCAGTGGGGACTCGAGCATCTGGCTGCTCGTCAGGCCTGGTGCTTGGCACTCGGTGCCCAGTTGCTTCTCCCAGGAAGAGGGCATCATCCCATCTTTGGGCTGAGCAAACCGAGGCTCTGGGCCTTCCCCGGTGGGGACCTGTGCCGACCTGCTCTGTTGCTGCCTGTCCTCTCAGCCCCAGGGCCCCCCGCCAGGGGAAGGGCCGGGCTCCCCCAGAAGGTGGAGACTCACCTGCGAACGCTGAGTCTAGCGCGGTCCATCCCGCGGTCACATGAGGTTGGGGGCGCAGGCAGGACAGCCACGTCTGGAAAAGAGGTTCACACCAGAGTGTGGGAGCCCTTGAGAGTCCCTGAGGGACGCAGTGTCAGACTGTCTTAGAGTGGGGCGGGGGCTTCTAAACAGGACCCCTTATCAGAGCAGCCCCTTGCTCATTTTGGGAACCGCTAGTCATTCATGCAGCACATTTCTACCTCGTGTCCCGTGGGCCGGTCCTGCAGCAGTTGGTGGCAGCCATGCTAAGACTGATAAGGCTCCTGCTCTCATCAGGAGAGAGAGAGAGACTGTCACCAACCAACTGCATGACAAATTCCGGGTCTTGTCGGGGGGAGACCTGTGAAGAGGAGATTATGGCCAGTGTGTCTCCAAGTGGCTCTGAACAACTGAGGCTGGATGGTCAGGAGCAGCCTGTCGGAGGAGTGGATCCAGCTGTGCGAGATCTGGCAGAACATGCTGTGGGCAGAAGGGCAGCACGTGTAAAGGCCCTGAGGTGGAGGCTGGCAAGGAGGGCGAGGACAGAAAGGAAGGGCAGAGTGTTGGTGAAACACGCTCTGCATGGGCAGGATTCTGGCCGCCTCCAGCGCAGGCTTCTTGGAAAGGTGCAGGGTGGTCCAGGGCTCTCTTCTTAAGGAGCTGTGGTTTCATGGATGCCCCCCAACTCGTGTGCTCCTCGGGAGCCGGGGTCGTGCCGCCTGTCTCACGCTCAGGCCTCACACCCAGCCCAGTCCCTGGGACACAGGGCGTGAGCAGTAAATCCCATGGAGATGAACAGGGGCGCGGGGCAGGGTAGACACTGGAAATGACCCAGCTTCCTGTCTGTGCCAGAGTGAGAATGCAGAAACGGACTCCCCCGACTGTGTCCAGCCCCCCGGGCTGTGGACCTGGAGCCGGAAAGCCTTCCAGTGTCTGGAGGCTCAGCTCTCCCATTCCACAGAGAGGGGCGCTGAGACGGCCCTCCTCCCTCCCCTTCCGCCAGGCTCTGCCACGTAACCAGAAAGCACAACTCTGCAGCTTCCAGCAATCAGCGTGTCTTCCGTGCGCTAACTCCACAGGCCTCGCTCGGGGCCAAGGAGGAGGGATAGGTGCCGGATCAGATGCGCTCCACTGCCATCTGTCTGGCATCCCATGGTTTCAGATTCCTTAACTCCAAGGTCAAGCGGCGGGTCAGTGCCTGAGCACCTGAGACTAGAGCTGGCGTCCTAGATGCTAGGCCTGTGGGCTGCTGCCTTCTGGGGACCCCCACTGGCTGCCCAGCTGCGCCCACTCTTCCCCGTGGCTCTTCTGGCCCTCAATCCCATGGGCTCACGTCGCTCAGAGCCAGGTGCTGAGCCGAGTGAGGAAGCTTCGGCTGCGTCGTCAGACAAATGGGAGGCTCGGTCCCCAACCCTCCCTCCTTCGCCCCCAAACGAATGAGCTGCCTCTCCATGGCGTGCGGGAGATCCGTCTCCCTCTGAGCTGTGCAGGCCCCCGCTCCCGACACGCACATCCGTCTCCATCTAGGTGCGCGGAGCCATCCCCAGCACCTCCTGAATTGATAGGCGGCTGCGGCATGTCCCTTCCTGAGAAATGCGTTAGCCACGAGAAATGTGGGCTCCAGCCTCCAGAATGAATGCCCTGGCCGCGTGATTTAAAGCCACAGTCATGGGATTGCACAAGCAGACTCTGGGAGGGCAGCAGAAAGACGCCTCGAGACCACAGGGTCTTCCCAGCTCCCACAGCCCGGCCTCCTGGAGCCCCCTCGGTGGTCCTTGCCTACGACCCCGGACTGACCACCTTGTCCCAGACCTTGGAGGGCCTGGGAGGAAGCAGGTGAGGGCGGTGGGGGACAGTCATTGTGGTCGGGGGAAGCAGGGGAAGGGGACACTCAGAGCTGGAGGCACGCTCGGGTCCCCAGCTGGAACTCCTGTCCCCGTCCACGTGAGCCCAGGGCTCTCAGCTCTCTGGCCAGGGTCCTGGCTGCCCAGGGATGTCACATGGACTCCTCATGGCCAGCATCCTCACACAACCGAAGCATAGCCAGGAATACGCTTATAGGAGGCTCCGTGGAAAAGGGCCCTCTGCTCCTTCCTGCCCTGGGTGAGCATATTGGAGGCCCAGTCCCCGGACTTGGTTAACCTTGTTTCCTCCTCTGTCCTTGCAGACCATCTGGAGGGGCCAGTGCTCTGTGGAACACGGGGCGATGCTAACCTGGACCCCACGGAGAGGCTCCCACACAGAGAGGAAAAGCGACTGTGCCCAGGTAGCCCCAAGCTGGGGGAGCAGGGCAGAGCCGGGCCAGACGCCCCACGCTGTGCCCCGTGGGCCCCTGCTGCCCTGGCCTCACTGTCTCTGGCCGTCCCTGGGCTGCTCTCCCCACACACGCACGCACCTCACCTCCCGACACCCCTCAAGAGCGGGGCATCCAGTCGATGCTTATTGAAGCCAGCGACTGCGGATGGACCGTCCGTCACCCAGCCCAGTCTGTCGGCGTTCTGAGGCCAGGGCGTCTCATCACCTCCCTCCCCCTGTGAGTCCAGAAGCTGTTCTCCAGCAGCACGAAGCCACCCTACAGTGAAGGATCGGGGCTGACAGGCGGCAGGAACAAGGCATGCAGGCGTCTCCCTCCACGGGGAACAAACCAGTCACTGCCCGGCCTGACCTGGTCCCACTGCCCCGGCCAAGGGTGAGCACCACGCTGCCACAAGCAGGCCCCACCAGCCTCTCCCTTGCCCATGCCCCCCAGCTCCAGCCAGGGTCTGCAGAGCACTTTTCCTCCACCCTCCTCTCACCGAGCCCTGAGACGCGCCGTGACCTAGGCTGGGAGGATGGTCGCGTCAACCCAGTTCGCTGGCATGAGCCCAGCTTGGGAGGTGAACCCACCCAAGGTGTGGGAGGCGGGGTCAGGACGAGCACCCAGGCCTCTGCTGTCCACTCCGCCCCGGTCCCGTCTGCCTCCCCAGGGAGCGTCAGTGCCGGCCTTGGCGGGAGCTCCTCTCCGGGCCCTCCACGCGCCCACTAACGTGATGGCCAAGGACGGTCGCTGCTATCGGGCAGGCAGCCCGGAGGCTCTGCAGCAGGCTCGGGGTGCCAGGGGACGCTGCCCGGTCACACGGCCCCACGTTTCCTGGGACTTGGGGCAGGGGCTGCGGGCGGAGTGCCGTCCCCTCACTGGAGTCAGTGTCTGCAGAGTACGCTGGCGTCTGTGGGCTTCTGTTCATCCTCACGGTGAAAGCTCGTTTCAGTGTTGGGAGATTGGCCCTCCGTTGTCTGGACTTAAGCAGCTCCTTGCAGGAGTCTGGACATCCAAGGACATTTGGAGTAAGGTTAACACAAACCTACCATTTCCCCACTCCCAGGATGAGCAGGCTGGGGACGCCTCCTCTGGCCTCCTCATGGAGCCCCAAGTCCCAAAGCTCTGGGAGGAGCCGAGGCCTGGGCCCTGTCTGTGGGCTGGAGAGGGCCAGCCTTGGGGACGGGGCCTCTCACCCCAAGGCCGGGGGCTCCTCAGCTGAGTGAACGGGAAGCGCTGGTGCCCCTCCCCCGGGCCCTGGACCGCTCCACCTCCGCTGGGCTGCAAGGAGACCTGCCTGCTCCTCCCCCTCCAACCTGATGCGCGCCCTCCGTAGCTCTCTGCACCTGCCGCCCGGTGCTGGGAAGAGCTAATTAGACCCAGCTCAGAGCCCCTCTGCTGTCACATCGTCCTGTTCAGGCACACTGTCCTCCCGGAGGGGGAGGGGACATTTCCCCAGAGGACGCACTAACCTTCACGTGCCAGCCTTGATTCTGGAGCCGGAAGAAAGGCCTCTGCTCCCACCCCTGGAGGAGGGGCACGCGGGTCCCAGAGGACCCTGGAGATGGGCACAGAGCTGCAGGGCTCGGGCTCCAGGGAGCCTCTTCCGCCCCAGCCCCCATCCCTGACCTGCAAGCGGCGTTCCAGACTCGCCAGAACACGGCTGGACAAATCTGATTTCTGACTAAGCTTTTGCGTGTGTGCGCGAGAAAACCTCACTGGTTTGATTTTTTTTTTTTTTTTTTGCATTTTCCAATTACCACTTTGGAACTAAAAAAACAATGTTAAAGGAATGTTACAGCAAGATAGGTCTGAGTTCAGACTCTGCTGTCGGCGAGCCCTAGGTCTGGCTCCTGGCTCTGCCCCCGTCGGCTCTGCAGCCTCGAGCGGCGGCTGGTGCTTCCTCATCCGTGACCTGGGGAAGCGGCAGCAGTGACTTGGGAGTCGTTGTGAAGACGACACAAGACGACGCGCAGAGGCGTTCGGCACGGCCCTGGCACGGACTCGTGCTGGAGAAGCAGCGGCTCCTCACGCTCTTCATAAAGCATCTTGTCAGAAGACGGAGAAAGAAGGAAGGAGGGAAGGAGGAGAGGCAAAATATCTCTAAGTGAGGGTCATGTGGGAGAAGCCATGGTCAGAATGACAACCTTCCCTCATCTCAAGTCCTAGAAAGGGCTTTAAATGGGATCTGAGCTCAGAGAAATCTGAGTTAGTTCCAGGGGCCGGCCTGGTGGCATAGCGGTTAAGTTTGCACACTCCACTTCAATGGCCTGGAGTTCGCTGGTTTGGATCCTGGGCACAGACCTATGCACCGCTCATCAAGCCATGCTGTGGCAGGCGTCCCACATGTAAAGTAGAGAAAGATGGGCACGGATGTTAGCTCAGGGCCAGTCTTCCTCAGCAAAAAGAGGAGGACTGGCAGCAGATGTTAGCTCAGGGCTAATCTTCCCCCCTCCCCCCCAAAAAAAGTTATTTCTAGGGTCTCCAACCTTGGAAGTGGCAGCCAAGACCAGACCTCACGGTTGTTTCTAGAACTCACGCTCTCGGATGTGAGGTTACTCTTCCTGTTGTTATGGCTGCCTTGAGAGGCAGGTTCAGAGCTCTGTCCAGGGTCTGGGGAATGGTGCGAGCTGTCCCAGGCTTCACACTGTAGCGACCGCCAGGCTGCAGGACAGGGGGTGGTAGCCCTCAGAGGGCGAGCAGGTGACTGACCTGAAGTCGGCGCCCCTGGAACCCGAGGCCCACGCCTGCCCCTTTCTTACAGCGCTTGCCGGATCCTTTGAATCCAGTTTTCACTCCTCCAAGGCTGCTGGGCCCAAAGCCTGGCTGTTTTCAGGGAGTGAAGAGGTCAGTTTTCCCCAGGGGGGCAGGGAAAGCACATCCGAGGGGGGTGGGAGACGCACGGTCTGGGGGCCCTCTGGCCCTGGGGTCTCGGCAGCAGTGGACTGATGCGATGGGATGTGTGATGTGAGCACTATCATGTGGCCAGAATTCGTCAGGCCGTGTGCAGGTTGAGTGCCTCAAGCACAGGACCTTGTCACACGCTCTCCCCTGTCACTGACGACTTGGGTCAGAGAGGACGGAGAGCGGTGGCCTTCTCTGCAGCTAACAAGGAAGGAGCAGCCGAGGAGCTCTACCTTAACTTAACCACGTGCGCTCCGAACTGCTCTGCCGGAGGAAAGTGCCTCCCCCCCAGCCCAGCGCAGACCCCTCTGGCCTGAGTTCCATCTGCCTCCTGGGGGTGACGGCACCTCCAGGGGCCAGTGCCGTAGCTCACCTAATCAACACCCACCAGCCCTCCCTCCTCAGGAGCAGCTTGTTGGTTTGGCACAGCAACACGCTCAGCTGCAGGTATTCATGACCACACACACCAGAGACTACGATGGCCCCAAGACCCAGTTCTGGCGGAGATGTAGGCACAAGTCTGGCAGGTGGAGCTCCTGGAAAAGCTCCTGTTTTCTCCATCAAAAGAGGAAGACTCAGCTGCTCATAGCTTTTGCCCTTCACCCTTCTTCCTTCCTCCAGCTTAAAATGTGAATGATGTCTGGGGAGGCTGCAGCCATTTTGTGACCAAGAGGCTGTGAGTGGGTCCCTGATGTCATTGTGGCATTACCACAGCGGGCTTGACTGCAGATCTCTGGACTTAAGTGAAAATAATGAACCTGAATTTGAATAAGTCGCCTTGGTCAGGTTTCTGTGACCTATGGCTGAATGCCACCCCATGTGGCCCCACACCTTTAAGGAATACCTTTAAGCAAACTTTCTTAGTCTGTGTGTGATGAAGCCTCGGGGAAATGACAGTTAAGACCGAACCATCCCTCCTGCCAGTGCTTGGCCACCTCTTTCCGTAGACGGGGGCATGGGACAGCCAGCTCGGCTCTGGGGGTGGTGGATGTCACCATGCCTCCAAGGGAACCACACCCCTTCCCTTTGCAGAAGCAGCAGGCCCGAGGGCTGACCTGGAGGCTCACGGGGAATCTCACTATGGTGAAGGAGAACTCCCTGCATCAGCATCACCGGAGAAACCCCTGGCACTGCCCCCTGGGCCCCCAGACGCTCCTGACCAGAGCCCTGGCGGAGGCGGGAATCTGCATTTTGAACAAGCCTGGCCCCCTCCCACAAGCGCATCCCACACCCTCCGCGGGATCAGAGCCCTGACCTGCTCCCTCCCATTCCACACTTGGGAAAAGTAGGCCCAGGGGCCCCCGAGCGTCCCCAGCTCGGTCCGTGTGGCCGTCGCACACCCCAGGCCTCCCACCCGGCCCAGAGCATCTCCTCTCTCGGGGTTTCTCTCAGCTTTCCAGAGAAGCGCCCTCAACTGCTCCTGTTCCCCAGGGAGGACAAGCGCTCGGCCTGGAGCAGCTGACCTCGGCCAACCTCAGGGCTGGAAGGGAAGCCTCAGCCTCAGAGGGCACGGGACCATGGAGTCACTGTGACAGATGTCATGCGAAAGGGCAAGGGGCGGGGGTTCAGAGGAAAGAGACACTGATTCCAAACACTGCAACTGCAAATGCAGGAGTGACGTGAGGGCTTGCGATGGAGGGAGAAGGGGAGACGACCAGCCAGGAAGAGGGACGGCACAAGTGGCCGAATGGAGGTGGTGGGAGGGCGAGAGGTCAGGGCAGGAGGGCGGGCTGGGCACGGGGGATGGGAGAGAAGGCAGGGTGAGGCCAGACTCTGGAGGCTGTCGCCTAACCGTGATGTCCACGTCCACTGTGTCACAGCCACAGCGTTCAGCTACGGGATTACTCATCACTGCTCAGCGGATAGTCGCAAACCCCGTGGACACAAACCCCGTGGAACCGGCTCTATTTGCAGAACAGTTACCCCTGCCCCAGGCTGCGTCTCAGGCTGAGCTTGGGCCACCACGTCTCTCTGCCCCCAAGGCCAGTTTCTCTAAGCCACTATATGAGCTGGGGACAGACGAGAGGAAAGGATGAGTGGGGGAGGGCTGGGGTGGCAGGAGAGGTGAGGGGTGACAGCTGGGGATAGCAGTGAGGGACTTGGGAAACAGGCCGTCAGGCCCCTGCGGACTCTGGTGTGCATGCTCCCCACCTCCACCCCACCAGCAACTGCCAAGGTGCTTCCCCGACCTTAGGCTCCTTCATGGAGGATAGGAGGGAGGAGGAGGAGGAAGGAGTGGAGGGTGGCAGAGCGCCCCCCTCTCGCCCCGGGAGAGGGACCCATGTGACTGTTGGGGGTGGAGGGGGCCTCTGCTCCCAAGGGAGCTGTGCCCGCCCTGAGTGTCGTCAGAGCCAGGCCTGCCACCAGAGGAGCTGCGATCACACCTCAGGAAGGCTCCCCCGCCCAGATGGAGAGCAGACTGAGCCTCCTGGGAGCGCCGCCTTCGAAGAACCCGGAGCAGCCGCAGTTTCCACGCGTGATTTATTAATTTAACAAACACTGAGCGCAGGGGCCTGGCACTCAGCTGGTCCTGCCGTCGGGGGTTCCCAGCCCCAGGGGACTGCAGCACCAGGAGAAGGGGTGCAGGCGGTTGTGGGACGCGGCCTCGGGAGGGGCCCAGGTTGCAAGAGGAGGCCTTCACGGCCCCCGTGGCCTGCTGTGGCCTCATCGCTCTGTTCGCCTGGTGTCTCTGGCTCTCCACCTTCCAGGCCTTGAGGGCAGGTGGCACTCCCTGGGTCCCTGTGGGTGGGCAGGCCATGTGACAGCTTCTGACCAGTGAGCTCTGAGCAGAGAGGGATGTGGAACCTCTGGCTGAGCATTTGATCATCTGAGCAGGACCCTCAGGAGCTCCGGTTCCCTCCACCTCCCGGATCAGCACATTCCCCGTGGGCCCCTCAGCCAGCCTGCCTTGTGAGTGGGCAGAGCCCACGGCTGACCCACCACATCCGCGTGCGTGAGTGAGACCTAAACCCGTGTTGTTTTAAGCTACTGGGATGATGTCAGACCCATCCTGGCTGATTTAAGCACCAGGATCTGGTCGACCTGCAATCCAAATGAGACTGCACACCAAGATGTGCATTTTCGGGGCTGGCCTGATGGCGCAGTGGTTAAGTTCGTGCACTCTGCTTCAGTGGCCCAGAGTTCACTGGTTCAGATCCTGGGTGCGGACTTCTACACCGCTTATCAAGCCACACTGTGGCGGGCGTCGCACATATAAAATAGAGGAAGGGGGGCACGGATGTTAACTCAGGGCCAATCTTCCTCAGTAAAGAGAGGAGGATTGGTAGCAGAGGTTAGCTCAGGGCTAATCTTCCTCAAAAAGATAAAAAAGATGCATATTTTCCTGAGGAAATCTCTGAGAATGGGTTTGAAGGATGGAAGAAGCTCTCGCGTGCGCAGGACAGAAAGGGTCTCCCCCAGCTTCTCCGCCAAGGGGCAGAGGACGAGTGAGGAATGTGACCGGGCCGCTCTAGGAGCTTGAGAAGAGATCCCAAAGCTGGGGACACATGGAGGAAGCTAAGGGGCAAGTGAAGGAGGCGTCGGGGAGCCGAGGGTCCCTCCTACCGGGGCCACAGTGCTATCAGCACACACCTCGGCCCTGGGTCTCATGGGAGAAGGGTCATGGGGGGTCATCTCAAAGGGGTTGGATCCCTCAGGGCTTCTTTCAGAGCGTGGGGGACCCTGAAGAAAGGGTCTGCAGGTGTGGGATGGGGAAGCCAGGCAGAGGAGAGGGCCAGACCCCTGGGGAGCCCCCCAAAGGCCCCAAATGCGCCCACGTGCCAGCGCATCGGCTCTGAGCGTCTGCCTGGTCCAGAGACTGTGGCCTGTCCTGCAACAGCACGGCCAGTAGGAACTTCCCCAGACTGAGCCCCTGGGGGTCGGCAACCGGGGGGGTGGAGGGAGGAAGCTGGAGGCCATGACGGGGAAGGCTGGCCCGTACCCCGGTCGATCGAGTCGCAGAGCTGGCCCAGCCCTTAAGCTAGGGCAAGGGACACAGTTAATGGTCAATCGTTTGTCAGTGTCATTTTCACTGGGAACAAGACAATCTTCTTTCTAAACTGAAGCCACATCTTTGGACAAAGTAGGAAAAAGTGGGGCTCAATGACCAGAAGTCACAGACCAGCCTGAGACTTCATCCAGTGTTGAAGAACCTCCCCATCGAGTGAATTTTAAAGGGACAATGAGAGACTCCAGCACCACCCACGGCCCTGTTTGCACCGCATCTCGATTTCATAGGTCTAGGAGGCAAGGAAGGCTTCCTGGAAGAAGAGGCACCTAAGTGGAGACCAGAGAAAGGAGCAGCCTTTGCTAATTTAAGGGAGGTTGCAGGAAAAGCAGGCCCAGAGCTGGCTGAGAGAGAAGGGGAGCAGCAGAGGTCAGCAGGTGGCCGTGAGCAGGTGGCCGTGGACAGGTGGTCGTGGGCAGGTAGCTGTGGGCAGGTGGCCGTGGGCAGGTGGTCGTGGGCAGGTGGTCGTGGGCTCTGTGCAATCAGGAGTGAGTGGGCTTTAAGGGCTGCCCCAAAGAGGGAAGAATCCTTCTGTCTTCCCTGCCTCAAGGCCCAGTCTGGAGGCTGCCTCCCCCGTGAAGCCCTCCCCTGTCATCCTCAGTTGGAATCACTCTCCTCCCGTCTGTCTACACCCGCGGCAGTGTGCACTGGAGGACACAGAACCCGCCCTACACAGCAGGAGTGCTAGTGGGGCACTGGCAGGCAGCGAGGGCTTGATAAACACTGGTTGATAAGTGACCTCACACACACACAGAGCCCTGCCCTTGCATGGTCACACAGTGAGAGCGAGACACCGTCATCCCCAGCGAGCACTCCAGGTGGCATTGGGGTGGGGAGTGCCCACGGCCCCGTCAGAGGCCAGGTGGGCAGGTGAACCCCAGGAGAAGAAATGAGGCTGGCCCTGCCAGACCAGGCAACTGTCACATGGACAGGGGGCCCGCTGGCGTGGGACCCTCCGAAGCAGAGGAGGAGGTTGGGCACGGCTCCGATCCGTGGCCGCGTCCTTCCAGCAGAGACCTGGGCACACCTGGCCGGGGAGGGCGGTGCAGGCAGGCTCCTCTTGTAGACGGTCGGTTTCTCCTTCTCCTTCTCTGCCCTGACGGTGAGGGGTGAAGCTGTCTGTCCCCATTGACCTTGGAGAGGAGGCTCTGCGGGCTGATGTAATGAAACTGGTGCATCTAGTTGCCATGGTGTTCCTGCCAGCGCCGGTGCCCATCAGCCAGCAGAAGTGGGTCACACGTTCCCCTCCTCCTCATTTCTGAACTTCTGTAAAATGGTGATGAATCAGATCTAAGTGTGCGCACCGCCCGCGGTGTGAACTCGCCCCCGTGGCTGCTGCCTGAGCAGCCATAATGAGCCGCGGGCCTGATGAGGGCTCTGCCCGCCCGCGTGTCACCTCTGGGTGCCAATTTGTCTCTTTGTTCCGAGGTCTGCTTGCAGCTTCCGCAGTGGAGGCCCGGACATCTACCACGTGCCGCTGTGGAAATCCTCCAGCGAGTCTGACCTCGTGCCTCCCACGTTGAGTCTGGGCCACACTGTGACAGGCGGACGAGGGAGCCTGTGGATGCTGCTGTGCAGGCAGCTGGGTCCACACTGAGTTTTTGACTAGTCTAGGGCCAGGGGGCCTCCTGGGGACTCCCGCTGTCCACCACCCTCTACCTGGAATGGCACGGAGCAGAAGGCTAAGCATTGATGGGGCGTCTGCCTGCACCGGGCACGACAGAGGGACAAACAGTCTGGGTGCTGCCCTTGTAAAGAGGAGGGTGGGGGAAAAGCTTTTGCGGGCGCAGAGGTGCTAGAAAATGAGAAGGAAAAAAGCACACTGTAGTGGGGTGAATGGTGTCTCCCCAAAAGATGTGCCGCCAGAGTCTGTGACTGTGATCTTAGAAGAGAAGAGAAGAGAGGAAGGAAGAAGAGAGGGTAGGAGAGGCTGCGAGAGGAGGGAGCAGAGCCCGGAGGGATGTGGCCCCAAGCGAGGGACACTGGTGCCACCAGGAGCTGGGAGAGGCAGGGAGGACCCTCTCCTGGAGCCTCCGAGGGAGCACGTCCCTGTAACACCTTGGCCCAGGAGTTCTGGGCTCCAGAGCTGGGAGAGAACACGCTTCTGTTGTTGTAAAGCACCCAGTGTGTGGTCAGTGGTTACGGAGCCCCAAGACGCCGATCCACACCTGTGCACACATTTGCGCGCCTCTCAGGAGTTACCCTGATCCCTGGGGGGGTGCCTGCGGGGGAGGATGGTGCTGCCCAGAGCTAGGGGGGAGAGGTCCGGGAGCCGCACTGTCACGTCACATCCTTCTGTGCATTTCTAGCGTCTCTGACCTCTGTGGGTGGAAAGTGCTGGCCTGGGAGTAACAGGATGGACTCAGAGCAGGGAAGAAGTCCAGGAGGCAGAGGAACACAGGTCTGCCCTCCCCAGGGCTGTGGGAAGCGAGGGGGCCTGGGCCAGGCAGCCCCAGAGGAGGCCCAGGCCCTGCCCTGTCCCAGCTGCAGAGTCCTGGGCGACGCTCAGTCTGATGGACAAAAGCCAGTGGGTGGAGCTTTGGAGGGTGGTGGGGCGAAGCAGTGCCAGGAGCTCATTGGGAGCAGGAAGGCCAAGCATCCGCTCTGGTGATGGGTGACAGGGTGCAGGGGGAGGGGGGGCGGGCACCTGTGGGAGGCAACCGCTCTGGTCCAGAAGATGAAGACATTCGGTGAGGGTGGGATCAGTGAGGTTGAGGGACGCGCATGATTTGGAAGATGCTTTAGGAGCCAAGTCAACACCACTTCACGTTGGCCGGGGGTTGGGGCGAGGGAGAGAGGAACCCATGCCCCTCCTGGGTCTCTGGTCTGAGTGGCCGGAAGAGTGTGGTGGTGCGTGGTGAGTGGGAAGTTCTGGGGGCATTGGCAGTGATGGGAGACCTTGGGCATCCTGCTCTGGACACGCCGGGTGGACACTTCCACTAGACGTCCATGTGCAGACGTCAGGCGGGCAGCTGAGGTGTGGACCTGGGGTGGGGAGGAGAGGCCTGGGCGGGACAGGGTCTCGGAGTCCTGGGAGCCCTCACCGCGTACAGGGGGTTTCCAGCCATGGGCCTGGGGGGGTCCGGCTCAGAGAGGGCGCTCAGCAGATGCAGGCCAGTCTGCTTCCGGACTTTCTCCCCAGCCAAGGGGGCGGGGGAGGACTGGAGTGGAGCCCGGGGCAGCCTCAGCTTGAAGAGCAGGCTTTCTGCAGAGAGTTCGGAGGCCTCACGGCCCAGCCCGTGGCTTGGAGAAGGTGCTGGCAGTCGCTGGAAGGAATGCCCAGGAGGAGAGCCATCGGCCCCCTTGCCTGCAGTCCTCGCTCAGCATCTCCAGGCCCGCCTTCGGGGCCCTGGTCAGAGCCTGGGGACCTGTCGTGGATGAGCCACACTGCCTACCCTGCAGGCCTCGGCAAGCTCCTTCCTCCCGAGACAGAATTACGTCAGCCTGGGGTCAAAGTGACACCTGCTGTTCTGTCCCGAGGCCGCAGCACGGCCATCTGTGGCAGGTGTATTTTTGGTGCTGTCAGCCCCTCCACCTTGCTCCCCAATCCTTGAGAGCCAGGAAGGCCGGACTTCTTGTGTGTGGCCTTAGGGAGCCAAGAGGGTGGTGAGGAGACATGGGGTCGAGGGCTTTCCGGGAAACACAGATTGACAGTTCCCAAAGAAACATCAGCCCACCTCACCTCGGGGCTCGTGGTCCAGGGCAGGGCTGGCGGGGACCCTGAGGACCCCTGCTGTCCTGCCCTCCGGGCCAGCTCGCTTGTGCCCGCGTGGCATTGGAGGGCACGCACTCCCTGTCCTTCCTGGGCTGTGGATCTTCTTAGTGCCCTTCTCTGTCACCCGAATCCTCCTTCTGGCTTTTGTGGGGGTGCGGGCGTGGATTTGGTGGAATGAAAAACGGCCGCGACACGTTCCAGTCAATTCCTGAGAGCCCCGTGATGTGCTCTAGGTGCCCAGGTCTGCGCGAGGCAGGGGGGTGGGGAGAGGAAGCAGGACGGAGCCCTGAGACCCCTGTGGGCGGGTTAGGCAGCCACCTCCACGTGAGGGCTGGGGGATAACGTGGAGTCAGTGGGAGCGGGAGGACCAAGTGTGACGTGGGAGGTCAGAGCAGCAGAGAGCAGGGAGTGACGAGCTTGTTATGGGCTGAATTGTGTCCCCGCAAAGTCGTGTGTTGAAGTCCTGACCCCCAGGACCTCGGAATGTGGCCTCATTTGGAAATAGGGTCTTTGCAGATGCAATTGTCAGATGATATCATACTTCGGCAGGGTGGCCCTAACCCAACATGGCTGTGCCCTTATGAAATGCGGGAATGTGGACACAGACATGCACATACACCAGGAGAACCCGCGTGAAGATGGAGGTAGAGATCAGGGTGATGGGTCTACAAGCCAAGGAACTCTGAAGATGGCCGGTGGTACAGAGCTGCTCACTTGAGAAGGGCCCCTTAAGGCCTGGGGGCTCGGACTTGGCTTCTCGGTTAACTCCTAGCCCTCCCTCTGGACCCAGCTGGGACATCACTTTCTCGATCCGTGATATTATAGAGCCCCTCCAATGAGCCAGGTCCCATTTTAGGCTCTTGGGATCTGGCGGGGAAGAAAACAAAGTGTCTTCCTCAGAGCTTATAATCAAGGGGGCAGAGACTAGGACTGAAGAAGCAGGTGACGTGTCTGGCGGTGAAAGGCGCTGTGTGGAAGAATAAGGCAAGTCAGGAGGGCGGAGAGAGGGGTGATGCTATTTTGGACAGGGGCCTGGGAGGGCTTTTCTCCTAAGGTGACATGAAGTGGAGGCCTATTTGGGAGAAGAGTGCTCTATGTGTTTTTTCCTTAGTCCACTCACCAATTCATGCATTCAACAAAATAGAATTTTGTTCCCACTAAGTGTTGGCGCACTTTTACAGGCCCTGAAGATATAGCAGCAAACACGGCAGACAAAAATCTCGGCCCTAGAGCAGAGAGATGGACAGTGAACAAGTATGTAAGTAAACACAGAGCATATAGCAGGTGGTGATAACTCCCATGGAGGATGCAGCAGGGGAGGGGGACGGGGCCGAAGGGAGCATCTCTACTGAGTGGTCAGTGAGGCCAAATGGAGAGGATGCCACTGGACAGCTCAGCATCATTCAGTCTCCATCCAGCTACCTTCCATCCATCTACTCATCCATCCATCCATCCATCCATCCATCTACTTATCCATCCATCCATCCATCCCCGACTCATCCATCCGTCTTCCGTCCATCCATCTATCTACTCATCCATCCATCCATTTGTTCATCTAGTCATCCATCCATCCACTCACTCACCCCTCCATCATCCATCCATCCATCCATCCAGCCATCCATCTACTTATCCATCCATCCATCCATCCCCCACTCATCCATCCATCATCCGTCCATCCATCTGTCCATCTACTCATCCATCCATCCACTCACTCACCCCTCCATCATCCATCCATTCATCCATCCATCATTCACCCAACAAACACATCTGAGCTCTTGGCAGACAGTATTATGAGTGTGGAGGATACATTGATGAACAACACAGAGCTTGTCCCACCCTCGTGGAGCTACATTCTGGTGAGGGATGCTGACAATAAAGTGATGAAATAATTACAAGTGAGAAGAAAGTGACCCAGGACCGTGGGGTGGGAGTGGGGCTCCTGTAGAGCACACGGGCCTCTGTGGGCGCATTGATCACTGGCCCTGTGCCCAGCGGTCTCTTGCCTGTCTCCACCTGCAGACAGGGAGTTCCTGGAAGCCAAGGCCTGTGTTCTTTCTCGTCATCTCAGGACTCCCTTCTCTAGCACCGGTCTCACCGACCACCAGTCAGGACCAAGGGGCAGCTGATTCGTAGTGTTGAGCCAACTCCAGCTGAGGCTTGGGGGGTGAGTAAGATGCGGGGCCAAGAGAGAAGGCAGGGCAGGGGAGGGCCTTCTGGGTGGGGGAACCATTCTGAACAGAGGTAGGAGGGAGAGGCCCAGGATGTGTGCTGTGGAGAGAGAGGGCCCAGGATGAGGCCTCAGGGGGGAACGGCCACGGCTTGGGGTAGGGTGGGGTCCAGAGGGCCTGGACTTCCAGGCTGAAGAGGCAGAAGGAGCACAGCGGGAGCTCGGTCAGTGCGGGCTGGCTGGTGAATGGGGTCCCCAGGCAGGATGACGTGGGGGGGAAGGCACATGGGGAGAGACGCCCCACCCCCAGCACAGCGGGGTGCCTCAATGTCCCCCCCAGCTCAATGCAATAAGCTGCTCCCTCCCAGAGATGCCACCAGGGAGGGAGGGCAGGATACGGGGAAAGTTGACAGACAGAAGGCTCCCTACCTGCCTGGAGGTCACCAGCCTCGGTGCTGCCACTCGGCTCTGGGAAGAGTTGTCTGCTGGGCTCGTCTGTTCTTGAGAGAAGCAGCTCCTGGCGAGGGGACGTATATTCTGGGTGCCGCCTTCTGGCCCGGGCTGCGCTGGGCGTGCGGTGGGCCTGCGGGCAGGGAGGGCTGGCCTATTTCCGGCCCTTTGGTCCCGCTCTAAAGCTCGATGCAACCCAACTCTTTCACACCCTTCCCACCTCTAACAAGTCTGAACTCTCCAGCTGGAACTGCCCCCGGGTTTGCAAAGCTCCTCCTGAGCTAACAGGATCACTTCCTGGAAGATGCAGATGCTTGGAGTCACGTGCGTGACCGATTCAGGGCTCTGGCCACGCACAGGGCCTTGCTCAAGGCTGGCCGGGAGCCCGTCAGACCTCCAGGTTCACAGACACAGAGAGGGCTCTGCCAAACAGTGGGTCCCCCGGGGCTCCCGATGAGGCAGCGGAATGACGAAACACGCTGCACGAGGACGGGAGTCCCGGGTTCTCATCCAGACATTGCTGATGACCAGCCGGATGATGGCAAGCAAGGCGCCTCGCTCTCCAGTCCTCTGTTTTCTCATCTGCAGAAGAATCTCTTTCCTCTAGGAGATGAAGAGAGTCTGAAGCACCTTTGAGAATGAAAGCTGTTAGCTGTAAAATGTGACATGACATTGTCAGGCCACAGGCCCAGCTGGGCTAGGGCGGCAGGATATCGTGCCGAGAGATGGAAGAAACAACCTGGAGACTGCGAACAAGACATATAGGTTTATTGGGTTCTACTTACGGGAGCGTGTCCAGAGGCGGCCGGCTGGACGGCAGTGTGCACCCGCCCCCTAAGAGAAGCTTGCTTAAGTAGGCAGAGGGACAAAGGCTGCATGCTTGCCAGAGGGCTGTCCTTGGGACGACCAGCGTTCCCAGAATGGTAGCTCACATGGAGGGGCTCCGTGTCACCGTAAGACGCACTGTTCTTCTCGTGGGACAAGGGAGGATCTGGGCGGGCCAGGCCCAGGTCGTTACAAATCCCGGGAGCTGGGCTGCCTGCCCAGCAGGGAGCCAGAAGGACATGTGGTTGTAAAGGGCCTGGGGGTTCCTGCTGAGCAAGCAAGGCCCAGGCCCTGCAGACGTTTAAACGTAAAATAGGGAGTGTGGCCATTATTAGGAGAATATAGGAGCACACAGGTGTGTGCGCACACACAGCCCCCCAAACACCGCATTCCTCCTTCCTGCCCCCTCATCTGTCAATCCCCTCACTGCCCCAAAGCCAGAGGAGCCTGTGGCGGTCCCCAGGCTGCGCCATTTTCCTCCGAGGTCCGCAGGGAAGGAGCTGGGAACTGCTTTACTGCGAAACCGAGGCCGCTCTGTCCTGGAACAGACTGCAGAATATCCCGGCATCCTGAGATCACAAGGGAGATTTCAAAGCACAGCAGAGCTGGGTCTGCCACTTCAGGCCATGTCCCTGACCGCTGCGTCCTCCTCTGCCAGCGGGAGCTTTGGTGGGAAGGCGCTTGGCTTTCCTTAGCTTCCCTTGCATGACAGGTAGTCATGTAGCTGCGTACCGACCAATGGGATAAGCAGAAGTGCCATATGTGAGCTCTGGGAACAGACCCTAAAAGGCAGTTTGGAGAGTACCCCACGACTCCTTTCTTCTTTGTCCCGTCTTTCATCCAGCTGCCTGGAACAAAGATGTGATGGCTTGAACTCAGGCTTCCATCTTGGGCCATTAAGACAAAGGCCAGCCCCTAGGGAAGGCAGAATGGAGGCCGGAAAGTTCCAGGTCCTGTAGCTGAGCTGTGAAACCATCCCTGGGCTGCCCAAGTCTGACCCTCATGCAGAGAGTCTCCTTGTGGGTGTGACGTTTCTTCTGAGAACGGGAGGATGAGGAAGAGCTGGCCCACCTGGCGCGGGGAAAGCATTTTTAGCAGAGGGAACAGCCCAAGCAAAGTCCTGGCGGTCAGAGCGAGATGTCAGGGCCGAGAACAGCTAAAGTGTGGGGAGGAGAGTGTGGAGGGCATGAGGCTGCGAGGTTGTCGGGGACAGACGGCAGGGGGTGGGGCCTGTACACCCAGGTCCTGATGGTCCTGTCTCCTCCTTGCAAACCTATCCTCAGGAATGGATTCCACATGGGTCCTCTGCCCCTGCCTGCAGTGTCTACAGGCACCCTGGGGTGATCCTTGCCCCTAGCTGAAGGAGAGGTCCGTCCCCTGGGGAGGGGCTTCAGACACCCTGAGGGGAAGTCTTGGAGAGGGGCATGTCTTCCTGCCTGAACCCCGTCTCTGGCTAGGACCAGCGAGCCCCAGGCACAAGCAGAGCCCTGGGCCGCAGGGTGCAGAGCAGCCCCCCAGGTACCTCTCCTGCTGAGGGGAGAAGCTCCCACTGAGATGCAGCCTCCACAGCCCGCCTGGGTGAGCCCGGCCAAGCGGGGGGTACTTTCCCGGCACAGAGGTCTCTCAGGGTCCGGGCAGACTCACTCCCTCTCTGAGGCCCCAGGTGCTGTGCTGATAAGATGGGCGTGGGAGGTGAGGCCGGGCATCGCGGTGGTCCAGGGAGCAGAGAACCCAGCTCCATGGCCTTATCCTGCCTGTTACACGTCTGAATGGGGAGCACATCCCCCTGGACTTGGGCTCCTGGGGGCAGGGAGGGGTTGGGTCCACCCTTGTGCCCACCCCGTGCAACAGTCCATCCCAGAATGGGCGTCTGCAAGCAACTGTTAATCGAGCCATTTCAAGTCAAATGCCATCTCTTTGCTCAGATCCAGGCGCTAACCATCCCTGCCTGCCTCCGGCAGCCTGGCCTCACCCAGGAACTCACTTCCTTCCCTGGGGGTGGTACCAGCGACAGCATCCTCAGTTTCACCCGATACCCCAGACGTCTCATGGCCAGACTGTGAGCTCTGAGGGCAGAGCTTGCTCACTCCTCTAACCCAGCTCGGAGCACACCCCGGTGACAAATAAAAATGGCACGCAATAGGATATATTGGAGAATATGAGGAAGCCATTTGATGTAAATCTAATTCGGCCTGACCTTGTCTTTCCAAAAGGGCCTGACCGTGGCTGTTGAGTACGCATTGTATATCTGCTTTAGACATTCCCTATGGCAAGAACAAAGGCCCTTGAGATAAAGGTGCAGCTTCCCTCCCCCTCCCAACGTTGTCATTCCCTTAAGGATTAAGCATCTTTCCTTAGGCTAGAAGCTGGTTGCTGCGCTCACCTACAATAGGCTTGCCTCCTGCTGTGCCCGCCGAGATAGCGGACCGACTACCTGCTGTGTCCATCAAGTGCCGTGCCAACAGGGCAATCTTGTGACTATTGTGGGAGGGACATTTCAATCATAGGTGAAACGTCCTGTATGGGGGTATATAACCACTCTGCACCCCACTTCTTCGGTGCCCTTTCTTCCTTTGGGCAGAAAGGCCCCGGGCCATGGTCCTGAGATTTCAGCTCAGAATAAACTTACCCAAATTTTCATTTATAGATTGGTTACGGATTATTTTCGTTGACACCGGGGCTCAGAGGCTCCCCAGGTGCCCGGGGAGGGAAGAAAGTCGGATGGA
Organism: Equus asinus; assembly: GCF_041296235.1. Classification (NCBI taxonomy): domain Eukaryota; kingdom Metazoa; phylum Chordata; class Mammalia; order Perissodactyla; family Equidae; genus Equus; species Equus asinus. The sequence continues at coordinate 12,082,513 of NC_091799.1, forward strand.
TGCTGGACGATGAAGGCGCTGGAAGTTGCAGTTCTGCCCTCCGGGAGCCAACGGCCTGCAGGGCTTCCAGTGGGGTGGGTGGGCTGGACTCACCACGCAGACCCCTGAGTTTTCTGCCTTTTCCTCCAGGGTGGGGGTTGGGTGTGGGGGCGCCCGAGCTCCTCCCTCCCGTGCACCCATTCTCACAGCCTCTAACACAGGGGGCTGTCCTGGGATGCCCAACCCCCTCTGGAGAGCTCGGGCAGGACAGCAGAAGCGGGGTGGCGGCCGTGGGGTCACAGTGCCCGGGGTGATTCTCGGTTCTCTGCGAGCTGGTTTTTTCCACTGCCTCCTCTGCGGCCGCCTCTCCTCCGACAGTAACTTAATTAGCTCGCTGTTTTCCAAGCAGGCAGCCGTGACTCAGCACTTTCGTGCACGGTCTAAATTTGTCGCTCACCCCCCAGGTGTCTTTTAGCCCAGTCCTTCGGGAAATTAGATCATGGGGTTAGAACGGGATTAGAGAGAGGTTTCCAGCAGCTTCTGGCTTCCTGGTAGGACAAGGTTGGGTCCCTGTCACACAGACCTTTCTCCTGCCCAGCCGGCTCCCCACTGGGGCCGGGTCACAGACGGCAGAGATTCCTCCCTCCCCTGGGGGGGCCTCCATCCCCAGTAGTTGTTGGGAGTTAAACAACAAGGTCATCATCCAATATCGATCCATCGCAGGCCTCGAACTGAAAAGCCCTGCGGAGCCGTGCTTGTTATCTGGGTTTCAGGGTCGCCGTGGGCTCAGTCCTCATCAGGGCTTCACCCAAGGGCAGCCAGGGGTCAGAGGCCAGGAGCGCCCGCCCTCCCTGCCCCTCGGCCTCTGTCCCTCCTCTTACCCCATCCGTCTCTCTGTCAGTTCCTCCCCCCCACCCCTCCCCCTTTTCCTTCCTTCTCTGATTCCTCCCTCTGTGCCAGGCCTAGGCTGGGGGCTGGAGGACCTGGTGCGGAAGGGGTTGGAAGTGGCCCCTGCCCTTGGGGACCTTAGCAGGAGGCCAGGTTGGAGACCAGCTGCCCCAGGATGTGCTGTGACGTGGAGGTGGAGGGCTGCATGGGGAGCTGCCCCCACACCCGCTGGGTCCACCCACCCACCCACCACCCCGAGGGGCACTCAGCAGTGAACAGACTCCCCCGGGGCCCCTCATGCTGGTCATTTATGGTGATGTGGCCCGAGGCTTGTTAAGATGAGGAAGGAGACCCCACACCCAGACCCAACTCCCGTGACCCCTGCTCCCTTTCCACCTGTAGGAAGTGGGGGTGGTTCCGGCAGGAGGGAAAGCCCAGGCTTCCTTTCTTCAGGGAGCAGCTGCAGGCAGGTGTCTGAGCCGGGGCATCCCCGGGTCTCTGGACAGAGCCCGGCTCTCCTCCCACTGGCCCCCTCCTCCAAGGTCCAGCTCCCTCTGCAGCCTCCCCCAGACTCCAGTGGACAATATCAGCCTGCATGAACTTCCTGTGGCTGCTGGAACAATTTACACAAACTTTGTGGCTTAAAATACGACAGATTTAGGGGCCGGCCCGGTGGTGCAGTGGTTAAGTTCGCACGTTCTGCTTCTTGGCGGCCTGGGGTTTGCTGGTTCGTATCCTGGGTGCGGATATGGCACCGCTTGGCAAAAGCCATGCTGTGGCAGGCGTCCCACGTATAAAGTAGAGGAAGATGGGCACGGATGTTAGCTCAGGGCCAGTCTTCCTCAGCAAAGAGAGGAGGATTGGCAGTAGTTAGCTCAGGGATAATCTTCCTCAAAAAAAACACCAGATTTATATGTCCTAAAATCAAGGTGTCAGCTGGGCTGCGCTGGTCCTGGAAACTCCACAGAAGAACCTGCTTCTGGGCCTTCCCCAGTGCCGGAGGTGCCCACATTCCTTGGCTCGCGGCCCTTCCTTCCAGCTCCAGGGGCAGCAAGGTCTTCTCCTCCGACCTCTGCTTCCATCCACACATCTTCTCTCTGACTCTGAGCCTCCTGCTCCTTCTCATAAGGAGCCTTGTGATGACATGGGGCCCCTGCATCATCCAGGATCCTCTCCCACCTCAGGATCCTTATCTTAGTCCCACCTGCAAAGTCCCCTTTGACTCGTAAGGTCACAGAGTCCCAGGTTCTGGCTGTTATTCTGTCAACCACAGAGCCTCGTCTGTGTGTGACCCAGCCTGACCTCTGGCCCTCCGGCTTCAGCTCCACCTGAGAACAGCACCTCTGGGCCCTGAATAACCCTTGTGGCCGAGGCTTGAGGGGGCACGATCCTCGTTAAGTCCTGAGGCCGGGGGCCGACCGCCGCCATCAGATAAGCTGGAGGCACCATGCTCTTGTTCTGGTTGCAAACGTAACGACGGATGTAGAATAAACAAGATGTGAACATGGATGATTACTCCCGGCTCCTCCCACCATCATTAAGCAACTAGGTGATGCAGCCAGGTCCTCCGAGACAGGCTCCCCCTGTCAGCGTCAGCCCGGCGAAGCCGCCACGAAGGCACGAGTCCAGTGTGAGAGACGAGCAGAGGCCGTTGCCGCCCCTGATCGGGGGTCTCTGGGCCCCATCAGGCCGTTCCTGTTTGATTTTTGGTGGCAGCTTCCAGCTGGGGTCTTCCACCAGGGCCCTGACTTGTCACCGTCCAGGCCTGGACTCCGGCCCCACCACCCCATCCCTCCACTTTTGGGGTTTGCTTTCCTGAGAAACAAAAGTGGGAGCACAGCCGCTTGTGCTGTGTGTCACTAGGCCCCCGCGGCAGCGCCCGCCGCCTCCTGGCGCGTCCAGGCCGAGGGAAGACCCTTGCTCTGGCTTTGGCCTCACCTTCTCCAGCCTGAATTTCAGAAGCCACTTACTTTCCGTTTGCTGGGGAGGAAACCCGAGTGGCGCTCTCCGGCTGCCTGCGTCACGGTCCACCTCCCCAGCCCTGGACTTAAAACCGCTGGTGTGGCCTGTCCCCTGCCCAGCGCCCTCAGTGGCCGCCCACTGCCCGCCGATGGGGTCCGGATGCTTCGCGGCTGGGCGTCCTCGCATGCCGACTGAAGCAGTTCAGCACGATCACCTGAAAATGGGCAAGTAGTAGCACCCGGCTGGCAGGGCGGCCAGCACGGAAACCACCCGGCGCGTCACGCCCTGCCGACAGCCGCAGCGTCCATCCGGGGCTGGCTGTGTCCTCGAGAAGGCCCGCTCCCTCTCTGGGGGACCACGGTCACCCTTTACCCACTGTGTGGGTGTAGAGCTGGTCCCAGTCTCCCAGCCGGCCTCTCCTTTAGGGATGAAGGAATGAGGAGAGGGCAACCCGCCAAGGCCATGCTGGCAGGTGTCGCAGTCCACATTGCCGCCGGAGTGAAGATGAAATGCGATAACGACGTAAAGATGATGCGGCCGGGCTCTGCTGGGCGGGGCACTGTGCTGGGCGGTGCATCTAACCCTCACAGCCCCGCCAACCCAGGGGAGGTACTCCACTGTGGTACTGAAGACTTGAGCTCAGAGAGGTTGAGTTACCTGCCTGAGATTACCCAGCAGTGTACCCTAGGCTCTCTGATGCCAAAGCCAGTGTTTCCCCAGTGTGGCCCAAGAAGGGCTCAGATATGTACATATATATATTTTTTTTTTTTTTTTAAATTTTTAAATATTTATTTCTTTATATTTATTTATTTATTTATTTTGAGGAAGATTAGCCCTGAGCTAACATCTGCCTCCAATCCTCCTCTTTTTGCTGAGGAAGACTGGCCACGAACTAACATCCGTGCCCATTTTCCTCTGCTTTATATGTACGACGCCTACCACAGCATGGCTTGCCAAGCGGTGCCATGTCCGCACCCAGGATCCGAACCAGTGAACCTTGGGCCAACAAAGTGGAACGTGTGCACTTAATTGCTGTGCCACTGGGCCGGCCCCAATCAGAGATCTATGTTTGTTATTTCATCAACCGTGGCAAGCACTGGGTCCCTCCATCCTCCATTTCCTCCTTCCCCAGGATGCAGGAAACTACACCTCCCAGCCTCCCTCGCACGCAGGTTGGGGTCACAGGACCGACTGAGGCCAATGAAACGTGGAGGCAGCCATGAAGCCTGCGTGGCACTGGCTCTCACATCCCTTGTCTCCTTCTGCAAGACCCTGGAGGCTCACGGGTGGAGACGCCTGGATCCCTGCTCACCGCGTGGAAGAGAGGAGACGAGGAAACCTGGGGCGTGCGTTGTGCCATTCATCACAGAGTGTCAGAAAAATACAGCCCACCCGTCACACCCAGGGGCACTGTGGTGTCATGCAAGGGGTCTGTTCTAAATCTGCCAATAGCGGCACAGGCGGCCCCTGGAAATGGCAGGCCTTCGGAAGGTGGGTGGCTGTGGCTGCGACGGGGAGGCCAGCGCCAGGCCGTGCTGCTTCTCCAAGAGCCGTTAGGCTGCCGTCCTCCACCTCGGCAGGCGCCCTTTAGAAACCCTGGTCTCCCCTCCCGGGGCTCCGTCCTGGGTCCCCTGGCCGCCCGGGGGCATCTGGGCCAACTTCTCTCCCCATTTAAAAGTCAATCACTTCACACCCAGGAAGGGAGACGCAGGCTCCCCTGCAGCCGCCTCCCTGATTTATGAAGTCGGCGGACTCCGCGGAGCTCGCCGCGTGGCCCTGTTTTATGCTGCCCTTTATATGCACAATCCATTTTACAACTTGTTTAAGAAAGCGACGGAGACTGCAATCTTCTGCCCCCGCCCAGCCCACGCCGGCAGTCCGCAAGCCCCGCATCTCCCCTTCATACGACCAAATTCTGCTGACTTTGAGACGGAGGCTCAAGGTCACCCTGGGGGCTGAGCTCTGACCGCGGGCCGCCAGGCGGGCCTTCCAGAGCCGGAGAGATTTCTCGGTCATGCTGCTGCTGCGTCTAAAAATGACCTGGCGCAGTGTGCAAACAGATGGTCCCGGGGTGGGGCCGGTGATCTTGGAGGAGCAGTGTGGGGAAATTACCCCAACCCAGCCGGCGCCTGCTCCCAGGAGAGTCTCGGCCTGCGGGTTGCCCCTTAATGAAACTCAGTTGGCAGAGGCTGCTGGGAGAATCAGATTTACATACCACGGGAGCTGGGAGGGAGGCGGAGGTCACTCGATCCGGCCTCTCCCTTCACACAGTGGCACATGTCCTCAGCACCCCGCTGGTCATCTCATCCTCTCTGCTTGCATATCCCCAGTGCCAGGAAGCTCACCACTGTGGGAAGGCTCTTCCTTGCATCAGCTGACGCCCCCTCCCTGTACCTGCCCCCTTGGTGGCTCTACCTCTGAAGGCTTGAAGGAGTCCAGCCCTTCCTCAGCCCAAAGTGAGGCCACAGCGGAGACCAAACAGGGGGCCAGCCCAGCTGCTCCCCCGAGCCACTTGGCCTGGCACGCCATTGCTCTCAGCTGCCGCCTTAAATTCTGTGCCCTCGGTGCCCCACTCACCTCCCCCTCGTCCTAGCCCTGTGCCTCGGTTCCCTTCCTCACACCTGATGTGGACCGCTTCCCCTCTCTGAACGCATCCCCGATCCCGCCGTGAGGGCCCTGAGCTCACAGACGGCTGTGAGAGGACAGTTATGGCCGGGATCCACCAGCGCATCAAGGCAGCCGTGGAAGAACTGGGCCTGTTGGCCATTCACGAGGCCCCAAGCCCTCTTGTTGCTGTGTGGACATCTGGGTCCATGGGTCTCTGTGTCCCCCGTGGCTCTGGGCCCGGCTCTGAGACAGCAGGCGCCCAGTGAACGGAGCCCCAGCACAGTCGAATAGAGGGGCCTTAGGTCTTTTGAGCAACACGGTCTGGCTGCTCAGAAGGGGAAAAGAGGGTGAGAGGGCCATGGCCTCGCCCAGGCTCAGCAAGCCCGTCGGAGGCAGGGTGACCCCTGACCACAGCCGCGGCTCCCTGGCATGCCCACCCCTCACCTCTCGTGGGGGGGGGTCGCCTAGGAGTCTCATGCAGAGATTCTCCCAGGCACCCCGGGGCAGGCCGCGCCAACGTCCATTTCCCCGGGCCCCCAGACCCAGTGGCCACGCCGCCCTGACCTACTTGCAGGGAAAATTCTAGGTCCCTGAGGCATTTGCCTGGCTTGTTTGTTACTGGATGGCTTTCATATCTGTACAACCACTCCGCCCGGCTTTTCCCACAGGGTGCGCCCCTGTCTCGGGCAGGCAGGAGACTTTGCGGCTCAGCTTAAATGAGCTGTGTGTTCGAGGATGGCCCCAAGCATGCGACAGACCCCATGCCACAGCAGCTGATTTGGGGTAACTTTACAATGACAGGGAAAGCACAATTTCTATGAGGCGTCCACCCCACTGGCGTGAGCCATTGGTCTCGAGGCGCCTTGGTGAGATGCAAGGCCGGCCAGGCTCAGGCTGCTGAGGTCACGGCTGGGGCTTTTCCAGGGTCAGGGACCTAGTCTGGGGTGTGGGGGGGGTGGCGACACACATGAGGGGCTCATGCGAAGTAAGTGGAAATACGACTTCATCCATCCATGGTGATCTGTTGGAGGCCTACAGTGTGCCGGCCACGTGTGAGGCCCGGGGAACCAAGATGAGGCGGTCAGAGGGGCCTTTGTCCTCCAGCAGCTCCTGAGATAAGGAGGGGAGCTAGGGGTGGACGCCAGCCAACACTGCCCAAAAGCCTGCGCCACAGCGCAGAGCAAACCTGCGTGGAGGAAGACAATTTATGCATAATGTGCTCAAAACAACTGGTTGCATCTAATCCAATGATGTTTCTGTAACTCGCTGCTAATTTGCTTTCCGGATCAACCCTGTACATATTTTCAAGCTGGGATCTATTTTCTGATTCTCTGTATCCGTGCACGTTGCTTCAATCCTTCATTTCATTCGGCTGCTCTGAATAATTCACGCACACCAAATTGCTTCTTGCTCCTCTGCCGAGACGGCCGTGGGGGGGCGGGGAGCGGCTTCGCTGGCAGGAGGGCTGGTGGGCAGAGAGCGGAGAGGGGCCCTGGCTGCCTCTCGTCCCTGAGCAGGGGCCGGGGCAATTTCAAACTAAAGCAGAAGCACAGAGGGGTGACAGGCCTGGGCATCCCGGGACTTGGGGCTTCCTGGGCCCTTCTCTTCCTTTCTGCGCCAGGACCCAACTGTCACTCTGGGAAGTAGACAGGAGATCCTTGGAGATGCCACCCGGTGTATCACAAGCCTCGCAGTGGGCCTTCCCCAGGACGCTGAGGCCAGACCAGGCCGAGTCCTGCTCCCAGGACAGACAGACACTCGTGAACGGGCTGCTTCTATCGATTCAAGCTGATCTGCAGGTGGAGAAGAAATCAGCCAGGTGAACACCTGGGGCCAGTGTGCCAGGCGGAGAGAACAGTCAGCGAGGGCATGAGGCTTCAGCCGTGTGGTGTTGGAGACGAGCACCAGAGGGTTCTTTGCAATTTCCTCTTGAACGCGTGGCCTCGTGGCTCCTTGACAGGGTTGTTGCTCCAGTCATTGCTCCGTGGTCTATGAGCCTGGTCCGTGAGCATGGCAAGGCGGTCAGCACTGCCAGCGTGCCTCCGAGGCTCGCTGGGGGTTACCTGACTGCCCCCAGCCTGAGTAGCAGGATTGCTGAGGTGACCAAATGAGGTAATGGGCTCAAGGGGCTCAGTCTGGAGCCACGACCACAGTGCCCAGTACTCGGGCATGCTGAGGAGCATCTAGCTGGGCCCGCTGATGCCCAGTGGCCACATCCCACGGCGCCTGCCATGCCCACTCCGAGGCGTCTGGCCCCAGCCTGTGTGTGGCCTCCCTGCCTCGGTGCGTTCCCAGGGCTGGCTTGGGTGTTCCTCAAGGCGATCTGAGCGTGGGTCCCATTCAACCCGCCTTCTACGGCTGCGGAACCCACGCGCCTCCAGGTCGGTTGAGGGGCCTCTGTCACACAGCCGCCGGGCTGGAGCAGGGATCTGTACACTAACTCCCAACGTCTACACCTCCTTCACTGTCCGCAGAGGCTCTCTGGGTGTCACACTCGTGTGTGTGCCTTTTGGCTTCCTTTGTGAAAAATGGCCCCGCAGAAGCCCACCCAGGGGGGAGAGCCAGAGCAGGGGAAGGTTTAGGAACAGACGTTCGGTACCCAGAAAACCGCCTTTCCGGTTACTTTAAGTCTGTATTGATAGAATCATTAATGGCTCCAGAGGCTGCCTACATTTTTCTGCTATTTTATTGCATTTTTGTGGGTGAAATTAGCTGCTGGTTTTGTATCTGGGAATTGGGACTCACAAGTACCATTTGGAACTGTCTGTCTCTGTCTCCTTTGCTGGACTGAGGGCCCCTTGGGGGCGGGGGTGTCATCTTTGGACCCTCGGCACAGAGCTGGGCGCGCGTTAAACATTTGCAGAACTGAACTTTGAGGACCGCTGCCCGGGGCAGCTTTCAGACCAGCCCTCGCGGGACAAGAGCAGACGGACAGCCTTGTGGGAGACAGGACCCGAGGAAACTCTCGGTCTGGCCGTCAGTCATCTCCGAAGCTCCGAGATGTGCAGCCCAGGCCTGGAGCCGCCGAGCGGCCGTACGACCTTAATTGAATGTCTCCTTTCCCGGCCCTTCCCGCGTGAGCGTGAGCGTCGGCGGCTCCTCGGAACAGCCTGATGCAGCCGCTGTTTTCTTCTTTATTACGGCCTGCCACAGCCAATTTAACCGGGACCACGCGTGCCGGCCGAAGCAAGACAGGCGGCCGGGAGCGGATGGGAGAGCCTGTCCAGCTAATTAGAGGAGGCAGCGGCAGGGGCGAGCAGCCGGGAGGGAAGGCCAGGGTCGCGACGCCGGCGGCCAGGTGGGCACCTTTTGCAGTCTGTTGCCTTGGGGACAGCCGAGGGGTCTGTCCTGTGGTTGCTGGCAAAGGACATGCTTTTCAGGAGGCCTGTGTGAGCCGTTGATGTCCTTGAAGCGAGGAGCTGTTGGAGAGAGACAGAAAGGAGGGGAATCCTCCAGGAATAATACAGGAATTCAATAAGCAAAAACGAAACAATGAAGCGCGTGCAGCAACAACATCCTTCTTGGAGGCGTATTCTCGAGCGGGCAGCGGCAAGGAAAAGATCAATAAGGAAATTACTGTTTCTTTCCACAGAGCCAGCTGCTGGGGACTTTTTCGTTGCCGCAGCCCTCCTTCCTGTCCGACTCAGGAAGAAAAGGGGTCTCTGGGGTTGCGGGGGGAGCCGGGGTCCTTCCCGGCAATTCTGGAAACTCTGGCCAATTAGAAGACGGTGGCAGGACATCCACCAGTTTATCCAAACTGGGCTCTTCATTCAGCAGGAGCTGGAGGCTGGCTGTGGGGGGCGTGGCTCCCGTCCCAGCTCCATCACTAACCAGCTCTGCTAACTTGTTCAGGTGTTAACTAGTCTCTCTGGACCTCGCTGTCCTTACCTGCTAAGGCGGTACCTTCGAGTCGGAGCAGAGGGCTGCGGACCATCTGCGGGGACCCAGGTTTCCACAGGCAGGATCGGGAGTCTTGAGAGGCCCAGAGGGTCCTTCGGGCCAGAACCCCTGAAATTGCTGGCGTGATGCCTGGTGCTCCCACCAGCCCCGGCAGTGCTCCCTGAGAATGGGGAACGTCTACCAGCATCAGATGGCCCCGTGCCAGGAGAGGAAACTGAGGCCCCGGGTCGGGTGTTGCAGTGGAGGCAGGGTTGGAGCCCAGGGCTGATGACTTCCTGCCTGAACTGGGCCCCGCCCTCCGGCGCTGGCACAGGGCTGGGGCCGGGCCGGGCTGCCTGGAGGGCCGGGGCAGGTGGGAGGAGGTCTCCCCGGAAGCAGTCGGGGGGACTGGCAGCTCCGTTCACCTCGAAGGAGCAGGGAGGTGAGCCTCCAAGGCCTGTGTCCTAACCTGCAGCCGCTCTGCGTCTGATCACGTGCTTGGAATTAGCTAGTGCATGTGCATGTGTGTGTGTGCATGTGTGTGCTGTTACGTTGTGCACACGTGCATGCGTATGCACTGGCGGGGGCAGCAGGATGGAGGGCACACAGAGGAGAGGTCCTGCTCCCCCGCCTGCCGGCCCCCCCAGCGAGGGTGGAGCAGAAACAGACGCCAGCCTTGGCCTTTCTTGGCCAGGGCCTTGCCTCCCTCGGCACCCGGCTCAGCGCCCGGCAGCAGTGACTCACCAGCACCCAGGGCTGCAGGACCGGCCCAGCTCCTTGCCCGGCACACCCTTCTGGCACCTTCCGCTGCCTGCTGTGTGATGAATAAGTGTCCAGTGACTCACCAGCTGGAGGACCGGCCGTGTGTGCCAAGCGGCCAGCGGAGGGCGGGGCGCGCAGTTCAGGGCCAGCCTGCCAGTGATCAGCGGTTCTGGCGGCTTCATCTCCCGCATCGGCTTCTGTGAAATGGAGACAGCAGAGCTCCGCGGAGGGCAGGGATCTCCCCGAAAATCCCTGTGAGGTCAGGACCTAGCTCTGCTTTAGAGTCCTGGCAGTGTCTGGATGTGGGCACTTTATTTAAAACAACACAGAACCGCTTCACAGCGACACATTATCCCGAAACCACTTTAATCTTTGCTGATCCGACAGAATCGGTGAAGGCACAAAATCCCACTCAGGTTTAGCAATTATCCCCGGGCGAGACCTCGCCACCGTGGGGTTCGGCGTCATTGTACACAGGCCTTTCAAGAGCTCTGTGAAAAGCAGTGGACTAGGTGTCCACATCAGAGAGGCCACGAACATTCACCCAGTGCAAAATTGATGTAAGTGGGCCCTTGGACTGGCATTTCCAGGGACAGCGTCAAACACAGACACTGAGAGAAGAGCCCAGAAACAGATCCAAGTACCGGGGACACTTGGCAGAGGTTTCAGGGGGGAAGCTGGGCCGTTTACTAACTAGCGTGGGGCCGCCGGGCAGGCTTTGGGAAAAGGATGGAAGTGGACCCACTTCACATGACATAAACCTGGAGGCACTGACGGCCTCCACATACCAGCGCCGAGGAAAACGGGCAAATTCCTTATGAGTGTCCTGACTGCGACTCAAAAGCATGAGGAGAATGATTGACATTTGACTACAGTTAAACAAACCCACTGTCACCAAAATCAAGAAAAGAACGACAAACCACACAATGTTTGAAACCTGCAGAATCACAGACAGAGGCTGATTCCCGCCCATGGGAGAGCTCCTAGCGTGTGCGTGGAGGAAACACCAACCAGCGAGGAGGGAAAAGTGGGCAAACGCTGGGAACTGGAAGTTCACAGACAGAGATTGCCGACGGCCTCGAGACAAATGAAAGGATGCCGGCTTCTCTTAACAGAGAAATAAAAATGCAAACTGCTGGGGATACCACATCTGACTTACGTGACTGGAAATCTCCCAAAGATTTTCCCAACGCTCCGTGGGGTCCAGCAATCTGCTCCGTTGCTGGGAGCAGCCTTTGAGGAAGGGAATTCAACAGCATCGGGCAAAATACCACAAGAGTTTGCCCTCAGATACTTTATTCCAAAGACACACGTCATGTGCAAAGACACAATGTGATTTTGCACAAGGTTGTTCACTGAGGGAGGTTTTTTAAGAGCAGAGTATTAGAAACAACTCAAATACCCACCCCGGGGGCGCTGGTTGCAAACACTAAGCCCAATGCACAATGGTATACTACACAGCCATGAAAAGGGACAAGGCAGAGTTCCATGCTCCTAAAGTTACCTGTAGGAAACATGGTTCCAGGAAAACAGCCAGATACAGAGTAATATACAACTGGGGGCTTTTTGTATAAGAAGAGTGCGGTGTGGGCTCCAATTGATGCTTCTCTTTACTGTTGACTTCAAAGGACTCTATTTCTCATTCTCCTAGCCTGTGAAAATAATCTCTAACAATGGATTTATTAAAACAAAATCTTGGTACAGGGGACCTTTTAAAAATCCATTCACTCACAGGAAACCAAATGGACATTGTTCCCACAAGAACTTCTCAGTACCACACGTCTGGGCCACCAAGGAAAGGACATCTTATCTGATGGTGAGCAGATCAGCCCCTGCTCCTCCACAACCTGACGACACACGGCATTGGATGGACCATCTGGCTTCTGAGTTCCCTGGGTCATGGGGCAGCCCGCCTCTGTCACGTCCAGGGATTCAACCTCGCTTTTCACAGCCCAGCCGTCCCCAGGGCCACTTCCTCCTGAATGTGTGTCTTTCTGGGCCATGCCTATGCAGGTGGTCGAACAAGGCTCCCACCTGGATCCCCCGCCCGCCCGATCCCCGCTGCAGCCTCTAAGAGCTGCCTCTGGGGGTTCATTTCCCCACGACGAACAACTCACTGTCCAGAATCCCAGCTCAGCCTGCGCCCAATGGTTCACCCACCTTCTCCAGCGACACGTGAGGGCCCCACCCATTTCAGATGGGTCTCTGTGTCAGGTGGTGCCGTCCTGTGGACATAAACACTGCTTCACAGGTTGGAAGATCAGCTGCCCTGAGAGTTTCTCCATCTGAGCACAGGGAGCCTGGCGCCTCCTTACAGGTGGTGTGAGGCCGAGGGGACGCACGGGGGCAGGGATAGGTGCCAACATTGGCTTCCAAGTGTGGTCTGTGCTCAAGCTACCACTTGTCATCTTCGAATGGAATTAAGTGTCCTAATAAAAGACCAGCCTGACACCCATCTCGGTGTGTTCAGCTATCTGGAATAAGCAACACCCCTCGTTTTGGGATCCCGTCTCCTGGACGGCCCTGGCACCTGCATGGCGACCCTGCGCTTCCCAAGAACCCAAGAGATAACGTTCCACGTGCAGCGGCTGCCTCCTTCCCGCCCACTGGGAAGAGCGGGGACAGGGAGAGGACCACCCCCCGCCTGCCTTCTGTGGATGCTACATGGCACCCTGACTCTGCAGGGGCTAGAGGAGGAGTTCACCTGCGCCCGAGTGGGGTCCCTGCCATGGGCTTCCTTCGAGAAGAGGCGTTCCAGGCCCAGCTGCTTACGGCACCCAGCGCCCCACGCTCAGGCCTCCAAGTTCCCCAAGAAACTGCCGGATTTTGACTCCAGGCCAAACTTTTAATAAAGAAAATTCATCCACAGATGTTCTGCCATCAGCCAATATATTCGCTTATTGGAATCCGGGAGCGTCAGTTGCAGGCGGGTTGTTTTATTTGGTCTCTGGATGAAACCATTTTTCTCACGTATTTAATATCCTGGAGGAATATTTTCCCCCAGCAAAGACTCCGTCTGGGACAGCAGGTCCGTTCTGGACCCATCAGGGCGTTATTTTACTTTCTGGTGACTCAGGATGGGTATTCGTACATTCGTTTCTTCCTCTGTCATTAAGGGGAAATCATCGGAGCTCTAATGACAGAGCCATTCCCGACCGAATGCGCCTGGACAACTTTGTGTCACGTGGGGGCCGTCGGCGCCACGCACACTGCATCCTTGGGCTCGGGGCTGTTAGCAAAGAGCGGCTCCTCTCGTGGGGGCGAGTTTGCACCCCGTGTCGCCCCAAGATAATTTGTCAACATAAAAGTATGAAGAGACCTCCCACTTCTAAAGTTGTCATTGTGAGCTCGTCCTGCCTCGGTGTGACAGTCGTCTTCTCAGGGAAGACTTCCGGCTAATGAGGCCCTGAGTAAAGGTTAGGGATTCCCACCCCTCCCGACGTCACGGCTCAGGGTGTCTCTGACTCCTGTGGCCCAAGAAAACCCAGGTGCTGGCAAAGACAAGAAAGCAAGACAGGAGTTTTTGGATTTTTTGTCATGGGCTTGGTAAATACCAAAACCCCCCAAATCCCAAAGAGTGTGTTGGGTGTAAGAGAATCATAGATGTTGGGAAGAAGGGGCAGACGGGCGAAGGGCGATGGAGGGAGGAGTTAGAAGAACTCAAGAAGAAGCAACCATTTCTCCCAGGAGATGCGAAATGAGAAGCTTCTGGAAGGCAGGGACCTCTGAGCCGGGGCCTTGGGGCCTCTGGACAAGGTTGGGAGGAAGGAGGGTGGGGAGGGCACGGGGGAGGGCACCACGGGGCTCCAGAGTTCGGTGTGCCTGGAGGTGGAGACCTGCTTGGCAAGGTCGGAGTGGACAGTAGGCAGCGGGCAGAGGGGACGGGCCGAGGTGCACTGGGGTCAAGAGATGGCATGCCAGGTTTGAGGCGGCACTGTCCCCCTGCAGTGGAGTCTAGGTGGTCACGATCCAGAAGCTGAGGGCCCACTCCAGGGGTAGAGACGTGGCCCCTGGGCTGAGTGAGGAAGGGTCCTGGAGGAGCCAACGGCTCCTAGGATGAATCAAGACCTGGTGGCCAACCGTCCCCAGAGCTGCTCCCGATGCCTCTTGGGTCTCCCTCCCTCCCCACTCTGCGGTTTAGGGCTCACCCCGTTTTTTTATCCGGAGGAGCCGACCACAATCTGAGGAAATGCCCGTGCATCCTAATGATGGGGGAGAATTGGCCATGGGCATGGCCCTGACCAGAAGGAGGATGGGGAGGAGAACCAGGGGGTCTTTGCCCTATTTTTCATCCCATATTTTCCCAACTATTGGCCAGGGCCGGGTCACAAGGGCGCCCACTGTGACAAAGCTGGGCATAGTCCCCATGCCCCCAGCTCACCATTCCAGTGACTCCAGCTTCCAGGTGGGCACAGGGACCAGCGTTGTCCGTTCTTGGACGTTCTCAGACTCACTCCACTGCCTTCCGAGCATTGCGAACATCAGCCACCCACCATCTAAGGGGCTGCCCACAGCACTGCCTGGGTGCCAGCCCAGCTGCCTTTCCAGGACCAATGATGGAAACTCAGGAAGACTATTTTGGACACAAGTCAGCTCATTTGCTCACTGGTTTGAGCACAGCGCCAGCTGGGCTGGGCTCGTGGGGTCTGCCAGGCTTTTCCCAATGTCCACGTCACTGCCCTGCCACCCACACTGCCAAGGGGAGCCAGCTGCCCCAAAGCAGAGGAAAGGGGAGGAGGTGGGCGGCTCCCATACGCCATCCGGTCCTTTCCTGCTAGGGCCGGATGGAAGGCGGTCTCGTGAAAGGAGAGTTACTGTGACATCGTTTCTTCCCTGGCTGGCCTGAGACCCCAGGGTGCTCCAGAACAGCACGGGACACTGAGATGTGGCCTGTGTACAGAGACTTCAAGGCCTGCTTAGAGGCAGGGCCAGACTCGGTAGCGACGGCCGTGGCCTGTGCTGGCCTGGCTCCTCGGATGTGCGAGGGTCTCCGTCTCCAAGGCCTGGGGACCCAGACCCCGGAGAGGGCCGGCTGCTCACCTCCTGGACCCACCACAGCTCCTAGTGAGCGGCCCGGCCAGAGAGGGCCTGGCTTCACCTTCGCCGACTCTCCAGCAGGTCCTCCGCTGGTACCCCCCGCCATGCCTGGAGCTGGAGCCTGTGCCACACTCCTTCCGGCGGTGTCCTTGGAGGAGCCCGGCGGGTGGGGGTGGTGGTGTGGGGTGGATGCCCAGGGGTGCAGCCCTGGGATTCAGATTCGCCCCAGGCGGAAGGGAACTCCGAGCTGATTCTCCGGGTGACGACTTTTGGGGGGATGGGTGCCTGGAGACCCAAGGGGACTGTGTCCATCACGTGGCCTTGCTTCCTCTCCTGAAAGGACCACTCACACCCTGGAACACATCTGCGAGGATTCAGAAGTCTCCATCGTTTCTAAAACCCTCAGAAACGACAAGCGAAGCGAAAGCACCTCCTAACATTTTTATTGTTCCTTAGATAACTGGATAGTACAAAGTTTCCCTCTTTTTTTGATTTAAAAAATGTACTTTCCACGCACTGTGGCCCTCAGGAACACTCCCTTCCCGCTGGAAACTGAAGCTTCCCTAGGTTAGCCCTTCTCAACTGTGGCTACGTTATTCAGGGAATTTAACAAGAAGAGAAGAATTCCTTTGACTATTATCAACATGAACTCGATTATCTCTCTCTAAGGGTGAACACTGATTATTTTTTTTCTTTTTAAGAAACAAAAACCATCCACTTATTAATCCAAACTACAGCATTGCATTTACAACATCCATTGCATAAACTGAACACACAGAGCTACCACCTCAAGGGGACAACAGACAGACGCTGCACAAGATATCTACGGGGGACGCGGATTCGAACAACGTGGGTACTGCCACCGTCTGTTCCACACGCTCGGACCATCGCTTGGCAGGGACTAGACACGGGTCCACGGGCTGCTTGGAGTCTCAGCACGGTTAATCTAGGACACAACACACGGTCGAGAG
The DNA here is from genome assembly GCF_041296235.1 of Equus asinus. Lineage (NCBI taxonomy): Eukaryota > Metazoa > Chordata > Mammalia > Perissodactyla > Equidae > Equus > Equus asinus. The sequence goes on from NC_091799.1 coordinate 12,098,598, forward strand.
ACAGCAGCTGTGAGGGGATGCGAGTTAAACTAGCCTATGACGACCCCTCCGCACGCCGAGCGCGGCCGGGGGCTCTCGATGAGACGCGGCAATCACGTCCATCGGAGCGACCACATCTAAGGGAATGTCCATGCGATCCTAACAGTGGGTTGTTCTCGGGCGAGAGTTGGCCAACAGTCATTGCCTTCCTTCGTTGGTATATTATTTGACCAGAAAGGGGACCTGGGCGGGAGGCGGGAGGCGGGAGGCGGGAGGAGAACCAGGGAGCCCTGGGCTGCAGTTCCAGCTGCAAATACGGGGGTTTCTTCCCAAGAGTGTCACCCTCCGGCTTGAACTGGAGAAACACGGAGGGAACGCCATCCCGCGACGCCGGAATCCACATTGCTGATGATTTTTCAAAATTAGTATTGTTAGTCTCAGTAACATTATTTTGGCAGCTGTTTCACAGGAATTTCCACGTGGGGGAGGCCTCGGACCCTCGGCTTCCGGGCAGAGGCGACTACAACTCGTCGGACCGGATGACATGGAAGAGGGTGACGTTGTAGAGGATCTGGTGGCCGTTGTTCCACGCGTACAGGGCGCGGTCCTTGGGGTTGTAGTCCAACATGGAGATGTGGGAGTACTTGTTCTGGAAGGGGATGTCGATGTACTCGTAGGTCGAGGCGTTGGTCTGGTAGGCGTAGTGGACCTTGGTGCCCCCCGAGTAGCCGTTGGTGACGTAGAGGGTCCCGCAGATGATGAAGGCTTCCCCTGCACTGCGCTTGGGGTAACTTGTGTTCCAGGTCTGCAGCACCTGCAAGGAGATGGGGTCCAGCTTGCTGATCACGATGTTGCCGGCGTTCTGGTTGGTGGCGTAGACAGCCCATAGCCCGTTCTCGTCCACCATGAGGTCGATGTCCGAGTGGCCGCCCCAGGCGTAGTGGTACATGTTGTTGTAACCGGCGTAGTCCAGGCTGCGCGTCTTGAGGATCGTCTCCGTCTTCAGGTCGAACCTGATGACGATGTGACTCTGGAACTTGTTGAAGTAGATAGAGCCATTGTAGACCACCTGCCCCGTGCCCGACCAGGGGTGCGGGAGGCGGTGTGACGTGAAATTGTCCGTGGTCATGAAGTCGATCATGGATTTGTACTCGCGGACGAAGCGGTTGTTGTGGTAGCCGTCCATGTACCAGACCTGCGGAGAGAGCAGACCTCGTCAGCCGGTGGTTCTGAAGGAGGTCGGGCGGGGGTCCCCCGGGACGGTGTCCCTGCTCAGACTTGCAATTTAACTTACTCAGTACCCAGAGAAGGAGCTGAAGGCACCGGAGAGAATAATTAAGACTAAATGATGTCACGTCCTTCCTCCAAACCCACAGGGCACTTTTCAAAGGGGGACAGGACTGTCTCCCCACCAGACAAACACTCGTCTGGTTTGGAGAAAGGCTAGGAAAGGACCCTCTGTGAACGAGTGTGGGAGCTGACAGGCCGGGGCACCCACACTGTCCCTATGGGCACGGTGGCAGCCGCCTTCTGCATTCTCTTAAGTGGGTGGCAAGGAAACCACTATGGGCGCCCAAATCGAGCCCCCTGCCCAGGGTGCCCCCAGGCCGTGGGTCAGCGCGGGCACGTCAGTTGGTTCTCTCTCTACTCTCTCCCCGGCCCAGGGCACACAGCAGGGGTTCACGCTTATCTGGGGGAGGCGAGAACCCCGTCAGCGTATGAAACCCCAAACCAGCAGGACGGTGTTGGAAAGTGAAGGGCCACCTGCCCCCCGGAGGAGGGTGGATGCTCAGGGCAGTGGGCGGCTCTCGTCTGCAGTGCTGACCCACTATCAAGGTCACCAGGAAGGGCGACCTCCCAACTCCAGGGGGCGAGTACGGCCGACCTGTCTGTCCTACCAGGCGGTCACGGCGGCCGGCTTGAGTCACCCCACCTGGCAGGTGGAACATACCCACTTGGCATTTGGGATGCCGTGGGTACTCACTCTTTGCCACGCCCCATCCGGGGAAAATGCCTCCCCCAGGAGAATGGGAGCTTCACAGAAGGACCAGAGGGTCAAAATCAACAACAAACCCGGCAGCGGCCCGAGGAAAGAGATTTCTGATTATTGCTTCCATGCCAGTTGACCTGAAAACCGTTTAGACTTTGTACAAAACGCTTTAGTCATTTTCAACCACCACGGGAGCAAATTAGAAAGCAAGGCCGTTAGTGGGAGGAAGCCACCGGGCGAATGCCACTCGGGTGCCCGTCTGCAACGAGACAGCTGCTGGTCCATCAGAGCCCGGCGGGCTGCGGGAGCCCAAGGACATGCGAGCTTTCAGATGCAGCTTTACGCAAGCATTAAAAATTTAAAAAAATCATAACCTTGTTCCTGAGACGTCCATTCAGCGGCTCAGAGGCAGATGCGCCTTTTGTTTTCAACGAGTTTTTCTTTTTTTAAACTTCGTCTCATTTGAGGCCTTTATTACCCTTAGCCTCCCACAGGCCAGTCCCCAAGGATGTGGTCACAGATCAGCATGGGGTGAGTGCAGAGCGTGAGGGGCGTGGGGGGTACACAGGCGATGTGGGGAACCTCCTCTGATCGTGTTGTGGAAAAGCACCCTCCCGCCTCTGCTTGGCTCTCTCCCGAGACGGGGAGCTCACTGCTTCGTTCAAGACGCAGCTCAAATGACATTCCTCCCTGGACCCTCTCCCGACCCACCTCTGAAGGAACTGCCACTTCCTATCTCAGCACAGAGAACACTCTTTGAAAGTGTGCAAATGTGTGCCTCCCGCACGAGTGGGCCTGTGCTAGTGGGGAGCCTGTTTGAGGCTGTGCCCCCTTCCTGTGGGCAGAACTGGGGGAAATCGGCATCAAGTCACTAAGAACGTTTAAACCACCTTTTCCTCCTGTAAACTGGCAAATTGGACCCAGGGCACAGCACTTGTGTAAAATGCCGTTTAGGGTGGGAGGAAAGCCAGCCCGAGGTGCAGTTTAATGACTGGCTTGTCACCTGCTGGCTTTAAGTCACCGATGAGAAGCCCTGCGCTGCAAAAGGGACGCATGCGTGGAGCCCCAGAGTCTGTTCACTCTGCTCTCCTCATCTGAAACGCCTTTCCCTCCCCTTCCTGTTCGAGTCCCAAGCCCACATGGACTCCATCACCTCCAGGATGCCGCCCCCGAGCTCTCCGGCCTCGCCCAGAACCACGGTACCGGAACTGCTGGAGGCCAGGACGAGTGGCTCCCGACCCGACTGGAGGTGAGGCCCCGGGAGCCTTCACAGCCCAGAGTTACGTCAGGTCTCGGGGGTGGAGCCCAGCATTCATGCTGGTTAAAGCTTCCAGGCGATTCTCACACGCAGGCAAGGCTGGACCCTCTGGCTTGGGGCCTGAGCTGCTTACCATGGGCTTGACCACACTGGCCCCTTGGTGGAGGTTCTTGGCCTGGGCCCCTCACCGGAGGAGCTTAAAAAGCCATGTGTCTGGGTCCTAGTCCTGCCGTTCTTATTTAATTGGCTTGAATTACGGCCTCAGCACCAAGATCTTTTAAATCCGCTCACAGATTACAGGGCACCAGCCAAGATGAAAACCCCCACTCTAGTTACACGGCAAGTGTGCGGAGCCCTCCTCTCCCCGCGTCCCCACCAGGGGCCAGCTCGGGGCCCAGCCCAGACGAAAGAGGCAGTGAGTCCTCTTGTCCTCGTCCCAGGTCCAAGGCCAGTGTGCCGGCAAGGCTGAGCTTCCGTGGAGCTGCCGAGGGGCTGCCGGCCCAGGGGCCTTCTGAGTCACTGCGGCTGAGTTTGCTCTTCCCTTGGGTTTGCTGAGCACCTGTCGTGTGTCTTCCCAAAGGGCTGCCACCATCACGGAGCCTGGGCTGCAGGGAAAGATGCTTCAAAGGGAGCCACTGGCTGAACGGAGGAGGAGGCGGGAGGGAGGCGCCAGCCACTCCTGCCGGAGACCCCACTGGGAAGTGAGGGGTGACGGGGAGCACTGGGTCAGCAGCCGCAGCAGGGCTGTCCCCCGCTCCTCAGAGAAAAGACAGAGGGGCCCATGTCTACCGAGCACCTGCCGACCACCGACCACATCTCACAGTCCAGCGCCTTTCGGATAATCGGACCCTCAGGAAAAGGGACTCAGTGTGACCCTTATACAATAGCTGGATGGCTCTGACACAGTTTAGATGACACGGAGGACTTCTAAACACTAAGGTGAGCTCATTGCTGTCTGTAAAATGACAGCGTTTTGGTGATGATGACGCCCCCTCTGAACATGAGCTTCCCGGGGTGGCGTGGGGCAGCTGGTCCCCTTTCTGATGTCTGATGTGAGCGGCCTGGGACTTCTAGGGCAGAAACAAGCCAACAAGAGGGAAGGTGTCGCTGGAGTCTAGAAGGATGGTCCATAGTCAGGGCGGGCTGTGCGTCTCAGAGTTGGGGGAGAGGGTCTCCTGGGGAGGGGCACAGTCTGGCAGGGCTGAGAGCCTGGAGTGAGGGCGGGAGCTTCCGGAGCTCCAGTTCCACCAGAAGCACGTGGGCCGCTCACTGCTGAGAGAAGGCTGCTTCTGGGCACGGTGGAAGAGCACCGGAGCCCAGCACCGTGTCTGGGACACAGCTGGGGCTTAATGAACGAGTCAAGGAAGGATGCGTGCCAAGGCACCCCGCGTTTACCTTGTTCTAACAGCTCGGCGCCAGGGCGGCGGGAACCGGAAAGCCACGCTGGCTCTTCTGCAGGCCTGTCCCCTAGATGGGCTCCCTCCAAAGGACTCCTGAGCAGTGCCACCCCCTCGTCTTCAGCCACAGCCTCTCACCACGCCCTCCCCCCTGGCAGCGGCTCTGAGCTGACATCGATTTCTGGGCTTTTCGGAGCGAGTTATTGGTCTCCTGCGTGTGTGTGATCAAAATTGGATGGGAGAATGGAAAAGATCAAAACAAAACAAAACAGAGCTCTTCCAGATCAATGGCAGGACCCGGGACGTGTCACTTAGCAGGCTGGGCCTTGGAGGCAGCTGTGCTGAGCAAACGGCTCCAGATGGCTATAACTGGCTGGGGGCAGGGCTGCTGACTGCCCAGAGTGCTCAGAGCCGACCCCCAGTGACCAGACCCCCAGCGTCCTCGACAGCCGAGCCCTGTCCCCTCCCCGCCCCCCACGAAGGCCTCCTCCTCCCGTGGTTCCTTCTTGCACACTCTGTCCATCCTCAGGGCCTCCTTTCCTGGAGGGCGAGCAAGTCATCAAGCAGAAAATAGAGGTCTAACTACCAAAAGCATCCTCAGCGCCTCACGGCTGTGGAACCCACGCCCTCACTGGACGGGGGAGGCACATGGCAGGTGCCCAGGAGCCCCGACAGCTGGTATGTGAGAAAAGATCACTGGACTGGCGACTACGACAAAGGGAGCTGGCATCAGAGCTGGTGCCCAGCGGCACTTTCACGGTGCCGGATCCAGGAGGAATCCTCCAGAGGGGTTCATTCTCTGCAGCACTGAGGTCACTGGTTCCGGCTCACAGGCCCCCACAGGCCTGCCTGGGTTCTTGGGGGGCGCGTGGTGGGTGGGCAGACCGTAGGCAGGAGGCGGGGAGAGGGAGACTGGGGGCATCAGGAGACTCAGCTGAGAGCGTCAGGGCCTGCTGTGGACATTTGTTAACAAAACCACTGACCAGCCTTTCTCGAGACCTTGGGCAAGACACCGGACCCTTCTGGACTGGGTTTTCTTATCAGGAGCAGCTGCGTCTTGGGCACCAGGTCTTTCTCTCGTGTGAATGGAGTCAATATACACACCAAGGACTTTGACGGCGTCTGCGCCCAGGGCCTGCTCTCAGGTCTGAGCTCACCGTCTCGTTTCCGTCTCTGCATTACTGTCATTATCACTGACATCTGTGCAAGAGCGCGCTCCCAACCAGACTCGGAACACAGTGGGCTTTCCAGTCGGGATGCAGATCCAAAGGACAGTGGGGGAACAAGTAGCCAATTAAATCATTAGGAAACCTGCGAGTACTGGCTAGCTATCACGATTCAGAAAATAACACAGAAACAACCTTCATCCCCAAAATACTCGATCCCAATCGCATGCTGGGTTTGCAGTCTGCAACCAGACTTCCAGAACTTTCCACAGCAAACACTGGGATGAGCGGCTAGGAAGATGCTGCTGGCCTGCTCAGGGTGAGAGGTGGGACCTCCTCCCACTGGAGGTCAGTGGGTAAAGACAAACGCAGAGGCCTCCAGGAAGCCCGTCCGTCAGCGCCCCCACCCGTCCAACCCCAAAGGAGACAGTGCGCCAGAGGCGCGGGGCCCTTCATGTTTTAATACAAGAGATGGGGCCTCATGTTGTCTTCGATGGGATGGAAATGGGGCGGGGGAGGAACAGAGACAGGACAAGTCAGGAGAGAGAGAACACGATCCACTCGTTTCCATTCAAAATCCTTGGACGAGGCTCAGAGGGCCTCAGATTTCCAAGCTCCTCTCTCAATTCTGCCTGGAGGAAGAGTTGAGGTTTTTTAAGTGTTTATTTTCTAAATGTCCCGAAGGCAAGAGGCTGATGGAAACGCGCCAGACGGCTGACTGTTCAGTGTGGGTGACAGCGATCAGGTGGGGGACCGCCAGAGCCAGGAAAGCCCAAACAGCTTCTCTCCTCCACCCAGAGCCTTGGCCCGCATCTTCCTTTGGTGGAAGGCTCTAGAATGATGCTGTCCTAACGTCCAGGGGCCGAGCAGGCCAGGTGTCAGCCCCCATCTCCCTATTTCCCAAAGGAGCTCAAACAACAGAACCCAGGCCCCCGATGGAGACAAACGTGGTGCTTATTTCTCTCTTCTTTTCTGAGTTTTTACCCTGGGGGAAAATTCTAGAAAAAAGAACATGGCCTCTTTCCTAAATCAAAAAGGAACATGAGTTTCCATCAGCCATGAAAGGAATGGCAAATGAAATACAAATGAGATGTCATTAAAACAAGAAAGGCCTAACGGAGTCTCTCGCTGAAACGGGGGCAGGGATGGCAACGTCCGGAACATTCCAGCGGAAGAGACAGACTGATCGCCCACCCGCTCGCACCCACGGCCCGCGTGCCGAAGGGCAGAGCCACACCTGGGGAGGGGCATCGCAGGGGCCCGTCATTTGCCATCAGTTGCCACCATCATCCCTGTATCGCTGCCATCCCTGTGGTCTGTGACTGCACGTCAGCACAGGGACCTCAGCAAGGGACCCAGCCCCTCCCCAGAGTCCCCCAGGAACAAATCCTGGGGGGCACCCAGCTCTGCTCAGTCCACAGCCCCAGGAGCATCTGCCGGGCAGGTGGCACATTGGAATGAGGGCCAGAAAGGCAGGGGATGGAGAAGGGACCCACTGGTCCCCACAAGGACACCCTGATGCAAACGACCCCTAGACCCAGGCCAGACAAATGGGGCACTTACCCTGTTATCACCTTCTGGGGCCAGAGGGTCTGTCATCCAGGACCCGAACCTCGAGCCAGAGGTCTTGACAGTCACAGGGTCACTTATGCCGGTCAGCTTGCCACATGCTGGAAGAGAGCGCACAGCGCAGGAGAAGAGGAGTGAGTGCCCGACTGTCCCTGAGGGAGGACGCAGGCCCCCTCTGCCCCCTCAGTCTGGGATGCTGCTAAAAGACGCCCGTGCCCTTGCTCTTCCTGGGGACACCCCTAACCCCAAAGGCCAGAGAAGCCATCCCCTCCCGCCACAGAGGGCAGCTGAGGTCAGGGAGGGCAGGAGAGGGAGCAGTGCGTGCCCCTGGGCCGCACCACCTCCACCCACACAGGCCTGGAGGTGAGGGTGCTGCTCTGGGGGATCAGATAACTTAGCCAAGACTCGGTTTCCTGCTCTGGGAAACAGGGACAGCAGCAGACCAATCTCCTAAGGCTGCTGGAGAGAAGGCAACGGGAACAGCCTGCATGGTCTGGCACGGGGTGAGGCTCAGTGCAAGATGTGTGCCAAGCGCGATTTGTTTCAGGACGCAACAGGGACGGTGCGCTTCACTACAGAGCTCGCCTCTCTGCGCCCTTCCACGGCCTGAGCTGGACCAGGCGAAAGGCCGCCGCCTTCCCACGGAGGGCGGGCCAGCTCTTCCCGCAGGGCGAGAATCTCTCTCCTGCCTGGAACAGGAGTCCTGGGGCCGGAGAGCCAGGGTTCTGACGGTATCGACAGAGCAGGGCCAGGGGGATGGAGGGAACCTCGAATGCCCTGGGGAGATGTCTGCCCTCTGTGATGTCCTCCCTTCCCTCCAGGCCAGGCCGGCGTGCGACTTCCTAGGTCTGTGTGGCTCTGCTCAGCTGCCACGATTAGCATATGTACACAGCAGTCTGCAAAGTTCAGAGATGATCCGGGCTTTCAGAAGATTGTCCACCACTTAACCTGGGGACCATGGTTTAGCCAGGATAATCCGGAAAACTGGGGGGGTGGGCTAGGCATCGCAGGCTGGCCTGGGGTGGGGCTTACTCCCAGCTCTGTACAGTCTGGGGTGCCCCCCGCTCTCTCCCTGAGCGTAAAGCGGGTGAGGATACCCGTTAGCATCACCGTACGGAGACGGGAAGATGGAAGCTCCGACAGCCAGCCCAGCGTCAGGCGCCGCAGTTTCTCTGTGTTGGCAGGAGAACGGGCATCTGGGCAATGCAGAGGCTTTGAAGAGGGATTAAGAGCTGACAGCGAGCAGAAGAAAGGCTGGCTTTGCACCCAAATTCCCATCAAGTCACACTGCCCTGCTCCTGAGTCCCAGCGGCCCGCTCCCGGGCTGCTGCCTCTGGCCCAGATTGGAAAAAGAAACGCAGGACTATTTTTACTTGCCTATCCCTTCTCCAGATTTATTTCGCCTGGTCTGCTTTCAGGAGGAATTATGTGCCTTTCCACATAAATACTGTCCCCTCACGGCCCGAGGCTTCCCAGCAGCAGCCATTGCTCGCAGGGCTGGTGGGCGAGTCGGCAGACGGGCTGGGGTCACTGCTGAGGATCAGAGCAAGTTCTCTGGACAAATCCCCTCCTCCCAACCCACCATCTCAAGGAGGAGAGATGGAGGAGAAAGGGGCCTGAGGGTTATACCCAAGGTCAGCCAGCAGCTACACCACCAAGAAGGCAGGCGCGTGGAAACCTCGTGAGAGACTGCTTCCCCATGAGAGCCTCAGACCAATTTTCCACCCCACGTGCCTCTTGAAGATTCGGTGTGGGGCTCTCTAAGGGTTCGTCTGGAGGAGGGAGGGCACAGGAGAGGCAGGCCCCAAGGCTGTCCCCCCAGCACTCTCTTTGTTCCAATCCTGGGCTACCCCTGGAGACAGCAGACCCTCTGAACTCGGGGGACTTGGGAGTCACTAACAGGAGCCATCTCTCGCCATCAACAGCCCTCCTCCAGCCCTTCCAGCGTCCACTAAGACAGCATCATGCCGCCTGAGCATCTCCTGGGGAAGGCCTCCCCACCACTGAGCCGAGGGGCGGTGGTCCTGTTGGCCGCCTGGAAGGAGAAGGAGCCATCGCCCCCAGGGGTGTCACAGTTTGGGGAAAAGCCTGCAGGTCTTCCATCGCGTAGCACATTGTGGGTTCAGTCATTTCCCAAGGTGCTGGGGATTCCCTCGACAGCTCTGTCCCCCGTCTGCGGCAGCCACGCCCTCCTCTGCGGGATGACCTCCCCCGGAGGAGACCAGACGTCTGTCCCCCCCATCACACTCAGAAGGCGAAGACGGCAAGTCAACACCCCAGCTCGGCTCACAGGCCTGGCCGCCAGCCTAGACTTCCCCATGCCACACGTTTGCTCAAGCTGGTCCCTCCACTGGAATGCCAACCCCCTTGACGCAAACTGATATCTCTTCCAGAGATGTCTCCCTTCTGAGCTCCACCCACCTTGTCCTCACTGGCCCGTGCTGGTGACCATGCATTTCCTGGGCCACAGACAGGAGCATCTGGGTCTTACTGCCCTCATCTATTTCCCCAAGACTCAGGCTGGGGAGTCGTCCAAGAATGAGTGAAGGAATGAACGAATGAATGACTCATCTCTTGGGTACTCAGAGGTAAAATGAGTCACCTCAGAAAGTCCTCACCCATCTATGGCTTCCCTCTGTGTCCCAGTAGAGGGGACAGGAGGCGAAGGAGGGCCACCCTCTCCTGCGCGGGGCACAGACCGATAGTGCGCCTTGTTGATAACTATGATACCGCCTCAGAGGGTGGTCGTGAGAATTAAGCAGTTAACTAACCGATGGAGGACTGGTGTGGGGGAAGTGCTCAGTGGGGCTCAGCAGCCATTATCGTCATTGTGAATTCAGACTGAAAACGTGGAGAAAAGGGGGTTTCATTCTCAGCAAAGTCCACTCGGGCTGTCTGGGACTGTCGCACTGCGTCCTGCCCATCCTGGACCTTGTGGCCTGTGTCTGCGGAGAAGGGGGAGCTGGCCGCTTGGGGAAGGGTTGCAGGTCCCAGTCTGGTGTGCAGGGGGAAGCTCTGCTGCACGCCAGCCCCGGCCCCACCCCGGCTGAGGTCCCCCTTCTCCCTCACCAAGCGCAGGCTGGCTGGGGGCTAGGCGCCACCCTCTGCCAGCCCCTCGGAGGAGCCTTCATTCACAGATTAGAGCGGGCAGAGCAAGACCTGCTGGCCGGGAGCCCTGCTCCTCACCCCACTGGCTGCAGGCTCAGTTCTCCTGGGCCCACGGAGGGCAGGAGGGCCCCCCTGACGCCCAGGCCTGAGTCAGAGAGTTATTTTTGGTTCTCCGTCCAGACTGGTTCTGCCAAGACCTCGGGAACTGACAGGAGCTAAAAAAGCCCCAAGGCAGAGCCTCGAGGTGGAGTCTTGGCACAATCAGTTCAGGAAAGTGTCCCTCTCCCGTCACGAGTGCTCAGGATGCATGCACGGGGAGGGGCAGAGGGCAGGGGAGGAGAGGAGAGTCAGGAATTGGCCCTGTGCCGGTGCATCTCGGCGGAGGCTGAGCTCCGGGGACAGCACGCCAGCTGGCAGGGCCTGGCTGCCCCGGGGGACCCAGGACGGGTCCCAGGAGGGAGGCCACCTTGCAGAGCTGGGGGCTTGGACCGAGTGGCGTCCCACACGTGGAATCACCTGCCTCTTGCTATTCCTGGAGGGGAGCTGCTTCTGAACAACAGGGCTGATGACCTCCCAAAGGAGCCTGGAGCAGGCCCTGGGTGATACGCCCGCCAAGGAGTTAGGCCAGACTGAGAGGGCTGACGGCCGCGCAGCAGGCAGACGGGGTCCTGGGACTGCTCCGTGCCCAGGCCTACCTCCCTGGGTCCCAGCCTTGAGCCTTTAGAGGCTTTGAAGAGTTCAGCCGGAAAAGTTTGCAAAGCTGGGAGCTCGGACAGACAAATGTCCTTGCAGACGAGATAACCTGAGACAGATCGGCCTCTGCGCAGGCCGCGTGCTCAGACCCGGAGACCAGGAGGGGGCCCTAAGACAGTGGCCCTCCTGGACACTCATGGCAAGGCAGGGTGGGCCACCAGCAGACCTCATCATACGCAACCCCGAGCACTCCCTGAAGGAACCTGGAAGGGAAAGCCTGCCCTGCCAGGATCCGACTCAGGCCAGCTCCCATGGGCGGCACGTGGATCTGAGTTCGTTTCCTCCCTGCCGTCCTAGCGGGTTCTCCTGCAGACTGAGGGATCCTAAATGTAACTCTCAATCCTGAGTGCAAACTCCACGGGTGCTATTCCACCCATTGTCCTCGCCAGCAGCTCACTCGCCAGCTCCATCCAGGCCCCTGGGGAGCAGGTGGGGGCGGGTCTCTCTGCCTCCTTGGCCCTTCCTGGGGAAGCCTTTAGCAACCAAGTCCCAGCACGGGATCACTGGAGGAAGCCCTAAAAACCAGCCAGCCCCTCCGCAAAGCTGGCAGGCACACGCCCTGGCAGGACACGCTGCGTGGGGCAGCCCGGCTCTGGCTTCTGCTGGGGCATCTGACTCCAGGCTCTCCAAGCAGTGACAGTGAGGCCCATGCCCCAGCTCGGTGGGGCTCAGGGCTTGGGGCAGCTCTGCCGCTCCCTTGCCTGGGGACAAGCAGAGCCACAGGGAGCGCTGAGACACTGCCTGCCTCCCTCCCCGAGGACGCCCCGGGACGTCCCGGAAACAAGAGCTCAGACTTGAGTTTCTGGTTGGGTCCTTAGGAAAAGCACACCATCCTAGGGAGGAGGGCTCTTTAAAAATGGAAACTGAAAACAAATGGAAGCCGCAGGCCTCGTTTTGTTTTCTCTGTGTATGTTCTGGGGTCAGGAATTGTCAGCAACATCGACTCAAAGAGAGGGAGGCCACAGAGAGACCAATTAAGAGCTCTTTGGGGGGAACTGCAGGGAGACCCTCTCTCCGCTGTCACACCAGGAAGGTAACCGAGACCAGGGAACCTACAGTCAGACTTCACGCCAAGGAGTCAAGGAGTCCAGGGGGGAGGACGGAAACGGCCAGCTACCGAGAGGCCATGTCTTGCAGAAGTCCTGCCCCCAGGACGCTCCCAGGGCACGCGGGCCCCAGCATGGAAGGCAGGCTGCCTCTGTTGATGCTCTCCGGCAAGCTCCACCAAGGAAGCAGGCTGCCAGGGCGGTCTGCAGATGGGGCCTATTTGCGAGGCTGAAAGCAAGACCAAATTAAGCAGCCGCACGGTATTAATTGGATCCTCAAGTTACTGAGTTTGAATGAAAACCTAGCAAGAGGGGGAGGCAGCTGCAGCAGCTGCTACATCTATCTATCAATCTGTTTATCTATCCATCCAGCTATTTGTCCGTCCGTCCATCTGTCTGCGCATATACATACCAATCAGTAATTTATCTCTACTTATCGTCTGTCCATCTGTCTATCTATCTGTCTATCGTCTACTACTGACCTATCTATCCTACCACTGCCTACTCTGCGCCGGGCATAGTGTGGAGCCTGTGACGTGAATGACGTCCATGGACTCGCACGGTAACCCTAGGCCACTGAGACTCCTATACCTTCATTTTGCAGACCAAGAGGCCGCTGGTAGATGCCTTGGGAGAGTCACGCAGCTGTCGAGTGGCACTTACTGCTTTACGACACTGCCTCCCCCAGACCCGGGGCTCTCCTAGTCTGGCATTCATCGGAGTCACCCGGGTGCTGGCTAAATGCAGATCTCTAGGCCCCACCTGCAAACTCCAACTCAGCCTGACTACGTCCATGTCACGGTCTTTCTGAAGAAAGAATTAAATGTGGGGCTGACACCACTCGGCCGCGCTCCAATGGTGGGGAACACGACCTCTGGGGGCCTTTTCATCCTCTCCCTTTTCTCCCAAATCAAATGTTTTAGCAGCGCAAGGGGAAGACCATGTGAAAGCCCCAAGCTGCTAAGCCGTAAAGTGAATTCACCAGCTTCTAAAAATAGGCCAAGTACAAATGGGAAGGACGCTCGGCCCGGGGGCGCCACCCCTCTTGGAAAGACCCTTAGCTTCTCACCACTTGTAACTTTTGGCTCTGCATTTCCATTTTCCTCCTTTAGCACTTAACTGGAAGACGTGGAGGTTTCATCTTGGCCCCTCCCTGGTATTCACAGTCTGTGCACCAGGGAGGGGAGAATGCTGCTTGTGGGGCAATAAATAACAAACAACTCCTCCCCGCCCAGCCACATGGATTTTCAGAGGAGAGAACCCTCAGTGGAAGTGTCTGGAGAGAGAGTGGCGACGGCGAGCTCAAGGTCATTATGGGTAGAAACCCGAAGACCACGCCCAATGGAAAGAATCATATAGTTCTATAATCATTAATAGAGCCCTATAGTTATTACCATTTCAAACATTCACCCCGACGCCGGCAATGTCAAAATGGGAACAGCTGGTAGAGACCGTCCAGCCCAGACCCCTCCTGGGATTGTCCCAGGTCACCCAGCCGCCAACACACTGGGCCTGACCACCACGCAGCACTTCACTGAAAAAATGCAGGAAACAGTCCCTCGTGCGACAGAGCGAAAGCGTACACAGTAGAACAGGTCCATTCTCAAACTCCCAACGTTTCTCACTGTCTTCCGTCTAGGACCAGAGAACTTCAAATGTACGCCTTTACTAGGCTGCCTACACCAGCATTGAAGAACGGCCTAGATGCTGCAACCTGTTTAAATGAAAATCTTGGCTGACTTCGTTTCTCTGCCTTCTGAATACTCTCTCTCCTCCACCTGACTAACAGCACCAGGGGTTTAAAAAGCATTTGTTCTTTTGGGACGCTTTAAGTTTACCACAAGGCATTCGGAGTGTGCTCATGGGGGAGGGGCTAAAAAGGAAATCAAATCAGAACATCAGATCAAACCTAAGGAAAACGTCACAAACCAAAATTACCCTAAAATTACCCTAAGTTACTCTGAAAAGTATACAATACGAAAACGAACATGCTTTGTGTTCAAAAAACAGTTGGTGAGGAAGGCTGGCTAATCTTCATTAAGAAAACCTAAAAATGGAATTGGGATTTAAAATGTACCATTTAAAAGTGGACTCAGAGACCAATACGTTAAGATTTGTTAAAGTAACTAACAGGAACATTGATAAGGTAAGTGGGTGTTCAGTGAAGAATAAGGACCCAGAGGGGTGGCCCACGTTGGGTCCGTCTTAGAAAACACGAACAGGAGCAGAGAGCTCATCAGCTCGCAGGTGCCACTCCTTCCAGCTGTTAGAGGGGCTCCTTTACTTGCTGTGAATGGCAAACCTTCAACTGTGATGTGATTATATCTTATTTTCTTTTTTCTTCCAACTGTGCACGATTCATTATCTTGGGGAGCTTCATCAGCCCTTGTTCTCAACCTGGAGGGAATCTGAGATATACGTGTCCAGCCCTATTAAATTTGTGTCTTGGGGCCTGCCCGGTGGCCGACTGGTTAAGTTCGTGTGCTCCACTTCAGCAGCCCAGGGTTTTGCTGGTTCGGATCCTGGGCATGGACCTGGCACCACTCGTCAAGCCATCTGAGGCAGCGTCCCACATAGCAGAACTAGAAGGACCTACAACTAGAATATACAACTATGCACTGGGGGGCTTTGGGGAGAAAGAAAAAAAAGATTGGCAACAGATGTTAGCTCGGGGCCAATCTTTAAAACAAGAACAAAGTAAACCTCGTGTCTTAAAAACTCACCCCAACACACACACACACACTCATGTGCGCACACTCACATTCTTCAGAAGGCATGTAACATCTAATATCATCCTGTTTCTTTCCAAATGTGCAACTCCATGGGCTCTGCAAGCCGGCCTTTGCACGGGATTGGACAATGCCGTAGGAGGGGGGCCGCCTACACTCCTTGGCTCTGTCTCGAGGCAGCCCTACCCAGGCGCCTATGCAGCCATGGCCTCCCTGAAGCCAGGCGGGCGCTGTCCACTTCAGCACCATTCCCTAAGCCTGTGTGCGACGGGAGCCGGGCAGCCAGCGCCATGCCCCCGCAGGGTTCTGAGCCTACCTAGTTTTTGCATGCATGCACGGAGCCTTTCTTCAAGATTGGACACTCTGCTCTGAAGTTCATCGTAGTCATAGGCGCCAATTTCCTCTTGCAGCTCGTTAAGCACTGACGTCAGATTCTGCACCTCCTCTTTAAACTGCAATACCAATTTGGCATCGGCCTTGTACTCTTCCAACACAGGGATCAAAGGCCTAAGTTCATCCATTTTCGCTTTTATCGCCTGCAAGGTCAAAATAAGCTGGGTTCAGTGCGATGCGTGCAAAAACTCGTAACACCCTGCCTTGGCCTGGCTTCTCCCTAGGTGAGGGAAAATGTGCATACTCCCGCTTTATTTATGGATTTATTTATTCTGGTCCAAATGAGTTAGAAGAGTATATTAAACAGTCTCCAGAACACCAACATATTTGGGAAAGGTCTTTATTGTCAGTTTAGAATGCAACATCTTAAGGTTACATGCTTTAAATCACATACACAAAGTTTCTTTTTTTTTCTTTTTCAAAAAAATGCATTGACAAGGGTTCAAACTATTCATGAAATGCATCTATAGTCGCATGCAAAGGAGGATCCTGGTTGTATTCAAGGTTCCTTAGTGATATGGTGCTAACGATTGGAAAATAATAGTAAAAATGCATGGTGCAAAAAGCTCTCTGGCCCTCTTTCATGGGTACATGGGAGTGGACTGCTTCTTCAGTCACTGCAGCATTGAAAAAACTCTTTTAAGTTAGCCCTGCAAGCAAGAAAATGAAACACTGTTGAAGAGCTAGCTTACTAGCCTGCCTTAAACAGATAGCCATTAGTAGACAGATATTTTCATGGTCACTCAGAAAAAAAAATCACACTTCAGTGCTCAAGTTAGCCCAAACAGACTGCTGGAACACTTACATAGATTCCTTCACAATTTCTGTTGAAATTTTTAATGCAATTAAAGCATGGTAAAAGGCAACAGATTGCATTTCTTCTCCTGGAGCCATCCTGCCCCAAAGTTTGGAACTGGGAAAGATGCCTGTGTGGACAATGCTTGCAAAGATGAGCTAGACCACGACTGTTAAACACACCCTCATCTTTAGAGGAATCTGAATCTACCAAAGAGAAGCGGGGGCTGGCCCTTCAAGGAGAGACACAAACTCTTTTTGGTCAGGCCAATCAAAATCTCTCTCCAAGATAATTCCTGATGACACATCAGAAGCAAGGACGACCTGTCCACCTGCCTCCAGTGAGAGCCATCGGCTCATTTCCTCTCAACAGGATCAGGCCTGCAATTATTTTATTTATACTATAGATTTATAACTTCATTAGCTTGCCATTTCGTCTATATAATGCATCGCTTTAAAAAGCGAATTAGTTCTTGCTTCATGCAGGGAGCACATCAAAGGAAAACATTAGCATAAAAAGGATAGGAAGACAGAGCATCAGCAATTTCCAGTGAAGCGGGAATGTGTAATTTGACCTGCTCATTTATATCTGGGCCAGATTCCTAATTAACATGCATGTATACCTTAATTAAGGTGCATCCAATTTCTCAGTTTAATCATTTTGAAGCTGAGTAAACTATAGGTGTATATATACATATTTGTACATATGTATATATAATTTTAGGTCAAAAAAACTCGGGCTACCATGTCCAGAGTTACCCGGAGGAAAGGAAAACTTACCAGGAAGTGAGAAAGATATTGGTGTCTCTCTCTTTCTTCCCCGCAAATCTACAGTGTGCCTCGTCACAGCTAAATTAGGTCAGATGTGAAAAATTGCCCTGAGTGATCCCTACTCAGGAATGGCTCTAATCAATTAGGCTAATCCTCGGCTAATGTAATTTACCTGCAGCAGCTGTGGAATGACAAGGACCAATCGTGTCGCTTCCCAGCTAATCTGCGACTTGGCTCGAGCAGCCAGGACCTGGGACCCCAGCCTCAGAAGCTAATGGGTGCTGAACACCGCTGCTCGAGTCTGCCCCTTTCCAGGGGGCTTTTGCCAAACTAGGGCGAGGGCAGGTTGCTGCTCCCTTTCCGGGGACAGCAGCTGTCTGCAAGGCAACGAACAGACCTTGCTGGGCTCCTTCTCCACCCCAAACCGCTACTTCTGGAGGCAAAGGGGAAGGAAAGCACGAAGGGAAAACAAGCCCAGTGTCTCAGAGGAGGAGGAGGAGGGGGAGGAGGAGGAGGGGGAGGAGGAGGAGGAGGAGACAGAGGAGGAGGAGGAGAAGGGGGAGGAGGAGGGGGAGGAGGGGGAGGAAGAGGGGGAGGATGAGGAGGGGAGGGGGAGGGGGAGGAGGAGGGGGAGGAGGAGGAGGGGAGGGGGAGGGGGAGGAGGAGGGGGAGGAGGAGGAGGGGAGGGGGAGGGGGAGGAGGAGGGGGGAGGAGGAGGGAGAGGAGGGGGAGGAGGAGGGGGAGGAGGAGGAGGGGAGGGGGAGGGGGAGGAGGAGGGGAGGGGGAGGAGGAGGGGGAGGAGGAGGGAGAGGAGGGGGAGGAAGAGGGGGAGGAGGAGGAGGGGGAGGAGGAGGGAGAGGAGGGGAGGAGGAGGAGGGGGAGGAGGGGAGGGGGAGAGGAGGGGGAGGAGGAGGGGGAGGGGAGGGGGAGGGGGAGAAGGGGGAGGAGGGGAGGGGGAGGGGGAGGAGGAGGGGGAGGAGGTAGATACATACCTTGAACTGCCTGGCCAGGTGTTGCTTATGACTCTCCTCCACCTGCTTGAACTTGGACTCCAGTCCTTTCATTTGGTTCTCCATCTTCTCCACGTACTGCAAGTCTCTCTGAGTTCGCCTGTCCAGGACCTCTATGGATTGAGACATGTTTTGCACCTGTCAAAAAGGCAACAGGTTCAAGGAAGGAGCTGCGGCAGGCGCCCAATGACCTTGTTTGCCTCCTAATACGTGACAGTGACCTTCTCCACTCGCCAACACGCTGGGAACCAGCCGTGGCCCAGGCATTATTCACTAGCTAATCACCAGCATCAGGGGTTGTTCTGACCAAGAAGTCCCTGAACAGAGCAAACTGGTTTGGTAAACATTTCCTCTGCCATCTTCCCGGACGTGTTCTTACACCCAGGGGTGCAAATCAGGGGTGCGGGAGCCTACAGCTCCTCACTGCTCAGAGCTCCAGGCATACGGCTTTGGGTCATTTTTTCTCTTTCTTTTTTTTGGGGGGGGATTGTTTCTAGCCACTTTACTCTGCAGGATGAAGTCGGTCAGGCAGGCACAAATATCAACCAAGATGAACAGCATGGCTGGGCTTCCCCCACCCCCAGCTACAGAGTCTCTTTCCCCCAGTCTCGCTGGGTGTCTTGCTGAGGAGGCTGATTGCATAAGTGCAGAACGAGGGAACGAGGGCCGTACCCTCCCTGATTGCGCATCGAGCGTTCTCTCCCCCATCTCGCACGCCATCCATCACCCCCACAATATCATAGGGGGATGACTGCTCTGCAACCACGTCCATTCAGAACACAGAGTCGGAAATCAATCAGCCTGCAAATGAAGAATCGCTGTTTTACATCTTTATGGGCAGATCGGAATTGAGTCTCGCCTCAAGACGGAACTTTAATATTCAACAGGATTCCAGGGAGCTTGAAAGAAAAACACTTCTAGTGCAGCCCCCTGCCAGCGCATTTTATTTTCAGGAAACTGGCTTGCACTCTGTGCAAACGCTTTTGGGGCGGTGGGAGGGGAGGTGGAAGGAAGCTCAGGACTGCTGAAGGGGCGTTTGGGTCATTTCCTCAGAATCTAATCCAATTCCTGAGGAGGAAGATGCCTCCACAGCTGCAAATCTCCACGGCTGATTTTTTGCTGAATTGGAAAATACTCTCCCTTTTAGGAACAAAATCATTTGGGTATGAGGCTTCGCTTTGCCTGGTCAGTGACAAGATGCTAGTGTGGTTTCCATTTCTTACAGTGCATCCTCCACCCCTCAGATAAAACAAAATAGAAGAGAGACAGCAACCACGGGCTGCCCAGCAGGAGAAAGACCAACACTGCTCATCTCAGCGTTTAGAAAGGCCAGGACTTTATGGCTTCTTGTCTGAAAGTAACAGACACGAATTCAGTTTACAACTTCAGGCTTGTGACAGGCCGGTCCAGTGGTGCAGTGATTGAGTTTGCGCACTCTGCTTCAGCGGCCTGGGGTTCACAGGTTCAGATCCCAGGTGTGGACGTACACTGCTTATCAAGCCATGCTGTGGCAGTGACTCACATACAAAAGAGAAGAGGATTGGCACAGATGTTAGCTCAGGGCCACTCTTCCTCACCAAAAACCCCGAAAAACGTCATGCTTGTGAAATATAATATGTGGGTGACTTTGACTCTCTCTGAGCCCTTCTCTTTAGACATTTTGTGGGAAACTGAAATATATTTGCTCTCTCACCTACGTCTCCCTGTTTCCCCTCATCTGTCTTATTCCGTCACTTTGAATTACTACTGCTCTTCTCTGAGAAATGTTATGATGTTTGGCTCCCTTCATCCTTCAAGGCCCAGCCCAAATGCCACCTCCTCCAGGGAGGCTTCCACGATGAGCAAAGCCGGAAGTGGCTGTACACTCCTTGGAAACAGCATCACCTTGTTAACACAATGCCTGCACAGCAGTAACCCACACAGCTGTCTCAACTACCTTGTTGGACTGGTGACTCATGGAGGAAGGGGACTGGGCCTTCACACCTGTCACCCCAGCACCTATGCACAGGAGTGCCTCCTGCAGCCGTATGGTTGGGAGGAGGGAACGCAAGGAGCAGCTGCCGTCGCGACCCCTGCCCCCTCCCCTCCTGAGAGGACCCTTCCTCCCGTGAGGGCAAAATCCAGGAAAGCTGGGGCCACAACGTGCCGAGCAGGAGCTGCTGGGCCGACACCGGCTCCGGTCTCGCACTTCTCACAGGGGACCACACGCGGCACCACGGGCTGGTCACCGGCCAGAGGAGGGACGCTTTCAACAAATTTTAAATGTGATTAAATTTTAAATTTAGAGAACAAATTTGAAAGATGCCGAACTACTCAGCTGCCTTAAAGGGAAACAGACTCTCCGACAGTCTTTCCCGCCCAGAAGGGACGCCTCCTTCTCTGGCCAATCACGGAGCAGATAACGGGCGGGAGGAAGCCGCGCTCGCTCTGCTGGATCTCCTCACACTCAGAAGATGGCGGTCTGGCCACTCTCTCACCTGCAGGATGCGTCCCTGAGAAGCCAAGTGAGGCGCCACGGTCACACGGCTGCTGACTGACACAGTCTACCCTGCGCCGCGCCCCGGGTGGAGCAGGTGCTGAGAACGGGGAGGGGCAGACACCGCTGGCCTCCAGGGAGTGACCACTTGCTAACATTGATGCAACATTTGCAACGCTCCAAGCACTGTGCTGAGCCCGTCACTTATCTATCTCATTCCATCTTTCCAAAACCCAGGGAGGTAAACGCTATTTCAAGTCCTATTTTACACATGAGACCGAGGCTCAGAGAAGTTAAGCAACTTATCTACCGTCACACATGAGTCAAGGCCCAGACTGACTCCAAAGACCACACTTTCAAACTCGCGGGGGTGCGCATCTCCAAAGAGAACAGAGCTCCTGGTCCCTGCCTGCCTTTTGCATCTGTGGGTCTCCAGCGGTCCTCAACCCTGTGCAGCTGCCAGGCCCCTCCCAAGGACTCTGGTCCAATTAAACTCAGAGCCTCTGGGCACAGGACCCACGGCTCCACCTTCGGAAGATCTGAACGTGAAGCCAGGCTGGAGAGTCACGGAACTACACGGGATGTGCTCCACTGGGCCCCCAGCCCCATGACAGAACTCGGAACCACACACGAGGCAGGGAGGCCCTCTTCGTGACAAACAGCTTCTGCCCTCTGAAAACAGTGCCCTCGAGGGTCTAGAACAGGGCTCAGTGTTAAGCAGTAATGCTGTGGCACAGAAGGGCAGAACGGAGAGCCCCAAGGCCTGTGTTCCCAAGGGCCCAGAGAACTTTCTGGAACCATTTCCAGCTTTCTGTCACCCACCAGGCACCTCCTCCCAAGAGCACGGGTGGGGGTCCTGCCCTCCAGCCCCCCTCCCAGGCCCCTGGAGCTGCAGTCCCTCCTCTTTAATTCGAATAATTAAAGGCCCATCAGGCTTTAGTCTAGTCTGCTGTTAACAAATGTTTGTGGGATCTGTTAAATGCAATTCACTTTAATACTTCTTAAATGATTTCCTGGGCTGGCTAAGGATGGGGGGAGGAGCAGCTGTCCCTTACAGGGGAGAAGGCTCTGGGGACCAGCCCTCGCTCTGCACTCCCCCAGTCCTTCTTCTCACCAAGGAACAAGGGTCCCTCCACAGGTCCTCCCAGACGGGCAGAGCTGGGGGCACCCCAGCGATCTCCCACCCACCTCTCCCCTGACAGGCCGGGAAACTGAGTCCAGGAAAGGGACCCGCCCTGCCCGCAGTCGTGGGAGGCTTCTGGTCAAGCTGAGCTCCAACTGAAGAATCCTGTCCTGCCGGGGGGCTCCATGACCCTCCCGAGTGGCGAGGGCAGCCCCCCGAGGGAGCAGAGCGGCCATCCTCAGGCACGACGCCCCATCCACGATTGCCTCCTCCCATCCTCCTCGACTCACGGAGACTCGTGGCTTTACTAGGGGTGTGTGTGTGTGTGCATATATTTATATGGTGTGTGTGTATATGCGTGTGTTTGTGCATGGAGTGTGCAGTTTGTGAGTGGTGCATACCTGCTGTGTATGTGTCTGTGTGTGATCTCTGTGTGTGGTGTGTGTGTGTATTTGCGGTGTGTGATGTGCCTGTGGTGTGTGTATGGACGCGACTGACTGTGTATGTGGTATGTGTTTGTGTGTGGGGTGTGTGTGTGTTTGTTCTGTCTGTGTGTACATGTGTGCAGTGTGACCTCACTTTCAGGTGTGAGGGGTCCCCATGTAGAATGCCCTCTGTCCTCGGGGGAGGGTGGTGAATGGACCAGAAGGGCCGCCTGTTTCTCTTTCGGCCCCCAGGATCTCCCAGGGGCCCCGACACTCAGGTCGTCGGAGAATCCAGGGGTCTGGGGGGGACATTTCCGGGAGGCAGTTGGCTGCATCCATCAGGAGCGGCAGCCTCTGTGGGGGGCAGAGGACGCCAGGCCAGTGGGCAGGCAGCCCTGTGGTTTGAGGGCTGTCTCTCTGCAAAGCAGCTGTGGGTTTGGGGTAAGTCAGGCCACCTCTGGACCCAGATTCCCACTTCTCGAAATGGAGAAAAATCTCACTCGCTTCGTGTGCCTCTTTGAAGAGTAAGTGAAATAAGGGATTCAAAATGTGTACGCAACTGCTGTTCCCAGGTGGTTCCGAGGTAACAACTGAATCTGCTTTTGTCCCAGGGAGGCATCTGCGGTGGGAAACAACCGCTCAAAGGCGGGGAACAGATCCCATCACCTAAGCTGCCCAAGCAGGTCTCGCTGGCTCCCAGGGCACTCTCCCAGGCAGCTGCTGGGGGCGGCTCTGAGCCTTGGGGCTCCAGACCACAGGCGCTGCCTGGAGAGACAGCAAAGCGGGAGAGGGCCCTGGACCCCGTCCCCCGTGCCCACATGGCTCCCCAGTGGAGCCTGCAGTGACCAGAAGGGTCTATTCCTCTCCTCCTGGGCCATGCCTGGGGAGTCTCCATCTAGCCATTCATGGATTCATTCATTCACAAATATTCTGAGCGAGGACACGTCCAGAAAGAGTGAGGCCTTGGAGCTGGGACCAGCCTGCAGGCTAGCCCAGCCTTGCGGCTGGTGTGGGCATGCACATGCACATGCAAGGACGCCCACACGCGCACACACCCTGCGCAGACTCACCTTCTCCAGGAGCTGCCTCAGCTGTTTCGTGCGGGCATCCCGAGAACACATGGTCTGCTGGGGGGCGACCACTGTGCAGATGCACCTGCCCTCGCTGTCCTGGGCAGAGCTGTACACCTGCCAGCTCTCCTCAGGGTTGGTGGGCAACACCTGGGGGGGGCGGGGGGGGGCGAGGGGGAGGGAGGGAGAGAAAGGGAGATCATAACGTAGTGTACCAGGGGCAACCAGCAGGGGAGATGGTCCACGTCCAACCCCGGGGGAAAGGCGGAAAGAAATGGTCCAAAGACAAGTTCTGACCACAGTGAGGGAGAGGGGACCCTAGGAACAAAGAGACAGTCTCCCATCAGGGTCCCCAGGACTGGAAAGGAGTCAAACAGTCACAACTCTTCACATTTTACTTTTAAATTCAAGGGATTTTTAAGCGTAAGGAATGCTTGGGGTTTTGGCATCTGACCAATTTGCTACTTTAGGCAGAAGGAAAGGGTGGCCGGAGGGAGGGAAGCAAGCGGCCGGCTGACTCACGGTGGGCATGTAATTCAGAAATGAGATCTCCTCCGCGTAAGGCAGGCAGGGGTGGCTGGCACAGCCTCGCTCTGCCGCTCCCTACCGCCAGGAGACCCGGCACCCGTGGAAATAGCCGGGAGCCAGCAGCCTATGAGCCCAGAGCTGCGGTGACCCCGAGCTCCAGCCATCTTCCTGCTGGCAGCCCAGCGAAGACGGCCCGAGAGAACGCTGGGCTGCCAACTCTGCACAGGCTGCCACCCACAAGCCATTTGGTGGATGTCACCAAGTTGCCAGTGATGTTGTGCAGGGGTCACACCCAACCTCAGACCTGAGGTGTGCCCAGGGACCACCAAGAAACCAAAGCTGCACATGGCTGGTGACATGGTGACAAGGCTGGTGTCACCTTGCAGCCCAGCTCAGGCGATCCTGACCACCAGGTACACAGGGTGGACACTGCCATCCAAAAACACTCTCTGAACACAGATCCTTGCCCTGCCCTGCCGCCCTCAGCCTGCCCAGCGGCCTCAGGTCACCTCGCTGCTATTTTTAGCCCGGGGATGGGGAGGAGAAGAGGGTGGGAGAATCTATAGTAGGGATACATTTCATTTCATTCATTTCCAGCCCCAGAAGCCAAGGGCCCAGAGACAGGAACAGAGTCATTATGAAGGAAACACTGTGCATGCAATTCTGGAAACAGCAGGTGAGGTGAACGTGAGAACGCGCTAAGGAGGGGTCACACAGAGACCTCCTCCCAGAGCACTGCGCCCTTGGCAGCCAAGAGGGAGCCGGCAGGAGACTCGTGTCCTTCACCTCTCCTTTCAGCTTAGAGGGAGCCGGGCCTGGGCGACCCCCTTCCTCCGCGCACGCCTGGCCTGTCGCTCATGGGTGGTTCCGGCTCAGCCTCGGCTCCAGCCACCATCGAAGTCAGCCCTGCCCAGAAGCGACCCTGGCCACTCGCCCCCTCCCCCAAGGCATCGAAAGAAGAGGAGAAACGATTTGAGAGGCTGGGCGGGAGGGGTGCGCAGAAGGCAAGGGGGCAAGCTCCGCCGCGAGTGGCTCCTGGGGGGCCCCACCCTGGCCCCCACGGCACTCTCCTCCGCGGGAGCCCAATGACCTCCGTATGGGGATGCGGAGGGAAAGGCGCCTTGGGACTTGGGAACGCGCAGGCTGGCGAGGGCACGAGCTCCCGAGCCCGCCGCCGGGCGGGGCCCCACTCCGGGGCCGGGTCCAGTCCGGCTTTTACAAAGTAGGGCGGGCTTCGCTCAGAGCCCTGGCTGGACGAGGCAGACCGGGATGGAGCGGCGGCGTCTCCACCCCTCACTTGCGGAGTGACCTTGGACAAATCCCCAAGTCCCGCGCCTCAGCCTCCTAACGTTATCAGTGAGAGACGACTGAGTTGAATGAAGACTCCGAACCTCTGAGCCCGAGCAGGCTCCCCCCGCCCCACGAGCGGACCAGGCAAAGGAAGGAATCGTTGCCGGGGAACCGCGGCGGGAGGAGTGGCCGGGGCTGGGGGCGTGGGGAGCAGGGTCACCCCGCAGCGCAGAAGAGACGCCTCGGGACCCCCTGCGTGCGCCCTTGCCCCTGCGCCCTGCGCCCCGCGCGGCGCCCGCCCAGCCCTGGGTTGGAGGTCGGGGAGGGGGCGGGAGGAGAGCCCCCCGAAGGCGGGCAGCGGGCGCACTTACGCCGGTGCTGCGGTCGAGCGTCCCGCCGCTGGCCGCCGAGAGCTTGGTGGTGTTGAGGCCCACCAGCGAGGGCAGCGTCTGGGACATCCAGTTGGTGATCATGGCCATGGTGCTCAGCACAACCCCGATCTTGAGCAGCGGCACCGACATCGCGCCTCAAGTCGCCGCCTGCACCGGCGCCGCGCCGGCGCCGGCTCCGCGCCCCGGGCAGCCTTCAGGCGGCGGGCACCGCGGCGGGCAGGGGCGCCCGGCCGTGTCCCCGCGCCCCCTCTGCCCGCCACCGCCCGCCCGCCGCCGCCGCCGCCGCCCCGCGCGCCCCGGCCATGGCTGCGCCGCCCCTGGGCGCCAGAGAGAGTGGCCGCCGGCGGCCGCTGCCCGCCCCGCCGCCGCCGGGTGCCTGGTGCCGCCGCGTCCCTCTGCGCTCCGCCGCCGGGAAGGGCCGCCCGGCTCTGGCTCTGAGCGCGGCGCGGGCTGCGCGCGGGGGCCGCGGCCGGGAGGCGGGGACACGGCCGGGCGGCGGCCGACGCAATCTGCCCAGGAAATGGGTGGATTTTTCCTCTCCGCTCCGGCTCCCCGCCGCCCCCTGGCTGCTGGCAGCGATGTCTGCAAACCCCCGTCGCCGAGGAGCTGGAATGGGGTGACCCGGGAGGAAAGACGAACCACCGTGCCCCAAGTCATAAAAGTCCCCTCAAGGCAGGGCGGCGGCCTTAGATGCACGGATGGGCCGCTGCCCTCCCACCCTCACGGCGGACAGGGCTGAGCGAGGCCCAGGAACCCCTCTGAGACACCCCCTCCCAGGGCCCTCTGCACCCCGACTGCTGGGGACCTACTGCGTGGTCACTCCAGGCTCCCCATCAGCCTGGGCCGCTGCCTGAAACCCAAGCGGAAGGGCGAGCTCCTGGCCAGCTGGAAAGCAGCCCCTGGATGGCCGGGGTCTCCAGCCCAGCACGTGGGGAGGGGAAGGGGTGTAAGAGGAAAGCCCCTCCTGGGAGAGCGCAGCCAGGTGCTCTGGGGCCTTTGGGAGGTCGGGAGTCTCCTGGCAGCTGCAGCACTGCCAGCGAGGGCTCCTGGGTGTGGGTGTGAGGGTGGGCATGCAAGCTGGCACCAGGAGAGTGCACTCAGGGCAGGAGCTGGTGTAGGGTTGAGGCTCAGGCGTGGGCGGGGAGCTGCAGGGACCCCACCACGAGAAGTGGGGTGTGGGTGGAACCTGGGGTCTGTGGTTGGGGGCAGGGGTGGGTGTCCTCACCGGCTCCCCATGTCCCTGTGTGGGGGGACTGGAGTCCTGGTGCCCAGGCAGAGGGGCAGGGCAGCCTGCCACAGCCCCCAGCCGTCTGCAGCATCAGCACCAGGACATGTGCAAGTCTGCTGAGAAGCCAGGCCTGACGCGGTCAAACACCTTAATAGGGCTTGAGAATGTGCACGAGATGAAAGACGCGTCCTCCAGGCCTCCATCTAGCCTTCTCAGTCGTTTGGGAAGGAAGGAATCATCCAGATCACTCACCATACTTTTCTGCCTGGGTGAGAATTAATCTCCTTTCCTGCATGGGGATTGAAAGACCGGCACTGGGAGGAAGGAGCTGGCCTTCCTGGCGGCCGCCTAAGATGGACACCACCTTCTTAGGGCTTCCCTCTCTCTCTGCTCCGTCCCCATTTGTAGAGGGGACTCAGTGACAGCCAGGATGGTCCTGGCCCGAGTGTTGGGGTGAGACCCACGGGCTGAAGGGGTGCCTCGGATTGCTGTCCTGATTCATACAAGGATCTGTGGCAGCACCTGGGTTGGCTGCAGCGAATGCCAACAGTTGGGGCAGGACGCCATCTCCCAGTGCCAGCCGGTACTGCAGGCTCTGCTCCAACCGCCGGAATCCGCCGCACCAAGGCACACCCGCTGGGTGCCGGAGGAGCAGCCACCAGGACCTGCCTCCATTCTCTTTCAACACATATTGGACACAGATGCAGCGCCACAAGCCTCGCCCGCCCAAATCACTCGCACCCGCTTCCCACTGCAGAGGGACAAGGACCACTTATGTTCCTGGGATAACTTCAAATCCCACCCAATCCAATCTACAGAACTGCCACCACCCATCTCATAAGCGGCAGATTATCACCCACTGAGCACAAGATGTGGGGCACGGCGTGCTGCAGACCCCGGACCGAAACCAAGCACGGATGCAGTGCACTGTGGGCCACAGGACAGAAGCAACACTGTGACCAGGGCAGCAGCTTCTGGGCCACTTGCCACAGCCGGGCACCCCGCATGAACAAAACTACCCCACAACCCACCGAGTGGACACCGTGACCAGTGAGGCATCTTAGCGTGCGCGCTCCACGGGCAGACTCTGGAGCCAGGCAGCTTGGGTTCGAGTCCTGGCTCTGCCACTTACTGGCTGTGAGACACTGACCAAGGAGGTAATTAGCCCTTCTGTGCCTCGGTTTCCCCATCTGTAAAGTGGGCGTAATAACAGTAGCCTTCCTCTCCCTGGCATGTCGTGAGGACGAAGTGAGCTACTGCAGGGGCAGGCTTGGCGTCCCATAAGAGTGCCAGTCCTTGTCCAAAGGCCAAACTTGCTCAGAGGGGACACTGGTGAGAACACCAGAGGCAGAGCTGGGCAACATGCCCCCAGAGACCTTTGCCACCTCTCTCTCTCTTTTTTTTTTTGAGGAAGATTAGCCCTGAGCTAACATCTGCTGCCAATCCTCCTCTTTTTGCTGAGGAAGACTGGCCCTGAGCTAACATCCGTGCCCATCTTCCTCTACTTTATATGTGGGACACCTGCCACAGCATGGCTTGCCAAGCGGTGCCATGTCCGCACCCAGGATCTGAACCGGCGAACCCCAGGCCGCCGAAGCGGAACGTGCGCACTTAACTGCTGCGCCAACAGGCTGGCCCCTGCCACCTCTCTTAAGAGCTGCTTTTGGCTGAAGACCATCCGCAAGAGATGCTGCTGATATAGACAGGTGTGGAGGAGGTATTGTTGGACGGAAACCACTGCCTGCACCCAGAGCCACATTCTAGGAAGGTGAAGCCCACATGGGCAGATACAAAGAATAAAAAAAGAACGAACAAATCTCCTGTTTGGAGAACTTCTGATTGGGTTCCACGTCAATAAGTTCCCGCAAGGATTTACAATTGGTGCTCTAAATTTGAAGATTGCCAACTTGGCTGGGCTTCTCGACGGAGGAAATGAAATCCAGGTGGCTTGCCACCATAAGAACAGTGCTGCTCCCAAGGACTGTTGGAGGCGAGACGCCCTGGGGACTGATAACTGCCTTCAGTTCCACTGGCCCAGGGACTCTCTCCGACCCTCGAGGGGACAGGCAATTAGGGCCAGCCTGGAGATTTGAAACCCCCTATCTTATTTCTCCTGAGCTAGCAGTTGCGTTGGGGAGCTGAAAGGGTTTCCAGCACCCCCTAAGGCATAGCCGAGGAGTGGTCTTTTAAAAATGCGGCTGTGGGTTACTCACACTGGGCTTGCCAAACGAGGACCGCGCCTTGGAATTCCTGCAGCTTTCTGGGCACTAAGCTGACCCGGGAGGCCAAAGCACGGAGAGCGATGGGAGGAGAGGCTGACTCACACCCACTCCGGTGCCTTCAAATCCGAGTCATCATCTCTGCATTTCTTGTCTGTGTTTATAGAGAACTGAACAGATGCATTGTTCTCACTTCGCCCTCCCAGATGGAGTGTGTGGACAGGACAGGGGTGCGCAGTGGCTACAGCCCTGCTCCCCACCCAACCAGGAGCCTACACCCGAGCTGCTCTCACCTGCACCTGAGCTGCCCTCGCCTGCACCCCTGCTGCTCTCGCCTGCACCCCTGCTGCTCTCACCTGCACCTGAGCTGCCCGCACCTGCACCCCTGCTACTCTCACTTGCACCTGTGCTACTGTAACCTGCACCCCTGCAGCCCTCACCTGCACCTGAGCTGCGGGAACCTGCAGGACCCATGCTGCTGTAATCTACACCTGTGTTGTCACTCCAGCCTGCACCCCTGCTGCTGTAATCAGATGAGAGGTTCAAGGTAGGTCACTTCCACCTCATCTCATCCCAAACCAAAG
The DNA here is from genome assembly GCF_041296235.1 of Equus asinus. Taxonomy (NCBI): domain Eukaryota; kingdom Metazoa; phylum Chordata; class Mammalia; order Perissodactyla; family Equidae; genus Equus; species Equus asinus. The sequence continues at coordinate 12,127,897 of NC_091799.1, forward strand.
TCCTCTCCAGGTCTGGAACCTGCGATGCAGCAGGAGAAGTCACTGCTTTTAGCGCATGTGCCGGGGCCATCTGAGAAGCCTTGAGCAAGTGTAATTTGACCCGGAAGGCCACACAGCAGTTCCACGAGCAATCTACGGAGTGTTGGAGAGGGAAGGCGTTTGGATGACAGGATCCGCGGCGTCGGCCAACACCATGTGTTCCCAAGGAGGAATTTGAACCCCAATTTCCACACGCCTTCCCTTGAAGCAAGGGTTCGCTTATATTAGCAACTCTGAATAACCATCATGACACGACTGAGCAGGTGCTGTGCCCCAGACACCCTCGAACTAAGTGCCTGCCGTCCCTTCCTCCTTACGATGCCTGTGAGCTGTGCTAACGCCAGCTCCTCTTTGCAGAGGAGAACTTGCAGGCTGAGGAAGACAGCGCTACCTGTCCAAGGTCCTGTGTGAGCCAGCTGTTCCCAGGGCCAAGCTCAAAACTGTGGCCCCCCCTGCCTTCCAGATGTCGTGCCGTCTCAGTGTGTTCAGGCTGCTATAATGAAATAGCACCAGCCGGGTGGCTTATAAACAACGGAAACTTATGCTCACAGTTCTGGAGGCTGGAAGACCAAGACGAAGGCACCGGGAGGGTTGGGTTCTGGGGAGGGCCCACTTCCTGGTTCATAGCTGGCGCCTTCTCACTGTGTCCTCACCCGGTGGAAGGGGCTGGGAGCTCTCCGGAGCCTCCTTATAAGGCACTAATCCCACTCATGAGGGCAGAGCACCTCCCAAAGGCCTGCCTCCTAATGCCATCATCTTTGAGAGTTAGGATTTCGTCAGATGAAGGGCGGGGGCACCAACGCTCAAACCACAGCACACGGCCCCTGTGAAAGCTCACAAGCCCCAGGAGCAGCGTGATCCACGGGGCCACAGACGCCCGCCACATGCACAATTCCACGGTGCATGGTGGCCCACCAGAGACATTTCTGCCTGAGCATTCCTAGGCCCTCGTGGGCTGAGCCCATGGGAAGGCTGTGAGGCCACGCCCCCTGCACGATTCCTGGTCCAGGCCTACGGTGCTGGGCCACCTGTTGGGACGTGTCAAAAGGGCCGGGTGTCGGTGCTCACCCTGGTGCTTGCCCCTGGTGGGCTCTGCGCAAATTCACTTGCACACGTGAAAACAGGAAGGCTCACACCCACAGCCCCGGGGCTCGTGGCTCTCAAAATGACATTACCTTAGGTGAAACCATCCTCCTGCCTGTGACCTTGTAATTCTCATAGGGGACAGGCTCTTGTGGGGGCTGGAGCATCACTGAGGGAAGCCCCACAACAGCTGTGCAAGGAGGGCACATCTGAGCGCGTCCATTCCACAGGTAGAAAACCGAAGTCCACGGGGTGAGGATCTGCTGGGGTCCGGGCCAGTCCCCCGTGCTCCTTGGCAAAGAGACACCCCAAAGGACACAGCTTGGGTGCCCTTCTGCTGTTTAAAAATATGCGTATTTTCCTTAAGCTATTTGCAAATAGCTGGAGGGGGGCGAGGAGAGGAAGGGAAGAAAGAGGCGGAAGAGAAAGTGAGGGGAGGAGAGAGGAGGGGCCCACACGGAGCCACTGTGCTCCTTGCACCCCGCAGGCACCCTTCCCATTCACCCGCTCTGCTGGCGGAAGCATGTTCTTGGGAAAGGACCTGGTCTCGAGCTGGGCACCTTGGGAGGAGCTCAGGGGTCTCCTGAACCCTCTCTCCCAGCAGCCACGGAGGACCACCACGGGCAGTCCAAGCAATGTCCCCTTCATTCCAGCCCCTCTGCGGCCTCTGGGTTATACTCCGGAGGACAGCGGTGGACGGCGTTATTTCTCCTCATGCCCTTCCCATAAGAAGATTTCCTCCCGGCCTATCCCCATGTGCCTTGTAGCACCTCCCTTAGACAGAGGGTCCCCTGCCACTACCGATGTCGGGCTTGGCTGTATGGGCTGATATTCTGGCCAGGGGAAGGTGAGGGACAGCTGCGCCCCCTGAGCAGAAGCCATCAGAGCCAGCCGTGCACATGTCTGCAGCGCTCCTGTCCCCGCCTCTGCCATGAGGAAAGCGCGATCAGAGAGACACAGGGACCAGAGCCTCACCAGCCACTGTGGCAGCTTGTGCCACGAAATGCACCACTGTCCTTGGGAGCCACTGCCATGTGGGGTTTGTTGCTAATCCAAGCACTGACCTTCCACCTTCCACTCAGGTTCAAGCTCCTTCTCTGGTGTCGGGATTTATGGTCTTTATTCAAAATCCCCCCAGACAGGGGCGCTGCTTCCACAAGGGAGGGCACTGGGCTGACCCACAGCTCTCACGGGACTGCTTTTCCCACCGAACCCCGATGCACCCCGTTTCCAGCCCTCAGTCCTGGGTCGTTGTCCGTCCAGTGAGCTGGTGGTCTGCGGCCCACCCTGGCCCTCCTCCCACACCCTCTGCTCCCACTCTGGAAAGTTCCATGCTGCTTTCATAAACGTTGCCTCAGACTGGCTCACGTCCAGACCGTGGGAGGCCACAGCTCCACAGCTGCTCAGCAGAAATGGGGTCTGGTTCTGGGAGTGGCACCGTGAAGAGCACGGACAAGATAATTCAGCAGGCACATGCCCTCTGGGCTGAGCTTGTGGTTTCGGGGGCCCCACAAATGTTACCGATCCCTACTTTCCAGGCAAGGGAACGCTCCATGATGCATGAGAAGGACAGTCTGGTTTCTGTTGAACAAGTAATTGATCTTGACATGAATTAATTGATCCTGACATGAATTAGACGGTGATGTTATTATAAAAACATCTAAGAGTCAACTCCGAGGTCCAGCTGATGTGCAGGAAACACCCCAGAAGGCAGCATCTGCTCAGAGCAGAGGACTTCGTGCTGCCAGATCCTAGACACTGAGTTCCTTCCAGCCAGAGCGCACACGGCTCCCACGGGTGGCCACGCCCTCAGAGCGCACGCTTCGCCCTCAGCACCATGGCCACCTTCACCAACCCATGAGGACCCTCCCTCTGCTTGCTGAGCCCGGACTTGGCCTCAGAAACCTTCTCCACCACCTCTGCCAACAGTTGGTGTTGTCTCTGGAGAAATTCCCCACTTTATACCACCCCTCCAATGCTGCTTGTGGAGCAACTCAGTCAAAGTCCTCTTCCCAGCTGCCACTCACACCTGGTCCTGCCTGTGCGCCACCAGGACGAGACTCGGAGGCTGGGCTGCCCGGGGAGTGGGAGCGTGTGGGAGCCTTGGGCACAGGGACTCACAAATCTGAGAGCAGAATTGTTTCCAAACGGCGGGCTCGGTTTCTTTGTGTCCTGCTATGCGGTCACATTTACAACCAACACCCTGGGTGTTAGTAAAATTATTGACCATGTTTACAAATATACCTCTGTTCTTTTTCTGACTTTCAGACACCCACAGCATCACTTGAAGCAAGTGGGAGTAACTTTCTTTCCAGAACCACCAGTGAGAGCCGTTTCACACACTATGGAAATCTCTGGGGCGCCGTTTAACCTCCCAGGGGGCATCCTGCGCACCCACGAAAACGACAGGCTGGAACTGAATTGCTGTTGCTGAGCATCTCTGGGTGGGTGTTAGTAACCTGCACATCTGTCTGTGAACAAAGGCTGACGTTCAGCATCCTCCCATCCCTCTCTCAGACTCTTCAATCTAGACTCTTCCTGGTCACCGACTCTCTTACTGACCATCAGATTTTAGACGTCACTGAACCATGAACAGGGAACATCCAGGTGAAATCCCCAGTGCCAAGAGCGGAACCAGCAGATCCGTAAGCCCACGTCTTTTAAACACTGCTGGAGTTGTCACGAGGTTTAAGTGAGCTACGGAAGAAGGGGGGGACAGTGTTAACAAGAAAGCCTTCCCCGGACGTGGAGCCCCATGCCAGGCCTGGTCACGGACGGGTGGCCGCACATCCTCTTCCCTGTGGCTGCATCACTTCCTGAGGTCGTCAAACTCCACCAAGTGCAGCAGCAGGTGTAACTAGAACTGCACGTTTCAGGCGGTTTTGAGAACTGGAGGCTACACCAGCCGACTGCGTCCCTGCCCGATTTCTTACTTCTCGGCTCTCAGGCATCTAGCAAATGCTGGCTGCTCGAGGGGGTGCTGAGCGCCCCCCGTGAACCCTGATTCATGCCTGGGAGAACTGAGCTGAGGAACCGGGGCGTCCTCTCTCGGCCGCCCCTCCCATCCCCAGGGGAAGGGACTTGTCGGAGGTCGGAGGTCACCCATCCTTAGTGGAAGGAAAGAAACTAAAGGCTCCGCCCCGTGCCCTGCCCTTCCTTCTGACAGTCCAGCGTCAAGGTCAGCAGCAGGTGGAGCGTTGGCCACAGCTACGGAAACACAGCTCGATGGCTCCCACCAAGGTCCGCATGATCCGGCGCCTCCATGTTTAACTGGTTCTCAGTGATACTGAGCTGTTTTCTCTACTTTTTATCTTTCTCTCCATCTTAACGAGAACATGAACGCAGGTGTCAGACAGACCTGGGACTGGGACTTACTTCCTGTCCGGGGTCTGTCCCTTAGCTGCGGGGTCACCAGGCAGGGTCCCCAGCCTCCCCGAGCCTTGGTCTCCTCATTTCGAGAATGAGGACAGTAACACAGGGTTGCCAGGACTGCTGTGACCTGATCCAGATTAAGCTCCTGGCAGGGAGGGTGACACGCAGTGACACTCAGAAAATATTAACCCTCATTACGGGTTTATCCCGAGGGCTTCAAGCTCCTGGCGAGATTCTTCTATGTGTACTAATCTGAAAACATGAACAGATATGCATTTTTCACCTTCCATTTCCTCTTCCCCTTACCTCGGCAGCCGTGGGAACAACCTTACGGCCGTCGGTTCCAGAGCGAGAAGCATCCACAGAGCATCTTCCAGAGCCGAAAACTGGCTCCTCCCCCCGTCAGCCCGGCTCAGCTCACGGTGGCCATGCATCTAATTCAGCTTAGCTAGTAATTAGTTTTGTATTACTTTACACGGTGGTGTTAATACTGATTACAGGGCCTGATAACTTTAGTAATAAATACAACCCAAGGCAGAAAATTACCTTTCTTTTTATTGGGGAAGGTTGAAGTCAGTGGAATGAGAAGCAAATTGCTTTCAGAGACGAAGCAGCTGCCTCATGTTGAGCATTTACAGCTTAATGCCCCCCTGGTGTCACGGTGCCTTCTGGTCCAGGGAGGCAGGCCCGCAGGGGAGATGGGAGCCCCCCTCTCCCGGAGCGCTGTTCGTGGCCCGGAGGCCGGCTGCCCAGGCAGTAGCCATCAGCAGTGCAAAGATGGAACAGACTCCGTGCGCTGGGAACTAACTGGCTCAGGAAGAGACCCCAGTGCTCCCCAAGCCCCCTGACACGCACTAGCACTCCAGCGTCCAGGGAAGATGTGGGCCCAAAGCTGGGGGCTGAGGGGCTGGGGCAGGTGGACAGGAAGTCAGCGGGGTCCAATGGCCCAAGCTTAGCCTCAAGCAGGTGACCAAATTCAGCTGTTTTATTCTCGTTAAATTTGTTCAGGGGAGTGGCTTGGGGTCTTCCACTGTAGAAGGAGCTGAATCTGAGGATGACAGAAGAGGTTTGAGGCGCTGGGCCTCAGTGGGACTCTGAGGGGGCTGACCCCACGCCAGCTGCTCTGTGACCCCTGCCCTGCCCGTGCACAGCACCCACACACCTCCCCCCGGAGCAGAGTCCAGGGTCTGCTCACATCTCTACTCAGGCGCCTAGACCAGCAAACAGCCCGTCAAACTTGGGGATGGAGCACACAGCAGTCACTCCATAAAGCCTGAAGGCGCTCAACAACCACAGTAACAGTTGGCACTCCAGGACGCTCTGTGCCGACTTACAGCTGGCGCCACATCAGGGTGTCGGGGGATGTTACATTGTTAAGAGAGGCCACACCCGGCCTGGGGTTCACGTAGCTAATGAGAAGGGCTCTACTTCATGCTTAAAATAAGTCAAGTTCTTCAACACACCTTTACTGAGCTCCGTACACCAGGGCCAGGTTTCCGGTCCCTCTCATGCTGCAGCCTCTGTGTGCAGCTTCCCTCCTGCCCACCTGTTCCTTCCCTGTCTTCCTGCCCCTGGCTCGGTGCTGGACCCAGGGGCCACCTTGGGACCCGGCTCACACCTCACTCCTCCGGCAACGCTTCCTCCAGCTCGAGAGGCAGAAACCGCTCCTCCCTCCGCCCCCATCCCAGAGTGCTCGGATAGCTCTTATGCCTCTACAGCAGATGATGACGGCAGAGCCCCGGGTCTTCCCACAAAGCTCGGCGGCCCAGACGCCATCGGGCATGGCTCGGACTCACTCAGCATCGTAAGCTCAGGTCTGACCAAGTTAAACCCGACCAGCTGGCCCCCGAGAGCTGCAGGTGGGAGGGACGGGTGAGTGAGCCACTGAAAGAGCAGGGCGGGGGTCTGCAGTGGGAGACACCTTCCAGAATCATCCAGTTTAATCCTCCTTGTTTTAAAAAGGAAGAAGTTCAGGCTGAGAGGTTAAGAGCCTCTCTCAAGGTCACCAGACAGTGCCTGCTGGGAGTGGGAGGGTCCGGGCAGCTGGGTTCAAGGTCATGGTACAGAGCTTCCCAGCCTTCTGAGGCCATCACATACAGGGGACACGCTTCCATCTGAATGGACCGCTGGGGTGGGCCAGAGCTGGGCCAGGAGCTCAGGCAGGTCCAGCACTGCCCCACCTCCCTCAGGACAGAGAAAGCAACTCCTCTGCACTCTGGCTGGGGAGCTCCCTATGATGCCTCTCAAGGAGCATGAAACGCCAGTCTTTCACTGAAAGTCGTGGAAGAGGACCAAGGAAAACGTCTTTCTGTCTGAGAACAAAGTTCAGCTGGGCCCACAAGCCTGGCGCATAGTAGGCCATCGATCAGCAGTTGGCATTTGATTGAGTGGCTCTTCGTAAGTGAGCTGTCAGGAGAACAGATGGCCCGGCCATGTGCTCCACTCCCCCGCCCGGCTGCCTGAATCCTTCAAGCAGCATCTGCGAAGCACAGGTAAAATCCATACGTTTCTGACTTGGCCCCATTACGATGCGTGCTCACCCACAAATACAGCGGCCATGGACGCTTGTGTCCCTGGAAAGGCCCTAAAAGTGAGGTGTGGCTGTGGGTGCAATTTATCTAAAGAGGGAGCGCAAAAGGGTGGTGGGCGACGGATTCAACCTAACTCAATCACCAACGCTCTGTTCTCCTTTTCCTAAAGCCCAGAGGGATCGTATTCCTTCACAAAGGTAAGTCACAAGATTCTTGGGTATGGATGTCCCCAGATAGCTCTCAGATTCAGAGGAGCCCTCCTCTGTCCCCACACCCACTCCCACCCCAGTCCCCACGCTAGAGGTCACTGCTACAGGTGAGAGGCACCTCGTCCAACCCTGTGGGGCTCACCTGGGCAGGACCAGGGTAGCCGGCCTCTCTGGAGCTGGTCCGAGCCCGCCACTCTCTGATCCCTTCTTAGACTTGAAATGCTTACAGCGATTTTTGCCAGCTGAGCCTCTGCCCCAGAATCCCGCTACAATTAGGGCTAAAAGGCCTCCCACGGAAGATTCTGAAAACCTAACCTCAGAGGCAGGCCCGGGGAGGGCAGGGCCACACTCGAGGGGGGAGGTGCCTCTTGGCTGCATTAAGGGACTCACTCCCTTGAGAGATCCCACAGCTCAGCTTCAGAAAGAAGAACCCCCCAAAGAAAACAACATCATCCCTTCCCGGCCCCAGGGAGGGCTGCGAGCCCGGGGAGCTGACCAGGGTGCTGAAGGGGACAGTCAGGTTGCAGGGTGAGGATGCAGGGGTGTGTGCAGGGGCTGGCACTAAAGTCAGATGGCCGGCGCCTACGGTGTGGACGGACAAGCACTTTCACCACTGAGACAAAGCTTCCAACTGAAGTTGAACCAAAAGTTTCTTCCAAGCACAGGGGGTCTTTAAAAACGTGCACAGAGGAACGCCTAGGGCGGAAAAGCATCTTGTGGTCTGGGAATGGAAGTTCAGAGTGCCTGGAATAAGAAGGCCATTAAGGCTTGGAGGGCCCTTGGGACCAGCCATCTCTTTCCCGAGACGTCAAAGTAAGGCACATGCTAATCAGAACCTGCCTGGCTCCCTTCTGCTCGTGTGTGCTCATGGCTGTGGGTGTGAGCATGTGTGAGTGTGCACGTGCATGCAAGCAACTGTCCCCCCACAGTGCACGAGCCCACCACTCACAAGGGCCTTCCCCACTGCCAGGAAAACTTCTCTCCCGGGGATGAGGCAGAGCCTCTCCAGGGGAACTGGCTGACTGTCGGGTGGCACCAGGGCAGCGGTCTCTAAGGGTAGGTGACAACAAAACCCTCCAGAGGCTGGGGGTGGGGCTGCACTTCCTGGGCAGAGCCAGAGAGCCAGCAAAGGCTTCAAGGCAAAACAAGGGAAGCTTGTTCCAGAGCCTTCTCTCCTGTGATCCACCTCTCTCTCTCTCTTCTCTCTTTTGTTTCCTCCTTTATTCTGAGAGGGAGGGAGGCGGGGAGGGAGAGAAGGAGGGTTGGGGCAGCTGGGGCTTGGGGCCAAGAGCTGGCAGCCCATCCACCTCCTGGACAAGCAGCTCCAAAGGACCAGCGTCTCTCAGCTCAGAGCGTGGCACAGTGGCACCATCCAAAGGGCATTTTAATGTCACTCCCGTGCAGCCTGGCTCCTGAAGCTGACAGACGCTTCCAAGCACCCTGGTGCCAAAGCAACACCCCCAGCCGGGCGCTCCCAGACAGCCTTCTCCTTCCCCCAGCCCTGCCAGCTCCGAAATGAATTTTTAAAATGGAGAACACCAGCCTGAGACAGGCTCTCTATTGATACATTGTTCAGGGGATGGCAAGCCTGCTTAAAATGCCCAGTGGTCCGCGCACACGCACACGGTGGCTTGCCACTCACACTTCACGCCGCGCATGTGGCCACAACCCCCTCAGCCCTCCACATTGAGCCCACAATACACCCCAGCCCCACACACAACGACCGCCTGCCCTTCCCTGTCTGGTCTCCACGGCACAATTCCCACTGCCTGGTTGGGGAGCCCCAAGGGCAGCCTTATACCCATAGGCGGGGATGCAGGATGCTCCAGAAGAGGGGTGCAGGGTGTGGGTGGTGGGAGTTAGGTCAGATCCACCTCTGAGAATGCCAGGGGCTTAGACACCCTGCTCCGTTTGTCTTCCCCCCAGATGACAACAGCAGCCAAATGACCCCCTCGTGCTACCCTTTGAACTTCTCAGCGGGAGTGGGAGGCTGGGGAGTCCTAGGAGAGAGGGGCAGCTGTGCAGCCCCGCTGAGTCAGGGCTGGGGGGTTCTGGGAGGCCAGCCCCAGTCTCGGGTCAGCCTGCACCCCTCCCTCCAACCCAGGTAGGGCCCTGGCTCCCTCCCTAACCCCGGAGCTCGGGCGCCCAGGCAGGGGGAGCGGGGCTGCGCGGAACCGCTCCCCGACTTTGCCGGGCTCCCTGGGGGCCGGGCGGGCGCCTTGCACGCAGGGAGGAAAATGGCGTTGGGTGCACGTACTTGAGTGAGTTCAGTGCCCATCAGGATGAGGAAGAGGAGGCTGAGGAGCTTCCGGGCCGGTTGCATGTCTCGCTGCCACCTCCAACGTCCTGGCATGCAGGGAGCCCTGGGTCTCGCCGGCCGGCGGCTGCGTGGACGCGGACGCGCTCGCGCTCCCGGCTCTGCTGGCTCCGCGGCGCCTGGCCGTGTCCCCGCGCCTTCAGCACCCGGAGCAGGCGGCGCGCGGGGTCTGCTGCGCGGAGCCTCCGCTCTGCATAGTGATCGCGTCCCGCGGTTCCGCGCGGTCCGGGCAGGGCTGGGCCGGGCGGGGCCGGCGGGCTGCCCCTCCTCCGCCCCTCCTCCTGACGGCTCCCGCGCCCCGCGGAGCGCAGATGCGCGGCTCGAGGCGGTGGGTGCCAAAAGTTTGCTGGGAAGGGAAGGGAAGGGGCGGGGGCGGGGTGGCGCAGAGGGACCCGGGCGCCACGCTCACGCGCGGGAGGGGGAGGGCGGCGGCGGCCGGCGGGGAAGCAGGCTGGGACAGGATGTGACATCAAAAAGGCGGGGGAAATTTAACTCGGAGAGAAAGCTCTTTCCTGACTGGCCTCAGCTGCTACGGGACTGCGGACCCCTGGGACCCGGGATGGCGGTGCAGGGGCGGCCAGCGCTGGGGACATGGGCCCCTAGAGCGGACCGAAGAGTGGAGTGTGGGAATGACAGCTGGGGGAGGATCTGGGGCGCGGGCCTAGGATCCAAAGGCTTGGAGTCTCCAGGAAGCACCGAAGGCAAAAGCTGCATGTGTCCTTAGAGGTCACCCTTCGATGAAGCTCAGACCAGGAAGGATGCTTCCAGGGGCAGGGTGGCGAGGATGGGCACAGAGCTAGACAGTAGGGCAGCTGGCCCGCTGACTGGCCCTTTTCTTGTCTTCCTGGGATGGTCAGCATGGGATGGAGAGGGAACAGACATTGCGGGCTACAGCTCCTATCCCGGTGCAGAGCGTGTGGCTGTGGGTCTGTCCTTGTGTTCATGGTCTGTATGCATACATGCGGGGTGGGTATCTGCAGGCCTGTAAGTGTCCCTGTGGGTCTGCACTGTGTGCTTGCGTTCACATGGATACAGAAGACACAGCTTTGCCCACTCAAGGTGCCTTCCTCGACCCCAGAACCTAGGAGAGGAGCTCACAAGCCAGCACTGTGGGCTTCCAGAACCCGCTGAGCCCTGCCTGTCCTCGTACTCCCAGGCCTGGAGATCAACCCCAGGAGGTATGGAGATGCCCTTCTCTCTCCCTGTCTCCGTGTCACCCTTGCTCTCCTTTCACATGTACGCCAAGCCGGAGAGCCAGGTCTCAGACCACAGGGAGTCTGTCCTGGGGACTGCACTTTGCATTTAAATTCCCCATTTTGCAGGGGAGAAGTCCCTAAGCACCTTAGTTTTCTGAGAAGCCAAAGTCGCAATAGGTATTTAGAAGCATCTCTCTTATTGTTTACTATTTAGTCTTTGGAAAATAAAATCTATAAGGAAAATATCTGGTGGAAAGAGGCTCCAGACCCAATAATCACAGAATGCAGGGCTGCAAAGGGGGTGTGGTGAGAACTTCTTATATCACGGATGGGGAAACTGGAGCCCTGGGGGGCGTAACTCAGAGGGGCTCACCCAGAGAGTTCCAGAGCAAGGGCCAGATGCCAGCTCCTGCCCCATCACCGTGCCACCCAGCATTGAGGAGGTGCTCTCTGGGCGTTGGGTGAAGGAGCTGGGCATGTGTACCTTGAGAAGAGAAGACGGCGGGTGGAGCGGCCATGGCCTCCCCTGAGGGGCTCTGCCATGGAGGAACTCTGTTCTCTGAGCACCAGAGGGCAGAGCTACAACCAGGGGACATGTTACTGGGAAGGAAAGAGGGGCTGGGCTTTTTGGTGAGGAGTGAGCTTCCCTCCCCTGGAGGCATGTAAGCAGAGAGAGGTCCTGGTGGTGAGCCCTCAGGTGGGGAGGACCCCGAGATGCCGAGACGAGGTGGTGCTGGAGAAAATGAAGGTGGAGCTGTGGGAGTTCCTTTTCTCTCTGCCACCCCCGTCTGTTTTTATCAAGCGGAGTGTCCTCAGTGTGAATGCTGGAAAGGTGTTTGTGAGCCCCTTGGCCCTTTGGCCCTTTGGCCTCCTGGTGATCGCCATCGAGACAGCAAGTGGTGGCGAGAGCACCGCACTGGGAGCTGGAGGGACTGGCTGTTGTCCAGGCTCTTCCGGGTGGCGGCTCTCTGAGCCTCAGTTTGCACTCCCATAGAATGGGAGTGAAGGATCCCAGCGCTGCATCTCAGAGGCTGTTGAGAAGATCAGATACAGGAAGAGGTGGGCACATTTAGAAACTTGAGAGAACGAGGAGGAAGGCACTGCGAGTCGTTGAGCGCCTTCAGGCCATCGGGCCCTCCACCTGAGTTTCTCCTTCAGCCTTCACGGTTCCCTGGGGTCCCTGCTGCCGTCCACGGTGTCCAGAAGAGGACAGAGGCTCAGGGAGGGACTCGACACACGCTGGAGCTGGGACACGAGCCCGGTGTTTGGGGTTTTGTTTCCAGAGACTGGGGAGCAAGGCTGTGGTGATTTCCTCAGGGGGACGGAGATCCAAGATCGAATTTTAGCAAGAATTGCTTTTATTTTAAAAAAGTCATACAACTGTCTGACCCAGCAATTGCACTTCTGGGTGTATACCCAAGGCATTGAAAGCAGCCTCAGACAGATATCTGTACACCCGTGTTCCTAGCCGCGTTATCCACAGCAGCCAAAAGGCGGAAACAACCCAAGTGTCCATCGACAGATGATGGATAAGTAGAATGTGGTATGTCCATACACGTTATTCAGCCTTAAAAAGGAAGGGAATTCTGACACCTGCTACAGCGTGGATGAGCCTTGAAGACATGGTGCTAAGTGAAAGAAGCCGGTCACAACAGGACAAAGACTGTACGATTCCAGTTAACAGGAGGGACCAAGAAGAGACAAATTGACAGCGACTGAAAGTACCAAGAAGTTACCAAGGGCTGCAGGGAGAGAAGATGGGCAGTGTTCCTTGATGGGGACAGAATTTCTGTTTGGAGTGATAAAAAGTTTTGGAACTAGTGGTGATGGTTGCACAATATGGCGAATGCAATTAACGCCACTAAGTTGTACACTTAAAATGGCTAAAATTTTAGCATATGAATTTATATGTATTTTGCTGTATATATGTGATTTTTACCACAATTTAAAAAATAATAAAGTAATATACCAAAAGTCATTGAGTCGTATACTTCAAGAGGATGAATTGTGTGGTATGTGAATTGTATCTTAATAAAGCTATTTTTAAAAATTATACAGACATTATTGTATTGCTTAAAAAAATTAAAATCCAAAGAGGAATGTAACAGCAGCAACAAGAGCCCCCCACCCAGAATAACCCGTGTGGTCACTGGGGGTCACCATGCAGATATTTTTGTGTGCGTGTGTGCAGAGGAAGGATAACGAAGAATATAGGGCTGTGTCCTCCACAAACCAACTTCCGACCCCGTGACTGTGGGCACGTCACCCTCTGTGCCCCCACCTTCTTGGAGGGGAGTTGACGGGCCCAGCCCGACCTGCCAGCTGATGGAGCGAATAACCCCAACATGAGAAATGCCGAAAATGGAGCCTGGCATGCATGGCACAGCACTGGAAACAAAGAGGACAGGCAGGCTCGTGGTGAAGATGATCAACACTCTGCCGTGAGGGAATGAGGTCATCCCTCACAGGCTTTGCCACTTAGGATCCTAGACTGTCCTCAAACTTAAGAGAGGGATGGGAAACCAAAGCAAAACTGGAGAAATTGCTAGTAAAAGCCCATTTATCTTCACCACACAGAATGTTATCTCCTAGGAGAAGCTTCCAACAGAAAGAGAGAAAAGTTTGTGTCGACCGCTAACCATTGGGGTCAGACATATTTCCATTCTCACCATGTTAACCACGTCCGATATGAAAGATGGGAGATTTTCGCCTCCTCTTCCTCTGGCCTCCCCTTTGCCTTCCCCGAATTTTTGGTGTTTATATTATTTTTACATTGACGGGGTTTATGATATTTACATGCACTCCTGCAACCAATATCTCTCATGGGTTGGTGCTAGTTCTGGATTTACGTGGATCCGATGCCACTCCTGGGCCAGCGCCTCCTGAGTTCTTCGCTTCCATTCCCCGCTTTCAGGTTGGCTGAATTCTGGGTTCTACGGCCACAGCCAGCGGCACTGCCACACCTCTCTGCTGGCCAATTTAGATTCTTGTCTTTCTTCTTACCCCACCGGCTTTCATGTGGGAAGTCATGAAGAGCCCCAGATTGGTGGCCTCTGCCTCCTGTCCCTCCACGCCAGCCCTGAGCCCCCGAGCTGTGCTGGGACGTGACCCAGTGGGTACAGAGCCCTCAGATGCCACTTTGTTCTTCAGCTTGTACAGCAGGTCCCAGGGTATGCCCGCCCCCCGCCCCCCGCCCCCTGCTGTCCTGCTGATGGAACTCGGGCCAGCGAGTGCCCCAAAAGGAGCCGAGTTCCTGCCGAAGCTCCTCTGGGTGCCACCAAATCGATACGCTTCGAACTCCTTCAAGACAAGCCTCCTTCCACCGCCAGCCTCATTACGATGTGACAGCATGGTTGCCAAGGCAACGGCACTAACTCTCCCCTCTCCTCTCTGCAAATTTCCCAGCAAACGCGGCCCGAACCCACGTGAGTTGTCCGGCCGCCTGTGCTCAGAGCCGGCGGGCTGCCTGGCTTCACCCTCCTCCCTGTGCTGAGCGGAGCACCCTGCACAGCCTCCCCAGCCCTGGGCCTCCACTTCCTTCTCAGCCTCCCTGCCCCCCACCGGCCCCCTCATAGTCCTTGTTAAACTGACTCTGGTGAATGACAGGTGTTGACTGAGAACCCACTGTGTGACAGGTGGGGCCAGCAGAGGGCTTCCTGGGGGCTTCAGGCGCCGATGGTGACGGGCTCACACCCAGGACTCAAGACTGCCTCCCCTCATCAGCTCTGGGAACTTGTGCCTGCCTGCCACTGGCTTCTAACCTTAAGAAGTCACCAGGAGGGAAAGGGCAGCTGGTCCTGCACAGCTGCTGGCCTGCCTCCTGGACGTGGTCACTGTCATTGCATAGCTGGCGGTCATGGCAGCAGAGAGCTCACTGCCTGGACCATTCCCAGCCCTACTGTGCGTCCAGCCTGTGCTAAGGGCAGGCCCATCTTCTCTCAGAAGCCCCAGGGCCTTAGGGGATATGACGCTCACGCCGTCCTTTGCAGGTCTTCCTCAAGAAGCCAGCAGCACTGGGACCTTTGCTCCGCTGGCTCCAGTCACCTCCCCTGTGGCCACCCCTCCTCCTTGTCCAGCTGGGATTCCAGGAACCATCCTGGGAGCCACTCTCAGCCGCCAGCAGCTGGCCTTCCCCCCCCCCTCCCACTCCTGTGTGGCCAGCTGGGCTGTATGGTCACCGCCGTGCAGTTCGGTCCCACTGGAACTCGTGACCTCCCTCCTGAGGGCACCCGGGGCTCCCAGGAGTCCTTCCTCAGCCCCCAGCTCCCATTCTCCTGGCCACTCCCACACGCATGCTGCCCTCCCCACACTCTGTCCACAGCCGGTAGCGCGATTCTCATAGCACCGAGGAAATCGGGCTCTCAGAAGAGCCACCACGGGCCAGACACGGCTCCACACGCTCTACTCCAGCCCCCGGATGCAGCCAGTGCCGCCCGATGCGGGCCTCATTGAGCTCCTAACCCTGCAAAGGTCATTGCTTACCTTGTCCTGTGATGTCCTCTGTCATGAGGCCCCATCACCTTCCTAATCTTGCCCCTCCCTCTCCCCCAGCTCAGTCCTCTCTGGCTGCACCGTCTTCCTTGCTTTCCTGGGACACACCGAGGGCACACCTGCCTCAAGGCATTTGCACTTGCTGTTCCCTCCTCGGGAACTCTCTTGTCCTGACACCCGCGTGGCTCCCACACTGGCGTCACTCAGGCCTCAGCTTATTGTCACCTTTCAAGGAAGCCTTTCCCTGAGCTCCTGATGTGCAGGGCATCTTCGTCTGGCCCAGCTTTCTCCAGCCCTTGACTTGCTTTTTTTCTTGGTTCTTTTTCCCATCTGGCATAATATGTATTTATTTTTTCTCTCTCTCCCCCACTAGAGCACACTGAAGGCAAAGCAAATTATGTCCTTTTTGGGACTGTATTAGTGTCCTGTGGCCACCATAACCAATGACCACAGACTCAGGGCTTAAAGCAATAGACTCTTACCCTCTCCCGGTCCTGGAGGCCACAAGTCTGAGACCAAGGTGCCGTCAGGGCTGAGCTCCTCCAGAAGCTCTGGGGGAAGAGCTTTCCTGCCTCTTCCCGCCCCTGGAGGCTCCAGGCAGCCTTGGCTTGTGGCCACATCCCTCCAGTCTTCAAGGTCAGCATCTTCAAACTCTCTGCCCATCTTCATATCATCCTCTCCTCTGTGTGTGTCAAATTTCCTCGGGCTCCCTCTTGTAAGGACACTTGTGATGGCATTTAGGGCCACCCTAGATAATCCAGAGTGATCTGTCCCCATCAAGATTCTTAACTTGATCACACTTGCAAAGACCGTTTTTCCATGGAAGGTAATGCTCACAGGGGTCAGGGAGCAGGATGTGGACAGCTTTTGGGGAGCCATTTTTCAGCCTACAGCAGAGACAGAAAATAAACAAGCAAGCAAATGAAAGAACTTGGTAAATATTGATTGTGGCGAGTGCTGTGAAGTTAATAAATAGGATGCTGGGCCGAGAGTCACATGGAGAGGTGGCCGGGCCCTTGGAGGAGCCTCAGAAGGAACCCAGGAAGGGGAGGGGAGCATCCTACAGAGGCTGGGAGAGGGTGAGACCTGGTGACTTTGGGGAAAGAGAGAGAAGGCCCGCGTGGCTGGTGCGGGCAGAGGTGTGGGGAATGGAGATGGCTTGGCAGCTGTGGAAAGGCCCTTAGACTTGGCTCTCGTTAAGAGGCAGCCAGCAGGGTTTTAGGAAGGGAAGTGGCAAGGCTGATTTGCATCTTGAGACCTCCGGTCTCTGTGGAGAATGGAGCAGGGGAGCCAGAGGGAGACCATGGCGGGCTCTTGTCCTGGGGCCGCGGAAAGGAGTCACATGACAGATGAGCGGCCTTGGCTGAGCGTGGTGGTGGTGCCAAGGGAGACGTGTAACGGGTGGAGGACCTTGTTCTGAGAGATGGAGACAGGATGTGCCCGTGGCCAGGGGTGGGGTCGGGGACCAGGATCCTCTAGAAGTGTTGGTTTGGGGCTCCAGGTGGGTCATGGGCTTCCACTGCATGGAGGACACGCAGAAAGAAATGAGTCAGGAACTCCGTGTCGGGTGTCGTAGGTGTGAGAAGCCTGGCAGGAGATGCCGAGAGGAGAAGCCAAGTAGCATGCTGGTGGGGCCATCTGCCGTCCAAGGGCATGACCACAGGTGGAGGGGGACGGCTGGAAGAGGCAGCCCCCGGGGACCCGATGGGCCTCCCCAGCAGGGAAGTCATACAGACCACGATGCAGAGACTGGCAGAGCATGAGTCGTTCACCCCTCCTTGGGGAGAAGCGGGAGCTGAGGGCAGAGGAGGGGTCCTCCACAGAGCCCAGCCCCCAGTCCAGGGTCGTGAGGCAGCCCTGGGAGCAACTTAGCCTGCGGTCCCTAGGACATCCTTGGTGGGGTCCTGGGCTGACGTGGCGCCCTGCAGCCTGAGGGCACTCAGCAAGCAGGGTGGAGGGCTCCAGGTAATGGGCTAGCCCTCCTGCCTTCCAGAACCAGTGAGAACCTGGGTGGAAGGCCCCGTACCTGCCCAACCTTGAGGCCAGGGCATGCCATCCGTTGTCGCTGTGGGGCTGGGTCCCAGCTCAACGGCCCCCGCCTCTTGCCCCAGAGCTAGACCAGATCCTCGGCCCGGGGCCTGGCTGATTTCTGGGGCAGGGTTCCCAGACAGGGGCAGCCTGCCAGGTGCTCAGGTTTCTTCCTGGTGGAGGGAGAGGGAAAGGATGGCCCAGTTATTAAACCTTCTGTGCATCACAGTGCTGGGTACCCGCCCTGCAGAGTATGCTCACTGCCTCTGTGTTTAAGCCACGCTCCCTCCACCTTTGCACAGGGCGGACACCGAGGCCTGAAATGCTAGGCGCCCTGCCCCGGGTGGCGGCAGAGCTGCAGTTTTGCGGGTCCAGGGCCCCACTCACCCACCACACGGCCTTGCTGGGATTAGGCTCTGCTTTGATCTTGTACCCTTCTCCCAGAGCTGGAGACCTGCTTCCGAATTCCAATCTTGTAGCCAACAGCCATCAGGGGACACACAGATGGTCGGAGAGCTACCACTTCCTAACCAGTTACCCTGGGCCAGCCCTGGGCCATGCTCTTCACAGCCCTATTTCTCTCCTGCTGTTGCCTCATTTTACATATGGGGAAACTGAGGCAGAAACGAGGGAAGTCGTTGGCTCAGGGTCCCAGGGCCTGGATGTGGCAGGGACTGCCTGAAAACTGGACCCCCAGGATCCGGAGCTGGGCTCTCCCCTGCCCGGCTGCCCTGCCTACAGCTGCCCCCCACCCGCCCCCAAGAGGGGCCCCACTTGGACCCTGAACGTATATCTGCAGAGATGCACTCTCTCAGATGTCTGAGGCTTCCTCTGCTGGTGCAATCTGAGGACAGAGACATAAAATCAAAGGCTATTAATGCACTGGTGAAGGGGGCTCGTTTAGAAAGAAAGGCAAAGGAGACAAGACACGTCCATTTCCATGATCTCTCGAGCTAGCATTTTGTCAGCAACAACAACAAGAAGAATTGGAGATAGCCTGTGCCAAACCTGCTGTCTAGGAGACATCACTGACAGCCTTGGCCGTTCCAACGCGTGGACATGGAGTAGGTAACCGCTCGACCTCCACGCCCTTTTCTAAAAGTCCTTGCTTTGGTGAGAAAGCTTCACTTAAGAAATTTGGGCTGTGGGGCCGGCCCCGTGGCCAAGTGGTTGGGCTTTCGTGTTCTGCTTCCGCGGCCTGGGGTTCACTGGTTCAGATCCTGGGCACAGACCTACCCACCGCTCTTCAGACCATGCTCTTGTGGCGTCCCACATAGAGGAACCAGAAGGACTCCCAACTAGGATATACAGCTATGCACTGGGGCTTTGGGGGGGAAAAAATAAGAAGAAGACTGGCAACAGATGTTAGCTCAGGGCCGATCTTCCTCACCAAAAATAATAAATAAATAGTTAAAGAAAAGAAGTTCTGACTGCTGCATGAAGTGGGAGGAACTGAGACTGGAAAGGGGGCACTTTCAGGGCCCCAGAGGAAGGAAGGGTTCGTCAGAGGCCTCCCCGGAGTTTCTGTTCCATAAGTGATGGTTCAGAGTTTCCAGGGAGGAACTGAGACATGCAGGAGGGGCCGGCACCATCTGAGGCTGCAGAGGAGGTCTCTGGTCATTTTTCCCGTGGTTGCAGCACAAGCAATTATTTCACCCGCAAGTGGAGGCTGGTTTACTTCTTTTCAGGTCTGTATGCTTTTATTTCTCTGTCGTCCTTTTACTGGAGGTTCTGGTAACTTCCAGTAAACATCGAATAGGAGTGGCAGGAGTGGGAATCCTTGCCTTGTTCCTAATCTTTGGGGGAGAGCATGCACCCCCACCTATGAAGCTAGCTGTAGCTTTCACATAGCTCCCCATTAAGGTTCTCTGTGCTTAGTTCACTGAGAGTTTTATTATAATTAGATATTTAATTTTGTCAAATGTTTTTTCCGTATCAATTGCAATGATCCTATGGTTTTCCTCCTTTATTCTGTTAATAGGATACGTTACGTTGATCGATTTTCAGATGTTAAACCGTCCTTGCATTCTGAGATAAACCCTTCTTGCTCAGAATGTATCAAGCTTTTCCTACGTTGCTAGATTTCCTGAGTTGCTAACATTCTGTTAAGGACTTTCATGTCTCTGATCATGGGGAATATTGGTGTGTCGTTGCAGTTGTTTTTTTCTTGTAATGTCTTTGTCTGTTTGGGTCTTAGGACGATGCTGGCCGCATCAAACAAGTTGGGAAGCTTTCCCTCCTCTTCTGTTTTCTGGAAGGGTTTGTGCAAATTTGACATTACTCCTTCTTTGACTGTTTCGATAGAATTCACCAGTGAAACCATCTGGGCCTGGAATTTTCCTAATGGGAAGGTTGGTTTGCTGTTACTAAAAAACTCATTTTAAAAAATAGCTATAAAGATATTCAGATTATCTCTTTCATCTAGTGTAAATTTTGGTGAGTAGTATTTTTCAAGGAATTTGACCTTTTAAACAAAGTTGTCAAATTCGTTGGCCTACATTTTTTCATGATATTCTCTTGTTAAGTTTTTAATGTTGAATTTATTGGCATTAAGTTAATTATTTCTGACATAAGAAATCTAAAGCTATAAATTCCCCCCCAGCACTACTTTAATTGCATCCCATAAATTGTCATATGTTGTATTTTAATTACCGTTCAATTTGAAGTATTTTCTAATTTTTCTTGTGAGCTCTTCCTTGAGCATGGGTTATTTGGCATCCATATGTTTGGGAGTTTCCTATACATCTTACTATTATTGGTTTCTAATTTAATTCCATTGTGGTCAGGGAACATGCTCTGTCTGACATCAATTCTTTCAAATTTCGTTTACTTCTTCTATGGCTCAGAATATGGTCTGTCTTGGTGAGCAGACCACATGCACTTAGGAAGAATGTGCATTTTCAGTTGTGGGCTGTGGTGTCTGAAACGTATCAATTATGTCAAGGTGATGGATGGTGTCGTTCAGCTCCTCTATGTTTTTTTTTTTTTAAAGACTTGCACCTGTGCTAAAATCTGTTGCCAATCTTCTTCTTTTATTTTGTTTCTTCTTCTCCCCAAAGCCCCCCAGTAAGTAGTTGCATATTCAAATGTAGGTCCTTCTAGTTGTGGCACGTGGAATGCTGCCTCAGCACGGCCTGATGAGTGGTGCCATGTCCGCACCCAGGATCCAAACCAGTGAAACCCTGGGCCACCAAAGCAGAGTGCACGAACTTAACCGCTTGCCCTCGGGGCCGGCCCCTCCTGTACGTTTTTATTGACTTTTTTCCTGCGGCTCCTCTATCATTTTTGGGAGAGGAGTGTTAAAATATTTTACTGCTATTGTGGAGCTGTTTTTCTTCCTTCAGTTCTGTCAAGGTTTGCTTCGTGGATTTTGAGGCTCTGTTATTAGGTGCACACCATTTACGATCGTTTTGTCTTCCTGATGAATTGACCCTTTGACCTTTATGAAATGTCCGCCTTTATCTTTGGCAACAGGCTTTATCTCGGAGTCTATTTCATCTCATATTAACAAAGCCACCTCAACTTCTCTTCCTTTCTCTTTGCATCGTACATATTTTCATCCATTGACTTTCAACTTGTTCTTTTCTTTATATTTAAAGTGTTTCTCTTGTAGACAGTAGAGAGTGGAGTCTCATTTTTTTTTAATCCATTCTGACAAACTCTGCCTTTTAACTGGAGCCCTTCCTTGATTAATGTTTAGATGTACTGTTTAGATTTGTTTTCTGGTTTTTGTTTGTTACTGTTGTTCCTTTTCTACTTTCTTTTGGATTGCTTGACTATTTTTTAAAAATAATTCCATTATAATTTGCCTCTTGACTTTTGAGTTACGCGTCTTTGCGTTGTCACGTCAGTGGTCACTCAGGGATTACCATATACGTTCCCTAATTTTTCACAGTCTGCTGGGGTTAATGTTGCACCAGTTTACAAACTACGGGTCCATTCACATCCTCCTCCTTTATGCCGTTGTTGTCAAATGTGTTACTTCATGCACATTATAAACCCCAAAGACGACGTCCACTTTTCGCTTTAACCAGTCATAAGTGTTCTCAAGAAATTAAGGGGAAAAGAGTCGCTTTCTGCTTACCTGTCTGCCCGCCACTTCTGCGGCTCTTCCTTCATCCCTGAAGATGCCCCTCCCACCTGGCATCGTTACTCCCCTAAAGGGAACCCGCTTTAGCGCTCCTTGCTGTGTAGACCCTAGGCAGGATTCTTTTTGTTTTCCTTTAACTGAAAATGCCCTGATTCTTCACTGTTGCAGCTACTTTAACTGGATGTGGAATTCTGGGTTGGGCGGGTGCTTTCTCTCAGGACTTTAAGGACGCTGTCTCAGACGCTGTGCATCTCATTGTGTTTCTTCCTCTCTTCTCTTTACATTGTATGATTTCTATCATTCTATACTTAAGCTCACTGATTCTTTCTTCTGTCATCTCCAATCTACCGATTAAGCCCATCAGGTGAATTCTTACTTTTTATTCATGATGTTTTATTTTTCAGGTCTAAAATTCCCATTTGGATACCTCTTCTATTTTTTATTTCTCTATGTGATTTTTTATCTCTCCATTCATAGTGAGGGTATTTTCTTTTCCCTCATTGAGCATAGTCAAAAATGGCTGTCCTCAGATGTTAGCTCAGGGACAATCTTCCTCAAGCAAAAAGAGGAAAATTGGCAACAGATGTTTGCTTAGGGTTGGTCTTCCTTACCAAAAAAAAAAAAAAAAAAGGCTGTCTTTACCTAGTAATTCCAGCATTTGGTGCATCTCAGGGTCTTTTTCCTTGTAAATGAGTCACATTCTCCTTACTCTCCAACTGTGGAATGCTTTTGGAAACTATTATTACTTTGTTGTGAGACCCTGGACTCTGTCATATTGCTCCAAAGGGTCGGTATTCCTAACAGGAGTTTGCTTGGCCGGACCCAAATGGTAAACTCTGTCGCCCTGTGGACGTCAGGAGCCCGAGTCTCAGCTCAGCCTGCTTTCCATCTGCCCTACCCACGCACTTCAGGGTCCCTCAGAGTTCCAGGCAGAGCTTTTACGTGGAATGTGGGCCCCTCCTTGGCTCTCTCGTTTTCTGGGTGCCAGCCCCGCCCCGCTCTCCAGCATCCCTGCTTACCCGGGGCTCCTTCCCACGCTCCCTCAGCCAGAAGGATGGCAGGTTCTCCCGTTAGCGTTCCCGCTGCCCGGCACGGCCCCGTGACCACGGCAGCCCTGTGGACACAGCTGCGGACACGTGAGACTCAGCCCACGCACTCGGCCTCCACGTCCTGCATCCTGCCCCACAGCTGCCTGCTTCAGCCCACTCCCCAGAGCCTTCAGCTAATTGTCTGTATTTTGTCCAGCATTTACAGTTGGTTTTTGCGAGAGGATCGGTTTATTAATTCATCTGCACTGGAAATGGAACCCTGACGCCATTTCTTTCTTTTAGAATCGCTTACCACCTGGAGGTGGGGGAGGCTGTGCTTGTCCCAAACGCAGCCAATTCTGGTCCCTTTATGTCTACAGGTCGACCTTACACTTTTCTCTCCTCCAGTGTTTTCTTGTTGGCTCCAGAAGTCGCTAGGTGGTACTTTGAATATTCTGTCTGGAAACTCCTCAGGCAGTTCACTGAGTTCATCAAGTTTATTTCTCCACGAAACCACAGG
Source organism: Equus asinus (assembly GCF_041296235.1). Taxonomy (NCBI): domain Eukaryota; kingdom Metazoa; phylum Chordata; class Mammalia; order Perissodactyla; family Equidae; genus Equus; species Equus asinus. The sequence goes on from NC_091799.1 coordinate 12,150,801, forward strand.
CGGCAGTGGCACCAGCCTTTCTGCTCCAGCACAGCAAGGCCTCGAGGCCTCCAGCGGCATTCACACACTTCCCTTTAAACCTTGTCGTCAGCCTCCGCAGGTCCGTTTACTGTCCACTAGCACTCTCACGGACCTTTGGTCTTGACCAAACGTCTCCTCGTTGCTTCTCCAGCTTCCTCCAGCCACCTGGTGTCAAAGCCAACGTCATATGTTTTAGGTTTGGGTTATGGCAGTTTCCCCACTTCCGGGAACCGTGCTCTGCCCTGGGACCTATCATGCTTAACAAGACACCTCAACTTTGTGCTTAAACAACAACAATTATTTACTTTGCTCACAAATTGACCTTTTGAGCAAGGCTTCTGCTCCCGACAGCATCAGCTGGGATGGCGTGAAGGCTGGAGAAGACCCGTGTGCTGGGGGCTGGACTTACCTGAAGTCTCGTCAGTCACATGCCAGCCATTGATGCTGGCTGTCAGCTGGGACCACAGCTGGGGGTGCTGTCGGCCAGGGTACCTACACCTGGCCTGTCCATGTGGCTGCCTGGCTTCCTCCCAATATGGCAGCTGGGTGCGAAGGAAGGCCATCCACGAGGACAAGTAGAAGGAAAGGCAGGGCATCTTGTGACTGGCATCGCTTCCTCCGTCCCCTGGTGGTTGGGGCAGCAGAAAGTCTGTCTGTGTCCAAGGAGAGGAACCACAGGCTGGGCCGTGAGATGAGAGGAGGGAGCCAGCATGGTGGAGGAGGAGCGTGGGGGAGAGGAGATCATGGACTGGCCGGATCTGGAAAATACAGTCTGCCACAGGGAGCATCTGATGAACGAGCGAGTGTTAATAATGATAACGGATAAGTGACTATTCTGTCTTCTGCTTTAGAGCGCTCAGATCGGATTGTCCAAAACAGTTATTTTTCTAAACACTTATTTGATTTGCAGCATTGTGCTAGGTACTATTCAAGGTTGCTGTTCTTCAACTAATCCTCATAACCATTGTCATTATATAAAGCAGTGCTCACATGGTAATTACGGTGTGCCAGGCCCTTTTACAGGGCTTTAGAGGTATGAACTCATTTAGTCTGGTACCCGCCAACTGTCTCTGAGAAGGACAAAGCATGCATTCCGGAGTTCGAGGTCTGATAATCTTGCAACTGAGGAAAGATCCCCACACGTGCCTCGAGATTCATTTTCTCTCCACCACTGCCTGGCTCACCACCCTCCTTTCTCCTTCATCCTCCTGAGTGTCCGGCCCCCTGGGTGGTCTGGTGACCCCAAGCATGCAGGCCTCAGTACAACTGGCCCAGGGTTATGGGGCAGCAGGGGGAAGAGCTGTCACAAGGCTAGGCCCCTCTCAAGTTTGGGACGTGAGGTGAGAGGGCACAGAGAGGGCAGGCCAAGCATCAGTGGGAAGGCAGGGCAGGGGCCTCTGTGGCGGGTCATTTAGTTGAAAATATCTAGATGATTTTTTCCCCTCTCTAGAATACTGCTTTGATTCGGAACGAGAGTGGCCCAGATCTTTTTGCGTCCGCCGGAAGTGAAAGCATCAGCGAGCTGTGGCGGGCGGGCCATCCCTGACTTGCTCAGCATGGGCCCAGTGCCTGGGATCTGGAGCAGGTGCTGGCAAAGGCTTCTGAACAGACAAACACACATCAGTAGGCAAGACCCGTGATGGTCACATGGGCATCCTTTAACCCTGCAGGCGGTAGTTTGCTGAGGACCAGGAGCATGGGCACATCTCATCTCTCATCCCGCCCAGTCCTGACCTGGGCAGTGGTCCCGTCATGGTCACCTAAACCCCTGCAGTGAACTTCAGGACTTTCCCGGCCCCAGTCTCTCCCACATTAAGTCCATCCTGCCACCATGTCTGCCATACGAGTGGTCTTCCTGCCACACTGGTTTGCATGTCTTGCTCTTCACTTCAAAACCCCACATTATTCACTGAGTCCACAGATAAGGGCCCACCTCCACACCAGGAACCTGATCTCCGGCCCTCCTGTCTTGGCGTGAGTGGAAGGGCCACCTTCCTCTACCAAGGATTGGCTCCGTGGGGTCTGGGGACACCCACATGGCAGATCACGCCCGTGTCACCTACAGCACGGTTGCTGTGCACCCGGGGACGGCTTCCTGCTTTCTGGTCACAGAGAGTCTGCGGTTTTCTCGGCTTTGCACATGAACCAGAAGTAGAGGTGGGGGTGCTAGCAGCGATGGTGGGGCAGTGTGGGGCTTGTAGTCAGGCCGGGCAACGGTGCCTCACAAGGATTTTTTCCCAGTCAGTCTGTCATGGACACGACGTGAGGAGAGGTTTATGGACAGGACTGATTTTATTCCTGGAAATGGGAGTGGGGTTTGCACGAAATCCCCACACGATTCTGCCCAGGCCCGAGCCGAGCTGAGCTGAGCGGAGATGGAGGTGGAGATGGAGATTGAGATAGTGATGGAGGTGGAGGTGGAGATGGAGGTGGAGATGGAGATAGAGGTGGAGATGGAGATTGAGATAGTGATGGAGGTGGAGGTGGAGATGGAGGTGGAGATGGAGATAGAGGTGGAGATGGAGATTGAGATAGTGATGGAGGTGGAGATGGAGATGGAGGTGGAGGTGGAGATGGAGATTGAGATAGTGATGGAGGTGGAGATGGAGATGGAGGTGGAGGTGGAGATAGAGGTGGAGATGGAGATTGAGATAGTGATGGAGGTGGAGGGGGAGATGGAGATGGAGGTGGAGATTGAGATAGTGATGGAGGTGGAGGGGGAGATGGAGGTGGAGATGGAGATTGAGATAGTGATGGAGGTGGAGGTGGAGGTGGAGGTGGAGATACAGGTGGAGATGGAGATTGAGATAGTGATGGAGGTGGAGGGGGAGATGGAGATGCGGGTGGAGATGGCAGTGGCCAGATCTCCCTTCTGCAGACAGTGCAGCCAGACTGACTTTCAGATGAGCGTCTCCCCAGGATCCAGTTTCCAAGTGCTTACTCAGGGAGCAATGGTTAATTATGTGATACACTGTGTTTTGTTACAGAGGAAGAGTATTGATTGAACAGCGCAATTCTCTTGGCAGGTACAGGTCAATCCATCCCCGTTTGCTGCCACATGGGGCAGCCATTCTTTTAACAGGCAGTGTCCTTTATCAGGGCCCCTCTCCCCCAGTTAGGGAGCTGCTGTGGAAATGCAGGCATCCCGCGTTTTGTGGGTCAGTGGGCTTTTCTCCTTGTCTTTTCCCTGAGCACCTTTCTCTGCAGGCAGCCTCTCGCTCTCCAAACAGCAGAAGAAAATAGGTCCTTTAATTACCCATCCAGACAAATTTTGGAGTGTGAAGAGAGGCAGTGAAACGAAACGTTTCGTACTCAGGCAAGTTCCCATTGAAATTGATTTTTCAGCTCTTACGACGGCGTGTGTAGCTGTGGAAATGCGGGATGGCTCAGCACGCCGGGAGAATGGAGGACGCCCGCACCGCGCTCGGCCTCGCTTGTCGGCCAGTTGCATTTCTCAGGGTAGGTCTGCGTTTGGGTCGTCCCCTTGTCCGTGTGGGTGCTCATTAGGCATCCGCTGTTTGCTGCCGGTGCATGCTAATCCCTCTGCTGTGCCTGTCCGCCTGCGTGCCCCTGCACGGAGCTGCGATGCCACCGAGGGGGCCTTGTCGTCTTTGGTGAGCTGATAGCCCCCTCCAAATTCCAGTGGGCCTCCGCCCTGCTTCAGATTAGCTTAACCCGTTCCCTCTGTCCCCTCTGGGTCTTGGCCGCAGGGAATGGCGAGAGTGTGGCACCTTCCAGGTGAGGGAGAGACGTGAGGCACAGGTGCATGGGTAAGACTACACTGTTCGACCGGGAGTAAGGGCATCCTTATTTCCAGGGGACATTATCCAACCATCTTCCAAAGAGTCAAGTCAACACTTCCTCCAAAACCTCATGGGCATGCTCCAGTCACACGTGGGATCACTAATTCATGTTTCTGATAAAATTATCGAACATTTCTCCTGACATTTAAAAGCCATTTGTACATCCTTTTCTGTTAACTCTTTGTTCATATACTTTTCCTATTTTTCCTATCGAGTTCTTGGTTCTTCGCTGCAGGATTTGTGAGAGAACTTCAGTGTTGAGGAAACTAAGCCTTGGTCACTTGTCGAAAGCACCTTATTCTCTGTTTACCATTTGGCTTGAGACGTCGTCTGCTGTGTGAAAAGACTGCATTGTTGTGATAGGGTATTTACCCATCTTTCTTTCATGGATTCTTGGTTTCTGGCCCACTCCACTCGAAGATTATATTTTACAAAATCTGTTTCCTTCTAGTAAGATCATGGTTTCATCTTTTAGGGTTAATTCCTTACTCTTATGGAATTTATTTGGGTGCAGGGAGTAAGATGGGGACCCGTTTGAGCCAGTTTGTCCCAACTCACGGAATAAGCCAAGCGTCTCCCACGGGCTGGAAACACCCCTTTATTGTGGATCAGCTTCTGGGTATTGGATCTCCTTTCAGGATGCTGGTCCCCTTCATGGGTCCATTTGTCTTTCCGCCTACCAGGCCCACGCCGCTGGAAGCCCTGTGGCTCTAGGGCTTGTCATGCCTGATGGGGCCAGGGCTGTGCCCTGCAGGGGACTGTGTAGCCAGAAGCCCATGTGTTCTCCCTGGTGCATGGGGACGTCCTGGGCGGGGAGAAGCTGGGCTGTTCCACTGTCCCCACGCGGGCTGTCCAGGTTCAGTCTGCAAGGATGAGGCAGTTGTCAGGAGCTAAATAGTCCTTTCCTTGGAAGACAGCTGCAGGCCCTAACCAGCCTCCTCGCCCTGCCCTCCGTCTGCGCCCTCGGCCGGCCTGCACTCGGACGCCAGCCCCTGATGGCTGAGAGCCTCAGCCGGGACACCGAGGAGCTGCAGCCCAGAGGGTCTCCTGCCCTCCTGGCCAGGTGCCCGCTTCCCTGCTTCAGGCCAGCATGACCGCTTTGTCCCCCTCAACCCCTGCCCATCCCATGTTCCAGGCCCTCAAGTGACCAGAAAATCTCCGTTAAAAGGACAGCGAGGGCGTCTCAGAAATGCCCCAGGGTGAGGTTTCAGGCCCTGGGCAGGCAGAAGGGTGCACTTTTGGACAGGAGTGGCTCTTGGCCCCGTGGGAGGCTGGCCCAGTCTTACTCCCTGCTGGATGCTCAGCCCTTTCTCTCTTCCCTCTCATCCTTTAGAATGTTCCCTGCAGGCCCGAAGTGGGAGGAGGGGAAGGGGCTCTGTGGGGTCACTGGTGCACCCCTTTCTCACTCTCTAGCATGTTCCATCAGCCAGCCCAGCACACTGGTGGGTGGGACACACCTGAGAGACAGCAGTGAATGTCCCTCACCCCACCCCCTTCTGCCCAGGTCCAGCCCAAGACTGCGTGCTATGACCAGGGACGCTGGTGGTGAGATTCCAGCCCAGCAGCAGCTCAGTGAAAGCCAGAGGATCGGAAGGGCAGAAAAGACCCTATGCTTACACAGTACAGGACATTCTGCTCATTACCATGGCCCTTGATGGGAGCCGACAGATGCTGAACAGCATTGTATCCTTGGGAGGGCAGGTGGCAGCCAGCAAACTGCCAGGCCCAGCCGCTAGCCAGCCTCGCGTCTCCCCCGGCCCACCCACTCAGCCACCCCCACCCCACGGCCTGGGCAGCCTCTGTGCCTGCGGCTTCGGCTCCTGACCCTCACTCCCGCTAACATTTATGGGATCACCACCAGCACGGATGCACGTGGCATTCTCCTGTCTTACAAAAGCCAACAATGAGAAACCAAGACATCCAGACCACTGGCCCTGCAGACTCTGCTCCATTTCTCCCCTTTTTACCCTAAACCAACCCCAAAGAGCAGTCTGACTCGCTGTCCCTAGTTCCCCTCTCTCCACCACTCAAGGATCCCCTCCCTGGCCCAGCGCCCACGCGGCACGACCTCCCATCGCTGTGGCTAATCTCCAGGTCCATCCTCCGTTGACAACTTACTCCATTCAGTGGCATTTGGAGCCGCTGATGGTGGCCTCTTGGAAACATCACCTTCTCCCTGCTCTGAAAACACCCCTCACCTGGTTGTCTCCATGTCACTCCTCTTTCTCTTCCACTGGTTCGCCCCCGTCGAGGGGTGCCCCCCGTCCTGTCCTTGTTTCCTGACTCTGCTCTCTGGAGCTCGTCTCTCCGTGGCCTGGCGTCTCCATAGCTCCAGGCTTTCAACACTACCAGCACAGTGACCGCTCCCAGACCCGTCTCCCCAGCCGGACCTCGTGCTCAGCTCCGCCTCCTGACCCTCTCCCTCTCAGGGAGCGCCAGCTCTGTCTTTCCAGCTGCTCAGGCTCAACCTCAGAGCTCTTCTCGATGCTTCGCTTCCTACACCCAGTCCGTGAGCAGATCCCGAGGGCTCTACCATCACAGTGTATCTGCAGCCCCTCCACTCTGCAGCACCGCGGCCACACGGCTGGGCCGGCTTCACAGGTGCGTGGCCTGTGCAGCCCCCATGGCCCTGCACTTGGCCCAATGCTCCGCTGTTGGAGTTTTGAAATTATTCCTGAATTTTGGACAAGGAGCCCCACATTTTCGTTTTGTCCTGGGCCCCACAAACTGTGTGCCAGTGCCGCATGCCTTGGGATAAAGGACATCCTTAATGAATCACTCAGAGGCCTTGCAGATGGTCCTCCTGGTGCCTGGCCCTCATCCTTCAGTCCTGATGCATCAGCCAGAGACGTTGTTTAAAAGCTCATATCGTATCGGCCCCCTTCTGCCCAGCCTGTCCTCTGCGCCCCGCGTCCCTGAGGGAAAGACCTGAGCTTCCTGCAGTGGCCGGCGAGCTTCTCCATGACCTCAGCTCCCCCACTCACTCTGCCCCCCGCCCTGCGTGCTGTGCTGCCCCCGCCCGCCCAGCACACCCTGCTGTTCCCTCTGCCTGGAAGGCCCTCCCCCCGGGCCTGTGCTCAGATGTCACCTCATCAGTGAGGCTCACTTAAATTTCACCCCCTCCCAGCGACCTCTGTCCTCTCCCCCAATTTGCTCGTCTCCAGAGCATCTACGACCACCTGGAGTGGGGGGCTGGAAAGTGGTCCCCAACTCTGCCCACGTCCTAACCAGTGAACGTGCCTTACATGGCAAAAGGGACTTTGCAGAGGTGATTAAGGATCTCGAGGTGGGAGATTGCCCTGACATAACCACAGTGGTCCTCCGAAGAGGAGTCAGGGGGATGTGACGAAGTGACAGATGTTGGAGGGACGCACTTTGTGGATGGGGGGAGGGGCCACAGGACGAGGAGAGCAGGTGCCACTCAAGCTGAAGAGGACAAGAAACAGCCTCTGCCCCGGAGCCTCCGAGAGGAACCAGCCCTGCCCCCACCCAGACTCAGCCCCGGAGACTGAGCTCAGCCTCTGACCTCCAGGACCGTGCGAGAACAAACCCGTGTTGTTATGAGCACCAGCTCGGTGGAAATTTGTTACAGTGGCATCAGGAAGCTCACCCATCTGGCACACTATGTATTTCTCTTGCTCGTTTATTTGTCATCTTTCCCCTCAGTAGAAGGCAAGCTTAATAGAGTCTGCTTGCTCATGGTTATACACCTGGCGCCTGGAGCAGTCCTGGCTCATGGAGGGACTCAATAAACACTTTTTCTCGTTCAAAAGAAGTGAAATGGAATTGGCCCTTAGCCGTCTGCAAAGACGCTCAGCCACACTCATCATCTGAGAGATGCCAATTAAAATGACGTGGAGACACCGTTTCTCAGTTGTCAGATTGACAACACTCTCAACATCTGACCTCTCCTCTGCTGGCGAGACTGGGCAGGCCGGTGTCCCCGTACTTGTTGGCAGGAATGTATTTTGGGATGAACTGTGTCCCTCAAAAGACGTGCTGAAGCCCTCACTCCTGATACCTGTGGATTGGCCTGTTCGCGAGCGGGCCTTTGCAGACGTAATCAGGTTAAGATGAGGCCATCAGGGTGGCTGCAATCCAAGAGGACTTTGTCCTTAAAGGAGATGAGAGAGACACCAGGCAGAAGACAGCTGTGTGAGTCCGGAGGCTGGGATTGGGGTGGTGCATCCACAAGTCAAGGAACGCCGAGGATTGCTGGCATCCACCGGAAGCTGGAGGAGGCAGGCAAAGAGCCTCCCCTGTGGGTTTCAGGGGAGCGTGACCCGCCCACACCTTGATTTTGCATTCTGGCCTCCAGATCTGTGAGACAGGACACTTCTGCTGCCTGAAGCCGTCCATTTGTGCTACTTTGCTACGGCAGCATCTGGAAATTTATGCAGAGCGTAAAATGCTGTAATCCCCAAGGAGCGAAATTTGGCAAAATCTGGTAAAAGTACGGTACAACAAAATAAAATGATGTCGGCACAAGACTGTCGGTGAGGGGCAGGTGAGCAAAGCATGGCACGTCCTCGGTTGTTCAGTGCCACGGGAAAAACCAAGCCGTCCCCTCCATCCTGCCCCGGCAGGACCCCGAGGACGCGTCACAGGCGGAAAAAGAAAGATGCAGATCTGCGTGTGGGGCGGGCCACCTTTAATCTAAGAAAGGGGGCTGCGAAGACAGAGAGTATATGCAAATACACACTCACACAGAGTTATTTATGTTTAAAATGGAAGAGTAAATGTTAAAATCCAGTGAAACAGCTACTTATGGTGGGAGGCAACAGAGCGGAGGAGGCAGGGAGAGAAGCTGGCCCTTCTGCACGTGTCCTCTGGTGAATTATTTCAGGAAACTTCCAAACGCCACGCCTGCCGCTGAGATCTATCTTACGTGTCCTGCCGATCAGGAGGCAGGGCAATCTTAGACTGTTTCTGGAAACCATGTTGTTAGTGAAAATATTGACATGCTTATTCTGAAAAGATTATGTTGGTGTAGGGGGTGCATACGCAGCTAGTGGGACAAAGCAATTGTGAATAAAGACGAATGCAAGAGAAAGGTGACACAAATATGAAATGAAATAAACAACATAAAAAGCCAGTAATCCTATATTTGAATCAGAAATATCACTAGGATATTGTGATATATTTTCTCATAAAAGTCTGTGTGTTTGCGTGCATGTTTGTGTGTGTTTGTATCCGCTCTGCCCACTGAAAAGGCCTAGAAGCAACAATTCAGTAGCAATGCGCATGCCGGCACCCAGATTATGGTCCAAAGATACTATTTTCCCAGTTGCAGGACCCAAAGTTCTTCAGGAAATGCCTGGTCCAGTCTGGGGCCCAGAACCATAGATGTTGACCCTGGAGCATCTTATTGTGCAAAAAGCAAGAGATGTATCAAAGGCAACTGAGCTTTTGTTACAAGGACACAGGCGGCCTGGCTCTGAGGCCGAGTGGTTAAGTTCACATGCTCTGCTTTGATGGCCCGGGGTTTTGCCGGTTCAGATCCTGGGCACGGACCTACATACCACTCATCAGGCCATGCTGTGGCAGCATCACATAGAGGAACTAGAATGACCTACAACTGGGATATACAACTATGTGCTGGGGCTTTGGGGAGAAAAAAAAAGAGGAAGATTGGCAACAGATGTTAGCTCAGGGCCAATCTTCCTCACCAAAAATAAAAAAGCACACAGGATCCCTCCCACCCTGCTCCATGCCTTCATGAGTATTGTACACCCTTCCACGTCATCATTTCTCCTTTTAACCTTTTATTGTCCCTTGAGTCACACAGAGACAGGGAAATTTTTTAAACTGCACGTGTGCTTTCTTTAGAAATTCTCTATGGGAAGCACGTGAATCCGCCAGACTTCACTGAGCAACGCCCTCACGTGCTGCCTTGATGCTGGGGCCTGGCCCTGAGAAGCAAACAGAGCCTGTGCCTTTATGAAGTTACCTGGGAGAGGGACTCTGAACAGGTGGGGAGAGGAGGGTTCAGTGGAATTTTCGCGTGTGCTGTGAAGGACCAGCTCAGCCTAGGAGACGCTTAATCTGGGAGACTGGGAGAGACTCATGGAAGAGGAGGAAACCCCGCAGTGCCCCAGAGAAGGTGGGAGCCCAAGACCACCGGCCGAGGGCTCCTCCCCCTTCATCACCTCCGGGGAGACGGAGGGTGAATAAATTATTCCTGCCTGTTTCTGTGACTAAGTACGCAGGCATATTCTTTGAAGGAATAAGTGATGAATAATTAATGTCGACTTTTTCAGTTTTATGTAATGAAAATATTTCTTGGTCTGTCCTCTTCTTGCAGTCTTGTTTGTTGGTATATGCTGCAGAATTTTAAATGTATGCGTATTCATATTTCCCTTTTTGATATATTTTTTATCTTACTTAAAATGACATTCTGTACCGCAAATGAAAGCGAATAACTCCCCATATTTTCCTCTGTGAAGACAGGATGCTGACTGGCACCGCACGCACAGGCTCCCCCTCGGCGTTGAGCACACACACTTCCTGCACAAAGCAGGTGCCCAGCAAAGTTCTGGGCGGTGATCGAATAGGCACGAAACCTGAGAAAACATGAGCCAGAAATCCTGGCGTCTCGCATAGCTCAGCGAAACGTCAGCCTTATTTTGATTGGGTTTTTCATGGAAATCTGATCAAAGGAGAGAGTAGGTGAGCTGGGTGGCAAATGGGATCTCACTTTTCCAAAGAAAAGGTCAGCATGGGGTCCAGGTCCCGGAAGAACTGGCTGCCTAAGAGGAGGACCTCAAGCCAAAAGCATCCAGGGCTTTATAAGGTTGAGAGGACTGTACATTTCTTGTTCTGACGGTAAACCCTAGGATAAAAATTGCAATATACGTATATAATTCATGCAAGACCTGACCACTCTAACCACTACGCTGTGCCAGGGGTGGAGGCCAGACCAGGGGCCCACAGCCCACGGGCAGCTGCTCCTTCTTTCTTCTTTCCCAGAGCTGTTTCCATGGGTCCACAGAGCTGTTTTGGGGGGAACCTGAGCCGAGTCTTCTCAGACTCAGCCCTTGAGAACGTGGTGACCACGGCATCGCCTGCCAAGGCCGCCAGAGCAGGAGGCCCAGGGAGGCGGACATTCAGAGGGGCGCGGCGTCCGTGGAGTAGATCGGAGATGTGGGTTAGACGAGGGGCGCACGGGAATCGTGACCTGTGGGTCCCCATCGGAGGCTGACTCTGCACAAACTGGAAATTGATTTGTAGGCGAGTGATAAAGATTTTTTAAAAGCACAGCATATTTAAAAGGAGACAGCTTGAAGACGCTCCCACTGAGTCGATGATGAGACAATTTGGGCATAAAAATAACTGTCGTAGATTGAAACACATCAAATATGCTGAAAATTCATGAGCTTAGAAATAAGCTGAGGGAAGCCATCCCGGTGCCTGAGGAGGACTCTGGGGCACAGACGCATCATTCTGGAAACAGGCTGATGCCAGGAGGGTCGAGCGTCCCTCTGTCCTTTCCTGAGGAGACCAAGCCTCGGTGGGAACCTTCTTCCTTCTAGAGACGCTCCAGCTGAGAAACGTGGAGTGTGACAGCTACACCCCTGTGCAAGCACAGCCACCAGGGCCACGCTCGTCAGTGCGGCCGGGACCTGCCGGAGGACTCCTAATGAATAGACGAGGCTGACCCCATCGCGCGCCCTAAAAAGGGACAACAGTGCGGTGGGGAGCGCCCACTCCCCTCTCAAGGGAAGGGCTCTCGCTGAAAGATGGAGGCCGGCTCCCGTCAGGCCTCAGTTCTGAGGACGTTGTAGGAAACGCAGGGCACAGAGGGACAGGAGAGGACGAGACGGGGTGCAGTCAGCAAACGCCAGCCCGGGGAGGATTCTAGAGGACAAAGGATCCCATTCCTTCCACCGAAAACATATAAAAAAGGCAAGAAATAACACCAGCCGGGAGACCCTTTGTGCTGGTCAGCTGGGGCTGCCGTAACAGAAAACCGCAGATGCGGCGACCTGAATGAGAGAAGATTATTTTGCATGCCCTGGAGGCTGGAAGTCTGGGACTGGGGTGCCTGCAGATCCGGGTCTGGGGATGGCCTGCTTCCTGGCCCGTAGACAGGTGTCTTCTGGCTGTGTGCTCACACGGTGGAGAGAGAGCTCTCTGTTCTTTTCTCATGAGGACACTAACCCCACCAGGGGGCCTCTGAATGCACTCACGTTGAGGTTAGGGGTTCAATGCATGAATTCAGTGGGGATACAAAGAGTCCATAGCACCCATGTATTGAAGGAGCCCCTGAAAACCTGCCAGTGGAATGCAACATGAGGACTTGGGATCCTATTTCAAACATACCCTCCAGAGACATTTCAGAAACAATGGGGGGACGGGAACTTCCCATCCATGACGCTGAGGAACTGTGTTCGCTTTGTTGGGAATGACCACAGTATTACCAGATGATTTTTAAAGTCTCTATCTGTTAGAGAAACATCCATAAGTATTTATCAGTGAACGGATATGAACCCAGGATTTGTTCTCGAATGATCCAGAGGGGCTGAGGAGGGGGCAGGGCATGGAGCAAGCCCGTGAAAGGGGCTGCGCGTTGACGGTCGCTTCACCCGTCTCAGGCACAGCGCGCCTCATCAAACTTCTCCCACTGTTTCGTATGTTTGAAAATTTCATGGTGAAAGCTTTTGTTCATTAAAATAACAAATGAATAAATATTTGTCTCCAATGAAAGAATTTGTCTATTTATCGTATTCTTTTCATCTTCTGGCCTGGCACCTAGCTGCAAGAGTCTTTCACCCTTCCACCACTCCCCGTGCCCTAAATGGGACTCGGTGCTGGCCGAAGCTCCGGGCATCTGGAAGCTAGCCTCCCTCCCCCGACCCCAGGGGACAGCAGAGGCCCCTGCCCCTTCCAGAGGCTCTGACTCAGCTGGCCTGAGGTGAGATCCCAACCATTGACTGTTCCGTGACCTTGAGCGAGAGATGCCGCCTGAGTGTCAACTTCCTTATCCCTCAGAGCTGCTCGGTGAGTTAGGCTTACAAAGGGCCTGGAACAGTGCTTGGCACAGAGTCAGCGCTCAATGAGGATTAGGCACTGTGACCTTAGCAGAGACCACACTGGTGAGCTGTGTGTGTCTGCAGCTCTGGTTGGCACCCTCCCCTGTTGCCTGGCCTTAGACAGGTGCCATCTGCACAGTGTGGCCTGGGTTGGGTAGAACCTATGAGTTTTATGCAAAGGGGCCCCATGTCCATATTTAGGTTAGAATCTCAGAACCCTGAGAGCTGGCTGACTCCCAGGACCACCAGACCCGTCCTGCACCCTCAGCTAGAATTCCCTCTGTAGGGTCCTGCCTCCCCCCACCCTCTAGTGTCGGGTGTCTTCCCTAGAAGGGGACACAGCACTGCTTGGCCCCCAGAGTCTGTACTGGGACCAATGGAGGGACATGACGAGGAGGCCAACGGGTCTCCTCTGTGCAAGGCTGCAGCCAACAGTCAGGGCCACCAAAGACTGGCGGCCTCAGAATGGTGCGGGAGCCCCATCCTCGAGGGGTGTGAGAAGACCACACACTCCGTAGGGATGCAGCAAGAGTGTTCCAGAATGCTGGGTGTGCACTTGTGTGCATGAGTGTGTGTGTGTGCAGGGGCATGTGCGTGAGTGTGTGTGCACACGTGTGTGCATCTCCTGGGGAGACGGGAGGGTGCAGGACTCCCCTCCAGCCCCAACTCCTTGCTTCCTGGTAGCACGGACAGGGAGGCGTCGGCTCCCAGGCTGGGATCAGCTGGAGATCCTTGGGTCCTTCTTGCCCCGTCCTTTCCCTGTGGAGGTCAGTGGGACAGACTTCCAGGTGATGCATAAAACATGGGATGGTTACATGCAGCTCTTAGCCACAGAGGTTCCCTCCCAACATCCTCCTCCAGCAACTCCCGCTGGCGAGCTCCTGGCTGGCTGAGGAATCCTGTAACGATGTTCAGGCTGAGGTTTAGGCTGCTCAAGGTGTGAGCCCCAAATGCTCGTTCCCAGAGGCAGCCTTCCCCCACATAGGGGAGGGGCTGTGTGTGGTACCCCTCCATCCCTCCCCCCCCAACCTGGAGCAGGGCCAGGCCAGCTAGCCACGCTGATCGGTTCCAGACACTGCAGCGTACCAGTTAACGTACGCCAGGCAAATGGAGGCACAGCGGCTTGCAAATCGAGTGGACTAATTCATTTTTTGATCGAGAGCTGCCTTCTACTTTCCCTCCCCTCAAAGAGCTTTCCTTTCCTTTGTCCTAGAAAGTCAGCCCAGTGTCTCTGGGGAAAAAGCAAATTCCACTCTGCCAGCTGCCCCTCGCCCACCTGGGTTGGCTCCCCTGGCCTCTTGCCGTAGGGTCGCTGTGGCCGGGCTCTGGCTTCTCAGAGCCCCAGAGGTGAATCTGATCCCCTTCTCTGCAGCCTCTTATCCCTCCGCACCCCTCCCTTCCAGGGTCTGCTCACCGGAGCCCAGCCGCCGGCTGTCCCGTCCTGCCAGCCAGAGCCTCGCTCAGGAGGAGCCATCAGCCATACTCCACGGTGGCCACTGGTTAGTCCTACACACACGCTGGTGCTCATTCATTCATTCACCATTCATTTGTTCAGGGATGTGCTCATTTGACAAGAGAAGGTTGAGGCCGTGCTGTGTGAGAAGTGAAGTGTCCCCACTGGAGCAGAAGCTCAGACCTGGAGTGGCTGAGAGAGCGGGCTCGGGCACACCGGCCACTCAGTAGCCATGCGACATGGGACATGCTACGTACGCAGCCCCTCCGTCTCAAGTTTTCTCAACCTTAGATGGGGATAATTGCAAATAGAAAGTCGCTAGCTTCCTGTTTCAGAGAAGAAGAGTCACTGAGATAGCGTGTGAAATGCTAGCATAGGCATTAGGATGACTGTTACAAAGACAGCAGAAAATAAGGGTTGGCGGGGATGCAGAGAAACTGGGTTCCCATGCACTGTGCTGGGCACCTCGTGCGGCCACCGGAAGACCATGTGACGCTGCCTCGGAAACTAAGCGTAGAACCATTCTGTCGCTCCACCTGAGCGTGCACCCAGAAGAGCTGAAGCAGAGGCTCCAACAAGTGTTGGCAAACCCGTGTTCACAACAGCATTGCTCCCAACAGCTCAAAGGTGGAAGCGGCTCACATGTCCGTCGGCAGAGGAACGGACAGCAGGATGGGTCCATCGTACACTGGAGCATTACTCAGTCTGAAAAAGGAAGGCCGTTCTGACTCATGCTACACCACGGGGGAAGCTTGAGGACGTGATGCTGGGTGAAATAAGCCTGTCACAAAAAGACAAATATTGTACGATTCAGTCAAATCCATGGAGACAGAAGGTAGGATGGTGGGGCTCGGGGCTGGGGGAGGGGAGAGGGTGAGGGGTTAGTGGGGACTGAGCTTCAGTTTGGGAAGATAAGAAAGTCCTGGAGATGATGGTGGGGACTGCACAACAATGAGAATGTGCTCGATGCCACAGAACCTCGCACTTAAAATGGTTAAGATGGTAAAATTTATGTGATGTGTGTTTACCACAAGAAACAGTGCTCACATAGCCTGGTGGAGGGTGGATCTCAGAGACGGCTGTCTTTTGACATCTTGGACCATTCTTGCCCAAGGAGGAGATGAGACTTGTGCCCAGTGAAATCGACAAGGCACGAAGTGTGACTCGGAAAGAACGGTGCAGGTGAGAGGTGCGCCGGGGGTGTGGCGAGTCAGCATCTGTCCTGTGACCTCAGAAAGTCCCCCCTCCCGGGCCTCCGTCTCCTCATCTGCAAAATGGGATAATAAAGGGCATTTCTTTGGAAGCAGTGACGAGGGGAAAAGAGGTTACTCCGGCGGGCGGCCCCGGGAAGGCTGCCAGCTAGAACCAGGATGAGCAGACCGGAGCGAGGGAGGGCTGGCCGGCCATGCGAAAATCACCTGTGTTTCTGCCAAAACCACTTAGAGAAATAAATTCCTGTTTATCGTTACCTTCATTTCACACACTTCATATGGGCCAAATAAAGACGCTAATGTGTTAATAACCCAGTTCCCATGTAGCCTTTCTTTTTTTTATAAGAACCTTGTTCTTATAAAACTGAGTTTGTGGCTCAGATTTTCCCCCTGAAAAATGACATGCCAGCATCTTTCTCTTTAATGCAGTCGGCAAACACGGCCTGATTGCTATACGCCAGGCTCCGCCTGGCCCATCCCAGGAGCTCAGGGACTGTGGGACTAGAGGTAGGGGGTGGTCTGAGGGCTGGGACGATTCTTGAACCACCGAGCCTGTGCACGGACTGTTCCAGGCTGGGGCAGCTGACATCCCCATCGCTGGTGCTCCGACGGTTCCCAGGCCCTGGAGTCGTCTCTTGGCTCTGGCGGAGGTTTGTGTCTGTCGTTGGCACTGTGAACTCCTGCTCAGCACCCTGCAGAGCACCGTTTCCAAGAGCTGGTCCCCCCTCGCCCTTCCGAGCGTCCCCAGATGGAAGCCTAGTGCTCTGATCCATAACAACCTGTGGAAGGAGACAGAGTGTGAGCTCAGCAATTTCTGAGACTGTTGGGGGATGAAGACAGGAGACGAAAAGCCTTGCCACCAACACAGGAGAGGGAGGGGGCCCTGCCTTGGGAAAGAATCACCCCCAAATCAAGATGATGGAGCTCACAGGCCGGTGAGACAGACAGACACCCCCCCGCCCCCGAACTGCAACTGGCTGTCCCTGTGGATACCATGATATGGTGCATAAGGCAGGAGCAGTGGTTAAGGTCCAACCGCCCCATCTGGAGGGGTGGGAACTGCTCCCCTTGGGGCAGGAAGTGCCCCTTAAGCGGGTGGTGGAGGAAGGACCTTGACCTCAAGACTGGGAGAGCCCCCTGCCTGGGCACCAGGGGATGGTGTGCCCAGCAGCCTATAGAGGATGCCAGAGGTGGGGCAGGATCCAGGCCTGTGTGGGGACGGAACACCCCCAATCTCTCTGTGTTCCCCCCACATGCCGACCGTGGTGAACAGGTCTGCCAATTCGCAATTCACAAGAATCCACTTGGTTGCCGACAGGCAGATGAACTGGCTGCCTCTGAGTGGGTGTCTCTTCCTGGCCACATCTGCTTTTGCAGGAGGGTGTTGGAGAAGGGAATCAGGGACATAGCACTGTGTTTTCTAGAAATTTCTGGCAGAATAGTTCAGTTGATGTGAGTTGGGCCTGGTTCTCCACCCAGAGAGGCAAATTGGCTCAATGGCCCAAATAAGCGTCAGACGCAGGTCTCTGGAACAAAAGCACCCAAGGGACCCTGGCGCCCTCGGATCTGGGCCCAGGTCAGGGAGAAGGCGCTCACCTGGAGGGGGCCAGACTTGGCAAAGGCCTGGAGGGCAGGGCGAGGGCGAGGGCAAGGGGTTGAGGATGAAAGGTCAGGAGCAGCGGAGCCAAGTCTGGGGGCCGAGCAGCCTCCGGTCCAGGCCTGACACACTGTGCTTCCCCTCCCAGGCTCGGGCGATGTGGCAGGAGCTCAGGACCAGAGGTGGGGAGGGGGAAAAAGGGTCCCAGGGGCACCCTCCCTGCTCAGATCCGTCCGGGGCAGCCGTCTCTGCACTGCATGCACACAGCCTGCCAGGCCCCTGCACGGGTTTGAGGGCTGGCTCTCAGGGGCTGCGGCGCCCACAGCCTGTATCCAGCCCCTGGTCATTGCATATGTAGGCCAGTTCCACCTTCTCCATTGCAACATGGATGCCGTGAGGGACAGCTTTGCACCTGGAGGTGTGAGCACGCCCGCCGTCCCTCACTAAGGCCCGACTGCTGGGAGCAGGCCGTCGGGGCAGACGGGCCTCATAGGATGTTTTCTATCACGCACAGTCTGCTCTGCCCCTCCTCCCCAGAGCCCGTTTCCTGGGAGAATACAGTGCCAGCCCAGGGAAGCCTGTTTTCCATCTTTGAGAGGGTCCCCAAAGAGTGGTCCCCTAGAAAGGGGTCAGATGGGTCTGCAGTGCCCGGCACACCCAAGACGGCCTAACGCCACAGGCCAGGCCCTCAGATCTGGCCTCCTCCTCCTCCTCTGCCCTCCTTCCACCCTGCACAGGGCCACCTGCTCCCCTGAGAGCTGCAGAGGGCGACTGAGGCAGCGACGCTGCATATTCATGAGGTTGTCATGTCTCATACCCATTTGCAGCGTGAAGTCACCGCAGTCTGCTGAGCGCTCATGGAACATCCCCCCGGAGAAGGGCGCCAAGCAGTGCCTGGCCTGGAGTCTGGCAGAAGTTTCTGGGCCAGGCAAGGGTGTGGGTGCTCGTGGGGAGGGTGGCACAGCGGGCCATCTCCACCGAGCCCCACTCTGGTTCCTCCTGCCTCTCAGAAGCACTTCTCGGCCGCAGACTCTGCGGCTTCACCCAGGCTGCCTTCCTGCACCGTGGGTGCCCCAGGTTCTAGCCTTTCTCCCCTCTTCACACTTACCAAACCTAGCCGCCCCCGTCCTACTCTCCCTGCCTGTACTAAGTGACTGTCATAAAGGATGTGCCGCCCACCGCACGTCCTGCCCTGGGCCCAGCCCTCGGCTCCAAGAGAGTGGGGTCCAGGGTCAGGAGGAGGGATGGGGGCGGGCATGCCCATCAAAGCTAACGGGAGGATGCCAAAACGCAGAGGGCGGTTCCACAGGGAGGAGGGGGCAGGGCGGTCTGAACAGCATATCGGATCTGGGGGCACCGGTGTCGGGAAGCCCAGGCAGAGAGAACTGCATCTGTGGGTCAAGGCATCTGTGGGAGCTGCAGAGCATCCTAGCTCCTGTGCTGACATACGGAACTGACATGCAAGAACCTTCTGGAAACCATGCGTGTGCCCAAGTGGGATTCCACAGTGGAATTTCAGGCTCTGTCGTGAGGTTGGAGCACAGAGTTTTGACTCAGAAAAGATCTTCTAGTGCCTTTCAGAGCACAGCCATTCTACCTCTGAATCCCACTGGCCTCGGGCAAAGAATCTCCCTGCTCCCTGAGACGGCGCCCATGGGAAATTCGCCACCCTAGGTACGCGGCACAGAGGATGGAGAGTGAGGTGGCTCCAGCCAGAGGTCATGCTCGAACATCGTCTTGTTCTCTCAAATCCCGTCAAGGTGAGCGCACGGGGCTGGCAGACACCCGGCCCTTTCCCCCATGTCTGCCAGAGGTCCTGGCAAGCATGTGAAGGACACACTGGGGACGACTGACTCATGGCAGGAGTGTTTCCTGGACGAGGCTGCCCGCGGTGGAGCGTCTGCCAAAGCCCTGTGCTGTGTACCTCCAGCTCACCCTTACCCCATCCTGCCGAGAGAACCTCTGAGGGACGCCAGCCTGGAGCAGGGGCCACGAGGGTCTGCCGGCCGCTCCCCTTAGATGGAGAGACCACGTGGTGAGCCACGCCCGGGGTCCCATCATCATGGGGGGTCTGACACTTGCTGACCACTGATCCGGAGCCCACCAAGCCCCCTGCTCAGCCTGCCCCACACTCTGGGATTGATGGGCCAAGGAGCGGCAGCAGCAGCCATTGCGTGTGGCCTGGCTCAGGCACAGGTCCAGGGCTCTTCGGAAGGAGGCCACGATGCACAGCCCACACTCCAGGAGCGGGGAGCTGGCCTCTGCCTCCCTGAGCAAGGAGTGCCTGCGGACATCATCTGGAATTCTTCTGCAGGAGAGGCGCCCCTCCTCTTCCCCGCTGTTGGATCGATTCGATCATTTCTGATATCAGTAAGGATGTGTGCATACTTATTTTGCACTTTGTCAGATGTAACCTGACACTACCTTATTTTCTTGCTCAAATTCTTCCAGCTTTGGCCACTGGAAGCTCCTTCAGGTTGGTCCCTGTGCCCCTTTGACAGGCCCCATCACTGGGGATTTGCGTGTGTGTGTGTGTGTGTGAGCATCTTGTTACTTTCTGGTACTACCAGATGCTCCGGTCTCATTTTGCCCAGTCTCAGTATCAGCCGTTTCTTCAGGGACCCCTGGTCCTCTCATTGGAGGAAGGTGTTAGAGACCAAGCTCTGGGCGCTGGTGTGCTCGTGGCCCTTGGGGTGTGCTTGCTTCTAGGCCCTCTCAGCAGACAGAGCCAGGAGCTACCTGTGTGTACTAACCTGTGCATACACACACATCTGTAAACATTTCTAGACGTGGCCAACTGTGCTCTGACTGTGCCGAAAGGGCCTGTGGAAGGAGTGAACATGGTAAAATGAGAACTCTGGCAGCCAGGTAGAGAATGGACCCAGAGGGTGAAGTTGGAGCCAAGGAGAACAGTGAGCAGATTGTGACCTTCGCTGGGGGAGAAACAAGGTGGCCTGAACTCAGCAGCTTCGACTGCGGAGGCAGGAGGCATCTGGGAACTGGAAAGAACAGAGTCCGGAAATGGTGGGGGAGGCAGGGGCTGGAGAGCTGGCCGGGATGACCCTGGAGAGACGCGGGTGCCCGAAGGGAGCTTGGCGCCACTCTTCAACCTGAGGATGAGAGGAGGATGGGGGGTTGGCAGAGCTGGGCCATGAGTTCAGCCGGATTCACGCTGGTCCAAGATTCCAGGTGAGGAGGACATCTGTGGGGTGGCCAACAGCAGGCAGGAGGCACATGAGTCTCTGAGGGTGTGAGAGGCGTGCACGCACAGGGCCTGGGGCCTCCAGGCGAGGCTGACACTCCCAGTTGGGTTGATGCACGTTTGGGGTTTGAGAAGCTGGGCAGCAGGTGTCGGGAACTCTCTGGTGGGGGGCAGCTTGTTCTCACTGAGCCAGGCGGATGTGCGCCAGGCTCCAGTTCAGGCTCGACACCGAGGGACTGTCACTCTCCTGACTGACGGCTGCCGTCACCTCCAGTCCCCACACCCTCCGTCCACAGGCCGTCCGAGCTTCCGGGACTCCAGGGCCCTTTTCAGCTGCTCCACTTCCTGCCTTTACCTCCCTTCTGAGAAGTTTTCCTCCTGGTCCGTGAGGACGCCACCTTGCCTCCAGCACTCAGAGCCTCTGCACGTGCCGTTTCCTCTCCCAGGAGCGCGCACTCCCCAGTTCACCACGTAAAGTGGAAGTTCTCCCTCCTGCCAGGACCCGGTCTGGCCGCAGCCCCATGGGAGCGTTCTCAGACCCTCCGGGTCTGCACTGGCTGAGTGAGCTCGAAGAGGAGATGTGGCATCAATGTGTCAGAAATTCTGGGAATAAACGCCCTTCACGGCCCTTTAAAAAGGAAAGCCAGTGACAGCGAAGGCAGTGCCGGCAGACGCGGTCTCCGTGCTTGCTTCGAAGCATGTGGGTCGGTATTTCCATCTCAAGGAGGTGGCCATCGGTTTCCGCCTGGTAGTAAGCGCAGGGCGTGGAGAGTGGATCCTGGGCCCGACCACCGCCAGCAGGGGACAGGTGTTCCCTCTGGAAGCACAATAATGAACAAACCCTAATTAGCAAGAGCAGCCAGGAAGCTGCTGCAACAGGAGGGAGGGGACAGACCAGGTGCCATCCAGAAAGTGCTCCCCAGCCGCTCTGATGGTGGACCCACCCTGAGGGGCCGGCACGGGGGAGCGGCACTGCACCATCTCCGGGAGGGACCAGCAAGGGCTCTCGGACTCACCCCACCACAGCCGCACCGGGCGGGCACTGCAGCTGGGCCTCCTGTTCCTCAGCGTCTCCTGATTGGAAAGCGATCCCCAACCCCGAGAGAAGATGCAGAAAACAGACATGATGCAAAGATGGAAAGGAGAGCTTGTCATCCCACCAGGGAGAGATGGCAACTGCAGCCACCATGGGCCGAGGGAGTGCGCCGTGCTGGGCGTGCGCTGTGCCGGGAGCCCGTGCCTCGTCTCCCGGTCCTCCCAAAGCTGTGCAAGGTCTCTCCAGCCTTCCAGCGCCACGGTACCAGTGAGGAGACTCGGAGCCAGAGAGCGGACATGCCTGTACACGGCTGCGCGCCTGGGGGCACATGCTGAAGTCTGGACGGCAGCCCCAGTCTGCGAGCCTCCCCCGCCTCGGCCTGCACCGCCTCCCACTGCTGCCTCCCAGGGTCACCCCTCTCAGAGCTCCGAGCACTTCTGTCCAGCACTTTTTCTACCGTGCGCATGTGTGTGTGTGCGCGCCTGTCTGTGTATATAGAGCTGAGGTCTCGTTGCATCTATAAATGGTGAATCTTTTCTTTACCATGTAATATCCTAACATTGTGCACCCTCCCAAAATACATTGAGCAATTCCCCCAGGAGCTGCTGGCGAGGGGGTCCTGGTTATTGTCATGGCCTCTGGCAACTTTTCCCTGTCCAGGCAGAGCTGCTTGTGGTGAGTCTGCCCTGGAAAGATGAGGCCGGCCACTTCCTAGCAAACCTCTCAGTCCCCGTGGGCCAGGGAACAAGCTTTGGGAAATGCCTCATGAAGGGGCTCACAGCCCCTGCCTCTGATTTATCCAATTACAGGGCCCCTGGCTGGAGAGAAATCCAGGTGATGCTTGGAGTGGGGAAGAAGCATCTTCTCGGCTTGGAGGGAGGGGTTCTCTGAGGGTCTCCAGAAAGGACACATGACCACCATCAGATCAGTGGTCCAGGATGGAAGTTCAACCATCTCTAGTAATAGGAAGCGAGAGCGTCTCTGGAGTCCCAGGCTCGCCAGGCAGGGAAGGAGCGAGCCCCCCGCTGTACCCTGACGGGGGCCCAGGTATGGGCTGACTCTGCCCTCGGGGAGCGGGGGTGCTGGGAGGAAAAGGAGGCACCTGCCGAGGGCTTCGTTTTCCTGGGCAGCCCT
The DNA here is from genome assembly GCF_041296235.1 of Equus asinus. Lineage (NCBI taxonomy): Eukaryota > Metazoa > Chordata > Mammalia > Perissodactyla > Equidae > Equus > Equus asinus. The sequence continues at coordinate 12,173,290 of NC_091799.1, forward strand.
CCTGATGGCCTCAGCCCTGGGGGGGGGGGGGCAGGGAGCGCCCACTCCCAGTGCAGAGGGGGCCTTCAGACAGCACCGTCACTGGGGCCCAGGCTTCAGAACCACTCGTGAGCTCAGCTGGAGAGAAGCCTGGGCCTGGAGGTGATGGAGGAGCAGAGGGGGAGTCAGAGGTTTGGCGTTCCGTCTCCCCTGCCCCTCAGCTTCTCAAATCTGAAAACAGGCAAGGTGGGGTCCAAGATGCATTCGGCTCTGACGGGGAAGCTGACAGCACTAGGACGGGGTGTTTCCAGGCACTAGGGCTGCTGGGGCTCCTGCCTTCACCTCCCGGCTGCCCGCCCGTCTTCAGGCACTGCAGGAAGTGCGGGTGGGGGTGGCTCACAAGTCAGAGGCTGAGCAGCAACAGTCAGAGACACAGGAGGAGGACCAGGAGGACCAAGAGAGGTGCTGGATGCTTGGTCCCAGGAAGGGTGGAGGGTTGAGGGGGTGGGAAGGATCAGGCCTGGGTCCCTGGTCGGGGTCTCAATACCTGGGCCACCGTCTGGCACACCTGAGGGCTGTCCTTCTGCCTCTGTGGGTTTCACACTCTTCTTCACAAGGGCAGCTCTACGCCTCTCCTGTCTGCCTCCAGGGTCTTTGCTGGGATGAAATGAGATGAAACATGTAGAGTGCTTTTGTAAGCCATAAAGCACCATGCAAATGTGAGCTAATATTATTATTATTGCTGCAATTATTGCTATTCCAAGTGCACAAGGATGATGGATGGCCTGCCGGGAGAGCCTAATCTGCCAAAAAATCCTCATATTTCAGCACGAAAATGCTTTGAAATCCACAGAGGAAAGAGGCTTATAAGCAAAGGTATTTGGTTATCAATGTATTTGAGTTAACACACGTTAAGACCTGACTTCGTACAGAGAAAAGTCATCTGCCAAAAATTAAGTCACGCTTTTCCCCAGCCCTTGCTGCGTTCACGGACTCTGGGGCTTAAGAGATAAAAGGACAGAATCCAATCAGGAAGAGGCTTTCTGGAAATTCTGGACCAGCAGGCAGTCAGCAAACCACCTTTTCCCCCTAATAGAATCCAGCTTAGGAGAAGGGAAGCAAGAATTGTTACTTAAAGCCTTTCCAAGCCCAGATCCCACGGGCTGCTCATTGGCATCCCAGCTAAGTCTAGCTGGAGGTCAGAGCCCTCTGACCCTGTGGCTGCTGGTGCCTTGAGCTAAGGTCAGAGGGTCCGCAGGGGCTGGAGCAGGACTCCAAGGTTCCTGAAGGAGTGGCAGGGCCAGGCTGTGGGGCTGAGCCGTGGGCCACTGCACGCCAGAGAGCCGAGGAGAGCTGTGATGGTCTGCTCCCTCCCTGCCGTGTGTCCCACCTGAATGCTCTGCTGCCTGTAGCAGCTGCTTAGGAAACACAGGTTGAGTGAATGAGCCCAAGGGCCACGTGAGAGACTGGCAGCGGGCCCTCAGACAGGCATTTGGAAGCCTAAGAAACCCCTGTGGCCCGGGGCAACGATTCATTAACGTCACCCCCTCCAGGAACCAGGCGTGCAGAGAATGTTCCTGGAATTCAGCAGCTGCTGTGGAGAGCTTTGCCCTGACTTCTGGCCAGCAATCTAGTCATCCACCACAGCCTCAGAAGCCCCTCCACCCCAGAAGCCACAAGCATCACCCCGTGTCCTCGAGCTGGGCTCCCTCCTTCTCCCTGGTGTCCAGCTGCCCACCCCGTTGTTGGGCTCTCCCACGCCTCCAAGGACAATAGGAAGCTCTTTACAGCAGCGTGAGCAGGTGACTAAAGGGTTAGGCCAGCTGGGGGCACCGTGACTGACCAGTGCAGGTCACAGGGGCTAAGGGACAGTCCCCTGACATCCACCAGGAAGCCCAGCTAGCTCCCTCGATCCTCACTGAAGTCATCCAACTCGGGGACTGCTGGTGAAATGGGGCATGTGGACGCTGGGAAGGCAGCAGCGGGACAGAGCTCTGCCAGTCACTTTGGACTGCGGACAAGCCCCAGGGCTCTGTGTGCAGGAGGCTGGCTGCCGCTGGCCTCAGGGCCGCTAAGACTTTTCTGGGTCTTATTTGAGGAGTCAGCCTCCTAACTCAGGCGTGCACAGTATCCTCTCTTCACCCGGAAAAGAGGCTCCACTGAGGTGTCATCATTCCCACGGAAGTGGGCGGGATCTTCATGACCAGTGAATCCCACACCAGTCAGACCCAGTGAGGGTGGCCCTGGGCAGGTGCACGCGGCCTGGGCCCTGGACCGCTATTTCCGTCCTCTGTCCACGCCTGGAGGTGGAAAACCCCAGGCCACGGGGACAGGAGAGACATCCACTCAGGTCCCATGAGTCTTTTCCTCCCCCGGGACAGTGTGTTGGCTGTCATAACAAAGTACCACAAGCCAGCAGCTTAAAACAACAGGAATTTATTCTCTCCCAGTTCTGGAAGCTGGAAGTCCAAAATCAAGGTGTGGCAGGGCCACACCCCCTCTGGAGGCTCCAGCGGAGGGTCTTCCTGCCTCTCCCAGCTCCTAGGGGCTCCAGGCACTCCTGGGCCCCTAGCCGCTTCACTCCAGCCTCTGCTCCATCTTCACGTGGCTTCTCCTCTGTGTCTGTGTCACTGTCCCTCTGCTTTCCTCTTTCAAGAACCCTCGTGATAACACCGGGCGGGCCTGGATAGCCCAGGACTACCTCCTCATCTCAACATCCTTAAGATCCTGTTTCTGTCTAAGGGAACATTTGCAGGTTCCAGGAATTGGGATCTGATATTTTTGGGGGCCACAGCAGGCTGAGCTGACCCAGCAGGGACCCCTGAAAGCAGAATCCTGTAACCCAAGCGTAACAAGCTGGTGGACTCCCAGTGCATAATTCTCTGCAGCCATTTCTCAGTCTAATTGGTTTGAGGTGGATGTGGCTGGAAGGGATGTCCCAGGTAATAAATTGGTTTAATAACACCTCCCATTGGTGTGACGCATCCCAGCTTCAGAGCTGTCACACATCCGTTATCTCTCCAGCTCTTCACGGCCCAGGGAGGGGTCTGGGCAAGGCATTATACCTGCTGACAGACCAGACCCCTGAGCGCAGTGGCCACCATGGAGCGGGTGAGGACTGGTCCCACATCTTGCCAATGGCAGTCTCTGCTGGGACCCAGCGACCTGCCCTCAGGCCAGTGTTCTTCCCCAGAATCCACTTTCCTCTCCCATGTGTGGGCGGATTAGATTTCTTTACCCAGTGACACCCAGATGGCTCCTTAATAAAGAACTCTGTGGCTTGAGTGACAATGATACTTAAATCATCTGCCTTGACCTGCCTTTGCGGGGGCCACCTCTCCCAGCCCTGGCCCGGATCTGCAGCTAACCAGCCCGTCCACAAATCTCCATCTCCAGCCCAGACCACGGGGGGCTCGGGACCCTGAGATACAGGTCCCTTTGGGCATATCCTCTTGAGTGTTCTTCTTGCAGAAACAGACGGCGCTAGCCGATGGCACCTGGCTCCCCAGCCCACAGGCCAGCCTGGAGACAGCAGCCTTCCCTGTAACAGCCTGCACACCCGGGCAGGGAGAGCTGTCACCGTCGCTCAGAGAGGCAGACTCCTGCACGGCGCCTGCAGGAAGATGCGGCCCCCTCGCCACACTATGATGGCCTCATCTCCCAGATCTGCATAGCGAAAGTCAGCTGCCTCTGCTGCCCTCATGCAGCACAGAGAGGACGCAGCATTCGGACAGGAGAGGGTGATGGTGGGGATTCGCCCCGAGAGGCTGCAGTTTCACTGTTCAGGGGCCAAAGTGCCACCTCGGGAAGAGATGACTTGGAAGGGGAGTTGGAAGAACCTCCATTCCTTCCCTGTGCCCAAGAGGGCAGCCTGGCCCCTGGCAGGAAGACCAGAGGCAGCCCCTCAGTCCTTGCCCCCCCCCACTTACTTTGAGGGCGACAGTGACACTGGGCCTGGACAATGTAAGTTTCTGCTGCTCAGGGAGAGGCTGTGGGTGGGTCTGGAAATGCCTTCTGGGTGACACATTTAACAGGGCATAGAAGGCAGGTGGGACCCTGTGACCAACCTCTGGTGACCTCAAGTGTCCATCTGATGGCACTTCAAGGAATGCAAGTGGCCCAGTGCCGGCAGGTGGCCCCCGTGTGACAGAGCCCAAAGCCCTGGCACGGAGCTGGGGCTCTGTAAACGGCGATGATATTGGTGACACATACTGTCTGCCAAGTCTCGTCTCGTGTTGAGAAGTGGAAGAACGTGTGTAGTTGTTTTCAAGGAATTTATCGTCCGAACAACATAGTTTAAGGAGCACACGATTTCAAGGGAAACGAGCTGGGTCTATGCTCCTGCCCCGTCCCGTACACGCGTGCGCGCCACCTGTGGCTTCATTTCTTGTTTGCTGTTTACCTACCTGCACGAAGAGGGTCATAGTTCTTAACCGTGTGGTTCGCTCTCCTTATTGTTGCTCACCGGTTGTCTGTGGGCTCTGGCCAACCCGCACCCGGGCAGAGGGTGTCAAGGAAGGGAAGCCTCCATGGGCCGGGACTTCGGAAGCAACGAGCGCGTATCCTGGGTGAGACCTGTGCAAATACAAACAGAGAGGATTTCAGCTGTCAGCTCTCAGCCCCGAGCAGAGCTGGCTTCTCTCTCACTCTCCCTCCTAATGGATGCTTTTTAGTGCATCACTTATGGGTTCATCTCCTTTTCCCTTCAGGACAGCAGGCAGCGCTTCCTAGAAGCTGTTTGCCTCCCTTTATGGGGCACTCGTGCGGCTGAGCCTCGGAACCCTCCAGGCGCTGGGACAAGGAGGCTGGCTCCCTTCCTGGTGGCACAGCGCTGCCCTCCGAGCAGCCCGCCCGGGGCACCTTCAGATCTGCCGCCCCGTTCCTGACCTTCCTGTTGATTTGTAACCCGTGGTGACGTCCTCACGGGCTCGCCCTAGAGCTCCACCGGCCGTCCAGGACTTAGGAACCCAGCCCTGGCCCTGGGAAGGCGAAAGGGGAGGGGCCCGAGGCCTGCGGGGCATCAGATGCGTCAGATGCGTCCTCACGGAGCCCTGCAGCCAGACTCGGGGTTGGCTCATGCCTCTGACTCCTTTTCTCTGTTGGGCCCGTGAGGAGAAGAAGCAGGTGGTGGTCCATGTACTCCAGCCCCGGCAGGTGTCTAACTGAACCTCCAGGCCCTGGCCTCACCCGCCGCCTTCAGATCCAGCCGTCAGCGACGCAGGATTAGCTTCTCCTCCTCGTGTCCTGGGGCTCCCGGCTCTCCAGGGCCCTCACTTGAGAGCTGAGTCCATTTCCGCAAGTCGAAACTTCTCTGAGCTCCATTTTCCTGCTCTGTAAAGTGTGGGCAAATCTGTCTGCTTCACAGGAGGCCGACAGAGCCCCGGCTCTGCTCCTGGGCTGCGAGTCCACGGCCGCCTTTGCTGTGTTCGGAGTCGAGCCCAGTTCTGCACTGAAGCATCTCTCCTTAGTGCAGCAGCTCAGACAAAATCTGTCTTGATGTTTCTAACCCGTGCCGGCTGCAAATTTTTTCTTTTACACAGACCTCTGGGGTGTCCCACCTTCAGGCCATTATGAACCCCACTGTCTGAACACTCGTGCACAGGATTTTGTGTTTTCGTTTCTCTTGGGTGTATACATAGGAGTGGAGTTAGTGGGTCATATGGCCAAGATTCAAATTTAACAGAACGTTCTGTGTTTCATCTGGCCCCGCCCATGCAGGCATCTTGCAGCAGGTGGGGGTGGACATCCACCTAGGGGCCCCAGGGGCTTCTTCCCAGGACTGGAACTGAACCCACTTTGGAAAGCAGCAAATGCAATGAATCGAAGTGGCTGCTGTCTGTCCCTGGCCCCCTACAAACCTACATGCAGGGCCTTCGAGGGGCCACCAGCTCCACCTGCCTCAACTCTGGGGCAAGGTGGTCAGCATAAGGATGAGGCCTCTGCCCCCGGCTGGTGTCCTAGGCACCCCAGGGACCCCAGGCAGGCCCCACAAACAGGAGAGGAAATGGGTGCCTTAAAATACCGGCCCTGGGCCTTCACATGTGGCTCGGTGAGTAGGCGAGTAGAAACAGAAAGCAAGAATTCACAGAGCCCCGAGCTGCCGGCTCCTGCCGGACGGCCGTGACGGAGCCCCGCTGACCAGGAGGCCTGAACCCCAGAGACCTGTGCCCTCGAGGTTCCCAGCTTGGATGCCAGATCAAGGTGTGGGCAGGGCTGGTTTTTCCGCGGCCTCTCTCCTGGGCCTGCAGACGGCAGGCACATTCCTTCTCACTGTGTCCCCGCACGGCTTTTCATCTGTTTGTGACGTCTCTGGTGTCTCTCTGTGCGTCCAAATTCCCTCCTCTATAAGGACACCGGTCACACTGGATCAGGGCCTGCCCTGAAGACTTCGTTTTGCTTAATCACCTCTGTTAAGGCTTTATCTCCAAATACGGTCCCATACCGAGATCCTGCGGGTTAGGATTTCAACACGTGAATTCAGAGGACACAATTCAGCCCATAACGTGAACCAAACCTGAAAGTCATGCTGGGGCTTTATCTGGGGATGGGCCGTCACCTCCGGGAAGGAAGAGGATCCCGGAGAACATCCAGGTAGGGCAGAAGGATGGAGCTAAGGAGAGAGACAGAGGAAGAAGATGTGAAGGTGGCTGGCGAGCTCGTCCCTGGAGATGGCTTACGCGGGGCCTCGGGGGCTCTGCGGGGAGGAAGAGAGGGGTGACCGCTCCCCAGCAGCACGCTGGCTTCGGATGTGCCGGCAAGGCTCCCGCGCAGGCCTGTTGGGTGATTTCCACATCAGGGATGTGCCGAGGGCTGAGCTCACTGCCCCCCACCCAGTGCTGCTTCTCCAGTTAAGGGCTCCGTAAGTCAGCCCCTGTCCCCTTTCTTGTCATTTTACTTGAAGTTAGAAGCAGCCCCGGTTTAGACGGTTGCCATTATTAGCACTAAATCAAGCGCTCTTTTCAGATCTTGGCCCCTTGAAAGTCAAAATGGCAGGACAGAGAAATAAATATTTTAAATAATCAAGAAGCCATGGAACGGCACCCCTCGGCTTCGCTGGTGCAGACTTTAGCTCTGCTGACCCACCCCCCACAGCAGAGCCGGTGCCCAGGGTGAGGCCCCGTGAGAGGGAGGTCAGGTGTCCGGGGGGCAGACGGGCCAGCGCGAGCCCATTCCCCCTGGAGCAGAGGGGGAACAGCGCCCGGAAGAGAAGCCGCTGGGTCCGGGCAGCTTTCCTGCGTCGAGCAGCCTCCTGAATCCTCAGGCACGGGTGCCCTCACTTTTAATTGTCTTTTCTTTTTTGGAAGGGGGTCACAGGCCCTCTTAGGATGCTCTGAAGGTGATGGCTCCCACATACACACCAGCATCTCACGAAGAAATAATAGGTAATAAATGCGTTGTCCCCAGTGATTCAGGAGGCTCTCGGGCCCGGGGGGAGGGCCCCTTGCCTATGAGTCTGTGTCTACAGGAAGCAGTGAGGATAAAACACACCCCTTTGGGAAAAGTAAAAGTAACTTCACAGGGGAGAAGCCTGACAAGCACGACCTCAGCCAGGCGATCCAGGTCAACGTCAACAGTGATGGTCATGGTGACAGCACGACCTCCACAGGGCATGATGAAAATGGCACTCACCTCTGTGGTCCTCCTCCCAAAAGCCGTCACCCCAGTCTAATCTGGAGACTGAGGAGTCTGGAGAAGTGGCCCAAGGAATCTTGTTCCCAACGCCACGACAGGAGAAACACGTCCCCCAATGGAGGGACTGCCGGGCCTCCTGAAAACTATCCAGGTCACCAAAAACAAGGACGGTCTGAGAAACGGTCACAGCCCAGGGGAGCCCAAGGAGACAGGATGAGTCCCTGTCATGTGGGGTCCTGGATGGGATCCCGGGATGGAGCAGGACATTAGGGAAACAGCGAAATCAGAATCAAGTCTGAAGTTTAGCTAACGGTGGCGTAGTGACACTGTCGGCTCCTTAGCTGTGACAAATGGACCTTGGTCATGTGAGATGTTCACAAAGGGGGACCGGGTGAGGAACACACAAGGACTCTCTCTGTTATCTTTGTGACTTTTCTGTAAATCTAAAACTAGTCCAAAATACGTTGATGAACACGTGTTTACCTACATACACATCCAGACCCCCTTCCAGGATGAGGCTGGTGTCAAAGGAAAACAGCTCTCCCCAGAGAAACAGGTTCTCCTGATCGTCTTTCCAGGGGTGAAGTAACCCAAGAAAGATTGTTCCTGAAGCCTCTGACGGGAGCTCCACAGCTGGAATCTAAAACCGTCATTTGTCGTCCCCAACTTTCTGTATGCTTTTGAGGCAGGCTTCGCTTTCTGGTAGTTATCTGCCCCTTATCCTATCTTGGGTGTTTCGTCGAGCTCCCGGGACCTGCAATTGTGGCGCCAACATGGGGTTTGCACTGGCTGTGCTTTGCCCAAACCTCTTTTCGTTCTCACAGCGACACGATGAGGCAGGCAGCGTGGTTATTTCCGTCTAATAAGTGATCAAACCGAGGCACGGGGCGTCAAGAACTTGCTCTGGGTGGAGCAGTGGATGCTCCCCCACCTGTGCGTGGGTGTGCCCAGGGGCCAAGCCCTACAGATGGACAGGCCGCCCAGAGGCGTGGTGGGAGAGGTCAGCTTCTCAGATCCAGAGAAGTCAAACGGAGCAAAGGTGGCAAGACCGCGTGTCAAACAGGGGGATCCCTGGGCCCGCCCGGCCCTTCTGAACCAGAATCTGGGGCCCAGGAATCTGCATGCCTGGGGGTTCCCCAGGGATCCCCACATCTGCCTACACTGGGCCATGAGCCACCAGCCAACTGGATTTGGGCCCATTTGGCCACTGGTGACCTTGGGTCCATCTTGGGTGTCTCAGGTGCACATTGTCCTCCCATCTCTGTCTACTCCTTCTCCCCGCAGGCTTCTCCTGCTGCAGGACTGTCACCGTCTGCAGGGAGCAGGCAGGACCTTCGGGGACGACGGCTGTGACGGATGCGTGTGCTGTCCCTCCCAGCCTTGTTCTGATGAGATCCCAGAGTCACCTGCCCTGGAGAGACCACCACTGGCGGTTCCCCCAGGGAGAAGTCCCCGCTGCCTCCTGTCCCCCCAGGGGAGCTTGCCGCAGCCCCCATCTCTCAGTTTTTCCACATCTGCCAGACTTCAGAAGCTCCCGTTACAAGCAGGGCGTCTAGAACCTGGGGTGACCCAGCTACAAGCACCAATCCCCCTGAGTGACGACACCCCACAGGCAGTCACCTTCCTCGGACAGCTTCCCACCCCACGGCCTTCAGTGCTCTCGGCAGTCCCGGTGCTCGGAGCCCCACTGCACGGGCGGAGGAAGTGCGCCTCTGAGAGGGTGGGTCACCCGCCAGCAGATGGGCCTGCGGCTGGGAGGCGGGGACCCTGATGAGACCCCGTTTCCCCTGGGGCTGACAACGGTGCTCTTTGTTCAAATCTCTCCGGCCATGTCGAGTGGACACAGAAGTGAAGGGACTGCCATTCTGGTCAGGAAGAGAGCTGCGTCTTTGGCTGCCCTTTCTTCCTCCGCTGCCCGGGGGGACACTAGCCCCTGACCCAGGGGAGGGGCTGCAGTTGAGGCTGCCCAGAGGCCTGGTTATGCCTGGGGCAAGAGAGACGGAGTGTGTCAGGGTCCTGTGGCTGCCGGGGCAAATTCATACAAGCTGGGGGATTCCGACGACAGAAATAAAGTCCTGATCCAGGTGTGGGCGGGACTGGGTCTTCCTGGAGGCCCTCGGCATCTTCTGTTCCTGCCTCTTTCAGCTTCTGGCCTGTAGACACATCCCTCCGGTTTCTGCCTCCTGGTCACAGGCTGGCTTCCCTCTGTGCGTCTCTGGTTTCACGTGAGCTTCCCGCCCTGTGTCTCCTCTTCTCATCAGGACACCACTCACACTGGACTAGGGCCCACCCTGCTCCAGCCTGGCTTCTTTGTTTTGACTAATGACATCTGTAACGACCCTATTTCCCAATAAGGTCACATTCTGAAGTACGGCGTTAGGACTGGCATGTGAATTTGGGGGAGGAGGCGCAATTCCGCACAGCACTGGGAGAGGGGGTCTGAGCCCCACACCTACTGAAACTCTTCCCAGGTCTTTGTCAGAGAAAATTCCTCTCTTTTCTTTTTTTCCCCTCTTGGCAGCTCAGCAAGGGCTCATTCTAATTTCCTTCGTCACCGTCACCATGTGGTGTCGGCGGCTCTTGCCCACCTTCGGGCCTGGGGAGGGGAGGGGAGAGAGGCCGTGGGGGCCCTGCTCCCTGTCAGGCATCCCACCTCCCAGCACCCACCTCACTTCCACCCCACGGAGGCCTGTCCTTGTCACATAAACCTTCCCGACGTAACTTGGCCGGTCAAGGCCGAGAGGCCCCGTCTCCGTGCTCAGCGGAGGATATTTTCAGCCAAGCAAAAAATATCTTTGTGAGAAGGAATTGTTAAGATCCCGAAGAAAAATAATTGCATGGTGCATCTGTTATTAAGCCTATTTTTGGAGAACTTTTCTGGTGCTGTTAATGCTGCCTTAACGAACGGTGATAGAAAGGGATGCATATGCGCACCTGCAAAGCTAAAACCCCAGCAGAGTCTGGATTTGATTTATCGATTCAGGGCGAGCGGAGCTCCAGTGTCAGCTTCAGTTCTCATCACCTACCACTCAGCAGAGAACGGTCACTAAGTCTCAGAATCGGGGGAACGGAGTTAAACCGGTGCCGAGGGTCACAGCGGCCTTTGAGCCGGTGCTGCAGATGCCCAGGGAGACTGTGGCTGGCAGCCAGGAGGGGAGGCGTCGTGGAGACCCGGCCCCGCAGGGAGGGTCTGCATCCCTGGTTTGGGCTGCCTGGAGGGAGGGTCGCCTTGGCTGCCCCTGGCTGGTGAGACCCCAGCCAAGAGGAGGCCCTGGGGCCTCAGCAGGGAGAACCGGGGCGTACACACCACTTCTCCGAGGCTCTCACCGACATCTGCAAACAGCCAGCCTTTCCTCCTCAGACCCTGCTGACGAGGGTGCTGTTAATCCCACCGTAACGAGCGGCGATGGAAGGGGATGCATGTGTGCACCGGCAAAGCTACAAGCCCAGCAGAGTCTGGATTTGATCTATCAATTCAGGGCGCATGACCTCCGGTGTCAGGTTCCTTTCCCCTCACCTACCACCCAGCAGAGAAAGACCATGAAGTCTCGGGTTCGTCTGTGCATGTGCTGAGGTGGTCCATCTCCGTGAGCGCTCCCACCGCGGCCTCACGGTGGAACCCCTGAGAGCTTTGAAAGCTACCGGCGCTTGGGTCCCACCCTGGGCTCTAAAGCTGTGGCCGGGCATTGCGCTTTCTCAAAGTGCCCCCGTGATGCTAACATGCCACCAGCTTGAAGGCCTGGGAGAGCAGGGACGGCACCCACAACCCTCCGGACTAGTCCGTCTGGATGCTGCCCCGGCATCTCAGACCCATCGCACCCTCTTCCTCCTGCCCCTTCGCTCCCCACACCCACAGCCACCTGCAGGTCAGAGCCAGCTTCTCCTCTCTGCCAGCTCCCGCCTCCTCCAGGCCCCCACGTGATGGCCCCGCTCCCTGCTTGGACACCCACAGCCTCCCAGGCCACCTGGCCAGTGTTCAGGACTCAACTTAGAAAGCGCTTCCTGGGGACGACCCCTGACTCTCTCGGGCTGAGTCCTGCCCTGGCCCACCCTGCAGTGCTGTGCTGACTCCCCGGGGGTCTAGGGCCTGGAGCCCGTGCCTCTCAGCATCCGGCACGGAGGGGGCCTCCGTCAATAGTTACTGAACAGACAGGAAATGGGGCATCTGATAAAGCTTCCACCCCAGACAGGGGCTGGCTGGGGCCCTGGTCTCTGGTGCTCAGGTGGGTGAGCAGTAGGAAGACTCGCAGGAGGGCTGCTCTGTCCCCTGTCCCCTGCTGATGAGAACCCGGCTGAGCTCTGCCTTTGGTCCTGTCTGCGTCCACGGGCGGCCCCTCTCTGCTCACCGGAAGCCACTTCCCCGCACACCGGGCCTCCCAGCTGGAACTCTCCGCGGAGGGCCAGGGACTTCTCTGAACCTGTACTTGTTGGTTTTCTGGGGCTCGTAAAAACCCACAGTCACATACCAATTTGCAGTGGACTTCTTGCTGTTTGCTTTGCAGTTAATTATTCTATCTGTCATCTCAAAGCAGAGCTGGGAGGGACCACATGGAAAGGGCCTGGAATTGTCCTCAAAAGGCCCAGAAGAGGCCCCTCCCTGCCCATGGAGGCCTTGGAGTCAGGCCGAAGGAGGGCTGGAGATCTGGCCCAACAGAGAAAGGATGCTTCAGAAGAGAATGGGGCAGGACGGGGCAGGTGGGCCCGGTGCAGCTTCCGATGCCAACGGAAACACCTCTGCATGGCCACCCCATGCCATCTGGGACGTGAGGAACACACACAGTGGCAGAGGCTCCTTCTGCCAGCTTCACAAGACCCGGGGGCTGCTACAAGGGACCTAAAGATCTTTTCTGCCAGCAATACTCAAAGTCTGCATCAGAACCTCACACAGTATGTGGATGAGAAAAACACGGACACCTTCCCTCCCCTCCTCCCTCCCTCACAGGCAGAGTCACAGGAGAGCAAGGGAGATACAGGATTCCCAGCTCAATGTGAATTTCAGATGAGCAATGAATAGTTTTTTAGTATAAGTATACCCCATGTGATATTTAAGAAACACTAAAAAGAATTAGTGATATTTTTCTGAAAAGCAAATTTAATTAGGAGTTCTGTATTTTATCTGGCAACCCTTCTCTCAGGTACCCGACATGTTCCCCATGGCAGCCCCAGGGCCACCTCACAGAGCTCTCAGGAGCCTCACAGCCCTGCTCGGAAGCGAACCGCAGGCTCTTAGACCGACTTTCTAAATGGGGAAACACTCCTAGAGCACGCTTGACCTTTCAACAGTCAAATAGCCAGCTGGTGGCAGAAAGAAGACTACAGCCAAGTCTCCTGACCTACCCACTATACCCATCCATCCATCCATCCATCTACGCGTTCATCATCCATCTATCCATTCACCCGTCCACTTCTGCATCATCCATCTGCTCATCTATCTACCAATATATCCGTCCATTCATCCATCTATCTACCCACCCATGCATCCATCAATCCACTTGTCCACCCACCTACGTATCTACTCACCCAACCATCTACCCACTCATCCACCCTACCGTCCATCCATCCATCCACCCACCCACCCATCCATCCATCCATCCATCCATTTATTTATCTATCTATCCATCTATCCATCCATCCATCTACCCACCCATGCATCCATCAATCCACTCATCCACCCATCCATGTATCTACCCACCCAACCATCTACCCACTCATCCATCCGTCTATCCATCTGTCTATCTATCCATCTATCCATCCATCCATCTATCCACCCATGCGTCCATCAATCCACTCATCCACCCATCCATGTATCTGCTCACCCACCCATCCATCCATCTGTCTATCTATCCATCCACCCATTCATGTATACATGCATGCATGCATCCATCCGTCCAACCAGCCAGCCAGCAAACAGTTTTTCAGAACCAGTAGGCTCTGAGCCTTGCACTGGCTGTTGGGGAAACAGAAATGAACAAGATGGAGGTTACTCCAGTGAACTTCAAGAGCCTCTGGGGAGGAGACTCTAGCCTAACACTAGCCTAACTAGCAAGTGTCCTGGGACAAGGGCTTTACTCAAAGGGGGTGTGGAGTGCCCTGGGAGCCCTGTGGAGACAGCCCTGAGCTCTGGTGTAGGGAGGGGCTGTCCCTGGAGGTGATCCCGGGGCTGTGTCCCAAAGGAGAAGCAGGGAAGCGGGGAAGGCGGTCCCGGCCGCAGGAGCAGCAGGTGCACAGACTAGGAGAAGGTGACGCTCCAGCGTGTGTTCCGTTGCTCGGATGTGCTCCCGGCTCAGGCACTGCTCTCGCCAGGGCTGGGTCTCTCCCCCTCAGCACCACCAACGTTTTTGGACAAGATCATTCTCTGTTTAGCTGTACCCCTGACCTCCACCCACTCGACGCCAGCAGAAGTGGTGACAATCAAAAATATCTCTGGGCCAAATGTCCCCTGGGGGGCAGGGTCTCCCCCACTTGAGAACCCCTGTGTTAGAGGCTAGAGAGGCAAAGGTGAAAACAAGTGGAGTTTTAGGGTCTTCCTGGAACTCTGTGGTGCTGAAGTTCCCGGAGGAGTGAATACAAGGAAATCCCCCGCCGCGCTGGTATTTAAAATTTTCTAAACCACAAGCCAACACTTCAAAAATGTAAAACTGGGGCTGGCCCGGTGGCGCAGCAGTTAAGTGCGCACATTCCGCTTTGGCGGCCAGGAGTTCGCCGGTTCAGATGCTGGGTACGCACATGGCACCGCTTGGCAAGCCATGCTGTGGTAGGCGTCCCACGTATAAAGAAGAGGAAGATGGGCATGGATGTTAGCTCAGGGCCAGTCTTTCTTAGCAAAAAGAGGAGGATTGGTGGCAGGTGTTAGCTCAGGGCTAATCTTCCTCAAAGAAAAAAAAAAAGTAAAAGTATTTGCCAAGGGTTAACGATATGAATTAGATTGCTACTCTTAAATATATATCAATAATGTATATGTGTGTACAGAAACAGTCACTAGCATATTGAATTTTTTCACACTGTTTGTCTAACATAATTTGCAGTTGGCCTGTATTTGATTAAATACCATCATCTTTTATGTACGAGTTACATAAGTAAATAGAAAAACCATTTACAGTCCAATGCCCCATGAAAAATTAATCTTGGGCCTGTCCTGCACGCACATCCCGAGGTGTTGGGGGCAGGTGGCTAACCGAACGCGGGGAGGGGACGGGGTGTCATCTGGGACACGCTGTGAACTTCATTTCTCCATTTTAATAAGTTGGAGGCTTCAAGAATTTTCTGCGGATGTGTGGATTAAAAACTATGGTCGATGGTTTTTTAATCAAATAAATCTTGTAGAAGTTTCAAAATAACAAATTATTTAGTGCTCTGCTAGACAGGAAGCTTCTCTTGGGAAATTATTTCGTTAGTTATAACATTAGCAATGTTTGAAAGCAGCTCCCGTGTGCTGATCGTCGGCCCACCCCCACGGCTCCTGTTTTGCACGTGGTGATGGCTGCTCTGGCCTCGGTCTCTGGGAAAGAGGAGGTGGCCATTTCCCTCTGAGCCTGGGCCTGCTGCTCAGGCCACGAGTGCCGTCCAGGCCCCCGCCCTCCACGAGGGCTGCCCTGGCCCTCCTCGCACACGTGGCTGGTGAGCCCCAGATCCGGCCCACGGTTCAGTTCAGCAGGGCCCGGGCCCAGAGCCACAGCGGCCAGGCAGGGCGGTGGATGCAGAGAAACCAAGCTGGTCCTCTTCCTGGAGCTCTCGGAGACTCCAGAAAAGTCAGGAAGGTACCGCAACTCCCTCCAGCATCAGTTTCCTGAGGGGTCGGGGGAAGTTTCTCAGCACTGCGCTCCGCATTAATGTCCTGTGGCTGCCGTAACAAACGACCACAAACTTGATGATTACAACAGTCAGGTCTCTCCTGCCTTGCCTCTCCCGGCTTCTGGTGGCCCCACGAGTTCCTGGGCTTGTAGCAGCGTCGCTCCAGCCTCTGCCCCCATCTTCCCGTGTCCTGCTCCCTGCGTCTGTCTGTCTCTCCTCTGTGTGTCCCTTAGAAGGACACCCACCATTGGATTTAGGGCCCAGCCAGGTAATCCAGGGTGGTCTCATCTCCAGACCCTTGACGTAATTACATCTATGAAGATCTTTTTCTTTTCCAAATAAGGATACATCCACAGCCCCCAGGGGAGCTACCTTTTGGAGGCCGCCCTCCGCCCTTGAGCCCACTCCACCTTCTGCTCTGACACAGGGAGGCTCCACAGGCCGTCAAACATCCAGAGCTTTCTGCCTTCCCTCTTGTTTCTGGCCCGCCCAGCACAGCGTGCGCTCCCTGCTCCAGACTCAGGCCGGCTTTGCTGGCCGTGTGTCCTTCCTTGTTCCCAGGGTCTCAGGCGCTGTCTCCCGTCCTCTGCTGGACAATCAGTTCCTTTGCCTCCACGTTCTGCTTACACACAGGCGCTCCCACCACCCCCCCCTCCCCGGGGCATCACTGAACTTTCGGGGACACGGCTGGACAGGCTTCTAAGCTGCTTCCTCCCCCGGCCGGCTCACTGCCGGGCGCTGTCTCCCAGCCTCGGGGCCCTTAGGTGTGGCCACGTGCTTGGAAGATTGTGGTGGTGATGAGATTTTTCCACGAGGAACCAAAAAATTCTCCCAGTTAGACCCTCCCTGTCTGTCTATATCTCCTTCCAGCATGTTCTCCCAAGGGAGGCCCTCCACGTCTGCAGCTCCTTCAGCAGGTTGACCCGGGAAGCCACGGGCAAAGACAACAGACGCACAAGAGGGAGAGAGCTTGTGCCCTGAGTCGCCGCTCTGAGAAGGTCACCCACCCACCAGGAAGCCCGGTTCTTAACCTCACGTGACTGAAAACTGACACTGGGGCCTGGAGACCTCGTGCTCTAACCAGGACCCTCACCATGACCCCTGCCAGCCAGGGGCTTCCGCTAAGAGCCACCCGGCTTCCAGGATTTGGGGCAGGATGCGGAGCTCTCTTTCCAAAGGCAGTCCGGACCATGTCGTCCCTTTACTTTGAAAGACTGATGACGTTGGGAAGTGGTGTTAACAACACGGGAGAAATGCTCATCGTAAAAGTTCAGTGAAGAAGGCAGGATATCGAGCTGTCTGGTCTTAACTACTTACAGCAGAATTCCGTGAGGATGCCGCCCACGGGGGAAGGGCAGCGGTGGGCACGGTATTTTCCTTTCTCCTTGTGGGCCTCCGTGCTCCTTTCCTCCGCGGCTGGAACAAAGCACTGCGAAGGCCGTGTCTTCAGACAACACGGCTTATCCTCTCCCAGTTCTGGAGGTGAGAGTCTGAAATGAGGCTGTCGGCAGGTCTGGTTCCCTCCGGGGCTCCAGGAGAGGATCAGTCGCCTTTCCTGTGGCAGCTCCTAGGTGCCTCCCACATCCCTTGGCTCACGGCCCCACCCTTCATCTTCTAAGTGCATCGCTCCAGCTTCTGCTTCCACGGTCCCACCTCCTCCGACCTCTGGCTCCCTCTTATCAGGACACAGTGATGACAGGGGCTCCCCCAAAGAATCAAGGATAATCTCTTACCTCAGATCCATGATTTCATCACTTCTGCAAAGTCCCTTTCGGGCACTGGGGATTCGGGCACCGTCATCTTCATGGGGGCGTGATTCAGCCCACCATAGCGTCTTTTCCATAACAAATACATATTATTTTATAATGGACAAAAGTACGTAATACATTTATGGTGCAGACCAGGTGGTCCTCTGGAAGTGTTGGGCTCACGTATTCTATTTACAGTTAAAAGTCCTTAGCAAGGCGTCCAAGGTCCTTCGTCTTCTGACACAGCTGCCTCTTCCAGCTTCATCTCCAGGATCCCCCATCCTCCTCCCTCCTCCCCACCCAACCTCCAGCTACAAACACCCCACATCTCTCCAGAGCCTTCCCTGCTTTGCTGTTCCTTCTACCTCATGCCCTCCCTCATTCTTGACCTAGAGAATACACATGGACCCTGAGCCTCCACTCACAGCACCGCCTCCAGGAAGCCCTCCCTCCCAGTCTCTTGCAGGTGGAGTTTGTGCCTCCCAGGCTGTGCCTCGCAGGTCCTGGCTTTGTGCCTGTGGGAATAGCGCTCGCTGTCTCGGACTCTGGCCCAGAGCTGCACACAGAGCACCCAGCACAGCCAGGCGGGGACACCAGGGTGGAAGGGGCTTCTGCTCGCAATGGGGCTCACTCCTTTCTCAAGCATGCAGTTCAGCTTTGACGGCTATGGTTGGGTTTCTGCCCCTGCACCGTCCACACTGATCTTGATGAGCTGCCCAGTGACCAGTGACACCCCGTGCCCTCTGCTCCGGCTTTTTGGGATCGTCTCCTCTCTCCTGGAGCGTGCTCCCGGTTTTCCTCTCACCGCACAGGTGTTCCTCCAGACTCCCGCCCCACTGCCCGTTGGGACCATGCCCAGGGCCCAGTGCTTCCTCCCTGCCCTCTCCCCTCCACTCTCTGGCCCAGGGCTGCCACGGGCACCCTCAAGATGCCATCTGTAGGCCAGTGGCTCCGTGCGTTTCTCTCTGGCCCCGGCCTCGCCCGAAGCTCCCTCCGGCTCAGCTGTTCATCTGCCCGCCTGACCTCACCCTGCGCTTCCTAACACACATCTCAGGGCAGCAGGTTCCAGACATGGCTCCTGGTTTACACCACTGCAGCCCATCCTCTGAGCAGTCTCCACCTTGAGAGAACACCACCGGCACTGCCTCGGCCAAGTCAGAAACTGAGTCATCTTCTCTCCCCACCGTCTACATCATCGCATCTTTCCATCAGTCAGCCCACCTCCAGGATACATTGAACATTTGTCCTCCTCTCCTTGCCTCCTGCCCGCACTCTGGCCAGGCCACCGTCCTGGGACAGCCCCTGGACGCCCTGCAAACCTGCACTCTGCGGCCCTGCCCGGCCCCATGACCCGTCCCCACAGAAGAGGCAGACGGAGCCTTGAAGAGCAGAGCCCAGATCAAGTCGCTCAGTGCCCAGCACCTTCCAGGGCTCCAGCTGCACCCAGGAGCCCCCTCCCGTCCCCCCACCACCAGGGCGCACCACTGGTCCCGCTCTCTGCTGCCCCTTCCTGACGGCTCTCCTCTGTGCTCCGTGCTCCGGGCCGGGCCCTGCCACATGCCCCCTGACCACAAAGCTCTCCACTCGTGTCACCTCTTCAGGGGCCCCCATCTAAAGTCACCCCCCCATCCCAGCTGGTTATTTTCCTGTCAACCCCACATCTTGTCTTCTCGGCTCTTAATACCTTAGAGAATTACCTTCCTCACACTTCGCTTACTTGTTGTCTCTTTCCCTCCCTCCGTTCCTAGCGCCCATGCCCCCATCCTCACCCCTGCATCCTCACCCCCCCATCCTCACCCCCCGATCCTCACCCCTCCCAGCCCCAGAAAGGGTCTCATTCCTTTACCCTGTTCTCTCCCACCCCCACCGGCACATAGCAAGGATTCAGTGAATACTTTCTCTACAAATGTCGCTAATCTTTAGGGTCAGTTAGGAACGGACAAAACTGAGAGCGCAAACCGTCGAATGCCAAGGGAGGTCCCAGGTCCCGGGACAAGGCCACAAGGAGGCCCTTTGAACCCAGAGCTGGGACATGCCATGGATCTGCCCCGGGGGGTGGCTCCATCCCAGCTGAGTCCTCCAAGCCCTGCGGGGAAAACCCCTGGGCAGGCTCATCGTCTCCCCTGCTCCCCAAAGCCCACGCTGCCGAGGACAGAAAGGGCTTTAATTTCCTAAACACGATTGATTTGGCTCAGTTCATTGCAACATGAGTCATTTTCATTACCACCCTCTAATACTATTTGAGATGAATTTCGCAAATGTTAGCACCTCCCGTTTTTTTTCTCTCCAGAGTCACTGCAATAAAGGGACAGGAGGAGGCCCCGTGAGAACCCCTGGAGAAACCCAGCAGAGGTCCCGGTCGTCCCCATGCCCCCTGCAAGTCACACAGACTCTGGCTGTGCTGGTGGGGGATTGAGGACGCTGCATTGAAGGGCCGGGCTCTCACCGGGCCGGGGTCCCAGGGTGTGGCCAGCGTCACATCAGGATCACACCCTCCCAGGCAGCCAGGAGGCCATCACGTTGGCGACGGCTCAGGACACCCGGCTCTGCCAGAGCAGGTTCACTCAACATCTGCCAGCAACTCCTGCGTGCCAGACGCCAGACATCACGTCGTCAGTAGAGTTTCATTCAACACTCACGTGGCCCTGGGGGCCTTGCAGCATGCCATCCCACTTGCGTGTGGGGGCAGTGGGGCGAGGGCTCAAGTTGACGTGGCTGGTGAGTGGCTAGGCCAGGCGCCACCCCATCCTGCAGCGCTGGTTCCAAGGTAGTGTGGGGCTGGACATTCGGCCGTCTCCGGTCTAGATGAGTCCTTATATCCTGTTCACCATTGACCCTCAGCCCAATTCTGACTCAGACATCCAAACACGGCCTCGGATGCATTTGTCCTCACTGACGTTCAAGTTCTCATGGTGGGTCTCATGCCCTGAATGTCAGCCCCATGAGGGCGAGGACCCGTTCCCTGGCCGAGTGCCTGCCCTTGGGGCTTAGGGAACATCTTAAAATAAACAAACAGGGGAATTAATTCACAGAGTAAAGCTAAGGTTTGGGACTAGGTTTCTGCAAATTTGCATTCCCTCGAGCCCTGTGCCTGACAGATGCACAGCAAGTGTTTGCAGTAAGAAGGAGGGAAGGAAGGAGAGAAAGAGGGAGGGGGGAGGAAGAGGGAGGAGGAGGAGGGAGCGAGGAGGGAATGAAAGATGGGAAAAGGAGAGTTTTCTCCAGACACCGTGTCACCCTTCCCTGGTCCACTCAGCCTGACCTGAGGACAGGGTGCTGTGAAGCCCTGGGCCGCACCTGGTTCTGGCCGGCCAGCCAGGACACTGTGAGGTGCCAGCCTGCCTTTCCTCCTCAGTCCTGATCCAAGCCCCTCGACAGCTGTGTCTAAGAGCCAAGCTCTGGAGTCGGCCCTGCCTGGGCTCTGGCCCGGCCTCGGCAGTCCGCTGGGCAGGTGGCCTTGGTAAGTCTTGCGCCTGTTGGAGTTCACTTTCCTCCGCCATCAGATGAGAACCTGACCCACCCCCTACAGGGATGGCCAGGGGAAGGAGGCCAGCTCACGGCTGTAGCTCAGAGCCCATCAGCTCCCCGGATCTGGGGAGGGTCACTGAAGTGCCAGGAGCATCTTCTGTTCCCCTCTCTCAATCCTCCGACTCCTGTGGGTCACAGTAAAGAGACAGCAGTGTCACCCTTGCACGAGGATGCACCCGCAGACTCTGTGCATGAGCCTCCATGGAGTCTGGGCCGCACTCTGAGACTGGCCTTGGAGACCTCCTCTCAGGGCCAACACTCCTCCCTGGATGGACCCACAGCCCAGCGTCACCCACCACCGCCGGACCCTGGTCCCCGGCTCGGCTGCGTCCCCAGCCCCCTGGCTGCCCAGGCACTCGGCTGCTCGCAGGCTGTCCTGAGAGGCGGCAGCCGCTGTCCTGGTGATGTGGATCCCAACGGTCGATGAGACTGGTCAGGGAGGATCTGGAGGGAGGAGCCGAGCAAACTCCTTCGTGGAGGGCCGTCGATCATCGGGATTTCTCCCCCATGCACGCTTGAGAATTAGATCTGTCTAGAACAAGGCTGGGAGAACGATTAAGGGAACCGGGAACCTAAGTCAAGGTGGGAATGGGGCTTCCCCTCCACTGGGCGGGCTGCCCCATTGCTAGAAAATGACCCGTTTCCTTCCGGGCCTACTGCGGCCTGAGCTCAGGGCCCCGCGTGACTCAGCTTTCCAAGGAGCCACCGGGCACGTCCTCCATAGGCATCGAGCACAGCGTTCAAGGCTCTCTCACGTCCACGCTCTCATTGTAAAAAGGCTTCTGGATGATCAGGTGCTTAGCGTGTGCCAACTTCTGAGCAGAGCACGTCAGAAGTTAGTGTCCTGTCCAGCAGTGAAGCCTGTGAAGGAGGTCTCATTATTGTGATTTTCCCCGGGAGGAGACTGCGGTCCAGAGAGGTTAATGAACCCGCCCAGGGTCACACAGCAAAGAGACTGAGACTCTGCTCTGAGTCCCTCTTCAGTAGGCCCTCTGCCACCCCTTGCCCAGTCCTCCTACCCGCCCGCCTGACAAATGACCAGTAGCCCCACTTTCCCACAAGAAACAAGAGTCATTCTGTGCAAAGACAATGACAGCGGAGCATTTCGGATGCTGGAGATGGGCACGCGAGGAATGCATATGCTCTCCTCTCTCTGTTTGGGTGTTTGTGAAGATGTTCATGATGAAACGTTAAAAACAAGTAAATAAACTAGAGGTGCCCGGCCACGCCTGGAGCTGTGGATTCAGGTCCTCCCGGGCGGGGCTCCAGCCAACCTCCACTGACACTTCCTTGCTGCAAAGGAAATCTAATCTGTACCGTTTGAGACACCCTTTTCCTCGGCCTCAAGGCTCAGCTAACTGGCACTAGCCCACAGATGCCGCGTTTCTGCCGTGAAGCCTGCGCCCCGCTAGTGAGCTGGTCGGCACTGACAGCTGGCACACAGCTTGCTCCTGAGAGGCGCCAGGACGCACCTGGGTCCCGGGAACCTCAACCCTCTGGAGAGCCGAGCCAGGCGCCGGGAGCAGAGCCCTGGGTCAGGACTTCACAGCCAGGAGCCGAGAGGACTTTGTGGTCCAGGGAGGCTGGGGCTCTTTCCGAGTTTCACATGCAGACCCTTGGTGATGAGGGCCCTCTCCTACAGACAGCTGTGTGTCCTCGGGCAGGTGACTCAACTCCTCTGTGCCTCATCCACAGAGTGGGGGCATCCTGAGGATTAAACCCAACGGAAGGGGGTGCCTGGTACGCAGTAAGCACTAGTGAGACCAGCCACGGAGTATGGTCTGGCGCTGTGGGCCTCGGCAGGGATCTGCGCAGAGTCTTTCTAGAAATCGCTGCAGGACAGCCACTGGGTGGACTACCACGTTCAGAGCATAGAGCCCCGCCTGGGAGGAGGCCCTCTGGGAGGGCTCCCTGCCACGCCTCTCCTCCCCAGTCTCCTAGGGGGAGGGCGCCGTGGCAGGTGGGGAGGCAGCTCACAGGCACTTGGGAGGCCCTCCCCGCCCGCTCCACCAGCCAGGCTCTGCCACTGCCCAGCGCGGGCTTGGGAGGGGGAGACCGAGGAAATGGGGCGACTGCCTTCTGGGCAGCTGGGCCTCGCGCGGGAGGACGGGGCGTGCGCGGGGTGTGCTCCGCCTGAAGCCGGCTGCCTGCACCCCTGACCCACTGGCCCCCAGCTCCCTCCGTCCCCTCCCCACTAAATTCCCAAAGCAGCGATGGCCTCTTCACTGAACCCCGGGCTCTGCAGGGGAC
The DNA here is from genome assembly GCF_041296235.1 of Equus asinus. NCBI lineage: Eukaryota > Metazoa > Chordata > Mammalia > Perissodactyla > Equidae > Equus > Equus asinus. The sequence goes on from NC_091799.1 coordinate 12,196,218, forward strand.
GACGCGGAACCTACGTGTGCGTCTGGCTCCCCGCAGCCTCGGGGGGGCACCGCATGCACCAGTTTCCATCTTCTTTTCCAAATTCCCAGTGCCTCGTATAATGCCAGCCGCAGGGGGTAAACTCAAAAAGAACAGAATGCTGACAAAAAAAGAAGCTGATGGGTGCTGGTGACAGGGGACATTCTAAGCTCTTCGACAGACCCCATCGGCAGAAGGAGGAACACACTTCCCGGAGGTCTGGCCTAGTGCTGCTGTTACTTCCAGTGCAAAGAGACAAAGCAGTCATGAGGCTGGGGAGAAAGCCTTTCAAGAATCCCCCGGCCCAGCCTCCCGCCTCGAAGCCCTCCCCTGAGACCCCAGGACGGAGTGGCCGTCGGGGGCCCAGCGAGCCCTCTGCCTCCCGCCTGGCTGCACGTGCCGCGAGACGGACGCCCTCTCGGCTCCCCGCCCACTGGCAGCCCGGAGGAGAGAAGCAAGCGTGAGAGGGGAACAGAGGGCCTGGGCTCCGTCCGATGCGTTCTGCCTCTAGCGGCGTTTGCTCTGAGCCGGAAGCTGGCTCTCCCTGTGCGTCCGTTTCTCCTGCATCCCCTTGCTGACGGGGCCTCCAGCTTCTCCCGAACACATGAGAGGCCCCTTGAGGAGGAGGACCCTTTGTTTCCCGCCCGCAGGCCGGTGTTTCAGACCTTACGGAGTCGAGGCACCTGTGTCAAGAAGAAACCAGCGTGTCCCCAGGAAGTCAGCCAGCACTGGGGCTGCTGCCCACCGGCCGGCCCCCAGCGCCTGGACGTGGACCCTCGGCTGCCAGGGGCCTGGCTGGACAGGACACTGCAAGCAACAGGAGAGCGAGGCCACCCGGCCTGGAATCCCACATGAAAATCCCTCATGACATTCAAGGCTGCTTTCTAGGCTGAATGTTAAAACACACTACGACGGCTTCATAAGTCTATTTAATTAGGCAGTAAGTCTTAAAATTAAATTACGGTGAAATCCATAAATCTCTTTTGTACAAATTTAAATGAGGACGGGTGCTGAGTACCTCGCGCGGGGGAGGCTCACCTTCCATCTCCCCTGACTCCTCTGGGGTCGGCCTGGCGCCCTCGGCCCACGGCGTGGCCCCCCGGCGCTGGGGGCAAAGTCAGACAAGCGCCGTCGATGCGGCAGAAGCAAGAAAGTCAGTGAGCATGGACACCGGCCCCTCCACCGGCTGGGCCGTGACCATGACCTTGTGTGGTGCGTCCCACAGCCCTCCCTCAGCAGGTGAGAGAGACGGGGCTCTGAGAAGTGGAACAGCACCAGGTGGGTATGTACGCCCCAAACCCAACCCAGGCCCCGGGTGACCCCTCAACCCACTGTCCCTCGATGCTGCGGGGGAGGCTGTTTCTCCAACGTGGCCAGAAGAGGCAAGATTGCTCAGGTTTCAATGACCAAGTCTGTTTTCCCAGATCGAAACTCTGCTTGAAAGGAGAAGGAATGCTCGCTGGTTTTCTCTAATTCTGCTAAGCGTCCCACCCCCCGCCCAGTTCTCCGAGCACTCTGTCGGGGTCCTGAAAAGACAGCTGCTGCCGCGGTCAGGGCTGCAGGTTAGGGAGATGCCCACGGCACTCCCAGTTCAGGCTGGGATCTTGGGCAGAAGGGCGGAGGGTGCCTGGTCCCCGATCCCCAGCCCCAGGCAAGCATGCGCCCAAGTACCTGGGCAGGGAGGCGGCCCCCTGATGCCCCTCATTCTGAAGAAGATGGGGGAGAGACCTGCTTGGGTCCCAGGTGTGGACGGCGGAGGCTGGGAAAACCAGCTGCCCGGCTCCTGGGGTTCCCAGGGTGTAGCCCCTCCTGCTGGGGAGACAGGAGGCCACTAGTTTTACAGGAAGTTGGGTTCGGGGGCCACCCCTCCCAGTGGGGTAAGGGCTGGGCCCCATCGCAGCCAGCTCACGACCCCACAGGGCTGAAAGCAGAGTTTGGCGGCAAATCACAGAAAACCCAAGTTTCCATGCTGAAAAGTTACGCCTTTATCCCACGCGCAGCGGCCCAGACCCTGTGAGCCGGCAGGGATCTCCGGGGCCGGTGGACGTCGACAGACAACATTCTGGCTCGGCCCGGAGGAGGATGGGAGACAGCCGGGGGCAGGCCAAAGCAGCAACTATGGAAACTCAGGGGAGGGCAAGGTTACTGCAACCCAGGCTGCTCAGATCCCCCTGGCAGCGAGGGAAAGACGGATACGCCACAGGCTCCCTCCCTGCACTGCCCGCCAGTGCCCGCCCCCTCCCCACCCTCTGCCACCCCCCGCCCCCTGCACCTGCTGTTTCTGGAGTGGGGAAAGGCCGAGGGGTTGCTCCTCTGACATTGCACCAGGAGGAGATGACCCCTCCCCCTGCAGAGAAGGGGGACCCTCTGCAGACTCCCCCTGTTTCTAAGCCAGGGGAAAGAGAAATGAAGCTAGGTCTTGTCAGCACCTAAACAAATATGTCGACGGCTCATGGGCACCTTCCAGAGATAATCTGTGAAGCGGGCACCATGCCCTGCGATGAAGTTCCCGTCTTGTTGTTGTTGTTGTACGCCCAGTCACACGCTCCCTCCCCCACCTGTGATGTCCCAACAGGCGACCCCTCCTTGCACACTCCAGGGAGGGGAACTCACCCTCACCCTCGGAGGAGGCAGTCTTCGGGGGTCTAGGACTTGAGCAGGTCTCTATGTGCGGGTTTGGTCTGTGCTTCAAAACCCAGCACGTTTAAAGCTCGAAGCAAGCAGGGAAGCCCGGCCTTGCTGCCCCCGGCCCTCAGCTTGTCCTCGCTCAATTCCAGGATGAACGGCCCCCAGGGGAACTCAAAGGGCCCCAGGGCCCAGGGGTGGACACGGAGACGCGCGGCCCAGACCCCCTTCAGGACGGCCAGGCTGCCCAGCTTTGGGCAGTGGGCAGCACACAGCCTCCAGCCCTTAGCTCCCAGGCAATTCTATCAGCCTTCACTTTGTGTGTTTTTGAAGCTCTGTTATTAAGCGCATAAATGTTGAGGTGCATAATTTATGTCCCCCTATAAATGGACTCCTTTATCATTATGAAAAGAGCTTTTTTATCCCTGGTGATGCCTTTGCTCTGAAATCTTCTTTGTCTTCTATTAATATAGTCAAATCAGCATTGCTTCACTTAGTGTAGCATGACGGATCTTTCCTGGTCTATTTACTTTTAGCCTGTTTCTGTCTTTATATTTAACATGGGTTTCGTATGAGCTGGATATCGCTGGGTCTTGCTCACTTACCCAATCTGTCCATTTCTGCCTCTTCATTTAGGCTCTTAGACCATTTACATTTAATTATTGGTTTTCAATCTACCGTCTTGGTACTTTTAAAAAATTTATCCCATATATTCTTTTTTCTCTTTGTTTTCTTCCTCAACTTTTTAAAAAGCAAATGTGGTGTTTTAGAAAATTTCACTTAACTCCTTTATTGGCTGATTAGCTATAAATATTGTCAAAACAAATAATATTTTTTAAATCTCCATAATATCAAAAGTCATCTATAGATTCAATGTCATCTCCATCAAGATTCCAACGGCATTTTTTACAGAAATAGAAAAAAAATTCCTATTTGTATGGAATCACAAAAGACCCTGAATAGACAAAGAAATGCTGAGAAAGAAGAACAAAGCTGGAGGCGTCACACTTCCAGCTATAAAATAAAGATAAATAAGGGATGCAGCGTACAACATGATGACTATGGGTCGCATGCTGTATGATATACAGGAAAGCTGCTAAGAGAGTAGATCCTTAGAGTTCTCATCACAAGGAGAAATATTTCTTTCTTTTCTTTTTATTGCATTTATATGAGATGGTGGATGTCAGTTATACCTACTGTGGTAATCATTTCACGATATATGTAAATCAAACCATCATGCTGTACACTTTGGGTGCCCATCACGGGACGAATGGATAAAGAAGATGTGGTATTTATCCACAATGGAATACTACTCAGCCGTAAGAAATGATGAAACTCGGCCATTTGTGACAACATGGATGGACCTTGAGGATATTATGCTGAGTGAAATAAGTCAGAGGGAGAAAGTCAAATTCCATATGATCTCACTCATAAGTAGAAGATAAAAGCAATGACAAACAAACCCACAGCAACGGAGAATGGACTGGTGGTTACCGTGGGGGAAGGGGGGGAGGGCAAAAGGGGTGATGAGGCTCACATGTGAGGGGATGCACTATGATTAGTTTTCAGGTGGTGAACATGATGTAATCTACACAGAATTCAAAATGTATTACGATGTACATCCGAAAATAAAAAATAAAAAACCCCAACTTATAGATCAATTATTTCTCGATAACACTAGACAAAAGCGGCCAGCTTGACAGTTGTGCTTTTCTTCCAGACTTTAAAGATGTTGCTGTCCTCTCTTGTAGCTTTCATTGTCCCAGATGAAAGATCTGCTGTGTTCTTCTGGATGTAATGTGTCCTCTTTGTTCTGACTGCCTTTAAGATTTTCTCTTTATCACTAGTTTAAAGCAATTTGATTATTTTGTGCCTTTGTAGTTATGCTCGGGGTTTCTTGTGCTTAGAATTCATTGAGGGCTGGCCCCATGGCCGAGTGGTTAAGTTCGCGCACTCCACTCCGGCGGCCCAGGGTTCACCAGTTCAGATCTTGGGCGCAGATCCATACGCTGCTCATCAGGCCATGCTGAGGCGCATTCCACACAGAAGAACTAGAATGACCTACAGCTAGGATATACAACTGTGTACTGGGGCTTTGGGGAGAAAAAAAGAAAGGAAGAAGATTGGCAACAGATGTTATCTCAGGGCCAATCTTCCTCATCAAAAAAAAAGCATAAAAAAATTCATTGAGATTCCTGGATCTATGGATTTATAGTTTTCATCAAATTTAGAAAGGGTTTGTATCTTATTTCTTCATATATTTTTTTGACCCCTTTCTCTTTTTTTTTCCTTTGGGGACTTCAGTCACATATATATCAGGATGCTTGAAGCCGTCCCACAATTCACTCATGCTCTGCTATTTTTTTCAGTCTTTTTCTTTTTATGTGTTTTATTTTGTGAAGTTTCTGTTGCTATGTCTTAAATTTCACAAATCTTTTATTCTTCAATGTCAGTTCTGCCAATAATTCCATCCAGTGTATGTTTCATCTTAGACATCGCAGTTTTCACGTCTAGAAGTTTAATTTGGCTCTTTTCTTACACCTTCCGGGTCTCTATTTAATATACTTCTTTTTTTCCTGTAGCTTTCTGAACATATAAAATACAGTTGTACTAAGCACTTCATGTCCTTATCCGTTAAATCTACTCTCTGTGGCATTTCTAGGTCACCCTCAATGATTGATTTTCCTCCTCAGTGTGGGCTGTATTTTCTTGCTTTTTGCATGCCTAGTCAGTTTTGGTTAGATGCTAGATAACGGGAATTTTAATTTATTGGATACTCAAGATTATAAAATCTTATAAATATTCCGGAGCTTATCCTGGGACACAGTTAATTACTTGGAAACATTTTATCCTTTTGGTGAGATTTTCAGATGAAAACAGAGCAGAGTTTTCTCTAGGGCTGGTTTTCCTCACTATGGGAGCGAGGCTCTCCTGAGTGTGGCCTTCGAGGCCCTGTGACATGATGGCCTACCCTCCAGCTGGGGGAACAGGTGCTACTCCTAGTCTTGCGCGTGTCCCAGGATTGTCCCTTGTAATCCTGAGTGGTTTTATCCCCTGGCCTCAGGGAGTCTCGTGACATACCTGTGCCGGTTCACTGAAAACTTAGGGTCCCTCTGCTGGTTTCCAGAATTCTCTGTACAGTGCTCCCCCATCTTGGGTGCTCCGCCCTGTGGGCTCTTGCCACCTTGGCCCCCTGAACCCCAGCTCCGTTTCCTCCCCTTTGGGGACCTCCAGGCTCCCCCTTCTTGCTGGCAGCCTGGAAGCTGTCCCCAGGCAGTGAGCTGGAGCACCGAAGGGCTCGCCTCCTCTGTTCCCAGCCTTTCAGGGTGTGTTTCTTTCGTCATGGGATGTCCAAGCTCTTTAGAACCATTGTTTGCTATATTTTATCCAGTATTTTGGGTTTTGTTTGCTTGTTTTGAGCTCTCAGGAGGGAGAATACTGTGGCTCCTGTTACTCCAGCTTGGCTGGGAGCTATGTTAATTCTTAAATGTTCTCCAGCCAAGGGAAGGCTTTGCTGGAAACAGTCATTCGGCAAATATTTATTCACTGAATGTCAATGTGCCAGGCAGCGGACCGGGGCTGGGGAGGAGGCGCCGTGAATACAGACAGGATGGCCGCCCTCAGAGGCGAGAGGGCTGTTAAGTGAATCTCACAATTAGCTAATCAGTTAAGGTTGTGATACCTGAGGGTGCTAAAAGCCGACAGTGTCCAAGCAGATGCGGTCAAGCAACGTGAGGATTCCCGCCACGTACATTTTTGGGAACTGAGTCAGGATGGGTTCGTTTGCAGAATCAGGTAGAGAGAATGGAAGTGGGTCCAAACGGCCCCTGTATTCATCAGGTGGGGAGCGAGGAGCTGCTGGCTGAAGGGTGTGGCAGAGGAAGGCAGGCGGGGCCTCTGGAACACCTGCTACCTGCTCTAACCCCCCAGGGGATACTGTTTCCCTCCGGCTTGAAACTGTAGCCACTTCACTCCACAGCCCAGCAGCCAGGAAGAGGTCCGCCCAGCTCACACACCCCGCCCAGTCTACACTGAGGGCTGAGCTGACAAAGCAACAAAGAAACAAAAACAAAGAGGACCAATGAGCCAACAAAGTTCGTTCACAGGGCAGGAAAAGTATAAGTGCTACTCAGGAAAATACTGGTTGCTGGGAGTTTGGGGAAATGGAGGGAGCCGGTGCCCGGCTCACGCTTCCAGGGCGGATCCAGCTATGCAGCACGTGGTGGTGGCGCTGCTTACAGGGAAGCAGGAGAGGGACAGAGGGTGGAGAGGGCACCCCAGCCAGTGCGGGCTCTGGGCGGGAGGGTGGTGCGATGTGGGAGGAAGAGAAGGGCAGCACATGCCCGGGGAGGGGCTGAGAGCCGGGCTCAGGCTACCCCAGGGCCGCCTGAGTCTGAGTCATTCGAACAAACGTGCACAGAGCATCCACAGGTACGAGGAACAATCTAGGTGTCTCGGCTGAAAGGGATGTTGGGACAAAGGGTCAGTCAGACGTATTTGGGATTACATGGATTAAAACCCCCCATTTTTCTAGGTCATCTCTCAAAATTGGAGCTCGGCTAGAGAAGCCATTTCAGTGAGCTGTGGGAGTTTCGGTTGGTGTCTTGTTCCTCCACTGAGCGTTCGCGGAGCCCTCTGTGTTCCAGGCGCTGGAACTCATCCGTGCACAGGGTACTCGCCCAGCCAGGTGAGGGGGTGAGTGAGTGCTCCTCCTTCCATGCCAGGGGCTGATGCTGACAAGGACACAGAGGAGCCTGGGGGCTGGGGGCAGGAGCAGCCACCCGGTGTCTCCCCCACCAAGAATGGGAGCGAGACGCAGAAGCAAGACTTCGCCTGTTGCGTGGAAAGTGCTGCTGCGGCTGGGGCGCTGCTTCTCCTCGCCTCCTCGCGCTCACGTCTCGCAGGGAGAGCAGAGCAGAGAAAACTGAGATTTTCAGGAACTCCAAGGCTGAAATGCACCTCTCCTTGGTCATGCCCTGGGTTGACCAGGAGGAGGAACATGTCCCAGGACAGCACTCTCTCCCAAGGAGCAAGGAACAGGCCTCTGGACAGTGCAGGCATCCCCTCCGGTCCACCCAGGCCCATCCTGTGCTCTGGAGCTGAGTCCATTGCTCAGGAGGGCCCAGGACCTTTGCACGGAGAAAACCGATTCTCCGGCAGCCAGGTCGGGCGGCTGGTGCCCAGGGGAGGGGCGGGCATGCACTGGCTGTCAGGGCCGTGTCTCTAGTTCTTTCCTCCCTCTCGTGTAGCCCAGATACTCAAACTGCCAGAGTAAATGCAGCCCTGGGGGCCCAGTCTTCCCCACCCCCACTTTTCAGATGGGGAGAACGAAGCTCAGAGACGGGGAGGGGGGATGGCTTGACCGAGGTTGCACAGAGAGCTAAGGATGTAGCTAGAATTTGACACCCAAATCCCCTGATGTCCGGTCCCAAATGTCTCCCCGCCTTGCCCAGTTGGCCAGAGCATTCCCGAGGCGGGGCGTCCGTCCAGAAGGGGAATTCATCCCCCTTGGATGATGCAGGGCTGGGCAGGCAGGAGGGGGCCCTCGACAGGCACTCCGGTGCCCTGGCGCGTTACAGGCCCCTCCTTTCCCCAAACCGCCTTGCAAAGCACCAGCCCTCCCACACTGGGCCCCAGCTGGCAGACCCTCTGCCGTGTAGGATTCACACCAGGAAGGTTTAGGAGGGGCTGGGCACTGGTAGGTGGGGGAGGACAGTTAGTGTTTCATTAAAGATTGATGACACATGCGGCTGGTCATTGAAATAATGGCTCTGCTGACACCGTTAATTGAATGATAAATGATTCTGCCTGGCTCCTCTGCATCAATGCAGCTCTGAGAGCTGCTCCGGGAAACGCAGCCAGCCCTTCTGCCCCACCCGGAGGTGGACAGTCAGGGAAGGACCGGCGCTCAGCCTACACATAATGTCAGCTTTGGGGTCAAGGGTGCCGGGCTGGACGTTTCAGCCCAACCCAGTGTTCCTGAGCCCCCGCATGGCACCAAGAGCTCAGCCCACTTTAAATGTCTCCATGAGGAACTTAATTTCATTTTAATAAGACGGATACTGTGTGTAGTCTAACGTCCTTCCTTATTAAACGCAGACTGAGGAGGGTGAAGTTATGAGACAGCCGTCCCAGGGGCAGTGATGTCAGCATGGTCCTGCCAGAATGCAATGAGCACCCAGCCCGCTGGAACCGAGGGAGGCAGCCACCGAGGCATGCATTCATTCGTTCATTCATTCATTCACATGTGGTCCATGAAGGAATGTGGAAGCAGGACAGACACAGCCTCACCTTCCCTCATCCTCCTCAGTCCCATGGGAAAGAAGGACAATCCACAGAGAGCGGCCGCACAGAGGCTGGGCTTCTAGAGGCCCCAGGTGCCCATGAACACTGGGAGGGCCCGACCTGCACTGGAGTGCGGGGTGACGACAGGAAACACATGCCGCCCTCCCCTCCTCGCCCGCCTCCCCTGAGGGCCAGAGCCTGCCCACAGAGCCTCAGCCAGAGGCAGACAGGAGAGAGGTCTGAAGTCCTGGGATCACAAATCCCGGGGTAGGGAGAGGGCCGCTCGGGAGACAGGAGCAGGGTCAAAACAGCTGGTGGGGGAGCAAGGAGGCAGGAGGCAGGCCTAGGCCCCCAAACACCAGATCCTGAAGCATTGGAGAAAACGGAGGATTCGCATCAGGGTTGTCAAGAGCCATGGACCCGGCTGCCTGAAATGTTGGCAGGAAGTGAGCAGAGACTGGGGTTCCTGTTGGGGTGCTCCTCTGTAGGGGGTCACAGCCTAGGAAGCAGGAGTCCAGGCAGGCTCCCTGGAGGAGGTACCCTTCGGGCGGGCCAGGCAGTCAGCATGTTCCAAGGGGCACTGAGTTGGCCTGGCACTCTCCTGCACTGACTGTGGATGTGTTTCCCCCTGAATTTCTACTGAAGTTTGGTCTTAGCCTGACTGTGTCTTCCCATGTACTTTTGCCTGTTCCCATGTGAGGTTTTAGCCCAGACGCACGGCCCCATTAGGCTTCTCCAGCTGGGAAACCCTGGGATGCGGCCTGAGCATCCTGGTCTCCCCCACCCGGGCACGGCTTTGCTTCCAGGCCCTTCCCTGGGCTGACACGGGCCCCCGCACACGGGGGTGAAGGGACACGGGTGATGGACGGCCCTCTCTTCTCCATCCTCGCCTGAGACAGAGCTGTGGGCAGCAGGGGGCCACGTGACACCCACAGAGCTGGGCTGGAGCTTTGCACGCTCAGAATAATGAGGATTTAGTATTTGTCAGCGCTCCGGCTTAACAAGCATTTCCGCGTCCACATTCACACCACGTGCAACCACCTGCCTCCCCTCTGACAAATGCAGAAATAGGGCTCGGAGAGGCAAGCGCAGGTCACACTGTCAGCAAAGCCACCACGACAGGAGTCTTTCCACAGGACAGAGCCCTCTGGGTTCTCCAGATGGCTGGATCTTGTAGAGACAAGACTTAGGGGGTTCCTGGGGCCTGCCCTTTGTCCTGAGTCCCGGGCAGGGCTTTAGTCACAGCATCCAGACCCAGAGGGCCTCTCAGGGATGGAGGACCCAGCCTGCCAGCACTGGGGCTGCCTGGGCGACCCTGAGACATATGGAGAGAGCCAGGCGGGGATCCAGCAGCAGGGTAGGCCTCGCCCTCTGCTGCACTTCTGCTGAGTGACCTTGAGCAGCTCATGTTACGTCTCTGGGCCACGCCGGCAGATGTCAATGAGACGGAGTCCGAATATTGAACACGCAGCCCCTGGCCTGCACAGAAGGGGCTCCTGAATGCTCCTTTCTCACCAGCTTCCCAGGCTGCTTCAGGAGCACACACATTGCGCTTGTCAGACAACCAGAGTCCCTCCAACGTTCCTGGCCATGAGGCTTCCTGCAGCCCACCCCGACTTGGTCTTCATTTTCTTCCAGGACAGAAGGCGAGCATCTGATCTGTTAAGTGCACGGCCCACTTTCGCACCCTCAGGCCAAGCGGGGTGCTCTCTGGTCCTGTGTCGCCTCAGCACACGCAGCAATGGATTCCAGGGTGGCGGCGGCCCCGGGAGGTGGGGACGGGACTCAGCACAGGCAGGGCGGCTGCTCTGGAGTTAGGATGCAGCATTGTCCATCGTCCCCTGGGGACATTGGAGAAGGAGGTGAGGGGGGGACAAGTCGGGCTGCCCACATCCTGCCGGAATCCAGGTGTCGTCTTCCCACCTCTACCCGTCGTGTTCTCATCCATGAAGTAGCACTCACTTGCTTTTTCACAAGTACGCCTCTGAGGTCAAATAAGAGAGAATGCATATAATAGATACTTGTCCCAATTATGCCTCCTCTTTATTTTTAAGGAAAAAGGAACCAGAATTCAGCACTGTAGAAAATTAATATTGGGAAAGCATCACCAGAAAAATAATTATGCCTCTCCAGCAGCTCATCCTCCCTTGATGGCTCAAGCGACAGAGCCCTCTGAGCTGGCCGGCTGTGCGGAGGCTGCGGCTGGGCTGAAGCAGGCACACATCCCCGCGGGTCTGCCCGGCCTCCAGGCTGTCAGCGCTGCCCACGCCCAGGCTGACACTGCCCACAGACGCGCTTTCCATAAACGGAGGAGGCCACATTCTCTCTCATCTCGGGCAGGCTGGAGAGGGGAGAAGTCACAGCACGGAGAGGGCGGCCGCCTCGGGGAGCCTCCAGCCAGGACTGTCGGATGAGCATGGGAACTGAGCCGCTCCTTTGAGGTCAAGTAGTGAAGGAGGCACTGCTGAATAGTGCTTAGGTTTGTCTTTTAAAATCGATGACAAAATGAAAGCACGCTTCTCGCGAAGAGGAACATAAGCTGTGTGTAGGGCGAGCTAAAAGAGCCTCTCCCGGCCCGTCCTGGCGTCCCGAGCGAGACCTCTGCTGGGCCGCATCCTCACGGCAGCTCTGAGAGAGGCCCTGGGTTGTCCCCAGCCTTATAGTTGAGCAACCCCAGACTCTGGGAGTTGTCTGTCCCGTGTCCCCTGATGAGGCTCAACCATCGGGACTCTGTGGTCAGAGGCTTTTTCCTGAAGTCGCTGTTCTCAACCTGAGCTGGGTCTTCATTCACCAGGGACCCCTTCCTGCCCCATCCAGGTGGGGAAACACTTGAGGGTGTATTGATCGCTTTCACCTCGGTGTGTCCTGCTCCGAGGCTGTCCCCTGGACCAGTCCCCCACGGGGCCACTCCAGAGCCCACAGAGGCTGCCCACAGCCTCGTGTCACAGAGGCGGAAACAGGCCTGACCTGAAAGCAGGCCCAGGGTCCCCCAGGGGTGGTGACCAGCCTAGATCCTGGTGCCACTGCCCACCAAGCCCTGCTCCAGGGCCGTGGCTGGTCAATGCAGGGCAGGACTGACCAGGTTCAAGCCACCGGGAGCCTGGCCCGGCACCTCCATTTACCTCCTCCTCTGCCTGTCCCCAGAGCAAGGCCACCCTCCCACACGCAAGGCCCACAAGCGAAATGAGTTCTCTTGGTCATGGAAGAAACAGAGAGTTTGCAAGTGCTTCTTACATGGGCTGCGGCCTCAGCGTATTAAGCACCGTTAAGTGCCTGCTCGGCACATCACAGAGCGTCAGGACCAGCCCTGAGTGGCCTTTCCAGGAAAGCCCATTAGCAGGCGGGGACGGTCCGGGGACGGGGGAGGGTGCTCCCAGTCCGGCTCCATTAACCTTGTTTTCACGGTTCCCAGTCCATCGGGACCAGCTCTTCTTACCAAGCAACGAGCCCATTTCCGCCCCTCTAAGGACTCTGGGAGAACAGGCTCTGCCTCCGGGAGTCAGAAGAGGAGGGAGGGAGCAGCCTGAGCGGAACCTGAGACACACGGGGAAGCTGCCTCCAAATTTCAGGCGTCTTCCCAGCAGCCAGCGTTTGGAACGGGTCCCATCGTGTGTTCTCCCCGCTCACTGTGGAATCCGGGAGATCCAAGGACAAGGCTTGCTGTCAGCCCCATCACTTTGAGATACTTTATTTCCCCCCTTTCTGAAGCCATATGTATTAATCTTAGAAGGCTTAAATAGCAGAGCGAAGCCTTCATTCCTTTTCTCACCCCATGAGGATTTGTGGAGGTCTCTCGCTGTGCCTGGCACAGAGGTGGGTCGGGGGTTCAGAGAAGCGAGTTATTCCCGCTCACCTAGGCCCATGTTCAAGACTAAGGTCCTTGGAAGGGGGTGGCTGGAGAGCGGGGGAGACCCTGCGGGGGGACAGTGAGGCAGGCCTGGTGCCCCAGATCTGCCCTTAGAGCCTCTGAGAGGCTGTGGCCGGGGTTTTACACCCATGTGGTCAGTTACTCTCACGCTGCCTGGCTGCTGACTTCCTCAGTCCAGCCAGGGGCTTCTCGGAATTCTGCTCTGAGTGGACACAGAGGGGAAGGGGGGAGGCAGGGACAGAGTCCCGTCCCCTAACCCTGCAAAGATGGTGTGTTAGTCATCAACTGCCACATAACACATTCCTCCAAAACATAGAGGCTTAAATGACAAACGTTCCTCCTCTCACAGTTTCAGTGGGTCAGGAATTCGAGACCAACTTAGAGGAGTGGTCCTGCCTCAGGTCTCCCTTGAGGTTCAGTCAAGGTGTCGGCCAGGGCTGCACCATCTGAAGGCTCGACTGGGGCAGGAGAAGCTACTTCTAAGATGGCGCACCCCCATGGCTGTGGAAGGAGGCTGTGGTTCCTCCCCATGGGGCCTCGCAATGGGGCTGCTTAGGGTCCTCAATACGGGGCAGCTGGCTTCCCCAAGAACAAGTGGTCCCAGAGGGGAGGCAAGGAGCAAGCTGCGGTTTCATGACCAAGTAGAAGTCACTCACTGTCCCACCTTCCACATTCTATCATTAGAGACGTGTCACTAAGTCCAGCCCACGTTCAAGGGGTGGTGAATTGAGTTCCACCCTCTGAAGGGAGGATTGCCAAGGAAAGTGTAGGCATATTTAGAAATTTTTGTGAAAATCTTTCTATATTTCTCTGTGTTTACTTGTGCCTATGGATATAAATATTTAAATTTTTAGGACTTAGATTATTTTATATAATCTGTATAGAATCCTGATCCTTTCATTCAGTCCTGTCATGGAGAAGACCCTATGTCTGTGAATACAGATCTGTATCATTATTTTTGCGTGACTGCATATTATTTCAAATGACACAACGTCCCAATAGGTGCTTATTGAATAAATGGACAATGGATGAATGCCTGGTGCCGTCATTCAGTATATTTAACTCACAACTCACAGGGCACCCAAGTTGGAGTCAATGTTTAACTCTTTTAAACAGATTTAGATGAATATTGTGGCAGACATGGCTGGTGCTCCACCAGTGTTCTCTTCCTCCAGGGCATGAGTGACCACGTGTCGCAGGGGCCCGTGGGTTGGGCGTCACAGTGTACCTGAGTCTGGCAGATATGGGAGGAGGCGATGGGCTCCACTTCCAGGTCAGTCACCTTCAAACTTTGGAGTTGAAGAGACCGAGGGCCGAGTCTGAGCTCAGCCACTTTCTGCGTGATGAAGGTGGGCTTAATCTCTCCAGGCCTCCGTTTCCCCTTCTGCATAGGGGAATGACGATCCCATCTCGTCATTAAGGGAACGGATCAGCGCAGCTGGCCAGCAATGTGGTCATTATCGTCCCCAGCTGCTTTGTTCCTCCCCATAAGCCCATGTGGTAGGCGGGAGGGATCTCCTCACATACCCTTTTCTGCACAGCAGGAAAGTGATGTTCAGAAATGTCAGGGGTGTGCCGAGCGGGGTCTGGAGCACAATCTTGATTTCGAACACGCTGCCCTGTAGGATAGCAGGACGGACCCGGGCTCAGAGCAGTGACAGCAGGCTGGCTGGACGAGGAGGGCGCTGGAAGAGCTGCCCGGAGGCAGGTATGCCTCCTACAGGCACAAGTTTACGTGGGAGGGATTTTCTTCCTGGTGCTTCAAATAAGCACGTGGTAATGTCACCTTTATGTTCTGAGCAAGTTAGAGACTGTGCTTAAGGCATTTGTTTGCCTCTGTGGCCTTTAAAAAGCCCTATTAAAGTTTACGGCTCTGGAAGGGAGAGCAGCCTTCGTTTCTCTTGCGGTCCGCCAGCTGGCGTGGTCCTGAGGAGGGGACCCCACCATCTTCCTCCCACCTGCCTCGGGGAGGGAAGGGCTCTGCCCAGGAAGGAAACAGCGCAGACCAAGCAACTTTGCCACGTGGTCCTGTGCTGTCCCAGGAGGAGCTGTGATGTGCCAGCTGTGCGAGGCCTGCGGCCTTGCTGACTGCCACGTGCAGAGAGTGCGCCTGGCATGGCTCCAGCTGCCCTGGTGTCAGAGGAGCCGGGGTGGAGTCACGGGTGGGCGTCCTTGGGGCAGGAGGGGCCGGGAGGGTCCTGAGTGGGCGGAGCTGCAGCAGCTGCCCTGCTGACTGCGTGAGTGGGACACGGGACCCCAGAGTGGCCCGGATGTTACTGTGCTGGTGACTGGAAACAGTTCTGTTCCCCTCCCCTCTCCTCCGAGCGTCCGCAAACGCTGTTGGAGGCATCACAGACTTCCATCTGCTTTTTCTAAATTTTAGCTTTTTTGAGGTGTAATTGATAGACAAAAATCACACACATTTAATGTATACAACTCGCTGACTTTGCACATGTGCAAACACCCTTGACACCATCACCACAACCAAGAAGCTCGCTTGCTGTCCGTCAGTCAGTGCCGTGACTATTAGCATCTTATTCGGAGCTTCAGGAAGAGCTCTAGACAGAGAGCCAGGAGTCGGGTCCTGGTCCTGGCTCGGCTGCCGTCTCTGCATGACTCTGGGCACAGCCACTCTTGGCTTCCCCTGCCCTCTTAGAGACACCAGAAGGCTGGGGAATTTGGTCTCGAGAGCGAGCCAGCCGGAAAGTTCTATGATTTGATGACGCGGTGACAAATAGACAGGATGGGGCAGCTCAGCCACAGATACCCAGGGGCTGATGGCCCACAGGGACTCGACTCACTCGCCTCCCTAGGGTTGGGCAGGGGCTTGCTGCCTGCTGCCCTCTCCCCTCATCTCTCCATCTTGCGGAAGGTTGAGCAGGCCCTTTCAATGCTCCGCACACCTTCCAGGCAGCTCGTCACTGCGCCAGCTGTACTCTCGCTAGACAAGCCACTGAAGCTGCCGTTCCAGCTGCCCTGGGTGGGTGGGAGGAGGTAGGACGATGCGAGCGAGAGCTGGGCGGGAGTGAGGGTCTGCAGCGCCCCCATGCTGGGGGCAGAGACGCTGGACTGCCACCTGGCAGAGCCGCCCACTCAGTCCTTCCACCCAAGCCGCTCTGACAGGCCGTCAGTGTGCCTGCAGATCAGACAGGCGGTGTCACTGCGCCTCTCGGGAGAAAGGTCACGATGCCCTTGTCTGTTTGGCAAGGCTCTGCAGAAAGGGCCTAATGACTAATTAAACCCTGGGCTTCCCGGGCTGGAATACTAATGCGCAGCTGCTCAGGCCTAATTGCGCCCCTCCCCCACGTCCTACAGAGCAGGGCGGAGGCGGAGGCCTTGTAGCTTCTCAATGGGCCTCCTGTGTACAGCTCGGGGAGACCCTCTCCTCGGCTTCTCAAAGCCACCGTGACCTCTTGAGGCTGCTCTTTCCCCTCTCTGTCCCGTGAATACACCCAGAAACAGAGTCACCTGAGGGTCAGGGCCTCTTCCCTCCATTTGCTTCTTTCTCACTTCTATCCAAGAACATGGCACACACGGGAAAGCCCAGCTTGGGCCTAGCTGGGACAGGGACATGTTCCCTCTCGAGGGTCCTGCAGGCTTTGCTCAGTTCCCCACTGGTGGTCCTTGGGCCATCCGGCTCAGACTGGCCCATGCCTGTCACATAGCTGGTCCTCACCCACCCCAGCCAGCTGGTGGATGTGCATCTCAGAGGTCTAGAAAGTGGTTTCACAGGCCCTGGGGGGTTGTATGAACGATAAAGTGAGACGCTTGCTCATGGGTTGGCCTGGCTGCGGGCAGGAGGGCTGGCAAGCCCCACCCCAGTCATCGCCCCTTGTCTGGACTCTTCCAGCCTGGCACGAGCCTCGTCATTCCCAGGCGTCCCCACCTCCAGCCTTAGCATATTCCTTTCCACCTGCCGGAATGCAGGCCGGTGATTGGCTCATCCCCACGCTTCAGGCCCCCACCCTGGGCCCCTTCTCCAAGACAGCCTCCCTCCCACGAGGCTATACCTTCTTGATTTTGTCCAGAACCTTTGCCGGACTCCAAAGTGGGCTTACGCTGTAAGTGTTTCAGGGTGCGTCATCCTTCTTCCTGTGGAGTGTGGCACCTGATTCCTATTTGCTCAAGGAATGGGTGAAGGAACAGACAAACGAGTGGACGATCCCAGCCAGCAGTGCCGAAGCCAACAGGGTGGCGGTGCTGCGCCAGAACCAGGACAAGCGGCCAGGGCCGAGGGGGGCACGTGACGCCTCCTCCTGGAGCCAGAGCTGCCCCAGCAACGTCTCCCCCGGCACCCTCAGGAGGGAGACCTGGGGGTGACCCCTGCAGGGAGGGGCTGGAAGGCAGGGTGGCTGTGGTTCAGATCCCTTCTGTTGACCCAGCTCCGAGTTCCCCCAGGGCCGCCTGGGGCTGGGGCTCCTTCCATCTGGAAGGCCCCGGGGCAGCACACGGCCTCCAGCAATTCAATTACCCAGCTCCGAGGCATCGGGCCTCCTGGGAAGCTCACACGCGGCACAACTGAAATGGAAAACAACAGTCCCACACAGGAACCACGTGGAAGGGATCAGATGCTTCAGGAATGAAGATTTGGGTTATCCATCAGGCAAGGAACCCCGGGCAGCCAGGGTGCATGCTGAGGCAGAGGATACAAACAGCGGTGGAGGAAGGCAGTCGGGAACACCAGCCACAGCCGCATAACCAGACGCAGACGACGCGGGGAATAGTGTATTTGTTGTTTAGATAGGCATATGCTGTGCACACTAACCCGCTGTGCTCTGGCCTCCCACTTAACTTAAGTTGCGTTAACGGCAGTTAACGTCCATCTCAGTGGGGTGCTCAGGCTCCGGGATGATGCCCGTTTTCGGTACTCACGGCTGACGTTCCCCACTCTCCATGAGTGTGGGCTGGACCAGTGACTCCCTTCTAACAACAGGGGAGAATCTGGCCAGTGTGCTGGGCCATCACTTCACAGTTAGCTGATGAAAGGAATGTGACCTCCTTCTTGCCTGCACCCTCCCTCTCAGAGATTCGAGCTGCCCCGTGGAGAAGCCACTGTGGCAGGGACCTGACCACCCAGCCGGCAGCCGCGTGGGTGAGCGTGGGAGGCTCCTCCCCGGGTCCAGCCTCCAGACGAGGCCGCAGCCCGGCTGAGCCCTAACTGCAGCGCTGGGCGGGGCCTTGAGCGGAGGCACCAGCCAAGCTGAGCCCAGATTCCTGTCCACAGAAACGGTGAGATAATACAGGGGAATTGTTTAACTGCTGAGTTTTGGGGTGATTTGTTACACAGCAATGGATACCTAATACCACATTGTATTTAGGTCACAGGATATCTAAAGGGGAGCAAGACGCAGCTGGAGAAGGAACGAACGTCACCACAGATGGATGAAGGAGCTCCGTCCCTGTTTTGGGGCAGAGGCTATGTGTGGTCTCAGTTTTACGAATGACAGCAGCAGCACCTTCAGCATAAGTGTGGATTTTGTTATTTACTTGGGCATTACATCTGTTTAAATGGGTTTTATATGGATGCCAGGTTGACAAGGGGTGGACTGTGGAGGGTTTCTGTTGTGTCACCTGCCCAAGCCACATCACTGCCTGAATTCCCTTTCCGGCACAGCCCTGGGCGAGTCTGACCCCCAAGAGGAGCTGTGCTTGGCATCTGGAAGGCAGAGGCGTGGCCACCTCTGTGCTCGCAAGGTGAGAGCTGGCAGAGGTGTTGCTGCAGCTCTTTCTCACTGTCATTTGTCTGCTGCACACCTGTGGGCGTGGCAGCAACCTCAGCGCCTGCCCTTTTCCTCCACGCTTCTCCACCTCCTGGGCCAGGTGTGTTTAGCTCCCGATGAAGGGCTCTGTCTTCTGCTGCAGGACACCCCTGCGTGGAAGCTGCAGGCTGTGGCATGAGACCACCCTGGGTTCCCTTCGTCCTAGCAGTTTCCGGCCTGTCCCTCCTTCCTCACTTTACATCCATCTCTCCTTCCCGACCGGCTGCCCTGCTGACTGCAGGCCCCACCAGCTGACGCAGAAGCGAGAGCCACCCGTAGGCTGTGCGCCAGCTCCCACGATTGCATCAGGGCCAGTGCAGGTAATAAACCCTTTAAATCCATCTCCCGGTGGCTCTGCCTCTCTGATCAAAGCCTCACACAAACCTCCTCCCTACATAGTGGAGCACTGTTCCCCTAGTCCCAGAGGAACAGGAAGAAGTTCTCTGTGCTGTGCAGCAGTCACCGGTGGAACGGTGACCATGTCCGAGGCCAGCCAGACTTTCCACTGAAAGAATTGCATAAGGACACCCCACGAAATTCACAGAATTGGCTCCGCCCCTTAGGATGCAGGGACGAGGCCCCCGTGTGCAGAAGCGAAGATGAGCCGCAGTAGCTTATCTGGTCAAATCGAGACCACGTGGGCGAGGCTCGGAGACCAGAGCACGCGTGTGTGCATGCACACACACACACACACAGAAACACACACACACACAGAAACACACACACGGAAACACAGACAGGTATATACACACATAAGACACGCAGGCAGATGCACACATGGACGCACAGACACACACACGTACACAGAGAGAGACACACACACAGACAGACACACGTAAAGATGGAAAGGCTTACTATAGCCCCATTTAGCTATTTTAACCCAATACCAGGAAAAATGGCACCTTTAGGGCAACCTGGTGGACTCTTGTCATTCTTGTTGATTCTTTGAAACTTTAAGAGGGGAAAAGGATCTCAGAAAATGTGATTGTACCCTGCCACTGACAGATGGTGAGGGTGAGACCTGGAATGTGCACGACATCCCAGTGTGTGGAGTTTCAAAGGTCTGAGTTGCTGGTGGTGTGGCGACCCGTGCTGGAGCATAGGTCTTCTCTAGGCGTGGGTCTTTCTTCATGGGGCCCACGGTGTGGGAGGTATCTCCCTTGGGCCCCTCTGGGCTGCCTCTTTGCTGCCTCCCAGCTTCCTGGCCGGGAGATGGCATGGATGCTGCAAACCGTGATGGCACGGATGTCCCTGGCTCAGGCCATCACTCCATCCTGGGAGCTCCTTCCACAGCAAAGCCCAAGTGGAGAGAAGTGAGCTGTGGCATAGAAGCATATGGCGCCCCATCTGGCTGGCCACAGCTGTCAGATTGCCATGGCTGGCGGGCCCAGAGGGACAGGGAAGGCTGCAACACTGCAATGTGGGCTGTGCCAGTGGAGCGAGCACACAGCCCAGGGTTCTGGAGTCTCCCCCAGGGTAGAAAGGAATCATTCTGCAGGTGCCCACACCCGTCAGTCAGCCCTGCCTCCCACGTGGGCTTTAGGCACCAAGACAGGCTTACGTACCGCTGCACCCAGAATCAATTTTCGTCCATAATTTATCAGCCTGTGTGCACTTCCTTTATTAGGCTCCATGGGAAACTCCTGTAATTAATAGTATGATATGAATCTGGAGGCTTGTTTAAAGACCAGATTGACAGAGAAAAATATGTGTTTATGTTTAATGAACCATGTTTAATCCTCACTTTCCTCTGACACCGTCACTTCCAGGTGACAGAAGCCGGTGCTCGGAACCACAGCTCTCAGGGCTCTGGGATCCCCCAGCCTTTGCTCCAGTGAAGACCCCGCTCCAGCTCCAGGGCCAGGTCACATCAGAGCATGGAAGAGAGAGGGGTGGGCCCCCTTTCTTCCTTACTCTGCCAGCCGCCTGTCCTCTGCTCTCAAACACGGGTCCCAAGGTCAGTGTCCAGACTGCTCGAAGGCATGGACACCTGGCAGAGTGCCTACTAATGCAAATGCTCTGGATGGCCTCGCTCACACGGGGAGGAACCAGCCATCACCTGCTGGATGCCAACCTCTGAGCCCCCTAGGCTTACGTGCCAAGGGGTTTCTCTCCGTCTCCTTCATTCCTGTTTCCCCAGTGCCTGGCGCATAACAGAAGTTCAATAAATATTCATTGAATAAATGAACTTTGCATGAATTTTAATAAAAATTCTGCCACAGTCAGTTTTATTCCCAGACTTCCATTTCTCCCTCCTGGCACTTGGTGGTTGTTAAATCAGAAAGCATTCTCTGTCTGCACCCGCCCATCCAACCAACAGTGCGCTCCTGAAGGATCTGTGGCAGCTACAAGGACAAAAGGAGGCCACGTCTGAATGTCTGTTGTTGGCATCTGCCTGGTGCTCCTTTGCTCCTCCCAGGGACACCCAGGGGCCGGGTGGCAGATTATCTTGCCTCAAGGACCTAGGCACTGAGTGCTCCAACGTTAGCTGAAGGATTGAGAGTAGTGTAGGAAGCAGCTGGTGGGTGTTATTTGAAATCTTAAAGAAGTGAGGACGGAGGAGGGTCATGGGTGAGCATCAGGGGCAGAGGAAAAAGAAAGGATTCTGGAGATTCTGTTTCTAAAAGTTTTGCTGAGAAAGCAAAGGAACACTCTGCTTAGGCACCATTTAAAAATAACCACAGTGGGGCCGGCCCCATGGCCGAGTGGTTAAAGTTCCGTGCACTCCACTTCGGCAGCCTAGGTTCACGGGTTTGGATCCCGGGTGTGGAACCCTAATCCACTCATCAGCCGTGCTCATCAGCCCACATACAAAGGAGAGGAAGATTGATGCATCTGTTAGTTCAGGGCAAATCTTCCTCACAAAAAAATAAAATAAAATAAAATAAAGTAACCACAGTGCCCACAGCCAACATTGTACTTGATGCAGAAAGACTGGATGATTTTCTCTAAAATATGGAACAAGATGTCCACTCTCTCCATTTCTATCCAGCATTGCACTAGAGGTTTGATACTTAATAGCCAAAGCAATTAACCAAGAAAAAAGGAATAAAAAATGTCCAGATAGAAAAAGAAAAAGTAAAACTATCTCTATTTGCAGATGAAGTGATCTCGTACATAGCAAATCCCAAGGAATCCACAATGATAAACCACTAAAAAAACCTAGGATGAATGAAGAGTTCAGCAATGTGGCGGGATACAGGGTCAATATACAAAACCCAATTTGTTTCTATATACTTGTAATGAACAATCCAAAAATGAAAACAAGAAAATAATTCCATTTATAATAGCATTAAAAAGAATAAAATACCTAGGAATAAATTTAGCAAAACAAGTGTAAGACTTGCACACTGAAAACTACAAAACGTTGGTAGAAATGAAAGAATATCTAAATAAATGGAAAGACATTCTGCGTCCTTGAAGCGAAAGACTTAGCGTTGTTAAACGGCAAAACTCCCCAAATTTGTGGACAGATTCATCCCCAGAAAAATCATAGCTGCCCTTTTTTGTGGAAATAGACAAGCTGATGCTAAAATTCACGTGGAAATGCAAGGAATCTAGAATAGCCTAGAACAATCTTGAAAAAGAAGAACAAAGTTGGATTCACGCTTCCTGATTTCAAATGCTGCTCTAAAGCCACAACAAAGACTGTGGTAGGCATAGGGTGGAGTCAGTGAGAGCTCAATGGGATAGAATTGAGAGCCCAGAAGCAAACCCACATGTTTGTGGGCAGGTGATTTTCCATCAGAACCAAGACAATTCAGTGAGGGAAGAACGGATGGTTCTGGGACAACTGGACACCCATATGCATTTCCAAAACTAATGCCTACATTAAAATTAACTCAGAATGTATCCAGACTAAACACCAGAGCTAAAGCTATAAAAGTCTCAGAAGAAAACAGAGGCGTATCCTTCATGACCTTGGTTTAGGCAAGGTTTCTTTGATATGACATCAAAAGCAGAAGGAACAAAAGAAAAATTAGATAATTGGACTTCATTAAAGCTAAAAGCCTTTGTACGTCAAAGGACACACAAAGAGAAAGCAACTGACAAGGTGGGAAAAAATATTTGCAAATCGTATATCTGACAAGGGACTTGTATCTAGAATATATAAAGAACTCCTACTACTCAATAATAAAAAAGAGAAATAACCCAATTTTTTTAGAGGACAAAGGACTTGAATAGACTTTTCTCTGACTAGTATATGCAAAGGGCTAATAGGCACAAGAAAAGATGCCCAATATCATTAACCATCAGGAAATGCAGGCCAAAAGCACAGTGACACACCACTTCACACACACTAGGGTGGCTACGATCAAAAAGACAGACAATGATGTGTGTTGGTGAGGATGTGGGCATTGCAGCCCTCATGCACTGCTGGTGGCCATGTGTGATGGTCTGGCAGCTCTTCTGATGTTTAAACATAGAGTCACCATATGGCCCAGCCATCCCACTCCTAGAATATGCCCAAGGACATGGAAACATGTGTCCACACAAAAACGTGTGCATGTCAGGAGCTCACCGATCTGGAGAAGGAGACAGGGCCGAGCTGCCGGGAGTCGGGGTAGCGATGACAGTGACAAACCGTAAGTGAAAGAGGTCAGCCTTTCATCACTAACCTCGATGAGCTAAGCGAGAGTCTAAAAATGGAGCAAATGCCGACTCCCCCTGTTTCGTTCCCCCGTGAACCGTGCACAGGGCGAGGGTCTGGTGGATGGGCGCAGCGGTCAGGGAGCCCTGAACTAAAGGCCTGCCAGTTTCATGGACTCTGGGGTTGGGGTGCGCGAGGGGGAGCTAGGAATGGAGGGGTACCGGGTACTGAGTTGAAGTGGGGAAAGTGTCTTCAAGTTTTCTCCGTCCCCGACAAGGAAGTCTGGGCAGAGGAGCCTGAAGAGACCCCACCCAAGGCCGCAGATAAAGAGACTTGGGACTGAACATGCCGGGGCTGGCGATGCAGACATGTGAAAGAGCAGAGCTGGCTGGGGACCCTGAGTCCTTGACTGCAGCTCCCTCAGAGACAGCAGTACACGCTGTCACCAAGTGTGGTGTGAGGGGCAGCGTCCCGGGTGAGGTCCCCCAGGTGGAGCCTCTAGAGTCACCTGTGGTGGGGCCTGAAGACTCACAGAGGGTCCAACCGGGAGCCGAGCTCCTCAGGACTTAGACATTCGCGGCAGCACTGTTCAAGATTGCCAAAAAGCGGAAACAACTCAAACTCCATCAACTGACAGACAGATAAACAAAAACGTGGTACGCGTACAATGGAATATTATTCTGCCCAACAAAAAGGAGGAACGCAGAGCTGACGCATGCCACAACAAGGGCGAACCTTGAAAACATCATGCTGAGTAGAAGAAGCCAGTCACAAAACTCACGGATCACATGATTCCGTGTGTACGAGGCTCCAGCACAGGCAAATCCGTGGAGACGGATGGCAGGTTAGTGAGGCCTGGGGCTCGGGAGGGACTGCTGATGAGACAGGCTCTCTCAGGGGTGACGCACATGTTCCAGAGTTAGATGTGCTGACGGCCGCACCGCTCTGTGAACATGCTAAAAACCGCTGACTTGTAGACTTTAAATGGGTCACTTTTACAGTATGCACATTATATCTTAACAAACCTGTTTTAAAAATTCCAGTGACCAAAAAAGACTCCATACCCACCCCTGGCCAGAATCTCAAATGACCAGTCAAGGCGAAGTCTATTTGGAAGCAAGATCCCCCTGGAGGTAGGGGGTAGGGGCTGGAGGTGCAGTCCCAGAGCGACAGCAAGGAGGACATTTATGCTAAAGTGTGCTCTGTTTTCCTTTCCTTTGTTTGAGAAAAATTTCTGAAAAAAATTTGCAGATTTTAATTTAATAAATTTTGACAATTGTAGGCACCCAGGTGACCACCACCCCATACCCCAACCTATGGAATGTTCCCATCACCCTGGAAAGTTCCCTGGAGCCCCTTCCGGTCACCCTTGTGGCTGCAATGCATCCGTTCGTCGACGGCTGTCACCGTCGGTCGTGCCTGTCCTTAGCAATCGCGTGAACGGCACTGCACGGGCGTTTCGCATCTGGCCCATTTTGCTCTACATCAAGCTGAGACTCCTCTGTGCCGTGGCATGTTTCTTTCCACCGTTGAGGATTGTCCCACGGCACCACCATACCCTAATCTGTTTATCCTATTGCCGGACTCTGGGTTTTTCCGAGCGGGGTTGTTGTGAAGAGAGGTGCCGTGAATATTCCTGGCCGTGTCTTCTCGTGGACGTGGTCTCCATTTCTCCCGGGTCAACGCCCGAGAGCAGAACGGCTGAGTGGGGACATGCGTCCCCCGAAGTGAACGCCTCAGGGCCAGGCCCCTGGCCGTGTCTGTGGTCCCGTGCCTCACTCCGCCCCTGGCACGGAGAAGGGCCCTAATGGTGTGTTTGTTCATTCAATGGACTTCCACGGCAGGATAGGCACAGACTCACTCTCACCGGGGACGGGGAGGTAAAGAACATGTGAACACATCCGTAAGCGAGAGTCTCTGAAGAAAAGGCACGGGGTCGGGGGAGACTGTGGGCCTGGGTGACTGAAGAAGGTGTCACTTTGCGGGAGGCGGCCCCCATCTCCACACCCAGTCCAGGAGCACAGAGTCAGTGCAACTATGTCTCTGCTTCGGTGACCGTCCGCTGTGCTGACTCTGGCCCGAGGAAACCGTGTTGGAGGCTGCGCATGGGCTCCTGGAGGGTGGTCCATGCGTCTGTGGGGCGCGCCTCATGACCCAAGCCCTCAGCATCAAAGCCCAGCCAGCTGGAGTTGGGGGACATCAGGAGGATGAGAGGAGGCAGGCAGCCCGCGCCCAGCCTCCAGGAGGGTCGTGCCCAGCACCCGACACTGCTCTGTCAGAGCAGAGGATGCCACATCCTCCCAGAGAGGGAACGGCTACGGGACGCGAGGGAACCGCTTGGTGGAGGAAATCGCAGCAGAGCCCAGCGCTCCCAAAGCCCCTGAGCCGGCGACTCCTGTCACTCCCTGTCCTCAGCGAGGCTTCCATGTCAGCCCTGAGTCCTGCAAGGTGAGGGAGGAGGAACTGCACCCGTCAGTTCTGCGCTCATAGGAAAACAGTCTCAGAAAGCTGTGCACCTGCTTGCCCCGACGACTGGGCATCTCCTCCGTGACAGGGGACCAGAGAGGGGTGACCACGGGCTAGCCTCACCAGCATGCACTCTGGCCAGCCACGGCCTCCCCGAGGATGAGTCTCCTGGTGAGGATGGCCTTTAGTTCCCAAATTCCCAAGCCTCTTCCAGACCATCTGGAGAAATAAGATTTTGTTGTTGCTTCTGCTATCTTCTGATACAGTTTGGTCCCGGGACTCTGAAAGGCAGCTGCAGATGCTGTAAACTGGTAGATTTCTAGGGGAACCTGTCACAGCAGAACATGATCTCAACCGCAGTGGCATTGGTGGGCAGGAGGCAGGAGTGGCCTAGAGGTGCCATAGGCACCTGTGATATCATTGGCTTCCTGTTACTCAGAGGCAGAGGATGCTCTGAATGCACTGTTGTAACCCAAGGGCAAGGCCAGCAGCAGCTTCATGTGGCTTGACTGCGTGTGTGCAGTGTGAGGATGCCCCCGGGTGCCCGCAGTCAGAGCCAGAACCTGGCCTCTGTCTCATGCACCCGCTGAACTCCTGGACAAGGAAGAGGTTGCCTAAAGCTCATGCAATGTTTACCAGCCCCTGCGCCCCAGGATGAGAAGGGAGCAGGAGGCCGAGGGGTCGGAGCCCAGCCTCCCACATCAGATAGACAGCTCCATCCCACCTGGGCAAGGTGGGAAAGGGGGAGCTCACGTTTCTGCCCAGATAAAGGGGGCGATGGTGAGGGGCCCTGCAGCAGTGCAG
This sequence comes from Equus asinus, assembly GCF_041296235.1. NCBI lineage: Eukaryota > Metazoa > Chordata > Mammalia > Perissodactyla > Equidae > Equus > Equus asinus. The sequence continues at coordinate 12,222,634 of NC_091799.1, forward strand.
TTCAGGGGCTTGGCGGTGCATGTCCCCCAGCATCGTAGGAGCTCCGGTAGACCCTGGCCGGCTGCCATCAGGGAGCAGGAGGAGTCACGGTCTGCACCAGAGTCCAGCTGGGAAGGAGGGGCGTGGGTTCCAGGACCCAAGACGGAGCACGATGGCCGCTGGCCCAGGTGTGCATAGTAAAAAGACTGGACGGAAGGATCTGAAATGCCACCGCTGGTTATTTCTGGGTAGTTCTTAATTCTCTTCTTTGATTCTTCTGCATTTATGCAGACTTCTATGTTGAGCATGCATGCCTTATACAATTAGAAACTTTGAGCAAATCATCGTGATCACAGCCACATGTGTCAGAGCCACGCTGTATGGGCGTCGCCCTGTGCTCGGCCCTGTTCTGGGCTCTTGGCATGTATTTCTCCTCATTACCTCTACTTTCGCAGGAGGAAGCGGGGGCTCTGGTCAAGGACATTGCCCCAGGTCATGCAGCCCGTCCCCACAAAACATACTTCTTGGTCATGCATTGGCTTTTCATGTAACCTCCGTTAGCAGCACCAGCCGTGATTCTAAGACACGGTGGCCGAGACCGAACGTGTGCAAAGGCCCCGGGGGGATTCAGAGGGTGGGCAGGGAACCGGTCAGCAGATGCGCTCCAGGAGAAGACCCCGAGAAGCAGCCAGGGATGGGCCCCTTGGGCTCCAGGGAGCTGGGTTGGAGAGCCCTGTCTGCCCCTACTGCCCTGCCATGGCCAGGCCTGGGGACGCCCAAAGGTGGGGGAGGCAAGGGTGTCCCCAGGGGAGCACTTGGGGGGAGCTGAAACTCCCAGTTCTGCCTTCTTGGGAAGGGCTCCAAGGCAGATGTGGTAGGGTGGGTCCCGCCTGACCTGAGGCCACGCCGCGGCTCCGTGACTTGCTACCCATGAGCTTCATGAAGGCTTCCCTCCTCCTCTGTGAGATGGGGCTGGTCAGCCTCCTGTCCACCCTGCTGGCTGAAGGGACAGTGGGGCAGGACAGCTCTCCAGGCCGTGAGGATGAAGACCAGCCTGAGTGCCTCGTCTGACGAAGGTGGAATGCTGGTGAAGAAGGTTCTAGAACTGCACCTGGCAGGGCAGGGGTGTGCTGTTTTCCCAACTCTGCTGAATCTTCCAGGACCGTGATCTGTCTGACCCAGCGTTAAGTGTCACAGCAGCCTGGCCAGGCCCCTGAGCTGCTGGAGAAGCCAGGGTCCACTGCAGGTGATCAAGTGGCCACGCTGGGCAGTTTGGGGCCAAGGGTGCCCCCGGGGTACCACAGGGCAAGAAGAATCTTCTAGTACATTTCAAGGGATGCAACCCTTTGCCCTGCTGGCCCTGCCCTGGAGTCCCTGGGCCAGTAGGTTTCTGTGTGGGCTCTGGCGTCTGAATTTAAGAAATGTGCCTGGGGATTCTGATGCACCCAGGCAGCTACCAGCACTCGGAGGGCCCCGTTCCCTTCCTCCTTCCTGAAGCCAGCGTTCCCCATCCGACCATCAAGGCCCCCAGCCTGCCTTCCCCGGGGCTGTTGAGGGGGGCTGGAGGTGACCGACACGGCAGAGCGTTTCGACAGCTGCATGCAGGTGGGTGGTTATCATTGTGGACAGCACAGCCTGCCCACCCCCAGCGTCCTCGAGACAGATGGCGGAGCTGGCATGGACGGGGGAGGGTCTGCGCTGTCCCCGGCTGGAGGCCAGGAAGGGGGCCGGCTGGGCGCCCCGTCTTGTTCTTTATGAGCTGCATACCTCACTGAGCCCTCTGTGGCCTCCTGAGGTCCGGCTGTTGTCATCCTCACTCACAGGCCAGGGAACCGAGACTCCCAGAAGGTGCTCAAGATCATGCCATGAGGCGGGAGGCAGGCCAGGGGGTCCGCCCCGTGGGCTTTTAGTATCCAAGACGCCCATGGCTTTGTTTCCACCAGGAGGGACCCCTGCACAGCGGCTGCTCCCAAGTCCGCGAGCCGTGCCCAGCACCTACAGGGGAAGCTCCAGTTCCCAGGATCTGGGTGAGGCCACCTAGGGGGTGTCCAGTCTGACCCTGGGCAGACTGTGTTCGAGAACAGTGTGTGAGGAGAAGAGAGGCTCACTCCAGAAAGCTCCTCCCTGCCTCAGTTTCCCCCTGTGTAAGATGACTAGCTTGGATGACAACCTCGGAGCTCGGAGGATGAACTCTTCATTATTGGAAGATTGCCCGGAGAAAACATGAACCAGAAGCCCCACTCCAGAAAAGCACCCCTCCCACGCACTGAGGACGCCCGCCCGCCCCGGCTCAGTCTAGTCCTCCTTCCCAGGCTTCACGACGGCACCCAGGTCACCTTTAATCCTTGACGGCAGGTGCAGAGCAATCAGCTCCATATTCTGCCAGCTGTGTGTGTTCGGCGGGGGGGGGGGGGGGGCGCAAAAGGAATGTTTAATTTATCACTTGTCCCAAAACCTGGGGAAAAAATAATAATAATTCTGTCTTGAGCACTGGGAGAACATTATTTACAGCCTTAAACTTTCACAACAATTTGAATGCAAAACAGGATGTGCTGTATCTATAGCAGCTCGTCCCAACTGGAAAGAAAGGCATCTGGGAGCCAAACAGCACTTTCCTTTAAACTGCTCACTGAGAAAATGGTAAGACAGTCCGCGTTCCAGGGGAGGCTGTGAGCTGAAAATGCGCAGGTTCCGGAGAAAAAGATGACCGAAAGCGAAAGCAAGAGGTGCTCGATGACAGCCCTGCCCCGAGCAGACCTAGGCGGCTTCCTTTTCATCTAAAATAACATTTTTACTGATTCCGGCGTTCGTGCTCAGGTGAGGTTGCAGAGGCAAGCGGACACCACACGGATGAGATGCCCCCAAGGGCGTGCCCACTGAGGCCATATCCACTCCGACAGGGGTGGGGGTAGGCACAGCTGACTCAGTTTCCTCACTCTTGAGAAGAGAACCAGCGCTTCTATTCCCAGGGGCTGAGATGACTAACGAGCAACCAAGGAGAGCTTTGAAGATGAAAAATATCCTCTCCGTCCCGGGGATTAATCATCGTAAAATGCGTGTTCTGTAACTGCGTGGCGACTTCATTACCCAGAGACGACACAGTGATCCTCCTCGTGCTGCTCTCGGGAGGTTGGTCCCGTTTTGGAGGCTGCGGTACCAATTCGGCGGAGAATCAAAGCTGTCTGCAGCAGCAGCAGCAGCAGCAAAGCTCCAGGAGCGTTTTTATACAACGAGAGACAGCAAAGCAGCTTCCAACGGAGCTAGGCCTCGCGGGGTCCGAGAGGGCAGAGCAGGGAGAGGCAGAAATGGCTCTTAGCTTGTGATGAAAAAATAGGATTGCTCCTGTTTCCTCCTGAGCCAGCTGAGAGTGCCCTTGGCTCTCGGAGAGGCCGTCCCAACGCCGGTGGAGGGCCGGGATCGTGGACACTCCAGGATTTGCTCCCCCTGTGGAGTTCTAGCTGACTCCCTCCAGCTAGCCCCCAGGGACGAAACCCTGGTCCTGGGCTTATGCTGAGGCGATAAGCCCCGGGCCCGGCTCTTCCCTTTCTGAAGACTTGTCGTGCGGAGATGTGGGTCAAAGTCTCCCTCCACATCACGGGTGCTCACAAAAGGCCGTCGGCTCAGGTGCCTGAGACAGTCTGCCCTTAGTGGCCCCCCGTGAACACCTGTCAGCACTTCTGGGGCCCGCCCCCTCTGTGAGCAAGGAGAGGCTCTGTTCTTCTGGCCTCAGCAGTGAGAAGCCGCCGTGGACCTCTCTGGGCCTTTCTGCAGACATGCGACAGGTGGAGATGCCCAAGGTGTGGACTTGCAGCCGGGGGCAGGGCAGAGAGATGCTGAGCTGACCAGCGTGGGAGCCTCAGTGCATCACTGTCTGGTTCCCGCTCCCACTATATCCATCACTGTCAACTCCTGAGCAGCCCAGGGCAGCCCACACTCCTGCTGACAGCAGCCCACCCTAGAGAGAGCAAGGAGGAAACAGGTGGAGGTCATCAGTGACCACACTCACCAGGACCACAGGGAACAAAACCGGAGGGTGGGGCCTGGCAACATTCCAGGATCCTGAACGCCCCCTGCAGACTGCTCTCCTCCAGCCTGTGGGGTTGGGGGAGGCAGAAGGAGAGAGGTATCCGCCAAGGGTCGGGGACAAGGTGTCCTGATTTAATCAGTCAACTCCCTGACTAACCGTCCAGTTAGTAGCTGATGCACGCTCAAAAGAAAAGGGGGTCCTCCCTGACAGGTTCAGCTTCTCAGTCTCTACAAGGGCTGGGGTCATCTCTTGCATCCTTTTAGCCGAGCTAACCAGAGAGATTTGATAGGAGGAAGCAGAATGGATTTGAAAGCTGAGCCTCACAGGAGGAGCACCCCATGAGGATGCTAGCGGCTGGCGGGCAGTGTCTCTGTCCCAGAAAAGACAAAAATCTCCCTCCTTGCAAAGCTGCAGTTCAATTCCCCTCCACGCTCATCCACGCCTCCCTGCTTGCAGCAGCTCTGTGATTTGTACTAGGTTGCCTCGGGCCCCACAAGTGTAAGATGCAGAATGAGGACACCCTCCAGGGGGTTGCGAAGATGAAGAAACATGATGAGGTTGTTGGCCATCCCAGCCAGCACTCAGTGAACGTCACCTGCTATTGTTATGCCATTGTGGACATCCTTTACACCAAAGATGGTTGAAATCTGCACGTGGATGGTGCTCCCAGCTGTGTGCCATCCACTGCACAGCGCCTCATGTCCAAAGCATGCCCAGGTGATTCAAGGCCCTGGGGCCACTCCTGCCATCAGCAAGCTCAAAGGGACCGGGGTGGCCAAAACTCCCTCTCCTTGCTGTCCGTGCAGCTCACGGGGTGATGAGGAGGCTGCTCAGGCCTTTGTCCTGACGGGAAGGGAAGTTAAAATATCTGGATGTCCACACTGCCCTGAGACCCAGGAGCGTCTCCATCAGGAATGGGAGTTGTTAGGACCTCTTCTCTGATTTTTCTCTTAGGAGGACTTGTAGGCAGTGGGGAAATTGTTGCACCTGATACCAAAGTGTGAATGACCCCAAACATCACCTGAGCAGCTCTGGTTAGCTAGGGACCTGGGTGGGCAGCACTCGAAAGAGGAACCTGTAGGGGTTCCCAAAAGGCAGTTTCAGTTCAACCGCGAGATGACACAGGGCTTTGCATTCTGCCGAGGAAAAAGCCACGGGATGCCCTCTGACCTTGTTTCCATCCTTATTTGTCATGCCTTTTGAAATGTCTCTTCTTAAAACACTTTATGGGGCAATCACTCAAATGCAATGGTTGGGAAATAGGTCATAACTTGCTCACCCAACTCACTAATCAGGTTTGGAAATTTCTAGATGGATTCTTGAGCTTAGAGTGACCAACTGTCTGGTTTACCTAGGACCAAAGGGTTTCTGGGACATGGAACTTTGCTGAAATTGGGACAGTCCCAGGCAGAAGAGGCCAGTTGGTCAGCCTGCTTGAGCCCTGGTCAAGGTCCCCTGCCGTGGCCCAGTAGCTCCACCCCGATTTCCCTCCATCAGGATGATTGACTGGTGGCCAACCAATCAGAAGCTTCCCTGGGATTCTTCCCTTGGAATTACTGGGTCATCCTCTCTCTTGCTTCCCTGGTTGCAGAGGAGGATGATGGTGACCCCTCTGTGACCAAGGCTGGGTTCTCTCTGCCTTCCAGAAAGCTGCTCTCCGTAGAAGGTGAGAAAGAACCCAGACCGTCACCAGATGTGTGCTTGCATGAGTCTGCAAATTCACCCACCTGCCCACGGCCATCTCTTGTCTCTGGGATGACCAGGATTAAGGATGCTTGGAGAATGGAAGGAAGAGCTGTATGTCCAGGCCTGAGCCGTGGGCCCTGTGTCCCACTCCACCGGGCAGAGAACCTGCCATGCAACGTGACTGCACAGCAATGAGGGGCGCTGAGGAGAAGGTATTTATGTGCAATAAATATTGAATTCCACCCCGTGCTTCTCCCATAGCAACGCACAGCCCGGATTAGTTTATGCATTCCACCTACGTCTCCATACCCCTCAGCAAGGTTAATCCTGTCCTGATGCAGGTTTAAAAACTGAATCCACTGCAATGAACAACTTGCGGGCAGCCTCAGCCCATTCTTTTACACGGAGCAAATATGTTTGCACAATGGCTCTGGGAACAGGGCTCCAGAGCTGGAAACTCACGCGTTCAACACGGCTTTGTTCCCTCGGCGGCTTGTTTCATGCATTATATATGACGGTCCCCATCCAGCCCCGCCACTGAGCCAGCAAGCGGCAGCCGCTTGTCAGCCTGTTTAAATCAAGAGCAAAGCAGATTGTGTGCTGGTTCCCGGGAGCAAGAAACAGCGGAAGGATTAGGGATTCTAAGAACTAGCTTAACACAGGGGAGAACGTGCACCTGAATTTGTTCTCGTCTATTCACAAGATTAAAAACACACGAAACTGAACAACCACCCCCAAACCAGAATAAAACAAAAAATGCTTACTTCCCGATTTACTTTCCCTGAGTTTCCAGAAGGTGAAAATGACCCTAATCTGTGCAAATCGAGAGAAGGACACTGAGTGACCTGTTTCTCCGGTGTTCTCGGGCTTGTCAACTCAGTTAAGACATTAAAAATCAGACAGGTGAGCAGAGTTCTTCTGGGATGCGGTCTCTGCTCCGGTCTTCGGCGAGCAGCACTGTGCAAACTCCTGGGGTCCCGGGGACGCTGGAGAGTTCTGTAGGGATGATCTGACACAACCTATTACCCTGCAAACTCCGGTCGCCCGTCTTCGGGTGCCCAGCAGGTGCTCTGCTTGGTGTTATCATCTCTGGGAAATTAAGTGGGGCCGCAGGAGAGGGCAGCTTCCTGTCAGAGCCCCAGGCATGGCTGCCCCTCCCGGCTGGTCTCCAGGATGTTAGGAGTGTCCTTCCCTCTGGGGCCTGCCACACGGTCCGCTCTCACCCTCAGCTTCCTCTAGGGTTGCTGAGCACCTCGGGGTGGGGGTGGAGGCTTGTAGCTGGAAGAGGGGCCACCTAAAGCCTAGTGCCTGGGGCTCGGGCAGAGAGGAGGCTGACAGAGCTGGACAGGGGAGGACAAGAGAAAGGAAGGAACAGGAGGGGGAGCAAGGCAGCTGTGCTGAGAAAGCCGGGGGTCCCTCTGCACCCTGCAACCATGGGCAGAAGGAAACCTCCCCTCCAGGCCTCAGGGGCAGCCCCCCTACGTCTAGGGACCTGTTAGCTAGCGTCCTGGGTGCTGGCAGAGCCCCACCCATCACCTTCTTCCCAACACTCTCTCTCTTTTAACAGCTTTATCGAGAGCAAATTCACATTCCATAGAATTCACCCACTTAAAGCGCTCAGTTCAGTGCTTTTTAGCACATTTGCAGAGCTGTGCCACCACCACCGCATTCTTGTTCTGGACCATGTCATCACCTCCAAGCAAACCCATACCCTTCAGCTCACCCCTCTGTCCCCCTCACTCCCTTGCTCCTGACAACCACAGATCTCCTCTCTGTCCTCGTGGGCTTGCTTCTTCTGGACCATATTGGGAAGCTTTGCATACTCCTTAGAGCATCAGTGCTTCATCCGTTTTCATGCTCGAATGGTGTTCCATTAGACAGACAGACCACAATCTGTTTATTTGTTTTCAACTGATGGGCTTCTGGGTGGTTCGCACCTTTTGGTTAGTATGAATGGTGCTGCTGTGAACACGGGTGTATGAGTTTGTGTGGATGGCCATGTCATTTCCTCTGGGCACATGTGCACCTGGGAGTGGAACCGCTGGGTCACATGGTTGCTCTGTGCTCCAGGAGCTGCCCCATTTCACATTCCCCTCACGCCGAGCGTTCTCGTGGTTCTACTTCGCCTCAAGTACGGAGACCTGCGGTCAAGGGCATCTTCCGCTGGATCCGGCTCCTACAGAATTTAGGATCTTTTACCCCAGACAGAATCGTGACTCAGGAGCTGGGGCACTCTTGCCTGTCCTGAGAGGCTCCAGTCATGATGCTGCAACCAGAAGCCGTGCAGAGCTCTGCGGCAGAAGGCCCAGGATCCCGGGGTCTGAGTGTGGAGCCGGTGAGGGGTCAAGAGGGGGGAGATGCCAGCTTCAGCAAAGAAGGGTCTGGAAGGACATCCGGTCCAAATGTTTCCTTGTAAATGGGGAAACTGAGGCTCTGAGAGGGCAGGGGTGTCCCTGAGGCTGCAGATGAGCCGGAAGCCAAAAGGACCTGGAGCGGAGGAGCTGATTTGGCAGAAGGAGGCCTGTTCTCTGAGACCTTTGCCATCTGGGTCTGGGGAGGAGGTCTGCTTTTGCCTCTCATACTCGGCAGCCCCCACCCCTTGCCACTCCGGGAGGAGAAAGGAGGTGACAGCTGCTGAGGCTGGAAGGAGGACACGCCGGGTAGAAGGTGTTCCTTTGCCACCATGACTCTGAATACATGTCATAGTTCCCCAAGCAGACCCGAGCTCCTGGAGAGCAGGAGCTGACCCCTGCATCCCAGAGTGTGCAGCTGATGGGACACGTGTCACCAAGACAAGCAGGATCACAGGACTCAGCTGGAGAGAAGAGAGGTTGGTGGTTTTTGCATGTGTGTATGGGGATACATGTGCCTGTGTGTGTGCATGCGTGTGTGTGTGCGCATGGGGTATATGTGCCCGTGTGTATGCATGCATGCATGTGTGTGTGCATGCATGGGGATATATGTGCATGCATGCATGTGTGTGTGCATGGGGATATATGTGCATGCATGCATGTGTGTGTGCATGCATGGGGATATATGTGCATGCATGCATGTGTGTGTGCATGGGGATATATGTGCATGCATGCATGTGTGTGTGTGCATGCATGGGGATATATGTGCATGCATGCATGTGTGTGTGTGCATGGGGATATATGTGCATGCATGCATGTGTGTGTGTGTGTGTGCATGCATGGGGATATATGTGCCTGTGTGTGTGTGTGCATGCATGCATGGGGATATATGTGCCTGTGTGTGTGTGTGCATGCGTGTGCGTGTGTGTGAGAAGAAGGAGCTGTTCTTACTCTATAAAGAGGGGAACTGGTCTATCTCAGCTCCGCTTTAGTGGGTCATTGAGATTTTCCTGATTGAATGATTTATCTAGAAAAAACCAATAGGATCGACGGACATATTGGGTATGTCTGTTGGACTATTGGACCTACAAAACTCAATAACATTTACTTTCACCAATAGTGATCAATTTGAAAATACGATTTTTCGAAAGATGCTATTCACAGTAGAAACAGAAACCATAAAGTAGCTAGAATTTAACCTAACCAAAAATTTAAAACTCTGATATGAGATATTTACACAGATCTGAATAAATAGACACCGCACTCTCCTACAGGAAGGCCTGATGTCGTAAAGACGTCAGCTTCTCTAGATTAACCCCTAAATTCAGTGCGACTCCAATCAAAATTTTTTGCAGAACTCAAAAGTGATCTCAGATTTACGTGGAGGGATTAAGGCCCACAGACAGTGACATCAATTTTATTAAGGAAGAGCAAAGAAGGTGGACTCGTCCTATGAGACACGAAGACATCCTGCAAAGGGACAGAAAGGAACGCCATGTGGTCTCGACACAGAGCTACAGACTGGAACCGAGATCTCAGGGACGTGCCCGATTGACCACGTGTGGGACCTTAAAACACTGCAAAGGTGGCACCACACGTCCAATGGGAAAACCACGGTGGTTCGGTAGATGGTTCTAGAAATGGACACACGAGATGGAGGATAAGAATGAAGCTGTGTATGTGGGGGAGTTACATGGAAAAAAAGACTGTGTGGAACCAAGAACCACATAGGAAAAGTAGAATAAAGTCAGTAAACAAGATGCCAGTAAAGTTAGTCGGTGGGACTTGGGGCAGGAAAGACGCTGTAAATAAAACATTAAAAGCAAAAATCATAAGCTCAAAAAACTATAAGGGCAAAGTTAACGTAGAGCTATAGAATGGAAGGAGATATTTGCAGTGTTTTAAACCAACACACGATTAACGTCTAGAAAACACAGTGAGACGGCAGCAAGCCCAATCGCAGAAAAACAGGCACAGGCAACAGAAGAGCAGTGTACTGAGAGGACAGCCTCGAGGCTAACGTGTGCACAGCGCTTCAAACTCCCCCGCAGCAGTTAGGAAGCTAGAGACAGCAAAGAGTCGGTGAGGAAGCGTGGGAAGCAGCGTGGCCGCCACTGGGGGCGTGGCCATTCTGGAGGACAGGACACTGTTACTCAGTCAAGTTAGGGATCTGTAGACCACACGACCCGGAAACCCCACAGTTGGCGCGAGCACAGGGAGATGTTCCCGTGGGTCCCCAGGGAGACTGCATGGAAGCCTTGGGTGGGGGGTGTGGGGGGTGGGGTTGGAGGCCACCTGGATGACCATGTCGGCAACATGGACAGGTCAAAGATGACCGAGGCTCACCTTTGAGGGTGACTTGGCAGTTGAAAGCACCAGGCTAAATGTAGATATATATATATATATATATATATATATATATATATGAAGATGGATGTTCCTAAAAGTCTCTCTCTCTCTCTCTCACACACACACACACGCACACGCATGCACACACACCTACACACACCCACAATGCAAGCTTAGTGGAGAAAGTAGAATTCAGAATGAGATACAAGAGATGCCATTTGGCTAAAGTAAAAATACACACACACACAAATGTGCTTTGCAAGAACTTGGTTAAAATAAAAACATATCCATTGAACACATTACAGCGGAGAAGAGGAGGAAGCGTGGGGATGTCAGGACACAGAGAGGGGAGGGGTCCGTGAGGATGAGAGGTGGGCTGTGATGTACCCACAGGGACTCTGGAGGACGAACTCTCCAGTTCACTGCCCTTTGCTGGTGTCTGGAGAGCCCCTGACCATCCTTGTACCTTCTCTCTACCCTTGATCACACCTGCCAGGAGGCTCCCAAGAGGGCCGAGTCCCCCGATTCTTTCCTGGATGCCCCAAAAGTAGCCTGGCATTCCCTCCGGGGGCTCCCCTTTGCTGGCAGATACCCTGGTGGAGGACCACATTCCTCTGCTGGGGAGACGCGCAGAAAGGAGGAAGGTAGAGAGAAAGCAATGCTTGGACCAGGTGGGAGTTCAGCCCTGACTGCAGAGGGGTTTCAAAGGCCCCACTGCACCCACATCTCCCCCACGAGGCCTTCGGCTGAAGACCCGGTCCCTCAGAGTTGCGGGGTTTAGCTGTGAAGGTCCAGTCCCAGCTCCTGTGAGCGCTGAGGGCTCAGGTCGGAGGCACAGGCCCTTCGAGTCACCAGGAGTTCAGGGGCAGCGGCCCCGTTCCCTCCTGGCACAGGTCTGGCTCTGCGGCTTGTCCAGGGAAAGGTGCCCATGCGCTGGCCCCCTGTGCCCCGTGGTGCCTCCCAGGGCTCTCGTCCCACCTCGTCTTCTCTCTCCGCCCTTGGAACCATCCTCGGAACTGGTGGGTCCCAGTCTCTCGCCTTCCATCAGGGCCTCTTGCCATTGTCTCTAAAAGCCTCATCCCTGGGGGATGTTGAAGCCTGAGGGTGGTCCCCTCTGTGTAGCACGACAGCCCTCACTCTCAGCCGTCTTCACCGGTGCAGCATGCAGGGGGCTTGGCTGAGGTCACACGCCGAGCTTGCCATGAGCCAAGATGCGCAGCCTCGTCCTCCCCACTACCACTGCCTGCGGGCCATTGGTGCCCAGAGGGCTGCAGACACCTGCGGAACAGGAGGGGCATGGGGCGGGTAAGATTCTCAGGCGTTGGCCAAGAAATAAGGTCACCTCTAGGTTTGGGACAGTGAAGAGATAGAGCTTCCAAAATTACGGGGCATGGCTCTCAATGGGGGGTGATTCTGCCCTGCTGGGGACATTCGGCAATGTCTGCTGACCTTTTCAGTTGCCGTGACTCAGGGAGGACGAGGTGCTCCTGGTGTCTAGCAGGTAGAAGCCTGGGATACCGCTAACATCCTGCAGTGCACAGGACAATCCCCAGGGCAAGAGATCGTCTGACCCTGAATGTCGCTGGGGCCGAGGCTGAGGAAGCCTGGGTCGGGACCTTGTTTTTGGTGGGAGGCGGAGGGTTCAGGCCAGTGAGAGTAAGAGAGAGAAAAACACCCTCTGACCTCGACAGCCTGGCCGCGGTGCGGACCCCGCCCAGCGCTGCCCGGAATGTGCCAGCAGGGTCCCTAGGGGGAGCGCCTCTTGGGGGGCCCTGGGCACGTCTGTCTTTGTGGGGCCCTTCCTCCACAGAAAATAGAAGAAGTCATATTTTACAACCATGGAGTTTCAAAAATGAATACAGTCTGGGCCGAATCTTATTTGCTTTTTCTTCTGATTTTAAAAGAAATCAAAAACATTTTTGTGACCCCCCTAAATGTGTCACGGGCTGTCAGAACGGTGCCCCCAGAGCCTCTGCAGAGCCCCACCCCCTCGAGGTGGCACGGCCTCCCCTCCTGGCTCTGCGCACACAGCAGAGCTGGGCCCACCACAGGGCACAGCGCCCGAGCCCTCCATGGAGCAGCACCTCTGGCCCAGCCGAGGGAGGGGTGGGGGTAGGGATGGAAGTTGAGGGTGGGAGGCCCTGGGGAGCTGGAGCTTACAACAGCAGCCCAGCAGCCAGCGGGCACCTCCTCCCAGGTTGTGAAACACCGGACGGAAACTGAGGCCTGATCGGCACGGTGCCAGGACAGGGAGGGCCAGCCCTGGAAGCCGGGAGGGAAGGATGCTGGGAGGCAGGTTGCATCAGCTGGGGAAGGGCAGACACAGAGGCCACTGACCCCTGAGTCTATTGCAGACCCCACACTTCCTGCTTATCATCCTCCCTCCATGGGGTCTTCCAATCCACCCTGTTCTCCCAAGTCACAAGAGAAAGAAGGCTCAGGGAGGTCAAGTGTCTGGCCCGAGGTCACACCGCCTGGATCAGGAGAACCCAGGTCTGCATGGTGCTGCCCATGGCATCCTTCACAGCAGGCCCTGCTTCCTCCTCCGCAAAATAGAAATGCCCAAATAGTTGTGGGGGCCCCTTTCCTGGGCTCTGGGCTCCGGGCGTGGCTGACAGCCTCTGCCCGGGCTGAAGGGCTCCGGGTGTAGACGGACCTCACAGCCAGAGGTGCCTGCCGGGACTCCCAGGTGTAGTGCTTGCAGCCAGGCGAGCGGCCCCATTTCCCACAGCCTGTGGACCTGAAGAGCAGGCCGGGAGGGTGGCCCGGCAGAGGGACGGGAGACAACCTGGCTTAGGGGACAGGCCCCACTCCTGGGAGGGAGCCAGACGCACGGAGGCCAGCTCTGGTGGCCCGGAGGAGCCAGTTCTCTGTAGGTGCGGGAGGGCGCGCCTGCTGCTCCCGGTGCCCTGCAGTTCCTGGAGACTCTTGCTCAGGACGATGAAAGCTGCAAACGACTTCAGTGCTCACAGCAGGGATTTCCCCAAAGACCCATCAACTCAGCGATGGAAATCAGCGGTTTGACTGGAAGCTTCTGGGCTCCAAGTCCTCCGTTTGCTGTGCCGACCAGTCCTAAACTATGACGTGGTGATCCGCTGACCCGGGCCCTGTTGCAAGGCCTGCCTTGACCCAGACCTCGAGATCTCAACCATGGAACCCCCTCCTCGCTGCCGCCTCGCTACCTAAGCTCTCACGGGCGTCCTTGGGGAGTTGGAGAGTGAGCGTCACCTGACGCACTCTGCCAGCCCTCCTGCCGTAAAGCCCTTAGGACGGCTCTTCCGAGGGAGCACCCAGGCCCCGAGGGTGGGCGTGTGGGAGTCCCAGCCCCCTCAGACCACCCCTCATGACACGGTCTGGCAGCACCACTCCTCCCACACGTGAGCACAGCACAGGGCGCCCCACGCACAGCGTCAACCAGCTGGGACTTCCTCTGGGACTTTCTCAGTTCCTAGAGACAGCAAGGAACACAGGGCCTGCCGGAGGTCTGGGGAAGCCGGGCCCCCCTGTGGTCTCCTCCTGGAGGGAGAGGGCCAGACCCCGCTGGCTGCCCACGGCGGGCGGGGCACAGCAAAGCGTCTCCCCCACGGTCCTCCGTCATTGGGCCCCAAGCACTCTGCCTGGGGTGTGGGAGCGGCCAGCCTAGCGGGGGTTTCCTGTTTTAATTTTATTGCACAGCCCTCTTCCTCTAATAATAGACCATCACCTTTCTGTTCTATGAAAAGGGTCAAGTTTCATTTCTTGTTTTTCCATTTGAAATCCCAGTAGTTTACACCATTTACTGAAAGCTTATTCTTTCCCCATTGCTCTGTAGAGCCACCACTGTCCTAGGTCAAGGGTCAGCGTATGCCTAAACGTGTCTCTGGACTCTTTGTTCAGTGCCATCAGTTTGGTCTGTGTCCTGGAGCCAGTACCAGGTTGTCTTAATTCCTGTGTCTCATGACAGCATCGGCATCAGGCAGAGCAAGTCAGCTTTCCTCGTCCCTGCTCGAGAGCATCTTAGCTATTGACCCTTCGCCTTTTATACAAATTTTAAATTCATCTTGTCAAGTTTTGCAATAAAATGAGCATTGAATTGATAATACAATGCATCTATAGATCAATTAGAGGGAAATTAACATCTTTACAATATTGAACATTCTAATCCATGAACATAGACTCCCAGGATAGACTATCCTTCCAAATATTTTTATGCCCTTTAATGTCTCTTTCTTCGTATTTAATAGTTTTCTGCACAGAGGTCTAGCATCCGTTTTGTTAGATTTATTCATGGTTATTGAACTTTGGTGTTGCTACTGAAAATTTTTACAATTTCACCTTGTAATACTTTGTGGCTAATTTTAAGAAACACAATTGAGTTTTGCTAAGCATATTCATTCTAAAAATTTAATGTTAGATTCTCTTGAGTTTTCTGCATACTAACTCATATCTTCTGAAGATAATGATAATTTTGTGTCTGCTTTTCCAATCCTTTTACATTTTTTTTCTGCCTTCCAATCCAACGTTGACCAGAAGTGGCGATTCTGACCATCCTCGTCTGTTCTCAGTCTCTGAGGATGCTTTTCAACTTTCACCATTAATCACGTTGTACATTAGTGTCTGCAGCTTCTGGGAGTCTGCTTCTATAATCTGTTGTTTCTATTTGTTCTTGCACATTTTGTCTTTTATCCGCCTGAAGCTGGTGATATTTTACAATGTTCTAACATTTAATTCAAAAATACATGTATATAGTTGCAGAAATGATGTAAGTCCTGCAACAGTGCTATTCTCCTTCAGAGAAGATTTGTGTTGGTTTCAGCTGGAAGCCTGAGGGTGTGAGCATCTACAAAGACCTTGCTAGAATTTCAGGAGCTGAGATGCTTTTCCTGGGACGCTCAGATGCTGGCTGTTGATGCTTCATCCTTATTCCTAGAGCAGCCCTTCTGGATCCCAAGCCCAAATTCACACCCTCAAGAGGCCCGAGACCCCAACCTTTGACCTTTAGCACTGCAAAATTGTCAAGGAAACCGACCAGCTTCTCAGGTGTCTTTAGGGATTGGCAAAACCCCTGGCAAAGAGGCCCAAGTCCTGGTTTCCCTGCTCCGGACTTCTGGTGTACCCAAGGGTGTGGCAAGGTAACCCTTTCCTAGATGGCTGACTCGGCAAGGTAACCCTTTCCTAGATGGTTCACTTGGCTATGCCTTCAGGCAAATACCTTTTTTAATTATTTGTCTGTTTTTCCTTAGTAGGATGGATGACCCAAAATACCTCACCTGCCATTGCCAGAAGTCAAATGTCTCTTATTGATTCAACTTTAAGATATTTGAACTTGACAGAATCTTTCATTCTCACATCCTCTTAGGAACATTAAATGGATATCCGATTGGATTGCTGACGTCTCACCTGAAATTGTTCTACTGAAAATGCAAAGAAAAGGAACCACTCTGGTCCCTAGGGGGTCACCTGCTGATAGAGTTGAGGGACATTTACCTGCTGCCTCTCTCGATGTCCTGACTCACCCCAGGTGAGTGCTCCTGCTGTGGTTGCTCCCCAACAGACAAAGTGGCACCCCTGAAACCCACGCCTGTGCTGTGGGAGCAGGCTGCCTGGTCCAGAGGCTCAGGGAGGCTAAGTGGTGTCTGAGGCAACACAGCCTGTCTGCCTCCTCTGTCTCATAGGCTGAAGCCTCTGCACAGAAATTGGCAAAGTCTAGTATCATTGCAGCCCCGATAGAGAGGGATCTAAGGTCCTATGTCCCCCTGGACAGCCCACTCCTTTTGCTGAACCTTCGGTCTGGCCGTCCCACCATTCTTTCCTACTTGGGGAGCTGGTGCATTCAGAACGCCAGCCCGTGCATGCTGCCGGAGAAACATCAAGTCACAGAGGAATGTCCCCCCGCCCTGCTCCTCCCTACGTGTCACCGTCCTTGTCTCCTCAGTGAGCGTTTCCACACATCTGCAGAGCCCCTTCCCAAAGCACCCACAACGTGCTCATGCTGAGCGTGATCCACAGAACCAGACATGGACGATGCCTCAGGGATTTGCAGGACAAGGCATGTCCTCACCTTCAGGTCTAATGAATGGACCAGTGGTCCTCAGTGCATCAGGCAGACTTGACACCACATCTGGCTCTTTCTAGCTGTGTGACTTCAATTTTTCCACCTGTGAAATTCAAATAATAGCTCCTATCCGATGGAGCTGGTGTAAGTAGAACTTAGCATATGACAGGAGCCCAGAGTTTTTTCCCTTCCCCTATGTCAAGTGTCAGTGACTGGCTCAGACCCTGAATATTCTGGAGATCAGATGAGGGAGTTATCTTCAGCCAACCCTTCAGGGCCTCAGGGCACTCTTTGGGGATCCTGGGTAATGAAAAGGCGCTTGGAGACTGTGCTTTCCTTAAACCACAAGCCAGGCAGACCCTTTGCCGGCAGAGGCATCCTGAGAGCTCAGTTGACTAGGGACAAGGTGTCCTTGCTGGAGGAAGTGAGCCTGATTCAGCGGGCAGCTTGGTGGGGCCCACGGGGAAGGAAACACCCTCTGTGATCATCTCGTACCTCCTGTTGGTGCAACCAAAGAGCCTACAGGAAGTGGGCGTCCCCAGGGGAGCAGAGAAACTCCGGGCCCAGGCTTGGGCAGCCCTATAAGAGCTGGGAGCCTCTTCAAGGCCAGAGACCAGAGGACATGGAGCCGAGGAGAGTTGCCATGGCCCTGGGGCCTGGAGGCCAGCTCCTGTTGCTGCTGTGCATCCAGACCCTGCCTGCCCAGACTGCCGACACCTGTCCAGGTGAGACGGACCTGAGTTCTCTGGGCCCTGAAAGCTGATAACTGGCCCCTCATTGACCACTTACGGAGCCCCCGCTTAAACCCTTTACACGTGTCTTCTGGAGACTGTCAACTGCTCAACTTTATCCTCTGGCGAGGAGACAACTGGCCCGCATGCTTCTGGTGGGAAGGAGAGGAGCAGGGACTTCTTCTGGGGTCTGGATCCCAAGCCCACGGTTTACTGACGGAGCCTCACAGCCGGCCTGGACTGTCTCGCTGGGGAGGAGGAAAACCCCCTTCACCGTCTCTGTCTGCTCATGGGGTTCCGGAGAGGCGCTCTGAGGTTCTCTAACCCGGGGCTCCCCCACCTGCCCGGGGGTTTGTTAACACAGACTGCTGGCCCTCACCCCAGAGGGTCCGACTCAGCAGATCCAGGGGCTCAAAGAGAGAGTGGTCTCCCTCCCCATCCTAGGCAGGCAGATGGGCCACGCCTGGAGAGGGATTGCTCCCGGGTCAGTCCAGCCTCCTCCGGAGTTGATGACACGATGCCATATTCCTCAAAGTTTTCTCTCGTGAGGATAGTTGAATTTTGTGATCAATATAATTCAAATCTAAGAGGCAAATAATTCCCTGGTTCCAGTCTGGCCGGAGCTTGCTCTGTGTCCTTGGGTTAAACACGTCCCCTCTCCAGGGGACCCACACGGACCCCTTCTGAGCCCTTCTGGCTCAGGACTCCTATAGTCACCTAAGATCTGAGGGTGAAAATGCTACGTTGACCCAAATTCCCAAAGCTTCTTGTAAATATTTATTGTTATTATTTATTGAAATTACCCACTGTTGATGCAGCTCTTTTCAAATGCCTTGAGTTATACCAGGATTTTTAAAATTTGCATCATCTAATCTAATCCTCTCCACAGACCTATTCCTGTCTTTCCTGGCAGTTCAGAGGACAGAAGCCCAGAGGGGTTGAGCAACTTACCCAAACACACACAGCACTGAGGAACTGGGTTCCCCTTAGGCAGCGTGGACTCAGATGCCAGGGCTCTGCCTCGCATCAACTCCCCTCCTGACCAGCGCCCACCAGAGGCAGGAAAAGCTCACTGCCAGGCTGACCCTCAGCTGAGGCAGGTGACACTGGCCAGAGCCATCTGCCCAGACCGGAGGTCACTGCAGGGGCAGATCCCCTCACGTCGGGCGTCTGTTGCCAGCTCTGCAGGGCCCTCGGCCCGGGACGAGTGCCCTCACTGGCACTTTGTGCTTCTCTGCAGAGGTGAAGATGGTAGGTCTGGAGGGCTCCGACAAGCTCACCATTCTCCGAGGGTGCCCGGGGATGCCTGGAGCCGCGGGGCCCAAGGGAGACACAGGCGCCACTGGAGGGAGAGGTATGTGCTCCGGGATGGGTGGGGGGTTCCACTGAGTTCTTGCTCTTCTCAAATGAGACCCCAAGGTGGGCAACACCACACACGGTTCCCAGGTCGGGAGGTTGGGTCTTGGCCCTGCTGGAGCCAGTGTCAGAAGCCCACCCCCCCCAGGCCCACGGGGGCTTCTGAAATTCCCTAGAGGGAGCTGGTCTGTGAAGCATTTTATGAGCACACGTTTGGGCATATTTTTATGGAATATCTGCTTCCTGGTCCTTGATCCAGTGTTGGCTGTGCGTGCCCACTGGCAAGAGCTCTGGTCTTGTATCCTCCGTATTCTCATCTGAACACTGAGGCCACAACTTTCTTCTGTCCCCACCTCAGAGGAGGAAACGGAGGCTCAAGGAGTCAGCAGCTTCCTGCGTCTCCCATCGGGAGGCCTGGGGCTGGGCCTCCATCCAGGTCGGCTTGCAGGCCGCCAGTGGGTTCTGCGCAAGGACCTCTTGTGTGGCCCCTCTCCCACCACGGCGGTGGCCCGCTTTGCATGGCTTTGGGTCCCCGAGCCCGGTACAGAGGGCAGGTGTGCACCAAAAGGTCAACAAAGGTGCTGCCTTTTGAGGAGAGCGCCCCTGGCCTGCGGTGTGTGTGTGGACGCTCGAACGGCAGCTGGTGGCGACGTTGCATCCAGTCCTGGGATTGGGAGGGCTGTGTGTGCTCACCGTGATGGGCTCGATGAGGAACACTGGGGAGGAGCTCCTGTCTGAGGAAGGAGGAGAAGCAAGTCTGGGTCCAACCTCCCTGGACCAGGCTTCGACGGGTGGGTGTGGGTAATCTGCCCCCAAGCTGAGCCAGCCCCACTGTTCCACCCCTGCCCGCTGCGGGATGCTGAGCCTGTTGGGGGATGTGCGGCTGCTGAGCGGAGCCTGGGGGCCTCTCCTGACCCTCCCACCCATCGCTTGGGATGACTTTGGGGGAGGGGAGGGCCCTGCTCTGGGCTCAGGACCATGTGGTGTGTGGAAGCTGGGAGCTGGCCTGTCCTAGCCCCCTGCTAGCATAGATAATGCCGGCCTGGGAGGTCACATGGCTCCTGACGCCTCCTCTCTCCACGAGGAGGGGCAGGTAATTGCACCCCGACCTGTACTGCGTCCACAGGCTCGGGCTCTCCATCTCCTGGGGGACCTGGTGTGACAGGGTCTTGGAGGACGTTTTCCTTGTCCCAGGCCCCTGACCAGACAGTCGAGCTCTGTCAGATCAGCATGCACCTGGGCCTGCTCCACAGAGATCAGTGGAGGCTGGAAGCCAAGTGGTAACCCTGGGGCCTGAGCTCAGGTGCCAGCCTGGGCTGCACCTGTGCTACTGTGGGTGCTGCGTCCCCACCGTCTGCAGTCACTGCCAGCTAAGTCCCGGGGGCCGTGATTCTGCAGACCACTGCGGCTGGAGCAAGACGGGTCGGGGCTTTACCACTTGGAGCAAAGATTCTCAAGTAGAATTGCTTAGGTTGCATTTTTCTCAATGAAGTATCTTTGGAATTTGCAGGAGAAAGAGGTTCCCCTGGAGCCCCTGGGAAGGCGGGACCACCTGGGCCTAAAGGTACATGCCACCTTTTAGATAAAGAGTGAAGACCCCTGAGTGGGACCCTGAGGTCTGTCTATAGAGAAATGAGAGCTGTAGAGACAGACAGATAGACAGAGATAGAAGAGAGGGAGAGAGAGACAGGGGGAAGAGGGAGAGAGACAGAGAGAAAGGAGGAGGGTGGAAAGAGAGAGAGAAGAAGAGAGACACAGAGAGGGAGACAGAGGGACGGAGAGGGACCCTGTCACATTTTCCATTTCCAAAGAGCCTTGAGATAGTGTGTGAACTGAGTCCTAAATGCAGGGTCCCGGGTCCAGAGTGACCCCTCCTCACCAGGGGAAGAGTCCCAGAGTCCCCTTCCCCTCCCCTGAGACCTGGTGCTTTAAAACCATCATAAGCCAACAGAGCCATGCGTAGGTAGCGTGCAGAGCCCTCAGCCTGGGACTCCACCCAGCCGACCTCCTGAAAAGCAGAGCAGGTGTCAGTGTCCCAGGGACCAGCCGTTCTCCCCATCAGCGGTCCTAACTCCCCTGTCTCTCTCCAGGAGATCGCGGGGAGAAGGGCCAGCGTGGAGAGAAAGGTGAGCCTGTCCCGCCGTCCTGGGTCCTCGGCAGGCTTTGTCCAGGGGAGGGGTCCCAGAGGCCTTGGTCAAGCCCAGCACCATGCCGTGGGGAGGGTCTCAGACCCAAGTGCCCTCTGTTCAGGCAACGGGTTGGGGGGTTCTCTTAGCTCACAGCCCAGCCTCGGCCAGCGTTGGACCCAATGGTTGGCAAGACTACATGACTGCATGAATGTGGACATTCTACTTAGTCTATTCTTTTTCTGATTTATGTTCATTTATAAAAAAATTTGTAAAAATCAGAAAAGGCAAAACTCAGAAAACTCTAAGACATAGTCACATTCTCTGTCGTCAAGCAAAAAATGCAAGCTTGGGGCCCAGACCCAGATACCAAACGCCCCCCAATCCTCTCCACACCTGGAGACTCCGAGGGGGAGGCTGGGCTGAGCTGGACTGACCGTGACAGACCCGGAGTGGTCGGTTCTCTGCTTCTGAGCCCGTGAGGGCCAAACGCGATGACCAGGACAGCAGTCCAGTCAGTGCCCCCGAGCGACGGTGCTGACTGTCCCCGTCCCCTGCGGGCAAAGCCAGAGGCAGGAGGGGGCCGAGCAAATGAAGGTTTGCCCTACACGCTCCAGAGAAGTAGAGTCTAGGAGCCACCCATCAGAAAGGGATCCCATCCCACCTGGAAGGATCTGGATAATTGTCTCCATTCTCCTTTCAATGTCCGTGGAGCAACTGGGGCTGGAGGGGTCAGGGACTCTGATCTGCAGACTTGTGACGTGTGTGTCCTCTGTACCCACACAGGAGACCCTGGGCAGCCTCAAATGTGTGCCACAGGTGACTGACCACACCACTGACCTGGGTACCTGAGCCCGGACCTGCTCCCCGCTGGCCAGCAGCACAGGCTCAAGTTCCAAAGCCCAAGGACAATACACTGTCTACACATATTTTACTCCCTCAATTACTCAAGTAATAGGCATCGATCGCCTGGATAACTCTAGAATATTCCATAGCAATTCTGCTGAAGGAGCTTATAATATTACCTGGAAGGCCAGGTGCCTGGGGACTAAGGTGGGGGCAGCCCGGGAGGTGGGGAGGGCAGGGGGACTGGGCTTGGCCGTCACAACTGGGTGGCCTTGGAGGGCCGCACCTCTGCCCCGGGCCTCGGAGTCCCCTCCACCCATGTGGATGCCCCCTGTGCCTGCTTCTCCCTCCTGCCCCTCCCCTGCGCCCGCCCTGCCCAGGGCTCCCTGTCCCAGAATCCATTTCCCGGGTTCCGTCCCCAGGACCTCGGAACTGCAAGGAGCTGCTCACCAGTGGCCAGACTCTCAGCGGCTGGCACACCATCTACCTGCCCGACTGCCGGCCCCTGACTGTGCTCTGCGACATGGACACGGATGGCGGGGGGTGGACAGTGAGTGTCAGGATCTCCGAGACACCGCGTGGCCCTTGGGCAGAGGGGGCAGTGCCTGGGACTCTCACAGACCGGGTTCTACGCCTGGCGGAGAACTCTCTCTGTGGCCTTCATGAAAATGTGTGCCCCTGCAGCTCCGGGCTGGCCCTTTCCTTTCACTGAGGACGGGGAGAACGGGAAATGCGGGTGGGTGGTGAACCCATGCGGGAGGGAGTCCAGGCCCCGGGGTGAGGCCAGGAGGGAAGCCTGCTACTCTCCAGCTGTGTGGCTTTGAGCTTGTCGCCTACCCTCTCTGAGTCTGCATTTCCTCCTTGGTCACATGTGGGCACCCTCCTGACAGGCCCTGGGGTCTGGGCCCAGGATGCTCTGTGAACTACAAATGTTGCTCCCACGTGTGGCCGAGGTCCCCGGGGGCTGCCCTGGTCTCCCGAGCCCTGTCGTCCTCCACAGGTCTTCCAGCGAAGGAGCGACGGCTCCGTGGACTTCTTCCGGGACTGGGCAGCGTATAAGCGGGGCTTTGGCAGTCAGCTGGGAGAGTTCTGGCTGGGGAACGACAACATCCACGCCCTGACCGCCCAGGGTAGGGCCCGTGCCGGGGGGCTTTGGTGGTCTCGGGGTTCTGAAATCCACATGCCCCTGACCTTAGACTTGGGCCATTTGGGACAGAAGACCCTGCTCCTCCTTGACCCACGGGGTTAACTCTCAGAGCAGAACAACTGTGACAACCTAGGACGTGTGTTCTCTTAGACTCTCTAAATGTTAGAATCAGAGGAATTGGGATTCTTGGGGTGAAGACCTCTTCCGGCCTCAGGGCCAGTTATACCTGCCGAGAGGACGGCGTGAGAAGGAGGCCGTGAGGTCTCGGGTTAGCCCCCTGCCACTTCAGACTGTCGGTCTTGAAACTGGGATCTTAGCCCTACCGTGACCCCTCCCTGGCCTCCCCCGGCCAGCACATGTGACAGTCCCCACACAGCCACACGCACCCCAAGAGAGAGAGGACTGTACCCCCATTTCTCTATCCCACAGGATTAGCTTCTCCGCTGGTCCCGAGGTGAAGTGCCACATTGTAGACCCTTTTTTTCCTGCATCCACTACCCCCTGGCGACCGGGAAGGCATCCGCTCACAGGCCTCAAATTCTTAAAAAAGAAACTACAATAGTTTCTCAACCCATCATGTTAGTAGCTTAATCATCTGCAGGAGAATTTACACTTTCAAAATAGAGCAGTGCTTCAATCCATCAAAGGAGCGCTAACTGTGGGATTTCAGGCACGGCTTACGGAATACAGGGAAGAATTTAGAAATAGACCCACTGCCGAGGTCCTCACATCCATATGGGATTTCCATATAGTCCCAGTCGAACTTTCCCTGGATGTCAACTTCAGACATCCCTCAAGAATTTACCCAAATGCTCCATCTCCCCTCGCTGAAGGCAGAAGGACTCAAGGTTGGGACCTGAAAGCCTTTCCCCCCAGGAACCAATGAGCTCCGGGTCGACCTCCTGGACTTCCAGGGAAACCGCCAGTTTGCCAAGTACGGGTCATTCAAGCTGGCGGACGAGGCGGACAAGTACAAGCTGGTCCTGGGAGCCTTCGTCGGGGGCAACGCAGGTGAGAGTCCGCACCGGGCAGAGTGGCCTGGGCTTCAGAGCCAGGTTGGGGGGCAGAGAGAACTGCCCAGGGTCCCGGCTCCGTCTCCCCTGGGTGACCCTGGGCTGGGGCCTCCTCTCTCTGGGCCCCAGCCTCTCCGTCTGTAAGTGCAGACACGAATTTCCACGTCTCTGTGTAGCACGGGGACCAGTGACATAATCAGGTCCCACACCCAAGGCCGTGTCTGCGTGTCTGTGAGTGGGGCCGGACGTTACTGACCCTCATCGCTGCTGACACCTGCAACACGACAGTCATTCCACATGGGGTCTTAGGGCCCTGTTCCCAAACTGTGTTCCACGGAACAGGAGCCCCGTGGGATGTTCTCTGCCAAGGGGCATCTCTGGCCACGTGACCTGGGGAGGCGTTCCACGTGACCTGGGGAGGCATTCCCTATGGAGCGTCCTCTTGGGAAGCCCAGCATGCAGCGAAGGCGCTGAGAACTGCTCCAGCAGGAGCCCGTTTACCTGTGTCGCACCCAGAGCTGCAGAGAGCAAGGCACTCCCTGGGCATTTGATAACGGGAGCCTTCGAGTGTGTGCCCCCGACACGCACGACCTCACTTGGGCCCTCCAAGGAGGGAACGGGGCAGGGCCCATGGTCCCATTTTGCAGGTGGCAAAGCTGAGGCTCGGGGGGGGGTGGGAACGGCAGGAGCCGGAGGTGAGCTTCATTCCCAGGGCTGAAGATGGAGGGGGGCCCCCGGATGAGGGCGGTGCTGTCCTCACCGGGCGACCCAGAGACGGGGGACGGACCCCAGAGAGGAGGAGCAGGCTAGGAGGGACTTCAGGGGCCAGAACAGGTCTGACGGTCTTGGGGGAGCCTGGAGGAGACAGGTGATGGCTGGAGGAGGGAAGCAATGCTCTGTGTGGAGGGGGTCCTGGACCAGGAGCGGGTCATGGACCTTCTGCTCCCTCTGCCTCAAGGCCCAGGCAGGCCCTCCGTCCTCGGGGCTCGGTGAGGCGTCTCTCCAGTGAGGGCGGCGCTAATGAGGAGCGGGAGGCAGGGTCCAGGGCAGGGCCCCCTGACAGCGGGGCCTCTTCTGGCACCGACACCACCCTGTTTCTCCCTGAGCAGGAGATTCCCTGACAGCCCACAACGACCGGTTCTTCTCCACCAAGGACCAAGACAACGACCGGAGTTCTTCCAGCTGTGCTGAGAGGTTCCATGGGGCCTGGTGGTACGACAACTGTCACTTGTCCAACCTGAATGGCCGTTACCTGGGGGGCCCCCAACAGAGCTACGCGGACGGCATCAACTGGAAGTCCTGGCGAGGCTACAACTACAGCTACAAGGCGTCGGAGATGAAGGTGCGGCTCAGCTAGCCGGCGGCCGCCTCCCGACCCGGGCGCTTGCTCACCCCCCAGTGCGGCTGCATCCGAGAGCTCGGCTGTCCCCAGAGAACGGCGGGGCTCCCACGGTCCCGTGCTGACCCCTTGCCTCTCAGCTCTGTGTCACCCTCGCTCACAGCCCTTCTCTGCCATCTGTGTGTCCCAACGCACACGCCCCATGGCCTCACCAGAAGGAAGAATTAAATTTTCAAAGTGTTTGCTTTCTGATGGTTTTTGTTTTCCAGTTTTAATTTGCGTTGAACACGCGTCCTTGTGAGCATTCCCCATAGCCGTCGTATAGCAGGTCCCTCTTCACCTGTCGCTGAGGGTGGGGGTGCTCATTTCGCAGATGGAATTACTGCTGTCCAGAGAGGGCAAGAGGCTTTCCCGAGGGCCACCAGCCCAGCCTGCAGCCTCCTCCACTGACAGCATGGGAGGGCCTCTCTCCCCCCAAATGCTCCTGCAACTCCTCATGACTCACTCACAGCGTCTTCACACCCCTTTAAGAAGGTCACTTTGGGCCTAGAAAACTCTCGTAAAAAAAGGGAAAAAAGTCAAACTGGGACATTCTGTTTCCAGTCACACAGAATGGATACATTGGGCCAGCTGTCCCCTGAGAACAGCTGAAACGCAAACACCGATCCACGAGGAAATGGCTGCCGAGTCGGCTCGCCCGAGTGGGGTCAGCCAGCTACCCACATCCGAAACGCAGAATTGGGCCCTGACCTCACACAGCACCAACCCCAGCTCCAGGGTGACAGCAGGCAAGCCTCATAGGAGACGACGGAGGAGCGTGCTCTTCATCCCTCACGCCAGCCAGGATTCCTTAACTAGGACTTCAGAAGCGCCAGGCATTCAGGCAAAGATGGATAAATGCGAGCACATTAAAATCAAGAGCTTCTGTTCATCAAACCACACCTTAAGAGAGAAACAGACAAGTCACAGAGGGGTGGGATCACTTTGCAACACATACTCGCCCATTTCCTACTCCTGCCACAACCCATTAGCAAAACTGTAGTGGCTGAAAACAACAGAAATGTGTTATCTTAGCGTTCTGCGGGCTTGAAGTCAACATGGGTATTCCCGGGCTGGAAGCCCGTTGTTGGCAAGGCTGTGCTCCTTCTGGGGTCCCAGGGGAGAATCTGTCTCCTTGCCCCTTCCAGCTTCTAGGGCCTTCCCCGGCGGGTCTGAGCGCTCGTCTCTGACCCTGCTTCTGCGCTGTGTCTGCCTCTGAGTTCAGCCGGGAAAGCTCGTCTGCTTTGCAGGACCCGTGCAATCGCGGGGGGCCCACCCGGGGAACCCAGGGTCGTCCCCCATCTCAAGGTCCTTCCTTCAGTCACATCTGCCAAGTCCCTTTTTCCATGTAAGGTGATGTACTCGCCAGTTCTGGGGACCAGGGCAGAAAATCTTTGGCAGGGGGAACATTATTCTGCCTACCACAAGCTATTAAAAAAAAAACCACAGTCTCACATCCAGAATATTTAAGAACTCCTACAGATCAACAAACAAATTATAACAGCTCAGTAAAAAGAGGGTAAGAGATCTGAACAGACACCGAAGAAGACATGGTATCCAGAGGACCAATCCAGTTATAAAATAGAAATAGACTTTGTATTTTATTAGTTCTCAGGGAAGTGCAAATTATAGTCAAAATGAGGTACTATGACTCTAAAATGAGAAAGGCCGACAGCCCCAAGGGTCGGGGCGCCGCAGCGTGAGGGCGATTTTCACATACTGCCGTGCAATGCGAACTGATGCTGCCAACTTGGAAAATGGTTTGTGTTAACTAAGAGAGCAGAACACATGTTCCCATAACCTGGCCATTCCACTTCCTGATGTGGAAATAACTGTCAGAGGCACAGCCCCCAGGGGGCCTGGCCAAGAATACCTACAGCCAAACTATTCACAGTAGCCGCACAGGGGAATCAACCTAAATGACCATGAGGAAAATAACGGATAAAAATGCAAGGATGTCGGGGCCGGCCCAGTGGTGTAGCAGTTAAGCTCACATGTTCTGTCAAGTTCATTTCTGTCAAGTTCAGTTCCCCAGGCTTTGGCCCGGGATTCACAGGTTTGGATCCTGGGTGCAGACATGGCACCACTTGTCAAGCCATGCTGTGGTAGGCGTCCCACATATAACGTAGAGGAAGATGGGCATGGATGTTAGCTCAGGGCCAGTCTTCCTCAGCAAAAAGAAAAAAAGGCAAAAAAGGCAAGAATTTCCATTCCCCAGAACTCCACGCAGTGATGCAGATTAAACAGCTGCAACCACTCTCGGGACGAACGGAGCGAGCAAAGGTGACAGTGGAGGAAGCCAAAGTCCAGAGAGAATGCGCTGTTGATTCCACCTCATGGAAGCTGTTTTCAAAAGTAAAAATGCCTCCAGTGTTTGGGGAAGCGTACCAGGTGGTCGGCCTGCAAGGAAGACAAGGAAGCGACTGCACTTGGGGGTGGGAGGGGGTGGTGACTGGGAAGGGACACCGATGGCCCTTTGGGGTCTGGCATGCCCAACTTCTTCTCCCAGGTGATGGTTACAAGTGTGTTGGGACATGGTGATAAAAACACTTATGTTGCTTTTTTCCTTTTATGCAATTTTGTGTCCATGTTATGTTCACTAGCTTAAAACTGTTTTTAAAGAACGGGCACACCCTAGATCCAGGAACGTGGGCTACACGGGCATCTTTTCCTGACGTCTGGGGCCGTTGACTCAGCAACGTGAAGAGAGGTCCCTGCAGCCCACCGGGGGGGACCAGATCCCCCCAGGTCCTGGCCACCCTCTCTGGTCAGAAGTAAGGTCTCTTCGCTGGGGTGGTGCTTTTCGTCCTTAGTAGGTCAGCATCCGACAAACCCAGGAAGACTTAGAATTAAGCCTAGAATGGTTAATATAATAAAAAGTCATAGAACTACCACTTTTGCATCAAGGACTCTAGACAGGGTGGATATTTCATAGTCTTATAATGTTTAAAGAATTTGGCATATTATAAAGAATCTCACAAGCCCAATCTTTTGTTTCTTAATTTACTTTTTTTTGACTTTTTATTATGAAATTTTTTCCTTTTTTCCTTTCTTTTATTTTTTTGGTGAGGAAGATTAGCCCTGAGCTAACAGCTGTGCCGATCTTCCTCCACTTTGTATGTGGGATGCCTCCACAGCATGGCTGATGAGTGGAATATGTCCTCGTCCTGATCTGAACCTGTGAACCTGGGCTGCCGAAGCGGAGCTCACAGAACTTTAACCACTGGGCTGTGGGGCCGGCCTCTACAAATCCAGTCTTAAGTGTGTAATTAACTAATTGACTTACCCGGAAGTCTTGGTGCATTTACACAGTTTGGACTACGAAAGAGACTTCAGGTCCATTGCATTTCTAAAGTACAATTATTAGATTTCTAAAGATGAATTGGTACTAAGAAGGTTTTGTTCATTAGACAATTGAAACAATTAACAAGAAATTTGAATATACTACACTTAGCATTGCAATTTAAAGTGTTGAAGGCATTTAATCAAAGGCCCTTAAAAACTGACCATTAAGACTTGCAGGTCTTACAAACAGGAAAACAAGATCCATAAGGAAAACTTAAAGATGAGGAAGAGCTAAGTTTGTGAATTTGTAGCTTTCAAAAACCAAACATTAACTTTAAAATGCAAAGCAAACCTGTGAAGAGTCTTTTTCTAAACACAAATGCCTCTTGAGACTCAAATTGGCAAAACCCAGCGACTGTCAGGATTGGTGCACGCTGGTGTCTGCAGGGTGAGACAGCTCAGAGAAACAACGCTTCTTCCTCTGGGTTCAGCGTCCTCCCTCAGCTCCCTCCCGAGCAGGGTGTGAACATGTCGCCGGCTGGCCGGGTCTGTTTCTCTTGACCTCCTCTCTCCTCGCTGGCCATCTTTTGTATTCGTTGAGCATTGGCTCATAACCTGAATATTCTTTTGCTGTTTATGCTCAAGACTGCAACTTGGGTCCCTGACTTTTCACAGCCTGAGACAAATGACTCCTTCCACCACTTTCCCAGCAAAGACTTTTAACCCCCTTGAACCACACGACCCCTCCTGCCTTTTGCATCCTCGTGTCAGGCATTCTAATCATCCACTTATTTAAACCCCGGCAAGACCTTGTCATGAGTACCGCTCAGGACCGGCAGTGTTCATCTTCATGGAGCTGTGATTTTACCCTTTTCTGTCACCCTCTTTCTTCTTCCATCTCCTTTTTCAGTCTGAGATCACTGTCTGGCTGCCCAACAAACTCCCTTTCATTTCTTTTTTTTTTTTTTTTTTGAGGTAGGTCTGCTGGCGATGAATTCTGTCCATTTTTGTTTTCTGAAAACATCTTTATTTTGCTTCACTTTCAAAGAGTCTTTTCACTGGGTGTAAAATTCTAGGTTGGCAGGTGTTTCCTTCCCACACGGCAAACACATGTGTCCAGCGTTTCTAGATTCTATTATCTGTGGAAAGTCTTAATGTGGCTCCCCTGAAGGTAACGTGGCTGTTCCCCTCTGGCCGTTTATAAGGTTTTCTCTCTGCCTTGATAGTTTTACTGTGATGTGCCTGGATGCGATTTTCTTTGAATCTATTTTCTCCTCTTTCAAATACTTCAATTACACGTCAAGCAATTTTTCCTTTCCCTTGTCCCATGTCTCTCGTGCTATTTTCTATATCTTTATTCTTATTTTTCCCCCCACGTTCAGGCTGGATAGTTTCTCTTGATCTCTATTCCGGTTCGCCCACAAAGCCCTTCACCCTGCCAAGCTGTCAAAACCCCTGCGTGGCCCGAAATCTTTTCTCTGGTTGGTACCTGACCCCAGCAAAGACCCTGCAAATTCCGCTGTCTGGGTTTCTATTTCTGCCCGGTCTTATTCTGGTAATTCCTCACTGTTCTGATCGTCTTCAATGCTTAAGAGAATCTCTGAACTTTGTCCAGCTTTCTTTCTGTTTTCTAAAGGAAGATTGGCCCCTGTTACCTAACCTGCCATTACTGGAAGCAGAAATCTGTGCTTCCAGCTTCACTTGCTGTTTATAGTTATTTTTCCGTGTTCCTAGAGTTTGCACATTTAGCATTTTTTCAAATGATCACTTGATATTCCTTTGAGGAAATGGTCATTCTCCTATTCTTGAATAACTTGTATTCCAGCCAGCATTTCACATCTATGATTTTGCCATGAACACGTCTACGTCCACGTCTTTTCCTCATCTGTGGAATTTTCTCTAGAAGTAAGCCCCCTTGTGAGCTTACTGATTCAAAGGGTATAAACTTTTCTTTAGATAAGTGACACTATCCGGGAAAGACTCAATCATAATACCACCCCACCACAGAACAATTTATTCAAGGCATGTCAATAGTTGCTGTAACTGATTTCATCCTAATTCAGCGTTTTTCACATACTCGAATCTTCTGTTGATTTGGATCACTCCTGCCTTGTGCTCTGCCGAGCGGCTGGAGGAACCGCGGATGTGTGGTCCATAGAACCCAAGCTTGGTTGCCACCTCCGTCTACTCGATGTGCTGCCTGCCGCGCAGGCGCCCTCCACACGATCATCGGAATTGACAGGAAGCCCTCCAGACATACAGAGTCCGGCTATCGCCCACAGAGGTTTTGGTTTGCAGGTCTCGGATGGGCTCCCTGAATGTACTTATTTGGGAGCCTTCCCAGACGGTTCTGGTGGACAGTCTGTGCCGGTTTCAGAGAGCTAAGCATGCTGTTGGGCAGTTTCCGTGCAAACGCATGAAAGCCCTGGACCCTCTGGCTCAGCAGAGCAAAACTCGTGTCAAAGAAGACAGCGGTGCTGGGGGGGAAAGAGAGCAAAGCAAAGTGCCTCAAACACATTTCAATTAGAATCCACACTCGCACAGGCCAGAAACCCCCGAGCTGCGGAGCCAGACCCGTCGTCAGCCGAGGCACCTGGTGACATCCGGGCCATTCACGATCCTCAGCTTCTCAGACATAGAACCTCCTCCTTAGATATGCAGGCCACTGCCTCCGGAGCGAGCTAGCCTCTCATCTACAGGTGGTCTGGGTTCTTTTTGTGTGTTCCGTTTTCTGAATATGCATTCTGTCCCTGGTCCCCATGTCTTGGCCACCAGCCCGATAGAGGCCTTTTCTGAGGATGTTGGGGAAACAATCTTGGACTTCCTGCTGGACAGTTCACTTGGTCGCTGCAAAGATGAGCTCTGCGCCGCAGCTGGGCCAAATCCGACAATAGAAAGAGCTCCGGATGCCACGGACCACTGTCCTGGGCCACGCTGCACTAGTCCGAGATGACGGCGAGTTCCTTCAGCCCGCAGGTCTTTGGGAGAAGACTGACTGGGTGTCTGTCAGGGCAGGGGGCCGCTGATGCTTTCTCTGTACGAGAGCACGAACCAGAGCAGCTGTGCCTTCTTTTCCAATTCTTGACTTGATTTAAATTTCAACCCCAATTAAAATTTAGAATACCCCTCTTGTCATGGACTGTGTAGGACTCTGGGAGGGTCGTATTTGCTGCTTTGGGACAGATGGACATTTCCAGATGGCTCCTGGTTCTTGTGGCTTCCTGGCTGGGACTTCTGCCACATATTGGGGTGGGCGGGTGGGGCTTCAGCCTCCTGTGAAGCCCCAGGAATCAGATAATTGGCCATCCCCCACCCATATGGCTGATTAGTCACTGTGACAATGACGACCGAATTGAGTAGCTCCCATGTGGCTAAAGAAATGGATAGGAGGCAAAGCTGGCTCCATGCCCAGCATGCTTTAGGACCAGGATGGGAACATACATTCCCTCTCTCCCCTGCCCGCGCCTGGTCTCTTACCAGGGACGCCTCTTTGAGAAGGTAAGTGACAGGTAGCAATTTTGACAAGTAATGGTCGTATCTCAGGGCTGCAATACAATACAAACTTGATTCTTGCCCAGGTCACCGTCCACGCATGAGCACAGGTGGGGCCAATGTTGCCGTGATCCGGAGACCAGGCCCCTTCTGCTGTCCGGTCCCCCATCTCCCCTTCCTGAAACACTTCGCACGCTGGGTTTCTTGCTAGCTCACCTCCACCCCTCCCAGTACCCATCCTCCTAGGGAAGCTCCCTTAGACCTTTCAGGCTTGGGTAGAAAGGATTGGGACCTACACGGCTGAGTCACGCTGTTCCAAAAACGACCTCACTGGTCTTTGTTACTCAAAGGCTTTCAAAATATCCCATCTCTTACTGTTTGGGGTCTAGAAAATCAGGTATTTTCTAACTCTGCAAGACCTCAAATCCCACACTCTTTATTCCATTTTTTCCTGCTAGCAAACAGCTCACTTCTCTCTAAGCAGCCCTTCCCCTTGCAACATCTAGTCACACGGCAACACAGACGGACACACGCCTCTGGACGTCTGGTTCTCCCACCTGTCCTTGGAGCTATGAAGGGTGTCCACGGAACCGCCTTTCAAGTTATTGGAGGCAACACTTTCATCAATCCCCCCACCCCCACTCCCGGCCGCCAGGCCACTGATTCTAGACTCCTCTGAGACCAACTGCTGTTGAGATAGCGTGCGTGCGGACGGCTGCCATGACCAACCATCGCGGGATCACGGTGTGACGCTGCATGCGGTGCACACGCAGCTTGGCCGAGGGCCTCGGGCTCTGCACCGGGGGACTGATCAGAGGTGTCGGGGGCCAGTCCTACAAGGGGTCTGCACCACCGCTGTCAGCATTCCATCCAGACTTGCCCTTCAACATGGAAGTGCACCCGGGCCGGACAGGCAGTGAGGACATGACTGAGGGAGCCCTGACCCCTACAAGGCAGTTGGCAGGATGCTCGAGTGGAAACCAGCTCGCCCGTACTTGAGGGCTTTGCCCCGTGGATGTTCCATGAGGGGTCGTGGGTCTGCTCATGGTCTGTCTTTCCTCACTGACCACGTAAGGAGAGCTGTTCTAGTGAAAAACAGAGGTCAGTCCGGGCGCCTTGGACTCCGGAAGTCCACACCTTCCCCGGCCTTGAGGGGAGGGGAGCCCGGTTGGAGGTTCTTCCTCTGCGGCTAATGATTAGGGCTGCAGTTTTAATAGGCCACTGAGCCACCTCTCAGGGGGACCAACCATCCTGGTTTGTCCAGGACTGGGGGTTTCCCAGGATGTGGGATATTCAATGTTAAAACTGGGAAGTCTCAGGGTGACCAGGACAAGTTGGGCACCCATTCTTCCTGACCGGAGGCTACTGGGAGAGGACAGAAGCCTAATGGGTGGGGGCACTTGGGTGTGGAGGGATGAAGGCGTGGAGGGGGCCCCTGAACCCCAGTGGCCTAGTGCTCCTAGGATGCCGTCACCCTCCCAGAACGCACAGCTCTTGCTCTGTGGCAGGTTGCACCTTTTGCTCATTCCTCTTTTCCCCCAGCATTCAGCTGTCTCTCAGAACGTCGTCCCGGCTTTTCGCTCCCATTCCCAGGCCCCCTCCTTGGCTGCTTTAAAGTGCAAAACTCAGGACCAAGGCACGAGTGTGTTCTGACCTGTGCAGAGAGGAGCGTGGCTGTTTCCTCCCTTGTTCTAGACATTATGTCTTCATTAACGCAGCGTAAAACAGCGTCTCATTTCTGGTGAGCAATGTCATGCTCCACCTGGATCCGATTGAGCCTGAAATTGACCAGGTGGCCCCTTCCAAGTCCTTCTCTTGTAAATTGGTCTTAAGGCCTCGGATCATTGGAGGAACTTGTAAACTCCTGATGAAGAGAAGGGGAAGGGACCTGGGACAAGTGGGTTTGGTGGGCTGGGGCTGGTTTTGGGGTTCGAAGCCAGCCTCAGCTCCCAAAGGTCAGCTTCATTTGGAGGGAGGGGGCGGTCTTCCTCAGGTCGGGAGAAAGAGGGACGAGCCAGTTCTTGCTAGTGGATTCTGACGGCAAAGAGGACAGACAGCCTGGCTTCACCTCTGACCCCACAGAGCACGCCCTGGGCAAGTGTGAGTGGAAGGTGATGGAAGGGCAGAGCCTCTGCAGAGCCCCACCCCCTCAAGGTGGCACCGCGTCCCATCCTGGCTCTGTGCACACAGCACAGCCAGCCCACCCCAGGGCACAAGTTCCCAGCACCCTCCTTGGAGCAGCTACTCACTCTCAGCTATCTTCATCAGTGCAGCCTGCGGTGGGCCTGGCTGAGGTCACATACTGAGTTTGCAATGAGCCAAGATTCACAGCCTGGCCCTCTCCATGGCCACTGCCTGTGGGCCATTGGTGCCCAGTGGGCCTGCAGACACCTGGGGAACAGGAGGGGCCTGGGGAGGGTAAGATTCTTGGGCATGGACCAAGGAATAAGGTCACCTCTAGGTTTGGAATAGTGAAGAGGTGGAACTCCCAAAATTACGGGGCATGGTCTGTCCTGACCCTCCAAATAAACGCTATCTCAGTTGGGCAGGATGGGCGCACTTCTCTGAGTCATTTGGGGTCACTCCCTCCAAAGTAAGGCTTCCCCGGGCTGGATCCTGTGCCCTCCTGTGACCACAGAGGTCCCAGCCACAGATAGGAATCTAAGGACCCCACCAGGCTCTGCCTCCCTTTCCCACAGCACAGACCTGAGCCCTCAGAGGAGCAAGAAGGGAGGCAGGGCCAGCAGAGGGACAGGGGACAGCCTAGCCCAGGGGACACGCCTGGCCTTGTCCCAGGCTCCAGCTGGCCTCCACCCTCTGCTCCTGGGAGGCAGCCAGATGCCCTGAAGCAGTTCTGGTGGCCCGGAGACGCCAGTTCTCCCAGGAGGGTGGGGATAGAGCAGGCACCTGAAGCTCCCAGGTGCCCACCCAGGACCAGCAGGTCCTACAGCAGCCTGGGCAGCACAGCCCTTCAGATGCCCACCAGCCAGTTACATCTTCTCAAGGCCCCCACGTGTACATGCATGTGCATGTAGTGCATTTGTGGAAATTAATAAAAGGAACCTCAACTAAACTGGAATTGGGAGGGCCTGCAGGGGCAGCTCTCATGCCCTATCATGCACATCAGTTACACCAAATGGGAAGAGACAGATGCTTGCATGTTGGACAGGAAGTACAACTACTTACTACTGAAGGAAGACTTCTCTCTCACCCAGCAACAGCCCAGCCAATCAGAAACACCGTAGCTCAGCCAATCAGAAATGCTGCAGCTCAGCCAATCAGAAGTGCTGCAGCCCAGCCAATCAGAAATGCCACAGCCCAGCCAATGAGGAGCCATCCCCACCCTGATCTGTCCCTCTCCCCAATGGACTTTCCTTTAGTGCAGCCCCGCCCCCTCTCCCCCTTTTCTCTATAAAAGCAGCTCCCTCCTGTGTTCTCTGGATTTGCCTGTGGTTGGCCATAGCATGCACGTGCCGAATTGCAATTCTTTTGATTATTCCTGAATAAACTCATTTTGAAGATAAAATAACAGGCGAATTTGTTTTTTAAGTTGACACAATGCGTATGCATATATAATGCAGATAAGTTTATTATTACATTAGATTAATTATACAAGTCTCCTTTTTCTCTCAAATATCTTTGCATTTTTTTTTCTAAAGATTGGCACCTGACCTAACAACTATTGCCAATCTCTTTTTTTTTTTCTGCTTTTTCTCCCCAAAGCCCTCCAGTACATAGTTGTATATTTTAGTTGTGGGTCCTTCTAGTTGTGGCATGTGGGTCACTGCCCCAGCGTGGCCCGACAAGTGGCTCCATGTCCGTGCCCAGGATCCAAACCAGTGAAATCCTGGGCTGCCGAAGCAGAGCAAACAAACTCAACCACTCTGCCACAGGGCCAGCCCTACTTTGCATTTTTAAGTACTTTTTTATTTAATTTTATCAAGTCCTGAAAGCAAGAGAGTATTTTCAAATAAATTACAGCAAGGCTCAAACTAAATATTTATAAAAATTATTTTTTAGCTCTTAGCCCATCTCTTAATTAAGCAGATTTTTAAAACAACACTTAAAAAAATTTCTGGCTTGCCGGGCTAAAAATGTTTCTGTGTTTCATAGTTTTATTTTTCCCCTCCACAATAATGACATGGCACTTAGAAAGTTCTTTCTCAAGAAGAATTTCTCAAGATTTAATTTCACAACATTAATTATAACTTCAAAATTATGACTTCTCAAAGAGAGGATCGTTTCCAGGAGAACCCAGTTTCTAGGGCTGAAAGGTCAAGACGTGGGGTGAAATTCCCGGTTCACCTTTTCCAACCATGTGAGTTGGGCATTTTCTTTGCTGCTGGAGGTTTTGTCCTCGTAAAATGGAGAGGAAATGTGCAAAAATGGGGGTGGGGGCACACAGGAGAGTCCCTGACACCAGGTCACATGTGAGCTCTTTGCTGCCCTCAAGGACTGAGCCTCAGGGCACAGGACTCAGTGTGAGGAGTTGCCGGGTTCCACAGCAGAGTCAGCACCATCAATTATTTGATATCTTGCTGAAATATTAAAGACCCAGGTCCATGAGAAAAGAGAAATGATTGGGTATAATTTTATAGTGGCTATGCCCTTCGTTTAATAATAAACCATAAAATCAGTGAAATAATAAACTGTAAAATTGCATTTTAAAGTTTGACAGTTTCTGTCCTGGGGATCCATCAGGGCCAATGAGTGAGTGGATGTGGCCTCTGCCCCCAGGCCCAGGGCGAAGGAAGGGCCACTCCCTCCCTCCTGCGGCCACTCCCCAGGCCTGTCCCTCTTGGTCCTGCGCTGACTCGTCCGGGCCTCAGAGCCAGCACGAGGAGCAAGAGCGGGGATGGGGTCAGGGAGCATGAGGCCGGGAGCAGTGGTTCCTGCTCTTCAGGATGCGGCATCCTCCGGGAAAGGAGAGAAAACCGTGGGCGCTCTCCCAGAAAGTCCCAGGACACACCACATTCTCCAAGGTTTGCATGGTTCTTAAACCAGCTAAGACCCGTCTGAGGGACTCTTGGAGCACAAGGAAGGGAGTAGCCACCTTAGACCCTTCTAGATGCTCGCCAAGTAGACAGTGAGGCCAGAACAGTCATAAGGGGGTTGGGGGACTGGCCAATGCCCAGACAGGCAGACCCGACTGAGGACACAGGGACCTCTCAGGGCATGGGGGGCGCAGCAGGGCGAGAAGGCCTGGCACCCTCCTCAGCAGACACAAGTCCCCAGGCTAATGTCACTTTCATCTCTCAGATGGCCTGGTCAGGAAAAGGGGTGTCTCTCCCTACTCCGCGTCTGTGCTGGCTCAGCTGTGGGGCAGCTACGCCCTGGACACTTCAGTGAAGTGAAGTCTCTCCCCTCTCCTAGAGAGCTGGGAGCAGCCACGCCCGCCGCCTTATTTCATTTGAGTTCTGTTTTTGGTGTGGGATTCACAGGCATACAATCACCTTTGTAAGATGCCTGAGGATGGGTTGCGTGAGTCCCATGGGAACCCAGGAGCCTGGGTGGTGTGGGTTAGTGGGGAGAGGGGGTGCCGAGAGGGGGGGACCTGGACAGTCCACTTCATCTCTGAGCCAGGGGTCAGCCACCACTTTCCTTACAGGGCTGACTAGAGTAGGACCTGTGGTCCTATGGTCTCTGTCTCCTACTCTACTCTGCCTGTAGCTTGATTACTGCCGGGGAGAACAGAAAGCAGACACAGACGATGGGGAAGCGATAAAAGTTTATTGGCACACGGACAGTGTGGCCCTGCCTTGCTGACTCCTGTCTGAGACCATCAGAAACTTCCTCAGCCCAAAGGGCACCTACAGTGCCAAGTCACGGGGAGGCCCAGACAGGCGAGCAGACATGGGAACACAAGCAGGGATCAGAGCAATGCAAACGATGATGGCATCCCGTGTCTGCCTTTAGAGTAAGCAAATATCTTTGTTGCAAATACGTGTTGCTGACGAGACCTGGTGTGACAGTCACTCTTATGGTCACGGATGGGAGAGAAGGGGTGAAGATGGTCAAAGGCACAAAGTTGAGAGGTGCCCTGCCGAGGGGCCTGGAGGAAGCCCCTCCATTCGCTGAGGATAGTGACCCAGAGCTCCAGGTCCCTTCCTGATGAGGGCTTGGGGACAGGCTCTCCCACCCGCCATGGCATGTGGAAGGACCTGACGGCAGAGGCTCCGGGGCGGCTGCCCGGGCTAGTAGGGCCGCACCTTCATCTCCGACACCATGTAGCTGTAATAGTTTTTCCCAGAACTCCAGGTAACACTGTTCTGGGAGCTCTGATTGGGGAGGTATTGGCCATTCAGGTTGGACGAGTGACAGTTGTCGTACCACCAGGCCCCCCGGTACACCTCAGCACAGTTGGAAGAACTCCGGTCGTTGTCTTGGTCCTTGGTGGAGAAGAACCGGTCGTTGTGGGCTGTCAGGGAATCTCCTGCTCAGGGAGAAACAGGGTGGTGTCGGTGCCAGAAAAGGTCCTGCACCGGGCCCTGCCTCCCGCTCCTCATTAGCGCCGCCCTCACTGGAGAGACGCATCACCGAGCCCCGAGGACGGAGGGCCTGCCTGGGTCTTGAGGCAGAGGGAGCAGAAGGTCCATGACCCGCTCCTGGTCCAGGACCCCCTCCACACAGAGCATTGCTTCCCTCCTCCAGCCATCACCTGTCTCCTCCAGGCTCCCCCAAGACCATCAGACCTGTTCTGGCCCCTGAAGTCCCTCCTAGCCTGCTCCTCCTCTCTGGGCTCCGTCCCCCATCTCTGGGTCGCCCGATGAGGACAGCACCGCCCTCATCCGGGGGCCCCCCTCCATCTTCAGCCCTGGGAATGAAGCTCACCTCCGGCTCCTGCCGTTCCCGCCCCCCCGAGCCTCAGCTTTGCCACCTGCAAAATGGGACCATGGGCCCTGCCCCGTTCCCTCCTGGAGGGCCCAAGTGAGGTCGTGCGTGTCGGGGGCACACACTTGAAGGCTCCCGTTATCAAATGCCCAGGGAGTGTCTTGCTCTCTGCAGCTCTGGGTGCGACACAGGTAAACGGGCTCCTGCTGGAGCAGCTCTCAGCGCCTTCATTGCACGCTGGGCTTCCCAAGAGGACGCTCCGTAGGGAACGCCTCCCCAGGTCACGTGGCCAGAGACGCCTCTAGGCAGAGAACATCCCACAGGGCTCCTGTTCCGTGGAACACAGTTTGGGAACAGGGCCCTAAGACCCCATGTGGAATGACTGTCGTGTTGCAGGTGTCAGCAGGGATGAGGGTCAGTAACGTCCGGCCCCACTCACAACACGCAGACACGGCCTTGGGTGCAGGACCTGATTATGTCACTGGTCCCCGTGCTACACAGAGACGTGGAAATTCGTGTCTGCACTTACAGACGGAGAGGCTGGGGCCCAGAGAGAGGAGGCCCCAGCCCAGGGTCACCCAGGGGAGACGGAGCCGGGACCCTGGGCAGTTCTCTCTGCCCCCCAACCTGGCTCTGAAGCCCAGGCCACTCTGCCCGGTGCGGACTCTCACCTGCGTTGCCCCCGACGAAGGCTCCCAGGACCAGCTTGTACTTGTCCGCCTCGTCTGCCAGCTTGAATGACCCGTACTTGGCAAACTGGCGGTTTCCCTGGAAGTCCAGGAGGTCGACCCAGAGCTCACTGGTTCCTGGGGGGAAAGGCTTTCAGGTCACAGCAGAAGGGACCCTCTGGCTCCAGGCATGGCAAGGGGGAGTTTGGGTGGGTTTTTAGGGGAAGTCTGAGCTTGGCCTCCAAGGGGAAGTTTCCTCAAGTCCATATAGCAAGTCCTTGATTGTGTTAGGGACTGTGGAGCCCCGCTGCCCACGGCCCTCGGCTGCACCCGGGCTCCCCGCTCGCGTTCATCTGATGGAGCGCGGCGGTGTCTGCCTCAGCGCAGCCGTCCTCCTGGAGTGGGCTGTGAAGTCATGCACAGCCCAGGGTGGGGAACTGCTTTAGTCTTTCCTTCGTCTGGGGACGAGCGGTGCCCGCTAGAGTAGCTGTCTTAGGAGAGGGGCATGTGATCCTCAGGAAGGAGGAAGGAGGGGCGATTTTGCCGTCTCCCCAGGATCAACGACCAGCTGACACTCTGGGCAGGTGAGCCAGAAAGTAAAGATGCCGTACTCATTCCAGACCCCTGCAGAGTCAGCCTGCTTGGGGGCTGACAGAGGACCAGGGCGCAGGCGGGGCTCTCTTCCCCTGAGGCAGCAGTTTTAGGGGAGGAGAAGTAGTGGGAGGTGGAATTAGGGCTGGGGGTGGGGCCCAAACCCCGAGGGGCTCCCTGTCCCTCCTGTCTGGGGTTCTAAGCTGCCAGGAGCCCATGGGTGCAAGAAGTCTTCTCTCCAAGGTTCATAAAGTTCCCCAACCCTAATGTTCGGAGAGATGGAGGCAGGGCACGTGCGTCCTAGGCTGGCACAGTAATACCTCCTGCTCTCGGAGTTAACCCCGTGGGTCAAGGAGGAGCAGGGTCTTCTGTCCCAAATGGCCCAAGTCTAAGGTCAGAGGCATGTGGATTTCAGAACCCCGAGACCACCAAAGCCCCCGGCACGGGCCCTACCCTGGGCGGTCAGGGCATGGATGTTGTCGTTCCCCAGCCAGAACTCTCCCAGCTGACTGCCAAAGCCCCGCTTATACGCTGCCCAGTCCCGGAAGAAGTCCACGGAGCCGTCGCTCCTTCGCTGGAAGACCTGTGGAGGACGACAGGGCTCGGGAGACCAGGGCAGCCCCCGGGGACCTCGGCCACACTTGGGAGCAACATTTGTAGTTCACAGAGCATCCTGGGCCCAGACCCCAGGGCCTGTCAGGAGGGTGCCCATATGTGACCAAGGAGGAAATGCAGACTCAGAGAAGGTAGGCGACAAGCTCAAAGCCACACAGAGGGAGAGTAGCGGGCTTCCTCCTGGTCTCACCCCGGGGCCTGGACTCCCTCCCACATGGGTTCACCACCTACCCGCATTTCCCGTTCTCCCCGTCCTCAGTGAAAGGAAAGGGCCAGCCCGGGGCTGCAGGGACAATTTTCACAAAGGCCACAGAGAGAGTTCTCCGCCAGGCGTAGAACTCGGTCTGTGAGAGTCCCAGGCACAGCCCCCTCTGCCCAAGGGCCACGCGGTGTCTCGGAGATCCTGACACTCGCCGTCCACCCCCCGCCATCCGTGTGCATGTCACACAGCACAGTCAGGGGCCGGCAGTCGGGCAGGTAGATGGTGTGCCAGCCGCTGAGAGTCTGGCCACTGGTGAGCAGCTCCTTGCAGTTCCGAGGTCCTGGGGACGGAACCCGGGAAATGGATTCTGGGACAGGGAGCCCTGGGCAGGGCGGGCGCAGGGGAGGGGCAGGAGGGAGAAGCAGGCACAGGGGGCATCCACATGGGTGGAGGGGACTCCGAGGCCCGGGGCAGAGGTGCGGCCCTCCAAGGCCACCCAGTTGTGACGGCCAAACCCAGTCCCCCTGCCGTCCCCACCTTCCGGGCTGCCCCCACATTAGTCCCCAGGCACCTGGCCTTTGAGGTTGATTCTAACATTTTCAGGGCATGAAACTAGGAATGTCATCCCTGGTCCTTCTGCAGGCAGGTGACAGGTGGCCAGGCTGACTGCTGGCCTAGGTAGTTGGCTAATGGAGAAGCACGGGACAGGCGGAGCCTCTGGTCTGCTGGATGGGTGGGGGCAAGGCTGGGGTCCACAGGCCTGGCTGGGGTGGTGGTCGGGGCCCTCACCCACCTGTTTGACAGTTTTCTGGTTCCCAAGGCTCTCCTGAAGAGGGGACAGACGGACAAACAGGTTTTAGAGGTGGGAAGTCCAACCCCTGGTCCCCCAACACAGAGCAGAAAATAGAGGCACGTTCTAGCTCTTTCCAGAGTGGCGATGGCTACCCATTGGAAAAGCCACACTGGCCCTGGCTACCTGGGGTGGCCCTTCCTCTGCTCCTGGGGAAAACTGAGTCACTAAGTTTTTATTAAACGTCCACTTCCTCAAGCTGCTCCATCCCGAAGAGAGGGGCCTCGTCTGCGGGGGCCAGAACAGCCTGTCTCTGCAGGTGGACACGGGATTGGGGGGGGGCTGCTATTTGGGGGTT
The DNA here is from genome assembly GCF_041296235.1 of Equus asinus. NCBI lineage: Eukaryota > Metazoa > Chordata > Mammalia > Perissodactyla > Equidae > Equus > Equus asinus. Next base: position 12,264,489 of record NC_091799.1, read on the forward strand.
TGAGCATCATCCGGGCATTTTGTATATTTAGACTCAATGCGCGGTTGAGCATGGGGTTTTCAGAGCGTAAATATTCTCAGGTTAAATGAGGGATGATTCGGGGGGCTGCCTTTCCCGGTGCACAGCTCTCTGATTTTTATGAATATTTTGCAAGGAAATATATCAGAAAATATTTTATATTTTATGAATTAAATATAGGCCTATATAGCATATAAACATATTCACATTATATTCGTGTCCATGTTTATATTTACATATATATTTAAATGTCTATATTATATATTTACATCCCTTCTGTGAACAGAGCTGGCTGCCAATGCTCCTTGCCACTTCTGGGCGACCTTAGATTTTTAAACATTGCCCCAAATTTACAACAACTCCAGCAAGAGAATTCAGGAGAGGACAGGACAGGGCCCTGCTCTGGGGTCCAAGGCCCAGGCAGGAGAGAGGGGGCTGGTCCCAGCTTGGAGGGGTGTGTGGACCCCCATCCTGCTGCCCCCTGCAAGGCCACCTCTGCCTTGGAGGGAGGCGTGGGCTTCCACCCCGATTGCCGATTCTCCAAGCCCTGGGACCCCACCGCCTGGACGGTGTCGGCCGAGTCATCGCAGGACGGCAGGACAGGCTCACCTTTCTCTCCACGGGCGCCCTTCTCCCCTCGGTCTCCTGGAGAGAGAGAAGGGTCAGCACAGAACCCAGAGGGACGGGGCACGGCTCAGGCCCAGAACACCTGGTCAGCCAGAGAAGGACTCGTCCTGCCCCCAAACCCCTCCCGTGGCTGGAGCGAGGTCGGGGGAAGGGGGCAGGTAAACGGTGGAGAGACCCCTGCTCTGACGGCCAGGGTTCTTCAGAAATCAGTGCTGGGCTGTGGTGCAGATTCCCGCCCTGGGCAGCGTCGGGTGTCTGCCCACAGACCCAGGCCCAGGTTGAGCTGCGTGTCCTGTTTAGGGCAGGGTCGGTGGCTTAGAAATGACACATGTGACAGCCCAGAAGTGCCCTCTCCTCTTTCTCTACGGCAGGGTCTGGTGGTCCTGCTTGTGGGTCTTCACGCATCGTAAGTGCCCCGGTGGGCCTGTGTTCCCAGGGACTCCAGAGGGGCCTCGTTCTCCTGCAAATCCCAGCACACATCATTGAGCAGAACTCCCAGAGCCGGAGACCGGAAAACCCACCTTGGGAACCCCTGCTCCTGTGGGGGCCTGTTGATGTGGTGCCCCCGGGTCGGATGCGTGGGAACCAGAAGGAAGGGGAGGCTGGACCAGGTGAGAGGCCAGGATCTGGAGACCAGCGCTGCTTCCTGGAGGACCAGGGCTTCAAGTCCCAGCCCCAGCCCTCACCGGGGTGACAACCTGGGAAACTTTCCTAATTTCCGTGGCTGCAGTGTCCCCATCGAAAGTGGGTCTCTGGAGACTTTCAAACCCAGAGCTCAGGATGGACTACAGAGGAACACGGGAGTCAACTTGCTGGTATCCACAAATAGCAAGGGTGAGTCAGGGCTAGAAACCACATTTTCTGCCAAAACGCATGCACTGAGAGCTCCTCAGGTGATTCAGAGACCAGCTCCCTCTAGGGAATTTCAGAAGCCCCCGTGGGCCTGGGGGAGTGGGCTTCTGACACTGGCTCCAGCAGGGCCAAGACCCAACCTCCCGACCTGGGAACCGTGTGTGGTGTTGCCCACCTTGGGGTCTCATTTGAGAAGAGCAAGAACTCAGTGGAACCCCCCACCCATCCCGGAGCACATACCTTTCTCTCCAGTGGCACCTCTCTCTCCTTTGAGCCCCATGGCCCCGGGCATCCCTTGGCAGCCTCAGAGAATGGTGAGCTTGTCGGAGCCCTCCAGACCCACCATCTTCACCTCTGCAGAGAAGCACAAAGTGCCAGTCAGGGCGCTCGTCCCGGGCCGAGGGCCCCGCAGAGCTGGCAACAGGCGCCCGACGTGAGGGGATCTGCCCCTGCAGTGACCTCCGGTCTGGGCAGATGGCTCTGGCCAGTGTCACCTGCCTCAGCTGAGGGTCAGCCTGGCAGTGAGCTTTTCCTGCCTCTGGTGGGCGCTGGTCAGGAGGGGAGTTGATGCAGGGCAGAGCCCTGGCATCTGAGTCCACGCTGCCTAAGGGGAACCCAGTTCCTCAGTGCTGTGTGTGTTTGGGTAAGTTGCTCAACCCCTCTGGGCTTCTGTCCTCTGAACTGCCAAGAAGGACAGGAATAGGTCTGTGGAGAGGATTAGATTAGATGATGCAAATTTTAAAAATCCTGGTATAATTCAAGGCGTTTGAAAAGAGCTGCATCAACAGTGGGTAATTTCAATAAATAATAACAATAAATATTTACAAGAAGCTTTGGGAATTTGGGTCAACGTAGCATTTTCACCCTCAGATCTTAGGTGACTATAGGAGTCCTGAGCCAGAAGGGCTCAGAAGGGGTCCGTGTGGGTCCCCTGGAGAGGGGACATGTTTGACCCAAGGACACAGAGCAAGTTCCAGCCGGACTGGAACCAAGGAATTATTTACTTTTTGAAAATATATTTTAATTATACTTATTATAAACCTAAAATATCCTTTTGAGAAACAGTTTAGAATATATGGAAATGAGCGATGCCTCACTGGGGACACGGGCAGCTTCCCGTCTTTGGTATATTGGTCCATCCTCACCGGGTCCTGGCTGGTCAGAGCAGCATAGACTTCATTTTTTAAATTTGCTTAAGTTTTCTCACTAACAAGGGGTATCTGGCAATTTTAGACAAGTTAGAAAATAAGACACATTTAGGGAAGAATATTAACCCACCCACAATATTACCAGCAAAGGGCATGTGTATTTCCTCCCTAACTCATTCCAGGCCTTTCTCCGCAGTAACGAATCATAAATGATTTTTCCCGGCCCCGCTCTAACCCACAGCTGTGCCCCTAGGACACTTGGAAGCCCCGCTTCTTAGATTAGCTCCTTATCCTCCAGTGAGGTAGAGAACCACCTGGGCCAGAACATTCCCCTGGGGGGCAGGGGCGATGGGGGGAGCAGCAGGTGAGAGCTGCTGGAGGGGAAGGAGCCTGTGGGGACAACGTCACCTAGCTGTACCATCTCAGGGACACAGTGGGAATCCCCTGTCCCCAGAGCCTGGCAGACCCCAGATGGAAGGTCCTACAGCGCCGGGTGGGAGGTCTCTGGCCATCTCCCAGAGTCGGTGACAACTGCACAAAATCTGACCTGGGCGGTATCCTGCATGCGCTTTGCTCCTCACACGACCTGTGGACGGGACGCTGCTGGTTGCCCTTCCATGGAGGACCCCGGGGCCCATGGGCGACAGATCCCGGGCACGGTCCTCCTGCTGACCATGAGGGCCAGGGTCTGGGCCCAGCCTGTCTGACTTCAGAGTAACGCCCACAACCTCTGCATGAGGCTGCGTCTACGTCCTTAGGCTTCAGTCTCCTCTTTTGAAAAATGATGCTTGAAACACACTGTCACCAGGAATAATGAAACAACGTTCACGAAGGGTTTAGGGCGCGCCCTGGTGCTCAGTAAGTGGTCAGTGAGTGGAGGCTGTCAGCTGTCAGACCTGATCATTGTCGGGTCCTCCTCACCTGGCTTCTGACTTACCTGGACAGGTGTCGGCAGCCGAGGCCACGACGCACAGGGAGGCCATCGCCAGGACGGCGAGCTCCATGGCCGCGGCTGCTCTGCTCCTCTCCATTGCTCTGGTCATTGTCGCCGAAGGGGTTCCTCCACTCTTATAGGCCTGAGGCCGCCCACTGTCACCTCTGGCTCTATTTCCCACCCCCAGTGGGGACGGTCACCTCCTCCTCCAGGCCTGTGGCACCCACTGGAGGCGGAGACTCCCTCAGAGAATGTTCTTTTCCAGGGCCCCACATCCTGCTTGGTGAGCATCCCACTTAGGTGCTTCCTCTGTAATGGGCCTCATTTCCCCTCGCAAGGACACTTCCTTCCCAGCAACAAGCTCCCCGAGGGCCTATGTGAGGAAGGGCCAGCCTGCCTGTTTGTGTCTTTAGGAAAAGCCCAGCCGCCCCCTCTCATGGCCCAGCTGCCTGGACAATACCCCGAGGCCTTCCCAGGAGGGCGGTGCTCACAGAACCAGCACCTGAGGAATTCATTTGCATTTCCTGGGCTTCGGGTCTGCAGAAGCTGGTCTGGGATGGTAAGAGAGGTGGGGGAGGAGAGCAGAAGGTCTGCAGGGGGAGATTTCCCTGCACCAGCGTGCAGGGGGTGGCTTCTGACCTCAGTGGACCTACAATGGGAGAGGAATGAGGGCCGCCAGACCAGGAGCATGGCGCAGGGGACGGCGCCTGGCCCCTTGACAAGTGCCAGTCCAGCCAGTACTTCAGCGAGACCACGGTGTGAACGTGGCTGCGGGCCGGGGGTGGCGTGGAGTGGAGGAGGACACTGCATTAAATTGCCCCCGGGACCAGTTGCCTCCCACCCGGGGGAGGGAACCGCCAGGACGGGCAGTCTCAATGCTTTTCCACACCTTCTGGAAGAGCCAAATCTCAAAGCAGACTGTCACCTGGGCTTGAGTCCAGTTAGAGACAGGGCGGCAGGTCTGTGCCCCAACCCCACTGGCCTCCGGCCCCCGTCCAGGTGTGGTGTGAGAACCACGAGCCTGCGTCAGACACCATCACGTGGGAAGCTGGGTTCCACGGGAGCACGGGCCCAGAAAACACCTGTTGCAAGGCCTGTACCTGCAGGGGAGGAAACATCAACTTCCCTCGACCCGTGTTCTGAGCTGAGGCTCCTGCAGCATCAGGTGGATTAACGAGAGAGAAACAAAGGGAAGTTTATTAACACGTCTACCTCGTGGACACAAGGGGGCTGCCAAGGAGATGAGTGACTCCCCGAGGAGGCTCAGAATTTGGGACTAAAGACCATCGTCATGGGGGAAGGGGGCGCACAGCCTCATAGGGGAGGGGACTTGGCCTTGGAAGGACAGACGGGACGTACGACAGTTGGTGACAGTGTTTCTGGGTGCGGTGTCGACTTCCAGTCTCTTCTGGGACGAGTTGGTCCTCCTGGTTCACGAAACCCCCAGGGAAGGGAGGACCCCTGAGGCCCATTTGGAGGGTCCGTCTTTAGGCAGATGAGCGCGATCAGAGGCGGCCTGCCCGGCGTCTGCCATTTTCCAAGCGCCCTGGCTCAAAACAGCCAACGTGCCGGAGCAGCAGATCTTGGGGTGCGTGTTCTGCTGCCCTCAGCCTGAGCTTCTCACGACCTGGGAGGGGCTGCACCCAGCACGGGGCAAACTCGCTGGGAGAGGCGTGTGTGGAACCCGGGGATGTGGCCTCTCTCGTGGGCCTTCTTTCAAAGTTGGGGGCAGGACAAATGCCCGGTGAGACCCCTCGGAGCTGAGGCTGGGAGCCACCGCATCCTCCTGGCTGCCCTGGTCCTTAGCAGTCTGGACGATGCGAGTGGGGACTGGCCTACCCCAGTGGCTGTGAGCTTCCCACCGAGTGTGGACAGGTCGAGAGACTGAACCTCACGGTCTTACTAGCTTAGCACAAAGAAGTCTGCATCAGTTTCATGTTTTGAACATGGGCAATATTTACGAGAATTTGGCCTATTAGAGTATCAACCTGATAATCCAGTTAAAAACGTGAACTTGAGTAGTGGAAGGAGTTAGTGATTTTATGTGGACATCCTGCTGTGTTTATGTAACTGCAGGCCCTCTAGGGCCAGTTCAGCTGATCCTATCTGATCAACAGAGTCCTTAAGATGGTTTTCAGGAACTGAGACCCCTTGTCTAGTTCAGGCCGGTTGAGACCACCAGCCCATCAGCTGGGCCTGCGCAGATGCCCGATAAGTGACCTTTTTGATGTCAAAGGTCTGAAAACTTGACCCCCGGATTGTGGGAAGGCCGCCACTGTGTGAACACACATCCTGTGAGGAGGCGTGGAGTCTGACGGAGCTGGCACAGACCGTCAGTCACCTCCCCTCTCCTCGCCTCCGATCGCCTGTCCCTGTCCTTCAGACCCCCCACTCTCCACCCCACAGATGGAGCCCCCGGCCCTGGATCGGGGAGACGTGTCCGAGGGCACATGCACGTCTCCTTGCAGACCCATCTAGCAATAAAGCTGATTTATTTTCCCAAAAGCTGAGCCATAATCATTGGCTTTTTAAATGCATGTTGGGCAAGAGAATCCCAATTTTGTGCAGTAACATTTATAGTTTTGGAGCAATTCAGAGACCCCTAGGTTCATCACAGTTACATGTTTACAATATAAGCTTTCTAAAATTTACCTTATACTCAGAAGTTGTCTTAAAGTAGACAAGTGAAATGCTAAAATACAAATTTGAGTATATATAAATGCAATTAAAATGTTTAAAGCTGTTGAATTAACTAAGTCAGTGAATGGACCCAGGATTATTCATAGGCCCCTTAAAGAGAGTCACTAAATTTCCCTATGACGTATAGAATAAAGTTTATGCACCAAACTTAAAAGCTCAAGGAAGCACTGGACTTCTCAGGTTGTAATCTTAATAAATGAACAAATTAAATTTGAATAAGTTTAAAATATGGTCTCACATTGACTAATATTCTATGCACAAGAAACGAAATACCACTTAGGGATAAAACACTGCAGAGGAAAAAGAAAGATTCAGGGACCATTCACGGCTGTGCCTTTGAGGGCATTGTCTGTTATGGATGGGAACTGAGGCCCAGAGAAGGAAGGAGGCTGCCTGGGGGCCACACGGCCTGCTAGTGATGAGCAGGATTAGAACTCAGCTCCCTCGAGGTGCAGGGGATGCTCGTGCGTCCACCTCCTGCCTCCCTTCCATCCCTGCCTTGTTCTGTCCCAGCTCTCCAGAACCTGCTCTCTGACTCCTGACACAGGTCTCCGCCCCCCCCCCCCCCCCATGAGGAGCTTAGACACTGTGCTTGGGCTCCTGGTCCAGTGCTCCTTTCACCGCACAACCCTCATCCGTTTACCCCTGCACAGGAGTCAGACATTCCCAACTGCCCTCGGGAGGTTCCCACTGGAGCTGGCAGATCACTCATGCGGCAAGTGAAGGTTCGACTCACGGACAGGGATCATAAATTAAAGTCCTGTCATTGGCTGCTTTGCCCTTGCCCTGTATCTCTGCTCCAGAATCTCAGACTTCTCTGACTCTCGGCCCTCTAGAACCATCCTCTGGGCCAGTACACAGGGGACTTGGCTTCTGGTTTATTGGCCTCACAAGCAAGAGAGAAGAGGGATGTTTAATAATCATCTACGATGTGCCACCACTGGGCTGGGCCCTGTGACACAGTGGGAAACACAGCAGACAGGTCCCTGCATTCTCGGAACCTGTTTCATGGAGGGAAGAGAGAAAATAAGCAAGTGACACAAAGATTTAGTAAGAATGTGATACGATATGGTATAATTTGAGAAAGGAATGTGCGCTACAGAGAGTATATAAACAGAGTGCAGGGTTCACGGTTAATCAGATGGAAACAAAGCTTGAGATCTCTGCGACTTCACGCATCATAGTCATCAGAGTCCAACGTGGGTGCTCCGGGCCGGCACCTCTCCTCTCAGCAGGGACTCCAGACCCACACCTGCTCCAGCATGTGGCTGCCACCCTCCACACACGGCTCCTCTCCTTTCGGTCATCTTCATTCCAGGCAGCCTGAGTGGAACAGAGCACAGAGGCTGCTGCAAGGGCAGCGGCGGGCCTGGAGGGCCTGTGCCTCCCACCCTTTCACCCATTTTCCTTTGGCCAGCCCTCTACCCCAGGCCTGCCTGACCCCCAGGGACACTGAGGGGGAAGGCAGCCTGGCGTGTGACCCTGGGAAGAGAAACGGGTGTTGCAAAACACACAGGACAATGGGCGGAAGATATTCAGAGTGCATTTTTCAAGGTGACTGTTTGTGTGGTGTATCTTTTTCCACTCATCAACTTTCATCCTTGTGGAGGAGGTCACTGAGAGGTCGTGACCCCGGCTGATCTGTGAGCTGGACCCAGGAAATCAGATTCTCCTCACCCCAGTCCTTGGAATGGACACTCTGCCTACTGTTCCCACAGTGGGAGCAGTCTCAAGGATGTGGCCTTGAGAGTACGGTGTTGAGGCCATCTGGACAGTAGACATGACTGAATCCAGGTAAGGTTCTAGATAAGTCTTTAAGATTCTGGCGGGCGAGTGTGGAGATGTACTCATCTTATGGCCTCCTAAGACAAGCCTTGTAAATAAGTTCCCTTGACCTGCCACCTATAAGTCTGGAGTGGTCTGCCTCTTTCTTCCGTCTCTCCCTGCCCTCTGTGTACAGAAGTCAGATTAGGAACCAAGAGTTGGTGAGCCGGCCAGGAGACTGAAGAAGTGGGCCTTGAGAAAGAAGCATCCATGGGGAAGATCCCAAGTCGGCCATTGACCTGTGTGTGTGTGGGGGAGGACGGCCTGTATGTTAGATGCTTGTGGACCACAACGTGAGTATGGGGATGCCCCCCAAAATGCTGGCTGCTTTAATGTGCTTTTTTGAGAAACCGCATTGTAACGAAGAAGGGAAACACATGGCTGCACAGGCGTCTGGCCTCCACTCTGGGCAGTTCAGCTGGCCACCAACGCCCAGCTGGAGGCTGAAGCTCAAGTTAGAAAGTGGGAAGAAGAGCTGAGTCGGAGCAGGATGTGCGGTGTCCACTACTCTGCCAGCTTCAGGGCTGGCAGACAAGGCGGGAGAGCAGAATAATACGTTACAGACATCAGCGTGCTGTTTTGCAAAGCTAGGAGGCATGAGCTGCCACAGATTAAGGTCCAAGTGCTTGTGACAAAGGCTGATAAGGACGCTAAGAGGTGGAATCCTTGGGAACGTGAGGAGGGCAAAGTGGAAGATGTGCTGATTGACGTGAGACAGGAGGAGTGCCCTATGCCATCTGACCCCGAGTACAAAGTGAAATTTTAATTAGCAATTACCCTAGAAATATGCCCCCAAACTCCCAGAAGAATACTTGCATTCTTTCTCTATCCCTTGAAGTTGTAAATATTATGTCTTTGAAATTAAACACCCCAGGAGATAACCAAAACTCTGCCCACAGAGACCAAAGGAAAAAAAGGGAGAAGAGGTTTTTCACAATACAGACTCTATAGAAGCTCCATTGCCCAAAATCTAGTCCACAGCCTTCACTAGGGCAAATACAAATCTCCAAAGTCTTCTCCATAAATACCAGGAAAAAGCTTTAGCCATGAGGGTGGGTAAACTTAACTTGTTCCATCTGCCAGAGACACATTTGGGTTCAACTGTTTTATAAAATACTGAGTTTTGTATTGTTGTACCCGATTCATGGCTAGAGTTTTGGAATGAAAGGCGTGGGGTCTCTGACTGTGTCTATCTATGTGTTTGTCATGTCTATGGGTATGTATTATGTATATATGACGTTTTTCTACCTCCAGAGGGTATTGCCAAAATTATTTTGTGAAAGAGCTCTATTTAATTGGCATAGAGAAAAATAAGCTTTAATATCAATAATGTACTTACGTAAAACTGAAACTTCATCTTCTTTCATCTGATAAAAGGACGACGTTTTCTTGGACTATTAGTCTATTCTCGATAAGATCGTGAAAGGTTTTTCTTTACCTTTTAAGTAATCTACCTAGAAAACAAAGATTCTGTTTTGTTTTTTTATTCAAAGGTTGGCACCTGCACTAACATCTGTTGCCACTCTTTTTTTTTTCTCCTTCTCCCCAAAGCCCTGCAGTAGATAGCTGTATATTCTGGTTGTGAGTGCCTCTGGTTGTGCTCTGTGGGACACCGCCTCGCATGGCCTGATGAGCAGTGCCATGTCCACACCCAGGATCCGAACCGGTGAAACCCTGGGCCACTGAAGTGGCCATGGGGCCGGCCCCAAAGATTCTGTTTTTATCAAAATAATTTTCTGTGCGTCATGTTGTCTTTATCAGCTCTTTGATTACTTAAGAAAACGGAGTCTTCTCTATGAAAAGAGCTAGGGGTTTTTACAACTGTCCAACTTTCTGTGTTTGCCTAGGAAGACTTTAATCGTCACTTTGGTTAAATGGATAACTAAGTCTTGTTTCACAGTGACCTACGACCTTATCTAATTGTGTTTTAAATCTTCTGATATGTTTGACAAACTTCTTAAAAGTCAAACTCTAAATGAACTCTTGTTGACTTTGAACTAACTTTAAGATTTTCCAGAGGGCCTCTGGAACATCTCAAAAGATATATTCTCTCTTCATATAACAGAGATGATAAACTAATTAGGCTTATTTGACATGTTAAATTTCCCGGGAAGCACTGTGAAATAAGAAGTGACGCTAAACTTTCTTTAGGGTGTATTTGTATGAATCTCCTAAAAATCTGGTATGTCCTGGTATAATGTTATCAGTCATAATTCTCAAATGTACGTCACAGAAATATCTAAATTTCTTTGTCAATTGCATAATAATGAACTCTCATCAGATCTTTAACCATGGCCATTTTGAAGTCTTTTGTCACTTAAAGACAATTATTGTTTTATTCCAATGCTTTTGCAAAAGTGTTCCTGTGAAAGTGCTTCATCTTCAAGGAGATTCGTGGAAAAGCTTGGACAAGTACAGGTTTCTGACAACTAAGGCCAATTTGCCTTCACGTGGGAGGGCCAATCACAGACCTTTCAAGTGCTTCCCCAAGGCCACGTGCACAGCCCCACAGCGTGTCACGGATCGGTAGCCCAGGATCTGTCCCTGTTCTCCTTCCCACGACGGTAGGATGGGCCCATTTCGTTGAGGAGACAGAGGTAACGCGTGGAGACTTGCCTCTGCTGCGGGACGCTCTGCAGACGTTGCTGGAACATCTGCAAGGGAGAGGATGGGTGGTCAGCGCACAGAAGTTTCAAGGCCCAGGTCCTGCCATAAAGCTTTTGGGAGTCATTGGGTCAGGGAAGATGCATGCTGTTCTAGAAGCTGTGACTGATAAGATTTAACCCTATCCAGGCCCTCAGAACGCGAAAAGGGTGCAAACCTTTTAAGGATTTTGGGGGTTTTGAAGGACTTTTATTCCCCACCGGGCACAGTGCCTCTGCCCCTTACACTGCCTGGTAAAGAAAGGGCACGTGTGGGGCTGGGGATCAGAGCGGCAAGCTGTCTTCGAGAAGGCAAAAATACAAATGAAGCAGATGAAAGCTCTGGGCATCTCCTAGGCTGGGTCACCATTTGGGTGAAATGTTTCTGTGGCTCTGGAAGGTGTGGGTTGGGTACTGTGGCAGAGACAGAAGGAGACAGTGCTCCTAGGATTTTGGTCCCTGTTCTGGAAGGGGGTCAAAACCTGATACACCCCATGGAGCAGCAGCTCCTGGCAGTGCACACAGCACTCCTCTAGGTACAGCCTCTCATGAAGGAACCGTGTGTCACGATCAGAAATTCCCTTCCGGTCGAGGGGTACCTTGAGAATATGTTCCATTGACACCCCTCTGCCATGGCTCAGACTCCCTCTTTGACTAAGTGGCAAGACTGTTTACAGCAGAGGAGCACCCTGTCCCCCAGCCCACTGTCTCTAGAAATGGGGGTGCTACTAGGCCCTGTAGAGTAGGGAGATCCTCCAAGTGCTCCCGCCCCATTCCAGTCGCGGTTCCTGCGGCCTGTAGAGAGGGAGTGGGGCGATTTCCCGCTGATGCCTAGAAGCCTGGAAACAGGAATGAACCACAGCAGCCAGTGGGCTGAACTCAGAGCGGTCTGGCTGGTGATACACCATGAGCCCTGGCCGTCAACCCTTTGCACTGACAGTTGGGTTGTTCTAAGGGAGTTAACCCTACTGCTTGGACAACGGGAAGCCGAGGGGTGGATGATCATGAATAAGCCCTTGTGGGGTCAGGATAGGTGGGAAGACACTTGGCTTCACCTGCAAGCACCTGAGACGGTCCTCACTGTCTTCCACGTTCAGGCTCATAGGGCGCTGACACTCCCTGGCAATCAGGATGCTGATGTTCCAGCACGGGTACGAGCCTTAGCCTCTGTTAATGCAGTCACAGCATGTCCTGTGTATTCTCAACAACACCCAAGGCAACTGCCAAAGGAGTCTGGGGTCATCCACCCGAGTTCCCAACAAGCGACAGATTGACAAGTTGATTACACTAATCCCCTCCCTCTGAGTGAGGGTTCTAAATATGCCTTGGTTTGTATGGACACTGCAACTGGTCTAACCCAAGCTTTTTCCTGTCTTAGTGCAAACCAGGCTGCCACCATTATGAGATCAGAGAAGCTGAGTACCGTGTATGGATACCCTCATCAAATAGACAGTGTTCAGGGGTCACATTTCAAAGGTCGTGATGTACAAGGCCGGGCTGAAGAACATGACGCTGATGGAGGTTCCATCTCCCCGATAACTCGCAAGCAGCGGGGTTGGTAGAAAGGAAAAGGGGAAGATTAAAGCAGCAGATTAAATCACTAACAGGTAAAACCACGTTGGCCAGAGGGACTAGAGTGCCGTGCCAGGCTTCAACACATTTGAGTGATCAACCAGCAGGGCCTGTTGTCCCGTGTGCCAAACTGGACATCCCTGCCGAGGCACCCAACACTGTGAAGCCATGGAAATCCTGGGAGACAGCCATTGCCCAGACTCTCACCATGGATCAACGTCCTATGCTGCTGAGAACACCAAGCCCCTCACACCGGGGTGGGGCGTCATTTACTGGAATTTGCAATGAGATGTCCCACCGGGATGGGTGAGTTAACTTGCACCCCTTAGTGAGAGGGAACTACTCCATCCCCACTGGGATCCAGCTGTCCTGCTGCAAGCTGGACCTGTGGAAATGCACTATACCTGGGACGGAACATGCATCTTTGAGAGGGGAGAAGGTGGGGTCCTGGTCCAGCATACCCTGCCACCGGTCCCTCTCCACACGCCTGATAGTGCTGCCTCCCCCAGCCAACATGTGTGGTATGCACAACTAGATCAAGTTCCTAACGCTGCCAGCCTACCTCTCCTCAAGGCCAGGTGGGCATGTTCTGCTTTCCAGTGGTACCATAATTTGGCCGCCATCTTTGTTCCCTCCGTTGGCCTGGAGGACGTTATAACACACACAGAAGCCCTTACTAAGTTCACCCAACAAGCCTTAAACAATAGCCAACAAAGCCTGTCTTCACTGAACATTGAAATCTCTAATGAGAAAAGCTGTCCCCCGGACAGGCTGGCCTGGACATTATCAGCGCCTTGCAAGGAGGCACCTGTGCCATTATCCAAACAGAGTTGTGTGTTCACAGCTGATGAGTCGGCTAATGTATCATCTTTATTAAATCCCATGAGGACACAAGTGAATGCCCTGAGGGACTCGACCCCCAGCCTAGGGGACTTAGTAAATGAGTGGTTTGGATCATGGGGCTCTTGGTGGGGAAAATTGCTGCTCCTACTGGGAATCCTTATCTTAATCTGTGTTTTCTCTTGCATGTGAGTGTACTGTTGCTGTGGCGTCTGCCTCCACCGCAGCCAGACACCTGCCAAACAGACACCTCCATGCTGGTGGACCCCTTGCTGATCACGACCCAGGCTGCACTGGAGAAGGGGGCACACGAGATTGTGGGAGCCGGTCACGAGGGATGGGCTGTGGGAGGAGGTCATTGAGAGGAGGTGACCACCAGTTGACCTGTGAGCTGGACTCGGGCAATTGGGGGTTCCTCACCCTCTTCCCCGTCCTTGGAATGGACGCTCTGCCCCCCGTTCCCACAGTAGGAGCAGTCTCAAGGACGCAGCCTCGAGAGTGTAAGGTGCTGTTGAGACCATCTGGATGGGTGACGTGACGGGACCCGGCAAAGAGTCCATATAAACTTTAAGATTCTTTTCCTTTTTTTTTCAAAGATTGGCACCTGTGCTAACATCTGTTGCCAATCTTTCTTTTTCTTCTCCCCAAAGCCCCCCGGTACATAGTTGTGTATTCTAGCTGTGAGTGCTTCTAGTTGTGGCATGGGGGACGCCTCCTCAGCATGGCCTGACGAGCGGTGCCATGTCTGCGCCCAGGATGTGAACGGGTGAAACCCTGGGCCACCGAAGTGGAGCACGCGAACTCCACCACTCGGCCGCGGGGCCGGCCCCTAAACTTTAACATTCTTGTGGGTGAGTGCAGAGATCTACTCGTCTCGCGGCGCCTGAGACAAGCCGCGGAAACGCCTTCCCTTGCTTCTCACACCGGCCACGACCCACCTGGAGGGCTCTGCCTCTCTCCTCGGTCTCTCCCTGCCCTCCACGTGTGGGGGCCAGTTTGTGAACGAGCACTCCCGTAATTAGAGTCTTTTCAATAGTCCTAACCATTAATGCCTCTCAGTCTAGTGGTTTCTAGTTTTAAAGTGAATTGGAGAAAGTCCCAAAGGGTAGCAAGATTCTTGCACTGTCGAACATGTCAGTTCCCGACATGTGCCTGGGAATTGCGCTTCTCTCAGATCTACGTGCTATCCATTTGTCTATTCGGGAAAAAAAACAATAAAGTAGGATGTTTTGTGCATGTGGCTATTGTTGAAGTGTTTACTCCTGGGAGGTTACTGGAAAGTGATATTTTCCTGGCTGGGGCACAAAAACAGACCACAACGTCCAGAGAGGCCGGTGGGTGGTCACGCCCAACTTGGGTTCAGCAAGGCAGCCCTGCCAATCTCCCCAGCTAGCACGTGGCAGCCTGCAAGCCACAAGCGTGGCAGGTGAGCCGGAAGGAGAGGGATGAGCCCCAGCTCCCACCAGCCCATCAGCTTCTTTGGGCTCAGTGAGTGATGGGAATGGCCCCAGAACTGGGCCAAAGTGTGGGGTCTTCTGGGCCTCAGGATCTACTGGACACCTGGCCACAGTGAGGGTCCCAGGTTGTGTTCCCCAAGCGTGTTTCTCCAGAGGAATTCTGTTGGTGGAGCAACGTCCCTTCCTAGGCTGCAGTCAGGTCAGGATGGGCTGCAGGGGCGCGTGGGGAGAGGGGCCGTGGTGAAGCGAGCCAGTCCTTCTCTCCTCCCCGGCCCACTTCTTGGATGAAACCCAGACAAACAGCCACCACTTCCACGCCTGTGTGCCTCACGTGTGGTCCTCAGGGCTGGGTGCAGCGGTGTACCTATCTTGACACACGTGGTCAGGCTCTGCTTTTTCCTGGTTCCAGGTTTCCATGTTACCACGATTGCGTGCCAGCACTTCTAAATCATTCTATTTGAGGTCCTTGTCACCCCTTTATTGGGTGGCAGTGCCTGGCACAGAGAAGGCAGTCAACAAATTGTCATCAAAGGCTGAGTGAATGAATGACTGCTTGGTAGCAGAACCTTCGAGAATGGGAGGTCGGGGCAAGGAAGGCAGACAGGGGAGTATGCTTCCTACAGGAGGCCTTCTCCCAGGGGAAGAGCCCCAGCGCTGACACTGCCCCTCCCCCTGCTCCCCACTAAGAAGACGTGGGACTCTCCCGGGTGGGTCTCACTCAGGAGCCCCTGGTCTCAATGGCTACTCTCCTCCGCCCTTTTCCTGGGGCTCGGTCTGCTCACCTTTGAGGCTGAGTTCACAGCACCTGCCTCCAAGGAGGTGGAGGCCGGCCTCTCCTCTTCCCAGCCTCCCTGCCCACACCCATGGGGTACTGCTCCTGGAGCGGTTCCAGGGCCTGAGGGTCACCGACTCCTTCAGGCCCGGCTGGCAGCTCGCTCTGCAGGACGCCTCTCTCAGAAAGGTCAGCAGCCTTCCGCCCGCTGGATTTCAGCCAGCTCCCTGTGCCAGCAGCTCAGGCCCACGGCTCTCACCCTCCAGCCTGCCTCTCTCTCTCCCTCCTGATTTCACAGCAGCTGCCGTCAGACCTGTCCAGCTTTGATGGGAGAGCCACATCTTGAGTGTCCATTTGCTAAGCATTTATTAGGCACCGCTGTGATCTGTGCCAAGGTTTAAGCAATGGATGTGCTGCTCACACCAGCGATGGCTGAGCTTTGATTGGCATCTGTCCCTCAAAGCATCTCTCAACGTCATCTTTAACTGTCGATGTTGAGAAATGGTCGTCCCTTCCAGCCCTGAAAGTCCTGGCATCTGTGGCTCAGTTTCCTTTGATTCCTGGCCAGTCACTTCCAGGGCTTCTCTTTCCTGCAGCACCTTGCCGAGCACAGTCAGGAGCAGCCGGCCTGCCTCATGTCCTTCCAGTTCCGACCTCTTCCCCAGGGCTCCCTGTGGTCAGTTCACAGCCTGTCTGCAAGCCCCCACAGAGGGCAGACGACAATCTGACCAAATGCTTTGTCCCTGGTGACAGGGAGCCTTCCATCCTGATGACAGCGCCAGCTTCCACCGTCCGGCCTCGGTGGCGTTGCCAACACTGCCGACGCTCGTGTCTTTGCTGTTGTGAAAGCAGTTCCCGCTTTCAGTTGCACTGTCCCAGCTGCCTGAGCATCCCCGAGGCCAGTGGATCTGGAACCCGCACCGGCATCGCAACCACCTAGAGGCCTTGTCAAAACACAGACTCCCCGCCTCCCCGAGTGTCTGACTCAGCAGGCCTGCAGCGGGGCCCAGGAATTTGCATTTCATTAAGGTCAGGCTGTTGCTGCTGGTCCAAGGACCACACTTGGAAAACCACTGGTCTAGGTTTTGCTGCAATGACAACCAACCCTGAAATCAGTGGCTTAAAGAAACAAAAATGTGTTTCTGACTCGTGCCACATCCAAGTTCATGGCAGGTTGGCTGGGGACCCCCTGCAGGAGTCTGCTGGGGATGCAGCTGCTCGCTGAGATGTGGCTGGTGACATCGGAGAGGGAACCACTACTTCAGACCAGAAGAGGCACGCGTCACTTCTGCTCAGGGTCGTCGGCTGGGACGAGCCCCACATCCCACCCAGCTCCCCAAGGGGCCTCGAAGTACCACCCCTTATACAGCTGGACCCCAGAGTGGGAGAGCCTCGGGGACATGCTGCCCCAGGGCACCCACTGCCAGGGTGAGAGCGAGGCCCACACACTGTCAAGGTCTGGAAGCCCAAGAGTCATGGGAACTCGTCCAGGAGGCCCCTCAGGCTGGTGCCTGACCACATCCTGACGCCACTCCAGGGAACAGCTCTGTCCACCGGCAGGTCTGCCCGCCACCACTGCTGCCCAGGGAAGGCCTCCCTGGGAGGGCAGCCCGGGCAATGCCATCCTTCCTCTGTCTGTGACCACCGCCAGGATTTGGGGAGCTTCTACTGTCCTGTGATTGGGGTCACACAGGGGTTTAATGCAGGGGAAGGCCCTGGTCACACTTAAGAAGACAGCCAATCACATCTGTTTACGGTGGAAACAGTAAACTCGATTTATTGAAAAACTATTACAATTATTCCTCTGTTACACAGGTTTAAAATATTTTAAAACACCCTTTCCTGGGCATTACAGTTAAAACTTATGAATGTGTCTATTGGACTTTTAGGAAATGTACAAGGGGTCATCTGACATTCTCTTTTGAAGGGCCTAATGTCCTAGAATCTTTTTATCACAGGTTTTCTGTTTACTGTTTTCTTTTTCTTTCCTTTCAACATGTGTCCAATTATATCTATTAGGAGGAAAAAATAAAATTACGCCAAAAGAATTTCTGCAAATATAAGAAGTAATTTTATTGCAAATATACCGTAGCTAAGTGGTCTGGGGAGAACGGGACACGTTTTGACTTCAGTACAAATTGCAACAGCTTTGAAGGGACCAACGGAGGAAGAAGACAGAAGAGGAGGAGAACTCAGGAGGGGTGAGAAATCAAAACAGAATCACATGACCTAGACAAAGCCCACAGGGCACCCGGGCCATCCCCGGATATGGCTTTTCTTTTGAAGAGATGAAGGTGGAAGTCGTTGGCGCACGCTGGCATCCTGGCTGGAGAGAGTCTCGAAGCCAGACTTTTCTTTGGCAAGAACGAGATACAATTTCCACGGGAATTTGTGAAATCCTTGTGGGTGGTGTTTGTCGCTCCTGGGTTGCTTTGCTGTGGTTTCTTAAGCTGGAACAACGTTCCAACGGGGTGGGGCGGGTGGAGGACAGCACCAGAACTGTGACTTGTCACAGCTCCTCCCGAGGGCCGTGGGGGGCCCAACTTACTTCTCCCATCGTGGAAGGAAAGGGCATCGACCGGGGCAGCTTTTCACAGTAAAGGGTTGGCCTTTCCTTGTCGGCCCCTCTGGTCCTCCGCCCACGGGGGGCATCCCCTCGCCATTGCTCAAGGAGAAGGAATGACACCCAGACGGAGCCGCGCTGGCCCTCAGCTCCGGGGCGGCTGAGACCCGAGCCCAGGATGTTGGCGGATGGAAATCCAAATTGTTGACCTGGGAAGGAAGTGCTGCTGGTAGGCCCGAGAGGGCCAGAGTTCATTGCACATTTCTCTGTCTGCCGAGGCCGCGTCAAAGGAGCCCAGCAGAGACAGCACACGCGGCCTCAGTTCAGTTCTTGGAACAAACACAGAAATTAGCACCACAGACATTCAGCCACCGAATACAACCTGCCATCGTCACACCGTGGACAATGTGGGAAGCGTCTTTGTACTTTGCGTGTGTGTTTTCAAATCACAGAAGTGCGCCCTAATACTGCTAACAGGCTTCGAGGCGGCCTCGCTGCGATCTAGGGGTGCAAGAGCGAGCGGGCCAGTGGGAAGGAAGGCGACGTGCATTTATCTTAATGTCCTTGGCAAAAACCTGGATCGAGAAAGGTGGGAGAATGAGGCACGGCCAGGTACCCCCAGTGTCGCCTTCAAGGAGATCTTAAAACAGATAGCACCACAAAAGAGAAGTGTAAAAATAAGCACCAATTTTCATTTAATTATCATCTACAGAAAATGTGGTTTCCCTGCCCTGGACATTCTCCCATCAGGCTCTGCAGGAAGAAAAATGGAAAAAGGAAGCAATTAAAATTGATTTAAGCCTGTGTTTTCATCTAAGTGCATGTAGAAAAGGCAAAGTATAAGATCCTTTTTTTCCTCCACATTAAAAAAAAAAATCCAGAGCTAATCAAAAAATTGTCTGTAAGAGGGCACTGGAACCTGCATCTTCAGGGGCGGCGTGAATTCTTGCTGCCCTGGGTAAATTTCCAATTTGTTGCACATTCTTGAGCAGGGTGGCAGCGGGGCTTCCCCTTTCTAGCCAGAACTGGACCGCATCCCAGAATGGACGCCACATCCCATTCTCCCGGTGGGACTGAGGCTGGGTTGACATGCATGATTGAAAGTCAGGGACACTGAACATTTATGACAATACAATACAAATATTTACTTAAAACTCACAAAACAAAAGCACCTTTAATCCATCGGAAAGGCACATGCAGAGCGACATTGGGCCTGCGAATGGATGTTGAGAACGAGGCTCTGGCAGGGCGGGGATGACCTTTACAAGGCTTGACTCAGAACATTTTTGAAGGTCAGGGGAAATACACATCTTCAAGTTGAATTAAAGAAAAAAACTGATCTCTCAATATTGCAGCCCCACCCCCGCCCTGCGAACTCTCCACGAACGCGGCTGGCGAGCTCCGTGGCAAGAAGTGTGGGCCCCGTTCCTTCCCTGTGGAGTGTGGTGTAGACGGAACGGGGGTGGTGGCATTCCGGCCCCGCGGCTGTGGGACGTCTAGGTCATGTGATTCGGCTCCGGGGTGGGGGACACGGCTCGTTCCCTTTGCTCTCTCTGGGTTGGGGGTCTGGCACGGCACGGTGCCGAGGCGCAGACGAGGGCGGGGGAGGGACGAGGGGCCTTCACTGTCCAGGACACCCACAGACGGCGCGCTGAGGTCACGAGGTTGCTCTTGGGGGCCGGGCTCGCGGCTCCTAGCCCAGGAAGCAAGCCGGCCCCACTTCGAATCCGAATTTCTGTGATGCTTCACCGAAGTCGTTGAACATGATGTCCACGATGGGCACTTGCTCCACCTTGGGAGTGTCGATTTCCAGAACGGTCTTCTGATACCCTTTCCTTGTCTGTGAAGGGGAGAGAGGCAGACATGGGTCAGAACGGGGGCGAGGGCCTCTCGGGGTAGCTGATCACCAAGCACACCGCCCCCCACGGCAGGACAACCCACAAAGGCAACCGGTTTGCCCCCTTCTTTCGGGCCGGTGGGAGGAGGAGATGTGACAGACCAGAGCACGCAGCTTCCTGCCGTGATGTCCCGTTCCATCCTCCCACAGTGGGCTGAGACGGAGGGGCCGCAGCCCATTCGAGCCCACCTCCTCCCCTGCCAGCTGGGACACCTCCCATCTTAACCACAGGGATTTGCCCAAAGCAGCCCCGCCAGGACTGTGGGCTCCACCGAAATGTCTGAATCAGGGGCTTCTTGTGCAAAAATTAAGAATTCCAAGACAGCAACAGCAGGCTGCTGGCCTGCCCTTGGCAATCAGCAGACTGAGTCACACTCAGACGTAAGAGGATTCCACGTTCACAAGTGTGAGAACAGAAGGGACTCTTACCCACCATCTGCTCCCCAGGAGTCCTGGGTAAACTGAGGTACGGAGGGCAAGGGATAGCACAGTGAAGGAGTGGCCGCTGGAGGAGTCAGCACCCCTGCTCTGCTCAGACCATGTGTTCCATCCCCACTAGCATCTCCTTTCGCCCTCAGCTCACCCCCGGGGGTAGAATGCAAGCCTGCCTTACCAACTAGGAGAGTGGGTCTCAGAAAGGTGCCAGAGATGTCCCGGAGAGGCGGCCTCCCTCCCCTGCCGGGCCACGTCTCCCGGAATACGGAAAGTGAACGTGCAAGATTGCCCGGGTCTGGAAAGCCACCCAACCTCGGCTCTGAGTGTTCAGGACACTTTTGCATGTGAGATTAAACCAGCCCCACCCCCCAACTCCCCCCTAGAGGAGGGTCTCTGATGTCGGTGGCCGTGAACCGTGGCAGATGCCCACCTGCTGCCTGTCCTGGACGAGCGGCTTTCCCTCCCTCACCAGAGACCCAAGCCGTGCTCTGAGCGGGATCCCGCCCCAGGAAGGGTCTCCCTCCACCACCGGATCCCTGGAGACAGGAGGACCAAGAGCAGCACCTCCCCTCCTGCAGAGCGGGGTCAGAGCGTCCCTCTCAGGAGGCCGGAAGACCACCTGGAGGATCCCAAGAAGCACCGGGAGCCTCACACGGCCTGTGAGAAGCTCTCGGTGAGCTGAGCTTTGGTGAGGTGACCTCCACTGTCTGGGGCTGTCTCCACGAAGGCCCGGGGACCCCGCCTCTCGGGATCACACGGGGGTGGTCCCCTCCCTCCCTGCACAGGGTTGTGGCCAACAGGAGTGGGCAGAGGGGCACTGTGCCACTTCAGAAATTAGGCTGTGATATGTGGCTTCTGTCCTGAGCCCCCTCTGCCCCCGGGATCTCTCCTCTGGAGAAGCCACCTCTGGAAGGGCCAGGAGGTGAGGCAGAGCCCCACAAGCGTCCCACTGAGGGGGACCTCCCGGCCCCGGCCGGCACTCGGACCACAGCAGCCGGCGGTGTCATGATGCCCTGCTGGTGCTAAATGTTTGTGTCCCCCCAAATCCAGATACTTAAGTCCCATCCCCAGTGTGAGGGTCTTAGGAGGCCGGGCCTTCAGGAGGCTATCAGTTCCCGAGGGTGGAGCCTCGATAACGGGATCCCGGCCTTGATGAGATGCGGCCGGGAAGCCAGCTCTCTCTCTCCATCACGGGAGGACAAAGTGAGAAGTCGGAGTCCGAAACCCCGGCCAGCGTCCTCCTCTTTCCCTCATCCAAGGGATGGCGGCGTTTGCCGAGCCGGCAGGGTGATTCCTCCCAGACTGAAGGGCCCAGCGCTCAACTAGCAGGGTGCTCAGAGAGGGGTGAACGTAAGCAGGGTGCCATGTGTGCAGGCCGCTCTGCCACCCCGTCATTCCAGGGCATCGAGAACCACTACCAGCCAGCAATGGCACCCGGGGGGGGCACAAAGCTGCACAAGCCATGGGATTCATGTGGCGTGGCCCCTTGGGCTTCCTGCCTGGTGATTTGTGTCTCTCTGCAGGGCCGGGCCCCACCTGGCAGCCCCACCATCAGCTACACAACCACACGATGCTCTGTGTCTGAATCCCAATTTCTTGGGCCCTCATGACTATATGAATCCAGCAGGCCTTGGGGGGCTGAGGCAGGCCACATGTTCTGGGGGGGCATCAGGGCCTCCTGCATAATTACATGGCAGGGCTGTGACCTTTTAAGTCGTGGCTGAGCTTTTCGGGGTTTTGGGGTGAGCAGAGCGCTGGGC
This sequence comes from Equus asinus, assembly GCF_041296235.1. Classification (NCBI taxonomy): domain Eukaryota; kingdom Metazoa; phylum Chordata; class Mammalia; order Perissodactyla; family Equidae; genus Equus; species Equus asinus. Next base: position 12,286,530 of record NC_091799.1, read on the forward strand.
CCTCCAGGCCAGCCTCGCTTCACGCCGCTCCCCAGCAGCCCCTAAACCCACCTCCGTGTCCTTCCCGCCCGGTCCTCCACTCGAATGCCCTCCCCAGTCCGCCTGCACAGTCAAGTTCCTCGTAAACTGTGTTATTCTGTCTGGAGCCATTCTCTCTCCACTTTTTTAAAGACAACATCTTTTCTTTCTGGAAGTAAATGTGTCTGGAGAGAGAGCTCCCTCCCCTTCCCTGGCCAGCATCCAGTCTGGATATTCCCATGATCCTAAGTCTTGCCACTGCCTGGAGGACGATCCCGGAGCTTAGCGATGACCGCTGCGGGGCCCAGGCACTTGCTTCCCTACAGTGTTGGGCAGCTGCCTAAACTTGCACTGGCGACTTTCCTAACAGAGAAGACTGTGGTTTGGATCATAACTGCATTGGGAGCTCAGCTCCAGGGCTCCTGGCCGCAGGATCCTCCTGCCCTGTGGCCTGGCTTCCCTGGCTCTGTGGGGGAGAGGAAGCTGCGGGAGCTCCTTCAAACCGCTGTCCTTTCTGTAGAACGCAGTTCCCCATCGGGGACGATTCTGTCCCCCAGGGGGCATGTGGCAATGTCTGGAGGCATCTCTGGTTGCCACGACTGGGCGGAGCGGGTTCCCCTGGCATCTAGTGGGTTGAGGTTGGAGACGCTGCTCAATATTCTACAATGCCCACGACTCCCCCACCCCAACCCCACACACACCGAAGAATGATCTGGCCCCAAAGGCTGAGACACTCTGGTCAAGAACCAGGTTTTCAGCACATGACTTGAGGGAGCGGAACGAGGAGCGACAGGTGGGAGTTGTGGGCAAGCAGATCTTAGCTCCATTCTCAGAAGAGCTTCCTAACACCGAGACTTTGCAACCATAGACTGGGCTGTCTCAGGAGGTAGTGAGCTCCCGGTCAATGGGGGCATTCAAGGTGCAGCTGTGCCAGGAAGGGACCCCAGGGTGAGAATTAGGAGACTCAGCTTTGCCAAACCCTGAGGCCCTTGGGCAAGTCACCAGGCCTCTCCAGGCCTCAGATTCGGCATCCACAAAACAAAGTGCAGACCCAGATGAGCAGTTCTGTCCTGGAAGCGGGGAATGCTCAGTGGTTTTTGGTGCATGGCGGAGGACGATGTCGTGTGACGCCCCAGAGACCTGCCCCACCAACGGCTGTGCTGCCACAGGCAAACAGCACACCCTCATCCCCAGAAGACACGGGGCCAGAGGAACAGACTTTCTGATTGTGGAATTAAGGAGGATTTGAGCTTGACCTTGACCAGGATTCAGGCAGAGCCAGGAAGTCGAGCTCTGAGTTAGACAGCAGTGCTGGGAGCTTCCGGGGGCTCCAGCTTTGCCGCTGAAAGGAGCAGGGGAGGGGGCTTCAAGAGGCTACGGATGGAAACACCTGGATCTTCCCAGGAAGCTCTTACGAGGGGTGGAGCCGTCTGAGCTGGATTAGGGGGGGCTGGGGTGGCCTGCCCTTTAACCTCTGAGGGTCCTCCACAAGATACATTTTTCCAGCATTCTCATCCAGAGAACGGTGCCCTCTTCTGGAAAACCAGTCTGCTCCCTTTACCAAATGACACACATATACTGGGCCAACCCAAGTGTTTCCCTTTCTGCCATGGAAGCCAGGAAGCTCAAAGCCAAAATCAAAATTGTGTCCCCCAGGTCCTGCCTCTCCTTTACAGGATTCCTCATCTCTCGTCACGTCTCCACCTTTGCTGCCGTGTGCTGGTGGGCCCGTGCTGTCTCAAAATACTCACAGGAGCTGGAAATTCTTTCAGGGCTTATGGTGGGCTGAACACAATTCTGAGCTTTTTTTAGGCAAGACTGGATGTGCTCCGGGAACCACCCTGTGAAGCGGGTGCTATTATTATCTTCGCTTGGGGGAGGCAGAGAGAGATGAAGCGATAATTTTACAGGCTGCCTCACGACCTTCTGGAAGCAGCTCGGGGTGCATGTCAGGAACACGAACAGATGCTGGATGGCTGAGGCTCCCCTGATGTTTCTGGATCCCTTTCCCCAGGGAACCGGATCCCTCTGACCTTAGAGAAGGACAAGTTCTGCACATCCAGGGCGGACCTGCAGTGTGGACCACATGGTTCTCGGGGCCACGGAAGCAGGAAGAAAGCAGGGTGTTCCCGTGAAGGCTGCTCACCGGGCCCGGGCCTCCCACCTGCCCGCACACACTCACCCTCACCCACAAAGTAACCCTTGGGGTTATGACCAGATCCTTTTGTGGGAAAAAGGAACGGGGCTTCCCAGGGCTAAAGGGAGTCCTGGCCCCAGGGAGGGGAGGAGGCAAGATTTGAACCTGGGCCCCCCCGAGTCCTGCTCCCAGGCCTGTGGGTCAGCACCACCCTCTGGCTTCCCTGCCTGACCAGCCTGCCCTGCAGAACCACCTCAGGCCACTCTGGCCCGGTCCAAATGGGGCCAGACCATCTCAGCAGACACTGGGAAATCCTCAAATCCCACATGCGGTTGACAGAATAGGAGCAGCGACAAGCAAAGCAGGCAGCCTGAGGCAGGGACAACAACCCACAGGCAGGAGCGCTGGCTCCTCGCACGCACACGGGGGCGGCTCAGAGCTCAGGGACGCCTCTCCCTGGCCTGGGACACACTGTGGCCAGCTCTGACAAACGCCCTGGGTACTCTGTTCAAAGAGGGCGGGAGACGACTGGTGGAAGGGACCACAGGTGGTCACTCCAACCGGACATCCACAGGAGGGGCCCTGTCTGGAGCAGGGAGGTACGGAAAAGCTTCCCGACCCAGGAGATGACCGGCATGGTGCCTTCCAGAGCGGGGCATCCCCAGGTGCCGGCCTAGAGCGAGGCACCACACAGGGCCAACCTTGGACACCGAGCAAGGGGTGGAGCCCACACTCGCCCTGTCCCCGAGGAGCTCGCCAGGGCGGGGTCCACGGGCAGGTCTCCGAAGGACACGTGGTGAAGAGAACAGGGGTTGGACATGGGGATTCGACAGTAAGACCCACAGGGGCAGTCCTTCTTGGTGACCTCTGCCCACCTCCAACCTCTAAAAGGCCACACGAGGGACACGTCAGAGGATTTTAACGGGATGGGGCCCCTGTGCACAGCTGCGCCCCAAACATCTCCCAGGACAAGAGGACACAGCTCAGACCTGTGTGCTGCCCAGAGCAGATGGCAGCCCCCGGGGGTGCAGTCCCGAGGGGCCGACCTTCGGCTGGGGGCCCAGGCCTCAATCTGGGGGCCACATGGTGGGGAGCAGAGGAGGGCAAGCATACGGGGGGCCAAGGGGCCAAAGAGTGAACACAACTCCAGCCCCGGCTCACAGTGTGGCCTGGGCAAGCCTCTCGGGCCTGGAACAGAACTGCCCCTGGCGGGTGGGGGAGGTGGGTGAGGGGAGCATGGGGTCCAAGGAGATGACCTAACTGGGTGGGGCTGTCCTGGGGGTCGGTGGCTGCTGTCACCCTGAGTTGGCAGAGCCATGTCCTAGGAGCTGATCCCAGCTCAGTCCTGGCCATTCCCAGGAGAGACCCGTCTAAGGGAGGGGGTCTCGAAGTCCGAGCTGGACCCACCAGAGGCCTTCCGTGTTTGACCCACGGCACAGCAGGGAGGGGTCATGGGCCCAGGCTCCTTTCCGGTCAGGTCTCAGCTTTCCCTTCCTCACCCACAGCCGCACGGGGAGGCCCTGGAGCTCCGGCCGTGCTCGGGTATTCCACGTCTCTGGCAGGCGTGGGGCTGCCCAAGTCGGCTGTGCTCTGTGAGGGGCCAGCCTGGCAGCCCACCTCGTCTGGGGCCCTCACCACATCCTCCATGCGGCTCGGGGCCTGGCACATCGCAGGTGCCCAGTAAACTCATGTTGACTGCGTGAATGCAGCCCAGGAGGGGCAAGCGGGGCCGCGGACACTCACAGCACAGCCGTCCACCAGGGCGCGGATGTAGGGGCTGTTGTCAAAGGACATCTCCTCGTCGTTGGAGCCCAGGAAGCGCATGGCCTTGTCGTAGCTGCCCGTGGCGGCGTCCTGCCAGGCGACCGACTGGTAGCAGTTGTAGGTGATGTTCTGGTGTGCAGAGGCGCTCAGCAGCCGCAGGAAGGTCATCTGGACCACACCCACCGGGTTGCCCTCCGCGTCCACATAGGAGAGCTGCAGGGCACAGAGGGGGCGCTCAGCAGTGAAGGGACACACCACAGCCACAAAGACCCCCATCCTCAGGGCCTGGGCTTCACAAGCTTCACCCACACACCGTCTCCTCTGGAGGGTGAGCCTCGCCCAGGGCACCACCTGGAAGCACGCCGCATGCCTGGTCCCCCGAAGCCAGTGTGCACTGGCTTTGTTGGGGGCTCTCTGGGATGGAGTGAACCACCCCTCATTTCTTTCAGGGACCTAAACAACCCTCCCACTCCTCTTTGCCTGGCTGGCCCCTACTCATCCTCCAGGGCTCAGCTCATGTGCCTCCTCCTCCAGGAAGCCTGCCTGGGTTAGCTGCCCTTGCCCATCTTGGCTTGGCTCAGTGCCCATTTTCCCTACCAGGCTGTAAGTCCCTCCACACCAGCACTGGACCCCTGGGTTATAGGTGCCTGGTCGGCAGCCCTCCCTGGACCGTGAGCACCCTGAAGGTAGAGGCCTGGCATGTATGTCCCTGTCATTGTGCCCCAAGGCTGGTAAAAGGAAGGCACTCATTAGATTATGAAATGAAAACCATCAGCTGAGCGCTTGTGTGTACAAGGCCCTGGCCAGGGAGCCCACGAGAAGGGGAGAGAGGGCAGGAGGCCTCGGAGAGTAACTCGGGCCAGTTGGGAGCGAGGCGTGCGGGGCCGGACCAGCAGGAAGGAAGGCCAGCCTGAGGGAGGGTCACAGGCCACAGGGCCAAGAGCCAGAGGGCTGGCATGACTGGGCACCTTCCTGGAAGCACAGGGAGCCATGGGATGGCCCTCAGGAAGGGCCATTCCTGCCTGTTCCCAGGCACGGAATTCAGGGGAGAGCAGAGCAAGTCCAGCTGTGGCCTGGGGGCTCGCCTGGCCCACGCTGGGCGCTCTGGCAACACGGCCATCGCTGAAAGGCCTCGCTCTCTGGCAGCAGACCCAGGGCAAGGCATCCGGGAAAGATGGTGTGCTGGGTCTCACGGGATTGCTCCAGAGTCACCAGCTGGACATCCCCAAACTGGGCTATTCGGCTCAGCCAGGTGCGGGGCTGGGGCGGGGCGTCCAGAGAGACGAGTCGCAGCTTCTGCGTCTCTTTTGCAAACCCCAGCTTGCTGAACCAGTGGACACTGACAGGGACACGGACGCTTCTTAACTAAGACATAGACGTCTTTCCCTCCCTGCCCTGGATTCCTCTCGGCCAGGGAGCCAGGCTCTCCTCGCAGACAGACGCTGGCTGAGCAAGGGTGGCCAGGCGTGTTTCCGTGCCGGACGATGGAGCAGACGACGTCAGGGTCTGAGACCAGCGGTTCCCCGCCCTGCGCAGCTCCACAGCTGCCCCCAGCCCGCCCCAAAGAGCCGTCTGAACACACGAAGGACAACTAAAGTGAGATCGCCCACGTATTTTTGTATATATAATTAAAGACAGCTGAAGGTGGTGGGTCCGGCCCGGGGGCATGTCCCTTCCCACCAGGGCAGGGAGAGCACACAGCCACCGGCCAACTCCAGCTCTCCACGCAGTGACCGGAAACCTTACAGTTGGACCTTGAGGAGAAAGACTGAATACCAACCGGCAGTCTGGACCATCAGGTGCTCCTTCTGGGAGGAAACTTGACTGACTCGAGAAAGGACGCATGCACGGGGAGAGGCCAGTGGGCGGCGCTGGACACAGAAGGACCTGAAGCCCCCAGTGCTGAGGGGGTGGTAGGAGGGCCCAGTAGGGCCGAGCCCCGTGCCCTGTGCTGGAATCCCAGAGTCCCACCGTGTGACCCTGTCCTTCCGGTGGGAGAGGTGTGTGCAGTATTATCTTAACGGGGCACATCCAGGGCAGCCCAGCCCAGATAAAGAGCCTATTTCTTCGAGGAGGGACTTGCATCTGCATCCTGTTCACTCATGACAGTCACAGAGCGTTGGCAATAACACAGTGGGAAAAGTCAAAAGATAAGGTGACACTTCCCCTGGGTGGCCCCTTCACCTCTATCCTTGGGCAACTGTCTTCGGAATAGGACAGAAGTAGGAGGTGGACTCTTTGGGCTGGTGGCTGAACATGAGTGCTCTGCGACCCATTCCTCAGAATGAGGAGTTGGGGACGCAAGGGCTGTCCGGAGAGGGCAGGGCCTGTGCAGGCGGCCACCACCACGGCCACAGAAAGGACCCCACCACCTCTCCAGCTCCTTCCCACCTGACCCCTGCACCCCCCAGCCCCGCTCCTTGTCATCCAGTCAAGCCACCCCATCATGGGGGCCCCCCGAGGGCGTGTCCCCCTCAGGTCCTTCTGTGTGCCAGTAGCTCTTTTCCGAGGCGAGCAAGAAAGAGGTGAAGGAGAGGAGAAACGGCAGGAGAGGAAGCAGGCCAGTGCCTGAGGTCCACACAGAAGGACAAAGGAGGTCCCTCCAAAGGAGGCAGTGAGCGGACCGCCAGGGTCTGCAAAGGGCCGGAGCTACTTGGAAATCAACAACATCGAGGGCGTGAGGTATTAATAATTAGCCACGAAGTGCGTCAAGGTTCAGGAACGAGGGGTCTTCAGAGGTGCGACAGGGCAAAGGCCGGCTGGCATCCACCACTCCGTAAGTCCCTGAGGGGAAGGTGGCCACTGTGCCCACCCGGGGAGGCTGGGGGGCAGGAACCAATGGCAGGTGGTTGGGTGGGAACTCACGGGACCCAAGAGCTGGCTTCCGAGTGAGAAGGGCCTCCTTCTAGGGCGTTGGGCGGGGTAACTAGATCCGAGGAAGCAAAGTGGGGCTCTAACGGCACCTGTCACACAGACATGTTCTACAAGCTCAGTGCTTTAACTTGTTAGGAAGGGGGACGAGAACTCTGTACTTTGTTCCAGAAAAGGGCCCCCCTCAAACTCCTGAGATGCTCAGGGAAAATGCTCCGCCGTGCAGAAGCGGCCGGCGGCCTCACGGAAAGGAGTGTGAACCGGCTCTCGGCTCCATGCCTGCCGGGAAAACACATTTGTCTCTTTCAGGAGACGTTGAAGCCTTTCCCCTCCTGGGATGGGCTGTTTCAGATTGGCTCCCCAGAAGTTAAGACAAGGACTCACAGAGTCATGCGGATGGATGCAACTGAGAGGCCCACAGCCCGGTGTGCATTCAGGGCTTAGTGCGATGGGTCCTGGAAAGAATCTGACTAGTTTAGTGGTCCAGGACCCATTTCATCTGACCTGCAAGCTAGAACTTAGCAAAACAAACCCTCCGGCTCCTGGTGCCTTTGGTCTCAGTTCCTGGCAGTGCCCAGCTTGGCTCTGGGCGCCCGGAGCACAAGCCTCCCATCCTAGATCTGAATGGAGAGCCAGGCGCCTGCTCCCAGGCGGAAGGGAACCCTCATTGGGCGTGGTGGGAGCGGGCCGAGGCTGGTCTGGCTTCATGTGCCGTGGAGCGGTCTGGCCAAAGGGGCGAGAGCAGGTGGGCGCACGGTGGCGATTAGTCCCATGCAGAGCCAGGAGCCAGGCCGTGCCGCAAGCAGGCAGCGCCCAGCGGCCACTTACCAGGGACCCTCGCTTGTACTGACTATACCAGGTAGAAGGCTGTTCTTTGGGCCAGCGGGCCATTTTACTCTGGAAGATACGAAACGGGTGGGTTTAAACGACAATCCCAGAGAAGCCAGGGGCGGCCTTACCAGTTTACCACGCTTGAATTCACTGAACCAGGAACCTGGGTTTTCTTTGGGCCAAGAAGTGATTCTGGCCTAAACATGGAGCAGGGGAGGCGGGGAGGGAGAGAAACAGAGAAGGACAGGTTACTCTCCCGCCTCCTCGGGACACGCCCCGCGTCCTGCACACGCGCTCTCCCCGCCCGCGTGGCCAACCGGGAACGGATGCCTTTCGTGCCTCCATCTCCCCCCTGAGAGCTGAGGAGCTCCCTCCAGGGCAGATGGGACACGATGAGGCCGAGAGGAGCCCTCGCGCTTTCCAGGTGCCCACACGTGCTCCACATGCAGGGTCGAGTGCAAGTCTTATCAGGTTTTGTATATCTGGCATCAAGCGCAGTGCCTGGCACCTAGCAATGCTGAAACACGCTTCTTGAGTGAATGAGTGAATGAATGAATGAACGCTCGCTCATCTTGTGTGATGAAGATGATGATAATAAGAGCCCACATTCACCGATGGGCGGAGGGAAGGACGTGTGGGCATCCTCTCCTCTGATCCTCTGAGCTGAGGGGTGAGGCTATGTCTCCATGGCCTCCACCTGGGGATGCGGTGGGCCAGAGACCCTGCCAGGGTCCACCCAGCATCTGTGACACGGCTGGACCAGCGAGGGGTGAGGTGTGCGTGTGTGTGTTTGTGTGCGACGTGTGTGTCTGTGTGTGTATCTGTGTGGGGTGTGGCTGTGGGGTACACGGTGTGTGTGTCCGTGTGTGGTGGCTTTCTCTTTGGGAGAAGTGGCCTGGAGGGTGGGTCCCCTGCCAGCACCATCTGTCCTGTGGCCCAGGTAGCAGACCCCTCCAGGGCTTCCCTGAGGACGTAGCACGAAGCAGAGGCATCATCGGGAGGGGCAGCGTCTGTCCCCCTGTGGGAGGGGAGGGGGCCCCCATTTGGAGTTTTCTCTCTGCAGAGGCCAAGGCCGCAGTTCCCAAGGGTGGGCCTAGTGGGGCCTCAGTAACGCTGTGGAATGAGTGAATGCATGAATGAATGATCCCCTCCTTTAGGAGACCTGCACTGGCTCCAGAAGCGGAGACTTCTTTCCCGGCCGAGGCTGCCTGTGAATTTACTTCTGCAGGCAGAGACCTGGAGCAGAAGGGAAGAGCCCACGCGGCCAGCCTGGCCTCAGCCGTCCGCGGGCCTCTGCTTGGGCCCCAGGTCCCAGTCTTGCGCAGTGAGGAAGCAGAAGTCTGAATTCTGGTCCCTAGGCCCTGGCTCTCCTCTGAGCCGGCCTCAGGCAGGAGAGCCAAAAAAGGGGCCCCACTGGAGGAGAAGGGTGTCCAGCCTGCCTCCTGCCCCTCAGGACTCTCTGGCCCTCTCCCTTTGGTTTCTGAATCTGCCACTGTTGGTGCCATGCTCAGCTAACACGAGGGCGGCCTCCTCTGAGAACAGGCTCAGGGGTGCAGACAGGTGCTCACCTCACCCCAGCCCTCGGCCTCACACCCCTGGCCCTCCAGCTGCCCGACAGGCAGGGGTTCAGTGCCCAGGCAACCGGGCAGAGGGTCTCTACTTGCAAGTGGCTGAGCAGTCGTGGCCTGAGCCCAAGGCTCCCAGGCCGTGGCCGCCTGGCTGGTTGGCACCCGTGCAGAGGAAGAGAGAGGAGCAGTGGGGGTCACTCAGCGCCCCAGCCTGCTGTCAGGAGCCGCTGCGGCTCCTGGGGGAGTCTTGCTAATTCTTCAGCAGGGAGGCCGTTTGCAGAGGACAGACAGTGACAAAAAGGAGGGGAAGCAGTATCGTTTCCACATGAATTTCCTCCTGGGCCTCTGCCAGATGGAAGGGTCTTAAAGTTTGAGTTTTCTTTTTGAACCACAAAGGGTTCGTAGCTGGGCAGGCAGGTTACCAAGTATTTAAAATTCCAGGCTAGGAGAGCGTGCAAAGAAAACAGGGGCCCCCAAGTCATCCCTGACAGCCTGGAGCCCCTGCTCCTGAAAGCTGGGCCTTCGGGCCCACGGGGGTGCTGGAGCTCCCCACGGTGACGGTGAGATGCAGGGATGGGGACCGTGCCCCGGAGAACACAGCCGCTCTCCCTCCAGAGGAAGCTGCCTCTGGGTACTACGGCCACCAGGAAGCTGAGGGCTGCGGGCTGCTGCCTCCCGCCTGCCAGAGCTGAGCCTGCACAGCAAACACGGCCGCTGCCTCCAGGAACCGGCTGCCCTTAGTTTGGGCCACAAGAGGGGAAGCCGTTGAAGAGACAACATGGAGGAGGGTCTGTCCAGGCAGATGCAGAGGCACTGCGGCCAGAGTCTCCGTCATCTTCCCAATTGGAGACCTCGTCCTCCTCCCCTGCCCTGGGCCAAAGTGGGCCTAGCCTCAGACATACACGCTTGAGAGAAAGCAGCACACACCGGTCCATGCACACACACACGCCATCCACATGCCTGTCTGCAGACACGCACACACAGAAACTCCCACTACAGAGGGCAGGCCCGTGGAAGACCGCAGAGGTGACATTACATTGGCATTCCACAAAATCTCAAGGAATCAGAGCCTCGCTAACCAAACTTCTTCACTAGGCAGACTTGAACGTCACGCCCTGCACTCGGAGAGGCAGGAGCGAGCGTCGCGGAAGCTGGCTGATGCTAAGAACTGAGGCGAAGCTTCTCAAAGATGCATTTGCCCCAAAAGTCCTTCCGGGGGTTTCAGGTTGGCCTGAGGGCAGAGCTAGAGAGTCATTTTAGGAAGGACCTGACCAAGCAGAGGTGGAAATGCCAGCATTGGGGGTGGCAGGCGGAAACACACCCACCAGCCAGGCATCCTTCAACCCTCCGTAACCCGAGGCTGCACTAATCCCACCGCTTAACATTCTTCTTAAGGAAGGTGCACTTCTGGAGGAAAAACCTTGATTTTGAAACTGGCCAATTTCTGGTGTTCATTCTTTTTGTTTTGCTTGAGGAAGATTGTCCCTGAGTTAACATTTGTGCCCACCTTCCTCTGTTTTGTCTATGGGATGCCACCACAGCACGGCTTGATGAGTGGTGTGTAGGTCCATGCCCGGGATCTGAACCCACAAACCCTGGGCTGGTGAGGCCAAGTGCGTGAATTTAACCAATACGCCACTGGGCAGGACCCCTGGTGTTCATCCTGAAAGCTGTACACATGAGAAACGTCTGGCACCCTCAGCCTGGCCCGCCATGAGAGGAAGGCAGCTGCGGCAGGCGGTACTCACCCCCTCAGACTTCTTGTCGGGGAAGACGCAGGTCGCCCCTCCCGCCGTGAAGTTGCAGTACACTTTGAAGGAATCCCGGGAGCAGCCCTGGTTGGGGTCCACCCAGTATTCACCTGGACGGAAGAGACAGGGAGGGTGGCGGGGCCGTGAGCGCTGCGCCCCGGATGGTTCAAGAAGCAGCTGTGACATGTAAGTTCAGCAGTTAAAACACACGGCCAGGGCCGGACACCACCAGCGTGGCCTTTCTGGGGTTCATCTGATAACATTCTGATTTTCCTGCTGGGCCCATAAAGAGACAGGGGCAGATTTGTCACCATGCATGCAGCTGGAGCACGAGGTGCACGGGGCGCATCTCTGGTGAACAGGGGAGGGAGGGCCCGGCCCGCTGGAGGGTGCATGGAAACACAGAGACGCTCCAGACGAACCCGGAAGTTCATGCACCTGGGGTCCGAGTCGCCTGAACCCCAGACAGCTCTCAAGTCTTATAGGAGAAACGTTCATACTTCCCAGAGGGGAAACGGCACGCTAACGCGATCCTATTCTTCAATAGGTGGGCAGTGCTCGGTTTAACATGGTGAGAATGGGAGTGATCTGGGTTTTTATGACATGCCAGGGTCTAAAGGGTGCTTCCCAAGCACAGTGTCTAATGCTGATATTGACACTGACAGCAGCAGCTCGCTATGCTAAGCATCTGATGCATGTCCCATTGCACTCTGTCCCCCAGTAGGGAGAGGTTTTTATTCCCATTTATCATTATAGATCATCATTGTAGATGAGGAACATGAGGCTCAGAGTAAAGCAAGTCACGTGCTGGACAATGGCTAAGGCCAGCCTAGCACCCAGTTCTGTGTGACCTCAGAGCCTTGACCTCTTTCCCCGGCCTGCCAGGACCTCCTCATCTCCTATGGGGATGTCTCCGTCAGGTTCGAGGGGGAGATGCCCCTGCATCCCCACTGGACAGAGGGGAGAGCTGAGTGAGGCACGCCAATGCGGCCTGAGGCCTCCCACCACGCCCGGGTGCCCGTCCTCGCCCCTCAGTCTGCCCCAGGGCCCGGGCACGGCTGCCCCACCGTCTGGGAAGTCGGGGTGGCACAGCTGCAGGTCCTTGCAGGTGCGGGCGGGGTTCTGCTGCGTGCCCAACGGCCGCTTCATCTGCTCGATCTCCAGCTTCAGGGAGTTGAGTGAGCCGAAGATCTCCTCCATGCCGTCCGCGTAGTCCATGTAGTTCTCGCCGTCCCCGTCGTCCAGCATCTGGCTGGCGTCGATGTTCCGCCGGGTCCTGGACGCCTGGATCGGCAGAGGCTGGATGACCTCGCCCGGGGGGCCCTGAATGCAAGAGGGGCAGCGGTGGGTGGGAGGGCACTAGATGGGGCCTGGGGCGGGAGCAGAGCAGGGACCGCCAGGGCTGCGCCTGCAGGGCTCCCTCCGCCTGTGCGTGCTGGGCTGCAGACACTTATCCACCTGAGCACGGTTTTCTTCCCTCTTTCCTGCCTCCGGAACATTCTACACCCATCCCCACTGCCCCGCCTTGCCCTCACTGAGCACCTCCCTCCTCCTCGAACCCATGTCCCATGTGCCACTCAGGCCCAGCCCTTGTAACGCCCAGCCTCGCTCGCCTGTCTGCCTCTCCAGAGGTGCCAGTACCTCACAGCCTGGGCCTGCGGCTCAGTTAGACTCAAAGTGACCAGATCTCCTCTGGCCTCTGCAGCCCAGCCCTGGGCGCAGACACTGGGGCCACAATAACACCTGCTGATGGGGGAGACTGCCCTCCTTGGGGCTGTGTCAGGAGGCCCCAGTCAAGGATGAGGACAGGAGTCAAGAAGCTGCACCACCACAGGGGGGCGTCCCACAGAGCACTCACTGCACCTTGGCATATCACGGGGCTCCATCCTGCACCTTGGGGCCTCGTCTAGTGCGGCCCACCCTGACATACGCGTGCACACACACACGCATGCACACGCACAGATACCCACATATATACAGAAAGATGCACGTGCTCTCTCTCTCCTCCCTCCCTCTCTCTCTGGCCAACCAGATTTCCCAGAAAGAGGTGGCCTGGGGTGACTTATTTCCCTCAGCTCCATCCCAAGGGACAGGCCCTGCCCCCTACATGCCACACAGACTTCACGGTTCTGGAGAGTGAACCACCACAAGCACAGATGCTTCCCACCATTCCCCCAGCGTCAGGAGGACCCTCACCCCCACTCCCGTCCTTGAGGGCCACTCACCGGCGGGCCAGGGGGTCCTGGGTGGCCTGCCTCACCCTTCGGACCAGTTGGACCCTGGGAAGAAAGGAAAGAGAACCACATCTGAGCACTGAGGCCTGACGTGACTTATACGCCCCTTGTGCCTGGAACAATCCCCAGAGACCTGTGCGGAGGAGGTGGAGGGACAAAGTCTAACGTGTCCAGGGAGGGTGTGGACACCCCTTTTCTCCCCAGCCCAGATGTAAGGACTAGGCGTCCCCGAGATGGGAACTTAGGGGACAGAGTCCTTCCTGGGAGGCAGCAGCAACAGCCCAAATGCCTCGGTCTGAGACGACTCGGGCTGGAGACATGCTCAAGACAGTTCAGCAAGACAGGAGCAGCTTGAGCGAGCGGACGGGACCACCATGGGTCGGGGGGAAGGGAGGGGGTCAGGGTGGCTTCCAGCCAAGGGGACACATCCCTCCCCCTCAGCGGCGTGGGCTGATTCTGGGGTGCACACCACTTACCGAGGAGCCCTTAGCACCTTTTGGACCAGGAGGACCCTGTGGAGAGGGGCAGAGCATCAGCAGGCGGCCAGCCCCTTCACCTCCGGGTGCCTGCCCTGGACCCACAGTCCCGCTCAGGCCCAGCCTGGTGTCCCCCCTTCCAGGGGCCCATGCTTGCACTTCCTGGAGTGGGGTGGTGGGGGAGGCTGGGGCGGCTGGCACTCACTCACATGGAGGCAGGGAGGGTCTTCTGTCTGGCCCAGGGCAGCAAGCCCACCCTCCCCTGCTAGGAAGTCACAGTTCAGGCAGCCAGAGACCGAGGGCAAAGCGGGCCTGTGGCCTCACAGCCGACACAGAGCCCCCTCCACGCTCTCCCAGCAGCTCACAGCAGGGGCCAGCATCAGACTGCCAGGAGCCACTTTGGCCACATGGACTCCAGCCCAAGTGGGGTGTGGTGGGTGACTGGGTTGGGGCAAGTAGAGATTCAAGGTCGTGGGGGATGTCTTTGGAGTAGCGGGTCTCCCAGCAACATGGGGGGGGCCCAGGCTGAGTGCCTAGAGGATGGGACCCCAACTCCTCCAGGCTGGGTCAGGCAGGCCCTGCTCGTGCTGATGGGGGGCCGGAGAGCCAGCCACTGCCTTCCTACCTCCCGAGGACTCTTACCGTGGACTGTCCAGCTTCCCTGAAATGCCCAGAGAGGGGGTTCCCCTGCCTTTGCCTCCCCCAACCCGAAACCGGGGCCCAGCGAACCCTCTTCCCTGCTTCTGTTGCCTGGAGCCCTGGTGCTGAGTTAATGAACACATGAACTCAGGGCTGTCATCTCTGCCCCAGCTACGGTCCTCAGTCCCAGCTGTTTCATGTGACTTTCCCGTCATTCTCCCGCCACACACTGAGGCCCAACGCCCAGGCCCATCCCGCCTCCCGGCTCTCCCAGGAACCGCGGGGAACCACGCACCGCTCCCAGATACACACCGGCAAGCCGGGAGGGCCCGGGGGTCCGATCGGGCCAGAAGGACCAGTGATACCCTGCAAAGGAGGAGAAACGCCGTTAGCATCATTTGGACGACAAAGGATTGCAGGAACGTGCTCTGCTGTCCACGCAGCCACGTCTCTCCATTCTCGTCAGTCGCTTCCCTAACGGCCGCCCTCCAACACGGGGCCGGCTGCACCAAAAGAGGAGCCACCACCCCTGCTGGGCCTGGCTGGGCCTGGCTGCCCACCCTGAAGCTGACCCTGTCCGGGACTGCTGGCCCGGCTGAAGGAGTTCTCTGGCACCAAGAGGGCACCCGGAGGTGACTTCCCGTTAAGATCTCTCTTCTAATTTTCTAATTTGAAAGACAGAAACAATAGCTCTGACATCCAGCCCTGGCTTCATCCCCTCTTGCTGTTTTCTGTTCTCAGTGTGGGTCCCCCAACCAGCACAAGCCCCCTGTGGAGGGACAATGAGTGTCCCAGGGTCCAGTCTATTCCATCCATCCTGTCCAGCCTCTAACTGTGCTTTCCTCATCCTTGGAGACTGTGGCCTCTGACCTGACCCTCCCTCCGAGCAGCCAGGACCCTGAAGCTCTCCTCCCCTGGAACCCTGAGTCCACACGGACTCCTTACGGGGGCTTAGGCTACAGCGGGCGGAGGGTACCAGGAGCAAGTGTCCCTCCAGGAGGAGAGGTTGCCTCCCTTTGCCTCTGTCGTGCAGGCTCAAGCTTTGGGTCATTGTGAGAATCCCAGAGACTGTCAGCCAGCACCTCCCGTCAGCGGTGCTGCCAGCAGAGGTTTAGAGTGAGGGCACAGAGGGGTGCTCTCCTTTGGGTGGCAGGGACTCTGGACATCTTTCTAATTCTCAAGGTCACTGGGGTACCACACCCTGGGTGACCTTGTCCGAGAGTGCCATGGTGGCCTGGGGACACTGGGCAGTGGGAAGATGGTCAATGCCACGGGGAGAACAGGGGGGATAAGGCAGGGGTCCCCAAGGACGCCATCTGACAACCTTCATTCCCTGCCTCACAGGCCCTGTCCCCTTCCAGGTCAGGCGATGGCCAAGGTGGGCAAAGCTCAGGGGTACATGGGAGCCTGTCACAGCTGGCTTGGGCAGTGGAGGTTCACACGCTGACATGGGGAGGGGGCAAAGACACCCCTCTCCTGCCCCACAGCACACGTTGCTCCTCCCCGGCCATGCAACCCTGTGCCCTGGCCTGCTGGCAGCCGCTTCAAATGGCTCAAGTGCAGCGTGGAGCAGAACTCGGGCCAAGGTTTCCTCCGCTGTGGTCTGCTGGGGGCTGCAAACTCCAGTTAGCTGCAACGGTTCTCAGGAGGCCTATGACCAGGTGTGCACATTCGAGATCAGGGTGGAAGTGAGGATGCAAATGGGCAATCGCTCTGCCTTGTTCCACTGGTAAACACGGCCAAGAATGGCCAGTGACGTCCTGAGCAACTACTTGGGTCAGAGACACTTGCAGATAGAAGCACTGAAATGGCCTTCACCTCTGAGGCCACCAGGGCAAGGAGGGAGCATCTGCTAGCCATAGCCAGTCAAGCCCCGGGGCTGGACTGCAGCCGTGTCCCCGCTCCCTGTGCCCCTGGGTGAGCCATCCCCTGAGCTGTTCCCGTCTAGACTGGATGGACGTGAGGATGTCCTTCCGGCTCTAACGTGCCTCGGTCCTCTGGACCCTATGAGCCAGGTTCTAAGGTGCTTCTTGCCAGCGTCTCACGCACCTGTTCTCCCTTGGGGCCGGAGGAGCCCTGGGGACCCGGGAGACCACGGTCACCCTTTTCACCCTGTTCACCCGGAGGTCCGATGAGTCCGATCAAGCCTGGATGACCCTGTTGGAAAACGAAGGCACGAAGGCACGTTCGTGGTGACAGCGCCTCACATCCAACCACAGTGGCAGCTGGACGTGGCAGCGCGTCCAGGCCACAGGAAGGCCCGAGTCACCAGCCGACAGCTCCTAGAATGGGAACAAGCCCCAAAGGCAGGTGGGGCACAAAACAGGAGGCCTGAGATGGCCCCTCCTTGGTGACAACCACACTAAGGAAACAGGCAGACACAGATCCAGACGTAGACAAAGGAGGTGAAGGGGTTCCTGAGTGACGATGTCTGTGTGTCTTTTTACTTCTATGCACTTTCCAATTTTTCTATGGCCAACATGTACCAACATTTATGGACTTACAGGGAAAGACTGTTATAGATACTATACTTACTTTTATGATTTTTTTAAAAGAAAAATTCTCTATATATGCTTTTATATATGTTTGTTTCATCGGAGCCCATAGAAAGTTCTGGAAGGGTTCCTCCAGCGTTCAACACTTTAGAGGTGGGGGTGGGTGGTGGTGAGGGGTGTTGGAGTGGAAGGAAAGAGACTCCATGCTGTCTTCTTTTTGACTGGCTTGTGAGCATGCTTAAGTCTGTGATAAACCAAGGCGAGGAGAAAAAGGTCCCCCCATTAAAGAAACGGAAGGGCTTTCCCCATGCAGGTCCCCTGCCACTGCTACAGGGAGGGTCGGTGGCCGCTGTGTCCACAGCGAGCATCCGCTCCCTGGATCCTGGATGCCCGTCGGCGGGGACCTCTGCACCCAGCTGGCATGTTCCATCGATCATACACGGGCCGTGGGTCTCCAGCTGAGGGCAGGACCAGGTCCCCAGAACAAAAGATTGGTGTTCCTTCTCCCATAGCCTCTCGAGTGCCCACTCCGGACACTTGACAAATTCGGGTGACGGATCAATATCTCATTGAGTTTGAAACCACAGGTATTTGAGGGGTCCCAAGCTACAGCCACGGAGGCACCCGAAGTCAATCTTACCTTTTCCCCTTTGGGGCCAGAATCTCCTTTGAGGCCGGGGAGTCCTGGGGGACCCTGCAGGAGGAGGCAGCAGGGTCAGAGTTCTCATCCCCAATCCTGCCCCCACCCACTGCCGGGGGTCACCCCTTGGAACGTCACTCACCATGGGGCCGGGGGGACCGTCGGGGCCTGGGGATCCCGGGAGACCTTGTTCACCCTGAAACACAGCCAGCCCTCCGCGTGAGCTGCGCCATGGCCTGCCTCATCCCTGTGCCCCTCCTTCAACAGCAGCGCCTTCTCCCAGGCCTCCTACGTCCACTCACCACAGGGCCGGGGATCCCTCGAAGGCCATCGGGCCCAGGCTTCCCAGGGGCCCCCTGGGGGCCGATGGGGCCAGTCTTCCCAGGAGGGCCTTCCAAGCCAGCTTCTCCCTGCAGGGCAGCAAGGAGGACAGAGTGGGACCCAGATGCTTGTGTGTCTGGTCACCCTGGCCCAGGACCGCTGATTGGAAACCCCAGGGAGCCTCGGAGAGAACCCGAAAGGCCCCTAGATACCTGGGGGCCACCCTAATTCTCCACATTCCTTATGGAAACTGCCCTGGCCAATTCTCCATCCCGCTAACTTCCCCAGCCAGGTGGGAAGTTAGTCTCCCAATGGTCATGGCCACCATGGTGACGGCCAGCATGGAGCTAGCGGTGGACAGGTTGCCACTTCCCAAGCAGGCACGGGGCTGGACCCTTTCCACTGCTGCCTCAACTAACGACAGGGTGTCTCCAGGAGGAGGCATATGGCGCCATCTCAAGTCACCAGAAGAAGTGCCCCTCGAGTGCTCGGCGCCAGGTCACGGGTGGAGTGCACAGCACTGCCTCTCCACCTTCTCTGCGGTCCCACCATGGGCACGGCCACTCTCGCTTTGCAGGTGAGGCAGCTGAGGGACCTCCGGGTCAAACACCAGGCCCAGAGTCACCCAGCACCCTGGTCCTCCTGACTCCAGCACCCGCTTCCCCTCCCTCAGGCTGGCGGGGCAGACGGACTGTGGCATCAGAATCTGGGCCCCAGAACCGGAGGGCACGCCAAACTGTCTCCCCTTCGGAGAGGCCTGATGCTCCTGCCCCGTTTACAGTGAGGGCCAGGCCTCCCTCGGAGGCCCCGCGGCTCCTCGCTGCCTCTGTGGCCTTCCCCTGGTCACACACGTGTCCACATCCCACCCAGCTCAGCCAGCGTGCAACCAGCTCTCTGGAAGCCCTAGGGCAGCACGGTCAGGCCCCGAAGCACGTTACCTTGGCTCCTTTCTCTCCCTGTCTGCCTTCGGGGCCCGCGGGGCCGGGGGGACCCTGGAATAAGAAGAGAGCACGTGATGAGCTGGCCTGTGGAAGCCAGAGTGATGAGCTCAGCGTCTGCAGGGGGACAGGCCTGGCTGGAGGGGGAGCCGGGGAGGGGTTGGCCAGCATGGAAGAAGGCCCTTAGAGCGAGTCCCAGGGACTCCCATTCTGGATGAAGACCTCTGGGTCCATCCGGGGATGAGCTCTGGCTGCTGAGCCTTGGGGGGCCCCTTCTCCTGGTCACACGCCAAGCAGCTCGTTTATCGTGGCACCAGCAAAAGGCTGGATCACTCAATGTGCAGAGAAATGCCTTTTAGCTTGTTCTGACGTTTCAGAAGCTCTGACCCCGGAGAAAAGGAGCTTTCTCAGCTTTGTGGGTGTTTTTCTCCCACGACAGGCGTTACTGACGGTGTCAGCACTTGGCTGATCCTAAAAGGAGCCAGCACATCGACCTAGCAGGTCTGGGATCTGATGACGCGGCAGGAAGCTGAGTGGAGAGCATGCTTCAAACAGAGGCGCCTTCCTCCTTGGTGCCGCTGAGAGCCGCTGGGTCCAGGCCGAGGGTGGGAGGGGAGGGGTGTCTTCAGGCAGAAAGCTGACAGGAGCATTTACCCTTTTTCCTGGAGGCCCAGACGGACCTGGTTCACCAGTGGGGCCCGGCGATCCCTGGGTTCAGAGAGAAGAATAGTTAGGACTCAGGGTCCGTTAGAATGGGGCATGGCAGGTCCGGGTTGGTCTGAGGCTACAGAACACACTGAGTTTCTAATCTACTGTGTCCTTGACCAGCCCGGAAGCTGCCTCCATCTTCCCTCAGAGCTGGCACGAGACATCCAGTGAAGCTCGTCCTGGGACTCTCTACTTTGTCCCCTGCGCTCGGCGCTCAGCTGCAGCGGCGCGGGGAACCTGCCTCCCGTAAGCAGCCTCGTGCCTTTGGGACCAGCGCTTTCCCGCGGCACAGCCATCATTCCTGATGCTCGACCCCTGACTCAGTCTCCACCATGGCCTGCAGGCGTCCCCTTCTGCCGAGGCAGCCCCGAGGCACGGGGAGGATGAGTGTCGGCCCCAGGCTCAGCCGGGAAGCAGAGGGACCGCAGATGTGTCTCTGGGGACCCAGCCCCAAGCTGGCTTGCTCGCTTGGCTTGAAGCCGTGCTTCAAAAACTCAACGTCAGGTGTGAGAGGAACACCCAGCGTGATCTCAGCTCAGGGGCCACCGTGGACAGAGCCCGGCAAGGAGCGGCATGGGACCCCACTGGGCAGAAAGAAGGTGGTCCTGACATTCGGCGGGGGGGCGTCCCTCCACTGTCTGCAAAACTACTGGGCTGTACGTGCATTTCTCCTCCTGGAAGCGTGTCCCCAGCTTCCCCTGCATCCTCAGAGGGGGCACAGGGCCCCGTCGTGGTGCAGAATCAACATCGTGAGGTAACTGGGTTCGTGTTTGCCTCAGAAATGAACCAGCAAGTTGAAAATTCCAAGAACGCACCCCCACCCTCCCAAGAGGCCATGTCAGGACCCCCAGAGGTCGTGAGCAGACTCACCGTCTGCCCTGGCTCGCCATCGTCTCCTTTGTCACCAGGGGGACCATCTTGACCCTGTGGGGACAAAAGCAAGTTCCTCTGCCTCCTGGTCGGCACCCCGAGTTCATGTGCCCAATGCACCCCCAGTCCCAGCCCGGGAACCCCACCGGGCCGGGTCCCCAGTGGTGGCGGGACACAGTGCGCTCAAAAGTGGGAAATGCATTTTCTCCATCTGATCCCAGAGCGGGGATGCCATCTGGGAAAGCACTGTGACCACAAGGTAATTCATACAAAAGAAACGACCAGGAAGCACAGAACCGCTGCTGGCAGAGGCTGGGCGGGGACTGTGGGGGGCCCAAGGGGCTCTGCCACCTCCAACACCTACCGCAGGGCCAGGCTCTCCGGGGGGACCGGGATCTCCGGGAAAACCGACCGGGCCCTGGAACAGAGAAAGAGGCACACGCAGGCCCTCAGCAACCCGGCCTGCAGCAATGCTGCCTAGACCACCTCCTTGCCGCCACCCAGCCCCTAGAACATTCTAACAGTTCTGACACTGGCACTTTGCAGCCAGGAACCCTTTTTGCGGACATCAACTCATTTGAGCCGCACAGCAGGCCTGGAAGCGGGTCAGGCGGCATCGGTCCCCTCACTTTCCGGAGGCCCCAAAGGGCAGGCATCTTGCCCGCGCTTCCACTCCTGGAGCTCCAGGCGAGACTGGAACCTGGACCTTCAGGTTTCTAGAACGTGACGCTCTGAAGCCCCTCCTGATGCAAAACCGGGGCAGGTCACAGGACGGGGCCATCCGCATGGAGCCCATTTTGGCAAGCTGCCTGGTATGAGCACAGGGCCCCCGAGGCCTTCTCCCTTGTCCCACACTGCCTTTCTCCTCTCCATGACTTTGGCTCAGTGGCTGGAGTGAAAACCTCTAACCTTTAGAAACGGCCAGGGATCTTCAGCGCACTGCCGATGGACAAGAAGGAACTGGGATGCAGAGCCCCCCACGCCCAGCTTCAGGGGCCCCACAGCGTCTCAGAGCTACTCACGGGGCTGCCTTTGGGACCGTCGTCTCCAGGAGGGCCTTTGGGTCCAGGGGGTCCAGCAGCACCAGAAGGGCCTGACTCGCCCTTCTCTCCCCTTTCTCCTTTGGGTCCCTGCAGAGAGAGGCCAGGGTCCCTGCTCTCAGAGCCAACCTCTGTTGCACAATGAGGAGCTGGGCTGAGCTGCCCCCTCATTTGCAGACTGGGCCAGGCGCTGGGCAGCTGCTCGCGCTCCCCCAACCCTCAGCAGCTCCCTCCGAGCGTCCACACCCCCGGCACCACCAGGCGGGCCCAAGGAGCCCACAGGACTCGGCTTCTAGGCGGCAGGGACTGACTCCAGGACCAGAGAGCAGGCAGCAGGAACCCTGAGGGACTGCAGGAAGCCAGGCTGCCCACTCACTCAGTGGTTTGCAGGCAGAGGGAGCAGCTAGAAGCCCAGGAGACCCTTGTCCACCAGCCGCCTCCTGGGCCCAACAGCCGCCCGCGGGCAGGCCCGGTGGGAATGCTCATCCGACCTGCGAAGGTCTCCATACTGCCAGTCTGGGCAGACTATGCGGGGCTGACAGTTGCCCCCAGATGTTTTACAGCAGCCGTGAAAGGGCCTCGAACTCCACAGATGGCGAGCGACTCGCAGCCACTGGTTGTGGGTGTTCCTTGCTAACATCTGCACACACACACACATGCACACACATACACACATGCTCGCTCTCCATCGCATGCCCTCTTTTTTACAGTGATTCCGTGAGGCAGGCACAGAGGAGACCTGACTCCCATTTCATGGATGGGAAAACTGAGGCAGAGCAGGAGCTGCCCGTCCAGCACCTGTCCACAGCCACACCCTCCCCTCCCCCGGAGCCCTCCACTCACCGGGAGGCCTCCTTCTCCGGGAAGGCCAGGTTCACCAGCTTCACCAGGCTCACCCTGAGGAGGAAACGCGATGTGGTTATGGCCGTGATGAGAACAAGTGGCTGCAGCATCCAGCATTTACCAAATCCTTGCTGCCATCGGCACCAGGGGATTGGGGGGAGGGGGGACCTGGGGGACAAGAGCCGTCACTGTCCTTTGACGGCTCCCAGGTTGGCAGGGAGGCACATGAGGAATCCAGCCGTCATGGTCAGGGAAAAATCGGTGACAGTGACGTGCGCTGGCTGTGATGGACACACGGAGGGGGCGTGTACAGTACATCAGAGTGTCAAAGACGGCTCCCCAAGGAAGAGATGCTCCAGGGGACTTCTGGAGGATAATCTGAGAAGCTCGGGGGAAGGGAACAGGGGGACACTGCAGGCGGGGGGTTGCCTGGCAAAGGCAGAGAGAAAACAGCCCCATATCCTCGGGGAGGGGCCGACGGGACGGAGGCAGCAAGCACGTGCGTGCCGTGGCCGTGGATGAAGCGAGGACAGGGCGTGTGTCCTACGGCGCGGGCTCCGAGAGAAAGACCTCTCTGAGCAGAAGCTGTGCATCATCAATCTGTGGTCGTAGCAGGGCATGTGTCTCTCTAACTTTCATATTGTAAAAAAAGAGCAGTGACCAAAGACTTCTTGCAATTTAATGGTTCTGGAAATGGTGTCCATCTATTTCTTTCCTTTTGTCCCCAGGAACTAGGATGAAGGCTTTAAATCAAGGCAGGCTCACGAACACGGAAGTCGAGTCAGATCTTGGCACAGTTATGCCCACTGTACATGTGCATGTGCAAGCCCACACACACAGGCACGCGCGAGCACACACAGAAGCCCTTCCTGCTCACTTTGCCAGGGCCGGGGCCCGGACCCTAAAATGAGTCGGATCAGATGAAGAGGACCCTGGGCTTCGAGAAGATGGGACTCAACTGAAACGAAAACTGTGAACACAGCACCTACAGCACCTCAAGGAATGGATAACTCTGTCTATTGGAGCCACATCTTGGAGAAGGCCACAGGGCCTTTGCTGGCGGGTGTGTGGTTTGGAAGTTCTGCGAAAGGCTGTCGTCAATAACGAGGTCACAGTGCCCAGTTCCACGGCACGGACCTTCGACATTTCAAAGTGCACGTGACAGGAGTAGCTCAGCAATGCACCTGTACACGCGTGCACACACACACACACTGTTCTCCTCGCACACTCGCACGTCGGACGCTGTAACAGTTGAGGAACGTGAGTCACCTTCTCTCCCACTGCACCAGGATTGCCTATTCCACCCGGGGGACCTTGTGGCCCATCAGCACCTGGAGCTCCAGAGGGTCCTCGGGGGCCAGGGGGACCTGGAGGGCCCTAGGAGAAGAAGAGGCAGTGAGCCTGGACAAAAGGCACATTTTCACCAAAATAGAAACCAGCTGCCACAGCTGGGTCTCAGCGTCCCGGTCACACTTACCATCTGACCCACGTCTCCAGTCTCTCCCTTCTCTCCTGGAGGTCCCGGCAGACCCTGCGGGAGGAATCGGCAGGGCTCAGCAGGCCAGCAGTGCTCCATCCAGCACATGCAGCTTTCCCATCTCCCCCACACGGTGCCAAGCCGAACACCAGAGGCCTCTGCAACGTCCTTCTCAGCGTACAGCTACGTACGAGGGCACCCCCATGGTCCCAAGTCTCGGCATTTGCCCGAGAAGAAACCAGAGACGTCAGCAAAGACTTATGGACACAGGTGCTTACTGCAGTGTCCCATAAAACCTAATGAGCCCACAGCACAGAAACGCTTGAATCAACCACGTCCCCACCATGTGCTGGAATACTACACATTGACGAAAAATCATTCCCTCAAAACTAATAAAAGTGACACGTTCGAAGACTATTGAATGACATTCAACACGACTCGTAATGTAAGATGAAATGGGAAAAGCTGGGTACACCCTTTCCACACACGCGACATGATTGAGATCTTGGGGAGCCAAATAAAATGACACGTGTGCACGTGTGCATGTGAACAAACATGTTTAAGAGGTGTGGGAGTGACATGTGCCCCTGCTGAGAGCTGTCATTCTTAGGTAGTAGGGTTAGAAGTCACTTTTGTTTTGTTTTCTTATAATTTGTCAGTATTTTCCAATCTTTCCACGATAAGCATGGAAATAAACGTCACTGGTTAGGAGAAGAAAATACAGGCACGTCTAGAATTAGGG
Organism: Equus asinus; assembly: GCF_041296235.1. NCBI lineage: Eukaryota > Metazoa > Chordata > Mammalia > Perissodactyla > Equidae > Equus > Equus asinus. The sequence goes on from NC_091799.1 coordinate 12,310,893, forward strand.
GAATTTGCAGCATTTCCAATTGGATGGGGAAACCCCGGGAGATCTGCAGCTTAGTCTGTTTCCCCATTCTCAGAGACAGGAGGGGAGGGGACGGGAGGGGGTAGGAAAGGACGGGATGGAAGGAGAGGAGAGGGAGAGGAGGGGAAGGCCCAGCAAAGACGCAGGAACCATCTGAGGCAGACCAGCTGCTAGTGTGCAAACTCTGCAGTTACCTGCAGCCCCACGGGCCCGGGGGGGCCAGGAAAACCTCTCGGACCTTCGTCACCTTTCTGCCCGAAAAGGCCCTGCTGGCCACGAGGACCTGGCTCTCCGTCAGCTCCCTGCAGGGACATAATTGAGCCATGGGTGAGGAGCGGTTCGTGGGTCACACTCGCTCGAGGGGTTCAGGATGTCCTGAGGGTCCTTAACCCCAGATACTCACGGAGGGGCCTGGCTGTCCGATGGGGCCTTGGGGACCGGTAGGCCCAGGTGGACCCTGTGGGGAAAACACAGAGACACAGTTGCTCCCTGAATCACAGCGAGGCTAAGGGAGAGGGGCTGTCAGCACCGGGGGCCATGGTCCAAGGTCATCAGCTCAGTCCCCACGTGTGGCCGTCACAGGAAGGAATGCCAAGCACCAGTGCAAGCTATGCTGCAGGCTCTGGAATTGGCAACGCTCTCATTCAACCCTGAGCATGTCGGCGCAGGTGGTAGGGGTGGCTGCCACCAACCTCCCACTGGAGGCCACGGTGCATCACCTTAGCTCCCGCCACGCACCACGACATGGGCCCCAGAGGCCCCATTTTAAAAACGAGGATCGAGATCACGCAGCTCATCCGTGGCTGGGCTGGGGCCTGATTCCAGAGTCTGTGCCTGGCACCCTAACACTCTGCACCCATGTGCCAACAGCGCGAGAGGGAGCCGGGCAAACTGGGCACCACTGTCCTCGGCAGCCTGACCAGCACTGGGCTGGAGGCCCCAACAGGGACGCCATCACTAACTGCCTGGGACTAGAAAGAGCCGGTGCAAAGGCCCGGCTGCACAGCAGATCAGATGCATCCCCCAGCCACGGGGAGGGAGCCGGCAGCCCAGTGACAGGGCTTTTGCAGAACATACTAGTGTTTCTGAGCAGATTGAAAAGGAAAAAAACGGGAAAATTCAGAGGTGTTTGGTCACAGTGCTGCTTCTGTCATCAGAGGTGGTTATGTCTGTGGATCCGAAAACCTCAAGGATAAAAATGCTCAGTTTGCTTTGTTTTACAAAGTCTGTGAATGCTTCCTGTATGCTGGCTAATGCAGGACTTGCTCACAGCTGCAGACATACACAGATACACATCTGCACGCATGCGTCTGTGTACACACACGTTTGCACAAGCACGTGCACACGCACACACGAGACTTTAACAGGAAAGAAGACCCCTCAGCGCGTCCTGTCGGTTGTTGGTTATGACTGTGGTTATATTAACAACAGTTATCAGTGTCGCAACGACTGTGCCTCACGCCAGGCACGTGGCCCCCCTGCCATCGGTGGCCCTGCCCGCTCGCCCAGATGGCCCCTTACCTGCTCGCCTTTGTCCCCCTTGCTGCCCTTCTGTCCCGGCTCCCCGATCTCTCCCTGCGGAAAGACATGGAAGATTCATTAGACAGCCCAATCACCGTTCGGATGTTATCTGCTTCCCATAATTAATTTTTCTTGGAGATTAAGAATAATCTTCGTCTCCAGGGGGCCGTATAACTTTCCTAAGAAGAAACGTTTTCATGTATTAATTTGATTTCCTTTTTTCATATGAGAGCTAAAAGGAACGAGGCCTTGATCTTACGCTATGTAGAATTTTAGTAGATCTGAAAATGTGGTAGAAATCATAATGAAAATATTTACTCTGCTTGTCAAATTGGATGACATGACCATGCGATAATAGACGAGTCAATTACCGGGCTCCCAGAGAAGTTATTAAAACCTCTCTGGTGCTTCGCTCTGCAGGGCTATCTGCCACCCTGAGAGGCAAGGCGTCCTCCACGCAGAGGTGACAGAGTCGGAAATGTCACTGGAGAGTCACCATAAATGGAAAGCGAAAGAGCTAAATTTCATTGTCTTCATTAAATCCAAGCTAGTGCAGTAACAGCATTAGAATGATAAAGCACGCGCTAATGAAAGAGTGCCTTGATAATTCAGGGGAAGACATTTAAAAATAGATACTGAGTCAAACCTCATTAATTCAGGCCCCAGATTCGGAATTTGAAAGGACTCAGGGGGAGCAGGGAGCATTTTCCTTCGCTCTGGCTCCTAAGAGCAACGTCAAAACGACGACAAGAGAGGAAAGCGGTTCTCATCTATTAGCACCTACTTGTGAGCTACTGCGGATCAAACTCTAACACCGGGAGGGCAGAGCGGGCACGGGGTCACTCTGCCACCTGAGCCCCTGTGTCGCCCACACCCCTCTGTTTAAAATGACCGGCCGGCGCTGGCCAAGTGTGGCCGTGTACCCTTCGAGCTCAGGCGGACAGCTCCCAAATCTCCTTACCTTATCTCCATCTTCTCCAGGGGGGCCCACAGGGCCCGCTGGACCAGGGAGCCCCACAGGACCCTGGAGACCATCTCGGCCGGCTGGGCCTTGGGGACCTTTCTCGCCCTAACAAGGAGAGAAGAAGCCAGGTCAAACGCAGCTCCATTGTGGGAACATCCCACCGCCAGCTCGTCGCCTCAGAGAGGGGCTCCCGGGTGGGGAGCCAGCAGTTCTTGGGGAGCGACCATCACCACCGTCTTTGTAGCAGTTAGATCCTAAGTTAGCATGAGGGAAGGTATCTCAGGGAAAGGAAGCCACATTGTAACTACATATGGCCCTGATTCACTGATCTCTGTGAGCGTGTTCTAGCCTGCACACAGCCCGGATGACTAAGCACCTCTCGCTTTTACAAAATACACGATCTGCTGGTTCTAGGACTCCTGCTCACGTGTGTCTCCCAGCTGTGATAAGACGATAACTTTGTTCTCCCCAGGAACATGACGCCCTCCAGAAAGAAAAACTCTGCCTCGGTACCCATCACAAATAACAGAAGAAAGAGGTAATGTGGCACCCTGAAGTTCGTCACACCGGAGGGTCGACGTCCCTAACCCCCCTCCTTCCCTGCCCATCTCCCCTATATAACCGCCTCAAGGTGCTGTATCATTCAAGATGGTTCTTCAGGACACAGTCCGCCATCTCCCGAAGGTGCTGGCTAACCGTACAGACTTTCCTCTCTCAGCCACTGGCTCGTTGGCGACTGATTGGCACCGGATTGCCACGAGCAGAAGGAGCCCCTTTGTGGCCAGTTACATCTTCACAGCCCTAACGGGTCTCAGCCAGGTGCACTGAGAGTGACTCTGAGCCGCGACCCGTTCCACCCACTTCCTGTGCATCAGGGCTTTTAATCTGCGCCCATCCTAGGAAGGGCTACTCTTTTACAGATGGGGAAACTGAGGCACGGCTTGTGAGCAGTAGAGCCAGGATTCCAACCCAGCCAAACAGATTCCTGAGCCTGTTCTGGGGATCATCGACGCCTAGAGACCAGGAGGGCCTGAGCTCCAGGCTCCACAACTTTCTGACTCTCAGTGCTCTGCAAGCACCCTTCCTGCCGAACACATGGATCTGCTTGTTGGAGATGCACGGAACAGATGCACAGAATGAGGGTGTGCACACCGGGGAGACGGCTCGGAAGGGAAAGTGCACGTTCAGTGTCTGGATCTAACCGCGGCCAGCATCTGCTCCTACGTCACTGCCCCATCTTCTCTTCTCCTGCCTGCAGGATTCCCTTCTTGGTCCTCAGTTTAGTTCCTCCTGATGTAAATTCTTCCCTAAGTAAGCCAGGAGACGCCCAGGCTGACTGTGGCTCACGTGGAACCTCCCCGTTGGACATTACTGGTCAGGCCGGCAATGCTTGGAGACACATGGCCTCTCCTCGGCCTCCTCTGCTCTCTGGAGTGATTCTGGGAGATGGACAAGCTTTTAACCAGATGGTGCAACTCTTGAGAGGTTACTGCTCAAATATTTACTCTCTCCAAACAACAATCTTGACCATTTCCAATCAAATTTGTGTGCACTCCACATGCACTGAGTGCCCGACAGGAGTCAGGTCTCTGGTGCAGAATTCAGCGGAATTGATGGCTCGTTGGACATGATCAGATGCTGTCAGGATTGCCTGTGACATCCTGAATGCATTCTGGACGGCATGGATGCTCCCAACATGGTTTCAGCGGGGAGTTCTTGCACCAGGAAGGCGACCAGGGCCTTCTTTCTACCCAGGAGCCTCGGAGAGCAAAACCCACAAGGAAAACTAGGTCCTTCCAACAGGAATCCCTCAGCTCAGGCATCCTAACTCCATTGGCGGTGTCTACGCTGACATTTGCTCGTGCCCCCAGAGCTCAGGCTCATTCTGACATTCTGAACTTGGAAGGGAAGTTTGAACTACAATTTGTCTCCACGGCTCTTTAAATGCGGGGCCGGTGGGAGTTTGCAAAATCCTGCAGCAGAACCTACGGGGTGGGTCGGGCCAGAGGATGTCAGGCAGTAGGGGGCATTTCGTGAGTTATTGGGAGAAAGGAGCTTGGGGAGGGGCTGGCTTCCCAGGAGTGTCTAGACAAGAAGGACACTCCATAATCCCCTTCATGGGAACCAAGACTGGGGCAGGTTCAAGACTCCATCCCCTACCCCTGAGCTCTCACAAAGCTTCCACACTCGGGTTCACTGAGACGATGGTTGTCGGGGGTCCAGGAAGAAGCTTCTCATCGTCCCATCACATCTCTTCTCCATGCTGCCCCCAGACCAACAAAGGAAGCACCCATCCCAAATATCCATCTTCCTCATAAAAAGACCAGCCACAGGCTTGGGCCAGCAGGGAGGGGCTGTGGCCCATCCACACGTGGCCCCCAGAGCCTGGGCCAAGACCAAGGCCGAGGGCACATTTGGACACACACTGTCTCCGGCCCCTCCCTCTGTCTGCACACGCAGATGTGCAGGTGTGACAGGCTGAGCCTGCCCAGGATCCACCCCGAGCAGACAGCGAGCTCAGGCGACTCGCTGGAAGAAGCTGGCTGACACTGGGAACCCGCCCCTTGGACCTCAGTCAAGACACCTGAGGACACACATGCTTCCCTGGAGGACAGCTGCAGACTTCACTCACCACCCCCGGCCTGCAAACACCCAGGGAAACAGCCATGGGAGGGTCAGCACAGGGCCGGGGACAAGGCTGCATGTGGGGGCCCTCAGCGCCTCCGAGGCAGTACTTACAGGAGCTCCTTTCTCCCCAGCTGGCCCTGGAGGTCCCTGGGGCCCAGGTCTCCCTGGAATTCCGATGGGCCCAGCAGCACCGGCTGGACCTCTCTCCCCTGGAGACCCCTAGGGTGGGACAAGAAGATGGCTCATTTCAAAGGCTCTCAAACTGCCTGGATAGCATTTCCTAAATCACCACTTAGTCACACCACTCACCTCTCACTCTAGAGCCCCCAATAGCTCCCCAGGGCCCTCTGCAAGCACAGCTCAGCATTTGAGGCTCTGTGTTTCTGGCCCCTCTTAGCTCCTCCCCTCCCGTAAATTCCAAGCACACACCTGCCCCTCAGAGGGTCTGAGAACACATCCTCCTTAAGTGCTCGCTTGAAGGACCCCCCCCAGGAGCTCCCTCTCCCCTCTGGGGTCTGCCTGCCCGCAGAGAGCTCACTTTCTGCCCTGCTCCTCCACGCTGTACGTTTTACAGGGGAGGCTCCGCCCCTGGAGCACTGCTGACCAGTGGGATTCCGGCCTAATTCTAGGGGTCAGCAGGGAACGGCCGCTGTTACCCAGGGTGTCGTCCTGCACCCGGCCTCTCTGCGAAGGACAGGCGACACTTTCATTTCCACCTGACTTCTCTGTCATCATTTCTCTCTCAAATGGCCCATAGTTCAGTTGGGGGAAAGAGGGTGTTATCTTGCGCCCACTTTCACAATCAGCCAGGGGTCAGGGCAGCTCCCGCAGCCCCACATCCATGCGGCTGAGCAGGGGCTGTCACTTGAAGGGCGAGGGAAATAAAGCAGATGTTCCATTTCCATAAAGGGTGAGCCAGGAACAGGGGTCCGTGGGCGTGCCTCCCGGGAGCGGGGCAGCCTCCTCATGTGCCCCCGATTCCTCCAGACCACAGCGGAGGGTCTGGGGACACTGCACTTCAGCCTCTGAAAGCTGGCATCTCGAGGTTGGGAGGGTCATTTAGTTTCACAGGCGCACAGGCAGGAACCCGTCGACCCTGCAGGCTCACTGGCCTTGGGCAGCTCTGGGCACGTGACAGCCGACCATAGATGGAGAATCCACGCTTACAGGCCACGGAGATCTGTGTCTGTTCCCTTTGGGGCTGCTCCTGGCCCAGACCTGCACTAAGCATGTCAGCGGCTCCCTGCTCCTCCACCAGCACCCCGGGACCACTCAGCCCTCCCTCCAAACTGCCCAGCTCTCCAGTTCCTCATGCAACCTGCCCCTTGGGCCCTTCGTCACCCTGGCTGCCAGCTCAGGATACACCGGCCACATCCCCCCAAGTCCGCCTCCTCCACCCTGGCCATCCTAGGACCACGGCGGGACTGGGGCAGCCGTGCGAGCTCTCCCAGGCCCTGAGACCCCCTGATCTTGCCTGCAGAGTAGGTTTTGAGGAAGAGGATGGATAAAAGGCTTGTGTGGAGCCAGGACCACTCACCGCGGGGCCTGGTGGGCCTGGGGGGCCTTCGTTGCCTTTCAGTCCAAGCGCTCCCTGAGAAGCAATGAGAACGTGGTCAGGGGCACCGTGGGCTGTGCACTGTCAACTCCGTCCCCCGCCTGGCTCCTCACTCACCACTGGACCAGGAAGCCCTCGGTCCCCGGGGAAGCCGCGTAATCCTGGAGGGCCATCTTTCCCAGGGAGGCCAGCGGGGCCTGGGTCACCCTGAAATCAGAGTGCAGATTCGTTTCCGAGCGATGTCCAAGACCAGGGTTTACGGGGAGCTGGGGCAGGCCTTCTCTTCCAGCTCCCTGCGGGATCTAGGTTGGAGCAGCCCCAGTGCCTGACTTTGAAGGAGCCTCTGAGTCTTGACTGGACTCCTTCACGGGCAGCTCCATGCACTGGAGCGCGGCTCGAGCTCACAGCTGGGGCGGCTGGCTCTGTGCATGCTCCGGGGACAGACTCCACCTGTGACCCTCCAGCCGTGCTCCATGGAGCCCCAGGCCCCCTCAAAGTCCTTCGGGGCCACAGTGGGCCGAGCGGGAGCTGAGGGCCAGGCAGCTGCTCCACCTCACATCTACCTTTTCCAGACACTTGGGGCTCCTCGTAAGCCTGCGCTCTGATAAAAGAACCGGCGGCCACAGCGTTGGAAGTGTTGCCCTGAATGGACTCGCCACTCAAGACTCTTATCTTGAAACCACATTTTCTGAACAGATGCTCCATCTGAGCATATTAAAGGGACATTAAAGCTTTGATATCTCGCAGAATTTTCTTTGGGGTCCAACATGAGAGCATGGGGGTCTCCAAACCAGCATGTCCGTGGCCTCCTTGCCAATCTCGGAGCTCTCTGTGTGACTGGGATATACGCCCACGTCCACGTCTGTATCTATGTAGTATAGACACGGACACACACGCATGTTTTTCAAATACATATACATGCATTCAAGTACATATATGCATATATAGACACACACGTGTGTAACTTTTGCAATATTTCTTTACTGGCTCTACTGTACTATTTTTCAAGTTTACTCTCTCACGTGAGGTCGAATAAAAGGCTGGAGAGCTTATATTCCCTGTGTCTCTAACTGAAAAGTTGAAAAGGGCAGGACTAGCCATTTTTATGCTAATGCACAGGAATTACACCACTGACCTGGGGCTCTCGGGCTGGGCTGGGGGAGAAGCTTCTCGAGGAACAGAGGGGATGCAGAGCTGCCCCGGGAGGCAGGATATGAACGCATCTTCTTCTATTTTTAGTTATTTATTCTTTAGCTTCTTATGGTGGGGAATTTTTAAAAGAGTCCCTTTCTGCTCAACTCATTTTACTGTCAGAGTGTGTCCTGCATGTGGGGCAGCAGGTGGGGAAAGAGCCGGCGGCAAGACGGGGCCCCGGGCAGGTCATCCCAGCCCTGTCACATCTACCCGAGTGGCGGGTCAGCTCAAGCCGTCTTTCAAATCAAGCCAAAGGGGGGCTAAGTTCACAGTCTGAGGAGTGGACTGGCACGAAGAGCATCATTTGAGAAATCATCCATTCATGAGAAAAAAGGAAGAGAAAACACACCCTCGAAGCATCAGAATGATCCCTTAGCAACAGTCGGCCTGGCAGGGAGGTCGAGGAACTCACCTTTGTCCCTTCTTTTCCGGCAACGCCTGGGAGCCCCTGTTCACCAGGGGGGCCCGGGGGCCCAGGGTGGCCACGTTCACCCATTGGACCAGTTTCTCCCGTGGGACCCTACAGGGAAATTCAGCGTTAGCCATGAGATATTTTCAAAGGACGTGTGAGGGAGGGGCCCCCTCTTTCTAAATCTAAGGAGGGGCAAACGGGTCCCTGTGTGCCCACCAAACCTCCACGTGGCTCTGCACGTTTTCTCCTTCCAGTAACAATCCAGAAAGGGACAGACCAAAGCAGGCTGGGTCCTGCTGATAGCCAGTGCCCCGCCTGGCCCCATGATGTGCTGGTTCTCTGATGAAGTGGGCAGGCCCGCGCTCCCGGGATGTCGTGGGAAATGAGTGCAGCGAGGGGTGGCTTGCAGCGAGGGCCGTGAGGGTCAATATCCTATTTACCGCTACATTAGGTGTGAACTTTCTAAGGAAAGGGTGACGGCTGCCCGGTTGTGTTGCTCTGGGCCATCAGTCCTGGCTGCAAGCCTGTCCTCTCATTGATAGCCTCTCGGTTAGGACAGGAGGCCTGTGGGCCCTGACAGGATCCAGCTGCAGGATGAGGTTGCCGTGGACACCAACAGCAGGGAAAAGCAGACACAGCTGGTCCCCGCCCACGGGGTGGAAGCCAAACTCCTGAGCTGGCCCGGGTCTGGGCCCAGCCGCCTCACGGGCCTCAGCAGCCATCTCTGCTCTGCCTGCTTGGTTCCTGCTAGGTGTCCAACAGCTCATCCCCTGTTCTCTCCATCTGGTTTCCCATACAGAGCACCTCTCCTAGTGTTAACAAGCACTTAGGACTCAGGATTCTCTGCACCCACACCTTCAGAATCCTGGGGGAAGTGACACCCCAAGCCATGGTCCTGTCTCCCATGTGGGCAGGTGACACAGGATGACCAGTGAAACCCAGGGATGCAGCATCTCACCTGCGGGCCGACCACACCCGGGGGGCCCGGAGGGCCGGTCTTGCCTTGGAAACCCTGTGAAGAGAGAGTGGTCAGGCTAAGACAGCCGAAGCGGCCCATACTGCCACCGCCCGCTGTGGCCTCAGGAGAGGGCCCGTGCCCGCCCCCCGACTGCGCCTCGAGTAGCAGATGTTCCAGATTTCAGGTGAGAAGGTCCATTTCTCTTGTCCCTTTTTTGCCTTAATTTCATGAAGGTAATGAACCTGGACAAGTTAGTCTCACTAGCTGCTTTCCACTGCTGTGTTTTCATTCTGAGAAATATATTTTAAAAGCGCTAATCTTTATGATGCCACGAAGCATTCATTTTCCGAGCAACCTGGTCCCATTTCTCAGCCACCGGAAGTGAGACTTGGGAGCTACTCCTGGGCTGCTAGTCCTCAGTGACTTTGTGGTGACTGTCCTGCTCGTGTCGCTGATGTCTCTGATGCACGACAGGAGATTTTCCCAGCATGCTCCTCTGTCCTTATTGAAATCGGGAAACAGTGAGGACATGCTGCTTTCATAACCCGGGAGCTCGAATGTATTATTAGCTTGACTTAACAGGCATTTCTCTTTCCTGCTTGGTACGCTGGCATGTGTGTACCAGCCCTGCTTCACTTTGAGTATCGGCTTCTCTGCACACACTCTCCTTCAAGGAGAAAGCCAATGGTAAAGCAACGCGAGCTTAATTTCCGGGCGCATCCACAGAGCACGGCCCGTGCCAACGGGGTGCCATCTGCAGGTGCCACGTGACCCGGGGAGATGCACAGATGTTACACCCCGGAGGCCTCTAGCGGAAACTTGAGAGTCTGGAGAGGCAAGTGCTGGCTTCAAGGCCACAAGCAGACTCGGAGGGGAGAGGACCTGCCGGTGTGGCCAGTGAGTGAGGGCAGCTCACTGCTCCCCTGTAAGGACGACCAATGTGCAGGCACTGACACTGCGCTGAGCCGCTGGACCATGCCAACTTGTGGTGGATTCACCTTCTCTGAAAATTCCAGGAGAGTTCGCTGCTTTAGGCTCGGCTGAGTTGCAGGCCGTAGGCTAGAATGGCCATTTTTAATGCAGTATTCTCTGTGGGCAGCATTTACAGGGTCAGAGACAAGGGCGGTGGACAGGTCGAGGGCATCCTGGCTCAGCGGGCCAAGGTGGAAATGCCCCAGTGGAGGCAGGAGCCTGAGAATACGGCAAGAAAGGCCCCTGTTCGGTCCATGCACAGCGGCTGAGGATAGATTCGTCTCCGCCCCTTGCTGAGAAATGGGCTTGGGGCTCACATTCCTCTGTGCTTCCACTTTCTAAAGAGAGGACAAAGCCAGCACCACAGGGAAGACGTTCTGGAGGGCGCGTCTGGACTCCTCATGGAGGAGACGTCCTCCCCGGTGGTCTACAGATGGGAGCGGGGGCCTGTGTCTGGGGGGCGGCCGGGCGTGGCAGAGGGAGTGGGAAGGAGCTGGAATACTTCCCCAGCAAAGACAAGCAGCTTCATTATCTTGCCAGCCTCTTTCTGGAGTAACTCAGAGGGAGAAGAGCTCCCACTGTGCAAAACCTTCCATCTCGTCTCCTCGGAAAGGCGTTAGAGAAACACACGCAGCCCTCAGACGGAAGGCTTTCATCTCTCTCCATAAACAAAGAGCAAAGTGATCGCTTATCGGGCACCGCGCCGTGCGGCAGGGCACCGGGCGGGAGGAATTAAAAGGCTTCATCACAGCAAACCAGAGACAAAGGGACTCTTTTTTAAAGCAGGCACCAAGAATATATTAAATATGGCCTTCCGAATCTTGTCTCAGGCGGTGACTGCTTTTTCTGTGAGTCCTTCAGAGGCCTTTGCCCACGTGGAAACTGGCTGCAGAGACGAAGGGGCCTTTCCGTCAACCTCCCCGGGTCTGGTGACAAGGAGGTCACCAGACACTGTGAGTCCCCAGCTGTCTGAAGCCTGGAGCCCCAAGGTCACAGACGTGCCCAAGGTCACAGGCGTGCCCATGCCGTTCCCCGTGACATGCCTACAGTGGATACAGCACGAAGCTGGGCCAAATTCCAAATAGCTCACAGGACGGGGAAATGATCACATTTCTGATAAACGCTTTTTCCTCCAGCTAAAAACATTCGAGTCCTTTAACATGCAGAGGACAAAGTCTGTAAGGGGCATTTCTAAAGGGAAGGACAAGGTCGAAAGGAGCCTGTGATGGCAAAGCACTGACCACGAGCATAGCTGTGCACCCAAACTCCAGACGACCAGCCACCTGTCTTCGTTACCATGAGAGAAGAAGGTGAAGGAGCCCACTGTCAGCCCCGCGGCAAAGGACCGGAACGGACACGGCTGGGGGTGCAGCAAGGCCCCGTCCCTTCTCTGGGGGCTTCATGGCATGAAATCACCAGGCAACACAAACCTTTCCAACCACTTTTCCAATTCGAATGCACGTACTTCAAGCTGGGTCACACTCAGAATTATTCTGGAGAAGGGAAGGTTGGCTGCACAAGGTTTCGCTATGCCAGTGGCATTTTGTTTGGGTTGCAATGGTTTTACTTGTGACCTTGGAGCAAAGTTGCCGGGACAGCCTTGAAGCTGGCCCCCGCCTTCTGCACACAGACGTCACAGGTACCACTGGCCTGCACGGGGCTCTCCCCAGACAGGCCTCGCCCCAAGTGAGTGAGGACGGCCGGACCTCAGGGCCCTTCCCGAGGCTGAGCGCTCTCTCCCAAGCCGACGGGGCAGGGCTGAGGGAGAGGCCAGGCCAGCCCCCGCCCCCCAGAACCAAGCACTCACGGTCTCGCCTCTCTGTCCAGGGTGTCCTGGCAGCCCATCCTTGCCCGGAGGACCCTGAAGAGAGAAGCGAAGGAAAGAAGCTTCATTCAGTTCTGAGAAGCACACGCCTTTGGGATTTAAGCCCACACCAGGCAACAAAAACTAGAATTTCATTTCAAAAGTAATCACGCAACAGTCATGGCGACAAAGTCCTGCGTGGGGCCTGGCACCAGCACATCATCTCCGCGAACCCCCACAAGCTCCCTGAGGGTCACACTGCTGTCACCCTCATCTCTCAGGAGGAGAAACTGAGGCAGGGAGAGGTCAGTCAGCTCCCTGAGGTCCAGCCAGTGGGAGGCGCAAGTGGCACCAGGACCCGGGCCTGTCTGGCTCAGGAGTCAAACTCCTTCCTAACCGCTGTCCTCCAGGGCTGCCCGTTAGGCAACAGTTCCCGTTGCCAGGTGTTTTTCATTCTAGAAGGGTGTTAGAGGAAATACATTGTATCTGTTGTGAGTTAAATTGTGTCCCCTAAAAAGATCGGTTCAAGTCCTAACCTTGGAACCTGCAAATGTGACCTCATTTGGAAACATGTTGTTTGTGGATGAGGTCACCCTGCACTGGGGTGGGCCCTCATCCAATGACTGGTCTCCTGATAAAAAGAAGAGATCTGGAGACACAGAGAGGAGACGGCCAGGTGAAGACGGAGGCAGAGCTCAGGGTGCAGCGTCTATAGGCCAAAGGTTGCCAGAAGCCACCACCAAAGCTGGGAGGGCTCATGGGACAGATCTTCCCAGAGCCCCCAGAAGGAACCAACTCTGCCGACCCCTTGATCTTGGACTTCCGGCCTCCAGAACTGGGAGACAGCACATTCCGCTGTTTTAAGGGGCCCAGTTAGTGGGAATTTGTTACGGCACTCCGATCGTACCCAGGCAGAAAACAAGGACGGTGTAAATGAGGACGGGGTCCTTGCTTCCACAAAGCGGCTTTCTCCAGCCAGGGTTCCCCCACAGCCTCCCTCCTTCCTGTGCCCGCTGTGAGGGGCCGTGTGGAGCCCCTGGGAAAAGACAAGCACCTCCAGAGGGGCCAAGCCAAGCCGCCCAACCAGGAAAATGGGTTACTTACAGGGGGGCCCTTTGGTCCAGGAAACCCCGTGGGTCCTTGGGGTCCGTTGGGTCCCTAGGGACAGAAAACGGCCAGTTTGAGGAAGACATCCTCTCCTCGCATGTGGGAGCCTGGCAGCTCCCAGGACCTTGTCTTCATTTATTCCAGCCCCCGCCCTCACTGATCCGAAAAAGAGGTCCAGTCAGGGGCGCCGAAGAGGCCAGGTCCCAGAGCAAGGTCCCTCGGGGCAGCATGGGGCTGAGGATCCAATTTCCCGACATCTCAGCCACTCTCAAAACCCAAGACCAGGGCCAAGGGGATGGGGCCATTGTCTTCAACCAGCAGAACGCTCGACTCCCAGGGAAGGCTACCACTGACCCACCTTCAGATTTTAGGAAACCCTCTCCTTCAGCGGGGTCAAAAGCAGGCCTCCCTCTCCTCAGCCCACCCCAGGAAGAACTGGGGAGGGGACACATAAGGCAGCCTGCTTTCCTGAGGATGTTCACAATGGCCCCGGTGTTCATGATGCTCACCCGTTCACCTGGAGGGCCGGCCGGACCATCACCTCCAGAGTTGCCCTAGGGAGAGAGAGAGCGGGAAAGGCTTGTTACTCAGTGCCTTTGTACTACTGTGATTTTTGACGAGAAGACTCTGGCCCACGACATCATCAGAACTTCAGGGTCACATCCCACAGGTGCACACTGCTCTACACCACCCAGATTCCCAGCCAAGAGCAGAGAGCACTAGCTGCTGATCCGTGGCCCCCCAAGGTCGCCTGTTCCCTAGCCACTGCACGCTATCACTGATATCAACCGGGCTGTGACATTTGCCGGAGGAGAAGAGTCTCCCGCAGCGGTACAAAGACTGCGGGGCAAACAAGAAATGCGTCAAAAACTCACAAGAAGACAGGACACAGGGATCTGTTCCAGGGCCCACCCGACACGAGGCCGTAGCTGTGCCGTGACGTTATCACCTCCGGCAGGTGAGTGTTAAGTCGGTTTATGGGGGACGCGCCATGCACCCCAGAGCTCAGCACAGAAGAACGGATTGCAGCTTCCAGGGTGGGACATCGGGTTAGCCGTGGGGCAGGCCAGCTCTGCACCTCGGCCAACCAGAAGGCCCCTCTCCTTGGTGGGAGCAAACTTTGGAACTACATCCTGGACAGGGCAGGAAGACCCTGCCTGGCTGAGGCTGTTTCTACACTGCCAGTCGGAGGAGTTTGTGCCAAAGACCCTCGGATGAGACGAGAGCATGGGTGATTCAAGCTCAGGCACTCACCCACGGCAGAAAGAACTTTCTTTAGGTTCCTGGCAAAGATTTCTCTGCAGTTCCCAAGAAGAGAAATAAGCCCTGCCCACCAGAGCCGGATGGGACATTTGTCCAAAGTCCAGCCAGTCCTGGCCTCTTAGGGCCACGGGGCTGTGGACTTGAAAGTTCCAATGTGGGGTGGCCGGTCTGCCCCTGCCCTGCAGGGAGCCACAGCCATGTGGTTCAACACGATCTAAGTCATCCAAGGCTGCTGGGGGACCGGCTCCTTCTTAAACACTCCCAAGAAAACATCTTTCTTTTTTTTTTCAAATGAAAAAGGCCACGGATCCCGTTCAGGTGCTTGGCTTGCAACTTTGGTTCCGGCCACAGAGGAGACCAAAAACGTACCTTGGGGCCAGGCTTCCCAGTGATGCCCCGGGGGCCTCTTTCACCCCGCGGACCCTGGACAGATGGGAGAGAAGAAAGGTCAGCTCTAATCCTCCAGACTCCTAGAGACCTCCTTCCCCTCCCACCTGGCATGCGCCCTACAACGTGCTCCCGATTCTGGAAGGCGGCCCTTAAGCCAAAGGGTGGTTACCGTTGGGCCTCGTTGTCCCCGTGGTCCGGGCTTCCCAGGTGTGCCCTAGAGTCAGAGAAGAAGGGGCCTGGTCAGTCACTCTAGACAAACCTGTCACTGCCTGGGTGGCGGCCCTCTCCTGGCTCATGGAGAGACCGCTTGACATCAGAAGCTAGAAGGACCAATCTTCTTATTTTTGTTTTAACGGGCGATTTCTCAGGGTGAGAGAATTCGCTGCGCAGTCAATACACAGAGCTTCGTATTCCTGCACAAGGCCTGTTGAGACCCAATTTCCTTCCTGCAGCCTGACAGATGTTTACCACTGTTATCTGGTTTTCGCTCCTCAAAGGATCTCACCTCCCTCTCCCCTCCTCTCTCCAGCCCTCCCTCTGCATCTCTCTCTGCCTCTCTCTCACAGCAGGGGAGGAAATCATTATTGCAAGAAAAGAGAAGAAAGTCAACCCCTTTCATACATAATTTACTTTTGCTACAGTTAAGAATATTAGCCATTAAATTTTCAACAGGCTCTGAGACGAGCAAACTTGCAATTTAATATATAAATCATATATATATGATATATGAAACCCCAGAGTCGTTTGCTTTTCTTCTAATAGAATCTAGACTCCTTTTTCTGTTGCTTGTTGTTTTGCATTTTCCAAACCACAGAAAACAAATGCACCCTGTTTTGTTTTTTTTTTCCGAAGCAAAGATATAATAGCTGGTAAATGCAATTCAGCTGCAGCATGTGGAAGTAAGGGACTGAGGGCGGCCCCTGCATCCCCACTTCTCGGCGCATTTTCTGGAATTTTATTCTGCTTCCTAATGATAAAGCCAAGATGGATCTGATAAATTTGCTCTCACCGTCTTTCATTCATTGGCTGCCAGAATCAAAATTGCTTTCCCGAGTCTCGCATTTTGAAATGAATTTAATAAAACCGCTCATGATGATGAGGTAATTAGCTTCCTTTTTAACAACGTACTCTGGTTCCACTGCTTTAATTATACGGCAATATCTTTTGGCTTCAAATAAATATTTGCATACAAAAATTAATGAAACATCTGCTTTCTTCAAATGATGGACTTTTACCCATGGAGACACCAGGACCGGCCCTGGTTACTTCTTGGTCTTTGTGGGTGCGTGCAGCTGCCAGGTTTCCTCACGCCCACCCTCCACCAAAACCCACCCGCTCGGCCCTGACCTAGCACCACCAGGACGCGGACTGTCGTAGTCTTGCAATCTAACTAACCGCGCCCGAGGCACAGGGAGCAGAAGGGAGCCCCAGCCGCAAATTCCGTCTGGGCCGCCAGGGTGGCACCTTGCCCACCAGTTTTCTTGGTAAATGAACCCAAGCCAGCGCTTCGGGTCCCGGTGACTGACTGTTGTACAGAAAGTGCCCTCACCCGCAGTCTCCTTAGCGAAGTGCCGTGAGCACCTGTCCTCGCGTCCTCACGGGGAAGGCACAGGCAGGCCCAGAAATATCTCACTTTAACCGAGAAACCAAATGCAGGTGGGAGGCACTTCGGGTTGCCGGTGGTGTTTTACAGGGCTTGGCTCTTCCTGGGCGGTCACGCCCAGTGTCCTAGCACCTAAAAGCATCCATCTGACCAGAATATCCAAAAGGAGACTAAAAAGATCTCTGTGGAGGAGTACAGCCCACCTGCTCTCTTCCTGTTCACTCCCCACCCAGGGACCAGAGCCACTTAAAGCATCTCCCATCGTACTCCCCCGAGGAAACCCTGCAGCGGGTCCCCACCACCTTGGGATAAAGAGCTGGCCCTGAAAGAGCACAAGGCCCCTGCCAGGCTCTGGTGTCGCCACCCCCTCCTGACAGCCGCATCCCTTGCCCAGGCCTTGGCTTGCACAGCTCAGTCACACACCAGCCATCCGTCCCTTCCTCTCTCTTCCTCCCCCACCACAGCCCTGTCCACCCTCCCCACCTCACCTGTCCAGCTTCTGTCCCTTCGTCATGTCCCACAGAATGTCACTGCCCCCAGGAAGCCTTCCCTGACTGCCCGGGTTAGGCTCTGGTTCCTGTGAAAACTCTACCTGATTCACCCTGCCCTCTTTCCTCACGCTCATCACTCTTGAGAGCCGGTCGCCAGGTACCCTCCCTGGACGGCAGGGGCCCCAGGGCCGGGGGCTCTGCAGGCACTTTAGGAGCATTTGCTGTCACCAAATGAAACCCCAGCCACTCTGAATTCCAAAGCCAAGGGCAAGATGAGGACAGCCACCCCAGTGGTGCTTGGGGGCTCATCAGGTCCCCGAGGCTCAGAGGACGAACCCGTGTCCGGATGCTTTACTTGGTGGACCAAAGAGGACAGGCCCCTCTGCAAGGACCCAAGCGCCCGGCCCCCTGCGGACAGCTGTCAAACTGCGAAGGGCCAGCCCAACTTAGCGGCCCCCATCCTTCGTCACTCGCCAAGCTTGGTAGAAAGCAGTGCCATCATCAAGGAAGTCGCCCCAGTATTTCAACAGTTGGTTGTGCAGTGACAGCTGCTCTCGGCTCCTGAACAGGAGGCTCGGGTTCGTCTTGACGGGGAGGCAGACAGTGGCTCCATCTCATGGTGTGTCGAGCCCCATGGCTGCACTCGAGAGGAAGGACGGCCTGAAGTCCACACCGTGTGTCCGGCCAAGAGCACGAAGCAGAGCGGAGCGGACTGAACATTGTCGACCGGGCCAGACGCTAGATGCCTGAGGTGAGAGGGCTGCACTCGTGGCTGGGCGCTCGGTGCCTGCAGGATGCCTGGCAGGTCTGCACTAGACTTCAGTTTGGTGTTTGGTCTCCAGACTTTGTCCCTGAAGATGGAGTCACGGGAAGAATGGGGTGCAGGAGGCCCCGAGGAGCATCTGTGCCAACTCTGGACTCCCATCTCGTGGCCCCTCAGTGGTCAGCTCAGCGGAGCCGTCCTCCTCGTGGTCAGTGGTCAGGCGCCACCAGCACGGAGGCCACAGGAATTCTGTTTCTCATCACCTTCCCCACTTTCACATGCAAATTTCAATAATTTCCATTTGGAATTTTAGATGCAGCCAGTGCCTTCAGTGAAGTGGCGAAACTTGACCAACTCAAGGGACGGCCCTGAATCAGGCCCTGGGGACCTGAGCCCTCCTCCCCACCCCCACCCCACGCCCCGGGCCCCACCCTCTCGCTCCATCCTCTGCCCTCTGACCCCACTCAGGCATCTGCAAGGCCTGCCCCGCCTCCTCCGCCGGCTGTCCCTGGCCCCTGCCTACAATCGCAGTGGCCCCCAGAACCCCAGCCCCCGCCGTCCTGCTTCATTTTTCCCCACAGCACGGGCCACCCTCCGTTGCGCTACTTTACTTATATTTATTTGTTCATCGTCCCGCCTGCAGCAGGTGAGCTCCTGAGGGCAGGGATGGGGTTTCTCCTGCTGGGTCCCCAGGGCTGGAAGAGCCCCTGGGCCCTAGGGGCAGAAGAGAATGGACGGACACAGTGACATGATTCAAAGAACCACACTGTCACTTGGTTTGAAAGGACGGTGAGAGCGCAGGCCCGGCCCTAACCCTGGGCAGTTCGAAGCCACCGGGCACGGCTGGGGACGGTCACAGCTCCCTCTGGAGGCCTCTTCCCTCCCATGGGGAAGATTCCAGAATAAAGGCGTCTCTCTCAGAAGGGGAGGACGGCAGATGTGCTGCAGGTCCAGAGCCTCGCAACCCTCCTGCAGGGGCAGGGACGCGGGCTCTCACTCGGCGGCGCTGTGGGGACCGGGCCGTGGGAGCCCGTGAGCCGAGGACTGAGTGGTCCGGGCCTCGGATCAGGGTCTCGTCCTTCTGCCTGATGAACCTGCGGCAGTGAGCTTGGGCCCTACGAGCTGGGTAACCGCGCTTCCCGGGACAGACGTGGCCATTTCCCCGAGGCTCCAAGGCCTCTGCTCGCCTCCAGGCCCCCAGCACCCAGGACGGGCTCAGGCAACTGCCCCCACCAGGAGCAGACGTGCACTCCACTTATATTTGGCCATTGCCCAAACCTTTCCCTTTTGTAAAGTCAACACCTGTGTCATCTCCCCTCTAAGTGCCAGCGGTCCCTCACCCACTGAGGTGGCCACCAGATACATACACGGCCACACGCAATCTGGAAAATCCCTATAAATTCCCAAAGTAGATGTTTCCTCGGGTTGCCGTCCATGCTTCAGGTCCTGGGAACCACATGCAATGTCACACCAAGAGCAGCCCTGGCCCCACGCTCCCCTGCTTTCCAACCACCTCTGCTTTCAACGGGGCCCCTGGTGACCCACGGTGCTGATGCGCTGGGACAATGGCCCATGGGGGCTGCGGGTATCCAGGCACCTGTCCAACCTTCTCAGCTCAGAGGTGGGGAGGCTGAGAAGGGAGAGGGGCTCAGACCAGAGTACCGGCCCAGATAGATACATGGACAGACAGAGACAGAAGGAAGAACCAGACAGGTAGATACATGACAGACAGACACACAGACAGACCCAGACATAGGAGCACTATAGATACGATGTCCACACAGATGCACAGATACAGATACATACGCAGATCAGATCCAGATGCAGATACAGACAGACAGACGGCTAACAGTCTCCCTGTGTTTATGCTGTTGATTGGCACTCAGAACACTTCCCGTTCTCCTACGTGAACCTGGCAGACACAGTTGTCCACACGGCTGGAAGTCTTTCTCCCTGCTTTCAAGAGAGCTCACCATCTCTGCTTAAACACGGTAACGTGAGCTTGGAGCGAGCCGTCTGAGGAGGCGCAGCCCAGCCGTCTGAGCCAGCCTGGGGCCGAGCCAATGGGCTGGGTCCGTCACAGCACGTGCAAGAGCTGCAGTCCTCCTGAGGCCCGAGGTCCTCCCCGGGCCTGCTGTGCAGAAGGGGCCCTGCACGCACCCCACAGACCGGCCGCTCTGTCCCCCACATGCCTGGGGACAAGATCGGCTCAGAGTCGAAGGCCCAAGATGACCATCTTGATCCCGTTTTCCTGAGTGGCGATGTTCAGGCACCATCATGTGATTTCCTTAATCAGAGGCCGGGGCAGTCCTTGCTGGAAGGCCTGGGCCAGCGAGGACTCAGGAAGGTGGGGGAACACGATTCCCCCAGCCCGGCCCTGTGGAACACCTGTGTTCATGGCGACAACAAGGGAACAAGTGCATCACACCCAGGTGGGTGTTCTGTGACAACGGCAGCTTGGGAACAACAAGGGAGGGAAGCTTCCCGCATTGGGAGTTAGTGAGATATAAAATAAAACTCCTACTTTTCCCTTCCTTATAAAATTGGCCTGGAGGAAATGTCACTTGGGTAGAAAGAGAAGAATCTGGGTTTCGCTAATGACCTGCTGAGATGGTGGCGTTTATCAGAAAGCTCTATGTTCCTACGTGCTTTCCTTTCCCGCCTGCTGCCCCTTCCTGTCGCATCACCACCCAGCCCAGCGTTCAGGAAAAGTCACCAGCGCTTAGTGCTAAAGGCCACGAGCTTAAAGTCAGCCATCTGGAGAGGAGTTCTGGCAGCAAAGTGGGTGAGAAATAAACAGGACATACTGGAGGATATTCCTGCTAAATCCCCAGGCAGCAGAACAAGCTGTCTGCCCAGAGGTCAGGCTGTGCTTACCCTGCCACCCTTCTCTCCGTTGGCACCGGGAAATCCAGGAAATCCAATAGAACCCTGAAAGAGAGTTAATTAAGGAAGAAGCGTGAAAACTGGGCCAGCAGGACAAGCTGTGCTGCATGTGCCAGCTGCAGGAGGAGTGTGTTAGAGTTCACAGGCTCTGTCACAAACTCCACTCATCCACACACCCATCTGCCCATCCATCCATCCACCCATCATCCATCCACCCACCCATCATCCATTCATCCACCCACCATCCATCCATCCACCCACCCATCATCCATTCATCCACCTACCATACATCCATCCATCCACCCATCCACCTACTGTCCATCCAACCACCATCCATCCATCCATCCATCTGCCCACCATCCTCTCATCTACCCATCCATCAATCCATCCATCCATCCATCCACCCACCTACCTACTGTCCATCCATCTACCCACTGACCATCCATCCATCCATCCATCTATCCATCCACTATCCATCCATCCAACTACCCACTCACCCATCTGCCCACCCATCCACCCATCCACTATCCATCCATCCACCCACCTACCCATCTATCCATCCATTAATCCACCCACTCACCCACCATCCATCTATCCACCCAATTATTCATCCATCCATCCACCCACCCTCTCATCCACCAACTCATCCACCCATCCACTATGCATCAATCCACACATCCACCCATCCACCCACCCACCCACCGTCCATCCATCCATCCATTCATCCATCCATCCATCCATCCACGCACCAACCCATCCACCATCCACCCTTCCACCCATCATCCACTCAATAAATACTTCCTGAGCATCTCACAGAGTCCAAATCTAAAAACCAAAACTGAGTCTTAACCATGGCTCCCCTTTCTCCCTCTCTATACCCTCTCTTCACACACTCACGTCTACAAAATGGCGGTACTTTGGGAGAAAAGGGAATGCATACGACTAAGATTAACTGGAGATGACATATGAAGCTCACATTTATGACAGTTTGTTTATTGCTCCTTGTTGTCATGTTTCGTTACTTTCCCAGAACACCTCTAAATAAAGCATGGCGGTTTGTAAAGTCAGAAATGAATGCAAATTCATGCACCAACTGTAGCCTTTAACAGCTCTTTAATTCTAGAAATCAACGAGGTGCACAGAGACAGAAAATGAACCTAAGGACTTTGATTTGGCGACTATCTAAACACCTCCTGTGTGAGCTCCCCGTGACACGGTCGGAGGCACCTCACCCGCCCACGGAGGTGCTTACTGTCTTCAGCAAGTCTCTACTCTCCATGTGGCTTAAAATCCTGACCTGAATGTATGCCTAGACCTTGAAAAGTCTGCCAATTTCCAAACCTTGTACTTCACACAGGGGGCTGAGCTTGGCCAGCCCACTCAGACGCCCACCGGCCAGTCCAGGCAGCAGACGGTACCGAGGAAGCCTGGAGCGCAGGTTCACAGAGCTCAGTGCACAAGCTGGGTCACCGTGCGTGAAGGCCAGTCGCTGCCCCAGGACTTTCCAAACTGCCCGAGCAGCTTCCAAGTTCTGCCCTCGCCTTCCCAAAAAGCTGCCTGAACTTGACCTATATAACTCTCCCTCTCTCCCAAACGTCTCCTCTTCTCTTCCGCCCTCCCGCAAAGGGACATGGACTTCAAGAGAGAAACATGAACATCAGCCCCTCCTTAACCGCTGTGCTGTGGATGCCACCGTGGTCAGCAGGTCAGGAGCCATGTCTCAGCTGTGCTCGATGCATCGCTGTCAGATGGTCAATAAAGTCTTTGTTCCTGGCCAGCTGCCCCCTGCGCATTGGGAGTGGGTCTACACGGCCACTGTGGACACAGGCCTTCTATGGGGAGGATGGGATGCGTATTTCCTTAAGCGGAATGAAAAACCTAGAGGGGCTGCCCAGCCCTCACGGCCCTCCCTCCGTGAACAAGACAGAGCAGGCAAATCTGGAAGGCGCCGAGCTGGAGGACGGCAGAAAACAGTGGAGGTGCAAACCTGGGAGGGACAGGAGCTCTCCTTGGCTGTTAATTATGTCTCTAGGGCAGGCAGCTGGTCCCTTTTAAGGAAGAACTCTGAATAATCAAAGGTGAGATTCCCAAAAAAAATGTTCTAAATGATTTCCAAAGCCGCAAGGGGCTGCTTCACTTAAAGCAGAGCGTGATTTCATGAGAAGGGTTTTTTTTTTCTTTTATACTCAGTTAAGAGCAAATAACCTTCAAATCTCCAGGGTGAGGCAGAGGTGAGAGAAGTGTCATGAGTTCTGCATGTGGAGAAACCAGTGGACAGGGAACCCCGACAGGGCGCCAGGCGGTGAGGACCCTGAAGCATGGCCCATGGCCAGGCTGGTTTTGCCCCCTCTCTGAAAGGCTGGACTAACTGTCCAAGTGTCTCCTTCCAGCCTAGCCAAAGTAATGCAAAAGGCTGCGAACAGGGCAGAACCGAGAGACACAGCAAATGTGACATTCCGTGTTGTCACAGCAGCCACCCTAGGAATGCAGGATGGACCACCGCGTGCTGGGCCGGCAGGGGGCTGGTGAAGCATCCTGTCATAAAACCTAACACAGCTGTAAATTACCTTTGGCCCTTGTCTTCCCGGGTACCCGGGTAATCCTGGGACTCCGAGTTTCCCCTGGGGAAAAGAAAGGAGATGCATTAGATGGTCAGCACAGTATTGCTCATCCATTTTCTCAGAGGGGAGAGAAACCAGTGTGTCGGCCGGGGACTGGAGTCGGACACAGTTTCCGAAGGACACGGTCATCGTGGAGAGGCCCCTGCCTGTCCTTCTGGGATGGTGTCTCCCCATAACCCCCACCCTGATTTAAAAGCAAAGGTCCCACTGAGGAAGCCAAAGTGGTTGGAGGTAAATGCCCTGAGTAAAAGAATTCTTTATCTGTGAGATCCTGCTTCACGCTTTCGTAAAAGAGTTCTAGCCGTGGGCAAGACGAGGCAGGAGCTGCGTCACTCTGTGACCCCATTCCCGTGCGGGCACAAGATGAAGGGCGGGTGGGAAGCCTCCGGCAGCTGGAAACGGCAGGGGTAAGAACAGCTGCATTTCGGGAGCGTCCCTCCGACACA
The DNA here is from genome assembly GCF_041296235.1 of Equus asinus. Lineage (NCBI taxonomy): Eukaryota > Metazoa > Chordata > Mammalia > Perissodactyla > Equidae > Equus > Equus asinus. The sequence continues at coordinate 12,334,489 of NC_091799.1, forward strand.
CCCGAGCCTTCATTCATGCTAGCTTCCTGCAACTTTGGGCTACAGTGGGGGACGCTGTTATGACCCCCAGCGTAGAGGCGGGAATTTGACAAGGACAGGAGTCCCTGCAAGGACAGGAGACGATGCACGAGGTTGCCAGGGCTCAGACCCAGAGCTTTGTGAACACTGGAGGAAGGGGGTCTCCCAAGGGACTGGCCAGGCACTCAGAAAGACCAAACCCAGGACGAGAGAAAGATTGATCTGTCAGCAAATTCACTGGGAGGGCTGGCAAGCGAGCCGGGGGGCGGAATGAAAGGGACAGGAACCCATGTCAGGAGTCACACCATCCTCCATGTAGGGGGCTCAGTCTGACTCCGTCAGCCGCCTGGACTCCCGATGCCATCGAGAAGGGTCCGTCTCTGGAGCAGTCAAGCATCCTGTGTCACGTACCTTCTCCCCTGGGGGGCCCAGTGGACCGGGATCGCCATTCGGACCTCCACGACCCTTCGGGCCTTCGGGGCCATCTTCCCCTCTGGGACCAGGTGGGCCAATCTCCCCCTACAAGTCAGAAAAGAGAAGGTGAGGGAGAAGCCCCCAGTCTCCACCCCCCACCACACGACTCTGCAGCCTTCTGGGAGTGGGCACTGGATCCTGGCCTCTCGGGGTAAGAGCCGCTTGGCCAGCTGGCCGACTCCGGCTCCTTCAGGCAGATGAAACATCCTCGTGTCACCAACAAGGCCAGAGCACCGTGCAGCAAATTACAGGGCTCTGCTGAGCGGCCACGCTACCCCCTTGCACAGAGCGGGGCTGGCCATTTTCTCGAGGCCACATACTCCAACTTCCAGTTACCATCTCTGAATTGAGTGCCTCTTGGATGAGAGAATTTTGGCTAACAACAGTAGGCTGAACTGCCGTTTCCCCAAATGGAGCAGAATCACCCAGAAAGCACCAGAGGAGCTTTCTTTTCCTGAAACCCCAGGGGGTGCTGAAATGGACTACAGCCCCTGGACCGGTCAGCTGCTTGGGTGCAAGTGGCACACGGGGACCCCAGGATGTGTTCCAGGGATGGAAAGGGCCCAAATGCTGCCTCATCCAGCTTCTCCAAGTGTCAGATGGGGAGGCCCGGCCAGGCCAGGAGGAGGCCCTTGGGGGTTTGCCCAGGTCAACAGCAGCTCCCCCGGCCCGGCCTCACCTCCTCTGACCCCTGGTTCCCAGGAGCAGCTGCAGGACAGCTGTGCAGCCCCCCAACAAAAATGTGCATCGCACGAGAACTGTCTGTCCTTAAGAAGTGGTGTTCTCCTTCAACAAAACAATACCCTGCATTTTTACTGAGCACCCCGGAAATGCCAAGCTCCAGGCAGAGATCCCTCTCTGGGAGAAATCAGACTGATGGCCCTTGTCCCCTTTCTGAGGAGGTGTCTCAGCTCCTACGTCCCATCCTCATCCAACAGGAGGTCCACTCAAGAGAGGCGCATGACGGTGCAATCTTTTTTGAAAACGTGCCCTCCTCATATGGACCCCAAATGTGTGCTTTGAGTTGTCAGAGAGACGGAATAAAAGGGACTTTCACCAGCCAAACTGAGAGAGGCCCCTTAGAGGTGGGAAGCCACGGTCCTGCCACTATGGAGAAAGTTCTAGAATGCTGTTTTTGGCAGCAACATAACTGGGACATAATTGTGAAACGAATCCCTCTCTTTCATTTCCTTCCTTCTGACAGAAGCACAGATCGCTTCTGCCTTTTCAAGATTGGGACAAAGCGCCGAGCGCACAGGGCCCTCTGGTTCTGGCATGCTCTGAAAAGACGCCTGCAGATCTGCCTTATCGGGGAGTAATTACGGCAGCCAAGTGACAGCCCTGTTCCAGCCGACAGCTGTCTGTCCAGGTGTGCGTGCAGCTGCTGCCGCCACGGCTGTGCCCCCCCCGGGGGGGGGGGTGGGCATCTCATTTCCTCCTGCCTGGGCTTCAACTCCTCCCGAAGAAGTTGTCGGGGAACTTCAAAGTGCTTGCCCGCCTGAGGCAGGCAGCTGGCCCACTCACCAGAAACTTGCTTCAGTGTTATTTGCATCACCCTGTCCTCGTTTACATGACAACACAGCCAGTGGCTTTCTGCGGAGGGCCTGCCACGTGAGCAAACCCCATTGTCCCCCAGCCTCGACAAGCTCTCTCTGGAGCTGAGATAAATTACGCATTCAAAAACCAGCCAGGTTGTTGCAGCTTCTCCTGACAGCCCAGCAGGTGATCAGAGACCAGAGGGACCACTTGGGGGTCTGAAAGAGCAGCTAAGGAGACGTTTGGGGGACCAAGATGCTCTAAGGGCTGGCAGGGACCCCCAGACACTCGCAGGGTGCTGCCCAGCTGGTGACTGGCCATGCGGCCCTGGAGGCTGCTCCGCTTCCTGGCTGGACCGGATCGTTTCAGCACCCCATTCCCTCTCTCTCCCAGGCACCTCTCATCCTCCTTTGAGCCAAATGAACTGCTCTGCCATCCAGTGTATAGGCCAGAAAAAAACGCATCCCCACTAACCCACCCACCCGGGGTAAGGACACAGAGCTGAGGGGCCAGGTGACCACAAGGTGACCCCAGGACCCAGGGGGTTAACACCAGCTGACTGCCGCCCTCGCCTCCGAGCTGCAGGCTGAGGAGCAGACAGAGCGAGTGAGGCCGTGGGGCTCCCGGCTGTCCCTGCCCGGATCTCGTCAGAGGCGTCACCTCCCTCCTGAGCAGCTGTGCTGTGGCCCCAAACACCCCCAGAGCCTCCTACAGACTCTCCTGCAGGGCCGTGCACCCAGCTCTCCCATCCTGCCCCGAAATACTCACCCGATCGCCCTTGATGCCCATGTCTCCTTTAAACCCAGGAAAGCCATCTTCACCCTGGACAAGGGACAAGAGAGAGAGTCTCGGTCCACGTGAAAGAACCTCCCTCCCAGGTCCCCACCCAGGGCCTCCGGGCCACCACACCAGCGCCAGACACGCTGGGCACAGGATTCTGAGTGCTCTGTCCCCTGTCCCACGTGAAGTGTGTTCCCGTTAACCCTCGGCATTCATGGACAGAAAGTTCTGCGGTTGCGGCTGGCTCAGCAGCCTGCAGCTGGAGGGCTGTGGCCCTAGTCGCCCATCTGCTTGACCCGGCTTGAATTTGAAAGCTCTGCACAGCTGCACAGTGAGCAGCCCAACGCCTGGGCTGCCAGTGCCCGTTTCCTGGAGCAGGTTTGTCTTGTCCACGCATCACTGTGGGCCCAGTAACAGATGACGGGCAAGCATTCGAGAAGGGGGAGCCGGACAGCAAATGCCCCCAAGAGAAACTGGACTGCCATCACTGTCCTTGCAAGTGAGAGCAGGGAAGGAAAATGGAAGAGAAAGCATTTAGGGAAGGGCATGGTGCTGTCTACAGGGCTGGGCCTCGGCCGAGCAGGTGCCCCAGGCACGCATCCTGCGACATACGGGGAAGCTGCACACATTAGTGCCATTTGTGAACTGGGGCATTCGCCAATGTCAGTGGCCTCCTGTCCTCTCAAGCCTCCAGCCTGGACTTTCTTCAGCCAGAAAATCCTCAGATACCGCACACAGGGCCCCCTGGGCTCCCGGGAGAGGGGCCCTGGCTGCATTGTCCCTCTTAATATCCAGGGTCTGCATCCCAGCGTCGTTCATCCACTCCAAGGGGACAGAAAGGAGGGGACCTGGGAAAATCAGCCAGGCTGGCAACATCAAGGCTGGCCGGGAGCTCGCACAAGGAGGGAGGCGACTCTCCGAGATGTGATAAGAATTTGGTTCTCTCTGGCCAGCCGCCAGGCCCGTGCTCCTTATCCGAGGTGTTCAGTTAAGTGCTGGCATCTTAGCAGCAGTGGCCACGAATAATGCCAAAGTCCAGGAGACAGCTCCTCACCCCCCACCGGCTCAGGCTGCCTTGTGCCCCTTGGGGACAGAGCAATAACTCTCCTGGCCAAGAGGCAACCCCCGGCAGCCCAATCAATGTTCTCTCAAGCAGTCATGTCTTTGGCTAAAGGACAAATGTGACAAGATACATATGGCCAACCTGGGGCTCTGGGAAGCCATCTTCTGCAGGACAAAGGTCCCAGGACTAATGGGACAGGATTTAGGGATGAGAAGCCTACAAATAACCCTGACAGCTGGGACGACGTCTGCAGCGTGGGGAATGTGCTTGGCGCTCACCCCGATGGGCTCCCTTTAGAAAGCGGTGTCCTCGGGGTAGACCCGCCCTCAGTCCCCGTGCTTCCTGAGCCCCCCGGAAGCCGTCGCTGAGCGCAGGGCTCCTGCCCTGCTCTGGATGTGCCACGGAGGGACCCGAGACAGCATGTGTGCCTCTCTGCTTCTGCTCCACAGGGAAGCCCGCTGAGAACAAAGACTACGGACAAGGACGCATAGCAGACGGCAAAGATGGTCCAGCTGCTGTGTCATCTCGGTCCAGCGTGGTCACTCGAGCCACCTCAACAATGGCCGATTCCACACAAAAGCATCCATGCCTGACACAGCTGGAGGTCCTGGTGGCACCCAGGGACGCTCTGCCCCCAGGGCACCCTCTCTCGCTCCTCGTCCAGCTCTGCCGCAGCTGGAAGGGCGACCAGGATGAACATCTAACAACCAAAGGGACCATTTGCCAGCTGCCCTGGGAGGCGGCCGCCTGGGAGGGGAGCACAGGGCATCACTGGCCTCTGTGGGCGAGTGGGGGGCTGTGCGCTGCCCCAGGGCCAGGGCCTTGGCCCTGGGCAGGGGGCACAAAGCCCCTGACCTCCGGCTCTGCCAGGAGACGCACCCACGGCTCCGAAGGCCTGTCTTCCTTGACTAGTTTTTCCTCTTGAGAACACTCTGTCCCGCAGGGTGGCATCAATTCCCTCCATACTCAGAGGCGACATCAGCCTCAGCGGGTGTCATTGGAGGGCTGTTCCCGATGAGCCCACCAGCCAGATCCAGCTGCGGCTGGGCCACCGCTACGGGAAGGAAGGACACTCACCTTCTCGCCCTTGGTGCCCTTCAGACCACGGATGCCATCTGCCCCCTGTGCAAAGGAAAAGGAAAAGGGACCAGTCACAAGGCGGAGCCTCTCCTGAGCTCTCGCAAGAAACATACCTGAGCCCTGAACATGGAGCAAGGCGAGCTCTTGGCAGCTGACCACCAGCCCAGGCACTCGCCCCCAGACCAGCTCCCTCTGGCGTGTCTGCTTCTCGGGAGGAAGAGGGAAGAGAGCCCGGGGGCTCGCGGAGGCACCACCTGTCCTCACACCCAGCATCAGCGATTCCCAGACCAGCCTGCACTGACACCTGCCCTCTTTCAGAAACATCCATCTCTCTGAGGCCTGGGGAGCAGGTGGGACATGAGGCCTGAGCATGGGCTCCAGAGTCAGGCAGACTGGTTCAGTCAGGCAGACAGGTTCAGACTGGTCAGTGGGGCAGACTGGGCCCCCCTCCGCGGCCTCTGACAATGCCCCAGGCCTCTGCGTGTCTTGCTTTCCTCATTGGGAAAGCAGAGGTGATGACAACCCTTAAGCCATCACTGCCGGTGGCAGGGGAAGGCCCATGAGGCCTCGAGGCAGTGCCCGGGGCACCGGAGGTTCGCCCCCAACGGTAGCTCTGCCCATCTGACTCTTTTCTTTCTCTATTGTTGCTATTAACATGTGACAACATGTTATAACACTACTAATTACTAATAATACCAACAGCGACAATGATTACTATTACTCTAACTGGCTCAGGACGTGTCTGGTCTCCGTGTAAAGCAGAATCCGAGGGCGGGATGTGCCCTCCCCTCCGCTCACTGTGCGGGCGCCCGCCCAGACTGTCTAAAACCCATCCCTGGAATAGGGTCGAGCAGCCACATGCTGCACCCGCCGAGCAAGGGACAGAGACTGACCGCCCATGGCCAGAGGCCTTCTCAGGCACCTGCCCACGGGACCTTGAGAGGGGCCAGACCTCCAGACCAGTTGCAGCCGAGGCTGCAGCCAGGACAGCGGAGCCACTTCCGAGCCCCTCAGGCGGCCAGCTGCCCATTTGTGGAAGGAACTGGGCACAGTTTGCAGGCCTGAGCCTTTTCCCCGGGACCAAGGAAAGGAGCCCGAGAGAAGCTGGACAGTGACTGAGGGACAGAGACGGACACACGCTGAGAGTGCGACCTCGGCCTGGAGGGGACCGTGACCCCAGGAGCACCCTGAGCTCCACTCCATCAGCCCCAGAGAGAAGCTTCCGGACAGAGGAGAGAGAGGTACAGTGCCCGAAACTCTCAGGCCATGGGGGCTCTCGCACCGGCTCTGCTCCTGCTTGCAAGGGCAAGACAGAAGCGCGAAGATCCCTCCCAGACCTCAATTCTAAATCCTGCCTAAATTTTCCCATTTTGGTGTCAGAGGCCAGCGGTATGGGACGGAGTGGACAGACAGAGCATTTGGGGCCGGCTCCTTCCTTGCTGAGCGGCTGCCCTGCGCCCTGCAGGGTGTGAGCAGCATCCCTGGCCTCTACCCCTTAGATGACAGTAGCTCCCCGCCCCCACGCAGTGACAATCAAAAATGTCTCCTGACGTCCCCAGGGGCAAGAACCGGCCCCGATTGAGAACCACCGGACCAGAGCATCCACTGAGGCCCCGGTGGGCCGGCCTGTGGGGAGGCAGAGCAAAGAAGTCACAGGACAGCTGAGCGGAGGAAGCTGCTTGACCAGCGGACGTGAGAACCAGGAGGGATGTGCCTTTGCCCAAGGCCTTGAGTGAAATCCTATTGGGGTCTTCTGCCGGCCCCCCCAGCGCCCGTGGGCTCAGGGAGGGGCGGCAGTGATTTTACTGACAGTCAAGCCCAGCAGACGCCCCCTCAGACAGGGGCAGACGGAGGGCAGCCCCAAGGACGCTCCAAGGTCAGTGATTCAAAGATCCAAGCCCCTTCTCAGGGAGGAGGCAGGACTCGGTGGAGAAAAGCCAAGCCTCCCTTCCCAAGGGCTGTGGGTCTCCAATGGCGACAGCTCGGCTGTCACTGCCACCCCCCACCGTCCCCTCCCTCCGGGGCTGCTGCTGGTTAGGCTGTGGGCTCCGCTTACATTTCCCAGTGCACCGGGGGATGCAAGTCTATTTCTCCAGTGAAAACAGTGTCCAGCCTCGCCACTCCTTCCAGGTCTGCCTGGACGGCTCATGCCATGAATGCATTTTAATCGGACAGACAGGACAAGAGCATCTCCACAACATTTTCGAGCAAACACCTTTTCAGCCGGCAGAAGCAGCGTTATGCAATTAGCCACGTACCGTAGCTGGCAGAGGCTTCTGCTGTGTGACAAGAACTTGTAAAATAAACGTGCATAGAGCTCACACAATCAGCATTTCTGCTAAATTATCACCTTATAAAACTCACTAGGCCTGTGCCGGGGAAAGTCTGCTTTGGAGAGAGGCCTGGCCGGCCTCCGGCTCCCAATGTGGGGGAGTCTCTGTGGGGCTCTTGTCCTTGGGACACCTGACCCGCTGGAAATGGAAGTCGGGGCCACTAGGGGTCAAGGATGGGGCCCTTGGTTACCAATAAGCAAGTCTGGGTTTGAGTCCTGAGTGCAGCATTGATTTTACAGTAACTGGGGCAAGTTACTGAAAACTGAGGTCTCGGGGTCTCCATCATCCACGCCACGGGGCAGCCGCACACCTCTGCTTGAAAGTATGAAGACCAGTGGGCTATGGAATTGGGGGCCAGGAGCTCAGGGGTGTTCATGCAAATCCCTCAAGCTAAACCAACTGTTTCTTATTTACAAACGTATATATTTCCCTTCACATGGCGTAAAAGTCATTTGGAGGGAAGAACCACCATTAGCATTCCTGGGGATGGGAGGCTGGGAGATTTCAGACACCACAACGTCCCCACTCGGAGAAAGGAGGGTGCCCCCCTGGCACACTCCTCGGGGCACGTCCCTCTCCAAGTAAAGGTGCCCGACGCGCCCAGAGGGCAGCGAAACTGGACACAGCTCACGGCAAACACAGTCAGCTCTAACGGGACGGATGGGACCCGTGTTTCAGATATGGTTCTGGAGCTCTGGGTCCCTTTAACGAGGTTCTGGGAGCCTTTTGATGGCAGAAACATGATTATGAATAAATGGCCAGCTCCCACGACCTCATCTCCCGACAGCTCAGGCCTGCCCAGACGTCACGGATGGGGACAGACTCTTCCTTACTGGGAATGTGCAAATGGCCCGGAAGAAATGTCTCTGAGCTTCAGGAAAGAGCGCCAAGCTCCTCACCTCGGCTGAGACCCGCTGTGTGCGAGGGGCCCAAGGGAGCAGCAGGGAACTTGACAAACAGTGACAATAAAAGTCACGTGAGGAAAAGGCGCTACTCTGTCCTGACAGATGGCCACCATCATGCATCGTGTTGTCACAGACACACTGGAGACGGCCCCCTGCTCCGCATCAGCCCTTCCTGGTTCCAGCTGGTCACCCCCTGCCTTGCTCAGGCCCCTGTCCGGGGACCTGACCTCCCACATAGGAGGCTGGGAGGACCAGGGCTTCTCCAGTCCAGACAGGAGGGAGGTTAAACCACGGAGAAATTCCCTAAAACTCATCAAGCCTCGGCCCACAGTCCCAATCTTGACCTCCAGGAAGACGTGGGGCTGCAAGAATCTCACCTTGACACCTCGAGGACCCGGGTAGCCGATTGGGCCCTGGGGGCCAGGCGGACCCTGAAACCAAAGGGGAAAGACCATTAGCTCCGTCTCCGGTGGGCGGCGCATGATCGAGTCCAGTCCACTCGGGGGACCTTCCAGCACAAGCCAGAAAGCTCGCGTTCCACCAGCAAATCCCCTCCTGCTACAAGCAGAGCGGGTATCCCAGGTCAGCCCCTCGGAAGACATACGGGGCCAAGTCCCAGGAGCTCTTGTACCCAGCCCCCTGGGAAAGGCACAGCTCATGTCACACAATGAGTGAGAACACCCGCGACCAAGTGAACTGCAGGTCACGCAGGAAGTATGGGGTTGGGGGATGGGGAACGGGGCTCTGAGGCTTCGGAGGGGCCGAGCCGCCATTAACGAAATGCACTCCGGCCTAGGGACCTTGGAGTAAAACGGGAGAGCCTCCGCTGGGAGGAGGGGACATGGCTGACCACCCAGGGAAAGGACAGCCTCTGACAGCTTCAGGGCCTTGCTGCCTACTGTCCACGGCTCCCCAGAGGAGCAAGTGTGGGCCTGGGGAGGCCAGGAGTAGGAAGGGAGGCAGCCACGGGACTTCAGCCACACACAGGGCAGCAGGAAGATCCCCGGGGTCTCAGGCTGCCTAGAAACCAACCCAGCTTTAAACCCCCACATCTTGGGCCCCGAACACACAGTGGCAGTGGGTCAGTAGGAGCCTGTGGTCCAGAGCCTGCACCATCGCCCAGTTCCGTGCGGCCAAGGTCAGGGCTGCCCCTGCACCCCGTGTGCAGAACGAGTATGGGCTGGGATCACAGGGACCCAGATGGGGTGGGAGGGCCCGGCTTCTCTCGGGGGGAGGCCCCCACTCCCCAGACACCGAGGAAGGGGCGGCTGCTCCTGCTTATTCCCTCCTGAATGGGGTGCCCAGAGCAGAGACGGGGCCAACAGCCCTGACCGCCTTGAGGACATGCTGGAGGGCCCAAGGGCACGGCCTGTACCCACCTGGCCTCCTTTCTCTCCTGGAGGGCCTTCTTTGCCAGGGTGCCCCTGTCAAGAGAGAGAAGACCGGCATCAGTCAGGGCTGCTCAGGAGGGAGGCTTGCTGACCCCCCACCTCCCCAGAAATGTGACAGCAGGGCCCGGCTCCCGCCCACCTCCTGCCTCCCGGGAAAATGAAGATGGAGAGCCCTGGAAGTGACAGGCAGCTGAGCGCCGCTCGGTCCCTCCCAGCCAGTGCTCCGAGCTGATCCTCCCGCCCCTGACCCTCGGCTGCTTCCTCTGTAAAACGGGAGCAATGGCAGGCCACAGTGACAGCCAGAGCGGGGAGTGGGCTTCAAAACCACAGGTGGGCTCCCACACGGCCATGAGCCATGTCATCTGACTCAGCTGGTGCCCCGCCTGCCCTCGAGTGTGGGTGAGCAGGGACAGTGACAGCCAGACATTTGCTCGAGGTCACCCAGCAAATGAATCTGTGGCCATACGAGTGATGACATGGCCCAGACCTCCAAGGGTCCCAGGGTGCTCGCAGGTCTTCACACAGGTGCATCAAACCCTCAGACGACACAGACGGAGAGGGGAGCCGAGCAAAGGTAAGGACCCACAGCCCATGCCAGACGTGGCCTGAGCCCCAGCAGAAATGGTGATGGCCCCTTGGTTACCACCCCTGACCACCCCAGCCCCAGCCAAGTCCACTCGCAGGAATTCCAGCTTCTCTGACTTCCCAACCCAGGCTGCTCGCTGGGTTGCATGCCTTAGAGGTCACAAGCCAAACACAGATGACAAAAGCAGGAAGAGAAGTATTCGCTGTCTGCAAAGAGAGTCCCACCCGTGAGGATTCCAGGAACCAGAGGCCAGGTGGTGTGGTGGGGATGCTGGCAGGGCAGGGCCCAGCCACCCAGGATGAGCCCCCACAGGTGGGCCAACACTGCCAGGGTCCCTACAGCCTTTCCAAGAGGCCCCACGAATGTTTGGGGTCTGAAACAAATGCACTGGCTCTAAAGTGAGAGAACCCCAACACTGAAAGTGACAAATGTCCAATGAAAGGTCAGCTGCACATGAGCCCGGTTACCTAGTACTCAGGACCTGCTCTGGAGCAGAGGTCAGCCGTACTTGCCATGGGCGGTGGGAGCATCCTCAGGAGTGTGACACAGTGCAGGTGGGGCCTCTCAGTGACAGTGACCTGCCCCTCTCTCCCACATGGGTTTTTGGGGGCCTTTACTGCAACTTCCATCAACTGCAGACATCTTTCTGCTTAGGAACTTAGGGGCTTGGGTGGGGGGAATGTCTGTGGGTGGTCAAGCCCCAGGCTCCCAGGGATACACACAGCGGGCAGACCCCACGTCCTGGTCACTGAGGGATGCGAGCTGCCCCTCCGTGGGGTAATGCCCTCACTGACGTGGTGGCGTTATATATGCATATAACAGGCCTACAGCACTGAGCTGCCGGCCGAGGAGGTGAGAGAGCTCGTTCACGAAGCGCCGGGCTGTGGCCACATTGTGAGTGACCGGCAAATGGCAGCAAGTATCGTAATTACCACTATCAATTGAATCGAGGCCAAACTGCTTTAGATGCATTTTAAATTGTATTTATAGAATGAGAGTAACTTTTTTGGGGGGCTGGGGGGAAAACACAAGGCTCACTTATTGAAAATGTTTGCACAGAAAAACATTGAAAGGAAATTTACTACAATAAGCATGATTGCTTTTTGTGCCGTGAAAGGCCAGGCCGTTTTCCTCTCTCTCCCTCTACTTGTTTGCATTTTTCCAATATTCTATAACTAATGCTACTTTTACAATGGAAAAATAATAAAGCTTAAATTATTTGTATTTGATGTTTTTCTGATTAAAAAAGTAATATATGCTCATTGTAGAATATTAGGTAAATGGAAAAGAAAATGAAAATCCTTTATAACCTGGCCACTCACAGCAACCACAGCTAACTGTGTGGATAGTCCCTCTAATCGCCTTTCTCCGCACATATGCATGCAAGATTGGCGTCGTATGATATATTTTTAACTCACTATTATACCATGAGCCTTTTCTCATGTCACTGAATATTTGTTGAAATTTGATTTTTACTGGCTCTGTAATATTCCTTCGAACCATAATTCATTTACCCCTTTCCCTATCATGTGCGAGCTGGAATGACTTAATACATTTGGAAACTCCTCACCTTCCTTGAAGGGTTTTTTGTCAATCTTCCTTCCTTTCTTTCTTAAGCCAAAATCAAACCAATATAAGGGAAAGAGGAAGCAAAGCCCTCTCTTTAAGGCTGATCAACAATGTGCTGCTGCCTCTGTTTAGGAGAATATTTACTTATATATTTATTTATTTACTATTATTATTATTTTTTTTTTTTGGTGAGGAAGATTGGCCCTGAGCTAACATCTGTTGCCAGTCTTGCTCTTTTTGCTTGAGGAAGACTGTCAGTGAGCTAACATCTGTGCCAATCTTCCTCTGTTTTGTATGTTGGACGCCGCCACAGCATGGCTTGATGAGCAGTGCATAGTTCTGTGCCCGGGATCCAAACCTGCAAACCCCAGGCCACCAAAGCAGAGTGTGTGACCTTAACCACTACGCCACTGGGCTGACCCCCAGGAGAATACTTTTAAACCTTTCTTTTCCTCCACATTCACATAAGACACCTGGCTCTGCTTCTTTAGGCCCGCGGTGTGCATGCTCTCCCTTTTTATCTTTTGCATGAAATGTCTTTAGTGTCGACCCAGCACAGCCACACTGAGACAAGTGCATGGTACATTCATATTTAAGGTTTAAATGGTGAGGGAAGAGAAATGGAAGGGCTATGAGGGGCAGCCTGCCGGCTCCAGGGCCAAGGGGTATCGCAAAGCCCCTCTTTCCCTAAGGAATCTGAACAGAAACTGGTGACCCTTCAGGGACCCTGGTGCCCCGGAGTTTCAATGCAAGCAAGGCCAGGCATTCCAGGGTGGAACGGGTAAGGTCGTGGAGGCGAGGGCCGTGTGCCCACCCCTCTCCTGGACACCGGCTCCTTCCTGCAGGGCCCGGGCCTGGCTATTGACATGACATATTGTGGGAAACATTCCACTCGCATTCAACATTGTAGAAAAGGAAAGAAAAAATGACCGACCACCTGCCATCAGTGGTTTAACCCACAGCAATGGATTCGGGACGGATTTCATTTTGTTGTCACTTCAATTATTTTCCTAATTTTCCATAACAAGATGTGTTATTTTATAATTAGAAAATGCAATTAAGTGTAAATGGGAACTAAAACACGTAAATGACATCTTGCACAATCTCCATCCCCTCGTCTCCAAACTCCCAGAAGTCGAGGAGACTGAAGGCCCCAGAGCGGCTCGCGTGGGAACGGACGCGACGGTAGCGTGCCGGCTCAGACAAACACAGAAGCCCTGGGATCTGGGCTCGCGGGACACAAGGGTTCTCAGCCGCGAAAATGGAAATAGATAGATAGTTGCATGTTAAACAGTCACCAATTAATGGTCCACATAGTTAACTTCTTGCTTAGTTTTTAACGGTGTTATTAAAACAATGAAATACACTGTGTCTGAAATAATTAATCTGGCTGATCTTGCTTTCCGAAATAGGCTCTCTATTCAGCATCAACTGAATACTCTAAAAAAAACCTCAATAGCAGCTTACAAAGAGGAGGGTGGTGTGTGCAGATAAATTGGCACACACAGGCACGCACTGAGTGTTCGTCACTTCCCCATCCTCCCCCTGCACACGGCTCAGCCACAGATTGCATCTGTCACAAACCCGCTATTTCGAGGCGGTACCTAATTTGGCTCCACAGCTGTGCGCTCACTCACTGCAAACGTACTTGTTAGTCACCCTCCCTGCTCCGTGTGCGAGCTCTAAAAATACACTCGGCGCACGCGGCCCTGCCCTTCAGACACCGGTGACACGTGCGCTGGCTTGGAGCCCGGCCCGGCCCTCCTTACAGTTAGAACGCCAGGCTGAGTTCTGATCGTTAAACAGCGCACCCTAAGAAACAGCAAATGCTCCCATTCACGCAATCACCGCCCTTTGATTGAAACGTGTTTTGAAAGCGTAAACCCAAAACCCGATAATTACTGAGCAATCAAGCTCACGAGCAAATGGGTCTCCATCAACGGGGCTGCAGGGGAGGAAATGAGGGCCACACGCGCATCGCCGTCCTGAGAGGGAGGGAGGCGGTGGTTTGCCTGGGTTCCCAGCCCCTACTCCTGAGGCCTGCCCAGGGGGCGGCTGTGTGAAGGGGAGAGGGGGTCAGGGGTACTCACCGGGGGCCCGTCAGCGCCAGGCATTCCTGGGAGGCCTGGTTTACCCAGCGGACCCTAGAAGAAACCAGAGGCTCTGTGAGCAGACGCCTGGGGCCTCCCTGGGCTGCCCGCGCTCCCCCATATGCCCCCAAGGTTACTTTCCAACATTTCTGCTCAAAGAACATTTGTTGAAAAGGATGCTGAGAGGGGCTCTGCTCCCCTGGCTTGGAAGCCTCCAGCCACCTGTAGCACCCAAAGAGGCGGGCCCTCTCCCTTGGCTGTTTCCAGCGCCTTCAGGTTTTGCTATTGGAACAAAACTGCCCACCAAGTTAAGAGGGGAGTGGTTCTCAATGGAGGCCCGGGCCCCGCAGCACCCGGCACCCTGTGCTTCAGCAAAGCCCTGCGGGATGGACAACGCGCTGAGAATTGCCCTTAGTGGTAATTCTGCTGATCCCCACGAGGCGCATTGAGGAGGGTTAAGCCACAGCCCCGGAAGGCTGCAGTGTTCCAGGTCTCTCCCCAGTATCTAGGACTCAGTGGGCGCCAAGGATAGGGTTAGGGTTGCCCAATTTGGCGAAAACAAAAATAAACACCAGCAAAACAAGATGCCCCATTAAATTTAGATTTCAGACAAATAGTTCAAATTTAACAGGGCATCCTATATTTATTTTTCTTCCTAAACGTGATAAACCAATACACAGCTAGAGAACAAAGAAAGGAAGGAAGGAAGGAAGGAAGGAAGAAATCAATCAATGAGCAACAAAGACCCCTGGTCTTCCTCTCAGCTTCTTTGCTCAGTGCGCAGTGACCTGAGCTCCCTGTCTTGAGGGAGGACTAAGGCACGCGTCACGGCTGGCAATGGCCAGCGCTCATCCCCAGCCTGACGCCAGCAGGAGCGCGCTCCCCAGGGCCGGTGGCCCCTACGCCCAGCTCAGCCCACGTACCTTTTCTCCAGGAGGACCGATCGCACCCTGGGGGCCTGGAAGACCCTAAGAGAGGGAAGAGCCGGGCATGAAGCGTCAGAGAACTGGCTGGCTCAGAACCCCTCCCTGCCCTCCGTCCATCCTCCCTGGACTCTCTCCCTCACCCGGGCACCCACCCAGGTTCTAGGTCACCTCCAGGCTGCAGGACCTGTGGGCCGGACGCACAGCACAGGGCAGCCCTCGGTGGCTGCTCACACCCAGGGCACCACACTGACCACCTGCGCCCCCCACTGCCCGCGGCCCAGGAGCCCGCCGGCTCACTTACCTGGGCACCGGGATTACCCTGCTGTCCCGGGGGGCCGGGCTCTCCCTGAGGACCCTACAGGGAACAAGAAGAAGGCACTGAAGGAGGCTCCAGGGGGGCAGGCAGGGGTGCCACTCTGCTCTCGTGCCCGACACAAGTGCCAGAGGACACCCAGGTGGGAGAACGCAGGTGGCCCCTCTGTCTCTGTTTCTCTCTCTCCTTCTCTCTCTCTCTCTCTGTCTCTGTCTCTCTCTCTCCTTCTGTCTCTCTCTCTCTCTCTGTCTCTGTCTCTCTCTCTCCGCGGGCACTGCTCACAGTACGTGCTCATCACCAGCCGGTCTGCACAGCAGGAAGGTGACCTCCCTCCATGCCCGCACTGACGGGGCCCAGCTCCCGGTGGAACATGTGCCGGCTATGGGATTCTGGCAGGAGCCAGAGGGCTCCACAGGAGGGCTCCCCACACGGGGGCCAGGCTCGGGGCCTGTGGCCGCTGCCTTACACCGCCGTCTGGGTTTGAGGGTACCAGAGACCTCGTCTGGCTAGGAGCTTGCCCGGGGTAATTGCTGCCAGGCCAGGGCACGGGGACCCCCAAGACTTACCACGTTTCCTTTCAGACCTGGTTGGCCATCCATACCCGTCACACCCTAGATGAGATTGGGGAAAAAAAGACTGAATGTTGAAGAATTAACGATGCTCAAAAGGACAGTCCCACTCCACACGGCTTGGCCTCTGCCCGCAGTGTGTCAGGGGATGGCACATCCTTTAGGGGCGGGGAGAGGCTGGATCCCAAATAAATCCTAAAGGCTCGATCGGCTTGGGGTTAATGGAGCTGCCAGGCCTCAGCACCGTGCGGGGCAGGCTCTCATGTCTTTGAGAGCAAGGCAGAGGGGCCGAGAAGGGTGGAGGGGCCAGAGGTGCCCTGGACTCAGCTCGGCAGAACCACAGGCCTCTGCCTCCTTCCAGAACTTTCACAGAAGCTGCTGGAAGTCCTGTCAAGGGAGGAACTCTGGCATCCCAGTTACTGTTTACAACAGCACACGCTGTGTGTAGGAACGGGACGCAGCCAACCGAAAGAGGAGAGTTGTAAAGCCAGCTGGCTTCTGTGCCCCCATCTGCAAACACACAGCTGCTGGACAGTTACGTGTGTGTGTGAGCATCAGAGCCGGGATGACGTCTCACACCAGCGCCAGGCAAGTGAGCACAGCGGTCAGCGCGGCGAGCTGCCTGAAGGCCCAAGTGGGCCACAAGCTGGGCGGTGGGATCTCATGGGCAGAGATGGGGACAGACATGCAAAGACGTGACAGGACTTACGGGAGGTCCAGGAGGGCCCGGGGGCCCTTTCGGCCCCAGCAGACCACGCGGCCCCTGCAAGAGGAAAGAGCCGGGATGGTTCAAACTCAGCCAGGAAGCCCGGCCCCCCTTGCCCTGTGCCCAGGCAAATGCTGCGACCCCCTGGGCCCCACTCTGCCCAGAGCCTTTGTTGCGACACAGGTCTCCGTGTCTCCCAGGGACGTGGCCGACACCTCCTCACCTGCTTCCTCTCCTCGCCCCACCCCACCTCTCCACCTCGGCTCTGGGAGGCAGAGGTGGAGGTGCCTGGAATCAACGGGGGGCTCAGATAGGGGAGCAAGGGGCGCCCTCGGGGAAAGGGAGCCTTCCTCGCACGCTCGCTCAGGGCAGGTTCACACAAAAGCTACTCTAGAGAAGGCCACCATCGTACTCTGCTGCATGAGCACTTCTGTCTCTCTCCAGCCCCTTGGCACGTGACCTGAGACTGTATTTCTGACATCCATCTGCAGGTGCAGGGATGACGGAGGTAGCAGAAACTAAGTCTCTGATGGGAACATCGTGACTAAATGCACGGAGAGGAAGCCTGGAGCTCGGCTCTTTCCTGGGATGGCCACCACGGCCCAGAGCTCAGTCCCTCCCCTGGCAGGGAGGGGCATGTGTGGGAACAGCCCCACGCGCACGCAGAGGGGCACAGCCCCAAGGCAGAACCATCCCCAGGATGGTTCACAGGATTCAAGAGGCACCGGACAGAGTCACCGCCTGCCCGGGAAGCAGCCCACATCTGAACCGCTGGCCCCCACCCTCCTCCCGGGGGGGATCCAGCCTGCGACCGGAGCACAGTGATTTCAAGGGTCCTTAATTTTGATACAGGCTTTTCAGAGGCAGTGGAAGAGGAATCCTTCCCACACTCATTGCCACTTAAATGCTCCCTTCGTTATTTTAATACCTAGTCATAGAAATGTTTTTTGGAAGTTAATAACCCGGAAGGTATCGCTTAGACGTGTTAAGGAGAGAGCTGTGTTGATGAGCTCTCCTTAGTGGCTCATCAGACGACTAGGGTATAATTCAGTGCCAAATGAAAGTGCAAATGCCCACCCCGGGCTCTCCCGCACGCAGCAGCGTTTGCAGTATTTCTCCTCAATTAACATCGCCAGACGCGTACGGCCGCACCGACGTGGGTAACAAAATGAGACATTTGAAAAGTAGCAGTAAGTGAAAAGTAACTAATATCCTTTTGTCGCTGAGGAAATTTGCTTTGGCCCAAATTAGAAGTCAGCTTAGGGAAAAGAGCTTCTGGACCCCTGGGCAGGGGCGCGCTGCTGGAAGGCTCCATTTTGAGGAAGTGCAGCCATCAGAAAGGATGGCAAACTGTGGCTGATTCAGGCCCTACAACTGCCCCTGGATGCCACCATGAGGGACCCTGGAGATTCAGCATGATGGACACTGGGCACCTACCATGATGCACTCTGGACACCCACCATAATGACCCTGGACAGCTACCATCATGGACCCTGGAGAATCACCATGATGGATTCTGGACACCCACCATGATGGACCCTGGACACCTACCATCATGGACCCTGGAGAATCACCATGATGGATCCTGGACACCCACCATGATGACCCTGGACACCCACCATGATGGACCTGGACACCCACCATGATGGACCCTGGACACCCACCATGATGACCCTGGACACCCACCATGATGGATCCTAGACACCCACCATCATGGACCCTGGAGAATCATCATCATGGACCCTGGACACCCACCATGATGGACCCTGGACACGCACCATGATGGACCCTGGACACCCACCATTATGGACCCTGGACACCCACCATCATGGATCCTGGATACCTACCATGACCGTAGCCTGGAGTCCCAACCACAACCCTCAGGAGGTCTGAGCTTCCTCCCCTGGAGAAGGCTCGGACTGACTCCTTAGAGACGTCCTGCCAGCCTCCCCATGTGCTCTTCCTTTTCTTTCCAGGGAAATCCCCAGACTTGTCTCTGTTTCAAGGCTGAGCCCCTCTCTCATCTATGCTCCAAGTCAACCCCCAATTCTGCCGGGAGGCAGCCTCCTCCTGCAGCCTGTCATCGTGCTGAGGAGACAGCATCCCACCCGGTGAGCGGACTCACAGGTTCCCCGGGCAGCCCTCTGGGCCCGACTTCTCCATCGTCACCCTGTGAGGGAGAAAAGAGGCAGGAGTTTAGGGACAAGCTCTAAAGCCTGGACACCAGAGAGATGATTTTCCCTTCAGCAGTGCAGAAGGATCCTTTGGCCTGGGGCTGCCTCAGGGTATTGCCAGATCTACTAGTCCCTGTACCAGCAGGAAAAGCCCAGAACATTCTCACTCCCAGAGAGCTGCTAGGTGTGCAGCTGCTGCAGGGAAAAGGTGAGGTCTGGGGCCCTGGGACACTCTGCTCAGGAGCTCACAGACCACAGATCCAATGAGGGGAAAGCTGGGCAGAAAAATCACGTGATCAAAAGATCTGGCTACCTGGGTGGGTAAGGACAGAGAGGAATGAGAGAAAGATGGACAGAAACTAAACAAAGATAGATAGATAGATGACAGATGACAGATAGGCAGATAGATGATAGATAGGTAGATAGATGATAAATGATAGACAGACAGGAATGTGAATGTTAGACGGGGGGCTGGGGCGGAATCTGAGAGAATCACCAGGTCCCCTGAGCCAGCCCCGAGGGAGCCCAATGTCTGCCAGGGTCCTAAACACAGCCGGGAGAGCAAACCAAGATGAGTCTTTCCTTCTGGCTCTAGAAGGAACTGCTGCCCTGGCTTGGCTGGTTCATGGTCAGGAGCTGCTTGTCAACACTCTGCTTCTCTCCATCAGTGCACTGCTCCCTCCTCCTCCCTTCACTACACGTGCGCACACACACACACAACACACCCTGTGCATGCACATGAACACACACTCATACACACAGCCATACCTGCACACAAATGCATGCATGCACACCGTCATGCCCACACACATAGCATGCACACACCTTATGCATGCACATACAAATGTATATAATGCATATAAGCATGCAGGCATGCACGTGTGTGCACACATACACACAGCAAATGCAACACCCATGCACATATGCATGCACACAGCCCTGCATGCACACACACACAGGAGCACACACCTCCTCGGATGCTAGCAGCACACACACCTAGAGGGCCCCTCACTTTTTCCTCATCTTACACTGGACTGTGCTAAGGCCCAGAGAGGAGAAGCTGCCCTGACAATGCCACGCTGCCGCAGCCTGCTTCCAATGCCCTGCCTGCTCTTCTTTCTCATTTCCCAGGGCTCCTCAACCTTCTCCCTAACCCCAGGGCAAAGATAGTCATTTTCTAGACCCTCCACCCTACTCCCCCCAGGTCCCCGAGCTGCACCACCCCGCCACCTCAGTCTGCGCCTCATTTCGACGAGATCAGCAGAGACATTGAGCTCAGGAGCTCTCTCGACATAGGCTCCTCCCAGGGTGACGGGGCGCCTGTCTCCCTGTCTCCTGCAGTTAGAGGCGCTCTTTCTGAGACCTGTGACAGGTGAAAGCCACTCCCGGATGCCGACCATCAGCAGGGCCCATAGAGTCAACATAAATGTTTTGATGTGCTTTTCTCAGGGGTTCTGTGCGGCCTGTGTCCCTACATCCCATCGCTCTGCCCTCAGGACCCTCTGCCCTGCACCCCCTCCACACACAGGCGCCAGGCTCACTGCCACTGGTGTTTCAGGAACCGTTTTCCTGCCCAAACTCCCTGAGGAGATGGGCAGGCAGGTGTAGCCGGAGACCCGGTGGGATACGTACCCTTTCTCCGTCGTCTCCTGGAGGTCCTGGCGGGCCAGAGGGGCCAGGGTCACCCTAGGAAGCAACCAGGGTCAGTGTTAGCCACTCAGAGCAGGTCATGCACGGCTGTCTCGAGTCCCCCATTCTGTCCAGCTTGGAGACTGAAAATCCCAACCCTTCTGCAGACTTCCCTGGAGTCAGAGAAGACCCTTTGGGAGATGGCGCATGCTGACAGGACTGGGCTCGTGGCTGGGTGTAGGGACTCTCGCCCCAGGAACTCGGTCACCTGGAGGCAGGTTGCCCAGACTGGGCACCCAGCAGGGCTGGGCGGAAGCCTCAGACGCGGGGCGCCCCAGGACCCTGGGATGGGGTCTGAGCTACACCCTGCTGACTTCTCTGCATGAAGCTGGAGCATAACCCCAGCCCAGGACTGCCCCCAAGAAAGGGCCCCCGCCCCAGACTGTGAGCGCCGCCGTGAGGGATGGCACCGGTCTACCTCACACCCCTGCGTCTTCAGGCACGCACACAGTCGGTGCTCAATACATGCTCGTCAGTCAATCAAAGGGACTGGCCCTGACCCGGAGACTGCCTTTGCTCCAGCTCTCACATGATTGCCCTAGAATGTGTGGGAAGCTGCTGCAGCTAAATTGCAAAAGCCATTTCTCGAAGCTTCACGGAACATGATAGACAGACCTCACTGACCAAATCAACAAATGTGTGCATGTGTGTATACATGTGTGTACGCACGTGTGCACGTGTGTGTGTGAGTGTGCATGCACACACATGCACAGGCGCCTGCACGTCCAGAAGGTGCCAGAACACAAAAGCAGCATTGTCTACTTCAAAGACAACAGGGAGAGAACATCCAATGAGCTGCAAAGAGCCATCACATGGAGAGCACCTCGAACACCATGAGAAAACCAGGGCGGGCGGCCGACTGTGCCACCACACACCCTCCTCAACAGGAGCAGCCACTCAGGACCATCCCAGCCTCCTAGAATCACCACTCAAGCGGTGCAAAGCATGCTCAGCAGCTCCTGAAACGGTAGCCATTTGGATTTCCGAAGGTGTGGGAGGCCCCATGAAACAGACAGAGGATTTCCCAAAGGAGCGGCTCACTCCTCACCCTTCATGCCCTCGAGAGAGTGCACCCGCTGGCCCCTCCATCATGAGCTGCAGGGAAGAAACCCGCTTCCTTTGGCCTGATCTTCCACCAACAGAGACATCAGGCTGGCGTTCGTTCCCACTCCCCGACCGCTTTGGAACGGAGGGGACCTGACCCCACACAGGAAACCTAAGGCTGTCTGGAAGGGCCTCCCGAGAAACCCCTGTGGTGCCCGAATCCCTCAGAGAGGGGACACTTACCCTGTGGCCCTTCTCTCCCGGCAACCCAGCCAGGCCGTCGAAGCCGCGGTCACCCTGTGAGGACAGAGAGCTGCTCAGAGACCAGCCTGCACACGGCAGGGCTGCCCTTCTCTGAGCCATGGTTCCTGCAGTGTCCATGTCTCCGGGGCCCCTGAACCCCCACGTGGTGATCACCGGCCCACCCCTCACCACACATCAGGTCCACCATGCTGGGTCCATACTCTCAGCCTCTTTTCCCCCAAACACCAATACAAGCTATATACAGAGAGGTGACCTTTGACGCAGAGCCTCGGTGGGACTGAGACCCGCGGTATTTCGGGTGACCACTGCATTGTTGGCATGTGCGTGTTTGCTGTCTGCCTGTCTTGCTCGTCTCTACGCTCTCAGGGCCAAGTGCAGCCCGGCACACGGTACATATTCAACCTCATCTGGCGGAGGGACGAGCGCTGGCTGTCTCTCAGGCATCCTGCTCCCGGGCCAGCCCTCCTTCTGCCACCCCAGCCTCTGCCTCCTGGGGCCCAGGACAGAGCCCTGACTCGGGGATGTTGCAGACCATGTGGGGTGAAGTTGAGGGTAGGCTAGTTCAGCTTTCAATCCTTCTGTTGTTGGAAGAAACCCACAGTCTACTGAGAGAGACTCATTAAGACTCTCTTCTCCTTCTGGCCCCAGGCCACTGAGGAGCAGGGCCTCTCATCAGCTCAGGACTCATGGGGAGCACCTGAAAGTTCACCCATGCCAGTTATTCAGTGAACAGCTGTAGAGGACACCTGGCCCACTTTTGGGGGGGCCCACTCTCCATTCCCCCTTCCAGATAACAGCTGCTGTCCCCCTCATGGTCTCCTCGTTAGAGAAGGTCAACATTTGCTCTGGCGACTTGTATGGCCTTGGACTAAAACTCCCCCAGAGCTGAGAAGGAAAGGTGGACCAAGAACGGGGAGCCGAGGGGAGGCCATAGTGAACCTCGGCGGCCGGGACGCAAGAGAGCTCTGCCGATTTTGTTCCTGCACACACCTGAGCTCCCGCACGCACCCAACTGCAACGTCTATCCCACAATGCCGAGGAGCCCTGACACCCCAAATCTGGACAAGACTTCCTGCCCCATGGACTTACGACAACTTCACGGCCACACATTCTCCAGGTTGGCCCCGGTGTGTGTGATCTTGACGTCCGAACATGGATGAGCGATCTTCATAGCTGGGGTTCCAACCCCCCACTCACCACTCACTTGAAAGGAGCAAGTTTGCCCCCTATGCAAATTAGCTGCAATTGTCATGCTTGCTCATGAAACTCACCCCACCAACCCATCTTCATGTCAACATGCCAGAGAGACCGATACAAACAGAACCTTCCTCACCCCCAAGGTCCCACTCCCACATGGGTGCAAATGTCACAAGTCATTACTGTCATGCGCCACATAATGATGTTTCAGTCAGTGACGGACCACACACACAACAGCGGTCCCATAAGATTAGTACTACAAGCCCAGGTGTGTAAGAGGCTGTACCATCCAGGCTTATGTAAAAACACTCTGTGATGTTTGCACAATGACGAAATCGCCTAATGACCCATTTCTCAGAATGTACCCCCATCGTTAAGCGACACATGACTGTCCTTGTCATCATGACCATAGTCATCATATAACCAGGATGTTGGCGGCATCATCAACATGACAATAGCAATAATGGTGATCACAGCACCAGGACACCGGCAGGCGGTGAGTAGCAGCCTACCTTGGGGCCAGTTTGTCCAGGCATCCCTCTTGCTCCATCACTCCCAGCCCGCCCCTGAAACAGAGGAAGGCACATTGTCAGGACAAAGGAGTGGCCAGTTTACCAAGACCTCTGAGCAGTGGCTTCTTGTGAAACCAAGTGGAGAGTTCCACAGCCCTGTGCGGTCAGGCTGGTCCAGGGGCCCCAGACCCTGTGTGCTGGGGGTGCTGTCCACCTCATACATGCTTCTAGTCTTTCCAAGCCTCGCCATCTGCTAATGAACTGCTAATGAGGATTATGCCACCTGCCCCTCGGTGTTTGGAGATGGTGGCCTCGTGTGGCAGATGTGGCTGTCTTGGAGGAGAGAAATTAAGGAGCTGTGCCAGCTTGTGGGACTGTTAGCTTCGGACTCAGGAGAGAGCACGCCCCTGACACCACACGCAGCACGTTCCCTGTCCACCATCTGGAAGTCAAGTTAAAGACCAGGGAGCCACAGGGCAAGAGGGAGCAATCAGCCAGTTAGTCCAACTGATAAGAATGAAACAGAGGCCCAGAGCGGTGGCTCGTCTCACTAAGGCCACACAGCCACCCTGAGGCACAGTCTGGACAAGACATTCCACCCTTGTAGGCCACTCCCGCGCCTAGTATGTCCAGCTAGGGAAATTGCCAAGGACAAGCCCGTGGTCCCCAGCTGACGCCATGGGGTTGAAGGACAGGGCCGGGACTGACTGGGGTCCACTCTCAAGGCCCCAGGATCACGAGAGGCGGGCCCCACCAGGCTCGAGGCCACCCGAACAGACAGAGGGACTCGGCTAGACGTCCACTCGCTAAGGAGGAACGTCAGCCAGCCGAGTATAAAGGGCTGGCCCAGACCAACAGCTTTGTCTTCTCTACGTCGCGTGTGCGCCTGGCCAAATGAGGCCATGACCCAGTGACTCACCGACAAGCAGAGGCAACATGGGGAGAGCAGCAGGTTTTGGTCTCAAAGTACAACAAAGACTATGAGGACAGCACCAGAGAAGCGCAGGGAAGAAAGAAGAGGGGGCTCCACACAGACCACAGGAGATGGTCTGTGCCCCCCAGGTTAAGGGTCACGAGGAGCTGCTGGGGAAGAAAAGTCACCTCAGAAAAGGCGCCCAAGCGGAGGGACCACTGAGAGCCTCTCCTCAGATTCCCAAACACTTTCAGAAATCAAGGGAAATTCGTCGGAAAAGTTCACACGATGTCACAACATGACATGCCCAGCAAAACGTCCGCACGCTTCTATGACACAATGATGGGCTCCTTGCAGCCTGCTTGACAAAGAACTAGAGGCACAGATGTGCAGACCACTGCAAGCACCCCCCAGCTCCGGGCCCCTCGCCCGCCACCTCTTCTACTCCAGGGGATCTTTGGGGAAAATGTCCTTCCTTAAAACACAGGCGTTGTCACGGCCCTGATGCCACTGAACTCTGCAATTAGTCACCTTACAAACCACTCCGCAAACCTTTCTCTTCTCAGTTTTTACCTTATCCTGACTGAGAAACCATTTCTGGAGAAACTTGACAATAAGCGTCCACGGAGATACACAAAAAAACAACAAAATAAAAGACTTTCGCAATCGGATCCGAGATCAACCACTTGTCGACCAAGAATTACCAGATTCCAGTGTTGGTGGCCATTTAGAATCATCGTGCCCAACCCCTGTCTGTGTCCAGATCTGCTCCACAGACATGTGGACCCGAGGCCGTGATGGGCCCACACGAGACAGCCGCACGTGCCTGGCTGGCCCTGCCGCCTCCCCCCGAGCTGCAGCTAACACGCAGGGCCAGAGGATCCAGAACCACCGAGCAATCGCTCGTTTTTGCCTTGTCTATTCTGAAACTAGAGCAGGAGCTGGTCGCCTAAGTGGACAACATTCCTGGAGGTTCACTCTTAAGCAAACACAACACGAGACCAAATTCTTTTTTCACTCACTCAAAACATGCACTGGTTGAACAGACCCACTTGTTAGAGCGTGATGTGGGTTCATTCCGGTTTCCCCAGCTCGTCTGGGTGGCGTTCATTAATTTATATTAGTTTACAAACACAGGCCCTCTCGCAGGAGCCTTGGTTGCACGGAAACAAAGTAGTTCCATCCACTGTTTGGGAATTACATCCCAAGCCAAGAGTCCAGGTGGCTAGGAGAACAGACCAGCGGGCCGGCCATTTCCCCCAAACTGAGGCCATTTCTGGAAAAGAGAGGCTGCCCCCAAAGACATGAGGCCCACTGATAACTCTGTCTTCTCAAACGCTTACTCCCAAAGGGCCTGGGAAATTGCCTTAATGAACAACGTTTGTTAAACAAAATCAACATGCTCAGGACAGAGGCCCCTGGCAGAGGCGGCTGAGCTGTCTCTGCCCTGGGACACAGCACCCACCTGGGCAGCTGGCTCGCCTCACTGCCCCGGGGAAGGGGACCCAGCCTCGGAGACAGACGCGCCCTTGGGAGGGGGAGAAGAGAAGGGAGTAAAGGGGCTTTCTGCAGCCCGCTCATCATTAGGGGGCAAACCCACTGCAGATTCGGGCCCTTTGGTGACCCACCTGCCATCCATCACTGAGCCGCAAAATACTCACCCTTCTTCCGGGCTTTCCCGCCGGGCCAGGTGGGCCCTGCACACCTCGGGGACCCTGTCCGGGATCAGAGGGCAAAGGGTCAGTGGCATTGTCTGTGTTTTTCAGAGGCAAAAGCAAAGCCTTATCCCCGTGCTTATCAACCTGCCCGTGGCTTGCCGTCCCAGCTGCCAAACGGTGGGCAGCACCCGGACAGCGCACAGTTTCTGCCGCCCTGAGTCGGGGCCCAGAACAGGGCAGCCAGCTTGTCCTGCCGCAGGCATCAGAGTGACCTCTGTTCCGCTGCCAGCTGTGCATAAAGCGACAGTTCCCACTAACTTCCTTGGGGAAATGCCGCATTTGGGCACCGCCGGGCAGGCAGTCACGACCTCCAGCGCACACAAGATGCCCCTTCAAAGAGCAAGGCGAGTGCGACGTACCTGAGGCCCCATGTCTCCTGGCTCGCCCTTCAAGCCTCCACTCCCGGGGGGGCCCTACGGAGACACGGTCTGGGTTAACGATGCTCAGCACAGGAAGGCTGCAGGGGGTGGACAGCCCCAGGGGCAGGGCTGAGCTCTCTGCCCGGCCGGTGGAGCCCAGCCTGCCCACCCCGGACAAACCCGAGGGACAAGTGGTAACTTTTCAGCTGCATGGATGTCTTCCTAGTTTTGAATGAACTTCTGGACAGTGAGGGCACAAGCCACAAAGCTCACGACCATGTTTGTTTCTCTCTCTAGGATGAATATGACCACAGTCTGTCACAGCCCACATCTCAGGGCGATGTGTGTACATCCTCTGGGACCATGCAAGGCCCAGATGCGGGGACCAGCCCTGAGCCAGCGCCGATGTGGAAGGCACTGAACGCAGACCAAGTGGCTGAGCCCACTCCCTCCCAGGGAACGGGCGTGGGGGCATGGGATGTTTGCATCCTCCGTCTCCTTGCACTCTGTAAGCACCGCTCGCTCTCCCTGGAGATCCCACTTGCCCGCCCTGAGAGTGCCCGGTACACACCGCACATGGGGCTGGTGCGGGGGAGCCTGGGCATCCTAGGGCCACCCCCACACTGAAGCGGCCTGGCTTTGGAGACATGACTGTAAAGAATGATGATGCCAGAAAGAAAGAGGGTCGGAGCCCCGGGGCATGAGGCAAAATCACACAGCCAACCCCCTGGCCACCACAGGCCCCCCTCCTGCCCAGGCCCCCATCCCCGATGAGATGCCAGAGATGTAAATGGTGGTTGATGACACCTTAAAGTGTGTCCTCTCTGGGGTGAGCTTGGAGCCTAGAGGGCAGAGGGTGACGGGCTTTGGGGGCCACCTGCTCCCCATCACGCTCCCTCTGGCCAACGACTTACCATGGGGCCGGGTCTCCCCGTAAGACCCATCGGGCCAGCCGGCCCCCTCAATGCCAACTGCAAGAGAAAACAGGACACAGTCAGAAACGCTTGGCTGACTGGTCCTGACGGGCAAGATGCGGCCAGGTGGGAAGGGACTGACGTGAGAGGCGAGGACAGGAGCCTCTGGAGGAGGAGTCAGATCGAGCCAAGACCCAGCCAACCACAGACGGCACGGAGCAGGAGGAGGTGAAGCCAGGTGGGGGCCCACTCTCCAGCCCCCTGAGGACCTTCCCCGAGCCCACGCCCGCACCTGCCCTCAGCCCTTCACCCTCGGCAGCTGGAAATGCGGCCTCCTTTTCTGGGCCTGGACGGGGAGTACTTTGTATGTGGGCGCTCATGCTGAAGAACATTTTACTTCCCACAGGAGGAAACTCCAGCATCTGCCGGGGGCTCGGGAGCTATCTGGGGGCCCTCCTAGGGTAAACTAAGCAAGCCCCAGAAGAGGCAGCTGTCAGAGCAATAGCCACACGGACCCCACACGACACCTGCCCACCTATACGGCCCTTGGCTCTCTGTCCCCCAGGCCCCGCCTGGAGGACAGGAGGCCCCCACTTGCCGCAGCTCAGTTCAACCTGCTTTCTTCAAGAACCTCAGTTCTGCCCCCGTTGTATGACTCCACTTCCCCCGCACGGTGCCATTTAAATTTTGGAAGATTTTTTTGCCTTATAAAATCTTCTTATAAGCCCATCACCCACTTGGATTCAATTAAAATGCATACAGATTAAAAGGCCAGCCAGGCAGGCTGGGTCAATAAATCCAGAGGCAGGTAATGGAGTTTGATACGCACTGTATTGCATCACGCGGGCCATTTGTCCCATTGCAACAGCTCGACACTTAAACGTCCTGCAATTAGCCGTGCATGCTGATCACTAACATCTACTCTGCTGCGCCAGGGCCGCATAAATATTGCTAAACAAGGGGTTCCCTAGCAGCTCCTTGCGATGCCCTATTAAGGGCGTGCCACTGAAGGATCACCCTCCTCACTCTGCCGGTGGCGATGGCTCTTATCACGGGCAATCAGCAATCTGGAGCCTCATCAATTAAAAACGCAATTCACTAATCAGCTAATCTGCCAAGAGCAGAGAGCTAGGGAGGCAAACGCTCCTCGGGGTCCCCGGGTGAGCAAGGGGCTCTGGGGCCCACAGGCTCTCTCTCTGAGGTGTGCAGCTCGGCCAGACCCCATCATAGGGACCACTCCCCTGGGCCTGCTGCAGAATGGTGGGCTCTGTCCCCTCCCCGCCCCCTGGGGCCCAGGCACCACTCACCCGGGCCTGCTGCAGAATGGCTTGAGCTTGGGACTCCTGGGCTGAGACCATCGGGCCTTTGGAGCCCGCATCGCCGCCCCCTCCGAAGCGGAACTGTGGGTATAAGATAAGGGTCACCAAGGGTGCACCAACATGGGTGCCCCCGCTGGACCCCAGGGCCAAGGTGGCACCCATCAGCCTCTTTGGTGGCAGCAGAGCCTCGGAGGGTCTGGTTGGGCAGCTTCTAGCCCCAGAGTCCCTCTCTGCACACGCCACCCTACTCTGCCGGCTCAGAGCTGCCCCAGCCCCACCTGCCAATTTCAGCCATGGGCCTCCTGGGGATCCTCCCTCTGTTCAGAAAGCCCTTTCCAGCACCTGCAGCAACTCATCCTGAGACCCTATGGCCCCTATTTATTGCAAGGAAAATACAAAGGCCCAATGCCAATGCCTGCCCTGAGGAGGCCTCGCACGGATGCTCCTGGTCCATGCAGGGTCTCCCTGAGCTGTGCACAGCCTCCCGGGCATCAGAGGCAGGCAGTGGGGGCTCACGGGAAAACTGACATCAGCCAGAAGACTGACGTCCAGACCAGCACTCCACTTAGTCGCCCTCCCAGGCCTGGGCTCCCTGTGAAGGAGATGGCCCCGTGACATTCACCTATAAGGTCACGGGCAGGTCAGGCCTAAGGAGGGACCAGCTGGCAGCATGCCCACTCTGGGGTGCGAGTGGTGACGGTGGGTGTTTGACAACGGAGGCCAAAGCCACACAGCTTTCCTTCAGAGAGCCAGAACTCGATTCCCTCTCAGATGGGCCAGCCCTGGATGCCGGTGGACAGATGGAGACCTTGACCACACTGTCCACTCTGCTGCGTCTGTGGAATATCCCCGAAGAAGCCTATTTCTACGGGACGGCTGGCCCAAGTTGGGGCAAGTCTGTGGCCAGGAGATTGCCCCCCTTGGAAATACCCCAGGGCCCACTCCCCATCACGTTTTGAGCCCACCCACCCCCACAACCTCGGACACTCACAGGCAGCATGAGCATGGTTCCAGGAGGGCCGGGTAGCCCATCAGCACCCGGAAGGCCTGGGCGTCCAGGGGGACCCTGTGAACAGATGGGCCAAGAGAGCTGGGTCAGAGTGCACAAGCACAGAGCTGGGCTGTGGCGGGATGAGGGGGTCGGGAAATACACTGGACAGGCACAGAACAATGCAAGACCCTGTGGCATGGACTGTTCCAGAACCCAAGCCCAGAGAAGGGATGGGCGTCGCTGGGGGCTGAGGATGAGGAAAGGCTCCTGGGGGAAAGGGATGAGGAAGGAGCTAGATCCAGAGGAATTCAGAGGGACGGGAAGGCAGGGGATCGCAATCCGCAAGGGCAGAGGTGAGTCTCCAGGAGGCGGGCAAGGGTGGAGTCAGGGCTGCCACCATCCCAGGAGCGGCCCTTTGAGTCTCCAGCCAAGCAGGCGGGGCAGCCCAGAGGAGGCCCCCACTGGCCACTCAGAGGCCCACTCCCCTTGCGCCGCCAGTGAGATGCCGCTCCCCATCCGCCCCCCAGTTGCGCACACAGCTGCTCAGACAGACGGGTCCAAGTGCCCGCTTGCTTGCACAGACACGAGGGACCCGAGTAAGCAGGAGGACCATCCACGGGAACACAACTCCTCTCGAGCAATTTCTAGAACCTGTTTGTACAGAGATGATGCTACACCCTCCACAAATTCTGCTCATCTGGTCCCTAAAGCAGGTCCCAGACAGACATCCCTCGACAGATTCCCTGGAGTGACTCTGGCCAGCTTCAGGACCATATGCGTGTAAAACTAGTGACACAGTTTATTTTCAAAACCTGTTTTACCACTCGGCTTTTTCCCTAATTCAGGCAGACCCCCAGCCAGCTTGTGGCGGACGAGGCTTGTCCGGTGCATAGATGGAAGTTCTCCGTCCTCGAGACTCCAAGGGGCCACACTGCGGTGTCACTGACGGCTGCCAGCTCGTCTTCTGCACCGACAGCAGGCACACTCCAGCGAGCCAGCCAACGCCACCGCAGCTCGATGCTCGCAGCGCGGAAACACGAGACGGATTCTGATTCCTGGCCAAGAAGACCAAGAACCTGGTGGTTTTCCTGGCACTTATCCAGAAGGGTGTGGAGCCGTCTGGGCCTGAACTAACACTTGCCTGTCTTTTCTTCGGTAGTTACGGTAGCCTCTCCTTATCCGAGGTTTCAGTTATCTTGGAAGATAAAAACTTGTTTAGAAGAGAAAAATCCAGAACATGCTTTGCTGCCCAGGTTTCCTCTTGGGATCCAATGCCAAGAGCTGCTCAGCGCTGAGTTTCCTGCCTCAGAGTGGATCCCAAATCCAACGGTGACTTAAAACCTAGGGTCCATGTCTCCCAGGGACAGACGCGTCCACGTGGTGTCTGTGCATGTGTCTGGCGCTGGAAGCCAGGGCAGCCCCTCATCCGCTGTTCCATCCTCAGAGAGCCTCATCTCAGCATCCCTCCTCTTGCTCCTTCCAAGGCACAGAGGTGAGAATTCAGCCTCGGGGGCTGTGAGCTCAGTTTCACCCTTGCAAGGGGGCACTTCCTCTCAACTGCAGCCAGAACGATTCTAAGAGCGTGACAGCAGATGAACAACAAAAACCTGGAAACCCTGGAAGAAAGGGACGGTTTGGAGGAGAAAAGTCACCCCCATGGGTCCTTCCGATGTTTCAAAATTTGTCCTGAGTCCTGCATCGCCGCTCAGCTGAACCCGCATTTCCTGCAGCTTGATGAAACTGTCAGTAAACCTCTGCCAAGCACCGAGGTGTGTAACAGAAAGACCGTCCCCTGGGCTGGAAGATGGGGCTCCCTCAAAGCCGCCACCCCACTTTTCAGGACGTTGAACTCGGGCTAATGATGTGGCTGGTTCTCTGTTACTCAGCCTGCGTCAGACTCCGAGGGACGCTCCAGCAGTCCGGTGGGGAGGTCGTGAGGACCTCACTCCACTCCAGCCTTCGGGTTAGAGGTCAAGCAAGAAATGCTGCCTGGCCTTCATGCATTTTTCTGTATTACTTGACCAGCTGGCCCCCGAATCAGTGGGGGCCAATTAACTTGGTAAAATAGAAATGTTTAAGGCACAGCAGGCAGAGTGGGGCTGTCACACCCAGACCAGGTGGAGAAGGGGGGCTCCCACCTCACACTGAGGAGTCACTGCTGTTTAATGAGGGGTTTGTCCGAGGCCGCCCTGGCGTCGTTCTGGCCCGGAGATGAAGGGCAGTGCTCGGACCCTGGGCAAAGCGGCCATCGGCTGTGGCGGCAGCTTCAGACCAGAAGCTGAACCCACGAGCCCTCGGCTCAGCATCAGGTGAGAGGCACTGGGCCCACCTCCAGGCCGAGACATGGGCTGAAGTAGTAAGCAGAAGCCTGAGCCATTTCTCATACTAAAGACAGCGGGGTGCGGGGGACCCCGAAGACCAGAGGAGTCTTTACGCTGAGATATTTTACCCTATGCTCTTACAAAGACCCAGAAAAGGAGAGAGCGTGGCATGAATCCCTCTAGAGCCTCAACATGCAGTGGTTTTTCCGTTTTAGCTCAGCTCCCGTGCAATTACAGCTCCGGAGTGGCCAGCAAAGCTCTTAGTGGTCACTTCTCGCTGCAGATCTGAAAACCAGGCTCAGCGACTGCGCCTGCGGCTGGCGCCAGAGCCTCGAATGAAGCTGCCAACATTTGCCCACGCACCCCACCCGACCCGCCCACCTCGGCCAGCCCTGGAGCAGACGGGAGTCCGCGCTGCCCTCACTGAGGTTTTCCAAGCCCTGGATGGCAGACACACGGGCGGGGGCCACTGAGGCCTGTGTCTATGTTCAGCCCTGTCCCCGCTCTCAAGAGGAGCCTCGCCCCGTGTGCCCCTAATATGAAAGAGGGTCCTTCTGACTTCCAGGGGGCTCAAGAGATGAAGAAGAGGCCCAGACTCAAGCTTTGACGTCTCACAGAGACGGACGATCGAGTCATGGACAGGACGAGGCTCCATCAGACTCAGAGAAGGGCTGCGTCACCGCGGCTTGTCGCCAGGACATCACAGAGACACCCAGCTATGTGGAGCCTATGAACAGCCTTGTGTCGGGGGTTGAATGGTGGCCCCATAAAGGACAGGATCTGAATTCTCAGCAGCTCTCAGATGGAGAGAAGGGACCGCACGCCCTGCCCCCGGGAGGAGGGGAGACAGAAAAACCAGTGAACCCTGCGCTGCAGCCTGCGTGACCGTCACTCACAGCGGCCTTTCTCGAAGCGTTCCTCCAGGCCGGGCAGCAGGAGACAAGCACCGGCGGACTCTACCTCTTGGTCAAGTCGCCAGGGACCTGGCCTGTGCCTGCTCCCTTGGCCCTGGGCGTAATCCAGCCAGCCAGGAGGGAAAGTGGTGACACGGCAGGGCATGGTTCCCAGGCGGATCCTGGGGAGACAACATCGGCACCTACGGACCATGCTTTCTAGAGTGTGGGCTAGGAACCGCTGTTCTTCAGGGCATGGCTTCCAAGCCTTTGAAAGCACAGAAAATGCACTCACACGAGATCCCAGGGATGTCCAGCCCTGGAAACACAAGGAGGCCCCACCAAAGGGGAGGACGGCTGGTGGAACAGGCCAGGCAGGTCATTCCTGCGGGCCCCATGGGCACCCAGCGGCCACTGGCGGGTGTGGGCCTCCCCTGCTGCTCCCGCCCTGAGGGTATTAAGTGCATCGGTTCTGCAGGGAGGGAGGCACCCCTGTGGGAAAGGGCCTTCACATGGCCGTGAAGCATCTTGGAAGGAAACCTGCATACTGAACCCCTGAGGCTTCCAGGAGCACCCAGGCCTTAATCGGGGGGGGACCTTCCCCCTCAGCCATCCACAGACCCAACAGCACCGAGGATTGCTTTAACAGAAAATAGTTAAGTCTGTCACAAATGGAAAGACTGTGCACAACCTACCCCGAGGGTCACAGGTCATGGAGGCCAGCCCACCCCAGCTGGAACCCCTGGGAGTCCATTAGAAGGGAAATAGGCTTCTTTCTAACAGAAAACTTTAAAGTGTCAGGAGTTTCTTAGCCACAGCGCCCCCTAAAATGCAGCCGGATCCACTGTGACTTCAGGTGGCATTCACAGAGCTGCCCGGAGACAGAGGAGCGCCGGAAGCAGGCAGCTCTCAGACAGGTGCATGGGGAAGGGCAGGGATTCACGCAAAGACGCTCTGGCCACACACCCTTCCTGAGTACCAGATCTGGGCCACACACCCTGCTGGACATGGGGATGCCAGTGACAGCACAGAGCAGCTCCCTGCCTTCCAGGTGTTTCCATCGAGGCCAGCGGGTACAGGTCTCAGGCCCCGGCAGCCCTGGGAGTCCACAGAAGGCAGGCGGGCCCCAATCTTTAACGGTGCGCCCCACCGGCTCCCCCACCAGCTCCTCCACCTGCTCAGCGTAGCCCCGGGCAGGGCTCTGTGGGGCAGGTGATGCTCAGCACCCGGTCTCTGCTGCTATCCAATCACCGGGAACGTTCACAGACGTTGATGGTGAATTGAGAATGCACAGCCCCAGGGATTTCAGACCCACTGAAGTCTGTCGACAATATCCCAGGAAGGCCCAAAGAGCCAGGAATCCACGAAAATGCACCAGCAAGAGGCACAGATGCCAGACCTCACAGAATCGATGCTGGCGAGGGGCTCTGGAAGACCACCAGCCCTGGGTGGCTCAGGCAGCTCCCTCGGGACGCCCAGCTCTCTCTCGTCTTTGGTTTTCCTCTGAGCCTCAGTGAAAGAAGCGGGAGAGGAGATCAATCCCAGCTCTGCTCCGTCTCCCGTTAACGAGTCCCCTCACCCACCCTGGGCCTGCCCATCTGTCAACTCCGGGGCTCAGGCCCTTCCCAACTCTGACACTGTCCCAGAGCAAGAAAGCATTTGAGGAGCGAGCAGCCAAGAGGTGGCACAGAACACAGGTCCAAGGAGGCCAGCCGGAAAAGTGGGCAGCCTGGGGCACGAGAGCAGGAGACGGAAGCGGCCACAGGGTCTGGTCCAGCAGAAGCATGGGGCTGGCTGGGCTGGAGTGGGCGGTCAGGGCAGGAGTTAGAACGTCTGCCCCAACGTGATGCCTGTGGGCACAGGGTCAGGCTCACAGCCACCTGCCCGCAGCTGCCCTGGGTATGCCCACTGCATCCATGGCACAGGGAGGGGGACGCGAGGAGAAGCGCAGGTGTGGGGAACTTCAAGGAACTCACCGTCCAGTTAGGAAAAAAGGCTCAAAGAAAGGAAGGTTAGACAACAAGATGCAATCAGGAATTAGACATGGGAAGGACGGCAGAGTCCCAGGATGGTGGGGCTGGGGCAGGAGGAGGGCAGGATCCTTCCAGATCACCCAGTGAAAAGCTCTCACGTACAATGAGGCCGAGCAGGTGAAGAGGCTCAGAACATGCCACCCCAAAACACGCCACTTTGGCAGAAGGATTATTTTGAGCTGAAGGCAACTGAGAAACAACAGATGGAGGGCAAGTTCTCTGCCCTCCCCTTCTCTGCCTAAAAGCGGGGCACGCGCTTCCCCTTGTGACGGTGGCATGAATTCTCCACCACCCCAACCTAGATCAGGAGGCAGAGAGCGACCCTACTCACTGGAACCAGAGAGCCAGCACTGAGAAGACTGTGTGTGCACAGACCTTACTGCAATGACCCTTATCCTCCATTAGTTTCCCCCATATGCTTTCTAGTTACTTCTCCACGATTTATTGCCCTTCGTTAAAATGGTATAGAATCTAACTGCTTCTCTGGGTTTTCACTTCTTTTCTGCGAAGCCCCTGAATATGTAAAATTAAAAATATTAACAAAATTCTATGCCTTTTCTCCTGTTAATCTGTCTTTTGCCAATTTAATTCGCAGGCCCCAATTGTTAAGCCTAAGAGGGTGGAGGAAAAGTTTTTCCTTCCCTACACAGGGATTCTGAGGCCACCCTACTGGCAGGTGGCAGTGTAGGATCCAGACTCTGCATCCAGGGTCCTTTCACAGCTCATTGGCAGATGCCCAGGAGATCTGGTCACTGAGGGGATGCTGAGATGTGAGCGGGGTCAACTTCCTAGACAAGGCTGGCTTAAGCAGGGCTCAGAGGGGTGGTCACTGCTCAGCTCCTACAGTCAGCCCCCCTCCCCCGGGGGAGGACTTGGTTTCTCTGCTGACCCCATCCCCGGTCCTTCTGCTCCTGGACCCTGGCTTGAACTGAAGAGACACCAGTTGCTTAAAGCAATGACCTTCCACTGTCAGGGGCCTTGGCTCCTCCAGCAGAGCCGCTGGCTCAGGCCGCAGTGCACAGGCACAGGCAGGGCCACCCCCCACTGGCCCTGAGCCAGGCTCAGCCCGAAGGCAGGGACCAGGTAGAGAAGTGTCCCTCTGGTTTGTAAATATTTAGACGTTCAGTGCTGGACCAGTCCTAGTACTATGGGGACTCAGTGACCATCTGTGTGATGGGTGGACAGATGGACACTCGGAGCAACCCTGAGGCTGACGGAGGTCAGTCGATATCCGTGCACACTGAGAACAGCGTCCTATCCCACATCTAAGAGAGTAAACAACGTCTGCTCTGCCATGGGGTCCTCTCTCGGTGACGTCTGGACTCAGTCAATCTCGTGGGTCCATCTGATGACAGCTCTGTGGGGGGACGTGGCCGTCGCCCCATCTCACACAGATCTTCAGGAAAAGGGCCTCCGGAGCGAGCTGGGTCAGAGACGGCAGCCCGCTGCAGAGCTTTGCTGGTCCTGGGGTGAGGGGAGAACAGTGGCCCCCCACCCGCTTGTCTAGAATTTCAACTATGGCAGAGAGGGGAGCGGCATGCTGCCAAGACAGGGCAGTGTGGGAAGGCCAAGGCTTCCAGGGGCCCCTGGGTCCCCTGGCCGCCTACTCTGCACCCACAAAGCCACCAGCCCTAGAGAAACACCGTAATGGAGAAGCTGATCTGATTGCTCTCTGAGGTCATCCAGCCACGAGGAACGAGGACAGCCCCTCCTTCTCCCACTGCCGACCCACGCTGTTCAGTCTGAAAGGTCACCCTCCATACATACACCTGCTCTGTCTGCGGGCATCCGACCACATGGCCCTGAGCACCGCTCCAAAGCCCCCAGTGCCTGACAGACAAGACCCCCACGGACTCCCCACCGCACTGCCTCGGAAGCAGACCCCAGCCACCTTTCCACAGGACCCCACCCAGCGGGCACCCATCCACCCACCCAAAAACTGCAAGGTCTGTATCTGCTCTGGGCAGTGTGCCAGGCCCTGGGGATAAACGTCCACTAAGACACACACATGCCCTAGTTTCTCTCATCTACAACCTAGCCATCCGATTACTAGCTCTTAACCTGGCTGTGCTCACATCAATATTCATTCCAGCAGCAGGAAAAATGAAAAGAAAGAAAAAGAAAAAAGCCAAGCCATTCAAGAACCCACAGGCTGCAATGCCCCAAAGCCCCACTAGGTGTCAGGACACAATTGCAGGGTGCCGGGTGCAGCCCTCCTGGATCCTGCAGCAACCCAGGGCATGTCTCCTTGACCAGAGCAACCTCAGGACGCAACCCATTGACCAGGGCAACCCCGGGACTTGTCCCTTTGACCAGGGCAACCCCAGGACATGTCCCTTTCACCATGACAACCCAGGACGCGTCCCATTGACCAAGGCAACCCCGGGACGTGTCCCTTTCACCAGGACAACCCCAGGACGCATCCCTTTGGCCAGGGCAACCCCGGGACGTGTCCCTTTCACCAGGACAACCCAGGACGCATCCCATTGACCAGGGCAACCCCGGGACACATCCCTTTGACCAAGGCATTTCCAGGATGCATCCCATTGACTAAGGCAACCCCGGGACACGTCCCATTGACTAGGGCAACCCCAGGATACGTCCCTTTGACCCAGAGCAAACTCTCCCATGTCTGTTGCTCGATTTCCAACAAGCAAGGTGGAGGGAGGGGGAGTCAAGGCCAAGGCAGTCCTCCTCCTGAGGAGGGACTAACACAGGTTCTGTGTGATGCACGGACAGCACGGAGCTCTGCAGCCTGCAGCTGTTGTTACATCAATGCCGGGCCGCAGGGCGCCACTGTGAGGGGCCACTGCAGTCTCTGAGGGACTCACAGGCCCCAGCCAGGTCTTACTCTTGCAGGCACCTCCTGTCCCAGCTCAGGGCCGGTGACAGTCGACCTCCCTAAATCTGTGAAGAGACTGGATGCAGTCGGGGGAGGTATGAGATGGAATGGGGTCAGGAGCAATCTGGAGAAGGAAGTCACTGTGCCAGCTGTCATCTGTACACGGGAGGACAACGCTGGTCACAGAGCAGAGAGGATGCACGGACAAGCCACAGAGCCTGGGATCCCAGGGAGCGAGTCACCCCTTACCCTTTCTCCAGGGTCACCCACTTGGCCAGTGGGACCTGTTGTTCCTGGAGGTCCTGGGAGACCCTAGAATTGAAAATAAAATCAGGACAGAGTTCAGAACTGCAGCCATAGGGCAATACCCCATTCCCACCTAGCCAGGGGAGGGAGGAGGTGGGGCCGGGGAAGTGCTGGGCCCCGGGGTGTCTGCAAAAGGTGGTGAGCGCCCCCTCTTTTGCAACCAGGAACTGTAAGGAGCATCACTGAACCCCCACCCCGAGCACGTCCCACATGTCATGGGAAAATAAAACGTGACACTCACCGCAGGTCCTTCTGGGCCCGGCGGCCCCTCGAGCAGCATACCCTGGAAGAGAAAGAAGAGAGCATCTGAGACTCAAGGCTTCATCCTTCCCGAGACCCCAGCAGGGATCCCGGGCCCCGCCAGGCCCAGGCGGTGAGGACAGTCGCCCAGGTGGGTGGACCAGAGGCCGCAGACTGGGCCTTGGATCAGCGCCTACATCCTGGCAGAGGTCCTGAGCAGCAGTGCCTGTGATGGGGTGCTGTGGTAGGGCCACGGTGACTGTCTTCCGAGCATTTCCAGGCTCAGCGACAAGGCTTGGACAGCAACCCGCAGGCTCCCATCCAGAGCAGCTTCAAGAGAAGTGCCCCACGGTGCCCACACCCAGAGGCAAGAGGGAGACCCAGAGCTCCTGGCC
Organism: Equus asinus; assembly: GCF_041296235.1. Taxonomy (NCBI): domain Eukaryota; kingdom Metazoa; phylum Chordata; class Mammalia; order Perissodactyla; family Equidae; genus Equus; species Equus asinus. The sequence continues at coordinate 12,372,952 of NC_091799.1, forward strand.
CCACCTGCGGTCTCTCCTCCCCCAACACCTGCCTGGGGGAGGAGTGGGTCCCGGGATGAGGGCCAGTCAAGGTGGAGGGACGGCTGCCCAGGGAACAAGGGGGACAGGAGGAAAGAGGCACCACAAGCCGAAGCCCGAGAAGCGTCGGGCCCGACTCTGCTCAGACAGGTCACATTGAGCCTCCAGCCCGCCTCCCTCCAGGTGGGAAACGCTTCCCCTCCATCCTGCTCCTCCAGCTCCTCGACTCACCGGGCCGAGGCCTGCCCTGCCTCTGGTCCCCTGAGGCCTCGCTGTCTTTACCCTAAATGGGATGAGGCCTCCGGCCCCTCTGTCAGCCTGGGCCTCAGCGAGGTGATGTGGACAGCCAAGGGAGGCAGGGGCTTCCGGTCTCTGCCAGACAGAGCTCCCTGGCCTGGGGTGCTCCCCACTCTCAGCACAGCCCCTTCCCAGCACAGGACTGTTCTCGCCACTTCTGTGCAATCAACGCAGGGTCAGGCCCACTTCAGTGGGGTTGGAGGCAGCCACAACCTCCCGGGGGGTAAAGGGTCTCCCACTCCCTGCAGGGGTTTGTGGGCTGAGAAGGCAGCGGGGACAGTATCTGGGGGCCCTAGGGCCAGGTATGCTCTGTCCGGCCCTGCTGGGCAGGTTTCAGCCACATGAGGGGCCAGTGGACACAGCGACGCCCTCCTCCCTGTTAATTCCGTGACTGCTGGGATAGGGGTGAGGGGCTGGATGTCCTTGGCCCCTGGGTGGACCTCCTGTCTCCAACGCCCAGACCCAAGAAAGCACGGATCACCTCTCTCTAGGGACGATCAAGGCCACAGTGCCCTGGACTTTTCTTCGAAAGTGAACAGTCCTCTTGCAAAACCTGGAATTGCTTCCTAGGAGCAAGAGGACGTGCCCAGAAGACACGCAGATCAGCACAGGTGTCGGGCATCAGGCTGGGGGAGTCACCCGCTCAGGGGGCTGCAAAGCCCCTCCAACTGCCCTCAGCCTCCCCACCAGGGCTCCCCAGTCGCTGCGAAGATGTACTCTGTGTTTACACAGATGTGCACTCAGAGAAATATTTGGACGCGAGACCTACCCAGAGTTCATCCCAGCAGCTTCCCAAATCCTAGCTTTCCCGTTTTGTTCTCTGACAAAGGCAGCCGAGGGGGCTCAGCACTGAGCTGGGATTAAGGGAGAGGCCACTGGCCACTGCAAGGCCTGGGGGATGGCAGCTGTCTTCCCAGACACACCAACTGTTGTTCTCGGGGAGCTGGGGCGATGCCAGGCAGGGATCTCATGGGAGGGCCAACCCGGATCATTCCAGGTCAGCATGGGAAGGAAGCTGGAAACAGCTGGATGAGCCAGCCCAGCGGAAGGGAGGCCTGGACGTTCCCAGGCAAAGCCATCGCCGGGAAGGCGCCCATGGCCACCACCCACTACGACAACTGAGAGCAGGGGCGTTCCTGCGGAGTGCTAGCCCTCTTCCATACCCCACCGGGTACAGACGCCAGTCTCGAAATTGAGCCGGGCAGAGGAACTGCAAGGAGAGCTCTCAGCCTTCACTGAACGCAAGACAGTTCTTAGGGGAGGTCTATCCATCTGCTAAATAGCACGTTCAAAACACAGTTTTTAAACCACAGGTGTGATCTTGCATCTCTGACGGACATTTCCCAGGCAACAGAAACCACTGAATCTGGGGACTTCCCGGTCCCTGAGGTCCCAGGGCCGCCGGGAGCACCTGGAGGCTGATAAACTGAAACCTCTCGGCTGAGTGGATTCCTGTCCTTTTAAGGAACCTCTGATGTTGCTGATGGATTACAGAGGGTGCCGGACCCGAGTGGGAAACAGCCGGCCGTGGCCCTGGTAAGGATGGAGAGGAGGAGCTGGTTCCAAGAGCTCAACTGACAGCGAGCGACATCTCCCCAAAGGGAGGTTGCTGGGGTAGGTTGGGGGACAGAGGAAACAGTCACCCAACTTCCACGGGGCCAGGACACCGGCGCGGTCAGCGGTTAGACCCATGGTGGCCGTCTCCCAGGACTCAGCCATCTGTTTATGGGAAGCTAAGACTTTGAGGACAGCTGGTAACGCTCCAGGTTGAGACATTTCAACTGTTTACATGATGTCTCCAGCGGGGCTGGTCAAGGGCCCCCTGACACTCCGAATGGGCTGGGGCCGGGTGGGAGTGAGCACCGGGGCCAGAACAGGGCCGGGGGGGGGGGGGCGGCGGAATACTTCCCTAACTGCATCCCCATGGCTCACTTTCCCCCAACGAAGATGAGGCGGGTTTTCTGGAGACAGGCTCTCTGTGCTGGACTGTGTCTTTTTCCTCAGTCCTCAGCCCTCCTCTCGGGCCCACCCTCAGCAGTGGAAACTGGGCAGTGGGGCACCCTAAGTAACACCCACACCCCAACTCCACCCCGTAGCCGGGACACCGTAGCTCTGGTCACAGGGTCAGCTCAGTCTGGGGGACGTGAGTGAACAGGAAGCTTATCCGGACAGAGGCACCAGCCTAGCCCCTCCCAGACCGAGGGGATGGCATCGGGACTCCACAGAGCCTGGACACCCACCTGCCCCACTTTCTTCCCAGGCAAGACGCCCCTTTCGTGGAAGTGATGGGGACACCATGGACGACACCCCAAGTCAGCGGCTGGAAAAATGTCACAGTCAGACCTGACACCCTGCGAGCTGGGCACGGCTCGGACCACAGAGACGCGACACAGGTGGTTTGCCTTCTGCAAATGCCCCAGTGCACCGACTGGAGCAAGTCCCGGCCACAGCCTCGTGCTGTTGGGACGGCCCCACCCGAGCTGCCGGCTGCACCTCGCTGCCCCCATGGGTGGCCCTTCTCCCTGTGTCTGGACTTGCTGTGGGGACTTCTCATGTTCCAGAGTAAGGGGCCACCTGGCAATAGCACCCCCTTCAGCACTCTTGCACCCACCATCCTCCACCCTCAGACAAGCCTTGTCTTCCCTGGACCCGCCGAGAGGACTGGGAAGGGGGTGTTCCCAGCCTGAGGAAAGGACACATGCATCCAGTGGCCACGGCCCAGTGGGAGCCAACAGGTCACACCCCTGGGACAGGCCTGGAGGGAGAGCACAGAGCCACACAAGCCTTTGCAGTCATCTAGATGCTTCCACGGGCCGGGGATGAGGGCCAAGCTGGGAGAGCTCTGCTGAACCTCTGCCCCCTGGGAGTTCCACCCCAGAGATGGGACACGTCTTCTCTGCCTGGGACCCTGGGCTTCAGGTCTCCCCATGGAGCCAAGCGCTTCCCACGTGCCACCCGTCGGGGTTCCAAGAAGCTTCCCAGCTCCCCTGGCGGATGGAGATCCCCGCAATTCTCCATCCCCTGAACCCCGAGAGCAGGAGGTGCTGGGAGCCCCAGGACCATGTCCTGAGTCAGCCGCAGGAACGGAGCCCTGGCAGCAGAAGCCACAGCCGGCCTCAGCCTGTGTCCGGCTGCGGTGCGGGACACCGGCCTCCTCCCTTCAGCACTTGGGCAACGTGGCAGAGGGGGCCCCGGCAGCCAGCCCCTCCTCTTGTGGCCAGAGCCACTCCCTGGCCCACACTGCAGTGCCCACCACATGTGGCTACAGCAGCCTCGCCCTGCCCAGCCGATTGCCTGGCACCTCGCCCACCAGGGGGTCAGGGCCCTGACCTCAGCAGCTCTCAGGCCACGGGGTGGACCCTGGTGCTACCTGCCAGGCACAGCTCCCTGGGGCAGAGGACGCTGCAGCCCAGAGTGGGGCCCACCCACACCCACGGACCCACGAGAGGCAGCCTCCTCCTTGTGGCCTGCACTTTACGACAGGCTCAAGTCGTACCTATTGGGCTCACCCATGACCCTGTTACCCAGCATCGTCGAGTTTTACCCCAATGGCGCTTCAGCGTGGGGCTGTTTGACTAAATTCCCCTGACTTGGTTTTCTAAGCACATCCATGTTTCACCTGTTTCAGAAACTTGCTCCACACGGCTACACAGCGGCCACGGAGAGCAGAGTCAGTTAACCATCCCGACTCTAGATCCGTAGCACCCGTTGGCAACACGTGCCCGCCAGCCCCCTCCGACCCCTCCAGAGGGACTCTGCCCCCTTTTCAGAGTTCCCAGTCTCCTTTTTATCAGGGTAAAATCAACAGGCAAAGCAACGCTCAGATTTAAGTGTCCAGGGCAAAGAGTTTGGGTCAATTCGTGCCACACAGCCACCACCTCCATAACGTCTAAGAACATTCCCCCAGCCTCAGGGCTTTTCCAAACTCTCAGCAATAAGCAGCGAGTGGAGTCCACAAGGTCACATGGCTCTTCACAGTGGCCCCGGGGCACAGAGGGACAGGGGTCCCACAGGTGTGGGCACATCCCCTGGGCTGCAACCCCCACCCTGGCCAGTCTCAGAGAGAGAATGAGGAAAGGTCCTTACTGGTTCGATGATAGCGGGCTCTCCTTTCTGACCTTTCTCGCCCCGTGGTCCTCCAATCTGGGGATCGTCAAACACAGATGGACAGAGAATGAGAGGGAGAGAAGCAAACAGAAGGTCTGAGTCACCTTGCTTACTCAGTGGGGGCTGCTCACAGCCAGGCCCCCCTCCCCAGGCCCAGAGAGGGAGGTGAGCAAGATGGCTACCACGTTGCCATTGGGCCCCAGGAGAGCTGCGCCACCCTCCAGGGACCCTGGAAGGAGCCCCACTGAGCCTGCACCCTCCCAGCCACTCACCCCTTCGTAGATGGTGTCCTGGTTTGCAGGCATGCCCGGCCCGATCTCCGACGGGGAGACGGTGGGGTCGTAGTAAGGGTCGTAGTAGTTTTCGTCCAGGTTCTTGATGGTTTCCTCGGTGAACTCACCCTCCAGGTCATCTCTCCCTTCCTCTGGAGGCGGAGCTGGCTGAGAGGGAGGGGGCAGCTGGCGTCACTGGAGGACGCCAGGCAACTGGACACAGACGTCCCTCCTTTCTCGGGCTCCAGGCCGAACAACCTCGGGTCTCCAGGGACAGTGGCCTCCTGGAGCCTGGAGCCTAACTTGCTGGTAAGGGTCCTGGGGCCACTGGTGGCCTCTGTACACATCTTCCTCCTCTCACATTGAGGAAAGTGTCACCCCAAACCTTCCAAGGCCGCGTGGCAAACTAGGGCTACACAGGGACCGGCACACCACACCAGGCTGCACGGTGCATCTGGGGACGTCAGCGCCATCAGGGGCTCCACCCTGGGAGTGACGTGTCCCTAACGCCTCCCAGCTGACAGATGGGTTTGGACCCATTTGGACCCAGCGTGTCTGCTCTGTGGCCCTCAAGACTTCAGCATCACGTAGGCTATTTTTAAGCATTCACTCCGTGCAATGGGCTGTGCTAAACTGCTCCCTAGTCTGCACACTTGGCGACAGCCCCAAGAGGCGGATGTCATTAGCGCCACGCCATAAGGAGAACACCGAGATGGAGAGGCAGACTCGACCTTCCAGGGAACTGGCGGAGAGTTCAAGGCAGGTGAGCCTGGCGGGAAGGCCCGTGGTGGGGCCCAGGGCTCCCCACCTCACCTCTCCTTCGCCTGCTCAGATCCCCAGTTCATGTACCTGCCCAGCCTGACCCCTCCTGGCCACACATAGGGACACTGTCTGCAAACATGCATGTCCTCATCCGTCTCTAACGGAACCCTAAGAGATCTCGGTCTCGGCGGGGGGGGTGCTTACTCTACTCATTTTGCAGATGAAAAACTGACAACCCTGAGGTCGACTCGGCAGGTCGGGGCTTCCAAAATGGCCCAGCATCCCTGCGGAGCATGTCAACGGCCCAGCGGCAAAGGCCCCAAGGGCCCGGGTGTGGTGGGCCGGGGTGCAGGGGAGCCACCCCAGGATCCCCAAGGCAAGAAGCAGAGGAGGAGAGCCCAGGGGACCCTCCGGCCCCTCCCCAGGCCAAGCCCATGGGAAGGGAGGCAATTACGTTGGAGCCGTTGGAGGTGCTGACGGTGCTGGTGGGAACCTCGGCCCTGGCCCTGGTTTCGGGCAGCTGGTCGGGGTTCTCGTCAGGGTTCTCCAGGCCCTCGCCGTAGTTGAGGTCCTCGTAAGGGGGCGGCGTGTAGTAGTCCTCGCTGGGCACATAGTCATAGTCCTCTATGCCCACGTCGTCCTCCTTCCCAGGCCCCTCGCTGGCGTCGGTCACCAGAGCGGCTTCCGTGGGGGGCAGCGTCAGCTCCTGAGAGCCAGGCAGAGAGAGGCGGTGAGGGAGCGGGTAGCAGGGCTCGGCTTTGCTCTGCGGCTGGAGAGGGAGCGGCCGAGCACGGAACGATGGGCCGACGGGGAGCCCTGGGGACTGTGGGCCCTGGAGAGAGCTGGGCCTGGATGAAACCCTGCAAAATGCACTTGCAGAGAGTGAACCGTACCTCGAAATTTAAAACAAAAGGAACAGAACATTCCAGACTCTTGGAGCAATATGGGCCAGTGTCCCGGCCACCCTCTGGGGAGGGGACTGCTCTCCTTCACATCTCTGCTTCCTGATGTCACATGTCACTGTGGAAAGCCATCTCCCCGGGGGCCCGAAGCACAAATGGTCACTCGGTCACTGGGTCACTCGTTCCCCTGCCGAGTACCCACCCACCTCCTCCCAGTCTCCACACATCACCAAACGGCCCCCACACCCTCGCCATTGCTCCTTCTTGTCCTCCCCCACCGCACCCTGGCCTCCAGGGACCAGCAGCCCGCCTGGCCCTGACCTCGGCAATCTCTGTGGTCTCTCTAGCAGCTTCCACAGGCGTCTTGGTTGGGGGGGGCTCCTTGCTCACGTCTTCCGTGTCCTCATAGTAGGGATACTCGTAGTAATAGGTCTCGCCTTCATTCTCTCCTTCCGGGTACTGAAAGTAAATCAGGGCCACGTGAGGAAGGACAGACTCCATCAACAGACAGGCTGCTTCCTTCTTCACCCTCCGGGTTTAGCCGGGAAGAGCAGACACCAGAAAGTCATGCCCAGCTGCAGGCACGAGTCCCCCAGGAGGCCCTGAATGGGCTTCTTCCCCCTCCAGCTCCTCGGGAAGCTGAGCCAGCCCCACAAGAAGCCCAGGGGAGGAAACAGGGGACCCTAGGTCCCCTTCAAGGAGAGTTGGGTCCTAAAAGCTCCAGACATTCGGACCCTTTAGAGCCAAGGGCCGGACAACTGGCCAAACCATGGGCTACGCTGGCAGTGCCACTGTCACTAAGGATACCCCCCTGACCTTCACTGAAGCCCCAAACCACAACAGGAGGGACCTCATAGTGACAGAGGAGAAGGTCTCGCCCTCAGAGCCATTTCCATTGGAGGAAGTGGGAGGGGCCGGCCAGGAGGCCTCGGCCGCAGGAACCCAGCTGGGCGCACCAGCCAGGCCCATTCTCGGGGTTGCTAGGACGTGCCTGGGCCGTGGACCTGCAGCTTCATGACTCGGGGCGATAGGAGGGAGGCCCAGAGGAGAGGTACAGAGCAGGACTGAACGCTACCCAAAAGAAAGGGGAGTCAAATCTGAGCAGGCGCTGGGAGAGGATTTTCATTGGAAAGCGGCAGAAAGAACTACAAGTAAAATGAGCCTAGGGTCTGCTGGTGTGTGGGGGCAGCTGGACGAGAAAGGCTGCCCCACAGGCCACAGCAGGTCACGGTGAGAGGATGAAGGTATTGGACATGCTCCTGGAACACGGGGCGGGCTGTCCTTCAGGCGCTGCCGCGCTGGGGATCAGAGGACCCATCCTTCTGCAACCAACAGTCCTGAGCTCCTCCCTACTTGGAAAGCTCCAGAAGCCACCCAGCAGACCTGGTCCACGAGGACACCATGGCATTTCCACTCCAAAGCCCCCATCCAGGCTGTGAGCCAGAAGGTAAGAGAGACACCTTGCCCTCGTCATCTAGAAACCCGTGTGGAAGGCTCTTTACAAATATCCTTTGTGCCTGCATCGCTTTGGGAGCACAGACTGGTTCGGAAAGTGAGTCAGGCACCCCGCAGTTGTCTCCTGGGTCAACTCATATTCTCGCCCAGTGCGTTTATTTAAGACAAGGGTCCCACGGCTTCTGTGTCCCTCCACCTCCACCCTGCCTGCCTGACGCCCCCACCAGGAATCCAGCTGGAGCTCACTCACATATTCATCTGGGTTGGGGTCCTGCGACTGGGGGGTGTCGGGGACTGCAGTGTCACAGTCGGGGCTGTAGTGCTCGCAGTAATCATAAGCTGCCCGGTGGTCTGAGACGAAGAGCAGCTGCTGGATGTCACCCTGGAAAAGAACAAAAGCCTTTGAACAAGCAGCACACAGTGGACTCATGTGGCCCAGGAGACCAGAGGAGCTTGTCCCGATGGCCAGCCTTCCTCTCCAGGAGCTGCTGGCTCCAAGAGCCACTCAAGCCAGGCTGGCCTGCCCACCCACCCAAACACCCATCCATCTACCCAACCACCCACCTGCACATCCGTCCACCCACCTATCCATCCATCTACCCATCCATCCATCATCCACTCAGCCAGCAACCCATCCATCCACCCACTTATCCATCTACCATCCACCTACCCAACCACCCATCCATCCCTTCATCAGACGCCTGTTGGGCACCTGTCAGGTGCCAGGCCAGTGCTCAGACCTTTTGTCTACCATGGGTGATAAACGCAGCCTGTGAACTCCTCCACCCTAAACTGTGAGGGCTTGGAGGTACCCTCCCTCCTTCCCCATCACCCCCAACCACGGGCGAGCGTTGTGTGTTTTTAAAGCAGTAAAATGCCCTATGACCCAGCAATTCCAAGCTTAAGAACTAAGACAGGCACCTGGACAATTCACTCAAATGAGTTCACCCAAAAAAGAATTGCAAACAGGGACTCCAACAAGTCCTGCACACCCATGTTCACAGCAGCTCTAATCACAACAGCCCAAGCATCCATCCACACACGAAGGGATAAACAAGTGTCGTCCGACAACGCAACGGAATATTAATGAGCCGTAAAAGGGAATGAAGCACCAACACACGCCACAACATGGACGAACCCACACCACCAGCCACTGAACTTTCTGGTTCTTTTCAAGGCAGTCTCCTGGCAGCCAACAGTCCCACGTGTCAGCTAGGAAGAGCATGCAACCATTTTATTCCATCTGCTCTCACCAAGACGTGCAGACAGTAGAGACATGAAAGGGCTTCTACCAGGACTAAGGAGCCCGGGTCTCATAAGCATCACCAAACGTTCAAAGACCCGAGGCAGAGGGGCTTTTGGGCCCAATCAGATGGATATAAACCAACTGCTACAGTAAAGATTTTATTATGACTAACGTTTAGATGGTGTTTACTAAAGATCAGGCACGAGGCAAGGGAGGTGCACGCCGTCATCCTTTGGTGCCCACAAGAACCCTATGAATTATGTTCTATTAACTCCCATTCTGCAGCCGAGAAAACCGAGGCCCCGAGAGGTCACCTGCCCAGCATTGCAGTCACACAGCAGCTGGGCGGGGCCAGCTTGATGCAGCTCGCACACACCCATCACTGCATGGCCCGCTGAGCTCGAAGGAGGAAACAACGTGGAAGAACGTGCCGATTGCTGGCACTCAGTCTCAGAGAGGGGGCCCCAGGCGGGGGTGATCGGGAGCTGTGCCAGGAGTCGATTCCTTGGGCCTGAGCCCGTCCCGCCATGTGCCCGCCTCAACGCAGCTGCTCACCGTGCATGCACTTTTTCCAGAATACGTTATGTGTGACAGTAAAGGACAGGCCCTGATGCCGCTGTGAAACCCTCACCCAGTGGGTTGCGGGGTCAAGGCGCCACGGGCTGCACCCGGAGGTAGGACATTCTCATGGTTTATCTGCACCTTCACTCACTCAGGCCTCACAGAGGCCCACCTCTGGGCCTGGCACCTGGTGACAGACTCACCTCCACCAGGAAGACTCCTCTGCTCTGGCTCGCGGACCCGGAAGCTCTGAGGCAGCTTCCTGCTGTGTGCTCCCGGCTCCGTCAAGTCACCCTGCATGCCTAGGGCCCTGGGTGCGAGGGGCTGGGCGGGGCTGGGGGACCTTCATTGCTGCGAGCCTTGTCTGCACACCCCAGTCGTTGTATTGGGGACGGCTCTCCTCCAGGGAGAGCCTTGATTTGGGTCCAGCGCTGCACCTTGGATGGAAGGGGAGACCTGCCCACCGGACAGACCAGGGATGACGTGGCATATGAAACGGCTGCCAAGGGCAGAGGGAATCCCAGCCCACAGGGGCACACAGGGCAAGAGCATGTCCACACAGCCACTTCCTAGCTGTGTGGCCCAGAGTAATTCTGCTCACCTCTCTGAGCTCTGCTTTTTCTCCATGAAAAATGAGCACAAAAGCGGTAATATCCACCTCACCAAGTAGAGGAGGCTAAAAGTCCCCCAGGCAAAACTCTTGTATACAGAAGGTGCTCAGTAAGAAGGATTAAAGATACTGAGATCAAGGGGGGCAGGCTGCTCAGAAAAAGTCTCGAGGGGAGAGAGGATTTGGAGGAGTCCAGAGGCTGCAGAGTTCCCAGGTGGATGAGGAGCGGGAACCTGGCAGCACACACGTGGGGAGGGAAGGGAGGAGACCACTGCATTCAGGGCAACACTTCTGAAAGAGAGGCAAACGGGCTCACAAGGAGGCGCCAGTGGGGGAGGCCAAGGCGCCAGCGAGAGGAGCTCAGAGGGCTCTCAACAGGAAATGCCTCTCAGCATGCGAGGAGGGGAGAAAAGGCCGGCATGTTTACTGCAGGCAAAGAGCCCAGCTCTTTCTTACGCACCCACCATCCATCCATGCATGCATCCATCCACCATCCATCATCCACGCACCCTCCATCCATCCAACCACCTACCCATCCACGCATGCATGCATCCATCTACCATCCATCCATCCACCCATGCATGCATCCATCCACCCATGCATGCATTCATCCACCACCCATCATCCATGCATCCATCCACCCACCCACCCATCCATCCACGCATTCATCCATCCAACCATCCTTCCATTCATCCATCCACCCACCATCCATCAACTCATTCAACAGCAATTAGTGAGCACCTACTAAGTGTCAGCCACTACATCACACACGGGAGATGCAGTCATGGCCCAGAACACTGCCTGGCAGTGCCCACACTCTCCCGAGCACCTTGGGCTTAACTTGTATCCCACAGATAAGATCACATGCATACCCAGACCATGTATTCATCTGGCTTTCATTGATGCCCCCACAAGTCCACCACCTCTTTCTGGCCCTGCTCTGCCATGGTCCAGCAAAAGACGTGGACTGCTCCTGAAAGGCAGAGCCACAAGTGGAGCAAGAGAACGCAGGGCCCGTGAGCTTGAGCCAAAGGAGGTGGTGTCCATACTGCACGTCAGAACCACAGGCCGCAGCAAGGACGCTGCATCCTCCCTGCCTTTCATTTGAAGGTGTGCGAGCCCCTTCTCTGTGCCAGACCCTGGGCTGTGCCGGGAAGGTAGAGAGAGGCACAGGAAGGGACCAGATGTGGACTCTCATCTCTGGACCACGGCTAGGGGGGCGTGCCATCCAAAGTCACTAAGCATGGGTCCCCAACTGGCCTCCTGGGGTCTGTGAAACAAGGTGCTGGTGGTGTGCACTGCTCTGGGGACAGGACCCATTACCCTCCTCAGCCTCCCAAAGGCTCTGTGGGAAAACTGACCCAGAGAAGGGGTGAAGTAGGGTGACTCGGCAGGACAACTGGGTGACAATCCTCGAGTCCAGAAAAGGCCCATTCCTACCTGATCCTGAGACATGGTTCCAGATATGGGGCCCCCAACTCAGGTTTGAAACGCCCAATGATGAGCGAGGAGCTCCGAATGCCCCAGGCAGACCTGTCTCCACACAGACGGCTCTGAGGAGTGGAGAGCTCCTCTTTCTAGGGTCAGCCGGCACGTCCAGCTCTGCCTCTGGCCATGCGCACAGACGGACCCTCCTTCTGTCAGTGTCCCTGGACCACAGCCCGGCCACAGCTCGCACGGGGCACAGTTTGCAGCCCCTCTGCCATCTTGCCTCTAGTCCTGTCCCTCTCAGGAAGAGTGGGAATGAAGCAGGAGCTGCCTGCTGCTGCCCCTGGCCCCCGGGCCCCACCACAGCCAACTGGGGGCATCATGCGGGGGAAGAGCAGGAGAGGCGCCGCACTCGCCCACACCTAAGCCTTTCACGTGTTCTCCCCAGGCCAGCACCCAAACCAGAAGCTTCACTCTCCAAGGTCATGATGCTCTCCATCTCCCTTGACTGGCAGAGCCACTCATTCACTCTCTCTCTCTCTCTCCTTCTCTCCCTCTCTTCCCTTTGGATGTCAGAGGCTCCTGGCCCACGTTTTAAACTCTCCAGCAGATGAGAACCATATGACAGGATAGTGAATCAAAACCACACATTTTTATTAAAAAACATGACTTCCAGTTCAAATTTCTTCCAATTCAAATAAAATATTTTCTCCTTTCAATTGGCAGCTTGACATTTGAATCTATGTTCTCCAAATGCAGTTGCTGGAAGGAAGAGGATGCTCAGGGCATTTGGGGAGCAGCTGGGGCTGCTGGCACTCGATGCCCCTCGACCGAGCAGCCAGCACGCTGGAATACCCCTGTCTGGTAAAGGGCCTGGCTCCCCAGAAAGCCCAAAGCCCCGGGTTGTGGACGTGCCCACAAATCTCTGCGGCCTGTATCCCGGGGCGCCCGACCCAGCGCCAGACCTTGGAAATCCTGCACAAGGTGGCACACGCTGCCACACATCAGGCGGCGAGCACGGCTAGAGGCTGGGGCATAAACATCATGGGCGGGCGTGGAGCAGGGTGCTTCCCACAGACTCACCCCGGGGCTCTGGAATCCAAGTGCACGTTCATGCTGATCCAGCTCTCGGCCAGCCCCGGGGCCCTGCCTGTGCCGTGCACTCCCCCAGACTGCAGCAGAGTGAACCGGGCTCAGTGGAGGACCCAGCGCAGCCGCCCATGCAAGCAAGAAGCCCCCTTCGTTTCCAGTGCTCACTGTCCTCTGCAAATGCCCGGACCTGTGTAAAATCCCCCGAAATCCTCCAGTGGGGTCTCACACCAAAAAACGTGCCCATTTGTTCTCTGGGCGTGTCCCTCAGACGGCAGGGGTCTATCCATCCCCCTCCCCATGGTGGAGAAGGGGAAACTGAGGCACAGACGTTAAGGCTCGTGCTCAAAGCCCAAAGGAATCTGGGTCAGCTCTGGACCCAGAGCCTCCTCCAGAGCTCCTTCCAGCCAACCTACCGCCTCCTCCCTGCACACAGGAGCCCTGCACCCTGGATGCTCCATGAGGACCACAAAGCCAGAGAGCCGGGTACGACTCCCGCCCTGTCCCTGGGGCTGTGGGACCTCGGCGAGTCTCCCAGCTCTCTCACCTCAGTTGTGGATGAAAACTGTTCTGATAGAGATGAGATGGTTGCTGGACCCAAAAGCACTACGGGGTGCTGGGGGCACCGTTAATGCTTGGGTGGGGTACCACGGGGGGCACTGGGCGCTCCTGGAGGAGGTGTCAAGGGGGTACTCGTGACCTTCACTGACCCTGTAAATGCCATGAGGGGTCCAGGGCAGAGAGAAGTCCCATCTTCTCTTGCCCCATGCCCAGCAGTGGACCCCCGTGGAACCGAGGCCCCTCTCAGAGACTCCGACACACGGGCTCTGGGGCGGAGCGTAGGGTTCGGGATCCATGGAGCCCTGATCATTTTAAGGTGCAGCAGGACTGAGAAAGGCCCCTACAGTCTTCAGACAAGCTCTGACCCTACATTTCGGGCCAAAGGCAGCCCCCCAGAGAGCACCATCCTTTCGTCCCCAGTGAGGCCGCAGGAATTCCTGGGCATGCACTGTTCCTTCTAGAACATCAACTCAGAGCCAGCTAACTTGTCTCTGAAGCAAGGGGGCAGGTGCGAGACTGTCCCAGCCCAGCCATCCACCAGCCGAGCAGCCCCAGACAGGCCGCAGCCTCTGGGAGCCTCATCTCCCCATTGAGCCAAAGGAACCCCAGCCTCCCCCGGCCGCCTCCACCCCCGTGTGGACCAGGCAGAGAATACCCTGCTGCCAAGATGCTGCAGAGCCAGGACGCGTGCTCTGCTTATTCAACTCAACTTCCCCTGGACTTGGAGTCTGTTCTGGGGGGTGGGGAGGCTGGAGGCCTGTGTGCCCTGTGCGGAGAGCTTGTCTCTCACTGTCCTTTTTCTTGTCAAGCCCAGATGCAACCTCAGAATTCTTCTGAACCCAGGGTTCCGGGAGCCACCACCTGACTCCGAGACAGCATACCCCCTCGGTGGCCCCTAATTCTGGTCCATACTGCCTTTCAAATGTGAAAAGGATGGATCACAACTCTGTGACAGTGTTTTGAGAGCATTTTCAGGATGCTTGTGTGACGTGCAACCAAGCTCCAAACCACAGACCCTGAGACTCACTCAACAAGCCCTGTCTCCCGAGGGAGTCTTTCACAGTGGTGCTGGTGGGAGGTGCTGGGGACCTGGAAACAAGGGCCGCTGCTGTCCACAGCCCGCAGCCCATCAGGGACCAGTGGGCACAGTCAGCAGGCCAGCCCCAGGCTCGGGTGTGTCTGTGTTCTGGGGGGACTGGGCAGAAGCCTGGAGCCGGGGCTGGGTCGGGGTGGGCACCTGTGGCTACAAGGACCACACACAGCAAGTAGCCTGCAGCACCAGCCTGCAGCCTCTCAGGACCCCACCTGGGCCTTTTGGGAGCTGGACTCCAGCTCTGTGAGGCTGGCCACAGGTCAGAGTTGCTGGCGGGCAGAACCCTGGCCCTTCCAGAGACACTGAGGGCACCTCAGGATTTCTCCGATCCAGCAGCCCTCTTGGGTGGGGAGGCCCTGACCCCAAGGAACCCTCCAGCAACCTGGCCTCAATCTTGGAAGAGCCTGCTGCTCCCTGCCTCAGAGGCAGCCTAGCAACCCCCAAACTCGCAGACCCATGGCCCACTTGCAGGATCTGGGGTTGTCTGGCGTGCCTGTGCGTGAATGTGTGCACCCGCACGCATGTGTGTACTTGTGTGCATGCCTGTGTGCATATGTGTATGCATGTGTGTGTGCATGCATGTGTGCAAGTGTGCACGTGCAATGCAGAGGACGGCCTTTGTGTGACCTGCTGGTCTGGGTGACCTACATCTGAACAGCAACAGAAAGAGGCCCCCGTGCTTGAGGACCCTCGGGACAAAGTGAGCACGCACATTACAGTTCACTCCCAACCGAGCACCCGCTGATGCTGCTCTTTCCCTGCCTGGTGTGCAGGCAGCTCCTCCCACCAGCCCTGAGCCTCCTGGCAGCGCCACTTCTCTCTCCAGGAGCAGGAAGGCACTCAGGCCCGATTCATCGCCTGACCACAGGCGTCTTGGCTCCCACATACATCAGGATTCCATGAGGTCACATACGGGCCCCAGCACAGAGGGGGCTGTTGACCTACGGAGGGCACTGGGGTGACAGTGAGGGGGCTAGGACTCAGTCCCCTCCCTCAGCAACAGCCCACCAGGTCCTACAGCTCCTTGTACCGCCCTGATCCCTTTCTCAGCCTGTGCTGCCCGCCAGGTGCCTCAGTGTGTCACGGTGCTAGCCCTCACTGCATCTCGGGGACAGTGACTCCTTCTTGCCTCCTTTGTGCTCACAGGGGTGAGCGCCTGCCCACACTCACAGCCTCTCCAGGAGGGAGCCGAGCCTCATTTCCCCTCTCTCAGCCCCATTTCACAGATGGCACAAACTGAGGCCCAGAGAGGCAGCGTCCTTCTCAACGGGCACAGAGTTGGGGCTCTTGGGTCCCCACGCTGCAGGTCCCACCCCAGAGCTGCATGGTCTCCTTGGCGCTCAAGTGGCATATCCTGTGCATACGACCACCTCGGGCTTCCAGTTCCCATAAAGAACGCTGTCACCTCATCCAGGCAGCCCTCCGTGGGGGCAGGTACCAGACCCCAGCCTCGTGAACGCAGGCTGATTCTGAATCCATGCCTCGGACTCCAAGCCAGACCCTTCAGCCACTCAGTTTTGCTCTAATGCCAAGCCCCAGACCCAGTGCCCTGCTCAGCTTCCCCCGTGGGGCCCAAATTGCTGCCCAGAGAAGCAGGTGCCTGCTGTTTAACTCCATCCTTACTCTAAGGAGGGTTGGTTTCTCCCTTCACATGCCTGATTTCTGCCCCGACAGGACAATAAAGCTCTGCTGGGCCCCTAGAAGCTTCTGCACCATGCCTGGTGGTCAACACAGCCACTCCGCTCTGCTGCACGGCCTCGATGCCCCAGGCGGCAATCGGCGCTCCCTCCATCTTCCTGCTGAGGACAGGCCAGGTGGCCCGCGAAGCCACCAGCCACGTGGACGCAGCAGGGCGCGTGTTGTCCTTGGCCCTCGCTGAGCCGGGAGCACTTTGGGGAAGGAACCAGTTCTGCCTTTTCCAATAATGAGATTTCACCCGGCCCGCGTTTCTGCTCTGAGCTGAGGAAATTGCAGAGTTTTCGTTGGAGAGCTTTGCAACCTCGGGGGCTGCGGAGCTGGAAAACGTCGGGTTCATCCAGATGAGGGAAGCGCTCGCTCGGCATATGCCAGCCCCGCGAGCGCGTGCGGCTGCCCCTTCTGACGGCCAGCCGGCTCTTCATTTCCTTTCCCTGCCATCTGATGCTGCATTCCTCCCTTCAACAAAAATACCGCGGGTCCCTGGGGAAGCCAGCCCTGCCGCTGCCGCCTGGCACCACGACCCTCCTGGTCCAACCCAAACAGGCCCCCAGGGACCGCGCCGCACGCTCGGCTTTCCCGTGGATTCTGCAGTCTAATTTTAGCCAGCGCACGGCACGCTCCTAAATGGAGACACAGAGATAATTCGAGAAGACAGACGCTTCTTGTTCGAGGCTGCCGGGGGCAGCGCAGGCGGGGTGGGGGGTGCAGAGGTGGCCAGCGAGCCAGCCATCCGTGGAGCAGAACCAAGAGGGAGGCGTCGACTCTCCTGCTGCCCGTGGGGTCTGGCCACAAATCTGCACCGATGTGCAAAAAGGCAGCCAGTCCGAGTCGGTGTGCCCTGGGCAGGGCTCAGAGAGGGTGCAGGCCTCCCTGGCTGGCTCTCTCCAGACAGGCAGAGGAAGGTGGTGGGAGCCCCGGGGCTCTGGGGGCAGCACACCTGGGTTTCCACCCAGACCAGAGGAACTTAGGCGCATTCCCAAAAGGTGTGGAGCCATGGCTTCACGTCTGCACAACAAGGGGGAGGTGACGCCAGCCTGGGGGGCTGTGGGGAGGGTGGAGCTGCCGTGGTCCCACGAACAGGAGCTGGGGCAGCACTGCATTGCCCAAGAAGGACCGGGGAATCAGCTCACACATGCGCAGAGCACCAGGGATGCGCACAGGCACGGACCGTCACCATCCACCCGGCAAAGATTTCCTCCCCGGGGAACATGGAGGATTCTGACAGACGTGACCAGCCTGCAGTGGCCAGGGGGATGCTGGGGGGCCCTTCTATGAGTCGCTTCCTTGATGTCCCCGGAGACTTCACACAGCAAAGGCCACCCAATTCCCCTGTGCAAGCTCTTGAGGCCCAAACAAATCACATTTGAAATCCTGCTGTGAGATTTTCATCCAGGCAGCACACAACGGAAGAGGAAGGGCCTCCAGGCAGGGGAGGTCGAGACCACTGAGGCCATGATTTTCCGTGTACCACAGTCTGCGAGCGAGTCTAACACTATTCAGGTGAGTGTTAAAGAAAGATGTCCACGTAGTCGGAAACCACCTCCTGCTGCCCCCACCCCAGGTCGTGCCTCGCCAGTCCACGTCTGTGACCTTCCCCCCACGACACGGCCGCCTCTGGTCCCAGCCCAGTTCTCACCTGCACCACCAGCCAGGTGCTGCTCCAGGGTGTCTGGGCTCGAGTCTGCTCACACCTGTGCTGTGCAGGTCAAACGCAGGTCTAATCTACCATCACCAACACCATTACTGCCATCACCACCATTACTGCCATCATCACCACCATGACAACTGTCATCACCACCATCACTACCACCGTTACTGCCATCACCACCATCACCACCACCACCATTACTGCCATCACCACCATTACTACCACCATCACAACCACCACCACCACCATTACTAACATCAGCACCATTACTACCACCATCACTACCACCATTACTGCCATCACCACCACCATGACTACTGCCCACACCTGAGTCTCCAGGACAGGGCCAGGGGCACAGGGGACACCTTGTCCCCAGACCAAGGGACAGGGCAGCAGAGCCAGCGGCAGGGGCCAGGCTGACAGGCCCACCTCCCCCAAAACCCAAGAGACTCTGTAAACAGCACAGACCTCACATCCTTCCCCCATCAGCTGTGTGGCTCTAGCGATGTCACTCTGGACATTTAGATGACCAGCCAAGTCCCAGGTCCAAGGGTCCACACTTGTCACCTGGGCAGCACATGAGTGAAGCTGTCCCACCCTCCTCTCCTCCAGACTTTCAGAGCAGCAAGCCTGGGGACACTGGGTTGAATACGGAGCACGTGGAGATCGCCGAGCACAGGGACACGTGCTTTGTGACAAGCTCCTCAGAGGAGGGCACATGGACCCTGGGCGCCACTGCACAGAGGGGTGAGGCATTGACCACAAGTGGCCTAGGTGCCAGATCCCTCCCTTGCCAGCTGTGGGGGCTTAAGTGCATCACTTAATCTCTCCAGGCCTCCATCTGTTCATTTGTAAAGAGAATCATAAAATCCACCTCACAGAAGTGTCCTGAGCACCAAGTGTGACGGTACGCACGGCACGCTTGGTGGGTCTGGCTCTCAGTCAGGGCTGGATGAATCAGGAGCAACCGCCATCACTGCCACCATCATTACCTTCACTGCTAGTACTGCCACCATCACCACCATGAGTACTGTCATCACCACCATTACTACCACCATCACCACTACAATTACTGCCATCACCACCATTACTACCACCATCACCACCACCCTTACTATCGTCACCACCATTACTGCCATCACCACCTACCATCATTACCACCACCATCACCACCACCATTACTACCATCACCATTATTACTACCATCACCACCATTACTACCACCATCACCACCACCCTTACTATCGTCACCACCATTACTGCCATCACCACCTACCATCATTACACCACCACCACCACCACTACTATCACCATCACCACCACCATTACTACCATCACCATTATTACTACCATCACCACCATTACTACCACCATCACCACCACCATTACTACCCATCACCACCATTACCACCATCACCACCACCATTACTACCATCACCATTATTACTGCCATCATCACCGTTACTACCATCATCATCACCATTACTACCATCATCACCACCATTACTACCTTCACCATATTACTACCATCACCACCACAATTACTACCATGACCACCATTACTACCATCACCACCACCACCATCACCACCATTACTACTATCATCACTACCACCATCAACACCATCACCACCATTACTATCATCATTGCCACCACCATTAATACCGTCACTACCATTGCTACCATCATCACCATCACCATCACTATTATCACCACCATTATTACCATTGCCACCATTACTATCATCACCACTACTACCATCATCACTACCATGACCACCATGACCACCATTACTACCATCACCATCAGCAATATCACCACGACCATCACTACCACCATTACCACCACACCACCACCACCACTATCATCATCACTACCATCTCCATCATGAACATCACCACCATCACCACCACCACCATTACCATCATTCTTAGCATCATCACCATCATCACTCTCCCACGACCCCCATGACCACCGTCATCACCATCACCATCAGCTCTCGAGCTCTGCCAAAGCATTTCCCAAACGAAGGCAGTCAGCTGTGACTGTTCATTCTTTCTCCCATTCAATCAGCACTTTTAGCCCCTGTAGGACGAGCCTATGGACACCAAGATGAATAAATCAGCATCCCTAACCTCAAGCCTCAAACTCTTAGTGCGTCCTCTGAAGGCAGCCCAGGTGACGGAGTAACTGACTCTGCCTGGGGAGGTCAAGGAAGGCATCCTGGAGGGGGAGGCCTCAGAGCTCGGCCCTGGAGGTGGATGCTAAAGGTTCACATTCATGAAGGTCCTATTCGTGGTGCTCACTCTGCCACCACCTCATCCCCATCCCCCCGGACGAGGCCCTCCACCCTCGGGCACCAACTCCCTCTCCTTCCTGCCTTCCCCATCCTAGACTCAGACCTCAGGTCTGAAACTCAGCCTCCGCAGGGCAAGGTCCAGACCCTCGATCATCCTGCCCTCTGTTCTGAATGTATGACTGTGAAGCCGCATGACTAACATGTGAAGCATGGTCACTAACGGGCTGGACAGCCACAAATCCCCACATTCTCCGTGGGAAGAATATACCACCACATCTCCCCACCCTGCACTTGCACAATTGATCGTTTTGAACCCAGCTACAGAAATTCACATTTATCCTTACTGAATTTCATTTCCTTGGCTCTAGAACATGGTCCCAGCCTGAAAGACCTTTCTGAGTCTCATTCTGTCAAGAGGAGAGTAACTGGCATCCTCGCTGACAGTCAGACCTGACTCGGGGTCTTTCTGCAAACCCACGACCAGCGGAAGGCTTCCCCCCTGCATGCAGGACACGCACATCCCGCTGGGGGGCCGGGCAGCAGTGGGGGCTGATTTTAGAGGCAGGCTGCTCCAAATTCTATCTGCCATCGGCTCCGCCTCAGAGCAGACTCTGCACTGAGCCGAATGGAGAAGGCAGAGTTATCGTGAGCAGGAAGGCCCTGTGGCACAAGCCCGGCCAAGGTCCTGGGCTGTGCCCCAACCCCAGGCCACCCTGACGGCAAACGCTCTCCGGACACAAGAGGGTCGGGGTGAGCCAGTGCAGCTAACTCGTGGGGACCATCTGCACTTCCCAGTTTCTGGAAGGTGGCTTCACACACACAGCCTCCCAGAAGCACTAACTGCCCGCAGGCCTCTCGGCTCTGCAAACGTCGGATTGGTAGATTTCCAGGCCCCCATGAGGGTCAAGAGTCCTCCCAGGGCCCTCGAGTCCTGACTGCCGCCTGGTCACCCCAAGACCTTTCTGAAGGACCTCCTTATGGACCAAGACCATCTGGACTGGCCACAGCTGGACAGAGAGTGGCTGGGGAGGCCTGGAAAACCCAGCAGGGACTGAAGAGGGCAGCGACTCCAGGTGGAAAGCGAGAAGTGCCAGGGCCCGGGGTGGGAGGGGCGGGAGGGAGGCGAGGTCACTCTGAGTGGAGACACTCATGGCCTCGGGGCTGGGAGGGACAGAGCCCAGGGGCCAGCTGGAGGGTCACCCTCGCGAGGGGAGTGAGCAGGCAGGGGCTCTGTCAGGCTGGAGGGCAGACGCCTAAAGGGACAAGGATGGAAATCTGGCATCAGGGACCCAATGCCCCTCATCCCTTCACCTGAGAATCAAGACGTCCTCCTGATCCAGGGAAAGGTCCAGACCTGGGCCCAAAATCCAGCCCTGTACTTCCCTGCTACGTGACTTTGGGCAGGTGGCTTTCCCTCTCTGGGCTCCAGGTTCTCCCGTGTGTACTGCGGAGCCAATGCAATGCACACCTCACAGGCTGCTGGGAAGAACTGTCCAGTCGACCATCAGGACCGGACTATGAGGCAGTGAGGGCGGAACGCACCGTCCTCGACACCAAGAGGGAGCGTTACTGTTACTCTGCTTCTCCAAACAGAAGGGAGAGATTACCTGTGGAGGCAACCGCCCCCCGCCCCATCTCGGGGCCTCAGGCTTTCTGAACCAGCCCCCCTGACCGGCCCAGCGCTGGGGCTCCTCAGGGAGCAGAGGCCGCCCGGTGCGGCCCCCACGAGCACCTGCCCTTCCCAGCGCTGAGAGAGCGTCCCAATAAACGCAGGATGGCGCCGACTGGAAAGGAGCCCAGGATGGACTGTCCACATTCTCCGAAACGGAGACTCAGAGCCAAAGCGTCAGAGACCGCCTGCGGGTGCTCCGCACAGCCGTCAGCCGGCCGCCGGCCCTCCCACCCCGGGACACGCGCTCAGGGGCCGGGCACCCAGCACCCGCCAGCCCACCCTCCAGTCTCCAGAGGCAACGTAAGGGCTTCCCAGTGGTTCCCACCCTGGAGGCACAGGGACGCTGAGGCCGAGGGCCCCCTCCCCGCCCTCCTGTGCGGCCTGCCCCTCGGAGGGGGCACCTCGCACCCCACAGCCTCGCAACAGCAGCCCAGGAACAAGGGACCATGCAGGTGAGGATTGAACGCAGCCCCTCCACCCTCCAGCTGAGCGTGCGGCCCTTGCACGCCCCTGCTGAATCTCCCCGAAGCCGGCAGGAACAACAATCACGACTGCATTACAATAGTAAGCACCTACCCTCCCCAGAGTGGGCAAGAGAGCCAGAGAACGGGCCGTGATGGGTGTGCCCATGCCCAGCGGCCCTCAGACAGTATCCCTGGATGCAGATGGACGCCTCGGGCTGGCTCGCCGGTCATGGACCCCGTGTTAAGGGCTTTGTTAGGCATTGCCTCCTTCCAGCCTCACCACAAGCCTTACAGCCCATTTTCCAGATGAGGAAACTGAGTCCCAGGCTTGTCCAAGGCCGCGCAGAAGGTAAGTGGGGACCAGGGCTCGGCTGCAGTCCCCCCACATCCCCCGACGGCTGGACATGGTAAGGAAGCCCACAAACGCAACAGGATCCCCTCGCCCTCCAGCGCCCACACAGGAGCCCTGAGCTTGGGCGGGTGGCTTTCCCTCGGCCACTGGCCCCGCCACTGCAGGCAGGACGGCGGGACTCGGCACCCAGGAGCTTCCGCCACAACGCCATGCCCCTTCAGGAAAGCCAATGACCCTCCTCCCTCCTTGGCTGTGACCCGGCCCGTCCCCGGGGCCCTCCTTCCGGAGCCGCTGCAGCTTGGCGGGTCGACGCGCAGTGACATTCCCTTCTGGAGCCACGGCGCCTATCCTCCCAGGAGACCCACAGATCGGAAAGTCCACTGTAGGCCGGCATGAGGTCATCGCACAGGCTGGGCCTCCAGCGTTGCATCAGCCCGTCTGGGCCGGCACGGGCGCTGCTGATCACAGTTTCCATGGAACAAACCTGAAGCCTTCGCGGGCCAGGCAGCCGGAGGGGCCCGGTCCCCAGCTCGAGGGCTGCAGCAGGGCCTGTCTGATTCTGTAGGCTCTCTCGGACCCCTCCTTGCCAGACCCCCCAGGTAGAGACGGTCCGCTCTGGGCTACTTGGCTCAACATGGATCATGAACACCTGGCACAACCCAGGCCACCTCCAGGGGCACGTCCTCAGAGCTTGACCTGCACCCCTGAAAACCTCTGACCACTCAAGGTGTGATGCCAGACCAAAGCCCCTTGGCATGGACATCAGCTGAGACCATGCTCTTTGCCACTGCCACATGCTCCTGCCTCTGCCAAGCAGCCACACCCTCCCCAATGCCCAGCTGGTCACTGGCTCCCAGCCTGCAGGCTGCCAGCCACCCGTACCAGGAAGGAGGCCAGGCCCACGCTCACCCACTGCCCAGCCCTTCCTGGACCCGAACTGGAAACGAAAACACACTTCAAATTCCCTGCACATTGTCCTCATTGGCCGGTCAGCCCCCATCCACGCTCGGACCTGTGCATACGGCTGCCCCTGACCACCCCGTCCAGCTCAGCTGGGAGGAGCAGACCCTCCTTCCTTCCTTGCCAGACACAACTCAGCAGCCTAAGAAAACTCTGATCTGAAACCAACCAAAGATTCATGCCCAGAAACTTGCTTTTACTTAACCACACATACCCTGCAGGAATTAACAGGGAGAAAAACCCCCTTCCACACTGGTGTGGGTCTCTAGTTGAATTGTCACCCCACAAGACAGGTCTAGGTCCTAACCCCTGGAACCTGGGAATGCAACCTTATTTGAAAACAGGGTCTTTGGAGACGTAATTAAGTTACGGGTCTCCAGATAAGACCACCCTCGATTAGGGCGGGCCCTAAATCCAATGACAAGTGTCCTGTAAGAGACACACAGAGGAGAGACACAGGGAGAAGAGGACAGGCCACGTGGAGACAGCTGCAGAAACTGGAGTGATGTGGACACAAGCCGAGGGACACCTGGGGCCACCAGGAGCCGGGAGAGGCAGGAAGTGTTCTCCCCTAGAGCTTCCAGAGGGAGCACAGCCCTGCTGACACCTTTTTACCTTTTTAAGGTGGTTCCCTCTTATTTTATTCTTTGAACATTGGCCCTGAGCTAACATCTGTTGCCAGTCTTCCTCTTTCTTTTGTTTCTCCCCAAAGTCCCAGGACATAGTTGCATATCCCAGCTGTATATAAGTCATACTAGTTCTTCTATGTGGGATGCCGCCACAGCATGGCCTGATGAGCCGTGTGTAGGTCTGCACCCAGGATCCGAACTCGTGAACCCCAGGCCGCCGAAGCAGAGTGCACAAACTTAACCACTTGGCCACGGGGCCGGCCCCCTTGCTGACCCTTTGATTTCACATTTCTGGCCTCCAAACTGGGAGAGAGTAAATTTCTGTCTTTTTAAGCCACCAAATCCCGGACATTTGTTCCACCAGCCACACGAAACTCATAGAACTGCAACATCCCTGTCCATCCCAGGAATTGGAGAAGGTCCCTGCAAAGCAGGCGGAGCTGAGGGCCTGGCGGCCGAGACGCCTCTGACCCTGACTCTCTCATGTCCCTCTGCATCCCTAGGGGTCTGCCTGTTGGGCGCTGGGCCACCCCGCATGGCCTGGCACGGCAGGGAGGCCCTCTAGGGAAAGCACAAATGGACTCCGAGGAGAGAGCAGCGGCTGGGGCGGACGTGGCTCATGGGACAGAGCCGGGAGGCAGGACGTGATCCTTCCAGGGCTGCTCTGCTCATTGCTGCAGCCGTGGGATGGATCGTGCGGGCTGGTGTTCCACACAGAGCTGCTGTTCCCATCCAGCAGGCTCCAGAGCTGGGCTCCTCCTGTCCCCAGCATGGGTCTAACTAGCAGCACCTGCTGGAACAGCATCCATGGACCCGAGAGGGACACCCGGCCTGTGGACACCATCAACGGGTGAGCACAGAGGACACAGAGACAGCTTGAGCGAGCCCCAGGGCCGCCCACCGCCGGCAGCCTTGTCCCACTGTAGCATCTGCCTTGCCTCTGAACTCAATGCCGAAGGGGAACTCAGAATTGGCCCCGCCAGCCCCTGGCCGCCAGCTCCACCAATGAGCCCCTCAGTCCCTTCCAAAGAAGGGAAAAGCACATTCTGGAAGGTGTCTGTGGTTCCTCTCCACAGAGAAGTTTGGGTCAAGTTGACAAAACCTTGAAGAGGCTGTCAGAGATGGAGTAACAATAGTCCCAATGAGGTGGACGACCCAGATGCTGCAGAGCACGCTCCTTCCCCACCACACAGAGAACATCTTCTCCGGCAAATAGTCCCCAGATGTCTGGGCACCCAGGAAGTGTCCTTCGTCCCCAGTCCTGCAGCTCACTAACCACGTCCAAAACCCTTCGCACTTTGCCGTCTCCGCGGCATTTCTTCATGCCCCGACAGCCCCTCGTTGCCCAGTGATGAGCCTTTCCCTCTGGAGCCCACTAGACTCTGGTTTCCTGAGCCCTGTGTGATCTCCAGCATGGGCCGCCCCAGGGAGGCCCTCAGCAAGTAGCAGGTGACAGGATGGCTCCTGGAGGGGTCTGGGGGCTCAGCGGTCACGGCCTGGGCAGTGGGAATGAGGACGTGGACCTGGGCCTCTGGTGCCAAGCTCACGGTTCTCTGGCCTTAGAGACCTTGACGGCGCCATTCTCCATCCACATCCCGGGAGGGCAGCTCTGCGCCCCCCAGAGGAAGCCCAGGCCGCCTCCGTGGACAGCTAAGAAAGCCCCTTCTCAGGAGAGGCCCCATTCCCACCCCAGGAAAGCTGACTTCCAGGAAGAAGTGTCAGTGGAAAAGCCAGGGCCCTGGAAAAAGGGGATCAGCGATTAGGTAAGCCACGGGGTCTTTCTGAACAACTCAGAGGCGGGCAGGCAGACCGGACGACCGTCACTTGGACGCAATACATCATTCTCCCACCGGCACCCGGGATTTCGCAGAGAAAGCTCCAGTTTAGTCTGTTTGGTCTTGTAGCCCCTTTAAACATTCAACGGCTTAAAAGGAGATTTGGCTCCAGGCCCAGATCTTCCCCTGGGGCGGCTCTCCTCTGCTCCACAGCCCCCCTCCTGGACACGGCTCCCCCCAGAAGGACAGTCCTTCCACCACAGAGCCCTAAACAGAGGCCCTCCCCAGGCCGAGCACCCCGTCCCACGCCCCAGACCCCTCCAGGGTGGCCCCGTCAGAACCAGGCTCACCCCAGGGCTGGGGAGGCCGAGGGAGCCGCAGGCTGCTGACGCCCGCCTCCACCACACACCCAGGCCCAGGGTCTGCACCCAGGGGGGCCCCGGGCACCATGCCGTCTGGCTAAAACTAGGCGCCGCGCTGCAGGAGAAGCACTTATCTCGGCCCTGACGGTCTCCATCCCCAGTTCGCTTCCTCTGTGGCTCCTCACAGGGGACGAAGGAGGCCTCTGTGGGGCCACGCACACCCCAGGAAAAACCCCGGCGCTCCCAACAGACTCTCTAGAATTCGCTAAGTCCCTATTCTGAAGGAGCACTGAGCACAAAACTCAGCATGTGTGTGCCAGCAGTGACTTGGCCATCCACCCAAAGTGCCCAGAATCCTTCCGGCTCAGCCAGCGCTTCTCAGAGCCATGGGACAAATTGGCTTTTAATGAGGGGAAGCCATCCTTCCAGAGGAGGAATGTGGCTGCAAGAGAAATATTTTTCAACGGTGCGGCCCCCTCCTTTTCAAGAGACTTCTCTAGCAGCCAAGTGGTTAAAATGGCAAGTGTCATTATTTGAAACCTGCTGGAAAGCAAAGTGCTAAATCACTTTTATCTCAAAAGAAATAAAAATTCTGTCTCGCTCCCCACGAGACAAAGGGCAGCTGGGAATGGGAGGCCCACCCACCCAACTTTATCACCGCACTGAGAAGGAAAAAAGCAAAGGAAAACAGGCTCGGGGGCCGCCGAAAACATCACCGCCTTCTGCTGGTCTTCATTACGAACGACAGGCCGCATTTTCCAACAGGAGTACATCTAACAGCTAGGGACGTCCAGGGCTAGGAAAACCTGCTTCAGAACGTGACGAAATTGTGATCAACAAAAATCTCTCCTTCCTGGAAGCCACTCCCGCTGAAATCAAACGCCATGACCAGAAAGAATGGGTCCCCACAATTCTGAACAAATTCCTGAGCGGCTGTTTCGCTCAACGCCTGCCCACCCTCAGCCACACGGCAAGGCCTGCACCGCTGTTGGGAGGAGCGGAGAAGGAAAACAGGGCTATTCATCGGAGACCCATTTCTTTTTTTAAATAAGTTTCATCCTTTAATAATAAAGGTAGGCAACGTCGTGAAACGCCGGCTGGGGTCCACGCACATGCATGAACTCTCACCTCTGCCTCTCACACACAAATACGGGCTGGGCACTATGGCTGTCCCCATTTCACAGTGGGGAAAACTGAGTCTCTGACAGGCTGGGCAGCTCGCCCAGGATCTCACGGCCAGTAAACAGTGAGCTGGGATTCAAAACCAGTCCGACCCTCCCGGTGCTGCCCAACAGCAATGCATTCTTCATGTATCTGTGCTCATGGGAAAACAGCTTTTCTGGCTCGGTCAGAAAATCAGGGAGGCAGGATTTGTTTTAAGATCCTGATTTTTTTTTTAAGACAGATAAAGCTTTTTCCTGGACCTTTACAATAAAAGGCACACCGTAAGCACAGAAAAGGCACCAGAAATTACAAAGACTTGGTACCACGCAGAAAAGCTACTGCGCAATAAATTAATTCCAACCCCCAATGCCGCTGCCCAGCCTCAGCACACGCACCTTCGCAGCTCAGAACTTCAACCCACAGGAAAACGGGCAGCTGCTGCCACTCTGGCTGTGGGTCGCTGAGCAGGAATCCAAGCCGAGTGCTCCACAGGTGGGCCCTGGTCAGCCCCCAGCATCTCTCGAGGCGCCATCACTGGTACCCACGTTTTACAAACGAGAGTCCTACAACTCACCAACGTCGCCTGCTTCACCTGGATGCCCTCAACGGCAAAAACTCCATCCCAGTCTGCACGACCCCCAAGCCAGCCTCTGACACCAGCTCCCCAGGAGAGCCCCTAAGCCACCTCCTGCCGGGCAGAGGACAGCCCAGAGGTCCACAGTTCATCCCAGGTCTTTGGGCAAGTGTGGTCAGAGGGTGCGTCTCCATAACTTGCAAATGGTGCAGAGGCAGCAGGATGCAGGCGCCCAGGCCTCCCGCTGTCCTGCAGGCTGCAGGTGTCCTGGAAACCTGCTCCGGCCACACAAGGGCTGCCCGGTTTGGCAGGACCCACAGACCCCCCCTCCACACTGGCCCCCAGCCTTCTCCTAACAGGCCCGGCCTGCTCCCACCTTCTGATCTCTCCTTGCTTATCCACATCGGACCACCCGGTTGCTGCCCCACCTGTCCACCTGCTGCGACACTGCACTGACATCGAGGACAAGTAACTCCCATTTGTCAAACATCACCGTGAGAGAGGTCACATGCTGCTGCTCGTAGCACTCGACCTCATGGAATTTTCTTCCCAGCTCCACGAGGTAGCTGCCTTTCTGCTTCCCTTTTACAGGTGGAGAAGCAGAAGCAGAAGCTTAGAAGGGACAGAGCCACCTGCCGGAGGCCCCGAATCCAGGCCATGACAGAGCGAAGAGTCTGACTCGAGGCCGCCACCCTCCTGAACCTCTCTTCCGTAGTCAGGCCACACGGCCCCATTCCGACTTCACAGAAAGAAGAGACTTGCCTGTTCGCCCGTCCTCCCTGCCCACCGGCAGCCATCGCGGCTGCCATGAAGACAGAATGAAGTGACGGGCACACACTCTCACCCCCCATGCGCTCAGTGACCGCTGGGGTCCAGCCAAAACCGCGTCCGGCCTGGCGGGACTCAAGTCACAGAGGAGAGACAGGCCCCAGGGAGCCCACCCCAGGCTTGAGCACTGGTGAAAGGGGCTGGCCGGTCCAACACCGCCCAGAGGGGAGCTGGGGGTTCCGGGGAACTCTCGCCAGCTCTCGGGAATTTCCGAAGGAAATGCTGCCTCATCCTGTCCTCCGTCTCCGGGGACCCCAAGGGTGAAATTAAGAGAGCCAGGACAGCCCTCAGAGACCATCCAGCCGGGGGGTTTCCAAACACGCTTTAGCCACGGCGCCCTTGGCGGGCCCAAATCTTCCTCTGCAAAGCCTGATTATGTCAAAGGAAAGGGAGCCCACCGAGGGGCCTTGGCCGCCACCTAGCCTGAGCCAGAGGGAGGAACCGCGACCTGAAGTGCCTGGTGGGTACCCCCGAACCCCCAGGCCCCTGCCACAGGAAGCTGAACTTGTAAAGTTTCCAGGTGACTCCGACACCCCGCCGGGGCCTCCCTGGTGACCTGCTTCTCCAAGGCTAACTTACACTGAACCCCAGTCGACAAAAGAGAGGAACGCAGGGCCCCGCGGGCTGCAGTGGGGTTCCCAGGGCCCAGTCTGCTCAGTCCCCCATCTCCGGCATTCCCAGGAAAGCCAGGCTCCAAGCTGGACACCACTGGGCACTACTGACTTAGAACGTCTCTGAATTGTGGCGGTGCGTGCCTTCCTGAAGCTTCCACTCCCTGGCCAAGCTCTGCCTCCAAGGCCACCCAGAAGGCAGCTGTCCCCTCTTCGCAGGATGGCCCTCCGCCATCGGATGGCAGGAATCTGCCTGTTTCCACAAGCCCTGGGTCACGGCTCACCAAAGCCCCGTGTCCTGCCCAAGGTGGTCCCCGGGAGACACGTGTATTGGGCCCCATGGAAGAGTTAGCCACCACTGTCCTCGCATGGCCTCTCCATTCCCACAGGCCACAGACACCCCTTGGGACAGCAGCAGTGACCGACAGAAATCGTGGCCACGTCGGAATAGCAGCCTGGCCCTGATGGAGAGACAGGCCTGCCGACAGCAGCCTCAGTGGCTCTAACCAAGGAGTGACCGCTCACTGGCGTCTGTTCCAGGTGGCCTGTGGGATGGCCTGGCCCTCCTGCTTACCTCAAACACTTCCTCATCCAGAATCCGGGTGCCGAACACGATGATGCCGTTGACGTCTATCATGGGGTGGTCACTGCGGTCCAGGAATTTGGTGGTCTTCTTTTTGCAGTCCAGGATCAAGGTGACATTTTTCTTGTGGACACTGAGAGCAATTCTGTGCCACCTGCAAAGAAACAGACAGCCCGGGCGGGTGAAGAGGGTCGTGCATCACAGGACGCAATACAGGCATCTGCTGCAAGGTACAGACACGCAGAAAGACCGTCTCTTCCCTGCACGGCCACGGTGGAGCTGAGCCTCTGCAATCAGATGGTCTGGGCACAGACCCCAGCCACACGCGTGCCACTGTGAGAGCCACTGCACCTCTGGGAACCTCAGATTGCTCGTCTCTCAGGCGAGGTCAGCTGTCCGAACCTGTAAACTCAGTGGGAAGCCCTGAGCACAGGCTCTGAAACCCGGCGTGGGCTGGCCAGTGGGCCAAGTGCAGGCAGGGACAGGAGCACCACCTGGTGGGTATCCCCCAAACCCCCAGCAGCAGGCTGAAGGCTGCTGGAGAAGACCGATTTTGATGGGAAATGGTGGGACCGATGGAGCTATCTGAAACTCTGAGTGAGAAAACACAGGAATCACGTCGTGAAGGTCTTCAAAGACCACTGCACGTGGCTCAGACCTGTCAGCCACAAGAGAGGCCACGCTCGAACCGCCAGGCTTTAGGTACGCACCCAGTAGAGAACGCTGGAAAGACGTGCCTTTGTTTTATTTCGTTTTGATCATTCACCCCCACATCTCATGTGTCTGTATCCTTAAGCATCCTTAAGTCTTTTCTGGAACAAGCTGACTGCAACCGCATGATCTCCTGTGTCCCTTCTGACACCAAGAGGCTACCATCGTATGTACGTCAGTGCATCTTACAAATGGGAACTGGACGTCCACGGGGAAGAAAGGGCTTCCCAAAGCCACGAAGGATGACCCGAGACAGGGACCCAGCCCTCAGGCCCCCGAGGCCTCTCTCTGGGCTGGCGCCCACCCCCTGCTACAACATCCCCATCCGGCCAGCGGGCTTCAGGTGGCCTGCCCCGCCCCTCCAGCAGGAGAAGGATCGGGCTGCTGAGTGGTGCTCACTTACTTGCCATCTGACAGGTTGATGCCCCTGAAGAGAGGATAGTCCTCCGGCCCTGGTTTCCCTGTGTGGTCTTCGTAGAGGAAGACAGGAGAGCGGCCCATCTCCAGGCCGATCTGCTGGATGCCCTGCTCGTTGTAAATGGAGACCAGGAAGGCCTGGCTGCCTTTCTTGGCTTTCACAGTGGTTAGAATGGAGAAATCCTCAGGAAATGCAGATGCTGGAACAGAGGATAGACATAAGAAAGCAGTTAGGAAATCTCCAACTGTGTCCAGCTGCAGGTCTCTGCAACCGAACCAGCTCAGATATCTGACAACCTTTGCTGCATGTGCACAGCCATGGCTGCACATCTGCACCTTGATCAAACAGTTCCTGCAGCCCTTTCCTAGCATCACATGGCCAAGCCTATCCACTTGGAGGCTCAGTTCAAATGCAAACCTCATTGGTCCTTCCAACTGTGAGCCTTCAATGCCATCTTCTCAGTTCCCACACCTCAATACACCTGTGTATAAATCCTAATTAGAACCTCCTAGATTGTGAGCTTCCTCCGGGCAGGGGCTATTTCCGAGGCATCTTTGTACCCTCTGTAGGGCCTCAGGTTGTGTCTAGCAGCTCGTGTCTCATTCAGCACCCTCTGGATGCGGGGAGGAGAGAGAAGCGGGCAGGAAGGCAGCAGGCAGGGGGCATGACTAGAACTGGACCTTTTTTTGCCATTTCTTGGTTGATATGCAAAACAGAGAAAAAGTAGAGAGAAATCAAAAGACTCCAATCCAAATTTTAAAAGGAAAACAAAACCCTGGTGTGTTGGCAGGAGGGAACGCTCCTTAACCACAGACCGGAAACAATCTGAGGTCATTAAAAAGCACACCCAGGTTAGCCCTGCCGAGCGCACCCAGGTCTGCTCTACACGTCCGGACTCCACAGGCGCGCCCTGCATCCGGGACGTGACAGGCACTCTCGGCACCCCCTCCCCATCAGTCCTGGAGATGAAGTCAGTGATCATCTCTCACCGCTTGCAACCCACAATTCTGCAGAGAGCCTGGGGGCCAATCGAGCACAGTCGAGCCAGCCAGAAACGCTCAGCCAATGTCAATGTGCTTCTCGGAAGGAGCCAGAAGGAGCTGCACCGAGAGAGGGGTCAAAGTGGAACCTCTGCCTGGAGGAAGGGGCCGGACCTGAGGCTGCAGCTGCCCCACGCCCAGGAGCGCTACAGAGGCTGCGAATCTGGCTTAGGGGCCTGGATAAGAACAGAACCCATCGTCAGACCCATCCCTTCTTCAGAATTGCAACAAGGTCAACCAGATGGCCCAGCAGGCCACCAGCCTTGCTGTCAGGTGACAGAACAGAGATGTGAGCAGCTTCCAGCAAGGACACTATCCATGGGCGCCCTCTGCTGACGGAATCGCCGTGCGGCCTGGCAGCTGGCCTGGGCGTCTGGTCCCTGGAGCAGAGCGCCGCAGGTGGCATGCTGGGGAGAAGCTGCCTCCAGGGCACCAGGACAACAGCATCCTGAGGCTTCCCAGGGGGTGGAGGAGAAAACCGCCCTCTGTAGGACCCAGAGGGGCGGGATCTTGCTGGGGAGGGCAGGAGAGGCCACCGCTGCTTCAGACGGTGAAGCCACCCCCAGCCTCTAAAGGCTGACAGAGAGATCATGCTGTGACAGAGGCGGGTGGAAAAGCCCATCTGGCTAAGGTGCCCGTAGGGAAAGGCCCAAGGCTCCCAGCTGGGGTTCAGGACCCCGTGTTAAGGAGCTGGGTGCTGGGGTCTGCTTCTGGGCTCAGCGCCAGGGCCCCGCCCACCCCCCAAGGGGACCAGCTCAATGCCCCCATTCCCAAGTGCAGGGGGACAGCTCCAGGAGGCAGGTGACGGTGGTCAGTGCGATCATCTGTCTGAAGAAAGGCCAGTTTCACTGAGGAACCGAGTCAGGCTGTCCTTCTACGGACAGGAAGCCATTTGGGAAGAGGTTTGTTGAGGCCACAACTGTCACACAGCCATCGGCTTCACTGTGTCCCTCCAAATGTGAGGGGGGATATGAGGGGGGATGAGAGATCATGGCCTGAGCTGTACAGCCACGGAGTGGGAGCCCCAGGAGGGACCCCAGACGCCAGGCCAGTGGCAGGACCTGGTGGCCCAGTTGGTCCCTGAGGAAATGAATGGGCAGGGCCGGAGTGGTGTTGGTCCTGAAGCATCTCAGAGCTCGCTGTCCACATCCAGGGTGGACTGGGCAATTATGAGGAGTCAGTGACTCCCTCGCACTCATTTCAAAGGGCCACCTGCCTCATGTCCCCATCTCATGAGGACTCCATGCCACTGACAGTTCTTGTCCTGTCTTGAAGAATGAAGAGCCCGGGAAGTGAGAGGGCCCACTCTCTCCAGCGTGAGACGTGGCCCGGGACCACAAACCGTCTCTCCCGGCTCAGTAAGATGCTATTTCCCAATTTTTAAATCTCTCTGGTAACAAATTTTCTCTGCTCAGATAACCTGAAAGAATAAATTACGTTTAACATTAATCTCTCTCCTGGCAAAATAACAATGGATTTATTGTCACTTTAGAGATGGTCCATTCTAGTCGTGACACGAGCCAGGATGCCGGCACACTTTATAATCCACAATGTCTGGGCAGTCGGGGAGAAATGAGTCTGTCGTCCCACACTTCATATTTTATTTCTCCGAACAAAGTCATGATTGAGGGGTGGGCTTGGCAAGAGGCCCAATTACTTCCTTGCATCGTCTCCTTTTCACTAAGCCTCGGGCCCAAAGGCACCAGAGCAGTTAGGTATACAGTAGGAGTTTAATCAATGTGTCTGCTGTTAAACTGAATCCGACTAAGCCAACAGTTATGGGACAGGATGTTCTGCTGGACGGAGGCTGATTCTGGAGCCCACACCCTGCCATGGAGGGAAGGCCTGGGGTAAAGGTGATGGGGTTGGGGGGGACATCGTCACATCCAACCCCCACCTCAGACCCTGATCATGAGGGGGGTCTCAGGGGCCCCAAGACCCCCAGGGCAGGAGGACATGGAGAGAGGACCCCAATCGTCGGCATGAGAACAGAGGGGACCGGGTGACCATCAGGGGAGCCTGCCTTGTTCTGGTTTCCCCCAGAGGGGACCCCTGGACCTGAGTGATTGCAGCAGGTGGCGCTGGTTCGATGGAGGTAGCAGCGCCCCAGCATGGGAGCCCTGGGGCAGACGGGGGTTCCCAGGAAGCCAGGGCCTCCTCAGGGGACACACTTGCCTCCTGTTGTCAAGGAGGATCCCTGAAGGCTTCTTCCAGGGTCTCAGGCCAGTCTTACCTTGACATGATGTCCCCCATGCAGGCAGAGGGTGACAAGGCCTGGGGACCCCCCAAGGCAAGCAGTGCAGCCCTCTCTACTCTGTCAACAGTGCCCGCTCCCCCAGAGCATCAGTGCTGGGTTCTGCTCTAGTCCTTACAGCCTAGTTTACACGGTGTCAGGGCCACCCAGTGCCAGCCGCTGAGAAAGTCAGTGGCTTGGAGCCGAGCTCCCTGGTCCCACTGACTCAGAACCCAGATGACTAGAAAACCCTCTTAGAATCAGGGCGGAGTGCCAGTCGCCGTCTTGCTAGAAAGTGCAGAGAACACAAACTGCTCATCTTCGCCTCATGGAAGGGCAGGATTCCTCGGGAGAGCCTCAAGCCATGGCGCCTCGATTGTCCAGTCAAGAGAAGGGAGACCACAGGCCACTCCCGCAAAGCTGCAGGATCAGCGAGCGGGGAGGCCAACGTGCGTGGACGCCAGAGGTTCACTCATGTCTGGCCTGGGCTGGGGACAGGCGGACACGTCCCCTCAAAGGTTCCCAAATACCTGCTCAACCTTGGCCACTGAGCACTCATGACCCAGGCCCGCTCAACCTGCGAAGGGGGCGCCTGCATCTTCAGGGACCCCAAGCAGCCCACTGGGCAGGAATCGGGGACCTTCTCCTTATGGGAATAAGTCACCTGCACATGGGCTTCCCTTCGAACCAAGAGACGTTTACAGATATCTGTGCTCAACTCAGGCCACCGTGCCCCCAGCCTTGCCGTGGCCACCTGACCACACCAGCCCTCCCTCGGCAGCTGCCCAGCAGACACGGGCACCTAAAACGCAGGCGGACACGGCCACTCCCTGGGAGACGGGCCTCAAAACAAAAATGATGACAGGCAGCGTGCTCATTCAGAGGTTTCCAAGAGACGGAGGAACAGAGAAGCCGTGTTGTGTCATCAGATCCAAGGCACACAGCGTCACGCTCCGCTGAGGAGCTCTAAGAATGTCCCCTGACAGCTGGCACTGACTCAACGCCTTGGGACCTGCAGAAAGGACTCCACAGAGACGCCCATTTAACTCACCCCACAGCAAGCTCGTTTTATTCAGCTTTAATGAGGTGATGGTTATATATGGACCCACGCTACGACATGAGCTAATTACGACCAGAAGGCCCTGTAAGAGCCATTTAAACTCTTTGTCCAATCAAGGTACTAACTTGAGAGCTTGGGAAGAACGTGGGCTTATAAACAATTCCCTACCTTACTGCTCAGGAACCCATCCCAGACCTCCAATAACGAGCCTGCATTCTGACAGCCTACGCTTTCTTGCCACAGGGTAATGAGAGGGGAAAGAGGATACAAGGACCCGAATTCCAGCGAGTCTGCTGTGCCAATGACCCTGAATTGGGTGACAGAGATCAGACTAAACTAAATGTCAGCAACTGACTACCGATTCCCTCCAAGGTAGGACTCCTGATTTCCAAGCACGGCCTTTGAATGTGACGACACTATGCACACGTGGTACGGTGGGCATTTATTCTAGCGCACAGGGTCACCAAGCTCTTGAGCAGTCAGCTCCCTCAAGTCTTTCCCTGGACCCCGCCCCCCAGAATCTCTACGACAGGAATTCTAAACCGGGGACATGGGGAGAAGCAGGCGACTTCTGGACAAGATGCAAGTGAGCATCCAGTGGTGATTCTAAAAGATACATCCATCGCAAAGGCTGAGGAAGGCTCCTCTGGATGCCTGGGGAGTAAACCCCACGTGGGAGTGAAGCAGGGAGCCCCGCAGCGAGCTCCGTCTGTGAGGGCGAGTCAGACGCTCTTGAGGCTGGGCATCTGCCACCCAGGGGGACTCGGCCCCCAAAAGTGGGCTCCTTAAGAGACCTTGCAGGTACTCGGTGCCTCTGAGCGATCTCATCAGCCCAAAATGATGTTCCTGACATGATGTGACCCCACCTCTCTCAGAGACGAACTTTTACAAGTCCCGATGGGTTTCAAGGAAGGCTGGGAAACAGCTGGGGTGAAGCACAGAGCTATGGGTGGAAGGTCAGAGGAAGCAGAAATGCAGCCCCTGAGAGTGTGTCCTTCGGGGACACAGGGGGCCCGTGGGAGAACAGAGACGCCAGAACTTGTCAAAAGATTGCCCAACTCTGGGTTCAATGTCAGGGTCACATCCGGGTCACCAAAAGGATGGTGCACGGTCTTCTTCTAATAATCACAAAACAATCCTGAGGTGAGTTCACCTGCCCACGGGCCCCTGGTCCCTTTCTGATCTGAATCACAACGAGGAGCTCATTTAAGACAGAGGGGAGGTTATCAATCGTGGGCGTATTTATGCCCATCCAGATAAGCCCAGAGGGTGGGAGGAGGGGGTGTCATGTCCTACCCCAGGGCCAGGTGACAGGGACAATGTGGATGCTGCATCTTAGCAGCTAACGTCGCTTCCCACTCTGGGTACGTGATTAAAAGCAGAGATGTGGCGCCTGGCAATTGATTCTGATCGTGTGCCTGCGCTCTCTAGCTGGGAGCTATGATGTTTGATTCATGCGTCTCTTAATGTCACTGCCCTCAATTAAGCTTCTCTCCGGAAGCCCTTCCTTTCCCGTGACCCTGAGATTTCTCTTAACCTTGTCACCAGGGAACCATCCATCTCCCTGTTGCAT
Organism: Equus asinus; assembly: GCF_041296235.1. Classification (NCBI taxonomy): domain Eukaryota; kingdom Metazoa; phylum Chordata; class Mammalia; order Perissodactyla; family Equidae; genus Equus; species Equus asinus. Next base: position 12,410,007 of record NC_091799.1, read on the forward strand.
TTGGAGTCCTGGCAGCCTGTCTACAGCTGGAGATACACCTGCCTGCAGAATCGATGGGAACAGATGAGCCTCACGCACCCGACTTTGGTGGTGGATGGTGATGGCTGCTGGGGTTGTGTTTGCACTATAATGAGATCAAACCGGGCTCATTAGCCGGGCTTCCTGGAACACCGAGGCTGCTTCCCCACCACGCAGGCTTCCGGCTCTGCTCCCCGGCTGGAGGCAGGAGGGTGGAGCCGTACGCACCATCCAGAACACACACACGGACATCTCTTACCAGGGTACAGCTGCTTGGTGGGTGCACTGAGCTGAGCATCTTTTGTGACCCTGTAGGCAACATCCGGGCCTTTGGAAGATCGTCTCGTTGCACAGAAACCTGTCGTCTTTGTTATTCCATCAGGCAAGTTGTGAAAATCTAGAACCTTCAGGAGATCTGCTGGCTGAGCTGAAACGACAAAGAGGAGGTGCGCGGTTAGCCCCAGAGAGGAGAGCAGTAGCGCTCAGCCCAGGCCCGCCTTCTTGGGAGCACGCCGGAGGGTTCACAAGAATTGGAAACCAACCCCTCGCCTCTTCCCCCCACCCGCACCATGGCCAATTTCTGACACTGGGAAGATGCTGAGGACCCGCTCAGGAAACCAGGTGCCCGGCGGAGGAGGGGTGGACCACTTTGGAGAAACGCACACATGTAGTTCAGCAGAACCACACTCCGGTCCCAGATCCTGCAAGTAGCCACACGCCAGGGGCAAACCCTCGCTTGCCCCGCCTGACAGCCTCCCGTCCTGAGTCTGCACTCACGCTGCTCCTTCACTCCCAAGTCCTCAACCAGCAAGAGCTGGACAACCCCCGGGCTCCTGGACACGCCTTCTCATCAGTGTTCCAGGAACACCTGCCCCGGACCGAAGCTGCAAGGCAGTGGGAGACCCCGTGGCTGACGGACGCAGCCTCACAGAGGGCGGGCTCAGGAAGCAGGATCGAGGGACAGCTGGTGAAGTCTGTTACGCAGCTTCCCGAGTTCAGGCACCGCTACGAAGGAGAAGGGCGGGACGCTGCTGGCACACTCTGTCCCCCACCGCTATCCGATCAAAATGTGATTTTCCTGTAACCGTTCACAGCAAACACCCAGTTTCCATTTGCCCCCAGAAGACCCATGCCTTCAGGGCAAGACAGTGTAGAGCCAAGGACAAGGAGGAGGAGGTCCCTGCATGCCTTCTGGAAAGTTCCTGACCCCCCATCCAGGGGCTCCGCAGAGAAGGGCAGCTGCGCCTGAGGGCAGGGGAGAAGCTGGCGTTCCGACTGAAGCCGGGGTATTCACTGGAGGCCTCGGCCGCCCCCCAAACGCAAAGGATGGCGCCATGTGCCCATGACTCCCTCCCTCACATCATGAGGACCCCAGACCCCCAGGCTGTGATGACCGCAGGCTTGGGATCCGCCTGCCTGTCCTAAACAAGGCCAGTTTCGTGTGGAAAGTTCAGCTCGTGTTACTACAAACAGGAGGCCCCTGGGAGGCCAGGCAGAGACAATAAACTCAAACCTGGAGTCAAAGTGACAAGAGCCAAAGCACGGAGCTGGGGGCTGCCCGGGGGCCCCCCGAACCCAGCGGCCAGCATCCGCCTGCACGCACGGGTGTGGGTGGGGCTAGCTACGGACACTTTGCTGCGGCACATGGGCCCTATGTGGCCAGAGCACAACACCGCCCTGTCCCAGGTGGTTGGTTCAGGGGTGGGCATGTGACCGGGCCAGGCCACGAAGCTCCATCCTGGGGCTTTTTCCTTTGGGAAAGAGGAATCGTCTCTGCTCTGCTGGCTCCACAGTCCACAGCATGGGCTACGAAGCTGGAGCCACGGGCAGCCGTCCCCCAGGGCTGTGGGGAGCACCTGTCTGGGAATCTGAGAGACAGACTCGGGCCACACCGGGCTCCTGCATCAAGCTGTGCCTAAAGGCGGCTCACCTACATGAGCCAGTAAGTGTCCTTATGCTCATGGCAATTTGGGTCAGATTCTGACACCTGCTACTACAAAGCCAGCGGCCACGGCTGGGTGCACCCAGGATGGACGCAAGCTGGCCCTTGCGTCTCCGGCCCTCCTTGACTATTCAGGTTCCCGGCTCGTCGGCCTCGCTCCCCAGAGGGGTTATTAAATGCCTGGGACTCAGAGGCAAAGTCCCACTTTTTTCACAAGGGCGGGAGGTTTGGAGGCTGGCTTCCCCTTGGCTGGTTTCCGAGGACTCCTGCAGCCAGCTCCTGCACCTGGAGCCCAACGGAACCATCAGACAGGAGAGGGCGGGGGCCCAGGGGGCCGTGTGGCCTCACTGCCTATCCAGCAAGCTCCTAACAAGAGAACCACCCAGACAAGGTGCCGTCCAGGGCAGGCCCAGAGGGGAGCAGATGCCGGGCCAGGGCGTCCAGGGCAGGCCACATGGACGGCGCCAGGGGGAGGTGCCGACGGTGCCCTGTGGCCACCCTGCCGCAGTGAGATGGGAGTGAGGGCAAGACAGCAGCCTAGGCCAGGCTCCGAGGAGAAAGGGGCTGGAGAGAAGGGACGCTGCTCTTCTCCATCATGAAGTGCGCGCCCCCCCCAAGAGTTTCCTGCAAGGCGCCCTACTATGCAGCTTCCAGATCTCTGAGACCCCTGCCTCCAGCGGGGCCATTTCTACAGCTCGGCTCCACTGCAGTCCTCTGTCACTTTAATCGAGGGACCGGAAACATGAGGGACGAGGATCTCTCACCTCTGCAGGGACATGATCAGGACCGGCAATTGGAGGGGCAGCGTGGGGACCCAGGGCACTCTCTGTCCAGGCTGGCCTCTGCCCACGTACAGAGTCGCTGCCTCCCATGGTCTCTGATGTTCCTGAGCGGCTCTCAGCTCCTACCCACAGCCCGGCCCCCGAGAGCTGTGGCACCCCTGAAGCCCTCGGCACCGGCGACCCCTCCCACCCAGCCCCCACAGCCCTCGCTGGACGCTTGTGTACTTGACCTCAGAAGCAGAGCCAGGCGCAGGTGCCCGGCACAGCCCCAGGCCTGGACTCGGCTGTGGGAAGACATGGCCGTGCCAGCCGCCAGCTCACCTGCCACAGTGACACAGCGCCGAGCGCTGGCTCATCTCTGAGATTCGGCTCCAAGATCGGCAGTGGCCAGGGGACGGATCAAAGATCCCGGCTGCGGTTTCTGGGACTCACACGCCAAGGACCCGTGGTGCCCCTCCCGGCTGCGCGGGCCTGCAGAGCTGTTTTCTCGATTGCTGACCCAGAGAGCTGTTTCCCAGGAATCTTCGGAGACATGTTTATAGATCGCTGTTGCAACAAGTTGAAAAGGCCACCAGACCTTTCCAGGCCCAACGCCACCTGCCCCACCAGCCAGGAGCTCCCTGTGCCAGAGCTAAAAAAAATCTATTTTCAAGTTTTATAAAAGGTGTGGCAAGGGCCTGGGAGGATCAGCCAGGAAGGACTCCTGTGGACTCTCCTTCTCGTCCACATGGAGCCCTCCCTCCAAAAACACTTCCCTGAGAAACCGGGACTCAGTTTCGCCATCAGGATGAGAATGTCACTGGGAGACAGCACCAGCTTTGGGGACAGGTGGGTGGGTTTGAGCCCAGCGTCAGCCCACCAGGGAGAAGATCTTGGGGTCACTTCCTCCCTGAGGCCAGTGAGAGAAGCTACCACAGTGAAGAACGCCCCCAGCCCAGTTCCAGGCCCCTCGGAGCTCCACAAACAGCTTGCCCTTCTCGCTCTCTCCTCCTTGAGGGCCGAGCTGGGAATATCCCATGGGCTCCCTCGGGGCTCACAGTGCATCCCAGCGGCTCAGCGAAAACAGCAAAGGAATTGACTGTGAGGCCTCCGCACCCAACCAGGGGCCAGTCTTTGTGCCTGAGAACGACCGGTGATGGGGACAAGGGCACTCCAAAGCCTGGCTGCTTCACGTCACCCTAGCTGTGATGGGCATCACCCATGGCGTGGGAGCAGAGGCCCCGGCGCAGTGGGCACCCCACCTCGGCTCATGCAGGCTCCGGCCCACCCTCCTTTCTGGGTTTTCTGGTGCCTTCCTGTCCCGCAGAGCCTGGGGAATGGAGAACAACTTTCCCAGATCCCCTTTCGGAAAGGGCTCGGGATACAAATTAGGTTCTGCCACTCAGAGTCTCCCGGAGCTGGGATATGAGAGGGAGGGTCTGGTCCACCCTGCAGGGTCCGAGACCAGCGTCATGGGGACCCGGCAGCATTCACAGCAGTGGCTTCTTGAAGTCTGGGTGGCAGCTCACTATGGGTGGCACCACCGTGAGTGGGGAGCCTCGTGACCCCCCACTCCAGACCTGGAATAAGGCAGCCCACATCACCTGGAGCCCTCATTTCACGCTGCTGGACACGAGGCACCAGGGTACCCCTCAGACTGGCTGCCGTGCACAGCACGCCGGGCACTCATGGCCAGACCAGCAGCTGCTTCATGCACCCCAGCGTGGGGACCCAGAGATGGTGGGGCTGAGACCACGCCGGTGAGCCTCAAGGATGTGGCACACAGCCCCGTGAGAAGGACCAACCTCAGCAGCCAGCCTGCCTGTGACCAGCCGGGCAGCTTCCCTGTGCTTCCCTCCCCGGGGCCAGCAGAGCTCTTGGGGTGGGCTCAGGCACCCAGCACCCACGAGAGCCATGGATGGAAAGAGCCGGCTGCACTTAGCAGGAATTTAAATTGGTTCCTCGTGGAACGCAAGCAGCTCTGGACACCCCTCCTCGGTGGTGCTCAGAACAAGGAAGAGGTGACAGTGGCCAAGCGCCCGTCTGCCTGACTTGAGGGCCCATCCCGGGCCCACACCCTTGCTTTGCACCTGGAACTCCTCATGGAGAACACTTCTCTGCACGGCCTGCTTCCAGGAGGGGAACAGAGGAGGGCCTGTGGTCCCCACGTGCATTAGAAAGGATGCTGGTCAGGACCCAATCAGCATACTCCCACCAGCTACTGCCGAGCCACCGTCCTGCCAGCCCCAGGACAGGGGAATGCACAGGGAGGGGGCCCTCCCCAAGTGCTGATGCCAGCGCCTCCTCCCCCCGCCCTCCCCAGCCCTCAGGGCCTGGTGCAGGGGTCCAGGGACGGGGTGCTTCAGGACAGATGTCTCAGCTGAACAAACCCAGCTGAGCGCCAAGGCCTCGTGGTAGGGGTGCACTTTCCAGGTTTAGTTACTCAGCCCCAGGTCCCAGCAGGAATTGACGGAGAAGGGATACAAAACAGCAGCAGGAGGCGGGCGGAGCCACTCGTGTGGGTGGGGCTTAGTCATCAGCTGTGCCCAGAGCCGCACTGGTGCAGGAGCCTGAATATACAGGGCACCCAGCCACGTTTGTTGAATGACTGAGTGAGTGAACCTACAGCACTTACATACGACAAGCAGGGGCAAGGAGGAAAATGACATCTGAGTACTGAGTCCTGCTGCTATTTCTGTGAATAAAAGCACCACCTCACCTTGGCACCCTGCCTTACGGGCACCGTGTCACAGTGGCCTCACTCGGAGCACTGCAAGCTGCCACTCCATCCGCACAGGAAGGCCCTGAGGCAGTCACGCCTCCTGTACGAGGGCGGCCAGGGCTTGTGCCTGGGCTTTTGCTGGAATTCCACTCCTCTTTTGCTTTTCTCTAAATAAGCGACGCATGTTCCTCACCACTTGCTATCAGTAGAGAGTGCCTTTGAAGTCCAGGCCCCATGTCCGTGCCAGATGGCGTGCTGGGTCATTGTTCCCTCCGTCCCCATGGCACGGGTCAGGAGGTTCATCAGAATCTGCTCTCTCGGTCTCAAATCCATCACATGTCTTGGATTCCACCAGGTCCCTCAGGACTGGAGTCCCAGTGGGAGGCGAGCTCTCTCTCCATCCCCCCAAGTCCAGGTGGCCCCCTAAGCCGGAGCAGTGCCCAAGGCTGCTCTACCATCAAGAGGTGCTTCTCATGGTGCCGTTTCATCTACCTGCCAGATCTCCAGGCCCCGGGTCCTTTCCCAAATAGGAGGATTCTGCCAGACCCCAGCCACACGGAGGGACGAGGTGAAGCACTAACATCCCCTTTATCTCTCTAGAGGGTGACTGTCACCCTGTCCCTCCATAGTGGCTGACTCTCCCCACGGTCAACTGCACAGCCCCTGTCCACACGCTGCCTTCACCACTAAAGGGAGGCCGTGGCTCTCTTAACACACGCTCAGGAGCCCGGGGCCAGGCAGCACTGCTGGGTAAGCTGAGTCCGCAGGAAAGATGCTGAGCCCTCCTGCGGGCACGTGGTCACCATGTCGGGATCCCCACGCCTCCCCAGCACTAGCGCTCCACGGCCCGTCCTCCAAAGGTCACAGCCCGACACTTACAGCCCCCAGCCCTCCAGGGCCCAGCCCAGGGCCAGCCCTGCCCAGTGTCCGTGGCTGCAGAGGGAGCCAGAAGAACCCGAGGGAACGAGCCAACGGCGGGGGCGGGGGGCCAGAGGAGCTCTTAGCCCCCGCAAAGTCAACATCATTATCTTCAAGAGAAAATGTTAAGAGCCCTCTAAATAGCCACCAAGGTTGAAGTCCTCAAAATTCTCAGGACTAATTTTAGAGCCAGAAGGGGTCATAAGTAACATCAAGGCTAATGACCTTTATTCTGAAAGAGGAAATGGACAGAGAAGGGGAGTGACCATCTCAAGGTCACACAGTGAGCTAGTGCAGAGCTGGGACTGCAGCGGAGCCATCCTCAGCTTCTGATCCACCCCAATCCTGAACGTCCCTCCACCTTGGCACAGGTAGACGAAAGACGGAGCTAATGACAGGATGCCTACTGCAGCAGGGTATCCGATCTCGCTGTTCCCATCGCGTTTGTGGTTCTCTAAGTACAAAAACACAGGCTTCCCTGGGCTGTGGACCTCAGGAGGGCAGAGGCCCAGGGCCCACAGGGTCCTGGACCCTACAGACACTCATGGAAACTGTCCCGAACTCTGCGTTTCCCATTGCCCTAGAGCACCCAGCATGGGCCACCCGTGGAAGGCACCTGCTCTTACTGCCATCCTTCCTAGTTCCTGTGTGACACTTCCTGGAAACAAGAAGATCCATGGCTCAGGCAGGATGGAGGGCAGGGCCAGCAAGGGGGGCTCCCTCCCCGGTGGCTGAGGCCCCTCTGCACCAGCCAGCCCTGCAGGGCGCGGGCGCCATCCGCGAGGTCAGCCCAGCAGGTTGGAAAACAAACAGGCCTTCTCAGAGGCTGCAATTGAAATTCTTCTTCAATGACCAAACTATGGGAACAAAGCAGAGAGGCCAGGGAGGAAAATGTGCTGAGGGCCTCGGGCAGGCCAGGCAGTGGGTGGCAGGTGGGCGGGGAGCCATCCCAGGAGCCAGGAGCCGCAGAAGGTCTTCCCCCTCCCGCCTCGGGCTTACCCCGGGGCTGTCATGGGGGCACAGACCTGAACTCGCTGAGCGCTGGGGGCCTGTGGCCAGGCTCACTGCCACATTGGGAAAACGGGGTCCCCTGTGCCCCTAAAAACACCCCCAACCCTCTTCAGTGGCATCCATCCCCCAGAACTTGCAACTCCTCTGCCGACAGCAAGGCCCCACCCTCACCCTCCCCCTGCCCCAGTCCTGCCCAGGGGACCCCGCCCTCCCCGGCCATCCCCTCACCAATGCCAGGGCGTTACATGGTCCATGGGAAGAGTGCCCCTGGAACTGTGCAGTGCATAGCGCAACTGCCGCGCTCAAGGCCCCAGGGACACACCACGAGGCCTTAGCACCCTGGGCCCCACTCAGGCATGGTGTAGCAGAGACCACTGGTTTTGGAGCTGGACAGGGCTGGACTCGAGCCTGGCTCTGCCCACCGTGCGCTGAGGGCCACACACAGACATGGAGGAGAGTGGCCTGCCTGGCCTCGCCCCCCCGCCACACACACGCAAATTCCACCTGCCTCTCTCCGTCAACCCTGCCCACCTGTCCCCCTCTGCCATTTCATGGGAATGAGGAACTGCCACCGCCGAGCCCAGCTTAAGGCCTGGGGACGCTCAGCAACTCTGGGCTTTGTCAGGTGCTTTTGGCCCATTTTTCAGTTTCTAGAGAAGAGCTGAGAACCCACCACCATGGCTTCCTGGTGGATGTTTTCACTGAAGGAGACAGCCTCGGGTTCTTACCACATTTGTTAGTACGCGGTTGTGTGTGCAAATCATTTATGTAGCATCTGTCTCCTTGACCGCACAGCCAACGCCCCCGGGGCAGGCCCGCCTGACTGGGCCACAGCCACATGCCCTGGGGCACTGGGAAGACCCCCCGCCCTCCGTTAGGAGACCCATGGCCCTGGGCGCAGTGGGTCCCATCTGGAGCCTCCCTGTCACTCTGTGAAAGGGACCCAGTGCAGGAGCAGCCCGTACCAGGATGGTGGCCGACACAGGTGCAGGGCGCAGCCTGGCATGTGGCCGCATCAGCTCACCTGTGCCCAGCCTGAGATCTGACCAGCAGACAGCACCGGGCACCTCCCCAGGGCCCCCACAGCCACCCCCACAGGGTTGGGAGAGGAGGGTGGGGACGCCGGGGTGCACACTGTGGTCCCAGCAATTGTACCCTCCATGAGAAAACAAGGAGGCCCAGAGACGGAAAGAAGAATGGTTTAATCCTGCTCCTCATCGTGACATCGGGGTGGCGTTTTAAGGGTGCCTTGTAGTCAAGGTGAGGGGAAGAACGAGCTAGGAATTGGGTAGAAAGCCTGAAAGGTATTTCAGACAGTGCAAAGCACAGAGCTGGCCTCCCAGCCCAGCCTCGGCTGCCCCTGGCCTGCAGAAAGCCCAGAGCTCTGTTTCACAAGCAGGAATGCCCGCAGAGAAGACACACCCTCCGCCAGCAGGCGAGAAACGCTGACCACTCTGTCCCCACTCCATTCTCTGGGCCCAGAAGTCCCAGGGCGGCAGGCTCTGCCTCGGGAAACGCAGGCATTTCAGTGGCTGCCCAGTTAACAGGGCACTTAGCGCCAGCTCCTTCCCCGGCCCCTGCCAGCCCTCTCCTGCCAACTTTGTTTTGTTCACACTGCCCTTGTCTTTGCCCTGGAGGGTGCGAGTCCCATTGGATCACTCCAGCTGTCGTCACAGCAACACGGCAGGAAACGGGGATCTCTGTCACCGTTCACAGGAGTGAACATCAGTTAGGGGGTGACGACAGCCAGGGTGCAAGCAGGCTCTGGAAAGGCCACAGGAGAGCAGCACGTGGAGAGAGACAGGCGCGGCCAGGAACGCAAGCAGCTTAACCGAGCTGGCACCACTGATAGCCCTGCCCCAAGGGATCTCCCAACAGATGACACTGGGGCTGCAAGCTAGTGCAACAAGCCTACATGGGGTGCAGCTGAGGCCCAAGCACCCACTGTGTGTCTACATGCCCTGGGGGGGCAGCTGAGCACCCACTGTGTGCCTACACACTCTGGGGGGCAGCTGAGGCCCTGAGCACCCACTGTGTGCCTACATACTCTGGGGGGGCAGCTGAGGCCCCTGAGCACCCACTGTGTGCCTACACGACCTGGGGGGGGCAGCTGAGGTCCTGAGCACCCACTGTGTGCCCACACACCCTGGGGGGGGGGGTGCCGCTGAGGCCCTGAGTACCCACTGTGTGCCTACGTGACCTGGGGGGGGGGGCAGCTGAGGCCCCTGAGTACCCACTGTGTGCTTACACGCCCTGGCAGCTCACAGAGTAGGCACCTTCCTTTGTAGATAAGGAATGGGCTGAGGGAGGTTAAGTCAGTCTCCAAGGTCCTAGTGACATTCAACAGCGGTTTCGCCCCAAGGTCTTCCTTCTGTCCCTTAGACTATGAGGCAGAGTGACGGCAGAATGCTTCCCACACGCCACCAGACAAACGGCCGCAGAGCTCACTCTGCTTACAGGGAGGGACTAGCAGAGAGAGCGGGAGCAGTGACAAAGGCAAAGCGAGATTCATTCCAGGGAAGAGCAGAACTGTTCTTGACGTTAAGGACCTGGGGAAGGCCTTGGGAGGAGAAAAGATCCCCAGCATGTGAGCTATAAGGACTAGAGAGAATCTGACAGCCCCGGGCTAACGGAAGAATGACAGGTCAGAAGATGCCTCTCCTGTCACACTTTCTACAACATCAGAATACTGTTGTGAACACTGACTGAGAAAGCACCCAGAGATACGGTCCTCTGGTTTTCACCGTCTCTTCACAAAGCGCCACACAGGGTACTCAGTAAACCCTCGTGGAAGGATGGACACAAGGGCACATGGATGAAGGAAATGGAAGAACGGAGAGTCGGATGGGTGGATGGGTGGATGGATGGATGGATGGATGGACAGAAGGATGAATGCACGATCAGAAAGATGGATGGATGGAGGAAAGGACGGAAGGATAGATGATTAATGGAAGGAGGACAAAAAGGAAGGATGAATGAAGAAGGACTTCGTGGATGGACGGATGGACAAGTGAGTGAAGGAAGGAAGGAATGCCATCATCTTGAAGACTCATTTGATGAACTTTAATTTCTCAAAGATTTAGACACCAACCATTCACCTGACCACCTCCCTGGCCTGGGTGGCCTCGCTCTTCCTTTTGGACCAGAGAGTGAAATCCTATGCTCCATGCGTGTCCTATTCCATGGCAACCGCCTCCTCGAGCAGAGGCCAACTGCCCCCTGGCTCAGCACCTCTGAGGGGGGCCTGCCTGGGGGTAACCGGTGGCGTGCACTCAGCGGCTCAGATGCTCTTGGTGCTCCACACCCCGCTGGGGAGTGAGGGAGTTGAGGATGGACCACAGAGAGGACTTGCTGCCCAGCCCTCACCACCAGCAGGGGCCTGGGGAAAGGTGCCAGTGGCCCCATCCCGACTCCCAGATCTGGGGGTTGGGAAGCAGCGTCCATCATCCCACGCCTCATCCTTGCCCAGCCCGATGGCTTGCCTTTCCTGGCCAGAAAGTCAAGAGCTCTGAGAAGCTTTGGCAGACGGTGTCACTGGTGGGAGATTTTACAGTGACGTTTCAGCTGCGGGGGCTGGGAGGGCGCCACCCTACTAAGAACACAACGTCACTAGGGAGGGTCTGCAGTGGGAGACAACTCTCTCGTCTACAGGGTCAAGGTGCGACAGGTCTGAGACTTGCTCCCCCGGGGCTGTGACCACCCATCTTCCACCTCTCGCTGAGGTTGACCTGAAGGTCTGGACACCTGGCGCCTGCCCCTCACCCCTACACCCAGACTGCGGCCAAACGCAGGCCAGGTGCCCTTGGAGGGCTCACACACATGTATGTGCCACCACCCAGCCTGAGGACGCCTACAGTCCAGCCTAGCAGCCCCTCCAAATGAGCAGATGACCCTCAAAACGCACACACTGTTACTTGAAAGCAAGTCACGCCACCCACGGTGACTCACATGAGGGACAGGTTGACATGGGCAGAGCACACAGGAAGGAGTCCTGCAGAGAAGTGGAGAGAAAGACAGGGCATCGGGAGCTTACAGAAGCCCCACTGGGTTGTCTGGGGCCATATAAGGAACATTCCAGGCTCAGGTAATCCACCCACCCAACAGTGCAGCTTGAGGACGTCCCGGTCTGGGTTGAGTCAGGCCACACAGAGGCTGCCACTGTCCCTATGACTACAGGTGCTAAAGACCAGACCAGGACTCTACACTGAGAACTGGGAGGAAACAGCACAGCTGAAGGACGAAGAAACCTTCTAACCCGCCCCGAAGAAATAAGCATTGTGTCCAGCTTCTCCCTGCATCCACTCAGCGCCTTCTTCCTCTCATTGGTCAATGCTGCTCTCCATCTGTCTTTACAGAAGCAAACGGGTATATATGGTCCTCTCCACCATCATTCCTCAAAGGCTTCTGAACAGAATAGAACATGATTGGACATTAATCCTGCAGCCAACTGCCAGGATGGCGTGCAGCAGAGGAGCTGGGCCGGGCTGTGCAGACACAGGTACTGCCTGCCTGCAGGAGCCGTGCCAGGAGCAGAGCCCGCAAGCATGATGGGAAACCAGACGATTAATCTCAGTTTCCTCGGAGGTAATTTATCTCCTTGTTCTGGAGGAAAGGGGCGGGGATGGCACCAGGCGCCAGATTCCACTCTGCGGGGTTGGCCGTGTTCGCACGGGCAGCTTCCGCATGGCCCCACCTGCTTCCAGGAGGCCCAGAGGGTGGGCTGGCGGCCATCAGGCCAGCTGGGGTCACACTGGCAGGCGGCCCTCTGCATCCAGGGCCTCACCCAGGCCCAGCACACCAGGGAGCTCAGGGGCTTGTGCTAAGTGGGGAGTGCAGCCATGACACAACTACAGAACTCGGCCAGCTTCAGGGCACACTCCAAAACGGCTTCTTGAAACGGACAGGCGGCGCCAGTCGCTCCGGCTGGCCTGAGCTGCTCTGGGGCTTTGTTCATCCAGCAATGTTCTCCTGAGCGCCTACTGTGTGTCAAGGACACAGTGAAGGTCCGCACCCCTTCTGGACTAACCCCCCGTCATTTCAGAGTCCAAGCGAGGCCCTGGCTGCACTGACCTGAGCACCTCCAGCGGGCAGGTCCCCCGGAGGAGCGTGAGCTTCCTGCACGTACTGATGGAGTCCTCAAGACTCCAAACTAAGCAGATTCACATGCTCGATGGAACCAGGCAAGCAGACCCCCAAACCAACAGCAGCTCCACCGCCATGGGCCCCGTCCTGCTGGGAAGGCAGGATAACAACGGGATCTGCCTCTCCTGGGAAGCTGTGAGTGGCAGCTGAAATGAGTGGCACTAATGACATCAGAGTCTCCGGCTCCGTCCTTCCCTGGAGAGTTCTTACGACAAGTCAAAGCGGCGCCCAAAGGGAGTCCTTCGCTTGATGAAGCTTGAGGAGATCAAGAGGCCTCGCCATAAATCGTGACAGGCCTCGACTTCCTCTGCGTCACCCCAGCACCCTGCTGCCTCCTGCCTATGCCATGTCCTCCCCCCACGCTGGACTGGCAAGAAGTGCTCCTAGGGATGCACCACTTCCCAGACAGACTGGGAGCTCCTTGAGAGAAGGGACAAGGGTGACCTTAATCAGAGCAGGAGGAGAGAGCTCGGCCAGAGCAGAAGCTCAGGACAGGGACCGAAGGAACCAAGGACTGAACAAACCAACCAACGAGCAAACGAAGGAAAGGCAGATTCAGCGGGCTCGCAGTAAGTGCCAGTGGGAGAGGAAACCTTTCTGAGAGGCAATTTTGCAGCATCCCAATTAGAATTTGCACACGCGCTGACCTGGCATCACCCCTTTAGGGCTGAGCCCTGCAGAAAGCCTCGTCTATGTGCAAGGACGTCCAAGGCGCTGTCATCTGTAATAGGGAAGAACTGGACACAAGGTAACTGCTCATCAGTGGGGAGCTGGTTAAAGACACAAAGCTGCGTCTCTGACATACTCTGCAGAGGCAGACAGGAAGTGCTCATCTCCATGGTCGGACACGGAAAGACAGCTGAGATGGCAAGCCACAGAGACATCTATAGAGCACTGGCCCTTTATGGTAAATAACAGAAGATCCCTGTGTGCTCTGAAACCACGTCATGTGAACGCACACACGAAAATGGCCAGAACAATGCCAGCCAAACGGGGAAGGGGTCACGTCTGGGAAGGGTCTGAGAACTGGGAGAAACATGACAGAGAATGTCGGCTCATCTCTCTCTCTCTCCCTCTACTTTTGAAAAATGTTGTAAATATATAGCCACATAAAACTTGCATAATTTTATGAATAAAAACAAAACACATTTTTTAAGTGTGGTGGTTTAAAAATGGCCACAAATTCTTTAACACAAGTGGCCATAGTTGGGGTGTCTATGTCCCCCCTTCCCTTGAATCAAGGTGGGCTCTGCAACTATGTGACCAGTAGAATGTGATGGAAGCAATGGTGCCAGCTCACGGATCTAGACTTTAGGAAACTGGGGTTCTACTTCCTGTGTCTCTTAGAAGACTCTTTCTTAGAACCAGACACCATGCCATGAGGAAGCCCAAGCAGGCCCTTGGAGGGTGCCATGTGAAGAGAAACCCAGGCCCCCAGCCAACAACCCCAGCCAAGCCCCCAGCCAACAGCCTCGGCTGAGCACCCAGCCAATAACCAGGACCAACTGGCCAGCCATATGGGAAAGCCACTTGGAAATGGATTGTGCCGATGCCATGGGAGCAAATGGCCCCTGCCACGCCCTGCCCCAAATGCAGATTCAGAAGCAAATGAAGACGGCTAAAGTAAAAGCTGGCTGTTTTCTTAAACGCTAAGTTTTGGGGTGGTTGTTATGCAGCAACAGAGAATGGCAACAAGAAGCAAGCAATAAACAGGGAGATACTTAACAGACATACATGTGACATATATGGTACATATTCAGGAAACTCTTATGACCAAAAAGGAGCAGGACAAACAAATTAATAATACTCAGTGTCACTCGTAGCTAGAGAAACGCAATTTAAATCAAGACTCCTTTGCCTCCCATCAAATCGGCAAAATATTGTTTTTACGTACCAAATTCTGGCAAGGAAGCGAAAGCTCGCTCGGTACAGAGGGTCTAAACTGACACCCTTCTAGGAGGCAATGTGACACCTGGGGCTGAAAGTCTTAAAAGCATTCATTCTACGGGAATTTGCCTCCAACACTGAGGTGGAAATAAGAATAAATACTTAAAGATGCCCACCACACCAAAAACTCTGAAAGAAAGCTAATGTTCCAACCTGGGGGGATGGAATATGCCATGGCGCATCTCTACACCAGAATGCTATACAGCCATCAATTTGTATTGAAAATTATATTAATATCAGTTAATGTTATTAACTAATTAATTAAGTGAGCATTAATATTAATAACAAAGGGATATGTAATCATGGGGAAATTGCTTATGAGTTTTTTAATTTTGAGTCAGGTTTTTGGAGGTATTGTTTACATACAGTAAAATTCACCCTTTGTAAGTCGACAGGTCAGTGAGTTTTGACAAACAGACAGGTCTGTAACCACCACCACAGTCAAGACAGAGGACATTTCCATCACCTCGGGAAGCTCCCTCTCCCCAGCTGCTGGCCTCTGACAACCACTGATCTTTTTTCTGTCCCCATGGTTTTGCCTTTTCTCGAATGCCATATAAATGGAATTCTATCATATATAGCCTTTTCTGCCTGCTCTTTTCACTTAACATAATGCTTTTGTACTCACGTTTTCCATGTATTCATTCCTTTTTTATTGCTGAGTAGTATTCCATCATAGGGACGCACCACAGTCTGTTCATCCATCTACCAGCTGATGGGCACTTGGGTTGTTTCAGGGTGAGGTGAGAAAGTGCCCTATGAACATTCACACCTATGTCTTTGTCTAAACACGTTTTCACTTCTCTTGGGCAAATACCTAGGAGTGGAATTGCTGGGTCCTATGATAAGTAGATGGTTAACCTTATAAAAACCTGCCAAACGGTTTTCCAAAGTAGCTGCACCACTTTGCGTTCCCACGAATAGCGTACAAGTTTTCCACGTCCTCGCCAACACTTGCGTGTATACTGGTAGCTCCTTGGTTTTAATTTGTGTTTCCCTGAAAACTAAAGCATCTTGCCATATGTACATTGGCCGTTCATACATCTTTTTGGTGAAATGTCTGTTCAACTCTTTTTCCCAGTTTTAAACTGATCATCTACTCTCTCCCTGTTGAGTTATAATATTCCTTTACACATGCGACATATGCGTTTATCACACGTGTGTTTTGCAAATATTTTATTCCAGTCTGTAGTTTATCTTTCTATTTTCTTAGTGGTGTCTTTTGAAGAGCAGACATTTTTAATTTGATGAAGTCCAATTTATTAATTTTTTTATGGTTCCTACTTTTTGTGTACTTTCTAAGAAATTTTTGTCTGACTCAAGGTCATAAAAAGGGTTTTCTTTTTCTTGTTTTATTACTTACAGTTTTAAATCTTAGCTTTAGTCTATGATCCATCCTAACTTTTATGCATGATTTGAAGTAAGGGTCCAGGTTTATTTTTTTGCAAATGGATGTCTAGTTGTCCCGGCACCATTGTTGATAAAGACTGCACTTTCACCACTGAATTATCTTGGCACCACTGTCAAACATCAAGTGATCATATATGCGTGTGAGTCCCTTTAAGGACTCCCGTCTGTCCCCTTGGTCTAGACGCCCGTCTTTAAGTCAACACCACAATGCCTTGACCAACCTAGCTCTGTAGTTAAGTTCTAAAAGCACATTGCATAAGCCTTCCAATATTCTTCTTTTTCAAAATTGGTTGAGTTATTTTAGGTTCTTTGCATTTCCATATAGATTTCAAAATTCTCTTGTCAACGTCTATATTAAAAGCAAAAAAAGCCTGCTGCAATTTTAATTGGCATCGCACTGAATCTGTTGATCAATTTTGGGGAAAACAATATCTTAACAATACAAAGTCTCCTTGCCCATGAGAATGGTGGTATATTCTCCATTTCGTTAGATCTTCCTTAATATCTCTAAGAGACATTTTGTAATTTTTCAGTGTGTGGGTATTTCGCTAAACATATCTCTAAGTATTTTATATTTTTGATGATAGGGTAACGGCTTCTTAAATTTCTATTTCCAATTGCTCATGTGACCATCTAGAAACACAGTTGAATTTTGCGTATTGACTTTGACTCCTGTGACCACACTAAACTTACTTATTAGTTCTAGAAGCTTTTTTTGCAAATTCCTTAGAATTTTTAACATGATAATCATGTGGTCTGCAAATAAAGACAGTTTTAATTCTTCCTTTCCAGTCTACATGCCTTCTATTTCCTGTTCTTGCCTTATTGCAAAGGCTAGGATCGCCAGACCATGTTGAACAGGAGTGTGAGAGCAGACACCCTGGCCTTGCTCCCCGTCTTGGGGGGAAAGCTTTCAGGATGTACATTTTACATAGACGTCCTTTATCGGACTGAGGATGTTCCCTTTTACTCCTAGTTTCCTGAGATTTACTCATCTTATTTTAAGTTTAAAACTATTACAAAGTAGCATATGATCCCTATTTTGTAAATACAGACATAGAACAGATACTGGAAAATAAAGACATCAAAATGTTCAATTAGTAATTTATTTGGCTGCACTAAATAGAAATCATCGGCATCATACTTTAGACAAATAAGGGATTATGATTAACTTTTATTCCATTCTTTATACTTTTTAGTAGCTTTTAACATTTCTATGATGTCCATGTATTGCTCTTATAACAAATTAATGGGATAATAAATGCCAGTTAATGTCCAGCAGGAAATAGCACTACACAATTAAATCACTGTCCTCTCTCCATGTCTACCTAAAACTGTGAGACAGTCACAGATCTTTTGGCCTTCGTCCTGAAAGCAGGCAATTTTTAACTGCTCTTTACAAAACAAAACGGCGTTTGGACTTCCCAGGAATGCCTACATGTCCCAGTCTGACATTGGAAGTGGGCCACCCAACACCATGAGTCCTCACAGGGCCCCTTGGGAAGGCCCACGTCCGGTTCACCCTTGCCCTTTCGGACTGAAATGTGGACAAAAGGCACATGTGTCTGCTGGTGCATTGTTCCTCCAGCACTGGCATCGGGCAGTATTTGCCTTGAAATTCTCATTAGAAAAGACAGCTTTAGAAAAGGACAGGAACTGGCCCCTAGAGATGTCTAATACCTATAAGTGTCACCAAGTAAACAACATGATAGATAAAGCTAAAAGGAATATTTCCTGTTACAAATTAAGGCCAGTCTTCCCCATCAACCCCTCCACACACCCACCCAGCACGTGGCTCCTCCCAGGGCCCCAGAGGGAGCTGCTTTCGGAGCGGAGGCCGCGGCACGATTCTGGGGGACTTTCGTGCGTTCTATGTCTTCGTCTCTGAAATGATTTTATTCAGTTATGTGACTCCAGTAAAGACTATTGCACGGGTCACTCTGACCTTTGGAGGGACAGGTTACATGACTTCCCCCAGCACCTGGAGGCATTTTTCAATTACTAGAGCTATGCAAGTCTTCAGAACACCCCAACTATGACTCAAGACCAGCTACGTGGACACTGAATGCACACATAACTGTGCAATGACCATAGACACTCCCCCAAAGGATGCAGCACAAACCAGCGGCACAACTTGGAACCGACGTTCCCCAGTCATCACTCACGGGTCTACGCCGCCAGTCCCGGCTGACTTCCCTAGACCCCACACTCGGTGGGTTAATGAAGTCAAGTTTCACAGTCTCCCCGGGGGTGGACAGCTGCCGGCTCCCCAGGGTTCACAGCCACAGGCTCAGAAAGCTCGGTCAGCCCTCTTAGAAGTGGGTAAAGTCCAAGGAACCCATCTCACTACTGGGAGGGAGCTAAAGCTCTGAATACAGCTGAGTTCTAACTGTCGTTAATAACCCAACTTCTTAGAATAACCCCGTGGGGCAGGAAGCGCTGCTCTGTTCTCCAGATGACGAAGCCGGAGCGAGCCTCGAGGCCCGAGTGACCTAGGGAGAGCCACGGGCCCCATAATGGCCAAGCCAGGTGCCAGGCAGTAAATTACATCCCTGCTGCCTCCCAGGAGCAGAAAGAGGGAGATGACTGGCTTAGAGCAGTGAGGAGCCCCAGTTCCACCACGTGGGGTCCACGTGGGTCCAGGACCTGAGGATACCGCTGGCCAGGGCACAGTAGCTCGGGTGCTCATTGCCCACTGTTGGCTGGAACGTCATTCTGCAATAAAAGGGCTTTAAAACATTCCTGTGCTCTAACAGGGTGAGGGTGAGTCAACGTCTAGAAATCTGCCCTAAGGAAACAACCAGAGAAGGAGAAAGGATTTACCAGAAAGATGTTCATCCAAGAGTTATTTATAACAGCAAACAATCAGAGAGAACCCAGCTCCAGCGAGAGAGGAGTGGGGAAGCAACCCTAACGCAAGCACACAGTGGGATGCCCAGCAGCTGCG
The DNA here is from genome assembly GCF_041296235.1 of Equus asinus. NCBI lineage: Eukaryota > Metazoa > Chordata > Mammalia > Perissodactyla > Equidae > Equus > Equus asinus. The sequence continues at coordinate 12,428,825 of NC_091799.1, forward strand.
AAGACATTTACGAAGAGTTCCAACCTGGGAAGTAATGACCCGGGAAGCGGCTGTGACTGAGCGGGACGCAACACTGTTTTGATACGTGAGCTCAGCCGCGTAAAGGGAAAAACGGGAAGAAAGCGCTATAGTGTGAATGTTTGTGCCCCCCGCCCCCCAAATTCATATGCTGAAATCCTAACCCCCAAAGACAATGCCCCAGAGAGCTCCCAGCCCCTCCTACCACGTGAGGACACAGCGAAAAGGCGTCAGCTATGAACCAGAAAAAGGGTCCTCCACCACCAACAACCGTGCTGGTGTCCTGATCCTGGACTTCCAGCCTCCAGAACGATGAGAAATATATGTCTGTTGTTTATAAGCCAGCCAGCCTTTGGTATTTTGTTACAGCAGCCCGAACAGATTAAGACAGAAAAGAAAAGAAAAAGGCACTTTTATATTTTCCAAATTTGCTATAATGAGCATGCTTTACTTTTACAGTCAAGAAAAGTTGACAAAGGCATTTGGAGAATTCATAGACTCTCTGAATCAATAACCAAATATCCTGGAGCATGTGGACTCTCCACCTCCCAGGTCCCGAGACAGAGCTGATCTTCTCTTTTACTGCCAACTGGAAGGCTTCTGTTGCTTCTCCCCACCTGTCCACGGCCCACCTCTGCTGAGAGCCCCAGCTTACCTCCCCCAGCCCCAGCCACCCCAGAGCCGTGGGCCTTCCTCCGCTCTGAACCCCTAAAGAGCAGTCAGCGCCTTGTCATTATCCTGACTGCACGGTCTGCTGCTGCTACAACTGGATTGATCTCGTCTCTCAGTGCAAGCCAACAAACACAGCACGAGGATCTAGTCGTGCCTGGTACTCTGCTAAGCGCTGCAGAAGCCGAAGTGTGTCTGTCATTGCTTGTCCTCAAGGAGCTCTAGTGTAGACAGCAGGAGTCTGGGGTGGTTGTATATCACCCTGAGGCAAAAATGGAAAGTAGTGCAGTAGAAGGGGCAGCCCAGTACTGTGATGGAGGAATGGATGGATCAGTGGGTGGGTGGATGGATTTAAGGTCTGGATCAATGGGTGGATGGATGGGTGGGTAGGTGATTGCATGGGTTTATGGTTTAGATGGATAGGTGGGTGACTGAATAGGTTTATGGTATGGATAGATGGGAGGATGGATGGAGGGGTGAGTGGGTAGATTCATGGTATGGATGAATAAGTGGATAGATGGGTGGGTGGGTGGGTAAAAGGAGGGATGGATTTATGGTCTGGATGAATGGATGGTTGTATGGATGGTTAGAAGGTTAGATGGATGGATGGATGGATGGATAGACAGATAGATGGATTAACGGTATGGACGGACACAGAGATGGATGGGTAAAAATGACAATACACCTTTGCCAATTTAAACCGAATTAAAGGCACCCAAGGCCTCCTCTCTTGCCACTCCCCTTCTCCTGCCACCCTACTCAAGCTATGTTCTAGTCAAGCTAAACCCCACATTCAAAGACCAACATGACACAGCGTCAAGGCCTTTGCACATTCAGTTCCCTAAACTTGGAATCCCCCTGTCCCCCCAGCCTCCACTGCTGGTGAGGCCCTACTCATCCATAGACCTCAGCTTAGACAATGCTGCCTCTGAGAAAGATGCCCTGAAGCCCCCAGCTGGACCGGTGGCCTCCTCAGTGCTCACTCTTCTATCTTTAGATTGAAACACGTAAAATGACTCAACATTTTGGCCCACAAAATGGCAATTTCCCATGGTTCAATCAAACAGACCTATCACACACTCCTACCACCATCCCATCCCACCAGGATGCGGGACTCGAGGCCAGGGAGCCTCTCCATCCTCTAGGTTCTGACAGCGGTGCCACCATTAACTCAATGTGCCTGGCACACCCCTAACACAATCAGATGGAGGAGTGAACAAGCCAAGCTCAGCTCCTTGCCCCGCCCCTCACAGCTCCGTGTCCCGACAGCACCGACCAGCTGCCCGGGAGGAGAACAGTGGCTGACGTTTAGGGGGAAAGTTCACGTTCCAGCAGGGACCTCGCAGAATGAGACACGAAGGGCCCTAGGGAACAAGTGGGGACTTCAGCTTCTTTTCTGGGACAGAGGAATCTCTGCTGTCCCTTGACCTCACAAAGACCCCTCCACCGACTGTCAACACCTGAGCTCCTCCAGATGAGGGACTCTCAAAGCCTCATGTCTGAGCTGCTTTTCCAGGAGTCAGGGGGCCAGCCAGGGAGACTGGAAGGACCCCAGGGACTCAGAACTGTGGAAAGGGCCAAGCCTGGTGACAGGAGGTGAGGGAGCATGGGAAGATGACGCAGGGTCATGAGTGACCACTGAGCCGGGATGGCGCTCACAGAGTCCGAGGTCACAGGGCCACACCTACCACCACCCTACCCCGTGCCGAGCCCCAGCACCACGGCACAGAACCTTTCCCACGTTAAAGACGTCATGTCCGTGGCCCCTCGTTCTTTCCCACCAACCCCCTGAGAGGCCCCAGATGCAAACGTTTCTGCAGCCCCAGGTCCTAAGAATGCCCAGTGCCCTGCCAAGCAGCATCTGCAGACGGTCTATGGGCAGATGCCATTCACGGCACGGACGCTGCTACCCGCACAGAGGTACAATGTGTGAGCGTTCAGTCCACAGTGAGCATCGAGAGTCAGGCAAGGCACCGGCCTGAATCCTAGACCCCCATTCTCAACCATTGGGTTCTGGGCAACTTCCTTCATGTTCCTCATTTATAAAATGAACCCATTGTCAGCACCTGCTTCAAACGATTAAAACAATGTCTATGGAGCTCTGCCCCAACTTGCTGCATGACTCTAGGGAGGTATGTACTGGCCTCAGTTTCTCAACCTATAAAATGAGTGGATGGGGGTCGCTGAGGACAATTTCAGTTCCGAAAATCTGCACGTGCATGTTCCCACCTTCAGAGGGTCACCGAATGATACACGCACGATCCACCTGGCCAGTTCCTTCTGGATGGACTTGGTCTTGTTTCTTTTCTTTTCTTCCTTTTTTTTGGGGGGACCACAAACTTTTTTAATTGACTAAGTCATTCCAGCCAAAAGCAACTGCCTGCCAACAGGAAAGGCATGCAGCTCCCAGAGCAGCCAGCCCTCACTTCCCAGTCTCGCCTCTCTGTTATCTACACACCTGCCCAGCTTCCAACCAACCCACGTGTTTGAACAAGCCATTCACCCAGTTCCAAAGATGCCAGAGAGAATTGCACCCCCATGCACTCAGCTGCCACTCTACGGAAAACCACGAGTCCCAATTTTGGGGCATCCTTCCTTATTATCTATGCACATACAAGCCTAGAATTATGTGTCTTTTTTCTTTTGATAGAGATGGATTCATATGATGAAGAACATTCTTTACTTTGCTTGTCTTTCCTTAACGTATCTTGGAGATCGATCCATTTCAGTAATGTGAAGTCACGTAAACCCCATTCTCTGAGCGGCTACACTGCGTTCTCCGCTGTAGCTGCACAGGCACTTATGTAAACGGCTCTCTTGACGGACATTTGACTGTTTTGATCCTCGTCTCTTCCGGACAGTGCTATATGACTGCTCTTGTACGTAGGTGTCTGCACACACGTGTGAGTGTACCCATGGGAAACGTTCCAAGATGCAGAGCTGGCAGGTCAAAGAGTATGTGCTTTTTAATATTTTGATAGATGCTGCAAATGCCTTTCTCGAAGGGCCATCCGTGAGGACGCCCACGTCCCCTCACTCGGCCCCCAGTGCGTGTACTCGGGGTCTGTCCTTCGTCCACCCGGCCAGGTCACAGGTGGTATCTCCCCAGGGTTTCACCTGCATTCCTTTCTTGTGAGTAAAGTCAAACATCTTCTCACATGTTTAAAGCTATTTGTATTTTCTTTTCCAAGAACTAGTCATGTCTTTGGTGCATTTTCTTGGTTTGACTCCCGGTCTCATTCTTCTGTAGGGCTTCTCTGACTATTACAGTGTATCAATCCCCTTTCTGCCATATATTTTCATATTCTCTCCTTATGATGATTGGTTGCTTTTTGGTTTTGTTTTGGCCAGAGAGAAAATCTTGACTTTTATGGAGTCAAATTTTTTTTTCTTTTATAATTTCTGGGGTTTATGTCATACTGAGAATGGCCTTCCCATCCCAAGACTATAAAACCCAATCTCCCATGTTTTCTTCTAGTAGTTTCATGGTTTCGTTCATGAAGTTCACATCTTTGATCCATCTGGAATGCATTCTGGCGCAAGAGGGAGGCACCATCCAACTGCTTTTCCCAAGATGCTCCCTCCTCACTCCAGCCCACAGCCATGACTCACACTCTCTTTCCCAGCCAACGTGAAATGCTGCCTTCATCAAGCTCTACGCTCCGATGGGTGCCATGCCTTAAAAGTCAGGGAGCAGCGGCTACACGCCTCCTTCATGTCCCACACACGGGGGCGCTGATGCTCACCCAGACCCCCAAGACGTTCTCCTCCCACAGGTGCAGCCCGAGGGCCAGCGCACGTGCCTGTGGTGGACGCAGCTTATGAGACCACACGTCCCCTCAAGGCCTGGTCACTTATAGCAACAAAACAACAGGAAATGACCCACATGTCCAACGCCAGGAGACACCGTAAGTGAATTAGGCTTTCTAAAGGATCACGGATGAAGAGAATGGCTACCTCCTAAGGAGAAGCAGGAAGGTCCAAATCCCCAGTGTCAGGACTCCCAGGCCTCGACCTTCAGGGAAGGGGTGCCGGTGGGGACTGTGCCCCCGTTTCCAGTCAGCCACGGTGATGTGTTTCCCTCCATCTTTCTTCTTGGTACTCAGACCCAGTGGAGTTTGAGTTTGGGGATTATGGCTGATTTTTATTTTCTACTTTTATATTTTTTTGTAATTTCCAAAATGACTACAATGAACATGTATCCTTTTTCATTAAAAAACATATAAATAATCAAAGAAGAAGAAAGAGGAAGACACTCAAAAAGATGCTCCCTCTTCAAGTGGCCATGGTCCCCAACAGGGCATGCCAACATTTCCGCACAGTCCTCCCGCTCCGGGCCCTGGCCGGAGCCCCACCTCACACACTGCTGGCCAAGCATCTCTCCTCTGAGCATCTGCAACGTGTCCCCTCCGACACCCTGGGCAGCATGAGTTCACCCCCCAACCCCAACTCCACAGCCCTGGGGGCCCAGCCGCCTGGCCCCAACACAGCCTCGGAGCCACTGGGCGCAGACCAGGAGGGCTCAGGAAGGACAGGGAGAGGGACACAGAGCTGCACAGTCAGGGCCAGGTCCCTCCCCATGCCATCAACAGGTCCGACTGACCTCTGACCCCCAGTGTCCCCAGAACTGAGCAGGCACTGCTCTTCGTCCTTTGGGGACTGTCCTGAGTACAGGACAGCACAAGGGAGAGGAAACTTGCTGGGACTGGGGAATGCAGGGGCCACCACACTGACTCCAGGACGGGGAGCCCAGGTCTCCCAGGCTTCAGGGTCAGTCCCTTCCCCCTGGGGCCAGATTCAGCTGGCACAGCCGTGTGCAGACAGTGGTGCTCGGCAAATGCTGAACTGCACTTTAGGAAGGCGGTGTCTTCAATGACTCCCTTGGCAAAGCCATGCACAGTGCCTTCAACATTGCAGATGCCCACAAGAACGTCCGCAGAGTTTAATTCAGAGACAGCATTTCTAGAACATTCCCTAAGCCGGCAGGCAGGGCACACAGCAGGTGTGCAGTGCACACGGATAAGGTTCCGTTCAGGAGGCAGCACGTTTCTTCCACCGACAACAGCTCTGGAGTTTAGAGTTACAGACTTGGGCGCAGAATTTGTAGGCCGGCGATGACACAACTAACGACAGGTCCAGGGCCCCGTTTCCCAAGCAGAGCGTTTCGTGCCGGTTATCTCTTTCCCATCCAAACTGGCAGCGCCCACATCTCCCTTCCTTTCTGAGCCGTGAAAGCTGAGGCAGGAACAAGACAGAGGAAAGATGAGGGCCGAAGGGTGGCAATGACAGGAGGGTGGAGAGCGACCCCGATAAGCAGGCCACCTCCTGCATCAGCCCTCACTCTGCCCCGTCGCCCCAGGAATGTGCATGTCCCCGTCGGAGAAGCTTGAAAGGCCCTGGGCAGGAAGCACCGTGCACCTGGCCAGTATCAGGGAGGACTCTGAGGCAGAACCAAGCCTGTCCAGCTGGCACAGTCAGGGTGAAAACAGCTCAGGGCTTCCCAGGGCACCGGGAAGTCCGAGGGGAAAGGAAGGATCTGGGCCCAAAGACGGAGGGAGGGCAGTGAGTCGTCAGAGAAGAATGTGCTAAGCGTCAAGCCTGACATACCCCAGAGATGGGTGGCTGCTCAGCACAGCACAGATGTCAGGGCCGTTCCTGGGTGCCATTATTCACTGCCTGCTTATCCAACTGCAGAAATCAGAGCAGGAAATATTTTAATAAATGACTGGAAAGAGACCAGATAACCCTCCGGAGGATTTTTTTTTTTTTTTTTTGGCCAAGATATTAACCAGGCATCAAAGTTTACGGAGACAGGCACATGCCTGGAGCCTAACAGTTTTCTCAGGGCTTAAACTCGGCAGAGGGAGGGCTGGATCATGGAAACCAGGAGGCGGACGCAGAGGAGTCAGCCCAGGGTCTGCAAGGGCAGCCACCCCCCGCAGGGCAGCTCTGAGCACGGAGCGCTCCGGATGCTGGAGTCCCGTGCAGGGTGGAAGGGAAGAGGCGGTATCCTTGACTCCGCATGAAGGATCCCATCGCCGGCCTGGGAGTCCTGGAGAACAGAAGCAGTTCAAAGATCGGGCTCGGAAGTGAAGAAGTGGTCTGAAGAAGAGCGGGCAGAAGCTGGCAGCGTTTAGGGAATTCCAAAACCCGGCTGAAAGAGTTTCTGGAAGTTATTCACAGGGTAAGACGATTGATCTTGGAGTTACGGGACCTGGAAAGACTCATCTGGAGAGATTACAGCTAAGAAGCAGGGTGACAGCTGGGAAAACTACCAAGAAGACGGAGGGGGATGAGGGGCTGGCGGGAGGAGGTGGCCTGGGGGCTGCAGAGAGGGGGATTCAAGAATCACAGAGAGCCACGTCCCACTCTTAGGTCTGCTCCTTGCTAGCCGAGTCACCTGCACGAGTCCTCACAGTACTGACCTCACCAGGCTGTGGGTGGAGTGAAAATCCTGGGTTGGAAGCATCCAGCACACAGGATGCATTCAGTGCATTGGCCAGCGATGTGCCCATGGGACCGGGGACACCAGGAAGATGGATGGACACCAGGAAGATGGGTGGCCATACCTGCTTAGGTACACATCGCTCAAACACACACACACTCCCTGGTGCAAAGGGGTCATTTACTTGGGGACCCCTTGAGAGAGACTGGGGTGGCTCAGATTGCTGTGCGAGGCATGGTGGCACACCACCGAGTCCAGATTAATGTCAGCCTGGGACCACCTAACAGAGCGCTGAGCCCACAGACTCCAACCCAGCAAGCTCTGGACACGCCCCCTGCGCTGAGCACCCGGGAAGGCGTTCTGCCACACCTGCAGGACCCAATTCCAGCGCAACCCTGGGCAAACCCTCTCTCCCTTTGCCCCGCCAGGGGCAGCAAGCCCAGAGTATCTACCTCTGCCAAACAGTGGGGTACCCTTCATCCTCCCCTGGAAGAGCCCAGGCCCCCCCATTTCTGCCCACCCTGCCTGGAGAGTCAGCTCAAAACACACTGGCCGACACCTCCGAGTTGACGAATCGCTCTTGGTTCAACCCCCCAGTCTCTTACGGAGCCCCTCCCTCCTTTGCTGCAGGCCCGGTGAGATGTCACAGAGGCCCCGAGACCCCGCCTGCTTCATGGAAGTCCACACCATGCCTCCTTAAACTCTCACCACAGACCTATGAGGTAGACATCATCAGCTCCAACTTACACATGCAGAAACTGAGGCACGGAAGAAAGACGACGTTTCTGACGTGGCACCACGGGAGTATGGCAGCACCAGAGACCCCAGCCTGGCCTAGATCGTCACAGTTTTGTAGAGCTGGGACGTGACACCTCCTCTGGCCCTTAGCTGAGCCCCTCCCCTCCTTAGTCGTGAAATTTGAGGCTTCGATGCCATGGCAGCGAACCAGGCCCTTGCGTCACCGCTGTTTACTGCGAATTCTGCCTACTGACCTCCCCTCCAGCCAGAAATGCCTAGGACCACATTTGCAGCATAAGCTCTATTCCCTTGGTTGCAAATAAATTTAAATTCCCTAACTTTTCCCAGTAGAATCTGTCGGGGCCGTGCAGCGAGGTAGGTGGGCTCCCCAAGTGATGAAATTTCTGAAAGATGTGACAATCCTCTAGGATTCTTCATCCATTTTAAGGAAAAACGATGAGGACAACCCTTGAGCCTGGTCCTTGGCAAGGCTGCGGCTGCTCACTGGCTTTTTGGACACATCCTGGGCATTTCGCTAATAGATAAAGGGCGGGCTCTGAAATCAGGCCTCTGGCATTGCTTCTCTCAGGGTTTTTTCTTTTTCTTTTCTGAAATGCTGATGGTTTAAAGACGTGGATCGTGTCCTGGTCCAGCTGCCCTGAACCAGAGAGGTTAGGGCTGAGCTATACCAGCTCAACTGCTGGAACATCTGATCGATTGCTCAACCCCACCCTGCCCTCGGAGGGGGAGCTGCTCGCAGCACGGCCCACCCTTATCTGTTACAGCCTCAGGCTTGCTCGCACAGGTTCCCTCGCACCGCTTTCATCGTGTGTCAACTGATATTAAACAGGCAGGACCTACCTGGCCATCATCCCTGCCTATCCCCCTTCCCTTCCCACTAAAACGGAAAAAATGAGTCAGACATGGGCAGCTCACCCGCTTAAGACAAACACTCTCCTTGCAGCTGAACACGGGCGCAAGGCCAAATCCTGCAGAGCTCATCCCAGAAGCATGAGGAGGACCCTGTGGGGTCCAGGACCCAGGCTGGCTTTGGAACATGGCTGCCGAATGACAGAGACCACAACACTGCTTCCTCCTGAAACCGGGCCGTGCACCCGCCACCAGCCGGGGCGCAGGGAGGCAGATGGAGGGCAGGGAGGTCGTCCGTGGTGGTCACTAACCTCCTCCTCTCTCAGTCCCCTGAGGCCAAGATGATGAAGACCCAGGAGATAAAGAAAACGTGACCGTGCCTCCGAGGCGGCTGACACCCCACCTCGCTGTGATGTCTGCCCTCTGAAGGCCCTGACTCTAGGCATCGGGCCTGTTCCCAAGAGGCTGGACAAAATCACATTCCGTAACTCAAATGCTATTTTAAAGGCTCCAACTCTGCCACTTACTGGCTGTGGGGCTTCTGTGGGCCTCAGGCTTCCCGCCTGCAAAATAGGGTGAGACTCGTTCCCTTGGAAAGATGCCATCAGGATGAAACAACAGTGAAAGGACTTCGGATAAGGCAAAACAAGAAGAAGAAAAGTCCCAGAGAACCGTATTCCCTTGAGAGACAATTCTCCAGCAAACACTCCTGCCCCCCATGTTACACGCTCTTTCTGAGTCTTTCACACTTCAGGTGACAGACTCAGGAGGGGCCTGGCAGAGTGTCGGGACCCCAGGGCCGGCTCGGAGCCCAGTGGCCCCTCGGCGCCCAGGCGCAGAGCCGGCTCGTCCCTCAGCTGACCTCGCCCAGAACACAGAGCGGTGGGTGGCCCGAGAGCCTGCAAGATGGTCAAGCCAACCGCCTGCCCCGCTCCTTCCAGCTCTCCAGGGGGCAGAAGAACTCCCCCGCCATGGGCCTCCCAGCCCTTGGACGGCAGCTGTCCCCAGAGTCTGCAGCTCGGCTCATGCCAGGCAGCTGTTTATAATCGGACAGGCCCTGACCCAGGAAGGGAGGGGGCCCGTCCACGCGGAGGGGCCCGTGGAGCCGCAGGGCGTGTGAGGACAGGCTGATTGTGATGCGGGGGACCCAGTGCAGGCCCGGCTTGCACTGCCCCCGGCGTCCTCCTCCCACGAGAGTCCTAGTGGTATGGAGGAGATGGGGAGGCATGGATAGGAAGAAGAGAGAGCATCTCCACTTCGGAGCGGCTTCATCTTATTTCTAGTGAGCAAGGAACCTTCCAGAACTGCACAAGCCTGTGTTTTGGGGCATAGAGGTCAAAACCGGGGGCTCTGGAGGCCGGGTTCCAGCACTCTCTGGTCTGGGTGCCGTCTGCCTGCACAGGAGTGAGCTCCCCGACCCAAGGTGTCTGGCAGATGATGTCATCAGCTCTGCCCTGGACAGAGGAGGCCTGAGACAGAATCCAAGATACCCCAGGCCTGAGTCTCAGCACAAACCTGTGAGGCCCCAACAGCACCCCCAAGACCCCCGGATGCCCTTCCCACTGCAGACACCAAGCACAGCCACAGCACGCACCGAAGCCCGCCCAGGGCCTCACACCACAGTCTGGTCCCCGCACTGCTCAGCAGCCTGTGACCCTGGGAACCCCACGTCCTCCAGATCTGAGTTTATTCATCTGCAAAATGACCCCAAGGCCAGAGACCAGACCACCGACGCCGTGAGCCCTTCTGGAAAGACACAGATTCCTGCCCGGGAGGCTGGGCATGTCCACCCGCAGGGCCTCACTCCTGGGTGAAGGAAATGCACCTAAGGCAGCTCCCTGGTCATACATGCGGTGGGAGGTTCCACAGTACCCCCTGGGTATTATCTGTAAGATTCACCCCACCCCACCTGGGCTCACCCCTCAGTCACCAACTGGGCGCTTTGCACTAACTGCTCAGGCTCCTCTGAGGTCCAGCTGGAGGCGCAAGCTTGCAGGCAACAGCTTTATTCCTCTTCAGGCCACTTTCACACTTTATAGAAACTACACCTACCGCCTTCCTGAGCTCTGCCAGTAATAATAATAATAATATAAAATAAGAACAATATGTAATTATTATTATTATGCAGTAATAACTACAATGATAAAGATCATAGTGATTACTGTTATTAACACGATTCCAGCACCTGCTATCCGGCATTGAAGACATGATGCAGGACACTTGCTAAGGGCATTATAGCCACAGGCCACCTCCGTTAATCCTCAGAGTGGCCCTCCCAGGTAACACTATTGCCGCAATTTGCAGAGATGCTAACTCAGATCAGAGAGGTTAAGTAAAGTGTTCAAGGTCACACAGCCAGGGGTCCAAACTCTGCTTTCTTGGGCTCCTATTCGCTGTGCACTGACCCATCACTGGGTCCCATCCTCACCTGCTGAACTTTCAAAAGTCAAAGGAGGAACTGCCTGTGAGCTGGTGATGGGGGCTAGCCCCACGCTGGGAGACAGAGGGCCAGAAGAATGTGCAGACCCCCCATCTGCTGTGCCCAGGGTTTCCCAGAGTGCCCTCAACTGGTCAGCGGCATCGGAACTCAGAGGGCAGGCCCCAGGCTCCACCCCAGGCCCTTGGAACCCAAACCTGCGAGGCAGGCTCTGTGGCTCCTGAGGCTCGCTGTGGTGGGCCCCGCTCCATCTTCTGGCTCTCGTCTACAGCGACCCCTTGCTGAGCCCCCTCAAAGCCCCCCTCACAGGAAACCGGACCTGCTCCCCGTCTCCTTTGCTCCCGATCCCAGACCCAGAGAACTCCAACCCTCTCCAAAGGCTAGCAAAGCTGCTGTCTTGGGACCAGCGCTTGGGGCCGGGACATTCCCAGGGGGCGTGGGGAGCCCCTGCTACAGCTGAAGTGACGGTGCACAGACAGCCTGGCCAGGCACCCCATGGGGCCCTCGGCTCCCTTGGGTCCTCATCCACAGCCTCAGGCCGAGCCAAGCCTGGCCACATGTCGTCCCCTCTGCTGCTTGGCCCCGGACAGCTCTCAGCAGCAGCCTGAGTCCCCCGGGGACACGGGCCGCTCAGCTCTGAGCAGGTGGGGACTCCTCATCGTGGTCGAGCCATGCACGGGCAGGTCACGCAGTGCACAGCAGACCCCTCCCGACAGCAGACTAAGGGGGTGTCCTCATGTCTCAGGAGTGTCCCACTTGGGGCTGGAGCTGGTGCAAGAGGCTGGAGCCTGCACCATGAGCCCACTCCACATCTTCCTTGGGCCTAAAGAGGTCAAAGAAGGGTGGTCCCTGAGCTCTCTCCTGTCCACCTTAACAAGCCCCAAGCAGCTCTGCATGTGGCATGGATGAGCTCCCGTGTACCCCCGACACGGAGGCCTTGTGCCCATGTCACGCCTTTAACACACAGCAACAACAGTGACAAGAGCCAGCATCGCAAGAGTCCAGAGCAATTTCCATGGCCTCCCTGCAAGCCTCCAAGACAGGTATTATGCCCATTTCACAGATGGAGAAACCGAGGCACAGAAGGGTGCTCCTAGGTGCCTCAGCACCCGCACTGAGCCCAGGCACACAGGGATGGGTAGGAGGCGAGGGCCCTGCCCTACAGGGAGCTGAGAGCCCGGAATCGAATGGGCAGTGCTCAGCCCTCCCAGCTCAGGGCGGTGAACTTCTCCAAGCGCCATCTCTGTGTCACTCAGAGGGGATGCTCGTCCCCACCCCCACACTGACACGTCACAAAGATGGAAGCGCACGTGTTTAACGTGCTGGGCCGTCTCCAGCTGTGAGCATGGTACAGAAAGCTGCGTGTGACGTAATGTCGGGGATCTGCTTCAAAGGGATCACAGTGGGGGGGGGGCGGGGAGGCTGGGTGGCACGAGGTCAGCCACAGGCGGATCCGTGTGGAACCCAGGTGGATTGCGGGGACCTGTTGTGCTGTGTTTGAAATTTCCCCTAACAACAACGACAACAACAATAATACTACTCTCAGAGCCAAGCCTGTGGTGAGCCCCTCCTCTTGAAGCTGGCTTTTCCCCACCTCCCAGGCTCCCTGCTCCCTATGCCGTTACCACAGGACAACAGTCTTCCCTTGGAGAAGAGCAAGCTCAGGCCCGGGCAGGGGAGGAAGACGGCAGCGTCACGGTTCTTGAAGGTGGGGCTGCCATAAAGGAAGGGGGAGGACCTGGGGGGCACCTGCCTCCCTCTTTTCTCTCTTGGTGCTTCTCCCCTGTGGGTGACCCCACCCCCATCACTTACGCCGAAGCACAGTAACTGGATCAAGGATGCTGAACCTTAAACCTTGGTTTTCCAAGTGTGGTCCCCGGACCCGCAGGATCAGCATGGTCTGGGAACTCATTAAAAATGCAGTTTCCCAGGCTCACCCCAGGCCCCTGAGTCAGAAACTAAGGGGAAGGGGTGTGTAGGGCCCAACGGTCTGTGCCTTAACAAGGCCTCCCGGGGCTTCTGATGCATGGGCAAGTTTGAGAACCTGGTCTGCACCGTAAAGAGAAACCCAGGGTCCAGTCTAAGCAAGAGACCCTCCCTCCTATCTAAGGGAGCCACCATTATAGGCCCCGGGAGGGGCCATGAAATCTCACCTTTTCCCCCTCTAGCCCAGGATTTACAAAGCCAGCACCACTAACATTTGGGCTGGATAATTCCTTGTGGTGAGGGGCTGCCCTGTGCCCTGTGGGATGTCGGGCAGCATCCCTGATCTCAACCCACTGGAGGCCTACCGTAGCCCCGCCCTCCCAGTTGTAACCATCAAAAACCGCTCCCAGATATTGCCACGTGTCCCCTGGGGGCAGGCACCCTGGGTTGAGAGGCCCTGCAGTCCACCTGTTTCAGGTGAGGGAGGATGATCTGCTAGCCTCCCTCCCTCACCCCCTCCCCTCTCGGCTGGCTCCAGCTCGTGCCCGGGAGCAGCATGGCATCACCCAGCAGTGCCACCCCACAGCTCCGCCCTGGTGTGAGCCCTGCACTCAGCACCCCCGGGCCCACCTGAATGCCGGTACCATCCCAGAGCACCCAAGGATGCTCAGGTTCCCAGAGCTAACTGAAACACAGCCACAGCCCAAGCAGGACTTTCTGAGCTAAAAAACCATTATTTAAACCACGAACCTAAATAATGTTAATAATAAGCCCCTGGAAGATAACGACATTTAGAAACCCTGTTCCCTGCACCTCCATCCCACCTTTCCCAGCCTCCTTTGCCTCTGCCTTCCCGATGTGGACATCTGTAGTCTACAAGTCATGAGAAGAGGCAGTGTCCCTTTCTCCTTCTTTGCATAAAACCAACTGGGATGCTGCGGTCCCCTCTACTCAGAAGGAAAGCACTGTCTACACTGAAGCCGAGGCGGAGGCACCAAGGCCACTCACAGTTGGCAGGGGCCAACGACCACTTTCTGATGCCCAAGGCCCCTGGCTGCCATGGGATTCTCCCACAGCAGACCAAAGCCCCTTCCCCGGGCTTTGTGAATGGCAAACCACATTAGCATATATGACATAAGGACCTGCACCAAAATGGGGGCGTGCTTCTCACCGGAGGGCGGGGGGCCATCACTCCTTGTGCGGCTGGGCCCCAGAGCCTCCATGCGCATGTCTGCAGGATGGGGCCAACCCTAGCCGGCCAAGGGCTCCTGTGAGGATAGAGCCCTACGGGGCCCCACAGGTAACACCCCAGAGCAGGGTCCAGCTAAATATGAAGGACACACACAGGAAGGTGCCATCTGCATCCACCAAAGGACATCTCCCTTCAAACTTGCCCAGCGGAGGACCCCAAAAGCCACAGAACTGGCAAAGCAGGCTGGTTTCTGACTGGCTGGTGCCCCTTTGGGGTTGGCAAGTGCCTCGCTCTGATTGGTCAGTGCCCCATTGGGGCTGGCAGGTGCCTGCCTCTGATTAGCCAGTGCCCTATTGGAGCTGGCAGGTGCCTCCCTCTGATTGGCTGGTTCCCAACTGGGGCTGGCAGGTACCTGCCTCTGATTGGTAAGCGCCCTATTGGAGCTGGCAGGTGCCTCCCTCTGATTGGCTGGTTCCCCACTGGGGCTGGCAGGTACCTGCCTCTGATTGGTCAGCGCCCTATTGGAGCTGGCAGGTGCCTCCCTCTGATTGGCTGGCTCCCCATTGGGTCTGGCAGGTGCCTCCCTCTGATCGGCTGTGGCCGTCCCTTCCAGCTAGTGAATGTTTCACTGCTTTACTTGCACAGGATACAATCGCCTGTTCAGGGGTCTGCTGCCCCCGCAGCACAGGAAGCTCCTGTAGGATGGGCCGGCTCACCTACTGCTCACCTAGGCACCTGTCACCCCGTGCCCAGCACAGCCCTGACTCGCGTTAGGGGTCTGCAACGCTTCAAGCATAGCCTTTGTCACTCTGGATTTCTCCAAGCAAGGGCCAGCCTCTGCTGTGTTCCCTCTGCAGCCGCTACAAGAAAGGAACTGCACACGCTGCCCAGCACATGCGCCCTCTCAGGTACCACCAGCAACATAGAAGACATCGCTCCCCACCTTTCATTTAAGTTAAAACGCTCACTCTTTTTCATTGTCAGATTGCTATTTTTCCAATGCAGGGGTCAGAGTTTTTACATTTAAATCACTCACCCTACACACACACATTGTGATGTCATTTTGTGCTAGTTATCTAAAAAATAAAGAAGTCATTAGAATCCCTACTGCCAAGGTGCCGGTGGGAAAAACCAGGACAGAAGAGTGAACTTCCCCGGAAGAACACAGGTCTAGGAAACAGAAAATTAAGGCTCCCTCCACTTTATGCACAAAGACATCACAGGAGACCAGCTTGGCTCCTGCCCCTGGAGGTCTGTATAATGAAATTTGGAGAAAAGTGGGTCAGACTGTGGTTCCATTTCTTAGGTCTGAGTCACCAAAGAGTGGCGACATCTACTCCTGATGTGAGTTATTACTTAGGTTTGGAATCTGCCAGACAAACTACCGGGTGAGTCGAAGCTGATGCGATAATGGCTCCAACTATGTGATGCATATAACCCAAGCACCCTATCACCCACACCAGCATCCACACGCATCCGACCTGCATTCACTCATTCTTTCAACTGCTGTCCAGCCTCCTGGGGCCGGCTGGCACAGAAACAGCGTCTGAGCTGGCAAAGCCCCCGCCTGTGCCCACCCCGGGAAGGCACCCTTCCAGGGCAGCAGCCATCACCCTCGGTCACGTCTCAAAGGCAGAAGACCAGAGTCCTTGAGGTGGGATGTGGGCAAGTCCATTCCTGTCTCTGACCCCAATTCCTCCTTCGAAGGTGGGGGTGGCCTGAGGAGGAAGGGGAGGGCCATGCTGAACATGGCAGGCTCCACGACTCCCTCCACGCTCGGGCTCGGAACCGCAGAAGTCGCAGTAAGTGATCCAAGAAATTCCCCAGGGAACACTTTTTGTGTCACCTCTTCTCGTGCTTAGCCGAGAGGGAGGCACTGACGTGACTGCTCACAGGGGAGGGAGAGAAGGAGCGACTCCCACGGGGCTCGCTCTGTGCTTTGCACACGTTATGCATTGAACCCTCACAAAAATCCTGCAGGAGCTACTGTCATCACCCGCTTTTTACAGATAGGGAAACTGAGGCACAGGGAGGTTAAATGCACAGCTGGTAGGCGTAGAGCCAGGATCTGAACCCAGGCCACCTGCCCCTCGGCGTCACCCGCGCCTTGACCTTCACGCCATGTCCTGTGGCGGCAGCAGCTCTGCCAGTGAGAAGGGCCAAGCCGGCCGCCCTCAGGGTCTCCAGATCTCCAGCCAGGCCAGAAATCTTAAAAGCAACATGTGGCAAAGTGCTGACACCAAATGAGTGCATTCTGTGGGAGAACATAGAGGGGAAAGCAGAAACTATAAGGTAAGATCGCCCTCCTGTGAGTGAAAGAAGATGCATCAAGTTATCGGACCCAGCTGGACCCAGCTGGCCTGGCCACAGGACCTCGGGGCTGTGCAGTGAGCTCCGTGGCCACATTCCATCTCCTCATCTCCCATCCAGCAGGGCGGGTCACAGTAAGAAGAGAAATGTCATCCTGCCACAAGTTCCAGACGCCCCAGGCCCTGCATGCAGAAGCACCTGGGGAGACCTTGTAAACACATGTACCAGTGCATAGATATGCCTGTGCACGCTCATACATACGTGTCCGCCCACAAACACACACACGGACACATCACACACACAGGCACACACAGACATGCATGTGCTCCAACACGCATGCACACACACACGTGTGTACAGCCCTCAAATGGGCCTATAAAGCATTTTTACATACATTGCCTCTTGTGACCCATACAACGACCCCATGAGGTAACATGGGAAAGTATACCACCAAGCAGACGAGGGGACAGTGAAGGAGCAGCTCAGACTGATTCAGCTGTGGATAGCACAGCTTCTGCGGGAACACTCACATTTACAGAGGATGGGGCTGCACTGTGCATTTCCCTTTTGCAAAAATAGCAGTTATCATGAGGCCCTCCGTTTATCAGGTTCTTACCATACCTCAGGCATTCTGCCACGCTGCTTCCTTTACCACCTCCACCAGTCCTCCCAACCACCGCTCAAGGCGAGTAACGTGCTCCCCCCATTTCCCAGAGAGGGAAGCTGAGGCATGGCCACTGGCCCTGGCCCCAGCCCACCGCCCCCGAGCATCTCTCGAAGGCAGGAAATTCACTTTGCACGGGCCTCCCCACTGTCCACACTGCCCCTGAGTTCAACAATCAGATAGCCAAGGATTGTCCCCTCCCACGCCCGCTTGCCTGTCCCCCAGCACAGGAACCCAAAGTCGCAGCCAGAGGTCCCCTACCCCCGCCACAGCGGCTGGCGTCTGTCAGTCTGTCTGCACAACAGAGCAGACTGCTCTCACCGCACAGCCCAACCCCATGTGCCAGGGCAGTGAACGGGTTAAGGAAGCCCCCGGTCTCCCACTTGTCCCCCTCAGAGACCCCCTCCTTCTCTCACAGCCACTTCTGCTGGCACAGCACTCCCGGGCAAGCGTGTGCTGGGGGCGCGGCGCCAACCAAGCTAATGAGGGGCTTTCCAGCCAAGGGAAGCCGGCCCGGAGAACACTGGAGCAGAGGGTGGATGTCCTGCCAGGAAGGAGGGACAGAGGAGGCTAAAACCAGAGGTGGATGAGGGCACCCGCCTGGGAGGTGCATGTCGGTGCATTTCTGGAATAAAAGGAAGGGAGGAAGAGGAGGGGAAGGCCAAGGTGAGCCATCACCTCCTCCAGGGAGCTTCCCCAGATCTCCCCTTGGTCCCTGCTCCCCACTTCCTCTCCAAGCATCTCCTCCTCCGAGGCCCGTGTGAGGGCCCAATGAGATGCTGTGGGCACGGGGCTTAGCACGGGCCTGGCGAGTGCCTGCAAATCCACGACAACCGTCACCACCC
The DNA here is from genome assembly GCF_041296235.1 of Equus asinus. NCBI lineage: Eukaryota > Metazoa > Chordata > Mammalia > Perissodactyla > Equidae > Equus > Equus asinus. Next base: position 12,446,939 of record NC_091799.1, read on the forward strand.
GTGATGGCCTCTGAGGGGAGGCACCTTGCCCTGCTCCTTCCATGCAAACCCAGGGCTCCGGAGTGGGCACAGCAGCAGTCCCTCAGGGCCGTAGGTGACTCATCTTTGACCCTGGGGGGCTCGACCCTGGTCTGCCCTCTCATGGTCTCTGTTAAAAGTGAGGGATGGGGGGGCAGCGGGTGTCTCTTCCCCACACCCCCTGCTCCACCCAGCAATGTCTGTGACCCAGGGAGGAGGCAGGGACAGGAGACAGGGCCAGACAGCCAGAGGGCAGGGGCGGGGCAGGCCGGCATCAGCTGTGCTCGGTCTGCTAAGGGCGTGGCCCTGGTGAGAGTCCAGAAATGTCTGAAGGGTGGGGTAACAGGCAGGCTCAGGCTCTGGCCGGCACCCCAGGAACAGCCCTGGAGCCACATCCTCCAAGAAGGTACTTGTGCCTTGGCACCAAGAAGCAACTCCTGCCCACAGCCACTGCCGGTGGTCACAGCCGCTGGGCAGCGACGGCAGCTCCAAGCCCTCGGGCCACTGAAATCCAGACCAGATGAGAGACAGGACTTCAGGGAACAGCCTGGCTGCTTGGGAACTCCTCCCACTGACTGTTCTTTTATGGGAGCAGGGGGAAGGGGGGCAGAGGATGGAAAAGGATGTCTTTCCAGCCAACTTGATTGAGTCAGAGGAAATTTAACCATTTGGTATCTGTCAAGTCCCACAAAACTTGGACAACTCTTCCCACAAATTATTGCAAAAAGCAGTCACGTGACTGGAGCCGACCAATGACGTGCCCAGGAGATGACCTCAATTTCCAAATATTGGGGTCATGTTTCATTTCACATACTCTCCTTTGCCCGTTACAACGTTAAACGGCCCCAAATGGAATCTAACTTTTCATTCCTTCACACACTTGGCCGAGAGGAAGGTAGGAAAAAGAGCCATGTTCGGAGAAAACTCGGAAAACATCTGGCGGATCCCAAAATGGAGACAAGAAAAGGCGCCTGCTGAGGGGCCTCCCCTGCACCTCGAGGGGACAGCCACCCCTTCTGGCCACGCACGGAGGATGACTTCAAAACGGTCCCACCCTGGGAGGTGGAGAGGTCTGTGCGTCCCACCCAGAGATGCGGCTTCTTCACGCGCTTCTGAACATCTTTTTGACATAAGCAAAATGTCCAAGTGCACAGCCACGGTCCAGGCAGCGACCGACCCTGTGCCAGCTCCAGGCTTCTACTTCCAAGGGGCCGCCCCTCAGTTGGGAAAGGAAATCAGAGAGAGAGCAGGGGCGAGAGGCGGTAGGCAGAGATGGGGAGAGGAGCAAAGAGCCAGCCCCAAAGCCAGGCGAATGCAGGCTCCGCGTGCTGCCCGCCAGTGCCCAGCCCCAGCTTTCTGGGGAGGCGACTCCCCTGAAGGATTCCCTCCTGAGGTCCTGCGGGAAAGCCCATTGGAGGAGCTGGGACAGGGCCAAGTCCCTGGGCAACCAGAGGGTCCCCTGAGCACATCCCCCACCCCGATCCACTCAGTCTCCTGGTGGCCTCTATGTCCCCCATCTTCAAATGACTGGGGAGAAACACACAGCCAGTTAGCCTGGGCATGTTGGTGGCAGCTCAGGTATAAGACCCCAGGTCCCCGGAGCCAGGCCAGGCTCCCCTCCCCTCCCCCGATCCCCTGATGGCTCACCGGACACTCTGACTCCTGTTCACCCTCTGCGTCCCACCAACCACTCACTATGCCAAGAAAAGGGGAAACAATATCCTAACCGGCAAGCGGAACATGCAAAGTGATTGTTCCCACATGTCTTCAAATTACGAAGTGGAGCAGAGATGGAGGAGAGTGGAGAAGCAGAGCCTTCTCCCGGGACGGCTGGCTGGTCCAGCTGGCCACTGAGGCCACTGCTCCATCCCTCTGCAGTCATTCCCTCTGAGCCTCATCTCCCCACCTGTTAACTGGGCCTCTGGGGACCTTCCAGGGCCTCGGGCTCCAATGTCTGATGGTGTGTGAAGACCCATCCCATGGGTAACCACCAAAGGCGACACTTATAAAGCCACTGTCCCATCAGGAAGCTCAGTAGGAGCTGCGCAAGTCCAGGCAGCCACAGGTCAGCGCCCGCCTGGCAGAGCCCGCCCACAGGCCAAGGCTCCTTCTAAGGGCAGACCTCTGGCAGAAGGAGCCCCACATCTGTGCATCATCTGAACGGCTCACAGCCCGGACTCTGAGCCCATCTCCTGGCTGTGCTCCACAAATCCCATCCCTGGGCTGCAAATCCAAGAAAAACTGCCTCCCAGGGGGCTCAGGAGGTTTGTGGGTAGGATTAGGAGCAGGGCTGGTCTACCATCCTCCAGGGCTCCTCAGTATCACTGAGCACTTAGGTGGCCAGGATTGCAAGAAACTCTATTCCCTGGGAAAGCAGGGAGCCAGTGTGGTCCAGAGGCAGAGGGAGAGTGTGCCTGGGGGGAAGTCCTGGGCTGGGGGCTCGAGCTTCTGGGACTGCCCCCAGCGGCCCCCAAGCCCAGGAGCCCGGGCCGAATTTGACCGACTGTGACTCTAGGGGGCGACCCCTCCCGGTTTTCAGAAGAGGAAGTTCTGCTGCAGGGCTGTGTGGGCCAGAGCCGGCGCTTGTGATGTGGGACAGAGAACACAAAGTTTGGGGCCGAAAGTTTCCCCGCCTCGTGGACAACCCCTCTGGCTGATCCAACACGCAATCCCCACCCGGCCGCCCCGTTTGGCCCGCGGGGTATTGTGTTGGCGCGTTTCCCTTCCAGGGCCCCCAAGTAGTGGCATTCGGAGCCTCTGCCCATGCATTCCACAGCCGAGGGGGGAAGGCTGTGCAGGCGCAGAAGCGGCCGGCGCGGCGCCCGGGAATGACAGCCGCGCCCGGCCCCGCGCCCCTCGCACCCCGCGCCCCGCGCCCCGCGCCCTTACCTGCGCGGCTCGGAGGCGGCGCCCACAGCAGCAGCAGCAGCAGCAGCGGGGACAGCAGCGGGGCGCCCGGGCGGAGCGGGCTGCGCGCTTTCCAGCGGGTGTGGACGTCCATGCCGGCGGGGCGCGGGTCGGGGCGCGCGGGGACGCACGGGCGCGCGGGGCACGGCCGGGGCAGCGGACTCGGCGGGGACGGCACAACTTCAGGAAGTCATGGGGAGCAGGCGCCGGCCCGTTCTCTTTGTGGCGGTGGCTCTCTGGCAGGGGTCGGCTGGCGCGCTCGCCCACCACGGGCGGGAGGGCTCGACCTTGGCCCGCGGGGCGGCCCGGACCCCGCTCGGCTCGCTCGCCCTCGCCTCCTCCAACTCCTTCTCGCCTCCTCCTCGCCGCCGCCGCCCCGCGACCCGCTCCCCGTGGGCGCTCCGCTCGAGTGAGGTCCTGCGCCAGCCGCGGGGACGAGGAGTGCGGACCTCGCCTGGGGCGCCGTGCACTTTTCTCGCCCGTTCCTCCCTCCCTCTCTCCTGGAAGGCACCCGCGGAGGCTGTCGATCCCCACTGCCCGCAGCAAATCAGAGCCCGGCGCTGGCCTCGGCCGGGCCGGCCCCCGCCTCCCACTGGGCGCTGCGGGCGAGGGGGTGGGGACAGCGGGCGAGTCGCGGCGACGGAGGGGCCGGCCCGGGGCGGGAGCGGACGTGGGGCGGGGGCGGCGCCCCGGTTCTCTGGAGCGCGCGCGCGGATGGGAGAGGGGGCCGGCCTCGGAGCCCCGCAGCCCACTCTGGCCCCCAGCTCTTCCCGTCCCGGTGCCCGCACCTGGCAGAGCCCCGGGAAACAGAGTGGAGGGGCACCGAGTTGGATCGCTTTGGGTTGAAAAAAAAAAGAAAGTTACAGCTCACCCCGCCTAACTTTTTCTTTTACGTGGAGGAGTTCAGAGCTCCTCTTCTGGGTGGAGACTGAACTTCCAATCCAGCCAGATCGGGGCGCCCAAGACTGTGGCCGACATGTCAACCTGGACAGAGGACTCCCCCTCCACCTTCCCCCTAACTGCGGATTGGGCATCTGCGCCCAAGTTAGCGTCTAACCTCCTAAGAGGTCCCGAAACCAGCTGGGATGTTGCACATCTGGGATATTAATCAGGCGAAGTTGCCCGAACCCCTCTCTCCCCCTCCTCACTCCTGCCTTCTCCCTGGTGACCCCCTGCAAACAAAAGGAGCCATGACACCCCTTTGGGAGTTGACAGCGGGTAAGGCAGTGAGGGATTGGGACCTGCCGCCCTGGGGACCGCCCTGGCCCTGCCTTCCTGCATTCACATCTTTAAGCCGTGAGGAGGTCTGCCTCCAGCCAGGCTGGGGTCGTAGGTGTCCCTTCCATAAGGCTCCCCGGGCCCAGAAAGCTGCCCCACAAAGCCTGCTGGAGCCCGGCCCACACCCTTGCTCTGAGAGCTGCAGGGCTGGTTTTTAGAAAGAGAAGGAGTGGAGGTGAATTAAGAGGCCCTTTCAAGCCTGAGCCATCCATGCCTCTAAACAAACAGTTCAGCAATGACTGAAACGGGTTGGGACCCCAGCTCCCTGTCTCCAGTTACACCTCCAGCCTGGGCGGGACATTCCCCAAATGCTCGTTAATTCTCATCATTCTGGAAACAGGACAACAGGAGGGGAGGCGAGGCAGTCAGAGGTTAGCCTTGCTGGGATGGCCACGTGCTTCCTCCTGAGCTGGGCGGCTGGTGGCTGGTGCTCACTTCAGGGTTAGGTTCCAATCTGCCATGGGTGCTCTGTGGGCAGCAAACACTACACAGAAATAAAAGACAGGAGACGGGCTGCACACATAGGCACGGAGAGATGGTCGAGACGCATTAGGGAGGGCAAACCGTTATTTCTGGTTTTTATATGTATGTGTTTTACAACTTGTATAAATTATATACACAATCAGGGCAAATGCATGTGTGTGTGAGTCGTGTGCATGTGTGAGTTGTGTGTGTGTTGGTTAAGCTACAGCCCCTGGTCCTGTACATTCCTATGCGACTTAATGAGAGAGAAATTCCGTCTGACACCCCCTGAGCCCCCAGCCTCGCCAGGCCCCTGGAGCGCCCCCAGCAGTGGGAAAGCCAGCTTCTCCCCATGACTCGGGGTGCTGACACAGGTCAGTGGCCCAGGTATCAGAAGATAGCACAGACTTTCAGGGTTCCAGCTCTTCCACAAGGACACATACGTGGGGCTCCTTCTCCGATGTCCACATGTGCCTCTGTGCCTGTCAGCCACCCTGCCAACACCTGGAACCCAGAACAGCCATCTCAGCTTTGGCCTTGGTTAACACCGATGGCTCCTCAAGTGACCACCCAAGGTCCCCCAGAAAGCTGACCCCTCAGGAATGAGAAGCAGCTGCACGTGACAGCTGTGAGCAGGCGGGGCAGACCCATTTTATCCTCTGCTGGAGGGCGAGGGGGCGATGGCTTGTCCAAGCTGACAGAGGCGGGCTTCCACCCCATGCAAGCCTGGAGGGGGATGGGGAGGCAAATTTCTATCCCACCTGGAAACTCAGAGAAAAGTCCCCAAGCTGGGCAGCCTGCCCCATCAGCCCAGGACTGCAGGAGAACAACGTGACTGTCCAGATGACGATTACAACCCTAGCGTGCTTGGCCGTGTGAACTGGCCATGGATCCACACTTGGTTGGGTCACACGCTGCAGTAGGGAGAACAGCATCTCTCCCCATTACAGATAAGGAAATTGAGGATCCAGAGGGTAAGGAACTCACCCGAAGGAGCTCACCTGTGGTGGGGCCAGAATTTGACCCAGGTTTGCCATCAGGTGGGACAGAGGCTGATCACCTTGCCCAGATTCGTGCACCGGTGGCTGGTGATGGTTGACCCCAATCCCAGCCTCCCCCAGCTCTCTTGCAACTGATTGAAAGGGAGGGTCCTTTGAAAACTGTTCACTGTGCTCGTACTCTGCCAACGCCACTCTCGGCTCCAGGAGCCTGCAAGGAGCAAGACACCTCGAGTCTCCTCCGCACTGACCTTGAATGCTAGGTAATGACTCCAAAACCTCTGTGGCCAGTGACCATTTGTTTGCAGGTGCGCTGTTCTCATCTTCTGCAATGAATTCCAAGTTCAGTGCTCATACTTCTGCACATGGCGCCACCGTGGAAGGCACTGACCACTATCCAGGGCTCTGTGCATCCCGGTCCACTGTGAGCGCCACCACCCATGGCTGTGTGTTTCCCACGGTGCCTAGCAGAGAGAGGGGCAGGCCAGGTGTGCCTGAGGTCTGCACCAGGGATCTGACTGCCCAACTTCTCCTTCCAGTGCTGTAGGAGCTTCTCATTTATTGCTTAAGTGGCACAGTCGTGGTTCCCCACAGAGCATCCAGGAAGAGCATCGTGTTGCCCTCTCGTGAGCTGAGGTTTCATCCCCCACCCTCCCATCCTAAGGGATCACCCAGACTCCCAGAGTCCTTGCCTGCTGGAAAGGACCCGTTCCCTAGGGGAAGCCCTCCAAGGCAGCCGGGGGCCCTCTCTCCTTCCCCCTCTTGGGCAGAAGCTCATCGACCATGGAGGAGGTGGAGGAACCAATTGTCCTCTTGCCCTCTGAGAGTTCACAGGCCGCAGGGCACCAAGGGGGGCCCAGAAGGGACTGAGTGAGCTGCCACCCAGCAGAGGAGTGGCTGGAGCTGCCCCAACACTCACCCACACAAGCGGGGGTACCTTGGAGCTGCCCAAGGAGGATGCTCCAAACCTGCATCTCAGACCTCCTGCAGTTGGTGTCCTGGGACCAGGCCAACGCCAGGGGCACAGACTTGGCTAGAACCCCCAAGGCAGCAGTCCCCGGCCAGGGGAACTTGGGCAAGTGAGTTCTTCCCCTCAATCCTTGGTTTTGTTATCTGTGAAGTGGGGATGACGAGTCTGACCTCTGGGACCCTGTGGAGCTTCGATGAGAAGTTAGGCCAGGAAGGCCCGGCCCACACTGGGTATCGGAGGAGACCAGTGTCCTCCCCTCCCCCGCTCCCTGCATCCTGCAGCTGGGTGGTCTTCCTCCCCACCCCTCCAAGCCTCTTCCATCCCTTCACCCTGTTTACCAGCGTGGTCTCCTCCAATCATGCAATCGCCCTCCCTTTGAGATAGGGGACATGGAGGTCAGAGAGGTCCAACGGCAGGGTCTGGCCCCCCCAGACTTGAACCCAGACATTCCTGCCTCAGCCCTCAGCCCCCATGGGACACTGTCATCCAGAAAGAGGAAGATGGTTGTTTGAGGGCCAGCCGTCGGCAGACAGAAGCATCCTTCGGGCTCCAGGAGCCCCCGCTTCTGCCAGCGCTGCCCTGGCTTACCTTCCGGCCCCTCAGCCCTGCCCACCGCTCAGCACAGCAGGGGTGCCGCCTGCCCACAGAGCCAGCCAGGCCCGCCCTCCATGCTGGGCAGGGAATGGGGGGCTGTTGATCCCAGGGGAATCTCTGAACAATTATTAGGGAAAATGGACCACCTTAAAGCCCTAGGACAAAGCATGTCCACCATCCTGTCTTCAGAGCATTCTTCATTCCACTTTGTTGCGGCAGAGGAGGACGGGAGAGACGGCTCGGTGGGCCGGCCGACCAGCCCAGGGCGGCTCCTGAGGCGGCCCGGCTCCCGCGGGATCGGCTTGCTTGTGCCGCCATCACAAAGCACCAGGGGCTGGAGGCTGCACAGCGGAAGGGTCTTCTCTCACACCCTGGAGGCTGGACGTCCGACATCAAGTGTGGGCACGGCTGGTTGTCCCTCCTGGCCTCCCTCCTGGACTTGGAGATGGCCGTCTCCTCCCCGTGTCCTCACAGGGTCGTCCCTCTGCGTGTGTTGTCCTGATCTCCTCTTCTTAGGAGGATACCAGTCATAGTGGACGGGTCCACGCTAAAATGAATCACCTCTTTGAAGACCCTGTCACCAAAGACTGTCTCGTTCTGAGGTGCTGGGGGTTGAGGCCTCAACATACGAATTTGGAGGGACACAAGTCAGCCCATCACACCTTGAACATCTCAGTCCGTGGGCCTTCTGGAGAAATCCAGAGATTCAGGCCTTCTGTTTCCCAGAACAATAGGGACATTCTGAGGCCTGTGGGAGTAGGGACGGGACCTGTCTAGCAGGAGGGACCTCTGATGGCGTCTCACTGTGGCCGTCGTCCAGCCCTGCTGAGTGCCTCTCTTCTCCAGCATCCCTTTCTGTGAATGCATGCCCCTTAGCCAGCATTAGGAGAGCCCCCATCCAGGTGCCCAGGGGGTGCAGGGGAATGCGTCGCAGTCTTTGTGACAGGTGTGCACATCCACGTGGGTGGGAGCCGGGCCTGGAACGCCATGTGGTCATGTATGCGTCACCCTCCACCTCCAGCAGGGTAGCCACTAGCGCTGATCTCGGTATCCGGGCCAGCCCATCATCTGTGCTCCACCCAGATTTGCTGGGTGAACCAGAGAGTGCATGGGGCTGTGCTGGAAAGAGCCGGCACAGGGAATCAGGAAGGGGAAGCTTGTCCTCTGGTCCTTATCACATGGAACTCCAGGGCCCCATGATTCCACCCAAAATTATATGGGTTTACTCGAACAGTTTGCCGTGAAGCCTTCCGCCACCCATGTCGAAACATCACAACTCCGAGAAGTGAAGGCCTCTTCCTCTCCCACGCACCTCCAGCCTCCCCATCCCAGAATCCAGCAAAGGGGCCACTCTCCTCCTAGAGCCCACGTCCAGGGCTCGAGGCACCAGGACCCCCAGCCCTGCACGACCAACCCAGGCAGCAGGCGCCGGCCATTGTCACTCAGCCCAACACACAAGTCTACCGGGAGGCTGGGGTTCAGCATAAATCAGAGCCCGCAGGGAGCGCGCCCAGGGCCGGCCGTGACGTGATGGGGGAGGCAGCCCTGGCCACCCAACGCTGCGTCTGGCCATCTCCCTGCTGCGTGCCACACGGCTGGGTTTCCCTCTCGTGTCCACGAAGGCCTGGTTTCACTGAACCTTGATGTTCCTATCGGGGCCAAGCAAACTTTGCAAAATAATGGATTTTCTAGGCAGAACGGCCCACGACATACGCCGCACGGACTGTGGACACGTAGAGTGAGTCTGTAGTTAGACAGTGGGATGTGGACACACGTTCTCCAGACTCTGCCTAGCTGGGCATGTTACCCTCCAGGAGAATGTTTTACAGACAAAGATTGAGTTTGCTGCCCAGGAAAAATGTGACTTGGAAAAATCCTTGCTGTTAACCTCTGTAAAGGACCATCTGTGTGGGTGCAGAGAGCTCCCCACCAGCCAGTGGGATGCCCCCCAGACTCAAAGAGAACTTCCATGGTGCCTGTGACAGCACCCCACATTGGATCTCATTGTATCTTCCCTGCCGGCCAGCTGGGGACCCCCCACTTTGGGGGGTGAAGGTGGAAGGATCTATGGAGCCCTGAGCAAAGGGCCTTGTGAGCCCAGCTTCTCCTCTGGAAGGTGGCGCCAGGAGAGCACCCCTTCGTGGGCTGGGGGAGGTTTGTGTGAGATGGTGCATGGACCGCTCTGGGCACAGAGCACGTGTTCAGGACAAGTTCATCCGTCCTGTTTCCTCAGCTTCACCATCGAGGAACCCAACCTCAGAGGGGTGAACAAGTTAACCAGGAGGTGGAGGCATTGCGGGGAGCCCGGCCCCTCATCTGAGCGCAGGCTGTTCCACTGGCCGCAGCGCTGGGGGCTCCTCTCAGGTCTGTGAGCACAGACAGAGGTGACACGGCAGAGAGGCACTCCGTGAACCGTGGGGGAATTCCTCGTAAACGCGAGAGGTTCCCGCTCCCATCTGCAGTGGACGCTGAAGTGCCACCCAGAGTCCCCTTCGGATTGGACTCTCCTGGGCTCCTGCCAGGAGCGTTGGCTGTTGACGGCCCTGGCTGAGTTCCTGACCCCTCCCTGCCAGGGAGGCCACTCCAAGGCCTGGCTGGCGGGTGGGTCCAGGCCCTGTCGCCTTGCCTGGACTCGGGACGCCTCTAAAGGGCCTTTTCTGCAACTGCCTGGACCTTGGCCTGGGCCTGCTGCCCTCGCTACGCAGGCAGGCGTTGCTCCCGAGCCCTGCCTGTGAGCCCCTGTGTGCGGACCCCCAGGCTCAGAGTCGGGATCGCAGCCCAGACACTATCTCCCTAAGTAGTCCTCCATGCAGACAGGCAGCAGCGGGCACTCAGAGCCTGGGGCTCAGGGGCAGTGCCCTGGTGAGAGAAGCAGAGGCTGCTGTGGATGCACAGCTCAGGGCTCAAACTGCCGGGGGCAAAGGGGCTCCCCAAGAAGGTGACACTGAAGCTCAGACCTTGAGGGCCGGGAAGAGTCGCTCAGGGTCTGGTGCAACCTCTCAGGAATGCCTTCCCTGCACCTTCCTGCACGAGCAGAGGCCCAGCACACGCCCAGGCCCAGAGGAAGGCATTCGGGGGCCACCCTGCAGGGGCCACACTGTGCACAACGTGGAAGGGAGAGCAGAGGAGGCCTGGGAGCCGGGAGCCTGGGGGCCTTGTTGGTCCAGGCAGGGAGTGACTCTTCCCAAGGAGAATGGGACATGTACAGGGTTTTAAGAGAAGAAGGCTACATCAGAGCTGCATTCCAGAAAGATCTCTGATTGCTGGGTGGAGAACTGGTCAGAGGGGCAAGAGTGGACGTGGGGAGCCGGGTCAGGACAAAGATGAAGATGCCCAGAGTGGGGATGGAGATAGACACAGGGAGGCGGGCGTGAAGTCAGCTGGACTTGGTGAGCAGGGGCTAGAGTGGGCCTGGGACTTCCCAGGAGCCCAGGGCTGAGCCTGGAAGCTGACCCGCCCGTGACCAGCACTCATCATGGACGCTGACCACCGCAGAGCACACGTGTGGGGGCAGGCACCACAAGGGGACTCCCCCATCACACACATGAGGCAGGTGTGGTGTCCATGCCCGTTCACAGAGGTAGGAACCGAGGCCTGGGGAGGTTCACCAGTGCCAGGGCCACATCCCCAGGAAGGCAGGCTCCATACTCCGGTTTCTCCACATGAGCACCGCCTTCTCGTGTTCCCCCACACAGCCGCCCCAGCTCCCCATTTGCCTGGCCCTTGGCACTTCATCATCTGTGTCCTGTGAGGAGTCAAGGCCCCTGCTCCCATTTCACAGGAGAAACCCCGAGGACCTGAGAGGCGACCAGCAGACCGTGCGTTCTAGCAGGTCTCTGACCCCAGACCACTGCTCTCCCCACAGATCCCCCACCACTGACGGATGGGATTGAGGATCCTTCCCTCGGAGCAGCAGGGCAGCCTGCTTCTGAGTAAATCCTGACCGCACGGGCCTTCTGCCTCACCCCACCCTCCCGCCAGCTCCACAGGTGGGAACCGAGGGAGACCGCGGCGCTGGGCCACATCGTACCGGAGGATATGGGGCTGTGGGACTGGAGCCTGAGTGGTCCTGACCTCCTCCCCACCCGTCCCCCAGGTCAGCTGCATGCCAGAGCTTCCCCAGGGGGAGGGCAGCGCCCAACTTCCTGGTGGGATGCATATTTCTGTCCTTATTGGCACCAAGGCGTACCTGAAAAATAAACTAGATGCTAATTTAGCATGAAAGCCCACAGATGTGTTTTCTTCACGTGTGCACAGGCCCCGTCTCTCGGGGAACTGGGGCGGCCGTAGGGGGATAGCGTCCAGGTGGGGCCAAACACACCCGGCCCGCTCCTCGAAACAGCCAAGCCTGGTTTTTAAAAAGCTCCAGTCCTGTGGCCGCACCAGCTTCATCTTGGTCCTTGTCTCAGTGTCCTAGGGCTGCAGTAACAAACGACCACAAACTGGATGATTAAAACAACAGAAATTCGTCCTCTCCTGGTTCTGGAGGCCGGAAAGCTGAAATCCACGTGTCGGCAGGGCCACGCTCCTCCAGCGGCTCCAGGCGAGATCTGTCCCAGCCCTCTTCCAGCTTCCTAGGGATCCGGGTGTCCGTTGGTTTGTGGCCACATCACCCCAGTCTCTGCACGGTCTTCACATGGCCTCCTCCTGTGTGTGTCTGTTCTTCGATCTCCCTCTGCCTGTCTCTTATAAGGGTACCTGTGATGGCACTGAGGGCCCACCTGGATGATCCGAACGATATCTTCATCTCCAGATCCTTAACCTAATTACATCTGCAAAGACCCTTTTTCCAATAAAGTCACACCCACAAGGGGCCACCATTCAACCTGCCACAGTCCTGGACACAAGACAGCAGGGCTCTGTGCCCAGAGTCTTCACGCACTCCCAACCTGGAGGCCGAGAAGACACCAGAGCCAGCCACGGTTTGGAACGGGGGGTCAATGGTACCTGCTGTGCATCCCGGTGCAAGTACAGAAACCCCACCTCCTTTCCCACGTCCCCGGAGCACGTCCCCCACGCAGGGCTCAAGCTGGCGAGAGGACAACGGAGCTCAGTGGCGCCCTGCATGCGACGGCACGTTGCCCGGGTGTGCCCAACGCCGGCTGGGACTGTTGTTTTTTCCAGTAGAGGCTAGTTTTATTTGTTTTCCTTTTTAGCATTAAACCAATGTTTTCAATGGAAATAGCTCCCAGGCTAGATTTTCTTCCATAAGAGGAAATAAAAGGGAATATAGAATTTAAAGTGAGTCTCCCAAACTGGAGTCCCACCCAGAAATCGAATTCATTCGTTCCTCTGTGAGCACAGTCTGTCAGCTGAGCCGCTGTAAGGATGCACGTGACTCGAGATGGCAGGAGGCGGGGAAGGGGAGGGGGGCGGTGATGTTGGAAGCACTGGCATGGGTGGCTGCCTTGACATGCATGACCTTCTTTGACCTCACTCACTCACACCATGAAACAAAGAGCATCCCCAATTTGCAGGTGAGAATTCAAGCTCAGAACATTTAGAAATGGGCCCCAGGGCCGTTGAGTTCCCGAGTGGAGGAGCCAGGATCCCATTCCAAGCTTGTCCACCCGGGATGCATGCTCTTTCTGTGCAGCCCCCCAACAGAAACAGTTCCTGTCAGATCCTCGCTGGCCGTCGGGGCTTGATGTGGGCCAGGGCAGGAGCCTCAGGGAGGAGTGGGGACAGGGCTAATGTTGGGGGACCCGGGTAGGTCTGGCTGTGGAGGCTGACAATGGCTCTGAAAGACAGGTCCACTCTCTAATCTCCAGAACCTGGGAGTGTGACCTTATTTGGAAAAAGGGTCTGTCTGAGATGCTTAAGTTAAGGACTTGGAGATAAGGGGATCATCTTGGTTTAGCCAGAGGGGCCCTAAATACCACAGAAATTGTCCTTAGAAGAAGAAGACAGGGAGATTTTAAATGAGGCAAACAGGAGAGAAGGCGATGGGAAGACTGAGGCAGAGACTGAGTGACATGGCCGTAAGCCAAGAAACACCTGGAGCCACTGGGAGCTGGAGGAGACAAGGAGGGGCCTCCTCTACAGCCTCCGCAGGCCCTGCAACCCCGTGACCCGGGGCTTCTGGCCTCCGGAACGGTGAAAGAATGAATCTTCGTGATTTAAGCCGCCTGGTTTGCGGTCCTTTGTTATGGCAGCCATGGGACACTAATACATGGGCCTTCTGAGACCTCCAGGCCAGGTGGGCAGGCCCAGAGCATGGGGCACCTGGAGAGGGACCAGGGGAGGTGGGACATACAGGTGGCATGTCTGGCTTGAGTTCAGACCCTTAGCTGACAAGGCCCAGTGACTCAGCCCGTGGGACACCTGTCCTCTCCCTTTGACAAAGGGATGGATGTGGGAGAAGGCAGGGGTTCTGGGCCAGCCCTAAACATGCAAGGGACGGAGTGCCAGCCCGAGAGGTCTGCACACCTGCTGCCACTCAGGGCTGGACTCGTGGGAGAAGAGGACGGGCTCAGAGAGGATGGGCCCTAAATCCAATGACAAGGATCCTTATAAGAGACACAAGGGGAAGAGGAGAGGCCATGTGGTCACAGAGACAGAGACTGGAGTGATGCTGCCACAAGCCAAGCAGTGCCTGGGGCCACCGGGAGCTGGAAGAGGCAGGAAGGACCCTCCCCTTGAGCCTCTGGATGGAGTGTGGCCCTGTGACACCTTGATTGCAGAGTCTGGCCTCCAGAACAGGGAGATAATAAATTCCTGTTGTTTTCAGCCACCAGGTCGTGGTCCTTTGTTGCAGTGGCTGCAGGAAATGAATACACTGGGCAAGGTGGGTTCCCACTTCCTCCTCTAAGGACCCGAAGCTCAAAGATGTGAGACCAGCTGCATTCCCACTGGAGCCGGGGTGATGCAAGGTCCACCCTCTTGGGTGCCTGGCACCATGAGCCAACTGCCCCTTGGTGGCATGTCAGACTTGTCAACCTGCCTGAGCTCAGAAAACGCCAGCTCTGCAGCTGAGCTTGCACTCACGTCCCACCTCTCAGCTCAGGAAAATCCAGACTGCATGCCAAGGAAAATGAAACAGAACGAGCAGGGCGCTAATGAGATGCTGGGCGTGGGCATCTGGGGGCCGCTCCACCCAGGGAGGCACTTCCACTCACCAGGGCACCCTGCCAAAGCCCCTACCCCGTTCGGAATTTCCGCTTTGAAGCCGGCGGGCCTGTGCCAGCTTGGAGCATGGGGTCCAGCTCCTGCAGGAGAATGAAAGCTGGGCCTGACCACATGCTGGCGACGGTTCAGTTCTCTTTATTTTTGTCAACAAGGAGATTTGTTTTAATGGGAACCAGCAGAATCCAGGTTGCAGATTTTCCACTCCTGCTGGTCTCGACAGCAGCGGCCTGGCTTCCCACCCCAGGCAGGACAGCTGCAAATTTGCTGGACCAGGGGATGGAGGGAGGGAAGGAGGGGGAAGAGGAGGGCACCCCGGGAGCAGAGACCTGGGATGCAGCAGGGCCCACTCTGTCTCTCTCCTGGCCGCTGTGCCCCATCCTGCAGCTCGCCCTTAGCTCACCGTCTACTCGCTGCTCTCTCTCTGCACTGACCGCAGGACAGAGGACGGACGCTGGCTCCTTTCCCTGACGTGTGAGAGGGAGGCATCAGGAACAGAAGGGCTTCCTGCAAGCTGATTGCAAACCTTGGCCAAGATGCTCTGTGCCTCAGTTTCCTCATCTGTATACCGGGCAACCTCATAGGGCTGCCATGAGGATTCAATGAGATAAAACACGTCCTCAGAATCCGGCACAGAGTGTGCTCAGCTCACGCTGGCTAATATCAATCAGGCTTTGGTGACGTGCTCTTGGTGGCATGTTTGTTTCTGAACTGGCTGGCAGGCAAACCTGGGACACTCAGGAGGAGGCTGGTAATAACTTCCCGGCTGGTGAGAGCCCCTTTCCTACTACTGTCCCAGAGACCAAGCCACCCCGCCTGCCCCTCTCCTTTAAAACCTAATCTTGACCCTGACTGTTTCGCCAGAATCCTGTCTGCTTGCCAGAAGTTAGGAGAGGACCAGCGGCGGCTGGAGCTGGCTTGTCCCGGCTCGCAACAGCCGGCCGTGTGCTTCTTAAGATCACACTACGTGTTCACACCACAGAAGCTGGCAAAAGCTACAGATCAGGGCCTTTTTCCTTAAAGAGTCAGTCATTAAACATCCACCAGCACCCCACTGGGTCTCCCTAAGCAGGGATCTGAACTTTGTCTCCTTCTGTGAGATGGAGGGCCAGCTGCCACCTTTCCCCAAGTGTCTCAGGGATGTATCGGGCCCTGAGGGGAGGAGAGAGAAAGAGCTTCCCCTCATGCATTTTAAAAGCGCAGATTTCCTGTGGGGTGGCCATCTGCTTTCCTAAACAGCTGTCTTCAGATTTTCGAGGGACCATCACGTGGAAAAGGAAGGACTCCATTCAGGCCCAGGGCAGAGCAGAGGCCCACTGGGTAGAAGCTGGGGGACAGTTTCCTCTTCCTTCCACATGTGCCTGAGAGGCAGAGGGACCCTTCACAGGGTGTTCGCTTTCTGAAGATCCCTCGAAGCGCAGCTCATCTTCAGAGCAAGGAGATGCTCTCACAGTGAAAGGAGATGCTCTCCCCTCCCGTGCCCAGTGCCTCCTGTTTTTGTCACCCAGACGTCCTCCCGGGACAACATAACACCTGCAGAGCTCTTTGCACAGGCCTGGCCCATAGCAAGAGTCCAAGGTACAGTGACCAACAGGCCCCTTGTTTGCACCAAATTGTGGAACTTCAAAGCTGGGCGGGCTCTCAGAGGTGGCCAAGTGCCCACACCATCACTTTAGCTCTCAGCAAACACCCAGGACGACCATCTCCTCATGACAGCCCACAGCCGAGGCCGCTGGGACGACGCGGCTCTCATCTCCTGCCCGCTGGGGTCTGGGCTGGTTTGTAAGCAGCCGAACTATTGGCTTTCCTTCAGACCAGCAACTGGACGTCCTGGATACAAAGCGTGCTGGTTTGTTTTGTTTACTTTTTAAACAAATTAAAACAATCAGCAATAGATTTAAAATTGGGTTGATTAAGAGTCTTTTGGGGAGGCAATAGCTGCATTTGCCTGAAGATCGATGGTAAGTTAATGCCACGGAAAAAGGACAGTCATTGTCCAATGAATATCAAATTTCCTTCTACGTGCTTATTGTTTGCAGTTTATACAATGCTTTCAAAACACATCATCTCTCTTGTACTTCACAAGAAACTCACAAGAAGAATAAGGAAGACACATGGAAGCCAAGGCTTGCCCCTAATCTCAGCGCTGTGTGGGGCAGAGCCAGGGGAAGGGCTCTG
Source organism: Equus asinus (assembly GCF_041296235.1). Classification (NCBI taxonomy): domain Eukaryota; kingdom Metazoa; phylum Chordata; class Mammalia; order Perissodactyla; family Equidae; genus Equus; species Equus asinus. The sequence continues at coordinate 12,463,469 of NC_091799.1, forward strand.
GGCTCCCGGCGCCTGGGACAGTCTTTGTTCCTGGGTAGAATGGCTATTCCAAAACACAGAAAGTGACGGCAGAGCCCAAATGCTAGATCCCGCGAACTGAGCATCTGGTATCTGCCAGGCACTGTTTAGGTACTTAAGACACAAAATCGTTATTTTATTCTTGCAACAATCCTGGAACCAGGAGGCTGTCACCTCTGCTTCACAGATGAAACCTGAGGCTTAGGGAGGGAAGGACACATCCAGGCTGGAATCTGGACCAAGACCTCCCAGCTGCACGGCTGTGCTTTTCCTCTCAGTCTTTACACCCTCGCGCCCTCATTGGCGAGGTCGCCCGAACTAGTTCTCTCCCATGCGGAGACCCCCCGTTGACCTGCGCTGGGGTCAGGGGGGACCGTGCCACTGGAGCAGACGGAACGTGCGGGCTTCGGTTCGAGTGCACATGTAGGTGTGAATGTGAGAGGTGCTGGATCTATCTGAGCAAGTGTTAGCTTCGGAGGCAGGAGCGCCTATGCGGTCCACGGGTTGCCTAATTCCCTCAGCTGATCTGTTTCACCTCCTCTTTGCGAGGAGACTCACTGTTCTGCCCGCTCCGGGCCGAGTGGGTTAATCAGCAGGAAAGGCTCAGTCACCCTCAGCGATGAGCAATCGTGCTGCAGGGGAAGGTGGGGGAGTGGGGGGTCTGTCCTCTGCAGAGAGAGACTGCTTTCAATGGCTGGAGGGTGGAAAGTCAACAGACAGCTCACATCCCAGTCCCGCTAGCAGGGCCGGCTGGTGACTCATGGGCATAGGGTCTTGCAGATCTCAAGGTAGGTAGACCCTGAACTGGGAGTGGCCGGTTTGGAGCGATACAGGACACTGGAATATGGAGTCAAGTTGACCAACATTTGGGTAGAATGCCAGAGGGTGAGCCTGGATGGGACTGGCTTTCCTGAAACCATGCAGTGGCTGCTATGGGGCTTCTGGAATATCGTGGAGGCTTCTGGGACGCTGACAGTCCCTTTGTGCACAGATGGCTTGAGAGGTAGACCAGATGGCCAGATGATTTTTTGGTCCCATTCTCTTTTGTAGGGTTGGAGGACTTTTTTCTTTTTTATGGTTCTGAAGAAAGAATCTCTCTGAGAGAATCAGAATGTCCAAACGTAAAACAGCTGACCGTGGCCTTCCTACACTGCAGGGGGCATTCCAAGGTTTGAGAGACAGATGAACAAGCCTCCCCCGCCCCCCCGCTTAATCTGGGCTGGCCCTGTGGCCTTGAGCAACTTCCTTATCCCCTCTGAACTTCTGCCTCCGCCTCCTGGGTACCGGTGGGGACGAACTGGAATAACTCACACCGTGAGCTTCTCTGGTGCCGAGCATGGAGTATGTGCTCTGCGAGTCTCAGCTGCAAACTTCATACCTGACGGAGGGTTAGTGCTGCCCGAGACCTTGGGTCTGACCAGTATGGCGGTTCTACAGCTGTGCTGTGCAATGTCATAGCCACTAGCCACAGGTGGCTTGTTTTTCCTTTTTTTTTTTTTTTTTTGCTGAGGAAGATTTGCCCTGAGCTAACATCTGCTCCCAATCTTCCTCTTTTTTTGTGTGTGAGCCACGACCACAGCATGGACACTAACAGACAAGTGGTGTAGGTCTGTGCTCAGGAACTGAGCCCAGGCCACTGGAGCAGAGCGTGCCAAACTTAACCACTAGGCCACCAGGGCTGGCCCACCTTTGGCTATTTAAATATCAATTTAAAATTCATTCAAATTAAATGCAATTTAAAATTCAGTTCCTCAGTTGCACTGGCCACATTTCAAGTGTCCAGTGGCCACAGGTAGCTATCGACTGCACAGCACAGGTGCGGAACGTTTCCATCAACGCACGGTGTTCTATTGGACACCGGTCAGTGCTGATCCAGAACCTCAGTAGGCCTCCAATTAGCTAGGACACGGCTTTAAACTGCAGATCACTGGGCTCCACCCCAGAGACCCTACTCAGAGGAGCCCAGAGCCTGGAGGCCAGGGTTTACGTGTTTAAGAAGCTGCTGAGTGATTCTGATGAGCAACATCCTGAACTAATAGACGCTCCACAAGATGAGGCAACTGAAGGCCACAGCCTGCCAAGACCCCGTAGCTGGTGCAGGAACCACCCGTCCAGGGGGCTCTGCTCCAGGATCCCTCTCACGCGGGTCCTTCAGCCCCTGAGCAGTCGGTGACCCAAAGGTCCCGTCCACTTTCCATCTGCGTCTCCGAGGCCGCCTTGTTTGCCGGGCAAAAGGGACTCACCCTGGACTTCTCTGCCCCAATTTGCAGTGTGCTGCCCTCTGGGCGCCACACTGGGTGATGGAACCAGTCACGTCACGTTAAACCCAGTGGCTCAGCAAAGCGATAATTGTCGGAGAGCTCAGCATGGGCCCTGTCCCCTGAAAAATATCCTCAACCCTTCAGAACGCTTTAGTGGAAATGACTTTCAAATGGAGAAAACCAGCAAGGGAGCCAAGAGCTGGGTTCTTGAAAATGAATCATGTAGTCTGGCTTGAGTCAGGCCCTTGGTCTCTGCACAACCAATGTTTATTTCTGTCCATTCAGTTTGTAAAGTCTGCTCTGGATTCATTTGAGTTCTGGAAAATTCATCAGTGTGACCCAGAGGAAGGCTCTGAATGTCTCTTGCTGCCCGTCCAGCCCAGGGCAGCTGTGCCCTTCCTCCCACGGCTGGCAACCTTTGCCGAGGAGCTTCCCCCAGTTAAGGGGAGCCCACGGTGGTCTCCCAGCCATAGCCAGCCTCTCTCATGTGACCATATTCTGATTCCGTATGAGGTCAGATTGCTCCAGGTTCCCATTCAGTCATCAGAGAGCTGAAGAGCATCTGTCTGGGCCAGGTCTGGAGCTAGGCACTGCCGCTACACAGGGGGCCAGAGAACAGGCCCTGCCTCGGAGGGGCGCCATCAGCAGCTCACTACCGTGCACCCAAGAAGCTCCATCTCAGAGGTTCATACAAAGCGGTGTGTGTGCCCAGAGGAGGCAGAGACTAACTCTGGGGGAAGGAAGATGGAGGGAGGGAGGGAGGGAAATTGAGAGGGAGGAAGGAGGAGGGAGGGGAGAAACAGAGAGGGGAGGAGAGAGGGCAGGAGGAGGGAGGAAGGACGGAGGAGGGAAGGCTGGAGGAGGGGGGAAGGAGAGAGGGGGGGAGAGAGAGGGAGGCAATCCAGAGGCTTTCAGAGGAAGATACGCCCGTGCTGAATGAACGACCAGAAGGCTTAAAGGACCCATGGAGGTTCCCACGACAAACGGGGTAAAGAGGGCCTCCCAGGGCCATTCATGGGCATCAGTGTTTAGGATGGAGAGGCCGTGGGAGGCAAAGGTATGCATGGGGCTGTGAACCACAAAGGACCTTGTCTGCCACCAGTGGCAAGGCTTTTGTCCCCCAACTGTCATTAAAATGAACCAAAAGCACGAGCCCCCTTCCTTTCGTACCCTCCTCCTCAGGGGAGCTCAGGCCCAGCACACAGGCATCGGAGAGTCACCTCGAAAGGCTCGTGGCCGTCAGATGGAAGCGGAGACCACCCCCATCCCATGGGTCAGCTCATCACACCCCACCCGGGTGCTCCCGAGACAGCTGGTCCCCACAGGGTCTGCCGCCAGCCTGCCTCATGATCCGTTTCTGCCTCATCCGGCTCCATCTTGACCGCTGGCTCCTGAGGCAGGTCTGGCCTGCAGGCTCGCGCATGGACTGGCATCCTGTTTCTCTACAGCACTGTTGACGTTTGGGGCCTGACAACTCTGTGTTGGGGGCGTCCCGGACCCTGTAGGATGTTCAGCACCATCCCAGGCCTCCCTTCAGCCACGCTGGTGGCATCCTCCCATTTGTAGCAAAAAAAAAAGCACCTCTAGACATTGTCACATGTCCCCTGGGGCAAAACTGGCTTGGGAACCGCTGATATCCATGGACCTGGGGGGTCCTTGGCTGGCCTTCCTGGCAGGCCACAACGCCCCGGGAGCTGCACGCACACATGTATCTCGGGGACACAGGTCATTTTCTAGGGAGAGGGACCATTACTCCTAGCAGATGCACTTAGGGCCCACAGCCCCTAACGGTTCAGACCCGTGACCTAGAAATGTCAGGGACTTTGTCTGTAAAGGGTTAGCGGTAAATACTTTCCATCTCGCGGGCCCTACGGTCAGTCTCTGTTGTAACTACTCAGCTCTGTGGTTGTGGTGGAAGCAGCCACAGATGATAATTAATGACGGGCGTCCAACAAGACTTTATTCATGGCCCCTGAAATTTGAATTTCATATAATTTTTACGTGTCATAAAATAGTTGTCGTCATCTTCTTTTTTTCCAACCATTTAAAAATGGAAAAACCGTTTTCAGCCCATAGGCTGCACTAACACAGGCAGCAGGTGGACTTGGCCCGGGGGGCCACAGTCTGCTGACCCTGTCCGGCCCAAGCACATCCTTTGGCAGATGCACCAGTGGATTTGTCCTTTCATGACGCCATTGTGGCAGCCCTGGACGACTGTCCCAATGCCCCTGGTCCTCCCACTGCAGCCTGTCCCCCCAGCCCTGGATCACATGTCCTGATGCTGGAGTGGGGCTCAGCTCAGTTGCCTCTGTCCCGGGACCTCCTTGAAGCTGGAGACACAGCTCTGTTCCTGGAAAGGCAGGGGGTGTCTGGTGGCGAGTGGGAAGGAACTGACAGGAAAATCTGGATTAATTAGTACCCAGAGTTAATCCCCTCAGTGAGAAAAGTCAGCAAAGATGTGACAGCAGTGTCAGGACAGCCTGTGGGTTTATCAGAACCAGGGACCACTCAGCACATCTGGTGGGAGGAAAGATAACTTCCCTGCAGGGGCAAGGGGTCCGCTGGGGCCTGTCTCAACAGCTGTGCTGTTCTGCCCTGAGGCACAGCCCTGGTCTGAGACACCCTCACCCCAAAAGGGCTCTAGCCTCCGGGGACAGGCCGCCCTATTTATAGCTCTGCTTGTGCCCTCTCAAGATGGCAATTTCACGCCCAGCCATAAATTTCTCCTTGCAAACCGGTACTTGAAGGTCAGTGGAGGGAGGGCCAAGAACCACAATTGCCAGACTCCCCATCTGGGGCTGCCGAGGCGGGGACCCAATTAGGACCTCAGGCAGGCAGCAGCCCGGGGCCTTCAACCGAGGGCAGGACACGTCAGCTGTGGGCCAGGGTGGGGCCGGGAGGTCGTGTGGGCGGGCAGCATCAGAGAGGACGCCAAGGCGGCCCTGGGTGAGCTCCACTGGCCAAAACCCAGGCCTGTTGCAGGGCCCTGAGCTGCCCTGACCGAGGCCCACTGTGCGCGCAGCACTGGGCGCAGTGCAGGCTCTGCCCCCAGCACCCACAGCGATGGACAGAACGCGCCCCACCTCCTGTGCCAAGGGGCCACAAGAAACAGCGCATCCACCTAGCATTCTCAGCAGCCCAGCGCCTGCTCTGGGCGGTTCCAGCCCCCGAGCTTGACAGAGAGGACACAGGGCCCCTTGACAAGGATCTCCCTGTCAGTTTGAAGAGCTAGACATGCCACAGAGACGCCTGAATGTATGTCATGCCAGAGAAGCCCAGGCGACGGTGGGAAGACTGGGGAGGGACATCAAACACAGGCTGGGCACCTGGTGTCAGCTCAGCCTGATGGCAGCCAGGCCCAGCACCGTCCCAGCCATCAGCTGGCCGGGGACCTTGGGCACATCAGGCCACTACTTTGGGCCCTCTTTCTCCTGACCACAAAAGGGGAGATTGGATTAGCTGGTTCTGGGGTCCAGCTACAATACTGCCCTGCAAATGAGCCCACCACCCCGCCCTTCTCAAGTCTGATCCCAGAAGTGGGAGCGGATGGCCCACGGGGAGCTGCTGGCACAGGCGGTAGACAGGCGCTTGGCATCAGACAGCTCCCCTGTGTCCCTCAGGACACGTCTCCTCCCGGAGCCCGAGAGTGAAGAGGATCCCAGTGCCCAAGAGACGCATGTCCAACGGGTGGCGCCCAGTCACCTGCTGAGCCCACTGAGCCCCTCTGTCCCTCTGTCCCCCCAGGGAGCCTCAGGCTGCATCTGGTCTTCGTGAACCACCACTTTGTCTAACCCCTAAGTGTCAAGGGTGATTTGTGATGGGGGTGGGCAGGGGGCGACCAACGCTGAGAGTCTCTTTCCAGATGACTGTCTCCTCCAAGCCCCCGCACCAGGAGCACAGGCGGGAGGCCCTCGTCACACCCAGGGGGACCTGCCTCCTGCAATATGGAGGGAGACTGCTCTCAGACCCCCTCATGGGGTCTGCATCCTGTTGCTGCATCCTGTCCAAGCTGATTGCCTTGGAGATGAATAGAAAGGGTGCCACAAATACTGTCAGCCCCACGTCCCTGTATGTCCCTCCAGGCCCTGGCCTTACAGGACAAGGCTGGCACTCCTAGCCTGGCACTCACGTCCCCTACATCCTGACCCAGCTCAGTCGCCACAGACAGCTACCGAGCTCCTGGAATTTACAGGTGTTGTCACCCACCCTGGGTTGCAGGGTGGCACGGCACAGCCCCCGCCTGCAGGGAGCTCCTGTCTGGCTCAGGAGAGACGTAGATGATTAGAACCCGCCACGGTGGAGAAGGTGAGAGGGATCCGTGAGGTGCCCTGTGAGATCTGGGTGAACCCCGGCCCTGCGGCTGACCGAGGACTGACGGCGAGGTCCCCCCAGCACATCTGTGAGATGCCATGGAAAGAACAGCGACACCACAGGTGGGGTGCCACACAGAATAGCTGGAGCGCGTGACTGCACCCTGGGCCGGTAAAAGCCTGACACGCGGTCGTGGTGCCAGTGGCAGCGGGAGCCCAGAGCAGAGGGGCCGGCCTCGCACCCTGCCTCGGCCGTGCCTCCCTCCCGCCAGCATCCCTGCCTCCTCCATGCCACATCCTGCACACAATTTTTCTTCCCCACACCCTTCTCTAGGAAGCTGGATCATCCTTCTAGGACCTGGAACCCACGCCCCCCAAAATCTGTCTGACCCCTCTTCCCTCTGTGAAGGAACTGGGGCCCCTCTGCAGGTAGCTTGAGCCACCTGGACTGGCCCAAGCTGCCCTTGTGATCGAGGTAGGTGAGGGGCTTGACCCTGCATGGGAATCACCTGGCCTCCATGTCCGCCCTGGTCACCGGGGCGGCCGGGCAGCCTAGGCACGTCCAGAGACCCGAGGAAGGGAAGTCCGCATGCCTTAGGACAAACAATGCTGATGAACTTGAGGAAATGGAAAACATCAGATCCTTTCTCTGGCAGGAGAACCATGAGAGGGGCTGAGCGGAGCCAAGGAAGGTTCCGGCACCGGCCGCTGGGCTTCAGAGCAGCTGGTGGAAGCATCAGGCGGGGGAGCCAGCGCTCGGTGTTCCCGGTCGAGGAAACCCCCATGTGCGGGCCTGGAGGAAGCTCATAAAAGCGACTGGTTCTAAGTTGGAAAGTGGGGAGGGAAATGGCCTGAGCGATGCAGGACAGGAGGAGAGAGGGCTTTGCAGGCAGCCCTTTGGCTCCACCTCTCCCAGGGCACCACATCTGGGGTCTCCAGTGACCACAGGACAGGGGATGGAGGGTCTGTTCTGTTCTGCCTCTCCCGAGATCAACAGCCAGGAACTTGAGATAAGCTCTCCTGGGCCAAGAAGCCTGGACCAGCAGGCCCTTGAAGGGGCCTGGACGTCAGAAGGCGATGAAGCTGGCGGAAGGAAGGGGCCTTGGGGTCTCACACTCGGTGTAGAAGGGGAGACAGTTCTGCCCGGGGGGTTGCATGAGAAGGAGCACTGGTCTTAGCAACCAGGAGGCATGGTCTGCAGTCACAGAATGCCCACCAAGAGGCCTGGGACCTGGGGAGTTAGGGTCCCTGGACATGGAAGTGCTGGGGTTAGGCGGCTGCAGGGCTGGTTGACGGAGCAGCTCAGTGGCACCTCCAAGGCTGGGGTTCTTTCCCTTTTTCCACGCTGCCATCCTCGGCCCCGGGCAGCCCCAGGCATCACATCTTACGCACCAATGTCCTGTGGCAGAAGAGCACTAGATCTTTCTGAGGATTGCTTTAAGAGGTAAGACCCTTTCCCAGAACGCCCCTCCACCCCCTCTCTGGCAGAATTCCCCTCATGGCCCTTCCTACCCCAGTCACAAGGAAGAAGAGCAGAATCGCCATGACGGGCTTAAAGTAAGGACGAGTCCCCTCTTGGCCCGCCCTGTCTGCTGGTCCCGTCACGGCAGGCGGGCCAGCTCTCTGTGGACCCTGAGGGACATCAGCCAGGCCAGCTTGACCTTGTCCTAACGCCCAAGCTGTGGACCTTCTGCCTCCTCCCGCCTTGGGCTGCCCTGTCCAGGAGAGAGCAGGGTGCCACAGGATGCCACTCGGTACCCAGGCACGAGCAACCTGGAGGTGGGGGGCGTCAATGCCCCACTGTGAGACTTGGACCTGTGGGAGCAGAGCTGGTGGATAAAGTCTTCCTTCTCTCTCCCTGGAGTGACTGTCCTAAGACCAGGCGTGAGCCTTCCTGGATCCTGTCTCCTCCCCTGTCCTTCACGTCTGCCCTGTGGGGTTGCACACCACACGCAATGGTAGCACGTGGCCCTTTGCCTCGAGCTAAGACCGCCACACTCCCTGAGCCATGGACGGCACGGAGAAGGCTGCGCTCCAAGGAAAATCAGCGACAAGAAAGAGACACATGGGCAGGTGACTAGCAGCATCCACTGGAACAGTTTGGTTAATGAGCTTGAAATCCTCAAGATGGGAAGAAGGTAGGGGAAAGCCTTATCTGAGTAATACCCTAGGGGAAAAAAGCTCTGGGCCAAGGCGGTTTTGTGAGAGTTCTTTCAAACATTCTAGAATTCTTATTAGACTTCTATTATACTAGAATTCTTTATTCCCAGGCTATGTAAATGGTTCCAAACCACAAAAGGAGAGCAAGCTTTTCAATGCATTTTATGGAACTAATGATCCTTATGTCAAAATCAAACAAATAGAAAATAAAAGCTAGCATAGGAGTGCTTCTAGGGGTCAAACACTGTTGAAAAACCAGGTAAAGTGATCATCGTCCATCTTACCTAAGGGAAACTGAGGCACAGAAAGGTTAAACACACACAGCTGATGCAAGTCAAAAGCAGAGTTTAAGCCTGGAGGGCACATGCCAGAGCCTGTGGCCTTAATTTCTACAAAGCATTGTCTTACAACAAATAGCCTCACTTATGAATTTAGACAGAAAAATCCCAGAGAAAAAGGGTAAGAAATCAAATGAGTAGCACGTGAAATGATTAACACGCCAGAACCAAGTAGGGTACGTCCGGGGATGTGAGGGGCGTGTTTACATCTTTATAAATTAAACAGAGTTGTCATTAAATAATGGCTTGATATAAAATTGCATTTGTTAGGTAATTGTCACGTGGAACAAAAAGCTGCAGCAAAAACCCATTTCTCACCCCATCCCTGGCTTTCCCCCTCCGAGGGACCCTCCCTCCTGGCGTTCTGTGTACCGTTCCCATGGTTCTGTACAGCCTTACTCACGTTCTTATCCCTCTGTATGTTTAGATTGGCGTGCTTTTGAAATTTATGAGTGGACTCTTACTCTGTGTGTTTCTCTTCCTCCTGCATTTTTGGCCCAGCGTTTTATTTCTGAGAGTCATCTGTTTGGTGGAGTGCAACTTTGCTCTGGGACAATATTCCGTTACACGAATATAATCCGTGTTCTGTGCCCATTCCGCTGGCTATCTGGATGACTTTTGGTAACGTGTCATTGTGAATGGCACTGCTGCGAGCACTCGTGTGTGCATCCTGGAGCGGCCCTGCAGCTCACCATCTGGTGCACATGCATGCGGACTTGCAGGGTCAGAGGACGCCCGCTGTACAACCTTACACCATGATGCTCCATTGTTCCCCGAACCCTTGAGCCAGTTTACGTTCCCAGGAGTAGGTAGGAGAGTGCTTGCCGTTTCACGTCCTTGCCAAACTTGGTATTACGGTGATTTTTTATTTTTACCAGCATGGTACGTGTGGAAGCGTATAATTTGGATTTCGTTTGCGTTTCCTCGTCACCAATGACGTTGAACGTCTTTTCACATGCTTATTGACCGTTCAGGATTCCTCTTTTGTAGAGTGCCTATTTCAAGTCTTTTGACCATTTTTTGATATATTTTTGTATTTTCATTGATTTATAGAAATTCCTTGTAAATTTCGGGCACTAGTACTCTTCTGGTGAGATGAGGGAGATGCAGAGTTTCTTCGTCAGAGGCTGTTTCTTCCCTCCTTTTCTGTTTAATGAGCAGAAGTCCCGAATTTCGATGCTGCCTGTGAAACGCAGCTTTCCCTCATGGTGTTCGCTGCTTGGTCTGGTTTAAGAAACCCTCCCAATCCTGAAGTCATAAATATATTGTCCTGTATTATCTTCTAAGTGTTGTACAATTTCGCCTTTCAATTTAGATCTTTAATCAACCTGTAATTAATTTTTCTGCTCAGTGTAAGGTGTGTGGGGGGGAGAGTACCATTTATTTTGTTTCTTTACTTTTATATGGGGAGCCAACTATCCTTGGATAATTCATTTAAAAGCCCGTTCTCTCCTCCCTTGGTCTGCCTTGCTGTCTTCTCCACGAACCGAGTTTCCAAACGCTTAGGTTCTATGTGTGAGATCCCTGTCCTGCTCCGCTGGCCCTTCTGTTTATTCCTGCAGAGTAACATGACAAGACTTAGCTACTTTAGTTTAATAATAATTCTGAGATCTGGAAAGTCGAATTCTCCCACAAAGTTGTTCCTTATCAGGAGTGTCTTTGCTGTTTATGCTCCTTGATCTTCTATATAAATATTCAGATATGAAGCTTTTCGGCTTGCACACACACACACACACACATACTTGGGAGTTTTATTGGAATCACATCGTCCACAGATAAACTAGGGAAGAATTGACACAAGACTCTATCATTCCTAAACACATCTCTTCATTTACTTGGATTCTCTTTAAAGTCTCTTAATAAAATTTACAATTTTCTCCAGAAAAAGTATTACACATGCATTACTAGATTCATTTCTAAGTATTTTATATTTTAAGTGCTATTATTAGTAGTAACTTTTAACAATATTTTTATTAAAGTGTAATTAAACACTGTAAAATGCAAAAGTCTTTAGGGTACCTCTCAATGAATTATACGATTGCACCCATTTTTTTGTACAAAACATTTATAGAAGCTTTATTCGTAGTAGCCCCAAACTGGAAACAGCGCAAATACCCGCTAAGGGGGAAGGAATAAGCAGATGGAGGTGTGTTCATAAATGGAATACTTTCCAGGAAGAAAACAGAACAAACTACTGACGTCACAGCAGCACAGAGGGATCTCAGAACCCATTTCTCTCGACTGGTCACCCAGGAGTGAGGGCTGCGTCTTCTCAGGTCTGGATTAGGATGGCGGGGGTGGATTTGCATCTCTTTATGGATTATATTTGCACTTCTCTGGTGACTAATGATGGTGAGCATCTTTTCATATGCTTATTGGCTATGTGGTCACTTTTATTAGGAAGTTTGGTCAATTATTTTCTCAGTTTTTAAACTTGGGCTGTTTATCTTTTTATGAATGAGTTGTATGAGTTCTTCATATCTTCTGGTCTAAATTCTTTGCGGTCCTTGCAAGGAAAGATATTCTTTCCATCTCTGTCAATTGCCTTTTCACTTTCCTACAGCGTTTTTTGAACGCTGGAGGTCTTAAATTTTGATAAAATCCAAGATATCAATTACTAGTTTTACGGTCGGTGCCTTTCACGTCTTGTTCAAGCGATCGTTGCCGACCCCTCGGTCATGAAGATGTTCTCTTTTGTAGTGTCAGCTTTCATGATTAGGTTTACAATCCACCTCAAATTAATGTTTGTTCACATAGAAGTCAGGGTTGTTTTCTTCTGTGTCAACAGCCACTTACTTCAACACCATTTGTTGAAAAGAATTTCATTCGCCCAACTAAATTCAGATGGTGCCTTTGTGCATCTATTTGTAGATTCTCTATTTTGTTCCATTGACCTGTTTCTTCTTTCACCAAAATCATACCATCCAAAGGACCATTAATGTTATGATGGGTCTTGAAATTTGGGAGCGTAAATTCTCCAATGTTTTCTTCCTCTCCAAAATTATTTTGGCCATTTATTCTAAGCCCCTTGCATTTCCATTTAAACTTTAGAATCAACTTACAAATCTCCATAAAAATTTTTTTGTTAGTTCATTTTCCTCCTGTATCAACTGTTCAGTTAAATGGGTACTTTAACTGAATTCTTGATTGATTACAGCCTTTCAAGCACATTATAGTCAAAATGCTAAAAATCACAAATAAAATCTTAAAAACAGCCTGAGTGCCAGAGGTGAGGAAGAATATTATCTTCCAGGGAACGACGGTGAGCAAGATCACCGGCTTTTCCACAAAACTGTGGAAACCGGCAGACAGTGGAATGGCATCTTTAAAGTGCTTAAAGGAAAATGTGCCAATATAGGATTCTATAGCCAGTGAAAATATCTTTCACAAATTGAAATGAAATAAAGAAGTTTTCATAAAATAAAAAGAAAGCTTACAGAACTGGTCACTGGCATGCATACACCATAAGAAATAGTGAAGGGAGTTCTTCTGGCTGGAGGAAAATAGTCCCAAATGGAATGAGAGGACTGCAGGAAGAAATGAAGAGGGCCCCCAAGGTACAATGTGGGTAGATAGCAATGAATATTGATCGTTTAAGACAATATCAATGGTAACGTCTTCTTGGTATTACAACACAGGTGAAAGCAAAATATATGACCACAGCAGCCAGGGGACGTGGGGACGCAAACAGGATTAAACTGGTCTAAAATTCTTGCATTTTGGGGGTAAATTATTCCAGTAAAGTTGTTTTTGTCTTAAAATCTGTTTATCAGATATTAACACAACTCGGTCATTGTTTTGTTCATATGTGCTTGTCTGCTAACTGTCATGCTGTGCTATTAACTTTTCTTTATCCTTAGTTTTTAGATATATGTCTTTTAAACAGTTTATAGTGGAATTTTTAAAAAATATAGTTTGGTAATTTTTATCTTTTAATAGAGTTAATCATTGATATGTGGATTTATTTCCGCCGTTTATTTGTACTTTTTATTTATTTTGTCTCTTTTGTTTCTTTTTCTTCTCTTCTACTTTCTTCCAGTTTATTGAATTTTTTTCCAATTTTTGCCTTTATAGTCATACACACTATTTCTACAACTAGTACCTTAGACATTTTAACATACACATTGGACTTATCAAAATTCAGTCAATCAATATATTTACCCTACTCCCAAACAATAAAGGTTTAAAACACTTTAACTCAAACTGCTCCCTCCTGACCTTTCTATTATTGTCATTTTTAAAACTCTATAAGGTATTTTACTGGGTTGCATGGTCAGTGTCTACTCGCCTTTGCCACGCACGTACCAGTTTCTTTGGTCACTATTTCTCCTTGCACCTCCTCTCCCTGCTGAACTTACTTTCCTTCTCCCTGACGTACATCCTCTAGAATTTCCTCCAGGGGAGATTCATTGGTAGAAACATTTTGGTTTGTCTAAAAATGTTTTTGTTTTCTCCTTAATTTGAAAGATATTTCCTTTGGGTATCCACTCTTAAAGCAGATAATTATTTTTTGCCCAACAAGTCATGGTTCCACTCTCTTCTGGCTTCCACCATTGATGTTGACAAGGTAGGTTCAGTGTGACTGTCATTCCTTTGTGGGAAATCTGTCTTTTCTATTTGGGACCTTTAAGACCTTCTCTTATTCTTTGGGACTCTGTGTTTTCACCCTTCTGTCTCTGGGTGTGGAGTGGTTTTTATCTGTCCTGCTTTGGATTTGATGGGTTTCATGATCATGAAGATTGGTGTCTTTTATCGCTCCTTAGAATTCTTGGCCATTATTTCACCAAATATTGCCTTTTCTCCCTATGATTAGATGTGAGTTAAACCTCCACACTCTATTCCCATAATCCTTTATCCCTCTTGTATCTTCTGCTGCGTTTCTCTCTGAGCTGGATGCAGGGTAATTTCTACAGCTCTGTCTCCACATCTATTGATTTTCTGTTTAATTGTGTCTAATCTGTGGTTTAAATCCATTCATTGGTTTTTAATTTTGGTTAAAATGATTTTCAGTTTTAGTGATTATATTTGGCTCTTTTTCAAATTTGCTTGGTCAGGTTTTTTTCATACTATCTTGCTCCTTACTTTATATTTCAATTTCAATCCATATTTCAATCTCCTCTTTTATTTCTTTAAATACATTAAACATACTTATGTTCTTGTCTAATACTTCCACTATGTGAGGTCTTGTGTGTCTCGTTCCTCCAGCTGTTGCATTTTGAAGCAGGGCCCTGTTTCCTTGGGCATAATGTGATTTTGACTGTAGACCCTAAGCCTTTGAAGCGGGTTTATTTGAGGAATTCTTTGAGGCCTGATTTAAAGGTAAATTTCCCCAGAGAGGGTTTACATTCACTTCTGTCAAGTACTTCAAAGTGTTGCCAACCCATGAGCACTCTGGACTAAATTTTCAGGTTGAGGCTCTTCGGACCACCCAGGTTGTGTGGACTCGAGCTGCAGACCGCGTGAGGGCTGGCTTGTGGTTACAAATTCTCAGGGAGAAGTTTTTCTCCCCTCAGTGCCAAATTCTCCATCGATGGCTTTCCTGGCTGCCCCAGGGTATGTCAGGGGTGTGTCTAACCACCCTGGGAGTCTTTGGAATTGCAGAAACGGCTCTGTTAGAATCTCCTCGTTGGACAGGCTGTGGCCTCTCACTGTCCTCTGACCCCTGGCAGGCCACGAATGAAGAAGGTGACATTCACGTAAGGTCGCCATGGTCAAGGCCCCTTCTGGTACAGAGGCTCCCACTTGTGCTGAGTCGCTTGGCTTCAGACAATCCCCACTTTCTTCCCAAAGGGGCACTTGGACAAAGTGATTCTAAAATTAATTTTGAAGAATAAACGGGTGGGAATCGTAGCCAAGGCCTTTTTGGAAAAATAATAGTGAGTCATGACATACACTGTCCCGCATTGTGATGGTTGATTGTCTGTGTCAACTTGACTGGGCTGAGGGATGCCCAGAGAGCTGTTGAAACACTATTTCTGGGTGTGTCTGTGAGGATGTTTCTGGAAGAGATTAGCGCTTGAATTGGTGGACCGAGTAAAGAAGATGCTCTCACCATTCAGGGGCCCAAATGGCAGAAAAGGTGGAGGACGTGGATTTGCTCTCTGCTTGAGCTGGGACGTCCGCCTTCCCCTGCCCTCGGACGTCAGCATCCTGGTTCTCATATCTTCAGACTCAGACTGGGATTTACACCGTCAGCCCCTCCATCCTAGGGCCTTTGGGCTTGGACAGAAGTTCCCACCAGCCCTCCTGGTTCTGCAGCTTGCAGACAGCAGATCCCGGGACTGCATGGACTCCATAGTCATGCAGGCCAGGTCCTGTAATAAATCTCCTCTCCTATAGCTATGTATATCCCATTGGTTTTGTTTCTCTGGAGAACTCTGACTAATGCGCATATTAAAGCAGGATATAAAGCCTCGGTAGTTTTAAAAGTTTGGCACAAGCTCATGTCACAAGCAGAGATCAGAAAAAGTGAATAAAAGGTCTGGAAATAGACCCCCTAGTCGCAGCATGTCAAATCAGCAGCGACAGAAAGAATTCTTCAACAAAGAGCCCGTGGTTGGATTATTGGTTTGTTGTTTAGAAAAATGGTCAGTTAGGGCTCTGTCTTACACCAAAACAGAGTCCGGATAAATTAAAGAGTCAGATGTAAAAAGTGAAAACGTAGAACAATATTAAAAGTAGAGGATAATGTTTATACACTCTCCAGGTGGGAAAGACATGAGTAAGCATAAAAAGCAAAGGAAGAAAATATAAAACAAAATAAGAAAATATTTAAACTTCTATTAATCAAAGACCATGGTGACTCAAAGTGAAAGGCAAGCCGGGGAAAATATATGGAAATTATGCCAGAGACAAAGATTCGTGTTTTTGCCTTTAAAGAACTATTATGGATTAATAAAGCAAAGGCTTAAAATGATGTGAAAAGAAATTTTAGACCAAAAATGCTCAACAAGCTTTTGAACTAAACATCCGGGTTCACAAGAAATCAAAGAAATGTACATTAAAAGAGCACAGCTTCCAGATTCATTCAGATTTTTTCAGTGATTAAGCCTTGGGTGGATGGGTGTTTCCCATCCTGGTGGTAAGTTGACCTGTGATTTTTGGAGGACAATTTGGCATTGTGCAACAGGAGCAATAAAAGGATTCCAACACTTTGATCCAGCAATTCCCCTTGTGGAAGTGTATCCCAAAGATAGCAAGCATAGATAAATATGTGACAACGTGATTGTCGCTAGCAAAATGGTAAAACCACAAAATCAGTATCCAAAAATAGAAACTCACTAAACATATTATGGTGTATCCAAAGAATATGACATGATGAATCAAATATTAAAAAAAGGCTTTGGACAAAGACAACACCATGGACAAAGATAGCGTCAAAAAATGGTGCTGGAACAATGGACATTGACACGCAAAAAGATGAATCTAGACACAGATCTTACAGATCTTGACAAAAAGTAACTCAAAATGAGTCGTAGACCTAAATGTAAAATGTGAAACTATAAAACTCCTAGAAGATAGCATAGGAGAAAATCTGGATGACCTTGAGATGGCAATGACTTTTTAGATACACCACCAAAGGCACAATCCGTGAAAGAAATAATTGATAAGCTGGACTTGACTAAAATTAAAAACCTGCTCTGCAAAAGACAATGTCAAGAGAATGAGAAGACAAGCCACAGACTGGGAGAAAATATTTGCAAAAGACACATCTGATAGAGGGCTGTCATCCAAAATGTACAAAGAACCTTGAAACTCAACAATCAGAAAATGAACAACCTGATTAAAAATGAGCAAAAGTCATGAACAGAGAGCTCAGCAAAGAAGATACACAGATGGCAAATAAGCCCTGAAAAGATGCTCCACATCACATGTCCTCAGGGAAACGCAAATTAAAACAACAATGAGCTACCACTACACACCTATTAGACTGGCCAAAATCAAAAACACTGACAACACCAAATGCTGACAAGAATGTGGAGCAATAGGAGCTCTCACGCATTGCCAGTGGAATGCAACATGCCACTTTGGAAGACCCTGGCAGTTTCTTCCAAAACTAAACATCGTCTCCCCGTATCATCCAGCCATTGTTGTTCCCTGGTATTTACCCAAATGAGTTTAAAACCTTTGTCCACACAAAAACCTGCACACAATGCTTCCAGCAGCCTTTTTCATAATTGGCAACACTTGGAAGCAACCAAGATGCCCTTCGCCAAGGGAATGGATAAACAAACTGGTCCCTCCAAACAATGGAGTAACATTCAGCACTAAGAAGAAACGAGGTATTGAGCCCTGAAAAGACATGGAGGAAACTTAAATGCGTATGACCGAGTCAAAGAAGCCAACCTGAAAGCCCACAGACTGTACGATTTTAACTATACAACATTCTGGAAAAGGGAAAATTATGCCGACACTAAAAAGATCAGGGGTTGCCGGGGGTGGGTGTGGGTGGGGGGTGAGCAGGCGGCACAGAGGACCTTTAGGGCAGTGAAACTACTCTGTACTCGACCTCCACGATGGAGACGTGTCATGGTGTGTTTGTCCAAACCCATAGAAGCAACCACACCGAGAGAGGTCCCTGACGTAAACTGTGGCCTTTGGGTGGTCATGACGTGTCGCTGTGGGTCCACCCGCTGTAACAAATTATCACTCTGCTGGGAGACGTGGGCAACGGGGCAGGTTGGAGGTGGGGAGCGGAGTAGGAGGGTTGTGGGCAACGTCTGTTCTTCCCACTCAGTTTTGCTATGAACCTAAAACTGCTCTGAAAAAACAAAGCTTATTAAAAAAATTTTTTTTAAAAAAACAGGCTTTGAGGACGATTTAGCTCAGGGAAAATGCCCACGTGTAATCTGAAGCGACAGAAGCACTGTTCCAAACTAGGAGTGGGACGGGCTGGAGCCATTCGACAACACTTACCGCGGCAGCGTATGGTGCACCCAGCACAGAGGACCCCTATTTAGTTTACGTGTGAGTGTGTGTGTGTGAGAGATGAATCATGTTTGAGAATGAAACTGAAATGGAGTGCGAATGAATGAAATTTGAATTCCGGGACAAGCTCAACGCAAATTCCACCTCCTAGAAATAGCTTAGCCCCAGACAAGAGATCTAACCTTTCTCTGCAACATGGTAGCTCTGGGGAAGGAAGGTGATGAAAAGCCCTTCCTTCGGAGGGCTGCCTGTCGGGAGGGAGGCGCTAACATGCTGCCCTTTGGCAGGGTCCTGCAAGCTATGAAGTGCCGTCCACTTGCTCTTCCTAATTTCAGGTGCAAATCACTTTGGCTCAGTGAGTATCCACAATGGACACCAACACCACACAAACCCTTCCGAGGGACCCGGACCTGGGGAGGGAGCATGGGGGACGCCAAGAAGGTGTGAAAAGTAATAAAAGAAATCTCCACTCAAATTGGAGTTGGGAAGGCCTGCGGAGGGAGCTCGCGTGCTCTACCACCCCAGTCAGTTACTGACCCCGACAGTTAGAAGCATCAGTTACCGACCCCGACAGGAAGAGACACACCTTGCATTCCCAAGCATGAAGTCCAACTACTTTACTGCTCCAGCAGAAGGAAGATTTCCTCCTTGCCCAGCGACCAGCCCAGCCAACGGAGAAAACCACAGCTCAGCCAATGAGATGCTGTTGCCACCTGAACTTTTACGACTTTCCTCCAATGAACTTTCATGTTTTCCTTGCTGATGACTTCCTTTCGCTGTGCTGGCTTCCTTGCTATAAAAGGCTTCCATGTGGCCTCACCCATCAGCACATCTCTGCTTGCAGATGCATTACTCCTGGATCCGTGAATCATTTAACAAAGCCGACTAGATCTTTTTTAACAGAGGGAAGTCACGAGGCGAAGGAGTTATGGAGAAGGAGGGGGAGAGAGAAGACACACTTCCGCTGAACTTTCTCTCTCCTCTGTCTCTCCCCTTTCTCTGCCTCCCTCCCTGCTTCCTTCCTCCCTCCTTCTCTCCTTCTCTACCCAGCCCCAGTGTCTACCCTATGCATATAAAACAAGCTTGGCTCAGGGTCTCAAGGAACATCTCCTGGGGAAGACGGCCTTTCTCCCCTGGGGTGCCCATCACCTCCGTGGAGGTGAGCCCCTTTGTACCACCACACAGCAGAATCCCGGCCGTGCTCAGTTCCCACAGGGAAGCTCTTCCCCATTGCCTCCCTCGGGTCGGTCCCTCCCCCGTGGCCCTCCGCGCTCAGGAACAGCAGCTGGCCGGTTGTGGCCTGCACAATGGCGGCCCTGTGGCTCCTCAGATGGCTCCGAGGCCCAAGGCAACTGATGCTTCTCTGTGGCCTTTATCTCTCATTACTCTGCTCTCGGGCAGAGGTGACGCCCACTTCAGATAAAAGGCTTCATGGAAGCACTGTGTTTTCACTGGCATGGGGAAGTTAAATCGTAATTAGCTAGACAGGAGCACCTCATCTCTTTCCCAGCTCTGCCAGCACACAGGGTCCGCACGGTGCGTCCTCCCAGGGGCCCTCCTTGCTGGGAGACGGCAGTGATGTCCGTAGCTAGAACAAGGGGTCGACCCAGCTCACCTACGCTCCAGCCTCTACTTTCTTTCTCCAAGAAGAAAAGGGACAGTGATGAAAAGAAGAGATAATCCACGGTCTTTGTCAGCAAATGGCAATATTATGAACTATGAGCTGTCCTGTGGGTTCAGATAACTCCTGGGCTTGTGAAATAAAATCCGCCTAAGCGAATTGACAAAGAGCCAGCTGAAATGCCGAGAGTTATTCAAGCTATTTGCCATCACTTCCTCCCCTGTGGGGACGGTGCTTCATCCGGGAAGAATGTGGCGCATGTTTTCCCAGCTCCCTTTTAAGGCTGCCACCAAAGGTGGGAGCTGGGGAACCTCTCTGGGGCACAGAGGATTCCTCAGCTCTGGCTTTTCAGAAATTCCATGGGTTGGTCTGGGATGTGAATCACGCTTCGGGTTTGGAAAAAGTTGCAGAGTCAAAGCCGAGGGAGGTTTGGGGCCCATCTGGACGTCGGCGGAGGCACGTAGGGGGGCTGCTCTGGAGGCTGGCCAGGTGGCGTCCCTATCTGCCCCATCTGGGGGGTTTGGGCAGGGGCTTTCAAGCTCTGGATGGGACTTAGTCACAGGTCAACTTTCCCAGAAATCTGGGTTCATCCGGTTAACGGTCTCAAACCACAAACATGGCCGTTGACTCCCGGGTCTACAATTCTCTAAGGAGCTTCAAAGGATTTCTAGGGGTGTCCTGAAATTCCCAGAATAAAACTGTTCCTTAAGCGAGCACACAAAGCCCTGTAGTGAATTATCACACAGAACATTCAGAATGTTGGTGAGAGACCAGAGTTGGGGCACAGGAAAGTCCCCTCTCCAAAGAATTGACAGATGTGCCAGCAACCTAGCTGGGGAGTAAGGCAGCCCTCGAGAGATGAAAAGCCACGTTTTCCTTTTGTAAATAGAGAAATTGAGGCCCAACAGGGAAAAGGGACCCACCTCGGGGTCCCAGAATATCCAACAACACAAACCACGTGACATGCATCACTCTAGAAATTTCCACTATTAAGTTTACTCCTTAAGGACCTTCTGAAGACCTGTATGCATCTTCCAATTTTATAACCAAATGTGCAAGAATTCACATGGAACAAGTTTGGCACTGCCACCCCTCACCCCATGACCTCCCCTTGGTGAGTCTTTACATCTTGCTCTCTTGCACAGCTAGCGTGCACCCTTCAGGAGTATCTTTCTAGAAGGACATGCTGCCACTAGAAGGATGTCTTCCTGTTGCCGTCACACAAGGATGACAACTTGCCTGGCATGGAATTTAGGGTCACAACCTTTATCTTTCAAGTGTCACTCCAGTTGGCATTTCGTGTTGCACAGAAATCTTGAGACCTACTTGATTTCTGCTCCTTTCTAAATAAACTTTTTCCCTCCCCATGAGGACCAAACCCTAAGAAGGGGGTTGAGTGTTTCCTCCAGGAAATTAAGAGCGAATCAGCCCAAAACCCCCCTTAGCTCCCAGGGTCCTGCTTTGGGTCAAGGGCCAGGCTTGGGTCAATCTTGGCATTGTTGTGTCCTTCATTGGGTTTGTGACCTTGAACCATCACTTCACCTTTCTCAGACCCACTTCACTCCTTTCTAATAGGGAGGGACCAGGTCCTCCCTGCGTCTGTTAGTGCAGGCCTGGTTATGCTGAGAAACAAACATCTCCCAACATCTCTATGGTTGAAAACAAGAGACTGCTTCTCGCTCGTGCTGTGGGCCCCTCCTGACACCTTCACTCCGTGATGCTGGCCACTGGAGGCTCCGCCTGGAATACTGCCCATTTCCACCACAGGAAAACGACCAGCCTCCTCTCTTGGTGCCTCTGCTCAGCAGTGAGACGGGACGTTCCCCCTCGGATTTCACTGGCTGGAGCAGGCCATGTGGCCACGCTCAACTCCACAGTGGGAGGAGGTGCTGTCCCCCTGCCAGGCGTGAAAGGAGCTGACGGTGGTGAGTCGTGGGAATGAGTGCCACAGCCCCCCGGAGACGGTGCGAGGAGCAGGGAGACTGAGGGAAACAGGCTCCTCGACACCCGCTGTACACAAATGGCAGCCCAAATGCTTTGCAGGCAGGACCCGCCCCATGGTCGACTCTGATGGGAAGCTGGAAAAGCCCAGATGATGGGTGATGGGTCTCTCTCCACTGCTGGACCCCCAGGTGGAGCCCAGGGTGATGGTGCCTGAGGGTGGCTAGGGGCCAGCGCACATTCCCAAAGAAACACGGGAGCAGGACGTTGACAGGGCGGCCAGGCCAGCCCCGCAGGGCAGCACCCTTCTTGCTGCTGACCTCCCACCCGCCCGAGTGAATTCTGCCTCGCCTCCCTTCACTCACTGTGTGTCAGGGAGCTCACTCTGCCTGGCGTCACTAACAGACACTCCTTTAAAAAGGAAGAATGTTACAACCTGGCAAAAATGGGGTTGTCTGATTTTCTAAGTTCCCGATTCCTTTTGATTTTTTAAACACAACTTGTTTTTACCTGAAGCTCAAGCTGTGACAGAAGTTAGGTGGGACAGCCTGGTTTCCAGTGAAAAGTCCCGTGGAACGGGATGTGGCGTCTCAGTGAACCCCGCCTAAGGCAGCAGGAACTTTATATTCATGTTCCCTCTCTCTCTGGGTCGCTCTGTCTCTCCCTTCTCTCTGTCTCTCTGGCCCTGTGTGTCTCTCTCTGTCTCTGGGTCTCCCGCCCCCTCCCCCATCTCTCACTCAATCTCTCACTCTGTGTCTGTGTCTGTCTTTCTCTCTCCAGCCAGACAACAGCAGCATGACGTAAGCTGAGGCCCAGGCAGCCAGCTTGTGGGTCTGAAGAATCCACGTGTTTTAGGTGTGTTAGGAAAAAACTACACGTTCTTCTCATAGGAACAGGAGCCACCTCTGGGGGTTCACCCTCACCCTGGAACAGAGCACCCAGACCCCCGAACTTCCAAGCCGGGCGCCCTGGGATCTCCAGCCCCCTTGGAGCCCAGAGACCTCCTTGCTCATGGAAAACGGACTCTCCCATCCAGGCAGCCCTGGTAACAAGCTGGCAGTGTCCGCTGGAGACAGCGGGCTAATGACAACTGCAGACTCTGCTGGAACCACCCGTCTGGGCACCAACAGATGGAACAACCTCCTGTCTCCAGGCCGTCATGTTCGCTGCGATGCCCTCCAGCTCTGCCTGCTGGAGACACGTGGGGGCCGCTCACCCCCCACATGGGCTGTGACTCAGAGCGGCCATGTCCTGAATCCCACAGCAAACAAGCCCTCGGCCGCTCCCATCCAACGGGGGCCGTCTCTGGCACCAGAGAACCCAAAGGCACAGGTGTCCTTCTGTGGTCTGGGCAGAGCGTGGGCCTGATGCAAGTTTCCAGCGCCATGCGTGGCCTTTCTAGCTGGCAGTGTGCAGAGCCCATCTTGGCCGTGGGAACCGTCAGTGCTCCCGGCCTGAGACGCGAGTGTGGTTCGCCCTTCACGTGACATGGGCACAGGGAGGCTGGAG
The DNA here is from genome assembly GCF_041296235.1 of Equus asinus. Taxonomy (NCBI): domain Eukaryota; kingdom Metazoa; phylum Chordata; class Mammalia; order Perissodactyla; family Equidae; genus Equus; species Equus asinus. Next base: position 12,486,555 of record NC_091799.1, read on the forward strand.
TCAAACAGGATTACGGCTGTGTATTTCTTTGGATCTCGGCTTTGTTGAGTAGGTTTTCGGGGCTGAAAAGTGTGAGGTGGAAGGGAAAAAAAGGAGGAAAATCATTGCAGCTTTTACACAAATGCACGACGAAAGAAATTGCAGGTTTCCCTCCCTGGCGTGATGAGGAAAAGATAGAGGAAAGGAAGACTCGCTGATCCGAAGGCAGGCTGAGACTCCAGGGTGCGGTTGGGGAGGGACGTGTTCTGGGTCTGCCCCAAAGAGAAACCTGGGACACGAGGGGGTGAGAGGCAGGTACGTCCCGGAAGACGCAGAGCAGCCAAATCCGCACACTTGGCAAGTCGGACACTCATCCTCAACTCCTCCAAGATGGCAGAGCTGGGGCTTTAGCATGAGGAGAGACCACAGACGAGAAACTGGTCTCGTTTTACAGATGGGGAAACTGAGGCACACGTGGGGAATTGCTTGTACCAGGCTCCGGTTCTGTCTGGTTTCCTGATTCTTAGTCTAGAACTTTCCCTTTAAATCTTAGCCTACTGGGGAAAGAGAAAAGGGCCGTGGGACAAGCACGCAGCTTTCTTGCAGCAACTGAGGTTGAGACTAAGAGTGGCCTGCACTGTGGTCACCACAACTACCGTGTCGGTCAGCTCGGGCTGCTGTGACAGAACGCCACAGCCCGGGGCCTTAGACAGCGCACATTTGCTCCTCCCGTTCTGGAGGCTGGAAGGCCACAGCAAGGCGCCAGCGTGTTGGGCTCTGGACGAGGCCTCCTCCTGGTTTGTGGGTGGCCACCTCTCACTGTGTCCTCAGATGGTGGGCAGAGGGCGAGCTCTGGTCTCCCTTCCTCTTCCTCCAAGGTCACCAACCCCACCAGGGGTGCTCCACCTCCAGGACCTCATCTAAATCTAATTACCTCCCAAAGGTGCAACACCCAAATGCCATCACGTTGGGGTTTAGGGCTTCAACACATGAAATTGGAGGGGACGCAAACATTCAGTCCATAACCCCATCCTTGGCCCTCCCATGCTCCTGGATGGAAATGGCAGGGGGACTATTGAAGAGGTGCAGGCAGTCACTGCACAACTCAAGGGGCACCAGTCACATCATGGTCTACAGAAAGATCCCTGGAGTCATGCAGTGCACAACCTGCACAACCATCCACAGTGAACCTGAGTCTGGCATACACTGGTCACTTTTGGCCCTGCATTAGTGTTCTCCCCCTGCTAGTGGGGTCTCCCTTAATAAACAGGCGATACTTTACAATGTTAATCCAGGAAAATGCTACAGCCCAGGCGCAGGAGCCCAGGAGCCCTGGAGAAGACAGACCTGCCCACCAAACATGGGCCTGGCGCCACTTCGCACACTCTTAGGTTCCTTATCTGATTTACCCCAGCCCGTCAGGCAGGCATTGCTGTCCTTGGTTTACAGATGGGCAAAACTGGGGCAAAAGGCGAGACCATGGTGAGAACACTAGAATCTACGCTCCTGGTGTGCCTGGCTCGCAGCCGAAGCGCGGCCCCAGGCCCTGCAGCCTCCGTCTGCTGAGAACTGGGGCCAGAGGTCCAGAAAGAGCATCAGCTCTTCCCAAACAAGCGATGGTTGAGCGGGGGCTGTGCACACACCCACGTCACTCAGCAGGGCCCCCTGAGCTCCGTGCCACTGGCCTCAAGTGATGCAGCCACAATAAGTCCAGGGGGCTGGCGCCCAGCAAGCACTTGCCGTCGGCCGGGACTCAGCTGCACGGTTTGTACCAGCGGCGCATTGAGCCTCATATCAGCCAGGTTCAGCCGGAGACACAGAACCAGCAGGAGACTTGGAGTCATGGTGAGGAGTTGGCCCACGGGATGAGGATGCCAGCTAGGCAACTGGGAAATCTACCGGACAGGGCCAGGGGGCAAACTGGACAGTGGGGCGGGCTTGCTGCTTTTTCAGAGAAGCCTCTGCTCTGGGTGGGCCAGGCCCCCTAGATTGAAGGATAATCTCCCTCGTTTAAGGCCAACTGATTATGATTTAATCACATCTGCAAAATACCTCCACGGCAACACCTCGACTAGGGTGCGAGGGAACCCTGGGCTCCAGGGCCTTGCCAAGTGGACCCAGGAAACCCTGTCCTGATGTCACCTGCAGCTGATGGGGGACAGAACAGAGACGCAGACAAGCAGCTTTGCTAAGGTCAAATGGCTGGTGCGTGGCTGCACGGGCATGTGAACCCAGGCCCGCCTGAAGCTGGGCATTGCATCGTCTCAGCTTAACCCTGCCTCCATGGTGCTGAGCCAGCCGTGGGGCAGCCCTCAGGCACCCTCCCTGAGGTCCACTCCCCCAGGATGTCCCCACCCTGTGCACCCTCCAGGCGGACAGCCCATCTCTCAACAGGAAGGGTGCAGCATACAAAGATGGGTGAGACAGACACGCACCGGTCCTGGGAAACCGCCACGCTGGGCACCAGACGGTCTCTGACAAGTCACACGTTCACAGATGCCCCAGGATGCAGGACAATGGGGACCCGATGGGCAGGAGGTGAGGGGAGCCTTCCTGGAAAGTGACCTGAAGCCGAGTTCAGGATGACGAGTGAGAGTTAAACCCGCCAACAATGGAGGAGAGAGCCGGGCGCTCGCTCTCGCCCTTGAGAGAGGAACCCCTCACGTAATGCTCAAGGCAGGGAGTCCCAGGATTTCGGAACCTTGCGGGACAAGCACAGCCGCCTGGGAGGGTGACGTGGTGGGAGCGGGCGCAGTGGTGGGGTTCAGACTTAACTCCTTGGGCACGCATGGTGCTCAGCGAATTGATCAACCGAGCCTGTCCTTTCTGGGGTGCAGGGTGCATGGGCTGAAGCAGGTGTGTGCTGGGGGCCAGGCTGGGGCCCCACAGGGAAGACAGAGGGATGATGGATCCTGGGCTCCTGCACGGAGCATCCTCTGAGATGGGCCTCGCTGGTGCCCCTCCCCTGTGCACCCCATGTCCACAGAGGGCGCTCCTCGTGACTCCTGGGGGCCGGTGCTGTATTATTGGAGGATTAAATCCAGGTCTGGAGGTCCCCCCGCTTCCTCCACACCCCACCATCCTTCCTGCCCTTGCTGGGTCCCCCACCATCCAGCAGATGAGGTCTCTGTGGCCACTGCTTGGCTGGACTAGATGGGTGATGCCTTCACGCCTCCTGTGGAGGAAGAAGTGTCGCTCTGTGCCCTGTGCTGCATGGGGAGGGTCTTTCCTAAGCGCTGCCCCGAAGGGCACGGGCTCACAGCACAGCTGCCCTGACTGGAGAGGCGGCTGCCCCCAAGACTTGTGCACGCATCGGACCAGGCTCCCAGCAGCAGAGCATGGTCCAAGTTGGGAGTCAACCCCCGCAGGACGAGGAGAAGATTTCTGATGCCTAACACCTCCCCCACCATGAAATTACCCTAAAGTCAGCATTGGGCCTGGGGATGGCCTCTGAGACCACTATGCAAAACAGACCTTGCTGTACAGGCCCACGTGGACCCCACCCCTCTGCGATAAACCCAGGGACGCCCTAGGGGACTCTAGAGAGCAGGGCGGGCATGTTCCAAGCACGGCACGTACGTGCCTGGCACTCAAGAGATGCTTCTTGAATATGTGCTGAATGAAAGACTGAGTCCTCACGAGGCTCCTTCGACGCCCTTCGTTGATTCGGTCATTCTACAAATATTTCTGGAGAACGTTTTATATGTTAAATTTTATGCTAAACACTAGGGAAACCAACCTAAAAAGAAGGAGAGACAGAGGGAAGGACAGACAGAGAGAAAGACAGACAGAGACAGAGAGGAAGAAAAGAAGAAGGAAGTGAGGGAGGAGGGACAGTCCCTGGCCGAGACGCTGGCTCTTCTGAGCCTGGAGACAGGACGGAGGACATGAGAGCGTGTGGGGACAGCTTATCACAGTTGCGTCTGGCTGTGTTACTCATCGGACAGCGACTCAGGCGCCCTGTGCCCCAGATGTGGGTGGAGGGTGGGGCCTCAGCTCTGCAGCAGCCGTGCAGACGGCGGCAGTGACTGCAGGGATCAAGCCGGCCAGGACAGAGAAGATGCAGGATCACGGGCAGCAAACGGCGGGGGCTCCAGATGGCGGTGTCGAGGGGAAGGGGCCAGCCAGGCAGAGCGGGGCGGACACATCTCCAGGGGGTCTATGGACGCTGATGATGGGGACGGGGCTTGACTTGAACGTGGATGTCCACCCACAGTCAGGCCTCTCTCAGGCCTGAGAGCAGATGTAAAACAACCCACTTTTTCAGGAGAACCCCCAGGCCCCAGCAGAGGTGGCCGTGGGTGGACTTCAGAGTATCCGGAAGGGGCTTCCAGAACAGATGGGCCAGCTGGCTCTGTGCCTCGCCCGGTACTGTCCACGTGGCATCCGGCAGCCTCATCTGAGCACCCCGAGGCCTGGACCGTGTTGCACAAGCATGGCCTGGGCCTGGGAACCCACGGGGACCCGGAGGCCGGGGGAGGGGGTGCAAGGCCAGCGGGCGGAGGATGTTTGCACAGTGAGTCACGGCAGATGTGGGGCTCCTGTCGCACATTCATCCACAGAGGCAGGAGACGAGCCCGGCCACGGCTGATGCCTCTGCCCCCTCCCTCGGAAGGGAGGCCCTGGGTGGGCAGGGAGGGCGGCCACAGACAAAGCCCGGGAAGCTCTGCCTGTGGCCCAGAGCCAGGCTGAATTAGTGAACATCGAAAATGAAGAAAGTTTTGTTTTGTTCTGGGAACCCAAATCTGTTTGAACACTGGCCACAGATTAGCGGCCCAGGATGACCGCCAGCCCGGCGTCTTGCTGGGCCTGCCTTGAGGAGCAGATATAAATAACTTGCTTTCAGAACATGGGTTCTTCAGCAGCCGAAGGGACACAATTAAAGGGAGCGGAAGGCCAGGCCCCCTGCAATCTCAAGGTCATCGAGTGGCTTTGCGGTTAACGACCAGCACCGGGCTCGTTGAGCGGCGGCCCATGGGCCTCGAGTGCGGTGTCTGGGTGACAGCGCGGGCTCCACTGCGGGGTCCATGACCGCGGATCCAGAGCACGGGAGCTCCATAAATGCCCGGCCAACAGCTCACTCCCACATCGGCGGCACCGGTCCACCAACAGGAAAAAAAACACTCAGAAATCCTCCTGTGGCTAATTCATTCCAGAAGGCACCAGACAGAATATTGCTACTGTAAATAGATTTCTTCATTATCCTGGGGCATTTTTTGGCCAAAAGACTAAGGGGAAAACCAGGAAAGAGTCAGTAAGTGTCTGGGCTCCCTCAGGCCCCCAGCAGGGCTACAGGAGGGAGGCAGGGTGGTGGAGGAGAGTGGCGCATCCTTGCCGTGGGCGTAGTCTGCATCCAGTTCATTGACGGGCCCCCTTGCTTGCCCAGCGTGGGGTCTGGGCTGCGCCTGCGTGAGAACCAAGCTGGGGGAGGCACCACTCACACGTCCTGGAGAGGGTGGACTGGGCAGTGTTTCATGACTGCATGACGGACTAACTTATAGGTGACCGAGTGACAACATGGAGACATTGATGACATGAAAGAAGAGTTTATTAGAGTTTTCAAGAGGAGAGGCCATGCCACGCCACATAGGGCCACCCAGGGACCACCAGGGTCAGCCAGGAGCAGAGGGGGAGGAGAGCAGAGCCAGGGCCATCGCCGTGGGTTCCAAGGGAAGGCTGGGCGTGCAGGGGAGGCCAGGCATGGCGAGCTTGGCACCGGCGGGTTGGAATAGCTCTGGCAGGCTCCGGGCTGCAGGGGTGTCCCTAGCTGTCGGGTACCTGGCCCCGGGGACTCAGGGCAGGGGGAGCCCTGGCCTGTGCGTGACAGTTGGATGGGTTGGGGCTGCAGGCTCTGGATTGGTTGGTCTGTGTATGGAAGGCATGCTTGCAGGCAAGTCGTTTGCCATCTCCAGGAATCAGCTCCCCTCTGGGGAGGGACAGTCTCTCTCCGGCCAGCAAGCATCGTGAGATACAGAGGATAAAAGATGTGATTAAGACAGGCAGATGGACACTTCGGTGGTCCGGCGCTTCTGATCTCCTCCAGAGCTCTCAACACGCCGGCCACTCCCCGGTCCTTGGAATTGCTTCCCCTTGGGCTCGAGCGGTCCTTCCCCTCCTGGAGTCTCCTCCTTGGACGTTCCTCAGAACCTGGTCTTGGGTGACCTTCTGCTTTCACTGCCAGCCCCTGAGTGATGTCCCGAGGACATGCACGGGCTGGTGGGTCCCCAGCCCACCACCTTCTACCCCTTTCCTGAGCTCTGCACCTGGAGAGCCACCTGCCCCACATTTCGCTGGCTGTGTCGATGCCCCAAATCTCTTCTTCCATGTTTTTTCTTCCTGTAGTTTGTGTCTCTGTGAAGAATGAACTCTCTGTCCTCTCCGTCACCAAACCACAGCCCAAGGCCACCCTCATATCTGGTGTCACCCTGTCCACACCACCCCAAACCCATTCATAGCCCCCGTCCACCCTCTTACATCCATGTCAGTCCTCAATTCCAGCAGTGGCTTCTGACCCTGCCTGCTCCCCGGCTCCAGGCTCGGCCCTGCCGGACCCTCCTCCAGCCAGCACCAGCGCCATCTTTCTAGAGCCCCCACCAAACACACAGGCACTTGTACAACCTGAGAGCGAGCGTCTCCTAAATTTTGCGCCCCAGGCATCTTGCTGGCCTCGTCCTAGTCCCAGGCCCTGTAAAAACGTGCTGGCAGCCCTCCATGGCTCTCGGGATCAGTGCGAGCACGTCTCGTACTCTGGCCCAGCTGATGCTCTGGCCCTCGCCTCCCCTTCCCCAGCTCAGTAGAACCACTCTTGGTCCCTGGAGCTCCTCTGGCCGTCTCTGGCCTCTGGGGCTTTGCAAGGCGCCCCTCTGCCCCCCCACGCTCGGCCCCTCCTCTTCTGCGTGGCCAGCTCCGAGTGCTGCTCGGGCCCCAGCCCCCTGGCTCCTCCCTGGCTGAGACGTCCTCTGTGCAGCCCCTCACCACAATTCCCACCACGTTGTAGACATGTGTCTGCTTGTCTGTCTGCCATCCGTTCACCCAGAACCTCGGAGAGTAAATGGTCCCCGGAACACTCTTTGGTGGCAGAGAGGGGGACTGAAGGCAAGTCCAAGGCCCCCAGGGCGGGTCCAGGCTGGAATCCCTTCCAGGAAGCAACCCTGGCGAGAAGTTCAGCTCTTGCTCTCGAGCCCCTTGGAACCACAGCGGTTGGAGAGAGCATTTCATCTGAGCCTTCATTCTACAGAGTGGAAAACGGACGTCTAGAAAGAGGAGAACGTTCCAGAAGAAGTGGTTAATTGGTGGAGGGACCAGGGCTGGGACTCAACCTTTAGAGTCCTGGTGTGGTGTCATCTCGACCCCACTGCCGGGCCCAGCGAGGTCCCTGGGCAGCAAGGCCAGTGCAGACAGAGTGGTCCGCAGGGGAAAGCATCGGCGGTCAGGGGCAGAAGCCACTGGGTCCACCTGAGGGCCATCTGCTGGGGACTTCCTTGTCAGGGAAGGAAGAGGAATAAGAGTAGGGCAGTTTACCATGCACCTACTGTGTGCAATAGGGCCGTTTATCGCACACCTACTATGTGCAGTTGTTTGACCTGCCGTAACCACACAGAAGTGGACTTCCAACCTCCGTGCAGAGACAGGAACCGGACTCAGAAGGTGCCATGTCCATCATGCAACAGCCACAGAGGCCCTGGAGACAGTGCCCCCAATCAGTCTTTGCTGCAATGGGGAGAGTCACCTCTAGAGTATGTGCCTGGCAGCCGGGCCTAGGGTGGCAGCAGGCGGAAGCCCAGGAGGGACGCACAGCATTCCTCCAGTGCCTGCGTCCAAGGCCCTCCCACCCCACCCACCGGCAGCCTAGCGGGAGCAGAGTGCTGTCCTGGGTCTCTGTGTGGGATGACACCTTCAGCAGCCCCACCCTCTAAGCAGGTCCCCCAAGCAGACCCTGCTGCCCAGGCAGCCTCTGTGCTTTGTGGTGCCAAGGATTTCCGGAGACTTCCGAGGTCGGGAGGGAACGTGCCCCCTTGCAGGACCAGCTACAGAATGTGCAGGGCCCAGAGCAAAATGCAAATATGAGCCCTTTACTCAGCAATTATTAACAGTCTCAAGATAGCAGCAGCAGAGCGTTCGACCCAGCGCAGGCCCCTCCCTGCCTGGAGCCAGAGAGCCGGGATGCACTGTGAGTGCCTGGCCTGCCGCCTCGGAGGGAGAAGGGCCGCTCTGTGAGGGGCAGAGGCGGCCAAGACCCTGACAGTCATGCGGCCCCAGCTCTGCCTTGGTTTGAACTCTTCCCCTCCAGCCCCGTCCCTCCCCACAGGCCCGGGCGGGAAGGCCGCGAGCAGCCCCCCAACCGGCCAGCGCCTCCCGATAGCTCGGGGGCCATCTGGAATGCGGTCATAACTGTGTGGGTCCCCTGGAGCTCTGTGCGTGACCCTGAGCACCTTCCCTGGAAGGAAGGAAGGAGGAAAAGAAGGAAGGAAGGAGGAAGGAAGAAAGGAAGGAAGCAAGGAAGGAAGGAAGGGGCCCAGTTGACTCCAGCGCTTTGTACAATGACGATCACCTGAGGGGACGGGAACAGAAAAGGCCACGAAGCCCCGGTTGCTGCCAGCCTTAGGCAAACAGATGCTGGAGTCCCAACCTCGGCCCCACTGACATTCCCGGCTGCCAGTTCTTCGTGGGGATCTGTCCCAGGCGCTGGAGGATGCTCAACAGTATCTCTTGCCTCCCTCTGCTGACCACCAGCACATCCCCCATCATGACAACCCAGTGTCTCTAGACTCGCCTGGTGTCCCCAGGGGGCAGGGCCACCCTAGCGGAGGACCCCTGTCCTAGGGCCTCCCATCCCCCACCATGCAGTGTGGCCTCAGGCAAGTCCAGCGCCACAATGCTGCCTCAGTTTCTTCCTCTGTGAAACCAGAGGGCTCTGAAAAGCCACCCAGGCTGCCTGTCGAACCTGTGGAAAGTTGCTTATCCCGAAAGCTCTCCCGGAGGGTGAGCCGGTCTCCTCGTCGAAGATGTGAATTCACCAGCACAGGGCACACTGGTGCTTGTCACCCCCAGATGCTCCTGTTCGGGCACAGAGAGCAAGGCCGAGAACGTCTCCAGACATTTGGGCTCCTTCTGGTCTTCGGGAGGCACATCCTGAAAACTGGTATTTGCGTGTGTTGCTGATAAGGCACGGACGTTCGTTCCGCAGCGGCCCGTCAGCGCACGCCTGTGCTGACACGCTGCACGCCCCGAAGGAGCGCCAGAGTCTGGCTCTCAAGGGTCAGCCTTGCAGGCGACTCTTTGCTAACAGGTCACTCATCAAATATATCACCCGCCCCCCGTTTCACTTATGTTGGGGTCTTCTTGGAAGTAGGCTCCAGGGCTCTAGCAGTGGAACATTCTGGTGGAAACTCCCTGGTTTCCCTGAGCCTCAGGTGCCCCATCTGGAGCATTGTTGGGAGAGTGAGGCCAGGGATGTTGGGAATATATGGGTTCAGTTTATGCCTGGGGCCCAAGCACACAGAACACAGGGTGTCACGATCACTGTTGCATGCCTCCCCTTGCACACTTGTTATTGTACACACACATTCTCATGCTTCCCTTTGCACACTTGTCTCACACACTGGCCAATGCTGTAGTCTGGGGCTCGTTGCTTTGTCAGACATGGCTCATTTCGACCCTGCTGTCATTCATCTGGGCAAGGCTGACTCAGTTTACCTTCTCAAATCCTTAAGCCATGTCCCTGGGCTGCCTCCTCTTTCCGCTGTTGGGAGGAGGGGGCCTTTGGAAGACCCTTTGACTCACTTCACAGGAAGGACCCTGAAGCCCACTTCCTCTCCCATTGCTTTGCTGGTTCATTTAACAGAGATTTCCTGAGCCTTTGGCCAGCCCTCCGGGGACATGGAAGACAGGGTGAGGCCTCAGGGTGCTCACGGCCTACAGGGAGACAGAGAGACGAAAATGACAGACAATGAAACCCAGTCAGTTCTCCCATGGGGTCTCGGGGGCCTGGGGAGCCACAGCAGGGGCCCTGGTCGTGTCTGGTGGGGAGGGGGTGGAGGGCTGAGTCGCAGGGACAGCCAGGCGATGAAGGGAAAAGGGCTACCTGGGGAGGGTCATGCAGCTTGGGTGGGTCCTGGGGCCTGCCGGGCGTGTGGGCTTTTGAGGAGCAGTGAAGTCTGGGGTTTGGACCAGCTGCCAAGGTCTCCCAGGAGAGGGCTGTGTGGGGTGCACAGAAGCAGGGCCACGGCCCCTGTGTGCGGACACTGCCATGTGCGGCCTCTTGGGTTCCCAGAGGAGAGGATGAGCCCACATCTGAACTCTTGCCCAAGTCAGCATCTCCACGGCAGGCCCCTTAGGGCCCTTTCTCCCTTGGGGTGACCAGGGGGTGCAGTCGCCTGGCACTTGGACAATCACGGTCACCCTGCGCCAGGCCAGGTGGTGCGTCTCTGTCTCCCCAGGGTCCTGCTCAGCAAACACACTGAGAAGGCGGGCCGCCCATCCACCCCAGCCGTGTTACCTTCCTCCCGGAGACCTGGAAGACAGGCCGGGCGATGGAAGGTGCCTCTGGGGCCGAGTGTGGCCACAGGCCAAAAACAGCTTTTGGAGTCCCGGGGGCAGCACCGGGCAGTGTTCCAGCTGGATGTGGAATCTGTCTGCCTTTGCTGCCCGTGACGAGGCCAGCCCATACGCAGACCTGTAAAGCAGGAGAGGCCCCAGATGGAAACAGGGTGTCTGCACACAGAAGACTCGTGATCATGGAGGGGGAGAGGATCTTCCAATGGACGCCCAGGATGGTGACACTCACGGCCTCCCAGCCCGCTTGCCTGCAGGCCCCATTGTCACTCCAGAGCCTGGGTCCCAGTGACTGGCCCTCTCCCAGTGCCCTCTCCTCTCGTTGTCAGTAGGATGCTGAGGAGACCACCCCAGAAGGTAAATGTGGGGTTAGAAGATGACGCCTGGAAGCATCCAACCAAGGGAAGCCATTAGGGGGTGTTTGCAAAAAGACGTGGAGCCTTCCCCTCCTCCATGCCCACCGCCACTGTCGGCCCGAAAACTGTTATTACTGCGTTACGACCATCCGTCTCCCTGCCAGCCACTCCGCCTCTAGAATTGGGCTGTGCGTTCTCATTAGTGTTTCCCAGGGCCTGATCCGGTCTGACCGTGTTCTAATTACTCTGAGGATGCTGCTTGAACAAATGGATGAGTCGAATGGAAGGGAAGTGGTCCCCTGGAGACGGAGTAGAGCCCTCGATTTCTGTCCAGCTTCCACTCTCACCAGCGGCTGGTGCGTGAGCGTTTCTGTGTGTCACGCGATGTCTCAGAGAGCCTTCCTCCACCCCCAGAACTGCCCCCTTACCTCCCCCCAAGGTAACCACTCTCCTAACTTCAAAGGCCACGGGTTAAAAAGGGTCTGTTTGGGACTCCATATAAGTGGAACCACACAACACGTGTCTGTTTTCATCTCCACCTAAGGTTTTTCCCTGTGCGTCCCGTTTGCGAGAGTCACCACGTGGCCCCACGCGGCATGGTCTGCTCGCTGGGGCTGCGGCAGAGGAGTCTCCCAGGGAACACAGCACTTTACTGGCCTGTGCTGGCGTTGATGGACATTGCGTCTTTCCAGTTTTGAGCCACTGCAAAGAGGCTGCAACGACCGTTCTTGCTCGTGCATGGTCAGACCTGTGTGCCCATTTCCAGCGAGCATACCCCAGGCTGTGAAGTTGCTCAGTCAGCAGTTTTGCGTACTTTTGACTTGGGCAGATGGAGTCAGTTTCCCCAGTTCCCATTCCTACAGGCAGCGTGAGAGCAGCCCAGTCCCTCCACGTTCTCACCAACATGCTTCCCTGGTCATTTGTAATTTGAGCCATTTTGGTAGGTGGGGAGTAGTGGGTCATCGTGGTTTTCTGAAAAATAATTTATTGAGTGAAATGCACGTAACAGAAGATCAACCATTGTAAAATAAAGGATTCCGTTGCAGCTGGTACGTTTGCGATGTTGTGCAAACGCTGCCTCTATCCAGCTCCGCAGTGTTCCCACGGCCTCACAGCGGAACTCCTCGTCTCTTAAGCAGTTTCTTCCCCTCCTCCCTCCCCCAGCCCCCCACAACCACCAATCTGCATTCTGTCTCTATAGATTGTCTAATCTAGACAGTTCACATAAACAGAATCACACAATATGTGACCTCTTGTGACTGGCTTCTTCCACTTAACATCACGTTTTCCAGATTCATCCGTGTTGTACGTGCATCAGAACTTCATTCCTTTTTAGGGCTGAATAATATTCCACCGTCTGCATAGACCACAGTTTTTTTCATTGTGAATTTGACTTGCATCGCATCTTTCCAGATGTTTATCAGCCATCTGAATACCCTCCTTTCTGAAGGTCCTGTTCAAGTCTCTCGTCCCTTTTTCTATTGCGATTTGGGTCTTTTTCATACAGATTTGCCAGAGGTTTTTATATATTCTGAATTCGAGTCCTCTGTCAGTTATATGTGTTGTAAATATCTTCTTCCTCTTTGTGGTCTGCATTTAATTTACATGCCTATTACTCATCTATTCTTTCTGCTTCAAATCCGCTATTCTGTTGCTCAGGCACAGAGCTGGCCACCGGCTGTCGGGCCAGCTCAAGACCCCACCCGCCCCGGGGTTCTGTGCAGAGGCTTGGAGCAGAGACTCACCCCCACCTTCCCTGCCCCTGGCCTGTTTGAGCGAGGTCCCAAGGAGGCTTCCAGAGGGCTCGTCTCTTCAACTTCCAGCGGCAGCCTGACCACAGACACCCCAAACCCCAAGCCCTCTGCCAGGGGAGGGCCCAGAGATGCCGTCAACTCAACGCAGTTCAACAAATCTCTTACCCACATCTGCTCGGTGTCAGGGCTGGAAGTCAGTTCCAAGTCCACGCTTACAAGTGGCTCGGGGTCTGGTGGTGAGGTGTGCCAGCTCTGGGGCGGGGAGTCGGGGAGGGGTGGGGAAGCATGGAGGGGGGCACACGGCCAGCCTCGGGTAATTCTGCACCCCCCATCCCTGCCAGCATTAGCTGGAAGCATCCAAAGGGAACGCACTCGTGAAGGAGACAGCCAGCACGCAAAGAAGGATGTGGGGTTCCCCAGGGCAGCCCCCCAAGGGCCTCACCTTCTGCCAGCAGCACATGCAGGGGTGTAGGTGGGACGAGAGTGTCCTTCATCCCACACCACTTATCCTGGGAACTTCCTGGAGAAGGAAAAAACCATGAGTGGGTGTGGTTGGCTGAATAATGGCCTCAAATATCTCGTATCCTAATTGCTAGGATCTGCGAATGTTGCTTTAGGAACCCTGCAGAAAGGATTAAGGATTTTGAGATGGGAGATTAACCTGGATGATCCAGGTGGGCCCAATGTAATCACAAGAGTCCTTATAAGAGGGAGGCAGGAGGTCAGAGCCGGAGGAGGGGATGTGATGCCAGAAGCAGAGGCTGGAGTGATGTTTGAAGATGGAAGAAGGGGCCACAAGCCAAGGAATGTGGACGCCACTAGAAGCTGGAAAAGGCCAGGAAACGGATTCTCCCCTGGAGCCTGCGGAAGGAGCCAGCCCTTCTGGACCGTCTTTATTTTGGCTCAGTGAGACTTGATTTTGGACTTCTGGCCTCCAGGACTGTACGCGAGTAAATGTGTGTTGTTTTAAGCCACTTGGTTTGTAGCCATTTGTTAGAGCAGCCACAGGCAGCTCACACAGTGGGGAAGGGAGACAGGACAGGAGCTGAGGGGCTTCAGGGAAGGTGCTCGAGGGAGCTGGGAGCAGGCGTACACACCTGGAGGCGGGAGGGGCGTCTAGGCTGGCTCCCCAGGGGCAGCGCCACAGCTGCACGCTGTGAGCAAACAGCAGAAATGACAACCTTGCTTGGACTCGCCAGGATTCTCTGACCATGATCCCAAGGCATGTGACGTCTAAAATAATTCCACCTGAGAGAAGAGGCGATCCCGACCTGCACACCTCCTCCCGAGTTTGGGATCTGGATGACCAGACGCTGAGAACCAGGGACTGAACGAATTGCCTTCTGTTCACGTGGGAAAGAACGGTCACAGCAACACATCGGTAGCACATGGCCTGGGTGCCAGGAGGAGTTACCGGCAGCCCGTGGGCTCACAGCCACCTTTCGTGCTTCCTCATTTCACAGGTGAGTCCCCCGAGGTCACACAGAGGGTACATTTCTGATCCCAAAGGCTATGCTTTTAACTATGAAGCTTCACTGCAATTCTAACCCCCAGGGACTCCATCCTTCTAAGTGAATAAAAATAACACCACAAACACTAATTTGGGCAAGGCTAACTCTGATTTTGCAAACACCTAGGGCCTTTGCTTAACAAACCATCTCCTCATGGGCAATTCATGCCACCAGCACCAGCGCCAAGCAAGCCTGTGGAAAGTCTGAGGCCGCGTTGACCCGCTCTCAAACCCTCTCCTGACTGTTTACACAGAAGCAAGAAACAAATCCACCCTATTCAGTTTGCCGGGTCCTTTAAGGATCGTCAGGAGACGATTTCCAATAACTGACCCACACCTCTCCAGGGCGTCCGCCATGCACTCCAAGTCAGAAAACTGGGCTCACACCAGCCACTGGATCCAGACTTCTCCACAATCCAGACTGGCCGCTCTCCTAATTAAGGCACGTTAGCCGTGGTGCATCCATCCGCCTCTCCAGCCAGCCTCTCTGTGTGCTCGTCCACAGCAGTGGGAGCAGACAAGGGGAGACAAGGTCTGTGAGGCGGGCACCACCCCGGCTCCTCTCAGGTGCAGGCCACACCTGCTCACTGTGTTGACTGCCCCAAAGCAATAGGTGCAGCCACCTGGGGGGCTGACCTCTACCTTCCTGGGACTCATGGGCCCCACTCACTCCCAGGTCAGAACAAGGAGTCGGAGGGGAGCCAGGGCTGCACCAGGAGACACCCACCAACCTGGCTCTGCCCTCCATGTCCCCCTGTCCTTGGCCGGGTCCCGGGCTCTCCTCCCAGCTGCATGGTGCTCGCCTCTGCACCACAGAGGGGAGTGGATTTGCTCAGAGACTGCCAGGCCTGGGGATGTTATCAATCCATAGAATTTCTTTAGAAATCAGAAGACAGCCCAGGGGCAGCCAACTTTCAAAAACCATTTAATGTTGCCTCTATCTCAGTGCAATGGGAATCTCAGAAGAAAGGACATCGCTGAACACAGACTCAGTGGAGCTCTGTGAAAACTGCCACGTTCTTGTTTGGTTTATTTCACGTGGACCTGTGGCGATGTCACCCTGTATTTGGGACACACAGACTGGGTGGCTCTCAGTGCTTGTCATCTCCTGATACCCTGAGTCACAGAAAGTCCATGGAAAGGTTGATTTCACAGACAGGTCTCCTCTCTCATCTCCCCAACTCACGTTAGCTCCTTGAGAACCAAATATGGCATCTTATAATTGTGAGCGTCCCTCCTCACTGCTAGTGACAATTTGTTGCACAGACAGGAAAATGAGCAGACACCTGGGCCGAGTGCACGCCGGCCGTCGTCTGGACTGGAGGTCTCCTCGGCTGTGGAGTCGTACAGCTCCTGCAGGCATTCACGCGCGTTTCCTCTCTTAGGGATGGTCTTCTTCTGTTCTTCTTTTGTGCTTTTGAAAAATGCAATTTATCACTTTGAATTGGGTCTGTAGAGAGAATATGGACTCGTGCATTTCCCTTTGTGAGCATTTTTCCCCATTTGGCATTCACCTTTCATCTAGAAATGTGGCCGTCTCGGTCGCTTTTAATTTGTACTTTGTGACATTTCCGAGTGATGTGTTGGTCCTCGTCCATCCTTGCCTTTCTCCGTGTATTTTCTTTGAATTAATAATATCCCTCAGATTATTTTTTGTTCACTTTGTTTTGTCTTTTGCCAAAACACTTTATGAATTTCCTACATACTCATATTTCAAAAGTAAACTTTTTCCTTTAAAAGCATACAATCTTTCGCTAAGCCTTCAAACGGTCCACGACACGTGTGTACGTAAGCCTCAGGCATGGACTCAACTATGGCCTTAACATAAACTCATCCTGGCTGTCGTTACAAACGTTGGATGGCGGAGCTCTCGCGACAGGACTCGAGGTCTGGGCACAGAGCCAAACCTCAGACGTCTCCGAAACGACGCCCGGCTCCAGCACAGGAACAGGCGCCCGAGCCCAGCCTCCTCTCTCGCTCACACACGCCCAGCGTTACTCTAAAGTGTTTAAAACAACAAGCATAACTGAATAGAGTCAGCTTGGGTGTCTAAATTTGATCTTTCTTTAAGGTACCACAAAAGAAAAATAGCAAAAGATCAAATAATTTTGGAATCGGTAGTTACAACCAAGAATTTTGGAGTGTGCGTGTGTGTGTGCCCACATGCGTGTGTTTACATGTGTTTAAGTTTCAGACAGGCTAAATCCACTCCTGCGAAGATGTGCCAAGTTTCCTTCTAGAAGGATTACACCAACTGACATGGCGGAGGACCAGACTTCGCATGTGAGCACTGGGCTCCAGGTCGTCAGATCTGGTGCATCCCAACACCCCCTCACAGGCTGGCAAAGGGGGAGGCGTCCTGCCATGGGGCCGTACTAACAGCTAGATACCCCTGTCCATCCTCCTGCCCTTCCCGTTGACGGGGCTCCGAGGACAGCGGCTGGAATTGTGGCTCCTCCTCCAGCTTCCCTCACAGACCTGGAGGAAGGCGTGACCTCGACTGTGACTGTGGAGCTTCTGGAGCTGTTCATGGGGCTCCGCGAGGGACGGACGGAGACCTGGCCTTCACACTGCACCCCAGGGCTACGGCAGCGCCCGTGCCCAGAGCCCGTGCTCAGTAAATACTCGATAAATCATCAGGTGAGGACATGCCCGGCTGCCACGGGCGTCTCTTAGCTTTCACGCTTGGCAGAAACATTCGGCTCCTATGAACCGAACACGCCCTGCTTTGGTCCTCATGCAGCTTCTCCAGCCTCCCAGAGCCGCCTGAGGCCGGCTGGCACCCGCAAGCTGGGGAGCCACTTCCCCTGTGACCTGGCTTTGCAGCCGCAGGGACAACCTGCGGCCCAGGAAGCCCTCAGCCCTGCCTTCAGAGAGCTCAGTTCTCGGACGTTGCTCCTGCTGTGTTTTATTGGTCAAGGTGCCCACAGGCCCAGCCCAGATTCAAGGGGAGGGGAGATTAACCCCACCTTGTGACAGGGTGATGGCCTCGATGGACGGGAAGGCAGGAACTGAGGGTGGCCAACTTCAGATCTAGCTCCCCCAGACATCTGTCATAACATCAGCGTCAACAGCGACAGACGTCACCTGTTAGGACCAGGCACTGGGCACGTACAACCCTTCCTGTTGCTCTTCCAGGTACGTATTTTTGGTCCCATTTTATGGATTGGTAAACTGAGATTTCGAGAGGTTCAGGGTCTTGCCTGAGGCCTTATATCTAAGAAGCAGCAGCACCAGCCTTCGAGTCCTCTTCCTCCTTGGTCCAAAGGCCTCACTCTTCCCGCCACACCAGGGTGCTTCGTGAAAACGGGCACCAGGGCCCTCTGTGAATTATTTCTGGGATATTTTTTCAAGGGCACTCAAATTGCCTCAGCTCTCCCAGATATCTTAATTTTTAAGATTATTCTAATTCTGAAATATAACATACAAAAGAGGATATCGATTATTATCAAGCAAACACCCATGTACCCAACTCCCCCCCCCCCGGCCCAGGTCAGGACAGAGACAGCTGCCAACACGCAGGCCGCCCACCCCCCGGAGCGAACCACCCCCCTCACTCCGCTGGTAATTGCTTCCTTCTCATTCTCTTTGGTTTTACCATCTAATTATGCAGCCCTAACAATACAGTTGACTTTCGTCTGTGTTTTAATGTTATATAAATGGAATCATACGGTAAGTGTTCTTTTATGTCTGGGTTTTTTCCCCCTCAAGGTTATCTTTGGGGTTCACCCTTGCTGTTTCGTGGGGTTGGGTCTATTTGTGGGTGCGGGGGTGGGTGGGTCTTGTTTTCTGTCGTCACGGCCTTGTTTCGCTGTGTGTGAGTTCGCTGCATGAGCGCACCATCCTTTATTTAACCGTTTTTCTCTTGGTGGGCATCTGGGCTCCGGCACAGCTGCTCTGGACCTCTTGTACCCAGTGCTGGCGCGCAAGCGCGGGTTTCTCCGGGCCACAGTTCCAGGAGCGGGAAGCCTGGCTCCGGGGCAGATGGCCCTTCGGCCCTAGGAGATCACACGGACTCCTTCTCCCGTTGCCACTCCCGCCAGCGGAGGCAAAGTGTCCTGAAGCTCTGCGTTCTTGCCAACACTGACCTTGAGAGAGATTTTCATTTTCGTCCATCTGGTGGGTACGTCTTGGCGTCTCAATGCGATTTTGTGTTCTACGGCACTAAAGTCACTTTTGCGAGGCGGGATGCACCAACAAGCCCCTTGCACGTGGAAGCACACGGAGCACCAGGCTCCTCTCCATCTCGTTCTCTATTATTCCTATCCCTGCGATGCTGGGAGATAATGACACCTGTCCTTCTTTTGTGACGAGGTGTCAGCGCCGGGGGGTGGCTGTGAAACCACCCCAGGCGCGTCTAACCTCAGCGCCGGAGGGGTTGCCCTCTGCCCCTGCCTTCCACTGTCCTGTGAGCTGGGCAGGATGAACGGGGCCACATCATCCACAAACGTGGGCAGGGAGGAGAGCCATGTCCCCATGCACACAGCTGGCATGCTCCCCTGAGCTCTCTGCTCTCTGGCCAGGTGCCTTGATAAGTGGTTCTGATGAAGCAGGAGTCAGGCATTGCCATTTGTTCGTTCATTCCTGCAACACCCCTCCATCACATGTCAACTGCAGAATAGCCATGGCTGACACCTTTTGGAGCCCTTACTGCTGTGTACCACATGCTACCCTCAGCATTTCTACAGTAATATCTCATTTAATCCTTCTGTAACACCTTGAAGGAGGTACAGCAATTTTCCCATTTGACAGGCAAAGACACCAGGGCACAGAGAAGTTAAGTAAGTTACCCAACGTCACACAGCCAACTGATGGTGGAGCCAGGGATCAAACCCAGTGGATCTGTCCCCAGAGCCCGCATGCAGGAGCGCTGGGCTGTGCCTCTCCACACATCCAAGCCTCATGTGCTCAGGGGCCCAGAGATGGTCCCAGTCCCGCCCTCCTGAAGGACTCACACCACCCAGCTCCAAGACGCACGACGCAGCCAGAGACCACATTATCAGCGTACAATCAGGAGTCAGCAGAATGAGCTAGAGAATCCAGAAACTGAGTCACACAAATAAGCCCAACTGCTTTGGAAGATGCACTTTCAATGTTAGAATAGTTTTGAATTTACAAGAAAGTCACAGAGTTAGCAAAGAGAGTTCCTGTAGACCCCGCGCCGCTTTCCTCCATTGCCGGCATCTCAAGTTACCACTGGACATTTGTCAAAACCAAGAGATGACACCGGAATGTGATTGACTAAACGGGTGTTCGTACCGTTAACTAAACTCTCCACTTTATTCCCAGTTCACCGGCTTTTCCCTAGCGTCCTTCTCCTGCCCCAGGATCCCATCCAGGCCACCACCTTACCTTTTAAAAATCCCGTCCCCTTCGCTTCCTCGGGGCTGCGACAGCTCTCAGACTCCCACTGTTTTTGACACACGTGGCAGTTCTGAGGAGCACCGGGCAGGGGTTTGTGGACCGTCCCTCCACTGAGATTTGTCTCGGGTTTTTGTCATGACTCAGACGATGGGTTCGGGGAGGAAGACCCCAGAGTTAGTGCCCTTCCTATCACGTCATCCCGAGACCCTGCTGTCACCATGACTCGTCACTGTTGATGTTGGCCTTGAGCTCCTCCTGAGGGCCAATTTGCTGGGCATCTCCACTGTGAAGTCACTTTCTCCCCCTGCAGACCGTCCTCTGCGGAAGGAAGTCACGAAGCCCAGCCCGCTCTCCAGGTTGGGTGGGGAAGAGAGGAGTATCTACATAAATTATTTAGAATTCTGCGTGGGAGATTTGTCTCTTCTCCCCATTTGTTTATTTATTCAATCATTTGACATGCCCCATCCTTCTGTGTTTTGAGCACGTCCTTACTTCCCGCTTCTACAAGATGCTCCAGGCTCATCTTGTACATTTCCAGCCCCAGCCCTAGAACCAGTGGTTTCTCTGAGGGGCCCTGGCTCCTTTTATTGGAGAGCAGTGTTAGAAACCAAGATCTGGGCACTGGGTGTGCTCATTGCTGCTGGGGCATCATTGTCTCTCATCTTCTCAGCTGACACAGCTAGGAAATCCACGTTTGTATACTACTGTGTGTGTGCACACGTATCTATAATTGTTGATGTATCTGTCCATCTCTACCTACGTTAGCCAACACAGGTTCATGCTGATGCCTCCAACTTTAACCCAGGACCACATGGTTCCTTCTAGCACCTCCTCCTTGCTGGCCTGCAAGCTCCTCCTCCAACATTGAGAAACCCAGATTCCACCATCCCTGTACTTTCTCATTTATTCCCTCCCAGTGTGCATGCACGGAAGTTTCAGAATTGTGACCCCGGGCCCGTGAGAAAGAGCTTTACCAGCTAGGACGGCATTGACGCGTGGTTCCTCTTCTCTTTGGTTTTACAGTTTCTAGTCAAAATACCATTTTCCACAGTGACTTAGGCATTGCATTCCACAGTGACTTTCCCCCATTCCCTTCAGAGATGTTCTATCCGACACACTTAGAGCCTTTGGCACAGCCTGGACGCCGTCCTGGGATCCCCACACCTTTTCCGTTGATTTTTAAAAATTTCACGCATTAAGCTTCGCTCCTTGTGATGTCGGGTTGTATGGGTTTTGAAAAATGCATAGTGTCATGTGCCCGCCACCCCATGCCATGCAGATTAATTCCACCCCCTCTAAAAGAACTGTGCCTGTCCTCTGCCATCCGCCACTTCCCCCAGTCCCCAACGCCTGGCGGCCACTGATCTGTTTTCTATCTTTATAGCTTTGCGTCTTCCGGGACGTCCTGTAAGTAGAATCCCACCATATGCAGCCTTTCTGGTCTGGCTTCTTTCACTTAGCAAAATGCATTTCAGACTCATCCGTGACGCTGCATGAGTTAATAGCGCGTTCCTTTTTATCGCTCAGTAGCAGTCCATTGCCTGGAGGTACCACGTTTGTTTATTCCCCTGTTGGAGGACATCGTGGTTGCTTCCAGGTTTTGGTGATGGTGAATGAGGCTGCTATAAACATCCACACGCAGGCTTTGTTTTCAGTTCACCTAGGTAACTCCATAGCAGTGTGACTCTGGGTCACATCGGGGGTCTATGTTTACTTTAGAAGAAAATGCCAAAACGTCTTCCAAAGTGGCTGTCCCCCTGTGCGTTCCCCCCAGCGCAGCATGAGAGTTCCCGTGACTCCCAACCGCACCAGCATTTGGGGGTGGTGTTTGCTGACCATCCTAACGTGGGCAGTCATGTCTCATTGTTGCCTTAACTTGCATTTCTCCGCTGACCAGTGGCGTGGAGCATCTTCCTGTGCGTATCCGCCATGGATATTTTTTCGTGTAGTGTTCGTCAGATCTTTTGCCCACTTTTTTAATGGAGTTGCTTTCTTATTGTTGAATTTTAAGGGTTCTTAATATATTCCAGATATAAGCCCTTAATCGGATAGAAGATTTGCCAATATTTTTCCCAGCCCGTGGCTGGTCATTTCTCTCTTTGTACTTAGATCTTCTTTGGGGTCTTTCGCTAGTATTGTGTATTTTTCCACATCTAGATCCTGCACATACTTTGTTACATTTATACTTAAGTAATTCATTGTTTTTGGTGCTGTTCACCTGATTTTTGACAATGTAAAGACAATTCAATGGAGAAAGTATGGTCTTTTCAACAACTGGTGCTGTTACAATGGGTCATCCACATGGGGAAAAAATGCACTCCAACATGCATCTCTCACTAAACAAAACAGAAGGAAAAGCATCTGAAGCTGCACATAAACCAGACACTTCCTTGTTTATTCTGGACTGAAATGTGAGGACCGTGGACTGGGGCCTTTCTTCCCGAAGGAAGAAAGGGCACCAAAGAAGTAGGGTGTACAGAGTGGTTATATACCCCCAGAGAGGATCTTTCACATGTGATTGAAATGTCCCTTTTACAATAGTCACGAGACTGCTCTGTCGGCACAGCCATTGATGGCAACAGCAGGTAGGTCTGCTGTCTCGGTGAACACAGCAGGGTGGCAGATCTGTTGTCTCGAGCTGGGTGGTCACAGGTGAGCTGGGTGGTCAAAGGTGAGCACAGCAATCAGTTCCCAGCCTAAGGAAAGATGCTTATCCCTAAGGAAATGCCAATGTGGGGGGAAGTTGCACCTTTATCTCAAGGGCCTTTGTTCTGGCCATAGGAAATGTCTAAGCAGATATACAATGCGTGCTCAATTGCCATGTCAGGCCCTTTTGGAAAAACAAAGTCAGGCCGAATTAGGTTTACACCAAATGGCTTCCTCATATACTCCAATATATCCTATTGCTCGCCACTTCTATTTGTCAGGTCCTTTCACATCTCCAGGTGGGTTTCCCCCTGCATCACTGAGGTGCCCTGGGGAGGGGTCTGGCACTTGACCCAAAGATGCAGTCCATTCCCTCGGCCCTGACTGAGGCCACATCGGGTTCCAGGCAGAGGTGGGACGCAGCCTGTGAGCATGGACTCCAGCAAGTGTGCATGACCCCACGTGTGGACCAGGGAGTCAAAGTTCAGAGGGCCTGTGGTTGCCCGGGGTCACGCAGCTCTGCATGGAGGAGCAAGTACTGGCCCCAAGGTGGTCTGACGCCATCGCTGGCCCTGCCTCGCTGCACTATGTGCCTCCCGGCATGAGCTTTATTAACTTTCCAACACTCGGGGGCCAGCTTTGCGTGGGAGGACCTGGCCAGGAGGCCACGCTGACCGGGCAGAGGAGCCATGACACAGGGGCCATTGTAGAACCTTTAACCTTTTCTTACATGTTCTTGCAAATTACGCAGAGGCGTTTGAAATCCTTCCCCTCACCCAGGAAAGCACCATCCGGAAGAAGTGCATCTCTGACAGGGAACCGATTGCATATGGCGGCTGGAGACTCCCAATGTGACAGCTCAGGCGCAGTCTGGCTTTGCGGATGAGAAAGAGAAGAATCTGCCCTTTGACACACTCCTCGCTCCCACACATGGGCCCCAGTACTGTCCTCTGCACCCATCTGCGAGCCGAGTGGCCGTTCCAGACAGCTGATTGGCTGGGCTTGGACCTCTCACTCGTGGTGCGTGAGGAGCAAAGCCCTGCTCCAGCTCACTTCCTGCCTGTTGGAACATTTGCCCCCTGGGGGATTCCTGAGCCCCAGCATTCTCGTGTAAATCTGTTTCCTTGCAGACTGCATAGCTTAGGCAGAGACACAATGTATAGAAAGAGCCAGGACATCTGGGCCGGCGTCTCTGCAGGCACAGGGTGACGTAGCTCAAGTGTTAGACGCGCCGTCGGCCCCACACCCAAGCATGCTGGCGTGCTGTCTCTCTATTTCACCACCCGGCCACCATCAGTGAGACCCCCGCCCACAATTCCAGCCCCAAGGGACCCCCGAATGTCAGGCAGGAGTCCGCCTCTGCTATGGGCGCATAGCCCAGGAGTAAAGAGCAGGGGGCGGTGGCCTCAGGCAAGCCTGGGTTCAAAACTGCTCTGCCCCTCACTTGCCTCGAAACCCCAGGAGGTCTTGACACCCCTGGGTCTGTTTCCTCATCTCTAAAACGTGATTTGGAGGACTCAGCGTGGAGTGGCGAGAGCTCAGCGGACGGTGGCTGCCACAGGGCAGTGTTTCGTGGCTCGCCCCAGCCTCTCGCCCCAGCCCACCCACCCTGGACACCCTGGCAGCCTGCCCCGCAGCCCCTGCCCTTGGCAACTGACAGTGTGAGGTCACCCACCCTTTCAGGTGGGCGGGCACACTCCAGAGAGCGTGGATTCTGCCAGACTTGTTCTTACATCCCCCAGGCTCCTGACACAGGCCTGGCCCACAGTAGGTGCCCAGAAGGCTCCCCGCTGGCCACCATTCTGCTTGCACAGACTTCCGGTTTGGACTCAGGAGACTGGAAGCTCTTGGAGGGAGGAGCGTGCCCCAGAGTTGACAGTCAACCAGATGGCAGTCAGGCTCGGGGAGAGCTCTGCCGCCCCCCACATCCCCAACCGAGCCACCATCCCCAGGGGAAGACCCTGCCCGCTCAGGGTCTCACTTTCCCGTCTAAAAAGAAATAGGTCCCAGCTGGTTCCAGGGCCTTCTCTTCTGGGCACCGGAAGTAATTTATCAAAAGACTTCAAAACGTCCTCCCACCCTGACCAGTTCTGTGGTCCAGAGGGAAGGTTCCTGGGATCCTTCAACTGTTGTCTGTGACACCTTCCCACACATTTCCACGTCAGTGGACCACACTCCCTCGGCCACCCCCTCGTCAGTGCAGTTTTAGCAACTGCTGGTCTAGAGGGCAGGATCCACGTGACAATGATCACCAAGGGGCAGGGCAGATTCATAACGGGGAAACAATGGCCCAGAGAGAGTAAGCAGTCTGCTAAGGCCACACAGCCTGGTCATGGTGAGTGGCATGGACAGGAGTCCTCAGTCCACCTCACCCCGTGACGTACCTCAGGAGCCTTCCTGAGGACCCAGTTTTCTTGTACCCAGAGGGTCAAAGAAGCCAGGCCCTGTGTGGGAGCCGCTGCAGCTGCTGGACACTCTCACCACGATTGGACTCATAGCCTGGGGACCACTGACCCTCTGGGCTCCTCTGGACAGCTCGAACCCCACCCTGATCCCCACCCACAGGCCAGGCCAGCTCCGCGGCCTCGTGGGAACTGCTGGCCCAGCATGAGAATGAGCTCAAACCTCACGTCTGCTCTCCAGATGCCCCGGTTCCAGACAGCCTCTGCCTTCTCAGGCAATCCTCTGATCCTGCCCCAGCGCACGCATTCCTCGGCGTGTCTTTAGAAGACTAAGGTTGCACATCACATGTGCTGTCTCTCTGTGCAGCTCATCCCAGCAGAGCCCAGGACCATGGTGGACCCACGGCCAGGACTGCCAGCGAATGTCACCTTGCATGCCCCCGGGCTGGCTCCACAGCGCTGACGGGAAGGCGGAGCGAGGTCGGCGAGGTCGGTCTCCGATTCAGCTGGAATGAGCCCGGGCTGGACTGGTGATGTGTGCCCTGGCCTGGAATAGGGGCAGGGCCGGCCTGTAACCTACAGAGGTGGCCTTCCACTCCTTGGGGTGTTTGTCTGCCTCCAGAGTGTCTGCTGGGGCCTGACGGAGCAGGAGGCTTGCTGTGCTCTGTAGGGGTCCGCCTGGGCCTCACTTGCAGACGGCTCCCCGAGGCGGGCCCCAGTGGTCCACACCAGCAGGAGCTGCTTCAGTCCTACGTGGGCCTGACACTGTAACAGCTGCACAGTGTCACCCAAATGGTCCATGCAACCCTCACCGCAGGCCGAGGGAGGCAGGGCAGGAGGAGTCAGACCCTGTCGCAGATGGAAACCGAACCCCAGGGGCCAGGTCACAGTCAAGGCAGGCTCGAACCCAAAGAGGAGGGAACCCGGCTGAGCCCCCACCCTCTGCCAGCCTCCACCGGTCCTACCTCCTCTGGGCTGGGCCTGAGCCACCCCGGTCCGTCCCCACACCCGCTCTTACATTCTTGAACCCTAAATGTTCATGTCCCCTCATTGTCCACATCTGTCTGCTCACCTCAGTCCCCACCATTCCCCCGTCCCACAGAGCATCTGCTTCCCTGGGTCACCTGGAGTGCCCGCCCTCCTCTGCCTGCACCTGGCTTTCCCTGCCAGGCCTGCAGGACTCACCTCGCTCTCCGCCTCCCTGGGGACCCACCGCCTGCCCTTCTGCTCCCAGCGCCCCCAGCAGGTTAATGCCCCTCCTTTCTACAACACTCGGTACATTCGTGAGAAATGGAATGCCCCCTCCCTGACCTTCCTCTTTCTCCTCCCCCTCCTCTGCCTGGAACGGCTTTCAGCAGGAAGGTGTAAGGAGAGACTTTCTCAGACGGGAGCTCCACGGAGTTCAGTTAGGAGAGGCGCCAGTGACGACATCACCGTCAGCACCAGGGGCCCATGCGTGTTTCTCCGTGGAGACCCAGGCACCGAGGGCCTTCAGGGGAACTTCCTGAAGGATCTGGCAGTGCACCTGGAGAGCTGGGTTTGACAGGGGGTGCTGAGGGGGAGAGGGACCCCGAGTATGAGGGGAGCAAGTCACACAGATTTTGCCTCTTTGTGTGTCTGTCGAGTCCCACCAGGTTGGGAGTGATCCTCTTCATTGTCACGGCCTGGCTCGGAGAGGGGGCTCACTAATGGCTGCGACACAGAGGGTAGGCTGTTCTGCCTCTGCAACCTGCCCCGAGCCCCTGGGGAAGCTGGGAGTCCCAGAGGAAGTGGGCAGTGTGCACGGAAACCTCAGGCCCGGGCTCTCCTCTGCCCCTGCTCGCCCAGGCCCAGCACAGTCGCCGGGTCTGCACTCCGCTGGCTCCGCGGCCGCACCGTGCCTGGCAAGCAACAGGCAGTGGAGGAGTGTGTGTTGCACGCAGGTCTGGTGATGATCATGATCGCTGGGGCGATGCTCTGCCCCCAGGCCGTTGAGGGCGGTCCTCAGGGCAGAGCCCACCGCTGCTCCCGCCCTCAAATCGAACCACAGCTGCAGGTGCCTCTGAGCGCGGCAGTGGAGCTGCTTAGGAACCAGGAGGAGGTGCTGTGGGGACCTGTGTCCGCAAGCCCGTCCCTGTCCAGTCTCCAGACACTTCTGAGGCCCAGGGAGGCTGTGGGGCCCAGGGCTGAGCTGGGAGCCGGGGACAGCCGCTGGGGGCCGGGTCACTGACTGCAGTCATGCTGTGGCTGTTCTCTCCGCCAACACGCCCCATCGGCCTTGGCGCCCTTGTTCGGTCACCCCCAGCCCCAAACCAGTTGCTTCCACTTGCTTGAAAGGAAAACCCCGTAGGCTGGCTGGCCGAGGGGCGGTGTGTTTGGTCTGGAGCCTCAGCAAAAGCAGTACCTAAAATAAGGAGTGTCTGAAGCTCAGAGCGCATCGCTCTAAGTTTTGACCAAGCCCCCAGGGCCACTAGGCCCTGACCAGCAGCAAGGCTCTGGTGACAGGCCCTGCCCTGCCCTGCCCTCGGGGAAACCACAGTCCAGGCACACTTGGCTCCAGGGACGCAGGCACGGCTGGGCGCAGCCCTCAGTTTTCTCATCTGCTAACAGGGCAAACAGCCCCAGGGCCCCGAAGACCACTGCGAGGAGATGGTGCTCGAAAAGCTCGGAGTGGTGCCCAGCCTACAGCTGGTGGTCAGCGTGGCCTGCCTTAGATCATTGCAAGGGGATGACGTGGAAGAGCGCCTTGGTCACGTTGGCCTTGACCTCCCCAGTGGGCTCTTGAGGGAGCCTCCACATCTCCAGGGATCCTGTCCACTCCTGGCCAGCCCGGCTGGTCCCAGGGAGGCAGAAGGAGACACCAGCTCCTCGGTGCGCCCCACCCCGGCCCTGTCTGCCGGCCCCCAGTGTCAGCAGAGCAGGGCACTGCATGGCCCGGCGAGAGGACCCAGAGCAGGGCCGAGGCGGGGACCCGCCCCTCCCCCTCCCCCCTCTATTTAACTTGGCGTCCAGGTTTCTCCTCCGCTTGCCGTTTCAATCATCTCAGGGCAATTTCCTTTCTCGTCTGAACACTGATTCCTCTCCAGATGGCTTCCTCCCTCCGTCCCCCTCTACCAGGGTCTCGGGCCAAACCCCACGGCCGAAAGCAGAGAAGGAACAGCAAAGGGTGGCGGGTGGACAGGAAGGCGCTGGCGGCAACTCGTGCTTAGAAAGGATGGTCCCCGCGGAAAGGCCCAGGCTGAGCGAGGCTCAGGGCTGTCCCACCAAACCAGGCTCAGTGGCCACAACTATGCCATGAGCACATTTTTAGACTGTGAGTCAATGGTTAATAGAGTGATTTTTTTTAATCATCCCAGAAGGAAGGCTGATTTATAGCTCTTCTCTGCTGCAGCAGAGTCAGGAGGGAGAGTGGGTCTGAAAGAGGCTTGGGTGGGAGGCCGGGGGGCAGGGCGCCCCCAGACCAGCCACTGGGGGGTGGTGGAATGGGTCAGAGAATCCTCCATAAGGAGTCCGGGCTCCCCAAGATGAAGAGCAAGTTGGACCGTATTGTCCCATCAATTAGGACACTAAGTTAGACACCCCATCAGCTCTGACACCGGCTTGAATCACTGTCACTTCAACTCCTAGTTACGAGGGAAAATGGAGCAATCCCAGGAATTGCTTTTCGGTGTCCCTCATTAGTGCCAAGCCTTGCAGATATCCAGGGATGAATAAGAGAAACCTCTTGTGCAGAAAAGGCCACACGTGTGAAAAAGGAAGGTCCTGATCTAAAGAATGGTGGATGCATCCCATTCAAGCCTGCAGAGCAGGGATCCGAGTGGAGAGTGACCCCGTCAGAGCAGACTGTGGGTTTCAAAGACAGCCAGGGCTTCACATGCGTTTACTCCCAAGATGGTGCTCGCTGGCGCCCACAGCTGTGGGCGGGGCCAGGGGGCTGATGCAACCGAGCCTGGTGGCCAGCTGCCGCGGGAGCTCCAGCCCTTGCCAGCCCCGTCCAGGCAGAGCTCGAGCTCCCTTGCCGAGAAGGATGCTGTCCCTCGTCACGGTGGCTTCTGCAGGGTGGCTCCCAGGACCTCTGGGGTCTCGACTTGGGCTGAAGGGGTCGGGGAGCCAAGACCTGGCAGCTCTGTGACCCAGCCTTTCCATCCTCCAGGACGACGGAGCATCGGCGCCTGGGACCGCTCAGCTCCACCGTCTCACCCAGCCTGACAACCGATTCTGCCACGGCAGGCTGTGTGCCTTGGGGATATAACTTCTCCAGGTCGCAGATTTCTTTGCTCTAACAAGAAGGTCATCATTGTCTTCCTCGCAGAGGAAGCAAAATGAGGTGGATGTGGAAACGCCAACAGAGCTGGTGACAAAGTGCTGTCTACTCCGAGGACAGCGCAGGACAGGCACCGATCTCGCCCCTCTTCCTTCTCAGTCCCACAGCAGACATTGCTAATCAATCACAGCTCTCCTTCCTATCGGTCAGGTCTGCCTCAGAATCCTTCTCAACACAGCCCTCTGGCCACTGCTTGTAACTGATGGGGATGGTCAAAGAAACAAGTTTGCTTTGCCATTGCTCTATGTTATAGATGAAACGGAAGCCCAAAGAGGGGCAGGGGCTCGCATGAGCTCGCTCAGAGCTGGGAGCAGAGCAGACACAAAGCTGCAGTTGTCCAGCATACCGGGAAGGAGAGGAGATGGAAGGTAGGGTTCTGGGGGAGGAGGGAGAAGAGAGGTTGGAGGCAGTGGATGAAGCAGGACCAGACCGGGCAGAGGTGGCCGCCACGGATAAGGATGGCGATGGTCCTGGGTGGGGCTCTAGTCCATTGCCAGGCAATGGCCACCACCCCTGCCCTTTCTCCTCACCACTCACGCCTGGCTCAGTGCAGCCCAGAGATGCCTCTCCTGAGGGATCAGAGCTCAGAGCCCTAGGAAGAGGGATGGATGAGCACAGAGATGGCTGGGCCTGGGGTGCTGAGGGCTTGAAATAGCCAGACCAGTAGTCGGCACTACCACGGAGTGGAAGCCAGCTTTGGTGCGAAGATGTGAATGCTGGTTATGTGGTGTGTCCCCACCTCCCCCAAGAAGGAGGGGCCTATGGCGTCAATGACATGGGAACTGCAGCCAGGGGCGGGTAGATACTGGGTTCTGCCAAGGACGCTGGCACACTGGCGTAGCCGGCAGGACCCTAACAGGCGGTGGGCCCTGGGTTCCATGTCGGAGGGTCAGGGGTCACAGATGAATCCCGAGGGATGTGGGGTGACACGTCCCGCAGGCAGCAGCTGCAGGCTGCTCCCCTCGGGTCTGCTTGCACATCCGCTTGTGTCGTCCTCTGCTCTTGGACACCGCAGGGCAGGAGCCGAAGCTGAGCCGTCTCTGTGAGCCCTGTGTCTGTGCAGGCTGACACACAGCGACTCACGGAGGTTTGCTGAATGAATGAAAGACAACTGCGTGACACTGAGGGCCAACAAGACATGGGAAGGGGATGGGTATTGGAAGCTGAGAAGGAGTGAGGTGTCCATCTCAAGCCACCAGGACAATATTCTGCCCCAAGAGTGGGGTCCCAAAACAAACCAGAAATGAGGGGCGGCGGCTTACAGTGAAATGTATTGTCATGAGACAGAAAACCTTCTTTTTTAATGGTGGGGAAAGACTGTAACTATGGCCCAAACACTTTAAATGAATATTCCCAACATCTGATAAGCAGTAACCGAGGACGAGGTTCTCCCGGCGGGAGTTCCTGCAGAACCATTCGTCTGGAGGCCAGTTCATGGAGGTCCTCTCGAGGCCCCCCCCAGGGAGGGCTAGAGGCTCCGATGGCCCAGGGGAGCCCCCCGGCCAGGGAAGACCTTCAGATGCCCCAGCAGTGCCAGGCCCCCACGGGAGGGCCTTTGGAAGGTGCAGCGGAGGTGCTGGCTTGCAGATGACGCCCTGAGACGGGGAGGACGGGGCTGCCTCCTCCAGGATGCGGTCTACACCCAGGAGGTGTGATACCTGGGTCTAAGAACCAAGGGGTGGGAGGAACGGTGGGCCTGCCCACAGCACTCCCAGTGGTTACCTGGGGAGCCTGTCTCCCATCCACGCACTTCAGGATCTGGGGACTGGAGGTCCCCAGAGAGAAATACTTTCACCAGAGACACAGCAAGAATCCCCAACTTCCACCCATGACAGCGTCCTGGCAACTTCAGGCTCCTCGTGCCAAGAGACCAGCAGATCAGGCAGGAAATGATCTCTTTGCGGGGTCACTGGCCGGTTAACTGGGAGCCACTGCCCTGCTCATGGGGTGGGGGCAGGGAGGGACCTGTCGTCTGTTCTCTGTTTGCCCCTAACCCCGTGTGATGGCAAGCCGACAGACACTGCAGCTACAGGCAAAAAGGTCTGAAACCAGGGACTCTGAACCCGCTCAGGGCTGTCTGGCTCCCCTCCAGACTGGCCTGAACCAGCAGAGGTGACAGTCAGGATGAGAGAAATGGAGACGGGGTGGTGGAGGGGAGAAATGATGAGCAGCGGCTTCACCTTCAAGACGAGCCACAATGGGGTGAGGGTAGAGGCTGCTGTGTGACCCCCCCTAACCTGTTCCAGGATGTGAAATAGACGGAGACGGGACGCTCAAGGCGATGCCTGGCGGGGGCGTGCCCCTGGGAAATGGGAAAGGGGCAGCCAGCATCCTGGAGGAGCTGTTTTCCAGGTGGCGGATGTACCTTAGGAAGCAGGTGGGTGTGAGCCACACAAGGGGTGGACAGGCGGGGATGCTGGAGTGCGCTCAGATGCCCCTTCGAGACCAAGGTGTTGTTTCCGCCAGAACAGAACACGCCAGGAGTGCTTGCTGCTGCCACTCACATCCGCGTCTCTCTCTGGAGCTGCTCTGGACGGAAAGAGCTCCCTATGCAAAGTCAGACCCCCTCCACGCCCCGGGCCAGCCCACGTGTAATGACTGATCACTAGGGACACAGAGGCTCATCCCCCTTCTCTCGAGGCAGGACACCTGCAAAGGCGGGACATCCCAGCTCCAGAGCTCCGCATGGGGGGCTGCGGCCCTGTCATGACTGCACCACAGTTCACGCTCTCCCTCCACCAGTCCTGGGCTCCTCACTCTCTTTCAGGCGTTGGTCCCAAAAGCAGTCCCCCGAGACCATCGGTACGTCATTCTCCAGTCCCCAGGCTCCCAGACACTCCATCTTGACAGGCCTCAGTGGGAAGAGCCAAACCCAGAGCTCAAGGCACTGTGGCCGGGTGTAAGGGAGGGAAGAGACGCTGCAGACGAGGCTGCCCCGGGGGGCGGGGGGCGGAGAGGAGGGGATGGGAGAGGCTCTGAGCCCCGACTTAGACCCCTCGGGCGCTTGAAAAGCCATCATCTGAGAGCCTTCAGGAAGCTTCCTGCAGCAACCAGGGCAGGAGAATGCCAGAAGCGCAGCCCTCGGGAAGGCTGCCGTAGCCTGTGGCTGCGCAGAGCCATAGGTAGCTCCTAGAGAGGAGGCTGGTCGACGTGGCGTGTTTTGATATATGGCAAGCGTGCTTTTAATTAGCTCTACAAAAAAGTCATGAGGATTGACTGTTCATTGACTCCCTTTCAAGGGGGTGTTGGAAGAATTAACTGCACATAAACCAGCCACGGAAAAAGGCGAGCTGCGTGTCCAAGGGCATATGGAATTCTTGACTAGGATTTTCAAGACCGTCCGGAGCCAAACTTTTATTCCTCCAGGAAAACATCTGAGATTCAACTGAAAGCCAGCGAGAAAATAGTTCCATGTATACACTCTAGGCAACCTTCGTGCTGGAATGAGGTTCGTACGTAAAGCCTGCCTGGATTCACACAGACTGAAGGTGAACTTTCTAGAACACAGTTTAGAGGGAGTGGGAAACAGATCTTCTGGGTAGAAACTGAAGAGATTGGTAGTTCCCAAACTTGTTTTCTGGAGCCATAAGGGGTCCCCCGAAGACTCTGGGGGGCTGCCCTGGGGAGGGGTGGCTGGTGCAGGAGGAGTAGTGGGGGCATGCCTCCCCCCAGGCATCGCCTTGAGCACCCCATCTCCGTCTATTTCACATCCTGGACTCCCACATGTGATTTCACGTGACAGAAGGGCCCCATGGCTAAGAACGCAAAGGCAAGCTGTCTCATAAATAAGAGCCACGCTCTTGCAAGGTCCTGGCCGGAAACAGAGAAGCAAGACTCCAGTGCCTCCGCAGCCACACGTCAGTCGGGTACCCAACTGCCCCGTTCCACGTAGGCAGCATGCTGGGACCACATGGTTGGGGAAGAGTTACCATGGCAACCTCCCCCAGTCACCGCCAAGTAATTCCTCGGCAGTGTACAATTGCTCTGTTTATAGGAAGAATGCTGACCATATATTCTGGTTTTCCATGCACAATACTTCACTAGGAAAGAATGCAGAACCCACCAGAAGGAGCACACGTTGCAGTTTTCCCTGTCAACCAAAGCTCGTCTCGGTCCTCGGGGAATATGATGGATGGGGCGCTCCTGCTCTGCCTCCAACGGGAGGAGGCACAGACTGTCGTGGACCCACTGCCCGGGGTGCGGGTCCCGGCAGACCAAAGCGCGGGGTCTTCCTACCTTGAGACAGAGGGGCATTCGACTCAGTCAGTTGTGGGGCTGGAGTCTGTGATGGGGCCAAACCACTACAACGCTTACTCGCCAGAAGGGAATTTCAAGCCACTTGAAGTGTGAGGGGGAGTCTTACTTTCCTGCTGGATGAGGCCACAGCGTTTCTTTGTGACTTCAGCAGAGCTTGGGTTCTCTGGGGGAAGGCACACACGCTCTCGTTTTCTTGCAACATAAAGTTCATATTTAGGAGGGGAAAGATGAGTTTCAGATGCTAAAAATAATCTTTTGGGACTTTTCAAGGAAAAGAAATGGGCCTGCCGTTGGGCCAGCCTCAGAGAGATGTCCTCATTTTGATTTCCGTCTTCGATGGCCACGGCCGTCGTGTCGTTGGTATTCCAGACTTGGCCTGCAATTTCCTGCGACCTGGAAATCCAGATGTGCTCCGGTTTAGATTTTACGACTCAGAAAAGTGAATTTTAGGAAACTACACTTTGGAACTTTATAAAAACTTTTTTTTTAGATGAGATGCGCACCCTGGAAAACGGCGCAAATCAACAAAGTGTCACTCAGTGAACGATCGCAAAGTGTGTGCCCAGGTAAAGACACCCAGGTCAAAAACTCGGATAGGACCATCTCCCTGGAAGCCCCTTGGGCCCTCCCACCGCTGTCCCTTCACCCGGCCCCAAAGCGACCACTCCCCTGCCTTGTCACGCTGCCAGAAGAGGGCGGAATCGTACAACACGTGAGCCGGTGTCTGGTTTCTTTCACTCGACGTGCGTGAGAGTCATCCACGAGCTGGGTATGGCTCTTGTCCATCCGCTCCCGTGGCTGTGTGACCACACTGAGGCCTTTTGAAAAAAAGAACAGAAAATTAGCTTGCTGTTGTTTGAACAAGAGACCTTCCCCGGGGTGGGAGGACGCAGCCTCCAGGGCGGCCCCTCTGGGTGGGATCGGGGTCTCCTTTGCTCTCTCAGCCCCGACCGCCATGAATGGTGCCCATGGGTGAGTCACGCCCCCGGTATTTTCAGGCTGCCTCCAGTGAGCCGGGGGAGGGAATCTCGGTTATTAAAGGAGCACCTCCTGCCGCTGGTCCAAGTGGGAACCCCAGCGGGGAATAGCCCGTTCGCTTCAGCCACTTCCTGTGCTGCTTTTCCTAATACGAGAGAGAGAGCCGGTGTAAGAGTCAGAAGATAAGCAGTCGCCTCCTGCTCCCCTCCCTTCAAACACTCTCCTTTCATCTGGAGCACGCACACCCCCCAGCCAGGCACCGTCCTCCTCAGGGAGGGGGGAACCCCGCAGCCACGGGGCAGGGCCTGCACTGGCCCAGCCGGAAGGGCTCGGCTCGTCTGCCCACCCAGGGGCCTGGCCACCAAATCAGTGACAATAATCAGCTGCTTTCCTAGAAACCAACAAAGCCAGCAAGGATGCGAAAAGGAAGAACAGAACCTATTTGTACGATACTAAAAAATTCCAAAATAACTAAGCAAACGTAACTAGAAACACACGGGATCTATATGAAGAAAAAATTACAACTAAGTTATGTGAAATAAGACAAAATGGAAAAAACAGAGGAAATTCCTCATCAAGAAGAGGCATATTAAACATAAAAATGTCATTTCTTCCTAAAATTATCTGTTAATGTAACTGAATCCTGCTAATTAAGATACCAATAGTGTTCGCTGTGGTGGTGCTGGAAAGAACTTAACAAATGATTTTTCAGTTCAAATAAAACAATTCATGCATGAGGACAGACCAGAAAATTCTGCGACCGTAATGAAGCTGCCTGAGTAGCCCTCTCTGATGGTGAGGCCACCACACCAAAAACAGCTCTGTGCTGGAGGTGCAGGCCCGTCAGCGGGGCCGAGCGCATCCAGAAATAACCCCGGGAAGACGTGTGGGATCTCAGACTACGACAGATTGGAGGGGAAGCCGGCGCGTCCCCTAAATTGTGGTGGGGCAAATGACTAGTCATTCGGAGGCAAAGAGCCTGGGGAAGGACTGAGCCCCGCCTCCCTCCTCACACCAAAGCAAGTTCCAGAAGGAGAGAGCTGAAACACGCAAAATAAAACCACAAAAAGCTAGGAAAAAAGCCACGTGTGGATTTATAATACAATCTGGAAGTAGGAAAGACCCTTCTGGACAGCACCAAAGAGAGTTGTATCAGAGGATATTGGTTGATGTGAATACATCAAATATGAAGGTCCTGTGTGCACAAACGCACACACACGCATGTGTGCATATATCTGTGCGACACACAGAGGCTGTACATACGTGTGTGTGTGTGGTTTGTGTGCACGCATCTACTCACATATATGTAAACGCATATATTCAAATGCAAAGATGACCTGGCCAAAAACAGCTTGCCACAGGATAGACCACAGCTCAATTCCTTAATAAACCAAGAGCTTATACAAATCAATAAGAAAAATAGGCAATGAATATACAGAAGAAAAGGAAAACAAATAGCTCACAATTACATAAAAAGATGTACAACTCAACTGGTATTATTTTCCACCTATTATATTGGTAAAAATTTACAAGTTTTCAATACCTGGCATTGGCGAGGGTTTGGGAGGAGAGGCCATCCAGATGCCATGCTGGGCGCCAGCTGGTGTCCTCATTGGCAGGGCAACCTGGCCGTATTGCTCGACATTTAAAATGTGCCTTCAGCCTCTCAGTTGGGAATTCCGCCCTGCGAATGTGCTGATTTTACACACGCAGGCCAAGGCACACGCAGGACAGCATCTAGCCCTGTTGCCTGTAAAAGCAAAAATACTGCAATCGATGGCTGCTGACCGTGGGTACTGTTCTGCACGCTCCGGGAAAGCAGACAACTGCCCCGTGAAGTAGGCATCCTCATGATGCAGACAAGGAAACAGAGGCACAGAGAGGTTTGGTAACCACCCGAGGTCACACAGCAGGAAGTGGTAGAGCCCGGCACGTGATGGAAGCCACCCCGGCAGCCAGTGCTCTTCCCATTATGTTGGGCATGGGGTGGGTGTTCTGCTTCAGGATTTATTTATTGAAATGATTTATATCATCCTCCCAAAACACTTGAGACAGATTCTGCTTATCTAAACATTCTGACCAACAGCAAATTGTAGGGTGGACCCAACCCGGGAGAGCGATACTGTACAACACGCAGATTGGGCGACTCTGATGTGCCCTGAGCAGACCACAGGAAGGTTCCAGGGTCCTAGAAAGAAGCATCGAAGCCCGGAGTGCCTGGGGGCTCTTAGACCCTGAACGTGCAGCCTGCCCCTCCCAAGCAAAGCCACAGCCCCCTGGACCGCTGAAGGCTCCAGCCAGGTTGGCCAGGCAAGCCCTTCTCCCCTGCATGGAACATTGCTCCCCAACAAGGCCACCAGGTTGCGAGTAGCACTTGGCCATTTCCAGAAAGCTATTTGGAGCAAGTCATAAAAGTCAGGAGTGCTCCCCTCCTCCAGGTTCCAGCTCTGGAGCCCTTCCAGATGCGCTCCCCACACCCTTGGCGGAGGTCCAGGGGACTTTCCCCTCTAGTTGAACCAGAGGATCAATAGGGGGTTTGTCCCTCAGATGAGGTGGTGGGTCCCTGGGTCACTGAAGGCCGGTGTGGAGGTCACTCTGAGGGCAGGGCCCGGTGACATTGTGCAGGCCACCAGGGACCACTGAAGTGGCCCCAGTGGCAGTGGCTTGGCCCCAAGGCAGGGAGCATGGGAGCTCAGACTCCAGACACCTGGTCCACCCTTCCCACCACGCCGTGACTCTCTGGTCCCAGAGATGAGGGCTTGATCCCAAATCAGGAAGCTCCTCACAGGACAGAGACCAACCGCTCCTCTCTGGTGAGCCAGGGTGAGCATGTTTTAAGGGCAGAGAGAAGAGGGGTGGGCTGCCCAGCTGGGAAACAAGGAGCAGATTAGAATCCGCCACTTCCTTGATAAGAAAATAATTGTCCAGAATTATCTCTGTTTCCGTCACGACCGCCTTGTGCATCAACACTGATGTCCCTTCAGAACAACCAAAGTCAAGGACAGTGAGAGGTGGTGAGGTGGGAACACACCCCCTCAAGGTGGGGGCGTAGACGCAGCCATTCACTCCAGGAGTGACCTTGGCGAGCTCCCTTCCCACTCAGTCCTCAGTTTCCCCAGATGAGGGGCTGCCTGGATCAGGGTTCTCCTAAATCCTTTTAGCTGGACCTTCGGGCTCCCCCAGGCCTCCTCGGGCATCTCCATGGGGTTTCGGGGTACCCGGGGGTAGAGGACAGCTGGCCGTAGTGGGGCCATCGAGGGCCAGGAGGAGGCAGATTAAAGGGGAGCAGAGGGCTGGGAGGGGAGGGTGGTGGGGAGGACACCCATGAAGGGGGCTTGGAGAGCATCCGAGGGCTGGGCTTCAGGAGGCCCAAGGCTCGCAGCACTGAGTGAAGAGCGAGGTGACGAGGCCCGGGCCGCAGCAGGCAGGCAGACGTGCCCCCAGGTGAGGCCCCGAGAAGTTCAGCATGGCCGGCCAGGGGAGGACAGAGCAGCCCCAGCCCCAGCCTCAGGGCCAAGTCCTAGCAACCGGCCCGGGACCCTTCTCCCACGGCCACAGCTGGGCAGCAGCTGTTCGCCTCTGAGAAGCTCCCCGGCTCCCCCACAGCCTCTGCTTAGAATGCTCCTGGCTCCGCTTGGAGCTCCGTTCCCAGCAGTACCTCTTTTATTGCTATCAGTGAGGCTCCCATGCAGACGACTAACACGACGCAGAAAACGCCTTTCGCTCCTCAATTCGACATGCACCAGTTCGCCGTGCAGTCAGAGGGCAAGCTTTTGACAAAACCCTCCGCCTTCGTCTGGACCACGATAAACCAAGGGGTCTGCTCCCTTCCCTCCCTCTAGGGTCCGCTTTGGGGCAGGAGGTGACATCAGCAGGGTGAAGAAGCGGGGAGTCCACATATGGGTCTCAGTTTCAATCCTGTCTGGCCCAGTATTGGTGCACGCCTCTCTTATATCCCCTGACCCAGGGGAGCACAGCGGTCACCAGTGCACGCTTGGGAGCCTGCTTCCTAGCTGGGTGACCTTGGGAAGGCTGCCTCCCCTCTCTGGTCCTTGTTTTCCCCTTCTGTAAACAAGACTAGAACCCAACCCCCTGGTAGCTGCAAGCCCGGAACAAAGTGATGCTTACAAAAAGCTTAGCCACCCACTCAGGCTGTTACAGGAGAAGCAGCTAGAAACATGGAAGCTCAGAAATATCGTCCGCCCCTCCAGCTTACTGATGGGGAAGCGGTGCCCCAAACATGCATTTAGCTGCAGGGATTGCTAACTGAGGTGAGACTGCCAGGTGCACCAGGGGCTGCTGGCGCATCAGAGCGGGGCACGCAGAGCAAACGCCGGGCTGGTCCAGCAGTCTGAGGCCCAAATCTACTAAGAGAAGAGCAGCATCTTTGAGTGTCAGTCTCCCAATGAGAACAGATCGACGGACCATGTGCCTGCAGCGGCCGCCTAGGCGGGGGCGTCCTCGGGTCTCTGCCCCCAGCCGCGAGAGTCCCAGGTCCCTTGATGAGTGGGACATGGACTCCTGGACCCTCTGGTCTCTTAACAGAGTTCACACTAAAGAACAGCTGCCTCAGAAATGCGTTTTCCCTTAATTTCCTGGAAGATGGAGTTTGAATTTCCACGCGATGGGTCTTGGGAGACCCGGGGAAGGCAGAGCCGGGCGTGGAGCGGGCCCCTCTGCTGTATGGGGCGCCGTTGCTGTTGCGTATTCCCACATGTTGCTTCCTCACCTCCAGGCTGCAATTCTGGAGCCCAGAGGAGGGGGCACGCCCGTGGAGAAGTCTTGGGGGCGAGAATCCAACTGGGAGTGGGGGGAAGAGTTGAGGGGGCATCAAGACACCCTCAGAGGACAGCGAGGACCCTCTGATGGGCGGAAATCACGTCACTTCTCTAGAATGTGCTTCAAGCATTCCCAGAACGTCCATTCCAAGGAAAGGACCGCTGTCATCCAAGAGGCCCAGGAGGAGGGATCTCAAAACGTGCAGCACAAACGCCGTCTGGGTGGACGCTCGGTGGGTCCAGCGCCAAGGGCTCAGAGTGTTTCATTTCTTCAGGCTTCCATGAAGCCTTCCATAAATGACAGGATAGTAGGGGTCACTTCCAGTGTGAGGCCAGGGCGTGGGCGGGATGAAGTCATGCGCCTGGGCTGCTGGGATCCCGAGCTCCGAGGTTGCTGCCCAGGACAGCCTCATGTGCCAAGGACGTGGCCGCGGCATGGCCACCACCGCGGCGTCCACACTCCCAGGCGGGGCCCCGCACCATCGCCACTGCCTGCTGCACAGGTTGAGGGCTCTTCCCTTGCTTCGGGACGTTGCCTCCGGCTGAAGCGCAGACAGGGCAGCGTTGGCCCTGCAGCAAGGAACCTGAGTCTCTCTCACTCCGCAGCAGTTTAAAAATATTAAAAGATGACGGACCGTGCAGCAGAGCGGTGAGCTCACGGACTCGCAGCCAGGCTGCTCCCTGCCGCTGACCCTGTGACCTGGGGCAGGTCACATGTCCTGTCTGCCTCCATTTCCTCATCTGTAAAGTGAAATTCCTAAGAGCACCCGTCTCGTGGGAGCGTCGTATTAAACGAGCTAAAAGTGTTTAAAAGCTTTCAGGATACATGGCAGCTTCTTCAGAAGTGTTGGTTAAATTAAGACAACGCGTAAGACAGGTGGCCAGATCTCGAAGGAGGAAAGCACCCCGGCCCCGTGGGAGGCCAGAGGGGCTGCTCATTCCACAGAAGAGAAATCGAGGAACCGGAGACCCAGGGGCCTCCAGGGTCTGCCCAGCTGCCCAGCTGGTGGGCAGCGTCAGGGTAAGAAGCCGCCTTGGACCAGACCTATTTGAAGGGGTAGTGGGGGTCCCCCCGCTCCCCAGCACCAGCTCTTTCCCAGTGAAGAGGAAGAGGGCATGGAACCCCCTCCAGGGTGTCACGCCTGCTGTGCCCGCCCCTCCCGGGGCCACCCTGCATAGTGTGGAGCTGTGCAGAGAGCTGTGCAAACCTCTGCAGCATGCCACCGATGGCCCAGTGACTTCCTGGCCTGCATGTCCTGGCTTTGGAGCTCAGACGAGGTCCCCACTCCAACAGGCAGGATGCTAAAGCAACGCATGTACCGGCCCCACCCAGGACAGCCCCATCCACGTCCCCAGAGCCTCTCAGCTTGGGGGGCCGGGTTCCACGGGGACAGGCTGAGTCCCAAGTTCAGAGGCTCCGAGTCCGCGTACCGCAGGCCGAGGCCGCCAGCACCCGCCAGCCCCTCTGCTCCCACCTCACCTGCTTCCCTTGGGCTTCGAACACAGCTTACTTTTGGTGTTTGTTTTGAGGCTTTTTAGGGTATTTTTTAAAATGTAAGATACTTGAAACACACTCAAAAGTATAGAGCAGCACCCACCGTCCAGTAGAATGTTCTGGGATTACGAGGATTTTCTACGTCTGCCCTGTGCAGTTGGGTCACCACCGGACAGACACACAGGGCTATGGGCACTGGAAATGTGACTAATGTGCCCGAGGACTGGCATTTTAAGTCTAACTTTATCTTAATTCACATACATTTAAACAGCCACGTGTGACTGGGGGCTGCCCTACGGGACAGCACGGGTTTAGAGAAAATGACTCAGATTTGACAAATCCTAACACTTGTGAAGTTTTATTTTCTCCTGAGACAGAGATTGGAGAGCAAGTCATTCATTTGACGAATGGAGAGAATGTCGGGGCACAGGGAAGGGACGGCTGCCAGTTAGGAGAGTGTGCCCTCCCAGGTGAACACTGGAGAAATGAAGCAGGACTCACACAGGTCCACACGCACCTGTCACTGCAGCTCTAGTCGCAGCAGCCAAGAGGCAGGAGCAGCCCTGATGCTCATCCACTGACCGATGGATGTCCACGTGGTCCATCCAGACAGCGGAGTACTATCCAGCCGTAGAAAGGAACGAAGCCTGACACGTGGTACCATGTGATTGAGCCTCAAAAACACGACACTCAGTGGAAGAAGCCAGATGCAAAGGGCCACTTGGTGCATGACTCCACTTAGACGAAATGTCCAGAACAGGCAAATCCATCGAGACAGAGAGCAAATGAGTGGTTGCCATGCACTTTGGGAGGCAGTAATGAAGGAGCGATGGCTGATGGGTACAGGGTTTTGTTTGGGGTGATGGAAGTGTTTTGGAACTAGATAGAGGAAAAATCATTGTAGGACATTGTGAATGTACCAAGTGCCACTGAATTGTTCACTTTAAAGGGTTTAACTTGATGTGATGTGAATCTTACTTCAAAAAATATATATATATATATGTGAAGCCAGTCCCCAAAGAGGGTGCCAGGGGGTGCGATCTTACGGGCACACTGGGAAACGTCTGGAATTCAACCCCGCCAAGGGGTGGGGAGCTGGGATATTGATACCCCACCCCCCATTTATGACGGTGAGGTGTCTCCAAGACACAGAGATGCGGCCGCTGTGGGGTGAGCTGTCTAGAAGAGGACACTGAAAGGGGAGGGTGGGGGTGTGTGGGTGGGCACAGACACCACTGCTCCGTTCTTTATAATAATAACAGTAACAAAACAGCCCAGCCTGGCAACACCCCCGTACACCTGCTGATCCCAGCCCCCTCCCCAGAGGCCATCTTTCTCCCGAATGCCGTGTTTACTGTCCCCCTGTGTGGCAGAGAGGATAGTGTCCCCAAAGGTGTTCTAATTCCAGACCCTGGGACTCTGTGACCTTACGTAGCAAAAGGGACTTTGCGGGTGAGACTGAGTCAAGGATCCTGAGGCGGGAGAGGATCCTGGATGACAAAGGGGCCCCATGTCATCACAAGGGTCCTCATGAGAAGGAGCAGGAGGCTCAGAGTCAGAGAGAAGACGTGAGGACGGAAGCAGAGGTCGGAGGAGAGAAGACCCTGCTGTCCTTGGACTGGAGGGAGGGGCCGCGAGCCAAGCAACGTGGGTGCCTCCGGCACTGGGGAAGGCCCAGAAGCAGATTCTCGCCAGAACCTCAGGAGCCAGCCCTGCCCACCTCGACTTCAGTCCAGCAAGACGGACTTGGACATCTGACCTCCAGGGCTGTCAGATACTAAACGCGTGCTGTTCGGAGCCACTGAATCCTTGGTGATTTGCTGCAGCTGCAGAAGAAATGGTATTTGTGAAAGGAGCATTGATCAGCCATCTTTCTCCCACTCGCCTTTCTCTCTCAGCTGTGTCTGATGTTCACCCACATTGATATATGTAACCATTACTCACCCATTTACTGCCGTGGAATCTTCTGCCGCATGGACACGCCACCACGCATCTGTCCTGTAACCCGATGATGGGCGTTGGAGCTGTCTCTGTGTTTTGGTGCTGTAAACGATACTGTTATAAACATCCTTTTCCCTCTTTCCTGTTTTGTGGACCGGAGTTTCTCTGGACTCATATGTTCTGGTATTTATTTATTCAGTGAATACTTCTCGAGCATCTGTGCTAAGTACCAGGAATGCAGCTGGGCAGGAGCGCGAGCACGCTGGGCTCCAACGCAGCTGGGCCGCCACCCACACCCCCAGGGGCACGAGTCAGGCTGCAGGGGGCTCGCTGGTGCCCCTTTGCCTGGCCTCCCGTGAGAAGGAAGGCCCCCCTTCTCCATGGCCACACAGCATCCCCACAGCTCCCTCAAGAAATTGTCACCGCCACCTCTTGGAATGGATGCTGAGCCCTCCTTCCATGTGCCCTGGAGCAGGTGAGGCACAAACTGACAGGTGGTTTGGAACCTATTGTTCTTGGTATTTGTGCCCTTGCCCCAATTCCAGGACAAGAGGAAAGTCATGTTTAGCAGACGCGTCAACACCCATCAGACTAGGAGCGCTTTTAGACCAGGTACCAGGTGGCGAAATGACGTATGGTACACGTGTGGGCCTTATTCTTCTCAAATGGCAGGGCCTTCTCTCTTCTCTCGTCTGCAGAACGAACTTCCCCTCTTCATGGGACTGTCCCCTGTCCCCGGATCTCAGTCTGATTCATTTGATGAGCGGGAAGCCAGTCTTTCTATAGTCAGGACCCAGGCCAGAGGCTCAGAGTCTCTGTGCGCTTAGAATACATGGGACCAAATTTGAATAGGGAAATGATTCCTTCATTTCTCCCAGAAATATCCCCTGAGCTCTGCTGTGTGCTGGGATGTGTCAGGGAGCAAGAGAGAGGGAGCGCCAGCCTCAGGGGGATCAAAGTGGGCCACTCCCACCGGAACACGCAGAGTCTGGTTCCCGCCTTGCACCAGTCAGGGCCCCAGCAGATCAGAGGCTCCCTCAAGTCAAGATAAGCAAGGAGGGCTTATTTATACAGGGATTACGTGCAGTGGTGTGGGCGAAAGGGAGCCCCAGGGACAGTGCAGTAATGGGGCCGTCATCCCAGGCCCCAAGGGAGGAGGGGAGGAGAGTTTCCAGACCCCACATGGAGAAGCCACCTGGGGAGGAGCAG
The DNA here is from genome assembly GCF_041296235.1 of Equus asinus. Lineage (NCBI taxonomy): Eukaryota > Metazoa > Chordata > Mammalia > Perissodactyla > Equidae > Equus > Equus asinus. Next base: position 12,530,081 of record NC_091799.1, read on the forward strand.
CCGCCTTCACTCAGAGGCCAGCCTGAGACCACCTCACAGGGAGGGTGCACAGTCTGCCTTCCTCTCCCCTGGCCCCACCCATGGCTGGGCCCAGCCTGAAGTCAGAGGGCCCTCTGATGGAGTCTACACGGACCACCTCCCAGGGCTGAGGGCAGAGCTGAGAATGGGCGACAGCGGGTCTGGAGGGGCAAGCAAAAACATCAACGGCTGTAAAATGGTACGGCCGCTGTGGAAGACAGTTTGGTGGTTCTTCATAAAGCTAGAAATAGAGTTTCCATGTGACCCAGCCATCCCACTCCTAGGTGCATATCCAAGAGAATTCACAACAGAACTCAAACAGATACTTGTACACGCGCATTAATAGCAGCATCATTCACAATAGCCAAAAGGTGCAAACAACCCGAGTGTCTGACAGCGGGTGATGGATAAACAAAATGTGGTCCATCCATAAAAAGGAAAAGGTAGTGATTCAAGTTACAACATGGATAAACATTATGCTAAGTGAAAAAAGGCAGATACCAAAGAACAAATATTGTATGATTCTACTCACATGAAATCTCTAGAAGAGGCAAATTCCTAAAGACAGAAGGGAGACTGGAGGTTAGCAGGGGTGGGGGAAGGGGAAATTGGGAGTTAACTGCTTAACAGTTACAGAGTTTCTGTTGGGGTGACGAAAATGTTTTGTAAATGGATGGTGGTGGTGGTTGCACACATTGTCAAGGTAATTAATGCCACTGAATTGTACATTGAAAGGGGTGAATTTGGGGGTATGTGAATTATATCTCAATAAAGCTATTTTTTAAAAAACACCCAACATGTTCCACCCCTTCTGCTCCTCAGCATCCACCAACCCTGAGCTTCATTTGGTTGGAAGGTTCACATCGCCAGCACAGAGGAGGCACGAGCTCCCGTGAGCACCTCCGTGGGTGACGTCAAGAAGATTGCAGGATGTGCTCCCGCCAGCTCTCTTCATGCAAGGTGGAGTGGAAAGGGACGTGGGGGAGAGGAAGAGTGTGGGCACAGGGCAGGGCTCCCCAAGTTGAACTCCAGCTCCCTTCCTCCACCTCAGGTTCCATGTGCCCCTTGACCTCTGCCGTAACTTCCGCTGGTGGGGTGACCCAAGGCTTCACTTGCAAAGGATCTGAGTCCTTGGTGGCCCTGACTGTATTCTTTTTCCTTATAAGGAATTTCTTCTGTAAACAGCTCATCCCTGAGTTTGATATATTTCTCCAACGTGTCAATGTCTTTTAACTGGTAAGTTTGGTCCATCTACATTTATTGTGATTATTGGCATATTGGAAATTACTCTGCCTTCCTTTGTGCTTTCTTTTTATCCCGACTTGTCCATGCTCCCCACTCGACACTTTCCTGCCTTTTTATGGATTGAAGTTTTCTTCAGTTCTGGTCTTCCCCTCTGCTCTATCAACCTATTTCGGCTATCCAACCTATTTCTATTTGTTTGGGACATATATACCTAAGTCTCCTTGTGGTTGTGACGTATATTCCGAAGCTGAAAATTGACTTCTCTCCCTTTCTCTGAAACAATAAGAGGAATCTAAAATACTTTAACTCCTATAAACCCTCCCATCTTCTGTTATTCTGGGATAGTATTTTGGTTCTTTTTTTTTCTTTCTGAGGAAGATTCCACCTAAGCTAACATCTGCTGCCAATCTTCCTCTTTTCCTACTTGAGGAAGATTAGCTAACATCTGTGCCAGTCTGTCTCTACTTTGTATTTGGGTTGCCTCCACAGCATGGCTGATGAGGGGTGTAGGTCCACACCCAGGATCCAAACTCTCGAACCCAGGCCACTGAAGCAGAGTATGCCAAACTTAACCACGAGGCCACAGGGACAGCCCCCCTTGGTTCTATTTTTTTGACCCCTCAAATTAGAGGTGTTTTTTTTTAAAGATTGGCACCTGAGCTAACAACTTGCCAATTTTTTTTCTTTTTTTGCTTTTTCTCCCCAAATCCCCTCAGTAGATAGTTGTATACTTTTAGTTGTGGGTCCTTCTAGTTGTGGCATGTGGGATGCCGCCTCAACACTGCCTCATGAGCGGTGTCATGTCTGCGCCCAGGATCCAAACCAGTGAAACCCTGGGCCACCAAAGTGAACTTAACCACTCGGCCATGGGGCCGGCCCCCAATTTAGAGGATTTTTTTTTACAGTCATAGTGGACAATGCTGGTGTTGGGCTGAGTGTCTTTACCGTTTCCTCCAACAGCATCACTTCTGGCTCTTTGTGTGTGTGTGTGGTGACCTTGGGATGGTGGAGCCCATCTTGCCTCTGGGGGATGGGATAATGGACGCGGGCTGAAGCCCTCTCTGCAGGCTGTGCCTGAGACCTCGCCCTCCCTCCCCCTCCTCACTGACCTCCCGGGAGCCCTGCCTCGGTCGGTGTTTGGTGACCATGTGAGTGACTCTAAACACCACCTTTGCAAACCGTCCCTTCTGGCGTCTCCTTTTCCCTTCTCGTCCTTCTGTCTCGTCCCGAATCACATTCTTCCTGGGTTCTTTTAGGGAGGGTCTCTGGGAACACTCCATCTCAGATTTGTTTCTCTGAAATTGTCTTCATCCGTCACTATTCAAATGACTCTTAACTGGGACTCGATTGAAGGTGACAGTTTTCGGAGATATTTCCTACTCGTTTTGGCTTTCCGTTGCTCCTTGAGAGCTTGTTGTTGCAGAGTTGTTCTTTGAGGGGGAATCGGTCCTCCCTGACTGGCTGCTCCAGGACTTTCTCTCCGCCTGCACTAGATCACTTTACTGTCACGCGTCTGAGGTGGCTTCCCTGTATTAACCCAGTTTGCCTTTGCTGACCTTCCTGGACCTGAGGATGCATGTCCTTCCTCAATTCTAGACACTGCTCAGCGGGGATCTCTTTCATCACTGCCCCCCTGTCTTCTCCGTTCCTTCCTCCTGGGGTGGGCAGCCCCCAGAACAGCGGTCCCCTCCCACACTGAGTCAGGGCTGGCCTGTGTGGCTTCCAGGACTGGGTTACAAAGGTCATTGCAGCTTCCCCCTTTCTCTCTGGGATCCCTCACTTTGGGGAAGCCAGCCACCACGTCACCCTGCTGCTGTGAGGATGCCCAAGCAGCCCCGTGGAGAGGCCCACGAGGAAAGGAGGCGAGGCCCCCCGCAGACAGCCTGCACCAATTTCCCCGCCACGTGAGTGGCTCCTCAGTATAGAGACTAGGGGCTGCCTAGGACTTGGGGGAGGAGTTTGGGGGAGTGACCGTGAATGGGGGTTCCCTTGGAAGGGGATGAAAACGCTCTAGAACTGCATTGTGGTCATGGTTGCACAACCCCGTGAATGACTAAGAACCCTTGACTCAGACAACCTAAAGGGTGAGTTGTATGGTGCTCGAGTTACGTCTCAACAGAACTATTCAAGAAACTAGATCCCTGTCTCGCTGAAGTGTGTCTTCAGAGCCCCCGCATCCCCCGTGTGTCTGAGACCCCACAGTCCACAAACCACTGGCACAAGGCCTTACCCCCATCTCTAATTCCAGGTGGCTGGTTGTGGCCCATCCCAAGGAATCCTTAGGGTTCCTTGATCGGGCTCAGCGACGTTTTCAACGCACGCTTCCCCCGCCCCCACTCTAGGGAGTGTGGACTTTCCATCAGTTTCTGCTGTGTTCATTTATGCATTTCAAGGGAGATTTGTCGCAATTTATCCAGGACTTCTAAGTGTTTTGGAGTGGGGAGGGGATTCAAATGTCATATTGGCAGAAGAGCAGGGGCCTCAGGCTGGCATCCACCACAGTGATTCCACCGGAGCCTTATCAAAGAATGTTCCAGAACAAAGACTTTGACAGCAGACAGAGTGGGCTCCAATCCTGGCTCTGCCACTCAGCAGCTGTGAGACCGTGGGCGACTCGCTTAATTTCTCTGAGTCTTGGCTTCCACATCCACACAACAGCCCCCCTCGCACACACAGACTTCCTTGGCCGTGAGCATCTGCGTCGCCTCTCTCTCCTCCAGGAAGTTTCTGGAACCTCCGCAGCCATTTATTTCTCCCTTCTCTGGGCGTCTTTCCATCGTTCAGCCCTTGAACTCTCCGTGCATGTCCCATTGTGTCATATGTCAGACATTCACTCGAGTGTCTTGATTTGTCCGCAGTTGATCAGCGTCTCTTTTCTTGTCTCCCTCATGGTGTCCGGTTGTGGGCCATATCTGGTGCAAGGGCTCTCTGGCCCCCACGTGAGGCTGTGTAAAATTTCTTGGAGAGTCACTGCCCCAAAACAGACTTCCCCCGAAGAACCCACACGGCTGTCCTCCTGGAGAGGGACACTGTGTAACTGGCTCCCTACAGCCGTGGGGCCCCAAGGATGGGGACCCCTTTTCATCTCATCGTCGTCAGCATCGTGTCCCCATGCAGGTCCCGACACACGGGAGGGGCTCAGTTTATATTTTTGGAATGAACGTGAACGGGGTTTTCTTTCCCTTTGGCGGCCGGCGGAGGAGTGCAGCGCAAACCACAGCCGTGTTCCGTCAGCCGAGAAGCCCTGTTGGCTCGGACCCGGCTTCCATTTCTCCCCGCTCCAGTTACAGTTTTCCCTGTTCCTGAGTTTCGTTTTGTTTTAACTTTTTTTTTCATTATTATTGTGGTAAAATACGCATAACATAAAATTGACCATTTTAACCACTTTAAAGTGTACAATTCAGGGGAGTTCAGTAAAGTCACAATGTTGTGCAACCATCATCACGACCGGGTTCCAGAACATTTGGCCCTGAGTTTCTAGTGTATTCACACTTTCATATTTCACTCCCTGTGTTTCCCGTGAGCTCCCTCAGATCCTCAGGGAAGGAGGCAAGATTTCCACTAAGAAAAGACCTGAATTGAAAGGATTAAATTTAGGTTCTTCCAAACCCATGATCCCCCTGAAAACGCACAATGGGGAAAAGGCTGCACCACGGGTTTCCAGGCAGCATCGGTCTGGTTGTCCGGCTCTTCCTGAATTTTGGCAACGAGGACTTCTTTCCACAGACGCCCCCAACCCCCAGCTCCCATGCGCCAGGCCCCTCGGTGGCGGCCGACGTCCCTGGAGCTGCCACACACCCCAGATTCTCTGCATCCCTTGGTTACACCCTAAAGTTTTGTCCCCTTGGTTCTGTGGAGGGGCTCTGTGTCATACCACTGACCACTGCCAAGAGGACATGGCCGTGAGCTGGCGTCCGGGAGCAGTCCAGGGGTCTGCTCTGCCCTGCGCTCTGCTGCCTGCCCGTGGTGGGCCAGGGCCGGTCGGAGGAGACCCTGTGGAGGCCCCCGCAGCAGCTGCCTGGAGGGTAGAGCCCCCTCTGCCCCACCCCTCCGGAGTGGCTGCCTTTCTCCGCTGTTCCCCTCGCAGCATCTTTGCCAAACACTGAGTGGAAACATCTGAGCAGCGCTGGCTGGGGCTCGAGGCTGGGATTCGGACACCGTGATTTTGTCCTGGGCTGCAGCTCGGGGCTGCCATCTGGGCAGCGCATCTCAGCCTGCCCTTCCTGAAGCTTTGCGATGAGAGGTCTTGGATGAGAGACCCGGGTTCTGCCCTCTCCTGCAGCATGTCTGAATCCAGGCTGGCTCCCTGGAGGAGGAGGCAGAGGGGGAAGGGAGTGAATGGGAGAGGACGGGGAGATGGAGATAGCTGCTGACCCTCCCACCCCGCGAAGCTGTGTTTCACCTGTGATTTGGTCATTAAGTCTGGTCAGGAGTGCCCATGAGGCCACAGGAAGCATGAGGCCAAACGGTAACTCCCCAGCCCACTGCCCCAGGACAAGGCCTGGGCTCTTAGACTGAAGGTCCAATGGGCCAGAAGCAGCTGGACAGTGTCCGTCCCCTCCACTGCTTGGGGGAACCAGGGAAGAAATGAGGTCACTCTGCAATCACCGGGCCCACCCAGGACAGTGCGGGCCATGCTCAAGGCACCAGGCGGTGTCACTGGGTGTCCAGCAGAGCTGCCACAGGGTGGCCTCAGCCCTGTCGCCCCCACGCCTTGGCAACACCAGGCCTCCCTTGCGGCAAGGCGGGAAGGAGCGAGCTGGGCCCCAATGGCTCCCGGCCCAGCCAAGGAGCCTGGCTCACATGTTGCTGGAAGGAGCCCGCCAGCGCTGGAACGGCCCCAGGGCCCAGGACGCCATGCGGCACGAAGTGCCGAGATGGAACAGGCAGCATCTTCCCAAAAACCTTCACTCCAACTGAATCCAGCCTTTAGCGTGAAATAAGGGGGCGGGGACAAGGAAAATGACACCCAAGGAAATCCAGGCAAGACAGTCTACCCACTCGGTCTCCAAACCATCTGTGAGCCGTGTCGTGGGAAAACACGAGCTGGGTGGGGGGCCCCAGAGAACCCGTCAGAGACGGGACTAGATGTGGTACGTGAAGCCATGTCCCGTGTCCAACACGCCAAAAGACATAGGGTGCACTTTGAACGTGAGGAATTGAACTGCGGCCTGGACAGTAGACAGCGGAAGCAGGTTGCCAGGTTTCCTAGGGGCCAGGAAGGAGTTGAGTGTGGGAAGGAAACGGTCCTTATTTTTAAGAGAAGAATGCTGAAGTGTTTGGAGGTAAAGTGTCATGATGCCTGCAACTTTCTTTCAACTGGTTGTTGGGCCAGAAAGGAGGAGGAAAGAGGAGGAGCAGGAGGAAGAAGGAGGAAGGGGAGGAGGGAGGGGAAAGAGGAGGAGGATGGGGAGGAAGGAGGAGGAAAGAGGAGGAGGATTGGAAGGAGGAGAAGGAAGAAAGAGGAGGCAGAATGAGGAGGGGCAGGAGGGAGGAGGGGCAGGAGGGGGGGCAGGAGGAGGAGGGGAGGAGGGAGGAGGGGCAGGAGGGAGGAGGGGAGGAGGGAGGAGGAGGGAGGAGGAAGGAGGGGAGGAGGGAGGAGGGGCAGGAGGGAAGAGGGGCAGGAGGAGGAGGGGCAGGAGGGAGGAGGGGCAGGAGGAGGAGGGGCAGGAGGGAGGAGGGGCAGGAGGAGGAGAGGGAGAGGAGGAGACTCACACAGCCGTGAGTCAGGATCCAGACAGAAGGCACAGTCAGACTGGGTAGCTGAGGCCGTCACATGAAGGGACTAGTTACAAATAGTCTGGCCTCGGAGATGGAGACCCAGGAGGGTGCCAGCCCTGGTGGGAGCTGCTGACCCCCACTCAGGTCTGAAGAGGGCAGGGAGCAGGGGTGGTGACACGGCACGGGGCGCCCTGAGAGGAGCTGCAGCCTTCGGCCGAGGGTGCCACTGGCCCTGCCACCCCGCGAGGAGGGAGCCAGGAGAACCGTGGAATCATTGCCGAGCCTGACTGGTGGCCACAGGGGTGACCGTGGTTCTATTTTTTTCCAGTTTTGTTTGAAATGTTGAATGTTTGAAAACTTTCATAATTAAAAAAAATGGGGGGGGGGGGCAGGGGGGAGTGAAGAGAAGGCCAGAAGAAAGAGGATGGAGAGCAGACCCCGGCTTGAGATGGGCTCCCGGAAAGTCATCTGCAGGCAGAGAAGGGAGCAAAGCTCCTCCCCGGGCCGCTCCCTTGGGAGCTCCATGGGCCTCGCCCTGGGGGACGAGGGCACAGGTGGTCCCCAGGAGGCGGAGCAGGCACGTGCCTGCACACCCAAAAGTAAATGGGCAAAATGCGAGTAGCAAGGATCTCTGGAGGGAAAAACAACATTTTGGGCAAAACCAAACTCCCTTAGACAGGCTCCCACTTATTTTACGGCTTAGCGCTCTTTTTATTTGGAATTCCATGGGTGTAGGAGAGTTTTGGAGCTTGGCCCTCAAAGCAGACCCCGCCAGGTCCTCTGATCAACAGAACCAGGCAGAGCTTAGGAAATTCCACAGATCCTCAGATCTGCTCAGATGCGGCCCCCAGAGGTCCGAGGCCAGGCCTGCGGCCGTCACACAGACACACGGAGGGCAGGGTAACCCAGGGCCCAGATGGGAGCGGGAGCCTCCCCAGAGCCACCACCTGGCCCTCCAGGCCATCCCACCCAGCCCTCCATGTTGTCCCGGCCCACGACGGAAAGCCAGCAGCTCAGGTTTGTGTCTCGGCTGCTTCGTGCCAGGAGCCGTGACCTCAGCGGCACAGAGAGAAGATGCAGCCCCCTGATCTGGGGAAGCTGGAGTGGAAAGAGAAGCAGGGCTGAGGGACAAGCCAGTGGGAGGCACGCCCAAATGTACAGAGGGAGCAGGAGGGAGCCCCACGACCCACCCTACACCAGGGGGGAAATGCACAGGCAGAACAGGCTGAGAGCATCGCCCTAGGACCACACAGACCGGCATGGAGCCCAGCATCCCTCTTCCAGGCTGAGTGCCCTGGCAGGTCCCCTAGCATCTCTCAGTCCCTGTTTGCTGCTCTGTAAAATGGGCTTCCTAAAAGCACCTACTACACAGGCCCCTGGGGAGCCGCACATGAGACAGCTACAGTTGACTGGCTTGGTGCGTTAATGTCCTGTGGCTGCTGTGACAAAGGGCCACAAGCTGGGGGCTTCAAACAACAGACATTTCTTCTCTCCCGGTTCTGGAAGCCGCAAGTCAGAGATGAAGGTGCCGCAGGATGGGGAGATGGGGAGCATCCCAACTTGGGCAGCAGCCCGAGGACTGGGTTCCAGCAAGGATCCGCGCCGGGGTCCAGCCCAGGGCGGCGAGAGCAGCAGCAGCTGGAGGCGGCAGCACCCGAGACGGGGCAGCCCGGGCAGGCCCAGCCCCACAGCTCCCGCCAGCTGCAGCCACCAGGGCAGAAGTTCTCAGGACAGGAAGGGGCTGCCCCAGCGGGCCAGGGACTTGGTCCTCCACCAGCTGACCTCCTCTGGAGCTGGGGTCACCTTTCACCGCCTCTTCCTCACCTCCCGAAGCCTACAGAGCCTGGGTGCTCCTCCCAGCCCTGGGGCTTTGGGAACCAACCAATGTGCACTGGCTTTGCTGGGCCCATGGTGCCGCGGAGGGTCAGGGTGCATCGGAGCCCTCAGCGCTCGGCACCACCAGCTCCGGCACGGCATGCCCACCCCAGGAGGGGGTCCTCCCACTTGCTGAGGCTCCCAGGTTGTGCTTCTCACCAGAAAAGAAGAGCAGGACTCAGACCTAGGGCTGCCCCAAAGCCGTGTTCTTGGTCTTCCTCGCGATCTGGGTGGGGTGGGGAGGGAGCAAGGCTGATGGTGGACCCAGGGGGGCGTTTACCCAAATTGAGAAGGCAGGGGACGCGGGGGACATTTTAGCCCTTCTGAGGGAAAGAAGGCAGGATCGTTTCTCTGTTAATAGTTCAAACACGAGGAAGACACTCAACAAAGCCGAGCGGGTCAGAGGGCAGGAGGCTCCCCCGAGGCTGGGGCGCACGGCGGGTTGGGCACAGGAAAGCAGCTGTGAGTCTGTGTCAAGAGCCAAACAGAGGAGCCCAGGGTTGTGACGGATGTGGATCCAGGACACCCTGAGGTCCACGAGTACACGGCGAGAGGCAGATGGAGGCTCATACCCTTTCAATCGTCCTAAGGAAAAAAAATTATTTATTTTGAGGAAGATTAGCCCTGAGCTAACTGCTGCCAATCTTCCTCTTTTTGCTGAGGAAGACTGGCCCTGAGCTAACATCCGTGCCCATCTTCCTCTACTTTATACGTGGGATGCCTACCACAGCATGGCGTGCCAAGCGGTGCCACGTCCGCACCCAGGATCTGAACCCACGAACCCTGGGCTGCCAAAGCGGAACGTGCGCACTTAACTGCTGCACCACTGGGCCAGCCCCCAGGAAAAAATCATTTTAAAAAAATGGGTGTGTGGGAAGCTCAGCACACAGAGATGTTCTTAGCAGTATCATTTGGAACGATGACAAATTCACAGTAACTAAATGCTCAGCACTGGGGACTGGGAAGTCTGGGGAATGTCTGCCCGATGCCATACCCCACCGACATCTAAGATGACATGGAGAAGAAGCCCCGAGGGGCTCGCTATGGGATAATGTCAACTAAAGAACAGAACAAGAGAGGTGCGTCCACCAGGAAGACCACAATGTGACACACACAGAAAAAGCCACCTAGAAGGTGTCACACAAATGCAAATGGCAGTTATTTTAGGGGATAAAAACACATGTAAGTAAAAGAGCACGCCGAGAGGCCCGGTCGAGTGTGGCAGGGGTGCTGTGCACCTGGCCACGGGTGCAGCTCCCTACCTGAGGCCTGGGCAGGACCGCCATCACGCTGCATTAGGGCCCGCTCCACGGAAAGCCCCGCAGAGGTTGGAGTGGGCACCAGGGAGAGGCCACTTACCTTCAGCAGAAGCGTAAGCAAACCTGTTGCCCACCAGGGCAGCACAGAGGTGAGAGGAAGGGTTGCTCGCCAGGGGAAGGCCCTGGGGATGGTGGCCGTCTTCCCGCCTGCCCCAGTTCACATTCCCCAAAGCTGGGCTGTGGCTTTGGCAACCTCCCCCAGACCTTGTGCTCATCGGGGGGCACTGTGACCTGTTGGGGCTCAGCCCCCTCACTCTGTCCTCTCCCGACTCTTGTGTGGCCCCCAGGCCAGCAAGCCACTGAAAGGTGTCACCCTCTTTGTAAGGAGAGGAGACTGCACACACTGCGTGTCCAGGGCTCCCTGCCCCGACCCAGTCCGAGTGAGGGGGTAGAGGCCAAGAGCGCACCTAGGGGTCAGCTGGCCACAGTTTCAAGGCTCAGCTCTGGCTCTGATGTCTCTGGCCTCAGTTTCCTCATCTGTAGAATGGAGACGGCAACACTGGGAAGATTAAATGTGATGACCTGCTTCCCTGGGTGGACTCTGAGCCCACCCCGGGTGGAGTGGTCACTAACTGTCCACTCATAACCCCGGAGTCAGGGCCCACGGGCACGAGGGCCGGAGACCACGATCTCAGGCCTCTCTGGGAAGAATGCTCATCTTCCTGCAGCCTCAGTTTCCCCACTGAGGGCTCTGCACCTCCTAGCCTCACCGCCTTTTTCTGTACATGTCACATTGTGGTGCAAGATATGTGGGCCCTCCTGAAGCCCCCAGCGGCAGATACAGTTGGCCCTGAGGAGGTCCCGTGGCTCCCTGTCCTACGTCCCCCGGCCACAGGAGCAGGTACCCCAGCACAGGGGCGAGCAGTGGCCCCGTGCAGCCAGGCCTGGGCCCCGGCGAGGAGCTGCGCTGGCCGGCCTGCTGCCCACCTATGAGTGTGGCGCGGTGGGCCCCCAGGTAGCAGGAGCGGGGCCGTCCTCTCCAGGACAGGGCCCCACCCGGGCCCCCTGCGCAGCCATCGGCTCAGGCCGGGACCCGAGGCCAGGCGGCGGCTCTAGGGGGAGAGCAGCAGCCCCGCCAAGGCCCCTCCTCATTAGCCGGGCTCCCAGTCGAGCTGTCATGTGGCCGGCCGCCAGCCCCCGCCAGGCCCAGGGCTGCGATGACATCACCCTGGCCCGGGAGGCGGCTAAGTGGAAACAGATGGAAGGTCCCAGGCCAGGACCCGCCTTGGGGGGGCACCTTGAGAGTAGCCCACCACTGAGTGGGCCCAGGGTGACCAGAGGTGCCAGAACAGCTGCCCATCACGGTCCCCACCCCACTGAGCTGTAATGGCCGTCTGCTGCTGCTCCCCCTGCGCTCGGCCAACAGGGTGGGTACTGTGCGCATCCTGGTCACTGCCGTCCCCCAGCCCCCAGCACAGTGCCCAGCATGGGCTGGTGCTCAGGAAACACTCACGGGATGCATGAGAGGCCACCAGGTTGTCCCCGAGCTCTGGGCGGGAGTCTGGTGGGTCACCTTCATGGGGCTTCTGCTGCCCCCCGCGGGCTCCAGGAGTCACCAAAGACCGTATGGACATGAAACGTCCAGGAGAGGCAAATCCAGAAAAGGCAGACGAGTGGTTGCTGGGGGGCCAGGGAGCAGTTCTAAAATTGAATGCAGCGGTGGTTGCACGGGTCTGTGAGGGTACCAGAGCCGTTGCAGTGTAAGCGTTAAATGGGCGAATTGTACCGTGTGTGAATTATATCTCAGTACAGCTGTGTGAAAAACTGCAACAACCAAGAGCCAGCTGCAGATAAGAGGCCTGGGGCGGTGGCATCCAGGAGCACAGCCGTGAGGACCACCCACTTGTCAGGATCCAGCAGGTGCTGGGGCCAGGGGTGTCTGTTTGGCCCCCCGGTTTTAAGTGGGGCCTTCCCTCTGGCAGTGGAGATGCACGGAGACTGACAGCTTATTAATATCATTGTTATTATAATTGTTCCTGAAGAGCTTTCTTGGATCTCATCTAGTCCATGTAAGAAACTTAGACTAATGGCATTATGGGCCCACTGTAATGGGGCAGCTGGAGCCCAGAGGGGCTAGGCAAGCTGCCCAAGGACACACAGCTGACGGGAGGCAGGGCATCTGGTCTGACAAGAGACTGAAGGCCGGCACGCGGCCCACGGCACAGCACACAGCCGCGGTTGCCCACCGGTCTTTGACACTGTCGGAGTATGATTTTCAGAAAGTGACAAGCTCAACTGTCCTACACACACAGGATGAATTTGCATTGACAACTTATTGTGTCGTTCACACAGCAACCAGTAGGAGGGTAAAACCAGGCCACAGAGCAGTGTGAGGACAGGACAGTGCTCTGAAACACGTGTGCGGAGACAGAGGAGAGCAGGGCAGGGTCCCACGGGCAACAGAACTGTCACCTTGGGGTGACCTTCTCTGCCAGACACAAACCTACAGGTTAACCTAACTTCACCAAGTCCAAATCCTAAATCCACAGTCAGTAGCAAAGTCAAACAGGTTCCTTTCTCTAGACAAGCCAGCTCCTGCCAAACGATGACCCAGCAGGACTCAGAAAGGATAGCTTTCTCCCCTCATTTTCAAGCTTTAAATAGTTTTTCTTGACACTGATAAAAGAAACTGAAGAAGACACAAGTAAGTGGAGAGACATTCCGTGTCCATGGATTGGAAGAATTAATATTGCTAAAATTTAGTCCGTGCTCCCCAGAGCCGTCTGCAGACTCAGTGCAATCCCCACCAAAACTCCAACGGCATTCCCCACAGAAATACAACAAACAACGCTAAAATTTGTATGGAACCATAAAAGACCTCGAACAGCCACTGCAATCTTGAGAAAGAAGAGCAAAGCTGGAGGCATCATGCTTCCTGATTTCAAACTACATTACAAAGCTATGGTAATCAAAACGGTATGGTACTGGCATGAAAACAGACACAGATGAATTGAACAGAACAGAAAGCCTAGAAAGAAACCCACACGTATATGGTCAGTTAATTTACAACAAAGGAGCCAAGAATATACGACGGGAAAGGATAGGCTCTTCAATAAAGGGAGTTGGGAAAACTGGACAGCCACATGCAAAAGAATGAAACGGGACCACTTTCTTACACCATACACAAAAGTCAACTCAAAATGGATTAAAGACTTGCATGTAAGACCTGAAACCATAAAGCTCCTAGAAGAAAACATCGGCAGTAAGCTCCTTGACATAGGTCTGGATGATGATTTTTTAGATTTGACACCAAAAGCAAAAATAAACAAGTAGGACTACATCAAACTCGAGAGCTTCTATACGACAAAGGAAACCACCAACAAAACAAAAAGGTAACCTACTGAATGGGAGAGGATGTTTGCAAACCCTGTATCTGACAAGGGGTGAATATCCAAAATATAGAAAGAACTCATACAGCTCAATAGCAAAGAAACCAAGTAACCCATTTTAAAAGTAGGCAGGGGAACCGAACAGACATTTTTCCAAAGAAGATAGACAAGTACATGAAGAAGGGCTCAACATCACTAATCATTAGGGAAATGCAAATCAAACCACAATGAGATGTCACCTCGCGCCCATCAGAATGGCTCTTATCAAAAAGACAAGAACTAACAAGTGTCGGCAGCGAGGATGTGGAGAAAAGGGAACCCTTGTGCACAGTGGGTGAGAATGCAAACTGGTGCAGCCACTATGGAAAACAGCATGGAGTTTCCCCAAAAATTAAAAATAGAACTACCATGTGATCCTGCGATTTCACTTCTGGGCATTTATCTGAAAGGAATGAAAACCCCAGCTTGAAAAGATAGCTGCTCACTGCAGCATTAGTCACGATAGACATGGAAACAATCTACGTGTCCATCAATCGACGAAGGGATAAAGAAAATGTGGGGAACATATACAATGGAATATTATTCAGCCATAAACAAGAAGGAAATCCTGCTATTTGTGAGAGCGTGGATGGACCTTGGGGGCATTATGCTAAGTGAAGTAAGTTGGACAGAGAGAGACAAAATCTGTATGGTCTCACTTATATGTGGGATCTGAAAAAAACAAGCTCATAGATACAGAGAACAGATTGGTGGTTGCCAGAGGGGGGGGGGGTGCGGGAAATGGGTGAAGGGGGTCAAAAGGCACAAACTTAGAAAAAATAATAATAATTTTTCTTGACAAGGGGAGGGTGTGGATTAAGCCTCAAGCACCGAGTCTGTAAACGCCCCCAGCCCCCGGCCTCTAACCCCTTCTACCGAAAGTCTATTCGGAAACCAGAGGCCATGGCTTCTGTCTACGCCCCGTTCCTCCTGCCTCTGAGCAGTGTGCAGAAGGGCCAAGAGCATTCATTCATCCACAAGCATTTATTGAGCACCTACTAAGTACAGGCGCTGAGGGCTCGAAGCCAACGAGCCTGCGCTCTGGATGGGGAGGGAGCCCGACAAGTGCAGAGCGGGTGTGCCAACCTGACTGCAGTCGGCGATTCGTGCTATCACATGAAGAAGAGGAAGGCGAAGACGGATGAAGAAGACAGGCAGGAGGGGCCAGAGGACGGCGGGGCTTCTGGAAGGACTGGTCGGGGAAGGCCTTTCTGACGAGGGGAGGTTTGGGAAGCGACTTGAATGATGAGACGGATCCTTGAAGAACCTTCCGGGTCTCAGGGAAAGGACGTGAGGAGGGAGTGAGCTTGGCAGGGGCGCGGCGTGGCAAGAGGGCTGAAGTGGCCAGGGGCTGGTGAGCGGGCGGGGGAGAGACGGGGCCGGATCACGTGCGAGCTGGAGAGGCTGCACAGGAGCTCCGGCTCGCCCTCAGTGCTGCGGGGAGCCACGGAGAACCTTCAGCCGCAAAGCGTGGGACCTGGCGTGTGTTTTCCAAAGATCTCTGGCTGTCGGGGACCCCGAATGGCCCTGGGGAGCAGCGAGGAGCTTATTTCTGAGAGCAGGTAAGAGGAGAAGGGGCCTGGACGTGCGGTGGGCGGCACGGCGAGTGTATTTTCAGACCGAGCTGGTCTGCCTCCCTGACAACCAGGACGCGGGAGGTGAGGAAGAGGAATGGAGACCTGCCCTTCACTTGCATTTCTGGTGAAAGGATGGGGAAGGGTGATCAGACCAAGGTCTCACTGAGGAACAAACATGCTGAAAAACATCTCTAAAGCAAAGAGGTGCCAAGATAGTGAGGAATAAAGAAGCCACAATCCAGCGGGGGGGGCCAGGCCCGCAGAGATGTGCTCAGGGCCTGAAAGCGCTCTTGAGAGCTTGTGGCAAAACCAAACGGACCTGGGGTTTCAATGGCCTCATGCGAGGCAGAGAGACCGCAGCCCCCCCCCGCCTGCTCGTCCTGGAGACCCACAGGAGGCCCTCCTCACAGAGCCAGGAGCACAGAGAGCCCCATCCTCAGGACGCAGGTGTACCAGGCACAGACCCACCTACGCCCCACCTCGGGGACCCCGGGGGAAGCTGTCTCAGTGCAGAGCACGGGGCTGGGGTGGAGATGGAGGTCTCCCTGGAAATCGGGACCACAGTCAGCTCTGCGGCAGACCCACAGTTCCTGCTGACTCCAAGGAACCTCGTCAATGAATTTAGATCACAGTGGCCCCCGGGTCTACAGCGGCCAGACCCAGAACAACCAAATGCAAACCCTCCCCGCTGGAAATCACCTTCGCCCGAGGCCTCGAAGAGCCCCACAAATTATGTGCTAAGGACAACGAGCAGGTCTCGGCACAAGTGGAAAAGGGAGCGAAACCCAACATGTGAGAAACAGGAGAGGAAGCAGCAGAAACTGACCCAGAGAACTCAGATACCAGAAAAATCAGACGCAATAAAACGACTATGTTTCTGTTAAGCTTAAAGAAATAAAAGCCAGATTGAAAAATCTATGATAAAGGGAAAAGTATTAAAAGTGAACTGATACGGTAAACCCAAGTAGAAAGCTGGAAATACGAAAACATAATCATTAAAATTATTTATTGAATTTTTATTTTCTTAGTGTATTCAATTCAACTGAAAGAGGAGTGACGGACGAACAGAGTGGGTCAGAGACGTTACAGGGCGGGCTGCACAGTGAGGCAAGAAGGTGGGAAACACGAGGAGTCCAGAGACGTGGAGGGAAGAGCGGGGTGGTCTGACAGGTCCAGCCACGTTCCGGAAGGTGAGCAGAGAAACAGGGGGGCACTGAGGGGACCCCCCAAAAAGCCCAAGGAACCCCAAGTAGCATGAACAAAAAAGAGTCCGTGTCTAGACCCATCTTAGTGAAACTGCAGAAAGAAAGAAAAGTGTGTGTAAAGCAGCCAAAGAAAGAGGCAGCTACTCTCCACAGACCAGCACTGAAGGCTGGCTCGTCGAACGCAGGAATGAAAACCAGAAGCCCATGAAATGACATCTTCGATGAGCTGAAAGAAAATACCCAGCGAAAATGCTTTCCAAGAACGAGGGCAAAGCAAAGACATTTTCAGAACAATCAAAACAGAGAGTTCAGCACGGCAGACTCTCTCCGCAGGGAGTCCAACAGGGTGAATTCCCGGCGAGGTCTCACGAGGCTCCAGATGGAAGGACTGCGTGGAATAAGACAAAGTGAGCATAGAGAGTGGGTAGAAAAGGTGGGTGCATCTAAACGAGCACCGAAGGTATAAAAACAGGAGTCTTGTGTGTTAAAATGCAACCTGATAGTGTTAACACACCTACACGCCAGAGAGCAGTAACTAGGACGCGGAAGGGCTCTGCGCGTCTTGCACTGTCTGCTTAACTTTGCGTCTTCCTACGTGGTGGGTTGAATAGCGTCCTCCAAAATTCACGTCAACCCAGAACCTCAGAGTGTGAACTTATGGGAAGTGGGGTCTTTGCAGATGGAATTAGCTAAGGATGGAGATGAGCTCATCCTGGATTAGGGTGGACCCTACATCCCATGACCTGCGTCCTTATAAGAAGAGAAGACCCCGAGGGACGGAGAAGGGGCGATGGGGATGGAGGTTGGACCGAGGCAGCGATGGGCCTGAGTCACCAGAAGCTTATCGAGGGAGGTGGGAGGGGAAAAACGGCAAGGGGAGGCAGGTGTGGGGAGGGCATCCCAAACAGGGAGCTTGGGTGTGGAAAGGGACGTCTAGGATCCGAGGCTGGGCATTGACTGCTCAGTGTGGGGCGGGGGATCCTCCGGCCCTGAAGGACTGGGCCTCTGAACACCCTCGTCTGGCCCCAGTGTCGCATAGCCCACCACGTCTGATCAGGTGGAAATGGCCGTCAGGTGCTGGGAGCGGGAGGTTCCGGAGGCTGCCTCCAGCCAGTGGGGAAGGAGCGCCACTCATAGGGGTGGGGTCTGGCTCCCTGCCAGGCAGCTGCCACCTGGGCTGGACTGTGGCCCTCAGTACGAACAGCAGTGGTCTAGACTCAGAAAACTCGGGACCTTGGACCTGCCCCCTCAACCCTGTGAGCCTCGGTTTCCCCAGCCCAGGCCGCTGTACCAGGAGGGACAGTGAGTGTCCTCCAGCTACGCAGCCCCAACTGGGGGACCCACTGTCCCGTGTGCCCAGGACTCTGCCGGCTTCAGCACTGAAAGGCTCGGGTGTGTCCCAGGAAACTCCTCCATCTCAGGCAGTGAAGGCTGGACATGGGGGTGGCCGTGTCCATGCCCGGGCCACCCCATAGTGCAGCGGCCTGCAGCCTGAGACAGGCTTTCCCAGGGAGGTCAGCAGGCGGGGGAGCCGGCTGTGAGTAACGCTCCCTCCTCCCCGCTCCGTTTGCAATAACACAAGGATATCCCCCAGGCCTGAGAACAGCTGGGCCCCATCCCGCGCTCAGCTCTCAGCTCCCGATGAGTCAGCCTGCCGGGCCTCCCACGGATGAGGCCGGCCAGCAAGCGCTGCAGACGCCACGTCCCCACCTCCCGCCCTCCACCAGGCAGCTCTGCACCTCCTGAGGGCCCCGGGCCCTAGTGGGCCTCTCGGCTCCAGCCCCACCATCTGCAGCGGCGGCAGGAGCCTGGGGTAGCTGGGGGTCTGAAGGGCAGGAAAGAGCCAGGCTGGTCCAGGCCCCGTGGCCACGCTCGCGGCCACACTCCTCGTCCATCCTCTCTGATCGACCAGGCCCGTGCCCAGGGCTCTTCCTGGCAGTAAAGTCTTCCCCAGGCACCCCCATATGAGACAGACGGACCAAGGTGGGCCGCTCAGGCCTGGGCCGGCCTCTCCCTGCATCCCCTCCTCACACCTGAAGCCCCTCCATGAAACCCTGCTGGCTGCAGCCAGTATGCTTATCTGTCACCAGAAGCTCAGAGTGGATCATGCAGCCGCTCTGGAGCAACCAAAGGTGGCCCGCCACCTTCTCCCCACGTCTGGGCCTGAGCCTGCTCCTTGCACGAGGAGGGAGCAGAAGTTGAGTCCCACTGGAGCCCAGAGAAGGAGAGACCCATGGTGACCTGCCTGGGTTTGCAGGGCAGACGGGGGTGGGGCGGGGGGGGGGCTGGCGCATCTGTGCCCAGAGGCGGGTGGTGGCATCCCAGCCACACAGCTGGCCTTCAAATGCTTGCTTGACCCTGGGCCTTGACTGAGCCCTCATCCCCCCAGGTCCTCTCCGGACCCCACTGTGACCCTGTGGAAAGAGTCCGGCTGGGGGCATGATGAGAGCCGGCCCCCTGGGGGTGTCAGGATCTGCACCAGGAGGCACAGGCCCTGTTGGGGGGAATCAAGGAAGAACCCACAAAACCCACCCCTGCAGGAGCCGTCCTTCTAAGGGGGGTGGGTTGCCAGTGACAGGGACAGAGCCACATACGGCCCCCACGTGGCAGGAGCAGCCGAGGAGGGCTGCGCGCAGCCAGCAGACCCTCCTTCCCCGAATCCTGGGGGTCCAAACCCCCCAGCCCTGACATGCCTTGTTGGGGGGCGGGGGGTGCTGAAGCTGAGGGGGGTTTTGATTCAGATTGGCCTAGACTCCTAAATACCCCTGGTGAGCCACACCCCAAGGGCCCCAAAGCCCATGGGATCTGCCCAAGTCGTCCCCCAGGGGCTGGGAGGGGTTCCGCACGGGCGTGGGGGTGAAAGAAAGGCCATTCCCTGAAGACCCCGACTGACAGGCCAGCTCACAAACCGGGTGTCATTAGCCTGATTACAGCTGGAAACCCTGAGAGGGCTCCGAAGCCAGAGCCCACCAGCAGGGGGCCGTGAGGGCACCAGGAAGTATGCTGGGCTGGGGCTGGGGCGGGGGCCAAGGAGGAGGGGTGACCAGGAAGGCAGAGAAGGGAGAGGGTCCCAGGCCAAGAGGCAGCCTGAGGCGGGAGGGTCGCAGCCTAATCATTCATTCGTTCGTTCATTAATTCATCAAAACGTCTGGAGACTGTGCTCTGGGCTGGCAGGTCCTGGCGGCAGGGACACAGCGAGGAGCGAGTCTGACCTGAAGGGGCCTGTCCTCCTGGGGCCGATGGCGCAGACATGGGCACCAGCGAGAAGGAAGGAGAGAGGGTGTAAGGGGCGAGTGCTGCCAAGACAATGCGAAGAGTGACGATGGCGGGCCAGCCCTCTCCCTCGCCCCGAGCTGGGGTGACACGAGGATTCACCCCCTGCACAGGACGCCACTAAGTGCCAGGACACGAACGATGAAGTTCCAAAGGCCAGCCATGCATATCTCACCTACAAGTTGGCTGGCTTATAATGGAGGCCCCGTAAAATAGTTCTACTCAAAGACCATTTTCAAAAGTAAAATGCTTCCTAAACGGTGAAAGCAGATCTATGCACATCACAGCAAAAGGAAATGACGTTTATATCTATTATCCCTGGAACGTTGTGTTACCCCTTCCCACTCAGCAGCTCGGCGGCCTGGGTCTCTAATACTTGTCACTGGTGTTTATTTCAATTTGGTCTTTTTTTTTCATGACATTGCTGGCAAATCATTCAAACTGATGTTAATTAATTAGAAATTCTTGAGGCCCTCAATAGCCCTTGCTCTGTAAACCATAGATTTTTACTTGCAAAAACATACAAATATACTCTTGATCGACGCTGAGCTATCTGATAAGCTTGGAGAAATTTCTGCTGGGTGGAGGGTATTCACATCTGAGGATTGTTTGTTGTTTTTGTTTAGCTTAAATGTGTAAATATTTCATCCCCAATACTCTCCCAGGTGCTGTATTCGGGTCTTTCTTCAGAACACCTATTCATAGGGCAAATTTCAGGTAGGTTGTCTCTGCGTGTTGAATTCCGTCTCAGTTCTGTTCCATTTAGTTTCAGAATATAAATTTATCCAACCAAGCCTAAAAGCACCATCAAAACACTCTTCCCACAAGTCGGATTTTCCAAAGCACCATCACACAAGTCTGAAGTCAGATCTGCACGCGGGGGAGCCCCGAGCGTCACAGCTGTCCTGTCCCCTCCCTGCTCATCAGGATAAGCGTCAGCGCACTCGACTGCAAGCTCTGTTCTCAGTCACGACCGTTCTGAAAAGACACAAAAGTCAAGTGCTTTGGCACTGCATTTGTCAAATAGTTTAATCAAAACTCTCCAAATAAATTTAAATAAAATGCAACCAAAATTTAGAAACTCATTTTCAAAAGTGTTCGGCGTCGTCGTGGGTCATTCTTCAATGGCAAAAACATCTCTGAAAACAGGCAGCAAACGACAGGGCTCCTGCTGGGCTGAGGGCATTCTGTCACCACGCGTCACCTTTGAAACAGTCTTGGCAGCCCAGCTCTCCTGCGTGTGCATAACGCCATCTGGACCTTGAGAACCACACCTCCTGTGTCTGCTGGCTGCACATCCAGCTGCTTTAAATGCAGTTAGGAGTTTGCGAGCCCCACAGTCAGTTCCCGATAGTAACAGGGTTCTTAATTTGGTCAATATATTGTATTTTTAACCAAAGTGCTGTCATCCTCCAAAATCTGTCTTCTGGTGTCACCTTCAAAACAAACAAAAGGTCAACACTGAAGGTGTTTTTTGTTTGTTTTTTACTGAATTTACAGTAATATTGACAGTACGTCAGACGCCTCACATTTGGTGGAAGAAACTTCTAGATGCTTTACCTATATTTCATCAACTGGATGGAAAAAAATCAAAACGTTCTTGGAATTAATGTGACTGATTTCCTATGAAACTATTGATGACACCAACAGGCATTGCTCAATGACTTTCAAAGTTCCTCTGAGAATACATGCACAAGAAAGATCGGAATGAAAAACAAGCAAAATTAATTTCAAAGAACAGATGTCTACCCCGAAGGACTGCGGGCCTCACAGAGTCCCGTGGAAATGCGCCTTCTCCGCGGCACCTGCGCGGTGTCTTCAGGCTTCTCCACGGAACCACCGACCCGCGAAAAGCCGAGGCCCCTGGTCTCAGGCGCTCAGTCCCGTCACTGCTGCCCGGCTGGATGGCAACGTTAGCACCCACCTTACACAAGTTAAACGTCCACCCACTCTCCTGAGAAAACGAAACGAAAATTCAGCATTTTACTAAGCATGACTTTCACGTTTTCTGCTTGCTGCTGCTGACCGGGTCTATTGCAAAATTTTGAAAGCATTACCAAACAATAAAAAAATAGTTGTGGGTTTGCGCCATTCAAGAAATGGCAAACCTCAGTGGTAGTTAACACTATTCTCCATCTCCTCCACGGCAGGCCCACTCGGCCTGCATTTTCCACACGCCGTCCCTGTTTTCCTAGTGTGTGATTTCCCACTGACCCCACCGCTGGCTTCCTAGTGACTCGTGCGTGTCAAGACCACAGCCCCCACCAGCTTCAGCCCTGCTCACTGCGGGTGGCCCTGGAAGACAGAGCTTCAGGCAGGACATCTGCCATCGAGGTTGTATGGAGGGAGAGGTGGCAGGAGATCAGGGTAAACAATGACTCCAGGGCAGGAGCAAGTGGCTCGGAAGGGACGGTGTTGGAAGGTCGGAGACCAAGAGGTCTTGGGGAGAGGTGGGCTCCCGATGAGTGAACTGTCGTCCAGGGCCTTCTCTGCAGGCAATGGTCTCTGGGGGGCTGGTGTGAACCCGGCCAGGAAGACAGGACACTCGCCCAGTGAGAGTCATCCAGCCTCTCTCCCCACACCCAGAGCTTGAACGATGAGCACACGAGCAGAGCAGCACGGTCAGGATTGGGGGCTCCGCACGGCCCAGCGACCTTGCGTTCCTCTCAAGGCTGCTCTAGCTTCTGCCTCTGCTGAGCATGCAACCATCAGCAGCACAGACCAACTCTGAGCCCTGGATAGGGTGCGTTACTCCACGTACCAACGGGCATCCTGCGACAAGGCAGGTGTATCAGAACCCACCAGACCTTCCACCCTGGAGGAATTCGCCTTCCTGCACTGATCACTGGTCCAGGCACGGGTTTGCCTTCCCTGTGTCCACACGGTCTCTGCCAACTGCACTCACCAAGGGCTCCCAGAGTACCTCATTTACACAGGATCCGGCACAACGTTTCCTCGAGCCAACGGGTCCTCATTACAACGAAGGAGGTGTGACAATGGGACCATGGCCCCAAGACCCACTGGTCCTGTCTTATACCTTGTCGCCCAGAACCAACCAGCCTGACAAAATATGAAGAGGCTCCTGAATGACTTAGTGAATGCCTCGGCTGGATGCTGACCTCTGTGGAGTCAGGACACTGTCCTTCGAGATACAGCGTGTAGCAGACAGAAGGTGGAAACAGCCCGAACACCTGGCGACAGACGATGGATGAATAAAATGCGGTCTATCCACACTGTGGAGCATCAGCCCAGTGTAAAAAGCAGTGATGTGCTGGTGCGCGCCACAGCACGGATGACCTTGAAAACATTGTAGTCCATGAAAGAGGCCAGGCACCAGGCCACGCGTCGTGTGACCCCCTGCGTACGAAGCATCCAGCACAAGCAAATCACAGAAACAGAAAGCAGACGGGGGGTCGCTGGGAGGTGGGAAGAGGGGGCACAGGGAGTGCCTGTTACGGGGAGGGGCTGTCCTCCCGGGGTGATGAGAACACTGTAGAGAACTAGAGAGAGGTGGCGGTCGCACGACACTGTGAGCACACTAAGTGCCACCGAATTGTTCGCTTTAAAGTAGGTAATTGTATGTTCTGTGAATTTCATCTTGATAAAAAGTGAATTAAATAAAAGAGAAAATGAAAACGTTTGATAGATATTTTGAGCCACTGTCTTTCCAGGTACAATATATGTGTGGAACTAATGGCCATTGCGCGGGTCCACGATCCCAGCCGTTGGAGGACGTGGGCCCGGGAAGCAGGCATGGAGGCGGGAGGGACCTTCTCACTAAGCGTCCGGTGCCCACTCCCAGACTTTACACTCGCAGGCTGAGAGGTCCTGGTCCCCAGGGATGGAGGCTTCCTCCAGGGAGCCTGTTCAGGGGCCCACAGAACCTGCCACACTGCTGCCTGCTTACTGCGGCTCCTCGGGGCAGCGGAGCAGCGAGCAAAGGAAGGCGGCCCTCCCTTCCGCCTCTCTGCCCTCCCTGGGGAGCTGGGGAGCTCTGTGTAAGGGGGCAGGGAGGCCTGGTCCTGGGCCCCCTCTTGGGGCTTCCGTCCCGGGGAAAACAGTAAAGGGTCAATCGCAGCAGCCACGGCCTGGCAGGGGACGAAGAGCCTGGAGGATGAAGGCAGAGGTGACTCCACAGCAAGGCGGCAACCTGGGCCAGCAGAGGTGCCAGTGCAGGGGGAGCCAGGCGGGGGTCTCCCAGTGCTGGAGGAACAGTGGTGACAGGGCTGCAGCTTGTCCCACCAGCTCTCTTGCATTAAGAGGGGTTTTATTTTGGGTGGGGGGTGATGCTGAGAACCACCACACTAAAGAATCAAGGACAAGACAGGGTGGACCTAAGGAGGCACTCAGGGAATTTGAACGATGCACGGGGTGGACTGTAGCAGCCGGTTGGCACCCTCCCCACATGCCTCTGCCTGCCCCAGAGTCACCTGCAGACACTCCCCATAATGACCCCTGCCTCCCAAGTTTCTTCGCTCCAGGATTCCTCTGGTGTGAGGCTTGATCTGTCCCTGAATGCACAGAACTCAAAGCCCTCAGAATGACACTCTAATAGGGGACAAGAAAATCCAACAAGTGCACAGGGTCATTCACCCCCCTCAGTGGGCAACGCAGATGGTCCCCAGCGGGCTGAGCCCCCGGGGGCCACTCAGTAGGGCACACCTGGTCAGCCTCCCTCCCCGACTGCCTCATGGTGACCCCTGAAATCGCCTCCTAAGTCAAACTCTCGCCTCCGTAGCTTTGTCTGGGTCCTGTTGTGGCGGAAGGCCAGTCTCGGACAGACAGAGGGCCCTCCCTGCAGGCTGTCCTGGGCGGGAGGGGGCCGGCGAGGTCTCAAAGGAGAAGGAAAGGTGCCGGGTTCCCCCAGCTAGCGTCTCAGCACCATCCACAGGGTGACGGGACCCCTCTGTTCCCTGCACATTCATCTCGTGCGCCGGGAAAAGAGGCTTCAGAGCAGGCTTTCCAGGCGGAGCCAGAGCGAGCCCATCCCAGGCGGTGGCTCCCTTCCTTCTCCACGGCTGACACGTTGCCCTCCGCTCCGCATCCACCCACCCGCCTTGGACCAAGCCACCAGCACCTTCTCTCGCCCAGAGGGCTGCAGAAACCTCGCCCCTGGTGGTACGTCCTCTGCACGTCCTCGACGGCCGGTCCTCACCCCGCAGCCAGGGGGGCTTAACCGTACGCCACCTGATTATGTCCCCACCCCACACTCTAGTCCCACTGAAAACTGTCGCTCCCTGGGGCTGCAGTGCAGCTGGACACCGGAGCCGCTGGGACAGCGTGTAAATATCGAAACGCTGCCTTCCAGTCAGCAAACAGTGACAGTGACCTTCCACGCTCCCTTCTCCTTCCCAAACACTGTATCTTTCAGGGATCAAGGCCCTGCTCCAGCCCGGCTCTCCATTCTCATCAACCTGCCCGCACGCACCTCCCCCTGCCTCCCGGTTGCCCACAGTCCCTTGGCACCAGCCTCACTCACCTCCTTTGAGCCCAGCCACTGGCCACGCTACCTCCTCCCAAAGAGCACACGCTGGCCCCTCTGCCTGGGACGCTGTGGCCCCGGCTCTCCGCCTCACTCACTCCTTTTCATGCATCAAAATCTGACTCCAACGCTGCTTCCTCCAGGAAGCCCCCTCTGATCCCTGAGACAAGTTCTGGCCCCACGACTTCTTCCCATGGCCCAGGGCACCTCCCTCTCACCTTGGTAATTACACTCAGTCTCGGGGTACCTGGCTTAATCTCCCTTCTCCTCTGCATGGCTAGCTTCTTTGGGGTGGAAACAGGTTGGGTTTTTTTCCTTCTCACCAATACATTCTCAGCACTGAGCAAGGAACCAGCCCAGAGCAGGAATACAACAGCTCTCTGCTAAGTGAATGAATGAATGAACGAGTGAAGTGCCCTCCTCACTGGGCTCTGAGGTCCCCGCCAGCTCCCCACCCGGTCATGGTGAGCAGCACGCACAAGAAGCCCGGGCTTCGCTGTGACTCTGGACTCTCAGGAATGCTCTGGCAGCACAAAGAATTCTGCTCCAAACCCCAGCCGGACTTCTTATCTTCAAGGATTGCACAAAACCCTGGAACTCGCCTTAATCCTAACTGTCCGTTTCGAGAACACGCAAACCGGTCCTGCTCAGGGGCCGGGGGGGTGAACTCACCGATCCATAATCCGCAGCAGATGCTGGGCAGGGCGTGAGCTGGCTTCCCCGAAACACTCGGACGGCCTCTTAGTGCTCGGGCTGAAGTCCTTTGGCGGCGTGTCTGGGCTCGCTGGCCGCGCAGGCCTCAGCTGGAGTGCTGGAAATAGGCCCTCTTTGCCGATCAGTGGGGGGCTTTGGTAGGGGTCCACCTCTCCTCTCACGAGCCTAGACCTCAGGAGCGTCTCAGATGTGGCCAGGCAGGGGCACCCCAACCAGCCTCCAAGAAAACCCAAGTCCCAGCTTCTCTAGCACCTTCCTTGACACCCATTTTCCTGACCCCGAGGGCTCGCACAGAATTTTACACAGCTTAGCAAAGATCTGGTCTCCAACTCGGTCATTTGACAAAAATATTTACCCGGCACTTACTCTACCACAGCAGGAGGGGCTGGGAGGCGAGAGGAGGCGAGGAGAGTGAAACTCTTGCGACAAAGGAGGGCAGGGCATCTGAGCAGTTGAGTGGGGGGTCCCTGGAGCTGGACATGGGTCCAAACCATGGCTCCCCTACTCTGTCCCCCCATGACCCATGGCAAGTCACTTTATCACTGACTGCCCAGTTCCCTCAGCTACAAACAGGGAACAAACACTATTCTTTCATGGCGTCAACATGTGCACTGTGCCTGACACAAATCAGGCACTCGATGTCTGTGAGTGAGTTTCCTCAGGGCTCAATCAATGACAGCCCTCATCAGGGACACTCTCCTGGGGGCCATACTTCTGGCCACAGAAGGATCTTGTCTGTAGCTCAGATTATAATGAAGCCCCTTCATCCACGGTGAGAACACAGACCCAGAACAACACCATGCAAATGAGGAAAGAGAGACGGGAAGAATCTCGTGAAAGCGTAAGGAGGCAGCAAAGCCACGCCCAGGAACAGGCAAGAGGCAGCCACAGTTTCTGCAGAGCTTCTTAGAGGAAGCAACCAGACACAAATTCTCTGCTGGAAGGTTCTTCCAGTGAGTCCTTAAGTGAGATGAAGTTGAAGGGCCCCAGCCTCACCGGCGCACTCAGGCTGGGCCGGGGCCACGTGGCACCCGCAGAAACACAGTAACAAAACCTACTCTGGCTTCTTATGATCCTTGGTTGTCCTTGCTGAGCGGTCACTCTGATGGGGTCTCAGGCTAAATGCTGGTCACCTGCTCTCTCGTGGATTCTTCCAACAGCCCAACATGGCAGGTACCATCGCCACCCCGATTTCCCAAATGGGAAGCTCTGAAGGGTCAGCCACTTGCGCGGAATCCCAGGTGGTGGGGTCAGGATTTTCACGCAGGCCACTGACCCCAAGACTGCTCTCTCAGGACCACTGTCACGGAAGAGAGGGGTGTGGACCGGAGCAGACACCTGTCCTCAGCAACATCAGCTGGTGGCGCCCCAGATTCTTCGGTGAGAAGGAGCTGGGCTTTTATGCTCAGGCCCCCACTGCTATCTCTTCTAAACGTTGGATGCCACTGCATCTCAGCTGACTTCAGAGTGTCCTCCCCACGCTGTCAAGCTAAAGCGTAGGCTCAGCCATTTGCAACTGTCTTTGTCCCCCGAAATCCTGAGGGAGAAAATTCCTGCTTCCTAGGGGTGTGAGGCACGAGTGCCTGCGAGGAGCAGACCCTGCTCACTGCTGCCGCCAAGGTTCTGGAGCCCCGAGTAGGAAACCAGTTACCGATTCAGGCACCTGCCACACGCCAGCTTCTTGGCATCACTGCTCACCCTTAACCCTCCCAAGCTGCACGAGTGAGGGGGCATCAGGCCATCTTACAGCGGGATACAGGCTCCAAGAGGGGCCCCGACCTTGGGCAGCAGAGTTTGGATCTGAACCCAGGTTGGTGGCTTGAAAGCCTGGGGTCTTCTCCTCATGTTGCCCCTTCAACTCCCATCATGGGATGTCCTCTTCACCGCTTGTTTCCTTTGGGAAGGGCCACCCTAGGACAGAGTGGGTTCCCTGTCTCAAGAGTTCAGTCACCTCCAGAGGGCGGGCCCTGCGGCCAAGTGGTTCAAGTTCTGCACGCTCCACTTCAGCAGCCCAGGGTTTGTGGGTTCAGATCCCGGGCGCTGACGTCCTCCACTCATCAGCCGTGCTGCGGAGGCCTCCCCTACACAAAGTGGGGGAAGGCTGGCACGGATGTTAGCTGAGGGCGAATCTTCCTCACTCACAAAAAAAGAGTTCCATTATCTCTTTACGGCTGGACCGTAAGCTCATCAAGGGCAGGACTTTCCATGACGTGTCTTGATTTCTGCATTTCCCACAGGCCGGAAATGGGGCAGGTGCTGAGTGAAGATGGAAATCATCAGGGAACGGTCTAGTGCAGTGCAGCATGGAGACGAGCCCCTCATGGTGGGAACAGCAGACGGCTGTCATCTTGGAAGCTTCCTGCAACCCAGAGGCAGTGCCCACCCCACCCCCGGGTGAGCGACTGAGCGTGCAGACGGTCAATGGCCAGACCACATGTGAACACAGATCTCTGTCCCACGGGCTGCAGCACCGAGCCCAGGAAACCATCCCACCATCTACGGTCACCAGCCAGGAGTGCGGTGGCCCTAAGTCAGACTTGGAGGAAGTCAGACTGCCGTCTTTAGTTCGATCCAAGAAGCCCAACAGTAACCCCTGTGACAACCGGCCGCAAATGGACATGATTAATAACTTGCAGCTTCCTAATTCTTGTCCTTGCTTCCAACTTAGGACCAGGCAGACAAAATCAAATTGTGCGCCCCCACCAATCACACAGCCCGCCCCACCTCTCCTGAGCCCTCCTCCAGCTGCCCGGGCCCACAGCCCTTCCCCAGGGCACAGCAGGAAGCTTCCTTCTTTCCACTCCAGAGCTTTCCCACTCCTCCACTCACCTCTGCGTCTCTGCCAAAATGAGAGCACTGACCCGACCCCCTGCCACAGCAAGCTAGGAACAAATAGCCTTTGCTGGGCTGGCCGTCCTTTATTTTCACCATGTTAAGAAGGATTCAGAGGCTCCCTCTGGGCTCAGTGGTCAGTTAGCAATGTCTGCCATGGCCACAGGCCCGTGGGCGGTGGCATCAGTGCTAGGAATCTGCCGCCTTTTGCAAGCATTTCCTTCTGCTTTGGCCAGAAAAATGGCTCTGTCCAGACGCCCACCGTCTGCTTCTCTGGTGCAGCTGACATGCAGACTGGAATGCAGGACAGGCAGCTGGGGGGAGCCAGGAGCGTGCCACCCACACAGTCTAGCCAAAGCCACCTCGCGCTCAGCTGCGCTCTCCACTGTCCCCCATCTAGCACTGAAACCAAAGGCAAGACACAAAAGGTTCAAAGACAGACTGGAGATGTCCCCAAATGCAGATCACATGACCATCAAATCAACACAAACAGAGTGAGATCACGGATGGCTAAAATCTCCCCGAGGACGTGCACTCAGGCCAAGATGTGGAGGCCGGAGCCTGCTGCAGATACAGCCAGTGGGCCACCCAAGGTCTGACTGCCTCTCCAGGCAGTAGACTCCTTGTTGGGAAGCCGCAGCCCGACCAGGGACGTTTCCAGGCTCCCTTGCAGCTGGGTGGAACCACGTGAGTCCTTCTCACCAATGGAAGCAAGAGGAAGTGCCCGGAAGCACTTCCGGGTCGAGGTGGTCACAGGCCTGGGGGCCGCCATGCTTTCTCTCTGCACCGGACTCCTGGGAGGCCTGGGGCGGAGCTGCCGCACTAAGCGAGCCAGGCGTCCCAGGGGGCCCCCGGGAGGAAAGCTGCGCGGCGGGAGCAGCCCACCTCCTGCTGAGCCACCCGGCCACCAGCTCCCGGCGGTGACTGCGCGTCCGAGGAGGGCCTGGGGCCCCGGGAGCCGCGCAGGCCTCCCCCTGTCCGATCAAAGAGGAGCGTGAGATGCGAAAGCTCCTGCGGTGGCGCTGTGGGGACGCGGACCCCCGGCCTGGACGGAGAATGGAGGCTGGGCGGCTGCCCCGGGGCCCGTGTGTCAATCTGTGTAAATACAGGAAGAAGCGCTTGATGGGAATTAGCAGTACTCGCGGAGGAAGCCGCCCCCGGAGCGGCAGGGCAGACACCGGGAGGGCTGTCGAAGCAGCAGTCCCTTAACGCCACCCAGGTGCCTCCAGCGGCAGGTGGGGAAAGAGAGCTGGCTGTGATCAGGCTGCGGGGCATTTCTGCGGTCTGTTAGGGGCCCAGGGAGTCCTAAACCCGCCCTGCCCACGTCCCTGCTCACAGAGGGAGGGACACCCGCGAGGACAGCGGCGCCGACCCGCGGACACCCGCTTCCTGTGACCTGGGCTTTGGCTCCTGCCTCGGATGCGAAGCCCCAGCAAAGCAGTGGGCTCAAACCCAGATCTGGAGGTGTCCCCACGCTCCGCCTCACCCCGGGGCCCAGGAAGCCAGTGCAGTGACCAGCACGCTCAGGCACAGAGTGGACAGAGAGCAAGATGGCCAGGCGTCCAGAGGACACCGCGGCTCAGCTTCCAGCTCTGCCTGCATGGAGTGGGGGAGGGCCAGAGAGGCTGAGGACTCGCCCCCGACTGGGACTCGCCCTCCAACCAACTGGGAGGGGACCTGGAGGCGAGGGAGGAGGAGAGAGTGCTGAGACCACCCTGCCTTAGAGAGCAATGGTGTCCTCTCGCAGCAAGACGTGGCGTTACAATGACTGGGGGACACACACTGACTGTGAGAAGCCGGAGCCGGCGCACGTCATCCATCATATTTCTAGGCCTGGGGGTTTGGGCGGTGCTGTGTCCAGTAGTCTGGATTTGGGGCCGTTTTTCCTCCGATGTGAACCTGCCTTTACCGTTTGAATTGTCTACAATGAGCACACTATCTGTAGAGAAAAAACTTTTTTTTTTTTTAAGGAAGATTAGCCCTGAGCTAACATCTGCCGCCAATCCTCCTCTTTCGCTGAGGAAGACGAGCCCTGAGCTAACATCTGTACCGATCTTCCTCTACTTTATATGTGGGACGCCTGCCGCAGCATGGCTTGCCAAGCGGTGCCATGTCCCCACCCGGGATCCGAACCAGTGAACCCCGAGCCGCCGAAGCAGAACGTGTGCACATAACCACTGTGCCACGAGGCCGGCCCCAAGAAAAAACTGTTTTTAATGAGTTGTCAGAGAAGCGATCATTGAGGGAGCCTCCTAGAGGAGGGCAGAGGCCAGGTGGCACGGGCACCCAGAGAAGGAAGGCCCAGCACGGGACAGAAGCTGGTCCTCATCTGAAGGGGTGCCCTCCAGCGCAGGACAGGGCCACTGCACTGGTCCTCCCAGTGTCCCCAAGAACCCCTGCCTGGGCCCAGCCCCTCCCTCCACTCCTGTCCCAAGCCACCCAAGCACGTGGCTGCCACGACCTGGAGAGGAAGTGGAGCTAGGGCCGGGCCGTCTGGTAGTCGTAGTTGCTGGGAAGGCTTCCCGTGGTGAATATGTCTCAATGCCACCACAAAGTCGCTTTGAGACTGGCACACCCTTCCCTCCCTGGGCCGCTCTCTCCCTCTGTCCAGCACGGAGACGGAGCAGAGGGCTCTCTGCGGCCCACCCGGCCCCAGGAATCCAATGACTTCATGGGCCCATGCTTATTATCCTTGGATAAACTCTCCAGCCCACAGGACCATGAACCGAGAAGCTAATTCCAGAGCCGAGGAGTCGTGTGGAGACGTGTGGCTCACACCCACCACACCAGCCCAGCTTTGGCGCGGAGCTGAAATCACCCCGGCCTTACATGGAAAAACCATTCTCAGCTCAGGTCCACACAAAAGCAGGCAACAGGCCAGACGTGGCTCCCAGGCCATCGTGTGCTGAGCCCTGCTCATCCATGCAGCCCAGAGCTCAGTGGCTTACAAAATAAAAGTTTGCCTCTTGTTCTTATAAGATCCAACGATCGTGGCGGCGGCTGGCCTGCTATTCCAGGCCGGGTCGTTGTTCAGGGCCCCAGGCTCACAAAGGCTCTGCCGTCTTCGACGTGTGGTTTCCCAGAGTCCCTCTGAGCATCAAGGGCACATCCACATCCAGTTAGGAAGGAAGGGAGGGAGAGTGTGGGCGATGCGTGGGAGCATTTATGGGCCAGGGATCAAGGTGGCCTGTGTACATATGTCTGCCCACGTTCGGCTGGCCTGACCTCGGCCACATGGCTCCGCCCACGTGCACTGGGGGTGTTGGGAAATGTCATCGCTGACCCAGCAGCTAGTCCTCACCAGCAGCCCAAGGGGCCAGATCTTTCACTGGGCAATTGTGGTCGTGGTGACACCACAGATTGGTGGTGAGGGCTAAGTGAGCATAACGCTCATAAGGCAGTGGTGGCCCCGGGGGACATTCCGTATTTATTATCCCATGTACCAGACAAACAAAAGGCTATAACACAGGTATATTTTATTTTAAAGAACAATAAAAATGAAATCAGCTCTCCCATGTCCACTGCCCAGATTAAGAAATAAAGCTCTACCAGTCGTTTTGAAACCACCATGTGTCGATAGACTCATGGCTCCGATCTTCCCAGAGATAAGCAGCACCCTCGGTTCTGTGCCCTGGCCCCCATTTTCCTGTAGTTTCACCCCCTCTGTGTTCCCCTCTAAGAACCCATCGCTCGGCGGCGCCTGGCGTCCAGCCTACCGTGCAAGGCCCGTGCTCCCGTGCTCTCCAGGTGGGTCGTCTCCTCTGCGCACCTGGCGGTCACGTGTTTGCACAACCGAGATCAGGGATTTCCATCGCTGTGGTCTGTTTATGTACTCACCGCAGTTTACGTCCCCATTTTCTATTGGGGACAGTGGGGCTGCTCCTCGGTGTCGAGCAGCATTGCTGTGAACAGGTTTGTGCGCATCTGTGGGGGCATGTGTGCACCGAGGAGAAGAGCCCCCAGGTCATAGTGTGCGGGCACATTCAGTTCTAACAGAGAAGGCCAAACGCCATCCTGTGGGGCCGCACCGCTGGGCACTTCCCCAGCGGCCAGGGACACTCAGGACCACAGGCAGCATTGCCCCGTTCTCCTACCTGTGGGTATGTGGCCCTCCACACCTAGAGCCTTGGGATGCTCTCCTCCCACATAATGGTCATTACCATTCAGTGAGACGCACGGGGCCGAGTCACTGTCCCCATTTGATGATCAAGAAGCTGAGCGGCTTTGCCTGACCCCTCAGCAGGTCGGAAGTGGGGCATTTGCCCTTGACCCCACCAACAAGGCCCTGCTCTGAAAGGAGTGCACGTCCCTGTCCTCTATGCTGGTGACCCCAGGGTCAAGCCCTCAGGATGGGGCCTGCTGGGTCCTCGTCACACCTTGCTTTCTCCCTGAGCCCAGGCTCAGGCCAAGCCAGGGCCAGCCCAAGCACATGAGGCCCCCAGGGAGGGAGGCAGGAAGTTCCAAGGGCTGCACACGGCTCGTCGGTTTGTAAAACGATGTTGACTGAAGTTTCAGGGTGCGAGTGTCCACACCCAGCATCGGGGGTAGGAGGCCCTGCAGGTGCCCAGGCGACGGCACCTTCCCCTCTGCACCGGTGGCCTCCGCGCCTGGACTGGCCGGCCCAGAGCCGCCGCCTGTGCTCCTTGTCCTCCTCCCTGTGGCATCTCTTCCCTTCTCCTCCTCCTCCTGCACCTCAGGCAGAAGCGGCGAGGCAGACGTGGGGACAGCCTCAAGCCCACCGCCATTTCCTGTGTAGCTTTTGCAGGCCCTCCTTCCTCTGAGCCTCAGAAGAGGGTGAGCCCTGGGACCCTGCAGTGCACCGCTGGGGTCTCAGGATGCATGTGCGAGCCCACTGAGCACAGGGTCCCCACCTCGGAGGACATGTAAGACCATTGCCCTAGGAAGCCAGGGTTACGTTGAGAAGATTCTCAAGATCCTTATTTTATTTAGCCAGGGGGTAAAAACACAACCTTCTACAAGATGAATTGATGAAAGTGACAATAAAGAACAGATATTTAGCACACTTTGAGCAAGAACTTTCAAACATGGGTCATCCCAGACACAACTGCCTGGGTTGGAAAGAGGTGGGTTGTCAGGGCCCCAGCGGGATGTAGATGGCGAAATCCTCGGGGTCAGATGAAGAGAGTTCGGGGAAGGGGTGGCTACAGAGGGAAGCCTTCGCCATGCCCAGACGGGATGGAGCAAAGAGGAGGGAACGTCAGGACCAGACCTGAGAGTTTGAAGTCACGGAAGAGGGGCCTCCTGACAGGCGTGGTAACCCTGCAGGCCGTCAGGCAGTGGGGCAGGGAGGGAGTGGGAGAAATGAGTGCCCTCCCTTCTTCCCTTTGATCTCCTGCCATCACCTCCCATCGGCCAAACCCAATGGGTGGTCCCTAGAGTTCAGCTTCCCAGCCATGGAGCAGGACAGGGAAGGGAGGAGGATGGGTCTGAGGAGCAGAAGGAGCAGAGCCAGATCTGAGGGTGAGTGCCTCATCGTGGAGGACAACTTTAGGAGGGCCCCCAGCTACCCCACCTCCTAGAACCCCAGCGGTTGGGTAAGCCCCTCTCTCAAGTGTGGGTGAGACCTGATGGCTTTTAACCAATGGCACGTGACAAAGGGGAGGGTGTGTCACTTCTGTGGTCAGGTTACCTAAGATTGCAATGTCTCTGTTTCTAAAGCCTCTCTCTCTGACTGGCTTTCCTGAAGCAAGCGGCCATACCGGAGAGGCCAACATGGCAATGAATGGAAGATGGCCTGTGGCTAACAACCAGCTAGGAGCTGAGAATGGCCTCTAGCCAATAGCCTGCAAGAAACGGGGGACTTCAGTCCCACAGCCACGAGGAACTGAGTTCTGCCAACAACCACACGAGCTTGGAAGTGGCTCCTTCCCCATTCGGGCCTCCAGAGAAGACCCCAGACTCACTTAACATGTTGATGGCGGCGTTTGAGACCCTGAAGCCGAGGACCCAGCTAAACCACGCCCAGACCCACAGTGAGATAATAAATGTGTGTTGTTCTAAGCCACTAAGAATGCGGTAATACTGTTATGCCCCTCCAGCTAAGTAATCTGTAATTTGGCATCTGGAAGTGAGGGCTGTCATAACAAACATCTAGAAATGTGGGAGTGGCTTTGGAACTGGGCAGTCAGCGGAGGCTGGAAGAATTTTTAGGAGAATGGTAGAGAAAGCCTGAATCGCCTTGAACAGAGGGTTAGTAGAAACCTGAACTTTAAGATCACTGCCAGTGACGACTTAGAGGGAAGTAAGGAAAACATTATTGGAAACCGAGGCAGGGGGATCGTTGCAATGGAGGAGCAGAAAGTCCAGCAAAGTTGTCACCTGCGTCATGAGGGAAGCAGAACTCGTAAATGACAATCTCAGCTATTGACTAAAGAGATTTCCAGGCAAAGCGTTGACAGGGCTGATCAGTTTCTTCTCGCTGCTTATAATAAAATGCGGAAGGAAAGAGAAAAACTGAGTGAGTAACTCTTAAACAAAAAGGTGCCAGAACTTGACGATTTTGAAAGTTCTAAGGCTCTCTAAAAGGCAAATTGGACGAAATTAAGAAATGGCTTCTGAGCATAGTCAGCAAAGGGTGGTCGAGAGAAAAAGCTGAGAGTGTGACTGCACAGGCCGTTGGAAAATTGAGAGAGTCAAAGGATCAGAGTGTAAGTCGCACCAAAGACCCTGTGAAGAGGTGAAGGGTCGCAGAGGCGCTCGGTCAAACCCCATGACCTCTAGGGAGCTTACGGGCATCACGCCTTGGTCATCTCAGCAAGAGCCGAGGTGGAGAAGAGCTTATTTTAAAAGGATCTGCGAGTGGCTCTTTCTAACAGAATGAGCCCCAATATCATTTACAGGAGAACACTGCTTTAAAATAAAAAAACGATTTCAGCGAAAACACGGTCAGCTTAGTTCACTAATGAGGACAGAGAGAGACAAAGTGAAAGGAGGCTGTCAGATCCCCAAAATCCTACTGGCAGAGGCAGGCTGATACAACCGCTCAGCTGTAGACATGCGCTACTTTTCATGAAAAAGGAAAGTGGTTCAGTGGGCAGAACCAAGAGGCCAGAGGGCAAAGCCAGGAAGAACCAGGCAGAATTAGTCCTGTGACTTGCAACCTACTCAAGCAATGCCCAGCATTCCCCCTGCTGGATTTCAGAATTGCCATGGACCAGTGACTCACTGGTAGCTCCAATATCCCCTAGTTTGAACGGAACGTCTGTAGCTGGCGTCCTGTGCCTGTCGCACACTGTACGTTGGCTGTTTAGGGGGAGGCAGGTAGACAACTTGTCTCTTTAGGTTTTTTTCCCTGCTTTTTCTCCCCAAATCCCCCCCTACATAGTTGTACATTTTGGCTGTGGGTCCTTCTAGTGGTGGCATGTGGGACACCGCCTCAGTATGGCTTGATGAGCGGTGCCATGTCCGCACCCAGGATCCGAGCTGGCGAAACCCTGGGCCAACGAAGCAGAGCGCGCAAGCTTAACCCCTCGGCCACGGGGCCGGCCCCAACTTGTCTCTCTAGTTTTACAGGTTGACAGATCGAGGGAACTGTGTCCAAGGAGCCTCGTCTGCCCCTGCTCCTGGTGTAGGGGGTGAGTTTCTGGACTCCGAGCAGATGCCGTAATGGGATCAGTCCCTTGGGAACCTTGGAAGGAGGACTGTATTTTACACACAGGAGGAGCGTGAATCATGGGCGCCGGAGAGCAGCCTCTGACGGATTCTAAGGTGGCTTCCATGATCCGTGCCTCCTGGGATTCAGGCCCTCGTGTGTAATCCCTTCCCTTGAGTGGAGGTGTGGCCTGTGCAAAGGTTGTGGAATGTCACCTTCTTGAGGATATTGCAGAATACTGTAATACCCATCTTGCCTGGAGACTCTTTCCCTTGCTGGCTTTGACATATTAGAGGGCCTGTGTAACTGAGGCAGCCTCCCCAACAACCAGGGGGGAACTGAGGGCGGCTGGGGGACAGCCAGCAAGAAACTGAAGCCCTCATATGACAACCCACAAGGACTGGATCTTCCCAACAACCACATGCACTTGGATCCTTCCCCAGTCAAGCTTTCAGATGGGAGCCCAGCCCCCCCAACACCTTGATGGCAGCCTTCCCGAGGACCAGCCATGCCCAGACTCCTCCCACTCAAACGATGGGACGGCACATGTGTGTTACTTCAAGCTGCTAAGCTGGTGGTAATGGCATGCAGCACAAGGCAACACGCTTATCACAAGGTCCTCAAACATTGGCAGCAACATTGGATGGAGGATTTACTATGCTGAGGCAATTTAAATAAAATAATCTCTGCGACTTGAATGATCATGCTTCAATGTGCAAAGTACTATTCAAATGTTGGAGACAGCCATGGCCCCCAAGACCCATTAACAGGAGTGAGGGTCAAACCCCCAAACAAACTCATTCCCTGGATTTCTAAGC
Organism: Equus asinus; assembly: GCF_041296235.1. NCBI lineage: Eukaryota > Metazoa > Chordata > Mammalia > Perissodactyla > Equidae > Equus > Equus asinus. The sequence continues at coordinate 12,567,140 of NC_091799.1, forward strand.
CCTCTTTGATTTGGGAACTTGCCTTGGCTCTGGTGGGATAATGTCATCCCTTTCTTTTTTGGAGTTTCCAGATCATCAGAAGATTCTCACACACAGCTCTCTGCTGGCTCCCACTCAAGGGCGTTGTTGTACCTGGCCCACCAAAGCCACCAATGGTGCCGCACCAGCATTGCTCAGCGTTCGGGCGTTTGGGCTCTGTCCTCGGCGGCTCAGGCTGCCATAAGGAAACACCATAGACTGAGGGGCTTAAACAACAAATTTATTTCTCACAGTTCTGGGAGCGGGACGTCCAAGATCCATTCAGTCTCTGGTGAGGGCTCTCTTCCTGGCTTGGAGACGGCCACCTGCTAACTGTGTGCTCACGTGGCGGGGAGAGAGAGGTCACATATCTCCTTAAGACTTGAATCCTACAGGCTCAGGGCCCCACCCTTCTGACCTCACTGAATCTTAATTACTGCATATAAGCCCTGAATCCAGAGACAGTCACAGTGGGGGTTGGGCTTCAGCATAAGAATTTGGAGGGGGGACACACACGTTCAGTCCATCACAGACCCCCACGGCCATCTGCAATGAGGGTTGAGGTCTCTCCCTCAACCGTGGACAAGGGCACCTAGCCCGGACTCTCTTATTTGCTTTAACAATAAAGATTTCCACAAAAACACTTTCCAAAACGTTTTCCATCAAACATCAGTGTGCACACAAGAGTAACAGGTATTTTGAGAAAAAAATAATTTCACGGTGAAATAGGTTTGGGGTGACGGGGTTAAACCAAGCAGGACAGCCTCTCCAAGGCTTTAGCAGGCGTGGGCACGTGGCCTGGAGAGGGACACCAGCACCAAGCCGGGGGTGGTTCTGCTGGATGGCGGGCGAGGGATGGTGTCTCCGGCCCAGACACCACATGACCACTCGCCCACTGAATCCGAGGCCAGCCATTGAATACGGTCAGCCATCCCCAAGGTGAGTCAGAGCCTGGCGATGGGACGCACCTCCTCCAGCAGACAGATGAGCCCCGAGGGAGCCCCATCCAGGGCAGCACTGCCATCCCCACCCGTTCGCTGACCCTGCCTCGGCCCTGGCTTACTGCTGCTTATAAATGGCCTGCTCACTTCTCCTGCCAACCATGAGCAAAGCCAGACAAGAAGCTTCTCCTCCCTTCAGACGTCGGCAAGGCCATCCGAGGTCCCATCACTGCACCCAGCTTCCCTCTTGGACTCACCACTCCAGGCGGCCAGCGGGCATGAGGGCAGGGCCAAGAAAGGACCCGTGACCCCACCGGGGTTGAACAGGACCACCCCCCAGGGTCACTCTCTGATCCATCTGCCTTTCACCAGCGTCTCCCACAAGACCCCGTCTCTGGGGGCTGAGAGGGGTATCAAAGTGCCTGAGTCCCAATGGGGTGGGGGACAACAGGAAGCACGTGGTCGAAGCCCCCCGAGTCCTGACGGGGTGGGGGACCCTGTGGAAGGCCCATGGGGAACGACCACACTGTGCCTCACTCAGCCCTCCTCTGGGAAATAATCAGAGCCTGGCACATAGTTGACACTCAAAATAGATACAGCAAAGCCACACCCAGACACGGCTACAGCAGCCAAGCACAGATGCCACCCCTGTCTGCCCAGAGCTGCCAGCCCACAGGGAATTTAGACAAAAAGAACAGCAAATCCAGGACGCTGAGCCCGACCCTCCGCGGCCAACCTCACTGCCACTGGGGTCTGTGTCAGCGCCTTCACCCACTCGCCCTGGTTTCCGTACCTGTCCGTGGGAGAGCAGAGCACGCCTTCCAGAGGGTGACGGAGCCCTGATGTCTGTAGGACCCGGGGTGGGCACAGATCCCCCATCGAGGGGTCCTCTCCTTCGGGCCAGTCTCGGATGCAGAGGGCTGTGGTGCCCGAGGCCATGCCCTTTCCGGCATCCCACACAAAGGTCCAGCCATTGCAGAGTGACCCTGGACACGCTGACAGGCGGCACTGGCTCCAGGGCGCCCCCAGAGCTGGACGAGGCCTTCCCTGTGCACCTACAGCCATTTTCCCCACCTGGGCCTGCAACTGCTGCCCTGCACGGTATGGGGCCCTCGTGTACTGCTGGCACCCCAGACTCCACGTCTGCTGCCAGCACACCCACCCTGGGATGGTGGCTAGAGAAGGCAGACCCTAGATGGTGTCTGGGAGCAAAACATCCAGGGGCCCCATCCCTGCTGGTCGACAAGGCGTAAACAGCCCTGCAGGGTGGCTGTCCTGCGGTTGCAACTTTGCTGGCAAGAACTGAGAGGGAGTGTGGCTGGAGGGGACCAAACAGGAGCTGTGAGGACCAAGGACTGGATAGTCACTGTGAAGCCCACTGATGCTCTAGAGAAAGACAGGAGACCCCTGAAGGCCAGGAGCAGGCGGTTAGAACCCACTGGGGGGCGGAAAGCACAGGGACCAAGCCCGTGGTCCTGGGTGGTCAGAGTGGCGGGACTCCACAGACAGCCACCCGTCTGAGAGGCAGGCCTGCGAGGCCGAGACCAGGGGCCGCAACACGTGGGTGGAATATCTGAAGATGCTCCCTCGCCGGCTCCTCCGAGCCTTCTGAGCCGGCAGATGCAGCCCACCTGGCCCTGAGAGAGCTCCGCAGGGGACGTCTCCCCCCTGAGACAGCGCGTCCCCGTCCCCCACCCCGCTGGATGCTGGGCCTATACCAGGGTTAAGTTACATCACAGCTTGATTAGGGAAGAGGGAACAGGCCCCCAGGGAGCGGAGTGACCTGCGGGTACATGTGGGGTTCGAGCTTGGGGTGCTGGCACAGGCCGCTGGGTCATAGGATCACGTAGGGAAGAGGCTGCGTGGACAGAGACACAGGGTTTGTTGCCAAGCCCAGCGGGAGGAACGCTGAGGACCCCTGACAGGAGCAGGCCCGTCTTCGAGGAGAACCGTGTGCCTCTTGAATGGCATCTCCCGCATGCTCTGGCCCTGGCAGAGACTGAGGGCCTGACCGTTTGACCCCGGACCTCCATGTGGCAAGGTCGTGTACCCTGGAACATCCTCCGTCAGGCTGAGCGGCACCCACTCCCTAGACCCCACGTGCGCAGGGCTGTGGGAGCGGAACCCAGGCCCCCGTGCCTCCACTGGCGCACCCTCCTCAGCTCGGGGGTCCCACACGACTAGCTGAAAGAGGAGGAAGCCCCAAGCTGGGGTGCTGGGTGGTCGGCGCAGGGTGTGGGTGCAGGTTGGACATGGATGGCTGTCACTACAGCCTCTGCCTGCGTGGCCTCCCAGCCCAACCCCAAACCCACCCCCCGCCCACCCCGAGCTCCCGAGAGGAGGCAGAGCTCACTAGACCCGCAGCTCCTTCTCCTGACCCTGCAGGCGTCCTGAGGGGCCTGGCCTGGCTTCTCCTCAAATACTGAATACGGAAACGTGTTTCCATTCCCCTTGAAAGGAGCATCAAAAACTGCACTCGAAGCATTTTTCGTACATGTCACTACTCTTGTAAAACCTAAATGCAGCTAATTTTGTCCACCTGGTTTCTGTATTTCCTAAATAAAACTTCACAAAGAGCTAAACTTCTTTCCCGTTTCAAAGTTCAAAGTGTGCTCAAGAGCACATTTCCAAGGTGGTGAGTCAGACCTCACTGGGGAGGGAGGGCGCGGGGAGATGAGGAGGAGAGACTCAGACAGGGAGCGAGAGAGGGAAAGGGAGGGACAGAGAGCGGGAGAGGGAGGGAGAGAGACAGAGAGAGAGAGAGAGAGAGAGCTGAGAGAGAGGGAGATAAGGAAAGATAGAGAGACAGAGACAGACAGAGAGGAAGAGAGACAGAGAGAGGGAGAGAGCAAGAACATGCGTCCAGTCCCAAGACTCGGGACACAGCCCGCACCCCCATATGACGTCACCAGAGCACCCCCGGACCCCTGGCTCCAGGGCACAGCAGAGTTTTGCCCCCAGTGGCACTCTGGCTCTTTGAGGCCCAGCCCAAGGCGTCACTCGGCCCCCCTAGCTGCCCGCTCCGGCTGCCCGCAGCTGAGTCAGTCTCGGTGGAGGAGAAGAGGTGGCGTCCAGGCCACAGCTCGTCCTGGACTTGCTGATGGCAGGACTGCCTGTCTGGGCTGACACCCGAGAAGCAGGGGCAGGAAGTGGTGGGACGTGGAGGGAAGACATCCCTGTGCTCGCCTGCCCCCCACCCTCCTCCTCCCTGGGCTCCGGCCCTCCTCAGCGCCCCCAGGATCCTGCGGCCTGGCCCCAAGCTCCCGGCCCAGGGCTGAGGCTTCCCACCAGGGCCCGGCCAGCACACTCTAGAGCGTCCCCAGAAGTGGCACCGCCAGGCCCTGGGTGGGCAGGAACAGCTGCAACTGTGGCAGCAACTCTGCCCGGTGGCCAAGCATTCACTCAGCACCCATTTCACAGGCAGAGAAACTGCTATGAGGCTTGGGGGGCAGAGGAGCCACTTGCTCAAGGCTACACAGCTGAGACCCAGAGCCCTGCCTGTCCCCCACCAAAGCCTGTGCCGAAACCCACACTCTCGTCTACACCCATCTCGCTGGCCCAGCAGCTCTCAGGTGTCACCTGCTCCTCACACAGACAGGTGAACCTAGGTTTGGAGAGGAAGCAACTGGCCGGGTGGTGGTGCAGATGGACATCCCACCCGGCTCTCAGCACAGGCCGTGTTCACTGCTCTGTGCTGAAGAAGCTCTGAGGCTCTAGGGGTTTCCAGGGACCCCCACCCTGGAAGATGTGGGGGCTGCAGGGGCAGCTGACCCTGGCTGCATCCCCAGACCCAGGCTCCCAACAAACCCACGCATGGCCTGGGCTTCGGGTCTCTGGGGCCGGTGGAGTTGGGGTGTGGCTTGTGTGGGGGGAGGCTGGTAGGGAGAGGGGACAAGGAGGGCTCCCAGCCCCGTGCAGGGGGCAGAACAAGGAGCAGATCCGCGGCCAGGGCCCGCCTCCCGGCCTGCAGCTCCAGCCTCCCCTGGAAGCGGCCCAGAAGAGGAGGAGGACAGAGCTCATTTCCTGAATGAGCCTGAGGAGGGACAGCCCACGGGCGGTGTCCACGTGGCAGGTCCCAGGCGCCCGCGTCGCCGGCAGCCTTGCCCCCGGGGGCTCTCGCGGTGTGTTGCTGCTGGGACCCGCAGCACCCCCTCTCACTGTGGGCCCCTCGCGCTTCTTCCCCTCGTGCCCTTCTCAAACTCTGCCCCTCCTCAGCTCTGCGGAATGGGCTCCTGCTTCTCCCGGGACAGCTGCAGAAGGGCCCTGAGCAGCCGGTCAGGGTCGGGGCATGCAGGTCTCTCCCCTCAGCAGGAGCAGCCCACCCAGCTCCTCCGGCTGGGGCCAGCTCTCCCCCGGGGCCAAAATCCCCACCTCCATGTGCCAGGCCTGCACCGGGGACACACGTATGTCTGTGCTTTGGGTCCCATGAAAACAGCGAATAAACTGGCACACACAAGATGCTGTCCTGGCGTGAGGAAGGAGACAGGAGGGCAGGGGCAGGGTGGGGACAGACTGAAGAGACCGTGGGAGAGGGCCCTGCCGGGAAGTGACACCAGAGGGAGGATGTGACTGGAGAGATGCCGGGGGTCTGGGGAAGTGCTCCAGGCAGAGGCCCTACAAATGCAAAGCCTGGGCAGGAAGTGCTCCCCGAGGCAGGAGGTGCTCCCCGGGGCAGGAGGTGCTCGCCGGGGCAGGAGGTGCTCCCTGAGGCAGGAGGTGCTCCCCGGGGCAGGAGGTGCTCCCCGGGGCAGGAGGTGCTCGCCGGGGCAGGAGGTGCTCCCCAGGGCAGGAAGTGCTCCCTGGGGCAGGAGGTGCTCCCTGCTGCAGCCTCAGGAGGCTGGTGTGGGAGGGAGTGAGCAGGACGGGTCACTGCCTTCAGCCCCCCCGTTGTCCCAAGAGGGACAAAGACACCTGACACCTGGGAGGAAAGGTTGTGGGCCGTGCAGTTACACATGCCATCCTCGCTAAACACACATTGAGCGCCAGCTGTGTGCCTGGTTCGGTGGGGGTGGGGCTCTTCTTTGGCAGCTCAGGGACACATGCACCAGCCGACTGCCACTCTGGGGGCATCACAGTGGGACGAGGGGCCACGGTCCCCAAGTTTGGGCCTCACACTCATGGAGTGTCTCGGAGGCAGACTCTGGGTGTTCCCTCGGTCTGGCTAAACCCTCCCCCTGGAGAGCCGTTGTGGGGACCCAGGAAGCCGGTCGCCAGACAACAGAGCGCCAATGAAAATGCTGCCAGCAGGCCCCATGGCCCCGAGTCCTCTTTTGGCCTCCCTGCCTCCCTCCCTCCCTCCCTGCAGCCGCTGCTGTTCACACACCTCAAACGTGAGCACTCTGGGGAGGCCCGTGATGATGGAGCCCCCAGGAGGCGCTCAGAAGATTCTGGGGCGTTTGCCAGCACGTCCTCCTGCATCCCGAGGTGTCTGAAGCTGCGGAAGCACAGTGTTGGCTGAAGGCTGTAGGGGGTGGGGGACACAGGGCTCATCCCAAGAGCGGTGGGGCAGCGCTAATGGGGCTCTCAGGGCCCGCCATCCTGCCGTCTCCAGGAAGAAACAAGGTCCTCACGGGCCCCCCTCCTGCCCCTCTGCACCCCTCTCTCTGCTCCTTGCCTCCTCATGGATCCCCCAAAAGAGATACAACAGTCAAACAGCTGCATTGACGGGGGCTGGCTCAGGCTCCCGGGCACTGAACATGCGTGACCTCCCACAACTCAGAGCAGGGGGGTGCCCGCCCCCATGGGACTTGCCCAGCTGCGCAGCCCGGCAGGCTCCATCGGGCTCACCCGGGTCAGGCAGCCGCGAAGCCAAGCATCCATTCTCGATGTTGCGCTCCGTGCTCCGCGCTTACAGCCACGTCGGCTCCTGCTTCTTCCAAGACGAAGGCAGGTCAGCAGAGTCAGAGGATGGCAGAGCTTCTCCTGGAAGCCAGCCCAGGCCCAGCACCCCAGCTCACAGGGCAGAGCGTGGACAGGCAGATTCCCCATGGGGGCATCAGGGCGGGCTTCCGAGAGCAGGTGTGATGCTCGGGGCTTGGAGAGGAGGGAGCATGAAGCGGGGTAGGAGAGCCAGCAGCTGCCCCTGTTCCTGCCGAGGTGCCGGCCTCTCCTACACGCTGTGAAGGTTCCCACCCCAGCCTCGAGACAGCCTAGGCCAGGCCTTTCCTTCCAGCACATCCACTCCTGCCCATCCCAGTGGCTTCTCTGTCTGGGTGGGCGGCCCAGGCCCGGGCCAGGTGAGGGAGCGCAGAGCCCCTGCAGGGCTCCCTTCCTGCTCCAGAGCCCTCCTCGGGTCAGGTGGGCGGATTCCCTGAGAACAAACTGCTGACTTCTGTCGACTGAACCAGCATGAAATCCGACCGTGTAGTGGAGGGCTTTCGATTCCAAGGCATCGTGGGCAAAACATCCCTGGTGGCTTGACGAGCTCGTGGAGGCAACGTGGGAACGAGAAGCGGGCAACTTGGAACCTGCGTCCACCCAGAGCGACCAGCCCTGAAGGGCGAGTGGGGGAGATGGGACTGAGCTCCGGCCTGAACTGGGGACCCCTGTCCTCCTGGGCCCCCCTGGACCTCAGGGGTCCGGTTCCCTCCTGCCTGGGATGGGGCTTGCTCATCCCCTCGCCCCCCAACACGAGAGCGTGGAACCTGAGCCTCACCCTCCTGTGACACTGGGCGTGGGACTTGAGCCGGGGCCTCACCTGGGAGAGGGTGGACAGGCCACCTCCCACCCCAGACGCAGGGAGGACGAAACCAGAGGACATGGGAGCCGTGGAAACCCAGAGCCTGGTACGCACACAGTCGGCACCGGATTAACACTGAACAGGAGCCCACCGTGAGCCCTGGCCATGGCACCAATCCATGCTCCTCATACCCTGGAAGGGGAGCACCAGGGAAGCCCCAGCTGGGACCTCCAGCCATTTCTGGGGATAAAGATGACAGTGGGGGTGGGCCGTCCAGGGCTCCCACTCCAGCTGGGACCCCTGAGGAGCCCAGGGCTCCTCCCCAGGCCTGACAGCAATGTGGCCCTGGGGGTCCCTCAGCCACAAGACGACATGGCAGCCCTAACGCCCCGCTGGAGAAGGAATCCATCCAGATCCCTGCTCTGGACGTTAGGACGTGGGAGGACAGAACCTGGGGTGTGGCAGGTGTGAGTGACCCGTCTGGGAAGTGAAGGATCCTCAGAAAGGCCCCATGCAGCAGGTGACCCCACTCTGCCAGCTGGGAACCGGGGCTCGGGGGCTGGGGACATGGCTCCAAAGGGCCAGGCCAGACCCTCCATCTCCAAGAGCCTCAAGGTCTGGCCGTGAGCCTCCAGATGGTTCCGTTAAACCCGGGGCCCAGGACACCACTGAGGAAGGCGCTTCCCACCCCAGCCCAGCCCCGCTCCGGCCCCCTGGGCTGCCCGTGGCCAGGCCTCTGCTAGGCGGCCTCCTCTGCTCTCTGGTCCCAGCATTCAGGGCCGTGTGGCTGCCCCCACCCACGGGGGACGGAGAGCACAGTGACCTGGTCATTCTGAGAGCTCTGTGGCCAGGACCCGGGGCCAGTCACACCCACAGCCCTGTGCTCCCCTGGCTGAGCCACACCCGGAGGGGTCTGAGCGGCTATGGAGGCGTGAGGCGGAAGGCTGAGACCCCACAGGCACCAAAGCCACGCTGGCCCACAGGCCCGTGTTCAGGAGCCCATGCTCAGGCCGACGGTCTGTGGCTTTCCTCCTGAAATCCGTACTCATTTTTGAGTGAGGAGCCTACATTTCCCTTTCGCCATGGGTCCCACAAATCCTGCAGCTGGTCCGGCTCCCACTCTCACACTGGCTGGAGCCCGGCTAGGTCCACAGTCTCCCTCTTTCGAGTAGGCGTCCCCTCTTCCTCCTGGCCCCGCCCCCCTCACCAAGGAGCTGGGAGGACTCGGCGTGAAGCCCGTGGAAAAGAAGCAGCTGCACATTTTCCAAGATGTTTTAAATATTGTTTTGGCAACGCTGCGGCTCCTGCAGGGCCCCAGTCATCCTGACATGAAGCAAGCCTGATCCGCGACTCCAGCGCCCTCCTCCAGGCCGGCCCAGGCCCCCAGCTGCCTGCCGGACAGACCGGGTGGGACGGGCCAGCCTGCCCTCTTCAAATGGCCTCCTTTTTGAGTTAAAATACGCCCCTTGACGAGTTCGTCTCCACAGTTGCTGAATAGCAGCAGTTCGTCAGTGTGGACAATTTCACACCCTGTGCAGACTTCCTGGGCCAGAAGGGGCCCAGGTCGAGTGGCATAAACCCCTCATGGCACAGGGGGAGAAACTGAGGCCCAGAGAGGCCGAGGAGGCTGCCTGGCTTCAGAGCAAGTGGCTGAGTTGGGGGCAGTCCCCAGGCGTTGTCCCTAACAGTGGGTCGTGGGACATCAGAGGGTTCTTGTCTTGGGGAGCACAGCCCAGGTGGCCGCCCGGTGGGGCTCTCTGAACCTCCCTTTCCTCATCTGTAAATGAGGATTGAGGATGTTTTAAACATTAAGGACCTCATTGTACCTGAAATACGTGGCCCAGGGCCTGATTCCCGGAGCACAACAAAAACCGGCAGCACATTCAGGAAAAGAGGTAGCACCTGTGAATTCAGGGCTGGACGGGTGAGTAGGAGTTCACCAGGGTGACCAGACAGAGACAGGGATCCAGGCTGCCTAGTGGGCAGCAGAAAGGAGATTAGCAGACCCCACACTGGGTGGGAACAGGCCCATCTCCTCTCGCTTCATACCAGCTCCACTCAACGTGCCGGGGGCTCCAGGGACATCTCCTGCTGGGGAGGTAAAACTTTTCATCTACTCTGTTAGGTTCAGTATTGGAGGCCTGCAAATTAAACTGACAAAAGACAGCTTAGCGAGAGAAAAGACAGATTTTTATTCACGTATGTATGTACTTGGGAGTTCACAGAGAAATGTGACTCAAAGCAGTGGTTAGAATTTGGGGCTTATCTTCCATCTTAGGGGGAGTTGACAGGGGAAGGGAGAAGGGCACTTATAGGAAAACAAGCGACCTTTGGAAAGATGAAGGGGCCCTTCAGAGGAGTGGCAGGAGCCGGCAGAGCTGTGCACAGTGTCTGTTCGGGTGTGGTGTGTAGCCTGCTCGTCTCCGTGGTGACAGTCTTCCCTGGCTGCTGCAAGGAAGAGATTTATGACAACTGGATTCTTCTGAGTTCTTTTTGGGAGGTTCCGCTCTCAGACAGACAAGAGATTTCAGGAACTCAAACGCCTTCTGGTCAAATGATTTTTACACCCCAGCACTGTATTCTGAACCCCTGCACCGCCCTCTCCAGTCCCTCCACCACTTTGCAGGTGGGTGTCTCCAGGGTGTGCTGAGGACACGGGGGCTCATAAAGCTTCGGGGCCCCCCGACATCCCCTCAGAAGGCCACGCTTGACAGCACTTGCCACAGGCAGGGCCAGGCCAGCTCAGGTGCACACTCCCTCCCTGGGAACAAGGCTGCTCGGGGCTGAGACAGCAGCACCCCCCATGGGGGCCTCCCCGAGGGCTGAGCCACCATGCGGGGCAGCTGCTTGGGAAAGCCACGCGGGGCACAGCCTCCCACTCTGCAAGGGTGAGAAATAACCACACCCCTGGAGTCTGTGCATGTCTGGTCATCACAGCATAACACCAGGTGCTGGTACTGGGGTCTCCTTTCTCAGGCCCCCCTTATACCTGGACTCTTGGTCAGGCCCCTGCATGCAGGGCGTGTGGCAGAGTGGAGGTCCTTCTGCTAGGCCGGGGGAGAGGAGGAGATCAAGGGTGGCAGTGGACCCCCAGAGCTCAACTCCCCTTTCTGCCCCTAAGCTCCCCACCCCCCCACAAGCTGCCACTAAGGTCCCTGGGCCCTCACCTTGCTCGGGGTGGCCAGCACCAGGTGATCTCACCTGCCAGCTCCAGACCTGGAATGGGCATGTGAGCCGAGGCAGCAGGCCCAGTGGGACTGAAGCCAGGGACACAGGTCAGGGGTGGGCGTGGAGCCGAGTGGTCACTGCCCAGGCATGGGGCAGGCCAGCCCAGCGAGCCGAACAGAGCAGAGCAGTAGAAGAAGAAGAAGCAGGACACGGGGGCTTGAGAGAGGCAGTGGCTTCCCAGCTTCCCCCCAAGGGGCCTGCTGGGTCCCCTTCCTGCCCAGGAAGCCCCAAGATGGCCCATCAGGGCCCCAGACACTGCGGCCCTCCACACGGGCTGGCCCCAGTGGGTGTCAGGCCCTCACAAGCACGAGACATTGCTGAGGACCCCACAATGTCTGGGGCCCCACGCACCCACCTGCTGTGGGGCTTCCCTGCCTCTCCCCGAAGGACACAGAGCTTCACCATCCGTGCGCTCAACCTCACCCCGAGTTCCCCTACAAGGACCCAAATCTCCAGCACAGAACGAGAGCTCTGCCCACAGCGGGATCTCCTGGGGCCGGGGCCGCTAGCCCAGAACTGACTGGCCACGTAGGCCCCAAACTGGCTGGGTCACGACCAAGGGCGAGTCCGTGCACTGGCGTTAACTCTCCGTATGGCCCACGCTTGTGGAAATCGGCTTCATTTCTCTTCCCCCAGCCCACGGGGCTGCCAGATCACATGTCTGGGCGGCTCCTTGTCCCCACCCCCACTCACCATCACGATGCCCAGAAGGCGTCTGAACTGTGGGCACCGCATGTGCTCAGACGCCCCCTGGACACCTCCGCTGGCCGAGCTGGAGGACATGGAAGGAGGGAGGCCCCCTGGGAGCCCACGGAGGCCACGGCCCGATGGTGGAAGTGGACAGTGGGCTGCAGCTCCACGGGACACAGGGAACGGGGGCGTGCAGGGGGGCGCCCGTGACCCACCCGGGTGTCTCGGGGGTCCCAGCTGAGCACTGAAGGATGAGGAAGAGGGAACCAGGTGAAGAGAGGGCTGGGAAGCTCAGAGAGAACCTCCGCAGGGTGGGGACTGCCGTGGGGGCTGGAGTCAGGAGAGGGGCGGTCCAGCCTGACCCGAAGCTTGAGAACAGCTTCAGGGGCAGAAGGTCAGATTGGCAACCTCACTGTGGGTGGAGGACAGATGACAGAGGGAACTCTGGCCAGAGAGGGGAGGCAGGACTGCTGGTCCTGCAGGGGACGGTGATGGTGGCCTCACAGGGAGGCGGCCTCATGTGGAGGTGGCCGTGGGGACGGGGAGGAACAGACAGGACAGAGGCTGCTGTCCCCACACCCACCCAGCTTCCGTGGGGAGCCTGGAGGCCCAGGGGCAGAGACGTCCCAGCTCCCGTGCCTTCTCAGGTGGAGGCTGGGTGCTGAGCGAGCCTTGAATGTGACCCTCTGCTCTCCCTGTAAGCTTTCTTTTTCCCTTTTAATGAACAGAAGCAGTGAGTAACCCGGAATGAACGCTGTTGCTATGGAGATGCTTGGGCCAGACTCTAGACCAGTGACCTGCAAAACACAGAACCTTCTGGAGCACGGGGCAGGGCCAGGGCAACACGCCCACGGACGGACGCCAGATGGCCCAGGACAACCAGTGGCCACCCAGCCTCAGCCACCAGCATCTCCCAGTTGCATCGTCCTGCCAGGCTGGGCGTTTTGTTGGCTGGGTTTTTTTATTGTCAAGTTGTTCTAAAGGTTTATTTTTCTCCTTTCCTCCAACAAAATTGATGCCCTTGCCCTTCAGGCTGCCGTCGGCTTCAGGCAGAGAAATGCAACAGGGGAGCCTGTGGCTGTCCAGCTCGTGAGGACGAGGCAGAAAGCACACTGGAAACCAAGAGCTCACAAACCCCACGATGTTCGGGGCGTGGCTACAGCCCCTGTCTTGTGGCCCCTGCCCGGTCCTATTTCCGAGGTGCCACCTCATTCCCCCTCCTCCGTATCCGGGCTCTGGCCCTCCTCCACCCAAGCAGAGCGGTACCCTGGCATCATAACAATGGGCTGCCTGGTTCCTGGCTATTCCCCGGGCCGCAGCCACTGACCACGGCCTGTAACTGGGGAGTGAGTGCCCCTTTCCCACTTCCGTCCTCCTCCCTTCTTCCTTCCAGCTCCTCCTACAGCTGGCACGGCCCAGTGCAGCCCTGCGAAGGCAGCGGCCAGAGCACAGACGTGGCACCTGGTCGGCCCTGAGCACATTGCTGTGTGAACAACCCCCATGGTGCTGGCTCGGCTCTAGCCAGGGGCTGAGCCGAAACCTTTACACAACTTCTCAGCGGCCAGAGGAGGGGGTTCCACTGTTATCCCATTTGACAGACTTGAAAACTGAGGCCCGGGATGCTCCGTGATGCGCCTGAGGCCGCACAGCCAGGGTTGGAACGCATGTCCCTCTCTCGGGACACCACCACATCGCAACACTCCATCCGAGGCACAGAATGGCCCACGCAGGCCCTCCGGCGTCCGAATCACCAGAAGCCCTGGGCTGAAGGCCGGCTGGGAGGCCTGTGGGCCCAGTTCAACCCAAACGCCGCTGAACCCATGCCATATATCAGACGCTGGGGGCCCATCGTGGAGAGGAGCAGACGTGTGTGAAAATGGACACAGGATGGGGCCACGAGGGCCGTCTCAGACAAGGGCCACTGCTGGGACCTGACTGAGCCGGGGCAGGCCATCTGCGGGCCAGGTGACCAACAGAAAGAACACTGCGCAAGCAGCGATGCGTGACTTCCGAGGGGGCTCGTGGAAGCTCTGCAGCTCCCCTCCACCTGCCAGGCTGCTCATGCTGGGGGGTGCCGGCCGCCCTGCCGCGAGGGTGCTCCAGCATCCCCATGGCGGGAGGTAGCCAGCCCACCGTGAGGGTGAGCAGCCTGGGAAGCGGCTCCTCCAGCCCCGGTCAGACCTTCAGATGGTGCAGCCTCCGCCAGCATTGTCCTGGGGGAGCCCCGAGCCAGAACCTCCCACTGAGCTGCTTCTGAATTCCCGCCCACAGGAACCGAGGTGATCAATGGTTGTCGTTGTCTAAACCCACAGTTTTGGGTGGTTTGTTACGCAGACGCTGCCCAGCTGTCCTCGCCCTAAGGAAAGAGGCGGAAGATCCTGACCCAGGACCCACCCCCACAAGTGCCCCATGATGCCTGTCGCTCAGCGTTTTCTGCCACTCGCCCCCCCTTGGGCACACGCCGGGTCCCCCACCCTCCTGGTGTGGGGCTCAGGGGAGGCGGCTGGGCACCCCCGCCTCGGACAGAATGACATGAACAAAGGGCAATAGGTCCTTCCCATGGACCTCAAGAGAGCACCAGAGCAGCCCGCTCAGGAGACGGTTCCAGCTGCGGGAGGAAGAGGAGGAGGCGGCCGACCCCCGGGTCCCGGCGGCCCCCTCAGGGCCGTCACCCCGTCCTCCGAGCCCACGGCCTCCTGACCCCAACATGGTCACAGAGAGGCCGCCTCACTGCCGATGGCTGCCCCGTGAGGGATGAGTCTGGCAGACTCTCTGAACAGCAGGGACACGACGTCTCAGAGGTGAGGGAGCTGTTCCAGAACCCTCTCTTCCCACTGCGGCGCCAACCTCCCGCGGGCCCTCTGTCTCGCGCCCCCGCAGCATAATGTCTGTTTTCTGGGGACAGCCTGGGCAGAGCTGTCCGTTTGGTGCTGGTGGCTTCTGGAAGGAGCCATGAGACCCTGAGCCACCTCGTCGCGCCCCCTCAGGTAGGCGAGTCACACCTCCTCGGCATCTCCTCCCACGACCCCGAGCGCTCCGGACCCTCTCCCCTTCAGGCAACCAAAACGCCCATCGGGGTCCCATCGAGTTTCAAGACTCAAAAGGGGCCCGCTGCCCAGCGCGGCAACGCCACCTGAACACCCACTGGGAGAAATGCTCACAAATGTCGGGCAGGGACGTCCACAGCTGCATGGCCCCGTGAGGTCCCCAACCGGAATCAGCCTAAATCCCCATGAGAAGGGGGCCGCCGGGAGGAGCGGGTAGCTCCACGGAGACACCGCGGACCTAGGGCCCGGCGCCCGGTGGGGAGGGAGGGCGGGAGGAAGAGGGGGTATCCGTGTGTCTAAACAAACTCACAGGTGGTGCGAGGGCCGGAACATTCTGGAAGGAAGAGCATCAACGGCAGAAGGGCCCACGGAGCAAGGGAAGCTCACCCTTCACTGAACTCGCCTCTGGAAGGTTCTTTCTCCTGCACACAGGCACCTATCGGTGCAGAGAGCAAGGACAAACCCACCCAGCCGAGAATCACAGCTCCGCCCCTCACCGTCTGCCAGAGCTTCTGCCAACATCTTCCCTCCTCTGGGCCTCAGAGTCGCCCTTTGTCACCCAGAAGGTCTCTAGGGACAGGAACCCCAGGAGCCAGGTGTTAATGCTCCTGCGACAGAGCTCCCCGCCAGCATGGAGGCCCGGATGGCTCACCTGGGCCCACAGGGCGCCGGGGGCAGGACCGCGAGGGCCAGGCCTCCAGCCGCAAGGGCTGCAGGTGAGGGAGCGAGGGGACTCGAAGCGCGCTCAGGCCGACTCACAGAGTCTTCCCGATGCCCCACGAGGTGGGCACAGAGCGCCTCACGCTGAAAATGAAGCAGAAATGCCTGACTGGGGAGAATGCTGTGGAGAACCACGGACGAGGAGGCCACACCTGGACTGGTCTGAATCCCGCCTGACTCAGGAGGAGGGTTTATTTCTCTAGGTTGGGGTTTTGTCCCCAGGGGACATTTGGCCAGGGCTGGACACCCTGCACTGCCCAGCACGGCACCACTGCAAAGACCCAGTCAAGATGCCGGTAGACTGAGCTAGGGAAGCCGTGCTCTGGGCCAAGAAGGCCGAGGATGCTTCCTAGCCCCTCAGGACTCTGCCCACAGGGAAGAAGTGGCCCCGTCCCCCAGGAGCCCCAAGGGCCCTGGAGGCAGGCTTTAGGGACCCATTGCAGAGGGCCCGACCCCCACAGCCCAGGGCTGGGAGTCCATCCGCAGGCAATGGGGAGCCACAGAAGGTGCTTCTGTTCCTCCACAGAAGGAGGAACAATGTCGAAGCTTCTTAGCTTTGGACTCAAGGAAGCCAAGGGTGGGGTCCAGGGCTCACTCAGCACGGCTACCGTCTCCTGAAATGAGTTCTCAAAAGCTGGCGCTGGTCATCGTGGGAGGGTCCTGCACTCAGAGACCTGAGTGCTCCCCTCTCCACCCACTCTGTGCCCCAGGCCACCTGCAGTCCCCCTTGCCCTCCAGCATCCTGCCGGCTCCCAGCACCGGCGGGGGCATAACCTAGTCGTTCCACATCTCCCCTCCAGGCCACAGGGCCACAGCGGCACCTCTGACGGTCCTCTTGCCTTGGCTCTGTCCCCAGGTCCAGGCCCCACCCCGCCTTGGGCCCAGCCGTGGTGACAGCAGCCCCCTGTTCCTCGCCGGCCCCACACTAGCCCTCGAGAGTCCCTTTACCAAACCCCATCTTTGTGCAGGGTGACCTCCTTAAACTCGCTCAAATTGCCCCAGTGGTGTGGGTGTCCGTTTCCTGCTGGGACCCCACTCTCTCCAGGTCCCTGAGGTCCGTTACTCAGAAGGTGACTAGCCAGCCACCGCCAGAAAGGATGAGCTCACTGGCTGCCAACTCTGTGACCTCTCTAGGCCTCGGTTTCCCCAGTCTGTGAAGCGAGAGCTTGTTCTGGGGGCTTTTGAAAGACTTGCCCTACAGATGGCTCCTGGCCTTGGAGAGAGAGCACAGGGGGCCCGGAGAAGCTCCAGGAGTGGGCTTTCAACAACTGGCCGCCCCACCTGGGCGACCCACGGCCCTGGAGCACCCTGCAGAGCAGCCTGCGGCCCCGGAGCGTCCCACAGCCCTGGCCCTGAGAAAGGCTTTACATCCAGCAGCTCAGCCTCATCCAGCAACCCGATGAGGAGGGTGTCAGCCACATGATACAAATGGGGAAACTGAGGCTTGGGGAGAGACCCTCATTGCCTGAGGTCAGAGAGATGATAAGGGCGTGACTGGGCTCCCGTGGTACAGGCCCAGAGCCCTCGTCTGCCTATCCCGCTGCTTTGTGACAAACAAGGCCACTCCCCCGGGAGCCGCCCAGAACCTCTGTACCCGGCCCTGAACCCACCGTCGGTCAGTCGCACGCAGTGGAGACACAGCAGGCAGGAGCCACCACGGATGCTAAAATGAACGGGCAAAGGTTCAAGAAGAGACGGGATACCTGGATAGTCTCCAAGTACCCTCTCCCCTTACAAAAATCTCGCCAGTGTGGGTGGCCCGGCATTTCCCAGGACGGAGAAGGCACCGAGGCCTGGGCAGGGTTGGGGGCCTGCTAGACGAGGCTGGGCCCAGGATGGCCTGCAGGGCCTGGAGAAGGAGCAGGCCCAGCACACGCCCGGCATTCTGAGTGCAGGGCCCCACCGGCTTGGCCCCGGCAGGGAGGGGGCAGCTCTCAGCCTCTGCACTCCAGGCGCCGGACCAGAGCTTGCATCCATCACCCCCTTAGAGGCCAGTGCTGCGAAGACCCCTTTTCACAGAAGGGGAAACTGAGGCTCAGAGCAATGGGCAGCCTGCCCGAGGCGATGCAGGTTGTGGGTGGCATAGCTGGGAGTCACACCCAGTGCCCTCTCCGGGCCTGCACTCCTGGCGCCCGGTCTCCTCTCAGTCGACACAACCAGCCATTATAGGGGGGCCCTGCCCCCGGCTGTCCGGAGAGACAAGACTTCCGTTCACAACATAGAAGACGTAAAGGTCAGACCATGCGGTCCACATGCCAAACACACCAGAGTCCAAAGGAGAAAAAAACTCAGGTGGGCAGAGGTGGCTCAGGAGGGCTTCCTGGAGGAGGAGTGGAATCGGAGGTGGTCACAGAGCTTCCCCTGTTGAAGCCCCAGGGCCTTGTTGCCAAGTCCACTCAGGGATAATCCGCTTGGGTGTTTCCCTGGTGACACCCATGCCCAGCCAGGTGCCCATCACCCAGGTTGGGGACCCGCTGCCTGAGGTCGGCCTGTCCACCACCCCCCTCCCACCCGTGCTACCGAGAGGAAAAGAGTGAGGTGCCAAGCTCAGCCGCAGACCGCTGCTCGCCCAGGTGTCACCGAGCCATGGATCCGCACTGCAGACTTGCCGTCCCACAGCTCGAGTCCCTCCGTCAGCGCACGGCCTTGGGCTCCGGGGCGCCAGCGTTTCCCGTGGGGGGACGAGGCCTCCAAGGGGCTCCAGGAAGCTTCTGACTGAGTGGTTGACAGCCAGGGTCCCCGGCAGAGAACTAGCTGGGCTACCACACAAGGCAGGGAGGTGCCCCTCCACCAGGACTCCGGCAGGGCGGTTTCGGGGTGGCTGCTCCTAAATTCAGCATCGGCAGACACGCAAGGATCTGCCACTGCCCCCCCGCCCCATTTTCGGCAGTTCCCAGGAGGACGATGGACCTCCTGCCCCTCCCTACCCCAACCCCGTCCTCCCCTTGAAGAGTTAATGGAGGGGTCGTGTTTGTCCCCTTACAGCCAGACCCTTGGCATCCCTTGTCCCATCTCACCCCAAAGTGAGCTGCAGACGGACAGCGGACCAGAGGCTCAAAGGGCAGGCGCCTGCGTGAGGCCCACCGGGCTCCAAACCGCCCGTCTGACCCCTGCCTGGCGCTCCCAGCCCGCCCCAGGTCATGGAAAGTCCGGCGAAGAGAACCCGCCCCGAGGACAGCACAGCCCACTGCCAAGGCCCCCGAGGGCGGTGGGAGGGGGCCGAGCGCTCGCTGCTGAGCAGGGCCAGCGGCTACTTTCCACGGAAAAAATGTCTTCAGACACCCCCCCCACCACCTCCCTGAGGCCAGGAGGCCCCAGCCCATGACTCAAGCCTCTGCTGCAGCCACTGCTGAACCGCTTCCCAGACAACGGGGCCGTCCAAGCCAGGCTCTGCCCCCACCGCCCCCCTGTCGGGGCCTAGGGACAGCGAGGGCCCATCCCCCGCCAGGCCCCACAGCCCCTGCCCCGCACCCTGGTGGTGGCTGAGCCCGACAGCACGGGCCCTCCTGCAGGTCCCTTGTCCTCGGGACCTCAGCTTCCCCGCTGTAAGTGGAAGGAGAGCTGGGTGGTTTCTCATTGGACCCCAGAGCCCACAGAGGGTTTGAGCCCTGGGCCCTGCTGGGGGGTTCTGAGGGCGGGGCCTTGAGTTCAGGCCTGGCACCAGTCAGCTGTCAATAAACGCTGGCCAATGTGACTCTGAGTCCCTTCAGGCAGATGCCTGCGCCTCCGGCTGTGTCACTGGGCTTCTCTGCTGGGTTTTACTTCAAGAAGCATTTCTGAGACAAAGCATGGAGATGACGCTAAGCTAGGCCACCTGTGCAGACCCCTCTGGCTGTGACATCCTCGGAGATGGCAGGGCATGTGACCAAGGTGGCTCTACAAGGGGCAGGCGAGGCCCTTCCTGCCGGGGTGGCTCCCTGGCTCTAGGGGCGGGAGGGGTCTGAGGCAGGTCCCCAGGTGAGTGTGTGGTGACCTTGGCCTGGAGGCCTGGGCTCCATCAGGGCGGAGAGGCCTTGGAATCTTGGGGATGGGGAGTTGGCATCCTTTTCTGCGCAGCGACGACCATGTCAGCTCGTGTTATGTTCCAGAACCCCCGGCTCAGGGCCACACCCTCTGGAGACCCCACCCTCTTGACCCCAGGACAAGCAGGGTCCTGACCCAGGGGCCAGAAGCATCCCAGGGCAGCAGGGACAGAGATGGGCTGCCATCCCCACTCCCACTCCAGGGTCCATGGTGGCCAGGAGCTGGGGACTCCACACGGGTGACGGACACCCAACCCCACGCTACAGAGCAGACTGTGGAAAGTGATGGACCTGGAGCACGCTGAAAGGGGGCAGGGCCGAGGGACCCCCGGGCAGCCCCAGGGGAACTTCCCAGGCCTGGGAGCCCTGTCACCGGCCGAGGCGTGGAGGGGATCGCAGAACAGGCCAGGAAAGCCAGGCATGTCTACCCCTGGAGTGGCAGGCTCCCCGTGGAGTGACGGAAACTGCGATTTCAGGAGGAGCCAGGGAGCTCTTCTCCCCTCCCCTCCGACGAGGGGCAGCAGCCCCTCGGCCAGGCCGGTTGTTTGAGACCAGACAACCCAGGAAGTCCAAAGCCAGGGACCCCACTCGCCGCTTCTGTCTTTCTCCTTCTAGAAAAGACCCCTCGCTTCATCAGCTGTCCTGGTCCAGGGCCCAGGAGCCAGGGGACCTGTTTCGTGTTGTGTGTGTCACACAACCATCGGCCGAGCTTCATACTTTCCCACTGACGTCACCGGCATGGTTTGAATCTGAAGTGCCTGCGAAACCCTCAGAGGCAGGATTGCAGTTGTCTTTGCAAAGTGAAATCAGATGGGTTTTCCAACCGCCCCCGGCCCTGCCTCCTCCCGCTCCCTCACGCTCTCTCTTTCTCATTATGTTCCTTGGACCCCATCCAGATGTTTCCTGCAACAGCAGCCCTCCAAAACTGTACAGAAAGGGAGCGAGCGCGCGGCTTCCTGCCTGCCGGGGTGGAAGCAGAGACGTGGCAGGGCGGGGGCGGCGGCCACGTCGGCAGGCCAGGCCGGGGAGGCGGCAGGCTCCAGTCAGGCCTGGAGCTGGACAGCGGAAGGACACGGCCACAGGGCGCTGGGGACAGCCCCTCCCTGGATGCCAGGCCCCGGCCGAAGCTGTGGGCCGAACAGAGGCCATGGCCCGGGAGAGGGCAGGGCAGAGGGTCAAGGCCAGCTCTGGGCTCCGGCTGACCTGGGTGTGACTCCCAGCTCCACTGCTCCCATGTGTGGCCGTGGGAGGCCACGTCTCCACGTGGAGCCCCGCTGCTTGCCCACAGAGGTGGTGTCGGGCTCTAACTAAAGTCAGTCTCTGGCCAGTGCTGGCCTCAGGGAGCATCTCCCCCAGCCCAGCTCACCTGGAGGCAGGTGTGGAGTTGAACAGGGAGGGTGGTCCCAGAGGGTTCATGGGAGAGGGGGCATCTGAGCCTTGAAGGAGGCCCGGTCTCCCCCAGGCAAAGATGGGGAAGGGTGTTCCAGGCAAGGGGCACTTGGAACAAAGGCCCGCACAGACTCACTGTTGGGGCCCCAGGCACCCCTGGGAGGGCTGGCATGTGAGGCCCCCAGAGGGGCTGCAAGGTGGGGCCAGGCATCCCCAGCTCCCCAGGACGCCACCAAAGCCTTGGTGAGAGCAACATGGAAGTGTCACTTGAGCCAGAGGAGAAAGATCCAGGTGCTGCCTTTGGAAGACCCACCCAGGCCCCAGCCCCCAGCACCCCACCTTCTGAGACCACACAGAGTCTTCCCGTCCCGTCTTCCTGGCCAGCGCCCCTCCACCCTGTCTGCCCCTGTGCTCAGAATTCAGAACTGAGTTGGGGGTGCTTGGTCCAGCTGGGGCAGCTGAGGCTAGCCCAGGCCCCCACCTCCATCAGAAGGTCCCCCCCAGGGAGGCTCCCCCCACCTGGAACAGTTTGATCTCTCCAGGGACACTGGGAGGGCAGGTGGATGCCCCTGGCGGGCAGAGCTGGGGACATGGACAGGTGGGGCGGGGTGTCAAAGGCCAGGGAAGGACTCAGCACAACGTCCACGGGTCAGAAAATGTGCTGCAGGGCCTCCTGGAAACAAGACGTCCTGCTGGGGGCCGTGAGAGAGACGGGCTGGACAGCTGACACCACCCCCTCCCAGCTGCCTTCAGGACCAGGACACTGCAGTTCAAGGGTCCCCAGGACCACGCTCAGGCTCAACGATTCGCAAGAATTCTCACAGAACGGAGCC
Source organism: Equus asinus (assembly GCF_041296235.1). Lineage (NCBI taxonomy): Eukaryota > Metazoa > Chordata > Mammalia > Perissodactyla > Equidae > Equus > Equus asinus. Next base: position 12,588,707 of record NC_091799.1, read on the forward strand.
AAGCCTCTGCGGTCACCATGACGGTTTATCGCAGCAGAAGCACAGAGATGAAGACAGCACAGCGGAGGGGCAGGTCCTGGAGAGACGGGCGCTTCCAGTCGCCCCCTCCCAGCGGAGGCCTGTGGACGGCGCACAGCTCTCCCAGAACCACGTGGGACAACACGAGACGGGGTCGCCAACCAGGGAAGCCCCCCGAGCTTTGTGTCCAGGTGCTCAGTGTGTGTCGGTCACGTAGGCACAGCTGACCCCCGTGCGGCTGACCCTAGCCTCCAGCCTCTGCAGAGGTCGAGCCCAAGGCTCCCCGTAAATCCCGTCACCAGCAGAGACTCGCCGGCGTGGCCCAGGGCCCCAGGGAACAAAGACACTCCGATCAGGCAGGACTCCCCAGGGCTGGAGGGTCCCTCCCGGGAGCTGGGCCAGGGCCAGACCAGGGTGTGGGCGCCCCCGGTCTGCTGAGTTAACCCTTCGCTGCCCAGTGACCACGTCCCCCGCACCGTGTTGGGAGGCAGCAGCCCGCATGAGCCTCCCCAGGCCAGGGAGCGAGGAGAAGAAGAGTGTGAGGCCGGACTGCAGCCCCTGCCTGACACACGGCAGGCACGGCGGGAGCAGGGTGGTGCCAGGGCGGGTGCCGGGGCGGAGGCTGGATGGGGGTCCCGGAGCCAGCCTGCGCCAGGGCCCAGATCCACCCCCGGATCGCACGCTGCAGCCCACGCTCCTCCACGCACCCCCTCTGCCTCTTCAGCAGCAGAGCGAGCTGGGCCCAAGCCTCGAGGGACCCTGAAAGCAGGGGGCCCGGGAGTTCGGCTGGCAAACAGTTTCCGGTCAGTCACTCTCGGTTCTTCCTCACCTTCAGATGGAGTTGGGACTTTGACACGAGCGCCCTTCACAGCGGCCACGCCGCTGGGCCCTGCTCAGACCTGCCCTGCAGCACTGAGAAGAGCGAGGTGGGACCACTTCCGTCGGGGAACGTGCAGCAAGCGTCTGCGACAGGAAGGGCGATGCTGAACCCGCCGGGATGGAGCTCGGATTCCCGACAGCAGGAGGGAGGTCCTGGGGGGCCTTCCTGCTGCCCACCCACCACCTGGAACCAGAGTGTCGATTCCAGAACCGCCTCTGTTAACACGAGGGAGAGTGGACACTTCCCGAGAGTGGAGGGGCCGTGCATCTTGTCACACGGAGCTGTCCCAGTCCTCGGCCACCCCCACCCTGGCCACCTACCCGGAGATGCCCTGACATGGGTTTCATCTTTTGATTCTTTGTAGAACATTTTAGGAGACGCGTGTCTAAGGGTTTCTACGAACACGGCGGCTTTCCAGGCTGGTCCCCGGGGATGGCCATCAGTGCAGGTGGTGCCCGAGTGGCCCTGGGGCCCCAACGGCAGCAGGAGAGACTTCAGGAAGACCTAAGGCAGATGACACAGCAGTACCAGGCGATCACGTCTGGGTGCAGACAGGTTTTGGGAATCCCCACCTGCACCACCTCCCTGTAACATATAAGCAAAGGTTCTGGAAGGTTCCCAGGCACATAGACAACGGCCTTATACAAGAGTATTTGGACCAGGTAATGCTCAATATTCATGGCCGCCTGTTAGTAGCTGGACCTCTAGACCTCAGTGTTTGTAACTAGAAGACGGGAGACATCAGCACTGCCCCAGAGCAGAAATAAGACGATTTAAACCAGTAGTTCCCTCAGGGACACCTGCTAGGGAGGTCATCAAAGGTCTTGGTTACTTCAGGCCGTCCTTGATCTTCAGGAGCCCTACCTGGGGAACCAGGAATGAACTTAGATTTCTTTTCCCTATTTTGTAGCCAAAGAACACCTGTCCACCCTTCAGTGCCCAGTTCAAATGCCACCTCCTCTGAGAAGCCTTCCAGCCTCCTCCCCCACTGGCTGCTCCCCACTCTGTGCCCCCACAGCCCCTCGAATGTGGCCTCCTCCTGGCACAGATCAGCCCACATTTGCTGCCTGCATACAGCCCTGTGAGAATGTTCTAGACTTTCACTTTCCAATACGCCAGTCACGAGCCACATGTGGCTTCCGAGAGCTTGAAATGCGGCTTGTACAAATCGAGATGTGCTGTCCGTGTCAAATATATACCAAATCTCAGATTCGGTACCCAAAAAGTGAATGTAAAATAGCTCATTAATTATTTTTATACTGCTTGCATGTTGAAATAATAATAGTTTGATATACTGGGTTAAGCAAAACATATTATTAAAATTCAAGTGGTTCCTAATGTGGCCACTAGACAATTTTTAATCGCACAGATGGCCCACGTTACATCTCTACCAGACAGTTAGCATCTCTATCAGAGTTAGCATCTCTGTGCTCACTCTGCTCTGTCCTGAGCCAGCACAGGGCCTGGCCCATGTGGGTTTCCAGGAAGCGTTTGGTGAATGAGTGGGTGGGAACTCGGGGCCAAATACCATTACCTTTGCCCCTGAACCTCTGACTTGCCGCAGGATGACCGTCCTGTCTAAATACAGACAATCTGTGAAGTTTCCTGAACCACAGCCCCCTCCTCTGGGGTCTACGCCCAACCCACGTGTCATGTGATCAGCCCCCTGGGCACCTGGCCCTGAGTTGGGTCTCAGGGGACCCCGAGGAGAAGACAGGGGCTCCAGCGAGTGAGGAGCCACAGAGGTCTGCGAGCACACCCTTGACCAAGAAGCGGGCGGTGTGTGGCCATAGAGGGGCCTGGCGCCGGCCTTCTGCTCGGGACAAGTAAGAGTCTGCCAGGCCAAGGAGGAGGGGGCAGGAAGGAGGGGGATCAGGAGGGAGTGGCGTGGGGATAGCACGAGCTGACCCTCCTGAGCGGGAGGGAATGCTCGTGAAGGGTTGGTGGGAGGCAGACTCCCTTGGCGGGGAACTGAGAGGAGGCGACCAGGACTGTCAGCCGTCTGGCCGATGCTCGGCACTGCGGGCCCTGCCACGCTGCCTCGCTCCTCTTTCTCATCTCCGTGCTATTCTTTGAACACCCGGCACACTCCTGCCTCTGAGCCTTCATACCTGCTGTTCCCCTGTGGGATGTCCTTCCCTGGATCTTCGTGTAGTTGGCTCCTCAGTGAGGCCGCCTGGCCATGCTGTCTGGGCTGGTGCCTGTCTCCCGGCCTGCCTCCTCACGCTCCTCACCTGCCCACACCTTGCTTAGCTGGGACTAATGGCCCTGGCCCCCGGATGCAGGTGCTGGATGCCCTGTGCAGGCTGCAGGCATGCCCCTGACCATCCTCCTCCTCTGTATCTCGCTCTGAATTGGGACGGTGCCCTCCTGAGGCTTTCTGCAGGCTCTGGGGAAAGAATGGGGTGTCACATTGGGGTCCAAGGTGGTCAGTATTCATAATCATTTCACACCTGACAAGGTCTGGCCACAGCGGGGGCTCCCACCTGGACTCCTCCAGGACTAGCTGGGGGCAGATGACCCAGGCAGCCCCCCCTCTTCCCCGCAGCTCATGTCCTGCATTCTGCACCCCCTCCCCCGCCCTCAGCAGCAGGTGGACCCTCCCCAGCCCAGCCCCCATCACCAGGTGTGAGATGATCAGCCCAGGAGGGAGCGGGACACAGGGGCTCCACAAGGAGGATGCTGCTCACAGGGTTCCGCGGCCTTCACGCCTGGCTCTGAAAGCTCTCTCTTTTTTCCACTCTGTCACCACAGGAGGATGTGGGAAGACAAGCATTTGAGGAAAAGGAGGACCCCCGAGCCAAGTTGAAATCAGAGATGCTGGTTTGGAGGCCCTCGCAGCTTCCACCATCCGGCACGGTCCATTCGGGCAGCTCCTCGGCCCCGGGCGTGGGGACAGACTGGAGGGACCACACCTGCCCATCACATCAGCAGCATGCTGTGCGCGGGCACCGGCAGAGGGAGGGCTGGAGACGGTTGCCAGGGAGACGGCAGGGCTTAGCCAATCAGCACAGGGCGCCGGGCTTGAAGGTGGGGTGCGCTTGGTGGGGCAACGCTGCCCTCTGGTGGCGGAAGAGGGTGCTGACAGCCCTGCGCCTAACCGCCATCGTGCCGGGTGGAGGCACCTGGTGACGGTTCCCCCTTATTCGAGGGACATTACAAATACCAAGCAGGTATGGGCTTCCCCCGGGGGAGAATGCTGAATACCTCCTGCCGTGGCGAGGTTCACACCCATCCTGTTCTCCAGGGAGGTTACCGTTTGTCGGGGTCACCCTCACCTGCGGCCCCACGAGTCAAGGAAAGCAGTGTGCAGGGAATAGAGAGTCCATAAAACACCTCTTTGCTTGAATCTGACTTAATTCAATGTTATTACCCACAGAATTCAGTGTGCAAAAATAGGCTTTATTGAACATGTTCAATGGATACGTTGTTTTGGTTTTATAAACCCTAAAGTTGCAAAATTGAGGGACTTCCAGCTCGGAATAATTAGAGAGCGCCACCTACTGCCCACCCAGAGAACTGCAACCCAGCTTTACAAGCTATTGTAACTCATCCAACAGGAGAGCCAGGGCCTCTGACTGTGGCGGGGTTGGGGGGTTAGGAGAGGGTGTCCAGAGACTGGTGAATCTAGAGCCCCGAGAGGGGCTGAGGTGACCAACAGAAAGAAACCACCAGAGTCGGAGGGATGACCAAGTGAAGTCAGCTGGCTCTGGCCCTTTAAGCCAGTTGCCCTCTCCAACCCTCACATTCCAATGGGCCATTAAAGGGTGCAGTCCACAGCGACAGCTCTGTCAGGCTGGCAGGTGCACAGCCTCCTCTCTCCTAAGGCTGCAGCAGAGCCAGCCAGCCAGGGCATCTGTCTACTGTGCCCAGACGAGGCCTCAGAATCCTTCTCAACCCAGTGCTCCAGGCAGCCCTGCTATTGCCAGGAACAGCAGACAGCTAGCACTCGAGATGAACAGCTCAGAGCAGCTCCTCACTCCAATCCCATTTCCTCCTGACTCACCTGTTGTTTTTTTCTAAACTGCTTTTTTCCCATTGAAGTATCACTTACTTGTTTCACCCCAGGTTTATTGTCTTTGTACTTACTGGCAAATTCCTGGACCCTTTCCTGTCACCCCCGTCCCCACCCAGGGCCCTCTGCAACCTCATGACCCTCCTGCAACCCTGCTCTCTCCGTCCTCTACGCCCTAGACGTTTTCCACTTTGCTCATCCCAGAGCCCATGGCTCAGGTGAGCCCCACCTCCACTCCCACTTCCAGCCTGCGACACTCCGCTCCACAACGGGAACAGCTCCCCCCATGCCCCGGGGGGCTCTCGCTCGCAGCATTTGGTTCTCGAGAGACTCGCATTTGTCATGGATGCTGTGCCGTCCTCAGCTAGACCTCACTCCACCCCAGTGCCCAGAGAAAGGACCTCCATGGGAAACACCACTGAGGCTGCAAAGCCAGGCCCTCGGGAGGGTCTCTGGTCCTCAGTCCAGCCAAGCCGCCCCTGCCGAGTGCTCTGTGGTGCCAGGGCGGGTGCGCTATTGCCTGTGAGCGCTCAGCTCAGCTCAGCTCAGCGCCATGACAGAGGTGCCAGGATAGGCCCCACTTCACAGACGCAGAAATTGAGGCTGACTTGATGAGCAAGTAGGAGAGCTGACAGGTGTGACTCCGGAACCCGCGCCCCCCAGGGGGAGGGGGAAGAAGGCCAAGACTGGGTTCCAGGGTTGCCACCACCTGCAGGGCCCTGGGTCTCCTGGCCCCCAGGCACCACCTGAGACACTGCCCCAGAAGCTCTGCAGAGCCCACTTCTTCCTGTTCCATGTGAGATGCTCCTCTCTCCCCTCCTACACACACCCCATCCAACCCCCGACAAACAAGAACCCTCGGGAAACCCTGCCTTTCTGCCGGGAGGGTGCTGCTCTTCAGGCCCCCATCCCTGGGGCCTCAACACGGGTCCTGCGGCCCTGGAACTCGGGGCGTATTTTTGTGGGACAGCTGGAGACTGACTCACGGACAGGTAACATATGGGGTGGCCTGGGTACCCAGCTGAGGCTCCTGGCCCACCTGCCATCCCTGGGGTGTTGATGACACGGGACCTGGGAGCCAGGCCACAGGTCAGCCAGGGGCACGCTGGCTGTGGGAGGGGCCGGTCTCTGCCCAGCAGCCTTCGCGGCCTGTCCCCAAAGCACCCAGGCTGCTCCTGTCTCAGCTGAGCCCGGGGGCCTTTCAGACTGAAATACAGAAGCCCAACTACAAACTGCAAACTTGCTACCGCGGTTCTGTGATTGGGCCACACCCATCCCCAGTCGGCTTGCACTTGGAGAAACTGAGGCTTGGGCACAAGCAACAGTGACTCTAGTTAGTGACCCCAACCTCTGAGGGCAGGAGGGAGGGGGAGGGGGGAGAGAGGTGAGGGGAGAGCCCGTCAGCCCAGCAGGTCACCTCCCCAGACCCCAGCTCTCCCGCCCCGTCTGAAGACGGGATGTTGATAAAGGCTCGACAGGGACTCTCTCTGGAGAAGCTAAGCCCCGACCACAGCAGCTTCAGAAGCAGCGGGGGTCTTCGTTAAACACGACGGTTCCGCGAGTCGACGGGCACGCGACATTTGTGACATTTCTTACGGACACTTGCTCCTTGAATTTTCTAAATCACCTTTTTTATTTTAGAATAGTCTTAGATTTACAAGGAGTTCAAAGGAAGCACAGAGAGTTCCCATGGACCCCAGCCCAGTCCCCCGACGCTGACACGTCACGGTCCTGTGGTCCGCGTGTCGTGACAGTGGACCAGCACTGATACGTTCTCGCTCAGGCCCACGCTCTATTTGGCTTTTCTTCGTTTTGTACCTAATGCCCTTTCTCCATCCCGGGATCCCATCCAGGATCCCCTATGTCAGGGAGTCGTCCCGTCTCCTCGGGCTCCTCTGGGCCGTGACCATTTCTCAGACTGTCCTGTTTTTGATGCCTGGACCATTTAGAGGAGGACCAGTAGGGACTCTGGAGACTGTCCTTCCGTCGGGACTTGTCTGAGGTGTCTCACACGACTGGGGTGCTGGGCATGAGGATGAAGAGCACAGAGGGGAGCGCCCTTCCCCTCACACGGCATCAGGAGGGATGCTGTGACCAGCACTTCGCCCATCGGTTTGACCTCGAGCACCGGCTGAGGCCGGGTCTGCCAGGCTTCTCCCCTGCGACGTTACTCATCTTCTCCTCCCTGTGCTCTCCTCTTCATCGGGAAGTCACCGCACAGCCCACAGTCAAGGAGTAGGATTAAGCTCCCCCCTCTGCGAGGGCGGCCTGAGCATCTGCATGAACCATTTGGAATTCCTCCAGCCCATTTGTTTATTTATTCAGCCCTTTATTTATGTGAGGAGGAACTCGCAGACCTCTCTGTTATACTCGAGTTATAATCCAGTACGACTTTATTTCTTCTGCTCCGGCTGCAGCTGTTCCAGCCCTGGCGGCTGGGAGCTGTGTGGTTGCCCCCGTGTCCCTCGGACGCACCTCTTGTGTTTTCACTGTTGCTCCTGCACCTCTTTACCTCTGGCACAACGCGATGCTCCGGGTGCATTGTGCACGTTTCCTGCCCAGAGCCCTAGAATCAGCCATTTCTCCAGGGATCCCTGGTCCTCTCATTGGAGAATGGTGTTAGACCCCAAGCTCTGGGTGCTTGTGTGCTCGTTGCTTCTGGGAGCTTCCCATTGCTTCTAGTCTCTCTCAACTGACAGAGCAAGGAAATTCATGTGTGTCCCCTAACCCGTGTAACGCACACATATCTACAGAAGTTCCTGTATGTGGCCATCTGTGTGAAGCTGAACCTGAGTCCATACTGATGTCTCCAACTCTAATCCATCACCCATGGCTCATTCTAGCATCCCCTCTGCTTACCTGTCACTCCCCCTCCGAGGTGGCCAGCCTGGCTCCCGCCACAGTTCACGGCTCAGTTCCAGGGTATGTGGACAGCAGCGTCATAGCTGTGGACCCACAGCCCGGGGAAGCAGCTTTATCAGCTGGGGTACAGTCTCACACACACACACATCCTCTCTCCTGTATTTCTGCAAACCACACTCATTTCCAAAGCTATCAGGCCAGCGGCTTTTTCCTCCACCCACTTCAGTGAGGTCGTGTCCTACATTTGTGCCCCAGGTGGCCTCTTCTGTCACAGGCCGCATTGCACCCTGGATTCCCCGCCCTCCCGAGTAATCTTTTAAGTTGGCAGACAGCAAGGCTCCCTGTGGGCGCTCTAAGTCCCGTGGGTTTTGACAAGCGCATCGTGTCGTGTATCCACCATTACGGTATCCTAGAGAATAGTTTCACCTTCCTAAAAAAAACCCTCAGTGTTCCAACTACTCAACCTTCCCCCAGTGAACCCCTGGCAACCAGTGGTGTGTTTGCCAGCTGTACGCTTCTGTCCTTTTCCAGAACGTCATATACATGGAATGGGACAATACATGGCCTTTTCTCTTTGGCTTCTAAGCAGCAATATGCATTTAAGACTCATCCATGTCTTTCTGTGGCTTGACAGCTCATTTCTTTTCATTGTTCAGAATATTTCTCTGTCTGGATGGACCTCAGCCTGTGTATCCATCACCCACTGAAGGACATCTTGGTTGCCTCCAGTTTTTGGCCATTACGAATAAAGCCACCATGAGGGTTCACGCACAGGGTTTGGGGTGGACGTATGTTTTCAAATCAGCTGGGTAAATACCTAGGAGCAAGAGAGCTGGATGACGTTCAGCTTTGTAAGAAACTGCCTTCCAGAGCGGCCGCAGCCCCCGCCCTCGCCGAGCGGAGACGGACGTGCCGGGGGGAGCCTCAGAGTTTGGGCCCTCCACCCAGGCCCTTCCCCATTGCCCCGAGGGCTCAGCAGATGGGAAGTGAGGCCCACAGGCGTCTCTGTGGGGCTCCTGGCACCCTGAGCCTGGGGACCATCCCATCCCCCGGGGCAGGCTTGGCTCTTTCTGCCCCTGGGCTCACACCTGCCCCCCGAGGCCATCGCCATGCTGACCTCGGGCTGCTGTGGGTCAGCCCCGCTCCCTGTCCCGACAGCTGGCAGTTCCTCAGAGGCGGGCGCCAGGCCGCTCACGCCCAGAGCACGGCCTGGGAGCCAGGACCTGGGTCCACTGCCCTGGCTGACCCCCACAATCTCCTCTCCCGGCCTCAGTCTCTTACCTGAGCAATGGGGCCACTCGTCTCGCGAGATCCTTTACCCTCTACTCCGAGGCTTCACCGCACCAGCTCAGTACCATTCCCACCCGTCCACAGAGGGGAAACTGAGGCCAGGGAGGTAAATGTTCTGCCCACCCGGCTCCAGCTGGGGTTGGATCCCAGACCGGGCTTCCCGACCCTCATGCCTCCCTGGATGGGCCAGGCACGGGCAGCTGCCGGTGCAGGAATGAAGGGAGGACGAAGGCCCACCTCAGGGTGGCTGCCCCGAGACCTGCGGCTCTGCAGCCAGAGCAGGCTCCTCAGGACCGCAGCCCGGGCGCTGCCGCATCAGCACCACCCCGGGAGGCAGGGCGGCCGGGGAGGTGCCGTGAAGCACGTGAGTTCGGCCCCACGCCACGCATTCTCTGGGCTGTGGGCCTGGGCTCCCCTGGAAGCTCTGGGCTGACCTCTGCCCTGTTGACACCGGAACCGACACGGGAACCAACACGGGCCCCAGGGGCGGAAGCAGGTTTTCTCGGCTGCACCGTGTGCTGAGCACAATGCCCCACAGGCTTCGAGTCAGAGACCGCAGCCGGCACTGCCAGGCTAGGTCAGACCACCGGGGGTCAAGATGGAGCCTGAGGCTCAGGGTCAGGGACAGCTGCACCAAGGCCATGCTGCGGATGGCAGGGGAGGGGGTTCAGGTGCTCCGGGTTCAGATCCAGGAGCCCTCCTCCCCGGCCTCCCTGCCTAGTCAGGTGGAGAGCCCCTCAGGCTGGGGCCTGGGCCTGACAAGTGTTGTCCAGTGAATGAATGAATGGGCGAATGAATGAACTAAGTCCCCTCTCCAGGATTCCCCAACGCCCCCAGCTTGGCCCTCAAGGGGGCTCTGACCCAACCTTGGATTATCACCTTCAAGGGCACGATGGTGCCCAACCTGGGTCCCCCTCCCCAGCGCCCCCTCCTGGGCCCCAGGCCCTGGCCTTCTCCGGAGATGGACCCCCGGCCGCATCCCCAAGGGCTCCAGCCCCTCCTCACCCAGGTCCGTGCCCCTGAGTGCGCTGGAGCCTCTTCATGCCAGAATAAAACAGGAAGCAACTTGAGAGCTTTTTCTGGATGACAAGGTCTTGTACACTTTCGTCACAACAGCCCTGGGACGTGGGGACTTCTGTTCTCATTGTGGAGATGGGGAAACTGAGGCCCAGCTCCACCTCCCACGCCAGGCTGAGCACACAGTAGGGCTGCACAGCCCACCCCCGGCTGTCGTTACAAAGCTGGGGCGGGCTCCACCCCAGATCTTCTGATTCAGTCGGCATGGGGGGTCGCCCGGGGGGCAGGCTCCGTGCAGCTCCTGCTGACTGTACGTGCAGGGGACGGGACCCAGTGCGGAAGGGGCTGCAGGAACCACCTGCAGACAGGAAGGGACTCCGGGCTTTGCCCCGGTGCCTCCAGCAGGGGGCAGTGCCGCCTCACACTCGGGCCCCGGGGCTGGACCTTCCATCCAGAAGGACCCGGTGCACCTTTGACAGCCTGGGGTTTCTAGGTCCATCATCACCAGGGGGCTGCGGGCTGGGCTGGTCCTGCCTCTGGACACCTCCTGAGGGTCTGCATATGCCGGGGCTGCAGCCCCCTCGCCTCCTCTGGGTTCTCTCTAGGCATCTGTGCAGAAGGGACCTGCAGCTGGATGGGGGGTGGAAATGCTAAAGTGGCCAGCCCACTCTGACACTCTGAGTCCTCGAGGTCACCACCGGCCGGGACGGCCCCTCGGGAGCAGAGGGATGAGAAAGTCCACAGGCCACAGGCTGGCTGCGCCCTCAAGGTCCACACTTGCCCAGCAGGAGTGGGCCAGGACCCATGCCACGATGGCAGGGCAGCAGGGCAGCGGCTTCTCCCGTGTCCTGGTTAGGGTCGGTCCTCACACACACTACCAGGGAGTCCCGGGTTTGGGGACAGATCCGTTTCGGCGTTAGGGGCCTGGGGATGCAGGAACTGCATCTTTACAAGCCCCCTCTTCCCTGAGCCCTCCCTACTCCGGCCCATTCCTGCCTGAGGTCCCCAAGATCCCCCTGACCACCTCCACTGGGTTCCAGTCACTCCGGGTACTGCTGCCCTTGGGCCCAGTGATGGCACCGGCTCCCGTGTCCCCCGTGTCCTCTGCCAGGGCCAGGGCCCCCTCCAGAATGCCCCCGTTTCCCATGCACGTTCATTCTCCCATCACATTGCCTGCTTGGGCCAGCCCTTTCCTGTCGCTGGGCCCCAGCACCCAGCAGAGGGCCTGGTATAGGGTGCGTGCTCAGCACTGTCCCATCCAAAAGCCCGCAGCCCCCACCCTCACCTCTCCAGTTACAAACCCTGAGGCCTACTGGCTCGGTCTGACACCACCTGATCCCGCTGGTGATAAGATTACCAAGCCCAGTATCTCTGGTCCAGGGGGACTGCCCTGGGCAGATGTTGTCATGGCAATCAGAGGCAGCAGAGAGGCCCGAGGCCAGGCCGCCATGCAATGCCCGTGGGCAGCCTGGGGTCTCCGTTTGACTGCTGGAAGCTCGGAGGCACTAGGGGGCGCTCCTGTCCCCGGGGGGGGGGGGGCTCACCAGAGGCGCTGCTCACCCTAGGAGTCAGCTGTTGGACTCACCCACCTCGGCCCCCTCTCGCCCACCGGCTCCTTTGCTCCCCAACCCCAGGGTCAGCGCTGCCCCAGGCACGCCCCTCCGGCTGTGCTCCCCGGAGCCTGCGTCCTGCAGAACGTCTGGAGGATCCTGGCTGGGGGAGGAGTGGCCCCTGCGGAGGCCAGGCCACCCCGAGCCGTCAGAGACAGAAGGGGCCTAGCAGCTCAGTGCTCGCCCGGGGCCTCCTCCGCATGGCTCCTCGGGGAGATGTGGGTCTGCCCTTGCAGCACCGCTCCCTGGGAACCCAGGACCTTCCTCTCCGAGGTCCCCCAGAGACCCCGGCGCCCATTCCTCCCCCTGCAGTTACTGAGCCTGCTCTCCGCAGGGCACGGTCATGAGTTCCCACTGAAGGCCCTGCCTCCGAGCCCTTGCAGCCTGCCTGAGACCTCCCTGAAGGTCCTCATTCACTCCTCAGAGGCCCTGCCCAGAGCTGGGGCTGGGCCCGCGGGGAGGGGGCGCCAGGGAGCCAGAGGCCCCACGCCAGGCACACACAGTGGGCTTGGGAATGTGGAAGGTAGGATGAGGCCCCTCCTGGGCAGGCAACCCTCCCAATTCTCCAGGCCCCCCAGGGCTGACCCCTTCTCCAGACCAAGGAAGGGGCCTGCGGCTGGTATGCAAGAGCTCTGATGACAGGAAACCAGAGTGCCAGTCCCAGGAAGGCCCAGAGGCCACGGGGAGGCTACACTGCAGGTGGAGCTGGCGAGCGCCTCGGACAGCGCCCCCCACTCCCACCTTCAAGGAAGTGGGGGCGCAGTACTGGTGGGCAAGGTCATGCCCCGGCCTGGGGAGGGCAGGCGGCCGACGGGGCCCTCAGAGCCTGCAGTAGGCTGGGCTCAGGTCGTCCCTGTGCTTCGAGTCCCGCTGGCATCTGCCGCTCAGCCATGCTTGGGGCCCATGGAGCAGCCCAGAGCTTCTGGGGGCAGCCGCCCCTCCACACCCCCAGGAAGGGAGTGTGGCATGGTGACCCAACATGGCCGCAGGCAGCCTCCAGCTTCCCCAACAGAGGCCCATGGGCCCCCCCTGTTCCCTGAGTGGCCCATCACCCTGGGGCTGACTGACACACCCAGGACAACGAGCGTGTGCATGAGGGGGTGTGTGCGTGTGTATTTGAGTGTGAGAGCGTGTGGAATTGTGTGTGTGCTGTGTGAGATGGGCTGTGTGTGTAAATGCGTGTGTGTGTGTGAGCACACCCGGGGGGGACATCAGGGGAGCCCCACCTTTCGGTCGCCGACCTCCCTGTTGTAAGGTTTCACCCCCTCCCGGCTGGGAGCGACCTTCGCCCTCAGCACCAACTGTCTGGTGACACAGGGCAGCCCCAGCCCTCAAGGCCCCCTCCCAGGTCGAGGGTCTGGGGCTCTCCAGGAGGGCACCCGCTAGACAGAGGTGCACGAGGGCTCGGGCACCATCGCCAAGCTGCACCCAGGCCCTGCCCCAGACGGGCTGGAGCAGATGGGCATCATTACCTGGCTGTTAATGGGGCAGTTAGATGACATCACTCGTTATGTGGCCCTGTGTGGGAACCTCCTGCCCATTCGGGCCAGTGTGGACGCAGGTCAGACAGCCCGGGGCAGGGCAGGTGGCCACAGGCGGGTTCTGCAAGTGCCCGCACGCCCAGTGCCCGTGGATGCTGAGGGCAGCCCCTGGACCAGCCCAGGCCCGAGGGGGCTCCCAGGAGAGCCGTGGAACGAGCAGACCGAGAAAGTAAAACAGCCGAGGGGAGCCCAGGAGCCCAAGCTGGGGTCTCGCTGCCATGGACCGGCCACCACTGCAGGTCGGGTGACAGCTGAGGCACCATCAGGACCCAGCCCAGGTCAGGCCAGCCCAGCAGGCCATCCCACTATGGGGTGGCTGAAGGCCCCCTTGCGTGGCCGCCCCCCAGACCCGAACAGGAAGCCCCCGGAACAAACGAGAACTGAAGGGTGATGTATTTTTAAACGCTCATGTTTTGCTTGTTTCTCCTCTCACGGCTTTCTCCTCCCCACACTCCTCAGCCCACTGTCCGTCCATGCCAGCCCGGGCCGCGCTGTCTCAGAGAACCGCCACGCGCGGAAGGCGTTTCACAGTCAGACGGGACGCGGGAAGGCCGGCTGGCACCGGGGGCAAAGCAGAGCGAGGCTGTAACGAGGACCCGACAGGGGAAGAAGACCCTAGGAGGCTCAGGCCCACCCGGACCACAGGGAAGGGTCTCCCGGCAGCGGCCGCCCAGCCCGCACCCGGCCCTCCCTCCCCTGGCCGCCTCCGCCCGCCCGTCACTTCGAGCTTTCACCCGGACTCTGGAAGCAGAAACAAAACAAGCCCCCCCGCCGTATCACCCAAGTATACACGAGGGATAAAATTACGTCTGTACAAAAATAGATTTTTTTTTTACCTTTCCCGATGCTTTAGACATTTTCTTATCTTTACTCTCTGTATGTCTTTGTCATCCTCTCTAATGTGAGCTACGCGGCCAGCTAAGGCATTGCTAAGGACTAGGAACTGCAAAAGCTGTCTGCTCCAAAGCATCTTAAAATAGATGCATCCCCTGGCCTGGAGATATTCATTCGAACCCGGATTTCACCAAAGGTGGGGTCCTTATATACTTGCTTACATGAAGCAAATTTACAGGAAAATGGGGGGGAAAAGTCTTGGTTAAAAACAAACACAGAACGTTGGTAACTGCTACGCGTGTGCTGTGTCGACGGCGTGCGGCTCCATGCAGTTCCTCTCTGTACAGCACAGACATGTTACACCACACCTGCGTGGGCAGGGACCAGGCCACGCGCCTAATTCCATGATGGGGACAACATCAGCGGGTTACCCACCGGCTGCACGGCTGGCTGGTCCTCCTGGGCCCCAACGGAGGAGGGGCTCCGGCGTGGTCTCCAGCACCTGCCACCTGCCTGCCAGCCTAAATCCTTTGGGAACGTCGGGACTTGGAAAACCGAGGGTGTGGGGCCGTCTTCCCCCAGAGACCGCATGCTTCTAGGTGACGAGGCCAGCTGGTTGAACGTCCTGGGCAGGCCAGCTTCCAAGGAGATACCCGTCAGGGGGCAAGCCAGAGCATGGCTTTGCCGACCCCTTCTGCAGGGGGTGTGGTCATCTTCACTCCTGGGCCTGGAAGCCCCATCTGGATGTCAAAGCAGGAGGTGACGCCGAGGAACATGTCAGACGTACTGGCAGCCCAGGGCCCAGGAAGCGTCCAGCCAGGCCAAGGCAGGGATGGGTGGCTAACGAGCTGATGTTAGTGCTATCTTTAGAAAATTAAAGATTGTCCCACCAAAATAATGATAATAATAATAATAATTACAAAAAATCACCTTAATTGAACCAGATTGGAACTACTACTGAAGGCCTGGTTACTCACCCTCTCCACTGAGCAAGGGGCCCTCCCCAACGTGTAACCCCCTCAAACAAACAGCACTGGACACACGACAATGATGACAGCGGACTGACAAGGAGAGAGGACAGCCCCGAAGGCCCAAGAGGCCGGGGGCAGGCAGCTGCGGGAGGCTGCATGGGCTTGTGGGCGGTGGGGAGGGGGGCGTGGGGAGGGGGTCTGGCTTCGGGAGGCTGTGGCCTGGGGCCTCAGTGCTTTCTGGACAGCCAGCCAGGGCCGGTGACAGCCAAGTTCCCAAGAAGCAGCTGACCCCAGGAGAGGGCCCCCATGTTCCCAAGGGCTGGGGCAGCGGAAGGGACTGGGCGTGGACAACGGGGCGCGCCAGGCTGCAAAAGGCACCAGTGGTGTTGCGTGGGGGCAGTCTAAGGTTCCCACAAATCAGGGGACCCCAAGAAGAAGACCCCGGGTGCCAGTGTCACTCTGCCTGTGACGACCACGCCCCACAGGCCACCACGGCTTCCAGGTAGAGTCTGGGAGAAGGGGGAGCTGGGCAGGCCCTAAAGGGGGTCGGGGGAGTGCCCACGTGGCAGGGATGCCCTCCGCGGCTGCCGCGTTGGGGCGGGGTGGAAGGAGGCATCGGTGGAGTGGTCCACAGCCTCTGCCCAGGTATCCGTGCTCACTCAGGCCAGGGACTCTGGGAGAAGAATGGCCACTTTCTTCCCCATGGAGGCCTGGAGGCGGCTCTCCAGGCCCAGCCCAGGCAACCCTGTGCCATCTGGGGAAGCCAACTTTGGGGAAGGCAGCTCCTGGGCTGCAGGGGGACAGCAGGAGGGAGACGGCATTCCCGAGCATCCCTCAGGGGCTGACGAGACAGGACCCCTCCTGCACAGCCCACTCCTACCGTCCCCGTCCAGGCCCTACTACTGACAAACACGGGGTTCGTGGGGTGCGAGGCAGGAACAGGGAAAGGACTCAGACCAGAAGGAGGGCGCTGCAGTGTGAGAGGGGCCGGCTCCACCTGAGGGACCCCAGCCCAGCGCGTGAGTGCGCACCCAGGTTGGTGGCAACGCAGCACAGGCGGGAGCTGGGCTGCACGGGGAGCCTCGCACCAGGGCAGATGTCAGATGGAGCCCCCACGTAAGGCTGTGTGCAAGACAGCGGGCTGGCTGTTCCCAAGGGGCATCTAGCGCCAGCCTGAGGACGCCGGCACTCGAAGTTCCCCAATTCCACGCCTTCTAGACAGAACACAGCCAGAGAAGAGGCCCCTCTACCAGCAGACTGCAGGACACAGCCCCCGCCGCCCCTCCCTGCCTGGCTGACGGCCCGCAAGGCCCTCTGGTTTCAATGCCTCCCGTGGGCCTCCTGCCTCCCCCCGAACACGCACAGCTGCTCAAAGACCCTCTAGGGAGCCGTCCTCCTCCCCTGTCATCCCTGGGACCTCCCGGGTGGCGACCTCTGCCCATGAGAGCTCAGCAGGGCCCGTGTCTGGGCTAGCCCTCTAGGAACCAGGGGCTAGCCTTGGCCCTCCTTATAGACTAAGAGAAAATGTGGGTTTGAGGAGAGGGTGGCACTGCTGTGTGGTTGCCCTGGGTTGGACAGGACTGCACAGGGGAAGAAGCTGAAACCAGGACGATGCACAGAGAAAACCAAGGCTGGAGGGGTGGGTGGGTGACCCCAAACCCTGCACAGAAGTCGGCTCCCATTCTGATTGGCTTGGGGACAAAATCACAAGTCATCTTTGGAAAAAGGTGCTCACCCTCCACTCTGAAGGCAGGGAAGCCTGCTCGCCCCAGAGGCCGTCTTGTCTTCCCGGAGGGCACATGGGGTCTTCGGCAATGAAACATCAGTGCCCCCCCGAGTCTGTCCCCTCCTCCTGATCCTGGGTGGGGCCAAGCTGGCCAGGCACCAGCACTGACAGGAGCCAAGAGGGGGCACTCCAAACCGAGGAGGACCACCCGGGAGATTCCAAAAGCCAGCGACACATGACCAAAACAACGCCGCCCTCCCCAGCAGCGGCTCCAGGTGTGGGGGTCTCCGGGAGCCGCCCCAGCTCCTCTGGGGAAAGCCTGATGGGCCAGCTTGGGCTCACACCAGTCCCGGCCACTCTGGCCACCGCCCGGGAAGCCACTGCCCAGGTCCGAATGTGAGCAGTATTAAAAATAATGCAGGTGGCAACATATCTCTTAGGCTTAGCAGTGACAGGCTGCGCCCCAAAATCCAAACAGGCAGAGAAGGGGCGGGGACGGGGCTCGGCTGAGAAGAGCAGCTGGCGGCCAGGCAGGGTGGCCGGACTGGTGGGCACGAAGGACGGGCGAGCAGGCCTAAGTCATTTGGTGCGGGGCTTCCAGCATCTCCATGAGGAAGGTGTCGATGGGTGTGTCCCCAATGAGCTTGAAGAAGAAGAGATGTTCCAGGCACTTGAGGCCGATGGAGCGCAGGGCAGGCAGGCGCAGCAGCAGCTTGGCGAACCTGCAGGAGCGCCAGGCGTGAGGGCGGGGCAGACCCCCCCCCCCCACCGCCCGCCCTGGCGCCTGGCTGCCTCCCGGGGACCGGACGAGTCTCCCAGTCTGATTCCCCTGCAGCTGCAGCAGCACGAGATCTGCCGGAGCCGAGCCTCAGAGCAGGAAGCAGGGGCCTCTCGGGCAGTGGAAATAGAGCACGCCCCAGCCAGGAGGCAGGAGAGTGCAGGGCGGGCAGGAAAACCCCGAAAGAAGACCCATGGAGTGGAGATCTGGGATGAAGGGCCAGTGGCAAGACAGCCACCAGGCTGGGGCAGGCTGAACAGGGCTTGGTGGGGAAATTAAAATACGTGGGCTTTCTCTAAGGGCAAGAGGGAGCTATAGCAGGATTCTAATCATGATAGAATAGATTCTAAGCTGTGACAATGGATCTGAGCATCAGCAATGCCTCTGGCTGCAGTGGGGAGACCAGAGGTGGGGCTGCTCCTGAGCTAGGGGGCAGGTCTATGCTCGGCAAGCCCTTCGCAGACAGCATCCACATCCGCACCCCACCGGCACCCCCCTTCCCCAGGACCAGCGTTGTTGGAGCTGGCCTGCGGGCACGGGACGCCCAGAGAGGGCGGATGGGAGGGGGCATCATTCAGGCCCTGCCCACCCCCAGGGATTTCCCAGGAAGAACCTGGGGGGCAGGTGGGGGGCTCTTGGAGGAGGAATGTCAGGCTCAGCCACTCTGCCGCCAAGGACTGTGCCACGTGGGGACTGGGCCAAATGTTCCCCCAGGGGCGTCCACCTCTGCCCCTGCCCCTGCGGCTGCCCGGGTGTCTCCACACCGACCCTCAGAGGGCTGTGGGGCCTCGCGAGTTATTAGCACCGTCTGCACCGCAGGGGGAGCGCCCCGTGGTCGGCCGCTGCACACCCGTTCCCAGGGCAGCAGCGCAGCCTGCGGGCTGGAGCGCCGCCAGAGAAC
Organism: Equus asinus; assembly: GCF_041296235.1. Taxonomy (NCBI): domain Eukaryota; kingdom Metazoa; phylum Chordata; class Mammalia; order Perissodactyla; family Equidae; genus Equus; species Equus asinus. Next base: position 12,607,150 of record NC_091799.1, read on the forward strand.
GAGCTGTTTTCTGCTGAGCTGGCGGAGATGGGCTGCGGCGTGGAGCCAGGAAAAACACGCGGCCTCCCGCCCCCTCCGTCCTCCCCTCCGTCCTCCTCCCCGTCCTCCGGGATGTTTCACTTTAAACCAAACCAGATGAGGGCTGAGCAGGAGCGGACGGTTAACCCTGTGTGTGCCAGGGGTGGGCAGGGGAGAGGGAGGCCTGCTGGCGTCGGGGGCCCCTACACCCCGAAACCCGGAGATGCCCTTTTGAAGGACAGGCAGAATCAGAACAACAGACTTGGAACATCGTGAGGCCGTTAGCCCCTTCTGTACACCTACTGTGCGCCCAGTACTGTGGACCTGGAGATGAGCCGGCCCCAGCCCTTCGAGGGCCCACAGTCAGGCGGGCAAGAGAGGCAAGCTCTGAGCCCAACCACGGCCATCTACTCTGAACACATTTATAAAGCACCTACTATGTGCTGGCATCAGTCCCTCCTGAGGTGAGCACGCCAACCCTGCCCCCAGCGGTTCCCTTTAGTGGGCAGGAAGGCACTGCCTTCATGCACGTCCTCCACAAAGACAAGCACCTACTGGGCGCCAGCACCGGCCCGTCTCTTGGGTGGGGCTAAAGAGTGTGTGCGAGTGTGTGCGCGCCAGGGCCCAGAGGGCATCCCGTCCCTGCTCAGGACGAGCCCCTCCGCAGAGGAGGGCGTCGCCTTCTAATTCACACTGGAGCGCCAGAGGGGCCAGTGCCTGTCTCCCGGGGCAGAAGGTCAGGATCCAGCCCCTTGAGGGCGGTGGCCGCAGCGGACTCACCTTCCCGGCTGCTCGGGGTACTTGTGTTTGCAGTAGGCCTCCAGGGACGCGTAGACCTTCTCCCGCAGGGCCTCCACCTCGGCCGGGTTCGAGAGCCCCTTGGAGTCTGCGAAGGGGAGGGGCCGCAGTCAGAACCCTCGCCTGGGAAGCTGGCCCGGACATGGGCCTTAGGCTGGCTCCCTGCAGCCCCGCCTGGATGAGGCCGCAGTGTGCTGCTGGGAAGTGGGCTCTGTCCCCTTGAGGCCACCATGACTTGAGTCCCAGCTCGGCCACTCACTGGCCACAGGATCTCGGGTAGTCCCGGACCTGCTGACACCCATGCTCCCCAGCTATAAAGTGCGGCAGGCCTGCCCTCGCCCTGTCCTGATCACCACGGCCCCCAGAGGGCTGGCTGACGCCTGCAGCCTTTGCTGCACGGGAGTCTGAGCCCCTTTGAGAAGACGACACTCTGGACCCACTCCCCAGAAACAGCCAGGCCCACACCGAGGGGGAGGCCCAAAGGCCATCCTGAGTCTGGGGAGCCTGGGGCAGGAGCCCAGTCTGGGGGGGGGCTCTGCCTGTGGACAGAGAAGCCTAGGACCGGGGTGGCCAAACCTCCAGGGCCCAGGGGTGGGGGCTAAGGAGGGAGGGTCATTCTTGGGGTCATCTTGGTGAGCGTCCCGGGGCTTTCTGGGCCAGCAGGGGCCACCGCGCTGGGCACAGCTTTGCCAAGCCTCCTCTGCTTCCTGGTCTCCGGGGATTTCCCAAGACCCCCTGAGCCAGCATCGGACGAAGCCGTCTTTCCCTCTCTCCCCACAGCAGCCACCGCGTGGTGTCCCACTTTGGGTTCACAGTCCTGGTCGGGCTCCAGCTAAGTGTGGCCCACCTCAGTGGCACGGAGGACACAGGCTGGAGCCCACGCTGGCCCCCTTGCGGCTGGTCCAGAGCAAGTGCAGGCCACAGCGGCTCAGCTGCGGGACAGACCTGCTGTCAGGTCACCTGCGAGCCCTAGACCAGGGGTCCACGCCAGCCCCGCCCTGGCAGTCCCACATCCCACAACGGCATCATGGCCCCACGCTTTGGAAACAGCTCGGCTCCTCTGTAGCTCGGCTCCCCAGCCCTGGGGCTGCCTGGCTCCGGCTCTCCCCTCTGTCCCCATGGCCCCACGCCCAGGCCTCGGCTCCGCAGCCAGGACCGGCAGCCAAGCCATGCAGGACCTGAACGGGGATTCCACCAGGCTCAGCCTCCGGTGCTGGCGGGATCCCAGGCTCGAAGCACAGACCTGGGTGATGGACGCCCCCGGACACGGGCTCTCCCCACGAGAGGACGCCCATCCCCACCCCAGCCCGCTCCTCAGAGCTAGAGCTTCCACAAGGCAAGGTGGTGGGGGCCGGCTGCCCCTGGGGCCGTCCCATCCCCACCCCTCCCTAGCAGCCCCCAGCAGCCCTGAACCTGCCCCTCCACGCCCCCATCACCCCCACAGACAGCAAAGTGAGTTTTCGAACACAGAAACCACCCCCCCCTCCGCCCCGCTCCCTGCCCACTAGAACCCTCGGGGCTGCCCGCGCCCCAGGGTCAGGCCCAGCCCTCAACCCTCCCACTTCACTGGTGGTCTTCTCCATGCACTTCCTCCGGGACACACCCTGCACGTCCAGTCTACACCATGCCCCCTTCACGTGGCAGCGCCTGCTGAGCTCCAGAGGGCAGACCTGGCCAGCTGTGCCCGGGGGCCCCCCTGCTGGGCGCAGGGCCCAGCACACAGCACTGCGTTAGCATTTGTCACCTCAGAGGCTCTGAGAGAAGGGAAAGCAGAGCCCCGAGACATGTGGGGCTGTGGTGGGGGCCTGCCTGCACCCCGGCCTCAGCCCATCCAGCGTGGAGCTCCGAGAAGGTCCCTTCCCACACAGCAACTGAGGTGGAGGATCGGCTGCACACATGCGGATCCAGGGCAGGTCCAACCCATTGCTCACACTGGCCTGGACTGTCCGGCCTCCAGAACTTTGTCACTGGAAACTTGAGAAGGGTCTGTCTCCCTTCTGGAGCCCAGGATTTGGGTGCAAAGCGGTGCCACACCTCAGACAGTAGACCCAGAAGCTACGCCAGAGGCCTCATCAAACCACTGAGGGCGAGCGCAGCTCACTGAGCCCCACTGCATCCAGAGGCCGCCTCGTGTGGCCTCCCAGGCGCCACGAGGAAAAGGCCGCGTGGCTACCCTGCCCTTGTAAAGAGAAGACACCAGGGCCGGAGGAGGGAGGCAGTGAGCGGTGGGGCTGGGAGGAGAACCTGGGGCCTTTGTCCACACGGGAGGGCTGACGCCCAGTCTAGACACGGCGCGGCAGGCAGGCCGTACCTGGGTTGAAGAGGACGATGGCACGCAGGCAGCCCAGCTCCGTCTTGTCCATCTGCATGTCGCGCATCTTGGACACAAGCTCCGTCAGCACCCTGCGGAGGAGGCAGGCAGACACCAGCGTCCCAGTCAGACCGTGCCCCTCGCCAGGGCTCCCCAGAAATACCCAAAGGACGCAGGGAGCCCAGTGTGGCCCTGGAGGCAGCTGAGAAGGACAAGGCCAAACCAGGGCGCTGCGCAGGCAGGGCCTGAAGGCTCCACGCCAGCCTGCCTGGTCCCGCCCTGGATGGGCTCCTCCCCTCTGCTCTCCCTCGAGAGGGTCTGCCTGTGGGATTTTATTCTGGGAACCTGGAGACTAAGGAGGAACCCGATGATAGCTGAGTCAGGGTGAGCCAGGGGCCCGGATCTCGGGGGCAGAGTCCACAGCCACATGTCCCGTCCTGTTCAGCTGCAGACGGGGCATCGCAGTCTGTGGCAAAGCCTGGGGCCCTGCATTCATGACCGCTGCCTTCAGTCCTCGGCAAAGCCATGTCCCCAGGACGCGGCCCTCCTAAGTCCTGCACAGCTGCCACATAGGGGCTGCGTTCCACTTTTTAGCACCAACTACTGATTTCCACCCAGGACAGCAACCTTCGCAGCCTCGTCAGATAGCGGGGTGCCCTCCCCAGTCCACCCTCAGCTGCCCCAGCCGTAGCAGCATCCTGGACCCCTGGCCTATCTACAGCCCCACACAGCCTGAGCTCCCCAAGCTGATCAGCCATCTGCCGTCCCCCAAAACTTGACAGTCATGTCCAGGAAGTGGCAGGTGGTGGTGAGGGCGGGCTGCAGGGGAGCAAAGGCAGGTGGCCCAGGCAGGCCTGGACAGTCACCCTGAAGAGCCCAGGCTTCTCCCTGTGGGCCAGGGGAGCCCCTGAGGTCTGCAGGCTGGGGAGGGATGTGCTTGCAGCCCGAGAAAACACCCAAGGGAGTGTGGAGGACGGGGTGGGAGAGAGGAGGCGCCCGGACGTCTGCGGCCGCAGGGCCCAGAGTTGGCCCACAGGCAGGGCAGAGCTGCAGAGAGGTGGGCATGGAGCCTCCCACTCCGTTCACGGGAAGGGCAAGGAAAAGCCGGGCCGCTCCGACGCTGCTCTGGGAGCCCAGAGATTGTCACCCGATGCCTCCATCACCGTCACCCGTAGCAGCTGGGACCACAGACCGTCAGCTGGGTGTGTGGCTGGGGCTGCAACTCTACAGCCAAGCAGGTCTCAGACGGGTGTGTTCCCTCAAGGAGGCTTCTGTGGGCAAACACACTGCACCCTCAGCCCCTTTGGTGGCGACCCCATACAATAGCTTGGTAAAGGCTCTGAGAAGTCCTGCAGCAAAGACACATCCATAACTATTTAAACCAGCATTCGCCTACAGGATGTGGCCACACCTCCTTTTGCACCTGGCACATTCCAGGGAGCCCAAAGGCCGCTGCTCCGTTCCATCAGGACCACCCACAGGGCAGCACGGTTCCTGCATTTACTCCCCCCGGGGGTCACCACTGGGGGCTTCTGCTCACCTCCAACTTCCGGGCCCATATTTGGGGGCTCGCCTTGGGCATCTCCCACTGCCTCCTCCCCTTGAGCTACTCCTCCCCACCCACGGCTCCTGTGTGCGGACCCCTACCCGAGGGGCCCTGTGACGTCCCTCCCAGCCCCTCCCACTCCAGCTGGCTGAAGCTGACGCCCACACCTGGCGTGGGCCCTCTGAGCACGGAGACCAGGCCTCCAGAGACCGGGATGGGCAGCTCCTGCCCACCTCGCCTGGGGGAGCGCAAATGGGCCTGTTTCTGGAGAGCAGTGTCAATGGAGACAGACAGGCCTCGGGGCCCCGGCGTGGGCCTGCCCACCACCGTGCTGCCCCACAGAGGTGCAGGGAGTGTGCGTCTGCGCTCCATGGAGGGGGGGCAGACACAGCCGAGTGGGCAGGCACAGGTCAGCGCACAGGGCGCACACGGGCTGCGACGCATCACAGCACAGCTCGAGTCGGACCTGATGACGCTATGAGACGCCGTCTACCGTGGAATCCACCCTGCTTCTTGAGAAAAGGCCGCTTCCCTTCCCAGGCACAGGATTTACAAAGCACCGGAAGGACGCTAACCAAGCGGTCACTGGCCGTCGAGCACCCCAGATGTGGACTTGGGGACGTCACTCTCCTCCTCGCAGTTGTCCCTACTTCCCACATTTATAACCTTCACAAACAGAGCAGACGAGCAGGACGTGCCCGTGGGCTGGGCCCCACCTGTCGAAGATGGCGCCCACCCCCGCGCTGTGGGCGCTGTTCCGGTGCACGTGCAGCCCGGTGGCGAGCAGGATCCCGTCCTTCACGGCTATGGACCGGTGGGAGAAGGAGGCGATGAGCAGCTCGTTCCAGCCTGTGGGGAGGGCACATGGTCACTCCGCCATCTCCAGGCCTCACTGCCGGGCCTCTCCCCAACCCCCATCAGGCCCTCCAAAGGCAGCATCGCTGTCACGGACCTATCCCTCTGAGAACCAGGCCAGGGTTCCCAAAGTGTGCTCTATGGAACCCTAACCCCATGAGTGTTCCACAGAAAAGAGGTTCCCAGGCACCTATGTTTGGGAAATGCCTCTTTCTTCTACAGAGCACACTAGCACAGTAAAGGCCCTGAGAAGTCCTGCACAAAGCATCTCCTTTGGCTCTGTTTAACCCAGGTGTCCCAAACTCAGGTGCACAAGGAAGTCTCTTTCTGCAATTGCAGGATGCTTGTGCCACAGAGCATGTGGGAGAGCTCCCAGGAGTCCCTCTAGGGTGTACACAGAGGAGCTCATGCCACAGAGCACGTGGGAGAGCTCCCAGGATTCCCTCTGGGATGAACGCAGAGCAGCTCATGCCACAGAGCTCATGGGAGAGCTCCCAGGATTCCCTCTGGGATGAACACAGAGCAGCTCGTGCCACGGAGCACGTGGGAGAGCTCCCAGGATTCCCTCTGGGGTGGACACAGAGCAGCTCGTGCCACGGAGCATGGGGGAGAGCTCCCAGGAGTCCCTCTGGGGTGGCCAGGAACAGCTGCTGCCAGTCTGCTCCCAATAGCAAACTCAGAGATCAACGTGTGCCACGTGGAACGCCACGAAGTAGCACATTATTGAATTGAGACAGATGTGTTAGAGCCACAGGCTAACTCAACGCTCTCTTTCTATGAGGTCCCAGCCCAGACAAACCAGAGAGAGCATCAAAGGGTTAAGAAAAGGTACAGAAGGAGAGCTTGAAATGAAACAATTTCTGTGCTCAAACGTTTTGATGACCCTGTAGATTGGACAACGTGCAGCCGCCTCCAATAAGAACAATGACAGCAAGGCTCACAGCCACCGTTCCCGAGTGCTCGGAAGGTCCCAGGCTCCGTGGAGGAGAGCATCACACGGATTATCCCGCTAAATCTTGACTACACTCCTACAAAGCAAGTAGTAGTCCCATTTTACAGAGTGGGAAACAGAGGCCTGGGGAAGGGAAGGGGCGGACAGTGAGTCAGGACGAGAAGCCAGGCCCGGTCCCTTCCCACATGGCAGGTCCTCTCTCCTGGTGGCTCTGGTGTCAGGTCTAATACCCTGATTAGAGTGAAAGCTCTTCCGGGAAGGGACGGGCTATCCTCCCCTCCCCACCAGGCAAGCATAGAAGGACATCCTGCCGCCAAACACCGGGGCCCAGGAGGCTGAGGACAGAGCTCAAGGGCAGAGCCAGCCCCAAGCGTGCCTACCCTCCCTGCCTGGACCTGTCCCTGCCACTCTGGAACCACTGTCTCTACCTCCCGTCCCCGAGGCCCACCAGCCTCCTCCTGCCTCTGACCCAGCTGCCACCTCTCCCAGGGCCCCGGGAGGCATGGGGCTGGGCCGGCATCTGACACTGCTGTGGCATGCAGCACAGGCCTGGCACATGGCTGGTGTCGGGAGGCGGCTGCTGAGCAGAGATGCGGGCTCGGCCGCCGCAGAGGACAGGGCCCAGGACGCACGAATGGATGGGCCGGCGGGGTGGGGGTGCTCCCTGCCAGCACCTTCTGAAGGCCCAGCCCAGCTCAGCTCCCCCATCCCTACTGTCTCTCCTGTAGGAACTTGCTCCAAGGACCCCAGTCTCACAGCAGAAACTGGCTTCCCCTCGGTGTGTCCGTCACACCCACTTTCCAGATGAGGAAACGGCTCAGGGGCGGCCAGCCACACCAGGACTTGGGACTGACCCCAAACCCCAAAGCCGACGCTCTGGCCCACCATTCCGGCTGCCTCCAGCATGCCCCACCGGGTCACAGGGCGTGAGCTCGAGCAGGCACGTTCTGTGCACCTGCCACGTGCACTGCAGGCCCTGCCAGGACCGGGCTGAGGCCTCGGTGAGGGGGGGAGGCCACAGAACACAGACCCTCAAGGGCGGCCCCCGCTGGACACGGTCAGCCTTCCCTCTCCAGAGGGCCCCCAGACAGCCCTTCACCTGTCGCCCCGTCTCCTTGGTGCCTCCCCCAGGCCCGCCATGCCCACCGCTCACCTGCCCGCAGCAGGATAACCTGGTCGTCCAGGGGCAGCTCGGAGAAGTGCGGGATCCGCTTGGCCCACTCCACCAGGGTGAAGAGCTGCTTGTCCGCTGCCTGGCAGATGTTGGTGACAGGGTCGTTGGGCTAGGTGGAGGGAGGGGCCCAAGGTGAGCACCATTCTGAGGACACAGCCCCAGACCAGGCCCTGCTCACGTGCTTTACCCAGCGCAGGCTGAGTAACGGCCCCAAAGACGTCCACGTCCTTATCCCCAGAACCTGTGAGCATGCCACCTTACACGGCAAAGGGAGTGTCAGACGTGATCGAGTCAAGGATCCTGAGGCGGGAGAGGATCCTGGATGATGCAGGGCCCACGTCATCACAAGGCTCCTTATGAAAAGGAGCAGGAGGCTCAGAGTCAGAGAAGACGTGAGGACGGAAGCAGAGGTTGGAGGAGAGAAGACCCTGCTGTCCTTGGACTGGAGGGAGGGGCCGCGAGCCAAGCAACGTGGGCGCCTCCGGCACTGGGGAAGGCCCAGAAGCAGATTCTCGCCAGAGCCTCAGGAGCCAGCCCTGCCCACCTCGACTTCAGTCCAGCGAGACAGACTTGGGACTTCTGACCTCCAGGGCTGTAAGATACTAATACCTGTGCTGTTTTAAGCACTCAGTTTTTCACTGTCAGTTACAGCAGCCACAGGAACATCATTCGACCCGTTCGACCGTTTCGTCCCCACCGCAGCCCTGGAAGGCAGGTGCCGGGTGACCCTGTGTCTCCAATGAGGAGACCGAGACGCAAGGGGGAAGGTGTTGGAGCTGGCGTGGGACTCTGATGGTCACGGCTGCACTGGCCCCTCCCATGTTGCTCTTCCCAGCAGACACGGAGGTGGCATGCAGACAGACAGAGTGGCATCAGAGTCCCTTCCGAAAAGTTCTATCCAGAAGGGAACTCTCCAGTCATTCTCACAGATGAGGAAACCCAGGCAGGCCTCCATGGCAGGGGCAGGACAGGAGCCCCACCCTGGATCCCGGCCGGTGGGACTTGGAGCTTGGACCATCTGGGTCCCGAGCGAGGGGGATGCCCGTGCACCGGATGCAGAAACCCTCCTTCCAGAAACCACGACGGTCAGCATCCTTGCAGGAGGAGAGGCCTCCTTTGAAGGGCTTTCCCTGACAGAAACCATCTGCCTGAAGCGAGGCGCAGTCTAAACACTCAGGCCCCAAGGAAGGGCCTGCTAAGGGCTCATGTGGGAGGCCTGGGGACGAACTGGCGCTGAGGCCACCAGGCTGGACGGGGCTGGGCATGCAGGGGGGGCCTGGAGCCATGGGAGAGGCATCAGCAGGACGACATGGCTGGAGGGTGGGTCAGAGGCAACACGGAGCACGAAGGTAAGTGCGGAGTCCCAGGCCTGATTCAAGCCGTCGGGATGTCGTGCCCTGGGGCTTGGCCGCAGCGCCTCATTGGGGGGGTCTCCCACCCAGGGGCGCTCCTAGGGGCCAGCGGTCCCCAAAGCCACAGGTTCTCACCACCTTGGGGGGCCACATGGCCGGGGCACTCACCGAGCTGGGGTTTAGCCCCATGTTCGCCTCCACGTACGCCTCAGTCTTGGGCTCAACAGCCAGCTCAGCCTCTAGGATCTTCTCCACCGGCATGTCCTCGTTTGCGCTGCTCGTGGACTCCACCTCATTCTCGTTCCTGTCCTTGCCCCGCTGCCGCTCCTCCTGCACGGCTGCAACATCACGGGGAGGCTGGTCAGCCTGAGGGCCAAGCAGGGCCGGCTCAGAGCCAGCACCTCCAACACCAGCGCCCCACCAGGCCCAGTGAGGGCCACACCGCTCAGAGCCAGCCCGACTGTGGTGCCATCTCTGTCCCCAGCCTGACCTCTCAGCTGTGCACCCTGACAACACAGTGCACCCCCGCCTCTCATTAATTCATTCAGCTAACATTCACACCAAGACCAGCCCGGGACAGGCACAGGCCAGGGCAGATGGGACCTGGCTCTCATGGCACCCATGGTTCAGCAGGGGTTCCAACATGGAGTGAGAAGGGCTTTGATGGGCTATGGACTCAAAGCCAGGAAAGCTTCCTGGAGTAAGTGGCAACGAGACTGAAGGAGCAGGAAAAACAGGGATAAGGGTGCAGGCAGAGGCGGCGGCACATGCAAAAACTCAGAGCCAGAGCAGAGACGTTCCTGACGAGGAATAGTCTCTCAGGCTAGCTGCAGAGGCCGTGCACGAGGGACAAGTGGGGAGCAGGGCCAAGCTGCCGGACAGGGTCCGACATGCCCCAGGAATGGGACAGGATGGGACACATCTCTGAAAGTCCCCTACCGCTGCGGGAAGAAAAGGGGCCCCAGGGAGACCACGAATGAGCTGGAGGCCAAAGCTGGGCGTGAGCCGGGCCGGTCTGGGGATGAGGGAGGAAGCACTGAGGGCAGAGGCCTGAGCAGAGGGGTGATCAGGGGGCAGCCCAGTTTCTGGGAGCCCAGGAAGAGAGTCAGTGGAAAGAGGCAGAGAGGGAGGGACACCCGAAAGCTGAGCCCAAGGAGACCCCGTGGGAGGAAGGCTGGGGCCAGGGCAGCCCCATAGGGCCTTTACAGACCTTACACTCCAGAGCCCGTGTGGCTCAAGCCGCCCTTTCCCAAGAGGGAACCAGGACCTCCCTGAGGTCACCCCGCAGGCCTGAGACGACACTGAACCAGTGCCCAGAACTCTGCCAGCTCCCGAGAGGGCTCCTGGGGGCCCTGCAGCCTCCTGGGCTGACCCCTCACGGCCCCCTCCTTTCTGATGGGCGCCAGGGGCCCTGGATGCCCAGGACCGGACTGGAGAAAGGAGTCCGCAGTGGAGAGGAGCCCGGCCTGAGGCCCGGGATGGGCTGGAGGGGCTGCCCACATGACACCATTACGGCCTGAGCCCAGACTGGGGGTATGGGGCCCCGGCCACCCAGGGACACCCAGACGCCATTGCCTGGTGGGGAACAGCACCGGGCAGGGCGCTGGTACCCCAAGTGCGACAGAGCCCACCCTCCCGTGGTCCTGCTCCGTGGAGTCAGAGAGGACGTCCAGACGTACCGCGCAGACTCACAGGGTGCCCACGGCCTCCTCAAGGACAGCTCCTCAGCCCCCACCAAGACAGGCCCTCACTTCCCTGCCCCTGGAGACCCCCCCCCAGAGTGGGAGCTTGGCGAGGCGACCCCAGAGAGTCGCACTGACCCTCTGTCGCACGCCATCCCTGCAGAGGGAAGGGTCCGGAAACAACCCCTCAGCACAGAGCCCAGGCCGGGAGGACGCTGGGGAGGATGGGGATGGGCAGAGCTTGCCTGCTGCCCAGAGCCACACTCAGCCCACAAGGCTCCTAGTAAGAGGTGGGAGATGATCCCAAGCAGGGAGAGCCCGAGGGCCAGGCCTGGGGCCCCTGCACCCCAGCGGCACGGCAGGCTCACCCCCTGCTGGAAACCCCAGAGCTGTGAGGACCGGGCAGCACCAGCAGCAGTCGGCCCTCAGGAGATGGAACGGGAGACAGCCATGAGCCACTGTGCACCGTGCACCATAGGACGGACCTCCCGGGCCCAGAGTCACACCTGGGCAAGCATGAAGACGTGCATCCTTGTGCCCTCTGCAGACCCCCACCACCCACAAGCCAGGCCCTGCGAAGGGAGCGGACGAGCCCCTAACCCACCCTGCTTGGGCCCAGGCCATGTGGTGGCCATGTCCCCCACCTCCCTGAGGACCATCCTGTTCCCCTGGCTGTACCCCAAGCCGCAGCACCCAGAGGTGTTGGTAAACAGCTAAATCCTGGGGACCCGAGGGCAGAACATCAGGATAAGTTGCAGTGACGTCTGCAGGAAGCTGCACCTGCGGCCCCACATCACGCCCACTGCCCAGGAGCCGCTCAGCTCAGCTGACTCCCACAGCGCCGGGGCTCAGGCTCGCTGCCCCGCCTCCGGCCAGCCCTGGAGGTGGGGGCTCAGCAAAGGGGCCTTGGGCCCTCCCAGGGACACCCACCAAGCCGGCTGGATGCTTGTGCCTCCTCCCACCAGCCAGCCCTAAATCTCACCTGGATTTCCCTCTCCCTGTTTCTGACCCATCCCAGCTCCGAGCCCCCTCGCACTGAGCCCCAACCTGGCACCCCTGCCCAGGCTCTCCTGCGGGGCCTTGCTCCAGCGCCCCTTCTCTTTCCTGGTGTGAAGCCCCAGGACAGTGCCTTCCAGAGGGCAGTGTGGCCCCTCACAGGTTAACCAAGCGCCCATGCCCTCTGGGCCTCGGTCGGAGCTCATGCCCCCCTCAGAACACAGCTCCCCATTCTCGTACACCTCCAGACGGCCCCCTGACCCTGGCTCTGAGGGCCTGAGCTCGGGGCAGCCTCACCCAGGCCCTCTTGCTCTGGGCTTCCGAAGGGTTTGGACAATGCAGGGGACCAGCACGAAGGAGGAAGACAGGAGGAAGGAGAAGGGAGGAGAAGGAAGATGGGAGGAGGGAGGAGGGAGGAGGGAGGAGAAGGAAGATGGGAGGAGGGAGGAGGGAGGAGAAGGAAGATGGGAGGAGGGAGGAGGGAGGAGAAGGAAGATGGGAGGAGGGAGGAGGGAGGAGGGGGCGCACCGCTTGGGCGCCTGCCCCATCCAGCCACGGCTCTCCGTGCCACTTCCTCCTAAGGCCACAGCTCCCAGTGAGCAGGCCCTTCTAGGGGCTCTGCAAACCCACCCTCCCCTCACTCCTCCAGGCCTGAGGGTGTGAGAGCTCCTGCTGAGGCTGGCCCAGGGGTCCCCCAGGCCTGCTTGGTTCCTGTAACACTGCCCACGGCTCTGGAACAGCCCAGCAACCCACAGCACTGCTTCTCGCCAGGCCCCCACCAACGACCGTTCAGAGACGCTGGGACTGATCCGTGCCCGCTCCAGGGCCGCGGACTCCCTGAGGGCAGGCCCTGCATCCTTCCCGCATCAACAAATGGCTATTTGGAGCTGCCCCCGGGCCAGGGGCTGCACTCTCCAAGACCCAAAAGACTGACTCAAATGAGGGACTTTCCGTCCATGTGGGGAGACTCAAGGACAGCAGCCAGCCCACGCCTCCACATCAGCTGGGCCAAGGAGCCAGGCAGGAGGCCTCAAGTCGGAGTTTTTGCAAGGCTGGCTCTTCTGGAAAATCTGACAGCAGGTGAGGGCCGAGTGGGGAGCTTGAGCTGGCCAGCAGGTGGCAAGGGGCCGGCAGGGTTACAGAAGGCCGGCCAGGCTCCGGGCCCTCCCCCCGCATCTCCCATGACGACCCCTGTAGGTGGCGGGTGCTGAGCTGGACAGGCCACCTCCTCACCTCCCCGTCTCCATCACAGCAAACAGGCCACAGGCCAGCAGAGCCACTCGGAGGGAAGCAGCTGCGAGGGCTGATCTGGGCCAGCATTCAGGGCGGTGGGGACCCAGGCAGGCCCATGTCCCTGAGACCCTGAGGATGGGGGTCCCCAGGGTCTGTCCTCTGGGCAGAATCCTAAACCTTCAGGGCGAGGACATAGCTGAGAGGCACGTGGTTTAGCTCAACCAGCTCATTTGATCAGGTGGGGAAACTGAGGCCCAGAGAGCCAAAGGGGCGTGGCTGAGCTCTCAGGGCAGTGGGCAGCTTAAAGCTACAGGCTCTGGAGTCAGACAGCCCCTGAAGGCTATGTGGCCCTGGGCAAGTCCCTCACCTGTCTGGGCCCAGCTTCCTGAGCCCTACACTGAGAAAGACGAGCGAGGCATTGGGGCGGATCCACAAGGAGGTGCCCATGGCACCCTCCCAGCTCTGTCATAACACCTGCCGCTCCCGCGCTCTCCGCAACGTGGCCCAGTCACGGGGATTTCCTCCCACTCCGTAGCCAGTCCCAGGTGCAGGGAGCCCCGGGTGAGGGTGGCCCCGCGAGGGGCGGGCCAGAGTGCAGGAGGGGGCGGGCAGGCGGGGGGTTCCTCCGCACCTGCCTCCCCACTGCGGGGGCGCGGGAATTAATTAGCGAATGTTTTGTGAAGGGCCTGCAGCTCTGAGCGGCGTCGTTATAAATATTGTGGTTTTATTTATAGACACAGAGCGGGCAGGAGGCAGCCGGGGACTGATGCCCTGCCAGCTCCATCACCTTCTAGATGGAGTCATGTTGACTTACGTTCCACTGGCGCCGGGAAGCCTCGGGCGGGAGGCGCCTGTGAAGACAGGGCCTCGTTATCCTCCCAGCCCGAGCCCGAGCCGGAGCACGGCGGGTGGAGGGGCGCCCAGGCACAGGAGGCAGAGGAGGCCAGGCTGGGCCCCGCACTGGGGATGCCCAGGGAGAGCCCTCCCCAGCAGCCAAACACACGATGTGGGGGGACTCAACGCGCAACATAACAGGGTCCCCAACCTCAGGAGACCTGCTGACACGAGGGCGAGTGGTCCCTCTGCCAGAGTAGGACACCCCCAACATGCCACAGTGCCCAGTGCCACCCTCCTGGCGCCCAGGGCTCCTTGGGTGGCAGCCCCTCGGCCCTGCTGCCTCCTCTGCCAGCTGGCAGGGCCCTACCTCGTCCCCTGTCCAGCCCCCAGGGCAGGCCTAGATTTCACCAAAAAGCTCTGGCCGGCGAGCACTTCTCAAGGCCTGGACGACAGACCGGGAGGGGGGTGTCTTGCCAGAGGTCACTCTCTGGTGACTTAGGGGCTCTCCAGCTCAGAGGACACGTCCCTCCTCCCTCAGGGGACTCAATCCACGACAAGGAGTCTGTATATGAGAATGATCACGTACACACACACGCACAGGCACACACACTGCTCCCCAGTCCACCACCAGCCAGGCTCGGTGCTGCCACCTGCCACGTTCCTCCCTACAAGCCGGTCGGGGGAACCTTGCCGAGGTCCCCACTGTACGTATGAGGAAACTGAGGCTCGGCGAGGCAACGCTGACAGGGTGGCACTTAAACCCAGTGGGGGCTCTTTCTGTACAGCGGAAACATGTGGAGTCACACATGCCTGTACAAACACACACACGTGCACACCAGACCCTGCTGTTTCCACACTCCAGCCCTTCCGAGTCAGGAGATGCGGTGCAGGAAGCCAAGGGAGGCAGAAAGAACAGGGAGAGGCCTTCCTACAGGAAAAAGAAGGAAGCAGAGAGATGGGGGAAGTGGGGTGGCCCCCTCCAGCCTGGGTCAGTGTTACCCTAGGTGGGGGGGGGGGGTGTCAGGTCTCCCCCATCAGACTGGGAACCCCCCGAGCGTGGGGCCTGCCTCCTCCATCAGACCTGGACGGCTGGCAGGCCCTCCAAGCCCTGCCACCGTGGGCTCCAGCAGACAGGCCTGGGCTCAGCCTGGTGGAGGGCCAGCCCACGTGGCATTTCTCACCTGGGCCTCAGCCTCCCCCACCCCGGAATGCTGCGGAACGAGTCCCCCGTTGGCTGCCTGTGAGCACAGGCCCCTCGCCATTGCCCCAACACCAGATGCTATCAGCCTGCACATCCCTCATTAGTGGTGGAGGTGGGGTCCCCGTCAGCCCGAGCCAGAGGGGCCCCTCCTGGGCTCTCCCTGTAGTCAGCAGCCGGGTGCCAGCCCCGAGCTGCGCCCTCACGGCACCGCACTGGGCAACGCCGCTGGTGGGGCCTCTGTCTCCCCACCTGTAACAGGTGTGACCTCGAGCCTCGCCAGGGGGTCGGGTGACAGGCAGCAAGCCCCTCAGCACAGATGCCTGCCACAGGGCTGATACTCCGGAGGGCTAGGGCTGGCCCTGGAGCCAACAGCTCGCACCCTTTATGTTCCTGACCACGGCTGCATTGGTGCACGCGGCCCCACTTCCCCAGGCCACCACACTCCCTGACTCACACAGCCAGCAGCCCCGCCACTGCCAGGAAGCCTTCCTTGCAGTGGACAGGACAGCAGAGGAGAGGAGCTGTCTCAGGACGGTGCCAGGGGATGGGCGGCAGCACCCAGCTACAGGCTGCATGGTGGCAGGTGGCAGGGTGCCTCCAGACCCCCTGGGCGGATGGACCTGGGAGACCACAGACCACAGAGCACCCTGCAGGGCCAGACTGAGGCTGCCCTGGGGCCACTGGTCGCTCCTCCCGCGTGTAAGGCTGTGGACTGGGCCCACAGGTGCCAGCACACCCAAGAGGCCACCACCTGGCTGGGGAGCCACACGCCCAGGAGAGCGTGGGTGAGAGGAGCTGCCACTGCACGAGGATGGAGCCCCCCTGCAGGAGGCCTCGCCCACCCCCATGCCGTCCTCAAAGCTCTCAGGGCGGCACGGACCCTCCAAGGCCAGCAAGGCCCAGCCGTGGGATGTGTCTGGGGCACGAGAGAGCGTGCGGGAGGGTTTCCACTGCTCACTCATGATTCGTAAACCCAGGAGGCGGCAAAGGGGAGGCGGGGCCTGATGGGATCAGGCATTTACCTCACAGCCCCGTAAATCAGGTCTCGAGCCGCCTGGTACCTCGGGAAGGCACCCAAAGCAGCAGATTTATCCGTCAGACATGAGAGCAGGGACAAGAGCGACGCACAGCCCACACGGCTCCAGACCCGGCGAACACCTGCAGCCCCGCCCTGCCTGTGCTGGCCCTGAGCCCTCCCCAAGCGCCCCACCTCTCTGCCCCCCGCTTCTCCATCAGGGAGGTGTGGGGACAGCATCACGGCACCACAGGGGAGAGGGAGTGCGTGGAGGTGGGAGCGAGGTGCCGCACACAGCAGGTGCTCCTGACAGCTGCTGAAACAAGAGCCGATCACTGCCGGGCACTAGGGGAGAGGTCAGTCCAGGTGACTCCAGGTCTCCCCAGCCCTGCGACTCGGCAGCTCCCCTGGGACAGGACACAAGTGCCACTCATTCTCCCCCAGGCCTTGCGGGGAACAGGCAGCTGGAGTCTGATGACGCCCAGGCTCACAGGTGGGCAGGCTAAGGAGGCTTCAGGAAGGGGTCAGTGTTTACTGGACAGTTCCAGGGACCCAGAGAGGGTCACTCTCTGGGCCTTGGAATGGCATCTATGCCCTGGAGTGTGCCACATCTGCTGATACTCCCGGCCTCTGCACATGCTGTTCCCTCCAGCTGGGCACACACTCTGCCTGACCCCTTCCCATTCTTCGGGCATTGGCTTGGACATCCCCTGCCTACCTAAGCCTTGCCCGCTGCCCATGGCTGGGTCAGGTGCCTCCTGTGGGCTCCCACAGTGCCCATGCTCCCCCTAAGCCATCACTGACCACACCTGGGGGCCCTGCCTGGTTATCTGACGCTCACTTTCAACACACAGATGCCCACAGCTCACGGCTGTACCCGCCTGGCACCAGAAGCAGTGAACTCAGCAAGCAAGTGGTCTCAGGCGCTAAGCCAAGATCACTCTGTGCTGTGTGCCTCCAGGGAGCCGCGAGCCTGGAGCTGCATGCCGGGGCCCCACCTCCCCCCAGCACACTGGCGCCGGGCCCTCTGGCCAGGCTCCACGCCTGGGCACACACCGATCCACTGCCCACCACACGCCTGTCCCCTGCCCAAGTTTCCATGCTTCAGGAACAACATTGCACTAGCCACCTCCAGCAAGCCCTCCCTGACTACACAGGGCATCCAGAGGAACCGGGGCTGGGCACACACCTGCCCTGGCTGGACACACACTTCCTCTGCCCTCCCACTGGCCTAAAGGAACAGAGTCTGCACTGGGAGCCCGAGGCCCGGGTTCCAGCCCAGCATGTGACCCTGCACAAGCCCTGGACCCTCTAGGCCTCAGTTTCTCCAACCTGCACAAGGAGGGGTGGGCCAAGCATACATGAAACATGCACCCTGATCAGGAAGGCCTGGTGGGCAGACACCCTGCAGGGCCCAAGCCAGCCCCCACAGCTCAGCGCTGAGCCCACAAGGGCCCCTCTATGGGGTCCACGGACCACTGCCCCTCGCCGGGAGTGGTGCCAGCTGCAGGAGACAGGGGCTGCTGCTGAGCCCCCCACCTTCCTCACTGCACCCCACACTCGCCCCCACAGCGTCAAGAAGGAAATCCTGCAGGACTATGTGGCCCAGCTGGGGTTCTGGTTTCTCAACAAGAACAACTGGGGCTGGGGACGTGCGAAAGGAAAACATGAATGGAAAGAGATGAAGACTGCAGCCATGGCGAGGACAGTCCTCGGTGGTGAGATAGCAGCTCGTGGAGCCCGTCAGGGGCCGGGAGCAGGAGGCAGACAAACACTGACCACGTGTGGCCACAGGAGCAGCCAGAGGAGAGAAGGGAACAGAACACGCAGACCCTGACCCCAGACAGCAGCTCCCAACCCCACGAGGCCTGAGAGAGGGACTCAGCAGGCCGGCGTCCACGCCCCATTCAAACCTGGATGCAGAACATAACCCAGAGAGTCCGCTCAGAACGCAGGAGTCACCACACCTGCAGGTGAGGAAACTGAGGCCCACAAGGGAACAGCAAGGGGTCGGGAGGAGGTCACACTGCAAGGTGGGGCTGAGGACTCGGACAGTTTGACAATCTGAATGGCCTCAGGGGAGTGACCTTCCATGCTACCCACACCCCAACCCGCCCCTAACAAATGTCACCACCAAAATCCAAGGCCAAGAGGCCTGCGGCTTGAGGGCCCAGGTGCTGCTGGGCACGTGCACCAGGTTCGCAGGAGGAAGCAGCGTGCAGGACAATGCTGCCCCAGCCACCCCCAATCAGGGCTGTCCCCACAAGGGCCTCCCTGACAGTCCCCTTACTGGACAGCCAGGACACAGCCCCAGGACCCACACGCACTCGCTCTCCTGGGCTCCCACCACACCAGCCTCGCTCCATTCCGAGCCCACCACCCGCCTCCAGCCTGAGGCCTCCCTGTGGTTCTGCCTTTGCCCATCTTCCAGAGCCCACACATTGGGCCGGGGCCTGCCACAACCTTGAAGGGGGGGTATCATCAACGTCTGTCCCTAATGGGGCTAGAAGTTGCCAGCAGGTACGACCCAGGCCACCTCTTCTGTAATCCCAGAGTCTAGCATACAGCAGGCACTCAGTAAAGATTTGGGGAGTGAGAGCAACGCCTGGCTGGGGGATCTGGTTCGATCATCGCCCACAGGGACACACTGCCTGCAGTGCAGCAGTGGCTTCTGGAGTGAGTGAGCACCCCATCACCAGAGGTATGCAAAGGAGCCGGCCGCCACCAGGGACGCTACAAAGCTGCCAAGTCCAGGGCTGGACCCTGTGCTTGGGGACTTTGGGACACCAGGAGGCCATGTGGGAGGAGGGTCGACCCGGCCCACCCAGTGCCCGTGGCCTACCTTCCCGCTTCATGCCCATGGCCAGGCACTTCTGGTAGCGGCAGTACTGGCAGCGGTTGCGCTGCCGCTTGTCGATCAGACAGTCCTTGTTGTCCCGGCAGGTGTAGGTCAGGTCCTTGCGCACCGTCCGCTTGAAGAAGCCCTTGCAGCCCTCGCAGCTGTATACCCCGTAGTGCTTGCCTGCGGGCGGGGCCGGGCCGTGAGCCTCCCGCAGTGCTCCCGCGGGAGGGGCCAGCCCTGTCTCCAGAGCCCTGGCCTTCCGGCTCCATCCTCTGGGGTGAGGGAGCTGGCCCTGCTGAGCACCGGGGCCCAGGGAGTCCCCACCCCTCCGGATGAGCTGGCGGCCCCGGAAGAGGGCATCGTCGGGGTTTGGGGTAGGATGCGAGGGGTCCTTTGCCCAGGGCACAGCCCCGAGCGGAGCATAGCCTACAATGCCCCCTGTGTCGTCGTCACCACCAACTGCCGCCCTCTCTCCAGAAGCCTCCGGACCACCCTGCCCTGACGTGCAAACTCTGGACGGTCCAGTGCGAGACGCCTTCGGAGCTCGAGTGCCCTCGGCGGCCTGGCCAGGCTCAGGCCCCCGCCCCTGTGGCAGCCTACCTGAGGAGCGGTCCCCGCAGATGGCACAGATGTGCTTGGTGAAGGATGCCATGTTCCCTGAGGGGTGGGCCGGGACCTTGAGGACGCCGTTCAGGCCCAGCGGGGGCTTGATGTCCTCGCTGCTGCTGACGGGGTTCATGGGCGAGTTGAGCTGAGGAGGGGGACAGCGGGGGTCAGCCTGGCAGGTTGGAGCCAGGCACCCGGGTAGCACGTTGCAGAGTCCCCCCAACAGCCCTGTGTCACAGCCCCACTTTACAGAGAGAGAAACCGAGGTTCAGAGAGGGGCCCTGCCCACCCCAGGCCACAGAGCCCGAGAGCAGCAGGGCCCAGGCCCACCAAAGGAAGCTAGATGCTGCTAGGGGAGCTCAGCCAGGCTGGCAGGGCTGCCCTGCCCTCGGGGCCCCACCTGCCGGCTGACCCCAGGCCTCAGGAGGAGGACCCCACAGGCCCCTGTTCACGCTCCCTGCCCCTCACCCACCTAAATAAGAACCACCCCCCATTACTGGGCGCTCCCTCGACAGGACAGCGTGAGCTCCGGCATCCACCGCTAAGGCCGGCACTTCGGGATACCCCCAACCCACAGCCAAGCTCTGAGCCCTGTCACGGCGGGGAGGGGGGAGAGCAGGGGCCACCCCACAGGCCACAGTGCCGGGGCCTCAGCGGGCACGGTGGGGGTCTCTACTCTCACGACCCAAGGAGAGAGGGACGGGATGCCCCTCGGGCGTCCACTGCAGGGACACCCTCCCCTCTCCACACGCCCCTCCGCCCCACCCTCCCGCCTGACGCCGCGCCAGGAGGAAGCGTGGGAAACTCACCGGTCACCCTGGCAACAGCTGCCGCGGCCGCAATGACACAGCAGTTTTGGTTCCGCTGCGTCCACCCCAGCTCTCCTGCCAGCGCCCAGGGCTGAGGCGCTGCCCGCCGCCTCCCACGAGCCAGCCTGTCTGCAGGCGCCGGGACCCCGGCCGGGCAGCGCCCTGCAGCCCCCGCACCCCCAGCACCCCACTTCTGCAAACCCCTGACAAAGGCGGAACCCAGGTCGCGTGGACATCCCGGGGATGGGCAGCAGCTGCTGCACTGCCCCCTGGTAGCCCCAGGCCCTCCTCATGCGGGAACCCACCTCCTTCCTTCCCCACGGACCCCAACTCCCATCCCCCTTTCTCATGGGACAGGAAGAGCTTGGGGCTCCAAGTATACAAGGCAGAAACCGGCACAAAGCCTCGTTGCATGGGGTCCTTGGCGCCTGCAGTGCATCCTCCAGCCCGGCCAGTCCAGGGCCTTCCTCCACCCCGCAGGGGACCATGTGGTTCCGCGAAGACATCTGACCCCCATGGCACTCAGGGGGCCGCAGGGAGGCCAGGAGGCGGCTCTGACCCCTTGGGGCTGTCAGGACACAGGAGCCGAGGGGGATGAGAGGGCATCTGGGGGACCCCAGTGCAGAGCAGGGCAGCCCTCTGTAAGTGGAGGACACCCCCTGTGTGCCATCGCAGGTGTCAGGAGCCTTCCCAACTCAAAGGGGAACTAGGAAGGGCCACCAACCAAGGAAGGCAAGTGCTGTGTGCCAAGTGCCACTGTGCGAGGGCTCTGCACACATGCTAGTCTCTCCCTGCGCAGAAAACCCCGCAGGGGAAGCGCTGCTCTCCCATTTCCCAGATGTGGACACGGAGGCTCAGAGAGGGCAGGGGTCTGGCCGGGGGCAGAGCAGGGGTTTGAGCTCAGAGTGAGCAGGTGGTGACACAAAGGTAATCCTGCATGCTGCAGAAAGGGAAACTGAGGCCCCGAGAGGATGGGCTTGCCCAGAGCCACTCCAGGGATAGCATCATCCCACACTCTTCAGTAAGCATCCAGCCAGCCAGGTGCCCAGAGGCAGTGGAGAACACAGCCCTGTGCCCAGCCCTGCAGGGCTCACTGGCCGGACCCAGGGGGGCCAGGAGGAGGGAGGGGGGGAGAGCCAGAGCTTATCCTAGGGCCTCTGGATTCTGCCTCCCCCACTCGCTGTGTGACTTGGGGGAAATTACTGAATCACTCTGAGCCTGAGGTTCCTCGTGTGCAAAACTGGAATGATGTGAGTGTGCCTGTCTGAGGGCTGATGGCAGGACTGCCTAGCCGATGCGCGGCAGCGCTGACAGCGGAACGAGTGGACCCAGCTCACATGCCACCAACAGCAGCCGCGTTGGCGCTGGGGCGATGGCAGATGGGCGGGCATCCCAAACGGCAGGGCTGCCAGAGAAATGTTTGGTCCCAAAGGGCCCAACCGCAGGGAGCCACTGAGGACCCGCAAGCAGGAGGCCTCTCAGGGCTGTGGGAGTGGCCACGAGTCGGGGGGGCTGGATCCTCCTAGCAGCACCGAGGGGAGGAGCCTGGGCCTTCCCTCTTTCTGTGGCCGCCCAAACCACACCGGGTAGGCAGGGCCACCTGCCCTGTCTCCTAGCCCACCATGTGCAGGCCCTTTGGACTGGTGCCTACCTTAGGTAAACTGAGGCAGGGCCGCAGCAGTAGGGAAAGCCGGCCAGGGCCCACCCAGGGAGGGAGCTGCAGGCAGGACGGATGAAGCAGGCAGTCACAGTCAGTGCTGGGGCCAAGCTGGCTCCCGGGCCATGTGCTGGAGAGCCCTGCCCGCCCAGGCTGAGGCTCCCCATGGGCACAGCGGTCAGCGCAGAGGCCTGGGGCGCCCGAGGAGCCCTGCACGTGTGGGACGACGGAGGCGGGGCTGCAGCCACACCCTCACTACCGGCCTGGGCACCCACTTTGCTTCTCTGCCTCAACTGATGGATGTCCCCACATGGCCACCAGGGCAAGGCTGTGCGGGAGCAGGCACCATTCTTCCCCCGTCTCAGCTCCAAGCAGACAGGGCTCGGCCAGGCTCACAGCTCCCAGAACAGGGCGAGAGGCAGCTCTGGGCCTTGTTTCGCCATGTACGCACCCCTCCACAGACCCCGCTGACAGGGGGCTGCCCCCTCCTGTGCTCCACCCGTCTCCCTGGAGCCTGAGGACTCCGCGGCGTGGCCAGGGAGGGGCCCTCCCGTTTCCCCTTTCATAGCCTTGGCATCTATTTCAGTTCCCTCCAGAGACTACAGGACTTACTAAATAATCTCCTGCCTCGCCAGCGCTCCACCTGGGTCTCCGGCCATCTCTCCCACTCCTCCTTTCCACACCCCCCACGCCCTTCCTTCCCAAGCCCACAGGGGCCCATCACCCACGATCAGAACTGGGATGGGAGGCTCTGGGCCCACTACCCACCACAAACCGGCCCTTGGCCTCGCTGGCCTCTATCTGCCCATCGAGGCAGGCAGCAGACCCTGTAAAGTCCACTCGGCCTCACGCGGACGTCCCATCGCAGAGGCTGCATGGCCACGGTGCCCACAACAAGGAGCAGTGGGGCTGGTCCCCCCACAGGCCTGGGCAGGCCCTGCCCCAGAGGCTTTGCTAGGCCAGCGAGGCCTGCATGTGAGATGTCCACGGGTGCCAAGCACTGGGAGGGGCTCTGGGACACGGTGGGAAATGCTCCCTGGTTCTTACGCTGGTGGAGCCCCCAGACCAGGGGAGACACGCAGCCCAGCTCAGGCCGACACCTCTGCTCTGGCTTGGCTGCCCAGACCCTCAGACGTCCACTTCCTGCACGGCAGGGTAGGGTGGCACCCGGGACGTCGACGGCCCTCCGGGCCGTGCACTCGAGCAAGCAGCACCCGGCTGCGCACCAGGCCCTCCTCGACAACAGCAGACATCAGAGAACCTCGCTGGTCCTGGCAACCAGGACTTTGTGGTTGTGGCTGGGGCAGGGCGGGGGCACGCCTCCCCGAACTCCACCCACACCCCCACACATACGGGGAACCGCAGGCTTCCAAGAAAAACTGCAGAAGCCCAGGAGCTGCACTCAGCTCCCAGGGAAGGAGCTAGGCGGGGGGCTGCCAGGGGTCGGGGTCTAAGGCCACCCCGGAAAGGCAGCTTGAGGCCGAGCACGGGGCTCAGATCATGGCAAAACTAACTGCAGCCCAACTGACCAACGGACAGACAGACACACGGACGGAGGACCAGCAGGACAGCAATGAAGGTCTGGGGCACACCAGGTTTGTGCCCCATGCTCACCCCCTCGCAGGCCCGGCTCCTCCTCTGACCCCCTCATCAGCCTCCTGGCCTCTCGCTCACAAGCACCCTGGATTCCACACGCACCCACCACGTGCCAGGAACCTTGCTGGGTGCAGAGAACAACAGAGGACAGGATGAATGTGGCCCCAAAGACCTCCCAGCCCCAGCACCGCCCCACCCCTCCCCTAGCGGCTAACCGTGCCCAGGGCACCAGGCTCCCCCGAGGTTTGGAGCATCACCATCACCCTCGGGTGGGCACCTGGGGCTCAGGCCTCGCACCCCCGTGTACAGGGGGGTACAGCTCCTGCTGTACACGAGCCCTTGGGGCGTCCAGGGCAGGTAGCACGCCTGTGACCAGCAAGGAGCCTGGTGGGCTCTCAGAGCCACTACGTGCCAACTTCTATCCCGGCCCCCTGGGGGCAGGTGCAGGCCCAGTCTTCATCTGCAATCTCGGGGTGTGACATCGCGCAACCAGCAAGAATGGGGGTGGGGCAGCTCTGCTAAAAATAACCAGCCAGGCCCAGGAAGGGGGCCCAGCCTCCCTCATGTTAGCACATCGGGCCTCCTGCCTGCTTCTAGAAGGCCAGGTGACACGAGGGGAGTCCGGGGGCTCTGCAGTGACGCCCGAGGCCCTAGCTCTTCCACATCCATCCCCCAGGTGCAAAGGCACTGACAAGGCCACCCTGGAAAAGCCAGCGAGGCTCTCCACCAAAGCCAACACCAGACAGGCCAGCGGATGGGCAGCGGGCTGGCTCCACACCCCAGTGGCACTCTGGGTTCCTGCCCTGGAGGGGGCGTGGCTGCACAGGCAGCAGAGGGCTTGGAGTCCATAGGAGACAGCTGCCACTATTACTGGGTGGCTCTGGGCAGGGGACCCTGCACTGCAAGGCCCTCCCTGGCAGGCTGTCCTGAGGCACCACAGAGATGGTGGACCAGAGCTCTCCTCCACCACCAGGGGAGGAACAGCTGACCCCGGCCTTGGACACTCAGAGCAAGAGGGAGTCCTGCCTATTCCAGGAAGGGCAGCTCAAGCCCCCAAGAGAGGGAGGCCCAGCCGGGATTCAGGCAAGTCTCCATGCCATCCTAGCAAGAAAGCCACCAGGAACCAGCCTGAGCCGGGAGAGGGACACCCCACGGGGTCCCACGGCCCCTTCACAACTTAGGATCCCGGGAACTCAGGACAACTCTGCAGGGGCTCGGATGAGAGGCGCCTCCGGGGTCCCCACGGCAAGCACTGGACTGAGCCAGGCCCTGCCAGGCACCGGCCACTTCCTGAGCCAGACACAACCCCAGAAGCCAGCCTGCTCCAGAGAAGCATCTGAGCAGACACACAATGGTGGACAAGACCACCAAGGCCAGCAGATGAGCTACGGCCACCTTGGACCCGAAGCCTGGCATCCCCGAGGAGGGACACGTCAGCACCAAGCTGGGACACGTCTCACCCGCAGGGTCCAGGGCCAGGGGGCGCTGAAACCACTTGGCATTGGTATGAGAAGAGACCAGCAGGGAAGGACCGGCCGGAGGAGGGGCGGCTGTGAGGACATGGGGCTCCAGGCTGGTGGCTTTAGACCCGAGGAAGGGAGAGTCGCCACCCCACAGAGCTGCGAGTCACGGGAGCAGGGAGCCCCTCTCATGGGAGGGCCACATGGGGTAGAGGACCGGCCTGGCTGATGGCCTCTGCTGGTCACAGCTCAAGAGTCAGCAGACCTGGGCGCAAACCCAGGCTCAGGCCGCCTCTGCGGCTTTGAAGGAGGAAACGACAGCACCTGCCTCCCAGGGGCCACACGATGCACAGGTCTCCTGCAGGTGAAGCCCAGCCCCGCCCCCTCCGGCCCCGGCCCTGCACTTACCTGGGGGCTGCCAGTGCCGAAGCCCAGGGTAGGTGTGGTGGGCACGGACATGGAGTGGGGGCCCATGGGGGAGCTGATGACGGAGAAGGGCGGGCCCATGCCGTTGATGGGCGAGCTCAAGGAGCTGATGGGCGAGTGCAGCTGTCCGGGGGAGCCGAGCGAGGAGCCCATGCCAGGCCCCAGGGAGGGGTGCAGCGAGGGGGCGGCCATGGAGCCACGGCCCGTGGGAGAGCTGAGGGACGAGGAGTTCACCTGGCTGGAGAAGTCTGCAAAACAAGAACCCACAGGAGCGCTGTCAGCAATCCGCACAGACTGGCCTGCCACCCCTCTGGCCGTGGAGACCATGAGGCCATGTAAGGGCAAGCGACGCCCCAGGCCAGGCCCCAGGCACCCCCACAGTGATCCTGACGGTGGACTGATGCAAATTCTGCCATGGGAGGCCAAGCCAGGGGTGCCTGGAGCTGCCCTCCAAGGCAGCACCCCCACCTGGCCCAGGGCAGGTGCAGGACAAGCAGGCTGACAGCCACGTCCGCATGCACTAAGATGCCTGCTGGGCAGGGAGGCCGGATGGCTGCTGCTCGGACCCTCACCACCCCAGGCCCATCCACCTGGAATGCCGGGTCACTGGGAGTTGCCAGCCCCTCTGCCCCTCTACTCAGGGGGTCGAGGTGAAAGTCTGGGAATAATAATAAAAATAACCAGGGCTCAAATTTCCAGAGCACCCCCTATGTAGCAGAAGCAAGTCCATGTCCTCGGTGTAGACTGATGCATGGCATCAGGAGCTATGTGGCAGGTACTATTATCACCCCATTTCACAGCTGGGGAACGAGGCTGCGTGTTCCTACAGCTGTCTACAGCAAGGCAGGACAGGCACCAGAAGGCTGACCCACTGCAAAGTCTGTGGCCTTAACCAGCAGGCCACACTGCCTGCAGCTGCTCAGGTACCCCCGCAGCAGTGGCCGAGACACCAGACCTCCAGGCCTCCCTGACGGGTGGGGCCCCAGAAAAGTGCACACTTCCTCTGTGTGTGCCCAGGCCCGGCAGCGCGAAGCCCAGGGGCAGGGAGCTTCCGGGTGGGCCTCACGGAGGGGGCCCGGGTGTGTGTCAGGCGTGGAGACGGGCAGCCCACAGAGGCTATGGGGAGAGGCGGGGACCTCCCACACACCAGTCTTTCATGTCAGGGATTTCAAAGCACCCACAATCGCTCATTAGGCCTCCCCATCCCACCCTGAGGGCCTGGCAAGGGGAAGCATCCCCAGGAGGGAGGCTCCCAGGTGACAAATCCACTGCCCACGGGCCTGAGCAGACCATCAGGAACTGGAGGAGCCCAGCCAGGAGCCACGGTCCTCAGCCAGTCCTGCCTCAGCCTCGCAGGGTGCCCCAGGCAAGCCTCGGCCCCTCTCTGGGCCTCCACTTCCCATCTGCAAAAGGCCTCCTGCCCCGGCCTGCAGCCATCAGACGTGCTCCTGAGAAGACCACGGGTGTGATGGCATGCCCTCCGTCCATGCGCACCCCAGGTTGGGGGACATGGCCCAGCTGCCCCCCTCAACGGCCCCTGGAGGACTTTGCCTCCCTGAACCTGGGAGGAGCTGCGTCCTGAGCGTTCCCTGAGGGCCAGGCCTGGAGCAGGGAGAAGCCTGTCAAACTGAGGCTCAGGGGACCCATGCCATCGCCTCCAGACAGCACTACCAACCTGCAGTCAGGACTCAAGGCAGATCACTCCGGCCAAGGGCCGAGCTCTTATCCAGGACCTGAGGGGCCCGTCCACGGAGGTGTTGGGTGGCGGCCAGCCCTTGGGGTGAGGTGGTAACAGCAAGAACACGGGACACTCTGCCACCCTGGCCTGACACCCCCCACCCCAGGCACATTTACCAGCCTCCAGCCCAGGAGGCGGGGTGCAGGAAGGGGGCCTGGAACGCAACCTTGGAGCCAGGGCGTGGGGGGCCTGCCCCTGCACCCCGTCTGACTCCACCAGCAAGTGAGCCTCATTTGATCCATCTGAAACCCTCACCGACCCCAAAATTGGGAATAAACCACAGAACCTGGAAACAAAAGCTTAAGGAATTCCAGAACCAGATGCAGCGGCACCTACTGGCAAAGATCAGTACTGCAAATCAGCCCTATTAGCCATCCACGGCCCTGCACCCAGGCCTGGACGCCAACTCCACACACCCAGGGCTGCCCACCAGAAGCCGGCGAGGGGAGGCCCGCAGGAAAAGATGCCCAAGAGCAGCAGGCAAGATCCGACTGCATAGCCTTGATGTCACTGAATTCCTGTGACCCTGTCCACCCACCTGTGACAAACAAGGAAAATGAGACACAGGGAAGGCACGAGAGTTACCCAAAGGCACAAGCCCAGAAATCGGCAGCTGCCCCTCAGCCACTGTAATTTCCACCAGGCCAGGGCTGGGACATCTGGAGCCGCCCCTGGACTGGGAACCCTGAGCCAGCTTCATCCCTGTCCAAACCCCAGCTTCCTTATCTGCAAAATGCCGACAGGCCCAGCTGCACTGCAGGTTGCAGGCCAAGGCAACTAGGGGGTCCCCACCCCTGTTGCACAGTGCAGAGAAGCACCCCAGTCCAGAGAAGCACCCCAATGACGTCGAGGTGGTAGAGAAAGGAAAGGACTTTGCCAAATGCGCTTTGCAGACATCTCCACCGAGAACACAGACCAAGAGGGGCAAGGGAACAGACGGGGTACCGAGAGGAGGCTGGGCCAGGTGGGGTCCCATCCCAGGAGTGCGTCCAGAAGCCTGAGGGACCTGGCCACCCCTGGCGGAGCTGCCCACCTT
Source organism: Equus asinus (assembly GCF_041296235.1). Classification (NCBI taxonomy): domain Eukaryota; kingdom Metazoa; phylum Chordata; class Mammalia; order Perissodactyla; family Equidae; genus Equus; species Equus asinus. The sequence continues at coordinate 12,635,290 of NC_091799.1, forward strand.
TCTTCCCAGCCTCTGGGAAGGAGAGGGGATTTCAGGGCCAAGAGGGAGAAGTCACTCCCGGATCCTCACAGTCTCCCCACCTCCACCCCTGCCCTGGGGATCCTGGGGAGACTGGAGGGCTCTGAATTAGAGGAGGGGACTGGCGGGGCATAGGGGGCTGCTCTCCTTAAGGAGCCGAGTGCAGCCTGCAGTGCCAGGCGGGCCCAGAGCCACTCAGGGGCTCCTGCTGCTGGCCGGCCGCACCTGGCAGAGAGTGTTCCCGTGGGGGCGGGGGGACTTCCAGCTCACGCGGCTGCAGAAGCTGCTCCGGGTCCAAGCTGGCCGCTGGCCGCTGGGCCTGAGTGCTGGGCTGTTTATTTGTTTGCTGCTCGGGCAGGAAGGGGAGGGAGCGGCGGGAGAAAGCTTCGGCCGGAAGGAAGGAGGGAGGGAGGCGGCCTGCTTGACTGCCAGCTGCCAGGCTGCACCCCAAGGCTCCCCCAGCCCCCCAAGGCACTGCCTGCACCCAGCCCAAGTCTGAGAATCCTGAGGAGGGGAAGCTGACGAGACGGAGGGGAAAAGGGCAGCAGAGGAAATGGGGGGTGCACAGAGGGGCATGGGGAGAAAGGGGGAGATGGGTGGAGGGGGCACCCAGTCTCCAGCCTCTGGTGCAGCCCATCCCCCAAATGTGAAGGTGGGGGCCTGGTTCCTCAGGCACACCCCCTCTCCTCCGCACTCCAGGGACAAGTGTCTGGCAGTTGCTCCAAAGAGCTGACCATGAGCCCTGGGGGCTCCTGAGTCTGGAGGGGGCAGCCGCCCCGCCAGTGCCCGCCTCGGCGGGACCCCCACTGCCCCCGGCCCCCACCCCAGGAGCTTCCTGTTTACACAGAACATCCACAGCAGACACTTTCCCGGAGCCTGGGTGACAATGGGCCGGGTGTGTTTTCTGGAGTCTTCTGGAGAGAGACACTTTCTGGCCAGGAAGGGAATGTTAGGAAGAAAAGGCAAAAACTGCCCAAACATCCTCAGCGTGCAGAGAAGCCGCCAGCCCGCCCCCCAACCCTCCACGTGTGCGCAGGCTCTGCCTTTTCCAGGCCATTTATCTGTCCCCACCCACCGATAAGCAGCGGCTGCGATAAGGTTATTCTTAAAAAGTCATACTTTGGACTTGCAAGGCCTTGTCACCAGCCAGTCACCACATGCTTATCTGATCCTCAGCTCAGTGGGGCTGGCGGGGCCGTGGCCACAGGACACCAGGCTCAGATGCCCCCAAGCCAACCCTGGGACCCAGATGACAGCCGGCCGTCCCCACCCGAGGGGGTGCAGAGAGGCCTCTAAGGGAGGTGCAAAACCCAACTGCCGAACCTGGGGCCCTCAGAGCCTGGGCCTCACGGGGCCCCAAACCCCAGCATCTCACACCCTACACCCACCACGCCCCCTTTGGGACCACCAGCAATCGGTGGGACTCTGAGGAAGGAGGCCAGGGCCTGGGAACCCACAGAGACCTCCAGAAAGAGACAGGCCCCCATCCAGACAGAGGGCATGCCCGGCAGCCTCATATGGCAAATGGACCTCACAGGGCTGCCAGATTCAGTCCAGGAGGGCTGCATGGAAGAGGCAGTGGACACCTCTCCCCTTTTGGCACAAAAGGCATTTCAGACGAAACTGATTCTAAAACGCAAACAGCTGAAGGCCAGAAACAGACTCCGTGGAGCAGACGTGGAACGGCCTGGAATGCTCAGCGCCCAGCGCAGGCATGGAGGAGCTCCCTGGGCCCCAGCGAGCGAGGGCGAAAAGCTACATTTAGTAAAGTTAAAATAGGCAGCTCCAGGGCTGACTGACAGCAGCGCAGGCCGCTTCTTGAGAAGCCAAGCTCCCTGTCGGAGCCACAGGCAAGGAGAAACTCCAACCACGGCCCGGGAACAGCCCAGCGTCCCTTTGAGAGAGGGAAGGGACGTCCCCACCGACCAAAATTCCTGAGCTGCTCGGGCTCCCTCCAGCATGCCCACCCTGCTGTCCCCAGGACCCCGCAGCAGGAAGCGGGGGAACCCCCACCAACTCCCTTCCGGCCTCTGCCTGGCAGGCGGGGGAGGTGGCAGGAAATGCCAGCCCCACTGTGGCAGGGCGGGGGGGAGCCCCGGGACTCCAGCCCCTCCCAGGCAACCAGGGAAGCCCCGTGCTGTCCAGGGGAGCTCAGGATGCCCTTTTGAAGGTGCAGGACCACCCAGGGCAGGGTCTGAGCAGGCCACGTGTCCTGTTGAACTGAAGAGGACACAGGGACCCAGCCCAGCAGAGTGGAAGGATGGGTGGCCCAAACAGAGCATGGTGGGGTCCTGTGGGGCTGGAGTAAGCCTGGGGCTTCAAGGAGGGCAGGAGGGGCCGCATGGAGGTGTGACAGGAGGGGAGAGGGCACAGAGGGGCCGGAAGGACCTCACAGTGAGCCACACCCGACAAGGACAAGAACAGGTCCACTGCCCCACCCCTGCCACTCCGCCTGGGGATCCCCCTGGAACCGAAACCCTGAGGCAGGGAGCCAGCGGGCTCTCAGGAGCTTCCCGGGTCGCCCACCTCTGGCCCCCACCTTCCGGAAGGGCTGCTTCCTCTGCCACCCGGGGGGGAAGAGAAGTGGCAGCCCCGTGGGGACTGCGGTGGGGACCACGGCGCGTCGGGGTTTGGGGGAAGCTGAGGGAGGCTGGAGCAGACAGCGGGGGAGGCAGTGCGCCCCACAGGCGAGGGGCCTTCAGGAGCTGGGGCTGGCGGCAGACACCTCCTACCCACACGGGGCCACAGGGCCGGCCTCCCCTGGCCTCCGTCTCCCCTTCTGTAAAACGAGTATGCTGACAGCAGAGGCTGCCGTGCTGGCCCAGAGGGATGGATCCTGTGAGCCCTCCCACGGTGGGCTCCCAGCACGTGCTGGGTGCCTGCTTCCGACCTCCCCACACAGGGGACCGAGACTCAGGGCCTGTCCTCTCCAGCCCTGGGGAGCATGGTGACACACTGCCTCTGGCCGAGTGTCAGTTTACGGCTCAGGTGGGTCGGGCTGAAATTTCAGCTCCTCTGGGGTCACTCTGCCCTTTCCCCGGCCAGCAGCCCCAGCCCCAAATCTCAGCACCACTGAGGAGGACACAGGTCAGCTCAGCCCTCGTGTGGTCAGGAGAAAGCCCAGCCTGCCTCCTGCCCTGCCCCCAGAGCCGGGGGCCCTCAGAGCAGGGTCCAATGGGGAGCACACCAGGCAGGCAGCCTCAGGGGCCCCCAGGGAGAAGCCCCCAACTAGCCAGAAAGGACCCAGGCCCCTCCCTCTGCCAGGCCCAGCAAGTCCCAAGTCCCTCAGCCGGCAGGGGCCAGAACTCAGGCCCGTGGGGCCGAGTGGCCCAGACCAGCCCAGACCCCAGAAGAGAGGGGGGAGGGGGCACAGGGAACCACAATATGCATCTCCTTCACCCCATAGCCCCTCACCTGTCTACAGGTGCCCAAGAGAAGTGGCCCTAAGGGCTTTCGGGCCCTGGACACCCAACAGGGGCTTCACCTCTGCAGGCCCCCCAGAAACCACCGGCTGGCCTCTCCAAAGTACTGCTTCCTACCACTGCCCTACTCAGCCCTCTGCAACACAGACAAGGATGTCCAGGGGCCCAGAGGGAAGGGGTGAGGAGGGGGCAGGTGGAGTGGACAACGAGGGCCAAGGGACAGGCAGGACGCTCCACTGAGTAAGGGACGGACACCACAACCCTGCCAGCCCAAAGGCTGCAAGGGAGCCCAGAGTGACCAGAGCTGCAGACCCAGCAGGCAGAGGACCCCCAGGGCCCCAGCGCATCCCTGAGAGCCTTGGGTGTCCAGGCATCAGAGTGACCCCTGGTGGGTGGGGCCGGCTCAGGGCCCTGGACTCCAGTCTGGCCACTGACTCTGCCTCTGTGAGCTCAGACCCCCTGGTTCCATCTGAGCATGAGACCTCACGGACTCAGGAGTGCCAAACCCACTTCTGTGGTCACCAACCCCCTCCCTAATTGCAGACAGCAGGGTCCCAGCTCCCTGTCCCCTCCCCCTGGAGCAGCCATGTAGCTGGGCCCTCCCTCCGAGAAGTCACCTCCCGGCCCTCTGCCCTACAAGCCCGAGACGGCCTCAACGGCAGGCCCCCATCCAGCTCCCCTCAGGCCCACCTTGGCCCCCAACATGGGATCAGTGGCCAGCTCCGAGCGGAGCCTGCAAAATGCAGGGAAGTGAGGGGGCGGAAGTGAAGGCGAGGGGCTGGGGGTGCTGCCGAGGCCTCTGGTCCCTGACGCCGGAGGGCATGTAGCATGCGGGCACGACTGGCCAGGCAGCTGGACTCCCAGGGAAATAGAGACACAGGCAGGGGCAGAATCTGAAGCCCAGACATACAGAGCCCAGGGCCCTCCCCGGCCTCCCAGGGTTTAAGGACAAGGAACAATGATCCAAACACCTCGACCTCCAGGTCCCAGCCGGGAAAAACACCAGCCCTTCAGTCCCAACCAACAAACTCCCCAGGGCAGAGGGCACACACCGTGCAATGCCCCTCATGGAGACCCCATCAAGGTCCAAAGGGTCTAACCAGGGAAACCACTCTCCATAATAAAGCTCAGGGTGAGACATCTGTATCAGCATCTAGTGTGCACTCAATGACAAACACGTCTGCACCTTCAGCATCATCACCACCACCACCATCATCATCGTCATCACCACCATCATCATCATCTTCACCCTCACCACCATCATCATTATCACCATGACCATCATCATCACTATCACCATCATCAGCACCATCAGCACTATCATCAATACCATCATCATCATAAGCATCACCATCATCTCCTTCACCATCATTACCACCTCCGCCATCATGATTATCACCATGACCATTAACGTCACCAGCACCATCGTCACCATCATCATCCTCACCACCTGGGCGACCCCAACCTGCCCCACAGCACAGACAAAAAGGCTGAAGCCCAGAGAGACTGATGGTGACATTAGATGGGCTTTGCCACAAGAAGCAAAGGGACAGTGTTTTGGGGTTCTGCTAGCCATACTGAGTAAGGCCAGGGCTGGTGAGGTGCAGGAGGAAGAACAGGAAGTCGTGCCCAAGCTGGCAGCCACCTCGCCCAGCCCACTCATACAGCCTGGGGGAGCTGCGGTCGGTGCTGTGGGGGAAGTGGGGAGCACAGCCAGGAGGAAGGGGGCAGCCAGGAGGGGCTCCCCAGGACCAGCCAGCCCTTGACTGGGCCTGGAAGGTATTCGGACAGAGCTGAGGAGTGAGAGCACCAACACCCTAGAGTACTAGGGCCAGGGTCTTTGCAAGAGGCTGCCCCCCATGCCCACCCTCCAGAAGCCCACCCTCGACAGAAGCTGTGGCCACAGCCCTCAGACCAGGTCCAGCTACAGTCAACTAAATGCATCTGCACCACCTTCCTCCTGACTCTGACAGTGGACGCTGTCATCACCCATGGGGCCAGGCACTCCAACAGATGAGTGGGGGGCACCCCTGGGGGCACCTTGGGTGCTGAGCTCCGCACTTAACCTAGGGGCAGCACTGCTCAAACCACCACAGTAAAGATGAGGAAACCGAGTCCTGGAGCTGCCAGCACTCCCCAGCTCTTTACAGCTTACTGAAACGTAGCAAACACGCCCCGGCCAGGCACCTGGGACGTGGGGGCCAGACTCCCGCCTGAGCCCTGCCTCTCTGGCCCAGTCTCCTGGCTGTCAGGTCCCTCTTGGCCAGGCCAGCCTGTGTGCACCTGGGTGCTACAAGAAGCCCCCACAGGCTGCTCATGGCTTCAGGATAATGGGTGCCAGGGCCTGCTGCACAGACACCTCCCTCCTGGCTCTGTCCTGCACACCCCACAGACACCCCAAACACTGGCTCAGGACACGCAAACTCCCCACCTTCCCCTCCCTCTTCCCCTTGACCCCAGGGCCTCCCCAGACCTCTGGGCAGAGCCACTTTTTCAGGAGAAGCCAGGTGACTATAGGCAGAGCTGCCCCTCGTGAGAACCAGCAGGCAGGCCTGTCCCCAGAGGCCTGAGGAGGCGGCAGGGGGGGATGTCAGGTCTGGCAGTGACTGAGTAGTGGCAATGGGACTTAGAGACCCATCCTGGAGTGCTCGTCCCATGGCCAGGTTCCCACAATGCAGGCCACACGGCCATCACCTGGGGCACCGGAAGCTGAAGGTGGAGCTCCAAGCCACCTGCTTTTACTGAGGGCTCCACAGCCCTCCACCCCAGAGACGGCTGGAGGGCAAGGCTTCAGATGGCCCAGCGATCGGGCCACCTCCTCATCCCAGGGACAGGGTGTTGAGAACTGCCCGGCCCGGCGGCACACAGGATGGAGTCAGGAGAACGCGGTGACAGGCGGCGCCCAGCTCAGGCCCATCCAGCCACCTTCCCTCTTAGCTGGTTCCTAGAAAGGAGCCCCAGCAGGGAGGCTGCTGGGTGGAGGCAGGCGCAGGCCACCTGCCCAGAAATATGCCAAGGGGCCCCAGAGCATCCCCAGAGCTGGTTTCTAGCCCCATGGCCAGAGGCGCTCTGCACGCCAGCCTGCATCCCCGTATGGCTGTCCCCTCCCTGGGGCACAACAGGTACACCAGCTGGACCTGCTGCCAGACAGCTGGGCCACGCCTCTTTCTCAGTGTCCCTAACACGTGCTGCGGGGGAGTGAGCCTGGCGAGAGGCAGCAGCCGACCCCCAGGCCTGCTGGAACCCCGGGGGGAGGAGGCCCAGGCATAGAAAGGGGGCAGTGAAAGGGACGGGGCCACAGAGCAGCTGCAAGCCCGCCACGGTTAACCAGCCTGTGACGCTGTTACCACCCGGCCTCTGCAGAACAGGGAGTCCTGGACCCCGGGCCGGCCACATGGCGGACGGTGAGGTCTCCCTGGTATGAGGGGTCTCCCTGACGCAAAGATGCCATTGGGCAGCAGCATCAAGGGCAGTCTGGGCCGTGCCAGCCCACGTCATAGGGCCCTTGGGACCTCCGGCTGGGGAGCTGCTCCTCCATCTACCCCACGAAGGAGCAAAGGGGTCTGGAGGAAGAGGCACTCCCAAGCCAGAGCGAGGGCCACCCAACAAGGACCAGGGCCCCGCTTTCACCCCTTGTGCTCCCAACACACTTCACCCCTACAGAGACCACCCACGGCCAGCGGGGATGGCCGGGCAGAGCTCCAGGCAGGGACCTGGGGTGCCCAGCAGCGATGCCCACCGTGGGGACAGACAGGAGCTGAAGCACGCTCACCTCTCGGAGGCCAGGTGGGGGCTCTAGGCGCCGCGGCCTCCCCTCCATGCAGTCCCCCTGAACCGTCCCCATCCCCTCTGGGGTGCCTGCCCAGACAGGAGGAGGGTGGGTGGGAAGGGGGGAATTCCTGGAGAAAGGCCGCCTGCTCCCCGGCAGCCTGGGGGGCGAGGAGGCCCGGAGCCTGTGGGCTGGCAAGGCAGTTTCTCTTCAACAGGAAAAGAAATGACTCTTGTTTCATTTTGAGCCCTGCTGTTCCTGCTAGCGCAGGGGCCCGCCGCCCGCTGCTCTGTCGTGGAACTCCTGTGCTTTCCACCGCCCCCCCAGCTGTTTGTCTCTCTAACTTTCATTTGCATCCCCCGTTGGCTTCTGGAACACACTCGCAGATGCTCGGGTCAAAGCTCGTCCAGACCCTAGCCGCCCGCGGTGGAGTGGTGGACTCCATGCCAGGTGGCCAGCAAGTCAGAACCATTCTGGGATGGTCAGGGAGAGGGGACACTCCAGGCGTGGGTCCTCTGGGTGCAGCGTGCGCGGGCCTCTCCTGGGGATGTCCCCGAGTCCTCCCACTGCCCCTTGACTGCTATCATGTCAGGGACGTGGGCCCGGAGGCTCAGAGCGTCCAGAGTGTGGTTGCCCAGAGCCACACAGCGGATGAGGCCAAGGCAGGCCGGGAGTCCCTGGAGGGCAGGGTGTCCGCCAGCTCCCAAGGGGTTCATGGAGGACTTTCCAAGCCCCGCTGCCATGCGCCCTGAGCCCTGGCCCACACGGCAGCCTCCCCATGGCAGGGGCTCACCCACGCCACACTGACTCAGCCGGCGGCGGCACCAGGCTGGTACTGGTCGTGTGCGGGGGCCCAGCTAGCAGGGCCTCTGCAGATGGGAGACGGGGCCTCGCCCGTGAGACAGACTGAGAACGGGACGTCCGCCCACTGGAGCGGGGCTTCCCCATTGCAGCCACAGCAAGGGCGCCTCCCGGCAGCAGGGCAGGGACCTCCACCGGGGCTCACCTGGACCAGCCCAGACCTCCCCTCCCCTCCCCACCCAGTCGCCCCTCCTGCCTCTTCCAGTTCACATTCCAGTCACCAGAGTGGCCTCTTCCAAGTTCAGCCTCAGCATGGGCCCCCACCCCCACCCCTGCTGACAGCTCTGCCAGCTCTCCACTGCTCTGTGTAGACTCCCCTTCCAGGCAGCCCCCGGGCCTGCATGGGTTGAGTCTCTGGAACCCCTCACTCTGCATCCCACTGTGCCGGCTCAGTTTGGGGCCCACAAGGCTGATGGGACTGAGTCCCATGCTGAGACCCGATGCCCCATCCAGCTAACCCTTGGGGACCTGTGTGTGCCAGCCTCTGCCCTCCACTCCCTCCCAGGCCCCAGCAAGCCCAGGGACAGGGGCTGGCATGCAAGCACAGGCCCGGGGCCAGGCGATCCTAGAACCCCCACCGCCGTCCTCACAGAGCATCGGGCCACGTCCCCAAGTCTCCGACCCAAGGCCTCGCTCCTCACACGCCCAGGAGGCCGAGGACAGGGAGAGCCTCGCCTCCCACCAAGCAGCTCTGAGGGGCCACCGTGGTGGAAGAGGAGACAAGCCGGCTGAGCTGCAGACAGGAGGGTGGACAGTGGACAGGCAGCGTCCGTGCCCTGCAGCCCCTGCCCCGAGAATCCGGGATGGGGCTGCAGCGAGCACCCACGGCAGCACCCAGCCTGGCCACCTAGTCCACGGGGCCCCAGGCGGAAGGCAGGGATGGACAGACAGCCTCTCTCTTTGGCCTGGATGACCATGACCTCCATCTGAGCAGCACTGCCCGCCAGGAATGCCCCGCCAGCCCACTCTGTACAGACGACAGCCTCGACCTGCCAAGCTCAGATCTGGCCCCGGCCAGGCCCCAGCCAGCTCAGCACACCCTCCCCAAGACTGTCCCCTCGGTCGGCCACTGGGCAGGATGGCCACTGTCCACTCAGTCACCACCAGAACCTGCCATAGCTCTTCACTACACCTCCAAACTCCGGCCCATCCCAGAGGCGCGAGCAAGACCCCCAGCCCCCAGTGCTTCTGCCTCCTTTGCTCGGGCAGCCTGGGGCCAGTGTCTCTGCCCTCACAGTCCCTGGCCCAGTACCCCTTCCTGGCCCTCCCGGAATTGCCAGCGTCCACTTCTCCAGGTCCAAGCCCCAGGGCGGCCAAGGCCAGGGTGAGCGTGGGGGAGGGACCTGGGAACGCATGTTTCCACCACTCGCTCCTGCACTTGGGAGCATCTGCAAATAGCTGCCGTGAACTGTGAACGTGCGTTTCTGAATGCTCAGGGCGGGCAGGAAGGGGCAGGACCGGGGCCGTCCACTGAAAGACCAGTCAGGTGACCAGCACGCGCTCCCGGAGGCTGGGCCACGTGGAGGGGTCCCGGTGATTAGACCCCTATCCTGGGGGACTGGAGCTCGGAGAGACCCAGCTACTGGGATGGGGGCAGCACAGAGGCCCGGGGTAACAAGCCAGGCAGGCAGCAGCCTCCAGCTCTCTCTGGCCCCTGGAGAGAGTGGGGATGGCCCCGTGGCATGTGACAGGGAGAAGTGGGGACCCAGAAACATGCCTTCTAAGGCTTCAAACCCACCCCAATTCCCAAAACCTACAGGTAGTTCGTGGAGAGGCAACCCCACCAAGTGGGGACATGGGCTCAGTCCCTCCAGAGAACACACATGCCTTAGCACCTGGCCCCACAGGCACTCAGCTGTGCCCTGGACTCTCAGTTTTAGAAAGGACAGCAAAGCACAACCTTGCTGCAGAGTCTCGACAGCAACACCTTCACGCATCCAGACCGAGAAGACGGCAGATCCCGATGCAGAGGGACCCTGGGGACGGGGGGGGGAGCCCAGAGCCCACTCCAGAGGCTGAAACTCGTCCTGCACGGACTCCCGGGGGACAGCTCTGCTCAGAGCCTGTCAACTCCCCGTCACACACATGCCGCTGCAGACGAGTCCACGGGCATCAGCTGGAAAGAGCTGAGACTGGCAGCAAGAGATGACAGGAGGAGGCACTGCGAGAAGACTAAAAACCAAACCAACGCCCAGCAGCCAGGTACATTCTATGCAAGGGAACCAGAGACCCCACACGCGTCTGGTGCATGTAGCCTGAGCAGTGTCCCCCGTCACCACAGGGAACACAGTCAGCAAGCCGTGCGGGGCACTGAGAATGCCTGGCCCAGCCAGCAATGCCCATGGTGACCACTTGCCACACACACACACACACACGGGCCACAGCAACCAAAATGCACCCCTACAAACGCACACACACACACACACGTGCATGCACACATACATGCACTCCCAGCTGAGAACCAGCAAACGCAATGCTACGCATCCCCACCCCGTGTGTAAGACCACAGGGCAGGCATAACGGCCGGGACATTTTCTGTAAAAGGCAACTGGATATGATTTTAAATGTTCCGTCACATCAAAAGATGAGCTGACCTGGAAAATTCTCTTCCTGCCCCCATTTCACAGATACAAAAACCAAAGCCGAGAGCCGAAGAGGCCTGTCCACGGTCACGTGTGGGGGAGACCAGGGACATGGGCACAGCTCCCATGCTCGACAAAGAACTGCCAGAAAGATGTGAACCCCAGGCCCCACCGACACCTCCAGGCAGGAAGACAAGCCCCGATCTGTACCGCATGCCGAGTATTCAGCTGCAGGAGGAAGGGGCCTGCAAGAAACCTCAGGTTCACGGACGCAGACCTGGAGCGAGCCTTCGTGGTCACCCATCCGGGACAGCTGAGCAAGGATGGGGGAAGCTGAGCCCAGAGACTCCCAGCGCGGGCTCCAGGTTACCAGCAGGCCGGGGCTGGCCCCAGGACAAGCCTGCAGGGCAGGCACACCCTACATCCCTTAATTCCTGACAGAGCAGGACGCAGCAAAGGGCACGGTGGGGCAGGAGCTCCCAGTCAAGCCAGCATGGCACCCAGGGCCAGGGTTCCCGTTTCAGGTTCCAGCTCCCAGACCAAGTGGTTCCAGAGACTGCCCAGCGCAGCCTCACCTCGCGCCCACCACTGTGTACATGGCGCACGGGGGCCAGGCCACGGCCCCCACACAAAGACACAGGTGAGGGGCCCCAGAAGTTAAGGGTAAACGTTCACAAACTACAAAAGGATTTTAACAAGCCAGGAAGACAGCGGTGGTCCGAGCTCCCACCAGCTGGCCAGGTCTGGCTTGAGTCCTTCCCCTGAGCCACTGTGTGGCCCTGGGAAAGCCACTTCACAACTCTGAGCCTCAGTTTCCCCTGGAACCTGGACACAAAAGAGAGCGTCCCTCTAGGGATGTCTGCAAAGTAAGTGAGCCACCACACGGACCTTGGGCACAGGGCGAGCTCACATGGATGTCCGTGTAACCAAACCCAAGGGAACTGGAACGTGAGCCTCACAACGCGGTCGGACTGGACCTGCCAGGACCCCAGCCTCTCACCTCCCCGCAGAGAGGGGCGACCAGCCACCCTCAGGCCTCCTCCTCGCACACCCCGCACTCAGCCACCAGAAGCCGGAGCCAAGGCCCAGGGGCATCCGTGTGGGGCCACCTGTCCGTCGCAGGACAGCTCCAGGCAGCCCGTGCCTCCTGCAACTCCCTCACAGGGAGCCCAGGAGGACGGGCCGTGTCCACTGCACCCCTCCAGCTAGACAGGGCCCCCCGTCCGCAGCCTCGGTCTCCTCCTCTGCATGAGGAGCAGAGCAAGGCAAGGAGAAGAGCAGCCATTCTCCCTGCCCTGGAACCCGCTGCCCAGACAGCCAGGGCAGGCCAGTGCCCAGTGGTCCTGGCCTCAGGCTGCGGGGTCTGCCAGACCTGGGACCTCTGCCACAGCCATGCCCACGTGACCTCAGACAAATCACCTCCGTCTGCTCATCTTGGGGTGAGCAGCTGACAGAGGCAGCCTGGGAGAGCGATGGCAAGAATCAGGACACAAGCCAGAGGTCCTCAGCAGGGCCTACACCACACACGTGCTCAGCAGCCGTGGCAGGCGTTAGAGAGGTAAGCCCTCGGAGAGGGCCAGTGCCTGGCACCCGGCCTGGGCTCTCCTCACCGGGGCAGACGTGCCACGAGCTCCACACCCCATAGGCAAGATCGGGCACCCTCCCAGGTCATGCTGCCCCCGGGCCCACCAATCCCAGCCCTCACCTGCCAGCCACCTGCGGTCCCCCGCCCGCCAGGCCAGGCCACCTCCTGAAAGAGAGGCCAGGAGGTGCAGCCTCATGGCGAGTGCGGGAGAGAGGTCCCACCACGGCGGCGGCCCCATCAGCCCGCGGCCTGCCGGCTCGGGGTCCCACAGCCTCCGGTGATGCAGCGTGGCAGCTCAGGGAGCAGCAAAGCCCTGGGAGGGGAAGGAGGCCGGGGAGGACCGGTCTCTGCAAGGCAGCCGGGAGCTCGGCAGGAGCAATTGGTGCTCGTGCTGGCCCGGCGGCCAAGTTCCCCTTTCCCAGGGCCAGCCCGGCCCACCACCCGCACCCAGACACCTGTGACCACAGGCAGCTCCCATTGGCCGAAGTCAAGAGCTTCTTGGAAGAGGACAAGGACCCCGGTCTCGTTCCTCAATCTGAGCCTGCAGATGGTGCAGGAGACAAGGCCACCGCCTGGCCAGGGGTTGGGGCAGAGGGAACGAGCAAGGCTCACACAGTGGGCGGGCCTGAGCTCAAATCTGCTTCACTGCTGGCCAGCTGCCTGGCTGCCGGCTAGTTAGGTGACCAGGCGGAGCCTGCTTCCCCTGTCGGCGTGCTGGTGTGAAGATGGGGCAACGGGGCAGGCTCCTCATATGGTGCCAGCTGGCACACCCAGAAGTGCTCCATCACACAGAGGCATTGTGCCTGTCCTGGCCCAGCAGGGGTGAGGGCCGCCTGGGAGAAGCCCAAGTGGCCCTCATGGCAGCCACCTATCCCCACCCAGCCTCAGGTCCCCACCACACTGTCCCCCTGCTCCCCAGCAGGAGGCATCCTGCACACCCAGCCCTGGAGAGCCAAGAGTCTGGGCCCGGGAGAGGGTCCTGCAAGAGGTGGGACATGGAAGGCAGAGGCCCAGAGGCCGGGAGTCCAGGACAGAATGGGGTCACCGGACCAAAGAGGAATTCAGAGTGGGGCAGAACCTTGACTGCCGGGAGGCGAGGAGGAGCAACAAGGAGCCGGGGCCAGGGAAGCAGGGCCTGAGCAGGACTGCACAGCCGCGGGCGGGGCCCTGCCTCGGAGCGCGTCTGCAGGAAGCACGAAGGGAAGGAAGCTCTCACGGCTCCCAGCTGCCCTCCAGCCCCACAACGGGGTCATTCTTCCGGGGCACAAAACGCCTTTTGTGGCCCATCAACCAACGGCGCAGCCCAGGGCCGGTAGTGGAAGTGGGGGAGCTGGGGCCACAGCACAGCCTTCAGCCCCACCGGTCCCTGGCAGGCGAGTGGGGGTCCTCGGTCCTCAACCCCAGGAAGTCTGAGACCCCACCCACTCTGTCCACAGTGGGCTGCCCTGCCGAGGCTACAGGGGCCAAGGCTGCCCACACATGGTCTGCTGCCCATAGCCGATGCCGAGAACGGGCGGCCAAGACATGGCTCAGGGCCAGAGGAGCACGACGACTCTCTGGTGGTAGCCCCCACGCGTGCCCACCCTGTCCGAGAAGCCTTCTGCACTCCATGGTGGCTGTCGGTCACACTGGAGGCCAGAGGGCCATGGACCAAAGATGGGCAGGGCCTCACTTGAGGGCCCCGCTGCCCACTACTGCCCTGGCACCGTTGGCCACAGGCGAAACCAGGTGGTGTCCTCCTGCAGGACTCTCACAAAAGGACCAGGCTGACCAGGCTGACAGCCCGGCAGGAACCCTGCCTCGGTCCCTCCTCCCCTGCCCCGCCCAGTCACTCAGCACACCCCACACCCATCCACCAGTCTGCTCACCTTGCACTCTCCATCTGAAACCCAACTTATCGGGGGGCCCAGGCAGGTCCCTCCCCTCCAGGGGCCTCCCACCCCACCCCACCCCATGCTGACCATAAAGGTCCACACTCACAGGAACCCACTGAATTCCCGATTCCCCGACGTTCCCCAACAACGGGCTGTCCTGGTGCTCATGTGCCCACAGCCTGTGACAGCCCAACTCCATCCTCAGTCACAGGGGACCGGCATCACGGCTCGCTGCCCTCTGCACCCCGGCCCCACCACACAGAGCAGACACCCCAGGAATGTCTGCCCAGTTTGGGTGGGAGGATGACGAGGGCAGTGCCCAGGGGTTACACTGCCGAGGGGAGGGTCCCAGGACTCCTGGCTCTGGCAGCCACGGGAGACAAGATGGTAAAACATTTTCTGCGATTTCACTTGGTTTGACTTTGGGCCATGTGCACGTGTTACTATATTTTTATAACAATGACATAAACCGCCACTGCAGAGGCCTAACTTCAGCAAGACCCAGTCCCGAGGCTTCTGTCGCGCCTCCTCCGTGTGGGCCCGGCTCCCTCACGCTCTCCTCTTCACTTCGTCCAGCTCCCTGATCGTCTGGTTCACTGGCTCGTGGGGACCACACCTGGATAAGTTTGCCCTATGGACGGCGGCATGACGAGGTCCCGCCCAGAGCGAGGATCACAGCCCAGCCTACTCCACGCTCACGCAGCCCATTGAAGGCTTTATTCCCCAAAGGCAAGCCATGCCAACTCAGCTGTGGCTGGTGGTCAAGCGTGACCCCCAGATCCTCCTCAGCTACCTGAGGGCCTGGCCAGTCAGCCGAGAGCCTGTGCTCCCAGGGCGGGGTGGGGAGGTTCCCGTGAGGTCCTCTTGGCCTCACCCCACCGAATCAGCTCATTTGTGCCCAACAAGCCTCATTGCTTGAAAGCTCACTCTTGCCGTCTTTAGCGACCAGGTAGGAAAAGGTGCTCAGCGCCACCCACAGCTCACCCTCAGCCCCACGGGTGGCAGGAAGGGTCTGGGACTGCAGGGTCCCCTCTCAGAGCCAACACGGATTTACTTCCCAGCTCAGGAGGACTGAGAGAGCCCCGCTGACCAGGCACAGGGCCTGTCCCATCAGCTGGGTGGCCCCAGGGGTGGTGCAGCCTGGGCACACGTCCCTGCCATGGTCCACCTGTGTGCTGACACCTGGGGAGGCCTTGTGCAGAACTGGGTGCTCAAACGCCACCAGCCCCCACCAGCCGCGCACACTTGTGTGACGTGTGCAAGCACACAAGTCATATCTATGTGGGTCACACGGCCCAAGAGTCCAAGCAGCATGAGACCAGCCCTGCGTATGGCCAGGCGCCTCCCGGCCCTGCGGAGTCTCAGCCCCTAGGCCCTGCCCCAGGCAAGTGTGTCCAAAGGTGCTCAAACATCTAGCAAGCGCCAAGAACACGCAAGGCGCTGAGAAGGATCGCGAGCACAGTCTCAGCCCCTCTGGGTGGGCAGAAAAGGGGCGGGGGCTGCCCAGGAGTGGGCGGGACCGGCTTGGACGGTGCGCATCTCTTTCCGCCCAGCACTAAGCGACATCCTCAGTAGTGTGAGGTTGGCCATGGTGGGAGTGTCATCGCCACGGAAACTGGAAAACACCATGGACCAGACACTGGGGGTCCTCTCGAAGCCTCAGCTTCCCCCTCAGGTCACTGGACTGGGTTGTGCTCCCATGAACCCCCCAGACCTGCTGTTCCTTCCAAGCACAGGAGCCCCCTTCATCCAGTGCCCCACCTCTGGGCTGCCTCGCCAGTCCAGCAACGTCCAGGATGACAACCCAGGGTCACCCCTGCGGACGGGCCTGGGGCCGCCTTGTGCCGCCCTCTCCCGCCAGCTGCCCTGGACCTGCCCCAGCTCCTGGCTCCTGGGAGGCGCCTGGCCCCACGCAGCCCACTGCCCTCCCCAGGGCTCACCCTCCCCATCAAGGTGCTGAGGCCGGAGCCCGGGCCCTGGCAGAGCACCCCCACTCCCCGCCCCCAAACCTCAGCTTCCTTCCTCCCACGCATGGCTGGCCAGCAGCAAGGGAACGGCAGGGAGGGCCAGCGGTGGGCAGCGGCACTGGCCCCACCGGGGATGTGCAACCCCAGCGAGCTGCCCCCTCCCTCTCACTCATGTCCTGGGGGGTCCAGGAGGTTGGGGGGTCAGCACAGAGATCGAGGGCCACCATGAGGCAGCAGCTTCTCCCACACTCCAGGGTCTGTGGGCAGGAGCGAGGAGGCGAGGGGCCTCAGGGGGCCCTCTGACAACTGCACCTGACGGCAGCATGCACAGCTGTCCCTGTCACCACCCAAGCAGTCCCACCCGGGAGAAGCATCTGATGCCTCCTGTGTGCCCACACCCAGGAGGCACCACTTCACGAGACCTACTGTGCGCCAGGCCCGGACAGAGGCACTGCCTCCCTTCCAGTTGGCTGCCAAGCAGAGCACCCTGGGGAAGTCAGGGTCTAATTCAAGGTGAAGCCGCCCCTCAAAGTCCTGACCAGGGCCCCTCGCCCCCAAGGCTGCCAACGGTCAGCTGGCAAAAGCCCCACATTCACCTAGGCGTCTCCATCAATCACTCCCACCAAGACCAGCCCCCCTTCCCTCTCAGAGCAGCCCGTGGCCACAGTGGTGGAGGGTAGGCTGCCTCAGCGTCCAGCCCAGCCCAAGTGTCCGGCCCTCTGTAGTTTCTGTGGCCCTCAGCCCCCTCAGCCTAGCCCTGGCCCCCAGAGCAGGCACGGTCATTCCCTCTGGATCTTCCTGCCAGGGACACCTCCTCCAGGAAGCCCTCCCTGCCCCTGCAGAGTAGGAAGATGCAGACAGGGCCCCAGCCTCAAAAGACCCCTCAGAGCACTCAGCCCAGCCCCACAGGTGCAGTCAGGGCCCACCGCCCCAGACCGCAGGTCATCCCTGGACCCCAGCCCCCAGCCCAGGCTGGTCACCTCTCCCAGCCTCACTGCTTCAAAGCCTCTGCGGCCTCTGACCAGCCGCCCCCCTGCCCCAGACCTCCGTGACCAGCCCAGCCACATGCTCTCCCTCCTCAGTGGTGCCCACACTGGCCCCCGAAGGACAGGAGCTTTCCCGTTGCCAGAAGCAGCAGCTGGGGCTGAGAAGTGCCCTCAGCACCCCATGCACGGTGCCCGGGTCATAGATCCGAAAGGAGGCTCTGCTGGGCTCAGACTGGGTGCCATCAGACTCCGCCCTGCTCCACTCCCGCCCAGGGGAGCGCACAAACCTCCCGCGCCCCACAGTGGGGTGAACACACCCACATCCCCCCGCACCCCCAAAGGCCCACACACTCACACCCCTCCTGGGGCTCACCGTCTCAGCTGCCAAGTGGGCAGTGGTGTGCTGACCCTCAGCAGCAGGTGGGGCGGCTGCCGTCCTCACGACCCCCAGCTCTAAGCCCCCTGACCCCAGGACTGGCGGACCTGGAGCCCCCCGGAGGCCCCTCCCTTGGCCTCGCCCTCCAAACCGGGTACGAGGGGTCTGCAGAAGGGGCTCGGTGAGTCTCAGCAGCCAGTGTCACCCCTGGCCAGACAGGAGCAGGACCACGGGGCCGGCAGGCGAGGGGCACGGGCACGGGCGGGCAGGGGCCAGCCTGGAGGCGTGTGGGACTCCCACACTGCCTCGTCTGCTGCCTGGACACCCAGGGACATCGACCCACCAACCGCAGCGCCTAGACTCCGTCCATCTGCTCTCCTGCCCTCCCCTCCCCACTCCCGATGGGCTTTCTGCCCCCATGAAAGGCGAAGCAGCCTCTGCTCCTGTGGAGCCCTGACCCGGGAGGCGCCCGGGCCTCAGGCAGGAGAGCCTGGGGGAGGCTGGGTCTTGGAGCCCCTGATCCCTGATCTGGCCCCATCCCAGTTCCCCCGGAGGCCAAGGGCAGGCACCCACCCCAGCCGGCTGCCCCGTCCCCATGCTGCGGCGGGTTCCCATGCCAAGCCGGCGGCATGCCTCAGCACGTCGACCCGCAGCAGGGCCCTGCCGCCCCCACCCCCAGCCTCGGCATGACTCACAGGGCTGGCACGTCGCCTTCGGCCCCACTGGGCGGCCGCCCTGAACACACACACCTGCCCAGACTTGAAGCCGGCGGACGGCAGGGCAGGCCTGGGATCCGGGTGTCCCCAGTGTTGTCGGGCCAGCCAGGCCCTGCGCTGCAGAGGGGCTCCCGGGAGGGGCCCAGGAAGGTCACAGTCGGGCAGGTGGCCCAGGAAACGCAGCCCCTGCAGGGCTGGGCCCCAACCCTGATGGCCCCAAAGGCCCAGGAGCTCAGATCAGGCCTGCCTCCTTGAGTCACCTAGCCCAGACGCCAGCAAGGTGACCAACCGGGGAGGGCGCTGGGCCCTCCAAAGGCCTGCGGCCACTGCCCCTCCCCATGTGAGGCTGAGCTTCACCCAGGAAGGCCAGAGAGGACAGCAGGCCCCAGGCCCCTACAGGCCACAGGCCTCTGGGTCCCAGGCTCTGGCCCGGGCCACGTGGGGAAGTCCACTGTGAGGAGGGGCTCGGCCAGGCCTTGCTCCTGCTCAGGCCAGGCCTGAGGTCTCAGCTGTCAATCAGGAGGGTCCTGTCACCTCCTGGGAAGAAGGGGGCCGAGAAGGGGTGACACACAGGAGGACAAGGCCCTGCCAGTGGTCAGGGGAGCCTGGGAGACACCTCCCAGGGGGTAGCCACACCTCAGCTCAAAGGGTCAGAGTGGGCCTCTGACACAGAAGGGCCCCCAGGCCACTGGGCGGCGACGTCCACTGTCCCGACCCACCACTCCGGGGCAGCACCCTTCTCAGACACCCCATCTTGGCCCCTCCTGACCACAGCCAGGGAGCAAGGCAGGCCCGTCCCAGCATCTCCCCAAGAGCCCACAGTGCTGGGCACCCACCTCAGGGCAGCCTGCGCCCCTGCCCTCAGGGGGCCCTCAGGAAGTGGGGAGAGAGCCTGGAGGGCAGGGCCTCACCTGGTACAGGTGAGTAGATACAGGAGAGGGAACAGCATGACGTCCAGTCTTGCTGCACAGAGGAGGGGTGCGGGGGAGGGCCGAGGAGGTGGGAGGGGCCCAGGATCTGGCCCGGATCCCAGGAGCTGTGTCAGCAGGAAAGTGACCCCACCCGGCAGTAACTGCATTTACTGACTGACTGGCAGACAGCTGGCAGCACAGGCCCCACCCCCACCCCTACTGGAGGGAGGGCAAGGGGCTGGTGGCCCCCCAAAGACAGAAGCAGGCCTCTCTTCTGGGCACAGGATGGAGCAGGACAGTCCGACTCAAGGAAATCAGACCACGTCCCAGCCACGGGCAGCCTGACCTCGGCCCTGCGCCCAGCTCGAGGGGCTTGCACAGGTGTGAGCACACGTGCCAGGAGGGCCGCCTGGGGCCAGGGCCTCCCCTGGACTCCCTCCCGGAGGCAGATGGACGCTGGTCAGGCCGGGGTGGCCCCGGGACCCAGAGCCCACAGTGTGTGGGGAACCACGTCCCTCGGCACACCGGCTCCAGAGTGGGGAGATGGCGGGCGGGCACGTGGCCCTGGGCTCCTGGCCCTCTGGCTGCGCCGGAGCCATGACAGAGCCTGTGAGCCCCAGCCCTGCGTTGGCTGAGGACACGAAGAGGGCCGCCAGCCCACACCTGCTCCGAGGCACTGCCACAGTCCAGCTGGGCATCAACCTCCCGCCAGAGGACACCTCACTGGGGACAGGGTCCAGGGCCTGCTCTCCGGGTGCCCCAGAGCCCGGCTCCGAGCAAATAAGCCAGCCAGCATCCTCACCTCCCTCCAGGCCACGTCTTCTCCCTGCTCCGCCTTCCAGAGACAGGGCAGTGCAGCCCCTCAGGAGGCAAGGGCTAGGACCCCACCCACAGGCGAGGGGCTGGGGTCTCGGCGCAGGGCCCTGAGCACAACCAGCTCACGGCAACCCCCGCAGGTGGCCCAGCTCTGACGCAGCCCCAGCCGATGGAGGACACAGCCCTCTGCTCGTGATGACAGCACCGGTCCCACAGCGGGCCCCTGCAGCGGCCAGCACCCTTGGCCCCATGCTCTGCCGGCCCCTCCCTGGCCTTGCCCAGGACTCGTGGCAGCTGCCAGCCTCCTGCTGCACATGCTCCTGACCCCAAACATGGTGAGCGTGAAGCCTATTCGCCACCCACGGCATTGCCGTCCACTGCGCGGCCACCATCCCGGAGGACAGCGCGGAGGCTGGACCACGGGCTGCAACCCCTCTGACGGTCAGGCACCTCCTGGCCCTGCCAGCTGGCTTTTCCCAGCCCCGCGAGGCCCAGTGGAGCCGGGGTCTCACTCGGCACCCCTCCGCTCCCCTCCCCATCACCCCTCACCGAACCTGCGGGGCGGGACAGGCTCGTGGGGACACGAGCGGGGCTGGGCAGCAGCAGGCTGTGGCCGACCAAAACACGCACAGAGGATTAACACCAGGGGAGAGTCAGCCTCTGGGAGGACGACTTTACGTCTCTGGAGGAACAGGGTGCTCCCCCTTCCCCCTAAAATCCAACACGGGGTCAGACGGCGTCTTCGCCCCAGTCCCACCAAGCACTCAACACCCGGGCCTTCGTCCCGCCACTGATGAAACCGGGGGTCAGGCTCCCCACGGGCACAACAAGGATGCGAAGTGCCAAGGCGGAAGCCGGGAAAGCCACCCCCTCCGGACGTGCTCCCCTCGTGGCGGCCGCTCCTGGCTACGATCTTCGAGAAGGGAGCATGGGACAGCAGCCACAGGGCGCCAGTCCTGCTGGCCCCAGGCCAGCGACACGCACCGATGAATTAACAGGCCATTCACATGGTGAACTTGACACAGAGCAGCATCCTGCCTCGTAGGACGAAACAAGGACACGGACACACCTCGCAGGCCACGGCTTCGGGAGAATCGGCCGCTGAAGAGAAGGCCCTGCCACTCCTGTTCCCATGAGGGCCAAGAAGAAACAAAGGGCCATGGCGACACAAGTCCGGACAGAGGGGACCTGCGGTTGACTGTGACTGGGGCTCTCCCCGGAGCTGAGCACGGCTGGTGCTGAGCTCACCACGAGCGCCTTCCGTCTCGGAGCATGGGGCCAGCTCTGACAGGGCCTGCCCACAGCGAGAGCATAATAGGGCCCTGCATGCTCTGGGCCTCCACCTGATGGCCCTGGAGTGAGTGGGGCCGGGCAGCCCCAGGGCCACCTGCTCCATGGTCAGGTGGTCACAGGGACAGGCCATCACGCCTGCACAAGGTGACTCAGGGAGGGGAGCCAGCTCAGCCCATCAGGGACCCGATGACCACCACTAACTACCCACACTGCCTGGGGGCCCCAGGAAGGGTGGGTGGGGCTGCCTAGGTCCCACAGCTCAGAAGCAGCAAGTCTGGGGTTCCCTTCCAGACCGGATCCCAGATGCCAAACCAGACTGGCCAGGGTCCCTGCTCCCAGTGCCAGGCCCTCACTCGGCTCCCCCCAGGCCACGGGCCACAGAGCCACCAGGAGGACCCGCATAGCTCAGGTCAGGAGCAGCAGCAGGGGGCCTCCCCAAGACGAGGGAGGGTGTGGGGCCAGGATACACAGACCATGCGCTGCCCGGTCGGCCAGCCACAGGGACGTGAACGTGTCTTGCACGGGCCCATGCCAGCCCTCCACGGCCCAGGGACCCCAGTGCCCCAGGCCCTCCCGGCGGCCCCTGGCCTCCCAGGGATCCACAGCCCACACAGACCCCGCCAGCTTCTCAGAGCCCAGAACCCTCGCTGGACTCAGGTGCAGAGAGCCAGGCAGGTCCCTCCCCAGGCCCTGCACCAATGGCGGGAGAAGGCGCCTGCCCAACACCCCGATGTCCACCCGCCAGTGCCAGCCGGGGAGGGGCGCGGCGTATCCAGATCATCCTCAACACGAGGGACCCTGCGCCGGGCACTTTGCAACACGGACCTCATTCAGCTGTTTGAAAAACCCTACAAGCATTGCTGTCTTTTTGCAGAAGGGAAAATGAGGCTCAGAGACACAAAGTTCAACCTGCCCAAGGCCACTCAGCTGGTCAGTGGCGCGTGAGACCGGGACCCAAGGCTGCTGCCTGGGCACAAGGAACAGCAGGGCAGGGCAGGGGTGCAGCCATGGACGGGGAGCGAACGGAGTGGGGCTGATGTCAGGGGCACAGAGACCACTCAGGCAGGCGTCGCACAGACACACGGACATCAGCACACGCACAGCCTGCTTGAGACCCAGAAGCCCCTCCAATCCCCCAACCCAGGCCACATCCGCAGGGTGGTCAGCACTGCTCGAGGCGCAGAAGGGCTGTGACAGGAGCAGGACCCTGGGTCGCAGGGCCCAAGTCCCCAGGAACACGCTGGTTCGCTCCTCTGCCGGCCTCAAGGAGGCATGGCCAGCCCCGGCAAGAGGTCAACTTCTCCCTCCCCAAAAACGGGGGGACCCTTCCTACAGGAGATCCCAACTTCAACGGAAACCGAAAACCTGTATTCCGTTTTGTTTATAAAATAAGAGGCTGTCATCGGGATACCCGTGCGGAGGAGGGCCAGGCGCGGCACTGCCATGGGTGGGGGGAAGGTGCACGGTGGGGGTCTTTGACTCCCCTCGTTTGGCAGGGGTAACGGAGTCTCAGGGTGGCTGGTTTTCAGCTTTTTTGGGGGGAGGCTATCTTACAGAACCTCAGCATCTCCCTCATCGGCCATGTGCACCAATGTTCCCCCAGAAGCGCTCTCCAAGCCAAAGGTGGATTCGACCTCCTCCAGCCCCAGCCCCGCGGAGCCCTCCACCTCCCAGCTGAGCTGGACGGAGCCCCAGCAAGGCCGTCAGGAGCTCCCTGCCCAGCCCTGCGACCCGGCCCCCGCCCGGCTGTAAGATGAGCCAGCTCACCCAGCATCGCTGGCCCGACTAACACCAGCCCGTGCGTCCGCACGGCCCCTGGGCTGACCCCGGGATGAACCGGGCTTTGCGCTGGGCTGGGGCCTGCCTGGAAGGCTCCGCCAGCCGCCTAGACCCAGCTTCCCGCGGCGTCCCGACCCCGGAGCTCCAGACGAGCCGAGGGCCACGGTGGGGGGTCCCTCAGCCGCCTGCCAAGAACGCAGCACTCACCTCCCAGCCCCTGACCGGGCAGCCGAGCGCCCAGACCACTGCGATTCTAGACACAGGAAGGTCTCCTGGGGGCCCAGGCCCAACCACGACCACAGCGGCCACCGCCCGCCCTCCTCCTCGCCCGCCCTGAGGCTCCCGGCCCTCTCCACGCTGCCCCATGTTCTCTGGGCCTGTCCACTCTCCCCCTAGCCTTGGGAACCGGGTCATTTCCAGGAACACACCAGCTCTCTCGCCTGTAGGCGTGGACATGCTGTTCCCTGGGCCCAAAACTCCCCCATGTGTCTCCTGGCTCACTCCAACCCAGGCTCAGTTTAAATGACACCCCCTCCAGGAAGCCCTCCTGATCCTCCTGGGCAGGGTAGGGGCCTCTTCCACTATGTACCCCGAGAACACTCACCAAGCCGCAGGGCGCCCCCAGCCCACTCGTGTGAGGCTGCCAATGTCTGTGGGCTCCTGAGGGCAGGAACCATAACTGGTTCACTGAGCATCCCCGGGGCCTGGCACACAGCAGATGCCAAATAAAGACTTACTAAAGGGATGGATGGGGTGGGGACAGGAGAGCCAGTAACGGGTGAATGCAGGCTGAGTACAGGTGAGCACAGGGTTCACCACAGCCCTTAAGAAGCAGCTGAGCAAGCGCCAAGTTTCAAAGAGACCCCAAGGCACTGACAAGCTGTGCAACCCCAAGCAGGTTAAGCAACCTCTCTGAGCCCTTACTTCTTCTTCTGCAAAGAGATGTCACATACGAAGGAAGTGGCTAGGAGGCAGTGGAAGTGGACAAGTGACCATGAAGCTGGCCTTTCACATCCGTCCCCACAGGTGGTGAGGTACAGGTGGCCCAGAGCTAGCAGACCTGGGTTCAAGTCCTGGCTGCACGACTTACACCTGGGTGGGGCCTCGGGCATCTGACTGAACTCCTCTGGGTCTCAGTCCTTGTCCTCAGAAAGGGGACGGTGCCCTCGGCTTCGCCTCCCTTCACACGTCACACACAGCACTCACCAGGGGGACAGCTATGCCCCACTGCCTCCTGTGCCAGGAGTAGACAGACAAACAAGGCTGGGCCCTGCCCAGGGACTCCCACACCAGAATCAGACAGAGAGATGGCCTTCTCCAGGATCCCAAAGGGACCGGTCAGTCAGTGACACAGCGCAAGGCGGAGGGTACTCTGTCCTGGGGTAGACATCAAGGAGGGCTTCCTGCAAGAGGCACCACATGCCTCCCTCCAGCTATGACACGGTAGACTCCCACAGCCCCCAAACCAACCCCCAGGCACTCTGTCCTCAGTTGGGAGATGGGACAGACCGACATACACGCCACCCCGAGGGCAGCCACCCCAGCCATGGGCCCACGAGGACGGAAGACAGAGGCAGGAGCCCTGGCACCAGGAGGCGCAGGGTCCAAGGCCAGCCCCCCGTCCGGGCCAAGGCCTGCAGTGTTCTCATCTGGAAAATGGGCTAATAAACCCTCGAGACAGGGCCGCTGTAGGATAACTGGGCGAGCGGAGCGTGGGCGGCTGCGGTGGGCAGGCCCAGACACGGGCCCCGGCACACGGCAGGCGCTTACAACCGGGAGCCTCTGTGGGGGTCACCTCTCTTCCCATTTCTGTCACCCCGGCCCGAGTGACGGTGCTCAGCACCACTGGCTGGAACCCACACAGTCCCCCCACCGCGACCCCTGAAACCCCCACCTCACTGCACCGGCCCCTGCTGGGTAGCCGCCTCGCTGTGTGGCCCAGCCCCAGCCCCTCACCCTCTCTGGGCGCCCACTTCCTCATCCATGAGAGACTGGTCTCCAGCCCCTCCCTCGCTGACAGGCGACAGGCAGACGCCGAAGTGGGGGCGAGGCCTGACCGCAGGCTCCAAGAACCCAGGCCCCACCCACAGGGGCCCTGGCAGGGGTCTGCAGCAGCGCCTCACTGGGGAGGGCAGTCCTGAGCCCCTCTCCTCCTCCCCTTCACCCGAAAGCCAGACTCCAGAAGCATCTTCAACCAGCTCCACGCCCAGGCTGCTAGAGTCCCCTCAGGGATCAGAGAGCCTGGGCTGCTTGTCTGAGGTTGCACAGCTCCGAGTGGCAGAACGGGGCGCCCTCGAGGGTGTACTTTACCAGTGTACCATCGCCCCCTAGTCTGAACCTCGGAGAGTGGCCTTCACCATCCAGTAAACTGGACACCGGTGCCCTGTCTCCTGCTTAGTATCCCCAGCAGGTCACTTGGCCTCTCGGAGCCCCGGGTTCCTCCTCTGAACACTGAGCATGAGAACGCCCAGCCCAGAAGGCCACGAGAACGCACGATGCCCCAAAGCCGAGTGCCCGGTGCAGGCGGATGAGCGATGAATGTGCAGCCCCCTGGCCAGTCTGCCCACTGCAGGGCAGGCCCGGGAGCCAGGCCTACCCCGGCCAAAGGGAGAGAGGCACCAGCCAGTGTGGCCCAAGGCTCCCCCTTACCGCCCTCTCCTCTCCTCCGGCCAGGCCCTCGGAGGGCACAGGGCCTGGGACCCTTGGCTGCCCCTGTCCACGATCCGGCTGCAGTATGCCCACCCAACTGGCAAGCGTCCTCACCTGCCTCCGCCTCACCCCCTTCCTTCCGGCCCCGAGGGCAGCAGTGGCTTGGGTGCAAATCCGGCCATACTCTGAAGCCGCCTGACCTCGTAAGACGGGTAGGTCACAGGACCACGTGGGCCCAGAGTAATGTCACCCTGCCCCAACGTCACGACCTCAGCCAGCACCCTGGGCAGCCGTGGGAGGGACGCCTCATCTCCCCACAGGGCAGCCGGGCACACGGAGAGGGAGGTGCAGGCGGGGCCTGGCCCCCAGGCTCTGACACCCGGTCCTGTGACAGGTTGGCAGGATGTTGGGAAACCCACGAGCACGCATTTCGACACCGCCGGCCGCGTCAGCGACGGGTTTCGACACGCGGCAGCACCCGGGCAAGGGCCACTGCCATCGTGTGTGCTGCCCGCCCGCCTGCCACGTGGGGAGAGGCCAGCCTGGGCACAGCACCCCCAGCCCCTCAGCCCCCAGCCTGCAGACGGCCCTCGTCCCCAGAGCATGGAGACAAGCGTGGGGCCCCCTTGAGGGGCAAAGGCCACCCGCAGCCTGCTTCCCACAGCCCGGGCCCGGCTGCAGGCTGCAGGCTCCAGGACCAGCGGGGACCGCCCTGCGTGAGCCTCCGTGCACAGCTGTGCACCAGGACGAGGTCCTCCGCGGACCAGACTGGTCGGCCGGGGCGAAGTTGGGGAGAGGGTATTCTGGAAAGAGAAAGTGCCCACGGGGCAGCCCTCCTGCCCGGCACCGGGAGGCGCGGTAAGTGGCAAGCCCCCCAGGCCCAGGCTGCCCCCTCGTGGTCGTCCCCACGGCAGCCAGCCGGGCAGAGCTGGCACACCCACCCCTCCCAGGCCAGCTGAGCCCAGGGGGCTGCTTGTGGCCTGCATGCCTTCCCTGACTTTTAACCAAAAACAAGACTGGGGCCGGGGACGGCCACTGCCACTCAAGGCCACCTTGTGCTCCAGGGACAAGGTCCCACTGATCATGACAGCAGCCCCAGCCCACAGAGGAGGAAACCAAGGCCCAAGAAGGGCCAGCGACTCGCCCCAGGGCACACCTCGAGGACACCCTTGGGTGGGGGCAGACGACTCTCCTTACTGTCCCCACATCAGGAGACCAAGGGGCACTCTGGCTGCATCCCAGGGAGTCAGGCAATGGGGTGCCCCCTCCCGCCGTGCCCACCAGCCCTGGAGCCCTGCCCCCAGCATCCCACCAGGTCTGCAAACCCAGCAAGATTCCGGAACCTCAGAGGACTTTGCTTGGCACGCTGGGTGCTGTGAACACCCAGCCCATCCGTTCGGGAGACTCGATTTGGGGATCTGGTGTGAGCTCACACATGGAGTGCCTGTGCACGCACACGTGTATGTCTGTGACTGCATAAACGCGTGTAAGGTTTCAGGTTAAAATGGGCCTTAAACCGGGAGGAGGGGGTATCCCAACTCAGCCTCGCCCCCACGCCTCCAAACCACGAGGCTGACGGAGACGGCAGGGCAGCTTCGGGACAGCTGAGAAGGGACGGTCCCGAGGTCACTCAGCCAGAGAGGGACTCAGCCACCCCAGGCTGGACCTCGAACTCAGGCCTGCGACGCCCAAACCCAGGGAGCACCCTGGGCGGGGCCAGGCGCATGGGACGCTCACAGGGAGGGGGCCCAAAAAGGCCCTCAGAGGTGTGGCAGTCATCGCCCATCACACTAAGACAACACACACACACGTGTGCACCACCCACAGAAGGACACGCCTGACTGCTCACCTAAAGCAAGACAGCCAGCTCTCCAGAACCTTCTGCTGCTCGGGCTTTTTCACCCCACAGGGTGCATCTCTACCGCAGCAAAGCGCAGGGAGGCCCCATGGCGGAGGCTGCCTGGCCCTGGGGAGGGAGACCCCAGGCCCTCGGGGGCGCCCTCACCAGGGCCCTGGGACAGCAGGAGCAAGAGCAGCGCCATTCTTCCCGGAGCGGCTGCGCCTCCTTCTGGAGCCGGGTCACGCCCGTCCAGCCCTGAGCGGTCTCTGCTGAGCCCCTGGGGTCCCGGGGGAGTGGGAGCCAGGAGCTGGCTGGTGGGCACACGTGGGCGCCTCCCCCTACACCAGGAGAGGGCTCTCCAGGGACAGGGGCTCGTGGAGCCAAGGCCCAGAAAGAGATGTTGTTCTAAGGCCACCGCCCCACCTGCTTATCTCAGGCAGGTGAAGATGGAGGGAACAAGCACGCAGCAACTCTAGAGTGAGAAGAAAGATTCAACAGGGGCCGCTGTTCCCCCAGCTGAGGGCCTGGGGCTCCCTCACGCCCGGGACCCCTTGGCTCAAGCCAGGAAGACCCCCTACCCTCGCCCTTCTGACAGTCGAATCGAGAGTCCCAAGGGCGCTGAGGAGATGCCAGGCCCACACCCGCTGCAGCCAGGCTCGCGGGCACACGGATGCCAGGGGCCCTTTCCGGGCAGCCCCGGCCTGGAGCAGAGCCACACAGGCTGGCACCTCCAAGGAGGGCCGAGCGGGCTGCAAAAGGAACAGGGCGGTGTTTGTTTAATAACAAATTACCCCGAGCAGGTGGGGCGCGCCTTATCGGCGAGGATCTCCAGCGGGCCGATCCCATCGACTGAAGTCAGGGAACCCTGGGAACCATTAGCTTAATGAGCAGTTCCTGTGGGGTCAGCAAAACGGCTGGCTGAGCCGGAGCCCGGGAACTAGGCTGGCAGCCGGAGCCAGGCTGGGCGGGTCCTCGGGCGAGGCCCATTGAGGGAGAGGAACCCGGAGGTGCCAAGGTGTCGCCACAGGACAGCACAGGCTTCACCCCTCGCAGCTCTCCACCTGCGGGCACGTCTCTGGGCCCCCACGTGCCCACTGCACAGGTGGGCAAGTTGAGGTCTGGGAGGCGGCCCTCAAGGCCAACTGAATACCCAGGGCACACCTCAGAGGCCCACCGCACCCTCCCCTCCCCGGCGCGGCCCTAACAGCTTGGCAAAGGGGCTAACAGCCGCCTGGGTTCACGTCCCGTCTCCAGGCGGCTGGTTCCTTGACTGCTCTACGCCATGCGCCCACCAAGGCCCGAGACCACTGCCCAGCTGCCCCCTCCAAGGAGCACAGCATCCAAAGCCACACAGGAGCTGGCATTTAGGGGGCAGGGGGCAGTCCCTGGTCCCAGGCTGCTGCATGGCCTTGGGCGAGGGATCCACCTCTCTGGGCCTCAGGTCCCCACAGCATGTGGACAGTCCCTCTGGGCCCTTCAGAGCCTGACACCGTATTTCCAGGTGCACCTTCTGGAAGCAGGAAAACCAGGCAGCTGGAGACAGATTCCCCAGCCCCACCCGGCTCCTCCTGAGGAGGCCCAAGCCCATTGGTGGGAGGAGGCTTCTCCCCACCCTCCCACTGCTGGGCCCTGCCACAATGGCCCCAGGCCGGCCTCATGCAGCCCATGGGGGCTCAGGGCCGGGGGCAGCTGCGGCTGGTGCTGGGGAGGGGGCTGCTTCCACTTCCTCTGGGAGCCCGCCACGGCCGGGCGGCCCTGTCCTGACACCGAGGTAACAGGTTCCAGATGTGTGGCCAGGGGAAGACAGGAGCAGCCCGCACCCTGCTGAGGAAGCCGGAGACGGCCTGATAATGTGGAATTCCTGAGCCCGTGCCAAGGCCCAGGGACCCGCGCGGGGGCGGCGAGCAGTGCTCAGAGAGGAGGGGCCACTGCCCATGCCCATGCGTGTGCCGGAGACCACCCAGGCAGCAACGATGCTGGGGACACCCCGAGGACCACAGTCCCTGCCCTGGCCGCCTCCCCGCCGGGGCCCCGGCATCTCGGAGCCTCAGTCTCCCATCTGTGACCGGGCACAGCAGCTCCTCCAAGGCTGCTGCTGCTGCACGCAGGGCCTGGTCTGAGAGACGCTGACCAGTGGCTACGGCACCCTGCAGAAAGGAAGAGGTGCGAGCAGGCGCCAAACAAGATCCCAGTCATAAGGCTCCCACCAAGTCAGAGCGACTCTCCCAGAGGCCGCTCGCCGGACGCCCGACCCCCAACCGACAAGCTCATGCCAAGGGGCCAGCTTCATCACTGCCGGGTGTTTGTGTGCGCCTCCCCCCCCAGCCAAGCCCCCCAGCGTGGGACCTCTCCCGGGAGGGACGGATGATAGGGTGGGGGCTCTGGTGAATGGAGGGGGTATTTGGGGGGGTTCTTTCTGCCCAACGTGTCTTCCCTTCCATCAGTGGAACATTCCAAGTGTGCCTCCATGAGTCCACCGGGCCCCTCGGAGGTACCCCTGGCCACGGTTTACAGCCACCAAGGACACACATGAAACCGGTCCAGCTGTCCCTTCCCAAGCCCACTGAGGGACAGCCAGGGCCTCAGTCCACACAAACACACACACACCCCCAGCACAAGCCCCTGGGCCCGGCATTCCACCTCATCCAGCCAGCACAGCTAAGGCTGGAGGGAAGAGAGCTGGGCCTGGCCACACAAAGCACCAGGGCACACCGTCCACACTGAGGCTACACGGGCAAACCCAGAGATGAGCCAGGAACACTTGGGGCTCACGATGGAACGTGGGGTGCAGCTGATTCTCTTGGGAGCAGATGTACCAGCCCAATTCGTCCACGGTGGCAGGGTCGGCCCGTGCTCCAAGCACATGGGGGCCCCTGGACCCAAATGCCTCCTTGGCTCAGCCACTTGGGCACCACTGCCCGCCAGGGGAAACAGCAGACGGGGCAGAGGGGTTTCAGCCAGACACTGGCAGGCTATTAGGGCGTGATCCTGAGTCTCCATCTCTCCATCTTTAAAACGGGGTTCTCGGGAGGACCCTGCGAGAGGGTGCACGTCGGGTGCTCTCCGAGGCCTGGTGCGCGGTCATCCTGATCAGCGCTGCCTCTGCCCCAAGAGCTGAGCGGGCCCCGCCTCCTCCCTCCCCACATCAGGACCACGGCTACAGTCCCCACCCAAAACTTCCCAGCCTTTAGCAGATGCTGGGGGGCGGCCCCCGCGTGCAGAGTGACCTTGGACAGGGAACAGCCCTCTCCAGCCTCAGTTTCCTCATCTGTAAGAGGGAGGGTGGGTGGGAGGGGGAGGGATCAGACATCCTCATCTATAATCTTCAAAAAGCAGGAATGACACGCCAGGGCCACAAGGCCAGGCCCAGCCTTGGACACTTGGAGCCCATACTCCCGGCTCCTCCCCAAGTCACCAAAGCAGGGGCCCAGCTGAGTCCCAGACAGTCCAAGCACCAGCAAAGGCAGGGCTGGGCCGAGCACGGCCCTACAGATGGTCTCGAACTCCCAGTGCACCCCACGCTGCCACCTCTCTCCCCTGCCCAGCAGAGCCCAGCCTGGGCGGGGGGCGGGGACCAAGCTCAGAGGCTGCTCCCCCTCTAGCCACACCTCCAGCAAGAAGCTGCCCAGACGGCCTCCATGG
This sequence comes from Equus asinus, assembly GCF_041296235.1. Lineage (NCBI taxonomy): Eukaryota > Metazoa > Chordata > Mammalia > Perissodactyla > Equidae > Equus > Equus asinus. Next base: position 12,666,376 of record NC_091799.1, read on the forward strand.
CCAGGAGGGCAGGGCAGTGCCCCAGTCGGAATCTTGACCTGACTTGTCTGAGCCTCCGTTTCCAAACTGTAAACTGCCCCTCGGGCTGCTGGGACATGTGAAGGGACCGTGCTCGTGACAGGTGGGCACCCAGAGGAGCTGCTGTCATTACTGTCGCCAAAGACATCAACCCCAGGCCCTTCCCAGAGCCTCTCGGCAGGTCAGCTGGCCCGTGCTCCCCGGGGCAGGGGTCGCATAATACGCAGGGACCCCCAGCGCCCACACAGGGGACACTCACCCGTCCTTTCGGCCCGCCCGGATGCACAGGTTCCCGCCTCACAGCTTCTGAATGCCTGGACTTCAAGCAGGATGCTGTGGACCTCAGCCCAGTGGGAAAACGTCTTCACTCAGTGTGAGATTTAGGGAAAAAAGATCAGTCACAGCAGCCCACCACCGCAGTAGAAGAGTCTAGAAAATCGGGCAGGAGGAGGGGCAGGGGGAGGTGCGGGCGAGGCCTGTGTTCCCGTAACCACACTGGCAGCGCAAACTGCCCTCTCTCTTAACTTGTCCTTTCTTCCAGCTGCAAACTTCTCCGGCCAAGCTTTCCCCTGGAACCGCTGAAACAAGTGGAAGTGAAAAAACGTCGGGAGCGGAGCTTTCCGCAAAAGGCACCATGAACGCGCCTACCCCAAACTCACCCTGTGCCCGCTGCTGAGCCTCCCAGCGCCCAACGACCAGCAGGAAAGCAGGCACTGCCCCGAAGATGTCCTCGCCACGGCCACTGCACACGACCCTCTGCCGACGACCCTCTGCCCACGCCCACCATCCAGGCCTTTGGAAACGGTGCCAGCAAGTCGCAGAAACCAACAGCGGCAGCCAGCCCCACGGAGACAAGGCCCCGGCAGGGGCGAGGGGTGCCAGCAGAGCGGCCTGCGGAGTCCGCCCCGGGCCCATTAGGGCTGGCGCTTAGATGGGAAACCAGCGAGGTGTGAAATTAGTTGGTCCTCGCAATGGACGCCTGCCACGTCTCCCCTCCTGCACGGAAGGGCTGGGCACAGGGGGCCCGGCCTCCGCTCCCCAGTGGGGGATGGTGGGGTGCCTCCGAGCAGCCCTGCACCACCCCGCAAGCTGTGCGGAGACAGAGGGCAATGAGGCCCCGCTGCCCCTCCCTGCAGCCATCACTTTGGTTATAACCACCACCAGACAGGACCCCCAGGAGGGTCGCCATCCACAGGCAGAGAGCACTGCAGGAACTGAGCGCCCAGCACCCCCAGGAGGGTGAGGGGACCACCGCCGAAGCTCCTGGGCTTGGGTCAGGGGTAAGGGGGTGGGAGGCAGGGGCGCCAGCTTCTCGGCCATCCGCATCCTCCTCTCACCAAGGACAGCAAGGATTTGCCCAGACTGGGGCTCACAGCGGGGGAGGGGCACAATGGCCACGACAGTGGACGCTCCAGACTGGAATGAAAGTGGCGTGGGAGTGAGGCTGGATGCAGGCTCAGGCGTGGGGAAAGCCCCCTCCTCGCCCCGAGCCCCGCCAACCTGGTTCAGCCACCAACACGGGCATTTACCCCGCCAGGAGCCAGGCTCGGCCGTGCGGGGACGGAGGCACAGCGGTGGGGCTCGGCTCCAACACAGATGCTGAGTCTCACTCCTGCTCAGCCTCCTCTCTCTCCTGCTCAAAGGAAATGATGGCGTGCACCTCCACGCCCACCCAGTGCCCAGCTCGGGTAAAAGCTTGGGAAGCCACCAGGGGAGAGAAGCGGCCCAGCTCCTGGAGGCGGCTCTGCTACTGAGGAACACCGTCGTTTATTCACTCAGTGCACCCCGCGGAGGCCAGCCAGCATGGCGCTGGGTGCTGGGCACACAGTGGGAGAGACCTCTGGCTGGAGACACTGAGATGAGCAAGAGGGCACCAGGCAGAGAGGACGGCCGGTGCTGACGCTCAAGTAGGTGGGCTAAGACACGCAGTGTGGGTCCACCCTGGCGAGTGGGGGCAGGTGACCAGGGGCAACAGGGACCCACTGAAGGCACGAACAGGGAGCTCCATGAGCAGCATGGACAAGCACAGCGTGCGTTCCAGAGCCACGCTCCCTCCCAACCCACACGGGCAGTGGGACAGGGGCCAGGAGAGGCGGTGCGGCCAAGCTGGGGCTCCTCAGGCCAGCCGCAGCCCTGCCAAGCTCGACAGCCATGCTTTGGGGCCATCCTCACAGGAGCTGAGGCTCCAGCCCGGCAAGGCTGTGGGAACACCCTGGCTCCCCAGGGCACTTGCTCCAGGGGACGGACGGACTGCTGTCCCCAGTCCACAGACTGGCAGGGGAAACCCCTACCCAGGTCAGCCCAGGAGAAGGCCCAAGGGACTCTGGCTCTGAGCGCTTGTTCCGGAACATTCCGCGTCCGCTTGGTCACTTGGGCAGGCGGTGGGCGGCCCTGAGAGCCACAGGCCTGCTCCCAGACAAGGACAGCTCGAAGACCCTCTGATTTTAATCAGAGCCATGAGGCGCTTGCTCAGCCATTAGGAGACACAGATCACAGCATGAACAAGCTCACGCCCAGCAAACGCCAGGTGCAGCCCCCAACGGTGCTCAGGCCCTGACACTCGAGCGTTCGGGGCCTTCCAGCTTGCGAGCTACAACACTTCAGCATCCGCAACCTCACATGTCACCTGCACCTTCCCACCACAGCATCCCAGCCCCAGGCAGCCCCCCACGCAGGGACGGACTCGGCCAGGGAGGGCAGGGCGGTGACACGGGAGATGAGGAAAGCAGTGGACTGGGTCGGACACAGGTGACAGCCCGGCAGTCCTCCACCTGGCCTGTGCACGCAGTAGGCCTGCAGCCCACGCTGGGCTACAGGACCAGGCAGTGTCCGGAGGAGGTAGGGGCAGCCACCCTGCCCTGAGGGAGGTCTCAGTTTGAAATGAGAACAGTCAACAAGATCTCTCAGTTCCCTTCTGGCTCCAAGACCAGGTGCCTGACCCAGAGAAAGTTCCAGAATCAATTAGCTGATGAACGAATTAGGAGAATGATCACTGCGTGAATGTGATAAGTCAGATGGCAGGGCAGGTGGAAAAGTCAAGTCTGACAGCAAAAAGCCGGCTCTTCCCATCAGACAAAACGGAAGTAGGGCAGGCACATGCGCACTCGCCTCATTGGGCTCAGCAGGACCCAAGCCAGGCACCTTGGAGACACTGCCAGGCCTCCTGGGGCTGGCACCACCCCGGGGGCTCTGAAAGCCGCCAGGATTAGGATCTGGTATGAGCCCAGGACCCCCTCCCCACAGCCTCCCTGCCACAGACAGGCCACCCTTGGGAACCTGTCCCGCCTCAGCCCCACGCATCCACCCTCCAGCCCAGGCGGAGGCCTCAGGCCTGGGCCCTGCCCGGGCCAGCCCCCACTCACGGGGACCCCAGGACTTGGAGGGGGCTATTCCCTCCAGGAGATTCGGGCCAGAACTCCTCCCTCAGCAGCCCCAGATCCCAGGCTCAGGCCCCATGAAGGCAGAGCGTCTCCTGTCCGTCTCTCAAGAACTTTCAACAGACCTGAGGGCAGCGAGCCACGAGGCGCCCGGCACCCACACTGCCTCCACCACCTGGCCTTTGGGAAAGGAAACAGAAGGGGAGCCACACAGCCAGGCACAGCGGAGGCCGGATTCGAACCCAGGACTTCGGCCACCTGCGGTCTGCAAAGCCACCAGGCAAAGCCAGGCCTCCTTGTCACCGCGTGATCCCGTGACCAGCAGGGGTGGGAGTGGGGAAGGAACTCCGTGCTGCTTCCTGCCCGCTCTGCCCCACCCCTGACGACAAGCGAGCCTGCAGCCTGTCCCCCCAAGGCCCAGTTGAGGCTGCAGGCCACTGGCAGCTCTGAGCACAGCCCAGGGACCCTGACCACCCCAGGCAGCACAGAGTAGAGCAAGGGCTTTGGGGATGGGCCTGGGCTCCCTCCCCAGGGGTAGAGGCCATAAGAAAGCCAGCCCCGACCATCCGACTCAGCACAGCTCACGCGTGGCCTGGTTCTGGGCTCCAGGCATGGGAGCCTGGGCAGCTCCAGAACCTTCGACCTGCACCTTGGGGCAACGAGGAGCCTCTGCTGCCTGAGCCCCCCCCCCTTCACAGGCCAGCCCCACCCAGAGCTCCCCCTAGGCCGCCCTGCCCAGCTAGACACACGGCCTGAGCCAGCCCACAGAGGAAACAGACAGGAGGCAGCCTGGGGCCGGCGCCAGGGCACAAGGGCTGTCACAGGACCTTACAACCCCAGCCCGCCACCCACCCCACCAGGCCAGGGCCCAACAGTGGCTTGTTCCAGACCCAAGGGCCACACGTACCCTGCCGTGTCCCAGGATATGGGCCACAAGTGATTTCCAGGTTTTATTACGTATCCAGCTGAGTAAGGGAGGGGTCTGTCTTTACCATTCTTCAGGAAAAATCAATCCAGGCCTCCTAAGGGGAGGGGTTAGCCACATCCCCGGGCCCCGCCCTCCTAGACAAAGCTGCCTTTGGCATCGCGAGAAGGCTCCGAGCCCAGAGGAGAATGAGGAGGAAGACCTGTGGAATCCATTTTCCGTGGGCGCTGGGGCCTGGGGACCCTGGGAGTCCATTGAGGAGTGCCCAGGTGGGGCAGGGCGGGCCAGGTGGGCAGGTGCCGGGGGCAGGAGCAGCAGCGTGGAGCAGCAAGAGGGATGAGGGGAAGTGCAGACAGACGGAGAAGCGCACGGGGAAGGGGGCTGGGCCCGGCACACCCATAGTGATTAATTAGCTTGTGATTGCCAGGGAATTAGCACAAGGCCGCTCCAAACCATCAGAGCCCATGGGCAGCCCCGCCATGGCCGCCGGAGTCCTGCACTCTTGTGTCAGGCTCTGCGCCCACTGGTAGGCCTCGGTTTCCCCAGTTGTACGGTGAGGTCAGTGGCTTTCAAATCCAGCTCTAAGGCGCCCTCCGGTGGAGCAGGGGACCCCCAGCCCCCAGACCAGAGAACGCCTCGCCTTCCCAGTTCTGACCTGCTGATGGCCCGGGAGAGGCCCCAAAGCCACAGCTGCGCCCAGCACTCTAAGGGCCTGCACCCACCCTGCTCTCTGCCGCAGGCCTGCGCTTCCTCCTGGGCGTCACCCCTAGCTTCCCCCGTCCCCAGGAAGGGCTCCACAGACGCTCCCTGAACTGAACGGGCCCCTCTGCCACAGCAAGGAGCGGGGCACGGAGCTCAGTGGAAACGCCCTCACGTGTGCCTGTGAGCCCCTGGGCCGACCCAGCCTGACCCACAGGGCTCCCTCTGCACCTCTTCCCCGTCATTTCCTGGGCTCCAGGGAACACGGGGAGCCCATCCGCCCTGAGCCCACAGCAGCAAATCGTGGGGCCCCTGCCCTCTGCCCGTACACACAGCACGTTTTCGCACACGGGCTGGGCTTGGAGCCGCCAACGTTCCCAAGGCCGCCACGGCCACCACCGCTGCATGGAGACCCCAGCCCTGCCCGGGCCTGCCCCAGGAATGGTTTGTCTCTGGCCGGGCCGCTCAGCAGCAGGGGCCAGGGGAGGGGAGGGGGCCTGGGGGCAGCGCTGCTCTGCTGGACGGCACCCAAGCAGAAGCGTGGAAAGACGGATTCCTGGAGAAGTCTCTGGAACGGAACCTGGGTTCTAGCACACAACGCTGCCATGGCTCCCACAGGGTCACGCCCAGACTCTGAGACCTGCTCAGCCTCAGCTCTTGAGCTCCTCACAGAAACGCAGAACTCCTCTCTCACCTCTGAGCCTCTGCATATACACTGCGCCCCCACCTGTTCTCTGGTCTGGACTAGAGGTTCACCTCCTCCAGGAAGCCTTACCTCAAGCTCCACTCCAGGCCAGGGGCTGATGGAAACCCTTTCACTCTGGACTGCGGCTGCCCATGTCCCACCCCCCCACCACAACCACACCCCGGGCCCTCATGTACCTCCTGCCTAACCAGCTCCAGCCCAGCCCACGGTGAGGACACCCCCACAGGACGGGGCAGAACTCAGCTGTTTCAGCTCTGACCTGGGAGAGGATCCCACACTTGTCTCTGTCCTGGGCCAGCAGCGGCACACGGCCCCCCGCGGGAGAGCTCTGAAGCAGATGGCCCTCAGGCGGGCAGGCGGCCAGGGTTTGGCCGTGAAAACCCCCGTAGGCACCACGCCTCATCCAGCTGTGCCCAGAGCATCCCCAGGCTCCCCAGGCCCCCCGTGATCCCGTCCCTCATCCCCAGGGTGCCGCGGGCGGACCACACAGCACCCCCGCCTTCGCTGAGCGGCCCAGGCCAGCTGGTACCTCCCACCTACTCCTCCGCTGTCCCTTGTCCCTGCTGACCTTGGGTCTCCTACAAGCTGCCCCCGCGCTCTCGTCCTGCAACAAGATAGGTCAAAGGTTGCCAGGGCAAACCCAATACACAAACTTATGAAGAAACTGTGATCTTCACACAATTGTCTAAAAACATAGGCTCTGACCTGAGGGGGCCCCTGTCTGCTGACTTCTGGCACATGTTTGTGTCCTTCAAGGTCCCAGCTAACAGAAATCAGACTTCTGGTTGGGTAGGGCCTTCCCTACCTAAAATCTGCTCAGGACTTTGTCCCCTACAGCAACCCCCGGGCCTCGCAGGCCCCGCGCCTGGAGCCACAGCTGGGAGCTCTCACCACCCCGTCGACACAGCCGACCCTGGCCTGCGATCCACCCTCTGTGCTCACCACAAACAATCCTCATGGACAGGAGGGCCTCTCACAGCCCCCAATCCCCCAGGGCAGAGGAGGAAACTGAGGCCCCGGAAGTGCCTGATAGTCCAGCTACGTGAGCGGGGCCGAGGTGGGCCCCAGCTCTGTGCAAGGCCCCTGTTTGCCAGGAACCGCGAGGAGCAAGGTGAGCAGACGGGAGGCGGCAGCCCCCGCCCCCACGGCAGTGAACTCCGGCCAGGATTCTCCTACGGGGAGAGAGCCCTCCACCCGGGGCAGGAACCAAACCTGTCCAACTGCCCGGGACTGCTCAGCACCTGGGCGACTATCTGCTCCATCGCATTTCTCAACCCAGCACTGAGCAAGCGATTGCAACAGGCTGCGGAGACAAAGATAAGGAGACGGGGCGGGGGGCGGGGGGGGACTGGGATGGGGGGGAGTTTGTTTTGTTTTGTTTCCGCGCCCCCCCCCCGCCTTCACTGCTCTCCAGCCTTTTGAGGGGCCCGAGGCTTCCTGGGGGAGGCCCTGCACAAGGCTGGGGCTTGGGAGCTCTGGGCCACCAGCGGGGCGGCTGGCTTGGGAGGGAGGCAGGTGAGGGCACCCAGGGGAGATACCCTCTGTCCCGGGGTGGGGGCTGAGCAGGCCCCCGGGCAGGGTGAGGCTGGGGTGGGCAGCAGCCCTCTGAGAAAGCTGCCCTTTCCCAACTGCGGGGGCACATGTGCCATCAGCCAAGCTGTCACCTTCCCTTCCAGCTGGACCATGATGAGAAAGTAGGTCCACCTCCCCATCGAGGCGCACGGGCATCTGGCCCGAGAGCTACCCAGCAGCAGCACTACTGTGCCCAGCACACAGCATGCTTGGAAAACAGAGCCAGCCCCTGGGGGAGGGAGACGCCCTGGACAAGGCCCTAACACTCCCCAGGCCTCCGTGTGAGGGGCAGCCGGGCTGCCCTCCTCTGTGAGACTGTGCGGCAGGCACACAGTAAGAGCACACAGTGGGGGTCCTGTACCTCCCTCGGCCTGGCCGTCAGTCAGGGATGTTTTCTTATGCCCAACACCTTAACCCCTGCCCCCACTGGCACATCCTGGGTGTGATCCAGGTGTGAGTGGCACAATTCTCCACCTTATAAAAGCCTGACAGGGCAGGACTTTATTCTCCTCATTCCACTGAGAAGGAAACTGAGGCTCAGAATGCTTAAGTAACTTGCCCAGGGCCCCCGGCTCCCCCACTGGGGGTCACCCCCAAAATCCTGACACCGTTCCCCCACCTCCTTGGGACTGGCCTGCCCAGCCCCACAGGGTCGGGGGCTAGGAAGTCGGGCAAAGGTAGGCAGCTTCCAGAGAAGGCCCCTGGCCCCATCACAGCCCGCCGGGGCAGCAGGGGAGGGAACAAAGGCCAGCAGGGTTCACACTTTCCCAGTCACCAGGGGAAGGAGGCCTGGCCTCGGACAGGCCTGAGCCAGGTCCCACAGTGGCGGCTCTGGGTGGGCCTAGCTCTGGTTCCCCATGGGGGCATGGCCCTGCCCCCCACAGAGGGTATCGAGGCCATCCCAGAGGGCAGGTGGCTGTCCCCCAAACCCGCCCTGCCCAGGGTTTGTCTGACACCTGGCAGCAGGCCAGCCTCCTCAAAGCCTCTGCTCCCCTGGGACCAGGGTGCTACGAAGCTTTCCAAAAAATGCAGACCCCAGGGCAGGGCAGAGCCCAGGGCTGGGGGAGGAACTCCCCTGCACAGCTACAGGTTGCACAACAGGCTGGGTCCCTACCTGCCTCCACAGTGTCGCAAGGACCCACCATCCTCCCAGGCTGGAGAACACTGTGAGGGCGGAGGCCAGGCACCTCCCCAACCCTGAGTAGGGGGTGGGGGTCCAGGGATCCCCAGCCGCTGGGCACTTGGCCCTGGCCACAGAGGGTGCTTTAAAAACCTCTGCAGGCAACCGCTGTCCTCTCTTCCTCCTCGGTCTGCTGCCCGCCCAGTTCCGGGCCTGTGCCTCTCTCTCCCCACCCCACTTGAGAGGCGAAGCACAAGCATGACATTAACCAAAACCGACAGGCGGCAATTCCCAGGGCTGTTCGCCCTCCCGGCTCTCCCGAGAGCAGATCAGGAAACTGAGGCTGGGGGGGGGGGGGGTGTTGCCTGACACCTCCCTGGGTCAGGCTGGTTTCACTGTCTGCCATCCAGTTGAATAGGATTCTCTGCCCCCTCCAAGTCGGACTACCTGCCTGGCCCAGCTGGGAGCTCGGACGTCCCAGCCCTCCGGGCGCTGCTCACACTTACCCTGGGAACCCACAGCACAGACCCTGAGACCTGGGCCTGCATGTTCCACAGGTGAGGACAGACCCCAGAGGAGAAAGAAGCAGAGACACAAGCCCAACAGCGGAGGTCCACCCCCAGCAGGACCCCTGCCCCTCACGCCCTGGGGTGGTGCCCAAGCACCAGGCAGGGAGAGCGGGGCTGGGCACAGAGGAGGGCTTGGGGACACCTGGCTCCTGAGCCCAAAGGTCGACCTGGGCAGATGAGAGAGGGACACACACCTTCCTGGAATCGCGGGCCCAGGCATTCTGCCACAGAGACCCCGCTCACAGCCTCTGAGAGCAGAGGAGCCAGTCTTAGGGGGTCCCTCTGGCCCCGACATCCCAGAACTCCAGCGCACACTCCCCAACTCCCAACCGAGACTTCCCAGTGGCCTCTGGGCCCCTTCCTCAGCCCCGGAAGGCCCGTGGGCCCTGCAGAGGAGACCAGAGTGCAGAGGTGCGTGGGACAGAAGCCACAGATGGGGACTCAGATATCATCACCCGAGGAGCGTGCAGAAGCTGGGACGCAGCAGAGAGGCCTGACCCAGATCGCAGACTTTCAGCAACCACAGATTCACATCTCCTGAAGATTTCAACCTCCTGGGAAGCTTGACTCACACACACACACACACACACACACACAAGGAGCTATGGGAAGGACCCCTGGGAACACCTGGCCCAGATGATCAGAGCCAGTGGGTCTCAACCTGCCTGCATGTTAGAACCACCCAGGGGGCCCAGGCAGTGCTCCCAGGTTACAGATCAAATTGGTTTGGGGTGTGTCCTTGGCACCCGATGTTTTGAAAGTTCCCATGATGACTGCATGGGCAGCCAGGCTGAGAACCGCTGGCCGGGCCACAGCCAGGCTCCAGCTCACTGCGCTGGGTTCGTTCACCCCAGCACCGAACAGATCCTGCAGGCCTTCTCATGCCAGATCACTCAAGGAGGAAGGACGCAGGATAACAGTGGCATTCAGCCGGAAACCCTGCACAAGGTATGATGGAAACGGACACAGCCTCATCAGCCAGCGCTCGGTGCAGGAGCTCGATCCGATTAGTCCTGGCAACTGCAGACCCAGGACAGCAACAGCACAGCACAGCACGTGCCTCCACCTCCCCCTCCCCCACCCCGTGGTCTTCCCTGGCAGACATCACCAATTCATCACAGCACCCTTCCCCACTGAGACCCCAGAACTTCTCAGAGCCCAGCCCCACGCAGCCACAACAGGTCCATCAGGACAGGAGCGCTGGCTGGAGCAGGCCACTCCCTTCCCAGCCACGGACCAAATGGGTATTTAATGGAGGCAAGAGTGGTTATGGCCTGAGTCCTGTCCCTTTCTCCAGGGGCCTGGCGGCCTCTGCTCTCTCACTCGCGCCCCAAACCCACCCCGCCAGCACTTTTGGGACACTTCCCCCACCTGCGGACGGAGCCCTCTGCACACTCTCAGTGTGGCTTGTGGATGTGCCTGGAGCTGTCCCTGATTCCCGCCAATATCACCAGCAAGAGAGCAGGAACCTCAGGTCACAGGTGGCTTGGCTTACCAAACGGGTGCACCCAGCCCTGTAAATGAAGCCCATTCCAAGGGCAGCAGGGGGCTCCAGAGAGGAGGACCCTCCTTGCCCGAGGCCTGGCATCAGAGGCAGAGGGCCCCACAGCCCTCCTGCTCCAGGGAGGGCAGGGAGAGGCAGACAACCCGCTGCCCCAAAGAAGGAGGGGTGTGTCCAGGCCACCACCTGCAGGAGGACAGGCAGGTCCAGCTGGACACATGAGGGACACACAGATTCCAAGAAGCTGACAGTGAGTCACTCTGTAATGTCAGTCCTCTTTTGAAAGCAAGTGAAGGTTTGCTTAAAGCAGTAATGCCTCTGGCTAGACCACGTGAAGGGAGACCGGCCTAACGTGCACAGGCATGTGGCATGCATGCGTGTGTGTGTGGGCACACATGCAGGCACACGCGCACACAGGCAGCCCAGGCCACCTGGGATCCCGTCTCTCCACACCGGCCCCAGGCCTCCCATCCCTACGGGCCGTCAGAAATTCCACCTTCTAGGGATATTTATAAGCACAACTCCAGCAGCCTTTTAAATCCATTTAAGAAAATAAACACAGCTCCTCGCAGCTGAGCCAGCCCAGTCCAGTGTCTGCTCTCGTTTCTTCAGGCCCCAGAACCCCCAGCTCAGGGCCTGGCCCTCCAAGCCACCCTGGCAGCCCCAGCCCCCTCCTTCCAGTGCCAGAGAGGACTGTGCACCCCAACTCAGCAGACAGTGCCAGGGTCCTGGGCTGCTCCCCCTCCCAGGCCATGCGCCCAGGAGCCCCACCCGGATGGCACGGCTGGAACCACTGCGCTCGACAGCCAAAGCCCCAGAACCAAGCAGGCGTAAACGCCCTCCTGCCCCTCTGAGTGGGAGCCAGGGCCCGTGCCAGGAAGGGGGGCCAGGTCCCTGAGGAAAGAAAGCACAGGGGGAAGAACCAGACTGAGGAGTCGCTGCCTTGTGACAAGGGAAAACAACAGAATGAGCAGTCGGCCCCAATGCTTCAGGGGGCTCAGCCCCCAGCTCCCCCAGCAAGAGGCCAGCTGAGCCTGAGATGTCCCCAAAGGGAGCAGGCCACCCCTGCTCTCCCAGCCGACTGCGCCAGGCCACGCATAGGAACCTCTCGGCCTATCCAGCACGATGTGTACGTGGACATTAAGAACTGACCACATTGCCGCTCCCCCATGCTGGCACTGCACATGGTCCCTCAGTCAATCCAGGCACCTGCAGCCACAACTTTGTTCCCCTGGGGAAACTGAGGCCTAAGTCAAGCCAGCGCACCAGGAGCTGCAGGTAGTGGCCCCGGTGCGCTGCCCCCAGCACCCGGCAGTGGCCAGGGATGAGCTCCAGCCCCGCGAAAGGAAAACAAGGGAAGCCCAGCAGGAGAGCAGCTGGAGGCTGGGTGGTCCAGACGCTCAGCCTCGCACAGTCTGCTGCTTGGCAAGTGGCCACCTCTGCCCGCTGCCGGGCAGGGCTGAGGCGGGGAGGAGCAGGGCAGTGCTGCCAAGCCCTGTACTGCCCGTCTGGGGGCCTGGACTGGGGCCCCTGCATGCTCCCAGCGCCGAGACACACCCAGAGGCCTGATGCAGCCCATCAGACCCTGAGGGCCATGGCCAGCTGGCACCACGCCTGGCCAGATACCACCGCCTCCCTGTCCCCTGACCCAGCACACCACCCAGGGTTTCCCACACACCCATCTGGAGTGGCACTGTCCAACCAAGCTCAGGCTCCCCCGCGGTCCAGGGGCCCAGCGTGAGCTCTCCCACCCCTCACCCTGCCAGGCACCCCTGACACACCTCCTGGGCAGCCCCCAAGCCCACTGCAGCCCTCGGACCTGGCCCTCTCTCCCTCAGCCCTGGAGCCCAGAACACGGTCGCCTCGCTGCACCCAAGCCCTACTCACCCTTCCCACATCACTCCTGGGGCCCTCACTGCCCCCAGGCCATCTGCGTGACCTCACTCCCTCCTGCAGGGCCATCAGGGCTCCAGCCCTCCAGGCATCAGACTGTGCAGACGCAGTGGGTCTCCTGGCCAACGGGAAGCCAGACCTCAGCCACCCAGACCCTCCCCATCCTGACCCACACACACGCATATGTGCACACAGAGACCAGACTCTCCCACCCAATCCTACACACACGGACCAGAGTGACCCCACACAACACATGCCAGCCACACACCCCTCCATGCCCAGCCAGAGCCGCAGCCTCTGCGTGGCCTCCACAAATCTCTCCAGGGCCCCGCCCAGGCGCTCTGACAAACCCTACTGTGCCTCAGCCACCGCTCCTTCTGACGGCGGAAAATTCACGCACGGCGGCAGGCTGGTCATTGCATCTCAGCCTTAATTAAATAGGGCCGCTGAACGGCATTTTAAACAGCGATGTCATTTTCTAATTGACACGGCTCCATTATCAGGAAAAATACTCAAACGGGCCTGAATCGGAGCCGGTGCCCCTCCTCCGCCCTCCCAGAGCAGGACGGCTCAGCTTCAATTTTTAACGGGCTGATGAAATATTCACGGGCCAGGCAGAGGATCACGTTTCCGGAGGTGCAGGATCTCCACCCTCGGCAGGGGCTCCCCGAGCCTGGAGAACACCAAGGTTGGGGAGATGAGGTCATGGTGTCTGGAGGAGCAGAGCGCACGGGGCAGAGGCTGGACACCCGCCTGCCCCACAGCCAGCGCCCTGCTAGGCCCCTGGGCCACGGCTCTTCCCCGGTGCCCCTGTTCTGGGCGCGTCACAAAACTCACTTTGGGGGCAGCCTCCAGTATGCAATTCCCTGGAGGGGGACACTGCAGCCCAAGGTCCCTGGTGACGTCCCCCGGGGCCTCGTGGCCACAGTCCTGCCCTGTCTGGACCTCCAACGCCACCTCCAGGAGAACCAGGCCTGTCCCCGGCATGGTGTTTCCTCAGCAGATATCAGAGGGCCCAGCCCCCAGTGCCAGCAGCTCCTCACCACGGGCACTTACACCTCGAGGCTACAAACACTGTCCTTGAAGGCTGAGTTGGCTGCCCCCGTCTTACAGGGGGAACACTGAGACAGGAGGCTCTCCCCAGGCGCCTGCCCATCGCTGAGGAGCAGGGGCACAGCTCGGGCGTGTGGCGCTCGGGCTCAGAGACATGAGCCCCACGCGCTCGCACGAAGCCCCCGCACACAGAGTGGAGGTGCTGACGTCCCCCTAGGTAAAGGTGAGGACATGGCACCAGCGAGGGGAGGTGCTCAAGCCGGCAGTGGGAGCCCAGCCCCTCAGCCTCCCAGAGCACGTCCCCACGTGCAGCAGGAGGGGGACGAGGTGAGCACCGGCCCTGCGCCTGGCCCACCACCCTCCACCGCCACCTCCAAGCAGAAAACGAGAACGTCCCAAACGAGCAGCCGCTGGGGCGGGCACGAGCCTCCCACCTCGGGGAGTGGACGGGCAGGCGGAGCGAGGCCATCACGCCGGCCTGGGCCGGGCGCTGAGGGCAGGGCTTCCACTCAGCAGGTGCACTCGACTTCCTGTGCCAGCCCCACAGTGAGCCAGGCCAGGGACAGGGCTGCAGGGCCAGCACGATCCTTCCTGTGCCCTCGAGGAGGAAGACACCGGACAGGAACTTCAGGGAGCAGGAGCCCCCAGTGGGCAGCCCCCAGGGAACCGCCAGCCCCCAACATGCCATCGGTGCGGTTCCGTGGCACCAGCCTTGAGACAAAAGCAGACATCCTCCTTCACAGATGAAGAAACTGAGGCTCAGAGGGGAGCAGGGCCCCCCAGAGTATCAGCCAGTAGGTGGGGGCGAGGGTGTGGGCCCCGAGTCTCTGCTGCCAACGCTGCGTTTAGCGCTCCACTCTGCAGCGCCAGCCTCCGAGGGCTCTCTGGGGACCATCCCCGTCCTCCCCAGCCTCCTCCCACCCCAAGCACGGGGCAGCTCCCGTGCATCCTGCCGTGCAAGCCTGACACTGACCAGCTGCCCAGTTGGCCTGGACAGGTCGTTTAATCAAAGTGCACGATCGGCACAGCATCTCCCGACACCGCTGGGCAAACGCGGCCGCCTGGCCATCTGGCAGACCTGCTCTTTCTGACCCAGGCCTGCACGTGCTCTGGACAAGGGCGTGAGTCGTGGTCCAGGGCCCAGGGAAGGGGGATCAGCAGTACCAGGGACCTCCAGGCAGCAGGAGCTGGCCGGGCCAGGAGGGGAGGAGAGTGTGAAAGTCAGAACGGCGTGGTGCGTGCTGTCCACACAGCTCCCCCCACCCAGGCCAGCCCACCCACGCATGCCTCCAAGCAGCCTCCCTAAGTGGGCAACACCCTTGGGCTCGCCCCGGGGGACCATCTGCACAGAGCTGCGGTTCTGGGGTACATGTGGCCAAATGCACACTCACACCAGGGCGCGGGCAGCCCTGGGTGGGAATGAAGACCCCAAACCTTGTGAGACACGATGGCGGGCCCACGGGGACGGGGACCAGCGTGGGGCCCCCGATGTCACTGGCCCGGCCCCCCATCCCAGTCTACAAATGCTCCCAGCACGTCAGGAGTTTGAGGGGCCGGGACATCCCTGCCCCCAGCCCAAGCCCTCTGGTCACCACCGCCAGGTGCACAGCTTTGCAACAAGAGACATGGCCCCACTCAGCCCCCAGAATCTGGGACATCAAACCTCCCGCACGCACCACCTAAATCTCACGCATACACTGGCACCACCCGCGGCCCGGGGCCAGGTCCCAGCCCACCAGCCAAGGCCCACCGACACAGCCCACGGAGCGGGCTGCTTTTCCCCACCCACTCTCAAAGGCCAGGCCCCTCCTCCAGAGCCCCCAGCCCATCTCTGTCCACCCCCGTCCGCTGCAACTGGGGTCGCCTGCCCTCCCCACCCACCAAAGCCAGCCAGGCCCCCCACCAGGCCGAGGCACCCCGTGGCCAAAGCCACCCTAAGAGGGACAATGGACAACACACAGGTGACCAGGCCCAAAGCAAGGGGCAGCGGGGGGACAGCGGCTCCAGACCCAGTTGGGGCCTGGTCCAGGGTCTGGGTCTGCAGGCCCTGCCAGACCCCCTTCCTGGGAGGGCCTCCACAGGGCCCTGGGGAGGCAGGGGCAGTGCTCAGGGACCCCCCACCGTCGCTGTGGGTCCAGGGGCAGTGCAGGTCCCTGCCCAGGTGGCGTGCACAGCCAGGCATCGCCCACCCACTGGGTAAGGGCCCTCCCTTCATCGCTTGTGACAGAACTGGGTCTCGGCATGCCTGTCCCCTCCCCACAGCTCCAACGCCCACGGGGCAGGCCCAGAGAAGGCGCTGACCAGCCCAGACAGCCAGCGGGGTGGGTCTGCCATTCCCGAGGCGGGGCCGGTGCTTAGGGCTCTCAGAGTGCCACCATAGCCCAGGGACTGGGACCCCGGGCACCAGCTAACCTGACCTTGCCGTCCAGCAGCCCCAGGAGGTCTCCGGGCAGACACCCGAAGCCTGACAGCAAGCAGGTAGGCAGGCCCAGGACTCGGCGCGGGCACGACCCCCTCGGAAGGGAGAGTGACTCTCTGAAGAGGGGTCCCACAGCTGCCAAACTTGGCCACAAGCGGGTCAACGTCCCCCGAGATCAGCTCGCCATGCACAGCTCCCCAGCAATGACCAACCCCGCCCTCGGCAGGCCCTGAATGCACCGCCCGGAGGTCACCGCCACGCGCACCCATCCTGCCACCATCACCGTCTCGCCACCTCAGCAAGGCCACTCTGACCCAACTGCTGCCTGTCCTTGCTCTCAAGCCTCAGTCACACTGACGAAATGCTGCGCCTAGAACATTCCACGCTCTGACCACAGACCCCAAAGTCCCAGGTCTCCCGCTCTCCCCATCCCCCTGTGGCAAGACAGCCTCACCCTCCCGCCCACCCACCCGGATGCTGGACCCCTCCTCCCACTCTGCACAAACAGCAGCACCACCCGGGCCCCCACCCCGGCCTGTCAGGCAGGCTGTCACTGCAGCCCAGATCAGCCTGCTGCCCTTGTCTCCACGCCACCACCCCCAGCCCCAGGGCCATTCCCACCAGGGCCAGAGCCTCCCAAACCCCACAGGCAGAGGCCCCGCGGTCGGGACAGGCCCAGCCCTGCAGTGCACCCACCGCAGGCCAACAGGCCCCTCTGCGCAGACCCTCAGGCCGAGCACCCTCCCTCCCCAGGGCCTTTGCACACACCGCTCCCTCAGCCCGGAATGTTCTCCCTCCACATCTCTACCGGCTGCCCCTTCTCATCCTGCAACCTCACCTCTGGTGTCACCCCACATACCCCGGACCTGACCATCGTCACCGCAGGCCCCAGGCCATCCGAGCTGGACCCCTGCACTCCTCGGGGGGCGAGGGTGCAGGAGTCAGAGGGGATCCTGGCTCTGACCGGCCAGACCCGGGAAGGCTCCTCCAGGGCCCTCCTCCTCAGCAGACACCCTGACGCTCCCGCGGTAGCCCCGGCGCTCCAACTCCCCATCCAGCAGGCGGAGGGTGTGGGTCTGCGCCTCGCGCCTGGCCTCCTGGGCTGACCGCGGCACCAGGCTCTGCTCACTCAGGGGCGTGGAGACAAAGGCAGGCTGAACACCGGCGCCCACTGTTAATCTCGGTCAACACCACGCAGGGTGGGCCGTCCTCTGCCCACGATTTACATTTTTATTAAATCGCACAGGAAAATTAGAAACATCATTACTTCCCTCAGTCTTTAACTCTTTCTCTGCCCAGCTCTGCACGCAGCCGCCCATGCCGTCCATCCAAGAGTGATGTCCGGGTTCCCACCCCGCCTCTGCCTGCCTGTCACCTCCACAGCGACCGCAGGCTGTGGGGGAGCGTCCCCACAGCATCCTCCACAGACCCGGGATCCTCCCCACAGCCCAGGGTCCTCCCCCACAGCATCCTCCCCACAGCACACGGCCAGTCCCCCGAGGCCCCGGGTCTAGCAGCATCACCTCACTCCTTCCCCAGTGGCCTCGAGTCAGGCAAAGGGCCTCCCTTGGGCCTCAGTTCTTCTTCTGTACAATGGGAAGATCAGGATCTGGTGGGGTCTCAGCTGGGCCCCCACCGTCACCCCTCTGCCCTGACTGTCGGGACCCGGCCTCCCCCAGTACCCGAGGCCCAGAGAGCCCTGGCCACCCAGAGCCCAGTGAGGTGGCAAGGCCTGTCCCCCGGGCGGCACCTTCCCTTCTCAGCCCCACAGGGTCCCTGTCGGCCCCGTAGGGCTGCGACTAGGAGGCGGGGGCAGCAGCAGACCCCAGAAGTGGGGGCTCAGCCCTGGGGGAGCCACCCGGCACCCAGCCACTTTCCTCTTCCTCCCACAGTGCTGAAGACGGGGGGCGCCAGGACACGGGGCAGGTCCCACAGCCCCTGGGGCACCCACAGTCCAGGAGCGTGAGCCCAAGCCAGGGGACAGACGGGAGCCCTTCAAGAAACCCCTCACAGAATTTGCAGGGCCCTCAGGAGGAAACGAGCAGCTGAGGCACTGATGGCGACAGGGGGGCGAGGCCACGGGAGCCGGGGGGTCTAAGGGGTGACACCCAAGCGAGACTGGAAGGAACAGTGCAGCGGCCACGGGGCAGTGTGGGAAGGGCATTTTGGGGTGAGGACAGCAAGTGCAAAGCCCCTGAGCAGGGGAAGGATGAGGAACATTCTAGCAACAGGAAGCAGATCAGAGCAGCTAGCCCCCACGAGCAGGGAAAGGTGCCAGGTCAGGGTCAGGACTTCCCCCCGAGGACCATGGCAGCACAGGCGGGGTCTGAAGAGGACGGCACAAGTGAATCAGGTACTTTAGAACGAATGAGCGCACAAGCAGGTTCCACGTGGTCCCCAAAGGCACATGGCTCTGGGATGTCAGCACACCCCCACATTCGCACCCCCCCCGAAGCTGCTGCCCCCACTCCCAACATGGTCCCTACACAGGTCAGAGGCCTCAGGTCGCAGGTGTGGGAGAAGCCCTCCCCAGTGAGGGCGTCGAGAAGGACTTCCCATAGGAGGGGGCATCCGGGCACAGCACGCAAAGCGGGTGCAGCACAGCTGCCACTGTCCCGCCATGCGGTGGCCGCTCCGGCGTATCTGTGCCGGGAGCTGACCCAGATTGAGTCATGAATGAAGCGGCCAAGAGTGGAGCCTCTAATTACTTTTCCCTTCTCGTCGTCATGCATTATGCATTGACGGTGGGGGCGGGGGGCACGCAGCCCAGTGAATTCCAGCTTCAGCGGCGCCCTCCCGCCTCGCTCCCCCCGCCGAGGAAGAGCCTTTCTTAGCTCCGTGTTGCACAAACACCTTAAGGGACCAAGCAGGGAGCTAATGGTGGCAGGGCTGGTGGCACCGTGCTGGGGACACTCAGGCTGCTCCCAGACACTGAATTAAGACCCCACAGGAGGGGCCAGGCCAGGAACGCAGGTCAGAGCAACAGAAACATGTACCCATGAGACCCAAGCCCATGGCTGTGGTCCCAGCCTGCCGGAGGCCACTGAGGCCACAACGAGGCTTCTCGACCCGAGTCTGGATCCTCTAGCTGGCCACCTCCATGCCGCCCCAGGCGGGGCTGGGAGGGCCTTGAGCTTACCAGGCGCCCCCACCGCTGACAGCCCAGGGGACACGAGAACCTCGTCACTGCATCCGGGCTCAACTTTGTGTGAACATCAGCTCCAGACACACCCCTGGGAGTCGCCGGCCCCACTGACCGTGGGGTGAGACCGAGGCCCCTGCCCAAGGCCCTGCCACTGCGGGCACTCACCGGCGGCCCCTGGGAGCACCCACTTCCATTTCCTCCACCGTCCACCCTCCGTGGTCCAGCAGATGGGCCACCGCGAGCGATGGACTGGGGCAGAGAGCCAGAGGGCCAGCCTGTTCCAATAGCTCAAGCGACAGACCCCGTGAGCCCCAGGTCTCTGCCAGGCACCTCGGCTGGGGCCGGCATGGCCACACAGTCCACAGTCCACCCCGGGGGGTTGTCACTGACCCCTGCTCCCCCCAACTCCACATCCACTGTCCGACTATGAGACCCAGCACTGATGCTGACCAGGGCTCCGAGCCCCTGTCCCCTCACTACCACCAGGGCGATGGGACAGCAGGCACCGCGACCATGGGGTGGAGGGACTCTAACCCAGGAAAGCTTCCTGGAGGAGGCTTCATATCTGCAGACACCTGACAGAGCAGGAGGCAGGCAGGCGAAGGGGCAGCATGGGCAGGACCCAGAGGAGGGAGCAAGCCTGGCTCCTGAGGACCAAGAGGCATCCAGTGTGGTGGAAGGAGGGGCGCAGGGCGGGCAAAAGGAGAGCCAGGCCAGGTGGGAGTAAGAACTTCATCCTGCCAGCACTGGGGAACCACAGAGGGCGGTGCACAGGGGAGAGTGCAGTCCAACGGCAAAGCAGGGGCCCCAGAGCCCGGAGCCCAGAGCCCCACCTCCAGCCCCAGCCCACCGCACACTGGGAGCCCAGAGGCAGGAACTTAGGGCTCCACCCCACCTTCTCCAGAGAAATCTGGGCCCTGTGGCAGGGCCCGGGTTGGGGTTTTCGTCAGAAACTTCCGGTTTCCCCCAGCCCACGGCTGCTGAGTCAGGAGCACGGGGCGGACCAATCACTGCCCCTGGCAGCAGCGCAGGAAGCCAAGCCCGCTGCCCTCAGGCCAGCCCCGGCTGAGTGAGCCAGCTCCGGCCCCTTCCTGCCCCAGTGCCCCCTCCCCAGGCCCAGAAGCCACAACATCGTCACTTGTCAGTGCTGGAAGTGGGGGAAACTGAGGCCCGGAAGGGGCAGGGTGGACTCGTCCACATTTGGCCCCGTCCCCTCCTCCGGGGCATGGAGCAGATGTGGGGTAGAGGGGACACTCGGCTCAGGCCTGAGAAGGGCTTCAGGGAGGAGGCAGCGCTGGTATCAGACTGGAGGGGCTGAAGAAGAGCGGGGGTGGGGCAGGCACGCAGACAGAGGGAGCAGCCTGAGCAAAGGCTCAGAGGCTGGGACACACAGGGCACCTCTCGGGGCTCTGCTTAGCCAGTGCCCCCCACCAGAGAGACCGCCAGGTCTGGGGGGTGCTGACCGTGGTTGGGCCATGCTGGCTGGCAGTGGGCCTGTGAGCACTGCAAGCAGGAGGGCAGAAGGGCAGAGGGCGTGGGGACGTCACATCTGCTGACCAAGCCCCTGCCCCCACTCAACCTCAGAGAGGAAACGCTCTTTCCCACAGTTACGAAAGACCCTCTTCGCTTGAAGGAAGAAGGCGAACCCAGAGCACACCATCCCATGGCTCAGGGACGCGCTCGCTGGGGCCGGGCGCTGGCCCCACAGCCCGGGGGTCCACCCACCAGGGAGCCACCTGCCTGGACACACGTCCCTGCCCAGGCCGCGAAGCAGGGAAAGGCCAGTAGGGACTGGACGGGGAACTGAATGCCCCAAGTCCATGCCAAAGCCGCACCTGGCAGTGGGTCTCGCTTCCATGCCCTGGGAGATTCCTGGGCCCCAGAACAGTTCCCGAACCAGCAGCCCCTGAAGCCGCCCCTCCCAGGGAAACGCTTCCTCCCAGGGGAGTAGGACGCTCCCATCCTCCCCACATTCCAGGCCCCCCGGCCCCGGGGCAAGAAACTCCTCTCCCCACCTGGCAGATGAGGAGACTGAGGTTCAAATGGGCCCCCAGCCACCACTCTTCTCCGCTTCCAGGCAAGAACTGAAGGTCTGGCCCTACTTAAGATCACCCTCGTGGCCACTCTAGATACAAGCGTCATCACCCCAAGCCGCAGATGACAAAGTCCAGGCTCAGAGAGGGAGACACTACCCCAGGTCACACAGCCACAAAGGGCTGAGTGAGGACCTGAGCCAGGCATCTGAGTCCTGCCACCCCAGCTCTCCAGGGCCACCCAGCTCATACATGGCCTCCCGGGCTCCGAGGAAGAGCCCCTCCTCCCAGCAGTGATGAGGGAGCCCCATCGACCAGACGCCCTCTGCCCACGCCACCTCCAAGGGCAGGGCGGTGGAAATCCCATAATCTCTGGGGCCTCTCCAAGGAGGAGGTGCCCCCGCCCGCCTCGGCCCCGGGATTCAGTTTCCGGGCCTCTAATCAAGGGATCACCGACAACCCTGGCAGCCGCACGTGCACGCACCGCCAGGCACCTCCACGACCACACCACCCACATCGCTCACGCCAGCAGGACAGCAGCCGCCTGCCACGCTCCGCTCAGCCAGCCAGAATGGAAAGGCCAGGAGCGAGGCAGGCGGGTTCCTCCATTGTCAGCACTGTCCATTATCCCCCAGGGTCAGGATCCCCAGAGCAGAGCCCACCGAGCGGGCCTGGGCAGCCCCACCTGGTGCCCTGCAGGAAGTAGGCCTGTAGGCTGTGCCCGGAAAGCCCACCAGGCACCTCTGGGTGGGCCGAGGGTCCCGGGTCCCGGGTCCCAATGGGGCTCAGCAGGACAGAATCCAGGATCAGCTGGCTCCTCGGCATCTGCCACCACTGCCCAGAGACGGAGAGACCACGACACAGGCACCTATGGGTGCAAAGGCAGGGCGGGCCGGGCCTGGCGTCCTCATGGAGCTTGTGTCCTTCATCCACCCTCAGCCGCCTCGGCAACGCATCCTGACGCAGAGCCCAGAGCCCAGAGCCCTCAGGGCCAGCAGCATGCCCCGTCTCATCCAGACTCTGTCCAGGCCCTGACGGTCCGGCACCTGGCAGGCACTGAGCACTGGTGGGACGAGCCTTCCCGCGTGGAAACTGTCTGTGCCTGCGTCCCCACTGGGGTGAGCAGCCCCCACATCAGGGCTGCACAGGCCTTCTAATCTGACCCCACAGCCACGGCCCATGCCCGGGCCCACAGCAGGCCCTGCAGAAACCCCGCCCGCTTCGCTGGAACGGCTCTGCCTGGTCTGCCCAGCCTCGCCTCCCTGCGCCTGCAACAAGCAGTACGACGCAGCGGCTCTGGGGCCTGGCCACCTGTGGGACCTGAGCAGCGGCTGCCGCTCTCTGCGCCTCAGTTTCCTTGTCTGTAAAATGCAGGGAAAGGGCATGCAATTGGCCGCCCCATACTCACAAGCTGTGTGGCCTTGAGGATCTGCTCAGCCTCTCTGAGCCCAGTCCTCACCTGTCAATGGACTGCAGTGGGCTTGGCACAGGCTGGCACCCGGGCACTTGGTGGACTGTGGCTCACCAGCCTTCCACCTGAGCCGCCGACTCCACTCAGGCCTGGGAGCCACGGGGGCCTGGTGCTCTCTCTGGCCTGACCACGCAATTCAGGACACCCCTCCACCAAATGCCTGCACGGGGGCTAGCTGTGCTCGCGCAGGTGGCCCTGGGGAGATGTCCCGAGCCTGGGGTCTCCGTGTCCCCCAGAGCCAGCCGCACTCATCACAGAAAGACCCCAGCTGGCCAGATGCTCCAACGACCCCACCCAAGGAGCGGGCTTTGCTGACCCCACAGCACGGCCGGCCCCTCCGTGGGTCAGGCCAGGGCCCAAGATGGACACAGCCTAAATAGGGCTGGGCCTGGCCCTGCCCTCAACACACCCCGTCGTCCAGCCAGATCTGAGGCAGGAACACCCTGTAGTTATTTACCCGCCCGTCCACGGCCCACCCCGCCCAACTCAAACACCCACACCGGTCACCCGGTCTCCTCTGTCACGGCCATCCCAAGCCTCAACCTCCAGCAGAGAACCAGGGGAGGAGTGTGAGGAAACTGAGTCATGCAGCAAGGCACACCTACTCCACCACCCCTCCCCACCGCTGGCCCCAGAGGAGGAAAAGGGGCCACCCTGCAGAACTACCTGGGGAGGGTGTGAGCTCCCCGTCACCAGGTGTGTGCAAGCCAAGCTGCCAAGCCCCCCTGGGGTTACACACACACACACACTCGCCTTCTCAGAGGCCCAAGCCTGGGCCAGGAAGCCGGGTGGAGTCTGGAGGGCGGGACCTCTCTAACCCAGAGTTGCTAAAAAGAGCCAACAGGGAAGTAAAAATAGGAAATAAAAATAAAGTTGCTGCAGCCAGCCTGGTGTTTTTGTAGGAAACAAGGCATCTCCCCAGGGCGGGCTCAGCTCCGGGCCCCTCCCAGGTGAGGAATGTCTCCCCCTCCTCCAACCTCCAGCTGCCATCAGGACTTCAACCGTGTGTCCCCAGGCAGGAGCAGGAAGGGCCTCACGGAGGAATCCCCAGGACCTGGTTCGAATCCCAGCTCTGCCGCTAACCAGCCACGTGACCTCGGGCACGGAGCTGAGCCCCTTTCACCAGCGATGGTGCAGACACACCTCCCGGGTGCAGAGGGCGGGAGGGAGGGCAGATCCGGCACCCCCGGCCCCCCCACAGCAGGGGTGGCCCCCCACACTCAGGTCAGCCACACCCCTCTCTCCACCAGGTCCCCTCCAGGACCCTCCCCAACGGAGCCCCCACTCTGCCCCAAAGGTGGGTGGCCAGGACGTAGAACAGAGACTGGAGGGAGACGGAGCCTGGCTCACCGTGCGGCTCTCAGACCTCAATTTCCTCATCTAACAATCAGAGGAAGGCTTCCTTCCTATCCGTTCCTGTTGGACCTTCCCAGGGTTGGCACTAGGATCATTCGCACTAAAGTGTGCATGACTGACCCTGGCTTCAGGATTGGCTCATTCTTCCCAGGTAAAGAACTCCACAGCAGAGAATGATCTGATCCTAGAGCTGAGACACCCCAGCCAGAGAGCAAGGGAGGGTCATCGGGGCCAGGGTGCAGCTCACATATCCACTGGCCTCCCCATCCCTGGTGGTGTAACGATGCTCCGCTACTGGCTTCACACGGTGAGGCACCTGCAGGGGCAACGCAGCACTGGGCTGAGTCTGCCCCAGGCACCTGCTGAAAGGGAACATGAGTGCTCCAGACGACAGGGGCTGCCTGCCACCACCGGGGCCTGGAACAGTAGGACGTGTGCCACATGTGGCACAGGCATGGCACACACATCACACGTGCATGTACGAGCCCCACTGACCCAGCAGGTCCTGCTTCAGATGTCCTCATCCTCCCAGGAGCCCCTTCAGGCCCCGCCACGGGATCTGATGTTCATACCCCCTCGCCACTCCCTGGGAACCGGGGCGGGCCCTGGAGGACTGGCCAGGGGAGCCTGGGGGTGACATCACTGGTCTGACCCAGCACCGGTTGGCCCCAAATCACCCTCCAGCCTAAGGTCCTTCTAGAACAGACATCTGCTCTTAGCCCTCTCCATTCTCTGGCCCTCAGGAGAAAACCCCAATTCTTCATACAGCTCGCCTGCCCCGCCGGTCTCCACGGACTTTTTCAGCACCTCCTGGCTCTGACCTGCCCGGGCCTCGCTGCACACATACCCGGGGCTGTGCCTGCCCCATGTCCCTGCCCACGCTGACCCCTCGGCCAGGACTTGAGGGGTGGTCCTCAAGGCCCTAGCTAACCAGGGACCCAGGGGGTCAGGGCGGTAGGCCCACCTACAACCTGGACTCACCTGTGCTGGCCGGCGGGGGTGAGGGTCATAGGGCACACAGAATAGACACACACACACACACAGGGCACAGAGAATAGACACACACAGGGCACACAGAATAGAGACACTCAGAGGCTTGCACACGTTCACTCTGGCTCCAGACCCCAGTCACAGGAGTGACCCTGCCTAGTCCCTTCGCCCCACGTGGTTCTGACTCCAAGGCCAAGGAAGATGCGGGCAGGACAGGGCCCTGAGGGCAGGGGTGTGGGGAGCAGTGGGCAACACGCCCGCCTCCAGGTCCTGCCCTTTCTGCCTAGCACTCTCCGGCTCCAGACCCTCTGAGTGGGACAGGGAGCATGAGGTAGGGGTCCCCGTAGGCATGAGCAAATGGCCAGAGGGCAGAACCTGGACCCCTCAGCCTCTGGGTCCTGGTCTCCAAGCCCGAGGTCAGGGACTCCCGCAGCCCACCCTGAGCAGGCACATGGTGACCCAGATCCCAGCTCGAAGCCCCAGGCCCCGGCCGGTGTGGGCCGCCAAGCACCAAGCGTGGAGTGCAGACAGCCAGGAGGACAACAGTGGCGATGAAAGGCAGCTCGTTGTTCTCAGAAGCGGGGGGAGTGGGGGCAGGGCCGGCTGCCAAGAGGGGCGGAGGGTCAGCAGGGGAGAGAGGTCAGGGCGGGCCGTCTCCAGAGCCCTGGAGGGACCTCCTCGCTCTGGGGTCCCCTGAGACACCCAGGTCCCCACGAGGCCTGCTCACTCCCCCAGGCCATGATGTGCCTGCCCAGTGCCAGAGTGATGGCGGGGGAGAGGGGGCCCAGGGGCCCCTCTGATAGCGAGCTCCACAGCTTATCAGCCGCGTCCAGGGCCAGCGGGGTCTCCGGGGCCATCCCCTCCCCCACCCCACCAGCCAGCGAGCGCGTCCCCACTGCCCAACAGGGGAGACCGTAGTGTCCACAGGCAGATAAGTCTCAGCCAGGGCTGCAAACAGGGAGGGCAGCCCACTCAACTGCCCGCCGCGGCCGGGCACATGCACAGGGACACACCTCTCCCCAGCACTGCGGCCAGTGACGAGACCAGGAGATGTGACCTCGCCCTGTGACCCAAACCAGCCCGGGTGGGAGGAGCAGGGCACCAGCAGGCCGGGGCCAGTCAGCCCAGACCCAGCACTGCCTGCGGCCCCACAGCCAAGAGGACGCAGATGGCGCCCGAGCTGAGGCGGCCCTCCGAACACCACCATGCCTCCTCCATTGACCCTGTCCCACGCCAGCCATGCGAGCCAGGAAGAAGTGGGCAGGGGTCGAATGCCCAGGGGTCGGCCTGTCCCTGGCCAGGGGGCGCATCCACACAGCCTGAGGCGGGGGCCCTGAGAGGCCCCCTGACCCCAGGCCTGCTGTGCACCTGCCTGTGGCGGCTCCTGTCCCCTTGGCCCCACAGCCCTGGGGCTTTCACGAGCCTCATCTGCAGGCATGGAACCTGAGACAGGTCAGCCAGGCCATGTCAGCTGGAGGCGCAGGCTCCGGACTGCCAGCACCCTGGATCCAGGCAGCAGCAGCCAGTCAAAAGCCCGGGCAGCCCTCCTGGCATGGGCCACGCGGGTGCCAGGCGAGGAGCGTGTGGTGGGAGCCAGTCTCCACCCCCGTGATCACAGACACGCCACACCCGCTCCGTGCCCCCAGCTGCAGCCGGGGGAAGTGATCTCTCTGGGCTGCCAAATGCGCTCTTTCAACAGACCGCCGAAAGCAGAGACCCTGGCCTGGGGGCAGAGGGCACGGTGGGAACAAGCCAGGGAGCCCGGGCAGCCACTGAAAGCCCAGTGCCCATCCACCCCCAGGGCAGAGATGAGCTCCCCCGCCACCGCCCAGGGGTGGCATTGCTGGGGCCCGGACACAGGTGGCCGTCTGGGATGGAAGTCCCTCCTTGCTGCATCTGGGCACTGAGTCTAAGGGACACCCAGGCTCTCCCCAGCAGCAGGAGGCAGCTGCACCCACATCAAGCAGAGCCGGGGATCGGGGGCTTGCCCCGCGGGCAGGAACACAGCCACGGCAGCCTTGGCCGCAGCCTCCCCGGGGGGCTCCCAGGGCCCCCAGCTGCAAGCACTGGCCCAGGGAATCCTCTAGGGCGACTCTCACAGTCCCAGACTCTCCCTGCTCCACTCCTGGGAGCCAGCATGAGGCTAGACACACAGCAGGACCTCCCTCCCTTGGAAGTCCAAACAGACCCCCAGAAGGAGAGTGATTCAAATAATGATAACAACTTTAAAGCTCATCTCCACGAGTGGAGGGCTCACCCCCACATTTCTGAAATGGAGGGGACAGGGGGAGACCGCTGCAGAGAGCACTAAGTCATTCAACAAACATTTCGCGAGGCTGGTGCAGCGTCTGGCGCTGTGGGTTCGGCACCAAACAAGACCTATGAGCCGAGCCCACAGACCAGCGGGGTGCTCTGAGGCCTCGGGGCCCGCGGGAACAAGAGCCACACCCGATCAGCAATGTCTGCCAAGGGTCCGGGCCGGGAGCAGCAGCTCGCCGCTGTGTACTTCCCACCTCCAACTCAGTCCAACATCCTTCCTTCCATTTTACAAATGAGGAAACCGAGATAAAGCGAGAGGAAGTAGCGTGCTCCAAGTCACAAAGTTCATGTGGCCGAGCCGGAATGGGACAGGCAGGGGGACAGGCAGGGGCCCCGAGCAGGCCACCCTCTCGGGCCAGCAGTCTGGAGGGGTGGCCTCTTGGGGGTGAGGTTCCCTGGGGTCCTAGCCTTGAGGGAGGGCAGGCCCCAGGGCCCAGGGAGACAGAAGAGGGTGGAGGGAAGGCCTGGCCCCTCCCCCACCCGGGCCCCTCCCTCCAGCCGGGCCCAGGGAGGCCGCAGCCGGTACTGCCCCGCCCAGGCCAAGGCCCACCTCCCCACTGTCTGAGCCCCGGGTGGCCAGGCATCCAATGCCTCAGGCCCCACCTGCCAGCCCTGCTCCCGACCTTGCTCCTGGGCGGAAAGTCCAGGCGCAGGGGTGAGGCGGGGGCGGCTCTGCCACCTCCCGTGGACTCTGGCCCCAATCAGAGCTGTTTTCCTCAATCCAGGCGAGGGGGGGGGCGGTGAGGGGCCACCAGACAGCCCGGTGACCTCCCAGGAGGCTCCAGGGCAAACGACGTCTGGAGCTGCCCACGGGGAGAGGCGCATGGGCCCCAGGAATGAACCGAGCGATGTCGGACAGACGGACAGGTGGGGAAGGGACCCCCAGCGGCTCCAGCCAGAGAGGGACGCAAGAATGGCCACTCACCCCAAGAGCCGGAGCTATGAGCGGGTGGAACAGCACGCGGTGGGCCGGCGTGGGTCATGCTCCCGACCAGGACATTCCAGGGCCCAGGAAGCAGAGGGGACATCAGGCCAGCAGGGGACTGGCTCAGAGGGGCTGAGCAGCAACCAGGCCCACTCCCAGCCTCACCTCCTGGCAGGGTTAATCATTCCCAGACCAGCTGACCACACCCCCGTGCTCACATGGTTCCTCACCAGCACAGAGCTGGGACCCGGCCAGCGAGGGGCAAGTCAGAGGAGCCTGACCATGCAGTTGGACCCTCTGAAGTCCTCCAGGGAGGACCCCTACCCACACACACAGGGGCATCCCCTCTCCATACCCTTGGCTGGGGCTAGAACACTCATTCTCTCTGCCTTGATTCCCTTCCCAAAGCCCACCCAAGAAACTCCTATTCATCCCTTAAAACCCATCTACAACATCACCTCCTCTTTGAAGCCTCCCTGACTTCCCCCAAGCATTTTACAGGTAAGGCAACTGAAGCCCGGAGAGGTGAATTTGCTAACCCAAGGCCGCACAGCCCCCAACTCAGAGCTGGCACTCACTGATCATATGGGGTAGCCTCTCTCACCACAAGTTTTAAATGTGAGAAAGCCAGGGAGAAGAGGGAGTGGTGCTCAATGTGGCAGGGGAGGCCACAGGGCCACATGACACCAAGCAGAGGCCTGACCTCCACACTGAGGGCAATGGGGAGCTGTGGAGCCTCCCCTCAGGCAGGGGAGGTCAGAGCTCAAGGGAGAGAATGGGCTGGCCTGGCCCCTGCTCTGCCCAGCTCCCACTTGTGAGGTTCACTATTTCTCCATGACACACTGCTCACCCCTACAGGGTCTGCCATACCACTCCCAGTCCAAACCAGAGCCGGACTGGAGTGAGTGTACACACCCCCAGCCAACTCAGAGCCCATGGCTACCTGCCCCCCTCAACCTGGGGAGGGCACATAGCCATTTTCCGAGGACCTGGTCTCCAGCCGTGCCACCCGAGCACACAGCCACCAGCTCGTGGGAATAAGGCCAAGGTGCCAGGAGGGAAGGGCAGAAGCCCCTGGCAGCCAGGGCCCCAGGGAAACCGAGGCCAGGAGAGGAGACGGGACCTGCCCAGGGACACAGCAAGCTGGTCAGAGCAGACCCGGGCCACCCGCCCAGCCCCAGGCTGCACCCCTGCATGGGAGTGGCTGCCTTGCCCTGGGGAGGCAGGGGTGGGTAACTGCCCACCCACCCCAGCGGGGCAGGACAAGGGGGCTCAGGGGACTCCTGGAGCGCCACCGTGCAAACGTCTCCCGGGAGGAGCAGAAACAGCTCTGTGGGGGGCACCCCAGGCCACTCTGGGCGAAGCCGGGTCACGGGGGTGCGCGGGAGGCACCGACTGTCTCGAGGAAGGACGCTCACCTCGGCTGGGGCTCCAGAGCTGGCCTTCAGGGCCCTCAGGAGCAGGGGCAAGTCAGGCACATCATTCGACGTCCCCGAGTCTGAGGTCCACAGCCCGAAAAGGCAAACGGGGCCGTCCACATGGAAAGCTGAGCAGGAGGACGGCTCAGCACAGGGCCACCACCACAGCCACCAGTGACCACTGCTGCCCAACGCTCAGCCCTGCCTCCGAGGGGCAAGCGGCCAGCAAGGCGGGTGCTCTGGACACAAGGCCCAAGTTGACTGGACAGTAAGGACTGGACCAGCCCGCCAGCCCCCCTGGCAGCCCCTCGCCAGGTCACTGGGCGCATCCTCCACGGCATGGGGATCAAGCTGCCACAAACAGGCAGCCATGGGGTCTTCTCCATCCCACTCCTTCATCAAGTGAGCATGTCCTGGACGCCTGTGCGGGCTGCTGCAGGGCTGTGCACGCTGCCGACCGGCTCTGCCCTCGGGAAGCCCCGGAAACAAGAGACGGCAGGGTGGGCAGCCGGCACAGCGTCACGAGCCTGTGCCAGCCGACCACCTGCTCTACAGGATGGCCTCAACGCCCACCGCGTGCGCTGCACCAGCTCATCCTCCCGTGTCCCCACGAGGCTGCAGGGTTACCCACGTCACGCACGAGGAAGCAGCAGGCAAAGGGCCAGAGGATGTGATGGCGGGGCGGAACCCCAGCAGCCAGCATCAGGTCCAAAAGGTGTCACCATCCCGCACCCCACACAGAGCACAGACGACCGAGGACGGCGGGCTGGCTCCGGCCAGGGAAGGAAGCGGGCTTCCGGGACGACTTGCCTCAGAGCTGAGCCTGCAGACGGGCGGAGACAGACGGGAGCGGGGACAGGGAGCTGCAGGTGGAGCCGCAGGCCAGCCAGCCCCAGGGGTGTCTGCTCCAGAGGGCTTCGCACAAGGCGGCTGTCCACCGGGAGCCCGTGAGCGCAGCCTGGGCCACCTGGGCTGTCACCGCCTGACCTCTGCCTGGGGCCAGGGCGGGCACTTAAGCTAAATTGGTCAATTATGGGATGCTTAGCTC
Organism: Equus asinus; assembly: GCF_041296235.1. Taxonomy (NCBI): domain Eukaryota; kingdom Metazoa; phylum Chordata; class Mammalia; order Perissodactyla; family Equidae; genus Equus; species Equus asinus. The sequence goes on from NC_091799.1 coordinate 12,696,933, forward strand.
CCTCCCGGGGGCTTCCAGCCCCCTCGGTTCCGGGCAGCAGCACCAGGAAGCCTGTTGAATCAGTAACCTCATTACGGCCCAGCGGCCACACCCGGGGCCGGCTTTGAACTCCATGGGGCTTATCCATGGCCACTGGAGGATTTACACACGCCTGGCCCTGGCCCAGCTCACTCTCCGCTCCCCTGCCCTCCCCTCCCCTCAGTGCTGGAGGCTCCAGATTCAGGACGGTCAGGCCAGCAGCAGCCTCTGCTGAGACCCATCACCACCAGCCCGTGCCCCGGACACAGTCGGGGAAACTGAGGCACAACTGGACACCACTGTTGCTCAGAAGGGCCAAGGAGCCCAGGGCCAGACGGAGGGCTCCCCTTTGTACCCCAGCCCCAGCTAACAGCTCTGGGCCACCTGTCTCAGGAACTCAGAGCCAAGCGCCAATTGTGAATGTCTCAGGAAAGAGGACCTCGAGCTCACACGAAGGCCCTCAGGGGCTCCAGCCTCACAAGGGCCCCCCAATGTCCCACTGCCCAGCCCCAAGGCTAGTCCCTACCATGGCCCTCAGGTCCCTGCCCTGACCCCAGGAGGCCCACCACCCTGCTCCCCATAGAGAGCCTGCCCCCCAACTTCGTCCAGTGCTCTGGGCCCGGCACATCCTTCCCAGGTCCGGGCTTGGGCCCTCTCGGCTGCCAGACTGTTCCATCACCTTTCCCAGAGACCCCAGGCCCCCTCAGCGAAGCCACTAGCACCCCAGGCTCTGGGGCATCTCAGTTAACGTCGGGGGTGCATGGGGGGAGTGCATGGGGTGGAGAGCATCTCCCCAAGGACAGTCCAAGAGCCCAGAAGGGAGAAGGCAACAGGAGGAGAGCCAGGGCCGGGGCGGGGCCTCCTCCCCCAGCCCCGTGCTCAGGGAGGCGGAGATCCCAGCCCAGCCCAGGGGCCCAGCCTGGCCCCCAGGCAGCCACTCAGAGTCCCACCTCCAGCTCCAGCTGCTGTGCTGAGTGGCCCACCCAGGGCAGGGGAACAGCCCACTCACAGAGGCACCTGCTGTGTCAGGCTCCAAGCCCACCTGGGTCCCCTCCTCCTCCCACCCCTGCCTGCCTCCAGCTCACCCTCTGCACAGAGCTGGAGGGCTAATTCCAACTATGAGTGTCACCGCACGCCCACAGCCCCCACGGCTCCCGGGCCCCCACACACCCGACCCAGTGTCTCTCCAGCCTCCTCTCACATGTCACCACCTCTCCCAGCTCAGCCACGAGGCCTCGAGGCCGGGCCTCAGGGCCTCTGTCTTAACTGTCCCTGCCACCCGCAGTGCCCCTCCCCCCCAACCTGTTGCAACTCTGCCTCTCCTCCCGAGCCCACGCCAGTAACAGAACCGGCCCCAACAGGAAGCCACCGTCACCCCTCCATTCCTCACGCCTCCCTCACACGTGTGCCCCAGGAGCTGCGTGGACGGGACTCAGAGGGCAGGTCTGGGTCCTTCTGAGAAGAGCTCCTCGAGACTCTTCAGGATCGGCTGGGAAGGCCGGGCGTGTGCATGTGTGCCTGTGTGTGTGGATTCACATGAGTGTGTGCGTGCCTCTGTGTGCACACGTGTTCATGTGGGCATGCATGCATGTGCATGTGCACCCATGTGTGCTGGGGTTGGAGACCACAGAGATAACCAAAGCCCCGCCCGGCCCTGCCCTGGGGACCTGGTCTGGCCATCCTGGACCACCCCCCAGGTCCCTCAGGAATATGCCACCAGACAGCTCCACCCTGGCAGAGGGAGGAGGTGGGTGCCAGGCCAGGCCACACGGGTCCTCAGGCTGTGCCTCTGGCTGCTGACCCCACCCATGGCTTTCCAGCCCACCAACAGTCTCCACCCTCCCATCTCCAGCCAAGGACAACCCTGGACGAGGATCAGGGGTCTCCACTTGCCAGAGGGCCTTCAGGGGTCAAAGGGGACAGAACGGACACAGCGAAGCTTCACCTTCCAGCAAGTCCCACAGAACAAGTCCCACTCACTCATCCAGGGGCCCCAGACCCACAGCAGGCTCCCAGGGAGCCAGGGTGGGGCGCAGACCCAGGCCCTGACAAGCAGGCGGCTTCTGAAGATGCTACCTGACGACCGGAGGCCTGGGGGGCAGTGCCACCACCCCGGCTGGTGCTCAGGGTCCCCAACTGGGAAATCAACTTGCTGAGAAAAAGCACACAGGACCACCCAGAGGCGCAGCAGTGGTACAAAGGCCGGGACGGGCCCCACGGGAGGGCTCCGTCTCCCCGTCCGCTCAGTGGGCCCGTCTCCGTGAAGCCTCTAGAGAGTCCCGAAAAGCAAGTCCCAGGGACACAGCAGGCGCCCAGTGGAGGGAGCTGCCAGCGTCCTCGCAAGGCGGCGCAGGGCCCTGGCAAGCGGGGAGGAGTTTAAAAGATGAGACAGGCAGGGGCCACGGAGATCCTTCTGGATCCGCGAGATGAGGAAATCAGGCCTGAGCGGGCACCCTGCCCGCCCCCGCCGCTCACATGGGGACACGGGGATGCAGGGACGAGAGGACACGGGGACGCAGGGACGTGCAACAAACACCGCCTGTGGAGCAGCAGGCAGGCCCAGCAGAGAGGGAGAGAGTGAGCGTGAATGAGCGTGCCCACACCCAGGCCCTGCACGCGCGTGTGCGCGTCTCCCTCTCCCCTGCATCGGCCTGGGCCAATTTTATTTAGCTGTTTCTGCTCCATTTCACGCTCATTCAGCTGCTGAGCCAGACAATTGCTTTGTAACTCTAGGGTGCAATTTCCCTGTCTGTGAGGCGCTGGGGCACAACCGCTCAGCACATCTCGCACCAGGCTCGGGCGGGTGTGCAAGCAAGTCCCTTGCCCCACGCACCTCCCGTGGGCCTCGGGGAGCGTCCGTGCAGGGCAGACCCAGCAGAGGGGAGGGCACCCAGACCAGGGCCCATGTGAGTGTTCGCTCGACCTCGGAAGACAGGGCCAGGCCAGTCCCCTCATCCTGCATGTGCACCTCACTTGGGTTAGCACCAGTGTCGTCCCTGCTTCGTGGTCCTGTTTGGTCCAACACTCGCAGACCTGGGCCCAGCCCTGACTCAGGCCGGAGGCACAGGGAGGACATGGCCTTGCCTTCAAAGAGGGGCCGTCAGGTAGACACGCCCCTAGGACAAAATGGGCAGCCTTCCCCAGCGCCCTGGAAGAGCCAGCACATATGTCCATTTCACAGATGGACAGCTGAGGCTCAGAGAGGCTGACGGGCAGGCCACACACACAGGCAGCAAGGACAGAGGACCAGACCCCCAGTGGCCTGACCACCAGCCCAGCAACAGGACACAGCTCCCCAGAAAGGCACAACTCCTGGGGTCCCCCTCACCCAGGGATGCTGGGTCATTCCAGAGAGAGCAGGTAGGGGGAGCGAGGGACAAAGGGGCCTGAATGGAAGGCAGAGGAGGAGAGGAAGGGAGAGTGAGGATGGAAGTGCACCTTGTAAAATGTACACACTGCAGGAAGGGGAGGCGGGGGTGGGGGGTGGAGGGACTGGCCTTCTCCCCCACCCCTAACAGCATCCACAAAACTGACCTGCTTAATGAGCATCAGGACAAATGTATCGAAGGTGAGCCCCAAATGGCCACCACCCCACCAGCCACCCAGGCTTTGAGACACACAGGCTCTTGAGAGCCCAGGCCCCTGGCCCTGCCCATGGCCAGTTCCCACAGGGACAGACCAGTTAATGGGACACCTCAAGGCCCTGGCCACCAAAGCTGGCTACAAACAACAAACTTCGACAAACCTAGAGCCTGGGGAAGGCAGGGAGGGCAGCTGGCGGCTCACAGCGCCTCGGCCCAGTGACGGTGCCCCAGCCTCAGGCCGCACAGTGGCCCTGCTCTGCACCCTGCAGAGAGCAGCTGAGCCAGGCCCGGGACCCTCTCCTCCTAGAGGACAGGCCACACTCGCCACTCGAGGCCACGGCCCTGAAACGTGCCAACTGTGGACAGAGCCCACGCAACCCCAGACAGTGAAACTCCGCAGCAGCTCCCGCTGGGTCTGGGCAGGCACTCAAGGCTCTGGGTCCACCCCCCACCCCCACGCCACCTCCTGTGCAGCCGAAGTCAGTCCCACCACGAATCACCTCGAGGCCCCTCTCCTGGGGCCGGAGCCCCAGAATGCACACCCAGCCCCGCCCCACCCGGCCCGGGGCCCCACCCCTGAGCACCCACTCTGTGCTCTCACAGTAATTCCACAACTACCACTCCCAGGCTTCCTTTCCAGGAGAGGAAACCAAGACCACCAGCCAAAACCCCCCAGAGCCACAGTGGGGGCAGGACAGGGCAGGACCGAGGGAGGGCAGGCAGAGGGCCTCCTGGAGGAGGCGCAGCTCCCCACAGGTCCTGAAGGGCAGGCACAGCTGGAAGAGCTCGCAGAGCTGGGAGCAGGCCCCGCCGCCCCTGTCTGAGCACGCTGCTCGCTCAGTCCTGCCTAGCCCCAGCTCAGAACCGCCCAGCCCTCCCTCCACCGCCTTCCTGGGGCCCCCAGCTCATCCCACCCACATCTCGGCAGAGGGGGTCAGGGCTGCACGGTGGGCCCAGGCACAACAGCCAGACCCAGGCAAGGATGCAGACCAGCAAGGCCACGGCCACAGTCAGGCCACATCTGAGGGCTGTTTTTCTCACCCTGACACTTTCCTGGTCAACAAACAAGAGCCCCCTCTGGAGTTTACCAAAACAACCGTCTCAAGAGCCGGCAGTGCCCAGACCAAGACACCACTGCCTCGGCAGGCCAGGCTCCAGGCCCAGACGCCAAGCCCAGCCTCCCAAGAGTCATGTGACCCTGTTATTTCGGGAGGACCCGGAATGTGCTCTATTTTGGGTCCCGAGGGCTCTGATGTTACCAGAAGCCCCTCACCGGGGCTCCCAGCTCCCTCAGGTCCCAGAGAGTGCCCCAGAGAGTGGCCAGTGGACCTATGGCTCTGCTCCTAGCCACCCATCCCTCCCCGGGCAAATGGGCCACTAGCAGCCGAGGGGGTCTGGCGCGGCCTGAGACCTTTGGACTTCCTCTGCAGGCTCAGCCTTCCACTCCTACTGTCCAGGCTGATGCCGGCACAGCACTGCCCCTAGGGGCACGGGGGCACTGGCCAGCCCTAGGCGATAGGGGCCGGAGGCAGGGGCCGCCTTAGGGGAGTTCCACGGCCCGCAGATCTGTACCGTGGGTTCATTCCTGCCCTCACTGGCTCAGCGGGCAACAGCGGGGAGACTCTGGGTGGGGGAGGGCAATGCCCGGTCCACGGAACCCCACAGAGGTGGGTGCTGCGAACAGAAGCCCCCTCTGCCCGAGGCCTTGAGGGTGGCCTGGCAGCTGAAAGGAGTAGCAGTGCCTTCTGAGCAGCTCCAGGCCTGGCCTGGGCCGCCCGCCGGGCCCTGGACACGCCAAGCCTTCTGACACTCACCCCCCATGAGGGATTAGGCTGTGTTGACAAAAGGGCTTAGATAAGTAGCCGCTTAAATGGACCTTCAACTCCACTGGACTTCAGAGCTGGTCACAAGCTTAGAAAAAAATAAAATGTAATCAGAGCCCAGGACTCTGCGCTCAGGCCTCGGGCACCGGCCGCCTGGGAGGCCACCGGCCGGGTGGGGGGATCCGCTGCTCTGGTGAAGAGATGCCCCGGAGCCTTCTCAAGGGGGGCGGGGGGGGGCACCCATCCGGGTTCCTGGGGCCATGACTGGGAGGCACGACTCTTCTCTTCATGGGGACTCTGGCACAGCCGCCCTACAGCCTGGGCCACACATGCACCAACTCCCAGGACCTTCCCAAGATGTTAGGGACAGGGACCTGCCTGCTCCCAGCACCCAGCCCCGGCCCTGCCACGTAGGGGGGGAGGGGGGAGGGCAAGGACCGAGCTGAGCATTCTTGTTCCACAAGGGATCTGGGAGAGCCCAGCTGCGTGTGTGCACGCCAGTGTGCAAAGCTTTAACGAGGGAAAAGGAGACGCTGTCAGCCCACACAGGGGCCCCGCCAGCCCCATACCAGGCAGGGCAGCAGTAAGTCACAAACAACCCAGCTTTCCTTTTTGCTCCACACACACCGGCACCACCGGCTGGAGCTCTGAGTCACAAATCCACCACTTGGGAGCCTGGAGCTTCAGCCTCCCCCAGCCAGTCTTCTTATCTGCAAAATGGGCACAAGTGCCCAGCCCTGGGGGTATGGGAGGACGGAGAGCCCCTGCGAGGAGGGCGCCCAGCCTGGCACCACCAAGGTCTCCGTCATACAGAGTCAGAAAAGGACTCTTAGATTTGACAACTTGAAACCGTACCCCAGTCACGCTGCAGCACACCCATTTTGAGTGGGTCCCCGGGGTGCTCAGACCCTGGCCCTCACAGCCCAGAGGAACCAGCTCCAAGCAGGCTCCCCTCCACCTCCCAAACTCACCAAGGTCCTTGCAGCCGCACCAGGTTCTGACAGTCCACCGGATGGCCAAATTGCACCCCAGGCTGCAGGGGTGGGCAGGAGGGGGGGGTGACCATGGGGTTTCATTCATAATCAGCTGTTTTAATTTCCATTCAGCACAAATCCCTCACGCAGCCTGACAGCCTGGCTGCCGTCCCCACCACCAAATTAATATCCTTCTTGGAGCTCATTTATAAAGTCTCCCCACCCGGCTGCCCTGCCTCGCACTGGCTTCCAAACCCTAGGGAAGACAGCGCTGGGGGTCCGGCCTGGAGTTGGAGGGCAGTGCGGGGCAGGGCAGCCACTGGGCGGGATGGCAGTGGGAGGACGGGAAAACTGACCCTGCGTGCCTCTGGGGCGTCTTCCCCCAAGTGCAGGGCCAGCCCCGGAGAACACCCCGGGTACGCGGGAGTGAGGGGCCCCATTCCTGGGACGGGGCCTTCCCGGGCTTGATGTTCCCAGTCACACGGCCCCTTGGTGACCCTGCCTACCGGCGCCTGGACTGCTCGGGGAGGAGGGGTCCCGCGGCTTCCAGGCCGGCGGCCTGCTGGACTCGGCGGCCCGGGCGGCGGCGCAGAGGCCGTCCCGATGCCAGGGCGGCCGGAGGGTGGGAGCGCACAAGTTGCTCCGCCCGCCCCGGCCCGGTCCCTGCGCCGCGCGGCTGGAGCCGGGTGCCGGGGCCGCGGGGCGGGGGGCGCGGGCGCTGCCAGCCGGGGGCGAACTAAACTGCGCCGGGATGGGGGGGCAGGAACTCCCCAGCCCCGCCGGCCGGCCGGCCGCCCTCCGGCCCCGCCGCGCTGCCCGCGCCCGCTCCGGGGGCAGCCCGCCGCCCTCGCCCCCTCCCCGCCCGGCTGCCCGGGGAAAAGTTGCCCGGCCCCCCGGCTGCGGGCCCCGCGCCCCAACTCCGCGCAGGCCGGCGGGGGCGCGGGGCCGAGCGGGGCGGGCCGGGCGCCCCGCGCGCGCCGGGAACGCGCCCCGCGCCCGCCGCCGCCGCCCCCCGCGCCGGCCCGGCCCGAGACTCACCGAGCGGCAGGAAGTGTTTGGTGTCCATGTCGGCGGCGCCTCGGCCGGCGGCGGGACAGCGGGCGAGCGCGGCGGCCCCCGGCGCGGCCGGCCGGGCCCGGGCGGCGGGAGCCGGCGGCGGCGGCGGCGGCGGCGGCGCGCGGAGGCCGCGGCGCGGCGAGTTGTTGCAAAAGTCGCCCAACAATGTAAACTACTTGTGCCGCGCGCGCCCGCCGCGCCCCGCGCCCGCGCCCGCGCCCCCGCCGCGCGCGCCCGCGCCCCGCTCCGACCGCTGCGGCGCCGGCGGGGGGGGCGGCGGGGGGCCCGCGACGGGCGCGGACTCGGCGCAGCGCCGCCGCCCCGCCCGGCCCGCGCGCCCGCCCCGCCCCGCCCCCGCCCGGAGCGCGCCCCCCGCCGCCCCCCGCCCCGCCCCGCCCCGCGCGCCGCCCGCGCCCGCGCGCCGGTCCGGAGTTGCGAGCGGCGAGCGCCCTGCAAACTTGCAAGTTTGCCTCCGCCAGGGGTTCCCGGGAGCCGCGCGGGGGCGGCGGGGGAGGGGAGCGCGGGCGGCGGGCGGGGCGGGAGCAGAATTCCCTCCCCGGCTGCCAAAAAAAAAAAACCCCGCCGCCCGGGCGGAGGAGGAACGGAGCGGGGCCGGAGAGCCCGACGCGGCCGGGCCATTGTCTGGGCGGCCACACAAAGCGGCCGGCCGCCTGCGCGCCCACCCCGGCCCGGCCCCGCGCAACGCCCTCCTCGGCCTGCCCGGGGGGGAAACTGAGGCCCGGAGTGGCCGTGAGCCCTGACGCGGGAGCACGGCTCGGCTCCTCCGTCGGGGGAGTTTTGTTTTCTGAATCCCCCCCAGAGCGCCCCCCTCTTTCACACCTAGGGGAAAGCAGAGGCTGGAGGGCACCCCACTCCCTCCCCGCGGGCGGACCCCCGGGCCAGCGGGAAGGGCTGGGGGCTCATGCTTCCGCTGCACGTGGGGCCTGACTTCGGGGACCCTCTTTAAGGTACCAGGCTCGGGGGGAGCTGCGGTCAGTGGGGCGCTGACTTTGTGGCCGGTGGCTATTTTAAGCCTTGAGTTGTTCTCTGCCCTGACTTCTAAATTCATGATTTGTTTGTTTAAAAGCGAAAGGAAGCACGCCTGCCTGGGACGGCCTGGGCGGCTGGAGTTGGGGTTTGGGTGTGAGGTACCTGCCGGGGCCGGGCCTCCCGGAGCAGGCGCAGCTGAGGCGCCCAGGTCGTCCCTGTGCCAGGCTGGCCCAGCACAGCGCCTCGCTCCTCAACGCCTGCCTTCCACGTGGCTGCTGCCCTGCTAGACCCATCTTCCCTTGGAGACCCAGGCTCCGAGAGGCAGTGGGGCTTACCAAAGCCACACAGGCTGCACATGATGGCCCTGGAGCTGGGGGCTGGGGCTGCTGGTGGAGAGGGAGGTGATGACTGAGTGTGGATGGCTGTCACCACCGCCCAGGGACCACTATAGCCCTTGTCAAGAGAGGCAGTCCCACTGCTTGGGGCACCCCTGCCACCTGTGTGACCTTGAGTAAGCCTCAGCATCCTTCTGGGCTTCACATTCCCCTCTGTGAACCAGGGAGTAACAGGACCCACCTCCCACTGGACAACCAGGAGCTGGACCCCAGGAGGGCCACTGTGAGCTGTCCAGAGGGAGGTCTTCCTTCCACTTGGGGAAGGAGCATCCTGGGAGAGTGGTGGGGGCGCACACTGGTTGGGGAGCCCTCGTCCAGCACAACCACAGGTCATGGCATGGGCCTGTCCTGTCCCCCTGGTTTCTGCTCCATCCAGGCTCCTCTGCCCTGCTGTAGAAAGCCTCCTCGTTGCTGGTTCCTGGGCCCCCTGCCGCCTGCCCCCACTGTGCACACCCTGTCCAGCCCCCACCCCTGCACCCCCAGCCTGTTTGACTGTGGCCCTCATCCACCGTCATTGTAACAGACCCACTTGCCCACTGCCGCGGCACAGCGGGCTGGGCCACCTCCAAACTGGTTTCCTCCTGCTGGGCTGGGGGCAGCAGGTGCTCAGGGAAAGAACTGAGAGGGAGCAGACACTTCCAGGGCGCGTGCCGGGCACCAGCCCCAGGGCCCTTGGCCGTGATCCATGATCAGTGGCCCGTTTGGGCTCCGTCCTCTTGGCCTACATCAGACCCCACCACTCCTACTGGAGAAGGAGAGGCCAGAAGCCCTCCCCCATGTGGGGGCCCACTGGGCACAAGTGACCAGGAGGAGAAGTGCCCAGGACACTGGCACCCACACCCTTGTGTGTCACCCCAACAACCCGTGGGCAGTGGGCACTGCTAGCCCAGCTGACTGATGAGGACAGTGAGGCTGGGAGAGGCGACATGATGGCACATGTCACACAGCAGTGAGGATGAAGCTAGCGTTTGAACCCAGGGCCTGTCCTGGGAAGCTCTGCGTCACAGAGGGTGTGAGCCTGCACAGGCCCCACAGGCCCCCAGTGACCACTGGTGCAGCACTGCCTTCCAGCCACATGCTGTGTGGACGACCCATCCACGTCCATGGCACGGGGTCTCAGGACAGAGAGGAGGACAAACACCTGCTGAGCCCTTACCAAGGGCCAGACCCTGTGCTCGAGCTGGGTCCTCAGGCAGCGATGTGGTCCCAGATGGACAGGTGTGGGCTGGATCCCAGCTCTGCCTCTCACTCCCCTCCCTGGGCCTCAGTTTCCTCATCTGTGAAGTGTGGATGGCCACGCCCTCCTCACTGAGTCACTGAGATGACTAAATGAGATAGAGGGAGTATGGCTGAGTAGGAGGAGCTCAGTAAGTGATAGTTACTGCTGCTGCTATTACGATGAGATGGTGGATAGGCCCTCCTGGAGCTCCAGCCCGCAGGGGAGATAAGACAGTGATGGGCAGACAGGAAGTGTTACGGACACTGGCATGAGGGCAAGGCTGTGTCCAAACCGGGGACCGGGCTGCTTCTGGGCATGGCTGGTTCTTGAGCTGGGTTTTGAAGGAGAGAAGTTTGCATCAGGCCGAGGCGGGCGAGGGCGCCCCAGGCAGAAGACCTGCTGGAGCGGTGGCCCAGAGGAGGGAGGTGCCCAGCAGGGGGAAGGAGAGCAGGCAGCCTGCTTGGCGGGCAGGTTGGAACACGCTGGGCGCTTGTGGGAAAGTTGGTCCTGGAGGCCTCGGAGGCTGGGCTCCCGCATCTGAAGTGGGCAGCCTGGCGCCCTGGGCTCCCCACCCCTCCCGGGCCTCTCCCCCAGCCCCGCCCTTGCCACGGAAAACTTGAGACTCTGGAACTGTTGGTGCCCTGTGACAGGAAGCCACACACAGACAAATTTCCAGGTGGGCTCCCCGCCCCAGGAAAGGCACAGGAGCGAGGAGATGCCAGGGGTGTGAGAGGGGCTCTCTGTTCCTAAGAGAGACCTAAGAAGGTGCCCCCAGCCCCGGCCTCTCTCCGGGGCTCCAGAGACCACGTGGACAGGGCAGGGCGCACAGAGTCCGCAGCCATGCAGACCTGGCTCGAATGCAGCCTCGGTGCCTGCAGATGCTGAACTGCTCTCAGCTTTCGCCTTTCTCTTCTGGAGGGGTGGCCCGGCGCAGGGGGCCCAGGAACTGGCGCTCGGATAGGGGAGGGGAGCCAGCTGCTGAAGGGAGCCCCCGGCGAACACACAGGCTCCTCGATGGAAAATGCGCATGCTGGTTGTTATGTCTATTTGTCATTCTCCCCTCCAGCCGGGGCTCTTCGGTGCAAATGATCCCACAGGACACCACCCGGGATGGTGGCTGCCCCGTTTGGAGTGGCCAGGTCCAAGCTAACCATGGAAAAAACCGCCTCCAGCCTTCCTGCCATGTGCTTCTGCAGCCAAAAATATTTTTATAGTAATATCCATCTATTTACAACCTGGGATCTGAGAGGGTTTTGTTTTTTGTTTGGGCCTTTTTTTTAATTTCCCTGAAGGATGCTTTTTAAGGTCCTCTGGCCTATTCCATGCGCCTGTCTCCGCGCAGTCTTGTAAACAGTCTCCAGAATCGCCTAGTGAATAATATTTTTAAAGGCCGGTGTCTGCCGGGCTGGGGCCCCTGAGGCTGGCGTCTGGCTGGACAACTCCCAGCAGTTCCTGAGACACCAAGGGGCACCTCGGCTGCTTCTGGTTCCTTCTCCCAGTGGAGGGGTCCATGTGATCCTGAGCTGGTGACCAGAGGGACCTCACAGGGGTTTGGGGCCCCTGGCCCCCAACAAGTAGGGCAGGGGCTTGGGCACCACCAGCCTGTCCTCATGGACAGGTGGGCTGCCTCTGTCCCCCAGAGGGCCCTTTCTCACTGCCTCTGTGGCTCCTTTGGGGGTGACACTTTCTGTCTGCAGGCGCAGATGACTTAAGCTGGGAGGTAAGGATGAAGCCCAGATTGTTAAGGGCTTGCCTGAGATGACACAGCGAGGCCACAGCTCCCCCAAGTCGTGTCATGCCCGCCATTGGTCTGGGGGAACACAGGAAAGCTGCCTGTCCACGCTCAGCCTCCAGTCTGTTCTTCTTAGTGAAGAGAAGGAGAAAGGATGGGACAGAAGGGAGAGGAGGGGAGGGCAGGGGAAGGGGAGAGGACGCCTTCCTCCACTGGGTCTGGCCCTCTGTGAACTGTCTGCAGCCCTGCAGTACCTTGACCGCTCCTGTCAACAGACAGCTCCCAGCCCTGAAGGGCGGCTGGCCCGCCACACCCAGACCAGTGCAGGCAAGGGAAAGATTGGGTAGCCTGTGAGTCAGTGCTCAGAAGGCAGGTGGCTTACCTCCATCGTGAGGTGGGAGCCTGGTTCCAACGCTCCAGGGAGCCGACTGGCGGTTTGGGCAAATCAGTTCATGTGAGACAGCCCGAAGGGGTTAGGGGTTCCCTCCAGGGGCCTCCAAAGAGATGCCCCACCAAATGCCAAGGCCACCTGGAAGGAATCACAGATGCCTGGGGTTTGGGGGGCAGCCCAGGAGGCCAGAGAGTGCGAGGCGCTTCGGAGGGTCCCAGGTCAGCAGAGGAGGACACTGAGGTCTCCTAGGGGCCTCGTGGTGCCAGGTCTGCCACACACTATCAGGCACCATCTCCTCTGACTCCACCCAGGCCTGCGCACGAAGATTCCCGTTTACCCATTTTACAGATGGAGACACTGAAGCTGAGGGACGTTGGCTCCAGGTCCTGCGGCAGTGCAGCACCAAGGTCACCAGACTCACAGCAGAGGTTGATGGTCAGACACCCCCAGGGAAGCCTCTAGACGACCACCCACCTTGAACTCCTGCCTTCAGGGAACTTTACCTCCCTGCTTCTCCCAGTGTGCAGGTGGGTCAGCGGGGTCAGACCAGAGTCCGGAGAGAAGGGCCAGGCAGCAGACTTGGAAAACTGGGCGCTGGGGTAGGCAGCAGGACGGGGAGGCCACAGCCTGGCTCAGCCACCAACTCTCACGTGGCCCTCTCTGAACCTCGGTCTCTTCTATAAAATGAGAGAAAAGAGCCGGCTAACCATGGAGGTTTGGGGGCACAAAAGGAGAACATATCACGTATCAACAGGGAAATCGATGCCAGTGCATCACAGGAGCTGAGAAGGGTAAGACCACGGATCCTAGCCTGGGGTGCCGATCCCAACCTCTGCCCGGCTCTGAAGATGGCAGGCCCCGCCCTGGCTCCTCTCCACCAGGCCCTTCTCCAGACGCCACCCCTCAAGCAAGAAGATAATGTGTTTTATCGGGGGCATTTATTACCCACAATTGCTACATAAATCTCCCTGCATACACATGCATATACATAAGAGGCGGATAAATATGCGGGGCCGTGCCCACTCTCCCTGATGGAGTCGACTTGCCCCGTAAAGATAACAGGAAATGATTCATAATATTTATTTGACAGACATGATATGAACCGTAATAGCCTGTTGGGATTAAAAATATCCGTACGTCTCTGTCACCCACCAATGTGGTTTAAATATTATATATGTGGCCACTGCAGCAATAGGGAGATGGGAACCGTTATTGATAGCGGCCGTAAAGAGAAGCCGTTTTGCATTGAAGAATGGGAAAAGTAACTGAGGAGTTTGCCTAATGCTCTTTGGTGCTTGATTCCAAAGAAACCCTACTTAAAAGTGGGGCTCCCCTGGCCCCAGGCCGCCCCACACGCGGTGTTCTACAGCCCTCGCCTGGTGGCTTCCCCAGAGGGCCTGGCCTGGCTCCGGGCTGTAGCTCGGGGTCTGATGAAGCTGCCATCCCCACAGCAGAGGCCGGCAGGGTCTGGGCCCCACCCCTTCTGACTGGAGACCCCCTCCTCCAATGACTGGTCAGCCTGTCTCCAGCTTCCCTCCACCCAGCATGGAGCAGGGGCCCCTGCCAGCCACCCCGACCTTCCGGTCACTCCCAGCCTAAAAACCCTTCCACGCTCCCCATTACCCTCGGGATGAAGTCCAGTCGCCCCTGAGTCATCTCCCTCCTGCTGGCACCCAGCCCTTCCCACAGCCACCTCCTTCCGGCCAGCACCAGCAGACTACTCTCCTGGATCGTGGTCCACACCTGGCCACTCCACATTCCCCTTGAAGGCCCGGCCCCAACATGGCCCCTCTAAGCCTGGCTAGGGCTCCTCTGCCCTGCGGCACCCTGCACCCTCCCTCCCCTGTGACATCCATTTGTTTCCTTGATGTTCCCCCTGGCCTGGGAGCGTGCCCAGGCTGGGGACCGGGAATCACCGCTTTCCGTTTCCCCACCGGGCACATCATGGGAGCTCACCACGTTCACGGAGGGAGGGAGGGAGGGGGGGAGGGGTGTTGTTTTCAAGAGCCTGGCTCCTGCCACCATGGCCAGGGCTCCTCGCCAAGCCGTGGGGTGGGCTCTCAGGATCCCTATTTACCTCTCAGGCCTTCTGTGCTTGGAAAAACATGCTTTCCCTCCCCAGGCCTCAGTTTACTTATCAATACAACCAGTCTTCGGCCCCGGGGATCAAGGCCTCTTGAAGACCCAGGGCATTTGCCCACAAGGAAGCCTTTCAGGGTTTGCTTTGGGAAATACCCAAAGGCTCGGCATTGAGAAAAATCTCCGGGGGGATGGAGGGTTTAACCCCACTCCATGATCACCCCCTCCTGCCCCACCCCCCCAGCTCCCACCCCCCCAGCTCCCAGCCCCCAGAGCTCCCTTTAGGGTAGCCCCGCCCCCAGGCAGATGAATTACCAGCTCTTGGTGACAAGTGGCCTTTGGTTCTCCCACTAACAAGGGTCCCCTCTCCCAAAAGGAGCTGCTTCTGGGCTAAGATACCCCGGGGGGCGGGGGCTGTCCTGGAAATGAGGTCCCCCCGGGGAGGAGCCCAGACCCACCTGCCTGGGGCCAGCCAGCCCCTGAGGTCTTTAGCCCTGGCCTCAGCGCCCCTCCACCTTGGGATTGGGGACATCACTCTCACAGGCAGGACAGGCAGACAGACGGATAGACAGCAAAGGTGAGCACCAGGCCAGAGCATCGCTGCTGAGCCAAAGGAGACCCAGCACGTGCTCCCTGGGCCGCAGCCGTGGACCTTCACTTCGCCCTTTCAAGGAGACCCCGTTCCTCCTGGGGCCCCGTCGCCGCTGGCCTTCCCAGCCTCCTGTTTCCAAGGTGGGGCTGGTCTTCTGTGGGGCTCCTGCCAGGCACCTCCCCCAGCGAGTACCAGGGTTCCTGCTGTGGGCGTGCCGACCCGCCAGGGCCTCCCTTGGGAGGCGGACCCCGCATTCCAGGCTCCAGGCTTCTTTTCCTGCCGGAGCCCTGGATACGGTGGGTGCTTACAGAGAGGGATGTCTGCCCTCACCTGGCCTCGCTCTGGCGCCTTTGTCCTCACCTTCTCCTCGGGATGTGAGCCTCGGGTCCCCACCTGCCTAGGGGTGATGGAGACACAGGAAGCGGGAATGGAGACCCAGAAGGTCACAGGTCCCACACACGGCCTGGCCAGCTGCCCAGGACCAGTGGGCTCCAAGCGGGCTTAGCAACAAGGCCCCTTCCTCGAATGGCCCTGGTGTGGAAGGGCAGCTGTGAGACAGAGGAGGACCCACATCCTGGTTGAGGCCAACCGGGGACCCCGGAGCCTGCCCACTAGCCCCCGACCCTGAGGGACCCGGCCCCATCGTGCAGAGTCATAGACGCCCGAGTCAGGACTGACGCCATGGCACTCACGTGCAGATGGAGTGAGGGAACATCTACACAGCCGCCCTCCCTGGCCTGCCCTGAGCCAGCACTGAGTGACCGGCAGAATTAATAGGGTTGTCAGGCCCGGCTGGGGGGCGTTCACTCGGAGCCCACCTCAAGCCAGTCGCCCACAGAGGTGCTCAGCCGAGAGTCCAGCAGTTTTGTGAAAGGAGGTCTTGCCCTGGCCAGGCCCCTGCATTGCCCAGGTTAAGCCACGTGGCCAGAAACTTCTGGATCATCCTGGTGTTTATGTGCTGGCCCAGGGCACCGTGGCCTCTCGGTGGGTCCAGGCCCATGTGAGCTGAGTCTGCCCACAGATGGGGAGATGGGCAGGTGACTGGGCCCTGGGAGCTGAGCCAGTTAAAGGTTCTTCCCCGTGAGCTGTGCCCTGCTCTTTCGGCCCCTGGGGCTCAGCTCTCTGGGAGCACAACGTTTGGGAAGGCAGGAGGGCCTCCCAGTGGGCCCTCGGGGCCACTCAGAGCTGGCTGGGGAGGGTACAGGGACATGGGCGGAGAGCTGAGCCAGCTGCACACCGTGTCACCACTGGGCGGGAAGGATGAGCCGAGAGCTCCCGGGGGAGCCGGCTGCCCCGCACGACGTGATCCACACGTGTGGTCGGCCATCCTGAGGAGCTGGTCAGCCAGGCTGGCCCCTGAGCTCCTGGCACGTGACCACCCAGCCACTGGTCCTCCAGGCTCACCGGCTTCAGAGAGACATTAGCCGACTGGAACTTTATCACCCTGACAGCCTGACCAATGTCACTTCTCGGGGTTCAGACTCAGTGAAGTGTCCCCATCTGTTCAGCCTGTCTGCTGGATGGCCATGGGGCAAGCCCATCCTCTCTCCCAACCTCGGTTTCCTCCTCTGTGAAATAAGCCTGCCCCTACCCCTGACCCACTGGTGTGTGGTTCCAGAACTCTCTCCTGGGGATCTCCTGGTCATCAGCAGCTCTGCGGTATCCCGAGCAGAGGAAGAACCGTGCCCAAATCTGAGCCAGTTGCTCCCCATCCAGCAATGGGTCCCCAGGAAACGGAAACTCAGAGGAAGATTCAATGAAGAAGGGGTTCCGTGAGGCCCGGCCGGCAGCTGGGAAGCGGGAAACCGCTTCGACAGCCAGGGATGATGGTCTGTTAGATAATGATGGAGCAGTCTCCAATAAAATACGCACGTGTGCTAAAAATGGTACACTGCCAAGTGGGGAAAACAGCAGTTCAAAATTATATACTGAAAGATTCCATTATAAACGCACATACAGAAATCTGGAGAGAACCCTCCCCCCATTTGTTAATGGTGGCGAGTCCTAGCAATGGAGCCAAGGGAACATTCCACATCCTCCTTTGTAATTCTCTTCGTTTTCTATAATCAACCTTTATTACTTTTATAATCAGAAAGAAGGAGGGTTAAGGCCTGTCTGAAACCCGACTCCTGGTGCCTGCAGCCAACCCCGGCTTAGGTCCTATCCCCTCTCAGAAGCCCCCAGCCTCCCCCACCCCTGCATCCCGCATGTGACAGCCTCATGGGCCAGCCGTTTCCTCTCCTCTCTAAGCCCCCTCCTTCCCTCCACCCTCCTCTCAGTGGGGGGCTCCCGGCCCCCGCCATCCAGCCACCCTCCCCTGGGCAGGCTCTGCTCCCTCAGTGTCGTTCCGGAAACGTCCCGTGTCTACTTTGTACCGATAAGAATATGCTCGCCCTCCCTCCATCCGCGGCGAGGCTATTTATCTGATCTGCCCACCTTGTCCCTGGGCCAGGCAAGATTAATAATGCACTTAATTTCACAAGCACAGAAGGTTGTGTCTAAATGACCAAAATATTTGGACCGCAGCACAACAAGTGAGATCACTTCAGTGGTTTCAAAGGCTGACGCAGAAGCCACTTGGCTTTTGTTCCCGGCTCTCTCTTGCCAGCACAGCTGAATGGCTGGGCTTGTCCCAAAGGTTCTGAGCCGCAGGACGGTGCTCTGGACCCCAGCACCCCGCAAACGATGCCCTCCTTCTTCAGTGCCTCCCGTGAGTGAGCCACAGTGGGCCGGGGGAGGGGAGCCCAGCACAGCCCCCTCTTCCCTCCATCTCCGGGTGACACATTGGTGTGACACATACCCCGTGGGCCAAGTCCCACCTGTGCCAGCCTGGGGCCAAGGTGGACCAGACACTCACAGATGAGAGAGGGGACAGGACGCAAGACCCAGGGGGAAAAGGAGATGAACGGTTAGAGACACCAGAAGGGGTCTGGGACCATCTGACCAGGTGTCAGGGCACCTTGCTCCCAAAGGACCTGGAGGTAGGACCAGGTCTGGCAAGGGGACATGAGAGGCACTCCGCCTGGTGAGGGGTCGGACTGCAGCTGGGTGGGTGGGGTGGGGGAAACTGCAGGGAGTGCAGGGGACGGGTGCTCAGGATACTCACTGGGGAGCAAGGGTTCTGCCCCTTGAAGGTCAGGGTCGGAGGGCAGGTTTGGAAGGGCCTTGGTCCCCCAGTGAAGGTGCTGTTGACAGGGAGTCCTGGGCAGGTCTGAGCCCAGAAGGACCTGCCCTCAGGTGACAGCAAGCCTGGGGGCTGCCGTTCCCTGAGCGCTTGCCCCCGTGTTCTCATTCTCCCGCAGAGGTAAATGCGATTGTTGGCCTCTTTTTTGCACAGGGGAAGCCAGGCTTCGAGAGGCCAGGGGACTGCTGGACACGGTGGCTCTCCTGGGGCACTGCCCAAGAAGCAGGCCAGGCCGGTCTGCACTGGAGCCCGGTTCCAGAGGGCAAAGCTGGGCCGACCTGGCCGGGCAGACTGTTGCACGCTCCTACCCCCAGCTCCGCCCCACCTCGGCTCAGCCACAGGCCCACCCGCCCTGTGCCCCGAGAAGAGCCCGTGGCCTCAGCCTGCCCAGATGGCCTTCCAGAGGAGGAGAGAGCAAAGCTGTCCCAGGCCAGACTCAGGATGCGTGACCCCAGACCACCCTAAACCCCTGGAGGCCTTCTCCCTCCCACCCCGTTCTACACATGGGACTCTGAGACCAGAAGAAGGGAGGGGCTTGCCCAAGACCACCACATGTGCAGGGCCTCCCAGGCCTTCTGACCCTCAGAAGCTTCCAGCGGACTCTGAAGCTGAGGGAGGCTCGCCCCTCCCTTGACTCCCCTTCCCGGGGAACAGCAGAGGATTAGTGCCTCTCTGTCGGTCCTGTCGCCTGCCCTCTCTGGATGCCTGAGCTCTCCATCGCGCCCGCCCCCAGGAGCCCCTTTGTCTGGGAGCCGCTCCACAGAGGGAGTGGGACAAAGAGCTAACAGGATTTTGCAGCCCCGTTGCTCCTGTGACGACCCCCTTCGGTGACCGGAGAGGGTTTAGTGTTGGCTCCCGCTCTGCCCAGACCACCAGCCCCGCACTGCGCCCAGGCATCCGCATTCTCCCGTCAAGCTCAGAGCTAAGCTGGATTTCAGGACTCTCTGATGAGGACCGAGGCCAGGTGCCAGGACAGACGGCCAGTCCTCTTGTGAGTCAGGCAGCCCTCTGCCCCATCGTTGGGGGGCCCCTGGGCTGGGGATGCAGGGAGAGCCGGGCCTTCTGAGCGGTCCCTGGTTGGATTCTCGCTCTGCCAGCTCGCATGAACGTGGGACCCAGGCGAGCACTTGGGTTGCCCTGGCCCTGTTTCCTCCTCTTTAGAGCGAGGGCCCCAGGACCCTCCTGGAAGGCTGTTGTAGGATCAGAGATGCAGAGTGTCGAGTGTCAGGCACACAGTAGGTATGCGATACCTGCTAAGTGTCATCGCTGTGATTGGAGCGACGATGTCTACAAAGGATGCCAACTCTAACCGAGCCTCGTGTCTCATTAAAACGCCCCTCTCATGGACGCTAGGTTTGCTGGGGCCCGTAACAAAAGGTGCCCACACGCTCTGTAACTGCCCCCAGGGGTGTTCTGGGGTCTTTGGGGCTGTCACAAATCCTGGGCAGCATCCACATTGGTATCTCCAACAAGGTTGCGGCTGGCCTCCACTGGCCCAGGGTGACATCTTGCGGGGTCCTTTGACTTCTGCCTTCCAACAGGGACCCCAAAGGGGAGACCTCTGTGTCTTAGTGCCCACATTCTCCAGGGCACTCCAGGGCAGGCTGGAGGGATTTGTGGCTCGCCCCGTGGGACCTGGCAGACCTGGGCTCCATCTGGCTCCGCCACCTTCTGGCTGTGCTTCCTGGAACAAGTCACTTCTCTGAGCCTCAGTTTCCCCATGTGTAAAATGGGCGCCAGCAACTGCACATCCCCCCTTGGGGGGCTTGTCCGGTCAAAGAGCGTGGCGCGGCAGGCATGCAGAGCAAGCGCTCCACACAATTCGCTTTAAGAAAATACAACGACTGTGGGGAGAAGAAAAGGGAATTCCTGGAGACTCCCCAACGATCCACACTGCTGAGGAAGGAGGCCGGCTCCTCCCCCGTCAGCCGCACCCACACTTCTGAGCCACCTGCTGGCTGGTCTGCCGTCCTTGTTGAGGTCCTTTCAGGAGGAGGTTGTCCCTCTGAAGCAGAGTCCAGCCCTGCCCCCAGCGGTGCTTCCAGCTGGAATGAGAGGACACAAGACCACTTCCACGCCGGCCTCGAGCGGATTTTGCACAGCCACCAAGAGCGTGCCCGGTCCATTGGGGAAGCCACAGCTGTTGGCAGCAGAGAGAACTGTGTTGGCTTCCGTGCTCTGCCACAGATTAGCCCTGTGACTGAGTCTGGACAGACACCCAGTCCCTCCTCCCTCCTATTCTCATCTGTGTGAGGGGGTGGCAGCGAGGAGAAGAGAGCACTGTGCTCCGTTCATGATCATCAGGCTTCAGGTGGTGACCCACAGCCTAAATGAGGAGGCGAGG
Source organism: Equus asinus (assembly GCF_041296235.1). NCBI lineage: Eukaryota > Metazoa > Chordata > Mammalia > Perissodactyla > Equidae > Equus > Equus asinus. Next base: position 12,717,314 of record NC_091799.1, read on the forward strand.
CAGAGATTTCTACATTCAGAGAAGGATGGACTAACGGCCACCACTAGGACCAAGATGTTGACTTTATGTGTGAAGAAACTGAGATCCAGAGAGATGAATGGATGCTGGCTGGAGATGGGCTGACCAGTGGCCTGGAGCAATGACACAATAGGAGTGACAAGGCAGGCGGTCATGCCAGTAACGGCAGTGATGGACAGATGGCGTCAGGCAGAAGCCTGGACAGACGGCATCTGAGAGGAGGAGGGTGCTAAGGGCTGAGATGCAGGGTGGAGGGAGCCCATATCAGAATCCAGGTGATTCCCCCACTCTTTCCACGGCAGGCCAAGCAGTTCACCGCATCCTGGGCCAATTTCCACCCTGGTGCCCGGAAGTGTGACTCCTGGGTCCAGTTGCCCTCTCCAAATACAGGGAATAAGGTTGTAATCTAACAACGACCTCACACGTCAAAATTTATGGGATGCAACTAAAGCAGTGCTTACAGGGAAACTTATAGCCTTAAATGCTTACACTGGAAAAGTAGAAAGATCTCAAATCAATGACCTAATTTTTCACTTTAAGATGATAAAAAAGAAAAGCAAACTAAATCCGAAGTAAGCAGAAGGAAGGAAATAAAGATAAGAGCAGAAGTCAATGCAGTGCAAACAGACCACAGAGACAAGGAACAAAGCCAAAAACTGGGTCTTTGAAAATATCAACAAAATTGACCACCCCCTAGCCAGAACGCCTGATCAGAGAAGACTCAAGTTCACCGTGGTGGGGACACGCGTGTTCTCTGAAGGGCTGGGATTCCGTTAGAAGCTCATTTCAAGATAAACGAGCCGTGCTCCCTGCTGTGTCTAAAACTTGGGGGCCTCCGAGGAGGAGAGGAGATTCAGAAAGGCACCCCTTAGCCTTAAGTGAACTCGTTCTATTCCTACAGGGCAGCCCATGCCGGGGCAGGGGGCATGGATGCCGGGGTCAGGCAGACCTGGCTTCACATTCTGGCCCCAGCATTGCGACTGTGGTCCAGTCCCCAAATTCGAGGCTGTGAAATGGGTGGGGAAGGAAGCCACCCTCCCCCAGGCCAGTGCTGAGGCCCTGTGAGCACAGAGCTGACCACAGTCGGTGCTGGGGGCAAGGGCAGCTCTTCCCCTCTGGCCTGAGCGCAAGAGGGAGCAGGCGGCTGCCCTGCTCATGCTCATGCTCCCTGCCCGCTACACACTCCCCCCTTCTCCTCAGGGCAGCCTCAGGCGCAAACCAGGACCTCCCACCCCGACCCCGCAACCCCGGCCTGCTGTGGGCAGCAGGGGCACCACTGGGAGCTGCCTAGGTGGGACGCTCCCACATGTCTTGTCCTCCAGGGCTGCCCTGCTCTCCAGTGGCCGTGCTTGGGGCCTCTGGTGGTGTCCCACCGTGGTTTTGGGATAGCTCTTGACTCACATTGTGCTAGGCTCTTTCCAGAGGCCCACACACAGCTTCCTTTTGTGACTTTTCCCAGCTCTGTGAGCACCAGCTTCAGAATACACCGGTCCCACCCCCGAGCTGAGACATCAGGAGGCTGAATTGATTGCTCTTTGTCTAAAGTAGACCCCACAGCAGGGCCGGGCCGGGCAGGGGGCTTAGGTCGGTGATGCCACCTGCAGACAGATGTTCATCCAGGACATGGCTGAGGCCCAGATCCACCCAGACCCACTGTTCCCCGTGGCTGTCCCCAGATTTAGTAGCTGGCAGCAGCCGTTTTATTATATTTCATGATTGTGTGGGTCAGGAACCCCACCGAGGGTCCAACTGGGCAACCCGTCTGCTCCACGTGGCATTGGCTGTTTCACTCCATGGTATTCAGCTGGCAGCCTGCCTGGTCTGGAGAATCTAAGATGGCTTCACTCACAACTCTGGCACCTGGCCCCATGACTAGAAGGCTGGGCCCGGTTGGGGCTATCACCCCATCCCCTCCACCCGGCCTCTCCAGTATGGTGGTTTTCTCAGGGTGGTTGGACTTCTTATCACAGCTTAGGGCTCCCAGAATGGCCAGAGGCCTGGGGGTGGGGAGCTGAAGGCTTCATCTGACTGAGACGTGGAAGTCACATGGCATCATTTCTACGGTGTTTTCTGGTTAAGTAAGCTGCAGAGCCAGCTCAGATTCAAAGGGAGAGAAATTAGACTCCGCCTCTCAGTAGGGAAGGGGTCACTTTGGAAGAGCTCTGTGGTTAGGCTGTTTCCCTGGTTGGCTGTTCAGTGAGCCCATGAAACAGGTGTTTAATCATCTCCGTCCACAGCATCATCATCATCACCATTATCACCATCATCCTCAACACCATCACTATCACTGTCATCATCACCATTGTCATCATCCTCCTCACCACCATCATCATCGTCTTTACCATCATCATTACCGTCATCACCATCAACCTGTGCTTGTGCTCTCTGAGGCCGGGCCTGTTAGAATCCCTATGGAACAGCTGCAGAAATCGAGGCACACCGTGACTGGCCCACGCTGACCCTGAGAGAAGGAAGTCCCTAGGAAACATATACTTATTGATCACCTAAAGTCATAGAAGAAAAAAGATGACAGGTCACCAAGATGCAAGTGAGTCTGCAGCACACCCTCCCCACGTGCCCTCCCTAGTCTCCCCGGAGCTCTTGCACAGGTCAGCCTGCCAATCCTCAGCACAAACGTAGGGGAGGCTTTATCGTCCCCAAAGTAGAGCCGGGGACAATGGGGCACAGAGAGGGCTGTGGCTGGAGGCCTTCTCTCTGTCCTGCCACAGCTGTCTGAGCTCAGGAAACCAGCGGAAGGCGCTGCATATGCAGAGGCGACATTGGTGGTTCTGTCTACAGTAATCAACGTAATTGGATAATTGCCACTTTGTGGCGGCTGGTGTTGACACAACCTTGAACTTGGCTCTTTGCAGAAGCTCCCCTCTGAACCCCTCCAGGGGCTCCTCGAGCTGGTGGACAGAGCCTCCTCCTCCGGGTGGGGCACTGGGGTCTTTCCTGGGCGGGGCAACACGGCGAGAGAGAAAGAAAGGCTGACTGTCCAAGGTCACGAAGGCACCCGGGGATGAGGTGACAAGAGAAGCCCCGCGTCTGCCCACTGCCTCCGGCTCTGACAACTAAATCACCCCAAAGAGACGTGTGTGATTTCATTTCTGTTCCATCTGCAGGAGGGGGGAAAAAATCAATGTTTGCTAAATGAAAAGGAAAAAGATCGGCAGGAAGAAAATGTATTTTCAACTTTTAATAGGGTGTTATCGACAATGACGTGTCAAAAGTAAAGCAACAGGCCTGTCTGGCTGAGGGGCTTGGCTGTGATGGGGACATGATTGCGGTGGCCGGGTGGCGGGCACAGTGGGGGACAGCGAGAAGGGGTACAGACCAGGGCCGACAGACACCCCCTTCCACCCAGCCTGGGGTGGCCGGCAGCCTCTGAAGGAGCTCCAGCTGGCCTCCCAAATGGGCAGAGAGGGGCCAGCGGGGAGCGGAGGGCACAGCCTGCTCTGGAAGTGGAAGGAAATCAGAGCACGGAGATGGTCTTCCTGAAGAGCCACGAAGCTCGGCAGAGGAGGGCGAGGAGTATGGTGTAGGGACATGGCAGTGTCCAGGGCTGAGACTGGCCCTGTCCCCATGGTTTCCGGTTTGGTAATTACAATGATAGATGATGAGCATTAGGCTGCGGCGGGGGAGTTGGCGCACCCGGGCTGGGGACCTAATCCAGCCGGGGTGCCTGCGGGGCTTCCCAAGGAAGGGCCGCCACGAAAGTCTCAGCAGAAGCGAAAGTCTTCAACGTTTTCAGCTGGAGGAGCTGCTGAGCGAAGGCCCAGAGTCAGGAGGGGCCGGTGAGGCTCCTCGACCGCCTGCTCCAGGGAGAGCGTCGTGGAAGGGAGGCGAACCGTGGGCAGGATGGCTGGTGCCAGGGCCCACCTCTGCCCTCTCTGAGCCAGGAGTCATCCACTGGGGCCCGGGACGGGCATCCACGTCCAGGCGGACCCCGGCTTGGCAGGGCGGGAAGCACACCCACCCTGCAGACCCCTCTGAGAAAACAGATACAAAACGGCGAATACAAAATTAGGTCCAGGCCGCAGCAGAAGCCCCTGCAAGTGAGGGATGCAACGTTCAAGCTTCATTAGCTTCCTGGCAGATCCCCTATCCATCTAGATATCTTTATTTTCCCCGCTATTTCTCTTAAAAACCATTTTCCTTTACATTCCACTTTGTAACCCTCTTGGCTACAATCACTGGGCTTTATCTGATCCTAACCAGTCTCGGGACGCCCCCTCCATCGCTTGCTGTCCCGGTCTTGATTCCTTAATTTTGGTTCAGCTCTTGGTGACCTGCCATTTTTTTCTCCCATGACTTTGGGCGCTCGGTAAGCATCCGTTTCCTGGGGATGTGCAGCTCTGCCAGCGTCTGCACCGGCTCCCCGGCTAACGCTGGTTCAGCTCAGGAGGGTTCGGGACCCGGTGCAGAGACTTCCTTCCCTTGGCCAGACCCTGGCTTCTCCCTGCAGAGCGACAGGACTTACGAGAAGAGACTGTGGCCAGTGTAAGATGACCGAGCCCAGAGAGGAGGTCACGCAGAGAGACAGGCCAGAGCCGCTGCAACCAGGGGCCCCGGAGCCTCTGCTGGGGGCTTTCCCCACAGACGGCGCAGGGGAACGGCCTTTGGAACCTGTCGAGAGCAGTGCACGTGTGCATACGCCGGTAAGATGTTCTCATCTCGTCCCACTGTCTGCGTGAGATGCGCCCTCTGTGTGTACTTGGTCCCGTGTGGCACGACTTACAAGTTGTTTTCTTTTTGAACAAACACACACAAAAAAGTAATTCATTTGAGAAAGTCTGGAAAATATGGAAAGATAAAGCATAAGAGACAAATTAAAAATACTAATAATCCCAGCGTGAAGAAATAACCATTATTAATACTTTGGGTTTTTTCCTAGTCTTTTTTCCTGTGAACGTATATTTATTTTTTAACCTGGAGATCATACTATATTTACCATGTTGTGCCCTATTTTTTCAATTAAAATTATACCGTGCACGTTTTCCTGTCCCGTTAGTTGGTCCCTATCGTTTCTAATGGTTACACTGGGATCCAGCAGATTCAGAGGCATTTACTTCGCCATCCCCCAGCATCAAGTCCTTTGGCAAATGCCTCCTCCATACATCTTTGTGCGTCTCGGGTTATCGCCGAGCCCCTGGCTGTGGGACGTGGGTCAGCGCTGTGCTCACTGCCAGGCCTGACACCTGCTGCCAGGTGGCCGTTGGTCTAGCCGTGCCTGGACGGCCCAGTGAGCCCAGGAAGAGACCGGCCACCCACTTTTACTGTTTACATTTCTTTTATGACCAGGGGATATGAACATTTTTCATGTTCTCGCTACCCACAATCCTGATCCGAACTTGGCTTCCCGGCAGAGAGATAGAATTTACAAGAAGAGTCAGGATAATCTATCAACTGTCCTTTGCCCACTTTCCCCTGCAAATGCACATTAGTTGGGGTTCCCAACGTTGGTGCTCTCAAGCAGGGTAATTTGAGGAGTGCTTATAAGAGGAAGTATTTGCAAAAGATGTGGAGACCGCAAGGGGCAGGGCCCTGGAAATAGGGATTGTTACCACCCTAGACTTGAAGGGGAAAGGGGGAGGGGTGCGACCTGAACCTAGGGGCAGAGAGGGCTGGGGGAGGGGGCCCCTGGCAGGGCTGACCTCCCAGAGAGAAGTCAGCACCCTGACCATCCCTTACTGCTCCCCTCGGAAGCTGGAGGGCAGGGAGCTCTTGGTTCCATCCATAAGGGTCAGCCTCCAAGGACACGGCCACAGAGGGGTCAGGGGAGAGAGGTCCCCAGTGGCCAGTGAAGATCTGCAGGACCAGCAGCGAATTTCTTGTTGATTTGCAAACACTCTTTGCGATCACGGCATCGGCCTCCCTTGAGCACCGAGCATCGCTGGTACAGCCTGCTTTCATCTTCATGGTCCGGCATGAGCCGTTGCACACGGGACGCAGTGCACGTGGGGATGTCTTCACCCTGGGTGCTCAGGTTTGCTAGTCTTCCTGCCTGCTAAGAGACTGTGTCAGGCAGCTTTAAAAATATCACCTCAGGCACAGAGAGGCTCCCAAGGCTCGGAACAGCGTGAGTAATCACAGGGAATTAGCGTCAATTTATTTGGAGAGACTGAAAACAGCAATATCAACCGGTTGAAGAGGCTGCACTCACCAACTCCAGACAGATTTTGGTTGTAAATGTAAACTTTATGAGTTTGTGTTTGTGGTAGGCAGCCTCCAAGATGATGCCAACCACCCCACCTCCTGGCATCCCCGCCCTTCTGCAGTCCCCGGCCACGCTGAATAGAGAGGACCTGTGGAACCGATAGGACCTTGTGGAAATGATGGTGTGTGACTTCTGAGGCTAGGTCAGAAGACATTTGGCTTCCACCTTGCTCTCTCTGGGCACGTTGGCTCCGGGGGAAGCCGGCCGCCATGTTGTGAGGATGCTCAAGCATCCCCACGGAGAGGTCCACGTGGGCAGGAACTGAAGCGTCCCGCCAACACCAGCACCAATGTGCCAGTGATGCGTGCAAGCCCCTTGGAAGTGGCTCTTCCACTCCCAGGGAAGTCACGTCAGCCCCATGTCATCATGACTGCAGCCTCTTGAGAGACACCAAGCCAGTCCTGCCCAGCTAAGCTTCTGTCAATTCCCGACCCCCAGAAACTGTGGGAGATCATAAAGGGTTATTGTGCTATGTGTTGGAGGGTAATTTCTTACACAGCATTAGATAACCACCACAGCACTTAACTGCAACCCTATGGCACTGTTTGAAATCAGAGGTTGGAGTCCACATTCCGGGTCTCCAGGTGAACCCATTAGAAGCACCCGGCAACACAGGGGCTGCTGCGGCAGATCTCTGGGAAGAGAGCTCCAGGCTGAGGGTTGGGAGTTCAGAGGGCGTAGTCATCCGTCTCTGAGCCTCAGTCTCTCCCTCTGTAAAATGAAGGAGCTGGGGGGCCGGCCCCATGGCCGAGTGGTTGGGTTCGTGTGCTCTGCTTCTGTGACCCAGGGTTTCACTGGTTCAGATCCTGGGTGCGGACATGGCGCCACTCGTCAGGCCACGTTGAGGCAGTGTCCCACATGCCACACCTAGAAGGACCCACAACTAAAATATACAGCTATATATTGGGTGGATTTGGGGAGATAAAGCAGGAAAAAAAAAAAGGGAAGATTGGCAACAGTTGTTAGCTCAGGTGCCAATCTTAAAAAAAAATGAAGAAGCTGGGCTAAGAAGGACTGTCCCAGCCCTGACCTTCTGAGATTCTGAGGTCACCATGGACAGATCCCATCCCACCGCCTTCCTCGTGCTGACTCCAAGAGCACCAGGAACAGGTCCCGCACCAGCATTTGACAGCCAGAGAGGAGGGTACTGACCCGGCTGACCACTCCTCCCTGTACGGCTTTTTTTAAAAATTTTTAAATTGAGATATAATTCTCAAACCATAAAATTCACCCTATTAAAGTATACACTTCAGTGAGTTTTAGTATATTCACAGAGTTGTACAATCATCACCACTATCTAATTCCGTAAAATGTTCATCGCTCTAGAAAGAAACACTAGACCATTGAGCGTAGCTCCCATTCCCCTCCCCAGGCCCCTGGCAACCAATGATCTGCTTTCTGTCTTGATGGCTTTGCCTATTCTGTACATCTCATAGAAATGGAATCAGACAAGCTGTGGGCTTTTGTGACTGGCTTTTTTCACTCAGCATCTTGTTTCTGAAGTTCATCCACAATGGAGCGTGTGTCGAAACTTTGTTCCTCTTTATGGCTGAATAATATTCCATTTTATGGATATGCCACATGTCGTTATCCATTCATCCCCAATGGATATTTGGGCTGTTTCTGTCCTTCGGCTGTTGTGGATGGAACTAGCCCAGCCCCCAGGAAGGAGAAACCAGCCAGAGAAGCTGATGAACAATCCTTTTGTTAAGGGAAACGTCAATCTCGACATTTTAAGTTTAATTTGCGACTTGAGCTCCAGGATAGAGGATACGCCCTTTGGATTTTCAAAAGCACTTTCTGTACTGGAGCAAAGGTGGGGCCGGCCCGCAGACCTGAGCCCCCAGCTCCAAGCCCCATTTTCCTGACGCTAGAAGGGATGAGCCGGTCCTCAGTCAGCCTGAGCCTCGGTCTCCCCATAAGGGATGGGGTCAGCTCCAAGAGGCCAGGCAGGGCCCGTTGCCAGGACACAGCTACTCCTGACCTCACCACTCAGTCCCGACCACCGTGCCCCAGAGGCCCAGAGGCCCAGTCTCCTCGCTGGTAAAGTTGGGATGCCAACGCCCACGTCCTAGGACTGTTGGAGAAGGCAATGGGACCAGGCTGGGCAGTGTTTACATAGAGGAATGAATCAATGGGCCAATGAGGCCAAGGCATGAACGAGGAATCAATCGAGGCGTGAGTAAGTGATGGAATAAATGAAAGAAAGAACAGAGGCTCATTTGGGGATGCTATATGTTGGTCATCTCTTGTCCTTCCAGACAGAGTAGGAGTTGGGTTGGGGGAGTCCCCTCTGCCCCTCCCTCACTGGCTCTGGGCCCAGGGCTGGACCCCAAAGGCCCTCACACGGCCTCGTGGAGTGCTGGGAGAGGCGGGAGCAGGGAGTGGACGCAGCTGAGAATTAGGGTTGAGGCCCAGAGCCCAGCGCCCCAGGAGGCCCAGACCAAGTCCCCAGGAGACCCCAGGACACAGAGCAGAGCAGCTCCTGAGCAGGGAGTAGGCACCCCACCTTCAGTTCTCGGGTGTGCCACCTCCTCCCTGGGGCCCTGTTGGTCCTGGAGGCTGGGCAGGAGGACAGGAGCTGTCCCCCAGTGCTCGGGGCCATCCATCTTGGCCTGACCCTATTAAAGTCCATGATAAAGGAAGAGAAGGTGGCCAGAGGGCGAAGGAGGAGAAAAATGATGCTGTAAAGAGAGGCCTTTGTTCGCTCCTCCCCCCAGGACCTCATGCAGGGAAGATAAAAGGGGCTTGGGGCTTTGTTCTGGGGCCGGGGGAGGCTGAGCTCCGTGGGGGGACTCTGTGGGAAGAAGAGATGCCAATGGGACACACCGCAGCTGTCTCGGGCCCCACCCCTCCTCCGCCACCCTTGCACCCTCCAATGCCACAGCTGCCTCGCACACAGATGCCCTCAGCCCTGCCGCAGACGAGGGTCGTCCCGTCCCCGCCAGGCCAGCCTGCAGTCCTGGGGTGGAGATGGGGCAGGAGATCATCCCGTTGGTCTTGAGAAGATGGAACTTTGGAACTTTCCCGCCCCTGAAGCTGGTTCCCAGCTCCTGCTGGGGGCCCTAAGAGCCCACAGGTGACAGTCACCCAGGACAGCTGACCAGAGGTGTGGGCTGCCACGTGGGGCAGCTCAGGACTTCATCCTGGTGCTGGGGGAAAGAGCAAAGCCACCCAGAACCAGACGCTGGCCCTGTACACGGGAGGCCAGGCCTTCCGTTCACCAGGAGGCAAAGCCACTGCTGAGAAGCCAAACCACCACTTCAGTCCCCGTGCCCCCCAGGGGCCACCTAGTGTGAACAGGGCTGGGGCAAGGCCTTTAGCAACTTTGACTCTCAAAATTGTCTGTTGTGGGTTGAATTCTGTCCCCCTGCAAAAAAGAGATGAAGTCCTAACCCCCCAGAGCCTCAGATTGGGGCCTAGTTTGGAAATGGGGTCACTGCAGACGTAATTAGGTAAGGGGAGGTCACGCTGGAGTGGGCTGGGCTCCCATCCACTATGTCCGGTGTCCTCGTGAGAAGACGGCCACGTGAAGTCGGGGACCCACAAGAGAAGGGCACGTGAGGCAGAGGCAGAGTGGGAGGGACACAGCTGGGAGCCCAGGACTGCCGGACACTGCCGGCCACACCAGGAGCCGCAAGAGGCTGGAAGGACGCTCCCCGACAGGTCTCCCCGAGGACACAGCCCTGCAGCACCTCGCCTCGCACTCCGGCCTCCGGAGCCGGGAGGCAACACGTTTCTGTTGCATGAAGCCACCCAGTTTGTGGAACCGTGTGCAGCAGCCCGAGGACACTTCAACAGCGCCCCCTGAGCAAGAAACCCAGCCCAGCTGGTGCTGGCAGACCAGGGTTTGCAGCCAGGCCTGTCACCTCCCGGCCCTACCTGCCCCCAACCTCTCAGCCCAGAGCCTGTGCCGTCCTGCGGAAGGAAGCGGACAGTGGGGAGGCTGGGCACGGGGACAGCTGCTTCTTCTGCAGGAGGAGACAGGATCCCTTCTCGAAACAATGCCCTACAAAGGTGTTGGCATAGCCACCTGGGGCCAAGGCTCCAGGCTTTGGGAAAATGACCCTCCTGATCCACTGTGCATCATGAAGCATGTGCACAAATGGGCTTTGGTGGCCCTGAAGCCGGCACACCCCCATCCGGCAGTCAGGACGCGGAGGCTGAGCGGATCAACCTCCTGTCCCTCCCCTGGGACGCTGGAGATTTGCCGGCTCAAGGATCAAGGTGGAGGGTCTCCCAGACCGCACACACGGAGAGGCCATCCAGGCAGGGCAGGGGCTGTGGTGGCGTTGCCCAGCCCAGCTGAGCGGCCGAGTACTGACCTCTGTTTACCTTCCGTGGGAGCCTTCAGGTGTTGGCCATAATTCAGCCTGGTCAGCAAGCTGTGCCCAGCCTGCCTGCCCCCAGGCACACGGTCCCACACGTCTGAGACCAAGCCAGCGACGCCAGACAGGCCGCAGTGTCAACCTGCACTCATGTGAGCTTCTCCACTCTGAGGCTGGGGCTCCTATCCTGTGACTCCTCCCATCTTTATGCTGTGTCATCCCTAAGGTGGACGGTCCACAGGGCAGGCCCCCTGCCTCACAGAGCTCACACCCTGTGGGGAGAGGTGTTAGGGTCACACCCCATGTGTTAGGGCCAGCACGAGTTCAGAGCAGTGACCCCTAACCAGCCTAAGGAACTAGGGAAGGCTTCTTAAAGGAGGCACCAAGCCTGAAGGATGAGCAGGGTTGGTCAGAAAAGGCTACCAGGCACCGGGAACAGCCTATACAAAGGCCTTGAGCATAAGCAGCAAGTGGTTCTGGCTGCTGGCGGGTAGCGTTCAGGGTGGATGCAGGACGGGCACGGCCGAGTCCCCCAGAGCCTGGTCGGTCACATGACATAATCTGGGTTTTATCAGAGGGTACTAGGGAGCTGTGGAAGGCTTTCAAGGAGGGGAGGAGTGTCGTTGTCTGGTATGAACCTCTGGAAGATGCTCTGGATGCCAGGTGGGGATGTGGGGGCTGGTAGGGAGCCGAGCGAGATGCAGTCGTGGGGGAACACCTGGGACCAGGCAGGGGTTAGGCATGGTGAAAGGTGGAAGAGAGCAGCAAAAACACTGCATCTCTGGCGGCATCTGCCTGGTTTGTCCTCCGGAAGGACTGCCCCTTACCGGCGATCAGCCTCCCCCATCCCCACTCCACCCCTGGCAGCAGGCTGGTTCCCGGCCCGCACCTTGTGGGGATTTAGGACTTTCATTGACATGTTCTGGCGTGTCTGCCTGGGGTGTGCCATCATTTCACATCTTCACACGCCCTGGGGATAGGGGCCCCAAAAGAAGTCACAGCAGGGTAGGTGGAGTCCCCAGAGCTTCAGCATGGTCCTCATCAAGAAGCAGTTGTGTGATTGCAGGGGTGGGCGGGGGCATATTTGGTACGCGCTGGGTCAGTGCTGGGGACAGAGGGCGCAGGCAGGGGAGAGGGTTTTGTTTCACTGACGAGGGAGACGCAGGCAGATGCGTTACGACGAGTGTGACGGTTAATTTTATCTATCAACTTGGCTGGGACACAGGGTCCTCAGACATTTGGCCAAACCTTATTCTGGGTGTTTCTGCAATGGTGTTTTGGACGAGATGAACACGTGAATGAGTGAACTGAGTAAAGCAGGTTGCCCTCCACAGTGTGGGCAGGCCTCATCTAACCCGTTGAGGGCCTGAATAGAACAAAAAGCCTGGCAATCAGACATGGGATGACCCCTCTCTCCAAGGACCGCCAGCAGGGACCTCAGCATGGCGCCCTTCCCAATATGGCGCTCTTCCCAATATGGTGCCCGACACCACCTCTTACTGGGTCTGTCTCCCACACGGTGCCTCATTCCAAAAGCCATCAAGCATAGGTCCCGCCCCGTCGTCCTCTCCTGTGCAGCATCCTCTTGTGCCCCTTTAGGGTACGGTGCACCTTGGCAGGTCTTGGAGATGATGGCAGAACCTCAGCTGGTTATCAGAGTGACCCTGGAACTGCTGGGATCAAAGAGCCCCGTCTGTCCTCCCAGGAAGGAGCTGGAGTCTTGTCAATGTTGCGTGGGCCCTGCTCCTGCCTGCCATGGTAGTCTTATTCCTCCACCCAGGAGGGCCCAGATGGGAAGTGCTGCCCCCACTCTCCTCCATGCCACACCTAGACTTCCATCATGGATGCCATCCAGGAAGAACCATCTCTAAGGAGCATTGGTTGAATGCAAGCATCTCTCCGGTCCTGTCGTGCCCAGCGCTCGGCCTGGCACACGCAGGTCACGATCAGCATGTTTCGGGAAGTGAGGCTCCACAACCCCACCCAGATCCAACCAGCCTGGCCGGTGGTGGCCTGGAGTTCCTCATAGATGCCCTGGAGAATGCTGAGGCTGGCCACAGGACAAGTTCCCACTTCCTGGCCTGGTCCAGCGGGGCAGCTGCTTTCTTTGTTCCATATATAGGGCGCCTGTGCAAGATTTGTCTGGAGATTCACACCTGCAGCCTCAGCCACTGACTGGGGTATGCTGAGGCTCAGGGTGCGGACGTGTCCTCCTCCAGGGGACGGCCACCGCACGAGGGATGGAAGCCAGGCCTCCACCCAGGCCGCCCGCTTCCACCTGGCTGGGGCAGGTCCTCGGAGATCGGATGTCTATGAAAACTATCCTCCTAGCATCATCCGGAAACTCCGTTTCCAGCCGGGGTTGGGTTCCAGAGGTCGCCCTGAGCCGTCAGGAACACCATGTATTGAATGAACTCCTCTCCCCTCGCAGCCTCTAGGCGGTTGGGGGTGTTTGTCAGTCTTCACTCGTCCGCTCGGCTCATTTTTGCTCTGGTCCTATTTGCTCAGGGCTGGGGAGACAAAGAGAATGAGCCAGCCGCAGCCCCTGCCTCCAGCGTCATGGGGTGGGGGGGACATGGCCCCGTGCCGCCTTCACGGCCCAGATGACTTCACTGCAGCTGCAACCGGGGCGGTGAAGGGAAAAGGGACGCAGGCAGCCAGAGGGTCTGTGAGATGACGCCCACCACAGCCCTCCCGCCCAGCCCCTGAGGTTCTCCCAGGCCGGGTGGGTGAAGCTGCACGTTGCAGGCCAGGGACGTCGGCCGGGAGGGGTGACATGGGTGCGGGGCAGCGTCCACACGGCACGGGATGTGGGACTCTTCCCACTCGCGTTCTCAGATGGGCGCCTTGGGAAGCGGCTCGCCCCATCTCTCCTGCCCTAGCCAGGCCACCAGCCCCCGAGGCAGCTCGCCGGCCAGAGCAAAGCTGAAATGGAAACCAGGGTGACTCACCGGACCCCGAGCCCCGAGGGCCTCCGTCACCCCACCGTGAGCACGAGGGCGCTGGCCCGAGGGAACCAGCCACAGAGGCGCACCCACACGTGGATCCACATTGCTCATCTTCCTGCCGGCTGCAGCTCATGTCCTGGGGGGCGTGGAGCTCCGGCCGCCATGGCGCGTAAAAATGGAATTTCCCCTCTCCCTCCCTTCTTGTCAGCTGTGTTGTTCTCCCCCGAAACAGGGGTTTGGATGTGAAGGCGGCTCGTGGCCGCCTGTCGGTGCAAGTTTCCGTGTATGAGCAAACGGTGTGCTTCCACTCTGGACTGGGGGGCGGCGCAGGGCGAGGGGCCGTCTGGCCAGCAGATCCTACACGAATGCCACAGGAGAAAGAAACCCACTGAGGCAGAAATGCGTGCATGGAAACAGCCCCTAGTTGGGGCGGGGCGGGGGGGTAAGGCCAGGATCCTCTCATCAGCCCCCCATAGCTGTGCCAGACTTGGGGTCCCGGTGGCCTCTGCTCCTTCCCGTGGCACCAGAGGCCCCCGGGACCTGGCCCCACCTCTCCCCACGGCTGTCTCTCTGCTCCCGCTTTTGCTCCACTGCAGACCCCTCCACTTGGCTCTGGGTCCATAGGAACCCCCATGCCTCCTTCCAAACTTGGCTCCAGCGTCACCCCCTCCCTGACCAGTGCCTCCTCTGCCTCCCACCTGGGTCTCCCGGACAGATCCTGACACATGTGTTTGCAATTATGTGTTTCCACCCAGCTATGGATCAACGGTGGAGGCCTCGCAGGATCCTCATCCCAATGTGAACTGACTGACCTGCCTTCGCTCCCGACGTCGGTGAAGATGCGCATCCACCCAGGCACAAGCAGCTAGACGAGCACCTGCTGGGCACCGGGGTCCACACAGAGTGGGCCACAGCCGGGCACGAGCACAGCCCAGGGGTCCTACAGCCTGGGGTCCCCCTGGCCTCGCCCTTGTCTGGCTGTGTGACCTCCCTGGGCCCCACTCACAGCAGGTGCTTCTGGAGAGGCACACGTAGCAGAGGGGACAGCCAGAGCCCCCGCCATCCCCGAAGGGACAAGACCGTCTCTTTGGAAGGTGACGGAAGGCGGGTTAGACAGCAGCCTGGAGCCTGGGGGACAACCTGGATCAACCCACAATGCAGGGCCGTGTGGCAGGCTTCCCAGAGGAGGCTGGGGGTGGGGGGGTGGCCGTGTGGGAGGGAGAGCTGCAGAAGACGAGGCTCCAGAGGGAACCAGAGAGAACACAGGGGAAGCAAGCCCCAGACCTCAGACACGCTCGTCCGCTCGTTCATTCATTCATTCAGCCAACGTTCGTTAGATGCCTTCGGCGGCTGTGCCCAGAGTGGGGCGCCGGGGATGGCAGTGAGCTGCACAGACGGCACCAGCGCTGAATCCAAGAGGCAGGACCCAGGTGGTGACGAGCACAGATGCTGGAGTGCGGGATGGGGTCGGGGCCGGTGGGGTCCCAGGAGGGGAGGGCGGTCAGGGAGGGTGCCAGGCGAGGCGGGACTGCCAGGGGCCTCATCAGGAAAGCCCAGACCCAGCCCCCCACCTCAGGTTTGGACGACTAGCCCCAGACCTGCTCGCCTTTCATCCTTGCATCTGAATTTGAAGGCGTGGGTGATTTTCCTCCCCGGGTGGAGCTGCGTCTCCAAGAGCTCACGCTGAGCTGGGGAGGGGCATCACCAAGCAGAATGCCCCAGACCTCCTCCAGCCTCTATGTGCCCCCCAGGCCCCACCAGGACCATCCTGAGCCATCTGCCCTTGATCTCGGACCCACTCGGCCTGGAGCCCAGGGTCACAGGGGAGGGAGGGAACCAGGGTGGCCTACGGCGGCCTTGGCGTCCTGTGCGCCAGCCTCCAGACCTCGGAGGGGAAGAACGGCAGCATAAGGTGGTGTACGTCCAGCCGTCTTGAATTCCAGGAGCAGTTCACAGTGGCAGCGGGGAGGGCCTTTCAGCACAGCCGTTTGGTTCTGAGCAGGCGGGATGAGGGACCCATGGACTGAGATGAGGACACCTGGGTCCCGAGATGCCCTGTGACATCCCCTCCGCCCAACACAAGTGTGTCCACCCATACAAGAAGCGTTAGTCATGGTGTGACCTCACTGAGTCCTCCCCACCCTGAGAGGCAAAGCTGGGAAGCGACTCCCGGCCCCCCACCCCCACCCCGCCACGCTCTCCTCCACAGGGCACCTTGGAGGCACGGGGGCCCGCAGCCTCCACCTGGCTCACACCGTACAAGCTTCTCAACTCCCGGTCACTGATGCTCTCCCAGGCCTCCAAGGCAGGGTGGGGAAACTGAGGCACGGGGAAGGGAAGTGACTTTCCCAAAGCCCCCAGACTCAGATTTAAATCCTGGCCCATCCCGTTCTGGAACCAGGGCTCCGAAAGTCTACTTGCTCGGCTCACTCACCGCGGCTGCCTCTCCTTGGGAAAGGACAGGAGATGGAGATGCAGGCCCTGGAGGGGCTGGACGGAGGAGGGTGGTAGTGGCCTCTGGTCTCTCCTTGGCGGAGGGTTGACTCCGTGCCAGCCCCGCCCCCACCACTGTGCCATGGAGACGGCTGGGAGGTGCTTCCGGGCACAGGCTCCCGCCTCTGCCCCAGACCAGTGCCCTTGTGCGTCAGGAACAAATTTAGTGCTGTGAGCTGGAGGGTAGACAGGTCAGTGCTGTCTCGGCAGGGCCTCGGTTTACTCCTCAGTGAAAGGCCGTGGCAGGTGGCTGCTGTGAGCTGCCAGCCGTCTTTGGGCGGCCGGGGATGTGGCCTCTGGGCACCCCGATTCTGTTTGCATGTGTGCCCACCCCTCGCTGGTGGCTGGGGCAGAGGGAGCCTCTCTGGAGCTTCCAGGCTGTTCCAGAGCCCATCTGAGGCCAGCATCCCCATTGGCAGGTGGAGGCCCAGCAGGACCCCTGGTGTAATCAGGACCCCTGAGCTCAACGCCAGTGTCTGCGCAGCGGTCCAGGGACAGCCGGGCCACCAGAAGCTTACTGGAGCCGAGCAGGCAGGAATTACACCAATAACCAGTGGTCTCGAGATGCGACAAGGCTGCACCACAGTCCACGTGTGGGCACGTGAGCGTACACACATCTGCACGCACAGGGTGTGCCCCCAGGCACACTCACAGTCCTAGTCACTTGTGCTCATGCACAAGTGTGTAGATCTGCACATAGCGAGGAAATCGATGTGCTCGCACACATCTGCACACCCATGTACAAGCCCACACAAGCAGGTATGAGCTGCCACTCATCTGTGCACCAACCCACCCATGATGGTTAATTTTACGTGTCAACTTGACTGGGCCGTGGGGTGTCCAGGTATTTGGTTAAATGTGATTCTGGTGTGTCTGTGAGAGCCCTTCTGGATGAGGTCAGCATCTGAAGGTGGACGGAGTAAAGCAGATTGTCCTCTCCCATGTGGGTGGGCCTCGTCCCATCAGTTGAAGGCCCGAATAGAACAAAAAGGCTGAGAAAAGGAGAATTTTCTCTCTGCCTGACCACTAGGCTAGGACATGGGTCTCCTCCTGCCCTCAGATGGGGATCATGCCACGAGCTCTGTGGTTCTCAGGCCTGCAGACTCAGACTGGACCTCACACCATCGGCTCTCCAGTTTCCAGCTCACAGAGGGAAGACCGTGGGACTTCTCAACCTCTATAATCACGTGACTCAGTTTCTTATAACAAATCTCTCCCCTCTCTCTGCCTTTACACACACACACACACACACACATACACAATTGGTCTGTTTCTTTGGAGAACCCTGACCGATCACCACCCCAGCACATGCTCTGTGTATGCAGCCACCAACAATGACATGGGCTCCGTGTGCAGAGGCCTCTGTGTGTCTCCGCGTGAGGGCTTCATCCTGTCTCTGTGAATCCTCAGCTCTGTCATCATCATCGTGTTCAGATCAGGGGACCGAGGCTTGGATCTGGCTGGTAGCAGATCTGATGACAGATGGGGGTTCCCTGTCCAACTCAGTCATGCCTCAACTCCCTCGAGCGTGGTTCACGCGCAAACCCTCAGATGCACATGTGGACCGCAGCCACAGATACAGGCCGAAACGGCACGTTTGCACGGGCCCCTGGGTGCCCCAGACACACTCAGGGTACAAGCACACACGCACCCCACAGGCCTATGTGCACCCCATGCACACTCGCATCTGCAGGGCGCACCCGCAGACCCACATGTATACTGCGTGAACACTCATATTGGAGCAGAATCGCCTACCCCCCTTCCCTCCCCACACAGCAATGTCCAACCCCTGCCGGGAACTGGGTGGAAGATGGAGGCACCCCACCCCCCCGTCCCCCGTCCCCAAAGCAATGACATCGTCCTCTGCTCCTGCCATCAGCCGCCCGCCTGGCTGACGGATCGCCCTGTGCGATGACTCAGTGGCCATCAGCCAGTCTATGAAACGGTGTTAACTCTGCCGGGGTCGCCCCAGCACGTCCATCAGGAGGCCAACGCCTGCGCGCCCTCGGCAGCCTTTGGGCAGCCATCCCTGGGAACTGCGAGGGACAGTGTGTGCACAGCCCCTCGGGCCTCCAGCCCAGGATTTAGGCAGCCTGCCGGGTGACAATGCTCTCCCAAACTCCCGCTTCTCCAGGGGAGGGCAAAGTAGCTCCCAGAGCAGCTCTACCCCAAGAGAGGCCAGAGAGGGTTAGGAAAGCCCCGGGGCTGCGTCGCGCTGGATCATGAGCCCAGGCCCCGGGCGGCATGGGAACCATATTCTCCAACCCAAATATGTGCTTCCTCCACGTTTATCCCATGTCTCGCCAGGCAGAGAGAATCCTTGATGTTCGATGAATGAAGCATTGTCGTATAGATGATAACAATACCCACAGCATCTGCCTGTTCAGGCACCTGCGCTTCACCAGACTCCGCAGACAGGGGAGCTGCCCTGGAGAGCAGACACCAGGGCCCTACTCCCCAGGTCCTGCCTCAGCCACCTAGCAGCCGTGTGGTCTTGGGTAGAGGACTTTACCTCTCTGTGCCTCAGTTTCCACATTTGTACAGTGGGGCCAATAACTGGATCCTCGTAGTGTCTGCTGAAGGCTTCAGTGAGTCAACATTGTAAAGACCTGGTCCTGGGACCCCTGCCCTGGGTCACGTAACTGAAACGGCTCTAACGCCATAGCCTTGTGCCAGCCCTGGGGGCTCAGGGTCTTCACTCCACTCTCCAAATGAGGAGACTGAGACCCAGGAACGACTCGCCCAGGGCCCTGCCGTTCACCAAGGACCCAGGCGAGGCCGTCGCCAAGGCCCCAGTGGTTAATACTCACGTTCCGGGATCTGAATTCTCCCCAGGCTGGAAAAAGCAGCCCCAGGGCTGCAATGGGAACTCCAGAATATCGGGATTTCATTGGCTCCTGGGCCAAAATTTCTCAAATTAAAGCCATTCCGGAAAAGTCCATGGAATATGTTTGTCCTCAAAAGGTGATTATTAGTAGGATTCTACTCTCTGCACGGGACTTGGCCACTGTCAGTCTTTGCTCCTGGGAGCCTGTGCTGCCTGCTCCACCTCCCCAGACCTGTCTCACCCCATTGTCCTGTCCTGTCCCATCCTGGGGTGTGGAGAAGCCATCTGAGTCCACCTGTCCACCTGCTGGCCCCGTATGGGACACCCTTCGTCCCAGGGCTGCTCTGTGGTCAGCGGGGGCGAGAGGTTCTGGCAACGTGGCTTTTCACTTCGGGGGTCAGGCCCCGGCTCAGCCACTCTGCCCCAGAGTCTGCCCCTGTGTTTGTTTAAGGACTGGGCAGACCCCCGAACCCCCCTGCCCTGAGCTGACCCACCCTCTCTGCCAAGACCCTGATGATTTGGATTCTCCTGCAGGGGAAGCCCCCTTTGTCTCCCTAGCCCCAGAGAGGGGGAGGGGGCAGCTGTGGCTTCCTCAGGGTGCGGGGGGTGGGGGGGCTCAGCTTCATTAATCCCCAGGGGCTAAGGCCCCGCCCCCGCGCCCCCACCAGCCGGCTGGAGCCCAGGTGCGTGACTGTCACCAAGATAAAAGAGACGTAATTAAGTTCCAATCAGTGCGGTGATTTGTTATCATAATGTAATATTCCCCTCCAGCCCCCGGGCCCGCAGATCCGTCTCCGTCAGGCCGGCCCGGGTAGGGGCCCTGCACGCATGGGATCCAGGCCTTCCTGCCCCCCAGGGCCCAGCCGCTGGAGGAGGTACAGGAGGTGGCGTCCACCCCGCCTGCCCTCTCTCAGCCACACGGGTCCCTCCCCCAACTCCGAGCTGCCCAAGGTGATAATGAAGTCATTTTTCTAAGGAATGTGCACCTGGAAGACAGCCCCTGCACAGGCTGCTAATCGGCTAATCGAGCCGGGAAGGCAGGCCCAGGGGAGGCGGAGTGGGGGGCGGACAGGGAGGTGGGGTTGAGGCCAGTGGCAGGAGGGTCACTGGGTGTGCTGTGAGCTGCCGCAGGGTGATTCATGCGGGAGCTCCTCAGAGCCTCGGCCCCGGCTGCAAGCCGCTGTGTCAGAAAGGACAAACCCGGGAGGAACAGGGGCCCCCCGCAACTGAGCCCACCTGACGGCGATAGGAGGGGTGGGGCGGCCCGTGGCAAGAGCTGCAGCCTTAGCCCCTCCCTGGGCACAGGCGACAGGAGCTGGTCCCCTCGTCTCCCTCCTCTGGAAAGCAACTTAGCGTCGCCGTGCCACCGGCCTCTGAAATGCTCTGGGCAGCTGGAACCTGCCAGAAGATCTGGCCGTTTCCCTTCTCCTCTCTGTATACGCTCACTGTTCACACGCATTTGCTGGGTCCCACGGCGGGTAAGAGCCTGGCTGGCGGTGGGGTGGACCGGGGTTCACACCCAGGGGCCATGGGCCCCCAGGGGCCTCCTGGAGCCTCAGTTTCCCCATTTGAGAAATGAGTTTTGTAACAGGCCCCAGGCCGCAGGTTGTCGTGAGGATAGAGGCCCCGGGCATGGCTCCCAGTGCAGAGGAAATGCTTGGGGCCTTTATGATCACAAGTGGAAGGTAGGCTCAAAAGGAATAGTCCAGAGGGTAGCCAAATCCTGGAGGCAGGGTGGTGGGGGTGGCCTCCGCACAGTTTGTTTACACTTTTCTGCTGTTCTGTGGCTTCCACATTTGCTAAAACCGGCCTGTTGACTTTCAGCGGGGGAAATACGGGCTGTGTGTGGCCAGGAGCCTGGCGGGCAGAGGCGACGTGCGGGCAGCCGCAGTGGGCTGGCGGGTGGGCCCGACCTGGGAGGCGGCCCGGGCGGTGGCTCCCAGCACAGAGCGCATCTGTGGGTAGGCCTGCATCCTGGCCCCGAGGCCGGCCGGCTGGCTGCCATCCTCCTGTCTCATTCCAACTCATACCCGCACTCCACGGAGGGCGCTGTCCCCACATCACAGGGCAAATGATCGCCCTAAAGGGCCTATTCTGTGCCTCATGCTTTCTGTCCTCCCACAGTTCTCCCAACACCCCAGAGGCAGGTGCATGACTGTGCATTTCACAGGGGAAGGAAATGAGGCCCAGAGAGGCCGAGTTACTGCCCAAAGTCACACAGCTCCAAGGGGCTGAGCTGGGATTCAGACTCGAGGGGGCAACTGAGAGCCAGTGGTTCAACCTCCTGAACATGGGGTCACATGGACACCCAGCCAGGAATCTCTCTGGGCCTCGGCTGAGCGCCCAGCAGGTCCTTCAATGATACAGCTGTTTGGGGACAGTGATGGATGCTGGGTCCCAAGTGGGGCTGATGAGGCCCAGTGACCAAGGGCTCAGAAAGACCACTTGGGCCGAGGTGGGCTGCCTCATGATCAGGTAGGACTGGAGCTGGGCAGGTGGCGGGAGGGAGGGCTCACCCAGAGCGACGGGCGAGGACCAGCCAGGCCCCACCGGGTGAGCACCTGGCCACCCAGGGGGAGCAAAATGGGAGACTCCCTCCACAGGGACACATCTTGAGAAAGACTAGGGGGCAGGACCCTGCAGCTGTGACTGTCATCGCAGGGACACCCCACCCCAGGCTGGTGGGGCCTGGGGACACTCGGGTGGCTGGCTCTTCGCTTAGGGAAGAGCTTTCCCGTGGTGGGTAGGGGGCTACGAGCAGCACCCAGCCAGCAGTGTGGACCATCCAGGCCGTGCTCTCACATGGGCCTGCCCCAGAGCCCTGCACCTGCTCGTGAAAAACGCAGGGTTCCAGGCCCCACCCCAGATCCCCCAGCGCACACCGCTGGAGAGTGCACCCCGGAACCCAGGGCTCCTGCAGCCCCGGGGTGTGAGCACATCTGCCTGGTGCAGTGGCTGGGCTACCTGCAGCATGACACCTGCGCCGGGCTGGGACGCGACTGGCAGCCTGGAGCCTTTGTGGGGACTCCGAGCTCCTTGGGGCCGGTCAGTGTCCGTGAGGGCAGTAGGCGGGCAGTGGGAGCAAGCAGAGCGTGTGTCTGAGCTGCCCCATCTGGGGGCTCTGTCAACACCCGCAGGCTGGTGGGGCTGGCAAATTTGGGTCTCCGTTACCAAGTTTTCAATAATAACTTGCAGCTGATGGCCAGGCAGGTCTCCAGCACCCACTGCAATCTGAGGGTCTTGTCTGCAGGGAGGGAGGGAGCCGGGCTCAGCGGGACGAGGAGCCCTGTTTCGTTGGTCGCGTTGGCCACGGTGCAGGAGAGGGTCAGGCTGCACGGGGCGTGTGTCTGTCACGTCCTTCCCAGGAGTGAGTCCTGTCACAAGCGGCCCTTCACCCCGCTCATATGCGGCCAGGGCGTGCGGTCTGCTCCCCCCTCCCCTCGGACACCGTGTCTCCGTTTCAGGACAGCCTTAGCACTTCCGGAGGCTTCTGTGACACGTCCCACTGCGTATCCACCAGCTGCCCGGCCATCTGTCCATTCGTCCACCTGTCCGTCTGTGGGGGCCAGGGTGCTGGAGGGAGAGCAGTGGCCTTCCAGACATGGCCTGCCTCCAGGGAGTCAGTTCTCTGCTGCTCAGACCACCCCCGAGTGGCGAGTGCCCAAGATGACCCAGCCGGGGTGATCCTGCCTCTTGGAGGGCCTGCGCCCCGTGAAGAGTGTGGGAGACGGGCCAGGGGGAGGCACGGCTCGGTGGAGCTGCACTTCCTGGGGAATGGGGCAGCACGTGGAACATGCCTTCCAGGCCAGGGAGACAGGAGCTGCAGTGGACACTGGACACTCTGTGTGCAGAAGGAGGTCGCCAGGTTGGGGTCTTGGTCGCAACCCCTGACCTGCAGTCAGGCTGACCTGGGTCAAATCGGCTGCCCCCGGCACCTGTGTGTGTGCGTGTTGACCCTCTCAGCCTCAGTTTCTGCATCTGTGAGATGGAGATGCTGGTCCTCGCCTCACTGAGGCCATGTGCATACACGGTACTGGACACAGAGCTGGACACGCATGCCAGGCATGCAGGCGGAAGCCCCGTGCACCCAGGATGGGCTGATCTGCAGCAGGAGGCCGTGGCTCGGCAGCTTGGGTGCCCGCCAGCTTCTCCCAGGAGGCATCCCGCCAGCTCCTGGGTGCGTAAGCAAACGTGTTGGGGAAAAAGCCCAAACCCTTGCAAGGGGGAAATAACGTGATCGGGAGGGGAAAGAAGCGGCTTGTGCCAAGATGGTTATAGCAGCGCTATTCATGCGGCATGGAGCTGGAACCCTCCCAGGTGCCAACAATGGGAGCGGGGAAGCCAGCGGCCCGGGAGGCAGCTGCGAGGAGCCCAGGGCACATAGCGCCTGGCAGAGCCGGCAGCCCAGGCAGGGAGGGGGCAAGACGGGGCGGTGGGCAGGTCAGCCATCGGGGAACGGCTGCCCAAGGCTGGGGGGGCCGAGGGCACTGACAGAGGGAGCCCACAGCGGGGATAGCAGCTTGGGGTCCCTAGCACCCCGGGACCCGGCTCTGCAGGGATCCCCCGTGTGTGGCCGCCTCCTCAGAGCAGCTAGGGGCTTGGAGTCACAGTGGGGACTGAAGCCAGCCAGTCATGACCAATGATGCCAACGCCGACGCAGGCCAGCACCTCCAGCTCCTTCCCCTCCCAGTGAAATAGTGACGGTTCTGCTGAACCAGGGGCTATCTGCCTGGGGGACCTTCAGGAAGGGGCAGCCGCTGCCTCGTTGGGCAGTGAGGCTGTCAGTGGAGGGGGCTCCTTTGGGACGCCGGACGTGCCGACTGCCTGGCACCCTCCTGAGCAAGGCATACTGCTTTTCTGGAAATTGGGGCCCCCGCTCCTTCCCCTGAGCTACCCCCTCCAACATGAGCTCATCTCCCGAGCGCATTGGGCAAGACATGCCACAGACCTTTGGCACACTGTGCAGGCTGGCGCCCAGGGAGCGGAGCGGCAGGCAGGTGGGAGGGAGAAACCTAAGGCTCCCCGCCCACCAGCCCAGGCCACAGCCCTGGGGTCCCATTGGGAGGGGCACAAGCTGGGGAGGAGACCCGGGCTCTTGAGGGGTGGAGAGAAGAGTCGTGCAGTGGCGTGGCCAGCACCCCACAGGCCCGGCAGAGAGCGATGGTGTTCTCACCCGGGCTGCACGGGCGGCTCAGCCCAGTGGAGTGAGCCCCTTGTGGGAGCCGGAATTTGGGCAGGTGGGGGGGAACCTGCAGGGAGCCGGCCTCCTTGCAATGTGGCCTCGAGCCATCAGGAGGTGCGCAGGAGCACCCAGCGAGCACAGGCCGCAGGCCCCTGCCCCAGGGCACCTGGCCACTTCTAGGAAGGGAGAGGGTGTTCGCACTTGGAGAGAAACTGGACAAACCCTTGGCCCCCATGGGACAGAGAGTGGTCCCAGGATCCTTCAAGGCGCGTGACCGCCGCGTTCCTCCAGGACCTGACGCTTTCTCAGGCCCTTTCCTGGTCATCGTTTTATTTGGTTCACGGTCATCACTACCTTTTTACAAATTTTGCAAATGAGGAAGCCGGGTCTAGGTGAGTTCTGGCAGGGAACGGTGGCAGAGCCAGGATTCGAACCCAGGTCTCCAGTGGGTCCTTGTTCTCCTACTGACTCAGGTTGCCACCGCCCACGGCTCCTGGATTAAGAAGTCATCAAGGGTCTGCTCCCGCCATGTCCCAGCGCCCAGCGCTCTGCCCAGCACCCAGGATGGGCGTCACCCCACCCACCCTTCTCTCAGCGTCCCCAGCCCCAGGGGCCACATCAGATCTTCCTCCCTCCTCTGGCCTGGACGGCTCTGGGCTCAGGCTTTGCCGGACCTGCGGTGGCTCCTCTGGAACCCGAGAGAAGAGCTGAGCACGTACAACCGTTTTCTCGGATGAATTATAATTCTCCTTCATTTCCCCTTCAAAACACACTAATTAAACGGACAT
This sequence comes from Equus asinus, assembly GCF_041296235.1. Taxonomy (NCBI): domain Eukaryota; kingdom Metazoa; phylum Chordata; class Mammalia; order Perissodactyla; family Equidae; genus Equus; species Equus asinus. Next base: position 12,742,118 of record NC_091799.1, read on the forward strand.
TGTTGAGACAGCCAATTGAAATTCAAAAATGCATCCTCTTTCTAAAGAACACGTCCGTTTCTTTAGAGGCAATTGTGTGCATTGTGTAAGCTGCTCACAGACGCACACGTGCACACGGGCACACGCCGGGTGCCGACGCCAAGCCTCACCTGAGTGGCAGCTTCTGTGTCCCGTGCTGGGTCTGCTTGGGGAGCTTTTTCTTTTCCCCGAGGTTTCCCTTGGTAGCTAGGGCACAGATAGCCTGAGAACGTTCTTTTCCCCTGCAGCTGCCCAGCGCCCGTGCCGGCGGGGTCCAGGGGGAGGCTGAGCAGCCACTGCCATTCCGGGGGTCCCTTCCCCTGGCTGGCCACCCCACCGAGGGCATCGTTTCCTCCACACCCCCATCTCCCCTCCCCTGAGCCCCCACAGAGGCTTCTGGACCCCACCTGGGGGAGGGGGAGGCCTCGACCAGACTGGAGAGACTCTGACCCCCGTCTCCAGGGAGACAGGCCAATGGCTCTGTGACTGACAGAAATCTCGACAGACATACAGGAATGTGCCCACAAAATGAGTGACTTGTCATGAATCACGCTCTGCATGTCCACCACCCAGGCAAGAACAGAACTCCTCCTACCCCAGCAATGGCCCCAAGCCCCCCGCCTCCCTCCACGCCTGCCCCCAGGCCACGTCCTGACTCCTACTGCCTTGGATCCCTCTTGCTGTTCTAACTTTATTTTTTTTTATTTTTTTTATTTATTTTTATTTTTTAAAGATTTTATTTTTCCCTTTTTCTCCCCAAAGCCCCCCGGTACATAGTTGTGTATTCTTCGTTGTGGGTTCTTCTAGTTGTGGCATGTGGGACGCTGCCTCAGCGTGGTCTGATGAGCAGTGCCATGTCCGCGCCCAGGATTCGAACCAACGAAACACTGGGCCGCCTGCAGCGGAGCGCGCAAACTTAACCACTCGGCCACGGGGCCAGCCCCTTGCTGTTCTAACTTTAGACAACGGGCTCGCTGCTCAGTTCAGGTCTGGCTGCAGTCGCCAGCTCCCGCAGGAGCCCCGCCATGCTGTGGGCAGGCGTCGCTGCCCCACCTGGGACCGCATCTGGGTTTCTCTCTCTGTGCCACTGCACAAGGATGCTTGGGTCCTCTCCAGCTCGGGGCTGTCACAGGCAAGGCTGAAGTGGCTGCCAGCGCCTGCTGGTGCCCCAGATGCTCATCTCCATCAGGCACGTGCCTGGAAGTAGAATTGCTGGGTGTTGGTGTGTGACTCCCGTAGCCGCTTGGACAGAAACCTCGGATGTGTCCTTTATTCCCAGTGTCCTCAATGAAAGGCACACAGCTTCTCGTGAGTCCCTCCCTGCCCCTTCAGCCCCTGTCCCCTCTCTCCTGGACATTCTGCCCCTTCCGGCCTGTGATCTTGCCCCTGTGATCTGTTCACCTGGCGGACATCAGAACTGTGCTTTCTAGAAGGCAAAGCTCGCCCTGTCGCCGGACCGGCCACTCCCCCAGCCTGTTCACCCATCTCTCCTGCACTCAGCACAGGGCTGGGCATGGGGCAGGTGCCCAATAACCACCTGGGATGGATGACAGTCCAGAGCTGCCGGAACACCCCCGCAGCAAAGCCCCACCCGTAAGCTTGAGGGGCCGTCTGTGCATCGTGAGGATGCAGCCGCTGTCCTGTCCCCAAGGTGCGCCTTGCAGCCGGCCCTGACACCCTCTCTCTCTCCAGAAGCCATGCCCTACTTGGGGCCGTGGCGCATGATGAGGCCACTGCCCCCAGCGTCCCAGAGCACGTAGAGACACATTTGGTGCAAAGCCATGTCTCCTTCCCCCCGGGCCGTGCACTCGGGGGCGGCAGGGAGAGAAAATGGCAGTGAGCGTGCCCTTGGGGAAGGCTTGCGTTTACAGAGCCCCCGACAACAGGCAGCTCCATGCGTCCCCACAGGCCTTGGCTGCCCTGTACCCGGGCCCGTCCGCCATCCCGCCCGGAGGTACTCTACCACCCGCTCTGGCCCATGTCTCAGCCAAGAACAGTCGGGGTGTTTCCGCAGATTCTCCAGCTGGGAAGGTGAAGACGCCAGACAAGAAGTCCTGACCCGGCAGTCCAGAGTCAGGCCCAGATTCCGAGACCGGTGACTCAGCCTTCGAGGAAACCCAGGCCGCCCGTCCCTCGGGCTCTCCTCACCCCCCCTGCACCCTCTCCCTGGAGACGGGTGCCCTTCCCCTCCACTCCCCACAAGGGCCCACCGCACCCGGACGCCTGGGGTAGGCCAGGACGATTCCCCACCTCCGTGGGGAGTAGGGGTCTGTGGGGCTCCTGGGAGCCGCTGCCTCAGGGAGGCCTCACCCCTCCCTCTCTGGACCCCTGGGTGCTGGGCGGCACACTCAGGGCACGGGCTAACCATCCGCAATGGCGCGGTGTGGTCTCGGGCCTCCTGGCTCCATCACGCGCCTGCTTCTGATCTTAGGGGGAAGGAATATTCTAGATCCTACTCTAGATCCTGTTCCTGGGGAGAGAGGAGGTGGGGCACTGCAGTGTGGGGACCACAGCCGCTGATGGGGCTGGAGACCCTGAGGACAGACTGCACGTGGCCTCAGCCCCCAGGTCCCGGCCAGCCGCTGACTCCTTGGGCGGGGAAGCCCAGAGGAACCCAGGGAGGCTGGGCCTGGGGAGCCCCCCCAGGGAGACCACCCCTCACTCCTGGTTGGGAGGGCCTGAGCCACCCTCCCAGCTGCCCTCAATGGTAAACAGGGATCCAGTAACGTTGAATGGGCGCCTGCTGTGTCCTGGCATCGGGCCTGTGATCAATGACGGAAATGCCTGGAACATGTGCTGAGACGTGGGAAGCTGTGCTGGGCGAGGCCGGGATGGAAGCCTTCCTGGAGGAGGCGACATCGCCAAGCCGAGGTGAAGCAGGGGCCGGGGAGGGGCATTCCTGCAGAGGAAGAACAGGTACGAAGGCCAGGAGCTGGAGCGAGCCTGGGCGCTGGGGCTGAAGACTGAGTGTGTGTGAGTGTGATGAGGGTGTGAGCCAGTGTGTACTGTGTGTCTATAAATGTGACTATATGTACGTGCATGCGGATGTGATTGTGAGTGTGACAGTGTGTGAGGGTGTTGTGAGTGTGTGAGGGTGTTGTGAGTGTGTGAGGGTGTTGTGAGTGTGTGAGGGTGTTGTGAGTGTGCGGTGAGAGAGGTGATCTGGTAGGCTCGTGCAGGTCAGCAGGGCCTCGTGGGATGAGGTACTGGGGAGCCACGGAGTGTAGTAGGGTCGGATCCATGGTTTGGGCAGATGCTTCGGGCTGCAGGGCGGAGGCTGGACTGCAGGCGAGACGTGGCCGGGGCATCAGCTGGAGGCCATGACGGTGTTGCAGGACAAAGAGGGGCGGTCCTGGCCAGGACAGAGTCACCAGGGCCCGTCTGACAGGTTGTCGGGTCTTGATGTCTGGCTACAGAACCTACAAATCCGGAGACAGGACAGGGGAGACCGCTGAAGGCCCCCCGGCCCAGGTGTCCCCTCAGACCAGGGCCTGCGCCCTGCGTCCTGTGGGCTGCAAAGCTCCCTTACTTGTCCAAGGCTGTTGACACGCAGGCCTGCCCCTGATTCCCCAAGGGCCCCAGGAGCCATCGAAAGGCAGAGCGGCACTTACACTGTGGCCCCGAGCACAGGCTTTGAGGTCAGATGGTCTGGGTTCGACTCTCAATCTGCCACCTGCAAGCTGCGTGACCTCGGGCAAGCGAGCTGACCTCTCTGAGCCTCAGCTTCTTCACTGGTAGCCCTGGGTGATAAGAACGGCACCAACACATAGGAGGCAGTTTTTGCTGCGTAACACACTGCCCCAGAACTCAGTTATTTGCAACAACTGAGTCTGTGGTTGGCGGCGGCTCTGGCAGGCTGGGCCAGCTGCTGGGCTCGGGCTGTCCCTGGTTTCCTCTCCTTCCCGGAACTGGGGGCCCCAGGCACGAGCACGAGAAAGCAGGCGGCCCTGGAGGGGAGCACCCACGAGGCCGCCCTCGCTCACCTCCACCAGCCACGCCAGCCAGGGCCCAGCCCGAGGGAGGGGCAGGGAGTTCCCCTCTGCCAGTGGAGGCACGGGGCGGTGAGGGGGGGCTTCCTCCTATGAGAGGTGAGGAGCGCAGCCCTCTCCAGGCCCCACCTTTGCCACAGGATGTTGGGGGGAACCAGGGGTCAGGATGGGCAGTGCCCAGCCCCGTGTCTGGGGCGCGTGAGCTCTGCTGCCCAGCCACCTAGAAGGATGTGGCTGGCCCCTCTAAGTGCCTGTGGGGCTGAGGGGGGCCTGAGGGGCCCCCTGCCCCAGCCCCTTGTTCAGGGCCCTCTGAGACTCTGCACCCACCAGCTGCCCGCAGGAACCCTGTGCTACTGCGACTCTGCCCTCTGGGCTCTGACTGGCCCCCCTGCCCCGTCCATCTTCACCTCCAGACGTGTGGCCTTGAACACAAGCCAGCCTCGGGGGGACAGTGCTTCTGCCTCACCACCCCTGGGGGCTGCCCAGCAACCTCGGTCACCAGTGCCCTCCCCCCAGGTGCTCTGGGCCTGACATGAATCCTAGCCCACCCCAGGCCCCGGGGAGATGGCCTGGGAAGGTCGCGGAGAGAGAGGGCGGACATGCTGCACTGACCTGTCAGCCTGTCTGCCCAGGGAGCAGGGAGGGAGGCAGGGGCCAGGCAGCCGTGCGGGAGGAGGGGGGACCGGGCCCCCAGGCGGAAGCTCTGCAGGGCTTGTGACAAACGCCAACAAGCCTAGATCAGGCTCACCTTGATGCAGAAGACTCCCCTCCTGCCCCTACCAGAGCTCATGCAGCTTCCCTTACATGCCTCCAGAGACAGGTGCCTCACTCCCACTGAGGCAGCCAGTCAGAAAGCTCTTCCTTATGTGCCCTGAGCTGCTCCCTGGGTCCCACTTCTGCCTCCACAGGGCAGATCCTCGGGGAGTGGACCCCCTGCGAACGCAGTGCTGTCCTGGGCAGCACGCCCTGCAACACAGCCGTCACCTCCCAGCCTGGGAGGCTCAGAGGAGCTCAGACACGGCAGGGCACCCCGGCTGGGAAGTGAGAGCGTGCCCTGCTGCCTGCCAGGATTGCCACCTCCGCCTTGTCCCCCTTGCCCTCTGGGGCCCTGAGCCAACAGCAGTAGGAACAAAAATCATTCAGAGGCCTGAACTCCTGCAGCTGTTCACACCCCATCTCCTTCCCGAGATGGGGCAGTGATGCCCTGACCCCCTGCCCGGTGGTCCATTCAGGACACCCCCAATGGGTGGGGGGCGAGGCAGGGAAGGGGTAGGGAGGCCAGAGGGTGGAGGAGGGAGAGAGGGGGAGGCCGGGCAAGCTGCCACCTCGCTTTGTTGTCCATCTTAGCACCACTTAGCCAACTGTTAAGAAGATGCCGGGGCAATTAGGCTCAGGGAAGCCATAAATCTCAATAACCATCAGCCCGAGTTTTCTCCCCTCCTTGAAACAACAGATATAATTTCCTCGGTGGCGGCCCAGACTCCCAGAGGGCTTTCTGATAAAAAGCCACTTCTTCAAAACATCAAACCCAAGTTCCTCTCATCTTTCAAGCAACCAAAGGGTCAGGTTTCCCTGGAGGGGACAGAGCCCTGGGGTGGGAGGAGGGGAACGGCTGGAGGTCCAGGGTGGGCCAGCCTACGCCAGTCCACTGGGCAGTGCAGCGTTCAGGGCCGAGAGGTCAATGCCGAGGCCGTGGGTTCAGAGATCATTTTGTGGCCTCCTTGAATGTGACATGATACCTCTGAGAGATGGCCATCTAATCTCTGCTTGGTCACCACTCATGGCGGGGTGCTCACCACCTATCAAAGCCAGCTGGCCCGTATGGGGAAGGCCCTTCTGAAAGGAAATGCTTCTGCTGCTGCTTCGTATCTGCCTCCTCTCCTTCCTCGCGGTCCTGGCTCTGTCTGGGGACGCAAGGAGCTGTGTGATCCTGATTCCCACTGTGAGACTGGGAGCCTACCTTGTGACCCCTGGAAGCTAGGACCCTCTGAGAGACGGGGTATGGCCCGGGCCGTAGGGAGGCAGGGGAGGGGAAATCCTCTCTGTGCTTCTGTGGCTTTATGCTGAGCAGGCTTAACTCTCAGACTCTGAAAGGGTCTGTGGAAGGTCCTGGGGGGCGGGTCCCACTGCAGGGCAAGTGCAGGGCTGGGAGGGCAGCTGACCCATCCACTCGCTTAGCCCAGGCTGGTCACTGTCTTTAGCTGGGGAGCCCCACCCTCTCTCGGTCCTGCCTGGGGGTCCACCACACTGACAACAGCCCCAATTCTCTTGTGACCCCACCTGCCAGCCCCCCATGGCCCCTGGAGGTGGTGCCTGCCATCCTGCCTCACAGGGAGGAGACGGGGCTCTGGGGGCCTCCCAGGACGGGTGGAGCCCTGAATTGAACCCTAGCCTTCCAGCTCCCAGGCCTGAGCCCTTGGCCACCATGCTGGGCCACCTCCCCAGACCTGGGGTCAGGGCAGGGCCCAAAGGAGAGTGCCTCAGCTGTCGGCCTCTGTCTGTCCTGTTCCTGCTCCAGGAGCCTTCGCTTGTTACTAAGCAATAATTAGGCACCACCTGTGTGCCCGGCCTTGGGTCCTTCCTTCCAGGCAGGACCTCACTGACCCCTTGCAATAACCTTGGGGGGGCCACTCTGCACTGTCCCCATTCCACAGAGGGGAGACTGAGGTTACCAGAGACACCACATGGCTCCCTCCTCGGGGAGGCCCCATGACCGCCCCCCAAGCTGGAAGTGGGGCTACACCCTGGACTCTGGGCCCCTCTGGTGGGGAGGGAGGGGACAGGGCTCAGGATTCGGCAGGTCGTGAGGGTCTGGGGGTCTTGCCTTTTCTCCTCTGCCAAACAGGGAGCTCCTTGGGGGCAGACACTGAGCGAGGTGGGGTTCTTGCCTCCCCTTGAACCCTTGGGTGCCCTCTTTCCACCTCAGAAGAGCCCTCCATGAGATGGGGGTCGCCGTGAGGATGCAGTGAGGAGCGAGGGTAGCACTCACGGGACAGACCTCACTCCCTGGGGTCCAGGCCCCGGGGTCCGTTACCCTCTCTGCATTGCTGGCCTTACCCGCGCCCAGGGCCCTCCACAGCGGCTCCTGAACACACCAACAGGCCGCCTCTCGGCCGTGCACCTGCCCGAATGCCAGCACCTGAGCTCGCTCCACGTGGGTTTGTCTTATTTTCAAGGGGAGCAGATTTGTTCCTGGGGAGAGCAGAGCCGGGTGCACGGGCTGGGCGGCCCCTCCAACCCAGGGCTCTGCAGGAAGAAGCCAGCAGCAAAGGTGGGCCTTGCGGGCCGGGGTGCCCAGTCTGCCTGCTCCCCTGACAAGGGGCCTCGTCTCCCTCAACGTCTGGGGTCCCTCTTGCCCCTTCAGTGGGTCTCGGGATGTGGTCACAAAAGTAACCAGCGTGGGCCCGAAGCGAGCTCAGCTCCTCCCTGGATGGAAGCCCCTGGCCAAGGGCCTTGCATCCATCATCCCTTTCCTCTCAACAACACTCACCTCAGGCACAGTCAGACAAAACAGAGGCTCAGAGAGGCTCAGCTGCCTGCCCAGGGCCACACAGCAAGCACATAGCTGAGGCAGGATTTGAACCCAGCTCTGCCTAGGCGCTGAGCTGGATTGATGCCTCTGCCTGGGGCAGCCTTCCTTTAAGGAAGTAGATGGAGCCGTGGGGGCCCTCCATTCGCAGACAGGGAGACTGAGGCCTGAGAAGGGGCTTGCCCAAGGTCACAGCGAGCAGAGCAGACTCAGGGAGGGTGCAGTGAGCGTTAATGGGTCCTGGCCTCCAAGGACTCTGGTCCTTGACAGGTGGCTTTGACATCATGGGACAGGGCCTTGGCTGGCCGAGCTCAGAATACACGTGTTGGGGGACCCAATGCAGAGCGGGGGGTCAGGGAGGGCTGCCTGGAAGAAGTTGCATCCAAGCTGAGACAGTAAGGACGGGAGGAGCCGTCTAGATGGGGAGGAGGGGGGTCGAGGGAACGCCGGCACAGGTGCAGACAGGCATCCACCCCAGGGGCTGACGGCAGCCAGCGCAGCCAGAGCATAATGTGGTCAAGGACCGTGCAGGGCGAGGAGTGTGGGCTCTGTCCTCAGGGCGGCGGGCACCCCTCGGCACCAGGCCTGGATGGTGCTCTTGAGATCTTGTGCTGCCCCCACAGCCCTCAGTGGTCGGGGGTTTGAGTCCAGCACAGCGTGGCCCAAAGAGGGGGAGTGTGCGAATGCTCGGGGCCAGGGCCGGGGCCGGGGGAGCCGACGACGGACTGAAAGGAAAGCCAGCATCAGGGCGGCCGCCGCAGACCCCCTGGAGAGCCAGGCGCCAGCCACAATGCCAGGTGACTGGAGACCGTGCCGCCCCGTGTGCAGCTGCGCGCGCTGAGGCTCCTGGGTCCCACGGGCATGGCCAGTGGGCTGGGGGATTCCCTGCGAGTCAGGGCCAGGGCACACCAGGCCTCGGACCAGGCTGGACCACACCACGTCCTGAGGGCCTTCAGCCTCGGGGGAACCGGTGCCAAGGGCCATCTCTTCACTCCAGGCCCACCGTCTCCCCTTCTACCTGACTCTGACCAAACGGCAGACAGCATTCCCCGGGTGCCTCGGCCCACAGAGGGGCGGGATGTCCAACTAGTAGGAAGCGTGTTGGAAGGGAACTTGGATGGTCACAGGCAAGCACAGCAGGGCCATGGAGCCCAAATCCAGCCCTGGAAATCAGGGCGCAGGCACAGAGGTCTCAAGGGGCAGGGGGATGTGGGGCAGGGGTCTCCCTCCCACCATTGTCCTCTCCTCTTGCCCCATGACAGTGGTCCCGTCCAGAGGGGCTTCCTTGACACCCACTCTCCTCCTTCTCTGGTGTCATCTGGGGTGGCCCACCGAGATATGTGGAGATGACTTGCCAACCAATCCAGATCCATCTGAAGCACTCCCTCCTCCAGGAAGCCTTCCCATGCTCGTCTGGGGGCCCAGCTTGAGATGGCCACCCCCGCCTGACTCTGGTGTGTCTCCTGCCCCCCTCCTCTGCTGAGATCACTGTGGTTGTCTTGTCCCTCAAAGGCACCCAGCCTTTGCAGCCGCTGTGCCCACTTCCCCTGGCAGGGCTGCCACCTGCTTGTGTCTCGGCCTCTGCTCAGGCGTGGACTCAGTGGCCGGGCCTCCCCTTCCCCTCCTCGCTCTCTGCTCATCTCTGTTTGTCCCCTTGCTTGTCGGCTGTCGCCCCTACAGCGTGGCCGCCTCCTAAGAACAGGCTGTCCATCTGCTTCCTTTTCCTCCCGTCCCACCCCTTACGTCCTGCACACGCATGCACACACACGCTCACACCAACACACCAACACGTGCGCACACACGCCCTTGAGACCCAGTCTCAGCGTCTGTTCTGGGCGCCACTCCTTTCCCGGCCTGACACCTGCGCACGAATTCCCACTTCTCTTAAAAGGAGACATGCTCAGAGATGTTGCTACCCCGCCTAGGGTCACATAGCTAGTAAATGGCAAAGCTGGATTCAAACCAGGCCTGCTCCTTAACCGCGAGGCTCCACAGCCCAGGTCGGGAGCGAGCAAGGCTCTGCGGTCGCTGGGCCCTCACTGGGGCTTCTCCCAGAGCGAAGAAGGAAAACACTTGGCAGGCCTCCTCCCACCCGCCCTCTTTCCTGTCAGCACAACATAAAAGCTAATCTAGAAGTAAATAAATTTCCTAAGAGGAGCAGAACCTTTAAAAAAGAAAACTGAGATGCCCAAAGGGGCATGTCTCATTTCTACCCCATTTCACAACAGAGCTGTCCATGCATCCAAGAGCCCAGCTCCCGAGCCTCTGTGCTATGACCGCGGTCAGAGGAGGGGGCTTGTGAGCGTCCTACCCTCCTGCCCCTCCAGATGCCAGACTGATGCCAACCGGGCTGCTCCAGTCACCTACAAGGCTGAGCTGCTGGGCCCAGGTGTCACATGGGGTCACTGAGCCCTCAGCTCTGACGTGAACAGCTGGGGAGACCCCACAGGCTTAAGGGACCCGTGCATTTGGAAACCTGAAGTTGCTGCCTGTGCCAGCTGTGTCACTGAGCTGAGCCTTCTGACAGCCACCGGGCCGCCGGCCTCAGCTTCCATCTCAGCCCCACGGCACCCTGGCCCAGAACTAGCCTCTCGACATGAGCAGCTTTGTCCTGTGACTGCCTGCTGAGTGCAGAGTCGAGCAGGAGGCCAGCTGAGGCCCCGGCCTCCTTCCGCTCACTCCTGTGGCTGGGCCCCCGGACCTCAAGGCCCGAGGCGGTGCCACCGTTAACTTAGAAGAGGCCACCCCAGGATGCTCGGTGTTGACCGCTAGTTGCACGGAACTGAAATTTGTGATGTGTGAACACTGCAAGAAGCAGCGTGAGCTCTGAAGATAACGTTTCCACGTGTTTATGGACAGTCCTAATAGCCTGCTCCCCACCCCGGCCCTGCTCGTTCACGGCTGCCCCACAGGCATCGCCACCCTCGCCCTCCCGCCGCCTGCTGCAGGAGGCCCCACCACCCCGACGTCCAGACCAGTTGGAGGCGGGAGGTAGCCTCCTGGCCGGACGATGGCAGAGGGCAGGGGGCAAACAGGGCCTGTCTGACAGGGACACGGGTGCTGTCTGCAACAACGCACCTTCTTATTTACTTCAATGTGGGCCCGGCGAGATCAATCCCATTACTCAGACATGCACGACGAGCGGGAGCTAGGGTCACGCTAAGCTGACCTGGGCTGGCCTTGGCCCCGGTCTGGCGGTCCCGGCACCGTGAGGAGCGCTGCTGACCGCAGCTCCTGCACGGGCTCTGCACTCCCCATCCTGACCCCGTCCTGGGAGGGGGCGCTTCTCCATCCAGGCGGGAAGCTGAGACCAGCTCACATTCACCCAGCCAGACAGCAGCCAAGCCGGGATTTGGACCCAATCTGCGGCCAAAGCCTTTGCTCTCGTCCCTGATTTGAACCCCCTCCCCAAGGATTTCAGGGACTGCCCCCACTTCAGGCCATGGTCGCCTCCACCACGTGGGACGGCTGGCAGGGCCCAGTTGACACACAAGCAATCCTGTTCTTCCAAAAAGATCCAAAGTCTTGTTGTCCTGTCCACTCCGTGACCCTGGCATCACCTGTTGACGCCAAGGTGAGCCGACTGCGTTAGCCGGCGTCTGTCCTGCGGCCCTGACATGTGCATGAGACAGCAGGCCCAGGATGCCTGAGAGACAGCCAGCCCCGCTAGAAGGAATGCCCCCTGGGGAGGGCCTTCTGCGAAGACAGACCATGACAGTTCCTAGCGGACAGGGGCCCGGAGCAGGCCCTGTGGGGGCCCGGGAGAGCAGCCCCGGCTGACACACACCCGCTGACTCTTCTGTGGGTTCTCCTTCATCTGGTTGATCAGCTCTGGGTTCTCCACTTCCTAAAGGCTGCCCCTCTTCTGACATTCCAGAAGGTTCCACTGACAAGAGCATGGATGGTTCTCTAAGTACTAATGGGCAGGTACCCCAGGGAGCCCCCAGCCTCTGGGTTCCAGCGCCTGAGGGGTTACGAACCTGTTCTCGGAGCCTCAGGTCAGACTGCGGGGCGTGCGTGTGGTTAGGGCGTTCTCCCTCCATTCGACGGCTCAGGGAAGGAGAAGCCCATCCTGGTGCCCACCCCTCCTGCCCTGGTCTCAGAAACTGCATCCCAGGCGAGGGCTCCACCTTCCTCGGTGAGGAGGAGCCTGCGGTCTGGCGAGCACGACCCTCAAGAGTAGCTGGAGACTCAGGCCCTGAGGAGCTTCGTTGCAGGCAACAGGGTGGCTGTCCACAGACAGGCCAGCCACCTCCACCCCCAGAGGGGGCTCTGGAGGCAGGTTCCCCGTGAAAGTCTGCAATTTCTGATTTGAACTGAAATGGTAGAAAAGGACCCATACATCCATCTACTTGACCACCCAATTCCCCTTCTATTCATCTGCCTACCTATTCACCCAACCATGTACCCATCCGTCCATCTACTCATCTATCTCCCCATCCATCCATCCACCCACCCATCCAGCCCTCTATCCATCTATCCATCCATCCCCCATACACCCACCCATCCACCCATCTATCCATCCACTCATGCATCCACCCATCCACCCACCCGTCCACCCATCTATCCATCCATCCACCCACCCATCCACCCATCTATCCATCCACTCATCCATCCACCCATCCACCCACCCATCCACCCATCTATCCATCCATCCACCCACCCGTCCACCCATCTATCCATCCATCCACCCACCTGTCCACCCGTCTATCCATCCACTCATCCATCTACCCATCCACCCACCTGTCCACCCATCTATCCATTCACTCATCCATCTACCCATCCACCCACCTGTCCACCCATCTATCCATCCATTCATCCATCTACCCATCCACCTCCCTTTCACCCACCCACTCACCCATACATCCACCCTATTTCCCACTCATCCATCCGTTTATCCATCGATCCATCTGTCCATTTGCCCATTCAGAGTTCACTTGGCACCCACCACTTACTGTCCACTAGTCCCAGAGGTACAGATGCCCCAACCTGATGTCCGCCCTGGAGGACAGACACAGACACAAAAACAGATGCTTATACAACACAGTTAGGGGTACAGGCACTGCCTGTGGATGGAACGTAACCAACAGGACTTTGAGCTGAGGTCGTGTGGCACACCATCCCTGCACCATTTCACGCGGCCCTTCCTGCTGTGCCCACCTGCTGCCGCCTTCCCCCTTCCTTTGGCATGTTCTAGAAGTGATACCCTTCCCCTTGTCTGAATATCCAGACTCAGCTCAAAGGTGATGCCTCCTGTGTGTTCCCGCTGAAGGGTGACTGCACCGCGTGCAGCAGCCTGACCTGTCTGTGCCCCTCTAGACTGGGGGCTCCCTGAAGAGGCAGAGACCAGCTCTGTTCACGGCTGCACCCCGCACAGAGACGACGCAAGAGCTGGTGCTTCTGAGACGTGTTTGTGGAAGGAAGGGAGGAAGACGGGAAGGAAGGGAGGGAAGAAGAAGTGGCCAGGGCCCCCTTTCATGACCCACCCACCGAGTCCTCAGGCTGCTTGTCCTTCCAGACCTGAGCTGCTCCCTTCCCTCTCTTCTGTGGACCCACGTGTGAGACCTGGTACCCGCCTGAGGACCTCTCTCTCTTTCTTGGGAAAGACATGCCCATGCTGGCCCAGCCCTGGGCCCGGCACGTCCCCACGTCGTCTTGTCTCTGGTTGGGGCTGGGCCGCCTCTTCCTGTGGGGAGCCTTCCTGGGCTGGCCCAGGAATCCCAGGAGACTCTGGAAAGCCACTGCTCCAATCTTCCCAACCAGCTCCCCTCCCCAGAGGCTCCCCCCCACCGCCGGGTTTCTTGGAGGGGCTGGCCCATTGCTGGAGCCCAGTGGGGACCCTATGAGATGGAGCTCTGGGCTGAGCACCTTTCAGTGATGGCCACTTAGAAAGCCTGTCTGTCGGAGAACTCTAAGGCCAAGACCAAGGGCCACGGCCTTGACCATCAGCCCTGGGCGCAAGAGACCATGTTTCCCAGCACACACACACCGCTTAATGTTTAACTTCCCAGAGCTTTTCCAACCGCTAATGACACCACATTAACTTTGTACAAATAAGGTTCAGAGGAGCCGACCTGGAATTCATCCACGTGGCATGGCCGAGCAGCCTCATCCCCTCTGGCCACGAGGGTCCCATCTTGCCCAGTCCAGGGACTAGGGGCAAAGGGCTGTCCTGGTTCACCAGCTCTCGGGAGCTGTGGGTAGGGATGCAGTGTATGGGGGGGTCTCAGGAGCACAGAGCCCATTCCTACTTTCCCTTCCCCAGTTGTTTCTAGACTCTGCTCAAGGGATGCCTCCCCCAGGAAGCCCACCCACTCTCCCTCCCCCACCAGAATCAGCCCTGAGGGTCTGGATGATAAGCCAGCAGCCCTCTTTCCTAGCCAGGTGGCCCCTGAAAGCACACCTGGAGATCCAGATGAAGGTGCAGGCAGCGCAAGGAAGAGGGGCTCGGGGAGGCGGGAAGACAAGAAGGGGGCTTCTGTGAGCAGGTTTCTGCTGCAGCTGTTGGGGACTCAGTGCCCTGGGAGCCTCTACAGGACTGTGGGGCACACCCCAGAACTGTCCCCTCCCGGGGGGGCGCCTAACCACCAACACCTGGTTGAGGGTTGTTCCCAGGGACGGTTCATTCCCCGGCACCTCCAGCAAGTCTCACTTGCAAACAGGCAAGTGTCGAATGTCAGTCAGTAAGAGACAAGGGACAGCCGCCAACCGACAGTAAGGGGGGCCTGCGTGGCCAGGCACTATGCACGTGAGCCCGCGCTCCCCCGGGCTCCCAGGTGAGCCCTGCTAATTCAGGACAGCCCTGCTGGGAAAGGCTACCAGCCCATTCTAGAGATTAGGGGAGTGGGGCCCAGCCTGGTCCTGTGGCCTTGCAGGTGGCACGGCTGGCAGGTGGGGGGCTGGGTTCTCTCTGACCACGCGTGCTCTGAACCTGTGGGCCACACTCCCTGAATGCCCGCCACACAAGCTGGGCTGTATGCAGCCCTCAGAGCTCAGAGTCAGGAAGAAACCCAGGGTGGCTGCCCTCCCCCGTGGGAGCGGGAGACCTGGTATGGCCAGTTCTGCCTCCTGATGAGGGACCTCGGCCTGCGTGGAAACGCCCCTCTTCCATCTGCAAATGGAGGGAGAGGAATGGGGCTGGCGAATGCGATCACAGACCGACGTGGAAGCTTTGAGGCCCTGGGGAGGATCTCCACTGGGGGAGGCTCTGTGTGGTGGGGAGCAGCCCCAGGAAAGGGGGGGCTGTCCCTCTGCGACAAGCAGGGCTCAGAAGGTCCCCTTGTGGAAGGAGACGGGAGTCCCTTTAGACTGTGCGGGGCTCAGCTCTGCAGACGGAAATCCAGTGACCCCCTGCTCTGGCGGGACCATCATGGTGTGAGCTCCCGCACGGGCCCTTTCTCAGTCCCTGACATTTCTCGGAAACGCCCCCAGGCCTGCGTAGCCTCCATCTCCGCCGGGAGAAGGTCCAGAGCTGAGCCCCACCCACACCTGCTCCTGGGATGGGAGGGCCCCGGTGCCCTCTCCAGCACAGAGGCCAGCTGGCATTTCCTTCCCACCTGGTCCCCCCAGTGCCCCAGAAGCTTCTTCCAGGTGTTGGTCTCCCGTCATCAACCCTGGCCACTAAGTGCTCCCTTAGGGAAGGGTCCAAAACCCCGCTCCCTGACTCTGCTCCCACGTGATGGTGACCAAGTCCCCGATGCAGCTCAGAGAGGAGAAGGCCCCGGTGGCCCCAGGCCACCCCAAAGCCGTCTCTCGGCCCCCAGTGCACCAGCTGCGGCCTCTGATGATGGGATCCCCTTGCACAGCACAATGTCTGCCTCATAGGGGAGGGTGGGGGTCACAATACGGGATTAAGCAGAATGCACATGAAGTGCTGGGAAGAAATCAGACTGAGAACCCGTCCCAGAGCCTGGAGCAAGCGGCCAGCAAGCGACGAGGCCTCGACACCCTCACTGTCAGCTCTTCCCCTATTGCCGGAGGGTCACGGAGCAGGACGTCTCCCTTCTCTCCCCGCCTGCGCCCCTGGCAGGCACAGCACACAGTGGGTGCTTTGCAGAGGGCGCGGATGGGCCCTGCCTTCTTGCCTGTGGCCTGCCCGTCATGGGACAGGCCTGAGGGCTGTCCCCACAGCCTCACCCCCGGCTGCCGGGGCACTGCCAGCTGCTATCCTCAACTCCGAGACTCAGCGACAGCACCGTGCTTTCCTCCAGAGCCTGGACTCCAAAATCTGAACGTGAATTAAAATCTCGACCCTAATGTGTTACTGAAGTGTGCTCCCAGCTGGGTGGCACAGCCTCTCTGAGCCTCAGGTTTTTCGTCTGCAAATGGAGGTGATGACAACTCCAATTTGCTGGGGGACACACTTGAGAGAAGGGAAGCCCCGTGCTTGGGAAGCAGGCAGATATACAAAGCTGCTGTGGGCAGCACTATTTTTATTTTTATATTTTCCTCTGTGCATCTCTCCAGCAGCCTGGCTGAGCCCCCAGGGTTCCCAGAGCTGAGGTCGGGCCTTCCCAAACGCCCCGTGGTTTGACCTTTGTGTCCCTGGGAGGGCAGACGAAGATTCAGGGACAGTAAATAAACTAACGGGAGGTGAGTGAGGACAGCGTCTTCACCTTTGCTCCATTGGCCCGGTCTTATCTCCTCTCCCTGCAGCCTGTCCTCAGTCTGTTTGTCCACATCAAGGCGGATGGACAGTGGGTAAACACAGCCCCAGTGGGCTGGCGCGAGAGGCAGCGGGGGACAGCCGGAGCGGAAGTGGGGGCTGGGGTGGGGGCCGGGGAGTGTGAGCCCATGGGGAGCCCAAACCTACTGCAGCCAGAGCCAAGGCAGTGCAGGATAGAGACCCACCCTCAAGGGCCTCCCCGGGGCTGTCCCCCAGTCTGCCTCCCACAGATGGGAACACTGGGGCCCAGAGATGGGGGACGGGTACCGCCTCGCTGCCGTTGGAAGCAGGGCCAGGGCCAGAATCTAGGCCTCCTGCTGGTTCGGTGCACCGGGACCCGTAGGCTGGGGGCCCGGGGTGTGGGGTACATCCTGCTCTGGCCCCACCTCACCCACAGCTCAGGGCCTGGGCTGTTGTCCAGACAACTCTGGAGAAGAGTTGGCTGAACACTTCCTGCGAATTCCTCTCTGCCAGACACTGTGCTAGACCTTCCAGAAACTTCCAAACCACCAAGACCCAGGCCAGTCCCTCCGGCCTGGTGTGGATGGGGGTAGGGGCACATGGGCTCACAAATGGTTCTAATTCAAGAGAAAACGATGGGGTTTGTGACAGAAGCACAAACCCAGTGCCCCAGAGGACAACACCTTCTCCCGCTCCTGCCAAGCCAGGAGAGGCTGGCCCACCCTCCCACCCTGCTCTCCCGCTCCCTCGAGATGGCTGTGGAATCTGGGGCGAGTGTGAGCCTCGGTGTCGGGCCGGAGGTGAAGGCCTGGCCCACAAAGTGTTTCGAGACCATCCCCCAACCCTCTGCCCTCTGCCCCGCCCGCCCAGTATTCACAAGAAGAATGAAAGCCAACAGCCGACATCTGCAGCCCATGTGTCAGCTCAGTGTGGGCACAGCCACCAAGTGTGCCCACCCCCACCCTGAGGGCTAGCCCAAGCCTCCCAGGTCACAGAGCAACAGGGGCCCCGTCTTCTCACCTAGGCCAGCCCAGCCCATCATAGGCCCACCGGAGACCCCGGCCCAGCTGTCAGTTCATCCACAGGATCCCTCCTGCCTCCGAGGGACTAAGGGATCCCTTCCTTCACCCCACAGTTGTGAACCCAGCTCCTGATAGGCCTGGTCACTGAGCTCTGCCCCAGAACATGGTGGTAAGCAGGGCAGGCTCAGTCCTGTCCCTGGAGTCCACTCTCTGGTCTGAGGCCACACGGGACTCCATAGCCAGAGATGCAAAGCGTCTGCTCAGCTTACTCCATGTCTCCTGGAAATGCCTCTGCTTCTGCTGAGGGCCATAGAAGGAGAAGCCCCTTGAGTATGGAGCACTCCCGTCCTCCTTCCTCAGGAAATGTCTGATGAACAAGTGCTGGGCTCTGGCCCCAGGAAAACTAGTCCTCCGGGTGAATGCTTCCTCCCATTGGCCAGAACTGCAAACTCAAACTGCTTTCTTTCCTTGCCATGGCTGCTAGGAAGCTCAGGCTCACTAAGTGACCAATGACCCTGTCTCTGTGGCCCCTGAGGTGACTCTCTTTCCCCTTCCCTCTGAATTATTCCTGAGCCATTCCTTTGATTCCCATGTTTCAGGCCTACGCTGCAGTATGTATTTTTTTCCAGAGATTCCCAACTTAGACACAGAAAATGTCTAATTGTGTAACATACCCAGCCACCTAACACTGTCTAATAAATAATTTACAATTGTGTCGTCAAAACACTGGCACATGCGTGTGCACACACACGCAATCATCCCTCCCCTCGGCCCTCTTCCCTCGATACATGGTACCTCCAAAGGCAGGAGTGTGGCATGGGACTGCGTGTGCACGCATGCTGTGTGTGAACACTCTCTGATGTGCTTGTGCACAGGGCCAACAAAAGCACCATCTAGCGAGCATCTTGTAAGTCGCGGTGGGGGGGGGGGGTGGGGAAGGCCAAGGCCTCGCACAAAAGGCGCTGGTGAAGGGCTTCTCCGGAGCTCGATGAAGCTGGGGGGGAGGTGGAAGGCCGCAGGGGGAGGGGAGGGCCGGGGTGTCCTCAGGTTCTGTTTTGGGTCAAGAAGGGGACAGACAGGCCCCACAGCCCGCTGTTATAACAACACCGGTAACAATAATAACAGCCGCGCCTGGGGCGGGGCCACAGTCTGAGGACAGGGTGGGTGAGCCCATGGGACCCTCAGGGTCACCTGTGAGGTGGGTGCTGTCACTGCTCCATTTACAGAGGAAGAAACTGAGGCCCAGAGAGGCTGATAACGATGGACAGGTGGACCCCTCAAGAGGCGGGACCCCCTCCTGGGAGACCCCCCCAGGCCTGATGCTCCCCTTCCTGCATGGCTTCTAAATGTTAACTCCCGCCATCCTCCCCCCCACTGTGAGGCCCTCCACCTGCTCTCCCCCTGCACGCTGCACGGGGGCGGCGAGGGGCCCGGCAGGCAGACAGGCCCTGGCCTGCATCCTGCTTTGCCCCCAAGAATGTGTGGCCTTGGGGGGGCCCTGCTGGCCCTCCGTTGCTCCCGTGGGAGGTGGGAGTTAGTGATTTTCCTCTCGGAGGGGAGGGAGTATTCGCTGCAGTGCCACACGCCGAGGCCCCCAGGGCTGTGTCTGGAGGCCAGGGCACCCCCGTGGGTGGTGGCGTCCCCTGCCCGACTCTGGGCTCCCACTCTGTAGCCTCTGACCAAAGCCCTGGGCTGTCCTCATGAAGAGAACCCCGCAAAGAGCTGGCCTGAGCCGGGGCCACCCCGTTTGGGGGATGCATGGGGGTCTTTCGCGCCGTTCTGTACGCAACACTCTCCCTCCCTCCTTCCCCACTCTGCATTCGGGGCTCCCTGGAGGCGGGGCCTTGGCTTCTCCCCATGGGCAGAAGCCAACACCAGGAGCACGCAGGCCCCAGGGAAATGTCCCAACCCCTGTGCCCCTTCGCAGCCCCCATCCTAAGCTGCTGAGGTCACGGGCTCCCCCACCCAAAGCTGCGCAGTTGACGAGCCCATCACGTGGGGACCACGACGAGGTAACCAGACCTTGGACAAGTTCAACCACAGATGCAGGAGCTGGAGGCGTCCGGCCACCCGGGGTGTCTGGCGTGGGGCTGCTGGCCCGTGGCCCCGGGACAGCCCGCCCCATCCAGCATTGTTAAGCCGCCTCTGCTGGTCCTTAACTACCACCCGTCTGCAAGCAAAGTGCAATAAGAAAGGATAATCAGTATTAATATTAGTTATTGTTATTGATTTCAGCTTTAAAGAATTGATTTCCAGTCCGGGTCCTTTTATGAGGCTCTTGGCAGAAGACGCATGGACGTGGCCACCACTATTGGTGGAAAGCGGCCCCCTCGCCGGGCCCGGGCTGCAAACGTTACTGCGAGGGGTGGGTGGTGGCCGGAACACTTCCGCCATTCTGTCCTCCACGGGAGCTCATGAGCATCAGGAGCTGGGCAGACCTTGCTCATCCAGGATCGCAGATCCTCAAAGGTCACGTTCCTGGCTTGCTCTTCCTCTGTGTCCCCCACTCACCCACCTCCCCACGCTGGCCTCTCCCCCACCTTCAGGAGAGTCTGAGGCTGACCGGGCCTGCACCATGAGCCTCGCCTCCTGGCCCTCTGCTGAGCTCTCCCCAGGAGGTCCTCCCCTGCCCACCCGGAGCTCCTCTGCCCCACCCCCATTCCTCCTGGAATCCCCACTCTGGGCTCCCACCCACCACAGCCCTCCCGTGTGCCCGCTGAGGAGGGTGGGGGCCCAGGCCTGGGTCTCGCTCCGAGATACCTGCGAGGATGGCTCTGAGCCTGGCTCCGGCACACACACAGGTTTGTTGACTAAACAAATGACCACAAGGGTTTCTGAGCACCTGCTACGCGCCTGGTCGTAGGATCCTAAAATGTCGGAGCTAGAGGACAGTCTGACAATTTAGAGACCGGGCGGAGACGATCTCATCCATCCTCTGTTCAGACGGGGAAACTGAGGTTCAGGAAGGGAAGTGACGTCCCTCTCTGGTGCTCTCTGGGAGGACCCTACGGCTCTGCCAAGGGTGTGTGACCAAATGCCCTCCAGGGCTCCAGGCGGCAGGTCAGAACCCGGCTGGCACTGCCCGGGCACAGTGCATAGGGGTTTCCTGAGATTCCCAAAGTCGCCGAGGGGGGAGGCGAAGCTGGAATCCAGCCCCAGCTCCATCTGGTCCCAAAGCCCGGGTCCTTCTCCAGCGAGCTGACTGCGTCCCCCTCGGCAGGCCCCACACACGGCCCTGGGCCTGCGGGCTGACATCTAGGGGCCTCCCCAGGAGGCAATGCAGGCGTTTGCCAGACACCAAGCAAGCAGCTCCCCTTCGTCCCGGCAATGTTCCCCCGACACCCTCCTCCCTCCCTTCCCCTTCCACCTGGTTCCCAGGCCCCTTCCGTGAGCTGTCACTGCTTCAGAATCGTACCCTCAGGAAGAAAAAGAGCCTGGGCACAGTCGTCAGCCTGCCCGCGGTGCGACAGCCCCTGCAATTGTGCGTGGGTTCTCTGAGTCGCTGGGGACCGTTCTCTTCCCACCAGGCTGAGCCTCCCTGGGCGGTGGGCTCCCCTCCACGACCGCCTCTGTATTCCGTCGATTGCACCCGCCCTGCCCCAAGACGGGCGGGCAGCAAAGCAACTTCTGCAACTCCAGCCTCCGAGTCCTTGCCTCCTGGGTGGCCGATAAATTCTGCCCAAACTTAATTAATGAGGAGCCAGCGGCCTTCCATCTTCCTCGAGCTCCCGACTCCCGGCCGGGGGCCCACACATAATCCGGTGTCATTTCTGCCACATCAGGGTCCTAGGAGCCCGGCCTGTCCGGTGAGGGACGAACGGGTCCAGGGCGTGTGAGGGGCGAGGCTGCTGCTGGTGCCCGGGGAAGGGGACGGCCGGGGAGGAGAAATTCCTTAATGACTCCAAAGTGATAAATTGTGACTTTAAATAACTATTATCTCGATCCCTCCTTAAAAGCTACATTGGGCAAAATGACTTTAAATATTGTTTTAGCCTATTACCAGCCTATAAATTAATTGCTTGCAGCACACAGAGGCGTCGTGATGCGGGTGATCGAGAGAGGGGCGAAGTAATTATACACGAGGCAAGAAACTCCCGAAGAGGCATATTTTACACTTAAATTATAATTAAATTTAGAGAAATCTCTTCCTCCCACTGCACAAATACAATCCGTGTCAGCCTCCCCGAGAGCTGTGGCCCTCATCAATTTATTTATTTGCTGTTGGGAGACACCGAGCCTGCAGCCCGCCGTGGTCTGTGCTTCGGTCACAAGTGAGGAAAGGACCCAGAGCCAGGGCCTCTGCAGGACACCCTCGGGCCCAGATTTGCAGTTATTAAACCTAAAAATCCAGAATCTACCCAGAACCCTGCAGGGAAGAGAAGCATGATGAGCTTTCATGGGCCCAGGGTCAGGGGCCAAGGGTCGGGGTCACGGGACATCTCCAGGGTGAGGACCAGTTGTGGGTCTGCTAGCAGGAGAAGCCCCGGTGGGCCAGGCGCTGTGCAGGGGGCTAACGGGAGTCCCCGGGGGCAGGCAGGACTCCAGGCCCGGGAGGGCTGTGGACAGTGGCCAGCTGCCTGCCAGGACAGAGACCACTGCTGCTGCCCCAAGGAAACAGTCTTCCCCAGGCTTGGCTTGCTCAGCCTAACGAAGCACCAAGGCCATCATACCCTCTTGCGGAAACAGAGGGAGGCAGGAATGGGATGCCTGCGCCCCGTAGCTCCCCTCAGGACAACTGTGCTCTCCCCCAAAATGGGCAAATGCCACAACTGCCGCCCCCCCCCCCCCCCCGTGCGGAAGGTGATGATGACCTGGACCTTGTGATAAGGGACAATCCCCCAGACCCTCGGCCGCCCTCTACCCCTGGCCTCTGGGGAGGGCTTGGACCCGGGTCCTGGACGGGCCCGTCATCCAGTGGAGATGGCCCCCGCACTCAGGGCTCCCAGGGGCAAATCCTCTCCTTGATCCCTCAGCAGCTGGTGCCATAGGTGCCATCGACCCACTTGACAGCAGGGAACAGAGGCTCAGGGAGGCTGGGTAGCGAGGTCAGCCAGAAGAGCAGCCGAAATTCGAACCCAGCAGCTTGGGTCTCCGAGGCCCGACTTGTACCCACACCCTCCACCCTCATGGAGGAGGGGTGCCCACACTGGGCCAAAGTGGGAGCAGAGGGAGTTGCCCCTGCCCTCCTGGGACAGGAAAACTACACCCCCAGGGCTGCCCCTGGGTTGCGGTGTGCTAGTCAGCCCGGCGGCCACAACCAACTCCGGCAGCCTGGGCGGCGGCGAGAGGGCTCCCCGCTTGCAGGTGCCGCCTCCTCTCCACGTCCTCGCGGGGCCGCTTCTCTGTGGGCACAAAGAGAGAGCCCTGCTGCCTCCTCCTTCTCCAACAGGGAGGCCAGTCCTAGCAGACCAGCGCCCCACCCTTATGACCTCATTTCACCTTAACGACCTCCCCAAAGGCCCTTCTCCAAATACGGTCACCCTGGGCGTGAGTCAGGACTTCAGCACGTGACTTGAGGGGGACTCGCTTTAGTCCACGGCGGTGGGGAAGGTGCTGTCGTCCAGAACAGGGGGTGAGGAGCTGGGACCCCCAGGGTCATTCATCACAAGACATCGAGGCCAGGAAACTCGTGGCCTGAAGCCAGAAAGCACGCCTTAGTCCCGGCTAGCTCTGTCCGGTCCACGACTGCGTGGACGAGACAGAGAGGATGGGTTACAGACCAGCGGGCAATCCGGGGGCCCAAAAGAGTCGGGTGGCAGAGGACACCAGCGCCCGGATCACTCACCACTAAGCAGATAGCCTTAACCACCACTTACCGTGCGGAACAGTGTGCCCCCCGCAGTGCACAGCTGGACAGGTGCGCACAAAACCCAGATCAGTACAGCACGACCAGCCCCCAGAAGCCGCCTCGCACCGCTCCAGTCACCGACTGCCCCCCAGGTAACCACTGTCCTGGCTGCTAAAGCCACTGGTCTGGTCTGATTGTTCTGAAGTCCGTACAAATGGAATCAGACAGAATGCGCTGCTTCTCGCCCAGGTCCCTGCCCCAGCACGCTGTCTGTGAGATGCGCCCACACTGTGGCTCGGAGCTCAGGGCTCGCTAACCACCAGGGTTGTGTACGTGGTGATGAACACGCACAATTTACTTGTCCATTCTTCTGAGGGTGGACATTGGGTGGTTCCCGGTTTGGCGGCCAGTTCAAACAGTGCGATAGACTTCTTCTATGTCCCCTTTGGCAGGTTCTGCGGAGTGGACATACCTAGTATCGTGGTGGAATTGTGGGGTTTGAGGGCACAGGTGTATCCAGGTTTGTGGCACACGGTTTTGCACGGTGGTGGGACCGCCCCACACCCCCACCAGCAGTGTGAGAGCTCCAGCTGCCCCCCATCCTCGCCAACACGACATATTGCCAGGGTCTCAAATTTCAGCCTTTCTAGTGGGTACAGAGTGGGATCTCACCGGAGCTTTATTTGTATTTCCTCGTGACTAATGAAGTTGAGTAACTTTTCATGTGCTTAATGGCTACTCAGGAATCCTATTTGAAACAGTGCCTGTTTGAGACTTCTGTCCATTTTTCTACTGGCTGTATTTTTCTTATTGATCTGTAGGCGTTCTTTGTATATCCTGGATGTGAGTCTTTTGTCAGATGTACACGTGGCAAATATATTCTCTGACTCCGTGGCTTGTCTTTTCATGTCTCGGTTGTATGTTTTGATGAACACAATCCTTCATTTTAAAGGAGTATAGTTTACCATTTTTTTCCTTTAGGCACCCTGTCATTGCGGCTGGTCGCAAGGCCAGAGGGTGATGCTCACCATCTCTATCCTTGGCCGCCATTCTAGCTTCCTCTGCCCTCAACTAGCACCTCTAGGTGCTACCTGGTGGACTTACCTGGTGGACTGAGTCTGCGCCCCTGGTTGTGACGTGCTTCTCAGGCTGTGGTTGCTGATTTATCTACTCGCAGGCAGAACTCGGGGGAGAAAGACCAAGAGATGCCCCCAGCGAATCACCTGGGTGCCACACGTATTCGTCTCCGCCCCCACAATGTAATAGCAGCTCCACTGCTTCCTGATGCCCGGGGCCAATTTCCCCTACCAGGATGGTCTTTTGGCAAAAAGGAGCCTGAAGTGACCCGGTGGCAGGCATGAGTTCACATTTAGTGGGATTCTTACGGTGAATCATGGTGGAAGTGTCCCCTTCTGGGAGGCAGGACCCCATGATCGCAGAGCCTAGAGTTGTGAGGACGGAGAATATAAATTTGACCCACTCTGAGTAAGGCAGATTAGGGCCCCACCTTTATGACTGGAGGTGAGGGTAAGTGGGACGGCTCCTCCTGGAACCCTTGGCTCCCAGCCCCTGGACTCTGCCTCCTGGCAGCACAGCATCACACACCCTAGAGTATGGCACCCCATCTTCACAGGAACATCTCCGAGGCAGTCTTAGCTGTGCCCTCAAGGCTGTCCCATTCCTCCATCAGGCCAGCACTACTGGGGTGAACGTGCCGTAGCACCACGGCAGATGCCCAATGCCCCATCCCCTTGGGTGCAAAGTTTGTTCTTCCTTTTCTAGTTCCTTAAGGTGGAAGGTGAGGAGATTGACTTGAGATCTTCTTTCTTCTTTAAGGCAGACTTTGATGGCTATGAATTTCCCTCCACTTTAATTGCATCCCTCATGGTTTCAGTCTGTTGGGTTTTGGTTTTCATTCTCTTCAAAGACCTTTCTCGTTTTCCTCATCAAGCTTTGACCCATTGGCTGTTTAGGAGTGTGTTGTTTCATTCTTACCTGTCTATGAAATTTCCCAAATTTCCTTAGTGATTGATTTCTAATTTCATTCTGTTGTATTCAGAGAAACATTTTTCTCTGAATATTTTGTATGATTTCAATCTTTTTAAATGTATTGAGACCTGTTTTATGCCATAACATATGGTCTATCCTGGAGAAGGTTCCATGTGCCCTTGAGAAGAATGTGTGTTCTGCTGTTGTTGGGTGAGTGTTTATAGGTATCTCTTAGGTCTCATTGCTAGATAGTTTTGTTCAAGTTTTTTATTTCCTTGCTGATTTTCTGTCTAATTGTTCTATCCATTATTGAAAGTGGAGTACTGAAGCCTTCAACTACTATAGTTGAATTCTCTATTTCTCCTTTCAATTCTACCATTTTTTGCTTCGTGTATTTTGGAGCTCTGTTGTTAGGTACATATCTGTTTATAATTGTTATATCTTCTTGATGGATTGATTCTTTTATCCTTCTTTGTCTCTAATAACAATTTTGTGTGTGTGTGTGTGTGAGGAAGATTGGCCCTGAGCTAAGATCTGTTGCCAATCCTCCTCTTTTTGCTTGAGGAAAATTGTCACCGAGCTAACATCCATGCCCATCTTCCTCTATTTTATGTGGGATGCTGCCACAGCATGGCTTGACAAGCAGTGCATATGTCTGCACCTGGGATCCAAACGCACAAACCCGGGGCCACCAAAGCGGAGAGCATGAACTCAACCGCTATGCCTTGGAGCCCGCCCCTAATAACAATTTTTGTACTAAAGTCTATTTTGAGTGATAGCAGTATAGCCACTCCACCTCTCTTTTGAGTACTACTTGCTTGGAATATCTTTTTCCATTCTTTTACTTTCAACCTATTTATTTGTGTCTTTGGTTCTAAAGTGAGTCTAAAGTAGATGGCATATTACTGGATATGTTATTTTATCCAGTCTGCTAATTTCTGCCTTCTAATTGAACAGTTTAATCTATTTACCTTAAATGTAATTGCTTGTGAGAACTTACTTGTGTCATTTTGCTATTTGTTTTCTATATGTCCTTTGTTCCTCAGTTCCTCTGTTACTGCTTTCTTTTGAGTTAAATAGATATTTTCTAGTGTACCACTTTAATTCCATTGTAATTTCTTTTGCTATATTTTTGAGTTATTTTCATGTGGTTGCCCTATGGATTACAACTAACGTCTTAATTTGTAACAATCTATTTCAGATTAATAACAATTTAGTTTCAATGGTATACAAAAACTTCGCTCATATATATCTCCATCCCCCAAGCTTTATGCTATTATTGTCATCCAAACCATGTCTTTATACATTGTGTACCCATCAATCTAGATTTATAATTATCACTTTATGCACTTTTTAAAATCAGTCCTTTTATAAAGAAGTTACAAACTAAAAATGCATCCTCTGTCAATCTTATTGAGGATTGCTTGACATAATGTGTCACTTCTGTCTCACGGCTTTCAAGATCCTCACTCTGTCTTTAGCTTTTGACAGTTTGATTGTGATGTCTCTAGATGTGGATCTCTGAGTTCTTTGAGCTTCTTAGATGTGTAAATTAATGTTTCTCATCAAATTTGGAAAGTTTTTGGCCACTATTTCTTCAAACGTGCTTTCTTTCACTTTCTCTTCTCTCCTTCTGGAACTCCCATTATGCATATATTGGTATGTTTGATGGTGTCCCACAGGTCTCGGGGCTCTGCTCATCTTTCTTCATTCCTTGTTCTTTCTTTTTCTCAGACTGGATAATCTCAATTGACCTGTCTTCAAGTTTGCTGATTCTTTCTGCTTCCTCAAATCTGCTGTCAAACTGTTCTAGTAACTTTTTAAAAAATTTCAGTTATCGTGGTTTTCAATTCCAAAATTTCCATTTGTTTCTTTACATTTTCTATCTCTTTATTGATATTCTCAGTTTGAAGACACATCGTCCTTTAGTTCTTCAGACATAGTTTCCTTTAGCTCATTGAATATATTTAAAATAGCTTATTTAGAGTTTTTATATAGAAAGTCCAATGTCTGCACTTCCTCAGGGACAGTCCCTGCTGATTTCTTTTTTTCCAGTGTGCTTCTTATTTCTTTGTATGCCTTGTAATTTTTCGTTTAAAACTGGACATTTTGAAAACTACAATGTGGCAACTCTGGAAACCAGATTCTCTTCCCTCCCCAGGATTTTTTGTTGTTGCTACTTGTAGTTGGGATTTTTTTAGTGACTTTTCTGAACTAATTCTGTAAAGTCTGTATTCCCTGTCATGTGTGGTCCCTGAAGTCTCTTGTTAGCTTATGGTCAGCTCCTGATTGGATGGAGGTGTCCTTAAAGCCCTGGGACCAAAAATTCTTCCAGTCTTTGCCAGGGGTCTCTGTTGTGTTTGGGCCACCCCGTCAACACTCGGCCAGGCAGTTCCCAACTCCGCCTTAGCCTTTACTTCCTGCTTCTGCAGAGCCTCAAAGTTAGCAGGAGGTGAGCACTAAGGGCCTTCTCAGGTCTTTCTTGAGAATATGCACTTGAATATGCACTTGGCCTTATGGATTCCTATGAATATATCAGAGCTTTTCAAAGCCCTTAAGTACATGTCATTCTCCAGGCTTTCCTCCCAAGTTTTTGGATTAGTCTATTGTTTGCCTCAACTGTTATCTATTCACCTCAAGCAGTAGTCAGTAAATGTCTCCAACAAATGCCCCTGGGTACGCAGCTTTAGTGCTAGGCCAATTCTGAGTTAGGTGCAATAAAGACAGGCCTTTTGAGCTGGTCTTCCAGAGAACACAAGACAAGTCAGAACAAATAATTAATCATGATTCTTTGTGAATGAGGTCTGTTCTGCATTCTCCAGTACTGAGAATGTGGGTTGTTATTTTTACAGCTACTGCTGAGCTGAAGAGCAGGGGATGGGACTGAGGTAAGTCAAAATGCCATAAAGTTCACTGCTGTTACTGAGAATGAGCCATTTTCCTTAAATAACTATTCCCTGGGTTGCTGTAAGCCTTTGGTTAATTTCCAGAGTTCTGGGGCAAAAAAGTAGATGTTAACATTTTTGCCCATTTTGCCATTGTCTTATAGAGGGGAAGAATTTAGGGTTCCTTACACCAGCATCTTTGCTGACATCACCCCACATTTCATCTTCAGTTGGTGAATAATCGCCCTCAGCCTTTCATCGTGTTTCTCCCATCCACTGACAACACCCAACAATAGCCATCCAATCCCATAGTCTTTATAATTACGACTTCTCCCCCAAATCTCAAACACTTGAGATGTTGCACCCACCAGTGCAGTCCCTTCCACCAGTATTCCATCCCAGTTCCCCTACTGGATAATTTTAACAAGTGCACCACTGTCACACACCAGGGTCTGTCACTGCTTCGCCTGTCACTGCTGCCCAGCTCCAAGCTCCTGTGTTAGAACTTGCTTCCTAGGGCCGCTTCCAGCACCAGCTGCCTTCCAGCAGGTTCTCCAGGAAACACTCTGAAGTGGAGCTTTGCGTGGAGGAGGTTTACTGGGGAGAGCTCCTGGAGACGCACCTGTGAGAGGGTGAGGGATACAGGCCCGGGCAGAAGGAAGCTTGCAGCAAAGCTTAGCTGGTCTCATGGGAAGCTCTGGAGCTGGGACAGCCTATGAGCATCGTCCCCAGTCAAGGCAAAGGGGCTGTGACTTCATGCTCTCACATCCACCTGTCTAGGATGCAGGCTCAACCTCTCACGAGGTGACAATTCCCAGAGGAGTCTTAGCTGTGAGCCATCGGCAGGCAGGACTCCCCGCAGCTTGGAGGATGGGGACCTCACTCCTAAGTGGGGACGGGGCAGCACATCACAGCATCTGCCTCTGCAGTACAGCTCTAGCCAGGCGGACCTTTCTTCCTCAGGGGGACCCCAGGGATACCTTTGGCCCCTAAGGGTGCTAATCTTTGGGCTGCCTTACCACCATTCCAGTACCTTTGGACTGGTTTCCACAGTAATTTCTCTCTGTTGAGCCAACCAACCTGGGCTCTGGTGTCCTGTCTGGCCCCAGCTGATAACTGGGTGACTGCTAAGCCCCCTTCAACACTGATATTGTCACCCGGAGTCGCCCAGCAAGTTTACGGCAGGGCAGAGGTTACAATTCAGGCCTCCCGCCCCCCGGCCTGAGTGCTCTCTCCTCTAGTCCCGGCTAGAACCATGCTTCCTTGGCCCCTAAGGGAGGCCACCAATACTGACCTCCGTGGGCCACCGGGGCCTCCGATAGCCTGGGAGACGTGAAATTTGAAAGCACCGGGGACAGTTAAGAGCAGCGTGCAGATGGAGGCAAGCTGACCCAGCAGGCAGATGCTGCTTGATCCCTGTTGGATGGTGTGCAGGAGTTGCACTCCCTCCTGCCCTCACGCTCGGGAGAGCCCGCTCAGAGCAAGCCTGGAGGGACAAAGATGCTCTTGTTGTGTTTCAAGCTTCCCCCAGAGAAGAGAAATTCCAGAGGGATGGGCTTCTGAAACCCTCCTCCTGCAGGGAGGGGGTGGAAAGAGGGAGTGTGAGGGAGGGGAGCCCCCAGGAGCTTTCTCCCTCTCCACGGCCCAGGGCTGACTCAGACACCTTCCCCAACGGATCTGCCTTTCCTGGTGATCAAGGAAATATACACTCACTGTAAAAACATAAATAAATAACTTTGAGCAAGCCACAGTGCGTGAATCACAGAGTGTCACTGCCTACCAGCCCCGGGCCCTGGAGAGGACCCAGTTTTCACGCTGGCGCGTAGCCACCAGGTTTTCCACTGTGCCTGTAAAGACGCAGTTTCTGCAGCGTCCTCTCATGCCAGCAGGGCCTGGAGAGCCGGCTAAGAGCCTGGGCTTTCGAGTTGGAGAGAGCTGCTGGGACCCCCACCCTGCCAGCAGTGCTGTGACTTTACACACCTGTGAGACGGGGACCGTGACACCTCACGGGGGCATGAGAATTCAATTCGAGGATGCAGGCAGCCAGAACCCGCCCAGGTCTCGCTGAGATCCCAGTTCAAGGCTGCTGCTTCCCAGACACTTGCTCTTGACCCCAGCCCTGGCCCGCCGAGCCCAGGAGCACAGAGGCACTGTGCGGCGGGGCAGGGTGGCTGGCACGCACCCTGAGGTAGCTGCTCATGCGTTTGGTGGTCTGGGATGTGTTGGGACTGGGGAGGGGGCCCAGTTGATCACCAGGGCTTCTCAACACACCCTGCCCAGAGAACCTCTGTGGGGAGCGTTCGTGGAGTTACACACATGAAATGGATTCAATGGGCAAGTGAAGGTGGGAAACCGCAGGTTAGGCGAAGATAAACGGAGTCTTCGCTGCAGAATCTCCCGGTGCCTGGAGCGGTGACAGGCTGGCAGTATTCCCCTCCCGGGGTCTTGGCCCTGGAGCCCCCTCTTTGTTATAAATCCTTTTTTAGAACAGTTTAAGATTTATGGCAAAATTGAGACGGTGGTGCAGAGAGCTCCGGTTCCCCGCTGGCAGTTTCCCCTGAGACTAGCATCTTACATCAGTGTGGGATGCAGGCTACAGAGAATCTGCCAAGATTGAGACACTAGTTCTGAGCTCCACACTTTATCATATTTCCTTAGTTTTTCCCTAATGTCCGTCTCCATCCCAGGATCCTATCCAGGACCCCACATGATGGGGAGTCATCCCGTCTCCTTGGGCTCCTCTGGGCTGTGACTTTCTCCTTGTTTTCCATGCCTGGACTGTTTCAAGGAGTACTGATGGGTGGATTGTAGACACCCCTCCACTGGTATCTGGCCGAGGTCTTTCTCAGGATTACACTGGGGTGCTGGGTTTTGGGGAGCAAGACCACAGAGGTGAGGCGCCCTTCCCGTCCCACCATCTCAGGGGTCCATGCTGTCGCTGTGACTCATCACTGTCTGTGCTGACCTTGGTCACTGCTGAGGCGTGCGGTCAGGTCCCCCCAGAGAGTCACTCTCTCTTCCATGCTGCACTCTTGGGTCCCAGGGCCCAGTCTGGTGCTGCCATCATGGAACCACGCACTTCGGAAACGCTGAGCCAGGGCAGGCCTCGCACACAGTAGGTGCCTAATTAACCATCTCAGAATTGAATGGAGCAGGGAAACCAAACCCACGCTGTTGGCCTCATTAGGAATGAAATTTTCCCCTGATGGAAATCCCTCTCGGCTTGTGGTCTAATTAAGCTCAACCGTGCCCTTGAGCCTGGCTCCTTGGCACGGCTCACTCACCACCGGGAAGTTCCCACCAGGCCCCCCACTCCCGGCCTCTGCCCACCCAGAAGGGGAGCATCTCCAGGCAGAAGGGCCTCCAGCTCCCCTATAAACACCATTTCTAACCACCACAGATCCACGACGATGGACCAGTGGAGGGGCCGTGGCCATCCTCTTCCTCTGGGCAGCTTTGGGCATTTCTATGCAGACCCCCCTCCACCATCTGAGCCATTTCAGGGCGTGGACTGGGGACCTTGCACCCTCAGAGCAGGAACGGAGGTGCTCGAACCTGGTACATGTGGAGGCCCAGGAAGGAGGTGATGTGGTACAGGGGGCGTGGAGCCCCAAGAGGAAGTCAGGGACATGGGCTGCTGAACCTGAGGGGGGCTCCTCCTGGTGGGAATAGCTGGGGGAACGTGAGGTGCTGGGGGGAAGCTGTGCATGCCCCTCACAGCCACAGCCCAGGCTGGCCGCTGAGCCAGGGTCCCCCGAGAGGAGGGGCCCCGCCCTCCACCTCTGGGCCCTGGGGCCACCTTACCAGGGAAGAGATGGAGGTGGGGCAATGAAGCCCGCAGGCCACACAGCTAGGAAGGGCTAACCGGGCTTCCTGCCTGGCTGCCTGCCTCGGAGGCCGGGCACCCCGGGCCCCTCCCCTCAGGCTTCTCCAAGGCCTTCAGCCCCCACGCTACTAGCCTGACTTTGGTTTTCCCGGGCCAGGTGTCCGTCAAGGCCACAACCAGCCTGGGAGCCCATGATGAGCCCCAGCTTAACCTTCACAAACCCCCTGGGGGCGGTGCCTCCTCCCCCAGTGACTGTCCCCCCTATACAGAGAGGTAAACTGAGGTTCAGAGAGGGGACATGCCCTGTGCCAGGTCCCATCGTGTATGGTGGAGAGGTGGGATTCGAACCCAAGCCGGGCCCCGAAGCACATGGTCATCACCGTGAGCAGAGCCCCTCTGTTCTGTGACCGAGCAGAAACCAGAGCATGTTCAAGACGGGAAGTAAGCTGCACCCTTGTCGGGGCCCAGGGAGCCCGGCTGCCCAGTGGGGGCAGGTCTGGGGCCGGCGGGGGCTGACTTGCCCAGAGGGGCGGAGATGAGGGTCCCAGGTAGGCTCTGCCCCTCAGGTGCTTTGGGCAGAAGCCCCACTCCACTCTTCCAGCCCGGGAGGGCTCAGCACTGGGGGTCTCCCCAAACTCTGCCTCTTATTTCAGAAGCCCCAGGGGGCTCTTTGAGTCCACAGGGGGTACGTGTTTCTTTGCTAGGCGTGGGCAGCCTCACCCAGGGGAGGACAGGGGCAAAGGGGAGGTCCAGCTGCTGGGCCAGGAAAGCGGGGATCCTGACGCATGTTTTCACCCTCTGCGGCTCCCCACTGCCCTGGAGAGAGGTCCAGATTCCTTACATGGCCCAGCGCAGCCGGACCCCACCGACAGCCCTGCCTGCAGTGACAAAACCTCTGTGCCATCACCTGCTGTGCCTTCCTCCAGCCACCCCATGGCTAGGGGGACAGGTTGCCGCCTTGGGGCTCCCCAGACCTCCCACCGCTGTGATGCTGCTGCTGCTCATTGTGATGTTTTTAAGTTAAGTTCCTCCAAAGCAGGGAGCAAGCGCTGACCACTGTCTGCATCCGGCTGCACTGGCTGGAGGCCAGCGGGCGGCAGGCGCGGGAAAGCCCTTCCTGTCAGTGAAGGAGGGCAGCGCATCCCTCCAGCCCAGCGCATGTCGTCCTCCCCTCAGCCCTGGGTGCAGCTCGACGGGTGCCCTCACTTCATGGAGGGGGAAACTGAGGCTCCGAGAGGTAACCCAGGTAGTAAGTTGTCCACGTTGGTCCAGTCTGGAGCCAAGCTCAGAGTGACCACCGGGCTCCCCTTCCTGCCAGCAAGAGGAAACGGTGCCTGCAGAATGCAGGAGGGCAGGGGACCCAGCACCCCAGGCTTGTCCAGACCTGCTGCTTCCTGCGGTCCTGAGCCCCCACACCATGCATGCTCCCCTCTCCCTGTCCCCCCACCCCTCTTCTGGGGAGCTGGCGTAGGAGAGGCCCTGAATCTAACCTCGAGGCCACCTGAACCCAGAGGTCAGCTTCAAGGGAGGCCGCCCGAGGCTGGTCCCTTGGTTTTCTTCTGGCAACATCCATGGCTTCCTGTTTTGCAGATAAAAGACTTCTTCGGGAGGCCCGGCAGACTCGGGCCAAGTCCATTCTGATGAGCTCTGTGCAAATAAGCCAGAAGCAGGTGGAGGAAAGCCCCCTGCCGTCTTGACAGCGGGCATGGCCATTCAGGAGAAGCAGGTCAAGACAAAACACAGGGGCCGGTCCAGCCCCTGCGCAGAGCTCCCCGCGGACCCCACAGGCCCCGACATGCTCTGCGGACTCAGCCGCTTTCGGGGCGGAACCCCGGGCAGGAGAGTGTGTGGCCAGTTTGACCCAAGGTGCCCACCAGCTGAATCACCCTTAGTGACAACCCCAGCAGCCCACAGCCCCAGCCAAGGTCAGAGTGGCTGCAGCCCAGACCTGTTCTCCTGTGGGTCTGCCGGGGGGCTTGATCCTGCCCCCGCCCAACACTTCCTGGCCTCGGTTTACCTGCCCATCAAATGGGCACACCAACTCTTTCTGGAATAGCCCCGTGGGGCCACCTGAGAGGCCAGTAGCCCGGGTGTGGCATGTGTGCTCCGAGGGGGAGGTCAGGGTCACCCGCCCTCCCTGGCAGGTCGGTTACTGACAGTCTTCGACTCCCAGCAACTCACCACAAACCCGTTTTTCCTGCATCACAGGGACTCGGTGACTGGGAGCCAAGCAATTTGTAGCTGCCTCTGTTGGCGCTGCAGAGCAGACACCCCCAAACCCTCTGGGTGCCCCACCCTCACACCTCCGCCTGCACCGCCAGGCAGGGCGAGCGTGAGGCTGGCTGGAAAACACATCGCCTCCCTGGGCCCCACCAAGACGGGCACCCTGTTTTCAGGCTGGGGTCACTGGTCCAGCACAGGCTGGCGGGGGGGGGGGCGCTTCCGAGACCAAGGAGGGAGAGAGGGGCGCGGGCTGACCCGGTGGTGGGGAGTTGGGGAAAGAACCGGTGACAGGTCCAGGGTGTTGTGCGGCCAAGACAATGGAGGCAGGGCCGCCTTGAGCAGGGCCGGGCCAGACCCAGAATCCACAGCCCATCCCTCATGGCACCCGGCACCCCCTTGACCCCCAGCCCAGGCCCCAGGATCCCCAGTTGCCAATGAGGGCGGCGGGGCAGTGGGAAGAGAGGCCTCAGAGAGGAAAATTACAGCCCGGGAGCGGGACGCCGGGCTCCCTGGAATGCCCCTGACACTGCCATAGGAACGGAATAAACAGACGCACCCAGCGGGCTGTGAAGAGGCGTTGAGGAGAGCGGCGAGCAGTTCCCAGACACTGGGAAGACGGCCGTCCACCCTGGCATGAGAGTGACCATCACCAAGGGCTCCAGGGCCTGGATGTCCACTGCGGAGGGGCTGGGCCACGTGGGACCTTGGTGGGGCAGGGGTGGCCCTGCTCCTCCTCCTGGTGGGGGTTAGTACCCCGACTCTCAGTGCAGGGTGAGACCCAAAACTAGAGGCCCCCAGAATGTTCCCCACTCTAGCCGTCGAGGCCGCTCCTGGGCTGAAGGATTCTCCAAGGCTCCTTGGCCCCTGGAGAGGGGGTCAGCGTGGCACTGGCTGTGTTCGCACGTGCATGTCAACACAAGCGCCTTGCTCACAAGCTTCACAGCCTCGGACCCTGTGACCCCCTCCGCCTGAGCTCCCTGCTCCGTTTCTGGGGTGTGCCGAGCCCAGAGTCCCTCTGTGACCTCCGGCCTGAGGCCACCTGACCACTGCCCCTGCCCTCGCTCAGCCCGCACGTGGGTGACAAGGCTGCAGTCAGAGAGCCCTGAATAGAAAGCGGCCAGAATGTATGCATCTGGACCAGCAGCCACCTGCCAGAAGGCCCAGCCCGGCATCTGGACAGCCTGAGAGACGGCCTAGGCCTCCCAGGAGCCCACACAGTGGAGCAAAGCTGGAGAGACAAGTGAAAGCAAGGCCCCATGGCACGCTTGCAGGCGAAAAGTGGCAGCGGGCACGGGGTGGTGCAAGGTTGGGGAGCCTGGGGAGGGACGTCTGAGCTGGACGTGGAGAACAAGCAGTGTGCTGGGCAGAAGGGAGGCAGGGAGCCAGTGGACGGTAGGGTCACCCCACGGTGCAGAGGCATGGGCAACAGCCGAGCCTCCGGGAGACAGCAGGGAGAGGGGTGAAGTGGGAAGTCAGCCCATTGGGGCCCCAGGCCTCCTGACATCATCCGGAAGGCAATGGGAAGATGTGGAAGCTAGTGCAGCCCCTGAGCAGTGCAGCCAGACTTGTGTTCTAGAAAGATCCATCTCGCTGCTGAGTGGGAAGGACAGGAAGAGGGGCCACCAGAGGCGTGGGACTGCCAGGAGCTGACACATCATTCAGGCAGAGCTGAGGAGGACGAGGGCTCAGCGATTCAAAGACTGCAGACAAGGACCCTTCCTCCTGCCACAAGTTCGCAGGGCTGGCCGGGCCCAAGGGGACGGAACCCGTCTCCCCCAGCCCAGCCCAGAACGGCCCTGCTGTGGAAGGGGGCCGCCTGGTGAAGGACACCACCGCCTCCTTGAGAAGTGCTCGGGGTGGAGAGGGTTGGGCAGGAGAGGTCTAGCGTCTCCGATTTCCTCCAGGGCCCAGGAATCCATCTGCCCGTCCGGAGCTCAGCATCCCCGCCAGCGCCCTGCCTGGGAAACGCACCCAGGGGACAGCACCAGTGGGCTCAGGAGCAAGAGGCCTCTGCTACCTGGCTGTGACAGAGGACACCGAGCAGTGCCAGGAGGGAGCCCCATGGCCTCGCCAACAGAATGCTTGTCATCAATCATGCCCCTCTGTAAGCATTCAACGCCACCCTGGAAGCCACTGGACAAGCCACCATTCCCATTTCCAGGGAGGAAACTGAGGCACAAGGAGGCAGTCACCGGCCCCGACCCACACAGGCTGGTGGGCTTACATGGGTCAGTGCTGTGCTGCATCCCACGACTGCCCGCCCCCCACCCAGGGGCCACCTCCGTGGAGCGGCCAGAGGGTTCGGGTTCCAGTTCCTAATAGACTTGGGCCACTTTTGTTCCTGCAGATGTCCTGCCCTCAAGTATCAACGTTGAAGTCCATGTGAGTGGGTCCCTGAACAGGGCAGGGCAGCCCCCCACCCCCAGGACAGGCCAGAGGCCAGGCCGGGCCCTCCAGGAGATGCGGCCCTGGGAGGCTGTGTCCCCGGACGTGGGCTGGGCCGGTGAGCACAGAGCAGACCCCTCGCCTCCGTCCCACGGTTTTCCATGCCCGTGGATGAGGCCCAGCTGCCGCTGGGGAGCAGGGGGCCCAGCCCAGCCCCGGCCCCAGACCTGCGGGCAAAGGGAGGGATTTGGGAGCGTCCCCGGAGCAGCCCACACCTGCCTTGCACAGGCAGCGGCTGTTTCTTTTCCAAACGTGAAGCCACAGGGCATTTTTTAACAGAGAAAATGCGCTCGTGGTGGCGAGAGAAAAGGCTCTGTAATGGGTAGAGGCCAGCAGGCAAAATGGAATTTTTTGAACCGTTAAGCCTGGAGGGGGGAGGGGGGCGGTGAAGAAAAGTCCCAGGTGGCCCCAGAGGAGGAGGCCCGTCTGGCGTCTGGGCCCTGCGTCCCTGGTGTCACAGTATGGTCAGAAGGAAGCTCAGGGCATGCCATGCCAGGCTGGCTGGCTCTTTGCACAAACAAGCCTGAAAGACTCAAGGCTGTCTGCACCCGGCAGGGGGGCGTCAGGCCCAGCGAAAGGAAGAGGAGGCGGTGGGCGTGGGGTGGAGGGAAGCCCTCTGGGCAGGCCGCGCCCTGCTTCCCCAGGCTCCACTTACAGAGCAGGCCAGGGCTGAGGGACCCAGACGCCCAGAGGGGGCCGGAGCCGTCTGAGGCCTCGCAGTGGACGAGGCGCCTGGGGCCAGAAGCCAGGCGGCCCCCTGCTGCAGAGAGCCGACATCTTGGGGGCTGGTCCAGTGGTCCTTGCAGTAGCCCCCAGGTGGGCCAGAGCCATGATGACAGCCATGATCTGCTCGCACGCCCAGGGCCCCTCGTCCCCATGCGGGGCCTCTGCACACCCAGGTTCCGTGGATTCAGGGGCCTCATGTACCGCCCGCCTCAAAAGTGTCCCGTCTCCGTCCTCCCTCCGCAAGACTGGACTTCCACCACGGCCTCGCTCCGGGGGCTGAGGCAGGGCCCCAGGCTGCTCCCCACTGAAATGCAGATGCTCCCAATGTGAGCCTTCAGCTCGCACCTCCTGCAGCTGCATTAAGCAAGAGCCCAGGAGGAATGAGGGCTGCATCTTCCTCAGACCCCCTGCCCCTCTGGGCCTGGATTTAAGGACCCTCCATAAATCGTGTCCTCAAACCTTCTCTCCTGAACAGGAAGAGCCACTCTTCTTCGGTCATATTTCCCTTTTTGCCCTGGCCACTAAGAAGCTCTGCACTGCACTCGGGACCAACCATATGGCCATTCTGCCTGCCTCCCCACTTGAGCCTGCCGCCAGGGTTGGCTTGTCTTTCCATTTCCCATCTGTCTTCCTTGAGATGTGGGAGTCCTGGCGAAGCCCCTCACACCTTGGCGTCCACCTTCATCTGCCCAAGCCTGCACCGGCCTGCTCTGAGCCTGAGCCCAGCTGGCCCTTTAAGAAGCTGGGGGCTGCTGCTGGCACAGTGCACAGTTGGCCCAGCGCGCAGACGGGCACGTTCCTGATCTTTCTGGAAGGCTGAGTTGGAGAGGAGACAAAATGTTCTTGCACAGCTTGGTAAACAAGCCTAAAGTGTTTTGAAAGCCTCTGCCGATATAAAGGACTGTGAAATAAATGCAACAATTGCAAAAGGGGGCCCAGCTGCTGGGGGGGCAAGAGTGGGGGGGGAGGACACCCAGGCTGCCCCCCGCCCTGCCCCCAGGTGTCTGTGCTCCAGGCTGGCGTCTGCATGTACAGACGTGGCATCTGTGTATACGGACGCGGGGTCTGCGTGTGCAGGAGTGGGGTCTGCGTGGACGTGCAGGGCAGCCACGGGGGTGCTCTCGTAGATGCACCTCTGGGTATGAACACGGGAGTATGGAGATGCCCGTGGGGGTTCTTGCGCCCGTGTCTGTGAGTGTGACTGGGGCGGGTCTGTCTGCACACAGAGCACATGCTTGTGCGTCCCCAGCGGCTCCTCTGCTCGCCCCGGCTCTTCCCTTGGAACCCAGATGGAGGACACCCAGGCTAGCGGCAGCCTCGGAAGGGAGCAGGGAGCCTCGCTCCCCAGAGAGCTCATTAAGGGTGGACGGAGCCAGGAGACCTGGCGTCTGAAGGCAAGATGTCTGTAGGAACCAGGGCCGAGGGGAGCCAGGCAAGAAGGTCACACGGCTGGGCTCAGCTCCTGCAGGAGCGTTTTCCATGGTAATGATGGTGCTGAGGGCATAGGAGCTCCTACAGGGCTCCCTCGGGTGCTGGGCGAGGCGCCACCTCCACATGGTACAGACGCCAAAGCCTGGCCTTCCTGGCAAGGACCAGGGTCCAGTGCTCAAGAGGCCAGGCTGGGGCCCCCAGGCCTGCTCAGCAAGTGACTGCAGTCTCCCCACAGCCTGCTCCTCTCCGTGTGTCACAAACACCTCCTGAGGTCCAGGGCTCACCCCAGGAGCCCACTGCATCCTCAGTGTTGTGGGGAGCCCAGCAGCATGGGAAAAGCCAGTTCCCAAATTCCCGCCCAAACCCACAGGGCCGGCCCAGGAGGCAGGGGAGCGGCCCCCTCACCTGGCAGCAGCAGGAGACCTCCCAGCCAGGAGGCACATCTGGGAAACGGGCAGCAGGGAGGAGGCGCGGGGGCGGGAGGGGGCAGCGGGTGCCAGCCAATGCCGGGGCTGCCAGGCCATCCGCCCCTCGGGCTCCCAGCGGCTGGGGGAGCCTCCCCAGCCAGGCTGAGCCTCTGGGTACCTGGGAGCCAAAACCACTCAGAAACCACAGCCCAAATGAATCCACTTTTTCAAGTGCCCAGAGAGAGAGGGGGACACCATGGTTTCTGTCCCAGCCACCCATCCAGGAAAGCACAGGCAACAAACGGCGAGTAGGGATGGATAACACGCCCCGAGCTGCTCCCAGGCCTCAGCCCCAGCCCACTGGGCCATAGAGCAGGGCTTCAGGACACCCTCTTGAATAGTCAGAGCTGGTCTGGGCCTTGAGAGATCCGCTAAGGCCTGGCGTGCCCTCTCCATCCCAGGAAAGTGACAAAGGCACCAAGCCAGCCAGGGAGGGAAGGGGCGAGGCACACGGTGAGGAAGGCCGCCCTGGCCACAGCCTCACGGGAACTAATCTCTGGGCCACGGGGCTCCTCCCACAGCCTGGGCTCCGTCCCTGAGCCCCAGTGTCCAATAGCGCCTCCTGTCGCTGCCCTGGAGGCTGCAGACCCCAACGGAGGGCGGGCTCTGTGCCAGGCCGGGCACGCACCACCTCGCTTCCCCAGCACCCAGGAGCTGGGCCCCACAACCACGCCAGGTGAGGCTGCAAAAGGTCACCTAACATGTCCAGGGTCCCACGGTCTGGGGAGGAATTAGCTTTGAACCCACCGTCTGTTCCTGCTCCCAAGGTCAGAACGGCTGGGTCATAAAGTCTCGGCTACCAACTCCACCCCAGGAAGAGAAGAAAGGAAAAGGGGGGCAGGGGCCTCAAGCAGAGAGACAGGGAGAGGGCAGGTGGGTGCGGCTAGAAAGCCCGTGGGTGTGTGTGGGAGAGCGCGTGTGCCAGCCTTCCTGGGGTGGGGGCTGGGCAAGAGGGCAGAGCCTCCCCTCTGGGCTGTGTGCAGGAGGCCAAGGGGGTGGGGGGACGGGTGGGGGGGTGGTGAGGAGGATGGGGAAAGGGTGCAGGGAGGGGGAAAGGAAGGGGAGGGTGCAGGGGAGGATTGGGGTGCATGGGAAGGGTGCAGGGGGAGGATTGGGGGTGCAGGAGGAGGGTGCAGGGGGAGGATTGGGGGTGCAGGAGGAGGGTGCAGGGGGAGGATTGGGGTACAGGAGGAGGGTGCAGGGGGAGGATTGGGGGTGCAGGAGGAGGGTGCAGGGGGAGGATTGGGGTGCAGGAGGAGGGTGCAGGGGGAGGATTGGGGTGCAGGAGGAGGGTGCAGGGGGAGGATTGGGGTGCAGGAGGAGGGTGCAGGGGGAGGATTGGGGGTGCAGGAGGAGGGTGCAGGGGGAGGATTGGGGGTGCAGGAGGAGGGTGCAGGGGGAGGATTGGGGTGCAGGAGGAGGGTGCAGGGGGAGGATTGGGGTTCAAGGAGAAGGATGCAGGGGGAGGATTGGGGTTCAAGGAGAAGGATGCAGGGGGAGGATTGGGGTGCAAGGAGAAGGATGCAGGGGGAGGATTGGGGGTGGAGGAGGGTGCAGGGTGGGGACTAGGGGTGCAGGGAGAGAGGGTGCAGGATATGGCAGGATGCGGGGAGGACGCTGGGTGAGGGGCGTGCAGCCTGCAGCAGCACCAGTGGCTGGGCAACCCTGAGCGCCTCAGCCCCCTCTCTGGCCCCCTTCCCACATCCGTGAAAGGAAAAGGGTCCGGCTGGAACAGGTCCCTTCCTGGGGTCCAGGGCTGGGGAAGCTCCTTGCTTGATGACATCTCAGCAGAGGGATGCCCTAGCTCCATCAGCCACTCAGAGAACAGGGAGGGAGCCCCATGCTCCATGCCAGGCTCCAGCGTCAGCGGGAACCCAGCACACACCACTCCTGCCTCAGAGGACCCCTCTGGGTGACAACACCCCAGTAATCACGTGGGACATGGGGAGGACCTTGTTGTCCTTCTGCCTCCCTCCCTAGACAGAGACACGGCGTCGAGCACACGTATGCGAGTACACAGGTTCCGTGCGAAAGGATGCTCCATGGGTGGGGCCACCCTCCTAGGCCAGAGGAGCATTGAGCACTTCCCTTAGGATCAGGACCCAAGCCTGGAACGTGGGACTCCTGCATGCCTTGAAGGCCCCAGCAAAGCCCTTGCCTTATGGGGCCTGGAACCAGAGGGGCTGGGCCGATGGGGGCCAGATGAGGCTCCAAGCAAGGGCCTGTGAAAATGGGTCCTGGGGGAGCTCCTCTAAGCAAAGACCCCCACGGGGCTGCTGAAGGAAGAGAGAGGGAAATGAGGAGCTGAGCAGGGAGGGGGCGGAGGGAGAGGCACAGAGCAGCCCTCTGGGGATGCAGGCACATCCCAAAGATGGAGCAGCCAGTTGTGGGGGCGAACGCAGGCCAAAAAGGGATGGGATGGAGGAAATACTCTTCCCTCTCCCCTACTCCCCCCACCAGCCATCAGGTAGAGCTGTGAGGAGGGGGCTGTGGTCATCTGGGGGCGGGGGGGGGCAGGGGACCACTCATCTCTGAGCCTCAGAGACCTGCTCTGTAAAATGGTCATCCTTGTGGCACTGAACTCCCAGGCCGTGAGTATTGGATGAGGCAAAGAAGGGTCCTGGAACCCCAATAACCCGAATGAGCCACAGTTTCCTTCCAACTCTGGGTGTCCCCTCCAGGACCCAGAAAATGACATGAACGCTAACGCCCCAACCCCCGCAGCTCTGGGCCCTCCCTTCTGACTCTACCCCCAGGAGCTGGAGGCAGGTTCCATCAGCACCAGCGTTGTCCAAGGGGGTCTCCGTGGGACCCTGCCTGATGGGGGTCCCAGGGTCGTGTAAGTGTCAGGAACAAGGCGTGCTGGGCATGGGGGCTGGTGGCCACGCTGGTCAGAGGCTCCGCAGGTCCTGCCACTGAGACACCGTGAGACCTGAACCTGGGCTTCCTCCCGAGACCTCTAACCACAGAGCCCTTTCCCAGGGACCTCATTAACGTCTCACAGAGCTGGTGCTCCAGGAGCAGCTTCTGGAAGCCCTGGGCCAGCCAGATGCCCGCCGCCCCCACCCCCCAGCACAGAGCTTCAGTGTTTGAGGTTTGGTGCGGCTCCACGCAGCAAAGCCCCCCAGTCATCGAACAGCATCCTCAGCTAAAGGGCGGAGAGCTCTTCAGCAGCAGGGAGAGTTCAGACCCCATCCCCACCCTCCACTGCTGGGTGTTTCTCACGGGGTTCAGTGGCCATTTAAGAGCTCGGGGCCCCCGCCACCATCTCTCTCACCCGCAGGCCCTCATACGCTCCCTGCTTGCCGGCGCCAACTTCCCCAAATACGGTGCCAGCCCACCACCCCTCACTAAACTGCCGCCTCGGCCCCCGACACCGAGAAGGAAAGTCTGAGTCATTCACAGGCTTCACCTTCTAGTGACAGCCTCCCTTTCCCACTTCAGCTCCCAACATGGAAGTCACACCTGCTTGTCCCCGACCCTCTTCCCCGGGACTCTCAGGACATCCAGCTTCCCCCAGAGGCACCTCGCTGTCTGCTCTACTCCCCTCATCAAAATGGCCCGTGCCCAGGGCCGTCTCCTCCCAGCTCTGCGTCCTAAGCTGGTCTGAAGGGCTGATTCATACTAGAGTGGAAATGGCTGAGAAGTGCATTGCTGGGTGAATTTTCCCTGGAAACACGTCACTATTTACATGGTACTCCTGGAAGTCACCCTTTAGCCAAAGGCATGGAGTTTTAGAGCAGAGAGGCCCCTGGACTTGAAGTGGGAGCCACTGCCTGCTCCCGCTGCTCCTCTCCCTTCTCAAGGCCCGCAGCCAGACAGGGACAGGACCGGCCCCTCAGCGAGTTGGTGGCAGGGCTGGGTCAGGATCCCAGAGGTCTGGCCTGCAGTCCAGACCCCTCCCTTTCCCGACCCAGCTGAGAGCGGGAGGCTGAGAGCCCTCTGACCCCCGGAAGCATCCCCGGGTCGTGGGATTCCCAGAACCAGAGAGGGGTCCCACGGGAGGGGTCGGTGGGGAGTGGATGTGCGGCCCTATCACCAGGCGGGCAGGGGGGCCCTGGGCCTCCAAACAGCAGGCTAATTGGCGCCTGGCGGAGCACGCTCTTAAACAGCGGCCCAGCTTCCCTGCCCTGCTCCGCGTGCTGACACCACTCCCCAAATGCAGACTGATACAGCCCTTCCCGGCGGGGCCGCCCCGGAAGCCTCTGACCCGGGCCTCTCCCAGCCAGAAGGCAGCATGGCGGCTGGGGCTGCAGGCCTGGGGGGAATGTCCCCTGACCTCGGGGCCCAAGCATCGCAGGGAAGCCAGCGGGAGACAGATGCCAGCTCCAGAGGCTGGGGAGGTTAGAGCCGGCCGCATAAACGGTGATAGGGAACCGCGTCTGTGCCAGGACGCCAGGACGGGGACCCGAGCTCCCAGCAGAGCACAGCCCGCAGGAATTGCCCAACCCATCTGAAACAAGGGTTTCAGATTCCAGCACCAGCCCCCCCCCCCACCCACAGCTGTCAGGAGCCAGGCCTCCCTGCCTCCCCGATTGCCTAAGGTGTGGGGACGACGACAGCAGAGCAGGGTGAAAAGGCCAGGCGTCCCTGGGCCCCCGCACACTCTCTTCTGTGGACAGGATGTGAGGGGGACAGGAACAAGGCCTCAGTACAGCAGTGGCCCCAGGGACCCTTCTCCTCCCAGAACTGCCCTGTGGTATCACCCGCTTGCCCCTGGGACACAGGGAAGAGCCAAGTCCACTCCTGCCTGCGAAGGATGTGGGGCCTGGCGATATCTCCCACAACCCTTGCCCCCGCTGGCCCCCCACCTTTCTCAAAACGACGGGCTCTGGGGGAGCTGACGAGGCCTCCTCGTCCACTGCGGTCTGTCCCGGGACGGCCCCCCAGCTCAGCAGGACTCCCTCAGCCTCCCTGTCACACACACGCTGACCCCCTCATAGGCCAGCCCCTCCTGGGGCAGAAGGCAAAGCCGACCCCATTGCTTTCACTGTCGTTTACCAAATCTCTCCTTTTTTCTGCAGAACCTAATTTTTTTTCATTCGCGCCCCATTGACTAAGCACTGTAAAGCGCAAGGCGGTGGGCGCCGCCTCATTCCACTGGACCCCACTGCGAGGCAGATGTTGTCACCCCGTCTACAGGTGAGAAGACGGGGCCCGAGGCAAGGAAGGGACACAGCCGGGACCACAACCCAGAGCCACAGGTTTTCTCCTCTAGTGTCCACACTCCTCCATCCAAGCTTCGGCCTGCCCACCCCGCTCTGTCCAGCAGGGCAGCCCCTCGGCCCTGGAACCTCCTCTGCCCAGCGCATCCCAGG
Source organism: Equus asinus (assembly GCF_041296235.1). Lineage (NCBI taxonomy): Eukaryota > Metazoa > Chordata > Mammalia > Perissodactyla > Equidae > Equus > Equus asinus. The sequence goes on from NC_091799.1 coordinate 12,786,400, forward strand.
GCCGCTCAGCCCCACCGGGCAGCAGACCGGGCACCGGCAAACAGCGCCCCCGCCAGACTGTGGGTCATATAGACCTGCCGTGGCCTGCGCCTCCCTGGGTCTCTGACCCCTTTTGGAAGTTATGTCCCCACAGGGTCTCAGGAGAGCCGTCTGTCCAGCCATGGCTCCCTTTCCCACAGGCCTCTACGAGACTCGACCCCAGAGGAGGGCATCTCCACTCCTGAGGGATCCCCCATTCCTCATTCATTCCCCTGGTGAGTTGCCCACCATCTGAGGGCTCGGCCTCCCACCCCACGGCGGGCCTGGCGCCCGGTGGTCAGGTGCACGGCTCACCAGCCAGGTGCCCTGGACACCCTTGCAGCCTTGGTTCTTGGCTATAAAATGGGAGAGGTGATTTTACCACCTGGAGAGCTGGCTAGAACGACACGTGTGTGACAGGCACTGGGCACATGGGCGTGCCAGCATCCTCCCGATCAAGGGGTCCCTCTTCCCTGGGACCCGGCCTGCCTTCCCCACCTGCTCACCCCTGCTGGGGCTGAGGCATTGCCGTGGGCTCCCTCCCGAGTTCTTGGCAGGCACCTCGATGACATGCTGGTTTCTGGGCTGAACCTTCCAGCTCAATCCAGCTCATGATCATGGAACCCCAGGCAGGAAGCAGAACCTTCTGGAAGGCGCAGAGGTGACCCGCCCTGGCTGTGAACCTTGCTGTCCGGCTACGGCCGTGCTCAAGGATGTGTCCAGGACCACTGACTGGCCGGTCCACGGCAGGACCTGTGTCATCTGCCCAAAGCAACACGGCTAGTTAAAAGTTTTATTGATTGAACACAGTTGAGCGTAAGTAGTAAAAGTCCCCCGATGTAACCCACTTTTTCTTAATGGGTAATCTCAGACACTCGAGTTTGTATGTTAAAGGAGCTTTAGGACAATTTAATAGCTCATAAAATTTTATAGTCCCAGTTGAAATCAGAGTGATAACTCTGGTCTGCACAGCTACAGTTTGCTAAATGTCTCTCATCTATTTTTTCCCCCCGTTTATTGGAAAGTTAACATCTGCTCTGCTACGGGGAGGAAAGAAAAGGGAAGGAAAATAATGATCTATTTTTCCAGAACAGAGGTGAGAGATTCGGCTCTCCTCGCGGTATCTTCTTTTCCAAACACATGATTTTCCTTGAAGTCAAAAAGAGCTTCCATAAACAGCCGACCCACAGTTCACAGAGCACCCCAGCAGGCACGGTCCCCACAGGGACTGCTGACACCCGGAGTCCATCCAGGCCACGGCCACGGCCTGGGATCAGCCCAAACCTCGTGGAGCCCATTAAGGGTCACGACCTGGTAATTTATAAAGCACCCACTGTGTCCATAGTCCACGGGGCCACAAAGGCCACCAGTTCGCTTCCTGGGAGGAGCTTACCTTTGGAAGCTAAAACTGTGACAGCTCTGCACCCAAGCAGGGGGCTCCGGGAAGGGGGGCCTTTCCAAAGGCTTCTGGGAGGAGGCGGAGATGGCCCGGGGCTCCACAGACGGGGGAGATTCAGAAGCTGGGTCCAAGTGACAGGAGAGCCCAGTGTCCTCGCTACACCACGTAGCATGTCACCTGACCTCCGGGAGCCTCAGTTTCTTTTCAAATGGGACTCACGTCAGTACCTCCCTCAGAGTCAGGGTCAGTGGGCTCTCCTCGCTGACCCACCCCCCCGGCCAGCCTCCTGGGCTCCTGCCCACCAGGGAAAAGGAAGAAACGAGGCCACGGGAACTTTGTCTCCTGCCACGTGGAAGCAGCCAGCCGTGGTGAGGCCACACACTGTCACACAGACTTCAGATGCCAGAGAACCAAGGGGGCGTCCAGCAGGGTGAGGCCCTGCGGCCTGCTGCCTGGTGGGGTTCCGGGACTCCGGGAAACTGTGCTGCCACCGGCGCCCCAGGTTGGCCTCAGACCGGGCTGGCGGAGCCGCCCAGTGTTTGAAACCTCGCTTGACTGGCAATAGCCGGCCTGCCAAGGAATCTGCAGATCTCCACATTCATGAATGCCCTGTGGGGTGTGACCCCGCGAGACGCAGGCAGGGGTCACAGAGAAGCGCCTGCGAGCCCCCCTCCTGATAAGCCACACGAGTGAAGGGGAGTGGTCCTCAGAGCACTGGGCTCTTCTTGGCTGGGCCGGCTGCTTCTTCCAAGGAGCAGCTTGCCTGGGGTCCAGATGCCCAAGCCCCTGATGAGGATCCAGCCGCGGAATGACAGGGCTGGACAGTGGGCCCGGGCCCATCGCTGGAGCCACACACTGGCCCCGGCGCCCAGTTCCCCACCATAGCTGGAGCAAAGGGCAAAAGCCACCTCCCCAATCTGTGTTGAGACTTCACAGACGGCAGAACAGTGCCGGGCTCTGCTCCCACCCGCCAGCCTGTGCCACCTCCTCCGTCAGAGCGGGCTCCTCCACCATCCATCCCTTTTCAGGCCACCTCCTAGAGACCAGCTGGCCACCCGTCTACAGCAGCCCACCTCGGCCCCTCAGGCATCCCCTTGCGGCCTCCTCTCAAAGCGCTAAGCTGTCTCTAAGTTGGTCTGCTCTGTGATCTGATCCGTGTTCATCTTCTGCCTCCGTGGGGCCTGACACGCTCCTGCTGCATCTCCCGAGCCGAGAGCCCTGGAGGGAGGTCAATATCTGCTGAATGATGACTGAATGTTGAAACGGAAAATGCTCTGTCACCAACACACCTGAGTTGAATCCCAGCCCTGCTGCTGTCTTGTGACCGTGGGCCAGTTACTTAATCTTTCTAGTCCATAAAACAGAGAGAGTGACGCCGAGGTCCCCAGGCCAGCGCCCTCTCCCCTCCTCTCTGCCTGCCCACGATCCTCAGAATGACAGGATTGATTCAAAGGCCTTGGTGCCACCGTCACCCCAAAGGCAAAAGCTGCAGTCGCTCTGCTCCCTCGGTGCCTGGGCGCTCTCATGAGAGGCTCCGATGTGTTGACACGAGGGCACTGTGGGCACCGAAATAATCCGATTGCACATGGAGAGAGGGAGAGCGAGGGGGAGGGATAATCGAGCATCAGACCGGCAGCTATTCTCCAGGAGGCCATTTCATCGTTCTTTCTCATATTCCCGGTTTCTAAGAGATCCCCTAAATAAAGCAGTTGTATTATTTTGTGACTCATAAAATCCACGTTATAGTGATAACATAGCTATAATCATAACTACACTGATTGAACACATACTACGCACCGTAAAGCTCTCAAGGTGGGTCTTACTCTCCCACTTCGCAGCTGGTAAAACCGTGGCTCACAGCCATGCTGCCCTGGCCACACCTCCCGGCCACGGGCCAGGCTGGGTCCCACCCTCCCCGCTCCACGGCCTTTAAGGCCTTTCGGATCCCAGGCATTCGCACTCAGCCCTCTTTCTTCGGGTCCGGGGTCACGCTGCTTTCCATTTCCAAGCCTGGTTACTACAGATGCAAAATGAAAAATGAGCCAATAACCCAGTAAATCTGAGCCACTCGGCGCGAAATGCAATAACGGCGGTGAGGGCCGGGCTGCGTTCCCAGCCAGACAGATTAAGCAGCGCCACCGGGGAGCTGCCCGCTCTGGCTCTCGGCGACGTCGAAAGGGCACAGAAAGGTCTCACCCTGAAGGACAGAGAGGGTCGCACCTGGGCGAGGGCCGGGCGGGCGGGCAGCTCTGCTCCTCTGGCCCTCGGCCTCCAGGCTTCCCAGGGCTGCCCTGGGGCCCATGGAGCACACACACACCTGGAAAGTTCTGGCCCCAGGTGAGGACTCCGAGGACGATGGAGCCGCCCCCATTTGTGAAATGGGCACAATCCCTCAGATCTCGAATGATGACTTTCTGAGAGAAAACAACAAAGGTGACGAGACGTTTTGAAAGGAATATATACGCAGTCATGCACTGTAGCCAAGGGGACACGTTCTGAGAACTGCATCGCCGGGCGATTTCATTGTTGTGGGAACACTATAGAGTGAGCACACACAAAGCTCCTACACACCTGGGCTTCATGGGGCTAATCCCACAGGACCACTGTCGTCCACATGGTCCGGGGTTGATGGCATCATCTTGATGCATTACATGACTGTGAGATGCAAGAGCAGGTCACTCTGCCTTACGGCCCTACTGGCCCCTCCCGGGAAAGGGATGCACAGCGGTGGCAATGCCCGAGATAGAAGGATTTGCCACCACAACGCAGAGGTCCGCCTGCCAGACAAGGTTCTCCATCCTGGCTAAATGTGGCAGTCCCTGGGGAGGTTTGAAAACACTCACGCCCAGGTCTGACCCCAGAGACTAAGATTTACTGGCCCGGCATGGCCAGCCCAGAATGCCGGCCTGGACCGCCTGCCTTGGGGAGAGCCCATAGACACCTGCCCAGCCACACCGGAGCCTGAGGCGCCCGGAAAGGACAGTGATACTGACCCTCTGTATTCAAGAATTGGGTATTTTGTTCGTTGGGGATTTTTGGCATAAATTTTGATTTTTAAAAAGACTGTGTCAAAGCATTATTTCTCTCCATTACGAAGCTTCCCGGAGCCTGGGACGATGCCGGGCTCTCCCCATTCTGGTCCTGGCCCCTCCTCTGCTCATGCTGTATCTTGCTGGTGCCACCCCACCCACTCTCTGGGCCTCTGGACACTCTGTGGTCACTCTGGTGACCCGCCAGAGCCCCCAGCAGGGGCAGATGTCCTTCTCAGGCTCCTTATGTCCCCCAGAGCATGACTCATCACCGGGGTACCCCATGATGGTTAAAAGCTAGGGGGCTCTACCTCCAAGGGGCATTTTGGAAATCCAGGAAAGGCTGTTGTAGGGTTGTCACAATGACCGTGGCGGGGGTGGCGCCCTCGACATTTGGTCAACAAGGCCCTTCCATTGGGCAGACCAGCCCCACTGATTAGCATCACAGTGTCCTGAGTCTCAAACTTCCAAATGTCCCACCAGATATTCAAGAAAGTGAGACTGTTTACCTTCACCCGAGCTGGAAGCTCCCAAAATGGACCTCGAGTATCTTTTGTGCTAGTTCAGCCATCCCTGGATTTCCCAGGAAAGGATCTACCTGTAAGCTGACGGCCACGTGCCCTCCCCGGTCCAGGAAGGTCACATCACAGACACAGTCTGCAGGGGCCAGAGGCCCACGCACCTCGGCTGTGCCTCTGCGTCCCAGTCGGGGCCGGCGGGGAGTCTGTGAACCGGGGCAAGACATCCTGTGGCTCCTGGACGTGGGCCGGGCGTTTGCATACTGAAATATGTATGGTTCGTTACCAATGATTTCCCTTTAATTCCTCTTTTATATTACGATCAGGACGTGCTATGGGTATTTTTTGGAAATTATGTGTGAGGTGCGTTACAGCCCTCTGATTTCATGTCAGACAGTAAAGGGAGTGCCACCAGGCCTGAGGAACGAGAGCCACCGGTCAGCCCAGCTGTCCAGGCTGCCCACGGAATTGCCTGGGAGCATTGCAAAATGCTGGTGCCCAGGCCGCCCCGGGATGCAGTTATGGCTGGTCTGGGGAGCGGCCTGGGCGGGGGCAGAGGGACACCCTCCTGTGCAGCCACGATGGAGAACAGGAGCTGCGCAGACCTGCGTTCCAGGCCGGGCCTGGGCCAATGCCCGCGGCTCTCTGGGCCACAGCTTCCTCAGCTGTGAAATGAGAACATTCCAGATGCACCCACAGCCGGGCACGAGGCACGAACGTGGCTGCTCTCCTGACAGCCAGCCGAGTGTCTGTCTCTGCCGGGCTCCCTGCCCCCGTGGCCAGGGCCCCAGCATGTGGCTGGCACGCTGGGTGCTCTTTAAGGGAGCCGTCCTGGGGCTCAGGGGCTGACAGACTCCGTCCCTCAAGAAAGGCTCATCGGGGCTCCCCATCCCCTTGGGGGGAAGTAACCCAGTTGCAGGGGGCCAGTCTAATGTGGCCAAAGGGACAAGACAACATTGAAGATCTAAGACCCCAGTGTAAGCAGCTGTGTGTCACTAGGGCCACGGTGAAGACCCCTGGTTCCCGGAGAAGGAGGGGAGGAGACCCGCTCCCAGCAGCTCTTTGCACGAGCACAGAACTCCCACGGGGCTGCCTGTGTCAAGCGGGGAGCTGGAGAGGCCCCTGGCCCTGCACCAGGCTCGGGAGCTGGGCGAGGCAAGGGGAGCCGGCCAGCCTGGGAGGGAAACAAGGGGCGGGCCGTGCGGGGGCCTCCCTGTAACCTCAGTTACTGTTACTGAGGAGCAAAGGGGAGCCCCTCCCCCGGAGACCTCCCGGGCCTGAATTCGTCCATCACCAGCCATCTTATCAGACGGGGAGAGAAAGCCAAGGAGCTAGTGGCTTTAAGAGCCCAGCTCCTCAGCCTGCGTCCCCCTCCCTGTGCTGTGGGATCTTTTTGGGGTCAGTTTGTTGCAGGTTTGGCGGAACACCCCAGGTTGTTATTTTGTCAGGAAGAAGGCACCTGCCCGGCAGAGCACTGCCCTCCGTTCCCCAGCGGGCCCCCTCTCTCCCAGGCCAGGGAAGACCAAAAGCCAGGCGGGCAGCAGGGTCCCCGAGGCCCCGTTGCTGCCCCCCTGGCAGCCGGGTCTCTGAGAGGAGACCCCCACCACAAGAGCCCTTCTCAGCTTCACAAGGAACAGCGGTTCCAGGCCCAGAGAGGGGCAAAAGGACAAAGAGACAGCACAAGGTCTTTTCTGGCTGTCACTGGTTTCTGAGCAGTGTGTCCAGCCTGGACCCATTCCAGGCTGCTGACCGCCTGGTGCAAGGGGAAAGAATCCTTGCCGGTTCTTTACTAAGGTGTAAGTTACATACAAACTCACCCTTTTTCAGGTACAGTTCTGACAGCCGTGACAAAAGCATGTAGCTGTGGAACCATTGCCATATCAAGATCCAACACATCCCATCACCCCAAAACTCCCCTGTGCCCCTTTGCAGTCAGCCCCGCCCCCACCCCAGCTGGTGGAGCCGCTTCCTGCGCCTAGAGTTTGGCCACGTGCATGGAACTGGACCACGCGTGGGCTTGGGAGCCAGCACACAGCGCGTCTCAGGCTCGCCCATGGCGCCGTGGCCTTTTTACTGCTGAGCCGTAGTCCACGCAGGCACAGGCCTCGAGGTGCTCATCAGTTTGCCAGTGGAAGGATGTTCAGGCTATATCTAGTTTTTGCTTAGCCGAGTTCTAAAAAGTGGTTTCTCAGCCCAGAACAGGTTTCACAGCCGCCAGCTCCAAAACAGAGCCCCTTCCATGTGGACCACTGTGTGCCGACATCTGGGCTGTCACGAGAATCCCTGGGGAAGAAGGAGGCTCCGGGACCCTGAGTCACTAGCTGGTGCTCAACCCGGGGCATTGGACCCACGTCCCTGCACACCCTGCAGGCCCTTGCACGCCCTGCACAACCCTGCATGCCCTTGCATGCCCTGCACAACCCTGCACACCCTTGCATGCCCTTTCACGCCCCTCTACACCCCTGCCCTTGGCAGGTTGGGGTTGCTACAAGGCCACCTAGAGTCTCAGGCCCTTTGTAAACGGGGGGACGGGACCCGGGGTCCTGAGGATGCCTGAGGGTGGGCTACTACCTCCTCTGCACCTTCATCCCTACCCCCCATCAGCTCCCCGTGCAGGTGGGACGCAGGGCCTGTGCCCGCCCCTGCCCAGCCCTTCCAGCTGGAAGAGAATGGAATGAGGCTGCTTCCTGCAGCAGCTGAGCCGAGCTCACACTCCGCCCGGGAGAGAGAGGCCTCAGAGTGACGCCGGTGCCTCCCTTTGTTCCTGAGGGAGGGACGTGGGGCTGGAGGGCCGCAGGGTGGCCAGGCTGGCTGCCCCCTCGCCTCCCCGCCGCCCGCCAGCGGGGAGATTACTCAGGCCCTGATAGGATCGCCGCGGGACAGGCGGAAATTGGAGTGTCCCGGTGCTTGATCGCACCAGCGCCAGCCACAGCCGCAGGGACATTAGAAGCCAGTGTAATGGCTGCATTCAGCTCCCCTGGCAGCCCCGTGACCTTGGGCGGCTCGGAGCCCACTGCTGTTTTAATGAAAAATCAGGAGTTAGGGAATGGCCGGGGCCTGGAGGGCAGCGACGGGGAGAGCTCTGTGCACGCCGCCTCCGTCCATCTGTCCACGCTGGCTGCAGGCCGCCCTGCCCCCTGCACAGGCTATGCTGGCCCCTCATGGTGGGCCTGGGGATCCCGGAAAGACAAAGAGATCCCCATCCTTGGGGGATCCCCGGTCCAACCTGTGATGCAGAGCTCGGGGGAGATGCTGGGGGCCTCGGGGGAGATGTGGGAGGTGGGGGGCCCCAGTGAATAACTGCTAAGGGGCGAGGGGAGGAGCCCTCATGGGTTTGTCATCACTGTGCCAGGACAAAGGGACACTCGGTTCAGGCTGGGCCAAGGTACCCACTCCACCACCCACTCACAGGCCTCAGCTTCCCCATCTCGAATAGCTCCGCCCCCACCCGGCTCCCCCAGTGAGAACTGACCCCTTTGATGAAGCACCTGCTGTGTGTCCCCACTGTGCCCACAGCACCCCGTGACCCTGGGCTGTCATTCACCCCATTTCAGACGAGGCAGCTGAAGTGACCACCCAAGGTTGCACAGCAAGGGTGGGCAAGCCGCTGGGGGCGGCCCCTCTGCCTGGGGCTGTGCCACTTCTCCAAGCTGTTTTCTGGTGGGCCAGACTCCAGCCTCTCGCTCCCAGGCCACAGCCCTGCTCCCTCACTTCCCACCCCAAACCTCGCTGGCTCCTCTGGGCTGACAGCTTTCCCCAGTGGGCGCCTGGGGGCCTAACCCAGCAGAGGCCCTGGGCCCTTGGCTATTTGCAGCCACCTCCAGGCCCACATAGAATTCAAATGCCAAAATCAGAGACTGAGCCCAAGCCTCTCTCCTGGGAACCCTCCCTTCTCCTGGGGGCCTGGAGGGAAGGCCCACCAGGCGGCCACCCCCTCACAAACATGCACAAGGCGCAGCGACCCCAGGCTGACCCTGGCATGGCCGAGTGGGGGTTCCTAGCCCAGCCTTGAACAGGGCAGGGCCCCTGGCCGCTACCATTAGCCAGCTCTGCCCCCCAGGAGCTGATGGAAGTAGGGTCCCAGAGAGGGCCCACTGCAAGTGGGCTGGCCCACCACTCTCTCCCACTGGGCTGGGGGTAGAGGTGCAGGCAGCATCAGGGCAGAGCCGGGAGATGAGGCCCTGGACTCAGGTTGGGGGATGGGTGGAGAGGCCGGGGAGGGGTTTTAGATAGGATGTGCCCCCCAGACTCAGGATTCTGTCTTCCCTGGGCTGGGCCTCCCCAAGACTGAAGGCTTTCTTGGGGATCCTCCCTCCCACTGCAGTCCAGGGCTGGTGGAGGGGGCCAGCTACCTGCAGGAAATCTGCCCGCAACCCTGGCCTTGGCCCTCTCTTGCTGCCTCTGTGTTCTTGGCTCTCTCCCCCTCGGCATCTCCTGGGAACCAGGAAGGAGGGTGCTCTTAGAGCTTTCACCCACTCCAAGCAGGGCTCAGGAGGGCTTTTCCCCTGCCAGCTCACGACCCCCTTGTAACCCCCCCACTTGCTGAGTGGCTTCCTCGGGGGCAGGCAGCTCTGCTCTGAGGTCAGGGAGAGAGAGAACCAAATGCCCAGTGAAGACGGCCCACAGGTAGGGGCCTCCCCCGGGGCCAGCACTCGCTAAGGGCCACGTGTCTGTCCACACTATCTTCACGGCAGCCCCGGGAGGCGGGGGCCATCACCATCCCCATTTTTCAGACCAGAACACAGAGGCACAGAAAGATAAAGCGACTTTCCCAAGGTCACACAGCTCCCAAGTAGAGGGGCCAGGACACAAACCCAGATAAGGAGTTCCAGAATCCATGCCCTAACCATCACTCTGACTGTGGCTTAAACACTTCCCACCTTCCACTTCCTTGTTCTCCTGTTACTCCCCACTCGTTTTCAGAAGGTCATGGAACACTAGTTGCTCTTTCCCAATGGGAACACTGATGCAGGGAGGGTTAGATTGGTGCCCTGCCACCTCCTGGGAACCTCCCTGTCCGCCACAACTCATATTCTGCTTCCCTCCACGTTCCTGCAGGACCCCTCGGCCAACGCAACGTGTGCTGTCACTTCTACAGGGAGGCTTGGACGGTGAGACCCCGACCCCGACAACGGCACAGCCCTGGAACCATGGCCTTCGTGTTCTCCTCTTCTTTGCTCCTGGCACGTATACAGCAAACTGCATGCAGTAGGTGCTCAAAAATGCTGACCTACTAGACAACTCTGGAGTCACAGAGGGAATGCTCCCTACAGTAGAGTTGGAGAGCAGGTGCCCACCCATTCCGGCTGCTCTGTCCACGTCTCCCCCATAATCTTCAAAAGCCTCGTGGCACCTCTGAGTCAGATCGTCTCTCCACTCACAGGTTAGGAAAACGAGGCTCCAGTAGGTGAAATGACTCGCGCAAGGTCAACAGCCAGCAAGAGGCAGGGCTGGAATTTGAACCTGGCTCTCGACACCGTGTGGCACCAGCTCCGTGATCCCTGGCACGTGGTAGGTGTCCACAACCCCCAGAGGATAGAAAACCCCACTGCAGACTGTTCACGCTGCAAACCCAGCCGGCACCTGCCCCCCCGAGGGCGGGTCCTGCCAGGCTGCAAGAGCATCCCGCCCTGGCCCCATGCATGACGGCTCAAAGCCCCATGGGATTTTTAATCATCCCCCACGCGGAGCACAGATGTGCTTTATAAAGTGTGTCCTGGGCACCGCTGCCTCCACTCAGCAGATGAATGTGGGGTTCTGGCAGCGTCCACCTGGCTATATGTTTGGTCCAGAATGAATCACCCTTGGCGACTTGTGCCACACGCCAGCAGCAACTAATAGAGGCATGTCGTCCCCTTTGCCAGGGGGACACCGCCCACATGGGCCATCTCAGGATCAGAGGGTAGGTGTTCTGGGGAGACGTGGCTGCTGCCACTGCTGCTACTCACAGTGGCAGTGGCGTTGACTCTCCTCCCTGACCTGGCCAGGTGGACTGGGGTCTGAAGCCAGCGAGGGCCAGAGGGCTGGGCTGGGGCTGAGCCTCTCAGGGGAGAGGAATGAGTGAGCTCCCTGTGGTGGAGGGAAGCAAGAAGACACGGGGAGTATTTATCACCCATCTTATTCTCTGCCTGAGCCTTCTTCCCATTCCAGGGCGCTGCGAATGACGGCCCATGTCCCATCCTGGAGTCACCTGCACCCCTCTGACGACCCCCTTGTCCCCTCCAGGCACGTCGGGGGTCACCTTCAACGCCCTCCCTCTAGGAGCTCCTGTCTGGCCCACCTGCTGAGTTAGACCCCGGAGCCCACACTCAGCTAAAGGCCAGCTCCTGAGTGGCGTCACTTCTCCGAGCCTCAGTTTCCTCATCTGTGAAATGGGTGCCTGTGCCATGCGGTCACGGTATGTCTTCTGTGAGGCGAGAAGGATAAAACAGTGGGTACAGAGCCTGGCTGGGGAAATGCCCCATGACAAGGAGCCGTGAGCATTAAGGTCACCGCTGGGGCCTGGTCCCGTCACCCAGCCATCCTCCAGCCACCCTAGGCCTGCCCCCACCCTCCGGCGCAAGCCACTGGCGTTCTCTTCCTAAAGCAGAACACTGCTCACCTCGTTCCTCTGCTCCGAAACGTCTGAGGCCTCTCGTCCACCAAGCCAGTGCCGACTCTCCCCCAGCCTTCGAGGACGGCTGAGAACAGGCATCTGCTGGTTGTTGCTGGTCCACAGGGACCCCGTGTCCCTTGCCCTGTCCAGCCCAGGCTGCTCCCAGCAGGGGAGGCCTCTGTGGAGCTGCGGCCTAGTCGGCCACAGGGTTGTGCACGTGGTTGGGTTGGTTTGTGGTGGCAAGGGCCATGGGCCAGGGTGCAGGGAGGGCCTGGACATCTCCCTTGAGCAGGACCTCTTGGCTCAGACGCGGCAAGCAGAGAGCCCAGGGTGGTCCTGGAGAGCAGGACCCTGCCACACCGGAGGCTGCACTGGGCTGGACAGAGGCCCAGTGCCCTGGGAACGCCCCGTCACTGCAGCCCTCGGAGCAGGACTTCCGAGGGTCTTTGTCCTGCTTATAAGCTAACGTATGCCAAGATTTTCCCTGCTAAATAATTACCCAAACAGGTTTTCAGGAGAGAGTTGGAGGAGAGGGTCTGAGCTCTGTCTGAAGAGGACACAGAGAGGCGGAGAGGCAGCATTTGCCCGTCTGCTTTCACCCTAGAAAGCATCTCGGGCCCGTGAATGTCAATCGCAATGTGTTCATGGCGACACGATGATGAAACCAGGGTCGGTGTCGGGGTTCAGTGTCAGATCCCCCCAGGGACGCCCATTCCTGCTGCCAAAGGCCTTGTAACTGTGCACACAGCTGTGGGACACCACGTGGGCCATGAGCACACACAGCCACAGGGCCACCGTGGGCAGGCGGCCAGGGACCCCGGGCATCAGCCCCAGTTCCTGGGACCTCTGGGTTCTGGTGGTGACATCTTCTGCCATCAGTGACAGATGAGAACAGGCAGCGTGACGGCCGGCGCTCTGTTCTGAGTTCCCTCGGCCTCCACCACGGGGGGTTTCGGGGTCCCTGTTTTACGAGGTCGCGGCGATAGCAGGGGAGCTGGGTTTTCTGCTATTTGAGAGTCTTTACTCAGTAAAGTAGGAAGTTAGCTCCACGCTAGACCCACGTGGCTCTCTGGACTGGCTGGGGAGCTGACGCAAGGTGAGCAGGAGTTAGAGTGGAGAAGCGGCCGGGGTGTGGGGTCTGTGGGGCCAGCGCAGTTGGAGTTGCTAGGAAAGGGCGCGCATGGAGGGAAGTCGACGGCCAGGCGAGAGTGGCTCTGAAGCTGTCCTGGCCCCGGATCTGGAGACCAGGCCCCTTGGCCTCGCATCCCCACCCCCAATCGTTCTTCCCGCCACAGGCAGGGGACGCTGAGCTGAGCTGAGCTTGCCTCCCCCGCTGAAGGCCCGGTGGCTCCCCAGCACCCTCGGGGTGAAGTCCAGCCCTCCTCATGGCCCAGGAGGCCAAGCTCTGACCTTGCCCTTCTCAAGCCCCCTCCAGGAAGCCCTCCCTCAGCCCCCAGGGATGGTTAGGTCTCCTCTGTGTGCTCCATGGCAGGCCTCACTCCTCACTGGGGTCCGCTCGCCTCTGCCCCCACCCTGAGGCCTTGACTGTGTGGCCAGCCTGACTCGGAGTGGGCCCTGAGACACGGCCACGGAACCATAGAACAGAACGGTCAGCCTACGCGGCTAACCGCACACCCTTCAACCTCCCACCTCTCCTTTTCCTCTCTGCTCTAGTGGTCCAGCTTCCCTTGAATGCCTCCCATGACAGGGAGCTCAGCACCACTGCTCTGATTATTCCCTCCTGGTGCCACTTGTGGGCTGGAACGGGGAGCCAGGGCCCATTGTGGCCAGGGGGCTTTGCCACTTCTTTGCTCCCCAAGATCTGGGCACATGTCCGGCTGCCCGTTCACCAGCAGATGGCCGCCTCCGCCAACCAGGCTATCAGACATGTGCTGGGACACGCAGCTCATTGTTTGGACCCATTCGCGTAACCTGGTGGAAATAAAGCATCCATCACCCCAAGAAAAAGTCACACAGGTGTTCCCAAATTCTCTTTCTCCGCCACCCTTGGAGGCCCGCCTGCCATTCATACCCGTCATCCGGAGAAAAATGCCGTCGTTTCTATAATGCACACCCTCTCCATAGAGGCCCTATAAATATGTAGAGATGACATCGCCGGCAGCGCGGTGTGTGAGTGATGTCATCTGGGGGTTGCCTAGCAACCCCACAACGTTTGGTAGACTCTGATTCTTGAGAAGGGTAAAGTCACATTTCTGCAGTTCAGTTAATCAGCTTCCTGGCAACGCCGCCAAGATGATCTCATTTTATTCATGATTATTTTATGTGAAATGCACTTTTAGCTCTAAGAGAACACAAAGATTTAATTCAAAACCTGATATTGCTTTGTGTTTCCAGGGTGTCGTTAACACGGCGTCCATGCAAATAACCACGGTAACACACGGGTAATTAGTTCATATGGCACCCGGTGTTAACACAGAGCCGCTCGGCTCCCAGTCAGCGCGGATTACGACGCGTTATGACTGGAGTAATTACCTGCAGTAACACACAAATTGAGCTAAATGGTCAATTGAAGGAAAGTGAATGGCTTTTTATTCTAGTCCCTAAATAATGTGTCTGCTTGGCTGGGTAGTTCAAGGTAAATAAAACTCTCAAATTGATGGCCTCTCCCACCCACCTCCCCTGGGTTGGGGGTGGGCTTCCTTCCAGACAGGTATCCCAGGCACCGTCTGCTGCTCCCCCAGCTTCCCCACCCCTATAAGGGGCAACCCTGTGAGAGGGGGACGCCCGGCCCCCTGTCTCTGCAGAGAGACCCCCGGCCCCGTGTCACTGCAGAGGGGATCCCTGGCCTCGTGTCACTGCAGAGGGACCCCGGGCCCCGTGTCTCTGCACAGGGGACCCCCGGTCCCATATTTATACAGAGCTCTGGCCCTTAGTTAAAAGTCCCGAGGCCTCGCACAGCTGTCTTGCTCATCCCCCAGGGAAGAGGGCACAGAACGTTCCAGATAGAGGACGGGGTGAAAAGGCAACAGCCTTCCTCCCAGGGACGTTTGCTTGCCCCTCTGGTAGGTGGGGCAGAATTGCTGGCTTCCTGCTACAGGATGTAAGGGGGGAGGGGGGTCAAAGGTTCCTTCTGCCTTTATTAACAGAGCGTTTCTCACATTCCATAAACTTAGAAGGTCCTCGAACAGGAAGTGGCTGGGCCTCTCGAAGAGCCCTTCCGGGCGCACATTCCAAGTGGGAGCTGTGCTTGCCTTCCCTTCAGAGAGGGGCAGAGAGGGCAGGCGAGAGATGGTCCGAGTCAGCGGGAATGAGGCTTGTGTGGCCAGGTGCCCAGGGTGGAGAGAAAGGGCACGGAATCAGTCTTGTTCCAGTGCCCCAACCCGCCCCCCGTAGACGTAGCGTCGGGGAATGGCGAGGCTTGGCGAGTCTGGGCTCCGATCGCCGAGTGCTGCATTTGATGGATGTGGAGTGGCTCCTCCAGCAGGCCTGGCGCCCAGCGCTGGCCTTCAGGACGATGACCACTGCCCTTCGGGCTGACCGCCCAAGCGCACCAAACGCCACGAAGCCAAAGGACAGGACGCCAGGGAAGCACGCTGGGGCCGACCTGGCTGGGGGCTTGTCTCAGGAGCCACCTTTCTGCTGAAACTGGCAGGGTGAGGGAGGCGAGGGAGGAAGGCCGCGGTCAGGGAGCCCGCGCGGGCCCTGAGTCTCAGAGAAACCGAAAGAAGTCCACTCGATCTTATCAGTATCCTGACATGCCACACACGCAGAGATGCACAAAGACAAATATGCGTAGAGGGAAGAACAGCGCGACAGAAACCCACAGCTGCGTCACGCTGCAGGCTATCGGGGCGGCCGAGTCTCTGGGGACAGTCGTTCTGATTTCCGGGAAACACTCCACAGGGCTGAGGGTTTCAGGGTGAGGCCACCTCGTCCGCTCTGGACTGGACAAGCCGAGACAGGCGAGGGGGCAAACGGCTCTCCAAAACAAAGGGGTTTTGGGGCCCAAACAGCTTGTGGGCGCATGCTTCCTCACACCCCACTGCTCCAGCCCAAGGCAGGGACAAATGCAACCTAAGAGAGGGGACCCAAAACATACAGCGTGGCTAAAAACAGGACAAAGCTCTCCAGAGATGAGAAACTGAAGGCAGAGGGGGTGGGCCCTGTAGCCTGCCGGGCCGGCGGAGGAGTGGTGGGGGGGTCTGGCCTCTCGGCACTCTCTCTGGTAAATGGGGACCTGAGTCCAGGTCGGGCCAGGACACAGGTTTGCAAAAGGAGGCAGGAAAAGAGCAGGGTAGCCCGGCCATCAAGGTTGTCATTTAGAAGAGCTGCAACCTATGGGGGTGGGGGCGGAGGCGGCAGAGGAAGGCCAAGGCCACGAGCTCAAAAACGCGAAGCCCGGCCAGGCTGGCTTGGGCCTCCAGGACCAGATCTGCTTTCTCCCTGGCGTCGCAACACAGCAGAAACACCACCTCACGACCTGATTCTGGACTAGGGGCCCAGGGGCTGGTACACAAACACAAAACCGGTCAGGGCTGGTCAAGGAGGGAGAAGGGGAGAAAGGCACGTAAACCCAGCAAAACGCTGAGTCCGCCCATTCAGAATGAGCTCTCAAACCAACATTTTAAAATCATAAGGAGAAATGGGAGAAAGAAGACATGAAGTTTGTGTAGCAGTCTGACGAAGATCAAATAAGAGCATGTAGGTTCTGCAAAGACATAAACGAAAACCTAACATGTACGAAGAATGAACAAGACACCAACACTTTTGAAAATTGTATGAAATGAGACGAAATGGGCAAATCGTTAAGAATAAATAAAATAATTCATTGAAACAAACTCAAGAAGAAATAGAAAACAAACAGAAATAGAAAAACTAAGTAGTCCTATAGCCATTACATGAATTTAATCAGTAAAAAACAAAACAAACAGAAAACTTCCCAGCGAACATCAGGTCTAGATGACGTCACCGGTTTTAGTTCTACCAAATGCTGCAGTAAGAAATATCGCAATTCCAACTTTGCATAAACTCTCCCTGAAAATAAAGAGGGTGCTCCTCAGTTCATTTCATGAGGGTGGCATAAATTTAAAACCGAACTCCAACAAAGCCATGGGAGAAAGCGAAGGCCAGGACTAGAGCGAGGTGAGTGAGCTGCCAGGGGGCACAAAATTCAAGGATGCGAGTTCAGGGTGAGAGTGGGTGTCCCTGACATTCTTCACCACTGGTGCCTTGCTGACCCCACCCCAGTCCCAGCCTTGGAGAAAGGAGACCATCACTCAAAAATAGAGGCCAAAATAGAACAAGATATTAGCAAATTGAATTCAGCAATAGAAAGGATAGTGCCTAAGGAAAGAGTTGCATTTATATCAGAAATGCAGATTTGGTTATCACTAGGAAAGCAATCAATATAATTCACCATATTGATACATTAAGGAGAAAAATCAGAAGAGAATCTTACTGCACGTAGCAAAAACATTTGAGAAAAATTAACATCCATTCATGAATAAAACTGAAACGACTCTTAGCAAACCGAGAATTAAGGAAACTTACTTAATCCGTGTGAGGGCATCTAGGGAGGGTCTTGGCAATCATTGGACTTGATGGCAACACTCTGAAAGCTTTCCCTCTGAAATGAAGAGCAAAGCAAGGATTTCTCCTCTCACCATTTCTGTTCAACACTATACTAGCAGCCCTCACCAGTGCAATGAGGTAAGGAGAAAAAAAGGGTGAAAAGATTGGAAAGGAGGAAACAAAAATGTCATTTTTCACGGATAGTGTGATTGTGGGCGTAGAAGAGCCAAGGCAAACTGTAGATCAAGAATTAGAACTGCTAAGGGTCTAACAAGGCTGTTGGATATAATGTCAACATATGAAATCAGATTCATTTCTATATAATGAAAGCAAATGAATAGAAAATGAAAAATTTTAAACAATACCACCTACAACAACATCAAAAGGTATCAGGCACCCAGAAATAAATCTAGTATAATATGCACTGGAGCTCTAAAGAAAAAAATAATGTAACTGCATTAATAGACATTAATAAAGACCTATACAAATGGGGGACACATAGTGTGGTTTTTTCTGTTTTGTTTCTGTTTTTTATTTTTTTTAATTATTATTATTATTTTTTTTTTTGGTGAGAAGGATTTGCCCTGACCTAACGTCTGTCGCCAATCTTCCTCTACTTTATATGTGGGTCACCACCACAGCGTGGCTGTTGAGTGGCGCAGGTCCATGCCTGGGATCCAAAGCCGGTGAACCCTGGGCCACTGAAGCAGAGCGCACCAAAATTAACCACTACACCATGGCGTGGGCCCTACACAGGGTGTTTATGGTTTAGAAAAGTCAACATTATAAAGATGTTAATTCTCCCAAATTGATTATTTTAAAGTCAGGTTTATTGAGGTATAATTATCTATAGTAAAATTCACCCTTTTTTAGTGTCCAGTTCTGTAAATTTTGACAAATTTAAACAGTCTTGGAACTGCCACCACAATCAACATACAGAGCAGATCCATCGTCTCTCAGAATTTCCCAGGTCCCTTTGCAGTAAAACCATCCCCCCCTCAGTCCCTGGCAACCATGGTCTATTGTTTGTCTCTATATTTGTGCCTTTTCTAGAATGGAATTTAAATGGCATCAAGCGGTATCCAGCATTTTGAGTCCGACTTCTTTTACTTAGTATAATTCATTTGAAATGCGTCCACGTTCTTGCATGTATCAAGAGCTCATTCATTTTTATTGATGAAAAGTACGTCATTATAGGGCTGTACCATGGTTTGAAGAATACTTGAGCTGCTTCCAGTTTGGGACAATTAAAAATCGAGCTGTTATAAACATTCATGCACAGATATTTGTGTGGTTTCTCTTGGGTAAATACCTAAGAGAGGAATTGCCAGATCAGATCATAAGCATATGTTTCACATTGTAAGACACTGCCAAACCATTTCCCAGAGTGGCTGTACCATTTTGCATTCCCGCCAGTAATGTGTGAGAGTTGCAGCTGCTCTGCGCCCTTGCCAACACTTGGTATTGTCAGTTTTTAAAAAGCCATTGTAATAGTCGGATGGTGGTATTTCATTCAGAACTGACATAAGGACTAATTATATTGAGTATCTTTTTCTGTACTTATTTGGCATCAATATATATTCTTTTGATGAAGTGTCAAAATCTTTTTCTGTTTTTAAATTGTTTACTTATTATTGAGTTTTGAGAATGTTTTATATATTCTGGCTACAAACTCTTTAACAGACTTGTGGGTGGTTGTTTTTCTTTTTTAAAGATTGGCACCTGAGCTAACATCTGTTGCCAATCTTCTTTTTTCTTCTTCTTCTCCCCAAAGCCCCCCAGTACATAGTTATATATTCTAGTTGTAGATTCTTCTGGTTGTGCCATTGGGACACCACCTCAGCATGGCCTGATGAGTGGTGCTAGGTCCAAGCCCAGGATCTGAACTGGTGAAACCCTGGGCCACTGAAGCAGAGTGTGCAAACTTAACCACTCGGCCACAGGGCCAGCTCCCAGACTTGTGTTTTGAAAATATCTTCTCTGAGTATGTGAATTATATTTCCATTTAATTTTTTAAATTTTTATAAAGTCTAATTTATCAAATTTTAATGGATTATGCTTATGTTGTCAGATATAAGAAATCTTTGCCAAAACTGAGGTAGCAAAGATTTTTTTTCCTATGTTTTCTTCTAGAAGTTTTATAGTTTTAGATTTAAAGTTAGTTCTATATTCTGCTTTGAGTTTTTAATTTTTCTATGTGGTGCAAGGTATATGTCATTTAATGTTTTTGCATATGAATGTCCAACTGTTCCAGAATCGTTTGTTTAAAAGACTACCCTTTCTAAATTGAATTATTTTGCAGCTTTGGTGAAAACCAATTAACCGTATACATGGGGGTTCTATTTCTGTGTTCCATATCCTCTTCCACTAATCTATGTATACGTTCTTTGGCCAATACCATGCTGTCTTGCTTACTGTAGCTTTAAAGTAAGTCTTAAAATCAGACAGTGGGAGTCCTACAAGTTTGTTCTTTTTTTCAAAGCTATTTTGGCTTTCCAGGTTCACTGCCTTTCCACCCGAATTTTAGAATCAGCATGTTGATTTCTACAAACACTTCTGCTGAGATTTTGATTGGGATTATATTAAACCTCAAATTTGGAGAGAATTGACATGCTAACCATCTTGAGCCGTCCAGTCCGTGCATATACTGCATCCTTCCATTTATTTAGGTCTTTGATTTCTCTCATTAGCGTCTTACAGCTTCAGCATATAGACCTTGCACATGTTTTGTTAGATTTACATGCTGGTATATATTTTTTTGATGCTATTGTAAATGTGTGGGGGGGTTTGTTCTAATTTCAATTTCCAGTTATTCATTTCTAGCACATAAAGTTACAATTAATTTTTTTCTATATTGACCTTGTATCCTGTGACTTTACTAAACCGACTTGTTAGTTCTAGCAACTTTTTCATAGATTCTTTGAGATTTTCTGTATGGATGACCATGTTAAAAGCAAATAAAATCAGTTTTACTTCTTTCTAATCTGTCTATCTTTTCTTTCTTTTATCTTGCTTACTCCACTGGTCACACTCTCCAGTACAGTACTGAGTGGGGGTAATGATACTTCGTCCCCTTGCTTGGGTCCTGATCTTAGAGGGAAAGCATTCAGTGTTTCACCATTAATTATGATGTTAGCTATGGGGTTTTTGTAGATGCCTTTGTGACATTGAGGAAGTTCCTTTCTCTGATTTGCTGAAAGATTTTTTTTTCATGAATAGATGTTGAATTTTATCAAATGCTTTTTTTGTTTTTTTACATCTTTTGATGTTTCTTCTTTAATTTGTTGATATGGTGAGTTATATTGATTTGTTTTTGAATGTTGAACTAGACTTGCATTCGTAGGATAAACCCAGTTGGTCTTGATGTATTATCCTTTTTAGATATTGTTGGATTTCATTTGCTAACATTTCATTGAGGATTTTTGTGTCTATGTTCATGAGGAATATTGATCTATAGTTTTCTTTTCTTGTAATGTCTTTGTCAGGTTTTGGTATCAGGATAACGATGTTTATAAAAAGATTTGGTAATTGTTCCCTTCCCTTCTATTTTTTGGAAGAGATTGTGTATGGTCAGTATTACTTCTTTCTTAAGTGTTTGGTAGAATTTTCCAGGAAAGTCATCTGGACCTGGGGTTTGTCTGTTTTTGTTGCAGGACTTTTTAACAACAAATTCAATTTCTTTAACATAAATGGAATTACCTATTTCTTCTCGAGTGAGCGTTGGTACCTTGTGTCTGTCAAGGAATTTGGCTATTTCATCTAAGTTGTAGAATGTGTGGGCATGAAATTTTTTGTAATATTCTTTATTATCCTTTTAATGTCTATAGGAGCTGTGGTGATGTCTCCTCTTTTGTTCCTGATATTGATCATTTGTGTCTTCTGTCTTTTTTTCTTGGTCAGTCTGATTAGAGATTTGTCCATTACACATAGTCTTTTCATAGAAGCAGCTTTGGTTTCATTGATAATTTTTTCCTGTTGCCTTTCGGTTTTCTATTTCATTGATTTCTGCTCATTACTATTTCCTCCCTTCTGTTTGCTTTGAATTTAATTTGCTTATTGTTCTAGTTTTCTAGGGTGGAAGCTTAGATCACTGATTTTCTTTTTAATGTAAATATTTAACGCTATAAATTTTCCTTTAAACATTGTCTTAGCTGCATCGCACCAAGTTGATGTGTTGTGTTTTAATTTTCATTCAATCAAAATGTTTTGTCATTTTCTTTGCTCTTAACCACTCCCTTTACTAGCTGTGTGGCCCTGGGCAAATGGGGCAACCAGGGATTGGGGAGCATCTAAGGAGGGGCACATCACATGTGGATCCTGGCTGAGATGCCACACTGCCCCAGGCCAACCCAAAATTGCTGTGCAAAGGAGAGGAAATGAGTCAGGAGCCGTCAGGCCATCCTGGATGTCCCATTCCAGCTTAGTCCTTCTCAGACCATCCTGCCCAGTGCAGCATCCAGCCCTCAGCCTTCCTGATGCTCGGGCAGCTCTTGGTACCCTAGGGCCACTTACCCTGTGCTCCAAGGTGAGGGACATCTCACCTCTGCATCTCTGTGCCCACTGGCTCAAGCAGATAATAGTGACAGCAGTCAAGAAGCCCTCACTACACGCCAGGGACAGTGGGCTAGCACTTCCTGGTCTCTGTCTCCCCAGTCTCCAGGACCCCTCTCCAGGTAAGGAGTACCATGATCCCTCTGCCATATTCCCTCTGATCACCAGGCCAGGAGGGTCTTATGTCAGAGTGGAAGCTGCAGGGCAGGGGTCTTGCCTGCTTGATTCACGGAGTTCTCCCGAGAGCCCAGGGCAGATTGTTGCAAGAAGGGATTATGTGGGGAGCCGGGATCGGAGCCCAGCTTTCTGGCTCCCCGGGGAAAGCTCAGAATCACCCCGCCCACTGGTCACCTCTTTCTTTCCTTCCCCACTAGAAGCTAGGTGAGTGTTTGTGCTTCTGAACTGAGGGCATGAAAGCTTTTGAGGAGAAATGGTAAGTCCTAAACTGGCAGCTTCACCCTGCAGCCGGCTGTGACCCAGACACAGGCACAGACACCCAACCCGGCGGGCCGGCTCTGTCCCCCATCCCAGGCTGAGGCAAGGGGATGACCCCCATGTTCCATGGTGTCCCTGCCAGGCCTCTCACACTATGCTCGCCCCCAGGACCCTCCTGTTCCTCCCCATGCAAGGGAGGGGAGCAAGGGGGAGAGAGCTAGCATGTGGGGACCTGCTCAGGGTGCCAAGGTGGGCCTGGGGTGGACAGCTCACAGGGGCCCCTGGCAGACAGAGTCCTGGAGCTCTGCCTGCCCCTGACCTGTCAGCATGCTGGAGCAAGTCTGCCCTGTCCTCTGGCTGCAGGAGCCCTTCGCCAGCACCCCAGGGCGGATGTGGCTGGCGGGGCCTGGGCCTCCGTCCTCTGCACACACACACCAGACCCCTCGCACAGCACCCGCCCAGTCCCACTTCTTGCTGCGTCTGGAACAGGCCTCATACTGTTCCCTGTTTTCTCCAAGATGCAGAAATTGCATGTGGCATCCATGTTCTTGTACCAAATTAGCCACACTTCACTCAAGTGCCCGCTGCCTGCCCACGTGCCTGCCCGCCCGAGCCCGTGGAGGGCCTGACTCACTCGCTTGATGCCACTGAAAGTTCACCAGCAGTCTCGCCCTCGGCCCTTGGCCCTCACCCACTCCCATGACTCCTGGGCTCCAGGCCCAGGTTGGCTTAGCTGCTGTGTGACTTGAGGCAACATGCTTCCCTTGTCTGGGCCTTGCTTCCCCGTCCCTGAAACAGGAGTTTGGGTAAACCAGACGTCTGTGCTCCCGTTGAGCCCACCTGCTGAGGAGGAGACAGGGACAGCCATGACCCAACAGCCGAGATGCAGCAGCCAAGAGCCCCGCTGCCTCTCCCGCGCCCAGCCCACCTCGCAGCGAGACCCCTGCCCACCCGGCCCACAGCTTCTTCTCTGGAGCGCCTGCTGAGGACCGCACTGAAGATGGGCTGTGTGCCCCCCCACCCCAGAGAACCCCCAATGTCACTGAGAAGGTGGCCAAAGGCTTCCTGGTTGGGGCCAAGCCACTGAGGGGATGGATGTTTAAGAAAATGGGTTTGGGGTAAGACCTGCCGGAGTCCAGGGCTCCACTCCACCACTCTCTGGCTGTGTGACCTTGAGCAAATCTCTTACCCTCTCTGAGCTCTGGTGTCCTCTTCTACAACACGGGGACCATGATCCCTACATCACTGGGTATCGAAGAAGCTACCACTTAAAGGTTTTAGCACAGTGCCCGGCGCACAGCACAGGCTTTGGGCATTTGTTGAAGGACTGAATGAAAGAATGAATGCATCGTGCATGCCAGCTGACAGCACAAGGTGTGCTCCATGCAACAGGGCTGGTGGCCTCCTCAGTCCTTGGGACGCTCCATGGGGAAGGACCCAAGATGCAGTGCATGGCTGTACCAAGGGCACTGGATTGAGAGTCTGGAGACCCGAGTCTGAGCCCAGCTTGGTCTCTTCCCACCTGTGACTCCTGCCTGTTCCCTCACCTGTCACCCCAGCTAATAACCCAGGTGAGGACAGCTGGGCGGGGGAGCAGCCGGGTTCTCAGCCCAGGAGGCTGGTCCGGGGCGTTCTCTCCTTTCTTCCTGGCACAGGGCAGGTGGTTCAAGAAGACGCTTCTGGAACCTACATTTTGTGACATTTTAAATATTATACTTGAAAAGTCTGTGAAATCTCCTGGAGCTGTAGGCTTACAATCGGCGCACTTGACTGCATGTAAGCTAAACCTAAATTTTTGAAAAGATAGTTTTTATATAAAAATACCAATACAGCTCACTGGACAAAAACCCACTCGAAAGCTGGACAGTGCAGCAGGGTGCCGGGGAGAAATGGCATGGAGGAGAGGTCTGCGGACCCCCGACCGCCAGACAGACGAGCAAGCGGGTCCTAGAGCAACTTAAGGCAAAAATGGTAAAACTGTCCTGCTTTGGGCACGTCATGGGAAGGCAGGATTCCTTGGAAAAGACAAAACTGCTGGGGAAAGTGGAAAGCAGCAGGAAAAGAGGAAGAGAAAACGTGAGCTGGGCTGAGGCCAGAGAGGCAGCCAGAGGCGTGAGGACCCGGGGTGGGGGCTGCTGAGGATGGGACATGGTGACATCGCTCATCCACCGAGTGGCCCGGAGTCGGCGCCGACTTGACGTCTCGTAACAACAAATGATACGGTTATGCCCACCCAAATCCCATTTCCCAGGGGGAACCTGCCTCAGAGAGACAATAGGGGACCCAAAACTGGGGGCGAGGGGTGGTCCTTGAGGGGCTGAAGGCAGCAGAGACACACTCTGTCACCCTGTTTTTTTTCCACTGCACACTTTTCCCTGTTGGGACATTAGGGACCTTCAAATACCGCTTGGGCAGGAAGCTCAGGAGAGAGAAAGCCCCAGCGATGGGCTGGGTAGGCAGAGCGGGAGCGGCCAGCTGGGCTTGGAAAGGACAAGCCCGGGGGCCTGCCATCTATTGCTGTGAGCGTGTTCCTTGTACACAACATCAACGTCGAGAGAAAGACCCCACCCCCAGGCAGCCCCGAGGGGCCGAGGGGAGATGATGTGGCTCCCGCCAAGGACGCCCAGGACCCTCCGCTCTCTGCCGCAGGATTCCAGGAAGCCCTCAGAAGCCCGCTGCTGAGAGCGAAGTGTGTCAGCCACAGGCACTGAGCCCTCCGCCAGGGACCCTCGAGAGCCAATTAACCTGGAACTGTCACGGAGAGCGGGCAGCAGAGTCGCGCCGGGCCGTAAGGGCTGGACCCTCCGTCCTGGATCCTCTCCATCCCCGGCCCTTCTCCTCAATCAAGAGCAGAGCGGGGACTTCAAGGTGCCGCGGGAGGAGAACAGCCATGTGGGAAACGGCTGGAGCGAACTGGCCTCCGCTGGCCTGCTTTCCGGAAGCTTCCGTGCAATGCCACAGCAAAGGACAAGGGAGAGTCTCTGAAGGGTAGAAACAGCACAGGCCTGAGCCCTGACTTCACCCATCATGACCCACTCCTTTGCCTCTGAGGGTCCCTCCAACCCATCTTCTTCCTGCTCCCTCGGCCCTCCTGGTCCAGGCCATCACCCCTGGTGCCCACCGTCCCAGCCTCAACCCCTTGCCCACAGCCAGCCTGCAGCTCCAGCCCCTTCACCTCTCACCTGAGAGTTTCTGTGCCTGGTTCCTTCCCCCAGGTAATGCCCACTCAACCTTCAGGAGCCACCTCCTCCTGGAAGCTTGCCCGGATGCCCCAGCTGGGCTGGGAGGTGCCTCTATGCTCTGCAGACCCTGCACTTGTGCCTGCTCAGCCCCCTCACTCTGTCCTGTCATTGCATGCTCTCTCATCTGTCCCGACGGCTAGCTCAGGCATGGCGGACACGTGTGGCCCATCCACGTAGGTCAGGGCGGCTCCAGTCGGTGCTCAGGTGAGCAAGAGTGCGAGGGTGGTGATGGGAAGGCGTCTGGAGAGGCGGACCCCGCGATGCTAAGCCCTATACTCCCTCTCACACGTCCTGACACAGAGCCTAAGATTCATGGATTCTCAGAGGGCTTCCAAGTCCCTTGTGCCCCCACTGTGTGCCCCCACTGTGTGCCAGGCTCACCGAGCCCCCGGGGCCCCACAGCACCCAACACGCACATAGAGCCTGTGGGAACCCCGGGGAGGGCCCCACCACCCTGTCGGCAGATGCAAAAGGCACCTCCGGGGGAAGACAGGGTCCCCCCACTTCAAGCTCTGCGGTCAGGGCCCCGCCTGGGCATCCCCAGTGCCAGCGCATGGCGAGCCCTGGTGAATGTGCGCCAAATTGTGAGGAAGCCAGGTCCTAAGGGAACAGCCTTGCAAAGGGCAATAAGCAGCCCTCATGGAGGCCGAGGTGAGGTGGAGTGGGTGCCATCTTTTGGGGTCTGGAGGGCAGAGGGGAGACACTTGAGCTTGGCTGTGAGGGCACTGGGGATCCACGGAGGGCTGGAAGCAGCGGAGGGCCACAGTCAGGGCCCACAGCCCAGGCAGCTGCTGCTCCTGCAGAAAATAAATAACGAATTAGCACGTCCCTCTCCGAGACCCCCTGACCCCATGGCCCACCTCCGTCTCTCTGCTTCTTTCCTCTCCCCTGACCTCCTTCTGCCTGTGTGTCTGTCTGTCTTTCTGCCTCCCTCCCTTCTTCCCTCCTTCCTTTTCTCCTGCTCTCCCCCTACCCGCCCAATGGCACCGGTGGAGAGGGAAATGGAGCAGCCGCTGTGCATGGTAACAAATCTTCCACATTATTCCCGCTCCTTTATTTACACCGGGCACACAGTAGCAATTCAATCTGAAAAAGTGCCGTGTTTTCGGAGGCGTGCAGCCCGAGAAATTGATGTTTGTGTTAATCAATCTTGTAGGAGCCTGTGGCGCTCAGAGAGGTGTGACACGAGAGATTTCTTCTATTGATTAATTGGATCCTCGCGGGAGGGACAGGAGAGAAGCGAATATGCCACGTGCCTGGAAGCTTGGGAGATGGCCGGCGTTCTCTCCCCACCCCTGCCGGCCCGGGGTGTGTTTGGGGGTCCCCTGGGCTCTGGGTCCCCATAACGTCCTCCTTGCTCAGTGTCCAGTGACCCCCTTCTGGGGGTCAAGATTCCCGGCTCCAGGACCAGCTCTGCCTGACTCCTCGTGGCAGTGTGGGGTCACCTCTCTCCTGTCAGAAGGAGCCACCTGTCCGCTGGCTGGGCTGGTGGAAGCGAGGCAGGCCCTGGGGCATCAGAGCCAGCCTCCGTTCCCCGAGACAGGCTGGCAGTAAACGTGGAGGGGAGCCTCTCATCTCAGGAACCTGAGGCCCAGACTCCACAGAATGTTTTAGGAGCATCGGTTGACCTCCATCCAGGGCCTGGGAGAACCAGGAAGGAAGGGGCAGGTGAGAAAGACAGAGAAAGTGTAGAAATATTCTGCATTGCATATGCTTAGGGGGCTAACCCAGAAATGGACCCTGCCCCAGGGTTCTCGCTGAGGGGGTGGGACGGGCAGACCCATCTCACAGACCAGACGACAACACTGAGGCTCCAGCTGGAGAAACACAGAGCCAGGACCTGAAACCAGGCCTTAGGCTCCCAGGGCCAACACTCTGTTCCAAGGTGCCTGGTCCCCAGGCATCCAAGGACCTGGTGCCTGGACGCGGTCCTTGCCTCCCAGGGAAGCGGTGGGGACGTGCGAGGTGGGCCCCAGTCCCGGGCACCCCTGGGAGGTTGGTCCTCTGACTACTTCTCGGTTGGCTGAAGTTTCACACATTTTCGGGGAGAGGTGGGTACTTGCCCCAATGAGCTCATACGAGATCCATTAAATTATTCCTTCCTCCCCAGGCCAAGAGCTTCGGGAATCATTAATGTAAAAAAAATCACAACATGACATGAATTCAACCCTTTTCTATTCTATCATCATCAGTGATTGAGTGCCTACTGTATGCCAGCGACTATGTTCTCATTATTTAATGCCATCCTTGCCATCATTTCCCTATCCTGGAGGCCCCTTCCCCATCCCGTGGAGGGGGGAATTGGGGACGAGACTGACCACAGCTGAGCAACGAGAGGCGTCTGTTTTCCCCGCAGGCCAGGGTGGCAGGGCAGAGACCAACCCCCCCACACCCCCCCCACACCCCACCCCCCCCACACCCCCCCCACTCCCCCACCCCCCACACACACCCCACCCCCCCACACACCCCCCACACCCCCTTCCCCCGACCCCCGGCAGGAGCAGCATTCCAGGCCCCCCCGAGGCCTTTCACTCGCTCTGTGACGGTGGGCCCCTTGGCCCCATCGCCTGGTCTCAGCTTCCCCCTCTATAAACGGGCCTAGAGAAAGACCGCAGCAGTGGCTACTGCCCCCGCCATCGTGCTGGGCAGCTGTCGGCCCAGCGGGGCGTGTCCTGAGCAAAGGAGACCTCCATCCAGATTGACAGAATGTGCTGAAAACGGCTCAAGGACCCCCACCCCTGCCTGCCTTTGGGGCCCCAGGGGGCAGAGTGGGCCTGGGCGCCCCCAGGGTCCTGTCCGCCATGGACACTGGCGTGACACCCTCCATCAGCGCTCCTCGTGCTCGCAGTGTCCCCTCGGGAGGGACTCTCCAAGACGCCCGGAGAGCTGAGCCCTCGGGGAGCCCAGGCCCTCCGCTCTGGGAAGGAAGTGGATTGTTCAGGAGAATCAAAGGCTTTTTTTAAACTGCTAATTGGATGTCTTGCCCCATTTCCCTACACTCGCTCGCACGCACGCACGCACACACCCGCTCACAGATTTTCATTTCCAACAAACAAACAAACGTAATCTCTGTGACTGCACAGAACGTCCTGTTTAGGTTGACAAGAGCCGCCAAGCATGACCCCAAACCGTCCCCCCACGAAATGCACTTCCAGGAAGGGGTCAACGGCACAGGAGCGGGAGCCTGCAGGAAAGCCCCTCGCCACCCAGCGCCCCCACCCAGCCTGCATTGAGACCACCACCGTGGAGGACAGAGCAACTGGGTGTGGAAAACAATTAATGTTCAAACGTGAACCTCAGTTACAGACAAAGCGGAAAGACAAAAGACAAGCTCGGAAAAATATTTGCAACTTATACGGCTGGGAAAGATTTTATGTGGGTTCCGGCAAAAGCACAAAAAAGATGGTTATCCCATTAGGGGAAAAAATGAGCAAAGGACGTGAACGCCAATTCGCAATGTAATCAATAAGCATCTCGAAATGTTTTTAACCTCACAAAATCCAAAATGAACAGTCAAGAGAACAAAGACAACTCTGCACCCCTACCACATTGGCAGAGGCTTTTGTTAACACCTAAAATTAACGAGACGAGGGGACAGACACTCAGGTTCCCCGTGTATCCTTCTGGAAGGAAGTGTGCAGTCTGCACACCCAGAGTCACCCGTGGGCACACCAGGAGCTTCACTCCAGGCTTCCTCCACCAAGGATGTCCGATTGTCTGTCCGTTTGTTACGGCGGAAACAGTGAAAACAGTCCACGGCGGGGTGAGTGAATTCTGGCATTTCGTACAGTGTGGTGTGGTGCCTCCTAGTTGCTTAAAGTCGTGTGTGGATCTCACGATGGATTACAGGAAAAAGTAAGACGGAGGCAGGAGTACGGGACCATCCCGGCGACCTGTGAATACAGATTTACGCCGCACACACACGCGCGCACACGCACATGGAGAGTGGCACTAAGATAAAAAAGAGAATGTTGACCGGGGCTCTCTGGGTGGTTAAACTGATTTTCTCTATTTCACTTTCTGTTCTTTCTATCTCTTGTACGCTGAATCTGTTGGATGCTTTTTCACAACTGAACTCCACACCGACTGCCTCTCCGAAGTTCTCCTCGGGGCCCGGACAGGGCTGGAGAAGGCCCCGCCGCTCTGTGACCGGCTGTGGGATCCTGGCAGGCGGCTCCAGCCGGGGCCTCCCACCTGTGAAGGGGCGGTGACACCTGACGCACGCCGCCCTGGGGTCTCTGAGGGTGAAATCGGAGCACGGCTGCAGCCTGGCCCCCCAGGGCTGGTGCTGTGTCACCGGCTCAGTTACAGGCAGTGGCCTTTGAAACCGCCAGGTGACCTCCCTCTACTCAGCCTTCAGGACGCGGCGCCGGATGCTTAGCCACCACCCCCAGCACACGAGCCGGACCCTGGGGGAGCTGCTCCCACATCGCAGCTGGGAAGGGAAAGGAGGACCCGCCAAGGCCCGCCCCTCTCGGGGGGCCCCCCCCCCACTGCAAGAGGAGGTCAACCCCCAGTGCCACCCGCCAGGCCCTGAGACCCTCCAGTGACCCCAAAGCGACATGAGTCCTGGGGAGACATTGCCACGGAGAGGAGCTCACTGAGGTCGCACCGCGTCCCTCTGGTGCCTCGGACACCTGTTCTCCCTCAGGTCCTCGGTCCAGAGCAGCGAGGGGACAGGCTTTCTCCCCCTGCCCTGTTTGCTCACATCTATCTGAGACAGGGAAGCCGGGAGCTGGTTGGGGGCGGCAGGCGGGGGGCGTCAAGACCTCAGCACTGGCCACGCTGAGCTGGAGGAGCCCACAGGCACGCAGGGGCAGGAGCGGAGGTGGCCGGTGCTGGAGACGGAGGTGTGGCGTCGTGGGCCCATGGAAGGAACTAGAAGCGCGGCCTGGAAGAAGCCTCTCAGAGTGAAGACAGCTGCAGAAGGGCCGGGTCTGCCGGTGCTCGGAGGCCAGGGAGGGCACGGGCAGCCTGAGCAGGAGCGGGTTCCCGGGGGGGAGGGCCCCGGGAGCCACAGGGAAGACGAAGCGGAGGGGCCCTGTGAGGTCCTGGCGGAGGCCTGGGGACACCTGCCAGCCGCGGCCAAGCAGAGGCCACAGGCCACCTTGGGGGAGCTCGAGTTGGGGGTTCCTGGGCTAACAGGGACGGGAGACGGGGTGGCTGCGAGGGACACAGCTCTCAAGGGTCTCTCTGTAAAGGGAGTGGTGAAGTGGGGTGATGACCAGTGCGGCATGGGGTCCAGGGGTTCCAGGTGTGGATGGGAGCTATGACAGCAGAGGACCCCATGAGAGGGAGGCGGCATGATGGGGGGCACCACAGAGGCAACGGACAGAGTCCAGGGCCCAGGGGACGGTCACAGTGTCACAGAAGGGAGCCAGGCCCGTTGGGTGCATCTCCCCTTCACCCTTGGCATTGAAGCTGTGCAGGGGGACAAAAGGCACCAGATGTGAGGAATGATGAGAAGTCAGGGGCCGAGGACAGGGCCACATTGCAGATACCAGGAGCCCAGGGCCAGGAAGGTCAGAGGTGGCCCACTTGGTGTGGGATGAGAGAGGGGCTGTGACCCAAAGAGGTCCACAACAGGAGGCACCGATGCCCTCCCTGAGCCCCCCTCTCTGGCCTCGTCCAGTTCCTGGATTCACTACCAAGCTAATTCCACCTCAGGGGCTTTGCAAAAGCTGGCCCCGGGGTCTGGAATTCCCTTTCTCCAGATCGTTGCATGGCTGCCTCCTTCTGGGCCTTCAGATGGAAGCCAAATTGTCACCTCAGGAAAGGGCTTCCCTGACTGCCCACCCGAAATCTGCCCCCAGCCTCTCCGTCCCAGAACTGTCCTCATCTGTCCACATGTCATCGTCAGCCTCCTCCTTCTAGAAGGTGCTGCCCATCAATACCACATGTGCACTCACCTTCCTGCCGTGAGTGTCCCTGCGGGAGGGCTTGCTCACCTCCCTAGAACCTGGAGATGTGCCCTTCACTCAGACAAAACCCCCGCAGCCATGCAGGGGCATGGCTCACCATCTCCTCGAGCACCTACTGTGCCCCGGGCATCCCTCTGACTGCGCACACCTCATCTCATCAAGCACCTACTGTGTGCCGGACCCCCTCTGACTGCGCACACCTCATCTCATCAAGCACCTACTGTGTGCCGGGCCTCCTCTGACTGCGCACACCTCATCTCATCAAGCACCTACTGTGTGCCGGACCCCCTCTGACTGTGCACACCTCATTTCATCGAGCACCTACTGTGCGCCGGACCCCCTCTGACTGGGCACACCTCGTCTCCTCAACTCCTGCCAGGCCCCTCGTGGCGGGCAGGGTCACCCCAATCTTAAAGAGGAGGAGATGGTACAGAGGAGGGTCTGGCTCCCCTCGCAGCGCCCGGCCACGCTTGTCCACGCTTGCAGCCTGGGGCGGTCAACGCAGAGCCTCGTGGACAGCTCCCTCGGGCCCACCCTGGACACCAGCCTAGAAGGGAAGAGGAGCTCGCCAACCAGAATCCCGGGTCGCAGGGCCAAGTGCGGAGGACACTGGCTCCCAGCTGAGCAGAGGCAACGGCAGGGGTTACTTCGGGCTAAATAAATAAGAGAGCCAGGCAGGAAGAGAGCAGAGGACACAGCACGTCAGTTAGCCAGTCTGTGAGCCGGCCCTGCAGGGAGCCTGGGAGTGCCGGGGGCTGGCTGCTGCTGAGGGTGGGCGCTGCTGGCCCGGGGGCAGGTGGGGGCTGCTGGCCAGAGGGGACTGCTGGCCTGTTTGGCCGAGGAGCCTGGGGAGAGCTGCAGCCTAGCCACAAGCCCCTCCTCCTCCGTCAGACCCGAAGATCAAAGCCTGGGCAGTGTCGGTCCCCATCTCAAGGAGCGGCCCTCAGGGCTGGCCCAGTGGCATAGCAGTTAAGTTCGCACACCCCGCTTCAGCGGCCCGGGGTTCACCGGTTCAGATCCTGGGGCAGACCTACGCACCACTTGTCAAGCCACACTGTGGCGGTGTCCCACATATAAAATAGAGAAAGATGGGCACAGATGTTAACTTAGGGCCAGTCTTCCTCAAAAAAAAAAAAGTGCAGTCTTAGGCTGGGGCTGGGGGCCATGTCTGCCTCCCAACAGGCCTGGGGCACAGTGAGCCTGGGGGGCCCTGGCAGGAAGGATGCTTGTCCCACTCACGCGGCACTGAGGACTCCGCTGCACTCTCAGCCTGGGCCCAGGTGGACACAGAGCCCACGTGGGCAACACCTGTGGCTCGCAGTGGCGCCCCATCCCACCACCCAGGGTCAGGCCTCCCTCTCCGGACTCCTGGAGCCCCTCCTCCCTGCCCGCACTTGGCAGGAAGCCGCTGGTTGTGCCCCCTCCGGCCAGGAGCAGGGACTCAACAGTGGGCCCTGCCCGGGGCTCAGGGAGGCACGGGGGGTGGGGGAGAGAGGGGTGCAGGCAGAGGGAGCAGCGCGCGCAGACCGACGCAGACCCCGAGGGTGAGGGTCGGGGTGCTGCAGGGGCGGCGCTGCGAGCATGTGGTTGGGAGGGCTGGCCCCCCGCAGAGCCTTCCCGGCCTCCACATTTCCTTCTGGGCCCGACGGAGAGGTTGATGGTGCATTTTAAGCCCGAAATGAGTCCAGATTCTCAGGTCTATGAGCCCCTGGAATCGTGTGTGTGCACGCACCATACTTGCATCTTTCTGGAGACAGAACGGGCTTCTGTCAGAATTTAAAAGGCCCATGATCTCTCCCCAGCAAGAATCTTCCTGTTTTGGAGGCTGGCCCCTTGGCGCAGCGGTTAAGTTTACACGTTCCATTTCGCCAGCCTGGGGTTCAGATTCCGGGTGCAGACACGGCACCGCTTGTCAAGCCATGCTGTGGTAGGTGTCCCACATATAAAGTAGAGAAAGATGGGAACGATGTTAGCTCAGGGGCAATCTTCCTCAGCAAAAAGAGGAGGGTTGGAGGCAGATGTTAGCTCAGGGCTAATCTTCCTCAAAAAAAAAAAAACTTCCCATTTCACAAGTGCGGGAGCAGCTTCTCCAAGGTCGACAGAGAGGGGCCCAAATCCAGTGCTGACCCCCAGGGAGGGGCTGCTTCACCTGGGAGGGACCCAGCTCCCCGTGGGTGGGGCGGAGAGGTCAGGGGTCGGGCACAGGAATAAAACAGCAACTGCTTGCTCTCCCCAGCCCCATGCAGCTTTCACGACATCCCCATTTCACGGATGCGGAAACCAAGGCTTGGAGAGTGCAGTGGGATGAGTGGTGGCCCCAAAAAGACACGTCCCCTAGAATCCGGGAATGTGATCTTATTGGGACAAAGAGTCTTTGGAGATGTAATTAAGCTAAGGTTCTCAAGATGAGATCATCCTGGATTAGGGTGGGCCTTAAATCCAATGACAAGTGTCCTTATAAGAAACACACAGAGAAGAGACACAGGGAGAAGAGAGGCAGAGACTGGAGCGATGCGGCCACAAGCCCAGGAGTACTGGGGTCCCCAGGAGCGGGGAGAGGCAGGAGGGCTCCCCCGTGATGCCTCCAGAGGGAGCTGGGCCCTCCTGACAGCCTGATCCTGGACTTCGGGCCTCGGCCGCTGGCAGAGAAGAGATCCCTGTTGTTTTCAGCCGTCCAGTCTGGGGTCCCTCGTTACAGCAGCCACAGGGACCTCACGCGGAGCATCACCTGCTCCAGGGACAGGCAGGGATTCAGCCTGAGTCTGAGCTGCAGACGACCCCGCCCCGTGGATAGAGAGCAGACCGGCCCCTTCCTGCCTTTCTTTTAAGTTCCAGCCGCGCCCACCCCCAGCCCCAGTGTCTGGGCCGCAGGAGGTGCCCGGTCCACTCCGCCTTTGCCGTGTACCCAGGGGCCGGCGTGGCCCTTCTCCCCTCTGCGGGCAGCGGCTGAGCGTGAAGCGGCAGGGAGCTGGGGAAGCAATCAGGCCCAGGCTCAGCAGGGCCGGAAATAGCAGAGGCTGCCGGGGCCTTGGGCCACACCAGGGTCACGGGGTCAGGGGCAGGGCACTGGGGGAGCCTGAACGGGCTGGCCGGCAGCACCCAGGCCTCCTCCTGTGCCCACCCCCCCAACCCTGTCCCCATGAGACCTTCTCAGCCACGCCTGCCTCAGGGCAGTGCCCCCGCTGTCCACAGAGAGTCCAGGCCGGGGCCCAGGCTCGCGACCTGGAAGATGACCCCCACCCCCATCTGCCGTGACCCCACCCTGCGCCTGCTTCCTCTCCTGAAGCAGGAGACCACCCCCTGCCCGTGGCTCCAGGGAAGCCCGAGCCAGCACAGAGCTGGCCCCAGGAGTGGACGCTGCTGCCTCTCGACACCAGCACGGTCGGAGGGAGACAAGCGAAGCAAGGCAGTGGGACACACCAGTGACCTCTGGCCTCCCTCACCCAGGGTGGCCCTAGGGAGGTGCCTCCTGCTCAGTGGTCCCCAGGCTCCCTCATGGCCCCCTCCAGGCCTGGCACAGGGTGGTCCACGTCTGGGCCACTGGAGTCCGGCTTGCGTACCCACAGCTGCACCCCCAAATCTCTGACACACACTGCACTTCTCGCTGCTCCCAGGGCAGCATCGGCCAGGCCGGGCCGGCGGGGTCGGCTGGGGAGGTCAGGCTGCTTGGAGAGGGCTGGGGGCTGCACCCCTCGAGGAGACGCACGGGTGGAGCACGCTCTGGCCTCCTGAACCGCAGCACCCGGGCCCTGGACAAGATGGATGGGCAGGGCAGGGGCTGCTGGACACCTGGAGGGGCGTCACGGTGCTGCATCCACCCCTCCCAATGCAGGCCACCCCCGCATCCCACCTGGACAACCACAGCAACACACTGGGCCCCCTCCTCCGTGCTGCCCATCTTTGCCCTGTGGACTCTGATCCTATCGCCTGCCCCCTCCCCCACTCCCTCCCCCCGCTCACCTCTGCAGCCTCCCAGACCCCCACCAGTCTTGCAGCCTCCAGGCCTTCCTATGCTTCTCTCCTTCCTTCCAGTCCTGGGAGAGTGCTGCTCTTTCTTGTCCCAGGGCCTTTGCACAGGCTGTGTCTTCTTCCCAGAGCCCTCTCCTTCCCCTCTTTCCCAGGCAAACTCGGCCTCCAGGCCTTGTCCTTTCCTGCCCACCTCCAGAAGAGTTCCCTCGGCCCCTGGAACTCCCAGAATCTAATCCAGGAATCATTTCTTCACCGTCAGCTTCTCTCGGGGCCTGAAGCTCCAAGAGGGTAGAGCCATGTGCCTTCTGGGGATGGCCAGATCCCAGAAACACTGTGTGCCAGCACCTGGTTCTGGCCTGTGCACAGTAGGCACTCAGAAGGTGGGGGCGACTTTGACGGGGCCCACCTGGGAGGGGGGCAGAGAGCCACGCCTCCCACTTCCTCCTGGCTCAGCCACGCTCTGTCCAGCAACGTTTTTGAAACTAAATTCTTTCCAGTCACATTTTTAAGGGTGAGTTTTGGTGCCATGAAAGGGTCTGTAAAGGCTTCATCGTTTGAGTCCCCTGCCAGCCCTGCCAAACTGGGCCCATCAGGGCCAAGAGCTGGGGGGCTGTACTCCCCACCAGGCCCCAAGTGGGGCGAGCTGCTGGGAGACGGGCAAGGAGAATGAGGCAAACACTGGTGTGGCCATTATTCACAACAGGCTATTTGGGTGCTTTTAACGGGACTGGGGACACCCGGTTCCTCCTCCAGCAGGAGGGCCTCCCAAGTCCAGCTGGAAGGACCAGCATCCATGGCCCCGGGTGCCATCCCTGTAGCCTTCTGGGAACAGCCCGAACATGCAGGCAGGGACCATGGGGCGGTTTATCCCGGTGCCACTCCTCACTGGCTATGTGGCCCTTGGTGGGCCGTGTGTGCCCGTGTCCCTCTGCGGGACGTGTGTGGACTGTGTGTAGACGAACGGGGCAGAGCACCCAGCACAGGGCCCGGACACAGTGCGGGCCATGCCGGGCGTCCTCCTGCTAGACAGTCTGTCCCCGGAATGCCTTGTTCAGTCATCTGTCTCCCCCTCCTGGCACCCCGAGGACCGAGGCCCAGAGGACCGCACAGCGATGCAGGTAACACAGACCACGAACCCCGCTCATCGCCCTCATCAGGCCCTGCCTGGCTCTCCGGGCAGCGCTCCTGGAAGGTGGGGGGATGGCAGGCCCTCCCCTGCCCCAGCCCACATCCACAAACATCTAAATGAGAAGACAAAAGAAGCAGAACCCCGTGCCAGGCTGCCACCAGGGCCGATAAACAGAGCCAGACGTGGGGGCAGCCTGAGAAGGTCCTGGAACAGCCAGGGATGACCTGTGTCTGCGTCCTGCCTGGTCCCGCAGGCCCCAGGCTCCCTCCCTCCCTCGGGCCCTCGGGACTCTGGCTGGGAGCCCGCCCGGGATGTTTATATCCCGGAGGATGGGGAGCCCCCGAGACGGATCCACACAGCGCTTCCGCTCCCTCGGGGCCGTGGGGGCCAGGGCAGAACCGGAGCGGCCCGGAGGCCGGCCGGTCACGCAAGAAGGCCTCCGGTCAAACGGCAACCCTGGGAACACTCCGTCCCCACCTCCCTCCGCACGTCCAGGGTCAGCGGTCACTTTATAAATAGCGGCCCCTGAGGAGAGGCCTCACCCCCTGCAGGCTCTGCCGAGTGACCTGGGGGGTGTCCCTTGGAGGGATGCGCGGAGCACCCGGGGTGACGGCCGGGGACACCGCCAGAGGCTCCGCGGACTCTGCAGAGGAAAAGGAAGCAGGTTCCACAGATGGCATTTTCTCCCTCCGGCCGGCAGCTGGGAGACGCCCCAACAATTTCATCACAGCTCAGGGGGCCAAGGAGAAATGGCACCGACTTTCTACTTCGACAGAGCACCATGCCTTGGCCCCAGAAACCTGGACGGAGAGGGAAAGGTGTCTGCGCCACAAGGAATAACCCGTCTTAAAGCATCAGGGCCCCTTAATACACAGAGAAAAATCTGGAAAGTTACTCACCCAAAGGCCTTATCTAGACCCCCCCTCCCTCCCCTGGACCCCAAACCTCTTGACAGAGTCATCTGCTGCCGGGAACCACTGTAGAGACTTTGAGACAGGCAAAGAAGGTTGCTAGGAGTCCCCTCTAGGGCACCCCTCCAGGTCACGTCAAAGCTCTCCCGCTACTGGGTATTTATCCAAAGAACTTGAAATCAACAATTCAAAGAGATCTATGCACCCCTGTGTTCATGGCAGCATTACTCACTGCAGCCAAGACGTGGAAGCAACCCAAGCGTCCATCCACTGAGGACTGGGTAAAGAAGATGTGGTGTATACATACAATGGAATACTACTCAGCCATAAAAAAGACAAAAATCATCCCATTTGCAACAACACAGATGGACCTTGAGGATATTGTTAAGCAAAATAAGTCAAACAGAGAAAGACAAACCCCGCATGATTTCACTCATATGTGGAAGATAAACTAACACATGGACAAAGAGAACAGATTAGTGGTTACCAGAGGGGAAGCGGGGGTGGGTGACAGGGACAAAGGGCACATAAGTATGGTGATGGACAAAAATCAGATGACGGGGGGTGAGCACAACGAAGTGTATTCAGAAACTGATAAACAATATACACCTGAAATTACACAATGTCATAAACCATCACGACCTCAATAAAATTACTTGGGGAAAAAAAAGGCTATCTTACAACTCTGCAAATTAGAGGAAACAGGAAGCTGGTAACAATGCCGATGACCCTGGTCTGCAGAAACGCAAGAAGTGTGCCCTCGAAAGGCTTGGCGGTCAGATGGGGGCGACCCCGCTCCGTGTGGTTCTAAACGCACGTGTCATGAGCAGGAATTCCGCACAGGAC
This sequence comes from Equus asinus, assembly GCF_041296235.1. NCBI lineage: Eukaryota > Metazoa > Chordata > Mammalia > Perissodactyla > Equidae > Equus > Equus asinus. Next base: position 12,824,495 of record NC_091799.1, read on the forward strand.
AGACAAATTGACCTCTGCAAGAACTAACGCCGGGAGAGGGGTCCAGGCTACACTTGGATGGCGACTTTGCATGTGGGGAACACCAGGAACCCCACAAGTCTGCACCTCCCTGCACGGCCAGCAGCCCGCGGCAGCTCCCAGCATCTCCCGGTGCCTCTGGGGCCCGAGAGCCTGGGCTCCAGACCCCACCACCTGCCACTCCCGGGGCATTGCCGGCTGGAGTCCTGTGATGTCGGGGTCCAGCTCCTTTACCTGGAAACAGGACAAAAACAGCCAGCCTCCACTGAGCCCCCCGTGAGCCAAGCCCTGAGCTTCAGTCCCATCGGGGGAGGAAACTGAGGCACAGGGAGGTTAAGCGACTCACCCAGGGCCAGAGAAGCCAGACTCTGAGCTCGCCCCAGGGTCTGAGGCTTGCGGGGCGCCAGGCGCAGGGCCTGGAGCCAGGCTGGTTCCTCGGGGCCCCTCCCGGGACCCTGAGAGGTGAGGCCCCGCCCCCTGGTGGAGGCTCCTGGAATCGCCCCGCGTGGACCCAGGAGGCCTGGGTTCCCCACTGCGGAGCCTTGCAGCCGCGGAGGAGCGGCTGGCTGGGGCGGACGCCCAAGTCTCAGGGCACCCCCTCCCACAGAGAGCAAAGCGCAGGGGAGGGCCAGGAACCCCCGGCCACTCCAGGGCCAACAGGATGGGCTGAAGGACAGGGGCACCCACAGGCCGGGCCTGCCGACTCCAGAAGCCCCGGTCTGCGTGGGAGCCATTAGACGTGGCCGTGAAGCTGAACTTCTGGGCCCCCACAGTCACTCAGAAAGGCTTGTGATGGCCCCAGGGGGGTCCTGGATCCCCGCGGCCTTCCCCTCCTAAAGGCAATGAGTCCACAGGGCCTGTCGCTGACCCTGGGAATGTCCCTGCTCTCCCCTCCCAGCTGGGCCCCTGGAAAGGCCGTGGGGGCCGGCTGGCCAGCAGGCAGAGATCTGGAAGCCAGAGGTGAGCTGGGCAGGGGGGTGGGAGGGATGAGGGGGAGTGAAGCCGCCCCACCCCCATCCCCACTCCACTCCACCCCACCCACGCATGCTCCCAGTAAGACGTCTCCAAGACAGTCCCCGAATTCCACCACCAAAACCCTCATTCTGCGGAACTGTGCTGGGGTGGGAGGAGTGCTTCCGTCGTGCTCCTGTCTCTGGCTCTGCCCTTCCCTGCGGGTACCAAGGACTCAGTTGTGAAGGAGCGGGCAGCCCCGGGGCCATCCGTGCAGCTGGGTTTCTGGGGAGGGAAAATGGCTCCATTTGGAGGCCCAACCTGGCCTCAGACCTCCCTCCAGCTGCCTGAGTCCTGACTCTGACACTTCTCCAGATCCAGGGCAGAGATGTCGCCAGAGGTCTGGAAAACCCAAGCTCTCTCCAGCCGCTCGTACCTGGAGATGAGCCCTGGATTCGGGGCTGAAGCAGGCTTTCTGCTCTGAATAATCTTGGTCTCTGCCTGAACCCGTCCATTCAGTGCAGGTTTGTTGAGTGCTTCCTGGGCCTGGCAGGGACATGGACCGCCGGACTGGAGCGGGTCTGGGTCTGCAGAAGGGCCTTCCCAAAGCTCTGTGCCTGCAAATCCAGCAGCTGCCACCAGGGGGTACCCCAGCGAGAGTACCAGCTGGTCTGGATTAACCCAAGGAACTGGGCTGCCCTTCCACATCCCTCCCCCATCTCTGCCCTTCCTCCCCTTCTTCCTCCCCTGGGCCCTCGTTTCTCCCTCCTGCAGACTTCCAGCCCACCAGCCCATTAGCCAAGACAGATGCCTAAAGGACCCTCACCCCCTGGGGTCATTTCCACCGGCTCTATGGCCCAACAATAGACTCTGCTTTCAAAAAGGGGGTGGATTTTTCAAATTTTTCAAAAAGAGGATTCTGCAATTTTGTTTAACACAGAATTTCCCAAACGAGTTTCTCCTCTTTTCTCCGTAGGGCATCTCAAGGGACGACTTGAGTCGTCCAGGGGAGCACACTTCGGGAAATGCTGCTTCGTGGGCAAACGACAAAAGTCCCTCCTCCCTGTTACCAAGGTTGCCAAATTTAGCAAATAAAGATTCAGGGCTGGCCCACTGGCGCAGCGGTTAAGTTCCCACGTTCCACTTCTCAGCAGCCCAGGGTTCACCAGTTTAGATCCCGGGTGTGGACATGGCACCGCTTGGCAAAAGCCATGCTGTGGTAGGCGTCCCACATATAAAGTAAAGGAAGATGGGCATGGATATTAGCTCAGGGCCAGTCTTCCTCAGCAAAAAAAAAAAAGTGGAGGATTGGCAGTTGTTAGCTCAGGGCTAATCTTCCTCAAAAAAAAAAAATTCAAGACAGTTAAATGTGAATTCCAAGTAAACACAGAATAAGTTTGAGCATCTGTGTCCTATAAAGTATTCGGGACCTACACTTTTTCGTGTTTGCTGTTTATCTGAGATTCCAGTTGAACTGGGCATCCCACGCTGGATCCAGCAACTCCACCATGAAACTTGAGGGGAAAGCTGACTTGGGCTGGGGCTCACCCGGGCTGCAAGGGAACCGCCCCACTACTGCCAGCATCTGGGAGCAGGGGGCTGGTCCTCACCCCAACCACTCCAGCAACAATTTGCCTGATGCCCTTGGGCAAGACCCTTCCCGCCTCAGCTTCTGCATTTGCCAAATGGGCAGGTCAGCGTGGAGATCGCACCTTCTCTTACTTCTGGAACTTTCTCTGGCTGTAGCCCCTGATTTCATGCAGGAGCCTTTGGGGACACCCCTGGGGATGGAGACTCAGGGTCCAGGGAACTCAGGGGGAGCCAGGGAGTCCCGCTGTAGGCGATCACTCTGCCTGCCTGGCCAGCCTCCTGCCCAGGGAGCGAGGCACACAGCTGACTCTTCCTCTGGCCCAGAGCAACTTGCTAGCGGAGGAGGATTTCCCTGCCATCTTGCTACTTGGGATGGATGTGAGAACGTGCCAGAACCAGGGCTGAAGGCATGGGTCTCACGGCAATAATACCAATCCTGACCACGCATTCATTCAACAGACACTTGGAGACGCACTGCATGCAGGCACTGGGCTCACCCCTAGGTGTGACGGTGAACGGGCCGAAGGCGTCTTCCGGTGTTCGCATCCAGAAGACCCAGCAGATGCCCAGAAAAGCAACCTCAGTAAATGCAGCCTCCAAACCCAGGTCAGCTGCTGCGCACCAGTTCTGCACCAAGCCCAGGGAGGAGCTGCTGCCTCCCGGGTCCTTCCCACCTGGTCCTCCGGACCCTGCGAGGCCACCCTGGCCTTATTCTACGGCCCGCTCCCACACCTTGCGTCATTACTGCGAAGTCCTCTGGAAGAGATGCAGTCGTCCACACTGCACCCAGAGCAGCGACAGGCTGACAAGATTGTGGGGGGCAGGAGGGGGAAAGGCATCACGAATGCAGATTCCTGGGCCTGGCCAGACCCCAGATGCAGGCTCTGGGGGTGGCCCAGGAATCTGCATTTTAACCCCAGGTGGTTCGGACTCCCCCTGAAGCTTGAGAGGCCTGGTCTGAGGTTCCTGAGGAGCCAGCTGCCCTTCTTCCCAAGCCCACAGGGACCAGGAGCTTGCAGACCCAAGGGAAAGGCGAGGCCCCACATGACCAGGCCATGGGCAGGAGGAGACATCACTGGGACCCAAGCCACTTCAGATGGAGCCCCCCATGTGCCCAGACCCGAGGGGCCCAGTAGGTCCGGGCACACAGTCCGGGCCTTGGCACACAGTAGGTGCCCGGTAAGGACAGCAGCTCCCTCTGTGTCACAGCCTCACCCCTGCCCTGCAGCACCTCTCCTCGCAGGCATCCAGGCCAGGCAAGGGGTGAGGGCAGGGACCACAGAAGCTGAGAGTGCAAAACAAACAGGTTTCCCTGAACGTCAAGGGCACTGCGATCCCAAAAATGAGGCCAGGTTTGGAGATTTGGCCCACGGCCCTTCGGGTAAAAGATGGCAGAGTTCTGGGTCTAGAATGGAAAATGCTAAGGCCAGGGGCGTCTGTGGACCAGAGCTGTGGGAAGTCGCCTGGCACAGCTCTGCCCCAGCTCGCCCTGAGTGAGGGATCACAGCCCCCGAATGTCTGAGACCACGGAGGCCCCGGCCTGCTGGGAGCGCGCAGGCACGTGGACAGCGCCCTGACTGCCGGCAAGGCCGATGCCCCGTGGAGCGGGCTCAGCAACAAAGCCGGCCCTGTTCCGCGGTCCCCACTGCACAGTGACACCCAAGCCTCACGCTGCACCTGGGAGGGCGCGCGCAGGGCAGGAAGGGGACCCGCTCAGGCCAGCTGATGCTGCCGCCTCCCCCAGGCGCCTGGACCGAGTCCCGACCTCCATACCCGCCTGTCCCCTGGTCACGCCCCGCTCTTCTCTCCCACACCTGCTCTGCACAGGTGCGGGTTAGCTCTCTACCTGTAACTCAAGGGCTCAGCCCCAAACTTCTCAAAAGAGGACGGATGCAGGCGAAGCTGGCCTCCTGTAGGCAGCGCCCACTCCTGCCCTCCCGCTCCTGGCTGGACCCATCGGCCACCCTCTCTGTCCACTGCCTTTCTGTGCTCTCTGCACACACATACACGTGTGTGGACACACAGGCGTATATGGATACTCTGAACACGCAGGTGTGTCTGCACGCGTATTCAGGAGCACGAGTGCACGCATACATGCACGCATCGCATACACGCGCACACACACGTCTTCGCAGCAGCGGCGCCCCGGCCGGGGCCCCGCGTGGTTGAGCAGAGGGCCGCCCCGGCTCGCATCCGCCGACCCGCAACGTGGGTCACGCCGGGGACACCCGCGCCCGCAGCCGTGGGGAGGCGCTGCGTCACCGCCGTGCCCGGGCCGGGCTAGGCTCGGGGCCGCGGGGCGTGCGGGAAAGACAGGCGGGAGCTGCCTCAATCCACTGTCTACACTGCAGGGACTGCCAGCCCCCGAAACATCGATTTAAATCTTAAAACCCCGAGGAAAAGGCGGAAGGGAGAGGCAGAAGCCGACTCCTCGGAGACTAAGGCCCGCGCTGGGGCTCGAACCCCTGGCCCATAGACGGCATACCCGCCCCCCACCAGGGTCGGAGCATGCGCAGAAGCCGAGCGGAGCGAGCGCAAGCATGCGCAGAACACGCGTGGAGCGGGCTCGGAGCATGCGCGGGTCGGCCCCACGCGCCCCAGGGCCCCCAGCACCCAGAGTTCCACGCGCAGGGCCGCGTCCGGAAGTCCGTGGAGCGAATCTTCCTTCCTCGTCCTCTGATTCGCTGCCAACCACTTCCATTTCCGCAGAAAGTTCCCAGCCGTTTCCCGACCGCCCGTGAGGCGCGTCGCCGGAGGAAGTGCGCGCCGACCCTGTTTTGTTTCCGGGGGAATCTAGTTTTCCGAAGGACGCTCGGGACTTCCGGGTGTTCTTTTCAGCCTCTGATTGGCTGGTTTTATGAATATATTAGAGCATTGAAAAGATAGGTTTTTCCCGCGCAGTGAAATGAATCCCGCGATTCCCCCTGGGTGCTGCGGCTCCCGTGGACGCGGCCACTCTCCCGCGTGCGTCTGAGGAATGAGCGCGAAGTCGCCGTAAGCGAAAGGCGGCGCGCGCGCGGGCCCTTAAATGGCGCGCGGGCGGGGGAAGAGACGTGTTGTATGAAAGGAGAGAAGGTTAGCACTCCCCTTGACAAGGATGGAAGAGGCCCTCGGGCCTGACAACACGCATACGGTTAAGGCATTGCCACCTACTTCGTGGCATCTAACCACTGTTTTTTTTTTTTTTTCCCCCCTTCCGGTGGGTGTGTGACTACGTACAGGACTGACACACGACCGCGACACACGTGGGTGCATATACACGGGTGTGTATGCAAGTGAGTATGTGGTACATTATACAGGGGCGTGTGACACATGGGTGCACATGCACGGGTGTCTAGATACACGGTGCGTGATGCAGGTGGGTGTATACTTGTGATTATGTACGGGTGTGTATGACATGTGCGTGCATATACACGGGTGTGTGCAGGTGAGTATGTGGTACGTGATTATATACAGGGGTGTGTAACACGTGGGTGCGTATACACGAGTTCGTGCAGAGGTATGCAGGTGTGATACACTCGTGTGCAGTGTGCACAGACACACATGCGACAGTACCTTGGCTGTTCTTTGAGCCGCCTGGCATTTTTCATGATCAAGAGTCTCTCCACACCGGGGCAGGTGTGCCTTCATCTGCTCATTGGCTGGGCAGGCAGTGGGTGCAGGGTTGGCGAAGGGACCCCCAGGAGGCCAGTTGGCCTACTCTACTGCGGGGCGGGCCAGGCGGGGCAGCCCAAAGGCAGGCAGACCAGATCCCGCGGGCAGCTTAAGAACTTTCCCGCTGGTCTGAAGCATCAGAGGCGTAAAGGGTTCCATCTGCTCCTCTTCAGCATCCCAGACATTCCAGACCGCTTTAAAAACCCAAAGACTTTCCGTTCAACTCACTTCGACTGTGCCCCCGAGGCTCCCACTCTACCATTCCAGAACCTCAGCCGACAAGTCGCCAGAGACGACCTCTGTGGGGTGGGCAGAGCAGGCAGCAGGCAGGGGGCTAGCATCACATCAAGGGGTCGAGGGGGCGCAGACGAAGATGCCGTCTGAGTCAGACCCAGAGGTGAGGGATCGGCCACGTGGACATCTGGGAGAACATTCCAGACACAGGAGGAGGCAAGTGCAAAGGGGCTGAGGCCGATGCCATGCCACCAGTGTGGCCCAGAGTGGGGAGGGAGGGGTGGGGGTCAGAAGACAAGTCACTGGGCCGACGGGGACATTTGCAAGGACTTGACCTTCAGCTCCCAGTGAGGGGGGACAGGATTTCCCACCAGGGAGGGCCAGGCCGGGTGGGCTTCCACAGCATCCCCCTGGCCGCCAGGCCTACCGCACTCCAGCTCTCAGTGCCAGCTCAGAGGGAACAAGGAGACGGGAGGATGGTCAACAGCTCCTCAGAGACGCCCCAGCAAACCCAGATCGGGGGAGCCCACAGGACAGACGACTCGGTTCCCACAGACACACGGTGAGGGAAACGGGGGCTTGGAGATTACAAAGGCCTGGGGCCAACCAGCCAGACGCAGGTGGGGGCCTTGCTGGGGCCCCAGTCCAAACCGACCGTGTGCACACATGCATACATACGTGCACATGTGTGCACAGGTACACTTGTTCAAAGACACAGACAACTGGGGGAATCTGGACGTCAGATGTTTGATTCTAAGAGTATTTTAGGTGTGGAAATGGTATTGTGGTAGCGCTTTTGGAGAAGCGTCTATTAGAGATACTGTGTGTTCACTTCTTGAATAATAAAATGACTGATTTATACTAAAATAACCGGGGAGGGGCATATGAAATAAGATGTTAGAAGTTTTTGAAGTTGGATGATAGGGACACGAGGGTTTTCTCCACTTTCTGTTTGAGATTTTCCATAATGGAAAGTTTCTGTTTTTAACGAACATGCCAGAAGATACTAATGAGTGGTAGGAGGAATGTGGGTGACTCCCTGTCTCTGCCTCTTTGTTTTACCTCACCGACGACTAGCACAAATGCATGACCGGACTCCCTGCCAGCGCACGCTGGCCTCCGGGGCAGTGCGACCCCTGAGCTGTCAAAGGCCACGGGAGATGCTCCCCTCAAGGTAACAGCTACACGTTAAGGAAGGTAAAAAATTCTTACGGGACAGTTACAAGACATGAAAATCTTTATTTTCAAAAAGAGAATGTACCTTTACACAAATCTACAACAGAGAATTCAAATATAGAAAAAATAAACTCTATTCAAGGACTCGGCTCGGCACACACGGCGCCCCGTCCCGGGCGAGCTGTAACCCTGAACCAACGCGCTGCCAGCCCCTCGGCAGCCGTGAGCGGAGCCGGGCCAGCCCTGACGCCGGCACGTGGCACGGCGTTTTCCACCGATGCGCTGCACCACGGCCCCGGCCCGAGTGTTAGCGCTTCTAGAACGGAGACCCCACTGGTACGTCTGCTTCCACAGGAGGGGCCGGGCTGCAGGAGGCTCCTTCCCACATGCCTTTCTAACTGTCATACTCCCCGTGAGCCGCGGGCAGCCCCCGCTTCCTCCGCCGGCCCCGTCCACCTGAAGGCCGCACAGGATTCGTCCCCTGGCTCGGCACTGTCCAGATGCCCAGCACCCGGGACCCCCGGAAGGCAGCAAGGGCTGAGCTCCAGGCTGGGCCTCAGACTACAGCCACGTGCTACCTGCAAAGCCAGAGCCGTGCCTGCTCGGCAGCAGGCAGGCAACACACCTACTCCACCACAAAGGTCTCGGTGCTGGCAGATCGGGCTTGAACCCCAGGTGGCCCTCCTGCACGGAGGGGTCCCCGGGGCCTGGCAGCAGTCTAGCCCCACCCCCGCGCCCCCCTCGGAGGCCACACTGCTGAAGAGGCCCCTCTTGCAGCAGGCAGGGCTGGCCGGGTGGGCAGGGCTAGCCAGGTGGGCAGGGCCAGGGGACGACACCCACGTCCCAGACCCTCCAAAGGCTCCAAGAAGCCGCCAGCCCTGAGGTCGGCAACGGGGACGGGCACCAGCCTGTGCCCCTCAGACCGGAGCCCACCACCGGGGGCCCTCCCGCACCCCAGCCTTCACGGGCACAGGAAACAGCTGTCTGCAACATGGCGCAGGACACTCCAGGGCCGCTGGCTCCTTTTCAGCTAAGAACGTCCACCTTGTTCCCCTAGAGTCACCTCCTGGCCCGCAGGTACACACCGTGACCCACGGGGTCTTGTCCTCCTTGGGCTCCGGGCCTCTTGGCACAAGGCGGGAGGCAGACCATCATTCCGAGAATCTGTCTGAGAAAAAGCCTTTCAACCTGCTGCCAATTGTGAGACTTTCCATACAAATGCCAAGAACAGACAAGCTCTGCGTGAGCACCCAGTGGCCACGACTGTGCAAATCCCACCTTTATTACGGCCCGGCTGCTGCCGTGCAAACACCGCGACACAGACAGGAACTAGCGCGCGCCACCACCAGCCCTCAGAACAGGGGCTGCGGACTCCCACACGCGAGGGGCCTTTTACACGGAACCACCTTACAGACACACCAGGAAACACCACCGGCAAGAACTGGCGACAGTGGGAGCCACATTGCTAGAGCATCTACAGGCAGACAAGGGGCCCGACCACGGAGGCCGGTGGGAGAGGCCGTGTGGCCACTGGTCACAGCGCTTGCACTGGGGAATAAAATAGCAAAAAAGGTACAGAACGTTTACTGGAAAAAAACACGACTCATGATAAATTGAACTTCACCCTTTGTAATAGAAAATTAAAAATTCTTGTTGACTCAGTTTGAACACAATACAGACTAGGAACTCTCCTCCAGACAGTGTGAGAGGAATTGGCAAGAAATGTCACCAGCAACTTCTAGAACTTTCTGGTGGTCGACACTCCCCTCAGCCAAATCGTCTTCAGAGGCGGCTCAAATGCAGCCCCTCCCCGACCCCCAGGGCCCGGACCGAGGGGAGCCCTCTGAGACGCCTCCCGCTTGCCAATCTGCGCCGCCCTCCTGACAGTCCTCCATGGCTCCCGCGGCCTAGCAGTCGCTCTTCCAGAGCTTAATCGTCTTGTCGTTTTCCAGCGCGGCTGAGGCGATGATGTTCTCTGTCGGGTGGCACGCCGTCGAGATCACGACATCTGAAAACACAGCCAAGAAAGTTCTCTCCTGTCAGGGGCCCGCACCTCCATCCAGGGCTGCTGCCCTGCACAGCCTGCTGGCCTGGAGGGAGGACGAGGCCTCACCCCAGCGGCCGACACTGACACTCACAGCCTTTCACCGCAACAAGGGTTCAGGGCGACTAACAGTGGCAAGTACTGCGCTGCCCGCGTGTAGAGGGCACACGGAGCCCCGGGGACACAGCAGGACGGCAGGCTGACATGACAGGGGCATCTGGCCTGGGCTGCAAGGCCGCTCTGAGAGCATCGGTCTGTCCACACAGGGGACAGCAGCACACCCTTGCAGGCCAGCAGCGGGGTCTCCATGGAGCCACAGGAGGGGGAAGTGACCAGCGAGGTTCCCCAGCAAGGTACTGTGCGGTGCAGAGGCCGCGCCCATGGCATCAGTGGCAGGGGGTCTCACTGCGTCAACACCTCACCCTCTTACACCTGGACCCAGAGCCGACGCTCCCAGCATCTCCCACCACCGAGGGGCTGGCTCTGTCACTGTGAGGCAAGTCCATCCCCCAGGCAGGACTCAGATCTCATGAGCTGGCATCTGGGGTCAGCCAGGTTAATGCATTTACACCTTTTAAATAAACTGAACCCCAGAACTTCACCTCTTCCCCATGTGGCTTCAAGTAAGCACTGAAGGTCCCAGCCACACAGTAGGGGACGAGGAGCAAATGAGGCCCAGGGCTGCCTGCTCCGGGTGTTAAGCCAGGCGGGCAGAAAGAGGAGCAACCATGGGGGTGGAGCGCATTCCCAGGGTGGGGAGTTCCTTTTTCCCGGGGCTCTCTACCGACCACAGGAGATGAGCAGGGCAGGGGGGACACGAGCAGCCTCGAGGGCAGCCAGGGCAGGGGTGGGAGGCAGCCAGGCGTGGAGGAACAGGCCGTGGCAGCCCTCAGAGCTGAGAGGCGGCAGGGAGCCGGGCCTGCCGGAGACGGGGCCTCTGGAGGGGACGGCAGACAGCCCCCTGCCTGCATGAACAGAGGTTAAAGGCACCACCGGGCCCGGCCCGCTGGGAGCTCGGACAAACCACTCAGCAGCCGCTCCCACCCGGGCAGCAACCCCCAGGCCACCAGTGGGCCGAGGAAGAAGAGGCAGAAGAGGCGGCAAACACACTGTCGGTCTGTGTCCTTCCAGAAACCGGCTGCGTGAGCCAGCAGCACGCGACCACAGGACCCGAGCTCACCTGTGTGGCCCTGCAGCTTCTGTACAATCTCTTTTGTCTGAAGGTTCCAGATGTACACCAGGTTGTCTTCCGAGCCAGACACGATCCACTAGGTAGCGATGAGGAGGGGAGACGAGGTGAGGAAAGCCAGGTCAGAGCGGCTTCGTGTGGAAGGGATGGATGGACTTAGCGCCCCACTTGCACCCGCCCTCCCAGGAGCTGCCGTGTTGAAGGGAACACACTAAGCTTCGGCCCCTCTCCAGGAAGGCCGTGTCGTCTCGCCCACCTAAGGCCCGCTCTGCCCTCCCGCCCACCAACTCAGACACGCCAGAGGCCACGCAAGTCACCGGGGAGGCTTCCGGGACGTACAATGCCGTCCTAGTCACCATTTCCTAAGTTTTTGTGTCACACTTCGGCCGAATGTCATCACCTACTCTGGTCACACCCACCTGGATGGAGTGGCTAAGATGCTCGAGTGAAGATCCAGGCAGCAGGGGACGCACGCCCCTCACCGTTGGGGTGGAACGGCCTCGGGGGACCCCAACCCAGGAGGCACAGGCTCTGAGCGGCCAGTCCCTCGGGGGAAAGCTGTGGCCCGACTTAAAGGAAGCCGACCGGTCGTCACACCCCCACCGCGGAATCCTCGCTCCGTTAGGGAAGGGGCGGGTCAGAAGCAGACGTGAAAACATGTCCCATAACTGAGAGTCACCAAGACTTTGCGTGGTGTGACTGCATTTGGTTAAAACCCAGAAAGCTCTGACTAGTTCACTGGGCACAGACACGTCTCTAAGCAGAGAGCCGCCTGGAACGCGCGTCGCCTCTCGGGGAAGCTGGGCGGGCACTCACCTTCCCCCCAGTGACGGAGAAGTTAGCGAATATGCAGTACTTCTCGTTCTTGTGGCCGGTGTACGTCTTCAGGCACTGCAAAGGCGAGGAACAGCCTCTGTGCACAGGCACAACGTGCCTGCACCCGGACCGTCCCCGAGCTGAGTGCAGGCATCTTACAGCCAATTAAACTCAGTTCTCAAAGGCCCCTAAGAACTGACCGCACAAACCCAGGCGGTCAACGCTGTAACGTGAGCCTGGCCAGCTGCAAAACCCCGAGCCTTTAAGAAATCTGCACCAAATGAACTCGACGAAGACGGCTTTCTCCGTCCTCTCTCGCCTCAGCTCCCGGCTCCGCTCTACCGCCACCAAAGCCAGAGCCCAGGAGCTCCACCCGCCTGACCCGCCCAGCCACCCCAGCCAGAGCCCAGGAGCTCCGCCCGCCCGCCCGCCCAGCCGCCCCAGCCAGAGCCCAGGAGCTCCGCCCGACCCGCCCAGCCGCCCCAGGCTCACCTTCCCCTTGCTGTAGTCCCAGAGCTTCAGCGTGCTGGAAGGCAGAGAGAGCGGTGAGTCAACAGCACCTCCGAGCCTCTCCAGGGAGGGGTGTCTGCTGTCACTGCACACCCCACACTGCTGCGCCCACATCTGGAGCAAAACCAGGGGGCCGGAACGCCCTCACCCTCCCCAAGTGCGGGGGCCAAGCACAGCGGGGGCTCAGAGTCCACTCACTGATCTGAGGACACCCAAGAGCCCAGCATGAGAACCCCAAATGTTCGTGGTTCAAGGACAGACTGTTTTTTTTGTTGTTGAAGAAGATGCACCCTGAGCTAACACCTGTTGCTAATCTTCCTTTACTTCATACGTGGGTGGCTGCCACATCATGGCCGCCAATGAGTGGTATAGGTCCATGCCCAGAAACGGAACCCAGACCACTAGGCCACGGGGCCAGCCCCAAAGATGGATTCTTTTAAAGGAATCTGCTGGGTGATCCCTAAATCAATAGTGGTCACCTCATTCCCACTAGAAAGGAACGTGGGAAGTCTCAGTTCCAGAAATATCTAGAAGAGATCTCAGTGGCAACACTCCTTCCTCCTGCTTGGGCAGGAATTTTCTCCTCCCACAGGGGGCTGATGATGGAAAGGGCTGACCATGCAGCCCTCTGACAAGCTTGGGACCCAGGCGAGGCCCCAAAGGGCTGCCTGAAGCGGGCATGGGGAAGCCGAGCTCACACGAGCTCCCAGAGGAGTCCCCAGTCTGCGCAGTGAACTCTGCTCTGAAGTCTGCAGGGGGAAATCGAGGTGCCCAGGGCAGAACCAGAAAGCACCTGAGGCCACAGGAGGACGGGGGCAACGGCTGCCCTGGCCACACAGTCACCATGGAGAAAACTAGAAAATCTTCAGACCCAAGATCCGGCCCCCAGCAAAGACAGGGGCCCCCCCGTCCAACATGGTGTCTACATTCCGGCAGCCTAAACCCAGCAGGAGTCTGGATCGCGTACTGGGCATAAACATCTTTCAGGAAGTTTCCTACTGGCAGGAAATGGGTGTCCCAGCAGCTCAGCGAGGCAGCAGGACCCCCCATGGGAGGTAAGAGGGCTTACTTGTCCAAGGTGGCGGCCAGGATGTACTTGCCATTCGGAGAGAACTTCACAAAGGACACGGGAGGGTTGTCGTCATCTGCATTGGAAACAGAGATGGGCTGAGACACGGGGCGCTGGGGCCTCTTGCCCAAGGACGGAGGAGAGAACAGACCCCATCACCACGCAGGACTATCTGAGTGAGGCCACTGCCACCGGTGCCAACACCACCACCCTCAGACGGAGTCCCCAAGGACCCCGGACAGCTCCCTTCACCCGTCACGAGAGCTGGTTCTCCACGATGCTTCTCAAGCCCAGGGCTTCGTGGGCCCTTGACAGTGGCTCAGCGACGCCCCCCCAAATGACACAAGGGCTACGTTTAGGAGAAAAGGGCCTGCAGCCACTCACTCAGGCTGCCCGGCCTCCGCCAGCACGGGGTGTGTGAGAGACTCAGGACCGCCTCCCTCACATGAAACCAAGTTTGCAAATACCCAGCTGAACCGAGAAACTACTACCACTACGAGAAGAGTGACTGGGGTGAATAATCTCATGTTTTCTTGCTACCCAGTTACAGCAAAAGTTCCTAAGTTCTCTCTAGAAACAAACGTTATGACATGAGATTCCGGGTCTGAACACTTCCCCCGGCAGCCCTGGGAGTGCAGGTGAGAGCCGCCGTCGCGGCTAAGGAGAAAAGGAGCCGCACTCCCAGAAGGCACAGAGGTCACTCCGGGACGGTCCCAGGAGGCTCACATCGGGAGGAGCGCGCTTCCCTGGCCCGGGCGGGAAGGAGAGTCGGGTGGGCGTGCACCTCGGTGTGGGAGCAGGGGGCCAGTGTGTCACGAGCACCGGGGAGGGTGGCACCCCGCATTACCACCGCGAGGGACCTGGGCCTGGCCACTGCGCACTGGGGGCCTCCGCACCCTCCGACTGGTCCCAAACACTGCAAAGGCACATGAGAAGGTGTGAGGCCGTGCAGGGCCCTCCTCGGGTCCCAGGCCCACAGCAGGAAGGCAGGCACCCGATCAAGGTGAGGGAGTGCCGATAGAGTGCCAAGCCAGCTCCGTTAGAGAGCGTCCCTGGGACCTGTCTCCCGGAGCCCAGCAAGTTCTAGTCCCCCAGACCTGAAATTAGAAGTCCTGGCCCAGCGTGTGCTTGCTGCTGGCCTTGTGCTCGTTAATGAACCTCTCGGGGTCTCAGTCTCCCACCCAGCTGCCAGGTGGCAGTGTTGGCATGAGTGACTTTCCCGCCAGCAGAGGTGGCTGCTCCAGGCCTCTGGGGAGAGATGCTGTGACACAGTGCAATGTCACTGTCTGAAGTAAGGACGCACCTCAAAGGGTGGCCTCGTAAAACAAGACCAGGAAAGCCACTGTGAGGGGCTGCCCTGCATTCCACGGGACTGGCGTCATTTGTAAGGAGAAGAGACGTGGACAGCGGGGCGCGGGCAGGGGAGTGACCGTGTGAGGACACCTGAGGGCCGAGGGGAGGCCTCAGGAGGAAGCAGCCCTGAGGCACCTGCCCCGGGACCTCCAGCCTCCAGCCTCCAGGGAGCACGCTTCTGAGGCTAAAGCGCCAGCCCGCAGCGGCGTCGTGGCAGCCGAGCACCGCGCTCCCGGGACAGCCGACAAGAGAGACTCAGGAGGGACACCTCCCCAGGCGTGCCAGCTCCCACCCGCAGCCCCACTCCCCTATTCCCTTCTCACCCAGGTGGCTACAGCGACCCCACATTCAACCCAAAACTACGAAGGACCTTCCAGGCTGGCTCGGTCCAGGCCGACAGGAGGCGGGCAGCCCTCTCCAGCAGCAATGCCCCCGATTCAAACCTTCCAGGGCTTCCGCCCTCCCCATCGCCTGCCCCGGTCCAAGGCCCTGCAGGCCCATCGCCCACCCTCTGGCCACCCACCCTCCATGCCCGGCAGCACCACCCGCCCGCCCAGGCCACGCTAAGTCTTTCTGCTCCATCACACCCCCTGCCCAGAACCGCCCTCCCCTGCTCATCCCCAAGGCACAAGCCAGATGCCGCCCCTCCACACCCACGTCCGGGGCACCCCCAGCAGACGCGGCTCCACCACATCTGCTCAAGGAATGATCTGAGGGGAGAGCCCCGAGGCCGGGCAGGAGGACCTAGGGTCAGCCCAGCGCAGGCGGAGAATCCAAGGGGCTCAGAGTCCTTGAGAGGACGCTGGGGGTGGATGGCCAGGGGCCCCACCAGCCCCCAGCAGGAAGCAGCTGGTGGGCGACGGGAAGGGTCAGGAGAGGAGGAGGGCTCCTCCCAGAATTGAGGACAACAGGGAAAGGGAGGCTTCCAGAAAACCTCCGAAGATGGAGGGCTGGAAAGAGCACAGGAGGAGCCCTCCAGAGCCCACGGAGCGACTGCGACTTAGAGGAGACATCACCCTGGAAGCAAGAGCCGGCACACTCACCGATGAGCGTCTTCAAGCACTGGCCCGAGGCCGTGTCCCAGATGCGACTGCAAAGCAAACGAGACGGGGTGTTCAGAAAGCGAGTGACTGCGAGGGGCTGGGCATGTGCTCCCTGAACGCAAGCTTTCGGGCTGACACACGTCTTCTCAGTTCATTTGTTTCACTGTTACGCTTCACTCATTTATTCCACAATTATTCTGACATTCCAGGACCAGCATGGGCACCATACATGCGCGCGCTCACACACACACACACAGCACGGGGCACGCTTTAGCTCCTCTTCCACGAGGAACACGTCCCCCACACAGATGAAACAGGAACAGAGACACAGCTCGCCCCTCTGCCTTGGCCACAGTGGAGGGTGCTGACCAGCTTGCGGTCCCCTTGCAGGTCCCTCCACGTGCACACAAACATTCCAAGCACGTGGTCACTCAGGGGGTGTGTTCTTCCTAAGAGCGGAATGTCACACGCAGTTTTCTGGACATTCCTCTGGTTCAGCAGCAAGAGAACCTACTCCCGTCTTCGGATCATGGCCGCTGACCAGGGCCCACCCTCCACAGCAGATCCCAGCGGTGCGGGCACCGGGGCAAAGGCTGTGCAAATCGTGATGGCAGCAGAACCAACAGATGATTCTCCAAGTGTCATCGCCACGTTGCCACATCTGTTCCTACGCGTCTTTACTCGGGATGGGATGCCCTATCACTGGCCAGTGCGATGGACCTCTTAACTCCTTGACTACCAGGAGGGGTCTTTTCGTGCCTGCTCTGGGAACAGCTTCTCCGGCCAGCCAGCTCCCACCTTGGGGAGGGACTCCAGGTGCCGGGCACCTCACCCCATCTCTCCTCCACAACTGCATGCTGGGTCTGCAGAGTGGCTGTACCCCAGGTGTGGACACCGAGGGACAGCCCCTGTCCTCGTGCTGTTCATCTTCTCGGTTCCCCGGCACACAGCTCAGTTATCCTCCTCCGTGATTTGACTTTCCTTCTATGCAGGTGCAGAAACGCCGGGAGGGCTTCTAATGGAACTGCCGACAGTCTGCCAGCCTCGCAGACCGACCGCCGCCACCAGCACGCCACATGTGCCCGCCACAACGCACCCGCCGCAGCCCTGCCGTCGCTGCTGCGGCCCTGCGGCTGCACTGCACCACTTTCTCCCCGGGGTCCCACTCCTGGTACACTTGTCCCTAGGTACCCGAGCCTTCCATCCCTGTTACGTGGGGAACTTCTTTCCCATCCCTAACTGTAACTCCTGGTAAAGAGAAAACTGTCTATTTTCAAACACCTGGCCAAACGCCGAGTCACACTGTGACCAGTAGGCCCGGGGTTCAGAGCCCGGACTCTGGAGCTTGAAGTCACTTCCCGCTGACGGACAAGGGCCAGTGCTTATCCCTCCCTCAGTGTCCCAACTGAAAGCGGGGTTGACAGCGGACCACCCACATCACAGGGGCTGTTATGGGAGCTGATGAGTGGATATTTGTAAAGCACGTATCAGTGGTTTTAAATTTTAAAAACATACAAATATATCACCTACAAAGAGAGAAACCTCTATCCAGTCTCTATATAATTACTTCTACTTCATCAAATTAACTAGAAACTCCAAACACTGAACAGAGGCAACGGCAGGCCCTGCTCCTGATTCTCGTAGAAGCGGTCCCAGTGTGACTTCACTCACGATAGAGGTCGTTTCCGGTAAACAGTCCACAGCGCTGGCCCGTTTTGCTAGCGCTGTTATTAGGAATGGCTGCTGGGTTTGATCAGGCGCCTGCCTGGCCTCCACTGGGAATAAAGTGCACGGACGCTTGCCTTTAACTTGCTGGTGTGGGTCATGAGATTGCGGCTCTTCTGGGGCTCCTCGTGTCAGCACAGTCCTCTCACTGGTCAGTAGACCCACCTGTCACGGAACACTGCTGGCCGGTGCACTGCTGGCCTCACTTTGCTCACAGCTTCTCTGGAATTCTGACATCGCTAGCCACGGGTCACAGCTCCTCTGTGGGCGTCCTCTCAGACCAGCCACCAAGCTTGGGAAGGACGGTCACGCTAGACCCGTTAAAGGAACTGGGGGCTCCCTCCCCGTCTTGTTCTGTGGTCGCAAGAGTCTCACCAGCCCTAGCACTTTGTTATTTAACTGAATTCCAGCATGGAATCCTCAGGCCTGGTATTTCAGACCTCCATCACCTTTTCCCACCCCTCCCCTAGTGACTGGTCCTTCGGGCTGCCCGTCCTCAGTCCATTCCGGAAACAGGGACCAGCCCGCTGGTGCAGGCGGGCTGCTCCTCGTCCTCCTCCCCCGGAACCCGCCGCTCCCAACCCCTCTCTCTATCGCCGTCCTGCTCATGCCTGTTCTTCATCCTCATTTGGGCTTATAAAGGCTAACCTCTTTATTGGCCTTACTGAGAACACAGCTCACTTTAACTTTGCTATTATTTTCCCCTTTCTCCATCTTTTAACTTTATGAATTTCCTCCTCCTCCTTTATTCAGTATGTTTTTTCTTTCTCTAATTTCTTTAGGAAGCTTCGGAGCCAGTCCACAAGCAACTCTGAGACCTCGTGCTCCTAGGAGAACGCGCAGTCTCTGCACACACAACACGCTCTCCATACGCAGCAAACACATGCCTGGGGTGGCACTCAGACCCGCTAAGGCCCAAGTCCTCTTCCGTCGCTTTTCTAAGGGCAATGCACCGAATCGCTCACAGGAAATGTCAGTTCTTCTATTTCCAGTTTCACTCGGTATCTCTGGCCTGCTATGTTGCCTGGTGCACGGACATTTCCAATTCTCAGTCTTTTCATCAAATCTGCCTGGTTCATTACATGTAACTCTCTCCCTGGTTAATGCTCTGTCTTCACATTCCACTTAAGCTCACACTGCTCTCTGCTTTGTATGGACCGACATTGTCTGCCCGTCCTTCTATGTCAAACCTTTACTAACCACTTAGTTTAACATCTTTCCTGAAAACAAGAGTCAGAAGAATTTTTTAACCCAAACCTGACAGCCTTTATAAGGGTATCAGCCAATGTGGCTACGACCGTGATACCTAAGACAGTATGCTCCATTTATTCCACAGCATTTTTACAGGGAGTATTTATGGCACTCTATTTCCGCTTCCTTACACTTTTGCTGAGCACGGACCCGTTTCTAGTCGCACTTCCTTTCTCCCTGGAACAGGAAAGTCCTCCTCGGATCAGTTCAGCCGGGGGTCGTGGAAAACCCTCTCCTCCCAGGAACCGAAGGGGGCGTGGAGCCAACCCCGCCAAACCCAAACCCAACCCAACGCTTCCCACCCACGCCCACCCACCACAGGTCCTGTGAGTTCAGACCAAGACATTACTTCTGCATTTCCCGTACGCCTCGTAGCGAATCCTGAACACTTATGCCACAAACGCAGGCTTTCGAGAATCTTCCATTTAGACTAAACTGGATGTTCTGCACAAGACCGTGTGCCCTCTTCCTCCTCACCGTCCCCAGGAGGGGATTTGCTTTGCTTCACCTGCTCAGGACGCTGACATTTCCTCAACAGGACCCGAGGCTGGTACACTCAGAATCCTCACGTGTCAGCACCGCCGCCGTGAGCTTGTGAAGAGAGCCTGAGCACTTCCGGGCCGCAAGGAGCTAAGTCCAGCACAGAAGCGCCTCGCTGGGCCCCGCCTGGGGGCCTCCCTGTGACAGGAGCCCAGCCTCCCAGCCACACTAAGCCACTACCCTGCTCTGTCCTCCTTCCTAACATTGTCACCACCTGACGTTGTGCTGTGTGTCTGTCGATCTGCCCGCAGCCCCTGCTGCAGTGGAAGCTTCTTGAGGATAGAGACTTCTGTCCCTTTTCCCACTGCTATAGCCCCGGAGGCCCAAATAACACAACGCGGGGCCTTTAATAAATATTTGCTGACTAAATGCAGCAAATTTTTTTCACTTACCAGAGACCATCGTAGCTACTTGAAACTATCAAGGATCCATCACGATTAAAATGAACCTGAGAATGAAGAGGGGGAAGAAACTTACTTTTAAATCATCAACACAGATTGCTTCCTACCTGAGTGGCCCTCCTGTTCATGCACACTCACGACAAGACGTGTGGCACATCTTGCTTGCATCCTGAGCATGCAAGAGAACCATCGTTTGCTTTAAATTCTACTGATTTCCTGAAGACACTGATAGACACACACAAGCAACAGGGGTAAAATGATCATTTCCACCTGGCATTTCAAGCAAGTCACTTTGTTTTATGACGGATGATGGAAACATAAAAAGAAAACAACCTTGAAACGCGCCTTGGGTAGGTAAAGCACTGACTATGACATGTATTTTCGAGAAGAAAACACAACCAACCAACCCATACACCCAGACCCACCAGCTTCCAAGAGTCTGTCTGAATCTGCCGCTGCTGTGACAGCAGCCTGCCCAGGGCAACATGGCTAAAATACCTCCGACTTCACATGAAAAAGGAAATAAAAATCAGGAGAGAAGAACCCACGTATTCAGTGACTTCTATAAGAATGGACTGCGATGCCTTCTCACTCAGGTGTCCCTGCCCGCTGACAGCCACCAAGAGCCGCTCCAAGCGCACAGCCACTCATCACTGGCAAGGTTCACTCTGGGAAGCTCGAGCTTCCCAGAGGGACAGAAACAAGATCTGGGCTGCTCCACATTCGTGCCTCGCAACAGCAGTGACCCCTAATCTGCTGCTGGTCCCAGAAGCTGACCTACGATGTTTCCCCACAGCTCCTTTCATCTGGAGGCTGGCTGCTGCCCGCCGTGGGGGAAGGCGACATACGCCCGATGAAGACCCAAGCTGACAAGCCCTCTCGTACTGCGGCATCTTTGGGTTTTTCTTTTGTCCAGTTGAGTCTCGGTGGGAATAAAAAGAACCGCTGTCAGGAGCTGGAGTCCACCGCAGATTCCGATCACTTGTATTTGAGTCCGGGCAGATTCTACTAGGGAGGAGCCTTTCCACGACAAGGAACACCTGTAGAAACGCTCTTGTTTCCCGCTACGTGTGATGCATCTCTTCTGTGAACCTGAGCCACACAGAGGAGCCCCTGGGTCAATCACTTGGGGACAGGGCGGAGGCCGTCTATCTGTCTCGGCCGTTCAAACCAGCGTCTCCACCTCGGCAATACTGACATTGCAGTCACGGTTTTCTTTGCGATGAGGCTGCCCTGTGTAGCAGCACCCTTGTCCTCGACTCACGAGACACCAGTAGCATCTAGTTGTGACAACCAGACACTGCCAGACATCCCTGGGGGCAAATCCAGCCGCACCAGAAGCCCAAGGGCTGGTGAGACTGGCTGTCAGATGCCAAGAACCTGCAATTCTCGCACCCCAGCGGGTGCTGATGCTCTGGTCCGGGGCCCAGGGCCAGAGATCCACTGGTCTAGACTCTCAAGGAGCACTGCGAGACACATGGCTAACTGTAAATTTTCTAGCAGCTGCCATAGAAAAGTAACAGGTGAAACTAACAACAGATTTTATTTAACTCAATAGATCTGAAATACTATTTCAACATGTAGTCAATGTTAGAAATTATTAGCAAGATATTTTACCTTCTTTTTTGTTGAACTGAATCTCTGAAACCTGAAAGCGTATTTTACACCAGCAGCTTGTCTCAATCAGGCTGCACTCAAGTGCTCGCTGCCACACGTGGCCAGTGGCCTACAGGCTGGACAGCGAGGCTCTGGAAGTTCCAGGGGCTCTCCAGCAGACACGAGAGGCTTCTGTAGTTTTATTCTGTTCCCACTAGCTGTACTGACAGGACGCTCTCGCAATGCCAGCTACTTCTCTGTAGCCACGTCTTCATTAGCCTCTCAAAGCAATTTTCCTTATAACTCACAGCAATCAACCTAACCACATTCATCTCCTTCTTTGAATTTGCAGAATATTCTTTTATCAAGGCCACTATGCTAGACGACAATGAATCAATATGGGTCCCCAACACCCTGCAATGCACACTACGATGCTCTCCTTTGTGCCACATCCCAGTATCACAAACGCAGCACGACTTCTCCTTTCGACCGATGCTCAGGCATGAGAGAGGCAACATGGCCCAGACAGTACATCCTAGAAGACAGCCAGAAATGTAAGTGCTGCGAAGAAACAAAACAGATGACGAGACAGAACCTCACGTGGATGCCGAGACTCCACTCAGGTGAGCAGGCACTCGGAGCTCGCAGCGGGGGTGACACCTGGTGGCCAGATGAGCTCACGCAAAAGCACTGAGGCAGGAAGCAGGGGTGAATAAGGAAAACCAGAGGCCGTGAGGCGGTGGCCAGGGAGCGAGGGGTGCAGGATGAGACGAACAGGACTTCAGGTAAGAAGCTGACATGGGAGGAAAAGGACAATGGCTGGATAAAGTGGGAGGAAGGACAGAGATGGGAGGAAATCAGCAGAGTACTGACAGACCTTGAGGCTTCTAGCTCCAAGACATATCCATGAGAAAGCTCCACGTGCATACCCTGACAACAGTCCCCTTCCAGAATTCATGCTGCAGAAACCGTCACAAGTAGGCAAAGCTGTCCCTGTGAACATGTTCACCGCACTCCTTTTAGTAAAAGCGAAAGTTACAAACAAGCATCAGGGGGACAGGCAAACAGCGTCAAGCACCACACGGGGCACCAGTGCGAGAGGTCCTGGCACAGCGGTGGGGCTATGCGCACTGACCCGGCAGGCGCACGACAAGCAGATGCACAACGGTGGCTAGTGCAGCGTGAGCACCACCACTTAAGAGGAGGAGGGAGGGAGGCTGGAGAACCCGTCTTTCCAGACCGAGTGCCCCTGCGGGGAGGCTCCAGCTGCACGGTCGACCCTGCAGGGAGGCGGCTCAGGAGACTCCGCTTCTCTACTTGCAACATCTGCTCGCCTTTTTGTAATGAGCACACACTACTTTTGTAAGAAACAAAGACTAAGCTGCCACCTCCAGAGATCCCTGACCACTGTAACTCAGACAGAACTGTCAACTCACGGCCGTCACTTCAATTCCTTTCCTGGTCACTGCACGCGTGTCCATCTGCGTGCCTGTTTGAAAGTCAGCGCCTCTCTGAGTGTAACTCCACCCTGGAGGGCAGCCGAGCAACAACACGGGGTCAAGCCAGCCTGTGAGCACACCACCGCGGGGTGCCAACCGCCCTATCCACGGCAAACCACCCCCTCCGAGCCCCGAGCACTGGTGGGGACGCTGGCTCACTGATGGCTGTGCCCGAGGGGCAGAACTCCATGAGCCACTTGAACCAGCACACAGTACGTGTCCTCTATGTATCAGGGCTCTGCGTATGGTCTCAGCCGGGCAAAAACGACCTTGTGAGGCTGAGGATGCTTAAAACTACTCTCCTACACGATCTTAGAAAGGGAAAGGACCGTCTGCTCTGTAACAATCAACAAGCTGTTTACACACGATTTCTCCTACTTTTCAAAAGGGAAACTTGGCTAAGAAACAACCTCAGGCTCTTTACTTAACAAAGAGAGGAATATTCTGGCCATTTTTTAAGTCGAGCAATTTAGGATACTGTGTATTGTTTATCCCTTATACGTTGATTTTGCACACTGACCACATCCGCGAAATGGCAGGACGCGGAACACAGGTGCAGCACGCTCCCAGGGCTCCACCTCACCCATGACCGGTCGTTCCGACCTCCTCCACCCCCGACCCCACCAATCAAGGTTAATGCCACTCAGAACTTACACCGCACCGCAGCCACACTCCCTATGCACGGCTCCCTCTTCCAGGCCTGGCCTCCCGACCTGTCCGGTAACATTCGGTTCGGGGACGCCTCCCCTGGCGCCGCACCCACCTGTGCTTCCACGAGCACAGCGCTGTGAGATCTCTCGGGGTCCCCGTGCCCACTCTAGACTGTCGCGTGAGCATCAAGAGCTCGGCTGGACGCCGGCCGCGCGGACAGGTGGGAGGGACTTACAGCTGAGACTGGATCCGAGTGCGCAGGTAGCGTCTTGAGGCACTTCCCCGTCTTCACGTCCCATATCCTCACACTTTCATCAAACTGAAGACAGAAAAAGAGATCAGAGCACTTCCACGGGGAGGAGATGAAACGGCAGACCCTCCGGAACCCAAACCGGCCACCACCACCCCGCGATCCCCCATGAACAGCGCTGAATGACCGGCAGCTCATCAACCACGCCCGACGGTGCTGCACAGCGAGAGCGACGGCCACTCACACGCCCACACCGCTCCCCATGGGAGCGCGGTCGGCGCACTTACCGAGCCTGAGACGATGAGGTTGGACTGGGGGTTGAAGTTACAGCAGAAGACGTAATTACTGTGGCCCTTCAGGGTTTTCAGACACTTTCCCTAAAATAAAGAATCGTCAGAGTCATTCCCAGTGATTTCCCCAAATACCCCATCAGGCTAAACACATCGAGACCTAACCCACAATAGCCTCAAAACACGTCCGACATCAAGCGAGGCCGTCCAGTGACCCTCTGGTCCCCAAGCTCAACTCAGTCTCACTCTGTGTCTCTTCTCCACCCGTGTCCCTCCTCCTCCTTCCCCGGGAGGGAGACCCGTAGCGTGGCTTACCGAGCTCACATCCCAAATCTTTAGGGTTTTATCATCTGAGGCAGAAACAAGGAGGTTAGAATCAGACGACCAGGCCACATCTGATATTCCCTGAGGAGAAAACACAGTCACCACCTTGATGGGACAAGGTAAGACTAACCAGCAAATCCCCAACATCCTCTAAAGATACATCAGCATGTCAGTCTACTCTCTAGCTCACTCGTGCTGACCACACAGAGGACATGCCACATGCTCCCCAGAGGACAAGCTTCTCTGTGGGGCCTTGCAGTTAGGCAGAAACTCATCTATGGAGGTCAAAAGTGTTTGCTTAAGACACAAGAGGCAAATAAACCACCAAAAGATTGCAGGGAAGGGGGCTGGCCCGGTGCATGCACTCTGCTTCAGCAGCCCAAGGTTTGCAGGTTCCATCAGGGGTGCGGACCTACACACTGCTCATCAAGCCACACTGTGGCAGCATCCCACACACAAAACGGAAAGTTTGGCACAGATGTTAGCTCAGGGACAATCTTCCTCACCAAAAGAAAAAGATTCAGGGGGTGGAGGGGGGACAGACTTACTTCCATCTTAACCTGACAAGCCCTGGAGATGGGCCCTGACCCCCCAGATTACTGGAGCTGCACTCTCCAGCATCTTCAGTGCTCAGGGCAGAAACCTACCAGCTTGTGACCAGATATGGTTTTCTCAAATTTTCCGTCATATGCTCCCCAAATTTTAATGAGTTTATCTGCAGCTGAAACAAAGAAGGAACTGAAGTTGTCCAGTCATCCAGAGTC
Source organism: Equus asinus (assembly GCF_041296235.1). NCBI lineage: Eukaryota > Metazoa > Chordata > Mammalia > Perissodactyla > Equidae > Equus > Equus asinus. The sequence goes on from NC_091799.1 coordinate 12,849,433, forward strand.
CAAGATCTGGGCCTTCCCACAACCTGAGCCCCGGGAACTGTGTGACTCACTCAGGAACCCTAAACACATGTCACCACAGGGAACAGCCAGTCCCCAGGCATCGGCCACCAGAACCTGCCCCTCTCCCCCAGGGCCCCGTCATTTCAGTGGCGATGGGCACAACTTCAACAGGCAGTGACTTCCGTACAGTCAGACACTCGCCCGCCGCAGCGACCCCGCAGCAGCGTCAGAAGGCAAGCCCTCCCGCTGTCCCGGGCCTCCTGTCGCAGCTCAGACTGCCGCCTGCAGCAGCCGAGGTCCCAGCGGTACCTACACGAACTTGCCAGCCACTCCCCGTTCGGGCTGAATTTCACGGAGGACACAGCTTTCGTGTGGCCGGCCAGGGTGAATTTTAGAGCATAGTTTGGTTTAACAGGTGTAGGCTGTTGAAGAGATACTACAAGTCAGCAAAAAGTAACCCCCACTGTCCACGTCAACCGATTACCAGTTTGGATTTGAATGCAAGTTCAGCCCTGTCTCATGAGCCCCAGATCCCAATTTCAGGTGCCGGCCAGAACTTTCAGTCTGTGTGTCACCTTTCAAACCGAACAAATCTAAATGTGAGTTCATTATTTCCCCTCAAAACCCTGCTTCTCCCGTAGCCCCCACCTCAGCGTCACAGCTCCACCATCCTAGCTGGAAACACCAAGGACCCACCGGGTGATGCCGGAAGGATCATCTGACCCAGCCACCTCACAGAATACCCACCAGCGCTAGCCCTGGTTCCGCACCCCCCCACCCCACACCCCCAGGGCAGCCTCCCCCAGAGCGAACCTGCACCCTGCTATCTCCAGGCGGGGCTGCAAACCCACCCCAGCATCGGAACTGTGGGCTAGGGTGGGGGGGGGTGGTGCTTAATACATGATGTCTCTGGGTCCCACAGAGACTCCTACGGTCAGGACCGAGGACCTACATTGCCGATAAGCCCGGCCCCAGGGGACAGGTCTGAGGATCCCCGACATGCCACATAACAAGCATTGGTGTGGGATGTGGTCAATGAATAAACAGTTGCAATGTTTAACTGAGGAGGGAAAACAGACCCATGGACTTCAAATGATATTTCTAAGACTCTCCCAGCCTGTGTGCCCCAGCTGTTCCCCAGGAGGCCTCAGGGCTCCACCTTGCTCTGCGTGGCCGAGGAGGAAGGCGTGGGCTGTGCTCTGGCGGCCTCGGTCTCTGGCTTCTTCTCCTCCGTTGCCATGGCTCTCAAGTCCACGGGCAGGGAGACAGGGAGACGCCGATGGAGGAGTCCACAGCTCCGAGTGGAAGGCTCACAGTGGAAGAGCTGTCTGGGAATCGAAACCTACAGCGGGGGACCGAGGCCAATAAACAAACCATGTTTGAAAAAGTAATTTCCAGGAAAAGGATTGAGAAACACTTGACCGCCTTGCTGAGCTCTGTAGCAGACACACTGTTCCAAACTGAGGCACCTATTAACCTACCGCCACACTGGTACTGCTCAGATGCTAGGATCCCCTGCTCTTTCGTCATCTCAATCAAAGACCCCACCTTCAAGGGTGCTTCCTATTCTTCTACCCACATGTCTGAGGAATGCAGCGCAGTCCAGGCAAACAATATGCCATTTTCTTCGAAGAACCCTTGATGCATTAAAACAAACAAAGCAACCAAAGGCTTCTAATCAGGAAGCGAACACGCCAATTACAGGAGACCGAGCTGCAGAGTGTAGAAGTTTGGGAACCCATCCAAATTCTCAAGAGCACCCCAAGTGATGCAACAGTGCTAGCAGCCACGTCGGAAAATACAAGAGCTTGCCCCGGAGGCCCACACCTCCTGGGGGCTCCGCTATCACCATGTACGGGCTGCAGGCACAAGGCTGCTTCCAGAATTCAAACAGCTCGAAGGGCTCTCTGTCCCTGGTGAGAAAACTACAAGACACAGCTGAAAAGCACAAACCCGAGGCCGCCCTGCCTGCAGGAGTGCCCCAGTGTCGCCGTCCGTAGCAGCAGCCTGAGGATGCACGGATGCTCTGCAAACAACACGCAGAGGGGAAAGACGCGGCTCACTTGGGCTTCAGTGTGGCAGTGGGAACGACCCCAAAGCTGCACAGTAAGCGACCAGCTTCCTCATCACAGGAACAGAGGATACATTCCTCCGATATATCTCACAGAAGCACACCAGGTGATTCTGAACCCAGGGAAGCGTTATTCAAGAGGAGAGCCACCAAGCCATTCTCGCAAATATCATTGGCCACCCAACTCCTGGAAACGAGCGCACGACCCGTAATCTAACCAGTTTACACACTGTAAACCCTAGTTGGAGCTTAAAACTGAAAGCTTGCACAGGCTCCTTGTCACACCAAGGTGAAATGGAAGCCGTCAAAATACAGCACCTCTCAAAGTCTTAATCCAAGAGGAAGGAAGAGAAACTACAATGCAAAAATCTGTGCAGAGCACACGTGCAGCCACAGCTGACTACCTGCAGCAAGGATGCCGGGCCCAGGGATGGATCCCGCTGCACCCAAAGGCCAAGTCCTGAAGTGGGGGAGGGGAGGGAAAGGCCTGGTAAACCTCCCAGGGACGAAGTGCCGGCACAAAGCTGGTGTTCAGAAAACGCTAGCCACTTGGTGATTATCTTTAATACAACCAGGCTGTGCCAATTAACCCAAGTGCTGCCTGCCCCTGGGTGGGCTGGATGAGCAGAGGGAGAGAGGAGCTGGAAAGTCCATTTCACAGAACCTAAGGTGTGAGGAAGCCAGGCCACGGCAGAGGCTGAGAGAAGAGTGGCCCGTGGCCGCCAAGCGGAACACCAGTGGGAACAGAAGAGGCCTCTGCAGGGGGCCCAGAGCAGCTCCTTTTAACATAAAAATTGAGACCCAGCAGGAGGTGAGGTGTGACTCCTGCAAACAACTGGCTGCCCCAGATGCTGCCCCAGGTGAAGACCACAGGATACAAGATGGTCCAGCAGAAAAGGTGCCCGACCCCTCCCAGCTCAAGCGCCATCCCAGGCGAACAAACAGGAACATGCAGAAAGAGGCTGGACTTTTAAGAACACAACCTCTCAACTCAGCGGCCCAAGATTCTACTTAAGGGAGAAGGGGGGCTTGGCATTTTTCATCAACACTCATGATTCCGTGGAACAACCGTTTGTGAGACAAGTGGGAAGCTGGTTAGGGACCAGCTCCTTAGGAAGGAGAACTGGAGAAGGTGAACACAATCAGGCTGCGGGAAAGGCGACCTGGAGTCGGCCCCCAAGGCACGTGCTACCTGGCCCCTCTTGGCACCCACAGGCTCTCACCCAGGTGAGCCTGACCACCTAAGGCCGAGCCTCCCAAACCTCGGAGTGCTCTCCTGGACTGCTTGCAAAATGCAGAGTCCTCGGCTCCAGCCCCGAGACTGAGCCCACAGTGTGGGAAGACAGGAGGCAACGGTGACTCACAGGAGGCAGCCCCACAGAGACTGGGGGAACCCGGGTCTCCCCACCTCGTTCTGGGACACGCAGACACGCCTCCGTTCCAGCTTACCTGTCTGCCTTCTAGGCGACCGGACCAACCTCAGAGGTAGTGTGGACACAGCACCTGCCGGAGCGTCGGTGAACAGACCTGGGGGGCAGAAACGGGATGAGAAGGCTAGGAGGGAGGCAGGCTCCTTCATATCCCCTAAAATGGCTCTCGCACACCAGACTGGAGGTGACGTCTCCCTTCGCGACGGCGGACCGGCACCCGGGGACCCCGGACTCCCGGCAGCGAGGGGGCCTGGCTGCCTCGGGCCGAGGGTGGGCAGCAGGTCGGTGGGAGCGTCTTTGCAGAGGAGGCGGGCAGGCAGGGGTCCGGGCAGGGGTGGTCTGGGGCGGGTCTGGGGTCTTTCTCCGGAGGAGCGGCGGAGGCACAGGGGAGATGGACGCCGGCTGCAGCACCAAGCCGCCGTCCGGCCTCGGGCGTGTCACCCACGACGGGGAGGCGCAGCCGGGGGCGGCCGCGCGTCCGGGCGGGCTCCGGGGCAGGGGCGGGGCCGGGAGCGGCGGGGAGGAGGCGGCGCGGCGGCGGGCAGCGGCCGTCTGCACGGGGGCCGGGGCCGGGCCGGCTTGGGGCCGGGGCCAGGCCCGCGAACACGTGCGGCGGTGGGGCGACGAGGGGTGCAGCGGCGCCGGCCCGCCCCGCGCCCCGCGCCCCGGGCGTGCCTACCGGCCAGGCGGCCACCTTACCTCCGGGCGCTCGGGCGTCTCGTCGGCCGCCGCCTGGGCGGGAGCCGGGCCGAGCTCGACGAGACAGCGCGGGGCTGGCAGTGCGCGTGCGCGTGCGCGAGGGGCGGGGCGGCGTCGGGGCGGAGCGAAAGCACAAAGCCGGCCTCTCGGAGGGGCGCTACGGGGAGCGGCGAGGAGCAGAATGCCTCGGGCAGGCCCAACGCCTTAAAGGGACTGTGTGCTGCGCGCGCTTCCTGCTCAAAAGCGTGAACCCCCAAGGTGGCCGGTGCGGGCTCTTCTTCTCCTGCACGTCCTAAAAACGGAAGTAGGATGATATCTACGGGAAAGGGCTAGTGTGCCCGTCGGACGTTCACAGCCTGAGCTCGCCCTGCGATGCGCTCCCAGGGAGGAGCAGCGCTCCCCTCCAGGATTCGAGGGGCGGCGGGGCCCTAACGTTTTTTCTGGAATCGGGCACGTCTGGGATCGCGTCTCTCTTTCCCCGTCGCGCACCCTGATGGGACGGCAGCTAACGCGTGCTGAGCGTCCGGTCGGACCTGGCCGTGCTCTCCGCGTCGTATCTCAATTAATGCTCAGACACCTCTGCAGAGGGGTCCTTACCTTCCACTTTGAAACGAGGAACTTGAGCTCCGTAAAGTTCAGAATCCCTGCGCTGTTCCCCGCTGCTCTCCCGCAGGGCCGGCTACCCGGTTGGTGCTCTTCCCGCCTCTCCACGCAGAGAGCCCGCGGGGAGCACCTGCTTCTCTCCTGCGCCCCCCAACAAGGAGATTCAATACTCACAGTCACTGCATGCAGGCTGCTCTGCTGTCTGCAAGGGGATGTCACAGACAGGTAGGATCACCTCCCGTTACTAACGGGGAAGGGGACCCCCAGAGAGGAGAGTTCAGGGCCCTTAGGAGAACCTGGAGCCGCTGTTCTGGCCCTGAGTCCCGCGCGTGCTCACCCCGCTGCCCCACTTCTGCTGCCCACATGGGGAAGTGGTCATGGTCACCGGAGCTCCATGGCCCCAACCCAGGCCTGTGGGTAGAATAACGTGCAGTCTATTTCCCAATTAAAAATGGGAACCCCGAATATGACACAGGAACCTGTGCAAACAAAAGGACAGAGTATTTGAAATGGAAATGCCCAGGGAACGTGCAGGAGGTGTGTGGTTGTCATAGATATAGGAGCCCCTCCTCCCAAGGAGGAAGCAGGGGCAGCAAAGGCCCGGTCTGGTCCTAGCATGGCTCCCTGTGCATCTCGGCCCCGGGGAGACCTAGTTACCCTGGGCCGAGTGCCCTGGAGCAGGAGCCAGTGACTGTCGAAGGTAGTCACAAAACCAGCTTAGGATGAAGAGAGACATCTCCATCCACCTGGTTGCCTGGGCCGGGAACAGAGCCATCACAGATACCCCTCTATCACTCCTCAGATAGCTCTCGTAGTCACCCACTTCTCTCCAACCCCACCCTGGTCCCATCTCCCAGCTGGCCTTGCCCAAACTTCTCCAAAGCACAGTTGGAAGAACTTTTTTTTTTTTTTTTTAAAAGATTTTATTTTTTCCTTTTTCTCCCCAAGGCCCCCCAGTACATAGTTGTATATTCTTCGTTGTGGGTCCTTCTAGTTGTGGCATGTGGGCTGCCGCCGCAACGTGGTTTGATGAGCAGTGCCATGTCCACGCCCAGGATTCGAACCAACGAAACACTGGGCCGCCTGCAGCGGAGCGCGCGAACTTAACCACTCGGCCACGGGGCCAGCCCCTGGAAGAACTTCTAAAACCCTAGCTCTGATCTGTCACCCCCTAGTTTAAGGCTCGGATCTGGTTTCCCATCGCCCTCGGGTCCAAATCCAAACTCTGCTGACGGAGTTTACCAGACCAGCCTCCCCCTCTAGCCTAACGCCACCCCCAAACCACGCACCCCAGGTTGTGGCCCCAAACCGCAAGTACTTCCAGTCCTGCAAGCCTCCAGGTGGGGCAGGATAAGGGTCCTGACCCCAGAACTCAGACTCAAGCCAGGTTCCCGTGTAAATTGGCCTGGCCTCCCTCTTCCCGGGAGATGGAGCCTCCTGGTGTAAGTGAGAAGGTCCTCTGAGTTAGCGCTTTTGTAATCCACCCTCAGCAGTCATAGCTAAAAGCCGGAAACCAAATAACACGGCAGGTAAAGCAACTTAACAAAAGCAGACGTTTGCTCTATTGTCTAGGTTTTAGATCCTTTTATATCCCTCCCAAAATGTCCCCGGGCTCAGAAAAATCACAAGTGGAAATGGAAAAGAGAATAAAAACTACAGAAAAGGGGAAAACATTCTGGAGATTTGCTTTTTCCGAACATTAACTGTGCTTTGGCCAACGGGAGCTAATTGGTAAAGGAACGTGTTTCCGTGAACAACTTTTATAAACACAACATTTCTCAAGGCTGTCCCATCCACCAGACAACACACGCCGGCCTGGGCACCCTCCCCACTTGCCCAGGTCCCTCCAGCGGGCTCCCCTCCTCGGCACACCCCTCCTCCTCCCCAGCCAACGTCCACTTAGGCTTCCTCCGCTGACTCCCAACCAGGTGAGTCTCCCCAACTACATTTCCACGGCCCCTTGCCCCTGCCCAGTGGAAACACTCATGTTTCATTTGTAACAACTGGTTCAGTGTCCGGCTGAGCTGGGTTACGCTCCTCATCACAACACTCTTGGCAGGTGGCACGGGCTGAAGAAGAGGCGAAAGAGGGGCACCTGTGTGCTCGATTCTCTGCTGAGTTTGTTACATGTGTTATCCCCTTGCACCTTCACAAGCCGGTGAAGTGGGTGCCTTTATTCCTTCTCACAAAGAGAAAGCTGAAACTCAGAGGCTGAGACCCACAGGCAGTCGGCACGACAATGGAAGTAAGGTCTGGCTAAGGCAGAGCCTACACTCCCAACCACCAGACTATACAATACGTGCTCAGGGTATTATTGGATGGATGGATGGTGGATGGATGCAGGGATAGATGAGGGATGAATGGAGAGATGGGTGGAGGGTGGGTGGATGGATGAATGATGGATGGATTGATGATGGATCGGCAGATGGGTGGATGGTGGGTGGATGGATGGATGGTGACTAGATGGACGGATGAGTGAATGAGTGAAAAGCAGTGCTGAGAGTCTGGAAAGAAGAGAGCAGCTATGCAAATAGGAACAGTCCACGAGCGTCTAAGGCAGTGGCAGAGCTGAAATTAAGAACATCACCTTATGGGACTCGAAGCTCTTGCAAAACCGTATTTTGCCATGTAGTGATAAATATTTCATCAAGAACAGTGGACTGCCAAACTAGAGCGCTTGCTGGGAGGTGGCAGAGGAACAGACCACGTGGCAGGAATGCTGAGATGCTCTGTGAAGCAGACAGGGGCTGGGTGGGGAGCACTGGCCCTTTAATGACAAGCCCAGAGCTTTGGGTTCCGATGGCAGTTGATGAGGGACACGGGGGTGCCCAGGACCCAGGGCTTCCAGGTGCTGCTCACCAGATCTCCAGACTGGACGGCCCCCTTGCTGGGCCACCATTCCAGGGAGCTGCTGACGCTACCCGGAGACCCCAAGGCTCTTGCCAGCCCAGGTCAGGGGGTTTTGTGTTAAATTCCTTTTCCCCTGGCGCCTGTGCCAGGGCAGCTGGTTGGGAAGTTTCCAGCCCCATTTCCCCTCCCTCAGGCTCTGCTCCCCCTTGCCCCGACCCGCCCCTCCCTGCGGTCCATCAGGACCACGTTTGGTTCACCTGCCCTGGGTCCTAGTGGGCCGTCACCTACCTGAGTCAGGTGGGCTGCTCTCAACCCTGGCATCCGGAAGGCCTTTCCAGTCCTGGCTGAGCCGCCGGCCTCCTCTTCCTCCCCAGGCCTCAGTGTCCCAGGTACAGAAAGAGCAGGTTAGACAGGAAGGTGGCCTTAGCTCTTGACATGGGCTGTGGTGTTTCTCCTACAGCTGAATTCTGGTGCACTGGCCTTTGCCCCCTCCCCCTGGCACCCTTCCTTGGCTCCCTTCTCCCTCCCACCAGCGAGGAAGCTCCCCGGCGCCACCTCCCCTCCTGGTGCCATGCTAAGGTGACCCCTCTAGCTGTTCCATCCTCCCTAGGGTGAGCGATCGCCCCCAGTTTGCATGGCACAAACTGGTTTTAGAACTGAAAACCCTTATCCCCAGGGAAGCTGGCACAGTCACCTGGACTATCTCTGCCTCAAGGATCCTAGGCTGCCCCTGCTTCTGTCCCTTCCCAGCCCTGCCAGCACCCTGGCCCTCACCAGGGTCCGTTCATGTGTCCACCTCCCTCACGACTGTGGGCTGGAGCGGGGACAGCCCGTCAGGGCCTCAGTGCCTGCTGGGAGGGGTGCTCAGGATAGTCCCCTGGGAGGAATGAACCCTGGAATGTTTGCGCTCTCTTCCTGTTGGACTTAAACCTATCCTAACTTGCTTCAGAGTCCCCACAACTAAATCCGTCTGCCCTCAGGCCCCGCCGACTCCAGGCCTGGGCGTCTACAGGGACGGCCCTCCAGGTGGTGCTGGGCGCCCCGGGCGCCGGCCCACCGAGGGGGAGGGGGCCCAGGCCGGGCGGGTCGCCGAGCAGGAATCCCTGGAATGTGGCCGCCCCTTCCAAAGCTGGGCCCCACCTGTTCCGGTCTGCGGCTCTCCCCACCTCGGCCTGGACGCAATCCCCCTTGTTAGAGAGGGGTCTCACCAAGTGAGGAAGAAAGGGCTCCCGGGACAGGCCAGATGGGAATCAGGTCCAGAAAGCCAGGGGGATTCTGCAAAGGCTGTAGGTTTTCTGCGGGGAGGGGCTGTGCAGCGGTGGCTTACAGGGTCATCTTTAAAGAATATAAATTTGGCTGCTAACATTCCACCTGTGTTTCTCTGTCACGTCAAACTATTTCCACTTGTGTCGGTGTTATTAAAAACCACGGCAGCTGTTCCTCCTGAGCGCCTACTGTGTGCTTCCACTCCCCTACGGACTTTAAATACAATCTTAAGTCCCAAACCTAGTTGTGAACTATTCTAACCTTTACAGATGAGGAAAATGGAGGTTCAGAGAGCCTCAGTGATTTGCCCAAGGCCACACAGCCAGTAAATGACAGAGCGCGTGGCTTGAGCCTGCTGTTTCAGCCCCCAGAGTCTCTGTGTGTCCCTCGAACCACATGGGCCCTTTGCGGGTGCCGTTTCCACAAACGGGTCACGGTGGCTTGGCAGCCTGCCTTTCCCGGCTACAGCTGATGGCGAGTGTGTCCCCACGTCGCCCCCGTGCAGCCCTCTCCATCCCCCGCCCCCCCATGGCTGCTTGTGAGCCCTCCATTGCACGTCTGGTCATTTCCAGAGTTTCGTGACTATGAATTCTTTCTGTGGGATAAGATCCAGGAGCCCCAACTGGGTCACGAGGCTGGGACATTCTCAACAGGGACATGTAACCCAGGAGAGAGGTGACCTTCGTGTGAGTGTGTGCCAGGCTGGTGTGCACCCCTCACCTGGGCACTGGAGGGGAAGCCCACGGGGCCAGGCAGACCCAGCACTCACGGCCTTTCTGGGTTTCCCACGGCTCGCTGAGAATTCCCTGCCGGAGGAGCAGCCGGCCTAAAATAGAAAAGCTGACACAGGGGAAACACAGGGGCCAAAGTCCAGGCCTGTGCCCAAGCGCTCTCCCTGCCAGCTGCAGGCCAGCTCCCTCAAGGAGCCTGGCGGCACCTCTGCCTGCCTCCCTGCTTCCCTCCATCCTCTGGGTCTTTAAATTCCCCACCCCCCAAAGCAGCGAAGGGCTGACGTTTGCAGGGAATGTGGACAGGGACAGACAAGGCTTCTCCGAGGCTGGCCAGCGGCCTGGGCTCCCTCGCAGCTGTCTTCCTGTGAGAGCCCGACCCTGGCGGATGGAAGTGCAGTCAGCAAGGGGCAGCCCCACCACGCCCAGCCCTGTGGCCAGAGCCTCTAGCCCACAGGCAGATGGGGCAGGCGCTCCCCGATGCAGGCCTGCTTTTGGAAGTGGGGGCAGGCTTGAAGTTGGCACCCTTTGGTTTTATCTGGGGCAGAGGAGGTGGGATCTGGATAGTTCTAACCCCAAACATCACTTCCCCATCAATCCCGGGGTCTTATGTTAAAGCCGTCAGGGACCAAGGAGGAGGGACTGCGAGGGCACAGAGGCTATATAAATAATAGAAACAGCGGTCCCTAAAACGGAGATGACAGGTGGACCTCAGCGCCTGCTGAGAACACACAGACCCGCTGACAATCCCCTTCCCGGAATCTTTCCCTCAGAAGCAGCAGCCGAAGGCTCCAGGCTGCCAAAGGGTGTTCATGACAACATCATTTATAATGGTGAAATAATTGGAGACAACTTAAATGTCCATTGCTAGAGGAAGAGACAAATCACTCGTGGTCCATGGGATCCTGGAACCCTCTGCAGCCACCAAATCAAGGAGGCGGCTGGAGAAGCCATGCTGGAGGAGCCGTGCCACGGAGGGACGGCCAGAGCATGCTGAGAGGGAGAACCAGCGATGGAAGAATGTGCACAGAACGATAGGAGTTCTGTAAAGCAAAGCTGGATGTGGGGAGAAAGAGAGACTGCAGCAGCAGAGGCTCCGGAGGGTACCTAAACTGTCACGCCCAGGGGGCGGGAGACAGGGATTGCAGGGGAGACTGTCAATTTTCCTTTTATACCACTGATATTCTCCCGATCGGAGGTCCTGCTTTTGTGATTAAAGAAAATAATAATGTCTCATTCATTTCCACAATAGGAGAATGACACGTGATTCACAAATATGTCTCTCTCCCATCAAGCCCATTCCCAGACCTCACTCATCCCCCAGCGTCCTCATAACGATCCTAGGTACCCAGTGCTGCCAGGAGCCATGGATGCGAAGCTGGCCCCACGTGGCCCCTGCCCCAGGGAGCTCTCGTCTAACGGGAGTCAGAGCCACAGGCCGTGGTCACAGGCTGTGGTACCAGGTTCTAGGATGGGCTGCTGGCACAGGCAGCCGTGATGGTGGGTTGGTGGAGAGTCAAGGAGGCTTTCCCAGATGGTGTTTGACCAGAGGCACTGGAAGAGCAGGGGCTGCCCCCAAGCAGGACACAGGCCTTTGGAGGGAAGAACGGGCCACATATACAAAGGCCAGCGGCATGGGGGAAGCGAAGGGGCTGAGGCGGGAGGAACGAGGAAGATGGGGCTGCAGAGCCGTGTAGGGCTCCACCAGCAAGGCTCGGGAGAGAGTGGGCTGAAGATGCAGGGGAGGGAGAAGGAGATGCCCAGGGCCTCCTGCAGCTCGAGGCCTGGAGTCAGCTCCGCAGGCAGGGAGGCGAGCCTGCAGCCCCCCACGCCCAGGGGTCCCACCAAGCTTGCGGAAGGTCAGGAAGGCCCAGGGATGAGAGCATCCACGCCTTCTGGGGTGGCGGTAGAAAGGGGCTTGAGAGCAGGGCTCTGGGCCCAGACTGTGGCACCCAGAGACTGGCTGGGTCTCTCAGAGTGGCCTGGACACTCTGCCGGCTCGGCTTCCTCCCCTGAAACGTGCGAGTGGCCTGGAGACAGACCTGCGTATAGGGCCGTTTGTGAGAGCAAAGACATTGTGAGTCTGAAGCATTTAGCCTGGCTCTCGTTAGGAATGCTGGCAGAAGGATGTGGGCCTCGTCCCGGGGGATTGGGCAGCCTTTCCCAGGTCCTGGGCAAGAGGTCACTATTGCTGTCTGTGTCACTCAGAGCCTGCTGAGAGCAGAGACACCACGGCCCCCGGGGGTAACACCAGTGGGTAGTGGAGAAGTGCTACGGCAGAGGGGATCCCAGTGAGAGCTGCCCCAGGAAGACGAGGCCACCGGGGACCTTGGCTCCTGGCTCCTCCCCGGGCCAAGAGCCTGTCAGACTTCAGGGTGCAGCAGAATCATAGGGCCCCCAGTGTGTCTGGGCTGGAGCCCAGGAATCTGCGACTCTAACTAGCCGCCTGCGGGGTCCTGGCCACATTTGGAGAAACACTGTTCCGTGTCCAATCCCAGCGTGATTTCTCACCTGGACCAGTCCATCCCCACCATCTCTCCTCCTTGGCCAGGCCTGGTGTTCACCCTGCATTCCCAGCTTCTGTTCCCTCTGTCGCTGGCTGACCCCAGCCTGTGAGGTCACCCTGCCCGCACAACCTCTTGCCCCGACCCTGCTCAGCCTCAGCTCATCCTTCTAAGGGCCTCAGTCTCTCCAGAGTGTCCAGATCCCCTTCCGCATCGCAAGCCTGGAGGAGGCCGCCTTTGGCCAGGGCCCCGCTCATCTATGCTGTGGAAGGTGGGAAGTGTCCTCGCTCAGGCCTGCCCCTTTGGCAGGACCTGGGGTGGCCAAGCAGAGCTTTGAAGCAGCTGTGATGTGACCAGCTGCCTTGGCCTGCCTGACACAGCATCCAGACAGCTCTGGCCGTCCTGGAATTCTCGTCTGTCCATCCACCCGGCTGATTCTGCTTTGGCCCTCTGTCTCCATCCCCCTCCTTCTGGATGGTCTGTCTGGTGTCAGAGTCCAGATTTGTCCCTGATGAGACCACGGGCGTCTTCCCGATCTCCACAAAGCCTCCATAAAGCAAGCCTGCTGCCCATGTTCAGCTCTCAACCCTAGGAGTCAGGACCTGAACGTGGAACTTGATTTTTACAAGGCTCTGAACTGCACAGACGTTATAAAAGCGTGAGTTTTGGAATCAGACACACCCAGGCACCTCCCCGCACCTCGGTTTCCTCATCTGTAAAATGGGAATGGTCACACCAACTCGTCTGGTGTTTCAAGGATTCTTCTGCAATCACGTGGAACGCAGTGCAGGGCCTAGAACCCAGTAAGCACTCAAAAGGTACAGTTGTTTATGAATCTTGTTTTCTTTTTAAACTAATATATCATAAAATTGCATTGGGGGGGGCGATACAGTTCTGTAACTTTTGCACATGTATAGATTTGTGTAGCCGCCACTGTAATCAGGAGTGTAGCATTCCAAACCCCCGAACTCCTTCTGCTGCCCCTTCACGGTCCCGGCCTCCCCGTCCCTGACCGCTGGCGATCGCTGAGCTGCTCCACACCCCTACAGTTCTGTCTTTGCCAGGATGACAGATACATGGAATTCTGTAGCGCGGAAGCTTTGAGACTGGCTTCTTCCTCTCAGCATAAAGCCTCTGAGGTCCACCCATGGTGTTGCCGCATCAAGTCTGTCCTTTCCATCGCGGAGCAGCCTCCATTGCACGGATAGACCATCACTAGGTTGACCGTTTACTCCCTGAGGACGTTTGAGTGGTTTCGGTTTTGGGCCATCGTGAATAGAGCTGCTGTGAACTCTCGCATAGAGACGTGTGTGTGAACATAAATTTTCATTTCTCCTGAGTCGGTACAGAGGAGTGCACTTCCTGGATCTTTGGATGAGTATCTCTTTAACGTTTTAAGAATCTGTCAAACTGTTTTCCAGAGCGGCTGTACCGTTTTGCATTCCCACCAGTGATGTTAGGAGTTCTAGACATTCTGAATCCTCACCAGAGCTCAGTGTGGTCAGATTCTCGTGAATTTCCCCCCATTTTAATGGATGTGTAGTGGATTCTCGTCGTGGATTTTTTGCAAATAGGTTTTTATTGTGGTAAAATACACGTAACATAAAATTTGCCACATTAGCCGTTTTTAAGTGTATAATTCAACGGCATTAAGGACATTCACATTGTTGTGCAACCATCACCTCTACGCATTTCCAGAGCTTCTGAATCATCCTAGAGAGAAACCCTGTCCCCAATATACTGAAACTCCCTCTTCCCACCTCTCCCACCCCAGCCACTGATAGTCTCCAGTCTTCTTTCTGTCTCTATAAATCTGCCTGTTCCGGGTACTTCATATAAGTGGAATCGTATAATCTGTGTCCTTTTGTGTCTGGTTTATTTCACTGAGCATGATGTCCTCAAGGTTCACCTGTGTTTCGGCATAGGTCAGTACTTCATTCCTTTTTATGGATGGACAGTATTCCAGTGAATGGATATACTACAGTTTTTTAAAAAATCCGCTCCTCTGGGTTGTTTCCGTCTGTCGGCTGTAGCGAATACTGCTGCTCTGAACGTGGGTGTGCAAGCATCTGTCTGAGTCCCTGCTTCCAGTTCTTTCAGGTGTCTCCCTGTGGTTCTAATTTGCATTTCTCCAGGGCTCATGAGGTTCTTATTATTTTTCATCTCTGTATCTTCTTTGGTGGAGTGTCTGTTTAAATATTTTCCTTATTCTTTTATTTGGGTCATTTGTTTTCTTGTTTTTGAGTAGTGACAGTTATTTCTGTATTATGGATGCAGTCCTTTGTAGGACATGTAATTTATGAATATTTTCTCCCGGTCTGTGTCTTATGTGCCTTCTTTTAGCAATGCCTATCACAAAGCAAAGGTTTTTTTTATTTTGATGAAGTCTAATTTAGCATTTTTTTTCTTTTATGAATTGTGTTTCTGGCATCACATACACTCTGCCTAATCTATGGCCACAAAGGTTTTTTTTCCAAAAGAGTTATAATTTTACACCTTACATTTAGATCTATGATCTCGATTGAGTTAATTTTTGTTTTAAGGGTGAGATATGGGTTAAGGTTCATTTTCAATGCAACGAATATGCAATTATTCCAGCATCATTTGTTGAAAAGAGTACCCTTTATCTATTGAGTTGCCTCTGTACTTGTGTCAAAAATCAATTGAAAGAGATTCAGTTTACATCTAAGGATACACATAGGTTGAAAGTGAAAGGACGGAAAAAGATAGTAACCAAAGGAGAGCAGGGTTGGCTACACTCATGTCAGACAAAACAGACTTTCAGTCAAAAACTGTTAAAAGAGACAGAGACATTATATATCAATAAAAGGGTCAGTTTGCCAAGAAGATGTAACAGTTATAAACATATATGCACCAAACATCAGAGCTCCAAAGTATACAAAGCAAACTATAAACCAACTGAACCTAACAGATGCATACAGAACACTCGACTCAACAGCTGCAGAATACACGTTTTTCTCAAGTGCTCATGGAACATTCTGCAAGACAGACCATGGGTTAGCCCACAAAACAATATTTTAAAATGTTTGAATATTGAAATCATTCAAAGTCTGTTTTCTTATCACAATAGAATAAAATTAGAAATCAATAGCAGAAGGAAAATGTGAAAATTTTTTAAATATGTGTTAAATAGCACGCTATTAAACAACCAATGGGTCAAAGAAGAAATCACAAGGGAAATTAGAAAGTATCTTAAGATAAGTGGAATCAAAAACACAACATGCCAAACTTATGGATGCAGCAAAAGCAGTGCTAAGAGGGAAATTTATAGCTGTAAAGACTTACATTAAAAAGAAAGAAGAAGAGGAAGAAGAAAGACCTCAAATCAACAACCTAACTTTACAGCTCAAGGAACTAGAAAAAGAACAAGCTGAACCCAAAGCTGGCAGAAGGAAGAAACTGATAAAACTAGAATAGAGATAAATAAAACAGAGAATAGAAAAACAGTCAAGAAAAATCAATGAAACCGGAAGCTGGTTCTTTGAAAGGATGCCCTTTGTTTCTTTTTCTTGACTTATTGCAAGAAGCCTCCAGCAGAATGTTGGAAAGTGAGAGTGGGCTACCTTGCCTTATTCCTGATTTTAGGGGGAACGCATCCAGTCTTTGACTATTCAGTGTGAAACTGGCTATAGGTTTTTTGTGGATGCCCTTCCTTAGGTTAAGGAAGTTTCTATCTATTCTTAGTTTTCAAGGATTTTTGTCATGAATCAGTGTCAAATTTTGTCAAATGCTTTTTTCTTCAACAATTGATATGATCATGTAGTTTTTCTTCTTTAGTCTGTTAACATGCTGGGTTACATTAACTGATTTAAAAATGTTGAACCAGCCTTGAATAAGCCCCACTTGATCATGATGTGTATTTTTTTGATATATGTCTGAGATTGATTTGCTAATATTATATTGAGGATTGTTGCATGTGTGTTCATGATGGATATAGGTCTATAATTTTCTTATCTTGAATTGTCTTTGTCACGTTTTCTATCAGGTTAATGCGGATTTCATAAAATGAATTAGGATTTCTTCGTCTTCTACAAAAAAGATTATGTAGAACTGGTGTTATTTCTTCTTTGTATTTGAGTAGAATTTCCAGTGAAACTATCTGGGCCTAGAGTACTTTCTTTCTTTCTTTCTTTCTTTCTTTTATTTTTGAGGAAGATTAGCCCTGAACTAACTGCTGCCAATCCTCCTCTTTTTGCTGAGGAAGGCTGGCCCTGAGCTAACATCCATGCCCATCTTCCTCTACTTTATGTGTGGGATGCCTACCACAGCATGGCTTGCCAAGCGGTGCCATGTCCACACCAAACCATCAAACCCCAGGCCACCAAAGCAGAATGTGCACACTTAACCACTGAGCCACCAGGCCGGTCCCTAGAGTACTTTCTTTTTTTAATAAAATTTTAAGCAGAAAATTCAATTTTTTTAATAGATATGAGACTGTTCATGTTATCTATTTCTTCTCAGGTGAGCTTGGGTAAGTTTGTGCTTTTCAAGGAATTGGTTCATTTCATTGAAGTTTTTGAACTTATGTGCAGAGACTTGTTCACAGTATTCTCTTATTAGCCTATTAATGTCTGTGGGGTCTGTAGTGATAGCTTTTCTTTCATTCCTGATATTGGTCATTTTTATTTTCTTTCTTTATCCCTGATCATTTTCCTTGCTCTGAAGTCTACTTTGTCTGATATTAATTTAGCCACTCCAGCCTCCTTGATCAGTGTTTGTATAGTATATCATTTTCTATGCTTTGGTTTTTCACCCACCTATATCATAGTTGAAGGAAGTTTGTTACAGACAGCCTATGGTTGGGTTATGGATTTTAATCCATTTTGACATTTTATTTTATTTTTGTGGTGTGTTTAGACCATTTATGTTTTATTTTATTTTATTGTGTAGAGAACACTTAACATGATATCTACCCTCTTAACAAATTTTTAAGTGTACAATACATTATTGTTGACTATAGGGAAGCCATTTACATTTAATGTAATTATTGATATGTTTGGATTGGGGTCTACCCTTTTATTATTTATTTTCTATTTGTCTTCTTTTTTTTTTTCTTCCTCCATTTCTCTTCTCATGCCTTTTAAACAATTATCTGAATACCTTTTAGTTTTCCATTTGAATTTACCAATTGGGTTTTTTGCCTGTGTGTTTTGTGTGTATAGTTTTTTAGTAGATTATCTAGGGATTAAAATAATCATATTTCTAACATTACTTCGCAGTCTACATCAAAGTAATATTTCCCACTTCAAGTGGAATGTGGAAACCTCACCAGCACGTTGACCCCTTTTACCCTCCTGCCTTTCTGTTGTGGTTGTCTATGTATTTAGATCTAAATACACTGAAAATCCCACTAGACAATGTAATATTTTTCTTTCAACCATCATGCATATTTTTTAAAACTTAAAAGGAAAAGAATAGTCTGTTTACCTAGATATTTACAATTTCTGTTGCTCTTCATTCCTGACATTCCAAATTTCCCTCTTGCTTCATATCCCTCTCGCCCAAGAACTTCTTTAGGGCAGGTCTGCTGGTCATGAATTCTTTGTTTTCCTGCGTCTGAGAATGCGTCTATCCTTCCTGAAGGGTATTTTGGCTGGGTTGACAGTTCTTTTCTTCCAGTGCTTTTAAAATGTCGTTCCACTCCCTTCTGGCCCCCATAGTTTCCAATGAGAAATCTGCTGTCATTCCATTTTTTCCCAATATTTTTTGATAAAGCTTGTTTCTCACCTCTCTCCAGACTTTTTCTTTGTCTTTAATATTTGTCAGTTTGACTATGATGTGAATTAGAGTGGAATTTCTTTACGTTTAATCTGCTTGAGGTTCATTCAGCTTCTTGAAACTGTAGGTAGGTTTGTGTCTTTTGCCAGATTTGGGGAGTTTTCAGCCGTTTTTTCTTTGAATACTTTTTAAGCTCTGTCCCCTCTCTCCTCTCCTTCCAGGCCTCCAGTGTCATGACTTTTTGATCTTTTGTTATAGTCTCAAGATCCCTGAGGTTCTGTTCCTTTTTTAAAAAAAAATTTCAGTCCATTTTCTCTCTGTTGTTCAGAATGGGCAATTTCTACTGCTCTATTTTCCAGCCCATTATTCTTTCTTCTCTCCTCTCCATTCTGATGTTGAGTCTGAGCCCATCCTTTGAGATTTTTTGGTTTCAGTTACTGTATTTCACAGTTTTGAAATTTCCATTTGGTTCTTCTTTATATATTCTCCTTCTTTGCTGAGACTTTCAATTCTTTCACTTGCTTTGAGTGTGTTCACAATTGCTCACTAAAGCCTTTTTATGATTTACAATCTTTATCGAAGAATTCTAAGATCTCTGTCATTTCAGCATCAGCATCTATCGATTGTCTTTTTTCATTCAGTCTGAGATCTTCCTGGCTCTAGGTATGACCAGTGATTTTTCATTGGAACCTGGACATTTTGGGTATTACATTATGAGGCTCTGGATCTTATTTGAACTTGTTTTAGCTGGTTTCCCCTGACACTGCACCAGCAAGGGAAGGGGGTGAGGGGTACCATGTCATTGTTGCTGAGAAGTGGGGGTGGAAGTGCAGCCCCCTCTGAAGGAGGTGCTCCTGTGTTGGTGGGTAGGAGTTCCAGCTCCCCAGTGAGTCTCCACTGACACCTCCCTGGTTGGGAGGGGTAAGAGTACCTCCTTACTGTGCTCACATGGCCTCCAGGGCACTGCAGCAGTGGGGGCGGGGGGGATTACCACCCACCAGGGATGAAATTCCTGGGCCCCTGCCTGTCCTTCTTTGACACCACCCTGGCAGCATGTGTGACAGGGTGAGGTGCCCCAGTAGAGCCTGGCGAGGGTGGAAGTCAGCTCCCCGGCTGCCCTTTGCCGACCTGGGTGGGTGGTGCCACAGTTTTCTGTGGTGTGGGCTGTAGAGGAGCAGGTGTTGTCTACCAGTTTTCTGTCCTGCTAGGCTGCCCCTTTTCTGGTCCTTTGGCTCGAGAGAGCAGGCTTTTGTCAGGCTTTTGTGTCTGCGCCCAGTGTTCGTTTCCAGGTTGCTGGCTTTCCAACTACAATATAGGAGGAAAAAGGAAAACCCGGGGAACTCACCACCATGGCATTCCTGGGCCCTGGGCTCCCCAGCTGCCTTCTCTCCACTTTTCAGGGTCTCCTTACGTGTGTTTATATATAGTGTGCAGGGTTCTTAGTTGTTCTTAGACGAAGGAATAGAGAGGAGGATGTCTCTACTCCATCTTCCCAGAAGCAGAAGTCATTTAAATTTTATGAATCCCACCCAGCAGCCCTCCAAAATGGTTGCTTGTTCATCTTGAACTAGGGAAGGAATACCTCGAACTTGCTTTAGAAAGATAAATGTAGAAATGGGCTGAGGACTTACTCACATCCCAGTGCCTGCAGGTTGTAGTCAATCAATGTTGGATGGATGGATGGATGGATGGATGGACAGATTAGAGAAAAGGCTATCAGGAGGCCAGTGCACATCTAGGTGAGACATCCCAGCATCAGTGATGGCCGTGATACAAATAGCAATTACTGACCTCTTCCAATTTGCCAGGCACCATGGTAAACATTTCTCCCACGTGATCTCATTTAATCCACACACAAGGTATCATCCCTGTTTGAGAGAGGAGGAAACCACGGGCAGAGAGAGATGGTGCTGAGCTGGGAACCAAGCCCAGAGACCCCTGGCTTGTGGACCCATGATATCCCCACTGTTGTGTCCCACTCAGCTGCCCAGCAGGGCTGGTTGAAGCTTTGAGAAGGAATTTCCAAGGAAAAGGAGATGCCAAAGTCAGATCATCCTGCTGATGATCAGAGGTTTTCCTGCCCAAGGGAATTGCGGGTTCTAGCATGTTCCAGAATCTTCTGCTCAAGATGGAGATCCAGGCTGCGGTAGATTCATGCATTCAATAAGTATCAATCAAGTGCTTGATCCGTGCGGAGTCCTGTGCCAGGTGCTGGGGATACACTGTAAGCAACGGGACAAACGCCATCTTTGCCCCAGGGATGTCAGAGGGTCTGAAGTCATATTCCACCACCCTGGGCCTGATGCCCGCCAGATGCCCTGCCCCACGCTCAGCCCTTCTGTCCTAAAGATTCTGTAAGAAGCAACAAACATCGGCAGTGGGCAGCCACGCCACGGGAAGGAAAGAAAGCCAGGGGGAGTAAGCCCAGGGTTTGCAGGACGCTCAGCTCTGGCTGCAGTTCTGGGTCAGGGGGGAGAAAGCCCACCCAGTCTGTGTGTTTGTGGGGTAGACTCATACCATTTGCACAAACTCAGCTGCCAACCAAGCCAGGCAGCCAGGTTTCCGGGGGGTCCTCAGGCCCACCTGCAGGCCCTCTCTGCCTCAGTTTCCCCAACTATTGATAAACAAGTGCACACATTCCTCCCTCTTTTCCCCTCTTTCCTCCATTCTCCGTGGCACAGTGAAGATAGAGGCAGCACTACCTCTAACACCTGAGGCTCCAGAGTCTTCCATTCATTTCCAGGGAGTCAGCATCTTACCTCGTGCTAATCCAGGATTACCCCTATGTGTTGACATCCCAGGTGCTGAGGCCTGGTCTCCTGCAGGAGCGCAGATCACCAGCCTGCCTTGCGTGTGGCTTCACTAGCCAGCCCCTGCTCCCTACTCTGGCGGCTGCTGCGCCTGCAGGCCAGTGCTGCCAGGGGCAGGGGTGCAGGTTGCCATGGTGATGCCCATCCACCAGCATTGCCTTCCTGCATCCAGGCCATTCAGGCACACCTGTGTGCAGGTCCCCTCCACCTCCACGTCCAAGGAGCCCTCTGTGGAATGAGAGAGGGTTCTGGTAAGGTGCTTTGTACACTGCCAGGAGCCCCGTGGTTGCTGAGGGGATCGTGATGGTGGCTGGCTCCAAAGAGTCAGTGTAGACCTGAGATTTACCGTCGCCATCTACCTCGAGGGGCTCCAAACTTTGCCGACTTCCTCTTTCGTAGACCTCCCCACTGTCCTAATTACATAGTTATTGCTGGGATTATAGTTTTAGGTCTGTTTGCCCCGCTCGAGTGCGTGTCCTGTGAGGGCAGGAGCCTGTCGTGTTCTCCAGAACCCCCCGAGCCGGGGACAGCTCTGGAGACAGAGCAGCGGCTTGACGCACTGCTTCATGAATGCCGACTGTATCCCTGGTGCCCTTAGAGCAGCAGGTATACAGCAGGTGCTTAATAAAGACCCACCAAAAGTTTAAGTTAACCAGCTGGAGAGTTGGTGTGACAGCTTTTGATCCAAGCCTGGAGCATCTTGTAGTGCCGGAAAGCAAGGAAGTTGCTCAAAAAACAGAAGGATGGGGGCATGTGACAGGGACACTGGAAGTCGCCAATGGCCAAAGCTGGAGCAACTTGAGCAAAAAAAATAAATAACATAGTATTGGATTATGACCCAAAGTATGAAACAGAGATGCATGAGTCCACGCTGATAAAAAGAAGTGATTGAATAAATCCTTCCTCACAGAAGAATCCCAAACCATATATGTAGTTACCGCCCCCTCCGGGGAGCCCACCTCCAGGAGGGTGGAGCCTGCTCCAGGACTCACAACACAGCCGCAGGTGGCCGTGAAGGTGCCGTGACCTGCGATGCCTCTGGACAGCATCTCTCAGCTTCTGTGGGCTTCTTCCCAAAACCCATAGCCCAGGCTCATCTTCAGAAAACACCAGACAACCCCCAATTGGAGGACATTCTTCAAAATACCTCGCCAGTGCTTCTCCAGACCGTCTGGGTCATGAGAAACAAGGAAAGATTGAAAAACCGTCGCAGATGAGAGGAGACTAACAGCTGAAAGCCAAGTGGCTGGACACGCTGGCGACATCAGGATACAGCCTGCACCAAGGTCGCTCTCTTAGATGCGGGATGCATGTGCTGATGTGGGAACCGTGGGGAACCCAGGAGAAGGGTCTGCGGGAACTCTCTGCGCTGTCTGCAACTCTTCTATAAATCTAAAATCTAAAAATTTAATCCCCAAATTAAAAGTTATTTAAAAAAAGAATGAGGGGTCCACCCAGTGGCAGTGTGGTTTAAGTTTGCATGTTCTCCTTCAGTGGCCCAGGGTTCAGCGGTTCGGATCCAGGGCACAGACCTATGCACTGCTTATTGAGCCACGCTGTGGCAGTGTCCCACATACAAAATAGAAGATGGGCACAGATGTTAGCTCATGGCCACTCTTCCTCAGCAAAAGGAAGAGGATTGGCTGTGGATGTTGGCTCAGGGTGAATCTTCCTCACCCCCCCCAAAAAAAAGTGGGGCATGACCCTTGTCTGATCTGGAGAGCATGTGGGGGGCCTTGGCTCGGTGCAGTGTGGTGGTGCTCCAGAGGAGAGGCAGGTGGCCGTCCTTCTCTGTTTCTTTGTCTGCCACAGGTGGCGTTGCTGCCCTGGATGGCCCTGGGTACCCTCCATGGTGTGACCCCAGCCCTGCAAAGCTCTGGGGGTCATCATGATTGTGCACTGTGTCCACGCCCTGCTCTGCTCTCTGCCCTGTTTCCTGACCTGGAGTCCCTGCACCCCGACTGCCTCTCTGGACCCCTGATGTTGTGTGCAGAACTTTGCATATATGGGCACGAGGCAGGACAGGCTCATGGTTAAGCCCTTGGGCGTCAGCCAATCCTGGCTCTGGCAACTGCTGACGGAGATGTCCTCTTAGCCCCAGTTTCCTTATCTATAAGGCAGGTCACTAATAGCTCCCACCGCAGG
The DNA here is from genome assembly GCF_041296235.1 of Equus asinus. Lineage (NCBI taxonomy): Eukaryota > Metazoa > Chordata > Mammalia > Perissodactyla > Equidae > Equus > Equus asinus. The sequence goes on from NC_091799.1 coordinate 12,872,278, forward strand.
GGTTTCGGATGCAGTGGTCTGGGGATGGTGCAGGGCTGGAGCAGGGCAGTGCATCGTGGGGGGCGCTCTGGTCCTGCGTGTAATGTGCTTCAGGAAGGGCACCCAGCTGGGAAGAGGAAGGAGCCCCAGGAAGGAGGGGGCGGGTGTGAGGCCCCGCCTCCCCATTCACCTCCCTCCCCCCACAGCTCCTTTCTCCTCTGTCCCAAGGCTTTTAGGAAGATGACTCCTCCAGTGCACCCCGCACCATCTCCTCCCCTTGCTCACTGCAGAGCAGGTTCCACTGGGCATCACTCCCCCGCCCCCCAGGTGTGGAGGCACATGCTGGGGACGCAGCGGCCTTGAACCGTGATCTCCTCTCCTCCTTAGGGAAAGGTATGGATCTAGGGTTTGGTCCAGACTTAAAGCATCGATTCAAAGAAGTTGTAAAATCTTCTTTCTAAAACGAGCAGCTATTCCAATGAAGGCAGCCACACACCGAGTCCCACCTGGTGACGTCATTTGCCCCTGGTGCCCCCCCTTCGCTGCTTGGCAGACGCTGTGTGTGGAGCCCGGGCCAGCACTCACACCCCGCAAGCTGAGGGCATACCCAACCAACCAGTCCAAACCTCCTCTGTCGAACCATCCATGCCAAGCACGGGGGGAGGTACAGGTGGACTAGCAGCCACAGAGCCACAGCCCTGGGGTGCAACACAGCCACACGGTTGTGCTCCACAGTGGAGCCGAGTCCTGAGACTGGTGGGGTGCGAGGTGGATGTGGGAGCTGCGAAGAGTGGGGTATGCTCAGCACAGACTCCTCCAGGGGACACAGGGAAGGCAGGCAGCAGGAGCCAGGGAGAGCAAGGAGGACAGCAGGAAGAGTGTTCCCAGCACAGAGGACAGCTTCTGCAAAGGCCCTGTGGCAGGAAGGAGCTTGGGAGTGAGACAGCCAGCATGGCCAGACGTGGTGGGCAGACAGGTGGGTGGGCTAGAGCGTGTGGGAGCTACAGGCCCTGGGCTGGGGACACTGTATAACCCTGATGTTCTGTCGGTAACAATAACGTGTTCCCTCCAGCCTGGGGAAGTGCGAGGTCGCTGTGGTTGTACAGGAGAAGAGGAGTGCATGTACTGGAGTGATGCTTAGGAGGTAGAATCCACAAGACTTGGAGGCCAACTGGGTGTGGAGAGTGGGGTGGTGGGAGTCAAGGGTGACAGCAGCTCCTAATGGGGCATTCGAGGGACGAGGAGCCATGCCCAAGGCAGGGAGTCCCAGCATGCCCTGCATCTGCCACCTCCAGGACTCCCGCAGCTGTCAGGCCTAACGCCTGTTGCTCGGTCCTCCCAGGACCGTGGCTGGGGCCCTCCTGGCCTTGTGGCCCCATCTCGCTTATTCATCCATCTCGTTCCTCACAGGCACCTTCTCATTTATCCCCTGGAAACCCTGTGATGTAGGTTCTGTTATCATCTCCACTTCACAGGTGAGGAGACTGAGGCTCAGAGAGGTTTAGCAACTGGTTGAAGCTCACACGACAAGGGGGCACTTAGGATTTGAACCCAGATCTGTGTGACACCAAAACTCACACCCTCCTCAGTTGTATGAACTGCCTTTCAACAGCCAATGTCCGGGGAATGCTGTTCTGAGCCCTGGCTGACCTCCCCAGGCAGCCTGCAGTGTGTGTGTGTGTGATGGAGAACGACTTATTTTCTCGTGTCCTTTTAATGGCTTGGAAGTTACCCATTCCATTGCTATTATCTTAGCGATCACCCCTAACATTTTAAAGGCATGCCTCCTTGATGACAAAAGTGGCTCTCGGTCCCCCTGAGTGTGGAGAAGTCAGAATGTCCCGCTCGCCTCCCCGCCCCCGTCTCTCTTGTTAGATCAGTGGGGGTTCCTGTCAGTTGGAGGGTAGAAGCCCAAATCGACACCCCGTAAACAGAACCAAACTGTATTTCCCTCCCGTGGAAACAAGGTCCAGGGGCCGTGCCAGGGCTGGTGGGGTGGGGGGTCCCCCTCTCCTGCAGAGGGCAGAGCAAGCGCAACGGGTGGCTTCTAGTCACGTCAAGATGGCGGCCACCTGGGCCATTCCGGCAGCTGGAGGAGGAGAGAGAGGAGGGTCCGTCCCAGGAGGGCCCCTCTCCGGGTCTACTCCTGTCCCGCCGACCGCGCCCAGCGCCAGGGAGGCTGGGAAACGTCTTCATGTGGGGAGACCTCGCGCCCAGCATCTGGGGGGTTCAGTGCCTGAGGCAGGGGGAGCCTGGGCCCTGGGGTCAGCCCGCGTCTCTCCCTGCCGTCTCCCGTGCTTTTAGTCCCTGCTCGTCTGCGGTGACCCACAAGTTCTCCGACGTCCTCGCTCCTCATTCCTTCTCGTGGCCCTCAGTCCTTCGGGCTCAATGTCCTTCCGTGGAATTGTACATTTTAGTGGTCCTGAGCGAGGGCTGCTCGTGCTAAGGGCTCCCAGGTTCGTCTGAACGAGCCTTTCTTTTGCCCTTGTCCCCGAGCCATAGGGAATTCGAGGCTGACAGCCTCTCTCTGAGCCTCCTTACCCAGTGTCTTCCCTCACTGAGCCCTGCTGCTCTTCTCTCATTCCCTGAAGGTGACTGCTTTCCCTTCCATTGGTTGTTGTCTCTTTTATTTAACTTCTCTCCAGCCCTCCGCCCTCCTCCTCCTCCTCCTCCTCCTCATGAAAACCAGCTTCTCCAGGGCCCCATTGCTCCCGACGAGCCCGGCCCCAACCCAGAGGCATCTCCCAAGGGGGAAACCATCCCCTCCCCTTCCTGCATTCTCCCCGTCAACCAGCCACCAAAATGAGGGTTAGGTGGTAGCTTTCAAACATTCTTATCATTGAGGGAAAAATCACATAACATAAAATTCACCGTCTTAACCATTTTACAGTGCACAATTCAGTGACTTCCAGGACGTGCACGATGTTGGTGAACCATTGCCACTACCTAACTCCAGCACATTTTTATCGCCCCCAAAAGAAACTTCATACCCATTAAGCAGTCACTCCCCACGCCCGCTCCCATCAGCCCCTGACACCCAGTAACGTGCTTCTGACTCTATGGACTTGCCTACCGTGGATATTTCATATACATGGAACCATGTACCATGTCATCTTTTGTTTCTGACCTCTTTCACTCAGCACAATATCTTCCAAGTTCATCCATGTTGTAGCATGTACTAGTGTTTCATTCCTTTTTACGGCTGAATAATAGTCCATTGTATGGACATACCGTCTTTTATTTATCATTCCTCACTTGATGGACATTTGGGTTGTTTCCACTTGTTGGCTATTATGAATAATACTCATGAACATCTGTGTACAATCTTTGGAGCACTTGTTTTCACTTGTCATGGGCGCATAGCTAGAGCAGGATTGCTGGGTCATATGGTAATTCTACGTTTAACTTCTTCAGGAACGGCCAAACTGTTTTCCAAAGGGACTGCTCCATTTTACATTCCCACTAGCAGTGTATTGGAACCCACTAGGGATCCAGTTTCTCCACATCCTTGCCAACACTAGTTATTTTCCTTTTTAAAAAAAATTATAAGGGCCAGGCTCATGGCCTAGTGGGTAAGTTCGGCACATGCCGCTTCAGTGGCCTGGGTTTACTGGTTCAGATCCCAGGCATGGACCTATATCACTTGTCAGCCATGCTGGGGTGGCGACCCACGTATAAAATAGAGGAAGATTGGCAACAGATGTTAGCTCGGGGCTAATCTTCCTCAGCAAAAACAACAACCGAATATATGTATAGCCATCCCTCTGGGTGTGAAGTGACATCTCATTGTGGCTTCATTTTTACAACCTGATGACTAATGGTGTTGAGCATCTTTTCATGTGCTTATTGGCTATTTTTATATCTTCTTTGGAGATACCAAAAGTCTATTAAGTCTTATTAAGGTCTTAAGAATTAAGATCTATTGAAGGCCTTTGCCCATTTTTAAATTGGGTTGCTTGCCTTTGGCTGTTAAGTTGTAAGAGTTCTTTATATATTTTGGATACTAGACCCTTATGAAATATATGATTTGCAAATATTTTCTCCCATTCTGTGAGTTGTCGTTTCACTTTCTTGATAATGTCCTTCAATGCACATGAGTTTTTAATTTTGATGAAGACCAATTTATCGATTTTCTCTTATTGTTTGTGCTTTTGCCCTAAGATCTAAGAATTCATTGCCAAATCCAAGGTCCTGTAGATTTATCCTCATGTGTTCTTCTGAGAGTTTTATAGTTTTAGCTCTTACCTTTAGGTCTTTGATCCGTTTTGAGTTAGTTTTTGTATACGGTGTGAGGTAGGGGTCCACTTTGATTCTTTTGCATGTGGGTATCCAGTCATGCAAGCACCATTACTTGGAAAGATTATTCTTTCTATACATGTCCGTGTCCACATTTTCCCTTCTTATAAGCACATTCATCATATTGGATAAGGGCTTACCCTAATGACCTCATTTTAACTGAATTACCTCTTTAAAGACCCTACTTTGAAAACAGTCACATTTTGAGGTAATGGCAGTTATGATGTCAACAGATGAATTTTGGGGGGACACAATTCAGCCCATAATGTGATCATGTGGTTTTTTCCCTTCATCCTTCTAATGTGATGTATCACACTAATTGATTTTCATATGTTGAACCACTCTTTCATGCCTGGAATAAATCTCATTGGCCATGCTACATAATCCTTTTAATATGCCATTTGATAGCATTTTTGTCGAGAGTCTTTGTGCCTATATCCAGAAGGGATGCTGGTCTGTGGTTTTCCTGTGGTATCTTTGTCTGGCTTTGGTATGCAGGCAATAATGGCCTCATAAATTATAAGGAAGTGTTCCCCCCCCCCCCATTTTTTCAGAAGAATTGGGGTTAGTTCTTCTTTAAATGTTTGATAGCATTCACTGGTGAAGCATTTGGCTTTACTTTCTTGGAAGTTTTTGATTAGAAATTAGAGTCAATCTCTTTGCTCATTATAGGTTTATTCAGGTTTTGTGTTTCTTCTCAGGTCAGTTTGGTAGTTTGTGTGTTCCTAGGGATTTGTCCATCTCATCTAGGTTATCTAATTTGTTGGCATACAATCGTGCATAGTTTTCTCTTACCATCCTGTTTATTTCTGTAAGGTTACATGCACCCCACTTACGTAACACCCCACTTTCATTCCTGATTCTAGTAATATGAATCTTCTCTCTTTTGTTGTAGGTCAGTCTAGCTAAAGGCTTGTCAGTTTTGTTGACTTTTTTTTTTTCAAAAAACTAACTTTTAGTTTCTGTTGATTCTATTGTTTTTCTATTTTTATTTCATTTCTCTCCACTCTAATCTTTATTACTTCCTTCCTTTTGCTTGCTTTGAGTTTAATTTGTTCCTTCAGGTGGAAGTTTAGGTTATTGATTCGAGATAGTTCCTCCTTTTTCTTTTGTTTTTTTTAGTGAGAAGACTATTCCTGAGCTAACATCTGTACCAGTCTTCCTCTATTTTGCATGTGGGATGCTACCACAGCGTGGCTTGATGAGTGGTGTCTAGGTCTGCGAATCCAGAGGTCTAAACCTGTGAACCCTGGGCCACTGAAGCAGAGAGTGCAAACTTAACCACTATACCACCAGCCCAGCCCCAAGATATTTCTTCTTTAATACAGGCATTTACAGCTATAAACTTCTCTCTGAGCACTGCTTTTGCCGCACCCCCAAAATTTTGGTAAATTTGGATTTTTTTATTTGTCTAGTATTTTCTAATTTCCCTTGTGATTTCTTCTTTGATCCATTGATTGTTTAAGAGCATGTTGTCTAATTTCCACAGATTTGTGAATTTTCAAATTTTCTTTCCGGTATTGATTTCTCGCTTCATCCACTGTAGTCAGAGGAGATACTTTGTATGAATGTCACCCTTTAAAATTATTGAGATTTGTTTTCTGGTCTAACATATGGTCTGTCCTGGAGAATGTTCCATGTGCACTTGAGAAGAATATGTATTCTGTCATTGTTGGGTAGAGTGATCTTTGCATGTCTTTTAGATCTACTTGGTTTATAGTGTTAACGAAGCCATCTGTTACCTTGCTGGTCTTCTGTCTAGTTGTTCAATCCATTATTGAAAGCGAGGTGTTAAAGTTGCCAACTATTAGTGTTGAAATGTTATTTCTCCCTTCGATTCTGTTAGTTTTTGCTTCAGATGTTTTGGGGCTCTGTTTTTATGTACACACATGTTTATTATTGTTATATGTTCTTGATGCATTGAGCCCTTTGTTATGATATAATGTGTTTCTTTGTCTCTTGTAACGGTTTTTCTCTTAAGTCTATTGTGGTTGATGTTAGCATAGCCACTCTAGCTATCTTTTGGCTACTGTTTAAATGGAATATCCTTTTCTATTCTTTTGCTTTTAACTTATTTGTTTCCTTGGTTCTAAAGTGAGTCTCTTGCAGACAGCATACAGTTAGATTGTGTTGTTTTCTTTTATCCATTCTGTCAACCGCTGCCTTTTAATTGAGTAATTTAATCCATTTACATTTAATGTAATTGCTTATACAGAAGCTCTAACTTCTGCCATTTTACCATTTGTTTTCTATATGTCTTATACCTTTTCTGTGCCCCAGGTCTCCCAGTACTGTCTTTTTTGTTGTTGTTTTTAGATAGATATTTGCTACTGTACCATTTTCTTCTCTTTCACTATATATTTTTTAGTTATTTTCTTATTGGTTGCCCTGGGGATTACAATTAACATCTTAATTTATAATAAACTACTTTGGACTAGTTTCAATAGTATACAAAAATTTTGTTCCTGTATTGGGGCATTCCTCCCTCATGTTGTTATTGTTACAAATTACATCTTTATATATTGTATGCCTATTCACATAGATTTATAATTATTGTTCTACGTAGTTGTCTTTTAAATCATTTAGGAGAAAAAGAGGTGTTGCTAACCAAAAATATATTAATGCTGACTTTTATATTTACCTTCATTGTTGTTTTTTATTTCTTCACATGGATTTGAGTTACTGTCTAATGTCCATTCATTTCACCTGGAAGGACTCCATTTAGCATTTCATAAAGGTCAGATCCACTAGCAACAAACTCTCTCAGTTTTTTTTTTTTTAATCTGGGAATGTCTTGATTTCTCCTTCTTTTTTAAAAGATCGTTTTGCCAGATACAGAATTCTTGGTTGACAGGCTTTTTTCTTTTAGCACTTCACATATGTCGTCCTGCTGCTTTCTGTCCTCCGTGGTTTCTGATGACAAATAAGATGTTATCTCATTGAGGACCCTTGTACCTGATGGGCCACTTCTCTCCTTCTGCTTTCAGGAGTCTCTCTTCATCTTCGTCTGTCAACATTTTGATTATAACATAGAGAGCTCTTTGAGTTTATCCCACCTTGGGTAAACTTTTTGAGCTTCTTGGATATGCAGACTCATATCTTTAATCAAATTTGGGAAGTTTGGGGCCATTATTTCTTAAAATATTCTTACTTCCTATCCTCTCTCTCCTCTTCTCCTGTGACTCCCATTGTACATATATTGGTTTGCTTGCTGGTGTCCCACAGGTCTCAGGCTCTCTTCACTTTTCTTTATTCTTTTTTCTTTCTGTTCCTCAGATTGGAAATTCTCAACGGACTTATCTTCAAGTTCTCTGATTGTTTCTTCTGCTTGCTCAAATGTGCTCTGGAACCCCTCTAGTGAATTTCTTATTTCATTTATTGTTCTTTTCAACTCCATAATTTCTGTTTGGTTCCTCTTTATAATTTCTCTCTCTTTATTGCTATTCTCTATTTGGTGAGACATCACGCTCATGTTCCTTTAGTTATTTGTGCGTAGTTTCCTTTGCTTTTTGAGCATATTAACAAATTGATTTAAAGCCTTTGTCTAGTAAGTCCAATGTTTGGGCTTCCTAGGAGACAGTTTCTATTTTTTTTTCCCGTGTATAGGCCATGCATTCTTGTTTCTTTGCATGCCTCATAATTTTTTGTCGACAACTGGACATCTTTATAATGTGGCAACTCTGGAAATCAGATTCTCCCCACTCCCAAGGTTTGTGGATGCTGCATCTATGTGTGGTTGCTGTTGTTTGTTTGGTGACTTTTCTGAACTAATTTTGTAAAGAAGGTATTCTCTGTTGTGTGTGGCCCCTGAAGTGTCTCTTTCATTAGCTTAGTGGTCATCTGGTGATTCAACAGAGATTTCGTTAAACACTGAGATTAAACCACCGTTTTCTTGACTGTTTCCCAGTTTATGTAAACCTTTGACTAGTTCCCAGAGTTCAGATAAAGTTTATTCTGACAGTTTCTGCCAGTTTATTTGCCGTTTCTGTGAAGTTACAGACCCTTAGAGTTCTCTACTCTGCTTTACTGACATCACCTCAGCCAATTGCTTTTCAGATCGCTTTGTCTTTGATGTTTTTTCAGTTTCTCTGTGATACATTTAGGTGTGGACTTACTCTTGTTCATCCTACTGTGACTTGTGCTTCCTGAATCCAAGGATTCATTTCTTCTGTCTATAGTCATGTGCCACGTAACAACGTTTCAGTCGATGACAGAACACATATACAATGGTGGTCCCATAAGCTTAGTACCATAGGGCCCAGGTGTGTAGTAGGCTATATCATCCAGATTTGTGTAAGTACGCTCTATGATGTTTGCACAACAAAATTGCCTAATGACACATCTCAGAATGTATCCCTGCTGTTAAGTGATGCATGACTGTATTTTGTTAAAGTTTCACCTATTATCTGTTGAAGTATTTCTTTTCCCTCTTTTTAGATTAGCCCTGAGCTCACATCTGTGCCACTCTTCCTCTGTTTTGTGTGTGGGACACCTCCACAGCATGCCTGATGAGTGGAGTGGGTCCTCACTGGGATCCAAACCTGTGAACCTGGGCCGCCAAAGTGGAGTGTGTGGAACTTTAACCACTTGGCCACAGGGCCGGCCCCTTCTCCCTCTTTTCTTAATTCTATCTGTCTGGAGTTCCTCTTAGAAAGATGATCTAACACCTCTTCCTTGTTTCTTGACTGAATTTTCCAATTTTTATATTGTACATCTCTTTGTTTCTCTATGCTTCATCCTCATTGATTTCCTCCGATCTATCTTTTGGGGAACTAATTCTCTCTCCAACTTTATTTAATATGCTATTTATCCCCTCCTTTGAGTTTTACATTTCTGTGTAGCCTATATTTTTGATTTCTAGAAGTTCCAGGATTTTTTTTCAAAACTTCCATATTTTTTTATTAATCTTTTTAAAAAATATTATTTATTTCATGTCTTCAATCATTTTAAACACACTTATTTTACTGTCTTGGGGTTCTTTCTTGGAGGCAGGGGATATGGGAAGGGGACACAGACAGGACCACAATGTCACAGGACATCAGTGCAGAAAGTTTTCCCATGGGTGGCATCATCTTTTAAGCCACCAGGGGCACTTAAACTTCGAGCAAGGATCCCAGGAGACCCAGATACTGCAGCACTTCCCAGGCTATTCTCTCCATTAGATCACAATGCTTCTTCAAACAAAACTCAACTGTCCTTCGTAGTAATACTTGTTTGCCATGGAAAAAACCACCAAATGCTCAAGAAGAAATATAAACTAAAGTCACCCACAATCCCCGTTCCCGTATTTAGCAGCCATGGCCACACTAACCCCGCTCCCCGCCTCCCTTCCTGGCTTGATTCTTGTCCACAGCACTGAGCACCATCAGGCACACTGCCTATATTACTTATTTGTGATAGTCTGCGGGTCCCCAGGAGCATGTCGGCTCCACAACAGCTGGCACTGTGGCTTGTCCCCTGTTGTATCTGCCATGCCAGGAAGCAGGAGTGGAGGGCACTACACCCTCCATCAGTACCTCTGGAGGGAATGAATGAATGAATGAATGCACGCGCTATCTTATGAATGAGTACTTCCACCTCATTTGTCCTCACAACAATCCTATGTGGCAAGTATTCATTATCCCCATTTTACAGATGTGTAGACTGAGACTCCAGGGGGCCACCACCTGTCTTCCCGCCCCGCCTCCTGCCTACCATCTTTCTGTGACCGCGTTTATGCAGCTGCAGCACAGCCCACTCTCTCTGTTTACCTGAGCCCCCAGGTCACACCCAAGACCTTTCCACTCTGCGCTTTTAAGGACTTTCCTATTCCTTTTGTGCAAATGACCTGCTACTTTGTGGGTAGAGAAAACAGGGAAGCAAGAAGCCTCCACTCCAAGTTCCACCCCGTCACTGGGGGTCCCCACCCCTTTCCAAGAGAACCAATGAATGAACCTGGACCGGCGTTTGCTTCCTCATATACACACCTCATCTCCCCGATCAAAATGCGGGCTCCGGGAAGGTGTCTTGCAGGGGAAATGGGAACCCACACTTGGGTTCAAACCACCGTCCAGGCTAGTAATTTAACCTCCCTGTGCCTCCCTTGCCATCTGTAACGTGGGCATGATGACCCCTACCTCATAGAACCGTTCGGGGAGGCAGTGACATTGTGTGACGCTCTTGGCACGGTGCCTGGCCACTTAGTAAGTGGTCAGTCACTGCTTGGATAACTAGAAACCTCCGCTCCCACCCTCCAGGGCTCTCTGTAGCCCACCCTTTGCTTGGCGGGGACAGAACTCCTTTTATTTTTTGGTTCTGAAAGCTGATCGGTCTCCTGGGGAAGGACTGAAGACTCTCCATAGCTAAACTTTAAGAGACTCATGCATAAACTATAATGCGATAACATAACCGCTCCGTGCCCCAAGGGCATGGCGGGAGAAGACTGCACGAGGGAGGAGGAGGCAGCTGAGGCCCTGGGCCCCGTCCTGGCCTGAGAATGGCGTCAAGGCTCCGTGCAAGCTTTAATGCCCTGGCTCTAAGGCCCCCTTGGTGGCGCTCGCTTGGGGGGTGAGCAGAGCAGCTGCCTTTGCTGGCGGAGACCCGGCTGCACTGAGGTTTACAGATGCAGGCTGGAGGGCAGGACAGGTGACAGGAGAGAATATTTATTCATTCAGCAAATATTTATTGAGCACTCACAAGGTGCTAGACCTGCTGTAGGCCCTGGGGATATAGAGCCCTGTTCTCATGGAGCTGGAGGGAAGACAGCCACTAAACAGGCCCAGTAAGTTAGAGATCAGGGCAGCGAGGTGAGCCATGACCACAGTGCGGCCACATGCCTGGCCTTTTGCACAAGCCCCCTTCCCCTCCCACAGCCGGAGGATCAGGTCCTATTTTTGTCCCCCTTTGACAGATGAGGAAACCTGGGCTGGGGAGATTAAGAGGCTCCACTCCGGGCACTCAGCAGGCCCTGGAGGCCCGACCTCAGTGGTGTTGAAACTCCAGGAACCGGAGCCTGGGAAGGGACAGGACGGTGGCTGCTGGCAGCAGGCACAGTCAGGGCCACCCCAAGTCTCTTCACAAGGCAGCCCTGCTTCCCAAGAGGCCCCAGGGAGTGGCTCCTGCACTAGGCCTGAGGAGGAGTTAGCCCAGGGGCTGCGAGGCACCAAGGGGAGTTTCTGTCACATTCCTTTTACAGGTTCTGGTTCCCCGACTTCCCCAGCCATGGGGAAGGTCAGTTCGCTGAGCTGCGTGGGCCACGTGTGAGTGGGCAAGCAGGACCCCTGGGCCTGTGGAAGTGGGGGTGGGACTGGGTCTTCCCATCAGAGCCAGGGCCCCAAGGAGGGCCCAAGGTCCTGCCATACTGCAGGGACTCCTTGGGTCGGTGGGAGGCCCAAGGAGGGTCATCAGGGTCCTGGGCATTTGGTCAGCAGCCGTGGACAGCCTGGCGGGTCAGGGGCGGCCTTGGGGTGTGCTCCCTCTGAGCCCTGCAAAGTGGACAGCAGGCGGAGCGGCTCTTTGTTTTGAGCTCAGCGGGAGTGAGGCAGGGTCTTTTTAATAGTGAGGTGGCCCATCCTGGTGGCCAGAGTGCCTAGGATGTCCAAGGGGAGGAGACCCAGATGGCAGGAAGGGGAGGTAGCCTGGGAGGTGACTGAAATAGAAGTCTGTAAACCGGGTAGCAAACCTGGGCTCTGGGGTGGCGGCATCCAGCACCACGTTTCTGAGGAATCAGTCTGCAGATCCTCATGTTCCACACTCGCCTTCCCCGACTTTCTCCCACTTGGTCAGCCAAAAAGGCAAAGGTCTTCCCCAGCCAGAGCCTGGCCCCGGGATGTAACAGCGTCCTGGGCTCCCAGCAAAGGGATGGTGGCGAGGGTGGGGAAGGGTTTGGCCTCTCCTCTGAACTGTCCTTCCCTGAACCCAGGGCTTTGGCATCTGAGCTCTCTGACATATCGGCTCTGTGACCCAGGGCAAGTCACTCCACCACCCAGAGACTCAGTCACTTGAAAGCCTTAGACAGAACGCCCGTCCCCACTGCATGTGCAGCCGAATGGGCTCGGTGGAGCCGGCCCTCACTTGACTATTCTAGAGACGTGTGCATTTCCAGCAGTAGAGCTCCTGCTTGAACTGTAATAAACCCAATGACCCCAGGGGCTTGAGGTGGGTCCAGCCCACACAAGGAAACTCGACCTTGCATTGGCAGGTTCAGCGAGCACCGAGGAAAACTTGTTTGTTTTGTTTTTGACGTTTTTATGGGAGTCTAACATACACAACGTGGGCCCACCTCCAAGTTACAGCCGGATAAAAATGTACTTATGTGTACACCCGAGGATTTGCCACCAAAACAAAGACCCGAAACGTGTCCACGAGCTGGGCCTTCAAAATACAGGAAAAGGGCCAGGAAGCCTTGTTTTTACCTTTGTGGCACACTCCTGGAACCTCAGGCTAGGGACCGTTGATCTCATTCCTGCCCCTCACTGGGCAGATGGGGAAACTGAGGCTGGGGCGAGGTCTCCAGGCAGAGCCGGGAACATCCCCTGCTCCTCGCCAGCTCTGGTAACTTGGAGCCCTCTCCCACAACAGCAAACTTGGACGCCCGGGCCTCCGCGCGCGGTGGGGCGGGAGGGAGGCGGAGGGCCAGAGGTGGTGGGTAGACGGGGGCGAGGCCGAGCGCGGCTCCTCCCCGGGCGGGGCCACCCCAGCGCGCGCGCCGACGCCCCGCCCCCGCCTCCCGCGCGCGCCCCCGCCACGCTAATTAGGCGCGCGGTTTGTTTACAAACACAGGCGCCGGGCAGGTGCGCGCCGCCCCGACGGAGCGCGGCCGGGGTTCGAGGGCGGCCTCCTCGGGCTCCGGGGTCTCCGGGCGGGCGGGCGCTGGCCGCGCTCCCGCCTTTTCCACGCCTCCCAGGGCCACCAGGAAATTCGCCCAGAGGCGCACGTCCCCTGCGCGGGAGGGAGGGAGGGCCGCGCGGGCCCGGGCTGGGGGCGGCCCCTCGGGGTCCCCGCGTCGCCGCCGGGCGCCGCGCCCCGCCCCCGCGCGCCCCCCGGGCCGGGCCCGCTCGCGGCCGGGTCGGCGGGGCGGGCGGCGGGCGAGGGCGCGCGGGGCGGGGCGCGGCGCCGGCGGGGCCGGGACTTGTAGTCCGCGCGCCGCGGCCTCCCCTGGGCGGCCCCTGCGCGGGCCCGGCCGCGGACTACGACTCCCGCCAGGCGCCGCGGCGCAGCGCATGAGCCCTGCTCGGCTCCGGCGCGTCTATTATGCTGCCGGGGCCGGCGAGCCAAAGAGGAGCCGGCCGCGCGGGCCGGGAGGGGACGGCCGCCGGAGCCGCCGAGGCCAAGTACGCCTTTCTTTTGCTTCCTTGCGCGCGCGGGGCGGCGGGCGGCGCGGGCGGCGGCGGGCCTGGCGGGCCGGGGAGCGCGGCCCCGTGCGCCCCGCGCAGGCCGCCGCCGCGTCCGGGGAGCCGGGCGCCCGGGCTGCCGCCGCCGCCGCCTTTGTGCGCGGCCACGATGCAACAAAGCGCGGGGGCCGCCCGGGGTCGCCGCGGCTGGGCGGGCTCCCTCCCCTCCGCCCTCTGCCCGCGCTCTCTCTCGGCCGCCCGCGTCCCGGGCTCGGGGGCGTCGCCGCGGCCGGGGCGCGCAGCCCGGAGTTGGCACGGCCCGCGCGCCCCGCGCCAGCCGGCCTCCCTCGCGCCCTCCCTCACGGAAGGGATTTTTTTCCCCCTTTCCTCTGCCCGCCATCTTTCGAAGGGGGAAAATCGAGGAGGACGCGGAGGGGAAGGTGCGCGGCGGCGTCCCGGGCCGCGCCGTGCGCTCCGGCGCCACTTTCCCCGCGCGCCCCCGCCCGTCCTGGCTCCTGGCCGCCGCGGGGGCTCGCGCTGGGGCCATCGCCGCGGCCGGGGCGGGGGGCGAGGCCGGGCCCGGGCCCCGGCCCTGCGCGGCCGCCCCAGGAGCCGGCGGCGTGGCGTGGGGGCCGCTTCCTCCCAGAGTTCGGGGCCCGGAGCTGACTTTGAGCCCCTTTGAGTTGTTGGGTCGTTGCAGCCAGGCCAGGAGGAGACCCAGTTCCCGTTTTGAAATCAGCCTGAAAAGCGCTTAATCCGGGCGAGGTCGAGTTGGAGCTGGCGGAGCGGGGGTGCTTCACCTCTTTCCCTCTCGGGTGGGCACTGGCGTGACAGCATGGCACAAGCCCACCCGGGGAGAAATGCTCACCACAAACTCGCACGTCCTCATGGCCCTACTGTACTGTACTGGGGACTCGAGGGACGTCGCCTGTCTCTCTCCACTGGTTGCTCCTACGGGGTCAGGGCCGGGCTGGAGGCCTTGCGAGGCGTCCTTTCCCTCGGGGCCCGGGGGCAGTTTTGGAAAGATGAAAGTGGACGCACAGAACGGGGTCTGCTAGAAGACCCACCTCGCTCGGGTCCCCTGTCCTTGTTGTGCGTTCCCTACGTTGGGCCGAGTCCCTGAATGTCCTGCGACACCTCGTTTTAGTTGAAAGCTTTCTCCCTATAAGTGCGTAACTGCTGTCCCTCCCCCTCGTTAGCTGGGTTCCTGACTGCAGAGGTAAGGGGGGGTATTTGCATCAGTGGGCTAACCAGGGCTGGAGGGGCGGGAGGAAGGCCAGCGAAGGAATCGCTCTGGCCCCTCCTCTTCATGCACCCCCGCCCCCCTAGTGAGGACGGAGAGGAAAGTTTCTTTTTACTCTGCTGTTTTGCAGGCTTTCTCTCTTACTTTTTCCTGTAAAATGGGGGTTGTTTTCCTTGGTTCATGGAGTAGCCCTGGGGAGACGCTGAAATCCACGCAAAGTTGTGGTTGTGGCATTTTCCCCGGGGAGTATTTGTGGCTTTCAAGGGGGTCAAGTAAAGGTCTGAACCCCTGCAAGGGTCAGTCCTCGGGTTAGGGACCTCCTTCCCCGGCCCTCCCTCCTGGCCCTTCCTTGGCAGCCCTGAATGCAGCCTCTCACTTGCAAATAAAGCTCTGTGTTTGCCCTTTTCTGTCTTGAGGCCTTGATGTGTGCTGGTGGTTACAGATCAGGAAGGATAGGGCACGCAGCGTTCCTGGACGGGCGGCCTCCACGTTGGGGCATTCTCTCTGACCTTTCTAGTAACCTCGGGGGGTCCGGTGCCTCGGCCGATGTCTGGAGACCCGCCCCGGAGCGGAGCAGCTCCTCAGAGGCTCAGATCCAGCCCCAGCCCTGCCACGGGGCGTCCAGGGTGGAGGGATTGAAAACGCTTTCCCGGGCAGGCGCACAGTCGGGACCGCTCTGATTTTTGTTTTGTTTTTAGAGAGTAGAGTAATTGCTTTCCTTCGACAACAGCTCACACATGCTTCGGAAGTGAGCTTTGGATAAAGGACGGGATTTGTAAACACTCTGCTCCCGCCTTTGACTCAGGAGCAGTCACGGGCAGAAAGTGAAAGTGTGTGTGTGGGGGGGGGGGGGGAACACATAAAACAGTGAACCGCCCAGTTTGCTGCCGCGGCCGGAGGCTTCTTCCTGTGCCCTCTTCCTCCAGCTTGGTGAGTTGCCAGCTGCCGGAGCCCTGTGCCCGGCAAGTGCTGAGGTGCACAGCTACTTCCTGGTTCTCGGTGGCAGAGCTTTCCCTCGGGAACGCTGGCCCGCTGGCTGGCGGCCCCCAGAGTGGAGCAGTTGGTACAAACTAAAGGACGCCGCCTCAGTGCCTAGGCGTGGTGCCTGTCTGGCTTTCTGTCCACCACTGCTCGACCCTGTTGTCTGTTGGTCCATGGGGAGCTGGGGTTGGGTCAGGGGTGGGGGCCTGTGCAGAGCCACAGCCCACTGTCCCCAACGGCTGCTGCTGGGGACCTGCCTGAAGCTGCTCTGCAGGTCACTTGATTTTCGGGGCAGTTGAAGCGGCTGGGTCAGTATGGATCAGCAAATAGCCTGGTCTTCCCCTTTTGTCTCCCCCACTGATCGTTGGGCTGTAACCGATGAGACCCTGCAGGCAAACCCTCATACCTGGCATCTGCAGGCTGGTATCTAGTTGAAGTGTTCCTTGCTTTAAGAAGAGACTGCAGGGGTCAGCCCAGTGGTGTAGTGTTAGGTTTGTGTGCTCCGTTTCGGCAGCCTGGGATTCACAGGTTTGGATCCTGGGTGTGGACTCATCGAGCCACGCTGTGGCAACGTCCCACGTACAAAATAGAAAAGGATTGGCACAGATGTTAGCTCAAAGCCAACCTTCCTTACCAAAAGACAAAAGAGAGACTGTAGTGATTTATGGCAGAGAGCAGTGCTCTGCTTACTGCATACTTGCCTTCTGTTGCCTTCTGCGAACTTGGGGGCCCCCGGTGACTCAGGTCTGCTTGGGAGCCCGCCCTCCCACCCACCCTAGGCTCTACCCACTTGTTTCAGCAAAGGAGATCAACAGGTGTCAGCAGCGCTGGGCTGCCTGGTGTGTTTGGTTAGGGCTACTGGTCACTGCCCAGGTGG
The DNA here is from genome assembly GCF_041296235.1 of Equus asinus. Taxonomy (NCBI): domain Eukaryota; kingdom Metazoa; phylum Chordata; class Mammalia; order Perissodactyla; family Equidae; genus Equus; species Equus asinus. The sequence continues at coordinate 12,888,965 of NC_091799.1, forward strand.
TGCCTGGCGTGTCGAGCCTTCTCAACATCTGCGTGCCCGTGAAACCCTTCAGTGCCCACCCCCTGGCCCTGGGTACCTGTGTCTCCTGTCATCTGAGCAGCTTGGGGGCTCTTAAAGGCAAAGCATCACATTTTGGGATCATTCACGAGTACGTGTCTGGCTGAAGCCTGGCTCCTCTCAACGCGCGTCCAAAGTAGAAATAACAGGCACCGGCGTGTGTGCGACCAGGGTCCCCAGCTGTGCTGTGTCAGGGTTGTGGGTGAGAGTTTATTTCCTTCGCCAGCTTTTAAGTGTCTATAAGAGAATCCTTTCTCAGTTACCCTCTCTTTCAGGCCTTTATGGTCTCGAGTTAGAGCCAGCCGAGAGACGCGTTGGCAAGGAAGACCCTCCTCCTTGCCATGGGTCCCTGAAGTCCTGGAAAGTTTGTCAGAAGTTAATGGGGTGTTTGGGAAAGTACTTTTCCTGCTCCTTGGAAAGTGTCACACTGGAGCACAGAGACATTTGGGGTGTCTCCAAGTCTGTTTTCTGTGTGTGGCTGGAACTTGGGCTTGGTAGCTGGTGTGACAGCATTTCCAGCTGAGGAGCGTGTTCAGGAGGGTGCCAGTGGGGCTGGAGTGGGGCGCCCATCACAGGTCCTAAATGTCACGAGGAGCTGGGGCTCGAGCGTCCCTGCTGAGGTCTGCTGTCCCTCGGACAAGCCTCGGACTTGGGGGCAGGAGTGTCTGCACCTCCCGTGAGGGCTGACGCAGCGCCTGGCCCTCAGGTGATGATGTCTGGGTCACGACTGCCCGCTGCGTGAGCGCGTGCCACACAGAGCGCAGTCACATACTGAGCAGCTGGACCTTGGTCACGCGGTACCAGAAGGAGGAGGACTTGGGGAGACCCTCCCTGTGGAACGTGGCGTTCCAGCGCTGGCATGACAGTGTCACGGGGTGGGGTGGGGGGCATGTGGGTGCAAACGGAGAGAAGGGGCAGTATGGTCTACAGGATGGGGTGCTCCCCAGCTGACTGCTGTTTCTCGCACCATCAGACGGAGCCCTGAGAACATCGATGGTGCTCGTGGTGCCAGCCCAGTGCCAGGGGTGGGGCGTGAAGAGCTCCGGCCCTGCTGGCTGTGGACTGACAGATAAAGCACACACCCTCTCTGTGCTCTGTTGTCCTAGCTGCCTCTGGGCTGTGGCCGTTTGTGGCGGTGGGGTGGGGAGACACAGATGGCTGAGTGACTGTCTCCTGGGATGACAGAAGTCCCCCTGCAGGCTGGTCAGAGGGCCAGAAGGGGCGATGTCGAGTCGAGCTTGCAGGAAGTGCTTGGGCCATAGTGACATCCCCCTACTGGTGGTTGGTATTCCCAGAAACGGTAAGATGGGTGCCCAACCTCTGGGAGCCTGTGGGTGCACACAGTCCCTCCCACCCGGGGGGAGGCTAACCTCAGTGGTGGGCAGCAGGGCAGGGCCACCTGGCTGCACTCCCTGTGCTCGGAGCCATTGCCGGTCCCTGTCCAGGGCTTCCAGGCCCCGGACAGCCTTCCCCAGGGCCGGAGAGGATGTTCACCTACTGCTCTGGAAAGCTGTGGGCCCCTGGGAGCATGTGTGCACACACATGGGGTTGGGGGTGGGCAACAGAGCCTAACACAGACCCTGGTTACCGCGGGCTGGACCCTCCTGGGTCTTGCTCTGGGCTTGCGCCCCATGGTACCCGTCATGCTGTTGATCTTGAGAGGCAGCTGGAGTGAGGAGTGGGCAAGGCCAGCTGCCCTTCACCATTGGGATGGGGCTGTGGCCCTGGGCTCCTACATCTCAGCTCCGGGCCTCGCAGCCGTGGGCCTCTGCTCTCTTGGCCTCGTTTTCCCTGTGAAGTGGGACGATAGGGTAGGAGGCCTCCTGAAGGCCACTGCTGGGGGTCTGAGGATGAGACCCGGCAGGAGGAGAGACCTGTGGGGACAGCCAGGTTTGGAATACAGTGACTCAGTGTTTATCTCTGGCTTGGTTGCTGATGCACCTGCGTCGGGCCATAAACGGGAGGATGTTCTGTTCAGACAAGCAACAATGGGACAAGGGCTGGGCCTGGGTGCATCTGGACCCCACTGCTGAGCGGGTGGATGGTGGGCAGATGCTACGACGAGGGGTGGCCGGGTGCTCAGGAGGTGCCTCACCCCCCCACCCCCAGCCATGCGATCCTGAGGGGACCAGTTTGGAGAGCAAGGACGAGGCCTTGGCGGGGGGGGGGGGGGGTGACGAGTGGGTTCCGGGCACTGTCGTGGGCAGCAGTGACCGCCCAGACTCCTGTTTGTGTGTCTGTGGAGCGCGGCCCCGGGTGGCGGTGGTGTGTAAAGTGGCGCACGGTAAAGACGTTGGTTTGGTTCTCCTCGGGCGGCTCAGAGGAGAGAGGCCCAGGAGCGCTCCCGTCTCACTTCCTACGCTGTAGCAGAGCAGCGCCTGTGGGCAGCACCCGGCCCCAGGTCGACTCCACCCCGACTTTGTTCTAGAAACTGCGGAGTTGGTGGAGCCACAGGCACGCGGAGCCTTGCTGCTCACAGGACCACCCCCGTAAGTGTGCGTGACCACCTGACCTCCAGCGTCCTCTGCAGGACCCACTGACCCGGAGAGGACGGTCCTCCCCTTGCCTTTCTAGGACGAAGTATCACACTGGTCACACCACTCTTCTCACTTACCGTGTCCCCTGAACTCATTCCCCTTTGAGCTGTAGGTCTCTTGCTCCTCCCAGCTCTGTGGAAGGGTCATTCAGTGCAGGGGGTGGCCTGACCTGGGGGGGCTGCCCTGCTACTTGTATGTGGGGATCGCTGGGGCTCCCCAGAAGAATGACCCCACGTCCTGGCCTCCCAGGTATCTGGGCCAGAACTCAGCATTTCTGAAAGTGTGTGTGTGGAGCTTGTCTCCCCAAAGCCTCTTGGGGCTTTATTCCTGAGAGACACTGCCAGTGTAGAGTCTGTGCTCTTTATGTTGGTTTTCTTGGGGGTAGGTCAAAAGGCGTGGGGACAGAGCCTCGTAGAGGTGAGGAGTGCGGCTGGCCCGGCCCCCCCCACCTCCCGGGGGAGCATGAGCCCTACTCAGCAGGGCCAGAGGCGCCCACCATAGACGGTGTGTTGGGGTCCGTGTCGAGGCTAACGTTCCAGCAGGAAGGGGGACCTTCAGAGGCCGCTTCCCCGAGGGGGGCTAGGAACAAGATGTGAGGACAAACTGGATTGAGAAAGCGTGGGGAGCGTTAGGTGCTTGGGTCCCCAGGGTGCATGGGGGCAAAGCCGAGAAGACGTGAGTGTCAGGAAGGGGACCGCAGCTGCGGGTCCACCTGCAGGCCCGCCCGGTGCCTTAGGACAGCCCTGGGGGAGTGCCCCGCATGTTTGATGGGGCTGGGCTGCTGTGGTCGGGCCCCTGCTATGGGAGCACGGGTGGGATCCAGACCCAAGGCAAGCTCAGGGCTGCGGTGCTCCAGGCAGAGGCCCCTCGGGTGGCAGCACTAGTGGCACTGCTCCCTCCCCGGACAGGGTGTGCATGGGCTCAGAGTATGCTTGGTGAGAGGGAGGCGGCAGCCAGCAGGTCCCAGTGGGTGGTGGGCCCCCCCGCCCCTCCGCCCATCCCTAGGGCCCCTTGCAGGTCTGCCCCGGGGCCCCTTCCCCTGGCCCCACGACAGGAGGCAGTTGGCTCCATCTGTCACTGAAGCTGGCCCTGCCCTCACGGATCTGGTTTCTGGGAGGGCCAGCCCTGGGGTGGCCGCTGGTCAGTGTGTATGCCGCAGAGGCTGGCCTGGCCACCCGGGGAGAGGAGCTAGAGTGGCCCCTGTGAGATGGCCCTGGAGGGCGGCCCGGCCCCTTGCTGCGGGTCAGCCCCCATCTCTGCGGGCTGTGGTGGGGGTTCCGAGAGGCAGGGGTGGGGAGCCTTTGCTGGGGGTGGACGGCCTTGTTCAAGGCCTGGCCCTGCCTCTTTCTGGCCGGGTGACCTTGTGCCCCTTCACCTCTGAGCCTCCCTCCCCCCTTGGAGAATGGAGCTCATGTGACTGCTGCCAGTGCTGTGCCAGGACCGGCCACAGGAGGTGGGACTGGAGTGTCGCAGCGGGGCCCCCAGGGGCATGGAGACCCTCTCGGGGAGTGGAGAGCAAGCCTACCCCCACCTGCTCAGGAGGCTGATGTTTGAAGGCCATTCTCGTTGCTGGCGTGGACGGTCGACCTGAGTGGGGCGCCAGGCCTCTCCCCGCCTTCCAACCTGGTCCTCCCCCGTGACTGGAGGCCCTGTGCTGTGCGCTGGTGAGTGAGCATCCATCTGCCCCTCCATCCCGCGCCTGGAGGCCCACATCCCCCCACCTCTCTGGTCCCAGCTGCCCGGGAGGCCCTGATCTGCCAGCCCGTGGGCCTACCTGTGGCTCAGCACCATGGTGGGAAGGCCAGTGTGGCTACTGCTGAATTTTCTGGGTGTTTTTCCATAGTGGTGGCTGGGCGGAGGTCCCCACTCCCTCCCCGATTGTCCAGGGACCCTGAGTAGCCCTGGACCAGGGCGTCTTCTCCCCGTGTCCCTCTGGGCTGAGTGACCTGCAGGGGGCTGGATTTCTGTGTTTTCTGCAGGATTCCAGTTCCCCACAGAGGAAGGAGGCCCGTCTTGGAGGCTGCGCCCAGGGACCGGGGGAAGCAGCAGGAGAGATGACCACAGTGCGCCCCCCCCCCCCCCGAGCTGGGGAGCCTCGAGCCCCCTCCTCTGTCAATTGGCGTGTGGGAACCGGGCTAGGTGTGCTCGCGGCCCTCCTGGCAGGCTGGCCTCTCCTGTCCCTCAAAGTCCAGCACAGAGCCCCTCGCGGAGTGGAGTGGGTGTGCCCCTGGAGGGTAGGGTGGCCGGTCAGTGTCCCCTGCCCTCCCTGCTGGCCGCCTGTGTCTTTCCTCAGGATCCTGCCAGAACCCCAGATGTCTGGGCTTTCGCCCGGTGTCGAGGGCTTTTGTGGTTTGTCTGAGTTTCCGTTCCGCGCAGTTTCAGGATCCTCTCATGTCGAGGGCAGGTTGTGTCTGACTTTCACCCAGCTGTGCATGTGCTGCCTCCCTGTCCCAGCGGGCTGGCAGCCCCCAGGAAGTGGTGGAGGGTCTTGGAGCCTCAGTTTCCCCCGCTGGGAGACCAGGCTCCGTCTTTGCCCTGCTGTGTGCAGCCTGAGTGGGCGCTTGGTGCAGGCTTCCCAGCCGTCCTCAGAGGGAGCACCATTTCCCTGCAGGGCCGCCATGAGGCAGGAGTGCCAGTGGCGCTGTGACCTGAGGGCCACCACACAAGGGAAGTGTCGTCTGTGCAGTAAACAGCCTTCTGGAGTGAAGCGGCTGCCAGCGGGCGCGTGGTGGGCACCGGGTGCTGACGGCTTGGGAGCAGGTTCGGCAGGCTCCTTTCCTGTGGGGTGGCTCCTGCGTCACCTGTCCTTACAGACCTCAGGCCGTGCTCTGAAGACTGCTTCCCAGCCCGGCCGGTTAGGTGCGCCTGCAGGCTCTGATGCCCTGCAGTTCGAGCTGCACATTTGCCCCGGTGTGTTCACTCCAGAAGACGAGACCCAGGCAGGTGCAGGTGAGGGGCAGGCTTTCCAGCTAATAGAGTTTATGTATCTTGTGCCTCGTCTCAAGGTGCTGGGGCCTCTCTGGTACCTGTACTTCCCCACCCAGTCCTGGGTTATTGCAGATGAACCCCCCAACCCCCCACCATGGGGGTCCTCTTCCCTGCCAGGCGAGGGGGATGGAGCAAGGTCCTGTCCCCCAGCTCTCACAGCTGCTGTGGGGGTGGGGGATGCAGGGTCCTGAGCACCGGAGGAAAAGGGGGCGTTGCCCTCTTCCTTTTGGTGGCATAGAAGCTTCCCAATGCAGACAGGTCGGGGGCTAGTAGGTAGCCCTCAGGGTGCTCGGCTTCAGCCCTGAGTGCTCCTGGTCCTGGCTCCTCCAGACCCCTGTCCACTTTCAACCCCCTCCCCCATCGCTGTGAAGCAAATGCCAGATGTAGTTCACGCGTAAGACTTTCAGTGCCTTTCTCTAAAAGATAAGGGTTTTTAAAAAGTTGTAACTGCAATCCCACTGTCCCCCCACAGTATTAACATCGAGTCCAAAAGCTCATCAAGTAGTATTGAAGTGAGCGCCCCCCAGTTCCCTTTCCAGCAAGCGTTTCTTGCAAACTGGCTCAGGGCACCGGTGCTGGAGTCCAGGTGCCGCCCGCCAGCCTCACCCCCCCCTCCCAATTGCTGGCCCATGAAATGGGGCCGGCGCCGCCCTGTCCCCCTTCCAAGCACGTGGGGGGCCGTGTGAGGGGGTTCCCAGGCTGGGCACAGAGGCCATACACAGTAACCCGGCCCTTGTCACAGGGCTGCCATCTTCCTTTCCAACTCCAACCCCAGAAAGCTCTGAGGATGGAGTGTTTTTCCTAATCCTCTTGCAGGTGATCCGAGGCTGCCTGTGGTCCTTGTTTATCCTCAGGGTGAACCTAGGGTGCTTTCCTGAAGAATATGGTATTTGGCTTGGGCCATTCTCTCAGAGCCTGGGGGTGGGGGTGGGGGTGGGGGTGAGAGACCCCCTACCCCAGAATGGTTTCTGAAACTCGCTGGGTTCTGAAATCCAAAAGGCTCTCCGGGTCGGCACGCCCAGCTCCGAGGAGAGACGGACGATGAGCCGCAGGCCTGGGGGTGATGGTGATTGCTCCCAGCCCTTTTGCTGCCGGACACTAGCTGGCTGCTCGAGTCCTGAGTGGGGTGGGTGCTGGGGCCTCGGGGAAGTCAGGTGTCCCCAGCTCATGGCTGTCTGCAGCAGAGTGGGTGTCCGCGGGGGAGCCCTGGAGGCCGAACGGCCACGGCATCCACTAGAGAAGAGCGCCTGTCCCCGAGAGACAGTGGGGCACCGTGGTGAGAGCTCTGAGCGCCCTGGGCCTCAGTTTCCCCATCTCTGCCCAGCACCCAGGAAGTGCTGCCATGGGCTGACCGGAGACCCTAGGAAATGGGGTCCCAGCCGGGCTTTCTCTTTTGTGACCCTCTCTTGGTGTCCCCAACCAGCCACGACGGGGTTCGACCACGGTATGGGGCCGGACCCTCTGGCGCTCCCACTCTGAATTTGCCTTTACTTCTTTCAAGGAGAAGGTGCTGCGGGTCCCCCGGCAGTGGATGCAGGAGCAGGGCCAACTGGCCCCCTTGGCACCTTCCTGCTTTTTCCACTGCCAGCTGGAGAGGCCAGGCGGGCAGGGCAGCTGGGCCACTGTCCCCGGGTGGGACCTGGGCGTTTCTCTTCAGCCTGGCATGGCTGGAGGAAGGGGCTGGGGTGTCCTGTGTTCCCTCAGAACCTGGGCCCGGTAGGGGACGTGGAGGCTGGGAGAGGTGGAAGGCTGTGTTTGTTTTGGGCAGACGTTATTTAAGTATCTACATGTTCTGGGTCCATTCCCAAGTGTGACCTCGTTTTGTCCACATGGCACCCAGACGAGGGTGACCTTAGGGCTCTGGTCCCTGTCCTTTTGATGTGCTGCATCCCCTCCCTAGGTGGCTTCAGAACCAGGGGCACCTCCTTTTCTTCCAGCTCAAGGGGCCAGCATCCCCCATCTCTCCAGCCATTGGCCCGGATGTCCCTGGGCCCCCCACATCTGTGTGGATGGCAAGCCGTGGCGCCGTGTCTGTGGTGGGGCTGGGGCAGGGCTGGGAGCACTCCATAGGTGGTGGCTGTGCCGGGCACTCTTCATTTTACAGTTGGGACCCTGGGCTCAGGGAAGTCAGCCGGTGAGGGGGAGCTGGGCTTTGAGCCCTGGCGTGGCAGACGCCCGTGGGTGCTCCTCGCTGCCCTCTGCGCAGCCCTCTTCACGGCTCCAGCCCGAGGTTAGACTCAGGCCTGGGCCTCTGGGAGGGGTGCTGCTGGCCCGGGCGCCTCTTCCCAGGCTCCCCGCTTGGTGTCCTTGCTGGCAGGTGGCAGCAGGCCATCTTGTCCTTAAGTCACTAGGACCTCTCGGCCTGTGGCTGCCTGTGATGCCAGGAGCCAGGTCGAGGAGGCACAGGGTCCTGGGCTTATGTCCCTGAGTCCCCACGTGGGTCGGCCCAGGAAACCCCTGCAAGATGGAGGAGCCTCAGCCTCATGGTCTGTGCAGTGGGCACGATCACTCTGACCTCCGGATTACGTGGGTGCCTCACCCTCAGCAGAGGTGAAGGGCTGTGGCCGTGGCTGACCACCCACGTATTTCTTGGTGTTTTCTCCACTGTCTCATCCAGGGGGACAGCCAGCAAGGTCTGGGCCAGAGGGTGGTGGGGCGCAGCGAGCAAGTGGGTGCTGGCTGATGGTGTCAGCCCTGCTCCTGGACTCGTCACAGAGAGAAGCTGTTCCTGAGAACGCAGGGGCATCGCCAGGCGCTCCGGGCATCTGGGAGACTGCCGGGCACCCTGGGTGTTCGTGAGGCCACAGGCGCTCCAGGGGATCGCTGGGCGCCCTGGGGGCTGGAGTTGAGTTTTTTCAAGGCATCTTGCCCGCTTGTTGTTTTAAACCTCCATGTCGCCTTGTGGCTTTTTCCGTTACTGATTTTGGTTCAGGCCTGAACCCTGTGAGAGGGTCAGCTAGCAGTCTAAGTTTTCATTTCATTCTGGAAGCAGCATTTGCCTTCCTGGTCTCGGAATGTGGCCCTGATCCCCCACCCAGACGGGGAGGCTGACAGGCAGCACAGCTGCGCTGTGTGTCGCCAGCCTGAGCAGCGGGAACTGCGCCCGTGGTTTCCATCCCTGGGCTTTGCCCTGAAAAGTAGGCTCTGTCGGGATTCCTCGGGCCATCCAAGCCATGTGGGTGTGGCTGACTGGATCCCGGGGTCTGCTGTGGGCCGGCCCAGACTTTGGGGTTGTTGCAGCCCTGAGATGGCAGGCTGTCTTTGGGCAGCCGTCTTTGGTTTGTGTTTGAGCAATGTTTCGAAATAGAAATTCCTTTACCCTGTTTTCTTGTTGCAAAAGTAACGTGTTCTTAAAAAAACCTGCCCATTCAGAAATGCAAGCAGGAAATGACAATCCTGTCCTCCTGGGGGCCAGGAGGTGCTTCTCCATCACCTCTCTGCCTTCCAGCGGGAACTTCCCAAGTCGGTGTGGGTGTCCTTCCTTCTTGTTGGCGTCTGTAGTGTCAGTGCAGAGATGTCTTCTGGTTTATTCGGTGTCTGTCTGGTTGGAGAAGCGACGAGGGAAGGGCAGGCCAGGTGCTGGCTGTGGCTCTGCTCGGCCTGGCTGTGATGATGTGCATGCTCCAGTAGGGAGCGACACAACCTCTTGGCTCTGCCAGCCACCCCAGAGGGGACAGCTCGGGGTGGCCTCTGCAGTCTTATGGCCTGGGAGTCCCTCTCTTAGTCCTCCTCCCTCCTGGGGTGGCTCTGGGAGCCGGAGGTGTTTTCCCACTGGAAAGGGGTCCTGCCTGAGCTGCCCATCCAGAGCCAGCACGACCCTTCCCAGGAGGTGGGTCCTGGCGCCCAGGATGGAAGGGGCTTGTGGGGGCCCCCAACCTCTCGCGCTCTGGCTGCCCTTCCTTCCTCCCTGTTGAACTGGTGCCCAGGTTGCCGGGGACAGAGGACAAGTCAGGAGGGAGGTGTGTGAGGCTGGGGGAGGGCAGCACCCCCTGCCTCTGCTGTGGGGGAGGGCTGTGCACCGCCAGACCCCCCTGGTCATCCTCACGTTCTTGTAGGCATCTGAGAGCGTGAGGTACCCCCTGCCTCATTTCACTGGAGGTGTTCGGGGTGACGTTCTTGTTTGCAAGAAAGGGGGCTCCCGTTGCCATGTGCAACTCCCTGCAGATTAGGGGGCACCTGCCTGCAGGACATGTGCCTGGCGCTTTTAGCTCAAGTCCCCGCTAAGCCTCACAGACCCTGCTGGGGTTGGCCATGTTTCCCCTGGGTCGTGGGCAGCTGCGTCATCTACGTCATCTGGGTCCCACTGAAAGTGCGAAGGGGACGCCTGTGCTGGGGGGCAGGACCCAGGAAGCCTCTCTGGCCCTGCTGGCCTCAGGCTCCTGGCTCCTGCTGGGCCACAACGGGGATAGGGGATGCGTTTCCGTGTTTGTGGCTGGAGCTGGCTTCCTGCTCGGCAGCAGGTTGGAGCAGTGTGGGCTGGCGGTCAGAAGAGGGAGGGAGGCAGAGGGCTCAGCCTTGGGTCCTGAGGGCAGTGAGCCGTGCCTGTGCATCCTTGTGTGTGGAGGAGGCCAGCCTGCGCTTGGCTGGCAGTTGTGGGCGCTATGTCCCCACAGGTCAGTTTCAGCCTGTAGCTGCCTTCTGCCCATTCCCTGGCTCCCTGGGCTGTGCAGGAGCACCAGGTACTGGGCACCCGCCCACTGTCCCATACCTGGGGGCCAACGGTGCCCCAGCGGTCTTCTAGGCACTGGGAGGCGCAGGGACACAGCACATCCTCCCTCCCCTCTGGAGCTCCAGGGACCCGCCGCAGTGGTCACAGCAGGGCTGTGGGTGCTCAGTGTGTGTCCAGCACCAGCCTGAGTGTGTTGTGTGTTTGACTCTTTGCATCTCACAGAGCCCCGTGGGGACAAGGGGACCGGATCCCGTGGCTGGCGAGGGGCAGAGCTGGGATTGGGCTGGGGAGGCTGGCCCTGGCATCTGCTCTGCAGCCCTGAACTGTCCAGGGTCTGGGACGTTCCAGGAGGCCCTGGTAGGTGGTGGCATTGGAGCAGAAAGGCCTGAAGGAGGCGAGGGAATGAGCCTGTCCCTCTGGTGAGGGAGTTCCCAGCAGCCCTGGCAGGGGACGAGTCATGGGTCACGTTGGGTTCTGCAGGCCGGAGCAGGGACGGTGCTTTCACGCTGAGCCGGATGGAGCCACTGCAGGGTTTGAGCTGATCTGCAGCTTGATCCGACTTGGGTTGGTTGAAGCAGGACCACCGCTGCTGTGCAGGCCTGGACCATCCATCAAGGGAAGGGCAGACCCACAGGGACTTCACAGAGACCCCTGCAGGAGTCAGCAGTGCTCGGGCCAGGCGCAGGCAGACCCTGGCCCTGCTGGACTTCGCTGACCTGCTAGGGGTGGGGTGGGGCAGCGAGGCATTAGGGTGACCCAGGTTTGCGCCTGGCTCAGGCGGCTGCCGCCCAGCCTCCCGTCTGACGTCGTGACAAGAACATATAAAAGGCTATCGTGTAGCAGAGTGCACCCCTGCCCCCCAGAGGGAGGGTTCCGCGCGCAGCCCTCAGTCTGTTATGTGCCCTACACGTAGAAGTGGGGCCACCGGCTTTCCCCTGAGACATCTGGGGACTTTGGCGTTGGGGTTCCCTGTTCATTCTGTTACTGCGCACTGCTCCTCCGGGCCCTAGTTGGTCATCTCCTGATGACGTGCAGGCCCACAGTGTCCTCTTCCTCTCCAGCTCTGCGCTTGGAGAGCGTCCCCACAAGCGAGTGGGGGCCGGGGCGAGGCCTGCAGCAGCCTCCCCACCCCTTACGAGCGTGCAGGGTCCGACCCGCCTTCTCTCGCCCTCCCACTTTGCCGAGGGCCGGCCGTGTCACAGGCTGGTCGTCATCACAAACCCAGAGCAGGTTCTCATGGTTACGTTAGAACTTCGCTTGGCGGGCGGACTCGCTCGAGAGGGGCTCGGCTCCGCGCCCCGAGTGTGGTTCTGCCACCGTTCTGCCTGCCTGGCTCGGCTCTTTCAGGTCGCTGTTGTAGCTGTCTGCATGTCAACCATTCCCTAAAAAACTGCCAAGGTCAACAACGGTGTAGAGTCAGTCCCAGCAGGCAGGCGGTTGGTGGGCCGTGAGCGGAGTGGCCTTGTGTGCGGCCCTCACCCGGACGGCTGCCTTCCTGCCGGTGCGCTTCCCCACCTGCCCAGGTGGCAGGTGCTCGCATTATCCCCCCTCACCGGTGTCTCCTCCCCTGGTCTGAGAGCAGTAGTCAGAGAGTGGTTCTGTGACAGGTGAGGGTTGCCTTGATCAAGGTGAGCGGCTTGAGCTGGCTGAACTGGCCTTGCAGTGACCACACGGGTGTGCTCAGGGGAGCCAGCCAAGGCTGGGGCTCCAGCTGACCAGCCTGTCCCTGCCGTCCCTTCTCCCCCATAGGTGCTGCCTGGTTGGGCCCAGAAATGGGACGTCGTGCCTCCAGGGGCAGCACAGAGGAACTGAGGGCCTCCCCGAGCCGCTGCTGTGACGGCCAGTGAGCGAGCAGCCGGAGGATGTCCACCACCACGACGGTCGCCCCCGCGGGGATCCCGGTGGCCCCGGGCCCCGTGAACCCGCCACCGCCCGAGGTCTCCAACCCCGCCAAGCCCGGCCGCAAGACCAACCAGCTGCAGTACATGCAGAACGTGGTGGTGAAGACGCTCTGGAAACACCAGTTCGCCTGGCCCTTCTACCAGCCCGTGGACGCAATCAAGCTGAACCTGCCGGTGAGCCCCCGTCCCCGCCACCGGCCCCAGCCCCTCTGTTGCCCGACTCCTCTGGCTTTGGCAAAGGTGGTGCCCATGATGTGGCTGGTGCTGGTAAGCCAGGTACAGCCTGTGCCTCAGGAGCCTGTCCTCCGGTGCGGGGACAGCCTAGGGCCCACTGTGACCAAGGAGCAGAGGGTGTGGGAGAGTGGAGGGCGGCAGCCCCCTGAGTGCTGGGAGCGGGGAGAACCGTGCCTCGAAGGGGCCGGCGGCGATAGGGCTCCGGAGCGGAGGCTCAGCCGTGTCTTCGTTCTGTCCCCGTGCATCCTCCTGTGCTCGAGGTCAGATGCTCAGTGTGGGCTGAGGTGCGTTTTGGGGGACGGCACCCCAGCTGCACATTTCAGTGCTGACTGTCTAGTAGCTTTCTTCTTTGGACTCAAATGGAGAACCCCGAGTGACACGAGGGGAGCCCTGGGCTGGCACTTGGTGGCCTGGGTCTGGGCCCAGCTTGGCCCCTGCACACCCATGGGCCCTCGAGCGAGGTTTGGAATCCGTGAGGGGGCTTGGGTCCATCCCCAGAGTGGACTCCGCTCTGGGGTATGCCCCGCTCCGCGGTGCTGGGCATCTCGGAACCTCCCCTGCACGTAGGACCCTGGTGAGGCGAGAGGTTTGGCAGGAGCCTGGAGCTGGCCGAGTGCTTGCCCCAGGCCGCATGCCCAACTGCCCTCGATGACCAGAAGCTGCCTTTGGCCAGGCCCCGGGACCCGGCTCCTCCTTGAAGACCACTCTGTACAGTCTGTGTGCTTGGGAATTGCAGAAATAGGGATGCCGAATCCGTTAGTAACGCCTCTGAAAATCTCTTTCCTAGGATTATCATAAGATAATAAAAAACCCAATGGATATGGGGACGATTAAGAAGAGACTAGAAAATAACTATTATTGGAGCGCGAGTGAATGTATGCAGGACTTCAACACCATGTTTACAAATTGTTACATTTATAACAAGGTAAGAAGACCCTGCGGCATGGACCCCAGGTGCCATTGCAAGCTGCCCACTGGCCTCGGGGAGAACTGGGGGGGGTGAAGTGCCAACCCCGGGGGCAGCCCTGGCTGGGGTGGCACGCTGGGGACCCTTGTCAGGACTGCATTGCTCCAGGCAGAGGTGCCAGCTGGGCCGGGCGCTTTGCAGCAGTTCTCGGACGGGCTCAGAGTGTGTCACAGCCCTGCGCTCAGCCCTTCTCTGGCCCCGGTCCCCACCTACGAGTCCCACTCATGGCCCATCTCAGGCGTCACTGCTTGGCGTGGGCCCACATCCCCCGCTGCAAAGAGGGAAATTGGAATGGCCTTTTCAGAGGGAGCCGATACACACCAAACACTTTAAAACATCCGTACCCCCGGACCTAGAAACCCTGCCTCTAGAAATGCGGGAAGAACCCGTCTAGGCTCCTGTCGTGGACACTCGCCCCACTGCATGCACAGCCATTGGAGGTTGGCTAAATGCACTGTGACGTCCACGTGCAGCTGCCCGAAATAACTAGAGTGCTCCACGACAAGGGGGAACATCCACAGGATGGTTTTCAGTGAGAGGAGCCAATTCGGGAGGCTCCCTACAACCCAGTCCTGTGGGTTTCTGGGTGTTTTTTTTTAAAATTTTTTTTTTTTTCCTTTTTCTCCCCAAAGCCCCCTGGTACATAGTCGTGTATTCTTCGTTGTGGGTCCTTCTAGTTGTGGCACGTGGGACGCTGCCTCAGTGTGGTTTGATGAGCAGTGCCATGTCCACGCCCAGGATTCGAACCAACGAAACACTGGGCCGCCTGCAGTGGAGCGCACGAACTTAACCACTCGGCCACAGGGCCAGCCCCTGGTTATTTTTTAATAGCGACGTGGTGGAGTAAATATGAGCGGGAATCCTGAGCCGAAGGCTCTCTGCTTCCCCACATGATGGGATGAAGGGTGGTTTTTATTCCTTGTGCTTTTCTGAACTCTTTCAAGAGTTTCCACGTTAAAGGATATTCCTTTTGCCTTTCTCCTGCCCCACCAAATCTCTTAGCAGATTTAAAAAAAATTGTTTTTTCTAAAGATTGGCACCTGAGCTAACATCTGTTGCCAATCTTCTTTTTTCTTCTTCTTCTTCTTCTCCCCAAAGCCCCCCAGCACATAGCTGTATATTCTGGTTGTGAGTCCTTCTAGTTCTACTGTGTGGGACGCCGCCTCAGCGTGGGCTGATGCTCAGTGCTGGGTCCACACAGAGGATCCAAACCTGCGAGACCCTGGGCCACCAAAGCGGACAGCACGAACTTAACCACTCAGCCACGGGCTGGCCCCTCTTAGCAGATTTTTGAATGATGTTTTCTTGAGCTGCACCCGGTGATGTCTTTTGCAAATGCACAGCTCCTTTCCCTGCATGTAACCTGGGCTCGCCCTGTATCTCCAGCCCACAGATGACATAGTGCTCATGGCGCAAGCCCTCGAGAAAATTTTTCTGCAGAAAGTGGCCCAGATGCCCCAGGAGGAAGTTGAATTGTTACCCCCTGCTCCAAAGGGCAAAGGCCGGAAACCAGCTGCGGGAACCCAGAGTGCAGGTAAGAGGGTGGACAGGCGTGGCGTCCTGTCCTGGGCCCCCGGGTGGATGGGCTGGGTTGCCAACGACATGGTCTCTTCTTTGGGGCCCTCGCCCGTCTGAGCTCAGTTTCCACGTCCATGCAGTTGGGGCAGTGATGAGATATGAGCTCCAGAAGCTGGGTCTCAGCTGTGCGTGGCCTGGAGGCAGTTGGACCCATGGCCAGCCCTTGACATTGTTGCTGTCTGCCTTTGAGCCCGCTCTGGGAAGGAGATGGTCGTCTCGCCATGTCCCGGGGCTCCTCCTCCCAGCCCTGGCTCTGAGGCCCCCTCTGCCGGAAGCCTGGACAGAAGCTGGGCTGTCCCTTTGTCCCCTCCCTAGGACTTTGCCTCTTGAGCATGTGTTGTATGCCCTGTGACGGGAGAGGAGCTGTGTCACCTGTCAGGGAGGGGGTGGGGATTAGGGTTAGCACCTGGAGCCCCGGGGTCTTACCTGGTCCAGGAAGCTGGAACAAGGTGCGTCCCAGTGGACTGACTGGGTGGCCCAGCCC
This sequence comes from Equus asinus, assembly GCF_041296235.1. Lineage (NCBI taxonomy): Eukaryota > Metazoa > Chordata > Mammalia > Perissodactyla > Equidae > Equus > Equus asinus. The sequence continues at coordinate 12,904,380 of NC_091799.1, forward strand.
TCGAGACAGGCCAGGCTGGGTCACCAACACTGCCGCTGTCCTGCTTTGCAGGCAGGGCCTGTGGGTGGTCACGCCTCTGGTTCCTGATGGAGTCTGAATTAACCCTCGCTTCCTGGGGTATGGGCCCAGCTCTCACCCCCCCAGACTGTGCGGCTCCTCTTGGCTTTCTCGTTCAGACCTTGGTCTCTGGCCAGTGGGGAGAGGCCTCCCATTTGTTCGGTGAGCACCCATGGCGGCAGGCTTTGTGGCAGCAGCTAGATCAGGGCCAGGAGTCTCAGGAGGATGGGCTCCCTGGCGCCTGGTGTGCTGTGGCTGGAGGGGATGGTCCAGGAAGCTTCCAGAACTATGGTGTATGTCTGGCCGGTGGAGCCTGGAATGCTCAACTTCCTCTCCTTGTCTTCAAGGTACGCAGCAAGTGGCGGCCGTGTCCTCTGTTTCCCCAGCGACCCCCTTTCAGAACGTCCCCCCCACTGTCTCCCAGACGCCCGTCATTGCTGCCACCCCTGTGCCAACCATCACTGCAAACGTCACTTCAGTCCCCGTCACCCCAGCTGCTGCCCCACCTCCTCCCGCGACGCCCATCATCCCCGTAGTCCCTCCCACGCCGCCCGTTGTCAAGGTGAGCGTCCCTGGGGCGTGAGGTTGGCCAGTTGGCTGGGGTCTGAGCGCGGCCGGGGGTCCTGGATTCGGGCGGGCGCAGAGTTGGGCGGTGGGAAGCTCTGCCACCTTTCCCCGGGTGCTGGCCGCCCATTGGGTGTTTGGTTTGCGTGACTCTGGAGGGGTTCTCTCCATGCCAACGAGGCCAGGCCGCTGCTCTTGACACAGACGAGGAGACCGAGGCTCAGGGGGCTGCAGGTCACACAGCTGGTGAGGGCGGGCTGCGCTTGAACCCCGGCATCTCCAGCCTGAGCCCCGGCCTTTGCAGTCCACGGTCGTGTGGGGAAGGCGCAGGGGACGACAGGGTGGGAGGGCCCTGCTGGACCCCACTCACACTTGGATTTACGGTTGGCATGGGGAGGTGGCGGCCAGGGCCGCGTGAGGAGCCAGCCCGCAGTGTGCGGTGGCCTCCACCTTGTGCCCCTCTTAGCGTGACCACCAGCACGTGTGTCTCCCCTGCTTGGCTGGGAGCTTTTCATGGCAGGGGCTGTCCTGGCCGGGTCCGGGCTCCGAGTGGGTGCTCCCTGTGAGGACGGCCAAGTCCCCCACTCCTAGCCGGCCCCATGCTGGGCACTGACGTGTGTCATCTTCTCCAATTTGACCCTCACAGCGACCCTCTGGGCAGGCAGTATTTCCCCCATCTTACAGATGAGGAAGCAGGCGCTCAGGGGTTAAATGGCTCCCCCAAGGTAAAACGCCACCTCCGCCGCTTCCCCCTCCCCCGTGGCCTTCACTGCCTGCACTTCCGGGCGGCGCCTGGCCGGGCCGCCCCACACAGTGCCCGGCTGTTTTGGAGCATGTCCCGTTTGCCATGGCCAGATGAGCCCCTTGGGCCCTGTGCGGCACGCGCTTGGCATCCTGTGGGCCGTTAAGTGTTGGTGGGTAGCAAGCTCGTGCCCCTCCCAGCCTGGGCGCGATGGCTTGGCTGGGGCAGCGACCAGTGACCGTGGTGGCGCTCTAGACAGCAGAGCCCAGTGCGGCCGTTGGCTAGGGCGCTTGTGGCCCCGAGGGGCTCCTCTGCCTGAGCTGAGGTGAGGGGAGCCTGCTAAGCTGGTCTCGGGGTCGTGGTCTGGATGCCCGCAGGCCCTGGGGCTGGTCGTCGTGCCTGGGGAGACCCGCACAGCCTGGGCCACCGGGTATCGAACATGCTCTCCCGTCCCACATGAGTGTCTGCTCTGGACACGCCCCGAAGGCTCTGTTAATCATTTCGACATTTCTTCCCCTTGCGGAAAATAGTTCTCTGTGACTCCTGCTGCCTTCCAGGTTCAGTCCAGACCCGCCCACTCACTCAGTCCCCTGGAGTCCTTGGTCCCACACCTGCTGCTGCTGCTGCTTGTGTCTCCTGGCCGGGCTGCTGCCCCCGCCTCCGCCCAGCATGCTCTTCCCGCCTCCCCCCCCTCGTCCTACTCAGCTGCCATTGTCCTTGGAGTGCCAGCTTGGAAGCCCTCATCTGGGACTTTCCCGCTGGCATTTACAAGCAGGAATTCATTCCCTTGTCCCTGCTGTCCCTGAGCTTGGTGACGATCCTGCTCACAGTGCTGTCTCGGTCATGCTTGTCTCTGGAGACCCCGGTGTGGCCCAGCCTGGGGTGCTGGTTAGGTGCAGGTGAATTGCATGCTGCGCCTCACGCTGCTCAGGGGTGCTGAGCAAGCCCACCGTGACCACGGAGCCCTGGGGGCACAAGGAGGGGGCCCTCAGGTGCCTCCGGGTAGGTTCGGAGTTCAGCCTCACCACTACCAGCTGTGTGACCTTGGGCCGGCGACGTGGCCCCTCTGAGCCTCGGCGTCCGCCGTTCCGCGGGGGCAGCTGGGAGGATGGACGCGGCCGTGCATGTCATCGCTTCGCTCGGTGCCTGGCAGATAGTCAGCGCTCCAGAAGTGCAGCTGTGGCGGTTCATGCTCTCATGGCTGGTGTGTGTCCCTGGTGCTCACTGGGTCTTTCACTGTCACAGAAGAAGGGCGTGAAGCGGAAAGCAGACACGACCACGCCCACGACGTCTGCCATCACCGCCAGCCGCAGCGAGTCACCCCCGCCACTGTCGGACCCCAAGCAGGCCAAGGTGGTGGCGCGGCGGGAGAGCGGGGGCCGCCCCATCAAGCCGCCCAAGAAGGACCTGGAGGACGGCGAGGTGCCCCAGCACGCGGGCAAGAAGGGCAAGCTGTCGGAGCACCTGCGACACTGCGACAGCATCCTCAAGGAGATGCTGTCCAAGAAGCACGCGGCCTACGCCTGGCCCTTCTACAAGCCGGTGGACGCGGAGGCCCTGGAGCTGCACGACTACCATGACATCATCAAGCACCCAATGGACCTCAGCACCGTCAAGGTACCTGGTGGCAGGCGGGCTCCAGGCAGGGGGCGGCAGGCAGCTGGGACCCTTTTTCCCTGTCTGGGCAGCCCCTGGCGCCTGGCCAACTGCCTGCTGTGTCGAGGTCCCCATGTCTTGGGCTGTCTCAGAGGGGGCCCCAGTGCTGGGGCCTGGCCCAGCTCTGTTGGTCTGCCCACTGGTGGCCGACATGCGCCCGACAGTGTGGTCTGGCAGGCTCGGGGAGGAAGGCGTGTTGTCTGTTAGTCACTGAATCTGCAGGTTCTTGTCATCTCTTCTGCTTGAACTCAGTTTCATTGTTTCACTTCTTTCCTTCCCGTCTCCCACCCCAGTCCGCCTGCAGGCTTCTGTCACGTCAGGCAGGGAGGCCCTTTCAGGTGACCCACCCCTCACCGGACAGAAGTGGGTCCTGGAGGGGTGGGTGGCAGAGCTGAGACCAGGAGCCCAGCCTCCCAGTTCCCATGCCAGGGTTTCCCTCACCAGGAGCCTACCTGGGCTTTTGTGGGTTTTCCTCCAGGTCAGGCCAGTTGAGTACAAGCAGAGAGCAGCCTTGTGCTGGGTCACGATGGAGAAAGTGCCCAGGCGACAGCAGTGGCCCAAGGGCAGCAGGCCTCGGCCTGGGGTAGCTCCCGTGGGGTCTTCTCTGAGTGCACACAGGAGGGGTCCTGAGCCCCGCACACCTACCCTCCCTTGGAGAGCTCACAGCCAGCCTGGCATTGGTCCCTGATGTCCTGAGCAGCGCCCCGGCAGTTGGGCACGTGTAGCCCACCTGCTCCGTGAGCCTCCCTCGTGGCCCTGAAACAGTGCCCCCCACCGTGGAGTGGTTATTTCCTCTATCAGTGGGGCCTGGGCCTTGAACGGCTGGTGTCAGATGTTCTGCCTCATTTCCCAGTAACGCCAGCCTGGGGCAGAGTCTCCTTGGTGAGGCCTTCCCCCGGCGAGCATGGATTCCAGGGGTGGGACAGAGCAGGCTGTCCAGGCGGCGGTGCTCGGTGACCCGGCTCAAGTCACGCTGGCCCGGCTGGGTGACCGAGCAGCTTCCTCACCCTCTCTGAGCCTCTTCCTGATCTGCAGGGCAGGCACCTGCTTCCTCAGACATGTTCCTGCTGCGGTGGTCCTGCCCCTACTGGAAGCCCAGTAGCATCTGCGTTTCTTTGGGCAATTTTTTCCCCTGTGAGTAGGATACGGAGAGAGTCCTTGTAAAAATTCAGGCAAACTAGAGGCGGGTGGAGAGTGGGCCTCTCCCTTCTGCCGTTGCCCCTCATTCCAGCGAATATTCCCGGTAACGGTTCGGTTCTGTTTTCTGGATCAGCTCCCGGCTCAGGCTGGTGCTCTTGTGGCAGGCTTGACGGTGAGGCAGCAGGGAGACGCTCCCCAGTGTGCCATCTCTGAGCCGAGCGCCCATGTCTCGAAGGCTCTTTCTCCCTGTTTCGGTGTGCGGAGTCCCGGCTCTAGGCTGCCGGCTGTCGGCTGGCCCCCCTCAGCCCTGGTGAGGGCTGTGCTCCGTCTGGTTGTGCCCACACTGCGGCTGTGCCCATCTTGGGACCTGGGGAGCCGGGGGTGCAGGCGCTGGGCCTTCAGGATGGAGAGGGCCCTCTGGGGGCTGCTTGCACCTTGCTGTTTACAGCTGGGAACCTGTGGCTGGAGAGGGAGTGGCCCCGCCCAAAGACAGTCCTGGGGTCCAGGCCTTTGACTCTTTAAGCTGAGCTGGGCTGGCAGAGCTCCTGTTGTCCCAAGAGAGGGGCGTTGCTGGCTGTAGTGATGCTCGTCCATCCTTCCTAACCCCACAGAACTCTCAGGAGAGTTGTGTCCCTGCCCCGTATATAGTGGAGGAAAATGAGGCTTGAGGAGGAAGCGGCTTGCCCAAGGCCACATGGCCAGTGGGAGGCAGGGCCGGAAGTGTGCCTGCCTGGCCCAGGGGTGCTGGGGCTCCCCCAGGCGCTTCTCTCTGATGCCTGTGGTGGCCCTGGGGACACTGAGGGGGGCGTGTCGCGCTGGCGCCATGGCAGCCCACCCCAGTGTTGGGGACCCGGAAGGGACGTTGCGTGCACGTGGCCTGCTTGCTCGGTGCTCCATTTCAGAAACGTCCCCTCGTCCAGGAAACGGCGAGGAGCGACACACAGAGCTGTGACTGTCCTTGGTCGCCCTGTGTACACTTGCCTTTGGTTTGTTTGTTCCCAAGCCCCAGGACAGTGGCCAGTGGTCAAATTAAGACTGGAGCCTGAAGATCTCTCAGAAATTGAAAGGCTCTCAGCTGCCCATTTGTCCTCTCTGGCTGGGCCACCCTGGAGTGGGGAGGCTGTGCTGAGGACCGGAGCCCTGCAGCTCCGGAGCTGCCGGAAGCTCTCCAGGGGACAGGGAAAGAGGGGTGTGCCTAAGGCTGGAGAGGCTGCAGGTCCTGGAATCTGACCGCGATCAACCTCTTCAGGGTCTAGAATTTTGTCATATACAAATTATATATATATAATTTTTAGGTGCAAATGGGACAGGTGGTCGGACTGTAACCCTCGGTGGCCTGCTGTAGGAGAGCATGGGCCCCAGGAAACCCAACAAGAGGTCCCTGACTAATGACCTCTACTTGAACCCATCCAGGCATGGGGAGCTCGTTCCTCACCGAGCGGTTGCCCCTCCATCTGCTCCGACTGTCAGCTCATTCTTAGCTGCCGCCTTGTGGGGGTCCCTCGCTGCTCACACTTCTGTCCTCCACATGCAGTGTGCCTGTTGTCTTGCCCCCACCAACCCACCCTGTCCCACTGGGGCGGCCTGGATGACCGGTGCTTCTGTGAGGGGCGGGCTGCTAACAGCGCCTGGATTCTCACGGAGAAAAAACTCCGAGTCTCACTCCGTGAGTGAGCAAAACCCCAGAGCTGCAGAGAGCAGCTTTGGACTGAAGTTCCTCGGTACCCCCCGAGCTCCTATCATCATGACGTCAGTGTGTGAAAAATTACCCAGTGTGTAGAGTGGGAAACGGGCGAGGAAGGATGAGTGGGGGCTGCAGGAGCTGGGAGGTCTCGCTGAGGACCTTTTCCTTGCAGCCAGGGCATCTGCCTCTCGGCGGCCTCCCAGACCCTTCCTCCAAGCCCTCAAGCCCCACTTCACCCTCTCTCTGGGCTCCCACGTACGAGGTCCTGGGGTTTGTCCGTGGACGTGCAGAGGGTCTGGTGTCCGTTTGGCTGAGGTCTGGAATGCCAGACCTCACGCCCTGTCCCCCGTGTGTTACAGAAGAAGATGGACAGTCGCGAGTACCCAGACGCACAGGGTTTTGCAGCTGACATCCGGTTAATGTTCTCCAACTGTTACAAATACAACCCCCCAGACCACGAGGTGGTGGCCATGGCCAGGAAGCTCCAGGTAACCTGAGGCGCTCTCGGGGGCGGGCCTTCTGGGCGCAGGTGCGATCAGAGCTCAGGGTGGGCCCCCAGGGAAGATGCAGGCGTCCCAGAGAGCATCCAGTTGGGGAAGGGGACTCCGCGTCCAGGGAAGTGAACAGGCCGGCCTCTGCCTTTCGGGAGCCGCACACTCAGGCTGCGGCAGGGAGCCCTCCGGGGGCCGGCGCGCATTCTAGCTGGGACAGAGGAAGAAGCTGCGTCTGTGCTCTGCAGCTGCACTGGCTGATGGCTCCAGCACGAGCCCGTCGGCGAGGCCTGTGGATGCCATGTCAGATGACAGTTGTTTGTGCAACCTTGTGCTTTCCTGACAATAGAACAGACGGCATGCTGGGGAGAATGTGGGGCCAGAGGGAAGCCCGGGCTGGCCTCCTGTGCAGGCACCCGCACACATGCACACGTTTCTCATACAGAGATGCGCGCGCACTCATGCGATGTCCTGCCCCAGTCTGGGTGCTGCCTGGGTGTTCCTGCATGGTCAGTACTCAGAATCCATTCTTACTCCTCCTTATGATCACCTGGGTGGGCTGTCGCTTTTATAAATAACAGTTCCAAGATTTTTGATGTAATGTAACCAGAAGATTTTCTTTTTGGAAAAAAGAGCAAAAATTGAGGAGCTATATCCTCTTCTAGTAGTTCTTCTTTTTGCTGGACCCAGCATGTTTGTTCTGTAAGGCATTCCTAGTCCCCTGCTCAGAATCCCTTTGAAGACCCTGGGAAGTAGCTTGTGGTGTCGTCCTTGATGATGCAGGACCCAGACGAGGGATGAGGGGGACGCCTTTTTCCATGCTGCTGGGTCCTGCTGACATTCCTACCGTCCTCCTGCCTGCGGGTCCCCCCGAAGGCCTGTCCCAGGCTCTGGCTGCTGCACGCTGCCCTCTGTGTGTCCTGGCTCCCCCGGGGGAACATGGCAGAGTGGTCCTAGTGGTCCCAGTACACCCAGAGGAAGCCACCAAGGCCTGTGGTTTTGTACTGAGACCATGAGACCGTTCCCACTGTGTCTTGAAGCCAAAAGACTTCTTGTGAAAGGCCACGCTGCCTTTGCTGCATGACGGTCCTGAGCCTGGTAACTTCCTTACTGGGCGGGCCGGGCAGCGCTGGCAGCAGACCGGGCGAGCGAGCAGAGCCAAGGCCCAGCGGCCCTGACTGTTCCTGCAAAAAGTGGTTCTGAGCAGTCTGGCCACAGAGGCTGAGAATCTTGGTCACCAATGGCTGTTTAGTACTGCACTGTTCTTGTGTATAAATCGAGCTCTGGGTTGGAGCCCAACACTGAAGCAGCCTGAGGTCAGTGCCCCTCGAGGCTGTTTACTGAGAGCAGGCCAATCGGTGGCTCTGTGTGTGAGCATCCCTCTGAGGGTGTCTTCACCCCAGGAGGAGAGTCTGGGGGACTAGAACCCAGAACGGGTGCTTCCAGGAGCTGGACCCCTGATCAGTGGGGTTGCATCTTATATGTGTGAGCCGCTGTGGATTCCGGTGTGTGAGCTTGGCAAAGAGAAGTCTGCCCTTCTGGCCTCATGGCCACTCATCCCCGTCTGAAATGAACCTGGATCCCAGGGGGAGGGGACGTTTGTTGAGAGAGCTCCTGAGGGCCTAGGTCCTGCTGGGAGGAGCTGGCAAGGGTGTTCCAAAGCCACTTTTGGCGGGACAAGACTTCTGGCTTTTGAGTCAACTTTGGGACCTAACTCGGACTGAGAGGTGAAGCTACAGTAAAGTCACAGAGGGGAGACGGGAGACTGAACCGGCTCCCAACCCGGTGTCTGGGGGCCCCTCTGAGGGGTCAGAGCTCAAAGGAAGATGCTCCAGCTGTTTCACAGTGGGTGGCAGCCTCGCAGAGCCTCAGACCCGGAGGCTGAGAGGACAACAGATTTGTGGCAGGTTGCTTGCGTGTTTAATAAAGGGAGCTTGCATGCCGGTTCCTAGGAGGCTGCATCTGTGGCTGCTGGTCCCATGCCCCCTGCCCCACACTCAATGCCTGGAGCGGGAGAGACTGAGAGCAGGCTGGGGGGCGACCCAGGCCCCTGAGGAGTCTGGCCGCAGTCTCCTTGCAGGGCCTGACCTTCCGAGCCGCCGGGCATCCCAGGGATGCTGGGACCACTCCAAGGGGACTGCCCCATGGGCGTCAGGACCTCAGGCGCCCCTCCCCTCCCGCAGGACGTGTTTGAGATGCGGTTTGCCAAGATGCCGGATGAGCCCGTGGAGGCGCCCGCGCTGCCCGCCCCCGCGGCCCCCGTGGTGAGCAAGGGCACCGAGAGCAGCCGCAGCAGCGAGGAGAGCTCCTCGGACTCGGGCAGCTCGGACTCGGAGGAGGAGCGGGCCACCAGGCTGGCGGAGCTGCAGGAGCAGGTGAGCGGCCAGGGTCGGGCCCGCGGACTGCAGGGGCTGACGGGGGGGCTGAGGCAGGACCACGGCCCAGCTCTGGCCTGGTGCTAGGCCCGCCCTGTTGACCCAAGGTCTGCCCTGTTCCTTCCTCTCCACGAGCTGCAGTGACCCTGACTGCAGTGTCGCTGGGTGGAGACCCAGGGAAGGCGTCAGCTCCAAGCCCCCCTTGGTGGTGCTGCAGGCCTGGGGTCACGATAGCCTGCCTTGTGTCTGGATGTTCCTAGAGCCCTGATGGGCCCTGAGGGCCTCACCCTCTCTAGAAAAGTCAGGGAGGCTCGTGCAGTCTGTTGCAGTGGGGCGGGCGCAGGCTCCACGGTTCCCACCTCAGCCTCTGACCACCTGTAAGCCTGCTGGGCCCGGCTTCTCTACTTCTCTCTCTTCTCTACTTCTCTCTCTTCATTTGCAAAATGGGACTAATGCTCCCTCCACTTAGAGTTGTTTTACGATGAATTAAGAAAAACATCAATTGTTTCCCTAGTGTCTGGCAGCCAGCAGGTACCCATTTCTGGGGCCTCCGAGCAGGGAGAACAAGCAGAGCAGACCGGCCCCGCAGGCTCCAAAGTGGGGCTGGGTGTTTGACCCTGAGCTGAGGCTCGCTATAGGGGACGCTGCAGGGTGGATGCTTTTGAGAAGCGGCTGCCAGGCTGTGAGCGCAGTGCTCGCTCGACCCCTCTGCCTACTGGAGGCTGGAGACGCGATTCCTCACCGGACGGTGTGCTCATGGTGGCCCCTGCGCCCGGGGTTGGGGGGGTGGGTTGCAGAAACGAGCGGTGTGTGAGCACTCACCACGCCACCAGGTGCGTTTTGGATAAACTCAATAAACCGTAGTTGCTGGCACTGGATCCTTTTGATCCTGTGGACCTGCCGCGTCTGATCCACACGGCTTCCCCAGAGCAGCTGTTGCCAGTTTCCTTCGTGCAGGCGCTTAAACTTCCTCGTCTAGAGAGTCTTTCTCGTCTGAAAAGTAAAAACTAATCAGGAGAGCAGTAGCTCCCGTTTACCGAGTCCTTACTGTGCCCTGCCCGGGCCGTGCATCGCCCCAGGCCCATCTCGTCGTCTCTGCCACCTGTGAGCTGCGCGAGGAAACCGAGGCCCAGCAGACCCAGCAACCTTCCTGCAGCACAGGGGTGGGGAGGGGCGGGGCCCAGGGGCCCCAGGCGCACCTCCCGCCCAGTCGAGGCAGCGCCAAGGGCGCCCCGTGGCCCTCCCCACCGTTTCCCCCTTGGGCCAGCCCCAGGCAGGCCACTCATGTCTGCTCTTTTCCAGCTGAAGGCCGTGCACGAGCAGCTGGCCGCCCTGTCTCAGGCCCCGGTGAACAAACCAAAGAGGAAGAAGGAGAAGAAGGAGAAGGAGAAGAAGAGGAAGGACAAGGACAAGGACAAGGACAAGGACAGGCACAAGGCCAAGTCCGAGGACGAGAAGAAGGCCAAGGCGGCCCCGCCCAGCAAGCAGGCCCAGCAGAAGAAGGCTCCCGCCAAGAAGGCCAACAGCACGACCACAGCCAGCAGGTGGGCTCCGGCGCCGGCCTGGCCCTCCACGAGCCCAGTGCTGCTCGCCGTGGGTGCTCGTGTGGCCGAAGGGGTGCTGCGCGTGGGACTCTGCACTGGGGCTGCGAGTCCTGGTGACTCAGAGACGGCTTTCACATGGAAAACAGGGTGGGGGTGGTGGTCCTTGTCTCATCCGCCTCATGGGGCGACCGCGGGGACCAGACGAGATCTCTGCTGGGAAGATATGGGCTCCAGAGGGTGCTGCTCAGCTGTCCGTGGGGCTGGCCCTGTATCACAGCCATTGGAGTGGTCACACTGCCTGGCAGAGACCTCTGCTTCTCGAAGCTTTGGGGACATTTTCCAGATCTGGGCCCAGGAGTTTTATTTTGGGGGCGTTGGGCCTTGGTGGCGTGGGCTCCTGGCACCCCATTCCTGGCTCGCCTGGTAGGCAGAGGGTTGGTGGTGGACTCGTGTCTTGGCACAGATCCAGCGCCCTGGTCCATCCACCTTCTGACTTAGCTCCTGCTGTGGCCGGCACTGCCCTCAGGAATGCCTGCCGTAGACAAGCAGGGACGATGGGAAGATGAGGACGGTGGGGAGGGCGCTTAGGGCCAGGGTGCCTCTCCTGGCAAGGTAGGGGGAAGGCTTCCCAGGAGCAAGCTGGAGAGCAGAGGGTGGGGACAGGTTCCAGGAATCAGGCACAGCAGGTACAAAGCCATGGAGGCCAGTGGACACGTTCCTTGTGGGGATTAGGACAAGACTAGCACCCCTGAAGAGCAGAGATGGGGTTGGGAGGAGCGGGGGTGGGTTGAGGCTGCTAAGGTTGGCTGGCTTTGTGGGGGTGTTTCGGTTTTATTCTCCGAGCAAATGGAGGGGAGTCAGGAAGTATTTAAATGTGGAGAGTGGGGGCTGGCCTGGTGGCGTAGTGGTTAAGTGCACACTTTCCGCTTCTCGGCGGCCCGGGGTTCGTCAGTTTGGATCCTGGGTGCGGACATGGCATGGTTTGGCAAGCCATGCTGTGGTAGGCATCCCACATATAAAGTAGAGGAAGATGGGCACGGATGTTAGCTCAGGACCAGTCTTCCTCAGCAAAAAGAGGAGGATTGGCAGATGTTAGCTCAGGGCTACTCTTCTTCCGGGCGGGGGGGGGGAAATGTGGAGAGTGGATTAGCGGGAGGCAGGAATGGGAGAAAGGAGGCCCCTTTGGAGGCGGTTGGGGTTATGCAGGCAGAAGAGGTCGGCAAGGCGTGGAGGTGGCAGTGGGTGGCTGTGAGAGCCGTTTGGGAGGCAGAAGGGACCAGTCTGTGCCTGGAAGGAGGAGGAGGGAGGGGCACGCGGAGCCGGGGGCTCGGGCTTTGGCAGCTGGGCAGACAGTGGTGCCATCAACATAGGGCAGTGGGCATGGACAGGGGTGCCCATCCCCCCTTTCTTCCTGCTTTTGGAGGAGGAGGCAGAAGTCAGTTTTTCTTGTACTGTCTCTGTCTGGTTTGGGTATCAGTATAATGCTGGCCTCAAAAATGAGTTGGGAGGGGCTGGCCCAGTGGCACAAGGGTTAAGTTGGCGTGCTCCAGCTTTGGTGGCCTGGGGTTCACTGGTTTGGATCCCAGGCGTAGACCTATGCACTGCTTGGCACGCCATGCTGTGTGGTAGGCGTCCCACATACAAAGTGGAGGAAGATGGGCACGGATGTTAGCTCAGGGCCAGTTTTCCTGAGCAAAAAGAGGAGGATTGGCAGCAGATGTTAGCTCTGGGCTGATCTTCCTCAAAGAAAAAAGAAAAAAAATGAGTTGGGAAGTGTTCCCTCCTCTTCTCTTTTCTGGGGTAGATTTATAGAATTTATATTAATTCTTAAATGTTTGATAGAATTCACCAGTGATACCATCTGGGTGTGGAGTTTTCATTGTTGGGAAGCTCTTAACCATGAATTCAGTTCTTTTGATACACATGGGACTAATCAGGTTGTCAGTTGAGTTTTGGTGGTTTGTGCCTTTCAAGATGTTGCTGCATTTCATCTAAATCATGGTGGGCACGAGTTGTTGGTGGTTTTCCCCTCTCCTTTGATGTCTGTAGGGCCTGTAGTGATGTGTCCTTTCTCTCCTTCCTGATTTTGGTAATTTGTGTCTTTTTCTTGGTGAATCTGGAGAGAGACTGATCAGCATTCAACGAACCAGCATTTGATTTCACTGCTTTTCCTCTGTTTTCACTTTCTTTCATTTCTGATCTTATTTTTACTGTTTCCTTTTGCCTGCTTTGGACTTAATTTGCTGTCCTTTTTCTAGCTTCCTGAAGTAGAAGTTCAGATTATTGATTTGAGACCTTCTTTTCTAATCTAAGCTTTCTGCTTTAGCTGCACCCTACTAATCTGATATGTGGTGATTTCATTGAGTTCAAAATCTTTTCTAATTCCCCTTCAGACTTATTCTCTGACCATGGGTTATTTAGAAGTATGTTGTTTAATTTCTAAATATTTGGAGATTTTTTTCAGTTATTGATTTCTAGTTTAATCCCAGTAGGGTCAGAGAACGTACTTTATATGATTTCAGTACTTTTAAATTTGTTAACATTTATTTTATGACCCAGAATATGGTCTATGTTGATGAGTGTTCCATGTGTGCTTGAAAAGAATGTGTGTTCTCCTGTGGTTGAGGGGAGTGTTGTGTATGTCAGTTGGGGAAAAAATCTTAAAAGCAGACAAAAAACATGTAATTTGGGTTAATTTGGTTGATGGTGTTGTTGGGGTCTTTTCTTTGCTTGCCAGTTTGTTTTGTTAATTACTGAGAGAGAATCACTGAATTCTCGAACTTTGTGGGTTTTTCTGTTTCCCTTTGTTCTATCAGATTTCGCTTCGTATCTTTTAGAGCTTGGTTTTTAGATGCGCACACATTTAGGGTTGTGATGTTTTCTTGGTCAGTTGACCCTTTTATCATTTGCAGCAGCCCTCCTTTTCCTGATAATAGTCCTTTTGCTGGAGTCTACTTTGTCTGAAATTAGTGTAGCTACTGCCGTTTTCTTTGATTGGTGTTTGCATGGTGTGTTTCCCCCATCTTTTAACCTACCTCTGTCATTATATTTAAAGTAGAGTTCGTGTAGACAACATGTAAGTTGGGTCTTGTTTCTTATCCAACTTGACCATCTCTTTCTTTTACCTGGTGTGTTTAAACTGTTTCTATTCAATGTAATTCTGCTACAGTTAGATTTCGGTCTCTCATCTTCTTGTTTTCTGTTTGTTTTTTCTTCCTCTGTCCCCTTTCCTGCCTTCTTTTGGATTATTTGAATGGGGAGATCAGTTTTTGACCGGTTGAGTTTGAGATGCCTCTAGGGCGTTGAGGGGAGCTGACCCTGAAGGTTGTTTCCTGGCCGAGGCCTGGAAACCTGCTGGTGGGAGCAGCCTCTGCTCTGACCTCTGGAGCAGGGTCTTCCCTGTCTCTGGAGATACATGTGCCGTCCTCAGGCAGTTGACCTGGCTTCTTTACATGAGACATCACTTTGGGCCTGCCTGTAAGAGAGCCTGGTGGTCCTGGAGAGGAAGGGGGCCAGACAGAACAAGGGGTCAAGGGGTGGGGGCTCCATGGCGTGGGGGCCGGCCCTCCACAGGAGGCAGGAGCTCAAGCTCAGCGGGTGTGGCATAGGGGCTCCACAGGAGTGGGGGCAGGGCTCCATGCCACGATGCTCTTTGCCTTCTGCCTCAGACAGCCGAAGAAGGGTGGCAAGCAGGCCTCGGCCTCCTACGACTCGGAGGAGGAGGAGGAGGGCCTGCCCATGAGCTACGACGAGAAGCGCCAGCTCAGCCTGGACATCAACCGGCTGCCCGGGGAGAAGCTGGGCCGGGTGGTACACATCATCCAGTCCCGGGAGCCCTCGCTCAGGGACTCCAACCCCGACGAGATAGAGATTGACTTTGAGACTCTGAAACCCACCACTTTGCGGGAACTAGAGAGATACGTCAAGTCTTGTTTACAGAAAAAGCAGAGGAAGCCGTTCTGTAAGTTGTCGGGGCCCCGCCCACCCTGTCCTCTTCGCTCCTTCAGTAGCAGGTGGAAAGCCGGGCAGCCCCCAGGGGTGGGAGTGGGTCGCTGCCTGCTGCCTTGCTCCCCGCCCATCTTCCCGCCTTGAGCTCTGAGGATACCTGTCTGCTCAGCGGGCGCAGCCCCCCTCCAGCCAGAGTGCTCCTTCCCCCTCTCTCGGGCAGGGGGTAGTGCTGTGCACCTTGGCCTCTGCTGGGCCAGGCAGGCACCCTGGGTTGGCCTGAGCCTCATTCATTCAGGTGCCAATTAAGGCCGTCGCCACTCGCCTTGCTGAGGCTGCAGGAGGGCCTGGGCCACAGGTGACCTCTGGTGGTCCCCTGCCAGCTGCCTTTTTCCTGGGGAAGAGGGTCGAGAGTCCTCCCAGGACAGACCCCGGCACTGGGCCAGGCCTCCCTGGAAGTCAGTGACTTCTCCAGATGGGAACAAGGCACTGCCTGGTCAGCAGGTCCTGGGGAGTGAGAGCAAGGGCAGGCCCGAGGTGGTCCTGTGGTGGCAGGAGAGCAGGGCCGCAGCCCCGGCCCTGAGGACTATGAGGCACGCCTGTGCCTGTGTGTGGCCTCTCGGGTGCTTGGTCCTCACTCACTCTGTGGGGCAGCGCCTTCTCCTGGATGGAGTGCTGCACGACCCCCTGCAGTCGCATCACGTTTGACCCTTGGTAAGTTGCCCGTGGACTCAGAGGTGGCAGCACAGATGTGCCAGGCAGCGGAGGCCGTGTGCGGGGCCGGCTCTGGGCTCACTGCTGAGGCCAAGAGTGAGGCTCAGCTCTGGTGAAGCAGGACCGGGAGTCAGAGGGTCAGGGTTCAGTCACGGCTCTGCCCTTCACCAGGGAGTGCGGGGGTCCCCAAGCCACACATGTCCCGTCCGTGCACCCGTCTGCTAGGGAGAAGGGTGTGTGTCACCTCAGGTTAGAGAAGGCTTTGCGTCTGGTGAGGGCTCAGCACGTGCCGGCGGGGCCTCCGTGTCGTCCTGCTCGCTTTACCCCTCGGGGAGCTCGGTGTCCGCCCTGCGGTCGGGGCCAGGGCCGGGCACGTCCAGGGGGCTGGGGCCGTGCTGCCCGGAGCTGTCCCTGTGTGGGCCGCCGGCTGAGCCCCGCCTTCCTCTGCAGCGACAGGCGGGAAGAAGCAGGCGGCCAAGTCGAAGGAGGAGCTAGCTCAGGAGAAGAAGAAGGAGTTGGAGAAGCGGCTGCAGGACGTCAGCGGGCAGCTGAGCAACAACAAGAAGCCGGCCAAGAAAGGTATTTGCTCCGGATCCACGATGGGCGGGCGGCAGGCCGGGCTCCCCACTCCCTGTGCACGGTTCCTTCCCTGAGGCTCTTCACCTCCTGAGACCCCGATTTCCTTCTGTACCTGTGAACGGGGCTAGAACCCTGGCCCTGAAGGGGCTGAGCAGACGGAAGGCGTGTGGGAGGGCACCCTCTGCCAGAAGCCGCTGGAGAGGCTCTTGGGAATGGCCCACCTGGAGTCCTGCCCCGCAGCCTCCGTGGGTCCTGGCCCCTGCAGTGAGCTTTCTGGCTGCCCCCGGGCGGTCACACGAGTTCCCAGCCTGTTACCGACACCACAGGAGGGAGGCTCTGACTCCCAGCCCCCAGGCCCCTTTGTGGAGTGCAGGGTCTTATTTTAGGGAACAGGTGGTTTGAGTCCTTGCCTCCTTTCTCTGGACCCTGTAAGAAAGGGCAAATACCTTTTTCCTGGCCCCAGGGATGGGGGACACAGGTGGTAGTCAGCGTTGGGATCCCGTGTCAGTGATCACGTAGCGGCCGGGTGCCACAGCCTTGCCAGCTCCTGCTTGCCCAGTGCCGAAACGGGGCTCGTGACCCTGCCCACTCCCACCGAAGGCTCGGAGGGTCCCCTGACATCACCCCTGGGAGGGGCAGAGCAGGTGGCTCCATGGTCACTGCTCAGCACCACCTGAGTGCTGGATGTCTTTCTATGGTCAGCCCCCCCACGCACACAGCCCGTCAGCCCCTCTGAGTCAGCCCCTCTGAGTAGGGCACACTCGTGTCTTCCCGTCTCTGGGTTACTCACCTAGTCTTGGTGATCTCTGAGCTTTTACTCACACTTGTGACACCGAGTGTCTGGGGTTTCTCACACCAGCTCTCCGATCTCTGATACCAGCTGGGTGTCCAACAATTCTGTTCAGTTCTGACACTCTCTCCTCAGAGTTAGCGCGGACCCTGCAGGTGAAGGGCCCAGCCCCACAAGACCACCCCGACCTGGGACGCGAGGTGCAAGTCCCGGCCTCCCGAACCTCTGACCCACGGGCTATAAGCCGGGGGTTCCCACGACCCCCTCCTCAGGTTCGATAGTTTCCTAGAACAGCTCACAGAACTCAGGAAAGCACTTTACTTGCTATTATGGTTTATCGTAAAGGATAGAAATCAGGAACTGGGGCCGGCCCGGTGGCGCAGCAGTTAAGTGCGCACGTTCCGCTTCTTGGCGGCCTGGGGTTCGCCGGTTCGGATCCCGAGTGTAGACATGACACCGCTTGGCACGCCATGCTGTGGTAGGCATCCCACATATAAAGTAGAGGAAGATGGGCACAATGTTAGCTCAGGGCCAGGCTTCCTCAGCAAAAAGAGGAGGACTGGCAGTAGTTAGCTCAGGGCTAATCTTCCTCAAAAAACAAAAAAAAAACAACAAAAAAAGAAATCAGGAACTGCCGAATGGAAGAGACACATGGGGCCAGGGGTGGGGGCGCAGAGCGTCTCGCTTCCAGCCCTGCACGTGCTCATCCGCCAGAAGCTCTCCAATCAGGTTATTAGAGTGCCCCATCTCCAGTACCCTCCCTTCCGCGGAGTTGGGAGTGGAGGGGCTGAAGTTCCCCCTCCAGTCACTCCGTCTTCCTGGGGGCTCTGGGGCCTCCACCCCGAGTCGCTCATTTGCATAAACTCAGGTGTGATCCACAGGGGCTCCTTATAGATGACAGAAGACGTCCTCATCACTCCGGGATTTAGGGGTTCTGTGCCAGGAACCGGGGCAAAGACCCAGTAGATTTCTTATAATGCCACAACCTCGTTAATGCAGTAATTCATTTCAACAAACATTTGTTAATATTTATTAAACAACGGAGCCAAGAAACGAGTGCGTTGCGGCCTGTGATGTGGTGGTGTGAAGCCAGTGGCTGTTCTGGAAAAGCCTGTGTTGATGAGGGCGTTGCCAGGCGAAGGGGGGCGAGTGGAGTGGGCGCCCTCACCTGCTGTGTCTCCCGCAGAGAAATCAGGCTCGGCGCCCTCGGGAGGGCCGTCCCGGCTCAGCAGCAGCAGCTCCTCCGAGTCCGGGAGCAGCAGCTCCAGCGGGTCCAGCTCCGACAGCAGCGACTCGGAATGAACTCCGGCCTCACACAGGACAGAACAAAGCCAGTGGCTGTCGCACGCGGAGACTCTGCAGTGTTCCCTCGATGGTTAATATACTACTTTTGTCCCATGGTGTGCAGGTTTTCTTTTTAACTCAGTGTTACGGTATCTTCCAGTTTTTGCTTTCATAGGTCAAAGGTCTTTTCGTGTGTCCATTAGACTTTATGAGACGGTGGGGATCTGCATAAAGTCTGCTCTTCGTAACTGAATCCAGTGTTTGGGGATGACAACTTCAAATGCTAATAACCTGATAACCGTAGAAAAACACGTCAGACGTGATCGGAAGGCTCTTGCAGTCTCTCTTTTCTTACGCCCAGCCTGGTCTGTAGCTGCAGGGAGAATTTTCTCAAAGGGAGTTTCTCTGAAATGGTACTGCATCAGAGAGCTGTCGGCTCGGCAGACAGGTGTTGTCTTTGTCATTTGGGCCGAGCTCTGACTCTAGTGTCGAGGGGTCACCTCTTTCTGCGGGGGCTGAAGACATACGTGCCTGCTGTGGGGACCAGGGCTGGGCTAAGCGAGGGGTCCTCGTGGCCCCCGTGAGAGCTTGTGCGGGTGGGCGACAGGCGGGGGTGGAGTGCAGCGGGGTGCTGAGTTCCTCTGATGTGTGCGATGTCGGGAGCTCCTGGGAGGGAACACAGTGGCTGCGTGTGCAGCGCGCAGGTTTCCATACACTGAAACTTTTACCTCAACTTAAAAAAAAAAAGAAAAGATAAAAAAAAAAGGAGACTTTTTTGTAAGGTTCAGCAATTTTCTACGAAAGTCCAGCCCAATGTGTGCCCCTAACTTGTTAGCGCTGCCGCTCACTCCGGAACCACTTCCCAGTTTCATGTATATATGAATACTTTATTTATTAACATCATTGGTCATTTTTTTAAAAAAAGAAAAGAAAAACAAAACTGCGAAAGAGATGCATTAACAAAACTAGCAGATGCAGGCCCCTGAGGCGGTTTGCAGGGAGCCCGCCCGCCGGCCCTGCCTCCAGGTGCTAGCCTCGCTCCTGCCGGTGCTCAGTCCTGTCCGCGTGCGCTCGCCCTGCGCTGGGCTTCGTGCAGGTTTGCGTTTTTTGTTCTTGTGTGTGTATGAAATTTGGAGATTTACAGGTATAGACAACTTCCAGCTGCAGCACATTCTAATTTTTTTATTTTCTTGGTTTAATTCTTTTGTATTCACTTCTGGTCTCTTTAGGACTGTTTTAAAAGAAATCAATTTAGGGAACCCCGGTTATATAATATAAACTTTGTAATCTGAGAGAAAAGAATGTATAGTAAATCTAAGTCTTGATTTTTAACTTTCTATTGTAAAAAAAAAATAATAATAATATACAGAGTTTAACAGAAGGGTATGTTCTGGGTCTGTTTCCTGAGGCCTCCCTCTGGCCTTTGGGCACAGGGCTGCCCCACGCTGCCTGCCTAAGCCCTGAGCACGGTGACTTCGGCCAAGAACGCAAGGGTCAGCCTTCCAGGCCCCCAGACGGGGCGCCCGTCCCCGCCCAGCCTCCAGGCGAGGGGCTGAAGCCCCCGTGGCCCGATATGGTCTTCCAGCCGGCTGGCAGTGGCCGGGCAGGGCTCTCCCTGGCCCATCTTTCTCCAGGGGTGGCAGGGCCTCTGGCCCCCGAGGGTTCCCTCTCTGAAGACTCCATGGGGCTCCCAGCTCGAGCATCTGCCAGTTAGCACAGAAATGGCTGAAGCGCAGGGACTTCTCCCAGACACCCCTGGGAGGACTTCATGGAGGTGGGGGCTGGAGGTGGAGCCAGGGGTGGCCTGGCCTTTTGTCTGGTGGTGAGTTCTTTCTGCCAGCACTTCTGGATGGAGAGATGGACTAGTCATCAGTATCCTGATAGGTGGCAGTTTTTAAAAAAGTCATAAAATCAATTCAGATTCCACCAACCCTATGGCTGTGGAGCCCCTTGATGGATATAGAACTCTGCTGAGGCAAAGGATGGTGGATTACCATTTCTCTTACTGCTGGTGATTCTGACACTTGGTGAGTTTTGAGCCAGTTTGTTAAATTTTTAATTAAGTTTTGTTTGTAATAAAAATATAAATGGATTTTAAACTTGCCATTTTTTAAAGTTACCCTTGTTTTTCAAAGGTGTTTTCTAAACAGATCTTTAATGGAGTATTTAAAGTACGACTTTAAGGAATTAATACACGACAAAATCGACAGGTCTTAAAGCAGGATCTCGTTGGCAGTACGGAGCAAGTGCACATCTGGGGCGTAAGCAGACCTCGAGCAGACGGTGCCTGGAGGCGGGGCTCCGGGGGGCTCCTCTCCAGCTGCAGAGAGTCAGGGGCACCTGTGTGAGCCGACAGGCGGGGGGACGTCTGGCCCTAGAGTTTAGCCCAGCGGGAGCTTTCCAGAGCATTCCATTACCCGCTGGTCCTGTGTGAGCTGTGGCTTCTTGAACCGCCTCTGCTCTGTTCATCTGGAGAGAACCCGCCACTGCGAGGGCTCACGGAGGGCCTGAGTGCGTGCCGGCAGTCGGAGCCGTTGGTGCTGCAGTCTTTAAGGCTTTCTGTCAAGGCTTCGAAACCCATTTCAGAGTTCGGGGCCCCTCGGCCCCTTGCCGTCAGCCTGTGGGCGTTTGCATTTCCTTTTCTCCGCGTTGGGAAGACGAGCAGAGCTGTTCCAGGGCCACGAACTGGAGGGCGGGCGGCTCTGTGTGCTTCTCGAGAGGGGAAGGAAACCGCGTGCGAAGCAGGTTGGCCTCGCGTACAAAGTGGCTTTGACAACACTCTCCGTGACCCGAGGGGGCCGCGGCGGGTGTGGACTCAGTTCCAGAGACCCTTGCTCGCGCTGGGCAGCGTCATCTTGCTTCCAAACTGTAAGCTGTGTTTTCTTTCTGTTTGTTTGGGTTTGTTCTTTTGCAAGTCTCACCTTCTGCGGCCGCGTGGGAGCGAACACCGCCCGCGGTCGAGAACTTGTTGCGTCCCACGTAGCCTGTGCTTAATACTGGCCTAACGCGTCCGGGAAGGTTTTCTTTTTTATATTTAAAATGTTACTTTTCTGTATGATGTGCATGCAAGTTTACCGTAACTTTTCTTAAACTTTTTAGTGCCGTTTCTAGTATATTCCTGTAAATGTCAGTTACTGAAAATGAGTCCAATGTAAGTAGTTTTAGCTTGTTTATTGCAATGCTGGCCTCAACACAACAGAATAAAAATGGTAGAAAGTACTCTTCGATGTTTCTGGTAATCATGGACCCTTCTCCTGGGGCATTTGTTTTTGTTTTCATAATAAAAGCAAAAAAGAAAAACCAAAAGCGGTGCCTTTTCCCCTGCTTTCTGGGTGGCCCCGCCTCTGGCCTGCGCGTGGGGAGACGCTCTGGAAGCAGCCTGGCTGGAGGCCCTCCCTGCTTGTCCCCCGCCGCTGCCTAACGGGCTGAGCTCCTCGTTCTTCCCGTCCTCAGACTCTTGGCAGGAATATGCAAAGCATCCAGAAGAGGTTCTCAAAAGCTGTGTACGGAGCTGTGGGCCTCATCCTGGGCCGGGGGGGGGGGGGGGGCACCAGGATTTGGGGAGTATCGTTTTTTGCCCCCCTACGAAAGTTAAAATCCCCTTTCTTTTCATTCAGTCAGTTCTCGGGACCCAGCTGCCCTCTTCGTAGAAAGGCAGGTTCTGTCACCTTCTGGTCCCACCTGGTCGTTCCTCCTCTCTGGGCACATCCCTTCCCCCCGCCCCGTGCCTCAGTCTGCGTGGAGGTGGTTTCGAGACAAGAGGCATCACATTCTTGTCCAGCTGGCCCAGTGGTAATTTCTGCAAAGTCACGTCAAACTGGAGTTTACACTGCTAGGCTTTCCACCACTCGGTACCGGACCCGGCCCAGAGCAGAGGCATCAGTGAAGAATGAATGAGGTCTCAAGGCAAACGAGACTTCTGACACTGTTCTCAGAATAGTCACGGCCGCTCCAGCCAGGCCTCACAGAGACATCCTGGGAAAAGGCTCTCGTTGGCCCGAGTCCAGGCCTCATGCCATCGCACCCCCAGCCTGTCAGCGGGCCCCCTCCCCACATTCCCTCTGCACGTGCCACCCTCGTCCAGACTCTCCCCTCTCTCATCCAGACCCGCCTCCCCCAGGACATCCCTAGCCAGCCGCCCAGGCTCCCCTCGGGCAGATGGTGGCTTCCTTCACTCCAGGCAGCTTAGTGCCAGCTGTCCCGCAGGCAGGCGGCCCAGTGCAGACTCCGCCGTGGCCGGTGCTTGTCCTCACAGGTGCTGCCTCAGCCCTTGGGGTGACCCAGCCACAGCGTGGTCTCAGGTTGCTTGCGGCGCGGTGAGCGGCAGAGAGACGCACCAGACAGGTCTCTTACGTTTGCTTTCTCCCAAGCAGGCCTCCCACTGAAGAGCTGCAAGGCTGCCAACCAAACCTCTCCACCGGGCAATGCAGGTGTGGGGCTCCTGGCACAGGCGAGCCCTTACTGCAGAGTGTAGTGCTCTGTAGATGGGCTGGCTCCCCGCCAACGCCGGGAGGCGATTCAGGAACTCTGACTTCAAGCCCCCCGACCTGAGGCAGCAGGCAAGCCGAGGATCCACGGCAAGGACCAGGCCTCTGGCTGGACATCTGGGGAACGCCGTCTGACCCAGCAGTTCCACTTCTAGGATGTCGTTTGCTAATAAACTTGCACAGCTGCAACCAGAACCATGCAGAGGGAAGCCGAGGACATGCTGTGTGTGTAGCAACAGTAGGAAGCATCTCTGCCCGCTGCGGGCTCCTGGGAGCGCCGCTAGTCAGACGCCCAAGCCTGATGGAGACGCCGCTCTGTGCAGCTGAGCAAGAAAACCGCAGAGCCAGGTGCACGGTGCCAGGCACCTTGAGAATTACGCGGGATTGCATGCGCATGTGCGCGCAGCCCCGAGCGTGGGTCCCGGGGTGGCAGGGACTTCTGCTTTGCTTTATGCATTTCTGTATTGGGATTTTTAGCAGTCGTTAGATATTACTGTTATAAAAAGAACTGCAAGCCCAATTAAGATATTATGAACAAACATGAAAATAAGAGGAAGGAAGGAGGGAGAGTCCTAAAGGATGTTTATTTAGAAAAGAAAAATCAGCTTTGACAAAATATACTTCCACATTTGCATAGCCACGCAGACTTTAATGACAGCAGACGGCAGAGCTTTTTAAAATGACTCATAGACGCTGTGTACACAGGTGGCCAAGGCTGCCTGTGGCCAGTAATGACCGACACACATCAAAGCCTGCAGACGGCGGGGTGGGCAGGTCGTGGAGCCCAGAGGCTGCAGGACTCCAATGTCAGTTGAGAACCTGCCGTCTTCAGCCACCTGGTAAATCTGAAATTGCTGTAAGCAACTGATGTGGGACTTAAAAGTAATTTTTGGTTCCCTGAATGTTTCTTGGATGCGCTTGCCCGCAAGCCTCAAGTACCTGGAAGCTAGCATATAAGCTACCACAGTGCGCTCGTTCCACACGATGGTGGCTTTGGGAACTAGACTCAAAATATAAGTGCAGCAAAGTTCCCGTGGAAATGCTGCTGCCTCTGCCGCCGCCCGTTTCAGTTGCATCCACCCCCCCCCCCCCCCCCCCGCCTGCAGTGAACTTCCAACCACACACGATGCCGATTCCTCACTTTTTTCTAGATCTGACCCATTTCTTACCAGGCAGGAGTGGATGCCAAAAACAACCTAGAGAAATCTGAAAAGGTTGTTTGTAACCAGGGTGTCCCTCTCGCTTGATTTATTTGGAAGCTTGACAGATAAGCAGCATCCAGCAGTGCCCCGGGCCAGGCCGGGCCTGCGGCGCTCAGAAGCTGAGGCGGGACCCTCACACGGATGCTGCGAGGCAGGACGCGGGGGGCCCTTTCTGGGATCTCGGGTTCTTAGGCCACAGCTTGGTCTTCACGGTCACTATTCAGACTATCCCACTGAGGCCCAGATAGCAACAAAACAGCGGAATGAGACACAGGCCTGTTTTCCTCAGAGCCCTGGTTTTCATCTTGGAATTACATAATTGTGCAAAACTTGGACTGGCCCGTGTCCCGGGAGACCTCAAGCTTGTTTCTGTCCCGGACTAAGATGGCCTCGTTTCCATACTGTGAGTACCACATGCTTCGGCTCCTGCTCAGGTATGTCCCGGGTGGCACGGATTCCAGCTTCTGCTGCTGCTGCTGCCAGATGAGCAGGGAGGTGTCCCTGTACCGGAGCCGGGCATGGCCTTCAGACAGGGCTTTCTCTGCCAGCGGGACGCGGCCACTCATCCCTGGCTGCAACCTGCGCTCTTCTGGGCTCCTGCCCTCGCAGCCTCTCTGAGCCGGTCCTGCCGTGTGGACTGCTGCCCACTGCTTTGCACTAAATTCACTGCTGGACAAGTTTCTCCACCGCTGGGTGTGAGGAGTCCCTGTGTAACTTGAAGGCAGAAATGAGGAATTCAGGCCATTTGCAGGCAACAGCCTTAGGAGAGTTGTATTGCAAGGAGACTTGAGAGGAGTATCCTGAAAAGACACCTAAGAACCACATGGAGACAGCAGGTCAGAGTGGCGCCCTGGCTGCAGTGTTCCCAGGTAACAGCTGTGTGCACTTTACTAGGTGTGGAGTTTGCAGAGATGGGGCGCCCACCTCAGCGGGGCCTTGTCAGGTGTCTGCCTCGATGCTGACACCACAGCTTGGACTGCTTAGCTTCAAAAGATGTGTCCAGTGTCCTGAGTAAAAGGACATTGTACAAGGAGACAGCAGCTCCTAGCTGCCCCAAGCTGTGTGCGTGGGTCAGCTTTCAGCACAGCATGGGGGCTCTTCTGACACACGTCGGGTTTGGAACCAGCACTGTTCAGTTCTCTTTTTGTGGCTTGTCTTCAACTCTTCCCCAAGCTGGTGCTACAAAGAAATGAACGTGCTGTCAGGTGTTGGGGAGAAAAAGGCCGCAGTGGCAAAGGCGGGTTTAGGGCACAGAATCTTAACTCTGGGTCAGAGAGTGAAACCAAGCTACCTGTACGTTTCACTGTTCCAGTCTCTCTCAGTGATCCAGATGGTGAGCCTAATCCTGCTGCTTCTGTTAGCTAAGGGGCTGATCCTGGGGAACCACCTGTTGGAGTGTTAGTGTCTGTATCAGTGAAATAAATCCTAAGAACCCAAAGAGGCACAGGTTGCAGAGGAATGCTCCCAGACAAGCCCCTGCCCTGGGAGGGTGGCTGCCCATGCCGGCGATGGCCTGGTACTCACCCAACTACCAGCGCCTTCTTTCTGCTCCAAGCATCCAGGAGGCCCCTGGACCAGGAAGAAAAATGACGTCAGATGAAAAACGGAACAGGGAACCATCCACACCCCCCAAATGCTTTCCCGGCCATGCAAATTCATTTTTCCTTCTGTATGGCCGGCTGCCACTGAGTCCCTCACCGCCCGGCCTGCGCCCTGGATCCCCCCATGACACGGCCCAATTGTCTCCCCAGCATCCTGGGTTCCCTCCCCCCCGCGCCCGACACCCGTGCCCCCCATCGCCCGCCTGCGCCCTCCATCCCCCCGTGTCGCGTCCCCATGGCCTCCTGAGCATCCTGGGGCCCCCTCCTGCGTCCCCTCATCGCCTGGCCCGCGCCCTGGCTCCTCCGGTGTCACGTCCCCATTTCCTCCCCAGCATCCTGGGTCGCCCTCCTGCCCGACCCGCGCCCCCCATTGCTGGTCGGCTCCCTGGGTGCCCCCATCGGCCGCGCCCCCCATCGCCGGCGCGCCCCCGTCACCCGCGCGCGGGGCCTCCGGGACGCGGGGGCGCGGGCGCGGGGCGGGGCGCGCAGGCCGGGGCGGCGCCAGTTGGCCGCGGGGCCGCGTCTCCATGGCAGCGCCGCAGGCCTGCCGAGCCGAGTGCCGAGGCCGGGCAGGCCGGCGCGAGGAGCCGGAGCCATCGATCGCGGCGCGGGGACCGGGAGCCGGGGGAGCGGCGCGGCCTGCGTCCTTGTCCTCGCTCCGCTGTCGTTGCCCCCGGCGTTTTATTGGCAGGAATTCTGGATTGCTGCTCGTGTACTTTCGCCGCTGCTGTTGCGATTGCTATTAGCATTCTTACTCCTGATAATCGATACAATTGCTTTTAATAATTTAATGTTGTCGCGGGCATCCTCTCTCAAAAATAGGTCTGGAATTCACCCACGTCGCCCAACCGGGATGGGTCTCCATCCTGCCATGAAAATGAGGTCTGTGTCCTTGCGCACCCACCTCCAGTCATGCTCCAATCACACTGTCGTGTGGTGGGCGTCCTTTCCCTCCCCGGTTTCCTTTTTACGGTTTCCCCCGGTGCCAGTTAAGAAAATCGACGTGCCGCCCTCCGTGGAACAGTGACCCCACCTGTAGAATGCGCGTGCTGTGCGAGGACGCGGAGCACTGACCAGATCTGACTACATGCCGGCCGTGCATCTGTCTCAGCACATTTCAAAGCACTTAGATCACACGTAAACAGGGCCACAGGAGAAATAGTCTATACAGCAATAAAAAGTTGTCTGGAAGGAAACCCGTATATTTGATCGTTAAGAAATATATTTCTAGGGGCCGGTCTGTGGAGTAGCTGTTAAGTTCCGGTAAAGGCAGCCCAGTTCGCGGGTTCGGATCCACAGCGGACCTACGCCACTGTCAGCCATGCTGTGACCCGACCCACATATAAAGTGGAGGAAGATCGGCACAGATGTTGGCTCAGGGTTGATCTTCCTCAGCAAAAAAAAAAAAAAAAGAGAGAAAAGAGAAATATATTTCTAAATTTCTGATATGTCAAAGAGGAACTCACAATACAAATTTAAAAATATTTTAATTGAATGATGATAAAAATAGAGCATATCAAAACTTGTGGGATGCAGTTCAAGTCATGCCCAAGGGGGGAATTTGTACCTTAAAAGCGTATACTAGAAAATGTACACACATATGGTGCATATGTGGAGTATGTGGAAACTGTCTGTGCTATCTTTGCTATTTTTCCATGTATCTAAAACTGTCTTAAATTAAAATTTAAAAGCTTATTTAAAAATAAGTGAAAAGAGAGTCACAGAGGTGAGAAGAAATTTGCAGTACATATCATTGATAGGGGACAGTGGGAAGGGTCCAGTGGGAAGACAGAAATTACACCAATGATTTGATCAGAAAGAAATTAATAGAAGGAATTGTTTACTAGGTACAAAGTTGTTAACTAGGTAACTTTTAGGATAAAATAAGGCCTCTTAAGTATCTCAGTACTTAAGTATTAAGTAGCAAGTATTAAGTAGCAAGTGCAGGAAGCCGCTACCACCTCAAGGGCTAAAACCAAAAAGAGGAGGGTGGAATTATGAAAACTTAGAGACGTAGAGGGACACCATGGAGCAGAAACTCAGACTTTTGAGGAGGCGACGCTGGTCGCTGGAGCTGGTGTCTGCCCTAAGAATAGGGTCGCAGACCCTGAGGAGGGGGCGTCTGCCAGCTGCTGCCTCTGAGTGGCTGCAATGTGATAACGTGGATTTTGCACTTGTTGGAAAAACTATAGAACGGATTGAGCGGCTGCTTCAGGAAAAAACGTGAAGAATGATTCTTGAGGGAACTGCAAACTGACAGGCAGCCGGCAGGAGGTGCAAGGAGGGCGCCAGCTCCCTCTGCCTCCTCCAGCTCCCGTCTCCCTCCAGCACCCCTGCCCCCGGGCTCCCTCGGAGATGCTGGCAAGGGGAAGGTGAGGTTTGCCGAGTCCGGGGCCGTGCCTCACAAAGCAGAATATGGAGGATGTGTAGATCTGTGTTTAGTGTAAAAGGTTTCGGATGACAGGCAGCAACGTCATAACTGGCACCGTCCTCCTGTTTGTCTACTCAGCTTCCATTCATACATTTCTACAGACGTTTGAACTTCCATATAAGAAAAGCAAAACAAAAAGCCCAATTCTACATTTCTGCCTACAAGGTGCAACTATCTTTCCTACAAGAGCCGGGCGGCCTCACCCTCTCCCAACCCGAGGAGCTGCAAGGTCCCACCAGGCGCTGGGCCCTCCTCAGGATGTTCACTGCTCTTCGCAGTCCGCCTCTTCTGTCTGAACACTCTTCTACCTGAAACTAAATTGCAAAATGCATTTCCAACAAAACTAGCTGAAACTAATAAGGGGAACCAGGAGATAAAAGAAGGACTAGATACAAATATAGACACACTTGATGGGCAGGGCATAGGGATCGCTGTCACCCTCCTTGTCTCTGTAACAGGTGCAAGCCTTTCCTTTGCCCTCAGCAGGATGTCAGCTGGCCAAGGTTTCTCTAACCAGCGGGGTGACTTAGTTCATTCCTGAAGGGCGTAACCCCCCATTATCCTGTTTATTTATTTATTTATTTATTTATGGTCGCTGTCGCTTTCCGTTAACTCTGACTATTGGTGGTAGAAACACTAACAGGCACCGGGGGCAATCGCTGGGTTCCAGACACGGTTCTTCCCGCCCGCGCTGTGAAGCAGTGACTCACTTTCTCCTCGGCAGTGGGATCACTTACCTCAGCCAGTACTGGAATCCACTGCTGAGGGTCAGTTGCTGGTATTCTTACTGAAACCGAAGTGGGTTCCCTCCGGGTAAGTTAAATCAGACTCTCCGCCAGAAGTAGTTGTCTCACAAAGTAAGGTGTATTTGCGGCAAATAGGAGACCATGCAGGATCATTTCCTGAGTCATGGCGTCCTGGAATAACGGGAAGCAGGGACATTTATTTCGGATGGGGAATGAATATTCGAAAGGGAGGGGTGGGTGTTCGCTTGCACAGGCTCAGTTGGAAAACATGCTCCCACACACACTGCAGGTTACGGTAGTAAGGCCTCAGCTCCTCCTGGAGAGATCTTAGCACTAAAAATAAGGCGAAGGTCACAGGTGTAGCTCTTGTGTCAGGCTTGATCAGGTCCGGGGTGGTTGGTGATGGCATCTCCTTAACATAACAAAAGGAAAAAGAGCAATGTGGAAAAACAGTTAAATGCTTCCAAACCCACTCTTGAGTCTCTCAGGGCAACTAGTGGTGACAGTAAGAGGAACCCCAGATGTCCAGGTGGCAGTCTGATCTTCCAGATCAAAGGGGCCATTGTCGGATTCCCTGGTGGACCCATTCCTCCCTCGAGAACAGAGACTTCTAAGCCATCAGAGCTCCAAGATGTGGGCTGGGATTAAAACCACTGGGAGATGTTGCTGGAAGTCAGAGGAGCCACGCCCACTTCCACTCTGGTTCCTGGACCCCTGAGGTCTGGCCATGGGGGAGACAGCACCATATATTTGTCTCTGGTTCAAAGCACACACTTGAAGCAGAGACCCCAAATGTTCATGGTGTTGTTCCCAAGTGGTGCTGTACCCACACCCCCAGGAGACCACTCCACTCCTTGGTAGGTGGGCATTCCAGGAGACGGGGCATCTGTAAGACCAGTGACTTCCACATGCACACGCCCGTTGTTTCACTTCTTTTGTGCAGGAATGGGGTCCCTGCTCAGGAGCACTGTGGTGCGGATGCCAACCTTCCTGTCTGCCCAAGGCTTTGGACTCCTTCTGCGCCATGCCGGTGAAGTTCTGCCATTTTGGGCTCATTAAACTCAGGCCACTGTGGAGTCCAATGTCAATCACTCAACAAAGCGAACTCGCCATTTCCAGCTGCACAAGCTACACACGAAACCCGAAATCTCTGGGCAGGGCGTTTACCCGAGGCCATTTGCCCGGATCCAGCGTTACATTCTGTCCCCCTTGGTCTGATGCTCTTGGAATCCATTCCCACACACATGGCCCTGGGTTTCCGCCAGTGTATACGAGCACGATCTTTCCGTTCTTCAAGTACACAAGCGATTTCCTCTTGGGTTGGCCTTTCCTCTGGCCTCCCAGGAACATGCTGAGATCTGAACCGACACATGGATCTAGTGGCGACAAGTGTGCGGGGGGTGGGCTTTGAGAACAATAGGCATCTCCTTCCAAGGCAGTCCCCCCAGGTGAAGTTATCACTGTGTTTCGAGTTACTTCTCTTGACGAGAGAGGCTCAGAGTACCTGGAGGAGGGAAGATCCTCAGCTTCATCTGAGTCTAACCAGATGCCCCTTCCCAAGTTTCAGGGTGCCACTCCTTCCCAACCAATGCCACACGTTCACAAGACAGACTTGGCGAGGCTGGGGATTCAACTGATGTTGCAATTCTGCAACCCACCAAAATAATTTGCTGTCTGCTATTCAGCGATATTGGCCTGGTAGCCAATCGTTTAGGATTGTTGTGGAAACGCCTGGTTTTCTGACCATCACTTGAGCTGAGAGTTCAAAGCCCTGAGCTTTCCTTCCCTGTGCACCTCTTCCAGGACGCTCAGAACATCCATCCCACACTGCAGGCCTTATGTTGATCACTGCTGTCCAGTGGCCAGGTGCATCAGTGTCCCTGAGCCCTCTGCTCTGGAAGCATTCCAACACCATCAACCACGGGGAGCAGTTTGATGAACGCGATGCCAGTGCATGCCTCGGATCTGGAATGCCCGTCTCACTGGCAAGGAGGAGCTCGACCTTTAGTTCAAACCCTTCACATGAGCAAGCTGCTCTCTGAATTCCACATGTGAGCGTCAGCTTCTGGGGACCCCTCCTGGTACCACTTCAGCTATCAGTCAAGATCCCAGGAGGAGACAGAAAATGCACCTGCTACTTGAATAAAGAGAATTTAAAATAAAGAATTGCTAGACAAGTATAAAGCTGTTAGCCAGATGGCTGAAAGCACAGAGCTCTGAGCACCATGGAGGAAGCAGCTGCCCCCTCAGGACAGAAGGAACAAAGTGTAATGAAAATGTAGACACTTAGAGATGGCCCCATGGAGCTTTGAGGAGGGGCCCTGCTGGGCATGTGCTGGTTCTCTGGGCTGGAGGAGAGGCCTCCTGGACCCAGACCCAGACGTCTGAGGACAGGGTTGGTGGTGCTGTGCCGAGGGCTGAGTCATGGTGAAGCTACCCTACCAATGTTAGTAAACTGCCAACTGGACTCAGCAGGGGCTGTGGGATGGAACTGCCACTGCCAGGTGGAGAAGCATGGCTGGGGTCACTCACAGGAGCAGGAAACAGGCAGGAAGAAGCCGGTCCCTTCTTCCACCTCCTTTCTCCAGCTTTGCAGCCTCCCAGCAGCTCCCCTACTGGCAGAACCTGAGAGGAGCTGTGGGCAAAGCGCCCCCAGCACCACAGACCCAGCAGCACAGACCCAGCATCACAGACCCAGTATAAAAGGGTGGGTTTGGGGCTGATGGACATAACTTAGAAACTGGTGCAGGTCTCATGTCCAGAATATAAAAAGAATTTCTGTGATTAATAAGAAAAAGAGAGCAACATCAGCAATGTGGCAGAGTGAGTGGTTCCCTTTGTCTCTCCCCCTTTGAACTACAACTAAATGGACATTCATTGATCAGCAAAGGATACTCACACAGCACCCCAGGCTGCCTGAGAGACTCACCCTGCTGTACATCAGAAGGTGGATGGACTACCCCCAGGGAGGAGATGTCTCTGGCTCCCAGACAGCCCAGTACCCATGAATGACTGCTCTCCTGGCTGAAGTGCTCATAGCATGACCATGGCCCCAAGGGTGGGCATGCACCTCAGTGAGACTGTGGAAACAGGTGACTGCAGCCCTGAGCCCCCTGTGATTGCTCATTGGTGCAGTGGGAAAGCCCACAGTCCCACTGTGGCACCAGGGAGAGACTT
The DNA here is from genome assembly GCF_041296235.1 of Equus asinus. Classification (NCBI taxonomy): domain Eukaryota; kingdom Metazoa; phylum Chordata; class Mammalia; order Perissodactyla; family Equidae; genus Equus; species Equus asinus. The sequence continues at coordinate 12,935,589 of NC_091799.1, forward strand.
GGGCTCAGACCTGGGGGGGGGGGAGGCCCCACCCACCAAGCTCAAAGGCTGGTGCCACCTAGAAACAGACGGCGGTGTATCTGCAGCTCAGGCGAAAGTGCCCCCGGCTACCACAAACATCCACAGTAGCACAGCAGCTGCAAAAGGCAGTATGACTGGCAGGACTGTGGGAGGAGGTGGCAGCAGCCCTGAGCTCCTAGGTGATCACTCTCTCCACTGGTGGGAGGATTCACAGTCCCACCATGGTCTCAGGAAGCAGTGCTGACTCACACCCAGCAGGGAGACCCCACCCACCAAGCACAACAGCTGGTACAAACTAGGACCAGACAGTGGTGGACCTGCGAGTCTAGGCAAACAAGCTCCTGGCTGCCTTGAAAGCCCATAACACCACTGCAGTCCCTAAGGAGGGGGCATGTCTAGGTGGGTCTGTGGGAGCAGGTGACAGCAACCTGGAGCCTCCATGTCGTTGTTCCCACAGTTGGTGGGAGACCCCACAGGACCACTGTGATCCCAAGAAGTGGCTCAGGCTCGGTCAGAAACAGCTGACAGGGATCCTGGTGGATGCAGATTACACAGCTCCTGCCCCCTCCTCCCAGTGGCAGCAAGTGAAGCAGTAACCAAACTCAATCTCTATGCGGAGGCACAAATACACACCATAAAGCAGTAGGAAAAAATGTATTAAATCTCCATAACAGAAGGAAAATGACAAGTACCCAGAAATCAAACCTGAAGACACAGAAATCTATAACCTAAAAGAAACAGAATTCAAAATAACTAGCATTTAAAAACTCAACGAGTTAAAAGAGATTACAGATAGACAACTCAATGAGTTCAGGAGCTATGTCACAAAAGAGCTTGAAACTATAAAGAAGAACCAATCAGAAATGTTGGAGATAAAAAACACAATGGATGAGAAAAGAAAAATCTAGATTCCCTGAACAGTAGCGCTGATAATATGGAGGACAGAATTAGCAGTCTGGAGGACAGGAATACAGAAATGCTTCAGATAGAGGAGGAGAGAGAACTAAGACTAAAAAGAAATAAAGAAACTCTCCAAGAAATATCCGACTCAATTAGGAAATGCAACATAAGGATTATAGATGTCCCAGAAGGAGAAGAGGAGAATGGAGCAGAAAACTTGTTCAAAGAAGTAATGGCTGAGAATTTCCCAAACCTGGGGACAGAGCTGAAAATCCATGTGACAGAAGCCAATAGAGCTCCAAACTTTATCAATGTAAAAAGACCAACTCCAAGGCATAAAGTAATAAAACTGGCAGAAGTCAATGACAAAGAAAAAACATTAAGGGCAGCAAGGCAGAAGAAAACAACCTACAAAGGAACCCCTATCAGACTGTCAGCAGATTTCTTGGCAGAAACTTACAGGCTAGGAGAGAGTGGAATGATATACTCAAAATTCTGAAAGACAAAAACTTTTGGCCACAAACGCTCTATCCAGTGAAAATATCCTTCAAATATGATGGAGAAATAAAAACTTTCCTGGATAAACAAAAGTTAAGGGAGTTCATTGCCACATGACCCTGCTACAAGAAATCCTCAGGAAGGCCCTCATACCTGAAAGGAAAAAGAAAAAAAAAAAGGAAAGGGGTTGCAAAACCCTGAGCAAGGAGATAAGTAGAAAGACAAAACCATGAAATTGCAGCTCTTCATCAGAACAGGTTAGTAAATGCTTAATTATAACATTAAAGATAAAGGAAAGGAAAACACCAAAAATAAACATAATCTTGTCATTTTAACCACAAACTCACAGCACGAGATGAAATAAGATGTGACAATAACAACTTAGAAGGGGAGGAGGAAAAGGAGGGAACTGGCTTAGTCTAAGGAAATAAGAGGCTATCAGAAAATGGACTATCTCATCTATGAGATTTTTTATACAAGCCACATGGTAACTACTAAACAAATAATTAGAACAGAGACACAAATGATAAATAAGGATAAAACTAAGAAAACCAGCATAGAAAACTACCTGACTGAATTGGTAGTCCAAGTTACATGGGATGAGAAACAAAGGAAATGCAGGAGAACCGAAAAACGAGAGATAAAATGGCAGCATTAGGCCCTCATATATCAATAATCACCCAGAATGTAAATGGATTGAATTCTCCAATCAAAAGACACAGAGTGGCAGGATATCTGGATTAAAAAACAAGACCCAACAGTATGCTGCCTCCAGGAAACACATCTCAGCCCCAAAGACAAACACAGACTCAGAGTGAAGGGATGGAAGATGATACTCCAAGCTAATGGCAAACAAAAGAAAGCAGGTGTTGCCATACTTATATCAGAGAAAACAGACTTCGAGACAAAACAGGGGAGCTGGCCCTGTGGCCAAGTGGTTAAGTTCATGTTCTACTTCAGCGGCCCAGGGTTTCGCTTGTTCAGATCCTGGGCACGGACATGGCACCACTCATCAAGCCATGCTGAGGCAGCATCCCACAAGCCACAACTAGAAGGACCCACGACTATAATATAGAACTATGTAGCCAGGGGCTTTGGGGAGAAAAAGGAAAAATAAAATCTTTAAGACAAAACAGATAAAGAGAGACAAAGAGGGACAGTATATAATGATAAAAGGGACACTCCACCAAGAAGACATAACACTTATAAACATATATGCACCCAACACAAGAGCACCAAAGTACATAAAGCAACCATTAACAAACCTAAAAGGAGCTATTGACAACACAGTAATAATAGGGGACCTCAACACCCCACTTACACCAATGGATAGATCATCCAGACAGAAAGTCAACAAGGAAATAGTAGAATTAAATGAAAAACTAGACCAGATGGACTTAATAGATATATAGAGAACACTCCATCCAAAAACTGCAGGTCACACATTCTTCTCGAGTGCTCATGGAACTTTCTCAAGGATAGACCATATGTTGAGAAACAAAGCAACCTCAATAGATTTAAGAGGATTGAAATAATATCAAGGATCTTTTCCGACCATAATGCTATGAAACTAGAAATCAATTACAAGAAAAAAGCTGGAAAAGGGGCAAAGATGTGGAGATTAAACAACATGCTAATGAACTACCAATGGATCATTGAAGAAATCAAAGGAGAAACCAAATATTATCTGGAGACAAATGAAAATGAAAACATATGATACCAACTCATTTGGGACGCAGCAAAAGTGGTCCTAAGAGGGAAATTCACTGCAATACAGGCTCACCTCAATAAACAAGAAAAATCCCAAATAAGCAATCTCAAACGACACCTAACAGAATTAGAAAAAGAAGAGAAGAACAAAGCCCAAACTCAGTAGAAGTTGGAAAATAATAAAAATTAGAGTAGAAACAAATGAAATTGAAACAAAAAAGACCGTAGAAAGGATCAATGAAACAAAGAGCTGGTTCTTTGAAAATATAAACAAAATTGACAAACCCCTAGCAAGACTTACAAAGAAAAAAAGACACAAATCTCAGATAAATAAAATTAGAACTGAAAGAGGAGAAATTACAACAGGTATCACAGAAATACAAATGATTATAAGAGAATACTATAAAAAACTATATGCCAACAAATTGGACAATCTAGACGAAATGGATAAATTCTTAGACTCTTCCAACCTTCCAAAACTGACTGAAGAAGAAATAGAGAATTTGAGTAGACCAATCACAAGTAAAGAGATTGAAACAACAGTGAAAAACCTCCTCAAAAATAAATGTCCAGGACCAGATGGCTTCTCTGGAGAATTCTACCAAATATTCAAAGAAGATTTAATACCTATCCTTCTCAAACTATTGAGGAACACGGAACACTTCCTAACACATTCTACAAAGCCAACCTCACCCTGATACCAAAGCCAGACAAGGACAACACAAAGAAGGAAAATTACAGGCCAATATTGCTGATGAATATAGACACAAAAATCCTCAAACTATTCGCAAACCAAATCAGCAATATATTAAAAAGATCATACACCAGGATCAAGTGGGATTTACACCAGGGATGCAAGTATGATTCAGCATCTTCAGATCAATCAATGTGATACACCACATTAACAAAGTGAGGAACAAAAACCACACAATCATCTCAGTCAGTGCAGAGAAGGCATTTGATGAGATCCAACATCTATTTATGAGAAAAACGCTCAATAAAATAGGTTTGGAAGGAAAGTACTTTAACATAATAAAGGCCATATATGACAAACCCACAGCCAACATCACACTCACTGGGGAAAAACTGAAAGCCATCCCTCTGAGGACAGGAACAAGACAAGGGTGCCCACTCTTGCTACTCTTATTCAACATAGTTCTAGAGGTTTTGGCCAGAGCAATTCAGCAAGAAAAAGAAATAAAAAAGAATCCAAATAGGCAGTGAAGAAGTAAAACTCTCGCTGTTTGCAGACGACATGATTTTATATATAAAAAACCCTAAAAATCCACTGGAAAGCTATTAGAAATAATCAACAATTACAGCAAAGATTCAGGGTTCAAAAAAACTTACAAAAATCAGCTGCATTTCTATGCTCTAATAATGAATTAACAGAAAGAGAACTCAATAACACAATCCCATTTACAATCACAACAAAAAGAATAAAATATCTTAGAATAAATTTAACCAAGGAAGTGAAAGCCTGTGCAATGAAAACTACAAGACTTTTCTGAAAGAAATTGATGATAGCCTAAAGAAATAGAGATTCCATGCACATGGATCGGAAGAATAAACATAGTTCAAATGTCCATACTGCCTAAAGCAATCTACAGATTCAACGCAATCCCAATCAGAATCCCAATGACATTCTTTACAGAAATTGAACAAAGAATCCTAAAATTCACATGAGGCAACAAAAGACCCCGAATTGCTAAAGCAATCCTGAGAAAAAAGAACAAAGCTGGAGGTATCACAATCCCTGACTTCAAAACACACTACAAAGCCACAGTAATCAAAACAGCATGGTTGTGGTACAAAAACAGATGCACAGATCAATGGAACAGAATTGAAAGCCCAGAAGTAAAACCACACATCTATGGACAGCTAATCTTTGACAAAGGACCTAAGAACATACAATGGAGAAAAGGAAAGTCTCTTCAACAAATGGTGTTGGGAAAACTGGACAGTCACATGCAAAGTAAAGAAAGTAGACCATTCTCTTACACCATTCACAAAGATAAACTCAAAATGGATCAAAGACTTAAAGGTAAGACCTAAAACCATAAAACTTCTAGACGAAAATATAGGCAGTACATTCTTTCACATCAGTCTTTAAAGGATCTTTTTTGGACACCATGTCTTCTTGGACAAGGGAAACAAAAAAAAAATAAACAAGTGAGACTTCATGAGACTAACGAGCTTCTACAAAGCAAGGGAATCCAGGATTGAAACGAAAAGACAAACCACCAACTGGGAAAAAAATATTTGCAAATCATATATCCGACAAAGGGTTAATTTCTATAATATATAAAGAACTCACACAACTCAACAACAAAAAAATCAAACAACCTGATCAAAAAATGGGCAAAGGATATGAACATACATTTCTCCAAAGAAGATATATGGCTAGCCAATAGGCACATGAAAAGATGCTCATCATCACTGATCATCAGGGAAACGCAAATCAAAACTACACTAAGATACCACATTACACCCATTAGAATGGCTCTAATTACCAAGACAAAAAACAACAAATGTTGGGGAGGATGTGGAGAAAAGGGAACCCTCATACACTGCTGGTGGGAATGCAAACTGGTACAGCCACTATGGAAAACAGTGTGGAGATTTCTCAAAAAACTATAAATAGAAATACCATACGACTCAGCTGTCCCACTACTGGGTATCTATCCAAAGAACTTGAAATCAACCATTCAAAGAGATTTATGCACCCCTGTGTTCACTGCAGCATCATTCACAACAGTCAAGATGTGGAAGCAACCCAAGCGCCCATTGACAGATGATTGGATAAAGAAGATGTGGTGTATATATATACAATGGAACACTACTCAGCCGTAAAAAGACAAAATCGTCCCATTCACAACAACATGGATGGCCCTTGAGGGCGTTATGTTAAGCAAAATAAGCCAGACAGAGAAAGACAAACACTGTGTGATTTCACTCATGTGGAAGATAAGCAAGCACATGGACAAAGAGAACTGTTTAGTAGTTCCCAGGGGGAAAAGGGGTGGGGGTGGGTACAAAGGGTGAAGGGGCACACCTATAAGGTGACTGACACACAACAATGTACAACTGAAATTTCACAATGTTGTAAACATCTTAAACTCAATTGGAAAAAAAAAGGAAAGAAAAAGACAAATTCATAGTAAAAAAAAAAAGTCATCTGGAAAATCTAAATTAAAACCACAGCGTGAAACCACCCACGTCCACAAGAAAGTCTAAAAGCAAAGAGACTGCCAGTGATGGCAATGATGGGTGGCGGTGGTGGCTGTCTTCCACTGCCAATGGGAAAGCAGGTTGACGCAGCTGCTATTTTCCACGACCTCTGAGGGCACCTGTGCCCTATCGTCCCGCAGTTCCGCTCCTCGGGGTGCATCAAGCTGGGTGATCTACACACGTGGGTGAGAATGTGCAGAGCAGCGTTTACGGCTAACAGCTTAACGCTAGAAACTCCCCACGCCCATCATTAGAATGGGGAACTAAATTGTGGCATAGCCATACAAAGAAATACTGTAGCATACAGCAATGAAAATAAATTAGCCATAGTACGTAAAAAAACACGAATGAGTCACAGACACAAAATATTCAGGGAAAGGAAGCCAGCCCACACATGAAAAAACTCTACTGAATGATTCTGTTATAAAAAGTTCAAAAAGAGGCAAAAGTAATGATAGTATTTATGGTCGCACGCTCAGAGATAAAGCTGCAGAAGTGATGAGGTGAGGACCATAGACGTCAGTGTCGGGGTAGCTCCTGGGGAGGAGGGGCTGTGCTGGGGGGAAGCTTGCTGGGCACTTCTGGGGTCTTGTCACAGTTCTGATTCTTGCCCTGGTGCTGGTCACCTAGCTTCTTGCTTTATAGCATCGCATTAAGGTGCACATTTATGTCTTATGTGCGTATGCCTAGTGTCATATTTCACAAAGATTTTAAAAAGGAAGCAAATTGGGCTGGCCCCGTGGCTGAGTGGTTCAGTTTGTGCACTCTGTTTTGGCAGCCCAGGGGTTCACCAGTTCGGATCCTGGGCGCGGACCTGCGCACCGCTCGTCAAGCCAGGGGGCGGCGGGGTCCCACAGGGAAGAACTAGAATGACTCGCAGCTAGGACACACGGCTGTGTACTGGGGCTTTGAGGAGGAAAAAAGAAAGAAAGAAAGAAAGAGGAAGATTGGCACCAGATGTTAGCTCAGGGCCACTCTTCCTCACCACGAAAAAAGAAGCAGCAGCAAATTATTGTTGTGAGAAAATAGCTACCAGCTAATGCCAGACATCATATTATTTCACCTCTAAATACGCTGGTGTTTTTATACACAAGCACAGAAACCCAGTCACATTTTAAGGTAACAATTATTCATTAATGTCTAATATCTGGTGAGTGTCCATATTTCCCTGATTATCTGATAAATGTGGCTATATGTTTAATTTGTTTGTAACAGGATCCAAATGTGGCTGCATTTGGTTGAATGTCTCTTAAATCTCCCTTCGTCCGTGATGCTTTCACTACTGCTTTTTTCTTCCTTGCACTTAATTGATGAAGAAACCAGGTCATGTGTTCTTTAGAAGCATCTGTGTCTTGGATTTGGCTGCTGCATCCCCACGGTGTCATTAACATCTCTTCTCTCCTCTGTGTGTTCTGAAAACTGGTAGTTAGATCTTACCCTTGATAAGACTAAGGGTCTTATTGTTGGCCAGGCTCCTGTGGGGGGGGTGCTCTGACTCTGAACTTCCTAGCACGTCACTCAGGGACTGGGGCGGGACGGGGGGCACACACAGTGTGGCTTTCTCTCTCTCCTTGAATATTAAGATTGGCCAGTGGCTTCGAGTATTGGCAGCCTGATCGACCCATTACGAAATTCCCCATCACCGTTTCACTGGATCATTTTAACTGCCGTTAACGATGGTAACTTCCATCCACGTCTCACTAAGGATTGCAAATTGGTGATTTGCTGATTCTAATTTTACTTCTGCCTTTATTTTCTGGAATTTTCCCCTAGGGTATCACTTTCTTTATCAACTCTTTGGTTACCCTGAAATGCCGTTCATACAGGAAAGGCAGAATAAATGCTCTGTTCTTCCGTCTCCCGACCTGTTTTCAGAATAAGGAGTCGGGGCTCATCAACTTCCAAAGGGATTTTTTAAAAGTCAGAGATTAAAAAAATATATCAATACGGCCTCATGAATTTTAATGTATTTGATGTCTTTCAGTCAATTGCATTCATTATTTTTTGAGGCTCAGGATTTCCCATACCTGGTCAGGAGGAAATCAAGTTGTTGGCAGGGCCACGCTCCCTCCAGAAGCGCCGGGAGGACTCTGCTCCAAGCCCCTCTCCTCGCCGCTGTGGGCTGCCGGCTGTGACGGCTTGTGGCTGCATCACTCCCGTCTCTGCGTCTGTCTCCACGTGGCCTCTCCTCTTCTCCTTGTATCTCTCCTCTGTGTGTCTCTAGTGACACTTGTCATCGGATTTAGGGCCCAGATAATCCAAGATCATCTCCTCGTCTCGAGATCCTCAGTTAATTACATCTGCAAAGACTCCTTTTCCGTATAAGGTCACATTCACAGCTGTCAGGGATGTGATGTGGACACAGCTTTTTGGGGTCCACCTTCAACCCACTGTAAACCCTAACACAGAAATCGGTCCAGGAAAAGTGGAAGCCAGGATTGGTTATTTGGCTGGGCTGTGGCTAAAAGCATTGAAGATACAGCTTGTCTTAGGATATGGCTGAGTAACCTGTCTCCTGTGGTCCCCTGGAGTGACAAGCCTGGTCGAAGGCTCTGGAGGACCAAGGAGCGGTGCCAAAAAGAGAAGTGAATGGCTATGGTGCCGGAAACCTTTTTGATGGCTCTTCAAGAAAGAGAATAAAAAGCTAAGATTCCTACATTTTAGTCCAAGACGCAGACGGACACCCAAGGATACCATCTGCCAGAGCAAAGGTGTGGCGTCTCGGAAGGCAGAGGCCGTGGGTTGTCCTCAGGCAGGGAGAAGGCTGGCCTTTAACGGGGGAACGGCCACTTGTGCCAGCGCAGAGGCTCCCAAGGGAGCAAGCGTGGCGGGCACGTGTCCTGCGTGTTGATCTAAATGTCCCCTTCCCGCATCTCGTGGCCCCATTCCTTCCCAATCAGGGCCCTGGTCTTTCCCGGAAGACTTGCTGGCTGGAGGACTCAGCCTTCCCTGGAGCTCCTCCACGTTTTCTGCTTTGCAGCTGGGGGGACGAAAGTCTCATTATTCAGTGATCCCCCTTATTCGAGGGTTCCAAGACCCCTGTGGATGCCTGAAACCCCGGATAGTACTGAGCCCTGTAGATACTAGGTTTTTTCCTACACATATGGCCCTATGATAAAGTTTAATTGATAAATCAGGCATAGAAGAAATTGACAATAACCAATAATAAAATAGAACAATTATAACAAGGTGCTGTAATAAAAGTTACTGCAGATCTTAGCACCCCCAGCATACGATTTTTTTCCTTTCCTTAAGTGGAGAACTTTCACCTTTTCACTTAAAGGAACCACTTTGTGGCATCTCGTTGGCATATCCAAATCGCCAGCATCACTTTTCTTGCGCTTTGGGGCCATTATTGAGTAAAATGAGGGTTCCACGAACACAAGCACCGCGATACCACGACAGTCAGTCCGACAACCGAGATGGCTGCTCAGTGACTAATGGGCGGGGGCGCCTACAGCGCGGATCCACCGGACATAGGGAGGATTCACGTCCCGGGTGGGACAGAGCGGGACAGTGCGAGATTTCATCACGCCACTCAGAGCGGCACTCAATTTAAGACTTACGAATCATTTACTTCTAGAATTTTCCATTTAATATTTTTGGACCTGGACCTCAGTTGACTGCGGGTAACTGAAACTGCAGGAAGTGAACCCGCGGACACGGGGGACTGCGGTATGTGCTCTGAAAAGCCGCTCCGGCTTTTGAACGTCTCCTTAGGGGGTGATGAGTCCCCCTCAGCCCTCCCTGACTCTCTCCCATGCACCCCAGCTGCCTGCCACAGTCGCCCGTTTCCGTGGCTCTAACAGTCACCCTTCCCCGCCCCCCTTCAAACGTCTGGGATGCTGCACCCCCAGCCAGTTCTCATCCACAGGCGTCCCACCCAGGTCACCACCGGGACTAGTTCTAACACTTGCTCCCCCGTGCAGGGGCTCTCCGTGCTCCACGTACTGTCAGCGGTGGCATTCCTGCTGCCAACTGGCCGAGGCCAGCCGGTCCCTAATAGCAGCTACAGTCTGCCTGGGACGCCCCCCCTCCAGGCACCAAGTGTTGGGAGTAGGGGGTGGGGGGCAGGAGAACACTGGGTGTTGGGGGAACACAGCCAACAGCAGCATCTGTTTTGCCTGAGAGGAAAGGCAGGTGGTATGGCTAGGAAGTCATCAGGCCGCTCCTGGACCCTGGCTTAGGGGGCCACTGGGCCAGGGCAGCAGGAGGAGAGGGCACAGCTGGGCTGTGTGTGGCTGGTGCCGGCTGCTACAGCCGAGACCTATCATGATGGCAGCAACGAGAAAAATCCAAGGTGTGGGCCCTGGAAGCCGAGATGAGTGGGGTTCATGACGTTGCAGCTGCCGAGGCAGGACAGCCGGTCAGTCAGTTGGCGGTTCAGGTGGGTTGTGAGAACTTTGACCTGCATCTTGACCCTGGAGGGATGGGAGAGAGGCGGCCTTGGGTGAGTCAGGAGAGAAGGTAGGTACCCAGAAATACAGTAAAACAGGTGCCTGGTGAGGCTCCAGTTAAAATGTGCAGAGTAGGAGACGCCCGCTCTCTCTGTGTTGATGGACACGTCTTTCCCGAGGGACAGACCCCTTGTTCAGGCCCCAGTAGCAAGAGTGTGAGCACGAACCTCAAAGAGTGACCCCCTGAGCCCACACTGGAGGCAGGAGGGGCTTGGGAGGACCCAGGCCAGCTGGGCCAGGCTCCGAGCCAAGGTCTCAGGTGACAGAAACGGCCTGTGGCCTACAGAGGCTGGATGTGCCCCCTCCCTGCTGTCCCCTGGCAGGGACGGACTGGCGCCCCACAGCACCCCTTTGTGGCAGAAATGCTGGGACCCCCAGGTAGGTTGCCTTCTGGAATGAGGAAGGCCGTGGGGGTTGGGACAGTTCAGGAAGTGGAGACCCGCCACTGGACGATGGGAGCTCTGACTTCCTGGATCAAAGCTCCTGGCTGGGAAGACACTTGAGCCAGGACTGCATTCAACCCCGAGGTGGCAGAGGGTCAGGCCGTCCTGAGGACTGTGCACGCGTCCGTCTCACTGACCCTGCGGTGCAGCCTCTGCCCTGGCTACACCGTTCTGCCTTCACAGATGAGGAGTCTGACTCTCAGACACTTAAGCCTCTTGCCCAAGTGCACAGAGGGACTGGGTGGAACTCGGGAGCCCTCGCTCATGACCTTTTTCTCTCTGGGGGAGGCCCCGGCCCTCCTAGGGTAGGGTCAACCCAAGGACATGTGAAGTGCTGGAGAGGCAGGATCGTGGGGGTCCTCTCTAGGGGCTCCAGGTTTCCAGAGGTCACCCCTACGGCCCTCTCTGGGTCCCGTTACACCGCACAGAGGGCTCTGTGATGGGGCGTCTTCCCGCCGAGCCGGCTCCTGGGACCAGCGGAAGCTGCGGTATTGGACCATTATTTTCTCCCACTAGAGGGAGCCAAGAAACCTGTAAAGACCCCCACAGGGTAATCCCTCCCTCTGAGCTCCCCTAGGTGACCTGTGAGATCACTCAGCCGCCGGGGCCCTGCTAGGGCTGGGGTGGTCACCACATCATGTCAGGAGGAAGCCTAGGAGTGTGCGTGGGAGGCGGGTGGAGCCTCAAGATGTCTGCAGGGGCTGAGCTCTGCTCCGAAACAACACGGTGCCCTCTGGGACTCCTGGGACCTGCTTAGGAGGCCAGAGGCCTGAGTGCAGCCTATGCTGCCCCCACCCCTCTGAGACCTCCCTCCTGACTGTGATAATCCTGGGTCAGCTCCATCTCCCCACTGGGAGCAGGGTTTATGAAGCCAGGTGCTCAGGAAGCGTTTCCTGAATGAATGGATGGATAGGCAGATGGATAGATGGATGGATGGATGGGTGGGTGGGTGGATGGATGGATGGATGGATGGATGGATGGTTGGGTGGATGGGCGGATGGATGGATGGGTGGATGGGCAGATAGATGGATGGATGGTTGAGTGGGTGGATAGACAGGCGAATTGGTAGATGGATGGATGGATGGATGGGTGGGTGGATGGGTAGATGGATGGATAGATGGATGTATGGATGGGTGGGTGGGTGGATGGGTAGATGGATGGCTGGGCGGGTGGATGGATAGGCTGATGGGTAGATGGATACACGGATGGGTGGATTGATGATGGATGCAAAGATGGGTGGGTGAAAGAATGAATTCATGCGGGGCAGCGTGCTGGGCACTGGGAGGACACGAAGGAGTTGAGTCTACAAGCCAGGCCCAGAAGAGCCCACAGTCCACCCCACACCCAGGTGGATGTCTCCAAGCAGGGCACCGAAGGGGCACTGAGGAGGCAGGAGACGGTCCCCAAGGGAAGAGATGGCTGAGATGGACTTTAGAAAAAACATATTTCCCGAGCTGAGCGGGCTCCCGTGGGCCCAGGACTGGAGACGCTTGGTGGTGGTGGCGGGACGAGCAGTTCACTTGCAGGGTGGGAGTTAGGAGATGGCGTGAATTCAGCTGAGCGGCTGTGACGGGGCGCAGGGGGCTGGAAATCGTGCCCAGGAGGCTGGCTGTGCTCAGAGGGCAAAGGGAGCCAAGGGCGGTTTTCATTTGTTTGTTTTTTAATGTAACAGCTTTATTGAGATAAAACTACACAATCCATGCATTTAAAGTGCACAATTTAATAGCTTTTAGTATCTTCACAGAGTTGTGCAGACATCACTACCAGCCATTTCCAGAACTTTCATCTTCCCAAACTGAAGTTCTGTCCCCATTAATCCCTAGCTCCCCATTCCCTCCCCCGGCCCCTGGTAACCGCGGTTCTATTTTCTGTCTTTACAGATGTACTGATTCTGGACATTTCACATAAATGGTGTCACGTCATAGGTAACCTTTGGTGACAGGCTTATTTCACTGAGCAGAATGTTTTCAAAGTTTGTGCGTGCTGTAGCGTGTGTCCCAACTTCACTCCTTTTTATGGCTGAATGACATTCCATCGTGTGGATGGACCACATTTTGTTTATTCGTTGTTCATCGATGGACACTTGGGTTGTGTCCCCCTTTTGGCTATTGTGAATAGTGCTTCTATGCACATGGGTGTGCAAGCTGGTGTGTGGACACAGGCTGGGGTCTGAGCAGCAGGGAGCATGGCCATCTTTGTGGGTTAGAAGGGTCGCTCCTTCTAACGAGGGGTGGTGGGCAGGGGTCCGGTGGGGAGGGGAGACCAGGAAGCCTCCGTCCAGCCTCGGGGGGTGTGATTGCAGCCACTCTCCTCAGCTCCCAGCACGCACAGCAGAGCCTGCCTTTGTTACAAGTCTCCCCGGAACAGGCAAAACTTGCCCCGTTCTGAGATGATGGAGGAGAAAAATCTCCATCATCTAAGTCTTGGCTTCCACTGATGTGGCTCTGGACCCGGCGCTAAATCCTTTACATTCACGTCCCCTAGAAACCCCTCCATGGGTGGGGGGGTGGGGGGGGTGTCTCGTGAAACCCATTTCCTGGGTGAAAAAACAGAAGACGCATGCCCTCTGCAATGTCACACGGCTGGAGGAGCAGCGCCCAGGCTTCCTAATGTGTCAGCAGCCACAAACCACGTGTGGCTTCTGCGCTCTTAAATGTGGCTACTCTGACTGTGGAGCTGAACTTTTAATTGTATTTAATTTTAATTAACATTTGATACTCAATTCAATTTTTGGCAAACTTTTAAGTATATTTGAAATGACTGGGTGCACGAATCTACTTTTTCAGGGATAAATTTTGGGGCTGGCCCGGTGGCTCAGCAGTCAAGTGCGCACATTCCGCTTCAGCAGCCCGGGGTTCACCGGTTCGGATCCCGGGTGCAAACATGGCACCGCTTGTCAAGCCATGATGTGGCAGGTGTCCCACATATAAAGTAGAAGAAGGTGGACATGGATGTTAGCTCAGGACCAGTCTTCCTCAGCAAAAAGAGGAGGATTGGCAGCAGTTAGCTCAGGGCTAATCTTCCTCAAAAAAAAAAAGGATAAATTTTACGAAACCTAAATACAGATCAAATGTTTCTGATGACATTTAGTGTCCAAGTTGAAATGTGCTGTAGGTTGTCGACACAAAATAACCCATAACCATCCTATAGATAAGAGCAATAAGGTGAGGTTTACTTGAGCCAAACAGGATTCTAACCCGGGAAGGCATTTTCCAGAAAGGAAGAAAATATTTTCGGTACACTCTTACACCTTTTCTACAACAAAGAACTTAGATTAAACACGCCCAGGACACATATGCATCAAAGTTTCAGAGAGGTATTCAGTTGCAAATTAGCAGGTCAACATGACCGTGATGTTGGGAAAAGGACTAACACAGGTGTTTGCTGGCGGCAGCTGGAGGGGAAGTCTGCACTCCTGTCTTAAGAGAGGGTGTTCTCTACGGTAGCGGCCAAAGCAGATGGACAGGGCGTGCTCCATAGGCCATAAGTCATGCTACTTTAGTTTAAGCTGAATCAGTTTTGAACCCAAACGGTTACCCCACATACCTCAATATGTGAAAATCTCTGTCGAAGTGTAAAATGCGCCAGATTTTGAAGACTTTACCATTGCAAGTGCACTGTAAAATATCTGATTAATAAGTTTTTCAGTTGATTACATGTTGAAATGATAGTAATTCAGATATATTGGATTAAATAAAACGCATTATTAAAGTGGGCTCCCCTTACAATGAGCTACTCTTCAGCCATAAAAAGGAGTGAAGTGCCTGTTGACACACGCTACGACTCGCGTGCACCGTGAGGACGTTATGCCAGTGGAAGAAGCTGGATGCAAAACGCCACGTACTGTGTGATCCCAGGTATGTGGAAGGTCCAGAGCAGGCAAGACCATAGACACAGAAAGTGGACTGGGGCTGGCAGGGTGTGGGGTGACAGCCAGCGGGTCCGGGCTGTCTTTCTGGGGGCAATGAGAACATTCTAGAATTCAGAGCGCTCGCTCTGTGGCCTCCCAGCAGGGTCTGGCAGACACCTCCCCTTTGGGTGCTGACTGACTGCCCCACGAGGTGGTAGGGCTGCAGGGTGGCTGCAGGGCGGCTGCAGGGGCTGCCTCCCGCCCAGGTCGAAGGGCAGTGTTGCACACAGTACGGGTGGGGCCGACTTTGAACCCGGCTCTCCCTGGCTCTGGGGTCTGAATGCCACAGTGTGCTGCTGCCCTTTCAGTAAGAGCCAGAGCTTCCGATAGCCAGTGTCACAGCCGAGCCCGCCCAGGAACGTGCTCAGTGACGGCGGGCGGCCCGGGTCACCCCTCGAGTCCCATAGCTCACAGCCAGGGCAGGGGGCTTCCCTTCAGCCGCACTGGACTCCCACCACTGTGCATTGTTGAGGTGGCCAGTTGGTGCCATGAGAGGGCTCCCGCAGAAATCCAGAATCTACCCCAAATCCCTATTTCTCAGCCTCCTGCCTGCAAATGAGCCCCTTCTCTCCGTCCGTCCTCAAAGCCTTCAGTACCCCCGCTCCCTGACCCCGCAGGCGCCCCTGGAAGAGATCAAGAGATGGAAGCCTGGAGCAGGCTCAGAGGAAAGTGCCCTGAGCCGTGGTTAGGGGGGGCTCAGGCGGGGGCTCTTTGGGAGTGAGATGTCAGAGGTCACAGTTCAGAGTACATACCATGGACTCCAGCATTTGACTTAATTTTGAAAGTTGAAACAACAGGCAGTGAAAAGTCCATATTTTGCCTTTTCAAACAAAATGTAACCAGCCCGCACCCAACCATCCAGCGGGGCGTAATCTGACTCCACGGCGGGCCAGATGGTCTTTTTCTACACCTATAGTTTCCCGGGAAATTGTGACAGCTGAATTTGCATGATGTAGCCACAAATGGAATTTGCAAAATGCGTGTGTTCATGTGGTTTGGACGTGAGAATAATTCCTTCACCCAGTCATGTTGGGAAGAGTCAAAACATTCACTTCCCTTCCTCCATGAACAAAGCCAGTGCTCAGTAAATACTTTCCGGACAGAGGATGTGGGAGGAACGAATGGAGGGATGGATGGAGGGTGGATGGAGGGAGATGGGAGGGGTGGGTGGGATGGATGGAGGGTAGGTGGAGGCATGTGGCAGGGATGGGTGGGTGAATGGGTGGGACGTATGGGGGGATATGGGAGGGATGGGTGGGGGAATGGGTGGGATGGATGGGGGGTTGCAGAGGGATTTGGGAGTGGTGGGTGGGAGATGTCCGGATTCTGGCTTCTGTGGAGGGCCTTTGCAGGAGAATCTCTCGCTACATCCCTGAGATCCTGCCCATGGAATTAAGAGCCGCCTCGGCATGGGCCCCATTGACAAGAAGCACTGAGACCTTGCAGCAGCTCTTGAAGTTGGTGGGGGAAACCTGGGCTGAGAAAGCCCCTGGTCCGGCTGCGCAGTTCTCTGAGGAGGCCCATGTGGAAAGGAACAGTCTCAGATGTTTGGATGGGCAGAGAAATTTCTCCAGACCCTCCACTGCAGCACGCACCACGCACAACACGTGAAGACACACACATTCCTGCTCAGAGCAGTGCCGTCCCAGGAATGAGGACTCCAGCTGGCGAGGGCGGGTCCGGGGAGCCCAGGAGGCCTGTGGGGCGGTCGTGGACTCAGACTCCTCCTGTGCTGCTGTCCTTGAACCTCTATCATCAGCCGGAAGCAAAAGCAAAGTCCTCAGCTGGAGGCATCGGAGGAGACCGACCCCTCCTGGACCCGGGTTCAAATTCCCGCTCTGCCAGACGCCCAACCTTGGGCAAGTCACTCAAGCTCTGCGAACCTTTACCTGTAAGACACATATGACAGTGGTGCCTCCCCCAGGGCGTGGTGCACCTGGCACAGCACCTGGAGGGCAGGCAGGGCTCTGAGTGGGAGCTGGACGGTCACTCCCTGTGTGAGTGTGTCCAGAGAGTGAAGCAGCGGTGGGGAGCACAGGCCTGCCTCCCACAAGGCCTCTCAGCCTGCCCTCCTCCAAAGGCCTCCTCCCTGGGACCCACGGACCCCACGGCCACCAGGCTTGCAGGAGCTCGAGGCTGGGTGGCAGCACTTCCATACCCAATCCTCTGCCAGCTCAGACATAGGCTGTCTCCCCAGCGGCCGCTTTCCAGCCAACCCTGCTGCTACTGTCCGTGCCTGTGCCATCTCTGAGTGGGGTGTGTGCGTGCAAGTGTGTGCATGTGCATGCATGTCTGTGCACCTGTGTGTGTGCATGCCTCTTCAGGCACTGCATTCCGTGGTCGAGTCAGGATCTCCATGTTTTAGATGCCACAGCATTTTCCCTTCTCCCTTGTCACCCACCCACCCAAGTCATCACGTCAAGAGACAGCAGGAAGTTCCAGGCATGGAAACCCCTTTCAACAGCAACATTTGGGTGCTTGGGCAGGGCCGGGTGGCCTGGCGCCTGGACCCGCTCCTTCACGCGTTGCTGAGTGACACCGGGCAGCTCACCAAGGTGCTTGGTGCGTGGGTGTCTGTGTTTAACACTCAGGACAATGACAGCTATGATAGCTGTGAGGCTTCAAGAAGGCACGTACGCAGACCTGAGGCCGGCGCTCAGTGCTCTAGAAAAGGGAGTGGCTATCACAGTCCTGAACATCGTAGGAAGAAAATGAGCCGAAAGTGACACTGTGCCACTTGCAAGTGCAAATGTGATGTAGTGTGATGTTATACTTTCACATAATGATGTTAAAATATGCTACGAATCAATAAATAGATTATATCGCCTATTTGTAACGGCTTAACACATTTCTGCGACTTCTGTGAAAGAATATATCGGATGTTAAAGTCGTAGCTGGAGTGCTTCGCCAAGCTGTTGGTTTATTCATTTGGTGTTTCATTCAACAACGACTTTTTGACCACCTCCTGTGGGCTGAGCCCAGTGTGCCGTGCTGGGCGTGAACTGGGGACAGAAGAGAAGGTCCCCGCTGGCATGGAGGTGACAGTCCAGAGGCTGAGCCTGAGCCAACCACCCGGCACACATGGTGGTGAGAAGTGCAGGGAAGCAGAGGGAGTCAGTAGGGGGAAAGGGTCAGTGGAGGAAGTGAGGGTGCCAGCCTCATGAGCAAGAGACCTTAGGGGGCTGCAGTGCAAAGGCCCTGAGGTAGGGGCTGCTGGGTGTAGCTGGAGAGCTGTGGGAATGAGCTCACATAGGGAGGTGGCATAACACGGGGCTTTCGAGGGAGGGAATCAGGTTTTACCTCTGGCGAGGGGAGCCCTAGAGGACTCTGCTCTGGGCAGGAGAGTGACTGGGGCTCACCAAGGTCTGACTGGGTCCTTGCTGGCCGCTGAGGACAGAGGCAGGGGTGACGGGGGTGCAGGTGGAGGCTGCTGAGGGATGCAGGGACGGGGCCTGTGATCCTCCTTCCGTCCTTTGGGGTAGGAGGCTGGCATGGGCCCTTGCTGCCCTGGGTTTCCTCCACACCCGCCTCTCCCACGGACATCTCTCTCACTAAAGATGACATCACTGCCGGCGCTGAAGGCGGGCCAGGCGGAGGTGCAGCCTCCAGGCCCGCTCACTTGCAGCCTGCATGCTTGTCTGCCGCCTGCCCCCCGCACAACATGCAATGGCACTGCGCCCTCGGAGGTGAGCCCCGGCAGTCCTGGCACACAGCCCTGAGCCCGAGAGGAGGCGGATGGCAGCAGGGTTCTCTGGATCTGCGTCCCCTCTTCATGATCCGCACCCGGAGTTGACAGCCTGGACCTGCTCAGTACGCCCACACCAAGAGTTTCGTCCAGGTCTCATTCATTCGTTTACATCCAGCCTGCCGACAGAGCCTCCGGAGGACCCTGGGAGTTACATGGGCAATGGAATGTCCCCAGTGTCCAGATTAGGAACCTGGGGGTCAGCGAGGCCTTGTGATGCTCAGGACCACACAGTGGCGAGGCCCACGTCTCCCGACTCATCTAGTCTCAAGGCTAAAACCCCAGATTCCCCAGCAGCTGGGCAGCAAGCCGGCCCAAGGGGCAGCCAAGGCGGCGACAGTGCCCTCTGCAACCACCAGGGGGCAGCAGGTGACCGTCTGCATTGCCTGCTGGCTGATGCCTGTGTCCCAGACCTGGGCTCCTCTTGGCTGGTTCTCTGCCCAGGGAGGAAGGCCAAGGGCAGCGAGGACAGAGCCCCGGCTCTTGAGGAGGGAGGGAGACACAGGCATTGAGAGAGCACCGTGAATAGGGCTCAGGGGAGGAGCTAGGGGAGCCCCACTTGGCCCCAAGCACTGTGCAAAGTCTCCCAATGATTAACTGGTTCATTCCCCACAGGTAATTCTGATGGGGTGAGGGGCTCCCCATTCCACGGAGGAGCGGGGCGCTGCCAGGGGAAGGAGGCTGTGCGGGTTCTCAGAGCCGGGGAGGAGGGGCAAGCCTCTGTGCCCTGCTCTGCGATTTCTCCACGGATGCTGGAGGAGGCCGCATGTGGCTGGATTACCTGTTTTTGTCTCAGGCAAGGCAGGCTCGATCTCGCCCCCCAGGCAGGTTCTTTCCTTGCATGGTCACCCAGGTGCCGCACCCACTGCCTCAGAGGGATGCCTGGACAGGAGCTTGGGGCTCACTGGTCACTTGGCCTGGCTTACTCCAGCCAAGGTCACTCTTCGCAAGGCCAGGGTGTGCCCTGGGAGGCCAGCTCCGCCCCCACCTATCTCAGTTGGCCAGACCCTGGCCTGGGCCCCACGTGTTATCTGCACTGTGGGAAGGGATGGGTCTGACTCTCTGCAGAGCCCGGGTCTCTGAACAGAGGGCCCAGGGATCCAGTCTGGGCTGACGGTGAGCTGGGGGTGTCACCCTGCTCTAGCCCCTGGAATGCCAAGGGAGGAGGAGGAGTGGGCCATGGGGGCAGCTGCCCAGTGCTGCCCAGCTAATGCAGGCCCAAGGTTCAGCCACCAGCGTCCAGGGCGATTGGTCACCCCCACCCTCCACCCCATGACTGAGCCCGTCTCTGAGAGGGGCTCAGACTTGCCCAGGGTGGCCCAGCACACCAGTGGTGAGAGCCCGGGGCCCCTGACAGCTGAACGAGGAGCCACATCATTTCTCTGTCAGATCAGCTCTTTAATGTCCTTGAAGCCCTCCCACTGTCACAGGAGGTCAGCTACAGAGAACGCAGCCCCTCCCAGAGGGCGTGGCCCAGGAAGGAGTTCAGGGCAGGGTCACCGGACCCTGCAGCCAGCATGGGGGCGGGCGCACCCAGGGCTCGTCCGGCCTCATCTCCGTCCCTCTCTCCACTTACTTATCTCACATATTCCGTCTCGGACGCCAGGAGTTGCCCTCTGGGCGGCTACGAGTGGCCGGGCCTCTGGGTCATAAAGCAGGGGAATCCGGCCTTTGTGCGGAGTCGGGGGGCTTCCTGCGGGTCCCCGGCCAGGGAGGCAGATGGAAAGGGGGATCTGGGCGCGTCCTCGGCTGGCGCGCCTCCAGCCTCGAGGGACTCCGCGGGGGCCGCTTGATGAACAAAGGGGACGTGGGGGGCCCTCAGACCCTCTCCTGGGTCTCTCCGTCCGGAAGGGCCATGTAGAGGCGCCCAGCGCGACACGGGCCACCTCCTGATCTCCAGGAGGGGAACGCAGGAGAAACGCAGAGACAACGACGCGGCCATCACTCCACCGGCGAGGTCGCTCGCCCCGAGGGCAGAGCTCCCCAAAAGTCCGGGTGCTCCTCGGAGAAAGTCGGGCGGCCCCGGAACCCGGCCGCGCTGCAGCGCCCCCCCGCCCGCCGCAACTTTGGCGGGCGGCAGCGGGGCAGGAAGTCGGGGGGCGGGGGCGGCGCTTGGGGCGCAGGGAGGTGCCAGGCGAGCGCGCCGGCCCCGCCCCGCCCCGCCCCGCCCGTGGCCGCGCCCCCGCGCCCCCGAGCGCCGGAGCCACCGAGCGGCTGAGCCGGAGCGCCCGGCGCGGAGCGCGGAGCCCGCAGGCGGGGCGAACAAAGCGGCGGCGGCGAGGGCGGCCAGGCCCCGGACGCGCGGAGCGAGCGACCCGCCGGGCCTTTGTCTCGGGCGGGGCAGGAGCGGTGGCGGCCGCGGGGCGCCCCGAGCGCAGAATGCGGCGCCCGGCCGGGCGGATCGCGGAGCGCTGCGGCGGGCGCCGTGGAGTCCGGCCCGGAGCCCGGAGGGACTTGTGTGTGTGAAGGGGGGATCCGGCGAGCTGCCCGGCGCCCACCCCGCGGCCGCACGTGGGCGGGAGCGGCGGCCCGCGAGGAGCCGGAGAAGGAGGAGGAAGAGGAGGGGACGCGCGGCGGCGCAGCGGGGACCCGGGGCCGCCCGCGAGAAGCCCCGCCCCGGCCGCCGAGCCCCGCGCGGGCGGGCGGGATGCCCCGCGGCCGCCGCACTTTGGCCGGAGCGCTGCCCTGAGCCGGCCGGCCCAGCGGCCGCGCGGGCGGGCGCCGCGGGCGCCATGGAGCAGTGGCGGCAGTGTGGCCGCTGGCTCATCGACTGCAAAGTCCTGCCGCCCAACCACCGGGTCGTGTGGCCCTCGGCCGTGGTCTTCGACCTGGCACAGGCGCTGCGCGACGGCGTCCTGCTGTGCCAGCTGCTGCACAACCTCTGCCCCGGCTCCATCGACCTCAAGGACATCAACTTCCGGCCGCAGATGTCCCAGGTGAGGGTCCGGGCGCGCCGGGAGGGGCCCTGTGTCCGGGTGTTCGAGCCGCGGGCGCTCCCCGGACACTGGCCGGAGCGGCGGCACGGGGAGCGGGGAGAGGGGGCGCGCCCCGGGGCTCGGAGCCGGCTCCTCCGAGGGGCGGCCCGGGAAGCGCGAAGTTGCCCGAAGTGCCCCCAGCCTGGGGCGCGCCGCCGCCGCCCGCGGGCACTGCCCCAGAGCGCCCGTTGCCCGTCTGCGCTCCCCAGGGTGAGGGCCGACCCGGACCCGGGCGGCCGCCCCTCTCGCGGGCCTGGGCGCCGGGGCCCGCGAGTGCCCCTCCGGACCCCGGGCAGCCCGCCGCGCCGGGTGGCCTCGTCAGGCGTCGCGTCCTCCGGCTCCTTGCCTGGTGGCGGGACGCCGAGGAGGACGAGCAGGCGCCGCGGGGCTCGGGGCGCGGCCGGAGGGAGCGGGTGGGCCGGGCGCCGCCCCCTCGCCGGTCTCCCTCCTCCCGGCCCGGCGGGCGCGAGCGCCATCAGGCCCCCAGGGCCGCCTAACTTGGCAAGAGTGGCAGCCCCCATCGCCTCCCCAGCACCCTCAAGTGTGGCCTTTGTCGCGGCCGAGGCGCATGTGGCCACCGGCGACAGGAAAATGTCTGCTCGCCGGCAGGAGCTGCCTTTCTTGGCCCCTTAAAGGGAACTTGGCTAAGACGTAAGCAGAATGGAGGCTCCGGCTCTGCCCTCTGGGGGTCACAGAACCCCCACCTAGCACCCAAGGGGGCAGGGGGCCAGCCTGGGTCTGGCCAGCAGCTCCCAGGAGCGACCTTCCTGTTCACTCTGTAGCCCCTTTTTGCGTGGACCTCGGCGAGTGCCCGTGGACAACAGCCATTCACAAGTGTGACATCGGAAAACTGAGGGAGGGAGGGACGGAGTGAGTCACTGCTTTCCAGGCTGGGCTGCGTGGCCTCTGCCCTTTGGCTGTGACTACATTTCCAGGGGAATGGGGACACCCCCCTCCAGAGGGGGTGGGGGGTAAGGGGTGGCTGCTGACAAAGAAGAGCTCTGAGGGGACGGGGGGGCCACCCTCTTGCTCAGTAATGACAAGTGGGGACCAGAGCAGCGGATAGCCCCGCGAGGGAGTCCTGGCTGTGCCCGGCCTGGTCCTCAGGGCTCCCCGAAACCGGCGCCATCCTTAGGCAGCCCACGGTCCCTGGGGCCGTGCGCCCTACTGCAGAGTGCTCCCGGATCCAGCCCTCCGTCCTCACCCCTGGGGGCTGGAAAGTACTGGCTCCATTTTATGGCTGGAGAAACTGAGGGGGAAGTGCCGTGGAGGGTCGAGCTGGCCTGGGCGGGAGCGGCTGCTCTTGGCTGTGAACCGCAGGGGCTGCCCAGGCTTGCTGGCTCCTGGCGGGGTTCCCGGCTGATTGGCAGGGAGGCCGGGGCACAGGGCACAGCCTGGGGTGGGTGGGTGGGTCCGCCCAGCAGAGGCTGGGCCTGGCGGGCTGCTGGGTCCTGGGGCTACCCCTCCCCAGCTGGGGGTTGGGCAGGATGGAGGAGGAGGGGGCGCTGGCTGCGGCAGGTGGCTTGGCTTGGCCCCTGCAGTGCAAAGTGCAGAGGCTTCCTGGGGGCCCTGGGGCCAGCGGGGGGGGGGGGGCAGCAACACTGACACCTACACAGTCCCCCGGAGCCCCCTGCCCCAGCCCAGGTGAAGCCATGTTAAGTCGGCCTGGGTGGTAGGGAGAACCGGCTGAACGAGTGTCTGTGTGTCTTCATGGCCCCATGCTCTGATTGAAACCTGGCATTGTCACCTCTCAGGTAGGTGACCACCTCTGGGGCCTCAGTTTCCCCATCTGTTTAATAGGGACAGTAATAGTAGCCACCACCTCAGCCACGTTGTGAGGGTTTGACGAGTGAGGGCAGAGAATGTCCTCAGGGCAGTGCTGCATAAACCTTAGCCACTTCCGATGGTCTTTGGGACACTGGCAGTGTCGCCCTCGGCGCGGAGGGCTGGTCTCCCTGAGCTCAGCTCGTGGTCTCCTTGAGCTCGGCTCGCTGGAGTCTCATGGAGGGTGGGGCTGGTCACACGGATCTTTGTACATCTGTTGCTGCACCGCGGTGGCTGCAGGCGCTCCATGAACCCGCGTCCACTGGTTCGGGGGTTAGCTGGTGGCTCCCTCTGTACATTTACAGTTAAAGAAACAGTGCCCTTTCCCGCGGATGGCTGGGTGGGTTTGGGAGAGGAGCTCGGCCTGTCTGCCTGGCTGCCCTTTGTTATCAGGGAGCTCAGCAGCCCTGGAGGGGAGGGGAGATGTCCTCTTGGTCCACCGTGGCTGGATCACGAGAAAATCGTAGCTGCCCTTTCTTACTCACCTTACGATCCTGAGGGGGTACACCACTCTTGTTTCACAGATCAAGCGACTGAAGCTCAGAGAGGTCAAGGGACTTGCCCCAGGTCACACAGAGTAAGCAGCAAAACTAAGACACGAACTTTGGTCTCCCTTCTGGACTGTTTACACAAATTCTGACTTAAAGACTGCCATGAGCTGTCCTGCGGACTTTCTGATGGACGCTCCTGGCCAGCTGCTCGGGTGGTTGGTGGTGTGTCTGTTCTCACGGGAGGGGGGAGCCCATGCAAGCGCATGCCTGTGCTCTTGGGGATCTGGATACTTTGCCACAATCCGTCGGCAAGGCCTTTCCATCTCCTTGGTGTCCCAGCGTGCCCGGGACCCATCCAGCTCAAAGGCCTCCGGATGTCCTCTCGCTCCAGAATGCCAGGCTGGTGTCTCATGGTGACATGCTGTTTTCAGAAGATAGCATTTGGAGTGCTCCTCCTGTGAATTGATCTCAGCTTGGTTATTGGCCCTAAAGGAGCATAATAGCAATGTGCACTTATTGAGCACTTGTTGTCTCTGGAGCCGGGTACTAGGAGGTGTTCGTGGAGAGGTCCAGCTTGCCCCTTTGCCGAGCCCTCCCGGAGCTGGCGGGGTGTGCTTTATATTTTTATCCAAAATGCCTGGAAGCCACCTTGGGTTTAATTAAGCTAATTAGATATGGCCGCCACCTGCTGAGCCTAATCGGAGACTGCTTGTGTCTGGAGCAGCTTCGCTGGTGAGGTCCCGAGGTCCTGATTCCAGCAGACGGCCCTCGCATTTGCTCTGCGTTTGAACCTTGAGGCCACTGCCCCCCGGCCTCTGGCCCACGCCTCCCTGGCAGGCCGCCGCCTCGCAGCACAGATCGGGAAGCCAGTCTGCAGGGCCCACTGGGTTTCTCCCCTGCCTGTACCTCCAGCGTCAGCCCCTTCCCGTCCAGCCTCGCTGACACCCCAGCCTGCTCCCTCCGCCCGCGCCTTTTCTGTCACCGTCCATCACCTGCTGTGCCCTTGCCGGAAGACCTCCCCTCCTCTTGGCCTGGTTCTTCCAGTAGGAGCTAGTCTAGAGGCCCCCTCCTCTAGGAAGCCTCTTCTGATTTCACTCTCTTGTGTCCGGTGGCGTTGCGAGCGTGGCTTGGCCCCCAGTCTACTGGGCATCTACCCCTAACCCTGCACTCTGCACACTTCGTTTTAATGCACTCGTCACTTGGGAGGCATGCTCTTGCTGCTCCCTCCCCAGAGTCCAGGAGCTGGGTAGAGTTTGAGTGAGGGGTGCCAGCATCCGTGTGTGGCTGTTTGTCCCCGCTCCAGACCCGTGTGAGCCCCTCCAAGCCTTCGTCTTGGGTCCTGCAGAGCCTGCGCCCCTCTCCTCCGCTCCTTCTTCTCTTTGCTTCTTCACTGCAGGAGTAACTATGGGCCCCCGCACTGCCCGGCCGGCTTTGTGCTTGGCGCCGGGGGACTGGGGGCCGGCTCGGCCCAGCGCTGCTCTCATGACGCTTCCAGGCGAGCAAGGACGCACAGCAGGTGTGGATGAGATGCTGGTTGACTGAACAAGCGGCCTTCAGCATCCAGAGGGTTCCCGAGTGCGGGCAGGGGCGTCCTGGTTCCCGAGGCCGAGGTGCGTGACGCCAGGCTGCCGGGGGCAGAGAGGAAGGCCGATTCCAGGGGAAACAAGGAAGCCTCTTCTTTCTTTTTAAAGCAGATTTCTTTTCTTTTAGTTTTGAAAATATCTCGGATTACGGAAAAGCCGTATGTGCAGCACCTGTAACTTTTTCTTGACCCATTTGAGAGTAAGTTGGTGACCGGGCACCCTGCACCCCCGCAGGTTTTAGTGTGTTTCCCGCAACTGGGGTGTTCTCCTACCCCGTCAGCTGTCAGAATCCGGAAGACAGCTGCGGTGGTCTCCCCATGTAACCCACTCAGGTCTGACAGGTGTTTCAGTAAACGCCCCTTTCCGTCCAAGGGTCACCCCAGGGGTCTTGTGCTGCCCTAGGCTGTTCCTCTGGAACCTCTTTCAGTCTGGGGCAGTTCTTAGCCTTTCCTTTCTGTTGGTGGCCTTGATGCTTTTGAAGGTGACAGGCTCCTTTTATTCCCGAGTGTCCCTCCATTCGGGTTCATCTGATGTCTCCTTGGGGTTTGACCCAGGTCGCACACATTGGGCAGAGCAGCCGTGGGGTTGCATCCTGCCCTTCAGGTGGCCCGTGGTTTAGATTTGTCCCACTGCTGGGGGTGGCTGTCATCACTTGATGGAGGCAGTGTTGCCGGGCGTCTCCACTGTGAAGTTACTCTGTTCCCTCTTGTGCTCGTGGATATTCTCAAGAAGGCGCCTTGAGACCATGGGCGTCTCTAGTGCTCTCTCTCTCTTTTCTTTCCTTCCTCTCTCTCTCTGCTAGTTTGGATTATGGCCTCCTGCTTTACTCCATGGTTATCATGGTTACTGTCGTTATTTATTTTGATGCTCAAATGGTCTCAGAGGTTTGACCAGGGGGAGCTGCTTCCTCTCATTTTGGAGCACCTCTTTCCTTTCCGGCACAAGATGTCTGGGCTCTCTTGTGTTTCTCTTCATCCCAGTGCAGGAATCAGCCGCTTCTCCAAGGAGCTCTGGTTGCAAGGTGGAGAAGGGTGCATAGAAGCCAAGATCGGGGTGCAGGTGTGCACACTGCTGCCGGGGCGTCCCTGCCTCCAGGCGCCCTCAGCAGTCGGACCTGGGGAGTCTGTGCATGTGTGCGTGTGAGTACACACGTGTGGATATGTGTGTGTCCATGTACACATGTGTGCCTGCCCACGTTTACATTCATGTCTGTTTTCTACCCACGTCAGTGCTGCCAAACAGAGAAATGTGAGCCACATCTGTATTTTAAAATTTCTGGTGGTCATGTTAAAGGTGTAAAAAGAAATGTGTAACATTAATTTTAATAATCTATTTTATTTAACTCATGCATTCTCAAGTGGAGAGGTATTGCCCCCAAGGGGGGTGGAAATCAGATCTTTGAGGGGGTGAAGAAATCTTACTCTTTTTATGAATAAAGCACAGATGTGCGCAGAGTACAGAACAGATACACGGCACATCTGTGGTATTAAAATTTCATGTGGGGAAGGTGATGAGGGAAATTGCCTGAACATACTCCCTGGGGAGGTGATGATGAAAAGAAGGTTGAGAAACACTGAGTTCCCGGACATTTGTCTTTCCACGTGGCAGGGCATGTGCAGCAGCAGCCGAGCCCTAGGGAGCCGGGGTGGGAGAGAGAGGCTGGCGGGCCAGGGGTCGGTCCGTGGCACTGACCCCACTGCCTGGAGGGGCACCTGCAGGGCTGTGCGGGGCAGGGTCTGAGGCGTGGGTCTGGAATCAGCAGGAAAGGCCAATGGGCATTGATGTCCCCGAGTCCTCGGGAGGGCACAGCCTGGCACTGGTGTCAAATGAATTGTTTGTGCCGTGTGCACTCATCGCACAAGTTGGCTTTGGTGTGAGCTGGCCGGGATGGAACTGAGAAGAAGGGTGTGTGTGGGGTGGGGAGGCCGTCGTGAGGGCCGAGTCCACGGTCTGGGCTCTTGGCGCCGGCAATGGGGAGCTTGGCTGTGTCTGGCCTGGGAGTGGGAGCAGCAACCTTGTTGGGGGCCTGACAAGGGTGGGTAGCCACGGTGCGCCCCCTCCCCAGTGCCTCATTTGAGCCCTTTCATGCCATGAGGCCCAGGGGACCAAGGATGTCCCCCTCCTGGAAAGGGACTCCCTCATCCTTCTAGAAAGGTACTAGGTGGTCAGCAGCCTGATGCTATCTGGCCACTTCCTGCTGTCCTTGTGTCCAGGCGATGTCTGTGGCTGTGGCTTCTCGAGTTTGAGGGGTGGGACGCCTGGGACAGGGCAGTGCTGGTGGGGCTGGTGTGGAGGGGCCCTGGTTTAGGCAGATGCCCAGACTGGACCCTGTAGCCCTGGGGCTAAGGCCACCCCGCCAGGGGGACCTCCCTCCCAACCGCCCCTTGACTCCGACTCCTTGTACCCGAGCACCACAGGCGGCCCCGCCACCCCTCTCCTGGAGCAGAGCTGGCAAGCGTTTTCTGTAGAGGGCCAGACAGTAAATATTTTAGACCTCGTGGGCCAGACAGTCTCTGTTGTAACTACTCAACTCTGCCCTCGTGGTGAGAAAGCAGCCGTACACGAGCTGTAGATGAATGAGTGTGGCTGGGCATTTGTGGAGAATGAAATTTGAATTTCGTATAATTTTCACGTCAGAAAACATTATTCTTTTGATTTTTTTCCAACCATTGAAAAACGTGAAAACCTTTGTTAGCCTGTAGGCTGGACAAGGCCAGGCAACGGGCTTTATAAAACCAGGCAGCGGGCTGGCTCTGCTGAGAGGCCTTGTGGGGCCTGTGGTGGTGTCCTGGTCCCCTGGGCGCCCCCTGGTCCCATCACAGTTTGTGATTGTGTCTCCGTCTGTATCCAGAGCCCTTGGCACTGGCTCCTCCACCAGGAAGGCCTCCTGTTGCTTCTCAACAAGAACAAAGCTTTCTCTTCTGCTTACTTTGTGCCAGAAAACGTACCAAGGGCCGTGTCGGTGATCTCGTCTTGTCTTTGGAGCAGTTGTCGCTGGGGGTCTGCCCTCGGCTCACTTTCTAGATGAGGAACCTAGGGCTTCCAGAGGCTGGGTGGCCTTGTGTCTGGAACAGCGCTGGCCATAAAGAGGTCCTCAAACATTTAGTGAGCGAGGTGAGCTCCCCGACATGGCAGCGGGGGGCCACACTCGGCCACTCGGCTGCGGTGGGAATCTTAGTGGCGACGGTGTCACTGGCTGGGCTGAGGCTGGGTCTCCCCGTCTGGAAAGGGGATGACAGCGGCCCCCTCGCAGGCTGTTGGCAGGATTTTGGGGGGCAAATGGGGGCCTGGCGCTGTCCTTGCTGGCCCGAGGCCCCATCCGTCTCATAACGCTGCGCCCCGGCCTGCACCTGCAGTGGCCAGCTTGCCCCTGCTGGCTGGGCACTGGCCCTCGCTCCCCCGCCGTCTGCTCGTTCCTCAGCACCAGGGTGGCCCCAGCTGGTGGCCTGCGGGAGCCTTGGGCGGCCCTGCCTCCTGGGGCAGCCGCCTTCCCTGGGCCCCTGGCCTCACCTCGCCTCTGGCCGCCCAGCCGCAGCAGAGCCGTGAGGTGGTAAAGGGTGGGATGGGCTGCCGGGGCCCTGGGCTCGGCCCGCTCTCCTTCTCCACCCCCTAAGCCCCTCGCACTCAGTTTAGCTTCTGCCCCAGAGGCGGTGTGGTGGCTGGTATTTAGGAGGATGGAGGATCCTTGGCCAAGGAGTGGAGGGCCCAGGGTCGGGCATGGCGGCCCTCCTCTAACTGAGGGTGACCAGGGACACCTGCGGGAAGGGGTCTCACACCACCTCTTGCTCCCAAGGACCCGCTGGGCTGGCCAGGGTGGGAGATGGAGCAGACGCAGCATCTGCTGTCAATGCATTGGCGGCTGTGCTTATGCTCTGCTGATGCCAACATTTGGATCCCTGGGGGCAGAGTGACTGCAGAGGGCTTCATGGGGGAGGTGGCTCTTGAGCTGGCCTTGAAAACTGGGTGCCTTCCACTAATTAAAGGTTGGAGATGGCTGGGTGTTGCAGGGGCGGGGCTCTGGGGGGCTCCCGCTCTGCTCCCCAGCTATTCTAGATCTGAGGCCTGGCTACGCCCCGTCCTGGCAGGGTTTGTTCCCTGACTGCCCAGCACTGGCACCTCCTCTGGGCCTCAGGAGACCCTGTGAGGCCCCGGGTCAGGTGGCTGTGGCCTGGTTAGTGGAGAGGTGATGGGGCCGTCCAGAGGTCTCACAGGGGCGTGGAGCTGAGGCCTGCCACCAACCCAAGCAGGTCTCTTGGTGTCTGGAGCTCCATTCACTCCGCTCCTCCCTCCACCAGCAGCACAGGCCCTTGGCACCATCCTCGATTGCTGAGGGTCTTGTGGAGCTGCTTCAGGCGGCTGGGAGGGGGTGCGCTCCACCATTTACTCAACTCCCACTGCTGAGCATCCGCGCGGGGGCTTTGGGGAGAAGAGATGGAAACCGTCCCATGTTGGGGATCTTCTGGAAAGGGAGACGGAGAAAGAGATTCATGCAGAAACAGCACTGGCCCTTTCAGATGCAGAGAGAGCAGGCAGGAGGCTGGGCTGTCGCTCAGGAGGCCGGGGTGGGCTGCTTCCCGAAGGGGCGACCAGCCCTCTGCCAGCCGTGCTCTCTGACGAGGTTTGCTGTGCCCCGCCTCCCCGAGCTGCACCTGCCGTCCTCGTCCTCGATGCTGGTTCAGCCCCAGCTGGAGCCGGAACTGGGCAGGTCGCCCGCCCAAGTGCAGTTCAGGCTATTGGGCCCGAAGCAGTGGTCTCTGGGTGAGGGGTCTGTGTGTGTCCGGGGCCCAGCCGTGGGGCTCCAGTCAGCTCCTCACAGGCTGTGTTGTGAGCAGCAGTGGCCCCTGGGTTCCAGCCTCTGCCACGAGAAGCCTCGTGTCTGCGTGTCCTCCCACCCTGTCCACACCTGCTGTCCTGTTCTGGACGGCTGTACAGCATCCACTCCTTCATGCACCTTGGGACCCTGGGCCCACCCACTCTGGCGGAGCCGTCCTGGTGCAGGCCCCAGCCCGGGGACCTGGTTCTCACCCCAAGGCTGGCCTCCTGCGCTGTGGGCAGTGGGGCGGCCGCCAGCTCATCCCTGCGGTGGAGACGGGCACAGTGCTGGACACTCTCAAACCTGGGTTCAAATCCTGCTTTGCCGCTTCTTGGCTGAGCGGCTTCCCCTGGACCCTGCTTCCTTGCCTGTCAAGGGCGTTTCCAACAGCCACCTTGTGGGGTTTGGCTGAGGATAGAGGGAAGAGGGGACCCAATGTCGGAGCCCAGCGTCTGGAGCGATAGGTGCTCGGTGGATGGTGCCCCTGCAGTCGCGTGTGGCGTCCTCCTCTCCCTCGATGCCCGCTCTCTGGGTCTCAGCTCTTCGAGACCTGGGGCTTTGGCTTCTTTTCACGGCCCCTGCCCTCACGTGTGCCCATGAAGGCCATGGGGAGAGGATCCAGTGCGCGGGAGTGGACGCTCCGGGGCCAGCACCCCTGCTCTCACCCCGGGGTCGGGAGCTGGCCGCATGCACCCCGCGTTGGGGGGGACGGGCCCCATGCTCGGGTGCTGTGTTCTGGTCCTCTGAAACTCCGTGCCCCTGGGCTCTCTGGTCAGCATCCTGTAGCCACTGCGACTGTTTCGGTTTCAGAATCCAGAAGCTACACAAGAATAACAAACATGCGGCCGTGGAGGGGGGCAGGGCTGTGCACTGGGTGCCAGGAGCGGGGGTGGTGGCACCCACGTGTGGCTCCGGACACCTGCCAGCCACAGGTTTTGGGAGTCTGAGTGCTGCTAGAAGCACACGCTGTTTCTGCTTTGTGGGGTCTGCTGTCTGTCTTCCTAGAGTTTACGTAAGGATTAAAATCTTTATTTTTAACACACCTACTCCTCGCCCCCTGAGCCAACTTAAACGTAAAGCCACAGATACTTCTGCTGCTTCGTTGTGTTTTGTCCTTTGCTGTCAGGGGCAGCGTGCACACGGGTCGTCCGGCTGGAGCTGGCCCAGGTGGGCAGGGAGCTCAGCTGCCGGCTGCCTGGCGTCCCGTCCCCTCCTCTGGGCTCATCAGACTCCAGGTCTTTCCAGGAATAAGGGCTTGTCCCCGAGGCCACCGAGATTGTACTGCCATCTGTGCGGGGGGAAGGGACACGTGTCTGTCTTCTGCTGTCAGAGGACGTTTTAAAATGCTGCTGTCACTGTCTCCCGCTTCCCCTGTGACAAGTCCGTCCCTCTGCTTGGGGCCTTGTCTGCCGTTGCAGCTCCAGCAGGAGAGGTGTCTCCCCGAGATGCGGCAGGCTGCGGGCTGGGGTGCCAGGCCGGTGTTGCCAGGACTGCAGTCCTTTTCCAGGTGGGCAGGTTTGGGTGTCAGACGTGTCTCTGCTCCGTGCGCCTCCCCACCCGTCCCAGCCCGGCCCTGCCTTTGCCTGTCCCTCCCTCCACTTTGCACCTTGATTTCCTGGTCGTCCACACATTTCGCTTTCATCGACATTTGCCTGATCGTCGTGTTTGTCTCGTAACGAATGCCAGGGGAGGGCAGACGACCAGACCGCAGGTGAAGGGGCCCCTAACGGCCGAGCCCCCTGCCAGGGCCGTAGAGCTCCGAGTGGCGGGTCTGGACTCACCCGGCCTTCCTCCTGACAGAGCCATGAGGCCCGGGTTTCGGTTTCTCGGCCCGTCCTCCCCTCTGGGGTTGGCTGTGGTCGGCGGGAGCATTCCTGCCAGCTTTGGCCTGCTGGGGCTCTGCCTCAGGCCTCAGTGTCCCTCCAGGAACGGGGAGGTGCCCCATGTGACTGCAGTCATGGATGCAGCAAGGACTGCCCCATCCTTCAACTGCATAAGGGTGTGTGGTTCCTCGCCCGTCGCCACGAGTCCCCTAGGGCACTCAGGGCCTTAGGGAAGCTTCAGTCTGTTCACACCCTGTCTCCAGGCCCCCCGGGTGGTGGAAGGTTCTGGTCTCTCATGATCATGAAAGCCGCCCCCTGAGACCCTCCTTGCCTTGCTCCTAAGCTCCTCCCACTCTTCATTTACCCTCTGCCCCAGAGACGGGGGCGTCTGTGCTCCCTTCCCCCAGCCCCTAGCTTCTCTGCTGCTGGGACCAGAGAGGGAGACAATCCAACAGTCATTTTGGTGGACGACAAGAACTTTTCAGACCTGCGCTGTTTTCCTCTGCAGCTGATGGCTTGCTCCCAGGCCCCGACACTGGGCTCACAGGAAGCAGGCAGGAGTCAGGGCAGCGGGGCCTGGCCGGGCTGGAGATCGGGGAGCGGGCTCCCTTGGCTTGCTGCATCGCTCTTTCCCCTGGACCGCTGTGTTCCTGGCTGGAGAAGCGGCCAGACGCCCCCACCTCTCATGGTGTCCGGGCACGACTGGTGTGGTTAGGGCTCGGGGCTGGAGTCCTGGCTTTGCTACTGACCATTGGCCCTTGACCTTGACCCTCACGGAGCCTTAGTTTCCTGCTCTGTAGGATGGGGATGAAAACAGTATCTTCCTCCGCGAGTGAATGGATAAACAACACACGGTCCATCCAGACGATGGAGCACGATTCAGCCGTAGAAAGGAGTGAAGCTCTGACACCCAATACAGCACGGTGAAGCCGAGGACATCATGCTGAACGAAAGAGGCCAGACACAGAAGGACACGTATTGTCTGATTCCACCTGTGTGAAATGTCCAGAGGAGGCAAACCCACAGAGACAGAACGTGGATCGTTGGTCGTCGGGGCCTGGGGGAGGAGGGGTGAGGAGGGCCTGCTCGAGGGGCTGGTTTCTGTTTAGGGTGATGAGAAAGTTCGGGAACTGGACGGTGGTGGTGGTTACAGAACAGTGTGGATGTACTCAATCTTATGTTACGTGTACTTTACCGCAGTGAGAGAAACAGCCTGCCCTGTGGGGTCGAGAGGAGAATTGCGTAAGGAGTTGCAGAGGTGCCTGGCAGGCGAGCGCTGGGGTCCTTGCCTGCCGTGGCCGGAGCCCCAGGCCACAGTGACTTCACGGGCCCGGGACAGCTTTGCCAGCGTGGGCTCCTTCCTCCGTAAGCAACGTTAAAAGTTGTGTTTTAGGGCTGCGTTGGGGTGAAAGTGATATGCTAATAGCACGTATTTAAGTATTGTCTTCAACCCAGGGCGCTTTCGTGGGCCCTGGCAAAATGCTGGGTGCTCTGCCCGCTAGACGGGTCAGGCCCACGTGGTCCTCCCCGGCCGCTCCAGGCAGGATGGGCGACTGGGACTTTGGAAGGAGGTCCACTTTGTGTCCTGTGTTTGTCATTTATCAGGTGTGTGAAATTAGGCCAATCTCTTCATCTGTTTGAGCCTCAGTTTCCCTATCTGTAAATGGGGGATGTGGACACTGATCATAATTCCCACTGTGCTGTTTCAAAAGTCGAATGAGCTCATGTGAGTGGCATGCTCTGCCCAGCATCCAGCACGTGCTAACCCTGCGTGTGAGGGTCTGAGGCTGGGCCCCCCGGCGCAGCCCAGTCAGGAGGTGAGGCCGGGGAGGGAAGGGCGGTGAGGATGTCTTCCCAGTGCAGGGCCCTGGGGCGGGGAACACGGGGTCTCCACCACTGCTCCTGGGTCCTGGGCTGGGAGGGAGCCTCGGGCACAGAGGGCAGTGCTGGGGCAGGCCCGGGAGTGGTGAGTCTTGGGGACTTGGTGGGGTGCCCACCATTGCTGAAAGGAAAGTGGCTCTGCCTCTCGAGTGGGACTTGACAGCTTGAGCCCTTTATTGCCCCAGTTCAGCCCCGGACTGGGGGAGCGCTCACCTGCGCTGACGTTGGCAGAAGAGGCCGTTAGAAAGGCCTGAGATGGACCGGGCCCCTCTATGTGAGTAGCGAGTGCTGGTTTCTGCTAACGGATGTGAATGACCTGGAAGGCTTTGGAGGAGAAGCAGTGGGGAAGGCTTGGGCTCCATCACTGCTTGGAGCTCTGTGTTGAGTTGGTGGGAGAGCCAGGGCGGTGGGGAGGCTACCCAGTCTCGATAGTCAGGGAGCCTTCCTGGAGGAAGTGACCTTTTGGCTGACCCTGAACAAGGAGTAGGAGTCAGCCAGGAGCCGGTGGGCGTGGGTTGGGGGTGGGGAGGAGAGTTCTAGAACAGGTTAACAGCACCCCCCCCCACCCCCCACCTTTTTCCCTGCTTATTGATCTCAGGCCAGGACTGGGTTGGCCCCTAGCCCTGCCAGCCCTGGTTTCCTGTTGTCTCATTTTCCTCCTTGGGCGCCTTGGTCTCTCTGTCCAGCTGCCCTTTCTCTGCAGTAAACCGTGCGGGAATTTGACACTCACCCCACTGCCTGGGAGTCCTGCATTTAGGTTTTCCTCCTCAGGGGGCACGCACAGGTGTGCTCTCTCCTGATGGGGGGGGGGCAGGGTGCGGTGGCATGCGTGAGTCTCACCGGCCACACACTGGGAGTGTCCCTGGGGAGAAGGACGAGGCGCCTGCCCTTGTGTGGGGCGTCTGGGGCCCCCTGGTTGATGGGTGGGATTGTGTTTCTTTGGTGTCTCTTCCTGCTCTGGTGGGTGGGTGTGGGCTGAGCACCGTCAGCTCGTCTCCCCGTCTCTGAGCCCCTTTCCTCCTATGAAACAGGACTGGGTGATTTCTGTACCGCTGCCCCTTGCTGATGGCTGCCAGGGGCAGGCCCCACTGGAGGGTCAGGACCGTAAGCCACTGGTATAAGGATGCTCAGGTGACAGCTCACCCCAGGGCTGCAGGAGAGAGTCGGGCGTTCCCAGGCGCACGAGGCCCGTTATTAACTGGTTAAGTGACTTTGGCAAGTTCCTTGACTTCTCTGAGTATTGGAAGGTGACACCAGTTCCTCCTGTCTGGATGGATTGTGAAGCTGAAGGAAGGTGATGCTCGAGGGGTGCTGAGCACCGGGCCAGGCAGGGCCTGATGCCCGACTAATGGTGGCTGTTGGCTTCTGTATGTTGGTACACAGAAGGCTCTTGCCTGAATCCCCTGTGCCCCACGTGGCCTTCCTCCTGGCCTTCCGTGTGTCTTCCTCATGGCCTTCCATGTGCCTTCCTCCTGGCCTTCCGTGTGTCTTCCTCATGGCCTTCCATGTGGCTTCCTCATGGCCTTCCGTGTGCCTTCCTCCTGGCCTTCCATGTGTCTTCCTCCTGGCCTTCCGTGTGTCTTCCTCATGGCCTTCCATGTGCCTTCCTCCTGGCCTTCCGTGTGTCTTCCTCATGGCCTTCCGTGTGGCTTCCTCATGGCCTTCCATGTGCCTTCCTCCTGGCCTTCCGTGTGTCTTCCTCATGGCCTTGCGTGTGGCTTCCTCCTGGTCTTCCTCCTGGCTTCCATCTGTCTTCCGTGTGCCTTCCTCCTGGCCTTCCATGTGCCTTCCTTCTGGCCTTCCGTGTGTCTTCCTCATGGCCTTCCATGTGCCTTCCTCCTGGCCTTCCGTGTGTCTTCCTCATGGCCTTCCGTGTGGCTTCCTCCTGGTCTTCCTCCTGGCTTCCATCTGTCTTCCCTGTGTCTTCCTCATGGCCTTCCTTGTTGCTTCCTCCTGGCCTTCGTGTGTCTTCCTCATGGCCTTCCTTGTGGCTTCCTCCTGGCCTTCGTGTGTCTTCCTCATGGCCTTCCTTGTTGCTTCCTCCTGGCCTTCGTGTGTCTTCCTCATGGCCTTCCTTGTGGCTTCCTCCTGGCCTTCGTGTGTCTTCCTTGTGGCCCTTTCTTCCCTGGGCCCGCACCTCCTGTGACTCAGAGTACCAAGGCAGGGCTGGGTGCCCTGGGCAGGGCTGCCTGGGGATTCTTCAGACTTTCCTCCCCTCTCTGGCACTGAGGCTCAAAGTGGCGATGAGCCTGGATGTAGCCTCCTCTGCTTCAGGCTCTCAACTCAGCACTTAGACAGGGCGGCCGAGGAGGGCTCCTCGCTGAGCCGCTGAGAGAAAGTCCCCTCTCCTCCCACCTCCTGTGTGTGGCCAGTGCCTGGTCAGGGTAGGTGAGGGGGGAAGACTGATCCAGGGAGCACGTGAGATCTTGGGCCACTTGCCTGTCCCTGGGTCTCAGCTGCCCCGCTTGTAAATGGGGCCGTCGTTTCTGCTCTACGTGCCCCAAGGGTGGATGGGAGGAAGGCTCCCGTGGCGTCTGGAGTCCCCCTCGCAGGAGCGAAAGCCACCTGCCTTCCGTCGGGGTGCCAGGAGGGCAGGTGCAGGATCTGGGCTGTGTGGTTGCTCTCGTGGGAAGCCGCCTGCCTCTGACTCAGCGAGTCCCCGCGCTCTGGTGGGGCATCCCATCCCTCCTTAAGGAGGAGCGCTTTCTATTGGCGCCCCGAGTAGACCAGCCACCCCAGAAGCTGCAGCTGTCGTGGGGAGCCCTCGTGTGCGGAGGCGGCGTCTGCTTTCCGTGCCGACCTGGGTTTTCTGCCGCATCTGGGAGAAGCTCGGTCTCTCTCAGTAGCGGATGCCGTGGTGGGCCTCAGCCTCCCCACCTGCCGCTCTCAGCCCCGCGGGGAGGCTGGGGTGGGGGCTGCAGGTGTTCCTGCCGAGGCTGGGCCGTGTAGGACAGACACCTTGGCCGGGAGTGGGTCACTGAGTCAGTAGACTCAGGCTGTGAACCTTGCTTCACAGCGGTTGTGGATGGGTGTGTTCGCAGTCTGGCTTGTCTCTGCAGCCAGCTGTGTAGCTGGGCCCCTTGGCGACGTGGTGTCGTCTCATTTCTGGGACTAGGTGTGTGTGAATGAGTCCGAGTGGCCTTTGGGCTTAGGAGGCCAGCCTTGGTGTGCCATCTGCGCTGTGAGCGGGGCTCCCGCCCTGTGCCTGTCTGTATCCCTGACAAGTCTGGGTCATGCTCTCTGCCTCCTCTGTGTTGTTTGCGCTTGTGTCTACCCTCCTCAAAGTGGCCGAGGGCTCTAGGGTCTTGCCTGCAGAGCTCTGTCCACCCTCTCTGCTTGGGAGCGCGCCCTGGCCGCCTCCTGGCTGTGAGTCGGACCAGGTGTAGGTGGCCTCTGATGAGCTGTTTCTGTGGATGCTGGGGACCCAAGACTGGGGCCTGGGGCTCAGCCACACTCTGGACCAGCTCTGGGGCCCCCGTCCTGCCCCCTCCCTCCTGCCTGGGCCTCCGGCTGGTGGTGGTTGTCTCCTGCAGGGTGGGAAATGGTCAGCCTGGGCAGGAGGCCAGAATGTCATGGCCATGTCCCTCCTTATGTGGCGGAGTGGCTGTGAAGCTCAGCCCTTCTTCTCTTGGCCGTGTGGCGGCCTGGGACGTGCAGGCCACCACCTGGGCTGCCTCGGCGGCGAGCAGTGGGTCCAGTCAGGACACTTTCTTGTGGTGCGAGAGTGCTCAGCCCCCTCCAGCCTTCCTTGGTCCTGCCAGTCACACTGTGCCTGCTCTGGGCAGCCTGGCGATGCTGCGTGGTCATGATTAGTCCCGGTACTGGAGGCGCTCTGCTGTGGGCCTGACCCCGCTGGGGTGAGAGTTATTCTCACCCGTTTCACAGCTTTGCAAGCTGAGGCTCAGTGAGCACAGGGGCTGTCTGGGTTTACCGACAGGAGAGGGAGGTAGGCCTCTCTCGCACCTGTGGCCGCAGCATCCTCTCCTGCACAGCGCCAGCGGGCTCCTGAGAGGCGGCATTGATATCCGTCTGAACACTCCTGTCGGACATTCATGTGCTGGCAACCACTCTCTTTTTTTCTGAACTCGAGTGTGTAATAACATTTTTTTTTTTCAAAAAAGGGAAGGTAGAATCTTCACACCCCGCTCCCTCCTCATGCAAATAAACCTTGGGAGAAACTGGCCTGTCATCTCCTTGAGTGTATTTTGTAGTAATTTAGCTGCTTAAACGAAACATCTGTTAGCCAGCGAAGCGCAGGGAGAGCAGAGCTGCAGACTCAAACAAGAGTGCTCGGGACGTAATCCGTGTCTACCGTGGGGGCACCAGCTCGCGCGTCAGACCCACCCCCGCGTGGAGGTGCACTTGGCACCGAGAGGCCAAGGGAGCTGGGGCGTTTATACTGGCCCCCTTGGGTCCCTGAGGCCAGCAGGAACTTCCTTGGTTGTGGCTGGGCTGGAGGCCAGTGGTGGGCCCCGAAGCATGGGAGGCTGCTGATATGCGGGCTTGGCTGTGGCCGGGGCTCAGGGAGAAGCTGCCCCACTGCTCATGTTGCCGTGTGTGCTCTGGACAAGCTTCATTTTTTTTTTTTTGGTGAGGAAGATTGTCACTGAACTAACATCTGTGCCAGTCCTCCTCTATTTTGTATATGGAATGCCGCCACAGCGTGGCTTGAGGAGCGGTGTGTAGGTCTGCACCTGGGATCTGAACCTGCGAAACCCAGGCCTCCAAAGTGGAGCGTGTGAACTTAACCCCTACGCCGTCGGGCCAGCCCTGGACAAGGTTCTTAATCACCCTGCTCCACCCAGATCTCCATTGGCTCATCTGTGAAGGGGGCTGCCGTGTGATTTGGTGAGGTCCTGGGAGTCTCCGGCCTTGGCGCGGGCTGCGGTCCTGGCTCCCAGTGGGCACGGGAACGTGGCAGCTGGCTTCCCGTTCTTTAGTTCGGAAACTGCTGCTTCCTGTCAGATTCGCTTACTGGACCTGGCGGGCTCTAATTTATGTCTGAGTCTCTAAATGGTGTAAGGGGCCTTGCCAGGGCACAGGTGGGCTCCCGGTGGAGGACACCTGGCCCCAGGCCTTCCTGGCCCGTGGAACAGATGGTGGTCCCCTCACGTGTCATTGGATTCCGGGGTGGTGGCTGTTCCTTGTCTTAATGGCCTTCCTTCCCTGCCACCTGTCCGAGACTTTTTCCTTTAAGGTCTGCCAGGCCTCTCTCCTCCAGGGAGTCCTCCTGGATTTTACCAGCTCATCCTGCAACTCCCGCAGGTCATCTGGCCTTTCCAGCTTTCAGGGAGCATTTCCTGAGCACCTGCTGCCTGTGAGCGATTGGCCCTCGGGGCGAGGGAAGATGAGTGCAACCTGGTGCCTCCTTCGAGAAGCCCAGAGTCTGGGGGTGAGCAGAGGGGGCCCAGACTGTAGGAGTGGCTGTCACCTCTAGGGGAGGAGACGGGAACACAGAGACACTGCCTTGAAGACACAGAGACACCCTCGGTGGGTGGTGGCTGGGTGGCTCCATCCTGGGTGCCAAGGAGCCTGGAGGGGAGTTGGAGAGAGTGTGATATGCCTGGATTGGGCTTCAGAAAGTTCCGCTGTAGCCGCGTGCTGGGAGTAGATGGGAGGGCAGGCCTGGAGTCCGGGAGGCTGGGGAGGAGGCGGATGCGGTCTCCCTGGCAGGAAAACTGATCGGGCCTGCACTGTCGGGGGAGGGGCCAGGGGGGAAAGGGAGAGAAGCACTCGGCTCCCGGGGCTGGCCACTGAGCGGACGTGGGGTGAGGGAGAGGGAGCATTGATGTTGGGCTTGCACAGTGGGGGTGGTGGGGCCGTCCAGATTCGTCACTCAGGGTCCAAGGTCCGCTGTTGGCCGAGGCCCCAGGGGAGGCCTGGCTCTCCCGGCTGTCCGTCCAGAAACTGCCCTGACCGGAGTTGGGGGATGTTGCAGCCCCATCCCGTTGTGTTCTCTGTCTGGCTTTGAGCTTCCTGCTTCTTTTCCGGTCTCTGTGACTGACCACATCAGTGTCCAGGCTGGACTCGCTGTGGGGGCAGTCACGCTGGCCCCAGCCCCACGTGCCCAGCTCTGCAGCCTCTGGCAGAGCCCGGTCCACGGACAGAAGCCCCCTTGATTACAGGGACTGAAGTCCAGACTCTTTCTCCCTCCTTGCGTTTGTGTTCTCTGCCATGCTAACAGCTTTGTCTTAAGAAGCACGCAGTTTATTCAAAAAGCTGTAAACTGGTGTTGACTGTCATCCTGCGGAAGCACGGGCCGGGCGGGCTGGTGTGGTGGAACCCAGCTCTCTGGGGAAGAGGAGATCCCAGTGCACGAATCGCCTCCAGGTGCTACGATGGTCTTTGCAGAGACCCGGCAATGCTGCAAATCCCAAAATAGTTGTGCGTTATTTTGAAGTGTTTTTTGCCTGTGGAAAGAGTGGTTTTTCTTAACAAGGGCATTGCCTTGGATTGATTTCTTGCAGACTGCTTTGTCGCTATTGATCCGGTAAAGCTTTAATCAGGAAACAACGCACAGGGGTTCCGGGGAGGGTCACTGGCTGGCTTCGTCTGTTTTTCACCAAGGAGCGTGCCCCGAGACTTGGGGTGGCCGCTTGCAATCTGGCCGTTCGGGCTCTCATCCCCACGGTCCAAGCCTGGGCTGGGCGGACCCCAGGAGTGAGCTCAGGGCTGTCATAGGATGGGGCGCCACTCTCCGACCCGACACAGGGCTCAGACACAGGATGAACTCCTGTCCCAGCCGCCCTTTCCTCCGTCTGAGGCACGCCAGGTTCTGTACTGTGAGGCGGTGCACAGCAGGAGGTTGGCGCCGCCGTGAGAGGAGAGGGGACGACAGTGGTGTGGTCCCTGTCGAGGGGCATCTGGTGCTGTGCCCTCAGGAGGACAGACCCAGATTTGTGGGATGAGCCCATGGGTCGGGACCCTGGAGCCTTGTGGGCTGTCCCCGAGCAGCACACTTCTCCTGTGTGCAGGCCCTGCTGTGGGCGGCCCCAGACGCAGACATCTGTGTGTTTCAGGCTGACTGGGCTGCTCACGGCTGGAGGGAGCTGTTTACGTTTGTTTGCCTGTAAGCCCCCCGCGAAGTCCCGAGCTGGGCCCTGCTGTTCTTACCACTCAGAAACCGCTTCTGTCGTTTCCACGCCTGTCCCCAAGGTCTTTCTGTGCACCTGTCTCACCCGTTCCAAGATGGGTGTTTTTTCATGTTCTGACATCGCTGAAGTCAGGGTGGGTCTGGAGCCCTGTGATCGGGGTGTCAGAGCTCCTGGGGCCACGTTTACCCCTGTGGCACCTAAAGTCACTCGAGTCTTACATCTGGCTGTGCCTTCAACGTGATGAAACGTGGCTTTTTTTTTTTTAGTTTCATTAATTCAGCAACATTTATGAAACGTGGCGTTTTTACACCTTGTTTTACGGGCTGCCCGGTGTCTGGAAGTTCCAGAGGTGACATGGTCTTCCCCCCAGGATTGGATGCCCACGGCCCTCCTTTTTAGAAAGCCTGTCCTGTTTCCCGCAGCCACAGGGATGGCCAGTCGAGAGCTCCCTACGGAAAGGCCCGGCCCAGCTGGCCGACTTTGGGTTGGGGCGCGTCTCCCGGGCCCCGTCTGAGGCAGGGAGCCTGGGCTCACGAGGCTGGGCTGTGCTGTCCTGGTCCACCCAGGGCACCTGTGACCCTCCCTGCACACTGGTCCTTGTGCCCGCTGCCTGCCCTCCCTCGGCTTTAGCCCGGGGCACCCCCTGGGTTGTCCTGGCCGTGCTGGTTAACCCTGGCTGCTGTTTCTGCAAAGGGCTCCGGTCTCTGGTCGACTGATTATTAGTTGATATGTAGTGAAGAAATGGCCTCTCACTGGGCCTCCTGGT
This sequence comes from Equus asinus, assembly GCF_041296235.1. Lineage (NCBI taxonomy): Eukaryota > Metazoa > Chordata > Mammalia > Perissodactyla > Equidae > Equus > Equus asinus. Next base: position 12,977,754 of record NC_091799.1, read on the forward strand.
GCCGGGTCCTGATGAAGCTTGTCTCAAGGGAAAGGACCCCCCCCACCCCCACCCGGGCCCCGACCTGTGTCCCTGTGGGGTCTGCAGGGTGGGTCTGCCATGAACTCTGGGAGGGGGCCAGCCCTCTGGGCACACTCTAGAACTGCACTGTTCCCGTCGCTTCCTTTGCACCACTTAAAGGGCCTTTGCTCCAAGAAATAAATAGTCTTACCTTTGAATAATTCACAGGATTCTTATCGGTGGGAATGATCGACACAAAAATAAAAGTGACTGTCAGGAAAGCTGTCCTCAGTAACGTTCGTTGTTGACTAAAATGGATGAAACATCATATCTCTTGGCGAAACTGAGATCTGTGCAGTTTGCTTTGGAGAGACGAGAGCTGACAGCGTGAGCAGCCGGGAAGGACCCGCAGGATGGAAGGTGCCCTGAAGGGCAGGGAAGCCTGACCTGCGGCGCCAAGCCCCCAGGGTCAGCGCGAAGCCGAGGATGACTTCCGTGAAAGCAAATGGAAAGTGGAAACAAACGAAAAACTAAACGTCAAACAGTGCTCTCTAGCAAACTGTTCAAAGAATTAGTTGACTTGGCAGAGCTCGTCCCACATGGTGTCATCAGCGTGCCCCATGTTGATAAAGTGGTCACGGAAACGGCGCCCACGGTGCAGAGCCCGGTGCCCGGGGCCTTGCGGGGGTGGGCGAGGCCTCTCTCGGCTGTGATTAGAGAGAGGCAGCCCAGAGGGAGGGCCTGGGCGGGCGTCCCAGGGCACCCTCGTCTGCAGCCCACCAGGGCAGCCCAGGTACCCGGAGGATGGTGAGAGTGGGGGATGAGCCTGCTCCCCACCTAGCTCCTCTCTGCAGGGGACCCACGGCCCCTGTGCCCGGGGTCGGGGGAGGGGGGGGATGGCTCCTTTGTCTTCATCCCTCTCTGTGCCCAGCTGTGTGTTCCGGAGCCTCTGCTCCCGGGTGTCCATGATGGTCAGAGACGGGAGCTGGTGGGCAGAGTTGGGGCTGGGGGCCTCCGCATGGTCTACCTGCTCCTCTCACCCTCCAGCACCAGGCCAGCTTGTTTTGCTGTGTCCCTGCCCAGCCTCTGGCTTCCATGAGGCCACCCAGGCGGGGGACAGTGGTGGCTGAGGGCCACTGGGGGGGTGTCCCAGGACCAAGCCGTCAGGAGGCTGGGGGACGATGCTGGGGATCTGCACGGACCCTTGTGGGATGAGGATTTGACGGGAGTCTTCTGGGAGGGTACCCCTTTCTCACTCTGGGCCTAGGGGTGGGTGCAGAGCGAGGGGTGCAGCTCCCCGAAACCTCTGGGCATCTCAGGCTGCCCTCCACGTGCTTTCGGACCCGTCTGGTAGTGGCGTGTTGGTTCCTGGATGGCTGTCAGTGGCCCGGTCCCCGAGCAGCTCCTGTGACCCATCCTTGTTTCTTACAGAGCGAGGTGCCGCTGGCGGAGGAGGGCTCCGGCTAGCCGGTGTGGGCATCGGAAATGGGGAATGAAGTCGACGGCAGCTTATGCGCTTCTTGGGAGTCAGTGGTCAGCCCGTGGGGCCTCGCCTGCCCGCCTGGCCACTTTCTCCTGAGCCAGCTCTCAGCTCAGTGTCCGGAAGGGGGGCGGGGGCCCTTATAGACCCTCGCTTGAGCGGTGGGAATAGCGCTGTGGCTCCGGCCTGAGTGTGGGGCCTGGGGAAGGGCCTGGGGCACGCACCCCCTCAGTGCCCCCAGTGCCTCACTGGCGGGGTCCAGATCTGGTCCTGGGCCCAGCTTGCCTGGAAAGCTGCCCTGAGAAGGATGGGGCAGGGTGTGTGGGCATGGCTGCTCGGCGGCCAGATGGACTAGTGATGTCTGCCTGGGTGTGGGCGGTGGACACACTGTGCTTGTCTGCCGTCCCTGGTGCAAGCGTCTGTGGTCAGCCTTGGAGCGCGTCCTGGGGTACCCCGCTGCGGGACGGCTCTGCTTCTCTGAGCGCCTGCCTCCTGCCTCCCCGTCCTGGTGCTCCTCCAAGGCCGGCTCAAGCCTGCCCCCAGACGGCCTCTCTGCTCCATGCTTCCAGCTCTGCTCTCACCCCGCTGGTCTGGCCCTGGGGAGTTTCATTCCCTGGCCTGGCTTGGTGGGGGTGCCGCTCAGTGCTACAGATGAAGAGCCTGTCTTCCTGAGGGAGCTGCGGCTACTGCCCCATCTCCCTGGGGCTGGACCCCTTCTCCCTGCATCTGGGGCCCCTTCTCCCTGGGTCCGAGACCCCTCTGTTGTAGAGTCTGGTAGACAGAGGCCACCCGCCTTGGCTGGGGGAGCATCCCACATAAACTGTCGGGAGAGAGGAAAGTACCTCACCCTCATTCAGGCCCCCTCCCTTTTCTGTGACTGCTGGCCTCTCGACTCTTAGGGAAGAGGAACCATAAGGCACTTAACCGCTGCTTCCCTCCGTCAGACTGGTGCTGATCCCCTGGCTCGAGGAGATAATTGGCAGTGCTTCCGTGGAGACAGGAATTGGGGCGAAGCTTTGTGGAGCGATTCACCCAGTTGCACGACCCTTTGGCCAGCGCTTGGGGTGAACCTCCCCGTGAGCGGCTCTGGGGGGATCCTGCGCATCTCTGGCCGCGCCTGCTGCCTTGGCCTTGGTCCCGTGGTGGAGGCCTCTCCAGGGACCGGGGGGAGGAGGAAGGAAGGCTTCAGTCTCTCAGGATTTAGAATTCCATCTGTGAGATGATGAAATTGCCCATAGATCAGAAGTTTCTGGGCGCAGCTTGGGCCTGGGCGGGGTGGCTCTGACCTCTGCGTGCACTGGCGACGTGGATCCCTTTGTGCTGGCGGTGTCTCCCATGGAGGGTTTGGTGTCACAAAGTACTGGAATGTCAGCCCTCGGAGAGCGTGTCGGCCCCATCCCTGGTTGATCTGTTGGTCTGATTCTTCCCTGTGACAGTGGAGCAACGAATGACAACCCAGGGAAGGCCCTGGGTGGTGGAGACACCTCCAGTGATGGCCTAGAGGTTGGGGTTCTCCCGGTGCACTGGTGTCTGGGGGTGGCCCTGACAAAGTGGGGGCCTCACAGCAGAAATTCCTCCTCTCCCAGTTCTGGAGGGCAGCGGTTGGAAATCAAGGTGTCGCAGGGCTGTGCTCCCTCTGGAGGCTCCAGGGAAGAGGCCCTCCTGCCTCTCCCAGCTCCAGGTGGGCCAGGCTCCCGGGCTTGTGGCCGCCTCCCTCCAGTCTGCCCTCTGTCTTCATGCGGCTCCTCCTCTTCGTGCCTCTCTCTCCTCTTCTGTCTCCTAAAAAGACCTGCTCCCTGGGTTTAGGACCCACCCTACTTGGGATGATTTCCTTTTGAGATCTTTACCTCAATGACACCCGCAAAAACACTTATTCCAAATAAGATCAGATCCTGAAGCTCCAGGTGGAGGACGTGGACCATTTGACCCACTGCACCCTGCTTCCTCTTTCTTCTGTCTAGACATTAGCTGGGTACTTGCTGCCTGGGAGCCCTGGGCTCCTGGTGGGGAGGGGTGTAGGGGTCAGGCCCTGGGCTCCTGATGGGGAGGGGTGTAGGGGTCAGGCCCTGGGCTCCTGGTGGGGAGGGGTGTAGGGTTCAGGTCCTGGGCTCCTGATGGGGAGGAGAGTTGTAGGGGTCAGGTCCTGAGCTCCCGTTGGGGAGGGGTGTATGGGTCAGGTCCTGGGCTCCTGATGGGGAGGGGTGTAGGGGTCAGGCCCTGGGCTCCTGGTGGGGAGGGGTGTAGGGTTCAGGTCCTGGGCTCCTGATGGGGAGGAGAGTTGTAGGGGTCAGGTCCTGAGCTCCTGTTGGGGAGGGGTGTAGGGGTCAGGTCCTGGGCTCCTGATGGGGAGGGGTGTAGGAGTCAGGCCTTGCTGAGCAGCTGAGCTCGAGGATGAAGTGTGATGAGGCTGTGGAAGAGGGAAGATGGAGGGGTGGGCGCCCCCAGGAAGGGAAGGGGCGAACAGGTCTTCGGGAGTCGGTCGCATTTCAGCTGGAGTGGACAGGGGGTGGACAGAAGCCCAGGAGTGGGGCTGGTTGGGTCGCCGGGAGTCTGGATCCATGCTCACAGCCGCGTCTCTGGCCTGGGCTTCCCACATTGCAGCCGCCTGAGATGACGGGCCCCGGGGCCTGGACGGTCCCTGCAGGAGACTTTTGAGTGTCCCTCACCCAGCCAGGGTGGTGAGGGCTTTTGGGTTTGCCCTTTGTCTCCTGTCTGCACGGAAGAGGCTCCTCCCGTGGTTTCTGACCTCTGGGCTGACCTTTCAGTCCCTGCCTGGTGGCCCGCCCTGGGCCGCCCCTGTGGTCTGCAGCTGGTGTGCTGTGCTCGCTTTTCACCCCTGTTCTCACCCCTCGGAGCCGCTCTGCTGCCCTTTCACTTCCCTTGGCCGCCCCCACCCCCTCCTCCTGAAAGTAACACCCGGGGTTGGCCAGCACCTTGCAGGCCCGACCTGGGAGCCTCGGTTAACTGCCTCTTCCTGTGGGGGGGTGGACAAGGTCATGTGCTTTCCTTCCTGGTGATCCTGTACCTGGCACAAAGTAGGGCCTGATGGTTGTGTGAATGAGAGATGAATGAATAGATGGATGAATGAGTGCATAGATGGATGGATGGATGGGTGGATGAATGGATGAATAAATGGATGGATGGATGGGCAGATGAATGGATGGGTGGATGAATGGAGGTTGGTGATGGATGTCCTGGGCTTTTTTGAGATGCTCATTGGCTCAACCATTTTTACTTACTGGAGCCCATCTCGGCTGCAGGCTGTTGGGTTGTGACAGTCACCATCCGTAGCCCCATGGCTCGTACCCTCTAGTGGAGGTGGAGTCTTGGGCTCAGTTGTGGGAAATGCTGCTTAGGAACAGAGCTGTTCGCTGTCATGCAAATATAATAGTGAAACTGTGGAAACAACCGGAATGTCCAGTGGGAGGGGATTGGATGAGGAACGAGTGGCCCGGGCCAGGAGGAGGTTCCCAGACCCCCAGCCCTGCATGTCTGGCAGTGGGAGGGTGGGGGTACGGACAGACAGGCTTGTGCTGCCAGTGAGGAATGCCAGGACTCAACTCAGAATTGTGTATTATTCCAGCAGTCAATTTTGTAAAAAAAAAAAAAAAAAAGCAAAGTCAAGAGGCTGGACAGAAAGCCGGGAATGCAGCTTTAGGCTGGGGGACCGTGCAGGTTATTTCATTTCCCTTCCTCCCCAGGTAGGAGAGGCTCTTTCTATACTGGGAGAAGAGACGAAACCGAGTTTTATCCCGTGGAGTGGGGTCCTGGCACGTTTCCTTCTCTGTTAAAATCGGACGGGACTCACTGGCAGCGGTGCAGGGGGAGGCCCCTCAGTGTCCAGTCTTGGCTTCAGTCTCCCCACCTGGTAAAGTGGTGATGGTTATCCCAGCCCAGAGAGCACAGGAAGGGCCAAGGCCTTCAGGAAAGTGAAAGGACCAGAGAGCCTGGCCGCCAGGGCCCTGGGTGCCCGTGGGCAGGTGAGCCGGCACCTTCTGCCCCAGCAGGTGGGACTGGGGCTGGAGCCTGGCTTTTGGCTGCTGGAATCCCAGCTCTGTCTCAGCTTTCCTGTGCAAGGACAACTGGGGCATTTCCCACCCCTGTCTCCCTGGACGGGCTCTGTCCCCAGGGCCGGGCGGGCGCAGCCTCCCTCCTCCGCTTGGCTCCCCCCCGGGTGGGGGTGGAGGGTGAGTCTGCAGCTGCGAACATTCCTGACCCCGCTTCAGGGGAGAGAGCCCAGCTGCTCCCTGGCAGACAATGGCGCCCCCGCTCCCCGCTCCCCACACCCCCTTGGCGCTCTGCCCTCGGGGCCTGGCGCTGGTGCGGCTGGAATTTCCAGAAAGTGCAGTGACTTGAGATGATCCTCACATTTTCTGACTGGAGAAGGCGACTTCCTCCAAAACTTGCTGTGCTGGCTGCTGGGCTGTGTTTTTATTCCGTTTGTGGCGTCCACTCCTCCCAGACCCAGTCCGCAGTGGAGATATCCTTTTAGGAAATCTTAAGTTAATGCCTGCCCTTTGGGGAAAAACCCAACAACTCAGAGACGTAGGAAGCAGGGTGTGCAGGACCCCCTCCCCGGGCAGGCCCCTGTCACCATTGCTTGGGGGGTGGAAGGCCCGGCTGCCCTGTGTCCATACTCCTCCCTACAGGGCGCCGGCCGCAGGGCTGAGGGCCACACGGGTGGGAAGGGGCTGTGGGGCTGAAGCCGGGATGGCCGTGGGGGAGGCCCCAGATGAACACGTGATCCCAGCGGGGCTCCCATGCTAGGGGGAAGTGGAGGGGGAGGACCTTGGGGCCATCTAGTTCCTGAGGTTTTTAAACCAGGGTTTTTATTTATTATTTTGGTAAAATATACTTAGCGTGTTTACCATCTGAACCATTTTCCAGTGCGCAGTTCAGTGGCATTAACTGCATTCACACCGTTGTATAGCCGTCACGACCAGCCACCCCCAGAGCTCTTTTCACTTTGTGAAACTGAAACTCTACCTATTAACCAACAACTGCCCATCCGCCTCCCCAGCCCCGGGTAACCCCCGTTCTGCTTTCTGTCTCTGTGGATTCGACAGCTCTGCATACCTCGTTTAAGTGGAATCATACAGGGTTTGTCTTTCTGTGACTGGCGTATTTCATTGAGCATAATGTTCTCAAGGTTCATCCATGTGGTAGCCTGTGTCAGAATTTCCTTCCTTTTTAAGGCTGAATAATATTCCGTGGTATGGATAGACCACACCTGGTTTATCCACCCATCCGTCGGTAGACGTGTGGGTTGCTTCCATGTTTGAGCTCTTAGGAAGGATGCTGCCATGACACGGGTGTACAGATGTCTCCCAGCGCCCCTGCTTTCGATTCTTTGGGTATACGTCATGAACGGGGATCGCTGGGTTGTGTGGTGGTTCCGTGTTTGACTTTTTGAGGACCCGCCATGCTGTTTTCTGGAGCAGCTGCACGTTTTACCTGCCCACCAACAGCACACAGGATCCCCATTTCCCCATGCCCTCACCAGCGCTGGTTGATGGCTGTCTTTTGGATGGTAGCCGACCCGACGGGTGCGGTGGGGTCTCCTTCAGGCTGGTGTTGAGGCTCTAGATCCCTGCCCCCCAACTCTCCCACAGGGACTGGTGAGGAGGGCTGCCTCGGAACTCCAGCGGCTGCATTCGGGGCCTCTGAATTGGGGAAACTGAGGCACTGAGAGGGCTAGAGACTTGTCCAGGGTCACCCAGCAAGTAGCTATATCTCCAGCGTGTGTGCCCCCCACCCCTGACAGTGGTAAGATGGGGCAGAAAGGAGCAGCCGGCGGAGAGGCGTCAGGCCCTGATTCTGGAGAGTTCCCATGGTGCATTTCACCCGGGTGGAGAGCGCCAGCCGTCATGGCTGCTGGAGGCCTCGGCTGCCCTCTGAGCCCAGGGACGGGCAGGGAGTGAATTGACACAGGAACCGTTTCTTTTCCTCATGATGAGGAGGGAAGTGACTTCGGAAGCCCAGCCTGAGATTCAGTATTTAAAGGGCACCCTGTGTGCTGGGGAGGCCCAGGGAGTGGGGCCCAGGTGGGGGCACCCGGTGCTGGCATCCACAGTCGGACCATTGCCCCAGCTTCTTCAAGCAGGCTGTGGCTCCCTGCGGGGTCCCTGCAGCCTGGGCCGTAGATGAGTGTGAGTATTTGGGGCACGAGTCAGTGCATATTTGATAAACAGAGGATTGTGACCCTGAAGGGGCGGGGGCTCCCAGCAGGTTGCAGACCCCCTGGACGGGGATGCAGAGAATCAGGGCTTTGGCATGACTCCCAGGGAGCCCAGTCTCCCCACCGGATGGAGCCTGGGCATGGCCCTGGCCTCTGTGCTCTGCTGGGCAGGGCGCCCTGGCCTCCCGCCGCGTGACTATCTGTCGAGGCCTCAGGAGGAGGACCTGCCCTCCTGTCTCCTCACCTGGCTACACTCGCAGCTATGCACCCACATGGCCGTGTGATGAAGATGAAGCGCTTTGAAAATGGGAGAAATGTGTCTACATCTTGCCCTCCACCTGCGTGGACTTCACGGAACATTCCTCTCATTCCTTGTCCACATGCAGATGTATTTGTGTGTAGCTTTGTCAGTCATAACACAGACATGGTATGGCACACCCACGCACACCCCCAACCCCCCCCCCCCCACAGCAGTGTACCCACAGGGGTGGCTGTGGAAGCAAATGAAAGGGCTACAGTGCCTTCCATTCCCAACGTGGTAAGGCCCCCTCCTCCCTGAAGCCTTCCAGGCATGCTCCTGTTTATTCACTCAGATTTCACTGAGCACCCACTGAGGGCTGCCCCTGCCCTGGGCCCTTTGGGTCCTTTCCAGCACTTGGGGAGAGATGCTTCTGGAAAGGCCTTGTGCAGAGAGAGAGGCAGCCTCGAGGCCTCTCCCCAGTGTGGGTGTTGTAGGGACACTGCTCCTCATGGGGCCTTGCCACCTGGCTCTGCGGTGACCCCCTGTCCCCCCACGATGACGGAGCTGATTCAGCAGCCTTGCCATGCATGTGGGAGCGACAGGCCCTGAGCAGGTGGCCTGTGGGCAGACAGGCAGACAGACAGAAGGTGGCTGTGGTGTGTGTCTCTGGGGGGAAGCTGGCGGTCGCTGGGGCCCATGCCGCTTCTCAGAAACCCCCGGGAGCTGTGGGGATGATAACCAAACGTGTTTTATTCTTTCTTCTTGAAATGACACGTGCTGGCCCGAGGAGTGATTCCCCGTGGGTGCCGGCCGTGCTGCTCCGAGGGGCGGTTTCTGCAGCGTCAGCTTGTTGGGGGTGGATGTTTGGGTCCCTCGGTGTTCAGGGTGCTGGGACCTTAAAACGCCACATGTAAGACATTGGGTGTCACACGTGGGAGGTGACTCGAGTGATCGGGTTGTAAGGGGTGAGTGTGGGGGTCTCCACTGCCTCCAGGTGCTGGCTCCAGCCCTTGGGGGAGTGGGGGGGCTGTCATGGAGTGGGGACACTTCAAGGGAGAGCCACAGGCATGTTGTGGTCCCCTGATTTTGGGGTACTGGACCTGAGCCCTTCCCACAGAGCCGTGGAAGCAGCTGCTGGACAGGCAGGTTTGGGGCCTGAGATGTGCAGTCAGTCTGAAGCTGGGGTCATGGGGGCGGGGTTCCCCGGGAGGGCCTGGCAGGGGGAAGTTTCAGGATTTGAATCCAAATCTATCTACCTGAAAGCTGGCTGGGTCTCCCCCCGCCCCCACTTCAGGGGTGTCTGCAGCTGGGGCAGGGTACTGCGATGTTGAGGAGGTGGGTCTGGGGCCCAGCACAGCCGCTTCCTGACTTCCTCGCCTGGCTGGGAGTCTCTTTGGGGCCCTTGTCCACCAGAGAGCCCTGGGTTGGACCTGAGGGGTCAATCACGTTTGCTGAGAGCCCCTGTGTGCCAGGTCCAGGGTCCAGGGACTCCCAGCCAAGTGAGGCCATCGGGAACCAGCAAGCAGTGTGAATGGTGGAGAGCTGGGACAATAGGTGGAAGAAACCAGGACTCTTGGGTCAGTTTCTCATCAAAACCCACTTCCTTCATTCATTCATCCATTCATTCCACCCACCTTTGCCGAGGGCCTGTGGGTGCTGGTGTAACCTGCTGTGTTGAGGTCATGGAGCAAGTGGTTCGAGGTGTAAGGGCTGCCTCCGACCAGCTGGTGACCTCGGGCTGCTGTAACCAGTGACCACACACTGGGTGCTTATGACAACAGAAATTCCTTCTCTCCCGGTTCCGGAGGCTGGGAGCCTGGATCACGGTGTCCGTGGGGCCACGCTCCCTCAAGGGGCTCTGGGGGGTGGATCCCTCCTGCCTCTCCCAGCTCCTGGTGGCCCAGGCGCTCCTTGGCTTGTGGCCACCTCACTCCAGTCTGCTCCATCCTCATGTGGGCTCTCCTCTTCTCTCTCTGTCTCTCTCAGTATCTCTTGTAAAGACACACGTCCTTGGATTTAGGGCCCACCTGAATCCAGGATGATCTCACCTCGAGACCCTTAATTACATCTGTTAGGGCCCTTTTCCCAAATAAGGTCACATTCACAGGTTTTGCGCCTCAGGACAAGAACATGTCCTTTTGGGGACCACCATTCAAGCCACGACACTTGGCAAACAACTTCCTCAAGCCTCAGCCTCCTTATCTCCTTATCTGACAAACGGGGATCATGTCTGTCCTTCTTGAGCATGTGCACGTCAGCAGAGCTGGCCTGCCTCCAGGTCCGAGCGTGCTCCCTGGCTTGGGGAATGTGACTCCCCCATGGTGGTGGCTGTTGTGGGTATCACCCTGAACCCTATTTAACAGGTGAGGCTTGGAGTGGGATGTGGCGGGTCTGGGGTGTCCAGGCCGAGCTCCTGGCTGTGGGCCTCACGGAACACATTGCTGCTGGGGGAGGAGACGATGCTGCCGTGTGGGTCTGGGCTCTGCCCTGGTGGGGGACTGCTGCCCCCCGTGGTTGAGGCTTTGTGGGCCTCCCTGGGAGGGAAGGATGGAAGTCTTCAGCAGGTGCATCTGGCAAGCCCCAGCAGGGGGGTTCTAACCAGACACATGGTGAGAGGGGGTCTCTTCTGGAGAGAAAAGTCACCCAGTGCCCCTTCCCCTCCCACGTGATTTTCCTCAGGTGCTCTCCTGTGTCCCCCGGCCCCCATAGAAAGGCTGCCCACCTGGCAGCTGGTCTAGGAAGAGCCTTGACACTTGGCCTTACACGTGGCTGCAGTGGGGCCTCCCGCAGGGGAGCCCAGCGCCCACCTGTGTCCTCGTCGGGAAGGGCCAGGTTTCCCTGGGGTCCGAATGTGGATGGAGGCTGGTGCTGCCCTCTTGTTTTGGCAGCCCCTCTGGTGCTGCAGTTACGGTTTTCCTTCCACGTTTTCGGCACCACGGGAAGGGATAATAACTCACCCATTTAGACTGGAGAGCCGTGGACTGGTGTGTGCTGGCCATGGCAGGATGCGTGAGCTTTCATTTTCAGCGGGCAATGGTGAAACCGAAAACGGGAAAACCGAAAGAGCCGAGCGTGCTCTGCGTGGGTCTCTCTGGAGCTGGGTGGTCCAAGTCGCACTGGAGAAGAGGGAGCTTGGAGGAGTGGGGGATGTTCTGATCACGACCTCGAGGCCGCTTTCCAGAAGGGAGAAAAGACTGAGAAAATGAAGTGCAGAGGCAAAGGGCGGTCTCACCGATGGCTCGTGGGCCAGCGTTCATGGTCTGCAGAAGAGAGAAGAGAGCCTGCGGCTTCCGGGGCGGGGGGGCGCACGGCCCGGGCAGCGGCCAAGCTCATCTCTCTGAGCCGTGCCCGCCTTCAGAAGCCAGGCAGCGGGAGCGTGCGATTTGAACCCTCCGGCACTCAGAGCCGGCTCAGGGAAGATGGTTGCACAGGGCAATACTAGAAAAGCAATTTCCTGCTGGCTTTGTAGAAAATCTTCAGTTTGACCCCGACCTTGAAGGCTTGATAACGTGGGCCACTCTTTATCCCGCCGGCTCAAACAGGCCATTAGCCGGAGCGGAGGATCTTTTGAGGACTGCTGGGAACCGTTTCCATCCAGGTGTCCGGAGGAAATCACGGACTCTTTCCTCGGACAGCTGTGGGTCAGAGGAGTCCCTGACGCATCCTTGTGCACGCTCTCTGAGCCTGGGACCCCGGGGCAGGGCCTGGCACACAGTAGGCGCCTGTTAAGTGTCTGTTGACTGTGGATTGAATGAGGATGCAGCTGCACACCTGCTCTGCTCAGTCTTCCAAATTGGTCATTTTCCAGGAGTGTTTTTCCTGGTGAGGCCCCTCAACTGTCGATGAGGAAGGCCTGACTTAAAGATCAGCACGGGGAGGAATCGTCCTGCGGCCATCACCAGCGTGGCTCAGCCCGGCTGTGCTTGGCTGCCAGCGCGTCTCCATTCCGCTGGAGAGCTGACTTCCCAACCTTTCAGAACCTGCTTCCCGTGGCTCAGGGGCTGCAGCCAGCCAGCCAGCCCAGCCAGACTGGCCCGGCAGTTGGTGGGGAGCATAGGGCACTTGCTGTCTGGTTCTTGCTGGTTCTGGCTGGTGCTTGCCAGGAGCTGGAGGCTCCAGCAGGGCTTGTCTCCGCAGCCAGGCCCACGCAGGAATCGGCCCTGAGAATAGCAGGTGAAGACCGCGAGGCCTGGACCAGACCACCTGGGTTAGACCTGGGCCCTCCCCTCGCCACTATGGGAGCGCGCGGTCCCCAAGCAGCTTCTCCACCTGTGTGATGGGGATGCACGATAGCTCATGAATCATGTTAGAAGAACCAGACAATGGACACGAAGGGCTCCATGCGGCACTGGGCGCAGGCCCAGCGCCTGACTGTTTATTATTGGAGAACGCGGAAATACCACCTTAGGATGTTTCGGCACATCTGAGTGTCAGCAGACTTAAAATGCTGGAAACCTGCCCCGAAAGTGAAATGAAACACCTTGCTGACCTGGTCCTTTCTGGGTGACAAAATCTAGCGGCCGTGCGTTAAACTGCCCGACGGCAAGCGGTAGCCACCATGCCCAACGCTTCCTGCCCTTGATCCGGGGCGAGGCCTGCCCCTGGCCAACGTCGTGCACAAAGCAAACCCGGCCCTCCTCCCGGGGCTACCCCTCCCCTCTCTGTGGCCGCGCAGAGGGAAACGGAGCGAGGCCCTGCGCGAAGGCGGCTCAGCTCGTCAGTCAGCCCGCTGGCGCCCACTCGCGCCTCTGCCCCCTGGTGTGTGCGCAGCTGAGGAAATGGCCTGAGCGGAGCAGCGTTCATGTTAAATTGTCCAGACATAATCGAATCCCCGACACTCCTCAAATAAATCCCTGGCTGAGCCCGCGCTTTCAAAACCTGCCTGGGGCAGCCCGGGAGCTGCAGCCACGTTGGCGCTCTCCCCCGGGAGCCCCCTGTGCTCAGTGCCGGGCTGGTCACAGCGGCTTCGGCCCTGTGACGGTGTGGGAAGCCGCAGGCTGTGGAGTTGGGCAGCTCCAATCCTAGATCCGATCCTCCTGAGCCTCAGTTTCCTCATCTGATGAAAAATGATCCCGACCTGCCCGGGTGGTTTTTGGACCTGGTGAACTGGCGGGCCCAGCCTGCGGGTGCCTCGGGGCCCACGGACCGTATCGATGGGTGTGGGAATAAAGGGTCATGGCCAAACCCCAGACTCCACCTGCTTGTTTTCAGAAGAGATGCGTCTGGAGTGCTGATTGCCACCCAAGCAGCAGCAGCTGTCCGTGGGGGCCTCGAATCACCCCCATGATGGACTGACCCCTGCTTAGGGGCCAAGCAGGGCCGTTTCAAAGACGTCAGCAAAGGATGCTTTGTAGACATTCGTTTTGTTCATTCATTCATTCACTAGATCTCGAGCCGTGCTGTGGGTCATCGTCCAGGGTATTCGGGACCCAGTGGGGGGAGATGGTCTCAGCTTCTGCCCCCTAGGTGCGTCTGGCCAGCGTGTGACCTTAAGGCCCCCTGTATATTTACCCCAAGGGCCCAAATTTGAAAGACCCATTCCAGCAAGCTGCATCTATTAAATAGTCATGAAGCCACTTAAAATGGTTTTTGGAATGAGCACGGCATAAATAAAACAGGAAATTAATTCGTTTTCCCATTTTTTATTGATCAAAGACGTCCGTCAGAGCGTCTAATGGGTGTCCGGTTTGCGCGGCCCCGGGGAGTTCAGATCACTCCCGCAGCAGGGCGAGGGCCTGCTGTTCATCATCGAGAAGCGCAGTTGGGTGCCACTTGTGGGGATACGACAGGACGACGCGGGGCTGTCCGCGGCACTTCGGGGGCCTTTGCTGTAGAGCGTGAACTTCAGACACGGAGACCCCGCCTCTCAGAGAGATGCAGAGGCTTGAAGAGGAGCTTCCTAGTGTCTGAAGGGCCCCGTCCGTCGCTGCGGCTGCGGGGTCCAGGGGTCTCTCTGGCAGGGGGAGCGTGGGGAGGGTGCTGTTCACCTCCCCATTGGCTCGCTGTTTGGCTGTGAGCTCGCTGTTTGGCTTGGCTGTGAGCAGAGAGCCTCAGGTCCTCTCCCGGAGGGCTCTGGCTGGCCTGCGGTCTCTTGCCCCAGCCTCTGGGCACAGTTTTGAGGAGTTAGGCTAGTAATTAGAGGCCGGCAGAGGTGGGGCTGAAGGGCCCAGGTCTGACCAGGGTGTGGCCACCCTCAGCGCCGGCTGGCTGTCCGGTTCGGATGTTGGCCTCAAGTGCAGATCGTAGGGCCTGGAGGGGCCCTGGGGGCAAGGGCCTGGCCTTGGATCTTCCACGGCATGATGCCACAGGGAAGCCCTGGGCACAGGGACTTTAGGACCTCCTGAGGGAGATGGCCCCAGTGTCAACTGTCACCCCTTAAAGCAGTTATCTGGAGCGAGGGGCTCAGCATCCTAGAAGTCAGAGGGCAGGATTTTCTTTACCCATTTTGCAGATGGAAAAACTGGGGTGCAGAGAAGACAAGTGGTTGTTGCATTGCAGCAGGCCCAGCCCAGCGGCGGGCAGGGCTCTTAGGCTGGGCGTGCCTGCTGCAGGGTCTGGGCTGGGTGTGGAGCTGAGCCTTCCTGGCCTGCCCCAGAGGCTGCGTGTGATGGAATCAGTGGGCTGGGGACACCAGCCAGAGCCCCGGGAGGAGCTTTGCATGTCAGTGACAATTTACAGGGGCCAGGGCAGGTCGGGGGATCTAGAGAGCACAGCCAGGGGCTTCCCCTGTGGGGCCGCCTCAGCGAGCATCACTGCTGGGAGCTGCGGCTGCCCGCCTCCTGCCATAGCTGGCCAAAGGGACTTCCCCTGGGACAGGCCCTGTAAGAGGCCGGAGGGCACCCCCAGAGGTCACCCTCCTCGTCGCCAGTTCTCTAGCCTCGGTTTCCACATTTGCAAATTGGAGCTCAAAGTAAAAGTCCATGGTAGGGGTGGGCTGAATGCAGATGTAAAAACGAAGGTCTTAGCAAACTCTGAAGCGGTGTGCACATGCTGGTCCGGTACTGTCTGCACAGACATCAGTTCACACCCCTCCCACCCCGCCAGCCGGACCCCTGAGCCCCGGTTTCTGTGAGTGGGGCCTGCCTGTCAAGCGCATAGGCTGGGCTCCTACCCTCTGTCTCCCCGTCACCCCCAATCAGACTTAGTTTTCCTACAAGTATTGTTTTCTTCTTAAAAAAAAAAAACGAGTCATGTCTTCCTGCTCAGAAACCTATAGACAGGATGGCTTAAAGGGCAGCAGTTTGGCCTTGGAGGTTAATCGGTCCCAGATCTTTCCTAGTGACCCTGGGCAGGCGAGGAAGCCTCCTGGAACCCCAGTCTCCTCATCTGGAAATTAGGAATCACTGTGATGACCCGGCTTGCTGTGAGTAGCACCTGACAACACGGAGACCCTCACTTCGTGGGAGCTTTTGGGATTCTTATGAGCTGTTGCAGTGAGATGCCCAGGAGGTCAGAGCCAGGAGGGTCCCTGGAGCCCTCCTCCGGCCCCTCGCTTGGCAAGGAGGAGACCGCCCAAGCCCACGTGGTGTGAGGGGTGGAACCAGGAGCCAGGTCTACCCCAGAGGGGTGGGTCACACCTCACAAAGGGCAGCATCTGGTGCCAAGCGGGGTCCCAAGGGGCAGGGCAGCCTGCCACGCCTTGAAAACGCAGGCCCCAGGCCCTCTGCTGCTGTCCTCGGCTGCCGCAGGGCTTCCCTCCGCGCTGCAGGTGGGGCCTCTGCCGTCATCTGGACCGCACCGTTTACCACGTGACCCTGGGCCCGTCCGTGATCTGGCTGCTCCGAGCCTCGCTTTGTCCGTCTGTGGACTGGGGTGAGGACCTTCCTACCTGACGGGACCGTTGTGGTCGGTAAGTGGCTTCGTGCGCTGGAGCATGTCCGTGTGCTGCCCCGCTCGCGGTAGGCACTGAGCCCAGTTGTTCCCTCCCTCCATTGCCCAGTGGTCGGCACCCAGGCTGCCTGCGTTCAAACGGCAAATCCCTGTCCAGTGCCTGTGGCCGTGTGACCTCACCTGATGGGCTTCACCTGTGTGTGCCTCAGTTTCCCCTTTTGTGCCGGTCTCTCAGTGCTCAGATACCTGAGCAGCCTGTGAGGAGCTGCTGGTGGATGTGGGCTCCGGGGGCAGGGTGGCTGTCCTGTTTCCCATTCCAGCACTGCCTGGGGGGATGTGCGAGCCCAGTGAGGTTGCCCGGCCCGGTGGGGCAGCACCTCTGTGTCTCCTTGGTGGGGTGGGGCTGTCCCCGGCAGTGTCTCCCCGGCCAGTAGTTTGGCCGCTAAGTGGCCATAGTGAGACCACTTGGGCTGGGCCACCCCGGGGCCTGGAGGCTCAGAGGCGGGGTCCCGGCTCTCAGGGCCCTCCTCTGCCTCTCACGTCCAGGACTCCCCTGCTGGGGCCGTCCGAGAGCCGAATGACAGCTGTGCTGTCCTGCTGCACCCGGGGAGGTGGCGGCTGGGCACGGAGCCTGTGTCCTTTCGTTAATCTGATTGCAGCCTGATTAGGTCTGGGGAGGCTGACAAATGGGCTGGAGAGAGGAGGTTGACATGACCGCTGCACAACAGCCAGGCCCGGAGGATGGATTGTTTGGGGCTGGGAGGCGGGAGCCCTCCCTGCGTTCAGCCCACGCCCCATGGAGTGCCCTAAACAAGCCCAGCGGGGGCCCTGGTCTCTGCCGTCCCAGTGGGGCCGACTCACGTCTGGGCCGCTTGTCACAGGGCCAGTGTTCCGGGGACAGATCCTCACTGTGGCCACTTAAGTGACTCCGAGGCTGCGTGTTCACGTTGAGATGCTGGTGACATGGTGGCTGCCCTTTGCAGAGGGCCCGGGAGGCCGAGGAAAGAGAAGAATGCCACCCGCCTCTGAAACCTTAGGGGACATGGCGGCCGTCAGGCCTCCCGTGGCCATGTGACAAGGATGGGCAGCTTCTGGCCTCACACTGGCCCCTGTCTGGGCCCTCCCTCGCCCGCCGTGTCTCAGCGCATGGCTGACACGTGCCTGCAGCCACTTCGGGCCTGCGTCCTGTCCGCTCTCACCCCTCAAGGAGTCTCTTTCCTGGAATCTGACCGTCCCCGCTGTGCGCAAGGGACGGCGAGGCTCTGATAGGCCAGGCCCCAGCCTCACACCCTCCTCTGCCCAGGGATGGGGGGCACGGGGGCCACCAGAAGACAGGTGGGTGGACACGAGCAGCAGGAACTGGCCCCGCCAAATGCGAAGAAAAGGGGTTAGGAATCTGGACACAGGGCCTGGGCCTTCCTTGCTCTCTCCCTGTCTGGGCCTCAGTTTCCCTAACTGTACAAGGAGAGAGGTGGGCAGAGTGACCCTGTCACTTATCATTGAAAATGGGCCTCTTATGAGGGTGAAGGAATGCTGGTGATGAGAGCACAGGACGGAGGGACCGGGACTGACGGCCTCCCTGCGGGCAGACCCGTCCTCTCGAAGGGCCTCTTGGCTCTGAAGCGGATGTAGGTTCCAATCTTGGCTTTGCCGCCTTCTGGTTGGGAGCCAAGGTTCTTAACTCTCTGTGCCTCAGTTTCCTTACCTGTAAAATGGGGTGAATGACTGGGGACTAAACACATCGGGTGGGCCAACCACACAGTGCCGTGCCAGGCGCACAGGAAGCTTGGAGGTGACGCCCGTGCTAGGGGCTGCCCCCTCCCCGGGGCCTGAGGCCCAGTCCACGTTCTTCCTCCCCGTCCCGCCGTCTCCCTTTCCCTGAAGTCTGACTCGTCTGTGAGCCTCAGTTTTCCAGCCACCAGCTTTGGGGCCTGGGGTGGGCCTGGAGCTGCGTGGGGAGCGGTTCTGGAAGGTTAGGGGCCTGGTGGCCACAGTGGGGTGGAGCCAGGCCAGGCAGACGCTGTACCCACCAGACAAGGGGCGCCTGCCCGTGCTGAGCCCCAAAAGGAAGGCTGGCCTTGGCGGCTGCGATTATGGTTAGGAGCTGGGTAATTAACTCCAAAAATGGGAGGCTGAGGAGCCATTAAAATAAATGCCTAGTGGAAATGAGAGACGAGTGGTGTGCAAAAAATAGTGGAGCCAGGCTGGGAGCTGCAGTGGGTCCTGCAGGGCGGCGGCCGGGAGGAAGCGGGTCTGGAACCGGCTGGAACGAGGGGAGCCGGGTGGGCTGAGTCAGACCCCGCCTCCTGCGTCTGCACGCCCGGGCAGCGTGTTTGTGTCCCACAGACTCGGGGACAGAAGCAACAGAAAGTATTCTCTCACGGTTCCCGAGGCCAGAAGTCCGAGATCAAGGTGTTGGCAGGACTAGGGGCTTGGAGGCTCTGAGGCGGGGTCTGTCCAGCCCTCCGTCCCAGCCTCTTTGTGGTTTCCTGACCATCTCTGGCCTTCCTTGGCTCGTGGGAGCACCGCTCGAATCTCTACCTCCATGACCGCGTGGCCTCCTCCCCGTGCATCTGTTTATCTGTGTCTCTCTCTTTTTTTTAAGTAAACTTTTTTATCGTGGTAAAATATATAAAACATATTTACCATTTTAGCCATTTTTAAGTGTACAGTTCGGTGGCTTTGAGCACATTCACAGTATTACGTAACAGTCACCACTATTATTTCCAGAACTTGCTCGTCCTCCCGAACTGAAGCTCTGTCCCCATGAAACCCTCACTCCCCCCGCCCCGCCCCCGGGACAACCACCCACTTCCTGTCTCTGTGGGTCTACCTATCCGAGCTCCCCATATAAGTGGAATCCTACAGTATTTGTCCTTTTGTGTCTGTGTTCTTCAAAAATGTCAGGTCGTGGAAGACAAACACTGAGGAGTTTTAGATCCACATGTAGCTATTAAATTTAAATTAGTTAGAATAAAATTAAGTTAGAAATGCAATTTTTCAGCCAGGCCACCCACATTTCAAGTGCTCACTGGGCACATGTCTAGTGGTTGTACTGGACAGTGTGCACGTAGAACATTTCCATCATTCCAGAAAGTTCTATTGGCAAAAACTGTTCTGGGTCCGTGGAGACAAAAGAGACGTGACAACTGAAATCATGTGGATCCAGGATTGGACCCTGGGCCAGAGATTTTTTTGCCATCAGGACATTTTGGTTGTCCTTTATCTTTCTGCATTGAAGAAATGTCCCTCGGTACCGTCTGTAGACCAGGTAGCATGTGGTGGGCATGTGAATTTCCTGACTTTGGCATTGGTGCTGTGCTTATGGAAGGGGCGTCCTTGTCCTCAGGAAATACACATCAGATGCTTGGGGGTGAAGGGCATCATGTCTGCAGCTTACTCTCACACGTTCAGGAAAAATTACACACGCACAGGCACACACACACAGATACACAGATACACACACAGAGATACACACACAGGTACACACACAGATCCATATACCCGTGTATACACGCACAGATACATATGTACACAGATACACACGTACACACATATACACACAGGTACACACACTGATACACACACACAGATAGACATACAGACACATACCCAGAGATACACACACACAAAGACAAAGAGAGAGAATGGTAAACGACAAAGCAAATGAGTCAGTGTTGTTGTGACCAGGGACCAGTCCCAGCAGGACGAGAGAAGTGGCCAGTGCAGAGGGTGCTCCAGGCCGGGGCACTGCCCCCTGGGGGTGGGGGGCCAGCAGAGGTGCACAGCCGCCCTGCCGTGATGGGGTTCTCGGTGCAGCTTGGTTTGCACCCGGCCTGCCTCAGCTTCTGATTCTGACCTGGCCTTCGTCTGAAGCTGTCCATCTGTCTGGATTCCCGGTGAGCAGGCGCAGGCTCTGCAGCTCGCTTGAAATCAAGCCCTTAGACGATGGTCATTGATGAGGAGGAGGTCCGAAATTCTGGGTTATTCTTTAGCTGTGTGTGTGTCTGCGTCCTTGCCTTGTGGACGCCCACACTGAGCTGGCCTGGGTGGGCTGATGGCTCCCACATACCAAATGTCCACCTGTGCCCTCAGGGAACGCAATTAACCCAGAGGAGCACATGGTGTTAGGAAACCAGGCTCAGGAGCCGAAGCCATTCTCCCTGTCCCCAAAGTTAGAATCAGCAGACAGAATTTGAACCCAGGGCTGAGTGACTCCAAAGTCTGCACTCCAGGCTGCCTCCCTTGCTCCCCCTATATGTTCTTTATCAGCTCCTTCTCCCCAGGGTCTGGAAGCTGGCAATCCTGCTCACGGCCCCCCAGGCCCCCACCCAGTTGTGTTGCCAGGCCCACTGCGGTTGGGTGGCCCAGTGGAAGAGGTGCCCCAGGTGCTCATCTGGGAACTCTGGCCTTTGTGTCCCCACTGGCCCCCACTGTGGCTGTGTGTGTGGCGTGTGCTCCTGGGGTCCAGCACAGCCTCGCAGGGTGGGTCCTGGCTGCCGGCTTTGTCACGTGTAAAGTAACTGTGCTGGGTCTGTGCGGTGGGTTGAAGGCGGTGCGTGTGTGTGTGCTCCATCCTTGCTGACTCAAGGCGGCATATTTTGTTCCCGTCTTGATTATCACAGTTGAAATGTTCACATCCCCCTGGCAGGGCTGCAGGCGTCCTGAATGGCCAAGACGAGCCGGGCCCGTCTGCGACAGCCAGATCTGGGGGTCTTCTCGGAACAGGAGCGTGCTCGTCCGTGTCGGCACACGGAAGCGAAAGTTGGCTGCTGTTATTGTTCTGATCCCTACAGACTCTGCAGGTTTAATCGTTTTCCCTTCTCTTCTCTAGTTCCTGTGTTTGAAGAACATCCGCACCTTCCTTAAGGTCTGCCATGATAAATTTGGATTAAGAAATAGCGAGCTGTTTGACCCCTTCGACCTCTTCGATGTCCGAGACTTCGGGAAGGTGAGTGGCCTCTTCCTCTACTCTCAGCCACGCAGGGGTGGGGGCTGAGGGGCTGGCTCAGTGGCTGGTGGCCCCAGTGAACAAAACGGGCCTGGCCCCGCCAACACAGAGCCAAGGCTCTGCTTCCATCCTGTGTTGGGCAAGTGTGGGCTGGGTTGTGTTGCAAACGGGTGTTGGGGGAGTATTGGGGGCTAGGGGCAGCGGGGTGGCCCCTCCCTCCTCTCATGCCGTTCAGGGAGAGGCCAGGCATCATGCATCCAGGAGGACAGAGGGAGAGCTGGACGTGGACGAGGACAGACCTGGCGATGGGGTCCCGGCCCTGCCTTTCCATCTGGACCCTGAGAGCTTCATTCCTGCCCTGAGCCAGATTCTTCGTGGGAGATGGGCCCGTGTTAGGACCAGCTCCTGAGGGCTGGCTGGGATGACACGGGGACAGCTTTTATCGTGGTGCTCCGTGAGAGGAGCCTTCGCGCGTACACCTGAAACAAGCAGAACTGCCTGGGCTCTGAGCAGGTGTCGGTCAAGGAGGGGGTGATTCCCTGAACTCCCAAGGTCCCTGGAGGCGACCTCTTGGGTCCGGGCTGAACAGCCTGGGAGGTCTCCCTGTGTTCTCACAAAGTGTCACCTGGCAGCTGTCCTGCAGAAGCCCTGCTGGCACAGGCGAGGGGTACCTGAGGCTGGGCAGGTACAAAGGCCGGGGCGGGGCAGGCTGTGGCTCATTTGTGTCTTCCTGGGTTCAGAGTCCCCGTGCAGGGTGTCCCGCGCCATCCGAAAGCACAGCAGGTCCAAGGTCACTCCTTTTAAATTGGTGGCGTCAGCACCGAGGTATCTTGATCTCAGGGGCTGAGGGCTCCAGTGCAGACCTGGTTCTGCATGGCCTGTGGTCCAGGTGTCCCCAAGTCCCTGTGTGCCCTGGGAGGACCACGCCTGGCCCTTCCCTCTGCCGCTGGCACAGCCTCTGCCAATGGCTGCTTCCTGGATTCCCCAAGGAGCTTGTCTCCACCTGCTGATGGGAAATATCAGGAGATATTTATTGCCTGATTTATCTGAGGACCATTATTGGGGACTTAGTGTTTGAGGAAGTGTTCAGGGAGTACACGATTGATGAAGCGGGAAGGGAATTTTGCACTTGCTATCGCAAATGCTGAGAATCCACTTCAAGAGGAGGAGCCCTCATTTGAAGTGCTGTGAAGTGTCAAATTAGCATCAATAACCAGGACTTTCCCATAAGCCACCTGGGCCTGATGGTACTCTTCCTGAGTTCTGAAAGTCTCTGGGAACGAGATTCAGAGACCTGTTCAGGAGCCCATCTCTTTGTGTAATCAGCCAGTTCTAGAGGTTTCTGTTCCTCTCTTGAATGACTCAGCATTGTCCCTTCTGCTGCAGTGCACCTTCCGGGGACCTGAGGCTGCGTGCATCCCTCTGCCCAGGGGCGCGTCTGCTGGGGCGGGAGCTGCTGAAGCTTGAATGCAACCAGGCTGGTCCTGCCCATCAAGGGCCTCTTGGTTCCCACAGATCTGCTTTCAGATGCATTGGAACCTCTCTCCGTTCTTTCTCCATGCAAACAGCGGTGCCTAGCCAGGGGCGGTGCCGAAGGCTCTAGGCTCTGGAGAAGGGGGCTTCAGAACACACACACACACTCTCACACTCATGCACATCCACTCACGTGCGCTCACAGCTCTCACACACACACACTTTCACATAGACAGTCATGCACACAACTGGTATTTAAAATAATTGTATAGAGAAAAAGGCAGGATAAACCCTGGCCAAACCCACTTCTTGGCCAGCAGTTAAAATGCAGAGTCGTCAGTCTCTACTCCCACTTTGCTCTGAGTTTGCTCCAGCCGAATGCCATGATGTAAGATGTACACAAATTTGGATTAAAGTCTCATCACATGACCTGCCAGCCGTGCGGCTGAGCAGTGTGCAAGTGGGGCGCCCCTCTTTGTCGTCAATGGTTCCAGCGAGGTGGTTTGGCCCCAAGGTAGGCATGTCAGCAGCACAGAGGGGCTGCATGGGGGCTGCTGCTCACACTGGCCTCTGGTCTGCCCACGACGCACTGTGACTGTCAGTGGTGGTGCTTTGCTATGCTGTGGCAGCCACTGTGGGACCCTGGGAGTGGGCAGTGGATTTGGGCTGTGAATCGCCGTGTGGTGCTGGGAATGGGAGAGACACACCCGCTCGGACCCCGGCGCCTAGCCGCAGGTGCCTTGGTTCAGCCTCACGCCCTGCACGGAGGCCCAAGGCTGCAGGAAGGGCTGGGCTCGGGGAGAGCGTTTCTGATGGCCCAGAGCGGCCCTGTCCTGCAGCCGCTTTTCAGGTCGGACCCTCGAGTCAGACCAACCTGGTTTAAAAGCTGGCTCCCCTTACTGGCTGGATGACCTTGGCAGATGGCGCCGTGACTGACCCTCAGTCTGCGCGGCTGTGAGAGGTGGACAAGAGGACTAGGTGGATGAACTTGTAGGGAGCCCTCAGCAGGGTGCCCAGCCCAGAGTGGGTGCTCCTTGCCCGGGGGTCGCTGCCACCGTCCTTATTCCCACCACCCCCAGGTTTGGTTGAAACGAAACTACACTTTCACAGCTGGGTGGCAGCCGCCTCTCGATTATGCTTTTCTCCATTATTTTATTTGTAAAGACTTAACATCTGCACCTTTGGAAGACGGAGCCAGGTGGCTAAGGACCGACCCTATGACCCCACAGGCTAGGTCTGAGTCTCAGCTCTGCCGTCACCAGTGGGTGGCCGTGTCCAGGTGACTCAGTTTCTCCAGGTCCTAATTGTAAAATGGCGATGAGCATGCTGCCCTGCCTTCCTGTGGGGCAGGAAGTAGACTCGTGTTTGCCCATGAGGCCCACTCTTGTTCTCTGCCGCGCTTCTCCTTGGTCCTTTGGCCTCCTCTTGGCCGTGTGGGGCGGCCTGTGTCGTCCCTGTGTGTGAAGGGGACCCTGTGACCATGTGCTGGGCGCTGGTGCCCACGGAGGCAGCAGGAGCAGAATCGCTTGGCCCCCGCCTCATCCTCCCTGTCCGTCTGGCTCAGCGGCCGTGTCTTCGTTCTCCTCCTTCCCTGTGTGTTTGTCTTACTGTGGTCAGCCTGTGGTCAGCACTTCCAAGCTGAGCCTGACCTGGGGTCCGCTGAGGCTTGGGACGCTGGGGCGTGCTCTTGCCACAGAGGAGCCACTGACCGGAGCCTGTTTGCTTGGCCAGTGCCTCCTGATGTCCAGGGACGGGATCCCCTGGAAAAGCAAAACACAGCCGAGTCCCGGCGCCCTTCTGCCCACCCACAGCCTGCTCTGCTCGGTGTGAAGGCACACGGGACTCCCGCCCCAGAGTGCGGCCTGGCCAGGGTGCAGCAGTGGACTGTGTGGGGACTTGCCAGCTCCAGCCTCCTGGTCCTTAGGCTTGGGGTGGTGAGAGCAGGTCTGGAGAGGCTGACTCAGGGGCTGTTTTCTGAGGACGGGCCTGGGATGGAGGTTGTGGTGCAGGGTTCCCTCTGGGCACAGAGACAGAGCGAACGTCCCAGCGTCTCTTCAGGGACGTGGACTAATGTTTCCCATGGGCCCAGATGCATCCTTCGCCCTTCAGGAGCCCAGCCCAGTAGGGATGCCCACGGCTGTTCCAGAAGTGCGCAGGGGACCCTCAGTGACGTCGGCCCATGCAGATGTGCCCGCCTGCTCTGCCTTCCGCCGGACGCCACGGCTGGCCCTGAGGAGTGATGAGTCCCAGCCAGCGGGAAGGCAGTGTCTATCCCTCTCCTGAACACAAAGCTCAGTGATAGCAGAGTTGACCCGTGGTTTCTGGGTGGACAAGGCCAGAGGGGCCGAGGGTTGATCTTTAGGGCCAATTCCGGTTGCTGCCAACCAGAAGCTGCCAGGCTGTCTTGAAAGTGACGCTGAGGCCTGTTGCAGGGCGGGGGGAAAGGGTTTAGGGTCCATCAGTGGTGGTCTGCTGGGAGTGCGGGGGTGGATTTGAGGTGAAGCACAGGACTCTCTCTCACTTCTTGCCTGGTCATCTTCCACGTACATCCGTAGGATTCAGGAGTAGAAGGATCCTTGTGGAACAGCTGGTTAGTCAGTCTCAGCCTGGTTTAGAAATTTCTAGATTTTTTTTTTGCTATTATTTAAGAAGGTTTGTAGTGTTCAGGTCCTGCCCGGGTTCTGGGCCTTCTTGTTCTTTTTCTAAACAGCTGCCTCTCATCTTTCCAAGTCTCTCATGTTGTTGGAGTCATTCTTTGGAAAGAGAAAAGGCATTCATTTATTGATTTGTTCATTCATTCATTCATTCCTCCATCCACCCATCCATCCATCCATCCATCTGCCCATCAAGCATCTAATTTACAAGTATTTATTAAGCACTTGTTGTAGTAGAGATAAAAGGCAGCGAAGGACCGGCATGGCCTTTGTTCTCCAAGGGGACACCTGGATTAGCTGTTGTGCGGTTCATGGTGGGAAAGCGGAGTGAGGAGGTGAAAGCTCTAGGACTTTCTGCCGGGGCTGGCTGGCTCTGGCCCGCCTTCAGCCCTGACCGGAGCCTCTCCTCTGTGATGTGGTCATGGGGGGCGGGGATCGTGCGCTGTGCAAGTACCACTGCCACAAGAGCCCCGTTGTTTGGGGAGACGCCGAGCCCCTCTCCCCGGGGATGCGCTGCAGAGATCGGGAGCTGGTTCCACGGTGTTCGTCCTGTTTACACAACAGGAAGGCCCTCCGCGTGCTCTTTCAGTGTAGCCCGCGCCCCCGGCCCTTGGGCTTCTCCCTCCCACATTTCCATTGCGGCAGAGTGGACTGAGTGGGGCAGGTGCAGAGGGGAGCTGATGTTTTGGGGTTCACGAAGCTCCAAGAAGTGTTTCCTTGACCCAGGAGCAGTGCTTGGAGGGGCAGCCCCGTGTCAGACTGGTTCTCTCTGCTCCCCCCCAGGGCACCCAGGGAGACCCTTGGCAGAGGCCTCGGCAGGGCAGCAGGCAGCTGGAGCCCTGGAGACCTTGAGGGCTGTGGACCCCTGGGTGCAGCCAACCACTGAGGGAGCAGGCCCCCCGCACAGGGGAAGCCAGCCAGGCCGGTCCACTGCACCTTCCTTCCGGTGCCTTCTCTCATCCGGATTCTGGTGGAGGGAGGTGCTGGAGGAGGTGGGCGGGAGAAAGAGGGCCTTCCCTCAGTTAGACCTGGGTGTGAATCCAGACTCTGCAAGTCCCTGGGCTCTTGAGCTTTGGTTTCTGCAGGGAGAAAGTGAAGACAGTAATGATCTGGTGTGTGGCACTGTGTTGAGGGCTCAGCGAGGAAGTGACAGACTAGACATTTTTATTAGTATTTTGTTCCTCTTCTTGCTAACCCGCCAGCAAGCTCCAGCAGGAGCTGAGAGATCCAGAAAGTGGATTCTGGAGGGCTTTCCCTTTTTGGCTGCCTTTCCTGGTATTTTCCCGAAGGGCCACATTAAAGGTATTAGGTTTCGACTCAAAGCAGTTGCGAGTGCTTTCTGCGCTGCCCAGGGCGGGCGAGCCGAGGGCCGAGGTGGGCAAGCTGGAGCCAGCAGGGCGGGCTGGTGAAATCCGGCCGGCCCTGCTCCCTCCTCGGTGGCACATGCCATGTTCCCGGCTGTGTGTCGGATGCACAGGGCTCAGGGTGAGAGGGAGCGTGGGAGGGAGAGTGGGTGGCCAGCGTCGGCTGGATCTTGCAGGGGCACCACTGCTCTAGCTTGAGATCTGGTTGGAAATTTTGCAGGGAGGTTCCTGGCAAGGCTGCGGGGTTTCTGTGGCTTAATCATGATATTTGGTCCTGAAGGTTGTGGATAATCATCACTATGAAGTGACAGTCCCGTCTCGTTAGTGTGAGCTGGGCCCCGTAGGTCAGTCATATAATCTTCCCAGGGCGACGTGATGTCACCCCATTTTCTAGACCGGGAGGCAGAGGTTTCTGAGCAGCTTGCTTCGTTCGTGTCGCATGGCCGTTGGGGTCTTGGGTCTGGGAGTTGGCTGTCCCCAAGGCCCTCCCTCTCCCGGCCTTGCAGCCTCCTTAGGAGGGCAGCGAAGTCATGGCCAGCCTGGCCAACGTGGCGCCTGGTCCTGGCGTCGCTGCTGGGGTCGGTCCAGCTGCCTCCAGCGACCCTGGGCAGGTGACTTTCTCTGAGCCCTCATCTGGAAAGTGGGAACAGTTGGACCCACTCTCCCCTCTTTATCGGAGCTCTGTAGGTGGCTGTGGCATGGAAGCTCTCTGTGGGCTGGAGTCCGGGAAGCAGTGAGTTAGAACAGTGTCCACCATCACCGTCACCACCATCACCATCACCACCATCATCACCACCATCACCACCATCACCACCATCACCACCACCACCACCACCACCATCACCATCACCATCATCACCACCACCACCACCACCACCACCACCACCACCATCACCACCACCACCACCACCACCTCCATCATCGCCACCACCACCATCACCACCACCACCATATTCCTTTGTGGTCGCAGCCACCATCTCGCATGGTTAAGCCGGGAGTAGAAGTGAGAGAGCCTTCCAGAAGGCCACTCTGTCCTTGTGGGCGGAGGACACGGGGAAGGCAGGCTGGATGCCTGGAGGGAGGGGCAGGGGAGTTTCTCCTGGGTGGCCCAGGAGCCCAGTGGGGTGGAACCCCAGCAGGCGGTTCTGGGATGTCCTTCCTGGGACCTGCTCCCTGCTTCCCCCCATGCTCATGCCCAGTGGCTGACCAGCCTCGCAGGCTCCCGTCACTGGGCTGTCCTGCCTGCTGCCCCCCTGCCCCAGAGGCTCCCCCGTGGCTGCAGGGCTGCCTTCGTCGCGTCCTTGGGCGCTTGCTCAAATCTCGGTGTTTGAAACGGTGCTGCTCCCCCTTCACTGCTGCCTCCTGTCTCGCAGGCTGCCCTCTGTCTAAGCCGTTGCTTTACTTACGAGGTTCGTTGCTCACAGTCACCTCTCCTGACTGGACTCTGAGCTTCCCGGCTGTAGGGACTTTCATGCTTTCTTTACTGACGTCTCCCAGGTGCCCAGACTCGAACCTGGTACGCTGGGGCACCAGGCTGTCTTTGCCTGACTGCCTGGGTCTTACAGGAGGAGCTGGGAAGCCTGTAGTGGGGACGGGGGTCACCTTGCAAGAGGCTTGGGTGCCCTTGGTGGGTCAGGAAGCCCAGGCTGGCCCAGACGCCTTGCTGGGGCCTGGGGCGACGGGACATCCTGGGGGCCCTCCAGGATGTACCCCGGGGTGGCACCCCATTACCCACCTCCGGGACCCGTTTCCAGCGAAGTCTGACGCTGCCTCCCTGCGTGCCCCCGCCCCCTGGGACCTGCAGCTCCACATGGTCAGCTCACCTCTTTTAAGCCTCTGATTTGGGTGGAATTAAGTACCTAGAGGAAGGCCCGCCAGGCTGTCTCTCATTTGAGCTAAAGAGCGGGTTTAATTCTACTTATTATTCATTAAAACATTTTGCTAGGCTCAGAAACTTCCAAGCCGTTACACCTGACCCTCAGCGAGGCTGAGGGCAGACCGGCAGGCCGCGCATTAACTTGGTGTGTGAAGCCGGCCGCGCAGCCCACCTGCCTGAGCCCGGCCCTCCTCCCACAGTGGTGAGCGCGCGCACGCACTGAACACCGCCGCGTGCTGGGTGCCTCACTGCCGTGGCTCCTGCCATCTTCAGGAGCCCACGAGGAGGGAGGGACCCCAAGGCCTGGAGAGGATGCATCTTGCTTGTGTCCCATGGTGACGGTGAAACTGGGTGGGGGGGTCCCACTGACGGCGGAGGTCGAGATCTTCTGTGCTTTACTGTGCCTGTCCCTGTGCCAGGTGAGGCGGTTGTTTGCAGGGACGGAGCGTGGTGAACCGTGTGGAGTTCTGCCATCTGCAGGCGGGTGGGGAAGCCAGGCTGGAGGCCAGTGTGGAGGCCAGGAGGGCAGTGTGGAGGCCAGGAGGGCAATATGGAGGCCAGGAGGATGGTGAAGAGGCCAGGAGGGTGGTGTGGAGGCCAGGAGGGCAGTGAGGAGGCCAGGAGGGCAGTGAGGAGGCCAGGAGGACGGTGAGGAGGCCAGGAGGGTGGAGTGGAGGCCAGGACGGCAGTGAGGAGACCAGGAGGGCGGTGAGGAGGCCACTCGGGTGGTGTGGAGGCCAGCGGGGCAGTGCAGTGTGGAGGCCAGGAGGGCAGTGTGGAGGCTGGCAGGGCTGTGTGGAGAGAGGCCATGAGAGGCCTAAACCAGGAGAGAGGGCTGAGCATCTTCTCTTTCAAGGACACGGGGCAGTGGTTGCCTGTTTGTCCTGAAGGTCTGAGCAGGGGCCGATGCCTCCCTCGCGGGGTTGATCCGCCCCCCTCGGGCCTTCTCAGGAGGCAGGGAGGGCAGGGCCCGCTGAATCACGGTCAGTCCACTTGTGTCTGTTTTCTGGATGGCATTTTGCCTGACATTTTGCTTATAGAAAGGGTTCTGAAGAGGCTAAAAACCTAATTTGAAACCACCGGACCATAACAGCCAAGAAACCCTCTCCCTGGGGTTTGGGATTTGGGACGGTGGGGTGGCTGGGGCTGTGGTCTGATGGTCCGCCCGGGGACACTGGCAGTAGGCCAGGCCCGGCCACACCTCCGGGATGACGAGGCCTCAGCTGCGTGTCTGTCCTGGATGTGGGAGGTGGGGACACATCTGCCAGGACCCGTCCTTCCTACTGTTGGTCCATCCACGGCCACCCACCTGGCTGGTCCTGGGCCCGGGTCTGCTGCCCAGCGCCAGCCGCCTTGGCCTTCGTCTGTTCGGCAGAGGTGCCCTTCCTCCCTGCCTGCCAGCCCTCTGTTCCTCGCCTCCTCTCTGCCTGGGACCCTCTTCCTTCAGCCTGTCCTTCCCCCTCCTCCATCCCCTGGGCTTGGCAGCACCTGGCACTTGCTGCCTGCCGCCCCCTCCAGCGCCTGGGGCAGGCGCTGTCCATCCCACCACTTGTCCATCCCAGCACCGCCCTCCCGAGCCCATCAGCACAGCACCCCAGCACCCCACAGCCCACTGGAGTTGTCATGTGAGCAGAATCCACGTCCTCTACGGATGCTCCGTCTGCCCCTGTTATGGCAGGAACCCTTCTGTCGCCCCTGCCCCTCCCACAGACACCCTCCCACCGCTGTCCTCCCCACCTCTTGAGAGTGCTGCTGCTTCCAGAGGCCAGGTGACAGTGGACACCTTTGCGAGCTCGGGACGGAACGTGACGTGGAGGAGCGGGCTGCAGTCGGGACCTAGACGGCGCTGGGCTCAACCCACAGGTCACTGTGCCTCTTGGGACCATAGTTTTCTCGTCTGTAAAATGGGTCTGCAGGTTGACCCCTGCTCTGAGAGCGGCTGGAGGAGCACCGAGGAGATGGGCTGCCTGGCTGCGTGTGTGAGTCCTGAAGGCGGCAGCTCTCGGGACGGTGCCCTTGTTAGACCAGCCCACACGGAGTGGGCGGGCGATGGCCTTGGCAGTGGGCAGGGTACAGCCGACTGCTCGTTCTGCTGCCCGGAGCGCCAGCCTTCCCCAGCCGCCTCGTCCCACCTGCACCCCGTCAGGGATCGACAGG
Organism: Equus asinus; assembly: GCF_041296235.1. NCBI lineage: Eukaryota > Metazoa > Chordata > Mammalia > Perissodactyla > Equidae > Equus > Equus asinus. The sequence continues at coordinate 13,007,958 of NC_091799.1, forward strand.
GTACCGAGGTGCCCTCTCAGCCGCACCATCGATTTCTCCGTTAGCATCTGCGTCCATGACCACATCCCCCGGGCCTGTCTGGTCAGGGAAGAAGGTAGCAGGCAGCCTTGGGGTATCGATCGGACACCCTTTATCTCTATGCCTAGGCCCCACGCCGCCACGTGTGTGCTCATTTCCTCTTAATGTTTGCGCGTTAACTTGCTGAGTGCGGATGACTTTCTGCCGCTTGGTTTGATGACTCAGACGTCGATGCTGCGGCGGGTTCATTTACACGCCTGTCTTAATGTTGTCGGTGAGCCGCTCTGCTCTTCTCGAAGCACCGGCTCCGTGCTGGTTACTCATGAACACGCGGTTGCCGTGGAGTGGGAGCTGCCTCCAGGCTCCCTCAGAGCCCAGCGCGGGCTGTCGGCAAGGCTGCGGAGTTTCCGCTTGAAAACGTTTCCTCCTTTTATCTGCTGGTTGTCAGTTTGGGGCATTATTAGCCCATCTGCTTTCAGAAGAACTTGACAGCCGCACACATGCACACATGCACGCACGCACATGCATGCACACACACACAGACTCAAATAAGCCCATCGGATGCTGACTTGCTGTTTTTTAGCTGGTGGTGGGAATGGTTTTCTCTTTCTCCCTTTCCAGACGGGAGCCATTGGCCATCAGCGCCTTCCTGGTGCACGAGGGTGGAGGGCGGTAGGGTTTCTGTCGCCGAGTCTCTGCCAGTCTGATGAGCTGTGTGCCGGGAGATCTCAGCCCACCCCACCACGTGAGATGGTCCAAACTGGGATGGGAGGCTGGGGAGCCTCTGGTTCTTTGTTTTGGTCCATCAAAACCCTCGGCGGAGTCCTAGGGAGGCGGTGACTCCCAGACCCCAGTCGGGTCTCTGAGAGGAGCCGTTGGCTGAGTAGGTCGATCCTTGATGCCTGGTCACGTACCTGTGACTCCCTTCTTGCTTCTGACTCATTTTGGGGGAGAGGGGCCTCTGTGGTGGCAGCGGTCACGTCTGATGGAGAAGTCGGGGATGGAGGCAATGGGAGTCAGGAGTGCTGTGTCCGAGCCTGCTTTGGCCTCCGAGCCTCGCTGCACGTGAGCGGGTTGCTGCTGTCCCCTGTGGGCTTCAGTTTCCCCATCTGTGAACAGAAGGCTGGACTGGCTGATGACTTCTTGGTGGTAGTCATCAGGGGTGCCTCTCTGGTCCCCACAGGTGTCAGGCAAGCTGCGCACATCTTTGCCAGCTCTCTTCTGTGTCTACCTTACCCCGTGGGTCAAGAGTTTGTATTTTCTCAACTAGTCGTGGAGCGACTGCTGCATGCTTTTTTTGGTCTGTATCCACAGTTAATTAAATTTTAACTGGCTAATTGTTTCTTCCCAGCGCCCCAAGACGTTAATTGTTTCTATTGAAGCCTAACTTGATGTTTGCTGCAAAAAAAGCTGAATGAGACTAAAGAGAGAAGGAGAAAAAATCAAAATGTAAATATTTAATTGTAACAAAGTGTCCTTTCTTGGCACCCTGGAAGGGCCTCCTCAAGCAATACCCGTTCTTCTAGAGGCACATAGGGGTCTGCGGCCAGGCAGGTCCTCCAGTGAGGGCCCTCTGAGTCACACGGGGCATTGCTGTGGCCTTGTTGAGGGGGGCGCAGTGACTTAGAAAGCGTTCCCCAGGTGCCCGGCCCCCAGGGTGCTGGTTGCGCATGCGCATGCCCGCCCTCCGCCTGGAACGTGGGCTGGGTGTTTGGGCTGGAGCCCTGGGACGTTAACCCTGGTGATACTTTCTGAGTTTCATTCTTTTTAAAAAATTTATTGTGATAAAATGAACCTAACATAAATTTAAAGTGTAAGCTCAGTGGTTTTCAATATGTTCGCAGTGTTGTGCAGCTGTCACCACTATCTTGTTCCAGAACTTTTTCATCACCCCAAAAGGAAATCTTATTTCTTCCTCTCCCGTTCCCTAGTCCCTGGCGACCACTGATATGCTTTCTGTCTCTATGGATTTGCCTGCTCTGGACATTTCACATAAATGGAATCATGAAACACGTGGCCTTTTGTGTCTGGCTTCTTTCACTTAGCGTGATGGGTTAAAGGTTCATCCGTGTTGTAGCAGGTGTCAGAATTCCAGTCCTTTGTAAGGGCCGTTGTGTGGATGGACCATGTGTTTATCCACTATCCATTGATGGACGCTTGGGCCGTCTCTGCCTTTTGGCTCTTGTGAATAGTGTGTGCTGTGACAGGCCTTGGTTGACATTTATTCTTGAACTCCTCAGCCCGCAGCCCCCTCACCTTCCAAGGCTCCAGGTTCCAGAAGGCTGGGGACCCTCACTGTGGACTGAAGCCCATGGTCAGTCCGGGGGAGATCCACCCCCGGGCCCCAGGCTGAGGGCTGTCGCTCTTGAGGGGAAGAGCTGGAGATAAGTGGCCTTCCAGACCGCGTGCTCCAGTCCAAGTTCGCGAGCAGGCCTGCTGGAATGCTCGGCTGGCTTACAGATTAGATCTGTGGGTACAGTGAGGCTGGGAGCTCACGTGAATGATGCTGCTGTGAACACGGGCGTGCAAATATCTGTTTGACGTCCTGCTTTCAATTCTTTGGGCATCTACCCAGAAGTGGAATTTCTGCATCATATGGTAATTCTATGTTTGATTTTTTGAGGAACCACCATACTGTTTTCCACAGCGGCTACCCCGTTTTACATTTCTACCAGCAGTGCACAAGGGTTTCAATTTCCCCACCTCCTCGCCGACACTTGCTGTTTTCTCCGTGAGTACGTGCGTGTGTTGGATAATAGCCACCCTGACGGGTCTGAGGTGGTGGCTCACTGTGGTTTTGATTTGCGTTTCCCTGATGGGTAGCGACGTTGAGCATCTTTTCATGGGCTTATGGCCATCTGTGCATCTTCTTTGGAAAAACGTCTGTTCCAGTCTTTTGCCCATCTTTTAGTCGTTTTGTTGTCGTTGTTTCCCTTTTCATTTGACCATGTATTTGAGGGATGGCAGGTGTCAGCTCTGAAGACACAGCCTCAGTGGGAGGGGCAGCCGGAAGCCGCCTGCTGACGGGCAGTAAGAGAAATGTCCACCGAATGACCAGATCTGCTGCCTTGCCCGAGAAGAGTCTGCCTGGTCAAGCTCAGCTCTCACTGCTCCCAGGTCCCCACCTTTAAAAGGCCCCACTCCAGCGCTGTCCCCACCAAGCCCCTTGGTCCACTAGGCCCCTCGGCTTCCCTGTGGGCATGTTTCAGACCCCTTCTCTGCGTATGAGACCCAGGCAGGTCAACGCTTCTGGGGTCATAGCTGTGACAGAGCCAAAGAGAGAGAACCCATGGCGGGGTGAGCGTTCCTCTCCTGCCACCTCTGCCAGGTGGAGCAGGTTGGGGCTGCCCCACTGCCTCCCAGGAACGGGGTGCAGAAGCTTCCAGGGCTGCAGAGCACACTGAAGCCAGCGGTGGGGGGCTCCCCAGCTCTGTGCTGGGGGCTCGGGCAGGCGCAGCCCATCCTGGGGCGCTTAGCATCTCATCCTTATCAATAAGGCGCACCTGCACGCCCTCCCCCGGCCCGCTAAACCTGCCAGCTCTGGACGCGCCCAGGTTAACCGCCACCTGCAGGCGTCGTTAGAACAGCCCTCACGTCCCGTCCTCCTGGCTTCACTTCCGTGAAGAACGGCGTCTCGGCAGATGGGCCCCGTGGAGACCTGTGTTCGTCACTGGTTGGTTCTCGTACTCGCTCAGGCCCCGGGCTTCCTCGGGGCTGCACCACGGAGCCAGGTGGAACAGGAGCTCGTGGGGACGCGACAGGGCGGCTTTGAAGTCGGAGCCTGTGGGGAGGTGGGGGCCACTCCAGATGAAACAGGGGTCGCAGGGAAAGCAAAGCTGCTTCCTCCAGGAGGGCTAGTAACCGGTGATGATGGGGGGGGGGAGCGCCGTCTTCACTGAGAACGTGAACATGGGCTGCTGCTGGCTGTTCTTACAGATGAGAAACCTCATCGGGGGAGGTCGAGGCCGGTCCTGGTCACACTGGTCCAGTGAGGACTTGGACCATTCCCCGCTGTCCTGGGAAGGCTGGGCCCTTGGCCTGTGCTGTGGCTGTCCTGGGCTCGGTGCAGCCTTGTCACCACGGTGGCCGTCACGAAGCCTTCTTGGGAATGAGGCAGCTGTGACCACGGCCCCGGTGACACCACCAGTGTGGCCCTCCCAGGGGGGCAGGGGCACGGAGGTGTTGGCACCTTTGATGGAGAATATTGGCCCCTGGCCTCGTTCTCTGTGCAGCCCTCCATCCCACCCGGGTCCCTGCCCTGCGGGCAGGTGCAGGGAACATGACCATCCCTGGTCCCTTTTAGACCTGGAGGGACGGGGGCTCAGATGGGTTTCGTCCTTGCTCAGTGTCACTCGGCAAGAAGGGATGAGCTCCGAGGGGAGTCGCCGGCTGCAGTCCTTGGTTGGTCTCCGAGGCTGGGGAGAGCAGCTGTCAGGGAAGGGGGTCCTGGTGATCTGGGCTCGAGACCCAGAGGCCAGGCTCCTCGACGCAGCTTTCCTTCTGGACGTTCAGTGGTCTGAAGAAGCCATTCATTCATTCAGTCAGTCAGTCACTCAACAAATGCTGTGGAGTGCCTGCTGCGGGCCAGATGTAGGGGATAGAGGAGTGAGGGGACAGACCCCGCAGCCCCATTCTCTGGTTGTGGGTGAGGCGGGGCGATCTCTCCCCCGTGTCCGAGCCCAGAAGCTGAGGGCCGAGGTCTCCAGGAAACCCACTGACTCTGTGTCCCCAGCTTTGGCCCCCCCCGAGGACACTTTTGAATATCCTCGTCTTCTCTTAGGGTCCGAGTTTTCAAAGATTACACCTAAGAAACCAATGACATTTATGAAGTAATTAGTTTTCCCATTTTTAGTTAATTAAAGACTGATTCTGAGTTATATCTCTGATTAGTTTCTGATGCACACTTGAAGCTGTGCGCCCCCACGGAGGGCACCCCAGCCAGCCAGGAAGGGGATGGGCAGGAACTTCCAAGTCGGGACAATGACCGTCACCCTGGGACGATGACCTTCAAGGACCCTGGTATGGGTGCCTTTCACCACAGACGGCACAGCCAGGCATCAATGGACAGCCGTGGTGGGTTGGTGGGTGTCAGCCTGCTGTGGAGAGACAGCAGAGGGAGCTCAGAGGCAACAGGCAGCACCCCCATCCTGAGCCAACCTGAGACTCATCTGTGCGGGGGGCCTGGGAGGGTCGGCTGTCAGAGGGCGGGCATCTGGGGAGGAATGACCCCCGCTGGTGTCAGCATGGTCTCCACCAAGCTGTGGACCTCGGTGCCTGGGCCTCCAAGGCTGAGTGGGCAGGCGGAAGGTGCAGTGGGCCCCTTGCCCCACCACCAGGCTCTCCTCTCTCACTGACTGACCCAGCAGCATGGTTCTGGGGCAGCCCAGAGTCTCCTCATCTGTGAAGCCACCCTGGGTTGCTCCAGCCTGAGGCAGGAGGCACAGGTTCTGGAATGGCTGGCCTTAGCAGTCTTCCAGCAAGAACCCTTGTTGTACCAGTGGGGACACTGAGGCCTGGTGAGGACAGGGCCTGCCCTGTGGCCCTCTGTGGGTCCAAGGCGAGCCCGGGCTTGCTCTTTGGGCCCCTTGAGCCCAGGCCGCAGATGACAGAAGGACTGAGCACAGTCCTTCGGGCTGAGCAGGATGAGGCTCTCGGCTCAGCCTCTGACAGCAGACACTTTACCTGTCTGAGCTGCTGCTGTCATATCTGGGAGGCCACGAGGGTGGGGTCACGAGGCCAGCCTCCGGGCAGGTCGGAGGGTCAGTACATATGGCCACCTTTGCCCACACCCAGGCCTCTTTGGCCTCCCCCAGCACCTGGCAAGAGATGGACGCACTGACTGGGGTGTGTGGTGCCCAGCAGGACAGGGCTGAGCCCAGCGGGAAGCCGCCCCACGTGTCTGGGGCCGGAGAAGCAGGCTCTGGGCGCCGCTGCAGGACGGGAGGGTGGAGGGCAGGCAGCCATGCCAAGAGCCTGCTGTTTGTTGTGCTTCCCTGAGACAGATCACATGCATCTGGCTCCAGCTGCTGGGCCTTTTCCGGCTTGCATTCCTTTTTGATCTGAGACTGAAATATTTTAGCTGGTGGCAAAAATGGCAAAGTGCCCTTTTTCCCCTCCCAAGACAGGAGGAATGTTCAAGAAAAATGCGGTGTCCGGGGGCCTTCCCTTGCTGAGCAGGCAGCTCTTGACCCATGGTTTGGAAACGCAGGCAAGTCAGCTGGCTTTCCTGGCCACTGGAGACAGTGAGGCCCTGGGCCAGGGGGTCTGTGCGCCTGGGTTCCAGGAACCCCCCAACCAGGGCTGTGCTTTGGGGCTGGTCCCGGGAGGCAGCCCCATGGGTGGAGCAAAGAACGCACAGGCCTGGAGCCCCAGGTCTGATTTCAATGCCCACCTGGGCTCTCCACGGGTGGCGAGGCCTGGGCACCAGTTGGCTTCCAGGGGCTTCTGTTTCCTGTTGGCACTGGCTTCACAGGTTGGCTCCCAGGACTCAGGGGGAGGGTGGCCACGGTGCTCTACCTGTAGAAGGTTCCAGAGCAGTGCACAGTGGTGGTTTTACCCTTCCGTGGGCAGTGGGGCGTGTGTCAGAAATCCAGGGACATGGCAGCAAGGGAGGCCCGAGGAGGGCGATGGATGGTCAAGCCACAAACCACGAGGGCCGTGGCCAGGTCAGGATGAGAAGAGAGTGGTGGTGGAAATAATTTGAAAATACGACTGTGGCCCTTTCGGAGGCTGTGGATCCAAGGGGGCTGAGAAGGGGCTGGGGTCAGGCAGGCCGGGTTGGGGTTCTGCCTGGGTGTTAATGAAACACGTGACTTTGGACGTATGACATAACCTTGTGGGCCTCGGTCATTACGTCTGCAAAATGGGAATGAAAATGATATCAGGCTTGTGGAGCTGTGAGGCTGTGAATTGAGCATGTGTGAAGGACCCAGCATCGTCCCTGCTCTAGAGGGGGCTCAGAAATCCCCCTGGCTCTTACAATGGGTGCCTGGAGGTGGGGCACACTGCTCAGGGGGCCCTCGTCTCTGGCCTGGATTCCTCGATGTTTCCTAGTAATGGTGGTGGCGGGGGCCAGCGGGGCCCTGGTCGGATCAACACATACATGCACTTGAAGGTGCAGAAACAAGACACGTGAAGGACAGACTTTCTGCCCGTTACGTCTTCCGCCATAGCTAAGACCACGCTTCTGCTTTGTTTAAAAATAGTTTCTAGCTGAGCTGGAGGCACCGATTCCTCCTTAATGTTTTTAATGGTTTCCCAATTAATTTAACTGGAGAAACTCACCCCGAGATGTCTTTCAAGTGGAAAAGGAGACATGTCCTAACACCATGGGCATATCATTAGGAAAAGCAAATTAAATCATGTTTAATGGTGTTAGAACCTCAATCACTTTGGAAAGTGGAGTTGGTGATGCGGGGAAATGAGAAATTGCTGACGCCCTTCGGAGGAGCTCGGGGAAGGAGACGGGGTGCTGGTGGGAGTGGTGGGAGTGCTGGTGCACCGCGGATGGGGGTCTCAGCCAGGGAGGGCCGGGTGCTGCACAGGCAGCTGGGTGGGTCCGGTGTGTGCACGAGCCCGCGTGCGTTCTCTCTCCCGTGGTCCCCGTCTCTCTGCCAGCAGAGGGTGGGGGGGCTGTAGACCCAGTGTTCCTGTCCTCTGCAGGTGCCATGTGGAAACCTGATCCCCAGGGTGATGGCACTTTGCACGGGGTCCTTTGGGGCTCATTAGGTCGTGAGTGTGGAGCCTCCTGAATGGGATCAGTGCCCTGGTGCAGGGACCCGAGAGCTCCCTTGCCCTTACTGCGCATGAGGACAGCAAGAAGACGCCGTCTCTGAACCAGGCAGCAGGCTCTCCGCAGACACCGGATCTGCCAGCATCTTGACCGTGGGCTTCCAGCCTGCAGAGCGTGAGAGGTCAGTGTCTGTGGCATTCTGCTGTTGAAGCTCGAGTGGACTCCGAGGCGCCGCCCAGGCTTTTCTGTCTCCAGAGCTCCCTCTCTGGGTCCTTTGGGTTCTGTTCCGGGGGAGCAGAGCCAGCTCAGCCCTTTAACAGATGCCTTGTGGGACAGACTGCCCCCCTCCCTAAGCCTCAGTTTCCTTGTCTGTAAAAGGGAGGGCGGCACCTGCCTTGGGGGCTTAGAGAGGAAGCCAGCCCCACGGGGCCAGGTGCCGAGTCCGGTCTGAGTGGGTCCGCATAGACGCGGCCCCTGTGTGTGGCGTTCACGGTTCCAGTGGAGCCAGCGTTTTGTGTTTGAGTCGCTAATGGCACTTGGGAGGTTGTCTGTCTTTTCAACTTACTGGAAATGATAGCTCTGTCTTTTGTGAACATAAAAAAGCTCTTCTAGCAAAACCACGAGTCTTCTGGTTCCCTCCTGGTCGGTTCCCAGCTCTCTGATAGGTCATAAGAAATATTCAGCTTGACATTCCGCCAGTGGAGACTCATTCCCATGACTGAAGTTCCCGCGGATGGAGGTGACCCAGCTCTCACTCCCCACTGCCGGCATCTTTGTCGGGTCCTCTCTCAAGAATGGCCTCTGATCAGGAGCAGAGAAGGAGCTCTGGCCGCTCGAAAGGGAGGACAGGGTCGGGGGCCCGCGGGAAAGAGAGGTGTGGGGTGTGGATCATTGGGTGAACTCTCAGCTGTCCCGTCACCACCCTGGGTGGGAGGGACGGTCTGGGGCCTGCTTGGTTTGGGTGGCGAAAGACTTCTGCAGGAGGCAGGGAGGGAAGGCAGGCAGGGTGGGACGCAGGCCACAGGGCCCATGGAGGGATGCCCTTGTCCTTCTCATTAACACTTTACGGAGCCCTCACTGGGCACCAGCCCCGAGGCGCAGGGCTTCATTGTGGAAGGGTCTCATTTATCCTCACACTGGAGGGATGAGGACGCCAAGGCTCTGAGTGGTGGAGTGACCGTCTCCATTCCAGGTCACACAGCAGGTGCTATTGGAGACCCAGAACATCGGCACCCCAGGCCTCTGCCCCTGTGTCTGCACACAGGAGGTGCTTAATAAAGGCTCCCAGGGCATGCTTTGCAGGGAATGGACAAAGCCATGGCTGGTCCAGGAAACCCAGCTGTGGTGGAGGGCTGGGGCCCGCGCTGTCGGCCACAGGGGCAGCTCCCTGCAGCCGTCCCGACTCTGGAACCCACAGCTGCCTGCTCTCCTCCCCCTGCTCTTCTTCCTCTTCTCTCTTCCCACCCCGTCCTTTCTGCCTCTCCGTGGCGTCCCCGAGGCTCCCACTCGCCCACGCAAGCGACAGACGCCCTCTTAAAAGTCGCACGGTCCCCAGAAGGACTCGGTGGTCAGTGGGGTGCAGATGACCAGGCTCGGGGGCCGTGGGGCAGATGTTCAGGCTTGTTCTGGGTGCACACTGCCACTCACGTTCAGCCGTTGTCAGCACCCACCACCTTCCCTTCCTACAAGCAGGGCTTTACCCCGAGGAAACTCCCCTCATGAATCACTGTCAGTTAGCGTTCCGCTCCAGTCCCGGCTGGGCCGGCAGCTCCCCTCCTTCCTTTATTCCGCCTTATCTGAGCAGAGCAAGCCTGGCTCCTAGCTGCCGCTCAGCCTCCTCCTCGGAGCAGTTGAGGACCAGCTGGGAGCGAGAGGGCGTCTGGGAAGAGCCCCCGCCCGCCCTCCCCTCTCCCTGTGGGCGTGCCCGTGGCCTGTGCCCATTTCCTGCCAGGCTTCGGGAAGGGAAGACGTGGGTGTGCCCGTGTGTGTTGTTTGTGTGCATGTGTGTGTTGTGTGTGCACGTGTGTGTGTGAGTTTTGCATCCTCAGTGTTTCCAATGGGCTTCTCCACAGAGACAAGGGGCTCATTGGAAGCTCGTGTTCTCGGGGTGCTTTGCAAAGCGGCCAAGGCCCCCTCCTCTGGCATTTTCTTCCTAAGAAAGTTCCTCCTTATAGCAACTCTGCTCCTTGGGAGAAAGTCAGTTGGATGTCGGCAGTCAGAGCCGTGGACTCTCAGAACCTGAATCCCCCTGAAAACACCAGCTTCGGGGGCTGCAGGGAACAAGGGAGGTCCAGTCGTGCACTCATCACAAGGATCGTGAGACTCGGGGCAGTGGTTCCCAGCTGTGGAGCCCCCGCCGTGCCCCGTCATGAGAGACGCTCTCGAGGTCACCAGAGCCCATGAGCACTGGAGCTGGGCGCTTCTCCGTCGGTGGGAGCCCCCGAGCTGGGAGGAAAGGAGCCCTAGAGAGACAGTGGTCCGGGCTTCTCCGGCGTGCCTCTCTTTTGGAAACATTCTGGTGTTTTTAAGATTTGCAAGCACGACACCTGTGTGCTTCCTCCTGGCTCCTTCCCACGGGCGAGCTGTCCTTGGCCTCGAGGGACGTTGATGTCACTTGGCCAAGGGCGGACATGGCAGCTGGCGGCCCGGTGACCGGCGTCATGTTGTTTTCCAAAGCCCAGACCCGTTGCTCTGCTTGTTGAGTGGTTGGGAACAGGGCTCCGGCAACAGAGACCCACAAAGGAGGGCCGGCCTCAGTCTCTCTCTCTCTCTCTTGTTTTCTTGGTAGAATACACACAGCATAAAATTTACCATTTTAACCACTTTAAAGTGTATCATTCTTTGGCATTAAATAAATTCATAGTGTAGTGCAACCATCACCACTGTCTAGTTCCGGAACATTTCCGTCACCCCTTAAGCCAACCTTGTACCCCTTCAGAGCCGCTCCCCATCCCCCCTCCCCCAGCCCCTGGCAGCCCCCAGTCTGCTCTCCGCCTCTGTGGGTTTGCTCTTTTGGGCATTTCATGTAAATGGAATGATGCTCTGTGCTTCTGGCATCTGGCTTCTCTCACTCAGCATCATGTTTTCCAGGTTCATCCACGCTGGAGCACGTGTCAGAGCTTTATTCCTTTTCATGGCTGACTAATATTCCATGCTGTGATACACCAGTCCTTTGGCCCTTTGTTTTTTGGTGGACATTGGGGTTGTCTGGTTACTGTGAATAGAGCTGTTGTGGACATTTGTGGACAAGGATTTGAACACCTGTTTTTGACTCTGGCCACACACCCAGGAGCCGAATTGCTGGGTTATGTGGTGATTCTGTGTCTAGCTCACCAGGGCCTTTCTGACTTGCTCTGACCCCCCGCAGGTCACCTCCTGGGGTTGAGGCTCGGGGATATTTAAGCTGAGTTGTCGTTTTGGTTGGTTGGTGGTTTGTGTATCAGGATTAATGGTGAGCTGTAACCAGCTGGCCATCCCTGCCCTGGGGCCGGACGTCTGCTGCATTGCCGGGGCCCCAGCAGGAGGGCTTCCTGAGGGAGGCCGTGTTCTCCCCGGGGACCCGCCTGGAGAGAGCCTGGCTGGCGCCCCTGCCTGTTTCTTCTCTCTGCTCCTCTCTGCTGTGGGCCCACCCCCTTCTCCCTCTAATCTCACCGTGGCCACCCCCACATGGCAGTCTCAGCTGCCACGTCTCCAGGACCATCAGGCTGGCCTCCCCATGGCTCACAAGCATGGCCTTGGTGTCCTAGAATCTGAGCCTCTCAGTGGGGTCCCGTGTCATCCAGCCCCTCTGCTGTGGCCCCGCTGGGGGGGTTCTGGGAGAGGAGGCAGGTGGGAGGAAGGCTCCAGTTAGCATCTTCAGTAGCTGCTGGGCTCTGTGCACCCTTGTTCATGGCCCACTAGTGGGGAGGAGGTGGGGAGCTGCCGGGGGTCCCCGGACCAGCTGCTGGAGCTGGGGGGCACACTGTCCTGAGTCCATCTGGAGCTGGGGTCGGGTGGCCTCCCTGAGGCATCTGTGGCCGGGTTGGGTAGGGAAGGTGACTAACCCAGGCTGGGTTCTTTAGGTGGGAGAGGGTGCTGGCAGGGAGCCGTCATGGGCCGTGGGCCTATGGGTGGGTCAGACTGAGCTTGAATGGGCTCTGGGGCTGTGGGTGGCTCCCATCGGGCCATTCTGCTTCCAGGAAACACGTGGTAGTGTCTGGAGACATTGTGGATGGTCACAGCAGGGGGAGGGGTGATGCTGCTGGGTAGAGAGGGGACATCCCCACAACATAGATCTCCAGCCCTAAAGGTCCGTCGGCCGAGTCTGAGGAACCCTGAATCCTATCTAGAATCGACTGCTGCTCACCGCTTCTCCTGCTGAGTCAGGCTCTCCCCATTTCTTTCCTGGAATAATCGAGCACTTTCCTGTCCATTCTCTCTGCTGCCCTGCCGCCCACCCCTACCTCCAGCCTGTTCTCGACACAACAGCCACAGTGACCATGCCAGGTGCCAGTCTCATTGTGTCCCTCCTCTGCCCAAACCCTTCTGGATGCCCTCTCACTCGATGATTGTCAAGGCCTACATGGGCTGGCCCCTGCTGTCCCTTGGGCCTCACTGCACCCTCCCATTGTTCACCCCGCCCAGCTCTGCTGGCTTCCACGCTGCTGTCACCTCAGGACCTTTGCACTTGCTGGTCTCTCCACCTGGATCACAATTACCCCGACGGCTGCAGGCCCCTCCCTCACCTCCTGGTCCTCACCGCCCTGACCACTCCCTCCCTACACTCCTCACCTGTCCCCTGCCAGTGTCCTCTAGGATGCTTTAACCATCTTCATTTGCTTCTGTCACCCTCCCTAGAGAGTGAGGGCCCTGAGAGAGCAAGGATCTGTCTCCTGTTCATCAAGATCTGAAGAACCAGAACGAAGCCTGGCGCACGGTGCCAGCCTGTAAACGTTTGTTGAATGAATGAATGAGTGAAGCAGGCCCTAGGGGAAGTAGGTTCTGGGATGGCCTGAGGCATCCTCTCTTTTCTTCCTGAATGCACGCAGGCGGCCTGCGGGGCCTGCTTCTCTCTGGAGCACAGCTGGCCTTTCCTCTTCGTTCCCTGAGCTCATTGAACAAACCTGTGTGCTCTGGCAGTGCCCCCGGCAGCACAGGGAGGTGGGGCTGGCCCTGGGGGCTGCGCGCTCGCTCTGGAGGCAGGAAGCGTCAGCAGACCCTTCTGTTGACCTCTGCTTCTCACCCTGCCGTTAGAGGCTGGGGGAAGATCCTGCTGGAGCACGTTAACGCCCCTCGGGAGCCCCCTGGGACCTCCCAGAACCACCCAGATCTTGCTCTCCATTTGCTAACGAGCAGAGGGCACATCAGCTGGGGCAGGACCATCCTGGAGCAGTGTCAGCGCCTGTGGTTCTCAGAGGACCCCTGCTGGGACCGTGTCCCTGGGACAGGAGCGTTGGCACGCAGTACTGGGGGTTCTCTCCAGCACCCAGGAGGCTGCCCTGCCCAGCAGGCCTTCCCTGTAAGCGTGGTCGGAACACAGACCCAACCCAGCTGAGCCGCCCAGGGCGTCTGCCAGATGTCTCGTCTCGGAGTTTTGTCTTGGGGCCAAAGTGCATCAAGGATGCGACAGCTCTTTGAGGAACTTTTTCAAGGTGGCTTTTTTTTTTGAGGAAAATTAGCTCTGAGCTAACATCTGCCGCCAATCCTCCTGTTTTTTGTTGAGGAAGACTGGCCCTGAGCTAACATCCGTGCCCATCTTCCTCTACTTTATACGTGGGACGCCTGCCACAGTATGGCTTGACAAGCGGTGCCATGTCCTCACCTGGGATACAAACCGGCGAACCCCGGGGCCCCCAAAGCGGAACGTCTGCACTTAACCGCTGCACCACCGGGCCAGCACCCTTGAGGTGGCATTTCTCAGCATAAAAGTGTGATAGGGACAGCCGTCACAGAGAGGGGACAGCACAGCCTCCGGTGTACATAATTGTTCCCAGAAGGGCATCTGTTTATCAGCAGAAAGGGGTAAACAGGGACTAAGGGGAAACACTCCATTTGATCTCAGAGAACACTGCTCACAGCAAACGTGTGGGTTTCCCCACCGAGCAGTGCTGACGCCGCCCGCAGTTAGCACAGACCCTGGGGCGAGGGCCTCCCTCCCACAGACAGCCCCCACTTCAGACGCCAGTCACAAGGCTGGGTTGTCCCCTGTGCTTCTGACCGACTGGCAGTAAACTAGGGCTTCCCGCTGACCCCGCCGTGGGTTCGAGAATTTGCTAGAACAGTCCATGGAACTGAAGAAAACAGTTGACTTACCAGATGCTCAGTTTATGATGAAAGACACAGCTCGGGAACAGTCAGAGGAAGAGCTAAATAGGGCCAGGTGTGGGCAGGGGCCAGAGCCACCACGCCCTCTCCAGGTGCGCCACCACCAGCACCTGCACGTGTTCAACCCGGAAGCTCCCGAACCCCATCACTCTCCCCTCCTGGAGGACGGGCGTGGGGCTCAATCTCTAGGCTTCCAGTCACAGCTTGGTCTTTCTGCTCACCAGCCCCCTTCTGAGCTACCTGGAGCCACCCAGAGTCTCCTCGTTAGAACAAAAGGTGCTCCCATCACCCAGGAAATCCCAAGGGATTGAGGAGCACTGTGTCAGGAACCGGGGGGCACAGACCAAATAAGTGTCTTCTGACGGCACAGGGATGGAAGGTCACAGAGGGGGACGGCACACCCTCCCGTGTCCGCAGTTGTTCGCACAAGTGTACACACTGTTTCTGGGTTTTTTGAGAAGGTCTATTATCAGTTACAGCATCTTTTGGGAGAAAATAGACCCCTGCAGACTTGTCTGGGGCTGCGCGAATGCAGTTTCCTCCAGGCGGTGCTGCAAACCGTGATCCTCAAGCTTGGGTGGGCAACAGCAGAAGCAGGGGGAGTGTGTTTAAAAATACAGAGTCCTGGGCCCTTTCTTCAGGGGATTCTGATTCAGTTGGCCTGGACTGGGGCCCGGGGCTCTGAAATTTTCACCAGCACTGGGTAATGTGACAGGTTGGGCCTGAGAATCACCTCTTGGAAGCCCTGACACAAACCTTTGGGTGGCAGGTTCATCTCCACCTGGAGGCTGGGGGGCTTCCGAGTTGGCTAGTCTGCCTGCTGGCCCTGGGCCGGCCTCAGGACCCTCGGGAGCCACACTGTCCACACAGTTGGGAGGGGTTGCCCAGGGGCAAGAGGAAAGGTTTCAGGTGATGGGTGTGTTCGCCATCTTGATTGTGTTGATGGCTTCGTGGGTGTATAAATGTGTCAAAACCGACCAAATGACACACTTTAAATATGTGCGGTTTATTGTATGTCAATCATACCTCAATAAAGCTGTTGAAAATGACTATAATTCAACGTGCAGTTCATCAGTTGCACCGGCCACGTTTGAGGTGCTTAGAGGCCACGTGTGGCTGGGGACTCCTGCCCGCCCTGGGCAGTGCAGACACACAGCGTTTCCATCACCGTGGAAATTTCGATGAGACTGCTGCTTTGGAGCAAGACGCTTGGGAGCAGGTGTTCCCAGGTGGGACCTGCTTTGTGAGCGAGGCACACGCCTTTTGTTTTTTTTTTCTTTATTAGAAAATGTACTTCCAGTTACGCTGTGGATGTGTGAATATATTCTTTCATCAGACGTCAAAACAGTAGAGATCAGACCTGTGGTCCTGGGCCGTGGCTGTGCCCAGCCCGACCTCCCACGGCCTGTTCAGCTGGCCAGGCATTTTGAGGGTCAAGAGACCACGGCCCTCCCAGCCGCAGCTTCATTTCTGGCTGTGTCCCACTGCCGCAGCAACGCGGAGTGAACGTGGAGGTGCCTCAGCACGGCCTTGCTCTTCATGAACCTTCATTCCTCTGCGTCCTCTTTTGTACTCACGGATGCTCCTGCTAGACAGGTCTGGGGTCCATTTCTTTCTCCCATTGTCATTTTGAGCAAGACTCACTGGACCTCGGTACCCCCTCTGTAACGTGGGGTCACCGCGGGTTAAATCAGGGAGCTCACCGCATGGTGCTCCTTGGGTCCTCTGTCTTCACGTGGAGGACTTGAACTTGTAGCCTGCATCGGTTAGAATAGACTTGGCTGCTTATAACAAAAAATACAACACGACAATAGCCTAAATTCACAAAGGTTTACTCTCTCTTGTAAAGGAAGTTTGGAGGTAGGCAGTACAGGGCAGGTGTGATGGTGCCACAGAATCATCAGGGACCCAGGCACCTGCCATCTTTCTTCTCTGCCTCCTTATCACTGGCTTCTGTCCTTAAGGTCATTGTCCAAAATGGCTGTAAGAGCTCCAGCCATCACTTCTCTATTCCGGGCAGTAAGGAGGATGGTGAGGGGGAAGCAAACTCATTTAAGCAGACTTTGCAGAAGCTCCAGCCACCATTCTGTTTCCTCCTCGTTGGCCAGATCCTAGTTGCATGGCCTCACAGAGTCACGGGAGCCTGGGAAATGTAGTCTTTCGTACTGGACTGTCCCTGATAAGGTGAGAGAACACCTGATAAGGCTGAAGGCGAGGACGGAGGACCGGAGGCCAGTAGCCGTCCCTGCCCTGCAAGCAGCTGAGCTTGGGAGGGAGAGCAAGTTTGTGAGCTTGGCCCTGTGGGTGTACACAAAGTTTGAAGTTAGTGCACGTTTGGGATTTCAGAGGACATACTGATAAGTAAAGTACAACCTTCAGGTGCAGTTTCAGAATCGAGGAGAGAGAGGTCGGGTCCGAGGGTCTCTCTGCCCAGTGCACCTGTGTGCCCTCGCCTTCCACGAGGCTTTCTCCTCTTCCCCGCCAGTCGAACGTCTGGTCTGCATGGCTCCGGCCAGGTGTTGTCGGGCTGTGGGAGACCGCCCGGCCCCTGGCTGGGTTTGTGGACGTCCTTCCACCCTTGGCAGCAGTTAGCAGGTGCCAATTTGTGCCAGGCACAGTTCTAAGCACTTTCTGTTTAGCTCGTTGAGATGGGCCCCACCGCTGGACAGTTTCCAGACTTTTTGCTGACACACCTGGCCATGGCCTGGCCGGCAGGACGCGAGCAGGGCTGACGTGCGCCTCGTCCCGGCCTGCCCTGGCTGTGCCCCCGCTGCCCCGCCCCAACTGTGTCAAGGGCGAGGAATAAACTGGATTCTGTGCAGGTGCCGAAGTCTTGCTGGCTGCGGCTGTTGGTCTGCCCAGACCCATTTTGCAGGTGAGGAAACTGAGGCTCAGAGAGGTTGGTTGTCCATGGTCACACAGCTCGACAGTGCAGGAACTGGGTCTTGAACCCGCTGGTGAGGCTCTAGGGCTCAGACTCAGCCCTGGGAGTGACTTTCAGCAGCGACTGTGAAGAGGCGGCCTCGTCTCCCCCCCTCCTGAGGAAGGCAAACGAGGCAGAAAGCCCAACCCTGCTTCCGGGTGTCTCCCCCGTCCCCACCCGGAGCCGGTTTGCTGGAACGGTTCCTCAAGCATCTTTTATGACGTTCTTTCTCTGCAGGGACTGGCTGGGCGCATTTGGGGCTCACCGTGGGCTCCTGCAGGGGCCTGGACTGTGGCCGCATGCTCAAGTTCCGTAACTCAAAGTTACTTCTTTTGAGCCTGATGTCTGTACCGGGTGGCATCCTTCTGCTTTATTCCTGGGGTGCCTCTCCTCCTTAACGGAAGGTGTGAGTGTTTGTCTTGGGGTCCTGGAAGCAGTTTCTTGGGGGGCCCTGCTAGGCCGTGATGCCCTCGGCTTTGGGGCGTTGCTGGTGGCTGGGTCCTGCACGGGGTTCTCGGGGCTGCACAACCAGCCCAGGCGGGCCGGCGTGCTCCTGCCCTGGGACGTGGGCTCCCAGGTTTGTAGACGTGTCTGTCCTGGAGGGACCCAGAAGCAGACAGGGCATCCGCGTGGCCATCCTCTGGTCCCCTTCAGGGCTTCAGAATTGACTCGAGCTGCCTCCCCATCCCCGAGTCCTCCTGGGACCTTAGCTTCAAAGGTTCCAGACTTTTCCTCGGAGGCCCTGGTCTTGGTGCACAGCTCTCCTGGCCTCCAGGGATTTGCCGTTTCCGCCGTGGTTTTCTGTGGGGGACAGAGTCGGGAGCCTGGCTTTCCCTCTGGGGAAGGTGACAGCTCCTGGGGTTCCCGCAGACGCTGGCACCGCGCTGGGGTGTGGGAGCTCTGCCCAGACGAGTCCCAGCTTCCACCCACCGCGGCTTCTGTCTTCGAGGAAGTGCTAGCAAAGGCTTCTTTGTGACACCAAGTAAACGGTGCCCACGCGCCAGGTCAGATGTGGCATCTGGAAGAAAGAGCCACTCAGTAATTCGCTAATGAGCCCCCCCCCTCACTGCAGAAAGGATTTCATTTCCATAAAATGAAAAAAACTGTGACCAGGAAAATGATAAATTGGGAGAGACAGTGATGACAACGCGGGGACGTGGCCCCAGGGCCCTTTGTGGATGCTTGGACTGTCCACACTTGGGCTCTGTGCTTCTGGACGGCTGATGTGCAAAGAGAAAGAGGACATTCTGTGTCCCCTCCCTGCTCTGGGCTCCCCGAGGGTCGAGCACAGTGTCTGGGCGAGGGCAGGATGCAGGAGACAAATATATGGGAGGAGATGCCACTGGTCCAGGGACCACAGAGCCGCGATGTGCCATGAGGGTCTGGGACCGGCTGGGGGTGGACCCTATGGGGGTCCTTGGCTGGTCTGGGGGTGTCAGGGAGGGGGAGGGCCTGAGAGGCGAGGGGCACTGAGACAGTGGGAGGGTCCAAGTGCCACCCGCACAGAGCATCTCGGGGGGAGGACGCGGTGCCCCCTGGCCTTGCCTGGAGCTGGGAGTGGGGTGATGCTGAGGACCTGTGTCTCCTGTTTGGGGGGCTTTTCCCTCTGCCTTTTCACTCCCTCAGGCCCGGGCTCCCCTCCTTCCCGCCCACCCCCGGACCCCTGGAACTCTCCCCTGGAGTGACCGGGAGGGTCGGCATGCTCAGCAGCCAGGGGACACTGCGCCCTCTCTGTGCCCCCTGCCCTCCTCCGCTGTCTGGGGTGTGCAGCCAGGGGGCTTGGGGGAAGGTGTGTCCCCCCTCCCCACCGCGCTGGGTATGCCTCTGTGATTATCCATGGTGCTCGCTCAGGACCGCCCAGCGACTGTCACTCTCTTTGTTACTTTCAGCCTGGTTGTTTCGAAACTCATTAGGCTTGGCATTTATTTACAAAGGCTGGCGCAGCTCGGGCCAAGCGGAGGAGGGCGTTGATTTACGAGGACGGCGGCGGGATCTAGGAAATGTCAGCCTCCCCATCCAGAGTCTGTAAATCAGTTTTGACTCCAGCGAGGCTTTCTCCTGTCCCGTAAATCTGCTCCGAGGGAGCGCGGCAACTTCGCCAGGCCCTGAGTTAGCAGCCTCGTGCCTGGGCTCTACGTGTTCCTGGGAACGGCCCTGGGAAGCAGACCCGGAGAACTGCCTGGGAAGGCCCGGCCTGGCCCAGCTGCTGTCACACTGGGCAGGGCCAACATCCCCAGGGGACGGGGTGGGCCCCTGGAGGAGCTGGCGAGGCCCACTCAGGGCAGCTCTGGGCCTCTGCTTGGGGCAGAAGAGCCTAGGATTCAGAACCCCTGGGCTGGGGCTGGGGCTCTCGCCCTTGCTCTTGGTGAGGAGCTGGCCGTGTCCAGAGAGTGATGGCTGCAAGTTGGTCCTTCCCTCGTGTCAGGTCTTTAGTTGAGGGTGGAAAAGCAGGATGGGAGGGTGACCGAGCCCAGCTGTTGGCACTAGAGAGGCCGGTGGCTTCAGAATCTGAGCCAGTGAGCTATTGCTGTGTAACAGTTTTCCTCCAGATTCAGAGGCTTAAAACAACTGTTTTATCATATTTTGAGATCACAGGGGGTCAGGGACTGGGGCACGGTTCGGCTTGGCGTGGTGTTGCTGGGGTCGCTCTATGGTGATCAGCTGGCCACTGGTCTCGTCTGGAGGGTCTTGGTTGGCTTTGCTCGTGTGCCTGGTGAGGACAGCGGATGTCTAGCCTCATCTGGCCCCTGTCTTCCTCCTCGAGGCTCAGGCCAGCTCCATGTGGTCTCTCCTTTGCGGTAGTTGACTTTGTAAAGGGTGCTCAGGGCTCCAAGAAACCAAGGCAGAAGATTCTAGGCCTCTTTAAGGCCAGACCTGGGGCAGGCGCAGAGTCACTTCAGCCCCACTCCACTGGTCAGGGCTGTCACAGGTCAGCCCAGATGTGGGGATGGGGACACAGACCTCGCCTCTCGGCTGAAGGAGTCTCAAGAATATAAAGACAGGCAGCCATCTTTAATCTGCCTCCACGTCCCATTAAGATGGGGAAATAGCAGTTCCTCTCTGAAAGGTTGGTGGAAAGATTCCCTGAGGGCGTCTATGGGAAATGTGCGGCCTGGGGCCTGTCGGGCAGTAGGTGCCCCAAATGGTCCCCACCAAGACCGCTGGGCCACAGGGGTGGCTCTTTTCCATGAAATATTCCTAAAACTGGACGGAGATCTAAATATGAGTTGAGAAGATTAAAAAGGATCTTTCTGTTGTGGCAGGAGCAGATGACACGGCCTTAGAAGCCCCTCTGGCCTCTGTGCCCGGCTCCTGGGTGGCGAAGGGTGAGCCTCAGCCCGCCAGGCCGACCGCTGATGAAGTTGCTTGTAGTTGTAACTGACGCTGCCTTTGTGGTCGTGGCCCCGCTACCACACTGGGAATTTCTCTGTGTCTCATAAGGATCGTGGCGCGGCTGCTGCAGAAGGAGGCCTGACCTCGGTCTGAGAGCCCGGCCTTCGAGGCTTCTGGTCGCCGACGTGCAGAAGCCAGTGCTTGCCCTCTCTCTTTAATCACAGCTTTATTGAGATATAATTCACATCCACGGAGTTCACCCTTAAAGTCTACCGGCCAGTGGCTTTTAGTACATATATTCCCAGGACTGTGCAGCCATCCCCACAATCTAATTCCAGAACGTGTTCATCACCCTACGAAGAAACCCCGTACCCACTAACCGTCTCTCCATCCCCCCACCTCCTCCAGCCCCCAGCGACCACTGGTCCACCTTCAGCCTCTGTGGATTGGCCTCTTGTGGACGTTTCATGAAAATGGGCTCAGACACTGTGTGGCTCTGTGTCTGGCTTCCTCCAGCCAGCGTGGTGTTTCTGAGGTTCATACGTGTTGTAGGGTGTGGCAGTGCCCGTTCCTTTCTGTGGCCGGATAACATTCCCTGTGTGGAGGGACCACGTTTTGTTTGTCCGTTCATCCATTGATGGACGTTTGGGTTGATCGTTTTAATTTGTATTTATTTTTGTATTTCTGTCTGAGTAATTATATACGCACATGGCAAAACACGGTCAGGTTATACAGACGGGCTTGAAGGAACAAAGCTGGCGCCTCCTGCCCCGGGGGCTGCCTTAGGCTCTGTCTTTCATTCTCCTCTGGTCGCCTTTGTGGCTCTTAGGGAACTACCCTTGATCTCCTGACTTCAGACACCTGTTCACTGCTTGCTTTGGAAGATCAGCGTCTGCCTTCCTCTGGTTGTTGGACTAGTATTTCACTCCTGTATGGGTCGTCCTCGTAGCATCCGTGCCTCTGCTCTCTGACATCCCCGACACCGTCCCCAGAGCGTTGGGCCCCCGCCTGCCTTTCCCCCTCCGCCATCTGACTGCTGGAGGACCCGCTGGAGGACAGTGGCGCTGCTTTCCGTCTGACCATGCTGTCGGCCGGGCTTTGCCTTGGGGCCCAGTGCTGACACTGAGGGTGGGGCTGTGCTCGGCTTGTGGCTGCGGCTGCGATCACTCTCAGGAGTTCCCGGGGGCTCTAGGCTCTGGGGAAAAGCCCGCGGCCTCAGTTGGATTCTCGGGGGGTTTCGGGGGTGGAGTAAGTGGGGAAAGGGGTGGCCCTCTTGCTTGTCTGCCCCACCGTGCTGGGCTCTGGCCTTCCTCGTGCTCGTGCCCTGTCGTTGAACTCCCCTGGGCTCTGAAGATCCTTGTCCGTCGGGCATGGTGGGTTGTCCTTCCTGCTGTCCTGGGCGGAGGAGACCTTGGTGGGCATGCTGTCCTGGGGGACCCGCTGATTTGTCCAATGGCCGATTTGTCCAAGCTGCCCAGGGAGGGCCCCGCTTTCCCTCTGCACATCAGTGGATGTACCGAGCCACCTCTGTGCCCTAAGCCTTGCTTAACAGAGCTTCAGTGTCCTCTGTGGTCAGTTATAGCAGCCCCAGACCTGGCTGAAGCGTCCCGCCGACCTTTGCCGTCCCTCATGTCCTTGCGGTGGGCTTAAACCCTACCAGCTGCGCTCCCAGGTGGGCGGGGGGGAGGGATGTAACAGGGGCTTGGGTGAGGGGGCCCCCAGGGTCTCCACCGCCCAGCTTTCCAGGACTCTGACGGGCAGCGCGGACCAGGGGGCCTGGGATGGGTCCTAAGTGCCACCCCCAGTTCTCTCCTAGCCAGCTCGGCCTGGCCCGAGTCCCCACAGAGCCCTGGCCAGGCTGGATCCAGGGCGGGGTCCTGGCATCGACTCCCCACCAGCTGTTGCTTCTCCCCCCACCCTGCACAGCAGGGCCTGAGGTGGGCTCCGTGAGGATCAGCACCAGGATGGGGGGTGCCCTGGGTGGACTCGGGTCAGACCTCGAGCCCTGGCTGGCGACCTTCCCTGGGTACCCCAAGATCGGGGATGGGCAGAGCTGATGTGGCTCTCTTGACGTTGCTGCTGCCCCTGCTGGGACCACTGCCACTGCCACTGCCACCATTAACACTACCACCACCACTGCTGGGACCATTGCTACTGCTGCTGCCGCTACTACACCCTTCATGATGAGGGAGGGGATGGCCTGTTCGCCTTTGCAGTCTGTCTGTCCGACATCGTGCGGATGGTAGTTTGGGGGCAGGTTGTGCAGCATCACAGAAACGAGGTCATTAACCAGCTGGGCGGGCTCTGTGTGGTACAAATGGTTCGTTTTGTTCTTTCCTCCTTAACAGAGCTTAGAAGCTTCTTGGAAGCTTTTCTCCATGGCTAAGCTGAGCTGGCCCAGGGTTTTGCATCCCGGGTGGCCTCTGAGCCCAGCCCAGCTGAGGTTCACTCCCCACCCCGAGCTTCCTCTCCTCGGTCCAGCCTGGGCCACATCCCAGGCTCCTGTCTTCCTCTGTCCCCAAGGCAGCCTTCGTGCGTCTCCATTCCATGCTGACGTCTAATTCGGGGGTGGAGACCCGGGATGGATGTCCACCCAAGGTGGCCGCTTGGCTGCCCTTCAGCCGGGCCCGCTGGCATCGGGCACTGGGGATTGTTGGGAATCACTGCAGGCTGACTTTTGTGGGACCCTGGGGCTGCCTCGCTGAGTGACCTTGGGCAAGAGACTTAATTCCGTCCCTGCATGTGTGCGTGTTTATAGACTGCGGTGTGAGCCTCTCTGAAGGGTGTCCGCCTCCCCCCCAACTCAGCCTCCTGCCTCACGTTTCCAAAATAAACAGAGGCCTGTTTGTGTTCAGAGGACACTCCCAGCTCACAAGCCGCTCGCCTCTGCTCCTGGGCCAGGATGGCCTTGAATCCAAACTGCACAGCCCCTTAGACTCACCCCCAGATGCGGCCTCTCCCCATCGCTGCCTGAGCAGCCCCTACCCAGACCCTCAAGTAGGGTCTCACAATCTTCCTCTCCCATCCATCCCTCCCTCCCTCTTCCATCGCTCCTCCACCGCTCCCTCCACCCTCCCTTGCCTCCCCTCCTGTCTCCCTCTCCCACCCTCCCCTCCATCCCTCCTCTGCATCCTCCCCTGCATCCTTCTCCTCCTCCTCAGCAGCACCACCATCCCTTGCTCCCTGCTTCTCTTCTGTGCTGGGCCCCCTCTGCTGTCCTATTGTCCCCTCTGTCGTGGGTGAGGACACTGAGGGTTGGGGAGCAGGTGCCATGTGTCCAGGGCACAGAGTGGGTGAGGCTGTCTCACTCCACTGCTCCTGTTCTTAAGGCCACAGGTGCCTCCTCCTGCCTTTTTCCTTTGCTTCTTCTGTCACCCTTGGTCCCCAAGAGGACCAGTCCTCATGTGAGGTATCGGCACTGTGTTTGGAACGTTCTCCATTGATGGGATAAGCAGGCTTCGTTGGGCCCTCTGGGCCACCTGGACCGAGTCCCTGCGCACGTTGTCCCCTGGGGAAGCCTGAGGGAGTGGGTTGGGCGAGTCTCTGCTATAGACCCCAGGAGGGTGGGTGGCAGGCTCAGGGTGCCCCCTTGGGAGAATCACCTCTGGTGCTGCTAGGGTCCCTTTGTCCTGCCAGTGAGCCTCCCCTCTTCAGGCCAGAAAATGCCCAGATGGATGTTGGGAGATCTGAGTGTTTTCGTATGTTGTGTATAAAGATGACTGGTCCTTGCTGGTGGGGAGGATGAATGGCCGGTGATGCAGCAGACACAGCTGCTGACACAGGCGGTCCTGGAAAAGCGGCTGGACGAGCGGACACTGCTCTCCATGCAGAACTCCAGGCAGCACCAGTCCCCATGGCTCAGGCTCCGAATGTCCCCTCTCTGCCATCCCCATCCCCAGCGTGTGGCCTCCTCATGGTGCGGGATGGCTGCTTGGCTCTGCTGTCGTATCCAAGTTCCATGCATCAGAGAAGGAAAAGGAGGAGGGTGCCTTTTCCTTTGAGGAGCAGGAGGCTTCCTCACAGCCCTCTTATTCTTGCCTGCTGTCCAGAACATGGTTATGAGGCCACGTTTTCCTGTGAAGGAGGATGGGAACTGGGGTCTGGAGCCGGCAGCTCCGTGCCTGTCTGAAACTCGTCTCTCTGGAAGAAGGAGAAGGGGGCTGGTCCCATGGCGTAGTGGTTAAGTTTGGTGCCCTCTGCTCTGGTGGCCTGGGTTCGTGGGTTCGGACCTACACCACTTGTCAGCCATGCTGTGGGGGTGACCCACATAGAAAGTGGAAGAAAATTGGCACAGATGTTAGCTCAGGGCTAATCTTCCTCAGCAAAAAAGAAAAAAGAAAAAAAAAGAAAAAAACCCAAAAAATAAGAGGGAAAAGGGATCTGGGGGGCAGGGTGGCTAATAGTCTGCCACAGGTGGGGACAGTTAAGCTCCAGTGCCCTCCCTCTCTTGGGATGTAGAGAAATACATCCCAAGAGAGGGAGCCTGGGTACACCCCAGCTCCGTGCACCCCAGACTTGCCAGGCTGGCGCCTCCTGGTGGGCCCGTGCCTGCTGCAGCCCTCACGAGTCACCCTCCTCGCAGATGCTAATTAACTGCGGCTCGTCCCCCACCACGTCGGCAGCTCCTTCCACTGCAGAGCTAGTAATTTGTGGGGTCATCCCAGGAGTGGCCCCTGTGGGTCATGTATTATTCATGGGAAATACTAATATTCCAGCCTGGAGTTCTTCCTTGGTGGAGGCTGGGGGGGTCCCCAGGCTTGTATCAATATTAACATTGCAAGCATTAATAAAGTGCCCTCACGTGTGGAAGCCCGATTAGCTTTAACGGGGACGGAGGAGAAAGAAGAAAATACACTTCTCTAAATGAAATGTCTCATAAACAAATGTCTGTGCTCAAACGCCTCAGGACTGTGCTGGGCGTCCCATCCCCAAGCCCCTTCCGTCCTCAGCACACCCAGCTAAGGTGGGGGCTGTCAAGATTCCAATTTCCTGGACGAGGAACCGAGGCCAAGAGATGGGAGGCCACTAGTCCAGGGTCACAGGGCATCCGTTCCAGGCTTTTCCGGCCCCTTGTCTGTGGCCTTGCCTCTCTGGGCCTCGACTTCTCAAGCTGAGGGCAGAAGAGTAGACGATGCTGAGATCCTCCCCGCTCAGGGTCCAGGTCCCTTCTTTTCCCCGCCCTAGCTCAGGCCGGCCCCTCTCACCACGGAGAAGGTGGGAGGTGAGAGGATTTCTCCTGGGCTCCCATCCCTGCATGCCCCCTAGGGGCGCCCAGGCCTGACGCCACTTTGGTGCCCAGCAGGCAGTACCCCGGGGCACTCCATGTAGATGCTGAGGCTGCATCTTCCTCCTGCGTGGCCAACTGTCTCCCCAGGAACTCACATGTTTTAGTCGGGAGAAATGTCACTTTTGTTTCTGCAGAGGGGGAAGAATTAAATAGCTTGTGCGTCCCATTAATCGTGCTAATGGCAGCCTCTCCGGATCTGGAAATTAGATGTTAAGTATCTTGAAGCCAGCTGATGTGGTGCTGCCCTTTGCAACCCATCAATTAGCTCTGGCTTGTGATGCTAATGGGGGTAAAATCTGGGTTTGTTGGCGTTGACACTTTGGAGGACGTGGGTCTTGTCTAGCTGCGGTGAGGCTGGGACTCCAGATGAGAACGCCGAGGAAGCCTGCCCTTGTCTGCCGGACGGACGGACGGACGGATGGACGGATGCAGTGGTTTCCACGGCAACCACTCTGGATGAGGCCCGCCACGGCCTGTTGGGAAGAGCGAGAGCGTCCCTGGCCTTTGTTCCAAAGAGCCGATGCGCCGGAGGGCACAGTCGTGTGTGCGCACAGTGGCCTTCTCTCCCTGCCGTAAAATGCACATGACGTAAAGTTTATCTTCTAACCGTTTCGCAGTGTACGGTTCCATGGCGTCAAGCACGTTTGCATTGTCGGGCCACCTCGCCCGTCACCATCTCTCAAAGTAAGACCAGAGCTGGACAGCAGGTGAAGTGGTAAAAACAGACTTTACTCTGGGTTCTTGCAGGAGGTAGAGACCTCGCCGTGGAGCGGGCTCAACTCCGGATGCAGCGTGGCTGGGGGGGAGGGGGTACCGCCCAGGAGCAGGTGGGGGTCGGAGGTAGGTTCTGAAGAGGAGACATTGTGAGGCAGGGGGCTCTGATAACCTGACCTGGCAGGACTTGCAGAAGTTAGGCCGGGGGCAGACGTCACCTGGGGATGGTGGGGGATGAGCACCCCAATCTGACATCCAGAGTGTTTTCCTGGGACCCCATGACGTACTCATCCCGTCTCAGGTGGCGCAGCTGGGACCTGAGCCCAGGTCTGCCGGCGCACCCTCTGGGGTTGAGCTGCCAGCGCTGTCCTCCTCTGTACTGGCTGTGGTGGGAGGCATGGGGGGCTCGCGCTGGCTGGATGTCCCCTCAGCCTCGCCTCTGCGGAGGAGCAGCCAGGAGCTGTCGATTGCTCTGCTCCCATGTTCTCTGCAGCCACTCTCATTCTTCTTCTTCAGGGGTCGGTGGCGGGGGCTGCTCAAACACCCCACCTTCCCATGCAGCCTGCATCCGGGGGCCTGTCCTGGATGGGGAGCGGGGGGTCCCTGGGGTGGCTCAGGTGCTCGGGAGAAGTGGAGGCAGCAGGATGACCTCGGGTGGGTGCCTCCCCTCCGGCCTCCGTTCCCTCATCTCTCCACAGGGGCTCACCTGCCTCCCCCAGGGCTCATGGAGGACGTTATGGGGAAGCAAAGGTGGGCTGGCAGGTGGCTGGGATGAGGAGGCATGTTGTCTTAGTCGCCGTGGCTGGCTGCCGAGAGGCGAATTCCCATTGCTCAGCTCCCGCTGTCCGTGGGGTGCTGGGGTCCGGAGGGTCTCTGTTGGTGGTCTTCACAAAGCTACAGTGGATTCTTGTGATACCTCCTGGGATGTGTGTGGGGGCGTGTGTGTGTTTGGGGCTGGCAGTGGGGTCCGGTGGGGCAGGGGGCTGCTGGCTGGTAATCGCTGTTTTTAGAGAGGGGGGTTCATAGGACCCAGAGAGTTCCCTGGGCCCAGATGTCCGTGTCTCTGAA
Organism: Equus asinus; assembly: GCF_041296235.1. Lineage (NCBI taxonomy): Eukaryota > Metazoa > Chordata > Mammalia > Perissodactyla > Equidae > Equus > Equus asinus. The sequence goes on from NC_091799.1 coordinate 13,035,336, forward strand.
ATCCTGGCTTCTTCCCCCTCCCTGGGAATGGTGGATGGGTGGGCTGGGAGCAGCTGAGGCCCGCTTTGTTCCCCTTTCAGGGGGGCCTGTGGGGGCCTCACTGTCCCCACCCCCACCCCATCCCTGGGCCCTGTTATTTATGCTTCCAGGCAATTAGTTCCTGCAGGGAATCCCTGAAGGCTCTGTGGGGGTGAAGAGGTCACTTCCCAGAGAATGGGCCCAGCAGATGGCCCTTGCCCCGCCCCCACCACACCCCAAAGGAGGGCGTGACTTGAGATGAGTGGGAGGCCTGCTGTCCTGGGGCCGTGCCAGGCGGCTGCCCACTGGCTCTTGACTGAGCGGACCTGAGCCCAAGGGACCCCCATTGGGGTCAACAGCCCCCCACACCGGCTGCTGCAGAAGAGAAAGACCGGCCTCGGGGTCAGCTCCTGCCTTGTCCTGCCTGGAATGGAGCATCTGTGTCACCTGGAAGAGAACGTCTGCCCTCTTGGGGTCTGGACAGAAGGGGAGGGTGCCCGAGGGCACTGGCAGCCCCTGAACCTTCCCCTGCATTTTGGAAACCGCCCCCCCTGCTCTGCCAGGGAGCCCCGTGGCCCCAGTAGCTTCTGGCACACCTGCACGAAAGCAGGCTTTTCTGCCTGTGGACTTCATCTGCTCTCCGGGCCAGTGAAACTGGACCCTCTGTTGGTGGATCTGCCAGGTTGTCCTAGAGATGTGTGTTGCCAGCAAAGGAGCGACTTTTTAGCGGGTAGATAATGTGCCTGGTCTGCCCCAGGAGCGAGTGGGCTCCTTCTCGCTTCCCATGGCCTCTCTTGTTTCCTTGTCTCCAGGAGAAGGGATTTGCAGCCACCAGACATGCATGCCTCAAAGACCGCGGCGGAGGGCCCAGGCCTGGAGGGAGAGAGGGCACAGCTGGTGCCTTTAGCTTGGGTTTGAGTCCTGGTTCCAGCTGGGTGACCATGGGCAGGTTGCTTAGCCTCTCTGAGTCTGACTCGCCCCCATGAAGCGGGGTTACCATTGCCCTCTCCTCGGGAGGCGGGGGGCTAGCGGGCGCCCCTCACATGCCGTTCTCCTCAAGACTCCTGCTTTAGGCCAGGACGGGTGCTGGGCTGGCGTGGATTTCAGCCGGAGGTGGGCGGCGGCCTGGCTCCGGGCTGCGGCTCACGCTCCCTCGATCACGCAGGGGCCGCTGCAGACAGTTCCAGGCCTGTTAGGACTCACGACACGGCACCCGCTCCCAGTGTGTCCAGCTGACCGGCGCTTCACGGTGCTAGGCGAGCATGGCCGGTGTGCAAGTGGGGTGGGGGGCCGCCGAGCCTCCCACGGGGTCCGGGGCGGCGTGGGAAAGGCAGCCCTCTGTGCCGAGGCGGCGAGACCAGGATGCAGGTCGTAGGGTGGGCCTCTCCAGGTTGGAGCCCCAGGCCTTCTGGCCTTGTTAGCGCGGCGACCGTGAGGAAGTGACCCGTCCTTCCTCTGACTCAGTTTTGCTGTCTGTCTAAGGGGGCCATCGCAGTGCCTGCTGAGTAGGTGGGTGGCTTGGGGGTTTAGTGAGGTGGCAAGGGGGTGGGAGGCCCCCAGGCAAGGTGGGTGACAGGGGCCAAATGCCACAGCACGCCGGGCGGCTCGGCGGGGGAGGCCCTCCAGGACCAGCCTGTGCCCCCTGGCTCACCCACACATGCCAGGTGCTCAGAGGGGCTCGGGAGGTCCCCATCTGAGCTCAGTGCCCACCTGGGTGCAGAGGGCTCCTGGGTGCAGGCCCTGCCACCGGCTCCACCTGCGCCCTTTCTGAAGCAGGCCAGAGTGAAGCCCTGACCTCACGCCAGGCCCACCCCCACGGGGCCTTGGGGAGGCAGGGCCTTTGCCCCTCGGGGCAGAGTGTCCCAAGGAGCTGTGTGGTGGGCTCTGCCCATCAGAGACCCTGGCGTGGCTGGTTGCCTGGGAGGGGATAGGTCGGAGGGGGTGCCCTTCCTGTAGGGGTCACTGTGCCCTTGTGGACTCGGGTGAAGGGCCGGGCCAGCTGCTCAGCTGGCAGGGAGGAGCGAAGGTACTCGCGCCACGTGCGATGGACTCAGCCACCTGGCCGCTGTGCTGGCCTGACAAGAGTTCTGAAGAGCCGATCATTGGTTCTGTGGGCCCCTCTTCGCGGTTTGGTGTGGAGCTGAGACCCTCTGTGTGTCGGGCAGGAGTGGCTCTTGTCACTGACGCCGAGGGCTGCTCGTGTGCCGAGCACCTCGCTCGTCTCTCGTTGAATCCCCCGCCTGGCGGTGCTGAGCGGATGCCGGTTCCATCTGTACCTCGGGCCCCCGGAGCTGGCCCGGCCTCTCCCCGGGGCCCTTGGGCAGCACTTTCCTCCGTCCGCAAGGCCGATGAGAAGCAACCGTGTGGGTCTCAGCGGCAGCCTTGGGGTTGATCCCCCTGCGCGTCCCTGCCGGGCTCACCCCGTGGGCCGTGTCACGGGCGCTGTTGTTGGGCTGGGGGCTGCGGTGTGTAGCGGGAGCTCGCCGTGGGGACCTGGAGGCCGGGGAGCCTGGGCATGGCCGGGGGAGGCGTCCAGTTGCTGGCCACACATATGGCTAGGAGCGTAGAGGGGGTCAGGGTGACAGGGAGCAGAGTGGAGGTCGACCAGGAGGCCTGGGGGTAGGCTTTCTGGCTCCCAGCCTAGACTTTGGAGGGGCCCGCCTGGGGGTGTAGACAGCTGTGCCCAGAGGCCACTGCCTCGGCCTCACCCCACCCCCATGAGGTCATGAGAGGGGTCCCTGGAAGGGGAGACTCCACATTCCCGATGGTCAGCTAGGCCCAAAATCACTGGGATCTTTCTTTACTGGTTTTTTTTGGGGGGTGAGGTGAGGGGATGCCCCCACCTGCAGGAAGCTCCAGGGCTGCCGGGGGCCCAGGTGTCTGCCTCCCCCGTCGGCCTTCGCTGGTTTCTCAGCTGCATCCAGGCCTCCCGGGGCGGCCGACTCAGCGCTGGGCCTCTCGGGGCCTTCCCGCCCCCGCCTTGTGCAGATGAGCCTGCTGTGTGCTGATGTGAGATTTATGACTGAGGTTGCATCTGTGGTCCAGCGGGGCCGTCAGAGAACTGCGGTGTAAAGCTTTGAACACCCGAGTTCGGTTGTCAGGGATGGGCCCCCCAGCGGATGCTGGACCGGGAGTCCGTGGGTCCTTCTGGCCCAGAGAGAAGTGGTGACCGTCGCGCTGCGCTGCGAGAGGGCGGGGCTGCGTGGAGTGTGTTTGCTCCTCCACCCTGGGGCTCTGGAGCATCCCGGGCCGGTTGCACTCATGGAAGCTGTTCATTCTGGAGCTGTCAGATGGCTGTGGGGGGAGACATGGGGCAATGTCACTTGTCCCTCGGGGCCATGCCTCGGGGGGAGGGCCTCCCCGGGGTCACGTCTCCCCTGCACCCTCACTACGTGGCCCCTGGGCACGGTGTGTACAGTGTGAATGGCGATCGTACCTCCTTGTGGTGTTCGATTGAATAAGACACCCGAGGAGCGCACAGTGGGCTCGCAGGAAGCGTTGCTGTCGTTGTGCTGCTGGGGAGCTGGTGCTTTCTGATCAAGACTTGTTTTGGAATTAAAGGGCTCTGAGAAACCCAGGTCGCTGGGCTGCGGGTGCTCATCAATGTGACAGGGACGCTGAACACACAGGCCTTGAAATCACAGGGGAGAAGCAGCTGGCCGGTGGCCCGGCAGGTGGCTGCTGGGGCTGGCGTTCCCCACGGCCGGCCGCCCCGAGCCACCTGGGCTCACGGGTTTGGAAGAATCACAGGGCTCTGGAGCAAACGAAGCTGCCTTCAGAAAAGGTTCACATGTCTCGATGAATGTGGATTGTGCCTTCCAAGCCACTGGAGAGAAACGTCCAGAAGGGCCTGAATGGTCCTGACTCTGCCTGTCATCGCGGGTGTCTCGGGTGGAGTTGATGGACCTGAAGTGGACGAGGCCCTTCCAGAAGAAGCGGTCCCTCGACCTGTGGGGACGAGGATGCACATCGTGGCCAGCCCTGACCGCCTCCCGCGTGGTCTCCCTCGTGCCCTTTCCGGCTGGACTGGGAGGTGAGGCTGGGTGCAGACCTGGGGCTGGGCTGAGGGGTCCCTGAGCCACCCACCTGCCCAGTCTCTGGATGTCTCCTTCTGCTGGATCCCAGATCCTCACTGAGCATTGACTTCATCGGAAGGCCCAGAGCTGTGTTTTTGCATGAATAAAGCTAATTAAATGCCTTTGGAATTTCCAGATTTAAAGCTGGAGATATTTGGGTTTCCTTTTATATAAACTTCTTCTCAGGTAGCCCACACACAGAGAAAGGCGAGAGACAGACGTGGCCAGCATCCATCGAGCGCCCGGGAGTGCCCCCCCCCGTCCCCCACCGCCGAGCGGTCTGTTGCCTCCCTAATCAGTTGAGAATGTGGTGGGACCCAGGCAGGGCGTGGGCTGCCTCTGATGAGGACCCCAGGAATAGAAGGATGAATGACTTTTGAGGGGTCCCTCGGAGCGGGCCCAGGTAGGGCGGGAGGCAGGTGAGAGCTCTCCTGGTGGAGGGAACGGCCGCAGCACGGGTGCTGGGGAGCACGTGGGGCATAGTCAATGCTTGTGCTCGCTGGTGTGCTTCCTGACCTCGCACTGGCGGCTTTGGCACGTGTGTTTATGCGTGCATGCGTGTGTGTGTTTGGTTTTATTTTTTTTTGGTGCTAGTCTCCCCAAAGCTTGCTATTCATTTCAAATTCCTTCTCCTTGGCCACAAGAGCTGCTAGAATTAGTCTAAGCAAAGTTGTTGGTCATCTGTGGGCCTCGGTGACAGTTTTGGGGTGTACTTGGCCTCCAGAGTGGCACAGGACCTCTGGTCTGATCACCTGTGCCGTGCCAACACCACCTTATTGCACACCTCCTGTGACGGGGCGCTCACTACCCCGGGTTGCGGCCTGTCTGCCTGGGGGCCTGCTTCACCTGAACCCAAACCCACCTCCAGCTCAGCCGCCGCCTGCCCTGGTTCCGGGCGGTATGCCCCTGAGCAGAGCACCGCATCGTTCCGACGTGTTCCTGTTAATTTTTAAGTGCCTGAGCTGCGACAGCAGGTCAGCAGCTGGCTCTGTGCTCCCTCCAGCTGACTCTGCTGCCTTCCCCTCCCGCTCCGTTGCTCACACCCTTCAGCGCCACACCTTACCTCCCGCAGCTGGGCAGCTGTGTGCCGTCTCCTTGGAGGCTGTCTCCGAGTCTTGCCAGCCACCAACTTTGTGCAGAGAGAGCGTGGTTATCAATTACCAGGACTCTTTCTGAATCGTTGCTGGTGCGTGAAATGAACAAATGATAGAGGGTCCATCTGTTTGAGGAGTGGGGTGTGGGCACATCAAGGCTTTTGCAGGCTTGGGGACCGTCGCTCCCTGTGACTCAGGAGGAAGGATCCAGAGAGAGCAGAGCGGGGCGGGGCAGGGGCGCAGGGGTGGAGCTGCGGGAGGTTGTTTGGGGGAAGGAGGTCGTTGTGGGGTCAGGCCCAGCACGGGGTGGATGTGGGACCCCTCGCAAACCCAAGATGCCAGGGGCCTCCAGGAAAAGCCGAATCGATGCCCCGGGTCATTGTGATGCGCCTTTGCCATCTCGTTCCCAGAGAAGTGGTCCTTGTCCTTCTGGGCCACCCAGCTGTCGCCTGCTTGGGGAGCCCTGCCTCGGCGGCTGGCTGCCCTCTGTTGCAGGGGGTCCCAGGGCCCCCGAGTGTCACCTTAAGCATTCTAATCCCCGAGCATTCAGGCGCCCGTCTGCTCCAAGGGGCCGAGTGCCCTAAGCCTGGGCCAGTGTTTGTGACCTTCAACCTTGTGTCAATGTCATGAGGCCGCCACAAAGGACCACAACCAGGGTCTTAAAACAAGATACGTTCGTTCTCTCCCCGTTCTGGAGGCCGGCAGTCCGAGGTCCAGGTGTCGCTGGACCGAGCTCCCTCTGGAGGCGCCAGGGAGGGTCCTTCCTGCCTCTCCAGCTCCTGGCAGCTCCAGGTGCTCTTGGCCTGGGACCATGTCCCTGCCCTCTCAGCCTGCGTCCTCGCATGGTTTCTCTCCTCTCCCTGTGTCCCGGTGTCTCTCCTCTTCTTATGGGGACACCGTCACATTGGATTAAGGGCCCACCCTGCTCCCCTGTGACCTCATCTTAGCTAATCACACCTGTAGCAGCCATTTCTCCAGGTAAGGTCCCGTTCTGAGGTTCTGGGAAGGACGTGCGTTTTGGGGAACCCTCAAAGCCAGTTCAGGCCTCAGTCGCCTGTGACAGCAGCATGTTCAGGTGGCCTGTCCCCTGTTCCAGGCACTGGCAGGGCCGCTCCTTGGGGGCTGCACAGAGCGAGCAGCCAGGGTCTTTGCCCTTGGGGAGCCGCACCCTTGGGCTGAGTGAGGGGGTGCAGGGTGGATGAGGTGCCGGAGGCTGGCCTTGCCCCCAATACCTCTCCTGTGCCGCGTCCTGTTCCTCCCTTGTGAACTTTCTTGCTTTCCCATGACCTCCGAGGTGATGTCCAAGCCCCTTGGCTAGTCCTGTGTGGTTGAAGCCTGGCCACATCTCCTCCCCCTGCTACCCCCACCTCATGCCCATCAAGGGGCTGGGTGAGGATCAGAGTGCATAGCGCAAGAGTGCAGACAACAGAGAGTGGTGGGGACTGTGGCAAAGGGAAGGCAAACAACTCGGGCTTGTTTGTGTCCAGAGGAGGCATGGCCTATCTGGGCAGAGAGGGAAGGGGCAGCCAGGCTGGGGACCTGGGTGGGGAGGACTCAGGTCTGTTTGTTGGAGGCATCTTACATCTGCAAATGTCCCTGGAGAGGCCTTTCACCTCCATCTTATCCAGAATAGCCCCACCCTCTCGGCTTTCTACTTCTTCACTTCCTTCTTTGCATGGTTCATGGTCTGGAATCCACGTGTTCATTTCCTTGTTTCTGTTTATTTAGTCTGCATCTTGCCCTGGAATCTCTGAGGGCATGGGCTGGGCCTGTCTGTTTACTGTGTACCTCCGTGCCCAGCCCGGGGCCTGCCACATAGGTGTCAGGATGACCGCCTCTCCCCTTCCTTGTTCCGTGCATTATATCTCTCATGATGCATCCCAAAAAGTAGGAATCAGTTGAGAATAGGTTGAAATCTTGATGCTCTCCCTAGCAACCCCAGATGCTCTCTGGGCACTTGCTGAGTACCAGATGTGGCATAGTGACCTGGGTCTGGTGCTGTGTGAGGGTGCAGGGCCTGCTTGGCACATCGTGGGTGCTCAGCAGGTGCTGGCTGCGGACCAGCCTGGCCTTCTCCCCAGTGTGCTGTGATGGCAGCGGAGGCGGGGAGGAAGTGCGTCGTCAGAATCAGTGCAGAGGGTGGAATCGCTTTTGACAAGACATTAAATAATTAAGTCCGGTCTGCGATGAAAATATAGAATATTAAATTAGACATTTTGGTGTCAGGTGCATTAGGGAGCCCCTCGAAATTGCCGGTGGCTTCCAGGCCCCCCTCGAGAGCTGCTGGGACTCCGGTGGGTTCTGCTGGGCTGTTGACAGGCTCACCTGGCTGGGCTCCCCTTCCTGTGCTCCCAGCTGCAGGCTGGGGAGCACGGGACACCGTTCCAGGGCCCAGGCCCTGTGGTCCCTTGTCTGCACCAGCAGGGAAAGCTGTTTAAGGAGAAATTGGAGAGTCCTTAGGAGGCTTCAGCTGTGACTCTAATCAGAGCCCGGCAGAGAACTGTGTCCCCCCCAGACTGTCCGTGTGCCCCGGTGGTAGTTCCTGGAACTACTGAGCCAGGCGGGTGCTTTTCCTCACTCCTGCGGGGGAGCTCCCTTCTCCTCCGGAGAAACCCTGTGGACACAGGACAACCCAAAACGCATCCAGAAGAGCCTTGTCCCAAGTCGGCCCTGGTGCCCAGCCAGGGGGACACGCCGAGCCCCTGGAAGTGGGATGTAGTGGGGTGCAGGGAGCTGCAGCGGGTTCTTCCTTGGCCCGTCTCCCCCGGCAGCGTCGCTCGGCTTTCTCCTGCATCTCAGGCGTGCTCTCTCCCTGAGGTCGTGGAGAAGCTGTTTTGGGCAAAATGCGTCTTTGAACCTGACCCTTAGGGAGGAAAAAGCCACAAAATGACTGGCGTGGAAGGGCCTCGGTGGGCCAGGATTAAGCAGGGGCCGATTGGCACCATTTTTCTCAGAAGCAGCCTGAGCCTGGTCTGCGGCTGTTTCCCATCTGTTTCCACAGTCACAGTGTGCAGGGGAGGAGAACCAGGCTAGACTGTTCCTGCCGAGGGCCAGCTCTGCACAGATGGGTGTGCAGACGTGGGATTCCGGGGCTGGCACTGCTTCAGAAAGGAGAGCAGTTTTCAGCCGAACACGCATGCCCTGGGGCCGCCTCCTGAGGCCACCCAGCGGGAAGGTCACTCTCACTTGTCCTGAGGCTCCTGTGCATGTGCTGGCACACTGCCACCTGCTAGCCCTTCACTCCGCTGATGCTTTTTCATCCCCCAGGTCTCGGGTGGAGTGGCACCTCCTCCAGGAAGCCTTCTCTGATATACCCCTCACCCCCTGTGCAGTTAGGTGCGAGCTGGTGCTCCTGTCCTGAGGGCCAGTCCATCCTTTGCCCTGTAGCCCTGAGCTCACAGTCTTGGGTCCCACGAGCTCTGGCAGCCGCCTTTGGCCTCTCGTCCCTGGCTCAGGGCTTGGTACAGAGCAGCTGCTCGCTGCATGCTCTTGAACACATAGGTGCAAGAAACCCTCAGTGGGCACCATCGTCCCCGTGTTACAGAGGAGGGCCTTGGACCCCCAAAAACTTAGGGCCTTGCTGAGTCTGAGGGGACAGTCTGCAGCTGGATACAAAGCCGGGTTTAGTGGTGCCAGGCCTGGCACTCTACCCCACCCCGCGGACGGCCATACCACAGGCACCCTGAGATGCGTCCCGCCCCCAGGGAGTCAACCTCTGAATTCCTCGACCTCCGTGGTCCCTCCGACTCTCGAATGTGCAACCCGTCTCTGGGGAAAGTGTCTCTGTTACCAGGGGGTGCGATGTGTGAGCCAGGAAGGTGTCTGCTCCATATCCCGTGATCGGACGTGTCCTCGGACCCCCGCCCACCTGCCCCCTCCCCCTGAGGCTCTGCTGATCTGTTTGGAAACGCCCCGGCCGGGAGGGGGACCCCTGATGTGGGCAGTGGGCAGGGGCTGCTGCCTGGGGTCTCCCTGAGATGTGGCTTCCTGGAAGTTGTGCTGGGGCCGGTGGGGGTGAGGTCTCCAGGGGTTGCTGCTCCGGGGCTGTTCTGGTCACTCGGGCTGCTCCAGCGAAAATGCCAGAGACGAGGCAGCTGAGACACGGAAATTTATCCCTCGCAACTCTGCAGGCTGGAAGTCTGAGGTCAGGGTGCCCGGGAGGTCGGTGGGAGCTGTCCTGCTGGTGTGCAGACGGCCGCCTTCCCGTGTCCTCATGTGGCGGCGGGAGAGAGACAGAGAGAGAGAGAGCATATCTCTATCGTCTCTTCTTCTAAGGGCACTGATCCTGTTCCTGAGGCTCCACCCTTGTGACCTCATCACCTCCCAGGGCCCCACCTCCAGACACCCTCCATGGGGGTTGGGCCTTCAACATGTGAACCTCAGGGGGACTCAAACACTCCGTCCAAAGCAGTGTGAGTCTCTGTCCAGTGACAGGCAACCACAGGGTCTCGGTCGGGGACATGGGGGGCCTGCTCACAGCGGAGGGACATAAACCACGACTATGATTTGGGCCATGAAACCGTGGCCAAGAGCCGTCCCCTGCAGCCACGTGGGTGTGTGTCGCCCCCCTTTTTCAGCCGAGGACACTGAGGCCCAGCTGCACTCGCACTGGCTTCCCGGCTGGGCACGGACCAGACCTTCATGTCGGCCTCGGAACAGCCCTTCTCGTGCGCAGCCGTGCCCAGTTTTTCCAGGAACACACGCCCGACCATGAATGTGCTCCCGACTGTGAATGTGCTGGGATTTGCAGTCCGTCCTGTCATCTGTGTGGCCACCCCGGCCATCCACGGGCAGGCCTTTCGTTGTCCCCGGTCCCGCCCGAGGCTGCTCCCCGACCTGCGGGATATCAGCGCAGGGATGTGCCCACCTGGGCGCTGCTTGGGGCGTCCTGACAAAGGAGCCGAGCCCCTCCCTGTGCCAAGAGAGCCACTCCTGGCTTGGCCTGCTGTCCAGGTGGCCCACGCCCTCCTTTGCCATCGGACGGGCCAGGGAGCAAACACCTTGGATGGGGGTGCGGGTGCCACGTGCTTCTGAGGCTCCCTCGGCTCCGGCCTCAGCCCAGCGGCCTCAACCCAGCGCCCCGCTGGCTGGGAGCAGGGAGCCAGCGGGAGCTGATCCGGTAGTGGAGAGAGTCTCCTCGTCGGTGCCCCCGGCTCTGCTCACACTTAATAACCGAGTGACTGAGTCATCACTCCGAGATAAGCGCGCATATCGAAAAATTATTGCAGTGGTGTAAGAGACAATTTTTGTTCCCCTTCCCGTTAAAATGGTCATTAATCAGGCAGGGCAATGAAGCAGCTCTGAAACCCATCGACCCTCTCCAGGTAATGGCTGCTGTCACGTCTCCCCCATTAACAAGCGGGGAGTTGACGGATGGTGAAGGCCTGGAACCTGGAGCGGATGAAAGCCAGAAGTGCCATGGGCGGGAGATTCGAGGGTGTGGCTCGGCCAGGAGGCTGGGGTGGTTCTTCTGGATGCTTCGCCTATAAGGGCTCCAGGAGCTAATCAGACCTTCCAGGTTCTTACCGCTCTGTGTGCAGGTGATCAGTAGTTTCTTTGTCTGACAAGGGGCACAGTAACACTGATCCCGTTGGGTGGTGGGGCATTCAATAAGGCAGTGGGCTAACTTCGGAGCCCAGCGCCAGGCTCACGGTCAGGGCTCGGGACTTATGGTCAGGACTCAGGCTTGTGGTCAGGACTCGGGCTCACAGTCAGGGCTCAGGGCTCAGGCTCATGGTCAAGGCTCAGGGCTCAGGCTCATGGTCAGGGCTCAGGGCTCAGGGGCTCAGGCTCACGGTAAGGGCTCAGGGCTCAGGCTCATGGTCAGGGCTCAGGGCTCAGGCTCACTTGTTCAAGGAGGTTCCTGGTGGGTGTGATGCTGGGTGCTGCTTGGGGCTCCACTCAGCGGGCTCGCCAGGTTGGCCAGTGAAATGGGTGTGAGTGCCCCGGGCATGTGGGTCCCAGCCTCCAGGGTCTGTGGCTTGGCATCCTTTGGGATTTGGCGCCAAGGACTGCCGCCATCCCAGCCCCACTTCTGGGTACCCTGAGGAGGGAGACGGGGAAAACAGAATCCACTCCCTATTTCTGGCAACGTTTTAGTCTAGGGAGGGAAGCATTTCACTGCTCGGTGAAAATGCAGAAGTGCCTGGGGAAGGACTCAGGCTCAGACAGACTGGCCTCGGTCCTGGAGCTGCCTCTTTGGGTCGGGTCCCTGGGAAGTGAGATCACCCGTTGGGGCCTCAGTTTACTCGTCTGGAAAGTGGGATGATGGTCACGACCCCACACAGTCGTGGTGGGGCCACACCACACGTGCCGAGGCAGGAACCAAGGTACCAGGCAGAGGCCAGCGTGGGCAGGCCGGCGGGGGCACAGAGACCCACTTGGGAGCAGCAGGCTGTGTAGACACCTGCTTTCCTGCCCCTTGGTTCAGTCTCAGCTCCCAGGAAGAAAGGAGGGAAAAGTGTGGGTGGGGCCTTTCAGAGAGGGCGAGGTTCCCCCGTGGGACTGGGGCTGCCCCTCCCCTCAGGCCCAGGCAGGCCGCCAGGTGCTGCCTTGGGATTCTTGTACCTCTGGGGCAGTGACTCACGCTGCTGTGCCGCAGACCCGCGTCTGGGTTTGTGGCCTCGCCTGGGATCAAAGGGGAGCCGAGCCGCTGCATGTGTGCAGGCCCCTTTGTGATGCCTCTGCAGCTTGACGCACCCTGTCCCCACGGGGAGGGGTGCCGGGTCTGTGCGCCCTCCTGCAGCCTTGGCGAGGTGGCCTGCCGTGTCCCGGGGAGGAGGGAGGGAGCATTCGCAGACGGTGAGTAGCCCAGGGCCGGCCCACCCAACCGGCTCCCCAAGGCGCTGTCGTGGTTGGATGGGTGTCCTGGTCTCCGGGAACTGCAGGCTCCACTTCGCAGCCCTCCTCTTGACTCCTGGGGGGAGGGGGGGGTGGGCTGTGCTCCAGGGCAGAAGAGCCGGCCTGTCTGGGCCGGGGCCGGTGGACGAGCTGGGTCCGCCTCGGCTCGCCCCTTGTCAGCCATGAAGCCCCAGCCTCACTTCCTCCTCCGTGAGATGGGAAGAGCGACAGAGTGTCTCGTGGGGGTTTTTAGGGAACAAAATGAAATAGAGCTGGTAAGGATTTGGCAGGCGGGAGGCCTAGACAAATGTTAGCTGGACTTAAGAAGCCCTGTCAGACAGCAGGCCTTGAACTCCAGACAGCATCCTGACTCCGGGCTGCTTCTGCCTGGAAGGTCCTGGGTGGCCTTCGCCAATCGCTTACATCTTCCTAGCTAGGTTTTGGGTTTCCCTTCTGCAAATTGAAGAATTTGGACCAGCTAAGCTCCTTCCACTGAGGCTGTTAAATTTCCCTGACCGATTCCTGCAGACCTTCCTGGTTGGGAACAGCTAAAGTTCAGGTTTTCGTCTGGTAACGAGATGTGGCAATGCAGCATTTGTCTTGTTGTCACGGATCAAGGACAGTAGACAGTCAGTGCTCAGAGGGACTTGAGACCAGCTGGTTCAGGCACATCCCAGGTGGACATGGCTTTCTTCTCGCATGCCAGATCTTTTCCAGAGGCAGAGGCTGCCCAGCGTGCCGTGTAGAAAAAGCTCCAGAGGGTGCCTCTGGCTTTAGCAGGAAAGAGCGCTGTGATCGATTAACGATGCCTGCCATGAGCACAGCAATGGAGTCTGGTGGCATGTGTGCAGTGCTCTTGCTGATTCTGATGTAATGTTGTTCCCTGTTCTGCAGATAGGCAAACTGAGGCTCAGAGAGAAGTGGCTTAGATGTCCAGTGGCAGGTTTAGGACTTGAGTCCAGGTCTCCAGCATTTCGTCCTAGTTTGTGCCTTGTTGCTGTGTTCCTCCTAATTGCAAGTTAATAAAAATAGCTTCTGTAACGTGGTTGGCACGGAGTAGACATTTAATAAATGCATCCAGTTAGGGTCATGCATTCATCTTTCCCTGCCGTCTGCCTCCTTCCATGAGCCACAGACTCTGCCTATGAAGAGGCCTCTGGAACCCCAAGTTTGGAGTGGCTTCCCAGAGAGGACTGTGCTGCCCCGGGCGCCCCATCGGAACCCGACTCCTCACCATTCCCCGAGGACACCTGGGCCAGCTTTCCCTTCCAGCCTTTTCTGTCCTGGTTCCCAGGGTGTGTGAAGCGACCGAGTCTGAGGTTTCCCCACCACATGTCCTGCGGTGCTCCTGGTCCAGGCTTCCTTCTCCTCTGAGGCCTCGGGGGCTGGGCTCAGACACAGCCCGGCTCCGTCACTCGCCCGCCGGCTCGGGCACTGGGGAAGGGATGGTGCTTGGGAGCGAGGGCCGCTGCTCAGCCCTCCTCTTCCAGCATGCCACACCGTGTCAAGGAGGAGGGGAAGTTAAATCTCAGCCTGCTGCCCACTGCAGCCTCAGAGACACAGAGAACATGGTGAGGGTGATGGAGGCCGGCCCCCTGCCCCTGCCTGTCTCGCCTCCTGGGCTCAGTGTAGTGATCAGCTGGGTCTCGGAGGCCCTGGGCCATGTACAGTCTGCCTCCCCCTGTCCCTGGCCCTGGTCAGAGTCTGGTTCACAGCTGTGACGTCCCTGGGGCTCCGCAGGCCCTTTGAGTATGCCCTGTGCACTGTGGTCCGGGGCTCCCGGTCGTGATTGGAGCCGGGGAAACTCCAGACCTGAGGCCCAGCCTTTCATTTCAGTGGGAGAGCGAGGCCCGAGGGGTGGGGCAGACACTCAGAGGAAGGGTGGAGTGGGAGCAGAGCCAGGGCCCAGCCTGCCTCGGTCCCTGAGCCACCCCGCCCTAGGTGAGGAGGGGCCAGGGCTGTCTCCTGGCCCTGGGGAGGTGGCTGGGACAGACGCTCAGGGTCCTTGCTTTTGTATGGCCTCCCTACGTGGTTAGGAGCTGGGCTCACGCATAGTCCCCTCCCCCGGCAGAGACCTCTGTCACATCACGGTCCTCTGAGCTTCAGTTTGCTTACTCTGCAAATCAGGGCAGTGCTGACCCCGTGGTGGGTGGCCGTGGAGACAGAGGGACCCACGTGCAGAGGGAGTTGAGGGTGTGTTAGGTGGTGAGGCTCCACTCCAGGAGGTGCTTGGTGGCAGAGGGGTGTGAGGCCACTGTCAGGGGTCTGTCTTTATCAGGAGGGTTCAGGCTGAGAGATCCCTCTGCATTGGCATCCGTCCATCCACCCGTCCATCCACCCATCCATCCATCTGTGCACCCGTCCATCCATCCATCCATCCGTCCATCCATCCATCCGTCTACTCATCCATCCACCCATCCATCCATCCATCCATCCATCCGTCCACTCATCCATCCATCCATCCATCCATCCGTCTACTCATCCATCCACCCATCCATCCATCCATCCATCCATCTACCCATCCACCCATCCACCCATCTACCCATTCATCCATCCATCCATCCACCCACCCACCTGTCTATCTGTCCACCCATCCACTGACATATCCACCCACCCATCCACCCACCCACCCATCCATCCATCCATCCATTCATTCATCCATCCTACAGAGCACAAGGTGTGGAGATTCGGGCTGCTGGTCCCCGAGGCTCAGGGTAGTCTCTCTCCCTTGCATTTGAGGGTCTTACTCTGGACCCAATGAGACTGAGGATGCGCAGCTTGATTTGGGCATCGTTTCACATTGCACCTAAAGCTCATTTCAGGGGCAGGAAAGAGGACTGGGCCCATTCTGAGATATCCACAGACTTCTTTTTTATCCCGTCTTTTTTTTTCATCCTAAGTCGTTTTGAGCTCTGACCCTCTTTCTGAGGATTACCAGATCCTCGTTCCATGCACTCCCCTCCGAAGTTGCTGCCGGTCACCCGGCTCTGGCGAGCCACATTTTTCATTCTGCGCTTGGCTGTCTTGGGGCCCGGGGTTCAACTCAACCCGTGTCCTGCGTCCTCTTGGCTCGTCTGGTACCGTGTGCAGATGCTGCAGCCAAGTGGCCGGGCTTCTCCCGCTTGCTTTTTTCCTGGCGTTCTCCCGGTGCAGAGGTTGAATTCACAACTCTGGTTGCACGTGCTTCATGATTAATCCCTCCTCTTTGGTCACTTGTCATTCTGAAGGCGACAGCACCAAGTTTTTTCTGACCTTGCTCTCTGTGTGAAAAGAGGAAAAACAGGACAATGTGGGGCCACGCTGGAGGAAGCAGTTTATAATGATCTGCTTCTCAATATGCAGCTGTGTGAGCTGTAGATTTCCCAGGCAGATAGGGGAGTTTTTGGGGCGACGTATTTAAATGAGTTTGCTAATCTTGCCATTTGGCTCCGTGTAGCTGCGTGGGTTTCCAGATGCATGGTAATGGCTGATCAGGAAGGTCTGTGGCCTTGGCCTGTCTGTGCGGTTCCTGCTTACTGACTCCTGATGACTGAGGGAGAGTTGGGGGCCAGGAAGCCTCCTGATCTGTACAGCTTTGCGAGCAACCAGGGTTGATGGGACCTGCGCGTTTACGGGTTGTTGCCCACCTCGTCGCCAGCACACGGAAGCCCCGATCCCTTTTAGAGGCCAACTCGTATCGGTCTTTGTTGTTGTGCTGGATCGTTTCTGTCTGTGCTTCCGTTCAGGATCGAGTGGCCGTGGAAGAGTGAGGTAGGTGCTGCGATCACAGCAGAGCTGCTGTAGCAGGCACATCGGAGCTGTGACGGCTTAAAAGGGAGACGGAACAGTTCAGGGAGGTTCCGGGTGAGCCGAACGTGTGTGTGTGTGAGGCTCTGCTCCATGCAGACCTTCAGGGACCCAAGCTGATGGCTTTGTGACCTTTAACATGAAGCTTTTGAGGTCACCTCAGAAACAGGGAGGTTTCATGAGCCGGGCGTGCAAGTGGCCCACTTGATGTCTGCTCCCATCCATTGGGTGGACCTCAGTCCCTAAAGGAGAGGTTGAAAAATGTTGTCCAGCCAGGCCCAGAAGAGGGGGGACAGGGTTTTGTGGCCAGCTGCAGGCGCCTGTGTGGTGGGGTGGTGCAGCGAATAGAAACAGGCTTGAGCCACGCAGACCTGGCTCCCGTTCTTAAGTCAGCCACTTATTGCTGGGTGACCTGGGGCAAGGTCCTTATTCTCTGTAGTCCCCAGGGTCTGCATCTAATAACTGGAGAGCTGGGGGAGGGAACAGTATGGGCGGGAATAATGTTTGTGTCATGCTAATCTTGGTGTGTAGCACAGAGTGAGTGCTCAATAAAGGGGGCTCATGTTCTGATCCTTGTGGCGTGGGGACTGTGAGGCAGGTTCTCATTGGAACCTTTGCTCCTGATTCTGTCTGTCCATCTACCCATCCACCCATTTATTCATCCATCCATCTGTCCACCCATCTGTTCATCTGTCCATCTATCCATCCATCCACCCATCTGTCCATCCACCCATCCATCCATCCATCCATCCAGTCATCCATCCACCTACCCACCCATTTGTCCATCCATCCACCCATCTGTTCATCTGTGCATCCACCCATCTGTCCGTCCATCCATCCATCCACCCATCCATCCATCCATCCATCCATCCACCCATCCATCCATCCATCCAGTCATCCATCCACCTACGCACCCATTTGTCCATCTATCCACCCATCTGTTCATCTGTCCATCTGTCCATCCATCCACCGATCTGTCCATCCACCCATCCATCCACCCATCCATCCATCCATCCAGTCATCCATCCACCTACGCACCCATTTGTCCATCTATCCACCCATCTGTTCATCTGTCCATCTGTCCATCCATCCACCGATCTGTCCATCCACCCATCCATCCATCCATCCATCCATCCAGTCATCCATCCACCTACCCACCCATTTGTCCATCTATCCACCCACCATCCACCCATCCATCCATCCATCTATCCACCCATCTGTTCATCAGTCCATCTGTGCATCCACCCATCTGTCCATCCATCCATCCATCCAGTCATCCATCCACCTACCCACCCATTTGTCCATCTATCCACCCACCATCCACCCATCCATCCATCCATCTATCCACCCATCTGTTCATCAGTCCATCTGTGCATCCACCCATCTGTCCATCCATCCATCCATCCAGTCATCCATCCACCTACCCACCCATTTGTCCACCATCCACCCACCATCCACCCACCTATCTGTCCAACCAACCATGCAACCATCCACCCACACATATACTCAGACATTGTTTGAGCATTCTTAAAGCCACTCTGTGACTTAAGTGCATCCTATAAACTCTGAGCTGCAGCTTTTCTTAACTGTGAAATGTGAAGAGGCAGCTCAGAGCCTGGTTGTGAAGGTCAGGTGTGATGCCAGCCCCAGAAGAGCTTGGACAAAGCTGGATGTGGCCCATAAAGGGCGCCATTTGTCTGGGATTCCTGAGGTGAGCCAGAGTGCCAATGGGCGTCCTCAGCAGAAGGCACAGCCAACCAGGGTGTGTTCTTGTGGACGTGGCGTCCACGTGGCGCCTCTGGACCATGACCTCTACCCACCCTGTTGGGGAAGGGGGGAGTGTGGAGGCTGAAAGACATTTTGCCATGGACGCCCCCCCGCCAGGATGCAATGGGGGTGGTGACAGAAAGTCCTCCTCTCAGAGCCACCGCTGACTGTATGAGCTTGAGCCAGTCCCCGAGTCACCAGGCCTGTAAAATGGGGGAGCAGTCTCAGGCCAGCTCATCTCGTGGGAGGGACCCTCCTGGGGCTGTTGGCGATCTGAGAGAGCGTCTGTGGAGGGACAAAGTGTCCCTGTACCTGATTCACACTCTGTTACATCCTCATCACGAGGCATAGTGCCTGTGCTTAGTAGGGCGCATTAAACATTTGATGAGTAAGTCAGAGAAGCTTAAATCATTCATCTCCTCTACACTGAAACAAGTTTCATGAAACTAAACTTAATTTACTGCTCTTCTCCCGTATTTTCTGTCCTGTCCTAGCCCATCTCATACCTTGCCACCCCTTCCCATCAAATCCTACTTCTTTAAGAAAGTGCTGTTAGGAGGCTTCAGCTGAGTTTATGCCCGTGGGTCAGCACTTGCCGTGTGCAAACCCCTGCTCCTGGGGAGGGAGGAGCTGAGTCGTCACCTGAGTCTCACCCTCGAGGGCAGGAGGTTGGCTGACGTGGCTGGGCCTCCTGCGACTGAGGCCCTGAGCGCAGGAGGGCTGGACAAACCCCACAAGCCCAGAGCTTGCCCCACCACCCCGGCTCCCGGTCGTGCCTGCGAGGCAGCCGTTCCGGGCAGCTTTCAGCAGAGGGGCCACAAGACGGCTCCGGAGCTGCCCAGAGGCCTCGGGACACCCTCCCTACCTCCCCAGGGGACCCCCGAGTGACCCTGCTTTTTAAAGTCAAAGGGCTTCTCTCTCCATCTCTTCCTCTGCCTGTGGTCTCGCTCGCTCTGCTTTCCCAGCGTTTGTCCTGATCTCCTCTTTTTGAAGCTGTACAGCCACGTAAGCCTTTAGCCTTGAACCAGGCGCTTTGCTCTGTTGTTCCCTCCAAGCGAGGCGGGGGAAGAGGCCACCCTGACTCACCGCCCGCTCTCCTCACTCCCGTGGTCGTGCAAGCCGTTCGTGAGCACCTGCTGTGGGCCGGGCGCTAAGTCACGTTCTGCTGACGTCCCGTGGGTGACAGTCCTCTTCCCGGTCACAGGGGAGCACGTGGGGCTCGGGGAGGGGGAGCGGTTGGCCCAGGGTGTGGCAGATCTGAACCCAGGACGGTCGGGGCTCGTCCCCTCAGCAGACCCTCTGGCTGCAGCCCAGACCCTCTCCAGTCCCCCACCACCCCACAGCCACCGTGCCTGCTGTGCTGGGGCCCGGACGGGAGGAGCCGCTGGAGCAGGGTCCACACAGCACTGTGCCCGGGGCAGGCTCGGGCGGCAGGGCTGGGACACCCTGATCGCTGGCTCCGTCCAGCATGAGAGGGATGAAGTCCCTCGGAAAGGGGACTGCTGCGGGAACCCTGGAAAGTTTCCGTGGCACAAAGAGGGACTTTGAACGTGGACAAGATGGTCGAGCATGAGGGGATGCTGGTTGCTCTGTCTCGCTCCCGTCTCCTGGTGTCTGTCCCCGCCTCTGGAGTGGGCTGCATCCCAGAGCTCCCCCAATGAGTGTGAGGAAGCTGATCGGCCCCTGGGTCCAGGTGCCTGTCGGCCCCAAGTATAGACCTGGTGGCGAGTCGTGGGGTCAGAGCAGTCTGTGGCTGGGTGGGGACGGAGCCGAGAGCGCACACCTGGTCCAGACCCCAGACCTCGCCCTCCTGCCCTGTCACATCTACCCCTTGTTCCTTCACCAAGTGTTGAAGGAGTCCGAAATATTAAAGGTCATGTCGGGGTGGGGGGCGGACACAGGTGACCAGCACAGACAGCCACTGCTCTAGGGAGCTGGTGGGGCGTGTGGCTCCTCCCAGCAGGACTGGTCCTCCCGGGGGCGCCCCTTTCTCCCGTGTTACTCCTGCGCGGACCCCGGCGCACACACTCCTTGGCTCACCCGGGGCTGAGGATCTGCGGGTGCAGGAGGAGCAGCTCGTGGATCTCGGAGCCCAAGGCCTGAGCTGGTCCCTGTGAAGGGAGGGGGAGGAGCAGGTGTGTGTGTTCATTTCACTCATTAGCCAGGCCTCTGGGGACAAGTGGAGAGAGAAGCTGGGAAAACGTCATCCTTTGACATGTACCTTTCAGAAGCGTTGGCAGGGGCCGTGGGCGGGGGGCTTTTGGTTGTTCCCTGACAGTGACAAGGGGTGAGGCCCCTGGGGAATCCCAGCTGCTCCATCCTGGGGATGGGCAGAGGCACCGTGGGGAGCCCCGGCAGGGGGATGCGCCGGCTCCCTAACCTTTAAGGCGGGGCCACCACTGCCCTCCTCTGACCTCATGGCCATCAGGGGTCCCCCGTCTGCTCCCAGCAGCCCCTGCCCTGGGCCTCGGGTCACTGGAGTGGGGCTCCCCGTGATGGGCCCTGAGATTTCCCTTTCCTGCCCAGATGTCAGCCACGAAGCACGTGGTCGGGTGGAGCGAGGGCTGGGGCGCCTCTGGCAGAGCTGGCACATTTAACCTCATTTAAATAGCCGCCCCTGTCCGGTGTCAGGAACTCAGAGCTGAGCCCCTGACAAACTGCTAGTGACAGATTCCAGCCTGGAGCGAAGCGGCTGCCAGCTCAGGGCTGCGGCTGCCGTGGTCGTAGCGGCTGGAGAAGCCTTCTGTCCTCTGGGACCACGGACACGTGGCCACGTCAGAGACCCGTCTCCTGGCCTTGGTCACTCACCTGTGGTGGCTCCTCTGTGTGGGCTCCGCCTTACAAAGCTCGGCCTTTGCATTAACTTCAGGTGGGCAGACGGGTTTCGTCTCCCAGGCCGATGCTGACCGACCCTGAGTGCTCCGTGCAGACTCTGCGAGGAGGATCCTGAGCCTGAGTCTGAATCAGTGGGGAGGAGTGTGGCAGTCGATTAGCAATGTCTGCCAAGGAAGGCATAGGAGAGGGGTGGCGTGTGTGCCCTACAGTTGCCAAACCCTTCAACCTCTAACGTTTCCAGCCTTCCATCAACTAACTCTAAGGACGTACAGCAATATTGCTTTAATTTTCGTTCTCCCTAAATATTTAGAGCTCTTAAAAGCCAAGAACAACAGTCGAGGCCAAGTTGCTCATTGTTTGTGAAAGGTCCCTTGTAGCACACAAGTGTGGGCGCCCCGGCTGGGCCAGCCACATAATAAGCCAGTTGAGTCTTGTCTGGGGAAACACAGAGGACCCTAGTCATTCCTCGGACTCATAACTTCCATGAGTCCTGGCGTCTGAAATAGAACCGCCTCTCGGAAGGCGGCACACGGCACTCGGCTCATGGGCCCGATCTGCCGTCTCGCCCGGCTAGAAAGGACCCTTCTGTGCGGGTTGCGGTTTTCCCCTCCCTTTTAAAATATCGCTGCTAGAAGGAGAACAGAGTAAAAGGAAATCTGAGGGGTGTGTCCCAGTCGGGGGGTTTTGGGCAAGTGGCCTAGCCTCAGGTTTCCTGTCTCTCAAATGTGCGTGGCAGGACCTGCCTTGTGGGGTGTGAGGATCCACCAGGACGACTGGGCTCAGTTTCTGAGACAGCCGGCACCCCACAGGGGGTGTCTGTGTATTTAGCAAGTGATCATCATGGGTCACGGTCACATTCCTTTTCCCCAGGCACACACAGACGCAATGCACACACTTCAACTTGCATGCACTTTTATGCACATGCATGCACACACAAGCACACATGATCTCAGAATCACGCATGTGCACACACCCACTTGCACACACATGCTCACGCGTGCACACACACAGATGAATGCATGCACACTCACACAATGAGGTCTCAAAGTCTAGGCTGGCATCTCCCTCCTCAGTGCGTGATGTCTGGCACAGCAGCTGTCCCATAAATCCTGTAACGAATTGTGTGAGCAGCTTCCTGTCGTGCCTGTGTGTGTTATCCTCTGTGCTCTGTGGTCCACGGCCTCCCCCTCCCTGCCTCAGTTTCCCCATCGTCATCTGCAGAGCCTCATGCCTGCTTGCTGCCTGTTGTTTTGAAGATCTATGCAATAACTGTGTTGGGGTTTTAAGGCTGGGAGACAAGCGGGTTGTGTGTCTGGAAGAGACTGGCCAGAACACAGGGCTGGACCATGCCCTGGCCTGCTCTGTGACTTTGGGCAAGTCAGTTGACCTCTCTGGCCCTCATTTCCCCATCTCTGAAATGGATCAGCACTACCGTGAACATGAGTTGTTACTAATCATATAACTTCCAGCAGCATGAAAAGAGCACTTTGTGTGGGTGGGTTTTTTTTTTTTTTTTTTGCAAGGAAGATTTGCCCTGAGCTAACATCCAAACACTGGATCCCGGGCCACCAAAGTGGAGTATGCCAAACATAACCACTGCACCACGTGGCCGGCCCTGGAATGAGCACTTTGCAAGCGTGGTCTCCATTAAGACACCCAGCAGCCCTGACAGAGCAGGCCCTTACCTGGGTGAGAATGATGCTCAGCGATCAGTCAGGAGCTGGTGCCAGGGGCAGCAGGGCGGGGACGACAGCCGAGCCCTTCTCCTCTCTGAGGCCCTGTGCCCGTGCGTCAGCCCTCAGCAAATATTCATGCACCAAAACGACACGTTTTGCATGATAAATACAAACTAGGGACCTAGCCTACAAAATCTTATGCTGTGTTTTTTAAAAATTTTTTTATCACGGTAAAATGTGCTTAGTGAACAGTTCTCTCCGTCTACAAAACAGTTCATTACCATTTTATGATGACTTTCTGGTTTCTTGTGAAATTACAGAGCGTCTCTCTCATCTTCCCCCAGGTCATCTCTGCGGTGTCCAGACTCTCTCTGCACAATGTGGCGCAGAACAAAGGGATCAGGTGAGCTTTCTGGGGTGCAAAGTGCGGGCCCTGAGTCTGCCGGCCACCGGCATGCCTTGTCACAGACATGGGAGTTTTAAGCAGATTTCCTCTGCCTGGCTCTTTGTCGTGCATTTTCAGCGTGTTGGCGAGCTGCCTGTTGGTGGTGGCTGGAAGGGGCGGGGAGCCGGGGAGCCTTCCGTCCACACCAGGGAAACCTTGCAAGCCTGTTACTGATGGCTGCAAAATCTCTTTCCATTTACGTAATAAGATCAGCAAATTAATCCTTTCATAGATCGTTCCCACCTAAATACACTCTCCACCCCTCAGAGGCGGGGGCTTTGCCTCGAAGGATGTCGCTGGCATTTATTTGTTGTGTTGGGGCTGGAGCAGGCGGACCTGCCCTCGAGGGGCCTCAGGTCCCTTGGCAGGAGTCTCCGCTCTCGGGTGTAATTCTGCCTGCATCTCAGGGCTCAGCCTCAGGGAATCGGGTGACACCCGAGGTCTGGCTGCGCGTTTCTGACATGTGGATGGGGCACGCGGGAAGGGGGCGGCCCCAAGTGAGAACAGGTCATTGCAGATTCTGACCCATAGAGCAGAGGTCAGGGAGACATCTGAGGAGGGGCCAGGCTCCAGATCCTCCATGGGTGGGGCCGAGCTGCCCTTCCTCGATGTCCCTGGAGGACGTGGGCCAGTGGGGTGGGAATGAGAGGCTGGGGAGGGCAGGAAGAGCCCTGCCTGAGGGCGGAGTGGACGGGTGGGACACCTGGGTGCCAGTGAAACGTGAGGGTGATTGACCGTGGAGGTGGCTTCACCCTGGTGTGCCTGTGGGGCTCGCCGCATGCTTGTAGGCTGGGGTCCCAGGGCCATGGTGCCGGGTGCATCCAGGGCCCAGCTGTTTGCTCAGGTGCAGAGAGTCACCGGAACAGATACAAATGTCGGGGGACCACCGGGACTTCTTTTGCTGTTGGGTTCTCAGAGGACTTAGAAATTCTTTTGAGTTAGGGATTTTGTTTTTTGGTTTTTTTCTGAGGAAGATTAGCCCTGAGCTAACATCTGCTGCCAATCCTCCTCTTTTTGCTGAGGAAGACTGGCCCTGAGCTAACATCCGTGCCCATCTTCCTCCACTTTATATGTGGGACGCCTACGACAGCATGGCTTGACAAGCGGTACGTAGGTCCACACCTGGGATCCAAACCGGCGAACCCAGGGCTGCCAAAGTGGAACGTGTGAACTTAACCACTGTGCCACCGGGCTGTTCCTGGCTTTTTGTTTTTAATGTCAGACGTAGGATAGGCTGTTTAAAAATGTTAAAAATGTTAGACTACATAGTAAGCGCATACAAAAGAATATTTATGACACGTTTAGGGTAGAAAGAATAACAATAAGACAAAACCCCTGTACCCACCGTGCAGCTCATGTTCGTTCTAGAATATTCCTAAGAGCTTTGAGGCCCCCAGTCGCACGGGCTGTTTTCAGTGTAGATTTTGTGAGGTCTGTCATAGGGACGGTTTAAAATGTTTGATTAAAAAAAGTGTCTCGTTTCTGGATACAAAGACAGTCCAGAGACACCTCTGGACATATCTCGGGTTTGGTTCCAGACCACCACAGTAAAGCGAATATCGCAGTAAAGCGAGCCACGTGACGCTTTTGGTTTCCTAGTGCCTGTGAAAGTTATGCTTAGGGGCTGGCCTGGTGGTGTAGTGGTTAAGTTCTTGCACTCTGCTTCAGCAGCCTGGGGTTCTCGGGTTCAGATCCCAGGCGCAGACCCAACACTGCTCATCAAGCCATGCTGTGTCGGCCTTCCGCATAAAATAGGGGAAGATGGGCACAGGTGTTAGCTCAGCGACAATCTTCCTCACCAAAAAAAAAAAGTTATGTTTATACTATACTGTAGTCTATTAAATGTGCAATAGCATTATGTCTAAAAAAACCAATGTACATGCCTTAATTAAAAAATACTTCATTGCTGAGAAATGCTAACTGTCATCTGAGCCCTAGCGAGTCATAATCCTTTTGCTGGTCGAGGGCCTTGTGGAAAACGCAGTTTCTTCGAGGTGCAGTAGAGCGGGGGACCTGTGCGTGGTTTTGGTTTTGGTTTCTTTCAGAAACGGTTCTGTCCGTTCCCCCGCCAGCCCGTGACGACACGTGTGTGGCTGTGCCTTCTGCGTCTTTTCGGCAGCTCTTTCATCCTCATGCATGTCTGCGCATCTGCGTGGGCAGGAATGGAGTTTGAGCAGCAGGAGTCAGTCGTTTTGTTGCTCTTTCACGTAACGCTAGAGTGCAGTTGCTTTTCTAAATCCATCAAACTTTCTCTCCAAACCAGCGCCTGGTGCTGGGGGCCCAGCTGTGCTCCTGGGGTGGACGAGCCCGTCTGGCTTTGTGCTGTCCGCGGTCCCACTGTGGCCTCAGCACGGTCCTCGGAGGTGTCCAGGCTCTCCATGCCCCTGCGGTCTCGAGGCCAAGGCCGTTTCCGCCCCCTCCCCACGCAGGCTCTGAGAGCCGCGGTTTCCCTGGGGGACAGCTGGCAGAGGGACCCTGTTGATGGCCTAGAGGGCAGTGAAGAACATGGGAGCTGGTCCTGCCTCTGTCCCAGTGTGTGTCCTGCCCTCCGATTCGTGTGG
Organism: Equus asinus; assembly: GCF_041296235.1. NCBI lineage: Eukaryota > Metazoa > Chordata > Mammalia > Perissodactyla > Equidae > Equus > Equus asinus. The sequence goes on from NC_091799.1 coordinate 13,060,434, forward strand.
AGACTCCTTGAGAACGGGGTGATGCCCTCCCTCCTGGCCTTCTTGCCCTGTCCCCCCATCTCCACTGGCCCCTCCAGCCCGATGGCCCGAGCTGCTCCACAATGCAGGTGCTTCCCAAGCCGCTCCTGTCCTGGGCAGGCAGAAGCTACCAGTCACCCTCACGGGGCAGAGAGAGCGGAGACACACCCTCTTCTCTCTCTTCTCCGGGAACCACCTGGGCAGTGCCAGGGTCCCTCGGGGGGAAAGAGGACCCCGGCTCAGAAGGCTGCCACCCCATCGGGAGACGGGGAGCTGAGAGGGGTGAGGCCTGGGCTGCGGGAGTGGGTGAGACGCAGATCCAAACCCTGCGTCTCTGAGAGCCATGGGCCTTGTGCGGAGGCTGCCTCCTGGTCCCTGTGAGCCGTGGGCCCTGTGCCGAGGCTGCCCCCAGTCCCTGTGAGCTGTGGGCCTCGTGCGGAGGCTGCCCCCTGGTCCCTATGAGCCGTGGGCCCTGTGCCGAGGCTGCCCCCGGTCCCTGTGAGCCGTGGGCCCTGTGCCGAGGCTGCCCCCAGTCCCTGTGAGCCGTGGGCCTCGTGCGGAGGCTGCCCCCTGGTCCCTATGAGCCGTGGGCCCTGTGCCGAGGCTGCCCCCGGTCCCTGTGAGCCGTGGGCCTTGTGCAGAGGCTGCCCCCTGGTCCCTGTGAGCCGTGGGCCTTGTGCGGAGGCTGCCCCCTGGTCCCTGTGAGCCGTGGGCCTTGTGCAGAGGCTGCCCCCTGGTCCCTGTGAGCCGTGGGCCTTGTGCGGAGGCTGCCCCCTGGTCCCTGTGAGCCGTGGGCCTTGTGTGGAGGCTGCCCTCTGAGTCCCTGGGGACATGGGTGCGGTGGGATGGACGCAGGGGCGTCTCAGGATTGTTGAGATGAGGTGTGTAAGTCCTTTAGCTCAGTGCTGGCCCAGAGAAGGGCTCCGTAGATATTAAAGTTTGTTTTAATAACATAACAGGGTGTGATGGGGTCCCCAAGACCACGCTCAGGTTTGACAGTTGGCTGGAAGGACTCTCGGAACGCAGCAAGGCCGTTAGACTCACGGCTACGGTTTATTGCAGTGAAAGGATACAGGGTCAAACTGGCGAATAGGAAAGGCACCTGGGCAGGTCCTGGAGAGACCGGCACTTCCAGTCGCCCCCTCCCAGCGGAGGCCTGTGGACGGCGCGCAGCTCTCCCAGAACCACGTGGGACAACACACGAGGGGGGTCGCCAACCAGGGAAGCCCCCGGAGCTTTGTGTCCAGTATGCTGAGTATCGGTCATGTAGACACAGCTGAGCCCCTGTGCGGGCTGACCCTAGCCTCCAGCCTCTGCAGAGGTCGAGCCCAAGGCTCCCCGTAAATCCCGTCACCAGCAGAGACTCGCTGGCGTGGCCCAGGGCTCCAGGGAACAAAGACACTGCTGTCTGGCAGGACTCCCCAGGGCTGGAATTCCCTCCCCAGAGCTGGGCCAGGGCCAGACCAGGGTGTGGGCGCCCCAGGTCTGCTGAGTCAAGCCTCCGCTGCCCACGGGAAGAGGAGGAAGTGGGGAAACGGGGGTAGGGGATGTTTGTAGACGAGGGGAGGGGCCTCGGGATCCGGAGGGGCACCTGTACAGAAGGAACTGCCCTCTCACTGCATCTCCTCGCCCGTCAGTGTTTTTCCTTCTGTGCCCTCTCCTCCACGCTGCATGTCCCCCTCTTTGTCTGAGCCCCAATCCAGAGCTTTTCCGAGGTCTTTTCCCTCCGCAGGCGCTCTGCAGATGGGGACAGCACCTCTGTCACTCCACACAGCTCACCCCACGAGCCCAGGGGCCGGGCAGCGAGCTCTGGCTGCCCATGCAGTACCGCGAGTGAACACTCTCCCCCGTCCCCCGTGCAGGCCGAGAGGTTCCGCAGGCGGTTGAACATGTGGGGACCACCAGGACCTTACAAAACATGAACCCGGCTCTCCGTCTAAGGGTGTGTTGTGTTATGGATCAGCAAAAGGTGTTGGTTAGCTAAGCCCATTCATCTTTTGAAAATGCAGATGAGCCCACAGCCCTGCGGAATCTCTTCCTTGTTTCTTCCGTGGCTGGATCGGAGCCCAACATATTCCTTTAAAAATGATCATTTTCACAACCCTTGCACTTTGCATAATGAGCTGATTTTCCATAAAAGCCCCAATTATACTTCTCAAAGGCTGATGAATAGGAGACATAATCTAGGATTTGCACCCTGGTGCCAGCTGGGAGATCAGAAGTGCGGTGGGGGGAGTTCCACGGTGAGTGACCCACCTCAGCGTGTGGGGATGCCAGGTTGAAGGTGTCCTGCTTTGGGATCATCCCAGCTCCGAATGGCTGGGAGGGAAGAGATGGCGAAGGGTGAGACTCTCTGACTGACACTGGAAGGTGGGGGCGGGGAGCCCTCAGCTGTGCAGGCTCCTCTGTCAGCCACCTGCTTTCCCAGTGACCTTAGGCAGGTGTGCTCTCGGAGCCTCTGTCTCTTCTTCTATAGACTGGGAAAGTTCACTCTGCCACATAAGGCTGCTGTGAGGCTGTACTCTGTGCAGCGTGACTAGTGTGGCCCCTGACACTCAGTGGATGCCCACGGGCCGCTGGCTGGGGCAGTGAGCTGAAAGGAGGCTCCCCGAAAGTCACATCCACCTCCTCTCTCCTGGACCCTCTGTGGATGTAAGTGGGTTTTATAGATGCAATTTGCAGAATTTGTAACTACAAGAGGGAGGCAGGAGGATCAGAGTCAGGGAAAGGAGACGTGATGACAGAGCAGAGGCTGGAGTGATGCGGCCGCAGGAGGCGGGTGGTCTTAGAAGCTGGAAAGGCGAGGAGCAGATTGTCTCCTGGAGCTCTGGAAGGAGCCAGCCCTGTGGACACCTTGATTTGAGCCCATAAGACTCATTTCAGACTTCTGACCTCCAGAGCTGCAAGGTGATAAATCCGTGTTGTTTGAGGCAATGGTGACAGCAGCAGTAGGAGTGAACGCAGGTGACATCCGCACAGGGTCCTTTGGATTCAAAGAGAGGCTGTCATGGAGCCCCAGGCATGTGGCACGTCCCATCGTGGGGTGGGCTCTGGGTCCTCCCCGGGCTGAGTGCTCCTGGGGGCAGGGGCCAGCTTCCGTCTTTGATTCCCAATCCTGGCCCAGCCCGGCCGTCCTCTCTCCTGCTCTCTGACTTTTCATTTAATTGAAGTGAAATTCACGTAACGTAGATTTAACCCTTTTAAAGTGTGCGATTCAGTGGCACTTAGCACACTCGCAGTGTTGTGTAACCACCACCCCTCTCTAGAGCCACAGCATTTCCACACCCCAAGAGGAAACCCCGCGTCCATTGGGTAGTCTCTCCCCGTCCCCCGCCCTCTCGCCCTGGAGACCGTCAGGCAGCTTTCTGTCTACGGACTGGCCTGATCTGAACATTTCATACAAGCAGGACCATACACTGTGTGGGCTTCTGTGTGGCTTCTTTCCCTTAGCGTGATGTTTTCAGGGTTCACCTGTGTTGTGGCGTGTGTCACGGCTGCATGCCTTTGTGGCTGGCGAGCATCCCATTGTACGTGTGGACCACGGTCCTTGCCCATTCGTCTGTGGATGGACGCTTAGATTGTTTCCACCCTGTGGCTGTTGGGAGTCATACTGTAGTGAACATTCGTGTACCCGTATTTGTTTGAATACCTCGTTTGAATTCTTTTGGTTGCCTTCTGACATTTTGGTTATTTTCTGCCCTAAAAAAACACAAAAGTAGACACATCGATGAGACTGGCTCTCCCAGAAAATCGATCCCCAATCTCCTGGATGGGCTGGTGAGCGAAAGGCTGAGTCCTCCCCCCGCCCGCCCCCATGTCCACATCACAGAGGACGATTACGCGATGACTGTGTAATGGGCTCGCTCATCGACAGCTCTCCTTTGCTGGTGGCTGTCCTGGGCCACCTTGGGCTGAGCGGGTTTCCTGTTGCCTGGGAGAGAACCCGCTGGGAGGGCGCTGTTTCTGCCCCATCACGCGATGGGGAAGTTGTGGCTCAGAGAGGGGAGGGTCCTGCCAGGCCACCAGGTGGGAAGTGGCTGCTGCGGCTGGCCCTGCAGCCCCCTCACCACAGTAGCTCTTGCACATTTTTACCACCGCCAAATTCTGTTTTCTGTACTTAATTTGGGGTGCCTAGGGCTCCTCATGCTAGATCTTTTATTTTCTTCCAATCTGAGTGACCAGCCCCATTGGAGAGGGGCCGGCCCACAGTGGCTGCCTCAGCTGACCTCTTTCCCTGGGGCCCCGGCAGGCTGCAGGGTGGGTGGGTGGGCGGGGCAGGGGGCAGGGGGTGGGAAAGACTGGACGTCCCTCGGCCCCTGGCGAGCTGGAACTTCCCTTTTGAGTTTGAAGTGAATTCTCAGAATGTCACACACGCGTGTCCACATACAAGCCCCACAAAGCATTCTGGACCTGAGGGTGAACGCTCTCGTCTCGTGCTGCCTGCAGAGAGCCCGTCCTCCCGTCTCCCGTGTGTCGGGTTGCGGACAGGGAGCCGTCACCCCACATGCTCCTGTGGGTCAGAGACCCGAAGGCAGAGCAGCTCAGCAGTCAGTCAACCTTATTGCCCAACGGGCTCTCCAGATTCGGCCCCCAACGGCTCCACCTTCGCTCCTCCGGGGGCTGAGAGCTCCCTGGAGCCCATTCGGTGACGAGGAAAGTCCATCCAGATGGTTGGCGGTGTGCCCTTGACTTCCCACCCCCAGACCTTCTTGTGCCTTCCCAATCGCCTGAAGGTATGGGATCTCTCTGAAGCGAGACTTCTCAATCGGAGGGGCTGCAGGGGCTCTGGGGCTCCCGGCGCACTGTGCGTTGCTGGGGAGGAGACCACAACGTCCGTTCATTCTCACCAAGGTGAAGGTCTTATCGGCCGAGAAACCCCACCTCTTCTCAAGTCTTTCCTGTGTTTGCGGACGTCGGCCCTGGCTCCTGGAGTCCTCTTTCTGAGGCACCGTCCCCAGGTCTCTCTGTTGCCACCATCCAGGCTGGCAATGTCCCTTTCCCCACCTGTGCTGCCTGGTTAACTCCAGGTGATTGGACTTCCCACAAGAGAGGAACTTTGGACAGGAAGTGGTGGTTTATATGCTTAGCAGCTCATTCTGCCAGCAAGATGCTTTTAATCGCACTGTCTGGTGACATCCAACGTCCTGGCCACCTGTCCTCAGTGGATCTGCTGTGGGGGGACAAGCTGGGCCATGTGAACCCCCAGGCCCACCTGCTGCAGAGTCCATGACAGTGACCCACACTCGGGAGGAGAGGGCAGCCCTGGGGGAGAGGGGAGAGCCCAGGGCTGACCTCGGTGGCACCAAGGCCACGTCCTTTCTCATTGGCCACCAGGACGGAGCTCCTAGGTGGCACCGTGGAGGCCTCGAACCTTCTCCACTGTCCAGGGCCTGCAGCGTCCTTCCCTGGAAACCTGAGCCCCGGCCACCGTCTGTGAATGGGGTTGTCATTAGGACTGAGTGGAAGCGCCCCATGGTGAGCCCCACAGGGCAGTACTTGATGGCTGGGGGCCAGTTGACCTCCAGAGGCCAGCTCCACCCCCTACATTGGGAGGGTCCGTCCTCCCTCCCACCGCTGAACAGAATTCCCACGGAGTGCTTGTGTGTGCCTCTCCCTGCTGCCGCCATCGAGGGCACGAGAGCTGCCAGGAGACACACTTGTTCAAAAGTGTGTTAACTGGCCGCCTCTGGCCGGGTCGGCTGGGGCTCATTCATGCTGGAGGCGTCAGTCAAGAGATGCAGATGGCAGCCCGGCAGGAGGGGCACGGACAGCCAGCCGGAGCTCCCTCAGCAGGCGGTCTGCCGCGTCTTCCTTAAGAGACAAAACGCAGCTGAGTTTCTCTCCTTGCTGCACTCCCGGGTCCTTATAGTCGTGTCGGGGGGACTTGCCCGTGCTGTCAGTCTGCCCCCAGAGAACACTGCTCATCTCGTGGGTTGTTATTGTTTCCTCCCTTCCCTCGCTCGCACCCTCCCATCCACACACCCAGCTGCCTGCCTGTCCTTCTGTCCATCCAACCAACTATCTGTCCATCCATGTGTCCGTTCATCCACCCATCTATCCATCCATCATCTGTGCACTTAGACATCCACCCATCTATCTGTCTGTCTGTCCTTCCACCCCCTTATCCATCCATCCACCTGTCTGTCCACCCATTCTTCCACCCATCCATCATCTATTCACTTACGCATCCACCCATCCATTTGTCTGCCTGTCCGTCTGTCCTTCTACTCATCCACTCACCCATCTGTCTTTCTGTGCTTCCATCTGTCCACTGTCCTTCCGTCCATCCTCCCTATGCCCTCTGTCACATGAATGTCCGTTGGTCCGTGGCTGGTGTGGGGCTGTGAGGTGGTTAAGGTCACAGCCTCTGTCGTCTGGCAGTGATAACTACGTTAGGACCTGTCTGCCCCCCAGCGCAGAGTAGGCACTCAACAGTGTTTCATAACGGAGGGGGTGGACGAAGGAGTGAGCTGCTGACTTGGGTGGCGGTGGGACGCTGGGTCACTGTCCTCGTCCGCTGACCCTTGATGGCCTCACTGGTTAAACGGGGTCTCAGTTGTAACTCCCTGGGTTGTTGTAAGGATTTGAAAGACAACGTCTGTGTGTGTCAGCACAGCGCCTGGCATGCAGAGATCCAGAGCTGAGAGGCAGCAGGAGCCGCCTCTCAGTGCCTCAGTTTCCCCATGTGCTAGTGGGCTCTGAGAGTTAAAGCAGGCCGTGCGTGAGTTTCTGATCCCCGATTCCAGGGTGGAGGGAGAGTGGGCTCCGTCTGCTGGGGAGCTCGTCAGTGTGCGAGCCACAGAGCCCAGGGTCACGCTTGTGCCTGAGATGTCTTGAAGACGTTAGGGTGCTGTGCATCCGGGGGGGTGTGTCTGCTCTAATCTGCGGCTCACCAGCGTCATACCAGCACCCCGGCCTCCTCGGGGCAGCTCAGGGGCCCAGATTTGGAATCCTGGTGGGTGACATGTCACGGGTGCCCACATTAGTCCTTCCTCGCTGACAGATATCCCCGTGTCCAGACGAGAGAATCGCTGTTTGATGAAAATCCTGGAGCCTGAGCTGCCTCATGGGCCGAGAGGTAGTCTGCGCTGGGCAGCAGGACGGAGAGCAAAGGGGCGTTGAGGCCTGGCCTCGTCGCCATGACACTCGCAGACTCACAGGCTCCCTGAGCCCCCTTCCAGACTCTGCCTTGGTCTCATGGTCCAGAACATTTACGCGAGAAGGACCCTTCTTGCCCTCCTTTGGCACTGGGGGAAACTGAGGCCCAGAGGGCATCACTTTCCTGAGATCCCAATCAGGTCGTGACCGGGCCTGGGGAGTCAGCAGCCATACATTCATTCATTCATTCGTTCTGTTGGTACCTGATGGTGCCAGACCCCGGGCCGGGTGCTAGAACACTGTGGCACTGGTCCCTGTCAGGTGGGGAGATGGACATTGGACCCCTGGCCGTGGGCAGGTGAATGCAGCACAGCTGTACGCAGGGCAGGTGTGCAGGGTTGAGGGCCAACCTGAGACACTGGGTCCAGGCTGCTGTGATTTTCAGCAGCTTTCTGGGCTCTGAGGCTGTTTCTTGGTCTTGGAGAGGGAGGGTCACAGGGGCCTGATGGTCAGAGGCGGTGCTGAGAGCCTGGGGCCAGGGTGGAGCAGGGCCACCCCCAGCAGCCCGGAGCAGTGGTTTTCCAGGCGAGGAGGCCTGAGGCCGCTGCGTCCCAGCCCCTGGCTTTCCATGGCGCGCCCAGGCCAACTGGGTGGAGGGACTGAACGTGGCTTCAAGGAGATATGCCCCAACCTGTGCATGTGAGCTTGTTGGGAAAAGGGTCTTTGCGGATGTAATTAAATAAGATCCTGAGATGAGATCACCCCAATTGCCCAGATGGGCCTTAAATCCAGCGAAAAGTGTCCTTGTAGGAAACACATGGAGGAGAGACACAGGGAGATGAGGAGAGGCCGTGTGGACGTGGGGCAGAGACTGGAGTGATGCAGCTGTAAGCTGAGGAGCGCCTGCGGCCCCCAGGAGCTGGGAGAGGCAGGAGGGCTCCTCCCCAGAGCCTCACATGACCCTGTGACACCTGGGTTTGGGATTTCTGGCCTCCAGTATCAAGAATGAATTTTTGTTGTTTTCACCCATTGTGGGACTCTGTCAGTGGCAGCCCCAGGACCCTAACACAGCAGGGACGTGGGTTTTGCTGGGCATTGAGCTCTGGGCAGGGACCAGGTGGGGGCCCCTCAGGCTCTGGCATACCTGGTGCCCTTCCTGGAAGCTGATCGATGCCCCCATGAGCCCTACCCCAGTCCTTCTGCAGCCCCTGCCGCCCTCAGACCGGGCTGCCGAGGAAGAGTCTGGCGACTGGCAGGGAGCTTGGGGCTCCCAGGTCCCCTCCAGTTAGCAGGGACGGGAGGGAGGGCCTCCGAGGACAGTGGTCTTCTCGTTCTGCGGGCGCCCTGTACCAACAGCACTCAGTGCTGGGGGCGGGAAGCATGTCCCCGTGCGCCGGGGCCCGAGCCTTCTCAGAGCCTCTAGGGAGCAAGGGCGGCTTCACTCGGTAACAAGGAAAACAGTCAAAGGCAGCCTTTCCAGCAAATACCACCATGAAAAATTCATGGGGGCAGCTGCACGCCGCTGCTGGCTCGTTTGCAGAGAACGAGAGGAAAGTCTTGTCGTGTCTTGCAGTGGGGTTTATCCATATGCAGAAGGGATGTGAGCGCATTAAAAATGCCCCTGGAACAGAACGGGATGTCCCGGCATGCTCAGCACTGGGGCCTGTGGGCTGGGAGGCCAGTCGTCAGCAGGGCCCCCCAGCCCAGCTCTGGGGCAAGGTCATCCATGCTCACTGCGACCCTGAGCTCTGCTCCCAACTGTGGCCAGTAGGGAGGGACCTGCCGAAGTCTTAGCAAGAGGCTGCCGAACAAATGAATCAGAAACATCGTAAGATCCAGCGTCATTTGAAAGGGAGCTGTGTTCAGGTGCTTTGGGTCCATCTACTCATGTGCAGGGACAGCCCTCGGACCAGCCTGAGTCCCACTCATCTCGTCCTTGCAAGAGGGACAGACTTCTTACTATTTCTTATTGAATGGTCCAATTATTATTTAGCGTTAAAGGGCCTGTCCTCCGAATGTGCCCCTGTTGTCTTCACTGTGGTTCTCGTCTGCGCTGGCGGCTTCTGTCAGTCAGGACCGACCAGGTTCTGCAGTGGCAACAAATAGCCCCCTAGTCTCTGTGACTTAACAGCCACCAGCGTGTGCGTTGCCGTGTGCCGCTCCACGTTGCTTGCCCCGGGGCCAGGCTGACCGACAGCCTCTGGCTGGAACAGACTCTGTGCCGCCAGTGGAGCCAGGATGTTTGGTGACAGGAGTCCAACCTGCCACACTGCTTGATCCTCCTCACCCCTGGGAGTGGGGACTGTTGCCATTCCTATTTTACAGGGGAAGAACCTGAGGCTGGGAGGCTGGGGGACTCGCCCGAGGTCACGCGTTGAGGGGATGGTGGAGCTGACCTCAAACACAAGCCGGCGCGGTGACGTGTGGCCCTCGGCAGGGGAGCCCGAGTGAGCCCGCAGCCGGCCTGTCGCCCACAGCCGTCTCCCTCACCTCCTGCTTGTCCCGCAGAGATACAGGCTCCCCACTCAGGTGGGCTGCCCCACCACCACGCGGCCGTGTTGTTACGCAGCGCGGAGCAGCCTTTTGACGGGAGAGAAAGGAACGTCGGAAGTGACCGTCTGGCTTTTTTCATTACCCTCCTCTTCTCTGTTTGTTCTGATCTCTCGCTCTTTAATTCTTATTCATTCATTTATTTAATTTTTAGTTATTTGTAACACTCATGAGCCCACCAGTCAACGCAAGAACTAGAACATTCCACCTGTGCCCTCCTTGGTCCTGGCCCCCGGCGGCCCCATCAGGAAGGAGCCGCCGTCCTGACGTGAGGTTCTCTGTCTCCTGGCCGTTGTAGAATTAATTTCCTTGTAGTTCGTGTGTAGTTTTGTCTAGTCTTCATTGTTTTGGACCTTTGATAAAGGACCGATCAGGTGTCAGTGGCTGTTTCCGCTCACTGTCGTGTGGTGAGCGCAGCTCGTGGTGTGTGGTTCTATGTCCTGGGCAGCGCGGTTGGCCCTTCTGGAGCTGCTGTCCCTTCTTGTCCCCCTCCTGTTCCTGTCCCCCCATACAGCAGAGCGACCTCTCCTGGGGCTGAGCACTTCCCGTGGTCAGCTCACTGATGCTCACCTGGACCCTGGAGGCTGGGATCTCAGCCTCACTTTGCAGAGCAGGAGGCTGAGGCCCCGAGAGGGCACCTCTTGCCCAGGGTCACCCAGCCGGTCGGTGGTGGAACTGGGACTCCGCCCCACAGTCCTCAGCGGGGAGTCAGCTGGGAGTCAGGGATCCCAGGCCCAGCATGGACCCAGGCGCAGATCCGCTGCCCAGGGCGTCTCCGGGCCCTTCCAGCCTCAGTTCCTGGCAGGGCTGGCGTCCGGGGGCTGGGAAAACTGGCCTTGGGCCTCACCTGCTGACCCTGTAGGCAGCTGAGGCTCCATCTCCCCTTTGGGGTCCCTGGTAGGGAGACTGAGGCAGGCACTGAGCCCACCCGGCGCTGGAGCTGCTCACAGTGGAGGTGCTGATCTGGCTTTGGCCTGGTCCCCAGGGGCTGGGTGGTTCAGAAAGCTGGGTTTTCTGCCATTTGGTGAATTCTGTTCTTGGACTCTCCCTTCCTTGAGCCATCATGGGGCCCTGCACATCACTCCAGCTTGGAAATCTGGCCAGTGGTCCGGGAGCGGGGTTTGGATGGATGGGTGTCCAGCCACGCCCCTCCCAGGAGGGCAGCCGTGCAGCACCAGTGGTTCTGATTAAAGCTGAGGCTGGAGCCCGGCCCTGAGGCTTGGCTGGGCCCTCAGCCCTACAGACTCCAAGGTGAGCCATCGCAGGCCTGGACACGGGCCCTCGCCCAGCCCAGCCCGCCCAGGCCGCCTTCAGACCCAGGGCTGGCGCCATCTAGCAGGGCTGAGGTCCAGTTCTCCACCCAGAGGTGGCCAGGCCAGACTCCCCTGGGGCATGGTGGGAGGGCTGCAGTCCTGCCCTTGTCCTCATCCATGTCCAGAGTGGCCGGTGCCAGAACATTCCGGCATGCAGCTCCCCGCTCTCATCCTGGCCCATCACTAGTTGTGTGCACCTACTGTGTGTCATCTTCTCCCAGGCCCTGGGCTCCAAGGGACAAGTGTGAGGGTGGGACGGCAGATGGACAGGGTAGGGGCGGGAGTCGGGGTACTCAGGTGCGATGGTCAGTGGGCCCGTCTCAGGAAGCGACGTCAGTTCGGGCTGACCCCTGGGGAGTGAGCCGAGCCGCGAGAGCAGGTCTGGGGCCTCGGAGGCTCAAGCAGAGGCTCTGGGAGGGATGCTTGGGGTCCCTGCGGGATGGAGAGGGCGAGGGCAGGAGCACCAGGGACGGGGTGAGGAGGAGACCGTCTTGGGGGGGTGGGCATGGATGGGGGTCTCCGCTCTCTCTGAGTGTGTGGGGAAGCCCTGGGGTTTCAGCAGAGCAGTGGCCTCTGGGATTTTGTCCAGAACCTTCCTCTGGCGCCGCATGGACTACGGAGGCTCCAGGGTGGAGGCCAGGACCAGTGAGGGGCTGCCATGGACATTGGGGAGGGGGTGATGGAGGCTCGGGGAGGGGGCTGTGGGGGAGGGCGGCAGGGGCTGATGGGCACCAGGAGGTGCTGGGGGTGCAGGGAGCAACACCTCAGGCCCTCTGTCTGGTCAGTCCCATGGAATGGCCGGGGCTGCTGCCAGAACCTGGGCAGGGGTCGGGGGGCACAAGCTTGCTCCCTCCTGGGTTTCTTCCCTGCTGTGGCTCCTCTTGGGGGCAGTGCTGGCTCCAAGCCCAGCTCTGCCGCTTCCTGGCTGGTCTCCTCGGGCGAGTTTCTTCACCTCTCTGAGTCTTGGTGTCTGCTTTGTGACACGGCACCAGCCCCCCCCCCCTTGTGGGCGATTGTCATGCCTGACTGGGGGACACCTGGGGACACCCCCCTGTTCTTGAGTCGTTCCCCGCCCCCTCATTTGTGAGCCAGGGGGAGGGCTTCAGTTTCACTTGCGTCCTTTGAGCAGGGTTGGTGTGCCCTGCCCCTGGACCCCCGGCCAGCGGGCAGAGGCTCCACTGGACTGCCCTGAGACTGACCTCACCTCTGGGCAGCAGGTGTGCAATGAGGGACTGGCAAGAGCCCCCGGGAAGCTGACCTGCTTCTCTCAGCAGGGCCCACAGGCCAGCCTTCCACCTGGACTGCCGTCCATCCCAGGTCTGCCAGAGCGAACCCCGTGATGGGTTAGTGATGCCGGTGCTGCCGGGGTCGTGGGGGTGGGTGTGACTGCGGGCAGGCCTTGGTTTGCCCTCCCTGTCATGGTGGCTCCCTGGGGGCATGCAGAGGCCTTCGTGGGACTCAGAGGATTGGGGACACTGGGCTGACGCTTCATTTCACAGCAGGCAGGCAGGATAGCCAGAGGAGGGGAGAAGGCCACCTCCACCTCCATGTCCCCTCCATCCCCCCACCACCGTCTGTTCTTCTTTGAAGTGGTAGACCATGACTCAGAGAGGGGAGGGGACTTGTCTGAGGTCACACAGCAACCTGCTGGTCCCACAGAACCCTGAACCGGTCCCTCCCCCCAGATCCCTACCTCGTCTCCTAGCTCTGCTGTGTTTGCTAAGAACTGCTTTTTTTACACCGTGACTTGGGCTTGCCGTGCAGTCTCCTCCCACGGTCCCCGTCCAGTGGGCTTGCCGTGCAGTCTCCTCCCACGGTCCCCGTCCAGTGGGCTCGCTGTGCAGTCTCCTCCCACGGTCCCTGTCCAGAGCAGCAGTGTGCATTTGACACCCGCAGGGCAAATGAGTGTTTCTGATTCCTTTTCCTGACTCATACTGCTGTGCTGGGGCAGAAGCTCAGACATGGCGTTGTGGCCTGTGTCCCAGCACCGGCCTGACTGTGTGATCAGGAGCAGAGGGAGGGTCCAGAGGCGGCTCGGGCCCTGCTCTGCCCCACAGGCCGTCCCTGGGCCCAGGGGGTCATTTCAGCAGTGGACAGCTCTGGCTGTGGAGAAGGAAGAAAAGAAGTCGTCTTTATTTCAGTAGCTGCTGGAGTGTCCCGGGGTGCGGTGGTCAGCCCATGGTCTGAGCCACCCCAAGGGGAGCCATCTGGGGCGTGGAAGGTGCCGCTGGGGTGCAGAGTGTGTCAAGCCCAGGCCCCAGCTCCAGAACCTCGGACAGAGCCACCTCATTTGCTCCTCGGGCGTTGGGCCTGCCGTCCTTTGATGCCTGGGCTACAGTTTGCTTGTCTGTCAGCCTGTCCGCCTCTCCCCGCCCAGCACATCCAAGCTTGGGCACCGTTCCCCGGGCCAAGGCCGGGAGGACACTGGGGGCCCTGGCCCATCATGGCCCAGGTTGGAAACCTGTGTGGAGAGGGTGTCATGTGTTTCTGTCGGCAGACAGGGAGATGCACGCAGCCTGAGCCCAGAGGCCACAGGAGAAGCCGTGCTACCAGAGGTCTGTGCAGGCCGGGGTGCTGGGGTGCCCCCCACTGGCCTCTTCAGGCTCCTGTGCAGGCCGGTGACGGGTTCTGTGTCACTTCCCCATTCCCCGAAGATGTGTCCCGAGCGTTATGTCTGGGCAGGGCCCTGGCAGGCTGTGGAGATTTCCTGTCAAGCCTGGGCAGGTGTACCCTGGGAAGAGGCCAAGATGGCACGGAAGGAAAAGGAGAGCGGCTGCGGGAGGCTGGGCGCCGCTGGTCGGGGAGGATGGCCCTGCCCACCCACCAGCCTTTCCGCTCCAAACCTGTGTCATTCTGAGAAGTGGACCGGAAAGTCGAAATGCAGTAGGCTGCACGGCTGCTGAGAAGCCGCCCAGGCCCTCCCTCCTCGGACAGGGGGCTGAAGGGAACAAACCATTCTTTGCTGACCCTGAGGTCAGAGTGGCTTCCTCTGCCTCACTAGGGTTCTGGAAGCAGCCTGGCTGGGATTTGGGGGGTCCCTCAGGTTTCTCCTCTGGGGGAGCGCTTGGCGTCTCCCCCAGTCACCTCGGAGCAGGCCGCACCTCTCCCCCCAGCACCCACCTCTGCTGGACCTGCCTTGGCAGACATCAGAGGTCACTGCCGGGCAGGCAGTGGGTTCAGCTCAGAGCCCCGCCTTCCAGACCCCCACCACATATAGACAGAGACCCTCCAACTCTATGCTGACTTTGGTTTAAGATCCTGCTGGTGGCACCGGGGCGCACCTATTGGTCACTGTCTCCCTCCCCGTCAGACTCCTGCCCCTCCCAGCACGTCAGCCTCCCCCTCCGGCCACACTGAGCCTGCACGTCCCCAAGTGTACAGGACATGTTCACCTCTGCCCAGCTGCCTCCTCCAGCCTTAAGTCATGACCACATTCGCCGTCACCCCTCCCCCCCGCCTCCTTACGTGCCAGCCCGTGGGAGGCGTGTCCATGCTGCATCTTGTGAAGCTTCATGAGATGCTGAGGCACGTGGTTTGTCCCCATCTTACGGATGAGTTACTGAGGCCGGGGGCTCAGTCCCTGGGCAAGCTCATGGGCTAGGAAGCTGTGTGGCTGACTCTACCCGACGTCTGTCTGAAATGGGGCTGCAACTCTGAACTCAGAATTAGACTTTGCTCTCCAAACCAGCTCCCCACCACCTCCTGCCAGAAGCCCTCCTGGTTTCCCCAGGCTATCCTTCCACCTTTTCTCCTCTTGCTGTCTGTGCCTTTATGGCCATTCCTGCGCCCTGTGGCCTGCATGGTGGGTGCGGGTCCCCCTCGTCTCTGATACAGGGTGTGGCCTGAGCTGGGTGTGGGCGTGGGTGGGGTGGCACGGCCTGGCACTGCCCCCTGATAGGATGGCAGTCTGCACTGGGTGGGGCGGCGGTCTGAGAAGAGAAAAGCCACACGTCAGCTTGTTTTGACAGTCGGGGCTCTTTAGCAGGAGAGCCATTTTTAATGAGCAAAACCCTAGTGTTTCAAGGACTCCCTGCCAATTAGCGGGCGGCACCAGGTGACTCCTCCAATAATTAACGGTCTGTCAGGTCCTCCAGGCTGCGGTTCTCCGTGTGCCTTTAAAGTTTGCCCGGCTGCCATCTCCCTGGCAAGCTGGTGCCTGAGGGGCCTGTGGCCCGGTTCTCGTCTCTGGGGGCAGGCTCCCATGGCCCCTCTGCCCCTGCCAGCCTCTCCTCACTCACTGCTCCTGCCCTTAGCCCCTGGTCACACCTGGTGAGATGAGGCTGAACCTGATGCTGTCATGGTGTGGGGACCTCCCACCACCCCCCTCCCGCTGCCCTCCCACAGCCCCACCTCAGCTAATTCTAAGGCCGTTTTCAGAATAGGAAACTGAGGCTGGGGCCTGGGAAGTGGCCCTCCGCGGGCCCCTCAGGTCACGTCAGCGCCATAAATTGAAGCACTGTTGTCTGCCACGTGCAGGCCTCGGGTACTCAACTTGTCCCCGCGTTAGCACTGGGATTCCCGCATCCCGGGAAATGCCTTCGTCCCCAGCAAAGTGGCAGGCCCTGCAGGACAGGTGCCGGTGCTGGGCACCCCCAGGCCTCTGAGGCCAAGTTGGTTCTCAGGGACTGCGGGCTGGTGTCGCCCTACAGGAGGTGAACCTGGGGCCCTGCCCCTGCCCCTTCGCTCGGCTGCATCAGGCGGGCCAAGGAGGACAGAGGTGTCTGCTCAGGGGGTCCGTCCGGGAAGCTGCTGGTGGACACGGACCTTGGGGGCCACACTGCAGGGAGCGACGTCAGTGAGTCGCACCCGGCTCTCCTCCCTGCACGCGCCAAGTCAACGAGGAGAAGTTCAGAGGTGTCTCAGGCTGGATCACTTTCACCTGAAACGCCAACAGAACGTGGAAAATTAAACGCCGTGTCCTAGATTCTCTGAATGGTGCTCGACGTCCTGAGTAACCGACTTGGAGCCGAGCACTGACCCGAAGCTTTCTTATGTGAACATTTGTTTCTGGGGGCCGGTCTCCTTCCCAGGCAGGGGAAGAAAGAGCTCAGTAGGGTGGGTCGGAGGACCTGGCGATAGCGCTGACCCTGCGTGCCCCGGGGCAGGGCTGGGGGAATCCGGCTGAGGGGCACTTTCCAATTGTAACGGAAGCCCAGGGGCCAGCTCTAGGATTTAGCACCTGGAGCTCTGCTCTGGCGGCCATGGGGACTGCCTGTGTCTGAGGCTCTGGACTTGGCAGGTGGGCTCCTGGGGCGAGCCGCCCAGAGGGGAGGAAGGTGACCCCCGCTGTCATGTACAGGACCTCTTTGGGTAGAAGGAGCTGCATGTGTTATCTCATTGAGTCTTAACAATTGCTGCTACCCCTGTTCTACAGTTGGGGAAACTGAGGCTCAGTGAGGGAGAGTGCCCTGCTCAGAGTCACACAGCAAGCGCTCAGTAGAGCCAGGATTTGATCCCGGATCGGTCACCTGCAGAGGCCTTGCTCTTTGCTCTCCCCTGAAATGAAGGCGACGGAGGTGGTGGGCCTTTGCTTTGGCTTCTCGCCAGCGGTCTGGGGTGGATGGAGGCCTGGGAGCTGCCACGTGGCCCTGCACGGTGGAGTGCTGGATTAGGTTTAATAATGCAGAGGAGGCCGCTGCCAGATGCCGGGCTGGGTGGGGTCAGCAAGTCCTAGCCCGATTTGAAGTGCGTGAAGAGCCAGGTGGAGAGTCCTCAGCTCAGAGGGCAGCCTCATGCTGCTCGCTCCCATCCGGGGCTGTCTGGCGAAACACTAAATCAGAGCTGACAAGCGGGTCGGGTTTCGCACGGAACCCTGTGTTCCAGGTCCCACAGCCCTCACCAATGCACAGCAGGACGTGAAGCTAACTGGTCTTCCCCCCCAGATCCCAGAGACCTGGCCCCTGCCTCCCAAGGTGCGAGGGCGCCTGTGTTTGGGGGTCCTCTCTTTGGCTGCTTCAGTCTTTGTCTTACAAACCAAATCTGGCAGCTCACTGCTCAGGGCCTTCCAAGAAAGCAAACCCAAGCCGCTCCCCATCCAGCTGAGCTCCTGGGCTCCCAGCTGGCACGGACCCGTTTGCCCTTTTCAGCTCCAGGACCCCTGGAGCATCCGGCTGCCGCCTTTCCAGACCATGCTCCCTTCCCCATGCAGCCATAGGCACGATTGCACATGTGGTTACTTCACAGGAGCGTAGGTTTTGGCAGATTCTCGAAGTCCTGAGAGCAAGGACCACGCCCGATTTATTGGTCTGGGAGCTGGGTTCACATGGTGCCTTCTCCCTGAAGCAGGGACGGATGGCAGCCCCACAGTCCAGCTTGGAGCAGCTGCCCAGTACATACCCGTGGAATGAAAAAAGGAGAAGGAAGCAACGATTTGGAAGCAGGAATTGTGTCCCCTCAGGTCTTTGTCCAGGGGTTGGGTTCAGGCACCCCCTTAGGGGGCCATCTGTTCGGGTCTTCTTCCTCTAGCTGGTGACCCCTCTGGCCCCAGCACTGAGACTGGGGTTGTCCTGCCCCAATACGGCCACACTGGCCGTAGCAGCTGGACGCTGAAATTGACCTTGATGGGGCAGGCGTGCTGTGTGTGCCAGGGGCTCCTTGAGGCGCAGTGGTGTGGCCTCTCCCCACGCCCCGGGAGGACGGTGCTGGGAAGCGTGGTGGGGTGGGGTGGACACCTCCTGGCCCACAGGCTCTGATGGGGATTTCTCAGCACGGGCAGCTTTCCCGATCCCAGCACGGGCATCCCCTTAATTCCCTCGGTGGCCCAAGTGGGAAAGCTGGCTTCCCAGAAGATAGGCACGAGGAAGTGCATCCTCAGGAAGGGTTGGACGGGCTGAGAGGAACTCAGTCACCTGGGGGACCTGGATGACCTCGTGCCCGTGCTTAACCCACGATCATTTCTGTGCACACAGCTTTACTGTGCTTGCCTCTTCTCTCCTCTTCTTTTAAAGAGCAGATGAACCCCACCGGTTAACGTGTGGATGTTTTCTTGAGCTCAGGGAAGGGGGAATTGGGAGGTGGATGCAGCACCGTGGGGTCTGGAGGATAAACCGACACCTGAAACAGGAGGGGTGGAGCTGGGCCTTGTTGCAGAGTGACCACAGCGTCACACATGCTCCAACCCCTCTGGGCTTTGAGTTACAGCTGGAATGTGGCCCCAGGAACTGCTCACACTCCCTGTGTGCGGGTGTGTCTCTCAGTGTTAAGTCAGGGTCAGGGTTGTAAAGTCATAACTCAGGGGTGCTTGAATACCTCTGTGTGATTTTTCATATGCTCTTCTTGAAGATGCTTCCTCATATCTAATTCAGAGCTGCCATTTGTTGTTGTTTCAGGGGGAAGGAACAGCTTGAGAATATCTACCATCCATCCATCTGTCCACCCATCCATTCCCCAGCTAATCCAGCCACCCGTCCCCCTGTCCTCTTGACCACCCACCTATCCATCCTTCCGCCCCCCAACCCACCCATTCACTCGTCTCGTCTGTCCGTCAACCCACAAATCCAGCCACTCTGTCACCTACCTGTCCTCCCAGACATCTGTCCATCCATCCATCCGTCCATCCGTCCATCCGTCCATCCATCCATCCGTCCATCCGTCCATCCATCCATCTGTCCATCTGTCCGTCCGCCCATCCATCCATCCATCCATCTATCTATCTATCCATCCATCCATCCATCCGTCCATCCGTCCATCCATCCATCCATCCATCTGTCCATCCATCCATCTGTCCACCCATCCGTCCATCCGTCCCTCCGTCCATCCATCCATCTGTCCATCCATCCATCCATCTATCCACCCATCTGTCCATCCATCCATCCATCCGTCCGTCCATCCATCTGTCCGTCCATCCATCCGTCCATCCATCCATCCATCCATTCATGCCTTTTTCATGCCAGGCCCTGTGCTAGGCGTAAGTGGACCCATTCTGAGAGGGTAGTTAAGTCTTCCCACATGAGGTGGGGCTTGAATTGAGTCTTGAAGGTTACTAGGACCTAGGTGAATAGGGTGGAGCCAGGGACTGAAGGCAGAGGAAAGAGCAGATGTAAAATGGAGCTCATGAAATAAAATTCCCATTCTGGTGACGTGTCTTCATAGTTGAAAACATACTACCCTGCCCGCTGGCCTCACAAGCCTCTGTACCCCTGCACCCCGACCCTGTGGGTTCCCCTGCTCCGGGAGGGCCTGAGCACGCCATGGGGGTGTGGTGGCAAGAAGGACCTCAGGGACGTTCCCATTGACAACCTTCTACAGAGGAGGACAGCTGCCCAGGTCCCCCAGAGAGTCCCTGGCGGAGCCCACCAGATAAACCCTCCCAAGGGACTTTAGAACGAACGCTAGCACTCGAGGGGGTCACCTGAGCTTATGGAAACCCAGATTCCTGGGCCCCACGCTCAGCCATCCTGACCCAGTGGGTCTGGGGGAGGCCTGAGAATCGGCATGTCTGCTGAGGCCCCAGGGAGTCCTGATGCCATCTGTTGGCCCCTTGGGAGCACAGTTGGAGGAGGAGGACCCAGGACCTTGGGTGGCGCTGGCAGAGGAACTTGGGCTCGCCTCCAAATCCTCTGCCCCGTGTCGATGAGGCCGGGCCAGGCCCAGGTGTGAGCAGACGGATGCTTCCTACCAGAGAGAGTGGGGGTGTAAACAGCGGGCAGGGCTGTGCACACGGGCACTGTATTCTCAGCTGAGTGATGGTCTGTGCTCTGGTTCAAACGCACACGTTATGTTCATTGTAGAAAGGTGGGAAACAGAAGAAAATAGTTTATCCTGAGTCCCTCGGAAGTCACAGTGTCAGCTTTCTGGGGTGTTTGTGTACGTGCATGCGTGTGTGGACTTACATCTTTTAATTCTTTAAACAGCTGAGAACATCCTGCCTCCAAGCTGGGGCCGGGAGCATCTCCCACGTCAGCACACGCTCTTCGGAAACATGCCGCTCAGGGCGCAGAGTCCTGGTGGGACGGGTGGCTGGTGTGCGTCCAGCCTCCGCCCTGGCTTTGCTCTCACCCTACACTGCGGCGATTTCCTCACGGAATGTGGGTGCAGGGTGGGTTTCTGGAAATGGAGTCCCCAGGTGGCCATCCTGTGTGGGCTCAGACTCCCCAGGGGTAGTGGCGACGGCGGTGTCCCGGCCCTCACCGCCCCCGGGTTAGCGTTTGGACAGAGTCATGGTCCTGCAGCACTTTGGCAAACTCTACGCTCTTCTCCCCTCTCTACATTCTGTACCCGAAAGCTTTAATATTTGGCCATCGTGTCATTTTATACACAGCATCCTTTTCTAGGATATTAGTTGGTTTTTAAATTTTTGATTCATAGACGAGAAATGTTTTTTGTAATAAGTAAGAATATTGATTATATACTTTCCCAATTATGGAATTAACACCATTCATCACTCAAAATTTGGAAAAAGCAGAAATGGCTGACGAGGTGGTTGGAGAGGCAGGTGGCCAGAACTGACCCAGGGTGGTTGGCATGGGGGCAGGACGGTGGAAAGCCTGTCCCGGCAATGGGGTCTCATGCTGAGTGGGAGGAAATGCTCTGCCTCTGGGATCCCACGGCCACATCTCAGTTCACCCCAAGCCTCCCCGGCACCTTCTGTGGTCTCTTGAGTGTGGGCTGGAACCTTTGGCAGTCAGGGTCAGTTAAGGAACGAGAGCTCGGTTCCTCAGCCCTCAGCCCTCATCCCATCAACCACGAGGGATGATGGGCAGTAGGGGCCTGCCTTGCTTATGGCCAGGGCATCATGATGGCCGGCAGCTCTCCCTGTGACTTGAAGACACACAGCTATGCTCCTCCCTTCTTGCCACATGATGCCCAGTGGAGGATGCTGTTGTCATGGTGATGGGAGGAAGGAGGGGGAGAGCTACAGGGAGGAGAAAGCCCACCCTCGGAGAGGTCAAGCTGCCCCCTTGGACACAGGCTACTGCCATGAAGCCACAGGGATGGGGACCACTGGGCCAGTGCGTTTACCTTGGGGACCTCAGACCCAGGGTCATGGCAGGTCTGTGACAGAGTGGGCAGGACCCAGGTCTCCAGGAGCTGGCTCAGTGGGCCCCTGGGGCCACCACCCCAGGAAGCACAGGCCCCGAGCCTTGGAGTCTTGGTAGTAGCAACTCCTCCCGCATCCCCCTGCTGAGCAAATGTCAGCCTGACCCCCAGCAAGGAAACCCCCAGCCGGTGTCTCCTGCGGGATCCTTAGGAATGGGTTCCTAGGAGAACACGCAGCCCTGGGCCAACGGAGATGCGCCCTTTCATTAAAGGTGGCATTTCATCTCCTCTCGAGGCGGGTTGACTTGGGCCCACAGCTTTAGAAGGAGCTGGTAGGCCCCTTCTCGCGGCATCTCCTCTGCACTCCCGCCCGTCCTCCCTCCTGGAGGCCAGCCTCCCTGCCTGTCGTGGGCCGTTCACCTGACTCAGGACATGCACCTTGTCTGCAGTTCCCCGTGGAAACGGCAGGGGTGGGCGCTGGCACACGGGCACGCAGGGACTGCAGGGGCCCTGGAGAAGGCGTCGGAAGCTGACTCCGTTCGTGTTGCTGCCTGGGCTCCTGTGCTGGTGGTGGGCGTGGTGCACACAGTGGCCCCGACCCCCGTCTCTCCCCGGGTTCCTTCTTTAACCAGAAGGCGCCGGCTCTCTGCAGACCTGCCTCTTCCTCCAGTTTGTGCATTGGGATCTCCTTATGTACAGGCGGCATTGAGAGGTGACAGGCCCGCGGGGCTCCCCCGTCCTCCTGGCGAGTGCATGCTGTGCGGGCACAGTGTGGCCCCACCTGCCTTCTCTCCTTTGGCCCTAGCTGTGCCTTGGACTCCGTGCGCCCCTGTCTCATGGATGCGCAAACACAGGCTCAGAGGGAGGGCAAGGCAGGATCTGGCCCTGGCCCTTGTCCCTGGGGGGGCCTCTATGCCTCACCTGTGCCGGCCACCCCAACACCTGGGCAGTGTGTGCTGGGCCTGCCCGCTGGCAGGAGTCAGGCGCCGTTGGGGGGTGCGGCCCGAGCCCCTCGCATTCTGTCAATGAGTCCCCTTCCTCCCCGAGTCCCCGTTCCACTGGATTCTGAGCCACCCAGGCAGACGTCCGTGTGCCAAGGGCCACAGCGGCCGTCTACCCCTCCCATCAGCCGGGGGGCTTTCTGACGCCCCGCCTCTTCTCTCACTCCTCCCAGATGCGTCTTGGGATGGCAGAGTTGGTGGGGACCCTGCGCATCCCCCAAATAGGGAACTGTG
Organism: Equus asinus; assembly: GCF_041296235.1. Classification (NCBI taxonomy): domain Eukaryota; kingdom Metazoa; phylum Chordata; class Mammalia; order Perissodactyla; family Equidae; genus Equus; species Equus asinus. The sequence goes on from NC_091799.1 coordinate 13,082,626, forward strand.
AGGTTTTCATGGAAAAAGAATAATAAAGGGTCTCAAATCCAGGTACGTTTGGGACTGCTGGCCCAGTCTGTCTCCTCGAGTTTTGAGGACCATGCGAGCGCCAAGGCGCTGACAAGGCCTGCTATAGCGAAACCCTTCACCCGATTCCCAGTACCCCACGCCGGGTCACAGCCCCCACCCCAGGAACCCTGCACCCGCCCGCTCTGCAGAGTGCTCAGCACATCTGTAACCCAGCCTTTGGATTCACTGTCGCCCTGGACAAGAGCAGTTTCACTGGGGGAGTGGACACGGGGTCAAGGGCCAGTGAGGAGTCGACGTGGGGGAGATGGTGATGAAGGTGTGCAGACCGCTCCCAAGGCTCGTGGCAGAGGCTGGGGCACTTGAGGAGCGCAACAAGAGACAGCTTACAGGTGGGGGTGACCCAGGAGGGAGGGAAAATTGGTGCTGCCATCGGGTGGACGTTTCAAGAGACCCACTGCCCTCCTGGGGCTCTTCCCCATGCGGCTCCTGCTCCCAGAGTGTCCCTTTCCAGGTCCTTGTGGGAACGCAGCTGGTGTCAGGAGGGCTGATCGCTCTTCAGGACCTGCTCTGACCCTGAGCCAGGCCCCAGTGGGCTGGTGGGCGGGCGTGGTGGGCGAGCTCCATCCTTCTCACAGGCACTGCTCTGCCATTGTCCTCTGTCTCGAAGGCCCCTACCCTGGGGGGAGGAGGATGGATGCCCCAGAAGCTCTGCCCTTCCCTGCCAGAATCCCCTCCTGCATCCTCTCCTCCAGGCGGATGGAGCTGGCAGCCTTCCTGCCCTGTGCTTCACCACAAGGGTGCCAGGGGAGCCCCACACCCCTGTTTCTGGAATTTCCCTGGAGTGTCACATGGGATGAAAGCTTCCTGCTCCCTCTGACCCAGTTCCCTCCTTTGTCAACAGGGCCACTGGGCCTAGAGAGACAGACTGACTTACCCGGTGCCCCAGGGCAGAGCTGGGCAGGGTCTTCTTGCTCTTGGCACCTGCACCTGGTTGGATCTGTAACACCCATCCGTGTAATGCAGGCCCGGCTTCCTTCCATGAGAAGCAGACAGAAGCCCATTTGCATCTCCTGGCAGAGCCAAGCAGGGCTCGAGTTCTGGCGGGCCTGTGATGGATTCCAGGCTGGGGGCCTGGTCGGGGCTGGTGGTGCCACAGAGACCTGCTCATTTCCCTCTTATCTCCTCTCCCACAGGCCTTTTCCCTCGGAGGAGACCGCGGAGAATGACGATGACGTCTACCGCAGTCTGGAGGAGCTGGCTGAGTAAGGAACCAGGCCCAAGAAGGATGGGGAGAGGGGGCGGTTAGAATCTTCACATGGCTGCGGGGGGTTGGGAGAAAATGTGGCAGCCCCACCCCAGGTGGAACTGGCCTCGCTGTCCTGCCCAGGGCATCTCCACGTGACTGAGGATGGTGTGGGTTCCCCCATGCCCGAGTGGAAATGTGGGCTTCTGCAAGATGTCAGGCAGCTGGGCCTCAGCTCACACCTCCTATGTATTCCGGAAGGCTCCCCAGCATGTCTGCCCGTGGCTGTCCTCTGCAAGGTCGGATGTTGAGGGCTGCTCTTTTTTGCGAAGCTGCAGGGAAAGCCAGGGTCGGGGTGAGCCTGGGCCTGAGGGGTTTCCTAGCCGGGCCCTTGGATGCTGTGTTGGTGATGGGAGAGCTGGTGTTTGCAGAAGCAGGGCCCTGGGGCCCAGGGTTGCCTTGTGGCCTGAAGGGTGGGCATGGGGCTGGACTGAGACCAGGCCACCTGAAGACACGAGGCATTTCCCGTTGTCTTGGTGACCCCGTCTTTGGGTTGCTTTGTGTCTGTTTCGTTCCCCTCTGAGGATTTCCTTGTTCCATCCACACGCAGCCCAGGCCTGGCCATCCCTCCCCGGCTGTTTCACCTTGTGGTCCTGGAGCCCCCCAGTACAGCTAGACTCCCTAGGCAGTGGCTCTTCCTGAAGACCTCGTCTAGTTCTGCAGGGTCCGCTCTGGCCAGGGCTGGGATCCTGCAGCCTGCTGCTGAGAAGAGGCCGGGCAGCTTCCCTCCTGCAGGATGGGGGAGGCCGGGCTGGCCCCATCCTGCAGGAGGGGAGACAAGGCCCGAGAAGTGACGGGCTTTCCCAGGCCCTGGGGTGGTCACTGGTGGCCCTCACCTGGCTGGCCAGCTGCCCTCAGGCCAGGTGGAGAACACTCTGCCTGGGCTTCCTGTGGATGGGGAGCCTCCTTCCTGTTTGACAGGGGACATTTCTTTGTGCCCAGATACATGGCTGTTCCTCTGGGCTGACTCTTCTGGTCTCTCTCCCTTCAGCTTACGGTACAGACTGAGCATAAGCATCACAGTAAGAATAAGAGCCAGCGTGCGCTGCGTGCCTGCTGTGTCGAGGCCCACCCTCACAGCTGCGGCAGCCTCCAGGGTCGGGGGCAAATATCTTTTGCAGGATCCCTGTCTATTTAAACAATTTGAGTACTCCAAACATCAGCATGGTGGTGGCCCCATCTCAGGGGATCTGTGAATGAAATAACCTACTCTGGTGGAGTACCTGCCGCCAGCCCATCTTCCTGAAACCGGGCTGCCCGCCCCCGGCCCCAGGACGGCCTCACTGTGAAGCTGGGGCTGCCTGGGACACCTGGCCGGCCCCATGTGAGTTAGAGAACTGGAGAGCACGCTGAAGGGAGACATGGGGCTCTTCTCACCTGCTGAGTCCGGGCCCGGGGGTCTCCCACTCTGGGAAGCACCTCATCCTCCATCTGCCCGGCCAGCATCGCCACCGAACCCCACCCCGCAGACCACCCCCAGCCGTTTGACCTTTGGGCTGTCGGTGGCTGCACCACGATTAACTGGTTAAATGTCTGTCTTTGTTGACCGGAAGGTGCCGAGGTCAGACCCTGCGTCTTCTTCCCGCACCCGCTCAGCCCCTTGCAGCGTGTCCCTTGTGCCCACTCTGGAAGCAAAAATCCCCGGTGACGATGACGGTGATGGCAGGCGGTGCTTCAGAGCCTTTATGGGGCTGGCACTGCTGGGACTCCTCCTCATCTCCCCCCAGTCTCTTTGTGAGGTCTGTTCTGTGGGTGCCCCCATTTTACAGACAAGGAAACGGGCCTAGAGAGGGGAAGCCGCTGGCCTGTGTCACTCAGCTAGCAAGTGGCGGAACCGCAATTTGACCCCAGTCTGTGCCCTAACGTCCCCACCATGCAAAGTCGGTGCCCCCAGAGGCCTGGGAGCCCGCTGGCCAGCATGGAGGGCGAGGTCCTGAGCTGCCGTTTCTCCTAAGTCACCAGCCTGAGTTTGGGGGTCTGTGCCCCCCTGAAACATCCCTCAGGGGTCAGCACAGACTGAGGCCTCCAGGAGGACAAGGGGCCATGCCGGCCTTGTGCAGCCCAGACCGAGCACGAAATAGTGTCTCAGTACCAGCCGGGGACCCGCCCCTCGGCTGCCCCCCAACCCGGGATCCCTGCCTGTGTCCCGTGGCTTGCGGTGGGCGTGGAGTTTTGCAGACTCCTCTCCGTGAGTCTGACAGCGACCCCGGGGTGCCCATTTCCCTGTTCCCTGCCCGTTCTGGTTATGATTGACCTCTTGAACCAAAACCTGGGACGTAATTCCTCTCGCACGGAGAAGCCGGGGCGGGGCGGGGGACCACAGTTCAATGATATTATCTCACGACAGAGAGAGCGGATCCTCCTGGATGCAGTGAGCTCCTCAGGGCTGCAGTCGCCGCAGACGTAAATCACGAATTATAGGGGAGGGGAATGAATTCGAGTCTTTAACTTGCGCTTTGGTCCCAGTGGCTCCAGTTTAATAAATTTTTCATGGTATTTTTTCCTTCTCCTCTCACTGAAAAGCAAGATCTCCTAGCATCAACCTGGGGTTGATATTTATCCGTCGTGGCAATTTCCAGGGCACAAACAGAAATGCCATTTCTTACCTGGCCTCTGCTGTGGGGGGAGTGTGGCTGTGACTCGTCGAGGCTGGAGCTGGGCAGTGGCCTAGATCTGATGCCAGGCAGTGGCGGGGAGCAAGGGAGTGACATTTTGGGCAGAACTGGCTAATTCTTTCCTTTGGGTTCTTGGCCGGGTGTCAGAAGCGATGATCACCTTGTGTTTCTAAAGGCCCCTCCCTCGCCCAGACGTCAGACGCTCCATGGCTGTCGCTCCCTCTCATACGAGAGCCTGGTCTGCTCCTTGGGGCACCAGTGAGGGACAGAGTGTCATGTGAGCGCAGCCGGGCACACGCTCAATCAGTCAGTCAGTCAGTCAACCATGTATTCATTGCCCAGTGGTTACTAAGCACTTTTTGTGTCAGCTCGAGGCCAGGAACTGGAACTATAAAGGGGAGTAAGACCCGCCCCGCCCCCCGCTGCCCTGCCTCCCAGGACCCCGAGCTCGATGGGGGGAGGCAGAAGCTGAGGGCCTTTTCAGGGCAGTGTGGTGGGGGTTGCAGGAAGGGCAGGCGCTGGCTGCCTCGGGCATCGCTGGAGGAGAGGCGTGGGTCTCCCACGTGAGAGAATACCCCTTAGAGAGGCCACTCTTCCCGGGGTGTCTGGAGCTTTCACAGCCCCCAGTGTCACCCCAGCAGGTTACTGAGGGCCCGTAGCCTCAGCCCACGCGACGCTGCTCCCCCTTCCACCCGACCTGTGGCAGGTGTACCGGGCCGTGCCGGAGAAACTGTCTGTCCTGCCACGCCTTGTTCCCAAAGCAGACAGACCTGGGGAGCCTCCGCTCTGCCGTGTCCTGCTTGTGTGGCCGTTGGCATGTTACCCACACCTCTATGCTCGGATCCCCTGTGTGTAACACGCGGTGTCGGCATCTGCCAGGAAGGTCGACAGTGACATTGCGGGTATGCCGTGAGCGCTCGGGCAGGGATGGGCTCCCATCTGCCCCTTTTACCAGGAACGTGACTTTCCAGTTTCCAGACGGCCATGGTAACGCTGTCCGGGAGATATCAAATACTAGCCACGTGGGTGATTGCAAATTTTCTAGTAGCCACATCAGAAAAAGAAACAGGTGGACTTAATTTTAAGAGTTTATTTTTATTTAACCCAATATAGCCAGCATATTATCCAGTTCAACACGTAATCAACAGAACAGATCACTAATGAAGCAGCTTACATTCTCTTTTGTGGAACATAAGCACAGCCTAGTCCAACTGGCCGCCTTAGTGAGCACACGGCCACGTGTGGCTGGTGGCCCTGGTGTGGGCGGCGCAGGTCTCAGACCCAGGACGTCATCTGGGAGCTCTTGCGGAGCCCCCCACGTTGAATGGAGGATAGTGGACTGGGATTATGTTCTCCAGTGCGCCAGGCTCATTTTGCCATCACCGAACATCTATAATCAGACAATAGAGCAGCTGCTTGAAAAAATTTGCACGAAATGTTGCCACTTAAAAACGCTTTATCAAGCAAACCGAGCCCAAATTGAGAAGCCTGTTTTTAGATTGCCCTAACCCTTGGTGCCTTGCATTTGCATAACGGCTTACCCCTCCCTGTGATGCCTCTCCTGTTCCAGGGTGCTCCTGGGAGCCTGGAGGGGTGCTATTGCTCACTTCTCATACCTGCCAACTCCTGGGCGGGGCTGGGGTTAGGGGCCTGCCCTGGCGGAGCCCCCGTCCAGGGCTGGGAGGCAGATTTGCACACAGAAGAACGGCCCACAGGAGACGCTCACCGTGGGAGCCCAAGTAAGCACCTGCCGAGGAGCCTGCTGGCATCCCAGCAAAAGCAGCAGCCTTGCAAAGGCCTGGTGCCTGGGGCGGGGTGCAGGTGGGGCCGGAGAGCGAGGCAGGACCAGCCTGCCCAGGACCCAGGGCTCCCAGCTCAGAGACGTGGCCTGGCATGGCCCCTGTGGATGTGCGACATTTCGTGGTGTTTGCAAGAAATCAGAATTATTGAGGCTCCCTGGGACTCACAGGGACGACCTCCCCCACCCCCAGGAAGGCATGGCCCACGTCGAAATGCCTGCTGCGACTCCCGCTGGGTGTGCTCCAGCGACGGGGAGCACCCAGGTGTGTGTGGGGGGGCCTTGAAAGTAGCGCTGGGGCTCACGCAGGCGGTGTCTGCCTGGTGAGGCCGCGGCTCTGAGGGTGGTGTTCTGTCTTACTCTGGGCGCATTAATACTTCTCCGGGCCTCGGTTTCCCCAACCCTGGAAGGAAAGCGTCAGCCCAGGCGGTCCTTGGATCCCTCCGAGCTTGAAGGATCCATGTTTCATGATCGAGGAGCCTGCTGCTTACCGCTGGTTTCCCGTTCCTCGGAGTTAAAATGATTTTCAGGCGTAAACAAATGCGATCGCGACGCGGCAGGCAATACAATTTATCCGTAAACGTATAGCAGCATGCTTTATGGCATCATAAAATGACTTAGCAGCTTTAAATGTGTCATGTTAGCATCGTTGGGATAATTTTTTAAGGTGCATAAATGCAGAGGGAGTTTCCGCAGTGGATGCCGCCTTCGAGGAGGTGTGACATCTTCTGGGAGCTGGTCTTGCTTCTTCCTGGGGAGGGAGGTGGGGGCACCAAGGTGGCGGTGGGGGCTGCTTGCTGGGAGGGCTGAGGCCACGCCCCTCCCGCCTGGCCCTGCAGCCGTGCCCGCTCTGCGCGGCGCCCCTTACTGGCCAGACGAGGAACGTCACTCTGCCTGACCGCGACCCTCCTCGCCCCACCCGTGTCCGCGCCCTCCTGCCTCTCCCAGCTGCAGTTTGTCTAAAAGCTATCCCGAGTTCCCTTATGTCCAAGCCGCCCCGTGTGAAAGTGCAGGGTCACACAGCAAGACCTGCATCTGTGGGGACGACCATGTGTGAGGCCGGGTTTGGGGACATCTCATGTTCACCCGAAGGATAGCCTTTCCAAGGGGACAAGTCTGAAAACGCTCTACAGAAACAAGCCCCTTTAGGAACGAACAATCCAGCCTGTTAGGCGGCCTCTCCCCTCCCCGCGCCTCGGTGGAGAACACAGACCCCACCGCAGTCTGAGGAGGTTGAAAGGAAAGCCCCCCCAGAGCGGAGGTGCTGGCAGACGCCCTCCTCGGCCAGCCTGCATGGCCACCAGCCTCAGGCCGATGGTGGGAGCAGGTGGTGGGTAGAAAGGAGGCTGGCTGGACGGGGCCGAGGCTGGCTGCACGGGGCCGAGGCTGGCTCCCGGGGATGGTGCTGTGCAGGTGCCCTCACTCTGCAGTCTCGCTGCTGGAGGGCTCCTCCCAGAACTGGGCTCCCTGGCTCTGGGCTGGTGAGCTGGTGACAGCCGGGCACACAATGGCCTCTGCTCTGCCTTGTCCTTCCTCCACAAGGCCACCTTCTCTGCCGGCTGAGCTGCCTCCCCTCTGGCCGTTCAGGGCTTTGTTTGTACAACAAACACTTAGGGAGCTGACTGTGTTCCCCGCACATGCCGTCCCGGGCCTGTCGAGGGTCTCTCCATCCTCATATGAATGCTGGGAGGCCCAGCCCAGCCATGGGGACTGACCTAATGGCAGGAATGAAGCCAACGCCCATGGAGCACACCTGAGGTCTGATCCCACGCCGAGCCCCGTGGTTGGGTCCGTGGTTGGGTCCTGGAGCCTTCCCTTAGGGCGGGGAGGAGACGGGCTCTGAGAAGTGAAGGTACCTGCCCAAGGGCACACAGCAACTAAGGGCAGAGCAGAGATTTGAACCAGGTCTGTGTGACTCAGAAGGCCACCTGTCTGTCCCCTTCTTCCCTCCCCCCCGCCCCTGGGCTGTCTGATAGAGCCCCACTGGGACCTGGGAGCCTGCAGTCCTCTTACAGCTTTTCTGCCTCTCCCACGAGCTATCCAGGTGGTGTCCACTGGGATCAGACCTTGACAGGCCAAGAGACCGAGAGGGCTTCCTGGAGGAGGTGTTGCTAGAAATGCACTTTGTGGGTGCACAGGATTTTCCAAAATGTGATTTAGGAAACCTGCCCGCATCCCCACCAGGCCGGTCACTGTCTTATTTGAGGCTGGGGTCCTGGGAGAGTCTGGGTCTCAGCTGTCTTTTTTTTTTTTCTTTCGAAGATTAGCCCTGAGCTAACTGCTGCCAATCCTCCTCTTTTTGCTGAGGAAGACTGGCCGTGAGCTAACATCCATGCCCATCTTCCTCTACTTTATACGTGGGACGCCTCCCACAGCATGGCTTGCCAAGTGGTGCCATGTCCACACCTGGGATCCGAACGGGGAAACCCCGGGCTGCCGAAGCGGAATGTGTGCGCTTAACTGCTGCGCCACCGGGCCAGCCCCTCAGCTGTGTCTTTTATTTGGGAACTGAGGGCTGGCGGTCTTGATCCCAAAGTCACCCGTGTAGGCAGCCCAGTGGCTGGGCAGACAGCACGGGACCCCTGGCCTCGCTCTCCTGCCTCTGGTCTAGACAAGCTGTGCGATGCCCCTGCCCTTCAGAGCTGGCTGCAGGACAGGCTGGGCAGAGGGCAGCCCATCCACAGCCTGCCCGCTGGACGGGCTCGGACTGCCTCCCTCTTCTCTGGACATGGAGGCAGCAGCCACAGCCGGCGGGACTGACAGCCGCCTGCTCTGCTCCCTGCGTCTTCAAGGGCCCTGCCTGCCCTCCTGGGACGTCATGGCCCCCTGGTACCTGGACCTGAGCCATCCTGAAAGGCCCTGGCTGCCATCGGGGCCCGGGGCTTCAGTCACCTTGAAACCTTGCTCCCTGACCCCCCAGCACTTTGGGGAAGAAGTTTCTCCATTCTCTCTGCTAGCGTGAGCACACGGAACCCTTCCAGGTGAGTACAGAGCAGACGCCCCATTGCCGCTCCGTCTGGGAGAAATGGCTCGGACTTATATGAATTTTTATTTTTAATACCTGGTTAAACCCGGGTCCTTTCAGGTCCGAGGCAGTCACAGCAATTCTGTCGTCTGATTTAACACAGTCCCTGTAGGGTGGAAAGCCCAGCGTGGAAGGGGAAGTGTTTGAGACGTGCACATCCATCTTGCTGTTTTCCAGAAAGGAGCAGGGACCAGCTGGGCTGTGGCCAGAAGGAGAGATTTATGTTCTGTCCAGTGAGAGCCTCTCCAAATCACTCTCCTGATACTGTCTTCTGGGACCCCAGGAGTATAAAGAACTAGGCCTTTTTAACATTATTTCTCTTGTGTTCAACACAAACATGACGCACAGTGGCACTTAAGAAATATTGGTTAAAAAATGGGTAAGCATAACATGCCGGATTTTGTTATAAAAAATCCTGTCATGTACGTAAAATCTACTGTATTGATTGCCAAACTCCTATTCATGCTACAGAACCAAGCCCAGAGGTCACCTCCTCCAAGAAGCCGTCTCCAGCCCTACCAGGTTGAATGAAGTGCCCCTTCCCCAGATTAAAAAGTATACCAGGATCGTCTTTGTCAGTGTGTTATCATTGTCTCCCTGAGTTTGTCCCCACCCCCCAGAAGTGAGCTCTCCTTAAGAGTCATCCCTAGGGGAACAGAGCACAGCAAGGGCAGGTGACGTGACAGGTCCCTGCACATTGTGGCACAGAGGCAGTGCCCGGAGTGAGATCCCGAATGTTTGCGTTCCTTTACTGAGGAGCCAAGTGGTGGTCCCAGGGGCAGTTCTGTGGGTCCCTCGAGTGCCAGGCACTGTGCCCGAGTGTTGTCACATCATCTCAGCCTTTGTGACAACACTGCAAGGTAGGTGGTCCTGCCCCCATTTTGCAGTTGAGGAAATTAAGGGTTAGAGAGGATAGGTGACTCACATAGCACACTTTACATGACAAAGGCGGGATCAAAACCCTGAGCCACCCTGGCCCAGGAGATTCCCCTGGCCTCCCCTCTCCCTGGTGACCCGTCCCGATGCTGGGAGGCCCTTCTGCTGGTTCCAAAGAAGCCCTGGAAAGAGGGTTATGGTGGGGAGCACACAAGCCAGGGCAGCCAGACTCGCTCTGGGAGTCCGGTAGCTGTGGTCTTGTCTAGCTGTGCTCCGATGTGACTTTGCAGCCTTGGGGGACTATCTTGCCCTCTCTGCGCCCTAGTTTCCCCATCTGTAGGAAGAGCAGCCCCTCCCTCACCGGTTGGGACGAGAGTCTGCTGAGGGCGAGTGAGGCCCACTTCCCTAACACACGTGGAAGCAGCCCCTTGACTGTCTGTCCCCACATGCAGACCACCCAGCCCCCAGCAGGCTTCTTCAGGCCCTTGGAGGCCCCCTCTCTCTGCTGCCCCCACCGAATGGTGTGGACCGCGGTTGGAAAATGTCTGATTTCATTTCCTAGTCGCAAGTTAAGGACAATTTTGTACCCTGCTGCCCAGCATCAGACAGCCTTGGGCCAGAAGGCACATCCCGCCTGTCAGCAGTGATATTTTCTGCCCACCGTAAACATACAGGCTCGCCTGAGGCGGAAAGCGGAGAGTTTGTTCAATTTTCTTTGATTTTCCTTAGGCGGTGGGGGCACGGGGGCCCCTCTGAGCAGCTGACTTGCTGTAACAAAATCGGGGCAGGCAGGCGAGGCTCCTGGGACGGGGGGCCGTGCACGGGGGCTCAGCGGGAGGAGGGGCATGCGGGTCCTGCAGGCTCTGGAGGGCGGCGGGCCGGGCTCGGGCCCCTCCTGGAGGGTCTCAGGCCGTGTGAGGACTAGAATAATTGTGGGGATTTAGCATCTGTCAGCACAGCTGCCTGCCGGAAAACGGCAGGAGCGAAAGGAAGAGACAGGGAGAGGGGGCGGAGGGGCGGTGGTGGGGGCTGGGGGGCTGTGGTGTCCACGCGGAGAGCTGGGCCGAGGTCTCGCTGTGGCGTCGGCCTGGCCCCGAGGCTCGCCTGCGTCTGGGCATCCTCATTCCTGCCTCGGTCCAGGATGCCTCCGTGCGCATCCTCCTCGGGCTCTCTCCTGGGCAACTGGACAGCGAAGGGCGAGTCGGCGCTGACGCCGGGCTCCTCACCGTCTAGTCTCCCGCGTTGCCAAACGTCCGCTGTCTTTAATACTGACGGCGTTCTCGCCTCCCGCCCTCTGGGGTGGTGGGCCACAGGCAGCACTTATTGAACACCTACTCTGTGCTGGGCCTGTGCTGGTCATTTACATTGTGGCTGATTCTTCCAACGACCTTACAAAGGGGTTGGTCTTGTTCTCACTTTGCAGATGGGGAAACTGAGGCTTAGGTTGTTTTGCCCAGAGTTAAAAGCCAGAAACTAGCAGGACTGAGAATCCAGGACTTAACCTGAGCGCTTTGCCTCTGGGGGGGGCGGTCACTAGCGAGAGAGTTGGGTTTCTACCTAAAAGAGACCTGAGTGCCCTGCATGATCTGGAAGGAGATGGGGAGCCACCAGCTCTGTGGTCCAGCGTTGCCCAAGCGCTGTTCCCGTGCACAGCTCCAGTGTGACAGGGACAAGGAGTTTTCCCATGGAGTGTAGTCTCTGATAACTGGGAGCCTCCACAAGGTGTGTCTTTGCTGGCCCGAGAGACTGATTTGAAAAGAATCAGCGTGCGAAGGGAACAGTCTGACACCATGGAATTGCACTGTATGTGGCTCAGAAGATGCTTTTGGATTTTGCAGGGCCTTGGGGTCCTTTTCAAGGACTGTGGGAGGTTGGGCTTGGGTTGGCTCAAGTGCACCAGGCTGGATGGGGGGCACAGTAGCCTGGCCTCTCCCGTAGGGGACCGTGTGCAGGGACCTTCTGGGGCCGCCTCCAGTTCTGGGGGCCGGGTCATAGGTGGACACTCGGCGGTGAGCTCATGTTGCAGGTAAAAACTGAGGCCAGGATCCTCGCACAGTCGGATCCACCTCCTGGTTCCTGCACTGCCCTCCAGGACACTTCAGATACTCAGGGACAAACCCCAAACCCACACTTGTCATTGCCTTTTCCTCCCGGCCAGGAGCCATGGCTGCCAGATGCCCTGGGCCCCGCTGGCCACGATGTAACAGATGCCTGGTACTGTCATTTGTCCCTCACCCTGTTCGGGACACTTCCTTTTGGAGATGACGCCTTTGCTAATCGAGGAAATAGCGGAATGTCCATGCCAGTGCTGGCCAAGGGAGCAGAGCTATTGGGGACCAGAGATTGTGCCCCCACACCATGACACGACCGCCTTCTAGAAGCATCTGTGTCTCAGACACAAGTAACTGCTGCCCCGTCGGTCTCCCCACCTGGGCCGTGAGGTCCATGGCACAGTCTTGGTGCCTTTTGTCGTCTGTGTACCCCCCGCCCCGGACCCAACGAGTTACCTGCACAGAATTGGTCCTGGGATGTGTTGATTTAACCAATCAAATCTGATGGTCTTTTTATCTTAGTTGCTGAATTTAACAAGCATGTTTGATTTTACTTTCATAATTTTGTTTTCATTTAAAAAAAAAACCCACTTCTTTGCTATTTCTTTTATTTCCCTTCTCCCATAATGTGCAACATGCGTAAAGGGAAATGTTAGTGCTACCGTTTTATAATCTCACGTGATAAGTATGAACCTGTATTTCTCAGTGCTCGTTGACCTGAATTACATAATGGTTGGGAGAGTATTTTCCTAAGTGTAGCGTGCCACAGATGTAGGAAGTAGGACTGTGGGTGTCCTGATGGCCCCGTGATGGGGACCCACAGAGGAGGGGACACCAGCTCGGGACAGGCAGGAACGTGATGATTCACGTCCCCAGTCCTCACCAGGCTTTGGATGACAGACATTGTGCAGAATAGAGAGAAGGGCTGGTGTCTGCATTTTTGAGATTTTTCTGTCCCAAGTGAAGATGCCAGGACCCAGCTCTCCATCTCGTGTTTCTGGCTGCCTATTTTTAATCTCAGGGCGCTGAGTGAATTAGAAGAGATGAATGGGAAGTGGTGCATGAAAAATGATCCCGTAGGAATGAATGTTCCTTGGCTTTATTGATTTTGAGAAAGAAAAGCAAGCTGAGAACACGGTAGTGGACATGTGTTGGGGTATCCACGCTGGATGTGTTCCCGGTGTCTCAGTCTTATGGTCTTGTCCTTTCTGTGAGCACAGGGAGGGGGACCGGACTGTGTCATCTCAGGAGGAACCCACCGGTTCTCCAGGAGGGGCTCCCTGTGGACGGGATTTGAGAGTTTGCAGCCTTTCGTCTGAGGGCATTCCCCAATGCATGCAGAAAGCTGCATCCTCACTGGCTTGAGGTGTCAGAGGAAAGAAATTGGGGCTGGCAGAAAAGCCAGAAAATAGGAGAGAAATGCTGGAAGGGAGGGACCCACAGAGAGCAGGAGTCCCCACATCTGCACTTGTAATCCTCCTAAATCCTTGGCTGACCCTGAAACCTCACACATACAGGAAGGACCCTAAGGTTTCCAGCGAGAAAACCTCCGCAGCAGCTGGAGACTGAATTCAGCAGGCATTTCAGCTGCAGCCTTCTGCACGGAAGACAGAGTTGGAAGTTGGAGTCCAACCAAGTCCACTGTCAGAACGAATATTACTCTTCAGGAGAAATGGCAGCATCCAGAGTCTCTATAATGTATCATTCATCAAGTCCAGCGTCCAATAAAAAATCATCAGACTTGCGGAGAAACAGGAACAAGTGAGTGATGCTCCAGAAAAAGCAGTCAATGGAAACCAACCTGGAGATGACTCAGCTGTTACAATTAGCAGCTTTTAGCAATATGGTCAGGGACTGAGGAAAATAGGTGCCAAATGAATGAACAGATGGGGAGCCTCGGGAGAGAAATAGGAGCTGTAGGAAAGGGCCAAATGGAAATTCTAAAACTGAAAAGCATAACTGAAGTGTACGCTCACTGCATCAGCTTAATGGAAGATTGCAGACGGTGGAGGAAGGAGTCATTGAACCTGAAGGTATTCAATGGAAGTGATGTGCTCCAAGTAACAGAAGAAAGGAAGACTGACAAATGTGAATAGGGCCCCAGCTACGTGTGACCATGTCAAGTGGTCTAACATGAGTGTAACTGGAACCCCAGAAGGAGAAGAAAGAGAGAATGAGGCAGGAGAAATCGCTGAAAAAAATAGTGGCCCCAAACTTCGTAAATTCCAAAACCTCTGTGATGAAACTACAAAATGATGCTGACAACCGAAACCAACGAAAGTGCATGCTACGTTCATGGATTGGAAGACGATATTGTTAAGATGTCTTTTCTCCCCAAATGAAACTGTAGATTCAATCCAGCTCCTGTTATGGCTCCAGCAGGCTTTTTCTTTTAATTGACAAGATGATTGCAAAGTTTGTATGGAAATACAAGGGGCCTTAGAATAGCTCGAACAATCTTATAAAAGAACAAAGCTAAAGGATTTAAACGACCTGATTTCAAGACTTTCTATAGAAGTAAAATCATCGAGACAGGGTGGTGTTGGCATAAGGATAGAGGAATAGGCTGATGGAATAGATCAGAGAATTCTGAAATAGACCCACATTTACATGGTCACTTGGCTTTTGTCAGAGGGATCTAAGCAATCCAACGGGAAGAATAAAATTTTCAACAAATTGTCCTGAAACACCCGGATATCCCAGTGCGAAACAATGAACCTCGATCTCTGCCTCACACCACACACAAAAATTAATTTGAGAAAGATCAGAGCTCTAAATATAAACATTAAAACTATGTAGCTCCTAGGAGAAAATCCTTTGCAACCTGGAAGAAAGCAAAGATTTCTTGCACAAGATGCAAGGATTTCTTAGGACACAAGACAGAGGACACCAGAGAAGAAAAACTTGGTAAATTAGGCTTCATTAAAATTAAAAATGGATGCTTATCAAAAGACACTATTAAAAAAGAAGTAGCCATAGCCAGAGACTGGGAACAAATTCACAAAACATATCTGACAAAGGACTTGTCTCCAGAATATATATAGAGCTCCCAGAATTCAATAAGAAAAAGATAGGCAACTAATTTTTAGAAATGGACAAAAGTCTCGAGCAGGTTTTCACAAAGGAAGATAGATCAGTGTCTGTAAGGACACGGAAAAATCCTCAACATCATTAGTCATCAGGGAAATGCAAAATAAAACCACACTCCCACTACAGTGGCTGAAATGAAAGAGACCAGCAGCAACCAGCGAGGAAGAGAACCAGAACCACTGGAGCTCGCGCACACTGCTGGTGGGGGTGTGAATGCTGCGACCACTCTGGAAGAACGCTTGGCCGTTGCTGACAAAATTAAACACACACCTCTCCTTGGACCCAGCTGTTTCACTCCTCCTGGAATTTCATTTCCAAAGGAAATGAGAGCATATGTCCACCAAAACAGAACGAAACAAAAAGGCAAATTCTCATAGCAGCTTTTACTTACAATAACCAAAACTTGGAAGCAACCCAAATGCTCATCCAAAGGAGAATGGATGATGAGCGGTGGGATGTTCATAGGATGGATCAGTCCCCGGCCGTGAAGAGGACTGAGCTGCTGTGCAGGCGGCAGTGTGGAGGGGTCTGCAGACTTGATGTTGGGGAAGAAGCCAGACACAAAAGTGATCATAACACGACACCATTGACGTGACGTTCTGGAACAGAGAAGACTAACGTGTGGTGGAGAATAGTCAGAGGGGCGGTGACTGGAAGAAGGGGATGGGGCTTGATCAGGAAGGAGAGGAACTTTTAGGGGAGATGAGAATGTTCTGGAATGTGATGGGTGTTGGCCACATAGGGGTATCCATTTGTCAAATGGTACAGCTACGGGTGCATCTCGATCTACGTAAAGCTGAGCAAAAACACGGTGATGAGCCTGCTAGGACCTGCGCCCTGTGCTGGAAACGCAGCAGGTGCCCTCCAGGTTTGGTGCGGGCCCAGGCAGGGGTGAGTGAGCTCTGACGTAAAGGTGGCGCCAGGGAACTGGGAGGCGCGGAAGCCACTCTACCCTCAGGCACCTTTTCTAGCACCCAACAATCCGCTCGGGTTGCCGAACATCTCCAAGTCCCCCATCCAGGAAGTTCGTGACCCCTCCTGCCGTCCCTGTCCTCTCCCTCCTTGCTGGGGCTCACGGTGAGGCTGGGGCCTGCCTCACCCCGAGATCGACAGCTCGCCTCTTGATTTGCTCTGAACACCCCCAGTGCCCACTTCAGAGCTCGGCTCGTCGCTGAGTACTCGCCGAATAAAAAGCACGGTGACAGTTCACACCTGCCCGGAGGCAGCAGTGCGGGACTACGGTATCTGGTCTCCGGAAGATGCAGGAGACCTCGGCCAGTCCCCTGGTGTCACGCACCCTGCTTTCCCGTCCTATAGCGGCTCGTTTGGGAAAGTAAAGACATTGCATCTCGGGCACTGACTCGTTGTCCAGCGCTGGGGGCTGCACGGAGGTCCCTGCTGGGAAGGATCTGAGCTGGGTGGACAGGATGTCCTCCCCAAATGTGAGATGAGACATGGGGGCTCCTGGGCTGGCAGTTTGCCGTCCCTGCGCCAGATGACCTCGAGGCCCCTTTCCGGGCCCCTTTCCAGTCATTTTTATTCATTTTGTCGGCTCCTAGAATATTTAACCATCAGGGTTGCCCACCCTCCACCTCCTCCCACCGGCCCATCAGAGCAAAGCCAATGCCTGTCTCCAGACTCGTGAACGGCCTCGTCTGCCTTGGAATGGTCCCCTTTAGCAGCCCAGGAGCTTGTCCATGTCCCCACTCTTCCGCACTGTCAGAATTCTCGACAGTGGCTTGTCACCAGCCTCGCTCTGCAGCACGACAGAGGTCGGGGTGGCTGGCACCCGCTGGAAAGAGCCCCTGAGGGTACTTGCCTGGACCCCAGAAGCCTGGCAGGTGGGGCCACCGGAGCTGGTTCCTTTGAGGACAGCATCTGGAGATCCGGGGTGGTGATTGGTGTCAACATGAGTGACCGTTCCCAAGGCCCACCTAGGGGGACGGGCCTCCGAGATGGTGTGTAGGACACCCCATGAGTCACAGGCGCCCGTGCCTGCCTTCCCGCAGGTTCCGAGGGGAGCCTCGGTCACTGTCCGGCTCTGCTTTGGGCCCAGAATGGGTTCTCTGGACAGTGGGTTCCGCGGTCCAGACAGCGGAGGGTGGGCGGCGGGAGAGAGGACAAGGCTGGGCCGGGCAGTGGCCTACGCAGTGTGGAGCCTCAGCGTGTGTCCTCTGTGAAATGGCCTCGGCGCTCTCTGCCTCCGCGGGCCTGTGAGGTCAAACGGCACACGTGCTTTTCGAGTGCCTGGCATGTGCATTGGCACAAAGGGCTCCCCAGTGGTGGGCAGCTCGTCTCATCGTTGCTCAGCAGTCCATTAGCTGGCCTAGCACAGTGCCATCCGTCCCTCAGCAGCTCTTGTCCTCAGGCCAACTCTGGGCTCCCTCACACCTGGGGCGGTGCAAAACCGAAAGCGAAGAACCCACAGCAGCAGCTTCTTCTCCGTCCCTTCTCTCCAGCTGTCGCCCCCCTACCCAGAAACCCCCCAGAGGGCAATCTGATGCATCTGCCTGCAGTCGCCTTGCAGCTCTGTCCCCCAGGGCAGGTGCCTGGGCTTTGGGGGTCCTCTGTCTGCAGAGGCCTTGCTCGAATACAAACACGCCGCCCCTCTCTCAAGCAGGTTTTGAATGCTGTCTCTCTCCCTGCCCGAGCCCTCCCCAACCTATAAAATACAGCTGGTGTTTTAAGGCCAGGTTTGGGACGGGGCCACAAACCCATTCTTGAGAGCTGCTGGGTGTCGCTTCTGCTCTCACCTCGTCCCTCCCCAGTGCCCTGAGCTCTGGCCGCCCTGTGCTGCAGGGAAGGGAAGCGCTCCACCACATTTCAATGCCTTCCGGAAGGGAACTTTGCCAGGCCCTGCTTTGAGCCCAGACTATGAGATGTCCTTGCTCAGAGAGAGACGACGGCAGGCGGGGCTGGCACGGGGCTCCAGGGCGAGCTGGCTTCCAGCTTACGGTGCATCTACCCTGAGGATGGACCCCATGGCAGATTGAAGAGCTGGCCAGCCCCAGGACTATGGTGGCTCCTGGCCCTGAACCCCAGGCTAGAGTGACCTCCCCCCAGGGGGCTTGTCCCGGGCCATGGGAATGGTGGGCGGTTGGATTGGCTTGTGTGCTGATTCGGTGAAAACTTTGCCGAGCACCTGCTGGTATCAGGTGTGGTGAAGAGAAGGGATTGATAAATTGGGTTCCATGTGAGAAGGAGACAGGTCGTCCACAGGCCCTTGTGAAACCCTTGGAGGTGCAGCAGGAGGTACGAGAGCGCCAGGGAGAGTCCCAGATCGCAGGCTGGATGCGGGATCCCCAAAGGCCTCTTGGAGGAGGTGTCCCACAACCTAAGTCTTGCAGGGCAGAGGGGATAACATGGGAGTAGAATGAACACATGATCATGAACTGAAACAAAGTTTACTGAACTATAAATCGGGCGGTAACTTCCTTGGTGCTCGCTAGGGCAGGCGCATCGGGAACTTCCGTCCGTCTCCGCTCTGCTTCCCTCCTGCCTGGTGGGGAAGATGTCCCATGTGAGCTCCACGCGTTGGCCTTCACACCTCGGCTGTGAGGCCTGGGGAGGCCCTGGGCTCCGGGTCACAAGCGCGGGCCGGGGAGAGGGCACTTGGTCTGGAGGCCGGGGCTCAGGTGCCAGGGCTGGTGCTCGCGTTGACTAGCCGTGAGAAGATTCCCAATAGGCGGGGTCTCACCCCTGGGCCTGCAGCGTGTCCCCAGCACTTACTAAAGGGCTTTACCGTGGGAGGTCCTTCCAGAAGTACGTCAGGCAAAGCACGAGACGATTGATGCGCTCGCCGGAACCCTGGGAGGCACGTCCTCACCCCATTTCTTAGATCAAAAGACTGGGGCCGAGAGCAGAGCTCGCCGTGGCCCTGAGCGCCTCTCCTCTGCGCCAGGCCCCCTCACGCTGTGTCCCCTCATAGATTTGGCTGACCCCTCTTGTCCCTCTAACCCACCTTCCTCCTGTGCAGCGAGCATGACCTGGGGGAGGACATCTACGACTGCGTCCCATGCGAGGATGAAGGGGATGACATCTACGAGGACATCATCAAGGTGGAGGTGCAGCAGCCCATGGTAAGCTGCCCGCCCACCTGTGCCTGCGCCACTCCCCCTGCCCGGATGGGGCCTTAGCCTGGGTGCAGCAGCCTGGCCCTTTCCTTGAGGACTCTGAGCCAACCGCAGCGTCTGAGCCACCGAGGGGGAGCTGCTCCTGGGCGGGGGGCTCCAGAGGCTGTACCTGGCCCTTCCCGGCCCCTGGGGGCTCCTCCCCTTCCTGGAACCCGGTCTACTGCGGGCCCCTCTTCCCTAAGAAATGCTCTAAGGAGACCGGGAGGTGACACCACTGCCATTGAGACCTTCCAGGACGTGTTGCCATGGAATTCTGCTCTGAAGGGTGTCCTTTCTGCCCAGGGAGCCTTAAAATAGTAACTCGGTGCTCAGTCTCACACAGCACGCCTCGTCTCACCCCTTTGTGCAGAGAGCGACGAGACCACTGTGGGCTCAATTAGCCAGCTGTGCGTCTTTTGTGTGGCGAGGATATTTATTTCTGAGCAGGCCTTCGCTAATAATCTCGCGGACGCCAGTTTGGGGCAGCGTGGGTTTATTGCCAACAGCTGCTGTGTGGAGGGTGGGGGCCCTGCCGGGTGGGGATGGGGACCTGCGGGGGCAGCTACAGCCCTCCTGGACCCCTAGGCTCCTGGGGGTGGTCAAGATACCACTTGCCAACGGTGGAGGCTTTTGCTGCCATTTACTTTCCCCGAAGAAATGGGGGGAATTTCTCAAAAAGCAAATTCCAGTGTTTTCCTTCAGTGTGAGAATAACCAGCTGGTGGTAGAGAAACAGAAAGCTGGGGAAACAGCCCCCGGACGAGGCCTTTCCGAGAGGCCTCTCCCGCTCTGCTGGCACCTGCCGCCTCTGCCAGCACCACAGCGGCTGGTGGTGATCGCAGCCTCCAAACTCTGCTCTTAAGAACCACTTTCTCATTTTGCCCTGAAGGGTCTGAAGGTGGGTTTCCTTCCCCACAATTACCAGGGGTCTCTCTCCGGGAGGGCTGGCTGTGGGTCTCTGACCCCAGGTCTGCCCAGGGCCTGCCCTGCACTTCCCCAGCAGACTTGCAGTGGGGCAGCTCTGCTCCTGAACCTTCCAGGGAAGTCTTGTAGGGGGTTCAAAGCCTGGAGGGCCTGCTTTGCCTTCCTGGACCTGGCCTGAGAGCCTGGCTGGTTTCCTGATTTGGCAGCGAGCTGAGCCTGGGGCCCCTCACTCCCCACTTTGGGAGCTGGGTGTCCTGTGAGTAAAGCGAGAGCATGTGGGTGCAGTGGCCCGTGCAATTGCTGGAGGATTGCCTGCCGCATACAAGCTCCCGAGAGACCCCCATCTATGCCTGGCCTGCGGAGGCCCTAAGTGGGCGCTCCCCAGAGCCCGCTGCTGTCCCTGGTCCTGAAATGCTCACCGTGGGACCCGGGGCTGTCTGCAGCACCTGCGGGGGCCTGGGGGGAGATGCTCGCCTGTGTCCTGGGGACAAGCTGGTGTCCCCCCTGCCCCGCTCAGCTCAGCATCCTAAGGCTCGCTTGGTGCTGGTGCTCACGAGCGGTCCTGTCGATCCAAGCAGGGGGGCCTCCCACCTCCTGCCACCTCCTCTGAGATGAAACAGTTGGTTTTATTTCCCCCTCCATCTTGTCCGGTTGGTGACTTTTCCAAAGGATGATAAAGCCAGAGCATGGCAGGTGCCACTCTCAGAGCCAAGATGTGGGGAAGACTCTGATGACATGCTCGGTCCCAGTGCCGTCCCCCACCCAGCCAGGCTGACGTGCGGGCAGGTGGGGAGCTGTGATCTCTGGGGCTGTTGGCTAAATGTGGGAGCACCTCCCTCACTTCCCCAAGCACAGCTTGAGTCACAAGCCGCCACTGCTAATAGGTCCTTTCTGTTGTTTGTTTCTCCATGCTTTCAGATTAGATACATGCAGGTAAGTGGCCGCTGGAGGGGAACCGGGAAGTTCTGATGGCACCACCTTCCTCCACCTTTCCGGGAGGTCTCAAATCCCTGGAAAAACTCCAGACCCCGTCCCCAGGGAGATGTGGTGGGGCACCACATTTTTACACGTGGTTTTAGGGAGATCATGGACCCTCAACGTCCCCATGAAGCTCCGAGAGTAACAGTGCAGCCCGCAGGCTGAGCGGCGCTTTGGGCTCGGGAAGGAGACCTGGGGGACATCCTGCCTGACCCTGGCCACTGACCTGCCAGGCCCCTGGGCGATGTGCCTGCCTGGCATGTTGCATTGGAGAGCTGCAGCCCCCGCAAACTCAAGCGGGGCCCTGGGCACTTCTTGGAGGAGGAGGATGATGTTAGGGTAGATGGAGTCCCAATGGCCTGTCGCATGACCCCACACCGTTCCCCAGAGCCTTTAGGGCAGATGTGGCTCCCTGAGCCTAAAAGAACTGAAGGAGAGCGTCTGGAAAATCACAGCTGCCTCCCAGCAGTCACCCTCTGCTGCCTCTTCCCTGGCCCCTGTGGCCACACTCTTGGTCAGTCCCACCCGCCCCGCCCTCGGCCACGTGCTCCCTGGAGGTGGGGGCAGGTCCTGTTGTGGAGGCCTGTACCCCAGTGATCCCTGCCAATGGGCTGTTATCTCAGGACCCTGGTTGGAGGCAGTGGACACTTGGAAGGTCCAGCCCTGTGGGGAGTTGGTGTCTTCCTCTGAGCCGCTAACTGGCCAGTGCTGAGACAGCCACTCAGCTAGCAGACGTGGGTCCTCAGGCAGCTGGTCATAGCCTCTCCCTGTGCACACAGTAGGCTCTTTAAGTGTGTCATACCTGCTGTATATGCTGGAGGGGGTAGCTTCTGAGGGCCTCACCCCATCTGGTGAAGACTGAGATTCAGAATAGGGCAGCAGGAGCCTGGATTCTGGAAGCTTCCATGCCTTCCTCCGAGCTGTCACCAGTTCTCAGGTTCACACCACATCCTCTCCCTGTGCCTCAGTTTCCTTATCTGTAAAAGGGAGAGGAAGGGCTTGGGCCCCTTTTGTGCCTCCCATCTGGCCCCACCATTCATACTTAGTGACCCCACAGCCAAGCCCATGTGGGCGGTCAGCAGGCGGTGGGCCCGCCAGGGGTCCTGGCCAACATCTTGTGTCTTCTTCTAGAAAATGGGCATGACCGAGGATGACAAGAGGAACTGCTGCCTGCTGGAGATTCAGGAGACTGAAGCCAAGTACTACCGGACCCTGGAGGACATTGAGAAGGTGGATGTGGGCCCCGGTCTCCTGGGGGTGCTATCACAGGCAGGGACTCAAGGCAGTGGGGACGAGTGGAGGGGCTCTGTGGCCCTCTCGGCTTTGGCATCAGGCACCGCTCACCAGGAAAGAGGCTGCCCTCCCTATTTCTCCGCAGCCCTCTTGCCCTCGGCCCCGTCTTGAGCTGTGCTCCGTACCCAGGCCGTTCTCTGCGGCAGCTGCCACCCACCCATCTCCTGGCCCTCAGCTTGGGCCCCAGACCGTCCTGAGCTGGTATCTGCAGCTCCTTCCAGCCTAAGCTGTGCGTTATCCTGGCTTCTGCTCCTCAATGCACTGAGCTGAGCTCCCTCTGTATACCCTCTCCCCGAGGCCAGGCACCAGGCTGAGCTCCCTCTGTATACCCTCTCCCCGAGGCCAGGTGCCAGGCTGAGCTCCTTCTGTATATTCTCTCCCTGAGGCCAGGTGCCGGGCCGAGCTCCTTCTGTATACTCTCTCGCCCAGGCGGGGCGCTGGGGCAAGCTCCCGTGTATACCTTCTCACCTAGGGCTCTCTGTGGTCAGCCCCCCTCTGTAAGTTGGGGTGACAGCAGCACCACCCGTAGGTGGCTGTGAGTGTCCTGCACCTGGGACGTAGTGAGGCCCGATGATGTGAGCCTTTGGAGCCCCCATGGCAGACCCTGTGCTCCCCTGAGTGGCTTGTCAGTCCTCTCTTGCTGCCGCCCGCCAAGCTCCTAGAGGACCACCGATGGGCCTTCTCCTGCCCCCGCCCCGCTCTGGCCTCCCATGGGCACTGGCTCAGTGGCACTTGCCTGTCACTTGGGCATCCTCATTGCCAATGGCCACTGCTTACTGGGGTGAGAGGACCAGCATTGTTTTCAGATGAAGCCTTCCTGACTTTTCTTTGGTTGCGGTGCAGGGTCAAGACTGGCCACAGTGGGGACACCTAAGTGGGCCCCTCACTGTTCAGGGCACCATGGAGCCTCCAGCTGGGAGTCCCGCGATGCCCCTTGGCCCCAGGTCTGGCCCAGGCCTCTGATATGTTTCCCTTCCTCCTGCCCCCGAGCACTGTGTGCCCACCCTACAGCCCCACCAACCACTGGCCCTTCTGCAAACCCTCCAGGCCCCGTCCTGGCTGCACCCCTGACCCTCGCCGTTCCCCTCCCCCTGCCTGCAGTCCCACCGCTGCGAGTCCTGGCCCCAGGCAACTCCTTCCAGGACCCTGCAGACCTCCTCGTTTCCTCCGTGTGGCCCAAGTCCCAGTGCAGAAAACCAGCGGGGCGCTGCGGTCCGTCTCCACCCTGGGCCGCGGCTTTTGAGGGAGGTGCTGCGGTCCCGGGCGCAGTGCACCTGGGGGCTGAGCGGGAGGGTGCACGGCCAGGTGTGTGGTGTCCTGAGCACTTCCAAGGACAAATGTGTTTATAACCCTCCCCCAACAGTTCCAGGTAGTGTGGCTGTCCCCGTGTCACAGGTGAGGACACCGAGTCATAGGCCCGTGCCAGCCCATCCTGGGCGTGGGGAAAACCATTCAGCCGCATCTGTTGGCCATCTGTGCTTGATCACTTGGACAATTCTCTCCCGCTCCGTATGGCAGCCAAGGAGAGGTCCGGGGGCCAGGACCCCGCGGGGGAGAAGGGCAGGGAGAGGAGAGGGTGGCAGGTCCCTCCCTGCAGGGGCCTCCGGGGCGGGAGTCCACAGTTTTGCACAAGCGCGTCTCATCTGAGGGGCGAAGCCGCTCCGTCCACGTGGGGCTCCTGCGGGCGGAGGACGTTTCTTGATGGCAGGGTCAGGGTCGAACTCAGGATGCAGGCACAGCAGTTCGAGTCGGGGGTGGGAATGCTGCCCCTGTCGCCGTACCCTTGGGGGCTGCCCTCCACCTCCTGGGCCTCAGTTTCCTCAAATGTCTCAAACAGCTATAGCAGCACCCACCTGGGTTGCTGCAGGGTTGAAGTCCAGTGCCACGCTGAGTGGCCCCCCCGTAGGTCGTGGCCTCTGTAGCGGGTGTGGGCGCTTACATGATGGATACTCAGGCCCCATGCACCTGGCCCTGCGCGTTCCTGCACTGTACTCGCCCTGCGGAACGGAGCCCAGATCTCCCCCGAACGCGTGCATTCTCCAGTAACGAGCACCTGCCTCGAGCCAGGCCTGTGGAGCTGTCCCTGTCTGTGGACCCGGGACCTTGCTGGAGTGGTCAGAGCCCCTCCCGCCATGGCTGTGGCCTCAAAGGTGGCTGGTGCCCTCCAGGCCAAGATGGGAGCAATGGGCTTCTCTCTTCCAGAACTACATGGCGCCCCTGAGGCTGGTGCTGAGCCCGGCGGACATGGCGGCCATCTTCATCAACCTGGAGGTGAGGGTCCCAGCCCCCAGCCTGCCACACCGGGTTCTGCTTCCTAACCTGCTTGAGCATCAGGCGGGCTCCCACGCTGCTGTCCCCGGGGGTCCTGGAGACCTGCGTCCCTGCCAGTGGCACTGCTATTCCTGGCTAAAGGAAATTTTTATGGCTGACAGACGGGAGGAGGACAGCAGCCTGCCCTTCTCCCCGGGAACTTTGGTTTTAGGAGACAGGAGGCTGTGGTTTGTGGGAGCCTTCCTTGCCCACTGTCTGTGCCGGTGGGTGTGGCTCAGAAGCACACGTCCTGGCAGAGGTGTGAGGGTTTTGTCAGCAGCCAGAGAGAAATGCGTCCCCTCCACCCCTCTGAGCAGGGCCCCCTTCCCTGCTCTGCGGATGTCTGAACGCGGACACAGGGCGACTCCCTGTGGGCAGGTTCACCTGGACGTGGTCAGCAGAGCAGGGCGGGCTGGCTTGAGGCTCCAGAAGCTGCGCATGGATGGGCTTCCTCCAGGAACACCGGCTCCTGCTCCTCCCCTCTGCCTGGCGGCTGCAGGGTGCCAACAGCCAGTGCGGCCACTCCCACCGGTCTCCCTTGGCCCCTCATCAGCTCAAGGGGTGGGCACTGGTCGCCGCCTGCTCGGGGCTGGTCCAGACTCTGGATTCCTCGCTCTCCATGCCGCCGATCCGGAGTTCATCCTGCCGTGGCCAGTGCAAATGGCCACTGTCGGAACAGGAGCTGCCTACTGGTCACCCATCTGCTCTGAAACATGGGGAAGCGCACCTCCCCAGGCCCGAGGCCCTGCTCTGCGACGGAGACTCCATCCCTCAGAGTTGTGATCTCAGGCCGCCCCCAAGAGCCCCTTGGCTTCCTCACGCAGGCTGATGCAGGCTGTGGATGCCTCCCCTCAGGACTTCATGGGCTCAGGTCCCCCTGTGCGCCCATCACCAGAGCACCTTCCCGCTGAACCACAGCCTGGCATTTCTGTGGCCCCACCCAGCACCCGGGCCTGTCTCGTAAACAGATCTGGAGAAGTGTAATTAAAGAGCACCTCCCTCCTCCTGTCCTCATAGCCTGTTCATGTGCGAATTGCTTTTTCGTCCCAGGACCTAATTAAGGTGCATCACAGCTTCCTGAGGGCCATCGACATGTCCATGATGGCAGGGGGTAGTACTCTGGCCAAGGTCTTCCTCGACTTCAAGGAAAGGTGAGTGTCAGGTAGCCTCACCGGCCCCTCCCTGTCCAGGCGCCTCTCTGGTTCCACGCTGGGGACCAGGCAGAGCTGGTGGGGTGAGGTGGGATCTCTCACTGTGGTGCCAAGGCAGGTGGCTGTGCCCCTCCAGACTGCTGTCCTCACCTGTAAACTGAGAAGGCTGCCCACCATCCCCGCCATCATGCTGGGAGGGCACCCCCGAGACGGCCTGGATGGGAGGAGGCAGCTCCCTCTGCCTCTGTCCCTGGGGGTCTTGGCAGCTGAAGGACATTTGTGCCATCACAGGGCGCCTGCAGTGTGCCCAGGACCCAGGGGAATTGGGCACCCGGGGAGCCTGCCCCCTGGAGCTCATCGGGTGGGGAGGTGGCATGTGGCAGGTGCTGCTGCTGGACAGAACCCAAACCCGCCCCCGCAAAGGTCTGAGTGAGGGGCTTCAGCAGGACGTGGCTGAGAGCTCAGACTCCGGGGTCCCCAGGGCTGAGGCCGCTTCCCTGCTGCCTTGCCTGTGCATGACACTGTGCCTTGACTTCCGTACTTTTCACTTAGGGACAGGGATGGTGTTGGTGCCATGAGGGTAAACTGAGGCCGGGCCTGTGCCACTGACACAGCTGGTCCACACCCAGCGAAGGGCTTTGGTGGCCGGGTGGGCAGAAGGTCCTGGACCTGGGTGGACGGACAGGGGAGGGGTGCATGGTGACAGCGGCAGGCACAGGTGCTCAACTGTCCTGGTGTAAACCGGTCCTGGATGTCGGGGGACGGTGGTTCCGGGGCCGAGAAGCGCCGAGTCTTCGCTCCTCCAACTGTGGTCTCATCCAAGTCTCTGAGGCTTTGGGGCAAACGTCCGAGAAGCCCACAGGGTGTAGATGCTCCTGGTCAGAAGCTGAGGGGCCTGGATTACGCCCGGGGGTCGGGCTGAGTCTGGACGCAGGGACGGCGCCGGCCTCCTTACACCAGAAGGACGCCTGCAGTAGTCACGCCCGTTAGCATGGCTCCAGTGGCCGTCCAGTCCCCTCGTCCAGAAGGAACACTGGATGGAGGAGTGTGACCACCCACTGAGGACCAGTGCAGGGACCCTTCTTTGGGTTAATTCCGTCGCTGCTGCAAAGCCTCTCTGAACCTCTTTGATTCCTTGCTTTAGCCACTCCGTACCCGTTGATGGATGGGGTGAAGGCAGCCTTCTCTTCTCTGGAATGCCCTGCGGGATCTGGCAGGGAGAGGGTTGGGATTCTGGAAGCTGCTGACTAGGTGAGGGGGCAGCTGTCAGGATGGCTCTACCGTCCGAGCGGGATCGCAGGCCCCTGCTTCTGACCATTGAGCCTTGGCAGCGGGTCCTTTAAAAGGGGCTGCTGACAAGGATGACATGAGGACGAGACGGGCTCAGCAGGGTGTTTGGCGCTGCAGGCAGCCCGGGAGGTGGGGTTTTCAGCCACGAAACCTCAGGAGAACCATCGGGAGGCAGCGCCTTGCTTTCTTCCCCTCGTAGAGTCTGTGGAGCGGGTTCCTGAAGGTTCTGTCTTAATGACTCCTGAACCTGGCTGTTCCTCAGAGCCGCCTGGGAGCCTGTTAGAAATACCAGCTCCCGGGCTTACTCTCCAGGGTCTGAGGGGGTCCTGGGAGCTGTAGAAGGCCCGAGGGGGCTGGTTGGCACCCGGGTGTAACCCGTCCTCCTCCCACCAGGTGACTGTCAGCTCAGCTCACACCCCCAGACCCAGGCAGCCCGTCCCCAGGCTGGATGCTCAGGTACCCTCCCCTAGGAGACCCGAAGGTGCTCCCCTTGTGTGCCCCTTGGCTCCTGGCAAGGTGCTTTCTCCCCTCTTGAGTGGACAGGGCCCTGCGTCTGCTTTCTAAGGGGCCACGGGGTGGGGGGCTCCCGGGAGCCATGAATGGGTAGGCAGTGCCCGCGACCAGGTGGCAGAGGTGGCCAGGAGACAGACTACATTTCTCCAGGCCACGGCAGGTGTGAGCATGCTGGCCGGCCCCAGGGGAGGGATGCAAAGGGGGGCTAGGGGTCAGGCCGGCTCCTAAACCCGCCCCCTGCTCCCAGCAAGGTTTGCCTCTCACCTGGCTGTGAGCCAGTGTGCCAGGCGAGCTGTCAGCACCCAGCTGGTGGGCTCGAGCTGACTGTCAGACCTGACCCCCCCCCCCGGGGCAGACATAAGCAGACGTGGCTCAGCCCCTCATTAGTGCTGCTGCTCAGCTGTGGGGGTGGGGGGCCGTGGATGACGCTCGACTCATTCTGAGGCCCATTAACGCAGCTCCAGGGCAAAAATGGCTGGCCACGTGGCCAAGGGACAGATGGATGACCCGCCCTCCCCCAGGAACCTCTGCATACCCGGCCCAAGAGCTCGGCTGTCTGGCCTGTCCCCACAGTCCGTTTGCCCTTAAACAAGAGCTGGCCGCCATCCTCCGCGCGCAGCCTTGGACCTGACCTGGCTCCCGGGCCTTGTTTCCTCTGGGAATGATGGTCATCTCCACCTTTGAAAACTGCTGCCGTGAGTGGAACGTGTTCCAGCACCAGGAGCTCCCCCGACGCGCTGCTCCGTCACCTGCCCAGCAAGGCTCCAGGGGCCCAGGCCCTGTGGTTGGGGTCCCTCTGGGGAAGAGCTGGCTGAGTTTCATCAGAGTTCACTTGCCAAGTCATGTGGTTCCATCCCAGCGCCCACCTCCTGCCACTTTCTCTTCTTATTTCCAAGTCAGCCCCTACGGTCCTGATGTTTGCTGGTTTCTTAATCCCACAAGCATTTATAGAGTGCCTGCTGTGTGCAGCTCCTGAGCTCTGGGCCAAGGGCACCGTGGTGAACAGAACAGGCCCTGCTCTCCGTGGGTCGGGGAGAGACAGGAACAAGTCCACAGATGAAGGCCTCACCGTGGCTGTGGGAGAGCTCAAGGGCACAGGGAGGGGGCGGGGGCAGGGGGCCCGTGGCGGAGGATGGGCCCTGAGGACCTGGGTGAGAGGAGATCAGCTCTGGGCGGGGGGTGGAATAGAAGTGATGGGAAGGCCCCTGCGAGAGGCTGTTTTGGGAACTAGCAGAGGCCAGAGGAGCAGGAGTGAAGTGGGCGAGGAGGAAGTTCTCTAAGGAACCATTGGAGGGTTCTGCAGGTGTCTGCTTGGCCAAGATAGGGATTTAGAATTTTTTTATGAGGGCGGGAGAAGCCATTGAGCGATTCTAGCAGCAAGATCCTGGCAGCTCATCACGGATGAAGGATGAGTAGCATCCAAGTGTGGTATGACCAGTGCCAAGTGGCAGAGGACAATCATCTCCCTCTTTTTGGAGGTTATGCTTCCATTAATGTGGCCTCGGTGCTCAGACAAAGCAGATGCTCCTCTTAGCCTCGCCCTATGGCCCTGAAGGGGACATCTCCCACACAGAGGGAAGTAGGCCTTGGGAAAGGCTTGCATTTTACAGATGTGGATGTAACATAAAGCCACATTATTTTTATTGATAGCTGGGGCTGGCCAAGCTGGGCCTGGAGCCTGACTTCTAGAGGGTCAGTGGGTCAGGCTGGATGGACGTGGGGCAGAAGGACTGCAAAGGGAAGCAGCCGCGGGGAGTCAGTGGCCCCGAAGGAAGGTGGGAGGACTAGCTTTTAGGAGGGGCCGGATCAGAATACAATTAAAGGCCAGTTCCCCCGGACCCCAGACCCCACGGGAGGTCCGAGAGTGTGTGGACGGAAAGGCTCCGAGACGGGTGAGCACTTTGCATTCGGTGGCTTCTGGCATCTCGGAATGTTAGTTGGGTGACACTGAGCTCCGGCTGGATTTCTGCTCACGGGTCATTTTATCCTCAAAGCCCGAGGGTGGGTGGTCCTGGCCAGGCGTGCACAGAGAGGGCCTCCCACGTCCAGGCTCCTGGAACCCCCGCAGGGCTTCGCTTGGCTGCCCCATCTGGCAGGGCTGCGTGGGACCCTCTGAGCTGGACGGACCGCTCCTTCCCACTCTGTCCAGCCCTCCTTTCCCGAGACTCAGAAGAGGCTGGCGGGGCCTCACAGACTGGGCTGGGAGCCATGGGATTCACTCTGGAGTCTGGCCCTGCCACTCACTTACTGGGTGACCTTAGAGTCATCTCCCCTCTCTGAGCCTCAGAGCCCCTGACCTCGAGGTGGTGTTTTTGGGAGGATGGGCTGAGCTCAGGTGTGGCTGCATCTAGATCATTATTAAAGCTTCTCTCTCTGCCCCACGATGGCACTCCCACTTGCTGTCAATGCCACTGTCCCTGCCCCTGTCCATTTACAGATGAAAAGAAAGTCCCAAGTCCAGGCAGGGGGCTTGTGGTCACCTACACTGGGACGCGAGGAGGTGTGAGGCCTGTCCATGGAGCTCAGAGGTGGGCAACTGGGTGACCCAGGGCTGTCCCCCACCCCCCTTGGCCAGGCCTCTGCCCCACATCTCCCTGATCTGTCTCCTTGCTCTTCTGTCTGGCCCCGCCGGGACACAGAGCAGGAAATGATGGGGTAGGGTTTTGAGGGATGAATAAAAGTTTGCCGGGGCAGAGAAAGCTGCCTGTGCAGCCAAGCTGTGGCTGATGCGTGGGGTCTGGTGGGGTGTGCTGTAGGAAAGCGGAGTTGGGACCCCTCTGTGCACACCTTGTGGGCCAGAATCTCGGGCTTAGGTGAGCCAGGGGAGTGCAGAAGTTAAAGGGGAGCACCCAAGGCCGGCTCGGCCGGCTCCAGAGCACCGAGTGCCTAGGAGGCCTGCGGGGCACAGAAGGGCACTGAGAGAGAGTGGGAGGCAGGGCCTCTGCGACCTGGGCTGCGAGTAGTATCTGCCGGCTGCACTCAGAGCTCTTCCTGCCCACAGATGTCCCTCGATGGGGGCTGGGCCATCCCGGGTCGGGTCGGCTCCCTTAAGACGTGCCCGGGAACGGCTGAGTCTCCCATCCGTCCCCAGTTGCTTCCAGAGACGATGGGTTTTAATCAAGTTTTTTATTAAAATTCTCAGTTTAATAACAGATTCATTTAAGTGGAAACCAGGGCAAAGTGGCCCCTGGTCGGTGTCTCTCGCCGCCAGGCTGTGGACGCGGGACGCAGCCGGGGCGTTCACTTTGCCGTGGCCGGAAGGTGAGCTTCTGTGCCGGTTCAGGACTGGACCACAGTGTCTCGCTGGAGTCGGAGGATCCTGGCCCCCGAGCCTGGGAGCCTCCCCGAAGGCCCAGGCGGGAGAGAGCCCTCAGGGTGGCCTGAGGACATGCAGGTGGCTCGGCCCAGTGCAGGCCCCGGAGCCTCCGACCACACAGAGAACAAACAGTGCATCCCGAACACTTGTCGGAAGCTGAGAGGTGCTTCGGGAGGTGTCGTCTGTGCCCAACTCGGGGCTGTTCTGAAATGACGTGTTCTCTGGTCAGAAATACTGGCATGCCGCTCTGTTCTCAGGAAGCCTGGAACTCCAGGGCCGGGAGGAATGGGGTGTGATCTGTCCCAAACCCCCAGGGCCCGGGGGAGGGGAGACCTGCCCTGGGGCTCATGTGGCAGAGCCAATGTCCGGCCCAGCTGTGGTGACCGCGGCCCCTAGGGCCCAACAGCGAGAGCGTAGGGGTCCCACAGACCAGGCCGCCTCTTTCTGAGTGCCAGCCTCCTCAGGAGTCGAGCCAGAGACAGGCCCAGCCGGCTGCCCCCGAGCCTCACCAGGTGCCAGGGTGAAGCAGTGTCCACGACGGACAGAGAAATGGCCCTGAGGTCACCTTGACCTGCTCCCAGAGACTGCCTTGAGCTCCCCAGAGCCAGGACACACCACTGTGGACGCGGCGCAGCTTCCCGATGAAGCTGAGACTGTGGCCAGGCCAGGCCGTCACCGCTTACTGGCTGGTGACTCTTAGCAAGTTCTTGAGACCTCGGTTCCTGCCTGGAGAATGGGGCTGATCCCTCCAGCCTTTATGAGTGGGTGAAGGGTCACGACGTGCTGTGCGTCACATGGCTCCTGTGGGTGGTGGCTATCACTGTCACCCTTGTCATTGCCATCGTCGCCTGCGCGGTCCTTCTCTGGGATTCTGCTCTGTAGTCGGGTGACAGGTTTTCAAAGATGAAGTTTCAGGATAGTAGCCCAAGGCCCCGAGAGTGCTGGAGCCCCAGTCTGAAGAGCCAGTGGCCCTGGGGGACAGGCGGGGACACAGCAGAGGGCGTCAGGGCTGGGAGACAGCAGCATGAGGACTCTGGGCTGAGAATCGTGATGACTGCGGGGGTGGGGACGTGATGGGCAGCAGCGAGGAGTGGGCAGCGGGTGGAGCTGGATTAGCGAGCTCCTGCGCCCCGAGCATCTTCTGCATCTGCGGCGCCTCTGGCACCCCGAGGCCAGCACAGCCATGTCCAGGTCGCAGATGACGAGCAGGGCCCTCGGGGCTGACGTCACCCTGCCCTGAGAACCCAGGCAGAGGGCGTCGGTGCCTCGTGGAAGCAGCAAGGGCTGACCCCGGGGTCCACACACCCCAAAATATCAGCACAAGGGCCACCCCCCGGAGCGAGTCCAGAGCCAGGACAGGCCTGCAGGTGGGCGTGTGACCTTCCTGGGGTCCCCCAGCCCTGGGGGAACAAGGGGCTTCTCTCCTCTCTGCTTTAGCCCCTTGTAGGGGTGGGATGGGGTGGTGAGAACCACATCCCCAAACCCAGTCCTGACCTGAAACAGAACCACAGGAGGGCCCACTGGTTCTGGGAGAGTGGGGGTGCCCCTCCTCCCAGCATGTTGGCAGCCCCGCTCCACGCCTGGTGGGATTTCAGCAAGGGGGAGACAGCAGCCACACAAGAACAAAACTGTTAAGCGTATTAGCGCGTACGGGGCTGTCACGGGGAGAGAGCACTTTGCCATCGCTCGCAGCCCCCCGGGAAGCCCAGGCAGGCCCGCGGGGCCGGTGGCTTATCAGCCTTCGAGTGTGCAAAGTGTGCATGTGTGTGCACCGTCCAGGCTCCTCATCTACGGGGAATACTGCAGCCACATGGAGCACGCCCAGAACACGCTGAACCAGCTCCTCGCCGGCCGGGAGGACTTCAGACAAAAAGTTGAGGTACGGGGGGGCTTCCCGGGTGGCCCCCAGCCCGTCCCTGGTCGGCTCCCAGGTTGCAGCTCGCTGCCTTCCGCTTGCCCATTTGAGAGGAAGGTAGGAGCCAGGGTAGCCATGTGACTATTTTGTAGATGTTTTTAGCAGATGATTTTTGTTTCCTTTGCATTTTGTTGGGGTGAGGAATAGGCAGGTAGAAGTCCTCATCCCGGGCCAGAACACAGCCTGAGTCCTCTGGGACCAGATCTGGCTCAGTGAGGGGCAGTGACTGACCTCTGACCTTGGCCTGTGTGGACCCCAAGACCCTGGACAGTTGTGGGAGCCGTGGAGCCTCCCACCCCTCCCCCGTTCTCACCCCAGGCCGAGGGCCCGCCTCTGGCTCTTGTCGAGTTCCCCACATGAGCCCCTCTCCAGGCCCCTCTCCTCCCCGCCCTCATCGGGGGCAGCCGGGCTGCTCCCGGAGGCTGGGTTCCCACGTTGTACTTGGCCAGTCAAACCCTGTGTCCGGGGCGGACACTGGCGCAGGCCCCTTTGCTCCAGCAATGCTGGGAGCGTGCCCCTTGGAGACTCACGATGCCCCCGTGTGTCCAGCAACCAGTGGGGAACCCCTGATTCCTGAGCTGGCTGCCCCAAGGGTCTCTGGGCAGGCCTGGTAGATGCCGGGCCAGGGGTCGCTCAGAATCCCAGAGTCCTCCCGTGGCCACTGCAGACCCCTGAGGCCCCCTGCCCGCCTGCTGTGAAGCCCGCCCCTCCGCACTCACCTGGTTTGAGGAGGGCTTTGGGAGATGCTGCCCGGTTCTGGGAGCTGGGCCAGAGAAGGACCAGACCCCCGGGCCCCAGTTCAGGGCTTAGGTCTTCCCCCCGCCCCCCAGGCTGGGGGATGGGAGTGTCGGGGTCCAGCGTCCCCGGGCAAGGATGCTCTTTATCGACCTGCTGCTCCTGACGCCCCAGGAATGCACGCTGAAGGTCCAGGACGGGAAGTTTAAGCTGCAAGACCTGCTTGTGGTCCCCATGCAGAGGGTGCTCAAGTACCACCTCCTCCTGAAGGTGAGCCACCGCCGGGGGCGGGCGCGCGCCTGGCGGCCTCCAGGGGAGTGGGGTGGGGCCCACAGACAGGCCCGGCTGAGACAGAAGCAGCAAACGACTCAGGACAGTCTGTGCCTAGCACATAAAAACTGCACAGCATATACTGGGAACTGCTCAGTACATATGTATGTTAGGAGTGTTTATCAGTAAATATGCAAAGGAACGTTATGATTAAAATGGGTAAGAGAGGAGAAAAACTGAAAGAGAAAAAGCATCTTCAGACCAAGAATAAGCGCTCCTGTGGCCGATCACGTAACCAGTCCCTGGGCTTCCTGGTGGCCACGGTATAAATGGAAATAGGAAGTCCTTCTGGACAGACAGACCTGGGGAGGGACAGTGGCTCCGAGAGGCTCTTGAGTGACTCCACAGGTCACTGTGAGCTCAGCACTGTGCTCTGTGCTGCCTTCACAGCCCCCTGTTATCCACGGCATTTGGGGACACCCCTACCTTGAAGCGGGGTGTCACCTGGGTGAGGGCTCGCTGTCTGTCTGCTGGAGTTGGGCAGCCCAACCAAAGCCTGAGCTGGGGGGTGGGGGCAGAGGCCAGCGCCCCCAAGTGGTGACCCGGCTCCCCTCTTGCCCCTCCAGGAACTTCTGAGCCATTCCACCGACCGGCCTGAGAGGCAGCAGCTCAAAGAAGCACTGGAAGCCATGCAGGTGAGTGGGTAAACTGAGGCAGGGAGAGGCGGGGCCAGCCTCAGACTTAATGTACCAAGCCTGTGTTCTTTGACTGGAATTGGCCTTGCTGACAAGTCTCACTTTGTGACCTTGGGTGTAGATTTTCCTGGGAAGCAGGAGGCAGAGCAGGGGGGGAGCAGGGGACCAGACCCACCCAAGGGCAGAGGGGCAGGGGGAGGGGCTGCAGGCCGGGCGCCTGCCCCGTGTCCCCATCTGTCACCTCGCCTGGCCCACAGTCACTCTCCTGGGCCTCTCTCCTACTTTCCCGAACATCTGCTGGGCTGTCACTGGTTCCCAGGCACTGGACTCAGTTCTGGGTCATCCGGTCCTGTGGCCTCTGCTTCTGAAATGCCCACCCCACCCGCCCCGCCTCCTCTCCTCTCCTTCCGGTGTCTGTGGAAACCCCTGGAAGGAGAGCTCAGCTCACGTCACTGCCCTGCTCAGAAACCTCCTGTGGCTCCCCTCCCAGGCCCCTGAACACGCTCCATCCTTTTCCACCTCTGAGTGCTGGCTCAGACTGGACCCCCTCCTTGTCACCTGGCTACATCTGTGCACCCTCAGTCTTAGCAAGGTGGCATTTCCCAGGAGGGTGGCCCCCTCTGCGTTGCGTCCCCCTGCTGCTCGGCCGTCTGTGCTGAGAGCCGTCGAGCTGCCTCGCGCTCCTGGAGAACTTCGCTCCCAGCCGTGAGGCAGCCCCGCGGCCTGTACCACCTCGGCCACAGTGGTGTTCCCTGGGGCCATCTCGAAACATTTCTGCCTCAGGCTCTCAGATTCTGCCCTGCTGGGGGCTCCTTGTGGGACCAGGCTGGAGGTGCTGGAGGGGAGGCCGGAAGCGGCTCCCGCCTCAGCCTGGCTCAGGGATTCCACCCCAGGCAGCCTGTCCTCCTGCTGGGCAGGTCAGGGCCGCCCGCTCGCGCACATTCCGCAGAGGGGAGGGCTGGGGTCCCCGGGCTGTCCGTGGCGCTGGGTGCCCGGCCCAGCAAGGCTGCTGTCTGGATCGTGGCGGGCACTGCCCCCTGGTGGCAGCAGGAGGCTGCAGCGCCTGATGGGCCAGGCTAGACATGGGGTTGCCCACGTTCTGCAGGGGGAATGTGGGGACAGGGTCGCCCACGTTCTGCAGAGGCTCTGCGGGAGGCGGCGGCCTGCGGGTGCCCCCGTCCCGAGAGGAAGGAGCAGGCTAGTCTGAGTCCAGGTGGCTGTTTTCCCTCCAACCTGGCGGGGATCTTGACAGGGTAGAAAGAGGCAGGAGGCAGGAGTTGGGGTTCTCGGCCCTCCGTGGGGTGCACTTTGGGGCTGGTTTTACCTTTCCTGCTTGGTTTCCTCATCTTTCAAGTGGGGGTGGCACGTCTCACCCCTGTGTCGCCTCGAGGGCTGGCCACCTGCAGGGGATGTGGAAGGTGCTTTGAAGATGCCAGCCCTGGGCAGATGGGGGTGGGATCTCGTGCCTGCTAACCACCCCGCTCCCCGTTGTTTTCAAGGACTTGGCGATGTACATAAATGAGGTTAAACGGGACAAAGAGACCCTGAAGAAAATCAGCGAATTTCAGAGTTCTATAGAAAACTTGGTGAGTGCGGCTGACCCTCCAGAGAGTGAAGGTTCATTATGAGCGTGTAGACATGTTGTTAAACATTGCATTCAAAGCCTCACTGTTGAAGCAGAAGCCGCTTGCTAAGGGGCAGGGCCTGAGGGAGGAACTGTATGGCCTGCGCCCTCAACTCTCTTGGGTCCAAGAGGAGGGTGTGGCTCCGTTGGGGCATGAGGCTGCCTCTTGTCCTTGGACCCCTTCATCTCCACTGTCCTCAGGAGGGACAATGGACAGGGTTTCGTGGCTCTACCCAGGAGCTGCCCTTGGGTTCTCCCATCCCCCTGGCCTCCATCAGGCAGGGCTGACACTTCACAGGACCCTCTCCCCTCGGTCTGGCAGAGGCTTGGCCTTGGGGCGGTGGGTGAGCCCCTGTGTCCTGCGGGGAGAGGAAACGAGCCATCCAAGGAGGCAGACACTTCCCCGCCTGTGCCAGCTGTTCCAGCTTCTCTCAGATCCGCCGAATGCTCAGACCAGGGTTTCTCCACCTCGGCACTGTTGCTGTTTGGGGCCGGATCATTCTTTGTCGTGGGGTCTGTTCCATTCCTTGTAGGATGTTGAACAGCGCCCCTGAATTCTGCCTACTAGATGCCAGTAGCTCCCCCACACTTGGGGGGCCCAAGTGGTGAGGACTACGTGCATCTCCAGACCTCGCCCCATGTCCCCTGGAACCGTCACCCCTGGTTGAGGACCACTGGTTTCTGTGCGAACGTTTTCATTCTCCGGACCCTGGACGTGGCAGGGTCGGGCGAGCCTCTGTCAAGGGCGCATCAACACGGAAGCTTTTGCAAAAGATGCCCCCGGAGGCCATTCGTCACCCCCTGGGGTCAGAGGAGCCCAGAGGACCCCCGCCTCTGCAAACAAGTGGCCAGAAAACGCTCGTGCAGTGCCGTCAAGTAAAGGAAAGAAGCTGCCGAACAGCGCTATGATACCACCCCATTTTTCTTTCTCTTTAGAAAGAAAGAAAGTCGCCCAAGTGCGGAGGAGGTTAAGGATAGCCATGCCCCAGACTGTGAGCCGGGTGGCGCCTGGTGGGTCTGG
The DNA here is from genome assembly GCF_041296235.1 of Equus asinus. Taxonomy (NCBI): domain Eukaryota; kingdom Metazoa; phylum Chordata; class Mammalia; order Perissodactyla; family Equidae; genus Equus; species Equus asinus. The sequence continues at coordinate 13,119,551 of NC_091799.1, forward strand.
GGGCCGCACCTTCCCCTCGTTCCCCTCCGTGTTTCTGAAGGCCACGCAGTGAGCCCTCAGCACTTTGACAACACGAAGAAAGATGCTTTTTGGTTTTTTTTAAAAGTTTTCATCTATGAGTAATAATTGTTCATTAAATAGCAAAAACAAGAGAGGTGAACAGGTGTGGAGCGATCCACGGGCCAGGTGCCCCGCCAGTGCCGTGGCTGTCTCCCGTGCCCCAGCACTGCAGGCGGGCCCCCGGTTTGGTCCCCACACTTCAGAGACAAGACCTGGAGCCCGGAGTCGAGCGGCGACACAGGCGCTCAGCTCCCTCTGTGCTGTGTGACACCAAAGCTGCACCCTGAGTCTCGCTCCGGCAGCTTCCGGAAAATTTAGGAAACTGGGAAGAGGATGCTGAGAACCATCCACCATGGCGCCATGAGCAGGGCCCCCTGAACGTTTGGGAGCTCCCCCCTTCCTACTCCCGTCCGTGTAGACCTGTCTTCGAGAACCACACAGGGAACGTGTCGGGAGACGCGTCCTCTGAAAGCAAAGCAGAGCGGAGTTACAAACCAAACGGAAACCGAAAATGAAATCTCGGCAGATCTGAGAGCGGGTTTGACTGGGAGCCTCTTCCTGCGGGAGGTGACGGTGCAGGCCCCTGCGCCCCCGCCCTCCGTCTGATAAGGGCTGTCTGTACCCCTTCATTTGGTTTCTCGGGGTGGGGCGGCTGGCTCCTCCTGCCAGGCCCTGCTCTGGGCTCCACACAACAGCGGCCTGTCGACGTGGCCGGCACCATCAATCGCTCTTTGTTCCCGCCGAGCTGAGGGGGGTCCTCGGCGGGGCTGGGGGGACAGGGGCAGGAGCCTCCAGTGCAGGCCCCCTCCGAGCCTTAAGCCCCAGCCAGGAACCACTGGTCCATGTCACTGGTCCGTGTTTGGTTTCCGTGGGAAACGTCCCCCTTGGGCGCATGCCCACCTGCCCTTCTCGCCATGCAGTTGCTGGGGGGATGGGAGCGCTGCTCTTGCCTGGGGCTCACAGCCTCCCCTTCTTTCCCAGCAAGTGAAACTGGAGGAATTTGGGAGGCCAAAGATCGACGGGGAGCTGAAGGTCCGGTCCATAGTCAACCACACCAAGCAAGATAGGTGAGCGGCGGCCCCGGGCCGGGCAGCATCCGTCACGGTCAGGCGCTCCAATCCAGGGCACTCGCTGCCCGGCGGGTCTGGAAACAGCTTTTCCTGTGGAAAGAGCTGCCTGCCCACTCGGCTTTGTGTGGTTCTGCTTTAATTGCTTCCTTCCTTCTTGGCGAGAGCGCCCGGCAGCCACATCAGCCAGCAGCCGCCACACCCATGGGGTGCTCTGCCCGCGGCCGGCACTTGGCTGGCTGGGGGCAGCCGGAGGCCCTGCGAGCTCCCGGACTCCCGGGAGCTGGGACAGAGTGGCCACACGAGCTCTTGGCTGATGGCTGCGAGGGAATGCTGGAGCCAGTGACAGGGAAGGCTCTGGATGAGCTGGCACGGCCCTGCTTGTTCGGTCCTCCTTGTGCACCTACTGTGTGCAAGGTCTGGGGCCATGGCTGGGTCACAGCAGATACGGGTCCTGCCCTCATGGGGCTCCTAGTCTAGCAGAGGATGGACATGTAAAAGGGCACTGACCGTCGGGGGCAGTGCTGTGAGGAAGGCCCCGTGGGGGTGGAGGAGCCATATCGGAGCCGCCCAGACCTGGCCGAGGGGTCAGAGTTAGCAGGTGGGGAGGGCAGGTCTCGGGCCCCCCGCGGCCCAGCTGAGGCACACAGCCCGGCCTCAGAGCACAGAGCGCCGGTGGTGCTGACAGGTCCCCTGGCCGCGCTGTGGGGCCAGGTACCTGTTCCTGTTTGACAAGGTGGTCATCGTCTGCAAAAGGAGGGGCTACAGCTACGAGCTGAAGGAGATCATCGAGCTGCTCTTCCACAAGATGACCGACGACCCCATGAACAACAAGGACGTCAAGAAGGTGGGACACAGGGCCTTCCGAGGCTGGGCCACACCGGGCACAGGGTGGGCAGTGATCTCCCACTGCGGGACGAGTTGTGGGGGGCCTTGGGAAAAGGTGAACCGGCTGGAAGTCAGTGCCGACCCCGAGTGGGCCAGCTGGGCGGGCCAGGCAGCCTCTGCACCGCAGCTAGGATGGGTCTCCCTCCTCTGCCGTCCTCTTGTCACTGTGGCTCTGCCGAGGGCACGCCCACTCAGGGACCGGCCAGCACTTCCCGCGCCTTTGTCTCTGAATCTTCCTGAAGCTGGGCACCATGGGGTCACAGCTCCTCAGGAAGGAGACTGAGCAACTGAGCAGGGCGGGCCTTAGACCTGGGGACCTGACGCCAGCCGTGTTGCCCCTCCAGCCAGCAGGCTTTCCTGCCCCTCCCCATGCCTGCCCCCTTTGGAGGGGCTCTGGCTGGGCCTCCTGTGGCCCATCAGTCTCTGATGTCCAGCCAGCGGGCTATGACCACTGGAGCAAGGCCAGGACTGCTGGGAAGGGACCATGGGTGCGGGGGCGGGGCTATGACTGCTGGGGCGGGGCCATGGGTGCTGGGGGTGAGGCTATGACTGCCGGGGCGGGGCCATGGGTGCGGGGGTGGGGCTATGACTGCTGGGGCGGGGCCATGGATGCTGGGGGTGAGGCTATGACTGCTGGGGTGGGGCCATGGGTTCTGGGGGCGGGGCTATGACTGCTGGGACCGGGCCATGGATGCTGGGGGCGGGGCTGTGGACACTGGGGCAGGGCCAGGGCCACTGGGGAGAGGCCATGACCACTGGGATGGGGCCATGACATCTGGGGCAGGGTCATGACCTCAGGGAAGGGCTGCCACCTCCTCTTGGCTCTGTCCTGCTCTGGCAGAGGCTTCTGCCCCCAGTGCTTGAGCAACCCCTGTGTGCCACCCTGGGTCAGATTGGGGGCCAGGAGTCAGGGTGCTAAAGTCATGGACCCTGGCCTTCAGAGGCTGCCGTGTAGAATACAGGTGCCAGCTGGGAGAGCCATAGGGTGACCCACACAGCCCTGATGTCCAGAACAAGCCGCTGGGGCCCCAGAGGGGGCGACGGAGCCTCTCCCCAGGCAGCCCCCGTGTCCCAGCCCCTGGCGCCTTCCTCTCTGGTTCCACCACCAGGGGCTCTTGGCCATGGTCAACATCCTGGGCTGCGGTCCCCACCTCGGGGCCCGGCCAAGTCTCTTAGTGACCTTGTCTCCCCTTTCCTTTCCTCCCCTCATGCTTCCTAGTCTCACGGGAAGATGGTAAGCACCAGGCACCCTCGACCCACCCCCCTCACATTGGGGCTGAGGCCGCACTTCCATCCTGACCCAGGAGGGGGCCTGTGGGCCTGAGCAGGCTGGGCTCATGGCTCTGTCCCCCCAGGGTCTTAATTATGACCCTGCCCCGCCCAGAGATGGAGGACCACTGGGAGCCCTGCCACTGTTGTTGCGTAGCCCCTCAGGGGTGTGTCTGCCCCTCACGCTGTGTTGTCTTAGTCTTTTCTTTGTGTTTCCCCTCCCTCCCTTCCTCTCTCCTTCCTTCCCTTCCTCTCTCCTCCTTTTCTCCTCCCTCCCTCTCTCCCTTCCTTTTTTCCTCCATCTTTTCTAACACAGATGGACTCAGTCTTTCCACACCCTTCTTCCTGGGCCCTTTTGAAAGGCCAGCGAGACGGCTGGCCGGGTGGGTGGCCGCAGGGATGGGCAGCTGTGGGCGGCTTTGCTTCGGGCTCCCTGAACCCGTGGTTTTCCCTGCCTTTTTTCCTTTTTTTTTTTTTGTTATTTTACTTCAGACAGTGAGTTTTTTTAGCATCCCATTTAGGAAGTGAAAGTGGGTGGGCCAGTATCCTAGAAGCACCCTGGCAGGTTCCTACACACAGGCTCCCTGGGGACCCAGTGCCATCATTTAGAGTCGGCTCCACTGAACCAGGAGATTTCAGTTGAGGGCGCACCTTGGAGGGGGTGGGAGAGGGTCCCAGGACATCTTGTTAGAGGGGCGTGCACATGTGCATGCATGCATACGCTTACACATGCAGACAGATGTGTGCACACGCAGGCACGGCACACACGTGTGCACACGCAGGCACAGGCACGAGTCTGTGTGTACACGTGCCAGGCAGGGCACCCGAAGCTGTGCCCGTTGCAAGCACGCCATCTCCTCCCGCAGTGGTCCTACGGCTTCTATCTCATTCACCTTCAAGGAAAGCAGGGCTTCCAATTTTTCTGCAAGACAGAAGACATGAAGAGGAAGTGGATGGAGCAGTTTGAGATGGCCATGTGAGTCTGCGGTCCATGCCCCGGGGCATGCAGTCCGGGGCTCTCACAGACAAGGGGTGGTTCGAAAGCCCCAACACTGAGACAGGCTCTGTCGCCCCCGGGATGCCAGCTCCAACTTGGTAGCATCCTAGCTATTTAATCTCCTTGGGGCAAGAGGGCCCTCCGTCTGCTACAGCCTGTCCCAGGCGGGCTGTGCCATCCGCTGTCCCTGAGCTGGGCCTCACTCGCCTGACTGGCAGAGCAGAGTGGCTGGTGTTTGGCCGTGGTGCCAGAGGGATTCGTGCTGACTGGGTCTTCAGGGCCTTACAGGCTGGGGGAGCGTCCCCTTTTTGTGAAAGCCACAGAGCTGTTTCTCCGTGAACACTAGGGGGAGGCCCAGTATGTCCCACAGAGAAAAGTGATCAGTGGGGTCCCCAGGCCCGTCAGACCTTGAGGCCAGTGTGGCAGGGCCCTCTGCACGTGGCCTCTGCCGTCAGGGGGCTGGGGGCCTCCGGACAGGTGCGCTCGCCTCCCTCGCCTTTCCTCCTGGGGAAATGGAGGTGAGAGGAGGGCCCAGGCTACGGGGTTATTGGGAGGTCAAATGGGATCACGTCCAGGACACGTCAGAACAGGTGACGGCCAGGCGGCGGGCCCCAAGGCTTGGCGGGGGGAACCGTGGGCCATCTCTGTGTCTGCCCCTCGGTTTCCAGAGGCTGTAATTTCCTCCCCGACATTCTTTCATGGAATTTTCCGAGTATTCATGAAAGTTGAAAGAATGCTCCGGTAAACACCCTCGGATTCCACCGTTAACATCTTGCCCTACTTTCTTTGCCGCGGACCACTCCACCCAGCCCTCGCGCCCCCTGACGGTGGGTGTGTTTCTAAGGGAATTGCTGACATCAGCACACGTCCCCCTAACACGTCAGGATGCCATTGTGAGCCCGAGGTCACTGTGGTTTAGTCTGGAACCGTCGAGCTTGCACACAGTGAAATCCTGAGTCCACATCCGCTGGGGCTCCGCAGATGCCCACACCCAAACCCTCGTCAGGACGTAGCCACCACCGTCACCCCAGAAGGTTCTCTCAGGCCAGCACAGCATCGTGTTGAAGGTCCCACTTGTTCTCCCCGGGGTGTCAGGGCCCCCCGAGGCTGCCTGGGTGTCAGCAGAGCCCGGCTCTGAGTCCTGGCCCCCCGACTCCCTGCCCGGCCGGCTCCCACCCCCAGGGGCTCAGGGATCTGGTGCCCTCTTTCCATCCCATCATCAGGTCAAACATCAGGCCTGACAAAGCCAACGCCAACCACCACAGCTTCCAGATGTACACGTTTGACAAGACCACCAACTGCAAAGCCTGCAGGATGTTCCTCAGGTGAGGGGCCTCCTGCCCCACTGCCCACCCACCCACATTCCCCCGGCCCCGAGGGGGCCTAGTGTGGGGTCTACCCAGTGTCCCCCTCACTGCTGACCACCCCCTAGGCCAGCACCATGCTGGACCCAGAGGGCCCTGGGACTATCCATCAGTGTCAGACCCTGCTGGGCCCTCCGGTGTTTCCGATCCAGCTGAGAGGGGAGGTGACTGTCCCTGTGGGTGCCCAGGGCCTGCTGTGTGGGACACGAGGCGGGGGCGGTCCGAGGGGAGAGCGGGCACAGGGCTGTGCATCAGGGTGGGGGTCCTGGAGGCACAGGCCTTTGAGGGATGGGTGGTCCTGGGGTCCACGGCGAGGCGGGAAGGTCATCTCTGGGCCCTGCCGCGGCTGTGGGGAGTGAGGAGCTGGCCCCGCGTCCGAGTCAACTCCGCCCTCCCCTCGCAGGGGCACCTTCTACCAGGGGTACCTGTGCACCAGGTGTGGCGTCGGGGCGCACAAGGAGTGTCTGGAAGTGACGCCTCCCTGCAAGATCAGTGAGTACCGACCCCTCCCTGCCCACCAGACATGAGCCTCGGGGGCTGGTCCTCAGGCCCCGTGACACCCCACATGCCGAGGGTCCTGTCACTCACGGCTGCCCGTTCCCACCCTCCCAGCCCTGGCCATGTGCGCCCATTCTCCTTTCCTACCTCAGTGACCCCATGGGGCAGGGCCCAGATGAGGAACTGAGGCTCAGATCACACAGTCGAGAGGCCCAGACGGTGGGGGAATTCCATGCCACTGCGCTCCCTCCTAACTCTTAGCCTCGAGGGGTTTGCTCTGCCTCTCCTGCATTGCCTGCCCCGCTCCAGTTGTAAATTTGTGGAATCTCCACCCCCAAAATGGGCACGGAACATTCTGGGCGATTGCGTGGAGGTTTCCGATCACCGAGAAACTCGGGTCGCAGTCATCCTTCACCCTGGTTATCCTGCGCCCAGGGAGACCTGGCCCTCCTTAGCTGCGGCCATGTTAGTAGATGGTTCATGCACATACTTGCACAAGCGCGCTCGTGTGCACACAGCACTCACCAGGCCCCCTTCTCTCTGTGCCTGTGTGTCAGACGCAGATGCCTGAGGCTCAGGAAGGGGAAGGGACTTGGGCCCCACTGCTGGCACCTGGGTGCCGAGGCGCCTCTGAAATTTCTTGGTTTGGGGATGGGTTTGAGGGAGTGCCCAGCCTGGGGTAAGCTGTACGGTCAGCCGAAATTCCTGAGATGGTTCTGGAAGGTTTCGAGCCACCCGGCAGGGGCTGGCTGAGCACTGGGTCCAGTGGGCAGTGGGCGCCGAGGCTTCCTTCTGAAGCACAAGCCCGGGGGTCGGGGCACCTGCTGAGGATCTGTTCCGCTCCCCATGCTTCATGCGGGCGACCTGGCCCTTCCCACATTGCCATGAGATGGTGCTGTCACACGGCGGTCCCCACATGGGAAGCGGCTCTCAGAGGAGGTCAGCTCGTTCCAGGTAGACAGAAAATCACATCAGAGCTGCTTGTCACCCCGAGACACCGCTGCCCAGAATAGAAGGTTTTGTCAGTTCCGCATTTACTGTGAGGGCTGGCCCAGCTCCCTGATCTGGGAGGAGGGTCCCACAGGTCAGCCCAAACCCCCTCGGCCCGGCCACAGGCCCGAGGCACCCCACTCCTGCCCTGTCCGCAACCCAGCAGCCTCCTCGGGGCCAGGAGACACCTCGGGCACCTGCCGGCCCAGATGCGGCTTTTCAGCTTTGCCCGTCAATACCGCCCTCTTGTGGCCACTTGTCCCCCGCACTAGGCGACTGGACAGTTCGTTTCTTTCGGCATTTTTTTCCTGATCCTAAAAGTAACATATTTACTTATCAATAACTTGGAGAAAGAAAAGAGAAGAAATGAAATAAAGAAGATAAACATCACCCACAAACGTATCAAGAAATAACCAAAGGCGAAACTTACATACATGTCCTTGCAAGTTTTCTTTCTTAAAAATATTCTTTCTGTTTTCTTCCCCTGGTTATTAAATCCTCATTTCCCATAGAAATGTGGAAAGAGAGGAGTAAAAGAGAAGATGAAAAGAGCTCAGTGCCTCCAGGCACAGCTCGCGGCCTCCTCTCCTTTTTGCAGACGCACGTGCCCATCCACCCCCCTCTCTGTTTGTTTCTGATATTTTCATAATAAACACACCTGGGACCTACCCAGGCAGGCGACTTCACCTCTTTTGAAAGCTGAAGTTATCCTGAGCATCCTCCCCATGTCATTAAAAGTCCTCGCTGGGCACCTGCTTTTAGTTCAAGGAGCCTGTGGTTCTCCCAAGGGCGATACGTGGTTCCCTCACTTCTCCCTCTGCTGGGGACGTTGTCCTGCCCCAGTCCCTTCTGGCCGTGTTCCTCTGGAGAGTTCCCAGCTGCTTGCTCTCTGTTGGGAGCTGCTCTGCCCTCTTACCCTCTCTGTGCGTGGGCTCCAGGCCGCTGCTGGGCCCTTGGTCTGCTCCACCTCTGGGCTGTACCTGCCAATCACCGGCGCCGAGGCAGCCTACATTGTTTGCTGCCCTGGGCCAGGGGACCCCCCGAGAGTCGCCAGCCTCTCCCTGGGAAGCCCTCGTCGGGGCAAAGCCTGCTGCTGTCTTCCGTGTGGGCAGCGGGTGGGCTGCCCGCCCCTCCCCGCCCAACGTCCACTGAGCCTGGAATCTCTGCTCTGTGGGGTCTGTCCGATACTCACACCTGCCCCGAGCAGGCTGCAACTCTTGAGTGTCAGAGGGTGTCGAGGTCACATCAGCCACATGCCTTAGCCACTGTGGTCCATGCTTTGTCCAGTGAGGTGGCAGCCCAGCTTATCAGAAAGCTGGGGCCAGCCTGGCTCTCTGTCCTTCCCTTGGGTCACCTGAGGGCAGGTGGAAAGAATCTTCAGAACATCTGCCTTCCATCTGACAAGCTGAGGTGCCCCAAGTTGGTAAATGAACATCCTGGCAAATAGGTAGCATGCCTACCAACACCTCCTGTCACCTGCCCACGGCAGGCATTACTAATCAATTGTGGAGATCTTCCCTTTGAGCCCAGCTTCCACCGAGGGATCCAGGTACTCCGCCATTGGAGCAGAGCGGCCCACGTAGGAAAATCTGTTTGCCTTCGGGTCTGATACTCAGGCTGCATTCTCCCGTGCGCCCCTAAAACCAGAGCTAGAATTTGCCATGAGAAGTAATTAAGAGACTTCTGGCACCTCCAGCTGTGTGTGTGTAATCTATGCCTCGAAGCTCGCCTCACTCACGCACTTCACCATGCCCTCGGGGCTGGCAGCTTGCCCCCTAATGCCCACTGTGCTTCCCTTTCAGGTTCTCCAGCAGACCTGGTGAGTCCGCCAAACTGCCCCGCCCTGCCCGCTGCCCCGCACCCCACTCAGCCCTGTGAGCCGGAGCCAAAACGACCCCTTCGCTCCGGCTCTCCCCACCCTGGGGCCCCGCGCCCCGAGCTGCTGCTGCTCACGAGGGGCCTTCGTTCTCCTCGTGGGCGTCAGTAGGAATGGGTCCCTGTGCACAGCCTCCTGGGGCCCTGGCAGCTGCTGCCCTGCTGGCTGCCCCCCATTCTGCTTGCATGCCGCGAGGGGGGCCCAGCTCTGTGACGTGCATCCACCCACCTGCCCCCATCCTGATTTGACCTCGGGCCCTCTGTTTAGCTGACTCGAGGATGAAGTCCCTGAATTCATCTATGGGGTGTGGGCGTCACGCCTCACCCCAGCCGTAGGGTTCAGTCAAACTAAACAGCACTTAAAGGACACTTCCTGGGCCCTGCCTAGGGGACAGAGCAGTGCTCTTGGAGCAGGACAGACATCCAGCACTTAGTCTTGTGCAGCAGGACATGTCCCAGACAGTCGACAAACCCCAGGCTCAGGGCAGGGAGCAGTCAGGGCAGACTTCCTGGAGGAGGTAGGAATTAATGGTTAGGGATAGGAGAGGAAAAGGGATGGATGTCCCAGGGCTGCAGAGAGGCGCAAAGGTGCAGAGTATAGGTAATAATAGTGGGGGGCGGGTGGGGTGTCACGTGGGGAAACAGTGTCACCAGTGCCTGTGGGAGGCCAGGGCGTGTCCATCTCCTCCCCCCTGCTTCCTGCCTTGACCCTTCCATCTGGGACGTGGGGGGCAGGGAGTGTCTGATGCTTGGGCAGCCTTCCCTCATCACTATTGTCTGTCCTTGCCCTCACAGGACACCTCTGGAGCGGGACCGGGTGAGTCTGCGGGACTCGGGCCCTCTCAGCCACTGTCCATGCCACTGGTCACCCTGGGAGCTGAGCCACGCCTGGCCACAGTGACCGCCCAGCTTGGCCCGGCATTCTCAGCACCCGGCTCCCCGAGTGTGTGCTGCCCTCTGGCCCCATCTCCCTCCCGCCTTCACGGCCACCTCCCCCGGAGCCCTCTTAGTTTCTAATGATGCAACGCTGGGCGTGGGGTCAGGGTCCTTTCAGATGGGGTGGAGCGCTAAGCCAAGACCCCCAGCAGAGTAGACGTCACTTGACCATTTTCCTGTTTCCTTGTATCCCCGTGCCTTGCGTTGTGTAATAGGAGCATAGCTTTTAGATGCTGAGAATCGAAAGCCCCATGTTTGGGGTGGCCCGAGCTGTGCCTAACAGAATCTAGACCTGATTATGGAAAACGCACGCCCAGAACCATGCCGGTGCTGTGGGCACGCCAGCATCAGGACCAGGCCCACAGACACAGCCACAAGGGGCCCGCGGGTCACAGCAGGGCTCGGTCTAGGCACTGCCTGCAGATTCTCAGGGGGCTCAACCAGGACCCCCGTTTCAGCCCCAGTGCTGCCCCAGACCAGTGGTGTGGCCTTGGCACGGCCTTGGCCTTGTTGACCCCTGGTGCCCCCCCCCCCACACCCCGTCTAACAGGCAGGTGCCCTCCTGCTCCTCGGGGCTGGTTCTCGTCACAGACTTGAAAGGTGTTTGGAAGAAAATACCTAAAGTGCCCTCTAAAAATAAGTTGCTCTTTGCACAATGATACCCTGACTCTGTTTCTCGGATAAACAGTTTACTTACCATACAGAACAGAGACAGGGGCGGGGTTACGGGAAGAATTTGGGGGGCAGTACAGGTCCGTGTGGCTGCGTGGGGAGTGGTCTCTTGTCCAGCAGCCCCGAGGGGTTGAGAAGGCTGGGGAGGCCAAGGGCAGCGATGGGGTGGCGGGCTGCAGCCAGGACGAAGTTACCAAGCGAGTGGTGCCTGCTGCTCTGTCCTCAGCAGGTCCCAAGATGGTGGCCGTGCAGAATTACCATGGCAACCCCCCTCCCCCCGGGAAGCCAGTGCTGACCTTCCAGACGGGTGATGTGATTGAGCTGCTGCGAGGCGACCCCGAGTCTCCGTGGTGGGAGGTGGGTCTGGGGCCTGGAAGGGTGGGGCCCTGGGTCCTCCCCTGCCCTGACCCCCAGGGCAGAAGCACAGGGTCCTGCATCCCCAGGCAGGGGCAGGCGAGGGTGAGAGCCCTCACGGGTGGAGAGAAGTGGGCTGTCGGCCTCGGTTCCCTCCATGACATGGATTTGAGGGGTCCCCAGCCCTGCGTCCCCGTCTGCCTCCTGCCTCGGTGCCTCCTGTACAACCCCCAGGCCCCACCTCGGCCATATCATGCCCACCTTCCTCCCCACCCTGCCCCCGTCCAGGCCAGCACTGTTGCGAGGCGACCAGGCACCGTGCTCAGCCCTGGGGGACACCAGGACTGAGGCCCACCCCCCACCTTTCCCCAGGAGGCCCCACAGATGCCAGTGTGATGGTTTATAGTTCTGAGCCTTGAAACTCACTGTTTCAGTTAAAAAGCCCGAATAGGTGGCGCTGTCTGTGCCCACCTGCCCCTGGGCACCTCTTCCAAGCCCCAGTGCTCAAGGGAGCCCCCAGACCCACAAGGGTCAGCGTGGTGCCGCAGGAGCTCAGCCTGGGCCACCCAGGTGGCCGGCTAGAGCTGATATTAGAGCGAACGTTCATTAATGTTCGTGTTACTGTTACTGCCATCGTTGTCATTTTGCAATGGTCCTTGTCAGTATGTGCTTACTTATGAATTTGTTGTACTAGACCATGCCTGCACATAACCTGAGATTCTCAAGGGGCAGAAAGGTGTCTGCTGTACAAAGTCTCTGTCCCACACTGACCCTGCCACCCAGTCCCCTCCCCAGCTGTGACCAGGGCCATCATTTGTTGGTGGCCTTGCAGAGACACTTTGCTGATGTGCAAGCAGAGGCTGAGGAGGAGGTGTGGGAGGACCCTGGGAGGGTCTTCCTGGCAGATGGAACAGGGAGAGGGAAAGCTGAGTCCAGGCCCCGCCCCAGACCCTCCCAGACAATGTCTTTTTATTAAGATCCCTGGGTCCATGTGCCCCTTATGGTTTGAGAAGGGCTGGTGTAGACAAGAGAACTGGACGGCAGCCAGGAGATGGGGCTCTAGCCTAGTGCCAGCTCTGAGCAAGTCACTTAACTTCTCTGGGCCTCAGTGTTCTCATCTGTGGAGTGGGGACACCCTCACCTTCCTCCCCTGTCACCTGTGGGGAGGTGACGCTCTAATGCACTTCTCAGGAGCTCCCCTCGTCCTGTCCTTGGCAAGCTGAGCAGACACTAAAATGCCCCCACACCCGTCACTGGCCAGGCCGGGCCCTGGTGGCCCTGATCTTATCTGTCCTCTTCCAGGGTCGGCTGGTGCAAACCAGGAAGTCAGGTTACTTTCCGAGCTCGTCTGTGAAGCCCTGCCCCGTAGATGGAAGAGTGAGTACTTTCCACAGAAGCTTCCGGAGCACAGTGGCCAGGGCGCTGAGGGTTCTGAGAGCTGGGCCTCACTTGGGACGTCCTGGGCTTGTTCAGGACACTGTCTGCCCAGCAGGCTGCTTCTGTGCCCTCCCATTGTCCAGCTGAAGGAGAAAGCCTTGCCGGCCAGGCCTTGCTGACAGGTCAGGGAGACCAGACAGCAGAGGAGGAAAAGCGTGACTAACTCACTGGGTGGCCTGGGGCAGGTTCTGTCCCCACCATGGGCCTCAGTTTCCCCATCTGCCTGGTAAATGGGGTGCAGAGGAGATAGGTAGCCTGTGAGGGTGTGCCCAGCCTGTGGCCCAGTGAGGGGAGGCCAGGGTGGGGGCTCCGGCCAGGGATGGGGTCTTGGGGGCGTGCAGCCTGCCACCTGGAGATCCATGCTGCTGCCGGCCACGCACCCCCTCGGGGCCTCAGACCCCTCTGCAGCAAAGAGCTGTCGGGTGTGCTGTCTCCACTGCTGAGAAATTCCTACCGCCTTTGGTCACTGCCCTCCCTGGGGACTCGGTGCACTGTTAGCTGGCTGTTACTCATTCATTCAGTCGGTCAATCATTGTCACACCTGCTGAGCATCTACTCAGAGATGGTCACCCAGCCGCTGCCCTCAGGGCCCTCACAGTGGCTCCAGGGCTCAGTCCACGTTTGTCCTGGTGGCAGGTGCTGGACCCGAGGGTGGGGTCGTTGCCGACAAGCCCCCTCCGGCCCCCACTCTGTGGATGGCCCTGGGTGCGGGGTGTTAACCCGAATGCTCTCTTTTTCAGCCCCCCATTGGCCGGCCGCCGTCCCGCGAGGTCGACTACACCGCGTACCCTTGGTGAGTAGATCGGCACTGGGCCCTCGGCTGTGGGGTGTGGCCCCACAAGCTCAGGAGCAGGCTGGGTCTGGGCCCCGGCTTCCTCTCGCTGTCTCCAGGGCGGCTGAGCCCCGCTGCCCCCAGCCCCCTTCTCCTTCCTCGGCCCTAAACTGCCGGGGGCCTGCAAGGTCCTCTCTCCTCTGAGGTGCTGTTTCCCCATCACCAGAACAGATCGTCAGGTCCGAACATTTGGGAGAATGAAGCCCTTTTGTGTGTATCAGTTGAGTTCACCATATGAAATATATAAAAGGGGTCTGTTTAAGACAAAGTTTACAATCGCGTGACTTCTCATCCAGTTGCTGGATGAGAACAGCGAGGCCGTTTGCAGTAACGAAATTGTGAAGGTCGGTGTTTTAGGCATGTGTCACAGATGCATGTCAGCCTTGGGGTCCAACTTTGATCACTGCCTGCTGGGTCACCGGGCTGCCTCGAAGAGTGACCGAGTGCCCAGCCCTTGGTGACAGTGGCTCCCTGCAGATGCTCGCCCCGCAGCCACCACAGAGTAATAGGCACTTTGAGTGTGGTGGCTCTCTGCCCCGGGAGTGTCTGCCCTTGTGGTCGCGGTTTGGGGTTTGTCCCTGAAGCCACCCCAGTGCCTGGCAGCACGCTGTGCCTGCACCTTCGGTGTCCCCAGCACCTTGGCTCGGGCACTCTGTCCATGTGGTCAAGAGGCCCCCGGGTCTGATCAGGGACGTCGTTCATGATGCACTGAGGTCTCATGTACCCCGTGAAGGACTGACTTGTGGTTTTCAGTTGACGGAGTGATAAAGGCCCGTTTAATTTTCTAATGTAGATTCTGTCCTGGGTGCCCGGTGTTTACGAAAGTCCCAGTTCCGCCTGACAGGTGGTGTGGACGGTACCAGGTTTTGTTTCGCGGGGGTGAGGGTGGGCTTGCCTTGCCCTCCCAGGGGCAAGTCTATGCAAAACCCATTCACGGAGATGTTCAGTGTGTTCCAACAGGATGCAAACTCCCACACATGAGCAGTTTTTGTTATTGCTTTTCCTTTTTTTTTTTTTTTTAAAGATTTTATTTTTTCCTTTTTCTCCCCAAAGCCCCCCGGTACATAGTTGTGTATTCTTCGTTGTGGGTTCTTCTAGTTGTGGCATGTGGGACGCTGCCTCAGCGTGGTTTGATGAGCAGTGCCATGTCCGCGCCCAGGATTCGAACTAACAAAACACTGGGCCGCCTGCAGCGGAGCGCGCGAACTTAACCACTCGGCCACGGGGCCAGCCCCGCTTTTCCTTTTTTTTTTTTTTTTTTTAAAGGTTTTATTTTTCCTTTCTCTCCCAAAGCTCCCCGGTACATAGTTGTGCATTCTCAGTTGTGGGTCCTTCCAGTTGTGGCATGTGGGACGCCGCCTCAGCACGGCTTGATGAGCGGTGCCATGTCTGTGCCCGGGATTTGAACTGGTGAAACCCTGGGCCACAGAAGCAGAGCGGGCAAACTGAACCCCTCGGCCACGGGGCCGGCCCCTGCTATTGCTTCTTAAGTAGTGAAAACTTAGAAATTTGATCTACTGTTCCTGTTACGCTGAACACCTCTTGCAGGCCGAGGGTTCTGCAGAGCAGAAACCCCCCAGTGGATGGGTGAGGTCTGGGGTCCTTATCCCCTCCCCCATGATCTTTCCTGCGCCCGCTGTGTGCATGCAGATGCCCCTGGACCCACCCCCGTCTGGTCTCTCCCTCCTGTAGGGAGGGGCCACATTTCTTGGTGGGCTCATTTTGCAGATTAGACTTCTTCGTCCACCCTTCAGGCTGGTCAATGCTTCCACTCTCATTTCCTCTTTGGCCCCTAAGAGACTGTCTCGCTCCAGGTTTGCAGGCAACATGGAGAGGCAGCAGACCGACAACCTGCTCAAGTCCCATGCCAGCGGGACCTACCTGATCAGGGAGCGGCCGGCCGAGGCAGAGCGCTTTGCCATAAGCATCAAGTACGTCAAGGGGACCCCTCCCCAATGCGGTTCTGAACCACGGAGCCCACTGCCCTCCAGGTCCTGGGCTTGTAGGGCTGGGGGTGGCTGTGGAATGTATCGCTCAAACCAGACACTTGAGATGAAAGGGCATCTTCACTGGGTCTACACAACGTAGCAGCCCGAGACATGCCTGAACAATCCCGGCCCACTGTCAGCTCTGCCCAGACCTCTGGTGGGTCTGCCCCCACTCTTCAAAGACGGAGTCTGGCTGGCAGTTGATCCCTTCAGTGTAGGACGTCCAGTGGACAGGAGGCCACAGGCCAGCGGATAGAGGGCTCTGGTCTGCCGTGACCTCGATGGGAGAGCTCACGCAGGTGGCTTATGTCCAGGGAAGGCTGCCTCTGGTCTGCTGGGTGGGTGCTGGGCGGGGCAGGCCCTGTGACCAGGCCACGTCTGCAGCCTTCCAGCCTGGGGGCTTCTGGTTCGAGTAACAGGAGCCGACATGAGGGAGCAGAGAGGGGCTGTTCTGGAGGACACAGGAGGCCTCTTGGCCCTTAGGGGCAGGTGCAGGCCCGGCTCAGCAGGGCCGCGCCCAGGCCCTGAACACATGGCCCACGCCCGCTGCCCATCTCAGCTGCTGTTTGCTTCTTCTCGTGTGAACCAGCTCCCTCAACGTCTGCACCCAGTGGGTACAAGTGGTAGAAGTGGTGGGGGTCAGGATCAGGGCAACTAGAAGGAGCTGGAACCCAGGATGAGACCCCACAGGTGGGCCAACAGCACCAGGATCCCCACAGCCTTTCCAAGAGGCCCCACGATTGTTTGGGGTCTGAAACAAATGCACTGGCTCTAAAGTCCAGAGAATCCCAACGTTGAAAGTGACAAATGTCCAAGGAAAGGTCAGCTGGACGTGACCCAGCTTACCTAATACTGAGGACCTGCTCTCGAGCAGAGGTCAGTGGTACCTGCCGTGGGCGGTGGGAGCATCGTAAGGAGTGTGACACAGTGCAGGTGGGGCCTGTCAGTGACAGTCTCCATAGGGCCCTGGGAGAAACGTGCAATGTGGGGCATGGTGGTAGGTCTGGGGTGGAGGCTGGAGGCCAGCACCAAGCAGAGAAGTGGCAGAGACATCACTTGCCTGATAGGAATTGGCATAGCACCTTCCGTGTGCCTGGCCTGCAGGCTCTGGAGTGGGGCTCAGACGGGCCTTGCCCCAGGAGCGTGGGGCGGGGCTGAGCACACTCTGCTCACTTTAATCCAGGAGAAACAGTGGGTGGTCCACAAAGGCCCCACAGGAGAGGAGACTGGGAAGCTGGGCATTCACAACCACTTATCCCATAAACTGGATTCTGGTGTTAAACCAACCTTGCATTCCTGCAATGTCCCGCTTGGCTGTGGTGTGAAGTCCTTTTGTGTGTTTGGTTTGTAGAGACGTGCATGTGGAGAGGTTTCATTTGCTAATGGTTTGTTGAGGATTTTTGCGTCTGTGCTCCTAAGGGATACTGGTGTGTGGTTTTCTTGTGACGTTTTTGTCTGGCTTTGGTGTCAGCTGGC
Organism: Equus asinus; assembly: GCF_041296235.1. Taxonomy (NCBI): domain Eukaryota; kingdom Metazoa; phylum Chordata; class Mammalia; order Perissodactyla; family Equidae; genus Equus; species Equus asinus. The sequence continues at coordinate 13,136,254 of NC_091799.1, forward strand.
AAAGGCTGGGCTGGTCTCTGGGAGGGAGGGATAGGAGGAGGCTCCAGGAAAGTCAGATTTGAATTGAGACCTGAAGAGGCAAGGTGGGGGTGGTGAGGACGGCAGGAAGGTGAGCATTCTGGGCAGAGGGGACAGCCTGTGCCAGGGCCTGGTGGGCTTGTGCTTGGCGTGTCTGAGGAGGAGCCTGGAGGCCTGGCTGGCTGGAGTGGAGGTGTGGAGGAAGAGACTTATGAAATGGTGTCAGCCCTGAGGGTGAGGCTGCTCCCCTCCGGCCTCATGGGCCAAGGTCAGACCTTCGACTTATACACCAGGCTGTGAAGGCCTCCCCAGGCGATGTGAGAAATGGAGAGAAGGGGAGGACGTGCCCAGTGCAGAGAAGGGAATGAGCAGAACCCTGAGATAGGAAGCCTCAGCGGGGCTGGAGGGAGGGGAGGTGTGGGGCTCCAGGGCCAGAGGCTGACCTGGGAGTTTGGGCTTCAAACGGGCAAAGTGGACCAACAGAGGGGAGGGCGAGTAGTAGGAGACAGGCCCAGGCTGGCGTGAGCCTGGAGGGGAGGGGAGGGGAGGGCAGGGCCATAAGAGTGGGAGGTGTGGCCGAGGCCAGGCTCTTTGCTCCAGCAAACATGCAGTGAGCCTGGACCCCCAGGGGGCTGGGGGCCACGTGGCCCACGTACTGACCTCCGTGGTCCGTGCGCTTTGCCCAGGTTCAACGACGAGGTGAAGCACATTAAGGTGGTGGAGAAGGACAGCTGGATCCACATCACAGAAGCAAAGAAATTTGAGAGCCTCTTGGTACGTGATCCCGTGGCTCCCGCTGGCCTAGCCCCGAGCGTGGGAGGAGGGCCAGGCCTCCCCCTGCAGCCACACTGAGAAGGGGCAGCCTGCTGCACCCATGTCCTGCAGGCCAGGCTGTGGACTCTTCCCGGGGAGGAGTGAGTCATCCCAGTGTGGGAGAGACCCAGGAAGACGGGCTCGAAGGGCACCTTGGAACAGTTAGGGCCTTGTCACAGCCCCGAGGTGGGCCTTCTGTCCCCTGAAGTCCCCAGAGGGCCCAGTGGGTTGAGTTTGGTGCACAGTGGCGGGAGAGGGCCCAGCCCACCCTGGCCACCAGCAGTCCCTTCACCCCAATCCTCCTACCAGAGCCAGAAAACATAGCACAATGAGGCTCCATCCGGGGCCTGGCCGTGTAGCCGACCTCACACAAGTGTGGCTTCCAATAGTCCCCCACCCCTCCCCGACCTGCCCCCACCTGCTCTCACCTGCTCCTGCCCCAGCTGACCCCACCTGCTCTGCCCCCACCTGCCCCTCCCCACCTGCCCCTCCCCCACCTGACCCCACCTGACCCTCCCCACCTGCCCCCACGTGACCCTCCCACACCTGACCCTACCTGCCTCTCCCTCCACTACCCCCTGACCCCTGTACCGCCCAGCCCAGCCAGAATGCAGTCAAAGGCGTAGTCCTTCTTAAGATGGTTTTAAAATCAGACCCATTCTTTCTTTTCTTGGTTACCCGGCTTCCCCGTACTGAGAACACTCGACTAGAGCATCAGAGCCCTTAGACACCCCGCTGTAGACACAGGAAAGCACAGAGTAAAGCAGTGACCCCCACCCCCAAAAGACTGATGTTCACATTTCAGGGCGAGTCCTCCCGCCCTAAGTGTGGCCCGGGGGTGGCTTACACACAGCTTTTCCAAACAGCCCTGGGCCTCCTGCACCTCGTCCAGCCTGCTCTTCCACGTAGTCAACGTCCTCATTTAACAAGCCCCCTTCTTGCCCCGGCTGGCTGCTGTGTGGCGGGTGGTGGCTCAGATAGGCTGTTACTTCTGGAAGCACTTCCCTGGTGTAGGACACAGGGGGCTCCCGTTTTTCTCCATTACAAAGAGTGTTGTAGGAGTGTCCATGTCCCTCAATCTCTGCATCCTCCCTGATTTTGCCTTTAGACACATTTGGGAGAAAAATTGCTGGATCAAAGGTCTCTGGGATACTGCCCACTCACCCTGGGCTGGGGGCTGGGGGCTGGGGGCTGGGGGGAGGGAAAGGAGTAGTTCTCGGGGGTCAAGAAGATGAGTCCTCGAGTGAACCTGAGGAGGTGGGAGAGGGAAACCAGGACACCCAGGAGGACTGCCAGGAGGCGGCGGCAGTGGTCAGTGAGCGTGTGTGTCCTGCAGGAGTTGGTGGAGTACTACCAGTGCCACTCGCTCAAGGAGAGCTTCAAGCAGCTGGACACCACGCTCAAGTACCCCTACAAGGCGCGGGAGCGTGCAGCCTCCAGGGCCTCCAGCCGGTCCCCAGGTAATGCCCGCACCCGCCGGCACCCCAGGGCTCACCCGGAGGTGCCCCCTCCATCCCACTTCCCACTGCCCAGGCCCCTACTGCCCACCTGCCCTCGAGAAAGGCTTTCTGTGGGCTGCACTGACCTGGGCCAGGAGCCCCTTCCCGATCCTCACCCCCAGGAGCAGTGGGCCATGGTCCCCCCGCCCGACACAAGCACCCTCTGGGCCAGGGTGCCCTGGTGGTCCCACGTGCCAAGTGGAGAGTGCTAGCTCTGAGTCGCTGCTCCGACTCTCGGTGCCTTTGCCTGGAGGTCGGCGTGGGGAGAGAGCAGGGCAGGTCCCGGCTGTCCTCAGATCCTTCTCTGAGCCCAGCCCCTTGGGGGCCTCCCGTGCAGGAGCCAGAGCCAGCCCCTCTGCTTGCAAATGGGCTCCACAGCCCAGGGCAGGGGCCGCTTGGAGTGAGGGGTGGGTGGGCCCAGAGCGTTGGGCATCCAGCCCAGGATTCTGTGCACTGAGGCACCTGCTTCCTCCAGCCGCAGGGCCTGCAGGGCCGCAGTCCCACCTGGGCAGAGCAGGCCAGGAGAGGACTGACCGGCCTTTCGTGAGCACCTACTGTGTGCTGGGCGAGGGGCTGGGCTCTTTGCACAAAGCAATCCTCACGCAAGCCCGCCCGCCTGCTTCGGGGTGGTGGTCCCGGCAAACAAGTGCAGGGAGGTGGGGTGAGGACAGCTCACAGATGGCTGGGCCACTCCCGTGCCCGGGTGGGCCTGACCCTGTGCCGGCCCCTGTCCCTCTGGCCCCTGGGCAGGGCTGGGCTGCGTCCCCAGCCCCGGCTGTGCCTGCCTGCGAGTGCGCGCGCACGCCCCTGCGCCTCTCTCACATTCTCTCTGCCTCTTTGCAGCTTCCTGCGCCTCCTACAACTTTTCCCTTCTCAGTCCTCAGGGTCTGAGCTTTGCTTCTCAGGGCTCCTCCGCGCCCTTCTGGTCAGGTACCGCTGCTCCTGGGGCGGGGGGCCTGGCTGGGGCTGCCCACTGGCCCACAGCCCCCGCCTCAGTGTCCACAGCTGCCCGCAGCCTGGGGTGGGGTGTAGGCGGATGACACGGGATGGGGGGAAGGGACAGTGGGCGGGCAGGGCTGCTGCTGGCACCTGAGGACACAGTCAGGCCGGGCACTGCCCTCCTCCCTGCCACCCCTCTCAGACACGCTCACCCAGCGGCTGCTCCCCAGCTCATGAGCCGCTGTCTCTCTTGCTCCTCAAGAGCTTTGCCTCCGGTAGCGGCAGCCAGCCGGGTGGCCACCTCGGGGGAAGGCGGGAGCAGACCCGGGCGGGCCCCACTCGGCAGCTGTAAGGAGGAGCCGTGGGACTTGGGTGCAGGGGGATGGGGTCTCGGTTGGCCCCACCCGCATGGCCCTCCACTGATGGAGTCGGAGTCCTCCCCGGCAGCTGCGTGTGTGACTCCACCGCAGTCATTGTCACCTGTCCATCAGGACACCTGGGTCCCGGGCCGAGCTGGTCCAGCTGGGTTTCCAGTTTGGTTTGGGGCTCTGGAATTGGAGACATGAGGGAATTCGGGTGCCAGCGCTCTGGGGTCCCATCCCAGGCACTCTGTAAGAGTGGAGGCTGGGAGTTGGCAGTGGTCACTCAGCTGTCCACCAGCCACAGGACGCCCATGCACCGGGCACACAGGGAGAGGCCCCGCAGGGGCTGTAACGGGCAGAGCATGGGCATCCACTCTCATCCCCACACACGCTCGTCTGTGATGGCCCCCAGTGGGAGTGGTGACTGCTATGACTCCCTTGACTGGGGGCGACCCAGATGGGCCACGGGCCCACAGGTTTGGGCGCCCACAGAGGAGCCAGGGGCCCTGTGGTTGGAGCCTGATCTGACCCTTCAGAGCCTTTCCGCTTGATGGCCCTCCTCTCACGGCCCAGGGCCAGCCCTGAGGGAAAGACCTAGCTCAGCCCAAGGGCCCCCAGTCCTGGCTGGGCCCTGCCCAGCAGCTGTGTGACGCTGTCCATCTCCCCCAACAGTGTTCACGCCCCGAGTCATCGGCACGGCTGTGGCCAGGTACAACTTTGCTGCCCGGGACATGCGGGAGCTCTCACTGCGGGAGGGCGACGTGGTGAAAATCTACAGCCGCATCGGTGGTGACCAAGGCTGGTGGAAGGGCGAGACAAACGGACGGGTGAGTGCAGCTGGCCCCTTGCCCCTGGGCCCCATACGGGGTGGCCGGGCCTCATTGCGGCACTCAGGGAGGTGGGCTCGGGCAGGCTGGCACCACAGCAGGACTTTGCTCCAGCACCCGCTGATGGTGCCCAGGAGGCTGGGTGTCCACGGGCTCCAGACACTGACTATGAGCCCAAGGTCACCCAGCGAGGAAGCCAGGTTGGATCTGGACCCAAGCCTGTCTGACACCGTGTCTGTGCTTGGTCCTATTCTGTAGTCCTTGTGGTCACTGTAGGGAGACAGATTTTGTGTAGTCTTCAGGTCGTTTGCATGTGCCCAGGCCTCTCTGCAGGCAAGGAGGCCACGGGACTAAGACTAGGGCCCATGAGTCCTCGCTGGGCTCCTGCCATTTCCTAAGGCCCACTCAGCACCCACCCAGTGGTACTGGAGCTCCACCAACCACCGAGCAGGAAACGTTCCAGGTTTCCTTGGGGCTGCGGCTGCCTGCGGGCAGGCACGCTGGGCTGTGGAGGGTCAGGCAGCCTTGGCTCCCATCACTCGCCATTCCATTGCCAGGTGGTGGGAACTGGTCTGCCCCTTGGAGGGAGGACCTCGGGCCTGATCCATTTCCCACCTGGCAGCCCTTCAGAAGTGTGAGGCCGCCGAGTCCTAGCTGGCCAACCTAGAGAGCTGGGACCACTAGCTCCCAGGTGCCTCCTGGGGCTGTGTTTTAATAAGCACATAGCTGGGCCCTCAGCCCGATCGAGAGGCCAGCCAGTTTCCCTGGTGATTTCTGTGCAGACTTAAGTTTTAGATCCACTAGTTTACAGCATTACTAAATCTTCCTGCTGCCTTGACCCTGTTATTAGGAAATGTCTCTTTTTATCTCTGGCCGTCCTTCTTGCTGTAAAGTCTACTTTATCTGCTGTTAGAGAGACACTGGCCTTTTGAGGTCATCAGTGTTTTACATGGCCTACTTTTTTCTCTCTTGTATTACTTTCAGCTTTTCCCATGCTCTTATGTTTAAGCTAGATTAAGATACGACTTATTATAAACAGACTTTTTAAAGCCAGTCTGATCTGATACTTTGTTTTTTAGTAGAAAAATGTATTCCATTTACATTTAGTGTAATTACTGAGCTATTTAGATTTAAATCTATCATCTTTCTGTTTATTTTCTATCGGTCGCATCTAGTTCTCCTTTTTTTCTCCTTTCTTGCCTACTTTTGGGTGAATCAATATTTTTTCTATTCCACGTCCCGTCCCTTGATTGGTTTGTTGGCTACGCATTCTTTTCCTGTTACGTAAGTGGTTACCTTAGAGGGTTACAACATGCACTTTGACTTCCGACAGACTATGTGAAATTAGTGCTGTGACTGCTTCCCAGACGATGCTAGGACCTTACAGCCTTTGACTGTATTCATTTTCCTCCCAACTTTTGTGCAGGTGTTGTCATGTATCCTAATTCTACATATTTTTTTAAACCCATGGGATGTTATTTTTGTTTCGAGTAGGTAGTGTCCATTTAGATTTACTACCTATTTCCCTTGCCTGGGGCTCCTCATTTCTTCCTGCCTTGTTGTGTGTCCACCAAGACCATGTTCCACGGCCCCAGGTTCCTTCCTCCTGGTGTGCTTTCAGTGTGAATCTGCTAATAAGTGATCAGTTTTTGTTCGATTTGAACACATCTTTATGTCATTTCTTTGTTAGTGTTCCCGTTGTAAAATGTTTGTAATTTATTTTGATGTAATTTCAAAGTTAAAGAAAAGTTGCTGTGGTACACAGAGCTCCTGCAAGCCCAGATTTGCAGGTTAGGAATGGTTCATCCATTTGCTTTATCGTTTGCTTTCCCCCTCTCTCTCTGTAACTGTGTGTATGCTTATTTTTCCCTAAACCATTTGAGAGTCAGTTGCAGAAATCATATCCCTTTCCCCCTAAACACTTCAGTGTGTATTTCCTGAGATCAAGAACATTCCCCTTTGATGCAGTGTGATTTCTAATCCACAGTCCACAGTGAATTCCTCCACTTGTCCCCAGAGTGTCTTCTCTGGCTATTTTCCCTGGCCTGGATCCATCCCAGACCATGAATTGCACTTACTTGCCATGACCCTCAACTTCCTTTCACCTGGGACAGTTCCTCAGTGTTTCTCTGTGTTACATGACTTTTTTTTTTTGTTTTTTTTTGGTGAGAAAGATAGACCCTGAGCTAACATCTGTTCCCAATCTTCCTCTATTTGCTTAAGGAAAATTGTTGCTGAGCTAACATCTGTACCAGTCTTCCTCTGTTTTGTATGTGGGACACAGCCACAGCATGGCTTGATGAGTGGTGTGCAGGTCCACGCCCAGAACTGAACTGGCGAACCTCGGGTCACAAAAGCGGAGTGTGCAAATGCAACCACTACACAACTGGGCTGGCTTTACTTTGATGTTTTTGAAGAGCATGGGCCACTTATTTTTGTAGACGATTCCTCAATTTATGTTTGTTTGGTATTTTTTCCTGATCCACAGTGGGGATGTTGGGTCTTTATCAGTGCTGTGTCTCCTATCAGGAGACATACGGTGTCATTTTGTCCCCTTATTGTGACATTAACTCTAATTGCTTGGTTATGGTGTTATCTGCCAGGCTTCTCCACTGTGAAGTTACTGTCATTAATAAGTAATTTGCAGGGAAATACTTTGAAATCAGATAAATATCCCATTTCTCATCAAACTTTCACCTACCAATATTATCATTCTTTGATGAATTTTACCTGTTCACCCCGCTTCCTTCATTTCTGTAGGAAAATCAGTCAACATCCTTCATGTTGCTCTTTTGAAGGAAATGTCTGTGCTGCTCCCTGCTGGGCTACATGTAAAAAAATGCCTTTGCTTTTCGTCGGATTTGCCACCATGTGCCCAGGTGTGGTTTTCTCTGTATTCACTCTGAGATTCGTGGAGATTTTTGAATCTGTGGCTTGATGTCCCTCATCAGTTTGGGGAATTTCTCCAGGTTGAGTCTCTGCTCTGTTTTCTTGTGTTTCTCCTTCCAGGGCTCTGTTCACACGGGTGTTATTTCTTCCACTGTGGCCCAGATGTTATTTGCACTGTGTTATGTGTTTTCATCCATTCTCCGGTTTTCCACCCAGTTACTCCATTGACCCGTCTTCCGGTTTATTAATCTTCTCTTCTGCTTGGTCTAATCTGCTGTTAAATCCTTCTTTTGGATTCTTAATGGCAGTAATTGCATATTTTTCATTTTTAGGATTTCTATTTAATTTCTGATTTCAGTTCTCTGCTAAAATTCCCTGCCTTTTTGTCACCTTTTGGAAACATGCAAATCAGAGTTATTTACCTTTCCTGGCAGATGACTCCAGCATCTGGATGACCTGTGGGCTGGTTTCTGTTGTCTGCGTTTTCTCCTAGTTTCTGTCACTTGGTCCTGATTGAATGCTGAGCTTGTGGATAGAACACCATCGAGGCTCTGGGTGATGTTGTTTTCCTCTGGAGAGGATTTCTTTTTTCTGGCTGCAGCTAGAGGATGGGCAGGTTGTCTAAAACAGCTCAGGGCTGGTGCATTTCAGGGTCGCTCCTACTCCTGGGCCATGGCTTCACCAGGCTCTCAGCCTCTTTGCAAGGCCTCTCTTGGGACAGGCCTGGCTTAGAGCTCCAGCCTTTTGAAGGGGCTTCCATCTCCACAGGCTCTACTCCCCCTCACCCCCACACATGTGCACACAGGCACACACACACCTGAGCCTGCCTTCTTTTTCAGATTGGCTGGTTTCCTTCAACGTATGTAGAAGAGGAGGGCGTCCAGTGACAGCAGGAACGCGGACAGGACTCGCCAGTATTCTTGGGAGAGTTACTCCAGCTCTGAAGTCCGTCCCTAGGTCCGCATCCCGGAGGAGAAATGCCCGCCAAGCTTCCAGTCTTCAACAGCCCGTACGGGTGGGGAGGGTGTTCAGAATCCTACACGTGAACCGTCCTACCACCAATCTGCCCTTGGTGGCCTGTCCTGGGTACGCTCCTTGTACATAGAGGAAATCGGGGCCAACCCTGCTGTGGCTGCCACACCTGAGCGCTGAAGAGAGGGAGCGCCAGTGGCATCCTGAGCCAGGTTCTGGGTGACAGCTGAGGCCAGAGCTCATCTTGCCCCTGTCTTGTTGAGATGGCATTCAGGAGCCTAGGTCTGAAAAGCAGATACTGTCCCAGAGAGGACTGGGGACAGCAGAGGGGTCCTTCCCCCACCCCTTCTGCTCAGCCCTTGGACTCTCAGCTCGCCTGCTTCTTGCTGCACCTGGGGGTGGCTTCAGGCCTTGAGAGGCAGAAGGGACCAGAGCCAGTCTGTTCTCTGCAGCCCCTGCTCAGCCCTAGCTGTGCTCAGGTGTCAGAGAAGAGAGCATTGCAGGGGGCCCTGTGCCATCCCCCCACCACCTCATGTCCCTCTGCACCAGGGGCATGCAGAGAACCCGCCTCTCCCCCAGGGCAGGTCCCTCTCTCGGGAGGGGCCTTAGGAACGATGAAGTGGCTGACCCTACTCCTAGTCAATGGTACTGTTCTTTGCCCCGAATCCTAGGTGTGTGTCTGTCCTGTCCTGCTGCCAGGTAGATGCATCTTCTGTAAACCCTGACGGGGGTGGGACAAAAGGAGGGCTTTCCCTCACTCGGTCCCTGCTGCTCACACTCCTCCCCAGGAGGACGCCCCCCTGCTCCCGGGCAGGCGGCCCCCTCTGGGTCTCCTGTGCCCTTTGGTCCCTGAGGGCCTTCCCAGCCTTTGCACAGGAGGTCGGTTCCAGGCCCTTGGCAGATCTTCCTTCCGAGGGCTCCTGTAGCCCATGAGCTGGGCCTGTGGCCAGCCCAAAATAAGTGCTCTTGGGGGTGACTCTGCCCACTAACCCCCTGCTCCTGACTCCTCCTGGTCCTTGACCTCTGGCTGCCTTGGCCAGACCCTGTCTCCTCTGCCCAGATGTTGCATGAGACCTAGTGACACTCTCCCTCTGAGCTCTGTGCCAAAGCTACTGGTGAAACCTGGGCCACATGTGTCCCCTTATCGCTTCAGTCAGCTGCACAGCCCTGTGCAAGAAGCAGGGACCAGGCTGAGGCTGGGCGTTGGGAAGGCTGGCCCCTGCTGGGGGGGTGCTGGTTGCCACCCTGCACCCTGGGGTTCCTCTGAGGTCAGCCGCGTAGCCTCCACGCTTGGCTCACACCCCCAGCATCCTGGCACAGGGAGGAGGAGGGGAGGGGTCTGAGATGATGAGCGGCAGGGGGAAGAGAGAAGGCAGCCTGCAAAGGCTTGAGAAGTGAGGGTGAACAGGATCATGTTCGCAGGGCAGTGGGGCAAGGCGAGGAGGAATTGGCCTTAGAGGGAGCAGACCCGAATCCTCGTCGTCAGGGCGCACCCGGCACTTTGTGCACGACCCCTGGCTCGGCCCGCGCAGCACGAGCCCAGGCTGGAAGGGGAGAAAACCCGCCAGCCCCTTCTGTGTCTACTGTTGTCAGAAAGGTTTGGTTTTGTTGTTGTTGTTGTTGGGGGTTTTGTTTTGTTTTGTGTTTGGTTTAGCGTGTTTTCTTTTAAGGGGAAAAAAAAGTTTGTAATTATTTCATCCAAAGTTCCCTTTATGCGTCTGTGAATAATAAGGAAGAGATTTTATAATAATAAGCAAAGAAATGATGTATATTTGAGGCCATCGTGAAAGAAGTCATCATGGTAACAGGACATCGAGAAAATCTAACGTAGAACCTGGTTTTTGTGAATGTTTTGTTCTGTTTTTGTTTGTTTTGAAACTGTGTCTGGTTTGGTTTGTCTTCGCACTGCATGGAGCAGGAGAGGAGGGGCCGGCCGGGACGCGGGGGCTTCGGCAGGGACCGGGACGCCCTCGGGGGCTTCCGACCTGGGCCTGAGATTAGCTGTGAACACTTCGGAGCCCGACGCATGCGGGTCACGGATCTGGGGGTCCTGCAGCTGGTGGCGACCCCAAATGGAGCACATGCTGTACATTCGCCAACAGGTTTTTTCAGACCACAGTTTTTACTGCAAATAAACCTACATTCTTTTCTGCAGGAGCTCCTGGCCTTTCATGTGGGGAGGAGGGAGTGGCTGGAGTCCTCTGTCTGTGTCCAGCAGGGTCTGCCCCATCGGGATGCTGTTGGCCCAGGGGACAGTGGCCTGGATCAGACAGCCTCGGGCAGAGGCTGTGGGTCGAGAGGAGATGATGTTGCCAGCCTGCCAACCAGGCGTCTCCTCTGGGCTGGCACAGTGCCGTGGGCTCCCCCCCCAGCCTCCTGTGGATCCCCCCCAGCAGCTGTCAGCGGCGTCACCACTGTCTTCCTGTCTGGATGGGATTCAAACCCCAGCCTTGCCTCTTGGGCATGGGCCTGTCCTTCATCTCCTGAGACCCTGCTTTATATACACAAGTTCGAGGTAAAAATAATACTCTCTCTGGAGGGGGGCTCTGTGGCCTATGATAGAAAAAGTCAGAATAGTAAGGTAGAGATTTATTCTCCCTCGTGGAGAAGCAGTCCAGAGGCAATGGTCCAGGGGTAGTTTGGTGCCGTCCTCCTGCTGAGCCCAGGCTCCTCTCATCCTCAGCATGTGCTTCCCTGCTCGTGGTTGCCTCCTGGTCCAAGGTGGCTGCTGGAGCTCCTGCCATGAAGGCCATGGGAAGAGGTGGAGGTCAGCACAATGCTTCCCCTTACCCTCCTTCTCAGAGCTTGAGCCTGTGGCCATTCCTGGCTTCATGGAGGGTGAAAATATAGGACCTGAGCTGAGTGCCCGGCCCAGAGAATACTGAGGTCCTGTTACTGAGGAGATGGGAGCATGGCCGTTGCTGTGGGCAGCCAGCCAGAGGACCCACCTTGGGTTGTGAGGGTCAGGTGAGACTCAGAGCCTGGTGCACACCTGGCACTCAGCAGATGTCAGTTTTTGTTACAAACGAGGGATGTGAGTTCACATGTTGGAGGAGACACAGCTAGAGAGTGTCAGAGCCTTCGGCAGCCCCCGTCTCCAGGACCCAGAGCTCCGGAGCCTGGCTCAAGCCAGTGTCCCCAAGAAGCTGAGGAGAGGCCCGCCTGTCCTGGGGCGGTCCCCTCTCTGAGAAGTTCTCAGGCTGAGTCCCCCCAAGAGGCCTGGTTGTCCCAACACCACCTCCACGGAGAGCTGGCCTCCGGTCTGAGTTCTTCCGGCCTCAGGCAGGGGGATGGAAGGGCCGGGACCCTCACCCTCCAGCCTGGGCCCCCACCCCCATCCCCGCCCTGAGCAGGGGCCCCACCAGCCTGGGCAGCCCTGGAGAGGCCCTGGGGGAGACGCGGGCACTGCAGTGGCTCGGGAAGCTTCCGGCGTCCACAGAAGCTGCGGGCGAACTGGAGGGATGGGGCCTTTGGGGGAGGGCATCCACAGCATCTGCTATGCGGTCCAGACCCATCTGAGGGCCCCCGTGAGAACCGTGGTGGAGGCCCGGCAGGGAGGAGGGGCCACTGAGGACACCCTGGGACACCAGAAAGCAGACCTGAGTCAAATCCTCCCCGTCACTGAGGGCTGGCTGCCTGCCTGCGGGGTGCACAGGGCACACATCGTGCCCCTTAGTTCTGACGGCCTTGGATTCCCCTCGGGCGGGCCGATGTGAAGGCCGCTGTGTCGTTCCCGGTGAAGGATGGAAAGAACCCACTTCTTGAAGGTGGAAACTGAGAAGTACACATGTCAAGTGACTTCTCTAAGGTCACACATGAGCCTTGCCCAGCTCGGCCGGACCCCAGAGCCCCTGTTCTCGGGGCTACAGCCTGTCCGGGGTCAGCTCCCAGGTCTCCCACACTCCCCCCGCAGACCAGGCCTCGGCCTCGGCTTCTCCCCATTATGACTGCCAGGAGGGACTGATGGGCCACGTGAAAATGCCCCCAGGCTGCCCTCCAAGTCTTCCCGACCCCCAGGCTGGACTCCGCTGGCCTGCAGAGGTGGTCACCCCCAAGCTGTGGGCACGACAACCCAGTCCAGGAAAGGGACCCCCTTCACAAAGGCCGGCACAGCTCTCCTCACTCACCCTCCCTCCTCTGCCCTGGCCTGTGCCCATGCAAAGGCCAAGCCACACGCATCTCCCTCTGTCCCTGGAGATGGTGGTGGGGCGGGTGGAGGACCGCCCCTGGACAGCTGAACAGCATCTCTGGAGTGGCCCCGGGCTCCCTGGCCCCCTCCCTCCTCTGGGGTCACTTTTCCTCTGTGGCCTGGGTGGAGTTCCCTGAACCACACTTGCTGTGAGCTGGCAGATGGTGGGGACAGACGGCAGGAGTGGGGAGCCCCTCCCTCGTCTCCTCCGGTCCATTCTGGGACATTCCCTCACCCCCTGCGTCGGCCGGCTTGGGCTGCTGTGACGTCATCCCACAGCCCGGGGAACTTAAACTACAGAAATCTATTTTCCCCTGGTTCCGGAGGCCAGGAGTGCAAGATGAAGGTGTCGGCAGGTTTGGTTTCTCCCAGGGTTCTGTCCCAGCTTGCAGGCGGCCGCCTTTTGGCTGTGTCCTCACCTGCTTTCTATGCACACATCCCATGTCTCCCGCTTCTCAAGAGGACCCCAATCCGGGAGGATTAGGGGCCCCCCTATGACCTCAGTTAACCTTGCTCATCTCTTTAAAGACCACCTCCAAATACAGTCACATTCTGAGATTAGGATGTGGACATCTTTGGGGGTCCATTATTCTGCCTACAGCAGTCGGTCAGATACTCTGAGCAATCCTCCTGATGAAAACAACAGAAATGATGAAAACATATTTCTAGTTTCATCAGTGAGCTGGTAATCAAGAAGAAACTCATGGACGCCAGAAGCTGAGTGAGGTCGGGTGCCCAGAGGGAGGAGCCGGCTCTCTGTGCGGCATTTGCCCACTTGAGTGAGCTCGAGCGCCAATCTGTGCAGCCTAGCTGGGCGTGGGAGGGGGGAGACAGGCCCAGGCACCCCCACCTAAGTCCCTCATCTAATAGACAAGCCCCTCTTTAAAAGTGGGACCCCAGTGGATCTCACCCTAAATGTCAGAATGGCTAGAAACACACCCCACCCCACCCCAGGCACAACCACCACGGAATGATGAGGAAAATTCTTTTTCTTGTGGCTTGACAGTGGGTGGAAATTCAGTAAAGAACTTCCCTGAGGGGCTGGCCCCGTGGCCGAGTGGTTAAGTCTGTGCGCTCCGCTGCAGGCGGCCCAGTGTTTCGTTGGTTCGAATCCTAGGCACCGACATGGCACTGCTCATCAAACCACGCTGAGGCAGCGTCCCACATGCTACAACTAGAAGGACCCACAACGAAGAATATACAACTATGTACTGGGGGGCTTTGGGGAGAAAAAGGAAAAAATAAAATCTTTAAAAAAAAAAAAAAAAAAAAAAAGAACTTCCCTGAGAATGTGTGTTGTCGACTGCCTTGTGTCGCTCCCAAAAGACAGGCTGAGGTCCTGTCCCCCAGGACCTGTGGGTGAGAGCTCATCTGGAAATAAGGTCTCTGCAGGTGTGGTCCCCTTAACATGAGGTCATTAGGGTGGGCCCTAATCCCATATGGCTGGTGTCCTTATAAATGGGGAAATTTGACATAGAGACAGACAGACAGAAGGCCATGTGAAGATGGAGGCAGAGATCGGGATGATGAGGGCACAAGCCAAGGGACTCCAAAGATAGCCAGCAGACCCCCAGAAGGTGGGGGAGAGGCAGGAGCAGATTCGCCTCACAGCCCTTAGAAGGACCAGCCCCGACGACACCTTGATCTTGGACTTCTGGCCTCCAGAGTGTGAGAATAAACTTCTGTTGTTTGTGGTACTTGTGGCCCTGAGGATCTAACACTACATGTAACCCTAATTTGGCACTTCAGAACATTGCAGCCTCAATTTACACTTCCCTGTGAGTCTGAAAAAGCAGGAGCTGAGAATTTAAGATCCCGGGTTGTTGATACTCCTGGGTGCCCGGAAAAAGGAAATGCAAATCATCCCTGGGAGAATCCACGTTCAATTTCAGCCTCGAATACTCCCCTGAGGGAACGTTCCAAGAAATAACACACTCACCATCCGAAAGCACAGACCACACAAGCCATAAGATGCTCTTGCACAGAGGCAACGAAAACTACAGGCTGCAGAATCAGATCCGTGACATGGTACAAAACGAGTGTGCTTAAAAATAGACTCAGAGGGATTGGACATGTGTGTGACGAGCAAGAAGCTATGAAGAATATCCAAGCCAGGTAGACAAAGGATCAAACAGAACTTCTAGAACTACAAGACAGGAGTTGGAATTGTCCCTCAGCTGGGCTCAGACTGGACACCACGGCATCACACACAGTGGGTCGAGGAGGAAGCACGGTCAGGGGATAATCGCCAGGCCAGCGTGGAGGCCAGAGCTGCTGCTGGGCACACAGTGTGTTTTCATTCCAGAGAATGTCACCTCCACCTTGTGACTACGTTTTTGTAGTGCAGGCATGGGGAAATGGCCTTGCCGGGGGATGGGGGAGGGGAACAAGAAAAGGAAGCGGGTTCCAGTTGCTTATGGGAGTTGTCTGGGAATGCCTGCTGCCCTGCCCTTGGAAGTCTTGGGGTGCAGGGGAAGTTGTAGCTCACTTCTTCACGGCCGGCAGGAGAATCTCTCTCTTCAGTGGGCTGGGATGAAGTCTTATAAGAAAATGTGATCGGGGAGTGACATCCATCACCTTTGTCAGAGGTCTTGCCTGCACTCACAGGGAGGGACTACACAAGGCTGTGTCCCCCACAGTGACTTGTGTGCCTGTAAAAACTCCTAGGGTAACATTAAAAGATGAGGAAAATAATGTATAACTAATAAACTCGTAGGAGAAAAAGGTGTCATGAGAATTAACATGGAAGACAGAAAGAAAAGAAAAGAGAAGTAGAAAGGATAGGACAAATGGAAAATATAAAACAGTATGGTATAAATAAATAGAAATATATCAGTAATTTCAATAAATGTAAATGGACTGAATACATCAATTAAAAGAAAAAGGGTTTTAAAAATAAAGAAATTAAAAGATGGTCAGACTGGAGTTTTAAAATCAGACTCTGTATATGTGTGTTTTGTAAAAGCTACCTCTAAAATAGAAGGTATAAAAAAGTTGAAAGTAAAAGGATGAAAAATGATATTCCAGAAGAAAACTGATGTAGCTGTATTAATTTCACACCAAATAATTTTTAAAGCAGAAAAAAAATCAAAGCATCACGAGTTAAAAAGACTTACTACATAATGATAAAGTTTTTATTAGGAAGTCTTCACAGTTTTAAACTTGTATGCTCTTTATAACATAACCTCAAAATATGTAAAACAAAATTGACAGAAGTATGAGAACTAGACAAATAGAGAATTTGAATAGACAATCATCGGTAAGGAGATCAAAAAGGTAATCAAAAACTTCCCAGAAAACAAAAGTCCTAGACCAGACATCTTCCCCAGTGAATTCCACCAAACACTCAAAGAAAACTTAATAGCTGCACTTCCCAAACTCTTCCAAAAAACTGAAGAGGAGGGGAAGCTTCCTAACTCATTTTATGAGGCCAACATCACCCTGATACCAAAACCAGACAAGGGCAACACAAAAAAAGGAAATTACAGGCCAGTATCACCGATGAACATACATGCAAAAGTCCTCAAAAAAAATACTAGCAAATTGAATATAACAATACATTAAAAAGATCATACACCATGATCACTGTGGGATTTATTACAGGGATGCAGGGATGGTTCAACATCCGCAAATCAATCAATGTGATACACCACATTAACAAAATGAAGAATAAAAATCACATGATCATCTCAATAGAGGCAGAGAAAGCATTTGACAAGATGCAGGATCATTTATGATAAAAAAAAAAACACTCAATAAAATGGGTATAGAAGGAAAGTACCTCAATAATAAAGGCCATATATGACAGACCCACAGCCAACATCATACTCACTGGAGAAGAACTGAAAGCTGTCTCTCAAACAGGAACCAGACAAGGATGCCCACTGTCACCACTCTTATCTAACATAGTATTGGAAGTCCTAGCCAGAGCAATCAGGCAAGGAAAAGGAATAAAAGGGATCCAAATTGGAAAAGAAGAAGTGAAACTGTCACTATTTGCAGATGACTTGATTTTATATACAGAAAACTTGAAAGAATCCACCAAAAAACTTTTAGGAATAATAAATGAATACAGTAAAGTTGCAACATACAAAAATATTCATACAAAAATCAGTTGTTTTTCTATACACTAACAAAGCAGCAGAAAGAGAAATGAAGAATACAATCCCATTTACAACTGCAACAAAAAGAATAAAATACCTAGGGATAAATTTAACCAAAGAGGTGAAGGACCTATACACTGCAAACTATAAAACATTGTCAAAAAAAATCAAAGACACAAAGAAATGGAAAGATATTCCGTGCTCTTGGATTGGAAGAATTAACATAGCTAAAATGTCCATACTTCCTAAAGCAATATACAGATTCGATGCAATCTCTATCAAAGTTCCAACAACATTTTTCACAGAAATAGAACAAAGAATCCTAAAATTTATATAGATCAAAAGACTCTGAATAGCCAAAGGAATCCTGAGAAAAAAGAACGAAACTGGAGGTATCACACTTTCTGATTTCAAAATATACTACAAAGCTATAGTAATCAAAACAATGTGGTACTGGCACAAAAACAGATCAACAGAACAGGCTCAAGAGCCCAGAAATAAACCCACAGATCCATGGGCAGCTAATTTTCAACACGGGAGCCAAGAACGTCGTACAATGGAGAAAGGAAAGTCTCTTCAATAAATGGTGTTGGGAAAACTGGACAGCCACATGCAAACAAATGAAAGTAGATGATCATCTCACACCATACACAAAAATTAACTCAAAGTGGATTAAAGACTTGAATGTAAGACCTGCAACCATAAAACTTCTCGAAGAAAGCACAGGCAGTACACTCTTTGACATCAGTCTTAACAGCATCTTTTCGAACACCATGTCTGACCGGGCAAGGGAAACAAAAGGAAAGATAAACAAATGGGACTACATCAAACTAAAAAGCTTCTTCACAGCAAGGGAAACCATCAACAAAATGAAAAGACAACCTAACAATTGGGAGAAGATATTTGCAAACCACATATCAGATAAGGGGTTGATATCCAAAATATATGTAAAGAACTCATACAGCTCAACAACAAAGAAACAAAGAACCCAACTAAAAAAATGGGCAAAAGATCTGAACAGACATTTTTCCAAAGAAGATATACAGGTGGCCAACAGGCACATGGAAAGATGTTCAACATCACTAATTATTAGGGAAATGCAAATCAAAACCACAATGAGATATCACCTCGCACCCGTCAGAATGGCTATAATTAACAAGACAAGAAATAACAAGTGTTGGAGAGGTTGTGGAGAAAAGGGAACCCTCATACACTGCTGGTGGGAATGCAAACTGGTGCAGCCACTATGGAAAACAGTATGGAGTTTCCTCAAAATTAATTTTTTGGGAATAGAAATACCACCTGATCCAGCTATTTCACTGCTGGGTATTTATCCAAAGAACATGAAAACACAAATGTCTGAAGATACAGGCACCCCTGTGTTCATCGCACCATTGTTCACAATAGCCAAGACTTGGAAACAATCTAAGTGCCCATCAAGGGACGAATGGAC
Organism: Equus asinus; assembly: GCF_041296235.1. Lineage (NCBI taxonomy): Eukaryota > Metazoa > Chordata > Mammalia > Perissodactyla > Equidae > Equus > Equus asinus. Next base: position 13,154,318 of record NC_091799.1, read on the forward strand.
AAAGAAGACGTGATATATATATACACAATGGAATACCACTCAGCCATAAAAAAGATGAAATCCAGTGCTCTGTGACAACATGGATGGACCTTGAGGGTATTATGCTGAGTGAAATAAGTCAGAGGGAGAAAGTCAAATACCATATGCTCTCACTCATAAGTAGAAGATTAAAACAACGACAAATAAACACATAGCAACAGAGATTGGATTGGTGGTCACCAGAAGCAAAGGGACAGGGAGGAGGGTGAAAGGGGTGACAGGACACTTGTATGGTGATGGACGGTAATTAGTCTTTGGGTGGCGAACATGACGTAACCTACACAGAAATTGAAATATCATGTTGGACACCTGAAATTTATATAGTGTTATAAACAATATTACTGCAATAAAAAAAAAGAAAGAAAAAGGGACTAGACAGACCCACCATCATAGGTGGGAGGTTTTAAAACAACTCTCTCTTATAATTGAAAGGTCAAGCAGACCAAAAACAAAAAAAATAGGTAAGGATAGAAAGTAGAGTAACATAATTAGCAAGTGTACATACAGAATACGGTGGCCTCTTGCAGAATACGCATCCTTTCCATGGAAGTTCACTTCCAGCTGGGCCACGAGGCTGGCCTCAATGAATTTCAAATCATTCACATCATGTAGACTAACGTCTCTCACCACAATGAGTTAAGTTAGAAATCAATAATAAAAATACACAAGAAGAAACATCCTTCTAAACAATTAATAGAAATAGTTTGTAATAATCAAAGAATAAATTGTAATGAAATTATAAAATATTTCAAATTTTATTGTTAAATTGTAAATGATAAAAATGCTTCCTAACAAAACCTATAGAATACTGCTAAAGCTTGAGCTTGGACCGAGACTGGTGACCTTGAGAGCTCGTGCCATGAAAGCAAAGGGCAGGAGGCTGGCTTTCCGTTGAGACGTAGTCATTCCTTCCAGCTAGAACAAGACACTGATTCCTTGAAAGAAAGTTTTGTGTCTCTATTAAGCATTTTCAAATTATCTACTGAAAATGCAACGTTTCCAAGTAGAAAATTAAAAATGTATGAAATGTGCACAAGTCACAGGGTTTTCACATTGCAGGTCCTGTTCATGCGGCTCTGACTTACCAGGGCTCCTTCCCACCGTGGGGGGCGGAGGGCAGCAGCTAATGGAGCCGGTTCTCGCTCTCGTGATAAGATTAAATGTTTGTGGGTTCAGCTCAGACTCCCTTCTTTAGGCACAGGTTGATGTGTTTATTTTCCTTAATGATTTAGTTTGGATCCTTTCCTTTCCCTGGAGAAAGGAAGCCCGCGCTTGCTCCTACGGGCCGCTCACGATCTAGGTGGGAGCTCTGTCATGTGGATTCCCTCTGGATAATCATTCCACATCTCGACACTTAGGTGCTGTCGGGGCCATAATCCAGATGGATGTGACAAGACCCCTGCCCTTTGTCCTCTGCGGTCCACACGAATGCCCGACGGGCAGCCCGTAGGACCAGAGACGGTTGTTTCTCCCTCACCTAACAGTCTGGGTAGTCACCCAGGGCCGGGACTGGGCTCACAGAGTCAGGGACTCAGGTCTTCCTGGGGTTTTTGTCCCCTGTATGTGGCTTCCCAAGTTCACCTCCTGGTCCACAATGGGGCTTCTGCTCCAGCCACTGAATCCACATTCGGGCCATCAGGAAGAGGAAGACGGAAGGGGCATGACCCCTCTCTTTAACCACACTTTCTGGAAGTTTCACTTAGCATCTCCCGTTGACCATATCTTGGTCACATGACCACATGCGGCCGCATAGGAAGCTGGGAAATGTAGTCCTTATTCTGAGTCGATTACCATGAAAGAGGGTGGAAAGGATGTGATGGGGGCGGGGAGCTGCACTGCAGCCAGATGGGTGTGAGGGGTCTGCTGGGCAAAGAGAGGCGGTCGGTCCCGCCGAGCTGTGCCTGGGAGGGGGATCACCTCGACTCAAATGAGGACTGCATGGACCCCTGAGCTTTCTAGGGCTCCCCACGTCCCAGCCTGCTTCTACCCTGAAGGGCACAGCAGGGACAACCCTCAGTCGTCCATGCACTGGCTACACCTTCGCTGATCAGATTCCAGCTCACACGGGGGAAACGTCCACGCCTGGGGACAGGCCAGGTTTCTGCTTCAGCCGGCCTGAGGCCTTTTTGGTCCAATGTGTTCTGTTTCTTAGAAGGAGAAGCCTCCTGCTGGCACCCCCTGTAGACCTGAGAGTCCCGCCCCGACACGAGCGTGCAAGCATTTAGTGTCCCTCCGTCTTCAGCGAGTGCAGCGTGTTCCGAGGACAGAGATGGGCAGCCAGGCCGGGGAAGGGCTGTCGTGTGTGGAGCCCGCATCCACCCTGCCGCTCTGCAGAGAAGCTGTCGTCACCGGTCGGGGACCATCGTAGCTCTGCGTCACACTCTGAAAGAGGAATCTGCTGGACAACCGAGACATCGTGCCACAGGGGCAGGGAGGGCAGGGTGGTGGGAAAAGATGCGCCAGGCGAATGTAGAGGAGGCGGCTGGAACCTTGTGGGTGCCACACAGCACACACTAGAGGTGGGAAGCGTTCTCGCGTTTGAAGACGGTGGTGCGTGGGGACCGGCTCTCGTCGCTAGCAAGGGCCTACTGTGTGCGCCTCTCCCCAGCTCCGTGCTCAGTGACGCCCCTCACGTAGGGGGCTTGAAATTGACGGTGGTGGAAGTATTTACACCGCAGAGACCGGCCCACACTCCAAATAAGGTATCTCCCCACCTCGAGAGCTCCCCACTGGATACAGAGGTTCCTTATTTCATGACAAAAAGGGACAAGCAAACGATCAGCTGTAACAATCCCGGAGCTCAATACCCTTCACGACACAGCCTCAAACATGCATAAAATAAACACAGACAGAATTACGGGCAGAAATGGACACAGTCCCAGACTAGCGGGGACGTCACACGCTCCCCTCCAGAACACTGAGCCGGAGCCGACGCAGTCAGTAAGGAGGCTCCTGCCAGCGGCACAGCAGGAGAGCCAGACGGAGCCCAGGCTGTCAGTCCCCAGGGCTGTCCCCCTCCCTGCAAGCTGGGGGTCCCCTCCAGGACAGGCCCTGTTCTCCAAAGGTGTAGTGCTCAGATGTGGCCACCAGGGGGCAATGTGTCCCACAGAGGCTCAAGCTCCGGGGGGCCGGCTGATGGCCCAGGGTGACCAGCCCCATACCCATGGTGGGCTGCTGCCCTCACCTAGGCACCTACGAGGGCATTCAGAGCCGGGCCCACAGACAGCCCTGCACAGTCCTTACCTGTGCTCACTGCAAGCCCCACAGCTCCCTGGCTGCCCGGCCACACTAGGGTTCTGGTCTAGGGGGGCTCCTGCGCCTGGAGCCTGAGAGAAGGAGCCATCTTTACCCCGGACAGCGCTGGGGGTCTCATTCAGGGGTCAGAAAAGCAATCTCCCAGAGGCCAGTGGGGAACATGATAGGGCAAAGTGGCAGGGTGAGGACTGTGACCCTCTGGACAAAATGGGCTGGTCTAAGTGTGTCTGGCCAGGGCACGGGCCCAGAGGGGCCAGCAGGTCCCAGCTATTCAAGAGAAGCTTGGGAATCTGGGTTTTTATAGGAAACCTCCAGCGCAACACATGCAAAGATGCAGGGCACAGCCTGGATCATGGGGGTGTCTCCCCACCCTACTCCCCAGGTGGCCAGAGTGGGACCTGGAGGGTTTGGTTGACCCAGCTGGGCATCTGGCTGGTATTTGTGGGGTCTCTGCATCAGGCTGAGCCCCTACCACCAGTTTTTCTCCGTCCTTCCCTCCCAACTCCCTTGATGAGGAGAAGGGACCTGCACCTCAAGCCGCCTCCCAAGAGGATGTTCCTCTGAAGCTCCATCCGTCTCCTGGCTGGACGGTGGCAGGACCTGCAGCTGTGGGCGTGGTTCCCATGATGGCTGCCCTCGGCACCAGGCTGGCCCCGCGTGGGCTCCGCTGCAGGGAGCAACCAGCTCCATCCTCCGCGTTTGTTTGCTTCATAAATAATGTTTGAAACCACACGGAGTGAAGCGGGAGCTCCCAGACCCAGGTGTCTGCATCCGGGCCTGGGGGCCTGGCATGAAGCTGCCCCCACCCGCTGTGTGTGCGCCGGGCAGGGACACTCACCCGCAATCCTGGGAACACCTTGCCCAGACGCCACAGCCCGGGGCTGTGTCTGCCCACCCTCGGGGTGTGGGGTCAGAGGAGGGGGTGCCCAACTGCCTCTCAGGAAGACTCCCCCCCGCAGCCCCTCCAGTGATAAAACGCTCGGTCTTCATGAAAGCATGGGGGTAGGTGATGTGGTTTGGGGTTTTTTGAGGGCTCTTATTGGAAAAATAAAATCTTGGCGGTGTAAATCCTGCCCTCAAAAGCTGTTCTGGAAACTTCCCTGGCCCGTGAGTTGCTCGGGCCTGACATCCTTTGGCTGTGTCCCACCTCGGTTTTCTCATCTCTACAGTGGGCAGCAGCGTTTCCCGCTCCTCTGAGACAACACACATAAGCGCTCAGCACGCGGTCTGTGCCCCACCCCACACATGCTCCAGGCCCCACTCAGAGGCGACTGGGGCCAGGTCCAGGTCGCGGCAGGAAGCCACCTTCCTGGGGTCAGGCGTTGGCAGGTAGTGTGTGCTGTTATATAGTGTCCCTCTTTCTCAACTCCCTGGAGGGGTGTCCTCCCCAGCCCGTCCCCCTGTTCCACCCTGGGCTTCTGCTCAGTCAGAGGGTGGCCTGCAGAGGCCTCGCTCTGCCCTGGAAGCCCAGCCAGCAGGTGGGGGCGGAGGGCTGGCGGGGCCAGAAGAAAGCATCTCAGGGCCGGCCCAGGCGTATCCAGGCCCTGCATGGGCAGGGGGCGAGTCCTCCACAGCCGAGGCCTGGAGGCTTGAGAAGGGTTGCAGAACTGAAGGCAGCCGCTCGCGCCCAGGAGTCCACTGTGACTTCCATTTGCACCGTGGGTATCTTCAAAGTGCACAAAAGTAGACAGTAATAATATGCAGGGACATTTACAAACTTCCCTGCAACTGACGCTGCGGGGGTCAGAGTCCCTGCTTCCCAGATGGGGAAACTGAGTCTGGGCTAGAAGAGACGAGCCCAGAATGGTAGAGCAGGTCAGCAGCAGTGCCCTGTCTCGGCGTCCCCAGCTGTGCCCTCTGGCCCTGGGGGGAGACAGGGTGGCCCATCCAGCTCTGCCAGACCACACTTGGGCCCCATCCATGACAAATCCTACAAGGCTGACCCACAGCCAGGCCCAGCCCTGCAGCCACCACCCCTTGTCCAAAGTTCAGGGTGACCGTGCTGCCCGCTTGGCTTGGGACCATTTTGCAACAGTTGCTTGTCATTGAGTGCAGGGTCAGGAGAGGTCTGGGCCACCCTGGACGTGGCCCTGGGGCTGCAGTGACGGCTGTGTCCCCTGTCCGTACACCCCACGTCTAGACTTCCTCCCCGCCCTGGACCCCCGCACCGCTCCAGGGAAGCCTCGTGCTGGCAAGGCCAGCCTTCCTCCAGCGGGCCCAGGGGAGTGAGCAATGGTCTCCGTCCCCACGGTGGGAACTGAGAATGGTGGCAGCTCATGGCAGGCCAGTGCCCAGGCCACCTCCTCCCAGACACCCTCCTGGAAGGAAGGACAGCTTGCGTAGGAGCACCCCGTCACAGCCAGCCTCACGGCTGCCTCGCCCCTTCCAGCATGTGTCTCCTTCCTGGACCCTGAGCCCCTCGAGGGCAGGGACTGGGTGGAAGTTGTCTCTGGGTCTCCCAGCAGTGCTTTGCATACAGTAGGTGCTCAGTAAATGTACAGGACAGACAAACTGGCATCAAGACAGTCGGACAGCCTCGGTGCAACAAGAACACAACTGTTTGTTTGATCCGTATTAACGACGTCGGCACGGCTGCTGCCGTCCCCCTACTGCAGCCGGCGTTGCTGTATCGCTGACTATAATTTCAACACCGCTTCCTTTGATCCCAAGGGAGGAGGTCTTGTCTTACATCAGCACCTATCCCGATTCTTTGCACACCCAGAGGTATGTGTCCTTTTTTCCGGGTCTCCTCTGGGCCTCTCCTCTGGGCATCTTTTGCCTGCATGTGGACAAAATGCCCTAGACCCAGGGTCACACTCAGCTCTCTGGTCTGGCTCCCTCACTGGCTTGCTGTGTGGCCTGAGGCAAGCTGGCTGCCCTCTCTGGGCCTGGTGACCCCAACAGTCAAATGGAAGCAGGCATCCCTGCCCCAGGGAGCTGGATGGCAGGAGCGGGAAAGCCAGAGGCTCAGGGCATCACGCCAAGCCACAGAGGGATGCGGGAGTTCTGGAGGGCAGGAGGCAGACTGCTCAGGAGCCAGACTCTGGGGGCTAGCCCCAACTTTCTGACCAGCCTCTGAAGGCAGTGAGCACCCCTTCCCTGGGGGTGAACAAGCTGAGGCTGGACAGGCAGGTGCGTGCTGAGGCACTGTTGTCTCACCAAGAGCCTCAGAAGGCCACGGTCCAGCCACGGCTGCCGCTTAGCCAGCCCCGTCTGACCCCTGCCCCAGCCGTGCTGAGCTCATCTCAGGCGGGGGAGAGGTGAGGGCTGAGCAAGCAGGCTGCACCGGTTCCCCACAGGCAGCACCCTGGACCCCTTGTTGAGAGATGATGAAGTGAGGTCACTGCCTCATCACCTGGGGTTCATGGGGTCTCAGGGCTCATGGCTGCTCTGCTGCCCTTGGAGCCCGCTTGGCTGCTGCCCGGCTGGCCTGGTGCCCGTGGTGGGCGGTGCCTCCTGCCGGGCGGTGGGCGGTGACGGGGGCTGGCCCAGCCGGGGGTGGGGCAGGGGCGGCCTGTTCCGCTCAGCCACTGCTGCTCGGGAAGGAAGGACGTGACGGCAGGGCTACAGCCACGGGGCGGGCACTGGCAGGCCTCTAGGGCCGAGGGGTGCTGTGGCCGCAGGAGGTACACCCCTAGGGAGGGACAGGGCCTGGGCCCTCCTCTGGGGGCAGGGTTGTGACAAGTCGGGAGCTGGCCAGGACTTCTGTCTGCCTCTGGCACTGGGTGGGTGGGACCGCGGTGGGTGGCGGGGGTCTGGGGACCCTCCCTGCCATCCTCACTGGGTGAAGGCTGTGCCGGCCCCTTCCTGGGTGAATCCCCTTCATCCTACAGCCCGTGGGAGGGCTCCTCTGGGCTCCCCCTTTTGAGCTCAGATTCTGTTGCTGCTCCAGCCCCCCTGCCGTCTGTCTGACCCCAAGCCCTGGACTGTCCTGTGCCCTCACCCCTGGCCAGGAACGGGCCCCCTGCTGACTCAGGGGTGGGAGAGGGTGGGAGGGGCAGGAGAGCAGGTTAATGTTGAAGCAGCTGCTTCTGGCGGCCGGGCGGGATGGGGCACGTGGCAGCTCCGGGGCCAGCAGCGTTGGCGCAGGACGGAGGCCGGGCCGGAGGCGGAGCGGCTGTGCTGGGCAGCGGGGGCAGATGCCCGGCCTTGACCATGCCTGGCAAGCACATGACACCAACTTTCCACGTAGGACGCCACTCCTGGGGGCTCCAGGAAGAGTAAGGAGCTTCACGGACAGAAAGTAAGTTCAGACACAGGCCGAGGGGTGCGCCTCCTGGTGCCCAGGGGTGGCTCTGTGGCAAAGGGTGACAGAGGGGACTGAGACGCCCTGCCCCAGCCTCCAGCGCCCCTGCTCCCTCTGCCCCCATTCCCGAGAGAGTCACTGTTGGGGGGCGGGCAGCCCTGACAGCCTGAGAGTGGGCCCCTCACCCCACCCCCCACCGGTGGGGGCAGGACAGGTATGGCGGTGGGTCCCCCCCCAGCCTCCCCTCCCTGAACCAGGCCCCTCGACGTCTGCGGACCCACTGGGAGGGTAGGAGAGGGCAGGAGCCTGCAGGCTTCGGCTGCACACAGGCCTGGCCTTGCACCCCAGCTTGGCCGCGTAGCTGGCCTTTGATCTTGGTCACCTTAGCCGGCCTCCACCTGCCTCGGTCTTCCTCCTGTAAGGTGGGGACCACAGCCATGTTGACTTGCACACATTTCACAATTGTCGAACGGGGCGCGCAGCAAGCTCGGCATGTGGCTCATACTCAGACGTGGAAGCTGCCTTTCCTCATTAATTAGCTGATTGATATCAATCATGGCTATTAGCATAGGTGGCACTGCCTACTTCAGCCCCTCGGGTCACGGCCAAAGCTCTCTAGCTTTTTCTGTGCATCCCAGGAGTGGGCCCGGGGGGTCCTCTGAGGCCTCCTTTCCGCCCCATGTTCCCTGCACTCCCAGGGGATGCCTCTCTGACACCTTCTTTCCTTCGAAGGTGGGCTCCCTGTCACCTACTGATTGTAATTGAGGTTTTTCTGGCTGGGGAGGTCTGGGAGGGCTTCCTGTAGGAGGAGGGATGCGAGGTGAGCCCTGAAGGCCACCGGGAGGACACTGAGGAGGAGGAGGCAGGAGGGGAGGGAGGCTTTGGGGCCAATGAGGCAGAACAACTCTGGGGCTGAGTTCCCTGGGAGAAGGGTGTCCCTGTCTCAGGGCCACCTGCCACCCACCTTCGGGCGCCTCCTCCACCGTGAGCAATTCCGTCCCCTCCTCCTGCCCATTGCCTGTGTGTCCAGGTGACTCCCTCCCCGCATGACAGCCCCGCCTCTGTGCCCTCTGGGGGCTGCCCCCTCCCTCCGTCCCCCACCCCCAACCCCAGGTCCATCACCATCAGACCTGCGGGGCCCGGACCCACCCTTGGGAAGTCTCTTGAGTCCCGATGGGCACAGGCCCCTCCCCGCTCCAGCCTCTTCCTCGTTCTCTTAGGTCGTCTCTCTGGGTCCTGTGTCCCCGTGAGACCCGAGCTCCTTCCTGCCCTGGGTTCTTAGGCCCCTCCCCTCCTCCCTGCTCTTCTGCACCCAGTAACCCCGCTTTCACCCACCTCGTGTTGGCCTCTCCGCTCCACCACCCCTTGTGCCCCTGACACCCCTGCAGAGCTCCTATGAGCTGTCACAGCCCGTTCACCGTCAGTGTCGGTTCACACTCTGGCCCCGTACGTGGAGACCTAGACCGAGAGAGAGGCAGAGCCCTCCAGGTGGGTCGGTGGTGGGTGCAAGAAGCAAGGAAAGTTATTTACACTCTTATCTCGGGTCCCGCGAGATGGGTGGGTCTCGCCCTAGCCCACCGGAATCTTAGTCTATACCGAGGGCTTCCCCGGGGTTCTGTTGCATCTCCCGTCCAGATGCTCTCAACAGCACCTTACTCTCTCGAGGCTGCGTCCTTGATGCTGCTCCCACTGTGGGAACAGCGGGCAGAGCGTCCATTCCAAGGATGGGGAGGGCCAGCAGCCTCCGATTGCCCGGATCCAGCTCAGGGGTTAACCCGCTGTCTCGTCCTCTCGATGACCCCCTCCAACAGCACGCTCCCTGGGCTGACCGGGCCCTCCTGCCTCCCAGTGGTCTCCCAGGCCCAGCCAGAGCCCGATGTGTGTGAGGCCCTTAGTATGCACGTGCTAGATGAAGGTGTGAGCACACACATGCCAGGGAAGACGGCAGGAGGGGGGCCTGGAGGGTGACAGCGTGGGGGGCGCTGTCCCCTGGGCTCTCATGTGCCACATCCCCCTCCACCCCCAGCCAGCCCTGACTCTCTCCCCAGCTCCCTGTCATGCTGATGCCCGGAGTTCCCATGGCCTCGCTGAGCCGAGCCCTGTGTGTGGCGGCCACACGCCCTCGCTGGAGCCCTGCCTGCAGCCTGGGGCTGCGCCCCCTGACCAGCGGGGCTGTCCCCACAACCGAGAAGAGTGTGCCATACCAGCGGACCCTGAAACAGGCTCAGGTGGCCCAAGGCCCCACCCGGCCCCTGCCCAGCACGGCCAACGTGGTGGTCATCGGTGGGGGCAGCTTGGGTTGCCAGACCCTGTACCACCTGGCCAAGCTGGGCGTGAGCGGGGCAGTGCTGCTGGAGCGGGAGCGACTGACCTCCGGGACCACCTGGCACACAGCGGGTAGGGGCTGGGGTGCAGGCGGGGGCCGGGAGGGACCGGACTCAGCAAGGGGTCAGTTCTGGGTTGACAACCACAGGCCTGTTGGAGGCGGCTGAGCTGGAGGGGGAAGGACACGGAGAAAAGATGTGGGGTCAGTCTGAAGGTGGACAGACTGGGGGGCCCTGCTTGCCCCCTAAGTCTGAGAGCTGAGAGGAGGGAGCAGATGCCGCCCGTGGGACCATGGAGGGCAAAGCTGAGCCCAGAGCTGGGAGCCCAGGCAGCTCTCTGTTCGAAGGGCAGAAGGCCCTTCCACAGACAAAGCCACCAGGGATGAGGGGGTCCCGCGGGCGTAGAGGATGGACAGGGAGGGGCCATTAGGAATGATGCTGAGGGTCTCCTGTGTCCTCTATGGCACCAGATGCGCCCATGATTCTTGTCCTCCTAGCTAACCAGTGGGCATGTATTAAGCACCTATTGTGTGCCTGTCTTGAGGGCAACCAACCGCTGCCTTAACCCTGTGTCCGTTTCTGCGGGGTAATCACTCCCACTTTGGCTGATCTCATGCTACCAGCGAGAGGCTGCCAAGCTCGGAGTTGGGACGGGGTCCAGGCGTCACTTACATTGAGAGTGGACACGGCCGGCCCCGCACACCACCCTTCTGCCTTCCCACTGCCCATGTCAGCGGGGCCTGCACGGCCTCACCCTCGCCGTCACTCAGCCTCACCCCTGGCCTCACGCTCCCCAGACTCTGCTGCTGAGGGAGCCGCTCTGTTTGTGAAGAGCTTGTATTTGGGCTGGGTGGTCCTGGGTTGGGGTCTCAGCCCTGTCGTCATCTGCTCATCAACCTCTCGGGGGGCACCCCTGGCCTGCAGAGAAAGCCCTGGGCCTGCTGCCTGATATTTAGGAGCCGAGGTCTGGTGGAAGAAAGGGGGTTGGCACCGCCGTGCTGGGGACTGACAGTGCCCCGCCCCTCCCTGCCAGGCCTTCTGTGGCAGCTGCGGCCCAGCGACGTGGAGGTGGAGCTTCTGGCCCACACGAGGCGCGTGGTGAGCCGTGACCTGGAGGAGGAGACGGGGCTGCATACGGGCTGGATCCAGAATGGGGGCCTGTTCATCGCGTCCAATCGGCAGCGTCTGGATGAGTACAAGAGGCTCATGTCGGTGGGTGTCCTCTGCAGGGGTGGAGGGCTCAAGTCATTGGGGTGCCCACTCACTGCCGGGTTGGGGCTCCCGTTGGTGGGTGCCATCCCTGCCGGGGGCGGGCGAGGCAGCACGGCACAGGGAAGGGGCCCCAACAGAGACGGGTTCAGACCCTGGCACTGCCCTTGCTGCCTGGGCCACCTGGGACAAGTGAAGTCACCTCTCTGAGCCCCTGCATTCTCATCTTTAAAATGGGGCCGTATCGCCGAGCACAGTGTGCTGAGCCCCAGAGCCAGGAGAGTCCCAATAAACGGGTGTTATTATTACCATCACTCGTGGTGCTCTCGGGAGACCGGGTGAACACCGAGACGGCACCCAGCAGGCAGCCAGCACCCTTCTCCCGGCCCCACCGACAGCTTCGGGAACACGGTTGTAGGGGATGAGGGAGAAAGCCGTATGCTGTGGAAGGCCCTGTACTGGGGAGGGGGGGCTTGCTTCCTAAGCCAGAGCAGCCAGGCGCGGACCATAAATTCCAGGGCGTGGGTGAGACAGGTTCCTCCAGCAATTCAGCTCTTATTGAGCACCGACTGAATACCTGCTCAGGGCCCAGGGAGCAGAGCTGGCTGTGCGGCTAGCAGAGGCTCACTGTCGCTGAGGTCCCCTGGGGGCCATGCCAGAAGCAGGGGCAGCCGGTTTCACTAGAAGGAGCCTGGGTCTCTGGGGTTGGGAGGTGGCCCCATTCTGCCTCCTCCTCTCCCTCACCCCATCCTCATCCTCCCCCTGTGCCCACTCATCAGCTGGGATAAAGGCTCCTGACAAGCCTCCAGCACCAGCCTCTAGCTCAAGTTCCCACTGTGGAGTAGTCTTTGCCACTTTTCATTCACAGTTTTCAGACAGAGAATCTGATTGGCTCAGCTGTAGTTGGGCGGAGCCTGTCCTGATGGGCGTGCCTGGGGACACTTGATTGGCTGCCCTTGGGCCAATCAAATGTGATGGGAGTGGAGTCTGGCACGGGAGCCTGGGGCCAGGACCCTGCAGGCCTCGCGAGCTGGGCTGACCTGGGAACCTGATCCCAAGCCCAAAATATTAGACGTGTGGGGGTTATTTTTATTTATTTTATATAATACGTACCAGGGACTGGTGGAGGCCCTTTAGGGGTTTCAGCCACATGGGCCATTATGGCTCCCATTGTGCAGGGCGGTTGAGCAGCTTGCCCCAGGCCATAGGGCTAGTGTCAGAGGTGGATGGGGAAAGTGGGATGGCCCAGAGCCTGCTTCCACCCATTGCCCTGAGCTCCTCATCCTTATGAGAAGCCGGCTCAAGGGACAGGGGCTGCAGGGGCATGGTGACCGACTCAGGCTTCCTGAGGAGGCAGAGTCGAAGCTGACCCTCGGGGGCCCAGCCAGGGAGGAGAGCGGCCGGAGGAGGTCTGACCCCGAGGACTCAGTAGCTTTCCTCTGGGTCCCCCTAGTTGGGCAAGGCCTACGGCGTGGAGTCCCACGTGCTGAGCCCGGCGGAGACCAAGGCACTGTATCCGCTGATGAATGTGGACGACCTCTACGGGACGCTGTACGTGCCACAGGACGGCACCATGGACCCCGCGGGCACCTGTACCACTCTCGCCAGGGCCGCCACTGCCCGGGGAGCACAGGTACCGCAGGCCACCGTACCCTGCTCTCAGCCCACCCCTCCTGCCTAAGAACCCCGAGAGCAGAAGGCAAGATGATGAGTGCCATTCTCTCTGCTGTGTGACCTTGGGACCTCTCTGAGGCTGCTGATTGACTCCTTCGAAGGCAGGCTGTGCCTCAGTTCTGTCCGCGGATGTCAGCTCTCCTTCCTTCCCCCGAGGTCCCGGCCCTGCTGGACCAGGGAATCCTCCCAGAATCTCTTCTTGGAATTTTTATCTTCTTTTGTCTCAAATATACACTTAGTTGTAGAAAAAATTAAGAAAGATAAATAAGCAGAAAAGAAGAAATGAAAATCACCCAGAAGGTGATTGATGCCATTTTAGTTTTACTCCAAATATTTTCCATCAAGGTATTTATGGGGACGAAATGGAGCCGAACTGGACTATGTGACCTTTTTACCAAAGGGCTGACCGCAAACATCTGTTAGTCACACGAGCCTTGCTTTTTCTTTTGTCACTTTATGAAAAGAGCCACTCTACTTGGGGACAGGTTCTCAAGTCACAGAACACGTGGATTTAGTGTCTGGCGCTGTGGTCACCCCATTTCCCCGATATGTCACAGGAAGCCGGCCCTCGCAGAAGCAGAGGTCCCAGGTCCCGCCCAGGATGGGGGCGGTGAGAGGGTGGGTGCTCAGCGCCCTCAGAGTGCACATGGCTTTGGATCAGCTCCTCTCGTTCCCAGGTCATCGAGAACTGCCCAGTGACCGGCATCCGTGTGCGGACAGATGACTTCGGGGTGCGGCGGGTGGCAGCTGTGGAGACAGAGCACGGCTCCATCCAGACGCCCTGTGTGGTCAATTGTGCAGGTGGGAGTGGCGTTCCTCCTGGCTCCGGAGTGGCCATGCTGGCTGCTCCCTAAATCAGGCCTTTCTTTGGGGAGGGGGCCGGCTGTGACCTGGGGGGATTGCTGCCAGGGCAGATGAGCAGAGGCGCCCTATGCCCACCTGGCTGGTAGTGCCCACCAGGGGCCAGCAGAACTGAGCTGTCCATGCTTTGCCTGCAGGAGTGTGGGCGGGCGCTGTGGGCCGGATGGCAGGAGTCAAGGTCCCGCTGGTGGCCATGCACCATGCCTATGTCGTCACTGAGCGCATTGAAGGGATCCAGGTTAGTCGATGGCCCCAGGAAGCCTGCCAGGCTGTGGGAGACTGGCTGTGGGGTTGGGCAGGGACCTGCTCTGAACCCCAGCTCTTACAGGTGGCATGACCCTCCTGGGTTCCCTCACTCTCAGTCGCCTCATCTGTGAAGTGGGCATCACACTGCGTGATTCGGGTGGTGTGAGACTTAAATGAGGTGGGGTGGGTGTAACCCCCATGGTGCCAACCCCCTCGGCCTTCGGGGCACAGCTTCTCATCGACGTCCTAGCCACAGCCCATGCCTGTCCTGCACGGTGCAGTCAGTCCTGCTTTTTGCCATGCCCTGTGCCCCAGGCATTTCTGGGAACCCCCAAATGTTTGCGTGCTCCCCAATATGCCCTGGTGCCAGTCTCATAGGGCACTGATTCTGGCCCCGAGAACCTCCTGGGGGCCTTAGAGACACCTCTGCCAAGAGAGGTGGAGGGTTGGGGTGCACCTGCTGGCACCTGGACTTCGTGCCTCCTGTTCTCTCTCCTCTCCTCCGCTTATCTCCTCTCTCCTATGGTGGCGGCTGGTAGCTTCCTGCCACCTTGTCATGGACCACTCCTCTCTCCCTCCCTCCCTCCCTCCATCCCTCCTCCATCCATCATCCAACCGTCCCTTCCTCACCCCTGCATCTATCCATCCATTCCTTTTCCCATTTACCCTCTATCCCTCCCTCCATCTGTCCCTCCGTCCATCCGTTCATCCCTCCGTCTCTCCATCACGCTCTCCACCCTTTCATCTCCCCTTTCACCATTCCTCCGTCTCCATCCACTCATTAAGCCGTCCATCCACTATCCCACCTAACCCCTCCTCCCCACCCCTCTCTCCATCCAACCTTGACGGATAAGCTCTGTGTCCGGGTCCTGTTCTAGCAACCCGGCCTGTCACAGACCTAGTTCTCATCCGGGTGAGCTGGGGGAGGGTACAGATGCGTGAATATGCTTATTTATTCCAAAACAGGCAGCAGAGGGCTCTGTGGGGCGAGCACAGGGGCCGTAGGCTCCCAGCCCGTGGACCAGGGGAGGCTCCCTGGTGGAGGCCGTGTCTGAGGATCTTCTGCAGGGTTGGAGGGGTGGCAGGGAAGGGGTGTGGTGGAGAAGGGAGCTGCACGGAGCTGGCAGCTGGGGACCTGCAGACAGTTCAGAGAGGAGGTCAGAGGGTGGGGTGGGGAGAGTGAGACCAGACTGCACTTGTTTAGGGTCGGACCCCAAAGAGGGTCCTGGGAGCCTCGTGCCTACTTGGCTTCCCTCTGGTCACTGGTGGACCACAGTGGTGGAGGGCGTGGGAAGCTGAGGTGGAGGCTGGGTCCCCACCCCTGCCCCTCCCCCTTGACGCAGGATTTCCCGCATTGGTGAGTGGGTTCAATGTGGTCCAGCACACGCCTCCTGAGGGCTGCCGTGGGCCATGGGCTGGGGAACCGAGAGCAGTCACGCTGTTGGCGGGAGGACTCCCTGGCCCTGGTTCTGTGGGGAGAGCCCCCATGTGGCCGCCAGGGGTCGCCCTCGGGCCGCCGTGGGCTCAGGAGGGCTGGGCTAAAGCTGGGGACAGACTGGGGGGTAGCGCAGGGCCCTGTCCTGGGGGTGGCTGCGGGGAGGGGGACCCCAGGGCATCCGCAGAGTCTCCATGCCCTGATTGCTCCTAAGGCCTGACTGAGGCACCCGTCAGGGAGGAACCAGGGCGGGGTCGGCCAGGGCCCACTCCGTGCGTTCAGGGTGAGAGCCAGCCTGGGGTCGTTCATGTTATCCTCAAACACGCTGCCACCCAGGGACCCGCTGTGCCTCTGGGAGCTCGAGGCTGCGCTGGTGCACCGGGAACGGGCCACCAGCCCAAAGAGCTCGGAGATCTGGGGCGGGGCAGAGTTCCACACGCTCCCCTTCACCCCATTGGCCATGTGGGGGGCTCTGGGAGGCCGGCCCTTCCTGAGGCCGCACCTGTACAGTCTGAATCTGGGAGGGGAGCTGGCCTCTGACCCTGACCTCCCACTGGCATGGCCTGACCCCTTGGTGGGTCAGAGAACCAGCTCCTTCGTGCCAAGGCGGGTCCTGGGGACAGGGGCTTTGGGGCATGCGCTGGGAGGCCCCCGCCGCCTGGGCCTGTCCTGGGGGCACGTGCTCCTGCCCACCCCATCCATGTCTGCTCAGACAGGCCCCTGGGCTCGACAGTCTTGCCCTGCAGGACCACATCTGCCTAGACCCGGGCCTCACGGCGCCAGGGGCCTGTGTGGCCACCTGAGCCAAGAGCTCTTCATCCTCTCGGGTGGGCAGAGGGCTGTGCTCTCCCAGGGACCCCCAGTTCTAAGGAGCTGTCCCAGTCCTGGGTCCTAGCCCAGCGAGCACTGCCCCCCGCTCCTCTGTGACCTCTGGGCCTGACTCTGCGTCCTTCAAATCGGTGAACCCGAGTGCTCTCGGATGGTCTGGCAGCCCCACCGACCTCCCCTGACTTTTGTAGAGGCTGCTCTGCCTGGCACAGAGCGGTGGGGAGGAGCCAGGCTCAGGGTCTGCAACTTGACTCTTCCATTCCCCAGCCCAGGCAAGTCAGGGTGCGGCTCTGAGCCTCAGTTTCGTTTTCTGCAGAATGGGTAATAATTGTACCTACTGCATAAGGCTGTGCTGAGGGAGGCAGCAAGTGATGGAGTTACAGGGCCAAGTGTGGGGCCTGTCACCGAGCAGGGGCTCATTAGGTGGTGGATGTGGTGATGGTGACCATGACCAAGGGGCACGGGTGGTCCAGCTAGCTGGTGCTTTGGAGGAAAGGACCAGGGAGGCTGGAGCCACAGGATGCCTTCCTGGAGGAAGTGGCCAGCAGGATTTGGATTGGGTGGAGGGCAGGGGAAGCAGGTGGAAGGGAATGGGTGGAGGTCAGGAGGCCTGGACGTCAGTGGGAATGGGCTCATACCTGTAGGGTGGGCTTCTGCATGGAGAGGGCAGGGAGGGCACCCTGTGGGCACCTTGGGGCTGAGCTGAGGCCGTGCTGGGTGCTCCGAGGCAGCGGGGGCCTTCCAAGGGCAGGGAGATGGGGACACTAATCCCGCTGGAACAAAAGTCAGGGCTTCCCCGGCCACCAGGTGTCCCCACCGTCCTGCTCTCTGGCGCTCCAGAGGTCGGTTTGGTTTGTTTTCGGAGTAGCAGTGACGGTAGAGGTAACGAGGGCACCGTTGTTGTTTCTGAAGTGCTCAGTTACCAGAGCCGACAACAGCGCCTGTGTACCTCCTGCCGGCCGCCCCGCAGTGCACACACTCTTATTCCAGACCTACGGAGGAGCGGGACAGCCGGGAGACGGGGGGAGGGGGACGTTCACGGAGCATCTCCTCAAAGATGGGGGGGGTGGCATCTCCAGGGCAGGGTAAATGAGAGAGGCGGTTCCTCCGGGGCTGGGGACCTCAGAGGAGGCGGCTTCCCCACTCCGGCTGGTTTCTAAATTGATTTTGTTTTGTTTGTTTATTTGTTTGTTGGGTAAATCAGTAGTCAGTGTTTGCAATATAATGTCTATGTAAATATTCTTAACTCCTGAGCAAATAGTGTTCCACTTTTTGTGTTTCCTGGAGTTGTTAATAGTTTTTTTTCAGTTACTCAGTTTTCTATGTAACTGTCATCTATCTATCTATTATCTTTCTATCATCTATCTATCATCTATCGTGTGTCTATCATCTATTTATCTATCTACCTATCATCCATCTATCATCTATCTATCTTCTATCTATCATCTGTCTATCTATCATCTATCTGTCATCTATCTATCTATCATCTGTCTATCATCTATTTATCTATCTACTTATCATCTATCTATCTATCTATCTAACATTATCTTCATCCATCATCACTCTCCATTTCCCACCCCACCCCCAGCCTCAGATGATCACTAATCTGATTTCTGTCTCTATGGATTTTCCTATTCCAGACATTTAATAAAATGGAATCGTACCTTTGTGACCTTTCGTGTCTGCCTTCTTTCACTCAGCCTGATGTTTTCAAGGTTCATCCGTGTGGTACACGTGTCAGAATTTCCTTCCTTTTTGTGGCTGAACGACATTCTACTGTATACCACGTAATAGGTATCTGTTCATCTGCTGATGGGCGTTTGAGTGTTTCCACGTTTGGGTTATTATGAATCACACTGCTGTGAATGTTCATGTACAAGTTCTCGTGTGGGCCTGTGTTTTCGTTTCTCTTGGGTAGATGCCATGGAGTGGAATTGCTGGGTCACGTGGAAACTCTGCTACTTTTTGAGGAACTGTCAGGCTGTTTTCCAAAGCAGCTGCATCATTTTACCACCAGCAGTGCAGGAGGGTTCTGACTTCTCCACATCCTCAGCAACACTTGTTGCCTGTCTTTGTGGTTCCAGCCATCCTAGTGGGTGTGAAGTGATACCTTGTAGTCTTGAGTTGCATTTCCCTAACGACTAACGATGCTGAGCATCATTCATGTGCTCGTTGGCCATTTGTGTATCTTCTTTGGAGAAATGTTTATTCAGATACTGCGTTCATTTTTAAATTGGGTTGTTTGTCTTTTTATCCAGTTATGAGTTCTTCACACATTCTGGTTACAAGTCCCCTATCAGACATATGATTTGCAAATATTTCCTCCCATTCTGTGGGTTGTCTTTTCACTTTTTGGATGGTGTCGTTGGCAGCATAAAAGATCCTAATCTTGATGAAGTACAACTTATGTCTTTTTTCTTTTGTCCCTTGTGCTTATGGTGTCATATTTCAGAAGGTGTTTTCCTAAGCCAGGGCCACAGAGATTTATTCCCATATTTTCTCCTCAGAATTTTATAGTTTTAGCTCTTATGCTTCAGTCTGTGAGCATTTTGACGACATTTGTGTGGGTGTGAGGAAGGGCTCCACTTCATTCTTCCGCGTGTGGATGTCCAGTGGTCCCTGCTCCATCTGTTGATTATTATTTCCTCTGTTGAGTTGCCTGGCGCCCTCATCGAAAGTCAATTGACCAGAAACGTGAGGGTTTATGTCTGGACTCTCAGTTCTACTCCGTTGATCTGTGTGTCCATCCTTAGGTCATACCACTCCCTCTTGACCACAGGAGCTTCATAGTAAGTGTTGAAGTCAGGAAATTGGAGTCTTCTGGCTTTGTTCTTCTTTTTCAAGATTGTTTGGAATATTCTGGGTCCCTTGCATTTCTGTGTGAATTTTAGGATCGGCTTGTCGATTTCCGCCAAGAAGCCAGCTGAGGTTTCGGTGGAGACCGTGCTGAGTCTGCAGATCAGTTAGAGGCGCATTGTCACCTCAACAGCAGCAATTCTTCCTTTCATAGACACGGGGTGTCTGTCCATTTATTTAGGTCTTCTTTAATTCCCTTCAAAAATATTTTCTACCTGTTAGAGTACAAGTTTTGCACTTCTTTTGTTAAATTTATTCATAAGCATTTAATTATTTTTGATAGTGTTGTGAATGGAATTGTTTTCCGAATTTCGTTTTCGATTGTTCATTGCTGGAGTATAGAAATACAATAGTTTTTTGTTTGTTATATATTCACCTGTATCCTGCAACTTTGTTGATCTATTTCATTAGTCCTAGTAGCTTTTAGGTGTTTCCCCAGGATTTTCTGTATGCAGGATCGTGTCATCTGCAAACAGGGACAGTTTTACTTATTCTCCAATCTGGATGCCTAATTTTATTACTTCTTCTTGACTAACTGTTGCTGTGGCCAAGACCTCCAGCACAGTGTTGAGTAGAAGGGTTAGAGCGGACACCCTTCTCTTGTGCCTCATCTTAGGGTGAAAGCCACCAGGAAGTGTGCGTTAGCTGTGGGTTTTTCTTAGATGCCCTTCATCAGGAGAGTCCCTGCTGTTATCAGATTGTTGACTGTTTTTATCATAAAAGGTGTTTATTCTGTCTAAGGCTTTTTCTGCATCGACTGAAATGACTAGTGGTTTTCATCCTTTGCTCTGTTGATACGGTGTGTTACATAGACTGATTTTCAGATGTTAAACCAACCTTGCATTCCTGGGATAAATCCCACTTGTTCGTGGTATATAATCCTTTTCGTATGTTGTTGGATTCACTTTGCTGGTATTTTGTTGAAGATACTTGCATCTATATTCATAACCGTCACATTCCCCCCCCCCAAACATTTCCATGAATCTGTCAAACACCCATCAATAATGTTTTCTGCACCCTCATACACACAGAGAAATCGCGTGAAGTCTGTAAATGCCCTTCCCCTCCCCAGAGGACTCCTCCCACTGCCTTCTGATCTTCTCCATTTTGGACCAATTGCCTCCCGGCATCTGCTCGCCTGTTACCCTGGGACCTCCCTCCTGCCTCTTCTGTTTGGACCTGCTGCTCTCTGGATCCACAGCAGGTTCCTTGTAGCTTACATAGAAGGGAGACATGAGAAGTAAATGTTTTTGTGTCCATGAATGTCTGAAAAACTCTTTGTTCTTTCCTTACACTTGATTGATGGATTGACTGGGTCTAGAATTCTGCATTTAAAATCATTGTCCATCAGAATTTTGAAGACTTTGCTCCAGGTCTTCCAGCCTTCAGGGGTGCTGCTCCTGTATTTGGGACCCCCCGTTCACCTGACATTCTGACGTTTCACCCCGACATGGCCTCTGTGCAGGGCTGGCCCGTTCACAGGGCTTGGCGGGCACTTGTGGGCCTTTCAATACGGAGATTCTCAGTTTTCAATCTGAGAAGTGTCTTGGGTTATGGCTCTGACATTCCCTTCAGCTCCATTTTCTCCGTTTTCTTCTTCTGGAACCCCCTAAGGTGGATGTTGGACCTTCAGGATTGATCTCCTGATTTTCTTATTTTTTCCTTTCCTGATTTCTATTTCTTCATCTTTTGGGGGCTAATATCTGGAAGATGGTCTCGGCCTTATCCCATCCTTCTGTTGCATTTTAGTTTGGATGATCATCTCTCATTTGAAGGCGTCTGTCTTGGCCTGGGCTTGTCCCTTCTCTGTGACCTTGCTTTATGGATCCCGGCTTCTCACGTCCCTGAAGTTCTTGTGGAGGCGCCATTTTAAAACAGAGTTTCCCCAGGCTGACCGGAAGATTGAAGAGAGAGGATGGGAGAGCCTCTTGCAGGGGGTTGAGGGGCGAGCCCCCTCTTTGGTGAGGGGCCCCGGTGTCAGCATCTGGAGCCAGCCACGGGCCACTCAGTGTCCCCACAGAAGAGCCTCCAGTCTGCTGTCAAGGGGGCTGGTAGCCCACCCCTCCCCTCCCCTGAGCCTGCAGCTCTGGGATCGGCTTCTCCAGAGACAGACCTCAGGGCTCCTGCAGGGCGGGGCCAGGCCCTGGGCTGCACACGGTGGGCATGGATGGGGTCTGGGTGCAACTGCTTTGAAGAGACCCTACCCATCTTCCTGTTCACATGCACGCATGCACACACACTGTCTCACACACACACACACATGCATGCATGCACACGCGCATACACACCTCCTGCAGAGGGGCCTGGGGCTGCCACAGGCTTGGCCTCTGCAGATTGGAGCGGACAGAGGGTAGGAAACTGGCCTGCCTTGTTCAGTCTCCCTCCTGGAAACCCGAGCTAGGGCAGGCCCTCCTCTGTGCCTCCACTCCCCAGGGAGGGTTGAGATCCCCTCTCTGTGGCCATCACTTTCTGTTCTCCTGTCTTTGTGGGTTATACTTTTTCTTCCCTCCCTCCTCCATTCCCCCTCTTTCTTCCATCTTTGCTGCCCTTTCATGGGGTTTGAAGAACGAGAGACTTAAGTGGGGGTGGTTCATCCACCGTGTGAGCCCAGGTCCACTCTGTCCTCAGGATCTTATGATGAGGAGGTGCTGTGGTTCCCCCGTGGGCCTGAGACCCCTGGGGGAGGCACAGGGCCCACCATCCCACCTGGCTGACCCGAGGCCTTCCTGCTCTGCCCTCTAGAACATGCCCAACGTCCGCGACCACGACGCCTCCGTCTACCTCCGCCTCCAGGGGGACGCCTTGTCTGTGGGCGGCTATGAGGCCAACCCCATCTTCTGGGAGGAGGTGAGACACTGAGCGGTCGAGGGAGGGGCTCGGGGCTGCATCTCCGCATGGGGAGCCCTCTTCCAGAGAGCCCCCCCCCCC
Organism: Equus asinus; assembly: GCF_041296235.1. Classification (NCBI taxonomy): domain Eukaryota; kingdom Metazoa; phylum Chordata; class Mammalia; order Perissodactyla; family Equidae; genus Equus; species Equus asinus. Next base: position 13,176,219 of record NC_091799.1, read on the forward strand.
CCGAAGCTCCTCAGGTGCACACCAGAGCAGTGGCAGGTCCCCTGGCCCCACAAGGGTCAGGCCCACTTTTCTCTGACCCTGAAGAACCTGGTACCCGGGTAGATCCCAACCTGGGCAGGTGGAAGGCTTGCCTCAAAACCTCAACTGTTGCTGCAAACATGTGAAATAATGACCTTAGAAAATCATAAAAACTTTTAAGTTGTCTGTCCGTCAGCAAACGATCCTGTACCCCCCATGGCTGCAGCAGCCTCTCCCCCAGGCCTGGGCTGCTCTCTGTAGGCCCAGTGGCCCCATCGCCCCCATTACATGTGCGTGGCCCACCCTCATCCTTACATTTATGTATTTAGTCCACAAATTGAGTGACTAAATGACAGCTTGGACCAGATACTATTTTACTTTCTGGGGGAAGAGGGAGACTAAGATAAAAGTCCCTGTTGCAGGAAGGCTATATTTTGGTGGGGAGACGTACAATAAACAAACAAACAAGTAATGCAATTTTGGATGGTGATCTGTGCACTTAATGAAGTTAGCAGGTTAAGGTTAAGCCTAGGGAGACTGGAGTGGAAGGATGTCTTTCCGACTGTGGTCAGACAGAGTTCCCTGTGGAGGTGACATCTGTGCAGAACCCTGCAGAGAACTAGGTGGGCAAGGAGCTGCCCCAGGTGGAGGTGAAGGCCCTGAGGTCAGATCAAGCTTGCCTTTCTCGAAGAACTGAAGGGAGGTCAGCTGGCCATGGGTCGGTGGTAGACGTGGGCAGGACCAATTCAGGTAGGGCTTCATGAGCCACAGGGAGTCACAGGGAGCCATGGGAGGCTGGAGAGCAAGAGTGTGATCCGATCTGGGAGACTGGGGCAGCGAAGGAGGGTGGGCAGACAGGGCAGCCAGGTAGAGGCCGTGGCAACAATCAAGGGCAGAGCAGGTGGGGCCCAGGCAGGGAAGGAGGACAGGCAGGCCCCGCAGATGGGTTGGTGACAGGAGAGAAACTGAGGGGACCTAAGGGGTCCAGCCCAGCCCAGTCACTCACCTAGCCCCGGGAGGCTGGCCAGGCTCCCACCTGGCCCCCTCTGCTCCAACTGGGCAGCTGTCCCAGGACACGTGCCCCCGCCCTGCCCCCAGGTGTCCGACAAGTTTGCCTTTGGCCTCTTTGACCTGGACTGGGACGTGTTCACCCAGCACATCGAAGGCGCCATCAACCGGGTCCCCGTGCTGGAGAAGACGGGGGTCAAGTCCACGGTCTGTGGCCCAGGTGAGTGGGGAGGCCTGGAAGCTGGGGGTGGGCATCCTTGGGTCCTTCGGGCTGTCTCCTGAGGCTGCCCTGTGCCAGTCCATCCCCAGGCTGTCCCCACGCTCTCTCGTCACATGGTTCCCACAGCTCTGGGTGTCAGCACTGCTTTTAGTCCTCTCTGCAGACAAGAGGCCGGAGCTGTGAGGGCAGAAATTTGCACACGGGCACGTGGCCAGGCTTCTTCCCACCCCAGTGCCAGCCCCTTCTGACGTCCCAGTCCGGGCTCTTCATCCCCACTCGACCCCTCCCTGGAACGTGGTGTTGACATCTGTAAAATGGGATGGTGAGCCCCACCCAGCGTCTGGGAGGCCGAGCGAGGAGGGGGGCCAGGCCCTTTCCCGGGGCCATTCCCACAGGGCTGGAGACCCCCAGTGCCCGGTCCAGCCTCAGCCCCCACTCCCTGCTTCCCAGAGAGCTCCGCCCTGGCCGGCACCCCGGGCCGTCGGCCTCACCCTGCTCTCTGGCCTCGGCAGTCAGCGCTGGCAGGGCTGGACACCCGCTCGGTTTGGAAGGGTCCTGCGGCCCACCTCGTCTCCTTCCTCCAGGAGAGCTGAGCTGACGCAGGCTGGAGCAGCAAGCGGGGCTGTGAGCAAGGTCGCAGTGCCCACGGTGGGGTCTGCCGAGCGCAGCCCCTGACTGCCTGCTGTGGTTGGCACTTGGTGGGTCCTGCACAGGCTGGGGGAGGCCAGGACCCACGGAGCTGAAGGGTTTGCCCGAGGCCAGCAGCTCACTCCTGCAGGGCCCAGGCCAGGCTTTGGGAGTTCCAAGATGAGCGACAGATCCGCATGAGTCACTCACAGCTCAGCAGGGAGAGATGACCGCTCAGTGACTCCATGCCCCGGACAGACCTGGGGGTGCCTAGGGAGCTATGGGGACCCCAGAGTGGGTGAGGCTAATGCAGGCTGAGTGGGTTGTCTGAGCTGGGTCTCAAAGGCTGTGTGCAGGTGGAGAAGATTCCAGAATAAGATTCAAGGCCAAGGTGCACCATGAGCAGAGATGTGGTGCAGAGGAGCCTGCACAGGGCCCCCTTGGTTCCTCTGCCTCTGCCGAGCGCTGGCCCTGCCCGTGCAGAGGGCGAGTGAGGAGCACGGCCCGCCGGAGGCTGGGCAGGCCTCGCGTGGTGCGAGCCTGAGGAGGTAGGCTGCCGGGCAGCGGAGGCAGCCTGTTCCAGGGCGATGGCGTGGATGGGAGAGGCTGCTGGCCTGGGGTCCTGGCAAAGGGTGGTCTCTGGAAGGTAGGAGGGGCTCACCCTGGCCTCAGAGCCAGGTGGTCTCAGCTGAGGGGCTCTGCCTGTGGTTAGGCCTAGAAGCTACCAGATACCCAGCACCCATATTGTCGTCGTCTGCCTTTCATTCCACGTTGACTGGCACCTCCTCTGGCAGAGGCAGCACACGGTCAGGTGGGGCAGACGGGGGTGGTCTGTCTGCTGCAGCCCAGGGGCTGGGTGCTCTGACGGGAAGTACAAGGGTGGTGGGCGCAGGAGGGTGGGCTGTCCAGAGGAGGGACAGCCATGCCGAGCCGTGAAGGGGGAGTGGGCACTGAGCGGGGCTGCAGGAGGAGTGTCTGAGCAGGGGGAGCGGGCCAAGTGCAGGCCAGAGACACGCCCCGTGCATCATGGTTCCAGCAGAATCATACCGGTGTCCCCCTTCCTTCCTGGCTCACACAGGGCCTCTCTAACCCTCAACAAAGGCAGGAAACGGGTGGGCTGAGCCTGCCCCCTCAGGGCTGTGGAGACAGCTCAGGGAGGCAGTGTTGCCTGAAGAGGATACTTTGTATCCCAGGCTCTGAGTTGGAGCCTGGCTGGGCCCTGATTGGCCCAGTGGCCCAGGCTGCTGAGCCCCCTTGGGCGTCTGTGTCCTCCTCTGTGAAATGGGCAACAGAGCACCTGTGAGCAGGGGCAGAGCGAGGATGAGGGGCCGTGGGTGAGGGGCGGGTCACGGTCCAGGCCAGCGGACTGCAGAGTCCCCTGAGCGAAGTGGACGGCCGGAGGCCACCGGGTGGAGTGCCCTCCAAGGGTCATGCAGCGAATGGGGGTGGGGCCAGGACAGGAGGGAGGGTCCTGATGCCTAGCAGCTGTGGCCTGCTGGGGGGCCAGCCTGGCGTCCACACAGGCGCAGGCCGGGCTGCTTTCACCTGTTCAGTGCATAAAGAAGCCTGTGGCTTCCCCAGGAGAGACAGGTGGGGACAGGGGCCCACTGTAGTGGGCAGGTGGGAGGCCAGCCTAGTGCAGGACGCCCACTCCCCACGGCTCCCCTGGGCCTGCGTGGGACTGGCAGTGAGAGGGAGAGGCCTGGAAGGATCCTAGGGGCAGGCATCACCCGGGAGCATCCTCGTTGTCATTAGACTGGGGTCCTCGCCCCCAGGAAGGCCTGTCTGTGGGGACACATGCGTGTGAGGACATCTCGTGCCTGGTTTCCTGGCCGTGGGGGAGGATTGGTGGGGAAACCAGCATCTCTCCGTGCCGGGGAGGACAGGTGCGGTCGACGGCCTTCGGCCTCTGGGACAGCAGGGAAGTCCCAGGCCCCCTTGACTTTGGGGCAGCTGGGGCAGGCAGAGCGCTCACTCCAGAGTCAGGTGGTCAGAGCCAGGGTCGGGCCCCCGCCCATGCTGCCTGGGGGGCCCGTGCACCCCACATGCACCCTCATGTTGCTCGATTGTGAGTCACTTGTCAAACATCCAAGAGACCCTTGTCTCCCGAAACGCTCCTGCTGCTGGCTCTCTGCTCGAGTCCCCGCGAGGCTGTTCAGAACGTCCTGTCCACCTGCCAGGCCGGCCAGAAACGCTTCCAGGCACCCAAGGGCTCAGAGGGCGGTCCCGCACGCACCTGTGGCCTCCCCCTCCTTTCCTGCCGGGGCGGCTCCTTCTCCATCACCTCCTCCGAGCCACCCTGGCTTCTCGCCTCCCCACCCGACGGTCTCCCCGCCTCCCTCCTCGCTCCTTGTAGCCCGATCTTCACGCATGTATTGGTGGCTCTGCCCTCCTGACGCCTCTGCTGGAGGACCACCGAGGGTACCCCCCTCCTCTCTGTCCTGCCTCCTCCCCCTGCCTGCAGCCACCGGGCACTCTCTGCCCCCAGGAGGCCCAACTTCTTGGCAGCCCCCCCGGTCCCCCAGGGCTGGTGGCCTCCTTTCGCTCAGGTGCTGAGGGTCAGAGACCAGGGTCGGGTGGTCACCGCAGGGAACAGGACCCAGCTTGTCACCAGCACGTGTGGGAGAAGAGCTCGGGCCGGGAGCCAGGCAGCCAGCCGTCCTGCTCCAGGGGTCACTGGCAGGGCAACCAGGGATAAATGAGGCCCAGTGTCACACGGGGTCCTCTTCCCCACCCCGGGTACCGATGGTGCCAGCCAGAGAGGGTTGTTAGGAGCAGCCAGCACTCCAGTCACTCACAACCCCTGTCCCATCGTATTTTCTTCCCAGACCCTCTTTTCTGCTTATTTACCTCTTTGCTCTCTGTCTCGCTCACTCTCCCATCAGCTGCCCACCTGGGGGACTTGTCTCGTTCAGAGCTGCCTCCCAGGGCGGAGCCCTCGGCGCAGACGGATGGGCTGCAAGTGTCTGTAGACAGACTAACTCCAGCCCTGTGGAGTAAGAGCCGTGACCTGGAGTTTACAGATGAGGAAACTAAGGCTCAGAGAGGCGAAGTCACTTGCCCAAGGTCACACAGCTAGGAAGGGGTAAAGCAAGGTTGGAACCTAGGACTGTGACTGCAAAGTCCAGCTCTTTAAAATTATGCCCGAGAGTCCCTCTCTCTCCACGTCCTGGCCTCTGCCCATGGCCTGCTGGCAGCAGACAGAAGTGGGAGGCTCAGTCCCCTCTCCCAAAGCACTTATGATAATTTATTCATTCAACAAACATTGATCAAGCACCTACTGGGCCCAGTTTGCTGGGCCCTGTGCTAGGCCTCGGGACACAGCCGTGAGTGAAGCCCAGTCCCTGGCCTCAGTGCGGGAAGGTGGTGCAGGGAGGGGGAGCCACACACTGTGCTGGGGGCCAGCAAAAGGCCCCTCATCAGCAGGAGGATGGTGATAGCCAGGAGACAAACCTGGAGCCCGCAAGGCAGGCCCCAGCTCAGGTCGGGTAAATGCCAAGGAGCTCAGGGGAAGGTGGCAAGAGCAATCAGGGAGGCTCCCTGGAGGAAGTGGCCTTGAGCTGGGGGCCTTAAGGATGGTGAGGGTCTGGATGAAGGAGGCACCTGCAGACCCCCACCTCAATTACTGCCTCTCCGGAGACCCTGCCCCAAGTGCGTGTGGCCTGGAGGGAGCTTCAGGCTCCCCCCTCCCTTGCAGAGTCCTTCACGCCGGACCACAAGCCCCTGATGGGGGAGGCGCCCGAACTCCGAGGATTCTTCCTGGGCTGCGGCTTCAACAGTGCAGGCGAGTGTGGGCGGCAGCGGCCCCGGCCCCCGCCTGAGGGAGGGTGGCCCGCTCGGCCTCTCCAGTTCTCCCCCGAGGCGGGGGGCTGGCCCAGGAGCACGGGACAGGCCTGCAGGGAGGGGGTGAGGGCCCCTCGGGTGGCCATGCCCAGGCATGGGGTCCGGGGCTTGGGGGGTGAGGCTGCCTGTGGAGGTGGGAGGGGCAGGAATTGAGGGGGCGCTCTGGGGGTGGGTTGCAGACCTGTGGCTCTGCTCTTGCCAGGAATGATGCTGGGCGGCGGCTGTGGGCAGGAGCTGGCCCACTGGATCGTCCATGGGCGCCCTGAGAAGGACATGTATGGCTACGACATCAGGCGAGTGTGCTCCGGGCCCCATGGGCAGGGGCGCCTGCTTACCAGCTGCCCTAGGATCTGGCGAGGCGGGGAAAATAGGGAGGGCCTTTTAGAAAGGAGCCTTCCCTGAAATTCAGAGGGCTTCCTGGAAGAGGCAGCGGCAAGGGAAGATAGGGAGGAAGGCTGGCGGCAGGGGTGGGGCTACAGGGGCCTGGGTTTGGCAGATCCATGGCCCTTCCGTTTCCAGGATCTCTTGGGTCAGTGTCCTACCTGACCTGCCGGACAGCTCCAGGGTCATCTCCAGTGGAATCTCATCGTCCCACTTTGCAGACGGCGAGTCTGAGGCCTGGGGAGCAGGAGGGGCTGCACAGGCCGCCCGGGGCGCGGGGCTGGGCTGGGGTAGCTGTTACTGTGTGTGCGGTGGCCTGGACCCAGGTGGCCTTGAGCAGAGATGTCGGTCGCATCGTTCACTTACTGGGTGATGGGAATAAATCAGACTCAGTGCTGAGCGATTCCCGCCCCACCCTCCGTGACGCGGGATGAGGGTGTGTGGGCTGTGAGTGTCGGTGGAGCCGTGACCGCGTCCGTGTAGGTAAATGCTCGGCGTCAGGTGCACGCGGGAAACGCTGAGTAAACCTGAGCCGAGGGTGCTGATGGCAGAGCCGCGAGGCCTCCTGGTGCCCAGCCCTCTGCGAGTGGGGCCAGCGACACGGGCGCTCCCAGGCAGGGTCCCAAGGGGGGAGTAGTGGGGCCAGGATCATGTCCCCAGGTGGCAGCTCCGTGCCCTACAGGTGGCACTGCCTTTGGGTGTTCGCCCACTCCCCTGTACCCGCTCCTGGCACACAGCCTCCCTGGGGAGACCCCCGCTGCCTGGGAGGGCCAGAGAGGGTGGTGGCCCCGCTCTTCTGCACACCCGTCCCTTCCTGGCCTGATGAGGACGTTACTCCTACCATGGGGGATGTCTGGAACCCACCGAGACAGACAGACAGACAGACACTGAGATCGCCACTACTGCCACCCGCTCTGTGGTGCCTGGCGCAGTGTGCTCCACTCTCTGGCTGCCTCAGAGCCCGTCTGGGTCTGTGCCCACGCACTCTCCCAAGAGAGGAATGTTCCAGAAGTGATAAAGCTGCAAGGGGCCTCAGGGATGGACCAGGCCACGCCCCTCCCGCTACAAACAGCAGAAAGGAGGCTTCAATGGCGAAGGCCACTTGCTTGAGGTCACCCAGGACACTGGCCAGAGTGGGCAGGGACCCAGCTACCAGCCCTGGGCAGGGCTGTCCCCTGTGCCCCGGCTTCCCTCGAGGTGAGGCCTCCAGCGCTGGAATCAGACCCACCAATCACACCTGGCCCAGCAGGTCCTCCTAGGGCTGAAGTTACAAAACGGGGCCTGCCCCCTACCCGGGCTGGAGGGCCACAGGCAGGGCAGGGGGTCATACACCCAGCAGCAGCCTTAGCTCTCAGGCTGCCCGCGCCCCTGGCCAGTTGAGGACGAGGGCCGGGCCTCCCTCCCTCATCAGCCGTCTTTCGCTCACACGCTGAGACACGGCAGGGGTGCTTTGTGGGCTGGTCTGTGGTCGGGGGCAGAGCTGGGGCCTCTGTCCTGGGCCAGGATGGGGCCTTGGGGTTGGGAGGCAGAGGGTACAGGGAGGGAAACTCAGATCTGGTGCGCCCACCCTTCTGGCCCAGGCAGTGCACCCCCGGAGACAGCCGGCTAATGACATTCAGGCCCAGGCGGTCATTGACGTGGGACTTCCATGTCCACCAGCCACCGCTCCCCCCCCCCGCCCCCTGCTGACTGGATGGCTCCCACCACAGGGACCAGCTGCAGGCACCCCGCACCCAGGGGCTTTCGCTAGAACACTAATGAGATGCTCTTCCTGCCGAGGCCTGAGCGAGCAGATGTAGCTGTGTACTCTCAGCTGTTCCTCCTCCTCTCTGAGCCTCAGTTGCCCCATCCATGAAAGGGGAATGGCGGTCCACCGTCTCAGTGAAATGCATTTGAGGGTCCCGTGTGCAAATACTTCTTCCAGTGCCTGGCACAGGCGGGGCCCGGAGTGTGGGCTGTCAGGTTTAGGACAAGTCCCCAGGGTCCAGGTGAGCAGGGGAGGAGAACAGAGCCACTGAGGAGGGGGGCCCTGGAGGACAGGTGAGGTGCCAGCAGGTGGAAAGTGAAGGTGGGGACCGACGGGGGTCGGGGGGAGGCAGGATGAGCGGGGGGTCTGGGAGGTGGGTCTGTGCACGGGTGGGGCTGCTGGCCCAGCATCTCACTGCCGTGCACAGTTGGGCCTGGGCAGCCATGGCCCGGCTGAGACCAGACGGAAGTGCTGTTGGGCAGCTCCAGCTGCTCTGACCATGCGAGGGCTGGAGGAGGGGCCCAGGCGATGGGGGCTGGGGCCTCTTAGCTCAGAAGGAAATAGCTGGAGGCAGGGGTTGAAGGGGCTGCACGTGGTGTCCCAGCTCCAAGGGGACAAACCTGTCCTGATGACACCACCCCCGGGAGTGGGGTTCCGAGACACACCTGGGATTTCCCCCAGAGTCTCTGCACCTCTCAGGCCCCGGGCCTGACTCAGAGCTGGGGCCCACCTTCAGAAACAGACTCTGGGGGGCCCTGAGCTGAGAGGAGTGACTTCACCCCTGCCTCCCCTCCCCCTCCATCACGTCTGCTGACTCTAAACTCTGAAGATCCTTCACATGGACTTCCACCAGCTCGTGGGCTTCTGGACCCCTCCCGGGGCCTTCTCAGGCCTGGGCGCCAGAAGGTGATGGTGAGCGGGACTGAGCCCAAGGCCCAGGTCGGGGGTGAGAAGCACGGCTCGCCCCGGAGCACCGAGCACCATCCACCTGAGGGCCATGCCCGCGGTGTTCGCTCCCTGCTCCCGACAGCTGCGGGGGGCACAGGTGACCTCACCCAGGTCTGGGGGCTGCCAGAGCCCCACGCTGGAGCCTGCAGAGCCGGGAGCCCCTCTTGATGCCCGTGCCACGGGGAAGACTCTGGCAGAGGGGCGAGGGTCCAGCTTTGCCCTGGGTCCTGGGCCGGCCCTTCCCTAACAACCCCCCAGAGTGGTGACCGGGCCCTCCGTCTGCGACAGGCGCTTCCATCACTCGCTGACCGACCACCGCCGCTGGATTCGCGAGCGCAGCCACGAGTCCTATGCCAAGAATTACTCTGTGGTCTTCCCCCACGATGAGCCGCTGGCAGGGCGCAACATGAGGAGAGACCCCCTGCACGAGGTACGGCCCTGATGGCACCTGCTCTGGGCGGCTGAGCTCACTCGCGGGGAGGCCAGCGTATCGGGGTGACGGAAGTGCATGTGGTGCCCCCGCTGCAGGACAGGGGAGGGGATGAGTGGCTCCTCCATTCCCGGGTGCTTCCTGAAAGAACACGCTCAGAGAACACACCTGGGAGCCTCTCCTGACAGCTGACACAGGGCTCCTGAGCCGCAGGTGCACGGGCAGGTGAGGGCAGTTGCATATCAGAGGAGGGTGCAGCCAGACAGCGGCCTGCTTGTGGAGACTGCTTGGATGTCTTTGCTCCTTGGCAAGCTTCTACTTCTACGTTGAAACCCACCGTCAGATGCCCTTCCCTGAGGTCTGCCCCGTGCATTCTCCCAGGCCCCCTGGACAACGCAGGCACCTTGCCTGTGCTCCCAGCCCTTCTCCAGCCACCCCGCACCCCCACCTCATCTTGGGCTGCACACTTTGCTTACCTGTCTGCGAGGACCCTGGGAACAGGAGCTGTGCCCGGTCCCTCTGGTTCCTGAGCCCTGAGCACAGAGCCTGACTCTTAAGAGATGCTCAGGAATGTTTGGTGACTGGGTGGATGGGGAGGAGGCGGGGGCGGGGTAGGTGCAGGGAACAGGGCGCATTGAAGCTGAAGAAGGAGGCTCCTTGGTCGGGGACTCCAGTGCCTGGACCCCAGAGGGACCCGGTGTCCACTGCACCTCCGGGGACAGTGGCTGGAAGACCTCCGTGATTCCGGGGCTGCCCTGCCCCTCAGCCTGGCTTAGGGGCCAGCTAGGACCTCAGCCCACACGTGGCCCTGGGCCCTCCACAGCCTGCCTAGGGGCTTTAACCTCCCCACACTGGTCCCGACAGCTCAGCAGCCTCCCCGACAAACGCAGGGCTTGCTGGACCGGGGAGTGGAAGGAGGTGGGCTCAGGCACTTCTCCCCAAGGGCACAGTCCCTGCCCCCGAGGGACATCCCACTCACCCCGCCTGCACCTCTCTTCCTTCGAGCGCCCTTCTGAGGATGCTCCCAGCCACCATGTGTGTTTCTAAATAGAGGAGCCTGCTCCCACTTTCCCTCTGTGGACAGGGACCTCATCCCCGGTCCATGTGTCTCCATCACTCACTGAGGGGTTGTAGCCGGGTGTCAAGGTTGGCCGTGTGACTTTGTCTGCTTCTTGTCCCCCTCGGGGTCCCGTTGGTCCACAGGAGGCGGCAGACGCAGCCTGTCCGCACCCGTGGGCACCCATGAGCCCTGGCAGATGCGTGCCCCGCCATGCTCAGCATGGGCTCGTTTGCCCATTGCCAGTTGGACGGGGCGGCCCGCGGCACAGGGCCTTTCCAAACCTGAGAGTGGAGATAACTTTTTCCCCCAAACCAAATTTATTTTCAAAGAAATCTGCCACTAGATTACTTTATTGCATCCACTCTATTTTTTTTATTGTGGTAAAATTCATATAACACAAAATTTGCTGTTTTATAGCAGACAATTCAGGAGATTAAGTACATTCTCTATCCTGTGCAACCATCACCGCTATCTAGTTCGAAACATTTTCGTCACCCCGAAAGGGAACCCTGTACCCATTAAACAATAACTCCCGCTCCGCTCTCCCCCCAGCCTGGAAAAGCCACTCGTCTACTTTCTGTCCCCTGGATTTGCCTATTCTGGATTCTCCATGTAAATGGATTCAGATGCCATGTGACCTTTTCTGTCTGGCTTCCTTCCCTCAGCGTGCTGTTTTTGGGGTTCATCTGTGTCGTAGCAGGTGTCAGAATTCCTCTCCTTCTGAGGGCTGGATAATGTTCCGTAGGACAGACAGCCACAGTGACCGGTCCGTCAGTCGATGGGCACCTGGGCTGTTTCCGCCTCTCGGCTGTTGGGAATCATGTTGCTGTGAACACACGTGTACACGGCCCGTTCGACTCCCTGTTTTCGTTTCTCTTGGGTGTTCACCTGGGGGCAGAACTGCAGGGTCACATGGCGCACAGTCTGCTTGGCTGCCCCAACAAAATCCTGCTAACGGGGGCCTGAAACAGCAGAAGTTCACTCTCACTGCCTGGAGCCTGGGAGGCCCAGGTCAGGGGCCAGCTGTCAGGTTCCTGGTGAGAGCTCTTCCGCCTTCTCGCTGTGTCCGCCCATGGCGGAGAGAGAGCTCCCCTCTTTAGAAGGATTCGGGCCCCACCCCTATGACCTCATTTCACCCCAATTCCCTCCTCGTGGGCCTGTCTCCAAATACGGTCCCGCAGGGCGTGTGGGCTGCAACGTAGGAATGGGGGGCTGCCATCCGTCCACAGCAGAAGGTCATCGTACAGATGGCAATTCTTAGGGCAGTGCGGGGGTGCGGGGGGAGCTTGGGGGAGGAGCTGAAGCCTGGGCTTGGGGCCTGGCTCTGAGTGCGAGGATCTCTTTCCTCTCTGCTTCCTGGGGTATAAAGTGGTGGACTCGGTCGCTCTCTGCTCTGCATGGGGGGGTGTGCCTGGGTGTGAAGGGTACGTGTTCCCCCCAGGAGCTCCTTGCACGAGGCTGCGTGTTCCAGGAGCGGCACGGCTGGGAGCGGCCGGGATGGTTTAACCCCGGAGGAGGCACAGCTCCGGTGAGTAGACCCCTGGTGCCCAACAGCCATGCCACCCTCTGCCCCCACCCACCTCTCCCCTCTCTGCATTCCGGGATGCCCAGGGTGGCCGCACGGTCCAGCTGTCGCCAGTGCACGTGGAGGCTGACTGGACCGGGGGGCGGTTGAGTCATCTTCCACTCTGGGAAGCTGAGCTCCCGGCGATCTGCCTGTGAGCGTGTGCGGCTGCCTCTGCAGACGTCCCCACTCACCACCCACGGTGGCCAGGCCTTCCGCAGCCCTGATGAGCCTGGAGCCCCTGGGACAGCTGGTGTTCCACGGGGGCAGGGCGTGCACAGACACCCCCAGTGTGCAGGAGAAATTAGAGCATCTTCTCATAATTCTGTTCCTATATTTTTGGCAGCTGTGGCTGTTGTTTTGTTAGTAGAAGGGTTTAACACAAAATTAAGCATTCGTACGTTAGTCGATAAGTGGGGATTTCACAGCATCCTGGCCTCTGGGTGGTTCTCCTGGGGCTCCCCAACTCCCCAGTGCCTCCCAGGGACCCGGGTCCTCAGAGGGAAGAATGAGCCGTCCTGCTGTGGTGCCTCCGGCAGGGGTCCCTGAGCTGGGGTGTGATGCTGTAAGCCCACCATGCGGGCCGTATTTGATGCAGACTTGTGACATCCCCCGTTGTATATTTCGTCAGTCCCTCCATCAACCCAGCTTCCATCTCCATAGCAACCTGCTCCCAAGGCTGGTTCAGGGCAACCTTAGGGGAGACGGGAGCCAAAGCTCTCTGATGGCTTTGACTTCTGCTCCTCTGGGGTCCTCAGGAAGGGGGTGCCTGGGAAGACCCTGCCCTTGAGCAGCTCCCTGCAGAGCCCCCTGCCTTCCAGCCAGGTCTACCCTGGAAGCCCCTCTCCCTGGAATCTGTGGGCCAGGAGAGGAGCCTGGAGCAGGAATGGGGAACACGCCCTCGGTCCCAGGTTGAGCAGGCTTTGCAGCCCCATCTGGGAGCCACCCCGGGGGGTCCAGAACACCGAGTGACGAAACACATGTCCCCAAATGCCTGGTGCCCAGCCAGGCTGGAGCAGGCGGGGATGTCCCTGCTGGGGCCTCAGGGGCCTGTGGAGCCTCTGCAGACTCCAGTAAAGGCCCCTCCCTGGAGCCAGGGCTGGAGCTGGGGCTCAGGGGAGCAGAGGCCCAACCCAGGCAGAACCTCACCCTTGCCGGCCCTTCCCTGCAAAGAGAGACGTGGCGGGGCTGGCCGTGCTGGGAGGTGAGAGTTGACTGGCTCGCTCACACCATTCCCAGCGGAGTTAGGAGGGAGGAGGAATGGGGTGCTGGGTTGTAGGGGGTCTCTGGGAGCAGCTGGCAGAGCACAAGAGAGGCCAAGGTGAGTGGTGTGGCTGAGGAGCCTCCTCTGGGGCCCACCGGCCACCCCGGGTCATGCCAGGCTCTGTCAGGAACTCGCCTGTGCCCTGGGACAAGTTTTCATCTCTGTGCCTCAGTTTCTCACCTGTGGAAAGGATCTCCCTCCTGAGAAGCAGGGTCTGCCCCAGAGCGGGACTTGGTCCTGGATCCCCATGGCAACAGCATCTGGAGCCGGTGCTGCAGCCACCCCCACCTCCCCAACTCCATCCCCCTCTTCCTCAGCAAGCCCGGTCCCTGGGCCTTATCCCACTGCCTCGGCACTGACCTGGAGGCCCTGATGGTGGCCCCGAGGTCCCTGTGGACCTGCCCCTGCCTCCCCTTCAGCCCCATCTCTCCCTACTGTGATTTCACCCAGTTTCTTCTCCATCCTCCTGGGCCCCCAACCTGCTCGGCCCGCTCTCTCCACCGGTTCTCCGACCCTCCACCACCATGGTGATAAGGGTGTCATTTGTGTAACGGTTGATGGAATGTCTGAAGCCCGCCACCTCCCCTGCCCTCGTCCACCACCTACTCACCCAGGGGAGGGAAGCTCAGCGAGGGCAGGGCCAGGCCTATCTTGTCTTGCTTCGTCTCCCCAGGACCCAGCTCAGTGCCTGCCCAGCTGCAGGCACCAGCCACATTTGTGCAGAGAGGGAGGGAGGCGGGGGACCGGAGATGCCCACGTCTGCTCTCCCAGGTTCTCCCTTATGACTACTACGGGGCTTACGGGCACGCGGCGCACGAGGACCACGCCTACGGCAGGCTGCTGCAAGACGAGTACACCTTCGACTTCCCGCCCCACCACGACGTAGTGAGTAGCTGAGTCCCTGCTGGACGAGAAAGTGGGGACTCCACGGGGCTGGCCCTCGGGGCCCTGACGAGGTCCCGCCCGGTCTGCCGGCTCGATGTGCACCCCTGTTTTTGACTGACTCAATTTTGAGGAGGAATCTGGTGATGCTTTCCTCTCCTCCTCTTCTCCCTGGTCTGTACGAAGATTTTGCCAGCAGTTGACCCTCAGGGTAATATTACTGCTCGGGGCAGCGGGGCTGGGGAGCAGACCGGCCTGGGTCTTGCTGTGTGGCCTCAGGCTAGGGGCTTCACCTCTCTGAGCCTCCCTTCCCTCCTGCCCTCCGAGCTGTTCTGGGGCCCTCATGAGATTTTGTGAGTGACAAGCTCCTCCTTCAGGGGCTCAGCGAGGTGCGCTCCGGGCTGAGCTCTTGCAGAGTAGATCCAGGACAAGGAGGTTCAAGACAGGACAAGCAGAGGAGACCCGAGCCGAGGGAGGGCCTGTGGTCTGGGGCCTGCTCGCCACCCCTCTTGCTCCGGAAGTGGAGTATCTGATGTGGGAGGAGAGCTGTGGCCTCAGCCTGGGGGTCCCCAGAGCCCAGGGCAGCCTGGGAAGCGTCCATGAGGGGGTTCCCAGGCCTCTGGGGAGGGTGCCAGGCCAGCATCCTGGGCATGCCACCTGTGGGACACACATCCCCTCACTCAGAAGCTCCCAGGCTGGGTTTAACGCTCTGCTGTCTCGGCTTAAAACCCTTCATACGTTTTGAACAAGGGCCCAAAGTTCCATTTTGCACTGAGCGGGTCCTGCAGGAAAGGAACCGTTTGCGCCCACGATTTCCCCCAAAGCTGGCTCCAGCGGGAAGGTGTCTGTTAAAGGTGCTGGCGGATGGGGCTTCTGGGGTGGAACGGGAGGCGCGTCCCAAAGCTTGGAGCACAGGCCCATCTCCTCGCCCCGGTCCTTGGGGCTGCCTCTCGGGGGTGAGTGGGGCCACGTCTGGCACCTCCGCACGTGCGGCATCTGAGGCCTGCGGGATGTTCCAGCCCTCGAGGACGTGGGAGCTCGGCGAGGATGCCAACTTGGCTTCGTGGCTTCCTCCAGCCTCCGAAAACGCTGCACGGTCCCAAAGCATGAAACAGGCGCTTGTTCTCAGCGCTGGCAACTTCCCCAGCTGGCGGCTGACAGTCAGCCGGGGAAGGCATTTTGGGTTTTGTTGGAAGCCCCAGCGGCCTGAGCGCAGGTGCCCGACAAGGGCAGGAGCTCCGTGTGGGCAGTAGGGTGGGGAAAGTCGGGGAGGTGGGTAGCGGGAGCTGGGAGTCGCACAGGCCCGGCGGGTGCTGGTTAGCAGCCAGCTCTCTGGGGGCAAGGCCTGGTCTGTGGTGCTGGCCGATTTCCCTTGTGTAAATGCTCTCACCACCCACCCACCCGGTCCACCCAGCTGGCATCACTGAGTGCAGAGCTGGGAAGAGATGCACAGTTGCCTCTCATGGCCGGTGCCCCACTGGACAGACCTGGCTGAGTGATGGCTCTGCCATTTTCCACCTGTCTAACCCGAGCAGACAGTCTCCCCTCCCCGGGCTCAGAGGGCCCTGGAGTCTGAGGTTGCTATAGCAGTCACGTCACGGGGGCGGCGTGTGTGCTGTGGGGTGGGAGGAGAGGACGCAGGCTCCTGACACGCAGAGAGTGCCCAGCAAGCAGTGACTGCGCGGTTATCGTGTTTTTCAGTAATAACGATGGAGTTGGCACACGCTCTCGGCAGCTGGGCGATGCGTTTAGAGCAAAGATGGAGTGGCTCTGGGAGGGAGGACCAAGCGGAAGAAGCGGGTGGATGACAGAAGACCTTGCAAACCCGGCCAGGGCATCTGTACACCGTGGGGAGGGAAATAAGGAGACACGGTGTCGTCTTTGTTTTTGCAACAGCTTTATTGACATGAGAGAGAATTCACACACCATACAATGCCTCCATTTAAAGTATACAAGTTGATGTTTTTTAGTAAGTTCACAGGGTTCTGCATCATTGCCACCATCTAGCACATTTTCCTCTCCCCCAAAAGAAACCCCACACCCATTAGCAGTCACTGCCCATTCCCCACCCCATCCCCATCCCCAGGCAACCACGAATCTTTTCTGTCTCCATAGATTCACTCAGCAGATATTTCACATAAGTGGAATCATACAGCGTGTGGTCTTTTGTGTCTGGCTTCTTTCACTTAGCATGATGTTTACCAGGTCCATCCATATTGTAGGACATATCGGTGTTTCACTGCTTTTTATTCTGAACAACAGTCCATTATACGGATAGACCCCATTTTGTTCATCCACTCATCCGTTGGTGGTCATTTGAGTGGTTCCTACTTTCTGGCTGTTATGAGTGATGCTGCTATGATCTCGTGTGTACAAGTTTTTGTGAGGATGTTTCCATTTCTCATGGGCGTGTATCTAGGAGAGCGGTTGCTGGGTCATGTGCTAACTCTCTCTGGAACATTTTGAGAAACTGCTGTTTCCCAAAGGGGCTGCCCCACTTTACCTTCCCACTAGCAGTGTGTGAGGCTCCAGTCTCGCCACATCCTCACTGACACTTGTCATTGTCTGTCTCTGATTCTAGCCATCCAAGTGGACGTGAGGTGATATCTCATTGTAGTTTTCTCCCTCCCGCCCCCAAGAGATTATCATTGTGGTTTTGAGTTGCATTTCCCTAATGACTAATGATGTTGAGCATCTTTTCATGTGTTTATTGGCCATTTGTGTATCTTCATTGGAGAAATATCTCTTCAGACCCTTTGCTCATTTTTAAATTGAGTTGTTTGTCTTTTTATCGAGTTATGAGTTCTTCATACATTCTGAATACAAGTCCATAATCAGACATATGATTTGCAAATATTTCCTCCCATTCTGCAGGTTGTCTTGTCACTTTTTGGATGGTGTCGTTGGCAGCATAAAAGATCCTAATCTTGATGAAGTACAACTTATGTCTTTTTTCTTTTGTCCCTTGTGCTTATGGTGTCATATTTCAGAAGGTGTTTTCCTAACCCAGGGCCACAGAGATTTATTCCCATATTTTCTCCTAAGAATTTTATCGTTTTAGCTCTTACGCTTCAGTCTGTGAGCATTTTGATGACATTTGTGTGGGTGTGAGGAAGGGCTCCACTTCATTCTTCCGCGTGTGGATGTCCAGTGGTCCCAGCTCCATCTGTTGATTGTTATTTCCCCCGTTGAGTTGCCTGGTGCCCTCGTCAAAAATCAATTGACCAGAAACGTGAGGGTTTATGTCTGGACTCTCAGTTCTACTCCGTTGATCTGTGTGTCCATCCTTAGGTCATACCTCTCCCTTTGATCCCAGGAACTTCATAGTAAGTGTTGAAGTCAGGAAATTGGAGTCTCCTGGCTTTGTTCTTCTTTTTCAAGATTGTTTTTGAATATTCTGGGTCCTTTGCATTTCCGTGTGAATTTTAGGATCAGCTTGTCGATTTCCGCCAAGAAGCCAGCTGAGGTTTCGGTGGAGATCGTGCTGAGTCTGCAGATCAGTTAGAGGCGCATTGTCACCTCAACGGCAGCAATTCTTCCTTTCACAGACACGGGGTGTCTGTCCATTTATTTAGGTCTTCTTTAATTGCTTTCAAAAATATTTCTAGTTTTCAGGGTATAAGTTTTGCACTTTTGTTAAATTTGTTCATAAGCATTTTTAAACTCGTTTTGATGCTGTCATTGGAATGATTTTCTGAGCTTCACTTTCGATCGTTCATTGCTGGCGTATGGAAATACGACAGCTCTTTTGTTTGTTTGTTGCATGTTGACCTTGTATCCTGCAGCCTTGTTGGACTATTTTATTTGTTCTAATGGTTTTTTAGGTGGTTTCTCAGGATTTTCTATGTGCAAGATCGTGTCATCTGCAAATAGAGGCAGTTTTACTTATTCTCCTCCAACCTGGATGCCTTTTATTCCTTCTTTTTGCCTAAACGCTGCCCGGCCAGGACCTCCCGCGCCACGTTGAGTGGAAGTGGCGGCGCCGACAGCCGTGCCTTCTTCCTGAGCAGAGGGGGTGACACTCAGTCTTTCTCCATTAAGTAGGATGTCAGCTGTGGGATTTTTGTACCTGCCCTTCCTCAGGTCGAGGAAGTTCCCTTTTTGCTCCTCGTTTACTTGGAGTTTTTACACCAACGGGTGTTGGATTTTGTCAAATGCTTTTTTTGCATCTGTTGAGATGATCCTGCGGGTTTTGCCCTCTGTTCTGCTGATGGTGCATCAGTCGAATGACTGGGGATGTTAAACCAGCGTCCCGTTCCTGGGGTGAATCCCACTGGATCGTGCTATGTAATTTTTTTGATATGTTGTGAGTTTGGGTTTGCTAGTGTTTTATGGAGGTTTTTGTGTCTGTTTTCATGAGGGATGTTGGTCTGCAGTTTCTCATGAGGTCTTTTTCTGGTTTTGGCTTCAGGGTAATGCTGGTCTCATGGAATGAGTTGCAAAGTGGTTCCTACTCGTATTTTCGGGGAAGAATTTGTGAAGAACTGGTATTAATCCTTCCTTGGATGTTTCGTAAAATTTGCCAGTGAAGCCGTCTGGGCCTGGGCTTTTCTTTGTGGGGAACGATAAGTTACTAATTTGATCTCTTTTTTGTTATAGACTTATTCAGGCTTTTTCTTCTTCAGTAATTTGCGTCTTTCTAGAAATTTGTCTGTTTTCTGTCTATTGTGTTGGCATGGTTGATTTCCGTTTCTGTTGGCGAGGTAGCGACGTCCCCCATGTTCATTCCTGATTTTGGTACTTCCAGTCTCCTCTCCCTTTTTCCTTGATCAGTCCAGGAAAAGGTTTGCCAACTCTGTTGATCTTTTCAAAGAACCAACGTTAATTTTGCTGAATTTTCTCTCTCTGTCTATTGTCTATTTCATTTCTTTCCATCCTAATCGTTACTCTTTCTTTCCTTCTGCTTGCTGTGGGTTTTCTTTGCTCTTCTTTTCTAGTTTCTCAAAGTGGAAAGTTAGGTTATGGATTGGAAGGTTTCTTTCCTAATAGTCACACGTCACTTAATGACAAGGACATGTTCTGAGAACTGCGTCATGGGGCGATTTTGTCCTTGTGCGACCATCATAGAGTACGCTTACACACACCTTGATGGTCCAGCCTCCTACACACCTAGGCTGCATGGTGCTAAGCTCATGGGACCACCATCCCATGTACGTGGCCCGTCCGTGACCAGAACATCATTATGTGGCGCACAGCCGTCTGGGCAGGGACAGGGGTCGGGTCCCTGAGAGCATGGCCGCAGCCTCATCCCTTCGGTTTTCCTTTGTTGTGCTGTCACTGTCATTCATCTCAAAGGATTTGCTAATTCTCCTTGAGGTTTTTTCCTTTGATCCCTTGGTGTGTTAGGAGTGTGTTGTGTAATTTCGCCTATTTGCGAATTTGCCAATTTTGCTTCTGCTATTGATTTCTAGTTTAGTTCCATTGCAGTGAAAGAACATGCTTTGTATGATTTTAATCCTTTTGAATTGATTGCGTCCGGCTTTATGGCCTACAATCTAGCCCGGTGTGTGTTCTCTGTGCTTGAGGAGAACGTCATGGTGAGGGGGCTTGGCAGGTGTGCCGCAGAGCGCCCCGGGGCCCACGTTCCTGGGGAGGAGGCCCGTCTCAGAGCCCCCGCAGCATCTCACCTCCCTGGATCCTTGCAGATCAAGAAGGAGTGTCTGGCCTGCAGAGGGGCTGCTGCTGTGTTCAACATGTCCTACTTCGGGAAGTTCTACCTGGTGGGCTTGGATGCCAGGAGGGCCGCCGACTGGCTCTTCTCCGCTGATGTCAGCCGACCCCCAGGTAAGGGGCCCAGCGCAGGCCATGCTCCTCTCTGCTGCAGCGCCAGGCAGAACTCCACGGGCACAGCCCCGGGCACTGAGACGACCTTGTCGCCTCTGGGCTCCTCCAACACATGGCTCTGCCCCTCGCCCTGGCCCTGGGACCCTTTGTCCAGATCCCTCTGGCTTTATCACCAAGCCCCAGACCCTAGACCGTGCAACTGTCTTCCATCCCTCCCTCCATCTTGGCTTGCCCTCCTCCCTCCCTCCTTTCCCTTTTGCTCTGTTCCAGAAGGAGTCAAGGCAGCAGGCCTTCAGTAAATGTCTCCTGGGACTGGGGAGCCCCTCCACTCACCCCTGCAGGAATGCACTTCCCAACTGGGTTTCCAGAATTAAATAAAAACACAGGATGCTCAGTTACATTTGATTTCAGACAAAGAATGAACAATTTTTGGTCTAAGTATGTCCCACGCAGTATTTGGGACACTCGTCTCCTTTTTTCTTGCCCACCCACCCACCGTCTTACTCACCCGTCCACCGCCCAGAAACTCACCCGTCCCTATCCGTGTTGGTTCCCCAGGGCTGCCCTAGCAAAGCCCCATGAACGGGTGGATTTAAACACCCTTATAGTTCTAGAGGCTGGCAGTCCGAAATCAAGGTGTCAGCAGCTCCCTCTGAGCCTCTGGGTAGACTCCTTCCTGCCTCCTCTGGCAGCTGTTGGTGGCCCAGTCCGTGGCGTCCCTTGGCTTCAGCTGCCCTGCTCTAATCTCTGCCTCTATTGCCACACGGCCTTCTCCTCTCATTCTCTTCTTATGAGGACACCCATCATATAGAATTAGGGCCCACTCTAATGGTCTCATCTTAATACGGCTGCATCTTCAAAGACCCCATGTCCAAATAAGACCATATTCACTGGGGCTTAGGACTTCAACGTACCTTTTCAGGGGACACAGTTCAACCCATAACAGCATCTGTCCAGCCAACCCACCAACCCACCTATGCACATGCCCCCCCTACTCACCCCCGTTAACCCTCCCACTCACCCACCCCCACCCATTCATCCTTCCGCCTCGCATCCACTCCTCCCACCCACCCATTTCCCCATCCCCTCCACCCCTCTGCCCCCCAGCCTCCCATCCACCCTGCCTCCATTCATCCATCCATCCATCTCCATCCAGGTGCATATTCATTTATTTGATAGACATTTGCGGAGCGTCTGCTATGCCAGCCATGGTGCTTGGAGCAGCAAAGAGAATGAGACGAGGATCCTGCCCCTACAATCTTCTCAGCGTGGTCGGGGGGTGGGCGGGCTTGGGAAGGAGTCAAAGTCAAGGGAGTTCAAGAAGAAAGATTCTTCCCTCCAGATCGTTCCTCCTCTGGGGGTGGCAGTGCCAGGTGACCTGCCCACCCCTCTCTGGGTCACTCAGTCATGGCAGCATCACTGAGCTGAGGGCCTTTTATGGTCGCACCCACTAAGACATCCCACCTAGCGGTTGTCCAGACTTGCGTGCGTTCCCCTGTGGGAGGGGTCATGCCCACCCAGCGGCTCCCGTGCACTGGGGCCAGCGCAGACTCAGGTCCTCCCCCTGCCCTAGGCTCGACAGTGTATACCTGCATGCTGAACCAGCGCGGCGGCACGGAAAGCGATCTGACCGTCAGCCGCCTGGCCCCCGGCACCCAAGCCTCCGCCCTGGCCCCGGCCTTTGAAGGTAAGAGATGCCCCCGAGGGCACAGCCATGCTGGGACTGCAGCCCTGCTCTGATGCCACAGCCACCGACAGCAGGATGTCCGGGAGAGGCCACACGGGCCACTCTGTAATTACCTGCCATATGAGATGAGAGGCCTCGGTTCGGGCTGAGCACTCGCTTTGTTCGGGTGGCGATGGGAGCTCTGCGTGCTCAGCGATTATGTCTCCAAACCAGTCCACGCCGCGGCATTTCCGAGCGACCACAGTGGGGGCATGCTCTGCCTGCCTGCCCGGAACTGTGAGCCGAGGATAAGGCCGTACCTCCCACTCGGGGGGTTAGCTCTTTTCTGCCATGGGCATGGATGCTGAATTGGCTTTCTCAGTTCCCGTGTAGCTCCCAGTCTCAGGCTGCGGCAGGTTCTTAGAAGGTGTCAAGCTCAGTCAGTGCCCAAGCTGAGAACTGGATTGCCCTCTGCAGTCTCTCCCTCCGCTCCTGCTTGCATGCCGCCAATGACGGGGAGCTCCGTACTCGTGTTCCTTGTTTGCACAGCCCTGACTGCTACACTGAGCCGTATCTGCCTCCCATCCCTTCAACTCCGCGATCCTACCCCTTGGTTCACATGGCAGCAGGCTAGCTCCAGTCCTGTAGCCCGTCTCCATTAGAGAGGAAGAGGGGTGGCTGAGATTCACAGAGAGTAGGAAGCATTCTCTTTCTCCTGGGAGGGGCCTCTCAGAGACTGGATTTGCAGAGGAGGAAGGTGCCCCCTGTGCGGCTCTCTGTGCCACTGAACCGCGCCATCCCAGGGGAAGGGGCAGTCGGCCGGAAGTGCTGGGCCCATTTGGGAAACCTGGCAACCCCCAGCTTGGGCCTGGCTCTGTGCTGCCGGAAATTCAGCTGCGTCCTCACCGGGACTCATCAGGGTCCCCAGGGGGCCGCGGTCTGGCGTGGGTGCTGGGAGAGGGCAGGGGAGCGGGGCCTCATTAGTCAGGCAGCCATCCTCCGAGGACCCAGCCGCGGTTCTGGAGCACCCGCTGCGTGTCAGGCTCAGTCTGAGGCACCGAGGACAGAGCAACAGGCCGAACAGAGAAGGCTGCGGCCCACGTGGAGTGTCTCTCTCTGGTGGGGGGGAAGGGGGTGGGGCAAGTTTGCTTCCCTGTCCACAGGGTCCTTTGGGGTCGACTGGGGACAGAAGGATGGCTGGGACTCCTGGGCCTCTGGGGTGGCTGCTGAAAATAGATTCGCACTGGCCAGCGGGAGGCTGACAGTGGGGCGAGGCTGCGAGCGTGGGTGAGGGTCTTGTTGGGGGCCTGCGGAGCTTGGGGACCCCTTC
Source organism: Equus asinus (assembly GCF_041296235.1). NCBI lineage: Eukaryota > Metazoa > Chordata > Mammalia > Perissodactyla > Equidae > Equus > Equus asinus. The sequence goes on from NC_091799.1 coordinate 13,198,991, forward strand.
CCTCCTGACACGGGTGATGTGGAAGCCCGGAGAGCCATGGGCTTAGCCAGAGCATGGGAGCTTAGTTCACTCATTCATTCATTCCTTCATTCATTCATTCTCTCAGTGACCACTTGTGGGCCTTTACCGCCCAGCAGATGGGGGCAGCCAGTGGAAGGAGGAGATGAACGGGGGAGCTGAGTGGGGCCTCCAGGGCCTCATAGTGGACTATATGGACAGGCGGATGCGGGAAGAGACTGGCAGAACTTTCACTGGGTGAAAGTGCAGGGAGATGGAAAAGAGTGAGGATTCTGGGAGGCTGGGGGGAGCAGCTGAGCCAGGATAGGGAAGGCTCCCTGGAGGAGGTGGCGTCTGTCCTGAGCTTTGAAGGATGGATAGGACCCGTGAGCTAGAAAGGTGCAGAGGAAGGAACCAGCATGTGTGGAGGCGCTGCCTGTAAGGAGCCGGGCGGAGGGGGTGCTGGTGGGAGCTGTTTGACCTTCACCCCCCCAGGAGACAGGAGGCCCAGGCCCAGCCACCGCCACCATCCTTAGAGAGTGAGTCCAGCTGGGGAGACAGAACAGAGGGACCCCACTGAGGGTGCAGGTCACCGAAACCCTGGGCCAGGTTCTGCCGCTGCCTGGCTCTGGGGCCCACCTCTCTGAGCCTCAGTTTCCCCATCTGCGAAATGGGGACCAAAGGACCTGCGTCTCTGAGCTGCCGTAGGGAATTGAGTGAGAGCCTAGGGGTGCCAGGAGGGCTGGGGAGCAGCCTCCCTGGGCCTCCGTTTCCCCATCTGGGGAATGGGGACCTTGCTAATACCCCCTCACAGGAGAGGTTGTCATGAAAGCACTCTGCAAACTGAGTCACTGCCTGAGGGTGCACGACAATATGCCCTTCTGGATGATTCCGCTGGATTCCTGGCCCCGAGGGTTTGAGGAGTGCATGCCAGGCCAGGCGGGCGGAGCAGGCTCTGGAGACGAGGGGAAGGAGAGGTGCCAGTTGATTGGAGAGGCTTTTTTCCTGGACTCTGGCACCTCTGAATCAAATTACACGGCTGCCTGGCGGGGTGGGTGGGCTTCCTGGAGGAGGTGATGTTTCAGCTGGGTCCTGGAAGGCGAGAGGAGTGGCTGAGGTCCTGCAGAGGCAGCAGTGAGTGTGAGGGCCCAGATGAGGGTGCACAGGCCCCAAAGCAGAGCCACCCTCATCAGAACCAAGTGACTGGGAGCGGGCAGGGGCCGTGGGGCGGGCTCCAATGGCCGTGGGAAAGCTTTTGGACCATCCTGAGCACTGTGGGAGCGAGGGCATGATGTGATGGGATTGGGCATTCCAGTGGTGGACTGGAGGGTGTGACTGGAGGCTGGGGACAGGGAGGGGATGGGTTGGGCCACCCAGGCCAGAGATGCTGTGGCCTTGGCTGGGGCCACGGATGTGGGCGTGGACAGAAGGGTCAGTGAGGCCTCTTTGGGATCTGGGGTGAGGGAGAGATGGGAGCTGTGGTTGACCCAGGGGTCTGGCCATTTGCCAAGAGGCGCTTCTAGCTCTGGCAGTCAAGGAGGGCTTCCTGGAGGCTGAGGCCTTTGAGTTGGGTCTGGAAGGACAGGCAGGATTGGGGAGCAGAGGAGCACAGAGCACATGGGGTAACAAGGTCGTAATGTCCTAGGGCTCACCTGGACGGGGCAGGAAGGGGACCACAGCCCCTGCTGGGGTCTCAACTGGGATGCTGGTGGGCAGCAAGGCCGGAGGCTCTTTCTGCTCTTTCCCGGCTGAGGCTGATGGAACCGTGGGCTGGAGAGCGAGGAGGGTCCTCAGCACCAAGCTTCCAGGCGGGGCTGCCAGGCGCAGGCTCAGGACCTCCCATCAGAGCGAGGGCTCCTGGGGAGGGAGTGGAGGCCCTGTGCCCCCTCCAACTCCAGTTCTCTGCCACCAGCAGCTCCCGCCCTTGCTGGAAGGAAAATGAGGCGCATCTATTTTTCAATTACAGTAGGTGGCTGCACCTATTATCACGATGACATGTTGTTCCACTGCTGTGGGGGAGCCTTGGGGAGCGGGGGCTCGGGGAGGGCACCTGGGCAGGTCCTTGGGCCTCTGAAGTCTCCTCTCCTGCCTGCCCCTGGCTCTGCCCAGGCCCGTACCCAGGGGATACAGCATTGAAGGCCCAGAGAAGCAGGCCTGAGGTGGGACCAGGCCCTCTGGGAACGGATGAGCATCTCAGTGCGTAACCATGCTTGCTCCCGGTTCTCCGTCCCTCCCTTGGGCTGGGCTCCCACCGTAGTCCTGTAAGTCCTCCCAGCAGCCCTGGGAGGGGTCTGGTCTCATTCCCATTGTGCAGATGGAGAAACTGGAGCCCGCAGATCAAGAGATTGCTGGGTACCGTGGCTCCTAGGCCAGGAGCCCTGTCAGAATCAGGAAGTCAGGAGGGGAGGAGGCAGGATGGGGGGCAGGTGCAGAGAAAGCAGCGGTGAAGGAAGCCCCCACCCCCTGCCTCCGCTGGCCCCTCCCAGGCGACCCCCCCAGATCTCAGGGGAGTGGTCCGTGAGGCCCACCCACCCCAGGCGGCACAGTGGCTGTATCTCACGGGCCCTGCAGAGGAGGCACATCAGCCCCAAGCTGCAGAGGGGATCCTGGAGGCTGGGATGCTGCAGGACGGGTCCGAGGTCACAGCTCCCCTGGCAGTGGCTCTCCCAGGACGCTGGGCCAAGGTGGGCTGCCTTCTGCTCCCTGGGGGCAGGGTGGCCCAGTGGGTCCCCCAGTGGGTGCTCCACAGGCCTTGGACTTAGAGCTCGACAGAGTCCGATCTTCTCTCACCATGTGACCTCTCTGAACCTCAGTCTCCTTTTCTGAAACCCGGGGGTCTGCCTCCCGGAGGATCAAGCCGGTATTGCCTGTAAATCCCAGCCCAGTGCCCAGCCCCAGCAAGTCCCGGTGTGGCCAAGGCGGAGAACCCGGAGGCCAGGAGCTGTGAGGCTGTTGAGGCTCAGAGAGGAAAAGACACTTGTCCAAGGTGGCCCAGCACTGGTGGCTGAGGTGGGGTGCAGAGTCTCCCCGTGGCGTGGCGGTGCTGGGAGCTCCTACCATTTCCTGGATCAGGAACCTTTTGAAGAGCCTCATACTCTCACAGGAATGTGCTCCCTTGACGTGTGCTGCGCTCGGGGGCCCACTCCCCGGCCCCCGCCTCCCGCTGGGGAAGGCCCGCGTTTGGTCCGCCTGCTGGCAGAATGCAGGTCCCTTGGACTGACTGTCACTACGCTCTGGCTCCTGTGGTTCACTTCCAAGGAGCCTTGTTTTCTCATCCCGAGGCCCCGGGCTGCCCCGCCTCCTCCTGCAATCCTGCTCTGTCTCGTGCTGCTCTTCCAGGGGACGGCTACTACCTGGCTGTGGGCGGGGCTGCAGCCCAGCACAACTGGTCCCACATCAGCACGGTGCTGCAGGACCACAAGTTCCGGTGCCAGCTCGTCGACAGCTCCGAGGACCTGGGCATGATCAGCATCCAGGGCCCAGCCAGGTGAGGGGGGGACAGGGAGCCAGCCCCGGGCCACACCTGGGCACACCTGGGACCTGGACCCTAGTCCCTCCAACTGGGACCCGGAGGCAGAACCACTTACTGGTCCGGCCTGGGGCATTCTGGTGAACCCGGAGATGCCAGCCAGATAGATGGTTTTCAAAGCCCTAGAATGCAGGAAAGGCCCTACTGCAAGAATCAGACCGAACCGCACAGTGGGTCAGTCTCTGAGGACTCAGCGCTCACAGAGGGGCCTGGGGTCTCTGGGCCGCTGACACGGTCTGGGAATTACGCGCACCATCTCAAAGTGGGCAGAGCCAGGCTGGGGTTCTCCTGCCGCCTGGGCTGAGATACCCTACACTGAGAGGTCACCTGCTCCTCCCTAACACCTCCAGTGACTAGGTCTACGGGCGGGGCATTCACTCGTTCATTCGTTCTGTGAGTACTTACTGAGCCGCGCCCCCACCACGAGGGATCATGGCCTGCAAGGTCCTCCAATGCTGCCTTGTGCGTGGAGCCACAGGAGCGTCTCAGGCACAGGGGCACCTGAGCAGGTGTGCACTTAGGAAAGATCCCTCTGGCTGGGCTTCAGAGAAGGGCCTGGGGGTGGGGGACAAGGGAGGAGGAGGAGTCGTGTGAATGGCCACTGACCGTGGCCATGTGATTGCCAAGCCCTGTGCCAACATCTCCTCCGATCCTGGTCATAGCCCTTTGATGGGTTATCGTTATTCTTGTTCTTCTTGGTGAAGAAGCAGATGCAGAGAGAGGTAGAGACCTTTGCCCAGGGTCACACAGCCAGTAAGTGCCAGCGTTGGTGGGGATGTGCCCCCTTGAGCTCTCAGAAAGCTGCGACCCTGAGCGGTTGCCCTTCTTTCTAAAACTTACAAGCCATCTACACAATTATGCACGTCACTCACACATCAGTGGCCGTGACAGTCCACTCGGGGGGTGGACTCTGCCAGCCGGGGGCAGCAAGAGGAAGAGGTGGGAGAGGAGGGGCCTGTTCTGGGGGAATGCGTGGAAGGGAAGACGTGTTCCTGAAAAATGGCAGGATCAGCTGCCGAGAGGGAGAGGGAGGGGCCGGCCGAGCCCTGGCCGAGCTGCGTGCTCTGGTGAGGTGCGGCCGTGTCTGGGTGACAGCCCTGTTAGCCTGGCAGTCTTGCCGGGGTCCCCAGTCCGTGTGCTCAGGCCCTGCTGTGAGGTCCGTTCTCCCCAGTGCCTCGGAGCTGGGTCCTGGCCTGGCCGACCCCCGGCCCAGGCTGAGCTGTGGCATCCTTGTGTGGGCATCTCCTCACTTACGGGCGCCCAGCAGACACGCAGGACGGGCTTGCTGAATGAGCAAACAGAGGCTGAATCTATCCTTGCCCGAACTGTCAGGCGTCTGACTTCAGGCTGCCCGTGAGAACTGCTGTCTATGGAGGGATCTTTGGGCAAAGGCCTGGAGGAAATGTGGGGTCAAGCCTTGGCACTCTCTGAGGCGACAGTGTCAGGAGGCGTGGGCGCCGGGCATCTGGGGACAAGCAGGACGGCCAGGGCGGAGCAGGTGCGCTGGGAGGACGGCGGGGCGAGGGCCTCAGGTCCAGAGGCTGCCCCGCTAAGCGAGGGAACGGGGCAGAGGAGGGACGCCGTGGGACCGGTGCTTGGACGGAGCCCCGATGCCGGGCCGGGGTGGGAGGCCAGCAGGTGTGTCAGGAGCCTCGGGGCCGAGCAGAGCAGGGACTCAGAGGAGGGGGCAAGGAGCTGCGTCCAGGTGGCCATGGGTCAGGTGGCTGAGGGCTGAGAAGTGACTGTTGGGTCTGTCCACTCGGCGCTTCCCGCAGACTGGAGGAGACGGTTCAGGAGGAAAGGAGGGCGGGGAGGAAGGCGACAAGCGCAGAGGAGCAGAGACGCTGGCTGCGCGGGAGGGGAGGGCGCGGGGACTCGGTGAACAGTGCCCGGGGCGGTTTCCATTTCTCCCCCGGGTGAGCCGACCTCCACATCTCTCGGGTGCACAGGGGTTAGGGTCCTGGCTGGCCGAGCTCGAGGCCTGGCCCTGGAAGCCTCAGCTTTATTGCCATGGCGACCTTGGGCACAGAGTGGGCTATTTCTAGTGTGTGGGGGCAGATGGGGAGGGGAGGGAGGGGGTGCCAGACAGACAGATCAAGGCACAGCCCTGGGGGACGGGAGCCTCATCCAGCCTCATTATAAGCTGCTCCAGGTGGGAGGCGAGTGACAGCTGCCAGGACAGGAAGATGCTCTTCTCCTCCTGGTAATTTCTTGACTTTCTCCTCCAAGATGCCCTCTCTCCTGCAAAAATAACCCAAAGTTTCTTGTATGAGTAATAGCGTCACCAGCATCACCCATAAGGGCTGAACTTGCTGAGTTGTTATGTGGGAAACATTTAGCACAGTGCCTGGACCATGAGAGATGCTGTGACCTGCTGTCCAGTAGAACTCTCTGGAAACGTTCTGCAATTGAGCGGTCCCATACGGTTGCCTCGAAGCCGTTTGTGGCCATGGAGCCCTTGAAATGTGGCGAGTGAGGCGGAAGTTTTGATATCAATTAACTTAAACTCAGCGGCCCCACGTGGCTAGTGGACGCCGTGTGGTCAGCGCAGAAGTGATCGATCACCATCGCGACGATTAACGCTGTGGTGCTTGGCACGTGCTGTCTCGCTGGTTCCTCACAAGGGCCTGCGGGGTGGCATCGCTGTCCCCGGGTAGCAGATGAGGGGACTGAGGCGACATGAGGCGAGAGGGTGAGCAGAGGAGCTGGGACCAGGAGGCTGTGCCCTCCAGCGCCAGCTGCTGCCCCCCTCGGTGAGGGATAACCTTCCGCACCCCAGACGTGGGCCGGAGCTCAGGGTATCCCTGGCATGGCTGAGCCCCTTCAAGCCCTCGGCCCGGTGGCAGCTCCAGGCTCCTTCCCCGGTGGGGAGAACACTGCAGCAGCCCCGGCCCAGCCACCCCAGGGCCGCCGAGAGCACGTGCTCCCCGAGGACTGGATGTGGGTTCTCTGGCAGCTGGCACTATGTGGGTGTGGCAGGTGTTACATAAGGACCTTGGCTGACTGCAGCCCGCTGGGCACCTCGGGCTGGTGTGGGCGGTGGCTCCTGGCACCGTGGGGGTGGGGATGCGGGTGGGCCGCATTTCCGGGCAGCAGCCACCCTGCAGCCCCAGCACCAGCTGGGACTCCTGAGGGGCAGAAGTAGAGGAGCTCTCCCTGCAGAGCAAAGCCATCTGTTCCCTGTCAGTCCTCTACCGAGCGCCCTCTCTGTGCCAGGCACATCGGGATAGGGGCCCTGTTGTCATAGAGCTCCTGGTTTGGTGGGGGCACAACCAGCGTGAGGGGTGCCCTGGAGGGGGACACCTAACCCGGGCTCAAGGAGTCAAGGAGGGCTTCCTGGAGGAGGTGACAGCTGAGCCATCACTTGAAGGATGACAGACCTGAAGGATGACAAAGGGTTCAACAGGGGCAGGGGACCCGGATGGGAATGTGGAGGGTTCAGGAGGCGTGAACTCAGGCCTGGAGGGAGGCAAGAGGGCAAGGTGCCCAGGAAATGAAGCTTCTGTGGACACACAAGTTCTCGGTCAGCCCACCCAGCATGTGAGCTGACTGCACTGTGCGCACGGTGTGGGCAGGCAAGGAGTGGCCCACCCTCGGGGCTCGTGTACCTGCCGGCCGCCCAAGGGATTGGGGACATTAGGTGGTTAGATCTCTGCCCCAGGCGGGCCCTGGTCACCCATCCGAGGACGAGAGCACTGTGAGAGGTCCTCTGTGATCTGGTCCCCCCAGGTTCTCGGCTCCTGTCATTGTCCCCATGAAGGTGGCTTTCCTTCTGACCGTGTTTTAACCTGTATTGGTATGCTTTTGTCAACACCGTGTTTGCCATCAGTCTGCCCCTGAGGACAGGGCCTCGTCCTGCTCACTGCCACATCCCCAGAGCCTTCCCGGCTCAGCGCCCCCACCCAGGAGTGCTCAGCAAGCGTTCGTGGACCAACTGACTGACCGACTTTTGTTCTCGCTCACAGCCGGGCCATCCTCCAGGAGGTGCTGGATGCAGATCTGAGCAACGAGGCCTTCCCTTTCTCCACCCACAAGCTGGTGAGAGCTGCCGGGCACTTGGTAGGTACCAGCTGGCCGCCTTCCCCTGGGTTGCAGGTGGCAGCAGTGTGCTGCAGGGGAACAAACCTGGGGCTGGGACCTGGGAGTCCAAGTGTCCTGGGGCAAGTCTGCTGGCCTCCCTGGTCAGCAGTCACCGGTGCTCTGCCTGGTGCCCACCACGTGCTGGGCCCATCCTGAGCTTCTGCCAGAGGCTGCTGGACCTCGGCCTGCACAGCCGCCCGTGGTGCTCCCCTCGTCGAGGTGTAGGACACACCCTCCCAAGTCAGGGGGGACGTGCTATTTCCTCCTCCTCCCTGGAAACGACCGGGCTGGGGACAGCCGAGCCGCTCCAGCAGGTCCCCTTGTCCTCCGCGGCAGTGCTGCCCTCTGGTGTGTTCTCCCTGCCCCTCTGGCAGGAGTTGCAGGTGTGGGGGGTGGGGCTGCTCCGGGGGGGCCCACCAGTCCCCAAGGAGCATCCTCACCAGTCCCCAGCTCCAGAAAACAGGTCCTGGAACCCAAAGCTTCCGAGACTACAGACTGGGTCGGGGCTCCATCGACCCGGCTCCCTCAGGGACCCTGGGGCCAGGGCCCGTCCGGCTCTGGGTCACCACATCCCTTTCCTGGGCTTCAGTGTCCTTGTCGGAAATAAGCACCATCATCTTGGCTCTGACTTCCCAAGGCCGAGGAGGGAGCAGATGGTAATGTCACATCAGCCGCTATTTGCTGAGGGCTCGCTGGTACCAGGCACCGTTCCCGTGTCCTCCTTGCAGTGGGGCAGAAGGTCCCCTCGCAGGCTGCTCAGCCTCGGCACTGGGACCCTTTGGAACAGAGTTCTGAGTTGGGGGCCGCCCTGGGCATGTCAGGATGTTTAGCAGCATCCCTCGCCTCTGCCTACTGGATGCTGGGAGCACCCTCAGTTGTGACACCCAAAAATGGGTCCAGGCATGACCCAGTGTCCCCAGGGTCAGAGCTGCCCTGGAGGACGCTGCTTTGTGACTGTCCCTGTTAGTGGGAGGGCAGTTACACTGGCTGCAGTCACTGCCAGGCCCGGCGACAGCCGTAATGTAGGAACCATTACCCTGTAGGACAGGTCTTCCCGAACTGAACTCAGAGAGGCTGGTGCACCCCCCGAGGCCCCCAGCTAATGAAACATAAAAAGCGCACAAACTTGTGTCAGTGATGCAGACGTGGCCGTCAGGGGCGCGGGTGGACCGACAGCCGGATTTGGGGGCACCTGCCCCTTTTCTACTCCCTGCATGTTCAGCTGGGGGTTTGGTGGGGGGAGCCACCCTGCCTCAGAGGGGCTAGAGGTCGGGAAGAATCTGGGTCCTGTTAACAAATAAGCAGTGTCATGATGACGTCAGCAGGGGTAGCCTGCCAGAGAATAGCTGAGATCAAGGCCGCTCTGCAGAGCTCCGGAGCGCTGGCCGCACCGGCTCCCGCCTGTGCTCTCTGGAGGCCCAGCTGGGGCTGGGGGCCGGGGCGTCTCTGTCTAGCTTGCTTCCTGCCTCCTGGGTGCAAAGCTGCCTGCCGTGACCAGAGAGGGCGGGCGCTTTGAGAGAGGGGCACAGCTCCACCCAGGCCGTGGCCGGGCGGTATCCAGGCCGCCCCAACTGCAGCTCAGACCCTCTCGGCCCTGTGGGGTCCGTGCAGCGTCCAGCCTTGTCTGGGGCTGGGTTCTGACTGGTGAAGGGAGAGGGAGAGCTGTGAGCTTGGCATCGGCTCAGCCCGTGTGGGGTTTGTCGGGGAGAGGACCAGGTGGGAAGGTTCCCCTCCCAGCCCACGGCCGCTCCAAAAGCCACTGGGGACTTACTCTTGGACAGTGGGCTCCAGCCGCCTCCCAGCCTCTGGGGCGGCCCTGGCTGCCTCCCCGGGCCTGGCCCGTGGCTGTCTGGCCACACCTTGCCTGCGGGGCCCAGGAGCCGGGTTGGGCCGTTCTGGGGCTGGTGGAAGCAGAGGCCAGGCTGGAGGACACTGTGGCTGCCCCTCCTCACTGTCTCCTCTGGAACCAGCTCATGGGTTTTGTCAAAAAGTATTTTATTGCCCTATAAATGGATGCTCGTGCCTGTTCCCAGCCCCCACTGTGCAGCGTCAGGGTAAAGAGCGCGGTCCCAGGCTGGGGTGCAGTGCTGTCTTCCAGCCTGACCCCTCGGGCCCCGCCCCGACCTCTCTGAGCCCTCCTTCCTGACTCCAGCTTGGGCATGGGAGGTTGTCAAGCAGGTTCCAGGCACGAGATGCCGCCGACGCCATCGCCTGTGGCAGAGCCTGGCTGAAGGGACCAGGGGCATCGGTGTTTCACTGTGAACACTGGGGACTTGTAACATAAGAATGAGTAACTGGAAACCCCTCTAACTCCTCCTCAGAGGGAGCCGAGGTGAACAGGCGCTGTATTTCTTTCCATCTTCTGTCCCTAAGCTCTGTCTATGGATTTTCAAACAGAATCAGGGTCGTCACATAGGCACAATGTGCACACGTGGCTTTATTCTCTCACAATGTCGCAATAGCATTCTTGTTCCTTTATGCTCTGAGAACCACCTGGGACGCCTGTGTCGTCCTCTCGTGGCACCGTGGGCAGCATCGGTGCTTGGACATGGGGAAGGGCCGCCTCTTCCCCTCAGAACGGCCCTGCGATGAGCTTTCCAGGATGGTGCTCCTGTGTGACCCTGACTGTTGACCTCAGGCAGGTTCCTCCGAACCCAGACCCAGAGGCAGCAGTGTCCTGGACACACAGGCCTGCCATCCGGGTCATTCCACAGCATGTTCTTGCCCATCACTGGTGTTTTCTCTCCTCCCTGTGCCCCATGCTGTCCTGGGCCTTCGGGAGATGGTAGGGCAGAAGCACAATCTTTCTAAGCTGGGACTCAGGGAGATTGGCACCATCACCTCATATTCGGCCAATTTGGATTCTCAGCTGAGTGCTAGCATTTTGTCCTAAACTGAAGGATCTATTCCCAATGCTGAGCTTCCTCCTGCTCCCCCCCTTCCCCCCCGGAGCCTGGCTCTAGAATTCATCTCGGTCATGTTGGCCTGGAGCCTGCTGGATGCTGGGCATGGAGATGGACATGGGACTCTCGGATAGAGGAGGTGGCCCCCACCCTCCGGGAGCCCACGGCCCGGCTGAGATCGGGGGTCAGGAAAGAACCTGCAGCCACAGCCCAGCCTGAGCTGGAGAGAGGCCTGGGCGTGAGTGGCGGTTACTCCCAAGAAGCCGACATGGAAACGAGGGGGGTCCCGTGAACGTGTGCATACAAGGGCGGGAGTCTTGGCCAGACACGTGAGAGTAAGACGGATGCACAGAGCGTGGAGACAGGCCTCTCAGCTGCAGAGCGAAGTGCACCTGTGCTAAAGGGGGCCTCTGCCCCAGGATTGTCCCCAAGCGGACAGTGGCGAGCCAGGGGCCTAAAGCAGCTGGCCCTGAGCTCCTGCCTCCCCCTCCCTACCGCCTCACCCAGTCTGCCACCCATTTTCCCATGGAGGCCTGTGTCCCACTGCCGCCTGGCCCCCTTGGCAGGACGAGAGGAACAGATGCCCTGGGGTGGCCGGCAGAGACTCCTCCCCACGGCCTCAGCCAGGTGGTTATCCCGTGGTTCCCCCCGAGGACAAAGACAGCCAGCGCCACGGGCCAGGGGGTCGCTGGCTCACACCTTAGGAAGACCAACCAATCTCAGAACACACAGATTTAGTGTCGTCAGGGGCTAAGTGGCTGGTCCTGCGGGTCATTGACATCCCTGTGTCCTTGGACACCGTGGGGTCCATCGGGGGCAGGGCAGCTGAGTGAGAGCGGTCCTTAACTGTCTTCATTCGGAAACCCGACTGGACACCTGGCGGAGGGCGGCAGTCGGTCCTCTCTTGTCCCTCCTGCTCCTCCCTGCCGCTCACAGGAGCAGCCAGCCAGGGCCTGGAGGCCACTTTCTTGCGGGTAACTGCAGCCTGCTGTGGGCCTGCTACCCTGTCCTGCTGTCAGAGGCTCAGAGTCCCTGGGCGGTCAGGTGGGCCCAGCTCCTGTGAGACAAGGAAGATGAGGGCCGGAGAAGTCGAGGGATGAGGCTGTGGCAGGACGGTGCCCGGCCAGGGGCCCAGGCATGCCGGACTCCCACCTTAGCCGCCCGCCTTCTCCTCAGGGCCCCAGGCGGTGGGGGTGAAACAGCAAGGACTCTGGCTCCTTGATGTTGATGTTACGGGTTTTACTGACCTCAGAGTGGCCCAGGCCACATGTTCCTGGATGGTCCAAGCCTGGGACAGCATGGCTTCCCTGTCACTGGCCAGCAGGAGGGGTGGGGGAGGCAGCCGCCAGCAGGACTTTGGGCTGGGGGAGTGGAGCTGGCTGCAGCCCTGGGCCCCCACCTGAGGTGGCCTCACAGCCAGGTAGGGAGGTGGGAGCCCGGTCTGCACAGAACCCACGGCTTCTGGAGCAGAGTAACCCCAGTGCTCAACAGAGCTGGGAGGCGGTAGGCCTGGCTTCCAGTCCTGCCCCGCTTTCTGTGGGACCACCTTTCTGGGCCTCAGTTTCCCATCCACAGGGCAAGGACTAGATGATGTCTAAAATTCTTTTTGGGCTGTCCTATCCGTCTGTCCAGACATCCTGAATTCTCTCCGAGTCCAGGGGGATTTCATATTCTCCTAAATAATATCGTGTGCTGGCTTCAACGCATGTTGACGCCACGTCCTCAACGTGAGAGGATGCTGCGGCTGGAGTGCGGTCTGGGCCAAGTATTTATGGGAGACTGTCGGATTCCAGCCGGCCAGATGCAGGAGAGGAACGCCGTGCCTGTGGGGCTGGCAAGGCCTCCTAGTCGCAGCGCACCGAGTGACGGGGGCCAGAGCCAAGAACCACAGCCCAGGCCCGAGGGCGGGTGAGCTGGACACTGCCACTGCCCTCGGTGACCCACGCTCACAGCAGAACAGACGGGTGGGCGACCCCAGCTGAGCGGTGACCCCAGCTGAGCAGTGTCCCCAGCTGAGCAGTGGTGTTGTTTTGCAATAATTCTCTGAGACGTGAGGGTCAGCCCCAGGCTCCTGAGATCCTTGCATTCCTAGAGGAGGAACAGGGGCCGGGGAAGTCGTCCCCCTGGCAGCCAACTGACCAGATGTCCCTGCCTCCCACGTGTTGGCCTCAGAGCCAGCGAGGTTCCTGGTGGGAAGCCGCTCCTGGCGTGGTTCCCGGGGGAGACACGGTGTTCCCGGCGCCTCGGCCCAGGACGGGGCCCCTCTGGAAAGCAGCAGGCGCCGGGCTGGAAGCTCATTGTGAGGCAGGGCGATGAAGTGGTTTTCCTCTGACAATTAATTTCAGGTCAAAAGGAAATTGACCTTCGTTTCCTGACGGTGTGGAGCCCTCGCTGTGGCGCCGTGAGGACTCGCTGAGTTCAGGGGAAACGTCCTCCCACCTGCACGCGTGCAGACGGGGCGGGAGGCCCAGACCGTCACAGAGCCTGCGTCTGCCAACTGGGTTTCAGCCGCCACCTGAAAAGTCGCTTTGCACAACCTGTGCAAAAACGCTGTGGCCCTAGAGAGGCCCAGGGGCCACCAGTGGTCCCATGGATGAAGCTGAGAGAGACGTGGTGGCCACAGCCACCATTTGGGGTGTCCTGGGGGGACAGTGACGTCCTCTGGCCATGACAGTGTAAGGACAAGTGTCGCTGGAACGACGTCAGGTGGCTCTGAGGGGTCCAGAGCGTGTGCTTCAGGCTCCTGGAAGTTCCTCCAGGGCGGGACCCCGTCCTTTCTCTGCAGGGAGTGCTGGGTAGTCCGACTCTGCAGCCCCTGCCGTGGTCTGTGGGCGTAGACGGGGTCTTTCTGCGTGCTGATCCGTGGCTTTTACCAGCAGCTTGAAATCCGCGGCTCCAGGGGCGCCCGGCCGAGGAGGTGCGCATCCTCCGAGGAGTGTCCCGGGGCGGGTCTGGCAGACCCAGTGTTCCCGAGGCTGGGGAGGAACCTGGAGGACTGGACAGCTTCTGTGAGCTTTGTAGATCCTCAGAGAGGCTCAAGTTTGCGAAGTGTGGTTTGAGCATCACACCTTTTGTTCATCCTTAGTCTTAGAAAACTGGTTGCCAATCACCACCATCACCACACCACCCTCATTCCATCATCATCATCACCACTGTCATTGCCATCATTGTCACTGCCACCACCACCACTTCCAGCACCACAATTACTGCCATGAACTTCGCCACCACTGAAATCATCATTGCCAACCACTACCATCACCACTCTCTTTACTACCATCCTTCCCTCCATCACCTCCACCATCACCTCCACCACCGTCACCTCCACCACCGTCACGACCACCACCGTCACCTCCACCACCGTCACCACCACCACCGTCACCTCCACCACCGTCACCACCACCACCGTCACCTCCACCACCATCGTCACCTCCACCGTCACCACCACCACCGTCACCTCCACCGCCGTCACCTCCACCACCGTCACCACCACCACCGTCACCTCCACCACCATCGTCACCTCCACCGTCACCACCACAACCGTCACCTCCACCACCGTCACCTCCACCACCGTCACCACCTCCACCGTCACCTCCACCACCGTCACCTCCACCACCGTCACCTCCACCACCGTCACCACCACCACCGTCACCACCTCCACCATCCCCATCCCCGAACACTAGCCTCCTGGATCAAACCACTAGGAGAGACTGTGTACCCCTGCCGCAGAATGTTTTTAGGATTAAGGGTGTCTTGGGAGTGTCTAGAAGGTTTGAAAAATGAAGATTCTCCAAACTGACCGCCCACCTGCTTCCTCCCTCTCCAGGGGGGTCAGAGCGTCCACCAGGACCGACCCTGGAGGGAGTCCTGTGGGATGCCACAGGTCCCCAGGGGCGAAAGGATTCTCCCCTCTGCCTGTCACCCATTTCATTCAGGCCATGAGGGTGACCACTGAGTCACTCAGCAGGGCAAGCCATGGGAGGCCCCTCCCCGCCCTGGGCCCACGGCACCGTGTGCCTTCCTGGCCGGCCTCCGCTGCAGCGGGCTCCACTTAGCTGCCCAGTGAGGGGCTCAGGCCCTGCAGAGGGCTGCACACACTCTGCTCCCTGCCCATCCTCTGCCTCCAGGGTCCTTGTTTGTTTGAGGGGTGACTGAGCTTAGAGGGTGCGCCTTGTGAGTCGGGGGGGGAGGGACTGTTACACAACCCAATGCCCAGGGAGCTTGTAAAACCGCCATGAGCTGATGCGATCTGAAAAGGTCGGACGTGCCCGCCGACGTCTGTGGGCACAGCTGCTCTAGCCCTGCTGAGATAGGTACCCGTAAGGGCGCACCCCGGGCCTGCTCTGGTGACGCACATGCCCAGAGCATTCCACAGGAGCCACGTGGCCTCTCCTGCTCAGGGCGTCTGGGTGGCCTTATATCCAAGCCGAGGCGGGGACCCAGCACGTCCCTGGATTCGAGTCACCTCCATGGAAAGCTGGTGGGAAGTTCAGTGATGCTCCAAGCATGGAATCAAGCCCCCAACCCACAGTTTACTGAAACCTGAGCACATCCCCTCCCACCCAGAAGTGTTCAAGTGAGTCAGTCTGGGGAGGGAGTGCATGTCCTGTGGTGCCAGCACACGCTCGAGACTTGGAGACACCTGGGTGAGCCCTTGCCTGGCCTCTTCCCAGCCATGCCGCCTCCTCCGAGTGTGCGGGAGAGCGCTGTGAGCTGCCTCCTGCGAGCGGAGAGTTGAGTCTTTAGGAAAATTAGCTTGAAATCCGCCATGGTGGGAGTGCTCGCACTACGGAAATCGGTAAATACTATGGTACAACCCCCTTCCTCCAAAAAACTGATGGTCAAATATGTTCCAAGACATCACCGGGCATTGGGCAAGTCACTTGACCTCCCTGAGTCCCGGTTTCTTTCTTTCGTTTTTTTTTTTTTTTTTGGTGAGGATGATTGCCACTCAGCTAACTCTGTGGCCATCTTCCTCTATTTTGTACATGGGACACCGCCACAGCATGGCTTGATGAGTGGTGTGTAGGTCTGCACCCGGGATCCAAGCCCATGAACCCCAGGCTGCCAAAGCAGAGCGTGCAAACTTAACCACTACCCCACCGGGCCGGCCCCAAGTCTCAGTTTCTTCAACTGTAAAATGGGTGTGCTGGTAGCACCTGCCTCTCCCACAGCAAGCAGCCTGCCAGGGGCTTTACAGGGACGAGTTCCTCGAGTGCTCCTATGAGCCCCGTGAGGGACACGCTGTTACCACCCAGGCTTTGCAGGAGCAGACTCAGAGGGAGGCCGGTGGCCGTGGGTGCAACATTTGGGACTTAGATTTTCAGCTAGTGGGTGTGCATCATCCTGAGCCCAGGCTCTAGGCAACTATGGGGCCTGCTCCACTGGGTGGCAGGCCCCTCACCTGCCCTGTGTCAGCTGTGAGTGCCAGGAGGGCTGGGCAGCATCTTTGGGAGGCTCCAGGGCCTAGGACGGTGCCGGGGCCCCATGGGACTTTTGAGCACAGATGTTTGTGGACTGGGTGGCTGGAAGCTTCATCTTGCCCAGTTTTGCCACTTCTGTCTGGGGCAAGTGACCCTGTGCAGAGCAAGTGAACATTACTGACCACCTACTGTGCGCAGGGCCCTGGGCCTGGAGCTCAGAAGCATCCGCCATGACATGGGTTCCAGGTCCCCACCTTGCCCTCACTGGGCAGATAAGCGGAGCCCACTGCAGTGGAGGCCGGCTAGGATGGGACACAGTGCCACGGGCCCAGGGCAGGGAGGCGCCTCCCGCGGCTTGCCCTGCTGAGCGACTCAGCGGCCACCCTAGTGGCCTGAATGCCTGGTGGCAGAAGGGAGCACCCTCTCACCCCTGGGGACCTGCAGCATCCCGCAGGTCCTGGTGCAGGGTCTGAAGCTCAGAACCTTCCAAAAGGAGAGGGTCCTCAGGCCAACTCAGGATGGAGAAGAACCATGATGGTGGTGATGACCTTCATGTACGTGTGGGGAGCCGGCGGGTCTGTACTTTCCTGGTGTGATGTCCTTTCACAGACGGATCCTCTGTGGTCTCCATTCTACAGTCCAGGAGTCTGAGCCTCCAAGGGGGCCACAGCTGGCAGGCGGCTCCTGCTGGCTGTAGGAGCAATTCCTTCCTCTCTGGGACAAACTGACGAGAACAGCACTGGCCACTGGAAAGATGGGCACTGGTCAACCCCTGTGGATTCCTGGGCCAAGCAGAAGAGGCCGTCGGCTCCCAGCAGCGCACCGAGCCGGCCAGCTGCCTCGCAAGAGGCCCAGCTCCAGCCGTAGATCTGTAGAACCAAATCCATCTGCTGATAACAAGATGCTCACGGCCAGGGAAGAACATGACCAGAATCAACCATCCTCCTTAGCTCCACGCTCAGTGGGCTTGGTCCCCAAGCACCATTTCCAGACTGGACGCAGAGTCGGCCCCGCCTCGGTCGGCCTCACTCCCAGGATGCCCTCCCCCCGGCCGAGGCCCTGCTCTGGGCTCACCCTGGATCTGCACCTCAGGTTGAAGCGGGGGTCTGTCCTCAGGTACTAGGTGCTCTGTCCCCCTCTTTGCTGGAGCACATCCTCGACATGTTCTTTCACCAAGAATTGTGTGACAAGCTCTGTCTTTATCTGAAAAATCATGTCACGCTCACTCTTACAGGGTGTGGATTTCTAGATTGACAGTTGTGTTTGAGGCTCTGCTTCAAAGATATTATCCCACAGTTGAACAGCATCTGTTGTTGCCAGTCTGACATCTGGAGTCGGGCACGTGGCTGTTGCAGGTCCTCTCCGGCTGTCTGCCACTCTCCTCTCCCTCGGTGTCTCTGTCTCTGTCTGTCTGTCTCTCCCTCCCTGCTCACCTCCATCCCTCTCTTTCTCTCTGATGTCTGCACGCACCTGCACGTTCTCTCAGCAGGAATTTGTTTTTTGTTATCCTGCTCGGTGCTCCTTGTGCTTCTGTGATGTGGGGCTTGTGACCAGCCAGCTTCAATTCTGGAAGCTTCACTGCCATTTCCTTTCAAAGATTGCCGTTCCCCTGGTCTCTCTAGAATCTCCTTAAACGTCTGTTGGACCCAGGTGGGCTTCCCACCTAGGCTGCTTGTCTCAGATCTGCTCCCCTGTGCTTTCCATCCCTGTGTGCTGCTCCTGGCTTTGGGTCCCCTGCTTCTCTGCCTCTCTCCTGGCACCCAGGACATCAGGAAAGTGCAAATCACTCAGGCCCTCTTGGCTTCAGGTGCCAGTCCATGGAGAAAATAGTGGGTTTGTTTTTTTAGCATGTTAACCATTTTTAAGTATATAGTTCCGTAGCGTTAACTACATTCACATTGTTGTGCAACAGATCTCCAGAAAATTTTCATCTTGCAAAATTGAAATTCTATATTCATTCAACAACCCCCACGCTCCCCTCCCCCAGCTCCTGGCAACCACCGTTCTACTTTCTGTTTTTATGGATTTGACTACTTTAGATACATCATATAAGTAGAATCAAATAGGATCTGTCTTTTGGTGACTGGCTTATTTCACTAGGTATGATGTCCTCAAGGTTCACACCTGTTGCAGCAGGTGTCAGAATTTCCTTCCTTTTTATGGCTGAATAATATTCCATTGTGTGGATAGGCCACGTTTTGTTTATCCATCACCTGTCAAGGGACACTTGGGTTGCTTCCACCCCTTGGCTACTGTGAATAATGCTGCTGTGAATGTGGGTGTGCAAATATCTATTTGAGATCTTCAATTCTTTCGGATATACTGCCAGAAGTGAGATTGCTGGACATATGGGAATTCTATTTTTAATTTTTCAGGGAACCATCGTACTGTTTTTCCTAACAGTTTCACCATTTTACATTCCCACCAACTGTGCCCAAGGGTTCTAATTTCTTCACTTCCTCGCCAACATGGGCTATTTTCTGTTTTGTTTTTGTTTTTTTTTTTTTGATAGTAGCCATCCCAGTGGGTGTGAGGCCATATCTCATTGTCATTTTGGTTTGCATCTCTCTAATGATTAGTGACATGGACCATCTTTTCACCTTCGTTAGCCATTTGTATATCTTCTTTGGAGAAATGTCTATTCAAGTCCTTTATTGATTTCTTAATCTGGTTTTTTGTTTTGTTGTTGTTTAGTTGTAGGAGTTCTCTGAATATGTGGATGTTAACTCTGTACAAGATATCCGCTTTGTAAATATTTTCCCGCATCCGTGGGGTGCTTCTTCACGGCTGATTGTGTCCTTTGAGGCCAGAAGTTTTTACGTTGACTCTAGTCCCGTTTGACTGTTTCTCCTTCTTGTTGCCCGTGCCTTCGGTGTTGTGTCTGAGAAATCATGGCCGAGTCCAATGTCAGAAGCTTTTCCTCTGTGTTTTCTTCTAGGAGTTTTCTAGCCTCAGGTCTTACGTTTGGGTCTCTAATCCGTTTAATTATGGATTAGCTAATGTTTGTATGTGGCGTCAGAGAAGAGCCCAACGTCATTCTTTGCATGTGGACGTTCAGTTTTTCCCACACCATTTGTTGAAGAGACCGTCCTTTCCCTGTTGAATGGTCGTGGCTGCCTCGTTGAAGGTCACTTGACCACATGCATGAGGGTTTATTTCTGGGTTCTCTTTTCTATTCTATTGGCTTATTTGTCTGACTTTGTGGCCGTACCACACTGTTTTGATTACTGTAGCTTTGTAGTAAGTTATGAAATCAGGAAGTGTGAGTCCCCCCCCCCCCCCCGCCTTGTTCTTCTTTTTTAAGGTTGTTTTAGCTATTTGAGGTCTCTTGAGATTCCATATGAACATTAGGATGGATTTTTCTATTTCTGCAAAAAATGCCCCTGGGATTTTGATAGGGATTGCCTTGAATCTGTAGGTCGCTTTGGGTAGTATTGGTGTCTTAATGATTTTAATTCTTCCAATCCATAAACATGAGAGAGCTTTCCATTTATTCATATCTTCTTTCATTTCGTTCCACAACATTTTGTAGTCTTCAGTGTACAAGTCTTTCACCTCCATGGCTAGGTTTATTCCTAAGTATTTCATTCTTTCTGATGCTATTGTAAATAGAATTTTTAAAAAATTTCCTTTTTAGGTAGTTCATTGTATATAGAAATGCAACTGATTTTTGTGTGTTGATTTTGTATCCTGTGATGTTGAATTAGTTAATTAGTTCCAACGCTATTTTAGGGAGCTTTAGGATGAGGAAAAGGCTTAAGCCAAACCTGGTTTAAGGCCCTTCCTGATGACCTTCCACGACTCTGTGACTCCGTCCGCAGCCTGTGCTTCCCACGAGAGTTCGGGGCTCCAAGGGCCGGCCCAATGGTCTAGTGGTTAAGTTTGTGCCCTCTGCTTTGGCAGCCGGGGGTTTGTGGGTTCAGATCCCGGGCACAGACCTACACACCACTCATCAAGCCATGCTGTGGCAGTATCCCACATACAAAATAGAGGAAGATTGGCACAGCTGTTAGCTCAGGGACAATCATCCTCACCAAAAATAAATAAATAAATAATGGTGCAGGGCTGTCTTGCACAGGGGTTTACCTCAGTTTGGGGCCTGCATTTAAATTCTGTCCCAGGCAACCTTGACTGGCAGGTGACTGGGTACCAGGCACTGTGCTTCCCACAAATGTGGCACTCACAAGCACTGGCCTCACCCCATTTATCAGGTGGAAGCACTGAGGCTGGGAGAGGCCAACCCACGGGGGTGGCCGGGACGTGCCAGTGCTGCCCATCCCTCCCAAGTCTGGCTGACCCAGAGCCCATGTCCCAGACGTCCCCACTTTCAGCCCTTCTCCTACGTTAGATGTCCCCGCTCAGAAGGAATAGGACGCCCCCAACTCCACTGCCTCAGTGCAGACAAATGCAAGATGTCTCGAGAAGCGGTGGTGCTGTGAACTTAGAGAGGCACCTGGAATTCCTCAAATTCTCGCCCCCACTTTGCCGGAGACCAGCGGTTCGTCTGCCCCCGTTTTCCTCCTTTGTCCCAGACGTAGTGGTCCAGCCCCGCTGTGCACCAGGCCTGCGCACAGGGGTACAGGGAGGGCCGGACGAGCCAGCCCCAGCCTCGCCGGGCTCCTGGGAGCTGGGGAAGGGGCTGGAATAGCTCCATGCCCCCCAGAAATTCAAGGGGAGCCCGCGGCCGACCCTCTCCCTTAGCTGGGGGTGCACGTGTGTCACTGGAACCTTCAATCCTGGACCATTCATGGGTGAGCTTTAAAAATGATTTTTCTTGGTTCAAAATGAGATTGGTTTGAGCCTGAAGCGCCTCCATAGTCTGTCTAAAATTAGAACCCTGTTGACAAGGCAGTCTTTGTCAGGGGTCTGTGGCTTGTACCAGGGAAACGGGGCACCATCAACAGTACAATTTCTCTGTCAATTCTGAGTTTTTTGAGAGGCCCGGGGAAATAGCAACTCAGAGCAGATTTACGCCATCTCAAAAGCTTTTGGAATCCACCCCTCGGTGCACTGTGATTAAAGTGTCAGATGTATAAGGAGCTGGCCTGTGGCGGGGCGAGCAGCCTCCGCCCTCCTGCTGAGACATTGTCCAGGCGGGAGCTGCACCGGGCACACCTTTCAGCTCTGAGCAGTGATGGGATCAGCTCCTCGATCTCTGAGCTCTGAGCAGTGATGGGATCAGCTCCTCGATCTCTGAGCTCGGTGACTCGCTGGGCTCTCAATGTCCCTTTTGTAAGGTGGACAGTCCCGGGGCCGAGGGCTCGGGCCTTACGCATGGCAACACTGTGGGTTCAAGGGTTTGCCTGGAGGCCAGGAAGTAGGCTCCAGTTGCTGGGTGTGTGAATGACATGTGACCAAGCCGACTTCAGGAAAGGCACGTGCTACTGGACCGGGCGTCACTCCGGGCCTGTGGTGGCCTCCATGCAGCTGCTGGTCCAGGACACAGGTGTGCACCCAGAGACCAGGTGTCCCCATCAGAGCTGTGTGTGGTCAGGCCAGGTTGGGCGCCTCTGGAGCCCCTGTTTCTGCACCATCCCCTGGACAATATTTCCAGTGGTCCCCACCACCGTGAGGGGCCGTGAAGAGGTTCAATGGAGTAATGCACGTGAAAAGCTAAGCCCATGGACACTCCATAAACAGCACTGTCATTTCCGTGGGGTTTTGGGGCCCACAGTCTTGGCCTGTGGGACCCAGCTCTCACGCCAGTGGCCTTCACAGTCAAATGTCCACAGCCAGACGACAAGGCCCTTAGTCCCACCTGCAGGCCTTTCTCTCCCGTCCCCACTGCATGCCTGCTCCCTCCCCACCCCTGTGCCTGGAAGGCCTGTCTGCAATGACAGACTCCACTGGAGCTTCCAGCCGGTCCGTCCCTCCCAAGCAGGGTCCTTCCTTCCAGCTCTGTGCCCCCACAGTGTGGGTGCCATGAGCTGGCTTATGCTGCGTCCTTCTAAGACTTGAGTTCTGGGGCTCAGGGGCTGTATCTGTCTTCAGAGCCCAGCGCCTGCCGGGGAGTGGTCAGAACGCTCGCTCACCACCCAGCCGCCTCCCTCCTCGACGCCTCTGAACCCGCCCCGGCAGCCGCTGGTGCTGCTGACACCCTGTCAACTCCCCCCAACTCAACCCAGAGCTTCAAGCAGACAAAGCCAGGCTCCTGACCCCGGTTACACACGAGAAAATTGAGGTCCCTGGGAAGCTAGAAGGCTTGCCCAAGGTCACTGCAGTGACTGAATGGTGGACTCCCAAAAGAGACATCTGCGTCCTCACCCCCAGAAACTGTGAATGGGACCCTGGAGACAGTGTCTTTGCAGATGTAATTAAGGGGAGGATCTCGAGATAGAGCATCCTGGATTAGGGTGGGCCCGCCATCCAAGGACAAGTGTCCTGATAAGAGAAGAGAAGAGACAGAAGAAGAGATTAGGGTGGGCCTCAAAGCTGGAAGACGCAGGAAGGACCCTACTAGGGGCCTCAGAGGGAGCGGCTGGCTGACACCTTGATTTTGGACTTCCAGCCGCAGGACTGGGGGAGAACTCACTTCTGTTCTTTTAATCCACCTGGTTTGTGGTACTTTGTGATGATGGCCCCAGGACACTCCTACAGTCACTTAGAAGAAGAGCCGAGGCCTGGGAACCACCTGTCTACCACCTCTGTCTCCCAATGTTGACACCTCTTCCTTTTAAAGATTTCCAGAGTGCTCCTGAGGACTCCCCTTGGGAGACCCCATTTCTCAGCAGCCAGCCGGCCTGGGCCCAGGGTCAGCTGGTAGTAGCAGTGACAGTAGGAACTGTCCACCAGTAGGTGGGTGCTGGCTGGCCCTCGACCTCAGTCATCTGGGCTTAGCCGGTGTTTGAGCCATGCCCTGTCCCCCCAGGTCCGGGCCATGAGGCTGTCCTTTGTGGGGGAGCTGGGCTGGGAGCTGCATATCCCAGGGCCGTCCTGCGTGCCCGTGTACCAGGCTGTGATGGCAGCGGGGGCCAAGCATGGCCTCGTCAACGCGGGATACCGTGCCATCGACTCCTTGAGCATCGAGAAAGGTGTGTGCAGGGTCTGGAGGGCACTGGTGGGCCACCCAGAGCCACGCTGGAGGCAGAGAAGCCGTGGCCCCAATCTGTCACCCGTGCTCTGCCCTACTATGCTTCCCCCACATTGTCCATTTCCCAGACCCCCTCACTACCCACACAGGCCGAGGATGGTCCTGGCATCCCTGACACCCAGAGGGAGAGGTGGGGGCTTACCCAGCACTCTAGGGCTGGGGCTAGAGCTGGATTTGGATCCGTGCCTCAGTTTCTCTGAAAAAGTTGAAGAACGTCAGAGCAGAAGGGGCCCGCTGTGCTGCCTGCTCCCTTCACAAGCCCCCTCCCTGATGCCCCCCACCCGATGGTGCAGAGGCGGGAGTGTGGATGGGGGTGGTCTGGCCCGGGGGCTCACCCAAGGGAAATGGCCTGCAGTCGATGGTGCCCATCTTCTTGGATGCCAAAGGCATGAAGCAGCTCTGAGGGTGGGGTAGCTCCCCCTCTGCTGGGCACCGACCTCATGGTCTCCCCTCCCCACAGGCTACCGGCACTGGCACTCTGACCTGCGGCAGGACGACAGCCCCCTGGAGGCTGGCTTGGCCTTCACCTGCAAGCTCAAGTCGGCCATCCCCTTCCTGGGGCGCGAGGCCCTGGAGAGGCAGCGGGCCGAGGGCCTGCGCCGGCGCCTGGTATGCTTCACCGTGGACGAGTGAGTACCCTGTGCTCCTGGGTGCAGCCGGAAGGGACGGCCACAGCTGAAGCAGGCAGGCGCCTCCCGGTTCCTCTCCTCAGCCGCCGGGCACTGACTCTTCCCACGTGCCGGACCCTCTGTCAGAACTCACCCCGCAGCCCTGTGACAGAAGTGGAGACCGAGGCCCCGGAGAGGCAGAGCTGGGACCCAAGCCAGGCCTGACCCCGAAGCTGAGCCTGCAGACTCAGATCCCTCCAGGGCCAGGCAGGGGGCAGACCCAGACCAGGGACCAGCATGGGTCATCAGGGCTCGTGGGGACGTGCAGCCAGCACACCTTCCTCAAATGCAGATTTTCCAAGAGAAAGCACCACCAGGCCGAGCCCCATCTCTGTGGGGGGGACCCAGGCCGAGGGCCTTGGCAGGGTGAGCCCTGCTCAGAGCTGGTTACCTGGTCAATGCGACCTCCCCGTGTGTTCCAGTGACATCATCCCCATAGCTGGGATAGGGGATGGTGGGGGTAAGGGCCAGGCTGGGGCCACCATCCCTGCTTAGAGATGGAGGCCACCAGATGGGTGCCAGTCATGTGGCAGAGGTGGAAGGAGCCCTGTCTGGGGGTCCGGTCCCTTCTGCTCTCCCCACAAGGCACAGCTTTGAGCATATCGCCATCATGTCCCTGGAGCTGGGCCCACCTTGTCCCTGGGTTCCAGGCACTTGGATTCCACCTGGGCTGCATCAGCCCGGGGTGTGAGCGCGTGCGGCTGTGGCTTCTGCAGGAATCTGAGTAGCAACAGTCTCCAGGGCAGCCGCGTCTCTGGGCTTCGTTGATTCAGAGCTGAAAGGCAGCCACAGATGGTGCCACTTCTCCCAGATTTCTGGAGCCCTCCCAAGAAGTGTCAAGTGTGAGAGAGTCGGGGGTGGAGAGTGAGCAGAGCGGGGGTCTGCCGTGGTCCTGCGGCTTCTCGCTGGGCTCCTGTCAGCCTGCCTCTCCGCATCACTGCTCGTCCATCTCCTGGGGAGCCGCTCAGCTCTACTTTGGGGGCGTGGGACTGGGAGGGCCAACAGGGCCCCTCACAGACAGAGCAGGGGTCCGCAGAGCCCCTCTGCGCCTGGCCCTGCAGGAAGCCCCTGTGTGGTCTGGCTCTAAGAGCAGCCTCAGGCTTGCCCACTCAGGTGACGTCTGCCAGGCTGCGAAGCCCACCCAGTGCCGCAGCTTGGGCATCCCAGTCCTGGGGAGAGATGCGGCCAGGTACTAGCTGTGGAGGTGCAGAGAACTCCTGCTGGTTTGCTCTGGGGCCTTGGGGGAGGCAGGTGGCCTCCCTGAGCGTGTTTCGTCAAGTGCGGACGGCACCGTCTCTGAGGACTCGGGTGAAACCAGAAGACACGGGACATGTTTACGAGAACCCCAGACCTGTCAGGCTCTTTGACTCTGCAACACGACTCCAGTTAGCACACCGCCTGGCCACGCCCGTCTCCCTTGGGCACAGCCCTGTCATCTGCCCCTCGGGGCCCTGGGGCCAGTGTGGCGCTCGCTGCCCCGTTAGTGCTGCATCCCCAGCACCCAGTGCAGTCTGCAGCACCCAACAGGCCCTCGATAAACACCACCAATGAAGCACCAAGAGGGACAGGTTTGCAAAGATTTGCACCAAAACTTTACCCTTTACTTCCGGGTGCTGGCATCTCTGGGACTGAAGTTTAATCTGTTCTTTGTTTTCTATTTCGAATTTTCAAAAACTCAGTATTACAGTGAGCATTCATAGTTAACATGCAACAAAGGAAAGTGCTTTTAATAAATTATGCACATACTGTAAAAAAAGAAAACTCAACAGAGCAGAAGAAGCCACAGTGGCGTAATGTTTTCAACCATTTGGAAGTCAAGCGGGAAAGACATCTGAAGATGGGCCTTGTCAAATACACGGGGCCTGTCTGTGCGGACAGAGTCAGACCCTGGTTGGGGTGTTCTCTGCTCTTTTTTTTTTTTGAGGAAGATTAGCCCTGAGCTGACTTCTGCCAATCCTCCTCCTTTTGCTGAGGAAGACTGGCCCTGAGCTAACATCCGTGCCCATCCTCCTCCACTTTATATGTGGGACACCTACCACAGCATGGCGTGCCAAGCGGTGCCGTGTCTACACCCAGGATCCGAACTGGTGAACCCTGGGCTGCCAAAGGGGAACGTGCGCACTTAACCGCTGAGCCACCAGGCCGGCCCCTCTGCTCTTTTGTTTATTCGCTCGGAGCCTATGCCCTGGCGTCCCCGGGCGGGCCAGGCACAGGCTGGCTCTGGAGTTAGCCAGGGCTCAGGGATGGAGCCCGGGGTCTGGCAGGCACGTCCAGCTTCCCTTTCTCCTCCTCTAGGCCAAAGCACAGGTGTTTCCCCTCTGGGGCCTCTGGGGTCCCAGCTATCTCTGTTGCTTCTTCCAGAAAAGTGCCCATGTTCGGCCTGGAGGCCATCTGGAGAAACGGCCAAGTGGTGGGCCACATCCGAAGGGCCGACTTCGGGTTCGCCATCGATAAGACCCTCGCCTACGGCTACATCCGGGACCCCAGCGGTGGGCCGGTGAGTCCACTTCCCTGGGACTGCCTGGGGAGCCCCGGTTCCTCTGCAGGCCCCACACCGGTACCCGTCACCGCGCCCTGAGTGTGCTGGGCCTCAGGATGGGAGCACAGTGAGGCGACTGACTGATGGGCCGAGTCTCAGGGCAGACCTGGCAGCTGTTTCCTTGTTTTCTTTCTGAAGGACCTGACGTTGGAAGCTCCAGGCTTCTCTTGGTCAGAAAGGGGCTCTGGGGCGGGGCGAACACCCTCTGCTCCCCGGAGCGAGAGACCAAACCTCTGCTGCTGCCCGCCCCGTGCCCTGGGGTGGGCTCCAGGGTGAGCAGAGGCCCAGACTCAAATTCCTCCTCTCTCCGCCTCCTCTCCTTCCTCATCCCAGACATGCCCCAGGCCGGGGCCCATGTGCATGCACACAGTTGTGTGTACTCGTATGCACTCATGTCAGTGTACACACATGTATGCACACATGTGCACACGCAGGCACATTTCGGGAGAAGGGGCAGTGTGTTCTGGGTGGAGAAAATCTAAACATTTCACCCAAACACCATTTAAAAACCCAAATAATCTCTGAGCACAGATGCCTTCCTCCATATTGGCAGGGGAGGGGGCGGAGAAGGGGGCTTCAGGGGCTGTGAGCCCAGGTGGGGTCCCCACGCTCCTGTGGTACGGGCTGCTCACGGAGGTGGCACGTGGCAGGGGCGGGTTGTGTGAGGTGAGCTAGGAGGAGGAGCTGGGGTGACCACCAGCACCTTTATGGCCCCGCCTGCCCGCCTCCTTGGAGCCCTGTACTGGCCCCCAGACGGCTGAGAGGCTGAGGCCCCAGGAGGCTCTGGCCGAGGGCTGGGTGCCCCTCCAGGGGGCCTGGCTCCACAGCTTTCTGGCTGGCAGTCTGGACGGTCTTAGAAGACTCTGGGCTGCGTCCCCCCACCTCCCCATGCTGAGACTGCAGGGAGGGGCACTTGGGGGCAGCAGCAGCAGGAGGCAGGTGGGCGTGCGTCAGAGCAGCCCCAGCAGGGGTGCAGGGGGCATGCTGGGCCTGGTATATAGGCCCCAGGGGGAACGGGTACAGTGGCTCCCACCCTGGGCCTACAGCAAGTCCTGGGGGGGGAGGCTGCACCCTGTGGGGGCCTGAGAGGCTCAGGACACGGGCTTGGAGCCAAGAGCCTGGACGTTCTGCCCTTCACTGGCTCCACGACCTCCTACAAGGGCTTCTCTCTGAGCCTCAGTTTCCTCGTCTGTAGAATGGAGACAGACTCCCTCCTGCCTCGCGGGGCTGTCGTACAAATCGCCACTCAGAGTGAGGACTCAATGAGCAGCATTGTGATGATGAGGCTGCCGTGGCTGGTGGTGACGTTGGGCAGTGACAAAGGACCTTCTTGGACACCCCCAGATATGGGGCCCTGGGTCCCGGCTGAGGCTCTGTGTTCACGCTGTGCTGGGGCGAGGGTGGGTGCAGGCGCCTCTTCTCTCAGAGATTGGCCTGTTCTACTCCCTCGGGGATGGGTTTATAATTAATGTGGCCGAAGAAGGGGAGCTGACACATTCCCCAGACAAGTATTCCAGGGTGCTCAGAGACGACGAACGGAGGGCCGGGGCCGGCTCAGGCTCACTTTCGAGAGCCGACTGTGCCCATCTCTTCCCAAATCCGCCATCAGGGATGTCCAGAGTATTCACCACGTGGAAATGGGCAGACTCTCCAAACAGCACGTCCCTGACCCCAGCCCCCCGGAGAGCTGCTTGGTAAACATTTACCAGCATGCGCGCGGGGTAACCCGCATTCCTTCATAAGAACCTGCCCCTTGAGAGGACAGGCTGTGGAGGTGGGAGCAAAGTTTGGGGCCTCTTGGGAGTTTATGAGCCAGGACCATGAGCTGGCTCTGAGTCAGCCACTCCTTCAGACATCCGAAGGCACCGGCGGCCTGTGCCACCTGCCTGTGGGCCGGGTGGGGGCGGCTCAGAGCTCTGAGCCCCAGGGTGCTACCACAGCTCAGAAGCCTGGTCTAGAAGCCGTTCGCTCCCAATGCTGCAGTTGCACAAACAGCCTCGGTTTTCATTTTTTTCCTCCAGTCCTGAGTTGCCGGGAGAGAGGGTCCTCTGACTCCCAGAGCAGAGCTCTGAGACACCCTCCTCGTGGCCCAGCCCTGGGCATAATCGCTATAGGCAGAGAGCAGGATGCCCGAGCGGGCAGCGGGGCCAGCCCGCTCTGCTCTGCCTGCAGCTGCTGTGTGTGCTCAGGGTCAACGGTGTGTTTCTGTTCCCCACTGTTTCCAGGGACCTGGAGCTGCTGGGGCGGGAGGTGTGCTGTCCTGTGGGATCTCACTGGCTGCCAGAGCTTGACTCTGCTGGACCCCGGTCCTCAGGGGCACGGGGGACACGGCGTCTACCTGCTCAGGCAGCTCCTCAGTTCACGGAAGGCCCTCAGCACACGATGGGTTTGCCCACAGGGGAGGAAGTGAGGCTGAGACCCCACTTCCGGGCAGCGGGCAGGTGGGGGCCCAGCACCCGCCCGCTAATGAGCCGTTTCCCCTCGTCTTCTGCTTCTAGGTCTCGCTGGACTTTGTGAAGAGTGGGGACTACGTCCTGGAGAGGATGGGGGTGACCTACCCTGCCCGGGCTCACCTGAAATCTCCCTTCGACCCCGACAACAAGCGGGTGAAGGGACTCTACTGACGGGGCCTGTGGGGCAGGGCCTCAGCTGCTCAGGAGCCACCCCGTGCCGTGGAACCCACCAGCTGCACAGCCCTGGACCCCAGGACCTGGACCCCTGCCAGCACTTGGGTCCTCTCCGCCCTCAGTCCAGGCCTGCTGACCCCCCAGACAGATATGGACAGAGAGTGGAGAGAGGACCCAGTGGCCCGTCCTGTGATCACTGACCAGAAGGGGGTCTCTAGGTGACCCCCAGCCCCCAGAAAACAAACCCATCACGTCTTGGGCTCAGGGACCACAGCCTGCTGCCCTGGGCAGGTGCTCAGCGAGCCCCGGAGAAGCCGGCACAGCCAGGAGGCAATCTCTGCCCGTCTGGCTGCAGTGGCCCGGCCCCTGGAGGGCGCTGGGATCCAGTCCTGGTTAGTGCTGTTGTCCCCGACCTCTCAGTTCTTCACGGCCTTCTGAGATGGTGGGCGGAGCAGGGGGTGGGGGTCTCAGACCCTTCCATCAGTGCCCTCCCTCACCCACGCAGACGCTCCATCGCCTGCCTTGGTTTCCCCGGGAGCCCCTTGCTCACTAGGCCTGGAGAGGAGGGATGTGAGGCGAGGAAGAACCTGACGGGATCCTCCTGCCTGGGTGGCCTTTGGCCCTGCCATTTTCTTGGGACACAGCTCCTGTCTCGTCTCCCTGCTCTTCAGCCCCCAGGGGAGGACCTTGCACAGGGCCTTGAGGGGGGTGACCACCTGCGCCCCTTCACTGGGCCTTCAGAACTCCCTAACGTCTCCGGGTGAGCCTGCTCCCCGCCTGGGCTGGGTGTCCATCATGCCGCCCACGTGCCCAGGTCCCTTCCTCTTCACCTTGCCCCCACCCCCAGCTCCCGTCAGCAGGATTTCTCTGCCCACTGGGCAGCCCAAGGACCAGGCCGCCCCCACAAAGCTGCACCACATGGTTGTACCCAGACATGCCCAGCCCTCTGGGGAGCAGAGGGCAGCAGACACTCAGGGGACAGGGTTCCCACAAATGCTCGCAAGAGGCGGTGGGGTGATTGGGGTGCAGGCAATCCTTGGGGGGCCCTGGCTGCTTCCAGATGCTCACACCCTGTAGCCCTGCTGTGGACAGAGCTGGAACAGGTCAGACTAATAAAGTTGAAGCCGTGGGAAGAAGTTCGGGTTTCAGATGGCCTATGGAGAGCTTTTCGGCCCCCTGGCCAGACCGCAGGCTGGGGAGCGGGGCCTCTGGCTGTCACACTCCCGGGGCCCAAGGAATGCCTGCAGCCCCCGGGTTCATGGGGCCCAGCTCCCGCATAAGAGGCCTGGGGGAGGCCCAAGGGGCCGGGGAGCGGCTTCCCACATGGCCTGGCCTGCTTCCCCCAGCTCTGTGGTTTGGCCTCAGACCCCTGGATGAGGCCGGTGGACGTGTTCATTCCACGGCCTGTCCTTGGGTGGGGGCTGAGGACAAGGAGAGGCTGACACGGGTCCCAGTCCGACTCCTTCCTCGGGGGCTGAGCTCGGAAACAGAAACTGTCACATGCGTCCTCCCTGTTCGTGCGTTTTCTCCTCTGCCCACGAGAAATAACCCCGTCCCTTTGGAGAGGGCATGGGGTCATGACCTGAGAGAGGCCCTCGTGAGCTGCCCCTGAGCTGACCCTCTTTATCCTGCTGGCTACAGGAAGGTCCAGCCATGCTCTGGCCCTGTGTGTCTGGCATGGGTCACCTAGGGATGACATCACCCTCCCCTGGGAGCACGTCCAACCCCAGTGACCCCGGGCAGTCTCCCTTCCCCTAATCTGGAGACACCTGTTGCTACATCCATTTTTGAAGGTTTTTCTGGACAAAATGAGTACCATGGCCCAAACGGTGGTTCTGAGTACTGCCTATCAGGAATTCTGGGCAAACTGGCCTGCGCTTGGCCAGAAGTCGAGAGGGAGGAGAAAGGGGGCCTCCTGTGCCCTCAGACGCAACCTGCATGCCAGCCCCGTGGTCCCTGGAGCTCAGAGGCTCCTGGAAGGGGTTTAGGGCACAGTGGTGCCCCTGCGGCAGGCAGATGGCCAACCCCGTCTTTCCCAACTCCCCTGCTAGCTCCTGTCTGTCAGCTGGAGCAGGTGGCCATGGCTGGCTGCACTTGGGCCAGTAGAGGCCACATGGGTCCCAGACCCCTGTGCCCAGCAAGGGCATTTGCATCACAGCGGCCCGGCCAGCACTCGCCTCCCGTCCTCCTGTAGTAAGTGGGGAGAAACCGGCTGGCAGGGATGAGGTGCCCATCTCTCTAGGGAGTACCAAGGGCCTGGCAGTGGAATGCCCAGGCGACTCCCAGTCCCTCACTTCCCTGACGCCTCACATGCGCGGAGCCGGCACGGGGCCCACCTCTCTCCAACAGAGCTGACGAGAGTGGCAGCAAAAGCGTTTGGCAAAGGACAGGTGCAGGGGAACACTTAGGCGATTGTGGACAACAAGCCTGTCACGTGGTAAGGTCCTGGGGTGAGTCTGACCTGTCATCTGACCTGGGCAGTGTCTCCTGGGCTTCACCACCTCATCTGCAAAGGGGACATGGGGGACACAGCCCTCATTCTCCCTCGCTCTGCTTCAGCTGGGGGAAGCCTCCAGTGGGGCTCCTGAGTGCTGAGGACCCTCCCTGCCCCCACGGAAGCCCCTTCTAGCCTGGGTGTGGCCTGAGTGCTCATCTCATCCTTACCCCATGGGAGGATGCACAGGGAGGCCAGAGGGCTTGCCCAGGGATGGCCGGCACATCCTACCCAAGTCTCTGCTGGAGAGGCGAGCAGCTGAGCCCCCTTGCTCCGGGTAGCTCGGAAGTGAGCGTGGAGGGGGCCCACCAGGCGGGAGCCCTGGGACTCTGGCAAGGCCCTCACTCCTCCAAGGGTCCTCACCTGGTGCGTGAGCAGAGGATGGGCGTCCTGTGGGCTGTGGGGAGGAGCAGATGCCAGTGTCTGTGAAGGCTCAGTGGAGCGTGGCCCCTGTGAGCTGGGTCGCATCAAGACACGCAACAGCCTGCGTCTTCCAGACCCTGGAGAGGAAGCCCTGCCAGACGGCCTGCCCAACTCCCTCCCTGTCCAGCCACAGCCCCTGGCCCACCAGCTGGCTCTGGCGGTGCTCACAGCAGCGCTGGGAGGGCTCAGAACACCCCAGCATGAGCCGGATCCCCTCCCAGTCTCCCCACAGTAACGGCTTAAAGTCCAAGGCCCCCCATGTGACTATGCTGACCCTCCAAATGCTGGGCTAACTCAGGGCCCCTCCCACCTCGGGCTCAGCATCCCACGCCAGGAGACAGGGCCACGGGCCAGGCTCTGCATGGGCCAGGTCCTCCCGCAGTGAGTGCTCCTGGCATCTTCTAGCAACTGCCACCACGGGGGTGGGGTAACCGACTCCTCCCCGTCCCCCCCCACCTCCTCCCACCTCCAGAAGAGCAGGTGCCTTCAGATGAGGAAGCAGCCCAGCGCGAAGCTTTGAATTCCGACTGGTGAGGGCGACAGAGGGCGAAGGTCCCCACACAGAGGCAAAGACTTGGGCACAGAACAAGGGGTGGGAAGATGGGATGTGCCCACGGCCAGAAGTCAGGGTCACAACCTCAGGCCTCTGGCCCGCCGGCCAAGTTCTGCAGGATGAGTCCTGATGTGGAAGCCTATGTGAAGATGTCCTTTATCTGCTTGCTCACATTCTAGAATTTGCCAGCAAGTTCATTGGCTCTCCCTTCCAAGTATATCTGAAGCCTGACCCCATGTCTGCACCCCCGTTGCGGCTTCCCTGGTCTGCGTTACCACATCTGCCCCTGGTTACTGCACTGGCCTCCGTTGGCCTCTGCCTCCCCATCACAGCCTCTCTGACCCCCAACTTCTCTGGCTGCTCCTGCCCCACCTCTGCTCAGCCACGACGGCCTTCTCACTGTTCCTCGAACACATCAGACTCACCCCCACCTCAGGGCCTTTGCACTGACAGTCCCTCTGCCAGAAGGCCCTCTCCCAGATACCCATGGGACTCCTTCCTCATCTCCTTCAGGATTTTAACTAATGCCACTTTCTCAGCCGGGCTGTCCCCGACGGCCACCCTGCACAGCCCGTCTTCCCCTCCTGATCCGTTTAGCCCTCTCCATACTGCAGGCTCTCCTTCTTGTCCCCTGTCTGCCTCTCTCCCTCAATGGAATGTAGCCCCTTGAGGTGGCACGTTTTTGCTCACAGTTCCATCCCGAGTGCCTACAACAGGGCCTGATCCCCAGCTGGCCCTGGGAAAGTATTTCAGACTGGACAGAGGAATGAGGCTTGGGGGACGTGAGACCCGGGACCAGAGGGACTGAGGGACAGGGGGCCGGCTTGGGGCATCTGTGGTGGTCCTGAGTCCACGCCGGGTCCAGACCTCTCTGTTTACCAGCAGATGTGTTTGAGGGCACTTCTAGACCCCACTTAAATTGAGTTCTCGAGCAGCCCATGACCCAGCCCCTCCGAAGTTCCAAATCACAGAGTGAGGGCCTCCTGCGTTCCAGTCTAGAATCTTCCACTGAAGGCTCCCCAAATCCCTATTAGGAATCCTCTACAAAAAACAGAAGTTTCTGGCCTGGGATTCACGGGACTCAGTGGACCACCTTCCATGCAAGGCACTCCTGAAAACGCAGGGGAATGTGGGGTGTCCGCGCCAGGGCGGGCGGGCGTGCGGGGAGGGGATCCTAGAGGGACAGGGACGATAAATGGGTGCATGTCCCGGGGAGCCCGCTCGTGGCTTCCAGTGCATTTAGAAGGCCCAGAGACTAACAGGGCACTTGGCGATCATGAGAAGCTTGTTTTGAGCAGAGAGGAGGCGGGAAGAGCCAGGCACCACTGGGACTCAGTTTCTCCATCTGCACTGCAGGATGGGGGATGGGGGCCGGGGACTGAGACATCCTTTGACAATTGGCGGACCCAGAGTCTCCGTTCCAAGCCTGTTCCCCGGGGTGCTGGGAGCCCTGTGGGGTATTTCTGGTGGTCGACATGGGGACGCTGCTGATGCTTTGCAGTGGGGACCAAGGAGGCTTCCAGCAGGAGTGATCATGCTCAGCCGCGAACACGTTCTCCCCAAAACACTGCCTTGGAATTGCCTGCACCCCTGAGGTGGTCCAGCTACTCCCTCCAGAGCCGGCCAGAGCCAGGCCCCCTGCAGCCCGTCGGGGACAGGCTCAGAGCTCTGAGGATGTGTGTGCCCCCGCACCCTTGCAGCTCCGCTCAGCTGGTGCTGTCTGGGACCACAGCCCCCAGGGCAGCACGGCCCCGTAGAACTTTCTGCCATGATGGAAATGCTTTCTATCTGCGCTGTCCGGTACAGTAGCCACGGGCCACATAGACGTGTTGAACATTTGAAATGTGGCAGGTGTGACCGAGAACCCAAATGTTTCTTTTTATATCATTTTAATTCATTTAAAATTAAGCTTAAATAGCCACATGAGGCTAAAGACTACTGGACAGCACAGCTCTGGAGCATCCTGGGATCAGCTCAGGCAGACCCGTCTGCTCCAGCTGGAGCCTGCAGCCTGGGAACACCCCCACCCCCTCCACCCCCGGCCCTCTCAACACTGATCCTATGTGAGCACATCTCAGCCTGGGATTCTAGGCACCTCACAGCTAGTGAGTCATGTCACCTTAGCAGCCCCCACCCCCAGGAAGCTGGGAAACCTTCTCAGTGGGCAGATGGAGGATGGAGGCCCAGAGAGGGAAAGCAAGTTGTCCAGGGCCACACAGCAGAGGGAGGAATGGGAGCACAAGCTGCTAGACTCTCACCTCCCCTCGCTCTTCCCAGCACTGCAACCCTTCAGGAGACAGGCGAGCCTGGAGAGTCGCTAGAAGGGCTTGGCCATGGTAGTCCCTCCCGCTGACAGGCTGTTTTCAAGTAATAAAGCCTTTCACCCAGCGGTCCCTGCTTAGGCCTCACAAGGGCCAGGGACTCTGCCTACTTCTTTAATAAGGAAGTGGAGGGTGAGAGCCCAGACTGCAGTCAGACAGACCATGGCTACTTCTGGGCTCCAGAGCTCTCTGGAAGCCTCAGTTTCCCCTTCTGTCAATGAGAGCAGAAACAGCACATATGTCGTAGGTGTATTGGGAGTGTTAGCACAGAACCAGTGTGCACACTGTAGCAGCTAATATCAATGACACCAAATGTGATGATTGGGTGGGGTGCTGTCAGAGCCGGGCACCGGGTTGGGGCAGGGAGCAGGCGGTGGTCTCTGTAGGAGAGCCCAACAGGCTGCCCCAGGAGGAAGAGGATGACCAGCCTGAGGGCGGGAGAGTGAGTGAAGTGTGTGTGTGAACTGTCACTGTGGATGGCAGAAGGTTCTGGAACTGGGTGTGATTTCCCACTAATCCTCTGAAGGGGACCCGGGGAAGGCATTTCTCCTCTGTGAATCTTGGCTCCCCTGTTGACGAGACTGGAATGTGGCAGGTGCCTCCTGGGCATTTGAGGAACAAGGTGATAGCAGGGGCCAGCAAGGAAGGGCTCGGTGGGCCTGGGCAGGCTTGCCCGAGGCTTGCGGGTCTCCCTCACATCCTCTCCCAGAGCTCTGGGCTCACCAGGACCCCAGTCCGGGCCGGCAGTGGGGCATGATCAGAGGGAAGGGGTCTACTTGGGCTGGAAGACCAAGGCCAGAGGCTGGGCATGCTCCAGGCCACCTTCCAAGGCCTGCCCCTTCTGGGGAGCAGCCTCTCCTCCACCTGTCACCCGAGGCCATAAAGATGACGAAGGGCCGGCCTGCGCTCCAGCTTCTATCGGGGCCTGGCGTTTCACAGCCATTGCGCCCCATGACTTACGGCGCGGGAAGCCGTGATTTATACACGGTGCAGTGCAGAGCGTCCGGGCCCGTTTGTTCCTGTCTGTAATGAAGTGGCTCACAGAAGGAGAAGGAGCCGCTTAGCTGACTCTGCTGGGGGGTAAAGGGGGCACTGGGAGGCCCATCCATCACCCTCTCTCTCCTAAAGGCTGCACAGAGTTTTGCTGAATTGGCGGAACACAGCCCCATCTGTTACTCTCTGCAGAAACCGTCAGAGAGCAGCCTGACATGGGAGGCAGCTCCGAGGGGGGGAGGTGGAGACTGACCCGGGAAGCGTGGGGCCTGTTCCAGCTGTGCCATGGAGCAGAGCGCTGGCACGGAGAGGAGGTTCAGACGAGGCTTTCTCTCGTGGCAGCAACACCGCCCTGTATTAGCTTTCCCCGGGTGCTGGCCCCCGTGGGGACTTTATCATCTCATCAACCCACACAGCATTGGCCCCATTTTACCGATGAGAAAACCCAGGGTGAGGGAGGTGAAATGGCCCGCCCGAGTGACACCCAGCCCCAGAGATGGAACCGGGCTTCTGACAGGTCTGACCCCAGAGCCCAGATGGTCTGTTAACCACCGTTCCAGCGTGGAGAGAAGCAGCCTGGGCTAATCGCCCCATTTCCCCAAGGAGCTGGCGCCCAGATCCTTGTCTGGATCTTCGCCGTCTTGTCTTCGGTGGTGGTGAGGGTTGTTGTTAGGTTTCCCTTTAGGTGGGCGAAAATATCTGTTTACCCTGCAGTGGAGCAATTTCCCAGGCACGTCTCTAACTAGCTAAGTGGCTCGTCCTGCCTCCGTCTCAGGGAAGACGCCCACTGCGACAGGCGAGCCGCTCCGTGGGGAAACATCCAAGTGGCACTGGCACACCACACAAGTCACCATCAGCAGGGGCTGGGGATGCGGGCCGTCTCAGAGGATCCTGCCCCACAGCCGGGCGGGGCTCATGTCCCAGGAGGACGGGCCCCTCCCGGCGAGATGGGCAGGGCTTCGGGCCCCTGGACTCTAGACCACCAAGGCGGGTTATCCTTACTCTGCATCGGAAGGGTGTGGACAGGGCCTTGGTCCAGCCAGTCCTAGGTGGGACCCTCTTAGCCATGCAGCGGGTCCCTGAGGGGAGAATGCTGGAATGGACCATGGTCCAGGCAGGGGCTTGGCCAGCCCCTTCATCCTGGACACACAGAGCTAATTCCACGGGGGTCTTGACAGGGTGAGGGTGCACAGAGCTGGCATGAGTCCACAGGGATGGCATGGAGGGGGAGCGAGGAAACAGCCCCCCCTCAACCTTTGCCTCCACCAATGTCGACCACGGTGGGGCCGGCGGGGCTCCGACCCCGGCTGGCTGGGCACTGAGGGGTGGGCTCTTCCAGCTTGGAGATGATCTCGGGCAGGGGCTGCAGATTCCATTCACCCTGCAAGGAAGGAACCAGGAGGTAAACTGAGGCTGGAGGGGGTAAACGGGGCACTACCTCCCCAGCCACTTTTCCCAACGACTTCTTGGGTTCTTGCCCTCCAACTTAACTCGTCCCAGATCAAACCCACCCCGCCCGCCCCACGTTACTACTTGCCATCGTCTCCTGGGAGTTTTCCAGGCCCCCACCTCGCTTCCCACCCTCACTTCAGTCATCACCCAAACGAAGCAGCCAGAGCTCCTGGGGGGGCTGAGCTGTTAGCCCTTTCTCCCTGGCAAGGCTGCATCAGGTGCCACGTTCTGATCCCATCAGACATCCCCCCTCAGACGAGCCGGCGTTAGCCCTGCCCTGGGTGCTGGGGATGTTGGACTGAGCAATGAATCCGGCTCCCAGCTGCCTCCAAGGACTCTGCCTCCCACGTCTGCACAGCCTCCCCTGCCTGGTCAGCCACAGCCCAGCCTCCACAGGCAGCGCGCTGGGGAGTCAAGGAGAGGCCTCTGAATGGCGAGTCTCAGATAAGGAGGCGAAACCGCTCTCTCTAGGAGTTTGCTTTCTCGCCCGCCCCTCCTCCTGCGCTTTATTCTTAGGCTGGGGGGGGGGGGAGGGTGCTGGCGCCCAGCTCTCACCACCTGGATTAGTCCCCATCCTGATGGCGCCCAGGAGGGCCAGCGCCTCTGCTGGCGGCGCTGTCAGTTCTCCCTCCGCAGGCTGTCTGTCGGGCCTGTCTGTCACCACCTGACTTCTCTGTTTCCTGTCACCCCACACTGGGGTCCTCCGGGGGGCCTGAGGCACAGGGGGCGGGCAGCTGCAGGACTTGCCGCTGCCGTGGGAGAGGGGCGAGGGTGGGCGCCCCGGTCACCGGCAGGCAGGCGTACCTGGAATCTCACGGCCGAGGACTTGTTGCAGTGCATGGAGATAGGGGCGAAGCCGTACAAGGCGCTGAGCACCTGCCGGTTGAAGGAGTTCCAGGGAACAGTGGCAAACTGCTCAGGGACGGAGGCCTGAGGGCAGGTGCAGACTTCCTCGCCATTGAACCTGGGGGGGGGGGGTAGGGGGAAAGGAACAGCCTGGTCTGGGTGGGCAGATGGGAGGGGAGCCCAGCAGGGTGTGCTGACCCCTCCCGCAGACTTGGTAGGGTCTCCGGAGTGGCCCCAGGCTGCGCCTGCCTGGCCTCCTAACACGCAGCCTTGGCCCCGGCTCCACGCCAGTGATGGCTAATGGGCTTCGTCTCTCTCTCTTGTGCCACCATGGGTGGGCTGGGAATGGCTCCTCCAGGGCTGGCTGGAGGGGGCTTCTCAGGCCAAGTCCAGCTCAGCAGGACATGAGTGTGGGGATCCATTAGTGATGCCTGCCACAGGCACTCCAAGGGGGCATGGAGGTACGGACGCTACATCTGTGCTCACCCTGCTCTGAGAACTTAGCTTGGCTTCCTCACTGCCACCCACTGCCTCCCAGGGCCCAGGGGTTTCTGTGTTGGGGCCGCCCTGCCATGCCCGGGGTCAGGGAGCACAGGCCAGCCCGCTCCCTGTGGTGCTGGCACCTGTTCACGAAGTGGAAATACTTCTGCAGGAAGCCAGGGTCCACAGCGCTCTTGCAGAGCTCGAGCTGTGTCTGTGGGTAGTAGTGCACGTAGTTGACGCACATCTCCTCCAGGATGCCGAAGCCGCCCTGCAAGACCGAGAAGAGCCGTCAGTGCCCCGCTTCGTGCCCGAACGCTGTGGTCGGTTCGCAACATTGTTCCCTGCATTCGTTCATTCATTCGTTCACTCATTGCACGGTGCCGGCGCTGCTCCGAGGGAGCCAGGTCCCTGCCTCCTTGGAAGTCCCACCCTTGACAGCAGAGACAGATGACAGAGTCAGTGGCAAATTCAGCTCCGGTGGTGACGAGTGTGAGGAAGAGAAGTACGAGGGGGTGAGCGGCCGGGGCATCAGGGGGCCCACTTTACGGACAGACAAACAAGGCCCAGAGAGGGTGAATGGCAAGGCCTGAGCAGACGCAGCCTCCAGACCTGTCCCCTCCACCTCCAGCGGGGCCTGGAGATGGAGAGCTGCAGACCTGGCACCGTCCACCTGCCATTCCTGGAACTCGGCTCTGAGAGGAGCAGGGGATCCAGAAGGGGAGATGGTGGCCAGAGGCAGTGACAGAAGTCTCCCAGGGCAGCCCTGTAGCTCTGTCATGGTGTGGGAGCGGGCAGAGCAGGGCTCTCCAAGTCCTCGTCCACTGTAAGCCCCTGGCTGGCTCCCTGCTTTCTGAGCCCAGAGGAGGAGGTAGAGGAGCTGGGGAGGAGGGTGAGGAGGAGGGGGAGGGGGAGAAGGAGGAGGGGAGGGGAGAGGGAGATGAAGGAGGGGGAGGGGAGGAGGAGGAGAGGGGGAGGGGGGAATGTAGGAGGGGGCGTAGGAGGAGGAGGGGGAGGGGGAAGAAGAAAGAGGAGGGAGGGGGAGGAGGGAGGGGGAGGGGGAGATGGCGGGGGGGGGAGGAGGAGCAGGGGGGAAATGTAGGGGGGAGGAGGAGAAGGAGGGGAGAGGAGAGGGGGAGGAGGAGGAGGTGGGAGATGACGGAGGGGAAGGGGAGGAGGGGAGGGGGAGGAGAAGGGAGAGGAGAAGGAGGAGGAGGGAGAGGGGAGGGGGAGAAGGAGGAGAAGGCAGAGGGGGAGAAGGAAGGGGGAGGGGGAGACGAACTCGAGGTATGGAGGAGCTGGGCTGGAGAAAGCAGAGCTGGGGAGTGAACAGCCAGCTCAGGGCCTGTGGGGCAGGGCTGGGGCGGGGTGGGGTGCAGGGGTGCAGCTCAGGCTGACCTCTGTCTGGCCTCCAGCTCCCAGCTCCTTGTGAGGTGGGTCTGGGGGTTTATTTGGCTGGTGGGAATGTTTGAGGGAAGAAAGGCA
The DNA here is from genome assembly GCF_041296235.1 of Equus asinus. Taxonomy (NCBI): domain Eukaryota; kingdom Metazoa; phylum Chordata; class Mammalia; order Perissodactyla; family Equidae; genus Equus; species Equus asinus. Next base: position 13,238,891 of record NC_091799.1, read on the forward strand.
TTTGCTACTTCCTGGCAGAACAGAAGGACCGTAAAAAGCCCAGCCAAGGCTCAGCGCAGTCCCTCTCCCGGTGTAGATGGAAAAAGGAAATTCCCTGTGAGCAGATCTGTCTGGCACCCTCTGGGTGGGGCTTCACCTGTATTGTTCCCTCACTTCCCAAGGCCCCAGGGGACCTGCTGCAGCTTTTGTCACTTGTCCTCTCCTGGCCTCGGAGGGGAGGTCGCCTCCATCGAGAGGGAATTCCAGTGTTTTCTACCCTCCGCATCTCAGACTTCAAAAGAGAGTCCTGCCCTGAGTAGGCTCTTCTCCCCCGGAAGCCCTCCCTTTGTCCTCGCCTGGGACAGGAGTCGCATTTCAAAGGCCCTTGTCTCCGGATGGATCCGCAGGGCAGGGTGGTCAGAGCTGGGAAGCTCCATCTGCCCGTTGGGAGCTGCCAGCTGCCCTCCTCCTTGACCCTGGCTGGCTGGCTGGCTGTCTGGCGTGGTGAGGTAGCCCCTGGGAGGGGAGGGCACAGGTCGGCGTGGGGGCCTCCGTGGGGTGGGGCGTCTGAGGTGTCAGGGGTGCTCACCAGGCCTGGCCTTCACAGAAGTAGCAATAGGTGGGGGTCAGCCCAGGGGGGCTCCCCTTCGCTGTTCGCTGATGGGATGTCCAGCAAGTCCCTCCCTGCCCCTTGGCCCCAGTGGCCTCTCCTGCAGAATGGGGAGATGCTGTGGTCCTGCCTGGAGCCTCACTCACTGCACAAGGAGCGCTCTGCCGGGAGGCAGCACATGTGGGGTTGGCCCCGGTGATGAGGATTATTTGGGGCTGGTTACTTTTGAAAACTGCAGACAGGAAAGAGGGTCTGAAAAGTGGAATTTACTTGTCCTTTGTTAAGAGACATTTCCATTTGTAAGAGAGGTCTCCATCTGTGGGGGTGTCTCCCTCTCTGCACCAGCAAGAGGGGAGGATGACCTTATCTCTAGAAACTCTTAATGGGGAAGGCAAGGACATCCAGACTTAATCCCATCTGATTCTTATCTAAAGTTATGGGACCATCCAATAACCAGACCCCACCTGCACTGATAACATTTTACTGACTTTTTTACATAATCTTTCCTTTGTCTTGTAAAGAGATAACTCTCATGTACCTATGCCTTAAATTTAGCCCTACCCTCAACCCATGCCTGCGGCTCTTACTGCCCATGGGTCCTGTCCCCGTGCTATTCCATCCTAGTCTCTGAATAAAACAGCACTACTGCCAGACCTTGGGAGGCCAAGAAATCTTTCTTTCGACTCCTCGACTCACTGAGCCCACGTCACCGGGACCAGCCCTGCTCCCTGCTAGTGGGTGCCTTTGGCTGTCCCTCCTCACTGTTTCCTGGCAGCACCTGCTGCATGGGGTGCTGGCGAGGCTTAGAGGGGCCCTGAGCGTGGACAGGGTGAGTTATTAGTACAACGCCGAGCCCTCCACGTGGAGGAGGCATTCCACAGTAGCGGCTGGTGTTATTCTGTCCTGAGCACCTCCTGGAGATTCCATAAAGAGGGTGCTGCATGCCTGCAAAGCTCTCCTGTCCCCCGAGTTTATGATCATGGACCTGAGCAGCTGTCACCCCAAATCCAGAGGGAGGGACGAAGCACGTGGCAAGAGCTTTGCAGGCACACGTTCCTGGGTTAGATCCCAGCTCAGCCCATTAGTGATCAGCTGTGTGACCTCCGGGAAGTGTCTTCCCTCTCTGAGCCTCAGTTTCTCACCTGTGAAAATACAGACAAAGATTCCTACCTTGGAGACTGGTGTGAAAGCTATGAGAGGTGGAAACAACTCAAATGTCCGTCAACAGATGATGGATAAACAAGCGTGGTCCCTCCACACACTGGAGTGCCTCAGCCATAAAAAGGAATGAAACACTGACACGTGCTACAACACGGATGAACCTCGGGAACATGATGCTGAGTGAAGGAAGCCGGTCACAAAAAGTCACAGGTTATGTAATTCCATTTATCTGAAAGTCCAGAGGAGGTAAATCCACAGGGACGGAAAGTAGATCAGCGGCTGCTTAGGGCTGTGGGGAGCGGGGAGGTGGCGGGGGGACGGGCTCTTTTGGAGTGCCAAAACGCTCTGATATGGACCAGTGAAGGGGGACTGGATCTGGGAATATACTAAAAGTCCTTGAATCGCACACTTTAATTGGGTGAATCGTATGGTATGTGAATTCTCTCTCAATAAAGCTGTTGGAAACAGCCTAAATGAGACTGCAAACAGGAATTTGATAAACTTCAGTTCAATGAAAACACAGAGCTGTGCCACAGACTGGAGTCCTGGGGGGAGGCAGGCAGGCTGGGGTGTAACCCCAACTCCAGTCCACTCAGAATTCCTGATTCCCAGGCTGGTTACTGGGAGCCGTAGTGATCAATGAGGCGGCCAGCAAGGGTCTATTAGCGGGGAGGTCAGTTTGCCAGGACAGGTGTGGTCTGTGCCTGTTGACCAGGCACAGTCATGAACAGCATCGCTTCTCACTCTTAGAAGCAGCCCAGCTGGATGGTATGTTGTGTGACCAGCATCTCTTGGTGCCTGTACAACAAGCCTTGAAAACAGAGTCTCTCCTGGATGGACCCTCCTCCCCGGGCGGTCCACAGTCCAGCCCAAATGAATCTGTGTCACTTCCCTGCAGAGCAGGACCAACCGGACATTTACACAGAATTGTCGTTGATGAAGCCCAGAAGGGAACAGCATAAAAATGAATGTTTCTGTAGCCCCTGTATTTTGGCTGGTCAACAGTTGGTTAGAAAGGCGGCTGCAGGTTTGTTCCCCGAGGTCTGGTGAGGGTCTCTGTCCTCTGGGCTTTCCTGCCGCCCCCCAACTCAGAGCGCTCGCTCGCCTTCCACCACCCCTACCTCCACCTGGTTTTTAGTTTTCCTTGTGACTGTGCTTGTCGCCTGCACAGGTGTGGCAGGCCGTCTCCCTGGCTGACGGAGCTCCAGGGGGTCCTGTCAGCTCAGGCCCTTCTCCCAGCATCAGCCCACAGGCGCTGACACGGGTTTACCGCAGTGGCTCTCCAACTCCGGCAGGAGCCAGGTGTCACCACCCACATTCCAGCTCAGCCTGGAGCCTGTGAGTCTGAATTTCTACCAAGTCCCCAGGGGATGCCGATGCTGCTGCTCCAGGGAGCCCACCCCGAGAAGCGCCGGCCTGTGCAGTGAATGCGGGAGGGCATCCCCCGCCCTCCGGCACCCTACGCTCTAGCGGGGGAGTTAAGACGTGTCGTCGAGAAAGTGTCAAAAGTCCCCAGATGGACACCCAGGCCGCACGTGCTCCCTGGCAGGCGGCAGGGAGAGCTCAGGGTGACTTACCACGGTGGCCAGCTTCCTGTCTTCCGTGTTGTACGTGCAGGAAGTGATGAGCACATCCCCCTGGGGAGCCAAGCCACAGTCACCCCTCAGCACCTGCCCACCTGGGGAGAACAGGTACGCCAGGCCTGTCTCCCCGTGGGACCGAGCCACGGCACACACCATGGCACTTAGTCATCAACTCAATTCTGAGGGACCCTGCAGTGGTCCCTGGCCCCCACACGTGTGCGGGCCGGTTGGTGGCGTCCCAGCCAGAAGGTGACTTGGGTAAGCCCCACCTGGCCTGGGACTCCCCTTCTGCACCATGGGCAGCCCCACCGGGGACCTCCACACCCTCGTCTCCCGCTAAAGCTCTCGGCGGGTGTGGGCGGCTGATCAAGCAGAGGGCGTGTGTCACCCTGAGAGCTCTCTAGCCTCGTCCTCCAGGCCTGTCTGGGAAGTCCTGGGGAGTCTCACCACGGGACAGCCCTGGCCCCTGCCTCACGTGGACGTGGTTCTGAAAGACCTCCACATTACTTCTGCCCTCCCCCATCGCTGTCTGTCTCTCCCCTCTGGGGACGGCCCCCCGGCCTTCTGTCCCTAACTGGGCACTCACCGGGTGGACAGACACGACCTTCTTCAACATGCGGATCTCCTGGGGTGGGCAGAGCAGAGGGAAAAGGGGAGATATCAAGAAGCACCCAACCCCCAGCCGCCTTCCCCACAAGCCCCTGGGGGTGGACATTGGTCACAACCCCTCTTGGGGAGCCAGGACTTGCACGTCTGGCCTCTGGCCAGGCAGGGGTTAGAACAAGAAGGTGGTTACCCAAGACGGATGTTACCATCGGGCTGACTGGGCCCCAAATCCCCTAATGGGCCACACGCCAGAATCCATCCCCAGAGCCCTGCCCTTAGATCTGATCCCCAAGAGGGAGCGGGCCGGCTGCGGGGCGCTCGTCACACGTTGGGGCCTGGCCCGGAAGAAGGAAGCCCGGAATGGGGTGTTTCTATGGTCATCGGGAGAGAGCAGGTCAACCAGGCCCAACCTGAGTGCAGGGCGGGTCCCTACCTGGAAGTGAGGGCTGTAGTGGTCGTCCCTGTTCACAACTTCCCTCTCTCGGCCGTCCCGGGCCAGCACGGTGACCACCTTCCTCCCCGTCAGGTGCGTGTGGAGCTGAGAGGCGAAGATGTGGATCCCCGAGGGAGGCAGGGCCTGTGGAACAGGGGCCAGGGTCAGGGCTGGCCACGTGGGCGACCCTGATGGCTGCCCTTCTGCCGGTTCCTGTGCCGACCATGGGCCACAGAACAGAGACTCTGAGTTTGCCTCCCTAGAACGTCTGTGTCGCTGGGGCCTCGTCTTTCTCCCTGATCAGTTACACCCCACGTTGAATAAAAGAGATGTCGCTAAGGTCTACCCAAGTGGCAGCTGGGGCTCATTCGGGGGCAGACAGCGTCCCTCTGGTCCTCTCCTGACCCCCGAAGGCAGATACGTTTATTCAACAGACTTTAAAGTGAGCCCACCGTGGGCAGGGGGAGGCCAAGGGGAGGGCAGCATGGCCTCCTCGTGCTGCAGGCCCACATCCGGTGGACAACAAATGACAACAGTGCGTGGCCGTCCTGTCCAGCGCCTGCCTCCTTCTGGCACCAGCAGGCCCTTCAGCTGCCCGGCGGCCACCCCTGCCTCACTGGCACAGCCCAGGTGGCCCTCTCCTGCTGTCACCGTCACCTTGCATTACAGCCGCAGCTCTGTCCCCAGAAGCTGTCGGGCGGCAGCACAGGAGAGACGAGCCGGCCCTCCCTGCACCATCAGGTGTGAGGGAATTTCCCAGACAGTGGACGTTTTCCCACCTTGACGTTAACTCTGTTTAGAGAGGACATTTCCTAAGACGGATTAGACCCTTCAAGCGCTTCCTTCACGCCTCGTCGTCTCTCTGACCACGTGCCACCTGCTCTGCTCCGCCTTCTCCACTCTGCTGGCAGCTCAGGGACTCTCTGCCCCTCGCCCATCGCTGAGTGACCCCAGACGGCTGTGCTCGCGACAAGTCATCTGACTTCGCCTTTTCTCCACCACCTACTGTCCCTGCCCTCGTCATGATTGATCGCTTTTGGCCCCTTGAAGACTGGGAAAACTTATGGCCACATTTGTGACAGTTGAGGCCAGGCCTGCTGACCCGTGGGGCCCTGGGTCTTGCCCCTCTGGCCCCCAGAGGCTGATCACTGGCCCGGAGATGCGGGTGTCCAACGGGTGGAGGCCGTCCTGCGGCCTACAGTCCAAGATGTGATGCTTTTTCTTGGTGTCTCTGTTTGGACAAGGGTATCTGGACCACGCCAGACCTTTGACTGCAGAACTCATCCCCTTCGGTGATCTGCTCACGGAGATGTAAGATGGACCTCCCTGGGAGTCCCTTCAATGAGTGTTCCACGTAAGTGGGATTTTCAAAAAGAAAGCACTGTTTGAAGGGCAGGAAGAGCAAATGGAGATCTTCTCATTTCCTGGCTCTGATGCGTTTGGAGACTCTGGCAGACAAGGCAAGGCTGACCTCCAGGCCGGTGAGAGGCATTCTCAAGATAAGAGGTCAAAGTGGCCTGGGTCCCGGCAATGGGGCAGCATGTGCTGCTTGGTCTGGCGCCACTCTTTCCCGGGGAGCCCCAAGGAGGTGACTCCCCAGCCCCTGCCGAGGCCAGGGAGCCTTTCGCATGACTTTGCAAGCTCTGGGGACGCGGGAGAGAGTGCCAGCTGCTGACTGTGGTGACGATCTCGCGGCTCTGGTCTCGGACACGAGGAGCTGCTCCTCTGCAGGAGCACACGTGCCCTGGCCAGCTGATGGCTCTGTCCCTCTGCAGCTGGAGGACACTGTGCTTGCCTGATGGTGGAGGACTGAAGCTCGGGAGCCGCGTGAAGAATGAATCCCAGTGAATCCACTCGTGGGAGAGGCAAACCCGCCGTAGCCCGCATCCCGCATCCTGCAGCGTTAGGAGTCAGACAGGCCTGGGTCGGACCCTCCCGCTGCCGCTGCACCGTGGCCCCAGCAGCCTCGGTCTCCTCATCCGGCAAGTTACCCGTGCTTGCGGGTCCTTGTGAGAAGCAAGGGTGGGGAAGCGAGGAAGTGTTGGAGACCTTCACAGCCAGCTGTGCCAGGACGGCAGTGAGCTCCCGGACACCAACGGGAGGACCAACGACCAAGCCCCTGGAAACACGGGACCAAGGTCATGGGCAGACATTCCCAGGAAAAAACAAAGACAGGTGGAAAGATCCTCGAGCTCCACGAATCATCGGGGAAATTCAAACCGACCACAGTGAAAGTTTTCTTCCTGAGTGACCGAGAAAATATTTCAAATATTGATACCCTGGCGGGCCGGGAAGTCTAAGGACGGGGCATCCTCCGGCCCATGTGGAGGAAGGACGGGGCTGGGCTTTCTGGAGGCAGTGTGGGAGATTCATTCAAAGTGAAGTTCGGGTGCCCCGTGCACAGCGATTTCACTGCTGGAGATCTACCTGATAAGACGTTTTCCGTGTGCACGAGGGTCTCCCTGCAGCCTTCTTCCCATTGGTGAGAAGCTGACAGCAGCCTGGACACTGCTGACAGGGGGACAGTTCAACACAGGCCCGACTGGATGAGGCAAGTGGGCACCGAGGGTTCAGAATTTTGGGGTCGCTTCCGCTCCTCTGGAAGCTGGGTCCCCACTGTTTGCTCCGAGACTCTGCGCTGGCTTGCACTCCCCGGGTCCTGGCACGGCCCTGAGAACCCGTGCTCGCTCGTATTTTGTGTCCCAGGCACTTCGCTAGCCCCACCGGGTCCGGCCCGGGAGAAGTCCACAGTGAAAACCACAGTGTGCGAGGCCCGGCAGCAGTCAAAAGGCAGGGTGCAGGACAAATCTGTACTACCCAATTTGTTTTCAAACACAAAACAAAACTCTGTCTTTCCGTCACGCGGAAGGGCGTGTAGAAATGTACAGAAGTCTGGAAGGACATGAAAGAGCCAATGACCGGCTCTCTGGGGGAGAGCCCTATGGCCAAGGGGCTTTATCTTGAGCTGCACTGCCTGCGTTTTTAGGGGTGAATGCGTGTCCCTCGTACTCGCAGAGTGAAAGTCTATTTGAAAAGGCAGCGTGTGGAGGTGCTGGCGTGCAGTGTGGACTGAGTGGGAGCCATGGTTATGGCTGGAGCAGGCGGCGCAGGGGCCACACCGCCCCGCGGGAAGGCTCCTGTGCACGGGGGTTGTGGGCGGAGCCTCATGAAGCTGCAGGATGGGGGAACCAAAGCCACTGATGCCCTCCTCCCTTGGCCACCGCCTGCAGGGCCTCAGCGGGAACCAGACAGGGCCAGCCTAGCCCAGCCCCACTCACCAGCTGGGTGCACTTGTCGGTGCAGTAGCCTGTGAGGACGAAGGCCGTCTCCTGCGGGGGGATGGCCATCACGGGCGTGTACACCAGGCCCAGCTCCATGATGCCTGCGTCAAAGCGACGCAGCGTGGCTGTGTAGTACAGGCGGATGCCCGAGGAGTCGCGGCGGCCTGGGGAAGGTGGGACGGAGGTGAGTGGCGGCCCTCTCGGCTGAGCACCAGCCCCTCAACCGCCCGCCCCGCTCAGACTGACCCCCAGCCACCCTCAGCCAGGAGGCGGTGCCCATCACCCCACACCTGCTCCCACCTGCAGTGTGTGCTGAGAGCTTTTGTCCCCGCACCTGTTCACGCCAGGCAGGTGCAGTGCAAGGATCAGTTACTGCACACCGTGAAAGACCCCCACGGAAAGAAAGAGCCGCTGTTTCTAGGAAAACTGAGTTGCCTGCTGGGGAAGATTTGATAAAGGCAGGTAACTAAAACCTGCTGTGGAATCAGGTGGGGGCGAGATGCCCGCGGTAGACCTGGGAAGCTGTAGACGCCGCGATGGCTTTGTAAGCGCTCCTGTGTTCTTCCTCCGCGGTCAAAGTGGTCCAAGCTGAAAACCAGCTGCAGGACAGCCTGTGGTCCCGCTTGGTCAACACTGTGCTGTGTGCTCTCAGCCAGGTCACTGTCCCTTTCTGGGCCTCTCTGGGCTCAAAGTCAAGGGCCTCTTCCATAGGAGACTTCAGTGCTCCTGCCTCTCACGGTCCAGCCACACCTGCTGGTTCTTCTGGCGGTTGGCTGATTGGAGAGGCCCGAAGCTCCCTGGGCAGGCCTCCCAGAGGCCACTCAAAGCTGATGGTCACAGTTTGGGGGATGCTGGCACCCACAGGCAGAGCCGCACCACCGTGTGACCTTCAGGAGCCCCACCTGCCCTCCTTCCTGGAATCAGTCAGTGACGAGGCCCTGAGCACTTCAGGGCAGAGCACCTGGCTGCCTCACAGGAGAGGCGAGGGGGCTGGACACAGCTTGACCCCTGGGGACGTGCAGTCGAGCTGGAGACGGATGGAGAGCCTGTGTAACTGAAGACTCGTCCTCTCCAACTTACAGACGAGGAACCAGGCCTGAGCGGGAGACCCTGGCCAAGGTCGTGGGTCTGGGGAGCCCAGGGCATCGTTAGGGGTCTCCCTGCTCCTCTACTCCCGGGTGGAGCCAAGAGTGCCCCAGCCTATCCCTCCCTCCCTCCCTCCCTACTCTGTGCTCCCCCTGCGCCGTCCAAACCCAGCTCTGCGTCTCTGGGCCGATTACATCAGAGGATAGTAATAAAAAGGGACATGCAATTGGTTAAAATCTAGATGGTGATTAAATAATGAAATAATTGTGGAATTTTGATATTTATAGAAAAGCGGTCCATCTCCAGATTTGTGAAGTGACAGGAGCGTCCTTACATTTGGCAAAAGATCCATAAGTACGACCAGGTCATCAGGAAGAGACAGACTTCCCTGACGCTTAAGGAGTTTTCAAAAATCCATTTGCTTTCAGGTTTTAAATGAGCAATAAATCCCGTATCATGCTAAGGCCCCAGCTGACTTATGCCTTCCTCTGTGCACGCTGTAGATAATGCCAACGGTGGCAGAAAGTATTAGTTATGCCGGCAGGAGGAAGTCGCCGGCAGCCCACGTTGGGTTGGCAGCGTTACGTGCGTGAGCTTTCCCAGCCTCGGAACAGCTGCGGGAGGTGAGCCAACACAGCAGGGGGCATGGTCACCCACCTAGGGTCACCCAGCGAGGGAGGGATGGGGTGGCACCCAGCCTGGAGCTGATGTTCTTACTTCAGGCTCTTTCTGCCCCTCACTTACACAAAACTGTGTCTTTTTTTTTTTTTTTTTTTAGAGAGTGAGAAGAAACAGGCTATGTGGCTATGTATGGTGGAAGATGCTGGTGCAATAGACAGAGGGAAATATTTTCAGTTTCTGATACCATATCAACTGGCATTGCCATCCTAAAGACCAACTCTGGTTGTCCACCTTCAGGCACAGGGTGATCCAGCAGCCCCCACTATCTGCCCCCAGCTAGCTTTCCCATCCCCTACACTGCAGCCAGTCTGGACCACCTGTGTTCCCGGGACACGCTCTCCATTTACCACCTCCTTGTCTCCGCACAGACTGTTCCCTCGATCTGGAATTTGGCACCTGGCAGCTTACGCTGAAAATTCTCGTCCTCCCAGGCCCAGGGCCAAGGCTGCCATGAAGCCACCCAGGCACAGGGACTCCCCTTTATCCCCTCCTGCACGTTGCTTGTGTCTCCCTCCTGCCCTGGCTCCTTCCCGCCTGTGTGTGTGTGGATGTGTGTGTGAGTGCGGGTGCGTACCCAAGCCCGTGACTTCTCTCCCTCCCAGCGGTCCGCGGAGGGCGTGGGTGTGCCGTGCACATCTAGAGGTCTCCCTCGGCACCTGGAGCAACGTCACTCACAGTGTCCCTCAACACGCACTGAGGAGCGAAGACCCTGGGCCTGCATTTCTTAGGCCATCCTTACCGTGCGGGGAAAACAGGAGGCTCAAACACACGCCCCAGAGGCCTTTCCAGGCGGCACGCTGTGCCGCTGGGGGGGTTGGTTAGAGAGGCCCAGGAGCCCACCCTGACACGAAACCCGTGAGTGGGAAAGCCCGTCAGGCTCACACTCACAGCAGGCATGTGCTCTGGTGTCAAGTGCTCGGAGGCGCGGGAGGGAAGCTCACAGCCAGAAACGCCGCAGCCAAGCCAGGGCTCTTCCCTTCCCCTGCCCAGTCCTGGGGCAGTGCACGCCAACGGTCAGGCCACCAGGGTGGGTTCTGGGCAGGGACCACGCTGGCTCCATAATAGCCTGCATCCTGCCGTGCTGCCGTCCTGCCAGGTGCCCTGTCCCGCCCGGCCTGCTCTGGGGAGGGCAGCATCATCACACACATGGGTGCTGGCGGGTTACCCCGTCCAGGAGAGGGGTCTACTGGTCTGAGCAGCCTCAGAGAAGTCACTTCCAGGGCAAACGCGCATGGGACCCTGCTCGGGCCTGAGGCCCCCTTGCCCTGAACCACTTGTCCACACGCCCTGACGCCATCCTTCTGCTCTGGCTGGTGACACAAAGTGAGGATAGAGCACAAGGAGCGGGGGGCGTTTACAGACGGGTCCACTGTCTAGGAGATTCTTCACGCTGTGGAGTCAGACAAGCCTTGCCTGGGTCTTGGGTGGGCTCAGCCATTGCAGGGCTGTGAGACCGAGGCCCTGGAGACACCCAGGCCCAGACCCCTGGCTCCTCCTGCTCCCCTCACGGCCCCTCACAGTCCCTCCACCACTGGGCCTTCACTTCGTCATCTGCCACATGGGCATGCCAGCCGCCTCCGCCTGCCTTTCCTGGGGGGCTCCTGGGACAGCACAGTGGTGGCGGCGGTGGGGGTTCACGCGGAAGCCGTGTGAAGGTGCCGAGCCCCACCATCTGGGGGTGCAGCGACAAGCCAGCCCAGGGTGCCCCCGCCGTCACAGAAAAGCAGAACGAAGGAGACATGAGAGGGACCTGTGCCGCGGGGTTGTGGAACAAGGCGGGAGACTCTGGGGAGTGGGGCCCCGTGCGGAACAGACGCCCCAGTTATCTTCCCGACTCGACGTGGCCGAGTGTAAGGGCTTCCGAGGGGAGGACAGAGGCCGGGCAGAGACCCCTGGGATCCGCCTACCTTCTATCTTCAGTGGGTTGTGGTAGTGAACTTCCAGGCGGAGGAATCTGGAGGACCCGGCACCCCCGAAAGCAAGCCCAGCTTCCTCTGGGTAGTAAAAGGCCTGCGGGGTTCGGGGGAAGGAAGGGGCAGGCATCGGCACCACAACCCAGGCAGACAGACTGGTGCGTCCCCAGGGGCGCCCCAGACGGGAGTCGGAGAAAAGACCCCGCCGACTGTGGGGCCTGAGTTGCAAGGGGTGGTGCTGGCAAGGGCAGCTGGATCAAAATGATGCTCTCCCACTGACGGGCAGCTCATCACCAATCCACACGGATGTCCCTATTAGACTTTGGATCAGGGAGTGGGGGGAGCTGGTGTCCCCTAGGGGAGCCCACTGCCCAAGCCCCTGGCACAGCCCCCCTGGCCCTCCTCTGGATGGGTGGAGGAAGCCGATGAAAAGCCCCGGATGCAGCCCACGGAGGCCGCCCAGTGCCCACCCCCAGGCCGCCCAGTGCCCAAACCCACGTCCAGCAGGGAAGGGAGGTCAATAGCCATGAGGTCCCTGAGCTCGTGGGGCTTCTTCATTTTTATGGAAAAGTGACAAAGGCCGGACGAAACCCTCGTGGATCAGAAGAGGTGGCAGGCAGGTGACACCCAGGTGTGGGGTTACTTGGGGCTCAGCCCCACAAGCATCTCCCCGGAGCCCCCTGCTGGGGCCTCTCAACCAGAGAAGTGGGGGACACAGAGGAATGGGCCCAGCCTCCGGGAGAGGCCCGGGAGAGGCGGGCGGGACTCACCTTGGCGCCCAGGGCCCAGGCGGCCAGCACGTGGCGGCAGTAGTTGAGGCGGCTGGGCTTCATCTTGGAGTCGCAGGGTCCGTTGAACTGGGGGAAGCTCTCGAACTCGGCAGCGCACTGGAAGACCTCCATGTGGTGCACCAGGGCCTCGTTGCCCTCGGTGACGATGGGCTCATACTGCGGGTGGCAGCACCAGTGAGCCTGGGGCAGTGGACACCCGCCCGCCGGCCCAATCATGCCCCCCGGGGGCTCTGGCCCAGCAGCTCCCCTCCGTGGGCCTCTGCTCACCCATTCTGCGGGGTCATTTCCAGGCGTGCTCCTGGGGCTCAGGGCTCCAAGGGTGGAGCCACCAACCCGGAACCCGACAGAGTGTGCCTGAAGCCCATGACGACCTCCAGGGCAAAGGAAAGGGGGACCCAGGCAAGTCATTCCCTGATAAGGTGAGGACAGGAAGGCAGCTGTCCTCGTGCGGACGTGGCAGTGGATGGACCAGGAGATGGAGGCTGCCTAAGGCTGAACCTGAGCTGGGGGACCACGCATAGCTGTGAGTCAGTCTGGCCACTTCCTGCTGTGTGACTTTGGGCACTCACACAACCTCTCTGGGCTGCACGTCCTCTACCGGAAACAGAGATGAGGATACTTAGCACTGTGTGCAGACTGTTGTGGAGCTGGAGTGGGCACTCCACCTTGCCTTCCCCCAGGGCCAGGCCAATAGTGAACATTCAACAGCTATGTTGTTACTGTTGAGCTCCAATGAGTGTTTAGAGCAACTGAGTTCTGAGTTGAGCTGCTTTTTCATGAAGGGGAAAGTGGCCAGACAGACAGCCCTTCCAGGCCAGGGGAACATACAGAAATCAAGACATCAGTTGCCTTCGTCCCAGGCTGGGAAGCTGGGGCACGGAGCCCCCGGGAGGGTGAGGAGCGAGCCGGGCGAGGGGTCAGAGCGTGTGTGTGGCTGCAGGAAGTTCAGGCTGAGCCCAGGGTTCTGGCTCAACCGGGACCCTGGGACCCCGAACGGCTCTGCGGATGGGGCAGCTCTCCACAGGCCTCGGGGGCCCCAGGTGGAAAGCAGAGCTGGAGGAGGGCCGGGCTGGACTCCCACGTACCATGACGATATGGTGCCGGGGGAAGCCGTCGGGAAGCTCAGTAATGTAGCACCAATAGGTGGTCTCCTGGCCAGGGACCAGGACGTCGGGGGCGCGGACCTCCATGGTGCGCATGTCCGCGGGCAGGGCGGGGACGGAGACGTTGGGCTTCAGCAGCTGCACCCTCTGCAGCCCCGTGTGCAGGGCCGAGGTGTTGATGGCCTCCAGCGACCAGAACGGCTCCTCCAGGACCCCGTACACCAAGTGGACGGTGCCGTCCTGCAGCGGAGACAGGGCCGGGTCTCTCACCCACTCAGACCCCCTTGACAACCGGGGAGGCTGCCAGGTCCCCACCCACCTAGCCCGGCAGCTGACACGCTGTTCCTCATCTCTGTGGAGGAAGGGATCTTGAGGCTCCCCGTGGACCCAAGCTGCTGTTTGCACTGGGCATCAAATGCATTTCTTTCTAAATACGTCCCATCGCCATTCACTTAGCATCCACTCAACTCCTGAGTGCTGGGCTCCACTCTGAGCCAGGGCCGGCTGGCCCACCTGTGACACTTGTTCCCCCCACCACCCCCAGGGGCACTGGGGACAAGGTGTAGGTCATCTCCTCTGCTGCAGTCAACAGCCCAGCCTGAGGAGTCAACCCTCCTATGAAGTGAAAAAAAAATCAAACTGAGGTTTCTCGACAGTTGTACGACCTGGCAGAGCTGTGCTGTCCGACACGGCCGCCACCAGCCCCGTGGGTGTTGGACAACGCAGACCTGGAAAGCTCTGTCAGTGCCGAGCTGGAGGTCACAGACAGACTCAGGGGGGCCAGGGGGCTGGAGTTGGCTTTCCCAGGCGCGGCCGCGAATGGAAACCTGCATCCACGTTTAGGATGCGGCTCTGTGAATGCCTTACATGGTCTCCGGGCCCCGGCGGCCATCCCTGTGTGTTCATATTTGTGGTGGGCAGCTAACTTGCTCTCTGAGTTTCTGGCCACATAAACCTGGAAGCCCGTGAGCTGTCCTCCGCAGAGGGCATCTCAGGGCTCCAGAGGGGAGCCTCCCCTACGCCCTGCCCTGGCCTCGTCCTTAGGGAAGGTGGGACGCAGAGGACCTGCTGGAAGGACACCTCTCCCAGTACCAGCTGTGCCCCCACTGTGCCATGAGCCCCTGGACAAGTCCTTCCCCTCTCGGGCCTGGTTCCCCCTGCAGCTCCCCACCAGCCACGTTGCTGCCGTGCCGGAAAGATTACGCCAGAGGACTGATGTCGGTTGAAGCGGCTAGGAAGCTAGGAGGACTTTGTCCTTGAGCTCAGGGCGGGTTGTTTCTCCCTCTCTGGAGGGCTTGGAGCCGCATGGTTTGGATCTGTGGTGGCCGTGAACTCCTAGACAGAGCCGGTCGGGCCTTACAGATCATCCAGCTCCCTTCTTCACTTTATAGACGGGTAAACTGAGGACCCAAGGAGGAAGGGATCTGCCCAGAGCCTCACAGGAAGTTGGCAACAGGGCCAGGCTGGGGATCCAGGGCTCCTGGGCTCTTTCCAGAATCCCACCTGAAGATGTACCAGGAGGGGAGCCAACACCCCTCCAATCCAATCCGAGAGGCTTCAGGGCAGGCCCCGCATCTAGAAACCTGTCGGCTCTGTGCCAACCAGGAGCACTTCCTGGAGGGAGCAGAGGCTGACAGCAGAGCTGGCCTCTCCCAGGCTGCCATGTCCTCGCCTGGCTGCCTTTGGGATCCCCCCTCGGGGACACAGCCCCAGGAGGAGTGAGTGGTCCACGCCTCCCACGATCTTCTGGGTACGTGGGGTACCACCCACCTCGATGAGGTAATCCTTGGGGTCACAGGTGCCAAAGGGCCTCTTGAAAAGGAGGGACAGGCCTTCTGGGGTCCTCTGTGCCCGCAGCAGCTGGTAATCCTGCTGGGCATCCAGGTGGATCCACCCCTTCTGGTCACTCCAGGCGTCCTGCAGAGGCAAGCAGGGGCTCTGAGCACAGGGCCGGGCCGTGGGGCCGGAGCTCACGGTCGGCTGTCTACAATGCAGCTCGTGCCCCACGCCCGGCGGAGCTGCTGGGCCTCACTCCCTGCAGATCCCAGGAGTTCCACCCAGGGCTGGGGGTTCACTCCCACTTTCTGTGTCTGCCTGGAGATGCGGGGGACTGAGTCGAGCTCCACTCACGCCATCTGCGGCCTTGAACCAGGCTCTCCAGCCGGGACACACAGGGGCTGGTTGGCTGCGCAGATGCCCAGACCTCGGGGTGGGAGCCAGGGGTCTGTACTGCTGAGAAGGTGCTGTGATTGGGAAAGGGGCCTGAGACAAATGCTGCCCCTTTGGTCTGTGGAGAGGGGGTCATGACCACCCACAAAACCTTAGAGAGGGGAGACACGGGGCCACTGCTGGTAGCAGGGGTGCCTGGCGAGCGAGAAGCCAGGTGCCCCCCTGCACTTGCACACCCCTGAGAGTGAGCACGGCCTTGAACACCGCACCCTGGGCATCCTGCTCGCCTCCTCCTAGTCCCAGCCTTGCTTGGAGAGGGTAAACTGAGGCCCAGGGAGGAAACGGACCTGCTGCATTTTCCCAGGACGTTAGTAGACGGCAGACATGGCCTGACCCCTGACCTCCCCTCCCCCAGCTGCTTTCCCAGCTGGCTCTGAGGCTCAGCAACCCTGGGGGCTCCAGGCCATTACAGGGGAAGGAGTCCTCCCGGGGCTCCACCGCAAACAGGCCTCTGATCCACTCAAGACACCACGCCTCCTTGGCCTTGGGTTTTTTTTTCTTAACCCTGCATCCAGGGCTAAAGCATGTTTTCTTAATTTCCTTAAGAAAAAAGAAAGCTGCAAAAGATTTCGCAAAGTTTTCCCTGGAGAAAGATACCACAATGAGCTCCTGCTGAGGGACGCTGCGATCTGCAGAAGGACTAATTTTAAACAGTGGCAGAAAGTCAGCTTGTGATCCTTGGGCTGGAAATCGAGAATGTATTTGTTGAACACATTGCTAAGGGGGGAAAAACAAGTCTGACATTTGTTTGCATAGGAATTGGTTGCGCAGATTAATCTCGCAGCAGCCCGCGGGAGGGTGAGGCCGACCCGGCTCTCCTGGCAGCCGGGGAAGCTGCCCCGATAGGAGCTGGTCCTCCTGATTCGGGAGCTTGCCTGCTCCCCCGGAACGGCTTACCGCTGGGGCTACCCTGGGTCTTTCTTGGCCATGACCCCATAAGCCACTGATCATCCTTGTGTGGGGGAGGCAGGGCAACCAGGAGGCCGAGGTGGGCCCCAATCGGGCAGCTGCACCGGATCCTAGTGGGTGGCCCCAAGCCAAAGGCTCCAGCTCGCCCAGCCTCTGGCCTCACCTGTGCAATGGGCACAGGGCGTGCCTGCAGCTGCCGTGGGGATGGGATGGAGCACAGGCGGGTTCCAGAAGGATCAGTCATTGTCAGCTCGTGTGAATTCACACAACCCAAAAAGGGGCAGCGGGGTTATTGTCCCCACTCTTGAGAGGAGGATGCCGAGGCCGGGAGCGTGGAGTAGCTGCAGGGGTCCGACTCTCCCCTCCTGACTTCCAGCCCAGAGCTCCTGCTGGGCTCCCTGCTTCCCTGGAGTGAAAGCCCCTCCACTCACAGATCAGGAAGGTGCCTCCTGACTTCAAACAATCGTTTCCAGCTCCTGTGTCTGATTTTGTGGAGAGAGTTGGGTTTCGTCTGTCCCCCGAGAGGCCCTGGTGGCCAGGCTCGTCTGGGGAGGATGGCGGGAGGCGGCTCAGGGTATGGCAGCTGGGCTCCCTGGGACCCTCCCTTCAGCATGTCGAGGGCCCCAAGCCTCTCTAGTTTGAAGGGAAACTTCCTTTTCTCCACCCTTTATGGCAGGAACGGGGGTATGCTCTGAAAGCAGGCGTCAAGAGCACACCCTTAGTGTCCCGCTCAGCTCCGTGGGTGTGTTCCACACCTGGTGGGAGGGCACTCGGCACCTGCTCGGGCCCCCACATGTGCAAGCACTAGGTCTGTGTGTGCTGCCTCCTGGGCAGCGGGTGCACACGCCAAGTGCTCGTTTGGCCACGTACAACCAGGAGGCCCGCTTGGGAGGGTGTGGTGCACTGTTTGTGAGAGTGGGGACGCGGGGTCTGCCTCATGAGGGTGGGGCGGGTGGGGTAGTGTGCGTCTATGGGATGCACGGGTCCTGTGGTCACGCTCCTCGGGCACGCTGGGTTATGTTCTTTGGAATGTGCAATCGAGGGCCATGGAAGACACCTCTTTCCCATTTTGTCCATAAATTGGCATCCCTGAGATGCCAAGCTTGGGATACAAGCTAAGATCAGAGCAAATGCAGAGAGGCAAGAGAAAAACTTCCTTTGCTGGGTCAAGGAGGGCCAGTGTAGGATGAAGGCTGGCTGAGGGCCGGGTCAGGGCCAGGTCAGCAGCACTGGGGTCGAGGAAAGACTTACCCCAAAATAGGCACTGTCCCCATCAGTCCAGAGCACGACCAGGTCAGCGTTCTCCAACTCACCACGGTCCGACATCCCAAACAGGACCCCAGCCTTGAGCTCCCGCACCAGGAGCTGGAAGTGGATGGTCTCCTGCACGTAGCTGACATTCCAGGAGAGCTCCAGGGTCCCCTCGGGGTCCAGGGGGATGCGGTAAGGAAAGGGGCTCTCCGGGGGTTCCGAGCCCTGCAGCGCGGCCACCAGGATGACCAGGAAGATGGCCACCGCTGTGCCGTACATGGAGGCCGCCTCGCGCACGCTGGGGCTGGGGACCTTCATGGCTGGGTGCGCTTGGCCGCCCCACCTGGCCATTTATGTCCGGGCCCTCTAGGGGGTGGGTCCAGGCTGCCCTGGTAATCACATTTGTCTGGTGGGGAATTCAATTGTCCTGCTGACCCTCCCACCAGCCCCTGCCCCAGGCCAAACACTTTGCCTCCATCCTCTGCTAATTGGCGCTAATGACACATGGACATCATCAGTGGGAATTGGAGCAGACTGGCTGATTCCGTCCCTCTGCGTCGTCTCGGAAGAGCTGTCCGGAGAGCAGCTCCTCCTCCTCGCGGCCAGAAGCCCTTTCAGATGCCCTCGGCTGGGCACTGGGCTGACCACCAGCAGGCTGTCTGTCCTGTCCCGCACAGCTGATATGTGGGCTCCGTGCCGCCCCATCCGTGGATGGGCAGACTGAGGCCCCGAGGTTATCTCTAAGGTGACCAGTGGGGAATGAGACCTCGCTGCAGTGGGCCTGGCCCGGGGAGCCGTTTCCACAATGCTGGAGGGCGGACCAACTTCAAACCAAGAATAAAAGACGATCCCCAAATAGTCCTGTGTTTAGACACTCTCTCCTCAGCCTGCTGTTCCCACTTTTGTCTCCTCTATTTCCCCACGGGCTCCAGCTGGCGCCACGGCTGCTCCAGAAGGAGTGGGTGCTCTGCGGGGGGCAGGGCCAATGGCACTGGGTGCTCTGCTGGGGGGGCAGGCTGCAGGGGGTGTTTCTGGGGGCCTGGACTTCGGGGGGCGTTTCTGGGGAGCAGACTCCGCGATGCCTTGCTCCGGGCAGACCGCAGGGCACACTGCTGGGGGACAGACTTTGCGGAAAGTGGTGTGAGCGACAGGCCTGCTTTTCTGTCTCCAAACCTAACAACGTCCTCCAGGCTAGAGCAGACCTAGCCTGCATCTGCATACTCCCATGGCAGCCGGCCTGTTGCACAGTTTCTCCACACCTGCCACGAGGCCTTTGCACAGACCCGTTGGGATTCACAGCCCTGAGAGCCTCGTGCATCAGTCTCACTGCACCCCGGCTCACTGCCGTCCTTCTCTGTGCAGAGTGGACTCAACTCATGGTCCCACCTCCAGGAAGTTCTCCCTGATTGCTCTCTCCACTCTGAGCTTGGCTCCCTACCCCTCACGCACCTGACTTCCTTCCTTCCTACCTTCTTCCTCCTCCCATTCCTGCTTTCTTTGGAGAAACCAACAACCCAACCATAGGAGCACACTGATGTCGCTAGCTGGAGCCTGACTTCAAGTCCTCGAGGATCTGTATAGGCCAGCCCTGAGCAGGCCACGCTGGGCTCTGGTTTTTCTCTGAGCATCATTCCTTAGGAAGAAATGACCGTCTCTGCATGAAGATCAAGTTTGCAGAAAGTTCCAGGCCTCCCCAGGCCCGCGAGGGAGGTTCTTTCTGCCTCACTGCGGCCATGCCGTCCTGCAAAGCTAGACTGGGCAGCAGAAAGAAAGACGCAACAGAAGGCCAGGGGACCCTCCTCCTCGGCTGCACGCAGAGCGGAGCCCTCACCCCGACCCGCAGGCCCAGGCGGGCGAGAGCCCAGTGCAGAAACCACTGGGGTATGGGGCGTGCCACTCTGCCGGAACTGACACCAAAGTTGCTGTTCTCGGCGGGGCGCAGCTGTCTGCCCCGTCCCGCGCTGGGTCCCCTTTCCCAGACGGGCGGTACAGAGCGGGGGCGAGATAAGGGGTGAATGAACTAATGAACGAGGGGGTGACGCCACAGGCACCCTCCTGGACCTAAGGAAAGTTGATGGGCCGCAGAAGCAGGCCCTGTGGGGCCAGGAGGTCACAGCCACCAAGGCCGGAGAGAACTGGGAGCCCAGGGAGGTCCTGCGGCCCACACCTCCTGGAGCACAGGGGGCACTTGGGGGAAGCTGAGAGGACCGTGTTCCTGTGGTTCCGGCCACCGGGATGTCAGGCTTCAGCATCCATCCCAAGGCCCCTTAGGCAAGCCTGCCTTGCAGGATGACAGTGAGCACAGGCCAGGGACCATGTGAGACCAGGTTCTGAAGACCCCACCCCAGGGGGCACCGTCCACATCCTCCAAATTCTTTCCCACGCCCCTCATTTGTGCCACGATAGCCGGCATCTGGCATTCGAGACCATGACATACCATGGACATTCACCCCCAGGGTCAGGGAGGGGCCACAGCGAGGGGCGAGATGACTCCTTAGGCGGGCACCCGTTTTCCCCGTGTATACGATGAGAAAAGTTAGCAGATTCAAAGTGGGGGTGACGGACTCCAGGGCACGTCCAGCTTTGGGAAAGCCCCCAGCCATCCAGGCAGCTCCGCTGGGAGAGGGGAAGAACGAGCAGTGGGTGCCCCTCTGGGCAGGGGAGACCCCAAGGCCCTCATCGGGCAGAGCCAGGGTCAGAGTCTGTGTTTGAACCCCGCCCCTGCTGAGCCCGGCTGGGCATCCTTGTAGAAGCACTTTGCCCCCAGACCCCCGCCCCATCTGGAGATTGACGAGTTGGGTGACAACAGGAATTTATCCCTCTGGCTCCCTTCAATCCAGCGGTTCTGGGGAGTGAGAGGAGGTGAGGCCTGGGAGCCAGGGCCCAGGATCGGGGTCCGGAGCCCCAGGACAGAGCGTCAGCCCTGACCGTGGCATCGGGCGGCTCAGGGCACCTCCCGCCTCCGTTCCTCTCTGGATGCGGTAGGATCCGCAGTCTCTGGAAGTGCCCGGGGGGAAGGCCTGCACGGCTCTTCGTAAACAGCAGAGTGCATATACACGTGTTTATTTTTAACAGGCTTCAAAAGGCATCCTCTTTCTCCAGCTCAGAACTGGGCTGGAACGCCGGCCTTCCTATCACGTTTGACGAAACTGATTCGGCTGATTTCAGAAATACTAATTACCGAGAACTAGTAATTAAAAGAAATAGGAAGTATGTTCACACCCTGCCCTTCACCTGCTTTGTTTTGTCACCCCTGCCAGCCTTGGGGGGGCAGGACTGGGACCATCCTCAGTCTCAGAGAGGCAGTTAGGCAGCGCGCTGGAGGTGCTGGAGGTCAAGGCCCCTAAAGTGGGCTCTTAGCCGGGGTGGGGGGGGCGGGGGGTGGGCGCCTGTGCTTGGAGGGAGCCAAGGTCAGGGAAATTCCACTGGAGTCAGGAGGAAGGGCCGGATGCTCCGATGAGAAATGCAACCAGGGAGAAAAGCTGGGGAGGCTCGGGCTGGGGGCGGGAGGGAGCCCGTCCAATCAGACGGCCTCAGCCGCGATGTGCCGCTCCTTGCATTAATGGATTTTTAAAAACAGGCAATCTGAGCCTGTGGTGAGGAAGCGGTGCTCGCTGTCCCTGCCCTGGCCAGGTCGGGGGAGACACCTGGCTGCTCCGGCGCCTTCTGGACACCACGGGTGCTGGGTTGGCCAGCCCTGGGAGGGGGAGGGGGGCGCTCGGCCCCTCTGCTCCACCCCCTGCCACCTGGTTCTGCTCTGATGTTTCCAGTGCCATTTGCCCTCCCAAGGTGGGAGGGGGCTGAGGGTGGCACCCGGATGTCCCTGCCACCCTGTCAGGAAATAACCACTGCTGGCTGCTCAACGCCTGGCTCTCCTCCAAGGCGCTTCGACGGCTGACCTCATTTGGAACCAATTTCGGCGTTTTAATAAGCCCTTTGCTGTTCTGCATCTCTCTGACACTGTCATCCGCGCTCGCCGTAATCCCCCATCGCCTCTGCCACGTGAGGCCGGCTCCGGCTGGCTCCCCAACGCCCGCAATGGAGCAAGTGGGGGCACTGAAGCTGGACTGGGGACCTGAGCCAGACAGGCCAGGCTGCTACCCGGGGAACACGGGGCGGCTGCAGCCAGTGCCCCTCGGCCTAGGGAGATGCTCGAGGCAGGAAAAATCCAGCAATCTGGCTGGTGGAATCACGGAAACCAGGCTGAGGAGGGCTGACTAAGGGCTGCTGGGAGACGGAGAGCCACCCCAGGATGACGCATCTCCCTGGGGAGCTCGGGGCAGCTCCTTCCCGTCCCTCTGTCGTCCTGAGCAGGGTCGGCTGTAATGTGAGGTTTAAGAAGCACGCCCTCACCAGTAACCCCCTCACAGCGGGTTCTCCCCTGAGGATGAGGCCTCGCCCACTCTCCCGTGTCTGCTCATAAACACAAGTGGTCCCGAGACTAGGGACACACACTCAAGGCTTGAGATGCCTGGGGCCCAGGAGCCAAGTGGGGCAGCCACAGCATGAGGGCCAGGGGCACACAGCCGCCCAGAATACCCCAGGGCCATCTCAGCTCCTCCCCCTGCTGACTCCCTTCCTGGTACTGGGTACCTGGCAGCCTGATCCTTCGGACTTGCCCCCGCCTCCGTAAGCCTCAGCCAAGGAAAGGTGGCTCTGGCCCCAAGGTCATAGTGGCCCCCGGCCCACCCCTACCCACTATGCCCACTTTGGGGCTGGGCAGATCTGGAGATCAGATCAGAGAGACACTGCAGGCCATGCCTGGCAGGCTCTGTGCAGCCCCCACCGGCCTCAGCACCAACGGCATCTGAAGCCTCGACTGGGGCGCAGGCTGTGCAGAGGGTACGGGGAGCACGGCCGGGGGAGCCTGTCCCTGGACGTTTAGATCATCGTCACTGTCAGGGACGTGGTTCCTGCCCCCGTGGGGGTGACAGAGGTGGAAAGAGGCAGGGGCCCACCCCCTCACCTCTCGGTGCCTGGTTTCCTCATCTTGCGGGGGGAGAGTGGTGGCTGCACCGTCGCGGGCGGGCTGGGCCGTGGGCACAGCACCTGCGCTCAGTCGGGGCTCGAGTGCCACTCTGTTCTTATTATCACAGTGCAAACAGGAGCGAAATATGTGACACAGAGAGCATAAGGCCTGGAATCTCGTGCTCAAAAAGTGACCACTACGAACAGCTCGGTGCATAATCTTTAGGATTTCTTTTTACCATTTAGAAAATTTTTCTAAATTTTGTTCACTACTTAACATTTATTTGTCTATTACATAACACAAAATTGAGCATCTTAACCATTTTCCAGGGCACAGTTCAGCGGCGTGAAGCACATTCTCATTGTGGTGCAACCACCCCACCATCCAGCTCCAGGACTTTCTCATCTTCCCAGACTGAAGCTCTGTCCCCATGAAACCCTGATCCCCGGCCCCTCCCACAGCCCCGGCACCACCATCCTATTTCCTATCTCTCTGGTCTGACTCCTCTAGGGCCTTCGCATGAGTGGGGTCACTTTGTCCTTCTGTCTGGCTTATTTCACTTCGCATCATGTCCTCCAGCTTCATCCGTGTGGTTGTGTGCGTCAGGATTTCCCTCCTTTTTAAGGCTGAATAATATTCCACTGTGTGGATGGACCGCATCTTGTTTACCCATCACCCACTGACGGACATTTGGCTCTTGTGAATATGCTACTATGAACGTCGACGTACAAATGTCTGTTCAAGTCTCTGTTTTCAGCTCTTTTCGGTCTATACCCAGGAGAGGAATCGCTGGATCACAGGGCAATCGTGTTTAATTTCTTGAGGAACCATCACTATTTTCTTAAATGGCCTCCTCTCAGCTATTTTCCCACCAGCCTGTCCACTTCCATTTTGGACACGTCGACTGCCAGCACACCCAGCGCTGCCATGTTCCTTTGGATGACCCTCAGTTTTCCGTTGTATGACTTGTTCTAATTTACTTAACCAGCTCTCTGTTGGTAAATACTTGGGTTGTTGGCTTTTTAATTTAAACTAGTGGTAGCGGTGGGGCAACGAATGCTCATGGACGTATATACATGCCCACGCATGTACACACCCTCGCACACCCGTGCCTGTGGTCCCTTAGGATAGATCCCTAGGAGTGGAGCCTTGGGGCCGAAGGCGGTCAGGCTTCCTGATTGAAGTCAGTGCCCAGGTTCACAGGCTTTCTTCAGGGAGAACGTTCAGCCACTGGCCACTCTGCCGCCCGCCGGAGGCCAGACCACCTCCGCAGAACAAACAGCTTCTTACAGGTAAGCAGGTTTCGACCTTGTTGACGGGCCAAATTCGCTATTGGATGAGGCAGCCGCCCTCCAGCTACAATCAAATGCATCACAAACATAAACGCAAATTCAATAAAGCCCAAGGCTCGCCATCTGCTTTCCAAAGATGAGACTTTGGAAACGAGCAGGTCTCCGTGCCTGGGGGCCTGTGACATTCACGTGGTAAGAAGGGGGACAGCGATCTGGACACCCTGATCCAATTGTCCCACCGCTGATCGAGTTACAGAGAGACTTGCCCAACGACACGCTGGGGAAAAGGCGGATTAAGACGACTAGGACAGAGATGAGCTGCCGCACGTAGGAGGCGAGGAGGTGGCGTGAGCTGGAGCAGGTATGCATGGGGACATCTTTCTCCGCGGCACTTGGTCAACATCTAGAGGGACAGGATGTCTTGGTAGGGCTGGCTGTGGGCTGAGTGTCACTGCCAAAGGGCCGTTTTGTCCCTGGACAGCAGGTCCGCATTTGAAGTCCCCTAGCATGGCGGGACCACTGAGGTCATTGTGTGGTCCTCCCAGGGGCCCGTCAAGGAGCACATCTCATGAGTCCCTGGTGCTAAACTCCTGTCTAGTCTGCTCGGTTATCTCCCCGAGCCCGCCTCCTCTGTTGCCATTGGCACTGCTCCAGCGCGGAGGGAGCCTTTTGAACCAAAACTTCAACCGCCTTCACCGCATTTGGACAAAGAGAAGCTTTGGGCAGCTTGAGGGGCAAAGGGGAACCCCAGGTAAACCGGCATCTCCGTCGGGGAGTAGATGTCACCGTCTCTGGCTCAGAGAAACGCCCCAAAAGTCACCAACGACTTTCGTCTGTAATTTTTATTATTTTGGTTGTGTGGTCTCAGGATGTAACAGATCCCAGTTTTAGTCTCAGTCCAAGAGCATCATCCAGAACGAAAGGATGCTGCGGCCTCTCGGCAGCTGGTACTCGATGCACAGGACGTGCTGACGCGGCGCCTGCCCTGGACAGAGGGCTGTTGGGCGTCCGGGGCAAACTGCCCTTCGGGGTGCGCTTAACAACATCCTGGGGCTTCAGTCAAATGGGAAACTAAGCATCTTCCCCCCAGAAAACCTACCAAGTGCCAGAAAGATGTTTTTAAAAGAAAAAAATTTGTCACAGAATTGGTTTAAAACAATGAAAAAGAGTCTTTTCAGGGGATCAGAATTCTGTAGGAATCACAGAAAGATGCAAAGAAACAAAATCAGGGGAAACCCACATCCCAAAAGCTGCTCCGAGAGGACGGGTACAGATGCAGCTCGAGGCCCCCACATCCAGAGCCATGAAGATAAGGGACAGGACAATGGTCAGGGCGGTTCCTTGAGATTAAGGCTGAGAGTGGCCACCACAGCAGGACAGTGACCAGGGAACCACTGACCCTCGGTGAAAGCTAGGGACCCCAATCCAAGGGAGCAACTCCCCGCCCACCTCGCCGGGACACACGGACCTCCCCGTCTTCCGTCAGAGGCTTGGAAGCAGACAGAGCAGCCGCAGACAGATGAATAGGGATTCTAAGCAGAAACAGGCCCGCTGCCCTCAGGACCGAGCATGGGAGGAAGAGAGGCCCCGGGAAAGAGAGCCGGCATCTCAGGAACAGAAACGCCAACATCCAGGGAAGCAGCATTGACTGAGTCAACAGAGGGAGACTTCAAGAGAAGTATAATGACTATCTTTAGAGAGATAAGAGGGGTTATCGTGTTCATGAAGCAAGAATGGGCTTTTGTATTAAAGAACTAATTAGAGATCTTAGAAATTTAAAATAGACAGGCTAAAAGCAGGAGGGAGACATCTGAGGAGCAAATCAGAGAGCTGAAAGATCAGGCCAGGCCCTGCCTGAGGAACTCATCTTAAAGGGCAAAGTGATGGGAGATATAGGTGAAGTGGGGGAGCTCGGGATGGCTCAGAGGCCCAAGGCATCTAACGGATACCTCAAAGTGGAGTAGGCAAGACCAAGGGAGGAAACGGCCAAATGGCCCAGAGCCACAGAAGGACATCCTCTTAGTCTCAAAGAACTCACCAGGGGTCGAGCAGAGCAAGTGACCACAGCCCATCCTAGACACGTGGTGGGACGTTTCCAGATCTCCAGAAACAGTGAAGATCCTGACGCTCCCAGAGAGAGAGCAAGAGAGAATGAGAGAGCAAAAGCGAGAACAGAGTGGGGGGGGGCGGGGGGGACGGGACAGGGGATGACCTGCGGAGGAGTATGATCCACGTCAGTCATCTTCTTAATAACAACACAAAGTGAGAGGAGACACGGATCTCTCCTTCAAAGTTCTGAGAGATGTTATGAAATCTTTCCTTCCAAACCCAGCATTCTGGTTTGTGAGTGAAATAAAAACATTCAAACATGAGAGGAGTTTTACCGCTACCCCTCTTTCTGAAAGAATCACCCAAGGGTATAGTCTAACAAAACAAAGATCTTAACCCAAGAGAGAGGAAGACAAAGGGGAGAAGAAGTGATGGGGAGATAAAATCTAGTAGGCTATAGGCTGAGGTCTGGGTGATTTTGTTGCTCTCAGGAACAGGATCTATCGTCCTCTTGTGTCATGAAATAGTTCAAACATAAGAAAAATACAGAGAAAGAGGGACACTATGAATATTCATGTGCTCACCACCCAGGTCTTCTCTGTGTTTATTGTGTCATATTTGCTTTAGTTTTAAAACATAAATAGATATCACAGGTTCAGTTAAGCCCCCTTTGTACCTCTCCTCAAATTAAATCGATTTTTCATCATATATCTAATTGGGTTACGGTAATGAGGACAAAAACATTGATTTTTTAAAGTGTTTATTTTGTATCTGGCCAACTTGCTGAACTCGTAATTGTCCTAATAAATCTTCATTGGGTTCGCCTGAATCTGCAGAGCGGAATTTTCCGAGTGTCAGTGAGCAGCCCTGGTTCAGCCCTCTGCTTCAGGATCCGCGTCTCTGACGGCCGTTTCTGTCCTGCACACTCGCCAGGCCTCCCGGGCGGCGGGGGACGCGGGGCTGGGGGGCTGCACAGCTCGGCTCGTCCCTGAGCGCTGCCTGTGTCCCCGCCCGCAGGCCGCCTGCTGAAGACTGTCTCAGCACACTTTGATGGGCCAGCCAGGGTCTCTCCGTGTCTTTGCGGTCAGCAGTAGGTGTGGACTGACCAGCGGCCGCTGCAGCCCCCTCAGGACGCCCCTCAGCTCTCCCTGCCTTTCTGATCTACAGAGCCGTGGTTCCCACACTTTTTGGCTTGAGACCCCTTTAATCTCCTAAAAATTATTGAAGACCCTAAAGAGCTTATGTAAAGATAAATAAAGAAAACCTAAAGAAATACAGATAAAAACCAGGCTGCTTGATGGGAAGAAATCATAATGTTGTAAAGACTGTACTCTCTCCTATCGATTCTAATAAACATACCTTTTGCGTTTGAACGTCTCTGAAACGAGATATACTTTACAATCAAGGGCATATCACAGCTTAACTGGCAGAATTTTTTTTCCTTTCTAGTAGTAAATGCAATCATGATTTTTCTTAAAAGAGATTTAATTTGTGCTTTACGTATCTCAGCTCCTTTATTTTTTACACCAACCCTATGAGTGGTATTGGTGTTAGTATTGCCCCATTTACAGGTGAAGAAGCAGAGGCACAGAGAAGTCAAGCAACTTGTCCAAGGGCACACAGCTGAGGGAGTGGCAGAGCTGGGATTTGAACCCAGGCCTCCTGGTCCTGAAGTCTCTGCCATGCGGCTCTACCTCTCCAAGTGTCAAGCTTCTTCAAATTACTCTATAATTCAATCCAGTCTTGATCGAAGTCCCCAAAGGATCCCCAACCTCACAAGTTCATTATATGGATCATTCAGAAGAGAAATGAGAACGTTTTGACGGCAAGATAAAAGAACGTTGAGAGGCGCCCCGCACGTCTGGGTGACAGTGGTTCCACGGAGCCGTGAAAATTGTATCTGCTACATGCTGGTGAAGGGACAGGCGACAGATCAACAGACCAGCCAAAGACCCAGACAGACCCCTGCATCTATGGAACATGATTTGTGGCCGAATGTGATTTGCAGTTTAATAGGAAACAGGTGACAATTGGCCATTCAAGTGTCAAAACAAAATAAAAACAAAAATAGGTAAACTTCTAATTCATAGCCACAAAAAACCTAGATGGGTTAAAAACTACACATAGAAATCAAAATTGCACAAACAGTAAGGAAAATATCGTGGACCTTTATCAGCCTCGCAGAAGTCCCAAAGGAAAAGCTCAACAGCTGTACCCCCCATGAAAACCGTCAGCGTCAGCACGATGACAGAACCTGAACCAAGGTGAAGACAGACACCAGCCTGGAAGGAAATATTTGCAACCCATAAAACAGATGAAGAATTCATATCCTGAATATATAAAGAGCATCTACAGATCAATATGAAGCCACAAAGACTCAGGAATGGAAAACATGGGCAAATGCTGTGAGCAGATGTGTGAAAGGATTCTTAATCTCATCAGCAGGCAGGAAAAGTCAAGGTCAGCCTGCAAGGTATAGTTTTCTACCAACAAATCAGAAGAAATTGTACAGAGTAATGACATCCAGTATTGGTGAGGATGCAGGGAGCCAGTCCTTGTCCAGTGTGGCTGGGAGGAGGGCACATCGGACTGGGTCCCAGAGGGAAAACGCCAGGTCACTGAGATTAGAATGCTCTAGGAGGGTTTAATAAAGGGGCTTTTCTGAAGAAGTGGGCAAGGTGAAGTGTGGTACCCAGGTGTGGTTCCCACTCGAAGGCCTGAAGGGATGGGGCCCAAGGAGAGAGCTCGGTCAGAGGAGGGGGACGTGACATGGAGAGATACAACCCCACTGACACAGCCCCGCAGAGAGGAGGCCAGGGGTCTACGCCCGACCTGACCTCTCTCCCCTTTGGCCTCCACTCACCTCCTGTGGGAGCCCCTATTGGCCAAGCCAGGACGGCACAGGAGACTGTCGCTGACGTCCATGCGGGAAGCAGCTACTGTTCGCTTTCTCGTCCACTCTCATGGGCTGCACGCCACTACATGTAAAGGGGGCCCTGGGTGGGGGGATCTCAGTGCCAGGTTTCAGGGGAGGGGACTGACATTCAGCCCAAGCACGGCCCACCCCAGCCAGAGCCCCGACACCTGGCCCATGGGGTGGGAGCCCCCTGAGAGCGTCCCCAACGGAGGCACAGGCTTGGGGGCTGCAAAATGCTGGTCCTGGCTCCTCCAAGGGAGAATTGGGCATCTCGCAAATGCCACAGGGTCTCAGAGCACGCGAAGGCCCCGTGTGAAACACAAGCCACTATTCTGTTTGTCTTGTGGCCACATAACTCCCCCAAACTCTCACCAAAACAGAACAGAGCAAAGCAAACGAGGTGGGTGCAGTGGGGAGGCTGGCAGGTGTCGGCAGCCTACGGTGCTGCGTGTGATTATAGTACCTTGACGAGGACAGTGGCCAGGGAGTCCCTTCCCCTACGCGGGAGCCACCATACACCCTAGGCTTTGAGAAGGGGGGCGTGGAGGGTGTGGTGGGGCAGGAACCACCAACAGGGAGAGCTCTCTCCCCCTGACAAGGTCATCCCCCTCTATAACATGCGCCCCTCATTTCAGGGTGATGATGCATCAGTGACGAGACCCAGGATGGTGGTGGAAGGCACAGGAGGGCAGGCTCCATGGCTGGCCCTTCCCCCATCACGTTTGCTGATGCTGCTGAGAGCAGATCGATAGTGTGGAGACCGGCCTGGGCTGGGAGCTGCACACTGATTGGCCCTGGTTTGGAGGCGCAGGGCCACCCCATTTCTGCACCTCATGCTAACGAGCCTCCAGATGTTCTCCCCAGAGCCTCGGGCGCCACTGCTCCCCGCCCCCAGCCTCTGGAGCCAGAGCGTTGCCAAGGGGAAGACGGAGAATGCAAAGGCCTTTCCATAGCCCAGAGAAAGAGGGAGGGCCTGCGGGCGGGGCTGTGGAGGGGTGCACCCAAGGCTACAGGGTGGCCAGTGGGCAAGGCCATGGGCAGGGGGCCAAGGGGGAAATGCCAGCCCCCCTCCAGGCTCCATCAGAGGCAGAGAGGCCCTCTGGTCAAAGCCCCCCTATCCGCCCCCTCAGGATGCGTGAAGCCAGCAGGACTGGGCCTCCAGAGACCGGCACCCAGCCCCCAGGCCAGACCCCCGGGAGGAAGAGGTGGGAGTTGGTGCGAGCACAGCCCTTGCTGCCAGGACGGCCCCAGCCTTTTCTTCCAGCTGTGTTCACGGAGCATCAGTGCTGGGTCGGCCTAACCTGGGGGAGCCGAGGATCACCTCACCCTTACCCCACAAGGTCAGCAGAATTGTGTAGCTCAGAACTGCACATGGGGAAACTGAGGCTTGGAGAGGCTGAGCAAAGGGCCTGTGTTCACCCACATAGTAAGCAGGGCCAGGATAGAGCCCCGTTCTGTCCCCCTCCGAGCCCGTATCTGCCCACCATGCTTCCCAGGGCACTGGGGGCTTTGCGGTGTGGCCACCACCAGATCTATATCCCCAGGTCCAAATTCTGGACCAGTGCAGCCTGCAGGCCGGACTCTGTCATAGGCACAGAGGAGGCGACAGCAAATCCATTCGATGGTCAATTCTGAGAGGGCAGGCTGGGCATGTCCTGTTTACCCCTGTATCCCAGCACACATCACTGGGCCTGCACACAGTAGGTGTTCAATGAATAAGTCAGTCTGACTCAGCCTCTGTACTTATGCTCAAATAGAGTTAAACAATTGCAGAAAAGATGATGTTAGAATTTTGATCAAAGTGTTAAGTGAGCACAGAAAGGATGAGGACCTTGACCCTCCTGGTGTCTTGGAGGCTGCAGCATTCGAACTGGGCCTTGTAGGGTGCATAGGAGTTCGTCAGATGGGGTTGGGTAGAAGGAACATCTCTGGGAGAGGGACCTGCAAAGGCAGTGAGATGTGAAAGTAAACCATACACTGGGGAGGGCCAGTCCTGGGGTGTGGCTGACCTAAGGCCTGGAGAGGGGCAGGGGTCCAGCCTGCATTGACAGCTGAGGTTGCCCTCCATCCAGGAGGTGAAGCGGGGCAGCCAGCGGGGTTTGTGCCAGGGAGGGGCTCTCTGGCGTCTGTGGCTGTGAGAGAGCTCAGGACACGTGTGGGATGGACTAGGGAGAGAGCAGCTCCCCTTAGGGGTCTTGCAGGGGCTGAGCGTCCCCAGGACAGGGGGCTGAGACCGGCTCTGCCCTTCCTCTCTGGGGAGCCCAGTGAGGGGATAGGGGCTCTGGGCCAGGAGTCACCCCTGAGCTCATTGACCCGATACCCTGCCAGTCACGTGCCCCTTGCTGCCACATTTCCTCATCACCCAACAGGAAGAATCACCATCCCAGCGTCTCAGAGTGGGCATCTGGGGCAGAGGGAAGCTCTGCCACCCCCGGGCCTGGGTGCTGAAAATCTAGGACCAGCGCAGAGCCTCAAGCAAATGCTTTCTCATGTGGAAGGTCTTTCCTTCATTCAACCAACAGCTGCTGTGGCTGGCAGGGGGAGGTGGTGAACAAGAGAGACAAAGCTCTGCCCTCGTGGATCTCCCATCCCAGTGCAGGGGGCAGAGGGCAAACGAGTCAACAGTGAGATGGTGCCGGGAAGCAGGGCCATGAAGAAAATGCACAGGTGCTGGACAGAGAGGGACCGGGCGGGGAGGCTGAGGATGAAATTTGTCCTCCAGGCTTCTTTGGGGGACTACAAGGGGGTCATGCATCGCTCCCCACTTTGCCATGCGGAGACTGACTCCGGGCAGTGGGAATATTCGCTGGAACCCAGACCATAGCTGCTGCTCTTTGGGCCGACCCAGGCCACCCGGAGGAGGGGTTCAGGCAGCGGCAAGGCCAGGGCAGGAGGGAGACTTGGCACCCACGCCTCACCCCTGTACCCCCCACCCCAGAACACTGGCCTCGGCCTTGGTCTGCCGTGCTCATCTCTGCTTGCCGGCTGTTCTGCCCCTTTCTCTCCTCCCATGCCCTCCTTCCTGCTCACCCCCGATCCAAATCTGCCATCGTCAGCCAGGGCACCGGGGGCTGGTGGCAGTGATGGATTCTGACAGGAGAGCAAGGCCGAGTCCATGTGTTCAGTTTTTGTGCCCAGAGAAGGTCGTAAGCTGTAGGGCCTTGGGCGGCAGAAGGGCACACGACATCTTCTCAAAGACTGTCCCGAGGGGAGGAAGCGCTCTCTCTCTGCTGCAGTGAAAGGGCTCCAGCCTCACACGACATCTTGTTGTTGGGTCATGATGTTTGCAAGTGTCAGTCACAGCGGGTATTCCATCTTCATCGTCTTATTGAGATGAGCAGTAGACAGCATCCTGCGCCAGTCCGTGCTAATAGAAGCAGACGGGTTATGGGAGATCGTTTTAATTTTAGCTTTGCATAGTCCAAACAGGCACTGCTTTACTTTTATCTCCTATTTTTTAGCAGGCCAGACGGAGGGGAGCAGAGGCCGTGCTCAGTGTGGACTCCGGAGTGAGACGGGTCCTGGCCACGGCGCAGCGTCGGCAGGCCATTCCCCTTCCGCACATCTCAGGTTCTCTACTGTAAAATGGGTAAAATAGAAGAATCGTTCTTGTCCCACAGGGCTGTCAGGAGAGCTAAAAGATAAACCCTCCATAAATCGTGGTGACCACAGGACAGTGCCGGGTCTGGCTCCACCTGACTCGGGGGACCCTGTCTCGTCAACCACCGGCAAGCTCTCCCGCCTCTGAGCTCCCAGATTACAGGGCCTTTCACCTTTGTCTCTGCAACCACAGTGGGTGGCACGTGAATGAGTGAATGAATGAATGAATGATTGAACTAATGCACTACCTGGATTCGCTCCAGCTGGGGGAAGCGGTTTGCCTGGAAAAGTAAAGATCAGATCATGAGAGCTCCAGTTGATGCCTCTCCAAAGGAGCAAACCCCTGAAATGGAGGAAACCACGCGTCACCCTCCCCCACCTTGTCAGGACTTGTCAGGATGAACTGTGATCCACGTAAGGAGCCCCGAGGGACCCTTGACTGATTCCGAGCACCTCACTCAGCACCGTCTCCTCCTCATCCATCATCCTTGAAGATTCTTAAAGAATGCACATATCAAGCTTGCTGTCACAACGTTTTAAAATGTTGCAGTAATTAAAAACCATCAGTAATTTCTGTTCAAACAGACGAGACTGTCTTTCCAAACCAGGGCAACGGGAACACCCACATGCCACGTGTGTGCCCGAACCCTCACATGCACACCCACACGCCCGCCCACTCTCGTCCCCCGGCACGCCTGGCTGTCTAACCCCGTCGTTCTCCCTCTCTCTTGCACACTTTGATGCCTCGTTATTCTCCTGGTCACGTCCGAAAGATGCCCAATCGCAGGCCCTTGATCTAGGACATGAGCACACTCTGCCTAGCCAACGTCACGCAGTAATCGCCGTGTCGGGGCTTTGCCCATCTCTCAAGATTGAAAAAAAATTCATCCATTCTCGAAATGGGCTTGACCTGGACAGACGATTTGGAATTGAGTAGACACAGGTTCATGGACATAAAAGGACCCACCACGGGGCCCCTTCAATCAGCGGCAACACCCCTCAGCAGTCCAGACTGGGAAAAGAAAATTCAGTGACCAAACAGAGGTTAATTTAGCAGTCGCCCCCAGGCACGGGCAGTTTCCATAAGTACACACTGGTGGAAACAGCAGCCCCTTCAGGCCTTTGGCCCAGTGCCTGTTGGGGAGAGGAGAACTTAGAAGACTCAAGATGGGGCTCCTTTCGGCGCCCTGAGACCCACCGGGCAGCTGAACTAGAGGCCGGGGAATCGGGGTGCCCACTCTGAGTGGCCATCAGTAGCTCCTTCTGAATTCTCATGGACATCCCAGGCTGGAAGGGTCCCCTGGGGCCAGCTCAGCCAGCTCGTCTCTGACGTGAGTGGCTGGCCAGCCACTACTTGGACTCGTCTGAGGATGGTGAACTCACCCCCTCCTGAAGGTTCCCAGAAAGAGAATTGGAAAGGCTGTCTGCTGTTACTCTCCAGATCCTGGCAGAAACTTTACTCTTCAAGTCCTTGGCTCATCCTTCTCCCAGCAGATGAGGCTCGGGGCAGAAACAGCAGCTGGGTGCATACCCTTCGGTCCCAAGAGCTTAATTCACTGCATCTGAATTTATGTGTGGCTGTGGTTAGAAGGTTGCGATCCCCTCATCACTACTATTGTTCTTCCCTCTAGGTCAGGTCATCGAGCACGTGCATTTGCAGAGCCCTAGGGAGAAAAGATGCTGGTCGAGCCCCGGCCCCTCTCCTAGGGACTGCCCACATCTGCCCCCAAGACACGTATGGACGTGAAGATACAGCACCGGGCCCATCTTACAAAAGCCCCATCAGCGCTCAGTGGAAAACGAACCCCTATCAACTGCCACGGGTGTTCCGGTATGTTGGGGTTTTTCAACCAACTTGGCCATCTGTTGGATTTGAGTTATGTCCATGAGGCTCCATATTGTGGAAAGATGCTGGTGATGGGGACATCGTAGCCACCGTAGCCTGAAGTTGCCACGCAACTGAAAGCATATTGTACTGGAAGGAACAGCAGTAGGGTGGCGTGAAGCGGTTCCTCCCGCCCCCGAGCCTGTTTTGCCAACCTGAGAGAACTGTGTGTGGCTCTAGCCCTTTTTTGCATGCATCAGGAGAACGTGCTATTTAAGGAAACCTGGTGGTGAATTGTTTCTATAAAGTCAGACCAGTGACTCCTCATTTTCCCCCCTATTTTTTTACTTTTGGAAATGGGTTTTGCTTAAAATCAGGTCACGTTTTGGTCACACAAAGAACAAGTCTGGTGGTGACCATCGGGGCATCGTTATTCAAATGAAATCTGTTCAGTGCAGCCACCACTTTGCTGGCTGTGTGACTGTGGGTAAGCACTTCACCCCTCTGTTACCATCCGTAAAGTGAGGCTAAGAGATGCACCCACCCTACATTGTGGGGAATATTCAGTCCTGGTTTAAATAAAATGGGCTCGGGCTACATCATCACAAGCACCAAGGGCCCAGCTCTCTGCACAGCACGGGAAAGAAACCAGCGCTTCACAAGGTCAGGAGCTCTGGAGCCTGAGCTGACTCCGGAGGTCTGCAGCTGCCTGGACCCACAGGGACGACATCCTGCAGAGTGTGAATGAAAAGTAGAGGGGAGAAGTGGAGGGCCACGGAGCTGGACGGTGAAGAGAGCGTTTGGCAGTGATGCTCCTCTTAAAATTCTTGGCACACATTTGCCAGGATCCAAGCAATCTTGAAATAAAAAAAACCTAGTTGCTCAGTTGTCATAATGGGGATTTTGACTGAAAATGTTGATTTAAAGGATTTTTGTCCCAACTCCTAGGGCGTGGATTGGCTGGCTGGTTTGTGTCTCTCTCCTGGCTTTCCCTCTCTCTCTCTCTCTCTCTCTGTCTCCTTATATGGAATTCCTATTAATGTTTCCATCGTTTTTCCCAGGTTGGGGAGAACGTGGAAAATCTGGAAGGAGGGTATTGGGAGCACGTGTTGGGGAGTCAGTCCAACTCAACTCCAGTCTGCCGCTCTGAGGTCTAAACTCTTCGCCTGCGAACTTGGGGTGACAACAGTGTCTGCCTCAGGGGCTGTGGAGAGAACCAAGACAATGCCGCCAAGGTGTTTAGCCTTGCGTCTAGAGACTATTAAGCACATAACGAGTGATGTTTATCATGCCTGGTGGAAGCAGGGACTGCCTACAGTTAATTAATGAATCAAGCACAGCCGCCGGTCCCTTAGGAAATGAGGCAGGTGACGTTTAATTATCCTGCTTGGAAGGGACAGAGGTCCTCGGCAGGCACCGGCTCTTCCCATTAGTTAAGAAGAACGAGCTACTTGTCTGGTTTGTTATAAGGAAACTCTCCACTGTCAAAATGGCTTGAATAGCTCTGGGCAACTGGGCAGTGAGCTTTGCTAGGAGACCCAGTGGGGGGTTGGAGGGGTGCAGGCTGGACGTTTGGATTCTGTCTGTTTGGTTTGTAGCACTCGCCCTCTTGGCTCTAAGCAAGTTCATACCCTTCTGTCCTCAGCTCGTCTGTAAGGTGAGATTGGACTCCGAGCAGGTCACTTTATCCCCCTCTGTCTGTCCTCAGTCTTCTCATCTCTAGAGTGGGGGTGAAGTAACAGGGTCTAGCTTCTCAAAGAGAACTTAAGTGTCAATAAAACAAACATTCACATAGCACTTTCAACGTGCCAGACACGGTTCTGACGTTTTACGTATTCTAACTCAAAGCCTTTTAATTCCAGACCTCTCTTGGTCCCAGGTCCCTGTGGCTGCAGCCTGCTCTCGAGTATCTGCAGTAACAGAGGTCACTCACGGCCCCTTAGAGCATCTCTTCAGGTGGAGGGACATTTTGACGGAGAGTTCTCCCTGGTATCCAGCCCAGATCCGCCTCGCTTTCACGCCTGGCCATTGGGCCTAACTGGATGCTTTGGGGTCCCAAGGAAGAGGTGTGCTCCTTTCCACTATTGATGCCCCGAGAGATTCAAAGGCAGCTTCTGAGCCCCAAACACCCCTAGCCCGGAGCAGAGCGAGCTCTGCCCCTCCTCTCACTCGCTCTGTGGTTGCTAACCAAGGGAATGGAAACAGATCGTGATAAAGGGGAGCATTTATTAAGCGCTCATGGTGTGCCAGGCCCCCAGCCGTCGTTGAATTCCATTCTCACACCAACCTCACAGGCACTGCTGGGGCCCATTTTGAAGGTGAGGACCTGAGTCGCCCAGAGGAAGGGACTTGTCCCAAGGTCGCACTGTTGACAAGCAGCAGCAGCTTCGGCCTGACTCCAAATCCCAACGCTGTGGAAACGAGGAGCGCCAGGAAAGCAGGGGAAGAGCAACCAGAGCCCCGCAGGGCGCGGAGCAGGGGGTTGGGGGAGACGCCCCCCCGGCCGGGGAAGGAGGTCGCGCAGCCTCGGCCGGAGCGGACGAGCCGTCAGCACCAGGGACAGCTCCCGGGCCGCTCCCCGCCGCCCCCGACGACGGCGCGCGCGCTCCCCGCCGGCTCGGGTGCGCGCCCTCCCCGCCAGCGCGCGCCCCGCGCCCGGGACTGGGCTGGAGCCGCGCGCGTGCCGCTCGCACGGAGCCAGCCTGGTCGTCCGGAGCCGTGGCCGCAGCGGGAGCTGGCAGGGGGCTCCCGCCTGGGCACGCAGTCGCCTCCCGCGGACCTCCGGGGCCTCTCCAGCGCCCGCCTCGCCCGCCCGGCCCCAGCAGCGCCGCAGCCGTGGCCTGGGCATGAGCGGCCGCTACTAGCTGCGCCCTGCCCGGGACGGACGCCGGACCGCCCCGTCACGTGCGCCCAAGTCCTCGGCCGGCCGGGGCAGCGCCGTTCCCATGGTTCAAGGTAAGGGCCGAGCGGGCGCGCGGGTCACGAGGCTTGAGGGCAGAGGACGCAGGCGGGGAAGCCCCGGCTCAGTGCCCACCTAGTCTTGAGCGCCCGCTGCAGCCTGCCCCCGCCGCCTTGCGCCGGGTCCCTGCCCCACGCAGCTGCGGGGCCGGCGTCCCCCGTCCCGTCTCCGGCCGCCCTCAAAGAGCGCCTCTGTGGACGGAGACCGAAGTGGGCGGCGAGGGACGGAGGGAGACGCCAGGGACCCACTGTGCCAAAGGAAGCCTCGTCTCTCTCCCAGCCCGGGCTTGAGGGAAATTGGGGAGGAAAGTTTCCCAGGGGAGGTGGCCCCCATTCTTTCTGCGGCCAGGAGCTGAGACTTTTCATTTACTGAGATTTGCCTTCTGTCAGACACTTTGCCCAGTGCTTGACCTTTGCATAATCATCCATTCCATGTGCCCAACACCCATGAGAAAGGGGGCATTGGCCCTATTGGACAGATGAGGAAACTGAGGCTCAGGGAATTTTGGTCACTTGTCCAAGCTCACATAGCCAATAAGTGGTAGAGCTGGCCTCAGCCATGCCAGCCTCTGTCACTGCCACCTGCCACCCACCCTTGTTTGAAATCTGGGCTTAAAGGGGGGAGGGGGAGCACCAGACTGGCGTGTGGGTCTTCCAGCTGGGACTCTCCAAACATGAGAAATCCAGGAGAGACTTCCTGTCCATCTCCTGGCTCTGCCCTCTCGCCCCTCTCAGTGTCCTGTGCTCCCAAGGTGGGGACTTCCTGGGCCCAGTGGTCCTGCCAGTGTGTGTCTCCTGGCTGCTGCTCTGAGACAAGACTCTCGAGGTGCAAGTTCACTGACCATTCTCGGGGATAAGGGGGTGTCCAGGAGCCTTTGCCCCAGCTTTCCCCCCTTGCAAGTTCCCCAGGAAGCTGGAGCTGAGGAGAGCCAGAGAGGCACCCTGCCAGCCTTCCCCGGTGTTCCTTTCTTCCCAGGCCGGGCCAGGCTCTTGGGGGTTCCAGGTACAGTGACAACTTCCCACCCCCAAAAGTTCGGGCTTGCTAGGGAAGCATGCGTGCATATTCCCACTCTCCCCCTCTTCCAGTGGCATTGAGGGTGGAGCCTGGGTGACCAGGGGCCTTCCTACCTACCTAGGTGGGTGCGAGCCCCTCCTGGACTGCGGGAGGGGTTGGCCTGAATCCTTTGTGCACTGACTACATGCTTTCTAAAGGGCTCCGGTGCTGGGAACTTGGGAAGCATCTGTCCTGCTCCTGAGGCTGGGGCTCGGGCCCTGTGGGGCTTTGTTTATTCCTTCTTTCCTTCACTTGCAGTGGTTTGTTGAGCACCCGCACGATGGGATAAAAAAGACGGAGAGGGCGATCACTGTGCCCCGGATCCTGCTGACTTCTTGTCTCCCATCCACTGAGTTTTGGGTGGGGCTGACTGGTCCAGATTCACCTGGAAAGCTGGGAAGTGGCCTCTTGAAGGCCTCTTGAGGTTTTCCCAGCCTCAGTGCCCCGGGGGATGCATGGGGATGGGGTGGGGATTCTGGGGAGCATCGGCTGGCCTCCCCGGAGCACACTGATACCCTCTGCTCAGAGCAGAGGCCCATGGAGGTGCTGCAGCTTCTCCACTACAGAGCCCCTCCCAGCCTCTGAGGCTTCCAGCCCCTAGACACATCGTCAAACATGAACAAGGCCACTCAGGGGAAAGGTGGGCACAGCTGGAGGTGCCAAGACTTATCTGCCCAGTTCTGTCCACCTTTCTGGGTGACCTTGGACAAGTCACTCCCCCCTCTAGACTCAGTTTCGTCTGAGAAATGCTGGAGTGGATCCCATTATGCCCCCCATGAACCGTTGCAGCTCTGTTCATCTAAGCCGCAAGCCGAGTGGGTGAGGCTGGGAGGAGCCGAGGTATTGGGGAGTGTAGAGGGGTATTGGAACCTCAGGGCTGACCTGAGCCCATGACCCCAGTCCCGTCAACCCCACTCCCCACTCAAGTGATCACCCAGTTTTGCATGTTTGGGGGCCAGCTGTAAGTGGCTGACTCCTGGTGCTGGTTCTATGTGAGCCACACAGCCTTGCAGCCCAGGCTACATGATGCCAGGACTCACTCCCACGGAGAGGCCTCTGGGCTCCTGCCACGTGGGCCTGCGCTGCAGAGTGATGGCATTGCGATCCCGCTAGGAATTATTGCAGGCTCAGGAGGGGCGAGGAGTGGGCGGGGCTGCGGGAGAGATTACTTCGCACTCAATTACCGGTGACTCCAGGCTCTCCAGGCAGGAGGCAAGGCAGAGGGCGGCGGGCCCTTGTCCCGTCCTCCGCACAGCTCCCGGCCCTGCCACTCTCTCCAAAGTAGCAAGTCCACGTCTGTGGGTCAGTAAAAGGCCATCTGTATGGCAGAGAGAGTGGATTTCAGGCTACCTTGGCCAAATCACTCAGCCTCCCCATGTGCGAAAGTGGAGATGCTTCTGCCTGCCCCACCAGCACACTGCGGGTGACCAGGAAACTGCCGGCCCGAGCTGAAAGGGGCCCAGAGTCTGTTCACCGGGTCAGCTCCCCCGGGCCCAGGTGGCCGGGGTGCTTCTCAGCCTGGCTCTGCTGCTCTTCTCGGCGCTGGTTTTCCCTGCATTGTCTCAGTCCCTTTGGATTTGCTCCAGGGGGGTTGATAAGCCCGGCATCTTAAGTGTTTGCCAGCTCCTCTCCTTCCTCTGTTGAGCAGAGAGACTCCTGGGTGCAGGGTGCGCTCATTTCTCCTTTCGAAGCTCTTTGTTCCTTTTGGAATTTGGTCCCCTCCCTGAGCAAGCTCAAGTTGGTGAACCTCCCCAGGCCTTGGCCCAGCCCCAAGGATGGAAGGCGTACAGGGAGAACCCTCCAGCTTGTCCTGGGGGGAGGATGGGCGAACCCCCGAACTCAGACTGAGGCTTGGGTTCCAAGCCTGGCTTTGTTGCTTCCTGGCTGTGGGACCCTGGGCCTTAGGCTCCTGGGCTGTGAAAGGGGGATGTGGCCCCTGCTTCCCTGGGGACCTTGGAGGATCAACCCAACAGTCCTGGTGAGAGCCCCGAGGCTTTGGAAGTGGGGAGTGGGTGGGGGTCAGATCAGGCCAGGCTCGGAAGCCCTGCTCCGTGGTGGGCTTTCTCCCGAGGTTCACAGGAACCA
The DNA here is from genome assembly GCF_041296235.1 of Equus asinus. Taxonomy (NCBI): domain Eukaryota; kingdom Metazoa; phylum Chordata; class Mammalia; order Perissodactyla; family Equidae; genus Equus; species Equus asinus. Next base: position 13,279,256 of record NC_091799.1, read on the forward strand.
CAGACAGCGTGACCCCGGGAGGGACACGCCAGGTCTGGTCCTTAGAGGATGCTCTCGGCTGCAGCGTGGAGGGGCCCTTGGAGAGGGCGAGGCTGGAGGCTCGGGCGGAGGCGGCTGCATCCAGCCGGGAGGGAAACGATGGAGGCCCGGACCGGGAGAGGAAGCAGACAGGAGCAATGCAACAGCCGAGGCAGGGGTGTTGGGATGTGCGTGCTGGGGTGATGGGAGATGGCCAGGACTGAACAAATAGCGCTCCTATGACACTCCTCCACGTCGGGTCCAGGCAGACGCCAACCCCACCCGGAGACCCGGGCAGGGCTGGGTGTGCAGGATGGGCCAAGTGTAAGCAGTGAGGATGCAGCCCGCGGGCCTGGAGAAGGGCTTTCTGTTCCAGGAGCAACACGGCCTGGCTTGATGTTATTCCCTGTCCTGTGGACATGCTCCCAGCCACCTTGGGGTGGGGGGGCTTCCATGGGCGTGGCCCCAGCCGGGCTGAGCCAGTCACCTATACCCCTGTGCTCAGCTTCCCCAGGTGGCAGAGATGGGGGAAAGTTGGGCCAGTTGGGAGGCCCAGGTAGAGGCAGGACAAGGGCCTGAACAATGGTCCCAGAACAAGTGAGGCTCCCAGAGCTGTGGCCTCATCCACCGCATTCCCTGGCTGCTGAGGACAGGTTGGCAGTGTGGCCAAGTGGATAAGAGCATAGCCTTGGAGGCTGACCAGAGCTGTGTTTGTGTCCAAGCTGTGTGTCCCTAGTGAAGTTACTTAGCCTCTCTGGGCCATGGGTTCTTCATTCATAAAATGGCAGTAATAATATCTACCTTGTAGGATGTGCCAGCTTATGTCTCAGTCAGCAGAGCGGGGAAGGGAGTCCATGCACAGCTGAGCCCTGGCACAAACCTCCCTTCCAGGCCAGGTCCATCCTGGAGCAGTCCCCACTGGTGCTTACTTCCTGGCTCAGCCACATGGTGGCCTCCGGGCAGACTGGCGTTGGGGCTGCCCCTGACGAGCAGGGAAAAGCCACATTGTGGGACCCTACTGGCTCCTGACTACCACGTGCATCTTGCTTCTTCCCAACCAGGTCCTCGGTTTCTGCACGTGGTGGCCGTGGCAGCGGTGGCCCTCAGGGCACTCCCAGGCTGGCCCTGATGGCTGCTGGGCCTGCGGTCAGGCCCTGGGTCCCTGGAGAATAGTCATGTCTCTTTTATTATTATTATTTGCTCTATTTCGTTGCACACAGCGTGTAAGCAAAACCCAGGACAGGTGTGCTCCAGGTGTGGTCCGCAGACCCAGCATCCCTGGGAACTTGCTGGAAATGCAGATTCTCGGGCCCCTCCAGGCCTTCTGCCTTAACAGGCTCCCCAGGCAGTTCTCATGCTCAGTGGAGTCTGAGACACAGCGTCCTGGAAAACACCCCTACCCCACACAGAGCAACGGTTCCCCCTGCGCCAGGCCGTCGTTGGTGACTGTCTCCTTCATGCTTCTCGTGTTTTTAATTAATATACATTAAGTTTAATATATATTAAAGGGTTTTCTAAGTAACATAAATGCATGCTTGTTGTTAGAGAAAACCAACCAAAAAAAAATCCAGCTTTGTTTGTTTGATTGTTTTGCACAAAGTCAAAGCCCCCATGCCCAGCGCTGTGCGTCGTTTGCGTGTCGCCGGGCATCGCCGAGGGCCTTCTCTGCCCGTGCTCCTCTTGTCCCTTTAGCAGCAGGTCTTGATCATCCTCCCACTTCGGCGCCCCGTCCTCTCCTTATTGACCTGGACCCATGTTGATAAACGGGTGAGCAGGCTGTCCGGGTTTCCGTGTTTGTTGTGTGGCTTTTATAGATTCGTTCGGCGGTGTGATCGGCTCAGAGAAGGGTCTCGTGGCGGTGCGGGGGGCACACCCAGGTGCACAGAATGAGATGGCAGAGTGAGGGTAGTTCTCCACGGGGTGTAACGTGGGTGCGAGGCGGCAGGTGTCCCAGATTCAGAGGAAGGTGCCCCATGGGCCGGAGCAGTCAGGGAAGGCTTCCTGGAGGTGGAACTTGAAGGATGAGTGGAGAGTGGAGAGGAGCAGGTGTGGTGGAGAGATGGGGCGTTTCTGCTGGGACGCAGGGCACCTGTCTGTTGACTTTGGCTGATATCAGTGGCCCAGTGAAGACAGCTGACTTTCCCCACCTATCTGCTCCCTTGAGGGTGGGGAGAGAACCCTCTGGGTGGCTTCCCGCTGTTCTCGTTGGCTTTGAGCCTCTAATCTGTGCTGCGGTTGAGGTCGGTTTTCCTGTGCATCACTGCACCCTCATCCTCTGGTCTCTCTGCCAGGCTTAAAACGGCTCGCTCCCCACCCCCTGGTGCTGCAGGGTTTTTCTGCCAACGAGTGAGGGACCCACTGCAGAGCCCCCGCCCCATCCCGTGGCCCGGCCTCGACTCCCCAGCGAGCCGCACAGTCTGCGGTTTGTACCGGTGCATCCCAGTAGCATCAGCTCAGAGTGTTTTGCCGAGAGTGACAGGAGGCAGGGAAGGCTGGGCTGCCGTGGCGCAGGGAGGGAGTCTGCCCCAGCAGCTGCAGGAGGGGGCGGCCCGGGACGCAGCAGGAGTTCACCCGGAGCCCAGGTCGAGGCCCTCACCTCGCAGTGTTGGGAATGTCGTGTTTACACTCCGTTTTCCAAATTCTTCCACTTGGCGATGGCAAATCCACTCCCACTTGATACATTTGGGAATTTTCCTGAGGCAAATAAAGATGCTCGTTTTCCTGGTTCAGAGGCGAACGCCCAGTCCACACACCCGTCCTCCGAGGGGGGACCTCCCGAGTTAGCCCTGAGCCCGGCAGCCCCGGCTGGCTTAGGGAAGGACCCACAGCAAGAGCAGAAGCCACGTGTCCTTATCTGCCGGGGTCTCCCCTTAAAACATTGCAAAGCCAGCATCTCCTTTGAGAGGGCTCATCCTGGGATACAATGATCCAATCCTGGTTCGAAGGAAGACAGTGAAAAAAGTCTAATATTTCACCAGAAAAAGCAGCAGTCTCCTGGTAACGTTGTCGACTTGCTATCTCCTGGTATTTACGGGCGTGTAGAGTGTGTTTGCTTAAAACACTCATTATACAGAAGGCTCCTGGCTCGATACGAACCCATTTACAAAATTAAAAACACAGTCAACTTTAATTTTACCTCCATGGAACTTCCCACACGAGAGATCCCTCAATTTACTAAACAGATTTCTATTTTTTAAAAAAAACATTTTGTTTTACAACACAGTGTCTTGCATAATTTCTTCTGTGGTCAATTTTGTCATCACTGGCCCGTGTCTTGTTTTTCGCCGTCTGCCCTTTACTCCCGGGGAACATCCTCGCCGGTGAACCTGAGACCTGAAGGCGAGGAGAGGCTCGGCCCAAACCCCGACGCAGGTCCTCCGGCTGGTGAGCTTAGGCGCATCGCTCAACCTCTCTGTGCCCTAGTTTCCTGGTGCGTACAAACCGGATCAGTTGTACGGCTCCTGCAGGGTGGTGGTGAGACTCCCTCATCACCCATGTAAGACCCCAGACCCCCAGTATGAGCACATCAGAGGGAACCTGGTGCTAGGTTACGGGGTCTCTGGGTGTGGTGGGCGGCAGGGCCTGTGGAAGAGCCCCTGTGGTGGAACTCAGCTTCCCTATCGTCACACGCAGCTCAGGGGCCATACCCTGCTTAAACCTGTCCCAGCTGAGGACAGCACCCAGACCCCTGGTGCAGTGCAGGGGGCCCTGCATGGAACAGACCCTGCCAACCTCCCCCGGCCTCATCACTTGCCTCTCTCGCCCACCGTGCTCCCATTGACCTACTTCCCATTCTGGAAGGCTCCAAGACCCTTCCTCCCTGGGGGTCCTCCCACCTACCCACCTCTCTACCTGAAAGGTCTCTCCTGGCTCGTGCTGGGTCTTGACTTCCAGGTCAGCCCTTCAGGGCCGTGTCCCTGACTCCATGCCACCTCCCCAGAGATCAGCCCCGTGACACGCTCTCGGGCCTCTGTTAACACCAGGCTCTGTGGCTCCTCCCACAGGTCTGCATCCACAGCCTGGGACCAGGAACCCCCGGCACAGGGCCCAGCACACGGGGACGGGCTCTTGCTAGGTCTTTGTCAGATGGCTGCATGTTTCTGTGCCGTTCTGAGGGCCAACGTCGTCTGCCAGGATGTGCAGTGGCCCTGCCCGGCCTCTCCCTGGACTGAGACACCCCACGTTTAGAGGCACAAATGGCATCTATTTTCCCATCAAGGTCTCCCCTCCAAACATTGAAAACCTGTTCAGGGAAGAAGGGGCCCAGAGTGTTCCAGAAAAGGGAAGTCAGCCAGCGTGGCGGGAGCAGGGCCATCGGTGAGGCCTCGAGGGTCAGCAGGGCCTGTTGCGCAGCGCCCAGCATTTTCGGGTGGTGGGAATTTCACGGTCAGAGGGCAGCTCCAGGGCTGGCGGGTGTTGCTCGGCCCAGCCTCAGCTCTCGGCGAGGCCTCGGGGTCAGTGCTGCTCTTCTTCAGTGACCGCCACCGCTGGTGTATAAAAAGTCATTTAATCTGCACACGGGCCCTTTCAACAACACGCCTACACTCACTTAAAAATGGCTGAGCCTAATTTTTTAAAAAAGGAAAACTGATGTAAAACAAATGGCTTCAGGCAGGGTCTTTGCTGAAGCCTGGGCCACCTAAGACTGCTCAGGGCGGTCTAATGGAGCCGCTGGGTCAGCTGCAGTGGCAGAGCCTTGCCAAGAGCATGGAGGTGAGGAAGAGGGCCCCGGGGGGTTTGCAGCACCCCCCTCCCTGCCCATTCCCAGGGAGGCCCGTGGGCGGTCGAGCCCCACGAACTGTGTCAGTTGAATGAATAAATGAGTGAGTGTGGGAAGTGTGAGGGTGGGACCAGGGGTTGACAGCTGCCCTCTGAGGCCTCTGCCCCCAGGACGTCATGTGCAACAGGCAGGTGGGTCCCTCCTCGGGGGTCCTCATAGCTCGTACTTGGGAGAGAACTTGGGGTGACTCCAGGAAGGAGAGAAAGCCTAGAACTTGGCCAGGAGCCAGAGGTGGTACTGCCCTCCTCGCTTCCTTGGGGGCAGTTGGAGATCCTGCTGCTGTGGTTGATTGTCCTGGATGAGTTATGGCTTCAAGAGGAAAAATGTTCCCTTCTGTTCACTGAGCAGGTGACTAGACTGGGCAGCATCCAAAGTCCCTTCCAACTCTAAGAGAAAAATGTTCAGGGACCCTCAGATCTGAGCATCCGTGGTTCCAATGTCTTGATTTTCTAAGATGAAGACGTGTGGCTCTAAGATTCTGGGAGTCCACGATTCCCAGCCTTGGACTGACCTCTCCCCAGCAAGCTCCATGAGTTCTCTGCTGTGCATCTAGCCTGTACTCTCTGGTCGCTCCCCCACTGTAGACCCTGCTGAGAGCTCCAGGCAGAAGCTGGGCCTGCTGTAGATGAGCTGCGCTACTCTCAGAACAAGGCCCCGATGCAGGGGTCCAGGGGGTTTCCCATGGTTCCAGGTCCCCAGGGCACCTGAAGAGAAAGGGGAGTGCCTAGATGGGGCCATGTGGCCCACATCCCCCCCCCAGCTGCTGGGTGGTCCAGCCAGTCTCTTTGGAACAATCAGGTTGCTTGACTCACCTTTGTTTTTGCTCATCATCTGCTTCTTGTTCACTATCAGCACCACACACACACACACACACATGCACATGTGTATACACCTGCATACACCTGCGTACACACACACATCTCTTGGGGCAAAGTGGTGGCGCTGCCTGAATGCGGCGGGGCAGGGCTAGCCCTGGTCCCCTCCATCTGCTCTGGGCTGTCTCCAGCTGGGGTGGGAATTTTAGGGCATCTCAATATGTGCTGGGCAGCCTGGAGTGGTGACATAGAAAGGAGTCATGGAGGTTGGACAAGCTAACCAGCTTCCCCGGTTTTCACTTCCCCGAACCCCTGTTTCCTGGGCGACTCAACTCCTGGTCCTCAGAGCCCACCTGTGGATAAGGATAAGGCTCCTGTCTTCCTAACTTGGAGGGCTGCTCTCTCCATGGAGATGCTGTACCTGAAAACTCAGCTTAAACTGGAGAGAGCTGTAAAGACACAGGTGTTATTCCAGTTAGCCAGCGAAAGCAGTCGTGGGCGAGAGTGTGGAGAGGCAGCCCACGTTTCTCGCTCCCTCCCTCCCTCCTTCCCACCCTCCCTCCAGTCCAGCAGCCAGGCACCTGGTTCCTGGGCAGAAATTGTCCAAGCGCCCTGACCTGTGGGGTAAGGAGAGCCTCACCTCCTCACCTGGCACACGCAGTTTACAGCTGTAGCCATGGAAACTGCCTATACCTTGTGAACAACTAAAATATATATTTTTTTGATTTGTTGTTTTTTTAAAACATTGCATGGATTTCTCTTTTGTTTTCACACTCCTGTGGGGATAGGGGAGGTGAATACAAGGCACAAGGTTGTCAGGCAGAACACGCCTCTCACCCCACCCCCGGTTATCACTCTGCACGGCCTAGGGCCAAGAACTTAGGGTCCCCAGTGGGGAGAGCCCCTGAAGGGCCCCCGTTCCCTCGTCCTGGGCTTCCCCCAAGACGAGCCAGACTCCACCAAGCCCCGCATGAGCAGAGAACTTCCCCCCTGCCCCGCAACCCACTGCTCAGGTTGGGCCACTGGGGACCCAAACCCAGTGAGAAAATGAGAACCCTCCAGCAACAGATCACCCTGGCAAGGTGCTGAGCTGTGGGCCCTGCCCTCCAGGACTTGATAATCAAAAAGGAGAGGCAATGTTAATGCTGCTTTCTATTTCACCTTAATTTTGGAAAAATTTTTAGCTGGATAGAAAATTCTAGGTTGATTTTTTTTTCTTTCAGTGTTTTAAAGATGCTCCCTCACTGTCTCCCGGCGTCCACTGTGTCCGATGCAAAGTCGGCCATCATTCCTATCTTTGTTCCTCTCCTGTCACCGGCCTTTGTCTGTTTTTTTGATTTTCTCTTTATCACTGGTTTTAAGGAATGTTTCTTGGTGTTGTTTCCATCATGTTGCATTTGTGGTTTGTTGAGTGTTTAGATCTGTGGGTCTATAGTTTTGGGAAATTTCAGCCCGTATTTCTTCTAAGCATTTTCCTGCATCCCCATTCCTTTGGGGGGGGTTCCCATTACACATAAATTAGGCCACTTGTGGTGTCCCACCTCTCATGGAAGTTCTGTTTATTCCTTTGTGTTTTTCTTTTTTCTCTCTGTTTCATTTTGGATAGTTTCTGTTGCTGTCTTTTAAGTTCACTTATCTTTTCTTCTGCAGTGTCTAATTTGATGTTAATCTCATCCAGTGTATTTTTCATCTTAGACTTGGTAGCTTTTTTTAATCTCTAGAAATAGGGTTTTGTTCTTTTTAACGTATTCCGTGTTTTTCTACTTAATGTATCCAATTTTCCCTCTAGTGTTTTGAACACACAGGCAACAGTTACAGTAACTATTTAAGTGTCCTCGTCTCCTGATTCTATCATCTGTGCCATTTCTGGGTTAGTTTCAATGGGTCAGTTTTGCTCTTCATTTTGGGTTGTATTTTTCTGTGTCTTTGCATGCCAGGTAATTTTTTTGCTGGATGCCAGACATGGTGAGCTTGACCTTGTTGGATGTAGACCCGTACGTATTGAGGAGGTCCGTTCTGGGATGCAGTCATAATGGAAACAGTTTGGTCCTTTCAGCTGTGGCTTTGATGCTTTGCTACGCAAGACCAGGGCGGCAGCTAGCCAGAGCCCTTCTGAGTGCTCTCCCTGTGCTCTGCGAGTTACAAAGTTCTCCTCTCTGGTAGGTGGGAGCAGGAACTGTTCCTGGACCTATGTGAGCTTCAAGTCATGTTCCCTAGAATCCTTTCAGGTGGTTCTTTCTCAGACCTCAGGTAAACTCAATGCACATCCAATGCAAGAATGATTGATCCCGAAAGTGTTTCAGGGAGGAAGGGGCACCAGGCTGCAGCAGGTGGGGGAACGAGGACCAGGGCTCCATGAGGACTGGATCAGATGTAGACAGACAGGAGGAGCTGACCTCCCCCATGCCATCTCCTCCTCCTGCTCTTACGCTCCAGCTCCTGGAGCCCACCTTGCTCTGCCTGCCTCTGGGCCTTTGCATGTGCTGTTTCCTCAATGAGTTTCCCTTTCCCATTGTCCTCCACTTGTCTATCATGTCTCAGTGTCCAGGTCACTCTCTCAGGGCTGCCTGTCCTGGCTGCCCTCCACCCCATGAGCACCCTGCATGCTCCCTCCTTACACCCCATCTGTGTCCCCCTACAAGACTGAAAACTCCACAAAGGCGGGGACACAGCAGGAGCTGAATGAATATTTGCTGTTGAATTGTGGGTGAATTTTAAATGCCCCAGTGCATAGTGTAGCTGCTGAGTGCTATTAAACCATGGAAGAGGGAGCCATGTCCAGGGACTGGGGGTTAAAGATGGCTTGCTCCAGGAGCATGCTGACTGATGGCCGGGGGTTTCAATAAGCAGAGCTGGAAGGGAGTTCAAGGTCCATGGAAGGGCACCAGCAAAGACCCAGAGACAAGACAATGCAGAGTGCATGATTGGGAGGCCTGGGGAGCAAAGCTCTTAGCCAGACCCGTTTGAGGAGCATTGCAGGGATAGCAAGCGAAAGGCTGGAAAAGTAAATCAGGGACAAGCTCTGAGGGCCAGGAACACCAGATGTCCAGGGCCTGGACCAGGAGAGTCACACTCAGAGCTGCATCCTGGCGGGACACTTGGATGGACAGCGGGGGTGCCCCACGAAGGAGAATATGGTTCTGAATGTGCTGACGTGAAGAGGAAAATAAACCACAGCACAGTCCACATGGAATCATCTCATTGTCTTAAAAATTAGTCAAAATAATACCTGTTAGCATACTCATAGAGATACCCCAGCCCTCCAGACACCCCCCAATCCTGTAAGGTCCACCCACCACTCATCTGAGAGGCGCTTGCAGAGCGCCCTTGGCTGGGGGCCGGGGGCTGGCGTGGCCGAGACAGGCCAGGCCCCAGAGCTCACAGCCTGAGAGAAGGGAAGTCACGGACTTCCGGACTTCCGAAAGGAAATACAAAGGAGAGGAGGTCAGTGAGGGCTCCGTTGAGGGCACCGGCATCTCCAGGCCAGGGGCCGCTTTTAAGTCTCTGGGCCAAGGGTGTGCATCCGACCTGCTCAACAGTCCTGCTCCCTGAGGGCCAGGAGGAGGCAGGGACCCTGTCCCCATTTATCACTGTGTCCCCAACACAGCACAGTGCTTGGCACACTGCCAGCATTCAATAGCTGTTTATAGACAGGAGGAAGAAGGGAGGGGGAAGGGAGGAGGGGGAGAGAAGAAGGAAGAGGACAGGGAGGAGGGGGCAGGGAGGGGAGCTGGAGGCTAGCATTAACATCCTGGTGTAAAGATGAGGGGAACAATGCCCCTGGTGCCCCTGACACTAAGGAGGAGAGCCTGGATTCACACCCAAGTCTTTCTGACTCCCAGGCAGACCAGGGCTGGGAGAGAGAGGAGGCACCGACAGGCACGGGCCCAGGCTGCCGGAAGGCGGAGGCATCGGAGCCAAGGGGAAGACTCCACGGGGGGCTGCGGTGGGGGTTCCGCGAGAGAACACACAGAACAAACCATGGCTGCTCAGTGGCATTGTTGAGGGTGGCCTGGGCTAAGGGACGGCAAAGGGCGTGATTGACGCGGCCGATTCTGGGCCCCTCAGGAGACTAGTGGGCAGGATTGCTAGAGGCTGGCTGCAGAGGGGACATGGAGCTGATGGGGGTCTGCATGGACGCTGAGCAGGGCGACGCTGCGGTGGGGCTGGCTGCCCCCAGCCACACTCGGCAGGCTGCTTCCCCGCTGTTTTCTCAACTGCAAAATGGGGACAACCATCCTGGGCTCTGTGGACCGGTGAGGGCTATGCGGTGAAGGCTGTGTGGGCTCCCACACCTCCCGGCGGCCTGTGAGCACTCCCGAGACGGCTCTGCTCGGCCACCACCACTGCAGGGAGCTGCCACTGCTCTGAGTCCCTCTCTTGGTGGCCCCGGCCTGGGCTGCACAGTGGAGCCATCTGAAGAGCTTAAATGTCCTGGTTCCTGGGCCCACCCCTTAGAGTCTCTCACGAACTTGGCCTGGGGTGGGGCCCGGAGACGTTGCTGGGTGGTCCTGATGTGCAGCCTTGGGGGCAGCCTGTTGCTCACCTGGGGGGCTTGCTAAGACACAGATTGCTGGGCCCACTGCCAGAGTTTCTGACTCAGTGGATCTGAGTGGGACCCAGGCTCTGCATGTCACCAAGTTCCCAGGTGACACTGAGGATGCTCTGAGTGAAGAGGTCACAGGCCAGGAGCAGGCTCAGGCAGGTGACTGGCAGCAAGGCTGCAAGGTGAGGAAGTGGAGGAAGTGGCAGAGGGTAGGCCTCCCTCGGGCGGGAGAGGCAGGTGTTCCTGCTCTAACCGGGGGGCCGGGCTCTGTGCCCTGAGTTCACTGCCCCCACCCCGGGCATTAGGCCCTGCTGACTGCTCCCTGTCACTGAGGTCCTGCTTTCCCCAAAAGCCTGTGCTCACCCTCTGCCCTGAACTGCCCCGACCGTGCATGTCTGTTCCCCGGGCATGGGGCTGCCACCTGCATCTCCCCAGTCCTCTCCAGGCCCCAGAAGTGGGACTCAGCACTGAGACTGGCTGTCAGTGATTGAGTGGATACTGTCCAGAGAAGTCAGGCAGAGCCCTGGGACTTGCCAGAGACAGCTGGCATTTCTGAAAAAGCCGCCTGACCTCTAGCCCAGCCCCAAGTGCTGCCTCTCACTGGCCGTGTGCCCTTGGGCAAGTGACATCATTTCCGTGAGCCTCAGTTTCCTCCTCTGTAAAATGGGGTTAATAATTCCAACTCCAAGGACGATGGTGATGGTAAAGGGGGTGACACCTGCATTCTTGCCACAGCACCGGAAGGCAGGCGTTGTCACCATCCTGATTTCACAGACAGGTAAACGAGTTGGCCAGTGACTCGATCCACAGGTGTTTTACAGGGTCTCCTGTTTGCCAGGGCCTGTGTTTCAAAGTGAGGCCGATGGTGCGGCCCTCATGGGGCTCCCAGTCTATCGGGACAGCTCGTGATGACACAGCAGGGTGGACAGGCCAGGTGCACAGAGGAGCAGGGAGGAGCAAGGACCTCCTGTGGAGGGCAGGGCGTGAGCACCATCGTAAAGGATCGGAAGGAGTTAGCCACTTGGAAGGAAGCGAACAGGGGCCCCAGGCCGAGAGACAGTGGAGCACGACAGCACTGAGGCCGGCACATGCCTCCGCAGCGCAGTCCCTGTCCTGAAGCAGAGGTGGGGGTCAGGGCTGGTCCGAGGAGTGTGGGCTGTTCATGGGCACTGGGAGCCCCTGCTAGGGCAGACTCAGCTGGGGGTCCACCATTTAGGACAGCAGCTCTCCAAGAGTGGTCCCTGGCCCCCCAGCCTCAGCATCCCCTGGAACCTGCGAGACATGCAGAGAACAAGCCAGGAATGGGCGGGCTGCAGTGCCGACACGTGTGGCACCGACTGTGATGGGGTCTCAGCTGCAGTTCCTGCCCCCCATCTGGATGGGCAGCATCCTGAGGATAGGCCTGGGCGTCTCCCAAACCTGAAGCGGGGCCTGGTATGTGCTAGGCACCCCATCCTACATGAATGCAAAGCCACTGTGGTGGGCTCTGGGTGGAGGGGGTTGGGGGGCAGGGGGCCAGTGCTGAGATACAGCAGACACCTGGAGCTGCTTGGGACCCTGCCCCAGCCTCACAGTGCTGGCCCCTTGTAGACATGGGAGGAAGCACATACATGGATGGCCGTCACAGCAGAGTCAGGAGACCCCATGGGGTCGGCAAGGTCAGCGGGGCCCAGGCAGGTGGGGGCATTTGAACAGGCCTTGGGGGGCAGACCGGGACACTCCGGGAACTGGGCCCCACGCTTTTCGGAGCCCTGCCTGCTACGAGCCCAGGCCGAGTCCTTCTGCTGCACGGCAGGAGGCAGAGCAAGGCTATTTCAGAGCTGGTGCTTCTCTCAGGGTCCTGGAGAAAGGTGACAGGGTTCTCTCTAGACCTGGCCCCACAGGTCCCGTCTTCTGAACATGGATGCTGCTCTGTCGGTCCCGTGGACATAGGAATCCATGCGAGTTGGAGTCAGAGTTCCTGGGCTGTGCTGCTGGCGGGGACCCGTGTCTCCCTGAGCCTGCAGAGCCCTCTGCCCTCCCCCTGGTGTCCCCGGTGTGTCTGGGCGTGGGGTCGGACTTCCACTCCGTATTCCCCCTTCTGTCTCCCACTCCTCATCTCGGGGTGGGCTGGAGCGTCCCTGGTCCTGGTAGGAATCAGCAGAGCTCTGGCCATCAGGAAGGGGGCCACTGGGAGGACATCCCCAGACCACACGGACGGAGCTCTCCTCTAGAAGAGCAGGGGAGACCCGGGCCTGTCGCCCGAGAGGCCCCAGAGAGCTGCGGCCCCTCCACTGGGCTCCAGCTGGCACCACAAGGCATCGGCCCCCTGGACTGGGAGCGGGGGTGGGCCGGGCCCTGCCTCATTGGCTGTTATTTCCAGCACCAGGCAAATAATAGACAGTGTGTCAAAGGAGCGAGCAGGCGGACAGCCGGATCAGGCCACGGGCCGGGGTCAGGCTCGGCAGTGGGAGCGTGTGGGAAGCAGGTGTGCAAGTGGCAGTAGCTGATCCACCTGGACGCCCAAGTGGGACCATTCTGGAGATGGTCAAGGTGCAGAACGGGCTATGGAGCCTTCAGCGGACCCCACACATGACTGTCATCCCTCAGGCCAGGGCAGAGGCCCGCACTCTGTGGCACAGGACCTCCAGCAGGGAGGCCACCCGCCTTGGACCCACCTTCATGCTTATCCCTGAAAGCCCTCTCTCTCCCACTCTGGGCAGCTGAGTGGCCAAGGGTCCGGCGCTCAGCCCTGCACTGGCCAGCAGGCTTTGAGCCCCCTGGGGTGGGGCACGTCCTGCTGAGTCTCCGAGCCTCTCTCTGCTCCTCTCTGCCAGGCTGAGTCACCGGGCTTTCACTGAACTGGAGGCGTGGACCACGGTGACGGGCAGGGGCCTGGATGGGGTCCTGACTGTGCATCCTCCTCGCGGCCAGGCCTGGACGGCCTCAGCGTCCTGTCTTTGCGCCTGTGCGGACAGTGCCTGTGAGGGTTAAGTGAAATTAGAGGGCAGAGCCCTTAGTCCCGCACCGGGATGTGGCGTGTGTTTAATAAATGGAAGCTCGGCTGGCTCCAGCGAATCCTGGCCCGGCACTCCCTCCTGTGCGCAGGCCAAGCCCTGAACTGGGACCAGGAGCTGCGCTCAGTTCTTGGAAGAGGAAGTTGAAAAGAAAAAAGCAAAAAAGTTAAGTCAAGCAGCAGAAAGGGTTTTGCAAACCCGACTTCTGCACATTGTTATTTTTAAGGGAGAGAAAAAGCCAGCACGGTCTGCCCCTGAGCTGGGGCTCACCAGGGTCACAATCTCCACCCCCCCCCCATTTGCTGACATTCTGCCCACTGCCCCGTGGATAAGAACACCGCAGCCCCAGAAAGTTCTTGAATGGTACATCTCATCTGCTTTTCTCCTCCTGACCACCACCCCCCCCCCCCGCCCCCACCTGCCCGGGAAACACCAGGAGCATGCAGGTGCCGGAGGTGGGGGCCACGGGGCCAGACCCCGTCTCTTCTGCTCCCACCTCAGGACCTTTTCTGTGTGGGCTTGCCAGTGGACCCCAACTCCATGCACATCCACCCACACTTTGGAGCCCCTGCTGTGTCCTTGTGCTGTACTGACCCCTGTTGGCGGGAGGACTCCAGAACATGGCAGAAGGTTCTTGCCCTCATGGGGCTTACAGTCTGATGGGGGCAAAGGGGAGAGTGCACCCCTGTCTCTCCCACCTGCAGGCAAGCTGGGAGGCTGGGAGAAAGAGGGAAAAGGCAAGATGCCGGCTTTGGGATGGCACACGCAAGTTCACTCCTGCTCCCCACCTCAACCCCAGGACCTGGTTAGTGTGCGTCTCTCTGGCTGTTTCCTTGTCTGTAAAACGGGGTGATGCCCACACCTGCTCAAACTCTCCTAGGGACTAAAGGAGATGTTGGCAAAGGGTGTCGCGCCCCAGCTGGTACAGGGCTGGTGCTCAGGACAGGATGACGGGGCACTGGGGAGCCACCCCAGTGTTTGAGGGAGGCGGTGACCTGTCCAGACTCAGATTGAGGAACCCCAAGGGGGCAGCGTGGGCAGGAGGGCGGGGCAGGAACCCCAGGTCCTAGGATTACCGGGCAGCCTCTGTGCTAAAGAGCGGATTTCTCTACTGTGTTGGAGTCACCAACGTCAACAGTTGAGGGGCCTGCCAGAGGGCTGGGCGCAAGCCGCGAGCTGCTTCTCTATTTCAGACCACAAGGAGGTCAGACAGGAGAGGGCTGGGGGCTTCTGGGGCCCAGGGCCGGACACTGCAGAGCTCGATGTCCAGAAGCAGGTGTCTCGCCCTCCTCGCATGTCCTCCCCTTCCCGCTACTCCCACCCAGGGCCCGGGGAGGCGGGGGGAGTTCAGGATGGCTGGCCTGTGCCCAGCCCTCACTCTGTGGCAGATGTCAAGGTGACCCTGGGCGAGACTCCTTCTCTGGGGAGCACAGCGCCCATCTGCACAGTGAGGGGCAGCAGCATGCTCCCAGCCTTCTGCCCGCCTGGCCTGGCCCCCACAGAGCCAGAGGATCAGAGAGTTTGACCACATGCCCCAGTGCACCCCGAGTGTCCACTCCTCTGGGCAAGCAGAGCGGTGAGCAGAGGCGAGGACTCTGGGCCTGATGGCAGCAGTGACAACTCACACTTTAGTTTGGAGCAGGTTCCGAAGCCGTCAACAGCACAGTAGCCTGCCCGTGGCCTGGACCTCCCACCCACAAGACTGGGCCTCTCCCGGCGCTGCAGCTGCCCCAAGGGACCAGGGAGGCCCGGTGGCTTCGGCACAGCTCCTCGATGGCCAGAAGAGGCTCCTGCTACTCCCTATCCTTCCTGAAGGCTCCTGAGGCTGGGGACAGTCACTGCCTGGGGACTGTGCCACAGCGGGTGGGAAGGCCACTCAGCTGGGGGCGCCCTCTATCCCAGGCAGTGGGGAAGCGGAACTCCCCCGGGCAAGCCCAGGTAGGGCGCAACCCCGCCTCCCTCCAGTGTCCTGGCCCTGGTCGGGGGCCTCCCAGTCACCCAGGCCCTGAGGTCGGCCCCAGACCCTCTCCCCTGGTCCAGAGCAGCCTGCTCCTTTCCCAGCTCCAGCACCCATGGAAGATGTCCATCCGATGGAGTTTCTGCTTGCTCCGTGGGTTGTTTCACTCTTCCAGCCTCAGTTTGCCCCAGAAAACGTGGGGCGAAAATCTTGCAGGGAGGCCTCAGAGCGCTGCTTCCCACATGGCCTGGGGAATGTGGGTGGGCCCCGCAAGGAGCTGCCGGTCCCGCCCGGGGAAGTCATGCCGCCTTGGGGAGGCGTGGGGTGGAATGAAATCCACGCATCGGAAGCACCCAGCACCGTGCTGTGGCCGCTGCTGCTCTTTTTAACCCTGCCGTCATTGAACTGAGGCCCGGAAGAGGGAGGAGCGCCGCTGCCCGTCGCACCCCAGCCTCCCTCCCCACCCTGCTCCTCGGCTCTGCCTGGGCTCATCTTGGAAGTTCTGGTTCATTCTTCAAGAGCTCAACGCCCCCCACAGATCATTCATTCACAATTGTCGCCGAGAACCTACTGTGCGCCCTGCTCTGGGAACCGAGTGGTGAACTGGCAAGGCCCTGCTCTCTCAGCTCTGACGCCCGGGGGGGCTCTTCAGCAGGACTCTGGGGACCACGTCCGGAAGTCCATGAATCCTGGCAAACTGGCAGGGCACCTGCACTCTTTCTGAGGGTCCCTCAAGGAGTCCAGGCCACAGAGCGGGCCAACCTGGGCACGCACGGTGGCCCCTGAACACCCGCTCCCCGCCCAGCGGGCTGCGCCCTGCCTGGCAGCACCAGTCCCCATGCTGGGGCATCCTCTGGCCCGGCAACTGATGGGCCTACTGTCTGAGGAGCCAGGCGCTCTTGGGCTGAGCTGGGCTGGGCTGAGGATGGAGCTGGGAGGGGAGCCGCTCCAGGTGCCATGGGGAACTGCCTCTGCGGCCTGCTCCGCCGCCCCGCCCCATGGGCCCTGGATAAGATCTCGAGACCAGCCGCAGCGCTGCTGAGTCTCTTTAGTACCAAACGCAGGAATCTGGGAGCCCGCGGAGCGTGAAATTAGGAACAAATGTGGAGGAGGTCTAGACAGGAACTCCGCGGCCGCTCGCTCGTGGATGGCGGGGCCCTTGGGCTTCCAGGTAGTGGGGGTACTTTGTAACCAGACAGATGTTTGTGGAGGAAAAGGCGTGCTGGCTCTCCATAAGCCCTCGACCAGACGCCGGGATGGGCAGAGGCCTGACAGGGAGGCTGCAAACCTGGGGCCTCAACCCGCCTGGGCCCAGGGACCCCCAGGACCAGTCCTCTGCTCCCCCAGGCTCGGTTTCCTCGTTTGGAAATGAGCGGCTTCATCGTCACTCGGTTGGAAGGGCTGCTCGTTAGGCAAGCAGATCCGAGGGCCCCATTCAGACCCGCCAAGGCCTGGGCGTCTGCGTGTTTACCAGGTCCCCCACGTTCTGGTGCTTGGGGGCTTTGGAAGTTGCTAGACTAGATGAGCCAGGGGCCCAGCCAGAGTGGAGGTGAGGGCCGGGCTGCTCCTTGGCTCCTCTGAGGAGCACTGGGCATCTCAGGTGAAGGCGGTCCGCAGAGGCGGGCAGAGCCTTCCTTAAGCACTGCTGTGCTCCCTGCACCACATGAGGCACTGGGGGCGGGGGGCACAAAATAAATAGACTACGGACACTCCGTCCTCGCAGTCTTCAAGGCAGGGAGGGGTGGGATGGAGCAAGAGGAACAGAGAAAACTGGAAGAGTGTGAAACGAAGTGCAGGACATGTGGTCCAGATGGCGGCCGCGCAGGGGTCTTCCGCCAGGGGAGGGGGCTCCGAGGGGGGAGGCAGGTGGAGGGCGGGCGTCTGGCTGCCAGGTGTTTCCTGCTCCCCACCCCCCCAGCACCGCTCCATTCCATCTTCAGGCTGCAGGAGACAACTGGAGCTCCACCGACTGGAGCTCGTAAAGCAGCTGGCTCCCCCGCCCCCAGCACCGAGGAGACATGGGGCTATCGGAAGGGATCTGCCGCCTGCCCAGCCCCCCTCCACAGACTCTAGAGGTGGGGCTGGGGGTGCACAGAGGGGCCCCGTCTCACAGCCTGTCCCTGTACAACTTGGGGGTGGGGACAGGGAAGCAAAGCCGTTTATAAAGCTTTAAAACCGTTTATGGTCCCAGGGGGCAGATTAACAATTCAGCGCGATCCTCGCCAAAGCGTCTTGGCTGGCAGTGCACGTCGGAGCCTTCAGGGAGAGCCGGAGGAGCGGCGCAGAGGCCTCCACCGGGCTGCCCCTGGCCCTGCCAGCACCTCACTGCCTCCCAGCCTTTGCCTGTGCTGTCCCTCCACCCAGAGCCCAGCCAGTCTGTCCTTCCAGGAGGGCTCAGAAGCCTCCTCCTCCAGGAAGCCCCCCATGGCCCCCCAGTGCAGTACCACCGCCTCCAGCCCTGAGCCCCGAAGCCCTTTGTTGGTCTCTTGGGCACTCAGCGTAGCCATTCTCAGGACACAAGTGTCCAGGGGACACTGGGTCAGTGCAATTTCCTCTAGGCTCCCAAGCAAGCATGCACCTGAGCATGTGCAACCCTCCCCTCTCTGCGCACTCTTGGGGTGCCATCTTGATTTCTTGCTTGGACCTGCAGCTGGCATGTTTTTGCATTTGTAATCCTCAAACTTTGTCATGCATCTCAGTCTAGCAGGCAGGGCTGGATCCCGCATGCTGGAGCTGGCAGGAATGGATTGTCTAAACCCTGCTATACCCATGTCACAGATAAGGAAACTGAGGCCCAGGAAGAGGCCTCTGGCCCTGGCTTACCAGCAAGTGTATGGCAGGATGTTCCCCCACCTGCCCCCCATATTGGGCAAGACAAAGGCCCCTCAGGCTGGTCATCTTGGTGTCCAGCTGGGCAGAGTCCCCCGGCACAGGAAGGTCTGAAAGGTGACAGTTCAGTGAGGATAGCAAGGTGTGGGAGTTGGGGAGATGGGCCTCTGGCCGCTGTTCTTCCACTAACTGTGTAAGGTCATGAATGAGTCACCTCTGCCCCCTGCACTGGCCTCAGCCTCCCCCACCGCCCACCATTAAATGGAAGAGTGGGACATGGTCCCTCCCAGCACTGGCATTTTGAGGTTAGAGAAGTCTGGGAAGGCTTCCTGGAGGAGGGGGCATGCTCTAGGCCCTGATGGTAGGGTAGGCCCTAGAGAGGCCGAGGGAAGGGCGTTCTGCGAGCAGGGCACATCGAGGGCAGAGGGTTGGCAGGAGGGTGGGGCTGAGGGAGGCCATGTGCCC
This sequence comes from Equus asinus, assembly GCF_041296235.1. Taxonomy (NCBI): domain Eukaryota; kingdom Metazoa; phylum Chordata; class Mammalia; order Perissodactyla; family Equidae; genus Equus; species Equus asinus. Next base: position 13,297,662 of record NC_091799.1, read on the forward strand.
CTAGGGGCTGTTCGGAGTTAACTGTGGACTGATGTCAGGCTGGGGCGCGAGCGGAGCTGCCAGCGGCGTGCGCGTCTGCTGGCCTGGCCCGGCCCCGGGACCGGCGCCCGTCGTGGGCGTTGCTGCCCCTCGGCGTGCATGTATCTGCAGAGCGAGGCTGAGACGCTCCAGCTGGACAGGGCCTGGGTGTCGGAGCCGGGGCTGCTGACAGCCCTGGGCGCCTGGCCTGCCCCAGCCCCCCTCCCACCAGGCTGCCTGCCGTCGGAGGGGCCCCCCCGCAAGAGCCGGGCGGAGCAGGGGGCCGTCTGTATCTCAGACCTGGGAGAGAGGCCCTGCGGCCAGCGTGGCCACTCCCTGATGCCCTCGGGGACCTGGCGGGAGGGTTAGACCGAGAAAGGGACGCAAACGGACAACAGCAGTCGGCACAGCGCGCTCGCTGTCTGGCAGGATCCTGGATGTCCTCTCCGTGTTATGAGGAGGGAAGCGAGGTGCAGAGAAATGGAGGCGTTTGAAGCCCCGTTCCTACAACTAACCAGGGGCAGAGCTGGCATCTCCGGGGCTGCGACAGGGGTGTTGGGGTGTCGAGGGGCGCTGAACTTCCCGGCCCAGAAGTTAACTCCTCCTGCAGGACCTCTCTTGACTTCCCCCGAGCTCAGTGAGTCCCCTCATTGATGAGTGGGACCATAATTATCTTTTTGGGATGCAAGTAGCAGAAATGTGCTCGAGGTGACAGAGTTGCCCTGCGATGGAGGAGGGAGCTGGGCCCCTGGGAGGCAGGCCTGCGTGCGGCCTGGCTTCCTCTGGGCAGCTGTGTGCTTCCTCTCCCCACCGTGGACCGGCCCCCCTGGCTCGCCACCCACATGGCTGAAAGTGCCGCCCTGGCTGTGGCCTGAGCACCCATGTCACGACCGGAGGTCAAGTCACCGGCAGGGACTGGCCAGTGTCCGGGTCCCAATTCCATTTTCTGGGAGAGAGAAGAGGGCTGGCCCAGCTGGGGCACATGCCCGCCCCGACCCCAGCAAACTGTAGCTCCTGTCGCAGCAGGGGTACAGGTGCAGCTGCTGGCCGGCGTCTTAGGGGCAGGGCCCAGAGAGGAGGGCCGGGGCTGGGCAGGCACCCCGAAACCCGCCAGCTGCCGTAGTGCACCCCCACAAAGTCGCCATGGGGCACAGGCTTCACCCAGCGGAGACATGGGGCTCAGTGGTCAGGGGCGGCCGGGCCACATCTCTGCTCCAAGACGTCATGTAAAGGCAGATCCGGCCTTGACCTCAGCCCCCAAACTATTGGCGCTGGGACCTGAGCTCTTCTCCTCTCCCAGCCTCGCTTTGTCATCTTCAAAACTGGGACCACACCCCAAGGGGTCTCAGCGAGGGGGCTTGCCTGACCAGTGCTGGACGGGACATTGGGGATGCTGATGCCCTCTGGGCCTGGGAGGCCCTGGATTCCACGCGGCAGGCAGTGGGGGCGTATGTGGCTTTTGGCTGTGATGGGGTCCCGTCTGCAGAAGGACACGCATGGACCAGCCCTCCCCGACAGGGTGCTGGGGTTGGGCTGGATCCCTGAAAGCGGCCTGCCCTTCTCTGAGCCTGTCTCCCCATCTGCAGAGTCGGGGTCCCAGGGCCTGCTCTTCCCTCCCACGGCTGCTGTGAGGACTCGGGTGGGCTGCCTGGGGTCCCCTCTGCTGCCCCTTTTCTGGCTGCTCCAGGTTAAGGCTGAGGCGAGCCCGCAGTGTCCTCCTGAGTCCTCCAAGAGGGAAGGGCGCAGGGAGTGAGGCCCAGCACTCCGCCAGCAGCTGCCTGCTTTGCTTTGCCTCACCTCAGCGAAATGCGTGAAATGCATCTGGACAGCAGGCCTGGCCCCCGCCCAGCATCCCCCCACCGGCCGCCTCTACACACCCAGCTCCCTGGATCCCGCCCCGGGTCGGCCTGCACCCTCGGCAGGGCCGGCGGGCCAGCTGGCCTCAGCTGCCCCCGGGGCCAAGGCAGGCTGGAGCTGCCCGGCAGGGCGCCCAGGAATGTGGGGGTCCCCGGGGCTCCTGCTCTGTCTGTCTGTGTGGCCTGCACTGTGTCTTCCTGACTCAGGCCCTGTCGGTCCTGCTGTCTGGATCTGCCTGTCTGCACCTCTGTCTGTCTGAATTTGGAGCTGTGAGTCTGTGTCTCATCCCTTTGGGTCTGTCTGGATCTGCCTTTCCGTCTGTCTTTCTGGGGTCTGGGTCTCATCCCAGCTTTGCCTGTGACACACAGCTTTGCCTGGGCAAGATTCTCCATGTCAGTACACGTCCACGTCCCCTCCATCTGTAGGTGAGGGTCCTGGTCGTCCCTGCCCAGCCAGGCCCCTTCCCAGCCCCTTGAACGCCCCCCCGCCCCCGCCCCGTTCTGGCTGTCGATCTGCAGGGGAACCACTGTGCCTCCGAGCTTGCCACGTGCCTTCCCAGCTCCCCCGCCCCGGCGAGGGGCTCAGCCCCTCACCCCCGACCCACCAACTGCCCGGATCTTGATTCTCCAGACAAAAGTCCCATCTGTCGGTGATTCTCACATGTTCCTGGAAGAGGAAAAATCGGCCCAATTCCAGCAGGTCTTTGGCAGGTTTATCAAAAACTTTAGAAACGTGCATACCACAAAGCTCTTCGTTGCTCAGTCCTGTAATTGCAAGGAGTAGGAGGTAAGGCCTGGCCGGGTGAGCTGGGCAGCCCCACGCGATGGCGCACGCTGCAACCGTGGGCAGGAGCGAGGCAAGGTCTGCGCATGGCTTTGGGGGGATCCGTGGGGATCGGCCACGTATCCAGGGAATGGATTATACATGGAGAGACGGACTGCTGAGTGGGACAAGGGAAGGTGCAGAAAGTATATACAGAATGCCACTTTCGCTTCAAATGGGGAAGGAGATGTATGTTTGCTTATATATTTAGAAAGAGGCAATGGAAGGATAAACCCAGAACTAAGTTAACATTGCTACCTCTAGGCAGAGCCGGGAGGGGCAGGTGTGGAAACAAGACCTTGGAGCACAGCTGGTTGGGTAACCATGGGCCCTCTAGGACTGGTTCAACTCTGATCAACAGAGTCCTTAAGATGATTTTCATGAACTGAGACCCCTTGTCTAGTTCAGGCCGGTTGAGACCACCACCAGCCCATCAGCTGGGCCTGTGCAGATGCCCAATAAGTGACCTTTTTGATGTCAAAGGTCTGAAAACTTGACCCCCGGATCGTGGTAAGGCCGCCACTGTGTGAACACACATCCTGTGAAGAGGCATGGAGTCTGACTGCGCCAGCACAGACCATCAGTCACCTCCCCTCTCCTCGCCTCCGATCGCCTGTCCCCGCCCTTCAGACCCCCCGCCCTCCACCCCACAGATGGAGCCCCCGGCCCTGGATCGGGGAGACGGATCCGAGGGCACATGCCCTGCTCCTTGCAGATCCATCTAGCAATAAAGCTGATTTATTTTCCCAAAAGCTGAGCCACAATCCTTGGCTTTTTTAATGCACATTGGGCAAGAAAACCCCAATTTTGCGCAGGAACAGTTTTATGCTTTTGACTTTGGAATCAAATGTTTTCTACAATTAGAAAGCAAAATTAAATCAATTTGAAAAAAAAAAAGGTAAGAACTAACTGGAATACATGAACCTGAGTATCAAGTTGGTGGAAAACACTACTAAGAATTATTTCCGATAACTTTGAAACGGTCTTTTTACTGTACATCCCGGAGGGGAGAAGAACAAAAAAAAATAACAAATATCAAATGACTTGTCGGTAAAAATATTGGTAATGTTATCTTAAAATTATATATAACGGGAAAGGTAAATAAGTATTGAAATGTATGACATTAGGAAACAAGATTTTCACTGTAAACATCATACAGACATCAAATTTTAACAAGACCCTGTAATCTCTAACTTTAAGTGGAAATGGCCGTATAAACTCATGTTTTATTTTTCTTTTCATAAAAAATAAATACAAAAAGTATTCTCCAGCTCTCGTCACTGAAAATGCCTAGAACCACTGAAACCCAGGAGCACTTAGCACCTCTGGGGCCTAGACTGTGTTCTCTACAAACCGCTTCCCACTAAGAGAACCAGGGTGTCGCCAAGGAACGTCAGGTTCCCAGGTCCAGGACAAGATGAGCTGGGACGTCTTGTGCCAAAAAGCAAAACACCATCAGGAATCAGTGGGGTCCCATCGAAATGACACAGGAGCCAATTCGGAGGGGCCCACAAACCCACAGTTCCAGTGGGATCATTTGAACATCCAAAAGGATGATGGCTGTGGTGGATTGAAACACATCAAACGTATGGAAGTCAGTGAGATCACAATGATCGTGACGTGCCAGCTTATTCTGAAAATGGTAAAGATAAGAGCTGAGCATCCGTGCCTTTCCTCTGCAGACGGTCTTTTAGGATGACCAATTTGGGAATAGGGAAAGTTCTTCAGAGAAGAACCAGAGCTGATAAGTGCAGAGGAAATGATAGCATTTGAGAAGCCGCTATTTGCAGCCCCTCAAGGGGTAATGGCTCTGGGTAGCGATCCCTGACAGCTGCTGCAATGCTGAGGTGGCAGGCCGATGGGGACTTCACAGTGGAAGAATTAGGCTGACCCCAGTGGAAGCCACTAGTTAATCTCACCATCACGACAAGAGGGACAGCAGCCTGGGCCCCTGAAAGGGATGCGACAGGAATCCAGTTTAGATGACAAAACAGGGGTGGTGGAACGTGTTCAGTGCCGCCCGAGGAAACCCAGCCAGCTCTCATACATGGAAAATTCTGTAAGATAAATGACCCAGTTTCGTCTATAAACAACATGGGCCAGGAGCGGGGAGGAGAGTGAATGGGAACTGAGCTGTTTGAGAGTCAACAGTGCCAAACGCAACTCGATCCTCGTTGGAACAAACCAACTGTAAAAAGACATTTCGGGGATGATGGGAGAAAGCTAAACACAGCCTGGGGATTTTTTTTTTAAAGTCCTCATCTGTCAGATTTTACACTGAACTGTTTATGGGTTAACTAATATGCTCTGGGATTTCTTTTAAAATACTCTGATCGCCAACCCCCGCCCCCCAACACCATCCCCTGCAAAATAAAATGAGGGGGACATTGAGGCAGGTGTGCTGGAGCCCGTGACTGCTGGTTTGGGAGAGCTGACTGTTCACCGCCCATGGATTCTTCGAGCCCGTCGGTAAAGCTCGGTAACCTGAAACGGGCATCGTGAGACTGTTGACGCCACAAACATCAGCAAATGCTGCAAGTCAGGATGCTTTCATTCTGAGAACCAGTTCGTCAGCGCCGGCTGGACAGATGGAAAAGCCAACAAGCGCGCAGCTGGTGACAGCATTGGTCATTCTCTCGACTTCTGTTTGTTGAACATTTTCCATAATAAAAAGTTTACAAAGGGCATGTCCTTAGGCCTAGAAATCCCACTTCTAAGAATTTATCCTGGAAAAGTAACTGAAGTACGTCCTGTTCCACTGGCTCCGATCACTTAGCTGCAAAAACACTTATTAAAGCATCCACTTAAAATATTTTTTAATGTAAACAACCTAAATATCGAGAAAGAATTGGTTTTCAGTTTTGCAAGATGAAAGAGTCCTGGAGCTTGGTTGCACAACAGTGGGGACGTACTTAAGGCTACTGAGCTGGACGCTTAGAAATGTTTCCGATGGCAAACTTTATGTTATGTGTATTGTACTGCAATTAAAAATTTTACAGAAAAGGGATCAGTTATGTTATTCAACAGAATGTGGTTAGAAATTAAGTCACAGAAAAAAATTTAACAATTTGGAAAAATAACCATGATGTTAGGTGGAGAAGCGGGTTATGAAGCCACGTGCTCAGCTCGGGCATCTAGCTGAATTTATGGGTGCGTGAGCTCGCAGGGCCGGCGCCACTCACTGAGCGTGCTACGCTGGGCGCTGAAGAACAAGCTCACGAAACATACACACACCCCTCGTGTGAGGGTGGAGGCCTGTTCTCAGCATCACCTTCTGTGGATGGGGAAACTGAGGCTGGGAGAGGGAGAGGCAGACAGCTTGGATGTCGTCCTGCCCACCCCCAGGCCCAGCCCCTGCCTCTTGCATGCATGCCCCCTGGGGTAGGTATTTTCCCCTTTCGCACTGTTTTCTCAACATTCTAAACTAGAATGGGTTACTTTTGCAAGGAGGAAGCGATGACGCAGTAAAGCTAGTGGCGTGTGTTGCAGGCTGTTGATGGAGAAGGGGGCGGATGACAGCTGGGACGGTGGTCATCACCGGGGGCATCTTGGCGACTGTGATTCTGCTGTGCATCATCGCCGTTCTGTGCTACTGCCGGCTCCAGGTACTCCCGGGGGGCTGGGGGAGGGGAGCCCACGAGGGTGGCCCTGTGGCTGGAGGGCAGCCCCCCCCAGGGCCCGGGCCCAGGAAGGAGGGAAGAGTCAGGTCTGGAAGAAAGTGCATGGCAGACACCCTGGCCCAGACTCCACCTGAGGGCTCAGTGATGACGGCCACCTGGCTCACCTCCCCCAGGGCTTCCCAAACGCCCTGAGAGGTGAGGCCACTGAGGCTCAGAGTGGGTAAGGGATTTAGCCAATGGCACACAGCTGCTAAGTGGCAAGCAGGGGGGAGCACTTGGGCTATGCTAGTCCACCACCTGTGCCCTCCCCTCCCCACCCATGCTGTAGGGCCCACCGGGGCCCCCATGTCTTCCTGAGAGAGGAAGGGAAACCACACGTGCAGGGCAGGGCCACACAGCCCAGTGCCCATAAACTAGTCTGGGGACACACTGCCTGGGCTGGAACCCCAGCTCTGCCACTTTCTGTGCCTCAGTTCCCCACCTGCAAACTGGAGATGACAATTACACCTGCCTCCCCTTGCCATGGGGATGAAATGAGCGGATCCCTCCTTACAGAGTGTTTAGCAGGGTGGGTGCCTGACCTGGGTGAGCCCCTCATAAGTGGTGGTTAAAGGGACACAGGTGTCTGACCCGGGCACATACCCCCTTTCCCTGCGTGCGGGTTGGGAGAGGTGGGTGGGGAGCCGGAGGTCACCCGCCCTCTGCCCACAGTACTACTGCTGCAAGAAGGACGAGTCCGAGGAGGACGAGGAGGAGCCCGACTTCGCAGTGCACACGCACCTGCCGCCACTGCACGCCAACCGCAACCTCGTGCTGACCAACGGGCCGGGGCCGGCTCTCTACCCAGCCGCCTCCACCTCCTTCAGCCAGAAGTCCCCGCAGGCCCGCGCCCTCTGCCGCAGCTGCTCCCACTACGAGCCGCCCACCTTCTTCCTGCAGGAGCCCGAGGACGAGGGCGTGCGCAACGGCGGGGAGCGTGTGGCCTACAAGAGCATCAGCCAGGACGACGTGGAGCTGCCGCCCGGGAGCTTTGGGGGCCTGCAGGCGCTCAACCCCAACCGCCTCTCGGCCATGCGGGAGGCCTTCTCACGGAGCCGCAGCATCAGCACCGACGTCTGAGCTGCGCCCCCGCCCGCCCCGACAGGTCCTGAGACCATGGTGGGATCCCCAGGGAGCCCTGCCCAGCTTTTTTCAGGCCCAGATGGGGGCTTGGCCCAGCCTTCCTCGCATCCCTGTCTTCACGGGGCCTATCAGGGAGCTCCGCAACTCACAGCAAGGATAAGGCCCAGTGAACACAAGCGTGGCTGCTGGGGGTAGGGTCTCTGGGGTTAGGGTCTTGGGGGTAGGGTCTCCAGGGGTAGGGGTCTCGGGGGTAGGGGTTGCCGGGGGTGGGGGCTGGAGGGAGGCGGTTGCGATGCAGGCCCCGTGAGCAGTCACGTTCAGGTCGCGGACTGCAGAGCAGAGCGAGGCAGGGCTCTGGAGCACGGACGCCAGGCTCCCGCGGCTGCCGGTTAGTAAAGGTGTAGTGGAGAGTGGCCCCCATCTCTGCTCCGGGGAGTTGGCCGTTGCTGGCTGGGTGGCCTAGCCGTGTCACTCCCTCCGTGGGTCTCAGCCTACTGCCTGTTCAAGGACGGGGTGGCAGCGGCGACACTAGGTGCCCGTGGCATGAGCCTTCCCTGGCGATTGCAGACTGAGTATTCCGTCCCTCTAGCCAGAGCGGGGGCCTCTGTCCCCCCTCACACTTGCCCCTACCCAACCCCGGCTTCAAGTGCCGGGCAGCTGAGGCACTGGTTGATCTGACCTCCGTGCAGATCCCCCTAGAAGGGGGAGTTCCAGGGGCTGCCAGGCCCTTGGGATTCTCAGCCACGACTGGTTTTTGGTGAAAGAGGGAGAACAAGGACAACCACCTGCTGCTGGAGTGTCCACCTGAGATGCACAGCCCAGTCCTGAGCCAGCCATGGGAGGACAGACAGAGCCGTGGGCCGGGGGCTAAAAGACCCACTATGTCCCCGTGAGCGGTGGGCCAGGCCTCCAGGGGCCCTTCAAGCTGTGGTCCCCAGGGGAGACAGGCCCGAGCTCTCCCACCGGCCTCCGTTTCTCAGGAGGATCTGGGAGCAAGGTCCCAGGCCAGCCCTCCTGTGCTCCGGCTCCGTGTGAAGACCTCGATGGAGCCCACTCTGCACCAAGCTCCCAGTGGCACCAGGGTCTCCCTGGGAACCCACTCTCCAGCTCCCTCCATCTGGCTGGGGAAATGATGCCCAATGCAAACCCAGGGGCCAGCCACGGGGAATGCAGCCCCCCGTCGTCAGAGGCAGTATTTCCTCTCTCCGCAACACGGCCCTAAGAGCCCGTGCCCTCCGTGCGTCGAGCCCAGGGTAGGTAGTCCCTGTCTGCCCAGAAGACGGACCAAGCTCCCCAGCTAAGCCACTTTCCTGAAAGACAAACCTTGGAGGGTCCCTGACCTGCGGGCAGCCTGAGCACCTCGCTTCTTGCTCTTACTAGAAAGCGCCGAGGAATTGAGATGTCTGGACCTGGACATGAGCGAGAGGTCTGGACCTGGGCGTGAGCGGAGTTAGGGAAGACTGACTATTTTTAGCATCCTCGATTATCTTCTTCTTCCTTTCTCCTCCTGCTTTGGTTGGGACATGCTAATGGATTCACACCCCCCCCCCAGCTCCCTGGGAAGCCCACCCTCCCCTCCCCTGTGGTACCCCGTGAGTTTGTCTCTGATGCACTAGCTTGGGGGGTGGGCCCGGGGTGGGGGGTGAGGGACAGGAGGGGTACTTCCTGTGGCTGCTCTGTCCGGTTTCCTGTTTCCTTGCCGGTCTCTGTCCTCCATGTAGATTCATAGATCAGTTTGAAGTGAAGGAAGCTCGCATCCGTGTGAGTTCGCTCAGCTCCACTGTGGGGACCTGCGGCGAGCTGCCTGCACCCTGGGAGAAGCGAAAGCCAATAAAACGCCTCACCCACACCCCACCCACTGTCTTCAGTCCGCCTGCGATTCCAGGCCAGACCGCTCTCGGGAACTTTCTGGGAGGGGCCGTGTCCCGCCCAGTGCGGCAGATGCCTTTCTTTTCCTGTCCAGCCGCGGGTCAGGGCTCTGCCCAGAGGCACCGGCCACAGCGAGCTCGTTCATTTCCTAGGTGGCTGTCGATCTTCCGAGACGGGGCCCAAGCTCCGAGCCCCTGGAGAGCAGGTTGGGGTGAGGGGCTGAGTGCCCTGAGACGCATGACTGGTGTCTGTGGGCCTCGGTCTTAGCATCAACACAGTGGGTTGATAATGACAGCGACTTCACAGGGCTCTTAGGAAGGTCGAATGAGGCCGTGCTGATAGAGCACAGAGCCTGGCATACAGGAAGCGCACTTTAAGTGTTGGTGGAAAGGAGGATGGGGGAAGAAGGCTATAGGAGAGAGGGAAACGGGGGGCGGGGGGGGGGAGCGGAGGAGGGAGAAGAGCAGGAGGTGATGACGGGGCATGGTGGTGAGGCACATCAGGGAGGCCCCGACTCCTGGGTTATGGTGACTCACCTCTGCTGGAACCGAGCCGGTGACCTCCAGCAAGCCCATCCCACAGGCCTCAGTGAACCTTAGTGTCACGCACCCGATCCCAGCCCCCTTGATGCAGTCCTCAACTCTGTGCGGTGGACCCTGCTCACGTCCCACTTCGGGGAGCTGAGGAAGAGCCCAGCAGCCACGTGCCTCCCTGCCACCTGTTCCCAAAGCTGACATTCCCTGTGGCATCCTCGGCCCTGGGGGAGGCTCTCTCTCCCACTGCACGTGGACACCGTGTCCTGCCTCCGCTGTGGCCGAACCAAGTTGCTTTCGGCATCCTGGACACGCCTGCTCTCTCCCTCGAGCCTCTGTGCGTGCTGTCTCCTCACTATCTGGGAGAGCCACTCCTGCTGCTGGACCAGCCCCAACATCACCTCCCCCAGGAAGCCCTCCTCTGTCCCTGCACCCACAGCTCCAGATTAAGTAGCCCTTCTATGAGGTCCAGAAACGGTAATGGTGGTGACACATCCTGAGTGCTCTATGTGGGTCCCCCAGGGAGCCTCCCACCCACCTGCCTTATCTCCTCCGTTCTTCCCAGCATGCCCTGAGGGGGTGCATTTCTCCTGAGGTTTAGGTTATGGAGTTCCCGCCAGGCCCCTCTTGTCCTGCCAGGTCCCACTAGGCACCCCCAGTCCCACTTGGTCAGTGCAAGGTTGACTCAGTTCTCACTCCAGCATCCAAGTCCCGGTGCCCCCCAAACCCCCATCCCTGCAGGCTCCCCTCTTTTTGTTGCCTTCTGTCTGCCGTCCCCTGACTGTCATTTCCTCAGGGAGACGCTGCAGCCCCGCCAGGACCCGAGGCCTCAGCACATCCTCCTGAACGTGTGAGCTGGATGGCCTCACCCTGGCTCTCAAAGCCCCATGGCCGGCCCGCCCCTCCTTCCAGAGCCACTGAGAGCCCACGATGCCGCCATAAATACGGCCACTTTATTGACATACAGAGGGGTGCTGACAGACGCCGCCACATCCACCGCGTCCCAGTGCACTGAGATGGAGGGCCTCGTCCCTCCCGGGCGTAATGTGCCCTGGGTCCCGCCGTGTGCGAGAGCTCCGGACGAGGGGGCCACCGGGATGCTAAGCTGTGAAATGAAAGTTCCTCTGGAAGGAGTGCAGCTGAACCGGATAAGCTTCCCAGGCAACACCTGCATCTCCCTGGCTGCCCCATCCCTCTCTCCTTGGCCCCACAGCCCTGGAGGGAGAGGATGTTCCCTTGTGTGGGGCTGGGTGCAGACCACCAGCACGTCATCCTCCCGGCTCTGTGATCAGCCTCCCATGGCAGGCAGCTTTGTCCTGGGAGGGCCGATGAGCGCTCAGGGGCTCTCTTTCTGGGGAGAGCAGAGGCTCGGTGTCACATCTTTACAGCCCGGGGCACCCTGCAGGAAGGGAGTCCTTGGGGGGTGCCCCAAAAGCTGCAGTGGCCCCGGGGACGGGGCACTCAGGTCTCTGAGGAGCGGCGGCTGCCAGGCCTAGGAGTGGGGGGGCCTGCAGGAGCGACAGCACGCCTTGCTGTAGTACCAGTGGCCGCAGAGGTTCACCTTGATGGCCAGGGCGCAGTTGGTGCCCGGCTGGTCCTGGCAGCTGTCATCTGATGAGGGGAGAGGGCAGGGGGTGTAGGGCATCAAGAAGTGGCCACAGAGCCCAAACTTGACACCCAGGACCCGCACCCCATCCCACCCCACCCCATCCTCTCCTCAACTTCATGAGCTGGGTCTGTGCAAGGGCGGGTGTGGACAGAGCGCCCGTGGACAGATGACCCCTACATGCCCATTCCCAGGTGCAGGGGCAACCACCTCCCACCCCCACTGTGGGCGTCCACACTCTATTTCTCTGCCACCCCCTTCCTGCCCCCAGTCCTTCCCCAGGGATGTCATGGATCCTGCCGAGTGGTTTGATCTCTGTGATGGGAAGGGTGATGCCCAGGGGCCAGGATTTGGAGGAGACTCTGATCTCACCCCCAGAGGCCTGAACATCCCTGGGAGGCCCACAGGTGTCCCCTCCACTCAATAGGTCCAAAGCAGAGTTTGTCACCTGCCCCTGGAGCTCCGCCCGGAGCCTGGCACCCTGGTCCGTGTTCCAGGTACCTGAGCCCCAGGCCCTGCTTCAGCCCTCGGCCTGTCTGCCCCTGTGTGCTCAGCACTGGGCTGCTTGGGCCAAGTCCTGCCAGATTCCTGACCCCCACCACATTCGCCCTCCCATCCTCTGAAACCAGATGCTCTTTCCAAAGCACAGGCCTCAGCACGGCTCCTGGGGATCCTGAGCCCCAGCCAGGCCTCACCTGCCGCCTTCCCACCCTCACCTCCCAGCCGGGCTCAGCTATTCCAAGGGGAACCCTCGCTCCCTGACATGGCTTGGTCTCTGCAGCCACTAGACCCTCGTGGTCCCCCAGGCTGACACCTGCTCGTCCTTCAGGCCCTGGCTCTGCCCACACCTCCTCAGGAAGCCCCTGCACTGCCCTGTCTCCCCTCCTCACCTGGTGGCTCCGTGGGGCAGGGCTGCAGGTCACAGGCCTGTCTGCCAACGGGCTTCACCAGTGGGTCGCAGCCACGCACGATGTCGGTCCCCTGGTAGCACTTCACGTCTCGCATCCGCACACCCACCCCGCAGGTCTTGGTGCACTGATGGGGGAGAGACGGCATGGCCGAAGCCCCCACCAGCCGGAGGAGGGGGACCCCCACCCATCTCTCCAGGCTGCTCAGGTTCAACTGACACGGGACACGGGGAAGGTGGAGGCAATGAGGGGAGGATGGCGCTGGCCAGCTGTCAGGAGATACTGATGCTCATCCCCACCCGGTGCTGCTCAGCTTCCCCATCCGCACAGTCAGGGGGCCCCTGCTCTCTCAACTGTCCCCTCAGGCAGGTCCTTTGGTTCCAGCTTTCCCGAGTCCCGGGATGCAGAATGCTCAGGACACATGGGGCCACGGCCACGGGAGAGCGCTGCTTTCCTGCTCCAGTCGAAAGCTGTTTGCTGCGGGCCAATTAAACGTATCTCCCGAAGCCCCCCCCCCCCACCCCCCGCCGTGGCTCCCCAGTCCAGATGTTCCCCTTGGAAAACCCCGCTGAGCTACCCAGAACACCAGGGACATCTGCTGACCCCAGTTACCCCGCCGTCCTCCTGCCAAGATGCTGCAGGCGGTGGCTCCCTCTCGTCCCACCTCCCCCCCATGTGGGTGACCCTAGATCACCCAGGCATGTCTGGGACCTGAGCCCGGGGTTTCCTGAGCTGGGGCGTGGGAGGCCCCAGCCCCGGCCCACGCTCGGGTTCTGTTTGCACAGGCGCAGGGAGAATCAATTAAGACTTAGCAGGCAGGGTGGGTCACGCCCCATGCTCGCTCCCCACTCGGAGGGGGCTGGCCCAGTCTGGAGGCAACAAGAGGCCAGCTTGGCATTGAGCACAGAGGACAACCAGCTTTGGGTGGACGCCCTGAGGAGCCTCTGGCCGTGCCCCCTCTGGAGGGAACACACACCCGGCCAGCCCTGGCACCCAGCCTTCTGCCCCTGGGGAGTGGATGGGACTGCAGGGGGAACCCTTACGAGCCGGCATCCTGGGGAGGGGCAGCCACAGGGGAAGGAGGTGCTGTAGGGACAAGAGGGCAGAGGCCCAAACACCCACTGTCCGGTGCCAGCCACCCTTCCCTACCCACTGTCATCAGGGCAGGACAGGGATGCCCTCCTGCAATGCTGTGCTTTTGGGGTCCTCCCCTCTTCACAGCTGCCCTCCCTTCTGTAGCTCAGCACCCACACCCAGCAGGTCTTTGTCTCTGCCCCTTCCTTGCCTTCCCACCTGCTGAAGTGATGTGCTTTCCAGGCCTGGAGCCCCGGGCAACCTTCACCCCCTCCAGCCCCACCTGACGCCCTTCCCACCCTCACGAGGGGGCGACCTTCGCCCGAGATGCGCCTCCCTCTGCGAAGCCCCTAGAACCTCCCCCCGCTGACGCCTGCTCGTCCTTCACGCCCCATGCCTCCTGGGGAAGCCCCTGCCCCACCTTCAGCCCCCTCTTCTTCCCAGGGGCTCCTTTCTTGGGCAGCACGGAATGAATAAGTGTGTGTGGTCTCACACTTGAACGCGTGAGTGCCAGAGTGGGAACAGAGGTCCCCTAAGGGCGGGTTTGAGCCCTGACGTCACCCTGTCTCTCTATGAGAAGCCTGGGCCTGGTAGGGGCGGGAGGACCCAGCCCCTCCGCTCTGAGTCGGGGCTGCACCACGGAGCCCCCAGACTCACCGCATCTCACAGACTCTTAGAGTCCTCGCCTTGAACTCTTAAGTTTGGGCATTTGGCACCCACCATGGCCTCACAGTGACCACGGCCACGGAAGCCTTGGTGTGGGTGCCTGAGGCACTCTGTGACGCCACCCGTGGTGTCCGGGGCTCCCAGTCCCGTGTGACACCCCATGTCATCCCCTTAGTATTCAGAGTGGCCTTCAGGAAACAGAGGCCAGGGGCGCTGGAGAGTCCACTGCCTGGCTACAGCAGCACTGGCACTGGGGACCCCTGTCCCCACCCCTACCCAGTGATGCTCAGAGACCACTCTGGGCCCCTCCACCTGCCCCTCCTGAACGCTATGGTGTCGCTAGGTGGTGAGGGTTGGGACTCGGGGCACGGAGACAGTGAAGAGACGGTGCGAATCAACACAAACTGCCATCTGGACATGACCACCTGCGCTGTAAGAAAGGCTTGGGGGCGCTCACAAGCCCCCAGGGACCTGGAATCACACCTGGGGGCCTCCATGGGAGGAGGCAGAAGAGAAAAACAACCAAAGTCAAGTGGACCCGCTTTGCTCTGCCAGAGAACCGGGGTGGGGGGTCTGCCCTCAGCCCCTCCGTGAGATGGCTGCTCCATCTCTGGCAGGTGGCCCACGTCCCTTGGGCCCCTGCCCTGTCCCACCAGGTTGGGCTGGGTCAGGGTCTCCCTTCCCTCTGTGGATTCCTCATCCCACCGGCGACAGCAGACGGACTCTGGCTCCACTGTCAGGGACATCCACCCTCCCAGTGGCTGCAGGACCTGAGCAGGCCGGACGTGGCTCTGAACTTCAGTTTCTTCCTCTGTCACATGGGAAGGAGAGCCCCCTCCTCACAGCCCCATTGGGAAGAGGAAAGGAGACCCCTCCCACAGAGAGCTGGGCCCGGGCTGCCCACCCAGGCCTCCAGGTCCAGGAGCCAAGGCTCTGCTCCCAGCTGTAGACAGAGGCGAGCTCTTGGTTCAGTGCACCCGGCACCTGAGGCCGAGGAGCCCACAGAACCGTGCGGTGTGGGGGGGAGGTGTGGCCAGGCCTGTGTCAGCAGAGTCATGCCCTTCCTTCCGGCTTCCCTCTGCCCCAGTGCCCACGTCCTGCCTTTCCTCAGCATCCCTAATACTGTATCCCTGCCTTGACTCCAGCTCCCAAGGCCAGGGCCCTGTCTGACTCAGCCCCGCATGCCCCTGATGCCCAGCTGAGGTCCATGTGCCCCGTGTGGGTGCCAGGCCTGTGCTGTCAAACCCATGACTGAAAGGCTACAATGGGAGGCTGGAAGTGACCCGGGCTGAGAAAGGCCCAGGACGAGCACCGCAGGGATCCCAGAAGTGAGATCTCAGAGGGCTTCCTGGAGGAGGGAGCTCTTACACCAGCTGACTCAGTAGACTTCAGCTTTCCAGGGACAGAAAGCCCTGGTGGAGGCTGAGGAGGGGGTGTGTGGGCCCTCAGGGCAGGAGGGGAGGTACCAACACAGGACCAGAACTCGGGCCTCGGGGCCCCCTCCAGGGGGCCTCTGGGTGCTCACCTCTGACCACGGGCTGGTGTACCACTTGAAGCAGGGCCTCTCGAAGCACGTGCTCTCCTCGGGGGGCTTCTTGGCCAGCCCACACTCAGCGCCGTTGCGCGTCTGCGGCTTCCCGTTGGCCAGCTCCATGCACAGGACCAGCCTCTTCTTGACGCCTCGGCCACAGGTGGTGTTGCACTGAGGCCAGGGGACAGACGGGGCCGGGTCAGAGGCCAGAGGCCAGGAGGAGCAGAGCACAGAGCCCACGGCGACTCCGATGAGAATGGCTCGGTCAATAGCAATGGGGTGAAAATGTTTAGATCGAGAGCAAACTGGCTGAGAACTCTGGTCCATAACCATTTGGCCCAAAGTGGATTTGATCAAAGCAATTTAGCAGAAACCATCTGTTCTGAAACAAAATGGTTAATGACAATTTGGCCCCAAATGATGTGGCTAACAGTGATCTGCCTGAAACCAATCTGGTTGAGAACAATTCCCCCGAAACCACAAGCTGGTGACCGTGACGGGTGGCAGGGAAGACGAGAGGGTCTCGAGAACAGACAGTTGCACAGGACCCGCAGGCCGAAAGCAAGGACAGCTGATTGGCCCTGCCCCCGGTTCTCCACACAGCAGGACGTGGGGACCGGAGGGTGGGGGGGCACACCAACCCTCCATGTATCGTTGAGCATTTGCCTGGTGAGATTCAGTATGTTTTAAGGGGTTTTCCAACCTTCTGGGCTTTTTCTGTTTCAAATTAATTTTTAGTAAATTGCGCCATCATAATTTGCAATTAATTCCTCATTTTCACCAATCTGTCCTTCCGGCCACTTGGCTCTCTCCACCAAATGCTTTCCCAGACAGAGGGAGCCCTGCACCCGGCTCGGGGCACTCACCCGCTCCCAGTCCTGGGCCAGCCAGTGGGCAGGGCAGTTCTTGTCCCCGCAGGGGTGGATGGCCAGAGGCTTGGTCTCCATCTGGCACTGAGACTCGGGCACCACCCGTCCGTCGCTGGTCTTGCAGTACACGTGTCTGATCATGCGGCCTTGCCCGCAGCTGCCACTGCACTGCAGGGGGACGCCTGGGGTCAGAGGCGGGGCCCTCTCCCACGTCCCCCTGAGGTCACTCCCAAGAGACAGGAACGACTCCCCCGGCAGCACGGAGGAGCAGTTGCCACGGTAACCACTTTTTAAATAACATCTTCTGTTCTAATTACAGAAACATTGCATGCTCAATGAAAACACACACAGAGAAAAACACACGTAAACACCCAAAAAAGGTCATCTGTGCACCCAGAACCCAGAGGGGACGCCAGTGAGCAGCTGCGTGTCTCTGCCCGACGGGAGACACAGAGAGGTGGACCCAGAGGTGATAAGAGGGGACCATGCTGTAGTCACTTGTTTTGGATAAAGGTCTTGCTTCTTCATAATAACAGAGAAGACAGGCCACATCTTCCTCCACGTCCTCACTCCAGAAAAACGGGGAGACTGAGGCACAGCAAGGTGAAGCACCAGGACCCATTCTCACTGGCTTCATGCCCTGGCCGCCCCTAGAAGCCCACACCCAGGGTTCTGCCCTCACCGGCCCCCAGTCGGAGACGGTCCACTGGCGGTCGCAGGGGGGGCCTGTGCAGTCCTTCTCCCCGACGGGCCTGGTGTTGGGGTCACACAGCTTCTCATCCTCTGAGCAGCGGATGTCCCTGGTCACCACGCTGCGCTCCCCGCACTTGGCCGTGCACTGTGAGGAAGCCGGGTGAGGGCAGGGGTCAGGCCTGCCCCAGATGCATGTGGACCCTGAGCACTCGAGCCATGCCCCCTCCCCCCCGACCAGACTCACTCATGCATGCACATGCTCACCTCGGACCACTCGGACATCTCCCACTGGGGCCCGCACGCTGGGTTCCGGCATGTCTTGCGCTCCTCTGGCCGCACGGCCTCGGCCGCCTCGCACAGGTCGCTGTACACGGAGCTGTCGAAACCGGGCGACAGCATCTTCCAGCAGCGCACGATGCGGAACTGGTAGCCCTCGCCGCAGGTGCGTGAGCACTCGCTCCAGCTGCTCGTCTCCCACCTGCCTCGGGAGGAGGGATGGCCTTCAGCGACCCTCACCTTCCTTCCCCATGCAAGCCCCCACTGCCCCCCCAGAGAATGTTCCCTGTCCTCCCCCTGTAGTCCAGTCACAACGGGCTAAGCTGGACAGCGGCCCAGAAGCTGGTGAGACCCCACAGTGGAGGCCGCTGCTGAGACCACCCCCAGCTCTCCAGGAAATACCCGAGTCGGGTGGTGGCTGGGTGCCAATGCCTTGTTGGCGCCCGGAGCCTGCGCTGGGCCTGCCTTCCCAGGAAGCCACGCCGGCCCCACCACGCTCACCTCCAGACCCACTGCCAGCCTCTCTGGGAGCCAGGTCCCGGGGTGTGCCTTTGCTCCCACTGTTCCCTCCTTTGGAGTGCCCTCCCCTCTTGCCACTGCCCTCCCTCTTCCTCCTTAGGACACTTGGGATCACATCCCAGTGTCCCAGAGCCTGAACCCTACCCTGGGGTCTCTGAGGGGAAGGGCAGGTCCCCAGGGCCACACACCTACCTTCTTAGAAAGGAGCAAATGGGCAGGAAGCAGAGCCCCCCACCATGGAGCAGAGGCCCCAGAAGGAGCAGAGGCCCCCCTGCAGGGAGCAGAGGCCCCCCCATCCAGACCAAAGCTCCTCCATGGAACAGAGCCCACACACACACCTTGAGCAGAGCTGGGAGGCAAAGCCATCACCATGATACAGAGTTATGTTCAGAATGGGCTCTCAGTCTGCAGGAAAAGGCATTGACTGGGCACCTACTGTGTGCGAGGCACAGTGACAGAGGATTCTGCCAAGTGTGGGAAGTCACAGAGGACTCTGACAGGCGAGGCCAGTACCTCACAAAGCCCCACAGGGCTAACTCCTGCTGCTCCCCTGGGCTGAGGCAAAGCAGAGCCCCAGACCCCACACACAGCCTCCCCAGGGCCCTGGGGGCAGGTACCTGGGCTGGCACTCTCTCCCAGCGCAGAACTCCTGGACGGGCTCCGGACGGGTCAGCGCGTCACAGTAGCTGTCATCCACCTCGATGCCATCATAGCGGACGCACATGGCATAGGTCGACATGACCCCTGGGTTCAGGACAGAGGAAGGGCCCATGAGCCACATGCGAGCACCTTGAAGACCGGCAGGCAGGCTGTGTGACCATGGGCAGGTCACCCAGCCTATCAGAGCCCAGCTTCCTGGTTTACATCAGGGATGATGACAGGAACCAGCTCACAGAATTGTGGGCAGAGCTCAGGGAGGACAGATCGGAGGCTCTGAACTGTCTCCCTGCCCGTGTCCCATGGTCCAACCTCCTCTCTGTGCACCTTTAACCCCCCACCCCACCCGCACCCCATCCAGCCCAGGTTGGGCACACAGTTCACAAACCCTGGGCTTTGAATAAACTCAAATTGGCCCTTACAGAGGCACAGAGGCAAACACAGCTAGGTGTCACTAATTTTCACTCATTCAACAACTACCTGTCTATGGGGTTGGGTGGATGGATGGATGGTGGATGGATGGGTGGGTAGATGGATGGTGGATGGTGGATGGATGGATGGTGGATGGATGGGTGGGTAGATGGATGGTGGATGGTGGATGGATGGATGGGTGGATGGATGGGTGGTGGATGGTGGATGGATGAATGGGTGGGTAGATGGATGGTGGATGGTGGATGGATGGATGGATGGATGGATGGATGGGTGGATGGATGGATGGTGGATGGTGGATGGATGGATGGATGGATGGGTGGATGGATGGATGGTGGATGGTGGATGGATGGATGGATGGATGGGTGGATGGATGGATGGTGGATGGTGGATGGATGAATGGGTGGGTAGATGGATGGTGGATGGTGGATGGATGGATGGATGGATGGATGGATGGATGGGTGGATGGATGGATGGTGGATGGTGGATGGATGGATGGATGGATGGGTGGATGGATGGATGGTGGATGGTGGATGGATGAATGGGTGGGTGGGTGGATGGTGGATGGATGGGTGGGTGGATGGGCAGATAGGTGGATAGCTGGGTGGGTAGATGAATGGATGGATGAGTGGGTGGGTGAAAGGGTGGATGGGTGGATAGGGGTGGGAAGTCTAATCTTTCCAGCCCTTTCCTGCCTCCCTAGATGTTATATGAGATCTTCAGACCCTCTCTGCCCTCCTGTGGCATGCCCCAGTCCTTTTCAAATGACCTCTTAAACTTTCTTTAATCATTATTTCGTGTGCTTCCCTTTCTCGCTCCCTAGTCCTCTATAAATCCCATCAGGGGACGTATATAAAGGGACAGCCCTTGCCTAGCATTGTTAATTCCTTGAGCCCACCTCCGCCTTTGACTTTTCTTGTCCTCCTCCCCCTGCACCCCTGTGCCTGGCACTGAGCTGACACACAGGCCAAAGTTGCTAAACAGTGGGTGGGTCCCTGCCAAGGAGCCAGGATGACTCAGGGAGAGCTGTCAGCCTTGGTGAAGGCCCGGGCGGGTTAGGGTTTGTTGTTGTTACTGTTGTGTGTATGCGCATGTGAGAGAGAGGGACCCAGCCTTCCAGAATGATGCAGATAATGGAACCCTCCTTGCGAGGGCTGCCGATCCCAAGGAGAAACTCAATTTCCCCCTAGTGAAGAGCCCCAGCCACCTCGCTCTCCCTCCCCAGTGGCGCATGTCTGAAAGCCGGCGGCTCCTGCCTCTCCAAGCCCCAGCCCTGGATGGAACGAAACAGCCTGGGAAGCAGCCCACACGGGGATTTTTCCTTTTTTCCGTAAAGGACCAGCCAGGCTGCAATCACTGGGTCCTCTCTGCCAGCTCCGGGCTGTGTAGTCTTCAGCCCTCTCTGAGGGGGAGGCTGGCTTCCTGGCCAGCTCTGCTGGGAATGTTCCAGGCCTCAGAGACACGAGCTCTGGGGCCCAGGGAGGTCCAGGGTCCGGGACTTGCAGACCCTCGCTGAGTGCCTGATTGCCCACGCGCTCCTCGTCACTGAGTGGGAACACAACAGGTCCTGATCAGAGAGCCTGGACTTCACTCTCAGCTCAGTTTCGGCCTGCTGGGGCGACGTGAATGTTGTCAGGCCCCCCAGGCCTCAGCTTGCTCATCGCCCGAACGGGAGCCTCCTGGAGATGCTGGGGAGTCAAAATGCCGAGTCTCCGGACACCGTCTTGAGGGCGTCAGTCTTGAGCACAGTGCTTTTCAAAGCTTCTCAGACAGGGAGCCTTTCCCTTAAGGGAAAGGGAGCAGGGAGCCCCGCACATGAGACAGATGGGATCTGCTCGCTCCTGCGCGGGAGGGTGAGGCTCGGGGGCCCCTGGCTCCACTCCCCTCCCTTCTGTGCCCTGGAGGTGCGGAGGAATCGTTTCAAATCATTGCTGGAGACAAGCTGAGAGTCCAAACCAATTCACCTGCATTTCTACAGCTCCACAGAGTGTCTTCAAGGAACAGAAAGAAGACCCCTGCTCTGGCTGGAGCTGGAGGTCCCGAGATTGCCACATCATTTAACAGCCTCCACAGGAGTCCCTGGTAAGCCATGGGCAGGGAGGGGGCCCTGCTGTGTGCCGATGACCCGTTGGACGTTTGCACAGACACCACGTGCCACAGAAGGTTTGTATCCCCCACCACCACCCCGGACTGGCCTTGGTGCCCCGTAAAGTTGGATTTTGAGAGTAGCTAGCCAGTGGTGAGCATCAGAGGTGAGCACAGGGTGTGCAAAAGGTGGTGGCAGGGAACCATTCTGCAGGGGTCCGACTCTGCCATTTCTACCCAGTGCCACTTGGGCCCAGCTTGGTGCTTCTGTGGTGACAGGGAACTCGCTCTCCCTCAGGGCCTCTCATTCCATCCCTTGACAGCCTCGTCTGAAGGAGTGCTCTGCCTCTTAGCAGGGCCAAAGTCTGACTTTCTTACTTCCTTCCTTCTTTCTTCCTCCTTTGCACCTTGGGCCACACAGGACAGCTCCAGCCCACCCTGTGCCTGGCCACTCTCGTGGTGTCAAGACATGGTACTGGGTCCTCCCCAGGGACCATCTTCCACCCTGGGCCAGGCATCAGGCCCCTCAGCACCGACACTGCCTCATGCTGGAGGTGTCTCAAGCAACATCACCTCCCCATGCAGCGATGTGTCAGAGAGGAGAGGAAGATGCTCCCAGCCACATGTTCTGTGGCAATCCCAGCACACAGGGAGTCCTGGAGCACTTTGGGACTCTCGATTCAGAACAGGTCACTGCCTGCTGAGACAGGCTCTGGCAAAGCAGACTCCCCAACAGCCCACACCGCGCTCAGCCCCTGCAGGCCCAGCCCTGTGAGGTGGCTCACACGGTTCACCCCCGAGAGCAATGGCTCAGCCGCCCCTGGGCACCATGCAGGCCTCAGCCTGTGTTACGCGGTGGCAGCCGCCACTGTAGCAACAGCGCCCATCTGTTGAGCTCTGGCCCTGACAGCTAATTTCTCATTTCATGCCCACCCCCATGACCACCTGCAGATAGGTGCACGTCCCATTTCACAGGTAGAAAACTGACGCTTGGAGAGACCAAGCAGCTTGCCAAAGGCACATGGTGTGGTCGACCAGAGAGTGCATCTTCAGTGCTCACCACACACCCCACAAAGCTTGCCTTGTGCCCTCCAAGGGGGCAAATTCAGAGTGTCCCATACCCTGCTCAGGGGAGCTCTTGTAGCAGGAGGAGGGGCCCCAGATTCCTGCCCGAGAGGGAGAGCAGTGTGAGCAGAACATAAGAACCGGGGGTCCCTTCAGAGCTGGCAGGACCACCTCCCTCTCCTCCCTTGGGCCCCTCTTCTGAGATGCCAACCAGACCTCTTGCTGCCCAGGGTCCAGTCGGTGGCTTGCCTCATGCTCCTCACTGGTCAGACGCTTTGGATGCTTCCAGTTGCGTGTGGGGTGGGGGTGGGGGTGGCCAGGGCAGGGTGGGGAGCATCCTCCATCGGAGTGGTACCTCCCGGTACGTCCAAACCAAAACACGAGGTCCCAAGTACAGATGAGGCCACCCTCAGGGTCTCCCTACAACATTTGTCCCCGGGTCCTGGTGCTGGGTCTGACATCTGAGCTGGTAGCGGCCCCCAGGGGCGGGAACCAGAGCTGGCAGTAGAAGGAGACCCAGCCAGTGTCTCAGTTCAGTGGTGGCCGGCCATGCAGACAGACAGACGTGGGTTCAAATCCTAGCTCAACCCTGACTGAGCACATGTGTCTGTCTGTCAGGCACGACCAAGGGGTCTCTGCTCCCCTTCCTCCTCCTCCCCTGACCAGGTCCTAGAATCTGACGGTTCCCTCCGTCTCAGACCCTGTGCGTCGACCTCCCCCTTCCGATGTTTGCTGTAAACACAAGTCAAGTCCTCCCCACCTGAGACTTCCTACTTTTAACTGAAAGGATATTTGCTCTGCGAGACATGACACAAATAGCAACAGATGAGGGGACGTTTGGGGGCCTGCAGAACACCCAGGAGGCTGGACTTTACATGGTCCAGCACGTCGTGAACACAAGGACCTCGACTAGCAGTCAGGAAGCACCAGCCAGGCCCCTGGAGGCAGAGTCAGCAGACGCTGCCCGTTGGCAGCCCGTGAGTGGTACCTGTGGTGCAGGTGGCACTGCAGGGCTCGTGGGATGAGAGCTTCCACCGGTACATGTCTGCTGGACTCACGCCTTGCTTGCGCGCCTTGGGCCTGGTCCTGAAAGCGAGCAGCAGAGAAGCAGGTCAGACGCTTGGGCGCTCACCGCGGGGCGTGTTTTCGGCAGAGGGCGTGTCCTGTCGACGGAGGACGGGGTGCTTCCTGTCACAGCACACCTGTCCCAGGGCCAGCTGAAGCCCCCCCATTGGGGTCAGAGTGCCCACTGCCTGCAGTGGACAGAAGGGGAGGGGGCCCAGGAAGGCACGTGTTGGGAGGGAGCAGACATCTGCATTTTTCCCACCTCCACAACTTAGTCTGCATGCGGCACTGCAGCTGCCGAAGCTCCTTCTGGGGGGCAGGACAGTGAAGAATTTGAGGCTCACCAACATGGTCATTGCTCCCTCCACACACACAGGCTTCCCCGTGTTACCTTCTAGCATAGGCAGGTGGGCTCCTTCTCTCTACCCCAGCCCTCCTCGGGAAGGGACCTCAGAAGGCACTTAGGGGCTGGGAACGTGCCCGAGTTCCCTCCTGCTGCCTCCCTCAGCTGGGATTCAGATTGAATGGGGACACTTGCCATTCAGCCTCCAATTATCAAAACAGAAAGCTTCGCTGCAGACGGGGGCGTGGCCGCGTCCCCTCCAGACGCTCTGCCCAGGGCTGCGAGGGCTGCTGTGCAAGGGGAAAGGCATGCCGGGCCCCCGCCAGCGGCCGGCCAGGATTCTTGGCCGGAACCCGGGCAGCCAAAGCCAAGTATTGTTAGGACTGCTTGCTTCCCTGAACCAGTTGGTGCACCGGGGCCCGGCCTCCAGAGCCGGTGTGCAGGCTGGTTTGACTCAGCGGGGAGGAGGGAGGTGGCACAGGCCTCTGCTCCCGGAGGCAGGCTGTTCGAATGTGGCCCCCAGAGCCGGGGCAGCGGGCGAGCTGCGATGCCCCAGCTGACGGCATCTCTTTCGGGCCTCGACCACCCCCTTCCTCGGTCGCCCGGCTCCGCCTCCCTCCGGGCCTGGGGGTGCTGGCTGCAGACCTCTGGAGCTCACCCTCCCCCAGGGCTTAACTTTGGGCACAGCCACAGGTCCTTTCCTTGAGACCTTCCGTCCCCTCGTGGCCAGCCTTAGATGAGGGCTGCGGGGCGCACGTTCTCAAAGGCTTTCCAGCCGATTCTGTGATGGAGACACTGGTTTGGATTCAAGAGGGAGTTGTTGGTTTGTGAGCTCGTGCGCCACGTGGGATTTCACCAGTGGGCGAGAACCGTCCTCGTGTGGACTGTGGCGTGGATGTTGTCCATCACGCTCTGAGAACCAGGAAATAACTGACCCATGGACTTGAAGCAATGAATTTACCGCCGTGACTACATAAACCCAGGGAGGGAGAGCGGGGGACGGGGGACAAAGAAGGAGGCCGGGCGGGTGGTGAGTTGGCAGCTGGTTTCACAGCTATTCAAAGCCTGCTGGGCCCCCTCATGTGGTGGCTTCACAACCAGGAGCCCGCCCTGGATTTTCACAAGCTTTGGGGTGTGGAAGGAGAAGGTCTCCCCGCTCCTTAAAAATGAGAGAGAACTTTAACATGGGCCCCAAGACCCTGCCATCTCAAACTACGGCCCCGCAGAGACCTGGGTAAGCACCAGCTCCCGTGAGCAGGGCCTCAGGGGAGGAGGACAGATCCCGAAGGCTCGACTGGAAAACACAGAGCTCTGCTGATTGGGGCGCCACCCCTCCTTTCAACAGCTCTAAATTCCCCCCAAGAACAAAAAGAGATGAAAAGATCCAACCCGTTCCCACCCACCCCCCCCCCCCCCATGGAGAAGCTGCACCATCTTTATCTAATTACACACTCCTCGCGCCAGCAGGCAGCGTGACTCACTCCTGACTCCAGGGAGAGCGGGCCCCGTTCAAAATAACCCTTCAGATTTTCAGCACAAAAGGTATTTCTGGAGGGGCTGCCTACACATCAGTCTGAGCACCAGCCCATATCGCGCACAGCATATGCGACGCTTGAAAAAACGCTGCCTATATTTGCACAACAATGCAACGCCTAACAGGTTCTGTTCTTAGAAGTAGCGCGGGAGAAAAACACCCAGGAAATCGCTGCACCACCAGCCCTTCACCCGCCTCCATCTGCGAGGAAGATAGAGCCCCTCTCAGCCAAGAGAGACAGAACTGCCAGACTGCTGACGGCTGGTGACAGCCACCAGGCACCGGGATGCCAAATCGAGTGTCACTGGGGCCCTCCACCCAGCGGCCTAGTGAGCGCAGGCTGACACAATCCTCTGCCGGCCGGCCGGCCAGGGAGGCTCTGCAATGATTGTGTTTGTTTATAAATGGGCCAGAAAGCCTCTTTGCTTTCCTTCCCCTCCGGGCTGGGAGAGGGACCCTCCGTCTCTGTGCCTCAGACGTTCCCGACATCGGCATCTGGTGACGGGGCCTCCCTTGATTGTTTGAGTCTGTTCCGAGAAGATGAAAATAACCTTTCCTTTCTGGGCTGCCCCTTTGATTTCGCCGTCTCTCCAGCAGACATGACTTCCTGTGTTTGGACAGCTCACCGCGGGGACGGGCTATTTCGGCCCGGTGGCTTCCCCCGCGGCCTCCCCCAGCCCTTTATCGCAAAAGACCACCTTTGGTCTCTGCTTGGCAGCCTCCTTTGATGGCAGCCTGGTGGGGGAGCCGCCCCCTCTCCTCAAGTGGGGACTTCCGGAGTGTTGACAATCAATTGTATTGATTCCTGCTTCCCCGACAGGTGCTGGAAGCCCAGCAGGCCTATGGGGCAGAGCTGGTGGGCTACAATTAGACTGGGATGGGGCAGGAGAGACTCTTCAAAACATGGCTTAAGGACCCAAAAGCTTGTGCCAACCTGGCCTGGGAATCCTTGAATACCTGAGCTGGGGGCCCTGAGGCCCTCCAACAAGCCCCCCACTTAGGGATGAGGAAACCGAGGCCCAGAGAGGGTCCCGGTGGGCAGAGTTGGGATGGTGACCCAGGTCTCCCCAGCCTCCCTCCTGCGCTTTCCACTGCACCACACAGCCGCTGGCATTTTCCATGGCTTAAGCCAAGTTAAACAGCAGGGCCTCTGTGCCACCCTGATAAATCTGTTCAGAGAGGGACTCTGAGCCTCAGAGAGCTGGCCTTCTTCACCACCTGGGTCGTGGGCCCTGGAAGGGTCCCTCCCCAACTCTGGAGGTCAGTGTCTTACTGACAGTTTCCGTGCACGGAGTCCTCACTAGGTGCTTCACGTACGAGATAGAACTGAATCCTCCGGACAGCCCTGGGGCGATGAGAGTCCAGGCGGAAGATGCAGAAACCAGGCTGGGAGACTGAAGTAACAGGCCTGGGCCCCACAGACAAGTGCTGGCTGATTCTGAACTCTGGCCCTTTGCCCCTGAACTCTCGTCTCAGACTCAGTACTTGTACCCCAAAGCAAAGCCTGTCACCCCTCCCGCTGCTGGGTCCCACGCTCCCTGGCGGCCCCACTCCCTACAAGGTTTTGGGCCCCGGGGTCGGGGTGAACAGATGGCCCTGGCCGGCCCTGTAGGAGGAAGGGCAGCCACAGCAGCTCCAGAGCCCTCACTCTCTCCACCTTTGCAAAGAATTCCACTCAGAGACCATTGGAAATGCCCCAGCTGAGCCCCACAAGCCCTAAGGCCCGGGGACGCTCACGTGAGCCGGGGCCTCAGAAAACAGCTTTAGCAAAGGGGGAGTCACCCTCCTATGGGCCTCGTGGCTCCGGCGGGCAGCTTCACTGCACTCGTCCCCTGGGAAAGGGTGAGAGGGTCGCCCCAACCTCGTCACCACGTCACCTAAGAGTGACCCCCAAAGTCTTCCCTCAACCTAGGCTCCCGAGCTCCCGAGGACCCCACCTCTGCATCCTCGGCCCTGGCTGGGGTTCTGTTTAGGTTTGTTGTCTAAAGCTGAGGGTTTGTGTGGGTCCCCAAAAACAAGACGAAACAAACCCCCAAGGGCCCCTTCCTGCCTCCAGTGCCCGTTCACCACCAGTGGCTGCAGAGCCTGGTCCTGTCATTCCAGTCAGCCTCACTGCCCAGGGAGCTTCTGGGGAACAGCACAGGGACCCTTCAGGGTGGGCATCCTCAGCCCAGGGGGCTTGTCACCGGGAATTGGGGCTGGAGGCTCCTGGCCTCAGGGCCCTCCGGGGTCGCCATGACTGCCCAGGCATCACCAGCTATTATCGTCCCCAGTTATTATTGTCCTGGTGTCCCCAGGGGTGGCTGTCCAGGTGTCCCCAGAGGTGACTGTCCAGATGTCTCCAGCTAGGACTGCCCAGGTGTCCCTAGCCGTGACTGCCCAGGTGTCCCCAGCTGTGACTGCCTAGCTGTCCCCAAGTGTGACTGCCCAGGTGTCCCCATGTGTGTCCTTGGTTCTGGGGGCCTGGCCCAGGCAGACCATCACACACCCATCTCAGAGGCAGCTCCAGTCCCCACAGATGGCCTTGTGCCTGATTCCAGGGTCTGGCCCCCAGCTAAGGAACCCACTGGCCCCTTCCCCAGTCTCACGCCTGGCCTAGGAGGAAGGTTTGTACTGAGTCACCCCACATTCGGGGAACGGCCTGGAGTGTCCACCTCGTGTTTGTGGCCACATGTGCAATGACTGTCCAGATTAAGAACCCAGGGACCCCACACCCTCAGGCTCTCCAAGCCCGAGTCCGTCAGTTTCCCTCTCTCAGCCCTAATAATCATCCCTGACACTACAGGTGGCTTGACAAGTCAACGTTTCTAAGCACATGGGATGCTCAGCCCTGCGCTGGGCTCATGCTGGGCACCTCCTCCTCCCCTGCGCCTGGGTCAGACCCACACACGGGCTCTGGCACCCAGGGACCTAACCTTCAGGAAGGATACACTAAAACCCAGGCCTCTGCTTAGACCCATGGGGCAGGGACAGGAGCCCCTGGGCTGGGGCGGATCCCTCTCACTCCCCCTGGCCCTTCGGTCAGACTCCCATAGCAAGGCCTCACCTACCGGACCCTGCCCCAGCAGCCCCCGGACAGGGCAGGGGAAGCGCGTCCTACCTGGCCTTCTGAGTCCTGTTCCCGGCCGTGGTGGGGAGGCTGGCACTGATGTTGGGAAAGGGGGCCTCAGAGGAGGTGTTGGCCACTCTGTCACTGCTCAGCTCCAGGTACGACCCGTTGAGCAGGTAAGCGCCGGCTCCCTCGTTCTCCTCATAGTCGACATAGAAGGTCTCGGCAGGAGAGCTCCTCGGGGCGCCCTGCGCGAAGATGCTGTTGACAGTCTCGTTGAGGGCGAGCTCCTTGGAGTCGGAGCCTGTACCCAGGAGCTGGCCAGAGATGGCGTTGGCCGAGAGGAGCTCCTGGGAGGCGAAACGGACATCAGCCTCATGGTCATCCTGGTCCCCCGCGAGGGCTGTCCCGGTGGCGTTGCCATCTGCAAGGAAGACAGGTGGCTCAATGTCAAGCGGTCCCTCGAGTGGGGGGCAAGGGCTGCCCTGGGGTGGGGGGGCCCGGACCAGTGGGGCTGAAGCAAAGAGCTGACCCAGGAAGCTCCCAGAGGCAGGTTTCTGCCCAATGGAAGGACACAGATCATCAAGGGGAGGCGTGCAAGCTGGCCTGGACAATCTCTTATGGGGCAGTCTGCTTGACCTCTGCAGTGCATTGAATAGGGTCCCCCTAACATTGTCCCTTCTGAACCTCAGAATGTAAGCTCATTTGAAAATAGGGTCCTCAACGATGTAATTAGTAAAGGGTCTTAAGATGAGCTCATCTTGGATTAGGGTGGGCCCTACGTCCTTTAAAGAAGAGGAGGGACACACAGACACAGAGGAGAGGCCATGTGAGGACGGAGCAGAGACTGAAGTGATGCTTCTGTAAGCCAAGGAGGGCCTGGAGCCACCAGGAGCTGGGAGACACAGGAAGGACCCTCCCCTGGAGCCTCTGGAGGGAGCGTGGCCCTGTGACACCTTGATCTTGGACTTCCGGCTTCCAGAACAGGAGAGAACACATTTCTCTTATTCTAACCCCCTCGGTTTGTGGTCCTTTGTTATGGCAGCCCCAGGAAGCAAATATAACCTCCAACATGTCTTCTACTTGGAGATTCGGGGGGTCTTAGAAACGTGCCCTCAAGTGCGTGAGCGGATTCCTCCCAAGTCTGCCCTGCTCTCTGCCCCTCAGCAGGAGCGATGGTGCAAACCCACCCCTATGAAGCACTCACAGCCCGGAGCGCGTGGGTCTCGGGGCCCCGACTCTGGGTTCACTGCCTACAGCTCCAGCCACAGCTCCTGCCTCTTGCCCTGGAACGTGCCCCACCAGGCTGTCCCTCACTTGTCCTCTCTTCCCCCCACCCCTCTCCCACGTCCTCGCCAGCTAACCCTCACTCATTCCCGAGCCCTCAGGGCAGGGGTTACCCTCCCTGAGAACTCCAGGTCCTCCCCGTGCCCCCTCGGCTGCCCGTTAGTCCCTCCCTGTGCCCCTGCTATGCCTCATATGCTGTCTGCCTGTCTGTCCATCTCCATCGAATGGGCAAGGGCACGAGCTCTGGGGTCACACTGTCCTCCAGCTCACCCACGGGGGACTACGTGACGTGGGCAGGTCCCCCCTCTCTAAGCCTCGGTCTCTCCATCTGTCAAATGGGGATAATGGTGTCCACCCCAGAAAGGATGTAAAAGAAGACGTGTGTGAGGGGCTTGCCCCAGGACGCCTGCGCGTAGCTGGCGCCTCCATCAAGCTCTTCTGCAGGCTGTGGGGACGGAGGACGCTTTACCCAAGGCCCCTCTCCCTGGGAAGCCCCGGCCCCACCCCGCCCCTCCTCCTGGTTACCTCGGAAGCCCTTGCCCCTGGGGGGCCCCTCGCAGGCCCCGCCGCTGGCCTGCTCGCACACCTCGTTGGTCTCCTGGCCCTTGGGCAGACCCAGCTCCATCCCTGGGCCCAGGTGGCCAAAGAGCCGGTTGTCTAGGCCCAGCCGCTCCGAGGAGGCCTGGCCGTAGAGGGAGCCGTTGTGCTGCAGGAAGCCCACCAGGTCAGCCCCGTCCAGCTCCTGGCTCTCCGTGCTCTCCGGGGCGGGCTCGGAGAAGCTGTAGTAGACGGGCTGGGGGCGGTGGGCGTGTGGCGGCTGCAGCAGTGTGTACTCGAAGGTGATGGAGGGGCTTTTGCCATTCTGGTTCCACACCTGGGGAAGAGAAGAAGTGGGAGCCTGCCCCTTCCTCACTCCAGCCCCGTCCCCATGAGCCCAGAACGGCTGCTGAGACCCATCACCCACAAGCCCCTTTAGGACCAAAGCACTCTGGTCCCCGTGCAGGTAGGAGCCTTCCCTGCTGTGGCTCACAGCTGAGTCCCTCCTGGGCACTCACCCTTGATGGAAGAGGGCTGCCTTGCCAAAGCGACCCTCCACCCCAGGGGCAGCCCGCGTCTAAAGACTGGCCAACAGGGGCACACCCATGGCGGAGGCAGAGGGAGCGGCCCCCCCGGGGTCCAGGGAGTAGTGGGTGCACTGTGTGGAGAGAATGTTTTAAAAGTAATAAAACCAATTACAATCCAACCTGCATTGTACCACCACCACGTGCCAGGAATCCCAAGTTATAATGGCGTACCACCCCCGCCACCTTCCTTCCAGAGCCCCCGCTGCCAGGAAAGCGGCCCCTGGGGGCCATCCGGCTGCAGAGCTGGCTCTGGGACAGGCTGAGGCCTCTGCTGAGGCTGCATTGCAGCCCAACTTCTGCCCCTGCGAGGCCTGCTTCCCCCTCCCCAGGAGAGGTCTCAGGGTCTCCCCCAGGGACTCCAGCCGAAGTCACCGATGTCAGGAGAAGTCCTAGGAAGTGGACTCTCAAATGGGAGCTTGGAGCAGGATCATTCACCAGCAGGAGCCAGGGGAGCCCACCCTGGCAGTGCGTGGAGCTCTGAGACCCCACAAGTGGCAAACTGGGATGGGCGACCCACAGAAGAACATGCGCCAGTGGATGCCGTGTCTCAAGTGTTGGGGAGTTGGCTGGCAGCAGAGCGGGCACTGAGAATGGTAAGGGACTGTGGAGTCCTGTGTGGCAGAGAATGACAGTGAGAGGCTGAGGGAGACATTACCACCTCCTGTCCATTCTAAAGCCAAGCCAGAGGACCTCCTGGTATTACACAAGGACACTCTTGTGTCCTCCGGCCAGGGGGCCGAAAAAGTAGAAAGGTGCCAGAGAACTCGAGGAGGCCGGCTTCCCCGTCCTGCCAGGAGCCCGACAAGAGAGGGCCTGAGACACAGGGCACAGGGGTCTGAGCCAATGTGCCAGAAAAATTTGAACCCTCAGATTCCCCTGAATCTTCTGGGCCTGAAAATTGGCTCCTCCCTGTTAAAGCACTTGGCCCCACCTGAGGATGGCACAGAGACTCCTGGCTTCAAGGCCCCTCAGGCCTCCCCCAGGACTTGCCCCACCTCGTCTCCTGGCCTCTCGACTGAAAGCTCGGGTTAAGTCCCATCCTCACCCAGTCATGGGGCCTTGGGGCTGCTCAGGGGAGAAGGGACAACGCACTGACGGACCTGAAGGACAAGCCCATGGGAATTGGCCGAGCCCGGGAGAGTGCCTGTGGGCCTGGAGGCGAGGGTCAGAGGGCAGGATCACAGACAGCAAAGGACGAACCTGGATGAGGAAGAGGTTCTCCGTGTGGGAGCTCTCTCTCATGACCAGGCACACACAGGAGAACTCTGGGAGAAAGTGCTAACACACCACTAAGATGGCTCTTGGAAACTTGGAGAAACTGAGGGCCAACACTCAGTGAAAGACAAATGCTAGCACTGCTAGCAGATGAGGAAAAGGGAGGAGAAGTCTGGAAGATCCGCCAGGAAACTCATTTCTGCAGAAGGACTCTGTTCCCCAGAGTAAAAAGAAATGTGACGGGAAGAGGCACGAACATCACTTAAAGGGACTGTGTTGGGAGTCCTCACAGGCCAGGGCTGATGGCAGGAGATGCTATTTCACAACCAGACTCCCCACAATAATCAGAACAAGGCGGGCACAAGTATTATAATAAGCAAGAAGGTTGTCCTGGTAGCCGGGAGGCCTGAGCCACAGAGACTTTTGGCCATGGTTGATTAGAACAAAGGACTCTCAGGGGACAAGTAGATCAGCCCAGAAAAGGTGCTTCTCAGTCTGTAAGATCAAAAGATATCAAGGGTGGGTGATCAGGAAGCGGAGAGCAGCTGTCCCGTGAAAGTCACAATCCCTACCCAATTTCTGGCCAGTTTCCAGACCCAGAATCCACTGAGAGACAGACCAGCCAGGTCCCGGGAACAGGGATCCACAACCAGGTTATATGGTAACGATTCTCCCAGTTCTTCCCCAAAGAACCCACGGCCAGTTACTTGGTTAACTGTTCACCAGAGAAATGGGTAGACGCTCTGGAACCAGGGTGGTCATTGTCAACCAGGGACCCACAGCATCGTTATTGCCCCTCTGTTACTGTGAGAGCGTGTAGGGGACAAGTAATGGCCCGAGGACGGCCCCAGTCTGTCTCACAGTATGTCCACCGGAGGCCAGGCTCACTCAGTGCCCAAGTGCATAATAGGCAGGTGGCAGAAGCCTCACGTTGGCCCCTTGACCTGGGGAGAGGAGCTACCATAGCGGGGAGAGATGAGTAGATTCCTCTGAGAGAGTGAATCAGAAACACTACTGCGTCCTGGGAGAACACACAGAGACAGGTGCCACTCTCAAAGACCCAAAGGCTGCAGTGGTAGTAATCTCATCCTCCATTCGATTCAACAGTCGAATCAACTGTTCTGTTGAAAGAGTTGTTTCAACAGAAGCAAGACAGACCCAGGAGGATGACAGTAAACCACTACAGACTCAGCTGAGCAGGAACTCTGCTCTGCGACGGATGCGGTCTTTCCTAGAACACACCAACATGGCCTCAGGTTGATCGCATGTGGCCACGGATCCAGCAAATACGTTCTTTTCCACACCAATGGGGAAGGAGGAGCAGGAGCAGTTTTCATTCACGTGGGATGGACAACAACACACATTTACAGTTTGGACCCAGGGCTGTGCCAACTCTCCCACTGCCCATGATCGTACAGTCCAAAGGGGTCTGGACCATTCTACAGAACAGTACACTGCTCCTCCGTATTGGTGACATCATGTTAGCAGACCAGACGAGCGGGGAGTGGCATGGAGGCCTTGGTAAAGCATACACATTCCAGAGGATCAGAGATTAACTCCCGTGAAGGTTCAGCGCCACTCCACGTCAGAGAAAATTTCAGGGTCTGGCAGTCTAGGGTATACCAGGGTCTCCCTTTGAAAGTAAAGGGCAAATTATTGCATCTCATGCCCTCCATCATGAAGAAGAATTTCGAACACAGCATATCCCACATCCAGGAATGTGGGTCCAATCCATATTCTGGGTAACATGAAAAGCTGCCAGCTCTGCGTGGGGTCCTGGGGAGAAAGGGCTCTTTGGCAGGTCCAGGCTGAGGTGCAAGCAGCCTGCCTCTGGAGCCGCGAACCTGGCCAACCCTACAGTAATAGAGACATCTGTGGTGGGGAAAGGTGTCGTGTGGAGTTTCTGGCAAGCCTTGATAGGAACATGATAAGGTAGACCCCTAGGGTTCTGGAGCAAGGTCATGTCACCTGCAACAAATAAATACACATTATTTGAGAAAGAGCTCTGGCATGCTGCCAGACCCTACCAGAGGTGGAACCCTCTGACCACAGGACATCAAGTGACCCACACAGCCAGAGCAGAACATGATAACATGAGTCCTGTCAACTCCACTCAGTGATGCAGTTGGGCGGGCCCAGCAGCGATCCATCATAAGATGGAAGTGTTACATCCAGGAATAGGCACCATCAGGGCCAGAGAACACTGAAAGCTGCACCAGCAGGTGACAAACTCCCACCGTCCAAGACTCTTGCAGCAGCATCTGTCTCAGAGCCCACAGCTACAGCGGCCTGGGCACCCTCATGACGAAATCAGAGAGGAGAGAAATGGCCAAACTTGAGACAGGCCAGCTCAGTAAGGGGGCGCAAGCTGAAAATGGGATCTCGGTCACTAGAGCCCTGTTGAGGGGCAGTCCTGGAAAAGTGCAGTGAAAGAGACCCCTCCCAATGGGCTTCAGGCAGCCATCATCCAATCTGTATGGAAAACACAGTGGCCCAAGGTAAGAATCTGCGCTGACTCGCAGGCCACGGCTAACGACTTGGCTGGGTGGTCCGGAGCCTAGATGGGAAAGATTTTAAGATTGGGGATGAGGAGGTCTGGAGGAGATAAGTGTGGATGATCAATGGAGTGGATATGAAACGTGACGGTCGTCGTGTCCCTTGTTAATGCATGCTGGGGAGCACCCACCATGGGAGGGCATGAAACAACAAATAATAGAACAGCTTTGCCAGCAGACATAGGCCAGCCTCTCGCCTCAGTCACCCCACTGATGGCGCACTGGGGGCATGAATGGAACGGCCACAGTAGCAGGGATGGAAACCATGCATAGGCCCAAGAGATGGGTTCTCACCCCACCAAGGCTGCTCTAGCTACTTCCAAGAGTGGAAGTCCAGCCTCCTGGCATCAACACTGAGCCTGGGGTACAGCACCTTCCCTCTAGGGGACCCTCGGCTATATGATGGCACATTGATTACACCAGACTCCTTCTATCCTGGAAGGGGAAACGACTAATCTTATTCTGAATAGGAGCTTGACTTTCCTGCCCACAGTGCCTCAGCCAGGCCCAATAGCCAAGGGCTCTGAGAGTATTTATCCCACTGAGACAGGACACCATACAACATTGCATTGGACAAAGGGACCCGCTTTATCGCAAAGGAGATACCTCAGCTGGCACAGGACCATGAGATCCATGGGGCCTACATATGCTGCATCACCCAGAAATTGCCAGCCTGATAGAGTGAAGGCAGCTGAGACCAAGGTGCAGCTTAGAGACAACAGGACCCTGTGGGGCTGGGGTCTCGGGGCACCTCCCATGAAGCAATGCACACCCTCAATCTATCACCAGACCGAGGTGCTGTGCTCATTCCCGGTGGGCCTGGGAACCAAGAGGTGGCAGTAGCAGCAGCTGCCAGTCCCAGGGACCCACCTGGGGATTTGGGGGTTCGTGTCCCTGCAACTCTAGGGACTGTCGCTCTAGAGGTCCTGATTCCCAGTGGGGGAACTTCCTCCAGGAGACATCACATGAGCCTCATTAAACTGTAAGCTACGACTGCCACCTGGTCTGCTGGGGCACCTTGTGCTGAGACAGCAGCAGCAGGACAGGGTCACCATCCTGACAGTAGCTGACCCGCTCACCGGGGCAGGCAGGGACGATTTGACCTGGCGGCAGAGAAGATGTCTGGTTCCCTGCTGCTCCACTGGGCATCTCTTGGTACCCCCCTGCCCAATTTTGATGGTAACTGGACAAGTGAGCAGCCTTGGGTTGAAAAGGGCCTGGAGACTGGCAGCCCAGACCCCCCATGTAAGAGGGCCTGAGATACCTGGCCAGGTAAGCCACCTGGACTAGCAGAGGTGCTAGGCGGGGGTGAGAGGAATCTAGAATGGGTAGAGGAGGAGGGAAATGATGGGATTCAGTGGCAGCCCCCAGACCAGCTGCATTTCACCCCACTAGCCTTCGCGTAAGGCTCCCCAGGAAACAAACCAACCAGAATTCGAGAGGAGCTCTTCCTGACAAGGTAAACTCATTACACAAAGCAAACGGATGCGAGCAGTGCAAGGGATGGACTGGGGTGGAGGCTGTGGGGTGCCCCCAGGCCCCCCCCTTTAGTGAGCTGCCTGGGGGGCTGTGGCTGACAGTTCTCAGCTGAGTCCCTCCCCAGGAATTTCCCTCAGCCAGAGAGCTGCCTCTCCCAACGTCATGCCCCTCCGTGAGGGGCACCCAGGGACGGAGCCAAGCCCCCTGCCTCCACTTGAGATGACTCCAAGGGGTCACTGAAACCCCAGAACTCCCAGTGGGAGCAGTTCAGCATCTCCTTCTGTCCAGTGCTGACCCCTCATCCCCTCACAGGTGCTGTTCCTGAGACCACGCCCCAAATCTTCCCACACATAGACCTGCCTCTCAGAGTCTGTTTCCTGAGGACCATGGCCTACAGCACAGCTCCACTCCGGGGGGTGAAGCCAGGAGGCCAGACTGCCTCAAGGACAGCAGCAAGGGAAGATGTAGAAATACGTGACCCCCATTAGATTCTGGGGTCACCCAGGGAAGCTCTGCAGCCAAGAGGCAGTGTGGGGAGGTGGGGGCAGCAGCCCCAGTTGGAGACCCCTCCAGCACAGCAGTTCAACAGACAACTGGCCCTGGCACATGACTGAGCTGGGTTTAAGACCACCTGTGCCACTTTCGATTCCATGCCTGGGCGAGTCACTGATCTCTGTGCCCAGGTGCCTTCGTCTATAAAGTGAGGATGCGATACCCGCCATGGTGGGGTTTGGAAATCAAAACAGCCCAGGGGGGTGGGCTCTGTCCCCACTGTACCCCTCAGCCTCCACAAAAGCTGGTAGGCCTTGAAGAGCAACAGAACTGCCATCTGGACGTCACCTGATCTCGGTGACACGTCCTCTACATTTTTTCAGTGCTGGGGCACCAAGTTGCAATGCACTCGTTTCTAGACACTTGCCATGGGAAAACTCCAGCAAGCTGGGCATGATAGGCCCAAACTCCCTCCTGCCCTCTGCTTGTGCCTGTGCCCTTCCCTAGAAGCCGTGAGTATCCCGGGGGGCAGAGTCCAGGGAGGGCCACAACAGTGCCATGGTCCCTCAACATTGAGGATCTGGCAGAAATGCCAGTGTCCACAGGGTGGGGTGGAGAACCACACGGGGGGCATAAATCCCCAGCTGTGGAGCGGGGAGTGGGTCCCACATCCCTGCAGCCCCATCCAGCTGTCTGTCCTCCCCTCCCCCTGCAGATCCTGGTGACCTGCACAGAACGTCCCACTATGCTCACCCAGCAGGGGCACCAAAGCAGGAATGAAAGAATGAAGGGATGAAGGAATGAATGATTACCAAGTGAGAGGGTGAGAGAGTGGGTGGCTGGGTAAGCAAGGGAATGGAAAAATGAATGAATGAGTGAATGAGTAAATGAGAGTAAGTGATGGAATTAAAATCTGAGTGAATGAATGAATGAGGGCATGAATCAGTGAATGAATGAGTGAGTGAACAGATGAGACAACCCCCCAGCTGAGTGGAGACAATGCCGCATGCACGCACACTGTGGGGCCATCCCGTGGTGTCGCTGGCCCCAGAGGCCGCCCCTGCCGCCCGAAGCCCGCGGCCCACGCACCATGACGTTCAGGCCCTGGTTGGTGGGCCCCTGCGCCACGATGTACTCGATGCCGGTCTCATAGATGTCCATGGGCCGCCGGTACTTGACCACCGTGCCGGCGATGTTGAAGTTCTTGGGGCTGTCCACCTTGAAGTTGCCGTTGAAGAAGTAGTAGCCGGCTTCATCTGCAAGAGCTGAAAGGGCAAACCGCCGGGTCACGTGTACTGGACGGGCCGGAGGGAGGACAGAGGGGCCAGTGAGAGCGTCCTCACGTGCTCAGGGAGCCATGGCCAGCCCGTCCCCACGACCCTCCCCAAATACTCTGAAGACAGGAAACTCCACATGGCCAGGAGCAGATGCCCTGTCTGTGTCCCGCCTGGGACCCCGGCCCCTGAGTGCTGAGGAGGTGTGAGCGAACTTTCCTATCAGCCTAAACTAAATAAGGACTCGTCTGGACGACTGCAGATAGCTGGCTCGGGGCCCACTTCGTCCCATCACTCTGGCTGCCTCTGAAGGGGCTGGGGGCTGCGAGGTGATGACCTGGCATCAGGTCCAAGCAGCCAGGTCTGGATCAGGAGGGTCAGCACCCAGGAAAGACACACACTAGGGGCAGGTGTCAGCAGGTCCAGGCTGGGCCATCCAGCTGGCTCTGCTGTGGACTCACCGTGTGACGCTGGGTGAGTAGCCGCCCCCAGCTTCACACCCAGATGATGGGGAGGGGACCTCAGTGCCCCTTCCAGGGTCCACATTGAGCGACACTGCAGCCCTGACCGGGCTAGCCTGGAGGGCAGTCCCAGCAACCCCAGCGGGCCCTTTCAGACCACTGTGAGCTGACCAGCTCCGTACTCCCCCTGGGAACCATGACATTCTGCTGCCATGCTGGGGTGACCCGGCTGACCATTTGCCTGACCAGTCCATTCTCCCAGGCACGGCTGAGGGCAGCCAGGGGACATTCCCAGTAGCCTTCTCTCTGAGGCGAGGAGCGGGTGGACACTTGGAACAGAGGCTGTCAGAAGGACGGCCACTCCCAGGGCCTGACTGGAGCCTGATGACGCCCAGACAGAAAGAATGTGCGTGCAACCCCCAGCAGCCCGTATCATGCCGGCCCTGGAGGCTGGAACAACAGCCCAGCACTGGTGCGACTGTTGGGGGCCACCGGCCCTCCCGGGGGCTGAGGGTAGAGGGTGAACAGCCGCTCTCAGAGCCTTGGGGCCGGGGGATGGGGTGAGGAGGCGGGCTCCACAGCAGGGACAGTGTGTCTTCCAGAGGGTGTCCTTAGAGTCAGTTCCAGGAACTGGCCCCGGGGAGGCAAGAGTTCAGCGTCCAAAGCTCCTGATGCAACGCGAGCAGAGGAGCCGGGCGATTAATTTATTATCAGACAGACGCAACAAGCAGGACGCGTCTGCTGGAAAAATACCCTCGACGAGTCAAAAAATGACGTGAGCAATAGTCCAAGCCGCGCGCGGCGGAGCGTGTGCCGGGGCCGGGTCGTCTCCACCAAGCCTGCAGGTCTGTGCACAGGGTTCAGTCCTGGCCCGGGTCCAAAACTTGCTTCCCCACCGTAAGGACCTCCCTTCCCGCGGCTCCCCCGTGCTCGAGGCCGCCCCTGGTATTTCCAAGCGTCTGCCTCAGCAGCAACTGCTCTGCGGCCAGCTCTGGGAACACCGTGTTTCCTGGCCTCACCGCCCTCCCAGCGGGCGACAGAGCAACCGGCCTGGCAGGGGCCTGGCTCCCGCACTCAGCCGCGGCGCTTGGGGCCTGCCTTGTGCAGACCTGACAGGGAGGAGGCTGGAGCTCAGGGTCCACAGTGCTCGGACCCCCGTGGCCTCAAGGGCTGAGAGCCTGGGCTGAGCTCTCCCTGGAGGACTTTTAGCAAAGGCTGACGCCTCCCAGCGTCCCCCCAGAAGGGTGGCGTCCTCCTACCTGTCTTGGCTCTCGCGCAGCTGCCCTGAGATGCTAGGAGGTCAGCAAGCCACTGGGAGCAGCTTCTTCCCTGGGTCCCCACCTGTCCCGTCCAGGGCAGCTCCCAGGTTCAGCACCTACTTGCCTCGGCCAGCAGGGCCTCAGGCCATCTGCTGGGGGTGCAGACAAGGCACACTGCCAGGCCAAGGCTCCAACTACACAGGGACACTTTCTAGAAATTGTCACCAACTTGGGGCCTCACTGTCTCGGCCACTATGCAAATAACTCCAGAACCCTCAAGTTGGAGGACCCCTCCTGTGGTCCAGCTGCCCACCAGAGACCATCTAGTGGCAAGAACATCAACTTGAGAGCCCCTAGACCTGAGTTTGAATCCTCCTGTGCTTCTCGTCACCCATGGCCTCCGACTGGCCACCTACTTCCTCTCGCCGGACATCGACTTTCTCACCAACTGAGTCTTAGTCTTCGTACCCTGGGGGGCAGGGGTCCAAAACTCAGCACGTCCATCTTTTGCCCGTGCCAGGCTCTCCAGGGACAAGGAACTCACTACCTGATGTCACGACCCGCCATTGTCAAGCAGCTCTGAGTACAATGTCCTTCTGCACATGGGGGTGAGGTCAGCTTCCCTGTGATCCCCACATACATGCACATACCCAGGTTGAGTTCTGGCTTCTGGGGCCCATCCATCTCCCACAGGAAGGGATCCAGGGTCAAGTGTCGCTTCTATACCCACACATCTTGCTCCGTGCCTGCAAAACCACGAGCTGCCCAGGCCGCACATACGTACCCAGGACGTCAGCAGACTTCTTCCGCTCCACGATCTGGATGTCTCGGGCACCAGCTGGGATGTGGGTCACCAGAGAGTAACCTGGGGGAGATGAGACGATGGTGAGCAACAGGTCTGGCTGTGGCCACTGGCTCTTGATTGTAAAGGAACCTGGATGGGGGTCACCACCCCCCCCCGCGCTCCTGGCAGGTGAGGGGCACTGTGTGAGGGCAGCCGCACCCGCATAGCCACACCGCAGCCAAGAGGCCGGTCGGGGATCCTCCGAAACGCTCCGGGCGGTTGGAGGGCCGACCCACCGCCCAGGCAGGGGCCCAGGTTTACCTGACACTCATGGTACCTGTCCTAGCCCCTCCCGAGGGACATCACAGGCCACAGGGAGCTTAAATCTGCCACAGTCAAATGCACTTGGGTCCTACTCTGCCACGTACCACCAGGGTGACCCTGAGCAAGTTGCTGGAGCTCTCGGGCCTCAGTTTCCTCATCTGTACACAGGGATAAAGTTTCCCACTCTAAGTGGTATTGGGAGACTGCATAGCACAGAGCCTGGCCCCGAGAGCATCATCAATTTTAGTATTTTAAAAACCCATCTTGTCACAACATCATGTGATTTTTAAAGGCTTGCCACATTCCAAGATGTGGATGAGAAAG
The DNA here is from genome assembly GCF_041296235.1 of Equus asinus. NCBI lineage: Eukaryota > Metazoa > Chordata > Mammalia > Perissodactyla > Equidae > Equus > Equus asinus. The sequence goes on from NC_091799.1 coordinate 13,338,450, forward strand.
TACAGGGCCCCAGGTCAAGGTCAGCTCAGAGCCTGTCATGGAAGCCCCCAGTCAGGTGGCGGGCAGCCACAGAGACCTCCACGAGGCCCCCAACAAAGGGACCGAGGGTCTTGGGGGCAGGAGTCTGAGGAAGGGAGAAATGCTGCCAGCAGGTGACAGACAGTGGGCTGGGGACGAAGTCCTAAGACAAGAGTCTCGGGGAGGAGATGAGAGGGGATCTCAGAGACCAGGTTTGCCAGGCTGTTGCTCATGTCACAGGTTCCCGGACGAGAAGCATTAGCGTCCCCGTGCGCCTGGTGCTGGCTGAGCTGCTCCCGCAGGCCAGCACCACCCATCATTCCTCTCTGCTGCCTGCCCACCTTCTCCAGGTCCCTGGAGCCCTTGAGCCCGTCCCTCCCGGCCCACAGCGGCTGGGGATGTTTAGCAAGAGGCTCTTCTAGTGGGAGGGTGGGAGGAGCTCTGATGCACCGCATTGGCCAATGTCCATGGTGCAACCACTCCCGCTGTGGCCAATTTCAAGCTCCCACATGCTGTCACCAGGAGCAGAGGTGGGAGGAGGTGCCCAGTGGTTCACCTGCTGCTATAGCATTTCCACCGCAAGGATGCAATCATTACAGAGGTGACACCGTTAGGAAGTGATGACTTCATTTAAATATGATTTATTTAAATGTAGGTTTATATGCGTTAATTTTTTAATTAGCAACCAGCTCACAAGATTCCAGAGCCTTTAATAATCATCTCCGACACCCTGCAGGGCCCTCCCACATGCATTTGTCAGGGAAGAGTGTGGCTCAGTGGTTAGGACCACAGATCCAGGAGCTAGGCTGTCTGGGTTCAGACCCAGCTCTGCCACCTCTGGCTGTGCGCCCTCAGACTAGCTTCTTAACCTCTCTCTGCCTGCTTCTGCATGTGTAAAATGGCGACAGGGGTAGGGCCTGCCTTCTTGTGGGACATGCCTGACGGGGCTCAGGGCACAATATGCACTCGGTAGAGTGGTCAGTATGTTTGCTGTCAGCCCCCAGGCCCCACACCGAGATTTCCGTGAGGGCACGACCTTGACAATGGGGCCTCACTGCCACCTGCAGTGCCTGGCACAGAGAGAGCCCGAGTGCTGCCCCTGCTGTCCCCGTGCCCTGGGCTCTGGCGCAAGGCCCCCGGGCAGCTACAAAAGGAAGGGAAGAAATGGAGCCACCAGCTCATGCTGCCTCCCACAGCAAGGCCCCCAAAGAAAGCAGGCACGCTCGCCGTGCGTGATGGAGTTCTAGTCTGCGCTCTGCCCAGGGCCCCCATTAAAGATACCCCCCTTCCTTTACCCTAACCCTCCTCGGTCCAACACGCCCATCCCTGGCTCCCAAGTCCAAGCCCTAACACCAACTCCGAAATTGTCACTCGTGTTGGGCAGGAGGCAATTCCTGCCCATTCTGGGACACGGCCCACGGAGGGGTCCACGGTGGCTCTAATGGGGCTGGTTCTAATCCAGACTGGCCCGGCTCACCTTGTGTAGACAATTCCCACTCTGGGCCTCAGTTTCCCCATCTGCTAAGTGGGTTTCAAGCTGCCCGGCCTCCCCTGATCTGGAGGCTATGACAACCCCCTCTATCCGCACCAGCGTTCACCGAGCCCAAGAAATGCATTCAGTTCAATGCCAAGTGTCATTATAAGTGACATCTTTCCAAAAGTATAAGGTTCTGTCACCTGCACAGACCCCCTACCCCTACCCCAGCCCCCAAGAGGCCAGACGGGCGAGGCTGGGAGAACCGACTGCCCTGGGAGGGGAGGGGCTGTCCCTGAGCTGAAGCCCGCCTGGAGCTGGTGGGAGCCTCTGCTTCCCTTCGGCCCTCCGAAACTCGGCTTTGAGACCTTAGACCCCAGAATCTGCCTGCCCAGACACGGATCTCATACCAGCTGTGAGGATGGGACTCGTGCCTCAGTTTCCCTCTTGTAAGTGTGGTATTAACACCTCCCTGAAGGCTGCTGCAAAGATCCAACATGATCACCAAGCCAGGTGCACACTTTGGCCCCAGGTATTCAGTAGGTGCTCAACAGAGAGCTGCTCGTAATTCCTAGCCAAAGGGGGCCTTCCAGAGCACCTGGACACCTGGGCTGGGCGGAGGCTCTGGTGGCCCAGGAGGGGAGGCTCTCACTCCGTGGCACTCCGCGGGTTGGGGCAGATTGCCGGGCCCGGCCGCTGGGTGGGAGCTCTTACCAAGGTGGGTGTTGCCCTTGCGGTAATTGCCCGTCACATGGGTGCAGCTGCTACCGTCCCCCTGGCAGACGCCGCACTTGTCCAGCGTGTGGGTGGAGAAGAGCACCCCGTCACAGCCGATGGGCTGCAGGAAGGGAGGCGAGAGGGCTGCTGGGAGGGCGCCGAGGCCCCGGGCCGCCACCGCCGCGGGGGCACAGCTGGGCGGTCAGCGCAACGAGATCAGTGGTACTTTTGCTACAATGTTTAACAACCTCACATTTTCCAGACACGCAAACCCCTCGCAGGTCGGTGAGCTTGCAGGATGTGCCGTCGCGGGCAGGGACCATGAGCTGCCGCTGGCCGTCCACAGTGGTGCAGTGCAGGTCACACGGCTTGCTGGAGATGTGGACATAGTCATCTGGGGGGACACAGAGGGTCTCAGGGTGGGGAGGGGGCCGGATTCAGGGACTTCCCCTCTTCCTCCCACTGAGACAACACCCACCCCCCATTGCACTGATGGGGAAACTGAGGCCTGGAGAGTGGAAGGGACTTGCCTGTGATCTCAGTGGCAGAAACGGACCAAGATGTAGGTGGTCTGGCCCAGTCTAGGCTCCAGAGGTTCCAGCCTCTGCCTCTGGGGAGTGGGGGCCATTGCCCCCCCTGCAGGAGGCCTGAACCCATTGATGGCTCTGGGCTGCTGGCCCTGGATGCCCAGCGCTTACCTCGTGAGCGGGAGAGGCCGACTCAGTTACACTGGTGCCTGGACTACCTGTGACCTTTGACCAGTCCCCACCCTCTGGGCCTCAGTTTCCCCACCTGCCCAGGCACTGGACAAGGATATTCCCTCCCCTTGTCTCCAGGAGGTGACCCCTAGGGTGTGGGTCCTTACAGGATGTGGAAGTGCTGCCCCCGCATCCCGCTCCCCTCCGGGTGTCCCCGGGCCTCAGTACCCGGGTACAGGGGCTTCCACTGGTGCGTCCGCCCGTTGTACACGTGGGAGTTGAAGGAGACACACTGCTCCTCACGGAAGCTCCTCCCGTCCGGCGGACACTCCTGGGAAGCGAGAAGACGGGGAGGGAGGCTCCAGGAGGAACTCGGCCCGACAAAGGTATTTTTGTCCCGGCTGAGCAGGAAGTGGCTGCAGCCGGGACAGCCGCGCCAGGGCCATGGCCCGTGGGATGGCCTCTCCTCTCTCTCCATCTCGCTCGCCCTCCGGAAGGAGCGAGGACAAGCGGAAGGGCAGCGACCGTCCCTCAAACACCCACGTGGTCTGGCCCTCCTTGTGCTCTGGGCCGGATCTCTTCATCTCCTCGCCACCCAGCCTTCTCCCCAGCCACACGGTGAAGGGGAAGTGACACCGGGCCCTGGCCATGCTCCTGCTGGCTCCCCACTCATGCTGCGTCCTCGGGCAGAGGCCCGGTGCGTGTCCACGGCTGTAGCCGCAATGCCTGGAACACAGCACCCTGACTGAAGGTGGACCTGACTTCACAGAAGAGGCGCCACCAGGCAGAGGGAGAGGCCTGTGCAGGGGGGCCCCGCTGGTCATGCTGGTGCCACAATGTGGACTGGGGGGGGATCTCCCTCTGGAGCTCAGGAGAGTCCAGGAGGGCAGCTGACCAATGATGCCAAGATGGGAACTATAGCCACTTGCCTCCCTTCAGCCCCTAACTCCCTGCACCTGTGCACACAGGCAGACATGCAGACACCAGGACAGGGCGACACGCGCAGACCCCAGCAGCTTGCTGTCTCTCTGCCCCACGCCCCAGAGTTTGTGTTCAGACTGGCTGTGGCCCCACTGAGAGCTGCCTGGAGGCTGGACCAGAGTAGGCGCCTCCTGTCCAGCCCCGGCCGTGTCAGCGCCTGCTCACGGTTACTCAAGCAGCCACAGAGGCCAAGGGTGCCCTTGCACAGGGACAAGCTCCCGGGGGCTGGAGCTGGGCTGCGGTGGGACTATCTCACAGGTGGGGACAGGGATGCCTGATGACTGTCGGTCTCCCAGCGAGCACCTGGTGCAGGACTTGTGAGCAAAGGGGGCTGCAGCCAGAGACCCTGAACCTTGAGGCCACACTTCAGGTTCCACCAGCAGAAGCAAGTCCTTCTGGTCCCTCCACGTGCCCGAGCACACGGTGGGCACCGCAGATTTGATTTAATGAATGAAGGGGGAGCGCTGAGCCCGGGCCCCTCACCATCCTTCTCTTCAGAGGACGTGAGGGGCAGGCCGAGGACGGAGTATCCGGAGGGCCCAGAGGCCACCAAGAAGACGCCCGAGACCTGCCTAAGGAGGGGGCGGGGCCTCACCTGCACGCGGCACAGCTGGTACCGCTTGGACGTGCCCGTGCAGGTCCTGTTCCCGGTGCCCGTGACAGACGTCCTCCTGGCAGGAAGATGCGGGCTCTGAGCCAGGGCCGCAAGCTGCAGGCCCCGCCCGACCCTGCTCCTGCCCTGGATGGCCTCTGGGCTGGCCCCTTGAGGCCGCCCCTGATCCCTCTGGGCAAGGAGTCCTTCCCCCCCACGTTCCCACCAACCCCCCACCACTGCACCAGAGCCCCTCCTTATCTCACACATGTTCAGGTAATGGGGTGCTTCTCAGCCCCTGCCTGGGGGACGGCCAAATCCGAGTCAGCTCTCTATCCCCAGCACGTCGCATGGGGTCTTAGCACAGAGAATTAATAACACTAACAACATTCACCATGTACTCAGCCCTGTGTGACAGTGCATAAACACACGGTCTACTGCCGTCTCAGAATGTCAGTGGGCTCTAGCATGATCTTCACGCCACAGATGAAGAAACTGATGCTCAGAGTAGTTAAGTGACTCGCCCAAGGTCACACAGCCAGGAAATGACAGAGGCAAAATTTGAACCCAGGTCTGTCTGACAGTAACCACTGCACCATATGCTTTTCCACGTTTATTCAACACAGTCTTCAGAAGAGAAGCCCCGAGTGGGCCTCACCCCTCACTGAGAGAGCCCTAGAAATGGATGCTGCTTTCTCACAAGAGGGCTGTCCCCAGTGACCCAGAGCAGGACGAAACTTGGGACACCACGGCCCGGGACCCATCAGGAGGCCAATGAAAAGACGAAGTTGTTGACCTGGCCTGTGCTGCCTCAGACTGAAGACCCCTCCCAGGCTGAGACCCCCACCATCACCCGCTGCCCCGGGCAGAAGGCCAGGCTGCCCACCTCCCAGCCCTCCCTTTCCTGTCCAGGCTGCCCCACCTTCACATCAGCCCCTCGGGGCCCTCTGCTCAACCCCATACCTCTGCTGCAAGCAGTGCCGCTCCTGGGACGTCACCCCGGCCCCACAGCTGCGGGAACACGCCGTCCACTTGGTCCACTCCCCCCACCAGTAGGCGGTGGCATCGGTGCCCCCCTCCAGGCTATTGGACGTCGGGCTGTTGTCCTGGGTGAGAGGGCCCACAGAGGTTTAGAAGAAGGCTGGAGCACCGGGCAGGACAGGCCTGCCATCCCCAGGCCCTAGACGGGAGGACACAGCCCCCTGGATGGCCTCTGACTGAGCGGTTCGGCAGCCCGGGCTCAGATCTCCAGGGAGTCTTGGAGGGAACTCCCAGGAGGTCGTGGGCCTTGGGTCCTCTCGATCTTGCCGTCTGGAGACTCCTGGGAGCTCAGGGGAAGGCTGAGGCGGCATCTAACCATCCTCTTGTCTTTCTCCCGCGAGCCTGGGGCCCGGCCCTGGTTCTGCAGGACACGAGCCCACCTGTCACAGGCCTCACTCCAGGCCTTCACCTGGAAGGGAAGCTCTCGGCCCCCAGCCCCATCCTGCCAAACCTGCAAGGGCTCCAGGGTGCCAGAGGCCCCTGCACAGCGGCTTCTCTGATTGGCTCAGACATGTTGCTGGGAGCTGAGAGGGGATCTGGGAAGGTGTCCCGGGACCCCAGGTCACATGCCCTGCACCTGCCACCTAGCCCCTCCCATGTCAGCCCATCCGGGGTAAGGGCACGCTCCCCACTCACCGTGGCCCCAGTGGATGCCGCACTCCCAGCCACCAGTAGCATAGCCAGCAGGGACCAGACCCAGTGTGAAGGCCACTGTCTGCCGTCCATCCTAGGAAGCAAGGCCACTGTCACCACCAGGCCAGGCCCAGCTCCTCTGTCAGCTGCCCAGGGTCCACTGCAGGGAAGAGCCCTGGGGCCCACCCAGCGCTGAGACCCTGAGGTTATCTGGGATCAGTTGGTAGTGGGTGCAGGATGGCCGTGTTGAAAGGGCTCAGTGAGTGATTGGAGATTGCCTGCCACGGGCTCGAGATCCAAGGGTGGCAGTGTGTGTGCCACCCCGACCTGCGAGCACATGGGGATGTGCACCATGCTTCGCCTCAGAATACCTGAGCTCCCGGGAGAATGCCTGTGGGGAAAACCAGGGACAGGTAGGGAGGCCGTGGGCCCAGGCTGTGTCCGCTGGATAAAGGAGCCGAGGGCCAGGACTCAGGCTATCACTTGGCCTAGAACTGGCCCAAGCAGGAGCTCCTTGGGGCTTTTACCTGGTCAGTGCTTGCTGACCACGTGGGAGAATGACCCTGCCCGCTGGCCGTGTGGGTGCTGGACGGGTCCAGGGATGCCACTGGCTCTGCCTGACCTCTCCCCTCCCTGGCCACCGCCTCTGCCCTGCCCCTGGGGGGGCTGGGCCTGGGGCCCTCAGGGAACTCAGGCTGGTCAGAGCCCAGGTGTCTGTGCCCCTGCCCTCCAGAGAGAAAATGCACAGCTGGTGCCCCCAGAGCGTGGCGTCCCGGCAGCCTAGGGCCACAGACAAGTCAGCACCCTGGTCAAATCGAGGGGAGCCACTAGCCTCCTGGGCCCTCAGCCTCCCCCATCTGATTCCTCAGTGTGGACCCTGCTCCCCAAGAGGGAGAAACAGGGGCCTTCAGTGGGCTCTGTCCAGGGTTTATCTCAGATTCTGAGTGTCACTTGACAGTGAGTCAAAGAAGGGATCTCAGAAACTACCAAGCCTGTCCCCCTATAGCCTGCAACCCAGAGAGGGAAATCAACTTGCCCAAAGCCACTCAGCAAGTTGGCTAACCAGCCCCAGACCCCAGAGCAAACCTGACTAATTGCAGGGAAAGAAGGTGTGAGACCTCCCCCACCCCCCACCAGCCCCCACGTGGACCCCAGAGCTGCCCCTCTCTCTCCTCCATCAAACCCGCCTGTTTTTGCAGCTCAAGCACCTGCAGATTTTCAGGAGCTACACCAACAACACCCTTGCACCCTAAGAACGTCTCTGCCCGGACAAGACAACGGTACCCCTGGAGTTTGGAGCCCCCGTCTCCCCAGCTGCCTACCTGCCACCTCCCCACCCAGTCCACTGCCCCTCCCCCGCAGGCCTCCATCTGCGTCCCCCCCAGCCTCACACAAGCACAGAGCCCCCCTCGGCGATCCCATTGGCTAATTGGTGCCCCCGCTCCTGCCTGCGGCTGAAGACAGGTGCTGAGCCGGCCTCACACTTGGTTTTCATTAAGGCTCCCAGACACCGCTGGCTACAGGCCAGGCCCGGCTCACACGGGATGCATCCCTCCCTGGGGTCTGAAAACAGCCACCGGCCAGGGGGAGAGGCTTGCCCAGCCAAGAACTTCATGCGCCCGAGGCTGGGAGGTGAGGGGCCACCCTCTCTGCATTCTGAGGGTCCGGACCCCTCCCCAGGAGCCCTCCTCCTGTTACATAACAGCTCCCTGACGGGGCTGGGGGATGCTCTGCCCCCCGCCCCCTTGGGGCTGCACCTCGTGTCCTGAGAGGGCTGCAGTGGGAAGCGGGATGGGTGGAGGTGGCCTACCTGGCCCAGGGTCAGCAGGTTGTCCTTCTGGAGAAAGGGGCCGAGCGGCTGCGGGCAGGCGGCGCCAGGTGCACGAACAGGGAGGCTGGGAGCACAGAGAGCTGTGGGCTCGGCCTCTCTCTGCCTCCTCCTCCCTCTTGCCGGCTCCTCACTTCAAAGAGCACCCACGAGAGGGGGTTCCCAGGGAGGCGCACAGCCCAGTGGCGGCTCCGCGGCGCGGCCGCCTTTATAGCTGTCAGGCAGACAGGGAGGAACTCACACTTCCCACCAGGCTGCTCCCCCGCCCGCCGCCGGCCGGCCTGGCGCACACTTTAACCCGCTCCGCGCCTCTGGAGCCCGGCCAGGCAGGCCCAGCTGCCTGCTGACTGCCGCCGGCAGCGGCCCAGGAGCAACGAGCGGGGAGGCCGCCTTCCCGAGTCCAGAAGTCAGGACCGTGTGTCGGGGTGTCCAGACGGAGCAGCCAGTAGCCTGGGGTCACGGGGGAGGTTGATGGTGGTGACGCCGAGCCCTGGCCCCCGCCTGTCCAATTTCTGCCTCCAGAGGGAAGAAGGGGACCCAGTCTCTGACACTGTCCGGAATGGAGTCCGGGATGTATAAGGTGTCCAGGCCAATAGCTCCATTTTACAGATGGGAGATGCGAGGTCCAGAGGGGAGACTGTGCTCTGAGGTCACCCAGCCAGTCTCCCAAAGCTTCTCCTGAGAAGCAGAGGCCTCTGCAGGAGGAAGGACTGAGGGGGGTCCAGTGAGGGCTCCACCAAGGGCTCCAGGGAAGGGACGGAAGTGCCCACGGCCTGCTGACGAGACAGCCAGAATGGCCGGGGCCGGGGGGAGGCACGGGGAACTCTGTGCAGATGTTCAGCACCAGCTTGGCAGGGCGTAGCGGCCTGGCTGGGCCGGGGCCAGCTGGGCAGCTCCTGGCAGACCAGGCACGGAGCTCCAGGCCTGTGTTGCTGCTGAGTCAGAGCGTGGAGCCGAGCACGGAGCGAGCAGCACAAGCTCCAGCCCTGGGGAACGCAGGCGGACCCCAGAGCGCGGAGCGAGCTGCACCGGAAGCAAGGCCAGGCTCCTGCCCGTTGCAGGCCAGGCTCCCCGAGCCCACCTGCCTGGAACACAGAGACACCTCCAGACAGTGGAGTGGAAGCAGGCTACACTTTGTAAGGTCATCCGAGCCATTTCATCCATCCCCCTGCCTCTGAGCCACAGATGTTGCAGGGCACCTGCAAAACCCTCCTGTTCCATTCCAATCTTCTTGCCAGAAGGGGCCACGGTGAGCTCCCTCAGTTGCCCCCTATGACGAGCTGAGAACTGTTCCACCCATGGGCGAGTTCTGCCCTGTGTCTAGCCACCAAGAGGAATGATTGGGGAGGAATAACAGTAGTAGAAACGGCATGCCCACTACCGTGTGTTGAGTTCTTCCTACGCACCAAGCCGTGAGGGCAGCATCTTTGCTATCCCCATTTTACAGATGGAGGAACTGAGGCTCCAAGCCTGTAGTGACACCCAAGATCACCTATCTGGTAAACGGCACATCAGGGACCCAGTGCTTTTATTGATCGTATCCTCTCCGTCTGCCCGGTCCTGACGTGGGGTTCATCCTCCCCAGAACCCTCGGGGAGGGAGGTCTTACTCACCTCATTTTCCCCCTGGGGCCCCTGGGATCTTCAGTGGAATCGACTCGAACCCAGGTCCACACTGCCCCCTGGGGTCGGTGTGCTGAAGCGCAGTCATGATGGAACCTGTCACCCAGCACTGTGGCGTGCACACACGTACACACATGCACACACACACATTTGCACACACATGAAGGCACACACACACTCACCAGCCTCTCACAGACATGTGACAGGTAGAGTGATAGCACTCACTCTGGGAGCCTCTGCCACCATCCCCTCCCCTCCAGCCGGGCGCCAGGGCCCTGCACTCCCGACACAGTCCCCAGCTCTCTCAGCCTTTCTGGCTCCACATCCAGCCAGCACCAGGGTGACTAAGTGTTTCCCTTGGGAGGGACCCCACAGCCAACCCACACAAATACCCCCAGTGCCTTCTCTTAGCTCTGCAGGACGGTGCCTGGGAGACAGCCCTGCCACTCTATGGCTTTGTGACCTCCAGCAGTATGTGACCCAGGGCCTGCCATGCTTCTGCCCCACCCCACCCCCACCTCCAGGAGCCGGCCAGGATGCCTCCGAATGACACCAGTGAGCTCCATCTCCCAACCCACCAGGAGCTGCAACTGCCGCCTGAGCCGCTGGTGGCCTGAGGGTTTTGGGGGGGACACCAGGAGCCAGGGAAGGTGTGAAACGGCAGATAAAAAGTACCTTGATGGGTCAGGAGAGGCCATGGAGGAAAGAGAAAGCTTCGTCCTGCTTTTTGAACAAGGGGTCCCCGTTTTGCACTACGCTCTGCTAATGACCTAGCGGAGTCGCTGCCTCCTGGCCCCATCCATCCTGTAATTCAAACTGTGCCCAGGCCCCGTGGAGAGTCACTGAAACGAATGATTCTGAGCATCCCTGTCTTGGTTCCAGCTGTCCCCTCTCTGGAGCTCTTCTTTTGCACCCATCTGCACGTGCTCGGCCGCCAAATGATCCTCCAAAGCCACCTCCTCCAGGAAAGCCCCCAGGGGCCCCAGCACTGTGTTTGGCCTCTCACGTTGGGCCAGAATGTCTTCCCCGATCTGTGACTGGGACCCCACAGGGCAGGGCCGTGTCCTGGATCTCACAGCCAGCCCAGGTGGTCGGGCTAAGCCTGCTGTACAGAAGGCAGCTCTGGCAGGGCCAGAAGAGGTTGGTGTTTTCCCAGCAAACCTCCAGAAGCCAGCTAGGAGGGTCTTCTACCCACAAGGGCTCACCGATCGGTTTCTCCTCCAGCCCCTCCCTGCCACAGGGCCTGTCACCAAGGACGGGCCGGGTCCTCAGGAGCTCCGTTCTCTCTTTGCCTCACTCTTCCCTCCACAGTCACAGGAGTGGGTTCAGGGAATGGCAGCACCCCTCGGCCGCGATGGGGAACCAGGTGATGGCTTGGCTGTGCAATGCAGGCAAGCCTGGCTTCCGGTCCCAGACCTGCCCCGAGTTCCTCGGTCCCTGGGGCAGCCACTTTCCAGTGAATAGATGAGGAGGCCCCCCAGCCCAGAGGGTGAGAATCCCCCTGTGTGTTTGCTCTTTATGCATTTACTGAACGGACACTTGGAGAGTGCTTACCAGGCCAGCCCCACTCAGAGCTCCGTGGGCCACTCATCAGTGCTCACAGTGACCCAACGAGGCAGGGATGGGGGCTCCATGTTGCAGATGAGGAAACTGAGGCTCACAGGGGCAAAGGGCACACCAAAGCCCCAGGGCTAGGAAGGAGTGGAGCCCCCCCACCTCACTCACCCGACAGGTGTTCAGGAGCAGGGGATGGCTCAAAGTGCTCACTTTCAGCCAGCGGCTGAAGACGACACCTGAGTGCTGTCACAAGCCAGGTTGCAGATACATACCGACACACATGACTCGTGCACAGAGCCGAGGCCCTGGATGGCGGTCCAGGCCGGGGACCCCAAGGAAGGAGTCAGGGGCATCCAAGCTCAGATCCCCTCCCACCAGGTGCAAGGGAGCCTCCGCGGACCCCTCCATGGAGAGCAAGGGCCACCATGCTCCAGGGTGCCCAGAGCTGTGGGTTGGCGTTCAGCGCCTCGAGGACGTGAATGCGGCAGCTGGCCCAGCTCTCCGGGGCCGGGCAGAGCAGACAGACAGCTGTCCGGGAGGCGGGAGCTGTGTGGCATTCCAGGCACATCAGCACCTCTATAAAACCGCCTGCTCCGCGGCTTGCCAGGGGGTGAGGGGAGGGGGCGCAGGCGGTGGGCTCCCTTTCCCCCGCCCCCCCACCCCGCCCCTCCCGGGCCTGGCCCCCGCTGAGTCCTATTGGGCCCGGCGCCATCTGCTGGGCAGAGGAGGGATGCTGCCCCGGGCTGGGCGGCCGGTCAGAGTCCGCTCCCTCTGAACGGGCGCCTGTGCCAGCAGCCAGTCTCTGCTCCTCCCTGGGCCTCAGTCTCCTCCCCTGGAAAAGGGGGAGAGCAGAGGCATCTCCCCAGACGCCCGACTGCTGACAGGGCCCAACAGGACAAAGTAGGAAGAGTGCTGAGCACAGAGCCCCACACGTGGCCGGCACTGAGTCCCCATCAGCTGTGTGAGTGCCTTTCAAGACACGCAATGTGGCGGGGGTTTGAAGGGAGACACCGCACCCCGCTGGGGGTCAGGAAAGGCTGAGGGCCACAGTGTGACCAGGGGAGGCAGGCACAGTGAGGGCGTCCTGGCAGAGGGGGGCGTGTGGCTGGTGGGGTCTGGTTTGGCCAAAGCATGAGCAGGCGAGGGGTGGAGTGGGGGTGGGGAGGACTGGTGGCCAGCTGACCAATGGAGGTCAGAGGAGGACGGGAAGGACGGGGGTGCCAGGGCACGTCTCGGCTGGCTCAGAGCCTGCCCAGGTTGACTGGCTCCCAATGAGAGCGGTCCTGGCCCCTCATACCCCTGGGGCAACAACACCCCAAAGCAGCCAGGCCATCTCTTCCACTCTGCCTCCCCCTCTCCTAGCTCGCCAGGACGATTGCTTCCCCTGCTCCAGGGAAAACCGAGGGTCATTTCAGTCCTGTTCAGAACTGGACGCCTTCCCCCGAGCCAGCTGGTCTGTCTCCAGGCAGCTAGGTCTCGGACGGCAGCCACACGCAGCCCCCGCCCCCCCCATCCTGTACTCGGGCTCCCATCTCGAGGGCAGCTCAGGCCCAGCCTTTCTGCAGAGGGCTCCTCCGGCCGCCCAGGCCCAGTCACCTGTCTCCTCGCTTCAGGGCAGCCCCGCCTCGGCCCCTTCCACCCTAATCGGTGCAACACGTGTGTGAGTCGGCTCTTGCCTTCCTCCATCCCCACCCCGTCCCCAAGCTACAGCCCTAGCCCTTGAGTTTACAGCTGCAGAGAAAGTGCACACACACTCATGCACCGAACCAACTGTGGAATGTCTTCCTGCTGCTGAGCGGATTTACAGCTCCAGAGAGCTCCCTCCTCGCACCTGACGGCTAATCGCATTTCCTCAGCACACATGTTCTGCTCCTCCCAGATGCTGGGGCCGGGGGCTGGAGCTGAGCAGGAGCGGAGGGGCGGAGAGGCTGCACGGCCAGTCGGGCCCCCCGGGGGTTGCCTGCCTCTTACCCAGAGCCGCCCGCACAGCAGGATCTGGTTTTCCCATTTGGAGAGGGACGGGCTCCTCGGTGCCAGACTGAAACGTGCAGCGGCCCTGCCTCCTCAGACTTTCATTCATTCTGTTAACAGAGTCATTCATTCAGCCAGTGTTTGCTGAACACTTACCCCGCTGCAGGCTCAGGCCCAGCGCAGGAGCACCTCAGCGTGCCCCGGAGGTCGGCGGGCAGTCAGTGGGGGGAGCCTTTCCGCAGGCCCGTGCTGTTTAAGCAGCAACGGGAGTGAGCCCGGCTCGGCGTTGACCAGAACAGAAAAGGAGGCAGCATGTTCTTGCAGGGCAGGTGGGGAGCCCAGGAGGAGAGGCAGCGTCTGGGAGAATGGAGGAGACAAGGTGGGCGTAGATGGCCCGTGGTCTCCTCGGGAGCCTGGACTTCACCCTGAGGGCTGTGGGTGCCTTGAAGGTGCTTAGTCAGAAGAATGGCGTGATCAGATGTGTCACTGCAAACAGTGGAAATGGGCTCTGGCCAACTTAAGACAAAAAAGAGATTTCTGGAAAAGTACAACGGAGCTTCCAGGTGGAAAGGAAGGTGGGTCAGCCAGGCCTCAGAAGGCCAGAACCAGCCAGCAGCCTCTCTTCGAGGTGCTGAGAGGCATCAGCACCCCTGGGTCTCACACCTGCTGTCCCCATACTCTGGATTCCAAATCCCGGGAGAAGAAAAGTGTGGCGTATCCATCAATGGAACACCCCCTGCCCAGCGACCAAAGGAACCAGCCGCTCGACACAACGTGGACAAATCTCGGGGCCTTTCCGCTATTGAAGCGAAAGAAACAGCACCCAAAAGAATGCAGGATTCCTTTGTATGGAGTTCCAGAAAAGGCAAAGTCAGGGATGTGGCAGAAGTCAGAACAGTGGCTGCCTCTGCTGGGGGACTCCCTACGAGGGGCACAAGGGAACATCCTGGAATGATGAGGATGCTGAGGTGGTCACACAGATGCACTTGCCAAAACTCATCACACTGTACTTTAAAATTTATGCATTTTGTCATATGTGAATTACATCATGATGAAAAAATAAAACGGAAGTAAAGACTGTTCTTTTCGCTGACAACAAATCAATCAGTCACTCAATTAATCAAGCCATCAGTTCAGGGAGAGTCTGCGTGGGTAGCTCGCACACCCCCATCATTCCTTGGCCAGAGGATAAGGGGGCACCCTGCCAGAGAGTTTCCCCAAGACCTCTTGCAACAAGGGAAGGTAATTTCCCGAAGGCCAGCCAAGGAATGCTGAGAAGGCAAGCACCAGCCTTGTGTTGGGAGCACTAACAGAGATCCTCCTGCTCTGTTCCCTTCTGGTGTGAAACAATGTAACCAAGTAGAAAAGAAGGTTAGTTTCATTAGTCTAGTCACCAAGGAAACCATATGGGGCTAAAGCTGGCAAATGAGAGGCACATGTGGGCTGGTAACTTACCTACAAGGTCCTTTTAGTGACTAGCATTGGCTAATTTTTGCCACTCATGGACACGTGACTCAAGCAGCAGAGTCCACTGGTCTCATTCTGGGCTCCTGAGCACCCTGGGGAGACAGCCAGGCTGAAAGTGGCTAGAAGTTGGGGATTATACTCACAGGGACTTTTCTCCGTGGTTGCTGCCTCAGAGAAGTATGGTCTCCTTGAATCAACAACTCTGGCCTCTCAAAAAAAAATCAGAGACAAGTGCTGGTCATGTGGTGCATCAGCTGTTGGGCCCTCTCCATATGCTGCTCAACATATGCGCTCATAGCCCTGCCTCCCTTCGGGGCATTTAAACCCCAGCTGCCATTGGAACCCCCGCTGAAGAGAGCAGCCCTTCTCCCTTTCGTTTTCCCTGCCCTGGGGACCCAGGAGGTCTGCACCCACCTCTCCTCCCCAGCCACTGCCTTCCTCCCCAGCCCATGGGGACGCTCGTGGCCAAACTGCTCCTGCCCACCCTCAGCAGCCTAGCCTTCCTCCCCACTGTCAGCATCGCTGCCAAAAGGCGGTTCCACATGGAGGCCATGGTCTACCTGTTCACCATGTTCTTTGTGGCGGTAAGTCTGGGGCGTGGCGGGAAGGCGCACACCGGGCGCTCTCCCAGAAACAGAGGAGAGGGGCCCTCTTGCCACCACTCTCCTGCATTGGGTGATGAAGAAAAGTGATTTCGGGGTGAAAGAAACAGCCCAGAGGCCAGGAGAAAGGGTTGGAGGTCCCCTCTTCCTCTGGCCCTTGCTTCCCCATCTGTGCCAGGAAGTCATTCTGAGGTTAGTGTGAGTGAGACCGAGCTCATAGTGGGCCAGGGATAGTCAGTTGAGGACACGCCCTTCTAAAGTGCCACTTTTCTTGCCACTGGCTGACCACCAAAGGCCACCAGTATCTCCAGCTTCCCCTCCCCCATCCCCCACCACTCTCCCAGCTAGACACATAGGACAGCTCAGCAGGGTGGCTCAGCAGGGTGGAACGGGGCAAGCCAGGCCCAGGAGGGGGTTGGTGGGATTTAGGGAATGTGTAGGGCCCAGTTAAATCTGATTCCAGAATTCTGGAGCTGGCCTCAATTCAGGAGGTCCTGCTCACGTTTTCTTGTCTCTCCTTCTTGGGGCCTACGTCTCGTCTCTGTCTCCGGCTCCTTCTTTCTCTTTCTATTTATATGTCTGGATGACTGTCCCTTGGCTCTCTCTCTTTGTCCCTCTCTCTCGGTCTCTCTGGGTCTCATTCCCTCTCTGTGTCTCTGTTGGTTCTTTCTGCATCTGTCTTTTTCTTCTTTCTCTGTATCTGTGTCTGCTTCTCTCTTGATCTTTGGAACTAGATCCCCATGGAATTTGCTCTCTTTCTAAATCTCTTGGTCTCTCCCTCTCTAACCTTAACCCCCTGACCCTCCGTGTCACTCCGTCTCCATCTATCCATCCCTCTAGCTTCTGTCTATCTACCTACCTATCTATCTAATCAATCATCTATCTACCTACCTAGTCATCCCTCCATCTACCATCCATCTATGTCACAGTGCCTTCCTGCCTCCCTGTCTCTGCATCCCTCTTGCCCCCCGACCCACCCTCAGTGCTGGACTCCCAAAGTGGCCCTACTCTCTTTCTCGATCATCTTCCATCAAACTCATCCTTCCTTTAAGCTTCTCACAGGGATGAGAAGCACCCACTGGGGAGGTGAGCATTCCCCCATACCCCTCACGTGGCAGTACCAGACATAGGAAAAATCACATACCTCCTGCCCCGGGCCAGCCCCGTTCCCCGGCAGCAGGGCCTCGGGAGCGAGCGTCAGGATGCATGGGGCAGCCCTGGTTGGTGAGATCTGTAAGCATACATGTATTGCAGACTCGTGTCCATGTGTCCCACCTGCATCCGGGCTGGCCGAGCCCAAGCTTGCCTGCGATCGGAAAAGCCGCATGTCACGTGGGCTGGCACTCCCGTAGGCAGCAGGGACCTGGGGCAGGCTGGATCCTTTGAGGAACTGGATTCCCCGGGGCTTCAGTCTCCATCTCTGGGTGGGAGACATCTTAGCCACAATGGTGCTGGCCGCGAGCCCCTGTCCAGGCTGGGCACTAGCCGGGGACTCTACAAACACTGTCTTATTTAGTGTTTTCAGCTCCCCATGAGCCTGGCATTGTGATTCCCATTTGATGGATGAGGAAACTGAGTCACATGCGTCACTGTAGGCCCCAGACACACTCTGGGGCTCCTGGCTCACTCAATGCGTTGTGTCGAAGGTCATTTCATCGTGGGACCCTTGATGGGGAAGGCCAAGAAGTCTGCTTGACAGATGAGAAACGAGGCCCAGAGCGGACATGCAACTTCCCTGTGGGTACAACACTTCAGGGCCGGGGAGAGGAGCCAGGGGTCTTGTCCCCCAAGCCCACGTTAGGCTCAGCCCAGGAAACCACAGACACCACCAAGCCACCCCTCCCTGCCGGGGCTGGGCTGGTCCCACAGCTGCCTCTGCGCCCGGCCTCAGAGGCCCACCCAGCCCTGCCCCGCCCTGCCCAGAGTGGCAGGGACAGCTGCCTGCTCTGACAAATGTCCTCCGGCCTCAAAGCCACACCCCTCCCCTTTGTCCCAGAGCCCCCAGAGGCACCATCACAACTTCTGCCTCCCACATGCCTTCTGTGTTCCCACCAGGGCCCTCCTGTGACAACTGCTGTTTCTGTGCCAGACACCGTGCTATGTGCTCTGTCACATGGAGTCCCCCGGCCCACCCCACAGAGCGAGTGTTCTCGTCCTCACTTGACAGAGGCTCCAGGCGGTCCCCTGCTTGCCTGAGCTCACAAGGCAGGACCTGTTAGGTCGGCCTCCAGAGGCTGTGCTCGCTCCTGCCAGCCCCCCAGCTGTACCCCACCCCGGCCAGCACCCTCGCCGGGCCAGGTCTGCCCCCTGCATTGGAAGACGGAGGCAGGCCTCGCAGGCACAGAGGCCAGGTGCCAACGCCGCTCTGCCCCAACTCCTCGGCAGGTGGTGTTCCTCAGAATCTCACCTTCCTCCCCACTGTCCAACAGAGATGACCTGAGGACCTGGTGGGAGAAGCCCCTCCTGGACCAGCTCTCCTTCAAACAGCTCCACACCCTGCCTCCTTGACCCTGCATTCACGCGGCAAACAGTTATTGAGCACCGACTGTGAGCCAGCTCTACTCTGCGAGCTGGGGTCACAGCCAGGACCAGACAGAGATTATTGCTGCTTTTGGTGGGGGCAGGGCACAGACAGCGCCCGGCACCTCAGAGGGATTAAGTCTGTAATCACACATGGTGATCTGTGCTACAAAGGAGAGCCGTGGGGTGCAGAGACAGCAGATGGCGGGGCTCAAGTGGGGGTGAGGGAGACATAAGTTCTAGAAGGAGCCAGAGGCAGGAGAAGAACATCTGTGTCGTTCATAGGGCCTGGCTCAGCCTGCCAGAGCTGTAGGGAGCAAGTGTCCTCCTCTCTCCTCTATCTCACAGAGGTTTGAGTACCTTGATCAGGCCCCACCTGAAGCTTCTCTTTCTCGAGCTAAACATATCCACAGTATCCACCATGTCCACCACCTGGTTGCTCTCTTCTAGCTTCTTCTTTGCCATTTTCACTTCAAAGCCTGCAGCATCCAAAGCTAGTTCCCTAGGTGGGTCTGACCAGAACAGACAGAAGCAAGGCCATGTCTTCCCTGGTTCTGGACGCTGTACCTCTATGAATGCCTCCTGGGTGCACCTTGGCTTTAGGTCATGTACAGTTGTAACCAGTAGGAGCTCTAAATGGATCCCAACTTGCTGGACTTGCCAGGTGACCCCAGGCTCGGGTTCCCCCGGCAGCGGCCCTGGCGCCTCCAGCTGCGGGCTGCTCTCCCGCCCACCTCCTCCCCCTGCTGAGCCGGGCTCACCAAGAGGCGATTGTGCGGGTTCCCAAGCTTGTTTATGCCTGTTGAACTTGTCAAAATAATTACGTCATGGAATTAAATATTACTTAAGATGACGAAATGTGTGAGCGAAAGGAGGGAGTTGTTGCTTTCTGTAAGAAATGAGTTGACTGCTTTGAAAATACAGGCATTTTGCTTTAAAAATTGAAATTAAACTGGGTATCCTGGAGCCAAGGGTGGAAGAGTGGGGGAGAAACGGGTGAACCTCGGACAGCGCACAGCACGGCCTGGGGCCTGCCATCCTCCCGCGCTTTAGAGAAACAGGAAGTAAACGCTGGTGTTTCTCAAAGTGTGTTCCCAAGAACCTCTTAAAAATGCACATCTCCCACCCCAGCCCAGAGCCACTGGGTCAACGACTCTCAGGGTGGACTCAGTAACCTGAGTCTGCATGAGCCCCCAGGGTTCTGAGGCCCAGTGGTCATAGGGGCAGACTGGCAGAGAAGGCCCCACGGCCCCTTAAGAGCAACTGGCACCCAAAGAGAAGGCTCTGACCTGGCAGCCTACAGCTGGCAAATGAGGCAAGGACGAGGCTTCAGGAAGCCCAGGCGTGGAGAGAATGCGTCCATCACATTTTTGGGTTCCCCACCTCTCAGGCTTGGTCTGAGTGACTCCCAGCCTCCATCTACAAGACCCAATGAGGGGAGTAGTCTGCAGTGTCCCCTTTGTTCAGATGGGGAAACTGAGGCACGGAGCCGCTAAGTGACTTGCCCCAGGCCTCGCAGCTGGCGAGAGGCCAGGCTGGCCAGGGGCGTGGCTCCAGCGCTCTCCTATCCACCTGCTGACCGCCCGTGGGTCCTCGGCAGCTCTACCACGCCTGCGACGGGCCCGGCCTGGCGGTGCTCTGCTTCATGAGGCACGACCTGCTGGAGTACTTCAGCGTCTATGGCACGGCACTGAGCATGTGGGTCTCGCTGATGGGTGAGTGGCCGCCCCCGGGAGCTCAGCCCTGCAGGCATGCACCCACCCGCCCCAGGAGAAGCCGAGCCACTGACTCTGCACCTCCCACCTCCTCTGAGGACCTCCTCCCCTCTCCCAGGGTTCAGAGCTGAGCCTAATCTAAGCAAAAGAGTACGTAGTTCTTGGATGTCCTGGTTCCCATTTTTTGTATCCTTTTTACACTGCACGTTTAATGACGGCTTGCTATGACGATTTTCCCAGCAGAGACATACAGAGGGAACGGTGGGCGTGCCCTGCCCTCTCTCTTTCCCTGGAGAGCCACTGCTGACAGTTCAGAGTGTGCCCCCCGGGCCCTTTCTTCAGGCTTATACCAACATTCACACATAATTTTTTTTTTTGAGGAAGGTTAGCCTTGAGCTAACATCCACTGCCAATCCTCGTCTTTTTTGCTGAGGAAGACTGGCCCTGAGCTAACATCCGTGCCCATCTTCCTCTGCTTTATATGTGGAACACCTGTCACAGCATGGCTTGATAAGCGGTGCGTAGGTCCACGCCTGGGATCCAAACTGGCAAACCCCAGGCCTCCAAAGCAGAACGTGGGAACCTAACCACTACACCACTGGGCCGGCCCCCACCCCTCCTCTGACTTTTCAGCCCAGGTTTTTGTGATGATGAGATCACTCAAAGGCATCTTAGTCGGCCACTTTGTTTCACTTGCCCTTGTCTCATGGCAACATCAGGACACACTGTCCCCCTCACACGGGGCTTGCTGTGCTTTGCCCAGGCCCCGTTGAGGACCCAGATCTGTCTCACTTCTCGTTGGTGTGCCTTCGTGTCTTTGTCCCAGTGGTCCTGTGGAGCGGTCCTTCCTTGTCCCTCGCATGCTGATGACTGTTTGAGGCGGCCCCCTGCTGGAGGAGCCAGGCTGCCCCGTCCCTGGGAGAGGAGCAGCCTGCCTTCTCTTTAAAGCCAGCTGGAACTCAGACCTCTCTGTGACCGGGTGGGGCCTTGGGGTCCCGCTGGCTAAGGGGCCGCCACACCTGGGCCCCTGGGGGATGCTTCCTGGGGGTAACAGCGGCCAGGACGGGCAGGAGACTCCCGGTTTCTCTCCCGGGCCCGCAGCGCTAGCCGATTTCGACGAACCCAAGAGGTCGACTTTTGTGATGTTCGGCGTCCTGACCATCGCCGTGCGGATCTACCATGACCGCTGGGGCTACGGGGTGTACTCCGGCCCCATCGGCACGGCCGTCCTCATCATCGCCGCAAAGTGGGTGCGTACTGTGCAAGCCTCGACGGTCGGGGCAGCCCTCCCCTGACTGTGACTCCAATTGCTTCCCGCCTCGTGTGTGGCCAGGCTGGACAAGGCTTCAGCTAAAACACATAGAAAATGACCACTGGCAGCCCCAGCCAGGCACACCCAGTTTATGTCCTGTTTGTACCCGCTAGCTGTGCTGCTAATCCAGGTTACTGAACCTCTGCCCCTGTTTCCATAGCTGTGAAGTGGGTAATACAATAACAGTCCAGGGTCTGTGCCCTAGGACTGGCCCAAAGATTAATTAAGATAATGCCTCTTAAGTCCTGGCACAGAACATGGCTTCTAATGTGCTCAACAAATAGGAGATATTTTATTTTTACTATTATTATTGTTATTGTTGTTATTATTGGAGAGAATGGCTGCTTTAGAGATGCAGTATCAGCTGGGAATGGCCTGGGTTAATCTGGGAAGACTTCCTGGAGGGGATGAACCTTGAATTTAGTTCTAATGGGGAGGGAGGATGTGGTGTGAGGTGGATGGGAAGATGGAACTGCTCGTGAGCACTGAAGCAGCCTTAGCAGAGGTTTCCAACCCTGATGGTCCTTTGCTGGCTGCTCAGGGACCTGGCATCCACGAGGCCCTGTACGTGTGGTCCCCAGGCCTCCCTGCACCCTCTGTCACACTGAAGCCCTCCTGACTGCAAGGACCGAAACCCACTCAGACCGGCCCAAGCGAAAGAGGGGTGCTGCAGCAGGATGGAGCCAGGGGCGTTTCCTGGGACCCCAGAGCAGGGAAGGGACCGGGCCTGGCAGGGACCAGAACAGAGACGTGGAAAACAAGGGACAGTTCTCAGGGAAGAGCGATCCGGCTGGGCAGGTGGTCTGGAAGGCGCCCACCAACCCATTTTAGAGGCTCAGGAGGGAAAATAAAGTTCTGGTGGTGAGCTTACAAAACACACTCCACTCCTCTCTACACCCAGGGAATAGAGGATTTACTTTGCCATTTGGTTAATGAAGAAACTAAGGCTCAGAGAGGTCAGCAACTTAACAAGAAGTCACAGCAGGACAGCGCCGGGTCAGGCCTCGACTTTTCAAGCAAGATGAGGACAGGAGCCTCTTTCTCACTCCAGCTAGGGGAAGCGAAGCTGCCCCGGACTCACCCGGGAGGCCCCTCAGAGCCGCCCGGGAGAGGAGAGGAAGTGTGCGGGTCTGTCTCGTTGTCTTGTCTGGACCCCGGAAGGCCCCCGTTAATTAACACGCTGGAATGCATAAACACAGGGTGCGCTCCGGTCCTGATAACTCGCTCCTCCCGGCAGGAAGTGGGATGGAGGCTCCTTGCTCTGCCCAAGGCCGCTCCTCCTGCAGATCTTGGCCACGTCTGAAGCTGGGCTAGATTTTAATTAGCCAGAGTAGCAGTCGCTCACTGACGTCCCCATGAAGCGCCACGGGGCCTTCCACGGCCCTCAGGCTGTGCATCCGGCCACAGGAACCAAGAGGGCTGCCTGGCTCCCTACATCTGGGGCTCAAATTGTGTTTTCTAGACCATTTAACATGGAGTTTATTTTGGATTTTCAAGGGCAGTTGTTTCCTGGAATGAGGGTGGATTTTTCTGCCGGAGGCTCGTCCCTGCTCGAGACAGGGCTGGGACGGGCAACCCCCAGGGAGAGGAAGCTGAGAGAGGTGGATGAGGGGGCTACGGGGCAGGGCCAGGCCACCTGGGGCAGGAGTCTCCTTCCAAAAGTGCAGGATTGGCCAGAGGAGGGCTTCCGGGCAGCAGCCACCACGCCCAGGGTCACACTGGCCGTACCACACACCACCAGCACTGTCGCCAGTCCTGACTCCTCATCAGCAGTGGCAAATTCCAGAAAACTGAAAAATGGACCTCATCTCGTCCTTCCTTCGGTGGCCAAACCTGCTCTGCCCAGCACGAGGCTGTCCCTGGTCTTCGTGGGCTCCCCCTTGGTGGCTTGTGCAATTAGGGGGGCTGCCCCAGCCAGGGGGCTTCTGCCGTGCGTACATCGCGCGTGGGACTGTTGACCTTGCTGAGCCCGACCGCCCTGCGCTCTGAAACCCCTCAGCCCCGAGAGTTCGCTTTCTCGGGATGTGGACCCGCATGGACTTCATCCTTTTGTGCACATGAACCCAGTTTTTTTTACACATAAATACCTCCTTGAACCTGACTCTAAGCATCAGTATCTGAGACATCACAGCTCAGCGGGCTGGTCAGGTGTGTCTGGTAAACACCAGGATGAGCGCATTACCTATCAAATTGACTAACGGAGCCCGCAGACCGCCACACGGGCATCCCGTGGGCCACTCCAGTGGGCAGGTGCGGCTCTCCAACGCTCCTTTGCTGTAAATAATCACCATGTCCAGTCTCTCTGGGGCTCCCCTCTGCCTGGGAGAGGACACATGGCCTCGTGACATCCCAAAGAGGCGGGCAGGGGCAGGGGCAGGATGTCCTCACGGGGCAGACTGGCCCAAGGGGTCTCCAGCCCGGTCACCCAGGCTGGGGTCTCTCTTGGGTCCTGCAGCCTCAAAGCCAGGCACGTCGGAGCATCTCCCTGAGCCCCATCTCCCGCCTGCGGATGACCGGGGCGCCAGTGCCCAGGGCCAGCTGGAGCCAGCTCAGGGTGGCCATTCCCGAGGCTGTGACCTCAGAGCTGTCCCGTCAACACTCTCCCCACAGCTGCAGCAGATGAAGGAGAAGAAGGGTCTGTACCCCGACAGGAGCGTCTACACCCAGCAGATCGGCCCTGGGCTCTGCTTCGGCGCGCTGGCCCTCATGCTGCACTTCTTCTTTGAGGTACCAGGTCCAGGGGGCGGGGAAGCGGCCTGTCCACAAGGGCCCACTTCAGCCCCAGCCTGTTCATCTGGGGGTGACAGGACGCCCTCTCGGGGGGGCTCCAGCAACATCACACTCCTATGGGTGTCAGGGTGCCTCCCTCCGATCACCGTGTGGTCCATCCCAGCGCCCCCGGCATCGCTGCCTGTGTGGAGCTGGGGGGATACAGAGAGCTTGCATCTGAGATGAGGTGCACAACCTGAGGGGCCTGGGGCTGGACCCCACACCTGGAGGAGGGAGGAAGGGAGGGAAGGAGGAGGGAGAGGAGCAGGGAGAGGATGGAGGAAGTCGGGGAGGGGGGAGGGAGCGGAGGAGGGAGGAAGGGAAGGAGTGAGGAGAAAGGGAGGAGGGATGGGGAGGGAGGGAGGTAGTCATGGAGGAAGGAGCTCCAGCCTCATCGTCAAAGCCCCAGTGAGTGGCGTAGACTTTCAATGCTCTAAGTACTCCGTGGCGGGAAGGGCCACTGCAGGCTGGGCAGTGAGGGGAGGCTTCTTGGAGGAGGCACTTGGCCAGACTCCTGAGGACAAGTCGGGGTGCCGGGAGGTGGCCCACGGAACTGGCAAGTGCCTTGGCATGCCAGGCACGCAGCAGAAGAAGAAAGCAGCGGCGGCGGTGGGGGGAAGGGCTTGCTGGGAGAGGAGAGGAGAGGAGCTTGGAGAGGAGGGGAGGGGGCTGAGGCCGCAGATCAATCCCCCCCCTGCAGGATTGGGATTACACCTACGTCCACAGCTTCTACCACTGTGCCCTGGCCATGTCATTCATCCTGCTGCTGCCCAAGGTCAACAAGAAGGCCGGAAGTGCGGGGCCCCCGGCCAAGCTGGACTGCTCCACACTCTGTTGTGCTTGTATCTGACTCTGCAGACCCTGCCCCCTCCAAGCCCCGGGCCCCCCACCCCCCATGCCTGCCGAGAGCCCTCAGGTCCTACCCCACCTGGAGCACCCAGGAGAAACGTTCCTGCTCAGACCTCGAGAGGTCCCCAGGGACTTGGGGAGCACCTCCCTGAGTGCTCCCTGAGAACCCGCTTATTAGACTTCTCCCGGATGCTAAGCTGGAAAGAAGAGAACCTTCTCCCCTCTCCTGGGCCATGGCCGTGACAGATCTGTGTGTCCACAGAACCCGGGAGCCAGCGTCCGTCCTCACCCAAAAGTCCCAGCCCCTTCCCAGCCACAGAGGGGTCTGCCTACAGCCTGGTCCCGTGTCCACCCCAGGCCATCTGTGTTCTCCTGGAAACTGCTGTCCCCACTCCTGTCCCAGGCCCTCAGGCTCTGAGCGCACCCATTTAGGGAGCCAGGCCAGCAGGGCCAGCTCTGTGCCTGGCCCAGGACTGCCTCCTTCTTGGCCGTCGCTTCCTGGATTCAGCCGGTCCCTGAATCAAGCTGTTTCAATAACAAGAGCCAATAAGAAACTCCTCCATTTGTTGACCTTACTTTGTGCTCAAACACTTTACACTTGTCATGTCATCCAATTCTTAAAACAAAGTGCAGTCATTCGCATTCTGCAGCCCGAACTGAGGCTCAGGGTAGATCACTTGTTCAAGGCCCAGAGCTGGTGGATGCACAGCTAGGCTGCAGCCACTGTCTACCAGTCCCAGGGCCATGCTGGGCCTCCTCGCTCTGGAGTTGACGGTGCACAAGGCGTGAGTGCCCACGTCGGTGCTTTGAGCCCTCTGCCTGGCTCCAGCCCTGCCCGCAGCTCCTCAGCCCCAGAAGGTGGGTCTGGAGCAGAGCCTCGAGCAGAGGCCATGGACCTGGGAAGGTGGGTCTGGAGCGAGGCCTAAAGCAGAGGCCGTGGACCTGGGAAGCTGGGGCTGGTGCGGGGCCTGGGGCAGAGGCCGCAGGCCCACAAGCTGGGCTCCTGGGCGGTGCTGCAGGAGGTCAGCCTGTCCCCGTCCAGAGCCTGTCTGCTCTGGGCCCCGGGGGGTGGCGGGAGCAGGCCTCCCAGACATCACCTCACAAACCCGAGCCTCCCCCGCAGCCCAGCCCAGCCCGGCTTCCGGAATGATCTGGCACATCTGTCAGGCAGGAAGTTACCTACACCTGTCTGGGCCTGTTTGTGTTTCCATACCCTGCAGTGACCCACGACCATGCCCACTGCATGGGGTGGCCCGTTATTTGTCCTAAAGTCACCCCGTGCACGCTTCAGGGGCTGGGAGAGGGCTGGCTCCAGCACCCAGGGCTGGGGACAAAGTGGACCCTTGGCCAGGCCTTCCCCCGTCTGTCGGCCCCGCTGATTGCCCAGAGGTCCTGAGTCTCGGGGCCTGGACATCCCACATCCTCACCCTGGCTCGGCCTCTTTCTGTCCCTACAGCTGTAGAAGACAGAGCAGCCCACTCGGCTCTTCACACCGGCGGGCGCTCAGGGTCCTCGCCAAGCCCTGGGGGCGGGAGCGCGTCACCACTCCGCTTTCCAGATGAGGAAGCGGAGGCTCCGTAGCTTCAGGGCCATCCTCCCAGCGTGTCCCCATCGTAGGGTGAGGGGCACAGATGCAGCGGGGCCTCTCCCCAACCCAGCTCTGTGCCCTGGCGGAGGGGAAGGCCAAGTATGTCCTCCACTGGCTGCCAGTCTGGTTGATGGGGCGCAAGCACAGACACGCACGCATGCACATGCAGGGACACACACGTGCTCACATATGCACACACACACCACGTGTACACGCACCATGAAGAGACGAGGCCTCCTGGAACCAGTGTCTTCCCTTCTGGCCCCGTCACCCATCTCCACAAGAGGAGACTCATAAGTCTCGACACCAGGCAGTAAGGAGAGGGGCAGACTCAGGGAACCACTCGGGGTGGCCTGGAGGCATCACTCCAGAAATAGGCATCCCCTCCCCCATCCCCTCCCTCTACCCATCCCCTCCCTCCACCCATCTCCTCCCCCGCCCCTCCTTCCACCCATCCCCTCCCCCATCGCCCCCCCACACAGCAAGCACGCCCCCCTCCCAGCTCTGCGGCAGCCCATGGAAAATTGGAGGCCACGGGATGCTCCTGAGCAGGGAGGAGGTGAGGGGCCTGCCAAGCGCATAAGGGCGGCACTAACAGGCTCCTTACTGTGGCCACACTAATTTATGAGGCTGTCTGGGAGCCCCGCCAAGTCTGTAAGTCATGGACAATTAGGAGGCGCGCTCCAGCCCTCAGCCCCGTCCACCTCTTGGCTCCAGGGCCAGCTCCCCGTCCCGAGCAGGACCAGCCGCCACAGGGACCCCTTGGAGGGCCCCAGGGTGTCGGTCCTGAACCCACTGTGCAGATGAGGACACTGAGGGCCAGGACGTCTTGGACGTTGGCCACTGAGTTGGTGGCAGTGCCAGGGGTCTTGCCTGTCATCTCAGCAGCATCTTCCTCTGGCTCAAAAGCCCACTTTGACATCTTGGGAGCTCTACCCAAGGACCAGGAGGGGAGTGCCCAGGAAGGGGACCGAAAGGGAGGAGGCCGCTCAGAACAGCCAGCCGGATACCTCAAGACTGACAAGGAAGAGGTGTCATGGCCTTCATACCAAACACCTCCAAATCCCAGTATCATCGAGCCCCGGAGTCTTCACACCCCTGGAATCTGGGAGTCATGGTACCTGGTGCCAGGAAGAGCTTCCAAGGCTGTGCACCATGCCTCGGGCTCCGACAGGACACCCGCCCACCCAGCCCTGATGGAGTTCTAGGGAACCATGAGTCCTGAGATGTCCTGTGCGTGCCTGGAACATAGTCCCAGATGTTCCTAGAAGTCCGAGACCAGCGCTGTGCAACAGAACTTGCTTTGAGGAAGGAGATGCTCGGTCGTCCCGTACGGCCCTGCTCACCACACGTGGCACCGGGCATCTGAAATGTGGTTGGTGCAATGGAGGAGCTCAACCTTTAAACGTCAGTTGATTTTAATTAATTTACCCACATATGTAAGGTTGCAGATAAGAGACAGGGTGCCCAGTTACATTTGAATTTCAGATAACCCATAGACCGTTGATTCGCCTACGTATGTCTCATGCAGCATTTGGGACACCCTTGCGTGAGACATACTTACCCTAAGAAATGATTCGCTGCTCATCTGAGGCTCGGCTTTGAGCGGGCCCCCTGTGTTTTATCAGGAAGTCCTGCCCCTGTGCTGGCAGCTCCTGCATGAGACGGCACATCTATAAGAAACAAGCGATGGGCAGCTCCCTCGACATATAGGGTTGGGGATCCTGGGTTAAACCAAATGACACAGGTGGAGGGGCTTCGGGGTCCCAGACACAGGGACAGGATGGGGTCCTCCCTCTGCTGGATTCCTCCTGAACCTGGGGTGGGGGGCACAGGAACTGAAATAAGCTCCCTGGGCCTGGGCCGGCCTTCCAGACCCTGGAGGGTAAGGAGCAGAAGCAGCCGATGCCATCTGCCTGACCACCCGCGCACCCCGCGCCCAGGCGCACGCCCCTCCCCACACACTCTCCCGGAGCCCAGCGCGGGGGAGGGCGCCACACACCTCCAGCAGCCCAAACGGAGAAGTATTATAAACATTTACAACAACGTAGACAAAACAGTCTATTGTAGCAGCCCCCCACCCCCGCCCCCGGAGCCGGGTGAGGTTGGCACGGCGCAGGGAGTGCGTGGGTCCCCGCCAGGACGCCCTCTGTTTGCGCAGCCGAGGTGGTTTCGTCTAAGGGCAGTCTGCGTGCTGTGGCCTTTGTCATGTCTGCTACTGAAATTTCCTGTCTCTGTTATTCTCTTCTCCAGTAAGACCATCTGAAACCCAAAACTTTTATTGCCCCTTTTAAAAAGGTTTTCCAGCTCCCATCTCCCTCCCCTGCTGTCCCGCTCTGGGGCTGTGACTGCAGTGCAGTCAGGAGGAGTCGCTGCCGCAGGACCTCACCAGGCTCGGCCGCAGCGTCTTGGCGGGAGGGCCTGAGGGAGGAGGGCCAGGTATGTGGGCAAGACGGATTCTGCAGAGTCGGCAAGACGCCCCGGGGCGTACAATCTCGGCTCGCTGGTTAGCTGGCTAGCTGGTTAACAAAGCTAGCTGAGCAACATGGTTAGCGGCCACACAGGGCACCACCAGGCCACCAGGGGACCTGCTGCCATCCTGCTC
This sequence comes from Equus asinus, assembly GCF_041296235.1. Lineage (NCBI taxonomy): Eukaryota > Metazoa > Chordata > Mammalia > Perissodactyla > Equidae > Equus > Equus asinus. Next base: position 13,367,009 of record NC_091799.1, read on the forward strand.
CCCCACCCCCACCCCCGGCTCACTGCCCTGCGGCCCGGCTCTTCCCATCCCTGCACCTGATGTCCTCACCTCTGACCCAGAGCAGCAGCCTCGCCCCGCCGGCCACTCAGGCCTGTTCAGGTGACCTGAGTCAGAGGCTGGCTGGACTGGAAAGTTCTCGGGAAAGTAAAAAAGGCAGAAAGAGGAGGCGGGAGGGCAGGGGCGTCAGGGGCAAAGGCGAGGAAACAAACCAGCCTGGGTCCAGCTCTTTCTCTACGGCCACAGGCAAGCTCCTTGCTTTCTCCCAGGTCTCTCGGCCTCGGTTTCCCCATTTGTCATAGTGCCTACTTACATGAGTGTTGCCAAGATTAAATGAGATAACTAAATACAAAGCACTTAGCACCGTATGGCTTTATTTTTTTTATGGCATCGTTATTATTTTCATTATCAGTGGTTGTGAGCAAGCAAGGGGGTCCCTAGAATGTAGAGGGGTCCTTACTGTCAGGGCACATTCACCCCAGTGATGGAACCAAATACCCCCATTTGCCAAGGAAATAAAATGCTTCAAACCAAGTGTTTATTATGGATTAAGGAAGTAGGCAAGGAAGGCTGCCTAGAAGAGGCAGGCTTGAAACTGAAACTGGAAAAGCAACGTGGACCGAACCATGTGAGCCTGCAGATGCCTGGCTCTTGGGCCTCATCTATGATGGCTTCCCAGCTCCATGGTCCTGAGTCTGACCATCCCCCTGTGCCCTGAACCTCCCCAGGGCTCCTGCTTCCAGTCGGAGCCGCAAGAAAGCCACAGCTGCTCCGATGGAGAGAACGCCGCCAACAGCTGGACTGTCCTTGCTTCCATCACTGGCATGTGTTCCAGGACAGGAGAGAGATGGGCTACGTCTGGTGTGTGTCTGTCCGTGCTCACGGCCGCCAGAAGCGAGAGCTGGCTGTGCTGGGCCTTTCTCCTGCCCACAGCGGACTTGGTGGGGGCAGGCTCACGGCTCCTTGAGGAAGCCACACTCCACAGAGGACTAGGCGGTGACCTCAGAAGCCTTAGCCTTGACTCCTTGCTGACTTGTCCACCAGGAGAGGATGGAGGGGCCCACGCTCTGGGAAAATAACTGGCTTGGGATTGCCCACTCCCAGGGGCCTCGCAACCTTGGACGACCTTCAGCTCCCAACACCTCCACAAGCAGGGACTGTTCCTCATCCTGCTGGGGCCATCCAATGGGACAATGGGGTCACAGCAACCTCCCCTCTGCAGACAACCTGTCTGGCTCAGGAAGGCCAGTCGAGGCACACGGTACACCCGCGTCACGCACACACGGGCGCCGTATCGTCAAGCTGCCATCTTGCCCAGAGTGAGGAGGAGCATGAACTCCACGTCACCCACCCACATGTACTGTGGAGAAACGGAGGGACGACAGCTCCATCCTGCCCTCAGGGGAGCCCCTCTGGTGGGGGAGACAGAGCTCCTGCAGGAGGCAGCCAGCAGATGCCCCAAGTTCAGGGTCAGGCTGAGTGGGCCTAGCTCTCTGGCGCAGGTCGCAGCAGAGGAAGAGGCCTGCCCGGCCTGGAGCTGAGCATCCAGCCCCATTACTTTCTTCCCTTCCCTTCCGAGAAGCTGGGCCTCTCATGCCTTCACTGGGGTTTGTTTTCCTAACAGCTCGGCTAACGGGAGCCTGCTGGCCGAGTGCCCCCGCTGGAGCCAGGCTATCGGGTAGCTGTGGCCACATCTGGAAGACGTTTGGCAGAGCCCCGGCCCCCCGCGCCGCGGCAGCGGGCCTCAAAGCCGCAGCTGATAAGCGCCTGCTGCCGGCTTGGGCTCCGGGAAGCTGCCGGCCTCAGACCAACAGCCCCGACTTCCAGGGCCGGGAGGGGAGGGGCTGACGGAACAGGGCGTTCTCTGGCCTCAGGCCTCCAGCCAGTTCCAGAAATCACATAATGGCAGAACCCAGGATGTCAGCACAAAAGGCCACCTCAGAGGCAGCGAGGGCTGGCTTGTCCCTCCTGCAGACGCCTGCTCTTCTCCGCTGGCCCATGTCCCACGATTTCTTGTCTTCTCCACCATGTCAGACTTGACGGCTTGGAAGCGGCTCTCACACCTGCCACCCCTTCCTCATCCTAGTGCGTGTTGTCCATCTCACCTGTCCCCATTCCGTAGGCTGGAAAACTGAGGATGAACGAAGTGTCGGTGTGCCTGAGACTCACACTGATAGAGCCGAGACTTGACCTCATTTGGCTTGGGGATTCGCAGTCCTGCGTGCTGTCCGCCGCCCCTCACAGCCTCCCTTGTCCTGCTACCTGATGGCACATCTTCCCAGTGGACCATCCGCTGGGCGCTGCACCCTTCTCTGAGTGCTCGGGGGCTGGGCTGTTGTGTTCATTGCTCCAGCTGTGCAGTGGTGGCCTCCCCACGGCACGGGAACTCTGGGCAGCCCCCACCTGGTGCGTGACCCATCGTGCACGCAGAACTGGCCAATAAACCAGGGCCTGAATCAGAAAAGGAGTGATGGAGGAGAGGAGCAGATGTAATGAAAGGCCAACCACTGGCTGTCATTGTGCCTTCTGGACACTTCCATGCACTGCTTGGCGGCTACTGCCTCTTAAGCCTCGCAGTCGCCCTCTGAGACGGGCACCGTGATGGCCCTCGTTCTGATTTCCATGATGAGGTCTTCTTCCTTAATTTGCAGATAGGGGATTTTTCAAGCCATTTGATCATTGTTCTTGTTATGGATTTCTAACTGGCTCTGGGGTCAGTCGTGAGATGCCAATGCTTTGAAATGGGCTAAAATTCGCTTTACGACCCAGGATATGGTCGGTTTTCCTGACCGCCCTGTGGGAGCCTGCAAAGGGTGCTTCCTCTTCCCATTCTGTGTGAGTCCCTCAAATCGAGCTTGTTGGGAGAGTTGCTTAAATTTTCTAGATCCTTACTAAGCAGTTGCTGTCAATTACAGAGAGGTGGGGAATAAATTTCCCACTTTAAAACACAGGATGCTGGAACAAATGAATGTCCACCTGTGAAAACTGAGCCTCAGTCCCTGCCTTCACACTGGGCTCCAAGATTAACTCGGAAAAACCAGAAAGCTTCTAGCACAACACGAGAGAAAACCTTCATGACCTTGGGTTAGGCAAAGATTTCACCGAAAGTGTAATCCATCAAAGAGAAAAATTGATAAGCTAGACTTCATCAAAATTTAAAACGTTTGCCCCTCAAAAGACATATTAAGAAAATTTTAAAAGACAAGAAAGAAACTGGGAGGAAATATTTGCAAAACAAATACATGACAGAGGATTTGTATCCCAAATGCAGAAATAAACTTTCAAAACTCAATGATAAGAGGGGCCGGCCCCGTGACCGAGTGGTTAAGTTCGCGTGCTCTGCTTCAGCAGCCCAGGGTTTCACGGGTTCGAATCCTGGGTATGGACATGGCACCGCTCATCAGGCCATGCTGAGGCGGCGTCCCACATGCCACAACTAGAAGGACCCACAACTGAAATATAAAACTATGTAGTGGGGGGATTTGGGGAGAAAAAGAAAAAAAAAACTCAATGGTAAGAAAATAAACAACTCACGAAAAGATGGGCAAAAGATTTCAACAGACACTTTACCAAAGATTTACAAATGTCCAGTTAGCACGTGAAAAGATGCTCCACAGCACTGGTCATCAGGGAAATGCGGATCAGACAACAATGAGCTCCTCCCTCACAGCCACTAGGTGGCTTGCTCGAGAAGACAAAATTGCACATAAGTAGAATCCTGCAGTTTCTAGAAGAGGTAACACTCTGGAGATAGTAACAGATTGGTGGCTGCCTAGGACTCGGGGTATATGGGTGGATTTATGGTGTGCAAATTACCCATCTAGAAATCTTTTTAAAAAAAAATCTCCCACTCTGATAGTGAGTTGTTATTTCTCCTTGTAGTTCTGCCAAATTTTGCTTTATATATCTTGAGGTCCTGTTAATACGTACATTTAAGTTAAGAACAGTTAGATATTTAACGGGAAGCCAATATATCAGACACTTTTATCACTAAGCAATGAACTATTTCTAGTAACGCTTTTTGACTTAAAGCATATTTTTCTGATGCAAATATTGTCTTTCCAACTTTCTCTGGCTTAGGATTTACATAAACTCTTCCTTTCTATCTTTTTGCATCTTCATGCTTTAGATATGATTCTTATAAATACAAGCTGGATTTTGTCCTTTTTATCTGGCCTGAAATCATTGTCTTTTAACTGCAACATTCTGTTCGTTTCTGGATATGCAATTGTTAATATATTTGGACTCATTTCTTACCATCTCATTTTGTCTTTTCCATTTATTCTTCCTTTTCTATGTTTCTTTTTCTCTCCTTTCTCACCTTCTTTCGGATTATTGAGTTTTTTCATTCTACTTTCCTCTCTATCGGTTTAGAATTTATACCCTCTGTTTCTATTCTTTTAGTGGCTGCGTATCAAAGTCTATACTAAATTAATGCTTTGTCTTCCTCTTGAACATCACAAGGATTTAGAACTTTTAAATTCCAATTATTCTCCTCCTACCTTTAAGGCCATTACTACCTTGTATTTTTGCTCTGTCTTCATTTAAATCCCACGTGACGTGTTTATTTCAGTTTGCCCACATGTATAACAATCTCCTTGACTTTCATCCCCTCTTATACCCCACTGTTCCATCTGGGCTTATTTTCCTTCTGCCTCAAATACGTCCTTAAAACTTCAAGTGCAAACGCTTTGTGAGACATTTCCTCAATTTTTATTTGCCTAGAACTGTCTTTATGCTGTGACTTCTAGGTTGACAGTCATTCGCTCCCATTGCTGCTACTGTAAAGGAAACTCTCAGTGTCGTTGTTGTTGAAAGGAATCTCTATTTTCTCTCTGGCTCTTTCTCAAGTTTTCTTTTGGTCTTTGGTGTTCTGCATTTTTACTCTGAGGTGACTGGGTGTGGATTACTTTTCATCTTGCTTCAGAGTCATTGGGCTTCTTATATTTGTGGATGGCTGTCTTTTATTGGATCTAGAAGGTTTCAGCTTCTACCCTCTTCAAGACCTGTCTCTATTCTCTCTTCATTTTCTTCATTTTCTGGAACTCCAATTAGCAATATGTTTTCCTCCTCACTCTATTATCCATGCTTTTCTACCTTTCCCATGTCTTTATCTCTTAGTAGTGCAATTTTCCATATTTCTTTTGCCTTATCCTTCAGTTCATTAACGCTCTCTTTAGTCTTGTCTAAGCCATTGTTAAACCATCCTTTGGTTTTTAATTTCAGGTATCATGCTTTTTATTTCTAGGAATAGGTTTGTTCTTTATTGACATATTCAAGTTCCTTTTGTTTCTTCTATAAAACACACCCATTTTATCTTCTGGGCCTGATATTTCTAACATCTGAATTTTTTGCCGATCTGATTCTACTGCCTGTGGTTCTGTCAGCTTTTGCTCATACTGCCTTGTTTCCTTGTGCATTTAGTGAATTTTTACTCTGAACTGCTCCTTGGCTGCGGAACTTTGTGAAAGTTTTCTGAGGCCCAAGAGAAAGGCAGATTCCTTTAGAAGCATTTCTGTTTGCATCTGCCACACGGCCGGGGCACTCCCAGTCTGGGGATCTGTCAACTAACATCCCTGGTTTGAGCTCTGGGGAGAATTGAGGGAGAGTGAATTCCGGCTGCACACACACGAGGGCCAGCTTGTGATTATGAATCCTTAGTGAACCATTCCTCTTCGCCTCAGCACCCAGGCTTGAGATAAGCAGTATGGATGCAATTCCTGGAAGACAGAGGATTTTCTGGCTTACCTTGATGGTGAGGTGGGGCCCTGAGAATCCTGGATTCACAGAGGTTGTCTTTCCTTGGACCCTTGACATGGCCAGGCTCTGCGCTTCATCTTCTGTCCCCTAGCCCCAAAGGAGCCAAAAAGGATGCTCCAGTTTACCTATGAGAACAGAAAAGCTTCAGTTCTTCAAATTCAAAAAGAGAAGACAAAGAGTTCTTTGACCGTTGCAACCAGTAAACACCAGAGGCAGCTTCAGTCCATCCTGGCCTGTTGGTGACAGCTAGCTTCAGACAGCCAGTCAGCGGAAGTCCCACTCCAGGAGCTGCACTCCCTCCCTGAAGGTCACCCAGTGCCTAAACTCTCCCTCTGGAAGTCCTCCGGGGCCTGACGCCACACCTGCTGGAACTCTGCTCCAGGACAGCAGTTTGCTCAAAATTACACCTCTCCCTGGCTTAAGAGACCATAAAGTCAGCTTTTTGTTTCAGATGTGGCACAGCGGCCTCATCCCCCACACCTCAAAGCAAAGCCAGCTTGAAGGTCCCATGTTCCTCTCCGGGCACCCTCTTTTCCCCATGCTGGCCTGAGGATTCTGCACCTTCTAGCCAGGTCAGGAAGGCATTCGAGATGGACATCTTGCATTCTATCCAGGACCTGGAGCTGCTTTTAGTGACAGCGTTTGTACAGGTTCTTAACAGATCAGGCTTATAGGAACAGAAATCTTTTACCCTTATTTTACAGATGGGGAAACTGAGGCACGGGGACATTAAAATAACTGACTAAAGTTCACACGGCCAGTAAATCACAGACTCAAACTTCAGAACCCAGACAGCCAGGCTCCAGAGTCTATGCCCTTAACCTCTGCCGTTCTCAACAAATGAGTCAGTGATTGGTGAATTCATTCATTCCTTCATCAGCTATTTACTGAGCTTCTTGCCGATGCCCAGCACTGTTGAGGCACTGGAGATATGGCAGTGAACGTGACAGATGACATCACTGCCCTCAGAGAGCTTACACTCCAGTGGGAGCTGGCACAGGAGTGAGTAGAGAATGTCTACAGGACCCTCCTGCACAGTGGCTCTGGCAGGAACCGGCAGCCAGGGCTGATGGTGGCAGTCAGAAGCTCTGTCTCCCGAGGCACCTGTGCCCACACTGGCCATTCAGGCTGGATCTCAAGGCTTGGACCCCTCCTGTAAGTGCCCATGCCCCTGGGAGGGGGCTGCAGGAGGGCGCCCACTAAATCCACAGGGACCCTGAGGCACAGAGAAGCACCGAGAAGGCACGGCTGAGTCGACATTTGAACACAAAACTATGGTCCCCCTCCACCCACTGACGGCAAATGCTCCAGTAAGGACTCAGAATTCTGGATTCAGAGAGGGCAAAGGTCACAGTGGCAGGCTGGCTTCTCTCTGCCGGACCCTGGCGGTCACGATGAGGGAGTTACAAGCTGTTCTCCTGGAAACGGGCATAGCCAATGTAGCTGAGAGGCCTCAGGAATCAATGCTGTCCTCACAACTCTGCAAACTCTGCAAGCCAAGCAGGTCTTGGCCTCTGTCCTGTCACCCCGAGGGTCATGGGTCCCCAAAAGAGCCCTGACACCTGTGTCCCTTGGTCAGCAGAGCGGCTGGGGAGGGGGTGGACTTTCCGGATGAGGTCTTTTGGGGAACAGCTGGGCACAGCTGCGTCCTGAGGACACTGCCTCAGCCCCTCCTGGAACACAGGGTCAGCCGCCATTCCCAGCGCCGGCCCGGCTCCAGGAGGCCAGGCCAGGGGACGACGTGTCCTGGGGCTCGGCTGGCCCCCGTCCCAGCCTGACAAAGCATCCCCCCCCTCCAGCCCTGCGGTGGGAGGGCATCTCCAGCCCCAAGCAGAGGAATGTGGAAGCTGCTCCTCCCGAGGCCTTCCCGAGCCAGGTGCCTTCTGTCGGGGAGGGCAGTGTGCTGGCCTCGAGGAGTGGCTGGGGGGACAGCTGGAGAGGGCGTTGCAGCTTCTGGAACCCGGCACTGTGACTCTCATCGACCTGCTCAGGAGCCGTCACAGACATCTGAGGTCTTGGTGAAGCCTGGCCCCAGAACCCTGCACACGGGCCACTGTAGCTGACACTTCCCTCGGTTAAGAGATGCTGCTCTCCCAGCCCCCACCCAGCGGGACGCTGGCGGCCATGCCACCCTTCACCCTCAGGTTGCATCCCAGCTTCGGAACTTCCCGTGGCATCGTGCCACCTGCCGTGTGAAACCTGCACACCTCTGAGCGGGCCAGCTTCACCTGCTCTCATTTCATCTCCTACGAGGTCGCAAACCCCGCCCCCGGCACATACTTCATGCCCCGTACCTGTCCGTGTGTATGAGAGTGTGTGCGCATACACTCACGCGTGTGCGTGGGTGGGTGTGCGAATGGATGAACGTGTATGCACAGATACCCCACTCTTCCCTAGACCCCTTAGTGTGCGTCTCTGCTCCCTGCCTCTTAAAATCTTACTCATCCTCCAAAACCTGGGCTTCCATAGCCCCCCAAAGCCCTTCCAAACTGTCCCTTCCACGAAGCCCTCCCTCCGCTTAGCACTCGTGGCTGAGGGCCGTCTTGCAGCCACCTGTGCGTCTCCCTGCTGTGCGCTGACTCGGTCTCCCCTCCGATTCCCCAGCCCTGCACTCAGCTGCCACCCCGTCAGTGTGTGATGGATAGAGAGTTTTCTGGTGTTTCTACTAATTTTTAGTTGACTTTTTACCACATCAGCAAACACACAGTCGACAATTCCAGTTTTGTTCAAAGCAACCAACGAACTTTTTCCAGAAATGCGCCCAGTCATCCATGTGTGTTGAGAAAAACTCTAACGGGCAGATGAACAGAAAGAAGTCCACCCAGACTGGCTGAAATTGTGGGCGTGTTTCTCTGCAGACGCTTACACAGGGCTACGGAGCGTCAGCTCATTCAACTCTGGGACGACCGTGGGTGGCAGGCACCATGATAGTCCCACCTTACCGCTAAGGGAGCAGAAGTGCCGAGAGGTCAGACACATGCCCAAGGTCAAGGTCACTGGGCAGGACTTGGATGCCGGCAGTGAGCTACAGGGCCCATGGTCTTGCCACTGTGCTCTCCTGTGCACACCAATATCCAGCCCTCAGCAGAACCAAACGCTCCTTCGCAACCTCCCTGTCTCACCTTGCAGCCTCCTTCAAACACCTTCCTAACTCAGGGGCACTGTGTTCTCTCTCAGGTCTGTCACACCCCAGACCACAGGTCAGCCCCAGCCGAGACGGGGCAGACGGGAGCTCCAGGAGGGGGCCCTGTTCGGGAGGGCTGCAGCCCAGTCTGTGGCCCGGCCCCAGGAACGCTTCCCCAAGGCCAGGCCAGCTGCTCCACCCCCCGCCGGCTGGCGGAGTCAAGGATTTCAGCTCCCGACGGAGGAAAGGCCAAGTCTGCTGCAGCTCAGCTTCCCAGAGGCCAGGGGCCTGTTCCAGGTCGTGGAGTCTGCAGTTCAGGCCAGCCAGCCTCGGGGGGAGTGCTGGGGGGCCCTGAGCAGTTGAGGGTGCTGCCCTTGACCTTATGCAGAAACCGCAGAGAGTTCTCACCCTGTGAAACCTCCTTCTGCCCTCCCGAAGCGGAGGTAAATAGAACTGGAGCTTGAGGCACTCCGGGCAGATCGGAGAAAGCCTGGTCCCTCAACAGTGGCTGCCTGGGCTTCTCAGACACCAGACAGCCTCCCCCCGCTGCAAGCCTGCTGGGGACCAGGGCACACCCTCCGGCCCCTGAGGGGCTCCCAGCCATCATCTGGGAGCTGCCCAGAGACAGGTGTGGGGCCCACTCCACCCAGATCTGGGGAGGCCTTCACATGAGCCCCTCATTCCAAGTGCATCTGGGAGTGTTTTCAAAGTCAGGGCGTCTCTGAACGAAGACTGCCCACCTGGCCTTTCAGAGGCCAGACCCCGCACACAGAGTTCTCGACTCAGCTGCCTTCTGTCTGGACTTTGAAGCAAGACGGAGGGAAAGTAGCCAGGGCTGGAGCGGGCAGTCTGGGGAAGGGGCCCACTTCTCAGCAATAGCAAAAGGCCCCGTGGGCACTCAACTTTTGTTCTAATAAATCGGAGTCTGCGGAAAGAGAAGACAATGAGGCAGGAGAGGGCACCCCCCACCCCCACCCCAGGGAGAGCTCAGCGTGTGGCTCTGTGCTCCACGGACGCGGACAGCAGTAGATGGGCCTCTGCGAGCTCCCACACTCATGAGCTCCCGCCTTGCCCACAGAGGCCCGCGCAGCCCGCCAGGCACAGGGGCTCAGGCTCACGGGCCCGTGGGGCCCCAGGCATAAGGTCCTGGGGCTGCATGCACACACCAGCCCCTGCGCTTTGCAGCTTCTTGCTAGGCAGGGCCTGTGCAACAGATAATACGAGGTGGCGCAAGATAGTTGTCCCAACAGAGTGCAGGTGAAGGGGGACTCGTGGGCTCAGGGCACAGAGAAAGCCAGGGAGGCGTCTTCACACTGAGGCCTTTGCTGTTGGCTCCCAAGAGCATCACGTCAACAGTCAGGGAGGGGGCTACGGGGGGATAATCCGAGGACCTTTCCCGGACCCACCCCGTAACCGCTGCTCATCGGAGCCTCACGGCCCTGGCCCATGAAATGCCCCCAGGCTACCCCACCCCTCACCCCCCGCCCCTCCACCAGGCCGAAGCACGAGCGACTCTGGGTGAAATGCGTCCTGCCGCTGCCCTCATGCAGTGGGCACAAGTCTTCTGCCTGGCTCACATGTTCATATGGCCACCACTCACACAGGGCCCCAGAATATGGTGGCTGGGAGCCCATGAGCTGAAACAGAGAAAAGCCAGGCAGCCACGGCATGCAGGCTGCCCACCTGAGGGACTCAGGGCAAGCCCGGGCCTGGAGGCTTCCGGCTGCCTAGGGCTCCGTGTCCCAGCCACGGGGCGGCATCCCGAGGCTCTCAGCCCACCATGAACCCTGCCCACAGCCAGGCCTGCGCCTGGGGAAAAGGATGCAGGAATATTCCAGACAGACGGAGGCCCTGACCCTGAAAGCCAGCAGCCCCTCCCCCCAGGCTGCTCCCAGGACGTCCAAATCCTCCTCTCATCCAAGCCCACTGGCCAGTCCCCTCAAGGACAGCAGGGACTGGCATCCATCCTCCAGGCCGGAGAAAGCAGACCCCGCTCCTTATCTGCAAGGAGACAGCTGCTCAGAAGAGCCACTTCCTCTGGCAGCTAATCTGTCGGCTCCGAGTCCTCCCCACAGTCGTTCCAAAAAGGACGGCCGAGCCCCCGTGTCTCCGTGGCCTCTGGGGTCACGGAGCTGCTGTGGGCCGAGCTCCTCAGACAGACATCCTGCATTCTTCTCAGATGAAACCTTCGAAGGTCGGGGAAGGTGAGGGCAGGCACCCCATCTGCCCCTTTCCTGAAATCACAGCCGTCATGCCAAATGCATGTGGGCCATCCAGGGTGACAGCACCGGTGGCAAGCCAGGCCCAGGCCGTGTAGACACAGGCATATAAGACACAGCCCTGGGCACGCATACAGCATCTCCAAGTGTCACCCCACACCCAGGCCAGGCCTGAAGGTCCCAGGCTGGGCTCCTCCCGCCTCCCAGCCTCACTGCTTCCCCTTGACACCCTGCTCAGTCTCATGCTCCAGCCATGCCTCCCAATGACACCCACCCCAATGCCAAGCCACTTTCCACCCTGGGGCCTCCAGAATGACTTCACCCCTCCCCGGAACCCCCGCCACCCGGCTGGCCCTGTGCGTGCGTGTGCTTGCATTTGGCTCAGCTGTGCTCCGCTGCCAGGAGGCATGCTTGGTCCCCGCTCCAGGCTGGGTCTGACTCTTGTCCTGCGTGCCATGGGAGCCTATGCACATGTCCCCCCTGCCCCTGCCCGCCGGGCAGCCCCAGACCGGGAGTTCCCTCAGGGCAGGGCTGGTCCCCATCCCAGTGCTGGCCCAGAGATGGGCACCAACTACAGGAGAAGCATTCGCCCAACCAGTGGATGCGGTAACGAAGCACACCCAGAACCGAGCCAGCCTGTCAAACAGGAAGTGGGTCACTTCATTAAAGCGTGTATGTGCAAATACATAGACATGCCTACAAGCACACACACACGCACACACATGCTCAAGTGCACAGCATGTGAAAGTATGCACATGCGAGGCCTGCCCAGTGGCACAGAGGTTAAGTTTGCACACTCAGCTTCGGCAGCCCGGGGTTCGCCCGTTCGGATCCCGGGTGTGGACCTACACACTGCTTGGCAAGCCATGCTGTGGCAGGCGTCCCACATATGAAGTGGAGGAAGATGGGCACAGATGTTAGCTCAGGGCCAGTCTTCCTCAGCAAAAAGAGGAGGATTGGCAGATGTTAGCTCAGGGCTAATCTTCCTCAAAAAAAAAAGTATGCACATGAACCTATGGGACACATATATGTGCACGTGTGTATGTCTGTACACTTGTGTGTGTGGAGTGGGCTTGGCCTCCCGGACAACCGCGGGGCATGGGCAAGGCCCCGGCGAGGCAGTGTTCTGCACCAAGGAGAAAAGCTGATGGCACGGCTGTGTGAAGGACAGGGAGCCCCTGTGCCCGAGGAGGTGCTGCCCAGGATGTGAGATAACTGAGGTCCTGAGGCATGGGGATCTCCAAATCCCTCTCCCCAGAGACTCTCATCCCCACCCTCCCTTCCAGAAACTCCCCTGGGGCAGCCTTTGAGGGGAGCAGAGTGGTGGACGGGTCTGAAGCTCTCTCACCCCCCAGACAGTAGCCCAGCCCCTGGTGTCCTCCTGGAGCAGGATAAGGAGCCACCCCGGGTCAGGGCAGCTGAGCTCCTCAGACCTGTGGCCTGCGGCTGTTGCAGGCCTGACGCCCTTCTCACTGCCCTCTGCTTGTGGCCAGTGGATGCTCCCGAGGGCCGCGGAAGGAACAGAGGGTGGCCCGGGCCCTGGACGGAGCCCACCAGGCAGATCCAGCCTGCCCAGTGTGAGCACAAATGCTGAGCCCCAGAACTGGCCCTGTCTGCAGACTCAGGCGATCCCGTGGTCTCTCCCAGGCCAGCGTTGTGATTCCCAGAAGAGATGCTGGAGTGAAAGGGCCAGGGTGCAAATTCCAGAGCCACGACAACACAGACACTGAAAAGGAGATGGCCAGACCTGGTGTGGTTCCCAGTTCCTCCAAGCACAGCCCCCATGGTAAGAGGGAGAGCCCTGGGGCAGACCCTGCCGGTTCCTTGTGGCCTCCACAGACCCCAGCCCTGCCCACCACAGAACAGGGCGAACCTTTCTCCACTAGAGAAGTGGCAGCCCACAAACAAGGAGCGGAGCCGAGCACAGGCCCTATTCAGCCACTTCCCACGAGTGGAGCGTCGGCAGGGTCAAGATAGTGCTGAGCCTCAGTTTCCTCTTCTGTGAAATGGGAGCGAATAACCCCACTGCGTTACGGGATAGAGAGGAGAGATGACCAGTGTGCGGGCACAGACCGCGCTCTGGAAGCACCACCAAACGACAGCTATAAATAAACAGCCCTCACTTGTCCCATCTCTCCTCCATCTTGCCAGGAACCCCAAAAGTCTATTCTAGGGGACCCAGCCACAGCTGGTCTCCAAGCCCCCATGTCCCACCCCCCGAGGTGCCCTTGGGTCCCCCAGTGGAACATTTTTGACATATTCTAAACTGTCAGCAAAACAAGGCGAAAATTCAGTAATTGCTTTTGGCTGGGAGTCCACAGGCCAGCACAGGGGCCAAAAATAACCAAGGGGAGGTTTCCTGGGCCACCTGCAGCCCCGGGGGGCTCGGCGGGGCTCTGTCTGAGCATGAGGCTAGAGGGGTCTCAGCCTGACCCCGCCGCTGGCCGGCCAGGACAAAAAGGGGAGACTGGAGGGACGAGGGGCAATGGCCAGGACAGAGCGAGATGGTTGCTCACACACTGTGAGCCAGGAAGTGTCCGGCCATCCGAAAAAATGTAATGTCATACTTGAGCAAGAGAAGCAGCTGTCGGGCCACTTAGCGGCCCACAAATAGTTGGCTGAGGCCCGGGAGAAAGTGTTGGCTGAGGCCGTGAAGGCAGAAACGCCAGGCTGGCCGGCTGGGCGGGGCCTCTGCTGGCCAGGTGGGGTTCGCTCCCAGCCCCGCCCTCCCCCTGCCGTCTCCCCCAGGCCTGCCTGTCCCAACAGCACAGGAGGGGCTGTGAACCTCAGGGTGGCAGAACCAGGTCACTGAGCATCTGGCTGGGATGGAGACCTGGGTCTGACCCTTCCTGGCACAAAGGCACGAAGGAATAAAGAACTCACTTCACCCAGACGGATCAGCCGAGTCACATCCCAGGCAGCCGCCTCCTCTCCTCTGAGCCTCAGATCCTGGTGCAAAAGAGGGCTGCAAGCAGATGGTAGAGGTAACGAGCACCCGTCCGGGACGTCGGGCACTGGGTCAGGGTCCCGCCTGGGAGTGCCGTGCAGCCCTCCACACAGCCTCCCCATCACAAACGAGGACGCAGAGGCTCATGGCGTGGGGGGTTGCCAAGCTCGCAGGGCAAGGACTCAACCCCAGGTGGTCTGGCTTCCCTGCTGGGACCCCAGAAGCAGAGCGGGCAGGGGCCACAGCTGTGTCCCTAGGAGGGACTGACAGCCAGTGAGGGGACAGGGCAGCCTCACCCTGCCCTTTTCCTGTTTCCACTTCATGCCCCAAGCAGGAAGGACCTGATACACGTGGGTGGGCTGAAGGTCCCCAGGTCCCCAGGTCCCCAGGAGCGTCCACTAGGGGATGTCCAGCCAGGTCTTGGATGTGAAGGAGGAGAGAGCGGTCCTGTCAGGGCCAGGCTCTCAGGACTGGCTGCCCCGCCTTATGAAGAAGGATGCTGGCCCCTCTGCCCACCTGCTGCCTGTGCAGGCTCCCGGTCCCACCTCGTTGGGCTGTGGAGGCAGGGCCCCCCAGCCCCACACTCCCGTCTCTGCACAGCCCCAACTCAGGATCTCATCCTCGCCTTACAGAGGGCACCAGGTGGGAGCCGGGTGGGGACAGGTGTGGGCCCCATGGTTCCAGGTTGCACCTGGTCTCAGATGAGCGGCCTACTCCCTGTGACCTAGAGCTGCCTCTCAACAAGAGGTCAGTCCAGGCTGTCCCCCACCCCTCCCCCTCATCCTTCTCCTCTGAGCGGACAGCCGGCCTCTCACGAGAGGCAGCCATGGCCAGCAGGGCTCTGACTGTCTCGAGAGCCACCTGCGTGTGTGCCTCTGAGGACAACTCCCTGGTGCCCTCTCGGAGTGCAGAGGGAGGAGGGCGCACACCCACATGCCAGCCCCTACAGGCTCCAGACCCCAGAATCCCCAGGTGAAGAGGGGGTTGATGCTCTGTCCCTGTTAGGAGTGTGTGAGGCTGCAACACACAGAAAACCAGCTCTAGGACATCAGCCAAGAACTGTGTCCTGCTTCATCCCCGCCCGCCATCCTCAGCCTGGGCTCTCACCTCCTGTTTGCAAGACGGCTGCTGCACCCCCATGCAACACACCTGATTTCAGGCAGGAAGAAGAGGGTTGGACCCTAAACCTCTCTAACCAGGAAGCGTGGCTCTTTCTGGACCCTCTTGTCTACACCTCCTGGCCAAAAATTACTCACAAGGCCACCGAGCTGCGAGGGCAGCTGGAGGGTCTGTGCTCTCAGTTAGGACACTGCCACCCCAGAGAAAATCAAGGCCCTTTCAGGAAGGAAGCAGAAAGGAATGGAGACAGCAGTGTCGCCCCACTGCCTCAGCAGACTGACGAGAAAGGAGACTCAGGCTGCACAGCTCTCCCAAGGAAACACCCTGGAGAGTGCCAGGGACGTTGCCTCCAGGGCCACCTGTCTCCTGCACCTGCTCTCATCAACAACAGCAAAGCCCTCCTCCCAGAGGAGGGACTCGCCTCGCTCTGCAGGGGCCGATTCAGCTTGCCTTGAAACACTCACCAGCCCACAACCAGGCTGGTGGGAACGACGCCAGTTCCACTCCATGCCCGGCCTCCACACGGAGTAA
Organism: Equus asinus; assembly: GCF_041296235.1. Taxonomy (NCBI): domain Eukaryota; kingdom Metazoa; phylum Chordata; class Mammalia; order Perissodactyla; family Equidae; genus Equus; species Equus asinus. The sequence goes on from NC_091799.1 coordinate 13,382,727, forward strand.
ACACCTGAGTGTGCACACACATACACACGTGCATGCAAGTACACACGTTCACGTGTTTGTGATACACATGTATTTGCACGTGCATGCAAGTGTGCGTGTGCAGAAACGCATGCACGCACAAACGTGTCTGTGTGCATAAACACACCTGCACGTGTGCGCGCGTGTGCATAAACGCATGCACGCACAAACGTGTCTGGTGCATAAACACACCTGCACGTGTGCGCGTGTGCAGAAACGCATGCACGCACAAACGTGTCTGGTGCATAAACACACCTGCACGTGTGCGCGTGTGCAGAAACGCACGCACGCACAAACGTGTCTGGTGCATAAACACACCTGCACGTGTGCGCGCGTGTGCATAAACGCATGCACGCACAAACGTGTCTGTGTGCATAAACACACCTGCACGTGTGCGCGTGTGCAGAAACGCATGCACGCACAAACGTGTCTGGTGCATAAACACACCTGCACGTGTGCGCGTGTGCATAAACGCATGCACGCACAAACGTGTCTGTGCGCATAAACACACCTGCACGTGTGTGCGCGTGTGCATAAACGCACGCACGCACAAACGTGTCTGTGCGCATAAACACACCTGCACGTGTGCGCGTGTGCATAAACGCATGCACGCACAAACGTGTCTGGTGCATAAACACACCTGCACGTGTGCGCGCGTGTGCATAAACGCACGCACGCACAAACGTGTCTGTGTGCATAAACACACCTGCACGTGTGCGCGCGTGTGCAGAAACGCATGCACGCGCAAACGTGTCTGGTGCATAAACACACCTGCACGTGTGCGCGCGTGTGCATAAACGCATGCACGCACAAACGTGTCTGTGTGCATAAACACACCTGCACGTGTGCGCGTGTGCAGAAACGCATGCACGCACAAACGTGTCTGTGTGCATAAACACGCCTGCACGTGTGCGCGTGTGCATAAACGCATGCACGCACAAACGTGTCTGTGCGCATAAACACACCTGCACGTGTGCGCGCGTGTGCATAAACGCATGCACGCACAAACGTGTCTGGTGCATAAACACACCTGCACGTGTGCGCACGTGTGCAGAAACGCATGCACGCACAAACGTGTCTGGTGCATAAACACACCTGCACGTGTGCGCACGTGTGCAGAAACGCATGCACGCACAAACGTGTCTGGTGCATAAACACACCTGCACGTGTGCGCGCGTGTGCATAAACGCATGCACGCACAAACGTGTCTGTGTGCATAAACACACCTGCACGTGTGCGCGCGTGTGCATAAACGCATGCACGCACAAACGTGTCTGTGTGCATAAACACACCTGCACGTGTGCGCGCGTGTGCATAAACGCATGCACGCACAAACGTGTCTGTGCGCATAAACACGCCTGCACGTGTGTGCGCGTGTGCATAAACGCATGCACGCACAAACGTGTCTGTGTGCATAAACACACCTGCACGTGTGCGCGTGTGCATAAACGCATGCACGCACAAACGTGTCTGTGTGCATAAACACACCTGCACGTGTGCGCGTGTGCATAAATGCATGCACGCACAAACGTGTCTGGTGCATAAACACGCCTGCACGTGTGCGCGTGTGCATAAACGCATGCACGCACAAACGTGTCTGGTGCATAAACACACCTGCACGTGTGTGCACGTATGCATACCTATACACAGGTGCACAGGCAGGTGTACACACATACACACACTCACACACACACTGGCAAGCTGCCTGCTCCCAGCAACTCTTTGCCAACCAGCTCAAGGAAGAGCCCCCTCAACCCCCCCAGGACTCTCTGGCTCACCCACCCCAGTCCCCAGGCCCATCCTGTCACCTTTTGTGACCTCTAACCCTCCAGAGCGCACATTTCCTACCCTCAGGCATCTGGCTGCCCCAGCACCCCTGCAAGAGCAGGGAGGAGAGGTGGGAGTCAAAGCACGAAAAACCCCAAGGCGGAACCACAATGTTTATAAAGCGAGTCACTGAATTATACGGAACAATATTTGCCTTGCGGGTGCAGTCCTTCCTGGATGGGCTACGCACAGATGCCTACACTGGCCTCGGACACGAGAACCAAGGGCTGGACTGGACATGAGGAGTTGGCCCGCTGGACCGCATCGGAAGCCACACGGCCTTTGCATGGGCACAGGTCAGAAATGCAAACCGGCAGAGCCAGCACGCACGCCGCCCTGCCTGCCAGTCTCTCGCTCGCCCTGGGCCAGCGGGCAGGGCCAAGGCCTCAGGCGAGGTCCAGGGTGGCTGCTCCTCCCTGCCCGGCTCCCAGGGGCATGCTCCTCGCCTTACCCGGGCTCCCCTGAACACATACACACACACGCACATACACACACCCAGCTGGAAGTCTGAGATCTGCGGCCTCACGCTGGGAGGGAAGGAGCGAAGGATTCTGCTCTGGCCCTGGCAGCCTCTGAGAGGGCATGAGGAGCATGGGGCTTGGAATCCCCAAAGGCCACCAGCCCAGCCCTGCCCAGTCTGTGCCTGGGTTACAAAGGCCCCTCCCTGACCCCAGAGGTTGGGTCTCAGGGTCTCCCTCTGACAAGATGAGTGGGGGTGGGGGGTAAAAGTGGAGAGGTGGAGAGAGCTGGGGGGCAGCAAAGATGGGGGGCACCTGGTGTCCTGCCCACAGCCTCTCCCCCCACAACAGGGAGGGAATGTGACAGAGGGAACAGAGAGGAGAGCCCCTCAGGGGCCCCCGCTCCCTGGGCAGAAGGCCAGAGGTGGTGGGGCCACACTTGGCTGCCTGCCTCCCCCCTCTCTCCCCCCAGCCTTGATCTTTCTGGATTCTGCCCAACAGGGAAGGTGCTCAGAGAAGGAATGGGGAGAGAAGGGGGAGGGGGAGAGAGTAGAGGCAGACGGGAGGGAGGGAGAGAGGGAGTGAGGAGGACAGAACAGCCTTATCTCTGCTCTTCCTGCAGCAGCGGGAGCTCAGCTGGGGAGGAGGGCTCCTGTGGTCCACCCCTGCGTCCAGCCATGCTGCTGAGAGGTCAGAAAAGCCACTGAGCAGCTGCCCAAGCTCCCCGGGGTCCACTCACGTGTTTCGCCACAGCGTCTGGCACAGGGAGGGGTCCTGGAGACTCCAGTCCCAACTTGAAGGTCTCCACGCCCTTCCTACCCTCCAGAAATGCATGTCTTCCTTTGTCAAGGTCCGAGTGGGAAGGTTCCAACGACCGACCCGGACAGTGACTACCTGCCCCCAGCACCAGCGGTCCTCACCCAGCCCTGCCGCCTCCTTGCTGATGATTTCCTTTGTAAGATTACAGATACAGAAATGGAGGGAAAGAAGATAAATAGAAAATGGTAAAAGAGGTTCTCTCTGGGTGATGGGATTTGCGCTTGTCCACAATCTCAAAATATTCCACTTTAAATAATAAGACATCTTCACCCTCTGCGGTGACGGGGAAGCCCAAGGGACCGCACAGTAGATGGTGCAATTCTGACTTCAGCCACCAGGGGACAGCCAAGACCAGCGCATCCCGCCTCTCAGCGGCCTCAGCCCCAGGATGCGGGGCTTCCTCCAAGGGTTTTCTGGGTCCCAGCAGAAGGGAGAGGGGCAGGCACAAAGGGACAGTGTCTCTGCGGAGGTGACCACAAAGTGCCTACCCATGGGTCGGCCCCCCCAACAAAATCCAGAAGCAGATATTGCCATCTTCATTTGATGACCGGGGAAACCGAGGCCCAGAATGGAGAAGGGCCTTGTCCACTGTTACACAGCCCGGAATGGCAGAGCCTGGGCTGAAACTCTCATTTCCCCATGCTTTGACTCATTCCACAGATACCCAGGGGTCACCTGGCTTTATTTGTGACACTCAGAATGGTGATGCAAAAATGGGGACCCAGACCTGGCTGTGCAGCAAACCAGGATGAGAGGGGCTGGAGCCCAGTCTTCCTGAGCACTGTCAGCTGCCCGAGCCTTTTAATCTAGCGTCCGTGGCCGTCCCCAGGTGTGAGGCTCCAGCAGTAGCATTCTCCAGCAGAGTCCAGGGCTCATCTGGGTTCCTGCCCTCTGGTGGGGGGCCTGGGGACATCCTGGGGTCCCGCCGGGGCTGCTGGGCCTCAGGGGCTGGCCCAGGATGTGGCTGGGAGGCCCCCATCCCTGGCTCTACTCCCTCTGTGCCTCTCCTGAGCCTGTCCAGGCCCAGCCCAGTGTTACCCCATCCCCAGCCCCAGAACCCTCCTTAGCAAGAGTCTTGGAGGGGCCTGTTCCACTCCAGCCAGGCTGAGAGCAGGAGGAACAGCAAGATGAGGGCTGCAGCCAGGGTCACGGAGGGCACCAGGTCCAAGTCCTCAGGGTCAGGGATGGCATCGCCAGGGGCATGGTGGGGGTCAGTAGTGGCACCGGACAGCTGGGTGTCAGAGACCTTCTCCCCTGGGGACCCTGGCCGGCCCATCTGTGGGAGGGAGGAGGTGAGGGACAGGTCTTCCTCTGGGAAGGGCCGCACTGCCCACCCTCTGCCTGTCCGTCCCATCTCTCTCCCGCCAGAGGCCCTCCAGACACAGCAGGAGCAAGGGGCCAGGAGGTGCCCCACAGATGACCCTGGGCAGTGACTCCCTGAGCCTCAGTTTTCTGCTCTGTAAAACAAGGATGCCGATGGCCACGGGGGGAGATTGGAACCGGATGAGACAGCGCCTGGACTGCTTGCACTCCCTGTCACCTCCTTACCTCCCCCCTTGAGACAACTGGGGCTGGGAAGTCAGGTTCAACCCCACTGAAACCTTTGCCCCTGTGCCAGGGTGACTGGAATGCAGCTCAGCCAGTTTCCAGGGAACCTGGATGCCAGCAGACAGGGAGCTGTGTCAAGCTGCAGGAGGGGCTGCATCAAGGCTGCCAGCTGCCCTCTGCCCACACAGTCCCTGGGAGGTGGGCACCAGGTTACATCCATCTTACAGATGAGAAGAGTGAGGCTCAGAGAAGGAAGTGGGTTCCCAAGCACTCCCAGAGGTTAGCAGAGGGGGTCTTGGCAGCCTGAGACCCTGTCCTCAGGCCTCCCCCCTGCACAGGGACAGAGTTTGGACCAAGTCATTTGTTAAGCTCCAAAGCCCCAGACTGACCAGGGATGGAGACAACCTAGGAGTAGGGGTGGTCTCTGCCTAGCCCCCCCTCCAACCCTGGCAGTTCGGTAGGACATTACCTTCCAGCCGTGGGGCTCCCACGTTGCAGGAGGGGCCTGCGCAGAGTTGCCACAGTCCCCAAGGACAGGCACCTGTGAGCAGCAGCCTGCGTCGGTCAACTAAAGCCTTCCTCTGAAGACAACTCCCCACCCCTCAGGCCTCCCCCTGGGAGGGGCTTGAGCTCAAGGGTAAGGAAGGGAGGGACCCAGCCTTCACATGGGTGTGTTCCAGGGCAAAGAAGGGAAGCTGCTCTTCCAGGCCCAGCAGAGCCAGGCACCCACACACCCAGACCTGTGCTTTCTGCTGCCTCCCAGCTGAAACTTCCAGCTGGGGGGGCTCTGGGAGGCTCGAGAAGAGGAGGGCTGTGAATTCAAGTTAGCAAGGGGCTTCCTGGCACCCACTGTGTGCCTATGCTGTGCTAGGCACAGGGTGGACAGAGGAGGGCAGGAGAGTCCCGCTTCTCCCCCAGAGGCCAGGTCCTGGAGCAGGTCCCTGCACGTGCACCGTTTGTGAAAGAGACATAAGCTGGAGTGAACCTCACACCCTCTGGAGCAGTTGCATCAGAATGCTCTGCTCTACTGCTCTCCCGGGGCTCAAACTCCTCACACTGATTGTTGACTAAACTCCTCCACTAATGTCACCTAGACTCTTTATTTCAGGCGACAAATTGGTGACCACGAAGGGACCCAGAGAGATCACCCAAGACGGCCTGGAGCATCAAGAGGACCTGGCACCATGGCACCAGCAGGACCCTTTGTGCCCAACCGGCTCTCCAGAGCTCCAGCCGCTGCTCAGTAAGTCTTTCCTGGGTCTCAGATCCTACAATTAATGGTTGAAGGTCCCTGAGTTTATTCAATAATTGTTTTAAAAGGATCCTTACAGGGGCCGGCCCTGTGACTGAGTGGTTAAGTTCACATGCTCCACTTCAGTGGCCCAGGGTTTCATGGGTTTGGATCCTGGGTGTGGACATGGCACCGCTCATCAAACCATGCTGAGGTGGCATCCCACATGCCACAGCTAGAAGGATCCACAACTAGAATATGCAACTATGTACTAGGGGCTTTGGGGAGAAGAAGAAGAAGGAAAGAAAAGATTGGCAACAGATGTTAGTTCAGGTGCCAATCTTTAAAAAAAAAAAAAGAAACAAACAAACAAAATCTTTAGTAAAAGTCTTTAGCTATCTGAGCAAATGAACTTAGTTCATCTGCCAGAAAAACAATTTATTTTTATTTTATTTATTTATTTTGTTAAAGATTGGCCCTGAGCTAACACCTGTTGCCAATCTTTTTTTCTTCTTCTTCCCAACACCCCCCAGCACATAGTTGTATACTCTAGTTGCAGGTCCCTCTGGTTGTGCCATGTGGGACGCCACCTCAGCATGGCCTGACGAGCAGTGCCATGTCCACACCCAGGATCCAAACCGGTGAAACATTGGGCCGCCAAAGCACAGTGCGTGAACTTAACCACTCGACCATGGGGCGGGCCCAGAAAAAAAATTTAGATCCAACTATTCTTTTGAGTTTTGTACCTGAGATGTGGCTAAAATTTTGAAGATCTCTGTGTCTGTCTCGATGTTTCTGTATTATAAGTCACTCTCTATATTTGTCTGCTTCCAGATGAATAATTTCTAAAAGAGCTCTATTTAATTGTCTTGAAGTAAGTGCTGATATAAATTATTTCTAAATGTAATACAAACTAACCCAAATGTCTTCCAAGTTAATGTGATATAAAATAAATTTTGAGGGGCCAGCCCCGTGGTCAAATGGTTAAAATTCCTTGTGCTCTGCTTCAGTGGCCCAGGTTCACAGGTTCAGCTCCTGGGTGCTGACCTATGCCATACAGCCATACTATGGAGGCATCCCACATATAAAGTAGAGGAAGACTGGCACAGACGTTAGCTCAGGGCTAATCTTCCTCAAGCAAAAAAAAAGAAAAACAGAGGAGGATTAGCAATGGATATTAGCTCAGGGCAAATCTTCCTCACAAAAAATAAAAAAAGAAACAAACAAACTTTGGTAAATGAGGGCTTAAGTTTGTTGGTTTGATTGAGATCAATGTTTTCAGAGTTATCAGCATTGGATATGATACAGACATGTTATCTCTGTCACAAAATTTGTCAGCAAAGATATTAACTTAGAGTAATAACTGATTTTGTCTAATGTCTCAGGAATTTTTTTGTAGGCAATCTAAATATAATTATTGGGAACATGTAAACTAAATAGATATAAAAGTTTTTGGATGAACTTTTTAACGATAACTAGGTGTTATGGTGTGTATACTTAAAATACCTTCAAAACCTTTTGATAAACTGAAACTTCAGAGTTTTGCTAAATTAAGTTAAATGATAATTTGTTGAGTATTTCTCATTTCCGCATTATATAAAATATGAAAAATTAATTACTAGGTGTAGATTTGTCTGTCTCTGGCTTCTTATCTCAGAGAAACTGGAATATGCTTAGGTGTATTGATAAATATGTTTTGTGCCATGGTGGGGAATTTCCTAAGTATGGAAAAGCACATGTTTCTAGAAAGTCTGTATACAAGAAAAGTAAGGTGTACATTTTCAGTAAAGAATAAGAATGTAAATATTTCTGTTTGTTTTCTTAAGAAAGATACATTTGTCCCAAAGTACTAGGAAAGAAAAAAAAAGGAAAGAAGGCATGGGACAAATTCTGAATGTAAAAAGCAAGTGACAGAAGGTTTGTGGAAGTGAAACCCTGAGGAAAGAGTTTCGTGCACGGTCAAGTTGGCTAAGATTAAAATGAATTCAGTTAAATAAATGAGTTTCAATATCAAGGGTAATCTGGTGCAAAATTATAATTTGGCTTTCTCTTGAAAGGATGATCTTGAAATTTTGGTCTGCTCTTGATAAAGAGGTTATAATAGATTTTTCTTGGGGCCGGCGCGGTGGCGCGGCGGTTAAGTTAGCATATTCCGCTTCTCAGCAGCCCAGGGTTCGCTGGTTCAGATCCCGAGTGCAGACATGGCACCGCTTGTCAAGCCATGCTGTGGCAGGTGTCCCACATATAAAGTAGAGGAAGATGGGCACAGATGTTAGCTCAGGGCCAGTCTTCCTCAGAAAAAAGAGGAGGATTGGCAGATGTTACCTCAGGGCTAAAAGTCTTCGGGGGGGAAAAAAAGAAACCTTTAGGTTATCTTGCATAAATGTTATTAATATAATAATAAAATGTTATATATAATAGTATTTATAACATAATAATAAAAATTATATAACATTTCTAAAATTCTGATCTTCCCTAGTTATCACTTGTAATTCTAGTTATTATCTTAAAATGTTATATATCACAGAAATAACCAAGTTCCTTTGTCAATTGCCATTTTTAAGTCTTTTGTCTTTACAGACCTTTACTGTTTTACTCTGACGCTTTCACAAACATGTTTCACCTTCAGAGAGTTTCATGGAAAGGACTCTGACACTTACTCTAAAATATAGGTCTCTGATAAACTTTCAGATTATAAAACTAAACTAAGTAAAAAAATTACAGAACCATAACAGAAAAACTGATGGGTTCGTAAACTGCTAACAAAAACAATTGAGAGGCTGGCCCCGTGGCCCAGTGGTTAAGCTCACGAGCTGTGCTTGGGTGGCCCAGGGTTTCGCCAGTTTGAATCCTGGGTGCAGACATGGCACCGCTCATCAGGCCACACTGAGGTGGCATCCCACATGCCACGACTAGAAGGACCCACAACTAAAAATACACAACTATGTACCAGGGGGCTTTGGGAGAAAAAGGAAAAATAAAATCTTTAAAAAAAAAACCAAACAAACAATTGAGTGGATTTGTTTTAGAACCGACTAGATACGCAGGAACTAGGAGCCTAACTCTTCACTCATTGCTCAACCTTTCATATATATATATGTTACTTAAATCTGACCAGTCTGGTTTGATGAAATGACACCAGAAGCAGAAAAAGCCATAAACAGCTTAAAGTCCATCTTGGCTCAGCCCCCAGCTTTAGGCCACCCTAATTTCACCTTGCCATCTTCTCTCTTTGTACATGAAGATAAAGGGAATGCTTAGGTGTATGAACTCAAGGACACGATGATCAACATCCACCTGTAAGGGACTAGAGGCAGCAATCACACTCTGCAGCAGAAGGACTGCACGGAGCGCGAGGGCTGATTCGGCAAGAGCTCTCTTGTGCAAGGCTACTGGAGAAATGGTGAGGGGTCTCCTTAACTGTTTATCCTCCTCACTCAGTTGAAGCTTCGTTAAACTCTCATCACACTCAACATTATTCAGTGAGTTGACTAACTTCCTATGAAATTGCTTTGTTTTCTCCTAATATGATTTTGCTGAGGAGTAACAGGTTAAGTCCCACCACTTTGCTCACAGATGATGCCAAATCTATGAATTTTTTTTTTTTAAGGAAGATTAGCCTTGAGCTAACTGCTGCCAATCCTCCTCTTTTTGCTGAGGAAGACTGGCCCTGAGCTAACATCTGTGCCCACCTGCCTTCACTTTTTTTATATATGTGGGATGCCTGCCACAGCATGGCTTGCCAAGCAGTGCCATGTCGGCACCCGGGATCCGAAGCAGCGAACCCCGGGCTGCAGAAGCGGAATGTGCGCACTTTAACCGCTGAGCCATTGGGCTGGCCCACAAATCTATGAAATTTTGTCGTGACTACATAAAATGAACTCACCAGCTTTTGACCCCTAGGGATGATTTACATGAAAGTCCTATAACTAATGTTGGCCTATGTTATTCACAGATGGCTCATCCTTGCGAGGACCTACTGGGAAATATCAAGCCAGACATGCTGAGGGTCTGATACTGGCTCAGCGCAAGGTTAACATAACAGAAGCCAAACTGTAGAAAAGAAACCATATTGTAACTTTGAGTGACCTCTGATTAACTAGCCCAGACATGCTCTGTAGATTTTACGGCCCCTCCCAGCTGCTTTAAGTTGATAACTTTGTTCTTTTGAGTTCCTTAGGAATGATGGCCCCTGGGCAGATGGTCTGTGCTGATAGCCATCATCAGTGACAACTGAAAGATCAGGGTCTTGGGGCATTGCTCCAGTCTCTAACGCATACCCAGTAAAAGGAAAGACTATCTGGAACTAAGACCAGACGTCTGCCCCCCACCCCCACCCCAGACCAGCTGCCTCCCCCACCAGGAGACCAGCCCCCTATTACCTGGTCTGTAGTCGTTGTTCTGTGAGACGCTTCTTTCGGACGTGAGTCAGCCATCTTCTCTCTTGCTAGCAAGCTGTAATAAAACCCTTTCTCTCCTACCACCTTGCCTCTTGACTATTGGCATGTCTTGTGGTGAGCTAAGGACCGCCCTTGGGGAGTGACAGGTCCTCCGGTCTCCATCTTGAGAGTGCTCCCTTGCCTGATGCTCATCCAGAGCAACAGGTGCAGCTTGTCATTTGGCTACAGGAAACTGCAAATATTTTGACTGACACTAGCTACGCATTTGGAATAGCCCATGATTTGGGGATGCTCTAAAAACAAAGGTTTTTTGATCTCTACTCAACAAACAACATATTAAAAACAGGAAAAAGTTGGCTGCTTTGTTAAAAAAGCCATTTTACTCCCTAAGGAATTGGCAATAATAAACGTACAAGGTCACTTGAAGGAGGACATTTTGGAAACCAAAAAAAAAAGTTAGCAGATCAGGCAGCTAAGGAGGTCGCCTCACAAATGGTGAGTCCACACACTTTGACATGTCCCTGGTCCCTCTCTAACTTAACTGAAGCTTTGTTTGATTTTCAGAGAACAGCCACAGAAAAAGAAAAACAATTATAGATCCAAAAGTGTGGTGGCGGGGGGAGATTTTGATTTTCACGGGAAGCCGTGGAATGGACCGAGTCAATGCCCAGTACTTCCTTTGGAAGCTCCACTTCTGTTTCTACAGCATATGCCTGATCTCATTGCACCCCAGAGAAAACGATCTCTTGGGGAAAACAATACTTTTGGAAACCATCTTCTGCTATAGCACAGAAGATGTATTCTAAATGTTTAGCCTGCCTTTGACAAATAAAAATGGCAAGCAATAGGATATATTGGAGAATATGAGGAAGCCATTTGGTGTAAACCTAATTCGGCCTGACCTTGTCTTTCCAAAAGGGCCTGACCGAGGCCGGCCATTGAGCACGCATTGCATATCTGCTTTAAAACATTTCCTATGGCAAGAACAAATGGCCTTAAGATAAAGGTGCAACTTCCCCCCACATTGGCATTTCCTTAAGGATAAGCATCTTTCCTTAGGCTAGGAACTGATTGCTGTGCTCACCTGTGACCACCCAGCTCAAGACAACAGATCTGCCACCCTGCTGTGTTCACCGAGACAGCAGACCTACCTGCTGTTTCCATCAATCACTGTGCCAACAGAGCAGTCTCGTGACTATTGTAAAAGGGACGTTTCAATCCTATGTGAAACATCCTATTTGGGGGTATATAACCACTCTGTGCACCCCACTTCTTCGGTGCCCTTTCTTCCTTCGGGAAGAAAGGCCCCAGGCCATGGTCCTCACATTTTAGCTCAGAATAAACTCTCCCAAATTTTCATTTATAGATTGGTTATGGATTATTTTCATCAACATTTCTTGGCATAGTCACGGCAGGATTTCAGAGAAACCGACTGGAGACCACCTGGAATCTACACTGAACTGGCATTCGGTACCAATAAGGGCCCATTGAGCCCCCTAGATCACTGCATTCTTCAGGTGACCCTGGTGAGTTCTCCTGAAACCCAGACCTCCTTATTTTAAGTTGACGGTCCAAGAGTTTATATGAGCTGGGTAAGGTCTTAAGACTAGGTGTCTTAAGGGGTACAGGTACATACGCTAGGTAAGAGGAACCTCGGAGGAATTTGTTAGGCCAGAGGGAGCCTAGAGGGAAGTTCCTAGGCCAAGAGGAACCTAGAGGAAATTGGGAGTGAATGGGGAAGGCTGACATTTTTAATTTGGCTTTAAATTGGAAAGAATTGTGTTTATAAAGTCTGAACAAACTGCTTATTAGAGAAATGAGAGACTGAACGTGTTCAGCTCTGAAGAAAAGGGACACTTGCTCCTCCTGGCCTTTAGCAAAAGGCGTCCTTAGGTGACTAAGGACCTCAGCGGGAGTGTCAGAGGATCAATCCTCGCGATGTGCAGCGGTCCCATAGGGAACTCCACTCTCATTCACAGTAATTAATTACAGGCTTGTCTGGAGACGTGCACATAAGGGCTGGTCACCCGACGCTCCAAGCACCCACAGTGGTTTTAGATTGCTGGAGGAAAAACCGAGGCACGTAAGAACGTAAGAGAGTGTTTATGACCTTTCTATAGGGAGTAACACTCACAAGCAGCACACTTTCTGACCCATTACACTGTCCTTAGAAGTTGTTTGGACTTTATAACAAAACAAAATTAAAAGAGAAGTGGGAAATCGAGCTTCTAAAACAGCCCAATCAGTTCCTTTCCTCCGGACTCTGGTTGGCTTCATGCTGTGATTGCAATTGCTTAACAAAGGGGGATCCCAAGCCAGATTGCAAAAGCCCAAAGAAAGAAAGAAAGATAGAAAAAGGAGAAAAAAAAACTGGGAAAACAAGTTTTTCCACCGCGGTCTGCTGTGAGAACACCTAACTCAGAAACGTCAGGAAAATCTTTGTTGTCTGTCTGTCTGTGTGTGTCTATGTATGTGTGCCACTTTACCTCCGGATGGTACAGTTTCTAAAGAGCTCTATTCCATTGACTTAAAGTAAGAGCTTACAAAAAGCTTTTTCTAAATAGAACTAACCCAAATGTCTTTCAGGTTAACATGATATAGATTAATCTTCGGTTAATGAAAGTTTAAGTTGCTGGTTTGATTGAAAAGGCATGTCCTCAAAAGTTGTTGGTATTTGAATATGATGCAGGCATGCAGCCTGGGTTTACTAGTCAAATAAGCTCACATTGTGTGTTAGGAATTCCTCAGCAAAATAATAGCTTTAAATGATGACCAGTTTTGTCTAATGTCTCATGAGGTTTTCGTGAGTAAACTGAACATAATTATTGGAAACAAATGATTTAAATAGATAAAAGTGGGTAAAATAACTTTTATGGTCTGTTTACTTGGGGGAAAAAAACAGCTTCCAAATTCTTTTTGGTAACAATCTTGAATTTTGCCAAGTTAAGTTAAATGAAAAAAATCTGAGTATCTGGGTCATTTTTGGATTGGATAGAACACTGAAACATTATTGCTAAGCGTATCTGAATTATCTACTTTTGGCTTTTTATTGCAGAGATGCTAAAGGTCTTTGGGTGTTTTTTACTGTAAAGTGACATGTTTCTAGAAATTATGAAAAGTGTTTAGAATGCTGATATAAAAGACAATTCATAATTGCTCACCTTTTTAGTGTTTACTACAGTCTGTTAAAGAGTTCTAATATACGTGATTAAAGCTACTAGAAATTAATAAGGAAAATGTATTTATACTCAAGGAAAGTAAGGTGTAAGTTTTCAGTAAAGAAGGTATAAAAAGAATGGAAAAATTTTGTTTGATTGGTTAAGAAAGATAAATTTGTCCTAAAGTACTAGAAAAAAAGAAAAAGGACATGGGACGAATTCTGAATGCAAAAGAAAGTTATAGAAATTCTGAAAAGAGTTTTGTACACAGTCAAGTTGGTTAAGATTAAAATGAATCTAATTAAGTAAATGGGTTTTAATATGAAAAAGTAAACTGGTACAAAAATTAGAATTTGGCTTTGTCTCTTAGAAGGATAATTTTCTTAAACTCTTAGTCTGCTCTTGATAAAGAAGTTATAAAAGGTTTTTCCTTCTGAGTAAGTTTACAGAAGATCTATGTTTTGTTAAGGTAATTTCCTAGGTGCAAAAAGATAGCAATCTCTCTATTAAGGTTTTTTTGGCTGTTGTCACTTTGATTAAACACTATGAAGCATGATTTCAGTGACCCTTGTTTTGCAATGACAGCATCAGCAATCTCTTGATCTTGTTTAAGTAAGTGTTTTAAAATCTTGATATTTTTGACAAGCTTCTCCCTCAAAAAAAATAGTCAAGTCCTAAATAAAGGTTTTCCTTTTGACCTGGATGAAGGAAGAGAATTTCTCTGAGGATTTTCAGAGGGCCCCTGGGGTTTCTCAAAGAAATGTGTTCTCTCTTCCTATAAAGGAGGGACACTAATTAGGCTTGTGTGACATGTTAAATTGCATGAGAAGCATTGTCAAGTGAATGATGATAACCTTGGGTTATATGGTGTAGGTAAATATTATTCACTATTTTAACCCTGCTACCTTGCTTCCAACATCACAGGGGGAGAAGACCACGACTGCATTCTATTGTTTAATTTGGTTTACAAATGAGTCTTACTTAAATGATAAGTGAGGATGTTATCAAGCTGGATATGCTGTCCAGACTCAAGAATGCCTGCTACTTTCTGTTAACTCTGCTAATCCAGTAAAAAGACTTCCTTCTACAGGCTTAAGAAATCGCCACAGAAGAAAATATATATATATACATAAAGGTTGCAACAAAAGGGAAAAACAATACTTTTGGACACTTTCTCCCAGTGGGTCATGTAGCCTCTACTTCTTATGCTATATGCCCAAAGTATAATCCAGAGAAGCCACTTCATGAGTCACAAGGCCGCTTTCCCTTGCTATGGCTGTAGGTAAATTATTATTGAAAAGAATAAATTCCTGTCTGGGGAATTCCTACCGAGTTACATAGTGACTGGGGAACTCATTTCACTGTATAACTAATTGAATCTATTTGTGATGTTTGGCAAATATCGCAGCAGTTCCGCTGCGCTTACCATCTTCAATCCTCAGGATTGGTAAAAAGAACTAACGGCACAACCCAAACTTAATTGGCAAGCTTTCAGAAGCATTTACTCTCTCAGGGCCAAAAGCTCTTGTGCTCGTGCTCCTTAATCTTAGATCTATACTTTTTGTGAACAGCGGCTGTCTCCTTTTGAAATAATAAAACAGCCTATGCAATTAAATGAAGAAATATATGAACCAACTTTGCTTAAGGGATGTATTACATTGTTTTCATGGTCTTATTGTGGTGCTTAAAAGAAATGAAAGATTTGTAGCTGATTCTTTCACAGAGAATTCCCAGAACTTAAGGATCATGAACTTTAACCTGGAGAATTTATTTATTGAAAGAGACATCAAACAAGATTCTTTGCAGCCCTGTTGGAAAGGACTGTACGAGGAGGAGAAGAAGACGACATCTGTTGTAGACAGCTGTCCCAAGACTCTGGACCACGCCTGTATTCCTGACCTTATATCTCCTCATTTAAACATTTGTTATGCTTAAACTGTATACCTATTTTATAATTTGTTTGGAATGCAATCATACTTTTAAAAAGTGATTAATTTGGAACAGACTGGTCTTGAAGGCCAGGCACTTATCAAGTGACTCCTAATGGAACTCAGTGGTTATGTGGAATGAATCTTTGACCTTGGCTACCACCTGGATGGCTAAGACACTGCACCCTGAGTTTCCTTTAAAAGCAGGGAAGGAGTCAGGCTGAGTTAAAAGCTGTTCCCAATCTCCCTCTCTTTAAGGCCAGATGGGCTTGTTCAGTGTTCCACTGGTATGGATATATTTGCAGCTATATTTGCTTCTTCTTTGGGGCTAAAAGATGTCATTATTACATATGAAAGCTCTGACTAAATTTGTTCAAGAAGCCCTTAATGATAGTCAAGCAGGAATAATCTTATTTAAATACTGAAATGTCTTTAATGAGAAGGGCTGTCCTTCAAAACAGAATGGCTTTAGATATTCTTACTGCATCCCAAGGTGGTACCTATACATTCACTCAGACTGGATGCTGTGCTTTTATACGAGATGAATCTTCCAATGTGTCATCTCTGCTAAAGCACATGAAGAAGCAAGTGGATGCCTTAAGTGATCCTACACCTGATATCGACTCTGACATCAGTTTCCCCACATTAAACCCAGCATATATGGGGTTAAAACCAAAACACTCATTCCCTGCTTACTCTCTGGCTTCCTGGCTCCAGAATCCACTATCCTCCATGGAGACAGACCCCGTCAAGGACAAGCACCTGGACTATCTCCTCCCGCAAAGAGATACAGGCTGGTGGGAAAGCTGCTGACCAGCAAGGTCATGAGCTCCCTCCTCTCTGCAAGTGTCTCAAGGCCAAAGACAGGCTGGTGGGAAAGGTCCGACCAGCAAGGCCATATGCTCCCCCTCCCCTACCTAAAACCCCAAATAAAAACCCTTCCTTTCAGCTTTTCGGGGAGTTTGGGATTTGAGCGTTAGCTGCTCTCTCTCCTTGCTCAGCGCTATGCAAAATAAAATTCCCACTTTCTTTCACCACACCTGGTGTCAGAGATTGGCTTGCTGCACAACGGGTGAGCAAACTCACTTCAGGTTCGGTAACACACCCAGTCTTGATTTGTTTGGTTGGCTCCCCCTTCCGGTATCAGTTCCCTTTTCCAATCTGGATTGCAATTCCTATTTCCACTACTTCTTGGAATCCTTGTACTGGTCATAATATTCAAACTAATTGTTGTTTTCTTTACTCAGTGTTGTAAAAGTAGCATACAAAATAGAGTAATGATTGCTCGACGGCTTGAGATGGTCGATCTGTCTTGTAACCCTGGACAAATTTCCTTTTCTGATAAAGACTTCGCCTAAGAACTCATTTTAAACAAATGTTTTCAAATATGTTGAATTATTATTGTTACTATACTTGTTCTATGATCATATGCAGTGTAAATGTGAAGTGTCATAGAAAAGCACATATACAATGTTTGTGCAACAATCTAAAATTAATTGGAAATTACATGACATATGAAATGCTTCCTCTGTTAATACATATACCTTCATGCTTGTCCACTATTTCCCCCCAACGTGGACAACTGGGCAAATAAGTGAGATAAAAGCCTAGCACCAAGGGACATGATGGACCCAGGGCAGGCAGCAACCACCCTGGTGTCAAGGAACAATATTTTGATCATCAATGCTTTCTATCGAAAGATTAGAGATCAAAAGGGGAAAATGACAAATAAAAATGGCACACAATAGGATATATTGGAGAATATGAGGAAGCCATTTGGTGTAAACCTAATTCGGCCTGACCTTGTCTTTCCAAAAGGGCCTGACCGAGGCCGTTGAGTAGGCATTGCATATCTGCTTTAAAACATTTCCTATGGCAAGAACAAATGGCCTTAAGATAAAGGTGCAACTTCCCCCCACATTGGCATTTCCTTAGGGATAAGCATCTTTCCTTAGGCTGGGAACTGATTGCTGTGCTCACCTTTGACCACCCAGCTCACTGTGACCACCCAGCTCGAGACAACAGACCTGCCACCCTGCTGTGTTCACCGAGACAGCAGACCTACCTGCTGTTACCATCAAGCACTGTGCCGACAGAGCAGTCTTGAGACTATTGTAAAAGGGACATTTCAATCCTATGTGAAACATCCTATTTGGGGGTATATAACCACTCTGTGCACCCCACTTCTTTGGTGCCCTTTCTTCCTTTGGGAAGAAAGGCCCCAGGCATGGTCCTCACATTTTAGCTCAGAACAAACTCTCCCAAATTTTCACTTACAGATTGGTTATGGATTATTTTCATCGACACCTAAACACAACCCACAGTGGCCCCTGCAGAGTTCAAAGGGAGTTTCCCCTTTACCAGCGGGACTGCTTGAAACTCAGCAGGTGGAGTTTATCCAAATGCCTCTCTCCCGAGGTACCAACATGTACTTGTGATGATTGGCATCTTCTCTCATTGGGCGGAAGCATTTCCATGCCCAAAGGCTACTGCTCAGTCAGTAAGTAAACTATTACCAGCATGAGGAGTCCAGTGGAAGCATGCAGTGACCTGGGACTCATCTCACCAGACAGAGTATAAAGGAAATTTCTAGAATCTGGCCTATTTTGCAGCGTCTTCTCTGCAGTTATTACCCCCAATTGTCAGGCCTAATGGAAGGAATAAATGGCATAATTAAGACTCAACTGGCTCAGCTCACAGATGCATTTTCTCTACCATGGCCTAAAGCCCTTCCACTGGTATTGTTAACCTAAGATCAACACCCTTGGCAAACATCAGTTGTCTCCATTTGAGATCATTACTGGGAGACCTATGCCTCTAGATAAAGGATTATATGAACCTTCATTACTAAAAGGTGACATACTTCATTCTTGTAAAATCTTAACCAAACTCTTAAAGGAACACTCAGAATTGGTTGCTGATGCATACGCCGCAAACTCACCCCTGGAGGAAGATATGCACTCATCATTCACAGCCTGTGACCGCGTTTACTGAAAATGTCACCATTTGAAAAACTTTGCAGCCTAAATGGGAAGGACCTATCAAGTCCTAATTCCTGCGCAGCTAAATGACAGGGAATAAACTCTTGGATCTACAATTCTCACTTAAAAAGGGCGCCTACACCAGAGTGTCCTCAGAGCGTGTTTCAGATTTATGACTGAACCTACACCAACGAGACCAGGATGGCAGCAGCCGACAGCCGATGTGGACAGCTCTCCCAAGAGTCCGGACCAGGCCAGTAAGTAAGGGACAATATGCATTATTTTTGTTTCTCACTGGACACACCTACACTTGTCACAACATTTGTCTTTCCAAGTCATCTCCATTCTTAGATACTAACCACTGGTCTTGGGAAAAGGTTGCCACTTTTGAGTCCAAAACATTGTGAGCCCATAAGTCAAATACTCACGTGTAACTCTAAGACCCAGAGTCTAAGATCCACCTTACACAAACCTGTTTTAGGCCCTCCTATTAATCCTGACTCCACAGGATACATCTATCATCTAGGGCACACCCTGAGGAAAATCTCCAAGGAAATTCCGCCAGGGAACATTTTGGGGAGAAAAATGATAAGAACTGTCTTCACAATTGTCATTTTGATTGTGTTAATTATCATATTGTTCCAATGTTACGCTAGGTGTGGAAGGAGGAAACAATAGGAAGGTAAAAACAACCCGGAATGCGTTTTTAATAAATGACATGTAAGATAAGTAGGGAAATGAGAGGACCCCACCATGTCAGAGAAAAACCAAAGGAACACCCCTTTGGTCATGACTGCAGCTGTGGGTTGATAATGACCAAAAGGAGGGACTGTGGATGGATTTTTGGGACCCATCTCCCTGCTGGGTGAATCTAGCGAGCAAACCGCATAGGCTTTAAGTCAGTGCAGTAACATCCACGCTGTCCTGGGAAGCGGCCACGCAGACCATCGTCAGCCTGTGTCAAATGACCTTGAACCCCACACCTCCTGACCCAGGAGGCCGCCGGACAGAGCCACAGCAGGAAGAGATAAAGGGTAGCTCACTCTCACTCTCCCCAGCTGCGTTCTTAGAGATCGAGGGAATAGTCAAGGACCCTGATCCTCACCCCCCTCCACACACAGATAACATCAGCATCTCTGAACTTGTTTGACATATAATTACCAAGGAATTCTCGTTTGTGTCACCTTCGCTATAAATGTAGAGAGAAGCCCAAATAGGCTCTACCCCCTTTTTTTGATTTGTTTTTTCTGTTCCTCTTCCCTGCACATGCGCCGTTTATGAAAAAGCCATAGGCTGCACCTAGCCCCACAACCCTCGAGCAGCCCCATCAGAGGGCTCTGTGGAATGGTTTCCTGGGGTTCGACCTCCTCACACCGATTATTGATAAGCTCCTCCACTAATGTCACCTAGACTTTTTATTTCAGTCCACAATAATAAAAGGTAATTATGGTAACTTTTTAAACGCTTCACTATTTTAATAGCTAAAATTTGGAAATAACCCAAATGTTCAACAACAAAGGAGCGGTTTATAAATATACGTGGCACACCCATCCAGCAGAATAGGGTCTGATTCAGACCTCTCTTTCTGAAAAAGTCCAAAGGGACAGCTGGAACTAGTAATTGGTTATTTTTTGAGGATGAACTTCCAGGGAATTTTCAGTTTCTGCTTTTCTTATTTTTAAATTTTATCTTATTACCTGGAGGATTCACTACAAGCCCACGTTACTTCTACAGTCAGAAACCGGGAAAACATCGGGCCACCCCGAGCAGTTAACTTCGTGCGCTCCACTTGGGCGGCCCAGGGTTTCACCGGTTTGGATCCTGAGCTGGAGACGGCACCGCTCATCAGGCCACGCTGAGGCGGAGTCCCACATGCCACAACTAGAAGGACCTACAACTAGAATATATAGCTATGTACTGGGGGGCTTTCTTTAAAAAAGAAAAAAGAAACCAGGAAAACACAAGTCCGGCCCAGTGGGCCACCCACCCCTCCTCCGCTGCCTTTGCCCCGCAGGCCATCCGGCTGCGGCTGCGGCCGGCCATCCTGGATCCACAGGCTAACTGCACGTCCTCACGGGAGTGGAGGGGCCAGGCAGTGGTGACTCGGGGACGCAACGTGGCAGGGAGCCAGGCGAAGCGCAGGGCCTTCCTCTGCAGGGAGACAAGTGTTCCCTGTGTAACCTTGGCGAGTCGCTTCCCTCTCTGGGCCTCATTTTCCTTCTGCCTGTATGGGCTGAGCCCGAGGGTGCGGGGCAGTTTGCGCCCCACTGCTGGCACCCGGCTCAGACCCAGACGTGGTCACGGAAGAATCTGGACAGGCTCTGCCTACAGGCCCCACGAGGCCTTCGATTGGCTCCCTCGGTGCGGGGTTCTCATCCGCTTCGCCAGCCCCGGGGACTCCAGGGGCCACACGAGCGTGAGCCGCGCCCGGGGAAACCCTGGCCGCCGGGCCCCGCATCCGCGCATCCGCGCCCCGGGAAAGCCCGCCCCGCATCCGAACATCCGCGCCCCGGGAAAGCCCGGCCGCCCCGCCCCGCCCCGGCGCCGCGCCCCGCATCCAAACATCCGCGCCCCGGGAAAGCCCGGCCGCCCCGCCCCGCCCCGCCCCGGCGCCGCGCCTGCATCCGAACATCCGCGCCCCGGGAAAGCCCGCCCCGCATCCGAACATCCGCGCCCCGGGAAAGCCCGGCCGCCCCGCCCCGCCCCGCCCCGCCCCGGCGCCGCGCCCCGCATCCAAACATCCGCGCCCCGGGAAAGCCCGGCCGCCCCGCCCCGCCCCGCCCCGCCCCGGCGCCGCGCCCCGCATCCAAACATCCGCGCCCCGGGAAAGCCCGGCCGCCCCGCCCCGGCGCCGCGCCTGCATCCGAGCATCCGCACCGCTCGCGGCCGCGCCATTGGCCGGCGCCGGCTCTGCAGGGCCGCCCCGGAGCCAATCGCAGCGGGGGGCGGAGCTGCGGGCTCGGTCGGACGCTCAGAGAGGCTGCGGCCCAACGCGCCTCCGGACCAGCAGCAGCGCGCTCGGCGCACCCTGACCCGACAGGCCGGCCATGCAGGAGCCGCTGCTGGGAGCCGAGGCCCCGGACTATGACACCTTCCCCGAGAAGCCGCCCCCGTCGCCGGGAGAGAGGACGCGGGTCGGGTGAGAGTCGCTGGGCATGGGGGCTGCGGGTCTGGGCTGGGGATGGCCCTAGTCCCCTCCAGCGGGCAGCCGGCTCCCGCCTTGGGCCTCCACTGACCTTCGGTGAGTGGCCACCAAGGGGCCATGTGGTCCCCTCCTGCTCTAGACACTCTAGACCTATTTAAGGAGCTGGTTCCCCCGAGTACCAGGCCCATCCCCAACTGGCACAGACAGGGAGACTGAGGCCCAGAAAAGGTGAGGGGCTTGCCTAAGGTCACACAGTAAGCTTTGGGTGGCAAAGCTGGGAGCAGACATCAAGCTTCCTCTTCTGGAGAAAAGCGCTCCTGCACCTGTGTCTCAGCCACTGTGATGGGCGGCGAGGAATGTCCTCATGACCTGGGGACTTCCCAAGGGAGCTGGCCCTGGAGAGGTGCGGCTCTGACTGGCCCTGGACGCAGCCCTCCCAGACTGCCCTCTGGGCCGGCAGTCACTGGACTCAGGACAGGCAGCAGTTCGGTGAGGAGGGATTCAAAGACCCTGGTCGCTCTGCACCCCCCACCCCCAGGGCCACACAGAACAAGAGGGTGTTCCTGGCCACCTTCGCCGCCGTGCTGGGCAATTTCAGCTTTGGGTATGGCCTGGTGTACACGTCCCCCGTCATCCCAGCCCTGGAGCACTCCTTGGATCCGGACCTGAGTCTGACCAAAACCCAGGCATCCTGGTTTGGGGTAAGGGCCATGCTGAGCTGGAGAGGGGCAGGGCAGGGGTCAGGGACCCACTGAGCTCTGTCAGCAGCTAGGCCCTGGGACCCCCTCCAGGGCCCTGGTCTGCCCTCTCCCCACCCACACCAGGCTGCGGGACAGGCAGCGGGGGAGTGAGGCCCGAGGATGGCTCTGAAATAAATGGGGGAAGTGAAAGCTGACAGGGAAGGAGCAGTGGGGAGGTGTGCCTCCAGGTCTCCCCGCAGGGCTGCGGGTTCCCCAGAACCCCCAAACCCAGAACTGGGCTGTCACAGCAGAGCAGACACCTCCCTGGATGATGGCGCAGGGGCATCAGGGCCAGTGGAGAGAGGCCCTGGTTGGGGCCAGGAGGGCGCCAGGACAGACTGTGGGCACGTGGAAAGGAAGAGCACAGGCCTGCGAGCCCCAGGGTTTGAGAATTATAATCTTAGTGGCCTGGGATTTACAACACTACTTAGTTGCTGAGACAGTAGTACCCAGTGTGCACTGAGCACCCAGCCTGCCACGTGTGTGCTGGCACTTTACGTGAGAGCTGGCTGGCTCTGGGACCAACCCTCTCTCCCCATAATACAGCTGAAGAAAGTGAGGCTCGGACAGGCTGAGCAACGTGCCCAAGTTGCTGACTGGATCCTTCTCACTACACTCTACAGGGAATCCAAGAACCCCCAAATCTTAAAGTCCCAGGGGCTTCAAGTCACAGATTTCCTTGTCTGCTCTATTATGATATTAGACATTGAAACATCCAGCTGGACAGAACCACTGTGGACATGTGGCCTCACCTCTTCCCCAGAGCAGGATTCCCCATTGTAGCATCCCTAACAAATGGTTGTCCACATGCTACTTGTATACCTCTGGAGATGGGAGGCTCACTACCACATGGGGCCTGAGTCCTGTAGCCCTGGCTCCCAGGGTCAGCCTGGAAAAGCAGCTGTCTCTAAGCTCTGATAGGGGAAGGGGGTGCTGGGTGCCCAGACCTGTCTGCCATGCACCCTTTCTCTGCAGTCCGTGTTCACCTTGGGCGCGGCAGCTGGGGGCCTCAGTGCCATGGTCCTCAATGACCTCCTGGGCCGGAAGCTCAGCATCATGTTCTCGGCTGTACCCTCAGCAGCCGGCTATGCGCTCATGGCGGGTGCCCGTGGCCTCTGGATGCTGCTGCTGGGGAGGACACTGACAGGCTTCGCCGGGGGGCTCACCGCCGCCTGCATTCCGGTAAGGCCAGGACTTCCAGCCCAGGCCTCTCACGGCCTCAGGACTGTGCAGACCACCACTTAGCCAAGGCCTCCTGGCCTCCGAGCCCACAGGTCAAGGGATGTGTCTTCCAGGGAGCTTCAGCTCTCCCCAGCAGGGCAGCTGATTTCGGGGAAATGTGTCCCGAGCTGCCTCCACTCTGGGCTCCCCAAACTTCCTACCCCATTTCTTGACAGTCAGGCACATTGCTCAATTAAAGAAAATCCACATTGAGCAACGGAGAGGAAACAGAAGTGCCCGCCCCGGGCCCTCCCCTGGACGTCTCATCTTACCCACATCTCCACACACTCCCAGTCTGGGGCTGGGGCCAGCCCAGCAGGGGACACAGACCCCTGGGAGGAGCACAGACCAGAATCTGGGTGCCCTTGGGCCTCCCAGTTCCCAGCCTCACACTACTCCTTTCAGAGCTGAGCGCTCCTGCCCCCTGAGTTAGGGACACAGGCCTGAGGGAGGCCACGCAGTGAGTCATGATCAGGACAAGACGCCCCTACATCCCGCTTCCCGGGTTTTTCCAGGGCCACCTCTCCCATCTCGGCCAGGCCCGGGAACCTGCCTTCTCACCAAAGGCCGGGCTGGGGCAACATGTCTTGCAGGTGTACGTGTCTGAGATCGCTACCCCAGGCGTCCGTGGGGCCCTGGGGGCCACGCCTCAGCTCATGGCAGTGTTCGGATCACTGTCCCTCTACGCCCTTGGCAAGTATCATCTGGATGAGCTTAAGCACCTCCGGTGTGCAGGCTGGGTGGGGACAGGGTGCCGCTGAGCAGACATGGCTGGAAAGAGAATGAACACATCCCAAAACGAACCCCAGGCTGGGAGGCAAGAGACTTGCTCGGCCACCACCTTGCTGTATACCTCAAGGCAATTTCTTCCCCTCTCTGGTCACAAGCCCCATCCCTAACTGGGCAGTGAGGGCTTCTCCTGGGCCAGCAGTCTTTGAACTGTCTTTTCACAGCAGAATCTTTCCATCGAATAGGCTTAGATGGGAAGTCTGTACAGAAAAGAGATCAGAGCTGGTTGGGGGGCAGGGTGGAGTTGCAGGTGGAGGCCTGGGGCCCTGCCTGCCCAGGCTACCCCTCTGTCACCCTGCCATGGCCCTTGAGACCCTCTGAGGACCCCCTACGGTGTGCTGGGCCCTGGGCTAGGGGCCAAGCAATCCCTCTGGCCCTCCTGGGCTAGATCACAGAGGCCTGGGGCAATCAGGGTAGTCTTCCACAGGACTAGGGAAGCCCTGAGGCCCTGGGACTAGCCCTTGACGGCAGACAAGGTGGCTCAGAGGCCCCAGTGGGAGGGGCTCTGGGTGCAGCCTGGCCCCAGCTCCTCACCCTCTCCTCACCCCTAGGCCTCCTGCTGCCCTGGCGCTGGCTGGCAGTGGCCGGGGAGGGGCCCGTTCTCGTCATGATCCTGCTGCTCAGCTTCATGCCCAACTCGCCTCGCTTCCTGCTCTCACGGGGCCGGGACTCGGAGGCCATGCGGGCGCTGGCCTGGCTGCGAGGGGCTGACACCGACATCCGCTGGGAGTTCGAGCAGATCCAGGACAACGTCCGGAGACAGGTGGGGAAGGGGTGGGCGCCCACAGCTCGATGTGGCCATGGCCAGTTCCTAGGCCTGTCTGAGCCTCTGTTGCTTTTCCTGGAAAACGGAGATTCCATCAAGCAGTTCCCACTTCCAGGAACCTGGAACGGTGGGGGATGTCCGTATGGTGGGTGCCTGGGGACCCAGAGACAAGCAGGAGTCTGCTTTGGCCTACCCTCTAATGCAAGAGCCTGGGGTTCGGGCAGGGGTCCCCCGGGCCTGTCGCCTGGCCTGAGTGGCCTCAGTGTGCAGGTTCTTTCCTGGAGGAGAGAAGAACAGGATCTCCTACTCAGCCCCCTGCAGTCCGGCCAGGTGGGGCCTGCTTCCCTCAGCGGCCGTCTCCTGTCTCCAGAGCAGCCGCATGTCGTGGGCTGAGGCCCGGGACCCCCATATGTACCGACCCATCCTCATCGCCCTGCTGATGCGCTTCCTGCAGCAGCTGACCGGCATCACGCCCACCCTCGTCTACCTGCAGTCCATCTTCGACAGCACGGCTGTCCTGCTGGTGAGAGCCCAGGCCCTGTGCCAGCTCCGCCCCCAGCAGCCCTTTCTGAGCACCTGCTCTGTGCCACATGGCAAGGGAGCATACACCACGCGGAGACCACTAGGGTCTCTTAACTGTTTCTGTGCCATGTACTTGTTCTCAGAATGTTTGTAAGTAAAGCTTATGTGTTTTAAAATAAAATATACAGGATTACAAAGGAAATCAGTTTTATAGAAATGCAGACCTCTTGGGGACCATGGACCCCAGGTTCAGAGCATCTGCCACTCGCTGAGGAAAGTCACTTCCCCTCCAAACCTCAGCTTCCTCCTCTGCAGAATGGAGATAACAGAGTCTGGCTTCATTGCGCTCAAAGGGAAATGAGATTTGAAGATTGGCAATAGCACAGTTCCACTGGTCATTGTCATGCCTGGATTCTGTGCTGGCCCTGGGCTCAGCGGTGGGCACAGCATTTGTGCCCCTGCCCAGAGGCCCAGCAGGCTAGGCCGGGTGACCAGAGAGAGCACCTGGCACAGCGTGGGTGCTCAGTGGCTCAGTGCTCCAAGGGAGCTATGGCCATGGCTTGGGGCTTTAGGGGGCCGGGGGGACAGGAGTGGCAGGCCAGGCCCCCTCAGTCCCAGTGGTTTCCCTCCCTCAGCCCCCGAAGGATGATGCAGCCATCGTAGGGGCCGTGAGGCTCCTGTCTGTGCTCATCGCTGCCCTCACCATGGACCTGGCGGGCCGCAAGATTCTGCTCTTCGTCTCAGGTGAGCTCCGGCCTGTCTCCCAATCTTATTCATTCACTCCTTCAGCAGCTGCCACGAGTTGTGCCAGCCCTTGCGGTGGGCGCCCTGTGGCTGGGAGCTCTGGAGGACCTGGGTGAGACCTGCCCTGTTGGCCTCTGCCTCCGCAGCACCCGGCACAGGACCTGGCATGCACCAACTGCTGCAGAAAGGTCTGCTGGGGCTTTGTGTGTGAACAAGCTGACTGCGACACACCATGGTGGGGGTGATGGAAGCTCGGACGTGGGCTGGAGTCAGAGCTTGCTGTGCCGCGGTGCGCAGGGCACTGAGGGGCTCATGAAGGGAGCGTCCAGAGGAACAGCTGGCTCAGAGTCCTGGCCCCCTGAGGGCCACCTGTCTGTCCACAGCAGCCATCATGTTTGCTGCCAACCTGACACTGGGGCTATACGTCCACTTTGGTCCGAAGCATCTGACCCCCAACAGCACCATGAGCCTGGAGGGTATGCCCCTGGGGGGCACAGAGCAACCCCTGGCGACACCCACCAGCTACATCACCCTGGTACCCCTGCTGGCCACCATGCTCTTCATCATGGGTAGGTGTGGCAGGGACGCCATGGGGCAGGGAGAGGGGCCTCTTGTGGGTGATGTGTGGTAGCCATGCTTGTCGTGGGGTAGGGTACTGCTGTCCTGGTTTGTCTGGGCTGGTTGTCGGGGGAGGGGTCTCAGAGCTCAGGGGAGACAGAAGAGGCCTCCCCCAGCCACCCCACAGGGCCTGAGCCCGCCCCTTGCCCCCTTCGGCAGGCTATGCCATGGGCTGGGGGCCCATCACCTGGCTCCTCATGTCGGAGATCCTGCCCCTGCGGGCCCGCGGCGTGGCCTCGGGGCTCTGTGTGCTCGTCAGCTGGCTCACGGCCTTCGCCCTCACCAAGTCCTTCCTGCTGGTGGTGGTGAGTGCTCAGCCCCAGCACCCCAGGGACCTCGCCAACCCTCTCTGGGGCTGTGCCGAGGGCTTCATCATGTCCTCTAAGCCTCACAGGGGTCCCCCAAGAGATTAGCACACATCCCCTGCACACCGGAGGCCAAGAGCCATCAAGTGACAACACAGCAAAGCCTCCTTCATTGCAATAGACGGACATGAGCTCAGGGAACTGTTCTGAGAAGTCAGATGACTTCCCAGGCCAGGGTGGGGCCAGAGCCCAGAGAGCCACACCCACCCATGCTGTTCCCTCGGACAGCTGGACCTTCAGCCTTGGTGGGAGTTTGGGTGTCTGAGCAGCGTGCCCTGCTGGCCAGACCACATGCAGCATGTGTGCAGTGCCCTATCCTACACACAACTCTAGGCTGGCTTAACCCCACTTCTTGGTTCAAAATCCCAGCAGGCCCTGACACCAGTCTCCGAGTCCCAGCTCCCAACTCCCAAGAGGAGAATCTGATTGGGCAGCTTGGGCCAGTGCCTACCCTGGTGCAGTCAGTGGGTCAGGGCAGGGTGGGGGGCACCCAGAGTGGGTAGCTTGGCTAGGAGGTGGAGCATGCACAGCCCCAGCAGATACACAGATAGGCGTGGGCTGGGGAGGGAGGACGGGGTTTCGGGGGCTGGGGATGGGACACAGGGGGATGGCTGGGGGGTGGGGCCAGAAGAGCATGAGTGTGCTCCCAGCCAGGCTAAGGTGGCAGGCCTCCTGCAGGTGGGAGTGTGGAACAGCTGAAACTCAAAAGATAGCACACTGGGACAAGGGAGAGAGGTGGGTACCTGAGCAGAGGCTGAGGCCTGAGGGCCAGGCCCAGGCAGGCTGTGCTGAGTGGGGGAAGGAACTCCTGGGCCCACCCAGAGGAAGGCTGCGTGCAGATGTCCAGGGTCTCGGATGCTGTGCTAAAGCATCTGGATTTTGTGCTGGAGGCAGGGGGGAGCCCCAGGTCTCTGAGGGAGGCAATGAGCAGATGAAGGCCCCCCCAAGGCTGGCTAACAGCAGCAGGGCCCATGAAGCTCGTCCTAGGGTGGGAGGACCCTTGGGTTCCCTCTGTGTGACGCAGCACCCCCTCTACACCCCCAGAACGCCTTCGGCCTCCAGGTGCCTTTCTTCTTCTTTGCTGCCATCTGCTTGGTGAACCTGCTGTTCACTGGCTGCTGCGTGCCCGAGACCAAGGGCCGGTCACTGGAGCAGATCGAGTCCTTCTTCCGCACCGGGAGGAGGTCCTTCCTGCGCTAAGTCAAGGTCCCTGCCTAGGAGGGGCCAAACCACTGGGTGGCCAGGCCTCTGTGTTGTCCACAAACCTGCACCCCAAGTCCAGAAAGCAGCAGCAACCTGCCATCAGCCAGAGCACAGGAGGACCGGCCAGAAGCGCGACAACCCCCCAGAGTGCATGTCCTGGCTCTGGGCAGGCAACACCCATCCAGCCTGGGCCCCAACTCAGGCAGCCCACAGAGCTGCACACTCACTGGCCAAGAGCTGCTGATGGAGGAGGCAGCTGTGGGCCACAGGGGAGCACACTGCCCAGGGCCTGGAGACAGGGCCCTGTAGGGTGACATAGGGCCCATTTCCTTACTCCTGAGCAGAGGACACCCCCCACAGAGGGCTGTGATGAGGACACAGACACAGGGCTGGAGGTGGCCGAGTGGCTCCGCACAGGGACATCGTCACATCATCCTGATCACTCAGCCACCACTGAGCATCTTGGCTACAGGGAAGAAGACAGATCTGCACCTGGGAGGGCTTGTGGAGGCCACAGGGAACAGTGCGGACTCCCACAGGCTGGGGCACAGAACCCAACACAGAACTTCCGCCTGTACTCGCCAGTACAGTACCCTCAGGGGGGCTCTCGAGGGCTCGTGTCTGCAAACCATGTTCACTCTATTTGTAAAAATAAAGAAATCGGGCCTGCAGCCCTGGAGAGGAAGGAGCAGGCCTATTCTAGCTAGACCCAAATTCTCAGCCAAGGTCACCAGGTCCTGCTGCCCTAGGGGGGCCCCCTTTACAGCTACCCGCGACCTGTGCCCAGGGAAGCAGAGAGAAGGAAGGGGTGAGGCGGCCTGTGAGGCAGAGCCCAGCCAGGGGGTCAGCCCTGCCTGATGGACTCCAGCTCCTCATAGCTGTGTGACCACTGTCCTCGTCTGCGGTGCTGTGAGCAGGCTCAAGACAGGGCCAGCAGCATAGCAGGTCTGTGATAAAACGGCAGTTCCTCCCAGGGCCAGTGGCCCCTGCTCAGCTGGAATGGGGTCTGAACATCCCTACCACTTCCTGATGGCACAGGAGAAGGTACCAGGCAGAGAGGGCGAGTGAGCAGACTACCGCCAGCCTTTATTGCTCAAAGCACACGCTCAATCCCGAGAATGGGGACCAGAGGACTGAGTCCAGACCCACGGAGGTAGGAGTGGGCCCTGGCAGCCCGGCTGGTTCAGCCCCTTCCGCCACCTGGACAGATGTTCCTTGCAAGCCGGGACCCCCCAGTGGGAGACTGGGTCCCAGCTCAGGACTGCTTGACTATACTCACTGGGAAGCTGGGCGAGTGACCTGCCCACTCTGGCCTGTGATGGAGGGGCTGGAGGGCCCTTCCATCTGTGTCCAACTCTACAGCCCGCCCAACACCCAGCCCATTTCCTCAGTGTGGAGGTGCAACCTTCCTCGACACACAGCCAGCCCTCCTCCTGCAGTGAACAAAGCCCGTCAGCGAGGCCCGAGGCAGGGGCCGGAGGGCTGCGCAGAAGCGACCCCAAGTCCAACTTCCTAGATAAGAATGAGCCAAGAGGGGAGGGCAGGCCCTTGCTCCTCCTGGGAGGTAGACAGGTCTTATTCACAGCACACGCAAGAGAAGATACACGCACACGCACACGCACGCAAACACATGCACATACCCCGCCGGCCTGGAGCGGCACAGAGCCCACAGCCCTTTGAACCAAGCACTGGCCTGAGGAAGATGGCCCCAGAGGACCCCTGAAGGCACGTGTCCCATATGCTGGCTGCAGTGCAGCAACCTGCCACCTGGGGCTCGGCCTGGTTAGGCTCCCTGGAGGGCTGCTGCTGCCCAGGAGCCCACCAATGTGTCCCGAGGACAGTACCTGCCGCTCCCAGCCCCAAACGCTCACAAACCCCAGAGACAAAAGGTCCCTCTGGGAGGCAAAGACCTGGGCGCAGCCCTGGGGCAGGTTCCACGCAGCAAGACTGGCCCCTGCACTCTGGGAGCTCGGAGCAGGCCCAGCCTGGGGTCCTGGGAGGAGGAGGAGTGGGGGTTGGGTCCCAGACGGAGCATTTTCCACACCAGCCCACTTCTGCCCAGTGCTGCCCAGGCTCCACCAGGTCCCATGGGACAGGCCTAAACTGCTGAGTGCCAGCTGGCAGCGGCCAGTGCGCTGAGGAGGAAGGAGGTGGACAGGGTGGAAGGAAGGGATGGTGGCATGGAGGGAGGCTGGGGGAGGCGATGGTGCACGTCCCAGGCAGGGCTGCTTCCACACAGGCCTGGCTCCCTGGTGGCCTGGCACCCAGGGCAGTGGGGACAGCTCATGGTAAGGAAGGTGGCTCTAGCCTCTACCCAGCTCTCAAAAGGCAGGAAACTCCCCAAGGGCAGGGCAGGGCAGGGCAGGGCAGGGCAGAGGCTGGCAAGAATACCGGAGGTGGGTCAAGCTCATTCTTTACTAACCGGGCTTGGACTGCCACTGACACAGCAGGACCACACCAGAGAAGTGGATGGGCAACCCCACAGGGCAGGGGTAAGCCTGCCCTCCCCACTTCCTTAGCACCAGGGCCTGGGGAGGTGGAGGCCAGGCCCATGGGAAATGTCCTGGAATGGCTTGTCCAAGGTTCCAGGGAACTGGGGGAGGGGGCAGTACCCACCCGCTGTCCGGTTGCTGTCAAGGCTGCTGTTCTGGATACTCGAGGAACGTCTTAGGAGAGCTGTGGGCTCTCACAGAGAAGAGAGTGACAGGGAGGGCCCTGGGCAGTGGTGGGAAGCCACGGGCAGCATGACACTGCTCTGCCCTGATGACAGGTGGACAAAGGCAGGCCCTGGTGGCTCAGCCTACAGGACACTCTCCTGCCTGGAGAGCAAAGAGGAGGCTCAGTCGGGCTGATGCCCAGCCCAGGTGACGTGCCTCCCTCTTGCAGACAGGACCAACATCTCCAGGGGAAGCTCCTCCCAGGCCTTCAGCTGGTCCCCAGTGCATCTGCCAGCTGTGCAGGTCTGGAAATCCTCCCAGCAGCCCATTTCCCACCGAGCCAGGCTGGCTGGGAGGGACAGGGCCAGGTGGGCAGTCTGGGCAGAGCTACTGCAGGCTCTGCTCTGCCTCGAGTCCTGTGGCCTGGGTCACCTGCAAGGCTCACACTGCCTGCCACCATGCCACCATGCCGACCTCCTTGCTGCTGGCCAAGGCCAAGGCCCTCAGCCCCTCACCCCAGCCCCTGAGCACCTGGCTCAGACCTAGGAGACACCCATCTGGAGAGGGGCAGACAGGAGGACTCCAGGGACAAGGACAGGGGCAGAGGGGCTGATGGGAGCCAGGCAAAGGCTCCTCTTCCAGGCTGTCCTTCAGGGTCAATGTTCCAGGCCTCATCCCTCTGGCACATGCTCACACAGAACCAGAGGGGCGAGCAGGGAGGGGAGGGTCACCCTGGGCCACATCACAGCTCCCCCTCCAGGGTGTCCGTGAGCTTCTCCTCATCCGCCTGCTGCTTCTGCTGCTGGATCCTGGCATAGGAGATTGCATCGCCCCTGGGGAGACAGTGAGTCAGTATCACACAGGGGACAGACCTCCAAGCACACAGCCCTCGCAGACACCACCCGATTCCTGGCCTGTGACCTGGGTGTGACCTGCAGGCAGAGCCTACTGGGCCTTCTTGTTTCCCCAGAGACCCTATTGCTAGGATGACAAAGACAAGTCTGCCTGGCATGCTGGGTTGAGAAGGATGCAGAGTCTCAGCCAGACTCTGCAAGAGAGGGCAGCAGTTGACTGCAGTGCCAGGTGTGGGCCCGGGGTGGGATGAGCTGTCAGAGCCATACATTTGCCTTTCCTGCTACAGGCTGTGACGAGGCACAACTGGACCCCCAGGAAGTTTCATGAACACGCCTGCTCTCATTCCCTAGAGCTCAACGCCCTGGAGACACTGACCAGAGTCACTGACAACCTCTGTGCCTCAGTTTCCACAAGTGAATAACAGGGACCACTCTCAGACCTTCCTCACTAAGAGACTCCGGGAGGCAGAAGTCAAGATCCCTCCCAGGGCCTGAGACCAGCAAACGCACTTTTTGCCCAGAGCAGAGAGTCCGTACAGCACTCCCGTGGCAAAGGCGATGGCGTTGCCCAGCAGCGTGGTCAGGGTCAGGCTGATGACGATGGGAACGACGGCCATCCTAGGGGAGAAGCAGAGGTCATGGGGGCACTCCCAGCCCGTGGCCACCACACCACTCCCAGGCTCGCCTGCTCCACGCCAGCCTCCTTCCCAGCCAGCCTGTCCAGGAAGGATCCCCAGAAATCAGCCGGGACCCAGGTTCACAGCCAGGCTTCAGAAACTCCTCAAACACCCCCGAAGCCGTCTGCAAGATTCTGTGCATTTTCTGGGGGGAGGACCCAAAGCTTCTGTTAGTTTTGAAAGTGTCTGTCATTCAAAAGGTGTTCAACAGCACTGAGGTGGTTCCACCCTCACTGCTCATAAGAACAGGCAGATCAGAAAACCTAGTGTCAGTTCAGTCCCTTGGAGCCGTGTGACTGTGGGCAAGCTCCTTAATGTCTGTCTACTGTGAAGTGAGCGTTGCCCCTCAGAGGTCTGGAGACAGAACGAGGTAGGGCACGTGACACTGCGCACACGATGCCTGCAACAGCACAGGCACCAAGTACCTGCTGGCTCTGACTAGCACAGCAGAGTCAGCCATATGTCAACAAGAGAGACGCCAAAGATGAACGTGCACATGCAGGAGCCTCGGGCACCCCTCGCAGGCCTCCTGCCGGGCGCAGTGAGCCGGCCCGGCCCAACTGCAGTTTGGCGCCACCTGGTGGCAGGCGTCCACTCTGGCTTAAGCATCCAGAGGTCTGACTCCGGGTCCTGGCCGGGATTTCCAGACCAGTGGCAGTGATTCAGGGTCAACGAGGTCAGGAAAATATCAGCGAGTGGAGGCCCAGCATGCTGTCCTGTCACTTCCCTGGACAAGGCTGCCCATGATCCCCACTGGCCTCGCCTGCCCACACACACCCTGTACACAAAGACGACAAGACTGAGCCTGTAGCCACCTGGCTGCCAGAGCGGAGGAGAATGGGGCTTGACCAACTGAACTCTCCCTGACTTTCCATTCTGGAGGGACATGTGATCGTGACGTTCTATTGTAGCTATAAACGTCTAAGTAATAAAAGAATAATAGAAATTACAAAGAAAACCAAAAAAAAAGACCACAAGGGAAAAATCTGTCGAAACAAAATTAAAGGAAAACAACAGGCTGCAAAAATAGTTGCAGGAAACATAACAAAGGATTAAGAGACTGCTAACATGGAAAACACATATAACTTGCTAAGTAAACAGTAAGATGCCAATAGGGAGTAAGTAAACTAGACGATTTTCAAAACAGAAAATGCAATTGATAAAAAACATGGAAAATTATTTCACCTCTTAGACACAGATACAGATGTGAAAATGGCACCCAGCTCAGGAGGATGGAGACGGGGGGGAAACTCAGATAACCTCTCTGGAAAGCAATTTAGTCCCGTATCAAAATCTTCTAAACAATCATAATCTCTGACCTAATAATTCCACACCTTGAAATATATCCTCAGGAAATCACTGTAAA
The DNA here is from genome assembly GCF_041296235.1 of Equus asinus. Lineage (NCBI taxonomy): Eukaryota > Metazoa > Chordata > Mammalia > Perissodactyla > Equidae > Equus > Equus asinus. The sequence goes on from NC_091799.1 coordinate 13,416,762, forward strand.
CACAGAAAAAGTTTTAGCACATAGCTGTTCATCACAGCTTGATTTATAGCAGTTTACAAATTAAGAAAAGCACGATATATCCTGTTAAATAAATATTCCTAACATTACAAATAATCTTAGGAAGTCTTTGTGGTGATACTGAAAATATATCATATTAAGTGAAAAACAGCAGGATACAAATTTACTTATAACGGTTATAACTAAGTGAGAAACAGGTTTTAAAAAACGCCTGAGGACAGACTGAAAGAACACATATCAAAATGTTAACAGGTAGTGGGGCTTTGGGTAACAATTTTCTATTTTCCAAATTATTTTTAATTAACATATATTACTGTTAGCATTTCAAAATACATTTTTAGGGGCCGGCCCGGTGGCACAGCGGTTAAGTGCGGAAGTTCCACTTCAGCGGCCCAGGGTTCGCTGGTTGAGATCCCGGGTGCGGAGATGGCACTGCTTGGCAAGCCATGCTGTGGTAGGCGTCCCACATATAAAGTAGAGGAAGATGGGCACGGATGTTAGCTCAGGGCCAGTCTTCCTCAGCAAAAAGAGGAGGATTGGCAGATGTTAGCTCAGGGCTAATCTTCCTCAAAAAAAAAAATACATTTTTAAAAAATGGAGGCCAAGGATACAAAGATGCAAGGTCTTTTGTGACCCTGTCCTCTGTGATTTGGACACAGTGGGAAACGGCTCAGGCACCAAACACGCATCTTGTGCTCTGATGGTTTCAAAACCATTGGGCCTCCGGAAGGGAAGACCTTAGAAATAAAAATTTCCGTATTTATTTCTAAAGATAATCTGGATAATAGTAACTATTGCTGCTGCTGCCAGAAGCTGTTGAGGGATTCCTATGCACCAGGCACTGTTCTAGAGGCTTCCTTGTATCAAACACATCCTGAATTAGTTCAATCTCATGACTCAGACGTGAAGCACTACACGTGAATTGTCAAAAATAGGAAAATAAGAGAAAAGCATATTCAGAAGGCAATATTTTCTGTTCTGAAACTTGCTTTTTTCCCTTTCAGGTCAGGACGTCCTGACATGACTGACCGCACTCTTGAAAGGCTGCACAGAAACACATCATACACATCTGGATCCACCAGAATCTGTTTAATGACTCCCAATTGATGGGCCAAAATCGCAGGCGGTCGTCATTGTTCTCTACACACGCAGTGCTCTAAGGCATCCACACCTCCCATCTGCATCCTGCAGGACCGCGCTGTGGGCTAAGCCCCCAGACGCAGAACTGCTGGGTCACATTTATAGCAGCTGTCACCAATGACTGCACAAAGGCTGCCCCAGTTTACACCTCGACCGAGAGCACACGAATGCACCTGTGTCCCCTCAAACTCGCCAACACCCTCGCCTGCCCTTCGGGTCACTGAGGAAGTGGCGTTTTGGGGAACCCTGACAGGGCCGTCGAGGGGAGACCCCCGGCCATCCCTGCCCTGCCCCAGCGGCCCCTCACCCGCAATAGAAGACAGCCTTCTGCCAGGAGCGCAGCCGGTCCACCTTCTCCGACACCGTGTTCGCGAACTCGACGAACTGGCAGCAGAAGGGCGCCTCACAGAGCAGCAGGATGAAGGCGTTCAGACTGGAGGGCAGGGGGAGAAGAGGGGCCGGCTGACAATCAGGGGCCCGGGGGCCTGGCGCCCGCACCACCAGAATGCCACCCTTCTTCCCCCACCTCTCCTCTCCAGGGCACCCATTTCTCCCTCTCAGAGCCTCTGCTGAACGTGTCACCACTCCCCGGCCATTCCCACACACCAGTCCCCTCGCTGAATGCCATCCTTCCCGTCTGTGAGCAGGCGCTGAGCTCCTGCACCCAGGCCTTTCAGCGAGCCAGCCTCAGCAGTCGCCTGTTCACGTTATCGCTATTACCAGTGACAGCGCTACCAGCACTGACAGAGCTGTCCCTATCAGCAGCTCAGTCAGTCCACAGTCGCCGACACAGCCCTGCCCTCGGGGAGCCCACACTGGGAGGAGGGACCTCAGCAAGCCCTTTAGTGCAGACCCCCAGGCTGGGGCTGGGGCCAGCGAAGCCCCGGGTGACTGAGGGTGTCTGCTCCAGTCTTGGGTCCTCTGTGGTGGGGTCACAGTCGCAGTTACCAGACACTGGGCCCTTACAGTGTGCCAGGCCCTTCCATCCGCCCCCAAGCCTGGGGGGAAGTGCCCTCATTACTCGTCTGACAGAAACAAAGGCTCAGAGCCCCCAAGAACCCACCGGAGCGCCAGAACAGGAACTCTCTGCACAACTAGCGTTGCCCTCAGCCCAAGCATCCCACACACTGCCAGCATCCAGTGACCCTCACAGGCCAGACCTCCCACATGACTCTCACTCCTGCTCAGCCAGCCCTTCCACATGCAAGCTGGCCAGTGTCCTGACGCAGCCCCCCTGAAGCCCAGGTCCAGAGCCTCTCCCCTGTGACCCCTGTCCCTGCTGCCTCTGGCCAGCACAGGTCTCTGTGCCCCACAGCAGGCCTCCAAGCCTCACTGCTGGCCTGAGTTCTCTGAAGGCAGGATGGCATCCTGTCCATCTCCACGCCCCTCCCAGACCAAAACCCCATGTGGACAGGGACGATGCTTGCCGCACAGCCACTTCGCACAGGCCTCAGGGGGTCAGATGCAGCCAGAGCTCACAGGCCAGCTTTCACCCTGCCTTCCCCTCCAGCACGATAGACCTGCCCTGACAGGTGGTTGCCATTCTAACCGCCTGATCCTGCACCAACTCTGACCTGCCCTGTGTGTGGGTGGCACCACCTGCCCATCTCCAAGCTGGATCCCCAGATTCCCAGCACCTGACTCCAGCCCCATCAGACACTGTCCCTCCAACTCGGTTCTCGGCCGGCCCTGACAGCCCCAGGAGCTCCCAGAGGTGAGGCCCATGGTAGTGGACTCAGTAGACACTCAGGAAACGTTTGTGACCTCGGCCCTACACCCAATAAAGGCCTGAGTGGGTGTTCCCCTGGCCCAGGCCCTAATGAGGATGAGGAAAACTGGACAGGGTAGGGTAGGAAGGAGGTGAAGATCTGCACAGAGGCCAGAGATCCATGCACCCCAAGCCCACCAGGCAGGACAGGCACGTGGCTACTCACATCATCCACACGCCGGCCGCGATGTTCAGAGGGTGGATGGTGATGCAGTTGAAGAGGCCGGAGATGGCACAAGCTTGAAAGCAAGAGACACAGAAGGAATTAGCAGGGAGGAAGGGAAGGCCACCAGGGGAGATGGCTTGTGAAATTACGAGAATCCCTTCCGACATCTAGCACTTGGCTCTTCTCACAGCACCCAGAAGCGGCCCCCCGCCATCTGAGAAAGTGAGGCCGACCTAACTGCTCCTGTCACAGGTGAGAAGGCAGACTCAGGTAAAGCAGTGGCCCCAGGCCACAACAAGGGTGCGGCTGGATCTCAGAGCTCGGTCCAGCTGCCAGGGCATCTCACTCTCTCTTCCGGGGCTTGGAGGAGCCTGCCCTCTGAAGCCCAGCTGTACCAATACCCACCTCGCAAGGTGGTTAGGATGAGAGAGACCATCTCCGAGGGGCTCAGGCCAGGACAGGCGTCACCATTCATAGGAGTCCTCTAGCCCTGCAACCGTGGCTTGAACTTGCGTTGGGAAGGGGCTGCCTCTCTTAGAACAGAAATCAGGACCAGGTAGACCTGGGTCACAATTCCAGCTCTGACTCCCACACCTGCCGAGTGACCTGGGGTATGTGCTCTTCACCTTTCTAGGCCTGTTTTCTCTCCTGCACACAGGCAAGTCCCACAGTCCAGTCCAGCCACCCGTGAAATGCCAAGAGGCGACAACGAGGAGAGATGCATCCTCTGCCACCCCTCAAAGTGGCTTCTCAAACACCCCAAATATGGAGCCTTGCCCATCACCCCCGCTGCTCCCCACGGGCAGGGTCTGCCATGCTCACCTCCCTCCTCGACCCACAGCCCACAGCCCGGCTGCACCAGGAACTCCGGAAGCCTGCCAGGCAGGTCCAGGGAGCTGGCTGCTGGCAGGAAGCAAGCCCAGGCCACAGCTGGGGCAGGGCAGGAAGCTGTGCCCTCGGAGGCAGCAATCAGCAACCAGTTCATTAAACTTGCAGCAGCTCCTCTGCACCTGATCCCTGACACAGGCCTGGACTCTTCTGCTGTTTTCCCGTGCAACCCTACGCAGACAGCAGCGATGGAGGAGGAAACCAGAGGAAGTGAGCCCACTGCAATGGGCCTGCCCTCGTGTGCCCCCCAGGGTCCCCTAAAACCACAGACATAGTCTCTGCCTACTAAAAAGGCAGCACTTGTCCTGGACATGCCACATACGCACTCAGGCAGCAAGGTCCCCCAGGGCCACAGACGTGAGTGCCCACGAGACGATCCTGCTTCTGCCTGTGAGCTGTGCCCTGTCTCACCCGACAGCGGCCTACACCTCCTGCTGCAGCCAGCATTTCCCCTCCAACTCCCACCTTACCCAACTGGCCTACCAACAGCCAACCTTGGGGCAGGACCAGGTTTCAACCCAGACAAACAGGCTCCAGCCAGGAGTCCCTCAATCAAGGGCTGGAGGATGTCCCCTCAGGGTCCCCAATGCTTGAGCTAAGTGAGGGAGGTGTCTTGTGCAATCCTCTCTCCTCCCAAGCTATTGCCTCCAGATGATCGTTAGGACCCAGAGTAAATGCCTCTTCGAGGACCCCCACAGCAGAGCAGGGTGACACTACCCCAAAGTGACCAGCCAGAAGCACCACCCTTATCTGAACTCCCAGTTCATCCCTACAACTCCTGCCTGCTTTGCATTCACTCTGTAATATACTATTTGGTATTCACATAATGATCACCTCCTCCCAAATCTGCAGGTGAAACTGACATTTCAGGGTGATGCCACAAGTTTCTCCTGAAGCTCCATCTGTAGCCCCAACCCCATGAACTCCTGGGCAGCCCAGGCACCCCACTTTGAGAGGTACAGAACTTGTTGGGATGCCAGAGGTAACCAGGGGGTCGGCAGGGCTGCTGACTATAAGATGGAGGGAAGGGGAGGGCCCACAGGCCACAATCAGGACCTTTCCTTTCTCCTCCACTGACCAATGTCACTCCCCATGGCACCCCACCTCACCCCCCCCCCCCGCCCCGAATCTGCCAGGGAAACAGCCAACCAAACTTGAGAGGATCATATCTAAGGTCTGGCCTCGAGCCACCAATCTCTCCACAAAGTCAGAAACACACTTCCTCTGAGCAGCAGTGACAGGGACTCAGGGCCTTCTTGTGACTGCGGGAGGGCCTGCCCCACGATCAGCTCTGGATAAGGGCATGTCCTGCCAGAACAGCACACCCCTAACCCTGCACTCCCGCCTGAACTTCCTTCCAGCCTCCACCCACCTGGGAGGACTGGGGGACTGGAAGAGGACCCTGAAAAGCCGATTCCGCTGGCAGATCTGATCAGGGTCTGCCATGCCCTGGCCTCAGCCCTCTCTGCCAGGCAGGCACTGCTCCAATCCCGAGATGCCCCCAGCAGACATGCCCTTTCTAAGACCTGTGGCTGTGCCCTCTCCCACTCCAGGAATTCGCAATGCTCAGGGCAGCAGGAAGAAGAGAGCAGACCATTCAAACAGACTTACGTTTGCCTTTCGGAGGCCTGCCCTACGATCACTACTTTACTTCTGCATCACATCTGCCTTCCCATTCATGTTCTTTTGGGGGCTTGTACTAAAAGCCTGGCTTCCCAGGAAGCTTGAGGTGGGGGGGGGGGTGTCAGGGATGGGGTTGAGAGGTAGGAGGAGAGATGAGAGGTGGCTGCGGCAGGACTGACAACAGAGGTAAGGCACGGGCCTCCAAGTGGACAGTGAGGACCCAGAGGAGAGGTCGCCGCCCTCAGCTCACGCCTGGCCCTCCCTCGGGGACCACCTGGCCCCTGGCCCACCTGACTCTCAGGAAATTTGACCAGACTGGCACCCGCCCCACTTGTAAACAACCTTCGCCCGAAGGTTAAGGCGGCTGCGGCCCCCACCCACGCCCAAGTCAACAGGCGAGCTGCCGCCCCAGGCTGAGCCGGCGCCTTACAAGCAGCATCTGAGCAATCGCGGAGAGCCCTGGAGGAGGTGCCGCCCCGTCCTTACTCCCAGAGGAGGCGCGGAGAGGCAGCGACCGGGCCGCGTCGAGTCCGGCGCTCCCCGCGAGCGTTCAGGTTCCCTTCTGGACTGTCCTTCTGGCAGGGCCGTCCCGAGGATCCCGTCCCGTGGGTCCATCCCCGTGGGTCCCCCTCCCGCGGGGTCATGCCTGTGGGAGTCCTTTCCCCGGGGTCCCCTTCCCGCGCGTCCCTTCCCGCGGAGGCCGCGGCAGGGGGGCGGGGCCGGGCGCGCATGCGCGGCGGGCGGCGGGGCCGGCCCCTCCCGGGGGCCGGGTACTCACAGACGGCCCCCAGCACCCCCGAAAGGCGACACAGCCAGCGGTACCACCACGTCATGCCCTCCTCCTGCGCCGCCTGCGCGGAGCCGACGGACGCCGCTGCCGCCCCGCCCGAGCCGCTCATGGTGCCGCCGCCAGCGCTGCCCTCCGCGCTCACAAAGGGCCCCTAGCCGGCCGCGTCGGCCCGGCGCGCTGCCTTGTGGGAGAAGCGGCTGCTGGTTAGCGTGGGGGCGGGGCTTGCGGGGCCCAGTGAGGTGGGCCCGAGCGTGCTTTGCTCATTAGCATAGGGGCGGGGCTCGCGGGGCCTCGACGAGGTGCGCCTGTAGGGCTGGCGCTCATTAGCATAGGGGGCGGGTCCTGGCCGCGCAGGCCTCCCAGGTGGTCAAATCCTTCCCCGGACAAGCATAGGGGCGGGGCTTCGCAGAGAATTAACAGGTGCGCCCGCATCAGGGGCCAATCGTGACTCCACACTCCCTCGCCTCTCCTTCTCCCCGGGGAGGAAGAAGACCGCTAGGGGTGGCGAGGGCGTGCTCAGGTCAGGAATGGGTCCGCAGCCCGACCGCGGCCAGGGAATCCCCACCGTGCCGTGGCGTGGGTTTTCAAGCCGGATTTGACAGGTTAGGTGAAGAAAATACCACTCAGACCGCACGTTCCGTTTATTGGTACCCGAGGGGCTGGGGGCTGCCTTTCCAGAGACTGCCCCCTTCCACCACCCAGTCTTTTGCCCATCGGAGGAGACCCTAAAAGAGATACTCAAGATTGGAGGGAATTCAAATTGGAAAGCACTCAGAGACAACCCTCCAGGGCTGGCCAAGCCCCCAACAGGTGCTTATAAATGTCGAGTTCTTCCTTTCCCTTCCCGGACGGGGAAGAGGCATCCCACTGCACCCACGGGTCAACTGAGGGATGTGCTTGGAGAGGAAGCTAGGGCAGGGTCCTGCCGCGCTCCTGGGCTCTAGATCGGAGGGTCCAGTACTGGCCCCGCAGGCTGGCCTGTGCCTCCAGGAAGCCCTGGCTAAACTCCATCTCAGCCCGGCTGCCCTCTGACTCCCAGTAGAGCGCCTGCTGCCCACGGAATGTCGTCGTCCTCAGGCTGTGGATGTCCCGGATCTGGGAGGAAAAGGGCAGTCCCGAAGGACCAGCCACATATGATAATTGGCTAGCATTCATGGAGCCCTTAATATACAAGGTATCGTGCACTGAGACTCACATTTAATCCCCACACAACAGCCCTATCAGGAAGATACTATTATTCTACCCAGGAAACTGAGGCTCAGAGGAGTTGTACCACTTTCCCAAGGACACACAGCCAGGGTGCTAGAGCTGGGATTTGAGCCCAGGTTCTGTCTGATTCCAGAGATCAGGCTGCCTCCTCCAGGGGAGCTGATACCTTGCAGAGGATAGTTCTTCTAGAACACAGGAAACCTGACGGGGAGGGGTTGGCCTGCTCTCCTGGTGAAGTTATATCTGGGTCTAACATCATGCTTTTGTCCTGGGTTAATGGGCGGTCTACATCAGAAAAGGTCTTTTCCATTTCACTCTTGTAGGGAGCTCAATAAACATTTGGTGGTGAATAAGTGGAGGAAACTCTTTTCTCCCATTCTTTCACTAGTGATTTTGAGGCTTTTGGTCTGAAGTAAACTCAGGGTCTCCTCTAGCCCATCACCTCCAGTCCCTGTCTCCCAGGACAGCTGTCCAAACTCATAGCAAAAGTCAGCCCATTCCTGTCCTCATCCTGGCAGCCTCACCAAGATGTAGCTGGCATCGGTTCCCTCGGTTCCGGTGGCCCTGTTGGTGACTAGGGCATGGATTGCGATCCGGGCCCGTGGAGCCACGTCGATGAAGACACGGCAGCCTCCCACATTCCTCCCATCTGGACTCATCAACGGGCTCACGATTTCACCCCAGGGTCCAAAGAGCTGCGTGTCACAATCTGCAGGGGAGAGCAGGTGGATGGACTGGGTGTGCACCACCCCAGGGACATAGGAGCCCCCCAGAAAGAGCACTAACGCCAGAGGCCAGGGCTGCTCACAGCTGGGGAGCAGCAAGGAGGGCAGTATGCTGCTGTGGTCGAGATCGGGGTTCCCAGGCAGAAGCCCCACTGAACCCCACCTCTACCGCTTCCTGGCTCTTGACCCCAGGTGAAGGCTTTAAATGCTCTGAGTTTCACTTCCCTCCTCTGTAAAGTGGAGGGACAAGTGTACATGCTGGGCAGGGCAACTTTTAGGAGGACTCAACGCTGAGCCTGGCACAAAGGCCACTGCCGTCATCAGGAGCCCCCTCGAGCACCTCCTGCCTGCGCCTCCTGGGCCTCCCCCGAGCCAGGTGCCCGCATGTGGGGAGGCTGGGAAGTGAGGAGCGATGAGAAGGTGGCCGGGCCCTCGCCCGCTGGGCGCCAGCTCTGGGGTACCAGCAGAGCTCCACGCTGAGGGGCAGGAGAGGGGCCTCAAATCTCTGCAGAGGAAGAAGCTCTCTAGTGTGCCCACTTTTCACCTGAGGCCTGGGGGGACCCAGAAACCTCTGGAACCAGCCCAGAAAGCCACCTCAGCCAGCTGGGGCTGTTGGGAGATGACAAGCCCCCTGATGCAACCTAAAGGGCTACTGAGGACACCGATGGGGCCGTGGGCAAAATAGGGGTCTCTGGGATGCCATCCTCTACATGATGTGTGCGTGTGCACACACGTGTGTGAAAGCATTCACGCACACACCCTGTTCTGTGGACCGTGAGCCAAGAGAACAGGGCTGGGGAGAGCGGCTCCCAGAAGGACCTTAAAGGATCTTGAAGGACCTGAGTGCCAGGGTGTGGGGCTGTGGTGGCCTGAAGGACAGGGTGAGGATATGGCTGGAGTCCCACGCCCGCCTATCTCACTGCGGGGCCTCAGAGAAGAGGGGACACAGCACATTCCTGGGCCTCATCCTGACTGCACGTGCAGACCCACAGTGGCCACCCTGGGGCAGGGATGCTGGGGGCATCCAAGAAGGCACTGCCACCTCATTCTCAGTAGGCTCCCAGGCTGCCTGCCCTCCGCCCCGTCGGGACCGGCCCCGGTGGCAGCAGCACCCGTCCGGCCGCTGTGCAGGGAGCAGGGGAGGCTCCGGCGCCTGGCCATACCTCTGTGGAAGGTTTCTGGGGCAGGCCGGCTGGAATACCGCAGTACCACGCCACCTCCCGGCCGCACGCGCCTCTGCCTCACCACGAGCGTGTTGGCTTTGGAGCTGAAGGTCATGCCGGACAGCTTCCTGCACATCTTCCTCCATGTGAGCCGCCCCCAGAGCAGCAGCATCTCCCCTGGGAAGGGCAGTGCCATGAGGGTCCCGTGCCCCTGGTCCAGGTGGGCAGCACGGTGGCTCCTGGGTAGACTGAACTGAGTCCCTGACTCAGTGGCCCCAACTCTCCCACTTACTGGCTGTGTGGGAGTGACTGGACACATGACTTAATCTCTCCTAGCCTGTTTCCTCATCTGTAGAATGGGGACATCACACCCCAGTCATGAGAGGACTGTGATGATTACAAGTGAGGGTGCCCTTGGAGCATCCTGCTTGGAATGGGGACACTGGAGGCACGCTCACTGGCACCCGGCAGGCCCCGTCACTGGCAGAAGCTGCTCATGGGGCCCCAGACATACCGGTGCTGCAGTTGAGGGAACTCTCGAGGACTTGGAGGGTCACCACCTCACCCAGGGGCCGCCCAATGGCCACTGCACAGTCCACCCGCCCTGGGCCTCGCATGTCAATGGTTCCTGTTGGCTCAAGGTGCTGCCGGCCACAGGCACCTGGAGAGGGAGCAGGGGTGCAGGTGAGCAGAGCTTCCAGCAGGGGCATTCCCAGCAGGACAGGGCCTGGGGCTTTCTGGGCTGTGGAAGGAGGCTGGGGTGGCTGAAGTCATCCCAGGCCCAGCCGGAAGCCTTCTGAGGCCAGAGGAGGGGCTGCCTGGGTCAGAGCATTGCCATCCAAGGCACAGAGCCGCTTCCAGGTGCTCCAGTGAGAGAGAGGCAGTGTGTACGGCAGTGCACAGCTCTGGGTCACACAGACCTGGGTTCTGACTCTGAGACCCTCAGGTTACTTTCCCGTGATGATAGTAAAAGTGAGCTTGTGCTTTGCCAGAGAGGAGGAGGACCAGCCCCAAGCCCGGCCTCCCAGGCTCCTCCCCTCAGCCCAGCTGCACACATCCGTCCTGGTGTCCCAAGTGCTCTGGACCCAGGTGCCACAGGACCACCCCCAGGAGATCCCCACAAGGAGCTGGTCCTAGCTTTCCCAGGTAGAGATGCCTTCGCCCACCCCTCCTGCAGCCAGCCAGCTGCTGAAACAGACAGGAGAAAGGAACATAACTGGACTCCACCGGGCTTTCCTGGGGCCTGGGTGGGAGCCAGGAACCTGGGGAGGAGAGGGGCGTCTGGCGCTGGGGCTGCTCTGGGGAAGCATCCGCAGTGGCAGGCGTGGTCTGGCCTGGAGCAGTGGCTTCCTCGTGGGGCACCGGGCTGGGCGTCCCCTGCCTTTCACAGGGCCCGGCCCAGCAGCCCCGCACCGTCGCTGGCTTGGGCAAGTGCTGGCAGAAGTCAGCTGGCACGGGCACCTGGGCCTGGGGTCCAAGGCAGGCGTCGTGCCGGCGCTGTATGCCATCCCCACAGGAGACGGAGCACTGCCAGGAGAGAGGGGAGGAGTCGGGCTGACCCCGCCAGAGAGTGACGAGGACAGCAGTGACCACAGGCCAGCTGTGGTCTGATAGAATCTTTGCACAACACGGGAGGTGGGCACGTGTCTCCATTCTACAGACAAGGAGACTGAGGCTCAGAGAGGTTACCTTGCACAAATCGCATAGGATGAGAAGCAGGGATTCGAGCCAGGTCTCTTCTAACTGTCACCCTCAAGGCCTCTCTACCTCTCCAAACCCTAGAGCAGGGACAGGCAGTCCTCGGCGTGGCCTCCTCCTTCCACACTCCACCAGTCACTGCGGCCTGGCGTCTGCCCTGCCCTCTTGCCCTCATCTCCGCCTGACCTGGACGCTTCCTCCTGACCGAGGCGGGTGATGGCTGTCTCCCGTTACATCATGAGCAAGCTCCTCTGGGGGGACCCAGCCCTTTTTACCTTTGTGTTTCCGGGGCCTTGCAAGGGGCTGGGCACAGGATGACATTTGCTACTCTGGGGGAACCTGAGTTATCCACCTTCTTCTCCCAGTGTGTCCAGACTTCAGGGCCTCCTAGGGCCCGGCTGCCCTCTAGGTCTCCAGACCTCCCGTTGTCTTTTGTCTCTAGGTGTCCCGACTGCCCCCTCCCCAACAGACCTGGCTCTCTCCCTCCTTTCAGGGGATCACAATGAATCAAAGCCCCCCAGGAGTCCCATGCACTCCCCAGCCCCAGCTGCAGCACTTACCTGCATCCAGGGGCTGACATGCCACCGGTAGGAGCAGTCGGCAGTGACACAGGGGATGCTGGCCTGTGGCTGCACCAGAGCTGCACAGGCTGCCCCATCCACCTCCACGTCCCGGCCTTGGTCCCACTGCACACAGGCCACGGAGCGTGTGGCGGTGCCAAGACCACAGCTAGCCGAGCATGGGCCCAGGGACATGACTTTCCACCTGCAGGAAGAGAAGCCCCCAAGAGAGGCTGGGCCTCCCCAAAGACAGCATGCCTCAGTGGGCTCCTCGCATGCTCGGCCCAGACAGGTTCCAGGGCCACCAAGATCTGCAAGTGCAGCCCCTAAACCCCTCCTGTCTAGTCACCGGGCTCACTGGCACGGAAAGCTCTGCAGGAAAGATGTCCCTTTTCCCTTAACAAGGTGCCCCTGCTTTGTCCCCGTTTATCACATAATACTCACTGACACCCACAGAGCTGCTTGCTGGTCCCAGTAACAGTGATGGGGAACGATACCGCAGGATAAAGGAAAATGAATCTCAACACGGGGCAATTGTGCCCATGTCACTTGTAATCATTCAACATGTGATGACGAGCCGGCACTGAACGCAGGCAACCTGCACTGGAGCCTGGGGTCCTAATCGCGACACTGTGCCGTCCTTTCAGCCTGCAATATCACCTCTCAATGAGTGCCTTCCACGAGCCAGGCGCTGTTCTGGACACTGGGAAACGGCAGTGAACCAGACCAAGGCCCGGCCTCTTGGAGCGTATGTGCTTCTCCACCTCGGCGCCACCGACGTTTGGGGCCGCATGGCTCTTTGTCGTGGGGGCCCTCTTTGCAGTGTAGGATGTTTGGAGCACCCCTGGACTCCACCCCCCTCCCCAGTGGAGACATTTAAAATGTCTCTAGACATTGCCACGTGTCCTCTGGGAGCAGGAAGGTAGGTGCAGAAGCCCTGAGTCAGGAGCATCCCTGGAATGTTCCAGAACATCAGAGGCCAGAGTGGCTTCAGCGATGTCCGAGGGGTAGCCAGAGCTCATGTGTGTGTGAAATGCCCATAAAAATCCCAGATCAACTCTAAATGTGATACAGAACAACAAATAGGGTGCATGGCCAAGGGACTTTAGCAGAAGCAAAGAAATCAAGAGCCACTTTGGTAAGGATGCGGAATGGATCATACAGCTACAATATTTAAAACAATTTGATATGGGGATGGGAATAAGTGGGGGGAAAACCAACAGGGCCTGATAGAAAGCCCCAACATAGATTCCAACAAACACAAGAATTGAGGATATGGCAAAGGAGCCATCCGGGGAAATTCCACAAATGCTGCTGTTTTGTAATTTTGAAAAACACAGTTTGCTCCCTACTCTGTAACAGACCCCAAATAAATCACGGATGAGGTAAGGGTTTTCATTTAAATGAAATCTTATTTGTAATCGTGTATTTCTTTAAAACCAAGGAGACAGATATGAAGGAAATATGGTAAGAGCTACCAAATCTGGTGTTGGCACGTGGTGTCTGTTACCTTCTTTTCTGTGTCATACAGAAACCATGAAACAACTATGAACAAGGCAGGTAAATATTTGCCCTTGCCCGTTGGACTCCAACCCCGTCTCTGACCACAGGGCTTGACCTAGTCTGTCCTGTGTTGGCTTTGGCGGTGCTGCAGCCCAGCTGGGACCACCCTGAGGCTCCACCCAAAAGCTGCCTCCCCTGCTATGAAGCCCCCGCCCCCATCAGAACCGACAGTGCTGCCTGTGTTTTGCTGGAACACCATCTCTGACATCTGGCGCACTGCCCAATAGTCCTGTTTTCTAAGGGCTGTCTCCTGTGCCACTGAGCTGTCCTTTGACCCCCACGGTGCCTGGCCTGGTGTCTGCACAAACTAGGGGCTCAGGCTGCCTCCTGGACATTTGGGGCTGCTGACCTGGGTGGGCAGGGCTCCGGGCTGCAGGCCTCCTGCTGCTCAGGGCGAGGCAGCCCCTGGCACTGGGCGTCTGGCAGGATCTCCTCATCCTTGTCCTCCCCCTGGGCCCGGGCACAATACGGGATCCTCCGCACAACCCCTCCCCCACAGCTCACGCTGCAGGCCGCCAGCTTGTACCGCCACCTGGGGAAAGCGGAGTCAGGGGAGCCCGGAGGAGCGGAGCGGGGCTTCCCCTCATTTCCCCAGACCTGGAAGGGCCTCGAGAGGTTCTCTCTCTGGGGCGCAGTGACCCTTATATCTCCCCCAAGAGGCTTGGTCCAGTGGGCAGAGAACATTCAGAAGAGACCATTTTACAGAAAGGGGAAACTCAGGGCAAACAGATGTGTCCAAAAGGCAGCCAAGGGGCCCTGCAAAGAGGTCTGTCTCTAATAGGAATCCCAGCCCCACCTCCACCGGGACCTGCCCCTCCCAGCACTCCCGATCTTCCCTCCCCGTGTCTGCCACATCGCACTAATCACCATTCATTAGACTATGTCTCCCCGTCTGCCTTATTTAGTGTCCATCTCCCCTCTGCCCCCAGCATCTGCTCCAGGAGGGCAGGGGTGCCTGTCGGTCTTGTTCCCTGCTGTCTCGTCCCCTAGTGCCAGAACAGTGCCTGGGCATAGTGGGTGCTCAGTAAAAAGCAAGTGATGGAAGAATGAGCCATCGACCATGTGTGTCCACAGCATCCCGGATTCTGTGTGACGCACTTCCCATGCTTTAAACCCACTACAGCGTTCCAGGGCGCCAGTATGACCTGCTCCTGCAGCTGAGGACACTGAGGGTCAGGAGCTTCCTGGGAGGTGACATGCCACCTACAAGGATGCATACCTAGGACCTCCTGTCCCCTTGGGAAGGGGCCCACCTGGCAGGGCAGGGCTCCGGGCTGCAGTCCTTGAAGGGGCTGGGCCGGGGCACTGGCCAGCACTTGGAATGAGGCAGGGGGACTAAGTGGCCACGGTCCGGCCTCACACAGCGAACAGCCAGCAGCACCTGCCCCCCTCCACAGGTCACTGGGCACGGTGCCAAGGCTCGGGTCTCCCACCTGCAGGAAGGAAAGGCCAGTGCTCCGTAGGAAGCCACATCCCAGGGTAAGACACCTTCCCCCGGGGGACCGAGACTGCTGCCCCTCTGCGCAGTCTCCCTCCCCCCGACTCACCGAGCCGGGCATGGGACAGCCTGGCACACCTCCTGCCGGCTCCCAGGCTTGCTTGCCAGGTCACAAAGCTCTTCCCGGACGGGTGTCCTGATGGCACTGTCCATGCACACAAAATGCAGCTCCCTCAGGCCTGCAGGGAGGAAGCAGGGACCCGGCGCCCCAAGAGGAGGGTTCAGCAAGGACCGCAAACACTCAGCTCTCTGGAGAGCTCCAGGAGATAAGGCCCATGTGGATCTGAGTCTTGACTCTGCCACTTACCAACTGTGTGACCTTGGACAAATGACTTAACCTCTCTGAGCCTTACGTTTTTCATCTAATGGTGCTTAACTTGCAGGGATATTTTTTTTTTTTAAGATTGGCACCTGAGCTAACAACTGTTGCCAATCTTTTTTTTTTTTTTTCCCTTTGTCTTCTTCCCAAAGCTCCCCAGTACATAGTTGTATATTCTAGTCGTGAGTGCCTCTGGTTGTGCTAGATACAAAGTACCTGCCACATGGTAGGTGCCCAACAAGTGGCAGCTGCTATTGCTTACTGAAGGGCATTGTAAGAACTGCTATATGAAAATCTCTTACCGTGTTTATCATAAAGATCTTGCTGGGGCCAGTTTCCCCGCCTCTCTCCTTTAGGAGTATCCTCGAAAGAAATCTCTGGTCTCAATTCTAAACATGCCTAAGTCTTACTGAGCAAGTGGTTAGGATTTTAGTTTAAGAACACTGTGTATCTTAAAATTAGTTTTGTTTCTCTTTGGCCACTAGGAAGCTTAGAGCTAAGTTTGGGGCCCATCTCCCACAGCTTTTCTAAACCCTGAGAAATTCACTCCTGGGCCCACTATTGCTGGGTTTTATGATCTCTTCCTATCTTTCAGCCAATCAATGAACACATATACGTGGCTGTCCGCACCTTGTTCCAATCTCCTTGTGTACTACGTCATGCTCTTGTGTCATTTGGGTTTTTGTAAGCCACCTCAAATGCTTTCTAGAACTGGGCAAAATGCTGGCAGGGAAGAGGCAGCTCACGAGCGCTGGCCTCAGGAGCATCGGGGGCCTCACCTCGACCACAGGAGACAGAGCAAGTTCCCGCCAGGGGCATCCACACGTGTGCAATGTGAGCCTCCAGCCTGGCACTGCCTGATGGGGATGCAGCCTCCTCTCCTGGAGCCTGAGGGTCCAGCTGCAGCGGGCAAGCAACAAGCTAGTGGGTCTGGGCTTCCCACCTCCAGGCCACTGAGCACCTGCCCTCCACCACCACCCAGCCCAGTCTCTTCAGGAGAGAGCAGAAGTGGTCACCAGCACCCCAAAGGCTGCCCCTCCCTGCTGCTCTTCTCCGGGGAGACTCACTTCCCAGCCCCCAGCAGAAGCCCCCACCACATGCCCCACCTTGGCCTCTGCATCAGCATGACTGGTCACTGTGGGACAGGGCTGGGAGCTGGGGCTCAGGAGCCGGATTTGCAGGCATGCTTGGCCCTGCAGTCCCCACCAGCCACGAGAGGACAGAGCTTCCCAGCACCTTTGTCTGAAAACAACGGCACGCAGCCTCAGAGGTCCCGATGCCAGGCAGGAGTGTGGCCGTGTTTCTCTGCGCAGCACAGAACTGGCAGCATTCTAACACGGCCTGGCTCGCCAGCAGGATGGGGCTTCCCAAGAGGCCCTGAGCTGTTTCTAAGTTTGTCCTCTGACCAGGAGGATCCCACAGAGAGCAGCCCTGCACAAGGACAGTCTTCTTGCTCTGGCCAGGAGGCCAAAGGGAACCAGTGCTCTTCATTCTCCTGGCCAGATAAGGACCCAATAGCCCGGCCTCCCTGGTGCCCAGGACACTCACATGGCCCCAGGTGGGAGGACAGGCCATGGCCACACAGGGCTTGAGGGTAGGTAGCTTCTCATCCGGGGAGCAGGGCCCAGCAGTCGCTGGCACCTCCAGGCCATCTGCCCCCGGCACGCATGTCATGTTCTGTGCAGCCCGTTCTGCTCCACAGGACGATGAGCACGCGTTGGACTCCTCCCACCTGAGGACGGCAAAGGACAGCCATCATGCCCTGCCTGTGCCATCGGGCTGTGGGTGCAGCTTAGCTCCTGGGGCAGGGAGGCAGCAGACCTGCTCCCCAATATCCAAGAGCCCAAAGAGGGTCCCCAAAAGAAGCAAAACCCAGGGGCCTTTCCCTGAAGCTCTGGGTGGAGTGCTGCCAGCACGCCCCGTGACACCCGGGGTGTAGTGACACAGCCCGACCCCTGTTCTCCAGAGGCAGAGGTGAGCCTTCAACCAGATAACGACATCATTCTGCACAACCTAGCAGGTGCTGAGAAACAGGTGCCAGGTGCAATCAGACCACCCAGGTCAGTGGTGGCAAATGGGTTTCATGCGTGTGTCAACCCTGAGAGGCAGTGACTGCCTGGAGTGAGGTGTTCAGAAGGATTCTGAGGCAGGATCAGGCAGCAGTGGGAAAGAGTGGTGATTCCCACCTCTGCCACGAACACAAGAGGGGAAAAGGAGCCTGGAGCCACACGCGGGCCACCAGGGACCTAGGCCAACCCCCTCCCCACTGGACAGATCACAAAACTGGGCCCAGAGAGGGAGGGGACTTTTCCTGGTCCCCCAGCCAGTGAGTGGCAAGTCAGAATGATAGGTGGCTTGTCAGCTCAGATGCTAAGGGGATGAGAGGCACCGTGGAAATAACATCAGTAATGATAAAGTGACATTATTGCTTTATATTCCTGGGTTCACATGGTCCTCAGCCTCTCCATGAACAGGGACCCCGAAGTTCAAAGAGGGAAATGGCCAGCCCAGGGTCTCTGGATAGTGACATTCATAATGCTGGGCCACTGCTGCCTGTCACTCAGGATGGTAGGGCAAAGCCAGAGGCCTTGGCAAGAAGGGACACTCAGCAGTGGCAGGGTTCAGTGCAGGGACAAGCTCTGCCAGGGAGACTCTGCCCGGATCTGGCCCGGGATGGGTCCCGCCCCGCCCCACCGCACCCTCCCTGTGCTCACCTGGGAGGGCAGGGCTGGGAGTTACAGGTTTCCACCAGCTCTGGCTGCAGGGCTAGCGCTCTGCACTGGGCCAGGGGCAATGTCCTCAGGAGGCTGCCCTGGGCCTCCACGCAGCGCACTGCCCGCTCCCGCAGACCTCCCCCACAGGAGGCGCTGCAGGGGCCAAAGTCTCCAGCTGCCCAGCTGAGGAGGAAAGGAACAGAGCATTGGGCCCCTGGCCTGGTGCCCTGGCTGGCCTGGGGGAACAGGGTGGAAAGCAGGCAGATCGTCCAGGCAACTGGATTTCCTGGGTTGGGCTAGGCCGGTGTCCCTTCAGGTACCTAGACACTGTGCAGGTACAGCCAGCCCAGCCCTCCAGCTCTCCAGGTGTCCCCAGGCTTCACGTGAGCTTGAGGACACCTGTACAAAAGTGCTGGTAAGTGGATGCCCCAGCCCTGAACCCAGCAAGGACGGCCTTGTCCCTAACGTTACCCTCCTGCCAACCACCCGGGCCAGGGGCTGGCGAGGCCCAGGTGCTTTCCGTCGCTGCCTCCCTGAGTCTCCCCACAAGCTCCTGGGCAGGGCAATCACATCCCCTTGGCAGTGACCCACTGAGCTCAGAGAGGGCAAGTCAGCCTGTGGATAAGGCACAGCAGGTATTGGTCACACCAGGCTGCCACTGTCACCCATGTCTGCCAGAGTCTCAGTGTCTTTACCTGCTAAATGGGGACACTGACAAAACCCACCTCACAGGGCAGTTTCCAGGAGTCAACGAGAGAATGCCCAGAAGCTGCCTCGCCCAGCCCATGCTATGTGGCCCCCATGAACTAGGGTGAGAGCCCGGCAGCTACTGTTGACCCCCCCTGGGAGCCATAGATGGCACTCACTACGGGGGGCAGGGCTTGGGGGCACAGGACTCCTGCCATGCCGCTGGCTGCCGGCTCCCTCCGCAGTGGGCAGGCTCCACCCACTCGTTCCTGGCCTGGTCCAGACAGCCGTAGGTCACCCAGCGCAGCCCTGGGAGGAAAGAGGGAGGCTAGACCACCTCCGTGCAGGAGGCAAGCCCTGCCTCGGGCGGGCCCTGCCTGGGACCTCACCTGCCCCACAGCTCACCGAGCAGGGCCCCCGCACGGCGGCCCATGCCCAGGCCTGCCGCTGCTTAGGCTGGAAGTAGGTGAAGGTGACGTCTGGGCGGGTGAGTTCGCCATACTCCTCGCCGTAGCGCCTGTAAACCTGTAGGACACAGACAGTGGGCTCCGGTCACTGTCACAGCCACCTCCCCCAGGAAGCCTTCAGCTTTTCATTCCTCCATTTCCAAATTCTTTCGCTCAGCAAGCAATCAGCGATACCGACCCCATGCTAGGTTCTGGGGACAGCACATCCAACGGGACACTCTCCCAGCCTCCAGGAGCTCACAGTGGGTGGGGTAGGGTGGGGTGGTAGTGGCAGATAAGTGCAGGGATGGCAATCTGCACAGGGCATTACGAGAGCAGAGAAGCACCCCTGAACTGACCAGGGGTGGGGCAGGTCAGGGAGGGGCTCCTGGAGGCAAGGGCAGAGGTGAGAGAAGGGGCGCTCCAGCAGAGGGAGCCCAGGCAAGGGCCTGGGAGCGAGACCAGCAAAGCCTGTGCTTCTGGAGCAAGAGATGAGGCGTGAGGGGTCAGCAGGAAGGGGCTGGATCAGAAGGGACTGGCGGCCTGGGCTGGACCCCGAGAGCACGGAAGTTAAGGAAGGGTGTTTGCAGGGCAGCCTGGGCCTGTTCGCCCTTCAGGAGGGTCACTGGGTCCTGTGCCCAAGGCCAGCCCCAGGAGGAGGCCCCTGAGGTCCCAGGGTAAGTGGCACCCAGCACCTGCCCCCATGACACCACATCTAGCTGCCCATTGCAGTCCTCTGCTAAAATGGGGATTCTCGAGTCCCCTCCCTACCAGGGCAGGTCCTGATTCAGTGGCTCTGAGAGGACCCAGGAATCTGTATTTTATACACACCACAAAGGATGCCGACAGAGCTGCTCAGCAGCCAGCATTTGGGAACAGTGCTCCCAGGAGTGGGGACGTGGGTGAACTGGGCCACATGGGGAGTCTGGGAAGAGGTGCACCGCTCACAGGGGGCTCGCTCTGGCCTGGCCTGGCCTTCTGGGGGAGCCCCTGCTGTCTCCCCCAGCTGCAGCGGCAGAGGGTGGGGCTGACGGACCACAATCAGGGGCTGCCGAGACTGGGGCCCCTCCCAAAGGTTCCCAAGGGTTGTTTCAACCGATACTAATTTCCATCCACCCCTCTAAGCGCCTCTATCAGCAAAGCACAGATGGGGACACAGGTCGACGGGCTCACAGCTCGGAGGACGCGCTCGACAATGGCTACCTGTGCTCCCGTTTACCTCCACCCCAAAGACACACTGAGAGCCAACATCCACTCAGGGCTTCCTCTCTGCCCGGGACTGCTGCCAATAATGCACAGCACACGCCTCAACTCCTGAAACCTGCCCAGAGCCCTAGGTGGAGGAGTGCCATCCCGTCCCCATCCTACAGACGCAGAGACTGAGGCACGGGAGGGGACGCACGCACAGCCATCAGTGGCATAGTCAGCATGAGAACATGGGCAATATAGCATCCTTGCAGGAGGAGGGCCACAACCGGCAGGGAACATTCAAGTTCCAGGTTTGGCCTCATGGTGTTCGTCCCTTTGTCCCCAAACTTTCCCACCATTAGGATGGGGTATCCCCAATCCTCTGGGGGCTTCCGAGATCCAAGCCAGCATGCACTCGGTTTTTGGAGCAGTGGCCACATTTCATGGCACATGTACGGGGCACCACACACTCTGCCAAGTGCTTAACGTACATTACTTGTAAAATAATGAATCTCCACAGTAACTTTATGATGTAGCTATACTTAGTCCCATTTTGCAGATGGGGAAACTGAGGCTCTGAAAGGTTAAGTCCCTTGCCCAGTTTCCACCAGAGCCAGGACTCGAACTCCAGTCCACCTGAGTGCCTAGCCCGGGCTCTGGATCCCGGCATCACCCTGCCTCCAGCTCCTGGACCACCACTGCCCTTGGAGGGACGCCTCCATGGTGGGTCTCCAATCTGGGGGTCAGCCCAACCAGCCTCCCCCACTGTCTCATACCCCACACCCTCCTTCTGCCAGGCCTGACATAGGCCCCATCCCAAATCCACTCTGCCGGGAGCCCCTCAGTAGGCCCCTGGGGCCCCAGGAGGAACCCAGAACTCCTCACATTACCAGCAAGGTCCTTCAAGGTCTGTCTTGGTCAGGGGGGTCTCCTTCCTTATCTCTCCTCATCACCCCTCCTGTGCACTGTTCCCTCAAGATGCGTCCCTCCCTGCTTGGCCTGGCAGCATTAGTTCATCTCAGACCCCAGCCCCATCGCCCCTTTCCTGGGGAAGCCCCCTGACCCCTGCCCAGGGTTCTCCCTCTCACCCACTCTCAGAACTCCAGGGACCCCTGTGGGCTCCACACACAGGTTCCTTAGCAACGCCCCCATGACTGCAGAGCGGATAAGTATCTGAACACGTGCACTGATGAACACCAGGAGGAGTCCCTGCTGGCTCCTCCAGGCCCTCCTGGTCACCTGGATCTCCATGTCTTCCTGGGTGGGTCCCCGGATGCGGATCTCCTCCCGGCGGGGCAGCCGGTCCTCAGTGAGGGTCACTTTGTACTCGACACGGCTGTCCTCCAGGAGGGAGGGGTAGGTGGTGCTGGGAGAGATGCTCGAATTCCCGGCCACGACGTAGCGCCCTCGGATCCTCACTGCTGTGAGGGGAGCAAGGCCCGTCAGCACGGCGGGGCGCCACCCCTCGCACCCTCAGAGGGCGGGTGCCACCCCCTTGTACAGAAGAGGTCTTGGTTTAAGGGACAGAGTGGAGGCGACAACTAGCTAGCGGGATGTAATCTCTACCACCACATCCACGACTCCCCTCCCCGGGGTCCCCAGGCCTCCCTGGGGAGCAGGTCCTCCTGCTGTCTCGGTCGGGCGGGCTCTGCAGCGAGCAAGGCGCACCCTCCAAGATGCACACAGACATCTGACTATAGAAGCCTTCCCCATGGGGGTGGCTCAGCACCTCCTCCTGGAACCTGGTGAGTGCTGTGGACCTGCTGCCCTCACCAAGAGCACTCACACCAGCACTACAGGCAGCTTCGGGGGCTCGCAGACCCCAGGGAAGCCCCCCACGTCAGACTCAAAGGTCAGGTGTGGATGCCCCCTGGAAATAAAGACCCACTGTGGCACTGTAGTAAAGAAGTTGGCCTTGCCCAAAGACAGGCCTGGGCTTTGCCCTCGGCTTCAGGCTTCCAGGAGGGAACCTGTGTCACAGCTGATGGGAGTGTCTTTGTTTAGGGTGGGGGCTGGCCACACTGGGAATTTAGGGTGTGATTTAGGGTGTGGGCTTTGGGTCATGGGGCATCAGTCAACCTGAGACTGAGGGCATCCACGTGAGCGATCAATCCGCCCATCCATCCATCACGCCTACGTATCGAAGCCCCAGCAAAAACCAGACCCTGGACCCACATGAGCTCCCTGATTGGCAACGCTCCCTTCGTATTGCCACATTTCGGTGCTGGACGCAGGACCCTCCCCAACTCTGCCCTAGGCATCTCTTCTCGGGCTGGTTTGATCCTGCTTCCTTCCCCTGTAATGAGCTGTGACGGGGAGAGGAACAGCTCTCAGAGTTCCCAGGCCTCCTCGTGAATCACCGTTTAACCAACGGTGGTTGTGGAAACTCCAGAACTCGCAGCTGGTGTCAGAGGTGGGGGCATCTTGGGGGCTGTGTCCTCAACCTTCGTGGCTTGGCTACCTCCAGGTGGGTGTCCTCTGGCCAACTCACCCAAGTGCGTGAAGAGAGGCCTCTGATTGGCGACGTATATACTGGTCAGGTTGGGGGTAACTGTCAGGAAGGTGACGTACTCTAGAGGAAGCAGAGGAGGGGGGCGGTCTCAGGTCACCTGCATCCCAGTCAGAGGGAGCAGATTTCAGCTGTACAGAAAACAGGGCCTCAACACCTAAAGCCCACAGTGCAATGGGGCTGCCTCAGGCAGCAGTGACTCCACTGTCACAGGGGGCAATCAATGCCAGGCTGGAGGGTCATCTTGAGGGCGCCACGCTAGCCAGGGGAAGGGACCAGACCCAAGGTTCTCAGCACAGCGTGGGGCCCACCAGAGGGAGGTGGGACTCAACTCCTCGACTGACCCGCTAAGCACCAACGTTGCAAATTACTTGACCTCTTTCATAATTAGATCAAAGTGAAAGATTTTCCCAGTACAACCTCCCTCCTGAGGATTCCTGAAGCAGAAGAGGAGAGACCAGAACACTTTGCATCACAGCTACAGTGAGCAACTGTGAGCGCTGCCCCACCATCCAAGGTAGCCTCGGCACCAGAATCTGAGCCTGTGTGGAGAGGCTGCAAAGTGGAGGATGGAGGCTGAGGCCCACTCCGAGGGCCCGGGGCCAAGCGAGCACAAGGCCTTGCTGGCCTGGGCAGCCCACAGCATGGCTCTGGGCTGCCGAGTGCCTTGAAGGCTGAGGGAGCCTGGCCCTCCACCCCAAGGGAGGCCCCTACCTCTGGCTCTCCCGGCCGTGAAGGAGCCACTCTGTCGGCTGCACGTGCTGTTGTCCCCTCCACACACCTGGCACACGTCTCGCACCTGCTGGGAGTCCATCCTGCCATCACAGCCGAACGTCTGTGCAAAGGGGAATGGCAAGTGAGACCCGTGCAGGTGTCACTGGAGGGTGCTGGCCCACTGACACCCACACCTCTGAGGCTCTGAGAGTCACAGAGCAGACCCGGTGCATTTCTGCAGCATCTGACGTCTACGCCGGAAACAAGCTTCAATGACTTGCCCAAGGTCACAGCACAGCTCTTCCCTCCCAGCTGACTTCAAGGTCGGCCCTGTGTCCTGGCATCACCCCGGGCAGACTCTGCTGCAGCTTCATGGGTGCCAGCACCCAAAGACCCCCCAGGAGGCCCCTTTGCATCTTGGCTTCTGATGGGACAGGCCTCAGGGCCACAGTGGATGGGAGGGCACCTCCACTGCCCACACACACCTACCCTGCAGTGGCCCGACACACACAGGCTCAGGGTCCCGTCCTCCTGCCAGCCGCTTGGCACACATCGGGTCCCATCCAGGAAACTGTCCCCACGCCTCACAATGAAGCTCTCGCCAACAGCCCGGCACATGTGTCTGCACAGAGCATCCCCTGGGAAGGCAGAGGGACAAGGGAGCCTGATGCAAGGGTGGCAGGATGTACGGAGGGCGGTGACCCTGTGGATGTGATCCAAGTGGCCCCTCACCCCACCAGTGCCATCTAGCTTCACTGTCTGCATTTGGGGCCAGAGTTTCTATTGCCACCTGTCCTGCCTCCTGAGTGGTCATCATGTCTTGATCTAATAAATGCCACTGAACTATGACCAAGGAGCACACTCGGTGCTTCCCCTGCATCATCGCACTGAATCCTCCCAACAACCTGAGCAGAGACACTGCTCTTATCTCCCTTTCACAGACGGGAAAACCAAGACTCAGACCTGCTACGTGTGGCTAAGCCAGGAAGTGATCCCTTGTCTGCCTGACGCAGAGCCCACACCTGAGCCCTGCTCCCCACAGCGTCGGAGAGGCAGTGAGCCGGCCCCCGTCAACTCTTCCCACCCGAGGTCTCCAGGGCCTGGCTGCCCTCCACACTCCAGGCCCCACCTTGGCTGTACCGTGCAGCGGCGTCCCAGCGGTAGAAGGACGTGCCGCCCGGGGAGAGGGACAGCGGCTTCCCGTTGGTCTCAGCGCACTGCTCTGACATGAACTCCAGCTGGGTCTTCTCGCAGGCCTGGCCAGGAGGGGGCAGAGGACAGGCACGGGAGGACCCTGGAGTGGGGGCCTGGGGCAGGAGACCCCGGGACGGGGGCCCGGGTTGAGGGGCCCTTGTGACTAGGAAACAGCCAGGCACCCTGCAGTGTGAGCGTTAAGACGTGGGCTTGAGCCCAGCTCCTGACCACATCTTAGTCCCCTGTTCTGTGAAGTGGGGGTGTCAGGAGCCTCTCTCTGCTGGTGGGAGAATTCTAGGAGAACTTGTAAGGAAGTGGGCAGGGCTGACCACCCAGCAATGAAGAGGAAAACAGGGCAAAGAGCACTGCTCGTGGAGCCAGAGGCCCGGACTTCAGCCAACAAGACAGATGACGTGTATTCCCTGGGCATGTGCCTCCAGGGGTGGGTCGTGAGAAAGGTCGTAGCAGCCAAGAGTCTCTTTGCACTGCAGTCCGAGAGGAAAGGATTGGAGCGGACCCGCTAAGCACGGACAGGGACCGCGGCTGCCTCCATGCAGGCCTGCCCCCCACCCTGCGCCCTGTGAGCCCGGGTCCCCCAGAGGAGGACTCTCGGGGGGTCTGCCCGGAGAAGGCGGGGAGGGAAGGTCTCAGCACATGCAGGTTTTAACTCAACGTCAAAGGAATCAGTCTGCCGTTTCCACTATGACGGCCATGGTCAAAAACACGGACAATAAGTGTGAGAGATGATGCGGAGGAGCTGGGACCCTCACCCACCGCTGGTGGGAGTGCGAGAGGGTTCAGCTGCTGTGGGAAATGGTCTGGAGGTTCCTCAAAGAGTTAAATACAGAATTACCATGTGGTCCGGCAGGTCCACTTCTAGGTATACACCCAAGAGAACGGAAGCAGCACCCAAACAAGTCCACGTACACACGGGCTCATAGCAGCTCTGGTCACAAGAACCAAAAGGCAGAAACCACCCAAATGTCTGCCAGTGGACGACAGTTGAACAACATGTGGTCCATCCATACGAGGGAACGTCACTCAGCCATAAGAAGGAATGAAGCACTGACACATGCTACAACGCGTCTGTGCTGAGCCTCAAAAACACGATGCTGAGTGAAAGAAGCCAGATGCAAAAGGCCACATATTGCATGATTCCACTTATCTGAAATGCCCAGAATAGGCAAATCCATCGAGACAGAAAGTACACTTGTGGTTGCCCAAGGCTGAGGGGCGGGGGAGTGGGAGCAATGCTTAATGGCTCCGGGGTTTTCCTTTGGGGTGATGGAAATGTTTTGGAACTAGACAGAGGTGGTGGTTACACAATATTGTGAATATCCTAAATGCCACTGAATCGCACACTTTAAAATGGCTGATTTTATGCTATGTGAATTTCACCTGAATTTATAACTAAAAGCCCCGCTCATGGTTTGCAGGAGAGGACCTTATGCTGGGGAAGGAGGGAGGGAGGGGGTTCTCATGCAGAGATGTGCAGCCTGGCTTCCCCACTCAGGCACCCCGGGTGGGGGGCAGTGTCACACAGCGGGGGAAGTGGAACACTTCAGGGTCACTGCTGTCAGCAGGAGGGCCACCCTGGCGCACGCACTGTGGTCCCAGCGCAGGTGTCAGGGCACCCTCGTCACCCTCACAAGTGCCCTGGTGTGAGGCACAGTCGCAGCTGCCTGGTTCTTCAGCTCCCCCAGGGCCGCCGACCTGCCCCTCTCGCCCTGCCCCTGCCCGAGAAGCAGGCCTACCTGAGTGTTGCACATCTCCGCCTGGAGGTCAGCACCGACGCAGGCACGCCCACCAAAGGCAGGTCTGAAAAGCCCACGAGACACAAGGGGTGGGAGATGACCCACTGCCCCCCAACCAGGGAATGTGGGGCCAGCCACCCTCCCTGATGGGGAGAATGGGGCTTGCTCCGTGCCGTACCTGGGGTTGTTACACTGTCGCCTCCTGGTGACTACACCTCCTCCACAGGAGCGGGAGCAAGGGCTAGGGAGACCCCAGCCAGACCAGTGCCCGTGCACGGCCCCCACAGGACTCAGCTCCGCCAGCGAGCGGCAGTGACCCTTGGAGCACCACTGCGAGGAAAGGACAGCAAAACTCCTACAATCATAGGACCGCACACCCACGGGTACCTCACAGCCACAGGCACCCAATACCCAGGGGTAACCCACACCCAGGGGCACCCCACACCCACGAGCACCCCACACTCACGAGGACCCACACTCACGGGCACACCACACCCATGCGCACCTCACACCCCAGGCACCCCACACCCACACGCACCCCAAAACCACCGGCACCCCACAGCCACAGGCACCCTGCACCCATGGGCACCCCCCCACACACACAGGCACCCCCCACATACAGGGCACCTCTCACACACACAGGCACCCCACACACACAGGATACCCCACACCCACAGGCACCCCAACCCACAGGGCATCCCCCACACACATAGGTATCCTATACCCACAGGGCATCCCCTACAACCACAGGCACCTCATACCTACAGGCACTGCATACACACAGGGCACCCCACACCCACAGGCACCCCACACACACACAGGCACTCCACACACACAGGCACCCCACACACACACAGGCACTCCACACACACAGGCACCCCACATCCACAGGCACCCCACACACACAGGGCACCCCACACCCGCAGGCACCCCACACCCACAGGCACCCCCCCACACACAGGGTACCCACACACACACAAGCACCCCACAACACCCAGGGTACCCATACCCATAGGCACCCCACACACTCAGGGTAACCACACACACACAAGCACCCCACACACCCAGGGTACCCACACCCACAGGTACCCCACACACACAGGGCACCCCACACACCCAGGGTACCCACATCCATAGGCACCCCCCACACACACAAGCACCCCACACACCCAGGGTACCCACACCCATAGGCACCCCCCACACACAGGGTACCCACACACACACAAGCACCCCACACACCCAGGGTACCCACACCCACAGGCACCCCACACACACAGGGCACCTGCACACACATATGAATGCATGCATGCGCCCCCCCATCCTGCTCGGGAAACCAGTGCTAAACAGAAGAGGGCAGACCACCAGCCTGTAGGACAGAGGAAGGGTCTGGCCACGCCTGGCAGAGGGGCAGGGAGGGGCGCTGAGGGCTGGAGGGAGCCGGGAAGACACGCGACTGTGCAGGCAAAGAGAAGGAGTGGGTCAGGGAGCTGGGCCACTCTGTCACTCAAAACCTCTGCCTTGGGGCTGGCTCCATGGCTGAGTGGTTAAGTTTGCGCGCTCCGCTGCGCAGCCCAGGGTTCGGATCCTGGGCGCGGACATGGCACCACTCGTCAGGCCATGTTGAGGCGGCGTCCCACATCCCACAACTAGAAGGATGTGCAACTAAGATATACAACTGTGTACTGGGGGGGGGGTTTGGGGAGATAAAGCAGAAAAAAAAAATTTTGCAACAGTTGTTAGCCCAGGTGCCAAACTTTAAAAAAAAAAAAAAAACAAACCTCTGCCTTCTCTGTGAGGCCGGTGACAACACAGTCCCTGTCTCTAGGCCTGGGGAGGAGGAAGTGAGACCCAGCACCCCGCCTGGGAGCAGGTGTTCGGCGAACGCTGCTCTCTCTAGAACAGCGTGGAGGCCAGGACTGGGCTCCGGATCCCCACCTGCCTCGGCAGAGTCCTGAGCAAGCCCCTGGATGGTTACTGTTATCCTGTGAACCTGGAAGAACTGCCCTGTCTCCGGGGCCTGTGAAGGGGCGGGGCGAGCCACTGGGTGCAGGTGAGGCCTCCTGATCAGGTGACCAAGGACAGCTCCAGGCCCTCTGCCCTGGCTGACTGATGTTTTCCTGCCTCCCGCCCCAGGAATGAAGGCTGCAGGCTGCAGGTGCCCCTACGAGCACGTGCGAGTGCACACACACACACATGCACACGCACACACACACACAAGCCCCTTCTCTGACCTTGTCCACGCCACACTCTGTCCCATCCAGGAGAGGAATGAGGAGGCGGCTGCAGCTGCTTTGGTCCAGGGGGTCTGTGTGGCAGGAGAGAGCCTGGCACATGTCCTAAGAAGGGAGATTGGCCGCCAACTTAGGGGCCACTAGGGCCTGTCGGGTCAGTGTCCAGCCTGAATTGTCCCTCCCAGACCACAGGACACACTGGCACAGCCACTATGCTGCTCTGTGGGCACTGGTGGCCAGGGAGGGTGGGCATGGCCAACTTCTCTATCGGGAACTGGGACAGTCACCAAGGCCCACAATCCTTTTAGGGACCCACAAAAATGTTTTAATTTCCTTTAAAATCAGAAGAAAAAACTATACTTTTAGGTCAAAAAAAGTTGTAATATGTAATATTATTTGTATTCATAACAATGCACACAAAACTGTTCATATTTTATAAAAATACTAAGACACAATTCTGAATATTTTGTGTGGTGGAAGGGGCCCATCAAAGTCCTGTGCAGCCCTGAGAGGAAGTCCATCTTTGGGGTGCCTGCTCCCCTCACCGCCCCCCCTCCCCTGCCAGCTCATACCTCCGCTGTGGGTTCAGCTTGGAGGTCACTGCATTGGGTTGGAAGCCCTTGGTAATTGCCTTTTAGGATCAATGTCCACAGGCTCCTGGGCCATGCCAGGGTTGGCTCTACAAAATTTGTGGGGCCCAGTCAAAATGAAAATGTGGGATCCATTCACATTTGTTCAAAAATTGAGAATTTTGAGAGGTGACTGAGAGTGGGTGCTCCCAGCGCACAGTGGGCCATGATCTGGGCAGGGGAATCAGTGGGCCTGGCAGAGGGAGCCCCAGGTACAGAGATGGGGTACAGCGATGTGCCATGTGCCCCACTGAGGGCAGACTCACGAGGTGCTCCCTGGTGAAGGTGCAGGCGACCGCTGTGGGGCCGAAGGTGACGCGGCACTGTTCGTCAGCGCCGTAGTAGAGGCCGGGGTGCCCCTCGGGAGGGTGCCCCGAGGACCGGGGCTGCAGCCCCGGTGGGTCCCACACGCAGCGCGCCCGTCCTGCGCTGCGACAAGGCCCCGGCTCAGGCCCCGGGGGAACACCGGGTGGGGGCGGAATGAAAGAGTGGGCGCAGGAGTTGAGCACGTTTGGAGGGGTGGGCTCGCATGGGCGGGGATGGGCGTTCTCAGCCGTTGCCCCAGACCAAGAGCCGACTCTGGGCTAACATGTGTCAAGCCCCGCCGGCGCGGAGTGGAGGTGGTGACTGAGCAGGTGGAGGGGTGATGGGGGGGGGGGTGCAGACGGAGGAGGGGCTCCGGAGGGATGGGATGGAGGGGTGGGTCGGAGGACGGGAAGTAGGGGTGCGCGGGAGGTGGCGATGGGGACTTAGGGAGGGGCGGGCGGGGTGGAGACGGGCAGCGGGTGGGGCTGAGGGATGCGGCTACCTGAGCAGATGCAGCAGCTGCCTGCGACTGCAGGCGGACCACGCGAGGCCCCCGCGGGCGGGTGCGGCGCCGTCGGCCGCCATCACGTGGCCGCTGGGCCCGCAGTCGCTGCCGGGCGCGCCGTCGTGCTCCAGGCCGAAGCTGCGCGGAGGGGCAGGGGCGGCGCTGAGCGCGGCGGCCGGGGTCCCCGCTCTGGGCCTGGCCGCCCTCGGGCCCCAGCGCATGGCGACCTTTCGGACCGGATCGCGCCCTGGCCCCGCCACCAGCTAACCCGCTGGGTGGAGAGAGTCGAATGGCCGCCCTGCCTCAGTTTCCCACCCGAGGGAACGTTGGGCAGGCCAGGTGGCTCCCGCCGCTTTTGGCTAATAAATATCAAGACTTTACAAATGTGCCGGCCAAGCTAATCCATGGTGTTATGGGGAGGATGGGGCTCGAGGGCCCTTTGGGGGGTCGCCGACCATCACTTTCTTGGTCTGGGGCCTGGCTCAATGTTTGAAGTCATCGACTGCATGTACAGGATGGTTAAATAAAAAGTCCGAGAAAATGTGCGGACCTTTGGCCATCGTTTTCAATGCCTTGTTTTTTTCTCTCCAAACAAAACAGAGGAATTGTGATGGGGGTGGCGCAGAGATCAAGTGGAGGCCCAGAGCTGGAGGAAAAGTGGAGCTGGAGTGGGCAGATGTGGGGTAAGGAGCTCCAGCCTTGTCGGCGGAGCCTGGCCCCCCGCGGAGACAGGGGGCGGCGGTGAATTCCACCGCAGCGCTCAGAGCAAGGGGAAGGAGTGGGGGCTGCGGGCCAGGAAGACAGTCTCAGTTCTTACTTTAGGAGTCGCTGTACTATTTTAATTTTACAGCAGGTGGGTGTTACTTTCATAACTAAAAGAAACTCACCACTTTAGGTAAATGGTAATAGGAGCAAAGATTTGCCTACAGAATGTGTAACATTCATAACAGGAAAACTTTGGAAATAACCTAAATATCCAACAATAAGGGATTAATTAAATACATTATAGTGCATACAAAAAGTACATATATTGCAAAAGACCTGAGAGAAACGCTTGGGATATATTGTTACATAAAAAAGCAGGTAACAAACTAAAATACTGTATAATCCCAATTTTGCAAGTAAAAAATTTGTGTGTGTGTCAAGAAAAGACTAAAATTAAATACAAAATGTGAACAGATGTTGTCTCTAAGTGGTGGGCTTGGGAGAATTTTTACAGCCTGCTTTTTCTTTACCTGAATTTCCTGCAAAACTTATTTTCTAATTGCTGAGTTTGTTTTGCTTGTTTTTGGGGGGTAAAAAAGTTCTTTTTAATTATTTGGTTATCAAGAAGTATCAGATTTCCTAGCCCTTGCCCCCCACCCTCCCTAGTGCATTGGGGTCACGGACACAGGTTCCTTCCAGACTCTCCCAGGGTCCACTGCCAGCTGTGACCTTCCCTCCTGGGGACCAAGGTCAGCTCCTTGGCCTGAGCTAGGGAACAGCTAGGGAGGCCACATACCTGTGCCCAATCTCATGGGCGATGGTGACCCCCAGGTCGAAGCCGGTATCCTCAGTGATGAGGCAGCTCCAAGAGGAGGAGCAGGCACCCCCCAGCTGGGTGACCCCCCGCACCTGCCGGTTGCCATCAGGCAACTCCAGGTCAAACCTCGGGAAGAGAGAACAGACACCCTGGCGGTGCTGAGGGGCCTACCCGCTGCCATGACACCTTGCAGAGAGCAGGAGCAGTTCCCAGGCAGCCTGGCACACCCTCAGGGAGCTTGGCTACCTGGTGATGTAGAGAACCAGGTCGGCATGCCTGGGATCCGTGTCGTCCTGGGGGTTGACCGTCCTGCTCCACTCACAGACGCTCCGCAGTGACGAGGTGATGTTGGCTGTGATATCTGGAGCATCCTGGAGGGAGGGGGCAGTAATAGACCTGGTGTTTATGGGATCCACACCAAGCGGGGGTCTGACTACTGCTGGCATCTCAGACAGTCCTCCTAACAATCCTACTACTGTCCCATATTCCGGATGAGGAGACTGAGGCTCAGCAGTGCTGAGTGCCGGGGCAGAGCAGGGATCTGGGTTGGGGTCTGGCTGGCTGGAAGCCCCGCCATCACCCCCGCTGCTCTGTGGTCATCCGCAAGAAGAGGTTAAAGAGTACAGGAATGGGCTCTCCAGTACTCTGGGCTTCCAGCTCGGCGCCTACCTCGGGCCGCGTCAGGATGACCATCTTCACCAGGTGCACTCGGAACTCAGCGCCCAGGGATGGGTCCCTCAGCAGTTCTGACCCCTGTGGAAGGAGGGCAAGTGGGAGAAGTGACACATATGGGTGGGTGTGGCCAGCTTCCAGCAGCTTCTGACTTCCAGGGCCCGCCACAGGGGGGCCTGGGGAGGATGCTCCATCAGCGTGGAGGGGGGCCCCCAAAATGCTAGTCCTTGGGCTGAGAGCCAGCCATAGAGAGAGCCAGATCTGCTTCTGGTCCTCCCACTGCTCATGGCTCAGGAAGGCCAACCACCACAAAGAAAAGAAACCCTGAAACATGTGGGTAATTGTCATTACTCTAGAAGATTCCATTCAAACATTGCTTCCTCGGACTGGATTCACCCTGTCCTTTCTCATCTCCATTGATCCGCCTGTAACACATTTCTTTCCACCTCTGCTTGTTTAACCGACCCACCTCCATGGGGAGGCACTAGGGGCTCCCCCTCCTCCATGAGCCCTTTCCTGTGCACCCCCGTGAGAAGGCCCCCCGCCAGGCTCCTGGCCCTCTCAGTACATCTGTCAAGATGCCCGTCATGGTAGACTTGTTTTGTGGTTGTTTGCACCAGTTTGTCCTCTAATGGGACATGGCGCCCGAGAGAGCAAACACAGCTTATCACTGCCCCCAGCTGACCCGTGTCTGATCCAGGCTCCGCCACTTCCTACCTGCACACTTAGGATCCTGTTCACTAAGCTCGGATTAGTTTGTTTCCTAAGTTAGTTTCCTCATTTGTAAAAGGGAGATAAAGCCTTCCGTGGCTGTTGGCAGACTTAGGAACAAGGCGGCTGTCCAGTGCTGACGATGGCCATTAACACAATCGACACCATCTGGGCCGGAGCCAGTCTTGCATCCCTCTGCCCCCTCACCATCCTCAGTCCTCGTAAAACAGATCAAATGACCAGAGGGAGCATGGCTAGATTACTGAATTTCGGCATGTTAAAAATGAGGATCCCCTCAAAGCTTGAAAACAATAGCTTTCAAGTAACTTAGAGGGAATATTTGTCACCTCTGGGCCTGCAGGCAGAAAACCTAAGCAGGCTTGTTCTGGACCTGGACCAGGTCTGCAAGGGGGCAGGACCACATGGGTATAGCCCTGGGACTCAGACTCCCTGTGGACTGGGAGGCCCAGAGAACCCCTGGGGACACGGAGGGGGCTCGAGACTGGTGGAACTTTTCCTTTTGTCCAAAATAGGTAGGGACCAAGTAGTTCCGAGTACCCCACATTCTAAGGGGGCTGCCCGCCCTCCAGAGCCAACTTAACAACGGTGGCAGTGCCAGCCCTGCCACAGCCAGCACCTCCTCAAGCCCCCTCCCCAGCCCTGCAGGGGACCAGGGGGGAGGGGGGAGGGCCTGGAGTTGTCCGTCATCACCTAAGACTAATTTCCTAAATGTTCATAAATTCCCTTCAAGTCAGAACTTTTTGAAAAATCATCAGTGTCTGAATTGCACGAGTTTCTTCCTATCGCGTCTGACTTCGCTGCACTGTGGCTGGTGACGCTGAGCTCATGGCATCCATCCCCTGATGTTGTGCAGGCCTGCCTGGTAGCCTAGAGTTGCAGTCGTTCCTGTGTGTGTCTCATGAGTGAATTCTCCGGCAGTTGGGCACAGGGTTTCCTACAGCCCTTCAAATTAAATGTCTAGTGAGGTTGTTGAAACACCTGTTTCCTTGTCTTGGAGATATTGGTTAGCATGGGTCCTGCTTCCTGCCCCATCTTTACCCCTGGAGGCAGAGTGGAGGGGAGACCTGCAGAGATGGGGCACCTGCAAGAAGGGCCATGGGAGAGGCCAGGGTGAGGCAGCCCCGCTGGGTGCCGGGCAGCGCTGGCTGAGGTTCCCATGGGTCGAATAGACATCAGGGCAGAGGCCAGGCTTGAGGGTCCCTTGGGCGAAGGGACCCAAGTAGAAAGAGGCTTTGGGGTGCACTAGGGAGCGGAGAGGGGTTCCCGGTCCTCACCCATCTCCGCTCCAGGTGAGGAAGTGGGAAGAGGAAGGAAAGAGCAGACCACGCTGCCCCCCTCCAGGGTCCCTGGGCTCCACACGTGGCCCGGCCTCAGGTTTACACCAACACTCAACCCACCGAGTTCAAACACCAGATAAGGCAGCCCACTGACATCCCACCAGAGCCTCCTGAGGATGGGCGGGTCACGGTTCTCGAGGACAGTCGCTGCCCCAGTGCATCCATGAGTCCACTCCCTGCGGTCAGCGTCGTCCATCCCCAGAGTCCACTCCCCAGGCAAGCACTTACCATGTTGAGGTTGGTGAGCACGTAGCGCTCCGTGTCATCCTGGTGAGCCTGGTAGACGTCGGGGCCCACAGCCACCAGCAGCTCCAGGTGCAGGATGCTCCCAGCAGCCCGTCTCTGGAGGCGAGGGGAAGGAGGACGGCCTGGCAAGGGGGAGGCAGGGCTGAGAAGGAAGGTTCTAGAAAGCAGGTGAAATATGGCCTTGGACACCTGGTCAGTCGTCCCCACGACCCCCATGGCCCCACAGCCAGGCCTCTCCATCACCCTTGCTCCTGGGCTTGGAGACACAGTGGGGAGCCGCATCTCTGCCACTCATTAGCATGGGGTCGAGGGAGTCAGTGGGCCAGGCAGATCCTCATCTTCCTCATGGGGAGGGCCCAGTGACAGGCCTGCCTGGTAGCCCCCGCGGGCCCTGCTCTGAGCCCTCCTCTCAGAGCCCCTCCTGCCCTCCTGGAGCCAGCCTCTCGGCGCCCCAGGCATTGGCTCCCTCAGATGCCCAGGAGCTGATTTAGGAGCTTTTGGTCCTCCAGGCTCCTCAGGAGTAAACGTGCTCAGAGGGTTGAGAGGTCCCAAGCTCTCACACGTCACTCTACGTTGTGACCTTTAGAACCAGTGCAGCTGGCCAGCTCACGGGAAAGGCTGCGGGTCTCGGAGGATGGCCTTCTCAAGTCAAGGAATTGCATCTTACCCCCCACAAGAGCCCGGGTCCTTTTAGTGACTGGGCATTTCAGGGCATGGGAAAGGGCCAGATGGCAGCACGGGACCCAGGAGGGGGCTACTGTGTGACTTTTATGTATTCGGGTCACCCCAAAGCTCCAGGTGCCTGCTCTGCCACCCAGATGCCCCTCCGGGCACATGCTGGAGAACGGGGTCACCCCCAAGATGGCAAGCAAAGCCCAAGACACCACCTGCTGGCACCCCCATAAGCCTGGAGTGGCCGCTCCCCTCCGCCCCCATCTTTGGGCCTCTGGATTCCCATCTGGAGCCTGGGAAATATCAGTCACCACTGCCCTGCTCGTCCCAGACTCCAATAGCACGTGCCTGTGAACATGATTTGTAAACTGTGAAGGGCTGTTCACAGGTGGGAGGTCTACCTGTCCACCTAGCAGACAGTTTGGGGGCATAGCTGGTGGTTACTTGTTCCCCTGTCCTATAAGCTGGGCACTCCCCTATATCCTAAAGAAGATGGCTTCATCAGAGTGGGGTATTTTGCACAGCCCCTGGGCATCAGAGAGAGCTGGTCCTTCCCCCATAGCTATCCTTGATGGCGGCCCCACCCTCCCTCTCCCAAGAGCTGTACCTTGGATGACCCCTGGGACCATGGGGGCCATAGGGGCGAGCCTGTGGATCAGGTGGGGCTGGGCACCGCCCCAGTGAGGCACCAGCTGCCGGTGCTGCCTCCTCACCGGCTGGACGTAAAGCCTGTCTGCACCCACCAGGATGTCGCCCTCCTGGGAAGAGAGAGCAGCCTGGAACACACAGCCCACTCCCCACTGCAGGAGAGGGCCTCTCTGGGGCATCACAGCGCCGAATATGGACTTGCCCTGAGCCCTCTCCAAGGGCTCCTCCCCAAGTCCAGGGTCCATCTTTGTGGGACAGCGAGGGACCCGCACCCTTCTGGGGCTGCGCTCACTGCCCACCACCTGCTGCCAGCCCTCCACTGCCCATATTCCAATCCCCCCTCACACACACGGCCTTCGGTCCCCAGTCTGCAGGGCCTGGTAAAGCCCCTTGGGGGTCCCACATGTACGAGAACGGAGAGGGTCTCCAGGGACTAGCTAGGCCTGAGCTAATGAACAGCATTGCCAGTGACCAGATCGACCCTGAGTGGCATCTGTCCTGGCCCAGGCTGGGCCTCCCAACCCGGGAGCCAGGGGGCGGCAGCGTGCGGCGTGTATAATGATGTCAACGGCTCTGGCTTGTTGAGCGATGCCTTGTGACAGACTTTGCATGGACAGGTGACACTAGTCCTCGTGATGGCCCAAGAGGCAGATGCTGTCTCCACCATTTCTCACTTGAAGACACTGAGACCTGGTCGAGCTATTGGCCCAAGGTCGTCTGTACTAAGTAGCAGAACTGGAATCTGAACTCAGAAGTCGGGCTGCAAAGCCCTCGTTCTTTTCATTTCCCATCCTCCAGGTTTGTACCTGGCTCTGCCACCTGTCAGCTCGGTGGCCCTGGGAAACTCAGCTGGCTTTTCTGAGCTTCAGTGGAACACGGTCCCGGCGCATCTGATATTAGGCAAAGATGTAGCATCTGGCCACGTGGTAGGGGGTTGGGGGACATCTTCACACCACGGGGTCCCACCAGCCACACCCCAGGACAACCTCTCCCTGTTGGCAGCCCGAGCTCCCACTCACCAAGTGACCCGAGCAGTAGGTGGCCCTGGCCACTGTGCCGGGGGGCAGCAGGGCGCGGCCTCCCGTGAAGCAGTGGTGGGGTGGCCCCCTCAGCAGCTGGAAGGAGGCGTTCACCATGCGCTCGCTGATGAAGGAGGCAGCGAGGATGCCCAGCTCGGGCCCGAAGGAGAAGGTAAAGAGCTGTCCCAGGGCGCGCAGGGAGCAGCGAGGGTCCCTGCAGCGTGGCCCCCTGAGCCCATCCTCGCAGACACAGGTGAGTGGGGCCACATCGAATCGGGGCACTGCAGGAGATAGGCTGCCTCACTCACCCCTGCTCGGCGTCCCCTGGCCTCCTGCCCAGGGAGGGGCCCAAAGCTGTCCCCTTTGGTGAGAGTTAGTGAGGAACCTGGGGGCCTGGGCTCCAGTCCAGCTCCTCTCAGCTCTCAGGGTGGTGGACAGCAAGTCCCCTCTCCAATCTTGGCCTTGCCTGGGGGTGGACCCGTGCTCAGCACACTAGCCTTGCCTTGGAACACGTTTCATGAGCAGTGTCATGAGCTCCAACAGGCAAAACAGGTACATGAGCAGCCTCTGTGGAAAGCAGGAGCCCAAGGCCATCACCACCCTTCTCCAGCCATCTCCCTAGCCCCGAGGTAGCCCCAGAGGGCTTGGGGACCCCAGGCAGTGATCTAGCCCTCCAGGAAGGGTAGAGCTAGAGGGACCTGGGGTATGCGATATACAAGTTCTCAGCCCCCACACCCCACAGTCGGCCCCAGCCGGCCCTCCAGCATGGTCCCCTGGCCCCCTAGCACGGTCCCCCTGGCCCCAAGCATGGCCCCAGGCATTGGTCGGTGTGCATCTGACCCAGACCACAGAGGATTTAGTCACAGGTGGGACATCCCTGAATTCTCTCCACCCTGACCACTAGCCCACCTTACCTCTGGTCCCCATTAGCCTTTTGATCAAAGCGACCAATGGCCCTAGTGAGAAAGGGAGCTGGCACCCCGGATGAGGCCACAAACACGGACCACGGGTGACAGGGGAAAAGGCTTTGCCTGGAGCTTGACCCAACGCCTATCTTGCTTCTCACAGAAGGGATAAATATTTACATCCATGGCCTGAAAATCAGTCGGCCCAAGGGAGGCCCAGGGGGCAGAAGGCCCAGCTAATTAGTAAGCATTCTCTTGAAATACGGAGCAGAATCCTGAGGTCAGAACCCCAGCTCTGTCCAGAACCCCCAGACCAGCTTTTATCGACTTGGCAGGAAGTAACAGAGTTAATTAACAGGGATGATGGCAGCAGCTCTAACTTCTCCCAGCAAAGCCACCAAAAGTCCCAGACCCCGGATGCAATGGTGAGATACCCCCGCAGGCTCTGAGAAAGTCCCCTTGCTAAGAAGGCTCCAGGACAAGTACCTTTTACAGTAGTGTCAGGACCAAAGTAAGAAGTCACTTCCTCTGGTTCCAAAGCCTGGAGAAATTGCTGCAAGACGCAAGGACAAGTGAGGAGACACGAGGAAGGGGGAGAAGGGAGCTGGGAGAGGAGCGAGGAGCAGGGGGGAGCTACAGACAGAGCAGGAGAGGGAGAGAAAGGACGGAGGATGGAGAGGCAGAGAGGAGCCACTCACACCACACGGGTTAGACCGCGTCTGCGTCTCACAAAGGAGCGGACGGTTCGGGGAAGCCAATTCGTCCTTCAGTGAGCACCCTTCATCCCCTGAACCCCAGCTCAGACTCCCCGGCCCACTGCAAACCCCAAAGCCCAAAGAACACCCCTACTCTGCCCAAAGGCTCTTTGGCACCCTCTCTCTTCACAGGGAACCCACCTTCAGCACCCAGAAGAGCTCAGATTCCCACCCCAGGTCCCCCACCTGCTGGAAATCAGAGAGTCCCCAGCAGCCCAGGAGAAGGAAGGCAGAAGTGAGGATTCCCTGCACGCATCTTCCCCAGAGCTGAAGTTCGCTCATCCTCAGGGAAGCCAGAGAGCTGTGGTGACTGGAAATCTAGTCCTTGCGGAATGTGACAGACCCCGCTGGCTGGGCAGGCGGGAGGATCAGGCTGTGTTTACTCTTGATAGCTTCCTCCCAGAGCAGGGCCATGGGCGTGGGTGGCCTGCAGTCTCCTCCTGCTGCAACCTGGGTCTTGCACTGGGTTGGTCCTTGGTTCAGAGCACCCCCACCGGATCCTGCACCCTGCGATGGGGCTGGGCCGGGCAGCCCCGTCTGGAGGAAGGAGCCCCAGATCAGGGATCTGGAGCTGCAGATTCATGCAGAATGCTGTGACCGCGTGGGCTGGCTCTCCCCTGACCAGGGAGAGGCTGTACCAAAGGCACCACCGTTCAGGCCTCGGACAACCTGCTGTCCTCCACTGACATCCCTGTTTTCCATAATCAGACCCCACTCTCCTGTCCTCATTCCCCTCCCCACCCAGCGCAGACTCCAGACCCTGGTATCCTCACTCCCTGGCGCATGCTCCTCTGCCTCATTCCCTCCCACTCAGCTAGCGCTGTTCTGTGCCTGCACCTGAGGGACAGTCACAGAGCCAGGTTGGTGGCACCACACTGCACTCAGCATCACAGACCACCTGGCAGTCCACTCCACTTCCTGGAAGGGCCTCAGTCACACTCTCCAAAGCACTATTTTCCACTCCCTCACAGCTCCAGGACGCCTCCCCCCAACTCAGCTGATGGCTGGCAGGGGGATGGCCGTTGGTTCCCCACCAGCCCCCTTCACATCCTCTGTCATCAGGGAGGACACACCTATCCATCCATTCTGGGCCAATCCATTTTCCCAGCCCAGGCGTCAGAGCTGCATTGATTCTGAGGTCTCGGCCATCCTGCGATTCCCCCTTTTTCCTTCACAGGCATTCCACCCAGTGAAGGGTGTGCTCTCCTAACTCCATCTCTGTGACTGCTTCCTGGAGACCCAGACCGACACACTGCCCTCATCCCAGCCACGTCATCGCTGGCCTGGGCAACTGTAATCAGCCCTAACTGTCTCCCTCTTTCTCTTTCACTCCCCTCCCCATCCCATTTCTCACACAGAGGGGCAATGATCTTTAAAAAACTCTAGTCAGACTCCATCACTCCTCAGCTTTAAAATAATCGATGGCTCCCCTTTGCCCTTAGAATAAAATGTCCAAACTCCTTCCCACAGCCTCCAAGGCTCTGTAATGTGTATCTGGCCCCTGCCCATCCCTCTGCCTGCCTCTCAGACCCTCTCCCCTTTGCTCACAGAGCTTTAGCCACACCAGCCTTCTTTCCATTCCTCAAATACATCAAATACTTTGCTGTTCCCTCTGAGCCTCGGTCTTCACATTCAAGTTTCAGCTCAAGTGTCTCCTCCTCCAAGAGGCCTTCCCTCATGACCCTGTCTAAGGGCCCCTCCCAGGCAGGGTTGCCACACTTAGAAAATAAAAATCAGATGAGGCCAGCCCCGTGGCCGAGTGGTTAAGATCAGGAGTTCTGCTTCGGTGCCCCAGGGTTTTGCCGGTTTGGATCCTGAGTGCAGACATGGCCCCGCTCATCAAGCCATGCTGAGGTGGCGTCCCACACAGCACAACCAGCGGCACTCACAGCTAGAATACACAACTATGTAGTGGGGGTCTTCGGGGAGAAGAAGAAGAAAAGAAAAGATTGGCAATAGATGTTTTCTCAGGTTCCAATCTTTAAAGAAAAAAGAAAAAATCAGGACATCCAGTCAAATTTGAATTTCAGATAAATAACAATTTTTTTAGAATAAATATGCCCCAAATATTACAACTATTGCACAGGACATATTTATTTATACTAAAAATTATTCCTTAGCTGAAACTCCTATCTCTCTGGGCGTCCTGCATTTTGTTTGGTCACCTTACCTCTGGTCAGTCTCCACCACCACATCCCATCTTTTCATCCTCGTGGCAGTTATTGCCACCACAATTGTCTTGTTGGTGTATTATCTGTTTTTCCCCAAAGCCCCGGGTACCCCTACTCCCCCCAGAGACTCAGACGGAAGCTTTAGGGAAGTGGAGGCCTCCTCTGTGTTGTTTATTGAGGTATTGTCGGGGCCGGGCGTGGTGTGCTAGCAATTTATTATTATTGTTGTGTCCACCGAAAGAAAGAGTCTAGGTGACATTAGCGGAGGAGCTTATCAATAATTGGTGTGAGGAGTTCGAACCTGGGGAAACCATTCCACAGAGCCCTCTGATGGGGCTGCTCGAGGGGTGTGGGATTAGGTGCAGCCTACGGCTCTTTCACAAACAGTGCACCTGCAGGGAAGAGGAACAGAAAAAAAAACTTACAACCAGATTTCATATAAGTCGAAAAAAGGGGGTAGAGCCTATTTGGGCTTCTCTCTAGATTTACATCGAAGGTGACACAAACGAGAATTCCTTGGTTATTATATGTCAAACAAGTTCAGAGATGCTGACGTTATCTGTGTGTGGAGGGGGGTGAGGATCAGGGTCCTTGACTATTCCCTCGATCTCTAAGAACGCAGCTGGGGAGAGGGAGAGCGAGCTACCCTTTATCTCTTCCTGCTGTGGCTCTGTCCGGCGGCCTCCTGGGTCAGGAGGTGTGGGGTTCAAGGTCATTTGACACAGACTGACCATGGTCTGCGTGGCCGCTTCCCAGGACAGCGTGGATGTTACTGCACTGACTTAAAGCCTATGCGGTTTGCTCGCTAGATTCGCCTGCTACACCACGGAGATGGGTCCCAAAAATCCGTCCACAGTTGTTAGTACATTAATATACAACATTTACGAGGATGCTTTAGTATTATCCT
The DNA here is from genome assembly GCF_041296235.1 of Equus asinus. NCBI lineage: Eukaryota > Metazoa > Chordata > Mammalia > Perissodactyla > Equidae > Equus > Equus asinus. The sequence goes on from NC_091799.1 coordinate 13,458,353, forward strand.
CGGGTATCGCTGAAGTGCCTTTGCAGCCCACGCTCTGGTAAACCGGGCTGTACGACCCGGGGGCCTCCTCCCCGTCCCTGGGCCTCAGTTTCCCCCTGCACATGGAAGAGAGCCCGGCGAGGCAGAGAGCGCGGGCAGCCGCCGGGAAGGGAGTGGCCCGGGTCCCCTCGCGCCGTCCGCCCCGCCGGGTCCCCCAGGCCCGGCCGCCCAGCGACCCCTGGCGGCTGCCTGCGCCCCGCGCTCTGCCGTCCCAGTCGCGGTGCTACACCGACAGCGGCCCCCCAGTCCCCTTCTGGCGCCTACGTTTCTCACCCCCCTCTCGGATCTCGGTGAGATCCCGGGCTTATCCCAACCCGATCTCAGGTCGCCGAGCCCGACCGCCGCTGGCTGGGGTGTTGGCCCTTTTCTCATGCGGACAAAGAGCCCCGCGCTGCTCCCAGTGGTGCGGAACCTGAGGCGAAGGCCCGGTTTCCAGCCGGTCGGGGAGAGGCGAGCACTTCCGGGGGTTAGGGCGCACGTGCCGAGACGCGCGCGTGTGCTTCCGAGGTCGCTTCCGGGGTCCCTCCAGGTGGGAGTCGGGGGCGGCTGCGCCTGTGCTCGGGGACGGAGCGGTCCGCGACCGGGAATGGGCGCAGGTGGCGGGCCGCGCGCGGGGCGGGCGGGGGGCGCGGGACGCCGTCCTCGGCGTGGCCGCCGCGCTCCGGCGTCGGGCCCCGGGGTCCCCGCTCGGCGCCGGGGCGGGGACGGCGGGACGGGGCAGGGCGGCCCCCCGGCTGGGCCCGGGCTCGCCGAGAAGCTCATTCGGAAGAAAAGCAAGAAGAAAAGGTTGTGTCACAGCAAGGCGCGGGAGGTACGCGGGAAACCGGGAAGCGGCCCTGGAGGTGCCGTGGTGCGGCCTCCAAAGGCTCCAGAAGACTTTTCCCCAAACTGGAAGGCGCTGCAGGAGGTAAGACTCGGGGGCTCGCGGAGCGCGCCGCTCCTGCCCCGGTGGCCGCCGATCCGGAAAAGGAGGGAGCGCGTGGGACCCAGAGGAGGCCGATCGGAGTGAAACCTCGTCCGCAGAGCTTCTTGCAAGAACAGTGGCCTGTCGACGGAGGTCGCGAACTCGTGGGTAGAGGATTCTAGCAATACTTAGGGCTTTTAAGTCTGTAGTAGTTGATGACAGGTACTCCCGGGCACCGAGCTCTTAAAATGTGCGGACGCTGCCATGTGAGCTGTGTATGTGTTCCAGCTCCTTTATCATTTCCGTTTCACGGGTGAGGAAACCCGCCCGAGGGATTAAATAAGTTGTCCAAGATTGCAGAACCGGGAGTCTGGGGCTAGAGCCCCTGCTCAATGCTAAGTGGTACCCACTGCCTCTCTGGGCATCGGTGGCCAGTACTCAGGGAGACGTTACTCTCTGCCGGGTGCTGTTTCCTGTGCTTCCCTCCTGACTTCTCTCCGCCTCCTCTGGAGGTAGCTGCTGCTGTTATCGCTGTGTTCTAGGTGAGGAAACGCAGGCAGTGAGCATAAGGGACTTGACGCAGGTCACATAGCTAGTAAACGGCAGCCTGGGGTTCGGAGTCACCCACTGGAGCGTGAATTTTTGCTCTTTGCTACTACTGACCTTCAGTCTCTTGTGCAATTTTCTGGAGTCTGTTGCAGAGCTTCAGAGTGACCGAGAGCACAGAGAAGAGCTTCTTAACAGGGCCCGATATCTTAGGGGGAAAGTCCTGATAATTCTCCTGTCTTCAAACAGGACTGATGAAATTCCCACGGGCCCCCCAGGTTTCTGTGTGATTTCTGTAACTGTCTCTTTGTGTTTTTCTTTCTCTCAAGAAAGTAAAGCAAAATTGAGTGAGTGAGAAGGATGTTTACCATGGGGAAAACCTTGAGTTTTCTCTAGCTCATACAAGAGAGTAAGTCCTTCTGTTCTTTAAATATCACGGGGGGGGGGGGGGCCGGCCCGGTGGCACAGCGGTTAAGTGCGTACATTCCGCTTTGGTGGCCCAGGGTTTGCTGGTTCAGATCCCGAGTGCAGACATGGCACCGCTTGGCAAAAGCCATGCTGTGGCAGGCATCCCACATATAAAAGTAGAGGAAGATGGGCACGGATGTTAGCTCAGGGCCAGGCCTCCTCAGCAAAAAGAGGATTGGCAGCAGTTAGCTCAGGGCTAATCTTCCTCAAAAAATAAATAAATAAATAAGTAAAATTATGGGGACAGGTCATTAGACACTCGCCTCGTCACCTCTCTGCTGGTTGCACAGAGGAGGCTGGGCTGGAAAACCTCAGAGAGTCCTTGTGTGACAACAAGTATGGCTTCTCCCAGTTCTTCAGCCACCTGCAGTTTGACAGAAACTTTCACTGAACACACCCCTGTCTTCTTCCTAAGATCTTCACAACAGTAGGAAACCAAGAAGTCTTGTAAAGGAAGTGGTTTCTGTGCACCGGCTTGTTGGCCTAAGCTGTGAGAGAAGTGACTCTAAAGCGAACTCTAAATTGACTGTGAAGGGGACAGCAGGTTGCGTGTCGTCCCCTCGGGCTCAGAATGAAGTAGTCTGTTCAGTCGTTCAGCAGGTACTTAAGCAGGTAGAACACGAGTTTGAAGTTTCGTGGGAATGAGGAAGCAGGTGGCAGATTGTGCACTGTAATGAGATAAGCAAAGAAAAGCATTCGCCACGAGTGACTTACAGATGGAAATGAAAAAAGGCTTTTCCCAAACGGTTTGAAGGTGAATTTCAATGATGCTCATGGGAAGTATGTGTAGATGTGATTGACATGTGTGTACATACACACGTGTGTAAATTTTTTTGACCTCTCGTGCATGATTTCCCAATTAAAATGTGTCCTGTATTTTCTTTTGGGTCACACAGCTGCTGAAACAAAAACCACAGACCCTGGAAAAGCCTCTTGTTATCTCTCAGATGGATTCCGAAAAGCAGCCCCAAATTATCCAACAAAACAGAGAAGCCAGCCCGGGTAAAGCTAAGAGAGATGAGACGGGGGCAAAAAAAGCAGAGCACGCAGCCAGCGGGGGCTCTGCTCCTTCAGGAGCTCCTGCAAAGGCCAGCCGAGCAGAGCACAGTGAGAAAGGGACCAAGAGAAGGACAAATGGTGACATTTCTCTGACTCAAGGGGACATCAAGCATAAGAAGCGGAAAGCTAAGGAGGCGGCTGTAGCCTTGGCTCCAGCCCCGCCCACCGAGTAAGTCCCAGCCGTCTGCCCGAGCCAGTGGTCATCTCGTCCCTGAGAACAAAGTCCCAGCGACCAAGGCCTGTCTCCTCCAGGAGGCTGGCGACCCCTCCCGCAGCCCTCCGTCACCTCACCCTGGTGCCGTTTGTTTCCTGACGATGTAGGCATGGTGAGGGCGGGGCCTAGAACACTTAGCAGGCCCCTGGTAAAGATCTGTGGAATGATGGATGCTAAAGCCAGGAAGACCGGAGTGTGACACCGATTCCTGCATCTTGCCAGTTGGGTGGTTTGGGGCAAGTTCCTGCCGTCCCGTGAGCCTCAGTGTGGTCATCTGTGGTGTTGTGAGGGGTCTGTGAGATGTGACATGCTGCCTCAGCACCTGGCAGTTACTCAACAAACCCTGCGATGGTCACTCATCTGGGGGGACCAGGAGGCAGTGGCCGCCTCCGAATGGCTCAGCTGGAGGTGGCGTGCTTGTAAGTCAGGCTGGCAGTGTGTGGCCTGGGTGTTGAGGACATAGTTGCTAAAGGTTGCAGGAAAGAACGTTTGGACTGCCTGCCGTGTGTCACTGTGCCAGGCGGGCTCTGGAGAGAGAGCAGTCCCTGCAGGTCCCTCCCTCCTGAGGTTGGTGGTCACGCAGGGCAGGGACAATAGGCTGAATGATTTCAGTAGTTCCCTGAGTGTGGTCAGGGCGGGTCCAGGGCGAGTGGCCGGGGGGACGTGTCCATTCAGAGGGCTCAGGAAGGGATGTCCAAGGATGTGACGCTGCTGCTGCGCCGGAAGGATGGCGTGCACCAGGCAGAGAGTCACGTCCCTGCATGGGCATCATGTGGGGGTGGCTCAGGGTGAAGGTGCCAGCCGTCCTTACACCTCGGCCGGGCGCTGTGTTTCCGCTGTATGGTCATTGTGTTCGTCTGTGTTCCCTGATGCTTGACAACGAACGCATGACTTTTGTAGTTAAAATGGTAGCCGTCATTATCCCTGGGTGCTGGGCTGTATGCTTCTATTTTATATTCTCTGTCTTTATCTGTAGTTCCTACACGTGGGATGATGAGCACATTTTCTAATGAGAAAGGAGAATGCCGAGATGATAAAAATAGTGGGAGCCCCTGGGCCTGTGGGCCCGGGCCGTAGGGGTCCAACTGCTGTGAGGAGCAGACCCATCGAGCAGCGTGTGCAGCCTGGGCTCCTCCCTGTCTTTTAGGGAAGACATCTGGTTCGACGATGTTGACCCAGCGGACATTGAAGCAGCCATCGGCCCAGAGGCAGCCGAAATAGCGAGGAAACAGCTGGGGCAGAGCAAGAAGAGCGTCACGCTGGTGAAGGAGCAGGCCTTCAGCGGGTGCGCTGGGCTGCACGTGGGCCGCTGGGCGGAAGTGGCCAGCCGTGGAGGGCGGGGGTTCTGGAAGGTTGAATTGGGAGGCACCTCCTGGTGTCCTGCTAGGACCCTCGACTGCCTAGAGCTTGTCACATGACATGGGTGAGCATGGTGACGAGCGGGGAGCTTTGGGTGCTGATTCCTGGGTCCTGCAGTGTTGGTTAAACTGGACCCTTTGGTTCCCCTCAGTCTGACAAAAGCCTTGGCCCTGGATTGTGAGATGGTGGGCGTGGGCCCCAGCGGGGAAGAGAGCATCGCTGCCCGCGTGTCCGTTGTGAACCAGTACGGGAAGTGTGTTTACGACAAGTACGTCAAGCCTACGCAGCCAGTGACTGACTACAGGACGGCGGTCAGCGGGATCCGGCCAGAGCACCTTCGGCAGGGTGGGTCACTCACAGCTAGTGACCATAGAGAGCAAGCAGTAGCTGGGCCCATGCTCTCCCTCTCGTTCCCTGTTCTGTTCCGGAGCTTTCCCCAGAGCAGGAGTCCTGACAGCTGCACCCCACGGGGGATAGTTTTCAGACGGCTCTCCTGCCTCTAAGCCATCCAACCTTCAGGCCAGGCGTCCTGGACAGCTCGGGATCCCTTGGCAGTGGGGATGGAGGTAGAGTGTGTTTGAGGAAGGAGGCCAGTGTGGGGTGAGGAGGGGAATAGGGGATGCGGGACCATTGTGAGGACTTTGGGAAGCCATGGGAAGCTTGCCAGCAGTGAGAGGCCTGGTCTGGCTCAGGTTCTAGTAGGTTCCTTCTGGCTTTGGGGTGGGAATGGGAAGATGAGGCATGAGCTGGTGGTGACCTGGGTCAGGGAGGTGCTGTATGAGGTGACAAGAAGTGGCCAACTGTAGACATACCCTAAAGGCTGAGTCTGTCGGGTTTGCCACTGGACTGGCTGTGGGGGAGAGCAGAGGGGACTTGCATCCAGGGGACTGTGGGATTTTGGACCTGGATGGATCCTGGAACCCAGAGGTGGAAGCTGCTGCTCTGTTTTTCTCTGGCCTCTTTTCTGTGCACCTCTTAGGTTCTCTCTGCACACATGACCAAGAAGGCGGCTGTGCCGCCCCTCAGTACCCCGGGCTGACCAGCCTCTCTGGGTCCCGGGCTCTAGCTGGTCCTGCTTGGCTTGGGGACGGGCAGAACCACGGGGAGAGGTGCAGTGGCTGCAGGCCTTCCCGGGGAGGGGCTGGCCCCGAGGGTGTGCACGGTGAGGAAGCTGGCAGAGCCGCGTCTGGAGCCTGGGCCTGGAACAGCGCGTCTCACCTGTGGCAGAGGACACGCGTGTTTTTGCTTCCTGCTAGAAAGACAAAGTACAGCCCTGGTCTCATGTCAGATTCAGCTGTCAGAACCACCGTCAGACGGCCACGGGCGCTCTGAGCATGCTCGGCCTGTGCTCCCCTCCGGGCCGTGGGGCGGCTCTGCGGGGTGTGCGGGGCGCTGTCCTTCCCTCCTCACCAGGCCTGGCTCTCTTCCAGGAGTGGGGTGTGGCCTGGGTATGGTTGACGCCCTCTTCCTGGGTCGGAACCTCAGCTGACCCCTCATCGCAGGCAGAGGGGCGAGGGCTGCTCCCTCTCCGAGAGCGACTGTGACTGACCTGTCGCCCCAACCGCTCCTTTGCTTTGATTTTCAGGGGAGGAGTTTGAGGTGGTGCAGAAGGAGGTGGCAGACATGCTGAGGGGCCGCATTCTGGTCGGACACGCGCTGCATAACGATTTAAAGGTACTGCTGCCTCCTGCCGCCACGCGGATGCCCTCGTGCTGGCTGGCTGTGTGCAGTGCACGTCACGGTCGGGCTCTTTTAGTGTTTCTGAATTTGTGCCTCTGTTGGGAATCCTCTAGTGACAGCGTCAGAGATCGTTTGGCGAGTTCCTGCTGTGTTCCGGGAGCCGTGCTAGGCATTTTGTGTGAAAGAGACCTCCTTTAATTCTCTACAAGGTCTCGGAGGGGTTCTTAGTGGTAAAACTGAGGCTTCGTGAGTTAGTGGGTGTGCCCACGGTGTCGGCAAGGCAGAGCTGGGTGCAGACCTGGCCTGACGCCAGCACCACCAGGTGCCCACGGCTCCAGCACAGCCACGTCAACAGCGCCTGCACCCCCTCTGCGGCCTCCCCCAGCGGGGCAGGAACCATCTATTGAGAGGCATTCCCCAGCGGCCACTCCCTCAGAGCCACTGGGCAGGCAGGCAGCGCTCCTGTCTCCCTCTCACAGGCTGGCCCACGGTGGCCAGGGCAGCGGGCAGCAGGCAAGCTGAGAGGTCACTTCCACTGGCCCTGGGGATGTAGCCTCCAGCCCTTGCTCTTTTAGGGGCTCTGCATGGGCAGAACTGACCCACTCATTCTGATGAGAACCACGGGCCTGGCAGAGTGGGAGACTGTTGTTCCTGGCGGGGGCTTTCCAAACAGTGTTCTCTGGAACCCTGGGGTCCTTGGATTTAGAGGCTGCTAAACGTTGGTCTTAATTGCCTTTTTTTTTTTTTCTTGGTGTGGAAGATTCACCGTGAGCTAACATCCATTGCCAGTCTTCTTCTTTTTTGGCTTGAGGAAGATTATCCCTGAGTTAACGTCTGTGCCCATCTTCATGTGCTTTGTTTGTGGGACGCCTCCACAGCACAGCTGATGAGTGGAATAGGTCTGCACCTAGGATCCGAACCTGCGAACCTGGCTGCCAAAGCAGAGTGCACAGAACTTGAACAACTCGGCCATGGAGCTGGCCCCTTAATTGCCTTTTAAGATAAATTTTGGGGCCAGCTCCGATGGCCTAGTGGTTAAGTTCGGTGTGCTCCACTTTGGTGGCTCAGGTTCAGTTCCTGGGCACAGAACCATACCACTCATCTTTCACTGGCCATGCTGTGGCAGTGGCTCACAGACAAAAAGAAGAAAAAAAAAAAGAAGAAGATTGGCAACAGATGTTAGCTCAGGGTGAATCTTCCTTTAAAAAAAAAAAGGTAAATTTTGAACTGTTAAAAACTAGCAAGTCCTCTGCCCACCAAAATGCGTTGTATCATAAATGTTCTCTCGGGCCACCCCCCCATTAGCTTGTGCTCCCTCCTGACACCCACTCCATCCCCAGTAACTTGGGTGGACTGTTGCTTAAATTTGTCCCGAAGGCTATGCTGAGATGAGCTGTTAAATTCTGCTCTCATTCCTGACTTCCTGTGTGTGCAACACCAACTCAAAATGCAGGGACAAGTTGGTTGCAGTTAGTTGTGACTGTCAGTCTCCTGCTCCCCCAAGTTCACGACTGTGCTTTTGTCAGTGTGGCTCTTACTGTCGAGAGTCGCCATTAGTGCGTTGTCCTCCCTCAGAAGTTCAGAGTCACATCACTGCCTTTTTTCACTCGTGTGTGTATGTGTCGTTTGTTGGAATTCTTGTAAGAGCTTATCTGAAAAAAGGGTTTCCACTGCTACAGATCAAAATTGAAAATGGTGATCACTCTGTCTTCTTCCAGGTGCTGTTTTTAGACCACCCAAAAAAGATGATCCGAGACACACAGAAATATAAACCTTTCAAGAGTCATGTTCAGGTACTTAAAGTTAGTGTCGTTCCTGGGGCCAGCCCTGTAGCCTGCTGGTTAAGTTTGGTGGGCACCACTTCAGCAGCCCAGGCACAGGTTTGGATCCCAGGCATGGACCTACACTACTTGTGGGCCATGCTGTGGCGGCATCCCACTTATAAAATAGAGGAAGATTGGCACAGATGTTAGCTCAGGGCAAATCTTCCTCAGCAAAAAAAAAATTAGTGTTCTTCCACACGCTGGTAGGTCTGTTGTGTGGTTCACATGATTGCCCCTGGTAGCTGACCTGTTGGTGAAGGGTGTTTTGTTTTGGTTTTGATTTTCCTTTTAACCTTTAAAACTGAAAGGAATCTTAGAAGAAAACATAGAATTCTGGTGAACGCCAGCCCTAAGACTCAGTGCGCCTGATGCAGGTCGTTTCCACTCTGTTCTCCACAGTCCAGGGAACTGTGGGCGGGCTCCCTGGGAAATGGCGGGAGGCCGTGGCTGGAAGGCAGGCATGCAGGCTCCTTCTGCAGCCCTCCTCCAGGCCGATTGGGTCACTGGCCCCAAGCACTGTGGCACTGCCAGTGGGAGGCGCACTGCAGGTCACCTCGGTTGGGGCTCAGTAGGTGACTCCCCTGCCTGGGGCAGCACCCCCGCTCTGGAGAGCCTGCACAGGCCTTGCCCCAGCCTGGCTGTGTGCTCTCGCCTCTCCCCTCTAGAGTGGACGGCCATCCCTGAAGCTGCTCGCAGAGGAAATCCTGGGGATCAGGGTGCAGCAGGCAGAGCACTGTTCGGTGAGTGCATCCTGGGATGACAGTCCTCGGGATTAGGGGCCATCCCTGAGCTTACAGGCTAGGTGCCTTGTCACTGACAGCAAACACAGTGGGCCTGAGTGACTTCTTTTTTAGGAACCTGCTGGTCCATAAAAAATGAAATGGCAGGCCAGCTTGGTGGCTCAGTGGTTGAGTTCACATGTTGCACTTTGGCAGCTTGGGGTTCGCAGGTTCAGACCCCAGGCGCAGACCTAGCACCACTCATCAGGCCATGCTCTGGCGGCGTCCCACATATAAAATAGAGGAAGAGGGGCCGGCCTGGTGGCGCAGCAGTTAAGTTCGCACGTTCTGCTTCTCGGCGGCCTGGGGTTCACCAGTTCGGATCCCGGGTGTGGACATGGCACCACTTGGCATGCCATGCTGTGGTAGGCATCCCACGTATAAAGTAGAGGAAGATGGGCACGATGTTAGCTCAGGGCCAGGCTTCCTCAGCAAAAAAGAGGAGGACTGGCAGTAGTTAGCTCAGGGCTAATCTTCCTCAAAAAAAAAAAAAAAATAGAGGAAGATTGGCAGAGTTGTTAGCTCAGGGCCAACCTTCCTCACCAAAAAAAAATGAAATGGCACAGCAGGCTTATAGTGTTGACTAAATTCTAAATGGTTATGTTTAACTAATTAACAGACTTAACACAAACTGCTATACTGTAAATGTTTGGGAAAAGTCCCCAGTGTAGACCGAAGGCCGCTTAGGACTCTGTGGCCCAGGTCAGTCAGCCCCTTGGCGACAGGCCCTGGTGACCAGGCCGAGGAGTGCTGGTGCCTGGCCACAGGCTCGTAGAACCCAGCCCCTGCCACATTGTGGTTGCCAGCCCTCTGGGCTCTTTCTGCCCTTCGTCTGCATCTGAGCAGCCGGCTCAGAGGCCACCGTCCGCCCTTCTGTCCTGACGCCCTCACAGGACAGCACATTTTTCCCTTCACATCTGTGGGTCCCTTTCTCTCCTGGAAATGGGAGCGCCTGAGTTGCAGGAGAGGGGTGAGGACCATGTCACTGGGCGGCTGCTTTTCTCGGTTCCTCCGTGTCTGGTGCTAGGCTTGGTAATTGTGGGATTGCCTGGCACGTGGCCATGCTTCTCCCCCACTGGGCCAGCCACAGTGCTGTTCCTTGTCGCCTAGATTCAGGATGCCCAGGCGGCAATGAGGCTGTACGTCATGGTGAAGAAGGAGTGGGAGACCGTTGCCCGAGACAGGCGCCCCGCAGCTGCTGCTCCAGCCCATGGCAGTGACGACATCTAGCCGTCTGCCCCTGGCAATGACGATGCCTGCCACTGGCCCCTCCCCCCGCCTCGTGGCAGCGTCTCCGTCCACAGGCAGTTGTGACCACATCTTCCTGGAGCAGTGACTCTGTTGCAGCGTTTTCAAAATCATGGCAGCAGGGCATGGGAGCATACATGCTGCTGAGAAGCACTTTTCCTTCCCCCTGATTTCACGATCTCAGACCTAGGCCCACCCACAGGGGGTTGGGCAGCACAGGGAGGGACATAGCTGGGGGAGTCAGGGCATTTGTCCTGGGCACAGCCAGGAGGTGGGTGACGGGGACTGAAGTGGGAGTGCGGACAGGGAGTGGGCCACGCCTGCCCTCTGCCGTCACCACGGACATGGCGGCCTTCGCTGGGCTTCACCAGGTCCCGCGGCGGGAAGCGCCCAGTTGTCCACTGGGTCCTCAGCGCTTCCTCTCAGGAGGCCTCGTTCCCTCAATCACCCTGAGCCATGTAAAGAACTCTGCTGGACTCGAGGGGCGGCAGACCAGTGTCTGTGGTCAGCCCAGCCACAGCCTCATCATGGAGTTTATGTGGCTGCCTTTGGACGTGGAGGGACTTTCTTAGAGCGGGTGTTCCTTTCGCTCTCCCCACACCTGCCACATTTAAACTCGAGTTGGAGCCCACAGCGCAGCGACGTGGGGCTCAGGCTGCCTGATGGTGACAACAGTTATTCCCGGAGGCAGGTGCCTCTCCCCATCCAGGACAGACATGCTGAGCTCCGGCCATTGCGCTGGAAGAGCTGCGTGGGCTCCCGTGTCAGGATCTTTGTGAGAACAGGGTGGGGAGCAGCCAGCCACGCTGAGTGGAGCGAGCGCATAAAGCAGCGGCTTCATGGGGCCACCTGCCGGTGGCACAAAAAAGGTCCAAACCCACTGCGGGTGTTACTGAACAAATGCAGGTTTTTACTTGAGATGGAGCTCGCAGGGCTCAGTGTCTTTCCCTCATTTGGAATGGTCTGGAAGGACCCCTGTGTCTGCTGCCACCTGCTCCAGCCAGGGCCGAGGTACGTATATAGTGCAGAATCAGCTACCAGGCCACCCTAACCCCAGGCCGGCTCAGCCCCGCCAGGAACTGAAGAGTAAAATGCTCACGCTGGCCCTCGTCCTGAGGAGGAAGGGAAGGCGGGAGAAGTCCCGAGTAGGAGGGAGGCCTTAGGGGTCTGCCGCCTCAGGGTAAAGGCGACTGCCCGCCCCCGGGGCTTGGAGGCGTGGCCTCCTCCAGTCTCTGGAGCACCTTTTCTGCATAAAAAACCAGCTCCTGGAAGGAAAAGAGTAGGTCACTGTTTTGTGGACAGTCTCGGAGTCCACGAGTAGTTGTTTTTGTGATTTAATCCGCTCTTTGAAGAAGTCTGATGAGCCGTCCCCATAGGATTTACTTTAGCCCCATTGTAGACAGAATTACAGGAACGGTCACTAAGAACCACCCACAGTGACCCCGGTCAGTTCCACATAGACCTGCTCTAGGGCCCTGGACTCGGGCCACCCGAGCCTGGCTGCAGAGGCCCTGCCACACGCACCAGGCTGGAGGTGAAGCGCCCGTGGATCTCCTGGACCAGGGGCTGGATGCCGCTGGACGCCAGCTCGGACAGGACCTCCTCTGTGGGCAGAGCAGAGGTTCCTGAGGCTGGGGCACTTCCGAGGAGGCCAACAGGACAAGACTGTGTCCCCCTCCCACTCAGGCTCAGCGTGAGCTGCATGCCACCCCTGGGACTCAGGAGCTGGGCATCAGCACAGTGCCTGGCGCAGGCGGGCACTCCAGTCAAGTGCATAGGAACTTCAGGGGGCTCACTGTAGGAGGCGAGGTGGGCCAGCAGCATGCAGACGTTCTCCACCACCTCTGGGTCATCCCTGTAGAGCTGGTATGTCTCCTTGATCAGGACTAGGCCACTGCTGCCCTCCTTGGGCATCACCACATGCAACGCCACCAGCTCTGGGGGGTGGGGTGGTACAGGAGAGAGTGGGGTCACTCCCCGTGGCTGCCTACACCTCAGTGTCCTCTGGGAATGGGGCGATGGCACTCCAGGTTCATAGGGCTGCTGAGAGTCCAGAGCGCTCAGGACAGCAGGGCCTGAGCCACTGGCAGAGGAGGCCATGGTTTCCTGTAGCCTGGGGACCTCAGGTGAGAGTGTCCCCACTCTGCCGTAAGGCCTGTGAAGGCATCTGCTGCCTTGTCCCCTCTCGGTGCAAGTGTCCACCCCATCTCCCTCCACCTGGGCAGCGAGAGCCTCCTGCCAGAGGGTGGTCTCTGCCCATGGGCCCCACAGAAGCGCCAGTGCACACTGCAGAAGGTGTCTGGAGGGAGGCGCTCCCCATGAGGAGGCTCAGCCACACGGGATCAGGCCCGGCGCTGGAGGGCTGGGTGCTTGTGTGAGCAGCGACCTGTGATTCCACGTAGCCGTGACTCATCAGATCCTCCTGGAGCCCAGGTGAAGCTAACACTCGCGTGAGACAACTTGGATGTCACACAGCCCTCAGGTGGCAAAGCCACAATTCTCACCCAGACTGGCTCTGGGGTCCTGTTCACTGTGGTCTGCTGATCCCACTCCCTCCCCTGAGCAGAGCCATTTCCCATCTGCCCTCAGGGCCTCAGCCTGTCCCAGGAGGATTGGCAGCTGACCTCTGACATGGGTCTGTTGTTGGCGGGACCTGGGGGACAGGCCTGGAGCCCAGGGTGGGTGTCTGGGACGGAAGACACCAGGGTCCCCAGGGGTGAAGCTGCCCACCCCCTTCTCAGGGTTGGGCCACTTCAGGCTGAGGAGCAGACAGGCCTGGCTCTCTTTGCTTTCCCCTCCAGGCTGGCCCTTGGCCCCAGCCCCACCCATGCAGCTGCCCTGGAACAGAGTGGGAAGCAGGCCACCCCACATACACAGCTGGCAACCTTGGCCAGTCTCCAGGCCTCAAGTGTCTCCATAAAGCGTTACAGTGCCGCAAGTTTGGCACGGGGCCAGGGACGGCTCGCAGGGTAGCAGCCAGGTCTGTGCTGTGGAGGCGAGCATCTGGAGACAGACCTGTCTCCTGGCTGCACCTGTAGGGAAACCTGTGCAGACCTAATAGGTGTTTATGGACCGGGAAGGATGGTCACAATACAGCGTTAAGCAAAAAAAGTATCGAATGCAGGTATAAAATCTCCATGGCAATTTGTAGATCATGGGACTACAGATAGTTTTTCTTTTCCTTTTTTTGATTTTTTGCCTGTTTTCAGGTTGTGGGCAGCTGGTGGACATTACTTGTTGAGTTTTGTCCCCACCTCCTAGTGGCAGCCCAGTCTGTCCCCAGGCTCACCGGACACCTTTGCCAGGCTGGCCAGGCCCCGGTAGGCGTTGTTCACCAGCAGGACTCTGTCCTGGCACAGCTGGATGCTTTGCAGGAACAGTGCTGCCACCTCTTCAAACTGCTGCTCCTTTATGCAGCCTGCAGAAGGGCCAGCGCGGGCCTTGTTGCCTCGTGGGTCTGGGCTCCACCCCTCCCAGCTCCTGGGACCCCAGGCTACTCACCTAGCAGGGACAGCAGCCAGAGGACTGCACAGCCAGCCTCGGCCATCTCCACATCTGTGGGGTAGGTGGCTAGCACCTCAGCAATGAGGACTGGGGCTTTCTCCAAGGGGGCCTTGTTCACGATGACAGCTGGAACCAGGACAGGATGGAGGAGGGGACACCTAGCTCTTGGGTGCAGTCTGGAGTGCCTGCTGTACACATAGCCCCCCCACCTGCCTCCCACCGAGGACAACAGAGCAGAAGCTGTGGGGGGAGAGGTCACACGTGCTCAGAGATGGGAAGATAAGGAGGGAGTGTGTATTTGGAGGTAGGGGGTACCCGTGCCCCCAAGGGGAGGCTTGGGGGATTTCGCCCTTTGGGTGTGGGCAGGAGGCCTCTTTTCCTTGGGCAAAACTGCCCAGTGCTGGAGGGCCAAGCTGGGGCTTGGGGCCTCCTTTCCTGAATCAAAAATGAGGATAGGCTGCCAGTGCTAAGGTTAACTTCTGAAGCCAGGGGTTCCGGGAAGACCCAGGACTTGGGGGCCAGAGGGGCTCCCTGGGTGGGAGGCTGCGGAGTCAGTGAGGGGCCCACCCACCAGGGCAGAAAGTCCCACCTCTGCTGGGGGCAGGACTATTCCCCTCTCCTTTCTTTCGCTCTGCTTTCAGGCCTTCAGAAGAGCCCTTCTGGCTATGGCTTGCCCTGAAGTGTTTGTGGGACAGGACAGAGAGACCCTTGAAGGCTCTGAGAGGTGTGTAGGGAGGAGCAGAGGGAGAGAGCCAGCCCTGGGCGCAGAACGGGCCTCACCGTCCACCAGCAGGACCCAGAGCAAGCTCAGGCCCTTGACGCAGATGTCCCTGTTCCTGGAGAAGGTGCCCAGATGCTCCAGGATGTGCTCAAACAGCCCAGCCTGCTGCAGCTCCTCTGTAGCAGATTCTGTGGGTTGGCCCTGGAATTAGGACCACGGAGAAGCCCTCCTCCAGGAAGCCTTCCCTGAGCAGCTGCCTCCCTCTTCTCTCGTCCTCGGGCACTGCGGTCCCATGCATCCTCTATTACTTGGCGCTTACTCTGGGCCAGTTTCATGCCCAGCATAGGACCCAGAAACAAGAGGACACGGTTCATCACCTTGGCCACCAGTCCTAGTATTTCCCATCCCATTACTAGGCTGGGACCAGCCTTTGTAGCTTTCCTTCCAAGGTCCCTGGTCCTGCGACTTGGGGCCACACAGCATGCATGAACCTTCCAAGATGGGCCCACGACTGTCTTTCCTGGTGGGATGACTTGACATCCAGTTTGCCTGGCAGATGGAATTTACACCTGTTGTCCCCACATGCCTGTTCATAGCGCCCCTTTTCACTCCCAAAAGTGGGATCAGCAATGTGCAGTAAATGATCCGGTCAGTGTAGGGAGAGCAGGGAGCCAGGGTCCAGCCCCTGCCTGCCACGGACTGTGGGTGAGTGTCCTTGGGCTCCCTCAGACTCCAGCTTTCCTCAGAGAAGACAGTGCTGACCCATGAGGTGGTTGGGAGGCGTGTGAAGGTGTGTAAAGCCCCCAGAAATGACCTCCTGCACACTGTCCCAACTCTGGCCGCCTCAGAAGCCCAGATGCTCTATGAAATGGAGAGAAGCAGGGCAGAAGACAGTGTGAAGCCCACGGTGGTACCTGGCACCTAGGCAGTGCCCATGCGTATCTGTGGAGGGAGTGAGTGACTGCAAAAGTGGAAGCTTTCCATCAAGAGAAAAGAAAAAGGATGAGATGTGGAACAGACCAACCGAAGGCAGTGCAATTGTGCCGTCTCAGGAACAGGCCCAGCACTACCCCACCCACGTGGTGTGCCCCAGCTTCTGCCCAAGGGAGGGGCCCGCAGACTCACCCTGGCTGGAGATGATGGTGAGCAGGCTGTAGACCATGACCAGGAGCTGCTCTGTCTTGGGGTGGCTCCGCGTGATGCTCAGCAGGACAGAGGTGATGGAGCTGTCACTTGGCATCTCGGCTGCTGGGTCCCGTGCCAGTGCTGCTTGGGCCAGTGGACAAAGCCTGGGATTAACCCCAAAGCTGGGGACCATGGGGCAGGAAGACTAAGTGCAGGTGTGAAGGCAGCACCCCCACTTTGCGTGGAGGAAGCTGAGGTCAGCCTTGTTCTCCTGGCACAGAGCGGGTCCCCATAAGTGCTGGTTGTGTGACGAAGTGAAGGACCAAAGGGGTCGGGGACCACCCTGGTCCACACAGCTGGTGAGTGACACTGTGCGGCCAGTACTGGTTTCCAAGACCTTACCATGTCTGTGCCTAACACACAGTGCACACCTAACACACACCCAGCTCAGCACCCACTTGGCCCAGGGGGTCTCCCCCAACCCGGCACCCACCTCTGCCCAGGATGCGCAGCAGCAGGGAGCAGGCACACAGCTGTATGTCAAGGATCCTCTCGTGTTGCTTCATGATGGTGACCAACACCTCCACCAGCTCCAGCGGCCACGGCAGACCTGGCAGGGCAGGGGGCAAAGTGAGGCTTGCATAGGAGCTGGGGGGAGGGGTGTGTGGACCAGACGTTGCTGGGAGCCTACAGGATCTCACATGGCCCTGGGTGGACGAGTAGATGGTGAAGAAACATGACCCATCACTGCTTACTGAGTGCTGGCCGCGTGTCTACTGCAGGCATCTCACTCCTGCCAACAGCTCTACAAGGCAGATCCTTCCTATTACTATTCTCCTCTTACAGATGAGAAAACTGAGGGTCAGAGAGATGACAGCACTTGCTTTGACCGAACCTATCTGACTCCGGAGCCCTTGGCTGTGACTGTCTTGAGACTGGACCTCTCTGGGTCCCGTTGACTTTCCTCCAGGCCCAGGCCCGTGCTGTGTGCTGGGGAACAGGTGAGAGGCAGTGGCAGGCAGCCACGGGTCCAGTCCCAGCTGTGCCCCTTCCCTGCTGGCTGCCTCCCCCCCTTGGCCTGTTTCCTCATTGGAAAAGTGCAGAGAGCAGCCCCTCCAGCTCAGGCTTGAGAACAACAAGGACAAATGTGGTGGCACCCAGGGAGCCAAGCCATGGCTAGCCCACCCAAGGCTGTCTGAGGCAGGCGTGGCTCTGGGTGGTGGAAAAGGCCATCCTTAAGAAGGGGCCCAGAAGCCTCCTGCAGTTTCTCCAGGAAGGCAAAATCTCCCTCCCCGTGGACTCGCTCCTGGCCACAGCCTAGCTCCAGAAGGGGTCACGGGGGGAGGAGAGGGAAGGAAGGGCGAAGGCCAACAGGAGGTCTCTGCGGCCGCGTTAGAGCACTGGGACTGGGCCCTAGTAATCTCTGATGCTCCAGGCAGTGGGATAGACCTTCTGTGGAAGGACTGATGATGGACAGATGGAGAGAGAGACAAGTTGATGGATGAGTGGACAGATGGCTGGCTGCTGGCTGGACGGATGGATGGATGGATGAGTGAGCGAATGTAATATTCAGGCTGGTGAGATAGAGGTTGAGTGGAGAGATTTTATGAATCCTGTCTTTTATTTTATTCCATTTTGGCAGAATTAAAAAGGTTATTAATATTCATTGATGGAGAATGCTGGGGGAAGAGGTGCTCGCATACACGCCCGATAGGTGGGTAAGTTGGTGTATCTATGGAGGGCACTTTGCAGTATCTATGAAAACATGAAGTATTCACACCCTCAACATGTCAGTATTTATCCTACAGAAACACACATACGTATGCTCCAGGGTGCTCTGCGGAGTATTGTTTATAACATGGGCAAATGAGCTACAGCTCACATGCCTATCAGTAGGGCTGGTGGGAGAGATGGGATGTCTTATTCAGCATCCATTAACATCATGTGAAGGGAGCCCACTAGGAGCAGGTTGGGTACCGAGCCACCCCTCCCCCCGCTCTGCTCAGTAAAAGTGACAACAGAAAGGACTGCAGGCCGCCTGTTCCAAGCAGCTTGTGCAGACATGGACCCCCAACAGGACTATAAATGGGCCTCAGGGATGAAAGAAAACACCTAGGAGAGCTTGGAGGGAGGGGCCTGGGCGCCCCCAAAGGGAGGACCGGGGAGGAGGTGGGGCGGGGTAGGGGCAGTCTCTACCTAGGTCAGCTTCCTTCATTCTCAGGAGCCTTGTCATGGCCCTGAGCTGGACTTCAGGTTGGCTGGAGAAGTTTTGCATGAGCTCTGCGGAACACAGGGAAGCATGGAGAGAGCTGCCGTGAGCTTCCCCAAGCCCAGGGCAGCTCAGGGACCCTCCTGAGGGCTGGGACATCCTGTGGGCCTCACGCTGGCCTGGCTGCTTGACATGCACACCTCACAGATCCACGTGACCGGGCATGAGGTGACACTCATCATCCCAACTTTCCAGGCCAAGAGGTGTGTCCAAAGTCAAACCTGAGCCTGTCTGGGAGCCAGCCCTGCGCGTGCACTGCCACTCCATTGCCTCGCTCCGCCCCTGCCCAGCCTCCTTCCCCGGCTCCTCTGGGCCCCCCAGCAGGTTTCTCTGCCTTCGATTCAGAACAAACAACCCCACCCCAGAAGCAAGCTGCAGTCTCAGACCCCCTATCCTGCAGCTGACTCAGACCCCTCCTCCGCCCCTGCCTGGCTGGCAGCTTGCGAGTACCCCACAAGCCTTACCGTCCTGAATCCTCACAGCAGCCCCTGGGCTGGGTTCTGTGTGATCCCTACTTTAGATGAGGAAATGGAGGCTCCAAGTGGGTGATGGGCTTCCATTGGACCCAGCTTCTGCCTCCAAAGCCCGTGACCACAAGACATGGGGGCTCTGAGCAGCTAGGGCCTCGTGGGTGCCCCTTTCCACCTTTAAAGCCTCCTCTGCCCTTTTCCCAGAAAGGGGGCAGAGGCAGCAGTTGGGGCAGCGGTGCCTTGTCACAGGCAGTGAGGGGTGCAGGGAGCCATGGAGTGGGAGGGGGGCATGAGCGGCTCACCCACACGCCCAGAACACAGAGGGATGGGAGGGTGGAGCTACCCTCGAACTTGAAGATAACCTCTAGGCCTTTGGCATAGCTACTGTGTGCCAGTCACTATGCAAGGAGCCCCAAAGTGCCCCAGCCTGGAGCACATGGCAGAGATGAGCACGGGCACCCGGGTGCTGCATGACAAGCAAGCAGTGTGCCAGGTGACTGGCTGCACCCTTGCCTGAGGCCTGCAAATGTCAAGGTGCAGATGGAGCCCCTGTGCTGCAGGGACACGCCCACAGTCCAGGGTCACTGCTGCACCCATCCCAGTGTTCAGTAGGAGCCCAGGCCCGTAGTAACCACACATGAAGCACTGCTGAGTAGGGAAGACACTGCGGGTGTCAGGGCCCCTGTGCCAGGGTGTGGAAGCAAGAAGCAGGCATTCTGGGGGTTGTGGCAGTGAGGGGCTATTCAGTACATGAAGGACTGTGTAGGGGAACAGGGAAGCAGGTGGGGGCCAGGCTATGGAGATGAACTCTGCTACAGGTGACGGGAGCTGGGGGGTGTCTGAGTGGGCAGCACCCTGAGCGGAGCAGTGCTGGGGATGGGTGGAGGGTGAGCCCGGAAGCCTTCCTGCCCCCCAGCCATGCAGGAGGAGCAGTCAGGGGACTGGCTTGTGGAGGAGGCACTGGCCCTCCGGAGCTAAGACAACGGGATGCCAAGGCCACAGTGGCCCCATGGCACCCTCCCCCTCTGGGTCCCCATCATCACCTAAAATGCTGGCCATGTTGCCTTCTAACAGCATGTTGATGATGGATGTAGGCAGCGCCTCCCCGTCCAGCGTGAGCGAGGACCTGAAATCGCTCCTCACAAAGGTGATCTGTGTCACATCCCTGGAGGGGAGCAGACAGCCAGGGCACTTGCCGTGCGGCCTCCCTCCAAAGGGCTCAGGTGGCCCTCAGCGGGCAGACGCTGGCCCTCCGCCTTCCCATTTAGAATGTACTTGGCAGCACCTCTCGTGATGTCGAACGCGTGTCCAGCTGACAACCCAGCAATTCCACCTCCTGGAGGGACACAGGTGCTGGGCTCTGGTACTTTGGCCCATGTGGGCTCCTTTCTCCATAAAAATATACCAAAGATCAGATTTTATGACCATGTTGGTATAAAAGCGAATATAACCTAGGCTGGATTCATTGTTATATCTTCACTTTTTTCTTCTGATTTTAATATAAATTAAAATGGAAACATTTTCCTGGGCCTTGGGGCTGTGCCTCCTGGGTCTGACGGAGAAGTGGGCCCTGTTGGCTCCAGTGCGCAAAGATGTGCATTCAAGGTTGTTCGTTGCTGCAGTTTGGGATAGCCAAACTTGGAAAAGGCCAGAGGTCCACGGGTGAATCGGGGTGGGTGTGATGGGGCACTCTGTGGCATTAACACACCAAGTGGCCGTGTAGATGTTTAGGTGGGAAGATGTTGGACAATGAACTGAAAGAGTAAGTACAGCCCCAGACGTGCACTCACCTGACGGTTACTCGCTCTGAGGGGTCAATCCGGAGCATCGAAGGTAAGAGGGAAGAGAAGGTTGTTGCATTGGGGATCTTCCTCTCCTTCATGGTCCTCAGAACGTGCCTCAGGCCCTCCGGGACAGTCCGGATGGACTTGCGCAGAAGCATGGCTTCTGTTTTCTAAGAGGAGATGGAGAACACTGCTTCACGCATTTCCTCAACTAAACCCCTGACGGGGTGGAGGCTGTGCCGGGTACTGGGGAGGGAGTGGTGGGGGTCGGGGGAAGGCGGCAAGAAGACCTGGCCGCCGCCCTCAGGAATGCCCAGAGACCAGCTGAGCCCAGAGGTTCTCCACGAAGGAGAAATGGGGATTCAGAGAGAAGGGAGCAGACCGTCTCGTTGGGCGAAGGGAGTGAGGGACAACTCTCCCTCCACAGTCGTGTCAAGAAGGCCATGGGCCTTATCTCTGATCCAGACCCAGCTGGTAAGAGTCTGGGGGTCCGGGAGA
Organism: Equus asinus; assembly: GCF_041296235.1. NCBI lineage: Eukaryota > Metazoa > Chordata > Mammalia > Perissodactyla > Equidae > Equus > Equus asinus. The sequence continues at coordinate 13,478,843 of NC_091799.1, forward strand.
GAGTGGGGAGTGCCAGAGCCCCACAGGCGGACCTCGGGGCTGGCACGCGGGGCTGGGAGGCAAGGGAGCCTCTGCGCTTGGGCGTCGCAAGCACTGAGGCCTGGCCTCTGCCTGCTCCCTGCTTTCTCTCCTGTATGTAGAGGGTCTGAAGTCATGAGGTTCAACTTCCCAGCCTCCCTGAAGCCAGGGGACCAGGTGCTACGGAGCGGCTGGTGTGGCCCTTTGCTCTTCCCTTCTTCCTGCGCACAGCGCAAGTCCCTGGTGCAGGGGTCTCCAGCGGCTCTGAGAGCCAAGGCCCCACATGAGGGAAGTGCAGGCACAGAGAAGGTGCCTGTGCACCAGCCTGAGGCCTCGTGTGTCCAGGCCCTCGCCGGTCCAGCTTCCCAGTGCTTGCAGCCCAATGCATCCTTAACTCGGACAGGGACGGAGCACAGTCCAATCCCAGCGTGGGCCGGGTAGGGCACCTGACCTCAGGTTTTCTCATCCATAAGGGGCAGTGATGACCCCCGAGGGCTGTGGGCAGGTTTCAGTACTGCCCTCACCATCCTCATCATCACGCTAGGGCCCAGCAGGGCCAGGTGCTGAGTGTGGGGTCCTCCAGCAGCTGGGGTGGGGGGCTCTGCACAGCCCCGCGAAGGCAAAGAACAAGGGCAGGAGGAGGCAGATAGGAAGAATGCACCCCTTGCAGGGTTGAGGTGGGCAGGGCCTGGCCCCCTGGGGACGTGGGGAGTGGGTGTGGGGTGTGGCAGCGAGGAGCAGGTGGAAAGCAGCTCACATTCATGAAGGAGCAGCTGGCCATGTCAAGAATGATGCAGCCCAGGGACCAGATGTCAGATTTCTGGCTGAAGGAGAATTTGAGGGCTTCGGGGGCCATCCAGGACTTCTGAAGGGGGTCTGTTGGCAGGAGAAGTCAGGGGATGCATGAGTCCTGTGGTGCCTGGGGAAGCGAGCAGCTTCCACTGTGAGCCCCTCATCCCCCTCCTCGGGGAGGTAGGGACAAGCTCTCTGTAGAGGGGCAGGAAGAGGCCCTGGTCAGCAAGATCCTGACCCTTGGTCTTCAGCCAGTGAGGGGGCCCATGTCAGCAGGTGCCCACCAGGCTGGCCCGTGTGTGTGTGCAGGTCCCTGTGCCCACAATGGCTGTCGAAGTAGTCAGAGGAGACGTGCCGAGGAGGCTAAAACGTGCACCCTCTTTAAACGTCTTGCCCCCTTTAGTCAGGACCTTGAGGCAAAGTTCAAGTTGTCCTGCCCTAGTTTCTAAACCTGAACCCCAGACAAGAAGCCAAAAGAGCAGGGTCCTCAGTCCAGCTCTGTCCCTGAGAGGCCTCAAGAAGACCCCCAACCCGACCTCCACACCCCAGCCAAACAACAAGGGGGGCTCCAAGGACCCCCGCCAACCTCCAGGAGATATACCCATCCACCCGCCCACCCACTAAACCATCCATCCACTTATCCACATCCCCATCCACCCATTCACCCGGCCACCCATCCATCCACCCTCCCATCCATTTATCCTCTGCACCAAGGACAGAGTGCCACCAGTACCTGCCACCCTAAGCCTCTGAAGCTCTCCACTGCAGTCGCCCTCTCCATCCCTGAGAGTTGCGACAGGCTCAAAGCCCAGCTCCCTGTGCCCCATTGTCTTTTCAAAGGCAGGAGTACTCCTGGCCCCTTGCCTCCACCTTTCCCATCTCCTGGGTTATTTTAGGACTCAGTAAAGTGATCCAATCATAGCCAGTGCGTGGCATCCAACAGTCTTCTGTTCCTGCATGTCCCTGCCACGGCAAGTTTCCTTCCTTCTGAGGCCTTTCTTCATCCTCCATGAAAGCTGACATTTTCTGGGTGTCCTTTGGACCCAGCGTGCATGCCCACCACCTGCTCAGTTATGCCCCAGACAAGGGGGTCTCTTTGGTGTCCACATAAGCCCTGGGGGATCTGTAGGGATCTTCTGAGCAAGGAGAGGTTCGATGTTGCCATGTTCCAGCACGAGCCACTGCCCACTGGACTCTAGAAGTGACCCCTCGGGTGAATGGTCCCTCTCCCATGGCTCCCCAGCTACCACTGTCCCACAGCCTGGGAGGACCCTGGCCACCTTCCTCCGCACGGATGTTCCACTTGGCTTCATCGGTCATCAGCGCATTGCAGCTCAGGTCCTGCAGTTTGCAGTGGTTGCTGCTGACAAGGATGATGTTGGAGGGCTTGAGGTTCCTGAAACCAAGAGACACACCTTTCCACCCACCGCCCACAGGGCCACTGTGGGTGACATTCCCGGGCGGGAGCTGCGTCTTCCAGCAGCTGGGCCAGCCTGTGCCCTGAACGTTACTCTCGGTTCCCCGCCCCACCCAGCTCCCCAGGAGCAGCTCACACCCCTCTCTCCTCATTAAACACCCCTTTCACAGCCCCCTTTTAAAATATTGTTTTCTATAAACATAAAATATACTCAGTTATTTTAAACTGGAAAAAAGCCAATACAAGTAGGAAACCACCCAATGCTTCTCCAGTCCCTCTGCGAACATCCTGTTCACCTCCTTCCAGATCTTAGCTACACGTTTGTTTGGGGATTGGTTTTTGACCATTTTGTAATGTCCAGCGACATCAACACTGAATTGTGAGCATTTCCTTCATACATGGGGTTACATGGTTTTTCTCTCCTCCTTTAAATACAATACTGATCCAATTGGAAGCCATTCCCAGCCCCTCTAGACTACGGGTCCCAGAGCGTGAAGCTGCACTGCTGGCGGGTGGAAAGCCCCAGCTGGGAGCTGCAGCCCGTTGACCTGGCCAGAGGGCACAGCAAGCAGCCTGATCTCTGGCCCTCGGAGTGCTGTTATCTGGTTTCTTTCCTTGCACTTTACAACCAACCCGCCCAGTCAGCTCACATTTCCGAAGAAACTGGAGGTAAGGGTGAGTCACTGGAGGTTACACGGAGCTGATGACATTCTCTGTAAGCCTGGGAGGCACCCTGGAAAGGCGCATCCTTATCCTGGCTGCACAGACGCCGGCCACACCTCCCTCCCTCCATCCTGCCACGGGCACCGACCCAAGGGGACTCGGTGCCTTTTCTCCTGAAGCAGCCTGGCTACCCGGTCACCTGTGGATGATGTCCAACTGATGCAGGTAGTCCAGAGCGTCCAGCACCTGGCCCAGCATGTTCTGCATCCACTGGGGGAAAAGCGAGAGATGCCAGGATTGGAGGGGACCTGAAAGCTCTGGAAGTGGGGCTCCCTGCAGCTCAGTGCAGGTCAGGGCAGTGACCTCTCAGTGCAGCCAGTGGAATCAGGGCCCATTCTCTTCTTGTGTCTTGAGATGGGCCTGGAGCTAGCCATCTCGGCTGGAGCGTGCAGGACAGGCTCAGACAGGACTCACAAGGTGCTGACCGTAAAAGAGGCACTTCACACAATTCAGAACTTCTGTTCATCCAAAGACATGGTGAGCAAAGTGAATTGGCAGCAGCAGACTGGGAGAAGACTCTGGATACCCACATCCGGGATTTATAAAGAACTCACACAATAAGACACACAACCCCAACGTTTAAACGGCCAAAAGACAGGGACAGGCACAAAAGAAGATACCTAAATGGCCAGAAAGTGCTCACCTCACCGTGACTACTCATAATAATTGAAATTAAAATGTAATTTTTAATTAAAATTAAAAAGACCAACAGGCTGAATTGTGGGCCAGGATGTAGAGTTGGACACTCACAGCCTGCAGTGACAGTAAACCCAGGGCGTCACTGACTAGTTGCCCCGAGGAACTCGAGTGGGTTTGGAAGCATTTAACTGTTTTTCCACATTGTTCTTTTTCCTTTCGTTATGTTAAGGAGATGCAATCGCCAAGCACCCCGGACCTGACCACGCCTCACCACAAGAGCTACACCTGTGACCTTCGCCTTATTTTTAGTGCTAAGATCTCTCCAGGAGGAGCTGAGGCCTTACTACCGTAACCTGCAGTGTGTGTGGGAGCATGTTTTCCAACTGAGCCTGTGCAAGCGAACACCCACCTCTCCCTTTTGAATATTCATTCCCCATCCGAAATAAATGTCCCTGCTTCCCTCCTTCCAGGACGCCATGACTCTGGAAATGATTCCGTGTGGTCTCCTATTTGCCGCAAATACACCTTACTTTGTGAGACAACTACTTCTGGTGGAGAGTCTGATTTAACTCACCTGGAGGGAACCCACTTTGGTTCGCTGACAGGGTCACCAACCGCCTTGGCAAGCGCGGTGGAGCATCTGCTAAGGTTCCCCCCACGCCCACGCCCCGACAGCACACTTCCACGCCAAGGTGTTTATCCAGGAAAAGTGAGTGTTTAGGTCCATCAAAAACATCCAGCACTGCTCACGGCCACCTTCCTCACCATAGCCCCAAGCTGGAGACAACCCAAGTGCTCCCCATGCTAGATGAGACAGAGACCGCAGGGGGACACAGACCGTGGCGTGGCCACCCACGGAGCAGCGCTGAGTCGTGGGGAGGGCCTCTTTCCTGATACATTCATGGCAGGGCTGAACCTCAGAAGCACCAAGTTGAACACAAGAAACCAGACGCAAATGCAGACACGCTGTGGGAGTGCATTTATGTGAACTTCAGGGGCAGGCAGAAGTCCAGCCACGGGTGCCGGTGGGGAACGTCTGGAGTTCTGGGAATGTCCTGCTTCTTGATCTGGGGGAGGTCATGTGTGTGTGCCTCTGTGAAAGGCACCAAGCCGTCCATGTCAGATCTGTGCACATCACAGTGTGCAAATACCTCCATACATAAGCCTCAGGAAAAACTAAGGCTAGGCTCCAGTGGGCCTGCCCTCCCCTCTGCCCCTTGGCTGCCCCCCACTGTGGGGTCTGTGACATCACAAGATCCAGGTGCTCCCCAGGCCTGGTGTCTTAGAGAGTCTGTGTTACCTCAGAGTCAATGATGGTCCTTGCCTCCCTCTTCTCCTCAATGACCTTCTGGAAGCTTTCCTTGTTGTACTCCATCACCAGGCAGAGGAACAGAGAGGAGATCTGCTGGGGACACGGACCCCTGAGCCAGAAGCCTCTGTTCTGGCCCCCAGAAGCCCAGGCCTGGGTGCTTCTGCATGGTCAGCTGCTCCAGGGCCTCCCGCCACCCGGCCGCCATTCAGTGGCTATGGGGGCACTGCTGGGGGCGGGGGTGCAGGGGTGCAGGGGTATGAGCCCCTCGTGAACAGCACCTGCTCACGCCTCTGGCCTCCTCTCCCTACACCCACCACAGCCCCACCCCAACCCCATCTGCACTAAGCCATGTGGACCTTTCTGAAAGCTGCTCGGGCCTCCTGGCCACTGCACGCACGGGCTCTTGAGCCTGGGACCCCGCCCCTCCAAGGGGTGGCCACTCGTTCTTTAGGGCTCACTGGGGATCTACTGCCTTCCCCTGAAGCGCCTGCCCCAAAGGGGACCCCAGCAGACCGTGTCAGGGGCCTCACCTCAGGGCTCTCAGAGGACCTGCTCTCCCCCCCACAGTGAAAGGTCCTCTCGGCTCTTCTGTGTCTCCCTGGGGGCATTAGGGGGTGAGGTGATGATGGCCCTTCCCCAGGCCTTTTCTCAGGACCCAGCTGAAGGGGGGTATGTGTGTGAGGGGAACCCCTGCTCCTGCTCAAACCCTTGGGGGGACACAGATGGGGACACTAACGTGGAGATCTAGTTACCGTCTGGCCCTCAGCAAGAGGCCTCGCAGCCTCCCTTCACCCCTAGCCCTGCCCCATTCCAGCTCAGCATCCCCCCTCCACCTCAGTCCCATCTGGAGTAAATGGAAAGCTTCTGGCTCTTTATAAAGACAAGAAGTCATACAGCCTGTGGGACAAAACACAGGGCATGGGGGCTACAAGACCCAGATTTGAATCCCACTCAGCTGTTACTAGCTGTGTGGCCTTGGCAAGCTCCTTACCCTCTCTGAGCCCCAGGGAAAAGAGGACAGCGCTTCCTACCCTGCAGATCTCCTAGGATCTGAAGATGAACGTGCAGCTAGTGAGTAAACTGCAGGAGGTGCAACAGTCAGGGGTCCAGAGGCCTGGACAACCTGATACCAACTGAGGGGGGAAAGCAGGGGGCTTCCTGACACCTGCTCCTTCCGTGAAAGTCAAAACTCCACCTGCAGAGGCACAGACTTCCCAAGCCTTTGGCTGCAGGATGAGCTTGGCAGCTGAACACACGGGGCACTGGAGTCAGGCCTACCTGGCCCCACTCCTGGCTGGGCCACGTGCTAGGTGGGAAACTGGGAGGAACTTGTTTCTCTTAGCCTCTATTTCTTCCTCTGTAAAGTGGGATAGTAACCCCTCCTCCACCGAGGCTGTTGGGGGCTCACATGAGATGATGCCCACAGAGCCCCCAGCATGGCCCCAGTAAGAGTTGATTTGGGGCTAGCCACGTTTGGAGTCACTGCCATTGCCACTGGAGGGGTTAGGGTGGCGTGAGGGTGCCCTGTGCTGAGATGGACCCCGGGGTCCATCTCTGCGCATCTGTTCACTTGTACCTGCAGCCACGGAATGCCCGCTGAGCCCGCCAGTCTGACCCACCTCGCCCTTCCACATGAGGAACAGCTCCTGGTAGATGGAGATGTGGGCGTGCTGAAGTGTCAGCAGCGGCATCAGCTGCAGGGACAAGAGCAGAGGAAGTGGAGATGTTCGCGAAATGCCGTTTCTCAGCCAGTGATCCTATGTTACACAGCCCAACAGAAACACGTGCTTCCAGCCCTGAGCAGAGCAGGGGAGTGGGCAAAAGGGGTGTGCAGCCTGGTGGTCAGGAGCCAGACAGCCCAGTGTGGGTCCTGCCTGCAGCATGTGCTGGCTGTGCTGTGTGGCTGAGAGGCTCTCAACCTCTCTGAGCCTCCTAGCCTCATCTGAAAATGGCCGTAACAGTGGTGTCTGCTTCACAGGGGTGTCATGAGGACTAAGGGAGCTGATGCAGGCAAAGGAAAGAAAGGTGCCCAGGAGATGAAGCTCAGTCAGGGTTGGCTGGAGAAGGTGGGACACTGACTACTCATGCCCCCTCGCCTCCTGGGTCGTGCCCCCACCCCCAGCTGAAAGTGCTTTGAGAATGAACACAATTAGGCAGCAGAATGGCTACCTTAGCGACCAAGAGCCAGAAGGACAACCGCTTATGATGGAAGGTTGGGTTGAAAGCAGACCGCCCGGCGGATGTGGAGGGGAACAGGGGATGGGAAAAGCTGTGATGGTGTGGGGACTATGGGTGGGCCCCCCATGTGCTTTCTTTCATTTTGTCAGCATGTGGCCGGGGTCCATCTCTGCGCATCAGCCACACTGTGGACCGAATAGCTGTTTGCTGGCAAAGCTCAAAAGCTGGCAGTTCCAGAAAGAAGACAAGCAAGTGACCATTAGCTTGGAGGAAAGACATTTAACTTCATGCGAAATTCAAGAAAAGCAAAGAAAAACTGCTCAGAGCCTCTGTCTAGCAAATCGAAGTGCATGCAGCTGTTACTGCTATTATTATAAATTAGGATGTTACTGTCAGTTCTGACTGGTAGATTTAAGGAATGTAAAAGAGTTCACATTTTCTTGTTAAATGATTCTGTATTTTCTAAATTTTCTACTGTAACTTATACTTTTATAGTCAAAGAAAAAACTCTTTTAAAAGATGGTTATTGGTGGATTAGCCTAGGGGTCTGGCCAACATATGAACTTTATCTTCTCTGAGAACATATATTCTAAGTTGTCTGCACCTGGATTTAGAAATTATTGTTTTGGACACAGACTCCCTTTAGGACCTGGGGGCTTCTGGCTTCACAGCTGGGGCAAGAACTGGTTTTGACCCTCGATGCCTCCACCCAGACTTCTACCCAGTCACTCCCCAGGAGGGGACAGAACAGTCTCCATGTGTTCTGCCTCATGTCCTCTAGAGAGGGAGCCACCCAGAGCTACCTCCTCCAGGGCCTTGTTGGCGTGATGCTCGTCAATGCAGTTCACCTGTAGGGGCACAAAAGGACTAGCTCAGTAAACATGCAGTAAACCACCACCACCACTATCACCATTACCATCACCATCATCACCATCACCACCACCATCATCATCACCACCACCATCACTACCACTACCACCACTGTCACCATCATCACCGCCTACATCACCACCACCACCACCAACACTACTATTACCACCATCACCACCACCATCATCAGCACCACCACCGTCACCATCATCACCGCCTACATCACCACCACCACCAACACCACTACTATTACCACCATCACCACCACCACCATCATCAACACCACCACCGTCACCATCATCACCACCAACACCATCACCATCATCAATACCACCACCATCATCATCATCATTATCATCCCCACCACCACTATCACCATCATCACCACCACAACCATCATCACCACCACAAACAATACCAACACCACCACCACCATCACCATCATCACCACCACCATCATCATCATCACCATCATTATTCACCAGGAGTGCCAGGCTTCTACCATTCATGCCCCACCATATGGCACCAGATGGAGCCTGGAGATGTTCCTAAGGCAGGGATCCAAAAATACTCTGAGCAATGAGAGCATCTTTGCTCCTGTTGCAAGGATAAGTTTAGAATAGCATAATATAAACTTCAAGGAATCATTAGAGGATCCATTTTCAGATCATCTTGAAAGCAGGGAAGAAAATAATATGTTGCCTCCAGAGCCAAGCAGCGCTGCTCTGGTCAGCAAAGCATCAACCTCACCACTTCATTCCTTATCTGAATCAAGAAGATTGTCCCTGTCACTGAATGTGGGCTGTGGGGAAATGCACGGAAGAGGGAAGGGGGGTGGTAATGGCAGCACTGAGCTTTGAGTCTGCAACACGCTTTGTGGCAAAGACTGTGGGTACATACTATCACTTCATCTGATACTGGATCCTAACCTGGACCTTCTGCTCACACGACTACAAATGAAGAACCCTTGTAAGTGGGGTGATCTTAGATGAAGATGCAGAGTTGGTGGATTACTCGCAGATCCAGGGGAAGGCCCCAGACACAGCACCACAGTGAGTGTGCCTGTCTCCCCTCCTTCCACTTCAGGGGGCTCATGCTTTGGTGAATTTGACCAAAACATACTGAAAGCCTTAAAAATGTCACGTCTTTCAACCTAGAAATCCCACCCCTAGGAATTCATCCCAAGAATATCATGGATGTTCAAAAAAATTAACGCTAAGTTGTTTATCAGAGTTGTTTATACAGAGTGAAAAATCGAGAACAAGCTAAGCCCTTACTGCCCATCAGGGGCTGGGTTGTGTCAGTTACAGCATATCAAGCAGATTGGGGCCGTGCAGCCACCAGAGCCAGGAGAGGGAGAAGCTGTGTCAGCAGCACAAAATGATGTTCACAACACGCTAAGTGGGAAAAAGTATGTATCAATCTCAACAGTATTCTTGTAAAAACAAAGTAGTTTATAAATACTTAGAAAAAAGACTGGAAGGATACACAAACCACTACCTGCACTTCGCTCCCATTTTTTTTGTTGTTGTTTTAGAAAGATTGACTGGCTTTTAAAAAAGCTCCTTGACTGCTCAGAAGGTAATCAACCGTCCTGCCCCACTGGCCTGTGAGACGATGGGGCCGGCCCCACGGCCAGCCAGCCACAGAGTAAGAGGGGGGTAAGGACTCCAGGCCAGGACTTGGGGAGAGTCTGCTGAGCTGCTGCACAGGCTGTGGCCGCCAACAGGGCTCTTCCCCGGCATGTCAGCCCCCATCCTGTTGTGTCCTGGCCATCACCACACACCACAAGGGGGGGCCAGGGAATCTTTTAGGGCCACTCTCTTCCTCCAGACCCTCTGTTCATCTGTACCACCCTGGCTTGGACACACAAAGAGCTGTCCCCCTGCAGCTCTTTTGTATCCTACCCTGCTGTTCCAGCCCTGGTGAACAGGTGGTGGAAGAGTCCAGGGCCCGGTGTCCTGCCCTTAGCCCTGTGTGACCTTGAGCAAGTCCCTGCCTCCCCTCCCTGGGCCTGGCTCCCCTTTGATAAAATTGGTGGCCCCCAGTGAGGTGGCCTGCATTCAAATTGTCTCAGGAATTGTGTGATGCTGGCTGGTCTGCAGCCTCCCCAAGCCTTCCCATCCTTGGCTATAAAGCAGGGTCGTGATTCCTGCTTTGCAAGTTTGATGGAGATCAAATGAGATGAAGCCTGGCATAAAGTATGCACTGAATAAATGGGAGGGTGAAAATTAACAAAAGAAACCTCAACTAAAACTGGAGTCCGGAAGGCCTGTTGAGGAAGCTCACACACCATATTCTCGTCATTTATCCCAACCAGGAAAAGACATACCTTGAGTCTCCAACAGGAAGGTGTCTCTACTTTACTACCCACTCAGGAGGAAGGAAGATTTTCTTCTTGCCCAGCAACAAGCCCAGCCAATGGAAAACATGGCAGCTCAGCCAATGAGGAGCTGTCATCACCCTGAACTCTTACTTTCCTCCAATGAATTTTCACTTTTCCTTTGCTAATAACTTCCTTGCCCCACCCTCCTTTCTATAAAAGCCTTCCATGTTGTATAATTCCTCATCTCTCTCTGCTTGCTACTTGAGATGCCCGAGCCATGAATTATTTGATAAAGCCAATTAGATCTTCAAATTTACTCAGTTGAATTTTGTTTTTTAACAGGAGGTATGACTGTGGTTGTTCTCAGAGTAAAAATGAACAATCCTCCTCCATCAAGGTGAGAGAGTCAGATGTTTGGGGAAGGCTGAGTAGCCTCACGTCGCTCTCCACGTCTACCCTCAAGCGGATTTGCCTCTGTGACAGCTGGTGGAAAGGAATCCAGCTGTTGCATCAGGAAGCCTTTCTCTAATGTGTGGATGATAAGTGTATGTTGGAGAACTAGCCCCACTGGGTGCCACAGGCGTGGCCTCTTACCTGCTTTATCACACGCTTTTCTTTCGTTTCTGTCTCCTCTACCACCAGGTTCACCCCCAAGGCCCCAGGATTCAGCTGGTCCAAAATCTACCAGTAAGAGAGAGAGAAGCTTTCAGGAAATGCACACAGCTCTTCACTTTCCAAGCGCGCCCAACTCCAATGCCTTTTCTGGTCCTAACTCCCCTGCAGGTTGGCGGAGCATGCATCTCCGCCCTGTTCTGCAGATGAAGCAAATGCCCAGGAGGCTGAGAGGCCCTTTGAAAGTGGGACCGAGCCCATCTCTTTGGGGCCAAATCTGGAGCTCTTTCCACCACCCCATGCCCCTCCTCCAGTCTGCAACAAAGACCAGCAGGCATCCAAGAGCCAGCACATCTTTGGGGCGGAGGATTTGTTCACTCTCTCCAGCCCTCTATGATCCCAGCTTGCAGCATCCACCTCCAAATTGGGCATCCAAACAAGAAAGTAAGTGGGCCATAATTGGTGCAATCACAGGCAGCCCTGCGTGAGCCTAGCACTGTGCCAAGCAATTTACAGCCACCTCATGTGGTTGGCACTATTGCTATCTCCATGTTCACAATGGAGGAAACTGAGGCACAGGGAGCTAGGTCCTTGTCTGAGGCTACAGCACTAATAACAGAGATGGCCTAGATTCGACTGGAACTCTGGGGTCTGACTCCGGAGCCTGTGCATTGAGCGACAAAACCTACAGAGAGGTGGCCATCATGCCAGAACTCTGCACAGGGAGGCCAAGGACTGTGGGGTGAGGGTGATGATTGGATTACATTTATCAGAGACTGGAGGAAGGGGGGCAGGATGCAGAGGAAGGTTGTGTAAGGGATGGAACCCTGAATCCAGGGGCTCTTGAAAAGTCCTACGATTCTGTAATCCAGCCCCTTTGGGCAGCCTGAATCCTGCTCAGGGAATATCAGGACAATGTCCTCAGCAGCTTAAGCTGGTGAAAGAAGGCGCATGCTTAGGTTCTCTTAGGTGGCAAATTAAACAGTAAAACGCACCCATGTCTCAGATCAAGTCTATTTTTTTTTTCCTGAAAAGGTAACTTTGCTTTTAAAATTCTTTGGCCACCAGAAACTCATCCGCTTTACCACTGGCTGACTTCCCCACAGTCCTCCCACACAAAAGGAATTCTCGCAAAGTGAGAAAAATCTAATTTACAAATTATTTTCAAATTAATGAAATTTTTTACAAAGACAATCTAACATTTAATAAAGTTGAGATATTACGCGTAGAAATATTTAATTAAACATTTATTTTTACTTTGCAGATGTCCTTTTGTTTTGTGAATTTTTCAAGTCCTAAACATCTTCACAGGCCCTGGTCAAGGCTTAGGTCCCCCTACCAGGTACTAACGGGCGTTTGAGGAGTTTGGGGGCTCTTGATTCAGAATTCTGGATGTTGTAGGGTGTCCTGGCCCCGTGGCCCTGAGCACATGGGCGAGAAGGATGGAGGTGTCTCCACCCTCAAATATTCAGACAGACAGATGTGCTTAATTTCGTCCATCATTTTAGAGAGGGGGAAACTGAAGCCCAGAAAGGCAACGAGCACCCAGGAGGTCACTTTTGGAGGACCCGAGGTCACCCTACTAGCTGGAAGCAGACACTGGCCAGAACACAGGTCCCGTGCTTCCCTGGGGTCGGACCTGGCCGCTGGCTGCCCGTCCCAGGGGCTGTGACCGTTAAACCTGGAGGGGGCTGGAGGTGGTGGCAAAAGGTCCAGATCCCGGGTTCGCCCCTGACCGTCGGCCCCTCGCCGCTCCCGCCTCCCCGCCAGGGGACAACGTGGCACCTGGTATTTTTCCATAGTGTATGGAGGGGGACTCCCGGCCTCTCTCTTCCTCCGCTGGGCGGTGGGGGTGCGCCCCTAGCCGGTGCCGGCAGAGGGACCCCCTATTGAGCATGCTCAGGAGGGATCGCGTCCGGGTAAGCATCCCATCCCCCACCCCGAGAGCGACCCTCAGCCCCAGGTGTGTCTGCCTGGCCCCGGGACCCTCCCTGCCCGAACGTTGTCCCCTGGAACACCCGCGCGTCCCTCCCGACAGCTGGCCCTCAGGACCTGGCCGCCTTAAAGCGCGTGATGGGCGGAGCCTCGAGCGCGGCGGGCGGGGCCGGAGCCCAGGGGGCGGGGCAGGAGCGCGGCGGGCGGGGCCAGAGCGTGCGGTGGGCGGGACCGGAGAACGCGGCGGGTGAGGCGGCGGTGGCGGCGGGCGGTGCGCGGCCCTTTTAAGGCGCGGCCGGGGCGGGCCCGGCGGCGCGGCCCCTTTAAGGCTTGGCCTACGTGGCAGCCACCGGAGCCGCCGACGCGGAGCGAGGCCGGGCGCCGGGCACTTCCTGTGGAGGCCGCAGCGGGCGCGGGCGCCGACGGGCGGAGCGCCGAGCGAGCGAGCGAGCGAGCCGAGTCTCCCGCCGCCGCCATGGGCCACAACGACCTGATGGGCACGGCCGAGGACTTCGCCGACCAGGTGCGGCCTGCGGGCCCGGCCGGGCCCTCCCTCAGGCCCCCTCCCCCGAACCCCCTCCCCCAAGACCCCTCTCTCCGGAGCCCCCTTCCCCGAACCCCCCAGGACCCCCTGCCCCGACCGCCCCCCGGGCCCCGACCGGCCCGCACCCCGGCCCCGGCCCCCGCCCGCAGGCCGTCCGAGGCCTGGGCCGAGCCCTCCCCCTCCCGCTGCCCCGAGGGATCGCGCCCCCTCCCCCCCCCCCGGAGGTGCTCCCTGCTGGGCTCGTGGGCCGGCCCGGGGCACCCCCAGACCCGGGCTGCGGGCCCCGCCTGCCTGGTCGCCGCTCCCCCATCAGAGCTGGGCTGTGTTCTGGGCCCCCCGCTCGGTGCGCTCGGGCCCCCAGCCCGGCCTGGGCCCTCCTGGGGGATGAGGGGTTGAGGGGCTGCCTCCTGAGAAGGCGGCCAGAGTCTTGGGGTGCTTGAGTAGCGTCCTCGCCATTCTGAAATGTTGGGGTGCTCCCACACGCTCTTCCTTTTACTGGGCACTCTTAGGAGGCGGGGTGGGGAGCTCTGATCCTGGACAGGGGTTGATCAGACTGGAGGCCTGGGGGTCCTCCCAGAGGAGAGGGGGCGCCCTGGTATGCCCCCCAAGGGCAGAAAGCCACAGCACTTTTTGTTTTCTCTTTCCCAGATGTTGGACTCATGGGGTCCCTTTGACCCTCCCTGCATTTTCTCTCCCTCTTTGGACTCTGCCCTGGGACTGAATTGAATGGGTATTTATCTGTACACAAATCTGGGAGGAGGGGAAGCCTATCTTCTTGGGGTTTTTTGCTTCCAGAAGTGTACAGGTGGCATTCTGAGCGACAGGGAAGCCCTGGAAACAGGTGGTTGAGTCATTGTTAAAGGTATTCAAAAACTAGATGGACAGAATCATCCTGGAAAGAGGAGAGGACAGAGCTCCAAACTCTCTTTTGGTTGAACTTGGCAAAAAGACTTGGTGATAGTTATTTAGCTGTGTGCCTTTTACTTCTAAGAGTATCCCGTTATGTCTACAAATTAGCAGCCTTATCCCTGCAGGCAGGTCGGTCTGGCCCAGCTGTAGGTCTTTCCTTGGTTCATTTCATGTGCTTGTGGCTTTGCCTGAGTTCAATGTAATGAGGTTAAATTTTTAATTTTTATGGGGGTGCTGTTGAGTCATCATACTCCGAGGCTGGGCTTACTGGAAAGCGTGTGTGTGTTTGTGTTTGTGTTTGTGTGTGTGTGTGTGACTTGAAAAAATGAGTATTTTCTAATGAGTTATTGGTGAACGAGATTTTCTCTTGTTCCCCTTGAGGGGTGATGTCTTTTTGTGTGGCCTCAGAATTGGGTTCTCAGTGCACCACCTTCCTCTGGGCTAATACTTTAAAACCAGTTTGAGAGGAAAAAAGTCTATCAGCTTGAAGAAATAGTTTTCCTAAGGTCGTGATTTTGTGTTTACAGACACAATTTAAAAGTTCGTATTGAAAGCTCTCAAGAACCAAGTAGGTCTTCTTTGTTTGTTAGTTTTCATTGACATAATTTTAGTGACCCAATTTTATTTCCCCAAGTAGCAACTCTCTAAGATGATGGCTCCTTTCAGCCGAGGGAGCCATGAGAGCTACATATACTTGCTCTTCGGCCTAGAAAACCCTGGTTTTGCAAGTGAATTTCATAACCAAATCTAGATAAAATGTCTCCAGGCAGACTGCGGCCAACTGTCAAATGATAAACTCTCCGACTGAAAAAAAGTTCACAATCTCATGTAAAGTTCATGTAATCGTCCCTTCTTCTTCTCCATTCATTTTGTGTGTTTTAAGTGAAAGAAGCAGAATCTTGGAACTGGGAAGACCCTTGGGGGACACAGGGTCGGCCTGCACCAAGTTACCATGGGGAAGGAAGGCGAGGCCGGCTGAGGCTCGCGGACTGGCCTGGGGCCACGGCGCTGGGAGACAACCCAGGCCTGACCTCGCGGCCAGTGCCACAGACAGCGTGCTGCTCAGGCCTGGTGCTCCTCTTCTGGCACAGATGGAGGGGCAAGCACTCTCACTGTAAAAGGGCATGCTGCCTAAAACACACAAAACCAGCGCTGGCTGTGCCGTGTCTGTCAGGCAGCACAGGTTCCTGCTGCCAGTTTGTCTGCACCAGGGCCACCTTGGTGGTGGCAGAGGATGTCAGCAGACACTTACATGTCCCTTTGTGGGCAACTCGGGAGGGCATCGGTCCTCGTGCTCTTCACAGCCCAAGTTAGGAGCCCTCCTTCCACAGGCAGCTTGGCGCAGGAGGAAGACACGGGCAGATAATGGGTGCAGAGCCAGAGTGACAGCTTCCTGTGGACAAAACCTGGCCAAGCTGGCGTGGCGCTTTTGTTTTTGACATTTATCTACATAATATTAAAACAAAGCTGCCAATAATGAAGGTGCTGAGCATCCAGGCTTTTAAAATGAAAATTATCTAATTTGGAGGGAATGGGGAAAGATCATTGAAGTCACTGATCAGATAATCTGACAGGTCCATTTTTTCTAACCTTCAGAAAACAAAAGCAAAAATGAAGTGACAGGATTTGACCAGAAAGTCTGGGCTGCTGAGGGCAGGACTTAAAAAGGCCTGTGCATCCTTGAATGGTTGTGACAATAAGACTGAACCTTTAATGTGCCAGCACTGGACCTGGTCCCCCAGTCACCCTCCGGACTGTGTGAGGTTGGCCACAGCGTCTGCACCTGCGATGCCAGGAGGGAGGTTCACTGTGGTCTTGCACGGCACGTGGCGGGCTGAAGTTTTGAGCCTACGTCTTGGTACCCCACAGGCTGGGCCCCTGGCTGCTTGGCCATGCTGCAGCCTTTCCTTCAGGTCTGCAGAGGCGAGAGCACGGGGTACGCCGTCAGAGGGAAAGGCTCCTCCCGAGCTGCGTCTCTGGCATCAAACCCCTTGCCTTGGGCAGCCAGGGACAGTATCCTGCTCCCTGGAAGCCAGGCGCTGGGGAAACTGCTGAGAGTGCTCTCTGTGGGCGCTCGGCATTCGGAAGCCATCTGAGAGCGGGGCGGAAGGGGCCAGGGACCAATGAACTCAGCAATCCAAAGTTACGTCTGTGCTCTGCAGCTGGCTCTCGCTGCCAGTCTGCACGCTGTTGCTTCCCCGCACATTTACCCCGGTAAATAGGAGTGTTAGCACTTAATGGGTTCTGCCTGCTGGCTCATCACTAAGGTGACAGATAAGCTGTGTGGGGCCTTGCTCTCCAGTGTGGCCTTTGGTATTTTTACCTGTCCTTTCGCATGACAGAGCAAGTCCTGGGAGCTGTCACCCCCAGGAGCTCCCTTGGCCTCTGGTCTCATGTTGGGTAGGTCGGATGGCCCTGACAGGCACTGAACCAGGCTCTGTAGCCACAGGTGTGAGGACTCTGGGTTAACGGCACGTGGGTGTGGGTAGGGTTCCGGTGACAGTGGAGGGTTCTGAGCATTTTCCTCTTGTTCCTCTGCTCTGTCACCCCTGCCCCCTTGAAGGGCTGCTTGCCCCGAGCCCCGGGTGGGGAGAGAGGGCACAGAGGAGCTGACTCACCCGTCCCTGCTTGCCGGGCTGCGCAGCAGGTTAAGGGAAGCCGCGCCTCTTCTGGGGAGTGGGGTGGAGACGCGGAGGAGACTGTGGTTAGCGAGGTTTCTCCCGGAAGGTGAGGCGCAGCCGTGTCCTCTTCCGTGGGGCCCGTTGCTGCTCTCCTGCGGTTAGGCCCCTTGTCACACAGGGGTTCTTAGTAGAGCCAGCCAGGCCGTCTCTGCAGCTTACCTTGAGGGGCAGCGTGAAGCTACAGCAGCCCCCAGGGAGACTTGGAGTTCTGCGTCCTGTGGACGCACACGTGTGAGTCACTGAAGCCTTGCACCAGCCCCGACTCAGCCTGATGTGAGGGAAGTCCCCAGTTCCTGGGATGTGTGCACTTGAGCTGGCCCTTGAGAAGGGCAGGCCCAGTCCTCGGTGGTCAAGGGAGCTGAGCTGCCTTTTTCTCTTGCTCAGAGTTCTCATTAACCAAGCCCTGCAGACTGCTTTCCTCAGTTCCTCTTGTCTGGGATGCTAAGAGAAGGTAGGTTTTTCTGTGGTGTGCTGTGTGACATGGTCATTGTATTCCCAGTTACATCTCAGCATGGGTGTGATTATGTCTCTTAAATCCCCTTCAGTTCTTTAAAATAATAACCCTTGTAGACAGATCTCAGCTTTCCATATTTCTCAAGTTGCTCAGATGCTGTCACTGCTTGTGATGCGGATCATCTTGACTGTGAGGTCCTCTGAGGTTCCCTTGGGAGGCCTGCCCCATAGAGTGACTGACCATGTCCTCGCCACCTCCTGCAGGCCCCTCACTCGGCGTCTCCTCCACGTGTCTCCCGCGAGTGGCAGTCGTGGGCGGTGTGCTCGCAGCGGGCATAGGCGGCAGGCAGCCCCCCGCCCCCAGGGCCTGTGGCGCGTGCCAGATGCTGGTGTAGCTCCAGCGCCTGGCAGGTGGCTGTTCCTGGCCCTCAGGCGCACCTGGATGCCTGATTCGGGGGCTCTTCTGTCCTGAGGAGACACTGGCTTTGGGACGCTGTCTAAAGTGGCATGTTGTGGCTTCAGTGGCCAAGTCTGAACCGTTGTGACCAAAACGCATTTAGGGAATAAGATGAAACTTGGGCCGGGTCTCGCGTTATTAAACAGATTTTTTCTTTTGTGTTCAGTCCACATAGATGCTCATTAGAGGTGGCTGGTTTAAAAGGCTCTGGGCCGGCCTGATTTATCAAACAGTCCACCTGATACCTAGCCCACATTTGACTTGGAAAATCAGGTAACTGCTTAGTTCAGAGTACAAATCCCGTCTGTCTCGTGGGCATGTCTGCACGGGAGGGAGGGGTGACTTACCCATCTGAAGGCAAGATTCTCTCTGTTGCTCTTTAATCCTCTTGACCCAGACGCTCAAATTAAGAGCACAGACTCATTGCGGAGGCTTTTGAACACCCAGCCGGCTCGCGGGCTGCGCTGCAGAGCAAATGAGTGTGTTCACCGAGCTGCTTTTAGCTGAGGTGGCGTAGACCACAGCTCCGTGGGCCCGGGCTTGTTTGCTCCACTCTGGTGAGCACAGCCATGGGGCAGACTTGGGAGTGAGCAGCTCCCAGCGCCAATTTGGAGGCAAGTCAGAACACCGCCGCCGCCTGTCTCTGCACTGCCTTTTGGGGTCACCCTCCCCCGGGAGTCCTGCCCTGGCTCCAGTCTCTGAGTCTGCAGCTTCCTGTGCAGCTCTGCCACCCTCGCTGTTGCTTCTCCCCAAGTGTAGACATCCAGGCAAGGCCTGGTTATTGCCAGGGTCTCTCGGCTGGGCCCCGGCACTAAGGCCATCACATTCGAGCCAAGGAGGTGGCTTTCTCCTCATCGAATGGGGTGATGACACCGCTGCTGGGCGTGTCAAAGCATTTGGGCCGTGAGGCAGAAATGGGAGGCTGTGTGGCATCAGCTGTCCCAGGATGTCCTAATCTGATGCACGAGTGTGTGTTCACACCGAGTGTGCGTACTTCCTGTGTTTGTCTCTGCATGGACTCCAGAATTCATGTAGGAATATTGAGGACCTCTTTATTTTGAAACAAGGTCCTTTCTCCTTCCCTTTTCTCCTCTGCTTATTAAAGTTGGAAAAAATCTCAACAACCGTTAATCCAGCTGTCCTCACTTTGTAGAAGGAGAGCAGAGACCCCCAAAGGTAACTCAGCTTGCCCTCAGTCACACAGCGCACTGGCTGGTGGGTGTCAGAGCCAGGGCGAGAGCATGGGGCCTCCACCTCAGCCTGTGTGTCAGCTCTTGTACCCACCTGGTTGACTGGGCATCAGTCTGTCTCTCATTGTGCCGTCTGCCACCCACCGCTTCAGTAGGGGTCAAGGCACAGAATCCACACCTTTGGCCTCTAGCTCAATGGATTTGAAGAGAATGACTCCTGGCTTGTAATCTCTTCCTCCCTCCAGGAGAGCCAGTCTCATCAGAGGGGGAGGGGCGTTCTCTGTGCTGACTGAGCCAAAGGAGAGGAACTAAAGGTTTATCTAAATAACCAGGGGCCGGCCCAGGGGCGTAGCGGTTAAGCGGGCAGGTTCCGCTTTGGAGGCCCGGGGTTCAACGGTTTGACCCCAGGTGCAGACATGGCACTGCTTGGCAAGCCATGCTGTGGTAGGCGCCCACATATAAAGTAGAGGAAGATGGGCACAGATGTTAGCTCAGGGCCAGTCTTCCTCAGCGAAAAAAAAAGAGGATTGGCAGCAGTTAGCTCAGGGCTAATCTTCCTCAAAAAAAAAGAAAAAAAGATTAAATAACCAGAGGCTCAGTAACCATGACCGACAGCTTCAGCAGTTTCTAGGACTTTAAAGAAACTTTTCAAAATGCCAAAAATTAAGAACCAGTCTTAAATATGCCTTCATTTATTCCAGCAATAGGTTTAATCAGCCCTAAAAGGGATTGTGACATTGATTTGACTGTCTCACGATGCCCTTTAGACTCTCGTGTCCTGACACATCACTCACGTGAGGGGTCCTGGTCTTCCCCAGAGGTCATCTGTGTCCTCAGGTATCGCAGGATTGCCTTCCCTTTGTATCTCAGCTGTGAGTGATTGGTAAGAGAAGGTGCGTGGGGTACACCAGAAGGACATTTGTCCCTCAGTTTGACCTGAATATTTGTCTCGTAATAAGGCCATCAGAAATGGCTGAATTCGCTGGAGCAGGAGGACGTTGTCCGTGTGCTTTTCCCTCTGACGTTTGCCAGGGATTTCTCACGCTGGAGTTTCATTGCTGTTGAAACAGCTGTCCATCCCATTTGTTCGCCTGGTTTTCATTTGCTTTGGGCTGCACGGGTTTTTAAAAACTCCCAGAGCTTCCTAGCCATCCGCCACACCAGCTCCCTGTGTTGCTCACAGCTGTTGAACACACGCAGTTGCCTGAGTGCGATCTTGAGTTTCCGGAGGGGAACTCTGTGGGGCTGGGAGATGCACTGTCATTCCTGCCTGCACACACGTGCTGGCCAGGGCCTGGCCTGTCCTCTCGCTGCTCCGGATATTTTGGATAAGTGCGAACATGTGAGCTTACCGTTTGGCCAACCCCAAGGCCCTCTGGGCTTGGGACCCCTGCTGTCACCTAAGTAGACCATTGTCTCAAGAGAGCGCCCAGCCCTGTTCCATCTGGAGGGGCCCTGAGCATCACTGGGTGGCTGGGAGGCCACAGGCTCAGGCGTGTGTGACCAGCGGGCCGCATCGGCGCAGCTCTGGGTGAGCCCTCTCCGCTCGGCTGCAGTTTGCCCATTATAAAATGAGAGGCTGGACTAGATCGAGGCTTCTCAATGGGGGCAGGCGATTTTGTCCCTCAGGGCACATGCAGCAGTGTCTGGAGGCGGTTTTGGTTGTCACAGTTGGAGGGCACTGCTGATAGCGTCTAGTGGGTAGAGGCCAGGGATGACGCTAAACACCCTTGGGTGCAGGACACCCCCACGATAAAGACTGCCCCGGGCCCAAGTGCAGGTGTGCCACGGTGGAGAAACTCTGGACTAGATGATCTCAGAGGGCCTTTTCAGCCTGTCATGCAGTGATTCTGATTTGCTCACACCCTTGACTGAGCATAGACGCTGGGTGTCTTGTGGCAATTCCATGTTTGACAACTGCAGATGCCTCCTACGCGTCTGCTGAGATCATAGGAGAGTGTCATGTCTGTCGCCTTGTGGGGTCTGAGCCGGACAGCCCAGCGCTGAGTCGTCCGTCTCCGGGACTGATGCTTGGGTTGTCATACATGCAGGCCTGCAGGGCGTGCTGGGAGCAGGTGCTGAGAGTGCCCCCGGGCCCTGCCCAGCAAGCGCCTGGCCAGGGTCTGGTGTCCCTGCGGCATCCTCCTTACCCAGGGGTTTCTGTGGCCTGCAGTTCCTCCGGGTCACGAAGCAGTACCTCCCTCACGTGGCGCGCCTCTGCCTGATCAGCACCTTCCTGGAGGACGGCATCCGCATGTGGTTCCAGTGGAGCGAGCAGCGGGACTACATCGACAGCACCTGGAACTGTGGCTACCTGCTGGCCTCCTCCTTCGTGTTCCTCAACTTGCTTGGACAGCTGAGTGAGTGGCCCTGTGTCAACCCCACGGCCAAAGTGCCGACCATTAGAGGTGGGGAGGCTGCATGTGAGCTGGAGGTCTCCTGGGACAGTTGTCTGCTCCCCTTGCCTCCTTTCCAGGGCAGCCTGCCAGGCCTGGGCGTTGGTTCTGCAAGCATCTGGGTGGTGCTGTGTGTTCAGCCCTGGGCTAAGGATACAGTCCCTGCTTTTAAGGGCCTGGAGCAGGAGATGGTGGCCACTGGGCGACCTGGCTGGGCCAGTGTGGGGCCCAGGCAGCCAAAAAGAGAGGTTTCTGGGAAGTATCAATAGAGGTGAACAGGACGGAGAGCGTTAGGCTGGCACGTGGCACGTGTTGGCCTCGTTGTCCTGCTCTTGACCACCGTCTTCTGGTGGCAGTCCTCCCTCCTGTACACATGGGGCAGGAAGGGGACTTGCGCTTCTCAGCCGTCCTGAAGCTCTCCACAGCAGAGCCTCTGACGGACAGCCCACTCTGGGAGATGGCCCGTTCTCTGCAGCAAGGGATCCACTTAGAAGCCCAGTGCTTTTGACACGTCAGGTCCGGTTGACTCTTGTGTGGTCGTGCCTATCGCTAGTTCTCCCAGAAGTTGCTTTTTGCTTGGGGTAGCCAGTTGGGCTGCTGCTGCACCAGAAGGCCAGGTGAGCTGCAGGTGCTGTGGCTGTGTCCCCTGACCTGTGCCCTCTCCTTTCCAGCTGGCTGCATCCTGGTGCTGAGCAGGAACTTCGTGCAGTACGCCTGCTTCGGGCTCTTCGGAATCATCGCGCTGCAGGTAGACACGGCGTGGTGGGGGCCTCGCTGTTCCTGCCTCCGGCTGGAGCAGAGCCGGAAAGGCATTGTGAGGACTCAGCATCTCGCCCCTGCAGTCCTCTGTGTCTCTGCCTGGAACCCATCTTCCCTTCTGAGAAATCACTCGATTTTCATCAGGGCAAGCTCAGGAGAAGTGGGCAGCCAAGCGGGCTGGAGAGGATGGTGCCCAAGCAGGGGCCAAGCTCTGGGAACTGGGCCCACCTTTTGCCACTTCTCTGAGTTTCCTTTGACAAGGAGGCAAATCACAGGTTTGGCCACAGCCAGGAAACTATCTTGTTATCGTTTTACTTCATAAAGAAGAATACCCAGCCCTTCAGATGAAATGTTTAACGCATGACATTTCAGTCTAGATTGGTGGTCTCAGCCCACCGTGTTCTCCAAGCACCCTGGGGCACAGCTGCCATCGAGCGGGTGCTTGATGAGCAGGGCCGGGGCCCCCCCTGCATGCTCTGGGACATGCGGAGCCGAGCTGCTGACCTTGCACCTGTCATCAGTGTCCTAACGTGGTTTTGTGTATCTTCTCTTCTCACTTATATTGGAAAAACTGCCTAATGCTATTAGTTCTATAGAAATAGAAATTCCTTTGAAAACGCTGGGACTCAAGTTTCTCTCTCCTGTGTTCCCTTCAGACAATTGCCTACAGCATTTTATGGGACTTGAAGTTTCTGATGAGGTAGGTGCGTCCTGGTTGGTGAGTTTAGTGTGCTTTCCTCATGTCTCTAAACTTAGTAACTGTCGGTTGGAATAAACTTCTTTGGGTCCAAACTGCGCTTCTTAGACTCTGTAGCGGATACTGGCAGAACCTTGTCCGCCCCACCCAGGGCGCCTAGAGCACTAGTGAGAAAGCAGTCTCCTCTCCCGACTCCACGTTTCACGAGGTCAGGAGCGGGTCCCGGTGAAAACACGCTTGCTCACAGGCACCCAGCTGGTCCACAGTAAAGCCGAGACTAGGTCTGGGTTCCACATGTGTTCAGATTCCCCGTCACGGTTTGGGGTGAGGACACACCTGTGTCTTCAGTCCTGTAAGGCTTTGTGTGGGTGTGACCTGGGTCTGTGCTCCTGTTGACTCAGGCCCGCCTGGTCCTGCTTGGAGCGTGGAGTAAGGGATGTGCTTGCAGCAGGGTGTCCCCATCTGGTCTGACGGGCACTTGTAGTGCCCCATGAGCCTTAGCGAATTTCTCTTCCTCAGGAACCTGGCTCTGGGAGGAGGCTTGTTGCTGCTCTTGGCGGAGTCCCGGTCTGAGGGGAAGAGCATGTTCGCGGGCGTCCCCACCATGCGCGAGAGCTCCCCCAAACAGTACATGCAGCTCGGAGGCAGGGTCCTGCTGGTCCTGATGTTCATGACCCTCCTTCACTTTGACGCCAGCTTCTTCTCGGTAAGTATTCCAGCTTGCTTACTCGATTCTGGTCTCCTGTCCTAGAACGGGTGCCGCCTCTCCCAGCTCTGCCCCCTCTCTTTCCTCGCTGTGTACTAAGCATAGCCAAGGGGCCACTTGGAATGAGTTGGCTCAAAGGAAGCAAACCTTTTGATCCTATTAAAAGAAACAGAAGACTGTCAAGCTCTTGTATGCCAAGAAGCTGCCTTTCCGACAAATTAAGTCCCGAATTTCCCTGACCTCGCTGGAAGACCCTGGTGCCCAGTGTGCTGGCTCTCCAGGCTGTCGACCAAGGTTCACTACAAAGATTCCTCTTATTCTTTCCTTCCTTCCATGTGTACCTTTTTCGTGTACTTTTTTTTTTTTTGAGGAAGATTAGCCCTGAGCTAACTACTGCCAATCCTCCTCTTTTTGCTGAGGAAGACTGGCCCTGAGCTAATATCTATGCCCCTCTTCCTCTACTTTATACATGGGACGCCTACCACAGCATGGCTTTTGCCAAGTGGTGCCATGTCCGCACCCGAGATCCAAACCGGCAAACCCCGGGCTGCTGAGAAGCGGAACGTGCGCACTTAACCGAACGTGCAAACTTAACTGCTGCACCACTGGGCTGGCCCCTTTCATGTACTTTTTGCATGCCAGGTATTGGGGTGGTGCAGAGTGGAAGAAGGTTCTGTCCTGGACCCCAGGAGCTTACGGAGCATGTCTTTATCTGACTGCACCCTGGCCAGGCAGTGTTCCCAGGAGGGGCTCCTGGTGCTTGGGGAGGGGAGAGGTGGGTTCTGAGAAGCTCTGGGGAGTGTTGCTCTGGCTTAGAGGTCCACCAGCGTCTTGGTAGATCACAGCCTGTTAATTGGAGATTTGCTTTTCATCTTCTCCAGACCTTTTCTGCCTCAAAGTGCTGCTTTACCTGTTGCTCCCACCATTTCCCATTTTTATCCTCCACTTGTAATGCAGCCTCCAGCTGAAGCAGCCGCCTCTCCACACATCCCCTAGGTGCATACCCTGGCACAGATACTTCAGTGACACGGGGCAGGGGAACTTGCCTGTTGATAAAATACTCTATGTCTCTTCTTCCTCGCATTTACTTTGAATTTCTTACCTTTCAACCTACACAGATTCTCCAGAACATCGTGGGCACAGCTCTGATGATTTTAGTGGCCGTTGGTTTTAAGACCAAGCTGGCCGCTCTGACTCTTGTCGTCTGGCTGTTTGCCATCAACGTGTACTTCAACGCCTTCTGGACCATTCCCGTCTATAAGCCCATGCACGACTTCCTGAAGTACGACTTCTTCCAGACCATGTCAGTGATCGGAGGCTTGCTCCTGGTGGTGGCTCTGGGCCCTGGGGGCGTCTCCATGGATGAGAAGAAGAAAGAGTGGTAACAGACCCCTTCCCTGCCTGGCTAAGACCCGTAGCCGTCGAGGACTGGTTCGGGGTGGATTCGACAGAACTGCCAGCATTTATGTATCCTCTTCCCTTCCCTCCCTTGGTAAAGGCACAGATGTTTTGAGAACTTTATTTGCAGGCACCTGAAAATTGATGGCTAACTCTGCTCTGGACCCATCCCCTGGCATCTGAGCATTCAGAGCCGGCTGGCCGGTGGCACCTCCTCCCCACCGGTGAGGCCTCGGCTTCGAGGGGTGAGCAGTGTGGTGGCGTGGCCTCTCAGTCCTCTTTTCATTTCTCTTTTTTGGGGGGTGGGGGGTCTTCAAGCTGTACTGTGAGCAGGTACATCTGTCTATCATTCAAAGCAGTCTCCCTCTTTATTGTTTTTTTTAAAGTTTATGTTTTTAGCTAAAACTACTAAAAGATTTGGGATGGCCCAGCCAAACATGAAACACTGTCAAACTCCCTGGTTTAATACTGCACCAGTGGCTTCCACACTGTTTCTGCCCTGCGTTATAATATCTTACGGGGACAGCGAAAACCTGTGAGAGAAACCCAAAACCCAAGGAATGAGGCAGTATTAGAGGGGCAACTGAGGCTGCTGTTTATGGTAAAAGTCATTAATCAGAAAGTTGTCTTGGACTGGTGCATAATTTTTTATGGGGTAATACCCCGGGAGCTTTAGCGGCTCACGGTCTGGACGGAGGAGCTAGGAGTCCTCGGGGATGCCACCCAGAGCTCGCAGGGACCCGCACGCCGACCAGGGTCTGGCTGCATGCCTGCAAGTTGGTCTCGGCTGCTCCTGTGGGGCCAGCTTAGGAGGAGCAGCCACCAATGTGGGCAGGGCAGTGACGGCGGGCTCTCAGACCAGTTACCTCACACCTGACCTTTCCGCAGAGCCACGGCCGACACCGTGGGCAGAGCGCCGACCTGGCTGAGTGCCCCGCCTGGCTTTCCTTTGGCTGGAGGGATTTCTCCCAGGCTGCGCAGCCATGACTTACCATTTTCACGAGGCTGTTGCTTGCTTAGATTGTCTGTTTGCTATGCTGAATGCAGCCCAAATTACTTTTTACAATTTGTGATGCCTTACCGATTGGATCTTTATGCTGTATTTAAAGTTTTCTAACATTGCCTTATACTGCGTTTCTCTTCTTGGGGGGTGTGAGTGCTTGTGGCTGTTCTCCACTCGTCTGCGTTGTAGCGGATGCCATGAGGGGAGAGTCGGAACATCTCTGCCTCCCACTAGTCCTGCGCCCAGATCCTTCTTGGGGGCAGACTGACTTGGTGAGGCTGACCAAACTCAGAATGGGGACTTCCTTGGAGCTGGTCTTCTCTGGTTTTGTCAGCTAGGTGTGCAAGCCTGGGGTCCGTCCCCGGGCTGCTGGGAGCCAGGGTGAGGCGGGGAGCCCCATGCCCTGGTTGGCTGCATACAGCAGGGGTGAGGCCAGCTTTGCCCACCAGTGCTCTTAGGACCCTCCCTGGCTCTGCACCCGGACCCCCTAATCTGAGGGGAGTGGTGGCGCACCTTTCAACACCCCACCTTGTGACCCAGCCCCAGTGGAGGCACCTCCCAAGACGTTCCTCAGCCCTCCCCCGAAGGCCTGCTTCCCTGCTCCCCTCGTATTTATAAGGTGAAGCAACGGCTTAAGGACAGAGGGCTTTTCTATTTCACTCAATGCTCACTACGTGAAGGGCAGTTTCTGACTCAGTGTTTCCACCCCAGCAGGGCAGTCTCTTGGTCTACACCCCCTTCCCCATTAACACAGCCTCACAGCCCTGTGGAATGACACTCAGCCAACTCACAGTTTCTCTGTGGCACTGCTTTGGCAGGGTACGGGTCCTCCTTGGCCCTGGCTCAGAAGACCTGTCGGTTTATGGAAACTCGGATTGACCCCAGGAGGCTGAGGGTCCCCACTGACAGTCACCCGGGATGCTGGAGGTTGTCCCCGCCTCCCCTGGCCTTGAGTGGGCTAGTGCCTGTGATGGGGGTAGATGCCTTTGTGGGGAGGAGAGAAGAATATGCTCTAATTGGTTTGGCAAAACAATTTCTGAAAATTTTTTTGCTTTATGTGGGAAATAGGTATAAATCTCATTTTATGCTGTATTTTATATCTTAGTTGTGTTTGAAACGTTTTGATTTTTGGAAACACATCAAAATAAATAATGGCATTTGTTGTATGCAGTGTGATCCTCTGGTGTTGTCCAGCCAGGGTGGGGCCCAGCCTGGGCTCCCCTCGGGATCTGCAGGGAGCCAGGCAGACTCTCTTGGCTTCACTGAGGACCACTTAGAAACCACATCCAGCCAGAATCCTTCCTGAGTGTGGGGGATGGGACCCTGACATCTGCAGGACAGACCTCCAGCCCTGCCTTTGGGGACAGCAAACGAGGAGTGGATGGAGAAGACCCTGGGACACCCTGACATTGAGAGGACGCGTGGCGGACAGCCTGAAGAGGAACACAAGGGGGAAATGGCTGAAGGATTCTCCAAAGGTTGTCAAGATGCCTTCTCTCCAGCAATCTTTTATTAACCCGACTGTTTAAACGATCTGAAGCTCCTCGGTTTGCAGTGATGACTCTTGAACTTCTTGGAGGAGCCCAACTGCTTCTGTGGCATGAACAGAGAATTCCGGTCAGTGGAGCCTTCCCGACCCAAGATGAAGGCGGTCTGAGTCCAGGGCCCCCAGTCTGCACAGACAGGTTTTAGCTGGAAGCTCCTGGGTCAGCTTTCTGCCCATGGCTCCTGCTACAGCTGCGGGCCTCCATGGTGACTCTGCAGAGCCCCTTAACAGCAGCACCTCCAATCCCCAACCTTACAACAAAGACCCTGACCTATTTTGGCCACGATCCTGCTTCTCTACCAAAGGGGACGAAATCTCCACTCCTGCCCTGATGGCGAGTGCTGTATGAAGTCGAGCCCCTTCAGGTTCCTGTGTTGCAAACGGGCAGTCGTCCTACAGACCAGCGGTCTTGAACCTGCTCTGTGCTGGTGCAAACCAGGAAGCAGTCCCCCGCCAGCCCCCATCAGAGCAGTCCCGGCTCCTGTCTTACTTGTGTATTGTCAACTTGGGATTTTATTTGCAGAAAAGGTTTTTTAAAAAACTTTTTCTGAAGAAATTGAAAATCACTAGAGGCAGCTGCTGCTGTGCTGGCAGCCCTGGAGGTACCGCTCACCTTCCGGCGCTTGAGGACCGGCTCCCGGTCCACTTCCATCTCCTCTCTGTCCTCCTTCTCTCTTGGGTGCCTTGGGTTCTTATTCTCATCTGTCAAAAAGTCATCAGTGTTGTCCCCGTGCTCAGTCCCTCCCACGTTCTTTCTGGTGAACAGCTCGGCTGGAAGGAATAGAGGGATGGGCTGTTACAGGTTGAGTTCACGCCCGTGTAAGGGGCGAAGTGGGAGAGCGATCAGCCTGGGCCAGGGCTGGAGGACACAGCGGGAGGCAGGAGCAGGCCAGAGCCCTCTCGCTGCTGGTAGGAAATGGACTGGATGGCCAAAACCCAAACCCATGGAGGAGGAAGGAGGGGGGACACGTTCCCACTTACGTGGGTACAGGTCTGTCATGCTGTCGTCACTGTCACTTGGGGCTGCACCATCCTCATCACTGGACTCAGGTTCCCAGAAGGCTTCTCTGGGGCGAGGTTGGCCGTCACCGTCCACCTGGCCTTCCCTCCTCCTCTTCTTGTGCAGGAGGCAGGCGGGCACGTACTCCACACCCTGCTCCTGGCACTCTGCATCTGGGAGACAGGCCAGCACATTGCCCAGTCCTCCCTAGTCCTCTGGGCCCCCACACCGCCCTACTGGGGACAATCAGTGGTGGCAGGTAAGTGCCATTGGCTCAGTTCCTGCCGGGAGGAGGGAGGCTAACACGGGTGCGGCCAAGGCGCAGGAAGATGCTGGAGGTTCTGTTGGGCCTCTGGCACCAGCCAGGCTCCGTGAAGCAGTGACTGGGAGGGCGCTGAGCGGGCAGACTCAAGTGCAGCTTGGCACGGAAGCCATATTGACTTGTCACCAGGAGACTGAAGTCCCCTCTCAGGCATGGTGGCCAGGACCTGACCCTGGGTGGTAGGGCTCAGTGGAAGTTGGAACCCAGCCTTGCTGACCCTTGGCTGGGGGCAGAGGGACCAGGATGAGGCTTCCATGGAAGGACCTCTCTGAAGCCACACTGTCTCCTCCAGCAGCACTGAGGACTCAGAGCCTGGTGGGGGTGCTCACTGACCCCTGGTGAGGAAGAGGGCAGCGTGGAGGGGCCAGGCTGCTAGAGCTTGCCCTCCTTCAGCACGGGCCTCTCCAGTGCAGTGCAGCTCCCTCAAGGGAAGAGGGGGTGAGAGGGGAGCTGGCTCTCACTGTCCCCCAACTCCTGCCATCATCCCTCATGGGGTGGATGAGCCCTGCTGGGCCCTGACCTCAGATGTCATTGCCCACTTCTGCCCACCTCTGTACCCCTAGCCCCTGCTTCATCTCTGCCACCCACTCTGGCCCACAGTAGCCTCGTCCCCACCAGAACCCGCATACGGCATCTCCGCACAGCGCCGTCAGCCAGGTCCCTTACCGCCATGCTCCAACTCCTCCAGACCACTGCCGAAGTGGCCTCACCACCTCGTCCTGTCTCAGCTCCACGGCCCAGCACTGTCATTACTCTCTTAGGGGGAACCCCAGCCCAGGCCGTCCCCTAGCTCCTTCCTGCCCACCCCCAGCACTGAACATGGCTGGAGAAAACCAAATTCCCAGGCTCTGGGCCTGTGCGGGATCTCCACAAGGTGCCCAGGAAATGGGTGTCGTGCCTCCTCAATCCTCCGCTTTCACCCTCAGGTGAAGACCTGGCTCCATTTCTTCATGGGGAAATAAAGCCTTTGGACTT
The DNA here is from genome assembly GCF_041296235.1 of Equus asinus. NCBI lineage: Eukaryota > Metazoa > Chordata > Mammalia > Perissodactyla > Equidae > Equus > Equus asinus. Next base: position 13,508,701 of record NC_091799.1, read on the forward strand.
CGCATGTTCCCGGCACCAAACCCACAAGACTGTGCCCTCATCCCAGCCCTCCCTCCCCCGCCTCAGGGCTAGTCTACTGCCCCATTCTAGCCTGGCTCTGTCCCCACCATGCCACGTCAGCTGCCTTTGTCAAATCTCAAAGTCACTTTTCTGTCCTTATCTTCCCTTCAGTAACATTTGATGAGTCTCCCACTTGCTCCTTGAAACTCCTCGGTCTCAGACATCGCTCCAGCCAGTTCCTTTTCACTGTCCTGGGGCTCCTCCGTGCTCAGGCCCAGCCCTGGCCCTTTTCACCTGGCTCCATGGACACAAATGCCATCTCGGTGTCGATGACTCCATCATCTGAGTGCTGGCCCAGGCTTTCAGTAGCCACCCTCCCTGATATGCCTGCCTCCGATTAAAATGTTTGAAGGGACTTCTAGTTTTCCCCCACAAAGCCTATCATCCAGACTCACGTTCCTAACTTCATGCTGCGTCATCCACAGATGCTCAAGCCAGCAACCTGGGGATCACAGTTGACTTCTTCCTCTCCCCCCTCCCCTCCTCTACCGATTCTATCAACAAAACAGCTAAACCCGTCCAGGTCCTTCCATCTTCCCTGCCAACACCTGGTAACCCATTGGGTCAGCAACCCAGCCACCATCGCCTTGACCTGGGTGACTGCACAGCCAGGGTGCCCCTCCCCCTCCAGGCAGGAACAATCTTGAGACACAAACCTATCCTTCTCTGTCCCTGCTATAAGCCCTTCAACACATCCCCCTGCACGTGCTCCTGACCATGCCCTCCAGGACCCTCTGTTCTCATTCCTCCTTGACTTCCTAACCCCACCTTGCACAGTGGCACAATGGCCATCCTTCAGAACCTCCCACAGCCCAGCGTTTTTCTACCTCAGACCTCGCACGGACTCTTTCCTCTACCTGGAGCACTCTCGCCCCCACTCTGCAAGTTCCTCAAATCTCAACCTAAAAAGAAACTCTCAGAGAGCCCTTCCCAGGCCTCCTGTGTAGGGCAGGGCAGGCTCGCCTGGTCCCGGTGCCGTTCCCTCCTCAGCACTCACACAACCTGCAGGTACTTGGGAGTCAGCTTCCCGCTTTGCACTTGTCTCTACCATCGTCCCTCTCTTCACTGCGCTGGACCGGCTGGTGCATCCATGCTGAGGCATGACCGAGACGCCACTTCTGCCTTCTAGGGACGCACATCCTGGGCAGGCTGGGTCCCACCACAGCTACTTACATTTATGCAGAGCTCTCTGGTACCGCCGGCCCTGGGTATGCCTCAGCACATGCTCCGGGGACTTGTTGATGTGACGCAGGGTGAGTTTGCAGAACAGCTGGTGCCTAAGGGGCAGGGAGACCTGGTTTGCAGGGACAGTCGACAAGCAAGGATCCAAACCAGTGGGTCGCCACCATGGCTGCATCTTGGAATCATCCCCAGAGGGTCTGACAGGGGAGGTCTACAATGTGGCCTGGGCATCAGGATTCTTAAAAGCTCCCAGGCAATTCCACTCTGCAGCCAGGGTGGAGAACCACTGAGCCACATTGACCGTGGCCTCCCCATCCTCCCCAAAAGGCCCCAGCATGAAAATGCACGTCGAAGACTTAGCCTGGGGAAGAGCTCGATAAAGGACATGCGCCATCGCCCTCTCAATTTTGACTACTACTGTCAACTGCACACTCAGATAAACCAAGCTCTCCTGTAGAGGCGTGAAGCTGACCCAGCACCAGCGCTCGGATCCCACACGAAGCCAACAGGCCCAGCGCTTACGAAAAAGCACACGCGCCCCGGGACGGGCCTCGCCCGAAGTCCGGGTGACATAGCGCCAGGATGCCCGCCTGGATCCGAATCTAACTCACGGGGAGGTGGGCCTGCAGACCCCGCGTGTCCTTGAGGAGCGCCCGCCCAGAGCGGAGGGGTCGGGCTTCGGAGTCCACCGCGTAGCAGCGGCCACACTCCGCGCTGGAACTGTCCCCACCCGTGGCCCCCACGGCGCCGGGCCCGCCCCGCCCACGTACGGGTTCTTGGTGCTGGGCACGATGTGCGGCTCGAACGCGGCGTAGTCAAAGGCCGGGGAGGCGCGAATCAGCCTCTGGTACTTCTTGCCGCGGGTGTAGACCTGGAGCTCGGGCAGGCGGCAAGGCAGCTCGTGGCCGGTCAGAGTGCACCTCACCTGCGGGCGTGTGCAGCGGTCAGCGGGGGTGCCAGGGGCGTGAGGGGGTCCCTGGGGCGGTGAGGGGGCCCCGGGGCGGCCGGGGAGTCCCGGGGGCGGTGAGGGGTCCGGGGCGGCCGGGGAGTCCCGGGGGCGGTGAGGGGTCCGGGGCGGCCGGGGGCCCCGCGGACCTTGCGGGCGCCGGGCTCCAGCCGCAGGCTCGGGTGCTCGCGCAGGAAGGCGCACACGTCCGCCGGAGGCTCGCTCATGGCTCGGCCGCCAGCGGAGTTGGAGTGGGCGCTGCTCGGACTACGTGAGGCCGGGGGCGGGGCGCGGGGCGGGGCTCGGCGGCGCCCCGGAAGCAGATGCTGCCCGCGCCCCGGAAGCGCCCGCGCGCCAGCGGGGCGATGGCGGCTGTGCTGTGGCTGGGGCCGCGGGCGGCGGAGCTGGGGCGGCTGCTGCGCGCGGCGGGCGCGGGGCGGGTGAGCGGAGCGGGGCGGGGCTTGGGGAGGCCGGGCTGGAGGCCGGGCGGGGGGCTCGGGCGGGCTGGGGGCCGCGCCCGGCCTGGACGAGCTCACCCCGCCCCTCGCGTCTCCGCAGGCCCCGGCCCACGCGGTCAGGAGCGTCCTTGCGGCCCCCGCGCGCCCAGGTGAGGACCCGTCGCGGGGCCACCCAGGCCCTGGGGAAAACCCCCTGTCGCCGAGCTCCTCCTCGCGGGGCCGTCCGCACCGAGAGCTCTCACTGCCGCCCGCCCGCCGGGTGATGCTCGGTGCCTCCCGATGGAGCCTCGAGGGCACGCGGCCTCGCGACCGCCCGGGGCTGGTGCCTCGGGCACTCTGGGTCGCACACGCGGCCGGAGACGCCACCTTCGCAACGTCTGTCGGACTCACGAGGGGCCAGCCCCAGTGGGATCCTTGAAAGCACATCTGATCCCCACAGCTTGCATGTTGCCTCGATGCGCAGCGAGGGTGTTGTGGTGCGTGTAGAGTGCTGTGCAAAAGAGCTCCAGGCCCGCGTCTTACCTCCCTCGAGGCCCGCGATGCTTTCGCTCGGTGGGACTCCCCCTCTGAGAGCTTGAAGGCACTTTGTGTGTACACTGCTCCGTCTGTACGTTTATGAGCAACGAAAAAGAGAGGCTGTTAAGAGAGCTGCATAAACCACTGTCTGAATTTGGGTCACGTTGCTGTCTTCACAGCACAGCAGCTAGGACCGGTGCACCGTGGTGCAGTAGAATGCATCTCAGTGTACTGTTGTGTAAAAGGCATGAGGTGTTTACATGAACTACCCAGGGTCATGATTGGTGGTATAGCCAGAACCAAGCCCTGGGACTCATTTATTCAGTCAACAAACATCCACTGAGTGTGTGCCATGTGCCAGCGACTGGGTTAGGAGCTGGGCTGGACACAGGTGCTGCTAGTCGGCTCCTGCCTGCAGGCTGTGGTCTGTTCACTCCTCCTCTCCCACATTCGCTCGGGCAAAATTGGTGAAGTCTTGAAAATTGACTGCTCCAGTTCTTTTGTTCTGGGGCTTCTGAGCCCATGCCAGTGTTGTAAATCTTTCTAGGGTTGGCCTGGAGGCCAAGCAGGTGTGGCAGTTCCACAGCCGAAGCACCTGCCACAAAAGCAGAAGACGACTCCTTTCTCCAGTGGTTCCTGCTTCTCATTCCTGTGACTGCGTTTGGCCTGGGGACGTGGCAGGTAAAGACTGGCCTCTTGCTCTGGTGGGTCTGAGCCCTTGACCCTGCTGCTATCTGCTCGGCCTTATGCTCTGTTTCCGTAGGTCCAGCGTCGGAAATGGAAGCTGAAGCTGATTGCAGAGCTAGAGTCTAGAGTTATGGCCGAGCCCATCCCTCTGCCAGCAGAGTGAGTGTGTGTATGGCTGTCCCCCGGGGCTGGTCTCAATTGAGGTCAGCAGTGGGGCCTGGCTTCGGCTTGCCGTCCTGACCCTCAGACGGGAGCCCTCAAGATCAGCCGTACTGTGGAGTTTCCTGGTGACCCCCGACCACCCTCGGGAAGCTGGCTAATGTATATAGAAAAGTCTTACCTCCGATCCTGGGTTTTACTCGTGCACATCTAGTGTACCCAAGGGCCCCTTGTGGCAGTCATTCTTAGCTGGTGGGTGAGGGCAGATGCTCTAATGTCATGTCTTGACACCAGAGTGGCATTTTGAAAAAGTGCCCCCAACGATTCTCCTGCCCTCCCACCATTTGAAAGCACGGCCCGAGAGAGAGATGTAGTCAACAGAGCGAGCCGTTCGTGGGAGCCGAGATGCCTGCCATACTTGGCTTGCAGATGGGTTTTGGCCCATGTATTTTATTAAGTTCCCAGAGCAGTTCACATTGCAGCACAGGTCCACATTGCCATTTGGCATCAATTGGGTCAGCTTCTCCGTTTGGAGGGCATGCCCTGCTGTCCCCACTGTGCCTGTGTCACCTTCTAGTTACTTCACAGGCCTCAGGGGCTTTGTGGTTTTCAGCCCTGAGGTTTGTCTTCACAAACCTCACTCCACGTCTTCCCTCTCCATGTAGCCCAATGGAACTGAAAAATCTGGAATACAGGCCAGTGAAGGTCAGGGGGCACTTTGACCACTCCAAGGAGCTGTACATGATGCCAAGGACCATGGTGGACCCTGCCCGGGAGGCCCGGGAAGCTGGCCGGCTCTCCTCCTCACCTGAGAGCGGTGCCTACGTAGTCACCCCCTTCCACTGCACTGACCTGGGGTGAGTAGGCGTGCAGGGGCTGACTGGACTGCCAGGTGCAGTTGGGGTACACTCACTTTCATCCTTCCTTCTCCACCCCCAACTTTGGTAAGTCCTGGGACATCCAAGATACTCAGAAAGGTTCAGTTCCTTGATTTGAAATTTACAATTCTGACATTAAGCCAATTCATTTATTTCTGAACAACTCTTGTATGTTAAACTCTGAAGGAGGAGAGGTGAATGGCCATTATGAATACATCATGGTGCAGCATGAGGGGCTAGCAAGACAAACTCAAGAGAAAGGAACCCTCCTGCTCTGCCTGGTGGGATTTGAGTCAGGGAAGGCTTCCCAGGGAGCTATTTGGGCCAAACCTGGAATGAAAAGATGGGAAGAGCATTCCAGGGGAAGGAAATGATAGCGACAGCAGGGGGCACTGCAAGGTGGGTGACTAGAGCAGCTTCCCAAATGTTAACGCCCAAGTGAAGCCTCAGGGCCTTGTCAGCCCACAGCTTCCTGGTTTTAGGTCTGGGTTGGGTGGCAGTGCTGTGTCTCTAGTGGGCTGACTGATGTGTGCCAGGCTGCTCCCCAGTCAGGGGAGATGGGAGGCAGGTGCACGAGGCAAACACTGCCCTAGTTAAGGGAGAAGTGGGCGTCTGACCTCTGGCACTGTGGTGTTGGTCACAGGTTGCATGTTGCAGTAGGCGAGGCAGAAGAGAGGACGGGGGAGCTTTTAGCCATCAGGCCCCATGCACAGGGGAAGACGTTCCCAATGGCACCCCCACAGCTAGTCTCCACTGGGTCCTGGTTGAACCCTTGCCTGCTCCTGTCCTTGTTCCTGAAGATGCCGGGGCAAACATTAATAATCTTTATTCACAAACCCTTCACCTGAAGTGCAACTTTCATTACTCTAGAATCACCATACTGGTCAACAGAGGGTTTGTCCCCAGGAAAAAGGTGAATCCAGAGACGCGGCAGAAAGGCCAGGTAGGGGCGGGGGAACCCTTCCTTCCCTCTGGTGCGCAGGGCCCTGTGGAAGCCGTCGTCTCCATGCAGGGCCCTGAGAGCAATCTCACGCCTTCCTTTCCTTTCCAGATTGAGGGAGAAGTGGACCTAGTCGGGATGGTGAGGCTGACAGAAACCAGGAAGCCCTTTGTCCCCGAGAACAATCCAGAAAGGAACCACTGGCATTACCGGGACCTGGAGGCCATGGCCAGGCTCACAGGCACAGACCCCATTTTCATTGATGCTGACTTCCGTACGTTGTGGCCAGACCACCCCAGAAGACCAAGTAGCTTTTGTAAACACCCTGGTTCTACCTTCCTCTTAACCCTGGACACCAACCAGTTGCTTCCATTCTGTGTGAGGGAGGGGTGACAGAGGGCAGCACTGGGGGCTGGTTGGTTTCAGGTAAAAGGACTTACTGGTGTGACTTGAAATTGGCTGTTCAAAACTGACTGCTCTAGGAAAGAGCTATGGAAGGTTCCAAGAAACCAGCTGGCCATTTAGCCAGTTAAGTGCCAAGAAGCTGGTGGCACAAGAAATCGAGGACTGAGCCCACTGTCTCTGCAGAGAGCACAGTCCCGGGAGGACCTGTTGGAGGGCAAACCAGAGTCACTCTGAGGAACGAGCACATGCAGTACATCATCACCTGGTGAGTCCCGTCCCCCCCCCCCCCCTCGCTTCTCCCCTCAGAGCCCTGACAGCATTCACCTTCCGCCCCAGGTACGGACTGTGTGCGGCCACATCATACCTATGGTTTAAGAAATTCCTGCGTCGGACTCCTGGCATGTGATGAGATTAACTGATATAGCACTGTCCCTAATTAATTAGGAAGTTGCCGAGTAAGCATTATTTCAAGAGATTTGGGTTTATGTGGCATCATGTACTACTGGTATAAATAAAGCCCTACACTACCCATGTTGTGCCTTCTTTCCCATGTGTCTAAATGAGCCAACCAACTGATCATAAACTCCAGGCTTGGTTCAAAATGCTCAAGTATTACATAGGACCAAACAGTTTAAGACCGCTTTTTCACAATGAGACCGACAACTCCCACCCTATGTGGGAGAAGGACCTTGGGGCTGAAAACATAGCCACGACCCAAAAATGCACAATTGACACTGACTGAAGAAGAGTTTTTATTACTTATGTACAGAAAACTCAACTGCATGCGCTCAGCTCAGCCCAGCTTGGTGGCCAGTTCTTTAGCCTTTGCCTTCTCTAGCTTGGCGATACGAGCCACCGATTTTGGACCCAGGACGTTGCCTCCCCAGTGACGGCGGATCTGCAAAAGAAAGGCAGTCAGCCTGGCCTGTGGTTTTCTGAGGCTTTCAAAGCACCCTCGTCCTTGCTGTTCTAGCCAAACAACTGCTCAGAAAGAGTTCCGAGCCAGCCAGTCCTGTGATGAAAGGCTGGACTTCCCCAAGACAGTTAACGTAGAGCTGCTCCTTACCTCGTCGTATCTGTCGTTGTAGTTGGTCCTGATAGCTTCCACCAGCTTAGCCAGAGCTCCTTTGTCTTCCCTAATGGGGCAGGAGGGAAAATGTGGGTCAGCGGCCTTCCAGAAAGCAGGAATGCCTTCATTTTAGCTCCAAATAAGACTTTTGCCTCAGATACAAAATGGCCACATGGTTTATTCAGGTGAAGAAATTCGCAACCATCACTGGCAAAGGCTCACACAATGTACTCCTTTCTTAAAGACCACATGCTCTAGCTTAGACATTAACTTTTGGAGGGGGTGCCCCCTACTTACGAGTTGACTTGTGTGAAGGCGACGGTGGTGCAGGTCTTCCTGTGGACCAGACGCCCCAGCCGCGCCTTGCCCTTGATGATGCAGTAGGGCACCCCCATCTTCCGACACAGGGCAGGGAGGAAGACGACCAGCTGGAAGACACCATTAGCTCTAGAGTATATTTTGATTAAAAACAGTAATTTAAATGCTAGCTTGGTAGCAATTGCTCAGGGTTAAAAAGCTCACGTATTTGCACTTCACGGTTTAATTCAGTGAAAAACTCACATCATCGCAAGAGCCATGATTTGATCCCTTGTCAGTACTGACAGTCCTGGTCACCCCACCTTGGCCTACGGTGCCAGACTCAGTATTTAGCTTAACTGTATCTTCCCATATCAATGCAAAGACAATCTAAGTGTAGGCGCCAATGGCTGAAAAAGCAGCCAAACGTACCTCGATAGGATCCACGTCGTGCGCGATCACTACCAGCTGAGCCTTCTTGTTCTCCACCAAGGTGGTGACAGTATTGACCCCTAGAACACACAGCCAGCTTGCATGAGCACGGGGGTGTTGTGTGTGCACGTGTGGTGCGTCTGGGCCCAGCTATGACTCAGGGTTAAAAAGCTCGGATTTTACTCTTCACGGTGATTCCAGGTGAAGAAATTCATGCATCATCGCCAACAGTCCACCCGCGTGCACCCTGTGAGGAGGGCCCCCCTCACCTGCTCGAAGGACCGGTGGCCTCTTAGTGGGGACATCCCCTTTGCCAGCAGCCTTCTTCTCAGCCCGGGCCAGCAGCCTCTGCTTCTTCTCTTGCTTTGTCTCTGGCCTGTACTTGTGGGCCAGCTTGAGCAGCTGAGTAGCTGTAGAAACAGCCAGTTTAGACATGCAGTTCAAGCTCTGACCTTTACCACTCAACATAATTAACGCTAGATGCTGTCCCGACTGTGCTATTTGCAGTTCAGAAAACCTCGAGCCACGAGCGTAATCGCTTCGCTTAGGCTACCTTCACCTTCCGAAAGCTGGAGAACTCGTCTTAATGAACCCATCTGCTTGAAAATGCCCACCGCCCTCGCAAGGCCTCGCATCCAGCAGGGTCCGTGCCCCGCAGCACCTCACCTGTCTGGCGGTCCAGGGCCTGGGTGAACTGGTTGATCGCGGGAGGCACCTTGAGCCGCTTATAGAGGATCGCCCTCTGTCGCTGCAGCCGGATGTAGCGGGGCCATTTGACGAAGCGGGTGAGGTCCCGTTTGGGCTGGATGTCCTGTCCTGGGAAGCACAGGGCAACGCCGTGAGAGGCTCGCGCTCCCCACGCTCGCGGCCAGGGCCGCCCCTACGAGGGTGCAGGTGCATCAGCGATCTTGGTGGTCTGAAGGGTCGTCACCGTCTCTCAGATAGCAAATATTCCTTCACATCATCTGCACGCAAACACCGCGAGCCGCAGGGAGCCCGGCAGCCCTCTCCCCACTCAGCAAGCAGCCGAGGCGCCCGGTCCCGGAGAGCTGGGGGTCCCCGGCCAGGCCGCGACCCCGCCCGGCAGCCCCGCCTGCAAACCCTGAAGCCGCCCCGCGCCGCCCGCCCGCCGCTCACCGATGCCGAAGTTCTTGGGCCTCTTCTCGAACAGCGGGTTCACCACCTTCTTGGCCTCCTGCTTCTTCACGACCGCAGGGGCCGGGGCCACCTTCTTCCCCTTGGCCTTCTTCCCTTTCGGCTGCGCGGAGACGAGCCGTCAGATGGGCGCGCCCCGCCCGCCGCCCCCCGGCGACCTCGGCGGGGAGGACGTCCTCGCCGCCGCCCGCACACCGACACCGCGGGGCGGCCCCGGGACCCTCGCCCAAGGCTCCTGGGCGGCCCCCACCACGGCGAGGAGCCCCCGGCCCCGTGAGCCCCGCGCCCCGCATTGCGGCGCTGCGCTCCCGCATCCTCCTCCCCCAGCCCGCCGCCGGACTCTGTCCCGGCCCAAAGCCTCTATACCAGGCCCCGCGGGGCTCCCCTCGCGCCAGGCGGTGGAGGGACCCCCGCGCGACCGCGCCCCGAGAAGGATGGCGGCGGATAGAGCCCGGACCCGGTTCCAGCCTGGCAAAACAGCGACCCACTCACCATCTTGGGCGGCTGGAGGAGAGAGAAAGAAAACGGAATTGTGGGTAATATGTATGCGACCTCGAAGATCGCGAGAACTGGCGCTTGCGCGGGATTTCGGGCTTAAAGTGACAGACTCCTTTCGCCTACCCTGGGGTTGGGGGCGGCGCCTAGAGCCAGGCGGCTGGTTGGTGTGCGACGAGGCTCCGGGGATCTGGGACTTCCCGGGAGGGGCGCGCGCTCCTCCCCACTGCCCGGGCCAGGTACCCGCCGGACCGGGCTCTGTGGACCAGGTGTGGGCCCTGGGGCCGCAGGGTTGGGTGGGCGTCTTTTCTCTCTGCGATTTCCCCAAAGTGGCTCAGAGACCGCGGGTTCGGTCGGCCGGCTGTGCCCTGCGCGGAGCGCGCAGCCCAGAGGCGCGCGGCGCGGGGCGGGGTGGTCCCAGCAGAGACCGCGGAGCGAGGCTGCCCTCCGGAGCCGCGGCGTGGACGGAGGGCGGGCGGCCGGGAGCAGGGCGGCGGGGGTAGAGTGGGAAGGAGGCGTCGGATGAGGGGCTGGGGCGAGGGTGGTGGCGCGGAAGCCGCTGGGCGGGGGCAGGTGGCGAGCTCCTGCCGGCCTCTCGCGGACACGCGCGCACCCAGCCTCTGAGGAGCCCGGGCCGGAGCCGGCTTTTGAGGGGGTCCTTGGGTCATGAGCTCGCCCAGGGGGAGGGCGTGGGCAGAGGAGATCCCGCAGCGCGCCTGTGTGCCATATCGGACGTGTGTGTTTGGCAGAAACGGAATACCCGGAGATCTGCACGTTGTACGTGGTGGGGGCATGCAGGGTGGGTGGCTAGGGTCGTCTTCGCTCACTCCAGGCTCTGGGTCCCAGGTGCTGACTGGTGGCCCCAGGCCTCTGTCCCCTGCACGGCCTGAGGCCCTGCCATGGCCCAGCAGAGAGCCCTGCCGCAGAGCAAGGAGACGCTGTTGCAGTCTTACAACAAGCGCCTCAAGGACGACATCAAGTCCATCATGGACAACTTCACCGAGATCATCAAGACCGCCAAGGTGCGTGGGGGCCGCGGCTCTCCTGCCCCTCTGAGACCAAGGGGAGGAGCTGGCTCTAGAGACTGGGCGGTGGTGAGCTGAGTGACTGGCCTGCTCTGCTGAAGAGTGTCACACGGGGGTTGCTTTCAACAGCGCCCGCCCTACGTGGAGTGCGTGCTCTGGGCCAGGACGTGAGGATACAGCAGTGAACATACAGGCAATGCCCTTGTCCCCATGGGAAAACATCTGGGAGGGCGGCAGGGGGATCTGTCATAACAAATAGGTTAATAGATCAATAGATAAACCAACTAACGACAGGTCCTGGTGAGGCCGTGCTTGGGACTCCAGTCAGATTGCTGGGTTTCAGTGTCCAGCTCCACTGCCTAGCAGCCTAGGTTTGCATGGGGACCTGATGTCCCAGTGCCTCAGTTTCCCCTGTGTTAATGGATCTTTATGATGACTAGATGAGTTTATCTGTGTAAACCAGTTCCTGCAGGACCTGACAGGGACCCCGACATCGTAGCTGGTGGGAGTGAGTTCGGTCAGGAGAGAAGCTGGGGAGGCCCCTCCAGGTGGGTAGAGCGGTCAGCAGCTGGGTTGGGTCAGGCCAGCCTGCCAGGCTGCAGCCGCAGCACATGGGGCTGAACCTGGGCATGGCCGCTGCAGCCAGCGGAAAGCTCGTTTGAGCAATAATAATAATGATGAAAGCTCACGATTGTTTACTTGTTTAGTGTTCACGACACGCCAGGCTGTGCCGTGAGGGCTGTTTGGGTTCTATCCCACTTAATCTCCACTAGAACTCTATGGGGCGGGTACCATTGTCCTCTCCGTTTTTGGAGGAAATGGGCTCAGAAGATTTAGTAACTTGCCCAAGGTCATTCTGATAATAACTGGCAGAGCCAGGATTTGAACCCAGGAAGTCTGGCTCCTAACCCCTTGGGGAGCCCTGACCCAGCCTGTCCTCTGGCAAGGCTCCTGGAGAAGCCCTGTCCATTGGATGGACGGGGGCAGTCTTGGACAAGGCTGGCCAGGCAGGCTCGTGCATTTACCCTTTCAAGGCACCTTGAGTGTGCTCTCTGGCCTGTCCTGACCTCAAGTTTGCCCACCTGTAAACCAGGGATGGCAGTCCAGGCTTCTGTGAGAAATTCGTAAGGTGATGATGGTCAAGTAATTAACGTGGTGCTGGGCACTCCAGAAGTGCTCAGTAAATGGTGGCTTAAAAAATACACTGTCCGAACAGTAGGGGGCGGCCCAGTGGCATAGTGGTTAAGTTCCCTGGTTGGGATCCTGGGTGCGGACTTACACACTGCTCATCAAGCCATCCTGAGGCAGCGTCCCACACAGAAGAACTAGAAGGACTTACAGCTAAGATATTTCAACTATGTACTGGGGCTTTGGGGAGAGAAAAAAAGATAACACTGTCCTTTTACTCATCCATCCAGCAGTTTGCTGAGTGCCCGAGCTAGTGACGCGAGTCCATACTGAACAGGGCTCACACCCCAAAAAGCACTGGACCAGATCTCCCTGTACCTGGCACAGCATCATCGTACGTCGGCATCCATTTTTCCTGAGGAGGTGCCTCTTACCTCCTTAGACCAGAGCAAGATGGGGTGGAGTGGAGCGGTGCCCGAGGTCTGTTAGCAGAGTCCAGGGTGGAAGGCAGGAGAGGCGACAGGACGCAGCGAGGATGGTCTTCTGCAGCTGGTCACCTGGAGGCCCGGGCGCCCGCTGAGTCCAGGCTTTCTCGTTTGCTCTCCAGATTGAGGACGAGACGCAGGTGTCGAGGGCCACGCAGGGCGAGCAGGACAATTACGAGATGCACGTGCGAGCCGCCAACATCGTGAGTCACCAGGTGGAGGGCATGGCCTGGGCTCCAGGAGCCTTGTGGTCCCTCCTGGGTGCTCCTGGGTGGGGGACAAACCACTTCTCAGGAGACTCCCCTCGAGAGGGAGGGCTGTCTGTGGCAGCCGTGTGAGGGGCCGGCAGGTCGCGGGTCACGTCCCTCCTGTAGAGTGCTGTGCAGGGGATAGAAACTTCCTTGCTGATGAGAAAGTTCCTTGAGATTCCTTATGGGTGCAACAGCAAATTGCTGAATGAAACAGGACGGGAATTTTGAGCCCTTCTGATATCACAGAACAACGACATCAACCAGATACTCCCACAGGGATGTGCCTGTGGGTGAAAATGCATAGGAGAGGTCCCAAAGGGATCCCTCCCCCCTGGCTGGTGTGCTGCCCCCAAGGACGAGCAGGGGCAGGCAGTTAGACAGGATTGTAGTTCCGTCTGTAGGTTTTGAGGTTTTGAGAAGCAGAATGTGTCTCACAGGAGCAGGAGCCAGAGGCCAAGTGAGGGTAGGGCCTGGGAAGTCGATGGCACCTGCCACCTCCCCCAGGCCTGCCGTGGAGGCGGTTCATGCAGTCCAGGTGGGTGCCGGGGACCCTGCCCTCCTGTCGCTCCCTCATCGTGCCTGCCCCTGTTCCCATCGCCACAGGTCCGAGCTGGCGAATCCCTGATGAAGCTGGTGTCCGACCTCAAGCAGTTCCTCATCCTCAACGACTTCCCGTCGGTGAACGAGGCCATCGACCAGCGCAACCAGCAGCTGCGGGCGCTGCAGGAGGAGTGCGACCGGAAGCTCATCACCCTGCGGGATGAGATCTCCATCGACCTGTACGAGCTGGAGGAGGAGTATTACTCATCCAGGTACAGATAGGGCTGGACTCCTCATGGAGCGGAGCCTGCAGACCTGGGCGCAGCCAGCAGCTGTGGCCCAGCCTGACCTGGCAGCCCAACCCAGCAGCCCTCAAGGTCCTGTCTTTCCAAACCCTTCCTGGTCTTGGCAGCAGAGCCGCGTGCTGGGTTTCAGAGCAGAGCTCATGGTCAGAGCATTTGATCGACAGACAATTACACCATCTACCAGGCCCTGGGCAGCGGGATGAAAACCACAGGACTTCAGAGGTTGGGAGGGCTGAGCCTGGAGAAGGAAGGGCAGGACCAACGTCCCTGTCTTGGGGATGGCTGCCTCTCTCTGAGCCTGTCTGCTCCTCTCAGCTTTTTAGTCAATATTTAAACATTCCAGCTAAGGCTGGGCTAGCTCCTTTTGGCAACCCAGGCCTGGGCCCAAATCCAGGACACCAGTGCTTGCCCAGGGATGCAATTCCATGTGGGCATCACCGAAACCCCACAGTGTGTGTGTCACGGTGCCGAGGCAGTCCTGGGAAGGAGGAGGAAAAAACTCAAGCAGAGGATGACCTTGAAAGCTGGGCCCCAGGTACTTGGAACACCGAGTTCCTATTCAGCTCAGCCTTGTTCACAGAGCTGGCGCCCTCCAACATGCCAGGCCCACCTGGGCCCCAGGGATACAGCAGTGGGCAAGACCTGTCACCCCGGCCCTTGTGGGACTGCTCTGAATCCTGAAACCTGAGGCTGTTTGAGTTGAAGGGGTCCTGAGAAATCAGAGTCCAGGTGTAATTTACACAGGGGAAACTGAGGCTGGAGACAGGAAAGTCTTGCACTTCTGTGCCCATTAGCTTGGAAAATCAAGACTCAGTCCAGAAGACATGTAGTCCAGGCCCCTTGTACCCTCACCCAGACAAACCTGTCCTTCCTGGTGTGGATTTAAAATGCTCCTTTTTGGGGCTGACCCCATGGCCGAGTGGTTAAGTTCATGCGCTCTGCTTCGGCGGCCCAGGGTTTCACCTGTTCAGATCCTGGGCGCAAACATGGCACTGCTCATCAGGCCATGCTGAGGCGGCGTCCCATATAGCACAACCAGAGGCACTCAACTAGAATATACAACTATGTACTGGGGGGCTTTGGGGAGAAAAAGAAGAAAAAGAAAAAAAGATAGGCAATAGATGTTAGCTCAGGTGCCAATCTTTTTTTTAAAAAAAAAAAAAAGAGAGCAAGATAAAGATCTTTAAAAAGAATAATAAAATGCTCCTTTCAGCCCCAGGGAGGCCACTGGGCCTGTAGTCTGGGGCTTGGCTTCCCTGCCCTGGACTCAGTGCCACCCCTCATGGTGCTGCCCCTCATGGCCTCTGTGGGAAGAGACAGTGTCACTGCCCAGCTGGAGCAGTTCTAGACTTTTCGAGAGGATTCTGGGGCTGCCTCTGGTCCCTGATGCCCATCTGCTCAGCAGACATACAGCAATTGCCTCCTACACACCAGGCCTTCAGAGAGGGATCCTGAGCAGATCCCTGGGGGGTTTCCAACCCCACTGGGGTCCTGCTCACAGCCCCACTTGGTTTTGCAGAATCCCTTCCTGTCCCTGTGTTTGTTCCTGTGCTGCCCCCAAGGGCCAGGCTTCTGGACTGAGCAGTTTCAGGACAGCAGTTCAGCCCTGCCTCTTGTGCCAGAAGGGAGGGGACCTGCCCAAGGTCACTTGGCAGGGCTGCAGGGGAACCCAGGGGGCCTGATCGCCAGGCTTCCCATGTCCTGGCCTGTCTGTCTCTGGTTCACCCAGAGGGGTTTCTGGGCCACCCTGGTGGCCCCTCCAGCTGTCCCTGGTGCCTTGCAAGGCCCAGTGCCTCCCTCGTCTGTTAACACCTGTAAGTGGCCAGGGCTTGGCTGAGTCAGGGCTGGTGGGCTATGTGCCCCTCCCTGCAAGTCCCCCAACATGGGCAGCGCTCGCCCCTCCCCTGCATGAGCCCTGCTGCCCGCGCCCGGCCTCCACGCTCGCTCGCCCACCTGCCTCTCGCTCATGGTTCACTCCTCCTCTGCCTCTCCCCCTCTGCTCTCCTGGGGACCCCACTCTGTGCCCAGGATGGTTTCTGAGACTGAATGCTGAGCGCAGGAGCAAGGGAGGTAGCGCGAGGCAGGGCAGGATGCGGGAGAAAGCCAGTTAGACAAGTGTGGGGCTGGTCCGTGCTCTAGAGTCATGCCCTCGACCACCTTCTGAGCCACGCTCCCCACTTGCATCCTCACCCCGACTCTTCCAGCAGCCCTGAAAGCTGATGCTGTCAAGCCCGTTAGAGATAGGAGACCAAGTTCAAGTGAGACAGGGTCTCTGCCCTCAGGGTCCTTGCAAAGTGTGGGGACCATGGAGAGACCATAGCGAGCTCTGGACACTGGTTCCCACAGCTGGTGAGCAGAGGGTGGCCAGGCTGGCAGTTCCCTGCCAGAGGAGGGTGGGTGGAGCCAGGATGGGAGACGGCAGCAGGGGCTAGGATGGCCGTGTGGCAGTCGGGCAGGAAGGACATTGGTCAGTCAGTCAGAAGGACCTGCCAAGGTCACATGGCCTGCTATGGCTGGTCCCAGAAGGTTCCCCACTTTAGGGTGCTTTGCAGGACCCTGAAGCAAGAGCAGACCCCTCGTGCCTCCTGTCAGCCAGGCCTGCTTGGCAGAGTAAAGGAGGGGAAAGGCAGGTCTGGGGTGTGGTCTGTTTCTTAACTCTGCTTCTGTCTCGCTTTTCCCTCCCCTGGCTTCCATCTCTGCCTGCTCCTGTCTCTCCTTGGGTTTCTGGTGGTGGAAAAGCTCAAGTCTTTGCGAAGCTAATGATCTGCCTCTGTGCGAAGCTTACTGGAGGCTGGACCTCGACACAGACTCCACTGATGGCCTCTCGGCCCCTCTGCTGGCATCCCCGGAGCCCAGCGCTGGCCCCCTGCAGGCTGCAGCCCCTGCCCACTCCCACGCTGGCGGCCCCGGCCCCACAGAGCACGCCTGAGCTTCCCAGGGTTCCCTCCCCGGGCCCCAAGGCTCTTAGGAATGAAATCTGGTGCTCCCCTCTGGGCCGCCACAGCTTCACCCCTTTCAGCCTTTCCTCCCACCTGGGGAGCCGCCATGACCTCCTTGAGTACCTCGTCAGCCCAGGGACAGCCCACCCAGGAGTGCTGGGGAAAAATAGTTCCCCCAGGCAATTGCGGGGTGGCCCGGCCTACCCCCGAGTTGTCACCTCCATTCACTGCCTTCCTGGTCAGCTGGGCAGAGGAAGTTTCCAGGAGTTTGTCCTGTTGAGGACCTACCTGTGGGGCAGATGCTGGATGTCAAGAGACCTGACCTGAGCCCGCCGTTTAAAATACCGGGGGTGGGGGGGAGAAGGGGGCTGTTCAGAGTGGACAGTGCTGGCCAAGGCCAGACTCCCACCCTCAGGCCAGGCCTCCTGTGCAGAGCCGCCCCTCGACCTCCTCTGAGGGTCCCTGTACTAGCTGAGTGCTCTGTAGGGCCGGGGCGGGGGTGTGGGGGGGCTGCCTGTTCACGCAGAAACCAGGCGGGGGACCTTCCTAATTCTGCGGTCATATGTATTCTCGTTATTTCTGTAATGAGACTGTTGAATAAAACCACCCTTTTGCATTGGTTGGTTCCTCTTCCTTGTCGTCCCCATCCCTGATCAGTCTAGGACCACCCTTGGTCTCCCAGTGGCTGTTGGAACAACAGCTCCTGGGCTCTGCCTGGATAACCTTGGGCTCCAGGTCAGCCTTCTCCCCATGGGGGCACTGGGGGTAGGGACTCAGTCACTTTGGGCTCATGACTGCATTCCCATCATCTAGAACTGCCTGGGACCTAGAAGGTCCTATTTGGCAAATAAATGAAAAACTGCTGCCATTATTGCACATGACATGGCCCAGGTGCCTGCACCCCCGGTCCTACCTTGTCCTCACTGCACCCAAGTCAGTGCTGCTGTCACCTGCATTTCAGAGAGGAGTGGCCATGGGCTCCAAAGGGGTTGAAGTGTTGTGCCCACAGTCTCAAAGCTTGGAAGTAACGGCAGAAATCAAGACTCAACCCAGATGGAATGCTCGGCCCAGTGCCTCCGTGCCTGGCTCACCTGAGAGGGGAGGGTCACCCAGAAGAGCCAGGACTTCAATTCTGCGCCCTGAATGTCACTGGCATGCTTTATCTCCTTCCCACATGGGAGTCCATCGCCCCAGTGTATGAAGGAGGTGAAAACCCACAATCCAGCCTCACGGACAGCGAGGGACACAAGCTGACCCATCTCAGGTCCTGGAGACCCCCACGGCCAAGCAGAGGCACCAGACAGGTAGAAGCCTGGGGTCTGGCCCTGCTTTCTGGGTGGCCTGGGGAAGTCGCATCTCCTCTGAGTGTTTCCCTGTTGATAAAATAGGTGGTCTTTTACTGCCGTATTTCACTGCAGAAATAACTTGTACCTAACCGCTAAGGAAGAGAAGTTACAACAAAATGGAAGCACATGAGGGGAAAAGGCTGGAAGGAGTGGGCCAGACTTAGGGTGGGGTTCCAGTTGTCCTCAATTTCTAAAAACCTGAGAAAGTCGTCTTTATCATCAATTTTACTTTCCGCTGGGCCAGTGCCACCATGCCCCCTGGAAGTGAAGTAGTTTCTTCCCTCTCAAAGCGAGGCAGCTCTGCGTCCTTGTCCTCTCCAGCCTGCGCCCCTGGCAGCAGGACTTGGTGGAGAAATGGGCTGTTTCCAGTTCTCTTGAGCCTGTGCCAAGCAGGTTTTGTCTCCGACTCTGGCCAAGCTACACTAATATATTAAAGTCCCCTGTGGGCTCCACATTGCTAAACCCTGGTCAATCCTCAGTCCTTATCGCCTTTTGATCCTAAGCTTTTTATTCAAGAATGTTCAAACCCTTGGAAAAGTTAGAAGACAGCATAAAGAACACCCACACAGACCTTTTCTGGAGTCACCTTCTGCACCTCTGCTCACTCTTCCTTATATATTAAGGCCATCTGAATGTCACTGCAGACCTCGTGACACCTCATCCCTGAGTACTTGTCAGCTTGTCCCTATTCTTCATAGCCCAATGCCAGCATCACACCCAAGACAAACAATTATTCCATCATCACCTAGTACCATCCACGACATAGTCTAACTTCCCCAAATCTTTTTATACCTATTTCTATTTGGCATTGCATTTAGTTATCATTTCTTACAGTCTTTTAAAATCTAGAACACACTGGAGCTGGCCCCGTGGCCTAGTGGTTAAGTTCGTGCACTCTGCTTTGGCGGCCCAGGGTTTCGCCAGTTCGGATTCTGGGTGTGGACATGGCACCGCTCATCAGGCCATGCTGAGGTGGCGTACCACAACTAGAAGGACCCACAACTAAAAATACACAACAATGTACGGGGGGGGGGCTTTGGGGAGAAAAAGGAAAAATAAAATCTTTAAAATATAGAACACACATAGGGGCCAGCCTGGTGGCACAGTGGTTAAGTTCACGCGCTCTGCTTTGGTGGCCAGCGGTTTGCAGGTTCAGATCCCAGGTGTGGACCTACACACCACTCATCAGCCATGTTGTGGCAGCATCCCACATACAAAATAGAGGCAGACAGACACAGATGTTAGTTCAGTGACAATCTTCCTCACCAAAACATAAATAAATATTATAGAAAGTTCTCAGTAAAAAAATACTTAAAAAAATCTAGAACACAATCAGGGTGGCTGGAGTGGGTCGAGTGGAATTCTGGATATACTCTCAAGGGAGAGCTGACAGGATTTGCCCGAGGACTGGATGTGGGGAGTAAGGAGTCAGGCCCACGTGCCTGGAAGCATAGAGCTGCCTTAACTGAGATGGGGAAAGAAGGCGGTGGGGAGGTCAAGACCCCCATTCTGGACACAGAGGTGGACATGTGTTACATAGCCAAACGTGGGTCTGGAGTTCAGGGGAGTCATCGGCAGTCAAGCCACGAGCCCCAAAAGGGATCAGTGAGGGGGGAGAGGCGACAGAAGAGAGAAGTGGTTCAGAGAGCCAGAGAGGGGGAGCAGAGTGGGGAAGAAGAGGGCGTGCTGTCTGGGGCCTCGGAAGCCACGTGAAGACAGGGTTTCAGGGAAGAGTGAGGATCAGTTAGCCAAAGCCTCCAGACACGACACACAGAACAGGTAACTGTTAACATTACGAAGGCCCATAATCAAGAGCTACACTCCGAATGTGACTTTATTCTCCCCTTGGGAGCACGGCAACTCTGGTGGCATCTACACCCATCACTCCCACGTCCAGTGAAGACCTGCCTGGAGATGGAGAGGAAGGAGAGAGAACCCTCGACTTGCAGCGTGGACTGGGAGTCCCGCAGAAAGAGGAGCCATCATCCCTTGTTCCTTTCCACTTCCCATCCCATCAGTGTCTCTGCTTTGATGGTTAAACTGAAGGTCCCAGGAGGGACGGGTAAGGCTTCCTGAGTTTGGCATAGAGATCAGACTGTGCCGACAGTATATCCACAGTGGGGGAGGACGAGGAAAACATCCTCTCGGGAAACCGCGGCCTCATGGCAGACATTAGGGGAAGAAACTGGAATTCTTCATGTTTCAAAAGTCGCTTATTTCAGCCTCTTCAATAGACTTTCGAGGTAGCAACTTACGACTCCGAGTCCTCCTTCCCTTCCAACCCCTGATAAACACCAGGAGGTCCACGTCCCTTCCGACCCCAAGGCGGCCCTCAAAGTACTGGGACTTGCGTCAAAGCCTGTAATCCCTGCGCGTTAAGGACAGGGTGTGGTGGACCCGCCCCGGGCCGGGGAACCCTCCCCCCGCGAGTCCTGAATAGGACCAGCCTCGTTTTACATGTGCGTCTGGGATTCCACTGTCCAGAGCCAAAGGCACCTGGCTCTCCCCGGGCGCCCAGCTCCTCCCTCCAGTCCCCGTCTCCTTAGCCCCCCACTATCCGCCACGTCACATGTTCTTCTTGGCAGCACCAGTGGCCGCCGGAACACCCACTCGGCGCGGCCGCGGTCGTGCCGTCTCCACCGTCAGTGTCCCCGGTCTGGGAGCGCGCCGGCGCCGGGGCCCCCAGGGTACCGAACTGCTGCCCGCCCCCCCCTGGCGCCCCTAGTTATTGAGCGCCTACGGTGTACGGGCACGGCGCTGGCCCGGGGCGGAGAGGCCTGGACACGGGGTCACCCGCACCGTCCCCACTTCGGGCCACAGGTCGCGAGCTTGGAGACCCAGCTCCCGCCGGCGGCCGCCGACGGCCCACAATGCTCTGCGCCCGCCCTGCACCTCTTCCGGTGGAGCCAGGCCTGGCTAATCGAGCGCCGCACGCTGGAGGTTCGGCGCTCGGCCGGCGGCGCCTGCGCACGTGGTGATCTTAGACGAGCGCGGCGCGGGTCGTGGGTGTCTCGGGGCGGCCGGTGCCGGCCTCGGACGCTGCACCTTGCCCCTCCTGCCCCGAGCAGGGTGCCGAGAGCCCTGCCCGACCCCCGAATCTCTAGCCATGGCTTCTCTGCTCGCCAAGGACGCCTACCTGCAGAGACTGGCCAGGAAAATCTGCTCCCAGCCCAGCCCGGAGCCGCAGAAGCGCAAGTCGGGTGAGGCGCGGCCCGGGGCCGGGACTGGGGGGGCTTCGGAAGGGGGCGTCCCACTACCCCCGCGGCGGAGGTCGTTGTCTACCCCATACCGCACCCTGAGTAGCCTTCGTGTGGATTAGACACGTAGAGGCATGAAACAAGCCTGCAGGATGCTAGAAGGAAACGTAGTGAAGCTTAAAGTTACCGCTGCTTCTCTGCTTGTTAGAGGCATCAGCTTGGGGTCTGAGGGATTCAGCTCCATTCGCCCACAGGGCAGGAAGCTCGGCCAGGGTTTGGAGGAGGTGACCCTGTGGAATGGAGAAGATGGGGAGAAGGAAGAAAGAAGATGGCTCCAGTGGGGGTTTACCTGGCAGGGGTGACGAGGCCACCCTCAGGAAGTAGATACACAGGCGAAACAGACAGAACCTGGTCTTCAGGGAGCTGGGACTTGTAGGAACTGCCTGGCCCGGAGGAGGGAGAGCAGCAGGGTCTGGCTTGGAACTACCAGAGGAAAAATGACTCTTTTTATACAGACGAAATTTATTCTTCATGGAAAATTAAGTGAGTTTTCTCGTCACTCAGTTATAAATTGCGTCTGTGTCTGGTGCTTTTTCAATGAGTATATTTTAGTCACTAAAACAATTCACTTCTTACTCGATGTACTTTTTTCCATTTAAAGTGTAAACATGTTTCCACCCATTAAAATGAAAGCCTACCGCATTATATTCGGTGGCTACATAGTAGCTTGTTGTGTAGCAGTGCCATGATTTGTCCCTGGAGATGGAATATTTAGGTTTTCCTAGTTTTTCTCTCAAACGACGTTGTGATGAGCATCCTTGAGGCCAAATCTTTGTGCATACCCAGGATGAATTCTCACCAACAGACTGCTGGGTCAAGTGTGTGGACGTTTGACAGGGTTTTGATATATGTGGCTAGTCTGCTTTCTAGGAATATATGGTTCTGAGCTCTGTGGATAAGGGTCTCCAGATCCTCCATCCTGATTTGCTTTTGGCATCCTTCTGGCATCGAAGCCTCTGCGAGACCGTCCTGCCTGTTTAATGAATCACAGAGATTGGGAAGGCAGCCTTTTCTCGTTTTGTGTTTCAGCTGGCAAAACTCGAGGCTCAGAAGCTGCTGGGACCCCAAAAAAGAAGAGGAAGAAAGCACAGAGGAAACCCCGGGCATCGGAGGAGGCGGCTTCAGAGCTTAAGGCCCAGGCCCTGGGGGCGAAGTCTCCGGCAGCCTCTGGGGCCAGGAAGCCAGTGACAGCCAAGGAGGAGGAGGCCTCCAGCTCTGCAGGGGCCCTTGCAGGTGAGGGACTCTAGGGACATGGGGCAGGGCCAGCTGGGGTCAGACGCAAATGTGGTCCTTTCTGGTTAAGAATAGGACTCTGTCAGGCACACTGGATAGCTCGAGACTTCCCAGAGTGAGCTTTCAGGGGACAGATCACTGGGGCTCTGTGGGTGGATGGGACCTGGGGAAGTACACTGTGGTTTTAGGCCAGATGGCCACCGAGTTGGCTAGGGGCAAGGCCATCTCCTACTGAGGACCTGGGGCAGCTTGCATTGAAGAGCTTCAGTGCTCTCAAGTCTCTGAAGGGGCTCGTGAGAGCGGACTTGTTTGGGAGGGCCCAGGCTGCAGAAGTGGGAAGAAGTGGGAGATGGGTTTCACTTGATCTGTAGGAAGTATTTTTAATCATACTGTGGGGGCCGGCTCCATGCCTGAGTGGTTAAGTTTGCGCGCTCCGCTGCGGCGGCCCAGGGTTCGGATCCTGGGCGTGGACATGGCACCACTCGTCAGGCCACTTTGAGACGGCGTCCCACATCCCACAACTAGAACGACCTGCAACTAAGATATACAATTATGTACGGGGGGGGTTGGGGAGATAAAGCAGGAAAAAAAACAAAAAGATTGGCAACAGTCATTAGCCAAGGTGCCAGTCTTTAAAAAAAAAATCATACTGCGCAAGGATGTCTTGGGGGCCAGTCCAGGTTCAAGAGGTGGGATAGAATTCACTGGAACTGCCCTGCAGATCCACGAGTGGCTACCAGGGCGCGGGCAGTGGGTGGAAACTCAGGCTGTGAAGCTGGTCTGGGGAGGGGACAGAACGGTCTGGGAGGGGGGGCATCTCCTTTCATTCCGCTGTCTCCTTCCTTGAAGATGGTTCAGGCACAGAGCCTGACTCTTTCTTTGCCCTGGACGTTCTGCGGCAGCGGCTGCACGAGAAGATCCAGGAGGCCCGGGGCCAGGTAGGTGGGGAGACCTCTGGGGTGCTGGGAGCAGCGCGTGCTCTGCCCCAAGGAGAAGATGCCTTGGTGCTCTCTGTCGGGTCAGCTGCCAGCTCTGCTGGCCACTGTGGGCCTGACCAGCACTTCAGTGAAATGTGCGGCTGAAGGGATGGGCCTCGACCACTGTTCCCATGTCTGCTGCCGGTCCCACCAGGGCCTTGGCAGCTCTGTTCTGCAAGAGATGGGTGTAGTTCTCGTCGTCTTGGGGAGCCTCCGTCCCCAGGGACCCCTGCTTTCTGCAGGCTGTGGAGAGAGGCTCAGCCTCCTCCCTCTGGGAAGCCGCCCATGATGAACACCCCTCTGGGGGCACGTCTGTCCATCTAAATGTCATGACAGGCCTATGAGGTCGGCAAGGGCCTGAGGCAAGGTGACCACCTCAGCTCTTTCTGCTGAATGGCATGATCCCCCCTCTGACTTGGCCACCATCTGCTTCTTCTCTGGGGACTTCTCCCAGCCTTCTTGCTGTGTGAGGACAGTCCCCTAGCTTTATTCAGCATCGCCTGGGGGCCAGCTCCTAGGAGGTGATCCAGGCTCTGGCCTGGCCTTCCTTCAGGGCATGGTCCGAAGCCCTGCTGTTGGCCCGGGGATGGAAAAGGCTGTCACTGAGAACAGAGCTCAGAGATGTCACCAGCACAACAGCGCTATGGTCCACATAGGCACTGAGTTCTTCTGACCTGACAGCAAGTTCTACTTGGTGGCCTTGGTCAAGCCACCTGTCTTTCTCATCTATAAAGTGATGGAGAACAGTATCTCCTTTATTGGCTTGTCGGGAGTTTTAGTGTCTGTAAAGCGCTCTGGCACGTGGTCAGTACCTGGAAACTGGAAGCCACGGTTCCTACTCGGGGGTCCTCTTGTCCCATGTGGGGTCCCTTGCATTTTGGGTGATAGGTCATCTCAGAGTGGAACCCTAAGCTCAGTAGGAACACTGCACAGGGATTTCCTCTCGTGCCTTCCTGCTGATTCCACGTGCCAGAGCGGGGGACTCCCAAGTTGGGAAAACCTTAAAATGAACACCCACTTTTCCCTCCAGGGCAGCACCAAGGAGCTGTCCCCCGCCACTTTAGAGAAAAGACGGAGGAGAAAGCAGGAGCGGGACCGGAAGAAGAGGAAGCGAAAGGAGCTGAGGGCAAAGGAGAAGGCGGCCGAGACCGAGGAGGCCGCAGAGGCTGCCCAGCCGCCCCCTGAGGCCCCCGGCGAGGAGGCGCAGGGGCAAACGGGGCTGCTCTTCAACAAGGTGAGGCTGGGGGCCGCGTGGAGGCGCGGAGGGCTCGGGCTCCGTGCTGGCTGTGGCCTCGGATGAGCGCCTGGCCCACCCGGCCTCTGGACCGCGGGCCCGTCGGTGAAGCCGGGGTGCTGCGGAGGGTCCGCGGGCGGCGTGGGCAAGGCTGGAGTGACGGGTGCTGCGGCTCCTCCCCCTGAGGTGGAGGTGAGCGAGGACGAGCCGGCCAGCAAGGCGCAGCGCAGGAAGGAGAAGAGGCAGAAGCTGAAGGGGAACCTGACGCCGCTGACGGGGAGGAACTACCGGCAGCTGCTGGAGCGCGTGCGCGCGCGGCAGGACCGGCTGGAGGAGCTGCGGGGCCGGGACGAGGGCCAGGCCCGCGAGCTCGAGGCCAAGATGCGGTGGACCAACCTGCTGTACAAGGCCGAGGGCGTGCGCATCCGCGACGACGAGCGCCTGCTGCAGGAGGCCCTGAAGCGCAAGGAGCAGCGGCGGGCGCAGCGGCAGCGCGGCTGGGAGAAGCGCACGGCGCACGTGGTGGAGAAGATGCAGCGGCGGCAGGACCGGCGGCGGCAGAACCTGCGCAGGAAGAAGGCGGCCAAGGCTGAGCGGCGCCTGGAGAAGGCCCGCAGGAAGGGCCGCATTCTCCCGCAGGACCTGGAGCGCGCAGGCCTGGCCTGAGCGTCTGCGGCCGGGCCCAGACCACGTCCCCGCCCCGGGGCCGCACCTCCCTCTGGGCTCGAGGAGGACCTCCATGTCGAGTGACGCTGGCGAACCCCTAGTCCACGCAGACTCGGCTCCTCCTTGCTAAGTGGATGCTCGCCTTACAGGCTTGGCCTGAGGCTCTGGGTGGATGTGCGAAAGAGAACGTCAAGGATTGGGGCCCAGATCCTTCAGACCTGGGGAAGGGTGAGCCGAACCCAGCTCCAGCCTCCTTCTGTGCGGCTGGAAAGCTCCCTGAGAGCTTACAGGGTGAGGGGCGAGGGAGCAGTGTGGAAAGCCTTGGGGTTTGGGGGCTCTTCATTGGCCCCTTCCTGCCGCCCACCCGCCCACCGTGTTCACCGGGGCAGGAAGGGGATGGCCTTTGTGACTGCCGGTGTCAGCCCAGACCTCATCCGGAAGGGACGAAAATCCAACTCCCATAGTCCAGGCTGAAGGTGGAATTGACGGGCTCCGGTACCGGGGAGGGTGGGGCCAACCTCAGAGGGGCTGGAATTGAATTCTTCCGAGTGTGTTTGTAAGAAGGGTGAACACTGGAATTTAAGTTAAACATGCACATTAAAAATTCTAGCGTCATGATGAAAAGGTAGAAACAGTGTAAACTAAACTGGGAGGAAGGAAAAAATGGAATGGGGTGGGAGGACACCAAGCTCGAAGGCGGCCAGAGAGAGGGAAAGAAGAACACCTGGAACTCAGCCAGGTGAGTGGAAGAGAATGAGAGATGGTGGAATTAAATCCAAATTGACAAAACTTGGATGAGTTTTTTGTTTTTTTTTTTTAAATTAATTTTTGTTTTTCATACTTTACAATCTTGTGAAATTTCAGTTGTACATTATTAGTCGTGTTGTAGGTGCACCCCTTTATCCTTTGTGCCCACCCCCCACCCCCCTTTCCCCTGGTAACCACTAATTTGTTCTCTTTGTCCACATGTTTAACTTCCATCTATGAGTGGAGTCACACAGAGATTGCCTTTCTCTATCTGCCTTATTTCACTTAACATAATACCCTCGAGGTCCATCCATGTTGTTGTGAGTGGGATGATTTTATCCTTTTTTTATGGCTGAGTAGTATTCCATTGTATATATACACCACATCTTCTTTATCCAATCCTAAATTGATGGGCACTTAGGTTGCTTCCACATTTTGGCTATTGTAAATAATGGTGCAATGAACATAGGGGTGCATGGACTTTTGGAATTGCTGACTTCAAGCTCTTTGCATAGATACCCAGTAGTGGGATGGCTGGGTCATATGGTATTTCTATTTTTAATTTTTTGAGGAATCTCCATACTGTTTTCCATAGTGGCTGCAGCACTTTGCATTGCCACTAGCAGTGTATGAGGGTTCCTTTTTCTCGACAACTTCTCAAGCATTTGTTACTATTTGTTTTAGTTATTTTTGTCATTCTAATGGGTGTAAGGTGATATCTTAGTGTAGTTTTGATTTGCATTTCCCTGATGATCAGCAATCATGAGCATCTTTTCATGTGCCTATTGGCCATCCATATATCTTCTTTGGAGAAATATCTGTTCATGTCTCCTGCCCATTTGTTGATCGGGTGGATTGATTTTTTGTTGTTGAGTTGTGAGAGTTCTTTATTTATTACGGAGATTAACCCTTTGTTGGATATATGACTTGCAAATATTTTTTCCCAGTTAGAGGGTGGTTTTTTTGTTTCAATCCTGTTTTCCCTTGCCTTGAAGAAGCTGTTTAGTCTGATGAAGTCACATTTGTTTATTCTTTCTGTTGTTTCCCTTGTCTGAGAAGACATGGTGTCTGAAAAGATCCTTTTAATACCGATGTCAAAGAGTGTACTGCCTCTGTTTTCTTCTAGAAGCCTTATGGTTTCAGGTCTTACCTTTAGATCTTTGGTCCATTTTGAGTTTATTTTGGTGAATGGTGAAAAAGAATGGTCAATTCTTGTTCTTTTACATGTGGCTTTCCAGTTTTCCCAGCACCATTTGTTGAAAAGACTTTCTTTTCTCCATTGTATGCCCTCAGCTCTTTTGTCGAAGATTAGCTGTCCATAGATGTGTGGTTTTATTTCTGGGCTTTCAATTTGGTTCCATTGATCTGTGCACCTGTTTTTGTACCAGTACCATGCTGTCTTGATTACCGTACCTTTCTAGCATGTTTTGAAGTCAGGGTTGTGATGCCTCCAGCTTTGTTCTTTTTTCTCAGGATTGCTTTAGCAATTCGGGGTCTTTTGTTGCCCCATATGAATTTTAGGATTATTTGTTGTATTTCTGTAAAGAATGTCATTGGGGTTGTGATTGGGATTGCATTAAATCTGTAGATTATGTAGTATGGACATTTTAACTGTGTTTATTCTTCCAATCCACATACCTGGAATGTCTTCCCATTTCTTTGTGTTGTCACCCATTTCTTTCAGAAAAGCCTTGTAGTTTTCATTGTATAGGTCTTTCACTTCCTTGGTTAAATTCACCCCAAGGTATTTTATTCTTTTTGTTGTGATTGTTAATGGTATTATGTTGTTGAGTTCCTTTTCTGTTAGTTCATTATTAGAGTATAGAAATGCTACTGATTTATGTAAATTGATTTTATACCCTGCAACTTTGCTGTAGTTGTTGATTATTTCTAAAAGTTTTCCCATGGATTCTTTGGGGTTTTCTATATATAAGATCACGTCATCTGCAAACAAGGAGAGTTTCACTTCTTCCCTCCCTATTTGGATTCCTTTTATTCCTTTTCCTTGTCTAATTGCTCTGGCCAGAACCTCCAGTACTATGTTAAATAAGCGTGGTGCTAGAGGGCATCCTTGTCTCGTTCCTGTTTTCAGGGGGATGGCGCTCAGTTTGCCCATTGAGTGTGATGTTGGCTGTGGGTTTGTCATATATGGCCTTTATTATGTTGAGGTAATTTCCTTCTATGCCCATTTTGTTCAGAGTTTTTATCATAAATGGCTGTTGGATCTTGTCAGATGCTTTCTCTGCATCTATTGAGATGATCATGTGGTTTTTCTTCCTCAATTTGTTGATGTGGTGTATCACGTTGATTGATTTGCAGATGTTGAACCATCCCTGTGTCCCTGGTGTGAATCCCACTTGATCATGATGTATGATCCTTTTGATGTATTGCTCAATTCGGGTTGCCAAAATTTTGTTGAGAAATTTTGTTCATCAGCGATATTGGCCTGTAGTTCTGTTTTTTTGTGGTGTCCTTGTCAGGCTTTGGTATCAGCGTTACGTTGGCCTCGTAGAATGTGTCAGGAAGTGTTCCATCCTCCCTAATTTTTTGGAATATCTTGAAAAGTAGACATATTAGATTCTCTGAAAGTTTAGTAGAATTCCCTAGGAAAGCCACCTGTTCCTGGGGTTTTATTCTTTGGGATGCTTTTGATTGCTGTTTCAATCTCCTTCCTTGTGATTGGTCTGTTCAGATTGTCTGCTTCTTCTTGACTCAGCTTTAGGAGATTGTAAGAGTCTAAGAATTTATCCATTTCCTCCAGGTTATCCATTTTGTTGGCATATAGTTTTTTGTAGTAGTCTCTTATAATCCGTTGTATTTCTGTGGAGTCTGTTATTTCTCCTCTTTCATTTCTGATTTTGTTTATTTGAGCTTTCTCTCTTTTTTTCTTTGTAAGTCTGGCTAGGGGTTTGTCAGTTTTATTTATCTTCTCAAAGAGCCAGCTCTTTGTTTCATTGATCCTTTCTACTGCCTTTTTTGTTTTCAATAGCATTTATTTCTGCTCTGATTTTTATTATTTCTCTCCTTCTGCTGACTTTGGGCTCTGTTTGTTCTTCTTTCTCTAATTCAGTTAGGTGTAGTTTAAGATTGCTTATTTGGGATTTTTCTTGTTTGTTAAGGTGTACTTGTATTGCGATGAATTTCCCTCTTAATACAACTTTTGCTGTATCCCATATGAGTTGGTATGGCGTATTATCATTTTCATTTGCCTCCAGATATTTTTTGATTTCTTCTTTAATTTCCTCAATGATCCATTGCTTCTTCAATAGCATATTGTTTAGTCTCCACGTCTTTGTCCCTTTGTCAGCTTTTTTCTTGTAATTAATTTCTAGCTTTATAGCATTATGATCGAAGAAGATGCCTGTTGTTATTTCCATTTCTTTAAATTTATAGAGGCTTGCCTTGTTTCCCAACATATGGTCTATCCTTGAGAATGTTCCGTGTGCACTTGAGAAGAATGTGTATTCTGCTGTTTTTGGGTGGAGTGTTCTATATCTGTCTATTAAGTTCAACTGTTTTAGCTTTTCGTTTAGCTCCACTGTTACTTTGTTGATTTTCTGTCTGGATGATCTGTCCAATGATGTGAGTGGGGTGTTGAGCCCCCCTCCTATTATTGTGCTATTTTTATATCTTCTGTTAGGTTTGTTAATAGTTACATTATGAACTTTGGTGCTCCTGTGTTTGGTGCATAGATATTTATAAGCATTATTTCTTGTTGTAGTGTCTCTTTGATCATTCTATACTGACCCTCTGTGTCTCTCTTTACCTGCCTTATCTTGAAATCTACTTTGTCTGATATAAGTATTGCGACACCTGCTTTCGTTTGCTTGCCATTAGCTTGGAGTATTGTCTTCCACCACTTCACTCTGAGCCTGTGTTTGTCCTTGGAGCTGAGGTGTGTTTTCTGGAGGCAGCAAATTGTTGGATCTTGTTATTTAATCCATTTTGCTACTCTGTGTCTTTTTATTGGAGAGTTCAGTCCGTTTACATTAAGGGTGATTATTGATGTATGAGGGCTTAATGCTGTCATTCTCTCACTCGTTTTCCGGTTTTCCTGCATTTCCTTTGTTTCTCATCCTGTGTGTTTTGGCCTACCCATTGACTTCTGCAATTTCTTATGCTGTGTTTCTTAGTTTTTTCCGTATTTATTTTTTGTGTCTCTGTTCTGTTTTTTAAGTTTAGTGGCTACCCTGAAATTTGTATTCAGAATCTCGTGCATAAAATAGTCCATTTTCTGGTGGCCTCTTATTTCCTTAGCCGAAACTGATTCAGTCCCTTTCCTCCTCCCCTCCTAAGTTATTATTTTCATCTCTTATTCCAACTTGTGTTGTGAGTTTGTGGTTAAAGTGACAAGATTGTCTTTGTTTTTGGTGTTTTCCTTCCTTTTATCCTAATGCTATAGTTGAATATTTGCTGTCCTATTCTGATTCTGTCTCCTTACTCTGTGTTTTGTGACCCCTTACTCCCTTTTTTTCTTTTTTCCTGTATGAGGGCCTTCTTGAGGATTTCTTGCAGGGGGTGTCTCATGGCTGTGAAGTCCGTTAGCTTTCATTTGTCTGGGAAAGACTTAATTTCTCCCTCATATCTGAAGGAGATTTTTGCTGGATAGAGTATCCTTGGGTGAAGATTTTTGTCTTTTAAAGTTTTGAATATGTCACTGCAATCTCTTCTGGCTTGTCAGGTTTCTGCAGAGAAATCCACTGAAAGTCTGATAGGGGTTCCTTTCTAGGTTATTTTCTTCTGCCTTGCTGCTCTGAGAATTCTCTGTGTCATTCATTTTTGCCAGTTTCACTACTGTATGCCTTGCAGTAGGTCTTTTTACATTGACATATCTAGGAGACCTGAAAGCTTCCTCCACACACATTTCTGTCTCGTTCACTAGATTTGGGAAGTTCTCTGCTATTATTTCTGTGAACATGCTTTCTGCTCCATTCTCTTCTTCCCCTTCTTGGATACCTGTAATTCTTATGTTGCATTTTGTCATTGAGTTGGCTATTTCTTGGAGATTTTCTTCATTTCTTTTTAGTCTTAGTTCTCTCTCTTCCTCTGTCTGGAGCCATTCAACCTGTCTATCTTTGATTTTGCTCATTTGCTCCTCTATGGTGTCCACACGAGCATTCAGGGAATCCCTATTTTGTCCTATCTTGTCCATTGTATTTTTCATCCCTAGTATTTCTGATTGATTCTTCTTTATAGTTTCAATCTTTTGTGAAGTAACTCCAGAACTCATTGAGTTGTTTCTCTATATTTTCTTTTACCTCATTGAGTTTTTTGACGATAGCTATTCTGAATACATTTTCTTTTAGTTTACTTATTTCCAAGTCCTCAGGACATAATTCTGGGTGCTGGCTTTCCCTCTGGTCTGGAGATTTGATGAATTGACGGATGCTGGAAGGATGGGTCTTCCCCATTGTGATTTTATTCAGATGCAGTTACAGCCTTTCGCCACTACATGGGGATCAAGAGCCACATATTCTGGGCCCTCCCCTTCAGCCAAGATGGGGCAGCATCACTGGGGGGTTGAGAGGGGAGCACTTACTCTTGCACACAGACCCGGGTTTCCCCGATTGGCTCTCACTGTCTGGTCT
Organism: Equus asinus; assembly: GCF_041296235.1. Classification (NCBI taxonomy): domain Eukaryota; kingdom Metazoa; phylum Chordata; class Mammalia; order Perissodactyla; family Equidae; genus Equus; species Equus asinus. Next base: position 13,540,101 of record NC_091799.1, read on the forward strand.
CCTGAGGTCTTGGCTTGATGAGGTCACTCCATGCGAAAGCTTTTGCCCCATTAGAGGGCTTCCCTCTAGGCTGCAAGGGAGCTAGGGAGCCATGGGCCATCCTGTGGATGCCTGACTCCTCCCCTGCTTCTTCCCTGATGGAGCCACCCTGGCAGCGATCCCAGTCTTTAGGGGAGGGAGCAAAGACCTCTCTTGCCCTGTTCCAGCTCCTCGAGGGGGCTCCAGCCTGTCCGCCCTCGATCGTTTGGCTGCCGTGGGTCTCTGAGGATTCCTGTGGTATTAGGATACTTTTTGTTGGAATGTGGTTGCTCCTTTTTGTTGTATTTTGGTTTGGAGAGTCCCGGGCAAGCTCACTCTGCGATGACACTGATGTCACTCTCTCACAAAACTTGGATGAGTTTTATGGTGTGTGAATTATATTTCAATAAAGTCATTAATAAGATTCTTTTGACTAAACTCCAGGTAAGAAGTAGTGTAACCAAGAGGAAGCTGGTGTGTCTCAATTAGACACGGGGCTTGAGGAGGAAATGCACCACCAAAGAGAGAATGTCATCACGTGTTGGAAGGGGGTTCAGCTCACCTGGAAGGTAGAATGGTTCTGACGTGTACCCTTAACGCAGCTTCACACCCATTTAGCAAAAACCGACACAACTACAGGGAGAAAGCAATTCACAAACAGAAGTGGGGGATTTTTAACGTCTCTTAGGAATTGATATACAACGCAGGCAAAAACCAGTTTGGATGATCAAGTTCACAAGCTTGGTCTAATGGACACAGAACAGTGTATCTGAGAACAGTCCACACTCTCCCAGCACATGGAATAGTGATGGAAATGGCCTCACTGGTCCCTCAGCCAAGTCTTATGTTTCAAAGAACTGGCATCATGGGAAGTATGCTATCATACCATAGCACAATTTAGTTAAACAATTTAAGAGGTAATTGTCAAAATTTCATGCTTGGAAGTTTAAAAACACTTCTGAATTTCCTCTGAGTCAAAGAATAATTCCTAGTGGGTGTTAGAGAATATTTAGGACTGAAAGATTATGGAACTACTATGAATTAACATTTGTGGGTGCAAAAAGCATTTTAGAGCCTTAAAGTGTGTGTGTGTGTGTGTGAGTTCTTGGATATAGATCTTGGGAAGGGATTGCATTATGCAGCACAGTTTTCTGCCATCTTGGTTGACCTGCAGCCTTGTCTTAGGATTCTCTTGTCCCACCCCATCCACACCCAGCAATCACTCCCAAATCATTTTCCGTCCTGAATTCAGGAGAGCTGGGAGAGGGTAACCCCGTGTGAAAATGACACAGGAGCACCTCAAAAGGCCTGGATGTTCAACCAATCCTGTGTGTAGTTGGCACGCCCCTGAAGCCTCAAGGCTGGGGAGCTCACCCCTGCCGCTTGGAGTCCCCCTGTGTCCTCAGCATCTTGCAGCTGGCTAGAAGAGTGGAGAGAGGAGGTGATGCATTTTGGTGGCCGGTGGCTTCAGAAACGCCTCATTTCTAGAAGCAGCATTGCACAGTAGGAGATACACCACAGGAAAGAAAAGCTGAGGGAGTATGGGGAATTCATCACCTGGTGACAGGTGGAGAAACAACGTAACTCTGAGTTTAAACACTGAAAATGCCCCAGCTTCCCCTTCTCAGCCTTAGGCTTGGCCAGTCACACCCCTTGCTGGCTGATTGCTGGGAGCTGATGATGCAAAGAAGCAAAGACAGCACATCATTTAGTTTGGTGGCTGATGGCAACACAAACACCTCTTGTGTAGAAGCAACAGTGGACCCTGGAATGGACAAGAGGGAAGAAAAGGCAACATTACACAATGAGTCTGGGAGGCTCCAACTAGAACTCTTGGGTGTTGCGTGCCGCAGGTGCAGAAAATAAAGCAACGTTGTGGGAGAAACTTCCAAGGGCCTAATGTTAGAAGAATTTCCAGAACCAAATGGCAAGAGTCTCCACCTCAGAAGGTCTCCTTCTTGGTGTCCAGCAAGTTGGATAAAAATAGCGCTAATGAGAACACATGCTTGGGAGCCGTGGTCCACTAAGAACTAGGGTTGCAACAGCCCTGATGGGTCAGGATAGTCTCTTGCCACTGGCCCCTTTGGGTGAGGCTGGGAAGAAGGCTCACAGCCAGCCTTTCCTTCGTTTGGGGTCCAGGACTCAAGCTGCAGCACGTCTGGAAATGCAGGGAGGGGCTGTGACCACCGGGTAGCTCAAGCGAAGCCTCCTCACCAGGCCAGGGCAAGGGAGTGGAGGCAGAGACAGGAGTTGGTTGTCTCCAGATCTCTGGCTTGACTCATCTGGTTCACGCAGTAGCCTTGCTGACAGTCACAGGGGTCTTGCATATGTGGCCAGTGAAGTGCTGCTGTGTTCTCTGCTGCCAGGGGCTTCTGGCATCTGCATCAGCCATGGGAGCTCAGTTCTACATCTCCCACCAGCACGCCAGCCTCAGAACACAGCCAGTGTGATGCTTTCCCAAGATGTCTGTGCTCTGCCGTCCCTGCTTTCCTCAGTGCCTGGACAAAGGCTGAGTCCCCTGGACCCTCCCCAGGCAACCTGTTGGGCGGTTGAGCAGGTAACATCTGAAAAGTCTCCTCGAACAAGGCTACCTCTCTACTGAGATTTCTAACCTCCACGTTATTCCAAGGGACTTCTGGAAGATGCACTGACCTTCCTGTGGGCCACTGTGGGGTCCAGGTTTTAGTTGAGCAACACAGGAAATAACTGAATCTTCCCCAGTCTCCAGCCGGCTCACTGAATCTTGATTCTAGATGAAACCTCATCTGAAATTACGTCTCTCGTTTTGTGCCAAGCACTTCCAGAATCAACTCCCATATGTTTCCCTGATCTTTTTTTCAAGGTAAAACAGCAGATATATTTGTTCATTTACTGAGTTAAAGCTTTTTCTGACTTTGCAATTGGCCACTTGAGACCTGCTGGGGTCTGACTCTACTTATGGGTCTAGAGAGAAGCAGAGGTGGCGGTGGGGCTGGGGAGATGACTCATCCTTGGAAGTAACTCCCTGAAGATGAGTCTTCAAGCCTGGCACAAATAGCCTTATTGATCACGGGAGGAGGGGCTGATTTCTCGAAGCTCAGGAAGGTTGGGTGTTCAGGGTGCCAGGGTCCTCCAGGGTCACCTGAATATCTCCATTTCAGTTCTGGAGACCCCACTTTTTGCTGATCAGTGCTTCAGCTTTCCTGTGAGAGCTCTGGTGAGTTGGTGAACCCACCTGCCGATATGACTGTTAAGGGGCTGGCCGAAACTATGGTTTTCAGTTATATCTATCTCACAGCTGTGAATGATATGAGAGATTTTCCTACAGAGTAGTAAACAGTCCCTGAATTTCATTCCAGGTCTTGAGCTGAAAACTTAGGACTTTGAACCTGTCCATTTGTATCAACTACCCAGCACTGTTAAAGGAGCCACCCCACCCTACAGTTCTTGAGTTTCTCAAGCCTTTCCCCTTGTTTTACGGTGATGTTCAGCTATCCTCTCAAAGTCTTGCCTCCAAAAGACATTTGTCTCAGGTGACCACATCTCCAGATAAGTTGTTTTGTAGCTGTGCACCAAAATGTCCAGAGTCCCATCCCTTAACACTAACTAGATTCCTACTATCCTCAGCTAAAATCCAGCTAGATAAATCCCAGATTTTCCTTATATCAGTCATGAGAGGTCAACTTATATTGCATTGACAACAGTAACTTTCAATAGATAAAATCAGTACTTTAAAACCAGGCTGATCTCTGGATGTGTCTCAGCAACGAGGAACAGAGGAGAACTCCTTCAACTGGATAAAGAACATTTACCAAAAGTCTGCAGACAACATCATACTCAGTGGGGAGAAACTTGAAGTGTGCCTGCTATGATCAGGAACAAGGCAAGAATATCCCTTCTCATCATTGCTTTTCAAAATCATACTAGAAGTCCTAGCACATGCAATAAGACAAGAAAAAGAAAGAAAAGGTATACAGAGTGGGAAGGAGGAAATAAAACTATCTTTGTAGATGATATGAGTGTCTGTTGGACATTCAAAAGAAAACAAAAAATGGAAAAGGAAGATTGGCAAAATAACTAGAAGAACTTACAACTAGGATATACATACACAACTATGCACTGGGGATTTGGGGAGAGAGAGAGAGAAAAAGAAGAATCTCCAAAAGAATTGACAAAAACTCCTGGAACTAATAAGTTGTTGTCTGCAGCCACAAAGGGTGAGGAATGACAGGTACTGCCAAGGCTACTTGGTTGTTTAAGCAATCAAAGTTTATTGATAAAGGGGAACAGAATGAGCAGAGGGGATAAAGGAGAACAACAAATCGGTGCTTACAACATCCACACCACAATCAGCCGGGGAAGTCCCAATAGTTGGTACGGCGGGTGGGAGTGCCGATTGTCTGGGTCTGAGGCAAAGCGTCCTTTCCTCAGTGAGACTCCCAATTGTTCTATGTCTGTGACTCCCTTTTATCCTAAGGTTTCTCTAGGTTTTGACTCAAGGTTTCAGACATTTGGATACTTTGAGTTATTTCTTCTTGTTCTCATGGGTGGGGTGCTTCTGTCTTTTTTGTTCCCACAGATCAGGTGTTTCTAAAGTCCTGTCAGGTGCCCATCGGGGTGGTGAGCCCAGACAAGGACGATATTCGCAGGACATATTCTTTGTAACTTGTGCCCTAGAGTCAGGGCGGAAGTGGCCATCTTTGGCCCCGAGCCCAGACACAGTGCTTCCTGTAGGGCCCAGGTCCAGTGTCCTTGGAAGGTGGGGGGGGCAGTCAATGAACTCTGTACATAAGGGATTATAGCAAGATTGCAGGATACAAAGGTAATATGCAAGTCATTCACTTTCCTGTATAACAGCAATGAATGAGTGAAATTTGAAATTAAAGACATATTATCATTCACATTATCACCCTCAAAATGAAACACTTAGGTATAAATCTAACAAAACAAAATCTAACAAAAAAAGGTATGAGGAAAACACTAAAATTCTGATGAAGGATACCAAAGAAGAACTAAATAAATGGAGAGATTTTTCATGTTCATGGGTAGGAAGACTCAATATTGTCAAGAGGTCATTTCTTCCCAACTTGATCTACAAATTCAGTGCAATCCCAGAAAGTTATATTTTGGGTATTGATTAACTGATTCTGAAGTTCATACGGAGAGACAAAAGACCCAGAACAGCTCACTCGATATTGAAGGAGAAGAGAACACAGTTGAAGGACGTGCTACCCAACTTCGAGACTTATGATAAAGCTACAGTGATCAAGACAGTGTGGTATTGGTGAAATAAAGACAAATAGATCATAGAACAGAACAGAGAGCCCAGAAGTAGACCTTCATAGATACAGTCAACTGACTTTGACACAGGAGCGGAGGGAATACAGTGGGGCAAGGACAGTCTGTTCAGTAAATGATGCTGGAACAACTGGACATCCACCTACAAGAAAATGAACCTAGACACAGACCTTACACTCTTCACCAAAAAATAACTCAAAATGGTTGAGAGACAAATGTAAAATGGAAAACTATAAAAGTCGTCGAAAATAACATAGTAGAGAACCTGGGTGACCCTGAGTATGGGGATGACGTTTTAAATACAACACCAAAGGTGCGATCCATGAAAGAAACAGTTGATGAGCTGGACTTCATTAAGGTTAAGCACTTCTGCTCTGTGAAAGGCAACGTCAAGAGAATGAGAAGACAAACCACAGACTGGGAGAAAAATATCTGCACAAGACACATCTGATAAAGACACATCCCAAACATACAATGAACTCTTTAAACTTAACAATCGGAAAAGGAACAACCTGACTAAAAGTGGGCAAGAGAGAAGAACAGACAGCTCACCAAAAAAGACACACAGATGGCTAATAAGCATATGAAAAGATGCTCAGCATCGTCTGTCATTAGAGAATTGCAAATTAAAACAGCAATGAGCTATCACTACACACCTATTAGAATGGTCCAAATCCAGAACACTGACAACCCCAAATGCTGCTGAGAATGTGCAGCAATAGGAACTCTCACGCATTGCCGCTGGGAATGCAAAGTGGTGCAGCCACTTTGGAAGACACTTTGGCAGTTTCCTACAAAACTAAACACACTCTGGACCGGATGGTCCAGTAATTGTGCTCCTTGGTGTTTACCCAAGTAAAGTGAAACTTACGTCCGCACAAAAACCTGCACATGGGTGTTTGTGACGGCTTTATTTATAGCGGCTGGAACTTAGAAGCAGCTGAGATGTCCTTCAGTAGGTGAATGGATAAATAAATGGTGGTACATCCAACAGCTAAAAAGAAATGAGCTATCAAGTTATGAAAAGACATAGAGGAACCGTAAGTACACAATAGTAAGTGAGAGAAGTCAATCTGAAAAGACCACAGACTGTGTGATTCTAACTATACACGAGATCCTGGAAAAGACAAAACTATGGAGACAGAAAAACGGTTAGTGGTTGCCAGGGATTGGGGTTGGGAGGGAGGGGTGAACAGGCAGCGCACAGAGAATTTTTATAGCAGTCAAACAATTCTGTGATACTAGAATGGTGGAGACACATCATTACACATTTGTCAAAACCCATAGAATGTACACCCTTCTATGAGTGAAGCTTAATGTAAACTATGGACTTTGGGTGATAATGACATGTCAATGTAGGTTCATTGGTTGTAACAAATGTACCCTGTGATGCAAGACGTCAATAGAGGGGGAGGTTGTGATTGTGTAGTGGCAAGGAATTTTGTAGGAATTCTGTACTTTGCACTCTATTTCGCTATGAACCTAAAACTACTCTGAAAAATACAGTTTATTAAAAAAACAGACTTGGGCCAGCCTGGTGGCACAGCAGTTAAGTGCACATGTTCCCCTTTGGCAGCCAGGGATTCACCGGTTCGGATCCCGGGTGCAGACGTGGCATGGTTTGGCAAGCCATGCTGTGGTAGGCATCCCATGTATAAAGTAGAGGAAGATGGGCATGGATGTTAGCTCAGGGCCAGTGTTTCTCAGCAAAAAGAGGATTGGCAGCAGATGTTAGCTCAAAGGTAATCTCCACCCACCCCCTCAAAAAAAACCACAGACTTATCATTGGGTCTGAAAGCTTTTGTCTGGAAATGCCATATGTTACTTCTGCTCACATTTCACTGGCTAAAACAAGTCACATGGCTGCGCCTAACTTCCAGTGGGCACAGCAATGCAATTCTGCCCAGTGCCTGCAAAGAAAGAGGAGCCAGATGTTCTGAAGAGCCCTCACACCTCCTGAACCAATGTTGCTGGCAGCCACTCTTGGAGCAAATTTCTATGTCAGTCAGGGTTCTTAGTTGCAAACTACAGATGGCAACTCTGTTGATTTAAGCAGAAAGGGGATTTATTAAAAGGATATTATGGGGGCTGGCCCAGTGGTGCAGCAGTTGTGTTCGCATGTTCTGCTTTGGCAGCCTGGGGTTCGCCGGTTTGGATCCTGGCTGAGGACATGGCACCACTTGGCAAGCCATGCTGTGGTAGGCGTCCCACGTATAAAGTAGAGGAAGAGGGGCACGGATGTTAGCTCAGGGCCACTCTTCCTCAGCAAAAAGAGGAGGATTGGTAGCAGATGTTAGCTCAGGGCTAATCTTCCTCAAAATAAAATAAAAAAGATATTAGGGCACATCCAACTTGAAGAAATCAGCATAAATCTGGCATTTCCTCTCTTCTTTCAGGAAGCACCAAAAGCCAACCATGAAAATTAAAAACAGAAAACAAACTCTATCTTAGATGTAACTAAGGAGACATTTGATATCCCGAACCATACAACAGGTGGACAGGGTGTGAAAGACACTAGAGATGATCAGGGGAGCAAAATGAAGTGAGGAGGGGATGACCTTGGTTGCGGATCTCTGGAAGAATTGCTAAGTCCCCTTCTCCAGTGTGCAAATACTGAATCCTGTGCTAGCCGCGAGAATGTGATGGGTGATCTGGCAGCCAGAGCCTACGTGGAAGTTTGGTTCTGAGAAACAGGGCGTGATGCTGGATGAAGACACACAGATGAGCTGTAATTGCAGGAATTAACGTGTTTGTGTTGAGGGCTGGGGTGAGAGCGACATTACCTTGGGAACATTCCTACAGCTTCCTTTTCTATCTGACTCAGATGTAAAGGCCAAGGGAACTTACAGTTATAATCCCGGGTCTTAAAAAGAATCCTTGTTGCCCTGCAAGATGATCTTGTTCCTTCTCACAGTGACACTTGTGCAAATATCCATGCCAGAAAGTACCTTATTCATAAATGAGTTTCAAGATGAGGATTGGCATATGCAATGCTGTCACAAGATAAAAAGGAGAAAAGAACAGGGGAAACAAATGGCAAATGAAGAACCCACACCAAAAAAATTTTGCCATGGAAAAGATGGAATTTTTTCAAATATTTCTCCAGGAGTTAAAGAAAAAAAAAAAAAAAGAAACAATCACCTCCATAAAACAAAACCCAAAGCAGAAAAATATGAGTTTATGGAGGAGATAGTAAATCAACAGGAGGATTGGAAAATGTAAGTTAAACAAGCTCAGAGAAAGAGTGGAAGAAAAATAAATCATCACAGAAATTAAATCAAATGAGGAAAAGCACATGAAAGAATAAACACTCCGAAAAACACGTTAAAGGACATAGAAAAAAACACACGACACCCCTGTGTTCATTGCACATTATTCACAATAGCCAAGACGTGTAAGCAACCCAAGTGCCCACCTACCAATGGTTGGATAAAGAAGATGTGGCATATATATATAGACACACGATGGAATACTACTCAGCCATAAAAAAAGACAACCTTGTCCCGTTCGCAGCCACATGGATGGACCTTGAGGGTATTATTTAAGTGAAATAAGCCAGACAGAGAAAGAGAAACACCATATGATTTCACTCATGTGGAAGATAAACAACCACATGGACAAAGAGTTCAGTGGTGACCAGGGGAAGGGGGCTGGGGGGGCACAGGGTGTTGAAGGGGAGCATTTATACAGTGACAGACAAGTAATATTGTACAACAGAAATTTCACAATGTTGTAAACTATTATGAATTCAATTTTAAAAAACCATGATAAGTATATGAAATGGAATAAGGTGTTAAGAAAGTTTAAAGAGAAAAGGACAGCTATGAAAGAAAGGCAAAAAAGATATACCTATACAAAATAGAGATCCTCAAAGAAGAAAACTGAAATGTAGGAATAGAAAAAATGTTTAAAAATAGAATCCAACAAACCTATGTGGGAATTAAATACATGAGTCCAGATTGAACATCTTCATAGTCCCATGAAAACTTCGCCCTGAATGTCCCACGCTGAGATCTGTCCTAGAAAGGTGTGCTGGGCTTCAGGATGAGGAAAACAATCCTTAGGCAGCCATGCAAATGTGAAAGGATGTGATGCATATGGGCTCAAGTCAAAAGGTTCACAAAGAGACTGGATGAGTGCAAACCAAAAATACACCACGGACATGATCTGAGTGTGTGTCACCGCTGATTTCCAGGGGAAAGCATTACTTGAGAAACAGAAGGGCATCTTCCGATGACAATAAGTGACATTCTCCATGGAGATATAGTGGGTGTGATTCTATCTCCACCAAACGATGTAGGACCAGCATGGAAAACGCCAGAAACAGACAGAACAGGCTTCAGTTTATCTATATCTATTCATGTCAGATCAACTTGACACGAAATAATATGGAGAGCTAAGGTAACATAAGTATTATTTTCAGTCTGATACATGTGCCAAAAATAGAAATTATGACATTCAAATACTCATGGGACATTCACAATCAGAAATGCGTGAACATTATTACACTATAAAATAAATCAACAAATTAATAAAAACACTACAAGTAACATTCCAACATTCTCCAATTACAGAACATAATAATAATAATGACAATGATAGTAAAATCATAAAAAGCTGCTACCTCCTAATAATTTAAAAAATCTCTCTTTTAACTTTTGCGTTAGAAGAAAACAAAATGATCATGATATCAGAGTCAATGGATGCAGCTAATGCAGAACTCAAAGAAAAACTAATTGATTAATTACCTATATTAAGAAACAAGAAGAAATAAAAATAAGTAAACTAAACATCCATTCAAGATGTACGGAAAATAACGACAAAACAAACTAAAGAAACGGATTTCATAAATATAAAAGATGTGAATTAGAAATAATTGAATCTATTAGCAAAGAAAGAAGGAAGGAAGGACTAAGAAAAAAAAAGAAACGTAAAATAAGAAATACTAACAGGGAAACAACAAAGGATATATAGAAGAGATTTTAAAAACCATAAGCAACTACTTTGCTGAATTCTATGCAAATAAGTTTGATAATTTGAATGAAATGGATAACCTCCTAGAAAATATAATTTATCAAAGCTGGTCCTGGAAGAGATAGAAGTTAAAACAAACTGATTTTAATAAAACAAATGGAGAAATTTCAGAGTTATCCCCACCTCAGAAAAAAAAACTACCAGGTACAGATTTTTCACAGAATTCTACCCAACCATTAAAGAACAGATAGTTTTAAGGTTTGTAAAATGTTCAGAAAATAGAAAAAGACATATTGCTTCTAAATTATTTTTAGTAATTGATCATAACATTGATAACAGGACCCAACAAAGATAGCACAAAAGAGAAAACTACAAATAACACTTAAGGATATAGATGCAAAAATCTAGAATAAAATTTTAACAAACAAAATCAAGCAGCCCATTAAAAGAAGAATATACAGGGACCAACTGGGATTTGTTGCAAGAAGGCAAGGATGGTTTCATATTAGGAAATGTACAAGGTAATTCATCATATTAACAGATCTAATGACAAAAATATGATCAGCCTCTACATGCTGAAAAATTTTTTGATTAATTTTAACTTCCATTCTTAGTTTTAAAAAAACAGATAATAGGAATTATAACAGAATAATAACAGAAGATAGGAGTAGCTGGGGTGGCAGAGGCTGCTAGGTAACCCTCAGTATTTATCCTTTCCTTCTTCGTTGGTAATAAACTCCCATCTTTTAGCTGGGTATGGGGTCACCCTAGATATATACAACATTTCTTAGCCTCTCCTGAAGTCTGGTTTGATCATGTGACCAAGTTTTGGTGAATGGGATATAAGCAGAAATGTTACTTCCAGGAAGTTTTCTTAAACTGAGGGAGGCACGCCCTTCTTTGGCTCTTCCTCCTAGCTGGAATATGGTTGTGATGACTGGAGCTCAAGTAGCCATCATTGTCTTTGAGGAGGGAGCCATGAGCCTGGGACTCAGATGCCTGGAGAGCCATCCAGTCTAGATTGTCTATCCTGGACTTGTTTTAAGGAGAAAGAAATGAACTTTTGTTTTAGCTACTATAAAGGAAACCTGTCCATTTCAATATGAAAGCGAGCATCGTGTGTATTGAGGAAACACTAGAAGGGAACACTGGTTCCCACTGAAACCGGAAGCAAAGATGCTCGCCTTTGTGCTGTGGGTACCAGCTGATTCAAAGCCTGGGGCAGATGGTCTGGGACAGAGCCTGAGGCATGGGGCCATACCCTGTCTGTCAGGCGGTGTGGCAAGTGAGTCTTTGACATCTGTAGCGTTTATAGTTGAAGGCAGAGCCTGCCGTATTAGGGGAGGAATTCTCTAACCATAGGAAGGGGGTTAGCTGTTGGGGACCAAAAGTAACAACAAAGGTCCGCTCTATCTGGGATCTAGGAAATCAGATCCAGCACAGGAGAGGGGCAACAGGGGTTCCAAGGATGGTGGTGAGCCAAGAGTCCCAGATTGGAGCAGGAGGACAGGAGTTTCCAGAAGCATGCCTCCAGGAAAACAAAGTGTTACTGATTGGTTTACCTGGTGGGTTTGATCAGATTGAGAGGAAATTTAAACTTTCGGCAGTGAGTTTCAGGATGAATTAGTGATAAATGCATAGAAAATAAAACATGAAAAAATTATCAACCCCATTAAAAGAAATGTACAGTTGTATTAGAAAGCAACGTACTCTATGTGTCTGAGCTGCGAAAAATGTTTCCTTGTCATATGCTGCAAATACTGAATATTGGCCGAAGATGTAGAGAGAGGAGAAGAGAGGTGATGCTTAACTAGTAGAGGAAGGCAGTGGATGGTGTCTAAAACAGAAAGCTCAAAGAAAACCAACACACTCCCCTGTACACCCTTGGGAATTTTGGACCGTACAGTAATTACCTATTCAAAAGACATAAGAGAAAAGATGATATAGATTCAAGTTATTACAATATCAATGCAAAGTCTAAAATAATCAGGAACAAAGCTGAAAGTTGTTCCTAGGGAGCGGGACTCAGGGATCCAGAGGGTGTGGGGCAGGAGCCGACTTCACTCTTGTTGGCCTCATTGACTTTTTAAGCTACAGACGAGTATTTCCTACGTTAAAAAGGTCAAACAAAGAAATGGGTGCAGCGAGGGACTGCGGACGTACTAGGAGCACAAGAGCCTTGGCTGTGGCAAGCTGGGTGAGGAGAGGGAGCGAGGCTGTGCCGGTGCAGCAGGAGCAGAGGGAGGGGACGCCCTAGAGCCTGGTGTGGGGAGCATCTACTCTGGTGGCTGGAACTGTGGACGGTTGGGGTGCCTGTGGAGGTGACATGGCCGGAAGTTGAGGGGAGTCCCCAGGGTGCCCTTTGAGCATCAGAAGGGGATGTCATCCATTGGGCACAAACAGTGGGGCCTAAGTGAGGGGCAAAGACGAAGGGAACTGGGGGAAGGCGAGCAGGGACAAGTGAGGGCTGTGACCAAGCCTTGAGGGTGGACGCCCACGTTGGTGCAGGAGGCGAGCAACCCAGTTGGGTGATTCTCCCTGGCAGTGCTCCTCAGGGTGGGGACAGAGAATGTGGACAGCTAGGCTGGGGCGTCTAAGTAATGGTGGTGGCGGGGGAGTGAATTGAGGCCACCGTGTTGCAGACAGAGGGCAGGAGAGGACAAGATAGGGGCCAGGGGGTGAGGTGGCCCTGGTCTGGGCCAGCAGGGGCTCTGGGGAGCGAGTGCTGTGAGGAGGGCCCTTGTCTACCTTCCTCATCTGTGTCCCCAGCGCCTGGAGCACAGCCTGCCACGCGGCACACCGCCGACAAATGGTGGTGGAGTGAATGAATGTTTGTGTACCAGGTCCTGTACCGGCTGTTGGGGACACGTGTCAAAATGTCTCACGCCTGTCCTCATATTGTAGAGGGGGCATGGAGCTCCATTCAGGGGTGCGGTTGGGGCTGCTGTGGGCCAGTGCCCAGCGCCCTACGGGGGAACTGAGGCCCGGCTCCCGACACAGGCTTGGGGTGTCGGGGCAGACCCCCGGAGGAGCACTGCACGAGGGAGAGGCCTGGGAAAGAAGTTGGAGGTAGCCATCGTGACAGGAGAGGGGTGCCGAGGCAAGTGTGGGTAGGGAGAGAGATGAATGCGCTCTGGGGCTCTCGTGGAGTTTGCTTTGGTGGGACCCACAGCAGCAGGTGAGAGAAAGGGGGCCAGTGGGCCTTGCAGGGGAGGTGGCACGGGGAGTTTGCACTCTATCTGAGGGCCATGCATCTTTAAAGAGATTTCACGTCAACGGTGACCTGGCAAAGGTGATCTGGATGGAGGGGTTGGAGGAGGAAGGCGCGAGTCCTGTTTTATTTGAGACGGAAATGGGCTTGGGTGACAAGAATTGGGCATAAAGCCGGGGTCAAAGTCCTGGGTCCACGTTGACAAATGTCTGGGTGGGGGAGGACAGGTCCAGAGCGACATGGGAAGGGGGCCCTGCAGGCCGGGGGCAGAGGCAGAGAGAAGATGGGAGGGGTTTCTCCAAAAGGCAGAGAGGAAGACAGTTTTGAGGAACAAACCTGAGCTGTACCGTGGTTGTCTTGGGTCTGGATGGGCTCCTTGCCAGCTGGGTGTGGCCAATGTCACACCTGTTCTTCCTCAATTCGTGTTGGATCTGGCCCTGCCCTGCTGTGTGTCTGGCATTGAAACCTTGCCCTAATTAGAGGTTTACCTGTTGAGGGGCTCCTTTCCTTTCTCTCCTGGCCACATCACCACCATTGTTCCTTCAGCCACATGGTGCCACTTGGTGGTCCCTGGCCCTGACCTCAGGGTGGGGCTGCAGGGGCCCTCCCTTCTGTCCCCCAGGCCTCAGTCTCAGCGTCAGCCCCGACAGGTACTCATGCAGGTATGCCCACCAGTGTCAAGCCATCTCAGGCTGGGCATTCAAGTGGGGACCCGCCCTCTGCCTCACCCCTAGGCCCATCGAAGTGTTGAAAGGGATTTCACAGCAAAGGTGAAAGGAGCACCTGACCTCAGGAACTGGGAGACCTGGTTGGTGGGATGATGCGGAAAAGAAAATGTCTTTTATGTGTTCATCACGAGCCTGTGGTAGAAAATACAACACAGTTGATTTTTAAAAATTTATTAAGCTGAAATTCACATAACATAAAATCAATAATTTTAAAGTGTGCAATTCAGTGGCATCGAGTGCATTCACACTGTTGTGCAGCCGTCACTGTGATCTTGCTCCAGAGCATTTTCATCACCCACAAGAAAATCCAGTATGGATTAAACAGTCATTCTGCATTCCCTCCCCCCCCCAGCCCCCAGCAACCACCAATCTGCTCATCTCTACGGATTTCCCTGTTCTGGATATTTTGTATAAGTAGAATTATATGATATTGGCCTTTGTGTCTGATTGCTTTCACTGAGCATAATGTTTTTGATCCGTCCATGTTGCAGCGTGTGTCGCTGCTTCGTTCCTCTTTATGGCTGAATAACATTCCATCGTGTGGATGGACCACACTTTTTATCCGTTCGTGCATTGATGGGCACGGGGGCCGTTTCCCTCTTTGGCTGTTGTGAATAGGGCTGGTCTGAACATGCGGCTACAGTGTTTGTTTGGGGACCTATTTTGAATTCCTTGGGTACAGACCTAGAGGTGGAATTGCTGGCTCGTATGGCAATTCTGTGTTTACATTTTTGAGGAACTGCCAAACTGTTTTCCACAGCAGCTGCACCGTTTTACATTCCCACCAACAAGTTATGGGCATTCCAGTTTCTCCACATCCTAACCAACGCTTGTTATTTTCCGTTTTTTTGGTTACAGCCGTTCTAGTGAGTGTGAAGTGGTATCTCATCATGAGTTTGATTTGTAGATCCTTGGTGACTAATGGTGTTGAGCATCTTTTCATGTGCTTGTTGACTATCTGTATTTCTTTTTTGGAAAAACTGTCTATTCAAGTCCTTTGTCCACTTTTAAATTGGGCGTCTTTTATTGAGTTGTAAGAATTCTTTATATCTTCAGGATACTAGGCCCTAATCAGATCTATGATTTGCAAATATTTTCTCCCCTTCTGTAGGTTGTCTTTTCACGCTCTTGATGCTTTTGACTTTCGATGCACAAAAGTTTAAGATTTAGGTGAAGTTCAGTTCATCTTTTTTTCTTTTCTTGGTTGTGCTTTGGGGGTCATATCTAAGACTCCATGACTAAATCCAAGGTCCAGAGACCCCTGTGTTTTTTCTCTAAGAGTTTTATAGTTTAAGCTCTTATGTTTAGGTGAGTGACCCATTTTGAGTTTCTTGTATATGGTGTGAGGTAGGGGCGACAGTTGACTTTTCAGCTTATCCTGCTGCCATGCGACCCTGACAGGGGCCTCTGTGGAGCCAGCTCTGTCCCCTCCCCACTTGACACAGGTAGGGCACACCCTTGGGATGATGCATGGAAGGACCCCCTCTTCCATGCCCCGGCGCTGGCACCGAGCAGTGGAGGCAGGCGGGTTGGGAGCGGAGGGGTGGAGACTGGAGAGGAGAAGGGGGTCTCCAGATTGGGGATGACCATGAGCCATTGGTCGGGGCCTCGGGCTCCTCCCTGCTGGTTCTGGTTCCCTCATCCGTCTCCCATGCCAGGTGAGAGCCTGCAGAGGAAGCATGAGCTGGAGGAGAAGGGCAGAGAGGGGGCTGTCCTCTGCCTGTCCCTCCCTCTGGGGTGTGCCATGTGTCATCCCTGGACATGCTTGCACCCCAGATGGTCCTCCCCTGAAGACATAGGTGGCACCCTCTCAGAAGCATCCTCTACTGAGGCCCTCATTTAATCTCATCTTTATCCCAGCGTGTCAGAAATCTCTGGGACCAGGAACTTTCCTCTAGAGAAAAGATAAGCCCTGGAAAGAGTTGGTGGCTTCTGCGCTGTTGTGTCCCTGGGCCAATGTGCCAGGTGGTGTGAGAGCAGCAGCTCCCCAGGTTGGAGAGAGAAACGAGGAGAGGTGGGCAGGGGGTTGGGGGGGGAGCCAGCCTCAGCTGGAGAGGTGGGCAGGGGCCACATCCCCCAGGGCCTGAGGCCATAACTGGGGCAGGGCTTGGTCCTGAGAGCAGGGGGAAGCCAGCTGGCCCCTCCATGATCTGACATGTGGCTAAAACGCTGCCCCCGGGGCCAGCTGGGATGGCTGGCCTCAGACACCTCGCTGAAAAGTCTGGTTTCTGTCCTGGGATTGAGCTAGCTTCCTGCCCTGCCAGATGTAGGCAAATCAGAAACTGTCTAAGACTCCTCCCCCCCAGAAAGGAAGGGTAAGGTTGGGCCCAGGCAGAGGCCAGGCATTGTTCCTGAGGTGGATCTGGCTCTGAGTCTGAGGTCTGAGCTGTGCTTAGCTTCTACCTAGCTCACCTCTATCTCCCATCTCCAGCCTCTGCCGCCAGGCACCTGGCCTGTGGGTCCTCGGAGAAGCCATGGAGCTCAGAGGTGAGCAGGGAGGGGCAAGGGCTCCAGGAATGGGGCTGTGGGTACCTCTATGGCCAGCTGACCATCTGGCTGGGGCTTCCCTGCTGGTCCAGAGCCAGGGGTCCAGAGCCAGCCTTGGTGAAGACAGCTGGGCAGAGTGGGAGCAGAGAGCATCTGGGGAGCCGTGTTTGCGTGCATGTGTGGGGTGGTCTTGGGCAGGGATGGCACCCAGGGAAGTAGGACAGACAGGATGTGGCCAGGGCGGTGTTAGGGCAGACGGCAGACCCTTGGGGGAGGTGTCCTGACTGCCTGGCCCTCCTGCCCAGGGCCCCTGTGTGTGGAAGCACCTGCACCTGTCCCTCTCCGGACCTCTGTCTTCTGTTTTCTCGACTTGTCTGGGCCCCAAGGACAGAGCCGGTGTTGGTGAGGGGATTTCCTCAGTCGTGAAGCCTGCCTGTGAGAGAGCAGGTCCGCCGCCCCTCAGAGGAGCTTGGACACAGCCAGTGCCTGGAGGAAGTGGGGACCCAGGGCACCTGCTGGGGGCAGGGAGAGAGGGAGGGAGGAGGGAGTGAGCTGAAGGGAAAGGAGTCTCTTGGAGTGTGGGCTGGGTCCCTGATGTCCTCTGTCCTGCCCTAGCTGTCCCAAGGTCACACTATGAGGCTGGGGTAGGAGGGCAGAGAGGAGGAAGGGAGAGAGGAGGGGAGGGGACGGGAGGGGGCCTGGAGCTCTGCAAGCAAGTGGAGTGCTGGGTGTCTGGACTCCACAGAACCTGACAGAAGGGGCGTTCATGTGCCCCTTTCCGAGGAGGGCCCAGCGCAGTGAGCGCCTCCAGCGGGCACAGCAGAAGAGGGAGCTGCTGGTCAGCTGCTCAGAGTTCCTGCCTGGGCCACCCCGCACCCAGCTGCCCCTCCTCCCAGGGACCCAGCTGGTAAGGATGGGGCCCTTGTTTGCCTGCATCTCCTGAAGTGCAGGACCCAGGCCTCCGTCTGCCAGCCGGCACGGGGGAGCCACTGGGTGCCCGGAGGAGGGCACAGGTCTCCCTGGAAGAGAGACCCAGAGGGCGTGGCTGCTCCTTTTCGTGACGTGAACTCATCAAAATTCTCTTTTGTTGATAGCAGGCAGCCAGACTGGCCTGGCTTGGGCTCCCTGGAGTGGGGCTCCCAGAGGAAAGTCTGTCGCTAGACAGGCTGGGAGGGATGCGCTGGGTGGTTGCTGTTCACTTTTGCACTGGTTGCCTAAATCCCTGTGTCTCAGAGTCTGCTCTTCGTGACCGAAGCAGAGAGGCCCTTCTGTGGGTGCTGGCTTGTGGAAAGGTCTACCAGCTCTCAGAGCCAGCGAAATCCCACAGCCCACCAGGCATGAGAAACAGTGAGCAGAGTTCTGTGCTCCTGTGAGGGCACAGCATCCCGAGTGTGCCCCCTGGACTCGGGGTTTCCTAGTCCCCTGAAATGTGGTGACCATGGCTCTGAGGACAGTCAGGATTGGGTGGGGTCCACCAGGGGCATGTGTTGGTTCTGATGCCAAGCACCCCAAAGGAGACAAGACCAGAATCCACGGCCTTAGCCATCCGGCCCCCAAGCGCACCCTCTGAGAGTCCCGGCCGTGACAGCCCTGGTCCAAACGTCAGGGACCTGGTAGGGTGACCGATGCATCGCAGGTTGCTTAGGCTTGTCCTGGTTTTAGCACTTTAGTCCCATGCAGACCAGGCAGGGGTCACCCTGGACCTGGGTTTGGTCTTAACCTTGCCGTGAACTCTCCATGACCTGGGGCAGAACTGTTCCTTCCGTGGAGCTGTGGTAACCCGCGGTGCAAGGACTCCACCTGTGCTCTCCTTTACAAAGTCCCTTGTGCCCTCCCCCTCCCCTGGCAGCAAGCAGAGGTTTTCAGGGAAAAAATTCAGGGAGCCATAGGGAATGCCTGAGCCCCTTGGCTCTTTGATACAAACAGAAAAACTTGTTGTTTTAAATTGCTGCCTTGATTGGCGGCTAATAAGATGTTCTCTGTTCTTTTGACCTCATCTGTTAGCAGCAGCCCAGGAGCACAGCTGGGTGTGCTTTTCCCTGTGCAGAGCAGCCTTTAGGAGCTGCCACGAGAGTGCAGCCCTAGAAACCTCCTTCCTGACCCAGCCCGGAACAACCCCTGAACCCTCTCATCTCACCGTCCAACATCGCTTTGGTGCCATTTTCTGCCCTGCCTCCAGACCACTCCCCAAGGCCTGGCCTGGCCTTCCAGCCCCCTCTCTCTGGGGATGGCCTCTGCTCCACCTACACTCCCTGGGTCCTCCAGCTCCGGGTGGTTCCTGCTGCTGCTGTTGTCCACGGTCCCTTCCCTGACCCTGCCCTCCTGCCTCTCTTGCCTTTCTCTGTGTCTGGCCTGCTGCCCCCTGGTCCAGCCCACCTCAGCACTCCCTCCCTTCCTGGGCTGGCTTTGCAGTCTAGGGTGTGCTTGCCCTACACATTTTGCATGCTGAGCTCCTTGCACATCCACAACCCAAACAGCCTGCTCTGTTTAAAAAGTGGACGAGAAGTGGGGAGCTCAAAAAGTCAGCAGGAAAGTTCCAGAACTCAGACCACCCCCCCGCCACCTGCCCTGATCTACAAAACATGGGCCAAGAGGATTCGATACACAGCTATCCACTGAGCTCCTGCAGTGTGCCAGGCACTGTCCAGAAAGGGGGCAAGAGAAATGTGAGAACACACGACCTGAGCCCCCGGGCAGGGTGGATACCGGGCAGGGTGGATACTGGGCAGGGTGGCAGAAACTTACAAGCAGACAAAGAGTGGGGCATAGTCAACGGACACACAATAGCCCAGCTCTCAGCACCCCGCCCGGCAGGTCAGGGGAAGGCTGCCTTCCGACACCGGCTGCCCTGCATGGTGGAGGTGTGAACCAGGAGGGCACCCAGCGGTCAGGAAGCCGCCTTGTTGGACAGGACCCGCCTTCAGCCTGTGTTCCCATCTGCCAGCTCAGGCCAGTGAGCACCACCAGGAACAGGACGTGAGCCTCCAGGCCTTTCCCATTTGTCTGCCCATCTTTTTTTTTTAATTATTATTCTGGTAAAATATACATAACAAAAAAATTACCGTTTTCGAGTGCACAGTCCAGCGGCATTAAGCACATTCTCATTGTGGTGCAGCTACCCCCACCATCGGTCTCCAGGACTTTCTCATCTTCCCAAACTGAAGCTCCGTCCCCACTGAACACTCACCCCGTCCCCTCTCCAGCCCCTGGCACCACCATCCCCCTTCCTGTCTCTGTGGGTTGACGCCTCCTGGGACCTCAGATAAGTAGAATGCTACAGGATGTGTCCTTCTGTGACGGGCGTATGTCACTTGGCCTAATGTCCTTAAGTGCATCTGTGTTGCAGCACGTGTCAGATGTTCCTTCTTTTTTAAGGCTGAGTAACATTCCAGTGTATGTACGTGCTGCATTTTCTTTATCCATTCATCCATCAGTGGACACTTGGGTTGCTTCCAGTTTTTGGCTCTTGCGAATGATACTGCTGTGAACACAGGTGTACATATATCCGAGTCTCTCTTTCTTTTTAAATGATTGGCACCTGAGCTAACATCTGCTGCCAATCTTCTTTCCCCCACTCCTTCTTCTTCTCCTTAAAGCCCCCCACCGTATAGTTCTGTATTCTAGTTGTGAGTGCCTCCGGTTGTGCTATGAGGGACACCGCCTCAGCATGGCCTGATGAGCGGGGCCATGTCCGCGCCCAGGATCTGAACCGGCCAAACCCTGGGCCGCAGAAGCGGAACGCGTGAGCCTAAGCACTCGGCCACGGGCCGGCCCTGGAGCCTCTGCTTTTACCTCTTTGGGGTGTACAGCCAGATGCAGACTTGCCGCGTCGGATGGTAACTCTCTGTTCAGTTTTGTGAGGGACTGCCGCACTTGTTTCCGCAGCAGCCGCTCCAGGGACACGGTGCAGGCGGAGCTGACGTGGTGGCTGCAGAACTGGATTTGGGGTGGGAGGGAAAGGAAGTGTCCCAGATGCCTCTGAGCTTCCGACGCCCAGTGGCGCCCTATCTTGAGACGGGAAGAGAGCCCCACTTGAGGGGTGGTGACGGGGACCTGGAGTCCCGTTTGGCCGTGATAAGGTTGATGGGCCTTCCGTGGGGATGGCCCATGAGTGGTTGGGTTTCCAAGTCCAGAGGTCCACAGAGAGGTGGAGGCTGGAGACAGGACGGGGCCAGCAGCACGGGTACGGCAGCTGATGCTCCATGCCAGGCAGGACCTCCCAGGCGGTGAGTGTGGCACAGCAGAGTCTGAGACCATGCCTGGTGCCTGCGACGTGTGTTAGGAGGAGGGAGAGCACAGGCAGGTGTGGCCACGAAAAGAGACCAAAGAGCAGAGCGCAGCCGCTGCTGCCAGGTGAGGTGGGACGAGGACGGAGAACACGAGATCAGGGCTGCCAAGAGCCCAGAGCCTTTGCTAGGAGAAGTTCCCGTGGGGCAGTGAGTTGAAAGGCTGGCCAGGGAGGGTGAAGAAAGAACGGGCGAAGGGGTGGAGGGTGTGGGTATAGGCGAGTTTTCCAAGGTTTTCTCTAAAGGGAAGATGAGAACGGGAGGGAGCCGAAAGGCAAGTGTCACAAGAAAAATATGAATGAGGGACAGACATAGCACTGCTGCATTCCTCGGTGGGCATCCTGCTCTGATCACGGCCGCTCCTCCCTGCTCACCTCGCCCAGCACACGCCTTACCTGCGCAGGCCTCGGCCGGCGCCCCTCGCTCACCTAACAGGTGAAAACTGGAGTCTCGGGACGATCTTTATCGGCATTGCTCTTACTAGAGTGAGGTTGAATGCCTTTCAGCATGAATAGTCTCCTATCCCTGGCCCTTTTAAAAAATTCAACTGTTGCTCTTATTTATATCGTAGGAGCCATTATTAAGGAATTTAGGGCTTTCTGTGATATAAGTTGCAAACCTATAGTTTTTCCCATTTGTTTCTTTTCATTTTGTTTGCATTTTTTTTTAACCATACATAAAATTTTCCATCTTCATTGGGTCATATGTATTTGTCTTCATTTTGGGCTTAAAAAATTCTTTAAAAACGAGATCTTTTGTCAAATTTAGGCTTTCCCCGTTCAAGATTTAAAAATCTCTTTCTATGTTTTATCCTGGTTGCTTTCTATTTTTGTTTAATTTTATGATTTTGACTAGGTAGTACACTTACATGGTTCAAAAACAAAAACGATGCTTCAGGTTACACACTGAGAAGCGTCACTTCCGCCCGGTTCCTGCCGACCTCCCCCAGCTCCCGGCTCCCGCGATAACCGTGTTTGCTCATTGCTTGTGCAGACTTTTAGGCTTATTCTGTAAATAGAAGCAAATATAGTTATACCTCCTCTCACCTCCTTTCTCATGCAAAAGGTAGTATATTGTTTGTACTGTTCCGGACTTCGCTTGAAATGTAACCCGTACGTCCTGAGAGCGGCCCCATTCTTTTCTTCACAGCGGCATAGCACCCCCGTGCTGCACGCACCACCCTTGAGTGAATCAGCCCCCTGTGGGTGAATACCGGGGTTGTTTCCAGTCTTTTCTCTTACAAACAAAGCCTTTGTGAACGACCTTGTCCCTCTGTCATTCCACGTGTGGGCAGGTGACTCTGCAGTGTAGACAGACCCCAGAAGTGGGTTTGTCAGGTCAGATGCTAAGTGAGTCTGACTCTGGTAGCTACTGCCAGATCTCCCTTCGTATGTGGCTCCATCCTTTTCCTCTCCCTACAGCAGTGTTTCTCAGCCTCCTACCCCCTGATTATGGCACTGTAAGGAGAAAAATTAGACTGAATTTAAATTGTCCCTAAAGACAAATCACTAAATACTAAGGAATAAGATTTTGTTGGGTAAGGTTAAGCTTTGGAAGGCCACAGACTGTTAATATCTAAGATTTTTTCCACATGGCCCATTTTCACCTTCTTAGGGACGATATCCCTCCCCTCCTCCCTACTCCTGCCTCTGCCCTCAGAATGCCGGTCTGAGCCGGCCTGTGGAGTCTGGGCTGGGGAGCCTGTAGTCCCGCGCTTGGGACTATCGCCATCTGATGGTGGAAAATGGTACCCACTGTGGCTCGTTTTTTTTTTAAGTCTGTTTTTTTTTTTTTCTGAGGAGCATTGGCCCTGGGCTAAGATCTGTTGCCAATCTTCCTCATTTTTTCCCTTTTTTCCCCAAAGCCCCACTGCATAGGTGTATATCCTACTTGTAAGTCACTCTAGTTCTTCTGTGTGGGACGCCGCCTCAGCATGGCTTGATGAGCAGTGCCATGTCAGCGCCCAGGATCTGAACCCGGGAACCCGGGCTACTGAAGCGGAGCACACGAACCTAACCACTTGGCCACGAGGTGGCCTGCCTACCTTTTTTCTTTTTTTTAAATAGCTTCAGGAATAATTAACATACAGTAAACTACACATATTTAAAGTGTGCTTTTAGATAAATTTTAACATTTGTGTACAGCTGTGAAGCCACAATCAAGATAATGAACATATCCACCACCTCCAAAGTTTCCTCCTGCCTTTCTGCAGTCCAGCCCCACCCTCCCCACCCCTGCCATCCAAGGCTACCGTTGGTCTGCTTTTGTCACTACAGACTAGTTTGCATTTTCTAGAATTTCATATAAAAGGAACTGGACAGTAATTACTCCTTTTCATCTGGCCCCATTCAGCATAATTACTTTGAGATTCCTCCGTGCCATTGAGTGCATCCATAATGTGCGTCTTTGTGCTATCGTAAGGACACACCTCAATTTGTTCATCTCTTCATCTGTCGATGCACATTTGGGTTGTTCCCAGGTTTTGGCTGTGACAAAATAAAGCTGCTGTGAACATATGTGTACAAGTCTTTGTGTGGACATGCTTCCGCTTCTCCTGGAATGACTGAGTCATGATAAGAAATGCCAACTGTTTTCAAAGCGGTTGTGCAATTCTCCATTCCCACCACAAGCCTGTGAGAGTTCCGGTTGTTCCACGGCCTCGCCTGCTTGTGCTATAGTCAGTCTTTTTAATCCTAACAGATGCATAATGGTATCTGACTGTGATTTTCACGTACATTTCCCTAATGGCTGATGACATTGGACAAAAAATAATGTTTTTCTTCTTTTCCCCGAAGCCCCCCAGTACATAGCTGTATATTCTAGTTGTGGGTCCTTCTAGTTGAGCTGTGTGGGATGCCGCCTCAGCAGGGCCTGATGAGCAGTGCTACATCTGTGCCCACGATCCAAACTGGTGAAACCCCAGGCGGTGGAAGGGGAGCGTATGAACTTAACCACGAAGTCATGGGGCCGGCCCCAATGTTGGACATTTTACATTAACTTTTTTGCCATATTTATTTCTTTTTCATTGAAGTGTGTGTTCAAATCTTCTGCATATATATATATATATAGACACACACACACATTTTGTTGGGTGGAGTTTGTTTTCATGTAATTGAGTTTTCAGATACAGCTGCTTTATCAGATATGTGATTTGGAAATAATTTTTTCCTAGCCTGGTCTCTCTTTTCATTCTATTAACTGTATCATTCAAAGAGCAGAAGTTATTAATTTTGATCAAGTCCAATCTATGAATTTTTTCTTTCGTGAATATTGCTTTTGGTGTTGTATGTAATAAATCTTTGCCTAATCCAAGGCTATAAGAGTTGTGTTTTCTTCTAAATGTTTTATAGTTTTAGCTCTTTTATTTTGGTCTATGACTCATTTTAGTTACATATATATATTTTCCTTTGGTGAGGAAGATTGGCTCTGAGCTAACATCTGTTGCCAATCTGTTGTGTTTTCTAGCACTATAGATTAGTTCACATTTTCTAGAATTATATAAATGGGATCGTACATTAAGTACTTGCTTTTATCTGGATTTGTCCCACCCAGCATAATTCGTTTTCAACTGTGGCTGTAAGTTTAATCGACCTGATTCTCTCAGACACACCAGACTCGGGACAGAACAGACTCTCAAATATGACAAAAACAGATCCAATTGACACAAAGCTACTCTTATTTTTGGATACATCCCTGGGTTTTCCATTTTCCTACCCAGTCGAGGGAAACAGTTATCTATCTTAGGCCAAGTGAAATTCTTCGGGAGGAGTTTCTGGGTGGCACCAGGTGTGCATGGTTTTCTCAGTCCAGCACTTGGGACCCCAACACATTTGTGATCAGCAAGAGTCTGACGGCATTGGACTCAGGCCTCATCAGACCCGGCGGTGGGGTCACGGGGGGTGGGGGCCCTTCATCAGTGGTGGGGCTTGCTAAACCCACAGCCTTCAGGAAGATTTAACCAATGCATACAATTTCCTCCAAACGCACGCTTTTCCTGGAAGTGTCGAGTCCCCGCAGTTATCTCCCAGGCCTTTGCGTTGCTGTTGCGTGTGACGCTGCTGTGAGCTCCTACAGCCTTAGGGCTGCGGGTGTAGCCATGGGCTTAGAATCCCCTCGGTGAGGCTGGATTGGCGCACGTCTGTCTTTCACAGTCCTTAGCTGTCTCATCATCCACACTTTCCTAGTCAGTTTATTGCCACCAGCCACCGCACCCCAACCTTAGGAGTGGACAGAGTGGATCTGGCCCCCGGGGGCTTGTCAACAAGTAGGGGCACCAGGGCAGGCGCCCAGGGGCTGCAAAGCGAGGCTCAGTGGCATTATGCCTCCAGCAGAGGTATAACCCACTTTCCCTGCCAGCACGAAAGAGGAAAAGGGCTTTCGGCTGGAGCCGACATGAGGCCATCCGTGGCCAGGGCCCAATTTTGGCCTCGACGAGGTGAGCCAGAGATCAGGTACCCCAGCCCTGAGTAACCAGGCTTCCTCTCTGCAGACTTCTGGGGAAAGAGCAGCAAGTCCTGGCTGTTCCTGATCCTGCTCTTCATTGCAAGTTTTGGCTTCTACAGGTAAGGGGGATGGGAACGGTGGGGCTCCTGACGGCTGGTTGGGATTTATGACTTGTTTGACTTTACTTGATGAGCCTGGTTGGGTTTTTGGCTCACAATGACGATCCCAGAGAAGGAGTGACCAGGACTGTCCTCCTCATTTTGCAGAATTCCTAGCCTCAAGTCCTGTCCCTTGACGGGGATGGGGCTGAGACAAGGTTCCCAGCCAGCATTTGCTCTGCTCCCCGATGATTTACGGGCGTTTCTAGGCGCTGGGTTCGCCCCCGGGTGTGTGGATAAACATGACTGTGGTTTGGAGGGCTTCAGAAGGCAGTTTATAGCCTTTTGGAAACACCAATTACATCAACACATGGAGCCCACATCAAACTTCAGCGACATGTATGGAAGACGATGACACCTTTTGACCGCATCGCATTCCCCTAGGTTATGTTTTAAAACAAACTTGGTAGTTGTAAAATTGCACTCCTTACAAAGATAGCACCCAGTGGATACCTTTGCAGTATGCCAGCTCTGGTTCCACAGAAGGTGAACTTGTCCCCAGCCTCCACTTTGCAATGGTGCTGAGTGTTTACAGGTAGAGCTCAGACCAAAGAAGGCACGTTCACGTGGTCGTCAGCTTTCAGAGCTGTGTGCCTTTTCACTGCCCATTTGAACCCCAGCGCCCTCTTCATTGCATGCAGGTGAGTGTAGCGTGAGTGTCATGCATCCCCAGGCTCTAGCGCTTGGTGGGTAGTCGTGTCACCAAGAGAGACAGTGTATAGAGGAGGGTCAAGTCGGGGAGGGGGAGTACAGAGAAGCTTGTTTCAGACAATTGAGCTCGAGGAACCTGCAGACGTCCAGGTGCAGATGGCACCCACGAGCGGTCTGGCTGGAAATAAAGAACGTGAGGTATCCACACGGGGGGCTGCTGCTGTCTGAGAGCAGAAGAGCGCACGAGGAGGTGGGCCAGGTCGGGCTGGGGATGTGTTGGGGATGTAGCCTCCGCGTTCTTCCCAGGGGTCCTGATGGAGAGCGCCCCTTCTCGGCTTGCATCGTCAGCTCAGCTGGCTTCATTCATTCACTCCCTCACTTGCTCACGTGTTCACTGTTTGCACACCTGTTGGGCCTCAGCCTGGGGTCCTGGGATGCCCAGGTGATTCAGACACTGTCCCTACCCCCAAGGTAACAGTTTGGAGGAGAGAGGTGAGGTGGTGACACTCTTAGTCACTATAACCCAAATCCCACCCAAGAAGCCTACAGCACAGGGAGGGGTCACTTCACAGGGAGACGGAGCCCCTTCGTGAAGGAGGGGGTGCATATCCTGGGACCAGCAGTGCTTGGATGGGGGCCCTCAGGGCAGGTCAGGGGAGGGCAGGCCAGCGAGCCAAGCTGAGAGGGGGATTCCAGCCCCTGCTGTGTCCCAATGCGGGGACGGGGTCTCTGGGAGCCCTCTCCTCAGCCGAGCACTGGGGTTGCCACAAAGGCTGCGATTCCCTCTTCTCTCTAACGCTTCACCAGAGAGCCGCCGGGTTCCAGGGGCCTCAAGGCCCTG
The DNA here is from genome assembly GCF_041296235.1 of Equus asinus. Taxonomy (NCBI): domain Eukaryota; kingdom Metazoa; phylum Chordata; class Mammalia; order Perissodactyla; family Equidae; genus Equus; species Equus asinus. The sequence goes on from NC_091799.1 coordinate 13,567,175, forward strand.
ACGGCTGTTTGAATTCTAGTATTCCGTATGGCAGGGTTGTTATAAAACAGAAAGGAGGCATGGCGTGCACCAGAGTGTACACAGGTCGCCTGGGGAAATTGTTGAAAGTAGAGATTTCCACCCACACACGCCTCCCAGCTGCTCGGGGCTGGATTCAGGGAGTCTGGAATTGCATCTGGAAACAAGCCCTGGGCTACTCGTCATGCAGCATCCCGGTCCACAGAGGAAGGCCACGGGCACGTACAAGCTCTTGTTATGTAACGAGATTGTGTTAAAATAGTTGAGATATCAGGTCGTGGAGGGGGCTGGGTAGCAGGGGTCTGCTTGGGCACCCCGTTCTCTCCTTCTACCAGAGTTAGATGTCCTGCTGGCTCTGCTTGGGCCCCGCCTCTCTTTTCTCAGGATCCAGCGACCAAAAAGTCTGTTGAAGTCTCAGCCTCAAAACCGTCCGTTCTCCCCAGCCCAGTGAGGACTCAGCCTCATGGTGTTCTTTTTGTCCCCCCAGCAATGTTTTCAACTGGATTCCCAGATGGAGGCAGAGAGAAGTGTCTCAAAGGTAATGGAGGAGCCTTTGGAATCAAGGTGGTTCCTTCTGGAAAGATCTAGAACAGAAATAGAAACACAAGTATGTATTGAATTGGAGGTCATTATAACCAAAGAGACACTCGGTTCCCAGTGTGGCTCCTGGGGTCCATTCTCTACCGTGTTTTCTCAAACCCTAAAAAAGGACAAAGGGGGCTGGCCCCATGGCCTAGTGGTTAAGTTCACGTGCTCCGCTTCGGTGGCCCAGGGTTTCTCTGGTTTGGATCCTGGGCACGGACATGGCACCGCTCATCAGGCCAAGGTGAGGCAGCGTCCCACACAGCAGAGCCAGAGGGACCTACAACTAGGAGATACAACTATGTGCTGGGGGCTTTGGGGGTGGGGAGGAAGAAGGGAAAAAAAGAGCAAAGACTGAATCCTAATTTCTGTTGGAGATGACACGTTTACAACAGTAAAGGTACTAGCCAGAGGGCTGCATCCCAAAGGCGGGGTTTGGGCAGAAATAGCACCCAGGGTTGATTCCATGTAAAGTCGTTCCCTTCAGCCGCCTCGATGGGGCCGGCCATGATGGGGTGCCCACTGCCTCCATTAGGACAAGACAGGTGGAGGCTCATTTTTCCTCTCAGAGCTCATTTCTCCTGGGGCCATCACTCTCTGGCTGAGCAGCGAACAGCAGGGAGGGAGCTCCTAGTCAGTAATGCCAGGGACCAGCAGGGCAGGGCGCTTAGAGCCGCACCCTCCCTGCGGCGCTCCTCCCTCTGTCCAGCGCTCAAGGGGGCAGCAAATGCTTGTTGGACAGACGGATAGTGGGTGAATGCGCTGAGCTGACACGACTTTCTCCCAGCAGCTGTGAGGCCCACGACCTGCAGGGCAAACGGGAGAGCCCGCCACTGAGGTAAGGACTTGCATTTTCTTCTTTTCACCCACACAAGTTGGCATTTCTGAGCCTGGCCCGGTGGTGGGAGCTTTTGCTTGGTCTTCAGGCTGGGGATGGCCCCACCAGGCTTCGTCCAGGGGCCTGCCCTCCTCCCCTCCGTCAGGGGAGCTTGCCTGTGCCTGGTTGGGGCAGTGAGCAGCTGCGGGATGCAAGGCTAGCACCGCTCGTCAGGCCATGCTGAGGTGGCGTCCCGCATCACAGAACTAGAAGGACTTGCAACTAGAATATACACTGCCTACTGGGGGGCTTTGGAGAGGAGGAGAGGGAGGGGAAGGAGGCGGGGGGGAGGAGGAGGAGGAGAAAAACGATTGGCAACAGATGTTAACTCAGGTGCCAATCTTAAAAAGAAAAAGAAAAGGTGCTACCTTTTCATGAAGTGACTCAGATATGGGCAGGATAACTGTGGCATGTGCTGCTGGAGACAAAGGGGTCCCGGCAGGGGCTGGGCTCCCGGGGGTGAGAGGCCCAGGGAGGCATTGACAGAGTTTCCCTTGGGATTCCAGGGCCAACCTGGGTGGCCAGGGCTCCTGCTTTCTGGACTTGGCTCCTCCCCCACCCCAGAGAGGGGCTCTCCCCAGGCCAGTTTGTCACCCTCTGGTGTGGCATGCCCCTTGGGCAGAGCTGTGCACCACAAGCTCCCAGACACGGTCAGTGTGTGCACGGTATCTTTGCCCTGCTTCACACCCCTGACCCCTGGGGAAGCCTGGCCGGTCCAGCACAGCAGGCTCCTCCCAGTACCATGCCCAGCTCTGAGCCCTCTGCTTTCCTCCCTCAGCAAAGGGGACTGCTGCCCAGACACCTGCCGAGTGCCAAGAGTGCCCAGGTATGGAGACCACATCTTCGGGCTGCTTCTGTGCATATTGCCAAGCAAGTCAACACCTGTTCCCCCTCCATTCCCTGCCTCACCCCCTCTTCCAGGGTCCGAGGGAAGAGGCGAGGGGGCGGAGAGAGGAGGGCAATGAGGAGGCATTAGAGGGTGGAAGCCACCGGTGGGTTCCAGTTGACCTGAGGCCTCGTGGCTGCACCCGCTCACATGTCTTACCTGAGGCCGACTCAGCCCCACTACCCAGAGCTCAGCTCAGTTGAAATCTGGACTGAGGCCGGGGAGGGCGTGGAGCACACAGGAGGCTGCACCGTGGGAGGGGTTAGGCGGCGAGGTGGATCTGGCCCAACTTAGGGGTTGGACGGGGCGGGTGTGCGCCAGCCCTTGTGCTTCCCACCCCCTGAATAAAAGCAGGACATGGGGACCTTAGTCATCATGGGTTAGACCACAAGAAGGACTTACAAGGCACAAGGAGCGAAGAAAGAGCCGTGCATGGGTCTGTAACCTCAGCAGTTATCACAAAACAGTTAGAGAAGACCCCCGTTTCCTTTCTGCGTATTTCAGCCCAACAGTTTATCCCTGGGAAAGCACATGGCATCCTTGGGGCTGGGTGGGTGTGCTGGCTGGGGATTGGTCTGGTGAGTGAACAAAGGGCTTCCTGAAGGAAGGAGGGAGGGATCCTGGCCGAGCTGGCACCCGGGGCAGGGGGACGGCAGCTTGTAGCCGAGGGGCGTGGACTAACCCGTCCCAGGTTCTCTGCACGGGAGCCTCATTTCTCACTGTGCTCGTCTTCCGCAGGATGCTCTACCCCAAGGCCCATGTCCTCCAGCCCACGTAAGTAGGGGACTTCCTGCCGTGGCCAGTGGGTCCCTGTCACCGAGAACCTCGTGCTTTCCTTTCTCTCGCTCCTGCTGGCTCCAGTCTTCCTTTCCCTTTTTTCTCTTCTCCCTTTCATGGCTGTAGGAGGCCGGTTGGTTTTGAATGGGTTTGGCACAAGTTGAGGGAGCAAGGGAGGGGCCTCCAGTTCTTGGGGGTCGGGAGCCGTGTGGGTGTGCACACCAGGCCCTGACCCTCTTCTCGTGTCTTCACGGGGAAGGAGGACGGGGATCCGGGCCGAGTCATCCCTGAGGTCTTTCCACAGGTGTCAATGCCAGAGAGACAACGGTTCCAAGCCAGTCTCCACATGCAAATGCCTGTCCCCAAATCCAGGCCTCCTTAGCCCGAGCCCACCCTCCAGCTGCCACTGCCTGAACAAGGGGCACCAGACCCGAGAGTTTCAGCACAGCAAGGTGTCCCAGAGACCACTTTGACCAGCCCTGGCTTGACCAGCAGGGAAACTGAGGCTGAGAGAAGTGAAGGAGATTGCCTGAGGCCCTGCCACCAGTGAGGGGCAGGTCGGGATGTGAGCCCAGGCCCGCGGACTCGACAGCCCCACGGCTTCTGTCATGTCATGTCACCTCCCTGCCAGGAGAGCTGGAAATGCCATTTCTAGGCCCAACACCCACATCTGCTTGAGTTTCTAGAGCCACCAGCCACGTGGGGTGATGAACGCTTGACATGTGGCCGATCTGGAATGAGATGTGCTGTCAGTGTGAAATACACACTGGATTTCAAGCACTTAGTACGCAAAATGAAATATATCTCGAAAAAAGTAAGATACCTCATTTTTAATTGAGATTACATATTGAACTGATAATATTTTGGATATAGTGAGTTAAACAAAATATACCAAAGTAACTGTCATTTCACCTGGTTCCTTCTGCTTTTCTGTGGCCACTAGAAAATTTTAGATTACATATGTTTCTGTTGGACAGCACTGATGTGGCGGGACAAGTTGGCACGAGTTTTTTGGTGGATCCTGGTGGCATGATGCCACGAGGACCCATGAACGCGTGAGCACCGTGAAATCAGAATGGCGGGAGTGAGAGGACCCTGTGCGGGCTAGAGGGAGAGTCAGGGGGTGCAGAGGAACAGAGACACAGCCCAGAGAAGATCGAGGGGCTGCAGGGGGCAGGGCCCTGAGATGGGAGGGGGCTTCAAACCCAGCTTTGTCTCATTTCCTCTGCTCACAGCAAACGTGTGGGTTTCCCCACTGAGCAGTGCTGACACCGCCCGCAGTTAGCACAGACCCTGGGGCGAGGGCCTCCGTCCCACAGACAGCCCCCACCTCAGACGCCAGTCACAAGGCCGGGTTGTCCCCTGTGCTTCTGACCGACTGGCTGTAAACTACGGCTTCCCACTGACCCTGCCTCGGGTTCGAGAATTTGCTAGAACAGTCCATGGAACTCAAGAAAACAGTTGATTTACCAGATGCTCAGTTTATGATGAAGGACACAGCTCAGGAACAGTCAGAGGAAGAGCTAAATAGGGCCAGGTGTGGGCAGGGGCCAGAGCCGCCACGCCCTCTCCAGGTGCGCCACCACCAGCACCTGCATGGGTTCAACCCGGAAGCTCCCGAACCCCGTCGCTTAGGGATTTTTATGGAGGCTTCATGGCATTGGCACAATGTGTTATTAACTCAATCTCCAGCCCCTCTCCCCTCCTGGAGAACGGACGTGGGCCTCAAGCTCCAGGCTTCCAGTCACAGCTTGGTCTTTCTGCTGACCAGCCCCCTCCTGAGCTACCTGGAGCCACCCAGAGTCTCCTCGTTAGAGCAAAAGGTGCTCCCATTGCCCAGGAAATCCCAAGGGATTGAGGAGCGCTGTGTCAGGAACCGGGGGCAGAGACCAGATACATATTTCTTCTGATGGCCAAGTCTCCTCGTGCTGGGAGAGGGCTTAGTTCTCGCTCTCCCTGAGACTCTGCTCCTCCCTGGAAATGGGCTTGGGAGGCCTCATAGAAGGACTGTCCCATGGGATCCAGCACACACCTGGTACTCTGGAGATGAGACAAATTAGGGCAGTGAAGGAATTGGGGTTCGGGTCTCGGGTGCTGAGCTTATGGTGCAAAGAGCACTGGATTGGGAGTCTGGAGTCCTGTGTTCTCCGAGCTCTGCTGCTCACAGACTGTGCAACTTTGGACGAGTCCTTCCCTCGGTGGCCCGCATCCCTGCGCCCTGCTCTCACCCACTGTGCTTCCTCCCCTCCAGGAGGGTGGACGTGCTCCTCATGACTCCCTGGTTTGCTCCCATCATCTGGGACGGGACCTATGACTCTGCCATCCTGGACGCGCAATTCAGAAACACCACCATCGGGCTGACCGTGTTTGCCATTAAAAAGTAAGTAAGGTCCGGGCAGCTGGGCTGGGCAAGGGTGCTTGCCCAGGAAAACCAGGGAGCCGACCTGTGGTGTAGGGGGCGCTCCTCACCCAGGGTCTCTCATTTCCAGGATGAAGAGTTTGGCTCATGGGGTCGGGAGTGATGCAGAGGCCTCAGTGACTTTGTGTGTAGGAGAACTTGGTGGGATCTGAGGGGGCCGCTAGGCAGAACCCTGCTCAAAATAGCAGCCCCACCGCTCAGAGTCATCTGCTCCAGAGGTCGCCGTATCAACCTCTTGGAGATGTGCTGCTGACATGGACCACTCACGCTTGCCAGCCGCTCTGCTAGGAGCTTAACCCCAGCAGGGCCCAGGCGTGGGTGCCCTGGTACCCCAATCTGTTACCCAGGGAGGCCAGCTGAGGCTTAGTTTCTTAGTTAGCCGAAGAAAGTATACTATGTGGCAAAGCCGGCTCTGAATTTCCAAGTTGCATTTCTGGCTTGGGGTCTTGCTTGTTTGTTTCGAAAACTGGTTCGAATTTTACCATCCGTTTCCCACTGTGTGTCTTGGACACCTTTGCACGTTGGCGCATGCGGGCCTTCCTCATTCTTTTGAAGGGCTGCCCGCTGTTTTACTCCATAGATGCTTCATTCTGCGCTGGAGCTAAGCATTCTTTGAAAGTTGCCTAAGGTGGCGCCATTACAATAATGTTTGATCAGGGAACTTCTCAAACGAGCAGCAAAGTTGCAAGAATTTTACAGTGAATGCGTGCCTGCCCACCACTGAGAGTCCACCATTAACATTGTTATTTTTTTTTCTCATTTTCTCCTCAGTTTTATTGAGATATAATTGACATGAAACATTGTATAAGTTTAAAGGGTATAACATAATGGTTTGACATATGTATATATTATGCAACGATTAGCCCAACACGTTTAGTTAATATCTATCATGTCCCATAGTTACAGATTTTTTTCTTGTGATGAGAACTTTTAAGATCTACTCTTAGCAACTTTCAAATATACAATACAGTACTGTTAACTAGAGTCGCTGTCCATGAGCAAAGATAAAATGTGGAAAGAGAGGCTTTATCAAAGGTTTGCAAACCAGGCTCATAAGTTGATTGGTGAGCCCCTCTCGGGTCTTGGGGTGGCTGGGCTTATAAAGGCAAAACCCACCGGGTTTCCAAGGCTGCTGAGTCCAGTTTCTGATTGGTTGAACTTTTCTCCAGTTATAGTGTATCTTGGGCCCAGGGCTTTCCAAATGCCATAACCGCAGGGAAAATTTCACTGTTCTCTGGCAGTCTGGCAACAGTCAAGGGTGAAATGTAATTTTCTATTCCTGGCCATAGTTCAGCCTTGAGCTGGTCATGGTGACCATCATGTCGCCTCTGGCCTTGTTCTTATCTCTTTCTTTGATCATCGCCATGCTGCACATTTCATCCCCAGGGCTTATTTGTCTTGTCACTGGAAGTTTGTACCTTTTGTCCACCTTCACCCACTTCCCCTCCCACCCTCCACCTTGGGTAGCCCCCGTTCTACTCTGTTCCCCTGAATCTGACGTTTTTAGAGTCCACATGTAAGTGAGATCAGACAGTATTTGTCTTTCTGTCTGACCTATTTCACTTTGCATAATGTCCTCCTGGTCATCCATGTTGCTGCAAATGGCAGAGTTTCCTTCTTTTTTGTGGCTGAATAATATCATACACTATATAAATATATGTCACATTTTCTTTATTCACTCATCTGGCAGTGGACATTTAGGTTGTTTCCATGTCTTGGCTATTGTGAGTAATGCTGCAGTGAACATGGGAGTGCGGCTGTCTCTTCAAGAGAGTGATTTCCTGTCCTTTGGATATATGCCCAGAAGTGGGATTGCTGTATCGTATGGTAATACTGTTGTCAATATTTTGAGGAGCCTCCCTACTGTTTTCCGTAGTGGCTGCACCAGTTTACATTCCCACTAACGGTGCCTAGGAGTTCCTTTTCTCCACGTCCTCGCCAGGACTTTCCATCTCTTAACTTTTGGGTAATAGCCATTCTAACAGGTGTGAGGAGACATCTCCTTGTGGTCTCGATTTGCTTTTCTCTGATGATTAGTGATGCTGAGCACCTTTTCATGTTCCCGTTGGCGGTTTGAATATCTTCTTTGGAAAAATGCCTATTCAGGTCCTTTCCCCGTTTTGAAACTGAATTATTTGGGCTTTTTCACTGTTGAGTTGCGTAAGTTCTTTATATATTTTAGATATTAACCTCTTATCAGGCAAGCAGTTTGCAAATATTTTCTCTCATTCTGCCTTTTCATTTTGTTGATGGTTTCTTTTGTGTGTGTGTGTGTGTGCGTGAGGAAAATTGACCCTGAGCTGATGCCTGTGCCAATTTTCCTCCATTTTTTGTATGCGGGTGCCACCACAGCATGGCTTGATGAGTGGTGTGTAGGTCTGCACCCAGGATCCGACCCGTGAACCCGGGGCTGCTGAAGCAGAACACGCAAACTTAACCACTATGCCAGCGGGCTAGCCGTGTTGATGGTTTCTTTTGCTGTGTAGAAGCTTTTAGTTTGACATAGTCACACTGATTGATTTTTGCTTTTGTTGCCTGTGCTTGTGGTGTCATTGCCAAGACCCAAGTCAAGAGGTTTTTTCCCTGTGTTTTCTACTAGGAGTTTTATGGTTTCAGGTCTCACATTTGAGTCTTTAATCCATTTTGAGTTAATTTTTGTGAATGGTGTAGGATAGGGGTCTAGTTTCATTCTTTTACATGTGAATATCCAGTTTTCCCAGAACGCTTTATTGAAGAGACTGTCTTTCCTCCATCGAGTCTTCTTGGCTCCCTTATCAAATACTAGTTGATTGTATATGCGTGGGTTTACTTCTGGGCTCTCAATTCCATTGGTCTACATGTCTGTTTTTATGCCAGTACCATACTCTTCTGATTACTGTAGCTTTGTAGTATAGTTTGAAATCAGGAAGTGTGATGCCTCCAGCTTTGTTCTTCTTTCTCAGGATTGCTTTTGCTATTTGGGGTCTTTTGTGTCCAAACAAATTTTAGGGTTGTTTTTTTCTATTTCTGTAAAAAATGCCATTGGAATTTTGATAGGGATTGCATTGAATCCATAGATGGTTTCGGGTAGTATGGACATTTTAACAATATTAATTCTTCCAATCCATGAACACAAGATATCTTTCCATTTATTTGCATCTTTTTCTTTCCTCCCCAAAGCCCCAGGGCATGGCTGTATATCCTAGTTGTAAGTCCCTCTGGTTCTTCTACGAGAGCTGCTGCCACAGCACGGCAACTGACAGATGGTGGCGTGGTTTGCAACTGGGAAATGAACCCTGGCTGCTGAAGCCATGAGAGTGCCGAACTTTAACCACTATGCCATCAGGGCTGGCTCTATTTGTGTCTTCTTTAATTGCTCTTATCAATGTCTTACAGTTTTCAGTGTACAGATTTTTCACCTCCTTGGTTAGATTTACTCCTATGTGTTTTATTGTCTTTGATGCTATTGTAAATGGGATTGTCTTCTTAACTTCTTTCTCAGGTAATTCATCATTTTTGTTGTTAGTGCTGTCGAGTCAATTCCTACTCCTAGCAACCCTCTGGACAGCAGAGTGGAACCCTGCCCAGGCTTTTTGCACTATCCTCTAAGCTTCTGGGCTATATCAGATAATGCTCTGCTGCTATTTATAGGATTTTCGCCAGTTTTTGGAAGTAGGTGGCCAGGTCCTTCTTCCTAGTCTGTCTTAGTCTGGAAGCTCCACTGAAACCTGTCCACCATGGGTGGCCCTGCTGGTATTTGAAATACCAGTGGCATAGCTTTCAGCATCACAGCAACAAGCAGCTGCCACAGTACGACAGCCAACAGACAGGTGGTGTGGGTCTCTGACCAGGAAACGGCCCCGGGCTGTGGAGGTGAGAGCATCGAATCTTAACCACTAGCCCACCAGGGCTGGCTGATTCATTGTTAGTGTGCAGAAACACTGCTGATTTTTGTATGTTGATTTTGTATCCTGCAACTTAACTGAATTTGCTGATTAGCTCTGACTGTTTTATGGTGCAGTCTTTAGCATTTTTTCTCTATAAAATCACCTCATCTGCAAACAAAGACAATTTTTTTATTTCTTCCTTTCCGATTTGGATGCCTTTTCTTTCTTTTGCTTTGTTCTTTTTGCCTGATTGCTCTGGCTAGGACCCATCCAGTACCATGTTAAATAGTTCGTTCTTTTTTCTCAGGACTCCTCTGGCTATTCAGGGTCTTTTGTTGTTCCAATAGAAATTTTAGGATTCTTTGTTCTATTTCTGTGAAAGATGTCATTGGAACTTTGATAGGGATTGCAATGAATCTGTAGATTGCTTTAGGAACTATGGACATTTTAGCTATGTTAATTCTTCCAAGCCAAGAGCACGAAATATCTTTCCATTTCTTTGTGTCTTCTTCAATTTCTTTCAACAATATTTTATAGTTTTCAGTGTACAGGTCTTTCACTTCTTTGGTTGAATTTATTCCTAAGCATTTTATTCTTTTTGTTGCAATTGTAAATGGGATTTTATTCTTAATTTCTCTTTCTGCTGCTTCATTCTTAGTATATAGAAACCCAACTGATTTTTGTATGTTGATTTTGTATCCTGCAACTTTACTGTATTCATTTACTATTTCTAAAATATTTTGGTGGATTCTTTAGGGTTTTCTCTATATAAAGTCATGTCATCTGCAAATAGTGACAGTTTCACTTCTTCCTTTCCAATTTGGATCCCTTTTATTTCTTTTTCTTGCCTGATTGCTCTGGCTAGGACTTCCAATACTATGTTAAATAAGAGTGGTAAAAGTGAGCATCCTTGTCTGGTTTCTGTTCTCAGAGGGGTAGATTTCAGTTTTTCTCTATTGAGTATGATGTTGGCCGTGGGTTTGTCATATGTGGTCTTTATCATGTTGAGGGACTTTCCTTCTATACCCATTTTATTCAGAGTTTTTATCATAAATGGATGTTGTATCTTGAAAATGGTGTCTCTGCCTCTATTGAGATGATCATGTGATTTTTATTCTTCATTCTGTTAATGTGGGATTTCACATTGATTGATTTGTGGATCTTAAACCCTCCCTGAATCCCTGGAATAAATCTCACTTGATCATGGTGTATGATCTTTTTAATGTATTGTTATATTCGATTTGCTAGTATTTTTTTTTTTTGAGGATTTTTGCATTGATGTTCATCAGTGATATTGGCCTGTAATTTTATTTTTTTGTGTTTTCCTTGTCTGGTTTTGGTGTGAGGGTGATGTTGGCCTCATGGAATGAGTTAGGAAACTTCCCCTCCTCTTCAATTTTTTGGAAGATTTTGAGAAGGGTGGGTGTTAAGTCTTCCTTGAATGTTGTGTAGAATTCACCAGGGAAACTAGCTGGTCCTGGACTTTTTTTGGGCGGAGGTTTTTGATTACTGTTTCAATCTCCTTACTGGTGATTGGTCTATTCAAATTCTCCATTTCTTCTTGATTCAGTTTTGGAAGCTTGTATGATTCTAAGAATTTACCCATTTCTTCCAGATTGTCCAATTTGTTGACCCAGAGTTTTTCATAGTATTCTCTTATAATCTTTTGTATTTCTGAAGTGTCTATTGTAATTTCTCCTCTTTCATTTCTGATTTTATTTATTTGAGCCTTCTCTCTTTTTTTCTTGGTGAGTCTAGCTAAAGGATGTCAATTCTGTTTATCTTTTCAAAGAACCAGCTCTTCATTTCATTTATTTTTTTTCTACATTTTTTTAGTCAGTATTTCATTTATTTCTGCTCTGATTTTTATTATTTCCTTCCTTCTACTGATTTTGGGCTGTGCTTGTTCTTTCTCTGGCTCCTTTAGGTACACTGTTAAATTGTTTATTTGAGATTTTTCTTGTTTGTTGAAGTAGGCCTGCTACCTCAACAGTTTATTGCTATAAACTTCCCTCTTAGAACTGCTTTTGCTGTATTTCGTAAATTTTGGCATGTCATATTTTCATTTTCATTTGTCCCCAGGTATTTTTTAATTTCTCCTTTGATTTCATCATTGACCCAATCGTTGTTCAGTAGCATCTTATTTAATCTCCACATATTTGTGGCTTTTCCAATTTTCTTCCTGTGGTTGATTTCTAGTTTCATACCATTGGGGTCAGAAAAGATGCTTAGTATTATTTCAATCTTCTTAAATTTATTGAGACTTGTTTTGTGGCCTAATATGTGATCCATCCTGGAGAATGTTCCATGTGCATTTGAAAAGAACATGTATTCTGTGGTTTTTGGATGGAATGTCCTGTATGTATCTACTAGGTGCATCAGGTCTAATGTGATATTTAAGGCCAATGTTTCCTACTGATCTTCTGTTTGCATGATCTATCCATTGGTGTAAGTGGCATGTTAAAGTCCCTTGCTATTATCATGTTACTGTCTATTCCTCCTTTTATGTCTGTTACTTATTGCTTTATATACTTAGGTGCTCCTATGTTGGTTGCATAGATATTTACAAGTGTTATATCCTCTTGTTCTGTTTATTGTTATGTAGTGTCCTTCTTTGTCTCTTGTTATAGTTTTTATTTTAAGGTCTATTTTGTCTGATGTAAGTATCACTACCCCAGCTTTATTTTCACTGCCATTTGCACGGAGTATCTTTTTCCATCCCTTCACTTTCAGTTTGTGAGTGTCTTTAGGTCTGAAGTGTGTCTCTTGTATGCAGCACATATATGGGTCTTGTTTTTTAAAGCCAACCTATGTCTTTTGGCTGGAGCATTTAGCCCATTGATATTTAAAGTAGCTATTGATAAATATGTGCTTATTGCCATTTTGTCACTTTTTTTCTGGGTGTTTTAGTAGTTCTTCTCTGTTCCTTTCTTCTTCTCTTGCTCTCTTCCCTGGTGGTTTGATGGCTTTCTTTAGTATTATGTTTGGGTTCCTTTCTCTTAATTTTTTGTGTATTTATTATAGGTTTCTGGTTTGTGATTGTGCTGAGGTTCATGTATAATAACCTATGTATATAGCAATCTATATTAAAAGTTGATAGTCTCTTAAGTTTGACCTCTTGTTAAAAGCTCTATTCTTTTGCTCCCTTCCTCCCACATTTATGTTTCTGATATCATATTTAGCCTCATTTTTGTGTGTGTGTATCCATTACCCTCTCATCATAGAAACAGATAATTCTAGTCCTTTTGTCTTTTGATCTTCATATTAGCTTCATAGTGGTTGATGTGCTACCTTTACTGTATATTTGCCTTTACCAGTGATTTTATTGTTTTTTGGGGGGGATAATTTTCTTATTCCTATTTGTGATGTTTTCTTTTCCCCTTAAATCAGTCCCTCTAGCATTTCTTGTAAGACTGGTTTATTGGTGATAAGCTCCTTTAGTTTTGCTTGATTGGAAAATTCTTTATCTCTCCTTCCATCCTGAATGATAACCTTGCTGTCTACAGCCTTGGCTGTAGGTTTTTTCCTTTCAGCACTTTAAATATGACATACCACTCCCTTCTAGCCTGTAATGTTTCTGCTGAGAAGTCAGCTGGAAGGCGTATGGAGTTGCCTCTGTAAGTAACTTGTTGCCTTTCTCTTGCAGCTTTTAGGATTCTCTCTTTATCTTTAATTCTTGACATTTTTATTATAATGTGTCTTGCTGTGGGCCTCTTCGGATTTATCTTGTTTGGTGCTTTCTGTGCTCTCTGTACCTGAATGTCTGTTTCCTTTCTTAGGTTAGGAAACTTTTCAGCTATTTTTTCTTTGATTAGATTCTCTGCCCCTTTGCCTCTCTCTTCTTCTGGGCCCCCTATAATATGGATGTTAGTGTGTTTGATGTTGTCCCAGAGGTCCCTTGGACTGTCCTCATTCTCTTTAATTCTTTTTTCTTTTGTCTGTTCAGCTTGGGTGATTTCCTCTAGTCTTTTGTCCAGCTCACTGAGCTGTTCTTCTGTATCACCTGCTCTGTAATGAGTCCCTCTAGTGAATTTTTCATTTCTATTATTGTATTCCTCATTTGTGATTGGTTCTTTTTTATATTTTCCAATTCTTTGTTGAAGTTCTCACTGAGTTCATTCATTCTTCTCCCAAGATCAGTGAGCATCCTTATGACTCTTAGTTTGTACTCCTTATCAGGTAGATTGTTTATCTCTGTTTTTTTTTTATCTCTTTTTCTGAGGATTTGTCCTTTTCCCTTATTTGGAGCATAGTCTTTTGTCTCCTCATTTTGCCTCTTTCTCTGTGCTTATATCTGTGTATTACGTAGGTCAGCTACATCTCCCAATCTTGGAGAGATGGCCTTATCAGGCCCAGCAATATAGTCCTCTCTCATCACCAGTTCCAAATGTTCCAAGAGTGTCCCCTGTGGACTGCATGTGTCCTTCTGTTGTGGTGGGTTTGGTCTTCCTGCAGGTGCATGGGGAGGCTAGGCTATCCCCCTGGCCAGCTAGTTGTCATGCTCAGCTGTGTGCAGCTGCTATGGAGCCTTCAGTCACTTTATTGGGCATGGGGAGCCCAAGCACGGTTGGCAGCAAGGTCTAATAGCACATTCCTGCTGCAATTTTTCTGTTAAGTAAGTAGGCCCCCAGAGTGGCTGGTTGCTAGGTCAGGGGCTTATAATTACTGTAGGCCTCCAGCCTGCAGGCTGTCGTCAGCTCTCTCAGGACTGCAGCTGCCCCAGGTGTGGCAGTATATAATTGTTTCAGGCATTGGAAGGTGGAGCCAATGCCCTATGTGGCTTTTTGAGAAGCACATCTGCTGTAGCTGACAAGCCCCACCACTGTCAGGTCCACACACCTTTTCAACACAGCCCTGCTCCATGCACACACCCTAACCCACTGAAGCGGACCCACTCACCCCCCTGCAGAGACCCCACATACTCTTCCAATGTAGGCCCGCCCCTTGCACATGCCCTCCCTTGCAGAGGCAGACCCCCTCACCCCACTGCAGAGGACCCACATACCCTGCCTATGTGGACCCACAAGTTGCCCGAGGCCCTGCTGTTGGGTGGGGCCAGTCCCTAGGGTGGGCTGCCTGCCCCAGCTGAGCTGGATTAGCTCAGTGCTGTAATGCGTGGAGCAGACCCTTGCACTAACAGACCAGGGGAAAAACTCCCATGGCATCTGCCAGTGTCTGCGTCAGCCCACCTGTACTAGGTCACAATAATGGCTGCCACCAACTTCTCAGTCCCTGGGGAGGTGATCCCAGCCTGGGGAGGTCTCACCTTTTGCCAAGATGCAGCCAGAGCCTATCAAGTGAGTCTCTTTTCACCAAAGGACTGTGCACCTTTCTTTCTGGTGATTTTAGGTTGCTTTCTGAAATGGGTGAATTTGTGTTTGGGCACATTAAGAGCAGGCTTTTCTTTCCTGTATGTCCGACAGCTTTTCTGGGGGTATTTCCCATTGTTAGTAGCCAGCAAAGCCAGATGTTATGACACTCATCTTGGTTGTGCTGAGTCCAAAAGCTGCTTATTGTGACAAAGCTCTCTTGCTCAGATCCCCAACTCCTCCAGGGAAAGCTTCGTACCTTAAGATTTCTCCTGGACGTGAAATGCTGTGGCTACAATGTGACTTTTTTCTCTCCAGAAAGGACTTTCTACCTCTTCCACCTCAGTCAGCACTGTCCCTTGTTGTGGGGGTTCTTCTTATCCAGTTTTCAGTTCTCTATCGGGGTGATTGTTCCAAGAGTAGTTGTAAGTTTGTTGCGTCTGTGGGAGGAGGTGAGTTCAGAGTCCGTCTACACTGCCATCTTCCCACCAACCTAGGAATGTGTTTTGAATTTCCATAATTTCCACATGTGAATTTTCCTGCTCTCCTCCTGTTATTGATTTCCAGTTCCATACTATAGGGTCATAAAAGATACTTGGTATGATTTCAGTCTTTCTAAATTTGCTAAGACTTGTTTTGTTGTTTAACACATACTCTATCCTAGAAAATACCCCATGTGCACTTGAGAAGAATGTGTATTCTGCTGCTGTTGGGTGGAATGTTCTGTAGAGTCTGTTAGGTCCATTTGGTCTAGACTGTTGTTCAAATCTCCTGTTTCCTTGTTGATTCTCTGTCTGGATGATCTATCAATTTTTGAGAGTGGGCTATTACTGTCCCCAAATAATACTGGATTACTATTAATTTCTTCTTTTAGTTCTGTTAGTATTTGCTTTCAATATTTAGGTGCTCCGATGTTGGGTGCATATATGTTTAAAATTGTTATGTCTTCTTGATGGATTGATCCCTTTTGACCATTTTTAGCTTAAAGTCTGTTTTATCTGATATAATACAGCTATTTCTGCTTTCTTTTGGTTACCAGTTTCTTGGAATATCATTTTCCATCCCTTCACTCTCAGTCTATATGTGTCTTGAAAGCTAAAGTGAGTCTTTTATAGGAAGCAGATTGTCGGACCTTTTTTTAAAATCCATTCAGCCATTGTATGCCTTTTGATTGGAGAACTGAATCCATTTGTGTTTAAAGTGATTATTGATATGCAAGCACTCACTATCACCATTTTAATTGTTTAATTTAATTTTATGAATTTTTTTCTGACTGCTCTGTAGATCCTTTGCTCCTTGCTTTTTATTTTACTGTCTTCTGTTGTGACTTGATGACTTTTTGTAGTGGTAGCTTTGACTCCTTTATCATCATCTTTTCTATATTTCCTACAGGTGTTTTCTTTATGGTTACTATGAGAGTTACATAAAATATCTTATATTTATAACAACCTATTTTAAGCTGATAACAACTTTGATAGCATACATAAAGTTTATAATTTTACTTCTTTCTCTCTCACATTTTAGGTTACTGATGTTAAAATTCACGTATTTTTTATACTTGTATCCACTAACAAATTATTGTAGTTATGGTTATTTTTAATGTGTTTTGTTTTTTAAAAAATTTTAAACTAGAGTTGTAAGTGAATTATGCACCACGATTACAATACTAGAGAATCTGACTTTGACTAAATATTTACCATTACCAGTGAATTTTACACATATATTCATGACGTTAATTAGCATCTTTTTTTCTACTTGAAGAATGGGATGCCCTTAGCATTTCTTGTAAGACAGGTCTAGTGGTGATGAACTCCCTCAGCTTTTGTTTATTCAGAAAAGTATTTTATCTCTTTGTCATTTCTGAAGGATAGCTCTGCTGGGTATAGTATTCTTGGTTGACAGCTTTTTCTTTCAATATTTTGAATATAGCATCTCTTTCTTTCCTGGCCTGCAAAGTTTCTGTTCAGAAATCTGCCCCTCGTCTTATGGGGGCTCCCTTGTATGTGACAAATCACTGCTCTTTCTGCTTTCAAAATTCTCTCTGTCTTTGACTTTTGACAATTTAATTATAATGTATCTGGGTGTGGCCCTTCTCAGGTTCAAGCTATTTGGAGTCCTTTGGGCCTCATGGAACTGGATGTCCATTTCTGTCCCCAAGTTTAGGAAGTTTTCAGCAATTATTGCTTGAAATGCACTTCCTATCCCTTTCTCTTTCTCCTCTCCTTCTAGGATTCCCATAATGCATATATTGTTTTGTGGGGGGTTTTTTTTAATGATATCCCATAGGTTTCACAATTAACATTTTATTGTGTTGGCTTATCACTAATCTATCCATCTGCCCGTCTTTATGCATCCACCCATCCATATTGCTTTTGATATATATGAAAGTAAATTTCAGACATCAGTGCACTCCCCCTAAAGACTTCTCTGTGTGTATCATTAATTAGAGCTCAATATGTGTTTACAGTTTTTCTTCTTTCCAGGTAAAATGGATACACAATGAAGCACACATATTTTAATTGTGTTTTTACTGACTTTTGACAAATGCATATAGCTGTGTGACCAAATCCTTATCTACTTGTATAACATTACCATCACTCCCAGAAAGTTCCCTCATGCTCCTTCCCAGTCAACCTCTGTCCCTACTCCCTCACCAGCAACTACTGCTCTGACTTTTTCACTATAAGATTATTTTTCCTACTGGATTCCTACTGGAATCATAAAGTATGTACTCTTTTGTGTTGCCATCTCTCATTAAGAATAATTATTTTGAGACTCATCGACAATTTTGCATGGATCAACAGCTTTTTCTTTTATGTTGCTGAATAGCCTTCCATCATATGGACATAATAAGTTGGTTTATCCATTTTCCTTTTGATGAACACCTGGGCTATTTCCAGGTTTTGGCTATTATAAGTCAATATGAATGTTGTTGGATAAATCTTTTGTGGACATATGGTATAATTTTTCTTGATTGAACATCTAGGAGTAGAATTGCTCAGTCCTAGGTTACATATATATTCAGTTTTATTTAAAAAAAAAAAAGAAACACCACCTCCAGACCTTATCCCAAATTGATTGTAGCATGTTCTGTTCCCACCCACAATATATGGAAATTCTGGTTGCTCCACACGCTTGCCAGCGTTTGGTGATGTGAATTGCCTGTTAGCTTTTATACTGGGGTCTTTGTACAGACCTGTGAGTAGGTTTGTGTGGTAGATGCCTGGAAGAAGAATTGCGGGGAGAGTATACACCTTTAAAGTATTGATAGATTTTCTCATTTCCTCTGAAACGGTTTGAAAATTGATATTTTCATTAGTGGCATACAAAATACCTCCCCCTTGGGGCTGGCCCCATGGCCAAGTGGTTAAGTTTGCACACTCCACTTTGGCGGCCCAGGGTTTCACTGGTTCGGATCCTAGGCACAGACATGGCATCACTCATTAGGCCCTGCCAAGGTGGCATCCCACATGCCACAACTAGAAGGGCCCACAGCTAAAATGTACAACTATGTACTGGGGGGATGTGGGGAGAAAAAGCAGGAAAAAAAGAAGATTGTCAACAGTTGTTAGCTCAGGTGCCAATCTTAAAAAAAAATTACCTCCCCATATTCTCAACCATACTGAATTACTTGCTTAATCTTTTTTGTCAAAACAGCTTTACTAAACACCTATTACATGTGGACCATAAGGATAAGGCAGGGGAAAAAACAGATAAATCCTTTGCTCTCGTGGAGCTATAGTCTAGTGGGAAAAGACAGGAGACCAAATAGGACACAAATACAGAACATGTCATATAGAGATATGGGCTCTGAAAAAATAACCAAGGCTAGGCAAGGGGATGGAGAATGATTTGTTTTCATATGTAATTGCTTATGTGTTTATTTGCTCTTATATTGAGTTATAATAAAATATATTATGGTTATAGTAGTATTATAGTTATAGTTCTCATAAAATGTACACATTCAGGTGCACAGCCAGCTGGAGTTTTACATTTGCATGCATCTGTGTAGGCACCAGCAGGAAGAGCTATAGGGCGTGTCCAGTTCTGGGCATGAGTCAGAAGATGGAATGCTACTATAGGGGTAAACATCAAAGCGAACAGACTCCAAGCAGGGGGACGAGGAATTGCAAAAGGCCAGGAGGGGAATGTGTGGCATGTCAGGGACATTAAGGAGCTGGCCTGCCCAGAACAGAGGGTGGAGGAAAGAGGGGAAGGAGATGAGGTCAGAGGCAGATCTTGTAGGTCCTAGTAGACCACTATAGAATCTTGAATCTGTTTTTTTTTTTTAAGGCAAGATGCTGTTGGAGGGTCCTGAGCTGAGAGATATCCATCATTTGGATATTATCTATTATTTGAATTTTTGCCAACCTATGGATGAATAAAATATCTTATGGTGGAGAACATTTGTTCAACGTCATGCAGTCTGAATGCCTCCACTTACTATTCAGTTGGAGTACAATGTCTTTAGTGAGTAGAATAACTTTTTTTTTTTTTGAGGAAGTTTAGCCCTGACCTAACTGCTGCCAATCCTCCTCTTTTTGCTGAGGAAGACTGGCCCTGAGCTAACATCTGTGCCCATCTTTCTCTACTTTATATGTGGGACACCTGCCACAGCATGGCTTGACAGGTGATGCATAGGGCCGTGCTTGGGATCTGAACTGGTGAACCCCAGGCCATTGCTTACGAACACAGCGTATGAACCTAACCACTACACCACCGGGCTGGCCCCACATCTCGACTGTTTTCGGGTGTACAGTTCAGCAGTGTTAAGTATTCATGTTATGCAACCATCACTACCATCCGTCTCCAGAACTCTTTTGATCTTGCAAAACTGAAATTCTGTACCCATTAAACAATAACTCCCATTTCCTCCTCCCCAGCCTCTGGCAGCCACCATTCTACTTTCTGTCTCTATGAATTTTCCTGTTCTAGGTAACTCACACAAGTGGACTCATGTGGTATTTGACTTTTTGTGATTGGCTTTGTCAACTTAAAAAGCGAATTTTCCTAGTATTTTATCCTTGAAACAAGTTTATTCAGGAATACCCAAAAGAATTGCAATTCAGGAGGTGCATGCTATGGCCAATCATGGGCAAAGCCAGAAAACAAAGGAGAGAGCTGCTTTTATAGAGAGAAATGGGGAGAGGCAGGGGCTGTTCTAAAAGAAAGTCCATTGGGGAAAGTAACATATGAGGGCAGAAACAACTTCTCATTGGCTGAGCTGCAGCGATTCTGATTGGCTGGGCTGTGGCATTTCTGATTGGCTGAGTTGCAGCATTTCTGATTGGCTAGGTTGTCGCTTTTCTGATTGGCTGAGCTGTGGTGTTTCTGATTGGCTGGGCTGTGGCATTTCTGCTTGGCTGAGTTGCAGCGATTCTGATTGGCTAGGCTGTGGTATTTCTGACTGTCTGAGTTGCGGCGTTTCTGATTGGCTACACTGTGGCATTTCTGATTGGCTGGGCTGTGGCATTTCTGATTGGCTGGGCTGTGGCATTTCTGATTGGCTGAGCTGCAGCGTTTCTGATTGGCGGAGCTGTGGCATTTCTGATTGGCTGTGCTGTTGCCAGCTCGGGAGAGAAGTCTCCCGGCAGCAGTAACTAGTTTTACTTCCTGTCCAAGACCCAAGCGTCAGTCTCTTCCTGTTTGGTGTAAGTAAGGATGTGTCGTGGGGCGTGAGAGCTGCCCCTGCAGGCCTGCCCAAGTCCAGTTTAGTTAAGACTTCTTTGTTAATTTGCACAGCTTATTTCACTTGGGGTACCGTCCTCAAGGGATGCTATGGCTGTATAAGCCATTTTGCCTAAGTCTGTTCTGCTGCTGCTGTTTGACTGTGGCTAACACCCACCCTCTCTTTCCTGGGGTGCTTGTTGGTCTTAGATACGTGGTCTTCCTGAAGCTGTTCCTGGAGACGGCAGAGAAGTACTTCATGGTGGGTCACAGGGTCATCTACTACATCTTAACCGACCGGCCGGCGGACGTGCCCCAGATCCCCCTCCAGGAAGGAAGGCGAGTGGTGATCCTCAAGGTCCGAAACTACACGCGCTGGCAGGACGTGAGCTTGCACCGCATGGAGATGATCAGCAACTTCTCCCAGCAGCGCTTCCTCCATGAGGTCGATTACCTCGTGTGCGTGGACGTCGACATGAAGTTCAGCGACCACGTGGGTGTGGAGATCCTGTCCTCTCTCTTTGGCACCCTCCATCCCGGTTTCTATGCCAGCGATCGCCAGCGTTTCACCTATGAACGCCGCCCATTGTCTCAGGCCTACATTCCGGAAGATGAGGGTGATTTTTACTATGCAGGAGGCTTTTTTGGGGGGTCAGTGGCAGAGGTTTACCGGCTCACCACGGCCTGTCACCAGGCAATGGTGGTCGACAAGGCCAATGGCATCGAGGCCGTGTGGCACGACGAGAGCCACCTGAACAAGTACCTGCTCTACCACAAGCCCACCAAGGTGCTGTCCCCAGAGTACGTGTGGGATGAGCGGATGCTGCGGAAACCGCCTTACCTTAGGAGACTGCGATACGTGGCTGTGCCCAAGAATCATGCACAAATTCGGAGCAGATGAGACCAGACTTTCCAGGAGACCCCCACATATAAGGCTGTGGTATGCATCAGTGTTTCTACTTTTTGGATAAGGGATTGGCCAAAGATTCAATGAGTCGTCCCTCTGTTTCCTCTTCTGGAGTGGCTTCCACCACTCATCACACGAACCCAGCTCTGACTTTTCCTCCCCTCCCAGTCCAGCTTTCTGTCTCAGTGCTGCTCTTCCTTCAAGGTCCTGACAAAGTCACCTTCCCCATGAAGTTTTCTTGGATTGTCTCTTCCTCCTGCAGTTGAAATGAATTGCCCCTCCCCCTGCATTTCCATAGAACACTGGATGTATTCCTTTGGCTATATGAGCCCTCATGCCCAAATTCCCCATTGGTCTTGCCCATCATGATGCTAGCTCCTGAGAGCAGAGGCTAAGATTTCTTCATCTTTATATCCATCAGTACCTAGCTGAGTGCCTTATGCCTGGAGACTCAAAATATGTTCACATCTAAATTAAAGTGACCTTTAAAGACCTACTCTACCGGTGCCGGCCCCGTGGCCGAGTGGTTAAGTTCGAGCACTCTGCTTCGGCGGCCCAGGGTTTTGTCGGTTGGAATCCTGGGCGCAGACATGGCGCCACTCATCAAGCCACGCTGAGGTGGCGTCCCACATGCCACAGCTAGAAGGACCCACAACTAAAATTATACAACTATGTACGGGGGGCTTTGGGGAGAAAAAGGAAAAATAAAAGCTTAAAAAAAAAAGGAAAGCTATTCTACCATGTTCTGAGACAAGGGGGAGGCCCCGCCTGCAAGCGCTTGCTGAGTTTGATTTGTTTGTGTTGTTTCTTGGTTGTTTGTCTTTGCTTACTGAAGTGGAGTGCGAAAACTTAACCACTTGGCCACCGGCCGGCCTGATGGTTTCCTTTTTGAATCTTCTCAGTAGTATTTGGTATGTGGTCTAGATAGTCTAGCAGATTGAATTCACAGCTCTTCATTATTTTCTATGTCCTGGGATATTTCAATAATCTTGAACTTTGTTTTTAGTCAGAAAACCCATGGAACCGAGTGCAGTTTATGGTGGTAAATGTTTGATGAGTTTTTCTATCTCCTTCTATGGTACCTGAGCTCCTTCTGTTGTAATTTATTGAAGTTTCTACTTCTTGAGTCAGTTTTGATCATTTATATTTTCCTGGAAAATCTTCTATTTCATATTGATTTTTTAATTTGTTGGCAAAAAGAATGGCAGTGCAATTTTGAAATAACTTTAAATCTCCGTATCTAAAATCATATCTTCTTATTTCTACTGCTGTTTATTTGTGCTTTCTCTCTCCTTTTTTCTGACCTTCTTACACAGGTATCAGAGATTATTTTATTTTATTTTTAAAAAGCATCTGGCCTACTATTTGTTTGTTTATTAAATGGTAGTGTCTGCTTTCATGCTTATTAATTTATTCCTTCAACTTTATTTTAGTTTATTTTTTCCTAGCATTCTTGAGTAGAATGCCTGGTTAACAGGGTCATTTATTTGGAACACTGCTTGTTTCTGAGAAAAGCACATGCCTTCAACTTTCTTTTTGAGTAGAGTGCAAGTTGTGTCCCTCAGGCATTTATATCCAGTGTCCACGTTGTCACTCATTTCTAAATAGTCTGCTTTTATTTTCTCTTTAACTCAAAATTATTTAGAATAGTAATTTTTAAATTTCTAAGAAGTTAGTTTTTTCCTTGTTACGTTGTTTGTTCCTGGATATATAGTTTTGTAGTAGGAATAAAGTGAGCTGCACAATTTCAACTTTGGGGAATTCGTTGAGTTTCTTTTCTGGCTTACAGATGGATCACTCAAAAAATTTTCATGGGTAGTTGAAAGGAATCTACACAAAATGGTACAAACACTTTGGAGAATGTCTGGCAATTTCTTATAAAGTTAAATATACATCTACCATATAACTTTTTTAAAAATTTTTTTGGAGTTAATGAAGGGTTACAATCTTGTGAAATTTCAGTTGTACATTATTGTTTGTCAGTCATGTTGTAGGTGCACCACTTCACCCTTTGTGACGACTCTCCACCCCACCTTCCCTTGGTAGCCACTAATCTGTTCTCTTTGTCCACATGTTTAAATTCCTCATATGAGTGGACTCATACAGAGATTATCCTTCTCTATCTGGCTTATTTCACTTAACATAATTCCCTCAAGGTCCATCCATGTTGTTGCAAATGGGATAATTCCATTCTTTTTTACGGCTGAGTAGTATTCCATTGTGTGTGTGTGTGTGTGTATATATATATACTACATCTTCTTTATCCAATCCTCGGTTGATGGGCACTTAGGTTGCTTCCACATCTTGGCTATTGTAAGTAATGCTGCAATGAACATTGGGGTGCGTGGGACTTTTGGAACAGCTGACTTCAAGCTCTGTGGATAGATACCCAGTAGTGGGATGGCTGGGTCATATGGTAGTTCTATTTTTAATTTTTTGAGGAATCTCCATACTGTTTTCCATAGTGGCTGCACCAGTTTGCATTCCCACCAGCAGTGTATGAGGGTTCCATCCTCTCCACAACCTCTCCAACATTTGTTACTATTTGTTTTAGTTATTTTTGTCATTCTAATGGGTATAGGGTGATATCTTAGTGTAGTTTTGATTTGCATTTCCCTGATGATCAGCGATGATGAGCATCTTTTCAGGTGCCTATCGGCCATCAGTATATCTTCTTTAGAGAAATGTGTGTTCATGTCTCCTGTTCATTTTTTGATTGGGTTGTTCAATTTTTTGTTGTTGAGTTGTGTGAGTTCTTTATATATTATGGATATTAACCATTTTTCGGATGCATGACTTGCAAATATTTTTTCCCAGTTAGTGGGTTGTTTTCTTGTTTCAATCCTGTTTTCCTTTGCCTTGAAGAAGCTCTTTAGTCTGATGAAGTCCCATTTGTTTATTCTTTCTATTGTTTCCATTGTCTGTGGAGACATGGTGTCCAAAAAGATCCATTTAATACTGATGTCAAAGAGTGTATGTCCTACATTTTCTTCTAGAAGCCTTATGGTTTCAGGTCTCACCTTTAGGTCTCTGATCCCTTTGGAGTTTGTTTTTGTGAATGGTGAAAAAGAATGGTCAATTTTCATTCTTTTACATGTGGCTTTCCAGTTTTCCCAGCACCATTTGTTGAAAAGACTTTCTTTTCTCCATTGTATGCCCTCAGCTCCTTTGTCAAAGATAAGCTGTCCATAGATGTGTGGTTTTATTTCTGGGCTTTCAATTCTGTTCCATTGATCTGTGCACCTGTTTTTGTACCAGTACCATGCTGTTTTGCTTACCATACCTTTGGAGTATGTTTTGAAGTCAGGGATTGTGATGCCTCCTGTTTTCTTCTTTTTTCTCAGGATTCCTTTAGCAATTCAGGGTCTTTTGTTGCCCCGTATGAATTTTAGGATTGTTTGTTCTATTTCTGTAAAGAATGTCATTGGGATTCTGATTGGGATTGCGTTGAATCTGTAGATTGCTTTAGGTAGAATGGACATTTGAACTATGTTTATTCTTCCAATCCATGTGCATGGAATGTCTTTCCATGTCTTTATGTCGTCATCCAATTCTTTCAGAAAAGCCTTGTGGTTTTCGTTGTATGGGTCTTTCACTTCCTTAGTTAAATTCACCCCGAGGTATTTTATTCTCTTTGTTGCGATTGTGAATGGTATTGTGTTCTTGAGTTCCTTTTCTGTTAGTATGTTATTAGAGTATAGAAATGCTACTAATTTGTGCAAATTGATTTTGTACCCTGCAACTTTGCTGTAGTTGTTGATTACTTGTAAAATTTTTCCATTGGATTCTTTGGGGTTTTCTATATATAAGATCATGTTGTCTGCAAACAGCGAGAGTTTCACTTCTTCCCTCCCTATTTGGATTCCTTTTATTCCTTTTTCTTGCCTGATTGCTGTGGCCAGAACCTCCAGTACTATATTAAATAAGAGTGGTGCTAGAGGGCATCCTTCTCTTGTTAATGTTTTCAGGGGGATGGCGCTCAGTTTTTGCTCATTGAGTGTGATGTTGGCTGTGGGTTTGTTGTATATTATTTTTATTATGTTGAGGTAGTTCCCTTCTATGCCCATTTTGTTCAGTTTTTATAATAAATGGTTGTTGGATCTTGTCAGATGCTTTCTCTGCATCTATTGAGATGATCATGTGGTTTTTATTCCTCAGTTGGTTGATGTGTTGTATCATGTTGATTGATTTGCAGATGTTGAACCATCCCTGTGTCCCTGGTATGAATCCCAACTGATCACGATGTATGATCCTTTTGATGAATTGCTGAATTCGGGTTGCCAAAATTTTGTCGAGAATTTTTGCATCTATGTTCATCAGTGATAATGGCCTGTAGTTCTCTTTTTTTGTGCTGTCCTTGTCAGGCTTTGGTATCAGCATGATGTTGGCCTCAGAGAACGTGTCAGGAAGTGTTCCATCCTCCCTAAATTTTTGGAATAGCTTGAAAAGGATAGGTATTAAATCTTCTCTGAAAGTTTGGTAGAATTCCCCAGGAAAGCCCTCTGGTCCTGGGGTTTCATTCTTTGGGATGCTTTTGATTGCTGTTTCAATCTCCTTCCTTGTGATTGGTCTGTTCAGATTGTCTGCTTCTTCTTGACTCAGCTTTGGGAGATTGTAAGAGTCTAAGAATTTATCCATTTCCTCTAGGTTATCCATTTTGTTGGCATATAGTTTTTTGTAGTAGTCTCTTATAATTCGTTGTATTTCTGTGGAGTGTTGTTATTTCTCTTCTTTCATTTCTGATTTTGTTTATTTGAGCTTTCTCCCATTTTTTCTTTGTAAGTCTGGCTAGCGGTTTTATTTATCAGTTTTATTTATCTTCTCAAAGAGCCAGCTCTTTGTTTCATTGATTCTTTCTACTGCCTTTTTCTGTTTCAATAACATTTATTTATGCTCTGATTTTTGTTATTTCACTCCTTCTGCTGACTTTGGGCTTTGTTTGTTCTTCTTTCTCTAATTCAGTTAGGTGTAGTTTAAGATTGATTATTTGGGATTTTCCTTGTTGGTTAAGGTGTGCCTGTATTGCAATGAATTTCCCTCTGAATACAGCTTTTGCTATATCCCATATGAGTTGGTATGGCATATTATCATTTTCATTTGCCTCCAGATATTTTTTGATTTCTTCTTTAATTTCCTCAATGATCCATTGCTTGTTCAATAGCATATTGTTTAGTCTCCACATCTTTGTCCCTTGTCAGCTTTTTTCTTGTAATTAATTTCTAGCTTTATAGCATAATGATTGGAGAAGATGCTTGTTATTATTTCCATTTTTTAAAATATATAGAGGCTTGCCTTGTTTCCCAACATATGGTCTATCCTTGAGAATGGTCCGTGCACACTTGAGAAGAATGTGTATTCTGCTGTTTTTGGATGGAGTGTTCTATATCTGTCTGTTTACTCCAACTGCTTTAGCTTTTTGTTTAATTCCACTGTTTCCTTGTTGATTTTCTGTCTGGATGATCTGTCCAATGATGTGAGTGGGGTGTTGAGCCCCCCTCCCATTACTGTGCTATTGTGCTGTTAGGTTTGTTAATAGTTGCTTTATGAACTTTGGTGCTCCTGTGTTGGGTGCATAGATATTTATAAGCATTATTTCTTCTTGATGAAGTGTCCCTTTGATCATTATATACTAATCCTCTATGTCTCTCTTTACCTGCCTTATCTTGAAATCCGTTTTGCCTGATATAAGTATTGTGACACCTGCTTTCTTTTGTTTGCCATTAGCTTGGGGTATTGTCTTCCACCTCTTCACTCTGAGCCTGTGTTTGTCCTTGGAGCTGAGGTGTGTTTCCTGGAGGCAACAAATTGTTGGATCTTGTTCTTTAATCCATCTTGTGGCTCTGTGTCTTTTTATTGGAGAGTTCAATACGTTTACATTGAGGGTGATTATTGATGTGTGAGGGCTTAATGCTGTCATTCTGTCACTCGTTTTCTCATTTTCCTGCATTTCCTTTGTTTCTTGTCCTGTGTGTTTTGGCCTACCCATTGACTTCTGCAGTTTCTTATGCTGTGTTTCTTAGTTTTCCCTTTCTTTATGTTTTTTGTCTCTATTCTGTTTCTTAGTTTAGTGGCTACCCTGAAGTTTGTATTCAGAATCTCGTGCATAAAATAGTCCATTTTCTGGTGGCCTCTTATTTCCTTAGCCGAAACTGATTCAGTCCCTTTCCTCCTCCCCTCCTAAGTTATTATTTTCATCTCTTATTCCCACTTGTGTTGTGAGTTTGTGGTTAAAGTGACAAGATTGTCTTTGTTTTTGGTGTTTTCCTTCCCTTTATCTTAATGCTATAGTTGAATATTTGCTGTCCTATTCTGATTCTATCTGTCTCCTTACTCTGTGTTTTGTGGCCCCTTTCTCCCTTTTTTTCTTTTTTCATGTATGAGGGCCTTCTTGAGGATTTCTTGTGGGTGTGGGGTCTTGTGGCTACGAAGTCCCTTAGCTTTCAGTTGTCTGGGAAAGATTTAATTTCTCCTTCATATCTGAAGGAGATTTTTGCAGGCTAGAGTATTCTGGGCTGAAGATTTTTGTCTTTTAAAGTTTTGAGTATGTCATTCCAATCTCTCCTGGCTTGTCAGGTTTCTGCAGAGAAATCCACTGAAAGTCTGATAGGGGTTCCTTTGTAGGTTATTTTCTTCAGCCTTGCTGCCCTGAGTATTCTTTCTTTGTCATTCATGTTTGCCAGTTTTACTACAATATGCCTTGCAGTAGGTCTTTTTACATTGACATATGTAGGAGACCTGAAAGCTTCCATCACACGCATTTCTCTCTCATTCCCTAGATTTGGGAAGTTCTCTGCTATTATTTCTTTGAGCACACTTTCTGCTCCATTCTCCTTCTCTTCACCTTCTTGGATAACTATAATTCTTATTTTGCATTTACTTATTGAGTTGGCTATTACTCGGAGATTTTCTTCCTTTCTTTTTAGTCTTAGTTCTCTCTCTTCCACTGTCTGCAAGCATTCAGCCTGTCTGCCTTCGATTATGCTGATTGCTCCTCTATGGTCTCCACATGAGCATACAGGGAATCTCTATTTTGTCTTATCTGATCCATTGTATTCTTCATCTCTAGCATTTCTGATTGACTCTTCTTTATAGTTTCAATCTTTTGTGAAGTAACTCCAGAACTCATTGAGTTGTTTCTCTATATTTTCTTTTACCTCATTGAGTTTTTCGACAATGACTATTCTGAATTCATTGTCGTTTAGTTTACTTATTTCCAAGTCCTCGGGACATAATTCTGGGTGCTGGTTTTCCCTCTGATCTGGAGATTTAATGAATTGACGGATGCTGGAAGGACCCGTCTTCCCCATTGCAATATTATCTGGTTGCAGTCACAGCCTGTTCCCACTTCATGGGGATCAATAGCCACATATTCTGGGCCCTCTGCCTTTAGCCGAGATGGTGCAGCCTCACTGGTGGCGGTGAGAGGGGGCACTTTCTCTTGCGCACAGACCTGGTTTTCCTGATCAGCTCTCGCTATCTGGTCTCCTGGGGTCTTGGCTTGATGAGGTCACCCCACGTGAAAGCTTTCACCTCGTTAGAGGGCTGCCCTCTAGGCTGCAAGGGCGCTAGGGAACCATGGGCCATCCTGTGGATGCCCGACCCCTCCCCTGCTTCTTCCCTCTTGGAGCCTCCCCCGGCAGTGATCCAGGTCTTTATGGGAGGGAGCAAAGATCTCTCTTGCCCTGTTCCAGCTCCTCGAGGGGGCTCCAGCCTGTCCTCCCTCTGTCGTCTGGCTACTGTGGGTCTCCCAGGATTCCTGTGGTATTGGGATACTTTTTGTTGGAATGTGGTTGCTCCTTTTTGTTGTATGTTGGTTTGGAGAGAGTCCTAGGCAAGCTCACTCCACCATGACGCTGATGTCACTCTCTCATAAAACTTGGATGAGTTTTATGGTGTGTGAATTATATTTCAATAAAGCTGTTAATAAGATTCTTTTGACCAAACTCCAGGTAAGAAACAGTGTAACCAAGAGGAAGCTGGTGTGTCTCTATTAGACGTGGGGCTTGAGGAGGAAATGCACCACCAAAGAGAGAATGTCATCACGTGTTGGAAGGGGGTTCAGCTCACCTGGAAGGTAGAATGGTTCTGACGTGCACCCGTAACACAGCTTCACACCCATTTAGCACAAACTGACATGACTACAAGGAGAAAGCAATTCACAAACAAAAGTGGGGGATTTTTAACGTCTCATAGGAATTGATTTACCACGCAGACCAAAACCAGATGGATGTGGGAGGTTTGGATGATCGAGTTCACAAGTTTGACCTAATGGATACAGAACAGTGTATCTGAGAACAGTCCATGCTCTCTCAGCACATGGAACAGTAATGGAAACAGCCTCACTGGTCCCTTAGCCAAGTCTTATGTTTCAAAGAACTGGTATCGTAGGAAGTATGTTATCTCACCATAGCACAATTTAGTTAAACAATTTAAGAGGTAATTGTCAAAATTTCATGCTTGGAAGTTTAAAAACACTTCTGAATTACGTCTGAGTCAAAGAATAATTCCTAGTGGATGTTAGAGAATATTTAGGACTGAAAGATTATGGAACTACTATGAATTAACATTTGTGGGTGCAAAAAGCATTTTAGAGCCTTAAAGTGTATGTGTGTGTGTTCTTGGATATAGATCTTAGGAAGGGATTGCATTATGCAGCATAGTTTTCTACCATTTTGGTTGACCTGCAGCCTTGTCCCAGGATTCTATTGTCCCACCCCATCCACACCCAGCAATCACTCCCAAATCATTTTCCGTCCTGAATTCAGGAGAGCTGGGAGAGGGTAACGCCATGTGAAACGGCACAGGAGCATCTCAAAAGGCCTGGATGTTCAACCAATCCTGTGTGTCGTTGGGTACGCCCCTGAAGCCTCAAGGCTGAGGAGCTCGCCCCTGCCGCTCGGAGTGCCCCTGTGTCCTCAGCGTCTTGCAGCTGGCAAGAAGAGGAGTGGGGAGAGGAGGTGATGCATTTTGGTGGCAGGTGGCTTCAGAAATGCCTCATTTCTAGAAGCAGCGTTGCACAGTAGGAGGTACACCACAGGAAAGAAAAAGTGAGGGAGTATGGGGAATTCTTCACCTGGTGACAGGTGGAGAAACAATGTAACTCCGAGTTTAAACACTGAAAATGCCCCAGCTTCCCCTTCTCAGCCTTAGGCTTGGCCAGTCACACCCCTTGCTGGCTGATTGCTGGGAGCTGATGATGCAAAGAAGCAAAGACAGCACATCATTTAGTTTGGTGGCTGGTGGCAACACAAACACCTCTTGTGTAGAAGCAACAGTGGACCCTGGAATGGACAAGAGGGATGAAAAGGCAACATTACAGAATGAGTCTGGGAGGCTCGAACTAGAACTCTTGGGTGTTGCGTGCCGCAGGTGCAGAAGATAAAGCAATGTTGTGGGAGAAACTTCCAAGGGCCTAATGTCAGAAGAATTTCCAGAACCAAATGGCAAGAGTCTCCACCTCAGAAGGTCTCCTTCTTGGTGTCCAGCAAGTTGGATAAAAATAGCCCTAATGAGAACACATGCTTGGGAGCTGTGGTCCACTAAGAACTGGGGTTGCAACAGCCCTGAAGGGTCAGGGCAGTCTCTTGCCACTGGCCCCTTTGGGTGAGGCTGGGAAGAAGGCTCACAGCCAGGCTTTCCTTCGTTTGGGGTCCAGGACTCGAGCTGCAGCACGTCTGGAAATGCAGGGAGGGGCTGTGACCACCGGGTAGCTCAAGCGAAGCCTCTTCACCAGGCCAGGGCAAGGGAGTGGAGGAAGAGACAGTAGTGGGTTGTCTCCAGATCTCTGGGTTGGCTCATCTGGTTCACACAGTAGCCTTGCTGACAGTCACAGGGGCCTTGCATATGTGGCCAGTGAAGTGCTGCTGTGTTCTCTGCTGCCAGGGGCTTCTGGCATCTGCATCAGCCGTGGGAGCTCAGTTCTACATCTCCCACCAGCACGCCAGCCTCAGAACACAGCCAGTGTGATGCTTTCCCAAGATGTCTGTGCTCTGCCGTCCCTGCTTTCCTCAGTGCCTGGACAAAGGCTGAATCCCCTGGACCCTCCCCAGGAAACCTGTTGGGCGGTTGAGCAGGTAACATCTGGAAAGTCTCCTCGAACAAGGCTACCTCTCTACTGAGATGTCTTACCTCTACGTCATTCCAAGGGATTTCTGGAAGATGCACTGACCTTCCTGTGGGCCACTGTGGGGTCCAGGTTTTAGTTGAGCAACACAGGAAATAACTGAATCTTCCCCAGTCTCCAGCCGGCTCACTTAAGCTTGATTCTAGATGGAACCTCATCTGAAATTATGTCCCTTGGTTTTGGCCAAGCACTTCCAGAATCAACTCCCGTATATTTCTTGCATCTTTTTTTTTCAAGGTAAAACAGCAAATATATTTGTTCATTTACTGGGTTAAAGCTTTTTCTGACTTTGTAATTGACCACTTGAGACCTGCTGGGTTTCAACTCTACTTATGGGTCTAGAGAGAAGCAGAGGTGGCGGTGGGGCTGAGGAGACGACTTCTCCTTGGAAGTAACTCCCTGAAGATGAGTCTTCAAGCAAGGCACAAATAGCCTTATTGATCAGGGGAGGAGGGGCTGATTTCTCGAAGCTCAGGGAGGTTGGGTGTTCAGGGTGCCAGGGTCCTCCAGGGTCACCTGAATATCTCTGTTTCAGTTCTGGGGGCCCCACTTTTTGCTGATCAGTGCTTCAGCTTTCCTGTGAGAGCTCTGGTGAGGTGGTGAATCCACCTGCCGATATGACTGTTGAGGGGCTGGCCGAAACTTTGGTTTTCAGTTATATCTATCTCACAGCTGCAAATGATATGAGAGATTTTTCTACAGAGCAATAGAAAGTCCCTGATTTTCAGTCCAGGTCTTGAGCTAAAAATTTAGGACTTTGAACCTGTCCATTTGTGTCACCTACCCAGCACTGTTAAAGGAGCCACACCACCCTACAGTCCTTGAGTTTCTCAAGCCTTTCCCCTTGTTTTATGGTGGTGTTCAGCTATCCTCTCAAAGTCCTGCCTCCAAAAGACATTTGTCTCAGGTGACCACATCTCCAGATAAGTTGTTTTGTAGCTGTGCACCAATATGTCCAGAGTCCCATCCCTTAACACTAACTAGATTCCTACTATCCTCAGCTGAAATCCACCTAGATAAATCCCAGATTTTCCCTATATCAGTCATGATAGGTCATCTTATATTGCATTGACAACAGTAACTTTTAATAGATAGAATCAATACTTTAAAACCAGACTGATCACTGGATGTGTCTCAGCAACGAGGAACAGAGGAGATCTCCTTCAACTGGATAAAGAACATTTACCAAAAGTCTACAGACAACATCATACTCAGTGGTGAGAAACTTGAAGTGTTCCTGCTATGATCAGGAACAAGGCAAGAATATCCCTTCTCATCATTGCTTTTCAAAATCATACTAGAAGTCCTAGCACATGCAATAAGACAAGACACACACACAATGGAATACTACTTAGCCAGAAAAAAGACAAAATTGTCCCATTTGCAACCACACAATAGGACCTCGAGGGTATTATGTTAAGTGAAACCAGCCAGACAGAGAAAGACAAACACCATATGATTTCACTCATGTGGAAGATAAACACACGGACATAGAGAACAGTTGAGTGGTGACCGGGGGAAGGGGGCTGGAGGGTGGGCACAGGGGTGAAGGAGGGTACTTATATGGTGACGGACAATTAATATTGTACAACTGAAATTTCATAATGTTGTAAACTATTATGAACTCAGTTAAAAAAACATGATAAGAAAATGAAATGGAATAAGGTGTTAAGAAAGTTTAAAGAGAAAAGGACAGCTATGAAAGAAAGGCAAAAAAGATATACCTATACAAAATAGAGATCCTCAAAGAAGAAAACTGAAATGTAGGAATAGAAAAAATATTTAAAAATAGAATCCAACAAACCTTTGTGGGAATTAAATACATGAGTCCAGTCCCATGAAAACTTCGTCCTGAATGTCCCACGCTGAGATCTGTCCTAGAAAGGTGTGCTGGGCTTCGGGATGAGGAAAACAACCCTTAGGCAGCCAAGCAAATGTGAAATTATGTATAGAGGGAAATCAGACCTCCCTCCTGCTTTGTCACAGTAACGTTCAGCTTCAGAAGCTGGTGGGCTAGGGCTCCACCAAGTCTCCAAGGAAAGAAAGAGTGAATTTTACACTGAGCCAAACTCTCCTTCAAGTATTAAGGCAACAGGCAAACAGTTTGAACATAGAAAAACTCAAGAATGCTGTTCCCCTTAACTCTTCTTGAAAAACTGCTAGAGAACAAATCTCAGTGGCCACACCTTAAGTGTATGAAGGATGACAACAAGGTTAGTGGTAACAGGACCCTGTTTAAGTCTAGAAGCAAGTGAGAAACAAGGTGAAGACCATAGTTCCAGAATGTAAGTAGAAATTATGTAATTTTCACAAAAAATCGAGAAAAGAAAGGGGAGAGAAAGTGAGAGATATTAAAGTAAGTGGGTTTCTTCATTTTTATAGACATGAATAAATTATATCATTTAAAGCTGAAAATTCAAGTAATGGAGGCGTAAGTATGTTCACAGTACCAACGTAAATATTTAGAAGCATAACAAAGTCAATTAAATGAGGTAAGGAGGGAAAGGAAGGGGGAATACAGAGGAGAAAATTAATTACTTTTAACAGGGAATGAATATGCATTGTTTAAGTAAATAGAGAATGAAAGGTATTTCAAGAAATTGTGCTTATAAAATTTTCCACTCTATTCAAATCCAGATCTTCCAAATTATTACATAAAACAAAGAAAACACACAATGAAAGGTCTTTCCAAGCTATAAGAGTGAAACAAATACAAATAACTTCGTTGAACTCAGAGTAAACATAGCCATAACTGAAAATTTGTTCAGTTTCGTTATTAAAGAAAAAGGTTCGAATTGGATCACAAAGCAAGCTAAACTAGTACTATAGATAAGAAACACACTTGAAAAGGATGTGATGCATATGGGCTCACAGTCAAAAGGTTCACAAAGAGACTGGATGAGTGCAAACCAAAAATACACCACGGACATGATCTGAGTGTGTGTCACCGCTGATTTCCAGGGGAAAGCATTACTTGAGAAACAGAAGGGCATCTTCTGATGACAACAAGTGACATTCTCCATGGAGATATAGTGGGTGTGATTCTATCTCCACCAAACGATGTAGGACCAGCATGGAAAATGCCAGAAACGGACAGAACAGGCTTCAGTTTATCTATATCTATTCATGTCAGATCAACTTGACACGAAATAATATGGAAAGCTAAGGTAACATAAGTATTATTTTCAGTCTGATACATGTGCCAAAAATGGAAATTATGACGTTCAAATACTCATGGCACATTCACAATCAGAAATGCGTGAACGTTATTACACTATAAAATAAATCAATAAATTAAAACAAAAACACTACAAGTAACATTCCTACCTTCTCCAATTACAGCATATAATAATGATAATAATATCAATGATAGTAAAATAATAAAAAGCTGCTACATCCTAATAATTTAAAAAATCTCTCTCAACTTTTGGGTTAGACGAAAACAAAATGGTCATGATATCATGGGATGCAGCTAATGCAGAACTCAAAGAAAAACTAATTGATTAATTACCTATATTAAGAAACAAGAAGAATAAAAATAAGTAAACTAAACATCCATTCAAGATGTACGGAAAATAACAACAAAACAAACTAAAGAAGAGGATTTCCTAAATACAAAAGGAGATATGAATTAGAAATAATTGAATCTATAAACTATTAGCAAAGAAAGAAGGAAAGAAGGACTAAGAAAAAAAAAGAAATGTAAAATAAGAAATACTAACAGGGAAACAACTAAGGATATATAGAAGAGATTTTAAAAACCATAAGCAATTTCTTTGCTCAATTCTATGCAAATAGGTTTGATGATTTGAATGAAATAGATAACTTCCTAGAAAATATAATTTATCAAAGCTGATTCTAGAAAAGATAGAAGGTTAAAACAGACTGATTTTAATAAGACAAATGGAGAAAATTTCAGAGTTATCCCCACCTTGGGAAAAAACAATTTACCAGGTACAGATTTTTCACAGAATTTTACCCAACCTTTAAAGAATAGATAGTTTTAAGGTTTGTAAAATGTTCAGAAAATAGAAAAAGACATATTGCTTCTAAATTATTTTTAGTAATTGATCATAACATTGATAACAGGACCCAACAAAGATAGCACAAAAGAGAAAACTACAAATAACACTTAAGGATATAGATGCAAAAATCTAGAATAAAATTTTAACAAACAAAATCAAGCAGCCCATTAAAAGAAGAATATACAGGGACCAACTGGGATTTGTTGCAAGAAGGCAAGGATGGTTTCATATTAGGAAATGTACAAGGTAATTCATCATATTAACAGATCTAATGACAAAAATATGATCAGCCTCTACATGCTTATTGCAAGAGACCATGGCAACATTGTTGCTAGGCTTCAAGCTTAGCAACAAGTTACAAAATGTGTGGCTGAGAAATATGTGATCTGTTGATTCTCATAAACTACTATAGTAAATTGTTTGTACTTTGGAATCAAAGGCCAGAAGGGAGTATCTTATCAAGCATGAAGGCCAGGGGCTTAAGAGCGCTTGGCCCTTGCACTAACGGAATGGCGTGTGCATAACTTGCTGATTGTTCCTAGGATACTCCCTAAGGCAACAGCCTTGGGTGGGGCCGGGGTACATTGAAAGGAGGAAGACTAGAACTGCTGAGTTTTGACTTGCATATCCCTGCTGGCATGAGTTCCTGCTATGCTTGTATTTCTTTGCCTGCAAAGAAATACGCGGAAATCGGAGGGACCTCACCTCAGTCCTTGAGGCTGATGGTCCCCTGTCCCGTTAAATAATATAGATTGTGTCTTGTCTATTATATAGACTGTGTTCTGTCTATTAATTCTGTCCGCCCCTTCAGCTGGCTGCCTAGCTGGTCTCGACAGCAATGCTGAAAAAATTTTTGATTAATTTTAACTTCCATTCTTAGTTTTAAAAAAACAGATAATAGGAATTATAACACGATAATAACAGAAGATAGGAGTAGCTGGGGTGGCAGAGGCTGCTAGGTAACCCTCAGTATTTATCCTTTCCTTCTTCCTTGGTGATAAACTCCCACCTTTTAGCTGGGTATGGGGTCACCCTAGATATATACAACATTTCTTCGCCTCTCCTGCAGTCAGGTTTGATCATGTGACCAAGTTTTGGTGAATGGGACATAAGCAGAAATGTTACTTACAGGAAGTTTTCTTAAACTGAGGGAGGCACTCCCTCCTTTGGCTCTTCCTCCTAGCTGGAATGTGGTTGTGATGACTGGAGCTCAAGTAGCCTTCATTGCCTGTGTCCCCAGTGCTACAGGCTCTTAACATCAGCCCTGATATCAGTTCCCCCACATTGAACCCAGCGTATATGGGGTTAAAACTAAAACCCACCACCCCCTTCCCTGCTTCTCTAGCTCCACTCACATGTAAATACCTGTTTCTTTAAACTTGGACTCTTTGAGCTTTACAACTAAACGGGAGTTACAAATTGTTAAAAGCCCAGGTGGCCTGGAGTTGGAGGCACACTAAAGTTTAGCTAATCATGTGGCCTTGAGTTTGCCAGGAAAGCCGCTGTCTCAAGAGTATCAGGGAGCAGAGGCTTCCCAGACCTCAACGCCTCGACTCCCGGCGCTCGAACCCGCCTCAAACAAGAAGACGAGACAATGGCATCCCACCCTCCCCCCGCCCCCCCCCCAAACCAGGCTGGTGGGAACACGCCAGCCTGCACAGCTACATGCACCCCCTTCCCTCCCCAAAACCCCAAATAGAAATCCCTACCCATTCCTCATCGGGGAGCTAGCAATTTTTGAGGCATGAGCCCTTGCTTTGCTCCCTGTGCCTGGCACAGTAAACACCTTTCCTCTTCCACTCAAGACTCTGTTCTCGTTATTTGGATTGGCATCGGGTTCAGAGACCGAACTTTCGGTTACACCAGCGCCTGGAGCTGAGCCTGCCGACAAATGGTGGTGGAGTGAATGAATGTTTGTGTACCAGGTCCTGTACCGGCTGTTGGGGACACGTGTCAAAATGTCTCATCCCTGTCCTCATATTCTAGAGCGGGCATGGAGCTCCATTCAGGGCTGCGGTTGGGGCTGCTGTGGGCCAGTGCCAAGTGCCCTATGGGGGAACTGAGGCCCGGCTCCCGACACAGGCTTGGGGCATCGGGGCAGACCCCCGGAGGAGCAGTGCACGAGGGAGAGGCCTGGGAAACAAGTTGGAGGTAGCCATCGTGACAGGAGAGGGGTGTCGAGGCAGGTGGGGGAGGGAGAGAGATGAATGCACTCTGGGGGTCTCGTGGAGTTTGCTTTGGCGGGACCCAGAGCAGCAGGTGAGAGAAAGTGGGCCGGAGGGTCTTGCAGGGGAGGTGGTGTGAGGAGTTTGCACTCTATCTGAGGGCTGTGCATCTTCAAAGGGATTTCACGTCAAAGGTGACCTGGCAACACAGGCCCCGGGTGGAGGGGTTGGAGGAGGAAGTGGTGAGTCCTGTTTCATTTGAGACAGAGCTAGTCTTGGGTTACGAGAACTGGGCATAAGGCCAGGGGCCAAAGTCCTCGGTCCATGTTGACAAATGTCTGGGTGGGGGAGGACAGCTCCAGAGCGACCTGGGAAGGAGGCCCTGCAGGCCGGGGGCAGAGGCAGAGAGAAGATGGGAGGGGTTTCTCAAAAAGGCAGAGGGGAAGACAGTTTTGAGGAACAAACCTGGGCTGTACTGTGGTTGTCTTGGGTCTGGATGGGCTCCTTGCCAGCTGGGTGTGGGCAATGTCACACCTGTTCTTCCTCAGTTCCTGTTGGATCTGGCCCTGCCATGCTGTGTGTCTGGCATTGAAACCTTGGCCCAGTTAGAGGTTTACCTGTTGAGGGGCTCCTTTCCTTCCTCTCCTGGCCACATCACCACCATTGTTGCTTCAGCCTCATGGTGCCACTTGGTGGTCCCTGGCCCTGACCTCAGGGTGGGGCTGCAGGGGCCCTCCCTTCTGTCCCCCAGGCCTCAGTCTCAGCGTCCAGCCCTGACAGGTACTCATGCAGGTATGCCCACCAGGTGTCCAGCCATCTCAGGCTGGGCATGCAAGTGGGGACCCGCCCTCTGCCTCGCCCCTAGGCCCATCGAAGTGTTGAAAGGGATTTCACAGCAAAGGTGAAAGGAGCACCTGACCTCAGGAACTGGGAGACCTGGTTGGTGGGATGATGGGGAAAAGAAAATATCTTTTATTTGTTCATCACGAGCCAGTGGTTGAAGATACAACACAGTTGAGTTTTTAAAATTTATTAAGCTGAAATTCACATAATATAAAATCAGTAACTTTAAAGTGTGCAATTCATTGTCATCCAGTGCGTTGACACTGTTGTGCAGCCGTCACTGTGATCTTGCTCCAGAACATTTTCATCACCCACAAAAAAATCCAGTATGGATTAAACAGCCATTCTGCATTCCCTCCTCCCCCAGCCCCCAGCAACCACCAATCTGCTCATCTCTACGGATTTCCCTGTTCTGGATATTTTGTATAAGTAGAATTATATGATATTGGCCTTTGTGTCTGATTGCTTTCACTGAGCATAATGTTTTTGATCCGTCCATGTTGCAGCGTGTGTCGCTACTTCACTCCTTTTTATGGCTGAATAACATTCCATCGTGTGGATGGACCACACTTTTTATCCGTTCGTGCATTGATGGGCATGGGGGCCGTTTCCCCCTTTGGCTGTTGTGAATAGGGCTGGTCTGAACATGCAGCTACAGTGTTTGTTTGGGGACCTATTTTGAATTCCTTGGGGTACAGACCTAGAGGTGGAATTGCTGGCTCGTATGGCAATTCTGTGTTTACATTTTTGAGGAACTGCCAAACTGTTTTCCACAGCAGCTGCACCATTTTACATTCCCACCAACAAGTTATGGGGTTCCAGTTTCTCCACATCCTAACCAACGCTTGTTATTTTCCTTTTTTTGGGTGGTATAGCCGTTCTAGTGAGTGTGAAGTGGTATCTCATCGTGACTTTGATTTCTAGGATCCTTGAGGACTAACGGTGTTGAACATTTTTTCACGTGCTGGTTGACTATCTGTATCTCTTTTTTGGAAAAATGTCTATTCAAGTCCTTTGTCCATTTTTAAATTGGATGTCTTTTATTGAGTTGTAAGAATTCTTTATATCTTCAGGATACTAGGCCCTAATCAGATCTATGATCTGCAAATATTTTCTCCCCTTCTGTAGGTTGTCTTTTCACGCTCTTGATGCTTTTGACTTTCGATGCACAAAAGTTTAAAATTTAGGTGAAGTCCAGTTTATCTTTTTTTCTTTCCTTTCTTGTGCTTTGGGGGTCATATCTAAGACGCCATCACTAAATCCAAGGTCAAGAGATCCCTGTGTTTTTCTCTGAGTTTTATAGTTTAAGCTCTTATGTTTAGGTGAGTGACCCATTTTGAGTTTCTTGTATATGGTGTGAGGTAGGGGTGACAGTTGACTTTGCAGCTTCTCCTGCTGCCATACGACCCTGACAGGGGCCTCTGTGGACCCAGCTCTGTCCCCTCCCCGCTTGACACAGGTAGGGCACACCCTTGGGATGATGCATGGAAGGACCCCCTCTTCCATCCCCCAGGACTGGCACCGAGCAGTGGAGCCAGGCAGGTTGGGAGCAGAGGGCTGGAGACTGGAGAGGAGAAGGGGGTCTCCAGATTGGGGATGACCATGAGCCATTGGTCGGGGCCTCGGGCTCCTCCCTGCTGGTTCTGGTTCCCTCATCCGTCTCCCATGCCAGGTGAGAGCCTGCAGAGGAAGCATGAGCTGGAGGAGAAGGGCAGAGAGGGGGCTGTCCTCTGCCTGTCCCTCCCTCTGGGGTGTGCCATGTGTCATCCCTGGACATGCTTGCACCCCAGATGGGCCTCCCCTGAAGACACAGGTGGCAGCCTCTCAGAAGCATCCTCTACTGAGGCCCCCATTTAATCTCATCTTTATCCCAGCGTGTCAGAAATCTCTGGGACCAGGAACTTTCCTCTAGAGAAAAGATAAGCCCTGGAAAGTGTTGGTGGCCTCTGGGCCGTTGTGTCCCTGGGCCGATGTGCCAGGTGGTGTGAGAGCAGCAGCTCCTCAGGTTGGAGAGACAAGCGAGGAGAGGTGGACAGGGGGTTGGGGGGGCAGCCAGCCTCAGCTGGAGAGGTGGGCAGGGGCCACATCCCCCAGGGCCTGGGGCTGTAACTGGGGCAGGGCTTGGTCCTGAGAGCAGGGGTAAGCCACCAGCTGGGCCCCTCCATGATCTGACATGTGGCTAAAATGCTGCCCCCAGGGCCAGCTGGGATGGCTGGCCTCAGACACCTAGCTGAAAAGTCTGGTTTCTGTCCTGGGATTGAGTTAGCTGCCTGCCCTGCCAGATGCAGGCAAATCAGAAACTGGCTGAGACTCCTCCCACCCAGAAGGGAAAGGTAAGGTTGGGCCCGGGCAGAGGCTGGGCATCATTCCTCAGGTGGATCTGGCTCTGAGTCTGAGGTCTGAGCTGTGCTTAGCTTCTGCCTAGCTCACCTCCACCTCCCATCTCCAGCCTCTGCCGCCAGGCACCTGGCCTGTGGGTCCTCGGAGAAGCCATGGAGCTCAGAGGTGAGCAGGGGGGCACAACGGCTCCAGGAATGGGGCTGTGGGTACCTCTATGGCCAGCTGACCATCTGGCTGGGGCTTCCCTGCTGGTCCAGAGCCAGGGGTCCAGAGCCAGCCTTGGCGAAGACAGCTGGGCAGAGTGGGAGCAGAGAGCATCTGGGGAGCCGTGTTTGCGTGCATGTGTGGGGTGGTCTTGGGCAGGGATGGCACCCAGGGAAGTAGGACAGACAGGATGTGGCCAGGGCGGTGTTAGGGCAGACGGCAGACCCTTGGGGGAGGTGTCCTGACTGCCTGGCCCTCCTGCCCGGGGCCCCTGCGTGTGGAAGCACCTGCATCTGTCCCTCTCCAGGCCTCTGTCTTCTGTTTTCTCGACTTGTCTGGGCCCCAAGGACAGAGCCGGTGTTGGTGAGGGGATTTCCTCCTGTCGTGAAGCCTGCCTGTGAGAGAGCAGGTCCGCCGCCCCTCAGAGGAGCTTGGACACAGCCAGTGCCTGGAGGAAGTGGGGACCCAGGGCACCCGCTGGGGGCAGGGAGGGAGAGAGGGAGGGAGGAGGAAGTGAGCTGAGGGGAAAGGAGTCTCTTGCAATGTCGGCTGGGTCCCTGATGTCCTCAGTCCTGCCCTAGCTGTCCCAAGGTCACACTGTGAGGCTGGGGTAGGAGGGCAGAGAGGAGGAAGGGAGAGAGGAGGGGAGGGGACGGGAGGGGGCCTGGAGCTCTGCAGGCAAGTGGAGTGCTGGGTGTCTGGACTCCACAGAACCCGACAGAAGGGGCGTTCATGTGCCCCTTTCCGAGGAGGGCCCACACAGTGAGCGCCTCCAGCGGGCACAGCAGAAGAGGGAGCTGCTGGTCAGCTGCTCAGAGTTCCTGCCTGGGCCACCCTGCACCCAGCTGCCCCTCCTCCCAGGGACCCAGCTGGTAAGGATGGGGCCCTTGTTTGCCTGTATCTCCTGAACCGCAGGACCAGGCCTTGCTCATTCACCTTCTCACTGGGGCCCTTTGCATGGGCCTGGCACACAGTGCGGCCTCAATGAACTTTCCAGAATGGCCATCCGAAGTGTGTGCCCAGCTTAATGGATGTAAAAACAAGCTCTGTGGGCCTGAACCCACAGCCGGGGTCAACCCCAGCCCCTGGAGTCACACCTTCTTGGCCAGAGGAGGAAGGCAGAAGCTTCCTGGGGGCTCTGGGCTTTCCAGACATCCAGGAAGCTCCGTGCCCCTGCTCAGCCCACTTCCCTGAGAGCAGGGGGAAGTGGCACTGGGGAGAAGCTGGGTGGTCCGGTGAGGCAACAACAGATGCCAGATTCCTCTCTCCTTTCTGTCCTGACTCCTGGGACAGAGACTGGCCGTAGGGGGCCCTGCCAGAGCCTGTGAGGAGGCGGTAGGGAGGAAAGGGGCTTCTGTGGTCCTTCAGGGAGTCAGGGCTCATCCTGGGCAGGACCCAGGCCTCCATCTGCCAGCCGGCACGGGGGAGCCACTGGGTGCCCGGAGGAGGGCACAGGTCTCCCTGGAAGAGAGAAGCAGAGGGAGTGGCTGCTCCTTTTCGTGACGTGAACTCATCAAAATTCTCTTTTGTTGATAGCAGGCAGCCAGACTGGCCTGGCTTGGGCTCCCTGGAGTGGGGCTCCCAGAGGAAAGTCTGTCGCTAGACAGGCTGGGAGGGATGCGCTGGGTGGTCGCTGTTCACTTTTGCACTGGTTGCCTAAATCCCTGTGTCTCAGAGTCTGCTCTTCGTGACCGAAGCAGAGAGGCCCTTCTGTGGGTGTGGCTGGTGGGTGGAGGGAAGGGCTGCCAGCTCCCAGAGCCAGCCAAATCCCACAGCCCACCAGGCATGAGAAACAGTGAGCAGAGTTCTGCGCTCCTGTGAGGGCACAGCATCCCGAGTGTGCCCCCTGGACTTGGGGTTTCCTAGTCCCCTGAAATGTGGTGACCATGGCCCCGAGGACAGTCAGGATTGGATGGGGTACGCCAGGGCATGTGTTGGTTCTGATGCCAAGCACCCCAAAGGAGACAAGACCGGAATCCACAGCCTTAGCCATCCGGCCCTCCAAGCGCACCCTCTGCTGAGCGTCCAGGCAGTGACAACCCTGGGCCAAAGGTCAGGGACCTGATAGGGTGACCGATGCATCGCAGGTTGCTTAGGCTTGTCCTGGTTTTAGCACTTTAGTCCCATGCAGACCAGGCAGGGGTCACCCTGGACCTGGGTTTGGTCTTAACCTTGCGGTGAACTCTCCATTACCTGGGGCAGAACTGTTCTTTCTGCGAAAGTCCCGCCCCGCCCTGCCCCGCCCCGCCCCGCCTGAGGAGCTGTGGTAACCCGCGGTGCAAGGACTCCACCTGTGCTGTCCTTTACAAAGCCCCTTGTGCCCTCCCCCTCCCCTGGCAGCAAGCAGAGGTTTTCAGGGAAAAAATTCAGGGAGCCATAGGGAATGCCTGAGCCCCTTTGGCTCTTTGATACAAAAAGAAAAAATTGTTGTTTTAAGTTGCTGCATTGATTGGCGGTTAATAAAATGTTCTCTGTTCTTTTGACCTCATCTGTTAGCAGCAGCCCAGGGGCACAGCTGGGTGTGCTTTTCCCTGTGCAGAGCAGCCTTTAGGAGCTGCCACGAGAGTGCAGCCCTAGAAACCTCCTTCCTGACCCAGCCCGGAACAACCCCTGCACCCTCTCATCTCACCGTCCAACATCGCTTTGGTGCCATTTTCTGCCCTGCCTCCAGACCACTCCCCGAGGCCTGGCCTGGCCTTCCAGCCCCCTCTCTCTGGGGATGGCCTCTGCTCCACCTACACCCCCTGGGTCCTCCAGCTCCGGGTGGTTCCTGCTGCTGCTGTTGTCCACGGTCCCTTCCCTGACCCTGCCCTCCTGCCTCTCTCGCCTTTCTCTGTCTGGCCTGCTGCCCCTGGTCCAGCCCACCTCAGCACTCCCTC
The DNA here is from genome assembly GCF_041296235.1 of Equus asinus. Lineage (NCBI taxonomy): Eukaryota > Metazoa > Chordata > Mammalia > Perissodactyla > Equidae > Equus > Equus asinus. Next base: position 13,611,062 of record NC_091799.1, read on the forward strand.
CCTTCCTGGGTTGGCTTTGCAGTCTAGGGTGTGCTTGCCCTACACATTTCGCATGCTGAGCTCCTTCCACATTGACAACCCAAACAGCCCTCTCTGTTTCAAAAGTGGGCAAGAAGTAGGGTGCTCAAAAAGTCAGCAGGAAAGTTCCAGAACTCAGACCAGCCCCCCCCCCCCCACCTGCCCTGATCTACAAAACGTGGGCCAAGGGGATTCGATACAGAGCTGTCCACTGAGCTCCTACAGTGTGCCAGGCACTGTCCAGAGAGGGGGCAAGAGAAATGTGAGAACACACGACCTGAGCCCCCGGGCAGGGTGGATACCGGGCAGGGTGGATACTGGGCAGGGTGGCAGAAACTTACAAGCAGACAAAGAGTGGGGCATAGTCAACAGACACACAATAGCCCAGCTCTCAGCACCCCGCCCGGCAGGTCAGGGGAAGGCTGCCTTCCGACACCGGCTGCCCTGCATGGTGGAGGTGTGAACCAGGAGGGCACCCAGCGGTCAGGAAGCCGCCTTGTTGGACAGGACCCGCCTTCAGCCTGTGTTCCCATCCGCCAGCTCAGGCCAGTGAGCACCACCAGGAACAGGACGTGAGCCTCCAGGCCTTTCCCATTTGTCTGCCTTTTTTTTTTTTTTAAATTATTATTCTGGTAAAATATACATAACAAAAAAATTACCGTTTTCGAGTGCACAGTCCAGCGGCATTAAGCACATTCTCATTTGTGGTGCAGCTACCCCCACCATCGGTCTCCAGGACTTTCTCATCTTCCCAAACTGAAGCTCCGTCCCCACTGAACACTCACCCCGTCCCCTCCCCAGGCCTTGGCACCACCATCCCCCTTCCTGTCTCTGTGGGTTGATGCCTCCTGGGACCTCAGATAAGTAGAATCCTAGAGGATTTGTCCTTCTGTGACGGGTGTATGTCACTTGGCCTAATGTCCTTAAGTGCATCCGTGTTGTAGCACGTGTCAGATGTTCCTTCTTTTTTACGGCTGAGTAACATTCCAGTGTATGTACGTGCTGCATTTTCTTTATCCATTCATCCATCAGTGGACACTTGGGTTGCTTCCACTTTTTGGCTCTTGCGAATGATACTGCTGTGAACACAGGTGTACATATATCCGAGTCTCTCTTTCTTTTTAAATGATTGGCACTGAGCTAACATCTGCTGCCAATCTTCTTTCCCCCCCCTCCTTCTTCTTCTCCTTAAAGCCCCCCACTGTATAGTTGTGTATTCTAGTTGTGAGTGCCTCCGGTTGTGCTATGAGGGACGCCGCCTCAGCATGGCCTGATGAGCGGGGCCATGTCCGCGCCCAGGATCTGAACCGGCCAAACCCTGGGCCACAGAAGCGGAACGCGTGAGCCTAAGCACTCGGCCACGGGCCGGCCCTGGAGCCTCTGCTTTTACCTCTTTGGGGTGTACAGCCAGATGCAGACTTGCCGCGTCGGATGGTAACTCTCTGTTCAGTTTTGTGAGGGACTGCCGCACTTGTTTCCGCAGCAGCCGCTCCAGGGACACAGTGCAGGCGGAGCTGATGTGGTGGCTGCAGAACTGGATTTGGGGTGGGAGGGAAAGGAAGTGTCCCAGATGCCTCTGAGCTTCCGACGCCCAGTGGCGCCCTATCTTGAGACGGGAAGAGAGCCCCACTTGAGGGGTGGTGACGGGGACCTGGAGTCCCGTTTGGCCGTGATAAGGTTGATGGGCCTTCCGTGGGGATGGCCCATGAGTGGTTGGGTTTCCAAGTCCAGAGGTCCACAGAGAGGTGGAGGCTGGAGACAGGACGGGGCCAGCAGCACGGGTACGGCAGCTGATGCTCCATGCCAGGCAGGACCTCCCAGGCGGTGAGTGTGGCACAGCAGAGTCTGAGACCATGCCTGGTGCCTGCGACATGTGTGTTAGGAGGAGGGAGAGCACAGGCAGGTGTGGCCACGAAAAGAGACCAAAGAGCAGAGCGCAGCCGCTGCTGCCAGGTGAGGTGGGACGAGGACGGAGAACACGAGATCAGGGCTGCCAAGAGCCCAGAGCCTTTGCTAGGAGAAGTTCCCGTGGGGCAGTGAGTTGAAAGGCTGGCCAGGGAGGGTGAAGAAAGAACGGGCGAAGGGGTGGAGGGTGTGGGTATAGGCGAGTTTTCCAAGGTTTTCTCTAAAGGGAAGATGAGAACGGGAGGGAGCCGAAAGGGAAGTGTCACAAGAAAAATATGAATGAGGGACAGACATAGCACTGCTGCATTCCTCGGTGGGCATCCTGCTCTGATCACGGCCGCTCCTCCCTGCTCACCTCGCCCAGCACACGCCTTACCTGCGCAGGCCTCGGCCGGCGCCCCTCGCTCACCTAACAGGTGAAAACTGGAGTCTCGGGACGATCTTTATCGGCATTGCTCTTACTAGAGTGAGGTTGAATGCCTTTCAGCATGAATAGTCTCCTATCCCTGGCCCTTTTAAGATATTAAACTGTTGCTCTTATTTATATCGTAGGAGCCATTATTAAGGAATTTAGGGCTTTCTGTGATATAAGTTGCAAACCTATAGTTTTCCCCATTTGTTTCTTTTCATTTTGTTTGCATTTTTTTTTAACCATACATAAAATTTTCCATCTTCATTGGGTCATATGTATTTGTCTTCATTTTGGGCTTAAAAAATTCTTTAAAAACGAGATCTTTTGTCAAATTTAGGCTTTCCCCGTTCAAGATTTAAAAATCTCTTTCTATGTTTTATCCTGGTTGCTCTCTATTTTTGTTTAATTTTATGATTTTGACTAGGTAGTACACTTACATGGTTCAAAAACAAAAACGATGCTTGGGGTTACACACTGGGATGCGTCACTTCCGCCCGGTCCTTGCCGACCTCCCCCAGCTCCGGGCTCCCGCGATAACCGTGTTTGCTCATTGCTTGTGCAGACTTTTAGGCTTATTCTGTAAATAGAAGCAAATATAGTTATACCTCCTCTCACCTCCTTTCTCATGCAAAAGGTAGTATATTGTTTGTACTGTTCCGGACTTCGCTTGAAATGTAACCCGTACGTCCTGAGAGCGGCCCCATTCTTTTCTTCACAGCGGCATAGCACCCCCATGCTGCATGCACCACCCTTGAGTGAATCAGCCCCCTGTGGGTGAATACCGGGGTTGTTTCCAGTCTTTTCTCTTACAAACAAAGCCTTTGTGAACGACCTTGTCCCTCTGTCATTCCACGTGTGGGCAGGTGACTCTGCAGTGTAGACAGACCCCAGAAGTGGGTTTGTCAGGTCAGATGCTAAGTGAGTCTGACTCTGGTAGCTACTGCCAGATCTCCCTTCGTATGTGGCTCCATCCTTTTCCTCTCCCTACAGCAGTGTTTCTCAGCCTCCTACCCCCTGATTATGGCACTGTAAGGAGAAAAATTAGACTGAATTTAAATTGTCCCTAAAGACAAATCACTAAATACTAAGGAATAAGATTTTGTTGGGTAAGGTTAAGCTTTGGAAGGCCACAGACTGTTAATATCTAAGATTTTTTCCACATGGCCCATTTTCACCTTCTTAGGGACGATATCCCTCCCCTCCTCCCTACTCCTGCCTCTGCCCTCAGAATGCCGGTCTGAGCCGGCCTGTGGAGTCTGGGCTGGGGAGCCTGTAGTCCCGCGCTTGGGACTATCGCCATCTGATGGTGGAAAATGGTACCCACTGTGGCTCGTTTTTTTTTTAAGTCTGTTTTTTTTTTTTTCTGAGGAGCATTGGCCCTGGGCTAAGATCTGTTGCCAATCTTCCTCATTTTTTCCCTTTTTTCCCCAAAGCCCCACTGCATAGGTGTATATCCTACTTGTAAGTCACTCTAGTTCTTCTGTGTGGGACGCCGCCTCAGCATGGCTTGATGAGCAGTGCCATGTCAGCGCCCAGGATCTGAACCCGGGAACCCGGGCTACTGAAGCGGAGCACACGAACCTAACCACTTGGCCACGAGGTGGCCTGCCTACCTTTTTTCTTTTTTTTAAATAGCTTCAGGAATAATTAACATACAGTAAACTACACATATTTAAAGTGTGCTTTTAGATAAATTTTAACATTTGTGTACAGCTGTGAAGCCACAATCAAGATAATGAACATATCCACCACCTCCAAAGTTTCCTCCTGCCTTTCTGCAGTCCAGCCCCACCCTCCCCACCCCTGCCATCCAAGGCTACCGTTGGTCTGCTTTTGTCACTACAGACTAGTTTGCATTTTCTAGAATTTCATATAAAAGGAACTGGACAGTAATTACTCCTTTTCATCTGGCCCCATTCAGCATAATTACTTTGAGATTCCTCCGTGCCATTGAGTGCATCCATAATGTGCGTCTTTGTGCTATCGTAAGGACACACCTCAATTTGTTCATCTCTTCATCTGTCGATGCACATTTGGGTTGTTCCCAGGTTTTGGCTGTGACAAAATAAAGCTGCTGTGAACATATGTGTACAAGTCTTTGTGTGGACATGCTTCCGCTTCTCCTGGAATGACTGAGTCATGATAAGAAATGCCAACTGTTTTCAAAGCGGTTGTGCAATTCTCCATTCCCACCGCAAGCCTGTGAGAGTTCCGGTTGTTCCACGGCCTCGCCTGCTTGTGCTATAGTCAGTCTTTTTAATCCTAACAGATGCATAATGGTATCTGACTGATTTTAATGTACATTTCCCTAATAGCTGATGACGTTGGACATTTTTAAAAATTTCTTTTTCTTTTTTTTCTTTTCCCCAAAGCCCCCCAGTACATAGCTGTATATTCTAGTTGTGGGTCCTTCTAGTTGAGCTGTGTGGGATGCCGCCTCAGCAGGGCCTGATGAGGGGTGCTACATCTGTGCCCACGATCCAAACTGGTGAAACCCCAGGCGGTGGAAGGGGAGCGTATGAACTTAACCACGAAGTCATGGGGCCGGCCCCAATGTTGGACATTTTTCATGAACCTTTTTGCCATATTTTTTTCTTTTTTATTGAAGTGTGTGTTCAAATCTTCTGCATATATATATATATATAGACACACACACACATTTTGTTGGGTGGAGTTTGTTTTCATGTAATTGAGTTCTCAGATACAGCTGCTTTATCAGATATGTGATTTGGAAATAATTTTTTCCTAGCCTGGCCTCTCTTTTCATTCTCTTAACTGTATCATTCAAAGAGCAGAAGTTATTAATTTTGATCAAGTCCAATTTGTGAATTTTTTCTTTTGGTGTTGTATCTAATAAATCTTTGCCTAATCCAAGGCTATAAGAGTTGTGTTCTGTTTTCTTCCAAATGTTTTATAGTTTTAGCTCTTTTATTTTTGTCCATGACTCATTTTAGTTATATACATATTTTTTCTTTTGGTGAAGAAGATTGTCCCCGAGCTCACATCTGTGCCAGTCTTCCTCTATTTTATATGTGGGATGCCTCCGCAGCATGGCTTGACGAATGGTGTGTAGGTCCACACAGGGATCCGAACCAGAGAACCCCAGGTCGCCAAAGTGGAGCATGTAAACTTAATCACTACCGCACTGAGTGGCCCCTGGTTAATTTTCGTAAATGAAATGAAGTTCGTTATTTTTCTGTGTGGCTAGCCAATTGTTCCAGCACCATTTGTTGAAAAGACTCTTCTTTTTCTGCTAAGTTGCCTTTGTGCTTTGTCAAAAATTAATCAATCATGTGCATGCCTATTTCTGGACTCCCCTCTGTGCCATTGGTTGGTTTGTCTTCCTTGATTTCGCTGCCTTTCTGATAGGACAGGACTTAAAATTAGGTAGTCCTTCAAATTTATTCTTATTTTTCAAAGTTATTTTGGCTGCTCCAGGTCCTTTGCATTTCCATATGGATTTCAGAATTCAGCTTGTCAATTTCTACAAAAAAGCCTGCTGGGATTTTGATGGGAATTATACTGAATCTAGAAATTAACTTGTAGAGGTTTGACATCCGAACAATATTAAGTGTTCTGATCCACGATCATGGTAGATCTCACCATTTTTAAAGCTTGTTTTAATTTCCCTTGACAATGTTTTATAGTTTTCCCTAACAGGTTTTGCACCTTTTTTGGACAGAGTTATGTGACGAACTCTTTCGATCTTTTATACTATTCTAAATGGTCTTGTCTTATTACTTTCCGTCTCTACTTGTTGGTTGTTAGTGTAGAGAAATCATTGATTTTTGTGTATTGATCTTGTATGCTACAGCTTTGCTAACCTCACCAACTCACTTATTCTGGTGGCTTTTTCGTAGATTCCTTTAGATTTTCTACATAGATTAACATGTCGTATGGGAATAAAGATAGATCTGCTGGATGCTTTTCTTTTTCTTTTTTTAAAGCAGCTTTGTAGAGGTAAAATGGACATATAATAAACTGCACACTTATTCAAAGTGTAGAATTTGGTAACTTTTGATATGTATACACCTGCGAAAGCATCACTGCAATTACAAAAATTAACGTAGCTATTACCCCCAACAGGTTCCTGTGCTGGTCTGCAATACCCCCCTGCCACGCTCACACACCCACCTCCATTCCTGGGCAACCACGGTTGTGTCTTCTAGCACAATAGATTAGTTGGCATTTTCTAGAATTATATCAATGGGATCGTACACTAAGTACTTGCTTTTATCTGGATTTGTCCCACCCAGCATAATTCGTTTTCAACCGTGGCTATAAGTTTAATCGACCTGATTCTCTCAGACACACCAGACTCGGGACAGAGCAGACTCTCAAATATGACAAAAACAGATCCAATTGACACAAAGCTACTCTTATTTTTGGATACATCCCTGGGTTTTCCATTTTCCTACCCAGTCGAGGGAAACAGTTATCTATCTTAGGCCAAATGAAATTCTTTGGGAGGAGTTTCTGGGCGGCACCAGGTGTGTCTGGTTTTCTCAGTCCGGCACTTGGGACCCCAACACACTTGTGATCAACAAGGGTCTGACGGCTAAGACATCGGACTCGGGCCTCATCAGACCTGGCGGTGGGGTCACGGGGGGTGGGGGCCCTTCATCAGTGGTGGGGCTTGCTAAACCCATAGACTTCAGGAAGATTTAACCAACGCATACAATTTCCTCCAAACGCACGCTTTTCCTGGAAGTGTCGAGTCCCCGCAGTGATCTCCCAGGCCTTCGCGTTGCTGTTGTGTGTGACTCTGCTGTGAGCTCCTACAGCCTTAGGGCTGCGGGTGTAGCCATGGGCTTAGAATCCTCTCAGTGAGGCTGGATTGGCACACGTCTGTCTTTCACAGTCCTTAGCTGTCTCATCATCCACACTTTCCTAGTCAGTTTATTGCCACCAGCCACCGCACCCCATCCTTAGGAGTGGACAGAGTGGACCTGGCCCCTGGGGGCTTGTCAACAAGTAGGGGCACCAGGGCAGGCGCCCAGGGGCTGCAAAGCGAGGCTCAGTGGCATTATGCCTCCAGCAGAGGTATAACCCACTTTCCCTGCCAGCACGAAAGAGGAAAAGGGCTTTCGGCTGGAGCCGACACGAGGCCATCCGTGGCCAGGGCCCAATTTTGGCCTCGACGAGGTGAGCCAGAGATCAGGTACCCCAGCCCCGAGTAACCAGGCTTCCTCTCTGCAGACTTCTGGGGAAAGAGCAGCAAGTCCTGGCTGTTCCTGATCCTGCTCTTTGTTGCAAGTTTTGGCTTCTACAGGTAAGGGGGATGGGAATGGCGGGGCTCCTGACGGCTGGTTGGGATTTATGACTTGTTTGACTTTACTTTATGAGCCTCGTTGGGTTTTGGCTCACAATGACGATCCCAGAGAAGGAGTGACCAGGACTGTCCTCCTCATTTTGCAGAATTCCTAGCCTCAAGTCCTGTCCCTTGACGGGGGTGGGGCTGAGACAAGGTTCCCAGCCAGCGTTTGCTCTGCTCCCCGATGATTTACGGGCATTTCTAGGCGCCGGGTTCGCCCCGGGGTGTGAGGATAAACATGATTGTGGTTTGGAGGGCTTCAGAGGGCAGTATTATAGCCTTTTGGAAACACCAATTACATCAACACATGGAGCCCACATCAAACTTCAGCGACATGTATGGAAGATGATGACACCTTTCAACCGCATCACATTCCGCTAGGTTATGTTTTAAAACAAACTTGGTAGTTGTAAAATTGCGCTCCCTTGCAAAGATAGGACCCAGTGGATACCTTTGCAGTATGCCAGCTCTGGTTCCACAGAAGGTGAACTTGTCCCCAGCCTCCACTTTGCAATGGTGCTGAGTGTTTTCAGGTAGAGCTCAGACCAAAGAAGGCACGTTCACGTGGTCGTCAGCTTTCAGAGCTGTGTGCCTTTTCACTGCCCATTTGAACCCCAGCGCCCTCTTCATTGCATGCAGGTGAGTGTAGCGTGAGTGTCATGCATCCCCAGGCTCTAGCGCTTGGTGGATAGTCGTGTCACCAAGAGAGACAGTGTATAGAGGAGGGTCAAGTCGGGGAGGGGGAGTACAGAGAAGCTTGTTTCAGACAATTGAGCTCGAGGAGCCTGCAGACGTCCAGGTGCAGACGGCACCCACGAGCGGTCTGGGTGGAAATAAAGAACGTGAGGTATCCACACGGGGGGCCGCTGCTGTCTGAGAGCAGATGCGCACATGAAGAGGTGGGCCAGGTCGGGCTGGGCATTGGTTGGGGATGCAGCCTCCCGCGTTCTCCCCAGGGGTCCTGATGGAGAGCACCCCTTCTCAGCTTGCATCGTCAGCTCAGCTGGCTTCATTCATTCACTCCCTCACTTGCTCACGTGTTCACTGTGTGCACACCTGTTGGGCCTCAGCCTGGGGTCCTGGGATGCCCAGGTGATTCAGACACTGTCCCTACCCCCAAGGTAACACTTTGGAGGAGAGAGGTGAGGTGGTGATGTAACCAAAAGTTCGGTCTCTGAACCCGATGCCAATCCAAATAACGAGAACAGAGTCTTGAGTGGAAGAGGAAAGATTTTTACTATGCCGGGCACAGGGAGCAGAGCAAGGGCTCATGCCTCAAAAATTGTTAGCTCCCCGATGAGGAATGGGTAGGGATTTTTATTGGGGATTTTGGGTAGGGGAGGGGGGAACATGTAGCTTTGCAGCTGGGTGCTTTTCCACCAGCCTGCGTTTGGCCTTGAGAGGCTGCTTGCAGCGAGGCGGGCGGGGGGTGGGGGTGGGGCGTGGGGGGGGGGGGAGTGGGTGGGGGAGGTGAGATAGGAGGATGGCAGGTGGGCGTCCTTCGCCGTTGTCTCTTGTCTCGTCTTCCTGTTTGAGGCGGGTTCAAGCGCCAGGAGTGAGGAGTTGAGGTCTGGGAAGCCTCTGCTCCCTGATACTCTTGAGACAGCGGCTTTCCTGGCAAACTCAAGGACATATGATTAGCTAAACTTTAGTGTGCCTCCAACTCCAGGCCACCTGGGCTTTTAACAATTTGTAACTCCCGATTAGTTGTAAAGCTCAAAGAGTCCAAGTTTAAAGAAACAGGTATTTACATATGAGTGGAGCTAGAGAAGCAGGAAAGGGGATGGTGGGTTTTAGTTTTAACCCCATATACGCTGGGTTCAATGTGGGGGAACTGATATCAGGGCTAATGTTAAGAGCCTGTAACAGTGACACACTTAGTCAGTCTAACCCAAATCCCAGCCAAGAAGCCTACAGCTCAGGGAGGGGTCACTTCACAGGGAGACGGAGCCCCTTCATGAAGGAGGGGGTGCATGTCCTGGGACCAGCAGTGCTTGGATGGGGGCCCTCAGGGCAGGGCAGGGGAGGGCAGGCCAGCCAGCCAAGCTGTGAGGGGGATTCCAGCCCCTGCTGTGTCCCAATGCGGGGCCGGGGTCTCTGGGAGCCCTCTCCTCAGCCAAGCACTGGGGTTGCTGCAAAGGCTGCGATTCCCTCTTCGCTCTGACGCTTCACCAGAGAGCCGCCGGGTTCCAGGGGCCTCAAGGCCCTGACGGCCGTTTGACTTCTAGTATTCCGTGTGGCAGGGTTGTTATAAAACAGAACGGAGGCATGGTATGCACCAGAGTGTACACAGGTCGCCTGGGGAAATTGTTGAAAGTAGAGATTGCCACCCACACACACCTCCCAAGTGCTCGGGGCTGGATTCAGGGAGTCTGGAATTGCATCTGGAAACAAGCCCTGGGCTACTCGTCATGCAGCATCCCGGTCCACAGAGGAAGGCCACGGGCACGTACAAGCTCTTGTTATGTAACGAGACCGTGTTACAATAGTTGAGATGTCAGGTCGGGGAGGGGGGTGGGTAGCAGGGTGAGGCTTGGGGAGTCTGCCTGGGCACCCCGTTCTCTACTTCTACCAGAGTAAGATGTCCCGCTGGCTCTGCTTGGGCCCCGCCTCTGTTTTCTCAGGAGCCAGCAACCAAAAAGTCTGTTGAAGTCTCAGCCTCAAAACCACAGCCGTGCGTTCTCCCCAGCCCAGTGAGGACTCAGTCTCATGGTGTTCTTTTTGTCTCCCAGCAATGTTTTCAACTGGATTCCCAGATGGAGGCAGAGAGAAGTGTCTCAAAGGTAATGGAGGAGCCTTTGGAATCAAGGTGGTTCCTTCTGGAAAGATCTAGAACAGAAATAGAAACACAAGTATGTATTGAATTGGAGGTCATTATAACCAAAGAGACACTCGGTTCCCAGTGTGGCTCCTGGGGTCCATTCTCTACTGTGTTTTCTCAAACCCTAAAAAAGGACAAAGGGGGCTGGCCCCGTGGCCGAGTGGTTAAGTTCACGTGCTCCGCTTCGGCGGCCCAGGGTTTCGCTGGTTTGGATCCTGGGCACGGACATGGCACCGCTCATCAGGCCACGCTGAGGCGGCATCCCACACAGCAGAGCCAGAGGGACCTACAACTAGGAGATACAACTATGTGCTGGGGGCTTTGGGGGTGGGGAGGAAGAAGGGAAAAAAAGAGCAAAGACAAAATCCTAATTTCTGTTGGAGATGACACGTTTACAACAGTAAAGGTACTAGCCAGAGGGCTGCATCCCAAAGGCGGGGTTTGGGGAGAAATAGCGCCCAGGGTTGATTCCATGTAAAGTCGTTCCCTTCAGCCGCCTCGATGGGGCCGGCCATGATGGGGCCCTCTGCTTCCATTAGGACCAGACAGGTGGAGGCTCATTTTTCCTCTCAGAGCTCATTTCTCCTGGGGCCATCACTCTCTGGCTGAGCAGCGAACAGCAGGGAGGGAGCTCCTAGTCAGTAATGCCAGGGACCAGCAGGGCAGGGCGCTTAGAGCCGCACCCTCCCTGCGGCGCTCCTCCCTCTGTCCAGCGCTCAAGGGGGCAGCAAATGCTTATTGGAGGGATGGTGGGTGAATGCGCTGAGCTGACGCGACTTTCTCCCAGCAGCTGTGAGGCCCACCACCTCCAGGGCCAGCGGGAGAGCCCACCACTGAGGTAAGGACTTGCATTTTCTTCTTTTCACCCACACAAGTCGGCATTTCTGAGGCTTGGCCCGGTGGTGGGAGCTTTTGCTTGGTCTTCAGGCTGGGGATGGCCCCACCAGGCTACGTCTAGGGGTCTGCCTCCCCTCCTCCCCTCCGTCAGGGAAGCTCGCGTGTGCCTGGTTGGGGCAGTGTGGGACTGGGGGATGCAAGGCCAACACCGCTCGTCAGGCCATGCTGAGGTGGCGTCCTGCATCGCAGAACTAGAAGGACTTGCAACTAGAGTATACACTGTCTACTGGGGGGCTTTGGAGAGGAGGAGAGGGAGGGGAAGGAGGCGGGGGGGAGGAGGAGGAGAAGAAAAAAGGTTGGCAAGAGATGTTAACTCAGGTGCCAATGTCAAAAGAAAAAAAAGAGAGATGCTACCTTTTCATGAAGTGACTCAGATACAGGCAGGATAACTGTAGCACGCGCTGCTGGAGACAAAGTGGTCCGGGCAGGGGGCGGAAAGGGGTGGGAGCTGGGCTCCCGGGGGTGAGAGGCCCAGGGAGGCATTGACAGAGTTTCCCTTAGGATTCCAGGGACAACCTGGGTGGCCAGGGCTCCTGCTTTCCCAAGTCGGCTCCTCCCCCTCCCCAGAGAGGGGCTCTCCCCAGGCCAGTTTGTCACCCTCTGGTGTGGCATGCCCCTTGGGCAGAGCTGTGCACCACAAGCTCCCAGACGTAGTCAGCGTGTGCACGGTGTCTTTGCCCTGCTTCACACCCCTGGCCCCTGGGGAAGCCTGGCCTGTCCAGCACAGCAGGCTCCTCCCAGGACCCCGCCCAGCTCTGAGCCCTCTGCTTTCCTCCCTCAGCGAAGGGGACTGCTGCCCAGACACCTGCAGAGTGCCCAGAGTGCCCAGGTATGGAGACCACATCTTCGGGCTGCTTCTGTGCATATTGCCAAGCAAGTCAACACCTGTTCCCCCTCCATTCCTTGCCTCACCCCCTCTTCCAGGGCCTGAGGGAAGAGGCGATGGGGCGGAGAGAGGAGGGCAATGAGGAGGCATTAGAGGGTGGAAGCCACCCATGAGTTCCAGTTGACCTGGGGACTCGTGGCTGCCCCCGCTCACATGTCTTACCTGAGGCCGACTCAGCCCCACTTCCCAGCCCTCAGCTTAGTTGAAATCTGGACTGAGGCCGGGGAGGGCGTGGAGCACACAGGAGGCTGCACGGTGGGAGGCGGGTAGGCGGCGAGGTGGATCTGGCCCAACTTAGGGGGTGGACGGGGCGGGTGTGCGCCAGCCCTTGTGCTTCCCACCCCCTGAATAAAAGCAGGACATGGGGACCTTAGTCATCATGGGTTAGACCACAAGAAGGACTTACAAGGCACAAGGAGCGAAGAAAGAGCCGTGTATGGGTCTGTAACCTCAGCAGTTATCACAAAACAGTTAGGGAAGACCCCCGTTTCCTTTCTGTGTATTTCAGCCCATCGGTTTATCCCTGGGAAAGCACATGGCATCCTTGGGGCTGGGTGGGTGTGCTGGCTGGGGGTTGGTCTGATGAGTGAACAAAGGGCTTCCTGAAGGAAGGAGGGAGGGATCCTGGCCGAGCTGGCACCCGGGGCAGTGGGGACGGCAGCTTATAGCCAAGGGCCGTGGACTAACCTGTCCCTGGGTTCTCTGCACGGGAGCCTCATTTCTCACTGTGCTCGTCTTCCGCAGGATGCTCTACCCCAAGGCCCATGTCCTCCAGCCCACGTAAGTAGGGGACTTCCTGCCGTGGCCAGTGGGTCCCTGTCACCGAGGACCTCGTGCTTTCCTTTCTCTCGCTCCTGCTGGCTCCAGTCTTCCTTTCCCTTTTTTCTCTTCTCCCTTTCATGGCTGTAGGAGGCCGGTTGGTTTTGAATGGGTTTGGCACAAGTTGAGGGAGCAATGGAGGGGCCTCCAGTTCTTGGGGGTCGGGAGCCGTGTGGGTGTGCACACCAGGCCCTGACCCTCTTCTCGTGTCTTCACGGGGAAGGAGGACGGGGATCCGGGCCGAGTCATCCCTGAGGTCTTTCCACAGGTGTCAATGTCAGAGAGACAACGGTTCCAAGCCAGTCTCCACATGCAAATGCCTGTCCCCAAATCCAGGCCTCCTTAGCCTGAGCCCACCCTCCAGCTGCCACTGCCTGAACGAGGGGCACCAGACCCGAGAGTTTCGGCACAGCAAGGTGTCCCAGAGACCACTTTGACCAGCCCTGGCTTGACCAGCAGGGAAACTGAGGCTGAGAGAAGTGAAGGAGATTGCCTGAGGCCCTGCCACCAGTGAGGGGCAGGTCGGGATGTGAGCCCAGGCCCGCGGACTCAACAGCCCCAAGGCTTCTGTCATGTCATGTCACCTCCCTGCCAGGAGAGCTGGAAATGCCATTTCTGAGCCCAACACCCACATCTGCTTGAGTTTCTAGAGCCACCAGCCACGTGGGGTGATGAACGCTTGACATGTGGCCGATCTGGAATGAGATGTGCTGTCAGTGTGAAATACACACTGGATTTCAAGCACTTAGTACGCAAAATGAAATATATCTCGAAAAAAGTAAGATACCTCATTTTTAATTGAGATTACATATTGAACTGATAATATTTTGGATATAGTGAGTTAAACAAAATATACCAAAGTAACTGTCATTTCACCTGGTTCCTTCTGCTTTTCTGTGGCCACTAGAAAATTTTAGATTACATATGTTTCTGTTGGACAGCACTGATGTGGCGGGACAAGTTGGCACGAGTTTTTTGGTGGATCCTGGTGGCATGATGCCACGAGGACCCATGAATGCGTGAGCACCATGAAATCAGAATGGCGGGAGTGAGAGGACCCTGTGCGGGCTAGAGGGAGAGTCAGGGGGTGCAGAGGGACAGAGACACAGCCCAGAGAAGATCGAGGGGCTGCAGGGGGCAGGGCCCTGAGATGGGAGGGGCTTCAAACCCAGCTTTGTCTCATTTCCTCTGCTCACAGCAAACGTGTGGGTTTCCCCACTGAGCAGTGCTGACGCCGCCCGCAGTTAGCACAGACCCTGGGGCGAGGGCCTCCGTCCCACAGACAGCCCCCACCTCAGACGCCAGTCACAAGGCCGGGTTGTCCCCTGTGCTTCTGACCGACTGGCTGTAAACTAGGGCTTCCCGCTGACCCCGCCTCGGGTTCGAGAATTTGCTAGAACAGTCCATGGAACTCAAGAAAACAGTTGACTTACCAGATGCTCAGTTTATGATGAAGGACACAGCTCAGGAACAGTCAGAGGAAGAGCTAAATAGGGCCAGGTGTGGGCAGGGGCCAGAGCCGCCACGCCCTCTCCAGGTGCGCCACCACCAGCACCTGCACGTGTTCAACCCGGAAGCTCCCGAACCCCATCGCTCTCCGCTCCTGGAGGACAGGCGTGGGGCTCAAGCTCCAGGCTTCCAGTCACAGCTTGGTCTTTCTGCTCACCAGCCCCCTCCTGAGCTACCTGGAGCCACCCAGAGTCTCCTCCTTGGAACAAAAGATGCTCCCATCACCCAGGAAATCCCAAGGGCTTGAGGAGCACTGTGTCAGGAACCGGGGGCAGAGACCAGATACATATTTCTTCTGATGGCCAAGTCTCCTCGTGCTGGGAGAGGGCTTAGTTCTCGCCCTCCCTGAGACTCTGCTCCTCCCTGGAAATGGGCTTGGGAGGCCTCATAGAAGGACTGTCCCATGGGATCCAGCACACACCTGGTGCTCTGGAGATGCGCCGAATTAGGGCAGTGAAGGAATTGGGGGTTCGGGTCTCGGGTGCTGAGCTTATGGTGCAAAGAGCACTGGATTGGGAGTCTGGAGTCCTGTGTTCTCCGAGCTCTGCTGCTCACAGACTGTGCAACTTTGGACGAGTCCTTCCCTCGGTGGCCCGCATCCCCACACCCTGCTCTCACCCACTGTGCTTCCTCCCCTCCAGGAGGGTGGACGTGCTCCTCATGACTCCCTGGTTTGCTCCCATCATCTGGGACGGGACCTATGACTCTGCCATCCTGAACGCACAATTCAAAAACACCACCATCGGGGTGGTGGTGTTTGCTATCAAAAAGTAAGTAAGGTCCGGGCAGCTGGGCTGGGCAAGGGTGCTTGCCCAGGAAAACCAGGGAGCCGACCTGTGGTGTAGGGGGCGCTCCTCACCCGGGGTCTCTCATTTCCAGGATGAAGAGTTTGGCTCATGGGGTCAGGGGGGATGCAGAGGCCTCAGTGACTTTGTGTGTAGGAGAACTTGGTGGGATCTGAGGGGGCTGCTAGGCAGAACCCTGCTCAAAATAGCAGCCCCACCGCTCAGAGTCATCTGCTCCAGAGGTCGCCGTATCAACCTCTTGGAGATGTGCTGCTGACATGGACCACTCACGCGTGCCAGCCGCTCTGCTAGGAGCTTAACCCCAGCAGGGCCCAGGCGTGGGTGCCCTGGTACCCCAATCTGTTACCCAGGGAGGCCAGCTGAGGCTTAGCTTCTTAGTTAGCCGAAGCAGGTATACTATGTGGCAAAGCCGGCTCTGAATTTCCAAGTTGCATTTCCGGCTTTGGGGTCTTGCTTGATTATTTCGAAAACTGGTTCGTATTTTACCATCAGTTTCCCACTGTGTGTCTTGGACACATTTGCCCTTGGCGCGTGCGGGCCTTCCTCATTCTTTTGAAGGGCTGCCCGCTGTTTTACTCCATAGATGCTTCATTCCGCGCTGGAGCTAAGCGTTCCTTGAAAGTTGCCTAAGGTGGCGCCATTACAATAATGTTTGATCAGGGAACTTCTCAAACGTGCAGCAAAGTTGCAAGAATTTTACAGTGAATGCGTGCATGCCCACCACTGAGAGTCCACCATTAACATTATTTCTTTTTTTCTCTCATTTTCTCCCCAGTTTTATTGAGATATAATTGACATGAAACATTGTATAAGTTTAAAGGGTATAATATGATGGTTTGACATATGTATATATTATGAAATGATTAGCCCAACACGTTTAGTTAATATCTATCATGTCCCATAGTTACAGATTTTTTTTTCTTGTGATGAGAACTTTTAAGATCTACTCTTAGCAACTTTCAAATATACAATACAGTACTGTTAACTAGAGTCGCTGTCCATGAGCAGCTTTATGAGGCAAAGATAAAATGTGGAAAGAGAGGCTTTATCAAAGGTTTGCAAACTAGGCTCGTAAGTTGATAGGTGAGCCCCTCTGGGGTCTTGGGGTGGCTGGGCTTATAAAGGCAAAACCTGGAGGGTTTGCAAGGCTTCTGAGTCCAGTATCTTCTTCTTTTTCTTTTGAGGAAGATTAGCCCTGAGCTAACTGCTGCCAATCCTCCTCTTTTTGCTGAGGAAGACTGGCCCTGAGCTAACATCCGTGCCTATCTTCCTCTACTTTATATGTGGGATGCCTACCACAGCATGGCTTGCCAAGTGGTGCCATGTCTGCACCTGGGATCCGAACCGGCGAACCCTGGGCTGCCGAAGCAGAACGTGCACACTTAACCACTGCGCCACCAGGCGGGCCCTGAATAACTTTTTATTATGATTTTTCTCTTTATTTTTTGATTTTTAATTGTGGTAAGATACACGCAACATAAAATTTACCATCTTAACATTTTGTATTTTATTTTATTTATTTTTTTGAGGAACATTAGCCCTGCGCTAACATCTGTGCTCATCTTCCTCTACTTTATATGTGGGATGCCTGCCACAGCATGGCTTGATAGATGAGGCATAGGGCCGTGCCTGGGATCTGAACTGGCGAACCCCAGGCCACTGCGTACGAACACAGCGTACGAACCTAACCACTACACCACCGGGCTGGCCCCACATCTCAACTGTTTTCGGGTGTACAGTTCAGCAGCGTTAAGTATTCATGTTATGCAACCATCACTACCATCCGTCTCCAGAACTCTTTTGATCTTGCAAAACTGAAATTCTGTACCCATTAAACAATAACTCCCATTTCCTCCTCCCCAGCGTCTGGCAGCCACCATTCTACTTTCTGTCTCTATGAATTTGCCTGTTCTAGGTAACTCACACAAGTGGACTCATGTGGTATTTGACTTTTTGTGATTGGCTTTGTCAACTTAAAAAGCAAATTTTCCTGGTATTTTATCCTTGAAACAAGTTTATTCAGGAATACCCAAAAGAATTGCAATTCAGGAGGTGCATGCTATGGCCAATCGTGGGCAAAGCAAGAAAGCAAAGGAGGGAGCTGCTTTTATAGAGAAAAATGGGGAGAGGGAGGGGCTGTTCTAAAGGGAAGTCCATTGGGGAAAGTAACAGATGAGGGCAGGAACAGCTTCTCATTGGCTGAGCTGCAGCATTTCTGATTGGCTGGGCTTCGGCATTTCTGATTGGCTGGGCTGTGGCATTTCTGATTGGCTGAGTTGCAGTGTTTCTGATTGGCTAGGCTGTGGCATTTCTGATTGGCTGAGCTGTTGCATTTCTGATTGGCTGTGGTGTTGCCAGCTCGGGAGAGAAGTCTCCCGGCAGCAGTAACTAGTTTTACTTCCTGTCCAAGACCCAAGCCTCAGTCTCTTCCTGTTTGGTGTAATTAAGGATGTGTCGTGGGGCATGAGAGCTGCCCCTGCAGGCCTGCCCAAGTCCAGTTTAGTTAAGACTTCTTTGTTAATTTGCACAGCTTATTTCACTTGGGGTACCGTCCTCAAGGGATGCTATTGCTGTATAAGCCATTTTGCCTAAGTCTGTTCTGCTGCTGCTGTTTGACTGTGTCTAACACCCACCCCCTCTTTCCTGGGGTGCTTGTTGGTCTTAGATACGTGGTCTTCCTGAAGCTGTTCCTGGAGACGGCAGAGAAGTACTTCATGGTGGGTCACAGGGTCATCTACTACATCTTAACCGACCGGCCGGCGGACGTGCCCCAGATCCCCCTCCAGGAAGGAAGGCGAGTGGTGATCCTCCAGGTCCGAAACTACACGCGCTGGCAGGACGTGGTCTTGCACCGCATGGAGATGATCAGCAACTTCTCCCAGCAGCGCTTCCTCCATGAGGTCGATTACCTTGTGTCCGCGGACATCGACATGAAGTTCAGCGACCACGTGGGTGTGGAGATCCTGTCGTCTCTCTTTGGCACCCTCCATCCCGGTTTCTATGCCAGCGATCGCCGGCGTTTCACCTATGAACGCCGCCCATTGTCTCAGGCCTACATTCCGGAAGACGAGGGTGATTTTTACTATGCAGCAGCCTTGTATGGGGGGTCAGTGGCTGAGGTTTACCGGCTCGCCACAGCCTGTCACCAGGCAACGCTGATCGACAAGGCCAATGGTATCGAGGCCGTGTGGCACGAGGAGAGCCACCTGAACAAGTACCTACTCTACCACAAGCCCACCAAGGTGCTGTCCCCAGAGTACGTGTGGGATGAGCGGATGCTGCGGAAACCGCCTTACCTTAGGAGACTGCGATACGTGGCTGTGCCCAAGAATCATGCACAAATTCGGAGCAGATGAGACCAGACTTTCCAGGAGACCCCACATATAAGGCTGTGGTATGAGTTAGTGGTTCTAATTTTGGGTAAGGGATTGATTGGCCAAAGATTCAATGAGTCGTCCCTCTGTTTCCTCTTCTGGAGTGGCTTCCACCACTCATCACACGAACCCAGCTCTGACTTTTCCTCCCCTCCCAGTCCAGCTTTCTGTCTCAGTGCTGCTCCTCCTTCAAGGTCCTGACAAAGTCACCTTCCCCATGAAGTTTTCTTGGATTGTCTCTTCCTCCTGCAGTTGAAATGAATTGCCCCTCCCCCTGCATTTCCATAGAACACTGGATGTATTCCTTTGGCTATATGAGCCCTCATGCCCAAATTCCCCATTGGTCTTGCCCATCATGATGCTAGCTCCTGAGGGCAGAGGCTAAGATTTCTTCATCTTTATATCCATCAGTACCTAGCTGAGTGCCTTATGCCTGGAGACTTTCAAAATATGTTCACATCTAAATTAAAGTGACCTTTAAAAACCTACTCTACCGGTGCCGGCCCTGTGGCCGAGTGGTTAAGTTCGAGCACTCTGCTTCGGCGGCCCAGGGTTTTGTCGGTTGGAATCCTGGGCGCAGACATGGCGCCACTCATCAAGCCACGCTGAGGTGGCGTCCCACATGCCACAGCTAGAAGGACCCACAACTAAAATTATACAACTATGTACCGAGGGACTTCGGGGAGAAAAAGGAAAAATAAAATCTTTAAAAAAAAAATGAAACCTATTCTACCATGTTCTGAGACAAGGGCGAGGCCCCGCCTGCAAGCACTTGCTGGGTTTGATTTGTTTGTGTTGGTATCTTGTTTCTTGGTTGGTTGTCTTACTGAAATCACGAAGACAGTCTCCTGTGTTATCGTCCAAAAGCTTTATGTTTTTGCCTCACACTTACAACTTTAATGTACTGGAATTGCCTTACGTGTGGTTTTAATGTGAGGGTCCAGTTTAGGTGTTTTTCCTCTGGGTAACCATTATCTCAGCCCCACTTACTGAAAATGTGTTA
The DNA here is from genome assembly GCF_041296235.1 of Equus asinus. NCBI lineage: Eukaryota > Metazoa > Chordata > Mammalia > Perissodactyla > Equidae > Equus > Equus asinus. The sequence goes on from NC_091799.1 coordinate 13,630,826, forward strand.
GAAAACATATTGAATTTTTTCCCCACTGATTTGCAATATCATTGGTCTCGTAGTCTCAAGTGTCCCTGTGTGCCTGGGTCTGTTTGGGGGCTCCCTATACTGTTCCATTGGTCTGTTTGTCTATCCTTATGGCAATAACACACCGTCTTAGTTACTTGAGGTTTATAAATAAACCTTGGTATCTGGTAGGGCAAGTCCTCCCACCTGGGTCTTCAAGAGTGTCTTGACTGCTCTTGGCCTGTTGAATTTCCACCTAATTTTTTTTTTTTTTTGAGGAAGATTGGCCCCTAGCTAACATCTGCTACCAAGCTTCCTCTTTTTGCTGAGGAAGGCTGGCCCCGAGCTAACATCCGTGCCCACCTTCTTCTACTTTATATGTGGGACACCTGCCACAGCATGGCTTGCCAAGTGGGGCGTCAGGTCCATACCCGGGATCTGAACCAGTGAACCCCGGGCTGCTGAAGCAGAATGTGCAAACTTAACCACTGTGCCATCAGGCCGGCCCCTCCATCTAACTTTTCAACTTTTGTCAGATTGCACAAAGGAGCCTGGTGGAGTTTGCATCAGAATTGTGTTGAAGATATCTGACGTCTTTTCAATATTGAATATCCCAAACTCTGAACACATCTCTCCATTTGCTGAGGGCTTCTTTAATGTCTTTCAACAGAACTTCAGAATTTTCTCAAGAAACTTCTTACAAATCTTTTTTAATGATTTCTAGCTGAGGTGCCAGGGTTTTTTCCCAACATTCTATTTTGAAAAATTTAAAACAAAAATTTTTTAAAGAATGGTACAGCAAACGCTCACAACTATGACGTGGATTCGACCACTAACATTCTGCTCTGGGCTATGATTCCGCCGCCCACACGTGTCACCCATCTCCCCATCTATACCTCAATCCGTCCGTCAGCCCATCTCAGTTTTTGTCTGCATGTGAAAACAAGTTGCAGGTTTCACTTTAAATACTTGAACATACATACTATGAATTAGAGTTGAATATTTATTTAGAGTTTTTCTTAGATAAAATTTACATATGATGCATGTGAATCCACTGCACAGATCTGAAGTGTATCACTGGGTGAGTTTGACAAATATGTGCTCCTGTGTACTACAAACTCAGCTGACACATGGACTGTCAGTATCATGCCAGAAAGGTCCCTTTCCAATCAGTTCTTTCTCCCAGCCCTCAGAGACAACCACTGGTGTGATACTTTTCACTGTAGGCTGGTTTTGCCTTTTCCATCACTTTACACAGATGGTGTCACAGAATTCTCCCTGCATTTACCTGTTGACATTTCAGCTGCACTTCTTTAGTGGTTGTTGTAGGGATTACAATATACATTCTGAGCTTTTCACAACTGACTTAGACTTCATATTGTACCATTTCATGTGCAACGTAAGAAACTTGCACGGGCATTTGTGCATTTACTGCCTCCCTGTCCTACAGGCTATAGTTGTCACATATGTTATAACTCTGTAGGTTACAAAACCCAAACCACAGTCTCATAATTCTTGCTTAAAACAGTCATATTTAAAGGACACCACGAAAAAAGAGAACTACAGGCCAATATCACTGATGAACATAGATGCAAAAATTCTAAACAAAATTTCGGCAACCAGAATTCAGCAATTCATCAAAAGGATCATACATCATGATCAGGTGGGATTCATACCAGGGACACAGGGATGGTTCAACATCCACAAATCAATCACATCAACAAACTGAGGAATAAAAACCAGATGATCATCTCAATAGATGCAGAGAAAGCATTTGACAAGATCCAACAGCCATTTATGATAAAAACTCTGAACAAAATGGGCATAGAAGGGAACTACCTCGACATAATAAAGGCCATATACGACAAACCCACAGCCAACATCATTCTCAATGGGCAAAAACTGAGCACCATCCCCCTGAAAACAGGAACGAGACAAGGATGTCTTCTATCACCACTCTTATTTAACATAGTACTGGAGGTCCTGACCAGAGCAATCAGGCAAGAAAAAGGAATAAAAGGAATCCAAATAGGGAGGGAAGAAGTGAAACTCTTGCTATTTGCAGACAATGTGGTCTTATATATAGAAAACCCCAAAGAATGCATTGGAAAACTCTTAGAAGTAATCAACAACTACAGCAAAGTTGCAGGGTATAAAACCAATTTGCATAAATCAGTATCACTTCTATATTTTAATAACAAACTAACAGAAAAAGAACTCAAGAACACAATACCATTCACAATCGCAACAAAAAGAATAAAATACCTCAGGGTAAATTTAACTAAGGAAGTGCAGGACCTATATAATGAAAATTACAAGGCCTTTCTGAGAGAATTGGACGACAACATAAGGAGATGGAAAGACATTGCATGTACATGGATTGGAAGAATAAACATAGTTCAAATGTCCATTCTACCTAAAGCAATCTACAGATTCAACGCTATCCCAATCAGAATCCCAATGACATTCTTTACAGAAATAGAACAAAGAATCCTAAAATTTATATGGGGCAACAAAAGACCCCGAATTGCTAAAGCAATCCTGAGAAAAAAGAACAAAGCGGGAGGCATCACAATCCCTGACTTCAAAGTTACAGTCATCAAAACAGCATGGTACTGGTACAAAAACAGGTGCACAGATCAATGGAACAGAATTGAAAGCCCAAATATAAAACCACACATCTATGGACAACTAATCTTCGACAAAGGACCTGAGGGCCTACAATGGAGAAAAGAAAGTCTTTTCAACGAATGGTGATGGGAAAACTGGAAAGCCATATGTAAAAGAATGAAAATTGACCATTCTTTTTCACCATTCACCAAAATAAACTCAAAATGGATCAAAGACCTAAAGGTGAGACCTGAAACCATAAGGCTTCCAGAAGAAAATGCAGGCAGTACACTCTTTGACATCAGTTTTAAAAGAACCTTTTCGGACACCATGTCTTCTCAGACAAGGGAAACAATAGAAAGAATAAACAAATGGGACTTCATCAGACTAAAGAGCTTCTTCAAGGCAAATGAAAACAGGATTGAAACAAAAAAAAACCCACTAACTGGGAAAAAATATTTTCAAGTCATATATCTAACAAAGGCTTAATATCCATAATATATAAAGAACTCTCACAACTCAACAACAAAAAATCAAACAACCTGATCAAAAAATGGGCTGGAGACATGAACAGACATTTCTCCAAAGAAGATAGATGGATGGCCAATAGGCACCTGAAAAGATGTTCATCATCGCTGATCATCAGGGAAATGCAAATCAAAACTACACTAAGATATCACCTTACACCCATTAGAATGACAAAAATATCTAAATCTAATAGTAACAAATGTTGGAGAGGTTGTGGAGAGAATGGAACCCTCATACACTGCTGGTGGGAATGCAAACTGGTGCAGCCACTATGGAAAACAGTATGGAGATTCCTCAAAAAATTAAAAATAGAACTACCATACGATCCAGCCATCCCACTACTGGGTATCTATCCAAAGAGCTTGAAGTCAGCAATCCCAAAAGTCCTATGCACCCCAATGTTCATTGCAGCACTGTTTACAATAGCCAAGACATGGAAGCAACCTAAGTGTCCAGCAACAGACGAATGAATAAAGAAGATGTGGTACATATATACAATGGAATACTACTCAGCTGCAAAACAGAACAAAAATCATCCCATTTGCAATAACATGGATGGACCTTGAGGGAATTATGTTAAGTGAAATAAGCCAGCTAGAGAAGGATAATCTCTGTATGACTCCACTCATATGAGGAATTTAAAAATGTGGACAAAGAGAACAGATTAGTGGCTACCAGGGGAAAGGTGGGGTGGGGGGTGGGCACAAAGGGTGAGGTGGTGCACCTACAACACGAATGACAAACAGTAATGTACAACTGAAATCACACAAGATTGTAACCTATCATTAACTCAATAAAAAAATTAAATAAATAAATAAATAAATAATTTTTTAAAGTCATATTTATTCTTATGAAATTAAGAATAAAAATTGTCCTTCACCATTTCTGATGTCCTTCACTCCTTCCTAAATATCCCAGTTTCAATCTAGTACCAGGTTCCTTCAGCCTGAAGATTTTCCATTCGCATATCTTACAGTGCAGGGTTGCTGGCAACAGGGTCTCAGTTTTCTCTTATCTGACTATGTCTGCGTTTGACCTTTATTCATGAAGGATAGTTTCACTAGACAAAGTATTCTGAGTTGACAGTTTTCTCTTCCAGCCCTTTTAAGATGCCGATCCACTGTTTTCTGGCCTCCATTTCTTCTGATGATAAGTCTGTGTTTATCGTTGTCCTTCTGCTCTTGTATATAATATGCTTTTTTCCTTTGACTATTTTAAGACTTTTTCTTTTGAAGTCTGGATTCAATCCGTTTGACTCTGGTTGTGCATGTGTTGTTTATTCTGCTGTGGTTCACTAAGCTTCTTGAATCTTTAAATTTATGTTTTCCACCAAATTTGGGGAGATTTTAGCTGTTATTTCTTCAAATATATTTTTTTCCCCAGTTGCTCTTTCTTTTCCTTCTGTGATTCCAGTTACATGTGAGTTAGATTTTTTGATATTATCCCACTGATCCCTGAGGTTTTGTTGATTTTTTTCCTCATTTTTTTTTTACTCTTTCCTTCACATTAGGTAATTTTAAAATATATCTTCTAGTTTACTTATACTTGTTCTGCCATCTCCCATCTACTATTAAAGCCAATGAATTTTTTAAATTTCAGGAACTATATTTTTCAATACTAGAATCTCTATTGCGCTCTTTCTCATAGTTTCTATTTCTTTGCTGAGGTTCATATTTTTTCTTTCATTATGAGCATATTTTCCTTTATACCCTTGAGCATAATTATAATAGCTCTTTTAAAATCCTTGTCCACCTAACCCGGCATCTGGGCTATCTCAGTTTTGGTCTTCATTGACTGCCTTTTTTCTCTGAGTACGGACCACCTATTCAGAAAAACACATTTCTTGTTTCTTCCCATGTCTACTCATTCTGTGTTGTCTCCTAGATATTGTGATGATTCATTGTGGAGATCGATTCTGTTATATTCTTCAGGAAATGTTTAATTCATTTGTTTTGGGAGGCAGTGAACATGAAATATGAGTGGATTTGTATCTCAAGCTCCATCTCCTCTGTGGTGGGCAGCAACTAAATCCTCTGTTGCTCCTGTAGGGTCAGCATTGTGGCCTGGAGTCTGCCCCACACATGAGAGGTTCACAGGTCAGCCAAAGATTTGGGTTGAGTTATACACAGAACTCAGGGCTTCTTCTCTTTGACTCTCTCTTTTCTGGTATTTCCCCCTGCACTTTCCAGCTGCTGTGGTTGCCCCAAACTTATCCCCTTATTCTTCAAATCTGTGAATTTTTTACTGAGTTTTAGCTGCATGTTGCTGATGGGCACCTGACCTCAGACTAAGAGCTGTAAACAAAGGGGATCTCTCCAAGTGCTGATCTCTTCTTCCGAGTGAAGACTCCCTCCCAAATCTCCACCTTTGGTCACTTTCCAGAGCCTTCAGGTAGTTTTTAAAAAATTTTATATTTTGGCAAAATCTTACAGTTATTAAGTGCAGGAGGGTGGGTTGGCTATGAGCTACTCCTCCTTTACTAAAAGCAGAACCTCCTCGTTTTCGTTTATACACATTGCACGTGGTTGGGAAGTTCATCTCTAGGCATTTAATGGTTTTTATGGCTATTATGTATGCATGTTTTATTCCTATTACCAGGAGCCAGCAAATTTTTTCTGTAGAGGGCCAAATAGTAAATGTTTTAGGGCTTATGGGTCATGCAGTCTCTGTCACAATTATTCATCTCTGTCCCTAGAGTGCAAATGAGTACAGCTGTGTTCCAATAAGAATTTATTTCCAAAAGCAGGCAGTGAGACAGATTTGGCCCACAGGCCATAGTTGGCTGATTCCTTCTATTACATTTGTTAATTAGTTATTGCTGGCATATAGTGTATACAAAAGCTATTTATCCTTGTACAGCCTATATATCAGGCATCTGGCTAAATTATTAAAACCTTTTATAAGTCTTAGCAGATTTTTTCCCCAATTGATTCTCTCGAAATTTCTAGATAGATAATCACATCAGCAATGAATAATAATAATACTTTTAGTTCTTTCCTTTCTAGTACTCCTGTTGACTTTCTCTTTTCCTTCCCTTTTGAGACCTGTCCAGCGCTCAGGGTCATGGTAAACAGGGAGACCAATCTACACAGTCTGAATCTAGGTAATCCCAGGCCAGCTCATTTAGGGCACATGGAATAAGAGCTTCTCCTTGGCCCTGTTTTTAGTTTCCTCCATTCAGCAATGCTGGCAAGTTGGCAGACGTGTGTATGCAGGTTGGCTGTCCCCCAGAAGGTCTCCTACATGAACACTTGGATTCATGTATCCCCTCAAATCACACTTCTTTGGATCCCATCTGTATTTCTACACAGGACATCCAGTCAGGTGGTCTGTACCATTCTCTGGGTGCTCCCACAGTGTTGCCTGCTCCCAAGACCTCCTTAGGCATGACCACTTCCCATGGTGTCACTATGTCATTACATCATGGAGAAGGGGCTTGGTGTCCTGGGCCACCCCTCAAGCTTCTGTGTCTAGTGTTCTCATTGTCACTCATTTCTAATTAGTCTGGGTTTCTTTCCTCTTTGACGCAAAGTTAGTTAGAACAGTAATTTTCCCCCCTTTTTTTTTTTCGATGTGGTTCATTTCGTTTATTTGTTGTTGCAATCCTTTAATTGTTCCTTTCTAAATTTACTGTTTTTTAGTCTAAGGATATGACCTGTATTGGTTTGGCCCCATGAGCCCTCATGCTAGTTGTTTTCCTTCCAGGTAAATACAGCCACAATGTGGATCGGTAATCAAAATTATGCAAAGAGCCACATGTTTACTTTTGGTAACATCTCAGGCCAACCAGTGGTAATAAACAGATTTATCTATTTATTTATTGTCCTTGACCTGTTGATTCTGGGGGTGGGGGAGGGTGGTGTGTCTGTAGGCCTAATTTTATTTACACTGTCTGCTTCTCCCTAAGTTACCATTCAGCTTACTTGTGTATTTTATTTTACTCCCCACAAGCCTTTCTTCTGCTGCTGCTCCTTCTCCTTCTTTCTGCTTTTCTCGGTTATTGCAGAACCTCCAAAGAAATGCTGATGGGCAGTGTCCTAGTCACATTTCTTACTTCAATTGGAATATTACTGCCGACTTACCGTTAGAAACAGAGTTGTTGCTTCATGATAATTTCTCTTTGTTAAATTTAGAATATTTCTTTGTATTCCTGCTTAATGACTGCTGTAGTTTTTTTCTTAAACCAGTAAAGGGTTTTGAGTTTTGTCAAGTCTTTTTGTAATCTATTGTGATAATCATATCATCTCAGTCTCTCATACTATTAATATAAGTGAATTGCAGTTTATTTATGAATTGAATTGTCCTCACAAATCTGGAATAAATCCTAAATAATACCTCAATTATTTATATCTAGCATACGGATTTATTATTTCTTAGGTCCATATTCACCAGTAAGGTTGATCGATGGTTTCCTTTCTTTTCTTTGTTTTTTTTTAAAGATTAATTTATTATTATTTTTTTCCTTCCCAAAGCCCCCTGCTAAATAGTTGTATATTCTTAGTTATGGGTCCTTCTAGTTGTGGCATGGGGGATGCCACCTCAGCATGGCCTGATGGGCGGTGCCATGTCTGCGCCCAGGATCCGAACCTGCAAAACTCTGGGCCGTCGAACTGGAGCACGGACACTTAACCACTTCGCCACCGGCCGGCCCCGATGGTTTCCTTTCTGAATCTTCTCAGTAGATTTTGGTATGTGGTCTAGATAGGCTAGCACATTGAATTCACAACTCTTCATTATTTTCTATGTTCTGGGATATTTGAATAATCTTGAACTTTGTTTTTACTCAGAAAACCCGTGGAACCGAGTGCAGTTTATGGTGGTAAATTAGTTTTTTTATCTCCTTCTATGGCACATGCAGCTCCTTCTGTTGTAATTTATTGAAGTTTCTACTTCTCGAGTCAATTTTGATCATTTATATTTTCTTGGAAAATCTATTTCATATTGATTTTTTAATTTGTTGGCAAAAAGAATGGCAGTGCAATTTTGAAATAACTTTAAAATCTCTGTATCTAAAATCATCTTCTTATTTCTACTGCTGTTTATTTGTGCTTTCTCTCTCCTTTTTTCTGACCTTCTTACACAGGTATCAGAGATTATTTTATTTTATTTTTAAAAAGAAGCATCTGGCCTACTATTTGTATGTTTATTAAATGGTAGTGTCTGCTTTCATGCTTATTAATTTATTCCTTCAACTTTATTTTAGTTTATTTTTTCCTAGCATTCTTGAGTAGAATGCCTGGTTAACAGGGTCATTTATTGGGAAGGCTGCTTGTTTCTGAGAAAACCACATGCCTTCAACTTTCTTTCTGAGTAGAGTGCAAGTTGTGTCCCTCAGGCATTTATATCCAGTGTCCACGTTGTCACTCATTTCTAAATAGTCTGCTTTTATTTTCTCTTTAACTCAAAATTATTTAGAATAGTAATTTTTAAATTTCCAAGAAGTTAGCTTTGTTTCTTGTTACGTTGTTTGTTCCTAGATATATAGTTTTGTAGTAGGAATAAAGTGAGCTGCACAATTTCAACTTTGGGGAATTTGTTGAGTTGCTTCTATGGCTTACAGATGGATCACTCAAAAAATTTTCATGGGTAGTTGAAAAGAATGTACACAACATGGTACAAACACTTTGGAGAATGTCTGGCAATTTCTTATAAAGTTAAATATACATCTACCCTATAACTTTTCATTCCACTCCCCCATATTTACCCAAGAGAGCTGAAAACGTAGCCACAAAAAGGCTGGTGCAAGAAAGTTTCTATCAGCATTAGCGATAACGCCCTCCAACTGGATAAAATCCAGATGTCCCCCAACAGAGGAGCGGATAAGGCAACAGCGGAACACTGCTCAGCAAGGAGAATGAACACACCGCGGATGTGTGGGACACACGGCGGAGTCTTTGAAACGTGATGCCGAGCCCAAGAGACGAGACAGAAAAGCGCACAGACTGTTGGATTCCATGTGCGCCACGTCCAAGCACAGGCGAACGCCTCTGCGATCGATGGTCGACGATCAAGATCAGAAAGCGGCCACCCTTTGGGGGGACGGCAGTAGTTGTATGGAAAAGGGGCGTCGGGGCTCGGGGACGCGTGGCTCTGCCCAGACTAGTGCGTGGGACGGGGTGTCGGGGACGCGCCCCGGGGGTCGGGGGTCGGGGGTCGGGGGGCGGGCTGGGAGAGGCGCGCGGCCTCATTGGTGCGTATGGAGGAGGCCCCGCCCGTTCTCCTCCCCCCGACCCCGAGCCATGGTGCCCGGGGACCGGTGCTAGCCTCTGCGCCCCGCTGTTCCTTCGATCGGTCCCACCTCCCGGAGTCCTGGCCGCGGGCGGAGCGGGCAGCACGTGGACGCCTCGGGGTCTGCGGGGTCGGCCTCACCCCGCCCCGGAGGCCCGGGCGGAAGGTCGCGGAGGAGCGGGCGCCCTGGCAGCGCGGAGGGAACCCGAGGCTGCCGCTGTTGGACGCGGGGCCATGGCCGAGCTGCTGCGGACGCAGGCCCGTGAGTGGCGGTCCCCGAGGTCCCCCAGGAGGAAGGGTCCTGGCGGGCAAACCGCGCACGGCGCCCGAGGGCTGGGCCGGGAGGGCGCCCGAAGTCGCCTGCGGAGCGGCCGCGAAGGGAGGTCTGGAGCCTCCTGGGGCCCAGGTACTCGGGACCCGTTGGCAAGGTCCGAGCCTGGTCCTCGGTAGGTCGGGTGGCCCTGCCGTCTCCAGGAATCTCCCGCGCCCCGCTGTCCACGCCCCCGCCGTTCCCTGCAGGGGCTTCCCGGAGCTGCCGCCTGGGGACCGGCGAGGGCCGGGGCAGCCCGCTCCGCCCCTGCGGAAGGCTGGGGGCTGCTCGCCGCGCCAGCTCAGCCCTGTTCCTTTGTCACGGTCCCCTGGGCACCTGCTGTGCCTGGAAGAGCTCCAGGCTGGCCAGGCGGAGGTGCGGAGTCCGGAGAGCGGGGCGCAGGGGCGCGGGCGCCGGCGGGGCCGCAGATCTGTGGGCAGGGCTGGGAGGGGGACGAAAGCCAGGCCCACGCGGCCCCAGGGCACAGAGCCCTTAATTTAGAGCACATGTTGGGTTCAGGAGGGCCTGAGATGGACAGAGGCCTCGCCTGGGTTTAGGGGAGGAGGGCAGGGCAGGAAGAGTGCAAGTTTTCAGGAAAAAACCAGGTGGGTGTGCTGGCACATCTCGCCCCTGCCCTGCAGAATACTCACAGCTGGTTAGCGTTCACTGTGAGCCAGGACTCCGTCTATGCCCCTGACCCTTCCGGACACCCTGGGAGGTGAGTGTTCGTCCCATTTTCGCCAGAGAAAACTGGTTTCGCCAGATTGAGGCCACTGTCCCGCTCCCACGGGGGCAGAATGGAGTCTGGAATCCAGGTCTGACCGCAGAGATGCTCTTCACCTGCTGCTGGCGCTCTCTGCATCCCTCCCCAACCCTCCTTGTGGTCCTTCCTTCCTTTTGCTGTTGTTCCTTTTTTCCCCTCTTAAAATATTTTAACAGTTTTTAAAAGTACAATAAACAACACACGAAGTGCAGTGGCCCCGATCAAGGTAATGAACACATCCGTCTCCCCAGCGTCACTCATGCCCCGGGTCTTACACTGTCCTGGTCGGGCTTCAGGTTATTGGACCATCTTTCACCTGCTCTGGACCCTCGGAGGACCAGGGACTCTGCCATTGGTCTCCATACCCCTGGGGTTCCAGCAAATTTTGGCCCATGACTGACCGGATGCAAACTCCAAGATGAAGATGTTCAGGTCTTTTGAGAAACCTGGCAAAGGAATCCCCATTCCCAGGGTCACGTTCATTCATGTGTTCATTCATTGATTAAGTAACAGGAGGCCTGGTGCTGGGAAGGACAGCTGCCACAGTGAGCCAGCTGAGGAGGTGGCCTTAGAGGCATGAATGGGGAGGCGCCCAGTGTGTGAAGATCTGGGGCATGAGCGTGCCAGGGAGAGGACCTGGCACCGGGGATGGCTCTGCCCCAGAAATCGGTAGGGCAGCGGGCGTGTTAGGGGAGAGAAGGAGGGCAGGGGGCTGAGGAAGGGAAGCCGGCCTGAGAGTGGTGAGAAGGGGACGTGGAGGGTAAAGGATGAAGTTGGCAGGTGGCAAGGTGGCTGCTGTGTGGGTGGCTCCTAGGAGATGCCTGACTCCACGCCAAGACCTGGCTCCCTGGAGGCCTGACAGCCCCGTGCAGGAGTTCTGGCTCTCCTCTCATTGTGGCAGGTCTCCCCAATGACCGGGGAAGAAGGGAGCAAAATCTCACCCAGAATTACAAGCAGGACTTCGGGGCAGTCTCTGCTGAGCTGTCCTCTCCCTTCAGCCTGGGGCCGGTGATCTCTTCCTGATGGCTTTGCTTTCCTAAACAGCTTTGTTGAGTTTTCGTTTACACACCACAACACTTATCTGTTTGAAGGGTACTACTCAGCTATTTTTAGTCAGTTTGCAGAGTTGTGTCATCAATTTTAGAACTTTCCCATCCCCCCCAGAATTCCCTGATGCCCATTTGCGATCCCTCCCTGTTCGCATCTCCAGCCTTTGTCTTACCATCCCGTCCTCAGGGTGCCTCCGTGTCGTAGCGTGTAGCAGCATCTCATTCCTGTTGGTGGCTGAATAATTGTTGTGGGGCTGCAACGGAATTCATCTGTGGATGGGCATTTGGGTTGTTTCCACTTCTTAGTTTTTTGAACACTGCTTTGAACATTTGTGTACAAGTCTTTGTGTGCACGTATGTTTTCCTTTCTCTTGGGTAGATACCTAGCAGTGGAATCATTGGGTCAGATGGTAAATATGTGTTTAATGTTTTAAGAAGCTACCAAACTCTTTTGCAAAGTGGCTTTACCATTTGACATCCCCATCAGCGGTGTATGAGGTTCCAATTTCTCCACATCCTCACCAACACTTGTTACAGCCACTCTTGTGGATATGAAGTGTTATCTCCTTGCTATTTTTTTTTTTTTTTTGGAGGAAGATTAGCCCTGAGCTAACACCTGCTGCCAATCCTCCTCTTTTTGCTGAGGTAGACTGGCCATGAGCTAACATCCGTGCCCATCTTCCTCCACTTTATTTGTGGGATGCTGCCACAGCATGGCTTGATGAGCAGTGCATAGGTCCATACCTGGGATCTGCGCCTGCGAACCCCAGGCCTCTGAAGCGAGGTGCTCGAACTTAACTGCTACACCACTGGGCTGGCCCCTCCTTGTGGTTTGGATTTACTTTTCCCTGATGGCTAATGATGTTGAGCATCTTTCCATGTGCTTATTAGCTGTTTGAGTATCTTTGGTGAAATGTCTATTAAGATTTTTTGCCTTTTTAAAATTGGAGTACACGTCTTCTTTGTTGAGTTTTAGGATTCCTTTATATTCTGGGTACCTGTTCCTTATCAGATACATGATTTGCAAATACTTTCTCCCTATCTATGACTTGTCTTTTCAGTTTCTTAATGGTTTTTTTGAAAAGTTTTGATTTGGATTAACTCCAATTTAACATTTTATTGTTTGTGGGTTTTGGGTCATATGTGGGAATTCTTTGCTTAACCCAATGTCACAAAGATTTAGTTCTGTTTTCTTCTAAGAGTTTTGTAGCTTGTATCTTTCAAGAGTTTGTGCATTTCATCTAAGTTGTCTAAATTGTTGGCAAACAGTTGTTAATAGCGTTCCCTTAAAATCCTTTTAATTTCTGTAAGATTGGTGTTGGTGTATCCTCTGTCACTCCTGATTTTCGTCATTTATGCTCTCTCTCTCTCTCTTTAAATTTGGTCAGCCTAGCTACAGCTTTATCAATTTTATTGTTTGGTTTCATTGTTTTTTTTCTTTATGTTTTCTATTAATTTATTTTCACTCTAATCTTTATTATTTTCTCCCTTCTCACTTTGGGTTTTATCTGCTCCTTTTTCTTTTTCTACTTTCTTAACATGGAAACTTAAGTATTGATCTGAGATTTTTCTTTTCTCAACTAGGTATTTATAATTATAAATTTCCCTCTAAAAATGGCTTCAGCTTCATCCTGTAAATTTTGGGATGTTATGCTTTATTTTTTATTCAGCTCAGAATATTTTTTTATTTTCTTCTTTGACACATTGGTGGTTTGGAAGCATGCTGTTTAATTTTCACATATTTGTGGATTTGCCAAAGCTCCTTTGTTATTGATTTCTACTTTCATTCCATTGTGGTTAGAGAACATACTTTGTGTTATGTCAGTTCTTTTAAATTCTTTTACATTTGTTTTGTGACCTCATATGTGGTGCATCTTGCAGAATATTTATGGCCCCTTGAGGAGAATGTGTATTTTGCTGTTTTGGGTGGAGTATTGGAGAGGTGTCAGCGAGGTTAGCTTATAATGTTGATAAGTGTTCCATGTCTGCCAATTTCCTATCGAACTATCCCACCCGTTATTGAGAGTGGAGTAGGATTTTGAAGCATCCGACCATTATTGTGGAATTAACTATTTCTGTTTTCAGTTCTGTCAGTTTTTGCTTCCTGCCTTTTGGGGCTGGGTTGCTAGGTGTGCGTACATTTACGTTTGTTATAGCTTGCTCACGGGATGAACTTTTGTCATTGTAAAATGTTCTCTTTGTGTCCCGTAGCATTTTTGGCCTCAGTCTGTTTCGTCTGATGTTACTATTGCTGCTCCAGCTGCTTTGTGCTTACCGTTTGCATGATACATCTTTTACTGTCCTTTCACTTTGGGTCTATTTGTGCTTTTTTCCCTAAATAGCTCTCATGTAGACAGCTTATATGGAAGTTCTTTTCTTAAATTGAGTCTCGCTTCCTCTGCCTTCAGTTAGTGTCTAATCTTTTCACCTTCAGTGTTATTGCTGCGGTTGGATTTCCAGCTGCCGTTTAGCTATCCGTCTTCCGTGTGTTTCCTATCTTTTTGCTCTTCTGTTCTTCCTTTACTGTCTTCCTTTGTATCAAGTAGAACTTTCTAGTATGCCATTGTGACTCGCCAGAAGCCACAGTGAGATGCCACCCCACGCCCTCCAGAATGTAAAGCTGAAAAGATGACTATCCAAGGCTGACAAGAATGTGGAGACACTGGAGTTCTCACGCATTACCCACGGGGTCGGGAAATCCTCCAGCCACTTTGCAAAACGATTAAGCAGTTTCTTACGAAGTTAAACATACACTTAACATGTGACCCGTCCCTTCCACTCCTAGGTATTTGCTCGAGAGAATGGAAAGCTTGTGTCAAAAAACATACCTGGACATAAATGTTTATAGAAGCTTTGTGCTAGGCCCCAATAAGGGGAAAACCCCGAAATGTCTGTGAGCAGGTGAAACGATAAGCAATTTGGGGCATGTCAACAGTGGAGGACTCCTTGCAGTAAGAAAAAATGATACATGCAAGAGCATGAATGAATCTTAAAAACATGATGCTGGAGCCAGCCCGGCGGTGTAGTGGTTAAGTCTGCGTGCTCCACTTCGGCGGCCTGGGGTTCACAGGTTCGGATCCCAGGCGCAGACCTACACACCACTCATGAGCCACACTATGGTGGCATCCTCATACAAAATAGAGGAAGATTGGTACAGATGTTAGTTCAGGGCCAATCCTCTTCACCAAAAAAACAAAACAGACAAAACATAACAAAACATGATGCTGTGTGAATGAAGCCAGACAGCAGAGTATGGACTGTAGGATTCCATTTAGAAATGCCTGAGAAGGGAAATCTGTAGTGAGGGAAGAAGATCAGGGGTTGCCCGGGGCAAGGGTGTGTGGTGTTTGACTGGAAAAGGGCAGACCGGGGCGAGGACTTATTAGGTTATGGAAATGTGTATCTTGGCTGGGGTGGTGGTTCCCCGTGTGTATACACTGTTGAAAACTCGTCAAACTGTGTCCCTACAGTGGGTACATTTTATTGGATATAAATTAAACCTCAAATGAGATTGACTTTAAAAGTTTAAAAAAAGAGACATGGAACCATTTTTTCAAAATGGAAGGGAAATTATTTCCAACCTAGACTGCCCGACAAACTATCTAGAAACTGCAAAAATGAAAAAATTCATTTAAACATGTAAAGGCTCAAATTTTACCACCCGTGTTGCTCGGTTTCAGGAAAATATTAGAGATACACTGTTCCGTGGGCATGGGGTTTAGAAACGCGGGGGCAGGAGCAGGAGAGCAGGGTAGGATCAGAGAAGCAGGGGGAGAGCAGTCCTGCAGGGCTGATGGGGGGAGGGGCGCGGAGGTGCTCTTTCCACATGGAAGCCTTTGAAATCTTGACCTTGTGAATATACCACTTTCATAAATGTAGAAATCACCACAAACAAAGACCAGCGATTGTTTCGAAGTGCAGGAGCTACAGGGGTCTGTGAAATGCTTGGGGGCAGAGGGTCACTTGCTCCTGGAGGGGAGTTCTGGTTATTGTGGTCCCAGCCCCTTGACGGGAGGGTCAGCAGGGGTCCTCCGGTGGTCATTTCAGTGCGGTCATTTCAGGCTCCAGGGAAAGGCACTTGGTGGAAAGGGGCTGTCAGGAGGGGAGAGTAACTCCGGGTTTTGGAGGGAACACCTGGGCCATGTGCCAGGAGGAACCAACACCCTGCACCTCTCTCTACGGGAGAGGAGAAACTGATCTCCACCTGCAAGGGGAGGGGGCTGTCTCAGGACCTGACGTCTGAGTCATGAGAAGAGAGCAGTGGGTGGACGGGAGGAGGAGAGAGGAGTGACCTGGTTTCCACGGCTGTTTTTTCAGGAAAACCAAAATGCTACCTGCTTCGTCCTGTGACCTTTCTCCTGATAATGCTCGTCTTGGTCTTCTTTGGGTAAGAAATGTTCATGGCCGTTGAGGCCTGCCAGGCTTGGGGAGAAGCAGAATAGTGCGAATCACATCCTTGTGGGGTCCCCACCCCAGTATCGCAGCAGTGATGACAGGACTGATGACAGCGATCTCCCAGTTCCGGCCAGTCACACACACCCTCTTCTTGAAGCCTCACCTTGTGAGTGAGCTGTCTTCCCCCCATGGGGAGTTGGGGGCGAGGCCACGAAGCCCCCGTGAGCTGTGTGGCTGGGCAGTGGGGAAGGCCATTGGGAGCTGTGCTGTTAGCCACGTCCAGATGGAGAAGGTATGGGGCAGTGTTCCTGGACGCTGCCAGGAATCGCTCCCTGCCACAGTCTCGAGGCTGCGCTGACTGTGCACAGGGACCTGCTGCAGCTGCCAGAGGAGCTCAGACAGCAGCACTGTCCACAGTGACCACCCCTCCTGCCACCTCCGTGACGTGTAACAAGTCGCCCAAGCTTTGGGGAGTTGCTCCGGCCCTGCCCGAGGCCCAGCAGCCGCACCAGCGAGCTCTGGACTCACCACATGGGCACCAGCTCCTGCTTTGCGAGGGCATGATGGACAGGCCATCCCGGGTCTGCCCTCCTCAACAGTGGCCTTTGGTGACTCTTCCCACAGCGCTGGTTTCCTGAGCCCAAGAAGCCCGGTGCTGTGGAGCAGGCGAGCAGGGGCAGGGTGAGTGAGGGTGAAAGTCAGGGTCACACCGCTGTGAGAGCCAGCTCAAGGACTGGCCAGGTGCTAGGGGGCAGTGGTGGCTGCTTCGTGGGTCCCCTGCCTGGGCTGATCCATCGGTGGGTCTGGGCCTCCTCCTCTTCCCTCTCTCCACTCTGCTCAGAGCAGCTCAGCTGCTTCTGTGGCCTTGAAGGGTCACCTGGTCAGGACTGACTCCCACGGGTCTGGCTTCAGCCTCAACATCCCTTCTGACTTCCCACCCTGGGGGTCACCCACGTGTCCCATTGTGACCCATGGCCTCTTGCTCCCCGCCCTGCTCCTCCTGTTGAGTACCTATTCGGTGAATGGCCTCGCCTCCCTCCCCGGTGCCCAAGGCAGAAACCCGGGAGTCATGCTTGTCTCTCCCTTCATCCTCCCCCCATGCTGCTCTGTACCAGGCCTCTCCGTCCTGCCTGGAAGCACCTGGCCAGTTCCTGGCCCTCTGCCCCCTCTGCTGCTCTGGCTGAGGTCCCCTTCTTCTTCCCAGCAGCCTTTATGCTCACCGCCCTCTCCTCTTCCCCGACCCCATTCTCCTCCCTAAGCCAGAGTGATCTTTCCGGAACATAACGTATGAGCCCCCTGTGGACTGCTCCCCACCTGCGCGGCCTCTACAGCTGCATCTCTCCCACGGCGGCCCTCAACTCTGTGGTCCAGGCCGGGGGGTCTGTCTTGGTCCTGCATGTGCCATGCGATCCTGACGGGGCCTTTGCATGTACTCTGCCCTCTGCCAGGGCCCCTCCTCTCTCCTCCCACCCTCTGTATCTGGCCAGTTCCTCCTCGGATCAGTCGTCTGCTGCATAACAAACCCCAATTCATGATGTGAAACAGTCAGCCATCGATCCCTGTGTCTCTCCAGGTCCTGGGGTTGCCTGGGCTCAGCTGGATGGTTCCCTTCTCAGGCCAATGTGGGCAGACAGTGGCTGGGCTGGGGTCGGCTCAAAGGCCTCCTCCAAGCTCCGGCTGTCGATGCTGTCTCTCGGCTGAGCCCCCGAGTGCCTGGGCTTCCTCTCAGCTTGCTTGGGAGGGTCCAAGATCAGTGTCCCCAAAAGAGACAGAGTTGTATGCCTTCTCCGACCTGACTTCAGGAGTCCCATAGCATCACCTCACAGCCGTATTTTATTTGTCAGACTCTTGAGACCAAGGCCAGTCTGTGTGCAAGTGGCAGAGCACAGACCCACCGTGATGGGCGGGAGCCTCAGAATTCGGACTTGTGCGTCTTGAAACCACCAGCTGTGCAGTCACAGCTCAGCAGCGTCTGGTGGACGTGGGGTCTGCAGATTGGCAGAGGGTGAACCTCCGACTGCAGTGTCTGGTGTCACAGTGTCTAGGGACATGCCGGGACACAGGCCAGCATCAGACCCACTGCCCACAGCGACGGCTGTTCTGGCATGTTTCAGATGGACCCTGTCTCCACACTCCAGGCTGCTACTGTCCCCATCTACTGGGACCCCCGGCTGTGATCCATGAACCCTGATTTTTCCTGCTAAAACCCCCTTTCTGTGTTCTCATTCTGCAGTGAGGCTGGAAGGGAATCAGTCGGCCTGCAAGTTGTGAAACTGTCGAGGTACAATGTCTTTATGTGGTGCCTCCCCATCTGATACCTGCCCTCCAGGCGGAGTGTGTGCTCCAGGAGAGAGGCATGGGGAGAGGGGCGTGGCCACTGGGACAGGCTGTCTTCCTCCTGCGCCTCCGCCTCCCATGGAGCATGCTGCTCCCTTCCCTGAGGCCGGGTCTGACACTGCCCTCCTCCTGCAGCCACGGAAAGATCCAGGAATAGCTGGTGCTTCGGTTTTGACCAGCTCCATGGCATCTGGCTATTAAAGAGGGGACCAACTGGCCTGGTTTGCCAGGGCTCAGAGGTTTGGGCGGAGGGGCTCTGGGATGTGGGCCTTTGTCAGTGGCGACACCAGAAAAGTCTCAGGCAGTCTGGGACAAGGTGGCCACCCCACTTTTTTTTTTTTTAAAGATTTTATTTTTTTCCTTTTTCTCCCCAAAGCCCTCCACTACATAGTTGTATATTCTTCGTTGTGGGTCCTTCTAGTTGTGGCATGTGGGACGCTGCCTCAGCGTGGTTTGATGAGCAGTGCCACGTCCACGCCCAGGACTTGAACCAACGAAACACTGGGCCACCTGCAGCGGAGCACAGGAACTTAACCACTCGGCCACAGGGCCAGCCCCAACCCCACTTTTTCTTTTTTCTTTTTCTTTCTTTTTTTTTTTCCTGAGGAAGATTAGCCCTGAGCTAATATCCATCGCCAATCCTCCTTTTTTTGCTGAGGAAGATTGGTCCTGAGCTAAGATCTGTGCCCATTTTCCTCTATTTTTTTTTTATATGTGGGATGCCTGCCACAGCATGGTTTGGTAAGCGATGTGTAGGTCCGTGCCTGGGATCTGAACCTGCAAAACCTGGGCCACCAAAGTAGAGCCTGGGAACTTAACCGCTATGCCACTAGGCCTGCCCTATTTATTTTTCTTTCTTTCTTTCTTCTTTTGCTGAGGAAGATTCATCCTGAGCTAACATTCACTGCCAATCTTCCTCTTTTTTTAATGGGAGCTGTCACCACAGCCACTGACAGATGAGTGGTAAAGGTCTGCACCCAGGAACCGAACCCAGGCCGCTCAAGTGGAGTATGCCGAACTTAACCACTAGGCCACTGGGGCTGGCCCCCACCCTACTTTTTTAAAAAAACTTTTAACTATGGTAAAATACACAGGACCTAAAACTTACCATCTTAACCATTTTTAAGCTCACAGTTCAGTGGCCTTAAATACGTCACATTGCTGTGCAACCATCCCCACCATCCATCTCCAGAATTTCTTCATCTTTCCAAAGTGAAGCTCTGTCCCCATTAAACACTCACCCCAGCCCCTCCCCCCCAGCCCCTGGAACCACCTTTCTACCTCCTGTCTCTGGATTTGATGACTCTAGATCCCTCATGTAAGTGGAATCATAGAGCATTTGTCCTTGTGACTGGCTTATTTCACTTGCATCATGTCCTCAAGGTTCATCCATGGAGTAGCATGTTGCAGAATTTCCTTCCTTTTCCCTAAAAAGGGAAAAGTGCCCTGCTTTAAACGCCATCCCAGGAAATGCTAATTGCAGTCATTACTGCGGATGACGCGTGCCCACTGGCTCCTCTTCCTGGGGACTCCACAATACTGTAGTTGGGCCAGGGCCACCACTCACAAATTTCCCAGGGTTGCTGCACCTGACGGTGCTTTAAGCTCACGTTGGAGCTGGTCCTGTGACAACCAAGTCGGGGAGGTGTTCCTCTCCCCACTTTGCACACAGGAGGCCTGGGCTCTGGGAACCTGGTCACCTGCCCCTGTCCCCCACCAGTGAAGGGGCAAAGGAGCTGCGGGCCCAGGTGGACTGCCTTTCCTTTGGGCCGGCTTTCCTTTGGATAGTCCCTCGTGGGAACTACCCAGGATTGACGCCACTTCTGGCTCCCTCCCGCCCACGCCCACGGTGAATTACAACACCTTAGGCAAGAGGAAGGCAGTGCACCTGAGGTCTCTTTGCTCCGTTGCCCATTTTACAAAGGGTGAAACTGACACTGTGAGACCGAGTGCAGCCTGCCAGGGTCCCTGGTCCTGGGAGGAGACAGACCCTCCTCTGCTTTCACAGCTCCACCAGCCCCACCTCTAGGGCGTCCATCAAACTTCCTGCGCACTCACTTCACGGGTGTTCTTTTTCAGGATGGTGTATCCGCAGCCCAAGGTGCTCACACCCTCGTGAGTAATGTACTGAAATTTGCTGCAGCCCTGGGCACTGTCCTAAAGGCACTGGAGGGCGGTTTCCTTGAAGTCACTGCGGGAGCTTGCTTTGTACTCTTTTCCTCTGGGGTCTTTCCGAGAGCTGAAGTGGAGCCCACAGATATTCTCTGTCCTCTTCTCCTTCTGTGGCTTACATTTCTTGTTTTCTATGCTCTGTGCACCAAAAAGTATGCAAAGATGTGAGGGGAGCTTGGGGAGGGGCCCACCCCTCTGCTGGCAAATCCCGGTGCCCACTCTGAGCCAGCGGGTCCAGCGTTCTGAGCCAGCTGGAGGCATGTGCACAGATTGGAGTCTGGCTTTGCATCTGGTTGGTTCCCTGCGAATGCCTGGGGGCAGCAAGGGGACGGAGGCTGAGTAGGGGGGTCCCAGGTGGGGGTGACAAGCACCAGGGACGAGTGTGTTCACCCTCCCGCCAGCTCACACGTTGCCCCGTGGCTTTCTCACCGTGCAGTAGGAAAGATGTCCTTGTCCTTACCCCTTGGCTGGCCCCCATCATCTGGGAGGCGACCTTCAACACTGACATCCTGAACGAGCAGTTCCGACTCCAGAATGCCACCATCGGAATCACGGTGTTTGCCATTAAAAAGTAAGAAAGCGAGATGACAGAGGATAGAGACCGGGAGGAGGGAGTGACCAGGGACATCAAGGTCTGTCCTTGTGTCCAGGGCAGAGTGAGGCGGCGCCTGCCTTGTCCTCCCGAGGGGTAGATGTGAAAGGCTGTTCACTCAGTGGTCTTACTGTGTCCTCCTGGGCTCAGCGAATGGATGCCACCCGCTCCTTCTCAGGAGGCTGCATGTCACCCAGGATCATAGCTCCAGCCTACTGTCTGTGTCCTGTGCCTCCCCCCCCGCCCCCCCCCCCCGCCACCGTGGCAGACATGTCAGTGACCCCAGCACATGCCCCTGATGAGCCTGGGAGCAGCCACGGACCCTCTGTCAAGGCTGCAGGGGGTCCCTCCACCAACCAGAGAAGCAGGTAGGAGGGAGGAAGCCTGTGGCCTCCTTGGACAAGTAAAAAGGTGGTACCCACAGATCTGGGCTCCTCCGGGTGCTCAGATACAGGATGGGGGGCAGCGAGGGGGACAGCCAGGTCAGGCTCAGCACTCGGTCCCAGACCCCTGAGAAGGAGCTGACCAGTGAGGCCCTGGGACACCAGGGTTGGGTGACTTCATGGCGAATGAACTGCAGGCAAGTGACTTGACTTCTCTGAGCCTCTGGAAAGTGGAGCTGACGACAGCACCTGCGCAAGGGATGGGGATTGGAGCAGCCTTCCCTCATAGAGCTCACCTGAGACCCCCTTTCCTATTCAGACCTGAGAGAGCTGGTGTGCAGGGCCTAAGAGGGGCACAGGGTTGCCTCTGAATTCTTGCTCCAGTCCCAGGACAAGGGTCTGTG
This sequence comes from Equus asinus, assembly GCF_041296235.1. Classification (NCBI taxonomy): domain Eukaryota; kingdom Metazoa; phylum Chordata; class Mammalia; order Perissodactyla; family Equidae; genus Equus; species Equus asinus. The sequence continues at coordinate 13,652,594 of NC_091799.1, forward strand.
GGATCACCAACCAGAAACCTCAGTGCCCAGCATTGGAGTTTGTCGAGGGGGAGGGGACCTGCAGGGGGTTGTCAGTCTCTCCTATGTAAGATGGGGTGCTGATGGACCCCCATCTCAGGGAGCAGAGGATTAGGGGGGCACAGCCCATGGACTCGCTTAGGGTGGGCCAGGAGAGCGGCTGCTGCTTGAAGCAGCCGAGGACCTGCCTTCCGGAAGAGGGCACACCCACTGCTGGCCGCCAAGCTTTGGGGTCCCTCCGCCGGGCTCGGCAGTGACCCTGTCCCAGCCCCCTGCTCTCGGCCTCCCCGCAGATATGTGGTCTTCCTGAAGCTGTTCCTGGAGACGGCAGAGCAGCACTTTATGGTGGGTCACAGGGTCAACTACTACGTCTTCACTGACCGGCCAGCCGATGTGCCGCACGTGCCCCTCGGGGAGGGCCGGCAGATGGTGGTCCTCGAGGTGCCGGCCTCCGCGCGCTGGCAGGACGTGTCCATGAGCCGCATGGAGATGATCAGCAGCTTCTGCGAGCAGCGCTTCCTCCGCGAGGTGGACTTCCTCGTGTGCGCGGACGTGGACATGAAGTTCCGTGACCACGTGGGCGTAGAGATCCTGTCCCAGCTCTTCGGCACCCTCCATCCCGGTTACTATCGGGCCAGTCGCGAGGCTTTTCCATACGAGCGCCGGCCGCAGTCACAGGCGCACATCCCCCGGGACCAGGGCGACTTTTACTACATGGGGGCCTTTTTTGGGGGGTCAGTGTCTGAGGTTTACCGGCTTACCAAGGCCTGTCACCAGGCGATAGTGGCCGACCGGGCCAATGGCATCGAGGCCGTGTGGCACGACGAGAGCCACCTAAACAGGTACCTCCTGGACCACAAGCCCACCAAGGTGCTGTCCCCGGAGTACATGTGGGACGAGAAGCTGCTGGGCTGGCCCGCCATCATGAGGAAGCTGAGATACGTGGCTGTGCCCAAGAATCACCGGGAGATCCGGAACCGATGACGGGCTGCCAGGAGGACTGCGCAAGGGCGTGGGCGGCCGCCCAGTGTCGCTCCTGGGGGCGCTGCCCTGATGGGGACCTTTATAACAGGCTGGGTAACCCCACTTCCTTTTTCTGTCCTTGTTACGGCCTCTTAATTAATACCAGCCCTAACATGGGTTCCCTTCCATTGAAACCAGCGTCTATGGGGCTAAAACCCAAAGCACACATTCCCTGTTCTCTGCTGCTTTACTTACACTCATCAAATATGTAAATATTTGTTTCTGTAGTCTCTGACTCCCTGAGCTTTACAATCACAAAGAAGTTAGAAATTGTTTAAAGCTCAGATGGCCTCCCGCTGGGCTCCCAGTAAACTTGTGACTAATCACAGGTCCTTGAGGTCTATTACAGGGAGCCTAATGTCCAGAGAATATCAGGAAACTAAAGCAGCCCAGGCCTCAACTCCTCGGCTTCCTGACGCCAGACTCTACCCTCCACCACGGAGATGAACAGTCAAGGACACCCACCTGCAAAATTCCCTTCTCTTCCCCCCTTGCAAACAGCAAAACCTTAAAACCCTTTAGTCGTTTCTGAACGAGGGAGCTAGCAGTTCTTAAGGCACTAGCCATTGCTCTGTTCCCTCCACCTGGCAAAAACAATAAAGCCTTTCCTTTCCACTCAACACTCTGCTTATTATTTAGATTGGCATCAGGTTCAGAGACTGAACTTTCAGTAACATTCTGTTGAGGGAAGTTGTTGAGGCCTAGCACTTACACACACACCCCCCATTTGGGCCAGCCCAGCACCACACCCCTGCCACACACACACACACACAATTAGACCTGACGCCAGACCTCAGGCACACAAGTTCCTGGCACGTGGCAGGCCCACCTTCAGCTGCCCAGTGGGTGCTCTGAAGGTCCTTCAGCTCCCAGGAGGCAGGTGGTCTCAGCGCCTCCTGAGAAACAGGAACCGGAGATGCAGCCTCCTCCAGAGCCAGAAGGAGGGTGCAGCGCCACAGTCACCCAGCTCCAGCTTTAGGCCAAATCTCTGCCTTTTCTGGAGTCTGGACAAAGATGAAAGGTCCCTTGGGCAGCAGGTGGCAGATGAAGGTGATGCTGTTTCAGGACCCTCTTGGCTGGTGCCAGGCCCTCGTCCAGCCCAGGGCACAGCCCGCTGTCCGCCGCCCCCCGCCGACTTGGAGCTCAGCAACCACCTTCACCCGTCACCTCAGGCAACTCTCGGTTCACTCAGGAGCCGCCAGTTCTCTTACTGAGAACGAAATATTTCTAGATGATGATAGGAAGTGGCTAATTGTGGTGAAAACCTGTCTCTTACATCCAAACGATTTCCATGTCCCTCCGAGAGGCCCTCCCATGGTCTAAAGGCTGCATCTTCTTGCCCCTGCTTTCCCCTGTCACATGCGAAGACAGAGGGAAGTCAGATGTGACACCATCACTGCTCTGCTGCGGTTGGTCAAGATCCATAATTGCTGGGTCCTTTGCAGCTGTTGGATGTTTATCTGTGTCAATCCTGAGCAGCCGTTTTTACATAAGAACAATTCGGGAAAAGGGTTTTCTCCCTGGAGAAATGAACACAACCCGGTCAGGCTGGGAGAGGCCCCGCCATGAGCCCTGAAAGCCCAACAGGCCCTGGGCTGGGTTCTTCCCTGGTCCACGCTCCACCTCGTGGCCATGAGGCTTCAGGGGCGCGGGTGCCGCCTCGCAGGCCCTTCAGTCTCCTGACGCTGGGGCTTGCCTGGGACCGCTGAGCGCAGCCCCGAGAACACAGTGCCCTCTGGGTCCCAGGGTGGTTTTTGTCTGGATGTGTGTCCTGTTGGGATTCTCAGTGCTCACTGCCGGATTTGCACCCGTGCACTCTCCCTGGAACCATCTGCCTTCACTACATCGCAGCAAGCATTTATTGAGTGCCTGCTGTGTGCTCAGGAGCATGAGGGAGTGAAGAACTGTGCAGGGTCTGGCTCCAGGCCCTCCTGGGACGCAGCCGTGGCTCCTTCCTTCTGAGTAACTTCTCCGTTATTGTGGCCAAGTATACATAACGGGCACCATTTAGGTCCTGTCTAAGTGGACGGTTCAGGGGCATTAAGTACATTCACTGTTGTGCAACCGTCTCCTCCATGTCTCCAGAACTTTCTCATCTTCCCAAACTGAAGTTCCTCCCACTGAGCACTCGCTCCCTCAGGCGGAGCCTCGCCCTCGCTGTTCTGCTTCCTGTTTCTGTGCATCTGACTGCTCTGGGTCCCTCAGGTAAGTGGGGTCATCCAGTACTTGTCCTTTAGGGACTGGCTTCTTTCCTGTCGCACCATGTTCTCAAGGTCCGTCCACAGTGAGCCTGGAGCCTGAGCCCCTTTCTGCACCCAGGGAGTTGCTCCATCCCACTCTTGGGTCTCCTGTCTGCCCTGCGCCTCCTCCTCCTCATCTGCCCCCATCAGCCTGAAGGGCCCCAGGCTCCAGTCCCACCTGCCCCCTCTGGACACACAAACCTGAGGGCTACGGGCCCCACCCGTCCATGTCAGCTCCCTGCTCTCCACCCTCACCCCACCCGGCCGCCCGCTTCTCCCACAGCTGTCCCCATCTCAGCAGAGGGAAACGCCAAGCCCAGAGCCCTGGGGTCATCTCTGATTTCTCACTTGCTGCTGCCTCCAAACCGTCCACAAGTCCCGCCGGCTGTCTCTCCCTCCAGCCATTGTGGTCACCGACCACTTCTACCGGCTGGTCCCGGACACAGCCCAGTTGGCCTGGACCTCAGGGCCAGCCTCCTGCCTGGTCGTTCTGCTTCTGCCCTGGTCCCTCCAGTCCCTAGTCCCCTCAGAAGCCAGACAATTCCCGAAAATGGTCCACAGAGTTCCTCCTCTGCCGGGCCCTGTGGGGCTCCCCCCGCCCCAGAGTCAGTGTGCTTCCAGTGGCCTCCCCGAGCCAGCCGCCACCTCCGCGCCGTCCTCACTCATACTCCAAGTCAGACCCAGGCTGTAGGAGACCTCAGACTTACACTTTGGGGGTCTTCAAGGCAAAGAGTAAACACTGAAGAACAACGGGAATATTTAGAACAAGAAAGGAAGTCGCTGGCCCTGCCTCCCACCAGGAGCCTCCCAGCTGTGCTGGGCGCCTTGCTTTCCTCCAAACCCCAGGCCTTCAGGTGACCTCCACAGGGGCCCCCCAGAGGTTCACACTGCTTCCTCCCCTCTTCCTCAGAGGACCCTTCCCTGGCCACCTGACCTCCAGGAGCAACTGCAGCCTCCCTGGGCCACTCCATCCTCCCGCCAGCCCCTGACCCCCCTCTCTTTTCCATCTCTAACTTTCTCATTTGGAGAATGTTGTGTAAATGGAATCATTCATTCTGTGACCTTCTGAGATTTGTGTGTAGGGAGAGTTCGTCCTTTTTTGTTGCTGAGTAGTATTCCATGGTCTGGAGGGACCACAGTGCATTTAACCATTCACCTATTGAAGGACGTTTGGGTTCTTTGCAGTTTGGGGCTGTTTGAAATAAAGCTACTATGATCATTCTTGTGTGGGTTTCTGTGTGGACATAAATTTTCAACTCTTGGGAAAATACCAAGGAACTCAATAGTTGGATCTTATGTTAAGATATGTTTAATTTCATAAGAAACCACCAAACTGCCTCCCGAAGTGGCTGCGCCGTTTTGCATTCCCACCAGCCGTGACTTTCCTGATGCTCCACGTCCTTGCCAGCATTTCATGGTGTCAGCATTCGGGCTTTTAGCCGTTCTAATAGGTGTGTAGTGGTACCTCATTGTTGTTTCAATTTGCAAAGCCCTGGTGGCATATGATGGGCAGTTTCTTTCCATGTACTTATTTGCTGTCTGTGTATCTTCTCCGGTGAGGTGTCTGTCCAGATCTTTGGCCCATTTTTTTAATTGGGTGGTTTGTTTTCTTGTTGAGTTTCGAGTTCTTTGTATATTCGAATACCAGTTCTTTACCAGATATGTGTTTTAAAAATATTTTGTCCCAGTTTGTGGCTTGTCTTAAAATCAAGAGTGACATCCACAAAAATGTCCACTAACTGTGGTGCCGGGCGGTTTCTAGCTGAAAGCTGTGTTGAAGAAGCCTGCTGAAGGCTCGGAGACCCCTTCTCCATTCCGTGGCTCCACGCGTGAAGGCGCACAGCCACAGAAGCACGGGCGGTCCGGCTCAGGGCTGCCTCTGGGGTCCTGGACCAAGCCCGGAGCAGGAGGCAGCAGCGACCTCCCTCCCCCCACCCACTTGTGAAAGCTCCAGAAACAGCTCGGCCCTGAACCCAGAACTCCCTGGTCCACGTGGGAAGAATCGAGCTCCCAGGGCTGTGGGGAGGACGTGGCAGGCACTCATATTTGAGAGAAGCGGGAAGGCCTGGATTGTATCAGTCATGTCCTCGGGAGAGTCCGAGGTGCAGGGCCCCCCGTGTCTCCGTGTTTGACTTTCCGTGCTGATTCCACTCACCGTGACAGCAGGTGCTGGGCCGCCTGCTCCACCTGCATCCATCTCACTTAACTTCACGGAAGCCCCGCCCTGGAAGGAGCACTGTCCCCACGTCTGTCTGGGAACTGGAGGTGCAGGAAGTGTCACCAATGCCCCCCAACTCATAGGTACAGTTGGCATGGACTCAGGGTCAGGAAAAGTGTTCCTGGAAGCTTCTACCTGCTGAACCTGGCCAGGTTTTCACCCCCGTCCTGGCCGGCACTGTCTCTCCAGGGCTTTGGGAAATGCATGGAGGCACTTTGGGCTGACCCAGTGCCTGGGGTGTTGGGGAGACCACTGTCATGTAAGGGGGGGCGGGACATGCCACAGACTGAAGCATTGTCCCCACCCTCCACCCCATGCCCAGGGCACCCAGGTGAGAACCACTGGGAGGATTGGAGAAGGACCTTCTAGCTCTGGTCTCACGTGGTTGCTGAGATGAAGAAGGTGCTCCTCCCAACACAACGGCTGGTCCCTGAGGCACGAGCGCTCTGCACCTGGAGCAAATTAAGGAAAACACTGAAACGCTTAGAGCTCCGGAGTGGTCTGGGCCTTTCACCTTCTCTGAGAAAGGATCCCTGTGGCCTTGCAGCTGCGTTGAAGGTCATAGGGTTGTGGTCCCCAGGTAAGCCTTGAGGGAGACCCTTGTCACCATCAGCCCCGGGCAGCTTCCCTAAGCCCCTCTGACCCCCTGTGCTCCTCAGCATCTCTCAGACCTGGCCCCACACCTTTGTCCAAGCTCTGCTGGGACCCGCTTCCAGGCCCCTGTGCTGCTCAGCCCCATGCCCTGGGCTGTACCTCACAACCCCTGTCCAGCCTCCTCCTCCAACGGAGCCCCCGCCCCGCCTGAGTCCTGCCCACTTGTGACCAAATCATGAACCAGGTCCTGCCGGTCAATCACAGCCACTGCCCAGCTGTCCTTCCCCTTGATGGCGGTCACCTGCAGCAGGAGCTCCGCAGGTACCACTGGAGGGGCTGATGGGCACCTGGAAGGCTCTGGGGACGGAGATCCCAGGGCCAAGAGGGTCAGCGCTGCCCGCATCGCCCCCTGTCCTCCCTCCAGCCCTGCGTTGCCTGTCAGGCTGGGGTGCCGTCTCTCATCTCTCCCCTTTTGTCATTAGTCACAAACGCTGCTGGTTTTCTCCTGGTAAAGTGGATGTGCTTTAAATAAAGTGAGAAATGGAGAAAGATATCAAGAAGACATTAATAACCACAGCTAATCCCTGCCCCCACCTAACATTCTGGAAAATTTTCTCCCAGGGTTTTGAGCCCCTGCTGTGTATGTGCTTTCACATCTTGTTTTCGTCATTAACCTTGTTTCCTAAGCATTTTCTGAAGTCAGCACCAATTTTTCCCCAGCCTTGTCGAGGCTTGATTGAAAAGGGAAAACTGTGTATACGCAAGGTGTACAATGTGAGGTTTTGATATGTGAACATACTGTGAAATGATTACCACAATCAAGCTAGTTAACATACCCCTATCCATCACCTTACATAGTGATCCTTTTGTGTGTGTGTGTGTGTGAGAGAGAGAACACTGAAGACCTACTTTCTTAGCACATTTCAAGTATATAATATGGTATTATTGCGTTCACCATGCAGTACATAAGGTCTCTAGAACTGACTCATGTTATATCTGAAAGTTTATACCCTTCGACCAATATCTGCCCATTTCCCGCACCCCGTAGCCTGGGTAACCCCCGTTCTACTCTGTTCCCTTGAGTCTGACGTTTTTAGAGTTCACATGTAAGTGAGATCAGACAGTATTTGTCTTTCTGTCTGACCTATTTCACTTTGCATAATGTCCTGCAGGTCATCCATGTTGTTGCAAATGGCAGAGTTTCCTTCTTTTTTGTGGCTGAATAATATCATACACTATATAAATATATGTTGCATTTTCTTTATTCACTCATCTGGCAGTGGACATTTAGGTTGTTTCCATGTCTTGGCTATTGTGAGTAATGCTGCAGTGAACATGGGAGTGCGGCTGTCTCTTCAAGAGAGTGATTTCCTGTCCTTTGGATGTGCGTCCAGAAGTGGGATTGCTGGACGATTTGGTGGTTCTGTTTTTGATATTTTGAGGAAGATCCATACTGTTTTTAGTGGCGGCACCAGTTTACATTCCCGCTAACAGTACACAGGCGTTCCGTTTCTCCACGTCCTTGCCAACACTTGTTATCTCTTGTCTTTTTGATAACCGACATCCTAACAGGTGTGAGGTGATATCTCATTGTGGTTTTGATTTGCGTTTTCCTGATGCTGAGCGATCTTGCTGTGATGATCTTTTCGTGTACCTGTTGGCCATTTGTTTGTCTTCTTTGGAAAAATATCTACTCAAGTCAACTACCCATTTCTTAATCAAGTTATTTGTTTTTTTGCTATTGAGTTGTAAGCATTCTTTATATATTTTGGATAGTAACCCCTTATTGGGTATATAGTTTGCAAATATTTTCTCCCTTCTGCTGGTTGTATTTTATTTTTCATTGGTTCCTTGGCTGTACAGAAACTTTGATGTGGTCTCATTTGCATATTTTTGCTTTTGTTGCCTGTGCTTTGGGTGTCAATTCCAAGAAACCATTGTCTAGATCAATCTCGAGGAGCTTTCCCACTATGTTTTCTTCTAGGAGGTCCATGGATTTGGGTCTTATGTTTAAGCAAGTTTTCAATCCATTTTGAGTTAATTTTTGTGTATAGTAAGGGTCTGGTTTTGTTCTTCCATATGTGAGGGTCCAGTTTTCCTAATATCACTTATTGAAGAGACCGTCATTTCCCCATTGTGTATATTCCTGGTACACTTGACGAAGGTGAGTTGACCATACGTGCGAAGGTTTATTTCTAGGCCCTCTGTTCTGTTCCACTGATCTATGTGGCAAGTTTTATAGCAGTACCACACTGTTGGAAACAGTTTGAAATCAGGACGTATGATGCCTCTAGCTTTGTTGTTCTTTCTCAAGATTGCTTTCGTTATTTGCGGTCTTTTGTGGTTCCATGCAAATTAAGATTACTTTTTCTATTTTTGTGAAAAATGCTATTGGAATGTGACAGGGATTGCACTGAATCTGTAGATTGCTTTGGGTATTATGAATATTTTAACAATATTAATTCCTCCAATCTATGAACACGTGATATCTTTCCATTTATTTGTAACTTCTTCCATTTCTTTCATCAATGTTTTATAGTTTCCAGTGTACAGATCTTTCACCTCCTAGGAAAATTTATTCCTAAACATTTCATTCTTTTTGGTGCTATTGTAAATGGGATTATTTTCTTAATTTCTTTTTTGGGTAATTTGTTGTTAGTGTATACAAATATAACTGATTTTTCTATGTTGTCTAGGTATCCTGCAACTTGACTGAATTTACTTGTTGGTTCTAACAGTTTTTTGGTGGAGTCTGTAGGATTTTCTATACATAAGGTCATGTCATCTGCAGATAGAGACAGTTTTACTTCTTCCTTACCAATTTGGATGTATTTTATTTCCTTTTTGTCTAATTCTCTGGCTGGAACTTCCAGTACCACGTTGAATAAAAGTGGAGGGAGTGAGCATCCTTGTCTTGTTCCCGATCCTAGATGAAACGATTTCAGATTTTCACCATTGAGTATGATGTTAGGTGTGGGCTTGTCAGATATGTCCTTCGTTATGCTGAGGTACATTCTTTCTACGCCCAATTCGTTGAGAGTTTTTATCATGAAAGTACATTGAATTTTGTCAAGTGCTTTTGCTGCATCTATGGAGACGATCTTGCAATTTTTTTTTTTTTTGAGGAAGATTAGCCCTGACCTAACATCAGTGCCCATCTTCCTCTACTTTATATGTGGGACACTTGCCACAGCATGGCCTGATAAGTGGCATGTAGGTCTGCACCCAGGATCTGAACCAGTGAACCCCAGGCCACCGAAGCAGAGCGTGCGAACTTAACCACTGCGCCACCGGACCGGCCCTGGTCTTGCAGTTTTTCCCCTTCAGTCTGTTAATGTAGTGTGTCACATTTATTGATACATGTATATTGATCCATCCTTATTCCCCGGGGATAAGTCACGCTTGATCAGGGTGTATGATCCTCTAGTGTGCCGTTGAATTCAGTTTGCTAGTATTTTGTTGAGGATTTTCGCATCTCTGTTCGCCAGGGATGGTGACCTGTAATTTTCTGTTCTTGTAGTCGTCTTGTCTGACTGTCTTATCTGGATAATGCCTCATCAAGTGAGTTTGGAAGTGTTCCCTCCTCTTCAATTTTTTGGAAGAGTTTAAGACAGATTGGTATTCATTCTTCTGAATGCTTGGTAGAATCTCACAGAGAAGTCGTCTGGTCCTGGGCTTCTCTTGCTTGGGAGATTCTTGATTATCGATTCAGTCTCTTGACTTGTTATTGGTCTGTTCAGATGTTCTGTGTCTTCATGATTCAATCTTCACAGGTCGTATGTTTCTAGAAATATCCAAATTGCATATAATTGTTCGTAGCATCTCTTATGATCCTTTGTATTTCTGTGGTATCACTTGTAATATCTCCTGTTTCATTTACAATTTTATTTGTGTTCGCCTTTTTTTTTCATAGTCTAGCTAAAAGCTGGTCTATTTTGTGTATCTTTTCAATAAACCAACTATTATCTTCATCGATCTTTTTTATTGTTTTTCTAGTCTCTATTTCATTTATTTGCTCTGATCCCTCTTATTTCCTTTTCTGCCAACTTTGGGCTTTGTTCTTTTTCTAATTCCTCGACGTGTAAAGTGGGGCTATTTATTTGAGATCTTTCTTTTTTCTTTTTTTTTTAATTGAGTTAATGATAGGTTACAATCTTGTGAAATTTCAGTTGTACATTAATGTTTGTCAGTCATGTTGTAGGTGCACCACTTCACCCTTTGTGCCCACCGCCCACCCCACCTTTCCCCTGGTAGCCACTAAACTGTTCTTAGTCCATAATTTTAAATTCCTCATATGAGTGGAGTCATACACAGATTATCCTTCTCTAACTGGCTTATTTCACTTAACATAATTCCCTCAAGGTCCATCCAGGTTGTTGCAAATGGAATGATTTTGTTCTGTTTTGCAGCTGAGTAGTATTCCATTGTGTATATATATACCACATCTTCATCCAATCCTCACTTGATGGGCACTTAGGTTGCTTCCGTGTCTTTGCTATTGTAAATAATGCTGCAATGAACATTGGGGTGCAAAGGACTTTTGGGATTGCTGACTTCAAGCTCTTTGGATAAATACCCAGTAGTGGGATGGCTGGATCGTATGCTGGTTCTATTTTCAATTTTTTGAGGAATCTCCATACTGTTTTCCATAGTGGCTGCACCAGTTTGCATTCCCGCCAGCAGTGTATGAGGGTTCCTTTTTCTCCACAACCTCTCCAACATTTGTTACTATTAGTTTTAGATATTTTTGTCATTCTAATGGGTGTAAGGTGATATCTTAGTGTAGTTTTGATTTGCATTTCCCTGATGATCAGCGATGATGAGCATCTTTTCGTGTGCCTATTGGCCATCCATATATCTTCTTTGGAGAAATGTCTGTTCATGTCTCCAGCCCATTTTTTGATCAGGTTGTTTGATTTTTTGTTGTTGAGTTGTGAGAGTTCTTTCTATATTATGGATATTAAGCCTTTGTCAGATATATGACTTGCAAATATTTTTTCCCAGTTAGTGGGTTGTTTTTTTGTTTGAATCCTGTTTTCATTTGCCTTGAAGAAGCTCTTTAGTCTGATGAAGTCCCATTTGTTTATTCTTTCTATTGTTTCCCTTCTCTGAGGAGGCATGGTGTCCGAAAAGATCCTTTTAATACTGATGTCAAAGAGTGTACTGCCTACATTTTCTTCCAGAAGCCTTATGGTTTCAGGTCTCACCTTTAGGTCTTTGATCTATTTTGAGTTTATTTTGGTGAATGGTGAAAAAGAATGGTCAATTTTCATTCTTTTATATGTGGCTTTCCAGTTTTCCCAGCACCATTTGTTGAAAAGACTTTCTTTTCCCCATTGTAGGCCCTCAGCTCCTTTGTCAAAGATAAGCTGTCCATAGATGTGTGGTTTTATTTCTGGGCTTTCAATTTGGTTCCATTGATCTGTGCACCTGTTTTTGTACCAGTACCATGCTGTTTTGATGACTGTAGCTTTGTAGTATGTTTTGAAGTCAGGGATTGTGATGCCTCCTGTTTTGTTCTTTTTTCTCAGGATTGCTTTAGCAATTCGGGGTCTTTTGTTGCCCCATATGAATTTTAGGATTCTTTGTTCTAATTCTGTGAAGAATGTCATTGGGATTCTGATTGGGATGGCGTTGACTCTGTAGGTTGCTTTAGGTAGAACGGACATTTGAACTATGTTTATTCTTCCAATCCATGTACATGCAATGTCTTTCCATCTCCTTATCTCGTCATCCAATTCTCTCAGAAAGGCCTTGTAATTTTCATTATATAGGTCCTGCACTTCCTTAGTTAAATTTACCCTGAGGTATTTTATTCTTTTTGTTGCGATTGTGAATGGTATTGTGTTCTTGAGTTCTTTTTCTGTTAGTTCGTTATTGGAGTATAGAAATACTACTGATTTATGCAAATTGATTTTGTACCCTGCAACTTTGCTGTAGTTGTTGATTACTTCTAAGAGTTTTCCAATGGATTCTTTGGGGTTTTCTATATATAAGATCATGTTGTCTGCAAACAGTGAGAGTTTCACTTCTTCCCTCCCTATTTGGATTCCTTTTATTCCTTTTTCTTGCCTGATTGCTCTGGCCAGGACCTCCAGTACTATGTTAATAAAGACCAGTGCTAGAGGGCATCCTTGTCTCATTCCTGTTTTCAGGGGGATGGCGTTCAGTTTTTGCCCATTGAGTATGATGTTGGCTATGGGTTTATCGTATATGGCCTTTATTATGTTGAGGTAGTTTCCTTCTATGCCCATTTTGTTCAGAGTTTTTATCATAAATGGCTGTTGGATCTTGTCAAATGCCTGCTCTGCATCTATTGAGATGATCCTGTGGTTTTTATTCCTCAGTTTGTTGATGTAGTGTATCACGTTGATTGATTTGCGGATGTTGAACCATCCCTGTGTCCCTGGTATGAATCCCAACTGATCATGATGTATGATCCTTTTGATGAATTGCTGAATTCTGGTTGCCAAAATTTTGTTTAGAATTTTTGCATCTATGTTCATCAGTGATATTGGCCTGTAGTTCTCTTTTTTCGTGGTGTCCTTGTCAGGCTTTGGTATCAGCGTGATGTTGGCCTCATAGAATGGTTAGGAAGTGTTCCATCTTCCCTAATTTTTTGGAATAGCTTGAAAAGGATAGGTATTAAGTCCTCTCTGAAAGTTTGGTAGAATTCCCCAGGAAAGCCATCTGTTCCTGGGGTTTTATTCTTTGGGATGTTTTTGATTGCTGTTTCAATCTCTTTCCTTGTGATTGGTCTGTTCAAATTGTCTGCCTCTTCTTGAGTGAGCTTTGGGAGATTGTAGGAGTCCAAGAATTTATCCATTTCCTCTAGGTTATCCATTCTGTTGGCATAGAGTTTTTCATAGTATTCTCTTATAATCCGTTGTATTTCTGCAGAGTCTGTTGTTATTTCTCCTCTTTCATTTCTGATTTTGTTTATTTGAGCTTTCTCCGTTTTTTTCTTTGTAAGTCTGGCTACGGGTTTGTCAATTTTATTTATCTTCTCAAAAAGCCAGCTCTTTGTTTCATTGATCCTTTCTACTGCCTTTTTCATTTCAATAGTATTTATTTCTGCTCTGATTTTTATTATTTCTCTCCTTCTGCTGACTTTGGGCTTTATTTGTTCTTTTTTCTCTAGTTCAGTTAGGTGTAGTTTAAGATTGCTTATTTGGGATTTTTCTTGTTTGTTAAGATGTGCCTGTATTGCGATGAATTTTCCTCTTAATACAGCTTTTGCTGTATCCCATATGAGTTGGTATGGCGTATTATCATTTTCATTTGCCTCCAGGTATTTTTTTATTTCTTCTTTAATTTCTTCAATGATTCATTTCTTGTTCAGTAGTGTGTTGTTTAGTCTCCACATCTTTGTGCCTTTCTCAGCTTTTTTCTTGTAATTAATTTCTAGCCTTATAGCACTATGATCGGAGAAGATACTTGTTATTATTTTAATTTTTTAAAATTTGTAGAGGCTTGCCTTGTTTCCCAACATATGGTCTATCCTAGAGAATGTTCCATGTGCACTTGAGAAGAATGTGTATTCAGCTCTTTCAGGGTGAAGTGATCTATATATGTCTATTAAGTCCAATTGTTTTAGTTTTTCATTTAGCTCCACTATTTCCTTGTTGATTTTCTGTCTGGATGATCTGTCAATTGATGTGAGTGGGGTTTTGAGGTCCCCTACTATTATTGTGTTGTTTTCAACATCTTCCTTTAGGTCTGTTAATGGTTGCTTTATGAATCTTGGTGCTCCTGTGTTTGGTGCATAGATATTTATAAGCGTTATTTCTTCATGATGAAGTGTCCCTTTGATCATTATATATTGTCCCTCTGTGTCTCTCTTTACCTGTCTTATTTTGAAATCCACTTGGTCTGATATAAGAATTGCAACACCTGCCCTTTTTTCCTTGCTATTTGCTTGAAGTATTGTCCTCCACCCCTTCACCCTGAGTCTGTGTTTGTCCTTGGGGCTGAGGTGTGTTTCCTAGAGGCAACAAATTGTTGGATCTTGTTCTTTAATCCATGTTGCCACTCTGTGTCTTTTTATTGGAGAGTTCAATCCGTTTACATTGAGAATGATTATTGATGCCTGTGGACTTAATGCTGTCAATCTGTTGCTCATTATCTTGTTTTCCTGTGTTTCTTTTCCTGTGTGCTTTAGACTACCCATTTAATACTGCAATTTCTTATGCTGAGTTTCTTAGATTGTTCCTTATTTATGATGTTACTCTGTTCTGTATTTTATTTTAGTGTCTACCTTGAAGTTTGTATTTAGAATCTTGTGTATAATATAGTCTACTCGCTGGTGGTCTCTTACTTACTTGACCAATACTGATTTAGACCCTTTGCTCTTCCCCTCCTAAATAATTATTTTCATTTCTTATTCCAACTCGTGCTATGAATTTGTAGTTAGAGTGCTAAGCTCGTCCTTGTTTTGGTAGTTTCCTTATTTTTACCCTAATGCTATAGTTGAATATTTGCTATCCTGTTCTGGTTCTATCCATCGGTCTCCCTAGTCTGTGGATTGTGACCCCTTTCTCCCTTTTTTCTTTTTTCAGGTATGAGAGCCTTCTTGAGGGTTTCTTGTAGTGGAGGGCTTTTAGTTACAAATTCCCTTAACTTTTGTTTGTCTGGAAAAGATTTAATTTCTCCCTCATATCTGAAGGAAATTCTTGCTGGATAGAGTATTCTTGGCTGAAGATTTTTATCTTTTAAAGCTTTGAATATGTCACTCCATTCTCTCCTAGCTTGTGAGGTTTCTGTAGACAAATCCACTGACAGTCTGATGGGGCTCCTTTATAGGTTATTCTCTTCTTTTTTCTTACTTCCCTGAGTATTCTTTCCTTATCTTTCCTTCTTGCCAATTTTACTACTATGTGCCTTGCAGTAGGTCTTTTTACATTGACAAATCTAGGAGATCTGAAAGCTTCCTCTACACGCATTTCTCCGTCAATCCCTAGATTTGGGAAATTCTCTTCAATAATATCGTTAAGCACACTTTCTGCTCCATTTTCCTTTTCCACGTTTTCAGGAATTCCTATGATCCTCATGTTCTTACTCCTCATTGAATCCACTATCTCTCGGAGATTTTCCTCATTTTTTTAAATTCTTAGTTCTCTTTCTTCCTCTGTCTGGAGCCATTCAGCCTGTTTATCTTCAATTATGTTAATTTGCTCTTCTATGGTGTCTACACGGGCATTCAGGGAATCTGTATTCTGTTTTATCTGGTCCATTGTGTTTTTCATCTCTAGTAATTCTGTTTGATTCTTCTTTATGATGTCAATCTCTTTTGTGAAGTAACTCCAGAACTCGGCTTGTTTCTCTATCTTTCTCTCTGCCTCATTGAGTTTTTTGATTATAGCTGCTCTGAACTCATTATCACTTAGTTTATCTAATTCCAAGTCCTCAGGACTTAATTCTATGTTTTTATTGTTTTCCTTCTGGTCTGGGGCTTTTATAAATTGCTGGATGGTAGAGGAGCGGTTTTTTCGCATGGTGGTAGAATTCGGTTGCAGTTACAGCCTGTCGCCACTAGATGGGGGTCAAGAGCCGCGTGTTCTGAGCTCTCCGCCTTGGGGCAAGATGGCTGCGCCCACTGGCTTTGCCTGGAGGGAGGGGCTGCTATTCTGGTGCGCCAATCTGGATTCAGATCTGTTCTGTTCTCTGGTCTCCTGAGGCCCTGGGTTTATGGGGTCCCCGAGGATGGAAGCTTTCCCCCCATCAGTGGGTTTCCACTGAACCAGGGGCAGGAGTCCTGGATGATCCCCGGTCACACAGCCCCTCCCTCGCTCCTTCCCTAGTGGCGCAGCGATCGCAGACTCTAGGGGAGGGAGCGACATTCTCTCCTACCGTTCCAGCGCCTCCGAGGCTGTAAGTAGGGTTTATGATCTCCGCCTTCTTGGTATTGTAGGTCTCTAATGTGTTGGCATTAGATTTATTCTCTGAAATTCAGTTTTTCCAATCCTTTGTTGTATTTTGGAGGGGAGAGAATCCTGGGTCAGCTCACCCCGCCATTTTGCTCTGCCCCTTCTATATCTTTCTTTTTTCTTAACGTAGGTATTTATCACTATCATTTCCCTGTTAGAACTTCTTTTGCTGCATCCTATAAGTTTTAGTATGCTGCATTTCCATTTTTGTTTTTCTCAAGATATTTTATATTTGCCTTTTGAATTCTTCTTTGACCCATTGGTTGTTCAGGAGTGTATTATTTTTTTTTTCATGTTTGAGAATTTTCCTTTTATTGATTTCTAGTTTAATCCCATTTTGGTCATATCAAAGATGTTTGATATGATTTCAGTCTTCTTAAATTTGTTAAGACTTGTTTTGTTATTTCTCATCTGTCTTGGAGAATGCCCGTATGCACTTGCAAAGACTGTGTCTTCTGCTGCTGTTGGACAGAATGTACTCTGTATATCTGTTGGGTCAATTTGGTCTAAAGTGTAGCTCAAGTCTAAAGTTTCCTCATTGGTTTTCTGTATGATCTATCCATTGTTGAATGTGGGGTACTGAAGGCTCCCACCGTTATTGCATTGATGTCTATTTTTCCATTCAGATCTGTTAATATCTGCTTTATATATTTAGGTGCTTTGATGTTAGGAGTGTATATGTTTACAACTGTTATATCCTCTTGGTGAATTGTCCCCCTTATCATTATATCATGATCTTTTTCGTCTGTTGTTACAGTTTTTGATGTAATGTCTGTTTTGTCTGATATAGTACAGCTACCTCTGCTGTATTTTAGTCTCCATTTGCATGGAGTGTCTATTTCCATCCCTGCCCTTTGATTCCACGTGTGTTCTTAAGCTAGAGTGAATCTCTCATAGGCAGCATGGACATGGGTCTTGTTGTACGAGCCTCATTCCAAACTACCAGCTGTGCTCCAATGCACGTCCAGTGCAGTTCCAGGAACTGGTCATCACTGTGTCCAGTCTACTTTCAGAAGTTAAGAAACAGCAAGTAGGGAAAACTTTTATTCTCACTCTTTTGTCCTGGGTGTTATTAACAAGGTGAAACATGGTGACAAAAGATTGGACCAGTTTCAGCAGGAAAAACAAAAGTGTAAATAACTGAGGGGAGGAGTGAGAAACACAATCAAAAACAGCAAGTGTCCAGGAATGCTTTGCCATCATGATGGCTCTGCCCCTGCCAGGAGGCCCTGCTGCCTCGATCCCCGTGTGTCAGACACAGACAGTGCTTCCTCTGCCGGGATGCTTTCTGAGTTCTATTTCCTGGCACATTTGTGTTTTTAGAGTTTCTTATTCATTAAAAAATATGTAAATATATAGATATGGGTAGGTTATGAGTGGTATTTTGTTCTAATTGAGTGACATTGCAGAAATTAGAAAATAGGAAAAAATAAAGTGAAGAACACAGAAACCACCCATAATCCCACCACTGACATCCCCCAACCCCCAGGTCGGGTCTTTGGTGTTTGAGTTGGGGTCAAACCAGGAATTTTGTGTTTGTCTTCTGCATGGCATCTCCATTGCCTTCCCGACTCTCCAACGTCCTAGCTGGAAGGACTAACCAGCTAGGCATCACCTGGTTAGTTCACCTCCCATCTTTATGGATGGGCAGGCGGTGAGCTGGGGAAGGAGGGAGGGGCCCCAGGCCTTGGACTCTTCCCCTGCACCTCAGCATCAGCTCTGTGCTGTCCCCTCACCCTCACCTGGAGAATGTGTCTGGACTCATCCCCATCCTGCCCCGCCCTCTGCTGCCGGCCATCGTCCACCAGCTCCCTGGCCCACAGCGGAGGGCAGAAGGACAACAGCAACCACAAGAGCCATTGTTGATGGAGCTCTTGCCGTGTGCCAGCAAGGGGTCAATCCTCTCACTGACAGAGGCTACCTCCTCAACTCATTTTACAGATGAAGAAACTGAACCCAATGAGTTGATCGCTTGGCCAGGGTCTGTGAGACAGGAAGAGGTTAGATCCAGGATACAACTCCAGAGCCTGTAATTCCAGAGTCTTGTACCCTCCACTGTGTGATCTGGCCTTGGGACTAACAAGAAAAAGGTTTATAATCATGTGATTGGATTTGCAAGGTGGAGCATAGCACACATACCAGAAAGCAAGGAAATTATGTGTATTGCTCGATAAATCATCCAAAGGAACACAGCTGGTAACCGACGGGAAACAGAACACTACCAACCCCTCTGCTGTGCCCACCCCAGGTCACTGCCCTCTCTCCCCTAAGGGGAACCAATATTCTGAATTTTTCTTGTTTTTGAACTCTATTTAAATGGAATCATACAGAGAGCTTTCTTTTATGTCTGGCTTCTTTCATGCTTGTAAGATTCCTGCATATTCTTGAATGTGGCTGTAGTTTTTATTTCTGTATGGTATTCCATTATAAAAAAGTAACCCATTTTATTTGTCTGTTCCACTACTGATGCACACTGGGCTGTTTCAGGTTTGCCCTCACAGCCACGTCTGAGAGTTCCGGTCGCTCCACATCCTCACCCACACTTGATGTTGTGAGGAGTTTTGATTTTGACCCTTGTGGTGTATGCACAGTGGTATCTCGTTGTGGTTTGGACTTGCGTTTTCCTAATGAGTAATGATGGGGAGCACTGTTTCATATACTTATTCTCATTTGGTTATCTTTTTTGTGAAGTGCCTAGTCAAATCTTTCACCCATTTTGTTCTGGTGGATTGTCTGTATTTTTATAAATTTATGGGAGTTGGTTACATATCCTACAGAAGAGGTGTTTTTTTGTCAGATAGATAAATGGCAAATATTTATCCTCTTTGTGCCTTTTCTACTCTCTTAAAGGTGTCTTTCGACAAAAAGAAGTAATTTATTTCAATAATTTCCAATTTATAAATCTTTTTTTTATGGTTAGCGTACTTTGTGTTCTACTAAATCTTTGCCTGCCCCAAGATCTTGAAAATATTCCCTAAGGTATCTACTAGAAAGGTTATTGTTAGAAATGTTCACATTTCTATCTAAAATCCACCTGGCATTGATTTCTGTTTATGATGTGAGCTCAGAGCAAAGATGAATTTTTCCCATACGGACAAGCAGTTGGCCCACAGCCACTTGCTTGGAAGCGCCCTCTCCTGCTGCTCTGCGGAACCTCCCTGCCATATACCAAGTGTCTGTATGGATGAGTCTGTGCTGGTCTTTATTTAAATGGAGTCATACAGAATGCACTCTATTTTTTATTGTGGTAAAAAACTCATCACATTTAATTCACCATCTTAACTGTTTTAAGCCTACAGTTCAGTAGTGTTAGGTATGTTTACGCTGTCGTGAAACAAATCTCCAGAACATTTCATCTTGCGAATCTGAAACTCTGTACCCGTTAAACAGCAGCTCCCTCTTGTCCCCTGCCCCAGTCTTCTGGTCACCACCATTCTAGTTTCTATTCCATGAATAAGATTACTTTAGATTCCTCGTAGAAGTGGAATCAAAGAGTATTTTTCTGTTTGTGACTGGATTATTTCACTTAGCATAATGTCCTCAAGGCTCATCTATGATGTAGCATGTGTCAGGATTTCCTTCCTTTTTAAGGCTGAATAATATTCCGTCGTATGGGAAGACCACATTTTGTTCACCCGTTCATCCATTGGTGGACATGTGGGTTCCTTCCACCTCTTGGCTACTGTGAATAGTGCTGCTGTGAACACGGGGTGCAAGTAGCTCCTCCAGACCTTGCCTTCATGCCCCCCGGAGACGGGACTGCTGGAGCACATGGTAGTTGTATTTGTAATTGTTTGAGGCCTCCATACTGTTTCCCGTAAGAGTTACACCATTTCACAACCACACCAACAGCGCACAAAGGTTCCAGTTTGTCCATATCTTTACCAACATTTGGTATTTTCTTTTTGTTTTTTTAAGTAGCCACCCTAATGAGTATGAGATTATGTCTCTTCATGGTTTTGGTTTACATGTCTCTGATGATGAGTGATATGCAGCTTATTTTTATATCCTTGTTGGCCATTTGTGTATCATCTTTGGAGAAATGTCAGTTCAAGTCCTTTGCCCATTTTCTCATCAGGTTATTTGATTTTTCGTTATTGCATTGCAGGAGTTCTTTATTTATTCTGGATATCATCTCATTCTCAGGTATATGATTTGTAAATATTTCCCACTGTTCTGTAGGTTGTCTTTTCACCTCTTGCATCCTTTGATGCACAATTGGCTTTAGCTTTGATGTAGTCCCATTTGACTATTTTGTTGTTGCTACTGTTGTTGTTGTCTGTGACTTTGATGTCATATCCAAGAAATCATCATCATGTCCAATGTTATGAAGCTTTCCCCTATGTTTTCTTCTGGGAGTTTCACAGTTTTAGGATTTTCATTTAGGTCTTTAATCTATTTTGAGTTAATGTTTGCAAATGGTGTAATATAAGGGTCCAACTTCATTCTTTTGCATGTGGACATCTCAGCACCATTTGTTGGAAGACTGTCCTTTCCCTGTTGTGTGGTCTTTGAGGCTTGTTGAAGACTTGACCATATACACGAGGATTTACCTGTGGGTTCTCTATTCTCTTCCATTGATATATATCTGTCCTTATGTTGGTACCACACAATTTTGATTAATGTACCTTTGTGATATAACGTAGCTTCAAAACCAGGAGGTGTGAGTCATCCAACTTTGCTCTTTTTCAAAATTATTTTGGCTGTTTGAGGTCCCTTGAGATTCCATATGAATTTCAGGATGAATTTTTCTATTAATGTAAAGAATGTTATTGAGTTGATAAGAGACTGTAGATCACTTTAGGTAGTATGGCCATCTTAACAATATTAGCTCTTCCAATCCATGAACACAAGATCCTTTTCCACTTATTTGTGTCTTCTTTAATTTCTCTCAGCAACATTTTGTAGTTCTCAGTGTATATTTCACCTCCTTGGTTAGGTTTATTCCTAAGTATTTATCCTGTTTGATGCTATTACAAATGGAATTGTTTTCATAATTTCCATTTTGTATTGTTGATTGTTAGTGTAGAGAAACATAACTGATTTTTGTGGGTTGATTTTGTATCCTGTGGCTTTGCTGTTTTCCTTTACTAGTTCTAAAAGTTTTTTGGTGGACTCAGAATTTTCTACATAGAAGATCGTGTTATTTGCAAAAAGAGCTAATTTACTTCTTCCTTTCCAGTTTGGATGCATTTTTTTTCTTTTTCTTGCCTAATTGCTCTGGCTGGGACTTCCAACACTGTGTTGAATAGAAGTGGCAAAAGCAGGTATCCTGGCCTCGTTCCTTATCTAGGGGAAAAGCTTTCAGTCTTTCACCATTGAGTATGATGTTTGATGTGGGCTTTTCAGAAATAGCTTTTATTATGTTGAGATAGTTTCCTTTTATTCCAAGTTTGTTTAGTGTTTTATCACATAAGGGTGTGGAATCTTGTCGAATCCTTTTTCTGCATCAATTGAGATGATCATGCGGATTTTGTCCTTTACTCTGTCAATGAGGTGGAGTGTATTGATTTTTTTTTTTTTTTTGGATATTGAGCCATCTTCAGCATATACTGTTTTATGTCTGGCTTCCATTATCATGTGTGTAAGATTCATAAATGTCTGCATGCGGGAGTCTGAGATGGACTGCATCCTTTTCCATTGCTCTATGTGTCTGTCCTTGTACCACTGCCTTGCTGCCTTGATTATGTAGCTTAATAAAAAGTCTGAATATCTGGTAATGTTAGTCCTTCAATCTATTCTTCTTCAAGATTATTTTGAGGTTTCTTGGCCCTGTCTTTTCTATATAGATTTTGAAAAGAGCTCATCAGTTTCCACAAAGAATTATCTGCTGAGGTATTTTATAGAGATTGTATTGAATCTATAGATCAAATTGGGGAGAACCGACATCCTAACCACACACAGTGGGAGGGGGATGCCTAAACTTAAAAAGTAAGAAATGATAAGCTGGGAACAAATATTTGCAACTCATACCTCAGGCAAAGGGGCTAACACCCCCTCTTTATAAAGAATTCCTAAAAATTGATAAGAACAACTACACAGTAGAAAATGGGCAAAAGACATTTTCAGCCACTTCACAAAAATAAGTATAAATCGCTTTAAACACATTAAAATATGTCAGTCTTAGTCATAATATGACAAAATCGTCAAATACAAAAGTATGAAAGTATGCTCTGAGGCTGTGTAGAAAGAGGAACTTTTATTCATGGCTGATGGGAATATAAGCTGCCTTCTAGTGGAGGCATTTGGCCATGTCTGTCAAAACGACAAGCATATTTACTGTCTGACTCCGCAATCCAGTTCAGGGAACTCATCCCATAGAAGAACCTCTACACTTGTTTACAAGTTTACGTGTTATTTATCGCAGCATTCTTCATAAGAGCAAAAGATTGGAAACATCCCAATTTCCTCCAGTATGAGAGTAGATAAACGATGACCATCCACATGATGAAATACAACGCAGTTTGGAGAAAAAATAGGAAGGAAAGTGAAGGGAGCACGCTCTTTACAAAGCGATCTGACAGATCTCTCTCTGATCATGGCTGCTGAAAGGACTGACCCTCACTGGACAGTCCCTCAGATTTTTGAGTGGTTTTTCCAAGCGCCTTGAGAAGTGGCTTGGCTTCTGGATTATCAGTGCCCTGGCCTTTATGGCCACTGGGGATTGGAGTCCAGGGTTCCCAGCCAAACTCAGCCACTGACTCAGTCACCCTAGCCAGTGCCCTAGGAAAACATTATCTAGTTCTCCTGGTAAACTCAAACCCCAGCTCTCCGGGGTTACTAGTGGAAGACGGATAGTCGGGAGTTCTTCCTTGTACGTCTCAGAGAACCAAGACCAACCTCATGGAGGAACCTAGGAATAGATTTCTTCACACACGCATTTTACGGATGGCAAAACTGGGGACAGTGAAGGGAATGGCTACATGTGGATAATGGGCAGCATGGGCACTCAGACTAAGGACCCCACCTCCCCTTCACCACAGGCCTCACCAGAGTGGTCCTGAGCTGCTGGACGAGGATGTGTGCATGACCTGTTGATCCCAGCAGCTGTTCCCAAATGAGGTGGGACACATGCTTATGACCCACATTCTTCATCTAACCCCTGCTCAAGTCAGGCAAGCAGGGACTAATTGTTCGTTGCTGTATTCTCTAGTGTCCAGAGCAGTGCATGGTACATAGTAGGCACTTAAGTTTTTATTGGATCAGTGTAATCTTTTTTATTGAATCAATGTCATATCTATGAAGTAGGTGCTGTCATTTTACAGATGAGAGACCTGAGACACAAAGATGTCATGAGTATATTCATTCATGCATGCATGCACACATCTATGCAACCAGCACCTGTGTACTGCTCCCTACCATGTGCAGACACCTGGAAAACTATGGTAAACCACATACACCATCCCTGCCCTGGGAGCTCACAGCCTAACAGGTGGGATAGCATCTCATACACAGCTAGTAAGTAAGGGCTATAAAGCTAGAGAATCTCCAGCACAAGATCTCGCACAAGCTGTAAGCTAGAGCCACCTAAAGCACTAGAACTTACACCAGCTGTGGACTCTGGCCTGCTCTGGTGCCAGCTAGAGAGCTGCTATAGATTAGAACCACCTCCAGCTCCAACACTTGAATCACCTACAGAGTTAGAGCAAACCCTGACTTTAGCTCCAGGCTAAGGTCATCTCCATCACCAGTTCTCCCACCAATTCTGGCAGCATTGCCAGGGTTAGAGCCAGCCGCAGCATTACAGCCAATTCTAGAACCAGCTCCAGCACCACTTTGGAAGACTGTGAAATGTTTTCCTTCTCTGAGAAGGCACATGGAAAGGCAATCGAGTTGGTGCTCTTTCTCCCCTTGCTTCTTCAGTGCCATCTCAAGATCTAGAGCTGGCTCCAGCACCAGGTCTAGTAAAATCAAGAGGTAGATACAGCTGCAGAAGCAGCTCCAGAACTAAAACCAACTATAGAGCTAGAGGCATTTCCATCATCAGCTGTATGCCTTCAACAGCAGCTCTAGAGCTAGAACCACCTCACCATCAGTTTTAGTAAGCTACCTGGGGTTATGGCCAGCTTCTGCATCAGCACTAGAAGGAGAGCGAGCACCAGCACAGGAATGTTTACCACCCGTAGAGCTACAGCTAGCTCTGGCACCAGCAGCAGAGCTAGAGTTCCCTCAACTACAAAGCTAGGGTCACCTAAAGTACTGCTCT
Organism: Equus asinus; assembly: GCF_041296235.1. NCBI lineage: Eukaryota > Metazoa > Chordata > Mammalia > Perissodactyla > Equidae > Equus > Equus asinus. The sequence continues at coordinate 13,676,819 of NC_091799.1, forward strand.
TGCTCCAACTGTGGCCTCGAGCCAGCTCTGGTATCAGCCATAGAGCTCAGCTGGGGCCAGCTGTAGAACTAGAACCCGCTCTAGCTCAAACACGGGGGTCAGCTCCAGAGCACCAGCCATTTCCATGGTCAGTTCCTGCATCAAATCTGGCAACAATGCCAGTGTTAGAGTCAGCCTCAGAACTAGAGCCAATTCTAGAACGATCTCTAATACTATCACCTGAGGCAAAGCCAGTTCCAGCCCCAGCTCAGGCACCAGCACCTGGACCAGCTCCTGGACCAGCTCCCCAGCATCTCTAGCATCAGCCACAGCACTGGCTCCACTACTAGACCAGCTCTAGCCCTCACTGGTGAACTGCAGCCCACACCAGCTCCAAAACCAGCAGTCTCCTTCCCGCCTGTGAGGGCAACATTTTGGGTTCTTTCAAATTTTATTTTTCTCTTTTATATGTTTTTAAAAAATATTTTATATGTTAAAATATAGATTCAATAAAGCTTAACCTTTTGATTATTTTAAATTGTGCAATTCAGTGGCATTAACTACATTCTCTGTGCTGGGCACCATCACCACTATCTAGTTCCAGAACATTTTCATCACCCCAACAAAGACCCTGTACCCATTAATCAGTCACATCTCAATCCCCACTCCCTCACCCCCTGCCAATCATTAACCTGCTTCCTGTCTCTGTGCATGTCCCTCTCCCTGGCCTGCAGCCCCCTCATGAGCACAGCTGACCCTTCCTCGGTGCCACTCCCACCAGAGGTGAAGACCCCTGAAAACACCAACGTGTTCTGCACCATGATCTCTACCACCAACTGTGACTACGTCCTGAAGAAGCTGACCTTCACTAAGCAGGTGAACAACAGACATGGAGCCAGTTCAACCCTCCCTCACATGAAGTAGAAGGGACTCAAGATTGCCCAGGGCATCTTCTAATTGGTCCCTAGCACACGACTGCCCTCCCCAGGGTCTAGCTAGCCGGGTAGCTAAGCACTTACAGACTAACATGACATAGGCCAGCCTGGCACCTTCTGCCCTAGCTACAAGCCCAGACTGCCCGTAGACTCCAGTTTCACCCTGAACCTCTCCTGCTGCTGGACATAATGCCTGCCTGTCACCAGGCTGACCTGGCCTCCCATGGACCACTCGCAGCCTCAGGTGCCTTCTGATCTGGGATCCAAAGGAGTAGCTGACTTTTGCCAAGGAGTGCTGCCCATGGGCACAAAGCCCTGCCTGTCACCTAGCCACTGCCCTCTGTGCACCTCCCTCACACCTTCTCAGGTGCAGGTCACTATTATCTGTGCCCACAGGCACCCCAGAGCACCCACTCAGCCCATGTGCATGACTACTGCAAAGCTGGCCCTTCCATCCAGCCACCAGGCCACCAATACAGAGTCCAGGACCAGGGACAGCTCCCACCGCACGTCCTGAGAAAGCTCAGGTGGGGTCCCGACCTCCACAGCAGAGACATGGCCCACCTGCTTAGCATGCACTCGGCCAGCTGCTCCAGCCCCAAAATGGAGGAGATCAACATGAGCTTTGGGCTGGAGCCCCCTGATGGCCAAGAAAAGAAGGTGACTGCCCCACCCCTTCTCCCTGCCAGCCTCTCCCAGCCCCTCCATTCTGGGGGCCAGTGTTCCCCACTTCACACCCACAAAGGGGCCAAGAAGCCCAGGAGATGGACATCGGCCTAGGGTGCCCTGCAGGGTGCAGAGAATCTGCTGATCATGTCATCGTCCCCAGTTATGGAGACTCAACTCCCCGTGGTCCCCCATGATCTCTGGTATCAGCTCGGCCTCCAACAGCACTTCCTCCTCCTCAGCCTCCACCAGGTCCTGACTGCCACATGCACCCACAAACACTCTGTCTCGGGAGTCTGCAACCACAGCTCCTTGCTGCAGCTCTACAGCCAGGATGTAGGCAATGCTGCATCATCTGCGTGAGCCTGAACACAGACAATGGCAACATACCCATCCCTGGGAAGAGGGACGCCATAGCCCCCCACTGTACATAGGAGGAAACTGAGGCAGGGGTCATCTAGAGCTAGAACCAGCTCCAAACTAATTGCAGAGTTAGAAGCAACACCAAGTTCAGAGGAAGAGCCAGCTGCAGCACTGGCTCTAGCACCAGCTCCAGAGTTAAGAGTCCATGTCAGAACCAGCTCCTGCACCAGCCCCAGAGCTACAAGTATCTCTGGTACCAGCTCCAGAGGTAGAAACAGCTCCAGTATCAGCTCTAGCACCAAAATCAGAAGTAGAAAAAGCTCTAGTACCAGTTCAAACACAAATGCCAAAGATAGAGGCAGTTTCATTAACAGCTCCTATGAAATCTCCAGTGATAGTTCTAGCACCAGATCTAGAGCTAGAATCAGCTCACATGAGAGTCAGCTCCAGAATCAGCTCTAGCACCATTTCCAAGCTAGAGGCTTGCAAGCTCCAGAGCCAATAAACTGCAACAAGAGCTCTACTCCAACACCGAAGCAAGGAGTAGCTCAAGTACCACCACTACCAGCAACTCCAGAGATAGAGACTACTCTATCACCAACCCTAGTGTGAGCTCCATTACCAGCTCTAGAGCTAGAACTTGCTCCAACACCAATTCCAACAATAGAGCCAATGCAAGACTCAGAGCTAGAACCAGCTTCCGATCCAGCTCTAGCACCAGCTCCTGACCTAGAGTCAGCTCTGGCACCCACTCCAGAACTAGAGCCAGTTCCAGTTATCACATTCACAGCTAGAGCCAGCTCCAGCCCCATCTCCAGTGGCAGTTCATGAGATACAGCCAGTGCCAGCTCCAGAACCAGGGTCTTCCTATCCTCTTTTGTGAGGGTATTCTTTTTATTATTTTCTAGCTTCTTTTCTTTCTTTCTTTCTTTTCCCCCCCATGATTACATGTATTTTATGTTTTAAATTCTATATAACATAAACTTTATCTTCTTCAATTACACAATTCAGTGGTATTAACTACATTCTGTCTGCTGTGCACCATCACCACTGTCTAGTTCTAAAACATTTTAATTACTTCAAATAGAAACCCCATACTCTGTGACCATTACTCAGTCACTTCCCATTCCCCACTCCCCCACCTCCCTGGCAGCTACTCATCTCCAACTGTCTCTACCCACTTACCTATCTCAGATTTTTCATGCATGTGGAATCACACAGTATATGGTCTTTTGTGTCTAGCTTCTTTCACTTAGTATAATGTTTTCCAGGTTCATCCACATTGTAGCGTGTCTCAATCCTTCATTCCTTTCATGGCTGAATAAATCCCATTGTGAATATACTGCATTTTGTTTATCTCTTCAACTGTTGATGGGCATTTGGGTTGTTTCCGTGTTTTGGCTCTTGTGAATAATGCTGCTACGAATATTATGTACAGGTTTTTATGTGAATACCTGTATTCAATTCTTTCGGTTATACAATGAGGAGCAGAATTGCTGGATCAAATGATAACACTCTGCTTAACTTTTTGAGGACACGTCAAACTCTTTCGCACAGTGGTTCCATCATATTACATTCCCCCTGGTGATGGATGAGGATTCCAATTTCTCAAAATCCTCTTGAACAGTTATTATGTTCTGTTCTTCTAAATTATAGCCACCCTAGTGGGTGTGGAGTGGTATGTCATCGTGGTTTTGGCTTGCATTTCCCTAATATCTAATGATGTTGATCATCTTTCCGTGTGCTTAATGGGCCATGTGTATATCTTCTTTGGAGAAATGTCTATTATTTTTTTTTTACGAAGATTAGCCCTGAGCTAACATCCACCGCCAATCCTCCTCTTTTTGCTGAGATAATATCTGTGTCCATCTTCCTCCATTTTATATGTGGGATGCCTGCCACAGCATTGCTTGATAAGCAGTGCACAGGTCTGTACCCGGGATCCGAACCAGCAAATCCCAGGCCACCGAAGCGGAGCCCGCGAACTTAACTGCTACGCCACCAGGCTGGCTCCCAATGTCTATTATTTTTAATCACGTTGTTTGTGTTGATATTCTTTTTGTGTGTGGGGGGGGAAGATTGGCCCTGAGCTAACATCTGTTGCCAATCTTCCTCCTTTTGCTTGAGGAGGATTGGCCCTGAGCTAACATCTGTCCCAATCTTCTTCCATTTTATGTGGGATGCCACGACAGTGTGGCTTGATGAGTGGTGCTAGGTCCACACCCAGGATCCCAACCTGTGAACCCTGGGCTGATGAGGCACAGTTCGTGAACTTAAAAACTACACCACTGGGTTGGCCCGTATGGATGCTCTTAACTTGCAGAAGTTCTGTATATGTTCTGGATGCAATACCCTTGTCAGATTTGCAAACATTTTCTACCATTCTTTGGGTTTTCTTGACACTCTCTTGAGATTGGCCTTTAATTCACAAGAGTTTTTAATTTTTATGAAGTCCACTTTATTTGTTTTTTCTTTTGTTGCTTGTGCTTTGGGTGTCATATAAGAGACATCTGCCCAATCCAAGGCCATGAAGAGCTGCTCACAGCTCTCTTACTTTTCTTTTAAAAGTATTACAGTTTCAGTTTTTAAATTTCGGTCTTCGATCCAACTAGAGTTAATTTTTTCTTTTTAAAGATTGGCACCTGAGCTAATGACTGTTGCCAATCTTCCTTTTTTTTCTGCTTTTTCTCCCCAAATCCCCTGTACATAGTTGTATATTTTAGTTGTGGGTCCTTCTAGTTGTGGCATGTGGGACGCCACCTCAGCGTGGCCTGACGAGTGGTGCCATGTCCACGCCCGGGATCTGAACCGGTGAAACCCTGGGCCGCAGAAGCGGAGCGCGCGAACTCAACCGCTCGGCCGCGGGGCCGGCCCCTAGAGTTAATTTTTTAGTATGATGTTAGGTAAGGCTCCAACTTCACACTTTTGCATGTGGATATACAGTTTCCCAGCACCATTTTTTGCAGAGACTGTTTTTGTCACATTGAGTGATCTTGATATCTGAGTTCAAAATCAACTGACCATACATGTGTGGGTTTATTTCTTAATTCTCAATTCTGTTCCATTGATCCACAAGTGTTGGTCTTCTCTGCTGATACTTTGCTGAAAATGTTTGTAGTCTTGTACAACTCTTTTTTTTATTCCTTAGGATTTTTTGCATATAAGATCATGTCATGTCTATTTTTTCTTTTTTTTCTTTCCATTTGGGTGCTTCCTCTTGTCTAATTACTCTGACAAAACCTCCATTCCAATGCGGAAGTGAAGTGGCACAAGGGAGAATCCTTGACTTATTCTTGACCTTAGAGAGAAAACTTCCAGTCTTTCACCATTGAAGATGATGCACAGGTTGAGTTTTTCATAAATATCCTTTACCACATTGAGGAAATTCTCTTCTCTTTCTATTTTATTGAGAGCACTCATCATGAAAATGTTTGGATTTTTTCAAAGCTTACTCTGCATCAAGTGAGGTGATTGTGTGTTTTTTAGTGATGTGATGTATGGAAAAAATAACTTAATGATTAATTAAACAGCCCTTGCATTTTAGGATAAATCACACTTTGTCATGATGTTTAGTCCTTCCAAAACACTGCTAGCTTCTGTTTGCTAGTATCTTGTTGAGGATTTTTGCATCTTTATCCATAAAGGATTTTGGTCTGCAGTTGTCTTTTCTTTAAGGTCTTTGGAATCAGGGTAATGCTGGCATCATAGAATGAGGTAGGACGTGTTCCCTCCGCTGGCACTTTTTGAAGAGTTTGGGAAGGATTTGTGTTATCTCTTCTTTAAATGTTTGGGACGAGTGGCCAGTGAAGCCATTTGGTCCTGGGCTTTTCTTTGTTGGGAAGTGCTTACGTTGCTTCAGCCTATTCTCTTATCGTAGGTCTGCTCAGATTCTCCATTTCTTCTTGAGTCAGTGTTGGTACTTTGTGTGCTTCTCAGAATTTATCCATTTCCTCTCACTTAGCCAATCTGTTGGTGTAAAATTGTTCAATTTTGGTCAACTTTGTAAATCTTTAAAAGAAAGAACTGTCGGCTTCATTGATTCCCCCAGTGTCCCTCTGTTCCCTTTCTCTCTGCTCCAGTCTTCATTACTACCTTTGTTTCGCGAACTTTAGGCTTACTTTTCCGTACTTTGTCTAACTACTTAAGGGCATCTTCTAACCAGTCCCAGACACCAGCCAGTCACAGGGCCACCAAAAGCACCCACTCACCCAGCGTGTCTGACTACTGAAAAGCCAGCCCTTCATTCCAGCCACCAGGCCCCCAACACAAAACTTAAGACCAGCAGGAGTCCCCACTCCATGTCCTGTGACAGCTCAGATGCAGGCCCTACCTGAGCAACGGAGACATGGCCCACCTGCTCAGCATGCTCTCGGCCAGCTGCTCCAGCTCCAAAATGGAGGAGATCAACATGAGCTTTGTGCTGGAGCCCCCTGATGGCCAGGAAAAGAAGGTGACTGCCCCACCCTTTCTCCCTGCCAGCCTCTCCCAGCCCCTCCCTTCCCGGGGCCAGTGTTCCCCACTCCACACCCACAAAGGGACCAAGGAGCCCCAATTTCTAGGTCCCTTGGAGATGGATGCCAGCATAGGTGCCCTGTAGGGTCCGGGGCTTCTGCTGATTATACCACCCCTCATAGTCATGGAAATTGACCTCCGCATGGTCCCCGATGATCTCTGGCATCAGCTTGGCCTCCAGCAGCACCTCCTCCTCCCCAGCCTCCACCACGCCTTGGCAGCCTCGGGCACACACGGGCGCTGTGTCTCAGGGTCTGTGAGCACAGCTCCTCGCTGCTGCTCTCCATCCAGAGGCTGAGTGACGCTGCATCACCCGTGTGAACCTGGACAGGAAGAACAGCATTGTGGACCAGGCGTCCTGGTGAGCGGCAGGTGGGTGTCCCCTTGGTCCCCTCACTCAGACCTCTCTGGGGACAGGCCTCACCTGAATGGCTTCTTGACAAGAAGCCATCTCTGGGTCCTCCAGGCAGGATGTCTAGCTCTGGGAGGAGGCAGATGACCTCCACAGCCCCCACCGTGCACAGGAGGAAACTGAGACAGGCCTCATGCCTGGCTGGGGCTCACGGATGCGTGCTTGGGTGGGGTGGATCACGTGCCCACTAAGCTCCCTCCAACTCTGAGATGCTGGGGCTCTGATCAAACCTCCTGCACTCTGGCCCCTGCTGCCCCCAACCTGCAGTGACTCCTGACTCTTTGCCCAACACTCAGAGTCCTGTGTGACCCGGGCCAGACGCCCTCCCCTGTGCACCCCTCACCCCACTCCAGCCTCCCTAGAGCCTTCCTCCCTCAGGGAGCCCACCAAGCCCTTGCCCCTCTCAGAGCCCCCTGCCTGCAGTGTCCCTCCCTGTCGCCACCCATCCTCTGTGGACTCACCTCCAAGGCTGGGCTCAGAGGCACCTCCTCGGGCTCCTGTGTAAGCACAGCCTTTGGGGTCAGATTGACCTAGGTTGCGACCCCAGCTGGGCCATGCCCCGGCCCTGGGACAGGCCAGCTCATGTGGTGAGTTCTCCAGCCTCAGTTTCCTCCACTGAGAATGGGGTCAGTGACTCCACCCTCGGGAGGGTGTGCTGGGATTAAAGCAGGAGATGAAGAGGCTCAAAGGGCTGGACCCCGTGTCCCCAGCTCCTGCCAGGAAGACAAGGAGAGAGGGGTGTACAGGAGGAGGGGAAGGGGTGGCCTGATCTTCTTCGGACCCACACTCAGTGTCCACTGCCACCTCCACCTCACCCTGACCCAGCCATGACCTAGCTAGACCCTGGGGTGGAGTCTGGAGACCAGGACAGTGGGGGATGGGGGGCGGGACGGGGGGCGGGATCCATGTCTCTCTTGTCCCCAGGTCTCCATGCCCACCTAGTCCGCAGGCTGGCCTGGCTGGGGTGGGGGTTGCCCCAGGCTAAAGGGGACGTGGGGGTCACAGAGCAGCAGTTGGAGATGGGGACACTGGGTACCAGGGGGACAACGGTAGCCCCGTGGGGAACCGTTGGTGCTTTGTGGCGAACCCGCCGTGGGGCGGGGTCACGTGCGCGCGCTGTCTGTTGGCCGGTGTGCGCGCGCCACCGCAGGGTCCATGCCAGTTAGTGGGAAGTCCGCGCCCTCAGGGAGCGCTCTCTTGCCGCTCTCAGCCCGGGAGCCGGAGCCCCGGGCCGCCCACGCTGAGCCGGACTAATGCTGTTCCTCATCCAAACCTTCATGAGACAATTGGGAAACTGAGGCCGGGAAAGGCAGGGTCTGGCCTGGGGTCCAAAAGATGGGTAGACCCCAGAGAAGGGAGGGTTCCAACCTTCCCATAAGATTTACTTTGGGAATGAGAGACCCTAATATCCTGGGAGACCCCTTCCCACCCCCTCCTATGTGGGGCTCTTTCCTCTGGGCATCCCCACATGGGCACAGACACACGCACACACACACACACACACACACTGACTGCCCGAGTGGGGTCTGGAAGGGAAATGGACACTGGGAGGTGACAGGGGAAAGAAGCAGGAGGTGGAGGCAGCTCTGCCAGGGGGCAGGGGCAGCCGGTCCCCTGCCATGTGCCTGGGACCCATAGCATGGGGAGGGGGAGAGATGCCACGCTGATGGGCAGGGGGTCCCCAAGGTTCCCGGGGTCTGCCCCAGACACGCACATCCTAGAGACAGCTCCCTACCCAGCTCACTTGGCTGGACACGCTCTGGAGAGCAGCACGCTCTCTTGCTGTATCCCCATGTCCCGAGGCTGTGGCTTCAAAAACGCCCGCAGTGAGAGCATCTTCCGACGCTGCAGACGTTGTCAGGTCTCACCTCAGACGCTTCTGGCCATTTGCCTGAAAGGACCCAAAGGTAACATGGGGAGAGCCAGGACAGACCAGTCCAGGCCGGGTCACCACTCTGATCCCACCTGGGCAGCCCCACCTCCCCTCCCCATGTGTGTGTGTGTGTGTGCGCGCGCGCTCTTGGGGTGGGCTTGCCCCAAGCAAGAGGGATGATGAGGGGTTGGAAGCCTGGTGGGCAGATCAAGTTCACACCCCAGGTCAAGGCTGGCTGGGCGGGACATGGAGTGCTGGAGTTTCACTCTTCTGTCCCAGGATTATCCTGAGCCCTCAAGATGTCTCTCTTTCATCCCAGGTGGAGGTCTGTGCCTGATCTGGGAGCAGAAGGTCAGTGGGCAAAAGAAGCAGGGATGAGGCCAGGCAGGGCTCTGATGCCTGGGGGCCGGCTGCTGGTCACCGTCTTTGCAGAGCTCCACGCAGGAGATCAGGGAGGAGCTACTGGATGGGGACACTCACGCTGTCTCCCTGAGTGAGGGGCAGGTGTACCACACCACCAGCGGGGTGGCTCCGGGTGAGTGCAGGCTTGGAGAGGTCTCTAGAACCAGGGCCCAGAGGTGGCTGGGGAAGGCCTCTTGCCTAGAAGCCACCCAAGTGACTACCCAGGGTTCTGCCAAGGGCTTTGCCCCTGAGTGGCCACAGCCCCAACCCATGGAGTATGAGTTCCTCCCGTCCTCTGCCCTCGCCGTTCAGCCCCAGCCTTGGGCAGGTGCAAAGTCACTTTTCACATGGTTGCAAGATTGTCAGAACCAATCTTTTATACACTGTTGCACTTCAGGATGTGAACACAAGTATTTTTCTACAGTCCATTTTTTGAGTTGTCCCTCTTTGTCCGAAAATGAGTCCCAGTGTGAAAATGAGTGGGCCTTGAACCTGGATGAGACCCGCAGGGTGGGGACAGTCAGTGCAGATACCCTGGAGAAGCTGTGGAGCGCCTGGTGCCTGCCTTCCAGGGCAGCGACCTCTCCTGTGTCACCCTCCTCCTGTGCACCTGCCGAGCCTTCACCACCCAACAGGTCCTGGACCTGCTGTTCAAAAGGTGGGCGCCCCGCCCCTGCACAGCACCGTGGCTCCCTGCCCACCTCCTGGCTGTGTGTCTTGGGAGTGTCCCTTCACCTCTCTGAGCCTCAGTTTGCTCAGGCCTGGCCCTGTGGGGAGGGCTGCCGAGGGCTGTGGTTGTCCTGATTTAGGACTTTCCTCTCCCCCGTGAAGCTCTCTGCCTCAAGCCTCAGCACCCTGTGGCCTTGGACACAGCTGCTTTCCCATTTCTAAAGGAGCCTTCCAATTCCCTGGGGGGGTCCCAGCCTGGGTGCAGGCAGAGCAGGGAGCCCTGGGGGCTGCCCGGGGCCCAGGCCCACTCAGATGTCAGCAAGGTGCTGGTTGGGCTTCATTCATTCAGCAAATGTATATAAAGCCCCCCAACCCGCCATATACAGACACGAAAACCCGTGTCCTCCTGGGCTCCAGTCTGATTGGGGAGTCAGCCAGTCCCACTAGACATCAGAGCAGGTGTATGCAATGCCCTCCTGGCCTCCTCTAGATGTGGATTCTTTCATCCTGATTGCGACAAGGACAGCAGACCCCAGGACCGAGCAGGAAATGACTGGGCTTTGAGTCAAGAAGAAGGGCTTGTGTCTCCAAGGTGGGGGACATCTGAGGTCTGTGGCTGGGGGGCGGGGCATAACACCCTGGCTCCCACGCATTTCGTGATTCCTGCTAGAGGGCTGAGGTACGGAGGCTTCTCCTGTAGAAGGAAAGGAGTCAGAGAGCCGCAGATGGGGTCCCGGGCCCCCTGTGGAGCAGAGAAGAGGCTGGGGCCTCAGAGCTGGCCCCTGAGAGAATCCAACCCCACCACAGCCCATCCCAGCCCTGCTCAGCACCCCCTGAGCCGAGGGCCCAGGAAGGAGGTGTGGGGAGCCACCTGCTCACGCATCAGCCTGGTGCCTCAGTCCTGCAAGGCCAGCTGCATGTGGGGCTGGGCCGGCTGTGTCCCCATTCCCAAGGATAGTGTCAGGGGGGAGACGAGACCCACACAGGCCTCGCAGAGAGTAAGACAGCACAGCGGTGTATGAGCGGCAGGCTGAGGTGCCACGAGGGCCCCGTGAAGGCTGGGCAGCAGGACACACTCCGCCTGGTCCCTCCTCCCTCACATGTGCGTGCAGCACTTACTGCGCGCCTGCCAGTGCGATGAACAGAGCAGGCACCGCCCTCCCTGTCCTCGTGGAGTTGACATTCCAGTGGGGAGCGGCCGGGGGACAGGCAGGAGTGCGTCGGGTTCCCCGAGGAAGGGAGAGGTGGTCCCAGCGTTGACGGAGGGCTCCCTCCCATGGAGACTTCGCAGGCCAGCCTGCTGACCAGGCCTGCCCCTGCTGGACCGTCACGTGGGGGTGGGCTGGGGTGGACTGGCCTCTGGATGGGCAGGGGGGCCCAGGAGCCCAGCCCCCACAGGGGTGCCAAGGGAGGGCCACGTGGAAGGAGAGGCCAGGCCTCCAACTCTCCTGCCCACCCACCTACCTCCAGTGCCATCTCCTCCATCCTGGGCACCTGGCTGGACCAGTACCCAGAAGACTGCCATCAACCTCAGACTTTGCCAGCCTACATCAGCCAATGGTGCTGCTCAGTGTGCCTGGCTCTGACCTGGAGCACCGTGTCCAACTTCTCCTGACCCCGCTGGGGTACCTGGAGCCCACTGAGGCAGAGCCCAAGAGTGAGAAAGCCTGGGGTGGGTACATGTGAGCATATCAGGAGGGGTTGGTGCTGGACACACAGGAAAGAATCCCCCAGACTGCAGTGTTGGCCTGGAGCAAAGACTGGCCTCAGACCACCCCTCTGGCGGACTGCGGTCAGGAAAGATGTCGTGTTGTGGGTTCCTGGGCTGGAGCTTCTCTGGAAGGCTCTGGGATGTGTTCTGTCTTTGGGAAGGCACATGGAGAGCAGGCGGGGGGCATCTTTTCTCCTCCTGTAGTTCCAGCACCATCTCAGTACTTCGCACTGGCTCCAGCTCCGGTTCCCCTACATTCTGAGGAGCCAGGTACAGGTGCAGAAGCCAGTGCAGAAGTAAAGCCCGCTCCAGAGCCGGAGGAACGTCCACCTTCAGCTGTAGTACCACCTGCAGCAGCTGCTCCAGAGCTGCAGGCAGCACCGATATTGGTTCCATCAGCAGTGCTGGGATGAGGGCCGGCATCTGGAGCAGCTTCTAAAGGAAGCTGAGAGCCAGCTCAGGACCCACCATCCCTGCAGGGAGAACCATCACCTCACCTGCACCTGTGCCTGCTTCTACGGGAGACCCTGAGCTGCTCAGGACCCACCATCCCTGCAGGGAGAGCCATCACCTTACCTGCACCTGCTCCTGCAGGAGACCCTCAGCTGCTTAGGACTCAGGACTTCTGCAGGAGAAGCCTCACCTGGACCAGCTCCTGCTCCTGCAGGAGAAGGAGACCCTGAGCCAGCTCAGGACCCACGACCCCTGCAGGGAGAGCCAGCTCTGGAACTGCCGTCAGCGCCAGCTCCTGCGCCACAGCTTCAACCTGCTCCCTCACCAGAACCTTCCTTTCCCTCCCTGGTTATTGTTTTTGTTTGGGTTTTATTTTATTTTTTCCTTTTACTCTCTTATGGTTTTTTATACTTTGTGATTCAAAATTTAAATATAATAAATTTAAGCATTTCACTGTGTTAAACAATTCATAGCATTAAATACATTCACAATGCTGTGCAACCATCACCACTGTCTAGCTCAGAATATTTCCCTCCCCGGAAGGAAGCCCTGCACCAAAGCGCTCACTCCCCATTCCTCCCTCCCCCGGCCCCAAAACTCCTGATCTGCTTCCTGTCTCTGTCCTTTACCTGTTCTGGATGTTTCCTATAGATGGAATCATGCAATAGGTGACTCTTGTGTCTGCCCACGTATTTTAAGAAGGAACTCATTAATTTTTGTTTTTATTTGAATTGGTATTTTTGTTATTTGAAAGGGAAATCCCAGATAGATTAAAGGCTAGATTTATAAAATGAAGTCCTTTTAGTAAATGTGTGCATATTCTAGGGGTAGAGACCACTGTTCTAAGTGTGACACAAGAGCCAGAAGCCAGACAGGAAATGCCTGCTCTTCCTGTGACCAAAACAAAAACAAGAAAAATGTAGACAGGTGGAAAGACGAGCCACAAACTGAAGAGCATTCCTCACAACCCAAGGCCAGGGAAAGGTTTCACGTCCCCATAGTCCAAAAACTCTGGAAAGTCAATGTTTTCAGAAGGGACAGAGACCAAACCCGGGCAGTTCCAAGGAGAGGGGACGCAGATGGCGCATGTGTCAGAGCTGCTCCACTTCCCCAACGAGGACACGCGCCCCGGACACTGTGGAGACAGCACTGGGCTCCGTCAGACTGGCGGGCTGCTAGTCTGCTGGCGACCAGCTGCAGTGACAACGTGAGGAAGCAGAGGCCCCGGCAGGTTCCCTAGAGACAAGCGTGCAAGGATCCTCCTCTCTGGAGAACACATGTGGGACCCATCAGAGTTCCTCAGGTGCACGCCTTTCCCTAGAGCCTGCCAGGCTGGGAGCAGCTGGCTGGGTGAGGTCACCACCTGATGAGGCAGGTGAGGGTGGGGACGAGGACGAGGGTGCTGTCATCCTTCAGCTGTGTTAATGTGCGCCAGGAGCCTGAGGACAGACCTCGCTTCATCTGTACTGGAGCTCTGAGGTGGGCCTACGGTTCCCCCTTGTTCTAAGTGGGGAATTGAGATGCCAAGATCCCCCCTGGCGCCTAAGTAGCAGTGCTGGGATTAAAGCCAGGTCCCTCTGGGCCAAAGGCACAAGGCAGGCCCTCCGCCCGCACCCTTCCCCCTTTGCTGACTCAGCCTCCCCTTGGGGACATGGAGCCCTGAGCAGGATTGGCTGAGGCCCCAGCCTCTGGAATACCTCCATCGCCTCCCTCATGTACACCAGACACACCCTGGCCTGTCCCCTGGCTTGTCTCTTGAGCTTTCTTCTGGCCTGTCCTCTGTCTGGAACACATTTGACATCTGACAGTGTACACACACACACACACACACACACACACGCTCTCCATGAAACACCGGCTCTTCCTAGGAGGGCTGGCCTGTAATGTTTTCTATTTTATTTAAAAATCCAAGCCTATCTCACTAACTCTGTTCATGGCCCACTAACGGATGATGACAGCATGTGGGAACCTCTGTCTGAGCGTTCCCACTGCCAGGGACACCAGATCCCCCTGCCAGACCCTGGGGGTGTCCCCTGCAGGGCTCTCAGAGACAGGCAGGGATGACCATCCGTGCACATGAGCAATTTCTACCCATCTCTAGCCGTCTCCTCTGGTTTCAGAAGTACACCAACCAGATCAAAGGGGAGGACGTCTGGGGTCTTATTGCCAAGTCGCCCTCCAGGAAGAGTCCAGATCCCCCTCCCACCATTGGGAGGGTTTCAAGGTTCAGGGGTGCTGGGGAAATTGTTGTGGGTTTGGTAGGTGGGCGATGACATCTAATTAACTCATTTTCGTAATGACGAGGGAGGCTGGGCCTGCCATTTGCAAAGTGCTAGCCCTTCTCCCCACCCTGGGGTGAGGCTGCTGAACACGCCTTCTCGGGCATTCCCACATTTGTGGTCTGCGTCTGGATTCCATGCCCCGCCAGGAAGCTCCTCTCCCAGGTGCTAGGGTCTCAGGTCCCAGCCTAAGGGGCGCCCTCCTCTCCCCAGTTCTGCTCCAGCTGGAGCACGCTGACCGCAGTAAGAGCTTGGCAGATTTGCTCCCCATGACTGGGCAGGTGCCAGGGAGGGGCGCTGTGGGCTCTGCCTGCAGCCAGGCCAGGCCGTGACTAGGGCAGGCTGCTGGGGCTTGATTAAAGGACTTCTGGATTCGGCTGCGGGCCGGGGGTCGGGCATCAGGACTGTGAACCCACTTGTCTTCCTGAATACCCAGGTCAACAAGGAAGAGAGGCACAGGGTCCCAGAGGGGCAGGGCTGGCCCAGAGCTCACCCAGCCCCGATGTTTTTAAACCTCACTTTTTGGGGGCAGTTACATGTTGTTCCAATGGTACCTGACGCAGAAGCCCCGTGTCTCAAACACAGGACAGAGCTGCTCAGGGTAAAGCTGGGATGAGGCCTGGACTTCCCACCCCCCATACACATGTCAGGGACACTCTCCCCCACCCCCCAACAGGGCACAGCTCGAAAAGCACTGAAGGATTCCATCGCCTCTTTTCATAGCAGGAAAAACTGAGTTTTGTCCAAAGTCACCCAGAAAATCGAGGGCAGAACGCTAGGCAGTTAGGCTGAGACTTGGGGTCTGTCCTCAAGGACCTGTCTCTTGTCACTGCCCATCCCCAGGTACCAAGACCCAGGAGGGTCAAGATGAATGTTCAGGTCGAAACTGAGCTTTTCGGAGGCTACAGCTGGGCACCCAAGAGAATGCTGGCCCTTGCTCCAGGCAGAAGTTTCTTCCCTAAGGTGAGGAAGGGGAGGTCCGTGCCCTGGACTGGAGCCCTGCCTCCACCCTGCCGAGCCCCCTCCACCCGGCTCCATAGACTGTCCCCACCTTGCCTTGAAGAGTAAAGGTCTGGGGAAGACTCCGGCCCCTGGTCATCCCAGGTTCTCAGACTGATCCCACCATGAAGCCCCTTATTCCTGGGAAATACCCTGGGGCATCCTCCAGGATCCCAGAGGAAGGGCAGGTCAGAGACCCAGTGTGGAGGGTCTGTGGCTGGTGGGGAGCATGAGGACTGGGTTTGGAGTGCAGGGCTCCCAGTTCAGCTTGGCCACTAACCAACAGGGGGATCCTAGCCCAGTCCCCTCGGTGAACTCAAACCCGGTGCCCCACCCCCCCACCCCAGCCCCGTGGTTACCAGTGGGGAGACAGACCATGCAGAGTTTTTCCTTGTCTCCCTGGAAGACCAAGACCAACTTCATGGAGGAACCTAGGGAGGGATTTCCTCACATGGCCATTTTACAGATGGGAAATCTGAGGACCACTGAGGGGAATGGCCACACGGGGATGAGGGTAACATGAGTACATCCTCTCCACCACAGGCCTCTCCAGGTTAGTCCTGAGCTGCTGGACAGGGACATGTGCATGACCTGCTGATCCTGGCAGCTGCTCCCAAATGAGCTAGGACACATGCCTGTGACCCGCATACCTCATCTAACCCCTGCTCTAGTCAGCTCCATGCAAGCAGGGACTGCGCTGGTTCACTGCTGTGTCCCAACCTCCAGATCCATGCCTGGCGTGCAGTAGGCACTTAAATGCTTACTGAATAAATAGATGAGTGAATCCGTGTCAGGTGCTGTTGCTTTACAGACAAGAAACCTGAGACATCAAGAAGTCTTGGGTTCATTCATTCATTCACTCGTTCATATACTCATTCATGCATTCAGCATGTGCCTGTGTGCAGGGACCTGGAAAACTATGGTGAACCCCAGACACCATCCCTGCCCTGGGAGCTCACAGCCTAACAGGTGGGACAGCATCTCATACGCAGCCAGTAAGTGGGAGTGCAGCCTCCATGGGCCTCCTCCTCCTCAAAAGGTATTCAAGTAATAGTTCATAAAAGCTTATAAAATTATATCTAGAGAGAGAGAGAAGGAGAGGGAGGACTGCAAGCTGGCACACGTTTCTCCCACCTCTCCCTCTGCCCCCATGCTTTGTTGGTTTTGTTCTTTCTGATTCGCCTGCTGGTTCCTGTGAACACTTCAGGCCTCTGCGTAAGTTCCTAGTTCAGTCCACGTACGCTCTCCAATTACAAAGATGTCCAAATGCACAGCCGCTTTCTCCCGCCTTCCTTTCCCCTCTCGGTTCTCGGTGGTTACATTTTCAAGTCATGGAAGTCCCTTTGGTTTTCCCTCATCTTTTCACCGCCCCTCCCAGGCCAGCCCTGACGCTGTCCTTAGGCCAAATTTGTCCTCTCCTGGAGGTGGGGGGTGGGGAGGAGGGAGAAAGAGAACGCTGCTTGGGCCAGGACAGGGCTGTGGCCAGTTGGCAGAGTCCTGGGCCTGCCCTGTATTGCTCACCTCTTTATTACCAGGGAGGCAGCAGTGTCTGGAAAGTACACCAGAGAACTTTGCAAACTTAAACCAAGTGAAGAAAACAAACCAGTCGGTCCCAGGGACCAGTGTCTCCAGCTAAAAATGGCAGCACCACCTTTCAGCTAGCACTCACCAGCTCCTGGGCCTGTGCCACGCACCCGCAGACTCTGGGGAAACAGGCCCTGCCTTACAGGAACCCGTGGTCCTCAAGGGAAACCTCAACGACACCCCGGAAGGACCTGGGAGGCTGTACCCAGGCGCCACGCAGATCTGGGTTTGCAACTTCAAGGTGCATCACTGCCACCCTGAGCAAACCCATAACCTCTCTGAGCCTCCGTTGTTGTTTTGTCTTCCGTACTGTTTCTCTGTATCTGGTTTCTCTCCTCCCAACCCCCGTCTTGTTACTACTTCCTTATTTACCCCTGGATGCCTTCCTTTTGGTCCCTCTGTATGCCCTCCCTCTCCACGCCTAAGCTGAGGCCTCTGCCTCCCAGCCCTCCACCTCCTGCGCTTGGCCTACCCTTGGTGAGATGTAAGAGGGTCCCTCTGGGGCTGCCAGAGTCCCTAGGGTGAACAAGAGTCAATGCCACCCCGACAGGCCGGCCCGTGGGAGGAAATACGGCCAACCTCATCTTACAGGGGAGGAAACAGAGGCTCCAGGAGATTTCGGGAGCCGCTGTGCCAGGCTCAGAGGCCCTGGGCAACGGAGACATGATCCCAACCCAGAAAAAAGTGCGACATCCAGCTGGTTTTTCCTTCCTGTGATTGCTTCCACGCTCTTCTTTCTTCCTTTATTTTAAACAATTACCTTTTATTTTATTGTGAGGAGGACTGGCCCTGAGCTAACATCTGTGCCCATCTTCCTCCACTTTGCCTATGGGAACTGAAGACACAGCACGGCTTGACCAGGAGCGGGGCTGTGGGCGGAGGGCGCAGGCGGCTGGGAAGAAGCTGTGGGCGGGGCGCGCGGGTGAGTGGGAGGAGCTGCGGCCGTGGGAGGGGCGCGCGGGTGAGTGGGAGGAGCTGCGGCCGTGGGAGGGGCGCGCGGGTGAGTGGGAGGAGCTGCGGCCGTGGGTGGGGCGTGCGGGTGAGTGGGAGGAGCTGCGGCCGTGGCGGGCGGGACGCACGGGGGGGTGGGAGGAGCTGCGGCCGTGGGCGGGGCGCGCGTCGCCTTTTTCCTCCCGCGGCCCCCGCCCCCTCCCCTCCCCACCCTATAGAGCAGCTCCTCCCACCCCCCCGCCCCCTGCGGGCCCTGCGTCAGGCTCAGCCCTGCACGCTGCCGCTGCCGGAGGCCGGGCGCGGCGAGGGGGTAGGTGAGGCCATCGCGTAACCCAGAGTGGAGGAGGAGCGGCCAGAACCCGGAGCTGGCCCTGGCGGGCGGAAGTCGAGGTACGCGTCTCGCCCCCAGGCTGGTGGGTTCGGACCCCGGGCTGGGGCGCACGGGGCTCGGGCCTGGCTCTGCGTCAGCGGAGTGGTCCCGGGAGCCTGGGCCCCCGGGAGGCAGGGACTCGCGGAGCGGAAGATCGTGGCGGAAGCTTGGCAGGACCCCGTGGCCCTGGTGGGGAAACTGAGACTCGCAGAGGGAGGGAAAGGGAGCGGGCTTGCCGGAGGCCACCGGGTGAACAGGGGCCAAAGCCCCAAAGCCCGGGCCCTGGGATCTTTCTCTGACCTCGGGCTGACCCCTGCACGACTGCCGGGGGTCCTGCGGGCGCTGTAAGCGGAGAGTGCCTTGCTCAAGGTTACCAATCCAATGAGAACTGAAGCCCCTTCCCGCGGGCCCCCTAGAGGAATGCACTGCTGCCACCCCTACCCCCGGGGTAATCACGGCCGCCTCTCTGCGCAGCCCTCGCCCAGGCTGCGTTTGTCCGCTGGGGTCACAGTCAAGCCGACTGTAGGCTTGATTTCCGGCGTCCTCAGTGTTGTTCCTGGGAATCCTTCTCGAAGCCCCGCCCTCGCGCTGCTGCCCCGGTCCCTGTATGCTGTCCACCCTCTGCTCACTGCCCAGAGACACGGTTGGGAGGGAGACCTGAGAGCCTAGGCTGGAGGCCAGTAGGCCGCGCCAGAGTGCCTCTCCCCAGGCACAGCTGCAGCCTTCTCTGAGCACTGAGCCCCGTCCCCGGTCCACCTCCCGGGGCTGCCAGAGCCAGCCTGGGATCCAGCAGGACGAGGAGACATCAGGGATCCACATTCCTCTGGTGGGGCCGCCCAGAGGAGGGCAGGGCAGCAAGGATGGGGCTAGTGTCCCCTGGATAAAGGAAAATTCCTTTGCAGGTGTTCCCCGACCCTGGAGACAGAGGCTCAGAGCCTGGCATCCCTGAGAGAGGAGGGCTGATCGGCCAGGACACGCCCAGTCTCAGCAGGTGCCCAGGCTCAGGTGCTGCACCTGGCCATGCGCCGCCACAGGCTGGCCATCGGCCTGGGGGTCTGCCTGCTGGTAGGGACGGTACTCTGCACTCTGTGGTGAGCATGCCCCATGGAGCCCTCCCTCTGTCCCCCAGATGCCCCCCTCTCTCCTGCATCTCAACCCCCAAATCTTGACCCCTTCAGGGGATTCCTGGGTCCCACCCACCTCTTCTGGCACGCTTATCCCTCAACCCCATGCCAGGGAGACCAAACTGGTTTTGGCTTCTGAACTTTGCCTTGTACTGGCCTCTGCACTTGGTCTTTTCTCTGCCTTGACCATTTTCCTAGCCATGTTGATGAGGAACTCCTGTTCATGCTCCCAGATTCACCCGTGTGTTCCTTCTGCGGAGCTCCCGGGGCTGCCCCTCACTGCCACCCCCTTGTGTTCAGGGCCTGGGTCGAGAACGTTCCTGCCCCAGGAGTGAATGGCTCTATGGGTGAATAATGACGGCATGCTGGAAGGCCAGGAGACTTTGTACCCCAAGGAGTGATGAGGGACCCCCGGTTGCCTTCACTCCCATTAACCCGCACCAGGTGAGTTTTCGGCCTCTGGGGCAGAGGTGAGTCAACAGGTGTTTTTCCTTCCCAGGGTGTATGTCGAGGACTGGCTGCCTGTCTCCTACGTCCCCTATTACCTCCCCTGCCCAGAGATCTTGTAAGTATGGGGCTGGCAGAACCGGGAGCTCTGTGGGCTGCCCGGAGTGTGGGAGATGGGAGAGCTTTTAACGTCACTTTGCAGGTTCTGAGGTCGTAAGCTCGTGATTCTGATCAGTGTGCATAAGTGAGTAATTTATGGGCTGCCACAAATGTGGAGTAAATTTTGCCTGTTTCACTCCTCGGTTGTCCTTGCAGCACCCCCTCTGCAGTCTGACCCTGAGCATGTTGTGTGGCTCCGAGGCTCCCTTGCTGCATCTGTCAAATGGGATGGTCGAGGTGCCCCGGCCTGCAGCAGGGAGTGCGTTGATGCCTGTCAGTGACCTGCTGTGGCACCAGCCTGGAGGAGGCGCTCAGGAACACTGCTTTTAGGACGTGACATTTTTGCTCGATTTTGTGTGTGGTTTTTTGTTTTTGAGGAAGATTAGCCCTGAGCTAACATCTGCTGCCAATCCTCCTCTTTTTGCTGAGGAAGACTGGCCCTGAGCTAACATCTGAGCCCATCTTCCTCTACTTTCTATGTGGGACGTCTACCACAGCATGGCTTGCCAAGTGGTGCCATGTCCACACCTGGGATCCCAACCAGTGAACCCGGGGCCGCCGAAGTGGAACATGTGAACTTAACCACTGCACCTCCGGACCAGCCCCAATTTTGTGTTCTATGTGGATTCAAAGAACAAATTAACATGTGACCAGTCTTCCCCACATAACGAATCTGACTTTTGACAGTTAAGAGCGAAACAATGGGTTGCGATGGTCTTGAGGGGGCATTTGGCCCCATGGTCTTTTGTTTTTCATGACAGCTAAAGCAAAGTTTGCCAGCCCTCTTGGTCTAGTGGTTAAGATTCCGCACTCTCACCACCACGGCCCAGGGTCATTTCCCAGTCAGGAAATCATACCACCCATCCGTCCATTGTCATCCTGTGGTGGCTGCAGGTTGCTGTGATGCTGAAAGCTATGCCACCAGTATTTCAAATACCAGTAGGGTCACCCTTGGTGGACAGGTTTCAGCAGAACTTCCAGACTAAGACAAACTAGGAAGAAGGACCTGGCCACTCACTTCTGAAGAAATTGGCCATGCAAACCCTGTGAACAGCAGCAGAGCGCTGCCTGATAGAATGCCCGCAGGTAAGATGATGGAGCAAAAAGACCGGGCAGGGTTCCATTCTGCTGTCCACAGCGGGTGGAGGAGTCAGAACTGACTTGACAGCACTAACAACAGAACGTTTAAATCAGGATCATAGACTATAATGAACAAGGCATTTTTTTTATTATAAACACAGAATATAGGAAGTTAGGAAGCTGTAAAACAAGAAAGAAAAAAGCTCCCAAGGGTCCCACTGGTCTGAGTTATGCTGATTCCAGAGTTCATTGTCGGCTTGGTGGTGGCTGCATTTTCTAATTGAACAGACTGTGCACTTACTTGGTTCTAAAAGCAGAAAGGCTGCTTGCTATTGGAAATAGTTGTGATCGTAATGTTTTTGCGATTTGTATCCTGTTTTCCCAGAGTTGGCTTTATTTTTCGGTGTGGATTCATACTCTGGGTGGTCACCATCATTTTACCCCCCTCAGGGGTTGGGTCATAATTCTTGGACCCCTCCCCCTTTCCCACCAGCAAGGGTGGAGCATTTAAGTTGTTTCTAATTTCTCAGTGTCGGAAACATAGTTTGTAAGGAGCAGCTTTGGATAGAAAGCTTTTTCCATCTTAAAGATCCTTTCTTTTGATACGTTCCCTTCCTGGGCCAGAGGATATGGTGGGTTTTCCATCCATCTCACCAGGTTGCTGTTCAGAGGGACGGTGGCACATCACACGCTCAGATCCACACACTCACCACTCCCAGCTGGGCAGCTGCATTGCATATGGGCCAGCGCTGGAAGGACCGGGTATTATGAGAAACAAAGACCACACCACCTTGCTGATTCCAGAGATGGGAGGTGCTATCTCTTTGGTTTAAATTTCATTTCTTTGATTCCTCCTGAGGCCTTCATTTCCCCCACGCCTTCTCATTAGTTGAATTTCCTCTTCGGTGACCTTTCTTTGGCCTGTTTGCGGTTCTCAGTCATCACCCTTGACCCAGTGCATTTGCTACATTATTTTTCTTTCTAGTTTGTCTGCCTTGGTTCTACTGAGGTGGAGTTTTTTTGCTTGGGTTTTTTTTTTTTTTTTGCTCAGGAAGATTAGCCCTGAACTAACATCTGTACCAATCTTCCTCTACTTTATTTGTGGGTCGCTGCCTCAGCATGGCTGACGAGTGGTGCAGGTCTGTGCTTGGAATCCAAGCCCATGAACCCGGACTGCTGAAGCAGAGAGCACTGAACTTAACCACTATGCCACGGGGCCGGCCCCGAGTTATTTTTTTAATAGATTGAAATTGGAGGTTTTTGTTTGCTTTTGATGGTCACAACTTCCCCTTTTTTCATTTGGATTTCTTCTTTTAGTTTTGTTTCCTTCTGCGGTTTGGAAACGTGAAGCTCCTTGTGCTGGTCCTGGCTCGTCTGTGGTTCAGTGTTCTTACAGCTAACTCTTGAATGCAGCTGGATCTTGTCTGGGCTTGTAGGGAGAGGGGAGGAGCCAACTGCCAGGGAAGTGGAGCACTGAGCTGGCTGGTGCCAGTGTCCTGGGGCCCTTTCCCACTTCTGACCCCCTTCTCAGAGTCCCGTCACTTTCTGAGCAGGGACCTGAATGTGCTGGTTTACGTGAAACTAGGGCAGAGTGCCGATTTGATGGATTGACTTCAAAAAATTGTTGATTCAAGGGGCTGGCCCCGTGGCCGAGTGGTTAAGTTCGCGCGCTCCGCTGCAGGCGGCCCAGTGTTTCGTTGGTTCGAATCCTGGGCGCGGACATGGCGCTGCTCATCAGACCACGCTGAGGCAGCGTCCCATATGCCACAACTAGAAGGACCCACAACGAAGAATATACAACTGTGTCCTGGGGGGCTTTGGGGAGAAAAAGGAAAAAATAAAATCTTTAAAAAAAAAAAATTGTTGATTCAAGAGTACAGACTAATCACAGAAGGACAAACATCGTAGGATTCCACTTATCTGAGGTCTCTAGAATAGTCGAATTCATAGATAGACGTAGAATAATGGCTTTCGGGCTGGGGGAGGGGAAGGGAGAGAGTGTTCAATGGGGAGAGAATTTCAGTTTGGGAAGATGAGAAAGTTCTGGAGATGGATGGTGGTGATGGTTGCACAACAATGCAATATACTTAATGCTGCTCAACTGTACATTTAAAAACAGTTAAGGGGCCGGCCCAGTGGCACAGCGGTTAAGTGTGCACGTTCCGCTTCGGCGGTTTGCCGGTTGGGATCCTGGGTGTGGACATGGCACCGCTTGGCAAGCCATGCTGTGGTAGGCATCCCACATATAAAGTAGAAGATGGGCTCAGATGTTAGCTCAGGGCCAGTCTTCCTCAGCAAAAAAGAGGAGGATTGGCAGCAGATGTTAGCTCAGGGCTAATCTTCCTCAAAAGAAAAAAAAAGTTAAAATGGTAAATCTTTGTTGTGTATATTTTACCACAAAAAAAAGCATAGACTAAAAAACATGGGAAAAGGGAACGCCTTCTGAGGCCTTCCCAGGTTATAATCCTCACTCTGGCTCATAATAAACTCACCCCAATTCTGACTTAAAAAATAAAAAAGGTGGGAAAACTGAAGGAGGCTGAAGCCATGCCCCAGGATCGGCATATTGAAAGTCCCTGGTGCATGGCAGGCGCTGAGTCCTCTGGCGGTCTGAGCCTTACAGAGCTGACTTCAGGCCTCTTCTGGAGCTGGCTCTCACCCCGCTCCCTGGGGGCCTTGGGCAGACCTTTCCCTTCTCTGGACCTCACTTCCACCCTCTGGGGAAGGACTCTAAGCAAAAGGTTTTATTGTCCCCGTTTTCGGGCTGAGGGAACCAGTGTCCCATGAGTCAAATGTCTGGCCTCAGGTCTCGGCCAGGTAGATGGTGGCAGAGCCAGAGGCCCCCGTGCAGCCTGCAGCCTCCTTTCTCAGGGACCCGCTTCTTCCTTCTCCAGCCCGCTGACGTTGCTTGAAGCTCAGGAAGGCTGGCCACACGCGCCGCCTGCCGAGCGAGGGCCAGGCTGCCTGGTCTTACTGAGCGCTTGCTCCGTGCTGCGCTGGGCTGAGAACCGCAGGCTCGCGTCCCTCGCTAATTCTCACAGCAGCCCTCAGGGTTGAGGGTCATTACCCATTTCACAGATGAGAAGAAGTGGGTGTATCAGCCAGGTTGCACTAAAGAAACAGAACTGGTAGGAGGGAGGGAGGAAGGAGGAAGAGGGGGAGAGAGAGAGTACAAGGAATTGGCTTACACAGTTGTGGGGTGGCTAGGTTGGGCTGAGATCGGAAGGGCAGGCCGGCGGGAAATGCAGGCGGGAACCCATGGGCAGTCCGTCCACGGGCGGACTGAAGATTTCTTCTTCATGGGTAGCTCAGTTCTGGTCTTAAGGCCTTTCCTCTTACTGGATCAGGCCCACCTAGATTATCCGGGATAATCTTTACATAAAGTCAGCTGGTATAGACGCTGATCCCATCTCCAGGATACCTTCAGGGCAGTGCCTTGATTGCTGTTTGAGTAACCAGGCACTACACTGACCATCACCGTGGGCTCAGCTTAAGTAACTCCCCCAAGGTTCCCAGGCTTGGAATCTTGCAAGAAGGTGGCAGAACTGGGCTCACTGGGCCTTTGCTCCTTCTCAAACCTTCCGCTCCATGCCGGGCTCCTACAGAGTGACATGGTTGAAAAGGCATCAGCTTTGAACACAGAGACCACCAGGTTGGAATCGCTGCCCTGCCACTCAGTGCCCCTGGACAGACCGCTTCTGTAGGAGCCCAGCCCCGCAGAGGGCAGAGCGGTGGTGGGGATGGCTCCCGGGAGTCTGCATGGAACCTGGGTGGTACCTGCCCCGTGGGGCTCTTTGGTTAAGCTCAGCTTCATCCTTCACGTGCTGAGTGTCTCTGCCCCCCGCCCAGCCCTAACGGCTCTTTCTCCTCCACTACCAGCAACATGAAGCTGCAGTACAAGGGGGAGAAGCTGTTCCAGCCTGTGGCACAGTAAGTAAACTGTCATTTTCCCTTTTGTGGTCCTGGGGCTGGGAGCTGCCTCCCCTCACCACTGGCCCTTCTGGTTGCAGGTCACGGTACCCCCAGCCCAAGCTGCTGGAGCAGAGGTAGGTGTCGGTCAGGGCCTGGGTGCAGAATGGAGAGACCTGGGTGGTAGGTGAGGGGGACAGCTCTGATTCATTAGTTGGGGTGGTGGAGGTCTCAGGCCTTGGGGTCCAGGTAGTCTGGGATGGTGGAAAGACACACTGGGAGTCAGGGACCTAGGCTCTGTCAGTAGCTGTGTGACCTTGGTCGGGTTACCCTGTTATTCTGAGCTTTTTCTGTACAGGTGGATTAATGATAGTACCCACCTCACAGGAGGTGGGGGGACCAGATGAGACGGTGTTTGTGAGATGCACAGCATTGCACCTGCTGCATAGCAGGTGCTCAGTCCCGTGTTATGATGATACTGGCACTCCCATTTACTAGGCACAGCAGGCAGCTGAAATGCCAGGTTCTTCTAGACACTTGATGTGCTTTAACTCCTGGCCCTCCCAACCGCGCTGGGAGGCTGCTGTTATCATCTCCACTTTCCACGAGAATACTGAGGCCCAGAGACTGGGACAAAGCTGCCCAGGGTCACACAGCGTCTCAACCCCCACGGCCTCCCCTGCTGCCAGGCCCACAGAGCTGCTGACGCTGACGCCCTGGCTGGCGCCCATCGTGTCCGAGGGAACCTTCAACGCCGAGCTTCTGCAGCACATCTACCAGCCGCTGAACCTGACCATCGGGCTCACGGTGTTCGCCGTGGGGAAGTGAGTCACGGCTGGCTGGGCGAGGGAGGGTTCTCTCTGAGCCACAGGAGCGTGCAGTCTGGGAGAGATGGGAGCCTGCCCGACGACGGAGGCCCTGACCCAGGTGCTGCGCGGGTAGGAAGGGAGAGAGTGGAGTGGGAGGGGGTCTTCCTGGAGGAAGGGGGTCTGGCCCTGGCAGGGAAGGGGGGCAGGCAGCCCAGGTGAAGGAAAAGCAGGAACCTTTGCCAGGTGCCCCTCACCCCTCGCTGCTCCCCCTGAACAGTCCAGGCAGGCGTGAAGGGATGGACCCCCCAGATCACCTTATATAAATGGGGGTCCATGGGCAGGCCACAGGCACATCAAGAGACCCAGACAGAGCTGGCCCCGCCCTCCGGACCCTCTCCTCTACCGGCTCTGTCTGCCCACTCTCTGGATCCCTCCTGTTTTCCTCTCTCCTCCCTCACCCCACCTGGCCTTTGCTTTAGGAGCCACCACCTGGCTGCTTGCCTCTAGGTCCCTTTCTGGGACTTCTGAGAGAGGGACCATGATGGGGCCCCAAGGCAAAAAGTGCTGGCCAGATGCTGGATGGCCCCCCTGGGGTCAGATGAGCCCCTGGTCCAATCGGCTGTGGCCTGGGGCGTGGGGCCACATAGTTTCCTCGGCTCTGCGCCTCCGGGACCCCCACAGCTTTGATGCAGCCACTGGGCTGCTGCTCGCTTCCTTTTCTCTCTCTGGGTCTCAGTGTCTTTGCCTATAAAATGGGGATTACGGTGCCTGCCCTGTAGCGAGTTTTTGAGGCTCAAAGGAGATAAGAACACTGCCCAGCACTCAGTAAGTTCTCAATAAAGTTAGCTTGGTTTGTGAATGGAAGAGTCATCCTGAAGCATCATTCTTAACGACAGTCTTAAGAGGTTGGTACTGTGATTGTGGAAATTTGAGAGGAGGACCCTGAGGGTCAGACCTGAGTGACTGCTTGAGGTGGGGAGCTGAGAGGGGGGGCCCCAGCCTGGCCCTGCATCGCCAGCGCATGGTGGGAACCCAGGCAGTGGCCCTGCCAGGGCTGTGGTGGACGTTGTGGTTATTGCCACCAGGTACACCCACTTCGTCCAGCACTTCCTGGAGTCGGCCGAGCGGTTCTTCATGCACGGTTACCGGGTATGCTACTATGTCTTCACCGACGACCCCACGGCCATTCCCCAGGTCCCGCTGGGCCCTGGCCGCCGCCTCGGCATCATCCCCATCCAGAGGCACTCCCGCTGGGAGGAGATCTCCACGCGCCGGATGGAGATCATCAGCCAGCACATTGCCAAGAGGGCGCACCAGGAGGTGGACTACCTCTTCTGCGTCGATGTGGACATGGTGTTCCGGAACCCGTGGGGCCCTGAGACCTTGGGAGACCTAGTGGCTGCCATTCACCCGGGCTACTATGCTGTACCCCGCCAGCAGTTCCCCTACGAGCGCAGGCATGTTTCTACTGCCTTCGTGGCAGACGGTGAGGGGGACTTCTATTATGGAGGGGCGGTCTTTGGGGGGCGGGTAGCCAACGTGTACGAGTTTACCAGGGGCTGCCACATGGCCATCCTGGCAGACAAGGCCAATGGCATCATGGCAGCCTGGCAGGAGGAGAGCCACCTGAACCGCCGCTTCATCTCACATAAGCCCTCCAAAGTTCTATCCCCAGAGTACCTCTGGGACGACAGGAAGCGCCAGCCACCCAGCCTGAAGCTGATCCGCTTTTCTACACTGGACAAAGACACCAGCTGGCTGAGGAGCTGACAGCAGAGCCAGGGCTGCCCTGGAGGGCGACCCCAAGCCCTGGAGCCAGCCCACCCCACAGGAGCACCCAGCTTGCCCCAGAAGAGCACCCAGCCCGCCCCAGAGGAGCACCCACCTCACCCCAGCGGAGCACCCACCTTGCCCCAATGGAGCCGCCTTGTACCAGTGCCTCACCCCTCAAGCCTTAGCTGAGCCCAGCCCTGTCCTGCTTACCTCTCAGTCTGCCAGGAGAATCCAGCCAGAAAATGGATGTGGCAAGGCCCTTGTAAACTGTAAAGGGCTGTGCCTACTGGAGGAGAACCCAGAGGTCACACAGCAGCATGGCCCCAGAATGGTCGGACACGAGGAAGGGAGACCAGAGCTCAAAGAGGGTAGGCCTTCCCCCACAGACGTGCCTTCGGGGCAGGATCTGGAGTCCCGGCTCTGCTCAGGGCCTGCGTCCCACCCCTGCCCCTCTTGTTGCCGATTGCCCTTAAAGCTACACTTCTGACATCCTGGTGTGAAAGGTGTCCCAGACCCCTTCTCTCTGGCTGAGGGGCTCCCGGGTACCGTGATGTCCCCCAGCCACATGGAGCCAGTTCCTCACTCAGGGCCCCGGAGCGAGCCTTTGACATGGACCAGCTCTAGGCTCTCTCTGGTTTCAGGTCCAGCCTGCACCCACTGGCGGACCACACTCTCGGGCACTAGCCGCCTCCTTTGTAAGGGGGTCGGGCCAGTTTTTAATAAAGGTTACATGTGCTAGGCCCTCACCAAGGTGTTCTCCCCTGCACCTCTGAGTGTCTGTGCTGCCAGCCGCTGGGGTACAGGCAGCCTGGATTTCAAATACAATCAACTTGTGGCGGTGGGGGAGGGAGGAGACAGCTTTTCAGAAAACCTGGGCTAAAGTCGGCTGCTGTGACAGGCAGGATTTCGTTCTGGAGAGTGGGTGCCGTGGGAGTGTGCTGTCAGACGTGCCACGTTCCTGACCGAGTCGAGGGGAGCAGAGCCCATCAGCGGGATACCCTGTGGGTTCTTAGTCCCTCAGTGCATAAAAGATACGTCTGCTAGCCCTCCTGTGTCGGGTCCGCCTCAGCCTGTGAGGACACTGGTGGGTGTGGCGCAGACTCAGGATCAGAGGACCTGCGAGGGCAGCCTCACCAGCGTGGCCCCAGAGGGACTTGAGAGCCCCACACTGGTTCTGTCTGTCTGCGGGGGGCGGGAGGGGGGGTGTAGATTCAGGGCTGGGTGGCCTCGTGTCCACTCCCCTGGGGGCAGCAGCATCTTTGCTGTGGAAAGGAGAAGGGGAGGGTGGGGAGAGGTGCACTCTGTGGCCATATCGGGATGGGCACCTGGCCACTCCTGGCAAAGCTAGGGTTCAGCCCTGAGGCCACTCTTCCTGTAACCTGTGGTTTGGCCCGTGAGCAGGGACAGATCACAAGAGCGCAGACAGACCGTGACCAAGTGAGGAGACAGCCTGGGCTGCAGCGCACGAGTCAGGGAGAAGCCCTGTCAGGGAGAGGCCCTGGGGTGCTTCCTGGACTGAGGCGCAGGTGGATCCATGGCCCGTGTGTCCCCAGCAGGGAGCACCTTCCCAGGGCAGGGAGGGGCTATGAAGCAGGGCTGTGCCAAAGAAGAGGCCCCTGGATGTGAAGACCAGGGAAGGCTCAGGAGCAGGTAGCCCCCAGGCCTGGGCACCACCAGCCTTGCAGGGGAGAAGGGAGCCCCCACCCCACTCCCAGCCCAGCTCTGGGCCCAGCATCTCCTGGACCTAAGCCCCCACAAGGGACTTTGACTGACCCTGGTCCCCATCCCAGGGCATGGTCCTCAGACATGAGTTGAGTGGGTGACAGGCCCCAACTCCTGAAACCAAACCAGGATCCAGGCTACTTCCCCGAGGAGCTGAGGGCCTGGGGCCAGAGCTGCAGAGCTGCTCCAGGGTGGGAAGAAGCAAGGGGCCTGGGGTGGGCAGAGGGGAGGGGAACCGGCCCGACCTAGCAGAGGGGGCAGGAGTGCCCAGAGGCAGCCCCAGCAGCCCTCAGCCTGGCTGCCAGGGCCTGATCTGAGCTCTGGGCACCAATCTTGCCAGGGCAGATCAGTTTGGGAACTCTGAGCTTTTTTAAATTGTAGAAGTACTTCTTTAAGAAATAGACAAAATTACAAATATCCGCAGCACCCCCTGCAATGGAGACCCCTGGAACTGAAGCTTCCTGTCCCTTCATGGCCAACAGGCTCCTCCCCAGCATTACCATCCAAAATGGTCGCTCAGCTGTATGGCCTGGCCCAGCACACCTCTGCTCACACAGCCCACCAGTCAGGCCTCCCGGTCCCATCACCTGGCCAATTCCTGGGGACTCCTGACACCACCTCCACTAGGAAGACTGCCTTGATTTGTGCCCCCCTCCAGAGCAGCTGCTGTTCGGTGTTCCCATAAATCCTCCTCACGCTGTGTCATCATTTACAATGTTCTGCCAACCCCTACCCCTTTCCCCAGTGGGTAGACTCCAAAGGACACCTACGGTGGCTGACCAGGTTTCCCTGGTACCTGAAGCCCAGGAGGCACTCCAGGAATGTTTGTTGAATGGCTGTGTGAATGTGAGGCAGCTGAAAGAACACAGGTTTCCATCTGTCCCAGCAGCTGTGGGATGTTGGGCAGGTCACGCCACCTCTGTAAGGCCCTGGGATGAGGATTAAATGAGATTAAGCTGGAAGACTTCTGGACACTGACTCTTCTTGGGCAACTACCTTGAGAAGAGCCATCTTTGGGCCCCCCAGACAGCATGCCCAGCTCTGGGAGGAGGCAGACGACCTCCACAGCCCCCACTGTGCACAGGAGGAAACTAAGGCAGGCCTCATGCCTGGCTGGGGCTCACGGATGTGTGCTTGGGTGGGGTGGATCACGTGCCCACTAAGCTCCCTCCAACTCTGAGATGCTGGGGCTCTGATCAAACCTCCTGCACTGTGGCCCCTGCTGCCCCCAACCTGCAGTGACTCCTGACTCTTTGCCCGACACTCAGAGTCCTGTGTGACCCGGGCCAGATGCCCTCCCCTGTGCACCCCTCACCCCACTCCAGCCTCCCTAGAGCCTTCCTCCCTCAGGGAGCCCGCCAAGCCCTTGTCCCTCTCAGAGCCCCCTGCCTGCAGTGTCCCTCCCTGTCGCCCCCCAACCTCCGTGGACTCACCTCCAAGGCTGGGCTCAGAGGCACCTCCTTGGGCTCCTGTGCAAGCACAGCCTTTGGGGTCAGATTGACCTAGGTTGCGACCCCAGCTGGGCCACGCCACGGCCCTGGGACAGGCCAGCTCATGTGGTGACTTCTTCAAGCCTCAGTTTCCTCCACTGAGAGTGGGGTCAGTGACTCCGCCCTCGGGAGGGTGTGCTGGGATTAAAGCAGGAGATGAAGGGGCCCAAAGAGCTGGACTGAGGCCGTGGCCTGGCTGGGGGAGCACCAACACGTGGCAGGCCTCCGATGGTCAGCGCCGGGTTTGGCTGGGCCTGGTCACTTATAGCAGAGTGACCCTGAGTGCTGGGGCCACTGCTCATCTATAAAATGGGGTGAAATCACTCAGTGCCCAGGGGCTCCCTAACAGTAACTCCACCCCCCTACCCCCGCCCCTCCCGGTGGTGGGCCCACTGCCCTGGGCTCCCTCCAGCCCCTCCACACCAGCTAGGGCTGCAGTCAAGGATAGGCTGGACCTCGTGTCCTGCGGTCCTGCAAGAAGAAGGGGAAGGGGGGTGTAATGGAGGAGGCGGAAGGGGCGGCCTAACCTCCTTGCCTACACTCGGTGTCCACTGCCACCTCCCGGTCCCCCTGTCCCCAGATATCCACCAAGCTGCCCCTGCAGGTGGCATATGAGGACCGGGACAGAAGGATGGGGTTGTATATTCAGTGACTCCCGCGTCCCCAGGCCTCCACAACCACCCGGCCCAGCGCCCAGCAGCCCCCGCCTGGTCGGGTTTCAGGTGGCCCGAGATCCTAGGAGGCGTAGGAGGCACGGAGCAGGCGGTGGGGGCGGGGGACACGGGGACCAGCTCCGCGCTGAGCCCTCGGTGAGCTGTGCGCGCGCGGCAGGGCGGGGTTCACGTGCACGCGCTGTCCGCGGGCCCGCGCAGGCCCCGTGTGCGCGCCCGGCTGTGGACACAAGGCCCGGCTGCCCCAGCGGGGCCCACCCACGTCCGCCTGCGGGAGGGAGGCCCGTGCGCGCCCCCGAGCGCGACCCCGGGGAGCTCGCGCGGCGGGGCCCGCCCCTCACACCTGCGGGCGGGCCGGGGCAGGGAGGGGGCGGGGCCGCGGCTGTCCCCGCCCACCCGGCCGGAGCCCAGAGCCCGGCGGAACCGAGCAGCGGGGCCCGAGCGGCCGGTGGCGCGGCGCAGCGAGGACAATGGGAGCGGCGCGGGCGGCGGCGGTGGCCGCGGAGCCCCGGGCCCGGCGGGGACGGGAGGCCGCGCCATGAGCCCCGCAGCCGAGCGCCCCCCTGCGCCGCGCGCGGGCCGAGGCCAGCGGCCTCTGCGAGCCCCGGGCCCCGCCCTGGGGCCGGCGATGCGCAGCCAGGGCTGAGGATGATGGTAGATTGCCAGGTGAGTGCCCCGCACGGCCCAGCCCTGCCGCCCTCCCCGCCACACGCCCCCCGCCCACACCCCATCCGGCGGGGAGGGAGCACGGCGCCGCGTCCACGCTGAGCGCGCGCTTACGCAGTTCCACGTCCAACCCCTCTTGGTACAATTGGGAGACTGAGGCCAAGAGACGGGCAGGGACTGGCTCCGGGCCACGGGGTGGCAGAGTCCAGGGGAGATTGGAGGGTTCCAGCCTCCTAGGCCAGGACTAAACCCTCCTGTTGGGTTTCTTTTGGGAATGAGAGCCCCTAACATCCTGGGGGCTCCTTGTCCACCCCCTCTCATGTGGGGCCGTTTCCTCTGGGCATCCCCACGCGCCCACAGGTACATACACGCACATTGACTTCACAGGTAGGGACCGGGGAGTGGTGTCAGAGGAGGAGTGCACACTTGGGAGGTGACGGAAAAGAAGAAAGAGGTCGGAGGCAGCTCTGCCATGAGGCAGGGGTCTGCCGGCCCCTACACACACGCCAGGTCCGTAGAATGGGGAGGGAGAGAGATGTCAGACTTGTGGCCAGCGCATCCCCAGGGTTGCCAGGGGGCTGCAGGCCAGGGACCATCCCAAGGGCAGCCTGGAGAGGATGGTTCCTGGGGTCCTGCATCTGTCACTCTGGGCACCTGGAACTGGGAGGACACTCCGCCTCCCTAATGTGGAGGGGGCTTCAGGAGAGAAGGCCTCAGCGTATTCCTCTATAAATTGGGGTGTATAGACGGGGTGGCCCCAAGAGTCCCACAGACTCATAGAAGAGTCAGTTGACCTTAGTTCTCCACCCATGACCCATGTGCTCCAAGTCCTTGGAAGATGCTTTCTACTCCCTTGAGGTCCTTCTGAGCAGAGGGCAGCCAGCCTAGAGGCTTGGGGGCTTGGGACCTGGGTAGTGCAGAACGTGGCAGAGCACTGGGCCACTTGTCCAGGGACCAGGGACAAGGCCGTCCTTGGAGCCTCGGGGTCCTCATTTGGAAGTGGGGCGGAGTCATTGCCCTGGCTGGGCTGAGGAGGCCTCATGAGTGAACTGGACACGCCAGGCTCAGTGGAGGGAAAGAGGGGACAAGGGAGGCTTCCGAGGTCCCGCACGTGGCCCCTGGAGCCTGTAGGTCCTGCCCCTTTGCCTCCTGGGCCCTGGTGGATCCAGTGCCTAGACTACATCCAAACAAAGGTGTGTGTTTTGTTTTCTGGTTTCCAGTCCGGGGCTGCAGTGCTGGGGATGACCACCAGGGGGCGGGCTCTGCCCGCTGTGCTCATGGAGCAACCTGATCAGGGAAGGGACACCCACGGGTCAATCTGGGCTCCCCCCCCTCCTGAACCCCACAGGCACCTTCTATCATGGGCATCCTTGTCCACAGTGTGAGCTGCTCAGAGGTGGGAGGGCCATGGTGGGTGCTCTGAGATCCTCTTTTTATTCTTGCAGCTACTTTGCCCCCAGCACTCACCCTGAGCAGGGCCGTGTTGGGCCTGGAGGTGGACAGCACCCACATGGTCCCTGCTCTCCAGGAGCTCACAGCCTGGAGGAGGAAGGGACAAAGTGTGAAAGCAAATCCACATGAAAGAGAAGAGCAGGGACTACAGGGAAATGAAGCAGGTGCTGGAGGGAGGGCCGGGAGCCCCTAGGTGGATCCAAAAGGCTTCTGTGGGGACATTTGTTGGCACCAGAAGGACAAGAGGACCCAGCCCTGCATCCATCTGTGGGTGGTGTGCTGGGGGTGGGGGCAAGGGAGGAGCTCAAAAGTACAGAGACTTGAGGCAGGAGAGAACTTGGCCAGAGGGGAGGTGAGAAAGGAGCCAGTGTGGCTGGAGAGAGCTGGGGAGGAGAGATGGGAGGAGGGAGGAGGGCAGGGCCAGACCCAGCCTGGAAGGAGGAACTTGTTGTCTATGCTGTGTGACAGCATTACCCTAACTTAGTGCTTACAAGAACAAACATTGACCATCTCGCAGCTTCTGTACCAGGATCCAAGCTCGGCTCAACTGGGAGCCTCGGCCTCAAGGTCTCCCAGGAAGCTGGGGCTACTGTCTCATCTGAGGCTCGACTTGGGTGGGGTCTGTCTCTGAGATCATTCATGTGTTATTGGCAAGATTTGTCTGGGCCGTGGGTGGATCCAGACAGATATGCTGGAAGGAGGTGTCCTGTGGTCAGGGTTGATTCGAGGAAGGGAGGCGTGATGCTGAAGATGAGGATGACGATCGAGGCTGGTTGTCTAGTGAGCACTCACCTGCACTCCATCTTCCCTGCCCCAGGTCACCGCCTACTTCATCATCAGGTTCCTGGAGCTCTTCCTGAAACACAGGCTTGGCTGCACTTGGCCAGGGTGGCAGAGGTGGGGGTCGGTGCAGTGGGGGTGTTGTATTGGTTTCCCATGTCTGCCATAACAAAGTACTACAGGGCTGGCCCCATGGCCAAGTGGTTAAGTTCGCGCGCTCTGCTGCAGGCGGCCCAGTATTTCGTTGGTTCGAATCCTGGGCGCGGACATGGCACTGCTCATCAAACCACGCTGAGGCAGCGTCCCACGTGCCACAACTAGAAGGACCCACAACGAAGAATATACAACTATGTACCGGGGGGCTTTGGGGAGAAAAAGGAAAAAAATTAAATCTTTGAAAACAAACAAAGTACTACAAACAGAGGCTGAAAACAACAGAAATTTATTCTCTCCCCGTTCTAGAGGCTAGAAGTCCAAATCAAGGCGTCGGCTCCCCATGCTCTCCCTTAAGGCTCTAGGAAGGGATCCTTCCTTGCCTCTTCCGGCTTCTGGTGGTTGCCGGCAATCATTAGCATCCCTTGTCTTGTAGATGTGTCACTCTAGACTCTGCTTCTGTCTTCATGTGGCCTTTTCTTTGTGTCCATGTCCAGTTTTCCCTCTTCTTAAAAGGACACCATTTGGGGGCCAGCCCAGTGGCGCAGTGGTTAAGTTCACACGTTCCGATTCAGCGGCCCGGGGTTCACTGGTTCGGATCCCAGGTGCGGACATGGCACCGCTTGGCAAGCCATGCTGTGGCAGGCATCCCACATATAAAGTAGAGGAAGATAGGCACAGATGTTAGCTCAGGGCCAGTCTTCCTCAGCAAAAAGAGGAGGATTGGCGGCAGATGTTAGCTCAGGGCTAATCTTCCTCAAAAAAAAAAAAAAAAGGACACCATTCATTGAATTGGGGTCTACCCTAATCCAGTATGATCTCGTCTTAACTTGATTCCATCTGCAAAGACAATATTTCCAAGTAAGGTCTCATTCACAGGTGCCAGGCCTTAGCACTTCAACATGTCTTTCCGGGGACACAGTTCAACCCACAACAGACTCTCCCCCTGAAGGCCAGGCACCCAGATGCCCACAGGGACAGGGGAGCCGTTGGGGTCTGAGGAGGTCTTGGGGACTGGGCGCCCAGCTCGTGGTTGTGGGGTGTGAGTGGAGCCAGGCTCTTCCCTGGCTTGGTGCATCCTGGCGCAGCGCCAGCAGGTGGCACTGTGACCTCCTTGTGGCCACCCCAGTGCTGCTTTGAGCAGCCCCAGGGTAGACAAAGGTCTCACCTTCCAGTTGCGAGGAGACGACACTCAACTGTAAACAGACCAGGAGCACAGTCATTTCAGGGGTGACACGCGCTGTGGAGGAAATCAAACGAGGCGGGGCCCTGGAGTAACGACTGGGTGGCAGCTTGGGTGGGAGGCCAGGGGGCCGGGCCGGGCCTGGCCCAGGACCGCAGTGGTCAGAGTTTGCGTTTCCTCCTTCATCTGCAAGCTGAGCTGCCCCTTCGCCATTTCCAGGGGCCCTGCAGCTATGATTACACTTGTGGTTTCCAGATAGCTCTCCTGTTACTGCAGGATGGGCGAGGCACCATGAGTCCCGGGTGGGCGTGGGTGGGCTGTCCAGGCAGGTCAAGACTTGAGGGGTCCCTTCCCCAGAGACCCTGCCCAAAGGGGTCAGTGCTGCTTGAGCTCCCCAACGCTCGCCTGGTGGAGTTCTGCCCTGTCTTCTTGTACAAAGCAGGAGGGCCATCTGGGGCAGAGGAGCAGGCGCCCTGGGCTCCTTGCCCGAGAGTGGGCTCCCATGGGCAACAGCGAGATGGAGCAAAGTGCCCAGCATGGCGATGACCACTTCTTACTGTGGTCCCTGGGCACTTCTGAATCCCACAAGGCCGAGACCATTAGCCCTTGACAGCCAGTCACTGATTGATTCACGCAGCACATATTTATCGAGGGCCTTTGTGCTGAGCGCTCAGCCCGTGCGGAGGGCCTTGACTCCCCTCAGAGGAGACAAGACGGTAGAGTAGGAATGGAGGAACAGGGGTATGGGACAAGCCATAGATCCTCTGAAGAAGGCATTGGGCTGGAGCCCGGGGGCCTGGATTCAGTGGCCACTCTGCCATCAGCGGCCCACTAGCCATGGGGCTGTGCTCTGTGGAGTAAGCTCCCGGGCCACTCCGGCACCTCTGTCCTGTGCTGTGGAGGTGCCTGGCAGTGACAGCCAGCCCGTAGCACCTTGTCTGTGCCTGACCTTGGGCTGCAGTGTCTCATGGCATGTGCTAGATAGGTACTGCTGCCATCCTCACTTACTGGTGGGGAAACGGAGGCACTGGGAGGCAAAGGGACTCCCACAGCTAGGGAGTGGCGGGACTGGTGGGGGCCAGTCCCCGTGTGCAGACAAGCCTGGGAGGGGCCGGGCGTGGGTGCTGGGACCAAATTCCTTCCAATTACAGTGAGCTCCAACGGTCAGGGCTGGGCAGGCCCTGCGGCAGTGGTTAACAGAGTGAGAGGAGACATAAACAGAGCTAATGAGCCCCTATCCGCCTCTCCCCGCTCTAATAAAGGCCTTGGGCTCTGGGCTCTGCATTTTCTCAGGCTTCTGGAGTTTTGAACCTCAAAGCATCTTCTCCTAGGGTCATGGCTGGGTGGGTCTCTGTGGGGTGGGGAAGTGAGCTTACAGAACTTCAATGTCTCCTCCCAGGACAGGCAAGCCAGGGTGAGGAGGTGCAGAGGAGAGGGCATCCCCCTAAAAATGACAAGCTCCAGAAGAATGGAGAGTTCCCTTGGCCACCCGGAGCAATTGCTTGGCAACTACAGGACCCCAGATACTTGCCTGCAGGAAGGTTGAGGGCTGGGGGCTTTCTGATGACCTGTGTGTGGACCTTAGGTACTCCTTATGGCTGATTCACCCCCGCCCCCTGGATCCTTCCAGAGGGAAACCTCAGACTGCTCCCCACTCCCCATCGCCCCACCCTGCCAGCCAGCCACCTGGCATCAGGCCAGCCCCCTAGCAACAGAGGCTATTTCCTGGATACCTGAGTGACAGTTGAGTGGCAGAATGTCAGAAAATGTAGGGTCAGAAGGCTGAGTGGATGGGGCCAGGTGCCAGCCAGAGTGGGGGACCGGGCATAGTGCCCTGTGCTCTGCCGCTCTGCAGCCATGAGCGACCTGGGCCTGAGGCAGGATGGCACGGGAGGGTATGGCTGGGGGGAGGGGGTGTAGAGCCCCTGGAATAGGGAACTGCAGTTCTGGGGCAGCTTTGAGACAGATTGGCTTTGTGACCTTGGCATGTTCCTTCTCACTGGCCTCAGTTTCCCCATCTGTGGCCCCTTGTACCCCTGTGCCTGCATGTCCGTCATTCAGGGCATAAACACTGTCCTGTAAATGATGCCACCTACTGGGGACTAGGGCGGGAGGCCGAGAGGCCAGGACCAGGCTAGCCGCTGCTTCCTCCTCTGCCTGCCTGCTTCCATCCCGGTGCTCACGGGGAGGCAGGCAGCCTCACGGTTAAGGACACTGGCTTTGGAGATGGACACCTGTGTCTGTGTCTCAGCTCAATGCTTATTACGGGATGTCCTAGAACGGGCGTTCAGTCCCTCCGAGCCTGGCTGTTCCCCGGCTGTGAGGAGAATACCCACCTGAGGCTTGCTGCGGGGATGAAGGAAATCGGGCCCAGTGGGCTTTCTAGGGGTTGCTTTAGTTCGTGGGTACTGACCCTGTGCCCAGCGGCGATGAGGACACAAATGCGGGCTGTCTGCAGCCGGAAGGAGCGAGGTGCAGAGCCCCCGGCCACCGGCAAGGGCCATGCAGTGGAATGGAGAGAGGGGGCGGGGCCAGACTGCCAGGCCATGGGATTTGGGACTTTGGAGCCGGAAGGTTGTGAGGCCCACCCAGTGGCCCTCGGGTGTTCCCTCTGGGGAGGGCAGTGAGGAGTGGGGCTGTGGGTGACCCTCCGCCCTAGGGTTTCTGAGTGCCCTCAGGGATCCTGGCTTCTAATCTGACCTTGACCATTCTCTCACCATGTGACCTTGGGCCATAACCTCAACCCTAGGAGCCTCCCCGGCCCCACCTGCCACTGGGGAGGGGGGTGCCCACCTCCGGAGCTGGGGTGGCCCGGTGGCGTCCTGTGCCCTGTGCCGGGCCATGGTTAGGTGTGGCAGAGGCTCTGCCCAGCAGCCCCCATCCAGGCGCCATGTGGCAGGAGGAGGGCGGGCCGAGGGCGCTGCAGACAATGGACCAGGCCAGGCAGCGGTGGTGGGGGGCTCAGGGGTGCGGCCGGCCGGGTGCTTCATGCTGGTGGGCCGCCGAGCCTGCGGGGGAGGGGGGCAGGAGGCCACTGGTGTGGAGGGAAGGAGGATGCAGGAGCGCTGCCCAAGCCAGCCCTGCTCCTGGCGCGGTGGGTGCATACTTAAGCGAATTGAGGCTGCTCAGCTCCCCCTTTTCTCCCAGGATAAGAGGGGACAGGGGCCACCCCGGGGCTGGAGGGTACCCGGAGCCCTCCCCATCTCTGGGCTGGGATCCAGAATTGGTTCTCTTGGGGAAGAAACAGGGCCTCTTCTCTGGACACCACCTGAGCGTCCAGGTGTGCCCACCACCGGGTAGAGCTGAGGTGGGGGGGCGGGGTGGTCCTGGCCAGTTGAGAGGAAAGGACCATTGGCCAGTGAGTCCAGGAACCTCCCCACCTCCTGCCCTGCCCTCCTTGGGACTCCATCCTGTCGCTGGCCTTTGTCCCCAGAGGCCCTTTCTCTGTAACTGTCAGGCTCATGACTGGGAGGGGGAGGGGGCCAGTATTTAAGCCCTTGCGGGCCACAGCCACCTGAACTGAATCTCTTCCTACGGGATTCTTGCTCCACCCAACCCCTATCTGTCTGGGCTGTGGCCAGAGGGAGGGGGACAGCCCAGCCCTGGTTATCTCCATCCACCTCTGTCACGAGGGGCCCTGGCCCCCGGGCATGTGAGAGGTCAAGGTGGAGGGAGCCGTGGGCAGTGGGAGCCTGGCGCGGACTTGAGCACCCCAGACAGGTAGTTCCTCAACTCCTGGCTGCCGTGGTCCCCTCATCTGTGGACTTACGGATGTCACGGCGCGTGAAATGTTCCTGAGGCACCGGGCACAGGCACAGGCAGGTCCTCCACAGGGACAGGAAAGTGTCTGCTCCCCTCCAAGGAAGGCAGGCGGCTGTGTGGCCCACCAGCTGTGAAGACAGGTGGTGTTAACTGCCCTTGGGGAGCAGGGGGCAGTCCCTGAGTTGAATCTGCACGTTTCTTCCAGGTGGGGAAACTGGGCCCAGAGAAGTAGAGTCAGTTGCCCGGGCCGTACATGAGCCCCACCTGGATCTCCTTCCTCCCTGAGGCTAGGGTCGCGGGCCCTTGACCGCCCTACGGATGTGCTGACCAGGAACTTGCCTGATGGTACCCTTTGCCCCTCTAGTTGCTCAGAGTTGAAGTTCAGCCATAAGCAGTTCCTCTGGCCTGAGGCCTGGGTGGCCAGGGAGGTAACAGCTCTGGGCTTTGGGGGCAGGAGGTGGACAGGGGCAGTGCCACCACCTGCCTCCTCACAGCAGACACTTGCAGGTCTTTAGGGTTTCAAGAGAGGTTTCCTTCCTGGCCGCTGAGGCCAGGATCTCCCTGCACAGAGCTCGGGCTTCCTTCCCCTCTTGCCAGCCATGCCAGGAGCTGCCATGGGGGCCCCAAGGGAGCGTGCTTGCTGGATCCGGGCACACTGGCTAGCCATCGTCAGCAGACTTGCATTGCAGCTTCTGGGGTTGTGTGTGCAGTCCTGCACCTCCATGTGGGAGTGTGCGTGTCAGGAGTGTCTCCCTGCCTTTGGGTGACCGTGTGCACATTTGAGTGAATATGTGACCATATCCATCATTTGCGCCACCAGTGTGCATGACAAGCCTGGTACTGGGTGGCTGAGCCAGCACATGTGTGAAAGGATGCATGTGGCTGCAAGTGGAGACACACGATTGCTGTGTGTGGGTAAGGGAAAGCATGTGTCATGAGATCACGTGCATGTGTGTGTGTGCATGTGTCTGTTTGTATCTTGCTTTTTCCAAACACCAGACCCAAGCCTTGACCGTGAGGAGGCCTGAGTGTCTGTGGCCCAGCCCCTCAACTTCTGAGTGTCAGGGTTCTCATCTGTTACATGGGTTGATAAGTGTGCTGCCCGCCTCACAGGGCCGTGGTGGCTCTGAAGTGCTTAGCACAGAGCCTGGCACACACAGTCGCTCTGTTACATGACGGTGGCATGGAGCTATACCACTCTTGGAAGGTCCCTGGGCAGGGGAGGCCACCTGGTGCCTTGCCATGCGTCCCAGGTGTGAGCAGGTGGAGGCAGAGAGGAGAAGCCCTGGAACTTTGCCTTTTGTAAGGAAACCAAGGAAGGAGCAAAGTCCAGGGGTTGGCAGAGGGACAGTGCAGAGCAGGAGGGTAGGACAAAGGTGGTGTCTCTGAAACCGGCACTCAGCCCCCGGATGCTGGAGACCCAAGGCATTGCCCGCCCCTTGGGGGGACTTCCCTCCTGGAGGACTGTGGAAAAGAGGGCAGCAGGCGCCAGCCCCACCACCTCCTGGCAGCCAGCGGGAGCCCCAGGTCCTCCCCAGAGGCCAGGGCAGCTCAGGAGGTCCCCCTCTGAAAGGGCAGCCCTGCTTTCCAGGCTCTGGGCTCCGCAGGCGGGTGGCGGCACCGGGCACGCAGTGTCCCTGGCACGGCGGGCAGCCTCCTCACCACAAGGGCCTGTTTGTCCTGACTCCCCTGGCCCTGAAGCCCCGAATGACCGGGCTGTGCCGGGCACAGGGGCCTGACTGTGGGCCCTGCTCCCTTCCCCAGCCTCAGCAGGCCCTGGCTGCGCTTTGGGGAGGAGCTTCTTAGCTCAGGCCAGAGCACGCCAGAGCACCCTCCACTTACCCGATCAGCAGAGAACCAATCCCCGAGATTTGATAAGACTGATTGGTAGACTATAGACTGTAGTATTGATTCAGATTATATTGGGCCAGGCATTTAGGAAGGAGCAAAGACCGCCAGGGTGAACCAGAGCTGAACTGGCTGCCCCCCACCCCCACCCGCCCCTGACACCCTGAGGCAGGCTGGCAACCTCCCGGCCCTGCTTCCAAGGAAAAGGGCTCCTGTTTCCCAGAAAGTCTGGCTGCCTCCTGCTCTGCCCCTGCGCCCGCTCTCTGGAGGGCACTTGAATGGCAGGTGGACATAGAGGCCGGTGGGCAGGTGGGCATTATCCTTCCCGTGCCCTTCTTCCGTGCCGTCTCCCAGGCTTCTCTCTAGCCTTGCCGCCTCCTCCAGGAAGCTTTCCTGGTACTCTCCCCACAGGGAACTCTTTGGCCCTGAACTGTGAATGTTTTCGAGTCCAGAAACTTTGACGTGGACCACTGAGTCCACTTGTTCATCCAGGTACTTGTTGTGAGCCCACTGTGTGCCAGGGACCATTCTAGACATCCATACATCAGGGAACAGAGTCCCTGCTCTCAAGGAGTTCACACCCCTTCCAATTTTGAAAAGAAGGAAGAACTGCGTCAGAGCTGAGAACCCCAGTGCTCTTCCCGCTCCCGTGATGGTGTGTGCGCGCATAGGCAACTGGCGCAGTCATCAGTCATCCGTCTGCTCATTAGCAGTTCTGAGAACTCACTGGGGGCGGGGCATCATTCCAGGCACTGGGTATGAGGGGTGAACAGGACAGATGTGGCTGCTGCCCTCAGGGAGCTTAGAGCCCATGAAACTATCCCACTGTAGATGCATTGTTATCCAGGTGTTACTTTCTTGGCTCGCCTCCCCATTTAAAGTCACAGCACCCCACCCCCTTACCCTATTCTGTTTTTTTTCTTCTGTAGTCTTCTCATCTTCAAACAAGGGTTTTACTTCTTATACCCCATTACCTGAGGGTGATTTTGATCTGTTTTGTTCTCTGGTGTAGCACCGCACTTGAGCAGCCTGTAGGTGTTAGTAAATCTGAGTGGGCTGAGCATGAATGCAGTGGTTGTGCGCCGGGGCCACTGTGGTCTGTGGAAGGTGCTGGCTCCCCACTCTGTTACCGTCCTCAGGGACTTAAGGAACAGTGAAACTGTTTGGAGACTTGTACGGCAATTTGACATTGTTGCAACATTTCTATTGCATTTTACAAAAGAATCAGTTGGTCCCAACTTAGGAATTTAAAAGGACAGCTACCGGTTCTTCCCCACAGAGTGTCCTGGGCTACTTGGGGTGAGGTTTGCTGAACACGTGGCCCATGCCAGGCCTAGTCCTCCCTGCTCCCATCCAGTATGTCATGTCACCCGTGCCAGCTTTTGGAGGCAGAGGTCGTCACCCTGCGTGGGCCAGGACGAGGCTCAGATGGGGAGGTAATTTGCCAACTTTGCCCAGCCACTAAGTGACAGGCGGGGAGTTTGAACCTGGACTCAGTCTACTCAGAGCCCCAGCTCATAGCTGCTGCTCCAGCCTTAGAATTGCACAGTGGGCTTCTTGCCCAGCTGGACGTGGGGGCAGGCCCGAGGGGGCAGGGAGCTGCCCTCTGCCGCTGCGGGAGGGAAGCTGCTGGTGCCCTTGGCAGTGCTGAATCCTGCTGGGCACAGAGCCAGCCAGAGCAGCTGGGGCAGGGCCCAGATTCTCGGATCCTCAGCTTCTTGGCAACCTGTGTGACTCAGTGGGCTGGTAAAAGGGCCTGGTGGACGGGCAGCCAGAGCAGAGGAGCCCTGCGGTGGGTGAATCAGCAGCCAGAGCAGCTGACCGCTGGGTTGCTGTTCTGCCCGGGGCAGGGCCGAGCCTCAGCTGCCAAAATAAGCACAGTCCCTCTTTGCCTTTCTCCCTCCCAGCTCCCCCAGCAGGGCCTTCCTGTGGCTCCGCCGTTCCCGGGGGTCCCCAGGTCTCCCCAGCCTGGAGCAGGAGATGGGGCCTCCCCATTCGGGTGTGTGACCTTCCACAAGTCACTGCCCTGTTGGCCCTGCTGGAAAGCGAGGCCCCCTGCTCATGAAAGGGCACCGGGAGGATAGACTCACCCTCGGCTCTTGTAAAAAGCTGGAAGCAGCTGGGAGGACCAGCCTCAAAGCCAGACTGCTGTGTGGCTTTGGGTGAGTTTGGTGCCATCTCTGAGCTTCTGTCCTCAAGCTTACCTGCAAACCTGCCTTACACACCATGACAGTTAAGTGATACCCACACTGGCACATTTCTACTGTCAGTGAATGGTAGAAATATTGGGAGCTCGTTAACTCTGGCTTAGGCACTGCGTTGGGGGGGAGGGCAAACAGGGAAATGGAAGTCAGAATCCCAAGCTGGGCCTCACAGTGGGGACAGACCACCCTCCCTGCTGACAGGGACCCAGCAGCCCAAAGTCTGCCTATGCTGCCAGCAACAAATCCACTTGTGATCTTTAAACCTCAGAGTGGAGGAAAGCAGCTGCCTTAGGGACCAGACACCGGCCTTGGCACTGACCCGCTGGGCAGCCTCAGACAAGTTGTTTACCCTCTCTGGGTCTTGATTTTCTCAGTTTTACAACAGAGATAATTACCATGGCTTCATCTGTTTCACAGATGTTGGGTGGAAAAGTGCTTTGTCTCCACTGAGGAGCGCCAAAGGCAGGGCCGAGGGGGCGTCAGGAGCTGCTCCTGCCTCCAAGGCTTCTAACTGTGGGCGTTTGCCTTTGGGCCACGGGGTGGTGGACGTTTGCAGTGCCCTGGTCCCTGGGAGTCTCAGCCTGAGCTGAAGAGGGAAGGATGCCAGATGTAGCTGCACCCTGGATCTGAGTGCTTTTCCCCGGTCCACGGGCTTGAGCACTCGCGTGCACAGCTGTGGCGTCCTCCTCACCCAGCAGAGCTGGGCTGGTGGTGGCTGTGTGTTGAGTGACTTGATGATGGGCCTCAGGTTCCCAGAAACAGAGGGGAGAGGAGCTGAGCTGAGCTGCCACCTCTGGCCCCCTCAGCAGGACCCCAAGTCAGGTCAGGAGGCTGCAGGAAAAAGGAGCGAAAGCCTGGCCTTGGCCTCTCCTTTCTGCTTCCTGGACAGGATGTCGTGCTGAGTAAACAGCTCTGAGAAGAGTCACCACTCTGGCTCTGAGTCACAGCTCCTAGCGACAGACAGCCACACGGTGTTTGTAAACAGTGTGCTTCGCACCCACCAGGGCCTGCCCCCAGGAGCCTGGAAAGGATGAGAGGACCTCCCCCAATATGCGATGCAGCACGTGCCCCCCCCAACCCCAGAATCCCTCT
Organism: Equus asinus; assembly: GCF_041296235.1. NCBI lineage: Eukaryota > Metazoa > Chordata > Mammalia > Perissodactyla > Equidae > Equus > Equus asinus. Next base: position 13,721,301 of record NC_091799.1, read on the forward strand.
CCCCACCAAAGGGTTTGAGCCTGGGCTGAGGGGAGCATTGGCACACGCCTGTGCATACAGACGTGTCCGTGAGTGGGGTTTCGCTGTGTCTGGGCTTGTGTGTGGCTGGCCAGGGGCATTGTCCGAGGGCCACCAGGCATGGTGGGCAGAGCACTGTGGGACTGTTGGCAGGTCGCATGACCTCGGTGTCCTGGGACAAGCGAGGGGGACGGTGGGAGCATCTCAGGGCCGGGGTATGTTCCCCGGTGCAGGGTTCACACAGCTCCATGCACAGTAGGTGCAGGGGAGATGGCTGTGCACCCTCCAGTCCTCAGTAGGCCCAGCCCCGGATGTGGTGAAGTGTTGGGGGTGCAGGTGGAGCGCCCCTAACTGTCGCCAGAGCCTTGGCTCTCTGTGGCCGGTCTTCGTTCCAGGCGGTGACAGTGATGTGGTGCACCATGTGGTGACACCAGGCTGGCAGGGAACAAAGGCGCCTCTGCTCTCCCCAGGCGGGTAGGAGGAGGGGTGGGTGCGCCCCTCCCCTCCCCTCCCCTCCCTTCCTCTGTCCTCCCTCGCCCCGCCTCCTGGGGCTCCCGAATTTCTTGCCTGCAGCTGGTCCTGTCCTGCCGCCTGGCTGTGACTCAGGCCCTCAGCCTTCCCGAGAACTCAGTGCCCACTGCCCTGGGGCAGCCCTGCTTGGGCATGGCCTGGCTCTGAAAGGAGTGGCCCGAGACTGGGCCCTGAGGCCAGGCCGACCTGTGCTGGAGGCTGGGGCCAGGGAAGTGTGGGGGTACCAGGCTGGGAGGCGGGTCGTCGTTGGAGAAGAGCACAGGGAGCCTGTTTGGTGCTCAGGAGCTATGGAAGGGCCATGTGGTGCCTTGCACCGGCCGGTACCTGGGAAGTGCTTGGTAAATGCTAGTCGAAGGTGTTAACCCGCAGACGCCTAACCTGGCAGCCTGAGTACCTATTGGTTCCTGCAACCCCTCCCACTTCCTCCAAGGGCCTCGTGAAGCTCTCCCTCACCCCACACATGCTCACACAGTGGAATCACTCTCCCATCCACTCGCCACCACCTGATCCCTTCCACAGTGCAGGGCCCAGGCCCACCTTGCGCTGAGGAGGCCGCAGCTCAGGGAAGGCCCTCCCCACTCCCCTACTTTATCCCAAAGTTTCGGAGAGCTCACTGGTACAGTACAAGGCAGGCAGCTGGCCACACGAGGGTGAGAGGCCAAGGCTTGGGGCAGCCCAGGCACGCAGGACTGTCTCTCTCCTCGGGGTTCTGCTGACCCCTGCCTCACCCAGGTCTTCCCAGAGTCTGCACGAGATTGAGCTGGGGTGGGGGGGCCTGCTGTGGCAGCCTAGCCTCAGGGAGGAGTGGACCTGAGCCTGGTGCCCTCTCCGGCCCTGGCCGGGGTGTCTTACAGCCTGCAGTGTGTTTGCTGCTGTAAGATAACTAACGTTTCCAAGTTATCCACTGGGACCCGGTTTCAGGGCTGCATGCTGAGCGCCGACAGACCTCAGACTGCCATCCCGAGCTTGCTCTTGCGGATGGAGCCCAGCTGCAGTACTCCTGGCATATGGACAATACCCGCCAACATTCGGGCAGTGTTTATTGAGTGCCACGCACTGGGGCAGGCACGTGACCGTGGGAGATGATGGAGTACAGGTCCCCCGAGGGCTAACCACGAGCCAGGCCAGTGCTGAGCTCTTGTTCACTCTTCCAGTGCCCTTGTGCCCATTTTACAGATCAGGAAACTCGGGCCCAGGGATGCTAAGTTACTGGCCTAGAGTCCAAGAGCTGGCTGATTCAGAGCCTGGTTGCCTCTGCTGTTTCTCGAGGGTCATAGTTAAGTGTCACCATGCACAGGAGGGCGGAGATGGCTGGGGAGGACGAGCAGGGGGTGCCTGAGCCGAGGTGACCACAGGGAGGTGGTCAGGGCTGAGTGAGTCAGAGGGTCCTGGGGGCTGGGTGAGGGCGCAGGGAGAACTTTGGATTCTCTTGCCGGTGGGACAGAAGCTGCTGGAGGGATTTTAGTGCGGGGCAGACGTGCTCTGGCTGCAGGCGCAAGGGTGGGCCCAGGGAGGCAGGAAGGCAGCTAGCTTTGGGGTCCACCTGGAACCCCTCCAACCCCAGCTCCATTCTTCTGATACTCGCTCACTTGGCTCCTCTACCCCTGGAAGCCTGCCCACATCCCTAAGAGAGCTCCCACCTCCGGGGTTCCTAACTTGTGTCCATGGAATCCTTTCTTCCCTGAAAGAGATTCTCCTGCCTGGAGCCCGGCGGTGGGAGTTCAAGGTGGAAAGCTCCAGGTGAGGCCGGGCATCCGGAGGAATTTGAGTTTGAAAACCTCTGTACACCCCCTTCCCTCCATGGTGGATCAGGACACTGAGGTCCAGTGAGAAGAGGAACCTGAAAGCCCCACAGGGAGGCAGCGCCAGGAAGCAGGTCTCAGCTCCTGGGCCTGAGCTGCCTTCTGAGCCTGGTCCCCTGGGCCCCACAAAGCCACCGGAAGAGGATGTGAAAGGCTCAGAGAGGCAGAGCGAGTGCTGGTGGTGCTCCGTGTCATGCTGCGCCCCGGCCACCCTGTCAGGGCCCCGGGACCCGATGTGCCTGTGGGCAGGCTTCGGAGCTCCTGACGGCCCCCGTCTCCTCCTGGCCTCTGTGGTCCCGCTCGCCCAGCCTGCTGCCCACCAGGGTCCTAGGAGGGTAAGGAATCCGCCCAGCCTCTTGGCCTCTGCATCACGCTGGCATCTCTGGGTTTTGGGATCTGGGCTCTGAACGCTGGTGGAAGGAGTGTCTGTGGGCTCTGCAGAGCTGCACAGACACGAGTCCTGGATTCTCCCTGTGAGATTTTGGGCAAGTCCCTGCTCCCCCTGGGCCTCAGTTTTTCCATTTGTCAAATGGGTGTGTTGGACTTGTTCCGTGACTGTCAGTGTCTGGTTTGCAGTGAAATGAGAAAGACTGAGACAAGGTCCTGAGTTTTCCCTAAGGCCAAATATTTAACACCTGCCCTTTTTCCAGTGGTATGCCTGTCTAGTTACTTTTTAGTGGTATCTTTTCTGGAAGGATGGTCATGGTGGTGGTGGCGGTGGTGTTATTTTTTTTTACTGTCCTACTTGGCAAAATAAAGCAGCCCTAGGTTGGTCCTCACAGTTTAAACTGAAATCCCGTGTCTAGGTGCTGGGGGTGGAGGAGCTCTGAGGACGTAGGGGCAGAGAAGGCTTCAGGAATGAGGCAGTGGCTTCGAGCGAGCAGGGTCTCCTCTGCTTCCCACATTGCACCTGGCTGGGCTCACACCTGCCTGGTGGCCCCGCTGGCCAAGCCCTGTTTGGATCTCGGTGACTTGTACCTGCTCCCTTTCTGGCTCTGGGTGGTAATTTCCCCGATGGCAGGTGGAATGGGGACGGGGCCTCTGGTGTTGGAGGAGACAGCTGGGCCCTCCCCAGGAGAGCAGGGCTGAGCTGGAGCTCCTGGCCCAGTTCAGGACAGAGCCCCATTCACACGTCTTTGGCTGGCCTATGGCCTGGTACGAGCGGGAATTCCAGGCCCTACCCGTCACGGGAGCAGGTATGACAGCCATGTGGTGACACCAGGCCTAGACACTTGGGTGCTCAACTCTACTGGGGCAGGCAGACAGACAGGCAGACGGGCAGACTGGCAGAGGGCCTCCACAGAGCCCACCCCCGCGTGGCTCCCGTCCGCCATGGCCCAGAAGACCAGGCCGGCAGTGCCCAGGGCCAAGAGGGGGTGGGTGTTCTTTGCCTGTGTCTCCGTGGTGACTGCCAGGCGGTCAGCCATCACGCGCCGTGCCACTCTCCGAAGCCCCACACCCTGGCCAGCACCTCTGCCGGCACCGGCACCAGCACCGGCACCAGCCACCGAGGTGAGTTTCCAAGGCAACCGGCGCCTCTGCCGAGAGGCTGGGTGGGTCACAGCTGGGCCGAAGCCACTGGGGAGGTGGCTTCCCTCGACTTCCTCTCCTGCCGTCAGAACTGGTTGAAGGAGTTTGGCTGGAAGCTGGGGAGTCTCTATCTCCCATTCCGGGTGTGAGGGAGGAGGCAGGGGGTGGGGGGCGCTGCCAGAGGTGCCCTAGGATGCCCACCCCTGCCAGCCTGTCTGTGTTTCCCGCCCGGGAGAGTCAGGGCCAGGTGGCTGTGGGTTGTCCTAGCTGCTCCTGCTGCTCTGGTGTTTCTCAGGTTACCGAGGGCTTTCCTGCATCATCTCAGGTTCTCTCCTAGAACCCTGAGAGCCAGGTGATGGTATTATTATCGTCCCCATCTTACTGATGGAGAAACTGAGGCTCAGAGGGGTTGAAACTGAGGCTATAAAGATGCAGAGCAGAGACTTGAGCACAAACCCAGGCTCCAGATCTTGAGAGAGAGGTTCCCACACCTGTAGGCCCCCTCCTCGGCCACGTGTGCCCAGCGCTCGGCCAACGTGGGCTCTGTGTGGGAGGGGACCCTCCATCTCTGCCTCTGTTCCCCTCTCTGGTATTCGTGTTTCAGGCTCAGTTGGTTTGCAGAGTCTCTGCCTCCGTTTCCATCTGTTTGTGTCCCTTCTGCTTCTCTTCCTCTCTCCTCTCCTGCCCTCCACCTTGGGCCATCACAGGTTGGATTGGTGGCCTTTGGGGGTGTCAGTGACCCCTGGGGTGCCAGGCACTGAGCACTCCGGGAGTGGGGGATGGTTGTCAGAGTGGCCCCCGGTTCCCATTCTGGACGGCGTTTATTACGGTGACCCTGGACTGCGCATACTCTCCTCTGAGTGTCCCCTCAACATGCCGAGAGTTAGAGGTAGGGGCCATGAGCGCCCCTTTCTGGGGAAGGACAGTGTGGCCCATGGTGAGCTCAGGGCTGAACCGAAACTCACCATCCTAGTCCTGGGCCGTTTCCGGGGCTCCAGGCCTCAATGTGTCTTGTTCTGGTTGCCTAGGGACAGCAACGCCCTGTGAGCTTGGAGATTTGGGGTGGTGATGATGTCAAATCCCTCCACCCAGTATGGTCTCCTGGAGGTTTAGGTGCTTCATTTCCCGACTCTTGACCATCTCTGAGCTTGGCCTCCAGCCTGTGGGGAGCCTCCCTTCTCCAGAGGAGGAAGAGGCCCCTGGACGTTCCCAGGAAGCCAGTGGCAGAGGAGGCGGGGCTAAGCCAGGCCCAGCCACTGTTCCAGGAGCTCCCATGCTGGTCCAGGTGCGTCACCTGCCAAGGTGTGTGCTCACCCGCCCACAGAGGGCAACCCCAGGACCCAGGCAGGCCAGGAATGGTGACATCAGTGTCAGGAAATGACCAAGGAGCCTGGCCAGGCCACACCCTCCCCGTATCCTCCCCAGGCTCTAAATATAGACCACAAAAGACCAAACAGAGAGGGTGACCTCCACCTGCCCAGCAAGAGGTGAAAGGTTTTCCACCAAGGCCTGGGTGGAGCCTGGATACCTGGCTTCTGTTCCTCACTAGGCCACAAGCTCCCTCTGTGGCTTTGGCCAGGCTCAGGTTGGAAGAGGAGGTGGTCAAGGCCTGTGGTCGCCCAGACGTTGCCTCAAGCCCAGTTCTCATTTCGGAGCTGCTGCGTGCCTGGCAGACCTCCCCAGAACTGCACCCCAGGCCCAAACCCCTTTCCCTGGGACCCTGGGAATCGGCTCTCCTGTACCAGGCAAAGGGGTGGGTAGAAGGTAGGGAGCAGGCTGCGCAGAAGAGGGGCTGGCTCCAGGCTCTGGGGACTGCAGCGGATCATTGTGAGAGAGGACCCCTGTGTTGCATCTGAGGCCACACCAAGCAGTTGATCTTTTGCCTGAGGGCAGCGCGAGAGGCTTTGAAGGGTCAAGGCCCCTCTGGCTGCTGCGAATCAAGGGGATCTGTGTTAGGATGAAAGCGAGAAGGCAAGGGGGCTCCAGAGGTTTGGCCTGAGCACACCTTTCCCTTCATCCAGAGGTGGCTTCCCAGGGGCCTCTAAGCCAGGGAGGGACAGAAGGCCCACTGGAGTCTGTGGCAAACCCACGAGCACGTGCCCTGGCTGAAGAGGACAGCTGCCGGTCAGCTCCCACCCAGCCTCCTATTGCACAGGAACGCAGACCCGGTGTGGCCAGGTTGTCCAGAGTTACAGGAGAAGCCAGAAATGTGGATTTTTATATGAAATGACCTGACCTTTTACTGTTGGCTCAAACATTGAAAAACACTTTGGAAGCCAAACAAAACATACATGTGGGCTGGATTTGGCTTGGTTCTTGTCCCTGGCTGTCAGCTTGAAAGCTGTCTTTTAAGCTCCCTGTGCAAGAAGCATCCTGACTCTGGAACACCAGTTCGTAGTAACCCACACTTCCTACAGTGCTTTGTGCTCTCTGCCCCTCCCAGCAGACCCTCCAGGGGCAAGGGTTAGCATGGCCTTGATCTTAGACTTGCCCAAGGTCACTAGGCTACTTCTAATCCCCAGCCTCCTCTGACTGCCCCATCTGAGCTGTATGACTTAGTTGCCCAGCTGCCCGCTGCTTCAGCCCCCAAAGTGAAGCCCCCAGGCCCTTTTGTTGTAAGGATGCCGTGAGTGCCCCTGGGACACAGGAAATGGTGAAGCTGGCCAGGTGTCACTGCCATGGCCCAGGGTCTGAAGATTGTCACCCCCGCCTCCCCCATGGCTGCTGGGAGCCTCAGTGGCATTGGAAGATCAGTCTCAAACTGTGTCCTTTTTCTAAGTTCTATTATGGAAAATTCCAAATAGACACAAAAGGGAGAAAATGACATAAAGGTGCCGCAGCTTTAGTGATCACCCGTGCAGGGCCACTGTTGTTTCTTCTCTGCCCCCCGACATCCTGCCCCGCTCCTTCAGTGGACGATGTTTACACAAATCCAAAGCACGTCATTTCCATCCATAAATATCAATATGTTACTCTAATAATCAAAATCCCATGATCACTCAAAAAAAATGCTGTCGAATATCCAAATATTCAGTAGTGTTCAAATAATTCCAGTCGTCTCTGAGGTTTTTTTTTTTTTTTTTTAAAGATTTTATTTTTTTTTTTCCTTTTTCTCCCCAAAGCCCCCCGGTACATAGTTGTGTATTCTTCGTTGTGGGTTCCTCTAGTTGTGGCATGTGGGACGCTGCCTCAGCGTGGTCTGACGAGCAGTGCCATGTCCGCGCCCAGGATTCGAACCGACGAAACACTGGGCCGCCTGCAGCGGAGCGCGCGAACGTAACCGCTCGGCCACGGGGCCAGCCCCTCTGAGGTTTTTTTTTTAGAAGTTGCCCCATTGGAATCACAATCCAAAATGCACGTGTCACGTTTGGTCTCTTATCTTTCCATGATTTCCCCTTTATTTTTTTTTCCCTGAAATGTATTTGTTGAGGAAACTGGGTGGTTCGTCCTTAGAGATTCCCAGAGTCTGGAATTTGCAGATTGCATCCTCATGGTGTGTTGAACACGTTCCTCTGGCCCCTGTAACCCCCAAATGGAGTCACCTGCAGAGGCCTAGTGGGGTTCTGGTTTAGTTTTTGACAAGAACACTTCTTGAGTGGCTCTGTGTTCCCGGTCGCAGGCGGCACGTACTGTCCTGGTCCCTTCTCTTTGAGGCTGGCCCTGGCCTTGGTAAGGGATCTAGCCCACAGCTTTGGGGGAGGATTTTGAGGGGAGCTGTGTGAGAGGGCCTTGCCCTCAGGAGGCACTGCCTGAATTGCAGCCCCTGTCACCAACAGTGGGGCAGAGTCTCCGCCTGCCTGAGCTGGGGACACTGGGCGCCTGTGCGAGGTGCCTCACCTGTGCTGGCCCGTTAGTTATGCCCACATGACACAGGAGAAAACTGCCTGGGAGGGGAGGGAATTTGTCTGGGGAGGAGGAGGTCACACAGTAAGAGAGGGGTGGAATTGGGCCTCAAACCCAGGCATTTCAGTGCCCAAACCTGTCCTCTCTGCTACAGCCTGGGAACTGGGGGGTGTGCAGCTGGAGCAGTGAGCAGGTTTGCCAGGGCTCTGGAGGGGAGCCCTAAAGTAGGGGGCGAACAGGCAGGGGGCGAGACTTTGAAAAACCAGACAGACATTAACCAGAGGGTCTGGTTAAGGAAAGGATATACCACCCCACCCCTCCATGCACAGGAGGTCAGGTAGTGGGATGGCAGGCAGCCTAGCCTGTGCTGGAACTCCTGACGTCTCACCTCTCCAGCCTACCTGAGCCCTCCCGACACCGGCACCCTGGACCTTCAAGGTCAGAGAGGTGGTGACATGGGGTGCACTCCTCTTCACTCACTAGTCACCTGGCCTGCATAAGCCCCTTTCCAGGCTGTAAAATGGGCCTGAGCTTGCTTCCCAGGCCCCTCCCTGGGAGAAAGAGATAAGGAGAGCAGAGAAGAGATAAAGTGAGCTGCAGGCAGGTGCAGGATTTAGCAAGTTCTGAATTCCCGGAGGCTGAGGGTTTGGCCCCAGAAGCAGGAGTGGGAGGAGAAGCTTCTAGCCAGAGGGCATGTCCAGTGTCCCGGTCATCCCTTTGTTGCTTTTGAGGACCTCCTTCCTGTAAATGTGCCCCACCAGCCTCGGCCTCACCCTTCCTGGGGGACAGAGCATAGAAGCTTCCTAACCAGCCTCCCAGGAATTTCCACCCCAAACCAAATCTACCCATCTTGCTTTAAAAGAAGAACAAAAAAACAGCATTTATTACATGGCCGTGATTATTAAAACATTTTAGAAAAATTAGAAAATTCCAAGAAGTAAAAAGAAAAAACATACAGCACCACCCAGAAATACCCACCATTACTTTTGCAAAGTGGGTCCCTCTAGTCACATGCACGTGTGTAGTGTCTGGTTCTGAAAGCATATTCTGCAGGCTTTGTCACTTCACGGCTCCAGCAGAGCATTTCCCTGCATCCTGGTTCTCCTGTGCTGCTCCATGGCACCGAGGGGCCTGGCGGTTACTCAGCACAGGGCATTTGAGTTGATTCGGTTTGGCAGAATTGTAATCAAGGTTTCCATAAACATCTTGTACAGAAATTGATGTCCACACCTCTGATTGCTTCCTTAGAGGGAATTCCTAAGAGTGGGATTATCGAGTCAAAGGGCATGAGCGTTTTTAACGGCAGTAATAGAAAGCGCCAAATTGTTTTCCGCCTGTCTTTGTCAAGGCCTCGTACCCAGATGGAAAACCACCAGGCGGGTGCTCAAGCAGCGCAGGTGGGCGCACCCGTGGGTGGGGCTAGTTGGGGGCCCACTGTCCATGAATATCTGAGATTTGGCACACAGCGGGTATGCAGGATATGCTTGTGAAATGTGTAGTCTGGTCCTGCCCCCTCATTTTATAGATAGAGAAACTGAGGCCCAATGGTGTGAGACCGGTTCCAGGGAGGTTGGTGGCATTGCCAGCGCTGCAGCAGTCGATCACTAGCCTCAGTGAGGCTGAGAGCTGAGGCCAGGCAGGCCCCAGCAGCCGGTTAGGTGTGAAGGATGGGCCCATTCATTCATCCATGGCATGAACACTCTCTTGACTGCTGTTAACCTCCAGGCTTCCTCTTCCTTCCTCACTCGCTTCTAGAAAGAGTAGCTGAGGCTCCCTGGCCCTGCTTCCTCCCCAGCCCTTAGTAGCCTCACTTCCACCCTGACCTGAGACCTTGAGCACTCAAGCCACCAGTGGCCCCAGCTGACCAGGCCAGTGGCCAGGTGCTGCGGCTGGCAGTTTGTCACTCTTTTTTGTTTGTTTGGTTTTTGTTTTGTTTTGTTTGAGGAAGATTAGCCCTGAGCTAACATCTGCTGCCAATCCTTCTCTTTTTGCTGAGGAAGACTGGCCCTGAGCTAACATTCATGCCCATCTTCCTCTACTTGATATGTGGGACGCCTGCCACAGCATGGCTTGCCAAGCTGTACCATGTCCGCACCCGGGATCTGAACTGGCGAACCCCAGGCTGCCAAATCAGAACGTGTTAACTTAACTGCTGCGCCACTGGGCTGGCCCCAGTTTGTCACTCTGGATCCCTTACTCTTTCTTGAATGTCTGCAGGCCCCAGCCCTGGTGACGCCTGGTCTCCGTGGTCCGTTGTCATTATCTCATCCCCCTTGCCGCCCCCACTGCGCCTCCTCTGTCTCCATTCTGCCTGGGTGGTCGGAGGGCTGATAGGAGATAGTGCTGAGAAAGGCCCCTTCCCTCCACACGAAACACACATCAACACTCAGGACTTCCCAATACCCGTGAGCACCCAGGACACGGTCACCCTTCCAGGACTCAGGAGCACATAGTCATCAGGGCACAGCCACTGGCTGTGTAACATGCATCAGTTCCCCAGTGTGAGCCTCTCCGATGAAGAAACTGAGGCTCAGAGAGGTTAAGCAACTTGTTCAAGGCCACAGATCTAGGGAGGAGCTGGAATTCGTGGTAGGTGAGTCTGACTCCAAGGCCTCTTGACCACACGTCAACTCATACATAAGTCACACTCCTACACAACACACACTGTCCCAGCGCACGCACCCACACAAGGTGCCTAACCGCAGTACCCACGCCCCACAACAGGCATAGCACGTGTGCTTCCAAAGACAAACAGCCAGCAGGCCCGCGAGGGCGCGCGAGGGCGCGCGCGCACACACACACGCACAGCCCTCCGCACCCCTGGCCCCGCCCCTCCGTGCCGCCGGCCCCGCCTCCCGAGGCCCCGCCCCCGGGCTGACCTCCGCGGGGCCGGGCCCGGGGCGCAGAGCGCAGGCAGCGCCGAGCCGCGCGGGCTGCCGCCGCCCCCGCCACGCGCCGGGCCGGCCCCGCGCCCGCGCCGCCCCGGGTCCCGCGCCCGGCCGGCCGCCCGCGCCGCGCGAGCCGCCCATGGTGCAGCGCATGTGGGCCGAGGCGGCCGGGCCTGCGGGCGGCGCCGAGCCGCTGTTTCCGGGCTCCCGGCGGAGCCGCAGCGTGTGGGACGCCGTGCGCCTGGAGGTGGGCAGCCCCGACAGCTGCCCGGTGGTGCTGCACAGCTTCACGCAGCTCGACCCCGACCTGCCGCGGCTGGAGGTGGGTGAAGCGGCCGGCCGCGGCCAGGCGAAGCGGGGGCGGGGGCCCGGCGGTCTGAGCGGGTCACTCCCCCGCCCAGCTTGGGTCCGGGGGGAGAGGAGGGTCCTTCCGCAGAAATCCCCCGCCCAGCTCCGATCGCAAGGCAGCACGGTGGGCGCGGGGGCCGCCGGCACAACCGAGCCAACAGTCTGGGGACCAGAACCGGCTCTTCGGGTTTCTTCACCGAGCCCGGTGTCCCGCCCCCGCACCCCTGCAGCCCAGGTAGACCCCTTCCTGCGAGCTGTCACCGGCTGTTTACATCGGCGAACTTCCCAACAGCAGGGGCTGGGCTGCCTTTTCCCCCTTTGCCAGCCGTGGGCCTGCGCCGGCTGTTGGGCTTGCCAGGGCAGGTGGTGAACTCGTGGTTAGGGTGGCAAACTCCTAGAATCCTCATAGGTGGTTGGGACCACAGGGGCCTTCCAGACCAGCCCCCTTTGAGGGCGGAGGTGCATCTGATGTTCGGGGCTGCCCACAGGATGGGGGTGGAGGGGAGCCAGCCCTCCAACCCTGGGGGCCAGGTGTCCAGGCCGGGAGACTGGGACAAGGGCCTCTCAAGCCGAGGGGATGACTCATTTCTGCTTGATTGGAAAATACGCCAACACCCTGCATTTATAAGGGTTCAGAAGATTCAGAGAAGAGGGCATGTGCTTGTCACAGATGCGGTGGGGGTGATCCAGTGAGGGCTGGGACCCTTATTTCTAGTGTGCTCAGGGCAGCGGGGCCCACTGGGCCATGGGGTCGTGATGGGGCGGGGTGGGGGGGATGCCCTCCTCCTCCCACCTGACTGCGCACCTGACGCTGTGCAGTGGAGGTAACAGATTCCAGGGATGGGCCCCTTCACCCCACTCTGCCTGGGTATGGGGCCTGGACAGAGGCCAGCCCTGGGTCGGAGGGCTGAGGGCACATCAAGGCTGAGCCAGAGCCTCAACATTCAAGTTCCTGAGCCCCCGGGCAGGTTAGGGCCCGTTGGTGGCTCTCCCCTCCCCCCATCACCTTAGGTCCTGGTTCATTGTAATTGCCAGTAATTTCCAGCCTGCATGTTGCATCTCTGCAGGTCCCCAGTGCCTAGACAGGGCCTGGGTGCATAATTGCCCAAGGATAACATATGTCTCCCTGCCTGGCGTGGGAGAAGGCATGAGGTGGGGGCAGCTCTTGGTGGGGAAACTATGGGCCTGGGAGACCCTTTGCTCCTGGCTTGGCGGGTGGCTGGGTCAGGCATGTTCCCCCTCCCTCATCCACCCCCAGCTCTGGTCTTCATTGGCGGCTGGAGCTGGACCCCTGGGAGGGTGGGGGTGGGAGGCCTGACACCAGCCCAGTGCTCATCTGACTTTCATTATGTCTGGCAGCGACTCCGGCTTTGTGTGCTGGGAGGGTCCGGCCTGCGCATTCATGGGGGCCGGGCAGGTTCCTGGCCAGGGTGGGGCAGGCCACTCAGCAGCTTCTGTCCACCCCCCACCCACCCCTGCACTCCCTACTCCCTCCCTGGTCCATCTGCATCCCTGAGGAGGTGAGGGAGAGGCAGATCTGAGCCCTCCTGCCCAGGGGCCTGCCTTCTCTCTCTCCCTCTCCTGCGCTGCTGCTCTCCCTCGTCTGGCCTCAGCACCGAGATCCAGGCCATGGCCACTGTTTAGAAATCACAGGGGAAGATTCTGGCTGGGGCAGAAAAACCAGGGTCCTGGCAGGAGAGGAGGCCACTGCCGGAAAACAAACACAATAACCATTTACCATGGGCTGAGGGAGGGGGCGGGGAAGTCCCTGTCCCTCCTGCCAACACCGCCCCCCCCCCCATCCTGGGGCTGATTTCCTGGTCGCTGTAGCATGCCAGAGCTGAAGCAGCTCTGCTTGTGGTCCCTGTCCTCTGGAAACCACCAGACAGTTTCTGCCTTCCCTCCCCTGTACCCATTTCCCTACCAGACCTCCACCCAGTCCTTCCCTCTCTGGGCTGCCAGATGTCCTCGCACATCTGAGTGTCCGCTTGTCATCTTGATTCTAAGCCAAGCTACCATGCGATTGGCCTGTGCAGCTCTGTGCTTTCTGGAGGTCACCTGGCCCATGCCTTGGCCAGGCAGAGGGAGTTCCCAAGTCTGTAGTACCTACTGACTGCAGATGCCACCCCCTCATTCCAGCTGCCTTTGACCAGCTCTCCAGGGTAGGTGCCAACCCCACTATATAAGAGAATGGAACTCAGAAAAGTGAAGTCCCTGATCTAAAAGTACACACAGCGAGAAGGACGCAGCCAGGATTTGAACATGGGTTCTGTTCTCAATTGGGCGCCTGCTGTGTGCGAGAGCCTGCAGGGATCAGAGAAGGATAGGGCAATGTTCTCTGTGGAGGCAATTAGAAGTGCGTGGGAGGATGGTAGAGCCATAAGGGGAACAGAACCAGGCCCAGGCAGCCCAGAGGCCCCGTGGTCCAGTGAGGGGTAGGGATGCTTATAGATCGGAGGAAGGCAAAGGACACTGGGGAGAGCTTCCAGGAAGAAGCAAGCCCACAGCTGGACCCCAAAGGTTTAAAATAATAGCTAATATGAGCCAGCACTTGGTGGGGAGCCCTGTGCTAAGTAATTTGCATGCATTATGTCCTTTTTCGGTCAAGACTGTCAATAGCCAGTTTAACAAACAACTGAGGCACTCGAGGTTAATCAGATCATACAAACTCACCAAGCTAGTAAGTGGCCAAGGTGGGATTCTGACCCAGGCTGTGTGACTGCAAGGCCTGAGCGCAGTCTGGGCGGAACAGAATGAGGAGGGCTTCTCTGTTCTTTGGGTGGAGGTACCCAGGGGAGAGTCTCCTGCCAGCCTCCCCACCTCCTTCCCGCTGTCTGGTCTGGTAATCATACTGTGTGCAGGGCTCCAGTTTAACTGCCAATGCTCATTAGCCTTTGACCCTGGAGGCTCAAGAGGCGTGGCCTGTGCGGCACGCATATGCATGTGACTGTCTGTCTTTCTACTGTAATCTTCAAGAGGGGCTTCCCAGCCCACTCTCCAAGGGGGCAGCCTCCAGGAGCTGCAGGGCCTGTCAAGTTTAGGAGGGGACTGACTGACTGCCATCTGCTAGGCCTCCACGGACCCTCAGATTCCCCTCTTTACTCCTCGGGGCCTCAGGAGAAGAGAAGGAAGGAGACCAGTCTGGCTGGTACTGGGTCCTTGTCCCTCCTCTACGTGGGAGACGCTTGAGCGTGCTGAGCTGTTTTGCTGGAGGCTCAAGGACAGCCCTGGAGCAGGACTGGGTGCGTGCGGTGGGAGTTCAGCCTGGGAGATGTTAGACTGCTCACAGGCAGGGCTGGGGTCCGATCTTCAACCTGGACGTTGAGTTTCCAGGTCCTGTCTTTGTTGCCACTAAGAAGGGGTTGTAGTAGATTGAGCGCTGGCCCTCGGCAGCCTCTTAGCGAGCCCATGGGGGTGGTTTCAGGAGGCTGCACCCAGGTGGCTGGGGACTGACTCCCAGAGGCTGCTGGCCGGCCGCCCAGACAGCTCCCACGGCATGGCACTGTGCTGTGGCCACCCTGTCCCCAGCTCGGGCCTCCAGCTTTGCAGGCCCAGAGACGCCGTGTTCCCAGACCCACAGCTCCAGTAAAGTGACTCTCCCCACTCGTTGCGAGGAGACAGGAGTTGAAGCCTGCAGCCTTGTGCAGGAGAAGCAGAGCTGTGAGCAGACCCGATTCTCCATCCACCGGCGGGCCCGTGGCTGGGGAGCGAGTCGATGAGAGCCTCAACGTTGCTCAGTGAGCAGGCAGGGCCCCCACGTGCCGGCCTGCTTTCAGGAAGCTCTCGAGCTTGCATACTGCTGTGGCATCTCCTCTCCTCCCCAGGGACTGTTGGATGTTTGCACAGGCGCAGGCGGCTCTGTAGTCACACCTGGAGGCGCAGTGTTGTCTTTTTGTACCCAGGGGTAGGGTGCTCTCTGGCTGAGAGCTTGGGCTCTGGAGCGAAGGGAGCTGCGCTGGGATGCCAGCTTGGTTCCTTGCAGTACTAGCTCTGCTCCTACTCCCTGAGCCTCGGTTTCTTTATCTATAAAATGGACTTGAACCAGATCCTCCCCTTTGGGTTCTGGTGAGGCCTGAGTGAGACAGGCAACCTGACAGGTGGTCCCCACAGTGCCTGGTACAGTGTCAGAGCCAGACAGGTGGTGGCTGCCATGAGTGTGTTTTCTGACGGGGTGCCCGGGGAGTGCCCACAGCCTGGGCTCCGGGAATATGCTACCTGGCCCAGTCAGGAAGGTGCTTCTCAGGCCTGATTCTCATAGCTGATTTTAGGGCCCATGGGTGCCCTGGCCATCCTGTGCCAGGAGCCCCAACAAATCCCCTCTCAGTGGAGAGGTGCAGATGCAAGGGAGCTGGGCCCCACCACCCCCAACAACTGGCTGTGCAAGCTGAGGAAGTCCTTCCTGTCTCTAGTCTCTCCCACATCTGTGTGACCAGGGGCTGGACTCTGCTCTGAGGCCGTGATCATGGCAGCCACTGGTGGGGTGAGGCCTGGGTCGGGTTCAAGTCCCTGCCCCAGCTGCCACATCCTGGCTCCTGACCCGGGCGAGTTCCTGCCTGGCTCTCTCCTCATCCATCAAGTGAGGTGTTGGGAGGATTAAATGTGAGGAGTATGCAAAGGGCCTGACACCCAGGAAGTGCCCACGTGCTGGACGCTGTGGTCAGTGGTGTGGGTGTTGAGGGTGGACCTTCAGCCAGCCCCTCCCTGCACCCTCTCAGAACCAGGCCATCCTCCTCCTCAGCCGTCACTCAGCAACAACCCCTTGCAGGCCTGGCCCCTGCTGGTCTGCTGGTCTGACAATCAGGAGGATGGGTGTGTCTCCCAGCCCCACCTGAGGCACGTTTTTCCTTCTCTTTAAATGCTGACGGGTAGCTGGGCTCAAGCTGATGGGGAGGATTCTTGGGGAGGTGGGTCAGCCTTTGGGGGCTCAGCACAGGCTGGTCGCCAAACTCCAGTTTCTGGGATCACTGAACCAGGGCAACCAGGCACCTTGTGTGGTCCCTGGCTGAGGCTGCCTCTGTGGGACCAGGAGTGTGGCCCACCCCATCCAAGGCCAGCCTTGCATCCTGGCGGGGGTCCTGTCCATGCCTCTGGGCTCAAGATGCAGGCCTGAGGGCAGGACCCTGCTGCACCCCAGGAGGGTCGAGCCGGCTTGGCATTTTCATTCTCGCTGCCTTGTTGGGCCTATTGTCTAAGAGAACAAGGACTTGGACTTGAGAAGTTCTGGGTTCTCTTCTCAGCCTGGACACCCTCTACTTGACCCTGTCCCCTAGCCTGTCTCCACTCTGCAAAATGGGCGTGTGACAGTGTTCACACTGGGAGCCCTGAGAGGCTCAGCAACCCTCTCTGATCTGTCTCAGTTTTGGGTTCTGTATTTGAGCAAAGACGTAGAAAATCAGAAAGCTGCCGGGCTGGCTCCCACCTGCAGAGCTTTCGGGTGACCTGCCCCCCTGTGCTGGGCCCTCCTCCAGGTTCCCGGGACCCTGGCCGGTCTCCCAGGGTTCCCGGGTGGTCTTTCCCACAGCCTGGTGTTCCCCAGCAGCCAGCTCATGGGGGCTGGGGGTGGGGCGAGTGTTCCCCACCAGCAACAGCGGCATCGGTCCCCTTTCCCGAGCGCTTTCATGTGCCGGGTGCAGAGCTGCCTGCGTTCTCTCGTGACCCTGCTGTTGCCTGTTGGGGGCTGCTGCTCTTGCCCCGTTTCATAGACGAGCTCACTGACGACAATGGCTGAGCAGCTTGGCAGAGCTGGGAGTCAGAGCCCTCCGTGAGAGTTGGGGCTGTGGGGTCTGCTGGGCCCTAGGGAGGGTCCCCGTGTGCTCAGAGCTGCCAGGGGGCTGTCGGGTGGCCGAATGAGGGCCTCGGGGTGACCTCTGTGACTCAGTGGACCTGGCCAGCAGCTGAGCAGGGTGTGGCGAGGTCGCCAAGGGGTGATCTCATGCATATGGGGGCGCTGCAATCAGAGCCACTCCCTGCCCTGCCCAAGTGGGGCCGAACTCCTCCACGTGCAGGCCGGGGAAGAGATAGGAGGAGACCTCAGTGCAGGCCCTCCGTCCATCTCAGCCCTCGGTCAGGTCTCCTTAGGAGGAGCCGGTCTGTGGCCAGAGCATCTGTGGGCCTGGTTGGAGCTTCCTTGGGAAAGCATCTGGGGGGAGCCAGAGCAGATTGGGGATCAGGATGCGAGAAGGTGCCATCCCCATAGGTGCAGGCACAGGCACCTTCTGGGAGAGGTGGGAAGGCCCAGTAGGTCCCCTCAGGTCTGTCCCCAAATAATGGGGGTAATCAACCCCGTTATTCTGCCTTGAGGGACTTGAGACTTGGCCTACAGCCAGTTGGGGACACAGCAGCCTGCTGGCCGGTCACCAGAAGGCTGATCAGGTGACACACTAACAGACGCCACCCAGGCCGTTTCCCCTCCTCGTCCCTGGGGCCCCAGCCTGTGGACTTCCAGAGGACAGCTCCTGGGCCTCTTAGAGCCCTTGAGGGGGCACAGAAGGTGAGGGCCCAAGGAACTGCGAGGCGAGAGGCACCCTGGAGGCCTATCGTGCCGGCCTCTGCTCACCGTGGGGACATCACACTATCCTCATTCCTCTTGACTCAGGTGGTGGGAGGCCAGGCGGTGTGTGTAAGGCACAGCTGCCGACTGGGTCCCAGAGCCCTGGGGACATGAGTAGGTGCCTGCTTCAGGCAGGACAAGGGGATCTGTTCCCTGGGGACACAGCTGTCCACGTGGCATTCTCTCCCCTGACAGCCAGCTCAGTTCTGCCCTGCGCACACCTCCCCCAGGAGCTCCCTAGCCCCTCCCAGAGCATCCCTGGGGGTCCAGACGCTGTCCACCCTGCTAACAGGGTGGCCCAGGGTCACTTTCGGGCACCAGGGCCCTGCCCTTTCTACCCCAGAGCGTCCTAGGGGCAATGCCAGGGCTATTGGCCCCTTTCCTTCTCTGTCCCTTGCAGGGGGAGGGAGCAGGGAACAGATGTCCCACTCTGCCACTTTCTGCCTGGGACCCAGGACCTCTCACTTGAGAGCCTGCTTCTCAGTGGGCTCTTGGCACACAGTGTAAATTGTCCTGTGCTCAGCGTAGCTCTCACGGTCTTGTTTTATTGTTCCTGAGTGGAGGAACCGGAGAGTACAGGGTTAGCTCTGCAGGGCTGGAGCAGCTCCCCATCTGTGCGACAGGGCAGTGACCCCCCCGCCCCCCATTGCAGCATGTGTGGCTCTCAGCGTCCTGCCCTACCCCCTGCCCGGCTGGCAGAAGGGGGCCCCTGGGGGGTGGGGGAAGGGCTGGGAGATCACATGACACCCAGGCAGGGCCGGCCAGCTGCTCGCTGCCAGTGAGGCCCATGGCTCACTGCAGAGCTGCTATGCGCTATGCTACCTCCTCGGGGGTGGCAAGGCCGCCCGGCCCCAGCCCCTCTCGTGGGTTGGCCTGGCCGGGGAGCACTTCCATCCAGCAGGCCTTGATGGAGCCCCAGTGGGAGCCAGGTGCTGTGCAGGCTCCTGAGGGGTTCAAGTCCAGCACCCTCTGTCAGATGCATCCTGCATGGGACCGCCAAACTGTTGCCAGCAACTTGGACCCTCAGGACACTGTCTGGCTCCCAGCTGGGCCAGGTGTGGCTGAAATCCCCAGGAGAAGGACAGGCCCTTCCCGCCAGGCCAGCAGCCTTTGCAGGAGGCAGTCTCGGACTCCTGAGGAGATGCCAGGGTGGACAGTGGCAGAACCATCTGGTCCGGCAGGTGGACAGCCGGCCCCGACCTCACTGTAGCCTCTGAAGCCCCTCTCCTCCGAGGGCTCTTCTGAGTGGGGAAGGGGCACGTGAGGCGGGGGAAGGAAAGCGAGCATCTGTTTCCGTTTTTCTGCTTCAGGAGGAGGAATTTCCCCTCCTCGATGGAAGGGCTGGACCTCCCCAAGTGTGGCTGTGTGGGCTGTGTGGGTGTGGGAGTTCCGCTCGGGGGCTTCTGCCTGTGGCTTCGCTCCTAACTTCCAAGAAGCGGCTGGCTTTCCCTTCAGAGGAGGCAAAGGGTCAGGAAGCCCAGTGTGATTGCAGCGGCTTTCCCGTTGGTACGATGCCCAGAGTGGGAGGGCGACCTCGGGTCAGAGGAAATGGACTTCCAGAGGATGGCTCCTGGGCCTCCCAGAGCCCTTGAGGGTGGGCAGGAGGTGAGAGG
The DNA here is from genome assembly GCF_041296235.1 of Equus asinus. Taxonomy (NCBI): domain Eukaryota; kingdom Metazoa; phylum Chordata; class Mammalia; order Perissodactyla; family Equidae; genus Equus; species Equus asinus. Next base: position 13,740,424 of record NC_091799.1, read on the forward strand.
CCCAGGACCCCGGTCTCTGACCCCGGGGGTGCTGACGTCTGGAAGGACAGCCCACAGGAGGCCCAGCTTGGGCTGAGGGCTTTACGGCTATCGTGGGGCTCAGGCTGAGTCAGCACTTGCTCTGGGCCTTCTCTGAGTTCCATGCTCAGCCTGGCTCAGGGCAGTGACCCGTGGTCCCAGCAGCTGGCATTGACCGTGTGATCGATGGCCGTGTGCCGGCCAGCATCTCCCAGCTCCTCCCTTAGCACTCAGAGGTTGATATTTTTACTCTCGGCCCCCCTCCCCATTGCAGGCCCCATTGCACCTTTTCCCTGAACAGGGGCAGGTGGGAGAGGGGGCTGTGAAGCCCAGGGCAACATGGCTAAGCGGCCTTGGCCAGGCCTTGATGACCCCAGCCTGCCCAGTGGGAGGGGTCGCTGCTTCCTAAAACAAAGGCCTTTCCTTTCTGCCAGATGACAAAGTCCCATGGTTTTGGGGTTCTGTGGAACCCCCGCCATCAGCCCGGATGCCAGCACTGTCATCTTTCTCACCCTGTCCCCACACACGTGATGACACACAGGGAACTGGGAACTCCTCTGTTGCCCAAGACGGCACAAGGGCATGAATGAGCAGAAAGGGAAGGAAGTGGCCTCGGCTGCGGCCACAGGGATGCCCCACACCTGCACCAGCCCGATGCTGATTCCTGCTGCGTCAGCGGTGGGGTGGACAGGCTGAGCAGAGGAGGGGTCAGGCTGAGGTGGGTCACGGGCCTCGGGCCCTGCGCCTTGGGATCTTGGGTCTGCCATCTATCCTCCGTGGCATGACTTTGGACAAGTTGCTCTTCTCTCAGCCTCCGTGTCCTCATCTGTGAAATGGCCAAGTAAATTCGCCTGGCGGGGGGGTCACCCTGGGCAGGAGTGGGTTGTTGAGGGGTCGGAGCCTGGTGGGTTCCTCATGTTCAGATCCAGCTTGTGGCTGGCAGCGGGGGAAGGGGAGTGCTGGGGGCAGTGCCAACCTGTCCCATGTTAATCCCGAGCCCTCAAGCTGCCATCCGTGTCACTCTGGACTGGAGGTCTGTCTGAGCACCCTCATCTGGGGAACAGAAGGTCACATGGGGCATCCCCCTGCAGCAGCAGCCAGGCAGGCCCCTGACGTCCCCGCCCGGCGGCTGGGCATTGTCTTTGCAGAGCTCTACGCAGGAGATTGGTGAGGAGCTGGTCAACGGGGTCATCTACTCCATCTCTCTGCGCAAGGTGCAGGTGCATCATGGCACCAACAAGGGCCAGCGCTGGCTCGGGGTGAGTGCAGGTGCAGGGGCCTCCACACCGGGACCCCGGGAACCCCAGTGCCACCCTGGCACTTCTGCTGGCCTCCCTCCAGGGCTTTCCTGCTTGAGAGCCCACAGTCCTGCTCCCAAAGGAATCTGGGCACCCGCCCCCCCCCCCCCCCACCCCCCGCAACTGTCCAGCCCTGGGCTTGGCCAGCTGCAGAGTCACTTTTCACGTATTTGTGTGAACATCAAAAGACACTTCTGTGCTGTTTTCACTTCACGTTAGGCCAGAAGTATTTTTGCATTTTGTCCCAATGTTTTTTGTTTTAAATATTGCCCCCAGCAGCCCCATGTGGCCGTCAGCCTGGAGTCCTTCCACACCTTCCCCAAGCCTTCCATCGCCATGCTTAGTAGGACCATTTTTACCCAAAAAGGACAGGGGCGCAGGCTACTATGTACAATTCTCTGCCATCTGCCCTCTCACGGAGCACAGCCCTGTGACCCTTCCAGGTCCGAGTGAGGCCTGACTCCAGTGGTCGCGTTCCAGCAGGGAGGTTGGTCATGCAGTGATTCAGCCTGTCCCTGTTGAGGGACCTTGGCGTGCTTCCTTTCCTCAGCCATTCCCCCAGTGCTGTGTGTCCCCGTATACCTCTCTCTTCCACCCTGGAGTAGCCTCTCTTTCCTCGCCTCCAGAACGGGGATGTGTTGCCCAGGCTCACAGGGGTAATGCTCTCCATACAGGGAGGGGCTGTCATTACTCAGCTAACAAAATGACCTGAAGGTGTTAGTCTTTGTCACCGTTCCTCCCCCTCAGATTCTGCTTGTAAAGCCTAAAACCTGTGTCTGCTGGGGGCACTCATGTCCCATCTCTGGCCAAAAGTCACTGAGCTCTTAGCAGCTCATCTAACCTCCAGTCCCCCACCGCCCTCCTGTGGGCCATGGTGCTGCCCCTGACCGGGCCCTCCCTCGTCTTCCCCACAGTGTGAGAATGAGTCGGCCCTGAACCTGTATGAGACCTGCAAGGTGCGGACTGTGAAGGCAGGCACGCTGGAGAAGCTGGTGGAGCACCTGGTGCCTGCCTTCCAGGGCAGCGACCTCTCCTACGTCACCATCTTCCTGTGCACCTACCGAGCCTTCACCACCACCCAGCAGGTCCTGGACCTGCTGTTCAAAAGGTGGGCGCCCCACCCCTGCACAGCACCGTGGCTCCCGGCCCACCTCCTGGCTGTGTGTCTTGGGAACGTCCCTTCACCTCTCTGAGCCTCAGTTTGCTCATGTGAAAGCTGGGGAGCTAAGAGGACAACCTCCTGGGGTAGTTGTCAGGACTACTGGGATCAGTCCAGGGAGCACCGACCCTGGGCCTGGCCCTGTGGGAAGGGCTGCCGAGGGCTGTGGTTGTCCTGATTTAGGACTTTCCTCTCCCCCGTGAAGCTGTCTGCCTCAAGCCTCAGCACCCTGTGGCCTTGGGCACAGCTGCTTTCCCATTTCTGAAGGAGCCTTCCGATTCCGTGGGGGGGTCCCAGCCTGGGGTCAGACAGAGCAGGGAGCCCTGGGGGCTGCCTGGGGCCCAGGCCCACTCGGACGTCAGCAAGGTGCTGGCTGGGCTTCATTCATTCAGCGAATATATATGAAGCACCTACTGTGTGCAGGCACTTTGCTAGACACTTAGCATAATTCACTGAAAAAAGCAGGCAAAGTCCGTGTCCTCCTGGGCTTCCGTTCTAGTCGGGGAGTCGGCCGGTAACACTAGACATCATATCAGGTACGGTAGATGTGACGCCCTCACGGCCTCCTCTAGATATGGATGCATCCTCCCTTACTCCGACGAGGACGGTGGACCCCAGGACCAACTGAGAAAGTGAGTGGGCTTCAGGTCTAATGGGATCTGAGGGGCTGTGGCTGGGGGCGCGGGAGGGCCGGGCAGTCCCCTGGCTCCCACACATCTCGTGATTCCTGCTAGAGGGCTGAGGTCTGGGGGCTTCTCCTGTAGGAGGAAAGGAGTCAGAGAGCTGCATATGGGGTCCCGGGCCCCCTGGGGAGCAGAGAGGAGGCTGGGGGCTCAGAGCTGGCCCCTGAGAGAGTCCATCCCCACCACAGCCCATCCCAGCCCTGCTCGGCACCCCCTGATCCAAGGACCCAGGAAAGAGGTGTGGGGAGCCACCTGCTCACACATCAGCCTGGTGCCTCAGTCCTGCGAGGCCAGCTGCATGTGGGGCTGGGCCGGCTGTGTCCCCATTCCCGAGGATAGTGTCAGGGTGGAGACGAGACCCACACAGGCCTCACAGAGAGTAAGACAGCATGGCAGTGCATGAGCGGCAGGCTGAGGTGCCACGAGGGCCCCGTGAAGGCTGGGCAGCAGGACACACTCCGCCTGGTCCCTCCTCCCTCACATGTGCATGCAGCACCTACTGTGCGCCCGCCAGTGCGATGAACAGAGCAGGCACCGCCCTCCCTGTCCTCGTGGAGTTGACATTCCAGTGGGGAGCGGCCAGGGGACAGGCAGGAGTGCGTCGGGTTCCCCGAGGAAGGGAGAGGTGGTCCCAGCGTTGACGGAGGGCTCCCTCCCATGGAGACTTCGCAGGCCCAGCCTGCTGACCAGGCCTGCCCCTGCTGGACCGTCACGTGGGGGTGGGCTGGGGTGCACTGGCTTCTGGATGGGCAGGGGGGACCCAGGAGCCCAGCCCCCACCCCACAGAGGTACCAAGGGAAGACCGCATGGAAGAAGAGGCCAGGCCTCCAACTCTCCTGCCCACCCACCTACCTCCAGTGCCATCTCCTCCATCCTGGGCACCTGGCTGGACCAGTACTCAGAGGACTTCTGTCAGCCCCCGGACTTTCCCTGCCTCAAGCAACTGGTGGCCTATGTGCAGCTCAACATGCCCGGCTCTGACCTGGAGCGCCGTGCCCACCATCTCCTGGCTCAGTTGGAGCACGCAGAGCTCATTGAGGCCGAGTTGGAGGGTGAGGAGAGCAGGGTGGGTGCATGTAAGCATGTGGGGAGGCATCAGTGCTGGACGCGCAGTGAGGAGTCCCCAGAGACTGGTGTTGGCCAGGAGCAAAGTCTGGCCTCCGACCACCCATCTGTTCGACTGCAGTCAAAGAAGACATCTTGTTGTGGGTTCCTGGGCTGGGGCTTCTCTAGAAGGCAGTGGCATGTTTTCTGCTTGGAAAGGCAGGCATGTTGCTGAACTTTTTTCCTCTTGTAGCTCTGTCACCAGCTCCAGTGCCAGCTCTGAGACCAACTCCCGATCTAGAGCCAGCGCCAGCACTAGCTCTAGTGCCTTGTCCAGTGTCAGCTCCAGAGCCAGAGCCAGCACCAGCTCCAGAGCTAGAGCCAGCACCAGCTCCAGAGCCAGAGCCAACGCCAGCTTCAGAGCTAGAGCCAGCTCTAGCGCCAGCTCCAGAGCTAGAGCCAGAGCCAGTACCAGCTCCAGAGCTGGAGGCAGCTCTGTCACAAACTCTAGAGCTAGAGCCAACACCAGCACCAGAGCCTTCCTGGCCTTCGTCTGTGGCTGCAGAGAACGGGCTGAGTGAGGAGAAGCCTCACCTCTTGACGTTCCCACCTGACCTGGTAGCGGAGCAGTTTACACTGATGGACGCGGTGAGCGACTCTTCTCAGCAGAGCGGGGCAGGGTGCACCTTCCTTCTGGCCTCCGCTGCCCACACCTGCCCTTCCGTGGGCCAGAGCTGATGTCCCAGTTCCAGTCCCAGTCCCAGTTTCTCTATTACAAACCCTGTGACCCAGGGAAGTTTCTGCACCCCGAGGCCTTGATTCCCCTCCGGGCTGTGGAGATGAGACCCCCCCATCTGTGTGGCAGCACAGAGCGGCTGTGGAGATGCAGTGAGCTAGAACAGGGGAAGCTGGGCAGGGCCTGGCCCATTTGGTGAGGGTGGGGAGCTCACTGGGGTGCGGCTGGCTTCATGGGTTGCCTCCATCTGCCTCAGAGGCCCTCTAGCCTCAGCACTTCCTAGGCGCCTGACGTGTGCTAGAGGCCATGGCAGACAGCAGACAAAGCCCCTAGTTGTAGCCCCCACAGTAAATATGAACCTGGACAGGGGTCAGCCCGGAGGCAGGATGGAGGGTGGAAAATGCTGCCTGGGACGTGCCAGTGTGAGCCTCTTCCGGTGTATGGAGTGAGGGTTTTGCTGGTGGGAATGCTGCACTCTTGCCAGTATTCCATCCTGGGTCATCCCGTGCTGGGTGCCTTCAGAGGACAAGAACAAAGCCAGGGACCCCCACAACGCTCCAGCCACATCCTCAGCTTCCTGAGCTCCAGCTTTGACCAGGGACCCTGCCTGGGACTGGGGGAGACTGGAGCTGAGCTGGGGTGTGACAGAGCCGGGTGACACTCCCTCTGCTCCCCAGGAGCTGTTCAAGAAGGTGGTGCCCTACCACTGCCTGGGCTCCATCTGGTCCCAGCGGGACAAGAAGGGCAAGGAGCACCTGGCTCCCACCGTCCGTGCCACCGTCACCCAGTTCAACAATGTTGCCAACTGCGTCATCACCACCTGCCTCGGGGACCGGAGTGTGACGGCCCGTGACAGGGCCAGGGTGGTAGAGCACTGGATTGAGGTGGCCAGGGTATGCCTCAGAGGGCCCAGGAATCCCTTTTTTGCCTTTATGTGCCCTCAGGGTGTGGTTTGTGGTCCAGGCCCCTGCACAGACCCCAGGCTCTTCCTTCCCAGGGCACACTGGCCTTGACTCCCACATCCACTGTCTGGGTGCTCACTTCCTCCTCATGCTTTTTCCTTGGGGTGAGCCCAGATCCTCCTCCCTAGGCGTGTTACTCATCGGGTCCCAAGTGTGCCCTCCTGGGCTCCCTGGGCATCTGTCCCGTCCGGGGGGGTAGTCCAGCTGAGGGGGACTGAAGCCGGAGCAGGGGGTAGCTCCAGCCGCACCTCCCAACCCACGTTCTCTTCTCGCCAGGAGTGCCGAGTCCTCAAGAACTTCTCATCACTCTATGCCATCCTCTCTGCTCTGCAGAGCAACTCCATCCACCGACTGAAGAAGACGTGGGAAGAAGTTTCCAGGTGGGCAGGCCTCTCTCTGCAGGAGCTCCCGAGTGGACCAGGCACCTCCCCGGGGGCCAGGCATTGCCCCCTCAGTGAGCCTGAGACCTGTCAGGAGGCAGCAGTCCTGGGGGCACAGACCCCTGGTAGGCGGGATCTCTAAGTGTCCATTGGCCTTAGGCCGGCAGGTCTGCCTCAGGACTGTTTCCTTATCTGTCAGGCACTGGACTGAGTCACCTTGGAGACTTTCATGTTTACTTCACAGCCACACAACTCTGTCCAGTTGAAATCAAAAGTGGTCAGAACAGAGCTGCTCAGTAGAAATGGGAATGGGGCCCAGGTGACCAACACGAGAGCGCCCCTCCCCGGGCCCAGCAGAACCCTGTTTGGTCACCACTCTTCCAGGAAGTTTGGGTCTTTAGGTTCTAAAATAAATACTCACCACTCCCCCAACCCCCAATTCCCTACTTTCTCCTTCCTCCCCCAGGGACAGCTTCCGAATCTTTCAGAAGCTGTCAGAGATTTTCTCAGATGAGAACAACTACTCACTGAGCAGAGAGCTGCTCATCAAGGTAAATGGAAGAGGGGACAGGGGGCGGTGTTAGCATCTTGTCAAGTTTCTTTGAAAAATTCCAGTCCTGTCTTGTCTGGACTCCAGGGAGAGAGGGGTCTGTTTGCTCCACAGGCAGGTGGAGGGCATTTTTAGGGACAGGAGGCCCTGCAATGGGATGTTGTGGGGGTGGCTGGCTCCAGGAGAGGTGGGTGAGCAGGCAGAATTTGCAGGTCTCTGCTCCCTCACTGGTCCTTTCCACTGGCACTTAGCTTCTTCCAGGCTGGTGGGTGGATGGGGTCAGGTGTGGGGGTCCCTTCCCTCCCCAAACCAGCCCAGCCTGTCCCCAGGAAGCCAGGCCCCTGCTGCTCCTTCTGTCTGCACTGTACTTCCAAGGGGCAGACACCTGCCCGCCCAGGGACCGGGTATTGCAGGAGATGCCCAGGGGCCAGATCCCAGAGGGGCTGCCTGGTGTTGGGTCCAAATGACTGGACCGGGGAGGCAGGTCTAGGTACCCATGGGACTCCTCACTCTGCTCCTGGGGCAGATGCTGTGAGTAAGTCCCAGTGGGTCCTGTTGGATTCTCGCCTCGTGTTAGCCATGCCTCATGTTAGCCACGATGGATAACCCAGAGTGCTGTGAAAAGTGTCCGGGAACTAATGAATTCGTGATGGGTCCTTTTTGACCTGATCTCAGAAGCTTCCATAGAAAAGAAGATGCAAAATGTCACTACCCAGTGCCCCTGGCGGCCTCAGCTCACCCTGTCAGACAGAGGTGGCACCTGGGACACCCTCCTGAGTGGGTGGAGGCGGAGCACCGTGTAGGGGAGCATCCTGCAGGGCTCTGTGGGAACTAAAGGCTTTGCCATGGCCTCGGGCCCAGCCTGGGGAGCAGACTCCCCACTGGGTGCTGGAGCAGACAGGAGCTGCTCAGCAGGCCCCCCAAGAGTCCTCATCCCTCTCTTCACGGCTCAGCCTGGCACACACCCAGAGGCCCTGAGGATGGGACCCTGGTCAGTGGTGGGAGTGGGGAGTGAAGGCGTCAGGGGCAGGGCCTCCAGCCTGGAGGGAGGAGCCTGCTGTCCTCTGAGTCCCTGTGGGGCCCTGGGTAAGTCGCTGCCCCTCTCTGGGCCTCAATTTCCTCATCTGGAAAATGGGGCAATGATGACCCCAGGGTGCTGACCTCACAGGGAGATAGTGGGGTTCAAGGGAGAAAAGGAATGTGGGTGAGTCTTGTGCAAGGCCCCACCTTGGAGAGGGCAAGGGCAGAAAGCCACAGTGACAGGCGTGTGACACTGAGTCCTCGGAGAGCCCAAGAGGCAAGTGCAGCTCCAGCTGTGCTGTCCCGGGAGCTGGCTCAGGGGTTCAAATCTAGAATCAGAGCACGCTGGTGCTGGCAGGAGCATTTGCCCCAGTGACCGAGGTCCGAGGTCAGGTCTGCTGGAGGGTGAAGTGCAGGGAGGTGGCTTCACTGACCCCGTCCTCAACCTTGGCAGGAGGGGACCTCCAAGTTTGCCACGCTGGAGATGAACCCCAAGAGAGCCCAGAAACGGCCGAAAGAGACGGTGAGTGTGCTCGAGGCTGGGAGAGAAGGAGGCCCGCCTGGGAGTCGGGAGAGGAGGGGGCTGGCCTCCCAATCTGCAGAGGAGGGGCCTGCCCCTGAGGCCTCCTCTCCTGCTGCCGGTGGCTGACAGGCCTTGTTAGACCTGGCCTCCCCTGGGCCCTGTGAGGGCCATGCCCGATCAGCTGGTGTCTTGGGGGAACTAGTTACAGACACCAAAGCAAGGCCCGGAAGAGCCAGGCTCAGGGGAATTTGGGAGTGAGGAGCCAGGGACCATAGGCCCTTGGGCATTTGCCAAATAGCAGGCCTGGAAGGTGACTAGAGGGTTTGGGGTCCATGGACACTAGGAGGGGGATTTGGGAGAAACAGCTAAAGGTCCCCAGGCTGCTCCAAGTGGGAGGCTCGGGATGGGGGCTGAGGCTGAGGGGCTCTCAGGAAAGGGGCCTTGGGCACTGCTCACAGCCCCCACCCCGATGTCACAGGGTGTCATCCAGGGCACGGTTCCCTACCTGGGCACGTTCCTCACAGACCTGGTGATGCTGGACACTGCGATGAAGGACTGTCTGTATGTGAGTGAGCCTAGGGGCGGGGGCGGGGCAGGGCCTGAAGCCAGAGAGCAGAGCGCCCCTCACGGAGCCCTGAGCTCAGCCCAGGCTCACCTCGTCTCCTGAGACCCCTGCCCACCCGGCCAGCCCTGTGTGCCAGGGCACCAGCCCTTCTACCAATGAGCGAACAGCTCGGTACCCGGCTGCTGGGGCTCAGAGCTGCAGGAGGGTGTAGCTGAGCTGGACACAGCCCCTCCTTTAGGCTATGGCCATGGACAGAGAGAGGACAGGCCCTCCAAGGTTGGGCACATGGTGGCCCAGCTGGGCCTTCTTGCCTGAGGCCTCAGTTTCCCCCTCTGTCCTCAGAGGCTTGGGTGGGAACGTCCCTGAGCCTCTACCCGCCCACCCCTCAGCGCCCAGAACCCACCCCAGATCCTGGCATGTGCGTGCCCTGCCCCCTGGTGTGTGCTCTCTGTAGTGCAGCCCGAGAGGGCAGGAGGGGTGGTGATGGGCAAGGGGACACTTTCTGATGGATGTTGACTGTCTGTCTTCCAGGGGAGACTGATCAACTTCGAGAAGAGGAGGAAGGTGAGCAGCCGCAGCCCTGGGGTGCGGGCTTCAGAGACCCGCCTGGGAGAACAGCCTTAGCTCCAGCTCCCTTCCTCTGACATGTATGGGGAGACTTGGGTACAGAGAAGGGGAGGACCTCTCCCACTGGAGTGTCGGGGACAGGCGGTTAGAATCAAGGACAGCTTCCTGGGGAGAGGCTGTCTGAACCCAGCTCTGAGAACAGAGTGGGGCCTGAGCAGGAGCAGAGAAGGGAACTTGTGAGTGAAAACCCTAACCCCGCCCAGTCATCACTTTCCTGTCCTCCCCTCTGGCCCCAGGAATTCGAAGTGATCGCCCAGATCAAGCTGCTCCAGTCGGCCTGCAACAATTACAGCATTGCGCCTGAGGAGCACTTTGGGGCCTGGTTCCGGGCCATGGAGTGGCTCAGCGAGGCTGAGAGGTGAGGCCGGGCAGGAGTTGGGCACAGCATGGGCAAGCTGTCCCTGGGGGCCAGCTCCAGAGAGCCTGTGGTTTGGGTCCTTGGTCAGCATGGGACCTGGTTGCCTGGTGACAGCTGGGCGCCTGGCACTGGGAGGATCAGCTGAGTGTGGCTCCTGGTAGCCTCATGGCTCCACTCTGTCCTGTAGCTACAACCTGTCCTGTGAGCTGGAGCCCCCCTCTGAATCAGCCAGCAACACGCTCAAGGCCAAGAAGAACACTGCCATTGTTAAGCGCTGGAGCGAGTGAGTCCAGGCGGGCAGGGCAGCTCCCTTGGGGCTCGGGAGTTTCTGGCTGGGCGTGGGCTCTGGGAGTCAGACAGCTGGGCCCTGGGATCCCAGCTTCCCTGCTGACCAGCCCTGTAATGGGGTGAGTCACCTCACCTCTCTGGGCCTCGGTTTCCTCCTGTGGATAGAGTGGTTCTAAATAATATATCAGCCCATGGGAGCCGATGGGGTGCTGGTGACGGACCGAGCGCTTGGCATGATGCCTGGAGCAGAGTGCAGGGGGCAAGGGGTGGGGTGTGTCCCAGGGGAGGCCCTCTAAGTAACTTGGCTTTTCCATGCAGCCGCCAGGCCCCCAGCACAGAGCTCAGTACGAGCGGCAGCTCCCACTCCAAGTCCTGTGACCAGCTCAGGTGTGGCCCCTACCTCAGCAGCGGGGACATCGCTGATGCACTCAGCGTCCACTCAGCTGGCTCCTCCAGCTCCGATGTGGAGGAGATCAACATGAGCTTTGTCCCAGAGTCCCCCGATGGCCAGGAAAAGAAGGTGACTGCCCCACCCCTTCCTTCTAGCCCCTCCCTTCTCAGGGCCAGTGTTCCCCACTCCGCACCCACAAAGGGGCTGAGAAGCCCCAGCTCCTGAACAGAGCCCCTGGAATCTCCCAGAGCTGGACACCGGCCTGGGCACCCTGCAGGGCCCGGGGCTTCTGCTGATGGTGCCATCCCCACAGTTCTGGGAGTCAGCCTCCCAGTCGTCCCCCGAGACCTCCGGCATCAGCTCAGCCTCCAGCAGCACCTCCTCCTCGTCAGCCTCCACCACCCCCGTGGCCTCCACCCGTACCCACAAGCGCTCCGTCTCCGGGGTCTGCAGCTACAGCTCCTCGCTGCCCCTCTACAACCAGCAGGTGGGCGACTGCTGCATCATCCGTGTCAGCCTGGACGTGGACAACGGCAACATGTACAAGAGCATCCTGGTGAGCCCCACAGGCCGGCCCCTGCGTCCCCTCCTCTGCCAGGCAGCAAATACGTACTGAGCACCGTGGCCTGTCCCTGCCCTCCTGGAGCTGGCCTTCTAGTGGGTCAGGAAGGACGGGCAGATACCAGACACAGAAACGAAGAAGCCAGGGCATCAGTCAGCGCTGAGGGCGGTAGACGGAGGGGTTTAGATGGAGGCCAGGGAGGGCCTCACTGATGAGGCCCCTGAGGGCGCAGGGAGTGGTGTGCAGAGCCCGAGGCGGGAGTGTGCCTGGGGGTTAGGAGACCAGCAGGGGGCCCGAGGTGCAGGAGCGAGGGTCAGGGTAAAAGTTGAGGTCAGGAAAGTGCCGGGGGCCTGGATCTTGTTGGAGAGAGACAGGGGCCACTGGAGGTTGGAGCAGAGGAGGGACAGCAGTGACTTTTGACTTCTCGGGGGCCGTGGGCTGATGCTGGGAGGTGCAGGGAGCTGGTGAGGAGGCTGCTGTTGCAGCGAGGCGGGGAGAAAGTGGCTGCAGCAGGCTGGCGGCCATGGAGGTGGCTACCAGGGTCAGACACTGGCTATAAATTGAAGACAGAGATCAAGCCAATGGAAGCTGTCTGGGACTCTGCTCGTCCTCCAGAACTCGGGCTGCCAGTGAGCCACTTGCACGCCCCCACCGCCATCCACCCACACTGTGTCAGGTGCCCCGTAACACACCTGCCTGTGCTGCGCTGCTCTCGCTGGCAGGAGCTAGCATGATTGTCATGAAGTTGTCCCCTGTATGACCCTGTGTCTAAGGCCTGCCTGTACTCCAGCCCTCTGGGGGGAGGCAGCAGGGGTCAGCCTGTGTTGACCACCCCTGCACCCTCCAGCTCAGCGCAGGCCTGGCTCTTAGGCAGCCACTGGGCATCCGGCTGGCTGGCTCTTCTCTTATCTCCAGGGCTGGGACCAAATGCCATCTGCTCTCTGGGCTCATTGAGACTGTTGTCCTGGAGGGGCAGGGTCAAGGGGGAGCAGCCCCCAGGGGCGGCAGTTCTCCTAGGTGGCATGGGAGGAGGTGGCAGGCGTGTAGGGGAAGGAGGAGTAGGAGCAATTTGAAAAGACCCCTCCTCACTGCGCAGAGGACTCCCCGGGGGCAGGAGAAGGTGGTAAGGCCCCCATGGACCCAGAACCCAGCCAGAGACTGTGAGCCCTTGTGCTCGGAGGTTAGATGGCTCCGAGGGTCCCTGGCTGCTGTACTCTGGGGGAGCTACTCCAGGACCCTTGCCCTGATGGCCTGTCCCCCACCCCAATCCAGGTGACCAGCCAAGATAAAGCTCCGGCCGTAATCCGCAAGGCCATGGACAAACACAACCTGGATGAGGATGAGCCAGAGGACTATGAGCTGGTGCAGATTATTTCAGACGATCGAAGTAAGTCAGGGGCTAGGCAGGCGGGCCACGGAAATAGGGGGATAGCACCGTGTCTCAGCTCCAGGCCCACAGCCTGCAGTCCCAGAAAACATGCCGCCAGAGTGGGAGTAGGCCTTCTGCATGCACCAGTCCCTGGCAGCTGCTGGGCTCCTGTCACGTGCCCTTCCCTGGACGTGAACAGGCAGTGTGAGACCTCGTTCAAAGCTAGCATCGCTGAGAAATAAAGAGAAAAGTGTTTCTCCTGGGGCAAGGCATCCAGATGGCCAAGCCCACAGGCCATTCGGAGGGTCACTTTCTGCCTGAGATGGGAAATGTGTGCTTGAGAAAGAATTGTGACTGCCATGGACCTCAGCATCAAATACGTTAAAATCTTCACACATGCGATACTGTTTGAGTCTGTTTGGGCTGCCATAACAAAATGCCACCGACTGTGTGCTTATAAACAACAGAAATTTATTTCTCATAGTTCTGGGGCTGGAAGTTAAGATCAGGGTGCCTGCATGGTCAGGTTCTGGGGAGGACCCTCTGCCGAATTGCAGACTGCGGGTCTCTCCCTGTGCTCTCACGTGGTGGGAGGAGAAGGGAGCTCTCTACGGTCTCTTTCATAAGGGCACTAATCCTGTTTGTGGGGCTCCACCCTCACGACCTAGTCACCTCCCGAAGGCCCCACCTCCAAGTACCATCACGTTGGGGGTTAGGACTTCAGCATATGACTTGCGGGGAACACAGACATTCAGACCATAGCAGACACGACAAGCGAAACAGAAGGTCCATACAGTAGTCCCCCCTTGTCCATGGTTTTACTTTCCCCAGTTGCAGTTAGCCAAGGTCAGCTGCAGTCTGAAAATATTAAATGGAAAATTCCAGAAACTAACAGTTCTTAAGTTTTAAATTGCACGCCATTCTGAGTAGCATGATGAACTCTCGCACTGTCCCGCTTCGTCCGTCTTGGGACGGGAATCCTCCCTTTGTCCAGTGGGTCCACGCTGTAGACGGCCCCTGCCCGTTAGTCACTCAGTAGCCCTCTGGGTTATCAGACCGACTGTTGTGGTGTCGCGGTGCTTGCATTGAAGGAACCCTCATTTTACTTAATAATGACTCCAAAGTGCAAGAGTTGCAAGGCCAGCAATTCAGACATGCCAAAGAGAAGCTGTAGACTGCTTCCTTTAAGTGAAACGGCGTAAGTTCTTAACATAATAAGAAAAGGAAAAATGTCATATGCTGAGGTTGCTAAGATCTGTGGTAACTTTTATTATAGTATATTATTATAATTGTTCTATTTCATTACAGTCATGCATTGCTTAATGACAGGAATTGACAGGAATATGTTCTGAGAACTGTGTTAGTGATTTTGTCACTGCAAGCATCGCAGAGTGCACTCACGCAAACCTACATGGTGTAGCCCGCTACACACCTAGGCTCTATGGTGCTAATCTTACAGGACCACCATCATGTATGCGGTCCGTCGTTCACTGAAACGTCCTTATGTGGTGCACGACTGCGTTAGTTATTGTTGTTAATCTCTTCCTGTGCCTAATTTATAAATTAAACTTTATCGTAGGTACATACGTATAGGAGAAAACCTAGCATATACAGTTAGATACTATCCGTAGTGTTAGGCATCCACTGGGGGTGTTAGAACATATCCACTGTGGAAAAGGGGAGACCACTATATTCTAAAAACTGGGAAAGGGCAAGAATCAAGAAGAAAAGCACAGACTCAGAGCCAGACAGCCAGGGCTCAGAGGCTCGAACAGGTTCCTGAAGTCCTCTGTGCCTGTTTTCTCATCCCTGGAAACGGACCATGTGCACATGTGCCATGAGGTTAGCTGTGAACATGACCACCACTCTGCTTCCTGTGTACAGCAGGCTCGAGGCCAGAGCAGATGAGTGGGAAATGGGAGGATCCAAGAGCAAGTATCTGCTGGGCGCCTGGTACCCTGGAGTGTGGGGTCCCCTCTGGAACCCAGTGCAGGAGGCCTGGGGAAGGCCTGCCCTTCACTGGGCCTCAGAGCCTTTGTCCTGAGTAAGGCAGGATTCAGGGGAGGTGATCTGGATTCTAGAAAGACTATTCCAGCTTAAGACCCTGATTAGTGAAGGCAGCAGGGGGAACGAGTTGGAAGATCCTTTGGATAACCTCCAGACAGGTGGGGACTTCTAGAGTCAAAGTCCTTTCTAAACAAGGGTCATTACGTTTCATCAGTGCCTCAAAGAGTCTGTCCTCAGGTAGGCAAGTGTCATTAAGAGGGGTCCTTGATGGTCCTGCAGTCGAGTTGGGGGTCTCAGGTCTCTGGCTCAGGCCTGCCCTCAAGGGTTGGGGCTTCCTGTGGGGCCCCCATAAGCACCACTGACCCTCCCTCTGCACCTCCCCCACTAGAACTGAAGATCCCTGAAAACGCCAATGTGTTTTACGCTATGAACTCTACTGCCAACTATGACTTTGTCCTAAAGAAACGGACCTTCACCAAGGGGGCAAAGGTCAGGCATGGAGCCAGCTCAACCCTGCCTCGCATGAAGCAGAAGGGACTCAAGATTGCCAAGGGCATCTTCTAATTGGTCCCTAGCGCTGGCCAGCCACAGGACTACCCTTTCAGGGTTTGGCTAGCCATGCAACTCAGCACTTACGGACTACAGTGGCCCAGGCCACGTGGGCATCGTCTGCCCAACCTGCCAGCCCAGGCCACCCCCAGACTCCAGCTTCACCCTGAACCTCTCCTGCTGCCGGGATTGACGCCTGCCAGTCGACAGGCTGACCTGGCCTCCTGTGGACCACTCGCTGCCTTAGGTGCCTTCTGCTCTCTGGAACCAGAGGACTAGCTGACTTGCCAAGGAGCGCTGCCAATGGACACAGAGCCCTGCCTGGCGCTGCCGTCTGTACACCTCTCTCACACCTTCCCAGGTGTGGGTCACTGCCACCTGTGCCATGGGCATCCCAGGGCACCCACCCATCCACCAGGTCTGACCACTGCAGTTCTCTCCTCGTGCCCGCGGGCACCAGCCTGTGCGCTTCACAGGGGTTGCGGCCCCTCCTCCCACCACCCTAGCCTTTCTCAGGCTGCACCAAAGATTCCATCATCAGGGCCAACTGAGAGTGAGGGGGTCTCACCCACCCCCTACCCAGCCCTCCCGGGAGAGGAGAGAGAGACCCTCTTCACAGACCACTCTTCACCCGGTGAGTGAGGATGGTCTCAGCCGAGTCCCACTGATGTTGAATCTCGTGACACTTGAAGTGCCATTCACTGCTGCATCCTGGGCTTTACGAGACCACACGAGACGGGGGTTAGTGCGAAAGGGGGGTTTTGGGGGGGGGGCGATTGACTATTTGTATAAAAGGAAAAAAAAAAAAAGTTTACCAGTTGGGGAGGGGCAATATTTATTTGTTGTAAATAGCAAATGCTAGACTTGAATATTATATTAAAATCCTGTTTCTACTATAGCCTGGAAATTGTGGTTCTGTTCTTTCATTTCCTGTGCTAATTTAAATGAGATGCAGACTCTCACATTCTGTGTTCAAATAGGAAATCTTGCAGGGTTATTGGTTTAGTTTATGCAGGAGAAGCGAGAAGGGCCAGCCACCCTTCTCTGGCTTATGTAAACAAACACATGCATCCACCTTTCACAGAGCAGACATTCACCTCAGTATCATTCATCTGCGCGACGAGCTGAGACAGCCCCTCAAAACCTCAGGTATTAGAGGAGTGGCCCCGTGGCCGAGTGGTTAAGTTCGCGTGCTCCGCTGCAGGTGGCCCAGTGTTTCGTTGGTTCGAATCCTGGGCACGGACATGGCACTGCTCATCAAGCCATGCTGAGGCAGTGTCCCACATGCCACAACTAGAAGGACCCACAATGAAGAATATACAACTATGTACCGGGGGGGGCTTTGGGGAGAAAAAGGAAAAAATATGAAATCTTAAAAAAAAAAAAACCCTCTGGTATTAGAGATTGAAACTGCCTTCACAGGGCAGAGTAACAGCCTCTGAAACTTGGGTATCTTTAAAAATAAACATTTGTGGCAGAAAATGGTAGAGTAAGAAGTTTCAGGGGTCTGTCTCCATGGAAACAACAATTAAGCTAGGGGAAAAAAACTGTCAGAATCAATAATTTGGGGACTCCGGACCCTCATCAGAGACAACAACCAGTGCTTGATGAAGGGCCTTGCTGATGAATTTCAACAATTAAGGACATCTCTGCCAGCTCACACACTGAACCACCGAGGCAGTGGGACAGAAGCTTCAGCGACTGTACGTAACAAGGAATACAGGCTTTACAAAAATACCTTGGAAAGGTCACCACAGAAACGGAAGACTGCAGCCCTCGTGCACAAAGACAGTCCTGGGGAGGGGGAGAATCTGATTTCCAGAGTTACCACATTATAACACTCAATATCCAGTTCTCAACAAATCACAAAGCATGCAAAGAAACAGGAAAATAGGGCCTTCACAGGGGAAAAAAAGAATTTGACAGAAGCTGTTCCTGAGAAAGCCAAAACATTGAAATTACTAGTCAAAGACATTACATCAACTGTCTTAAATATGCTCAGTGAGCTAAAGGAAGCCCTGGACAAAAAGGAAGAATCAAGAGAATGAGGCAAGAAAAAATAGGGAATTTAATAAAGAGAGAGAAGTTATAAAAAGAAGCCAAATAGAAATTCTAGAGCTGAAAAGTGTAATGACTGAAGTGAAACTCGCATTGGAGGGGTTCAGTGGCAGAGCTGAGCAGGCAGAAGAAAATCAGTGAACTTGAAGATAAGGCAATTGAAATTGTTCTGCCTGGGGAGCAGAAAGGGAAAAAAAAATGAATAAACATGAACAGACCCTGAGGGACTTTGGGGGACTTGATTAGATGTAACAACATATGCATAATGAGGGGCCCAGGAGAAGAAGAGAGAAAGGAGCAGAGAAATTATTTGAAGAAAAATGCTGAAAACGCCCCAAATTTGATGAAAGACATAAATCTACATATTTGGAAGCTCAATGACCTCCAAGCAGGATGAACTCAAAGAGAGCCACACCGAGACACATTATAATCAGATTGTTGAAGGCAAAGAGAAGATCTTGAAAGTGGCAAGAAAGAAGCAATTCGTCACATATGGGGTCCCCGATAAGATGAACAGCTGATTTCTGGTCAGAAACCATGGCAACCAGAAGGCAGTGGGATGACATATTTCTATTTCCAGTGCTGAAACAAAAAGAACTCTATATCCAGGAAGCTATCCTTTAAGGATGAAGAGAAATTAAAACATCCCCAGATAAACAAAGTTAAGGAAGTTTGTTGAGTAGACCTGCCTGCAAGAAATGCTAAAGGGGATCCTTCAGACTAAATCAAAAAATACTAGACAGTAACTTGAAACCATATGGAAAAATACGGAAACCAGTAGAGGTAACTGATAGGTAGGTAGTATGCACCTGTATTGCACTTTGGGTTTGTAACAACTCTTTTTTTTTCCTGTATGATTTAAAAGGCAAATTCATAAAACAATAAGTACATATGTATCTTAATGGGAACAGAATGTATAGGAGATAATCCATGAGAATAAGCATAAAGGAGAGGGATGGAGCTGTGTGGGAGCTGAGTATATACTACTGAAACAAAGTTGGTATTATTCAAACTAGGTTGTTATAAATTTAAGCTGTCAATTGTATTCTCAGAGGCAACCCATAGAAAATAGTTTTTTTAGAGATTCCAGGAAAGAAAAGAAGGGAATAAAAATGGAACACTATAAAAAAATCAACCAAATCCATAAAGAGCAGTAATGGAGCCTCACCATGTTCGGAATGAAAGGGCTAACACCTGGCCCAGTGGGGAGCCCCCAGGACCCTGACAGCCTGCAGCCTGCAGCTTGGTGAGTATTTTCAGCTTCATTCCCCGAATACAGCCTGTAAACGCAAGAGCCAGATGAATTGCGGGGCAACCCTGAGTTGTCCTGACAGCAGTAGGTGTCACCAGACACACAGCAGGCCTCGCCTCTGCCAGGGAGCCCTCCGTGCAGCCCAGGGACGGAGCATACACCTGGATCCCTGACACAGCCTAGCCATCCATGGCGTGATTTCCTGAAGGACAGGCAGGCGCAGCTGTGAGGGAAGTGCCGTGTCCCAGGGCCAGGGGGAGGCACTGGGGTCAGAGGGGTTTCTCCTGCAATTTGAGGAGGTTCCTGAGAGTAGACCGAGCAGGTGGAAACACTTAGAGAAGTCGTGTGCTTACTAATGTGGCAGAGGAGGGACATGTTGCATCTTTGGGCTTCCACTGGCCAAGAGCAGGGGCAGTCGGGACAGGCCTGCCCTGCAGCAAGGGTCTGTCTCTCTTAGTCTTTGGACGGGAGATCCCCTCTTCACACCTAGAGCCCTTGACCAAGCCAGGAAGCCCAGAGCAGCCACCGGGGTCACAGGCCAGTCCAAGGGTGCCCTGCTCCTCAAGGGGACAGGTTTGCCCCGTCCAGCTCTGCTGTGTGGGGCAGCAGGACTTGGCCCCCAGACCTCAGTGCTCCATCTATGGCTGGAGAGGGAAAGAGTGGCTGGCTGGTCCTCTGGTGTTGCTGCCCCATGCACACACCAGGACTCCGGAATCTCCTCTCTCTGAGGTCTCACCCCTGCGCCACAGTAACTAAGGACTGTTGTGAGCACTGGCTTTGGAGTCTGGTTTGAATCCTTACTCCGATGACCTGGGGCACATGACCCCCTCTCAAGGCCTTGCTTCCCTCTAAATATCCATAACTGTCTAAAATGGAGATGTTCACATGCCCACCTCATGTGGCCCCCGTGGGGTCAGGCTGGTTAAGCCCTCGGTGTGGTGCCTGGGTCTAGACTTCCAGAGGTGGAGATGGCCTTGACTCTGACCTCTGCCTCCCCACAGCTGGCTCTGCCAGAGCCCTTGGGCACCACCCAGCAAGCCCCCAATGCCCAGCCCTCCTGCGCCCTCTGCTTCGGACCCTGCAGTATGATGCTTTATTCTCTCTCTGACTTGGATCCAGCTGGAGGCGGAATCTGTTTCTCTTCCCAGGCTGATTCCCTGACCCCCGTTAGAACACACAGGTCACTCGCCACACCCTGGAGGACCTGGGTGTGGCTGGGCTCCACCGGTCCGGAGGAGGCCATCATCTGCAGAGCCCAGCTTCCCTCTCGGCTGTGCCACCTCTGGCCCTGCCCACCCTTTGGGACATAGCCCAGCCTCTGGGAGCCAGCAGGCTGGTGTGGAGGGGCCCTCGCCTGAATCCCAGTCCTGGCTCTGACAGACTCTGAACCTGTTTCCTCCTCTTTAAAATGAAGATAGTAGGGGCCAGCCCGGTGGTGCAGTGGTGAAGTTCGCATGTTCTGCTTTGGGGGCCCGGGGTTCGCCAGTTCGGATCCCGGGTGTGGACATATGTACCACTTGTCAAGCCATGCTGTGGCAGGCGTCCCACATATAAAGTAGAGGAAGATGGGATATTAGCTCAGGGCTAATACTCCTCAAAAGAGGAAAGAAAAAATAAAAAAACGAGGATAGTACTGTCACATGGGGGAAACATGTTGGGCCCAGCCCCTGCTGCTGTCATGATAACTGAGGGCCCTCCTTCCTCCAGCTGGATCTTGGGAGCAAAGAAAGATGCCAGAGAGACGAGGCTTTATTCAGGAAGAGCTCAGGAGGGGAGGGGGGCCCCCTGGGGTCCCACCCTGTGGCCTCTTGGCAAGGACCAAGGACATTAGAAGCCGATGACTGCGGGCATCCAAGCCCCCTCAGAGTCACCCGAGGGGGGCGTGGGACCAGCCTCAGAGTCACCCGAGGGGGGTGCAGGGGCGGCCTCAGAGTCGTCTGTGGGGGGCACCAGGGCGGCCCCCTCACCGATCGTGGTGGGCAGCGCATCGTAGGTCAGGGTCCAGTAGCGCAAATAGTTGGTCCTCAGGCTCTGCTTCATCGAGCTGCTGTCCATCTTCTTGTTGATCTCCAGGTAGCTGCTGTTTTCCAGGGTGTAGGGATCCCAGGGCGTGGGCACGGCCGAGTGGCCCGTGTTGGGGTCCCTGAAAGGTGAGAAAAGGCTGGGTGGGGGCTGGAGGCTCACAGGACACTGGAGCCCTGCGCCCCCGGCTTGGCTGGGACCCGCTTGCCTGGGCAGTCCTCTGTCCTCTGTGCCAACCCGACCCCTCAGAGCACCTGTCTGTGTCCCTGGCACTGGCTGGGCACGTGGAGCCCCAAGACGTGCTTGTCTTGGACCCACCAGTAGCTCTTATCCTCATGTAAAGAGTGGGTTCCGAGGCTCTGGGAGCTAAGTGGTGGTGAGCGAGGGGACTGGAACCCAGGCCTGCAGGCCAAGGTGGCCAGAGGCTCTGGGCTCAACCTCACCCCCGCCTTACCCGGTTCTGGCGAAGTTCGTCCAGTAGGCGATCATGGCTTTGGAGACAGTCCGGTGCTGAGACCGGTAGCCCAGGGGTGTGGCGAAGGGCTTCCCGAACACGTACTGGATGTCGTCCGCGTGGTCGGCCCCCACCCAGCTCGGGTAGACGGGCATCCGAGAGGGCAGGGAGAACAGGTAGGCATAGGTCTTGGCACTCCTGAGGATGGGGGGAGATCGCCCAGGTTGGCAGGTGCTCACTGGGGCCACCCAGGTCCCAGATGGGCCCCAGAGGGAGGCCATGGGGGAGTGGGGAAGGGTCCGGGGACTGCCACAAGCCTCGTGAAGAAACTGAGATTCTTACACCTGGGGACAGGAAAGCTGTGGGCCAAATTTATGGATTCATGGGTTCTAGGATTTTAATTGTATTTGTAGTTCACCTCCACAAAATGGTTTGAAGCATCTTCCTCTTGTAATTCAGTGTCAAGAATTTTTTTTTCTCTGCAAGTGAATTTGTATTCCTCATTTGATTGGACAAGGTATATGCCCCCAGATGTTTCCCTTTTTGCCTTGACTGACAGGAAGCTCAGAGCTAAATCTATTGCTTAGTTGCTGCAAAACTGTCATCTTAGACTTCCGGGAATAATTTTATCTTCCTATTTTTTTAAGCATTCCTAATTTATTTTTTATTTTAATTGGCTATTATTATATGGAGGTTTTTAATGTGGCCACAGGCTTGTTATTTTCAAAGTTGGCGAAGTCAAAACCTACAACATAGACCATCATCCAGCGTTCTCTCCTACACAGCACAAGGGATGAAAGGTAGACTCAAGAACTTTGCAGTGAGAAGGACTGTGGGGTGAGGGAGAGTCCGCAGGGCTGGGCTGGGCTGGGCAGAGAATCATGGGAGGGTTTTGTAAAGCCCCATGAGTCTAGGAGGGGAGGAGGAGCCCTTTAAAGCCTTGTCAGGCCTGAGCAAGGCAGATGGTGCAGGCGCAGTGACGACCCGAGTACAGCTTTCCCAGGCCTCCCAGACACCTGTGAGCCACCCACCGGCGATCCCAGGTGGGCCTCCCCTGCCCTGCCCTCCTCACTTGGCGTTGGCCCTGTGCTGGACCAGGGCCGTCTCCGTGGGCATCAGAAAGAGGACGTCGGTCTCAAAGTCCACCACGGTCTTCTTCTTGGTCTCCTGGGATGAGTCAAGGGCCCAGGGCTCGGTGTATAAGTCAAAGGTGGCGTTGGCACCTCTGAGCCCCTTGGTCATGGTGAGCCCGCTGACCAGCTTGTAGAACTCCTCCCTGCAGGGACCAAGCCGGCACTGAACCCTCCACCAGTGCCAACCGCAGGGTCTCCGCACCCCCATCCAGCAGAGGGCCGCAGACAGCCCCCCAACGCAGTGCTGCATCCCTCAGTCTACCGATGCCTCTCCAGCTGCCCTTGGGCTCCGCCCCGAGCCCACGCTTCCTGCTTACGCTGTGATGTCCTGTTTGTTCTTGTTGATGGCTGGCATGTCGAGGCCGGCAAACATGTGGCCGTCCATGTCGTTGGTGCCTGCTAGGTAGTCGATGTCGGCGGCGTTGGCGTACAGATTCATGGGGTCGTCGGGGATGAAGTCTCCATCAACGACAGGGAGGAAGCCCAGATAGTGCAGCACGGGGTCTGGGTGGGAGAGCAGCAGGCTCTCAGGCCGGCCAGCGCCCACCAGCTCCTCCCCCGGTCCCCGAGCGGGAGCTGCCTCCATCTCCTGCCTCCTTTGATGAGACCAGGTTTCTCAGCCTGGGCACTACTGACATGTGGCAGGTTAATTCTGTGTTGTGGGGGCCATCCTGTGTGTGTAGGGTGCTTGCCAGCATCCCTGGCCTTGACCCGCTAGATGCCAACAGCTCCCTCCACCCCAGTTGTGACAATCAAAACTCTCTCCAGGGGCTGGCCCGGTGGCGCAGAGGTTAAATGCACACATTCCACTTCAGTGGCCCCGGGTTCGCTGGTTCGGATCCTGGGTGCAGACATGGTGCCGCTTGGCAAGCCATGCTGTGGAAGCGTCCCACATATAAAGTAGAGAAAGATGGGCACGGATGTTAGCTCAGGGCCAGTCTTCCTCAGCAAAAAGAGGAGGATTGGCAGCAGATGTTAGCTCAGGGCTAATCTTCCTCAAAAAAAAAAACTGTCTCCAGACTCTGCTACATCTTCCCGGGGGCAAAATCACCCAGGTTGAGAACCACTGATCTAGAGGCCAAGTTGTCCAGCTCCTGCCAAGTCCCCTTCCTCCCTCTGTTCTCCTTGGGCCTCAGTCAGGAAGGAGGAAGACCTAGGAGTAACTGAGGGGACGGCTACAGAAAGAGGCACCCCCTCCGAGGGCTGGCTTCCAGTGTGTTGGCCAGAAATTGTTCAAGGTCAGCATTGCCTTCTGGACGCCTGAACTGGCCCCGAAGGGACCGTATAGCTGGCATGGGGCAGGTGGCTGCGCGGGCCTTCAGGG
Organism: Equus asinus; assembly: GCF_041296235.1. NCBI lineage: Eukaryota > Metazoa > Chordata > Mammalia > Perissodactyla > Equidae > Equus > Equus asinus. Next base: position 13,763,756 of record NC_091799.1, read on the forward strand.
CCCAACCCGGCCCCTTTGTCCTCCAGCTGAGGAAATAGTTGGTTTGCACTGGGGGCGATAGTGTTTGCTTTGGTTTGGCTTTGCCTGGCGCTTATGGTTTAATTCACATCAGTAAAGATGCAAATGATGGGGCCCCGCTGCACTTGGTGTTAGAAGAATGAGCAAGAGAGAATTCCAGCCTGCGGGGCTGATGACGCTGACACTCGTAGGCTTTGCTCATGGGGTCCCCATGGCCCTCCTGGGGTAGAGTAGCACAGCTGGAAGGGCCAAGTGCTACAGCAGGTGTTCAGTAAATATCTGCTGAGTGAATGAGCAGAGGGAAGAATGAACGGTCATCCGGTACAAAGGCTCTGGGTCCGAGGTCCATGCAGCTCCCGAAAATTGTGTGCAAATCACTGTGGATTTGTGCATTGGGAGGGAGGGGGGCGCTTCTCAGAGGGGTCATGACCCATGGAGAATAAGAAAAATGGCTCCTTCGTCCCCCTGCAGTTGGGGCCACTGAGGCCTGCAAGGCTGGTGGTGGGCGGTGAGCTGTCTAGGGACACCAGCGAGCCGTGGCAGGCCCAGGCCTCAGACCCGGGCTTCCTCTCCTCTCCAGGAGTGTGCCCTCCCCCGACCCGGAGCCCCCTCGCCCCCGCCCAGCGCCCCACTCACATTCTGTGCCTGTCAGGGGCATCTTATAGGCCAGCGTCAGGGCACGGGGATCAGTGATCTTTAGACACTTGGCCATCCTGGAGGTATCATCCACGGGGCAGCCCACCTTCTCAGCGATCTGGGGGGTGGGCGAGGCAAGTAGGTGAGGCAAGTGCTTGGGGTAGAGCACATGGGGTCCAGGGCAGAGAGTGGGAAGGAGGAAGGCCCCTTCCACCATGGTTCCTCCTTACCTTCTTGGCCCAGAAGAGGGGGTTCTTCTGGATGGCCCAGGGGCTCAGTGCCACGCCACTCTGGCTGATGGCTCGGCGGATGAGGCCCTTGTTGTAGGGAGAGAGTGTCTGCAGCACACAGAGGTCTTGTCACCACGGCCTCACCCCTCCTGCCCACCTAGGCTCTGCCAAGGACAAACCCGCAGGCCAGCTCCAGCCCTGCCTCTCCTGCCCCCATCGGCTCCCCCAAACACCCTCGGGGGCAGGTCCCCCCTCCAGGGGTCCCCAGACCTGCAGAGAGACGCTGGCTCCTCCGGCTGATTCCCCAAAGATGGTGATGTTGTTGGGGTCCCCCCCAAAGGCTGCAATGTTCCTCTTCACCCAAGCAATGGCCATGTGCTGATCCCGAAGGCCATAGTTACCTGGGGGCGGGCCGGGGAGGGGCCTTCATCAGGGCCTGACCCACAGGAGACGCACAATCCATATGGGTGGGAAGACTGTGTCCTCGACTACATGGGGACCCTGGACGAGCCCAGGGGTGGCACGAGGCTGGTCGGGTGGGTGCTGGAGGGGCTGAGGCTCGGGCTCCGGAAGGGCGACAGGAGGGCCAGGCCTGCTCATCTCTCTCCTTCCCTGCCACTGTCTCTCTTGTTGTCTGTCTGCAGCTTCTGGGTCCCCCTGGGTCCCCGCCTCAGTGTCTTTCTGTCTGTCACTCGGCACCCTGTCCCTGCTCCCCTGGGACTCTCTCTGGGTATGAGTCTGTCACTGTGTCAGTGTCTGTCTGGAGGGCAGTTGCCCGGCAGCCTCTTCACTTTTGCTGCAGCTGCCGAGGGGCTCCTGTGTCTCTCTCTTCGTCTCTAGCTCCCTGGCTCTGCGAATAGGATTCTGGGCTTTCCAGGGGCCGTCAGGAGTTGTTTGGGGACAAGGGGCACTGAAGGGCATCTCTCGGAGCTCAGGGGGTTGGATGCACTTGCTTCCCCACCCTTGTGCCCCAGGCACCTCACAGACCTGGCAGGTTGGCATCCCCAGTGCTGAGGAAGCCCAGGGGGCCGACGCGGTAGTTGAAGGTGACCACAATGACATTGCCCCGCGTGGCGATCTCCTCCCCGTCGTACAGGTAGTTGCTGAGAAAGTTGGCCCCCTGGCCAGCCCCCATGAGGAAGGCACCTCCGTAGATCCAGATCATGACGGGCAGGTCCCTGGAGACTGAGGCAGGGGTGGGGGGTAGCAGGACAGTGACCCCAGATGCCCCTCCTACTCTCTCCCTTCCCCGCTCTGTGCTGATTTCAGGGACATTCAGCTCTGGATCCCCAGACACAACCAAGGGTTAGGGCCTGGGCCTCTGGCTGCAGGGCATGGGGAGTGGAGGGCAGGAGAGGGCGCACAGACCTTCCTTCTTGCCCTGGGGGACCCAGATGTTGAGGTACAGGCAGTCCTCATCCCCGTAGGTGTTGTCCTGGGTGATAGTGGCCTGCAGGCATCGCTTCTTGAAGTCCGTGGCCTTCAGAGTCCCTGCGGGCAGCCAGAAGGGCTGGCGTGAGGATGGCGGCCACCCTTTGGCACTCCCAGCCGCGAGGCCTGGCCAGCACCTGCCCACACCCACCTACCTTCCCAGCCTGGGTGTGGCTGGGGGTTCTCCAGGGCCTTGGTCGGGGCGGCGAAGGGGATGCCCTTGAAGATGTCGACATAGTCGCCAAAGAGGCCGAGCTGCTTGTTGATGCCTTCCACAAAGCCGCCTTCCGTGTACACCACGCCCAGCTGGGGGGCAGAGGCGGGTAGGCTCAGGCTGGTCAGCCCGAACGGGGCTGGGGGGTACCCGAGCAGGCTCGGGGTGCCCAGAGGCTCCCCAGAGACAGCTTCAAGGAGGGGGCCAATCTTCACTGTGACCGAGGCCACATCCCTGCCACAGGCACATGTTGCTTGAGGAGCCAGCTTGAGGCTTATCCCCCTGTTCCCCGGGGGGTGTACTGCTCTCTGTATCTCAGAGGAAGCTGGTGCCACTCAGGGAAGCCTTCTGAGGCCAGGAGAGGAGGGGTAGAGGTTTGGATTCTGGCTCTGGCCACCCAGCTGTGACTGTGAGCCTCGGTTCACCCCTCTGGAAGATGGGTGTCAACAGCGGCTCCCTCACGGCAGTGGCAGACGCTTCCTGCACGCTGTGAGCCTGCCGAATGGTGGGCCCTTCTTCCTCCTCCCTCATCTCCCCCCATGGTGTCTAGCTGGCCTGGAGTCGGTGGACTGGAACCGAGTCCTCACAGCCCTGGGATCCCTGCTGGGAAAGCCCCACCCCAGGCCATAAGCACTGCTGCTGTGTATCCAACCCGCGAACAGAGCTAGCCACACAAGGGTCCATGCATCCAATCCTCAGGAGAGTCCCAGGGGCTGGCACTCGTCTACCCTTTGTCCCTGGAGGGAACAAGTCTTTCCTGCCTGAAGTCGCCCACTAGGAAGTGGCTGCCTGACCTCAGAGCCAGGCTCTTGTCCCCTCCCAGCACTGCCTCCCCATCTGTCTGGGGCAAGCACAGGTGGATGCTTCCCGGCTCTCACCTGTACTTCCAGGTGGGCTACGGCAGGGCAGCCCTGCACCCCAAGGCCCAGCTGGGATCCCAGCCGCCCTCTAAGGTCTAGGCTAATAGGGGAGTGGAGAAGGAACTGGAGAGATGAAGGGGCCAGAAGCAACACCTGCCAGGTGCCTTGGGGGTGGGGCAGAGGGCCCAGGAGTCGGGCCCTGGCCTGGCCTCTCTCAACCCAGGATGAGCCTCCTTGCTCCAGGCCTCCAAGCATTTTTCCTCCCCAGCCTCCCCAGCTGCTGGGAGAGGGCAGAGGGTCAGGTCAGTGCTTGGGGGACAGGGAAGTCACCTCTCAGAAGTGTCTCTATGTGACTGAGATTGGCCTGAGGGCCCCAGGTCAGGGGGGCCAAGGGCATGGGGACCCTTGCCATTGTGGCAGCATGGAAGTGGCACATGCTTCCATGGCAGTGTCGAGGAAACCGGGACCTCTCAGCACCCAGAAAAAACTCTCCTGAAGAGAGTGACCTCCTCTCGGTGGCAGATGGGGCCAGGACAGCACCTGAACCTCTAGGGTCAAGGGGCAGCTCCCAGGGGCAGCCAGGGCATGAAAAGCAGGGCCTGCAGGAGTGGCTGAGGGGTGGAGAGGTGGCAGGTTGGAGAACAGCATGGTGGGGGCTGGGGTCCTCTATCTGAGCCCTGCAGGGAGCAGGCACTGGCCGGCCCCCACGCGGTCTGCGGGTGGCTGCTGGGGTTTCCGTCCTGGAAGTACTTTCCCTGCCTCGTTCCTCATGCCGTGGTTGCTGGGCGTGGTTGAAGGCACATTTTGCAGCTGCTCCAGGCAGCTTAGCGTGGCCCCTAACAAGTCGGTGGCTGTCACATCCCTCCTGGGAGACAAGGTTATGATGGGAACCAGACTCCAGGGTGGACTAGACCAGGTTCCAGATTCCTGTTCAGCCACTGGTGGCTGCGTGATGTTGAGCAAATTGCTTGTCTGCTCTGGGCCCCCATCTCCCCTTCTGGGCAAAGGGGACAGCATCGCATCACAGGGGGATTGTGGATCAGGTTGCCAGATTCAGCAAATAAAAATTCAGGACACCCAGTTACATTTGAATTTCAGATACACCATGGATTTTTTTTTTTTTTTTAGTATAAGTATGTCCCAAATATCGCATGGGACTTACTCATACCAAAAATTATTCTTGGTTCACATGAAATTCAAATGGAATTGGGCATGCTGTCTTTTATCTGGCAACCTGAGGTTCTCTTTCTCAGGCTGGTTCTTTCTGCCCGTGACTGGCTGCCCTCCGCTATGCTGTCCCGTTGCCAGATCTGGTTTGGCAGGAGACAATGGCCCCTGCCCCTCTAGTGGGTTCTCACTTACCTTTGCAGCGCTCACTACTGCCAAGCAGCAGGTGAGGCCCAAGACGGCCAGCTCCAGGTGTCCCATGGTGTGTGCCTGCCTCTGTGCGGCCCTCCCTCCTGGCCCCGGGTATTTATGGGGCTGGAGCGAGCCGGGAGCCCAAGTTGGCAGCTGCCTGCAGAGGGTCCCTTTCCTCCCCTCTTACCTCTGCCCATTCCTGCAGGCTGGCCACACTCCAGGCAGTGTATCTCGGGCCAAGAAACATCTGCTGTTTCCAGCTGGGCTGAGGCTGGGAAAGGTCACACACAGGTGCGCACGCACAGACACATGTGCAGGTGCAGGGACCGTCCATCCTTCCCAGGGCTGGCTGCTCGTGGGTGCCCTGGTGCCCACAGTGCACCTGTGCAGGTTACTGCCTGCCTGGGAGCAGAGGCAGGTGGCGCTGCGAGGGCTGGGGCTCGGCTGGGTGCACAATGTCCTGCGTTCTAGCCTATTTACAAGGGCTTGGTTCCACCCTCAGAGAAATGCACATGCTTCGTCCCCATGCCCTGCCTGCCCCCCAAGCTCAGCAGAGGGAGTTTACAGGGGACTGGGCGTGTGACTTTTGGGAGAGATGGCTGTGTGCTACGGGGTGATCCTTGTTACGGAGGGCTCACTGGGTGTGCAGTTTGAGTTGGCTGTGGGGACCCAGAGCAGCACAAGGCCATCCTGCCTGTGGGGTGTCGGGGAGGCCTTCCTTGCAGCATGACAAGTCCTGGGAGGGATAGGAGGACAAGAGGCTTGGGTGGACACAGGGGAGGTAGGGAAGGGGGACTCCAGCCTAGCCTTGAGGGTTTCCCTGAGGAAAAGGAAGGGCTGGGCTTCCCGGCCATGGAAACGGGCAGAGCAGAGACTGGGGCATAGCCCCTAGAGAGGGGAACCCAGCAGAGAGAGGGAGGTATGAGATAATAGCAAAGGAGGCCACTCCTATTTCCTGTGAATGTGTATTGCTTTGGTAACCAGAGAGGGTTATTAAAAAGTGAAAGACCGGGGCCAGCCCCATGGCTGAGTGGTTGTTTGCGCGTTCCACTTCGGTGGCCCAGGGTTTTGCAGGTTCGGATCCTGGGCACGGACATGGCACTGCTCATCTGGCCATGCTGAGACAGTGTCCCACATGCCACAACTAGAAGGACCCACAACTAAAATATGCAACTGTGTATTGGGGGTGTTTGGGGAGAAAAAGCAGGAAAAAAAAGAAGATTGGCAACAGTTGTTAGCTCAGATGCCAATCTTTACAAAAAAAAAAGTGAAAGACCACCCCCCTGGACAAGGCCTAAAAAGTGCGCCTTTGAGTTGGCTGGCTGCATCCCAGGTCACCTCTCACAGAGGATGCTCCGGCTCCCGTGCAGGGCCATCTCGAGGGATGGAGTGGTTCAGGAGTCAGGGCGCAGCCAGAGCCCTCCCAGGCCAGCAGCCCCTCAGGCTGGGCCCTGGCAGCCCCTTCGCTGTCCGGCAGACTGCTTCTAATCCAGACCCTGCTTACATCAGGCCTGTGGCTGTCACCAAGACCCATGTGGCTCTACAGATACACAGCTACCCCATCTGGTGCCCAGATTTCTGGTGACGGAGAGCGGATGGAGAAAGGTGGGGAGGGGTGGGCTGCTGTGGGTGGGAGGGAGGAGTTAGGACACTGGGAAGAAGGGGCCGTGCAGGCCGGTCTGGGGTGAGTGGCTTCGGCTAGGCGTATGGGGACGGAGCAAAGGGTCGGTGGGGTGCTGCTGCGGATGAGTAAGTGCACTCGTTGGCGCACACCTTTTGCCCAGCTCTTCCAATTCCGAGAACCCGTCCTGAAGGAAGTAACTCTGGATGTGGGGGAGGGGGAAGCCCTGTGTGAGACGATAGTCACTGCGGTTATTTATAGCAGTGGAGAAGGAAAGGCAGGGGCGGAGGTCAGGTGGGGTGAGGGAAAGGAGGCCTGCACTCAACAATGAGGGTGGTTACTGATTCATGTAACAGTAAGGGGCCCCACATGGTCCTGCACAGAGTAGGTCAACAAACACTGAATGAGCATGCCCAGAAATATCCAGAAGAGACTGACAGTGTCCACCCAGTGAGAAAAGTCGCCAGCTGGCTTCCTGTCTACACTTGTCGAATGTGTCCATTAGTTGATCCTGCTTTAGAGAGCTGACTTTAGGGGCATTAATTTCAGCCAAAAAAGGTTTGGCGAGTGTCTGCCATCTGACAGTTTCTCTCCTTGACCAAGCTCTACTCAGGCTCCCCTGAACTCTTTCAACTAGGCATCTCTGTGTGGTCCAATTTTAGCAAGAATCCTGCTAGGTTGGTCTAACCGGAATCCCCCACGCTCCATATCTGACCACCCTGGATATCTGATCGGGGCCCTCCCTCCTCCACCATCCCCCAGACGATCTCTGATCACCCTGGCCTGTCTTCAGCAAGAATCCTGTTAGGTCGGTTTAGCCAGAATCCCCTTCACCCTGCCGTCCCCTCTTGCCTTTCCATCCCTCAGCCCACCTGCTCCTCGGCTGTAAGGTCCCACATGTCCATTCTGTATCTGGAATTAAGCCTGGTTCCAGACCCCCTATTGCAATAGTCCTAAAAAAACTCTGTTTTTACCCCTTTAACTACTGTCCAGCTCTGATCTTTCTTTAATAGGTCTCCTGAGAGCCCTGAGACCCCAGCCCTTGGCTGACCTGTGTGCCCGGGCTGCCTCTGGCCCCTGGTGTGGACTGCATGGGATCTCCTATGCCGTGGCCTTGGCTGCTGCTTTTCCTCAGGCAATCTTCTGACTACTGAAGGCTGGGACGGGAGAGCCAGACAGAACCAGGGGCGGTGCGCTTGTTACCCATCAGCTGCACTCTGGTAATTTGGGGAGAAAATTTAATCCAAAAGTCGACACTGGGAGTTTTGAATCCTGGTCCGTGGACCCATAAGGAAGTTCAAGGACAGACCATGGGGGCCTGGATGCCCCTGAAATTGGATGCATATATTTGTGGGTATGCATATTTTTCTGAAGAAAGATTCCATGGTCATCATTAGATGCTTGGAGCATCTATGACCTTCCAAAAAGTCTAGGCTGGAAGTATCAAAGTTCTGAATTGATATAACTGACACAGTAGAAAACTAACTCAACTGATTTAATAGCAAAGAGAACTTAGGCAGATACTTTTTAAAAATGTTTTTCTGGGCTGGAGCACATTCTGTCAGGGCAAATGCACTTGTCGATGTCACATGAGGCAGACACTGCAAATCAGACAGACACGCACCCATCTGGAGCAGTAAGGGATAAACACAAGGCTGCAGGACCCTGCGGGACCAGGGCCCTGAGGTTACTTCAGTTGCCCTCACCCGACCTGCCTGGTGAGGGGCAGCAGGCCTGTTCTCAACTGTCCGGGCATCGCCCAGCATGAGGTCACTGAATGAATGACTGAAGGAACAAATGATGGTCTGGTGGGAGCCCAAGGCAAAGGAAACTCCCCTCTGGCTCCGACACCCTGACTAAGACACCAAGACTCCTTGGGAAAATGTACTTAATAAGAACAATTCCAGCTGGGCCTGGCCTTTGGCCCCAAATGGATGGGAAGACCGACCCAAGGACAGTCTTCCGCCATCTATGACCACAGACCAGGCTCCTCATGCTATCCCTGCCATCAGTCATGAGACCAAAGCCAAGACCAGCTCCTCCCCTAGCTGCACCATCTCCACCTCCAGCTTTGCTGGTCTCAGCCAGAGAGAGGTGCAGGGCATCGGCTCAGCCCGCTGGACACTGAGCTGGCTCACGGCTGCATGAAGCCAGGGCACAACCTTCGGGGATGTCCCCAGACATCCAGGGTCAGAGGGGCCTCCTAGGGCCGTTCTGGCTCCTGTGGGGAACACTGGGGAGCCCTGGCTTGTCCTGGCTCCCTCATCAGGCTGGATACCAGTCTTGCCTGGTCAGGCAGGCCCAGCCTTGGGGCTGGGGCTGCGTCACACGTAGTCCAGAATCTCCGTCTCCATCTCGTTCTCACTCCCATCTGATGGCTTGAAGTCCTCTTCCTCCTCCTCTTCATCATCCTCCTCTTCATCTTCCCCAGACTCATACGTCAGCTGCTCTTTACCACTGTCAGCCTTGGTCGGGCTAGAGAAGAGAGCTGGGGCCAAGAAACAAGGTCATGTGTGTCCCAACGCAGGCCTCCTGGGTGGCCCCCAGACCAGCTTTTGCTGGCCTCAGCTAGAGAGAGGTGCCAGGGAGCCCAGCCCCCAGACCAGGCTCTCAGGCTCCTGGAGGCCTGTTTACAGTTACGGGGGTCTGGGCCCAAGCTTTGGAGAAGCTGCTTTGGGAAGTATGGATGCCTGGGGGGGCCTGGGTCTCCACACTTCCCCAGAGGGACCTCGGGCCACTTCAGGGGTCCAATGGACTCCCTGCGAGTGTGCACGACATTTTGTGGGAGTGCTTTCTCTGGGGAGGGGGTCCACAGCCTCCATTAGGTTCTCTGAGGGGGCTGTGTCCCAAATGAGGCAAGAACCCTGTTCCCGTCAGCTCCGTGGGGCATGGCGGGTCCTGGGACTCCCTCTCCCCAAGCCTGGAGGAGCCCCGAGAGGGGCCCGGTGCTTATCCTCTCCCAGCCTCACGGGACCGTAGCCCAGCAAGTGCTCACTCCCCTCCCTCACATGCCCAGTCGCCAGGGCTGCCTGGTCTGGGGGAAGGGCAGGCAGTGCAGGGTGAGAGGACCCAGGTTCCTGTTGTCCCTGCTCTCCCAGTGGAAGAAGACAGGCAGAACACACTCACATGTGGCTGGAAGATGTAGGATGGGGTCAGGCATAAAGTGGTGGCCCTGGATGGCAGCCCCAGCCCTGCTCCAGCCCCTCCGCTCTGGGCCTGTCTCCTGCCTTAGATCCCCAGGGCTGAGTGCCACTCCTCCCACCCGCACAGCCTCAGCAGGCAGCCCGAGGGATGCTGGCTCCTGGGCTGAGCCCTGGCTCACAAGGCCTCCCTCTCACCAGCGACAGGGACAAGATGATCCCAGCTGGCGGCAGTTCTTCATGAAATGGGTTCCTTGGGGACACTTCTGTCCCGAGTGGGGCCCAAGGCATCTGGGGCCTCCCTTCACCCTGAGGGGCTCTCACCAGGCCTCTTGGAGCGGATGGTTTGCCGGATCATCAGGGTCATAGCGTTCCTCAGTTCGTCGCTGGTCTTGGGGAGGCACCACCCATCCCTTTCTGTGCAGGAATCCTCAGCCCCGTCATTGCGGTGAATGATCTTCTGCAGCCTGGGAGTTTGGGATGTCAAGTTCCAGAGTGGGGTTCCTACTAATAGGTGCCAGCAAGCGGTGTTGGCAAAGGTGAGGTTGGGCTCAGAAAAACGGCACTTGGAGGGACGACCAGCGGAATGAACATGGTAACGAAGAATGCCCGTGAAAGCTGTCCTCCCAGCTGGGGTCCTTAACCATGTGGCCCTGACCCCAAACTGCAAAAGCGTGGCGTGCCCGTGCCCACCCTGCCGGTAAGAGTTCACAGCTGTCTCCAGATTCCGAGCTGTGTGGACCGTGCTTCCGTCTCCTGCCACCCCAACACCCCTCCCTGTTTTTTAAACATCACCGAGAACAACCGGATTAAAGGTATCTGGGATTCTGGTCGGCTCCAGGAAGATTAGGAACCATGTCATGAGCCCTTAGGTGGGCAACGGAGGAGGAGGGGCAAAGACTCAAGAGCAAGACATGTCTCCGCCCAGCCCAGCACTGCAGCTGGGAGGCACAGCCCGTGTGGATGCTGGAGCTGCCCAGAGGGCTGTGCCAGCCCAGACACAGAGGAGTCTCCGGGAGGCCCTGGCCCCCCTAGCCAGGCAAGTCTTCCCACTGAGAGATTAAGGCTGACAGGAAATGGAAGAGGTGCAAGAAACACTTTGGTCCCCGGATGGTTTCCCAGCACTGACCCAAGGCCACGGCCCCCCCTTGGCGTCTCGGCACCCATGTACGTACTCTTCCACACTCAGGTCGCATAACTGGTAGAACATCTGTCGGTACGGCGGCAAGGCCCCCTCCCGGAAGATGTAGACCGAGTCCTGGGGAGGGGGGAGAGTCGGAAGGTCAGCAGGAGCTCTCCCCTGGGGGCGGGCACTGTTGGAGACCCTCACACTGGGGCTTCCCAAGGGGCCTCTCCACGGAGTCAGCTGTCCCCAGGACCTGGCAGGCCTGTCTCTTCTCCCTGGACCCAGGTGGGCAGACAGGCCAGAGGCTGGGGAGCAGATGCGGAGAAAACAAGCTCCGACTCCCCAGGAGGTTCCGGGAGGGCAGACGAAGCGGCCCTGCCCTCATGTGGCCCTGGCACCATGGGCTGCCTGCGCGGCAGGCCAGGCGCTCAAGGCATGCGGCACGCACCAGCCTGTGCCGCACTCTGCCTTCCCTGCCTTCCTGCGGGGTCGGCCCGCCTCTTCCTCGCCGACTTCTGCTAACTGGTCATCTTCTGCGGCCCCGCACGCCAAGCTGACATGAAGCTGGGTTTACTGAGTGTCTGTTTTCCCTTTACCGTCCCCGGGCACACGGTTCTAGAGGGGGGGATAACGCCCTAAAACAAGAGTCCTGGAGGAGGAAGTTCTTGGGCGATGATCCGCCTGCTGCCCCTCACCGAGAGGACACTGATGGAGCTGGAACACAGCCGAGTCCCTCACAGCACCTGCCTCTGCCCCTGCTCCTGCTGCATGTACACTCGGCCGCCCCCTACATGAGGCAGCCGAGCGGGGGACACACCCTGCCTGGCCTCCCTGCGACTGTGGAGCAGCTCACCGCAGCCCACATAAAGGCCTTTAGAAACTGCTGCCACTGTGGGGTGACTGCGTTAATGAAAGCGTGAGCCTGTGAGGACAGGGTCCCAGCTCTCGTCCGTATGATACCCCTGCGCGGCCCACAGCTGGAGTCCAGATGGTCTGCTTGGCTCCGTACTCATGTACGTGCCTGATTCTGAACATCCCCACAGCAGCCAGTACCTCAGCAGGGCCAGGCTCACCAAGGGCACCACGCGCAGTTGTTGGTGTCAGTTTCCCTCTCTGAGACCTGCCCAGATGGTCCTCAATACCCACTGTGCCCCGAGTTCTCACTGTTTTCAGAGGCTGTCCTGGAAGGTGGGAGTTGTGTGAAGGCACTGGGTGGGCAGCGCTGCCTCAGTCAAAGCCCCTCCCGGTGTCACAGACAGTGGCCCTGACGGGGGACTATAAGTGGGGCCTGCACGAGGGGGGCCTCCTCTCCACTCTCCATTTCACTCAACCAGGCAGGCAGCTGCTCTCCCTGGGGGCTCAGGGGGCACCCACCTTCAGCTTGTACTTGTTGGAGGCCAGTTTCCGCATGCTGGCGGTCCCCGATGGGCCCAGGCCCTGCTTTAGATCACGCATGGTGACGACCTGGCTGGCTATAAGGGGACAACAGCAGTGCTTTGGAATACAGGAGACGGGGTGAGGGGGTGTTCTCCCACCCCCTGCCCTCCTGCCTGCCCCACGCCCTCCCAGGGAGCACTGGCCCGCACACCCTGGAGCGGCCCCCCAGGAAGCTCCTCCCCATCCCTCTGTCCAGATACCCGTCTTCCGCAGCGTCATGTGATGGGCAGCACGCCGAGGCACTTACGTGTCTTTTTGATGGTGACGGGGAAGCTGTAGTTGTAGGTGCTGCGCTTGGCCTTGACAGGCATGTCGCTGTGGGCATAACCTGCCGACGAGGGAGGGCGCATCAGGCAGTGGTGGGCACAGAGCCCTTCCTGGCAACAGCGCTGCCTTTGCGCTACAGGCGCACCTGGGTTCCCTGGGACCAGCTCCTGAGAAAGGGACTCCACGCCCCACACACTGGGGTGATGGGAGCCCCCACATCTGGCACGGCCCATGCAGGGACACATGCAGGTACTTTGTGTATAGTGACAAACTGTAGGTGCAGGGACTGGCCACTGACTAGATGCCTGGCTGTACAAGAGGCCACAGATGACTGTGCAATAACCGAATGAATGAATGACTAGGGTTCAGTCCTTGAGGGTCAACGCTGGAGCCAGGGCCAGAGCTTGGACCCTCATTTCTATGCTGTTCTGCATCCAACAGACCTCACCAGGGAAAGGGTTTTTTATCTTCTCCATGTGGATACATTCTCATTACAAAAGAGAAAGAGAGAGAGAAGATTAGTAATCGTTACCGTATTTCATCCCACAGCGGATTCGGAAGTCAAGGACCTGATACATCTTGGCCTCCGGGTGTTTTCGGGGATCGTAGCCATACCGAATCCACAGGCTCCTCCAGGGGCCTGTTATCTGGAGACAGAAAAGGCAGGAGTGCATAGTGGGGTCAAGGCCAATCCCAGCTCCCTCAGAGATGCAGGCCCAGGTGGCCTGCCTGGGGGGGCGGGGCAGAGGACACCCCAAGAGTTGGGGACATGGCTCTGTCCCCTTGGACAGGTCACTTGGCCTTTCCCAGCCTTGGTCTTCCGTCAGATGCGGATGACATGAGCCCCTCTTCCCCGTAGTCTGTGTGAAAATTAAATGAGATGATGCCCGTGAAGCCCTGACCACGGTGCCTGGCAAACAGTAGGTGCTCAGTAAATGGTATTACTGTAAATATAATGCAGTACATGGTATTAACTGTAAATATAATATAAAACGTGGTATTACTATAAATATAATACATGTTATTAGTACTGTAAATATAATATAATGCATGTTATTACTGTAAATACAATGCAGTACATGGTATTACTGTCCCAACAAAGGGATGTTCTGGCCCTAAGCGGTACTCCTGAGGTCCTATGTCTAGAAAGCCAATGCTAAAAGACAGAGGCAGCTCTCCAAAGTCTGGGGTCCAAGCCACCTGTCATCACTGTCATGGTCACCTCTTACGCTGGCCTTCCCAGTGCTTCTTGCAGGAACACTTGGCAGGTAGGATCCCTTCCTCCCAGCACCTTTGGGAACCTCAGTAATGACACCCTCATCTCCATCCCCTCCTGGACTGAGTCCAAAGTGGATCAGCCCCCCATGAACCCCACTCAACCCAGGTAAATGAGTCGAGGCCAGGAGCACCGTGGTTAGGGGCAGGGGCCCCATAGTCAGACAGGCTGGGGTCACCTGGTGGCTCTGCCACTCGCTGCTGTAGGACCTTGGCATGTCAAGTCACCTCTCTGAGCCTAGGCTCTTCCTCAGACGCAAAAAGGGAATCCTGCCACCACCCCCCAGGGAGGAGAAAAGGATGATATGCACACAGCACTTAACCCAGCGCCTGATCCTTAGAAACTTCTCAATACGAGGTCATGTTAAAATGCATAATCCCTTTACTTAATGTAATGGGATGTAATTACTCCTTAATACTAAAGTCTTCCCAATATGGCCAAATGTGTTACTGAGGAGGTGCTGGGGAGAGCCTTTCTGGGGCTGTAACAAGCCGTCTTGGGGGTGACAGGACAGGGCCGCCTGCTCTTGCTGTGGCTCTGAGGTCACAGGATCAGGATGACCCAGGTGGGAACCAAGGTGGGCAGCTGGGCAGACACTTACCATGTAATAGGCCATGAAGGGCAGCAAGACCTTGAGCTTGTCAGGGTGGACGCTGATGTTGGCCTTGACGGCATTGCGTGACCAGATGGGACGGATGTCAAACAGCTGGGGAGGTCAAGGCAGAGGCTGAGATGAGCGCGCAGCTTCCCACCCGCCTCCCCCAGACTCCCCAGCATGGCCTGACCCCCAGCAGATCCTTCTGGAAGAGAGCTGGTGGAGAGCAGGGGCTGCACACGCAAGGACCAGCCTCTAGGAACTGCTGTACGCACTCCCCCACTCCTCCCTCCCCTCGGAAGCATGGACCGCACGCCGAGCATGTGTCAAGTGCGGCTGCAAGGCCTGGGGGTCCTGATATGACCATGAAGGACACAGTCTCTGTCCTTCTGCAGCTCACAGGGCAGCGGGGTAGGCAGACGACCAAAGGGGCCGGAGCAGGGCCAAGAGGGGGACATGCCAGAGCTATGGGCCCCGAGCAGCCCCAACCGAGGGCGGTGCCTGAGTTGGAATCATGAAGGCCGAAGGGGAAGGACTGCAAAAGGCTGGTGTGGCTGGAGCGTGGAGGGCCAGGACGGAAGGGCCCTGAGCCAGGTTCAGGATTGGCTGTGTCCAGAGGACAGTGAGGAGCTGTGCGTAGTGGCCCCCCCATGTCCTCCCTTCCCCTATGACTGCTCGAAACACAACAAGGTGTCCACACAGTCTCTTTAAGAAACAACCCCCTGCAAATGCAAACTGGTACAGCCGCTATGGAAAACAGTATGGAGATTCCTCAAAAAGTTAAGAATAGAAATACCTTATGACCCAGCCATCCCACTACTGGGTATCTATCCTAAGAACCTGAAATCAGCAATTCCAAAAGTCTCATGCACCCCTATGTTCATCGCAGCATTATTCACAATAGCCAAGTCATGGAACCAACCTAAGTGCCCAGCAACCGATGATTGGATAAAGAAGATATGGTATATATATACAATGGAATACTACTCAGCCATAAAAAAGGACAAAGTCGTCCCATTCACAACAGCATGGATAGACCTTGAGGGTATTATGTTGAGTGAAATAAGCCAGATAGAGAAAGACGAACTCTGTATGACTCCACTCGTAGGTGGTAGTTAACATATGGACAAAGAGAACTGATTGGTGGTTACCAGGGGAAGGGGGGGGAGGGCACTAGGGGTGAAGTGGTGCACCTACAACATGACTAATAATGATGCACAACTGTAATTTCACAAGGATGTTAACTATCATAACTTTAATAAAAAAAAAAAAGAAAAGAAACAACCCCCTGCAAAGAGAACAGTCAGTGTCAAGAAGGGAAGAGCCAGGCCTCAGTCAGCAGCAATGTGGCCTCACTGAGAACCTGCTGTCCATGCCTGTGGGGACACAAGGAACAGAGCCCCAGCCTGGGTCTTCCCAGAACCTGGAGGCCAGAGGTTAACGCGGAAGGCCACTTCCTCCCAAGGCACGTCCAACAAGACCAACTCTAACGAGAGGAAGCACCAGGCCTGGCACACAGTCGGGGCTCCATCTGGTTTGTTGCAGCCACTGAATGGAGAAAGATTCCTGGATCCTGGAGCTCCACACTGAAGTTACATACGGACAATGCACCAACTGTTTAGTACCCCGAAGGGACCTCCTAAGAATTCTAAGTATTTTCAATCTTGGGATGCAGGGCTTACATCGGCTTGGCTTTTAGATGTGATATCTGGAGGTGAAAAGTTCCCATGTGCTAACGACCCAGTTTAAAAAACAGTAAGTCCAGCCAACCACAAACAATGAGGACGGGCCCAGCTGGGTAAATAGGAGGTGCTCAGTGTAAAGGTGGCCCTGGAGGGGCGGTCTCACCTTCCTCAGCTCCTCCTCCACCTTCCGGTCCACGGGGTTGGTGCACACCTTCCTCCACGTCTGGACGGCAGCCTCCAGTGGCTGCACAGGCACTTCATCATCCTCGAAGTTGACAAAGATGGCGTTGTGGGGGCGCCGGGCCCTGCTCAGGCCAATCAGGTTCTCACTTGAGATAGGGGGGTTGTTGTAGCCTTCCCTGGGGGCAGAAGAGCCGATGAGGGCCAGAGCACCAAAGATGAGCCCAGGCGCCAGCCCAGGTGCAGGCCCGGCCAGACCAGGCAGGGGGCCAGCAGACCTGCAATGGGGCAGCCCGTGTTCACAGCTGTTCCCCGAGTCTGGGTGAGGGGAGGCCCTCAGGGCCGGCTGCTGAGGGCGAGGGCCTGTCTTCTCAGGCTGACGACTGGGGACGAGGGGCAGAGACTGCCAAAGACAGCTCAGAGAGGCCCTGGGGCTATAGGAGCTCTGAGGCTGGGCAAGGCCAAAAGGTCCCCAAGGCTGGGGTGTGGGGAAGGGCTCCTGTCATCAGGCTGGTGGCCTCACGACTGTACTGAGTCATGCACAGCACTGTCCAGCCAGTGAAACACTGGAAAGCACTTAAATGCCCTGCAGACAGGAAGGGTGAAATCAGTTAGGGTGCAGCCACTAGAACGCGATCGATCAGCTGTCAGACAACAGCCATGCTTACCGACCTCTGCAACTCACTGAAGTCACCCTCAGAACAATCATGCGAGGAAGGAACCATTTCCCCATGAATTAGCTGAGGGCACGGGGGTTAGAAACCTGCTGCGTCAGAGCTCATAATAACAGAGCTGGGACTCAGACCCAGGGAGTCTCGCTGCAGAGGCCCCTCACCCGTTGTCCAGCCATCTCTGACAGCGGGAGTCTTTGACTCAGAAGCATCTCGATAATCCCTTGGTGAATGAAGGGCGCGTGTTACTGAATGGCGTCATCTTACAGCACAGAGCTTAAAGCAGGGGCTCTGAAGCCCCTGTGTTGGCACAGAACAGCTAGGTGAAGGATTCCAGAATGCCCAGCATGGTGGGATGTGTGAGCTGGGATGCCAGAGACGCCAAACTCAGACTCAAGTAGGGAGAGCAGTATAAAGAACCCCCTTAAGCCCGTCACCAGCTCCAACGACTGTCACGTGGCTAATTTCATTTCATCCCTACCCCACCCGGAACCCAATAAATTACTGTGAAGCATATTTTAAAGTATGTCCTGGATGTCACAGAATTTCATTCAGGTGATTACTACCTTTTAAATTTGTTTCCACTTTACCTTAATTTTCTCAATACAATCTGCTATTCATAAAGAACAATGATTTTTCACATTGGAAACAAAATTACAAAGAATCAAGACTGGGCCTTTTTTCACATGACTCCATTAGCAACCATTGGACAGCTGCCACTCTCTATCCTGTTTTCAAACACACGTCTCCGAAACCCTGAACGCCCCAAGAAGGAAAGTCGTGGTGGCTCACTTGGGCCCAGCAGCCTGTCTGCGAGCGCAGCAGCAGCAGGGAGCGGCCGCCGGCTCTGCCCCTCACTGCAGGGAAAGGGCCCCCCAACTTCCTCAAGGAGGAGGGATCCCGTCAGGCCAGCCTGTCCTCTGTCCACCCGGCTGTGGGAAGCTCAGCCTCCCTGGACTCAGGGAGGGGCCAGAGAAGCAGGGGCTGGCCTCCCCCTACAGCCCTCGTGTGCCCAGGAGTCTGGCCTCCCCCCGCAGTCCTTGTGTGCCCAGGTGGCCAGCCTCCCCCCACAGTCCTTGTGTGCCCAGGGGGCCAGCCTCTCCCCACCCCCACCCCCACCCCTGCACAGTCCTTGTGTACCCAGGAGGCAGGCGGAGCAGATGAAGTGATAGCAGCCTGAGAGAGGAGGCAAGTGCTCTCCATATGCTGGAAAATCGATAAACCACATGGAGAGGAAAAAAGGGCCTGTGGGCCCCAGGACAGCCGGCCCTCCTCCCTTGTCCCCACCCCAGAGGCTGGGAACAGCTGCCTGCTGGTCCCAGAGGACAGAGAAGTGACTCAGACGCTACCATCCAGTGCCAGGGGCCAGCAGACCAGAGGGGGCTCTATTTTCTTCTTATATATATTTTTGTTT
Organism: Equus asinus; assembly: GCF_041296235.1. NCBI lineage: Eukaryota > Metazoa > Chordata > Mammalia > Perissodactyla > Equidae > Equus > Equus asinus. The sequence goes on from NC_091799.1 coordinate 13,781,916, forward strand.
GTTTGTTCCTGACTATAAGAGTAAAATGCTTGTGGAGAAAAAATAATAAAAACATTTCAGAAATAAGAAATTTTAGAAATGATATTACCCCCTGCTTAAAACTCAGCAGTACTGAGTACCATACACACCCAGAAAACTATCATTCCTCCGGCAAGTGTTTTCAGCTGGGAGGGGATGTGAGCTGATTCTTTTTGTTAAACATTTGTATACAATGTATATATTAGTAACATATTTCTGTAATATTTTACTCCTTTCTAACAAGCACAATTTACTCTCAAAATCAGATAAAGGGGGCGGAGGCATTCGGTATTCAACAGGCTTGCAAGACTTCAACCAAAAGCAACCCCTGTGGCCCTTGTCTGGCTCCCTAGTCACTATCAAGACAACTGGGGAACCGGAACAGGACCGGGAGTGGGGTATTACGGAATGTTGTTAAATTGCTCCCTGTGATAACAGCACTGCAGGTATGTTTAAAAAGCCAAGACCTTCCCTGTTAGAGACACACACTGACTTGTTTCTTGAGGACGTGCTGGGAAGCTGGGAGTGGGGGAACATAAAGTGAGCAGCTAGTCATTGAAGCTGGTGATGTAGGTGGGGGTCCATCAGACACTTCCCTCTAGTGTGGGCTACGTTTGGAACTTTCCACGACGTACTTCTTTAAAGGAGAACACCACATCTTCTCCTCAGGACAAAAATCTAAGCCCCTCACCATAGTCTGGGAGACCCTCACCCCACCACTCTGCCTGGCTAACTCTGCTCCAGGGCACTGGTCTCTCGACCATTCCTTGCATACACCAATCCCCTGGTCTGGAATGTTCTCCCCGGATCCTGTCCGGCTCCATCATCACTTGGGTCAGTTTCAAACATCAGCTCCTCTGAGGGCCCTCCCTGGCACCTTAGCCCTCACCCTACTCACTGTCCATTATGACCTGCTCCTGTCTTATCTCCTTTCAGACAGGCATCTGGACAGCCGCCAGTCACTTGTGTTCTGTCCAGCTCCCTGACCCCTGGCCCGGCATGGAACCATCTGTCGCGTTCTCCACTGATGCCTGGCTCTGGGGAGGGCCCCAGGCCACGACAAGCACTGTTAGTACTTGTTGAAGGAAGTATTTAATAAGGAACGAGAAAATTCCCATCCTCCCACCCTTCCAGAGATAACTGTTCTGGGCCCAATCTTCTGGATTTTTCTAGGCTTCTATGATCACACCACAGTTTATTTTTATGCTGCAGAATCTACTCTCACACCTGCCTTTTCATAGAGCAAGGTACCCTGGACACGTGCCATGTCAGTCCACGGAGCCCACTCTCTTAAAGGCTACATGGCGCTCCCCACAGAGCAGGGCCGTAATTTAATTATCCACGTCCCTAATAATGGACTGATCGCTTATTTATTTTATCAGACTCTGCCAGGTACTCACTGTTCTAAGTATTTCAAATCTCTTCAGTCCTTCAGCCCTCCAAACACAGGGAAGTGTGTACTGTTATCATCCCCTTCAGGGACACGGAGAGGCCGGGGCTCAGTCAGGGCTGCAGACCACGACGGGGTACCTGCCACCAGAATCCGGGGCTCTCCCACTGCACCAGCCTCCCTCAGTTTCTTGCTGCTGCCAACAATTAATCAGCAAAACCTCTTGTAAGTATGCCTTTGAGCTCTTGGGTGAGTCACTGTGGGATAAATTCCTACAGGTGGGATTGTTTGGCCAAGGGAAAGAATATTTAAAATCATGATAGACTTGGCCACGGGGCCGGCCAGGGGCCGGCCCCGTGGCCAAGTGGTTAAGTTCCTGCTGTCCTGCTTCAACGGTCCAGGGTTTCACCAGTTTGGATCCTGGGTGTGGATGTGGCACCGCTCATCAGGCCATGCTGAGGCGGCATCCCACATAGCACAACCAGAGGTGCTCACAACTAGAATATACAACTATGTACTGGGGGGCTTTGAGGAGAAGAAGAAGAAGAAAAGAAAGACTGGCAACAGATGTTAGCTCAGGTGCCAAAGTTAGAGGGGAAAAACCAGATTATGCCAGATTGCTCTCCCAAAAAGTTGATGTCATTCATGGTGCCCCTTCAGTAGGGGAGCGTCTGTCTCTCCATCCCTCAAGGGACACACTTGGGGATAGGTCTTCAAGTCCAAAGGTGACACGCTGATTCACTCTCCATGGTGTGGGGACAACTCTGAGCAAGGCCTCCGGGAGGGCCATAGGGACCAGGGCTGGTTCCTGACACTCCTTCTCCGGGCCCCTCATCACCAGCTGCTCTGCCTCTAGAGGCACTGGGGCCACGGGTTTGAGCCACGCTGGCAGCCCCCGGCCAGCTGGAGGGGAGACGACCCACGGCTGCCTAGGTCAGCAGGCGCTAAAACTTCCTACAAGAAAGCTCTTGAACAAATGTCACCACCTAGGGGCCATTTTTCAAACTGTTTCCTTTTGCTTTTATCTGTTTTTCCTAATCTTGCCACCTGAAATCGTCATTCACAAATACCTGCTGAGTGCCTCTCACAGGGCAGGCTCTGTTTTAGGCACCGGCGTTACAACAGAGAACAGAAGAGGCCAACGACAATGGCGTTACGACAGAGAACAGAAGAGGCCAAGTCGCTACCTCCAGGCTTACGTTAAAATGGAAACATTTAAAAAATTTGTCTTTTTGAGTGTATTCTGAAAAGGTAAAGCACACAAGAATAAGGACAGTGCAACACTGAGCGACAAGCAAGTCCTAGGGGGTCAGACAGATGGGGGCTCCAGTGCTGCCCATGTGACCTGGGCAAGTCACTACCCCTGAGTCCCTGCTCCCCTTTTTGTAAAACGGGGGTGAGGGAAACAGTCGAATCATTCGAGGGTTAAGATGAAACGCATGTGCAGCGCTGCACCACATGACTGCTAAATGACCAGCCGTGGAGGTGGGGATGTCATTAATCTCAAGTTGAGTATTTTCAAGTTTGTTTTTTCATACTATTCAGTCTTAGCTTTTATACAAAGGAAATCCCATTCCTTCCTGTCGATGTGTGGCTGGTCTCCAACGTAATACCAACATTCAACATGCCCAGGCGTGCCTTGCCAGCAACGCTGGGGGTCTCTCACTGTGTCAACATTGTCTAAATGAAGGCATTCATTTATACAAACCCAGCACTCACATGTGGTCTCGTTAGGGATGTGCACACGGGAGGCGGGGTTCGGAGGAGACTATGACAAGGGTCCCTCTGACTTTTCCACCTCTCAGTGCAGGAGAAACCACCGCTGAGTCAAGAGACATGAGTGCTTGTGCTCAGGAGCTTGTGTTCTTGAGGGGAGACAGACCGAGACCAAGCACACAGCAGGCAAGATCCAGGCCAAGTCACAGCCACCCTGAGAACAGCCTCAGGATCTCGGGGGATGACTGATTTTGAGGTGAGTGTGGCAAAGGGAGGCGGGCAGAGGCAGGATGGACTGTAAAGATGGCCATGAATTCTCTGCCGGGATAGTGACAGTGAGGCCAAGACGGGGCAGAGGAGGTGGAAAAGTGCTGGGCTCAGGGTGGGATGTTTGCAGGTGGAATTTCTTAGGGAGTGTCATGACCAGTGACAGCAAGGTACAGAGGGTGTTGGTCAGGAATGACCAGGGGACTAAGTCAAAGCGGCCACTTCTCGACAGGAACCCCCCATGTCACACAGCCAAGCTGTCCGTCCTTTCAGGGCCCTCGGGAATGAAGCCAAGCTCGTGAGCACACAGACCACCGCCCACTAAGGGCTTTCTCTGTACTCAGCCCTGTGCTGAAAACTCTGCGGTTTTTGAATTTAATCCTAATACCTCTGTGGTGTCAGGACTATCCCATTTTCAAGACGGGGGGCTGGGGCTCAGAGAGGCCAATGGCAGGCCTGAGGCCTCCACTAGAGAGTGGGTGGCAGAGTCATGCCTCAGAGCCAGGCCCTCTGGCTGCAGGGCGCTGGCTCTGACCGTCGATGCTGCAGTGCGCAGGGGGCCTTACCGGTGCTGTGTCTCTGGTCGATAGAAGTAGTCTACTGGGGTGTCCAGCCTCGAGAAGATGGGTGGAGGGATGTAGAGCGGCAGCTCCTGGTGGAAGAAGCCCTCCTTCTCAGGCTTGAGCATGAGCACTTTGTCATACATCGACATGTGCCTGCCGCCCGCCTCTGTGTGCACGGCCAAGTACTGGAAGTCAGACATTCCTGGAAGAGACGAGACAGATGGCAGACACTGTAGCGAGGGACAGCTCTCCGCTACACCCGCCCAGGAACTGGCAGCTGCCATGTACTGATGCCCACACCTCCTTGGGGAGGTGCTGAGCAAGCCATGCAATGGAGGCTGCAGAGAATGGAGCAGGAGCAGAAACCACACCCTTCCGAGATGCTTCTGTGAACTCGGCTCAATGCACTCCGAGTCACTTGAATCAATATCATTTTGGGGAGACGGGGGGTTACACGATACGTGAGGAGAAGGTCTAGGTCAATGCTTCCCAAAATGTGACGTGCAGGACTCACCTGGGCTCTTGCTAGATGCAGATTCTGAGAGGTTGCATTTCTAACAAGCTCCCAGGGGAGCCAGATGCTGCTGGTCCAGGGACACACACTGAGTGATGAGGTGCTGGCTCAGTTAGAGATGAAAAATGAATCACTTGGAAAGCCTTGTCCCAGAAAGGACAGCCCTCTCTGGTGAACGCCACATCTCGCCATAATGACTGACATTCAAAGTGCCCGGCCCATGGGGCCCAGGTTTGCTCCAGGTTCTTTTTACAATCTTCTTTTTACTTTCTAGTCCCCTCCTCTTTTCTCAATCTTTATTCTCTTCAGATTCTATCTGAGCACGGCAGCTGTAGCTACGGACACTTGTTACTAACTTACCAAGCGCCTCTCGTGTGCCCCTTAATAGTCATCCTCTCCCGAATCTTCACGAGGGCCCCCACTGTACAGGCAAGGAGACTGAAGCTGAGGGAAGCTGAGCTGCATGCCCAGAGAACTCACAGCTCGTCAGGCAGGCACAGCTACGATGTCTGTGTTCTTTCTTACTCCCTCTCCCCAGCCCCAGCCTTACCGCCTCCTCACTGGTGTTCTCTGTGGGTAGCACACTCAATTGAGGACCCCACAGGAGACATCCAGGAAGCTAAGAGTTCAAAGCAACAGGAGTCCCAGGGGCTGAGGTAATCTGAGAAGGCTTCAGAGGGGAGGCAAGACCAGGAGCAGTCAAGACCAAGAGAAGGTTCCAAAACACTAGGGGTCAAAAATTGGAGGCCTGCTGACCAGTTTTATTTGGCCCCACATAATGGCTTTAGACATTAGGTTTCTCATAGAACTCTAGCTTCCCTTAAGAATTCAGAAAATTCGGGCTGGCCCGGTGGTGCAGTGGTTAAGTGCGCACGTTCTGCTTTGGCGGCCCAGGGTTCGCCGGTTCAGATCCCGGGTGCGGACATGGCACCGCTTGGCAAGCCATGCTGTGGTAGGCATCCCACATATAAAGTAGAGGAAGATGGGCACAGATGTTAGCTCAGGGCTAATCTTCCAAAAAAAAAAAAGAAAAAGAATGCAGAAAATTGAGCAACAATGAGCCCACAGTCTGTAGGGCGCTGTTGGCTGGAGGGAGGAGAGGCTGCCTCCTGGACGGGGCCTGTGCTCTGCGACTCCCCTCACCGCCCGGCCCTCACGCTTGGGCATATCTTGGCCCACTTCACTGTGCGGATGACCCAAGGCTCCTGCATGCAGCAGGGACACAGTTCCTGAAATATCCCAATGCAGTAAGAAGGCATTTTGCCGTTACCTTGAAATTTGTAAATGGTGGAGACAATGCCAAGGATCTCCACGTCGAAGATGACCTCAGGGTGGGAATCGGGTGGTGGCGCCCCCTTTTGCCGCCTCGTCTTCCTCCGGACCCGGAGCAGCAGGCTGCTGGTACTGAAGCGGTTGGCACACACAGGGTGGCAGTAGGGGTCCTCGGGCCGGAAGTACAGCTCCAGCCTCTTGGTAGGGTCTGCATAGATCTGTGGCAAGGCCAAAGGAGACAGAGTGAGGCAGTGACCAGCAAGGCTGCTGGCAGAGAGCCGCTCCTCTCTCAACAAATGCCTGATGGTGACCACGGAAACCGGAGGAGGGCCAGGAGGGTCATGCTTCATTCTGAGCTCTTAATTCCCAAGACTCACTTTTCAAACCCAGGTATCTTAGTTTTTAATCTAGTAGAGAAAATGAGAATAATCTCTTCCTTCTAAGGGGTTGTAAAGCTGGAGATAATAACTGCCAGTGAAATAAAAGCCATCATCTCTCAAGTGCGTTCAGTGCGGGGAATCTTACGACTCTTCTGGCAACACTTCAGGGAGGTGGTGTCACCCTGAGTTTACCGTGGGGGTAACTGAGGCTGGGGAGTTGAGTGACTTGTGTAGGGCTTCCTACTCCAGAACTACCCATCCCACGGGGTCTTGGTATTCAGTCTCATATGCAAATGTTTCCAGGTCCAAGGGAGATTAAATCAATCAGTAATAACCCCTTTGGCCCTGACCAGTTGTTACTTATCCTTTCCAAGCCTTGTTCCTGCTCCTTAAAATGGAGATAATAACAGGACCTACTCCGAGGATTGCTACAATGATTAAACGAAGAGATGCAGAAAGCACTTAGCCCAGAGCCTAATTCATGGAGAACACTCACCATGTGTCACCTACATATGAATGCTTGCCCCAGCCGGGGTAAGAGGGATGCAGTAAGTGTCAGCTGTGTGCATAAGAAAGCACCAACAATGTGCACTGGGCCAACGGCATCTACTTGCTAGTCTGCTGACTCCCCAACACCCAGGACAGGGCCTGGCCCTTAGGAGGTGCTCAGGAGACATCTAGGGAAAGAAGAAGGTTAAAAGGAGCCCCAACCCTCAGGAGTCCCTTCTCCTGAAACACAGGTCCCCAAGACTGCTGGGCTGGGAATGGCCCCAGACGTGGGCCTAGCACAGAGGAGGTGCTCAGGAAACACGAATGGAATGAATGAAGGACTAGAATCTCTTCCCAAAGAGCTCACACTGTAGTTGGGTACAAACATCCCTGGGGCTGGCGAGAGAAAGAGTCCTGTCAATACCACAGTAAAGTGAATAAGTCAGGATAAAACAGCAAAACATGATCGGCCTCCACCGGCATCCTGGGCTTAACGACAGGCTCAAGGTTTTTCACTGTTTATAAAGGATGAAGAGGTGGCAGTTAAGAGCTCAGACTTCAGAGGGGAGGGATGCATGAGTTCCAGTCCTCACTGTACCATGTTGACCCAACCTTTCTTACCTGTGTCTTTACCTCAAAAGTGGGAATAATAATGGCACGTAACTCACTAGATTGTTGGGAGAGCTCAATCACGCTTTCGACAATCATGTCAAAAAATATTCAAAATATATTTTGGAAGCAAGTACTGTTATGGATGTAAGGACTACACAAAGTCCTGCTCTCATGGAGTTTACAGTCTCAGAGCCAAGGGGCCAAGATAGCCAATAAACACGTTAAAACATAATTTCAGATTGGAATTAACAGGTTGAAAAGATAGTAATTGCTAGAAGCCGCTTTAGTTAGGGCAGTCAGACAAGGCCTCTGGAAGGAGGAGACATTTCAAGATCAGGTGCATGTAAAGCACTTACACGGAGCCTGGCAAGGTTAAGGACTCACTCCAGCCCCCCATATGTCGAGTGATTTGAACAAGTTGCCTCGGTTTCCTTGTGAAATGCAGACAATGACAGTTCCTACCTGGCAGGGTTCTAATGAGGATCGAATGTAAGTAAAGCACCTAGAACAGTGCCTGATACAGAATAAGTTGTTAGCTATTAGCACCTTTAACTCAGTAACCTAACGCTTCGTCCTCCTCTTACATAGGTCAAAGGCTCTTAATCTCCCCCGCGCCTCGGTTTCCTACTCCGTGACATGAGGGCGTGGCAGCCAAGCACATCCCGCGGGGCTGCAGGCGAGCTGCGTTCGTGGCCAGGATGCCGAGGCTGCGGCTCATCCGAGGATGGGATGGAAAGGACTCCCTCTCCCCGCTCAAAGTCTCCCCTATAGTCCTTTCCCCACGGTCCCCAGGGAAAGACGGTCCATTTCCGGCCATCTCGGAAGGAAAGCCCCGCCCACTGGCCGCCCCAGAGCCCGCCTCAAGCTCCGTTGCCAAGGAAACCACACTGCCCCGGGTGGTCCAGCCTCTCCGGCCGCAGTCCCGCGACTCGCTCTTCTCGCGTGGTCCCGGCGACTCCTCACCCGGGAGACGCCTTCCTCGCCGCCCAGGGTCGGCAGCATCTTGGACACGTCGCGCACCACGCCCGGGTACTCCACGCATACCATGCGCCGGTCGCGCCGCAGCTCTACGGGGATAGCGACCCCCGACCCCGCGTCGGCCGCCCCCGCCGCTGCCATCCCTGCCCGTCTGGCCGGCCGCGGCGGTCCGTTCCTCTACGCGCTCCCTGGAGCCTCGTCTGAATGGTTCCGCGAAGGAACGTTCCGGGCTCCCTCACCGCTCGCGTCTCCTAAATCCCTAGGCTCAGGGAGACGCGAAGGCCTCTGGGAGCAAACGGCCGAGGGGAAGCCCCCAAGGCCTCGGAGAGAAGACCGCCTTAGCCTCAATTTTGTGTTTAAAACGAAGAGGGTTACGCCTCCCCGAGGGGCGGGGCAAGAGCCGGGCTCTCCCGCCAAACCGCGAGGGACCCGGAGGATTGTAAGACACCGCCCCACTCTCGACTTTAGCCAATGAAAACCCGAGGGCCGAGCCGTGATTTTAGCCAATAAAGAGTCAGGAGGACGCCAGGTTCCACCCCCCGGTAGGTTTCAGCCAATAAGGAATCAGGACTAGATGGGTCCCCGCCCCCTTGCTCGAATTCCACCCAATGACGGCTCGGGGGCGGGCCTGAGACATACTTCCGGCTCGTTTGCTTTTACGGAAAGGCCCAGCAGTGAATTGATTTTCGGGCCGGGTCCGCCCACCGTTTTCCGGGAGCTCGGTCCTGACTCCTGCGGCCGCCCCAGGATGGGGTTATTAGCGGCGCGTGGAGGTCGCGGGGAGTGCGATCTGGACATGGCGAACGCGAGGGAATTGCGCTTTGAGTGCTCGCCTCCCCTCCACACACAGAAAACACCGAAGCGCCCTCCGCCTGGGAGCTGGGGGCAGAATGCGCGCGTCCGTCCCTCCGTTACCGAGCCAGGTTCGTTTTTGCCGATTGCCTGAAAAGCTAAACACCCACACGGCGAGACTGCAGCAGAGAGAGTGTTTAATCACATGACAGCCAAGTGAGGAAACCGGAGAATGAGTCTCAAATCCGCTTCCCTGAAAATGAGGACTCAGGGATATTTATGGGGTAGGAGGGCAAGGTGGTCTGAAATGTGGAGATAGATGATAGGAGGTGAGGAGCGGTGAGGTAATTGATAATCCCTGCAAGCTAATCACACTTCATGCCTCTTTGCAGGAGGCACATTCACAAAATGATGGTGTTCCCGGTGATCTAAGGGTGGAGTTTTTAGCCTCTTGAGTGAAAAGGTCACTTATTGGACATCTGCGTGGACCCAGTTGGTGGGTTGGTGGTCTCAACTGACCTGAAGTGGACATGGGGTTCTAATTCCTGAAAAACAGCTCACACACCCATTACCATGGTGACCCAGGCTCCAGGGAGATGTTAGCTATAGGAGCCCAGTGGGAGTCAGATAGCATATTGCCTAAACAGCACAGTTGACAATGGACAGGGGAACAACTAAAAGCTATGATCAGTAATTGCAAAAAGGGAAAAAAAACTTTAGTTACCAGCTACTTAATCCTCAATGGCTAACTGTTTGCCCATTTCAATTCCCCCTATTCTTCGGTCATTCCTCATTCTTGAGGAATTTGGGGCAATGACCTGTCTAGCTACCTCTGCTTAATTGGGGCGTAGATCTGGGTTAGAGGAATGAAACTGTTTAGTACTCATTTGGAAATATTCTCTTGTTCCTGGCTTCAGATTGACATTTTGCATTGTTAGAATTTTTGTACCTTGCTGAACAGTTTTGGAACAACACCTAAAGGCACATTTTATAATCAAGTATCCCAACAGAAGGATAAGAAGTATAGACAACCCAAATTTTAACAGTTCCTGAAAAATAGACCTAATCCCTTGGGGAATCCAAGAAAACAGTCCTGAAAACCGGTCTGGACGTGGTACCTCTGGGGATACCTGCTGTAGCCAGGTAGCTTGTTGTCTGATTTTCTCTATATGAGTCTCAACCTCTGCTGAGGTGTTGATGTACACGCGACATGGCGAGTTAGCTACCGCACACACTCCTCCTTGTTCAGCTAGGATATAGTTTAAAGCTATCTGATTGTCCAGGACAACCCTTGCCAAGGAATCTAATGCTCTCTGTTGGGCTGTTATTGCTTGTGCAGTTTCGTTGGCAAATATCCCCAAGGTGAGAGAAAGATTCCTTATCATGTGGTCATGGGCTGCAACACCCCACCAAGGCAACACAGTTTGTCCAAACAAATATCCAAGGGCTGGCCCCATGGCCAAGCGGTTAAGTTCGTGCACTCTGCTTTGGCAGCCCAGGGTTTCGCTGGTTCGGAACCTGGGCACAGACACGGCACTGCTCATTAGGCCATGTTGAGGTGGCGGCCCACATAGCACAACCAGAGGCACTCACAACTAGAATATACAACTGTGTACTGGGGGGCTTTGAGGAGAAAAAGAAGAAGGAGGAAAAAAAGAAGTCTGGCAACAGTTGTTAGCTCAGTTGCCAATCTTTAAATTAAAAAAAAAAAAAAAGAAATGTCCGGCACCATCCTCTTGAAAGCCAGGCAAGTAACTGGTATCATCACCTGGCATGGATCTCTTAGTTCTAGAGAAAAGTTTAAAGGAACTTGTCCAATGCTGGGTCTCTCCTGAGCTATAAATAGATATAGGTGTAGCTAGGTACCCCAAAACACAGTACCCCTGTATGAGCCAAGTAGCCAGGCAGCTAGGCCCAGTGCTGATGATTAAAGCCACAAACAAAAACAGCCAGATGGGGCACATCCTGTCTGGATTCCTGGTGTAAGCATTTGAACTTGTGTGTTATTTAACCATAGGCTGTTACTTCTTTAGTGCACTCAGGGACACTTTCCTTTGAAATCATGGAAAGATTTGAAAGGAATTCATTCGTGACGTTTGAAGGGTTTTTTAGCCGTGTAAAATAAGCTGTCACCGTGGATCTATACATGCAGGGTATGGGGCAGCAAGGATGCAGTAGGCTCACTCTGTACCTTGTGTTTGTTCTGGGCCCGAATAATTGCAGTTAACGTTTGGTGTGCTGGTAAACTGTGTTACAGGATTACTAAAGGGTCCTGATGCTCACATACTGAGCAAACTTTCTGATGACATATCCAACACTCAGTGAGGTTCCCAGCTTTTGCCAAAGATAGGGAGATTCTCACACATGAATTATCCTTCCAACAATAAACAAGGATGAAACAATTGATCAGGGAAAAGATGAAGCCATATCTTAATGAGACCATGATTGTTAGAGGAGTAGTTCTAGAAGATTAGCAATAGGCTGTAGAGTTACTTATCTGGCACTTGCGAAAAAATGGTTCAACCCTCGTGGCGTGCAGTGAATGCACAGCTGGTCTATAAGAAATAGAAAAGTTTCACAAAGAGAGCAATTCTCAAAACAAGTGTGTGGCTGGGACGTAAAAGCCACAGTTGGCCGTGGACATCTCTTGTGACTTCTTCCTTTTCCTGAAGAGTAACTTTAGGTCAGTTGGAAGTTCACAGAATAAGAGGCCGATAGTGAGGAGAAGTCAGTGTCTAAAGTATAGAACCAGCCAGGGTCCAGATGACCTTGGCTACGATGCTCTTCCAGGGAGTGATTCCTGTTTCCCGTGGTATTCTGGTAGATGGGACGTGGTGGGTCTGACGATTCTCATGGGACCAGCTTGGCTGGAGTGTGGTGGATCCATGGCTTAATTCCTTTCAGCTTTCTTGAGGATGGGTTACCAGCAGCACTTCATAGGGCCCAGTCCGACAGGAGTGGAGTTGGTCCTCTGGATGCTAGTTTCTCTAGGACTTTAATCAGACTCAGTCTCCAGGACACAGGTGACATAGAGGAACATACATTAACCTGCTAGAGGCAAACTAGAGTAGCCCCCAAAGACTGTACATACCTGACAGTGTCTAGTCCTTTAATCTGAGTTCCCTCCAGATCCCCCAAACCGTATTTAAAATATAGGAAGGGGCTCCCATATCACATTTCATGGGGCTCAATTGGAGCTTGCTTCTAGGGGCTGCCCTCACCCGTAGCAGGGCAGCTGGCAAGGCCCTGGCCCAAGTTAAATTAATCTCTTGGCAAATTTTAGCTCAAGTCTTTTTAAGGGTGTGATTCATCTTTTCTGTTTTGCCAGTAGACTGCGGCCACCAAGAAGCATGTAGATTCCAGTGAATATTCAGGGTACCAAATACCTCCTGTGTGATTCTTGCTATGAAAGCCCCTCCATTGTCTCTCTGAATAGACAAAGATAATCCAAACCTAGGAATCATTTCTTTTAATAAGGCTTTGACCACTTCAGAAGGCTTTTCAGACCAGCAGAGAAAGACATCTACACAGCCAGTAAACGTGTCCACAAATACCAGTAAATACCAGAGATTCCCAGTGGCTTTCGGCATCATTGTGAAGTCAGTGTGCCCATCTTCCCCAGCTCCGGAGCCACTGGATTGGACTCCTTTTAATATTGGTGGGGTTATTTTTGTCTTTGGGTTGTTTTTGGTAAGGTCATACCTTTTTGAACCACCTTTTGAATGGCCCTTTGTCTATTTGATCCTATAACGAATTCTGAATCCATTGTGGGGCGGCGGTGGGGGGGGGGTGGTGGCGTCCCTCCCTTAGTGGCTGCTCTGATGTATATGAATTATTACATCTTCCACAAGATGTTCAGGGACAAGGATTCTTCCTTGCCAATTATAAATCCACCCTTCTCTGGTGTACCTGTAGTCCACATCCTGAGATAGGCAGGACCCAGTTAAATCCCCATTCACTGGCCCTTTCTAAGTCTGCAGGAGAGTATTTGGGATGGCATTATGTTAAATCCACTTCAGGAATCAGGGCCATTATTGGGGTCTGCGGTGCTTTTGTTCTGGCTGCGAGTTTTGCAGCCTGATCTGCCGGATTGTTCCCTTGGGCAGTTGGGGAGTCCTATTTCTGGTGTCCTGGACAGTGGACAATGGCCACTGCCTTCGGTTCCAGGACAGCTTCTAGTAAGTCTCAAATTTCCTCAGCATATTTAATCTGCTTTTTCCCTGCAGTCAGTAATCCTCTTTCTTTCCCGATGGCTCCATGGGCCTGGCCCACTGACAAAGCATACTTGGAGTCAGTGAAAATGGTCACTCTCTCGTCCTTACCTAGATGGAGGGCTCTTGTCAGAGCTGTAAGTTCCGCTTTCTGCGTGGAGGTACCTGGCGGCAGGCCTTCTGCTTCCAGAGTCTTTTGGTGGGTTACCACCACATATCCGGCTCGGCATTGTCCTTGCTCCATGAAGCTGCTCCATCCGTGAACATCTCAAGGTCTGGGTTTTCCAATGGCAGGTCTGTCAGATCCGGACGGCTGGAATAAACTTGTTCAGTTATCTGCATACAATCATGGACAGGTTCTTCGGGACGAGTGGGAAGTGGAGTGGCTGGATTTAAGGTCGAGACTGCCTTCAGAGTGATGTTAGGATTGTCGAGCAGTGTGGCTTGACACTTGCCTAGCCTCCCAGAGGTGAGCCAGTATCCTCACTTTTGTTCCAAAAGAGGAAGCACATGATGAGGAGTGTGGGCAGTGGTGGGCTGACCCAAAGCAAACTTCTCTGCTCCTGTGACAAGTCACAGGTGGTTGCCACCGCTCTCAGGCAGACAGGCCATCCTTTAGTCGCCATGTCCAGCTGTTTCAAGAAATAGGCCCCAAGCCTCCTTATGGTACCCAGATTCTGGGTCAGTACCACAAGGCTAACTCCTTGCCTCTTGGGAACAAACAGGTCAAAGGGCTTTCTAAGGTCTGGGAGGCCTGGAGCAGGGGCGGTGGGCAGCTTCTCTTTCATGGTTTAGAAGGCTCTATGGCATTCTCCAGGCCAATTAAGGGGTTCGTCACCTCCACCTTGAGAGCCTCATCGAGGGGTTGGCTAGCAGCCCAGAGTGAGGGATCCAGATACGGCAGAATCCCGCCATGCCCAGGAATCTTCACAGTCGTCTCCTAGCAGTGGGCACTGCCACCCTAGTCAGTGCTTCTCTCCTGTCAGGGACCAGGCTTCTCTGTCCCGGGACAGTTCAAAGCCCAGATGTTTAACAGACGGCTGAGAGATCTGGGCCTTTTTCTTGGAGACCTTGTAGCCTCGCTCAGCTGAGGAATTTAGGATCAGAATCATGTTCTGGTCTGAGGTCTCTGGTCTTACTAGCAATCAGAATGTCATCCACATATTGGAGAAGAGCTCCTTCTTTCAATTGGAGACCTCTCAAATGTCTGGCTAAGGTTTCTCCAGAGACAGTGGGGGCTTTTTTGAAACCCTGAGGGAGGACTGTCCAACAGCATTGTTGTTTGTCTCTAGTCTCAGGATCCTCCCATTCAAAAGCAAATACCTCCTGCGAGTCAGGACTCAAGGGGATGCAAAAAACTGCATCTTTGTGGGGCCACTCTGTGGCCGAGTGGTTGAGTTCACACACTCTGCTTCCGTGGCCCAGAGTTTCACTGGTTTGGATCCTGGCACGGACCTAGCATCACTCATCAGGCCATGCTGAGGCGGTGTCCCACAAAGCAGAACTAGAAGGACTTACAACTAGAATACACAGCTGTGTACTGGGGGGCTTTGGGGAGAAGAAAGAAAAAAAGATTGGCAACAGATGTCAGCTCAGGGCCAATATTAAGGGAAGAAAAAAAGCATCTTTGAGGTCCAGAACTGTAACCCGACTGAAGTCTCTAGACAAGGTGGTAAGCAAGATGTGAGGGTCGGGCACTGCCTGGTGGATGTCTTCCACGACCTGGTTAATTGCCCTGAAGTCTTGCACAAAGTAATACTCCTGTGTGCCAGGCTTTTGCATGGCCCAAGAACCCACGGGCATTCCTCCTCATCGCGGAGCGCAGGACGGCCTTGAGTCAAGGCAGCCGCTTAGCAGGGTGCTGTGTTTCACCCTCCATTGCTCCTTTCTTTCTTGAACCTGGTCTCTTATCGAAAACTTCGAAGGCAATCTCAACTGATTATGATATCTGCATCTCTAGGGCCCCTTCCAATTTTTGCAGTTTTTTTGTGACTATCCAGGGCACTCTAGTTGTTAAAAGTCATATTTAACCTTTTTAATTCTCTGGTGCCTCTGGATCCATATCTGTATGTGGCCTATATGCCTCAAAATTCTTTCTGAAAATTCCATAGGTCTTCATTAGGCTTTGGCTTTACCTCCTATACTTTATTTAGGCTCCTTTACTTTGGGACTCCTTCCGAAGCCCTGCTAAAACACAGTCCCGATAGTGTTCCAGGCTGGCGCTGTCCCCTGCATTCACGCTCCAGCGGGGTCAGCTGTCGGCGCTGCCGCACTGCTCAGCCCTGACAGGGCTGCCTGGGATTTCTGTGTGTAGCCCATTTGCTTCCTCCCTAGCTTTGTCCAAAACCATCCGGAGCGCCTCAGAAGTGAGGAGCATGTTCAATAGGTTTGTTTTTTTTTAAGGATTGGCACCTGGGCTAACAACTGTTGCCAATCTTTTTTTTTTTTTTTTTTCTGCTTTATTTCCCAAACCCCCCTGTACATAGCTGTATATCCTAGTTCCAGATCCTTCTAGTTGTGGGACGTGGGACGCCGCCTCAACGTGGCCTGACGAGCAGTGCCATGTCCGCGCCCAGGATCTGAACCCTGGGCCGCCGCAGGGGAGCGCGCAAACTTAACCACTCAGCCACGGAGCCGGCCCCTTCAATAGGTTTTGTACGTCTGCCCAAGTCAGGTTATGGTAGCAAAAACTGATGAAAAAAGATTTTCCATTCTTTTTTGGTTCTCTCTGTAGGTGGGCATGTTATTCTTCCAGTTAAACAAGTCCGAAGTTGAAAAGGGAGAATGGACCCAAATTAGTCCCATCGGCTGCCCAGTCGCAGCGTCTATACCTCCAATGGGGGCTTGCGTCAACGGCTATTGCCACCTGGGTTTGGGCAGCTCCCTGGCCAGATTGGGTACCCCAGCCGGTATGAGAGGGGGAGACTGTTCCTGTATTTTGACCCTCAGGGACCAGGGAGACTGAGCCTGGGGTTGTGGCTCAGGCGGTGGTGGAGGAGCGACAGTGCCACCATATGGGGATGGGGGAGGAGCAGCTGGAGTATTCGACTGAATTACCAGCAAGTCACCTCCTTTTCGTTAGAATCACTAGAATCAAGCAAAAGAGGTTTTTTAATCCTTCCCTCTTGAACAAAATCTTACATCTCTGTATGGGCTTATTCTGGTATAACACCATAAAGGACTGAACACAAGGTATTTCATCCCATTTCTCTGCGCATTTACAAAACAGCTGTAATTGCAAGACTTTACTGTAATTTAAGGATCTATTTTCAGGCCATTTTTCTCCGGAGTCTAAAGAATATTGTGGCCACACAGTATTACAGGCAAATACCATCTTTTCCTTTTTCATGGACTCATAACTGAAAGTTACCCAATTTTGAAGAATGCAACCTAGGGGGCTGCAGGTGGGACTCGAATTAGCATCACCCATTGTGTCAGAATTGAGACACGGCCGGTCAAAGTATACTTACGCTGCAGCTAGAACCAGATCTCAAAGGCAAACCAAGCCAAGAGCACTTCTGTGAGCGGGTCCCCTACTTCTTCCTTATTATCGAGCGTCCTCGAAACCAAGACCCTCACAATGGAGGCCAGACCAAGGCTTCCTTTCGGAAGTCAGGCTTAAAGGAAGAAGAAATAAGAATGCGGTCACTTGTACCGAAGTTACTCACCAAAAAGACATCTTCCAAACCCACAAACCGTCTCTCTACTGCAAAGTGAGAATAAGCGCCAAGGAGTTGGCAGCGCCAAGCCAGGAAAGAATCCTGGAACAGTCCTGGAGAAACTCTCCCGGCAGCCGCTGGACTCGCCCACAGGCTCTCCACCCTGGCAGGGGGCTGACGAGTCTCGGGCAAAAGGGTCCATCTGGACTCAGCTCCTGGCTGGCTCACCATTTGTTACTGAACCAGGTTCATTTTTGCCCGCTGCCCAGAAAGCCAAACGCCAAGAGGGCGAGATTGCAGCAGAGAGAGGGTTTACTCACAAGGCAGTCATGTGAGGAAGCGAGAAAATGAGTCTCAAATTCTCTTCCCCGAAAATGGGGACTCAGGGATATTTATGGGTAGGGGCCAAGGTGGCCTGAAGTGTGGAGAGAGGTCGTCGGAGGTGGGGAGAGGTGAGGTAATTGATGATGTGTGCCAGCGTAGTCAGACTCCATGCCTCTTCATAGGAGGCACGTTCACAAAATGGTGGTGTTCCCATGACCTGAGGGTGGTGATTTTAGCCTCTTGAAGTCAAAAGGTCACCTATCAGACATCTGCGCAGGTCCAGTTGATGGGTTGGTGGTCTCAACCGGCCTGAAGTGGACAAGGGGTTCTAATTCCTGAAAAACAGCTCCCACACCCATGACCATGGTGACCCAGGCTCCAGGGAGATGTTCTCTATAGGAGCCCAGTGGGAGTCAGACAGCGTACTGCCTAAGCAGCATGGTTGACAATGGGCGGGGGAGCAGCTAAAAGCTATGATCAGTAATTGCAAAAAGGAAGAAAACTTTAGTTACCAGCTACCTAGTCATCAATGGCTAACTGTAGACCCATTTCACCCCATTTCTTAGACAGTTATTAAGTGCCGATGGTGTGCTGGTACTATTCAGAATCTAAAGGGAGAGAACCGTTAAGTAAGAGGCTGTGTGGGAGACCCTGAAGCAGGAGCGTGGCCCATTCTAGGAAGTGACAGAAGATGAAACTATAGGGAGCAAAGCGGAGGAAATGCAGGTCCCAAAAGGGATGTACCTAAGGGGCTGGCTTTTTCTGAGTGTGATGAACAGCCCTTGAAGGGTTTTATGCTGGGAGTGCCACGAGCTGATTCACATATTTAAAAGACTCTGGCTGCTGTGTAGAGAATGGATCAGAGAGGGTGAAAGTGGACTCAGATAAACCAGCTGAGAGGCTGCACAATCCAGGCGAGAGACGCTGCCGGGGCCAGGCAAGTGGCAGTGAAATGGAAAGAAGAGACTGGATCTGAGGAGGTTAGGAGCTGAGAATCAGAAGAGCAAGGGACCCCTTAGATCTGGGTATCCCAAGTCTCTGAAATGATCTCTGAATCAAGGGAAGATTACTTCCTTGTTCTAGATGGATGTAAGAAGACCAAATAAATGGTTGCGAAGACCGCTAAATATGTTTTCAAAAGAAGAACGTGTAATCTGAGTGTGAAGTATATGTCATTATATTGTAATCGGAAGACTCGGCTGGGAGCCCCAAAACTTTGAATGAAAGGCCCCCTCTGAGAGTACAATGAGGAGTCAACCAGCAGCAAGTGATGGAGGAGCTGGAGGAACCGCATGTTTCAACAGCCGCAGCACGAGAGCACTTAGCGGTCCTTGACCCGCCTTCTCCAGTGGGAACTTGTGCATCCCACCACCAAGAAGATTCTGTGCCATGAAGCTAGGATAGTTCTCCAGAATTTTCCATGCCTCAGGATGAAATTTCAAAGTTCTTAATGCCCTTTTGTTCTCATTCTGTGCTCACCAAGCAATCTTCTGGTGGTTGGTTTAATTTTCCAGAAAGGAGAATCTGAATAACATATGTATATTTTACCCCTGCCTACAATTGTAAATTAATAAATTGGTGTGTTTACATCAGACCCCCGTGAGTTTGGTACACATGAGCCAGTCCTGAAGATTCTGCCGCCATTGGTAGAGTTGACCGATAAAATATTGGATGCACAGTTAAATTTTAATTTCATGCAATATTGGGGACATACTTATACTAAACATGTATTTATTATTTATCTGAAATTCAGATAGCTAGGTGTGTTTTTATTTGCTAAATATGGCACGTCTACCTCTGGGTATTGAAGGAACTGAGTTTCTGAACCTGCAAAGCTGATTCCAAACCACTCAGAACCTTAGTGAGCCCACTGAGGTCCTGACCACCGCCTGTCCCCCAATCCAGTGACCCTCTGGTTTGTCTGCCCCAAACTCTTCTCTTCACGGAAGCAAGAGTGATCTTTCTAGAATGAAACCTCACTCTGGCGCTGTCTCCAGTGGCTCCTCCACCCGTTCCCCATCCCACCACCCGGCTGACTCCTCATCGTCCTTTGGGACTCTGCTTAGAGTTCACCTTGCCTGGAGAGCTTGGTGCCATCCCCTGGGCCCGTGGCCCAGGATCACCCATCACAGAGCCTGCAGCACTGTTCTATTTCTCCTGCCCCAGAGCAGCACCCCGGAGGGCGGGCCCTCGTCTGGCTGGCTCACCCCTGCCTTCCCTGGCCTTGGCAGGGCCCGGGCACAGAGCCAATGCTCAGGAAATACTCAGTGAGTGGATGAGGCCGCTTGACTTACTTGAGCCTCAGTTCAGTGCAGCCTCTAGGTCAGGCCCTGGTCATGGGGACACTCAATCAAGGCTCATCAGACAGGAGCATCCCCAAAGTGCACAGGAACTGAGGAGAGGCTCTGGGGTGAGGGGGAGGTCAGGGGCCAGCCTACGGCGTCAGCCCAAGCTTCCCTCAGGCAGAGCCTTGGTCCTATCTGAGACCCAAAGCAGGGAGGTGAGAGTCAAGGATGGGGCAGTGAGGCCAGCTGGGAGCAGAGGGGGCAAGGAAAGATCAGGAACCTGGTTAAAGAGGCAGCTGTGACTTTCCCCCAAACATCGCAGCATTCAGAGCAGGCAACAATGACGCTTGATGTTTGTGCATTGAGGGGCACTGTCCCTGCCCAGTTCCAGGGTGTCCTCCCCACCCTTGTGCCCCTGCAGGGCGGCAGTTTTCATCCCATTGGACGGAAGCCTCCGGGTCCATGCAGCTCTCCCCACGCTGCACTAGTCTGTGATGGGGGCACGGGCGGCCTGTACAGAGAGCTCCCACATAGGAGAGACACAGCTGCTGAAGGACGCTTGGTGTTGGTGACGAGCCTGTGCTGCCCAGGGAAAGGAGGGGGACCTCTGGCACAAGACACTGAAGGTGTACCTCCCACTGCCAACCCCTGTGGCTGAGCTGCCCTTCCCAGACTCGAGACCCTCTCCCTGACAGGCCGGGGAACTGGCCCTCTCGGGCACAACTCGGATCTCAGGGGAATCTTGGCCTTGGCAGTAGATCCTCCTGGAGAAGGAGACAGACAGTACGTGATCCTCCCACCTGGCGTGCTGTGTGTTACACAGGCAAAGACGAGCACAGGCTGAGAAAGTGAAGTGTGCTGAAGGGTGGCCCCCAATGGACGCCCATGCCCTGATCCCAGCATCCGGTAAGCTGACCTACGTGGGAAAAGGGTCTTTGCAGATGTGGCTGAGCTAAGGAATTTGAGACAGAGGATCTTCCTGGATTATCCAGCTGGGCCCTAAATCCAATGATGAGGCCCTTAGAAGATGTCGACACTAATAATCAATAACCAATCTATAGAAAAGAAAGAATAGATATTTAATGAGCCAATGCTGAGGACCAGCCCGGAAGTGATATCTTCCCAGGGAAGAAAGCTCTCCGGAGAAGCGTGGTTTAGAGCATGGTTACACACCATTTCAGAACAAAGAACGTACATCAAGCATGCCAGGAATACAGTTTTTTTTCCCCAAAGTCACAAGGAAATGTTTTGCTGCAGTTGAGACATACACAGCAGGTCAACTTGACCTTGGTTCTCTGGGAAGAAAAGCTTATCTTCAAAGAAGTACTGGTGTTGGTTTCAGAGAAAGGGAGACACCCATCCCTGTGTTTAAAGAGCGCGTTCTGTGCCTGGGGAAATGCGTGAAGCCCATGCACAGTGCGTGTTTGGGGCCCTGAGTCAGGCTGCTCCGGGAAAAACAAGTTTTAGGCCGAATCAGGGTTAAACCAGAATGGCTTCCCCACACACCTCAATATGTGAAAACCTCTTATTATTCTTATTTTCATCAAAGAGAAAGGCAGAGGGAGCTTGGACACACACAGAAGAGGAGGGGGCCATGTGATCACAGAAGCAGAGATTGGGGTGGTGGGGTCACAGGTCAAGGATTGCCAGGAGCCCCCAGAAGCTGGGAGAAGGAAGGATCCTGCCCGAGAGCCTTGGCAGGGAGTGTGGCCCAGCTGTTCCCTTGATTTTGCACTTCTGGCCTCCAGAACTGGGAGAATCAATTTCTGTTGGGTGTTAAGCCACCCTTTGTGGTCATTTGTCACGGCAGCACCAGGAGGCTGACACAGGAGCACAGGGTCCTGGACTTGCTAGAGATTTTCAGGATTCAGTTTTGAGTCATGATATTTCCTGTCATGAGTGGGGCAGTTTTCATTCTCTCTTGAGTTACTGGAAGTCGTTCACCGCACGGCCGGTCTCCCCCCTCACCCCCACCCCTTTCAAGAGAGCAGAGACACCCCATTCCCGGGGAGGCGCTCTTTCCGAGATGCTGACTTTCTGTCATCATGGCCCAGCGTTAAATGCTGCACCCGCAGCCTGGGTGGCTGAATTGCAGCAAGGCATTTAACAAAGGCTTCCGGGGTACTCACTGTATGTGGGACCCTCTGCTAGGCTCAGACGACACAGCAGGGAAGACCGCGAGCCCGGCGCTGGCAGAGCTCATGTCTGATTAGCGGAGACAGACAGCAAGCAAATGAAACAAATCAACGCCTAATGGAACACCAGGCACTGAGGGAATCGAGGAAAAACAGCCCAGTGTATGCTCACCGTCTTCCTGCCATTGGACCTGCCAGTGCCTTTCCCCAACATGCCCCACCCCAGTCCTCCCAGGGAGTCACAAAGTGAGTTCTTCCCCAGGTCCGCACAAGCTCAGATCCTCCCTGAGCAGCTGGGCACCCCGGTGCGGGAGTAGGTGGGGTGCCACGCAATGTCCCAGCCCCCAAGCACTGACGAGGTGCCACGCCCAGCCCTCAGCTGTCTGTCCCAGCGTCCAGCGGAGTCCCAGCCCCTGCTCTCTGGTTGAGGACACATGACACCTGTCTGAAGAGGTGACCCAGCGGGGTGGAAAGTGGCTGCTGGCTGATTGGTAGGGCCGAATCCCATGGGGCAGAGGTGGGGAAGCGACCTGACACTCCTTGCCACCCAGCAACCTCCATGTTTGACTCCCGTCCAGGGTCTGAATAGTGATTACTGGCTGGGGAATCCCTTTTATGGAGGGACCTGGGATGGGGCGGTATTCATCCTCTATTAGCTGAGGACAAGGAGGGCTTTGGGAAATGTTTTCTTCAGGCCCCAGAATCTGGGTATTCTTTCCCGGGCTGCAGGTCAGTCTAGGAAGCAAGCCAGTGGGTGTTGAATATTCCCCAGCCCAGGTTGGATTCTCACTGCACCCTCAGGCGTACGTACACTTTCGGCCACGAGATGGCGGTAGAGCATCCTGGTGGGCAACACCGCCACCTGGTGGTCATCTGCGTCCATGACACCCGGAGAAAAGGGCGAAGTGGCCTCTGAAGGATGAGACGCGGGGCCGCTAGGAGCAGAGCCATCCAAGAGACCTGTGCTGGGCCGGGGTCGGCAGCCTGCTTCCGATCAGGTCGGACCGCGGGGAGGCGTGGCCACTCCTCTTCCACTCTACACGCCTGCACGCTCGCGCAGGACCAGGAGTCCCTCCCACACGGTCCCATCACCGGGTGACAAATGATGGAGACCTGAGGAATGAGGTTTATACAGAGGTTTCAGTTTTCCTTTTATCTCCAAGTGGACAGACTGCTCCAAAGGACATTCACCTTCCTAGTCGACCTGTCATTCCAAAGCAAAATTAAACTAAATACACAGAGGACTGAACTTCAAAGATTGTTCATGAATAGAGTTTATGTCGCCAAGTTAAATATATTCAGAATTGTGCCAGGCAGAGGCAAATTTACAATGAAGCTAATAAAATTTAAGCATCAGGCCCCCTCAAGTGCAGGTAGCTCTTTTCATGGCCCTGAGGGGTGCCTTATGGTTGTGTCACATGGGCACGTTTTTATCAAAATTGAAAAAGTAAGATATTTTAACTGCAATTGGTTAAGACTGCTGTCTCTTTCCATCTAACCCACTCTCCCTCACACTTCCCCTTGTGTTGGGAGGCACGGAAGTGGCCACTGGTATTTGGGAGGCTTGGCTAAGGGGAAGTCGAGTTGGGAGTGCGTTCACTTTGGATGGAGTGGAACGTGTGTGCCTGGTCTGAATCACTTCTGTGTAGAGTGAACTCATTGCTGGCCAACCTATGTAGGAACGGCTTCCAGGAATACACACTCCCACCGCCTTCTGTGACAAGTTACTGGTGTTGTGACATGAAGGGCCAGGACCAAAGGTGATGTAGCAGTCAGAGCCAGAAGCCAGTCTGAAAACTCCTGCAATCAGCAGACGTGTAAAACCGTAAGCAAAGGAATGTAAAATGGTACAGTCGCTGTGGAAATCAGTACAGCAGTTCCGCAAAAAATTAAAAAATAGAATGACCGTATGATCCAGCAATTTCACTTCTGAGTGTATGTCCAAAAGAATTAAGAGCAGAGTCTTGAAGACATGCATGCACACCCATGTTCATAGCAGCGTTATCCATAAGAGCCAAAAGGCAGCAGCAACCCGAGTGTCCTCCGGTAGATGATGGATAAACAAAATGTGGGCCAGCCACACAACGGAATAGCACTCAGCCTTAAAAAGGAAGGACATTCTGACACCTGCTACAATATGGACGGGCCTTGTGGATATTATGCAAAGTGAAATAAGCCAGTCACGAAAAGACAAATACTGTAAACTTCCACTTATCTGATGTACTTAGAGTAGTCAAATTCATGAAAACAGAAAGTAGGGGCTGGGGGGAGGGGAATAGGGAGTTAGTGTTTGATGAATATAGAGTTTCAGTTTTGCGAGAGGAGAAAGTTCTGTAGATGGATGTTGGTGATGGTTGCACAACAATGTGAATGTACTTAACACTGCCGAACCGGACGCTTAAAAATGGTTAAGATGATAAACTTCACGTTATGTGTAGTTCACCAGAATTTTTTTAAAGTTGTAAGCAGAAGATTTGTTTCTCATCGACAGTCATAATGGAAGTTCTCTCCTGTCTGGAATAAACGTGATAATGCACAGTATACAAGTGTGAATGCACCGTACTTTTTTTGTTTGTTTGTTTCTGATGAGAGTCACAGAAAATAGAATTCACCAGAATTCCGTGCAGGGCCCAGCCCTGCAGAGAGCCAGCACGTCTGAGGCAACGCAGCGCGCTCTACGCTTCCTGACACGTTGGCTCCCATCTTACCACAGCAGCCTTGACCACAGCTGTGAAGCCAAAAAAAGTTCTCAGCTAGCAATAACAAAAGCCAAATTTTGATCAACCATGCTAAAGACTTTCCATTCTCTCTGTGGAAAAGAATATCAAAAAATCATTTTAGCATGAGGAGGCCAGCAAAGAGTATGTAGCCAAAAGATGTGGAGACAGGTACTATGAACAGATGTCGGCAATTAATATAAATATTCTCTCCGGAGATTTTTCTTTTTAAGAATGAGGTTTTTTTTTTTTTGCTGGGAAAGATTTGCCCTGAGCTAACATCTGTTGCCAGTCGTCCTCTCTTTATTTTCCCTCCCCAAAGCCCCAATACATAGTTGTATATTCTAGTTGTAGGTCCCTGTAGTTCTTGTACGCGAGCCGCCACCGCAGCATGGCAACATCAGGGTTGGCCCTTGATTTTCTTTTACATTTGTCATATAGAATTTATCATTCATTATGACTTCTTTACTCATCCTAAATAGCTATTTGCTTTTACATCTAATTCTGTACTCTTAATTTTGTTTTCTTTGGCCCAAAGAAGGACCCTAAAATTGTGCAAGCTTCAAGCCCCCCAAATCTTGGAACTAACCTGAATGTTTCCATTGTTACGGTGGGAGCAGTCGTCTTTCACAACTTTCTACATCCTAACAGAAAGTGGAGCGTCCCTTAGGGTCTTTTTAACGTCTGCACTCTCTGTAATGGGGTTCCCCCGTCATCCCCTCCTCATGCATATTTTGTATGATTTCAATTGTTTGATTGTGTGTGTGTGTTGGTCTGTTCAATCTATAAGAGATGTATTAAAATTTCCCACTATGATTGTAATTTGCCTATTTCTCCTCTTAACTTTGTCAATTCTGCTTTATTTTTAATTGAGGTCCATGTTACTATGTACACGTGCATTTAGAAATGTCACATATTCCTGGGAAACGGCCCTTTGATCATCAGGAAATCTTCCTCTTTGTCTCTAAGTCTAAGGTGAGTGATATTAATACAGCTACAAGAGGTTTGTTTAGGCTCAGGTTTTCATGACATATCTCTCTTTCCATATTTTCACTTTCAATCTTTCTGCATCCTTATATTTTAAATCTGTCTCTCGTAGGAAGGATGCATCTGAGTTTTCCTTTTCTCCTGTCTAATATCCTTTGTCTTCTAACTGGAGTACTTAATCTTTTCATATTTAATGTAATGCTGATATATTTGGGTTGAAATCTTTCATATTCCTATTTGTTTTCTGTTTGTCCTGTCTGTTCTGTCCCTTTCCTCCCCTTTCTCTTCTTCTTTCACACTAATTATATTTCACTATCCTATTTCCCCCCCTAATTAATAGCTATGCATACTTTTACTGGTTACCTAAAGATTAGAATCTGAATCCTTAATCTATTAAAGTCAAATATAAATTAGTACTTTTACCACTTCCATGACAATGCAGACATATTTAGACCCCTCTTGCCTTTTGTGCTATTTTTATCCTGTCATATACACATATGTGTGGGTGTGTAAACATTTTAATCAACTTTATTGAGGTATAACTTACATGCAGTAAAATACGTCCTGCTGAAGTGTACTGTTCGGTGAGTTTAAACAAATATATGAATGTAGTCACCACCTCAGTCATGATACAGAAGATTTCAGTCCCCTAGAGAACTCTCTAGTTCCTGTGCCGTGACTCACCTCACCAATCAGGCTGGGAAAATAGGCAGGGCCCAAGGGCCCTGGAGGGTGACCCAGGAGGCATTTGAGTCCAGGGCTCACTCAGACACGCAAGGATGGTCTGGGAACTGCCCCTGTCCCCGCCCCCCAGAACACCCAAGGAAGAAATTTCTCCAAATGGGAGGTGGAGAGGATCTTGGCCAAAGTGGGAAAAAAGACAACTGATGCCCAAACTGGGCCTCATCCCCTTCTCCCCAAACCTCTCCCCTAACCCGACTCCTCTAAGACTGCCTCTCTCAGGAATGGCAGCACCAGAAATGTGGGTGTCACCCTGGATTCCCCACTCGCCCTGGCCCCCCGCAAGCATCCACTGCCCCAAGGTCCACTCCATCTCCTAGACGCATTGGGACCCCGTCTTCTCTTCCCACCTCTTCCATCGCCCCCTTCAGCTCACACGACCTCTCAACTTACCCACTGTAAACCGCCTCCTAACGGGTCTCCGCCTCCACTTGCATTGTTCTTTCAAGGGGATAGGTAGGTAACTAGAGACACATGGTTCAAAATCCAAAAGACACCAAAACCTTTTGGTGCAAAGGTCTCCCTCCCACTCCTTTCCCCAGATGCTGGAATCATCTTTTCTCTGGAGGCGACTAATGTTATCAGTTTCTTGTTTATCTCTCTGGACAGACTCTACACAGTTACACGCAAAACTGTATATATATTCTCCACCCCCCTTGAGAAAGTGAACTAAGCCACAAATGGGTTTTATTATTCTCTTTTCCCTCTAATAAAGAATTGACGTGCTTTTACTGGCTTCCCTGGAGATTACCATACGACTCCTTGATCGTTTAAAGTCAACTATAAATTACTCCACCGCAAACACTCCCTTCCATACCTTCCTTTTTTCACTGGGCAATCTAGGATGGAAACTACTGCCTATCAATTCCGACAGCGCTTCCTCATTTTTGTGAATAGACGCGCACTAGTCCACTGAATGGCTGGCCCAGGATTTGTGTCGCCAGCCCTCTTCGAAGGGTACTTAGGTTGTTTCCAACCTTCTGCAAATACAACGTAGCAATGAATCACTGTTGCGTTTCACTTCACACACGGGCTAGATATCTGGAGAGATTGTTGGGTCAAAGGGCATGTGCGTCTGTGATTTTGTTAGACGTCACTAAATGTCCCCCCCCATTGATAATCTCTCCCCCACGTGGGGCCAGGCTGTGTGGGGTCACAGTCCTCTGGGGCCTCAGGCCATCCTCCAGCATCGGCCCGCCGGGCTCCCTGGACAGGGGAGCTGCTTCATCTTGAGGGGGCCCCCTGACCCCCTCCGGCAGCCCCACCTCCCGGTGTCAGGGCTTCCCCGCCTTCGCAGGGGCTCGTGATTGCCTTCCCCCTGCAGAAGCCAGGGGGCGCTTCTCTCCCTCAAAGGCAAACCTGACCCCTCCCGCGTGGCCTCAGGCCTGCGGAGGCTCCCCATTGCTGGGGGCGACTCAACCCTTTAACAGAGTCTGGGGGTCCTGCTCCCCTGGACTCGCCTGCCCCCTGCCAACCACACCCATTTTGCATCCTACCCCCAAATTCCTAACCCTGCGGTTCCAGGCCCCCCCCACAGGGCCTCCGTGCCTTTGTCCCGCCCTCCCCTTCAGCTCCGGGTAACCTCGGAGAAGGGGTGTCGGTCCGGCCTTTGAAGAGGCCCCTGTACGTGGTGCATCTGCTTCCTCCCCCGCCATTGTTTGTTGGTGGCGGGGGCTTCGGCCCCTCCCATGCGGCTAATGATGGCTCAGGATGCGCTTGGGTAAGGACCCCAGAGAAACGCACCGGGAGGTGCGCAGCCGCCCTCCGCAGCCCCCGGCGGGCGGCCACCAGGGGGCGACGTCCCCCCACTCCTCGCGTATCCCCTCGCCTCGCGGTCAGCAGCGGCGACCCCCGCCGGGACAGACCCGGCCGGGGTCCCCGCGCTACACAGGGGCGCTCGGGGAACGGAATGCACGGATGAATGGCTCCTCAAGGCCTGCCAGGGCCGCGACCCCTCCTGCGGCTAGGAAGAGGGAAGGGCGATGGGGACGGGGAGAAGGGGGGAGGTAAAGAGGGAGGGAGGTTGGGGTGCTGGCATTCTGACAACTGCTGCCAGCCTCCAGGCTCCGTCCTGACCCCTCGCACCCTGCCCATTGCAAGGGTGCGAACTTGGCGTCCAGGACTAGGGGTCTGGGGGTCTGGGGAAGAGAATGGGCCTTGCAGCCAGGACTGAACCCTCGATTCCTTGGGCAGAGTTTACACTTCAGATTAAAAAGCCTGAAGGCAGAGGTGCTTTAGAGTTCCATCAAACTTTGGACAAGCCTGTGCCTCAGTTTCCATGTCCGGAAAACGGGCAAATAGCACCCGCTATCTACATGGGAAGTGCGCAGTGTGGGTGATGGTGCCTTCCGGGATGGGCCTTCCGTGTTTGGATGGAGGGCTCGTCCTCCTGGTCGGTAGTGGGTGCTGTCCCCCAGGCCCAGCTCTGGCCTGATGGCCTGGGGAGCAGTTCTCAATCAGGTCCACAGTCCACACAGTCTCAGTAGGACTGGCCTTGGTTCTAAACTCCAATTCACAGTCAGGCAAAAGATTAGAAAGCCCCCCCCTCCACACACACACACACACACAGTCTAGCCCTGGGGCCTTGACATGCATTGGCCCCTCTAAGGTGGGGAGGATTAATGGACCACTAAACATGGCCCATTAGTTTGTTTGCCCATCCATCCATCCGTCCATTGAAAAATAGTTATTTTTGGGGTGCTGGGGAAGCAGTGAACACCTTCATGGAATGTATTCAGACAACAGCACAAATAGCTATGTGATGGCAATCATGATGGGATCAGTGGGGAGAATTGCTGGGGGCTGTGAGGGTCTATAACTGACAAGGCAAGCCCTCCTTGTCGGGTGATGTGGGTTGAAATGAGAAGGGGTGAGCCTGGGGAAGAATCGAGGGAGGCACCTTCCAGGCAGAGGGCACAGCGTTCTGGGAGACCCAGAGGTGGGCAAAGCCAGTGTGGGGGAAAGAGGAGGAGAAGGCCGTGGGGGTTCTGGGGCTGCTGCGTTGTGGGTGCTCAGTCACTGATCCCTAGAGAGAAGTGCCTCTCCCTGCAGCTCTCTGGCGGCCCTGAAGGTCCCTCCATGCCCCAGCCCACACAGGGGCTCCCTGGCATGGCTGGCCTCAGCCGAGGGGCATTGCCTGCCCTGTCTCTCTACCCAGATCGTGAGCTCTTTGGGCTGGCCTCTGGTTCTCAAGCCTTTGTTCAGCAAACACCAAGGCCACACGGTAACCCCCCAGCTTTTTTTTTTAATGGTGCTAAAATATAGATAACATAAAATCTGCCATTTCAACCATGTGTGTGCAGCCAGTAGCATTAAAAGTACATTTGCATTGTTGTTGCGACCATCACCAGCATCCATCGCCAGAACTTTTTTCATCTTGTAAAATTGAAACACCGCCTATTAAACAATGACTCCCCATTCCCCCTCCCCTCAGCTCCGGCAACCCCCATTCTACCTTCTGTCTGTACGAACTTGACCTCTCTAGGTTCCTCATGTCACTGGAAGCATACACTATTTGTCCTTCTGTGGATGGCGTGTTTCACTTAGCATAATGTCCTCAAGGTTCATCCATGTTGTAGCAGGTGTCAGAATGTCCTTCCTTTTTAAGGCTGAAATATTGCATGGTGTGGACCGACCACACTTTGTTTACCCGCCGTCAGTGGACTCGGGTGCTGCCCCTTTTGGCTGCTGTGAACGATGCTGCTCTGAAGCCCGCGGGCTCTTGGTGCCTCTTTGGCTCTGTACCTTGGGCCAAGCACACGCCCAGTGAGCAGTTGGTATTTTGCAAAATTCTAGAGTGCAGACAGTGTAGACCTCGCCTTGACCCACTCTCTTCCTTTTGCATCTTGAGACCCAGAGGTAGACAAGGAGTTCCCCAAAGTGGCAGCAGACCTTTGAGGAGGTCCGCATCTGCTCAGGGCACTCAGTTGGGCATCAGGACCCAAGCCTGTCCTGGGGGACTGTCTCTGTTACCTACTCCGCCCTAGCCATCCTCGCCGTTCCTGAGCAGGGCCCTCGCAGAGCTTCCGCAGAGAAGGGAGGAGCGGTAGCCGGACTCTTGGCCCTGTGCGCCGAGCGCTGAGCACTGTGTGGGCACTTGTCCCCAAGCCACCCCCATACAACCAGATGCCGACCCCCAGCCCTGGAAACAGAGACCAGAGACTGGGGCCACTCATGCCTGACCTATGGGCTTTACTCCCCAGGACAGGGGGTGGTTATTATCACTGTCATTTTACAGACTAGCAAGAGGGCCCAAAAGAGAGAAGTGACTTGCCTAAGGTGACAGAACCCCGCCCAAGGCCTAACTTCAGACTAATCATTCCCTCTGTCTGAATCCAGTGGTGGAGGAAGCCCCCTCCCCTGGCCTCACTCCCCATGTCCAGAGGTCCCCTGAGATGGAGTCAGGGCCCTAGAGCAGGTCCCTGGGTCTGGCCAGCTCTGGCCTGGAGAGCCAGGATTCCTGGAGAGGTCTCCAGGGCTGCTGTGGCTGAGCCGGCCCTCCCCAGGGGTGGCTCCTGGCCTGGGAATGGCATCCCTGCTTCTCCCTTCTCCTATGGCTTCTTGCGGAGGGCGCCGGCACTTCTTCAACACAGCTGGCCCTGCACGTAGCACGGTTTGCAGGCCGAACTGGCAAAGGGACATCCAGGGTGGAGGGCATTTGTGGGCACCCTCCCACTGAGCTTTCTGAGAAGGCCCCCGCCCTTCTCTTTCTCCCCCCCCCCCGGGCTGGGGTGGGATGGCAACACGAGCACCCGCAACAGCAAGTGCTTCCTCTTTGCCCAGCTCGCTGCGTGGTGGCCAGGCCCCGAGCCCCGGCAGGACCACCCAACGGCCTGTCCGTCCCTGTCCCTCCACCCGCCAGCCACAAGGCCCAGGCCGTGGCCCCCACAGCTGCAGCAGCCTTAGAAGGTTTATCTGCCAGAGGGGCTTTGAGGGCGGAGGGACCCTTATCTCCCTGCCAGGGGCCTGCCCTACAGTTGGGGCTTTGTAATCTGACATTGTGATTTTTCACCCTTGTTTTCCCCCCAGGGAGGGAAGATTTGCTGAATCATCCGGGGGAGGTGGTTGGAGGGGGCTGGGGGCAAGGCAGCTGGAGGGCAGTGATAAGTCTGAGGCCGGGCTGAGGGGTGCTGGAGAGCCGGCCGGGAGGAAACCCCGAACTGTGACGGTTTCCAGCTAAGATTGTTGGCTTCTGCAGAGCTGCCCTGGGTTTGCTTGGCTCAGGGAGCCTGACCTTTCCTCCCAGAGGAGTCCAGAGGCGGGCCAGCCACTGTGGGCATGCTGTGAGCCAGAGGGGACTGGATGGCAGGGACCGTGAGAGCCCACAACAAGCTGGGGGGAATGAGGCTGGCACCGAGTCCCCACAGGATGGTTCCTAGGACCCTTCTAAGTCATCCCTGCTTTACACATTGGCCTCCCTCAGCCCCAAGGGGGACACTGACTGACTCCCAGCCCCCAAGAGGTTAGAGCGGAGCTGGGGCCAGAGTGGAGGCCTTTTGTCTCCCCTGGACCTTTGCACCTGCTGATTTCTTAGCTTGGGACAGCCCTCTCCACTTTTGACAGATCAAATTCTTGTCATCTTTCAGATGTCTGCTTCCTCCAGGAAGACTTTCCTGACCCTGGGGTTGGGTTCAGTGGCCCTTCAGCCTCCCTGAGTCCCCTAGGCGTCCCCTCTCCTGGGTCTTACTCTATCTACCAGGGCCCAACTCACCAGCAAATGCTTGTTGAGCAGAGTCTTGGGGTTCTCTCCACAGAACCCTGAGAGGAGTTACCTTCCACTGGGACTGAAAGTCTGGGGTCTGCAAGGTGGGAAGAAATCCCCAGAGGGTGTGGGCTGGCCCCTGGCCCCCCCCCCCCCCCCCCCCCCCCCGCTGCTGCCAGTGGCAGGGAGAGGTGGCCCCAGCCTGGGCCCTGTCTTGCCTTTCCACAGCCTCCACCTCCTGGCCCCTCACTCTCCCTGCAGAGCAGCCTGACCTTCAGTGCCCGGTCCCCCAGCCTCTGCGGGGCCCGGCCGTCTGGTGGAGAGAGACACCTCACCAGCACTGCATGGCGGGGGGCCACAGAGAGAGCCGGGGTCCTGCTGGGCGCAGCGGGAAGGCCCGGAGCAGAGGCCAGGCTGGACGTGCTGGAGGCTGCCCCAGAGCTCTCTCTGCCCCCCTGATTTCTGATTCCCCCCAGAGCCCGGTGGGCAACCGCAGCCCCGGGGAAGAGGGGTGATTGACGCCCCTGAGTCAGTGGCCACATCCCCTGCTGCCCTAAAAGGGGCTTCTGGGGCAGGAAGAGCTGCCCGCGGTGGTCGCTTCACTCCCTTCCTGCTGCCCAGCTGAGCTCAGAGATAAGTCCTCGCAGGGCCGAGAGAGGCCTGGGGGCTCCGGCCTTCCCCAGAAATCATGTCAGGGTTCCTCGCGTGGAGGAAGGGGCCTGAGGACTACGATAAACCCTTTATTTTTAAGAGATCCGGGAGGAAGTCCCAAGTCACCCTCTGCAGAAATAGCTCGGAGCTTCATTCTGGCGTCTGTGGCTCCAGCTGTCAGCAGAAGCAGCTCAGGAGTGCAGCCCGGAGCGTCCATGTCACAGGGGCAGGAGGGCGCCGCGCGAGCCGAGCCGAGCCGAGCGGCTCAGGGCCTGTGCTCCAGGGTCAGAGCCATCGGCAGGGTTAACTACTCCGTTAATTTGAGGGTAAAGTATGGAAAGAGCGGAGGTTCAGAGTCAGGAGGTGTTGACAGGTGCAGGCAACAGTGAGCCGCCTGGGCACCTACCAAGTTATTTAACTTCTGGCCTCAGTTTCCTCCTCAGGAAAATGGAGGTAACAGCAATGCCTGCCTCGAAGAGTTCATTTACTTAAAGTGCTTGCAGTGGTGCCTGCCACTTCTTAAGTGCAATGAGTATTAGATATCAGTTTATTATCAGTAATGCCAAGCGGAGGTCTAAGTTGCAAAAATGTGTGAGGCACTACTTTCTCTCTCCCCTAGTTTCACACCGTGCTTCGTGTCTCGACACTCACCCACACCCGTGTGTGCTACAGGCCCGTGGATGTGCCAGCTCCGTTGGCTGTCCCCTCAGTTGCCACACCTGCACCCATTCTTGTTCAAGAATAGATGAAAGGAAATCTTTGGACCCTGGAGCATGCAGGCTGAATCTAGAGATTTCTAAAGACCACAGGCGTCATCTTACAGACGGGAGAAACTGAGGCCCAGAGGGAAGTGTCTGAGAGTCACCCAGCCAAGGGGGGACCAGAGTGACATCTCAGCCTCCCGACCTCCGTCTAGGGCTCTCTCCTACCCCACCTCTCTCTTGCAGGAGGGGACGACTCAGTGCCCCTCGGTGAGGTCCCCCTGGCCACCCTGGAGCAGGGGGATCCCCACATCGACGCCCGTTCCCTACATTCTGTTCCCGCTGCCTTTGTCTGTTTTTCCTCTGCGTCCCCGCTGAGCTCCGAGAGGGTGGGCACTGTGTGGGTTTTCCCCACTGCCCTCTCTCACCACCTAGAATGGTGCCCAGCAGGCGGCAGGTGCTCAAATGTGAATAGATGCGTGAATACTTTCCAACCCATTAGGGGGGTCTTTGTGCCTCTGGAAGGGCCCTGGGTCCAGCCTGTCACAGGGGACTCTAGGGGACACGGCTGTCCTCTCTACAGACACTGGCAGGCCTGGCTCTCTGCTCGTGCCCCAGGCTGGGCAGAGGCGGGCGCCTGCAGACTGCTTCTGGGCCTACCAGGGACCCTTGGCTGGGACCCTGTCTCCTTCTCTCCCTCTTAAAACAAACGCATCACCTTTCTTCCCCCCCCGCCCCAAAAAACAACCCATGTTGTTATTATAGAAATCATGGAAAACCTACGAAAAGTCTAGAAAAGCTAATTTTAAAAATTCACCTTGATGCCACCCCACAAGATAACCCTGTGGACCTCGGGGTCGGCCTCTGCCTCCAGCGGGTCAGGCTGCCTGTGCGCCTGCGCTTTGGGCCGGGAAGCAGCACTCACTCCAGAACGCCTCCCCGTGTGGATCACGGGCGCTTCCTGCAGAACCTCTGAACCTTGGGGGGTACCAGGGTGGGGGTACCCAGGCCTCAGCCTCCCGTCCCTCCTCTTCTGTTCTTCCCACTCCCAGCCTCGTGCGTCCTCATCCTCCCGCCCCTGTCTACACTCTCTCTGAGACTCAGTTTGCTCATTCGTGAGGCAGGGATGATGACATACCCAACTCCCCCAGTGGTAATTCCCGGGACGGTGACAAGTGCCAGGCTGGACATTCAGGGGTGTCCCTAAAAGAGAACTGAGTCTCTCACCCTGAGACCACCAGGGCAGGAAGAGAAAAGGCTGGAGTGGGAAAGAATGGTGAAGTGTTCTCCTGCTCCCTCAGGCATTCTGGGGCACAGAACCTTCCAGAGAAGGACACCTTTTCTTTAGGCCTTGCAGGAGCGCTGGGAAGCATCAGTCCCATTTTGTAGCCTGGGAGGCTGTGACTGGGGAGAAGTGGGCTCTCCAGCCTGCGCTGCATTTGCTCGTGCGGCTCCCTGACTCTTGTCGTTGGGGTGAACTGGATGGAAGCGTGTCTCTCTCTCTCTCTCTCTCCTGCTCCCCTTTTCCCGCTCTCTGGGCCACCAGGCCCCTGATAACACTTGGAAGGCGCTATCACCGGGAGCGTCCTCCTGCCCAAGCCTGCTGGCCCGCTCCAGGCTGACGGTTGGCAGCCGGCACCGTTTGATAAACTTATCAGGCCAAACCTGAGCACGGCCGCTCAGCCCATGCCCCTGCCTCAGATTTCCCTCCTTCGGCCTTCCTGCAGTGCCACCCCCTCAACATTGGAACCCCAGGCTCTGCCTGTCTCCCACTGGGGCCCAATTGCAGCTGGACTCCAGGGAGGTGGGACAGGGCAGCCCTCCACCAAGGCCAGGAGGAAGAGCTGGGGGTCCCGGGAAGAGCTGCATGTCTAGTGGCCACCCCATGGCTCCCAAGCCTTAGGGTTTCCACCCCAGCTGCCAAGGAGAAGCCGGGGCCCTGAAGGGGTTGCACATCCATCTGTGGGGGTGACTTACTGGGGTTCTACTTATTGGGAATGTGCTAGGAGCTGGGCCCTAGCTAAGGGTTAGGACGCAAAGGATTGGACCCAGTCTCTGCCGGGAAGTGGCTCAGGGGCTAGGAGGTTGGGAGCCAGCCAGCCAGCACTGGTAAGGGAGAAAGGAACCTGCCCCATGGAGCTGTGCACGGACACCCATGGGAGGTTGGGGGGCCAGTAGCTCGCAGGGAGGGGCGGCAAGGCAAACCTTAAGTCAGAGAAATGCTATTTGTGCAGAGGGAGTCTTTTTTTAACACCAGCGATAATGTTATCATGCATGCCCATTGCAGAAGAATAAAACACACGCACTGGAAAATAAGGAGAAAAAAGTCCGCGCAACCCCCTGTATTCGCTGGCGATACGCCGCCCTTTATCCTCGCACACTTCCTTCCATGTGTGTAATTAACAAAATGGAATCGTATGGTGTATACTGATTTTTAAACCACTTTTTCACTTAAGATATCGTGAACAGCTTCCTATGTGACACATTTATTCTGCAAAATCTATTTTCTCTTCAATTTTTTCAGAAAAAGAAAATGTGTATATATATATATATATATACACACACACATATGACTCCTAGTCTCTTTTATAGATCGCATTGAGACTGAAATCCAGCCCTCCTTCCCGGCCCCCAGAAACAACTGCCAGCAATGGTTTGGTGGACTTGCTTCAGATTTGTTTCTCTGAGCATCTACAAATGTACGTTGTGCTGTTATTTACAGAACCAGCACGCTATCGTGAACTGAGTATTTCTCACCCCACATCAGCGCCCAGGCCCCCTCCGCTCAGTCCTTGTGAAGCACACTGGCTCCTTTCAATGGCCACATGGACGTCCATTGTCTGGATGCACCATCGGTAGCTTAGCCAATCTCCTCTTGTGGGAGTCTAGGATAGTTCCAATTTCTTTTTTTTTTTTTCCTTCCATTACCAATGGGCTTCAGAAGGTGGTCTTGCGGCTAATCTGTGCCCGTCCACAACTATTTCTTTAACATAAATTCCTGGCAGTGGAGTGGAGGGTTGTGGGGTGAGTACACATTGAAAATTTCCATGCACTTGAGCTGGGTTTCAAGGGTTCAGGGGAGGGAATGAAGCATTCCAGGCCAAGGGAACCCTGTGGGCAAAGGCCCAGGGTGAGAAATGGCATCGAGAATTCCCTAAGGGTCTTTGGGGGGAAGACTTTGCTGCTTGTGCAGAACTCCAGGGGAGCAGGACGGTGCTGGGTGTTCTTCTGTCTGTCCACCTCTCCACCCTGGGGAGCCCTCCCCTCCCGCACCAGCCTCAGCAGGGAGCTGAGGAGGAGCTCAGGGCGAGGTTGGTGCTGCTGTCTCTCCCTATACTGACTCTGAACCAGCATCCAGCCCCCAGTGCTCCCACTGCGCTCCTCAGGCCACTCTTTGTGCCCACCATAAATCGGCTCTCGAAAGCTCAGCTCCCTTGTCTCTCTGGCTCCTCCCCTGGTCTCCAAAGTTGTCAATGGTTCCGGTGCCTCTGGAAGACTCTTCTGGGTCTTGGGTCTCTCCTGCCACCCCCGGCCCGTGCCACACTCTGCCCCATTACGTGTGGCCATTCCCACATCCTACACTTTTAGCCGGCACAGTTTCCTTGCCATTCTCTGGTCACCTCTCTTCTATCCCTTGCTCCACCCCTTTATCTGTCCTGCTCCTTCCCTCTGGAGTAGCCTGCGCCCACACTGAGTGAGAGCCCGTCTAGGGCGGTGAAGGTTAGGTCACGGCCAGAGCCCAGGAGTTGATTCTTTAGGTGATGGGCAGGGAGTGTGTTTGGTCTCTGGGGAACTTTCAGAATAGGTGCTATTCTTCTAGATAATCCAGATCCCTACATCCTTCCACTTCCCCCACTGCCCCAGCGCCCATGCCCTGCCTCCTCGCCTCGGTCCATCCATTCCTTCCAGGCCAGTGCACTCCATTCTGGGCAGTGGCAGATGGGGACAGGCTGGGGCCAAGTCAGCCACACACACACAAATGCCTGGGCTGGCCCTGGGAGACGTATTTCCATCCTCGGCAGTGACTTCCATGGAGGGGTCCGCTGGGCATCTCCCGGTTTGTCCCTCAGGGGGTCCTGGTCCCAGGGCTGGCAGGGCCTGGCTGCCCTGCTGGGGTGTGGCCTGCTCTGGGGCAGGGCTGCTCCCACATCTGGGGCAAGACACAGCACAGGGGCTGGGGATGTAGCCTGAAGCTGCCACCACTGATGGGAATTTTATCTGAAAATTAATTCAGGTTTTGCATTCTGCTCCCTAATGTGGCCAGTTTGTTTTAATATTAAAATATTGGTTTTGTTAGCTATGATTGAGTAAATTGATACTCCAGGTGGAGATACCGGTGCCACCCTGCAATCCCACGTGCTCCCATACACACCCACCCAACCCTCAGCAGCCGGTGCAGCACTGCAGGCTGAGAAGCGTCTGTCCCCGCATCTCCCCACACAACTTCAGAGGCCACCATCTGCACCATCTCCTACGTAAACAGAGTCCCCTGGAGTGGGGCAATCAACCCCATGGCCCTAGCAGAAAAACCACTAGACTCAGGGTTGGAAAACCTGGATTCTGTGTGGCATTGCTGCTAAGAGTTGGTATGACCAGGGCCACCGTCCCCTCCCTGGGCCTGTTCCCTTGTGTAGCAAAGAGAAGCTGTGTCCTTGTCTTCACAGGGGGTGCTGGACAGTGCCCACCAGTTCACACGCTGTGACTCAGATGGTGGGACGTGGAAGTGGACGGGGGGATTCAGCGCCCCTCCAATCATGGACAGGCAGCTGGGTGGCGCCCCACTGCACCCACTGAGTTGGGCCCCTCCAGTCCCAGTATGATGAGCACAGCCCCGCATCCTGAAGGAGATAGAACTTCGGTGGGGAGCTCTGCACCCACTGGAGTGAAAATTGCTGCTGTCGTGTTGTCTGGCACCAATCTGCAAGCCTCCTCTTGGCCGCAGCTCTGCCCATGAAACCCATCCTCCCCATCCTCACCCATCCTCCCCAATCCTCCCCCAGCCTCCCCCATCCTCCCCCATCCTCCCCCACCATCCCCATCCTCCCCCACCATCCCCATCCTCCCCCAGCCTCCTCCAGCCTCCCCCAGCCTCCTCCTCCTTCCCCCTCCTCCCCATCCTCCCCTATCCTCCCCCATCCTCCCCCTCCTTCCCCATCCTCCCCCATCTTCCCCCTCCTTCCCCATCCTCCCCATCCTCCCCCACCCTCCCCCTCCTCCCCCTCCTCCCCATCCTCCCCCAGCCTCCCCCTCCTTCCCCATCCTCCCCATCCTCCCCCATCCTCCCCCTCCTTCCCCATCCTCCCCATCCTCCCCCACCCTCCCCCTCCTTCCGCATCCTCCCCATCCTCCCCCACCCTCCCCCTCCTTCCCCATCCTCCCCATCCTCCCCCATCCTCCCCCTCCTTCACCATCCTCCCCATCCTCCCCCACCATCCCCCTCCTCCCCCATCCTCCCCATCCTCCCCATCCTCCCCCTCCTTCCCCATCCTCCCCATCCTCCCCCACCATCCCCCTCCTCCCCCATCCTTCCCATCCTCCCCATCCTTCCTGTGATGGCCCTGGGGTTCCTGCAGCAGTGGGAGGGGTGGAGATGGGGAAGGGCAGGGGCATTGCTCTCTGGTTCAGGGCACCGGAGCAGGGAGCACTCTGAGCATCCCCCAATCCCAATGACTGCCTTCTGGGGCTGGGGGAGCCCCCACCAGGCCCCTCCATGTGGTGCTGACACCTCCCAGGAAGCAGGTTTCAAGGCCCCCATACCTGCCCACACTCTGTTTGATATGCACATGGGGTTCCAGCCCCCACTGCTCTGAGGCTGCAGTGTCCCCCCCACACCATTGTGGGCACTCAGTGGAGGGGCCCACGATCTACATCCCCCCTCCCTGAACCTCAGCGAAAAAGAAAGACGAATTGTCTGGCTCCCCTGTGGCTCAGCTTCCCTTCCTCACCCAGCCCTGCTGCAGAAGAGGCTGAAATCCCCATATTGGTGTGGTTTTGTTTAGCAAACAAGGAGCATGCAAACCAGCCTCTGTGCTTGTGTGTGCGCATGTGTGTGTGTGCGCGTGTGTCCCTAGCACCCAGGCTCACACTTTCCCTGACATAGGAGGTGCAGGGCAGGTCCCTCACCCCGGGGGGTCAGGAGCCTGTTCCAGGCCTGGCCTGCTGCTTTGGGCCAGAACCTTGCCCTCTCTGGGCTTCACTGTCTCTGCAGATGGACGGGAGGAGGGCAGGGAGCCTCAGTCTCCGAGCTCCGTTGGCTCTGATGGCCCGGCTGCTAGAGGCCGCCCTCCTCTGACTGCAGGAGCCAGGCCTGCGTCGCTCGAACTGGGTGCTGCTGTGGAGCCCAGACCAGCCTCCCATGCAAATCTGGAACCCGCACCCACCCCCTGCGCACCTGACAGATCTGTTTAGGGGAATTCTGGCTAAAGTAAACAGGAAGGGTCTCTGGAATGAAGTTTGCCACCCAACTCCTGCCCAGACAAACCCAGAGCCTGGGAGTCAAGGGACGTACCATTCCCCAGGGGGCGCAGAACCCCACAGATTCACAGCTGAGGACAGGACTAAAGGAAACACCTGCAGGTGTCATTGGGAGGAAGGAAAATGGAGACTCAAAGACTTGGAATCAGATCCCAGCTCTGCACTTGCCCACTGTGTGACTTTGGGGAAGTTGGCCAACCTCTCTGAGCCTCACTTGCCCCATCTGTAAAATGGGATAATGACACCTCCTTTGCAGAGGGTTGTGCAGGTTAGAGACGATGAGTAGAAACCCTGGATCCAGCTCAGTACCTGGAAGTGACTCATTGAGAAGTGTCCATTGCTGTGGGCCAGGCATGGGCTTGCTGCTGAGGGGTAGGGCCCAGAGAGAGTACCTTCTAGCAGAGGGGAGAGCTGCTCACAGAGAACTGTCAGTCCAGGCACAGTGGGTCCTGAGCCAGAAGCGAGGAGCCCAAGGAGCTCAGTGTTCAGAGGTGGGAGAAGAACTTCTGGCTGGAATGACCAAGGACAGCTTCAGGGAGGAGGTGGCATTTGAGCGGGCTTTGTAGTGTGGGCAGGACTTGAAAGGAGAGGTTCACAGGTTGGCAGCGCCTACCACGTGCTGGGCCCTGAGTGCTGCTGTACACACGTTGTCATGGGGAATCCTTCCCACAACCCTCGGGAAGGGCCTGTCACCTTCACACTCTACAGAGTGGGGAGCTCAGCCTGAAGTCACACAGCTGTGAGAGGCGGCACCAGGCTTAACGGGATCACATCGGCAAAGTCCCACAGGCTCCAGGGACTGGGACGAGGATGCCACCTTTGCAAGCCATTACTTAGCTACCCTAGGGATTACATTAGGACCTTGAGATAGGAGGGCTACTCCAGGTTAGCCAGGTGGGCCCGATGCGATCACAGGATCCTTTCGCGAAGGAGGCAAGGTCAAAAGCAAAAGGAGGAGGGATGATGGAAGCAGCGGTCAGAGGGATGCGCTTGGAGGATGGAGGAAGTGGCCACAAGCTGGGGAATGCGGCGGCCTCCAGAAGCTGAAAAAGATGGGGAAACAGATCTCCCCGGGAGGCTTCAGGAGGAACGCAGCCCTGCGGACCCCAGGAGTCTGGTCCCAGTAGACTCATTTGGGGTCTCTGACCTCCAGAACTGTAAGAGAATAAATTCGTGTTGTTTGAAGCCGCCAATTTCGTGGCAGTGTGTTATGGCAGCCACAGGACACTGATGCAGCCCCCGACTGCGCTGACCTGCCCTTCCCAAGGGTCTCGGTTTGCATGTGTCTCTTATGCTTCTCTTCCAGCACTTACCAGTCTGGTCTGGGCGCACATCTCCCAACTTGTCTGTGAGCAACTCCTTGGCTTCCTGTGCTTTCCAAAGGTCCCCGCCTCCCTCCCCAGCCCCGTGCACCAGCTCGCACCTGGCAGGTACCTCATAAATGCTGGCCCAATGTAAGTAAACCTGTGTCTTTATTTTTATTTACAGCAGTGGAGGGGAACAGGCTTTTGACAGCAGTAACTGCTGGTTTCTCCAGCCCATGGTCTGACAGCTGAACGGGATGCCCAGGGCCTGCTGAGTGCCAGTCCAAAGCGAGCGGCCGTCACACGTCCAGCTGAAGCAGAGGGGTACTCAGCTTCTTGCTGGGGCAGGAGGCCACTCTGGCTGTTCACGGCAGCCTGAAAGAGGCCCACGAAAACCAAGGCGACCAGATCCCAGCACAGTGGGCAGCAGGCAGGGGAGGATTTCCGTGGGTCCCAGCTCTGGTCTATTCTTGACGTTCCTGTCCACCTGGGGCCACTCAGGCCTTCTAGGCTCTGCCCTGGGAAAGGCACCTGAGTTTTTACACCTGTAGACAACTTCAGCACAGAAAAAAATCCATCCCAGCTCCCATACTTTGCAGCAGGAGAAATGTTGGTTCAGAGAGTGAAAGCAATTTGCCCAAGTTCACACAGCAATTTCGTGAGTCTCAAAACAATCTTGAAGACTCTTGTCCAGTGCTGCCTCCAGGAGACTGGGGATCTGGGTGCGTGAGGCTGGCCTCCCTCCAGGGGATGGGATCTTGGGGAAGCTAGCCAGAAGCCGGGAGGGTGCAGGCGCAGCCTCACTTGAGGTTGTGCTGGCTCTCGCGGTGCCGCCGCAGGTCTACCTTGCGCTGGAAACCCTTGGCGCACAGCTCGCAGCTGAAGGGCTTGAAGCCCGTGTGCTTCCGGCTGTGGGTGATGAGGTTGGAGCTCTGGCTGAAGGCCTTCCCGCACACCTGGCACTTGTGTGGCTTCTCACCTGCGGGACAGCAAGGCCAGGTCAGGGCCATCCGCACCGGGCCTGCTGCCCCAATGCCCCGCATTTGTTCTCCAAGCTTCATTATGTTCTATCTCACGGACAGCCCCCATGCATTTTAGAAGGTAATTAGAAAAGGGGGACATGCAAAAATATGACTCTGGCCCCCTCCACCCACTGCGTTGTACCCGGGTTAGGGCAGGGACAGGTCTGTCCTGTTTATCCATATAGCCCAGCATCTGGCACAGGGCCAGGAGCAAAAGAGGCACTCAGCTAACAGCTCAGGAATGAATGAATGAATGAACAGGGGGATGAATGAATGGAGGGATGAATGGATGAGTGGAGGAATGAATGGATGAGTGGAGGGCTGGAAGAATGAATGAATGGATGAGTAGAGGAAGAAGTGATGAGTGGAGGGATGAATGGATGAATCCAGAAATCATCAGTGTTGACTTTTGCTCCTTCCTTCCAATATTTTTTCTATGCATTAAGTGAACTCAAGTAACACAGTGTGTCCAGGCCTCCTGTTGGAGGGGAGCACGCCCTCCCGCCCCTGGTAGCTTGACCCTGCGCCATCCTGAAGCCCAGGGCTGCCGGAGGCTGTGCCTCACCTGTGTGGATGTAGGTGTGCTTCTTCATGTCCGACTTCTGGTGGAAGCGCTTGCCGCAGAACTGGCAGGGGTAGGGCCGCGTGTCCGAGTGGATGAGCAGGTGGGTGGACAGCGTGGACGAGCGCTTGAAGGCCTTGCCGCACATCCGGCACTCGAAGCTGCGCTCCTGCCGGAGGAAACGCGGCCCCGGGGGATCAGGCTCGGGCGGGGCCTCGCGACCCGGGACTGCCAAGCTGGGCGCAGGACTGGACCCGGCCGGGATCCCCTGAGGAACAGGACACTCCGTTGGGGTGGCCTCGAGGACGGGGCCTGGAGGAGCAGGACCCAGGCACCCCATTCCTGCGTCCCAGGAGGAGCTGAGGCTTTGTGCCTGAGTGGCCTCCTGTGGGACTTTTCCTTGTAACCTTCAAAGTATTCCCCTCAAAATAAGCCTCAAGACATGTTTGTTGACTGCCCAATGGACCGACTGAGCTGGGAGCTTTTTGGGGGATTCGCATTTCATTTCCCTTAACCCAGAGTGAGTTCCTTGAGGCAGGGATGGTCACGGGCTGTGCAGTGGTTTAGCTAAGAGTCTGAATTATCAGGGCCCATTCTGGCTTCTGCCTCTTACTAGCCACATGATCTTAGGGGAGTCATTTAGCCTCCCTAAGACTCAGTTTCCTCATCTGTACCTTGGAACAGTAATAGTAATGACCTCAAAGGGTTGTCGGCAGGATTGGAGGCTGAGAACTGAGCCAGCAGCTGCACGTGGACGTGCTCATGATCACGCGTCTCCCACCAGGTCGTTCCCGTTTACTCAGGTGTGAGCGGCTCAGGGCAGCTCCAGTGTCTCCCTGGGATGGACACTAATTCCAGGGTACTAGGTGGGACGAGAGGAACCCTTAAGGCTGACTCCAGGATTCTAAGAGTCTAGGGCTGCAAAGGTGAGGACCCCTGCCCTGGGCACTCAGGGGGTTGGATGATTTGTGAGCATCTCGCTGCCCCCCAAAT
Source organism: Equus asinus (assembly GCF_041296235.1). Taxonomy (NCBI): domain Eukaryota; kingdom Metazoa; phylum Chordata; class Mammalia; order Perissodactyla; family Equidae; genus Equus; species Equus asinus. Next base: position 13,825,374 of record NC_091799.1, read on the forward strand.
CCCAGATGGGCCAAGAGCCTCTTCCAACTGTTCATGGTCCATCAGGGACTGAACCGGATTACAGGCGGGTGTTGGGGACCCGGACGGAGGAGGCAGATAGGGAAGGACCCCGGCTCTGTGTCACCCTGTGTCAGAGACAGTGAGAGACCCAGCCATAGCCCCTAGGCTTTCCTGGGAGAAGCAGAGAGCAAGAGTGGGAACTGGGGGCCCCAGGCTGGGCCAGCTGCCCACCTGGGAGTGAACATGCGTGTGCTGCTCCAGGCTCACGGCGTGACCAAATGTTTTGCCACAGACGTCACAGGCGAAGGGCCGGGTCCCGCTGTGGGAGCGGCGGACATGCACCTCGAGGCCATGTGGGGTGGAGAATACCTGGGGGCAGGGGCAGAGCATGAGGCCAGTGGGGCCGCAGAGAGGGAGATGGGCCTGCGGTCTGCTGGCCAACCCCACCCCCAGCTCCAGCCACGGGGAGGTGTTCAAGGGAAGGAGCCCTGGATTGCCGATTCTGCTGGCGTGTGCTGTGTGTCCTAGGAAGGTCTCTTTCCCTTTCTGTGGCTAGGTTTCCCGTCTGTAAAATAGAGGCTGGGAGAGGGGTCTGGAAGGTCCCTCCTAGCCCTATCTAGAGGCTGAATAGCCTAGTGGTTAAGAACCGGGAGTTGGCCAGAGCCAGGTTTGAATGCTGGTTCTGATATCTACTTGCTGTGTGTTCTTGGGCAAATGGCTCAACCTCTCCGAATCTTAGCCCTTTATCTACCTCCCAGGGCTCATGCATGTTAAGTGCTTAGCACAGGGCTGGGCACACAGTCAGGGCTTGATAAATGGTGATGAGGACGAACAGAGTGAATCCTTGATCCCACCAGGGGACCTGAGATTCACAGCACAGGGAACACCCAGCTGTGAGCACCCACAGCTGCCAGGGTGCAGGAGAAGGATGAGAGCAGGGCCCGAGATCCCTCCCGTGCCCTGGCTGCTCACCTTGTTGCACTTGAGGCAGTGGTACGCGTCCATGCCCGGCGAGTAGCGGAGGCTGAAGTCCAGGGGCGGCTCGGTGCTGGGCACCAGGGGGCTGCCGTACAGGCTGACAGAGCGTTCCAGGAAGGCCGACTGCATGGTGGAGGGGGCCTGCCGGTAGCTGTGGCTGTAGGACGAGGCCAGGGCATCCCAGGAGAAGCTGGGCTTATAGAACGGGGGTGAGTCAGAGGGTGGCAAGTCCCCATCCTGGGGTCGGGACATCACAACGGAGCCCTCTGTGGAGAGTAGGACACATACATGGCGGTGACATTTAAAAATAGGTCAGCCACTCCCCACCACCCTCTGAGTGACCTCATGCTGAGGGTGTCAGTGGGTAAGCCCCAAATATTTACCGTGAGGGAAGGTCTGCGTCCTCACCGTGGCCCCTCAGCTTTCCAGCCCAGAATCGCACCCCGCTCCCCCACTGAGCACCGCCTCGCTGCATCGGCCTGCCCAGCTGCCCCCTCCGACCCACCACATGGAAGCCCTCCTCTGGGAATGAGCTCCCGGTCCAGGAGGGGTCCAAGCAGAAGCCCAAGAGCTCAGAGTGCATCCAGGGGACCTTGCCGATCCTTCCTGACTCCAAGGTCCCTGCTTCCAGGAGCCCATCCACCCTCCACTCACCACGCACTCGCTGGGGAATAGCAGGGTACCTGGTGCTGATGACATCCTGGCCAAGCTCGGGTCCAGCTCCAGCCCCGGCTCCCGTTTGAGATCAGTCCAGTCCAGGCACTGGTTTGGGAACAGGGTGCTGAGGACAGGGTCGTTGCTCAGGACCTGGTCCCTGACAACTGTGGGGAGACAAGATGGTCAGAGCCACCAGCTACAGCTCTGGGAAGTCAGCAGGGAGCCGGGGTAGACCCTTCCCTGGAGGAGGGGACCCAGAGAGAGATCCACGTGCTGCTGTCTCTGGCTGCTCATGCTCAGGGGCTCTGCCCCAGGGTAGCGGCCAGGAGGAGATCCCCAAGGAGAACTCTTGGACCAGTCTTGGTTTTCCTGAGCACCCCAACCTCAGCCCTAGATCAGACCTCTGATTAGGACCCCCACGTCAGCTACTGAGGACCACCTCCAATCCTGATGCTCTCATCACTCCAAGGAGTCAGAAGAGATGGGTGCATTCGTTCATCCATTTATTCATTCATTCATTCAATCAGCATTTACTGAGCTCCTCTCGCTTCCAGAGGGGGCACTTTGGGTGGGATGCCGCTGCGTCCCCACCACGTGGGGCAGGGAGCCCTGGGTGCGTGCAGCAGGAGGCCAGCCTGAGCTCTCACTCACCGGGGCTAAGGGCAGGAGACCAGACCGGTTCATCCTCCTGCACACGGGGCTGGTGGTAGGTGTGAGCCTTCTTGCTCTTCACGAGGAAGGAGCGTGGCATCTTCGGTGTGAGTCCCACCCCTACAGGGGGAGAGGGTGAGAACAGTTAGGAGGGACAAGAGGACAAGACTCCGTATTTAGAGCGTCCTCCTGAAATCCGACACCTCCTGTCCTGGATTGAACAGTATCCTCCAAAAGTTCATGTCCACCTGGCACCTGTGAATATGACCGTATTTAGAAATAGGGGCTTTGCAGATGTGATCAAGTTAAGATGAGGTCGCACTGGGTTAGGGTGGACCCTAATCCGGTATGACTGTGTCCTTACAAGAAGAGGAAAGTTTGGACATGGACACAGACACAAGGGAGAAGGCCACATGGAGAGGGAGGCAGAGACTGGAGTGACGCTGCTACAAGCCAAGGAATGCTAGAGACTGCTGGCTGCCACCAGCAGTTTGGAGAGAGGCTGAAAAAGACCCCCCATGGAACCTCCACAAGGAATTGACTGTGCTGACACCTTGATTTCGGATTTCTAGACTCTAGAACCCTGAGACAACACACTTCTGTTTCTGTTGATCACCCACTTTCCGGTTCTTTGTTATGGCAGCTACAAATCCTGACCCCACTCACTACTCTCTTGCTAGGAAACCAGCACACCCGAATTCTAGAAAACCCCGGGGCCAGGCTGCTCCCACTTGCATGCCCTCAGTTGCACTGGGAGCAGGGAGCAGAGAAGGAAGGGCAGGGGGGTCTGCAACTGTGACATACTGTAGACCCCACATCCAGAATGTTCCATTTGCACCCCACTGGGATCTGCCTTCAGAGGCTCAGGTTTTGGAGTCAGAGGAGCATGGGTTAGAATCCCTGCTCACCTGCTGTGCAGTCTGAGGCAGAACTTAACCTCTCTGGGCCTATTCCCTTTTCTGTAAGGTGGGGCATCCAGGGGCGTAGTGCTGGTGAGCGCATTGTATGTGCTCAGTGCCTGTCACAGGGGGCCTGGTGGCGGGCTGCAGCCAGGGGGCCACCTCAATTGCAAATCCATGTTATCATGCCAGCTGGGATCCCTGCAGTCAGAGCAGGGCCGCGCCTCCTCATCCACAGCCCCAGCCCAGATTCTGGTCCCTAGAAAGAGAGGGGCCTTCACTCTCAGTGGGGGTGGATGGGGGCATTGGAGTTGTGTACAGGGTCTGAGGCCCCAGAGGAGACCCCGCTCCACCCCACCCGGAGGCCTGAGGTCTCTGTAGATTCGGAGGAAGAGGAGAATGTTCACCAACTCCAGGAGCTGAGAGTGGCCAGCCCAGCCCAGCCCGGTCACTGAACCCACTGGTCAGGGGATGGGGGGGACTGGCCCTTGATCCCACGTCGGGGTTGGGGAGTGGCAGACCCAGACCAGCGTGACCACCCAGGACTCCTGGCCTTCCGTGCAGAGCCCTCTGGGACAGAGGGTGTCTCCTGCCCCCCCAAACGTCTCACATCCCTGTGCCTAGACTGCGAGGCTCTCCTGAGGGCTCCTGGGAGACCCGGAGCATCTTCCAGTGGTCCTCTCTTCTCCCCACCCTCAAGCTGCACCCGGGCAGAATTTTAGAGGAAATACTCAGCCAGGTCCTGTGGGCTCCTCTGCTGGCCCCATTCCCCAGGCCGCGGAGGAGGAGTCCCTCCCATCGCCCTCCCCGGGCTAGCCCCATGCAGGGCTGCAGGGGCAGGCGATAGGGCCTAGCGCGGGAAAGGGATTAGGGCTGCTCTGAACAACAGCCAGGGCCTGGCTGATAAGGCTGTGGTTGAGGAGCAGGCTGGGAGGAGGAAGATTAGAGAGGGCAGCTTGGAGCTCTGCCTTCGGAGCAGGCCCGGGGGTCACCCCTTCCCCAAGAAGATGACCCAGAGCCGGGCAGAAGAGGGACCCCCCCAATCGTGCCCAGACTTGCTTGCCTCTCACCCAGAGCCCCCTGGAGGCATCAGGAGTTGAGGCCTGCTTGGCCCAGGGGCCATCCCAGGTGCTGCCCCCCTTGCTGTAGGCCTCAGTGTCCAGATCTGCTAAATGGGGTGACAACCCAACCTCCTGGGATTTCTGGGGAAGAAGGGACCTCTATTTATTATGAACAAGTGTGTAAAGTGCTCAGCGAGGTGCCTGGGCTGTGGCAGCACTGAGCCTGAGGGCGGGTCTCAGCCCACAGGAGCAGGAGCTTCGGGAGCATGGGCACTTCTCCCATCCCATCCCGTCTAGTTGCATCCCCAGCGCTCGGCCCATAGCAGGCTCCAAGGATGGGGGCCAGCCCTGGACCAGGAGCTGGGACCTGCTCCAGGCCCTTCCCCTCTGGGCTCTAAAGTGAGGGGCTGGGACTTGAAGGCCTCTGGAGTCCCATCCAGCTGTCAGATTTTGACCTCACAAGGCTCGCCTGGCCCGCCGTCCCCCCAGGCCTGTCGGGCAGCCCACGGTGGCCTTATCTCCCAGGGACAGTCTTCTTCCTCCTGCCTCCTCCCTCTCCCCTGCCAGGGCTCCCCACAGCCCCCATCCTTCCCCCTTCTAACTCCTGGCTTTAGGAAGCCCCCTGGGGAGAGTGGGAGGAGACCCCCATGCACTGAGGGAGGGCCAGAAGACTAGGTTCCCTTCGTCTTTTGTCTGGGGGGGGGGGCCTCCAAGGACCATCGTCTGTTTCTCTATCAAAAGGTGATTTTCTTTTTACATAGTATTTTATTAGGAAATCAACTAGAACCAAAGGTAGGCATTAAAGCCGCTGTGCCAGAGCACCAGGAAACTCTTCCTGCTGCCAGGGCCTGCACGGCCTTCGCTCCCTCAGTCCTGACCTGTGAGCTGAGTCACTATTACCCCACATTATAGAGAAGGAACCAAGGCTTAGAGGCTGGCTCAGGATCCCACGGCAGAGTGAGGCAGAGCAGGAGTCTGTTGCCCGCCCCCAGGCCTCTACGCTCTTGACCATCAGACCAGGGAGTGGGTACTTATTCAGTGTGGAGGCAACTGAGCTGACACACTAAGGAGGAAGACGAGACAGCGCTCAAAGCTCCCACTGTGCATTATGTCACCGAATCTGGCATCCACTGGGGCAAGGGAAGCAGTGATTGTCTTCCCGAGTCACAGGGGGAAACCGAGGCTGAGAGAGGAAAGAGGCTTGTTCAGGGGCCAGTAGCAGAGCCAGGCCCAGGGCTTCTGTCCTGCTAGGACTTGACTCCTGGCCTAGGGCTCTGCCCATCGGCATCTGTGGTCCTTTTCAGCGCTTGATGGAGACAGCCTCCCCAAGCAGGGAGGGGAAGGTGGTTGGCAGGACAAGATGGCGGAAAAATTAAACTCCCCTGATCCTCATGTCTTTTCCAGGCGCCAGAAAGCCCCACACGGGTTCCTGAAGAGTGTCCGGGGGACAGGCCAGTGAGGGCACAGGCCTCTTTTAGGAAGCTTTGGTCTTCCGTGGGGCTCAGAACCTGAGAAGACCCTAGAGGTCCACTGATTCGACCCCAGGATGACAACACAGCAATAACACTCTCTGGGGTTCATGAGTACTCACACGGGGAGAAGGGCGCCCAGCTTCCAGGGCTCCCCAGCTGGAGGAAGGTGACTCTCAGGGCCTACTCTAGTGATCCCCCCCAAAGACCCCAATCTCGTCCCCCTTCCCTCCCCAGAACGTCCTCTCTGCTAAGCCTGGCAAAGTGACAGTGGCACAGCCAGCCCCATGGCCGAGCCTTCAAGCTCACCGTGGGGACCGAGCACACCAGGAGAACTTCCTTTTGGCCCCTGTTAGCTGAGCTTAAAAAAAAAAAAAAACAGGAACCAATCACCTATACTGTAGTTAATTAACAACCACACCGTTTTGATTCACACGAACCCGTTCTGAGAAAGAGCTCAGCGCAGAGATTGTGAAAGAAGCCTAAGATTTCTTCATAAAACAGAGGCCTTGATGCTATCGGGCCTCCGGAAAGAGACTCATTGTTAACATCTCTTCAAAACCCCCAATCTTGATAGAGGGTCCCCTGACCCTGAGTCAGAATCTCGGCCGAAGCTTCTGATGGGGGTGGCCCTGCACCCCGACTTCCAGTGGGGTCAGAGAAGCAGGCCTATGATTTTCACGCAACGAGTCACCTCAGGCCTCCCGTGGGGCTGAGTCTCATTTTGTGACCTTGAGCTTGACCACATGTCAGCCGCCAACCTGGGGCTTGGTTTTCCTCTCTCTCAGAAGGGACGGTTGGACTAAGAGATTTCTAAACTTCCCTTTTGCTCTAAAATCCCAAGCACAGTTGGCTGATCTTCAGTGCCAGAGCGGCCCACCTTGACTAAGAAACTCATCTCTCGGGTTCCCTTTTGCAAGGTTGGGTAAGACTCGGTTGTTTCTCATAATCAGCTACAGAGGTCCCTTTGGACTTCCTTTATATTTAAAGACGTGACTCATGGGGAACACAAACAAACAAACAAAAAAAAAACCCCTTTCCATGCAGGATCCAGAGGAAGTGAGCCCAGGTCATTTCAGGGGCCCCAGCAGAGAATGGTCACTATGATTATTGGAATGGGTTCTCAAATTTCTCCTCCTAAGTTCAGAGAATTCGACATCAAAAGTGGGAAAATCCATTTCTGGTTGTACGCTCAAAAGAATCGAAAGCTGGGACTGGAACAGATATTTGCACACCCAAGTTCACAGCAGTGTTATTCACAACAACCAAAAGGTGAAAGTAACCTGAGGGTCCATTAGCGGATGGATGGATGGGCAACACGTGGTCTATCCACACAATGGAATATTTCAGTCTCCAAAAGGAAGGAAACTCTGACACTTGCTACGACATGGGTGAACCTTGAGGACATTATGTCACGGGAAATAAGCCAGACACAAAAGGACAAAGACTATATGATTCCACTTGTGTGAAGCACCTAGAGTCGTAAAATTCAAAGAGACAGAAAATAGAACAGTGGGTGCCAGGGGCTGGGGGAAGGTGGAATGGGGAGTTAGTGTTTAATGGAGACAGAGATTCCATTTTGCAAGATGGAAAAAGTTCTGTAAATGGATGGTGGTGATGGTAGCACAACAACGTGAGTGTACTTAACGCCACCGTACTGTTCACTTAAACATGGTTACAATGGTCAATTTTGTGTTATATATATATTTTACCTCAAAAAAAAAAAAAAAAAGGCGTGAACAAAACACTTCCTGGGCATCTCTGTGTTAGAGACTAAAGTTGCTCCCGTTGGTTCGAATTCGTGGAACAAATGAACAAAAAACCTCCCTCCAGACTAAGGAGGGGTAAGGTTTTCTGTTGTTTCTGAGAAGAGTTGGGAGGTTGTGTCACAATGAAGCATCACGCGATCAGGCCGCTTCCCCACGGGGACCGATCTGGAGTCCTGGGCTCTCCACTGGAGCCCCCCAACCCCACCCCACGCTCCTGAGAGCCTTGAGCAAATGGTCCGCACTGGTTTTGAGTGATTCCGTCAATCGGACCTCAGCCAGGTATCGCTCTCCGATGTTCCCCAAGAACTTTCTGCAGGGAAACCAACATACTGACCCCAAAATCTGAGTTGGAAGAGACCTTACCCATCTCCTTATCCAAAGATTCCCTTCTCCACCAGCTCGGAGGACAAGAAACTCACCACTTCACCAAGACTCTGAAATATTCTACCCGCTGCCCAGTGAGAAGTACGCAGGAGCTGTGAGCCCCCACGGGCAGGTGCGGCTCAGCTCTCTTCCACGACCAGAGACGGCAAGTCAATTTGCCCCCCTCTCCAGAATCTCATGAAAGCCATAGACTTTCTCTCCAGACAAACGTTCACAGGCACATACCCACAGCGATTCCACGGACGCCTCCTTAATAAGACCTGTGGCAGAGCGAGTATCTATCCCCAAAGACTCTAACTCGGCTTTTTCTCCAAAAATGGGTAGAAAAGGCGCTGACAATCACGGGGAAAGCAGAGCTGAGGCACCACCTCCCGTCTACAGTTCTCTTGTTCCTGGAGGCAGGAGGAGTGCAGTACGAGATGGCAGCCTCCCCTGTGCCCTCAGGATGAGAGGGCGCCTTGCTCTCACAGTGTCCCAGGATGGTTGGTGAAGGTCGCCTGGGACTGCAGACGCCGGAGCGAGAACTTCCTTCAGAGTTCTCTCAATCCCGCTTTCTTATTTTACAGACAAAAAAGGCTCGGAGTGCTGGGGGGACGGGCCCGTTTGTGCCCGAGGGGGGACGCATCACACTCTGCCCGGGGCCCTGGGACAGCTGGGGTGTGGGTATGACATCGTGCACGTCGGTGATAGCTGTCAGCATAAAACTGAGTTTTGGAACGGGTGTTTATGTACAGCTGGTGGAAGGCGTAATTCCTAGACAGGCTCGCAGCATCTCAGATAAGACTGACTCCAGACCACCTCTTCTCCCCTGGCTTCAAGGGCTAAAATCCACACCCTCTAAAAGATTTTCCTGCCCACCTTATTCTTCCCATGACTGCAAAAGGGACTAGGTAACCTGCCTGGAAACAATCTAAGTCAGACATGCAAATTGAAAAAGCAGCGGCAGGCACGGTCTCCAGCACTCACCTCTTGCCCAGGTCTGCCGTCCGGGACCAGCGCTGGGAACCTCGGAGCCTCTCTCTGGGGATCGGCTCCACTCTGTCAACTTCGTGACTCTCTGCACAAACAGATACTTCTCCTTTTTTTTCTCTCTCTCTCTCTCTCTCGCTGTGCGTGCGTGTGTGTGTGTTTTTTTTTTCCTCTTCTGTTCCCCTCCCTGATTTTCAATCTGATTATTTGTGTCAAAATCTGGCGGCGAAGGACCAGCCAATAGAGAGGGCGCGAGCAGTGCGGCTGTATTTGCTTATCAAAGCTTTCCAGGACTCAGGACTCTGAATTCTCATTTCTAACTCTCCACTCCCGGAGCAATACTCTCTCTCTCCGGAAATTTTGAATAACATCTGGATGAAAAGAAAGTTATGGTAACATTATTAAATTAAAAAAAATTAAAGTTAAAACATTTACTTATAAACCTGATTTTGTATAGAAGATGCTTAACTTTCTTTAGCTTTTTTCTTTCTTTTTCTTTTTCTGTCTTCTTTCTTTCTTTCCCTCTCCTCTCGCCTTCTTTTCCTTCCCTCCCTCTCTTCTTTCCCTTTTTCCTTCCTTCCCTCCCTCTCTCTTTCCTTCTCTCCCTACACAACCTCAGCATCCCCAGGGTGGGCTCCACGTGGGAGCTCGGGCACTCTGCTGCACAGCCCTGGGCTTGTGAGCTGCTGCACACGCTCTTAGAGAGGCCCCTCTTGTCCTCGCAGAGATGACCTTTGAGAAGTAAAGCCAAATTCGCACTTTCCCACACTTTACTCTAGAATGGGTGAAGGAGCACCCAGGGGTGGTAGTGAACTCAGGTGCTTCAAGATAGGGAGACCCCCCCAGCCCACCCAGGCCCCCGTGCGGGCTGTGCTCAAGTCCCAGGGCCTGCGTGTGCCGCCATCTGGTGGCCATGGAGGAGATGGGGAGACCCATGGGGACCTCCAGGATGTCCCCAGTCACAAGGGGAAAGCTGGGTGGCCAGTCTCGGACATTTCATCCCATTTGGCGAGGAGCCCCAAGCCCTGCCGCCCCACCCTCCCCTTCCTGCTCTGCCCCGCAGCCTCCTCCGGCCTCCAGGATGACTGATTTATTTCAGGAGGTTTTGCATAAGACGAGAACTCACAAAACAGCGCACTGTTAGGCTGATTTGCATGCTCTTCCAGCCCAGCGCTGGAGAGATTATGTTTCCCTCATAAAGAAAACAAGTTTGGCGACAGGAAGCCCCAACTTAAACTGCAAGTCCAAGGTCCAATGTGAGAAAAAAGGGGGAGTTTGGGCGAGGTCTCTGCCGCTGCGTCGAGCCCTGGAGCACCAGCCTGGAGGTCACCGGGGCCTGCATGGTGCCATCGGGGCACTGGGCCCAACCACAGGCCACACACAGGAGACAATGGCCTCCAGCCCTCGGATGCTCTTCTTGGTGGAACGAGACTAGTGGGAACATCCAGAATATTCTTTGGATGTTGCACATTGCCAACACTCGACTGGCACTATTTGTCATTATGCAGAAAACTTAGAAAATAATTCAAGGACGTTAAGAAAAGGAGTGTCCGTTAACTCGACAAGTCCCCATTTCTCCGTATTCTCACTTCATTTTACACTCACGTCCATATTTTGCTAGCGTAAACCAGTAGGTCTTTCTTATTCCCCTGAAGGTTCTTTTATTGGAGTGCCTCCTAAATCCTCTTGCAGCTTTTATTGACGTACTTAATGGTTTCACATTTTTTCGTAGTTTACCTCACCAACTGCTTTCTCTCTTTGGGGCATTTAGTTGTTCGGGGTGTTTTCTAGTACAAAGTTGCTATATGGGGCACATACATTTCAGCTGCTTCTTTTAAGGTTGTCATCCCACGTTAGGGTCCTTAGCTTCCCTCTTGAGTAACCAACTCGGGGACTTCCTTCCTAGGCCAGGATCCCAGCCTGGAAGGAAAGGCAGACCTTCCCGGGAGCCACCCTGGGATCCCCTGCTATGGGAGAGCAGTGTCCTGGCCTCCAGCCCTCTGGCAGTCAAAGCCCGGGGCTCCGATGCAGTACCACCAAGGCCCTTACGGCCCAGACCTCGCAGCCTCCAGATCCCCTCCAGCGCAGCCTGAGGGGCCAATGCCACTCCCCTTAGTAGGCTGCCTTGGAGACAAGGGCCTTCACTGAGCCTCTCCCAAGGGCTTAATCACTCCAGCACTCCTGCGCCCGTTCAAGAGTTCATCAACATTGCTGTTGGTCCCTTCGTGTGCCGGGTGCCTCCTTCCTCCCCTTCCCTCCTCGCTCCCTCTCTGTCTTAGTCAGCTCCAGCTGCCATAACAAAATACCATGGACTGGGGCACTTGAACAACATTTATTTCTCACAGAGGCCAGGAAGTCCCAGTCAAGACGCCAGCAGGCTCAGCCTCTGGTGAGGCAAGCTTCCCGGCTTTCTGACAGCCACTTTCTTGCTGAGTCCTCCCATGGCAGAGAGAGAGACAGAGAGAGAATGCTCTGGTCTCTCTTTCTCTTCTTATAAGGACACTAATCCCATCTTGAGGGCCCCATCCTTATGACCTCATCTAACCCTAATTATCTCCCAAAGGCCCACTTCCAAATACCATGACATTGGGGGTTAAGGCTTCAACATACAGCTTTTAGGGGGACACAAACATTCAGTCCATAGCACTCCCTTAGCTAGTGCATGTTTATTGAGTATCTACTAGGTACCAGACACTGGAGTTTCAAACAAGAACCAGACAGGAGCCCTCAGGAGCTCCCTCCTGGTCTAGGAGGTAGACAGAGCACCCTGAAATTTACAGTTTGCAGTGATAAGGGCTGTGATGTAAATAAACATGGTACGGGATGCTGGGAAATGGATCCAGACTTGGAGGGAGAGTGAAGGAAGTGACATCTAAGTTGATGCCAGGCTGAGTTCGTTGGGAGAAGGAAAGTAGGGAAAAGTGTCTAGAAGAGGAACACTGTGTGCAAAGAGCTGGAGGCCAGGAACTTCAGGGTAGTGATAGCAGCCAAATTCATATAAGTATATATGTATATATAAATATATAAGTATAAGTGTAAGTGGAATAAGACGGATAGGACAGTAAAGAGATGAGCCTAGAGAAGAAAGAAGGAGTGAGATCACGAAGATTCCTTCCTGGTTTAAAAGCCCTCAATGATTTCCTTTTACCTAATGGGACAAAATCTCAGCTTCAGAGATTAGCACTCAATGTTTTTCATGGTGTCAGAACTCGTTCAAACGACACACTTTTTCAGATGCAAGTTGCAGAAACCTGATTTAAACCAGTTTAACAACAACAACAAAACAATTAGTTCATGCCACTGAAATGTTTCAGCTTCAGGCACAGTTGGATCCACATGCTCAAATGATATTGTCTGGGTCTCATTTATTCCTGCCTCAGGATGTTTGCATTTGTTGTCCCCTCTGCCTGGATGGCCTAACTTCTAGATCTTCCCATGGCTGACTCCTCCTCGTTCAGATCTCAGCTGAAATGTCACCTCTGCAGAAAGACCTCCTTGGCCATCAACTAAGGCAGTATTCTACCCCCACCCACCCCTGACCCCAGTCATTTTCTGCTCCGTTAGCCTACCTTTTGTTCTTCTTTGCATTCGTAATTATCTGGAAATATCTTGTTGATTTATTACCTTTTTATTTATTTCTCTTTTGGCCTGACTGTACTCAAGGAATGTAAGTGCTACAAGAGCAGGGGTTGCATTTGCCTGGCTTACAGCTGAATCTCCAGGACATAGAACAGCTATGGTAGACACTAATAATGTATTTACAGGATGCAAGAATGAATGAATCGCTCTCCCTCCCTCTCTCAGCTTTGCTTTTTTCTGTGTTGGCCTTATCCTGGGGCTGAGATCACCAACATTACAGTATGGAAATTAATAAAAGAAACCTCAACCAAATTGCAGTCAAGAGGGCCTGTAGGGGGAGCTCTCATGCCCCATCACACATCATCAATTATACCAAACAGGAAGAGATGTTGCCTTGCATCTTCAGCAAGAAGCAAAACTACTTTACCACTGAAGGAAGACTTCTCTCCTCACCTGGCAACAGTCCAGCCAATCAGAAGCACACACAGCTCAGCCAATTAGAAACGCCACAGCTCAGCCAATCAGAAACGCTGAGCTCAGCCAATGAGAAGCCGTTTCTGTCCTGATCTGTTCCTCTCCCCCAATGGACTTTCCTTTAGGACAGCCCCTCCCGCTCCCCCTTTTTCTCTATAAAAGCAGCTCCCTCTTTTGTTTTCTGGATTTGCCTATGGTTCCCTTAGCATGCCCATTGAGGATTGTAATTCTTTTGGCTATTCCTGAATAAACTCATTTTGAGGGTAAAATAGGCAAATTTACTTTTACATTGACGCCAGCTATAGTCTATGAGCTGGCCCATCTCTGCACCAATCATTGTGGCCAGGGGGCGGGATATGGGTCCCCCCTTGCCTGGGGATGGCAGACCCTCCTGCCAAAACCGCAGAGACCCAGAGAGCGGAGGAAGGGACGGGTTTGGGTGAAGACTGCGGTTGTCACCACGTAGACTAAGGGCAGAAAGGTGTTTGGGGCCATGGTCCCACCTTTCACCTTCTACCTTTCTCATTGTCATCTGAATATGCTACGTTCTTTCCTGCTGGAGACCAAATCCCAACTCCTCCCTTTGCCCTTCCTGGTCCCCCTGTCCAGAATGTTCTTTTTCTTCAATCTACTCCTTCGAAGCCCAGTGCAGCTCTCAACTCCTCCAGAAAGCCTTTCCAGACTCCCCACAATCCCTGGGGTCACCTGCGGTCTGAAGGACCCAGCCCTCCAAGGACAACCCTTGGATTCTGATCTTGCTTTGTCAGTCGTGGGCCCTCAGCTGCTTCTCAGGGAGACCACAGCTATCAGAGGGTAGGAACGCTGTGGAGTCCTCTCTCAGCAGGCAATAGGCACGGTGGGACCTTGGTAAAACTGGCCTGCAGGAATCGTGATCAGACTGAAATAAACGTTATGGAGGGCCGGGCAGTGGGACCTGGGCAGAGCCCCCTACCCTCTGCAGAGACTTTTCAGGCAAGTGCAGGAGGCTGGAGAATCTCTGTAGGGGGGAAGCGGGATGAATGTGCCTTGCCGGGCTGGCAGCAGGGTCCAGGCTCTGGTCCCAGCACTAGCTGAAACATTAGCTGTGTGACCTTGGGCACCATTCTGGCCTTGGCTTAGAATGGCCACAGAGTGCAACAAACATAAGCTGAGCCCACCGGCCCCGGGAAGACGAACGCTCCCTGAGACCGCGAGGATGGACCAGGTTGTCCTTGTGCTGGGGGTAGCTGTTGGGGATGGGGGCTCCCAGCAACCCCGCTGCTCCCTGGGGCCGTCCTCCTCTGCCACCGCTTGGCGCCAGAAAAGTGCCCATCCACTGTCCTGCTGCAACTCAATCATTCAGGGAGATTGCGGAGCTCTTTTCAAGCCCAGGTTCCTTGCCAGGAGCTGAAGGCAGCTGAGGCAGAGGGAGTCCCCGCCTGCCACTCGGGAATGGCACTGCCGGGTCGGCTCACCACCCCTCGAATCAGGCGCTCCGGCTCCACGGGAGGAAGCAATTCACCGCGTAGCCACACGGTGGCGCTCCTGCCTCCTTTTCCTCTAAAAACTACTCTGAAAACACTAAAAATTATCTATCTACCTAATTACTGCTTAAATTACAAAAGTGATATATGATCAGAGTAGAAAGAAGAAAATAAAGAATAGGCACCTCCATCCTGAGGTGTATTCTTTTAGTTTCTCCTCTCCCTCCCTCCCATACTCTCTCCCTTTCCCTTCCTCTTTCCCTCTTTCTCCTTCCCCTCCCCCTCCCTCTTGCACCCTCTCCCCAGTCTCTCTCCCCCTCTCGTATGCATTTGTGCATGTGCATATACAGTAATATTTTTCAATTCAAACAAATCTTTATTGACCTTTTGCTGTTGAGTACCACCCAGTCAGGCAATATCTCCCCCAATCTGTGAGCTCAACCCTTCAATCCTCCTGCCTCCAGGAATCTCAAAATGAGGATGGGCAACATCCTGGTGGAGGACCATGGGGCGAGGTTCTGGGGTGCATTCACTTCTCAAGATGTTTGGTTTGCCTCAGAAGAGCATGGCAGGAAAGAGGGGCTTAGAGAAATCGGGTGGGGACGCAGGGGCATTCCAGTCCTGCATTCCCGTCTGGTGCCTCCCACTAACCCTGCAAGGGTGTCAAATAGGGCACACCGGGATCCTGTTTCTAAGTTTAGGAAATAACAAGACGGTCAAGAAGTCTGCCTGCAGTCCCAGCTACAACTAGAAGGACCCACAACTAATAATATACAACTATGTACTGGAGGGCTTTGGGGAGAAAAAAAAAAAAGATTGGCAACAGTCGTTAGCTCAAGTGCCAATCTTTAAAAAAAAAAAAAAAAAAAAAGGAAGTCTGCCTGCTCCTTCTGTCCCAGCAGTGACTTCTCAGCCGGGAATCCTCTTCCGAAAGTCTCCATCGATTTTCCTCAAGCAAAAATGAAACCCTCTGGTCTGCAGTTGAAGGCTTCTGCTAAAGCTTCAGTCTGGGCGTGGGCTTTAGCTGGCAGAGGGCTGGGCCTGGGCTTCCCTGGTGGTTCTCAGAGAAGATGTGGGGCCTTCATCTGAGGGGCCCTGGCTCGACATCCTTTCCATCATGGTGCTGAGCTCCTCTCATGGTGCTGTTTCTGACTCCTCCCTCCAGGGGAGCCGCAGAGGAACAGAAGACCGGAGCCTCTGGGCTCTCATGCCTGCCCCAACAAGGGGGCCTCCTGGCATGTGTGTCACAGCTTGAGCGAGCAGGGCAGAGACACCAACACCTTCGTGCAGCAGGAAGCCCGTGAGGACTGGAGGGGCAGGGTGATTGCAGGTCCCCATTTCATCCAGCTGAGGTTTCAGAAGGGCACACTGAGGCCTGGAGACAGACTTGCCGAGGCCACACAGCTCCTAAGAAGCAGAGCCAGGACTAGGACCGTGGCCTCCTAACTCTTCCTGAAAGCCCTTCCTGATGGTGATCATTGTTTTATTGCCTCCAATCTAGATATTGCATCCATGTTTTATAAAACAGAAATCCCCAGTGGCAATTAGAGCGAGTAACATCTAATTCTCCAGAGTCCATTGGGTGGGATGGAGGCCTCATTCTGGTATTCGGACCTGGGATTGAAGACCGGTCTTGACACACACCAGCTGCATGGCCTTGAGCGGGCCATTAGCCTTGCCTGAGCATCAGCCTTTCCATCTCTAAAATGGGCCTAAGGATAATGCTTCTCCTGACATTGTTGTAGGTAGCAAATGAGACAATACATGCAAAAACATTTTATAAATGCTAAAATGCTTTAATTGTTTGAGTTATTTCTCAGCAGCAAGATTCAACAGCTGCCTATAGAACTACGCACTTTCTAAAATCGGACAGTCGAGAGCAGCCTTAGCTGTAGGGGGCAAAAAAAACCCCAAACCAGGCGGTGTCAGCCTGATTCCTATCAGGTGGGCTGTGCTCATTTACATGGCAGGTCGATTATCAATGAAGCATCTGACATTTGGTTACTGCTGCAGAAACTCACAATGACTTGTGCATTCGTGTTCTTTCTGGATACTCACGGGGAGCCCACTCGGAGGGTACAGAGACGGAAGAAGAAGGAATGAAAGTTTCGTGATCATTTACCCTGGGCCAGATAGGGTGGAGGGGCTTCACAAGCCTCATCTCTTTTAGTCCAAGGGAGCATTTTGCCACTTGGAATTATTGACTAGATGATGGGGAGCCAAGAACCAATCCCAAGGTGTGGCAGTGCCAGGGCCAAGTCCACACAGCGATAAGTGGGGGATATCTGCCCGATCCACTAGGGCATGGACCCCCTTCCCCCGATCTGCTCCCCAGTGTTTCCCCAGCACCATGCCTGGCACTCCGTTGGATCAGTGAGCATGCGATGCAAGTCTGTGCTCTTCCCCTCCAACTGTGGTGTGTGTGTGTGCGTGCATGTGTTTGTGTTCCTTAGCCAGACTTAGGAGGGTGAAAAATCTCCCGGTGGGTCCTCACCTTCCTAGCCAAGCTCGATCAAGCACCCCCAGCAGTGATGGCTTGGTGCCTGGGTAGTTTCAACAAATAGAGGTTTGCTGTGACTGCTGATGGGGGCGAGGCCTTGTCTCCTCCCATATCCTACCTGGGCCAGGGGGCTTTGGGCCTGGGGTATGGCTTCAGTCTCCAGACCCAGGAAGCCAAGTCTTAAAAGAAAGCACAAAGAAGTGAGGAGCCCTAGGAAAGACATTCGGGAGGATGCACACAACTTTGCAGGGGACTAGAAATATCTGGGAAAGAGCCCTCTTTTTTTCTGCCAGTCAGAGCAGGGGGCTCTATCTCAATGTTGATCAGCACTAGGAGTGTCCTGTGGGAGCCTTGGGTGGAATCAGAATAAGGGAGCCATCTAGTCGCCAAGATTTGCACCCAATTTACATCTATTTGCATGTACCCACTGCCCTCAGAGGTTTTCAAGTTACTGTTTTATCAGAGTCCCCCTGAGCATTTTTCTCCTCTTGCTTCTTGTCAACCCTAGAGCTTGCAGGAAGGTACCCGCCGCCAAAGAAAAAGATGTATGTAGATGCTGGGGAGAGGGGGAGGACTGAGCCGGCTTGAGACCACAGTCGTGAAAAGCGGTCTGTCTGCATTTCTGCCACGGCTTGGCGAGTGGTTTGCAGTTTAAAAAGCACACGTACGATAAGTTCATTTGGAAAGTAGGAGGGTCCTTTATAAACCATCCTGCCCAGATCCACTCCACTTCTGGGCAGAAGTAGACCTCACAGCATCGAAAGGAAGGACTCAAGGAGAGATTTGTACGCCCATCTTCACAGCAACATTATTCACAAGAGCCAAGTGGTGGAAGCTGCCCAGTGCTGACTGACGGATGAATAGATAAAATATAGTATATCCATACAATGGAATATTATTTAGCCTTAAAGGGAAGGAAATTCTGACACATGCTACAATATGAATGAATGAATGAATGAATCTTGAAGACGTTATGTTAAGTGTAAGCCAATCACAGAAGGACAAATACCTTCTGATTCCACTTCTGTGAGGTACCTGGAGGAGTCAAGACTACAGAGGTGGGAAGTAGAATGGTGGTTGCCGGGGGCTGGAGGAGAGGAGAAACCAGAAGTTATTTAATAGTATGGAGTTTCAGTTTTGCAAGATGAAAATGTTCTGGAGACGGATGGCAGCGATGGTTTACAACAGCGTGAATGTACTTAATGCCACGGAACTATACACTTAAAAATGGTTATGATGGTAAATTTTATTTTATGTGCATTTTACCACAATTTAAAAACAAACCATCCTGCCCAGCCCTTCAATTCCAGAGGTGGGGAAAGTGGGGGTGCGGGGAGGTGAAGCCAGATCTAGAGCCTGGAGGATCCCACCATCTCACGGCCAGGATTGCAGATTTTCCTTCGCTGTGGATTCCAATTATTTTTTGATCTTCAAATATCTTTTCAAGTTTTCATTACAAAAAGTTACAAACAGGAAAGTGAATGAAACATGTCCAATGAACACTCATATATCCCCCACATGTCCAACGATAATTAGCACTCGCCAAATATGCTTTGTCTCTCTCTATGAATATATACGTATGTATAAATAGGTTTTACTTTGATAAAACATGTTGAAAGTATATTTCAGACATCGAGACAATTCACTCATAAATACTTGAACTTATGTCTCCTAAAAACAAGGATATTTCTTACATTGTCACACAACTATAGCATCATTATCACACCTAAGAAAATTGTCAATAAGTCCCTAATATGAAATATCCAGTTCATATTTACATTTTTGCAACTTCCCCCAATCTTCTTCTAGAGTTGCTCTTTTTGAGTCAGGATCCTTGCATTTGCTTGTTTCTTTAGTCTCCTTTACGACAGAACAGCACCCTCTACCCCTTTCTCTTGACATTGATTTTTTTTCCCCATAGAAGAGCCCAGGCCAGGCTGGTAGAAGGTCCTGCATTCTGGATTTGTCTGATTGTTTTCTCGCGATGCTGTTTAACCTGTTCCTCCATCCCATACATACATATAACTGGAAGTTAGGGATGTCTTAGGCAAGGATGCTCCACAGGTGATGCTGGGGGCTCCGTGGCATTGGAGTCAGCTAAGGTCAGCTTGCCCTACCTCAGAGATGCTAACTTTGGTCACCTGGTTAAAGCAGTGACAGCCAGCTCTCTCCATCATAAAGGTGAGTTAAGAAGCAGTCTGTGAAGTAGGGCTTGGTCACCATGCAGCATCCTGTACACCACAGCCTTCCCCTAATAGGTTCAGCATCCACTGTGGTCCTTGACTGAATCAATTATTGTATCAGTGGTTGCAAAACAGTCATTCTTCTAATTCTCTAATTCCTTCGATATTTATTATCTGGCATTATTTCTGTAGAGAAGAGCTTCCCCTCATTAACTGTGGATGAGCCATAGTTCTTCCAAAAATGAGAGTGCAAAACATCAATCTTTTCTCTTTAATTGCTGATTTTCATAATATAGCGTTGGCATAATTGGATTTTTTTCTTCTCTCTCCTTTCTTTTCCCTTAAATTTGAGTGTCACTGTGAACTCATGGATTTTTATTTATGCAATGTTTTATATTAGATTACAGACACTCCCATTTATGGTCAGTGTATTAGTTTCTGAGGGCTGCTGTAACATTACCACATTGGGCAGCTTAAAGCAAGGGAAATTTATTCACTCACACTTCTGGAGGCTGGGAGTCTGAACTCAGTTACATTTCTTTTTCTGTGAAACTTTCTGTTCATGTCTTTTGCTCTTTTTTCGTATTAAACAATTGAGTTTCTTTTCTAAGATTTTTAAGAGTTCTCTCTTAGGAGGCTTCTTTGTAAATATAAGTTGCAAATATTTTCTCAGCTTATTTATTTTCTGACCTTTCTTATTTTCTTTTTGCCACGCAAAAGACTTTTTGCTTTGTTTTGTGTGGTTTTTTTTTTTTTTTTGGAGGTCGTCTTTCGTTGGTTGTGACTTTTTAGCCATTTTTAGAAAGGTTTTCTTCATTCCCAATTACACAAGATCCACCCACGTTGTTTTCTTCTGGCACTTGTACAGTTTCACTTTTGACACTTCGAGCTCTGAGCCCTTTGGCGTTTATCCTGGTGTAGGGTGTGAAGTAGGGATCTAAATTTATCTTTTTCCAAATGGTCACTTCGTGTTCTTCAGAGGAGGCCCAGCTAAAAGAAAACCTCTAGTTGTGCACACTTCCGCTTTGTGGGGATCGAGGAGGTCTCATGGTGACCACGGAACTCTTTAGCAGCTATCGAACTGTGTGGGGTGGCCCCGCACACTGTATTGCAATAGGTGTACAGAGAATGATTGGGGATGTGGGTAAGGAGACAGATAGCCCAGGATTTCGAAGTTAAATCGGCAGGCATTAAAGTCAAGATTAAGCCTTTGCCAATATTCGGCAGACAACTTTCTCCTCTTCTTTCCTCAACCTTCAAAGCTTCAGGGGCTCCTTGTTGCCTTCAGATATAGTTCAGGCTTCTTATTTGGCTTGAGGCCCTCCAGGCTGCCCTTCTTTTCTCCTATTTCATGCATATCTTCAACCTGACCATTTATCAAGCAAGAGAGCCTTAGGTGGTTTTGCTTCCGTGCCTTTGCTCAAGCTGGGTCTTCCTCCTGTAAAGCCCATCTGCCCGTCACCATTCATCGAATTCCTGATTAAACCAGGGGCAAAGGGCAAACCGCACCCACACCGACGGGTCACCCGCAGCACCCCGAGCACTGCCTCTTTGTCCTGTAGCGCTTTGCAGCGTGTTCTGGGCTGGAGCTGACTCTGAGTCACAGGATGGTCGGTCCCTCTCCCATCTCATCTGCTGGGCTCCACGCTCCTTGAAGACAGAGGCAGACAGTAGAGTGATGCAGCTGCTCCAAGGAACGCCAAAGACTGCCAGCAACCCCTAGAAGGTAGGAGAGAGGCTCGGAACAGACTCTCCATCAGAGCTCCGGAAGGAACCACTCTGCCAACACTTTGATTTCAGACTCCTGCCTCCAGAACCTCGAGAGAACATCTTTCTGCTGTTGTAAGCCACTCCATTTGTGGTCATTTGTTGGGGCAGCCCAGTATGAGACCAAGGACTCATACCGCATGTAACAGTAATAACAATATCTATTGATGACCACACTGTGGCACGGCTCTGCTAAGCATTTACATGCATCTCTCACTGGATTGTCCCAACAACCCTCTGACTTGGGTATTTAAGGTATTAGTGTCATCCCCATTTTTCCAGGTGGAGAAACTGAAGCTTGGCCACTTGCCAGGCCACACAGCCAGGTTGTAGAGCCAGGATCCCAACTCACCGGGCCCTCTCTGTCTGCACCAGATGGCCTGGTTCATGCACTGCCCACCTGGGGCCGCCATGACCAATTCTCCATTACAACTAAGGGTTGGAAAAGGCATTCTTAAAGAAAACCTCAAAAAGCCAAAGCATAAGTAAAAAAATGGTTTCGAATTTGAGAACGTCAAAATTAATGTCTCTCCAGTGAAGTACAATATAGTTAATAGGAGGATAGATTGGGAGAAGACACTTGAAACATCTATAACCAACAAGGGACACATTTACTAGACTATATAAGGCACTCCTGCAAATCAAGAAGGAAAAGAGAGTAACTCTACTGGAAAAATGGTCAAAAGATAAGAATCAGCAACATATAGAGGATGAAACCCACAAGACTCACAAGAATATGAAGAAATGCTCCATCTCATTAATAGTCAGAGAGGGGCAAATTAAAACAAGATCAACAAGTCTCTATAGACCTATGATACTGAAAAAAATTAAAGAGCTGATCGATGCCAACTGTTGGCAGAGAGGTGGGCAATTTTGTGGACCTCTAGTGAAAGTACAGAGTAGGGCAGCTGTCCTGGAGAACAATTTGGTGGTGTTTCTTTCTTTTTTTCTTTTTAGGAAGATTAGCCCTGAGCTAACATCTGTGCCCATCTTCCTCTATTTTATATATGGGACACCTGCCACAGCATAGCTTTATGAGTGGTGCCAAGTCCGTGCCTGGGATCCGAACAGGCGAACTGCAGACCGCCCAAGCAGAGAAGTCAAACTTAACTCCTATACCACCAGGCTGGCCCCAGTGGTAGTGTTTCTTAAAAGTAAGTCCGCACAAAATTTTTGGAGTGATGGATATATTTAGTACCCTGGTTGTAGTGATGGTATCGTGGATGTATGCATATGTCCAAAGTCATCAAGATGTGTATATTAAATGTGTGCAATTTGTTGTATATCAATTATACCTCAATAAAGCTAAAAAAAATTTCTCTAAGAACAACAAAATAGTGAGTCCATACACACCCTATAACCCACCAGTTTTACTCAGAGTTATGCATCCCAAAGAAATTTTCAGTTGGATCCATAAGGGAACAAGTACAGTGAGGCTTATCACAGTGTGGTTTCTGGCGGCATTTTGGGTGTTGTTCCCTGGGAGGGTGGAGAGTAGAGCAGGGTAGATCTGCACCATTGAATAATGTTCAGCAGTTACAAGCTACTGGCTAGATGTATACAAAGTAACGTGCACGGAGCTTCAAAACATAATGCGGAGCGGGGAAAAAAGTAAGAAACACATTGCCATCTATAACACAACCATTTACATAAGTTAAAAATATATGCATATATGACTATGTGCACATATATGTATACACATATGTATGTAGTGTCTTAATCTATTTGGACACAGTGCTAGACAGTGAGGGGGGATGATGAAACTGGAGAGGCCAGCGCCATGGAGGGCCTCAGCGGCCACTGTTGGAAGCTTGGACTCGATCCTGCAGGAGATGTGTGGCTATTGAAGGTGGGATGACTGGCAGGAGGCTGCCACACAGAAGGCAAAAGCTGAAGCAAGAGGACCATTCAAATGGATAAACTTAAGGCACTGAGAGAGAAGTTTGTTTTATTTTTTTTTCGAGGAAGATCAGCCCTGAGCTAACATTCGCTGCCAATCCTCCTCTTTTTGCTGAGGAAGACTAGCCCTGAGCTAACATCCGTGCCCATCTTCCTCCACTTTATATGTGGGACGCCTACCACAGCATGGCTTGCCAAGCAGTGCCATGTCCGCACCTGGGATCCAAACTGGCAAACCCTGGGCCGCCGAAGAGGAACATGCAAACTTAACTGCTGCGCCACCAGGCCGGGCCCCAGAGAAGTATTTTGGACTAGTGGTGTCTGTCCAAAGGCCTTCAAATCTCATTGCATCTGGAAGACCTTCTGTTTGCAAAGGACAGAAACCCAACTGAAACTAGCATCAGCAAAAATAGTTATTGCCTCATGGAACTTGGAGGACCGTGGTGAAGCTGGCCTCAGGGACTCTGGAACGTCAGGAGGTAGCAACCTACATTTCTCTTCCCATCTCTGTCTCTCTTTGCCTCCATCCCCTGTATCTTTTCCCTGTTTTGGCCAGACCTCTCTCAGAGCTTAGTGTAGGAGAAGGGCAGTGTCACAGCTTCCTCATCCCAGTTTAGTGACCCCAGAGGAAAGACAAAATCTGTCTTTTAGCATCCACATGTAAAGACCCAAGGAAGCGTTCTGATTGGCCCAGCTTGAGTCACATGTCCAACTGTGGGCCAATCACTTTGGCTAGATGATAGGGAGCTCACATTGGCTGGCTGGTCCAGGAGCCTGTGCCCTGTGGGTGGCACAGTGGTTGTCCCCAGGGAGGGGGATACGCTGCACAGACAAATGCAATGGATGTCCATCACATACGTCAAGTCAGCACCACCTGCCTACAAGGGCCAGCTCTTTTCTCTCCTGTCACACTCAGACAGACGGGCTGTGATTGTTGGAGAAAGCCCAGCCAGGAAGCCCCTGCCACAGGGAGGCTCCAGGGTGGCGGAGGAAGTGGTCTCATTAACATCTACTCAGCAAATGACAAAAATCAATCCCAGAGAAGCAAAAAACATCTAGGCAGCCCAGACCGGGCAGTGGCCGGAGATGGTGGCAGGGCTGCCTCTGCCGTTCCTTCCAGCCTTTCTCACAAGCCCCTGGTGGTCCATATTGAGAGAACAATTACCATTCTTCTTCCAGACACTGTAGAAACAGTAACAACGTGGTTACGGCCCCCTTGAGGGCCAGCAGTTGATGAGCTCCACGTATCATTGCTCCCTTCCATGGAGAAGAGCATTCCAGCAGGATGAGGTCATAGATGCAAGGAAACTTGGGGGTAGGGAAGGGGGTTTCTGGGTCAGGGCTCTGGAGCAGTGCCTGGCCCCCGACTCCACCTCTTAACCTGAAATCTCCCAATCACTGGTGGTCTCAGAAATCTCTGAATGCACTTGAGTCCCTGCCCTGGAGTGAATGCAAAGGCAGGAGTCAGTTCTGCTGAGACAGTTTGTGGACTGGTGGAACTGGGAGAACCAGTACCTTCTCCCTTCTCCCCCAACCTTTCCATCTCCTGACCCCACCAACTATGCTCTGCTGGCTACACAGAAAAATTGATCATTTGGTGCACCAAACTCCTGGGGGTGATGGGTGCTGGCCACGAGGACAGTTAACACAGTAACAAAAGTAACATTTATTGAACCAGGCTTTATGCTAATTGTATCTTCATGTATCACTGAATCCACCCCAAATCCCCATTAGGTAGGCATCATTATTACCCCTATGATGTGGATGAGGAACCTAAGGCTCACCCAGTTAGTGCCGTGGCAGAAACCTGCATTCAAACTCTGGTCTTTTTTTTTTTTTTAAAGATTGGCACCTGAGCTAACATCTGTTGCCAATCTTTTTTTCCTTCTTCTTCTTCTCCCCAAAGCCCCTCCAGTACATAGCTGTATATTCTACTTGCAGGTCCTTCTAGTTGAGCTGTGTGGGACGCCGCCTCAGCATGGCCTGACGAGCTGTGCTAGGTCCGCGCCCAGGATCCAAACCAGCAAAACCCTGGGCCACTGAAGCGGAGCATGGGAACCACTCGGCCACGGGGCCAGCCCCAAACTCTAGTCTGTTTGAATCAAGAACGCTTGGCTTCCCTGACCTGCCTCCATGACCATGTTAGATTGGTGGAATCTTCAACTCAATGCCCACCTCCCCCATCAGCCAGCATTGTTATAAGGGTTATGCACTGCTGAAGGGCCGCCTGAGGGTTTGGGGTGTGAGGGTAGGAGCTGAAACACAGCCTGGGCTCTGCTCAGGCGGGCTATGGGCCCAGAGCGGGTGTTTTGTCTAACCCTCACAGAAGCACCATCCAGGCCAGCAGGAGCCCTGCCGGGGACCAGGCTCTGCCTCTCGGAATCCTGATGGCACCTACCGTGCTGGCACTCACACACCTGGCCCCTTAAATCAGAGGCTGCCTGGCATTGTGACCCAATTGGTTCCCATGACAAAACTTGTTTTTCAAAACTTGTTATTCCCATAACTCACGCAGCATTTAGTGCCTCCAGGCCTTTGGTTCTTTGCTTCCTTCAGCCTGGAATGTCCTTTTCTTCCCAACCACCTCTCCCATTTCTATTTCAGAGAACCTGATGTTGTTAGCGTCCTCGAGTCAATCCCGACTCCTAGTGACCCTGTGTGTAGCCATCCCCTCACCTTCCGGGCTGTATCAGACAATGCTCCCCAGCTATTTACAGGGTTTGCATGGCCAATTTTTTTGAAAGTGGGTGGTCAAGTCCTTCTTCCTATTCTGTCTTAATCTGGGAATTCTGCTAAACCTGTCCACCACAGGTGACCCTGCTGGTATTTGAAATCCCAGTGGCATAGCTTTCACCATCATAGCAACACGCAGCAGCCACAGTATGACAACTGACGGACAGGTGGTGTGGTTCTCTGACCTGGAAATGAACTTGGCCTGCTACGTGAGAGCTGGGAACCTTGACCACCAGGGCTGACTCATAAAACCTACCTTTCCTTTAAAACCCAGCCAGATGCCCACTCCTTCAAAATCCCTTTCGAATACTCCATCTCACTCCCTGCCCCCTCTCTCACACGGTTTAGTATCAGTCATAGCACTTCTCATGTCTCACCTCCTGCGTGACAAGGACCATCATCTATGGAGCATTTACTCTGCATGGGGCACTGTGTGGAACACACCCTCCATCCTTGATCTCTCTGAATCCCCACGTCACGAACGTTACCACGCCCATTTCACAGAGGAAAAAACTGAGGCTCGGAGGACTTCCAGACTTGTTCAGGTCGACACAGCTAGGAAGCAGCAGAGCAGGAACTGAACGTACGGTTCTGATTTTAAAGCTGCCTGCTCCGATTAGCACGGTTTTCCATAAATGTCGTGAGCAGGTCTAAAGCGTCAGCAACCTGACGGCAGAAGCCACTGTAGTTCTCCGCAGTCCCAGAGGTGGGCTTCTGCAAATACTCTGCAAAAGAAAGCGGGTTGCCCTGTGAGCACCGCCCTCCTTCCCTGGGTGAGCTGCCACTCCACCAAGGCTCCAGAGCAGACCCTTCACC
The DNA here is from genome assembly GCF_041296235.1 of Equus asinus. Lineage (NCBI taxonomy): Eukaryota > Metazoa > Chordata > Mammalia > Perissodactyla > Equidae > Equus > Equus asinus. The sequence goes on from NC_091799.1 coordinate 13,851,625, forward strand.
CACGCGGACCCCAGGGGCTCTCTGGGAACAGCATCGCAGCTCTGTGGCCGGGCGCAGAGACACCCTAGAGGGGCACAAGGTCTGCGAAGGGGAGAAAGAGCGCGGGACAGACGGCACGCACCCCAACCACACCCAGCCGGACGAAGTTGTTTACGCCTCTGGCCAGCCCCTCCCGCCCGGCCGGCCGGCCACGTGACCGCCGCCCCGCCCCTCGCTCTCGCGCGTGGCTCCTCCCGCCGTGCCGGCCCTTCTTTTTGCCTCCTTCGGAGTCACAAGATCTCTCAGCGCCCTCCTTTCGGGATCCTTCCGCTCGTCCCCGCCCCCCTACCTCACAAACTCTCCTTGGCTCTCTCTACACCGGTTCGCGTCGTCAGTAATGAGCAGAACGGCCCCTTCCGTCCAAAGGGGCTGCCGACCGCGTTCATCAGTCATTGGGTTCGAGGGACAGGCGAGACCCCGCTGGGGACTCTTTTTCGTGGCGGAGGCTGCAGCCTGCCGTGGACATTTCACGACGGGGGGAGGTGCTGTACGTCCAAGATGGCGGCGCCCTGTAGGCTGGAGGGACTGTGAGGTAAACAGCTGAGGGGGAGGAGACGGTGCGTGAGTATGGGGGTGTCGCCCCCTCCTATTCATGGGGGCTTCTCGGGGCAGCCCTGGCACCATAATCCCAGGCTGGGGGGCCCCGACGGGCTGGGGCAAGGGGCTCACTTGCTGGGGAGGGGACCCCGGGAAGGGGGCTTCCGAGAGCTTTTCCCCCTCTCTTATTACGCGCTCTCTCCGGCGGGGCCCAGCAGGGCCGCCCGGTCCCTGGGGAGGAGAGGCGGGCCGGGCTAGTACTTCGCCCCTCCTCGGCGGCCGAGGGGACGGCTGCACCCCCGGGCCGCGGTGCCGAGGGCGGGGGTGAGGTGAGCCCCTTCGCCAGCCCCTCACTTAGCGGGGTGACAGGTTTCCGCGGGGTGCGGAGAGCAGAGGAGAGTCCCGTAGCCGGAGGGGAAGGGCCGGGGGGGTGGGGCTGGTCCCAAGGCTTGCTGAGAGCGGTTAGGGGTGGGGGGAGAATGAATGGAGGTGGCCTGTGGGCATCAGGGATCGCCTGGACGCGGCGACTCCGCTGAATTTGGCGTGACTGGAGTGCCTCGCTCCGGCTGCGCTTGTGGGTGTGTAATTGACGGTGAAGGACAGTTACCTTCGAGTCCGCAGAGGTGATTCTTAAGAGACAGCTATTTGCCGAGCCACTCCTAGACGCTCATTCATTCATTTGAGGAACTGGAGGACGAAGAGTCTGCAGACAGGAGACCTTTAGAATTAAAGCTCTTTCTTTGTGTTTCCTGTTAAAGAGTTTTGCTTGCTGTGTTTTGGATTTGAGGGGAGGGGGGATGGGGGGGTGTTCCTCCTAAGAACAACCGCTCGTCTTTACGAAGTGGAAGTGCTTTGCAATCCTTATCTTCTTTAGTCCTCGCGACAAAGCGAAGAAGCCACTATTAATACCTCCATTTCTCAGATGAAGAAACTGAGGCCCGGAGAGATTAGGGCAACTTGCCCAAGGTCACACCTCTAGGAGTGTCTGAGCCAGGACTGGAACTGGGGTCTGATTCCAAGGCCAAGCTCCTGTCATTATACTCACATGACTCTCTCATTTATCTGTTATTTGATCAAAGCTGGCTAGTCATTCTAATTAAGTGATTAGAATGAATCAATTGGTCAAAGTTTGTGCACAAGTGCCTGTTTGAAGAGGGGTGCACTTGCTTATACACCTCAGCTTTTGTTTGAGTCGGCAGTGTTGTGCATGTAAACGCATTAGTCTAAATTAGGTTGGAAGGTATTTGATGTTTTTATAAAACTGATGAGTTTTCAGCGGAAAGAAGTCCTGCTAAAATCCTTGCTGAATTTTTCATGGAAAGCTTAGAAATAGCACTTCATTTTACATAGAGTAAGCTGTAAAAGTACTAAAATAGAATAATACTCTTCTGAGATACTTTGATTTATAATTTTGGGATCAACTCGGAGTCATCCGAATTCAAACATGCTGGCAAAGTGGAGCTGTAAATTTCAAGAAGCATTGTAAAACCGAATCTTCTGGGAGCCCTTGATTTACCGAGCAACCACCTGTGATTCTTAAGTTGAGCATTCCTGAGTAAACCTGGAATATGCAAATGTGAAAACTGATTTAGGGTTGTGTAGGGAAATGTACCTTTAACAGTCATGCATCAGGCAAATGAGGCTCCTCAGAAACACTGAAACATTCTTTGCTATTGCCCTGGGGAGCTGCAGAATCTTCCTCTAACCACCTGGTGTAAACTTAAGGGTATTTATAGAAGATGTAAATGGAAAATATCCTCTTACTAAAGTTAATATCTTATCCGAAACACTCTTACATCACGTGCCTGGAAGGGCGGATGATGTAAGCTTTCTTTGCCTCATGCGTTTCTTGGTGTCATAAAGACTTGGTATGTTCCTAAATTCCTGGTTAGACAGATTCCCTGGCGGCTATAAGCCTTCTTACTCGTTTTCGTTAAATTGGAGTATCTCAAATCCTGTGACTCAGTTGTACTCTTGCTCACTGGTTTAAGAGCAAAGATGTCCCATACTGCTACTGTTGTGGGTACTTTGATGCCTTCTGTGCATGCCTGGTTTCGTTTGTGAGATGAAACGGAACAGTCTGACTAGGACAAATCAAATATATGCGCATCCGTGTGATATTTACACAATAATGAAGTTGCCGGAAACAAGAGATCTCAAACGGTAGTATTCATCAGAATCTCCATCGCAGATGTCTGGCCCCATAGTAGGTAGACCTGCATATTCAGTCGTTGAGGACTCCCTGGATATATATTTTGGAAGAAGTCATAGGTGATTCTGCTGTGCACTAGACGTTGAAGACCAGTAGCTTAAAGTTTCAATTTGGCTGTTTTTCTTTTAATTTATAATTTATTGCAGAGGCATTGCTTAAAATAGCTTGTAACCTCTGTTGTGTGTAGTGGTGGGCGAATCTTGGGCTCTGCATTACAGCTGACTTGATCTTATAGCTCTGTCTTCTTTCAAAGTTTGTTGGTGTACAGGTATGTTCTTTTCAGGGTTCCAGGGCCATAGTGGACTAAAATTAGCTTTCCCTGGAATTATTTGGATATTCTTGGATGTAGATGCACCAAATACAGCAAAGCATCAACCATATCAAGCTTTGCTAAAGTGACTTTGATCAAGTCCCCTCAGTTCTCTAAGCCTCAGTTTCTTGATCTGTGAAATGAGAGATGGATTATAAATTAGAGTATTTCTAAGTCAAAATTTCTGTGATTTAAAGTCTCCCTGGGGCTTCAGTTAAACATTCTTACTAAACTGATTAAAACAAAATGTTAATAGCTTTATAGTAACTAAGGAAATTGGTGACTTTTAGCCTGACCCATTGAGTGATGACCTGTTTATCTTTTCCTTTATATCACATTATTCTTAAAAGGTAATTCCCTGTAAGTTCCTCATATTATAAATCTCTCTTTGAGAGATTAGTTTTATTTGTATTAGTTTTGTTTGTCATTTAAGTAGCTGCAGGCAAGAAAGAAAAGTATACAGAGTGACATTCAAACCTGTAGCTTTTTGCTTTGAAAAAATACTTGTATAATTAGTATATACTCAAACACTGCATTTTTTCCTCTCAGTGTTTGATGTAATTTAGTTTGCATGAAATACTTATTTTTTTTCATTTAAATTAGTCTGAAAGACGTCTACCATCAGCAATTTGAGATTATTTTTCTAATTTACTTTTTAAGCTGATAGTTACTAGAAATTAGTAATTTAACGTCTAATGTCTATTTTTGGGGGTGGGGAGAATAAAAAATTATGTATGTGTAAAAGATATGTAATCTCAGGACCTTGCTAATTTCTCTTGTGCAGTGCTGATTTTTCTGTACAGGAAAGTAGCAAAAGGTAACAGAATACTTTTTAAGGTCGAATGAATTCAGATTGTCAACTAATGAGTAAAGTGCCTTAAAAACCTAGCTTTGATACAAAACAAGGCATGCTAGTTACTGGCCTAGAACTTACAGGTCACTTTCTAAAGATAATGGCAGTAGAGGCTGTGAAATAGTTGAGTAACAAGGGACAGTTTTGCTCTTCCGTTGGTGATGGAAGACACAGTGAGGAGTGATAAAGAAGGACAGATGTAGGGACCTTAATGTCTGTAATTGTTAAGACCTGTGCTACTTTGAGGAGTTCACAGAGCACAGTAACAAACACCAAGTGTATCCATTTTAAGTTATAGAATGGTTTTATCAATGTTTCAAATACAAGTTGTTAAATGGATAGACTGCTGAGCCTTATGTACCCAGCAATACATTTTGTTTAGTAGTAATATTGTTATAATAAAGTTTATATTTATTGAATACTTATGTGCCAAACTCTGTGCTAAGTATTTTACACATATGATCCCATTAACTCTTCACACAGCATTAAGAGACAAGATAGGGAGAGGAGGAAACTGAGGCTAAGGGACTTGAGTAAGTTGCATAAAATCACTTAGTGGCTGACCTGGGATTTGAACCATGCTGGCTGACTCCAGAGCCCAAACATTTAATCTTTCACTGTGATGAACTGCCTGAACTGCTGATCTCGTCAACTAACTCATAGATCGGTGGCTCTTAACTTTTGGGGCGGGTGTGGGGTGGGGAACTCAGTTCCACTCTGAAAATCTGTGGGAAGGTATGGACCAAATATCCCTTGTCTCCCGTCTCCACCAAAAACATTCATCCAGATATACAATGTTGGACATGGCTTCTGGAACTTCATGGCCCCAGCTTGAAGCCCAGCTGATTGTTCTAGATTACTGCTGTTAAAAATGGACTTGGGCTTTATTAAAAACGATCTTTTTTTTTTTTTTTAACCGTAGGTAGGAAAGGCCCAAGTCTTTTAAAGATGGCCTGTATACTATTCGTATTATAAATCGTTCTGTTAAACTTTTATATTGAAAGAATCTTAACACTTCACTGGGAATTCGGGTTTAGGTGCCACATTAGGAAAAGTTAGAACTGGAGAACTCGGGTATGGAACTTACTAAATGCTTGTCAGGCTTGGCATTCACTCCACGCTGGTACCTTTAGCACCTGGCAGAATTCCACTGGGCTATTTTCCATGGTTTATGCACTATCTATTTTTTTTCCTTTGAACCTCAAATATTTATAAAATGTATATTAAATATATATTTCATGTTTCCTGCCTTCATCCTTCTTGCTTCTTCCTAGACCAGGGGTTCTTAACCTTTAGTGAGCATCAGAATGACCCAGAAGACCCTACCTCCAGAGTTTCTGATTCACAGGTCTGGGGCAAGGCCCAGGTATTTGCATTTCTAGCGGCTCTCCCAGGTGATGCTGATGTTGCTGGTGTGAGGACCACATTTGAGAACCACCGTCCTAGATTATCAAACCCAGTGCCTTTATTCCCTAGGATATTTTTCTTTTAGTCCTATGAACTTGAAACCTAAAGAAATCTTACAGTTTGCTCCGATTTCTTTTAGGGGAAGCTCTGTACAGTGACTTTTGGAAACATAGGTGGTATCTGTCTGGCCTATATTTTCTCGATAAATAATTTTGTTCATGCTCATGGGAAGTCAAAACCTAAGAAACGTTATTTATAGAAGAGCTGTACCTTACCAAAATGAAGCTCTGTCCCTCTAGGCAAATTACTGGAGGATTCACCTTTGAAATAGGGTATAAGCTTCAGCAAATTGTTCATCAAGGTGCCTAATGGCAAAAATTCTGAATGGAGAATCTGGAGCTCTCCTACTCCAGTTTGTATGACCTTGAGAGGGACTGTAACTACAGAGACCATTTAAATCACATGACCACACATTTTGGCAGGTTTTGCCATCAGCTGTTTTACTTTCACATGGTGAGTCGTGTTTCCTCCTCCTTTCCCTGTCCTGTGCACTGGTAGGAAGAGTAAACTGGAGCTAATGTCTTCCTTTCTGGATGCATTTGTGCTGAAGGCATCTTGTTCACTTGATAGAATATTACTCTGTCAATCACCTGAGAGTTCCTGAGCTGGAACCGGACTTCACTATGTGATAGTGTATTATTAACAAAATACTAGGATTATCTGTACTATTAACATAACAGTGTCGTGTTTCTCCCCTACCTGTGCTGTACTTGTTAATGGAATAGTCCATCCGTTAGACTTGAACCTGTATCTAAATTGTCTTCGAGCTGTTTTAGATAAAAACCTGAGTATGGAAAACAAGTTATAGTGAAGGACATCTGCCTTCATATATACCCTTAGTTGTGTTTTTACATCATAGACAAGTGTGCACAAAATTATCTTAGGTGATATTCTATATAATTACCTATTTTTATGTGATTTACAATTCTGGGGTGTCCTAGGGGGTAGAAGGCCATATACAACACTGGTTTTCCAAAAGTCTGAATATTCAACAGATATTTTCAGATAAAATACCTTCTAAAGGCATTTTAGGTACCTGCCACTAGTATTTCACAGAGGTTTTATAGCTCTTAGCCCTCTCACAGTGTGTAATATATCTTGCGTAGGGCAGAGATATGAAAAAATGTGTACAGTTCCTGCTAATGACAGCTATACATGGCTATTACACTGGAGTTCATGTGCAGTCCCAGGTATATAAGCCATCTGTCTGTTAACACCTAAAGAATGAAATTAATTAAGGTGAACTGTGAAAACAAATTGACCTACATTCGTTCTGTTTAATCTCAAAATGCTAAAGCACAGAGCCCTCATCCTCTTCCTCAAACCTACCCTATATTTGCATTCAAAAAGACTGCTTAGAGAATGCAATTACAATGTTGCATTTAGGTGAGAACACAACTTTTGGGTCAGATATCAAAGAGGAAAAATCTGGATCTAGGGGTGTGTTTCTTTTTTAATTTGGCTTTTGAAGATAAGAACATGGTTTGACTGTTATGCTCTTGACAGGTGTTTCCATCCATACCCCTTAGAGGTACACATCTTTGAGGGGGTCTCCTCCCTTCCTCGTTTCTCATCAGGATGTTCACAGGTCACACATGTCTCACTTTACTGACCAGAATGATTTTACCTGGTAGTACCTCCATAGGGCAGAATTTAAATATAAGTAAGTAAATAAATGCTCAAAATATACATAACTGCGGGTAGCCTTTGCCATGCCAACATTAAACTGATGCCGATTTATTAGCATTACCATTTTTAGCATGGTGATAAAGAAGAAGTCTTAATGTTAAGTATTGGACAAAACATTTCTGACTTCCTGTGCCAGTGCCTTTATCTAGGACAGTGATCTTGGCTGGGCAGACTACAAGATCTCATCTTATGTACATCCTAAGGTAACCCTTGCCTTAGATATTCCTTTTCAGGTAAAAGATCCAACTGGGATTAATTATAAGAGGAAGTCTAGATAACTCACTGGACTAACAGCTGATTTTAAGATTCTGAAGATTAGAGGCTCCCGTGTTTTCATTCCAGCTCTGTACTTGGTCGAGTGGCTGTGGCCGGGCAAGCAGTCCCTGTTGGAATGGTTTGGTCGGCCTTGCTAACAGGCCAGCCTGCCTCCCAGCACTGCACGCGTGCTTGCATATGCCACCGAAGACCACTGGTGTTTAATGCCTGGAATGCGTTCCACAAAGAAGTGTAGTTACCCCGTTGTCTGGAGCAAGAGTGGTTTTTTATTAAACATTGGCACCTGAGCTAACATCTGCTGCCAGTCTTTTTCTTCTTCTTCTCCCCAAAGTGCCCCAGTACGTAGTTGTATTTTCCAGTCGTAGGTCCTTCTGGTTGTGCTATGTGAGACACCGCTTCAGCATGGCCTGACGAGCGGTGCCATGTCTGCGCCCAAGATCCCAACTGGCGAAAACCCGGGCTGCTGAAGCAGAGTGCACGAACTTAACCACTCCGCCATGGGGCTGGCCCCTGGAGCAAGAGATTTTAATTAAGAGAGTTGCTCGATCCACTAGTTCGACTTTGACTGGGATTGTGTTTTGCAGGACGTGTCTCCAGGTTTTTTTTGTGCTCCATGTAATTAGCTGGATATAGTGTATGAGGTGCAGCTTGCATACTTTATATTCAGCCCTGGAATGGCTACCAAAAAACCTGATGAAATCTTTGCTGACCTGAACAGGGTATATTTGCCTCTTGTGTGCCAGACACTGAAATAGGCCTGGGTGTCCATTAGTGGACCAAACAGCTGGTCCCTGTGCTCATGGAGCTTACAATCTAGTGGTCAGACTGTACCTAGATATAGTTTGAAGGGCTGACATTTTAAAAGCAAACTGGAATGTAGTTCTGTATACTCTTATTTAACATGGATACTTAATATGAGATAATTGGACAGAAAGTAGGATAAAAGGGGGAAGAAAGTAGAGAAATGATAGCTATTCATAAATGTTTTATGCTTGTCATGTAGGAGAATTAGATTAAGGTTGTGCAGCCTTATACATTTATTTAAGAAATATTTTAACTCGTAGTTATTCAGTCAACGAGTGCCAGACACTGTGGTATCTGCTAAAGATAACAGTACTGAATAAGCTACTCTTTCTTCCTGGATGTAACTTCTATTGAGGGAGATGTGTTCAACGGCTAATTACTCTTATTTAATTAGGTTGTGGTAAATGACACAAAGAAATATAGGCTGCTAAGAGTATTTAACAGGGGACCTGACCTAGTCTGGGGCGTAGGAGTGGAGGGAAGCAAAAGCTTCTCTCATGAAGTGAATGTTTAAGCTGAGATTTTAAGGGTGAAGGCGTAGCTTGGGAGGGGGCAGGGGCAGAGTCTCCCAGGCATGGGGACAACATGTACATGGTCCTGAAGTGGGGATGCGTGTGGCTTGGCAGAGAGACTGAGAGGCTAGGGTTGTAGGGAGGGAGAGGGAACATGGCGGGTGATGAGGCGATGCAGGCCCACTAAGTGCTTTGAACCTGGCACTTTTCCCCCTCTTGGGGCCTGCCTCACAGGGCTCCTTCAGTCGTTGCTCTGTGCCACACACTGCCAAGGGCTCTAGGATGCATCATCTTGATTGATCCTCAGAGCCTTTTGATGTAGGTGCCATTGTTCTCACTTTGCAAATGAAGTACCTTCAGGTTAGATGTTAGAGACTTTAGATAAACAGTCAAAAGTTACACAGCTAATATGTGGCAGAACTTGGATTTCAACTCGGAACTCTAATTCTAGAGCCTGCCCTCCCCATTCATTTAGTGCCCATTCATTTATAGCTCTTATAAACAGACACTTAACAAAAGGTAGAGGTTACAAGTTCAGCACAATATAAAGAATTTTCTAGCAACCAGCTGTTCAGAAATATAGACAGGGCGAGGCACGTGCACCCACTGATTATAAGTGCTCATTCCAGTGGAAACTAGATAGCCATCTGTCAGGGACAGAGTAGGAAGGAGGTCAACCAGATGAACCCGGAACTCCCCCTGATTGCATCTGGGATTTCACTTCATTGTAAGTTTATTATATACATATATGTGTTTTCTCCCTTCAGTGACCATGAAAGACACCAAGTTGACAGCACTGGAAACTGAAGTACCCATTGTCCCCAGAACAGGTAAGGTATAAACTCAGTCCAGTGCTTGGAGGAAGATGGAAGGGAATTGTCCATCTTGCCCATGGTCGCCCTTGTGCATAGGTGTTTCTTTGCATTCAGGATTTAATGTTTATGGTTTTAGCTCCTTGCCAGGAGCTGGGCCTTCTATGGTATGAAATAATTAGTCACGTTACTGATGATTTAATTGCTTTTTCAGTGCCAGGCACTAAGTGCATTGTATGTGTTATTTGTCTTCTTCTTCACAGCCACACTTTCAGTGTATCCCCATTTTACAGATGGGGAACTGGGTCTGAGATGTTATGCAATTTCCCCAAGGTTGTATAGCTGGTACTTGGTGAATCTATGACTCAGATCAGTTCTGTCTACAGCAAGGGTTGGTTTTCACCACTAAATTAGATGGAAGCTTTGTTTTGGAGTAAGTCATTTAAGTAGTGCAGAAGTTCTCGAACCCTGGCTGTGCCTTAGAAATCCTTGGGTTTATAAAAACAAACCAAATGTACTATCTGGACCCACCCCCTAACCTGCTCTGGAGTAGGGGCTGGGCTTCAGGATTTTGTAACCTCTACAAGTGATTCTAATGTACATCCTGGACTGAGAACCCCTGAGCTGATGAATTAGCGTTTACATTTTAAGATTGCTTTATCTGTTAATTGTCTTAATTAGTTTTTTTGGATCAATTATGTGCTGTAGTGATTTCTAGAATTGCAGCCTTTTAAAGTCCCTGAATATATCCTTCATAAATATTGAGGCTCTGGCATTTCTGTGGAGAGAAATTTAGTCTTAGTGACCTGACTGGTCACTGAGCTATAATTTTGAGTTTACCAGCAAGAGTGGCCAGTGCAGCAGCATTGTGTGCCCCCGGAAGGGTGTAGGGGAAGGCAGGGAAGGTGTTTGAGCTGATAGGACTCACTGTTGCCATTACTGTGTTCTGTCCCTGTCTGCCTCACCTTATAGCATAGGAATCGTGAAGTCATTATGTTGTAGTTAACAGTATAATTACTATATTCTGTCCCTGTCTGCCTCACCTTATATCATAGGAATCGTGAAGTCATTATGTTGTAGTTAACAGTATAATTACTATATTCTGTCCCTGTCTGCCTCACCTTATATCATAGGAATCGTGAAGTCATTATGTTGTAGTTAACAGTATAATTGCATGAATAGTAATCTTTTGCCTGAAAGATCGATGTTTGTTCACAAACAGGGACTTAACACAAATTGTAGGCTATCTAACAAGAGTGGGAGCACTGCTCTCTCACAGGTAGGGGAAGCTGTCTAAGTTTGACTTTTCATTTTCAAATGTTTTTGTATACTTCTTGCTGTCCCTTTTTTAGAAGTCTGCTGAATATGAATTTGAACCCAATGTCAAGTGGTCATGTGTTCTTATCATTGAAGCGCAAACTGAATAGCACACATCATAAATCTCAAATTTTATTAAACTTTTTTCATTATTGCAATTATATTACATTTTAGTAGCCAGATTTTTAAAGCTTGAAGTTTTTTAAAGATTTTATTATTTTTTTTCTTTTTCTCTCCAAAGTCCCCCGGTACATAGTTGTGTATTTTTTTAGTTGTGGGTCCTTCTAGTTGTGGCACGTGGGATGCCGCCTCAACATGGCTTGATGAGCGGTGCCATGTCTGTGCCCAGGATTCAAACTGGCGAAACCCCGGGCCGCCAAAGCGGAGCCCGCGAACTCAACCACTCGGCCACGGGGCCGGCCCCCTAAACTTTGAAGTTTTAATGTTGGGAAAATACATTGTTAGCACCATCCGCTGCCAGATTGCTCCTGTGGTCACTGTGTTACACGTGTGTGATGCCATATAGACCTTCATCTTCAACTGCCACATTTAGTCCCGTCACCAACCTTTTTGGACAAAGCAGAATGTAATTCAGGAGAGTTTCTGGTAGATTGTTTTCCAGAAGGAAGCTGTACTTGGGATTCATAGCTTAGGCAAACCTCAAAGGTCCTTCATCTTTAGCCACTAAAAATTGTTGGCAGCCTATAATAATCATTTTGACAAGCTTTTTGTTTAAACTTTTAGCCTCCATAGATACAAAACTACAAGAAATTGTCTTCCTAAAGCATTTTTGTAAAGTCTGTTTTGAAATTTCACTAGTCAGTGCAAAGTGTGTTGGGTATTTCATTTTTTTCTTTTTCTTTTTAAAGATTTTATTTTTTTTCCTTTTTCTCCCCAAAGCCCCCCAGTACATAGTTGTATATTCTTCGTTGTGGGTCCTTCTAGTTGTGGCATGTGGGACGCTGCCTCAGCGTGGTTTGATGAGCAGTGCCATGTCCATGCCCAGGATTTGAACCAACGAAACACTGGGCCACCTGCAGCGGAGTGCGCGAACTTAACCACTCGGCCACGGGGTCAGCCCCTCATTTTTTTCTTAACATTGTTTTCTTTTCTTCATACTCTATATTCTTTTTTAAATTTTATTTTGTTAACCAAGTAACCTGTGAAGCAAATATCACTGACATTTTTTTTTGAGGCACCTGAGCTAACGTCTATTGCCAATCTTTTTTTTCTTTCTTTTTCTCCCCAAAGCCCCCCAGTACGTAGGTGTACATTCTAGTTTTACGTCCTTCTGGTTGTGCTATGTGGGACGCCACCTCTGCATGGCTTGATGAATGGTACCATGTCCACGCCCAGGATCTGAACTGGCAAAGCCCTGGGCTGCTGAAGCAGAGCACGAGAACTTAACCACTCGGCCACGGGGCCGGCCCCCAGACTCTATATTCTTTATGTTTGGCTTGAAGATGATCTCTCATGGATGTTGTTGGCTGTGATTTTGGAATATTTTCATGTTATGAAGTTGAGGTGACAGGTTGACATTGTATTTTTAATTCATTCTCACTAGATGTGAAGTATTCCCAAGTATGACTTTTTCTTGAAAGACTACAAATTAAATGCAGTTCTTAAAGGTTATTTTGTTTGTAATAAATGCTACAAAACAATTCTATAAAAGTTAGAATCAGGGGCTGGTCCAGTGGTGCAGCGGTTAAGTGTGCGTGTTCCGCTTTGGCGGCCCGGGGTTTGCCGGTTCGGATCCTGGGTGCGGACATGGCACCGCTTGGCAAGCCATGCTGTGGTAGGCGTCCCACATATAAAGCAGAGGAAGATGGGCATGGGTGTTAGCTCAGGGCCAGTCTTCCTCAGCAAAAAGTGGAGGATTGGCAGATGTTAGCTCAGGGCTAATCTTCCACAAAAAAAGAGAAAGAAATTAATTTAAAAAAACAGTTAGAATTAAAATGTAATTTAATTTCTGTTATTTAGCCAGGGTTTATTAAAATTTTTATAAACATTTGACTCAAAGAGTAATTACTATTATTTGTAAAGTTATCTAGCTAATCTACCCTCTTAGTAATAACATTATTAGTTAACATATTTAACTATTTGAAAGTTTTTAATTGTTTTTGAATATAAAAATAACATCATTAACTGAAGCTTTTATTTTTATAATAATCAGTATACATTTATTCTTAAACTGAGAGAATTTCAACTTATAAAACACAAAACTTGGATGTTACATGTAGAATGTTTTACCTTTATGTGAAAGTGAATATTCAGATATCAACGGTAATTCTAAATGCATGCATTGTTCACGTTACTGACACCATGTAGATTAGGTATAATGGTAGTGACATGAACATATGGTTATTGATCTTGCACACACACGGTTAAGGATGCCAGAAACGCTGCTGAAGTAGGCAGTTGATAGTTCAACTTTTAGACCTTCTGAAAACTAAGGCCAAACCAGATACTGGATTTTGGCCATGTATAGAGACTAAGACCTAACAGACAGTCAGCCACGCAAGGATGTGGGAGGTGAGCATTCCAAGGATAGAGGGAACAGTGGGTGCAAAGACCTTGTTCTTTCTCAAGGTTTTCCTGGATTTGAGAAGACTGAGACTAGAGCAGAGAAATGAAGAGGCAGAGTGGTGTCAGATGAAGGCAGCGGGAGGTTGGGAGTGCATAAATGGCTGAATCATGTGGAGCCTTGTAGACCAGTAGACCACTCTTGAGTTTGGCTCTTACTAGCTCCATGGGAAGCCACTGAATGATTTTAAACAGGAGAGTGGTAGATGTCTGATTTCCGTGTTTCAAAGCCTCTTGTGGTTATTTCGTGGCAAATGAATTGTACGGGAGCAGGAATACAAGTGGGGAGAGTAGTGAGGGAGGCTGCTCCTCCCTTGTCTCCCAAGGGAGAAGATGGGAGCTGGGACCGGGGCAATAATAAAGGGGATAGTGAGGTCGTGGGTTGGTAAGAGGTTAGATGTGGAAGTGGGAGTGGTAGAAGAGTCAAGAATGTCTCCTTCATGTTTGCTTTGGACTGATGGTTCTGCCTTTTGCTAAGATCCAGAAGACTGTCAGAGTGACATGTTTTGGGGTGGGGAGTGGGCATTGAAAGTTATGATTCTGTGATATAAGTAGCATCATCTATAGCACTGTACTGTGGTGTGTGGCCATTAAAGATAATATTAAAGTAAAAGGAATGTTGCTTTGGGATGTGGGATATAGAAATGTATTAACCCAGATGTTGACTTTTGGCTTCTCCTGTCTCCTATTTTCCACACTTGGTTACTTCTAAAGTGGAAGAGAGACTTTCCCAGCTGTAAGTGGATGCTCCATGTGCCTGTGCGGCTAAGCTTTAAGTGACTTTTCCCAGTCTGTCTTCCACAGGCTGTCAAGTGTATTTAACACGTATGCAGCTCATCCACCACCACCACATCCAGGTCAAACTGGTCCCTTCCCTCCTTGGTGCGCCCACTGAACCATGTCCATTTCCTTCTCGCACGCATATAATTCTTCGTTGCACTTGCTAGATCTGTCTTCCCTACTTAGCACCCTGCGCTTAGACCCTCAAGACATATTTGAATGAGTTTTGAAAGGAGAGATGTTCCAATCATGGGACTGATTGCAAAAGCTTATGATTTAACTCCCATGAGGGCTTTTTAGAATGTCAAAAATCCTTGAACTTGGGTCACTTAAATGAAGAATCTCACACAAAGACCAAGATTTTAATTTTTTCTGGGGATTAAAAAATATGGTCAAAAGAATTTCAGAGCTAAAGAGAAAAGCTTGTTGCCAAAAATGTTCTATTGTGTTTTAGATAAAACCTTGTTTTTCCCTTCTATAAAGCTTTTGAAAGAGTAGGCTCCAGAAACCAGACTTTCATACCTAAATTATATTTATAAACTGAAAAACAAGCTAGGTAGCCCAGGCCGGTCAGCCCTGATTATCGCCAAGTTGACTGGATGGGCGCCATCTTTGTTTAGAATTGAGCTCATGTCACTCTGCTCTGGGCTGCCTGCTTTTGGAGGAACAGCTCTGACATGACTGTCTTCTGAATACATAAAAAGCAAACTCAGAGTCTTGCTAGATTGAGACTAGGTAAGTGGCAATTTTATTGGAACAAAACCATACTTAAGAACAAAATACTTTTAAAACTATGAATTGCATTCTTTTTCACTAATTGAGAGTCATTTGTGATTTACTTAAGATAGAATTGAATGTGGGGGCTAGCTAGATAAATGTGCTATTAAAAAGTCATCTTGAAAGTGATGTCCCAAAGATTTTTATTGGTGTTCTTTCTGATAATATATGAGTACTACTCAGTCAGTGTGTGTTTGTGCCAGGTCCTGTGCTAAGTGTCTGGCACACGTTGTCTCATTGAATCCTCTCAATGAAAATAAACCCCGACAGGTTGGTATTATCTTCACGTAGATGTTTAATTTAATCTGACTCACAGTAAGGTGAAATGTGATCCTGTTTTCAGTTTTGAACTCTTATACAATAAAATCTTACCAGTTGTGGTCTCACATTTCTGAGCCGTTTGAAATTGACTTCCTCTGTGATTTACCTCCTGTAAGGTTTGTGTTTATAGGTGTGAGCCAGCAACTTCTTACGTCATGATTTGCTATCAAAAATGCATTTAGACGTTTTAGTTGATTTTTCTGGCTAATGTACTTATTATTCACCAAGAGCCAAATCACTGAATATGACCAGGTGGTAATTAAACGAGCAGATAGATGATAGTAAGTTAATACTCACCAGTTTCCAGGGTCATTGCTACCTTAAATTTGGCGTCCTTGCAGGAGGAGCTTAACTACTTAGTGGGATTTTTCTTTAGCGGAGTGTTTCTCAAACAGGGCCTGTATGTCACCCATGTAAGGATGACCTGGGGTGCATATTACAATGCAGATTCCTGAGCCCAAAATTCAGCTCTGGAATGAGCCCAGGAAACGGCATTTCTAACTAGCATCCCAGGTGGTTTTGGTATACCCTAAAGCTTGAGAACTGTTACTTTAGCTTATTCAAAGACAAGCAAATAGAAAATAAGAGTATATTTTGATATGGCTGCAAATGATATGTACAGTCACTGGCCGGGGAGCTGGGCTGGCTACATTCTGCTTTACCACGTGACCTTGGCAAAGTTATTTCTCCTTTTTGAGTGTCCATATTCTCATTTGTAAAATAAGGGTGATGCCTGCTCACCTCACTCAGTTGCCACAAGGGCAAAACCGTGAGTTAGCTTCATGTCACAGTGAAGCGCCTGGGCCTTTGGAGTCGGGCAGTCACGATTTAGTTCTCCCCTGGTTTTGCCTCTTGCTAGTTTGTGACCCTGAGCAAACGGCTTGATGTTTGTTTCTCTCCTTGTAAAATGGAGACAAAAGAACCCATCACACAGTGGTGGTATAAGGAGAGTATTCGATGATGGTTGTAGGAGGTGTGCAGTGCCTGTCTAATAAAGGGTAGCTCTTACTACTTGTTGAAAATGCGGCTTTACAGACCAAAGCGGGGAGAAGCAACCAGTTACAAATATGTGTAGTAACACTTGGGGAAAGAGCTACTTTTTTGTAGATGAAGATAGGGTGGCTGCTTCACTACCATAAACAACTGAGTTTCTTGCCACAACTAGTAGGACCCACAACTAAGAATATACAACTATGTACCAGGGGGCTTTGGGGAGAAAAAGGAAAAAAAAAAACCAGAACCCTGAGTTTCTGAAAGGTGAAAGTTTACCTTAACACCCGTGTTCATGCTGCTCCCCTGTAACTGAAGGCCTGTGCGTGTGTGATGGATGTCCAGGGTGAGGAGTAGCCCCCAAAACCGGAGAGACGATCCCTAGTTCAGACAAGGTATTGAACTTACAGACTTGGGACCTAACCAGCTATAGTAACTTTTAGACATTAATGGGATTGTCAAGAAGAAAACAGTATGCTTTTAGTTCTTTTTCTGAGAATAGTTCATGTACTTTTTACATCAGTGATTTGAAACATAAACACAGTCTTAGCCAAAACCTGGGGTGGAGTCAGAAGCAGGAAGAGAGCTTGGATTTGGTCTTGTTCTTAAGTCGCTGTGATGGTTTTGACTGGTAGCAGGTTTCTAGGTTTCTCTCTGATTGTTGTGTTCCAGAGAACTCTTCATAAATTTGTCAAAGATAGAATTATTCACACACCTACCTGCTTTTATCACCAAAGTTCTGTACAAACTTATTTGGACACATTCACCAATTTGTCTTTAGGTAATTTTTTGTGGGGAAAAATGGGGCCATTTCGTCACACTGTTCATCTTCCTTTTTCTCAGTCTGGTAGTGGCACCAATGAAGAGGCCTCAGAGTCTTTAACACACGTCCTGGACCCGGCACAGCCCATTAGTGTAAGATAATGGCCCAACAAGCAAATATCGGGGATCTCCTCTCCATGCTGGATTCTCCCGTGCTGAGTGTGCGTGATGACGTAACAGCTGTCTTTAAAGAGAACCTCACTTCTGGTAAGGAAAATCGCATCCTTTTTAGCTTGTCTGCAAATCTGGAGAGATTGACCTATACAGGTGACTAAAATTCCGCTGTTGAATTTTGGTTTTCATCT
This sequence comes from Equus asinus, assembly GCF_041296235.1. Classification (NCBI taxonomy): domain Eukaryota; kingdom Metazoa; phylum Chordata; class Mammalia; order Perissodactyla; family Equidae; genus Equus; species Equus asinus. The sequence goes on from NC_091799.1 coordinate 13,869,031, forward strand.
TCTGAAGAGAGTCTCTAAAAACCACCAAAAAAGAGCATACATTGGTGGATTTACTCTGTATGTGTTTGAAGCTTTTAGTTATGGACATATTCAAGCATACACACAATCACATAAGATGAGAATCACGTAATGAATCCCCTGAACCTGGTGCCAAGGTTTCTGCCATTATTTCGTCTTACCTCCCTGACTCGCCCAACCCAAATATTTTAAAGCAAATCCCAGATATAGCATTTCTTCTATAAATCATATATGTGATTTTGAATATAAAAAGTGCTTAACCTCTCTTTAATGAGATAAATACAGATTTAAACAGTACCTTTTCTGGCTTACCAGGTTCGCAAAAATCAAATATTGATCATAGAAACGGGTGCTGTTAGCAGGAGAATAAATTGGTGTTCAGTGTTTTTGGAGTATCTATCATCGATTTAAAACATGTACCATCTGGCCCACCTACAAGGATCTGTATTTCATTATTTCCTTGAAAGAAATAATAGTGAAAAATTGGAAAAACCTAAATGTCCTTCAGTAGGTGACTGGTTGTATTAATTACTTAGAGTCATGCAGTGTAGCATTAGGAGGAGAGTAAAGAGAATGAAGCAGGACGTAGGTGCTGCCATGGGAATGTATCTACAACGCCTCGTTAAGGAGAAAAGAACACGCCTGGGGGGCTGTGTGTGTGTGAGAGCGATTATACACGTAGGAGGAGGTTTGAAAGGACGTGTACAAAGGCAAGGGTGTTTCTCTCTGAGGAGTGGGTTGGGAGGCAGGTTGTGAGGAGGACTTCCACTTTATGCACTTTCATACGATCTGAACTGTTAACAATAGACGTGGATCATTTTTGTAATTAAAAAAGCAATAAAAAGGAAATAGCATTTCATGTGCTTTTATGGACCTTTAGGCAAATAAACTTAGGATTATTCTGTCGTTAAGCCTAAATTAATTTAAGGAAGCAGAAATCCCACGCTTCATATAACCTTGGATGGCATATAAAGAAACATTTCTAGATCTTGTGACTGGCAACTCTTTGAGGTAAATTTAGAATGTTAAAAGAAAATAACTCTTATAAACTGCCCTTTTCTTCATTTAGACCGTGGTCCAGTGCTTGTAAACACCTTGGTGGATTATTACCTGGAAACCAGTTCTCAGCCGGTGTTGCACATCCTGACTACCTTGCAGGAGCCGCATGATAAGGTAACTGGTGGAATGGGAGAGTAGAGCGTTCACTGCGTTCTCTGTGAGCAGTGTGACAGCTTCTGTGCAGACCCACTGCGCAGTCTGTCCAAGCTTTCTCCTTGGACTTCCGTATGCAACAGATGACACTGTTCCCCGATTATAACTTCATAGAAAAATAATTTGCAGGGCCTATGTTTCCTGAAAGGTTTACAGTGTAAAGCACATTTCAGAGGCTTTTTATGGTCTTACTGTTTAAAGATATCCTGTGATCCCAGTATTATGGTTGTACAGTGACAATTTGATCCATAAGTTACTCATCTTTAAACCCCTGCTTTGAATAGGAGTTGTAGACTTCTAATTAGTATGGGAAAATCTGCCAGTGCAGGTAACTAACGGGGCTAATTGATGAGTCAGGCACTTGGAGGGCTCCTTTGTGTTTGGTTTTTGTTTTTATTTTTGTTGGTAGTAAATAGCTAACAAAGCGTTGTAATTGCAGGCTTTGGTAAGTCTTGCATTTGTAATGCGAGTGACTTCACTAGGCTTTGAAGGCCTTGCCATTGTGTGCCTTTTCCAGTACATATTGTTTTTTTTTATTCTGGGCTGAATTTTAGCTTCTACCTGATTTATATTTGGGGCCAAACTGTGTAAACTGGGCTCCCATAGCAGTAATAGCTTCCACAACCTACCACAAGCTTGGGACCAGTGGTTATTGAAACAAGTGGCCTATTTGTACCTCAGAAAGAAGGCCTACAAAGGAGTCCCCTCTCCTTGCAGACTAATATTATGGGGGTCCTTTTTCAGGACTTGCAAGCTGGCTGCCCTCTCTCAGGTCAAAGGCAGCAGTGTTTTGTTTGCTAACGTGGTTTTGAAAAATCTTTTGTTTGCTCTCTTGACCTGCTTGACCTTTGCTTTACATCGAAGGGAGACTGGAGGGACTGGAGTGCGTCCCTGCTGCTTGCGCTTGGGTTAACTTCGTACACTCCTCTGAGGATTTCCCTTGGTCCCCCCACCCAGCTTTGTTGAGTTATATTTCCCTTGTTCTTTTACATTTTTAGCACCTCTTGGACAAAATGAATGAATACGTGGGCAAAGCGGCCTCCCGGTTATCCACCCTCTCGTTGCTGGGGCACGTCATAAGACTGCAGCCATCTTGGAAGCATAAGCTCTCTCAAGCACCTCTTTTGCCTTCTTTACTAAAATGTCTCAAGGTACAATGTTTGTAAGGACTTGAACAAAATGGCTTTGTGAGTAGAATTGCTGAAATTTTGAGTAACTTCAAGCAAGCAAGCTAGATGTTAACTTTGAGTGTTTAAAAACATCTGGGCATTTGATTTTTCTTGAGCGTAATGTAGTCCAGAGTTGGTGAGGAATGTAGTCAGGCTTAGTGAGTAAGTTCTTAGTGCATCACTGTGACTGTCAAATATCTTTTGTCCAAGCAAATGTGGTAACATTTCAGTCGGATTGGTTCCTTGTGATGTTCTTCCAACCCTCTTCGATTTCATCATCTAGCCTTCCCTCAGTTAAAAACATACTGCTTTCTCTTTGGGAAGCCCCATTTCTAAATCCTCTTTTGGCTAATAGGAAAATGGCTGAAAGGCTCTTTTAACCATTTAGAAGCATGTTCTAGTTGCATCTACAGTTAAGGTTTTGTTGATATAAGGCCTGCTGAGTTGCATTCTACTTTTTTGCACTAAATTTAGTGCATTTTTCTACACAGGGAGTCAAAACCTAAATAGAACTTTATGATTTTAGTTTTTACAGTAGCTTGCTGAAATACTCAGGGCTATTTGCTTAATCTGTTTTAGTTCCTGGACTTGTTTTCTATCTATAAAATGAGAAAATGTGGTTAATATTAACTGCCTGTACCTCACAGAGACATGACAATATCCAGTAGTATTTGCTCCAGGATGGCAGTACCTTTGGGTTCATCTGATACAGCACCATGCAAATTGATTTTTGTCTTTGCCAACGAGGGTAACCGTTTTATTATCCCTAGAGGTGGGTCCCGAGGAGTCACGTTAGTAGGCTATCATAAAAATGTGCGTTTAATTAAGGAAAAACAGGAGCAATTTTAAGTTTAATTTTTTTAAGTGAATAGATTGATGAGAATGTAATCCAGTTTTGAGGCACACCATTTAGTTCAAATTGCAAAACACTTATCTTTCCTGAAAGGGTAAGCCTTGAAAATTACTCATGGGGCCCAGCCCCGTGGCACAGTGGTTAAGTGCGCACGTTCCGCTTCGGCAGCCCGGGGTTCATTGGTTCAGATTCTGGGTGCGGACATGGCACCACTTGGGCGCACCATGCTGTGCTAGGTGTCCCACATATAAAGTGGAGGAAGATGGGTATGGATGTTAGCTCAGGGCCAGTCGTCCTCAGCAAAAAGAGAAGGATTGGCAACAGTTAGCTCAGGGCTAATCTTCCTCAAAAAAAAAAAACCATGAAAATTACTCATGGACTATTAATTACCCAAGCCTTCAGTTAGAATGATATGATAAACGAAATTAGGGTTAATCTCTTTTACTGGAACTCATTATATGTTCTTGTTATATATTCTTGATTCTCCTACCCATGTTTTATGTTCTTACCAGATCTCAGCTGTAACAAAAGGCTTGGGTGCTTGATGTAAAAACTAAATATACGTAAAACTATTTCCAGACTCATAGATTCCATTTTTAATGGAATAATGAATGTCTTAGGCTGCATGGTAGTCTTTTGGTTAATATCTTGTTTCTTAAATCTGAGTTCCAGTTTCTTGGCCAACATTCGTTATTTCATTGTGGGTCATGTGAGCTGCTGGAGCTCGTCTCAGCTGATTCATTGTTTGTGGGGTATTAAGTATCTTTAATTAGCCTAAAGTTATATGACTTGATATTAAACTGTAGACACAGTCAGAGGTCACTATATCTTCTTTTATTTGATGATCTCTAAATCCTGCTGTGAAGGTGAGCCATTAAGTAAACTTGTTCGTGCTATGCTAATTTTTTCTTAAATTATATGTCTTTTATAGTCCTTAAAAAAATTGTGAATTACTTCTCAACAACTTGTGTTTTTTTAATTGATTAACAGAAACTAAATGTTTTAGAATGTGGTTGAATGAAAGAAAACAGCAGCGTTCCTTTTTTCTGTTAGAAAGCTGCTTCTCATGCTTCCCTCCAAGTGCTGTAAATAGGACATCCTCAGGCTTTGGGACTAGTCCCCAGGCCAAGTGGAAGCTCCTTTGCCGGATGGGTTTGTCCAGGTGTATCAGAAGTGGTCCTCGCAGACTCGTTACAGTCGAGCTGGTCCTCCGTAGTTTTTCTGTTGAGTCTGTTTCAGCGTTGTCCCCCCAAAACCCTTAGGGATAGGGCAATGAGTCTGTGGGTGAACCTCTAGTTGTGACTCCCCTCAGGATTTAGAGCCTCTTCTTGTGCTGGCAGTGCTGATTCTAATGCTGCGCCTGAAAGGTGTTTTCTTCTTGCTTGACCTTTCCTTCTACAGACGGACACCGATGTCCTCGTCCTCACAACAGGCGTCTTAGTGTTGATAACCATGCTACCCATGATTCCACAGTCAGGGAAGCAGCACCTTCATGATTTCTTTGATATTTTTGGCCGTCTTTCGTCATGGTGTCTGAAGAAACCAGGTAGAGATCTCTGTATGTACCTGTCATACCCTACCAGGTGAATGCTTTCATTATTGATTAACAGGTCGTGAGCTGTAAGGGAAGGACATGTAGAATTTTATAGCTGAAATGGGTGGCTGTCGGCAGTTGGGTGAGGAAATACCTTGGGTGCATCCACTGTAGGCACAAATAAGAAGCATGACTATTGAGATACCTTCCTTATTCTAGTGACTTAAAAGGATTAGTTGTCAGAGAAACTGAGTGGTAGGGTGTAAAACTTCCTGATTTTCAGTAAACTGAAAAATTCAATCTATGTCATAGTAGTATAAGACTAAGCTTGTGGAACATTTGTGTCTTACTCTGCTGTTCTGTTGTGGCAGAACACCAGCTTTGGTTCTGAGAACCTGTTCATTGTATATGTAGAAGGAAGCGGGAAATGCAGCATTTCCTACTTAGTATTCTCGTTTTGAACACAGTGGGATTTTTTTTCCACATCGGCAGGTAGCACAGCTCTATCAAAAGGATTCAGAGGCTATAAGCATGTGAAATTTAGAATCTTTTGGAAATCCCAACATGAGATATTCCTGTGGAAAGGGTGGAATGTGTAAGCCCTGTGCAACTGAATACTGTGGCTTCCTGTACAGGTTTAAGTTAAGAAGTGTAAGGCCCATATGATGCCAGCTTATTTAGTATGCTCCTGTTTGGGGGAGGGGAAGGGTCTGTCCATTATTATGGAGGAGCTTTATGTATACTGTGGACTTGGGGGTTTCCATAGGGTCTAGATAAGGCTAGATTAAGTTTTAAATTTTTCCTGCTCTTTTATTTAGCTCCTTAAGCTAATTTCAGGATGATAGTTTTATCATTCTATAGTTACAAATCTGCATAGCTCAGACTACATATGGATTTTGAAACAGTCTCACATGTTTGTTCCACACATATTTGAATGCCTGTCATGTCCTGAGCACAGTGTGAAGTACTAAGGGTACAGAGGTGAGTGAGACAGTGCTGTTCTCAAGAAATGCACGCTGACTAGGGCAATGGAGAAGCAGAATTACAAATTTCACGGAGAGCAACTATCATTATAAACGTAGTTCTGGGGGCTGGCCCGGTGGCACAGCGGTTAAGTGCCCACGTTCCACTTCAGTGGCCTGGGGTTTGCCAGTTCGGATCCTGGGTGTGGATATGGCACTGCTCGACAAGCCATGCTGTGGCAGATGTCCCACATATAACGTGGAGGAAGATGGCGCGGATGTTAGCTCAGAGCCAGTCTTCCTCAGCAAACAGAGGAAGATTGGCAGGAGATGTTAGCTCAGGCCTAATCTTCCAAAAAAAAAAAGGTACTTCTGTATTGTGAGAACGTCTGGGGTCCATTTTAAGGGATGACTGGAGAGGAGGGCTGAGATCGGATGAGTAAGTGTGTTTATGGGTCACTCTAAGTAGACTGGAGTTTATCCAAAGGCCATAGGAAGCCATTGAAGGATTTTAAATGGGAGTGTCTGGTGTGTTCGTACTTGCGTTTTAGAAAACCACACTCTCTTGTTCTCTTTGGAGCGAGGTGGGAGTATGCGTAAGTGAAAAGTTGTGTTGGCAGCCCCGCATTCATGTCTGTTTTATGCGCATCGTCTTGTGTCCAGCTAAGAGTCTCCTCTCAACGGTTTCCTTTTTTAGGCCATGTGACAGAAGTCTATCTTGTCCATCTCCATGCCAGTGTTTATGCTCTCTTTCATCGCCTTTATGGAATGTACCCTTGCAACTTTGTCTCCTTTCTACGTTCTCACTACAGTATGAAGGAAAACTTGGAGACTTTTGAAGAAGTGGTCAAGGTAAATGAAAACTGCTCATTTATTTGATACTTAGCATACTCTGTAGATAGGCTGCATATATATCTTTTGTATGAAGTGCTAGACAGGGAAATTTTGAAAAGAAATTCAGTCTTTCCCTCAGTCTGCTCCACCCCGCTTCCCTGCAGCCCTAGGCAATCACTGATCTACTTTCTGCCTTTATAGGCTTGCCTTTCCTGGACATTCCATTTAAATGGAGTCATATAATATGTGGTCTTTTGTGACTGGCTTCTTTCACTTAACACAGTGTTTCCAAGTTCATCCATGTTGTAGCACGTATCAGTACTTAATTCCTTTTTATTGTCAAATAAATATTCTGTTGTGTGGGGATACCATAGAAATTAAGCCTTTTATAATTTGTCAACCCAAACTCTTCTAGCCAATGATGGAGCATGTGCGAATTCATCCGGAATTAGTGACTGGATCCAAGGACCATGAACTGGACCCTCGAAGGTATAGAAACTAAACTAGCACAGAATTTTACAGAATTTCTTGAGATTGAAAATGTGGTCTAGGAGATGTCTCTACTGAGGTCTTATTTGGGAATATAGGTTCTTCTACTCATAGAATTGTTCCTTTTTGAAGAACTTGTACAGCAGAAACTTTATATGAGTCTAGAACATGTTCCTCCTGGAGAATTAAGAACTCAGTTAGCCAAGTAGAGGAGGCTGCAGTGCAGATAAACCTGCCTTGCAGAGCCCTGGGAGGGCTTGCAGCTAAGTGGCACCAGTGATTATGTGAGGCAGGAGGTGAGGTGTGTGGTTGAAAACAAGTGGGCTGTGGAAAGTCTGGATATCCAGTGGTTGGACTCCCTGGGTCCCTTTGTCCATCCTGTATAGCCAGGCAACTACCGTGATCCATGGGCCCTACAGAAGTTCCCAGGTTTATTCTCTGGAGAAACTGAGCCTGCGAGCCCCTGATAGAGGATGCCAGGCAGGACAGAGGGTGGAGCTGAGTCAAGACTGAAAAGCAGGGCATGAAATGAAATTTTACGCACTACTTTTCTCTGCCTGGCAGCCAGGCTTATGCTTTCCAGGCGGGGACTGGAGCCTTTCTGGGGAAACCAATCCACAGATATTGACATTTGGGGATCTCGCACTGGCTGGCTCACTGCCTGATCTCCTTGCAGTGAATCTCATCTCTCCGCAAACCTACCCTCTGCCATGCAGAGGCTCAGTCAGCTTAAAGAACTTCCTGTGAGATACGTGTAGTGAAGTCTAGAAAATGTGTATGTAAAGTGTAGTAACAAAACTTGAATACCTGTGTTCGTAGCCCCCACCCAGCTTACAAAATGGAACCTTACCCTCCCCAGTTGCCACCATCTCTTCTCCCCGTTCCCTGTCCCACCTCAGAGACAACGACTTTTCTTGCTTTTATGTTGATCATTCTCTTGCTTTTTAAAATAATTTTACCACATGTATTGTTTGGTTGTGAAAAGCTAATTAGGAAGCAAAGCCTGGGTAAGGAAAGGGCAGTCTTGTCACCATTAGATGAAGGTTCCCAGGAGACGAGAGGAAGAACCTCTCATGTCTGAGTGTCTGAGTTTTGGTCCACTTCTCCTTCCTTGAGAGTTTTCAGGAGCCCCTTCTGGGGAAGTTCAGTGGGCAAGGACATGCATGAGTCCTGAGAAACATAAGACTTAACCCCAGTCAGAGCAGCTGCCAAGGCCTATCACCAGAGCCAGGTCCTGGATGTGCAGAGAGAGCAGACTGCTCTGTTTCCTGCTTCCAGGAGTAGGTCAGAGCGGAAGCCTTCTGTGGGATGAGATGAATGTCCTCCGCTGATCCAGGCGGAGAGGGAGAAGAGGAGCTTAATCAGTGCATAATCAAGACAAAGTACAAAGTCGTCTAGGCCAGGGTCACTTAGACGCTCTGTCCCTCAGGTAAAAAGATAGGATAGTGGCAGTGGGAACCTTAGTGATGGCCCGCAACACGCCTGTCTCTTGGCATGTCTATTCTGACCTGGACAGGTGTCTTTTGTGCCTTAGGGCACAGCTGTCTGTCATCTTATTCTCTGGGACTTCCCTTTGCCTCTCTTCTGTGCAGGATCTCCCATTTCCTGTGTCTTACATCTTCTTTCTTGATTTGCTCTAGTTTTCATGGAATACATCCTGGAGTAGCTTTTAGAGAAAGGAAGCAGTTATTTGGCTGGGCATAGACTTCTAGGTAGGGAGTTATTTTCATTCAGCAGTTTGAAGGCATTATTCCGTTGCCAGCTTGCTTCCATTGTTGCTCTTGAAATCCAAAGACATTCTGATTTCTGATCATCTGTATTTGCTGTATTTTTCTCTGTGGGAGCCTGTAGAGTCTTCTCTTTATTCTCATAATATTCCGAAATTTCCTGGTGATGTCCCTTAGTATGAATCTGTTCTCATTGTTCTGTCTGGAAACTCTTATCTTTAAGTTCTAGAAAATTTTCTTTAATTATTTTGTGCTTGATTTCCTTTCCTCCGTTGTCTGTCTGGAACTCCTAGTGTTCAGATTGGGACCTACTGGAGTGTTCTCTGCTTTTCTTTGCTCTCCTGTTTTTCCTTTCTGCTCTTTTATTATACTTCCTGAAGATTTACTTATGTTCAGCTTTTAATCCTTCTATCATAGTTTCATTTCTATCCCCATGTTTTTAATATCTAAGAGCTCTTTTTTGGTCTTTGAATGCTGCTTCTTTATAGTAGCCTGTTTTTGTTTCATGGATGCAATCTCATGTCTTTGAGAATCTTGATAGTTGTTTGGTTTTGGGGTTTTTTTTTTAGGTTTTCTTTTCCCTACATAATCTGTTTCTTCTAAGGTGCTTTTTTGTTGTTCTTTTTAAATTGGTGAGGCAAAAATATGGTAATCTGCTTCTGTTTGGGTGAGGAGACTAAAAAGCTCTGGTCGTGGTGTGGGTCTTGCTGACTTTGAGCTTGCTTGTATGTTGATCTGAGCATCTATTGGGGATACTGATGTCAGTATTGTTTTCCTCTTTAACTGGTCACGTTTTTTTTGAGAAGAGTCTTCTGCTCTCTAGCCTGGGGAGAGTCTGGCTGCTGCTGGGAGAAAAGGCTGGTGGTGGGGAGGGGTCAGTGGTCTTGGCATTCAGGATGTACAGTCTCACTTAATCCCTTTGTTTGAATGATACTCAAGCCTCAACTATTTCTGGAGTAGCTCTGTCTGAAAACTCTCTGTTTGTCTGTCTGCAGAGAATAGTCCAGATTTCTGATGAGGAAAGGGCTGCTGCTGGGAGCACAGAGTTGAGGGGATATCTTGGGAATTCAAGTGCTCCTCAAATAGCTGTTACTCCATCTTCCTGTTTTCAGCTGCCCTCACCTACCTGTCAGTCATCTCCAGTGCCAGAAGTACTTGATGCTATCAATTCTTTAGCTTTTTAAGGACTCTGCAGTGTAAATCAGATTGACTTTTAGCTTTGAAACATCAGCAGCTTAAGATTTTGCTTTCTTTGATTTACTAAGTCAGTTAGCGTTTGCCTGTCTGCTTTCCCGTTTCAAAAACTTGTGGTGCTATTCTCTCTTCTCCCATTCTTCGTGTAAGTTTATATTTAAAAGCAAACAAATAAATTCTTAACTATGGACTCAGTGGGGTTTTGGGAGGCTGTACACTTGGCTGTGTATGTTCAATCCACTGTATTAGCTTGGAAGCCTCCTAGGTCAACTTCCTGAGCCTCACTCACCTTGGATATGCAGGGAGTATCTGGATTTTGAAGAAAGCTGTAACACAAAAGACAAGAAACCAACGTAGAGAGGAGAAAGAGCTAGAAAGGAAAAATGACAATACAGAGAGCAGAAGAAAGTGTCTAGAATAGCTACAGAGATGAGGCATTTATTTGTGCATGTAAGGTCAGAATGCCACAGAAGGGAACATTGAGAGACTAAAGAAGGAACTCTTGAAAATTAAAAATGATAGCCAAATTAAACATTTCAGTAAAAGAATTGGAAGATAAAATTAGGACTATCTTAGAAAACAGAATCAAAGGATAGAGATGAATAACATGAGATGAAAGATAAGAAATTTAAATTAGTTGAGAAAGTCCAACATCCAATAAAAAAGTTAAAAAGAGAGGAGAAGACTTTGGTGAGGGAAGAAATGGTGAGAGAAAGAATACAAGAAAACTTCCCATACGAGCACAAATAATGCAAGCAAATAGAATAATCTAAGAATTGAGGGACATGAGTTTCCAGATGAAGGGGCTTACCTAGAGCCCAGCTCAGTCAATGAAAAAGAATGCTACCGAGTCTCAGCGTGAAATTTCAAAACACCAGGATAAACCTTTCAGAGAGAAAGATCAGAAATCAGAATGGTTTTAGCTTGTGAAACACCTTCAAAATTGAGAGAAAAAGGTTTCCAACTTAGAATTCTCTCCCTAGCTCAATTGCCTATCAAGTATGAGACATTGTTAGATAAGCAAGGACTCAAATTTACCTGCTGTATACCCTTCCTTAGCTAACTACTGGAGCATGTGTTCCACCACAACTAGAGTAAAATGAAGGAAGCCATAGAGTCCAGGAAACGGGGACCTGACTTAGGACCACGGTCAAGGGAAGTCTCAGGATAACACTGTGCAGCGGTGCTAAGAACAACCGGTCCAGCCTGACGTGGGAGAGAGGGGGCTCCAGAACGGAGCTCTTTAAGCAGAGGGAGAATAATTCTAGTAGACTGTTTGCATATCATTATGTAAAAATTATATTAGGCATTGTTTCAGAGCTGGTAGAGTAAGTTTAGGAAGAATTAGTAATAGATACACAGAGGAAGACTGAGGAAAAGAAACAGAAAAATTCAAACTCCAGGACAAACTAAATTGAACAAAAAAAATATTATCATAGTATACTCTTCAGCTCAGCCATGACTAGTAGTACTTACATAGTCAGAATAATTGTTGAAAACCGATTTTGAAACCATCAGCGATATACTTATTTTGAGAGCAGTGGGGAGAAGGGAAAAGGATATGGGGAAGTGACCTAAATCCTCATGTACCATAATAGGAAGTTAAGAGATGATGTTTAAAATTCATACATCAAGAAATTTAAAGTTATGGCATATTCTTTAGAAATATGTAGGTAGTGTAACAGTTCGGCTAATGCAACTGGAAGCAGCTGCCAGAGTGGTTGAGGGGAGAGGCATGGGAGGTACCTTTTAATACTATATTGACTTCTTAAACTACTGTATTTCATTGAATCTAAGATGCCATTGCATATAGGATGTACTTAGATTTTATGTATATCTGAGAAATTAAAAAATGCCAAATAAACTAACACACAACTGATTAGACTATACTTCCCAGTTTCAGAGATGTTAAAATATGAAAAGTCCCTTTAAGAATCAAGAAAATATTGTAAGTGGATATCTTACTTTGATTAAAATAAAACATTTAGATGTATTCCTACTTTATTATGATTCTCATTTTCTTCTCTAAAATCAATCTTCCTATGTGTACATACGCATCCTGACTCTTGCTCTCACTTAATCACTTTCCAGTCATGCTGAGAATACGTAAAGAGGAGACTGCCACCCATAACACAGGTATCTCAGCCAGCGAGAACCTGCATAGTGACCAAAGATGCAACTCTAAGATTGAAGGCTTCCTGTAGGGCTGCTGCCTTATTTTCTCTCCAGGCCCTGGGGTCTTTTGTTCTGTATTTAATCCCACATTTTCAGCATCTAAGATTTAATGATGAGCATTCTAAAACAGTTGTGTAGGATCGGATGTTTTATGAGGGCAAACCCATGGAGTGCCCTTACTGCTGCTGGGCTGTTTTTCTGTCAACTTTGGAATGTGATGATAAGAATCTCTGTTGGATTGCTAATTACATAGAAATATATATGGTGAAATTGTGTTGTCTGAGAGATAGTTTATCCTCGAGCAGGTAAATCTTGTACGAATTATTAGGGCTTTGTAGAACATTTGGCAAATACTGAACAGGTGAAAGAAGAAAAGAAATTTTATCCATACCTGCAGTTCTTTTAATTTGAATACTTAGTGTGGTCGTATCTATCTATCTGTGGGTGTATCTCTGAGTAATTTTATATCCTTTATTCATTTAAGATTATATCCTGAACATTTTAGGTCACTTACTAATTTTTGAAAGCATGATTTTTAAAATCAACTCTAGTAAGGTCTAATTTACATACAATAAATTCATCAATTTTGTTAAGTTTTGATGAAAGTCACAGTCAGGATAAAGAGCGTTTCATTGCCCAGAAAGTTCCATCATGCCCTTTGTGGTCAGTCCCTTCCTCACTCCTGGTGGCCATCGACCTGCAAGCATGCTGCTTCATGGTAGTGTAGTAAGTTTCCTCTCTAGAGGGCCTCCCTTTGGGTTCTTCCCTCTCCTCTGTCTACCACGAGCGGTGCTGTGCTCGTTGTTGCTGTACATCTTGAGGTATGTCTATTTCCATACATTTCCATAAATTCTTACAAGTGGAACTGTGGATCATATAACGGGAATCTTTAGGCAATTTTTTAAGTATCCTTGTAGGCTTTCTCTAGGTTTGAGTCTGTCTGTGCTATATTCTGGTCTGGGGATGGATCAGAATCCTGAGGCTTCGACAGGTGACCTTAAATAAGCCTCAGTCACCTGGCAGTGTCCAGGTCTCCCTGTTCTTTGATTGCCTTTGTTCCAAAGGGGATTGTTCCCCTGGTGACTGGTCTGCGTAGTTTGTGTTCTACTTTGAGGCTATGACTAGTCTTTTGTGGATGAAATTTTTGTTTCAGATTAGTTTCTGATAACTTGATATAACCATTTTAATAGGGAAGGTATAGGTTTGTAAAATGAATGGCTGATTCTTTATGTGCTAGCACTGTTTACTACTTGAGCTTATGTGGTTCTGCCTTGGTCTTCGCTAATCATAGTTCAGGGGCTGGCCTGGAGTTAGCACTCTTAAGTATTTGATTGTTTGATTGAATGGATCACAGCTTGCATTTCTTGCCTTTCATTGCCTTTTACAGGTGGAGGAGATTAGAAACACATGATGTTGTAATAGAGTGTGCCAAAATCTCTCTGGACCCTACAGAAGCCTCATATGAAGATGGCTATTCTGTGTCTCACCAAATCTCATCCCGCTTTCCTCATCGGCCAGCTGACGTCACCGCCAGCCCTCATGTTGACACGCAGAATAGCTATGGTAAAAAGTGACTTTGGTACTTATCTGCTTTACAACTTTGTCTCTGGAAAGCACTGTTTATTTTCATTGACTTTGTTTTCTTTTCCTAGAATAAGACTTAGTTCAGCTCCTAGGAACTGTTTCCCAAATATTTAAAATTTGAATTTGCCTCCATTTTCTCCTGATTAAGCCCTCCTTCAAGTTTAATTGAGAGCACTGTGTCATTGATCTCCTACCTGATAGTATGCCAGCAGACTTGGGGATGTGTCTTCAACACGTAAAGGGAAAATGGTTTGAAGATTTGACTTCTGGGCCCCTCCTCATAAGAGAATCTTTCTACTTTGCAGATACTTCCAGTGAGGCCCTCTGGGCTGTAGTGTTGACACAGTTTGAAGGAGTCTGGGCAATTTAGAATTGGTTTCATATAAAAGTTGGGCTTATCTGTAGATAGCAGCCACTGGAGTTGCCATCCACGTTGAGCTTTTTCAGGTTATCCTGAAGCTTAACTAGACATCAAACCTTACTGAACTTTATTTCCAGAGTGTTTAAGAACCTTTTAAATGTTACTGTGTCTTCAAGGATGTCAGGAGTCCCCTCACATTTTTTAAATATAGAGAATTGAATAGTATCAAGTGGGCCAGGGGACCATACTTTTTTTTTTATCAGGATATTCTAAAACCACACACTAACCCCATGTGTTCTTTCCCTTTCATTTTAGGGAGTGCAACTTCTACCCCTCACTCCATTTCTCGGCTGACATTGTCAAATACGCCAGGGCAGCTACCTCAGACTCTGAGTTCCCCACCGACACGGCTGTTAACTGAGCCGCCACAAGTATGGTGTCAAATAGTGTGCCTGCTTTCTTCTCTGCTTGCTGGTGATGCTGACCATTTGGGTCAGGATTTAGCATTTGGTTGGGAAAATCTCACACTGCTCATTTCAGGAGTTATTTTTAAGAATATGTGATATTAGCAAAGAAAGTTACTGTTGCCGCTCGAGTTTCTCTTGGAGTCTAGACTTACAAAATGCGACTGGTCTTTTTTTTAATTGAGGTAAAATTGGTATATAACATTATGTAAGTTTCAGGCATACCGCATTATAATTTGACATCTGTATATACTACACAGTGATTACCACCAAAAGTCTAATTTCCATCCATCACCGTAAAATTGACCCCCTTCACCCATTTTGCCCACCCCCCAGCCTCCTTCCCCTCTAGTAACCACCAGTCTGTTCTCTGTACCTGTGAATTTGTCTTCATTTTGTTTGTTCGTTTGTCTTGTTTTTTTAGATTCCACAGATGAGGGAAATCATCAAAATGCAACTTGTCTCTTGATAAAGCTTTAATAAGATGGCTTTTTCCAGTTGAAAAGGCTAAATTTAAAGTGACCGTGGGTCACAGACATAAACCTTGGGGATGATTTGGTATTCATTCCTCGTCGCTGACATGCCTTCTTAACTTCCCAGGCTACTCTTTGGAGCCCATCTATGGTTTGTGGTATGACCACTCCTCCAACTTCTCCTGGAAATGTCCCACCTGATCTGTCACACCCTTACAGTAAAGTCTTTGGTACAACTGGTATGTGTGTCTTAGGTTGGATTTGGTTGGTTGGTCTGGGCCTGCCTTTTATGACAAGGGACTGTCTCTTAGATCTAACAGTGAGTTTGGGGGCCTCTTGCAGCAGTAAGCCTGTTTTTGACACTTAATGCAAACCTCTGGGGCTTTCGGAACACGTACATGAACCTAAAAAAAAAAAAACCTGATCTTCTTCCCCAGAAAGCTAACTCTAGCAGCTTTCTTCCCAGTAATAATTAGCCTGAAAAAAATTCAGCAGTTTTTCTAAGGGTTAGGCTGATTGTGTATATTCTGTCTTTGTCTCTGTGCAGGTGGAAAAGGAACTCCTCTGGGAACCCCAGCAACCTCCCCTCCTCCAGCCCTGCTCTGCCATTCAGATGAGTATGTGCACATTTCACTCCCGCAGGCCACCACTACACCTGCCAAGAAGGTATGCTCGGGCTTGTCCCTCTCCCTAAGCACAGTGCCCCCTTGCAGCCTCACTTTGTGAAGCCTATTATGCTGGATAGACTTTTGACCTGAAATATGATGGGTTTGAATCAGAACAATTGAAAATAGACTAACCAGCTGCTCTCAAAGTGTGATCTGCTGACCCCTCGGGTCCCAAAACCCTTTTAGGCGACCCACTGGGTCAAAACTGCTTTCATTGTAATCTAAGTAAGCTGTTGTTTGCCTTGTTTACTGTGTTGGCATTTGCACGCATGGTACAGAAACAGTGGTGGGTGAAATGGCGGACCCGTCAGCACAAATCACGGCAGGCAGCACGCTGTCCTAGTAGCATCACGTTCTTCTTTGATGTGTTCTTTCAGTTTAAAAGAAGAAAAGAAAAACAATACCACAACTTAAGACTGTTCTATAGAAAGCAGTAAAAATTATTATTATTTTTTTTAATTTTTATTTTTTTCCTTTTTCTCCCCAAAGCCCCCCAGTATATAGCTGTATGTTCTTCGTTGTGGGTCCTTCTAGTTGTGGCATGTGGGACGCTGCCTCAGCGTGGTTTGATGAGCAGTGCCATGTCCGCGCCCAGGATTCTAACCAACGAAACACTGGGCCTCCTGCAGCGGAGCGCACGAACTTAACCAGTCGGCCACGGGGCCAGCCCCAGTAAAAATTATTAATTTTATTAAATCTAGGCCTTTGAGAAGATATATATTTAATATTCTTTGTGATAAAATAGGAAATATGCATAAAGCACTTGTACTGCACACCCAAGCGTAGTGGTCACCTCAAGCGCTTGTGCAGTTATTTAAGTTGAGAACTGAACCAGCTGCTTGTTTCCATGGAGCATTAGTTTTGTTTGAAAGAACAACTAACTGACAAACTATGGTTATTCACACTTGAGTATTTGGCAGGCAGTTAGTTTCTTAAATGACGAACTGAGTCTGTCACTTCAAGATAAGCAACTGACAGTATTTTTTGCCAGTGATAAAATTTAACTCTCAGGTGTAATTAGAGTATTAAAAACTGGTATCTGCCACCATGAGCTTGCTAGCTTCCCTGAGACTTTTATGATAAGATTGAAAAGTCTTGAGAAGCTTGGTTTATAATTTGAGTTTTTGCTATTGTACAATGAAATGTTTCAACATTTGGAAGATCTGCATAACTTCGTGAGCCAATATTTTCTAACTGTCCAGCGTTTGATGTTACAGAATCATGTGTCGGTAAAAGGTACATTCAGAGTGCAAGGTAGACCAGTGCATTTTAACACAGCGTGAAAAGTTAATTGCCATAGTTTCAGGGGCCACGTTGTAAGTAACCTTTAAGAAATTACTCCTTGTCAGGTTTTGGTGCAATATCAAAAATGGTTATCCACAGTTAGCTGAAAAGTCTGTTAACATATGTTTACTTTTTACAACCACTTATCTGTGGGGCCCAGAATTTTCTTCATATCCTTTGCCCAGAATAACAAATTGCAACAGATTGAATGCAGAGGCAGATTGGAGAACCCGGCTTTCTTCCATTAAGCCAGATATTAAGGGAGATTGCAAAAATATAAAACAGCTCCCCTCTTCTCACCAGTTATTTTATTTTTGTTTTGGGAAATATAGTTATTTTTCATAAAAGTATATGCTATTTATGTTTACATGTAATGAGTTTGTTATTTTTAAGTGAATTAATAAATATTTTTAACATTTCTGTTTTAATTTTTAATAAGTAACTATCAATAGATATAACCATATAAACAAAAATTCTTGGGATTCTCAATAATTTTTTAGAATATAAATGCATCCTCAGACCAAACAATTTAAGAACCACTGGGCTAAACTTTAACCTTTTTTATAATGTGCTAAAATTTTAGACATTTAGGATATTTGTCTTACATTAGAGAACATGTACACAATTTTCTGCTTTGTGATATAAATGGTACCTATCTTTTCAGGAAGAGAGAACAGATTCTGCAAGACCTTGGCTACATAGGCAACATCACCTTCCGAATGACAGAGGACCAGGTAAAATCTTTGGGTAACGCTAGACCTTGCTTCTCTCTTCTTGATAGGTTCTATGTGGAAACAAGGAAATTCTGAAACACTGCAAAACACTGAAGCCCGGAGATAGTGAAACATGTAATTAATTCTGAAAGCTAACCTCATAATAACATCAAAAAAAGCTTTTAAGCTATTGCAGTGAAGTACCTGTATTTTAAGCTGGTCAAACTGTGGTTTTATCTGTTCTCTGAGATATTAAGAGGGGAGAGTTTTGTTTTCTCTGGGGTTGTTTTTTGGTGCCTTTAATTAGATTATTTATATCTTAGCTTTCTGTAGTAGCTCCAGGAGACAGCCGTTTCCAGCCTTCTCTCCTCAGCAGGAGGAATCATTATAGGCATGTTCTATTACAGTGTAAGCAGTTTTACAGTTATGGGGATTACCAGCATATTCCTTTGACTTGACTTGTCTTTGTTTCTCTTTAGAAGAGCTACCTGGCAGCAAAGGTTCTGTCACTCTAAGTGATCTTCCAGGGTTCTTAGGTGACCTGGCCTCTGAAGAAGATAGTATTGAAAAAGATAAAGAAGAAGGTAACGTGTGTGGGATTCTGGGCTTGTACGAAATTGCTATGATTTGATTAAACCCTCATTCTGCCCTAAAACCGGGATTTAGTATCCATGTTCACAGGCTTGTTTGGTTTTTCTTCTCTTGAGTAAGGAAGATGGGAGTTTTATTCTGGGTCGTATGCCAGGCAAAGGGATACTGCTTTTTATCTGTCCCTCAGGGTGGCACATGGCAGCATGCAACCCCACACTGCCCAGCCTTACGCAAATGGCCTATTTACCATGATGTCTCTTGTCTCCCTCCCTTCTCTCAGCGGCAATATCTAAAGAACTCTCTGAGATCACGACGGCCGATGCTGAGCTCCTGGTTCCTCGAGGAGGTTTTGACTCTCCCTTCTACCGGGACAGTCTCCCGGGCTGTCCGCGCAAGACCCATTCAGCCGCCTCCGGTCCTCAGGGCACCAGTGCGAACCCTGAGCCTTTAAACTCCTCCCTGGACAAGCTCGGGCCTGACACACCAAAGCAAGCCTTCACTCCCATAGACCTGCCCTGTGGAGGCTCCGAGGAAGGCCCTGTCGGGAACAGGGGGCGCCAGGCTTCTCTGGAGACCAGTATCCTCACTCCCAGCCCTTGTAAAATTCCACCTCCAAGGGGAGCAGGCTTTGGAAGTGGGCAGCCTCCCCCATACGATCATCTTTTTGAGGTGGCATTGCCAAAGACCGCCCATCATTTTGTCAGCAAGAAAACCGAGGAACTATTAAAGAAAGCAAAAGGAAATGCCGAGGAAGACTCTTGGCCCTCTACCTCCCCAGTGGAAGTGCTGGACAGGCTGATCCAGCAGGGAGCAGATGCTCACAGCAAGGAGCTGAACAAGTAAGGCGCTTTCGCTGTTTCCTTTTTCTCTAAACATTCAACGTTGTTACAAAATACAGAAAGCAGAAGGATGGAAACAGGAGTCATTCTTTGTGCTCTCGTCAGAGGCAGCTGGTTCTCCTCTGTTTGGCCAGACGTCCATCCAGGCTGTTGCCTTTTCATATACATGAATGTATATATCCTCCATATGTGCATGTTAAACTGGGACAATTCTTAGATAACATTTTCTTTAAAAATGAGCTTTTAGGGGCTGGCCCGGTGGCACAGCGATTAAGTTCGCACGTTCCGCTTCGGCGGCCCGGGGTTCGCTGGTTCGGATCCCGGGTGGGGCCATGGTACCGCTTGGCATGCCATGCTGTGGCAGGCGTCCCACATATAAAGTAGAGGAAGATGGCACAGATGTTAGCTCAGGGCCAGTCTTCTTCAGCAAAAAGAGGAAGATTGGCAGCAGATGTTAGCTCAGGGCTAATCTTCCTCAAAAAAAAAAAAAATCCTTTATACATAGGCCCGTTTGTACTTTGAGGCAACTCAAATGCATTTGCAGTTGCTCTCTGAAAATTTGAGGATTAGGTTATGGTATTCTAATAATATAGGAATTTTTGTCACAGTGTCTCCTTCTCTAGCTACAGATTTTTCTTTTTCTATTTTGGTAACATAGTTCATTAAATGGAAGATAAAATCATCAGCATTTCAATGCAAGTTCAGGGTGGCTTGCCCCAGCCCCGGCCCCGCACACGAGCTTTCTTAGACAGGGACCTCTGTGAGACGCTGTTCCAGCACTGCTTTGGTTCCCTTTCTCAAAGGTTACCCCGGGAGGGGATTCGGGAAGCGCTAGTCCAAAGTTTGAATCCTCGGCCGTTTCTAAACAGGTTCTTGGGAATGTTAGTTTTAATTTTTCTTCTATATAATAACCTAAGGTGGAATTTGACAGAGATTGTACTATTGAAGATTCCTCTTTTTGAATGAGGTTTGGTATAATAGGCTCAGGTAAATTACCTACTTTTTTCTTAAACTTGGCTGCTCCCTGTGTATTTCAACAGCGATGGTGGACAACAACTCTTGGTGTGTTCGATCACTCAGCGGCCTTGGCGAGCTGGCTGAGAAACATAGGCCGCAGTGTGAGGTCCCAGTTAGGGCCTGTTGCTGGAGGCTTGGTCATGCTTAATGGGGGCATATCCCTTCCAGTCGCTGTATGGCTCCTCCTCTAACTCCATGGGGACTTTGAGTTTGGAACTGTCCTATGCCATTGCCCCTTTTGACCACAAGGAAGTGACCTAACCTTGCTCCAATTAAAAGTCCAGATAAGTGTTTTCTAGGTAAGATTGGTAACATTGTTACTCAAAACCTTTCTTCCTAGGTTGTCTTTACCCAGCAAGTCTGTCGACTGGACCCACTTTGGAGGTAAAGTTGTTACTTTAGCTCCACATCAGGCCCATTTGGATCCTGCTTGGTTGTTTCCTTTTCTGTCCTTGAAGGAGGTGTGCCCCATAGGAGACATCTCCCCTTTGCTGCTGCTCCAGCCAGGTCATCTGCTTGGCTAAATCGTATATCAAGTGTTGCAAGTCACCATTTCCTATCTTTGAAAAGTGACGAATATCACGAGCTTGAGAGTAGAAGTGCAGGAGGTGCAGACCTCACACCAGGCTGCCCTAGAGCGGACCCCAGTGGAGGCGGTGGTGCTGGAGGGGTCCTAGAGGAGAGCGGCCCGGGAGGAAGAAAAGGAGTCTTCTGTAAATGGATAAATGTGTGCATATACATCTAGATACATGAACATCTCTCTATGCATTCGCTCTAGGTGTGTGGGCAAAAGCAGATATTCCCACATTATACCCCTGTGTGGTCCTTAAAAAGGGAGATAGGTAGTAAATACTTTTCCTCCCTCTCCTAAGGAATGACTCTGTTGGGAACCAAGTGGTCATTTGCAAAGTGAGTGGTGGTTTGTTTCTTAAAGAATTGTGTTTCTTAAGCTAACAGAACCGTGGGCAGGGGCTTCATTGAACGATATGTAAAAGGCATCTCTGCCACCCTCCCTCTGCTTTAAAATCAGGCTCTCCTCCCTCAGATGAGATCCGCACTCTCCGTAACCAGTTGCTTTTACTGCACAACCAGTTACTCTATGAACGTTTTAAGAGGCAGCAGCATGCTGTCCGGAACAGGCGGCTCCTCCGCAAGGTGATCAAGGCAGCGGCTCTGGAGGAGCACAATGCTGCTATGGTGAGCGTGCTGGGGACTGGGGGGAGGTGGAGTTCATGGCGTGTTTTGTTGTGGGTCCGCATGATGGTTTGTAAAGAGCAGCAGTTGAGCTGCGGTCTAGTTCTGCTGTCTGGTCTGCCTTGAGGCAGGTCTTTAGTCTCTGAGGTGAAGACGTGAGCAGCTAGATCTCTGAATTCCCTTGCAACTCTTGGAAACCGTGGGGATGAGTGATTCTTTGTGCTTGTTTCTTGGTAGTTGACTGTGATGATAACAGAGTCAGAAGATTATTTTGTGTCTCCAATTGTGAAACCAGCTCTGCTGAAACTCTTTTATGGCAGAAAACTTGTGGCAGAGTTGTGAAGCCAGGCAGACCTGGAGATTGAGCCTTGGCTCTACCACTTATTGCCTTAGGAAAGTAATTCAGCCTCTCGAAGCCTCTGTTTCCCGTTGTATAAAAGGGGAACAATAATAGCGGCGCCTGCTTTTTCACTGCGGTGTTAGAAGTCAAGTCCGTGAGCACTTGCCCGGTGCCTGGCGCAGGGTGAGTGTTCAGTGGCCCTTCATCACTCCTGCGCCCCTCGTCGGTTCCATGTCTTAGAGGTCTTATTCCAGTGCTGCTGGTTGGGACTTGCGAAGGTATTAGGAACAAGGTGATCCCTGAGAAAAGTTCTTTAAGCAACTTAGGATCCTTTGCCAGTGTGAAATTTGGTAACCCTTGACTTAAAGCTGAATTAGACAGTAGTGAGCCGTCAGATTCTGGGCCTGTGGTTGCAGTTTCAGGGCAGCATATTACTGTTTAGAGGAAACATTTGCAGCATGGATTAAACTTGAGCGTCACTGCACACGTTGGAAGGCAGCTAAAATGATGGCATCTTTGGTCTCTGCTAGAAAGACCAGTTGAAGTTACAAGAGAAAGACATCCAGATATGGAAGGTTAGTCTGCAGAAAGAACAAGCCAGATACAGTCAGCTTCAGGAGCAGCGAGACACAGTGGTGACCCAGCTCCACAGCCAGATCAGACAGCTGCAGCATGACCGAGAAGAATTCTACAACCAGAGCCAGGAATTACAGGTACCAACTGCAGCCCCTGGCAGGGTCAGCCAAGAGAGGGCGTGAATGCGCCTTATTCGTCTTAGCTGGGATGAACTGCTTCTCTGAGATCTGGCAGGTAGCTTTCACATCAGTATACTTTATTTAGGCCTGAGGTCTCTTAATTTGTGGCTCCCTTAGCACGTCAGTCATTTTTTCCCTGGCACTCTGCAGCCAGAAGAGACAACTAATAGTTCTGCTTATTAAGTACATCTAAATAACTTAGTGACAATTAGTAGCTGTTTGAAAATAGTACATATAAATGTTTTAAATTTCATTTTTAAATGACCACAATTACTTCCCAATGCTTTGTGTGCGCCTGTTGGGTACTGCATAGTCTCAGACCTTGGAATCAGATCGGACACTGATACCCTCATTTCCTGTTTCACATTGGTTTTTGCTTGGTGATGTTTATCGCAGTAACCACATAAAGCCCAGCTTTGCAAAGATATGACACCATCCACAGGCATGTAGCCCATCCAATACTGAAACTGAACTACCTCCAGTTAGTAGTTCACATGATGACCTACAGATGTCACTGTTTCTCTCAAAAATTTCAAATATCCCCATGGCACCGCTGTGAATTTGCTGTGTAGCCCCAGGGCTCTTTGGCACACAGTTTGGGAACTGTGGATCTAAGGTCTTTTTTTCTTTTGTTAAACAAATCAGGATCTCAGAAATCAACCGTAACTTACTTTTTAAAACTAAGAAGTTAAATACTGATGGCCCAAGAATATTAGAGCAACTGAGGAACTAGGCTTTCCCAATTCTCTGGGCCGACAGCCAGGTGGTGTGTGCCCTGGCCTGGCAGTGCTCTGTAATTTCATGGCACATCTCTTTGGGTAGACAAAGCTGGAGGACTGCAGGAACATGATTGCGGAGCTGCGCCTGGAATTGAAGAAGGCCAACAGCAAGGTGTGTCACACCGAGCTGCTGCTCAGTCAGGTTTCTCAGAAGGTAAGAAATGGGGCGAGCTGGGCTTGTGCTCACACCACTTGCTGACCTTCTTCCTTCAGAGAGGACAAATGTATTACTTGAGTATCTATGTCAGGGGTTCCCGAAAGAGAATGATGCTGCCCCCCCCGGGACATTTTTGGTGCCACTGACATTGAGTGGGCGGGGCTGGGGTGCCGCTAAGCATCCTGCAGTACACAGGACGGTCTCCTCAACAGAGAACTATCCGGCCTGAGCCCTGGT
Source organism: Equus asinus (assembly GCF_041296235.1). Lineage (NCBI taxonomy): Eukaryota > Metazoa > Chordata > Mammalia > Perissodactyla > Equidae > Equus > Equus asinus. Next base: position 13,892,654 of record NC_091799.1, read on the forward strand.
CTGTGTATATCCCAGGAACTCTTTCTTAGTACCTTATTTACGGAAATGTGAACAGTTTGTTCAGGTTTTTGAGTGATGATCCCTCCCTCTTTGGGGTCACTGCACTCTCTATAAATCACTTATTCAAGAATGGGTGAGGGGCTGGCCCCGTGGCCTAGTGGTTGGGTTCGCATGCTCCACTGCAGGCGGCCCAGTGTTTCGTTGGTTTGAATCCTGGGCGCGGACATGGCACTGCTCATCAGACCACGCTGAGGCAGCGTCCCACGTGCCACAACTAGAAGGACCCACAACTAAGAACATACAACTGTGTACCGGGGGGCTTTGGGGAGAAAAAGGAAAAAATAAAAAATAAAAATAAAAAGAATGGGTGAGTTTTCCCTGGGGCATTATCCTCCTGGACCTGAGGCCCTGCTGTAGGGATATACGCACATACGTCTTCTCTAGGCACCCTGTGGGTGACCACTTTTGATGTGGCGCATATGTACTTCTTCCCCTTTGCTTAGCGAAATTTTGAAGTGCACTTCTGTCCATTTTCCTTGTCCTTGGATGCCTTCATCTCCACCAGCCATTGTGTTAGGGAATTTGAAACCATGGGAGTTATTTATTCTGCCCCAGCACTGAAATGGCGTGCTCCTGGCTGGTTCCCTGTTTAATGTCCATTTGCTAGTTTTGTGTTGTTGGATCTTTCACTTTGCTTGCATGTATTTTGGTTAGCTCTCAAACAGTGAGTCAGTCCAACAGCAGATGGAGTTCTTGAACAGGCAGCTGTTGGTTCTTGGAGAGGTCAACGAGCTGTATTTGGAACAACTGCAGAACAAGCATTCAGACACCACGAAGGTATGCTGGGGCCTGGGGAGCCAGCCCTGGGTGGGAAGCCTGAGGACCCAGGCAGGGTGTCTGTGGCATGTCACACACAGTGGCTTTATGAAGTGTTCCCTGAGAACTGGCGCAGCAGCCTTGGCGTCCGTTCCATCTCTCCCTGGTCTCCCTTTCCACAAGCCCTTTTCAGCCATCACATGCGCGTTTCCTCTAGTTGGGTTGCTTTGAAATTAAATCAGGTATAAATGAAAACACCTAATGGTAATGGTGCAGAGTAGGTGTTATAAGTGTTTCTCTTCTCTTATCCATTCCCCCTTTAAAGAGAGACAGACAGACAGAAAAAGGATGGGGAGCCAATTCTGTTTAACTTACTCTCAGGACTGTGGGAATATACTGGTATACATACTTTTCCTTCCTTTTAATGTTGACTCTAATTTCAGCAGATGATGGTTTAGTCCTTGCAACAAGGCCAACATTGGGATGATCTTACGTTAATTAGTGCCTCACTAATGGTGTTGAGGCAGAAGTTTTATGTCACTTTATAAATAGCCTCAGGTAATGTTAGTGAATGAGCTGGGAATGGAATTTTAATAGTAAATGCTCAGATGCTTCCTGTCACTAACTTCTCCATCACATATGGGCTTTCTTTTTAGGATTTCTTGGGCTTATGCTTTGTAAAGCATCTTTTTTGGCCAAATGTAGAGAGTAGTCTTAGAACCAGAGAGATTTAAATTTTCATAATAGAGTTACTCCTTATTTCTCAGCTCTTCTCAGCTCTCAGATTCAGAGTCCCTGTAGAAGGATGTTAAATGTGGAACTTTCTCTAGAAACCAGCTACCACTTATTTTGGAGTGTGGCTCTGGAAAAAGAAAGAGGGGAAAACAGACCTAAGGGACAAGAGAACCTCTGAAAAAGCTTACTTAAATGCATTCCTTACAAAGGATAGATAGATTGGCTTATGTGGTGCTGTCTTTTGGTTGGAACACTTGTACTCTTGGGGCCTCGAGCAAGCCCTTGACCTCTTTGGGCCCTGTTTCACTGTTCATAAAATGGGTGTGATGATACTGACTTGTAACAGGATAGCTTCAGTTGTAAGCAGCAACAAAAAAAGAAACTAGACTGGCTTAACAATACAGAGTTTCATTATTTCACTTGAGAAGATGTCCTGAGGCTGGTGAGTTCCAGGTTGGTCAAGTCAGCAGTTTAGAGACAACATCAAGGAGCCCGGTTCTTTCCACTCTTCTGTGCTGCCTGACCTATTGTGTCAACCTTGTCCTTGGGCTAGCTGTGCTCATGGTTGCAAGGTGAGTGCCACAATTACAGCTATCACAGGTAGATGCCATGATGTCCTGTGGAAGAGGAGAGCACCGCTTCCTTCCAATCTCTCTGAGGAAGGAAACCTTTCCCAGGAACCCTCCGCCAGGCTTTCTGCCCTTGTGATTGGCCAGGATTGTGTCGTGTGCCCATCCGTAGCCCAGTCATTGCCTTGAACCTGTCAGGATCTGCCCCTGAACCTGGAGCTAGTTCAGTCCTCTTGTTCAGTCAAGTGGAGGGAGGAGGGCTGGGTATCTGAGACTCAGGTGGGGGATGGCTGGTAGGTGTTGGGTGTAGCACCTCATGCGATGGTTGTGAGGGTTAGTGAAGTGGCATGGGCGTTCCTAGTTCAATGCTTTGTTTGATTCTCCATAAATAACTACTGCCACGTATGACAAAGGTCTGATTTGTTCACCTAACCTGTGTTAAAGTTTGGAGCTATTAGGGACAGCTGTGATGACTGCATTATCTGGTGCCCAGTTCTGAGCTTAAATTACAGCATTCTACGCTGAGGAAGTGTTGGGTTCACTACTCATCTCCGAGGCAGGGGTGCCTTCGTGGAAGCCCATCTCCTTGCTCCTTATGGTTTATTATCTTTTTTAAAACAACAAATGTGTGGTAAACTTTATGTGATGTATATTTACTTATGTGTGTTTTACCACAGTAAAAACACAGCACACATGTAACACGTGTTTGTTAGAACAGTATCCCTTTCACCTCTTTCCTGAGCACTGGTGTATACTTGCTCTGGGTTTTGAGCTGTTTTGATTTGTCAGCAGGCAGGCTGTTGTCAGGGTACCTGATCTGCAAGTGCTTTACCTGAGCAAACCTGCTCTCTTCGTGTTGCATTCTCTAGCTGTGCCTTAGCCAGTGTTAGGAGAGAGAGAAGAATGTGAAAGAAAACAAATGACCCACAATAGTACTGCATTGAAATTAAAACTGAATTTTGGCATAGTTTCATTTGCTGTTTTGTGAATATATATGTTTACATAGTTGATCATATTATTTACATGATTTTATAGTCTGCTTTTTACTGATACATATAATTTTTTAAAACTTATAAGATGTACTTTCATTTACTTAACTATTTCCTTGACAGCAGACCTAACAGTGTTTCCAGTTTTTTTGTTCTAAATATGCTGTGATGATTATTTTTGTGCCAAAATGTGTATTCTGTTTCAGATGATTTCCTTAGGGATAGATTTCAGGGAAGGGTTACTAGGTTAATACTTACTGCTAGCTTCCTTTCCAGAAAGTTGTACTAGTTTATATTTCCACTAGCAGTGTACTAAAGTACCTTCTCATTGCTTATTACCTTGACTTTTCAAAATCTATATGGCATGTTCATTTTCTAAAAGTACTAACTCCAATCCATTTTTTAGGAAGTGGAAATGATGAAAGCTGCATATCGGAAAGAACTAGAAAAAAACAGAAGCCACGTTCTCCAGCAGAATCAGAGGCTCGATACCTCCCAGAAACGGATTTTGGAACTGGAATCTCATTTGGCCAAGAAAGACCACCTTCTTTTGGAACAGAAGAAATATTTAGAGGATGTCAAACTCCAGGCAAGGTAATTTTATTGGCAAAAGTTTTTGCACTGATGTATTCTTTGTTAAGTGGAACGTCCCATATTCTGGGGTGGTCTGTATCTTTCAGAGGACAGCTGCAGGCCGCAGAGAGCAGGTATGAAGCTCAGAAAAGGATTACCCAAGCGTTTGAATTGGAGATCTTAGATTTATATGGCAGGTTGGAGAAAGATGGCCTCCTGAAAAAACTTGAAGAAGAAAAAACAGAAGCAGCTGAAGCAGCAGAAGAAAGGTAGGAACAGAGAATTGGCATCACGGGCCTTGTCATTAAGCTCCCGCTAACAGAACAATGACAGCATCGTGTGGTGTTCAGAGCAGTTCCGGCCTGATTAGACAGGGCTGCAGCACTAAGCTCCCCCTGTTCCAGAGCAACACCTGACTGCCCTTTCTCAGAATGCCCAGTGATCTTCCTGTGTTCCTTTTCCTGGGCCCCAGTTGATATGGTCACAGGAAGTTTTCATGTTTAAGATTGCATCTGGGGCCTGCTCCATGACTGAGAGGTTAAGTTTGCGTGCTCCACTTGGTGGGTGGTCCTGGGTTTCACTGGTTCCAAGCCTGGGTGCAGACCATGGCCCCGCTCATCAGGCCATGCTGAGGCGGCATCCCACATAGCACAACCAAAGGCACTCACAACTAGAATACACAACTGTGTACTGGGGGGCTTCAGGGAGAAAAAGAAGAAAAGAAAGAAAAAGATCGGCAACACTTGTTAGCTCAGGTGCCAATCTTAAAAAAAAAAAAAAAAGATTGCATCTAACATCCCTAGTTTGGACATATGTTTCTCTTGATGCGATCTCATGCCTTTGTCCTCTGTTAAAAAACACAGAGGGCCTAGCAGAGTTCAGTGGCAGAGTGAGCAAGTGTCCCTGTAATTCCACACCTCCCAAACCACGGACGCTACTGTCTCCAACTCCTTTTTCCCTGCCTGGGTTTCTTACAGGCCCGACTGTTGTAATGATGGCTGCTCGGATTCTGTAATAGGGCACAATGAAGAGGCATCTGGCCACAATGGTGAGACCAAGCCCCCCAGACCTGGCAGCACCCGGGGCAGTAGTGGAAGTAGAGGCGGCGGAGGCAGCAGCAGCAGCAGTGAGCTTTCTACCCCGGAGAAACCCCCAAACCAGAGGGCAGGGCCGTTCAGTAGTCGGTGGGAAACTGCCGTGGGCGAGCCCTCTACCAGCATCCCTACGACTGTTGGCTCACTTCCCAGTTCGAAAAGCTTCCTGGGCATGAAGGCTCGAGAGCTATTTCGTAATAAGAGTGAGAGCCAGTGTGATGAGGACAGCATGACCATCACTAGCCTTTCTGAGACCCTAAAGACAGAACTGGGCAAAGACTCAGGTATGGAAGCCAAGACTCCCCTGAACCTAGATGGCCCGTATCCATCTCCCCCAAACCCGGACAGTGTGGGACAGCTCCATATCATGGACTACAATGAGACTCATCATGAACACAGCTAAGGATGATGGTCAATCAGTGTTAACTTGCATATTGTTGGCATAGAACAGGAGGTGTGAATGCACGTTTCAAAGCTATCCTATTTCCAGGGTCTGAGTGGCTAGCTCACGCAGTGGAAATGGGGTGGAGGTCTTTTTGACAGTTGACTGAATGCAGAATGGTTTTTGGATCTGGCATTGAAATGCCTCTTAACCTTCCCCTCAGCCCACCCAAAACCTCTCTCTCATTTACCTAGCAGTGTGTACTAATCCGAGGGCCAGTTTGTGTTCCTCAGTAGCTTTATTTTCTTCCTTTTCTCCCAAAATGGTTGCGTCCTTCAAACCTGTGCAATATGAGGCCAAATTGAATCTTTGAGTCTAACACACCACTCTCCTTTCCTGAAACTGAGGTAACTGGGTTGGCTCTCCATTAGCCCAGGTACTTGGTGGCGTTGCAGGTAAGTCTGATTTTGTCCCTTTTTAGGAGGATGTAGCATGCAAAGCTGATCATCTTCACGTGAAAGTTTTTTACATGAGACATTTTCACTGCTTTTGGTTCTGAAGTTCAGTGTCTAAAGCAGCAGATCTAGAAAAACAATGGTTTATTCACCCTTACATTCTTTTGGTGGTTCTGATAAGCTTGCTAGAAAGATCTGTGTGAACAAACGTGTGTTGTTTGAAGAGTCTGGAGCTGGCATTGTGGAGACCATAATCCTCTTTGGGAATGCTTTGTCCCCCTTCCCCACTACCTCTTATTTATTTGGGGTTTGCTCGAAAGCTGGTACTGTTCTGACTGCAGGCTGCTGTGTGGGTGGTGGGCCCTCTTGGCAGGAGGGAAGGACGGTGACTGGAGCAGTTACTTGAGAAGTACTTGTGGATGAGGAGCTGCCCTTCCTGGCTCGGCTGTGCCAGCTGAGCCTTGTGGTTAAGCTCCTCCATCTGTCTGCCTCCCTTTGTGTTCCCATGCGCCTCTGTGTATGTCAGCTTCTTTGTGACACTGCAGCAGAAAGGCTCTGAAGGCCCAAAGACTCTCCTCAAAGTTGACATGACCAGTGTTTCTCAGGCTGTTAGAGTTGTCTCACTGTAGTAGGTTCTAGGCCACCAAAAAGGTAACAGCTTTTTCACACCAATTCTAACTTTCAGGGGCTGACTCTCCAGGGAGCTCAAAGCTCTACCCTCCCAAATGTTAGGAATGGTAGAGCATTTTAAAGCAGAGTCTTGGAGAGTGTTGGCAAAGGCTGGCTGCCATGGACCCACTGGGCTGCCCACATGCACTCATGAGAGGTGACACAAGTCTGGACACTGGCAGTGGCAGAGAATCTGAACTCAGCAAATGCTCCTGAAATAAATGCTAGAAGCCTAAGAATTATTGCCTAGTGTTCCAGCTGAGGCGAGGAGAGACTGGTAGGAAAGAGCTGATGAACTTGGTTTTTCTCTTTCTATTCTTTTAGTTAAAAGTATAGAAGGGTTCAGCCATGAAGAGGGAAAGACAAACTGTGATGGTACGAAATCTTACTGCATATGGAAGCTTCCAGCACGTGAGGGTAAAAGTCTCTTTTTTTAACTATGGCAATAAATATTCTAGTATTCCTAACAAAGGGATACTAGATAATGAGAGACTCCCTGTCACCAAGGCTGTACTGACAGAAGACCTCCTCGGGACAGGATTTTCGGGTGTGACTGACTGATTCCCAGCCTGAGGGAGGCTGTGGACCCGACTGCTCTCAGCCCAGCACAGCACCAGCAATTGCTGCTGGATGCCCAGTGTGGGGTATTAACAACACCACATGTTTAATTCAGCTTTGTCCAAAGGAAAGCTTAAAATCGAACACATTTTAGTTTCCTAGTTCAGTTTTAGAAAAGGAAAACATGAACAAATTCAGAAAGGGAAAAAAGTGTTTCAGGCTAACTATTGAAATCAGTTCTAAATGCTTTCCCCCTCCACAAGCCCAAGAGATCTGTGCCACAGAGCAAAGATACCAGGCGCTTAAGTCAAAGCCTTTTCCCTGACCAGCTGGCAAAGGCAAGGAGGCCAATGCAAAGAAAGAAAAAAACAGGCAGATTGCAAAAATACAGGGAAGGAGAAGGCAGTGTGGTGAAGTGGACTGAGGCCTGGGCTGGAGGTTCCATGGGCAGGTAAAACCACCATCGCTCTGGCCTGGGTGTCTGTTTGCTGACCCGGAAGAGCTGCACTCAGCTTCCTTTGGGTTCTAGGAGGCCATGGGTTTTATTCAGCCAAGACTTGGGGGTTAGGGCCTGGAGTCTTGTGGATGTTACCAACCTAAAAATTTAGGCTTTATGTTGCAAAGGACTCGAGTTAGTAGTAAGGTTTGGTCTGGTTTTGAAAATGATAAACCTGCCAAGAGTGGACAGGACTTGATTATCCTGTAGCAAGTATTTTTAAGGATGGAAAGGTGATAGTAGAGGAGCTCCTGAGAGAGAACTCAGGTCTGGGAATCGGCAGGACAAAGGCATTAGAGCAGTTAGCTTTACAGGCAGGTCCTGTCTTGAGACTGATTAAGCAGCATGGTATTCCTAAATGTCAGGATTGGATAGCCTCTGTCCAAAGTCACTCTGAGCAAGCTTCCCTGCCTCAGAGCCGTTTGACCAATGTCTGTAACTTACCCTGATCCCCACCTGACACTAACCAGGGTTAGCACAGACCCTGAGAAGATTGGAGTCTGCTTCTTGGGCAGCATGAAGTTTGTTTAAAAAGGAGCACTACAATTTATTTGGGGGGTGGGGGGAGGGGTGCAGCAGAAGGAGGAGGGGTAGAAGAAGATGGCAGCCTGGTCTCCAGAGAGAAAATGAGTTCCCGAATCTACTACAGGTAAATCAGCAAGTGGACCTCCAGCACACAGAATGTTGGTGAATTTTTAAAAAGCTTGAGACAAGGCTCTGCCATAAAGTCCACATAGATTATTACTGTGGGATTGGAAGAAGTATCTGGTTCTGAATACAAAAACTGACTGAAATCCAAAGGTAGGAAAGAAAGGTCATTTCTTGGGTCAAGAAGTTTTAAAAGGTCTCCTTGGAGATGAGTGCTAAGACTAGCCTTGTAAGGTGGCTGAGGAGACATGACCTCCCTAGGTTTGTCAGCAGAGATTTTCAGGAGAGAAAACTGCCTAGCCTTTGGGAATAAGCTGCTGAAGGTTCTTATTAGGCTCTTTAAGTGGAGAGAGAAATGATAAATAAGCTACTTTGTGAGCCAGAATGTGTGTACTGTGTTTAGGGGGAAATAGTCTGAATTTTTCTTAAAAAGTAAACTGTTACAATCCAGGAAAAGGTCCTGGAAGCCACTGACAGTTGGAAAAATTAGCCCATCATGCCACCGTGGCCAAAGAGGCCAGCACCTCACTGGGCAAAATCAGGGCAACAGGAAACAACTCCAGACTCTGGGCTGTTCTCGTTTGCAGCACATGTAGTTTCCGGTGTTTCTGTTGAGAAAGGTAAAACTCTAGCAGTTGTGTAGAAGAGGATGAATGAAATGATCGTGGCAATGAGTGGATTTGTATGAGCTGGACCACGGAGGTTCAGACTCACAGTTAAGAATAAAAAAATTGGGTGTTTCTGTGTAGAGAACATAACAGATGTGCTGTGACTAGCCAATGTGAATTTTCACCAAATACTAGAACATACCACTTGAAGCCAGAAAGAGATGACTGAAGAACAAATGGAAGAAAGTACTCTGTGAAGATACACAGTTTTTCTAACTGAAGGCACTAAGAGGTGGTAGAAAGTATGAACAGGTTTAAGGAGGGTTTGAGCAGAGTGAAGGCTCAGTCCAGGACTGCAGTCGAGGTGGAGTGCCACCCACCTTTTGCAGATACTCTGAGAGGCCAGCCCTCTGCAGAGTGGTCCCGGGAGAAGCCTGATCCCACCCCGGAGTGTACATCTCACATGGGGAAGAAAGCTGTCCTTTGTGAAATGATCCAAGTCAGCACCCCTTACTCTGCCGCATTTTCACTCTTGGAGGTACATGCTCTACGACTGACTGGCAATGAGTATGGGAAAACGTATCCAGTCTGAAGATGTCTGTGTATCTGTTTACATCCAGAGTTCTGTGACATGTGCCCCTGCCCTCCCCTCCCCTGGACCGCTGCCAAGGAATTGATTGCACTTGATTAAGCTTTTCTCTGTAGGTGAAAGAACAAGTTTAGGTCGGGGCCTGGCCCCTCGGCTGCTGCTGTGACCCTTGTCCCCATGTGGCTCATTTCCTGGCCCATGACTCTGGTGTGCCCAGGGAGAGCGGTGTTGCCACCTTTTCCACACTGTCCTGCAGTCTGTGTATGTTCGCCTGAGAGAAGAGTGGCTGTAACTACAAGTGAAACCTGCCTGGGATAGTCGAGCACCTGCACCCACGACTGCTTTTGGCCTTGAAATGAGTTAATGAAGACAGAGGAACTTTCTCCCCTCTTCCCTTCCCAATGCCACAAAGTTGTGCATCCTCTGGGATAAGTAGGCTAGTTGAAACATGGGACTAGATCTTTTAGAGAAGACCCCTGCGAGTTTTGAGACCCCCCCCCCCCGAACAACCCCTCCTCCCTTCCCCCACCTTGATGCAGTGTTTGGACAGGAGGGTACGGTGCTGCTTCATGCAGCAGATACTTTGGCTTATCAAAGAGGCAGCCAGGCATTTTGCACTAGGAGGAATCAGTGATCACTTTTCAGAAGACTTCTATGGACCACAATTATATTGCGGAGGAACAGATTTTGCTAAGACATAATCTAGTTTTATAACTCAATCATGGATCAACCATATGTGGCTAACTTGCAGTTTAAAAGGGTCCCATCAGTGAAAAACAGATTTTTTTTTAACTGACTGCTTTTAGTTAAATTTAAGAAAGTCATCTCTTGTCAAAAGGTTTCAACCTTCCCGCCTCAACTTAAAAGCATGTCAAACAATCCACATCAGATGCCATAAACATGAACTGCGAGAGAAAATGGTACAATCTTAGTGAATGGGAATTGGAATCAAAAGGGTTTGCTGTCCTTCTTAGAATGTTCTAAAATGTCAAGGCAGTTGCTTGTGTTTAACTGTGAACAAATAAAAATTTATTGTTTTGCACTACTCTGCTGTGTTGACATGAAGTGACTCGTGTCGGCCCTGAGGGCCTCACAGGCAGAGTAGGGACCAGTCCAAAGACGCAGGAGCCTCAGGGTCTGCATTCGTTGGGTACCTCAGGTGCCTGGAGGAGGGTGTGACAAGTGGAATCTGGCTGTAGTCTCTGACTCTTTTCGTTCTGGCAGATCACTTGGCAAACACACACAAATCCTACCTTTATCTGCCTCAAATTCATGCCCTTCCCCCGAAGAGTGGCATGGTGGTGGGGGAGGTGCTGGCTTGAGTCATCCCTACCAGAAAACTCAAAACCAGGAGGCCCACGGGGTCTGCACTGCCGTCCAGCCCTCCTTTTAGTGTGTGCTTGCATTCCTAAGGGTCGGCCGGCGCCTTGGGTTTAATACAGCCCTTTTGGTAGAGCCTAAGTGATACTGACATGGTCGACAGCTTACTGGGCTTGAGCCTTGCCAGTTGTGTTCTGTGCATGTGCCAATGAAAACATGCGGCTAGCATCCACCGCCTTCCACGTGCCCTCAGCTGTTTGGAAGAAGGCAGGAAACAACCTTTAAACGATGCTTAGGTCTGCCTGGCCTTACCACCTCTTGCTTGGGACATGCTGGGGAAAGACCAGGGATGAAGAGCTCCATTTGCAATGTGGTTTTCAATTGCTTGCCCCTGCCCAGCTGCCCCTGGAAGTCAGTATACTCTGCCCATTTTAATAGTGGAAGCAGATCCTTTGAGACAAAGACTCAGAGGTGGCAGCTTTTAATTTTGTCTGGAGAATTCAGATGCTCTTGTCTGATAGGTCTCTATACAAGGAGTTACTTTGCTGGCCTTCTGAGGATCTTTGGCACAAAGCTCTTCAGAGCACCTTCTTTCTGGAACTGGGTATACGCCTGTCTATAGTGGTTGCTCTCTGCTAGTTGTTTTGTTTGGGATGCTACTGCCCACTGGCTTCTGTTGTCTTAGGATCAGTCTAGTCTAAGGGGTAAATCCCAGGAAGCCAAGCCAGGCGGAGAGGTGGTAGAACACTTTATTCTTGACTGTCGCCCCCGAGGAAGCAAGAATACAGAAGCTAAGTCGTCCCCTGTGAAGGGAAAAACCAACAGTCAGACAGTACTTCTGGCCAGCTCAGAAGCCAGCGACACATTTTACACAGTCTGGGCCTTAATTATGTTGTGAAAGTCAGGTGATTGTCCTTGTACAGGAGCCACACAGTCAGAATTCTTCCAGCTTCTCTCACAGTCTTCCTCTCCCACGTAAAGGAGAGGAAAGGCATGTTTGTTCCCCTTTGGGCTTTGGTCCAGAGACCTAATCACACTGAGGAAGTTCAGCGTGCTGACCCTCACCATCCTGGGAGGTGGGAGCAGAGAGCAGTGCCTTGCCTATAGTTGCCACTGTGGCGGGAAAGGAGCTGGGCAGTCTCCTCCAGCTTGATGGCTCCACCTGGAAAGCTGGACTTGCAGCGTGGGCGGGCCTGGCAGGGTGGTGGGTGGGAGCCCAGAGAGGACCTGGGTGGGCAGTCAGTGCCCCTAGCGCTTTACCAGCCTCCCCAGGACACCCTCCACCAACAACACTGTAAGCAGGGGTCCTCTTCATCAGCACAGAGCCTGACGCTCAGAGGTGAGGAAGTTAGGAGTTAAAGCAAGAGTGGGAGAAAGGTTCTCACTAATATATTGGGCCATCCCCTTTGAGCTTAATAAATCGCAGGGACTGTGGGTGCCGATGAAAATAGATCAACCAGTGGAAACCAAGTTTAGCAACAAAGCACCCTGGGGGCGGGCAGGTTTGGGATGGGGATGGAGCAGGTCACCAGCTGAGTTACAGTTTCCCACCAGGTGGTCTCCAAGGAGGTTTAGCACATCCTTTGTCTTTCCCCTTAGGTTTGAAGCTGTCTTTTGTAAGTTGCCTATACTCATGTTTTCTTAACCAAGGCTTGGTGCCTGTGGCCTGGGAAGGATGAGTGCCTGCCCCCGTGGCTTCCTGGCGTTCCGGGGGCTCACTCACAGGCTGCAGCACTTTGCGGGGTAGCTTCTCCGAGTGCGCGATCCATTCTTTCATTAAGTCTAGGACGATGGGGATGAGGCTGACCACGCCTCCATAGTGGTTCCTGGCCTCGTCACAGCTGAGGTGGTTCACCACGTCGTGAGGATACCTGCAGGGCAGCAGGAGGGCCGGTAAACCCCGCTCAGGAACTCTGCCAGGATCCCAGCACTGACTGCACATCAGAATCCCCTCAGGAGGCTTGAGGACTGTGCCCACACCATGCCCGGCTCTGTTTCGGACATTGTGGGTCAGCAGGTTTAGGGGACAACAGCCCCAGGTAATCCTGCAAGGCAGGAGCTATGAAGCACTCGCCTGCATTTTGTAGAAACCTGGATTCGGGGCTGTGGAAACCTGCTGTGATAGCTCCAAAACACTCTGCTTAGTCCCTCTGGCTCTTCTTACCCTAATATCTAAACAGCCTCCACAGGGCTTGGAATGGGGGAACCACACTGGTGGTGCTGACGCCATGGGAACGGGTTCCAGACCTGCTGCTGCTTTGTGGGCTTCTGGGAACAGCTGCTTTCTGACCAGCTTCCCTCTGCTGGGTGCTAGCTCCAGTGAGAGAGTTTGTGTCCTACTGTATCTGGGGCCTCAGGATCTTCCGTTTTCATTAAAACCATTTTTTGGGGGGAAAAAAACCAAAACATTTGTTGGGTCAGAGTCATTCCAATAAATCGGTGGGCCTAGGATCTCACCTAGGGAAGTCTGGATAGTAGGCACATGCCTCATCAGTTCAGACTTACCTCCCCTCTCAACAAAAGCCTGCCCTTCCTCTAGGACCCTCCTCTGCCGTCCTTTCCCCTGACCCCCTCCTCACATGCGCATGCTGAGGCCTCAGGAACAGGACCAGAAGGGACTTACTTTGCTCTAAGGCTGCTTAAGTCACTGCTTTGGCTAACAAAGGTTTTGCATTTCTCGAGGAGGTTGTTGGTGACTGGGGTGCCAGAGTGCAGGGCTTCGAAGTGCTGGCAGAGCTTGCTCAGCTCCGTGCAGATGTCCAAGAACATGAGCAGAATGCGCCGGTCTGTGGAGTTGTTGCAGTGGTGTTCCATGTAGTTCTGCACCTGCAAAGGCCAGCGTGACGTGAGCTGGGAGGCACCAATGCGGATCTCGGCTGGTTTGTGGGGCACATATCCATGAGCAGCCACCCTGTTCCTCCCACCCTCCCAGAGTCACGGGGGGAGATGTGAGTAACATTTATGCATTTGAGTGTACAGACCACTCTATATATACAGCTGATATCATTAAGTGTCCCAGGCACTGTGCAAAATGCTTTGCAGCCCTGAACTCACGTACTCCTCACCTAAACCCTATACGCTGGGTACCTTTTTAAATCCTCATTTTACAGATAAATACCAGAGGCTCAGAGAGGTAAAATAACCTGCTCGGTCAGTGGCGAAGTGACAAAGCTGGATTTCATCCCCAGCTCAATAGCTCCGGGCCCGTACCCCTCACCAGTCCCCATGCACCTAAGCAAAGAGGGCTGGGCCCCAACTTCTCATGCCATGGTCCCACTTAGAGGACACAGTGCTGGGTTGGGCCACTTAGACTGAGGAGCAAACAGAAGGAACTAGAATCCCTTGCAGTTTCAATGTCCTGTGTTTCCAAGGTAGAGAAAGGAGGGACAAGTCAGTAAGTGGAGCTGAGGAAAATGATGATCCATCTGAGTCTCTACTTTACACCATAGGCAAAAATCAACTAGGAGGATGAAGGGCTTAAATACCAAAGACAAAACTAACCCTCCCCTGTGAAGGTGTTTCAGACACAGAAGTAGGGAGCCCTTTCCTGAATAAGTCATAAAAGGTGCTAAGAATAGTGTTACAGCTCATCAACTTTCATCCCTTTCCTTGGGGGGAATGGGGATCTTTCCTGGGTCAGGGCTCTTCCTCTCCAGAGTGATCTGGGACCATCCAGTGACTGGATCTGAGATGGGGCAAGGGCAGGAGGCCTGATCTTGTGCTGGGGAGCATCTGGCTCCAGGCCAGGCAGGAGTAACTGACCCCTTTCACAGTCAAATGGTTCTAGTCTCCATGATGCAGGGGAAGGGGTATCACCTGCCTCCTCCAGCACCCATCAAGTTCTGAGTCTAAACCAGGGTTTTTCTGCTGCCACCAGCTGCCTTTTTGAGGCTAGGGGATGGCTTCCCAAATGATCCCAAGTGGTTCCTTCCCAAGTACAGTAGCTCTGTAAGGGGGAAGAACCTACACCGTGGCGTAACCACAACAGAGCAGCATCCCTGGGCTACAGGGTGTGTGTGTGCAGGTAACCTTTGGATACCTCTGGTCCAGGGAGGGCAGGCTGAGGGTTGGGAGTCAACACTTCACATGGAGAGTCAGAATGTGTAGGGCCATTATTCACCAAAAGCCTTGGCTGAACCTAAGGCAAGAAGGCTACACCCTTATGCATGGGAGGGGCCGGGGTCACTCAGCACTGATGTAGGTTCTGAGCAGAGGTGGGAGGTCTCAGGTGCTCCTTCCTGACACTGAAAACCTGTCCAGTGCCCTTGAAGTCTGAGCCTTTGGGGGATGGGCTAAAAAGGATGCAGCCGATTTACTTCCAAATTGTTCAGGAGAAAGAGGGTGTGTGTCTGGAGAGATCACGCAAACCTGGCTAAATATTACAAATTGGTGTATTGAGGGCAAGGTTATATGGGTATTTGTCTACTGTACGTTTAAAATTTTTCAAGTTAAAAAATTGAAATTTTTACAAAAATTAGAAAAAATCATTTCTTGAAGGGTGCTGCCAGCAAGGGCTGCTGTTCTCCGTGGGCCTGTGTGCTTCTCCTGAGCAGTTCTGAGCCCTGGTCCCCACTCCCACCCCACCCTGACACTGGTTAGCTTTCCACAAGCCAACTCCTCCGCAGGTGGCATCTGTTCCGTTGGGGACAGGCGCTTGGGCCTGATGCTTGCGGCTCAAACCCGTAAGCTCCTGGAAGGCTCGCTGGGTCTTGAGGCCCCAAGTCCTGCAGAGCCAACTTAGACAGCAGCTCCTCCATGAGGAGATGTGGGTCAACAAAGACGTCTGCAAACGAGACTAGCCATGTGCTGGGCACACTGAGTTCCTCAAAGCCCATGGAGTCCGACAGCTGGGACCATGCGCATCTGCTCCTGACTGTACCCCCAGGACTTAGCCGGGGCCTGGCAGACAAGGCCAGACACGGGCTGGGTGTTGTACACGGAGGATCTCACTAAATCCGCATGAGAGACCTGGGATGTGTGTGCTGCTCCTCTCATTTTAGATGCTCCTCTCATCTGTAGATAAGGTGACTCACTGGCCCAAGGTCACAGAGGTGGCACATGCTAGAGCCAGGACTTGAACGGTGGCCAGCTGAGTCTTGAACCCACGTTTTTAACCACTTTGTTATTCGCTCACATATCTGGTGAGGGAGTGAATGAATGGCTCATTCCACCACTTAGGATCTGAGGCCTGATTCTGGCACAAAAGTGCTTCTCCTCTCTGGGCCTCAGGTTTTTTTTCATCTTTCAAGGGAGGGGACTGGGCCTGGTGCCATGCACTAATCTCTGGGTATGGCAGGTCCTTGAGACCCTGGCCCCGCCTGCCCGCCCGCCTGCCCCGGAGGCATCACCTGTCCGATGCTGGTGATGGGCCGGATCTTGTCGTGGGCATTCTCTCTGCAGTGCTCCAGAGCGGCGATGAAGGTAAACTGTTGCTGCTGGAAGAGCTTGTACTTCTGCTCGATGCTTCGCAGGGATTCTTTCACCTCATTCATTGTCTTCCTCAGTAGTCATTTACAAGAGAAGAGGACTCTATGGGGAGGAAGAGGAGAGCCATGAGGTCCCAGGGGCCAGACCAAGGATCCAGCTCTGGAGTCGAGAAGGATGCCCACAGCTCCTCTCGGCGGAGTGCTGGGCCGAGCGGCTCCCCACACCCCTGGGGGGCAGGGACTGTTTTCATTTCCATTGTGCGGAGAAGGAAATGAGGCCCCAGGAGGCTGCACACTTGCTCAAGATCCCGCAGGCTGTCCACAACAGAGCTGAGCCTGACCTAAGTCCATTTACCCTCCAAGGACACACTCTTTGCCATGAAATGTGATTTCTTTCCCTCAACTGTGGACAAGAACCTCTCTGGTCTCAGCTTCTCCAGATTTGGGGTATCTGTGCGCGTGTGCGCACGCACACACACACACAGCCTCTGATGCCTCCTTGTGGTGTCAGCAAAAGCTGGGATCAAGGAATATGCCACAGCTTGTAAAATCTGTGAGTTTTATCAGTTTGGACCAAATTCTTTTAAAACATCTGCTACTCTTAAATTAGTGGGAAAGGCTAGGCATTCTTTCCCATGGGCTAAGCAGGGGAAGAGTCAGCACTTGATTGTCTAGTCCCAGAAGATGCAGTTTCCCTGCTGTGTGCTTGGGGCAGGAGCCCTGATCTCAGGTCTGCCCATTCCCAGGGCAGGGCTGGCTGATCGCAACTCCTCCCTGCCTCCCCTGTTAGTGCAGGAATGACCCTGATTGGAAACAATAACACCACGGGGAATGCTCTCTTTTGGTGCCTCACAGACTGTCCCTGGTGTGATCCAGGCGGTCCCACGAGTCTAGAATCTCCTCTGTGAGCAGAGAAGGCTATGGGTTCTGCCCTCCATGACATCACAATTTTGCTGAGCGCATGCAAAATGCTCCAGGTCACAGATTTGTAGAATGTTAGAGGTGGAAGGGACCTCAGTAGGTCAACTCCCCTTGACTTCTGGGGGAAATTGAAGCCCAGGGTGTCACAAGCTTGTGCGGGAGATACCCAAGGTCCCAGGCTTCCTGATGTCTAACCAGCATCCTCAAAGCTGCCACAGCTGGCTGCTCCTCCACCACAAGACACCAGCACACACGGAGCCCAGGCTTGCACATGCCCTATGTGAATGGGGGTCAGAGGAGGCTGTGCGAGGTAGGGTCCAAATGAGATGCTGCAAATGGAAGGGGCCAGAACACTTGGCAAGGATGGGGGTGGGGAGGGACTGATTCCAGGCTTCCTTGCAGGCCCCAGGTGGAGAGAAGCAAGAATAGGATGGAGCCGCAAGATGTTTCTTTCTGCTGTGTCTTCCTTAGCTCCTGAGCCCAGGGCAGGGCTGGAGCCAGGGAGGGCATCTCTATGGCAAGAGGAGATGGCATCAAAGATGAAAGGAAACGCAAGGAGAACAGACCAGAAGATGGCCTCCATGACATGACGGGAGCTGTAAATCAGAGAACCTGGGGAGATGGAGCCGCAGTCCTGGACTGAGTGCTGACACGCAGCCAGGTTGCCATAAAGGAGCTGTGCCAGGAGGGACCCTGACAATTGCACCCCATAA
Source organism: Equus asinus (assembly GCF_041296235.1). NCBI lineage: Eukaryota > Metazoa > Chordata > Mammalia > Perissodactyla > Equidae > Equus > Equus asinus. The sequence goes on from NC_091799.1 coordinate 13,910,215, forward strand.
ACTCCAGTGGGTCTACTGTAAATAGAGCACGCTTCAGCGGCAGTGTCCTCAGGCCACCCCTGGGAGCCATAGCACTTGTGTTTGCCAACAGAGCAGCCACAGCTCCATGGGGGACAGGTCTGGTCCAGGGCCAGGCAGGGCAGTAGCTTCCTTCCAGCTCAGCCTCCTCCCCACTCAGTCCCCCACCTGAAGTGGGCAAGCAGGAAGGGGAGCCAGGGTTGTGGGGATGCCGTGGGGCCCATATACAGCCAAAGTCCCCCCACCCCCGCCCGGAGACAGAAATGGCAGGCACAGTAAACCCAGGGTGCTGAGGTTTTCTGTTGTGCCTCCCATGGTGACAGGCTTACCAGGGCCTGGACTACACTGAGGCGAGTGAGGCACTCACCTCGGTGCAAAATGTAAGGGGGTGCCAGAAAAGTCAGCAATCAAGACAGGTAAGACTATTTAACACACTATTTAAGAAAATAAAAGCGAACACCAAAAAGTCCACGAAGAACAAAATATCGAAATTTTAAGTAAAGACAGGATTGGGTGCAGTGCCGTGCCTTGTCGTACTGAAGCTTGAAGCAAAAGGAAAAATCAGCAAAACCGCTCCTGTCTTTATTTACGTTTTTGATATTTTATTCTAAATGGATTTTTGCATTAATTTTGACTTTTTAAGATAGTGCATTTAAATATCATTTGTCTTGATTACTACCCCACCCGCCTTCCCACTGAAGTTTTGTGCCGAGGCAGCGCGTCACTTGCCTCCAGTAGTGCCGGCCCGGGCTCACACACGACTGGGGAAGTGAAGACCTAGAAGCATGGCATGGAGCTTCGGGGAGGAGGCGGAGTGTGTACCGTTCGCCTGGCCTTCCCCCATCATGGTGGTGGTTAAAAACCCAAGGCCTGGCATCACACAGTCGTGGGTTCAAATCCGGGTTCGAGCACTTCTTTCCGGCCTTGGGCAAGCTGCTCATCTCTGAGCCTCTCTCCTGACATGCACCGCAGGAGACGGCAGGTGTAAGGTGTGGAGCCCAAAGCCTGGAATGCAGTAGTGCCTGGTTGCCGGAGCAATCAAAGCTACTGTGATTAAACGGGCTGCATGCGAGGACAGGGGAATGCCACAACAGGCATGGTGTGTACCCTGAGAGAGGCAGAGGCTGCCACGGAGGAGGGGAGGCTGGAAAATAAGGTGGGCTTTGGAGAGGTGGAGAGCAGGGGGGCAGAGCGGGTGGGACCCTGGGTTAGAGGCTGGCAGGTGGGGATGTGGGAATATTGTGAGCAAGTGCAGAAGGCAGTGGTGGGCAGGGTGAGGCTGAGGGACCCCAAGTGTCAGGCAAAGCTATGAGAACCACTGAAGGCCAAAGAGGGTAAGAAGCACTTCAGGCATTCACTCATTGTTCATTCATTCCTTCTGCATTGCCCAGCACATGCCAGGCACTATTCCGGGTGCTGGGCTATACACAGCATTGAACAGACAGACAATATTCCCTACCCTGGAGGAACTTATCTTTTGGAGTGGGAGGTGGACAGTAGGGATAAGTGAAAGAATAGTAGTGTAGACGAGGGCACTGCTGCAGAGAGAATGAAGCAGGGGAGGGGATGCAGATGTCGGAAATGAGGGGCTACACAGTCTGCAAGAGGGGCTGGGCTCCAGCCCCCAGCAAGGTCCTGGACGGCTCACCCCAGTCCTCCGAATTACAGCAGGTTATTCGATGGGGCTCTAGGAAAAACCTGGATGTGCATTATCTCAGGTCCTCGCCATGGCCCTGTGAATGGGGTACTACGAGTATCCCTACATGACAGATGATGGAGCTGAGGTCACACAGCTAGGAAGTGAGCAAGTCAGGTTTCCCACTCAGCTCTGCCCGACTTTATGAAGTCTGGGCCCTTAACTTGGATACCTCCCTCCCTCTGTGATGGTCCTCAGAGACAAGCATGCCAGGCATCAGATTGACTGTGGCTTGGGGTAGGTGGGTGGGGGATACCAAGAGCCTGAAAAGCTGTCCGAGCCCTCACAGGGGTCATGCACTAGCTACACCTCTGGGCCTCGCTTCCACTCCCACAAGACTGTTCCCCATCTCAAAGCAATGTGGACTAGCATTCAGGGGGCTGCCTGTGTGCCTGGCTCCCTGCCACCCTTGTGGGGCTTCCATGGCTGCCAAGTTCTTCAGGGATACAGCATTACCTTGGCTGGTGGCCCCAAGAGCCCCTGAGAGCAAAAGGGACTCAGTTCTTGATCCTAGCGACTTGTGACATGCACGCCAGGAATGTCATGAGAGGAGCTGTAATAAGCTATCCAAAGTAATCGTCCCTTGAACCAGCCAAATTAGTCTGGATGAAAGGCACAGGGTGCAGGTACTTCTCGATCTAGGGGAGGAGGGAGGGAAAAATGATTACCCACTAGGTTTTAGGCTTTAATTGATTTGTATTTTTCCAGGCTGCTAAAGAAGATTAAATCATGGTATGAAAAGCGCCTAGGGCTTAAAATAAATGAGGAGAAAGGCAAGTCATTTCAGAAATGTCCAGAAAGCAAACTGGAGCTCTCCAGTGCAAACTGCTGGCTTAGTGATTGTATTTTTTGCTCCAAGAGGAAGCAGCTTCCTTTTCTTCCCCAGCTGTCTTTGCAGTTGGGTCTGACAAGCCGACCAAGGTGTGCACGCTTCGAGGAAGCAGTTCTGAGGGGAGAGGCACAGCTGCAGCCTCATATCCTTGGAGGGCGTGTCTCTGGGCGAGGGGCTGATGGAAAAGGCCTTGGCTAGGAGTCAGGACGCCAAGTTCCAGCCCAGGCTCCGCCTTGCATTAACAAGTGAACTTAGCCAAGAGTTTCCCCCTTTCTGGGCCTCAGTTTATCCATCTGTAAAACGAGGCAGTTTCAGTTAGAAGCTCTTCAAGGAGCCTTCTGATTCTAATGCTCCAAGATCAACAACTGATGATGAAAGAGGCCTAGAAAGGGGAAATGACTTGCCCAAAGTCACTCCGCCAACAGCTATTCACCATTCTGATCCTCCCGTTTCTATAAAACGGGAATGAAGTTACCTATTTCTCAAGGCTGGTGCAAAGATTAAATGAAATAATATGACTAATAGTGGCCCCTATGTATTGGAGACTTACTGCATGCCAGTTACTATCTAATACTTCAAATATATGAGCTCATGGAATCCTCCCACAATCCCCACTCCATAGAGGAGGAAAGTGAGGCACAGAGCAGGCTCACACAGCTAGTAAGCGGTGGAGCAAGATTTGAACTCCGGCCTGTCTGTATTGACTATGCCATACTCCCTCTCCATAAGGTACATAGACACCACAGTTTTGTTGATAGGACAGAGAGCTCAAAAACGGTAACTCCTACCAAAAATGGCAACGGACAAGAGCCAGAGTCCCAATTCAGTACTGCGTCCGATACCAGGCCGTCCTCGTCCCACTGGGGATTAACACGGCTCGCAGTTCTCCTTCCCCCGCACCACGTCCCACCCCATCCTTCTCCCAGGGCAGCAGCAGCGGTCCCCTCCATTCTCCACTCCTCCACCCCGCCAGTTTCAGAACCCGGGGTTTGGGGGGTCCGCCCCCGGCCCGCTTTAACCTTGCTTGTCCTAGAGCGGCCTTCACTCACAGAGCGCCCTGAAGCCGGTAGTGCCTCCGTGAGTGTCTGGTGCCCCAGAGGGGCAGGGAGGCCCTACCCGGGGCTTGGGAGGCTGGGTGGGTGGGGTGAGGCTGTCGGGATGGGAAGGGGCGGGGCCGCGGGCCGGATTGTTACCGCGGGTGCCATAGCAATCGGGTCACGTGGCAGCCTCGCCCTACCCCTGGAGCTGGCGGCGGGAGGTCCTGGGGCTCGGAAGCTGCAAGTTGGCCGGAGAGTTTCCAACAGAACCCTCGGCCTTTCGGCTCGCCCCTTGGACGCCTTTCCCTCTTCAAAACCCTCCTTCACATCTATTCTTCATTTTAAAGATGGGGAAACTGAGGCTCAGAGAATAGAGCCTGGGCTGGCCCACGAAGCTCCTGGGGCCGACGTGCCCTCGGGGTGTTCTTGGGTGTCTCAGCACGGGGGGGGCCCTACCAGGGGCACGTCTGGCCCTAGAAGGCCGCAGCTGGAGAAGCACAGCCGGGACAGCGAAGCTGGGGCGGGGAGAGCACTTGTCCCAGGCGGTAAGGCGCGCTGGCCAAGGAGCCAGGGACTCCACCCAGCACCAGTCTCGCGGGCGGGCCGGCGCGGCGCGCGCTGATGACGTGGAAGCGCGGCGCCCTTAGCGACCGTGGTTGCCAGGGAGCTGCGCGCGTTGATGACGTAGCGGCGCCCCTAGCGACCACGGTCACCAGGGAGCGGTCGCGCTGCTCGGCGGCATGGACGCGACCACTGCCCCGCACCACATCCCCCCGGAAATGTCCCAGTACGGGGAGGAGAACCACATCTTCGAGATAATGCAGGTGACCGGGCAGCCCCGCCCTGTCGCGACACCGGGCAGCGGCCCGGGAACCTCTGTCGCGGTACTGGATGCGCGCCGGCGACCTCGGTGCTGGGGGCCCACGTTTGTTAACCTCGGGGCCGCCCAGCTTGGGGTGTTGACTCCTGCCCCGCCGTGACCCCAAGGGATCCTTCGATCTGACGACGCTCTCTGTCCCTGCCCGGTAGACCCTGGAGGGAGGGAAGGGAGCAGGCCATCCTGGCCAGGATTTGGTCCTGGCTCCGCGCCAGCCGCCTCGGTGGCCTGGAACAAGTCCCTTCCTTTTCTCAGCTCCCCATGTGTGAAATGCCGGATTGCAAGAGCTGGTCTTCAAGGGACTCATCCGGGGCTGACAATTCCCAGTCTGTCCGCAGTGTTGGTTTCTGAGCAGGGCAGTGCCCGAGCTCAAGGTGGCATCCCTGTCCTGAGATGGCCACCTTCGTGGGACGGCTGCCCTGTGGGTTGGACAGCATTTCCCACCTGGCCCCTCTTCCTCAGGCCCAGGAGTTCTGGGCAGCTCCCAAGCTCTCATCCTGCGTTCCTGACCTGACTGGGTCCCCACCCCCTGGGTGACCTTAGGAGAGACCTGCCTCTGAATTTGCTCCAGGTTTCCCTTCTGCATCTCCTGGAGGTAAAGGCTTTCAGGAGCTGGACTGGAAGAACTCTCAGTCAGTCAGAGGTTCTGAGGGCCGGAGGGAAGCTGGAGCCCAATTTTTAGAGCGTTTGTCTCCTCAGGGTACACTCCATCGAGGGAGGCTCCACCATGGGGACGCCTCTGGTCATTTGAGCCTCTGACCTGCACAGGTGAGAGAAGAGCTGAGACTAAGAAACCTAAGTCTCCATCTCTCCAGCAAATACATGCTTCCTTTGGAAAGAGTCAACTAATAGAGGTAGAGAGAGAGATTTCTAAAACAGAGTGGCCATTCTAAGTGAAGAAAGTGGCTGGCTGAGTTACAAGTCATTGTTTGGTGGGCAGGATGGAGGTGGCTCCTGGGGCACTGTGGGCTGCTCTGGAGAATGTGGTGTATCTCATAGTGATTGGAAGGAGCAGCCCCAGAAAGCTTTTGGTCCAGTATTTCCAGTCCATAGTCATTTGTGTGTTCCCTCCATAGTTTTTACCATTTCCATTTTTTTTTACACTTTTATTTTTCAATTTTTTTTTTCCTGAGGAAGATTTGCCCTGAGCTAACATCCATGCCAGTCTTCCTCTATCTTTTAGTATGTGGACCACGAGCACAGCATGGCCCCTAACAGAGCAATGTAGGTCCTCGCCTGGGAACTGAACCTGGGCCACCCAAGTGGAGCACACTGAAATTAACCACTAGGCCACAGGGGTTGGCCCTACACTTTTTATTTTAAAATAATTTTAGGCCCACAGGAAGTTACAAAAATAGTACAGAGTTCTGTTGTACCCTTCACCCAGCTTCCCTCAGTAATAACATCTAACGTATCTATAGTACATTGTCAAAACCAGGAAATTGACATTGGTACAGTACTGTTAACCAGACTACAGGCCTTATTTGGATTTCATTCATTTTTACCTGCACTCATTTTTTCACTGTGTGTACATTTCTATGAAATTTTATCACATGTATGGATTCATATAACCACCACCACATTTCCATTTTAACTTAATCGTTTCTTTAAATCAACCCACTTTTTTTTGCCAAGGAAGATTCACCCTGTGCTAACATCTGTTGCTAATCTTCCTCCTTTTTTTTTGTTTTTTTTTTTCCTTGAGGAAGATTAGCCCTAAGCTAACATCTGTACCGATCTTCTCTATTTTTTTATATGCGGGACACCACCACAGTGTGGCTGGTGGGTGGAGTAGATCCGCACCTGGGATCTGAACCCTCGAACCTGGGCTGCCAAAGTGGAGCACATGGGACTTTATTTATTTATTTATTTATTTATTTTAAGGAAGATTAGCCCTGAGCTAACCTCCACTGCCAGTCCTCCTCTTTTTGCTGAGGAGGACTGGCCCTGAGCTAACGTCCGTGCCCATCATCCTTTCCTTTATATGTGGGGTGCCTACCACAGCATGGCTTGCCAAGCGGTGCCATGTCCGCACCCCAGATCAGAACCAGCAAACCCCAGGCTGCTGAAGCAGAACGTGCAAACTTAACCGCTGCACCACCAGGCCGGCCCCAGCACACGGAACTTTAACCACTTGGCCATGGGGCTGGGCCCTAAATCAACCCACTTTTAAAATATTAACTAACTTTTTTCATCTCATCCTAAGGAATATTCTTAAAATCATAGATTTGATGTACGAATTTTTGTAATATACATTACACCTGCAACTATTGAAAAGTGAAATTAAAAACATCTGTGAACCAGCTAAAGTCATCTCACGCCATCTCACCAGTGATATATAACTAGGGATCTCGCCCAACCATGCCATTTGACAGGTGAGGAAGCTGAGGCCCAGGGAAGGGAAAGGACTTGCTGGCGAGATGTGGAGCGGAGCTGGGACTTCGCACAGTTCAGTGCTTTTTAATGCCCCCTGCTCCCTCTTCCCCCCAAGAACTAAAGCCCTCCCTGCTTGTCCCTAGGACTGAAGGATCCTCCTTATTGCATCAACCCAGCTCCTATCAGCTACCTGGTTCATTTCTGTGCCTTTTGTTCTGGAACCATGGAAGCTGCTTTCCCATGGAATTAAATGGCCAGACTATCCCAGTACTATTTAGATGTTCAGCTGGTAAATATTCTGTACCGCTCTGGAGAGACACAGGTAGCAGTGATGGCCATGTCCTCCAGAAGATCTCTGCATTGGGCATCTACCATAACTGTGCCAGGCACTGGGACAGGGTGAGGCAATAACAGACACGCAGGGGCTGTAGGAGCATATGACAGGATTTACCTAGTGAGTGTGCTCAGGCGGGTCTGTTTCCACTGAGACCTGAGGACAGAGGAATAAGTGTTCTAAGCTGAGAGAACAGCATTTGCTAAGGCTCTGAAGGGTGAATGAGCGTGGTGCATGGGAAGACCTGAAGGAGGGCTGCTCTGGAAAGCACAAAGGGACTGAGGGGAGAGGGCCCTGGGACTGCCTGCTCCGAGTCACGGGCGCAGTCCCTCCAGCTCTGCCTCTCTCCAGGTACCTCCCCAGCAAGACCCACATGGCCCCTCCCTCATGCCTCTGCTTGCGGGGACCCAAGCAGATGCCAGCTGGTCCCAAGTTGAAGATACATTTGGTGGGGTGCGGTGGAGAGTTCAGGTCCCATAGCCAGTATCCATAGTGACCAGGGTGCTGGGCCACTGGAGCCCAGGGTCCTGGGTGCCCATGCAGGTGTTAACTACATGGGTGTCTGCCTTGTGCCCACAGAACATGCTGGAGCAACTCCTGATCCACCAGCCCAAGGACCCTATCCTGTTCATGATCAATCACTTACAACTAGACAATGATAACGGTGAGCACTCTGCGAGCCCCCTCCTTCCCCTCCTCTTCCTGGGAGCACTTGTGAACTCCTCTGTCCTCCCTGTGTCTAAAGGGTGGTCAGAACAGGGTATGGAGGGGTTTCGACAACTTGGAGTGGTAGGTAATTGAAAGATGCCTTAACTTCGTTTGGAGTACCACTAATAATCCTCTTGCCCAGTTATTAAAGTGAAAGCTTCAGAATAGCCATGGAATCAATTATTAATGCTTTTGCATGCCCCAGCTGATGTCACCTATTGGGTCTAAGCTCTGTGATTACACTTGTCAGGTGTCAGTTTGGTTTCTGGTCTACCCAGACAGGCAGAACTTGGGTTTTCCTGATGGTCCCATTATCAGCACCCAATAATGAGTGCCAGAACACGCCAAACCTCGGCCCTCGTGCAGGTTGGCCAGACCCAAGGCCAGAGCCCGGAACCCTGCAGCAGTGAGAGGAGAGGGCTCTGTTCCCCGGTTGATTTGCCGAGTGGAGGAGGATCATTGTCATCCTCCAGTGTCAGGGAGAAGTGGCATCTTGGCGCTTTGATGTTTCTTTCATTGGAGCATTAGCTGCTTTGAAGGTTCTACCAGCACACCAGTGACATGAGCACTTGGTGCAGAGAGGGACAGAGGCCTGAGCTGCCTGACATGAGAAAGGACACTAAGTAGTTTAGAGAAAGAAAACGGTGAGAGAGAAGATGCCTAGCCTGCAGGTGCACCAGGCACACCTGGCCTTTCCATCGTGCCCTGCCCGCAGTTCCTGATGCAGTCTCGGGCTTGGCGGCAGAGCATCACTGCTGGGCTTCTTGGTCCCGCTGCCGTTTCACTGACCTAAGCAAGGTAGTTCAAAGAGAGCTCCACAGTGCTCTTTTCTGAGCCTCTAGTTAGCAGGTTTGAGAACTGACATTGATTGTGAGCCTGGATGCCCCAGGTGGAGATAGAGCCATGACGTGGGCCGGGGGGGAGGCGGGTTGGGTGGGCAGGAGAAGCACCTTCTCCAGCTGCCCGCCCTGCCTTCCTTTGTTCCTGCTGTGACTCACTCCTCCAAGAGGCCCCTGTGCTCTGGTGGGCGTGGGTGGGAGGCTCCCCTGCTCTGCAGGGTGGGGTTAAGCCTCCGTCCTCTCTGGCAGTCCTGCTGCAGACCGCAGCTCACCAGCCGGGCCTCCGGCACCGGAGGAAGATGTTTCTGCATTCCCACTTCCCCAGCCCTGAGGCTGGATGGGGCTCGGGGTTGCTAAGCTCTGTTGTCTAAGGGCTGCTGGGAGCATGTCTGCCCGTGTTCATCTCTCTCGTACTGCCACCACCAAATAAGGGCAGCAAAGCGAAGCAAAGGGACAGCAAAAGCGCAGGTCAGGGAAGTGGCCCTTCCTGCCGTCCCACTGCCAGAGCCCTTCAGTGCACTGCCCTTCCGGTTCTCCTGCTAAAATGTAAAGAGACTGCTCTCTCTTGGCCTCACTTCCCTCATTTGTAAAATGGCGTGTTCACCCGAGAGGGAGGCTGTGAAGCTCTGGCCTGGCCTGTGGTGGCTGGTCAGTGACGGCCACCGGAAGGAATGACCAGGTCCTGACGCTCCCGCGGGGCTTCAGGGGGTGTGATGGCGGGTTTCACTTGTGAAAAGCCTCGTGAGATTTTCTAAATTGAAGATTGTACTTGATGATAACATAACCATTTGAACCCTGGTAAGTTGGGTTGTGATGGCACTGCATGCCCCTGCTCTGAAGAGTCCTACCCGGGGCCGCGTGTGCCATGCTGTGTGATCTTAAACCGAGAACCCCAAAGCCTAGCCAGTCTGCCCGGCTAGAAATTCAAGAGCCTACAATTTGAGGCAGATTCCATCTTTATGTTTTGATTTTGCTTCTCTGTGTGCATATATAATTCTCAGTGTCCACTTCATGAGAATTTTTTAAGTTCCAACACCATTTTTCTATTTTAGATGCAGTGAAGCCGACATTGGCTGGACAGTCATCTTGAGCGCTGGCCTTAAGCCCACCTGTGCCACCTCCTGTCTCCCTTCACCACCTCTTTCCACCCTCCTTAGCACCTCTTCCCATTCATCCATGGTCCTGTGGCTTTCCAAGTCTGCCCTCCATGGAGCCTTTCCTCCTTTCTCCACATGGCATCCGGTCTGTTGCTCTCAAGCGGGGGCGCCCTGCTTCATGTAGCTCCAGTCTGTCCTCCTGAATAGCTGGAGTCAAGGTTTTTGGCCCAGGTGCTCTCAGGGAGTAGAGTCATTGGACCCCAGTGACCACTGTTTTGGGGGGTTGATTTGTTCCCACAGCCCTTCACCCCCTCTCCCAGGCCTTGGGCTAGCAGCTCTTATGGATGTTGGAACTCTTTGGCTCAAGTCCCAGCTTTTTTAAATGGAAAGAAGAGAGGGACATTTGTGGGTTTCCCTCCCCGTGCTCAGGCCTCCACTGACAGGTGCAGCAAAAACATGGGAGGCAGGGGAGAAGACCGAGATTTTGTGTGATTTTTCTGGGACTGGGGGAAACTAGAAATGGGTTTAACCCAACCTTTGTGTGTTGCACAAGAGGACAGGAGACACAGAGAGGTCCCCTGACATCCAGTGAGCATTTCCCCTGCCCTGGGCTAGTGGGTCAGGTTGTCATGCCTCCTTCCAGCCACATAGTGGCCTTTGTTAACTGGAAGTTGGGCTCTGAAGCCTCTGCTTTCTGGGCATGGGTGTTGGGTGGGCAGGAGTTCACTGTGACACACAGTGACATGGCCAGTGGCCGGTGTAGACAGAGAGGAGGCTCCAGACTCATCCCAGTGAGCGAGTGCAGGAGGGAACGAGGGGAGCCACCTGCACACGGGCTGGCAGCCCCTTCGCCGTGAGAAAAGCAGATTTAGTACAAAGTGAGCATTTACAGTAGCCCTGGGCAATATTAAAGCAGGCGATGGTGTATATAATGGTATGTTTCGTTTTTTATCAAACGTTTGTCCAAGAAAGCTGTGTATTAGAGCTCCAATACCTAAGGGTTTTCTTGTGAATTTTAAATCATGCTCCTAGTTAAACCTCAAAAGGATCTGTGGATGGAAAGGTTTTTTGATTTCCTTTGAAGTGGTTTGAAGATGTTGATTACTCTTGGCAGTCAAGCAGCCTTTTATGACACTGTTTATAAATAATTACTCATGAGCAGGGCTGGAGTTTCAAGGTGTTAGATTTTAAGAAACTGAAATTAATCACATAAATGTGTGCGAGAAATTAGGTGGGAGAAAGGCCGCGGATGTTCCCCTTTTAAAGCGTTTTCATAGATGTGTACAATTTGGGTGCCACTTACAGGAGCCTGGAAGGGGAGGGTTTCCCCAGCAGCCTTCCATCCCCGTAACTTTGTCAAGATGAATGCGCGACTTGGGAGTCAACTCGTTGCCCAAATGCTCTCGTCGAGATGTATCTGCCTTCTCCTGGGGTTCCGCAGGCCCTGAGCACTGTTGGGTCTGGCTCCAGTTCCGAGGAACTTCAGTGGAGGCCTGTGCTTAGAGGCCTGCAGCGGCAGCGGGGCCATGGACGCATGAGCCAGACCCACGTCCGCCTGCTGCTCTTTTACTCCGGCTTCAGCAAGCAAGTGTTCTCCCTGTGGTCTGTGTGAGCTCTTTGCTTCATTGTACAGGGCCCCTCTGCCCTTGACCTCCCTCCCTGCTGCTCTAATGCTGCCCCTCCCCCAAACCTTCCATGGCACCCCAGCTCCAATCCTGCTCATCATGTCACCTGACCAAGTGTCCCCAAATCCACCTCATTTCCAGACCCATCCTGTCAGCAGTGTTTTCTCCCTGCTGTGGCTTCTCTCCTCCAGGTGGAGGGCCCGGAAGGCCTTGCGCCAGATTACGTGGCTAGAGCAGAGAATGGGCCGTGAATCCCTGCCCTGGCTTGCCCCGGCCGTCTTCCCCGGGCCTGTGTCCTGAGCATCACCAGCGGGTGAGGCCAGACTCTCCACAGGGTCTGGGGGGCCCTTCACCTGGAAGCAGCAGAAAACCATGATGTGTGTCTGACTCCTCATGTCCTTGAGGAGAGAGCAGCCCCTTGTCGGAGACTGGGGCACAGAGTGTGAGGCTCCCTTTCAGTTCTCATCTAGTGCAGTTACTCACTAGCTTTCACCAGGGGCCGTGGTCCATCCTGCCTTTCTCGGCAGCATGCGGTCCAGTGCCGAGTACAGACGAGGCACTCAAAGTGTTTGTGGAGTGAGTCAGCAAATTATCTTAAACTTTTCTTCCACATTTTCCCTGAAAATGAGAAGGTGCTCTGAATTTGGGCAAAGGTCTATTTAAATGTGGGCAGCCTAGCTGGGTGTAGGGAGCTGATCATTAAATGGTGAGCCACGTGGACACAATAGTTCCTTCTTAGGGTCCACTTCCAAACTAGAAGGTCGTGCACATCCATTGTCCTCTGCATGGATTTCCCTCCCGGTAGTCTGGCAGGAATGGGGTCTGCTTATAGACAGCAGAGGCTCAAGCCTCTAATGAGTTGGAGTGCACATCTGTTCACCCACACTTTGGGTCAGGGCCGGCTATCGGTGGCAAAGGCATGGACCTGGTCTCCATGGCCTCTGTTCTGTGCCCCTCACTCCCCACAGGTAGGGGGAGAGGGTGACACAATCAAGGTGGCGCTCAGGGAGGAATCAGCGTGGGTTCATCTGTCCAGACACCATGTTCTGTTGCCTTGTTTTGACCCAAGCATACACGCCTTCCACTTCTCCTCTTAAGACGCTGGTCTTGTCTTTTCCAGTGGCCAGCACCTACTCAATAGTCCAGTAGCCGCTTTGGGAATTCTGCAGGGCCAAGAAACTTCCAGAACCAGGAGTCTCACACTGAAGCAAGCAGCCACTTGTTTCTATTTGCATAGAAATGCCCATATTTGAAAACAAAGACTTTCCTGTCTGGGGTTTTATAAATCTGGCCCATACACCCCGGGCTTTTGCCTATTATTTCCCTCTGTAAAATGATGAGGAATACAATTTGCTAAATAAATAGGCATAGATATATATATAAAAAAAATCTTCGAAGGTCGATTTACATAAAATACAGCTTTATTTGAGAGCGTGTCCCCAAGACAAAGTCCCTGTTTAAAATGCTTTATGGTGTTTGAAATCCCAATTGTTCTTGATATTTATTAGTTTAGCAAACAAGTTACCATGTCCATATCCCTTTGGAGACAGAAAAATAAACCATCTCAGTGATCACTTACCTCTCTAAACACAGAGAATATGTTCTGTGGTGAGAGCATCTCTGAGCTGCTGGGTTACAAACGACCGTGTCACTGGCAGAAATGGAAATCTGGGGAGGGAAGAAATAAATACGCCCAGATGCTGCAGACATGGAAGGTTGCTTCGTCATATCGAGCAGTGACATTCAAATCTTTTTATTCCACAGTGCCGAAGATTGTAATCTTGGGTCCACCCGCCTCGGGGAAAACAACTATAGTAAGTGGATCATAGTAAGCGTTGTAATACTGTAATACCGCATGTATCTCGCAGAGCAGGAGTGAGACACACCTCAGTGCCTCTGCAACATCACTGCGCTTTGCTTTTCCTTCTCCTGCTTCTTAACTTACTTTCTTATTACAAGAGGCAATGTGTGTTCCTAGTAGAAAACCTATAAAATACGAAAACCAAAAATATTATTCCCCACCCATCCAGAGATAAGTATTCCTTTAACATTTTGGGATATACCTTTGAGGGTTTTCTTATGGCTACCTGTCCACTGTCTTCGTACGCCCTTAGTTACAAACTTAGGATAAATTTCTAGAAGTAGAAGTGCTAGGTCAAACAGCATACACATTTCAAAGTGTGGAATCTTCAGATTTACTCTTAAAATTTTAATTATGAAATGTTTCAACTAATCAGAAAAGCATAAAAGCTGTATTGTAGATACTCATGTACCTAAACTCCCAAATTTTACAGCAATTTATCGTTTTGCCGTATTTACTTTGATGATTTTCTGTTTTTTTTCTTTTAAAGATTTTATTTTTCCTTATTTCTCCCAAAGCGCCCCGGTACATAGATGTGTATTTTCAGCTGTGGATCCTTCTAGTTGTGGCATGTGGGACGCTGCCTCAGCATGGCTTGATGAGCAGTGCCATGTCCGCGCCCAGGATTCGAACTGGCAAAACCCTGGGCCACAGAAGCAAAGTGCGTGAACTTAACCACAGCCACGGGTCCGGCCCCTCTCTCCGTTTTAAAGACAGTACAACTTTAAAGATGCAGTGAATACCTCATCTCACCTCACTCACCCTTTCTCATCTCTCCCTCTCTCCTTGGAGGCAACCCCTGTCCTGAAACTGCCTGCTTCATTCCCTGTATGGTTTTAATCTTTAAGCTCCTTTAAGTGCCAAAAACTTGTTAAAACTGTAATCATCTGAGATGAAACTCTTTCTGTCTCTTAAAAGCCCGGTTAGTTAACCTCAGTTGTCTTCCATTAACCCTTTCTGATGACCGTGTTGTCGCCATGAGCACATGTCCCGGGCCTGGATGATGTTGCAGGCTGTTTCCCCTGGTTAGCTGGCACCTTGCTTTATTCTGCAGAGGAATTAAGATGGCTGATCCTTGCACAGAACAGCCTGCGTCGCTGTGCTTTGGAGTTACTATAGCTGTTCTGTTTATCTATCTGTCCATCTACCCATCTGTCCATCTGTCTGTCTGTCTCTCTGTCCGTAGTTTTTCTACTTTGTTCCTCAGGATAAGGCTGTCAGCGTTCACTCCTTGCTGGAATCCACCCACCTGAAGCGCTGCTTTACTGTTAGAAGCCAGGGCCTCCCGGGCCTGCCACCACAAGCATCACCAGGGTGCTCTGGAAAGCGCAGGCTCCTGGACTCCCCTCCAGACCTACCCATTCAGCCTCTCCTAGGAGGGGCCCAGACAGCTCTTTGAAACTGCTCCCCAAGAGATTCTGACATTGGCAACGAGGGTGGTGGCCTCTGCACTGACACAGACAAGCTCAGGGACCCAGGTTAAAGCAGGGGCAGGTCCCTTGGGGTGAGGGGTCTCCTTTGGCAAAGGGCCTTTGTCTTTGAGACGTTCGACATTCTGGGACCACCTTGTTTCCTTCCCAGACCTGGCTCTCTGATCACTGGCAGGAATTTGCTGGGTAGAATTCTTGCAGCGTCTGTGAGTCAGAGCACAGAGACCTTCTTTTGTCTAGTCCCAACGTGGCTGAGGAGTCAACTTTGTCCTCCCTGATGAGGTCAGGGACCCATAGTGCTTTGCTGGTTTTTCAGCTACAAGCTTTTTGGTGAATTCGCTGTCTCCACCCCTACAGAGAGTCCTAAAGGGCTATTTCCTGATATTGTTGCTGACGTTTCCCAGCACGAGGAACAGAGAGAATTAAGGTTTATACCTTCCCCGGGGACCTGCAGGGCCCTCTGAATCATGCTGATGCTGAAACGGTCATCAGTATAATCTTGGTATTAAGAACATTTTATTGCGTTATTATTCCTTAAAATTTGTTCTTCCCCTGTAGAGTATGTATAGTGGTCACCAGTGAACATTCATTTGGCCAAAATCTGTCATCTCTCAATCTTTAAGAAGAAATGAACATTGAGTATGGGTTGTGACTCATATTTATGTCCTGTCTCTGCATTTCCCGTTTTCAGACTTTGAGTTAAAAACTCATGGTCTGGGGCCGGCTCCGTGGCCGAGTGGTTAAGTTCGCATACTCTGCTGCGGCGGCCCAGGGTTCGGATCCTGGGCGTGGACATGGCACTACTCGTCAGGCCACATTGAGGCGGTGTCCCACATCCCACAACTAGAAGGACCTGCAACTAAGATATACAACTGTGTACAGGGGGGTTTGGGGCGATAAAGCAGAAGGAAAAAAAAAAAAGATTGGCAACAGTTGTTAGCCCAGGTGCCAATTCTTAAAAAAAAAAAAAAAGATTGGCAACAATTGTTAGCCCAGGTGCCAATCTTTAAAAACAAAACAAAACAAAACACAACTCATGGTCTGCAGGGCTTGAGAAGGCCCGCCGAGGGCAGTTGAAAGCACAGCCCCGCTGTGGGGTTTCCAGGTCCATTTAGAGTCAAAGGCTGGTTGAGGAAGAGATGGCATACACGCAGAATTCTCAGTCTGGGAGGTGCGCTATGGGTTTGTCTCTCTTGGTGGCCTCCTTCCAGCCAGAAATCACTATGCTTCCCTATGGCCGATCCTTGCTAGTAGAATGTGGGAGGACCTGGGCATTTTAATGGAATTCTTTTAGTTATTGCTTTCACTAAAATTTTCTTTTCTTCTTTCCTTTCTTCAGGCAATGTGGCTTTGCAAACATCTGAACAGCAATCTTCTCACTGTGGAGAACTTGATAGCAAAAGAATTTTCCTCTCTGGCTGCAGCTGCCAGGAAGCATTATCAGATAAACAAGGTAGGGCTGGCCCTGGGGGATGGCAGGGGGTAGGGGGGACAGAGGGACAGAGCTCCCAGGCTCCCCGTCCACCTGCCCTGCTCAGCTAGTTTCCATTTCCTTTTGGATTAAGTGAGAGAAAATGCTGGGGTAAAATGAGATACAGGCAGGATGTGACGGAAGGAAGGAGAGAATTCCTAAATAGGGCCCGTACGCTGGTGGTTTTGAGGTGAGGGGTTTGTGGTGGGAAGGAATCATCTCTAGAGTGAGGAGGCCATTTGTACCGATGGAGTGGCCCAGGCTTGCTCCTTCTTTTCTTAGGGTCAACCACATACAGTGGGTGCGGGTGGGGCAGTGGTCTCCATCCGCAGATGATGCGCCTGCTGGCCCGCTCCAGGACATGCAGGGCTGAGCTGGCATTCAAGGGCACTGGTCCAGCTGTCTCCAGAGTGGAAAGACCTCTCTGTGCACTGCACCTCAGGGGTGCTTCCTTCCACTACTTGGGATGCCCCATGGCACAGGGGCCACCCTCCTGGTTCAGGCAGCCCGCATTCAATCTGTCACCTCACACACATCGTGGGTAGCATCCCAGGAGGGTCAGGTGTTCTGTTTCTAAAATCCCACCGACCCTATATTTGAAAGAATTGTTTTAAAGGGAAATATAGGACTTGATCACGTTGTTTCCATTTAATACAAATAGAAACTTCAAAATATTTCTCCAGAATCCCTTTTGGAACTTAAGCAGGTATGTCAGTTCATTCAGGCTGTTATAACAAAATACCACAGAATGGGTGCCTTATAAACAACAGAAACTTATTTCTCACAGTTCTGGAGGCTGGGTGTGCAAGATCATGGCACCAGCAGATTTGCTGTCTGGTAATGGTTACAGTCTTCTCGCTGTAACCTCAAGTGGCAGAAAGGACAAGGGAGCTCTCTGGGGCCTCTTTCATAAGGTCACTAATCCCATTCGTGAGGCTGTGGCCTCATGACCTAATCACCCCCGAAGGCCCCACCTCCCAGTTCTGTCACCTGGAGGGTTAGGATTTCAGCATATGAGTCTGGGAGGACACGGACATTCAGACCATAGCAGCAGGGCAGTGGCCTGTCCAGCATGCTTCGCTGAGACCCAGGCCTTCTCCTGTTTGTGAGGGAAGACAGCTGAGAACAGGAGGGATCCTTGTGTTTGCTGAGCGTGAGTGTGTGCTGGGTGCCTTCCGGGCCTTCCCTCCTCTCCTCAGCTCGTCATCTCCATGTGAGGTGAGGGGTTCTGACCTACGGAGCCTGTGGAGGGGAAGTGATTGCCCAGGGCAGGATTCAGGCCTATGGATGCCCTAAGCCCTGCCCACTGTGGTGCCCGCTTGGCTCTGCTATTGCTTAAAACCCAGAGTTTAAGAATCCTGCACACACGTCAGCTGCTGAGTTCATTGCCAGCCAGCTGTGTTTACTTTCATGCCAGGAGACAGAAACGTGTATTAGATGATGGCACCTTCAAACCAAACTTTTAAACTTGAGTCACTTGCCATGCCAAAGAAAGCTTTTTTTTTAAACAGTGCAGTTTAAAGTCAAATACAGCAGACAAAGATAATTACAAAAAATTTGACAAAGGTTGAGTGTGGTGGCATGATTGTGGGGGTGGGGACTCTGGTGCCCCAAAAGAGGGCTTCTTTTATGTAATGGGTAATCCAGGACTGCCCAGGGCCTGGCCCTGCCAGTCAGAGTGAGAACCCCACGTTTCTCACCAGTCTCTCCAGAGGCCGTGGCTAAGAGCTGTTTGTATCCTGTCTTCATCTGCATTCACTGGGCAAGGTCTTTACCACATGGCCGTGTGGCCACTGTTCCTCCAAGAATTTGGAAGTGAGTTGCCAGGCCTCGTGGTCTACCAGTGAATGGTGGCTGGTGGGAAAACTCCTATGGCCTGCCCTTGGTCGCAGGTAACAGAGATCCACCTTGGCTGCACAGGGCAGAAAGAGGAATCTGAAGGAGGACACAGTGACTCCTGGGACCTGGCTCTGCGGCAGCCACTCTTGGCCTCTCTGCGTCTTTGAGGTTATTTCGTCTTTTTCCTCCATTCTCTTCCATCTTTCTTCACCACTCATGACCACTAAACTGTTCCTGGGTTCCCATGTCCTCAGTTCAGACCACCCACAGAGGCAGCTCCAAGGCCAAATTCCTGGAAAACGGGATCTGCAGCGGCCCGCTGGTCAGGGGTCCTCAGGGCCCATCAGCTCTGGTGAGCGGTGTGCAAAGAGGGCTTGGCGAGGCCATGGAGCACGGACGTGGCTGGGAGGGTCCTGGAGCACGAGGGCACTTCTCAGAGATGAGGGGTGTGGCTTAGGCAGACTCCCAGCCCCAAGTTTGCTGATCACAGCAACTTGATGCAAGATGAGGAAAACCTCATTTAGCAAGGTCAGCCACTTCTGAAACTGCTTCATCCAGGGCCCTCCAGGCCCCCACATGGCCTGGCTAGGAATCTCAGGGGACAGCAAGTGAGGCCCCCTCTCCTGCCCCTGAGTCTTACAGGAGTCAGAGTGTATGGTTATAGTTTGGGGGGACACCAGCTCTTGGAGTGGGAATATGGTTTTAGAAAGAAAGTGCGTATCTCATTTTCTGCAAAAGATAAGCTTTTCAGGGTGGGGGAGGCAGGCTTATTTCTAGGCTAAAGATGCTTTTATTAGGTTTATAAAATTCAACGGAGAGAAGGGAGTTTAGGAAAATTCCTCCTGGGTTTCATTACGCTAATTATCAGCATCTTTCAGACCACATCGAAGTGCTTTCAAGGGTGTCTTGTTGGGATTCCTTGGTTCGGAAGCACGGGTGGAGGGAAGATGAAAGGCAAGGACGTCAGGACTGATCAAGGAGTAAAAGGTTCTGAAGAGCCGAAGTGGGTGCGGTCGGGGCCAGTGTACGCGGCCCTGCGGCACTCGGCCGCCCGCCAGGCAAGCCTCTCGTCAAGTGTTGTCTTTAAATCGTCTGCTGATTGGGAGCCTTTATAGCTCTTTTTGCAAGTAGCAATAATACCTTCAAATACCTAATTTTCTCCCATGAATCTTGGCTCTGCCCTCCTACACAGAATTCTCTTACGTTGCTGGTGTTAACCAAGATAGCTCCATTTTAGGCATTTCCAAATGGTTCCAAACATACTTCCCAATCACTTACTGTGTGCCCAGCACTATCCTGCTGTGCCATGGGAGACCCAAAGATGAATTCCTTCTCCTTGCCCCTGGGAACTCCTGGCCAGCTTGGGAGACCAAGGGTACCAGAAAACTAAGCACAAGCCAGGATGTGCGGCCGGGAGGCCTTCATGCAGTTGGTGGCTTGGGTGACTAATCCACTTACTCAGTACGTGTTCTCTGAGCAGCTAGGAAATCCCAGGCACTGGCCCTGGTCTGGGAAGAGGGTACAGGCTGCAAGATTTCGGGGCTCTGTGGAGCCATAACCACAGTCCTGGCCTTCCTAAGGGCGTAGCTGTGACGTCACGGAAGAGCCCTGAGTCAGGCAAAGTGCCACAAAACCCATGTGGGCAGGGATATCCCTGAGGATGCTGGTGATTCAAGGTGACCAGGGATTGGAAATGGCTTTTTTGTTTAACTGTTTATTATAAAGTCTCATTAAGATACTCAGAAATAGAACCCTCATGGACTCATCACCCGGCTTCAGCCCGTGTGAGCTAATGGCAGTCCAGTTTCCTGCTCACCCCTCCATCCCCTTGCCCCCGGGTTATTGGAAAGCAAAGCCATACAACATTTCATTTCATCCATAGACGTTTTAGTCTATATCTGCTGCGAGACTGAATATACAATATAAAAACAGAACTCTGACTCACAGCCCGCAGCAGCCTGCCCGGGAGACCCACCCGTCTCTACAGTCAGCAGCCCAGGGAGCCAGCAAGCTGTAAGTCAGACCTGGAGGAAGTCAGACTGCTGTCTCTAGTCGGATCCAGAAAGCCCAACAGTAACCCCTGTAACAATCAGCCCCAAATGGCCAAGACTTGGTTAATAACTTCCAGCTTCCCTAATTTTTGTCCCCACTTCCAGTTTATGACCAACCAGGGAAAGCCAAATATGCTCCCCTAACCAAGCACGTGGGACACCCCACTTCTAATAGGCCGCCTCAGCTTCCCCAGGCCCGCAGCCTGCGTTGGGGCACAGCCGAGCCTTCCCCTTTGCTGCAGGAACACTTTCCCGCTCCTCTGCCTGCCTTGGAGTCTGCCCAACGCAAGTGAGGTGGCCGACTCCCTGGCCAGAGCAAGCTCTGTCTAAATAGCCTTTGCTTTTCTCGTTTGGTCGATCTTCATTTATTTCTACATGCCAAGAGATAAGGGCTCTTTTTCATTAAACGCACACATATTATCACCCTTAGAAAACTTACCAGTACTTCTCCAGTACCCGGTCAGGGTTCAACTCTCCCTGAGGAGTCGGCTTTGTGGTCCTCGGCCCCGGGGCACTCTGGGTGTAAACATCTCCCCCGGCCCCTCCTCTCCAAGCCCACCAAGCCACCTTTGCTCTCTGTTGCCCCTCTTTATTGAGTTAATTGAATTCATCTGTTTTGTCAGATCCTTTCCCCTCATCTGCTTTCTCTGGTCCAGTCTCTTAAGCCTGCCCTCTGACTCACCATCACAAACACCATAAACAGGCTCGGGTGAGGTGGGCCCTGGCGGCTGGGGTGGGGAGCAAGAGTGAGGCCAGCCGGAGCCCAGGGCACAAACCGGAAGGAGGCACCCACTCTCAGAGCCGCCCCTGCACTTGCACGAGCCTGGAGTGAGCCCCGCCCTCGACTTTAGCCAGGCTCCTGGAAGCCCTCTCGCCTGTCTGGCCCTGGCTGGGAGTTTGGAAATTAGGGGGAAAAAATGGAGTCCTGCTGATTTCTAATCCCACAGGAGGTGAGAGGAAGGTGGAGAGGTTCAGTGGGAAAAAGATATTTCTCTGCCACAGGAGCTGGGTGTGACTGCCCCGAAGTGTTTTAAATTTCTACTGAAAAAGGAAATCTTTACTGTTGAAGTCCTGCAGGAAGAACACATATTTGCAGATTTGGGAAGCCTTGTCCAGAGGCTCTTGACCTTACTGCATCTTACACTCACCTGGGCCCCACTGGACTCGGTTAGTCTGGATCCCCGGAAGCAGGGCCAAGCGCCAGGGTTGAAAAATGCCCCCCAGGGAATTCTAGCCTGGCTAGGTGGGAGCCCACCCCAGACACCACTCTCTCCCTTTCTCACTCCTGTTATTACCTCTGCAGCACAATTGTTGCTAAATCAAGGTTTCCTCAGATTGCAGCTGTTGTATTAGAGCATAACAGCGTGTTTGCTGAGTGAATAAATGACCCAAGCTTTGAAGGCTGGTCAGACAGGAAGGAGCCAAATCTGGGTTCTTCCTAACTTCGGTTCTGTTTAATTCCTAACTTCA
Source organism: Equus asinus (assembly GCF_041296235.1). Classification (NCBI taxonomy): domain Eukaryota; kingdom Metazoa; phylum Chordata; class Mammalia; order Perissodactyla; family Equidae; genus Equus; species Equus asinus. The sequence continues at coordinate 13,931,776 of NC_091799.1, forward strand.
ATTCCATTTAAAAAATTAAAAATCTGATGTAAGTCCATGTACCCAAGTGTCCAGCTGTCAGAGTCACCATTTTCTCTAATACCCGAATAAGAACTGTGCCCTCATCCCGCCTCCGTCTACACTCAGAAACGTAGTCCCCTCCGAGAACCTCTGAGGATTTCTGGGCTTGCCCGCGTCAGCTCTTGCTTCCAAGTCCTCTGGATCGTCTCCGTTCCCTCCACCGTCGCCTCTCCAACCCTGCGGCTCCCTGTCCTGGAGGCTGTGCTGAGACGAGCGTGCAGGAGCCCTCACACTCCGCCTGCCCTTCCCTGCCAGCCGCTCGAGGCAGTGGTGTGGAACAGGCCTTTCTGGCAGGCGTAGGGTGGAGGCAGTTACAGCCCAGGATGGGCACAGACAACCCGAGGACCAGGCTCCGCAGCTCCTTTTAAAGTTCATTGGCCTTTCCCTCCGCACGGCCCCTCTCCTGGGCCACCTCCCTCTGTGGGCCGCTCAGGCGCCGGTGGTGGGGTTTGTGCTCTTCCTTCAAAGCTTTGTCTCTGGAGGTGCACAGATCAATGGAACAGAATTGAAAGCCCAGAAATAAAACCACACATCTATGGACAGCTAATCTTTGACAAAGGAGCTGAGGGCATACAATGGAGAAAAGAAAGTCTTTTCAACAAATGGTGCTGGGAAAACTGGAAAGCCACATGTAAAAGAATGAAAATTGACCATTCTTTTTCACCATTCACCAAAATAAACTCAAAATGGATCAAAGACCCAAAGGTGAGACCTGAAACCATAAGGCTTCTAGAAGAAAACGTAGGCAGTACACTCTTTGACATCAGTATTAAAAGGATCTTTTCAGATACCATGTCTTCTCAGAGAAGGGAAACAATAGAAAGAATAAACAAATGGGACTTCATCACACTAAAGAGCTTCTTCAAGACAAGGGAAAACAGGATTGAAACAAAAAAATAACCCACTAACTGGTAAAAAATATTTGCAAGTCACATATCTGACAAAGGCTTAATATCCATAATATATAAAGAACTCTCACAACTCAACAACAAAAAATCAAACAACCCGATCAAAAAATGGGTTGGAGACATGAACAGACATTTCTCCAAAGAAGATATACAGATGGCCAATAGGCACGTGAAAAGATGCTCATCATCGCTGATCATCAAGGAAATGCAAATCAAAACTACACTAAGATATCACCTTACACCCATTAGAATGACAAAAATATCTAAATCTAATAGTAACAAATGTTGGAGAGGTTGTGGAGAAAAAGGAACCCTCATACACTGCTGGTGGGAATGCAAACTGGTGCAGCCACTATGGAAAACAGTATGGAGATTCCTCAAAAAATTAAAAATAAAACTACCATAGGATCCAGCCATTCCACTACTGGGTATCTATCCAAAGAGCTTGAAGTCAGCAATCCCAAAAGTCCCATGCACCCCAATGTTCATTGCAGCACTGTTTACAATAGCCAAGACATGGAAGCAACCTAAGTGCCCATCAACAGATGAATGGATAAAGAAGATGTGGTATATATATACAATGGAATACTACTCAGCTGTAAAACAGAACAAAATCATTCCATTTGCAGTAACATGGATTGACCTTGAGGGAATTATGTTACGTGAAATAAGCCCGTTAGAGAAGGATAATCTCTGTATGACTCCACTCATATGAGGAATTTAAAAATGTGGACAAAGAGAACAGATTAGCGGCTACCAGGGGAAAGGTGGGGTGGGGGGTTGGGCACAAAGGGTGAAGTGGTGCACCTACAACACGAATGACAAACATTAATGTACAACTGAAATTTCACAAGATTGTAACCTATCATTAACTCAATAAGGAAAAAAAAAAAAAAGCTTTGTCTCCGGTGCCCTCTCTCATCTCCTGTCCCCTGTTCCAGACTCCGCCCTTCAGCACTAGCACAGCTCCTGCCCTCTACACGCCCTCTGACGACCCCGAGGAGCATCAGGAACTTGGAAATGAAAGCTGTCTTTGAAGGGTTCTTGGATCAGTTCTTAAGCGAGCTCAAGTCCAGGTACGGGGCTGCCCTCCCCGCCGCAGCCCCTTAGGGAGAAGGGGCAGAGTCGAGCATGCCAGAAGTCTCAACCGTTCCCCTCCCCACTCTGTCCCGGATAGAAGTTCGTACTGGAGACCAAAATGCCTATGACTCCTGAGCAAGTGTCACCCAAAGGTACACAGGGACATTAGGGGCTCTGAGAGTGGGGCCTGGTGATGGGATCACACTGTCTCGTGTCGTCCTGCTGAGGAAGCCCAGGCTTGTAGGAGTTAAGTGAGGCTCCCTGGGGGGCAGAGCCAGGCTTTGAACCTCCATACCTGCCTCTGAACAGCAACAAACGCACATCTTTCAGGGGAGGGGCAGCACCTGCCAGATTAGCTGGTCAACGGTTCTGCCCCAGGGCCCCAGGCGCTGGAAGCTGGAAGGAGAAGAAAGGTCGAATTGGAGCCAGCGCAGCCACAAGGAAGCAGGCCGGGTGTTGTGTTGCCACCAAGTCGGGAGATGACCGGCCAGGGGCCTGCACTGGGCTGAGCCTGCTCTGTCACCCACAGGGACTTCACCGAGCTCTATCAGTTTGTCCCCGATTCTCTTCGAAAAGCCAGGATTTGAGGGGCTGGGGCGGGAGAGCATGGCAGAGCTCTGGAAGGAAGGAGCCTCCTGATTTCCTGCGAAGACAGTTTGGTAGGGCTCCGAGAAGCGGCCCCCTGGAAACCACTGCTGCTGACGTGACACATCAAAGCTGGCATCATGACAGCACCATGGCAGGGAGCGGCGGGGGGCACCCAGGAGGGGCCTTGCTCAAAGCTGCCGGCTTGTACCCCACTGTGTGGACCGCGCGGGGGGGGGGTGCTGTGCCCCACCCAGACCTGTCGCCTTCAACCCGTGTTCTTTGACTGGCTTGCAGCCCCCGAGGCCCAGTACCTGTTTGAATGCTGCCTCCTGAATGGCTGTTGTCAGGAAAGGACACGACTCTCAGAAACCAGCCTCAGGATGGAACCCAGCTCTGCCTGGGGTCGGGAGGGGACACAAGGGGACAGGAAAGGATGGAAGCAGTGCGGAGGGGAGGTGCTCCCTGTCCACCCCCCCTTCCCTCGCCAGCCTGAGGAAGTTTCCTGGGATGACTGGGAGGATATAGGCATTCGCAGGAAGGCACCATCCTTTCCAGCAACTTCTCCCACGTGGGGAAGTTTGCATAAGACAGTGCTTCTCCAGTTGGTCCCCAGACCAGCAGCATCAGCATTACCTAAAACTTGTTAGAAATGCAAATTTCAGCCCCACCCAGCCTGGGGAGGGTCAGAGAGGGCTTCTCTGTAGGCAGCACACTTGGGGCTGAGGCTCAGAAGGGCACCTGGAGTCACCCTGGGGGGGATGGGGCAGAGCATCTGGGCCGGGGCACAGGATAAGCAAGAGTCTGGAGGTCGGTGCACATGCGTGGTGGGGGGGCCATCAAGGAGGTGGTCAGTGCAGAACGAAGCTGAGGGCAGGCTGCGGGGCAGTGGAGGCTGGACCAGGGCCAGGCCACAAGATGGGCCTGGGCTTTACAGAGGCTACAGGGCGCTAGTCAGGGACCTAGAGAAACTTTAGGTCAATGCACTAAGGCCCTCAGTTCTCAGCTGAGCCCACTGGCCTGCCAGTTATGTGTCCTTTTGAATTCAACCCACAGATTCAGGCCCTCATTCTGCATGTCTCCTTTCCTTTAGAGAGTGCCCAGCATGCAGCTCGTCAGACTGATTCAGGACCGCGTGAGTGAGGAGGACTGCGTGAGGCGGGTAAGAAACCCTGCGTGGAGCCAGCGAGGGGGCTTCCAGACAAAGGGAGGGTGAGGGGCGTGTGTTCATGTCCTAAAGCAGATGACCTGCAGAGAAGGGTAAAAAACAGACAACTGGAACTCAGTGAAGGTCAGTCTGCAGATTCCACCTTGGATGGAGGTGGAATCTGGGGTGATCATTGGGGTTCCTGCAGGAAAAAGCTGGCCCACCCCTGGGGATCACAGGAGAGCCTTTACTGAAAGAATAGTGCGGAAGAGTTGGGGAGTTAAGGCAACCAGTAAGGGCTGGTGAAGCCACCTGAGACCAGCAGCAGAGAGAGCTGGACACCCTGGACCTGGAGGGGCAGAGGGAGAATTACGGGGTGCCCCAAGCTCTCCTTTCATCCTCTGATCTCCTGCCAGTGCCCCTTTCGCCAGACCCAATGAAGCCAGAGGGCAGGGGTCCAAGTGAAGCGGTCCCTGGAGGTCAGCCTCCTGGGGTGTGCAGGGCAGTTGTGATACTGTGATTTGTGATAAGAAATACATATTTAGTCTTCTTCTCATTCCTGGCACAGGGCTAACCAAGACCCTGGGAATTTGCTAAGTGAGGAGAGTGATAAAGGTGCCTTTTGTTATGTTAATGAGGCGACTTGGAAGCACCTAAGGATGGGTGCTGGTTGCCAGGGGAATCAACCCTGTGATTGGAGGGTTGGAACTTCCAGTCGTGCCCCCTGACCTCTGGAGAGGGGAGAGGGGCTGGAGATTGAATCAATCACCAATGGCCAGTGATTTCATCAATCATGCCTATGAAACGAAGCCTCCATAAAAAACCAGAGGACTGGGTGTGAGAGTTGGTGGGCACGTGGACGTGCTGGGAGAGTGGTGCACCTGGAGAGGGCACGGAAGCTCCGAGCCTTTCCCCATGCCTTGCCCTATGCGTCTCCTCCATCTGGCAGCTCCTGAGTTATATCCTTTCTAATGAATCAGTAATCTAGTAAGTAAAATGTTTCTCTGAGTTCTGTGAGTTGCTCTAGCAAATTAATCAAACTGGAGGAGGAGTCCTGGGAATCTCTGATTTATAGCCAGTCGGTCAGAAGTACGGATGACACCCTGGACTTACTGCTGGCATCTGAAGTGGGGATGGGGGATGTCAGGCCAGTCTTGTGGCACTGAGCCCTTAACCTGTGAAATCTGATGCTGTCTCCAGGTAGACAGTGTCAGAATTGAGTTGAATCGTAGGACACCCAGCTGGTGTCCTAGAACTGCTTGTTGGTGGTGTGGGAAACCGCACCCCCCCCACACACAGACACCAGCCCCACACGTTGGAATTGGTGACCAGAACCCAAAAAGAGATGTAGTGGGTGGGAATCTGGAGAGGCACTGACTGCTCAGATCCTCACAGGAACCTATTCAGGTGGCACCATTACTTCCCCATTTTACAGATGAGGAAACTGAGGTTCGGCTATCTGATTTCCAGGTTATCTGCTCCCGGTCTGCAGCTACCTTATTGTTTTCATATCAGTGTCTTTCACAGAGCAAGTGGTTTTGATTGTAATGAAGTCCAATTTATCAATTATTTGGGCATTTTTTAGTATTCCATTTTAATTTATCTCGTGTTTTTCACTATATCTCTTTGTATATATTTTTTTAGTGGATGATCTAGTAATTACAATATTCAGACTTACCTTTTCACAGTCTGTTTAGACTCAGTATTTTACCATTTCAAGCAGAATGTGCAATATAGTCCTTGGACCTTTACTCTCCTCTATGTTGTAGCTGTCTTTTGTATTATTACACGTATGGACATTGACAGTCCCATCAGGCAGTGTTAGACTTTTTGCTTTCAATCATCAAATGTATTGTAAAGAACTCAAGAGGAGAAGAGTCTGTTATATTTATCCAGGTAATTACCATTTCTGTTGCTCTTCTTTCATTCTTCATGTTTCAAGTGTCCCTTTCTGTCTGAAAAACCTCTTTTAGCAGTTCTTTTAGAGTAGGTCTGCTGGCAATGAATTCTCTTGGTATTCCTTCATCTGAAAATGTCCTTATTTTGCCTTCATTCCTGAAGGATGTTTGTTTATGGATTTAGAATTCTGGATCGACAGTTTTTTCTTTCAGCACTTTACACATGTTCCACTGACTTTTGACCACTGTGGTTTCTGGTGAAAAATCCAGAGTCATTCCAACTTTTATAAGTAATGCGTCATTTCTCTTGCTACTTTCAAGATTGTTGTCTTTGTTTCTAACTTTCAGCAGTTTAATTGTATGTCTGGGCATGAATTTCTTTGGATTTATTCTTTTTGGGGTTTGCTGAGCTCCTTGAATTCATAGGTTTATGTTTTTCTCCAGGCTTGGGACGTTTTCAGCCATTATTTCTTCATGTAATTTTCCACACCATTCTCTCTCTCCTCTCGAGACTCCAGTACCACGAATATCAGACCTTTTGTGTTCTCACGTGTCCCTGAAGCTCTATTCTTTTTTTCCCCTGTCTTTTTTTCTCTCTGTTGTTAAGATTTGATTATTGTATTTTTTAGCTCTAAAAATTAGATTTGATTCTTATTTCTGTTTCTTTGCTAAGACTTTCCGCTTGTCTATTCATTTACTTGTTTGAGCTTGGTGGTTGTTATTTTTTAATAATAGCTGCTTCAGAGTCTTTGTCCGGTAATTCTAACGTCTGAGCTGAGATCTTCCTGGTTCTTACTGTGCTAAGGAATTTTCTATCTGGACGTTTTTTATATTGCTGTGAGAGTCTGGGTCCTGTTTAAACCCCAGGCGAATGTTGATCTTTTTACCTTAGCAGGCAGTTAATTCGACTGGGCTCAGGCTGTGAGGTCCAGCCACCTTCTCTGGGTTGTGGTTTTGGTGTCGGTTCTGTTTTCAAGTCTTCGCGGTGCTGTGCAGCTCTGTGCTGTGTGTGTGGCACTCAGTGGGGCCTGGGCAGTGGCCTGCACTGTAGTTCATTTCTCAGTGTCTTCGGGATGCTGTTTAAGGTCAGACCCAGGCATGCGCAGCTTGGGGGTGAGCCTGTGAGTCCATACACAACTTTGTTTGGTTGCTTTTCTGAGTTCCCCACTCTGCCATCTCCTTGGTAACCTCTGGTTCCCTGGTGTTCTTCCTTTTGGTCTTCTGGCCAGACAGCTGGGACTTTATTTACCCTGCTCCGCCACTGGCTTCCGGTGACCGCGCCTGTGAGCAGGGCCAAGTGGTGGGAGGACAGTGAGAGGAAAAATTCACCGGGCTTTGCTCCATTCTCCAGTGGCTGGAGGGGAAGGATCCCCTGCCCGAGCAGAGTTCCAGGCAGCCACAGGCTCCCTTTCTCACTGCTTTGTCACTGCAGCAAGATTGTCTGGGGGCTGGAGGGCGAGAAAACAGAGAAACGGGAAAAACCCTTGGGGATTCCCCCCACCTCTGAGTGTTGGGAGTCCCCTTTTCCACTGCTCAAGCCAGAAATAGAGGGCTCCTCCTGGCCCTCTCTCTGCCCCGACCTGTTGCCCATATCAGGTTTCAGGCTGCCTGAAAACCAGGCTGGGAAGTACTGGTTTGGCAGTATTTTGAATTCTGCTCTTCTTCCCCAATTCACTTACTTCTGTCTACTTTCTGAGTCCTCAAATAGCTGCCCCACGCATTGTGTCCATGTATTCTAGCTGCTTTCAGGGGAGTGACGGGGTCAGGTGTGCATACCCCATCTTGCCCAGAACCAGAACTTGTGTGCTTTTTTTTAAAACATATACATATGTGCTCCTGTGCGCACACACACACTCTTGCTTAAACGTTAAGAGGCCCAAATCTGGAAAGGTAACTGGGCATCTTTCCAGCACAGTGTTGAACAGATAGCAGTTCTCCCAAGCTTGCTCCACGTGGGCCTCAGCCATGTGAGTCTGTCATGAGAGAGCCTCACAGAAGCTTCAGTCTGGGTTTCAGAATCTGGTTTGAACAGTGTGTTTTCCTCTGACCTCAAATTGTTCACAGTGAGCTGACGGTCTCCCACTGCCCAGGCACAGGCAAGGGCCCAAAGCTCAGAGGCCATTCGAAATCGGGGGTAAACAAGCTATTTCTGTAAAGGCCAGATAGTAAATATTTACGGCTTTGCAGACCCTGCAGTCTCTGTTGCAACCACTCCGTTCTTATGTAGTGTGAAAGCTGCTGTACTTGCCACGGAAGTGACAGGGCCTGGGTTGTTCCAATAAAAGTTTATTTACAAAAACAGGCCAAAGGCTTGGTTTGGTCCAGGGGCTATGGTTTGCCAGCCTCCCTTCTAAGTGATACTTCCACATGATTATAAAAACACTTTGCCCTTTCTCTTCAGTTCTAAATAAAAAGCAAACTTTCACCTTTCAGGTATGTTAGAAGAAAGGCCACTTAACCATTGACTTTCATTTTAACGAAATTCCCTCCTTGTCACCTCGCTCCCAAGCCTACCTGGCTCAATTCACCGACTCTAGTCGAGTGCCCATTGCAGGTACTGCGTTGTCCTTGCTGCTGGGACCCTTCCCCCTGCACCCATGCACCCTCCCCCTCAATCCCCTATAAGCAACGAGGTCCCCCTGGGCCTCGGGCTCACCATCTGCAGTTGGAGACAGAGCCTTGCGTGACCAAAGCAAGGCAGGCTGTGAGAAGGGTTGTGGGCCACAAACCAAGTGTGAAGGAAAACCAGGCCCAGGGGTTGAGTTGTTAGGGAAGCCTCTGGGGGTGGGGGTGGAGAGGTGTGCGGAGGGGCCGTCTTAGGCCAGGGGAATGGCAGGCAGAACGAGGCAGGGGCTGGCACTACAGTGGCCGCTTGATACTCTTAGTTCAACCAGCCTCAGATCAGCTCTTCTTAAAGCTGACCCATCAATCGGTTACCGTCTTGTCCGGGAAATGCCAAAACAATCATTTGTCAAGGAATAAAGCGGAGGGGAGAATGTCCTAAGCGACTGGAAATGGGCTGGCACTTTCCTGTACAAAGCCTTAATCATAATTGATCATGAGTTTGCCAGGTCGAATTAAACTTGCGCTACAGAGCACCAGGCTGGAAGCACTTGGATTTGCCTCTCTCCTCTGTGCTCTGTAGAGCTAAGCTCTTTCTCCTTTTTACCAGCAATGCTCACCCCGTTTGGCCACATATTGAGGGGTACTACTCCTTTGGTGTGAGTGTACCCAAATCACCCAGACTGGAACCCCTCAGCGGGCTGGGGGCTGTACTTAAAAGCACAGCTGGATACCGCCTTGCACATTAGGTAAATGCAATATGCCAAGAGTTCTTGGAACCAGGGCTGTCAGCACGATTCTCTGTGGCTCTAAACACACGAGAGAGGAGTAATTCTCCAGTTCTTGTCCCAGGAATCTCACTTGCCCTGAGGAACGGGGGCTACTCACGAGCCACGGTCACAGCCTTGCCAAACAGAAGTCCCAGCAGAGATGGTGCCACGGTCTGTCACAGTGTCAGAAAAGGCAGCAGGGCTTTCCCACGCCTCCTTCAGATTCCCTTTTAAGACGCTTGTGACTCCCAACCACCCATGATCCAGGCACTTCCTCAGGAACTGCTGTGTCCCGGCAGGTCTGCTCGCAGGCTCTCCCTCACGGTCAAGAGTGTTTGCTTTGAAAGGCTGCTTGCTGCAGTGGAGGTCTGGAGCCTGAGCCCAGCTCACTACTGGCATGCAAAAGGCCCTGGGGTCCGGGCACGCCGGAGAGCAAGCCCAGCTTCTCTGCTCAAACCCTCCACCTGGTGCAGGCATCGTACTCAGCTCCCTACCCAGCCTCACACAACCCTACAAGGACAGTGTTACTATTGTCCCCATTTTACAGATGCAGGACGAGAGGCACAGCTAAAGCCACATAGCTAGAGCAGCAGAGCTGGCGTGAGGACCCAGGCTGGTGGAACACAGGAACACAGGGCAGGCGCTTTGACTCCTGGCCACAGGGCCATGCTGTGTAGACCTGGCAGGGAGCTCCAAGGCCGGGCAATGGCTGCGTGCTCTCTGTTGGGCCCACAGGTCTGATGGCTCCCTCCTTCACTGTCCTTGCCAAATGCCTTGTCAGTTTTTGTTGGCCCACCGGCTAGAGTTTCCTAAAGGCGATCATATGGTCATTTGTTTATTCCTTTATCCAACAAATGCCACAGCAGTGAGCCAAAGAGTTAAACGCCATACTCTCAAGGAACACAGATGCTAGCTGTGGGGAGACAGACAGTAAACCAAATAAATAAGTAAAACATGCAGTCCTGATGTTAGCTAGAGATGGGTGCTTGGGAGATACAGAGAAAGCAGCCCTGGCTTGGGGTCTGGCAGATATGCCAGGTGAGAGGGTGTATCTACAAGGAGGGAGGGATGCCTCTGCGGGCCCCTCTCCCCAGTCCATGTCCCAGAGCTGGGTGGAAGGCCGAGGGCAGGATGGAGGCAGGAAGGGAGGAACCCGCTGTCATATTATTGATGACCCTCAACCAACTGGCATGGAAGCTGGGGCATGTGGACTGCTGAGTGACTCCCCCAAAGACGCCATCCTTCATAATCTTGAAACGTGTGAAACCATCTTATTTTGTGTGTTATTTTTATAAGTACTGCATCCCAAGTGAAACGTTTCTGGTATGTAAGTGTGCAGCCTGGAATTAGAGGTGTGGACTCATGGGGTTGGGTTGTTGGGTGCATTCCACTCTGAGATACACTCCCTTGAACTCGTGCCTGACACAGGATCCAGCTGGCCTGGGCAGGTTTGTTCATATGATTTTTTAAAAAGTCTCCATAACTCACTGAGTCATGGTTTCTAGGGAAAATATGGTGGTTCTCTCTATGATTTCAACTAGATGTCCCAAATTTGCCCTCAGCGATCTAGAATAGTCTCTCAAACATGTATTCAACTTATGTGAGACTTTTTGAGCTTTTCTAAAAGCTTGGTCTGCCCAGCCTCTCTGCACAGTGTACCTGCAGGCTGGGCAAAGTGTGAGACTAGGCGTCCCAAGTCCTTGTCAACAGCTGCCACCACCATCACAATGGTAATAACATTAATAACAGTATTATTAATGAATTATATTATAAGTGATATTATTATTAGTTACATTGTACTATATTACTATATTGTGCATTATAATTAATACTATTGCTGAATTAATGCTCTTTATTGATATTGATAATGATATTAATTATCATTATTATTATTACTATTTTGATGATGGCAGTAGATGTCTGCATTCTAGAGACTTGGGACACTGGGTCTGGCACTTTGTCCACTATACCACATTGCAGATGCACTATGCCTTAATAATAATCACTAGGTGATTATTATTCTGCTGATGGTGACCATCGACTGGGTGTTGCGGGCCGAGTGGTGCGTCCATGATCTCAGTTAGTCTTTACAACACCCATGGAGGTGGACTGACCTCACCCGTTTTAGGGATGCAGAACCTAACACTTGAGTCTTGCTCAAGGTCCCACAGTCAGACCCAGAGCTGAGATCCAAACACGGAGTCATGCTTTGGGCCCCCCTGTTCTTGTCCCACCAGCACATGGCTGTGTCCCCCTGACAAATGCTTCGTTTCCTGAGGCCTCCATTTCTCCATCTGTAAAACGACGGGCTTGGACTCGGGCCTTGAAGCCCCTTCCAGCCTTATGTTCTGATTCTGAGTCGGTTCAAGCCATTGTTACCTGCAGAGTAAAGAAATATCTCCTTTAATTTGTTTTAAAATTTCTTCTGAGCTTCAAGGGGCATCCAGTACCTTTTCCATCTCTTCCCGGTGGAGACAGGATTCAGGAGTAAGAGGTGAGGCTCTTAATTATGTGCTTTGGTTGTTCAGAAGCAAAACAAACCCTCATCCAAAATAAACAGGCTTTCTTGCTTTTAGGGAGAGAAATGACACATATGCATATTCATTTATATGGTAATTATTATTATTTCGCTACACAGGGACTGGAATTGGTAATTTAGAGCACAAAAGGAAGCAGGGAATAGTGTTTAGGGAAAAAGAAGACAATCACAGCCCGTCAGGATTCTGTAGTTAATGTTGGGGTTTTTCGTTTTCTTTTTTTTGGTCTAATGCAATCTCTTTGAAGAATTTCTTTGAAGTGACCATCAACTGCGTTAGAGAAAGAGGAATTAGTGCTTTGTATTGGAACTACCAAAAGGAGGTGGGCTCTACCTGTTGGAGACTCACTGGCCTTTCTTAGGGACAGCCAAGTTCTCGAAGTCTGGGCGTTCTCCTGTCCACATCTCTAGGGCAAAGGGAAGCTAAGAAATAAGGCAGCGAGTCCAGGGGACTTGTGGGGAGAGGCTCACTCAAAGGGATTCTGCGTCTCACCCTCCCGTGCTCACTGCCGGCTCCCCAGGTCTTTGGATCACTCAGACTCCCTTCCCTCTCTTTGGCACCTAACCCGTCTCCCTGCAGCTCCCCTCGTTTCCTCCCTGTCCTTTCTTCATGTGCCGCTGGAGGGATTGCTTTAAAAAAAGAATGACTTTATTTCTTACTGCAATACGTGCACATGGTTCAAAATTCAAAAGGTACCCCAGTTCCCCTCGCACTCGTGTCCCCCAGCCGCCCGGTTACCTTCCCTGGAGGCAACTGAGGATAACACTCTCTTGAAAGAACATCCTTCTGAAGGTTATTTTATACATAGAGAACCATTTGTCTCTTTATTTTTTTATTATTATTCCTTTGGTGAGGAAGATTGGCCCTGAGCTAACATCTGTTGCCAGTCTTCCTCTTTTTGCTTGAGGAAGATTGTTGCTGAGCTAACATCTGTGCCAATCTTCCTCTATTTTGTATGTAGGATGCCACCACAGTATGGCTTGATGAGTGGTGTGTAGGTTCACACCCAGGATCTGAAGCTGCAAACCCTGGGCCGCCAAAGTGGAGTGCATGAACTTAACCACAACACCACTGAGCCGGCCCCAGCATATGTCTTTTTTTTGTTTGTTTAAGATTTTAGGTTTTTTTTTCCTTTTTCTCCCCAAAGCCCCCCAGTACATAGTTGTATATTCTTCGTTGTGGGTCCTTCTAGTTGTGGCATGTGGGATGCTGCCTCAGTGTGGTTTGAAGAGCAGTGCCATGTCCGCGCCCAGGATTCGAACCAATGAAACACTGGGCCGCCTGCAGCGGAGTGTGCAAACTTGACCGCTTGGCCATGGGGCCAGCCCCAAGCATTTGTCTTTTTAAACACCTTACTGTGTCCCTCCACTCCTGAGAACCTTCACTGCTTCCCGTCCATGTTGGCGTACATCCCTACAGCCCTGCAAGGTGAGGCCTGCCTGCAGCCCAGCTTCATCCCTCTGCATTATGTACGTGACCTGAGACTTCACCTTAGCAGACCAGAGGGAGGGATGCTCCTTACTGGCCGATGAAGTAAGCTGCCTTGTTGGAGAAGCCCTCATGGGCAGCCTGTAGCACCTGAGGGCAGCCCCAGCCAGCAAGAAACGAGCCTTCAGTCTTATAGCAGCATGGAAGTGAATTCTGTCAACAACCTGAGTGAGCTTGGAAGCAATTCTTCCTCAGTCAAAGCTCAGCTGACACCTTGATTGCTGTCCCGTGAGACCCTGAGCAGAGAACCCAGCCAAGCGGTGCTCAGACTTCTGACTGAGGAAACTGAGATAACAAATGTGTTGTTTTAAGCCACTAAGACTATGACAATTTGTTACGCAGCAATAGAAAATACCCATATGCTCCTTTCACTGCCTAAGATACCCCCATGCTGTCGCTGGACAGCTGCTTCTCATTCCTGAGTCTTAGGTTAAAGTCACTTCTTCAGGGAGGGCCCCCGACCTCGCCCAGCCCCAGGCAAGGCTGGGTTTCCTGCTACGTGGGTTCACAGCATCCTGCTCTTCTCCCCTGCACCTCCACAGTTATAATTAGGGATGTGAGTTCTGAGAGGGTAGGGGTCCCCTCTGTGCCATTCACCACAGAATCCCCCAGCATCTCACATGGGACCTGGCACAGACTTCCAGCTTGGGAAACATTTACGAAACGAATGCAGGAATGCCATCGGATAATTCCCTAGTTCTGCATCGCCATGGCAATGACACGATCCCAACTATCCTGAGTTGCTGTTGGCCCAAGGAAGGGTAGATGTTTAAAGTCTGACACAACTGTGCCGTCAAATATGAATGTCCCAGTGAAGGCTTCGACAACAGGAACATTTTTGTCCTAAGGCTTCTCTGGGGAGAATTTTCTTGGTTGTCGCCCTGGCTTGGTTTTACATGAATTGTGGAGATGTTTGGTGATTTTCCTCATCACTTAAAATTGTTTCCCATTATCAGTGCTTTCAAGGTTCCCGTTTGGCCTTGGCCTTCTACAGCTTGACCATGTCCACCTGCTGCACCCCAAGGATGGTGTTGACCTCGAGATCCAGTGTTCAAGCTTTTGAGAACCAGTCTTCCAATTTGATTTTGGTGCCCTGTGCCAAGACTTCCTGTCCTCACTCTTCATTCCTTTAATCAACTGTAACAAGGATCCACCACCAGGATCTTGCTTTTATAATATTAGATAAAAGCATATCATAAAAGTAATCATGCCTTGTGGATCATCCCCATTTGTCTTATCTTTTTTTTTTTTTTTTTTAAATTATCTTTAGGAATCATCCTACCTAAAACCTTTTACAAAAGGGGTAACTGAGGCCTGGATGGAGGAAGAGCCTTAGCCTTTATCAGAGGACTAGCGAGCCAGGCCAGTGGGGCATTTTACCCACCACCACACCGAGGTTCTTGGCTACCTGGCTGCCAGGCCTGGCTTCAGCTGGGACTCTGATCTTGTGCCAGCCCTTTGGCAAAGGCATTTTTGCATTCCCAGAACCAGACTGAGCTGGAATTTCATGGGAAGGAAAATATCTGGCTAAGAGAAAGTGTTTTGATGTATGGTCACCCCTCTCCCCCGGCTATGTGGGGGAAAGGAAGGGCTTGTGCCCAATTATCACGGCTTATCAGCCGGTGGGAGTTTTATCATCCATGAAAAGGCAGAGGCCTCCACTCAACAGGAACATGATTTATGGGCTCCACAGATGGCTTGTTAGCCTCTGCTGGCCTGAGCCAACCCGTGCATGTCTGGGCTGGTGGACAGCAGCTAGAGAGAAGGCCCAAGGACCCAGTGAGGCAAGCTGCTCAGGCCTCGCTGCATCTCTGTGTGGAGTGCCCTGTGATTGTGGGCAGGCCATGTGGGCTCTGGGGTACGCAGTGCACATTCTGAAGTGTGCTCTCTGATTAAATGAGAGCGTACAAGCAAAATGCTTAGCACTGTGTCTGGCCCTGAGGTCCACTAAGGTGAGGCTAAGACGCTTTTCCCATGCAAGACGAGCGGGTGAAAACAATTAGGACCACTTCTGGGTGACAGAAGACTGCTGCTCCTGCACAGTGTCTGTTAGGAAGAGTCCAGTACACTTCTGGGATCTGCTCATGACCCAGCAGGGAGACGCACACTGCGCATTCGCAGGCATTACTCAAGTGAGTTCTGTAACATCCTCGTACCTGCACGGATGAGAATTAGCAGTCTTTTAAATGTAGTGCCTGAGAAAAAAATCAATGAAATTTCAAAACCAGCTGGAGCCTGTCTCCCCCGCTTCTGTCCATTTGCCTCGGTTTTTCTTTCATTCCGTGAGCTTCTGCTTGGGATTGAGGTCTGCGGCTCTGGAGGTTAGGACTGGTTCAGATGGTTGCTACGTGTAAGGCGAGAAGCCAAGCACCTGGAATGCAGCTCCCCGCTTCGAGGGCTGAGCTGGGCTGTCGGGCAGGGCCCTGTAGTATGACAGAGGCAGGAATTTGCTGCCTTGATGCTCACCTGGTGGTTGGTCCCCTCCTCAGTCGTGTCCTGTGTCGCAGCATCTCTTCTTTATGCTTCCTAACCATGATTCTCGGAGCCGCCACCCAAGGGGAAGCCACACTTTGACTAACAAAAACTAGACCTCCTGCATCTTTGCGTCCTCCCCGGTGCCGCCAAATGGATGCCTGTGCAGGGATGCCCCCCTGGCCTGCGTTCTGGTTGCAGAGTTCCAGCCATCTCCTCTCATTCCCCAGCATCTGGTCAAGAAGTCTTCCTAACCCCACCACCGAAAGCAAAGGAGTGAAAAACAAAACCTGTGCACAAGGGCGCATGGTAGTTAAATGGGATGCGAAGGGGCCTCTACTTCAGTGAGTTAAAAAAATACTGCCTTGCCCATGACTCCTGGGGTTGTGATCTTATTATGGTAAAGATCAGGAAGAATAAAAACGAAGGCCAGAATGAAGCCCAAACACAGGTGGTGGAGAGCAGTATTGGTCCATCAAGATAAAGATACAAATAATGGCTAGGCAGCATTTAGTAGCACATAATATGTGCCAGACACTGCCAGCTCTGAGGCATTTTCTGATGGGATTCACACAACAGTCCCATGAGGTTTTCAATAACTAAGACTTCTGGGTACCCACTGTGCACCAAGGACTGTTCTAGGTCGTGTTAGAGACAAAACAGAGCAAAGGAAACAGAGAGTGTGCTTTTGTGGGCATGCGGCTAGCAGCACAGGGATGTGGGAAGTTCTCCCATTTTACAGGAAAGGAGCCTGCAGCACCGGAAACCCACTGCTGCTCTAAAGGAAGGATACATGTGTTACCTAAAGGAAAAACAGACCTTCTAGAAGTCCATCAAGTTCAAAACGTCTGGCCCCACATACTCTCCCTTCTTGAGCTGAAGAAAGAATGCCGTTATCAAATGCAAAACTTTGGTTGGCCAAACTCTGACCACGTCCCCAAAATTCCTGGCGTCACGTGGAAGGTCTCCTGTGCACACTGGAAGAAGATCGTGCACAATTACCAGTCCCGGGTGGGGGGTGTTTCCTTTACATAAAATGCAGAATTATACCTTGTGTTCACAGGTTAACTTCTTTTTGATCTCATTTAATATCGTGGAGATTCTCAGTAATTTCAGGATAAAGGAGATGGTGTAGCATACTTTTGACTATGGAACCAAAAGTTAAAGTTTACTTGGCAGGTTTCTAGAGTCTTCTTTCTTTTTTCCTCTTTGGTTGCAGATTTATGCTTCCCTGGCCATAACGTGAGTCAGTATTTTATAGTGGAAATGCTAACAGAGTGGAGGAGCCCGATTCTGGTCTACAGAACCACCAGCTGTTTGTTTTATTTCTCCTTGTGGTGTCATTGGGCTGGCATTAATTACCCAGCTTTCATCCTCTGACAGTAGGAACACAGGATTTTCTTGCCATTGTTTTGACACTCACGGGTTTATAGATGTCACTTGCATCCTCTGTGGAGTGCGGTTTTATTGATCAACAGCTCTGCTGGGGCCCGGGGCTGTGTGTTCCTTAATACAAATGCAGTTAGGATTCCAGGGCGTCAGAGGGGAGGTCTGAACTCTGCTCAGAAAACTTATGGCGTGCATCACGGCGAGGCAAGGGCTCCCAGGGCCTGGCTCGGCGCAGTGGAACCCAGTGAGTAGACCTCATCGGTCCCTCATTTCTAGATGTTTCTGGCCCTGGTTGGTTGGTTGGCTGGTTGGTGTGATGTGGGGCTTGTTAATGGCATGTATGGTCCACCTCTCTGCATGCTGAACAGCATCCCCCACATGTTCCATGGGCAGTAGATGCATGGGATGCGTCTTGTGATCCCTCCCCCTTCCTTCAGGGAGGAAAGATAGATGCCCGGAATGCAGGACAGAGTCTGATGGTCGAGCAGCTCTCAGTGGACTCTGAGCAGAGAGCCTTGGAGAGGCACGGTGATGTTGGGAGCGAGACTGGACTTGCAACCAGCAACCACGTCGCCCTTGGCAGATGGAGCGCTGATTCAGAGCCCAGAGCCAAGGCCTGCTCCTCAGAGCCGGAAACGCCTCCCAGGAGCACCGAGCAGAGCGGCCGCAGTTCCTCGTGCTCCCGTTCCTAAGCTCTTAGTGTTACTTAGTTTTTCAGTTAACTGTCAACTGTGACAAGTACCACATATGCCAGGAGGCTGAAAAACAGCAACTGCCATTTCTCCAGCACCTCCAGTCTGCCAGGCGCTGTGCTAGCACTTCACATACATCAGTGCATCCAGTCCTGCCCTGTGCAGTGTGCGCACTAGCAGCTGCGTTTCTATTTTGCAGATAAGGAGGTAGTTACACAGCTGGTAAGAGGGGCTCCAGGGGTCCCCATCTGGCTCAATACCATCAGTTAATAGAATTTGAAAGAATTGTGGAAACTAAAGTAGATGATTTTAAGCTACAATCTGTAACATATTAATTACTCCCAATTTTTTTTTTAAAGATTTAATTTTTTTCCTTTTTCTCCCCAAAGCCCCCTGGTACATAGTTGTGTATTTTCAGTTGTGGGTCCTTCTAGTTGTGGCATGTGGGATACAGCCTCAGCATGGCTCGATGAGCGGTGCCACGTCCACACCCAGGATCCGAACCATCGAAACCCTGGGCCGCCGCAGCGAAGCGTGCGAACTTAACCACTCGGCCACAGGGCCGGCCTCTCCCCCAATTTTAATTATAAACATAATGACTACTGACAATGCTAGTTATAAATAAGAGTATTGGTTACAATACAAGAGCAAATATGTGTTTTCTTGGTATGCCTCTTATTTACTGAGACTCCCTGGATCCCCTGGTATCTAGACTGGTGACTTCTCATTCTCTGGAGACGTCGTGGACCTCCTCACATTCCCCTCATTGGCACTTGGTCAGGTTGGATCTTTCCTGGAGCAGCAGACTGGGGTCCAGTCCCTGGAAGCAGAAGATCACGGACCTAAGTTGAGAGCGAGTTTAGGAAGCCGTGGAAGTGGTCCTGGCCTCCGGGCGGGCTGGGAGTGAATGTCCCCAGGGAACTGAGCTGCAGCGAGGAGGCTGTTTTGACTGGGAGGAAGGGGATGAGGGTGGGAGTGTGTTTTCTGAAGGAAGTGACCCAAACATACTGGAGACAGTTGGACAGAGGGGAAGGTGAGCAGTGCGTGGGCCAGCACCCACTGGGCGGGAGTGATGAGTGACTGGATCCTGGGTCTTCCTACTGAAGGTCTTACCCCGCTGTAACAGTGTGATGCCTGTTTCCCATGTGCTGGGCCCAGCCTGGCAGCCCAGGTGACTCGTGGTCGTGGCTTCCGGAGGAGCAAACTCCCCTGGGGCAGGGCCCTCTGGTCAGCCTCTGGCAAATGGATGCACACACCTAAGTGGGTCTGCAGTAGCCAGCAGTCTGCTAGACTCTCCTCATTTTGATCGAACTGTGTTTTCCCAAGTCTTCTTTAATTAGAGAGCTTTCTTCAGGTCAGATTTGCAAAGCCAGTTACTCCTCTTCCCAAGAGATTGTCTTTTTAAATGAATTCTTCATGATAAGTTCTACAAACTTAAGTAGGATTCCTTCTTGAAAGTAGGTAGAGAGAAAGAACATAGTTCATCTTACTCATATTATAATTATAATGATAAATCTGGTTGATGTTGATTGGGCCATTTCTTTAATGCCAGGCACTGCATTTGTTTTCTTGTTGTTTGTTTCTTTGTATACCTTATTTATCCCAACAGCTATGAGATAGATTGTTATTATTGTCCCCATTTTGCAGATAAGGAGAATAAGGCCCATACGGGTCGAAGTGACTAGTTGAAAGTCACACGACTGGCAGTGGCACAGGCTGATTCCAAAGTCCCTGCTTTTTACCACCACCATAAACTGACATCCTCGAGGGCTAATCTTGTTTCTGAAGAGGTGGGTCTATACCACGGACACGCTTTAAAATGTTTTAGAGGAATGGTCCCATTAACTTAATGTTGGATTGTCCATTTCTTTCACTTGTAACCGGAGCCCACCGTGTCTGAATCTAACTAAACGGGATCCATAAAGCGAGCTCTCTGCACTGGGTCGTCTCGGCACCATCCCACCCTCAGAGCTGGGGCGGGACTGGGCCGTGTGGGGACAGATCAGACTGGTCTTCAAACTGTGTCTTCCTCCGCAGAGTGGCTTCAGGGGCACCACAGACATCCGATGTGAACTTAACTTTAAAATGCTTTCTAGCTACTTGGGAGCTAATGAAAAGCCTCCTGAACGTTCACATCTGGGCTTTACCAAATTTCGGCACCCTGGAGATCCCTGGCTAATTTTAACCTGAAGACCCAGGAGTCCAGATTTTCCTGGATCTGCATGTTTGTATAAAAAGGTCATGCACGTGTCTCTCGTTAGCAAGGATAGAACTCAACACTGTTAGTTATTAGAAAAATCCCTCCTGCACGTTCCAGCCTTGTCCGAGCATATGCATTGTTGGGTGACGCACAGAGGAAGGCCAGGCAAAAGCCAGGCTCACCTTGCTGGGGCGGCAGAGTCTGCGTGTAGGAGCAAGTTAAGGAGGCACATGTCCTGCCACATTCATGTGCTTGAGCGTGGTCAGTCATGCCAGTAGGTGTTGCATGTTGTTGGAGATTAAACTCTGAAATGAAAATTCTTGCTGGTCATCTTCCAGATGGGTTGAATGTGGAAGTCGTGCTAAGAGGACGAGGCAGGCTGAGATTTTCATGTTTTCGTATAAACCAAAGGAAGTGGTACTGGAGCAACTGGATGTCCCTTTTTTTCTGTTTATCAAAATAGTCCCACTCTTCTCCCTGATTGCCTCTAGACCGCATCCATTTCCCAAACTTGATCTCGTAAGATGCTCTTCTTTTCTGGCTGATGAAATATCTCGTTTCTTTTCCTCTTTCATGTGTTGGGAAACCACATAACTTCCATTAGAATAAAAGGGGAGGCTGCTGATGAGCCTGTGATGCGTCTTGTGATGCTTGCCCTGGTTCAGACGCGGAGCCAAGTGAGTCTGATTTACGGAAACCGAGCCTTCAGCCTCAGACTGCCTCCTTGGGACTGTGAGGAATCAGCATTGGGCTCGAGGGGATGCCTGGCTGGAGCCTCCCAAGTCTGCAGTTGGAGCTGGGAGCCGGATCAGGGGCGTCCTAGGGGGAAACCTGGGGGTGGCACCCCTCTCTGGTCTTTGGAGGAGACAGGGGCAACCCATCAAAAAAGCAGAGGACCCAGAGGGCAAGAGTCTTAGCACGTGAAGTTGCTAATTGTGCTTTAATAACAGTCAGGAGGGCGGAAAAGGCCAGTGTTCACACTGAACGAGACGCCTGCCCCGCGTTAGGCCGCGCTCTGCTGGGCCTCGCCAAGTTCCCTGGGCTGGCTGGCTGCTTTTCTTTCCTTTTTTTTCATCTGTGACATCTGCTCAGTGCTTGTCCCTCCTGTGATACCGTACCCCACGCAGCTGTGCAGACCTCCGCTCTGCGCTGGTGCATGGAGTGCCCTGAGCATACGGCCTTTTTGATGTGTGATAAAACAGAACCGAGCCACGGGGGTATGACGAGCGAAGGCATCAGAATATCAATTAACCTGCTCCGAACAAAGCTGCGGCTCCAGAGTGGAGGAGACAGTTCACTGAAGTGTGGGGAAGATGGATAAGGTATTCTAATTAGGGGTTGACTGACACCTCCACAGCCAGCCACTCCTGGAAGTCAGACCCAGGAACCTCACGAGTGTCCCACCATGGCAGTGGTTGGATGCTAGTTACTGATTTATGACTTCTTGCTTTGCCAAAATTTGCAGCCATTAACTTGTTCTCAGCCAAAATTGCTGTTTCCCCTTGATTGAAAGCGAGGTCCATTTTGCAACTGGGCAGCGGCGTAGAACCTCTATAAATTCAAGAACCTCTACAAAAGCCTGGGGCTTCCACCTTGAGGGTGCCCCGCACTGACAGTCCCTGGCACAGTGGAATTGGTCACTGTGCCCTTCCTTCCCAGGTGGACCAATGTGGACTGACTTGGGCTGGCCAAGGGATGAAGGGTCTCCATGGCTGCCTTCCTCACAGCGTGTGGGGCTGTGCTGCCTAGAGTGGGGTATGGGTGCTGCCTTAAGGGGTCCCTCAGGGACCTCATTTCTTAGTACCTGGGTGATCGTACCACCCACTGAGTCTGAAAGAGCAGACCTGGAGAGCTGGTGGCCTGAGATGCACTCCAGAGCCCCCCACCTTCTTTAAATTTCACATCTGCACCAAAATAACGCACCAGTGAGGCTAGGCTAATTAGGAAGATGTCCTCATTTTGCTGCACTTTTCCTGTGTAATTGGAAGGCCCACTTTCTCCAGCGAGAAGTCGGTGAGAGCTGTTCCCCTGAATAGTTCTAAAAGCTTTGGACCACATACTGTTATCAGCTGCAAATTTATGGGCGAGATTATAATGCTTGCTCAGTAATGCAATATTAAAAGCGGAGGTCTTTCTCGGTGCTGAGCAGAGGCGGAGTTCCAATCTTTCAGCTTCAAAAAGCGACTCGGAACAGAATTACCAGCCTTTGTCCTAGAAGAAGCAATCAGTGGGCTCCCAACCCCTCCCTGCAGATAAAGAAAAATAAGGGCGTCTGAATGTAGCTAAAGTTCAGAAAATTTTGGTTTGTCTTCCAGAACCATAAGTGAGGGAGCCCTCAGACGCCAGCCTCTTGGCTCCTGTGGCGGCGTTCGCATCTGTGGATGTCTGCGCTTTTTAAGAGCAGCAGCCCAGCGCCTGGCTGGCTATAACAAGGACTTGAGGGAGCAAAAGGCTGTTAAATTTTTTTTGCACTTTTCCTTCATTAGTTCTAGAAACCAGGGGCTCTGTGGCTCCACGTTTTTCTGCATAATTTAAGAAATTAATGAAAGCATGCCTGATTTTTCCAACACTCTTTACTCCATAAATTTGTTTAGCTTTTTTTTTTTAACTGTCAGTTGAGGCTGTTGGAACTGAAATATTTTAATATTGAAATGTGGGCCCTTTTGATTTAAGGAAAGACATTTCTTGCCCTCCCCCACACGGTGTTCTGTAAATCAGATGTTATGGGTTATCAGTGCCCTTGAGTCTGAGTTCACCCCATCAGTCCATCCTCTGACACCAAGTTCTCATAATGACTCCGAGGGAGGGGTCTGTGGCAGGGGGGTGGGTGGGTGGGGGGTGGGGGTCCCTTCTGGGAGCCAGTGTCAGAAACCTCGGCTGCAACTTGTGGTTGTCTGACCTCCCTCACTGCAGAGCAGAGACCTGAAGAAGTCTGCTGGTTTATTTCACTCTTCTAAATTTCAATTTATCTAATTTACCTGGATAGCAAGTCAAAAAGCATTAACTCGTGTGGTGTGTGTGTGTAACTCTAAACTCTTGGGACCTTAGAAATTGTTTAATAACAGCGCTGAGGAACATTAAAAAAACAATTTAAGCAAACGGGAGGATAATGTGTTGACTTGATATTGTAAAAATGTCAATTCTTTGTAAATTAATCTATACATTTAATGTCATTCCAAAATCCTAGTAGAATTTCTATTTTGGAACTTGATAAAATATTTTTGCTGCTTATCTAAAAGAACAATTTTTTTTTAAATTGAGGTTCTGATAGTTTACAACCTTGTGAAATTACAGTTGTACATTATTGTATGTCAGTCATTTTATAGGTGCACCGCTTCACCCTTTGTGCCCACCCTCCACCCCGCTTCCCCTGGTAACCACTAATCTGTTCTCTTTGTCTGTGTGTTTGTTTATCTTCCATATATAGGTGGAATCATACAGAGTTTGTCTTTATCTGGCTTATTTAACTTGACACAGTACCCTCAAGGTCCTTCCATGTTGTTGTGAATGGGACGATTTTATCATTTTTTTATGGCTGAGTAGTATTCCATTTGTGTGTGTGTGTGTGTGTGTATACACACCATATCTTCTTTACCCAGTCATCAGTCAATGGGCACTTAGGTTGCTTCCACGTCTTGGCTATTGTGAATAATGCTGCAATGAACATAGGGGTACATAAGTCTCTTTGAATTGCTGATTTCAAGTTCTTTGGATAGATACCCAGCAGTGGGATGGCTGGGTCATATGGTATTTCCATTTTTAATTTTTTGAGGAATCTCCATACTGTTTTCCATAGTGGCTGCACCAGTTTGCATTCCCACCAGCAGTGTATGCGGGTTCCTTTTCCTCCACAACCTCTCCAACATTTGTTAATTTTTGTCTTGGTGATTATAGCCATTCTAACAGGCGTAAGGTGATATCTTAGTGTAGTTTTGATTTGCATTTCCCTGATGATCCGACATGATGAGGATCTTTTCATGTGCCTATTGGCCATCCGTATATCTTTTTTGGAGAAATGTCTGTTCATATCCCCTGCCCATTTTTTGACGGGGTTGTTTGATTTTTTGTTGTTGTGAGTTCTTTATATATTATGGAGATTAACCCTTTGTCGGATATATGATTTACAAATATTTTTTCCCAGTTGGTGGGTTATCTTTTCATTTCAATCCTGTTTTCCCTTGCCTTGTAGAACCTCTTTAGTCTGATGAAGTCACACTAGTTTATTCTAGAATAACATATTTTTTTTTCTTATTGAGTTAATGATAGGTTACAATCTTGTGAAATTTCAGTTGTACATTAATGTTTGTCATTCGTGTTGTAGGTGCACCACCTCACCCTTTGTGCCCACCCCCCACCCCACCTTTCCCCTGGTAGCTGCTAACCTGTTCTCTTTGTCCACATTTTTAAATTCCTCATATGAGTGGAGTCATACAGAGATTATCCGTCTCTAACTGGTTTATTTCACTTAACATAATTCCCTCAAGGTCCATCTATGTTATTGCAAATGGAATGATTTTGTTCTGTTTTGCAGATGAGTAGTATTCCATTGTATATATATACCACATCTTCTTTATCCATTCATCTGTTAGTGTGCACTTAGGTTGCTTCCACGTCTTGGCTATTGTAAACAGTGCTGCAATAAACATTGGGGTGCATGGGACTTTTGGAATTGCTGACTTCAAGCTCTTTGGATAGATACCCAGTAGTGGAATGGCTGGATCCTATGGTAGTTCTATTTTTAATTTTTTGAGGAATCTCCATACTGTTTTCCATAGTAGCTGCACCAGTTTGCATTCCCACCAGCAGTATATGAGGGTTCCTTTTCCTCCACAACCTCTCCAACATTTGTTACTATTAGATTTAGATATTTTTGTCATTCTAATGGGTGTAAGGTGATATCTTAGTGTAGTTTTGATTTGCATTTCCCTGATGATCAGCGATGATGAGCATCTTTTCACGTGCCTACCGGCCATCCGTGTATCTTCTTTGGAGAAATGCGTTCATGTCTCCAGCCCATTTTTTGATCGGGTTGTTTGATTTTTTGTTGTTGAGTTGTGAGAGTTCTTTATATATTATGGATATTAAGCCTTTGTCAGATATATGACTTGCAAATATTTTTTACCAGTTAGTGGGTTGTTTTTTTGTTTCAATCCTGTTTTCATTTGCCTTGAAGAAGCTCTTTAGTGTGATGAAGTCCCATTTGTTTATTCTTTCTATTGTTTCCCTTCTCTGAGAAGACATGGTGTCCGAAAAGATCCTTTTAATACTGATGTCAAAGAGTGTACTGCCTACGTTTTCTTCTAGAAGCCTTATGGTTTCAGGTCTCACCTTTGGGTCTTTGATCCATTTTGAGTTTATTTTGGTGAATGGTGAAAAAGAATGGTCAATTTTCATTCTTTTACATGTGGCTTTCCAGTTTTCCCAGCACCATTTGTTGAAAAGACTTTCTTTTCTCCATTGTATGCCCTCAGCTCCTTTGTCAAAGATTAGCTGTCCATAGATATGTGGTTTTATTTCTGGGCTTTCAATTCTGTTCCATTGATCTGTACACCTGTTTTTGTACCAGTACCATGCTGTTTTGATCACTGTAGCTTTGTAGTATGTTTTGAAGTCAGGGATTGTGACGCCTCCCGTTTTGTTCTTTTTTCTCAGGATTGCTTTAGCAATTCAGGGTCTTTTGTTGCCCCATATGAATTTTAGGATTCTTTGTCCTAATTCTGTAAAGAATGTCATTGGGATTCTGATTGGGATAGCGGTGAATCTGTAGATTGCTTTAGGTAGAACGGACATTTTAACTATGTTTATTCTTCCAATCCATGTACATGGAATGTCTTTCCATCTCCTTATCTTGTCGTCCAATTCTCTCAGAAAGGACTTATAATTTTCATTTATATAGGTCCTTCACTTCCTTAGTTAAATTCACCCCAAGGTATTTTATTCTTTTTGTTGTGATTGTGAATGGTATTGTGTTCTTGAGTTCTTTTTCTGTTAGTTCGTTATTAGAATATAGAAATGCTACTGATTTATGCAAACTGATTTTATACCCTGCAACTTTGCTGTGGTTGTTGATTACTTCTAAGAGTCTTCCAATGGATTCTTTGGGGTTTTCTATATATAAGATCATGTCATCTGCAAACAGCGAGAGTTTCACTTCTTCCCTCCCTATTTGGATTCCTTTTATCCCTTTTTCTTGCCTGATTGCTGTGGCCAGGACCTCCAGTACTATGTTGAATAAGAGTGGTGATAGAGGGCATCCTTGTCTGGTTCCTATTTTCAGGGGGATGGTGCTCAGTTTTTGCCCATTGAGAATGATGTTGGCTGTGGGTTTGTCGTATATGGCCTTTATTATGTTGAGGTAGTTTCCTTCTATCCCCATTTTGTTCAGAGTTTTTATCATAAATGGCCGTTGGAGCTTGTCAAATGCTTTCTCTGCATCTATTGAGATGATCCTGTGGTTTTTATTCCTCAGTTTGTTGATGTAGTGTATCATGTTGATTGATTTGTGGATGTTGAACCATCCCTGTGTCCCTGGTATGAATCCCACTTGATCATGATGTATGATCCTTTTGATGAATTGCTGAATTCTGGTTGCCAAAATTTTGTTTAGAATTTTTACATCTATGTTCATCAGTGATATTGGCCTGTAGTTCTCTTTTTTCGTGGTGTCCTTGTCAGGCTTTGGTATCAGCATGATGTTGGCCTCAGAGAATGTGTTAGGAAGTGTTCCATCCTCCCTAATTTTTTGGAATAGCTTGAAAAGGATAGGTATTAAATCCTCTCTGAAAGTTTGGTAGAATTCCCCAGGAAAGCCATCTGGTCCTGGGGTTTTATTCTTTGGGATGCTTTTGATTGCTGTTTTAATCTCTTTCCTTGTGATTGGTCTCTTCAAATTGTCTGCTTCTTCTTGAGTGAGCTTTGGGAGATTGTAGGAGTCCAAGAATTTATCCATTTCCTCTAGGTTATCCATTCTGTTGGCATATAGTTTTTTGTAGTATTCTCTTACAATCCATTGCATTTCTGCAGAATCTGTTGTTATTTCTCCTCTTTCATTTCTGATTTTGTTTATTTGAGCTTTCTCCCTTTTTTTCTTTGTAAGTGTGGCTATGGGTTTGTCAATTTTATTTATCTTCTCAAAGAACTAGCTCTTTGTTTCATTGATCCTTTCTACCGCCTTTTTCGTTTCAATAGTATTTATTTCTGCTCTGATTTTTATTATTTCTCTCCTGCTGACTTTGGGCTTCATTTGTTCTTCTTTCTCTAGTTCAGTTAGGTGTAGTTTAAGATTGCTTATTTGGGATTTTTCTTGTTTGTTAAGATGTGCCTGTATTGAGATGAATTTTCCTCTTAATACAGCTTTTGCTGTATCCCATATGAGTTGGTATGGCATGTTATCATTTTCATTTGTTTCCAGGTATTTTTTTATTTCTTTTTTAATTTCTTCAATGATCCATTGCTTGTTCAGTAGTGTATTGTTTAGTCTCCACATCTTTGTGCCTTTCTCAGCTTTTTTCTTGTAATTAATTTCTAGCCTTATAGCATTATGATCGGAGAAGATGCTTGTTATTATTTCAATTTTTTTAAATTTGTAGAGGCTTGCCTTGTTTCCCAACATATGGTCTATCCTTGAGAATGTTCCATGTGCACTTGAGAAGAATGTGTATTCAGCTCTTTCAGGGTGAAGTGATCTATATATGTCTATTAAGTCCAATTGTTTTAGTTTTTCATTTAGCTCCACTATTTCCTTGTTGATTTTCTGTCTGGATGATCTGTCAATTGATGTGAGTGGGGTGTTGAGGTCCCCTACTATTATTGTGTTGTTTTCAACATCTTCCTTTAGGTCTGTTAATAGTTGCTTTATGAACCTTGGTGCTCCTGTGTTGGGTGCATAGATATTTATAAGCATTATTTCTTCTTGATGAAGTGTCCCTTTGATCATTATATATTGTCCCTCTGTGTCTCTCTTTACCTGTCTTATTTTGAAATCCACTTGGTCTGATATAAGAATTGCAACACCTGCTTTTTTTTGCTTGCTATTAGCTTGAAGTATTGTCCTCTACCCCTTCACTCTGAGCCTGTGTTTGTCCTTGGGGCTGAGGTGTGTTTCCTGGAGGCAACAAATTGTTGGATCTTGCTCTTTAATCCATGTTGCCACTCTGTGTCTTTCTATTGGAGAGTTCCATCCGTTCACATTGAGGGTGATTATTGATGCATGTGGACTTAATGCTGTCAATCTGTCACTCATTATCTTGTTTTCCTGCATTTCTCTTTCTGTGTGCTTTAGCCTACCCATTTAATACTGCAATTTCTTATGCTGGGTTTCTTAGATTTTTCCTTATTTATGTTTTGTGGCTCTGTTCTGTTTTTTAGTTTAGTAGCTACCCTGAAATTTGTATTTAGAATTTCATGTATAATATAGTCTATTCTCTGGTGGTCTCTTACTTACTTGGCCTGGACTGATTTAGTCCCTTTGCTCTTCCCCTCCTAAATTATTATTTTTATTTCTTGTTCCAACTTGTGTTATGAGTTTGTAGTTAGAGTGATAAGATCGTCTTTGCTTTGGTGGTTTCCTTACCTTTATCCTAATGCTATAGTTGAATATTTGCTATCCTATTCTGGTTCTATCTATCTGTCTCCCTACTCTGTGGTTTGTGACCCCTTTCTCCCTTTTTTCTTTTTTCAGTTATGAGAGCCTTCTTGAGGATTTCTTGTAGTGGAGGACTTTTGGTTACAAATTCCCTTAACTTTTGTTTGTCTGGAAAAGATTTAATTTCTCCCTCATATCTGAAGGATATTTTTGCTGGATAGAGTATTCTTGGCTGAAGATTTTTATCTTTTAAAATTTTGAATATGTCACTCCATTCTCTCCTAGCTTGTAAGGTTTCTGTAGAGAAATCTGCTGAAAGTCTCATAGGAGTTCCTTTGTAGGTTATTTTCTTCTACCTTGCTGCCCTGAGTATTCTTTCTTTGTCTTTCATTTTTGCCATTTGTATAACTATATGCCTTGCAGTAGGTCTTTTTACATGGACAAATCTAGGAGATCTGAAGCTTCCTCTACACACATTTCTCCCTCAATCCCTAGATTTGGGAAGTTCTCTTCTATAATTTCATTAAGCACACTTTCTGCTCCATTTTCCTTTTCCACGTTCTCGGGAATTCCTATGATCCTTAAATTCTTTGTCCTCATTGAATCCGTTATCTCTTGGAGATTTTCCTCATTTTTTAAAACTCTTAGTTCTCTTTCTTCCTCTGTCTGGAGCCATTCAGCCTGTCTATCTTCGATTATGCTAATTTTCTCCTCTATGGTGTCTACACGGGCATTCAGGGAATCATATTCTGTTTTATCTGGTCCATTGTGGTTTTCATCTCTAGTAATTCTGTTTGATTCTTCTTTATAATTTCAATCTCTTTTGTTAAGTAACTCCAGATCTCGTTGGGTTGTTTCTCTATCTTTCTACCTCACTGAGTTTTTTTATTATAGCTATGAACTCATTTTCACTAAGTTTACCTATTTCCAAGTCCTCAGGACTTAATTCTGTGTTTTTACTGTTTTGCTTCTGGTCTGGAGCTTTTATAAATTGCTGGATGGTAGAGGAGGGGTTTTTTTGCATGATGGTAGAATTCGGTTGCAGTTACAGCCTTTCGCCACTAGATGGGGGTTGAGAGCCGCGTGTTCTGAGCTCTCCGCCTTCGGGCAAGATGGCGGCGCCCAGCGCGGTTTGCCGGGGGTGGGGAGGGGCTGCTTTTATCCCTGCGATCTGGATTCAGATCTGTTCTGTTCTCTGGTCTCCTGGGGCCCTGGGTTTATGGGGTCCCCACACATAGAAGCTTTCCCGTCAGCAGGGTTTCCACTGTACCGGCAGCGGGAGTCGTGGATGATCCCCGGTCACGCGGCCCCTCCCCCGCTCCTTCCCGCACCCACGGCAGCAATCCCAGTCTCTAGGGGAGGGAGCGAAGTTCTCTCCTACCCCGTTCCAGCTTCTCCGAGGCCAGCTCCAGCCTCTGCCCTCCGTCTGTTTGGTACTGTAGGTCACTGACGTCCTGGCATTAGGTTTATTAGCTGAAATTCAGTTTTTTTCCAATCCTTTGTTGTAGTTTGGAGGGGAGAGAGTCCTGAGTCAGCTCACCCCACCATTTTGCTCCGCCCACTCTAGAAGAACATATTTTTGAAAAAAATAAGGAGCATGACCTATTAGATGTATCAATAAATTATAAAACAACATAATTCAGTTGTTGTGGGGCTGATATGAGAGTCTACAGGCAGAAGGATGCCAGAGCCAACGTGACATCAGCATTTAGACTGTGATAAAAAGTGACATTCAGAGGGGAAAGGACAGGCTGTTTCATCGATGATGTTGGGATAGTTGGTAAACCCCAAGGAAACAAACTAGATCACAGGCTCACATAATTTGCAAAATAAAATGTGGCTCTATAAATATTTAAATGTAAAGAGTAAAACCATAAGAGAACACAGTTTAAATGCAAGGATATATTTATCAGCTTTTACAGAGGAAAAGACCTTTTTTGCATCCACACAATGCCAGAAACCAAAGAGGAAAGCCACTGATCGATTTGGCCAAAAATTTGTGTGTTAAAAACAGCCTCATATACAAAATTAAAAGGCCAAAGACAAGCTGTGGAAATTATTGACAACATAGTTTGCCTCAAAGTGTCGGTGGTAGCATTTGCCAAAATGTGTTAACATCCTTAATATGTAAAGAGTTCTTGTAAATAAATAAAAGGATAAAACCCCAAGGAGATAGTGGGTAGATAGTATGAGTGCACATGTTGAAAAAGAAAAAATTCAAATAGCCAATAAAGATTTGGAAAAAAGAACCTCATTAATGATCAAAGAAATGTAAATTCAAGCAGCAATGGTATACTCTATTTTGCTGGACAGATTTTCCCCCATGATAATGCCCGATGTTGATAAAGATGCAGGGAAACAGGTGAACTGCCATTGCATTTATAAACTGGCCCAGCAGTTTTGCAGAGTGATGTGGCAAAATGTATCAAAAGTCACAAAGGATGGTGTTAACTTTTAGAAATTTGTCTCAAGGATATTCTATGTGCATCAAGATGTAGTTATAGTGGTTTTTTTTATAATGGCTAAAAACTGGAATGAAACTAAATGAGCAACAATGTGGGCTTTGTTAACATTCGGCAGGTCAATTCACACAGTGCCTGGCAGCTATGAAAACTTCCAGGAAAGGAGTATTTTGTGACGTGGGAAAATGTTCATGAAATTTTTGCTATATGAAAAGAATAGACTACAAAATAGTATGTATGCTGTGATGCCCATTTCTCCCCCCAGGGAAAAAGATAACTGTGAAGACCAGAAGGAGGAATATCAAAATGTTAGTGGTGGCTAGTTTGGTTAGGTGGTGTCACCAGTGATTTGCATTATTATTTCAGCTTTTCAGTATTTTCCACAAAGTGTACAATGATTGTGTGTTACTGTCACAATTGGGCTTAAAGTGTTAATAAAAATCAATCTAAACTAATTTCCTGGCTGTACCAAGAAGGGGCTGATGCCTGAGGGGTTTCAGTCCTGTAACAAGTGTACTGCAAAACAGAAATTTGAACTCGGGTCTCGTCTTCTTCTTCTTCTTCTTCTCTTTTTTTTTTTTGAGGAAGAGTAGCCCTGAGCTAACATCTGCCAGTCCTCCTCTCTTTGTTGAGGAAGACTGGCCCTGAGGTAACATCCATGCCCTTCTTCCTCTACTTTACACATGGGATGCCTACCACAGCATGGCTTGCCATGTGGCGTCATGTCTGTGCCCGAGATCCAAACTGGTGAACCCCTGGCCACTGAGACGCGGAACGTGGGAGCTTAACTGCTGTGCCATCGGGCCGGCCCCCGAACTCGGGTCTCTTAATGCTTCATCTGGGGCTTGTTCTTAAGAAAAGTGGGGTTTTGTTTTGACCCCAGTGGTTCCTTGTCCCAAGAACCTCATATCTGAGAAACTCTTTAGGAAATAACCCAAAATGTGGAAAAAGCCATATGCACAAAGATGTTCCTCATGGTCTTATTTATGATAGGGAAAATTGTTAGCAATTGAAATGTTCAGTCTGGGGCGTGGTTAAGTAACTGGCATGCTCACTTGGGAACACTGGATAGCTATTGAAAACGGTGACAACGAAGAAGCGTGCTGATATGAAAAAATGCTGTGGTAGCTATAACATAATGGAAAAAACCAGGACATAAAATATGTATGTTATGATTATAATCACAAACATAAGATTCAGAAGGGAATTGAATAATAGGAGAGTAGATTTTAAGTAAGGATGACGCAGCTATCAGAAACATTGATTTTCACTTGTCTTAAAAGTTTCACTGTTTCTATTAAGCTATTATAGTCCTTTTGTAATAATTCTAAAAAATCTAAAAAGTAAAAATAGATGAGCACCTTTCCAAATTCTTTGCCTAGGGCTGGATTCTGGATGGCATCCCTGAAACTCGGGAGCAGGCTCTGATGATCCAGACCGTCGGGATCACCCCCAGACATGTCAGTGAGTAGCCCCCTGTGGTCCCTCCCACCAGGGGGACAGTCCCAAGACCCCACGAGTGAGCACCCTGCTCTGTATCCCCAGCTCCCCAGTGCCCACCCTCAGCCCAGGCCCTGTCCGAGAGGGAGCTTTATGGACCCAGCAGGAAAAAGGAGAATGGCACAAAGTTTTCATAAAGCTAAATGCATTCGGGGATTGTTCTTAGAAAAGTGGTGTTTTGTTCTGACCCTGGTGGTTCTTTGTTCTAGGAACCCCAAATCAGAAACTCTTTTTAGGAAATAATCCAAAATGTGACAAAAGCATTATGTACAATGATGTTCCTCATGGTGTTATTTATGATAGCGGGAATTGTTAGCAGTCAGAATGTTCAAGTGTGAACTGTCCTGTGTCCTGAGATTGTGTCCTTTGGGTTTTGGTGCTGAGAAGACATTTCTTTCAAGGGATTTTTGGGGATGGGAGATGGTGGTTGTTTTAATGTCATTATATAGCAAAAGAAACATAAATTATTGGTTCGCGAGATTCAAATGTCTGGGATCCCCTGCCCAGAATGCCTGGTTTTGCCCTTTTCTTCTCTACCCAGTTGTGCTGAGTGCTCCAGACACGGTCCTGATTGAGAGAAACTTGGGGAAGAGAATCGACCCTCAAACTGGAGGTACGGCTATCTCCACCCCTTGTCCCCCTACTGCCTGTTTACTGAGCCCTTGGCTTCCTCTGCTCTGAGCACCTGCAGCGAGCGGGGCATGTGAGAGGCCACACAGGCAAGCGCAGGCTCAGATGTCACAGGCTGAGCTCTCTTTGTCTTGAGCTGGGTCTCGAAGACCAGGCGGTCCAGCAGGGGGCCTGGGGGCCCTTGACCTCTGGGCTCTGGCTTTGGTGGCAGAGAGACCTGGATTTGGGAACCCTGCCTCTGCCCCTTTCCAGCTGTGCAACGTGGGATGAGTTCCCCAACATCTCCAAGACTCGGTTTTCTCCTCTGTACATGGGAGGAAAATATGGAGGCCTACCTTATGATCGCATCGCTATGAGGATGAAACCCGAGTTTGCACATGGGTCCTATCAGAGTGCCCGGCTCAGACCTTCACGGCTGCCCTTCCTGCCATGCTGAGTAGCCTCATCATTCTGTTATTGTTAACAGTAACGGAAGAGCAGGCCCGGAGCAGAGTGCAGCCTGCACTGGTGGGCTGGGCAAAGGCCCCAGGATTCGTAGGCTCTCGCCTCCAGGACAGCAAGCCCCCAGCCAGATGCAGCAGTGTCCTTGGCGGCCACTGGGCGGGTGACTCTAACTGCATCCCTCTCTCCCTGCAGAGATTTATCACACCACCTTTGACTGGCCCTCTGAATCTGAAATCCAGGACCGACTGATAGTGCCGGTGGGCATCTCAGAGCTGGAGACGGCTGGGAAATTGCTGGAGTATCACAGGAACATTGTCAGGATCTTCCCCTCGTACCCCAAAATCCTGAAAGTCATCAGTGCCGACCAGCCATGTGTGGACGTCTTCTACCAGGGTAAACACGAACGGGCAGCGTGTTCACCATGCGCCTCGCCCCCCCTCACCCCATGTCAGTTCCTCTGCCAGCAGCCAGCGTCCAGGATGTGCCTGGGACCCTGGAGTCCAGTCGTGGACCGCCCAGCTCCCCTGCCAGAAATGAGTGCAGGGTCCCTGAGACCGCCCCACCTTGGGGACCATGGGCTAATGTTCTCCGCTCTGGTGTGGTCCGCAGATTTGACAGTGAGGGGGTGGGCGAGGAGAGGCGAGGGGCGGGGTGGCAGGGGCACGGGAGTGAGAAGTTTTGCCCTGACAGTGAGGGAGAAGGAAGAGAAAATTTATAAAAATTATAACAAACAAACATACAAACAAACCCCATCACCACCACAAAAAATGAAAAAAGCAACACAACTCAGGTGTTGCGAGTCCATGTGGAGCAGGGATAAGCAGCCACGCGCCTGCCAGTGTAGTGCCGTCAGGAGCAATAACGCGGGTTCACGGCAGCTTCCTAGAAACCGCTGAAGCAGGTGCGTGCGGGGAGGCAGGGGTGACGATTAAGCCCGAGACTTTGGAGCCAGGTGACCTGTGTTCAAATCGCAGCCCCACCATACGTCAGCTGTGCAGTCTTAGGCAACCATCCTAACCCCTCTGAGCCTCAGTTTGTCATCCCTAAGATGGGAACAAAAATCCTGCCTTCCTCACAGGCTTAGGTGAGGGTTACAGAGATTCTGCAAGTCCTGTGTGCACAGCTCTGAGCCCAGAGGCAGGTGCAGAGAAACGGCTCAATGAGCGTCAGACATTATTGCTCTCATCATGATTCCATATCGTGTCCCAAAGCACCTGAATTACAATTTTTTCAAGTCTTGCTGAGCTTCAGTTCTTTCCAAAGCTAGGTTTCCCCTTTCATGCAGTGTCAGATAAATGACAATAAAATACCACCACAGATATTTAAGACACTCTACAGTTTGCAATGGCCTTTCTTTGTATTCTCTCCAATCTTTTCAAGAAAAGTTTTGTTTTGCTGGGGAGGTGGTTCTGAGCTCCCTGCACTGGCCCTCCCACCAGCCTCGCCTGCTAGTGGGCTCATCGCTTTGTGTTACTGAAAGCCTGGAAACGGCACGGCCTCGCTCTCTGAAGGGGTCAGTCAGCCGCCAGGGGGATGTCTAGAAACTGATGCTACTTTAACAAACGCCAGGCTTTGGGGGGGTTACAGTTTTCCAGTGAGTCTGCATCTCGGAAGGGTCTTTAGGAGCAGACACTGCACTCTGAAGATAAACAACCACAATGTTTATCTTATGCCGTGATGCTGAATTTACACATTAATTACTTCCAAATTACTTAATTAAATTTAAAAGTTCATATGATTGTTCATAAAGAATTCATGCCTGGAATTGTAAATAAAAATATGAGGGTCTGAATATTAATTATTATTAATTAATAATGCAAAGAGATAAATTGAAAATTGGAATGCAAAATTCTCTCTGTGTTGTTTTTTAAATCTCTCTGCAGTGCATCCAGCAACCACATATTTTTAAAAAGAATAATTAGATGTTGAGACTGTCTGGGGGATCATTACTTCTAATTAACTTAGTTATTTACTGTAAATTAGGCATCATTTGTAAGCAGGCTGCTTTGCCTGTAGTATTTGTGCTCCTCAGATGTGTCAGATCACGGAAGGTCTGAGGATAGAGAGAACCTTGCTTGAATCGCTTACTCCGGGTTATCCTCACTGACGGAAAAGGTTACCCAAAGCAGTGGGTTTGGGAGAGTTACCCCAGCCCTGCCAGCTCTCTGTAAAATGGGAACAAGAATGACATCCCTCATGAGATTGTTGCACTGATCAAATAAGATAATGCCTATAGGGTGTTTAGCTTAGTGGTTAATACATGCTAGCGATGATGGTGACAATGATTATCACAACCTTGAAGTCTGTGGATTCACTTACTATGCCTTTAGTTCTAAACTGAGGAGGATTGTAGCGTCTCCAATGATCCTTCCAATTAAACAGTCCTACAAAAATTCGAGAGTTCAAAATCTGCACGATAAACGTATCCCAGTGGTTCTCAATTTTGTCTTCCCCCCCGGGAGCATTTGGCAATGTCTGGAGACATTTGTGGTTGTCACAACTTGGGAGTGTGCTACTAGTACCTGGTGGGTAGATGCCAAGGAAGTGCCTCAAACTGCCGAAGTGCAAGGTTGGCAAACGCTGCTGCGCCTGTCAACAGTCTCTGCGTGGTCCGGTTCCTGAAGGCAGCAGTTGGCTCAGCCCCCAGCCCAGGGCAGAATCCATCTGAAGGCGGGAAGCCGTCACAGGGCTGACCTTGCAGGGTGGTCTGGGTTCTTGGCAGGAGGCGGGGCTGAGGAGGGAGACCTTGTTTTGATGCGGGTGGCTGGGGGTCTGGGCCTCAGCCTGTGGGCAGCTTCCCTTGTGCGGTGCTGATGGGCTGCCCTTTCATGGACCCCGCAGTCAGCTCTCACACTCCCTCCTGTGTGCTCGGGTTGAGGGGTGGCCTGGTTTGATGTTCAGTAGCTTTTGGCACCCCGTGCCCCCCATGGTGTGGTCGCCTCAGTGTTAGAGAAGCTCGCTCCTGTCTCCCCACTTCTTTGTTCATCAAATGCCAGGGGTGTACCATGGGCCAGGCAGGGCGGCTACATTCACGCACTCCGGGGACCTGTTTGATCACTGCCTCTTTGGAGATTCGAAACAAAGTTGGTGTCACCGGAACACCACTGCAAATTATTCTCCACCAACTCCTGAGTCCTTTGGAAGTCCTGGTGTGCCAGACCCCCATGTGGCCTGATGCGTTTATCAAAGCCTGTGTCTGACACTAGGGGACTGACCTGGTCCCGGGGCTTCAGGTTAGGGGCTCAGCCCTCAGTTTGGAAACATCTCAACCCAGTAGTGTGTATCCTGTGTCCTGGGACCAGCCCCCCAACAACACGCCCAGGCCCCCTTCAACCAGGAGGGACACACGGATGCCACGCCCGCTGTGTTGTAGAGGCATTCCAGGGCGGTGCTCAGAGGCCGCTTCTGTGGACTCATTGCCCTCTCTTCACCTTGGTGTCCAGGCCTGAAGCATCATTCCTTCCCCCGCAGCTTCACCCTGTGGCTGCTCTGCAGGTGCACAGAGGGTTTCCATGGGGCTATAAAGGAGAGAAATAATTACTGCCCCCAAAAGCGCCCCAGCAGAGGCATTGTAAGCTGGTTTCCCTTTCTTTAGGACCTGACTTTGTTATCCTCACATCCTCTCTTTCCAGCTCTGACCTACGTCCAAACCAACCATCGATCTAATGCCCCATTCACCCCGAGGGTGCTGCTTTGCGGGCCCATGGGCAGTGGGAAAAGTCTGCAGGCTGCCCTCCTGGCCCAGAAATACAGCCTCGTCAACGGTGAGTGCCCCGGCAGCCACCCTGCTTCAGAGCCTTCCCCTCCCTCCTGCCCTCCCAAGCTTTCCCGTTTTATGGGGGTGGTGCGAAGGAGGCCGGTATCACTTCTCTTTCTTGCTCTCTGCTCTGAACAGTTTCCAGTTAGTCCATCTTTGCAGGGATAAGGACTTTTCCTCCCAAAGAATATTGCCATGAAAACATTAACCGGTAAAAACATGTCCACAGCCCAAAGAGCCGGAGCAGTTTCTAGTCGTCATTTTTTACATCCTTTGGAGCAGTGGTTTTTCTGTGCTGTGCACCAGAGGTGCTTCCATCCAGCCCCCGCAGTCTCCCGCGAAGCTGCAGCTCTTGCATAATATGGGTCTGCTGTTTATTTATTTTCTCCGATCTCGTTTGGCTCCGGAACCCAGGTCAGCGTGTTTACAGGCAAACAATTTCTGAACCAGAGGAAGACTTCTCGCTTGGCACAGTTTCAATGAATATTTTACCAGGAGGAAAGCAAATATTGAAATCAATTCTCCAGGTCTTTCGCGGGGTGGTCCCAGGCGGTCTTGGCTGCCAGCCTGCCTTCAGGAGGAGAAAGGACTGGAAAGGAGGAAGAAACTGTAGCAGACACACAGTGCTGCTGGAGGGAGTTACAGGCACTGCCCCACCCCCTATATTCCATAAGCCGGAGTAACCTCTACTTTATTAACCAAGAAAACATGAGACCTGCACCCAAAATATGTAAATATGCATGTATATATGCCCCCGAATTACACGTCCATGCCATGCAAATATGTGTGTATCCACACACACACACATACACACAAATATATATGTATATATATGTATATATTTACACCACCCCAGAAGGATGAAGGTTTGAATAAAAATGCTTTTCAATTAGTTCTCCTCCAACTTAAAATTCCAAAGCCGCTGAGACTAGCCAGGAATCAGTGATAAAAATCATACCCACTAAATGAAGATAGAGAACCAAGCAATTATTCTGATTTGTATGGAAAAATACTAATAATAGTATTGGTATTTTAATAAAAATACTAAACAGTGGTATTCTGATTTGATTAGTATGGAAAATAGTGTGGACACTTTGGGATAAAAAATTATGTTGCCTGTATCACTGTTTTCTTTTAAATAATGGAGTTTTTCAGATCATCTCTTCTCTTTTTGATTTTCCCTCTTAAGAGTATTATAAGACTAAATTTCCAGGTCTGGTTAAGGGGACTTCTTTGTTAAGAACGAGCAGCAGTCTACTTGTAGCTGCACCCACGTGTTTATTTAAGTGTCTGTACTGACTGTTATGTGAAGGGACAGGAAGAGTTATAGTGAGAAGAGCCTTAATGGCAGAAGGAGGGTCTGAAAATCGCAACAGCAATACCTTAATGTAGCTCATGGCTTTATTTAAATAATTGTCACTGTGCTGTCTTTCGTTTATGCAGACACTCTCATTCAAGAAAAGTATTTTTTAATTTAAATTGTTTTCAGTGCACCAAACATGAAAAAAATGAAATTACTAGCCTAGATTTTTCCAAAAATGAAAGTAGAAAAGCTCATCATAGTTTTTGCTTTGTAACAAAAGAGCCATTTGGGGGCTCTTTTCGACAATTGAGCATTTGGAGACTGACTCAGAAAGCTCACATCTCTCAAAGATGTTCTTGATAAAGATGAGACATCATGAGACTTCAGTAAACCGATTTAAAGAGCCTACTATGGGCAGAAGCGAGCACTGCCTGTCTGTTGAGGTCTCCGTGTGGAGGCCTGTCTGCACCCAGGGCTCCAGGAACTGCCTGCCCCGTGGCCATCGCCTGGCTTGGTTCTCATCTCCACATTAGGAACCTGTAAGTCATCGGAAACATCTCCAAACAAACAACCCAACATGCACTCCAACCAGGTTGATTGAAAGACTTCCATTTACAATTGGTGGGGATATAAACAGGCACAGCTTTTTGAAAGATAAAGGCCACTATTGATTAAAAAGCTAACTTTGCAAATCCTTTGGCCCAATGACTTTACTCCCGAGATTTTATTCTACTGAAATACTCACTCAAATATTCAACCAGAGATGCAAAGGATGCATAAGGAAGAATAGAGGCAACCCCAAACTCTGTTCTTAACAGGGTTAGTTAAGTAAGTTATGGCAAAGCCATATAATGGAGTACTAGGCAGCTATTAAAAAGAAACCTGTAGGGGCCCGCCCAGTAGCCAAGTGGTTAAGTTTTTGCACTCCGCTGCAGCGGCCCGGGGTTTCACTGGTTCAGATCCTGGGCATGGACGGGGCACCGCTCGTCAGGCCACGCTGAGGTGGCGTCCTCTGTGCCACAACTAGAAAGACCCACAGCTAAAATACACAACTATGTACTGGCGGAATTTTGGAAGAAAAAGAAGAAAGAAACTTACAAATCGGCTTGATGTCCGTGATGTATTGTTAAATGAGGGAGGGGGCAGAAAGTAAGTCACTCGGCAGTGTTCAGGGTATCATCTCATTTTTGTTTCAAAGTTTATGTTAGTCCATGCTCAGAAAAAATCTGAAAGAACATCCATACACCAAACTGGTTATCTCTGTAGAATGGTATATTATACAATTCTGGGGTTTTCTTTCCCCAATAAGCTTGAATTTTCTAACCAGAAACCACCTTGAAAAATTTTGTTAAAATATTTTTCATATTACTCACTGAGTGTCTACTATGTGCAGTGCACTTCATTAGGCACACAGATAAGGCAAAGTAGACAAAATAAGAAAGGAACTTAAGGGTCCAGGTGGGCTGGGGAGAGGGAGCAAGCAGAGTGAGGTAGGGCTGAGCCCACACAGTCGCGGGTCTGCTTGTGTCTAGAGCCTTGGAACTTTTGAACCTTTGGGAGAGGAGACTGCTGCAGTGTTCTCTTCACAGGACCCTGCAGAGCGAGGTGGAGGGAGGCTGGGCTTTTTAACTGTTCTTTCCTAATACAAGCACTTAATATTACATATTTTCCTCTGAACACTTTTTAGCTGCATCTCATGAAATTTTAATATGTTGTGTTTTCTCATTCAGTTCAAACTATTTTCTAATCCCCCTTGTGGTTTCTTTCTTAACCCATGTATTATTTAGACTCATGTATAATTGCTTAATTTCCAAATATTTGGGAATTTTCCATATTTTTTTGGTTATAGACTTCTAACTTAATTCTGTTGTGGTCAAAGAACATACCCAATGTGATTTCAATCCTTTCAAATGTGTTGATACTTTCTTATGGCCGAGTGTATGGTCTGTATTGATGAATTTCACGTGTACTTGAAAAGAATAAGGGGGCTGGCCCCGTGGCCGATTGGTTAAGTTTGCGCGCTCCGCTGCAGGCGGCCCAGTGTTTTGTTAGTTTGAATCCTGGGCGCGGACATGGCACTGCTCATCAGACCACGCTGAGGCAGCGTCCCACTATGCCACAACTAGAAGGACCCACAACGAAGAATACACAACTATGTACCGGGGGGCTTTGGGGAGAAAAAGGAAAAAAATAAAATCTTTAAAAAAAAAAAAAAAAAAAAGAATAAGTATTCTGGCATTGTTGGATATAGTGCTCTATAAATGTCAATTAGGATAAGATGTTTGATAGTGTTGTTCAAATCTCCTATATCCTTAATGATTTCTCTCTACTTATTATTTCAGTTACTGAGAAAAGTGTGTTAAAATCTCCAACTGTAATTGTGGATTTGTCTATTTCTCTGCCAGTCTTCATGTAATTTGAAGCTATGTTGTTAAATGCGTATACTCGAAGGATTGTTATATCTTCTTGATGAAATGACCCTTTTATTGTTAGGAAATGTTCCTCTGCTTCTCCAGTAATACTCACTTTCTTTAAGTCTATTTGTCTGATATTAATATAGCCACTCTAACTTTCTTGTGATTAGTGTCTGTACAGCATATCTTCTATCCTTTTCCTTTCAAACTCTCTGTGTCTTATATTCTAAATATGTTTCTTATAGACAACATTTAGTTGGGTCTTGCTTTCTTAAAAATCCAGTCTAGGGGCCAGCTCGGAGGCGTAGCAGTTTAAGCTCATGTGCTCTGCTTCAGTGGCCTGGGGTTCACCAGTTTGGATCCTGGGCAAGGACCTGCGCACCACTTACCAAGCCATGC
Source organism: Equus asinus (assembly GCF_041296235.1). Lineage (NCBI taxonomy): Eukaryota > Metazoa > Chordata > Mammalia > Perissodactyla > Equidae > Equus > Equus asinus. The sequence goes on from NC_091799.1 coordinate 13,973,057, forward strand.
TGTGGCAGGCTTCCCACATGTAAAACAGAGGAAGATGGGCACAGATGTTGGCTCATGGCCAAGCTTCCTCAGCAAAAAGAGGAGGATGGCAGTGGATGTTAGCTCAGGGCTAATCTGCTCCCCCCCACCCCAAAATCCAGTCTGACATTTGTTGCCATTTTTTTTTAACTTTTTATTGAGATCATGATAGTTTACAACCTTGTGAAATTTCAGTTGTACATTATTAGTCGTGTTGTAGGTGCACCGCTTCACCCTTTGTGCCCATCCCCCACACCCCCTTTCCCCTGGTAGCCACTAATCTGTTCTCTTTGTCCACATGTTTAACTTCCACCTATGAGTGGAGTCATACAGAGATTGACATTGTTGCCTTTTAATTGAAGCATTTCACCCATTTCCCTTTAAAGTAATTTTATATGGTTGATTTCAAGTCTACCACCCTGGTTTTTTGTCTTCTGTTTGTGTTATCTGTTCTTTGTTCTTTCTTTCCTGCCAACTTTTGGATTAACTAAATTTTTTTTTAAAGATTTTATTTTTCCTTTTTCTCCCCAAAGCCCCCCAGTACATAGTTGTATATATTTTGGTTGTGAGTCCTTCTAGTTGTGGTACGTGGAACACTGCCTCAGCATGGCCTGATGAGTGGTGCCATGTCCGTGCCCAGGATCGAACCAGTGAAACCCTGGGCCGCCGCAGCAGAACACGCAAACTTAACCACTCGGCCACGGGGCCGGCCCCTAACTAAATATTTTTTAGCAATCCGTTTTGTTTCCTCTATTGCCTTTTTAGCTATGTCTCTGTGTTATTTTGTTAGTAGTTGCTCTAGGGATTAAACATGCATCCTTTGCTTATCACAGTCTATCTTGAATTAGTATTATACCTCATATAGCACAAGAAGCTTACAGTAGTATATTTCCATTTATCTTGCTCCTGGCCTTTGTGTTATTGTTGTCATACGTTTTACTCCCACATATGTTATAAACCCTACAGTATATTGTAATTAGTTTTGCTTTAAACACTCATTTGTCTTTTTTTTTAAGTCAAGAAATGAGATGAGGAAAGACTTTTATGTATACCCAGCTATCAACACTCTTCACTCCTTTGTTTAGGTCCAAGTTTCCATCTGATATTTTCTTTCAGCCTAAAGAACTTCCTTTAACATTTCTTGTAGTGCAAGTCTGCTGGTGACAAATTCTCTTAGCTTTCATCTCTCTGAAAGTGGCTTTATTTAACCTTCATTCTTAAAGGATGTTTTTGCTGCATATAGAAACCTATGTTGACAGGTTTTTTTCCTCTTAGCATTTTAAAGATGTCATTCCATTCTCTTATGGGTTGCGTAGCTTCTGAAGAGAACTCAGGGATTATTTTTATCATTGTTCCTCTTTATATAAAGCATCTCCCCCACCCAACCCCCGCCAGTGGCTGCTTTTAATATTTTCTCTTTATTTTTAGTTTTCAGAAACTTAACTATGGTGTATTGGGGTATGGTTTACTTTATGTTTCTTCTGCTTGGATCTCAGATTCTTGGAGCTGGGGGTTAATATTTTCTGTCAAATTTTCAAATTCTTCTCCCATTATTTTCTCAAATTTTTTTTCTCTCTCTCTTTTCTTTCTGGAACTTCAATTACATGTATGTTAGACTGCTTGATATTGTCCTTTAGGTCCCTGAGGTTCTATTCTTTTTTTCCAGTCCCCCCTCTTCTCTTTGCTTCAGTTTGGATACTTTCTATTGCCTGTTTTCCTGTCTTCTAATTCACGGATCGTAGCCCATCCAGTGATTCTTTCTCCATTTAAGATATTGTATTTTCCAGTTCTAGAATTTCCATCTGTTTCTTTTTTTTAGTTTCCATTTCTCTGCTGAGATTCTCCAATCTGTTCACTCATTTTGACTACCGTTTCCTTTAAAGTTTTAAACATATTTATAATAGCTGTTTTAAAGTCCTTGTGTGCTAATTCTGACAGTTGTGTCATCTCTTGGTCTGATTCTATGGCCTGTTCTCTCTCCTTGTAGGGGTCATGTTTTCTTAGTTTTTTGCATCTCAAGTAGTTTTTTGTTATATGCTGGACGTTGTGATTTTTACATTGTTGAGAGCCTGGATTGTGTGATTCTCCTTTAAGAATATGGAATCAAAAAGCGTTGATTTCTAGCAGGCAGTTCTTTACTGGAGGATCAACTTGATCCCACTGAGGCCTATGTTTAGTCTTTGTTGAGGTGGAAGTAGAGTGTGCTTCCTCTAGGGCTGGTGTAACCCTATGCCTAAAGTGTGGCCTTGCAGAGTCTCAGCTGAAAGGGGTGTTCAGCAAGGTCTCTCACCTTGGCTGTCAGAATGACAGCATCTCCGGTGCTGTGAGAACCTCCACTCAGTTCACAGCTTCCCAGTATCTTCTCTCTACCAAGCCTTGTGGAGTCTCACCCTGCACATGTGCAGCTTTGCATTGGCCAAAGACTGAGTGAACCTGTGCAGATTCCTGGAACTCCTTCTCTGCACAGCTCCGTCCTCTCCATTACCCTGTTCCCCTAATTCCAGCTGTCTCAGAACCCCAAACTCCAGTCTTTGTTTCCCACTGCTCTGTTTGTGTTCCACCTCTTCTGTGCTGTGGTTTCAAAAGTGCCCATACGTAGAAATCCAGGGTGAATGTGGGACTCACTTTGTGTGTTTCTCTTCTCCCGGGTATCATAGCCGTGTGCTGTCCAATGCCTGAAAAGAGTTGCGTCATGTATTTTGTTAAGTTTTATGGCTTTTTATGACAGAAGGTAAATATGATAGCTGTTACTCCTCCTGGCCAGAACTGGAAGCCAAGGATGGGTTTGATGTCACACTGACCTGGGTTTGAATCCCAGCTCTGCGGCGTCCTGGTTCTATGACCTAAAGCAGGTTACTTCACCTCTTTGAGTCTCAGTTTCCTTATCTAAAAAGCAACCAGTTGTCCTGAGGACTGAAGAAGACAAGGCATACTTAGCTTGGTGCTTGACGTGGGGAAGGCCTCAGTTACTGTCAGCTTTTATTATTGCTTATATTTCCCTTAGCGGGTGAAACTGCCAGTCATTTTGGATATAATCACTTCTGTCATTTACACGGTGAATTAATATGTCATTATTGAGAAATAAGTCTTTGGTGATGGTTGTTGTATTAAACATTCACTTTTTCCAGTTAATTTTAGGATTGCTTTTGATTTCTTTAATATAGAAAGACAACCTCTTGGCCTTAAAGAAAGGAAAAGCAAGATTGTACGATTAACTTGGAAAACAGCTTGAACCTCTCAACTTTGGCTGTTAAGGGCTTTCATAGCCAATGATAGGGTAGCCTGTGTTTATTCATTCCACATGTGTTGACTGACACCTGCTGCATGTTGCCCATGGCTGGGGTCTGGAGACACAGTGGGGCTCAGGATAGAAAGGCCCTCGCTTACACAGACCATGGATCCAAAGAGGGTCAGCAGCTATGGGGCGAGTGACTCCAGAATGCTGCCTCAGTTATGAGTGGGTCCATTTGTCATGTAAGCTGGTCCTGTCTGTGGCCCCGTCATCCCGTGGAAACTCCTGGAAGGGCTGTAGAAACAAGTTCTCCCCCTCCCCCGCATAATCGCAGGTGAGCATGAACACACTCGTGACACGTCACTCAGCTCCAAGCAGTTCTCCACCGGGTGTCAATCCCACGCCGACCAGAGCTCCTTCAGCAAGTCCTGGCGTAACTGAGGCCCTGCAGGAGCTTCTCTGGTGGCGACGCCCTCGTTATGTCTTCCCTGCACCGTCAATTTTTAATATGTTTGTTGCCGAATGCATTCCTTTTCATTCCTTCCTCAGTTGCTTTTCTGTTTCCTGATTCCCCTTTGATATGTACTCTCACTTGACACACCCAGGCTCAGAGCAGCCCTTTTATATTTTTCAGTGACCTTTTTCTTTTCTCTCAGCAGGCAGCACTGGGGCTTCTTTTTTTCTCACTCTTGCTTCTATTTAAAATTTACCGGGTGCCTTTCTGTTCCTCTCCCCTCCAGTCTGCTGTGGGCAGCTGCTGAAAGAGGCCGTGGCAGACAAGTCAAAATTTGGCGAAGTCATCCAGCCCTTTTTTGAAAAGGACATGGCAGGTAGGCCACACTTCCCGCAACTTCCACAGCCTTCCAGGCTCTGAGAGAGAGTTTGCTCCCTGCTCAGCTCACTGAGCACCTTCGGGCTCAGGCTGCAGAAAACAACCGGGGAGTGAAAATTGGGCTTGCGTGTAAGCAAAGCCTCTGTTTTTGTTCCCTGGTTAGGCCTCTTGGCTTCCGAGTCTGTCCCAAGTGAGGGGACTTGTGGCTGTGCTGTGTTATCATGAGCAGTGTTTCTATTTCTCAAGAACATTTGCTTTCTGTGCCTAATCACACTTAAAATTGAGAGCCAAGAGAAGCCACCGAGCTGCCTACATCCTCCGTTATTTGGTGTACAAAAATGCTATGGGCAAGTATTTCAATTTAATCAGCAGTCAGAAGCCAGAAGGTTCAGACAGCTTTGCAGACACGATGACTGACCGGCCGTTGGTCTTCAGGGGTTTAGATGCTACCTGTTTGATAGCGGAGGCTGGACTGGATAGTCTTTCCTATGATCTAGAATCTGAAAGCATTCCCTGGATCTGACTCCTAGGAAGGGTCCCTTTGAGATCCTTCTAGTCCAGTTTCCTGAATCCACAAATGAGCCACAGGGAAGGGACTGAGCTGCCAAGGCCACACAGCCAGTTCATGTCTGTGCTCCTTTAGACCCCATGTCGCTTCCTTGGGGCAGTCTATTTTCCACAGATCCACGTCTTCCTCTCTTGTATAAAGTGCTATAGCTCCTGTGTGCAACCAGTATGAGCTCAGTTATCAAGTCTGATATCAACATATACTTAGTATGAAGAAAATTAACTGAGAAAGAAGCTGCCATTGTAATGGACAATGAGCGCGTTGCCTGGGACACCCTCCCGGCAGAATGCTCATTGCCCTCCACCATTTTCTGGATGGAGTAAGTTGATGAGGACGCACATAAGGATAGGCTGCTTGCTCCTAGCCATCAGTTCAAAGAGCCCCTTGGGGATGACGTCCTGGCCTGACTCTCTCAACTTTCCTTAAGATGTTCTAGTCCCCGGGGTGAAGTTCAAGTGAGGTGGAGTTGGATCCATCAGACACAATGATCTGCATCGGGCTGGGTCAGTGAGTGAGTCTGTTCATTCCCGACTCACTGGAATGGTAAATAGAATGAGGGGGAGGCAGGCACCAGGTGAGAATAAAAACCAGTGCAAGCTTTGGTGCCTCCCTGTCTGGCTCAGATCCCACGGCCAGCTTCACCAGCCACGTGGCCCATCTCAGAGCCCCAGGCTTCCTGGTAGTGAGACGGAGACAGAACTCCCTAGGTTCCAGGGTCCCGTGAGGACGGGGCGTGATGCGCGTGCACAGTGCCTGGGGGCCGGCTGTTGTCAGAGAGTAACAGCAACAGCAATGGTCGAGTGCCTGACGCACGCCCAGCAACGCCAGCTTCCCGTTTGTTGGGGTGGGGGGTGGTAATTAGAACCCAAAAGAATGTTTGTTGAATAAATGAGTGTGATAAGTTAAATGTTGCTGCATAGTAGTCCACTGCACGGGTGATAATTTAATTCCCCACTAACATAGATTTGTATTGTTTTAAATTGTGCTGCGCAGCGTTCCATTGTGTGGGCTGGATGATAGTTCGTTTCATTCTCCACTAACAAGCATTAGGTGGTTCAGAAAGAAGCCCGGTGACCAGCGCGTGAGCCAGTGGTAACAATGGGTGAATCCGGGCAGGGATATGCAGGAATTCTTTGACTCTTCTTGCAACTTTTATGTACTTTTGAATTTTTTTCAAAATAAAGTTACAAAAAGTAAATATGTGGGTGGTTTCCAAATTTGCAATTCTCCAATGATACTATAATGCATAACCTTATATCTACACAGGTTTGTGAACAACCCTGATTATCTTAGGATAAATTGATGGACTGGGTCAAAGGTAATGCCCATCCACAATTGTGACCAGTCGCATTGTACTGAGGTACACTCCTGCCATTGGCCCCCGGGAATGCTCCTGTTCTCTGTGTCTTTGCCATCTCTGGGTATTGCCAAGTTACTCGTTTTCTATTGCTACTGAAACAAACTTAGTGGTTTAAAATAACACAAATTTGTCATCTTACAATTCTGGAGGTCAGGAGTCTTAAAATCAAGTGTCAGCAGGGCTGCAGTTATTCCTGAGGCTCGGGGGAGAATCTGTCTCCTTGCCTTTTCCAGCTTCCAGAGGCCTCTTCCTCCATCTTCAAAGTCAGCAGTGTAGCATCTTCAAATCTCTCTCTCTCTCTGACCACTAAAAATAAACCCAAGGAGTCTTTTCGTTGGTGCTCAAGAGGCAGAGCTGTTTTTTTGTTTTGGGGGGTTGTTTGGTGACTCCAAAGGAAACTGAGTGCACAATTTCCAATTTCCTATCAAGCTAGCGAGTGGTGGGCAGCTTCACTCTTCGACGCTTTGTGCTGATTTTTTCCTCTATGGCCCTTGGTTCACTTAGACTCTGTGGCTTTATACTTTGGCCCTTCCTACAACATTAAAGACACAACCACCACCAATATCATATCTTTCTAAGAGAAGCAATAAATTCTGTCATTTCACTAATCCTGATCTTGCAGGGATAACAAAGAATGCATTTACATTCGTAACCACTAACAGCGTCTCATTAGTGGGCTGTGGAGAAGCTGCGGAGAAAACCAAAGCATTCAACTCGCAGAGGAGGAGCACTGGAACCACCCGGTCTGGCGGGGGCCCACTTCACTACCAGCTGAGACAGAAAGACAGTGTAAATGATTCTCCACTGAATTGGGTTTCCAAGGAAAGAACAGACTGAGCACGGAAACTCTGTGTAGCCAACCACAGCCTTGCTTCTCTGGACAGCTGCAGGTGGCAGCCCAGCCGAGCCTCTGCTTCTGGAATCCAGCGTTGCTAACGTCTGGGACTCAAGTCGAGATGGACCACTGTTTGGGGTTTGGGGGTGGTAATCCTTTAGGAGACAGACCCAGAGTTTGCTGGGAGCATCGGGTGGAGAATGTGGTGAGATCTGAGGGCACATGTGGGCTTCCTAATATGCCCTCCAAGTCCAGGCCTGGGGACAAGCCAGGTGAGATGCAGAGGTGGCCCCTTACCAAACAGACAGCCCCACCCCCACAGTGGGGATGGGGAGACTGGCCCCAGACCTTCCCCAGGAGGAGCCCTGCCTGAGGGGAGGCAGAACTGGGAAGGGAAGTCCTCCACACTGGAGCAAGCGCCAGCCAGCTGGGGGACGGGAGCCAAGGGACAAGGCCAGTTCCTCTCTGAGGAAGAGTGAGGCAGAGATGTGGAAGGAACACAGAATTCATCTTCCCAGCACTGCCCTGGAATCAGGAGGCTCCTCCGGAATACTCAAGAGCAGCATGGCACAGCCCCTAACACTTTCAGCCCATTGACACATCTTCCAGAAGAGGAGCACAGTGGTTGCTCCTCCATCCCTTGTAGGGCCCCGTCGAGGCATCTCAGATTCCTCTCTTCAAAATCTAGGCATGTTTCGGATGTCTCTGCCCTGGGTGCCAGCAGCATTCCTGGGAACACAGGAGAGCACCAGGCCACCCCCCTGCATGTGTTTTCGCACATGACATCCAGAAATCTACAACATTCAGGGAGATCAGCTAAAGAGGTGGAGATTCTTGTAAGGATCCGGTGGCCTCATCCCCCTGGGGCAGAGCCCTGGCATCTCTGAACTGGCAAATGTCACTACTGAAGCATCCTACCATGTAGCCAACCCAGTGTAGAAACCCACCCTCACCACCTGCCTCAGCCAGGCAGTGCCCTTCTCGGTACCAGACCTCCTCCACTGAGGACTCTCGGCCCAGTGTTTCTGGCTGCTGGCTGACCGGGTCACACCTTCTGCCCCTCTCTCACTGGGATCCCTGCCTTTGCAGGCTCTTGCCCTCTCTCCTCACCTTGGAGCTGCAAGCCCCAGAGGCAGGCAGTTCTGTGATTGCAGTGCATCTTGGCCACCCATGCTGTCACCACCACCATCACCTGCTCAGCTGAGTAGATCCAGATGTCATCTTTTACCAGCATGGAACCACTTCCTCCTTTTTCCCCCATGGGGTCTCAGATGTTATGTCCCAGTCGTGACCTCTGCAGACTTAGTTATGTTCTTTTTCTGTCCTCACAAGTGCTGCCAACACCTCCTTTTTTCGAATCAGCAACAAAATTAATAACTGTGTTGTTTTCGCCTCTTTCCCCATTTACTGGGCAAAAGACTCCAGGGCCCCATCTTAGCTCATCCTAAATCTCTTGATCTCAGGCTCTCGGCGATGGCACTGTGGACAGAGGGTTGGCGAGATGCTTGTTCTGTGCCCTGGACTTTGAAATATATAGGTCTGACCTCCTAAACTCATTCCGACTCTAGCTTCAGCGAACAGAACAAATTTATTCCCCCGGGCTCTGCACACGGCATTCTTTATGCAGCAACCTCCATTACAGTCAACGGGAGTGGGGGCTGCATTCGACACAGGGTCGGGCCTCAAATCATGCAGGCTTAGCTGCCAGGAAGCTCCTGTCACTTTTACGTGGGTACAAACAAGTAAAAACTATTCCAGGCTTTCGGAAAAATAAGTTCTCAGCTGTTTATATACCATTTAAAATGAGATGGTTGGCGCTCATGAACTCTGCTGCCAACATGTACTATGGCAGTGTGTGCACTGTTCTTTTTCTCCCTCCCTGAAATCAGGCACAGGCGCAACTAGATCTCACTCTGCTCAGATCATCGGTGACTCACAGGCCACCACCTCCAAATGGTGTGCTCGGCTTCTTCCCTGGGGCTTCGTTCCTACCAAAGGGTCTCGTGGAAGGTGATATTTCTTAATTCCAGAGACCTAGAGCTTCCCAAGGAAGGCAGTCTTTGCCCATTGGAATGTCTGGTTCCCCAGTTTTCATTTAATATAAAAACTAGCCCTCCTCCTCGGCCTCAACTTGGCCCATCAGAAAGAAGTCAGCCCTGCTGTATTTTTAGCCTTCTCGGGTAGTTCAGCCATAAATTATGGTCCAGTGGCTGTCGGCAGTAGCTGGAACCTGATTCCAGATTGCTGGGTCTAATTAGTGCTGCACCACCATCTCTTTGGTTCAGAAGAGTTGCCTTCTACCCCAGCTCTGGTGATTGTTTCAGTTCTCGAACATTGCTTGGGCTTTCTCTGGAGACTGGCTACCCAGGGAAGATATTACGACAGCCAAAGGAGTATCTTGTCCTTGTTGGTTGAAGTCTTTGCTCTAAGTGTGTGACATGCTCATCTTGATCTGTCCACATAACACTCACGTTTTGGGATTGTCAGGTCAGGGGACCACCAGCGAGGGTGTGTCCCCAGCAGTGGAGTTTGTGAATTAGGCTGTAGCTTTTCACATCTCCTGTCTCGCCAGGAGCAGAAGGGAGGACTGTGCATTCCAACACCTGCTGGCCCGGCTTGTTGGCCAAATTACAATGAGCTCCTAACTCACTTCACCTCCATAACCAACCCCACCCCGTCAGCATCCTTCCAGCAGCTAAAGCAGTTCAATTATCGGAAGGCTCAAATTCCTTGGTGCACACGCCAGACATATACTGACTTTCAGTTGAGAAAACAGCTATTTAATTGGCATAATAACTTCCCCCTAAAAGCGCAAGTCCTGATGTGTAGAAAAGAAAACGTGGAAGACAGATCATTAACGAGCGTTACCTGTGCCCCCTCCCGCACGCCCCTGTATTTTCTAAATATTTCTGTCTGGAGAAGGTCCCTCATGGGCCAATAGAACCTGAGAAGAAGTGGGAGATTTGGGAGAGATTCAAGACTCTAATTTGCACCCTTTCTGGTAATGAGACCTCACCGTAGCAAACACAGCCATTGGAACACAAACAAGCCAAACCAGCCCCAAATTGGGATAATTATGAGTGTTTTTGAGAGCCTTCCGTGAGTCCATGTCCCAGGAAGCACAGATCAGAGCTCCGCCGAAGTGCTGCCTTTTTTTAGGGGGAATTAATATTCTCGTCACTAAACGCACACTAAAGATTCAACAATAGACCAGCTTTTCTCTTTTGTTAAAAACTTGCAAAGAGTCGCTGAGTTGAAAGACAAAGTAAATCTTGCCATCTGAGGAGGTAAGCGGAATGCTATTTCTTGTTTTCGCAGTGCAGCCTCGGCGAGCTGCAAGCTGTCTGAGCGCGGAGGGGAGACCCAGAGGGACCTCTGCCCGTTTCCAGCAAGTCTTTGCATGTGGTGTGTTTGTACTAGCTGAAGACAGCGCGTGGCTCTCTAAATAATTTACCAGTTGATTAATAGACTCACAGGGGTATAATTAGGAGAGGGAGAGACGGTGGGTACAGTAACCGGTACAGCGCTTGGGGGAACAGGAGCCTTTATTTTTTTAAAGAAACTTTCTAGGGTGCTGGGCGTTTGAAGATAAGTTGGGAAGAGCTCAGTGCCTCTTCTCTTTTGAAGTGGAAATAGGACAGTTTGAATCCGTCGAGTTTAATTTTTCACAAGCTTTAGGGGCCCCGCAGTGCAACTCCCTTTTTATTATTGAAAAAACTCTACATTTTTCTTTCGTTTTTCTGCACACACACACACACACACAGTCCAAGCAGTAAGTAATAAACACATTAATTTACTCTTTCATTCAACGTGTATTTTATTCGCTTCGCCTCCCCCGGATGTGTCACCACATGTCCCCTTGGCGCCCCCCAGCCAGAGCCCCCACTGTAGGGCTGCCTGGAGGTTGATTAATGGACACCCCTGTAATTTATGCATTTTAAAGGAACCCTCACCTCGGTCTGACAATGCTTTTGAAGTAGCTCCTTTTTTCAAGTCAAACTTTTGACTTTTCCGCTGGGACTGCTACAAAGATTTCCTTATGGAAAGTAGGTAGGATTCTGTTTCAGCCGGAGAGAAAGCCAGGGCCGAGATGGCCCAGCAGAGCAGCAGGTCTCAAAGCGGTGCTTGCATTCTGAGGGCCAGAGGGCCTGTCAACGAGAATGGTCATAGAAAGGGGTTCAGCGCCCCGTTTATCAACAGGTTCGTGCCCCTAGAGGGGCCAACTCCCTGGTTTTTTAAACTGGACTTTCGTCACAAAAGTGTGCATCATCTGTCTACATTTTTAAAATAGTGCTTTGTCAGGGCATGACCAAAAGGTCAAAAGGCTTTTTGTTCAATGGCCAGCCCAGTGGGGAAACTGAGGCAGTGAGGGGCTCTCAGTTCACTCATGCATCTGTGCAATGAAATATCTCTCTCCCCACCATGAGTGGGGCTTATCTAGTGCTGTTTTCACCACCTGGCTGTGTCACCATGGAGGGGCAGCTACAGCTGTTTTTGCTGGACTCACTGTTGACGGAGTGCTTGCTAAGTATCAGGCATCCAGATTACAAAATGAAACAAAACAAAACCCAGACGTTTCTGGGAAGTCTAAGGTGAACCCAGAGGTGCATGGTGTCCTTCTCACTCTGACCAGAGCTTCTGGAAGTGTTTCCCCTCTGTGGGCAGCCCCCATGGCTTCCAACCCACTCAACTGTGAAATTGCCTGCGACAGGCTGGACCCTGAGGCCCCAGCCTCTTCTGTAGGCGGGAGGTCTCCCGGTGCAGCCGGCTGGGCGGCCCCTTTCACACCCCTTGAAGGGGCAGCTGGAAGCCCCTTGCCCTCTGGGAATGTCCTCAGTGGGGAGCTGATGCCTGCGTCTTTCTCCTTGGGCTGTGAGTGGCCTGAGCTGTAGAGGGGGAGGCTGCCCCAGTGACCTCCTGTGGCCCCTCCACCTCAGAGAGAAACAGATCAGGGACATGAGACTTGCTGGGCTTTGTCGGCTAGAAGGTGGCCTGAGGTGTCTCGTAGGAACCTGGCACAGCTGTGATGGACAAGGAGGGAAGCGCGGGGTCCACGCCCTTCAGCTCTGCACCTGTCTACACTGCTCTGAGTGGGAGGGGGCAGAGGGGTGGTGGGTGGAGGTGGGCACGGGCTGAGAGAGGGAGGTTGTTGGGGTGGGGGCACAGGGACGTGGCAGGTGGAAGGGGAGGGAAGAGTGTGGAGTATAAGGGAAGTGCCTGTTCCCGCCTGTGGCATCCCGTGGGATCCAGGGGAGGCAGAGGGCGAGGGAAAGACGACTTTCTCCTCCTCTCCTCTCATCTCAGGCTGCTTTTCTTCACCAGCTGTCTTGACTGCCAGAACTCTGCTCTCACCTCCCACACCTGCCTTTTGGTCCTGGTCAGGTTAAGGGGAGGAAGCTGGACCTTGTCTGGAACCCCTCCCAGCACCTCGTGTTGCATCTTCCTGCTCATGCCCTGTCTGCCCAGCTGACTGCTCCCCAGTCCCCAGCACCAGCGTGGCTCATCGTAGGAGCTCAGCCGACATTTGTGAATGAGTGAACGAATGAATGCGTGAACGGGGACAGCGTGGTGTGGCCATCCCAGGCAGCCCACACTATGGCGTCCGGGGCCCAGAGGCTCCCCTCTGCTGCCTGCATTTCTGTGTAGGGGAGACACCATTCATCTCGGAGGAACAAAGGGGAGGTCAGGTGGTGAAGGCAGCAGCCTGACGGTTTCTAGAGAGGTGGCCAGCCGCCGTCACTCCCAGATAGTCAAGGGGCAGCTGCCGGTTTGGGCTCTGGAATCATACCATCTGATTCCGGTTCAGACCCTGCCACATCCCAGCTGTGACCTCGGGCAGGCCACTTGGCCTCTCCGGGCTGCGGCGTCCTCAGCTATAAGGCGAGATTTTCACAGGATCAAAGTCACTGGCTCCTTAGGTGTATAAAATGAAATTGTGCCTGTAAAATGTTCAGCACAGTGTATGGCACACCCCAGGCCGTTTACTGGTTACTTACTATTATCCTTGTTAATAGGAATAGTAGAGTCATCGTCGTAATTGCAGTAGTAATGGTAGCAGCAGCAAGATCGGCTGGGTGCACACGCGTGTTTCACATATGGGTTTTTGGCTATGTCATTCCTTTCCTGGGACTGCTGCCAGCCTTGGGAGCCTGGGCTCTGTGGCAACCAGGAACTGACAGAGCCCAGGGTTGCTGTCTCTTGGTGCCCCACTTATCTAATGCAGCTACCCTGCCATTTGATGGCATAAAATGATGGCTACTGTGTTATGCTCCCGATTCCCTGGATCAGGATTTCAAGCAGGGCGTGGCAGGGGGGCTTGACTCCACCCCATGCTGCCTTGGACCTTAGCTGGCTGGCTCGAATGGCTGGACGTAACTGGGCCAGCTCATCTAAGGCCCTCTATCTGGTTATCAGTTCTGGTGTCAACTTGGTTCCTTGGCTCTTCTCTCCGTTGCTTCTGCTGGGGCTGCTGTGTCCAAGACGGATTCTTCATCTCTGTGCCTGGTGCCTGGAGTGAGATGCATGGAACAGCCGGGGGTCATAGGCATCCCTCTCCATGCAGCCTCTTCACACGGCAGCTTGGGCCTCCTCACAGCATGGCAGCCTCAGGTTACTCAGCCTTCTTAGTGGTGGCTGGCTGCCCCTAGAACAAGCATCTCAGGGAGCCCCAGGGCAGTGGGGGTGGTCAGGGTGGAGGGTGGAGTAGGCTGTGAGGCTTCTTATGACCTACCTCAGAAGTCCCAGAATGAGCTTCTGCCTGAATCTGTTCACCAAGCTAGTCAATAAGACCAGCCCAGATTTAAGGGGCAGGGGATCGGAGCCCACTTCTCAATGGGAGGAGCAGCCATCTCTAACCTACCTCACCAGGGAAGACTTGAGGAGAACCTTTCAGTTTTCTTCAGGATTGGCTGCGTCCTGTGGCTGTGAGGCAGAACACAGACAGCCTGATGGATCCTCAGGAGCTGGGTGATGGCAGGACTTCAGACATGCCACGTAGGGGCTCACTGAGAGCCCAGAGGCCTTAGGGTCCAATTCTGTTTTAAAGAGGAAGAAAGCCCACTTAGAAGGTAAAGTGACTCCCCCAATGGCACGCTGCCAGCGAAACGCAGAGTGGAGGGCAGAATTCACATTGCTCCTTCCCATGAAAGGTAGTAGAGAGCACAGAGCTTGAGCAAGTGGCCCCAGAGCCAGATGGCCTGGGTATAAATCTGGATCCCACTACCTGTTAGCCATGTGGCCTTAGGCAGGTTACTTCCTCTCTGTTCTCAGTTTCCTAATCTGTAAAATGGGGTTGTTATGAAGATGTCATGAGTTAATACTTGCATTAGAACACATGCATGCTTAGAACAGAGCCAAGCTCATAGTGGGCACCATCACACATTGCTTGTTAAATAACTGTGCCATTGTATATTTTCCATCCCGGAAAACTGGGCTCATGCTTATTCCCTGTCTCCTAGTAGTTTCTGATTTTTGTCTCACAGATCACGTGGGCAACGGCATTCCCACTGCCCTTGAGATGTAGGGGAAAGAACTGATTCTGAGCCCCAACTTCATTAAAATGGGAGAAAAATCGTGTTTCTTTTTGATCTGCATGTACAGTTAATGTTCATATATTGCACATTAAAACAGTCCAGTCCAGGGGCTGGCCCGGTGGTGCAGCAGTTAAGTGCGCACGTTCTGCTTTGGCGGCCTGGGTTCGCTGGTTCAGATCCCGGGTGCGGACATGGCACCGCTTGACAAGCCATGCTGTGATAGGCGTCCCACATATAAAGTAGAGGAAGATGGGCACAGATGTTAGCTCAGGGCCAGTCTTCCTCAAAAAAAACAGCCCAGTCCACATGTAGTCTGGCTGGCCTCTTCTCATTTTCCCAGGTACTTTCATATTCCACTGAAAGTTGTAAAAATGTGTTTTAGGATAAGAATAACTAATTATCAAATCATTACACACAGTGTGGCCAAGTGAACATTTTGATTAAAAGTGTTATTCATTTTCTAAGTGAAGTACCATTTATTTATCGAAGAATGTCTATTTTTAAATGGTCTTTTTTCTCATCTAAAACTTCATTAGAGAGACGGACTGAAGGGTCACTGCCGAGAGCTCTGCCTCTCGGCTGCAGACATGGCAACGGTGTACGGGCATCTCCGTCTTATCTTTGCTTTTTGCCCGAGTAGATGTGGCAGAGAGGGGAGCGATAGAAAGTGGTAGAAAGTGGGGAGCCACTCTTGGAGGGATGAACAGCACAGAATATCCTCCTAATTGGTAAGAACCCCAGGGCTAACGTACTTTTCTGGACTTGAACAAAAATCCTATACTAGAAGATGGGTATTTCCCGGCACCATTGTCTACCAAGCAATTGTAAATGCTGTTGTTAAGCAATATAGATGTTAGAACATAGACTTTTAGAAACTAAAGGAGTCTTGGAAGATAACTGTTCCATCTTGTGCCTGGGAAATCCAGGCCCGCCACCACAGGGGCTTGTGGCTTGAGTCTAAGGCAAGTGACTTGAGTTTACCAAGGAGGCAAGCTATCCAGTGGACTTGCTCCCCACTGAAGGGTGGCAGGGCGCAGCCAATTTGGACAATCGGGTTTCTCCTCAGTATCTCCCTTAGAGGTTTTAGAAATGTTCTGTTTATCATTTAAGCGGTCACTTATAGCGCAGGATCTACAATTGACCAGCAGGTGGCAGTAAATAATAAACAAACAGCATCCCTGACAGCTCCCCCGGCCCCAGGTGCGGGCACTGTTGGTGCTGCAGGTCCTGCTAATACACTCATGACTTCCAGTTACAGCAGCAAAGGGGGCTTGCAGGGCTCAGCTGTCAGGATCCAGTACTGTCCCAGGGTAACAGTCTCCCAGAGATGGCGGGAGGTTAGGTTTCATTGAATTACAGTGATAGTGGGTTTGAGCCTCAAAGGGCCCGACCTGTGTCCTGGGCCGAGCTCGCCCAGCATCCTGGGGAAGAGACACATGTTGGGGTGGGAGGCCTGCTTCTTTCAAGCATCAGTATGCGCGAGATGGAAATGAAAAACAAAACCAAAAGCGACCCTTCTTTCTCCTCCACAGTCCTGCTCCTTTCCAAGACTCCTCTCCCACTGGGCTCAGCTCAGGAGCAGGCAGGACTCAGGAGCTCTGTTGGGATGTTGGGAAGGGAGAAGAGGAGGAGATTCGGAGTCTCCCATGAGCCCTGACAGATAGGCAAATGTCACCTTTACTTTGCTTTCAGGGGGGGTTTGAAGAAGGAAGGAAGTTACAGGGGCAGTTACGGGGCAGGGGCTGTATCTGGGAGAGGGGGTAGATGTGTGTAATGTATTGTGTGTAGATGGGTGTGGGGTGTAGTGTGTGTGTGTTATGGAGGTGGATGTGGTGTGTGCGGGATGTATGCAGATGTGTGTGTGGTGTCATAAGGGTGTGGTAGGGAAGTGCGGGGATGTGCAAGTGTGTGCATTGTGCATCTATGTAGGAGTGTGTATGTAGGGGTGTGTGCAGCGTGTGCAGGGTTTCTGAGTGTGTGTGTAGGGTATACGTGTGTAGCAAGTGTGTCGGGTTGTGTGGTGAGGTGCTCAGCCTTTGCTGCTTTGCCCTGGGGTGGTAGGAGGGTTGCCTGGCTTATTTGGGGTTTGTAAATCAACCTTGCCATCAGCACCAGCTGAGGGAGCTGTTTCCTTTTCTCTACTTCCCGTCCTAGCCTTCTGGACCAATTCCAGCAGGCTTAGTGCCCTACGTCCCCCTCCCTGCTTCGGCTGAACCCCAGGTCAGGGACACCAACTTATGAGCTGAAATGCAAGGACAGCAGGTGGCAGCGTGGTGTAGCAGGAAGGGCTCCAAGAGAGGCTGGAGCAAGTTCCTTCTGCCCCTCGGCTCCAGTTTCCACTGGAAAATCTCCAGCTGTCCTAGGTGCCTTCTCCAGGCCTCCCTAAGTCCCACTCGTTGGCTCTCTGAGCTGGACTTGACTGAGGATGACGGACATCAGACCTGGAGCCCGGGCAGAGATGTCCCGTCTAGTCATCTCACAGGTGGCCTGACTCCAGTTGGCGCTTTCTCCTCTCCAGAGCTGTGGAAGTGAGGTGCGGGAGGGAGCTTGATGTGGGGCCCAGGCCTTTAAACAGGAGTGCCTCCCCTTCAAGACAGGGTGGGCCAGCTGTCCTGGGTGGGCTGGGCTCGGCTGGGGGACCTGGGAGGATCCCTGTGGGGCCCGGAAGCCACTCACTGTGACCACAGCTCCCTACCAACCCCTGTGCCAAGCACATCCAGCTGGCAGGGAATAAGTGGATTGAGATTTTAATAACCTCGGGGTCAATGTGAGGACTGCCATCTTTTATAGAAGATCTTCAGAAAAAAAAAGAAAAAAACCCAGAAACCGTGTGGTGTGGCCTAATGAAATAATGGGATATTCACATCTTGCACTTTGCTAAATTTAGGGTTGACAGGACTTTCCGGAGAGGTAGCCCTCGGCAGTAGCTTGTACGCGGCGTAAGATGTTAACTGTCAAGCCCAGAAATCAAGCCCAAGGCACCTGACTCGTTGGAGAAAGACTGTAGACCACACTGCAGATCTCCGTCTGAGGGCCAGGTGAAGGGTAGACGGACAGCGCTGTCAAGGAGACTTTAAGCTTCAGCAGAACACGGCAAGCGAGAGCTGTTCCGGGAAAGCTGCGTTTGTGTTGAACTGGCTGGTCAGAGCCTGCGGGTTGGAAACGTGAGTGGAGAACCTGCAGGAAAGAAAAAGGACAGAGCAAAACCAAGGCACGGAGCAGACCAGCTGATCCCGGAGAGGCAGGGCTGGCCCAGAAACGTGCTGGGGGCAGGGTTTTCAGGCTTCACCTTTCACCCCTGACCTGCATT
This sequence comes from Equus asinus, assembly GCF_041296235.1. Lineage (NCBI taxonomy): Eukaryota > Metazoa > Chordata > Mammalia > Perissodactyla > Equidae > Equus > Equus asinus. The sequence goes on from NC_091799.1 coordinate 13,990,744, forward strand.
CAGCGTTCGGCACTTGGGGGGGGGCACTCACTGGCAAGGTTGGTGGCCTCCAAGGCAGCTTCCAGAGGGGTCTGTCATTTGTTTTAGCCACCAGCTGAGTTTCCCAGCCTCTGTCCGTCCAGATGGGGGAGCACAGCCCATCTCTGAAGAGGAGACCCCCTAGCGTTATGCAGAAGCTTCTATGCTGGGAGGACCATGGAGCCTCCTCCATAGCCACAGCCCCTCTGAGCCCCTGTGAACTAGCATTTATGAGTGTTCAGCATTAATTAAGGGACAGAGAGGTTGACAGCCTCATGCGAGGGTCTGAGCAGCTTTCCCAGGTTTACCCAAAAAGGGCAGAGCTGGGCAAATACCCTTGAGGCCAGCTTCTGGGCAGAGTTTCCAGGGACTGGTGAGGTTACAGAAGGACCAGGGCTCCATCCAGCAGCCAGGTCCTCCCAAAGTGAGAGCCACGTCTGGGGTCCAAGTGTGGCCTTCTGGGGAGATTTCATTCATTGTCCCTTTGAAACAGTCTCTCACAGTGCCTCTTTCAACCTCCTTTAGGCATTAAAATAGTTTCCTTTTAAAAAAAAACCCCTCACTTTTTAAATGGAAGGCTTTAAACATATATATAAAAAGTAGAGAGAATCGAATAATGCATCTGTGGGGGCACATCCCCGGTATAATGAACCCATAGGTGCTCGTGGCCACCCTTGTTGCGTCTAGAACCCACCTGCAAGACCCCTCCCAAAGGGAGTATTTTGAAATAAATCCCAGATGTCAACATGTATCCTCTTGACTGCCTGCTTAATTCCCAAGTAGGTTATGGTGGGGCTGGAAGGGAGCACGAGAGAGGCGCCTCCTGCAGTTGTCCCCCTGTCGGGACCCCACTGGGGGCTCCTTGGGACATCAGTCCTCGGCTCTCTGCGCACAAACACTCAGGGACCCAAGAGCCTTCTGGTTTTTGGAAATGGTACTGTTTACTCACTCACTCATCCGTTCAAAGAGTTTTTATTCAGTGCCTTGCAATGCCAAGTGCTAGGGTACAATGAGCCTGACTTTACGGGGGTCCCTGCTTTTGGGGGGGGTGAGGGTGGGCATACAGGCATTAAATGAAAATGGCACCAATAGTTCCTGACCGACAGCTGTGGGGCGGCCTTCCGAGAAGAGGTGCTCATGGGAAGCTCTGGGTTTTCCTGACCCCGGAGAAGAGGGGCTTGGGTTGGTTTTGGCTCAAAGTTGAAATCAGTGTGAACTTTCACCTTCTTCCTAGTCTTCTGGAAATGTGACCTCCCCCTTCTCCGCAGCCCTCACACTTCCTCCGTCCCTTGTGCCTTCCTGCCGGGATGGTGCTGACTCGTGTCCTTGACTCTCTCGACTCCGGGGCCCTGAGCTCCCTGAGGAATTGGGTCTAATTCATGGGGTGTCGAGTGGGGCCACTCCTCTCTCTCTTCTGCATGTATGTATGCATGTGTGTAGCGTGTATATAGGTGCATGTGTGCATGGTGTGTGTATATTTATGTCCCTGTATATTTAAATTAGACCATATTATACAAGCTGTTTGTTTACTTGCTTTTTCCGCACTTGATATTCTGTCAAAGGCCTCTTTCCAAGTTAATATAAATGATTTTTTAAAGGTTGTGTAATATCCCATTGCGTAGATGTACCATCCTTTATTATCCTGTCCCCTGCGGGTGGACGTTTCAGATTGTTTCCGATTGTCACTATTATAAACAACACTGAAGTAGACACCTTTGTGCGCACGTCTTTTCCCATCTGTGCTGTTGTATCTTAGCTATAAAGTCTTACATATAAGATTGCTGGGTCAAAAGGCATGTACATTTTAAGTTTTGATGCAAATTGGGAAATTCCCTCTAGAAATCTTTGCAACCCTCCCTCCCCACCCCAAATGTCTCTTTGTGTTTCCGTCCGATCTTCCATTCTTCCCTTGAGTCAGACTTCTCCCCAGTGAGGTGACCTAAGCCACAACCTTTTTGGGCCTTGGTTTCTCAACTTTGAAATGGAGGAGGTCAAGGGGATGACCTTCCAGGCTCTTCCCTCTGAATTCCAAGGCTCCAAGCCTCACAAGCAGCCCGCTCTGACCCCAAGAAGGCTGCGGTTCAGCTGCTCGGATCTCCCTGGAGCACAGCTTGGTTGCCAAGCAGGACCTGAGGATTGGAGAAACCAATCAGAAACTGTTGGCCCAATCCAGTCCCCACTCCCAAACAACTGAGGCCTTAATGGGCCCTGGATGCCACTGGTCAGCATGCAAATTACCCAGTGGACCTCCTCTTCCAAGGGCAAGCCCGTGTCAAACCTGCAGCACCCTCCCAAAGTCAGATTTAAGCTTAGATGTTGGATTTCATGTTTGCAATTTAAGTGTCACATATTCTTACCAGTGGCTTCATTGTAGCCATCTGATGGAAATTTGTATAAACTTTTAGAAGGAACTAAAAGTAGACCCACACGTCTCTCAGAAGACCTCTAATGGATCTGGCATCTCCCATGAGTCATCTCTAGGCCCCACAGCAGCCACTGAGGCTGGTGTTACAGAGGAGGACACTGAGGTTCAGGGAGGTCCCAGAGCTGCCAAGCAGAGGCCACTGGACCACAGGTCTCTCAGCTCATGCTTGCCCTAAGAAAGAAATCCAGAAGAGCTAAGAGCTGAGTTTTCTGGGTTTTATTCTAAGGAACGCTTGTAAAAGCAGCTGTATTACAAATCATCCTCCTCCCCCTGCCGCTTAGAGCTCAGCCCACCCACTTTCTCAGTTTACAGATAAAGAGACTGAAGTTCAGAGTCTCAAAGGTGGCTGGGGCAGGGCTGGGACTAGGAGAGGGATGTGAAAGCGCTTCCTCTCTCTGATAGGGCACTGCTGGGGCCTGTGGCTGCTCTCAGGCGCTCAGAATTCCCAAGGCCTTGAAGGGCACTGTGCTTGTGGGGTCAGCGAGAGGTGGTTTCGTTTGAGAAATTTAAAGAGCTGGGGCTATTAGCAACTGACTTTTATTGTGGGGTCTTGAGCCAGAGCTCTTTGTGGACTTTACAGGAGGATCCATTTCTGCCCTTAGGGGCCCACAGCAGCCTCTTTGAAAACTGTGGTGTGGAATAGCCACATCCTTGGGGCCCGGGACCCCAAATGGGGACTCCGCTGGCTGATCCCACAAGACGTGCTTTCCATGTGCAAATGTGGCAAAGGGCGTGTTCCTGGGCTTTGTAGCTCAGGATCCTAAGAACAGGCCCCCATGTGTCCATTCCATAAATATGCACTGAGGGCTGTTACATGATCGTTCCCAACACGGCCTGGGTGTGGCCCAGGTCCCCTTCCTTCCTGAAGACCTGGCAGGGCCTCTCCCACCCTCACTTCCCACAGACTGCTCTGCTCCAGCTACACTGCCCTTTCTCCAGTCCTTGAATGTGCCAGGATCATTCCAGCCTCGGGGCCTTTGCCCCTGCCATCCTCTCTGCTTAGAACATCCTCCCCAGGTCTTTGCGTGGTTGGACTTGCCGTTCAGATCTCATCCAAATGTCACCTCCTCAGAGGCCATCCTGGACGCAGTCAAACCAGCAGCCTCCCACCACTGGTTTATTTATTTGTTCATAGATGACTCTCTGAAATGGTAATTTATTTATCCGTATATTGTCTCCCTCCTCCACTAGAATATAAACTTCAGGAGGGCGGGGCCCTTGGCTCCTTGCCGTGTAACGCAGTGCCTGGCACAGCACGAATGCTCCGTAACTATCCACTGGATGAACCACTGGGGAAGGCTCATTTCAGTGTTAGTTTCTTACTCAGGTGAAAACATCCGTAAATATTCAGGGGTAGAGCTGGATTGGAAAGCTCCATGGCAGATTCTTAACCCACATTGTTTTAAATCTATATTTATTTATCCTGACAGAAAACATGGGGTTTCTGGATCAGAGAACAGACCCATTATTTATTCACACAGTAATCTTAGCTCTGGCTCCGCACACCCCAGATCTGCACAGGGAGCTGTGGTGAGAGCCTGTGCGCCCTGCACGCACAGGGATCGGTAGCGCGGGAGAGGAGCCCTGAAATTATGGCTTCTGGAGCTTAGAGAGGGCACTGGCACAGCTGCCCTTCCCCCCGCCTGGCCTTTGCCCTGAATGTAAACAACCCCTGGAGAGAGGAGGGGAGGGCACTGGCATGTAAACGAAGGAGTCGGGACAGAGGTCCCTCACTCTTCCCAGAGGTCTCTATCTTTAACTGCAAGTCTTGTTTAAAATCAGTCATCCTTTATTTCAGGGGCCAGCACACCCTGATCATGAGGGAAGCATGAAAATATTGAAAACATTGTTTCCCAACGTCCATCTCCTGAATCGAAAGATAGCAGCCACCATCTCTGAGTGTCTCCCACCTTCCTGGAACTGTATCTGCAGTGTGAACTCTGTGGGGACAGACCATGATGTCCTCTTTTGGCAGATGAGGAAGCTGAAACTTGGAGAGGTTGAGTGACCAACTGGAGGTCGTTCGGCACCAAAGGGCAGGGCTGAGACAAGACCTTAGACTTGTGGGCGCCTCAAGCCCATGTGCCCTCCCCTCTACCACCTGGGATCCCCAAAGTCTGGTCAAGTTGGTTTTAACAAGTTTGGTTAGCTGCCGTGAACCTTCGGAAAGGGAAGGCTCCTGTCTATTTATTCCACGCCTACTATGTGCTGGGCACTGTGTTAATTGTGGAAAAATGAGGTGGGCACAGTCCTGTGTTCTCATGGAACCCACAGTCTTTCCGGAGGGGCAGACATTACACAGAGAATTAGCCGGAGAGTGGCCAGGCGCAGGGGAAGCACAGATGCTAACCCAGGCTTGGGGCCGTCCTCCGAGGGGACATCCTGCCGGGCCCAACGGCTGGGTTCAAAAGCTTGTCCCAGGCAAGGCGTCGGGGAAGGATGTTATGAATGGCGGGACTGGTGTGTTCAAAGGGAGGTGAAAGGCTGGGGGAGAGACACCTGGGAGGGAGGCAGGACCTTGCAAGGTCCTGTTGGCCCTGGAGGAGGGGACTGCTCTTATCCTCAGAGCACTGGGGAGCCACTGCAGGCTTAAGCAGGGGAAGAGACGGGATTAGCTGTATCAACTTCTCACTCGTGTTAGATAGGCAGACGTCCTCATTCGAGCGAAATTCCTTTTCTGCTCTTTCCTAGGGACTGGGGAAGAAAGATGTGAGAAAGAATAAATTCAGGGAAATGCAAATTACTTAGAATAGGGTTTATGGTTCTTTGGTGACAAGAGAGTAACCCAGCATGTCATGGCCATGGAGGAGAGCAGCTATTGGTGACTTTTCCAAAGCCCGTTGCCCCATGTTCACCTGGCTGTCAACCGTTTGGAAGGTTTCAGACATGTGCATCAGGGCCATTTGCCTGACCCATGGCTGGCTGGTAGGAGGGGAACTGGGCGTCTCCAGAGAAGGTGCCAAAAGCTGTCATTGCAGCTCTAGGAAGCCAGCTCATCGTGGGGCCCACATTCATAGCAAACAATGGTAATATTTACCAAGTATTTCTGGAAAAATGAGTGCAAAGTGCAGGAAATGCAGTGCAAATTGCTAGAACGCAGTACATTAGCAACATAGGACATTTAATGAGTCTGAGAAGAGAGGTATAAATTTCAGGAAAATGTCAATTGTGGTAATGTAAACAAGAGGTTTCTCAATATCTCATTCTCCCTAAGACTCTATTTCATCTCTGGTTATAGCTAGAGCTGTGGTTCTTGAGAGAGATTTGATTCTAAACATCAAGGAGGGAGGAACTGGGGGAAGGAGAGAAACAGAGGTTGCTTGTGCATCACAAATTAGCAGAGAGCAGTGGGGGCACCAGTGCGATCCCACTGAGGAAAACTAAACCTTCAGCTGGGGCCTGGTGTGGCTCCAGGAAAAGTCTTGCTGCAAAAACTGGATCCTGGGAGGAGACACTGCCCACAGATCACTGGAGGGCTGGGAACGACCTGGGCTGCCGGTGGGCGTGGTATCTTGTCAAGATGAAGGAAAGCTCAAGGTCAAGGTCACCCAATGCTTTTCCCTTCTCAGGCAGCCTCGTTCCTCCCATTGCTGGGACCTCGGAGGGACCTGGGAAATGGGCACCCACAGCCTTGTCCATCTAAACCCAACTCTTCACCGGTTCGATCCATGGTCAAGTAAAGTTGGGAGCCCTCGGGCGACAGATCCTCCCTCACATTCCTGTTGGGTCAAGAGAGTGCCTGGGATGGCAGAGTGATGGCTTGTTCTCCTTTCTCTGCAGTCCCCGACAGCCTCATCATGAAGGTGCTGAGCGAGCGCCTGAACCAGCAGGACTGCATTCAGAAAGGGTGGGTGCTGCACGGCTTCCCGAGAGATCTGGACCAGGCGCTCATGATGGACAGCCTGGGCTACAAGCCCAACAGGTGAGCTGTCCCCTTCCGGCAGGGCTGCAACCCTGGCCATGCCACCTCCTGGGAAGGTCCCTGCCACTGGGCACCCTCCCTCCAGGGCCTCAGCTGATGAGATCCATCTGACAGCTTGCAGTTGACAAGAGACGTCACATGTTCATGAAGTGGAATGTCTCTTAGTCATCCCCGTTCCCACCCACCCACCCCATGTACCCTGTGAACTGGGATTCAGGCTTGGGTTCAAATCCTGGCTCTGTCACTCACCTTGCTGCACCTAAACTTCCTCACCTGTGAATGACAATGCACACCAGCCAGTGTTCCCTTCCTCCTGGGATTCTTGTGCAGGTCAACTGATGTTTTCTTCTACTGTTTTTTTTTGTTTTGTTTTTTTTGCTATATAAACTTGGAGACTTTTAAGATATACATGAAAAGATTTATTTTATCTTATTTTATTGAGGTCATAGTAATTTATAACTGTGAAATTTCAGTTGTACATTATTGTTTGTCAGTCACCATATAAATGTGCCCCTGTACCCCTTATCCCTACCCCAACCCTTCCCCCTGGTAACCACTAATCTGTTCTCTTTATCCATATGTTTGTTTATTTTCCATATATGAGTGAAATCATGTGGTGTTTGTCTTTCTCTGTCTGGCTTATTTCACTTAACATAATACCCTCAAGGTCCATCCATGTTGTTGCAAGTGGGATGATTTTGTCTTTTTTTATGGCTGAGTAGTATTCCATTGTGTGTATATGTGTGTGTGTATGTATGTGTATATATATATATATATATATATATATATATACACACACCACATCTTCTTTATCCAATTATTGGTCGATGGGCACTTGGGTTGCTTCCACATCTTGACTGTTGTGAATGATGCTGCAGTGAACACAGGGGTGCATAAATCTCTTTGAATTGTTGATTTTAAGTTCTTTGGATAGATACCCAGTAGTGGGATAGCTGCATCATACGGTATTTCTACTTTTTGAGGAATCTCCATACTGTTTTCCATAGTGGCTGCATCAGTTTGTATTCTCACCAGCAGTGTAGAGGGTTCCCTTTTCTCCACATCCTCTCCAACATTTGTTATTTTTTGTCCTGGTGATTATAGCCATTCTAGCAGGTATAACGTGATATCTTAGTGTAATTTTGATTTGCATTTCCCTGATGATTAGTGATGTTGAACATCTTTTCATGTGCCTGTTGGCCATCTGCATATCTTCTTTGGAAAAGTGTCTGTTCATTTCCTCTGCCCATTTTTTGATTGGATTGTTTGTTTTTTTGTTGTTGAGTTATGTGAGTTCTTTGTATATTTTGGAAATTAACCCCTTGTTGGCTGTATGATTTGCAAATATTTTCTCCCAGTTGGTGGGTTGCGTTTTCATTTCGTTCCTGGTTTCCTTTGCCTTGCAGGAGCTCTTTAGTCTGATGAAGTCCCACTTGTTTAGTTTTTCTTATGTTTCCCTTGTCCTAGTAGACATGCTATTCAAAAGGATCCTTCTAAGACTGATGTCAAAGAGTGTACTGCCTATATTTTCTTCTAGGAGCTTTATGGTTTCAGGTCTTACCTTCAAGTCTATAATCCATTTTGAGTTAATTTTTGTGTATGATGAAAGATAATGGTCTACTTTCATTCTTTTACTGTCCAGTTTTTCCAACACTATTTATTGAAGAGACTTTCCTTTCTTCTACTATTTTTACATTTAAATCTTTGGTGTATCAGATATTTATTTTAATGTGGGTATGCAGTATGAATCAAACTCTTTTTTCCCCAAATGGTTAGCCATTTGTTCCAAAACAATTGATGGGTATTGAGTATCATTGAATATTCTGTCCTTCCTCTGCTAACTTGAACTTGAGAGCACACCACAATTGTAGATGTTGTGGAAATAAATGAAGAGCACCCAAATGAAGATAAGCAAAGGCTATTTAGTCGGAGCTCGCTCTGGCAAGGGAGGCAGCCACATCACCTGCGTTTTGGCAGATACTCAAAGGCAGGCAGAGGAGCAGGAAAGCATTCTAGCAGGAAAAGGGAAGACTGGAGCCCGTAGACTTTGTCTTCACCGTAGGATGATCTGTTTGTGCCATTTGAGCAGAACCCTCCCACCAAGTGGCAACATCTTTAGGTCCTTTCGTCTGTGATGCTCAGATTCCCTGGAGAGGACTCTAATAATCTAATCTCCTGCTGGAGGGTAAAGGGTCTAGGGTCCTGGGGAGAAGCAGGACAGTGGGAAACGGGAGGAATTGAGAGGAGGTCTCACATACTGCCTGCTGTATGCATATTTTTCACCTAATTCCCCTATTTTTCGTACCGCCTCAGACTTTCAACTGTTCTTGGCATTCTTCATTCCAAAGAGCCTGTATTCTATCCTCTCTAGAGAATAAAACTTCCATTTCTACCCAAGTGGAGGAGGGGCATTTGCTCAGCTAGATGGAGTGAGGAGGGGATCTGGGGCTTAATTTCTTCTTAAACGAGTTTCACCCAGTCCTCATTTTAGCCACAGGTCCCAAGGCGGTACGTGTGCATGCGCCTTCAGAGGATTTTCTGGTGAAGATTGGGTTTGTTCTCAGCTCTTCCTCCTGCTGAATTGGCTGAGGTCTCCGCAGCTTGCCACTGGTCCACCTGCTTTCCAGCATCAAAAATTTTCAGTTGCCTTCCTCTTCCTCTCTTCTCTCTGTCCTTGTCGGTTAGGTTTCAAAATCCCTTTCCTGTCATCTTTCTGTGGGGCTTTGGGAGGAAACACAATTTGGTGCATGTTTTCATATACCGTTTTTGCTGACTTCAGTCCCAATGGCTTCATTGCATTGGCTCATCTCTTACTCTCACTTTCACCTGCTTTACTACCCTTATTTTATGTCATCATGTGGACAGAATGAAATGGGGCTTAATATTTTTTATTCAACCTGCATTTCTTTTTCCTTGAATAGTTGAGTTTATCCCACTTATTTTTGCTTTTATCACTTTATTTGATGCTTCATTGTGGGGTTTTTTTGTTTTGTTTTCCATCCTTTTTTATGGTCCACCTTTTCTTTGGGTTTTGTTATGCTATTAGTTTCTCTCCTCTCCCCCCAATAACTTAGAAGATAGTCTGTTTCTAGTTCTGCAGTCTCTTCAACGTGAATTGACTGTACTTGTATTTCTCAGTTTGTGAATTCTGAAATGGAACAGAATATCTTGACTCTGTCTTATGAAAGATGAAAGGAAAAGTGCTCCCATATGTACTGCTTCCTCACCCCCTTCCATCGACTCTCCATTTGGGGGTGGGGAGGCAGGAACAGATACATTCTGAAATTTCTTTGTCCCAGTCTATTATACACAGATTATTATGTTTAAGACCACTAAGCTTTCCTTTCTAGAAATACAACAATTATACTGTTTTTAGCTCTAGTTACTATACTTGTGAAGTTTTATTTTTAGTTCTCTCTTCAACTGGATTCGGATTTCAATAGCAGCTGTTTACATAATTCAACCTCTCCATTTATCAATTTTGATTCATCTTTCGTTTGAGTGGATTATATCTTTGAGTAATTTTCAGCAAGGGTACATTCATGCTAAACTTCCTCAATTCTTGCATGTTTGAGAATGTCTTTCTGTTCTCTTTATTTGTAAACAATATCTAGCAAAGTAAAGAAGCCCTCACTCGCATTTCTTCCCCCTGAGCATCTTCTCTCATTTCTATACTGTCCTCTGACACCTCTGGGGTTTCAGTGGTATCTGAGCCCAGTGACATTTTTTTTCCATTATAGGTAATGTCCTGCTTCTGTCTGGATGATCATGGAATTTCTCTCTTTCTCTCTCTCTCTCTCTCTCTCTCTCAGTTCATTTACATTCACCAGTCTCCATCTCGGTCTTGGTTCTCTGTATTACTTTTCTCTGGGACATTATGAATCCTTTCCATTTATATTATTTCAGAAGAATTTTCTTCTAGAACATATGTGAATATTTTTCTGGTTCATTTGCTTGGTGATCTTATTCGGACAGACTAGTTACGTGTATGTCGAATATTTATCATCTGTTTTCTATAGTTATGATTTTTTTCCTCATGGCTTTTATCTTTTCCTTTTCTTTTCTGTATTGTTTTCTCAAATCTGTCCTTCATGATAACTTTGCTTTCCGTCGTTTTTATTTCGTGTTGCTTCTGATTTATTTTTTCTTTCTATAATGCTTCTACATTTCCGTTAGCTTTTTTCCCTTAGGTTTGTCAGCTTTCTTTCATCTCCTGTTTTTATTTTATCTCATCATCTTTTCTTTCATTTCTTATATCATAGAGTCTGTTCTCTCTAAATTATTTTGAGCATCCTGGGAAGGCTTTATCTAAAATGTTCTTATGTTTCCTGGTGTAATTCTTCTTCCAAAGGGTATTCATTGGCTCTCTTTCTCTCTCTCTCTCTCTGTCTTTTGTTTTTTTACTTTTTGGAACTTTTTTTGTAAGTCTATACCTGGACCCCAAGCTGGATATATTTTGCAAATCATTTGTCTTTGACTAGGCCTGTTACTTTGTCTAAGGAGAGCGTGAGTTGGTATATTAGTTTTCTATGGGTGATGTAATAGGTTACCACAAATGTGATGGCTTAAACAGTGCAAATTGATTATCTTACAATTCTGTAGGGCTAAGATCACTTTGTTGGCTGGGCTGCATTCCTTTCTGGAGGCTCTAGGGAGAATCCCTTTTTTTTTTTTTTTTTTTTGCCTTTTCTGGCTTCTGGAGGTTACCCACAGTCCTTGGCTCATGGCCCCTTCTTCCATCTTGGAAGCCAAGCAGTGTTGCAACGTGCTGGCCTTTCTTCTGTAGTCACATCTCTCTCTGACCAGAGCGGGAACGCTTCTCAGATTTTAAGGACCCGTGTGATTATATTGGGCCCCCTCAGATGATCTAACCGCATCAAGGTCCTCAGGTAATCTCTGCAAAGCCCCTTTTGCCGTGTAAAGTAACGTATTCACAGGTTCTGGGGGTTGGGAGGTAGATGTCTCGATGGGGGCATTATTCTGCCCTCCATGGTTGGGTTCTCCTCGCCTGTCTTAATTATATCCCTAGAGTTGGGGCTGGAGAGCTTCCTAGTGGGAGATCAAAATGTCCGTTTAGTGCCAGGGCAGCTGGGACCCAGTAGACAGCCTGAGCGTCCTGTCCTACTGCCGCTGTTGCCCGTGCATTTCCAGGGACCACAGTGCTGTGAGGCTGAGATTCCACCCCCCAGTTTCTGGTAACGTAACAGACTTCGGAGTTAGTGAGTTCGCTTCTGTGTGAACTCATCATCTACCTGAGGATGAAAGGCATCAGGGCAAATGCAGAGCAGTCACTTTAAAGAAGGCTCCGGCAGGTCATTGACATGGTTGGAGTGAGAATCCAGGGCTCACTTTTTCTGAGCCCTGAGGGAAAAACCGGTTGTTTTATTTATTGACCTTATGCACTGTGCCAGGACTGTGAGAGCGCTGGGAAAGGCACACTGTTTATTCAGAACCATACAGGGAAGAATATTCAAGAGTCTCTTTGATTTAGGGCAGGCTTGCAAGTAAATCCTTCTCTATTCACCATGGAGTAAAAATCAGTTTCTAAAGACTTAGTGAATAATACCAATTAAATTTATTTGACCCTAGGGCACAGGACAAGCAGAGGGAAAAAAGATGTTTGTTTACAATGTAGATTTAATTGCATGCCACTGTTTAATTATCTTTCAGTATTTCTCTCCCGTCACTGAGGGTGTATTTTCCGTCCTCCTTTCTCATCTCTGACTATTCCGTTTCCCCCACTTTCACTTTCAACTAAACATTTTTACGATTATTTCGGAAGGTAATTTTAGCCATAAACCTTCAAGTCCAGGTATAGACTAAGAAAGAGAAATATTCTAAAACGAGCCCACCCAGCACTGGGATGGATATCAGGGCTGTAATTCTGGTTCGGTTGTGATGCCAATTATAAAGCACTCTGGCTGTGGTGTTGCTGCTTTTGACACCAGGAGGAAATCTTGACAGAATTATAGCCTAGAAATCAATCTGGGAATACAATACAGAAATCTATAATTCAGATATGGAAACAATCTGCAAAGGCTCTTTTTTTAGGAGGGTTCAATGAAATTAGATTAAAATAAATTTACATATATATCAATTTTATTATTAAAATATATTCACACTAGTAAATAGAGTTATTGGAGAAGGGTAAGCCACTCTGTGTATTGGACACAGAAATAGACCTCTTTGGCTTATCAGAAAACAAAGTTATTGTCTACTTGTCACATATAAATCTCTTCCTAGAGCTAATAAATGGATAGTGTTCAAATGCAATGTTTTGTTTGACTCCTACCTCATAAACCCATGGCACATAACACTAAATTATATTCCACGGAGCAGTATCAATCTCTTGATTCCAACATCACACAGTGAGGAAAACAAACCAAGTAATTGATGTGTCGAAAAGAAGGAGAAAAAGTTATTTGAGAACAAATAAAATGGGCTATAAAGTTTGTTAAACCGTAATAATAATAGTAAAAAAAAAAAAAATGAAGAAGAAGAAGAAAGAAACAAAGAAAGAACTATCCAAGGCTGCATCCAGAGATCTGCCCTCTGCCCGGCTGGAAAATAATTCATTTCATGCTGCGAGTTTGTAGCACAGTATTTTCTTTTAAAATTAATGTTTACTAGAGAGAGGAAGTATAGGATTCTGATTGATGTTGGGAAGTTTCAATGTATTAGGCAGAACTGGGTTTCTTGGCATCCTCCTTCCCCTCAGTGCTGCAAGGAGCGGGTGGAGCAAGCTGTGGCCTTGAACCTCCTCCCGCCCCGGCTGCACCACTGCGGGGCCGGGCAAGGGCTTGGTCATGTCCAGCTGCACAGGTCCCAGGTCAGAGCTGCGGCTGCATCTCTCAGAAATCCCTGGGAAAGAGAGTAAAGGGGGGCCCTAGCTGAGTTAGTGGCAGTGGAACTCAGCGGAAGGAGAGCAGGAATTTTATTAGTGTTGTTTTCTTTCGTATTTCTCTCTTTCTCTATTCCATTGGACTAAATTTGGGGACTATAAAGAAATCATCCAAGGACGATATTTTAGATTAGCTCATTTGTGTCCCGGGTTATTTGTGCAAACTGGAAACTTCTCGACAGGTTTCTTTGAGAATGTGATGGTTTTGAATTTTTATTATTATTTTTTAAACTAGATGGTTGCCTGTGTCCTGCATCCAGAGGAGCCCAGAGGGGCTTTGGTTGTCCCTGGGAAAGCTGTGACAGATCTCTCATTGCATTTGGCTCCCAATTGGTGCTTGTGTGTTGCTGGCTTTTGCTAAACACACAGCCCATCCCTCCAGGGAGCTGGAGAGCGGAGCCGCCGAGGGGACACAGGCTGGCAAACGACCTCCAAGCCGGGAGGGCTTTGGATCCCACACCCGGGTGCAGCCTGCTGGGAGCAAGCCTGGCCCTTCCAGATAAGCAGATCTGGAAGCTTTTCAGATTTCCCGGGGCCAGGCCCTTGAAACAAGCCCTGGTGGCTCCGGATGGGACATCTCTGCTCAGTGATCCGGGTGGTCCCAGGCTGAGGCTGGCCCAGAATGTTCTGTCCAGGGTACTGCTGGTGCCGACAAGAATGCCTTTCTCGTCTTCCTCTTCCCCTTCTTCCTCTTTCTGCTCACGCTGACTCTACTGTGAAGCAGTCCCGCCTTGCCCCTTGGTCTGTCTCCATGCTCTTCCCCTCCCAGCCCTCTTGCTCCCGGTCTTTAATCACCATCTTCATCCTGACAGCACAAATGAAGATATCTGGTATCTATCAGGGCCAATTGTGTCTCTGCTTTCCATCTCATTTAATCCGATCAACAGCCCCATAAAGCAGGTTTGTTCAGTAAAAGGCACCTGGGCTTGGAGAAGCTGGGTCCCTTGCCTCAGGCCACATGGAAGAGACCAGCCCTGAACCTGGCTCTTTGCTCTGAGCAGTTCCTTGTTTTATCCTTTCTGCAATGTGGGATTAGCTTTTTTTTTTTTTTTTTTTTTTATTAATGTTATGATAGATTACAACCTTGTGAGATTTCAGTTGTACATTTTTGTTAGTCATGTTGTGGGTACACCACTTCCCCCTCTGTGCCCTCCCCCCACCCCCCCTTTTCCCTGGTAACCACCGATCAGATCTCCTTATCAATATACTAATTTCCACCTATGAGTGGAGTCATATAGAATTCGTCTTTCTCTGACTGGCTTATTTCGCTTAACATAATACCCTCGAGGTCCATCCACGTTGTTGTGAATGGGCCAATTTTGTCTTTTTTATGGCTGAGTAGTATTCCATTGTGTATATATACCACATCTTCTTTATCCAATCATCAGTTTCTGGGCATGTAGGCTGGTTCCACGTGTTGGCTATTGTAGATAATGCTGCGATGAACATAGGGGTGCAACGGACTCTTGAGATTTCTGACATCAGGTTCTTAGGATAGATACCCAGTAGTGGGATGGCTGGGTCATAGGGTATTTCTATTTTTAACTTTTTGAGAAATCTCCATACTGTTTTCCATAGTGGCTGTACCAGTTTGCATTCCCACCAACAGTGTATGAGGGTTCCTTTTTCTCCACAACCTCTCCAACATTTATCACTCTTGGTTTTGGATGTTTTTGCCAATCTAACGGGTGTAAGGTGATATCTTAGTGTAGTTTTGATTTGCATTTCCCTGATGATTAGCGATGATGAACATCTTTTCATGTGTCTATTGGCCATATTCATATCTTCTTTTGAGAAATGTCTGTTTATGTCCTCTGCCCATTTTTTGATCGGGTTGTTTGTTTTTTTGTTGTTAAGCAGTGTGAGTTCTTTGTATATTATGGAGATTAACCCTTTGTCGGATAAGTGGCTTGTGAATATTTTTTCCCAATTAGTGAGCTGTTTTTTTGTTTCAATCCTGTTTTCCCTTGCCTTGAAGAAGCTCTTTAGTCTGATGAAGTCCCATTTGTTTATTCTTTCTATTGTTTCCCTCAACTGAGGAGTTACAGTGTCCAAAAAGATTCTTTTGAAACTGATGTCAAAGAGTGTACTGCCTATATTCTCTTCCAAAAGACTTATTGTCTCAGGCCTAATTTTTAGGTCTTTGATCCATTTTGAGTTTATTTTGGTGTGTGGTGAAAAAGACTGGTCAATTTTCAATCTTTTGCATGTTTCTGTCCAGTTTTCCCAGCACCATTTGTTGAAGAGACTTTCTTTTCTCCATTGTAGGCCCTCTGCTCCTTTGTCGAAGATTAGCTGTCCATAGATGTGTGGTTTTATCTCTGGGCTTTCAATTCTGTTCCATTGATCTGTGAAACTGTTTTTGTACCAGTACCATGCTGTTTTGATCACTGTAGCTTTGTAGTATGTTTTGAAATTGGGGATTGTGATTCCGCCGGCTTTGTTTTTCTTGCTCAGGATTGCTTTAGCAATTCAGGGTCTTTTGTTGCCCCATATGAATTTTAGGATTGTTTGTTCAATATCTGTGAAGAATGTTCTTGGGATTCTGATTGGGATAGCATTGAATCTGTATATTGCTTTAGGTAGTATGGACATTTTAACTATGTTTATTCTTCCAATCCATGTGCAAGGAATGTCTTTCCATCTCTTTATGTCATCGTCAATTTCTTTCAAGAAAGTCTTGTAGTTTTCATTGTATAGATCCTTCACTTCCTTGGTTAAGTTTATCCCAAGGTATTTTATTCTTTTCGTTGTGATTGTGAATGGGATTGAGTTCTTGAGTTCTTTTTCTGTTAGTTCATTGTTAGTGTATAGAAATGCTACTGATTTATGCACGTTAATTTTATACCCAGCTACTTTGCTGTAGTTGTTGATTATTTCTAATAGTTTTTCTGTGGATTCTTTGGGGTTTTCTATATATAAGATCATGTCGTCTGCAAACAACGAGAGTTTTACTTCTTCGTTACCTATTTGGATTCCTTTTATTTCTTTTTCCTGCCAAATTGCTCTGGCCAGCACCTCCAGTACTATGTTGAATAGGAGTGGTGAAAGTGGGCACCCTTGTCTTGTTCCTGTCCTCAGAGGGATGGCTTTCAGTTTTTGTCCATTGAGTATGATGTTGGCTGTGGGCCTATCATATATGGCCTTTATTATGTTGAGGTACTTTCCTTCTATACCCATTTTACTGAGGGTTTTTATCATAAATGGGTGTTGGATCTTGTCGAATGCTTTCTCTGCATCTATTGAGATGATCATGTGGTTTTTGTTTTTCATTTTGTTGATGTAGTGTATCACGTTGATTGACTTGCGGATGTTGAACCATCCCTGTGTCCCTGGTATAAATGGGATTAGCTTTTATCCCTACTCACTGGCCCCCTGGCTTGAAAAAGCTACATTTAATCTCAGTTTTCTCCTCTGTCAAATGGGGCAGTAACCTCTCCTCTTTTAGCCTGACGGGACTACTGCTCGGGAGAGCAACTGGAATATGTGTGCGGGCGATTGACAATTGGAAAGTGCTGTCTGGATGCGGGGGTCTGCAATGGGCTGGCTCTGCGTGTGATCCCCCCGCCCCCTCCTGGTGGGGCAAACTCTCATTCCAGATGTGGGATACAGTCTGTCCTCTCTCCTGTTCTCACGTGATGAGCTACACACTCACAGCCCTAAAGAGGTATGCTGCTGATTTGTCTACACATTAAGAAGCATGAAAACATTTATGATGATAGTCACCCATGTGAGTCTGAATTCCTGTTACATAAAAAGAGGCAAACATGGCAAATATCATTATACTCTGAAGGGATGACTGTCAGAGAGTATTTGCTGTATCTACAAATAACTTACTGTTATTTAAAAATATTTTTTGTGGGGCTGGCCTGGTGGCACAGTGGTTAAGTTCACACGTTCTGCTTCGGGGGTCCGGGGTTTACTGGTTCGGATCCTGGGTGTGGACATGGCACCACTTGGCAAGCCATGCTGTGGCAGGCGTCCCACACATAAAGTAGAGGAAGATGGGCACGGACGTTAGCTCAGGGCCAGTCTTCCTCAGCAAAAAGAGGAGGATTGGCATCAGTTAGCTCAGAGCTAATCTTCCTCAAAAAAAATAAAAATCTTTTCTAATAGCAATCTGTTTGCTTTTCTCACCTACAGACAACATTTTAAAGACTCCTTTTGGGTTGGAATTGGGGAAGGTGGCCCCCTAGTCACCTGGCAGCACGTGGGATAGAATGACCCTGAGACAGACAAAGACAAATCGCCTTTTGTCCAGGAAGGTCCCTGTAGAGCCAGGCAAACTGGAAAACCACAGTTGGGGCATTTAACGATGCTGCTAAATTAGTCTGCTGGATGCTGGTTTGATTTCTTGGTTTCAACTATGTTAAATTTAAGCAATGGAATATTATGGCACATTATGAAAGTAACTACTGAACTGGCATATAATTTACATGCCAGAGCTCTCTAATTTGATTTAAAAGCTGGTTATTTTTAGTTCCATATGACGCTTTTTCAGGACCACACAATGAAACCCTTGGATAATGGCTTTGCCATTTCTAACGTGTTCCAAAGTGAGAAGGATGCTGTAATCTCTTAAGAGGACAGCAGTCGGACCAAGAAAATTAAAATGCGAAATAGAGAGGATTTCTTGCCTCTCTCTCCTCTCTCTTTCTCTCTCTCTCTCTCTTTTATTATCACTTGGTCCTTCCAGGAAGCTCTCATATTTCTGCAGCTGATCCTTATGTGGATTAGGGATAATAAACAGCCCATTAATGGAGCCCTGAACTGGGAAATGGAGTTGGAATCAGCAGCAGAATTCCGTGGCTGACTGAGGTTAATAACTCCATTACTCCAGCGCTGTGCCGAGCCGCCCGATGAACAGGATGTTGGCCTTATCTTACTCCTCATTAATTGAGCTAATAGAACCCGAGTGACCCTGCCTTGCTGCCGTCATCTGAGAGTTTACCAGACATGGGCTGGAATACATATCACTGCCGGTGTGCTCCACGGTGCCTTTGGTTTTTGGAAGAAAGATCTTTCTTAAAGATCGGTTAGCTGCAAGACCCCCCCCCCCCCAATGGTAGTGTTGCTGCGTCGCTGCCTACAACTGGTCTTTCAAACCACTCTGATCTGGTCACATGAGCAATGGTGCAACAAGGGCCCGCTACTTCCACGGGCACCTCTGGACAGATGTCCGCTTGGCTGTAGGGCTTTAGCTTCATGTTGAACGGCTTTGGAGGAAGTAGCCGTTATCTCAGCAAAATGTCTGGGGTCAAGGGTGAAAAGAGAGTGGGGCGGGGGGGAGTAGGGGCAGACCCAAGCTCGTCTCCTCTGCTTCTTTCGTTCGACATTTGGCAGAGACCTGTTTTCACCCGTCCTTCCCGCCTCCAGAGTTTTCTGAGAGTTGGCTGCCAGTCCCCGACCATCCTGCTTCGCTGTCCCTGGGTGAGCAGTCTGGGGGCCACTTAACCTCTCTAAGCCTCGGGTTCCTTAACTGTCACGTGCGGTAATGACCTCGCCCTTCTTTCCTCATCCTTTGCGGGAAGCATGTACGCATTTGCAGGGAAAATGTGTATGGGCAGGATTTATGAATTAGAAAATGCTCTATATGACCACGATAATGTGGTCAACAGAGTAAAAATCAAAACTGAGTTTCTTGCAGCAGGTTATTAGCCTCTCTGCACGTCAGTTTCCTCAACTAAAAAACAGGGACAGTAACGGTTAGGACGTCAGGTGGGAGGGTTAAATGCGAGGGTACAGGGAAGCACTTTGCCCAGAGCCTGGCAGTACAAGGGCTCCATATGTGGGGCCCATATTTATTCTAATATATTGGGAACTTCGTGCCTGTCCTTGGAAATCAGAGCTTCTGAAAAGTAAGGTCAGACTAATTCCTTGCTAGAATATCAGTTGCAAGGTTTTGTGGCCCAGGCTGGCCCGTCGGCTGCTCTGGGCAGAGTGCTTCCCTCTAGTTGAAGAAAGGCAGTCCCTAATTACCTGGTGACACATGGGGCATGAGAATGAGCCTGCGAATAGACAAAGACAAAATCACACTCTTATCAGAGATGCCACAGAGCCAAACAGGAAAATGTTAAGGCTAGAACAGCCTCGCAGATTGTATAGGAGCCGTGAAACCAATCTTGAAAAAATGTGAATTTTTTCACCTGTCCCCTGTCGTTTTATAAGATTTAAAGATTCTTTTGATGGTAGGACACAACACAGTGACACTCGGAGAGATGAAGGCAGAACTCTTTGTTACTTACAGCTCCAAACAAGAGGCAGCTGCCACGTGTGGCCACCTTGGTTGGGGGTGGGGGAGGTGGGGAATTGGACCCACGGACAGAGTGACAGCAGTTGAGCTGTGGAAGGCAGCTTATGTTGACAAGGGGTGGGGGGGGCTGGCTAGGTTTTGCTGACTTTCTGTGGATTGGCTAATTTAAATAATTTCGGGGGTTCCAGGGCATACAGGCTGTCCCCGGATGGAGTGTGGGAGCCGCACAAGGGAAGTGGTCAGAGTGGGACTTGGCAAACTGCCCCAAAAGGGGAATTGAGTTATTAGCCATGACTTTCAAAACTGGGCCAAGACAGTCCTCATGAAAAGTTCCATCACGCCTGTCTCGTCCTGTGCGGGATGGACTGAGAGGGCTGAGCTGTCCTAACCCTGCGTTCTTCACCTTTCCATGGTCGAGGCTGACTTTGGGGACAGCCTTGAAGAGGTTACAACTCAACTCAAAGGCCGTCAGTCCCAGTGTGGTGACCCTCCCCCATCTCTGAAAGCTCTGCCAGCATGTGCTCCAGCATCCTGGGGCTGCTCCAGTCAATTACCTGGTCCATGCTCTCTCCTCCACTCTCCCCGAGACACAGGCCCCCACGCAACAGAGGCACCATCTTCCCATGCCTCCAGCCCAGTTTCCACCGCGCTTCTTACAGCCACTGGTGCTCGACAACAGCACACCCTGGCTGACCTGGCTCCGAAAGCAAGTGTGCTTTGTTGTAGCAAAAACAGACACCAGCTAGTGATGGGAATGTGGCAGCCTTGTGGGAAGGGGGAGGGGAGGCGTGGCAGTGGTTCTCAGAGGTGGCTGGGTCACTGGGCCCGGGGTTAAGAAGGGAGGTGCTCCCCTGCGCCTTGAGCCCAAGGTTGTGGCCAGCGATGGTGGCGACGAGGCCACTAGCCCACAGCCCCCAGAGCTGAGGTGTTTTACTCTTTCAGTAAATAGAGCTGAAGTGGAAAACAAGAGTTCTCCCCTACACTCCTGCCTGGGGACCAGTGACCTTCCACCACTCACATCCAATGTTTGCGTCAGACAAAGGCTGCTGAGGATGGTTCTGAGCACGTGTGGAGGGTCGGCTGCTTTTTTCCTGGGTTAAAACTTACTTCATGACAGTCTGTTACTAGGGTTGTCGTCTGTCTTTGAGAGCATGAGAGCAATTACTTCTGAAACAAGGACATCAAAAATGTACCTTACCCTTGAACTCTTTGCCGGCAGCCTCAAGGATCTTTCAGAGTGTAGAAGTACAGTGAATTCCCCGAGAGAGAGCAGGAGCCCGGCCACCACAGGCTCAGCTCTGCGGTCCTGAACGGGCAGCCGAGGATTCGGAGAGCGCACCGCACGGCACGTGACGTGGGCAGGCGGCGGGGATGTGTGGGGAGTGCTGGGTGTCTGGGGACCTGGGGGTGTAACAGTTAGAAGGAGACAGGCACGTAACTTATAATGAGGGAGCTGCGTGGTATTTCCTTGGTGAGTCATTGTGTTGGTTACAGACCCACTAACAGTCTTGCTATAGTATATTGAAACTCAGTTTATTTATTAACTATTTAAAATTTTTTTCCTATGAATTTTCTGAGAGCACCCAGTCCAGCCTGCAGCGTGGATCTGACTTTCCTGCTGTCTCTGAGGCCTACAAAAGATTTCCAGGGTCAGTTTGCCATCCCCTCGTCTTAGTACACCATTCTGGGTAAATGTGTCATTTGGGAGAAAATGACAACTTTCCTCAATTTCCTATTTTAGTATCTGGTATCCTTCACAGTCAGAAGAATTCCCCCTCCTGCCCGGCACTCCCTCAGTCCCCCATCGAGGTTCAGCATTCTTCATTGATGAAGAACATCTCAATTTCTTTTTCTCCTGTGGATTCTAAGCTCCTCTAAGGGGTCCACCGGGTTTTATCCAACCAGTAACAGTCAGGCCTGAGCCGGCAGTGAGTAAGACGTCTGAGAAGGTAAACACGCCTTCCCTGCCTGTTATCAGAGATGCAAAGCAATCTCGCGCCTTGGGTGGAGAATGACAGGTGACCTTTAACAGAGCAGAGGCCGGGGTAGTTGGCATTTGAGTCCAGCTCTGATGGAGATGCCCCCATTTTTGGCAGGTTCGATGCTCGACCGTTAAATTCATTTCCCGGAGAAAGGCAAGAGGCTGGAGACACCAAGATGACATGGAGAAATCATATTTGTTTTTCTTTACCCGTAGGAGACTTGGGGAGGCGTCCGAGTGTGCTTCAATTTTCCGTCTTCCTTAGAGGCATAAATAACGTGCTGAGCTGTTGAACCTGACCTTGTGCTTTAAAAGCCCAGGCCTCTGCAGATGTCTCAGAGCTCGAAGCTCTCCTTCCTAAATGTTGCAGAAATTATTTAATGAAAAAAAAAACTTTTTAAGAAAAGGAAGTTCAACTTTCCTTTTTCTGAGATTGGAAAAATCTGGGCCTTCTTGGTGGCTTTGAGGTTTGTGCAGATTCCAGACCACCCCCTACCCCCGAAGGTGGCTCAGACCCCTCCCCAGAGCCTCCGTCCTGGGGCCCCAACGTTGCCCCTCCTCTCGCTCCTGGGCCTCTGTCTCACAAAGCGTTGGTTCTAGATCCCAGGAAAGGACTGCAGGCATCAACAGAAGACCTGCCAGGCCTAGGACTCCCACTCACAGAGTGGAGAGGTGGGTGGGGATCAGGAGAGGGAGTGTCCTCTCTGCCCATCCACCACTCCCCCTCTGCCCCACACACCACACATCGGCCTACTTCCTGCTTCCTAAACACGGAGTGTTTTCTCATGATGTGTCTTCTTGCAGAGCACCATGGGTTTTCGTCCAAATCTTATCTTTCCTACAAGGCTTAGTTCAAACTCCACCTCCTCCAGGAAGCCTTCCCTGACTCTTCTTCTTACTCTGCACCTTCACAGGACTTACACATTGTTCTTGTGATAGGAAGCAGCTTAATAGGACAGTGGTTAGGCCAGAGGAATCCTGGCTTTGCCAGTTACAGGCTGTGTGAGGCTGGGCAGGCTTTATCATCTCTGAATCTCAGTTTCCTCCTGTACAAGGTGGGGGATGCCTCTGTTCAGATAAGCAACAAATATTCACGGAACATCTCTTAGAGGCAGGTACTATTGGGTTCTGGGGACACAAAAGGAACAAAACCTAAAACGCTTGCCATCACGTGGTTTACCTTCTAGGTGGGGTGAGAAAGCATAGACACAGCCCACAGACTCACGGTGCGCTGGGCTTCCTGGAGAGGAGTGGAGCAGGGTGGAGGGGCAGGAAGCCGGGCAGTGGGAAGGGAGAGGATGGATGGTACAAGCAGAGAAAGGGGCCAGGACGGCCTTTCTGAGAAAAGGACGTTTGTGCAGGGGCTCAATCAAATCATAGGAAGATCTGGGAAGGGCCGTCCAGGCCTGGGAATAGCACGTGCAGAGGCCCTGAGATGGGCACATGTCTGGCAAGTGTAAGGAGCATCGAGGAGGCATTGCCAGTGGGGCAGAAGAGTGAGGGGTGACGAGTCAGAGGCAGATGGGGCCCTGGGGGACTTGGGCTTCTCCTCTGAGTCAGGTGGGAGCCACTGGGGCATTGAGCAGATGAGTGATGGGGTCTAACTTCTGTTTTAAAAGGATTGCTCGGGCTACTGGGTGGAGAATGGACTGTTGGCAGGAGGACAAGGGCGGAAGCAGGGAGGCCAGGAAGGGGCAGATGGCAGTAGTCCAAGTGGGAGACGCTGGTGCCCTGGCCCAGGGGAGTAGGTAGTAGTTAGGCTCTGACTGTATTTCAAAGGCAGTTGAAATGCTGTCAGATCGGGTGGAGGGCATATGAGAAAGAGGCATCAAGGGGAACTCCAGGTTTGCTGGAACTTCCAGAAGAATGGGCTGCCTGTCTACCCATCAGGGAGGAGGTGGGAGGAGCAGGTTTGGGGGAGGGGACCACCGCTCAGTTTTGGACGTGGTGAGTTTGGGATGCCTGCTGGGATCTGCATTGGTTCCCCAGGGTACACAGGCTGCGTGGCTTCAACAACAGAAGTTAAATTCCTTACAGTTCTGGAGGCTGGAAGTCCAAGATCAAGGTGTTGGCAGGGTGGCTTTCTCCTGAGGCCCCTCTCCTTCGCTTGTAGACGGTCATCCCTTCCTGCCTCTTCATGTAGTCTTTTCTCTGTGCGTGTGTGTCCCTGGTGTCTTTCTGTGTGACTACATTTCTTCTTCTCCTTCTCCTTCTTCTTCCTCTTCTCCTTCTTCTCCTTCTTTTTTTGCTGAGGAAGATTCATCTTGAACTAACATCTGTTGCCAACTCTCCTCATTTTTCTTCTTTTTTTTGTGTGAGCTGCCACCACAGCATGGCCACTGACAGACAAGTGGTGTGGTTCCACACCTGGAACTGAACCTGGGCTGCCAAAGGGGAGCATGCTGAACTTTAACCACTGGGTCACAGGGCTGGCCCACATTCCCTCTTCTTATGGGACACCAGTCAGATTGGGCTAGAGCCCAGCCTGACAGCCTCATTTTAACTTAGGCACCTCTTTACAGTCTCTGTCTCCAGATACAGTCGCGTTCTGAGGTCCTGGGGGTTACAGCTCAAACGTGAATTTTGGAGGGCATGTTCAGCTCCTAACAGCCTCTGTGGTGCTTTGTTATGGCAGCCTGAGCAAACACGTACAGATTCCTAATAGACGTCTGCATCTTATCTCCATGCCTGCCCAGGTGACAGCCAGGGCATGTGTTCAAGGAGCCCAGGGCTTCTCCCAACTCTCCCTCCCACTCCTTGGTGAGGTTTTCCATCACCCTCTGCCCGCCCCCAACCACATCCAGGGCTCTGAGCTTGCTTTTTACCTTCCGAGATTCAAATCCATGAAAGTCAAACCCCGAAGGTCCCTGGAGACCATCTAGTGCAACTTCCAAATTGCGCAGAAGGAGAAACTGAGGCCCAGAGAGTCTAGGCAGTTTGCCTGAGGTCGCGCTGTTGGTGAGTGGGGGCCAGCCAGGCCTCCTGGCTCCAGACTGGCCACTGTCTTACTTGTTTTGCTTTTAAGTGCCATATTCCTTTTCTCCATCCCAGCACACTGGGGAGGTGAGCTGTCGCCCACCTTGCAGTCACACCCTGAGCCGGAGGCCTTCCCACTGTCCCCTTTTCCTTCGCTTGCCTGTCCCTGCGATGGACTGGGACGGACTGGGGCGATGGATGGGACTGTCCGAGGTCTGTCCATGTTTGCTTTAACCAGCTGCCCCTCTTCGCGTGGAGTTCTGGGAGCTTCCCCCTCTCCTCTCAACAATAATTAGCCTTGTAAGACTAATGGACAAAATTGTGTCTAATTACCCTGTTGAAGGCCCAATTATGCAGTTAACATTCGTGGGCTATAAGCTAATGATGAGAAGAGCCTCTCATTTGCATAGCATTAAGTTAATTGAGCTGCAAGCCAAGGGGTAGATGGGGTGGTGATGGCAGGATTCTCTTTCTGAAAGGATACTAATGACCAGAGAGGACGATTCACCTGACAGCTTTATTAATTAACAGCGATCTGATTACCTAGCAGGAGTGGCAAGTGGCAGTGGGCAGAAAGGCTCGGCTTTGTGAAAAGTGAGACATGGGAGCCCTGTCTGCTGATTTTTCTTCTCAGCACGTGGCTGTGTTAGAGGCAAGCTCATGATCATCTTGAAGAACCATTTTAGAAAAATCTTCCTGTAAAATCTTGCTTGAGCCCTTCTGATATGCGGTTCCTTGTACATTTACTTCACTCATTTAGCCATTCATTCACTGTCTTATCCATTCCTTCCACTCACATTTACTGAGCGCCTCCAGCGTGCGAGGCTGGGGTCCCTGCCCTTGGGAGTGTGCGGGGATAGGCCCCCAGCTTCCCCCAGAGGTTTCAGTTTCAGCACCGAGTCAACCTTGCAGTTGGGGAACGTTAGCAGAGAATTGCAGAGTGTAGAATCCTTAGAGATCATCAGTTCAAGACTCCTGTTTGAGCAATGTGGGTTCAGAGAGGCTGAGAGCCTGGTCTCTTGGCAGGGAGTGGCAGGGTGGGGCTGGTGCTCCTGGCCCTGTCCACAGAACTGTCCTGCCTTTCCTGTGCCTCCGTTACTCCCTGGGGGTTGTGTTTTGAGTATTTAGATGTTATCTCCTGGGGAAATTTGCCTGGAGGCCCCTCCCACATGCTTTCAGGCCCGTGGCCGTCTCCCTCACAGCACTGGCAGAACTTTCTGTTTTTTCTCCGTGATGGCAAAGACTGCATTGTGCTCACTGTTCAATAAATAGATGGTTGAACCAACTCAGGAACTATTAAGAAGGTGTAGCTGGGACTAAAACTCAGACTGTTTTCCATTGAATTTTAAAACATGGACTTTTTTTAACAAAAGATAAAATCGTGTATATGTCCTTACGTAACTTGCTTTTTCACTTAATAAAACGTTGTGGACATCTTTATCATTACACCAAGCTATAACTCATTAAATGTTTGCATAATATCACACTGCAAACTGTTACATAATAACAGTTTATGTAGAAGATTACACAGTCCAGATGTAGTACAATGTATTTAAATGCCTCTCTTGCAGATGTTTAAGTTGCTTCCAGGTTTTTTCTATTACAAACAATGCAGCAATAAGTGGACACACTCACATATCTTTATACCTTTGTTTTGGTCATTTTCTTAGGAAAAAATCCATAGAAATGGAATTGCTGAGCCATAGGGTATGCACAATTAAAACATTAATTACTTTTATTTTTTAATTGAAAGGAGTTAGAAATTTAAGGTATGCAAATGGATATTCAGTGAAAAATAAATCACAAAAGAAGAAGAACTGAAAATTAATAGTCTAAGCCTCTGACTTAGGTTAGAAAAATAATAAGCTCAAAGAGTGGCAGGAAAGAGACTGCAGGAACAGAAATCAAGGAAAAAGGAAGCAAAGTTGATTCTTTGACAAAATTAATAAAATTGATACATCTGCAGCAAGAGTGATCAATAAAAGAGAAAGAATGCACAGATAAACAGTATTTGGAATAAAAATGGAGACATCACCATAAATAGAGCAGGATAAAAAAGGGTAAGAAAAATATTACGAACAAGTTGATGACAAATTTGAAAACTTAGACAAGATGATAAATTCACAGAGAAAAAGTCTTACCAATATTGACATAAGAAGAAACAAAAGCTCCAAACAATCCTGTAACTATTAGATACGTTGAATCATGAAAGTAACATCTTCCCCTCCCCCAAACACTCCTGCGGGTGAGCACAGTTTGTGACACAAAACGCAGAAACCGACCAGTGACCGTGGAGGAGACACTGGGAGCTGCAACAGAGCCACACGATGGCACACTGTCCAGCCACAGGAGGGCGTAAACCACAGCCACACACGTCAACGTGGAGGGATCTTCGAAAGATAAACTTGAGTGGAAAAGCAAGTCGTAAAAGAACACAGACAGCATGATACCCAAACAAGCAAACGAAGCAGTCTCGTGTCTAGGCACTCACAGACAGTTTAAAATGTTTCTCACGGCGCTTTCCTCCGGGCGTGGGTATAGACAGAGGTATGGGGTTGGTTAGGAACATTCATAGTGTTTCATCAATATTGGGGGGATGCATTTCTTAGGGGGTGGGCTGATCATATTGATCATATATCTTGGATATAAAATGGGATGCATCCACCAGAACAGAAATTCTTCTAGGAAAGGAATCTGTGTCTTATTCACCAATATATCTCAAGCTCCTAAAATAATAATGCCTGGCACACAGGAGGTGCTCAATAAATATTTGTGGCCTGAATGATTATATAACTTATTTGTATATATCATAATAAAAAAATGGGGAAAATATTGTTTTCTTCTCACTCCAAAACTCCACGCCCTTTCCCAAAAGCAGCCACTGTTCATAGTTTCTTAGGTATTCTTCTAGAAAATTTCTCTGCATCAATAAGGAGATATAAATCTATGCGTTGATTTTATATACATGGAGACATGCCACACACACAGCTCACTTTCTCTGTTCTCTGAGTGTGTCTGGGGATATAAGGATAGAGCACCTACGGCTCTTCTCCTTCTTTCCGATAGCCATGTAGTGTTCCATCCCGTGACTACACGGTGATTAATTTAACCAGGTCCCTGTTGAAGCGCATTCAGACTGTTTTCTTTCTTTCACTTTGCAAACAGTGCCACAATAAATGTCCTGTAAATATGGCTCTGAGTCCTCCTAAGACTATCTCTACAGAATTAAAATCCCAGAAGTGGAATTGCTGAATTGTAGTTGTGTTTTTATTTCCAGTGGGTGCTACCAGAGTGCCCAAGAGCTCCAAATTCCCCTGGTGGACATAAAGCCTTGTATGACCAAAGGTGTCTGCTTTGGAACAAAGGCTTCATTTAAGTTTGGGGCACCACACAGCAGGACTCGGGAGGGTACCTGGACAGCAACGTGAGTCACAACCCCGGGAGCTGCCCACGTTTGGCCAAATCACTACCCACGAGCTCAAGCTGTGGAAATGTTTAACACCGTGAAACTTAAGGGAGCGTGTTTTTTTCTTAGGATCAATGATGGATTTAAAATGTGCCTAAATGTTTCTTTTCAAGAATGGTTGTATTACCCAGAGGAGTTACTTTTTGATTTGTATGGAGAGTATTTAAGTAATGACAATTATTTCAATTTTTAGTGCTCTGAGCCTCTAGCCACAGCTAAAACATGACAGGCTTATGATCATAAAGGCCAATCGTGAAAGAAAGTTGTTCTCCTGAGACCTGCGCTGCCTCCTCGGGAAGCTGGGAGCTGATGCGCCTCGGCACCTCTGCCACGTGCAGTGGGTAGGAGCTGACTTGTGACGGGGGTGCTCCCAGTGTCTAGCCTCTAGGGAGGTGAGTCCCTGGGGGCTCTGCTCTTGGCTCAGGCCACCCGTCCTGTGGCCTGATGGTAGAAACATGCCGGGATCATCCGTCCTTTGCGAGAATAGGATCATGCGTCCTAGGAGAAGCATGGGCATGGAGCTCCGTCTGAAAGCAGGCCCGCTCAGTTCCCCTGGGGACTGAATGCTGGCTGGCATTGGCATGGCATTTTCTAGAAGTGGTAGGTTTAGTGTTAAAGACGTGAGCTTTGGAGTCAGAGGCCTAAGCGTGAATCCAAGTCAGTTGACAAATATTTAGTGAGCACATGCCCTGTGCTGGGACAGTGAACAGGACAGACAGACCAGCTTACCCTCCAGGTGGGAGCCCCACTCTAGAGCGGGAGAGGAGCAGTGAATGAGTTGATCATGACGCAGACCGCCTTAGTTAGCTCTGAGGCCCACGGGCGCTTAGGAGGCCTCCGAGGGAAGTCGGGGAGAAGAGCGTTCCAAGCAGAGGGAACAGACGGGGAAAGATCCAGAGACAGGAACCAGCTCCACTTCTTTCTAGTTACTTCGCCTTTCAGAGCCTCAGCTGCTTCATTTGCAGAGCAGTGTTATTAGTACACGTGGTATAAAGTAGCTATCAGGTTCAGTGAGAGAGGAGAGGCAACTGTGAACAGCAGACTGTAGCACTTACCATTTTTGTCCCAGCTCAGTGAACTGCTGTTCCTTCTATACAGTATTTCAGAGAGAGGACAAGATCAACCAACAGGCCCTCAGGCACAGCTCGATCATTCTGGAAGAGAGTTGGTACCGTTCATCAGAAGAAAGCACAGTCTTTCTTTCCCTCTCTTCTGTCTTTTTCATTTGCTGAGATGGCTGGATTGGAAAGGGCCTGGTTGGAATGAGCGTGGGAGGGCGCCCTCCTCAGTTTTGCCCTTTGCTCCCGAACCCTCTGACCATGCCAGGGAGCTGCGGCGACCTCTCTCCCACTTGTGGTGGTGAGCACCAAATCCCCGTGGCGGCTTCCAGATTGAAATGTCAGTCTCTTTGGCTGCCCCTGGACAAACGCATTCAGTTGTCATCTGCCAGGCGCCCACAGCAACTGCTGTGGCATAATAGAGACAAATGTAGCACCAAACTGGAATTTGATGGATCCAAAATTATGTATCTAATTCACAGTTGGTATCGAGTGCTCATAGAATCTTGATCATGATAGAGAGGCTTATAAACATCTGAGAACATAAATATTTGGGGAGGGAATGGCTTTGTGAAACATTTAGTTGTGGAGTAGTTAGAAGAACAGGGAAAATCAGTGAGGCAGAACTCTCTGGATGCCAATCTGGTGAGTTACATATGTAGGCTGGGTAATGATTTTGAGTGAGCCGTTTTATGGGCAAGCCGACGTTAATTTGACGAGCACACTCGTGGAGGGCTCCTTTGGTAGCTGCTTCACACCAAGCCTGAGCTGTTTGCCCTCCGATGTCTGGATCAAGGGGCAGAGGTGCAGCTGGCGGGGAAGAGGTCACACTGGCCTGTGGAGTGCTGACCGGACAGCAGTAGGCACACAGCACCGGGTCAGCCTGCAGGCCAGCCCGGGGAGCACCGGGGTGTGCAGGGGAAGCCGCCCAGGGTGGAGAACGGGCCCTGAATCCCCTGACTGCTGTGCTCCCGGAGGCTGAGTGGTCGGGAAGAGCCCCTGCCCCACACACTACTGTGGCAGTTAAGGGCCCAGACTGCCCGGGTTCAAATCCTGCTTTGCCGTTTACTGGCCACACGACCTTGGGCAGGTCCCTTACCCACTCGATAAAGTGGACATGATGATGATGGTACCTGCCCCCAGGGTGTGGTGAGAAATAAAGTAGGTGATATGTCCACTGCCTACGAGAGCACATTTTGAGCTCCAAAGAGTGGGATGATCCAGTGCCGTCTCCTTTGGCCAGAAAGATGTCGGGAGTTGCAGGATGCTGGTGATACTCTGGTGAGTGGGTGGTCCAGGTTCGATTTCCCTTTTGGAGTGTGGCCCCTGGCAGCTGACCCTCCCCCACCCACCCTGTGGCAAGACTTGGCTCTGTGGTTAGTGGACTTTGTTACCAAAACAGTGAAAGTTTTATTAAAGTATGCAAATGATTTACGGAACAAACGTGTCTGCAGGTTTCAGGGGCGCCCCTCCCTTCGACTCCCTGCCCTGCTTTCCCGAGCAGAGCTCCACACCCCAGGACCCCTCCAGGACAGGGCCATGCGCCCAGCATCGTCCTTCCAGTAGACGCTGCGGAAAGAAATGGTTTGACCTGCCGGCCTCGAAGTTTTCTCTTTAGAACCTGGGAGCTTCTTTTTGGGAGAATAATTCTCCTCTGTACAGGAGTGAGCTGCTGTTTGGTACTTCCTATGAGAGGAAAACAAAGGGAAACAGAATTTAAATGGACCAGTAAGAGTCTGGATGAAAAGAACTTTTTAAGTGTCTGTAAAGGTGGCACTTAGAGAAAAACCCAAAGGAAGCTGAGGGATAAACCTCTTGCCTTGGAAACCTTTGAGAATTAGAGACGACCATTGGTCTGAGGCAGTTCTGCCTGCAGGGTTGGAGGGCTCCTGAGGGTCTCTTTTGCCATGGGGTGCTATCCTGCAACTGCAACTGCTGCTGGGGCTCGGCTTCTGGAGGTGGTGGCCTGTGGACCTCAGCAAACGGGAAGGTCGTTCATTCGCTCAGCGCACTCTGGCTAAGCCCTTGGTAAGTGTTCTGTGCACACACTGCAGGCTCTGGAGACGCGGAATGAGTGAGAGCTGGGCCTGTCCCCCGTGGTCCCGTCCCCAGAGGTCTGCCTTTCATGAGGGGATTTGAGGGTGCTCAGCCCACAGCAGTCTCTCCTGGGGAGGTTCCTGGGGCGCAGGGTAGGGCATTCGACTCCGGAAGACACCCTCGACGAGAAAACAATTGAGGGGGTGCCGAGGACACGGTGGCATTCCGGGTCCCTGACACAGAAAGTACGAAAACCTGTTAAATATTTCAGACAACCAAGTTGTGATCCAAATATCCTGCACGAGAGCAGTGAGCGCTCGCCCCGTCAGCCGGAGGAGGGCGATGCCGATGAAAGTACCAGCTCTGAACAAGGGCCAGTCAGGCTGCCGGCAATGTTTTGGCTATGAGGCCTTTTTCTTTAAGTGGAATCAGATTGGAAAATGTTGGACTGTTATGTGAGACAGGCCTGGTGGGGGAAGGGAGGAGGAGAAAAGCTGCAGTTTGATGAAGGGTCCTTTGTGGATAAGCCATGCGCCTGAGCCAGCGGTCGCAGAGAACGCGGTGGCAGGAGTACAGTTGCTGAAAGTTCGACCTTTCACGATGGAAACTTGTCGTGAAGGGGGGAGAGGCTTCTGATGCATCCAATCGGGCGGACCGGCTTGAGGCGCTTCCTCATTTGCGTGCTGGCTGATCTTCTGGGGAAACTTAATCGCTAAGAATCATTGGTGGGTCAATGACAACATAACAAGCTGGGTGCCGTCTCATCTCAAAGGCCCCTTGATGTCACCTTGGGCTCGCACTGCAGTAAGCTGATTTCACTCCATCATGGGTCCCACTTTGTATCTTCAGTCCCGCTCAAAGATAATGAAATGCAAATAGCTGTTTCTATTTGGAACCAAAATACATCTTTGTGCCTGCTTCTGGCCCAGGTACTTCAGAAACATCAAAGAACGCAGTCTGCTCAGCCCTTCTTGTTTCATGACCTCTCGCATTCCAGAGACTCTGGACATCCACATTCTTGCTTCTTCCTCCCCAGAGTTTGTGCTGAGCTGAGTGGATTCTCTGGGAGCTGTTGACCAAGTCTGCCTTCAGTGAATCCTTTAGAGAAAGGAGGCGTGGAGTGGTGGTGAGGAGCGTGGGGTCTGGGATGCAGCCTCTCCGGCTCGGCTCAGATGCCAGCTCAGCCCCTTCTCTGCTGCACTAACCAAGGCCAGTTATTTCACCTCGAGGCTCCTTTTCTACATCGTAAAATGGAGGTGATGATAGTGCTGAACTCAGAGTTCACAAGGAGGTCTTTGTGCATGTTGCCTGCCATCCCCATTGTCACCTTAGCACCACTCCAGGAGGCTGCCAGAATGAATAATGAGACCACTTGTCTCCTGTGCTTTGGAACACTGGGGGGCTTCGTGGTCTCCACAGAGGGGAGGTCCCACCACAGTAAAGGTGCCCTTTCTACCCCAGCAAAGCAGGAAGGACATGCCATTCAGGGCCACCTGAGGGAGGACCAGTCCTCCAGCCAGGAAACTAGCATGTCCTGGAGCTGCCACCAGAGCACAGCCAAGGGCCCTTACCTACCAAGTATGTGGGAACCTGGGGTAGAGTCTGGGTGGCTTCAGCCCCTCCCCTCCACGAGCTCCCACCCACCATCTCAGCAGAGTGTGTGATTCTGCAGACACATCCCCGGAGTGGTTCTAACCAGGCCACTGCCCCAAGCCCTTCCCAGGTAGAAATTCCAGACCCTACCACTGGCGCCAGGCAGAGGGTCACCAAGCTCCATCCTGCAGGGCCAGGCTTACCCACTGGCAGGCATCTTGGCAATAGAGGGACAAGATGAAAAGGACCCAGGACTGCAGAGGTGAGGACACGAATGCTCCCTGGGGGTGACTGGCAGGTGACTTCACCTCTCTGAACGTGGGACTCCTCATCACTGAAAGAGGCGAAGCGTCATATTGGTTCCTTCCTCCTGGGACTGCTGTGCGACTCCCTGATGCAGAGTCTCAGCTCAGAGCCCTCGGGCAGCTGCTGTTCCTGGTCATATGGGAAGGACTCACACGTTAATTTGTCCACTCCACAAGTAGTTACTGCGGGCTGCTCTCTGCCAGGCCCTGTCCCAGATCCTGGGGCTACAGCAGTGAACAAAACATTCCCGTGGGAGGAGACAGACAATATACAAACAAGCAAAGGAGAAATATCCACGAAGACCAAGTGCTCCGTGAGGAATTAAAACGGCACGGCCTGATGGAAGGACGAGGCGGCAGGCTCACGGGGTGGGGAAGGTGCCTCTGAGGAGGGGTTGCTTAAACTAGGACTTGAGTGAAAAGGAGCGAGCCATGTGAAGGCAGGAGGAGGAGCCATTCAGGCCTGGGGCAGGAGGAGGCGAGGGTGTTCCAGGGCAGCTGGGCTGGGCATGGGGGAGCTGGTCAGAGAGCCTGAGGGGCGGTCGGGGGTGAGGTACTGTAAATGTATACTTCAAACATTTTATTATATAAGGAATCCATGTATTGTAGAACAGTTAGAAAATGTAGTTAAGTAAAAGTATTTCCAATAGCCAGTGATAATCGATGTTAACCATTTTGGTACATATACATTCCAACATGTTTAGAGATACTTTACAAAAACGGGGTGTTAACTACACAGGTCGTATCACAGCCCGTTCTCCCGTTGAACCCATCGTGAACCCGTGTTTGCCAGCGCTCTCCCCTCACCATGTTAGGGGCTGTGTGGCACTCCTTTGAGACCATCTCTCTCATCGGACCCAGCACGCCACCACAGGATCTCACAGGGGATGCCCTTGGGGTCGATTCTGCCAGAACTGGTCGGCTTCTGGACTCAAATAATAGGCTTACTTCACAGACAACTATCAAAACCCTGAAGTTTTAAGTTGCAGACCTGTGTCCCCAGCCAAGGACGTGGAGAAGCTTTACCTGGAAACTCAGGTTTCACCTGCTAGGTAGGTTCACTTAAGAAGTTTAACCCGGGAGCGTCACCAGATAAACAGTTTAACCCTGGTTGCTTTTCAGTAGGCAGGCAGGGGAGCCTTCTCTGGGCACCGCCAGGCCTCAGCGCTGGTCTCTGGGTGAGGCCTCCCGGGGCAGGTGTCCTTCAGCCCTCCAAATGGAAGTTTCTTCCAGTTGCCGTCAGTCAAGTCCAGGATACAGTTCATACCTAACTTCCATTAGTAACTTGTCTTCGGATGCAACCTGAAGCCAGGTGCGGATGTGGGAGGGGCTGGGGTCTCTGGGAGCCTCTCTCTGGGGCTCCTGGTGTCAGGTAGGACTGTGTTGTGACGGGATTCGCTGGGTGGAGCCCATTTGACATCATAGAATCTGAGCCTATGTCTTTGCTAGTCCATAAGTAAGAGCTTCCTGTCATATTTAGACATTTGAGAAGAAAGAAAAAGTGGTCTTCCTGGAATGGAAGCCCAGAGGGGATTTCCCAGAGTTGGAATGTTCTGGAAAGTCCTTTGAACTGTGCTAGGAATGCTGTGGAGGTGTGTCTCCCGTAGGGTCTCTGCGGCCTCCAAGTTGGAGAGAAAGATGCATGGAGGAAATGAAGGTGACGGAGGCCCCACAAGGCTGTGTGAGGAGCAGGGGGAGGCTAGTCAGGGGCACGCGAGGGGCCAAGGGCCTGGCCCATGAGCGCCTCCGGGGCAGGGCCTGGGCCAAGAAGCTGCACCTGGCGGAAACTCAATCAAAGTGTGCTGAGCGTCAGTACTGCGAGCAAAGGAAGGCAGGGAAGTAGGTCGTGGAGAGAAAAAAAGATGGGAAATGCACGCCGACCCCTGCCTACCCTGTATGGTCGCCTTCTGCAGCAGCGCGTGTCCCTTAGGGCTTGTGGCTGTGGCCGTCCCTGCTCATTCGTCCAAGTGTCCTCAGCGCCAACCCACCCTTCAAAGAACCTCCCTCCATTCTGAGGATGAGGTTCTTGAGGTGCTCATTGATTGAGCACCTGCTGTGTGCAGGGCACCGTTCCAGGAGCTGACAATAGGGTAGAGAACAACACAAACATGGCACATGGCTGCAGCGGCAGACTATAAAGACACACCAATCCGTTTGTGATCTTCTCCGTGGGAGGAGGGCTCCAAGGAGAACAAAGCCGGGCACTGCTTTCCCCAGGGGGCACGGCGGCAGACATCTCAGCAGAGTCCCAAGCCCTCCCCCAAAATAATCATTATGGCCAGTTTGGGGTACATCCTTCCAGATTCACTTATCCTGTTAAACATCAACAGGCTTATACAGTACATGGCGTTGTGTAACTTTTTGTTTTAAACTTAAGATTGTGTCTTGAACTTCTCTGCATTGTCAACGCCCTGGATCTACCTTCTTTCTTTAAAAGTTGCAGAGTACAGGGGGCTGGCCCCGTGGCCGAGTGGTTAAGTTCACGCGCTCCGCTGCAGGCGGCCCAGTGTTTCGTTGGTTCGAATCCTGGGCACGGACATGGCACTGCTCATAAAACCACGCTGAGGCAGCGTCCCACATGCCACAACTAGAAGGACCCACAACGAAGAATATACAACTATGTACTGGGGGGCTTTGGGGAGAAAAAGGGGAAAAAATAAAATCTTTAAAAAAAAAAATGTTGCAGAGTACAGGTGTGCCAGAGCTTGTCAAGCCTTCCTCTCTGGACATTTACATTGTGTCCAGTTTGCGTTCTTCTTCTCCCCAAAGCCCCCCAGGACATAGTTGTATATTCTAGTTGTGGATCCTTCTGGCTCTGCTATGTTGGATGCCACCTCTCAATGGCCTGATGAGCAGTGCCATGTCCATGCCCAGGATCCAAACCGGCGAAACCCTGGGCCACTGAAGCAGAGCACGTGAACTTAACCACTCAGCCATGGGGCCGGCCCACAGTTTTTTGATATCATAAGTAATTCAGCAATGGAAAATGGTGCCATATATCTTGGTACTTGTACAAATATTTGCTTGGAAGAAATTCCTGAACCAAGATGCTTGGCTCCTGTGGGCCTCAGTTTCCCCGTTAGTGCATTGAGAATACTAATATTTACGTTGAAAGGTGATATAAGGTCATGTCTGCAAAATATTTAGGACAGTTGGTTGCACATAGTAAGCACTTGGTAAATGATACTTCGATTATGTTTTAAACCAGAATGCACTCAATCCAGTCCTGCCCAGAGCTGGTTAGATGTGAGGCCCCGAGGAGATAGTGTGGGCTGTTACCTTGCTTTCTATTGGTCTACAGCTGGCCCTTCTTCGATCCTTGAAGTGATGACTGTTTGGATGCTCTTCTCACCTGTCGTCCCTGGGTTCCCGCAACCTTTCCCACCTGGATCCAGTCAAAGAGACACCCTGTGCTTGTAACAAGAGGTTCTGCTGACTCCCCAGCCTTCCTGTAGTCTTCGCTGGTGCTTCATTTGACAGCACAGCATCCAATATGCAGTTGGGGGTGGAGGTGGACCCCAACCGCAGTGTGCATTTGTGGAGAAGAAAAGTGGTACGTTCAGCCTCCCTAATTGCACAGGTTGAAATCTCTAATATCACATGATAATATTATTGGCTAAAATAGTTGGGGCACTTAATTACATGCCAGACCAAATACCAAGCACACAAATGAGCCCTCTCAATCTTCACCGTCAATTGCCATCCTGGTCCTCAACTTAGAGACGGGGAACCTGAGGCTCACCCAGCATCACACAGCTCTTGAGTGTGGAGAAAGGTGTGAGCGTTGACTGGGGAATGCAGCCTCTGGCCCCTGGCCAGTGCCTCCTCACAGCGCTGGGTGTGAAAGTGGGAGCTGAAGGAATTCTCTTTTAGGCATCCACAGAGGGATTGAAGAGGTTAACCACAGGGTTTTTCCTTCGTTTATTGTGTGTGTGTCATGTGTGTCTGTGTGTTTAGCTTATGTGAATTGTAGACTTCAGCTTAGAAGCCAGAGGGGAGAGTAGAACCATTTCAGAGGACCTACCTGCCCGTCAGTCAGCTGGGTTGTTGAGATGAGCAGATCATTGATGCAGGGCTCAGGTGATCCGGGATGTGCCGAGGAAGCTTGCCCCAGTCCTCAAGGAGGAAACTGGGGCTGTTGGTGTGAAGGTGGCATCTCTCTGAACCAGACACCCCCGCTGCTCCACTTTTGCCTCCTCCATCCTTCCGCCCACAGAATCGTGGAAGCAGGCCCTCTCTCTCTGAGCACCAGGATAATCTTACTCCGTCCCGGGGCGGGTTCATTTGCTCTTCTTTGCGATTTCTCTCCAAACTCACACCAAGGAGCTCACACCAAGTGTCACACACTTGACAGAGCCTCGAATTTGGGTCCAAGTTTGCCGCTGTTTAGTGAAGCTCCCAGTGGCCACCTTGTGCGGATGGACAAAGTTGGGCCTGGAGGAAACCCTTAGCTCAGGAAGTGTCCCAGGTGAACTGCCCTGGGGGAAACTGGACCTTCGGGGTGACCGGAGGGACCCCTGCACCCTGGTCGCCAGGCATGGTGGGAACAGTACAGAAGGCTACAGATTTCCCCTTCTACCTCCCCCACAGAGAAGGGGGTCAGGGCCCTAGTGTTGCCACTGTCAGGAAGCCGGCATCCGGAATTGTTAGTAAAACAAAAGCCGATTGCAGGCTGAGCCCTTTTAATCACCTAATGGCGGGGGACACCCGATGCCCAAGCTCAGGTTTCCGAGCCTCGACCGCAGCCCGGCCACTGTAACTACACCCAAGTTTGGCCCAGCTTCCCCATATTACAGCCACGACACGGACGCACACAATTGAAGTATTTGAGAACAATGAAATATGCATGGCTATCAGTGACAGCCCCATAAAGTGCAGCAATTAGCTGCGTAATCCGAGAGAGGGAGCCGGCCCTCGGCAGCCCGTGGCTCCCCATTAGTTAAATGCATTTTGTACGTCCTCATCCCATCAAATCAACTAACACTTCTTTTAATTGGTTCATGAATTATACAGCCACCCCGCATTATAATTTAATCGCCTGTAAACATTCATAGGGCCCCACTGTAAAGCGTATCGCGCTCATTAATTCGTTAATTTCAGCAGATGGAAGGGGAGATCGGATGAACGGTGGCAGAACAGAGCGCCTTGGGCAATGGAAGAAGGAAAAAAAGGTGGGGGGCCGTTTAGGTTTTTTAAGGCTGTCAGAAACTCAATCTGTGAGCTGTCAGCAGCCTGGACCCGTCCCCACCCCCTCCACTCCACCGGCTGCGGGAAGTGACTGGTGGATTCATACGGAGGCTTGTCAACCGTCTTTAAACATCAAGCCAGCGGGTAAACCGAGCCCAGTGTAAATTAATTCTTGTCTTACGGGCCCCCCTTTCTCTGTCCCCATGAATATTTCATGGCGGGCAGCATAAATATTAATTCTAATAGCTCTGCACAGTGGTTATTATTTCTGTTTTATGACAAATATTCATAAAATATTCAGGACCCTTTTTTAGAACATTTACACACTTGATTGTGAATTTTCTCAGTTTCCTGGGGACACTGTAAACATATTGGGGTTCTCTTGATGGACTTTTCCCCCTTAATTAATACGACTGGTTATTAATATTTAATCAGATTTAGGTTTTTTGAGATGGAAAACCTATTAGATTGGAGGGCTGAAGGGCATTTTTTTCCCCTTCAGTCTGTAAAATGGGAGATTTCTGCTACCGACAGTCTGTTTCTCTTTGACACCTGGGTGATCTGACGAAGGATAACTTCGCCTTTTTGTTTTGAAAACAATATCTATCTTTTTTGCATGTGTCTGTTCTCCTTTTACTTTTTAACCAAGGGCTCTGGCGGCAACCCAACTTACTGTAATGAAATTCTGCAGAAGATGCCACTGCAATATTTATGCAAGGATTTAACATAATTTTGGAGTAATTAAAGTGTGGGTTTAACAAACACGGTGGCAGATTCCTTAGGCAAGGCAGCTGCGATTGGGGATGAAGGATCTTTTGGAATCCACATTATTTATCTGTAACCCTGAGAGGCAGCTGTGCACAGCATCTCTAGGGAAACAAACTGAGGAAGGGGTCCCACCCCTGGGGAACCAGATGTCCTTTAGGTGATGGAAGACACAGATAAGGTGGTGGCTTTGGCCTGAAGGAGCCTGAGGTGGGGTCCAGCGAGCCTTGAGGATGGGGGGTACATAAGCAGTATTGACCCCACCCTACCCCACCCGACTAGCTCTCCTCCTACATTTCTTCAGGGTTCACTTTCCATTCCCCGAGTCTCACCAGAGGCTTCAGGAATGCTCTAACAGTTACAGGGAACCAAGAAAATTATTTTATGTACAGGAAGATAGCAGGGAAGGAAAACAGCATCCTAGAGTCAGCTGGACCTGGAGCCCAGCCCGGATGCACCACTTAACCTCTTGGGGACCTGAGTTCTTTCATCCTTGAAAAGGGCAGGATCATGGACCCTGGGTCATATACTTCCTACAAGGATTAAATGGGACAACACACATTCGTAATATGCTTAGTACAAGTGCCTGGCACGTACTAAGTATGTAATTTTGCAAAGATGGTGATGATGGTGATGATGGTGATGGTAGTGGTGGTTAATAAGAGGCAGAGGATTAAAATTGAAGC
Source organism: Equus asinus (assembly GCF_041296235.1). NCBI lineage: Eukaryota > Metazoa > Chordata > Mammalia > Perissodactyla > Equidae > Equus > Equus asinus. The sequence goes on from NC_091799.1 coordinate 14,030,317, forward strand.
CAAGAAGTAAAACACCTTTAGAGGGGCCGGCCCCGTGGCCGAGTGGTTGAGTTTGTGCACTTCGCTGTGGCAGCCCAGGGTTTCGCCGGTTCGGATCCTAGGCACAGACATGGCACCGCTCATCAAGCCACACTGAGGCGCCGTCCCACATGCCACAACTGGAAGGACCCACAACAAAAAAATGTACAACTATGTGCCACGGGGCTTTAGGGAGAAAAAAGAAAAATAAAATCTTTAAAAAAAACAAAAGAAACAAAACACTTTTAGAGAGGTTCACGGAGGAAAACTCCAGCTGTGGAAAGAGTTAAAGCTTCTTGCAGCCCCTTCAAGCCCAGAGTGGGTTCTGACCGTGGGTAGAGAAGGTGTGTGGCTGAGGAGCGCTGGGATGTGCTTATGTAACTCTTCACCGGGGACAGATTTTGGTGCATGTTTGTCACTGATGGAGACTGGCTTTGAGAAAAGAAACATCGAAATTAATTTAGCCACCCCTCCCTCTGCTCCCCATTTCCGGGGACTGGTGACAAGGAGATGCACTTGTTTCCCAGGTGGCCCAAGGGCCCAGATCTTGCACACCCTGCTTTCTGGTCCTTAAAGCAGATCCCTGCTCCTAGAGCAGCGCCCAGGGTGTCTGCCCGATGGCAGCTCAGACGAGAGGAGGGCATGCGGCAGAGGCCTCCCTGGCAGAGCATGTGCCCCATTCCCTGCCTCACATCCCTTCCAGCTGATTTCTGAAAGTGGAGAAAGACGGCATTGACTCCGGCTGGCTCTGAACCTGGGCGGCTGTGCAGCGCAGCCCCAGGGAGCTACAGTTAAATCGCACATCCGGGGTCTGTGGTTTGTGCTGGGCAGGGAGACGCCAAGGCTTCCTTGCCTCCTCCTTCTTTCCCCAGATTCACAGTGGAGTGCTGCGACCAATGGCTCGGACACTGGAGTCGGCCACCTGGGTTCAAGTCCTGGCCCCGCCACTGTGATAGTCAGGGTTCTTCAGAGATGGAACCAATAGGATGTGTATTGTATATATAGAAAAGACGTATTCTCAGGAATTGGCTCGTGTGATAATGGATCAGGAGGCAGGCCCGACCCAGGTGCCACTGGCCCAACAGGGAGATCCAAAGCCAGGTTGCCTACTCAGGGAGGGCTGCACTGGGCAGAAAGTCAGGCCCTGGTACTGCTCTGTGCTCAGTCACTGGGCAAGGACCACCTCCAGAAGGGTGTGACCTTGCTCAAAACCTTGGGGTAAAATGTCCATCAACTGGTGAATGGATAAACAAAATGTAGTTTATCAATAACGTGAGACACCATTTGCTCATAAAAGGAAATAAAGTTCTGACACACACTACCAGGTGGATGGACCTTGAAAACATCAGTCCAGTGAAAGATGCCTGCATGTGGGCCTGCGTGGATATTCTGTGTTATTACTGTGCATTAAGCACTTTATATGGATTGTCATGTTTAATCCTTAAAATAACTTTACGAGGTACTCTTTTTTTTTTTTCCCTTTGTTCTCCTAAGTAGAGACTTGGGGGGCCACACATCGTGTGATTCCTTTTATGTGAAATGTCCAGAATAGGCAGGCCCACAGGGATAGAAGGTATGTGGTCCAGGGGAGGCGATGGGAGGGGCTGCTCACAGGCAGAGGGTTTCCTCCGGGGTGATGAAGTGTCCTAAATTTAGAGTGTGTTGATGGTTGCCCAACTCTGAAAATATACTAAAAATCATTGAACTGTATACTTTGAAGGGGTGAGTTATCTGGGTAAAGATGTTTAAAAACAGGAATACAGGGCTCAAGTCCCTGAAGATACTTAGAGTGGGAGACTGTCAGCTGACCACACTCCTTACAGCTGAGCCACAAATTCTGTCCTGAAGGGGGATCTGATGGATCATCTCAGCATCGACCACACCACAAGGCACTGACAAACTGTTCACCAGCTCAGATGTTCTTTTGGGACTGTTGCCAACCACTGGATCTGAACTGGTGTCCACACAGGCGTACCCCAGTGTTGATCTGTGTTGATCAAGGTTCCCACTGTCAGAGGGGACCCTAAGCCAGCGGTTGTTGGGGTAGCTACAAGTGCTCTGAGTAGGAGGTAGAAGGTGTAGTTGGCTTTGGCCACCAGGAAAGATGGTGGGTTTCCTAGAACATACAAGAACTTCCTGCACAGGAGAAGACCAGCCAGGCCCCCTCAGGCACAGACACAGGGCTGAAAGGTGACCAAGGGAAAAGAGAGCAATGAGTGCGGCTGCCCAGTGGCCCCTGAGAGTCATTGTGGCTCCACCAAGGTGAGTGCCTTGTACTGATGGCTAACTTACTGAGTGTGCACAGGCATGAGAGATGTCGGGGAGAGGGCAATGTTGGGAGAGTTTGGACCCAGGGCTTGCCTGGGGCCGGAAGAGATGCTCACCAGAATTTTTAAAGTGTTCTTCTATGCCCCACACCCCCAGGCTGAGAGCCACTGGTATAGATGGCGCCATGACCTGGCACAGACTGACCAGTCTTGTGGTGGGTGTTTCACTGTGCCCATGATCTCCAGAAAATGGGGGGAAAGGGCAGTCCCACCCCCATGGCAAGGGAAGACTGGGACTACCAGGTGCCAGGAGCCTTGGGGACAGGCAGATGGGAGCGAGGGCTCTCAGGCTGGGGCCCTCAGACCCGCAGTCTTCTGAGAGTAGGACACTCACACCAGATGCCACCTCAAAGAAGTGCTCCCACTGGACACCTGGGTCTGTTATCTCTCCCCTAGCCCTCCCAGCATGGCAGCTAATAACAAAGGCCTTGTTTGAGAGTGCTGCCCTGAGGGTGAAGACCACCACTCATCAGCCATATTTCCCAAGGCCTGGGTGGGGTCCCGTGCCTGGCTCCCTGTGCGGGGGAGGCATGGGGCCCCCGAGGGGGTGGGATGCTTCCAGCTCTGGGCCTTGATTAGGCCAGCACATGCAGGCCTCTGTCCTTTGTCTCTGAATGCAGAGGAGGAGCAGGCCACGGGCCAAGTCCCACATGTCGTGGGTTTCTTCCTGCGGGCCTGCTCATTCTGGGTGTTCTGAGAACACTTTATTCTCCTTGCATCCCACCTCCCCCAAAATGTCTGTTTCCTGTCTTGCGTACCTGGAGATGGCTCAAAGCAAAGGACTCAGCCCGCTAGACATGGTCCCTCAGCCCACAGTGGTCTGTGTGATGCAGACAAACTGCAGCAGGTGGTTAAGGGCACAGGTAAGGGTGCAGACAGGCCTGAGTTCAAGTCTCTGCCACTTGTTAGCCATGTAACCTCGTGCAAGTGCCTGGTCTTTCTGGGCCCTGTCCGCTTCCTCTCGTGAAAAGTAGGAGTAAGGCTAGTACCTATACCTCATACGGGTGTTGTGAGGGTTCAACAGGACAGCACGCTTACAATGCCTGGCCTAAAACACAAGGCCTTGATAGAGAGGGGCTGTCTGAGGCCGGCCCCTTTCCTGTAAAATGGGAACAGGGGTCCCTTCCTTGTGGAACGCTTGCACCAGCCCTTGAGATCCTGTGCACATCTCTTCCCAGCTCCACGTTCAGTGACGTCATGTTGGCAGCTTGAAATCGGCTGTTGGGAGTATTCACATCAGGGAAATTGGCAAAAGCTACAAATCTGGGAGCCCCTGCCCGCCCCCCACCGCTGCAGACCACTGTGTGAGGCCCAGTGGAGAGTGTGTCTCCCACCTCTGTAAGGGGCCTGTTCTTCCGCCTCTACCTCCTGACTCCGCCTCCATCTGCCACCCTGCCCTTCCTCCCCTCGGAGCCTGGGCCTCTTTCGGATCATGCACACAATATTCTTTCCTCTCTGATTCCCGTGTTAATAGAAGTTGGCTTGAAAAAATAAAGGAAAACTCTGGTTTGTTTCTCCTTGCACAGTCATATAATATAAAACATTTTAAAAAGAAAGTGGAGCTAAAGATAAAAAATAAGGGTTATCCATTATTCTTAATGTTCAGTCTTTTTTAGACAGTTTTTAAATGGGATAAAACAATACTGCCTGATTTATAATCTCATTTTTCCCAATTAACAATATATCGTGAACATATTTCATGTCATGATTTATTTGTTGTAATAATGTTCACAAATCACCAAGTGTGTCTCGGGATCACTTCCTTTAGAAACTGTCTTCACCTCAAACAATTGGGTCCCCCAAGGGGAAAGTTCCTGACCTCCCCTCCCCCCATCTGTGTTAGTCAACATTCTTCAGAGAAACAGAACGAGTAGGATAGAGAGAGAATGACTGATCGATTGATCATGAGGAGCTGGCTCACGAGGCTGTGGTGGCTGAGGAGTCCCACCGTCTGCCATCAGCGAGCTGGAGACCAGGAGAGCCAGCAGTGTAATCCAGTCCAAAGGCAGGAGAAGACCAATGGCCCAGCTCAGGTTGGCAGGCAGCAAGGGAGGAGAGCGGGAAGGGAATGAACCCTCCCTTCCTCCACTTTTCCTTCTACTCAGGCCCTCAGTGGGTTGGATGAGCCACCCACACTGGGAAGGGCAGTCTTGTGAATCCGCTCATTCAAATGCAAATCTCATCCGGAAGCACCCTCGAGACACTCCTAGAAGTAATGTTTAATCTGGGCGGCCCACGGCCCCGTGAAATTGACGCATAAAATTAACCATCACACCATCCCATTTTGACTAGAAATGCACAGGCGTTTTGTTAGGATAGAAAACTAGTGGTCTGAACAAAGTGTTATTTGCGTTCTATTGTGAATGCTTGAATTTACCCTCAGCTGTACAGGACGCATTTATCGTGATCAAGTTGTACTGATTAAATAGACCACAAAAGCAGGCACCGGTTTTTTTTTTTTTTTAAATAATAGTAATAACAATAAAGTCTGACCAGTCATTGGGAACAGACTTGAGGACATAAAGACGCCCCTGTTAAGATACTTAAAAATCTCAGGAGCCGCCAAGAGCTCAGAACAAGTCTTTATCTTGTTGACATGGCTTCCTGGGCCCAGGGACATGACATCTCAAGCACATTGTTTCCTGCCCCAAAGCCAAAGTCTTGTGCATCCTCATGGATGACTTGCAGAGGGGGAGCCTTGCCAGAAAGTTCTGCCCCAACTGTACCCTCTACCCCTGCTGGATCTCCCTACCCCTTCCTCATGCCAAGGATGGGCCAGGACGTCTTAGGTCCACTGGGAAGTCTGCTAAAGGATTTGCTTCTGAAGTCCTGGCTAGCTTTCCACTGTCTACTGTCATTTTTGCCTTCAACTCATTTGCCTTTCTCTTTGGGAAAAGTTTGCAGAACTTTCTGACTTTCAATGATTTGCGTTTTGTGATTGTCTGGGGAGTGTCTGGGTGGCAGTGTGCCAAGGATTTTTTCTCTTTCTTCCCCGTGGTGAAGGAGGCAGAAATTTTAAGATGATTTTAAAATGGAGAGCGACTATGCAAGAACTTGATCCTGGGGTCATTCTCCCTAAACCAGACTGCTGTGTTTCGTACGGCATGTGGTAAGCTGCCAGCAGTGCGGCTAATTTCCCAGTTAATGACAGTCAGCGAGAGTGTTCTTCTGGCCCCTGGAGAGGTTTTAGACGCACGCAGGGGAGATTTGCCACTATCAATTATGCCTAGTTTTAAACAAGAAATGGCCAGCGGGATCCTCTTTTTTTAAGGAGCGGGGAACGGGAAGTGGGGGAATACCGCAGCTGCCCCCTGAGGGCAGGTGGGAGGCACTGGGTTTTAAAATGAAGTGGAGATGTTTGGCCTTTAGTTTTCAAATTGGACTCTTGTCGGAGCAAAAAAATGTACATAGTAAAAATTTTAAAATTCTGGCCAGTACCTTTTCCAGACTCCAGGGAGGGCTTGTGTCTAAACTCTGTCCAACATTGTGCTCTCCAGTGCACGGTCTTTACAGCAGCTGTGGTGGGAAGCTGCAGCCTGCACCTGCGGCCCAGGCACCTGCCGGGGGGACCAGGAGGCCGGTCCCGTTGAGCTGATGGGTGCTTCTCTGTGAGGAGGAATTAGGCCTCCCACGGCATCATGGTTGCTTCCCTCATGTGCTGACATCCACCCATTAACGGAATATTTGTTTAGCATTTACCACACACCCCAGATGCAGCAGGAACAAGGCAGCACCTGTCCTCAGACCGCTCACTCCTCGTGTGCTCAGAGGGGTGTGGGGACCCAATTATTCTTTTTCATGTTCCGAGAGTCTGTGCATAATTCACTTGCACCTTCTCTCCTGACTCTGCAAAGTCCCCTTCTTCCTGCCACTCGCAGCTCAGTTTCATCCTTCGTTCCCATTAGCTTCCTCCAACAGCTTGCCCATTCCTCCCTGCCATCCCCAAATGCAGTTGTCTCTAGATGTGGATGCTACCGCGCTCTGCCCTTTGACTAGACGGAGGCCCTGACAAGTCTGTAAAAAATGATCGCTCCTGCTTTGTGCTCTGTGAACACCCCACAGGTTGCCACTGCACGAGGACTAATTTCGCAACAGCGTCTCTGTTACACCACCTTTCTTTTTTTTTTTTTTAATATTTTATTTTTCCTTTTTCTGCCCAAAGCCCGCCGGTATATAGTTGTGTATTTTTAGTTGTGAGTCCTTCTAGTTGTGGCATGTGGGATGCTGCCTCAGCATGGCTTGATGAGCGGTGCCATGTCCACACCCAGGATCCGAGCCGGCGAAACCCTGGGCCCCCCGAAGTGGAGCGCGCGAACTTAACCACTAGGCCACAGGGCCGGCTGCACCACCTTTCCAATGTGTCATGGGCAACCATTTTAGTTAAAGATGAGCAGACCATCCTAAGTGTTCCTGTACGGTGTCATTCTCTCTGGTTCCCTGCTTCAGTGGTGGTCACTGCAGAGTGCCCCTTGAGAGAAGACTCCTTGATTCTCCGGAAGCCCAAGAGTTGCTACAGCTTGCCTGTAAGAGGGCGCTCTGGGCGTGTGCTCCAGCCCAGAAAGGGCTCTGAGAGACAGAGGCAGAGTCTTCATTTAAAGCCCAGACAGTACCCTGCCTTCCAGGAGGCTCAGCAAGCCCTCCAGGCTTTGAAAGAACTGGGGAAGGAGGAAGCCCTTTGAGCCTTTTTCAGGAAACTGTTTTCCTAAACCAGACTTTCCCAATTCGATTATCAAGTTTGGAAATACAAGGTAGTAAGGGACCTGTTTGTGCCCCGCCCCGTATGTCATTTGTGGTGCATATAGTTCACATTTTTACGTGTTCTGGATACAAATCCTTTATCAGATATGTGTTCTGCAAATACTTTCTCCCAGTCTGTGGCATATCTTTCATTTTCTTAATGCCTTTTGAAGAACTGAAGGTTTTAATTGTTAGACTTTTAATGAAATTTAATTTGTCAATTTTTTCATTTATGCATCGTGATTTGGGTGTCATATCTAGGAAATCTTTAACCTAAGGTTACAAAGATTTTCTTCTAGCAGTTTAATAGTTTTAGGTTTTATATTTAGGTCCATGATCCATTTTGATTTAAATTTTGTGTATTGTGTAAGGCTTGGGTTAAGATTATTATGATCATTATTTGCATATGGATATCTAATTGTTCCAGCACCATTGGGTAAAAAAACATCTTTCTCTATTGAATTGCATTGGCACCTTTGTTGAAAAGTAATTGGCTGTGTTTGTATGAGTCTATTTCCAGACTGTATTCTGTTCCTTTAATCCATGTGTCTAGCCTTTCACTAACACTCATACTGTCTTGACTACTGTAGCTTTGTAGTAAGCCTTGAAATCAATTTGTTCTTCTTTTTCAACATTGTTTTAGTGATTCTAATTCTCTTCCAGAAATACCCTCCATATAAATTTTAGAATTAACCTGTGTAGAATCTTCAAAAAACCTTGCTGAAACTGCATTGATTCTATAGCTCTATTAGGGAAGGAGGGACATTTCAATAATATTGAGCCTCAGAGTCCATGAACATGGTATAGCTCCCCATTTATTTAAATCTTTGATTTGCTTCATCAGTGTTTTGTAGTTTTCATCATACAGATCTTGTACGTATTTTGTTAGCTTGACATCTAAGGATTTCATTTTTATACTATTGTAAATGGTACTTTTAAATTTCAGTTTCCAATTGTTTATTGCTAGCATCTTGAAAGTCACTTTATTTTTTGTATATTGATTTTGTATCCTGTGAACTCACTAAACTTACTTAGTCATAGTAGCCTCTTTGAAGATTCTTTGACGATCATGTCATCCGCAAATAGAGACAGTTTTATTTCTTCCCTTTCCATTTGTACGCATGTCATTTCCTTTTCTTGTCTTGTCGCACTATCCAGGACTTCCAGGTGATGTTCAGTAGGAGTGGTGAGAATGGACGTCCTTGCCTTGTTCCTAATCTTAGGGGGAAAGCAGTCAGTCTTTCACCACTAAATATGATGTTAGCTGTAGTTTTTTGGTAAATATCCTTTATTGGATTGATGAAGTTACCTTCTATTTTTAGTTTGCTTAGAGTATTAATCAGGAATTGATGTAAAATCTTGTTAAATGCTTTTCCTGCATCTATTGAGGTGATTACATAGTTTTTCTTCTTTAATTTACAAATGATATGGTAAGTTACATTGATTGACTTTCAAATGTTGAACCAGACTTTCATTCCTGGGCTAAACCTCACTTAGTTGTAATGTATTATTCTTTTTATATATTGCTGGATTCAATTTGCTAATATTTTATTGAGTATTTCTGCGTCTGCATTCATGAGGGATGTTGGGCTATAGTTTTCTAGTGTCTTTGTGTGGTATCAGGGAAAGATGGCCTAATAAAATAAGTTCTATTCTGTCCTCTTCTACTTTCTGAAAATTTGTATAGCATCGGCGTTATAGTTAGTGTGGAATTAGTACTATCCTATGGCTCATATATTTTGGTTCATCCCTTTTTTATATACATGTGTATATTCAGAAGCTCATTAAATTGTAAGTTTATTCAAGGCCAGAGAACCATCCCCTCCCCCCGCCTTCACCATAATGCCTGTTAACTACATCATAGTGCTTATTTTTTCTTGTGGTAAAATATTCATGACAAAGTTTACTATTTTTTTTTCTAATTTTTCTAACTTTTTATTTTTATTTATTTTTTTATTAATGTTATGATAGATTACAACCTTGTGAGATTTCAGTTGTACATTTTTGTTAGTCATGTTGTGAGTACACCACTTCCCCCTTTGTGCCCTCCCCCTACGCCCCCTTTTCCCTGGTAACCACCGATCAGATCTCCTTGTCAATATATTAACTTCCACCTATGAGTGGAGTCATATAGAGTTCGTCTTTCTCTGACTGGCTTATTTCGCTTAACATAATATGCTCGAGGTCCATCCACGTTGCTGCGAATGGGCCAATTTTGTCTTTTTTTATGGCTGAGTAGTATTCCATTGTGTATATATACCACATCTTCTTTATCCAATCATCAGTTTCTGGGCCTGTAGGTTGGTTCCACGTCTTGGCTACTGTAAATAATGCTGCGATGAACATAGGGGTGCAAGGGACTCTTGGGATTTCTGATTTCAGGTTCTTAGGATAGATACCCAGTAGTGGGATGGCTGGGTCATAGGGTATTTCTATTTTTAACTTTTTGAGAAATCTCCATACTGTTTTCCATAGTGGCTGTACCAGTTTGCATTCCCACCAACAGTGTATGAGGGTTCCTTTTTCTCCACAACCTCTCCAACATTTGTCGCTCTTGGTTTTGGATGTTTTTGCCAATGTAACGGGTGTAAGGTGATATCTTAGTGTAGTTTTGATTTGCATTTCCCTGATGATTAGCGATGATGAACATCTTTTCATGTGTCTATTGGCCATATTCATATCTTCTTTTGAGAAATGTCTGTTCATGTCCTCTGCCCATTTTTTGATCGGGTTGTTTGTTTTTTTGTTGTTAAGCCAAAGTTTACTATTTTAACCATTTTTAAGTGTACGGTTCAGTGGCACTAAGTACATTCACATTGTTGTGCACCGTCCCCACCGTCCACCCACAGGACTTCTTTCATCGTCCCAGACTCGAAGTCTGTACCCATTGAACAGCAACTCCCCATCCTCACCCCCCAGCCCCCTCCCGGCCCCACCATTCTAGTCTATGTCTCTATGAATTTGACTACTCTTGATACCTCATACAAGTCGAATCATACAATATTTGTCCTTTTGTGTGTGACTTGTTTCATTTAGTGTAATGTCTTCCAGATTCATCCATGTTGTAGCATGGATCAAGATTTCATCCCTTTCTAAGGCTGAATAATCTTACACTTCGTTTGTCTACTCATCCACTGATGGACATTTGGGTTGTTTCCACCTTTTGGCCGTTGTGAATCATGCTGCTGTGAACTTGAGTGTGCAAATATCTGCTCCAGTCCCTGCTTTCCCTCATTTTGGGTGTATACTCAGAAGTGGAATAGCCAGATCATATGGTAATTCTATTTCTAAGTTTTTGAGGAACTACCATACCATTTTCCACAGCAGTTGCACCATTTTACATTCCCACCAGCAGCGTGCAAGGGTTCCACTTTCTCCTCATCCTTGCCGACACTTGTTTGCTGGCTTTGTGATAATCGCCATCCCGAGGGGTGTGGAGTGGGATCTCATTGTGTTAACGTGTGGTGCTTTGTGTAGAGTTTTGCACACAGTGGAGGTTTACTGGTTGAGATCAAGAGGCTAACCAGGGCAGGCCCCTGCCTCTGGACAGGACCGAACACTATTTATTTAAAGTCATTTAGTATACATCATGTCTCTCAATTTACCAAACCTATCCATGGATCCAGAGAAAGTTCCGTCCCTCAGTTTCCGGTGAATTGAGCTCTGGAGCCGGGGGTGAGCTTCACGGCCTTTGAGGAGGAAGGCTTCCTTTGCTCCCCAAACAGAGCCCCAGGCAGCACGGCCAGAGGGACAGAGGAGGGTGGGTCCAGATCGCTGCTGTCACTGGATATCTGATGCCAATGCCCTGGGCGGCAGAGTGAGCCCTCACCTCTCTGGGACTCAGTTTCCCCACCTTGTACACTGAGCACGTTGGATCAGAGCAGTGGTTCTCAACCTTTGCTACATACTATAATCACTTGAGGAGCTTTAAAAAAATCTCCATTCCCAGGCCACACCTTGGGCCAATTATAGCAGAATCTCAAGGGGGTGAGGCCCAGGCCCAGTATTCTCAAATCTTCCCCAGTGGTTCCAGGGTGCGGCCAAGGGTAAGACCTCAGAAGAGAGCCGCGGTTCCCACGCCTGCCTGAGCCTGAGAATGCCCTGAGCTGCTGAGTTACAAACACGAGTCTCCCAGCCCCATCCCTGCAGGTTGTGGTTAGGTGGCTCTGGGAGGGGTTCCTGGAACCTGTATTTAGGATAAGCCCTCCAGAGGATTCTCATCATCAGACAAATCTGGGAACCATGGGATGAGAGTGGCCCTTCTCCCACCGTGATGTGCGTACGAGTCACTGTGGATCTTATTAAAGGTAGACTCTGATTCAGTGGATGGGCTGTGGGGCTGGAGCTTGCAAGGGGTGCTGATGCTGCTGGTCCGGGGACCCTACTTTGAGTAGTGAGGGATTAGAGGCCTCCCAAGGTACCTTCCACCTCCCTCCTGAGGCATCCACCAGCCTGAGCTTCTGCAATCCCAGAGCAGATGTGGCTCCCACCCCTGGTGAATCCAAGCACCCCCTTTGCTCACACACCAGGAGGGGCGCTGCCTGGCATGCCCTGCTTCCAGTGTTCTTTGCTTTCACCGTGCTGCCTTGCCTGGCTCTGTTACCGTAAATGAGCACAGAATACAAAACACTGGCAAGTGGGGACACACGTAGGGCAGCATTTCTCTGTGGAGTGGCTTGGGCTGCACCCGCCACCTTGCTCTGGCGCTGTGGCACCATTAGCCTGGCTAATCAGAAGCTTCCAGCAGGGAAGCACAGTTCCTCTCCAGCAAGGCTTTTCCCAGCAATGCATTTCAACTTCCAGTTTGGTGTTCCTGTGCTTCTGATCTTGCCAGCCTTCCACAAGCCGTTGAATGACGACAAGCGGTCTTGAAATGCTGGGTTAAAAATCTTTCAATTGCGGCTTGTTTGTTTATGAAGCAGCGTCAATTATCAGGGATTTCCAAACTGCCTTTCCTTCTACTGGCGTCGGCATCCAGAGCGTCACCGTCAGCCGCCAGCCTCGGTGACAGCCGTGTTTTGGTGTTGCTGTTGCTCACAAGTCCTAGGTGTGAGGGGGGGCCAGCATGTTTGGAGTGTAAGGGATAAAAGTGTGTTGAAACCCCTGTGCTCCCCATGTTCAGACGCTCCCCGATCTTGCATGTTTTATCTGGTGGCTGTTACTTTGCGGCACGTTGTGAATGGATATCATATGGAGAATGTGTGCAGGGAACAAGTGGATTTTAATGGCTCCTCCCTGGCCCCCAGGCTGCTGGGAAAGCCATTGTGCTCGCTCTGTGGAGGGGCGGCTGCAGCTGTCAGCAGGTACCAGCGAGGGGTTTCTTACAGCTGGGCAGAAGTGAACCTCAGCAAACAGTATGGACAAAATGAGAGAGGGAGGAGAAAGACAGTGGGAGAAGCTGGCCTTGAAGGAGAGAGAACGTTTGGTTCAGAGACTCACAGTTTTTAAAGTTCACACATTTTCCAGAAGCAAGTAGCATTGGAGAGACTAAATATATTAGGTGTCCTTTGGATAACAATTGCAGGAAACCCAGCTCAAACCAGCAAAAGAAATTTTATGTGCTCATGTCAGGGAAACATTGAGGAGTGTGTTGGCTTCAGGCACAGCTTGATCCAGTGCCCCAAACAGTGTCTCTCGCCATATCTCTGCTCTCTCGGGGTGGGCTTCATTCTCAGGTGGGCTCTCTCTGGATGCAGGCCCCAGGCAACCCCAGGCTCCCATACCATTAGCTTATCAGCCCCAGCAAAAATGAAGCTCCTTTCTCTCTGGCAAGCTGTGGGGCAGCCTCTCATTGGCCTGGCTTGGCTCAGCCTACATCCTGATACGATGCCTGTGCCCAGGAGGAGCCGGCACTCGGATAGGCCACATCTGGGCCTCCCACATGCCCAGCCCTACAGCCCAGCGGTGAGTTAACTCCAAACGAGTCACAGGGATAAAGGGCATCAGAGTGGCTCCCCAGAGGAATCAGGAAAGTTAACGTGCATCTATCAGTAGATGGAAGCAGCGTATGGGGACTGCATGCAGTATGTGGGCAGCCCAGCTCTGTCACATCCGCATAGTCTGCCAAGGCCGCAGCTTCATCTCTCTGCAAAACACAGGGTTATGACTCAGACCTGTGACTCATGATCATTTTTAAGAACTGACACCCTAGGGGCCGGCCCTGTGGCCGAGTGGTTAAGTTCACGCGCTCCGCTGAGGCGGCCCAGGGCTTCACTGGCTCGGATCCTGGGGGTAGACATGGCACCACTCATCAGGCCACGCTGAGGCGGCATCCCACGTGCCACAACTAGAAGGACCCACAACTAAAATATACAACTATGCACTTGAGAGATTTGGGGAGAAAAAGCAGAAAAGAAAAAAAAAACAAAAGAAGATTGGCAACAGTCGTTAGCTCAGGTGCCAATCTTTAAAAAAAGAACTGCCACCCCTTTGAGAATCTTTTGAGAAACATGGACCCATCCCCTCCCAGAAAACACATGTAGGTAAGAATTTGTATCTAATTCCAGAGGACCCAGGACCTGCAGGGGGGCCTGGTTCAGAACCCCTGGGCCAGGTGTTCCCCAAGGCCACCGATTCCAGTCGCTAGGGGAAGACTGGGCTCCCTCCCTTACCTGCCGACGCTCTGGGCTCTGGGCCAGGGGTGTCAGTATCCTGCATCACAGGCTCCCCAGGGGATTCTGGTGCAATTGGTCGCTGAGAATTAGGGAAACATGTCTAAGATCCCTTCCAAACCTGGAATTTAGCATCATTCTCAACTCTGCCAGTTAGTGGAGTCTTTTGGCTGGGATGAAAAAAAAATCAGGCAGTAGGCAGAGAGAGTTTAAATAGAACACTAGAACTGTGTGTGACTAATTCAGTATTCAGGCCTTCACATTTATTCATGGGTGTCAGGACACTAGTTGGGGCTGGTCATTGCTCTGGGCCTAGGAGGTGACACCTGGGCCTAAAAGGTTAGTCCAGCTACGATGAGGACCAGTGTCCCATCAAAGCTTGGTGTCTTGGGAGCCCGATCAACATGTCTGGTGAACTCCCAGGATGACAGTGAGGGGCTTCTCTTGTTCACTAAGTTGGAGGAGCCAGAGCTGCCGTCCTAAAAAGACTCCCACCCTGAGAGCTAAGGTGGGAATCTTGTTTACGTGTGTTTTTATTGTTAACTTAGATGTGCTTCTTGCCTGAGTTTACTTGAAAGTGAAATGAGCAAGGCTTTGGGTGTACAGGGGCTGTTTGTTCTCACTGATGTCCCCACTGGAAGTTGCACATATGAGTCATCGAACCCTGATGTCAACAATGACAACTCTATTAAATGTCATGTCTCAGTTCCATACATTGGGCTGGTACACATGCGAGCTTACTACAGTGCCTGGCATACAGCAGGCACTCAATAAATGTATGTATGAATTAATTAAAGGACAAATGAGTAAACAGTAAGTGAGCAATGGAATATTCCAGAAGTTACTTTTTAAAAGCAAACTGAGATGGTTTAACGCTAGAAGACAGGGCCTGGATTAGATCCGTGGGCAGGAGCCACGAACACTTGGGCCCCGGCCCCCAGCCTACCTCTCCCAGCCAGGGTGACAGCACCTCTCGCCTGTCCTGTTTGTCCCAACCCTGGCACTGCTGACATTGGGGCAGGTAAGTCTGTGTGGTGGGGGCTGTCCTACACTCCGACACACTGTGGGATGTTTAGCAGCATTCCTGGCCTCTGCCCCAGTTGCAACAACCCAGATGTCCCCATATATTGCCAAATGTCTTCTCGGGGCAAAATCACCCCCGATTGAGAAGCTCTCTCCTCAGGTTTTATATAAATACAGGGTTCCAGTGCCAAAACAGGGGGATGAAACCATCTACACTGGGGTGCAGGAGACATATTCCCAGGCCCTCTGGCCGTTATCGGAGGTGGACGCCGGGGCTTTCCCACTGGGCTCTGATTTGGGCCGTTGACCTTGGAGGGTCCTGCTCCCTTGGGTCTGGGCTCCTCTGTGAGGGAGCTGAGGACGACCAGCCCTACCTCTCCAGGGAGGGCGTGGGGCAGTCGGGGAGCCCAAACCCTCGGGGAGGGTGTCCAGTAGTGGCAGTGACTAAAGCGTGGCACTAGCTGCTGGGTTCGAGCTCCGGGAATGCACACGCCCTGCATGGAGCTCGCCACATACTCTGTCTCGTAATCTTCAACACTGGGCGACTCTTAGCCCATTTCACAGTTGAGGAAACTGAGTCCAAGAGAGGTTGTGTTCACGGTCCGAGGTCACACAGCAGGTTCATGGTGGAAGTGAGATTCTAACCCAAGTCCACGTGACTCCAGAGAACACGCTGTCCGCCCACAAGGATGGGCTCTGCTCCCCCACAGCT
This sequence comes from Equus asinus, assembly GCF_041296235.1. Lineage (NCBI taxonomy): Eukaryota > Metazoa > Chordata > Mammalia > Perissodactyla > Equidae > Equus > Equus asinus. The sequence goes on from NC_091799.1 coordinate 14,045,745, forward strand.
CACCGGAAGAATGACCCCAGGGAGTCCCACCCCAGCAGTGATGGGGGCTGGGAGCTGTCCCTGAATCAGGGCTGCAGAGAGCTTCCACGGCAGGAGCCCCACCTGCATCTATCCCCGGGGACCACCGAGAGTTTGGTACCCTGGGGCCCCTGAGAGACGGCTCCCAAGGCTCCCCCCACGTGCGTGCGTGACATGATGCCCACCTGGTCTCAGGGACGAGAATCTAGCCTGCAATTCTCTCCAGCTGACCGTGGGCTGACTGTGGGCTGACCGTGGGCTGACTGTGGGCTGACAGTGGGCTGACTGTGTGCTGACCATGGGCTGACTGTGGGCTGATTCTTTCCCTGCAGGGTCTTCTTCCTGAATGTGCCATTCGATTCTGTCCTTGAGCGGCTGACCCTGAGAAGAACCGATCCCATCACGGGAGAAAGGTTTGTGCCAGGCTCCCGGTGGCTGGCCATCTGAGGGCGCCAGGAGCCAGGCCCTGCTAGGGAGCCTCCTCTCTCAGTCTGGCTGACCGATGCCACAGCAGGATGGCTCCAGGGGTGCCACTGGTGACTACTGACAGAAACTCTAGAAAGGGGGTTCATCCAGCCAGCTCCTCTGGCAGCGTCTGTCGATCCTCTGCCTGGACGAGTAGCCAGGAAATTAAGGTCCAGGGCTCTACAGAAATTGGCGGAATGTTCACCCACTCTGTCTGGGTAACAGCTCTGACCCAGCATGTGAAATGGTGCCCTGGGCAGGTGTCACCTGCGCCCCTCACTGGGCCTTTGCCCTCACTGCAGTGCGTCCCAGGCGTGGTTGCTGTACAAACACATCCCCATGGGAACCAGCTCACCTGTGAGCCTTCCCACAGTTACGAGGGGGAAATTCTGGTTTTACTTTCCAGTCTGACCAAGTGCAATCACTGTGTTTGTGTTGAAACATGGTTTAAAGTTCCCACAGTCACGAAGCGGTGGAAGCTTCCGTCCTCCCTGGTAACCAGGCTGTGTTTCTTGGTAGCGACTCAGGAGTGGAGCAGGGAGGGGCAGGAAGGAAACACCAGGCTTCTTCTAAACTATGGGCCTCCTCTCGCATCCTTGCTGCTGGGGGACGTCTCTTGCTGACCCATGTCAAGCATGATGACCCTGCCCCTGGGGTCTCCCCCAACAATGACTGTCTGTGGCACTTCCTGTCATCCCTGCTCACGTTTGTTGTGATAAAGCCCCATCTGACTGTAAGCTCCATAAACAGAGTCAGCGTCTGCCTTGCTGACCGCTGCATCGTCAATAGCAGGTGTCCTGCCAGACGCATAGCAGATGCCTCAGAAATGTTGTTAGGAAGCAAGAAGAAAGGATGGGAATGAAGGAAAGGAATTGACACAATGTATCTTTCTATTCTGTCCTCCTATTATTGGTCTGTATCCCTCTCCCCTGGGCAGGGACCATGTTTTGGGTCTTTCTATAGCCCCCGGACCCAGCTGAGGGTGCGTACACAGCTGGTGCACAGTAAATGTCTCATGGTGGTGGTGCTCGTGACCAACTTGGTCAACAGGAGGACAGAGGCCCCTTTCTCCCCTGCCCTCTGGGCTGGACCACGGGTCACCTGCTTCCCCTCCTCTCTCGTAGGTACCACCTCATGTACAAGCCACCCCCAACCACGGAAATCCAGGACCGTCTCCTGCAGAACCCAAAGGATGCCGAAGAGCATGTTAAGCTCAAAATGGACCTGTTCTACAGGAATGCCACGGAGCTGGAGGAGTTCTACGGGCAGGCCCTCACTATTAACGGGGACCAGGACCCCTACACGGTCTTCGAGTACATAGAGAGCGGGATCATCAATCCTCTGCCCCAGAAAGTCCCATGAGGGCTCAGAGCCGGGAGCATCCCCCAGGGAAACAAAGTCAACCCCCACCCCAACCTTCTGGAGCCTCAGCCAGGCCAATAAAGAATGCTGGGGCAGTCTCGTGTGTTCTGGAGGTGAGGTGCCTGGAAGACGGCCTTCTTCTGTGGTCTGGGAACACAGGACAGGGGAAGCCCGGGAGGCAGTGAAGCAGGCCGGGTCAGACCTGGCATGAGTCTCGGCTCCAGCACCAACGTGCAGTGCGGCCCTGGACGAGTCACCAAACCCTCGGAGCCTCTCTTTTCTCACAACCAAAGTGGGGGTGCTAACAGTCCCCGCCTCACGGGCTTGCTGCGGGACCCGAGGGGGTGGTACAGGCAAGGCTCTCAGCACAGGGCCTGGCACACAGGCAGCTCTCGAGAAATGTGGTTTTAAAAAAGCTCCTGTGTCCGGAGCAGTGCCGCGCAGGAGACCCCCGGAGTGCTGGCTGCCCTCTGTGCTGTCCAGCACGGCGGCTGCCAGCTGCAGGCGGCTCTTGAGCACTTGGAGCGGGGCTACTGCAACTGAGGAGATGGCTTTTAAATTTTATTTAATTTTCACTAATTTAAATATAAATAGCCACCTGTGGCCAGTGGCTGCCATGTTGACAGCGTAGTTCTAGAAACACTTAGCTATTTCTTGAGACTCGCCTAGAACCCCCTGGAAGGCCTGCTTTCAGGCCCCACTGAAATAGCCCACAGCAAGAGGAGTGGACGCCAGAGGGGCAAGACAGTGCCGTCTTAGGTGAGAGGAGCCCTTGACCCGCTTCCATGGGCCCCGCCCTTCCTCCCATTGTTTCCTTTTCCCTTGTCAGGAGCGTACTTGCGTGATGCCCCATTGACAGGAGAGGACACTGAAGCTGCAGAGGGTAAGTGACTAGATCCATGGCTAGACCTGAACCCAGTGCTCTGCCTGCAGGGCCGCTGTAGACCAGGCCAGCCTGAGCCTGAGACGGGGGTTCCAGCCTCAGGGCTCTGGGAAGCTCAAAGACTCTGGGCCTGATGGTTAAAGCCCCTTCTGGCTTGGGGCGACCCAGAGTCCCTCCAGCCATGGTAGCCAGTGACTGTGCCAGCCAGCACTGGCATGCATGACCCACACCTCTGGGCCTGTCCTCTGCTTCTGCCCCAGTCACTGGTGGAGCCCCCTGCCTGCCCCAGCCGGGCTTCACAGGGCTGGCTCCTCTCTCTGGAGTGATGACTCAGCCTCTGCACCTTGCCCTCTGGGAGGCAGCTCAGCCCGCAACCCCCTCTTCTTGCCCTGCTCAGGCACTGGGTACCACCTCCTCACCTCCATCAGGGGCCGCCCCTGCCCAGGTCCCACCTCTTCCCAACCCCCATAGGGAAAAGGGTATGTACCCTGAAAGCCCGCTGACAATGGGCTCCTGCCCATTAAGCCTCCTCTGGCCCGGGAGGCTCCAGGAGGGGTCCCAGTTGTAGGCCATATGGCCAGGTTGCAAATGCTCCATGCTTTGTGATGACACGCCGCCTGCTTGTACCCAGCACCCTCAGCTTGGAAAGGGCAGTAAGCTGGGAGGGTGGCCAGCCCCAGCCTGGCTTAGGGACCACTTCCCTTACTCCCACTCTCTCCCTCTGCCTGTCATTCTGGGTACCAGAGAGTGTGGTCTCACGTTACAGAACTGTAGTGAAACACCATTTGGATGTAAATCTTTAGCCAAAGACGTCATAAAACATTCATTTATTTCGTTCACCTAGTAATGCTTACTTTGTGGATCACCTGCTCTCTGGATCACCATTAGCCTTCCTCTTCATCCACCTGCGGCCTCCCCCCCCTCGACCCCCCCCCCCCCCCCCGTGCCTGCTCTGTGAGGCAGGTGATGTCCCTGTCACAGCATGGGCTGTGGAACCAAGCAGACTGGGTCCCCATGCTGCTGTGTGACGTTGGGCAAGTTACTTAACTTCTCTGGATCCTTGTAAAATGAGAGCAAAATTAGTCATTGCCTCCCAGGCAATACTAACAAAGTATTGTGGGATGATAAAAAGGCTGAAAACGCCCGGCACACAGTGCCTGCTCAGTAAAAGTAGCTGTCATCGTCATCTTTTCACAACGCCCCTGAGCTCAGTGCTGTTTTTATTTCTAAGTGAGGAAATTGGGGCTCAGAGGAGTTAAATAATTTGCCCAAGGCTGCGAGTGGCAGCGGGGGTCAGAATCCACGTCAGCGCTAGCCAGTTCCTGACCTCCAGGTGATGAACGGTGAGGCCACCTGCTTTCCTGCTGTCGCCGTCGGGGTTGCAGAGGGCATCCGGGCTCGTGGGGCCCCAGGCGGGCTGGCCCGGCAGAAGGGCTCCACGTGAACGAATGTCGCCGGCGCTCGCGCGCCGCCCCTGCATCCTGGTTAGTGGCGCCGGTGTTGGTTGGGCTCCGGCGCCGCCGTCGCCTCGGGCACAGCGCGGGCTTCATTGAGATGCGCTCGGCGCGGTCGGGGCGCGCCCCTCGGGTGCACGGCGGCCGGGGCGCCCCGCCGGGGGTGGCCCTACACGCTGCTGCTGGTGTCGATCGCTCCCCCGGAAACGACGAGCAACGGCCTTCATCTCGCCCGCCACGCGCAGCCCCTCCCTCCGCTTCGCGCCGCAGAGCTCCCCGGCTCCGGGCTCGGAGGCTGCGGCGGGAGCCGGGCCCCTCGCATCGCAGCCCGCAGCTCCGGCGCGCGGCCTAACTGGGCGGCCTGGCTGCGGTTCGTTAGCATCCGCTTCCAGCCGCGGTGCGGTGGTCGGGGCCTTCCCGGTCCGGAGAGGCCCAGGCCTGTGGCTGGAGGGCAGACGTCGTGGTAATTTCCGGATCAGCTGCTGTGCTTGAAGTTGACCGAGGTCCGATGAATGGGAACGCGCAGGAGAACCAACCGCTGCCGGTGTGTCCTCGTTAGGGGGGCTCCTTGGTTCATTTTCAACCCCTTTTATCATAAGCTGTCACGCAAACTCTTCCCCCTGCCTCGGCTCCCAGCGCTTCTCCCCGGCTCATGCCTGCGTGTGTACCACCTCCCCACCCCACCCCCGCCGGCCCCGCGGAGGGAAACCCAGACGATGCTGCCCGCCCCCACCCCACAGCCTCCTCAGGTGCTTCTGCTGTGGGACCCACGCCTGGCTGCCGCTGAGAACACCGGGTTACACCTGCTGGTCACGCAGAGCTGGGCCCATCGCTTCTCTCTCCCGGGAATTTGGAAGAGAACTGAGGGCAGTGGAGAGGATATCTGGGGTCTGTCCGGCCTAGCTGGCAGCACAGCACAGCAACGAAGTCCATCTGGAGAGAACAGAGAGCAGCAGGCACAGGCCACCTCATCTCTCAACAAGTGTGTATTGAAGGCCTACTATGTGCCAACGCTGGGAATATAGCAGAGGAAAAAAAAGGACATTTCTGCCCTTATGAAGCTTCTGTTTCACAGAGATGATGACAGGAAGCTGAGAGAGAGAGAGATCATGTGATTTCTGATGGTTGCTGAGACCCGTCTCTGCCCTAGGCTCCCATGAGCACACTAACCCTCCCAGCATGCTCCCTTTTTTTTGCCTAGGGTGTCAGACAGCGTTCACAGGCACCGTGGTGTGGGGAGGACCAGTCTAGAGGTGTGCCCAGGCGCCACGGGAGCAGGCCGGTGGGAATTTAAATGAGACCAGGACTCATGGGCGACCCCCAGGGGAAGGCAACTTGGGAGCTGAGTTTTGAGGCACATATGAGCGTTCAGAGGCATGAAAAAAAGTGACCGTTGACCATGGAACACGCTTCCATTTATAAAAATAGAAATATAACTGTATTATAAATATTTTTATTATTAAAATGTTACTTATTAAAAAACTCAAACAATACAACAGAGGCGCATCACATAGAAAGTGAAACTCCAGTCCTCGCCACAATAAAACCCTTGATTGTCCTTCACTAGAGATAGCCAGAGTTAAAAGTTCGGGGTGAATGAATGGATGGATGGATGACGGCTGGAAAGATGGGTGGGTGTGACGCCAGTGGGATGGTGTTGGACATACCGCCCTGTAACCTTCTCTTTTTTTATTGTGGTAGGATCACTGAACAGGAGATCCACCCTCTCAACAAATTTCTCCATGTAGGTACCGCATTGTCAGCTACAGGCTCGTGGCCGCTCAGCAGATCTCTAGACTTCATTCATCTGCGTGAGCTCCTCCCTCCTCCCAACCTGGCGCCCGCCATCCTACTCCCTGCTGCTGGGAGTTTGGCTATTTCAGATACTTCATATTAGTGAAATCATGCAGTGTTTGTCCTTCTGTGACTGGCTTATTTCACTTAGCATAATGTCCTCAAGTTTCATCCATGCTGTCACATATGGCACTTTTCTTTAGCAAAACAATTTCCTAATTTTTTCACCAGCAGTCCAGGGACATCAAACAAGCTATAGTCACACGCCATGTAACAATGTTTCGGTCAACGCTGGATGCACGCACAACCGTGGTAGCAGGCTGTACCATCTAGGTTTGTGTAGGTACACTCTGCGATGTTCACACTGTGACGATCTCAGAATGTGTTCCTGTCGTTAAGCGATGCGACTGTCCTGACCTGCCAGTCTGCTCATTCCTTCCCCGGGGCAAGAAGGCTGAGCTCAAGGTTCGCAGCCGTCACTTCGACTTGACTATAACTGGTTTTTAGTGATGCCCAAGTGAAGTCCAGTTTTTCCTGTCAAGCTCATATTTCCTTTGCAAATCTTCTCCAACTGAGCTGGGGCCCAGAGGCCAGAATAAGGACACTGATGTCTAATTTACATGTCAAGAGCCAGCAGACAAGCTTGGTTATTCTCAGAAACAGCAGGACATTCCACTGACCTCCATGTGGAGAGGAAGAACAAAAAACGTGGAGTGTGCTGAGGCCCAGGTGGGAGGTGCCGTGGGCTGAACCTGCCATCTCGGGTTCACAGGGAGGCGGTGCCTGGACGTTTGCAGGCGGTGGGACCTCATCTGCGACGGTAACCTTATGCTCTCTACAAAGCCACAAGAACTGGAAGGCAGACATTCACATCACATGTGGTGGAGGGAGATGCATGAAAATGAACTTTATAGCCACTTGAAAAAAATACATATATATCACAATCCTGTTAAGATAGATTTCACATATCATAGAATTCACCCATTTAAAGTGTACAATTTAATGGTTTTTAGTATATTCACATAGTTGTGCAACCATTCCCACTAACTAATTTTAGGACATTTTATTCCCCCAAAGAACACCCCTGTGCCTGTTAGCAGTCACCCGCCATTCCTCCCATGTGTAGCCTCTAGCAACTGCTAATTTACTTTCCGTCTCTATGGATTTGCCTGTTCAGATCATTTCATATAAACGGCATCACACAATATGCGGCCTTTCTTCACTGTCTTCTTTCATTTGGCGTGTTTTCGAGGTTCGTCCACGCTGTAGCGTGTATCAGCACTTCATTCCTTTTTATTGAGGAGTAATATTCCATTGTCTGGATGGACCTCATTTTGTTTATCCGTTCATCAGTTAAGGGGCATTTGGGGGCTGTTTCCGTTCTTTGGCGGTTATGAGTAATGCAGCTATGAACACTTGTGTACGAGTTTTTGTGTGGACGTGTTTTAATTTCTCTTGGGTACATGGCTAGGAGTGGAATTGCAGGGCCATATGGTAATTCTATGTTTAACCGTTTGAAGAACTGCCAGCCTGTTTTCTAAAGGGCAACACCATTTTACATTTCCTTCAGCAGTGTGTGAAGGCTTCAGTTTCTCTATATTCTTGCCAACGCTTGTTATTGTTGTCTTTCTAGCCATCCTAGGGATGTGAAGTGGTGTCTCATTGTGGTTTTGATTTGCATTCCCCGATGGCTAATGACACTGAGCATCTTTTCATGTGCTTATTGGCCATTTGTATATCTTCCTTTGAGAAATGTCTATTCAGATCCTTTGCCCATTTAAAAATTGGGTTGTTTGTCTTTTTATTATTGAGTCATGAGTTCTAGTATATTCTAGATATAAGTTATTTATCAGATATGTGATTTGCAAATATTTTCTCCCGTTCTGTGGGTTGTCTTTTCACTTTCTTGATGGTATTGTTTGTAGCACAGAAGTTTTTTTTTAAAGATTTTCTTTTTCTTTTTCTCCCCAAAGACCTCCAGTACGTAGTTGTATATTTTTTAATTTTTTATTTTATTTTATTTTATTTTTTAGCAAGATTAGCCCAGAGCTAACTGCTGCCAATCCTCCTCTTTTTGCTGAGGAAGCCTGGCCCTGAGCTAACATCCATGCCCATCTTCCTCTGCTTTATATGTGGGACGCCTACCACAGCATGGCTTGCCAAGTGGTGCCATGTCCACACCGGGGTTCCAAACTGGTGAACCCCGGGCAACCAAAGCAGAACGTGCCCACTTAACCACTGCACCACCGGGGCCGGCCCAATAGTTGTATATTTTTAGTTGTGGGTCCTTCTAGTTGTAGCATGTGGGACGCCGCCTCACCATGGCTTGATGAGCAATGTCACGTCCATGCCCAGGATCCAAACCGCCGAAACCCTGGGCCGCCGCAGCGGAGCATGCGAACTTAACTACTTAGCCACGGGGCCAGCCCCATGAAGTTTTTAATTTTGATGAAGTCCAATTCATCTATTTTTTTCTTTTGTCATTTGTGGTTTTGATGTCATATCTAAGAAGACTTTGCCTAATTCAAAGCCATAAAGATTTACTCCTACATTTTCTCGTAAGAGTTTCATAATTTTGGCTCTTACAGTTGAGTCTATGGTCCACTGTGAGTTGATTTTTCTGGATGGTGTGGGGATACAGTCCAGCTCCATCCTCCCACATGTGGATGTTCTAGCCACTTGTGTGAATGTCTCTGAGCAGCCCTCTGGGAGAGGTGCTCTCTAGGGCAGTGTTCAGCATGTGAGAATCATCTGGAATGCTTGTGAAAATGAAGACGCCTGGGCTCCATGCCTGGAGATCCTGGATCAGCAGGGTGGGGCGGGCCGGAGATGTGTTTTCTAGGAGACACCCCGTTGCTGACCCCGTGGTGGAGGGACTGCGGACTGGATGTGGAGGGTCACTGCACTGTCTTGTGGAAGGTCCTTGTAGTTAGAACGTAAAACTTCCGAAGTACCTGGAGACGTCCATTTCTGGCAACGTGGCAGATTAGATGGCCTGGCGACCCCTCTTAAAAGACAGCCCTAAAAATTCTGAATGAAATATGAAAAATAAACCTCTTAAAATTACAACTGAGCTCGCGTGAACAAGTGAGAATATACAGAGACCAAAAATGACAAGAAAGTATAAATCCAGAGAGACAGGTGAGGGCTGGAGCCAGAGCCACCTGGGAAGTGTCTGCTGACCCCTGGTGGCCCAGGGCTCCGGGTGACAAGGACTCTGCCTGGGAGCCAGCGCAGAGTCCTCCCAGGTAGAAAGAGAGACTGGGAAGGAAGATTGGCAACACGTTTAATGAAACGGGATTGGCGTCCGGAATATGTAAAGAACTCCTCAATGTCACCAAAATGCAAGTGGCCAAGTGGAAAACTGGAAACAGATACGGGCAGGTACTTAGAGGAAAACATGAACGGTCAATTAACTTTAAGAAAAATGCTTGACCTTATTAGTAATCAGAGAAATGCAAATTAGAGTCACAGTGAGATCTGCCTGCACGTGCAGCGCCAGCATTTAACAAGACCCACAACACAAAGTGTTGGAGAAGGTGGAGCCGCTGGCCCTGCCGTGCAGTGCTGGGGGAGGGAAACGGGCTTAGCCACTTGGGAAACGGAGAGACAATCATCTACTAATGCTTTGCACGCCTCCCGCGGGACCTGGACCTCCTCTCCTGGTGTCGCATGGAGAAATGGGTGCAAGGCGCACAAGAAGACGTACGTGGGAATGTGACTGGCGGTTCTATTTGTATTAGCCCAAACAGCACAGTGTCCATCAACTGCAGTATATTCATACACGAAATTACCCAAGAAAACAAACTCCTGATAGATGCCTCGATATGGACGTCTCAGAGCCAGACACAGAAGGATACACATTGTGTGATTCCATTTATATGAAGCTCAAGAAAAGATAAAACTAATCACTGTTGATAGAAATCAAAAATAATTAAGTTACCTCTGAGGGGGTCGTTGCCTGGGGACGGGCACCGGGTCTTGTAAATGCTCTGTATCAATCTGGGGAGTGGTCCCACTCCACTCTTAAGGTGTACTGAAGGTCTGTGGCCTCTTTGTAGACGTTATATGTTAAAATTTAAAGTTGACTACATTTGAGAGAGGTGTAGGCAGCAGCACTCACACGACTGAAGAGAAAAATATGAAGAAGACAAACGGGCATTTTACAGAAGGAAACACCCTCCTTAGAGATTAGGGAAATGCATACTGTAGCGGACGGTGTCACACCCTCCAAGCCTGGCAGCTCGGTCCCAGTCTGGCGGTTCCCAGGATTGGCAGGATGTGGAGCAGTGGGAACCTGGATGGACTGCCGGGGGCGAGGGGATGTCGGGGGGCCAGGGCAGGGGGGCGATGGCCATCACTCTGGAAAACAAGGGGCTCATCTGGTGAAGCGAAGCTGCGGCTGGCCGTGACCGGGCCGGCACTAAGAGGCCTTGGGTGAGTTGATAACTGCGCTCGTCACCTCAGGAGCTCGGGAAACTGCAGATCGTAAGAGCCCCCGCTTTCGCCCCAGAGATTCCTGCCTTCATGCGTGCAGCTGGCCTTGGGCACCACTCTCAGGAACAGTCCAGTGTCGCCAGGTGCACACGCCCCAGCCTGAGGCGGAGCTGAAGTGCCGCAGGGGGCGGAGCTGAGAGAATCAGGCCCGAGCAGGGTGCCTTGCCTCCCGGGCTTCCCTGGGTGGCCCGGGGGACTCTGTGAGATGCTGCACTGGGGTCGCCCCTCGCTCCACAGTGAGTCTCCTCAGCGGGGCCCCGAGTGGCAGACGCTGTGGTTTCTCATCAAGGAATCACAAGGGGAGGGCGATTCCCCCTGGCCTGGCCGGAGCCGCCCTCTCACCCAGCTTCCTTTGCCTGTTTAAGGAGAAAATCAGGAAAGGAGCAAAAGGGCACGAAGCCTGGAACGGAAGTCCAGCCAGCTGTGCCGCTAGCCGTGTGACCAGGTCCTTCCCATCAATCGAGGAGACAGGGACTGGGGCTCTGTGCTCTCCCTGCCTTTAAAGAGCTGTTTAATTATGTTTGAGGAGCCCGGGGTATAGCGTGCATAACTGTCCCAGTTTGCCTGGGACAGACAGAGTTGGAGTTCCTGGGATGTAGGATTCTCATGTTTAATACCGGGCCAGTCCTGGGTAAACCAAGATGAGTTGATCATCCCACCAGCCCGATCAAACCCTGGAACCACAGGCCAGCTGCTTTCAGGGTTGAAGGTACTTCACAAAGCCTGGACCAGGCACCATCAGGGTCCTCTGCATCATGGCTGTTGCTGCTGAGGAAGAGGAGGAGGAGGAAGGTGGGAGGGAGGAGAAAAGGAAGGAAGCCCACCAGATCCAAGAACCCCCTTTCTTCTGCAGTGTCTCTCTAGTACCTTCTCTTGACAAAGTGTGACGTCGTGCTCACTGCAAAGGAGAAATGCCGGAGAGTCCAGCCCATTAGAGCAGAGCAGGTACTGAAGGGCGAAGCTGGAGCTGAGTTAATAAATCAATAACTGGCACGGGTGTGTCATTGATTTATTTGTTTTTATTGCTGAGTAATACCCATTCTACACCCGGAATACATAATAACCCCCACGTGAATTGCTGCCCACCCTAGAGTGGAGGGGGTGAAACATAACCAACTCACCATCGCGGGCTGGCTGGTCTCCGTGAGGGTGGCACCATACTGAGCTCACTGCTGGCTTCTGCTCCTGACATGCTGGACGTTCAACAGCAGCGGCAGCTGGATGGGTCTTGATGTGAGAAACTCCCTGACGTCGGCCCTGAGTGCCCTCCACCCCGCCATCACAGCTGCACTTTGCAGCCCCATTGTGCAAGTGCTGGGGTGTGAGAAGCTGGCCAGCCTCCGCTGGATGAGTTGTTCTGTCCAGCTGGTGTTCAGTGCCTCCTCTCTGATGGATGCTCTCTGGTGGGTATGGACAGGAGATGCAAAGATTCCCTCACTTTGTGCTCATTCCCATAGGTGCAGCTACACGTGTCTTCCCCAGAATTTCTTGTTTCCAGTTGCCCAGTCTGTTTCCTTCATGGCCCCTGACGGGTCAACCACAGCCATTCTCCACCGCCCAAGAACCTATGCATAGTCTTACCTCAGCCCATTTCCCTCTCCAAACAAGGGAAATAACTAAGTGTACTGCTTGAAGCTCAGCCCACGGCAAGGATTTCCCCTCATCAGTGTCTCTGGAGATTATCACCGAGTGAGGTTGTAATGTGGCAACAGGCCATTTTGGGTTCACATCAACACGCTGAGCCAGCTCATCCATGAAACAGGCCAGTTTCTTTCCTCCCCCATCAGCTGGTCATAAGATATTCCCCAAGAAGCCATAGGTGTGGGCTGAGGGAGAGGCACCAAAGGGACAGAGAAGGTGACATGGGAACACAGACTTGTAACTTACTCATGTCCTTTGAACCTGTCCAGAGCCGACCCTGCAAACACTATCTTGTTTGTACAGCTGGTTTTTGCTGCATCGGCCTGACCTCATGATTTGTTAGATCTGATCGTACCTAGCTCATGATGCGTAGCTCTGGTCGTATGGTCACTTGGCGGACGTCCCGTTGTCAGGCACGCGGTCTGCACCAGAGCCCAGTAGCACTAGCAGGGCTCTACTTAACAGTGAGTGATGCTCTGTGGCAGAGGCGTGGCCTTCCTCCAGGACCCTTGGGGTCTGTACTGCAACTCTTTAGGGCTTGTTGGAGACCCCACATGGCCTCCTAACCTACACAGCTATGTCCAGCTCCACTGGATCTGCTGGGTCACATGCGCACGTGACAGGGCAGCTTGCTTCACCTGCTGTGGAGCCCTTCCCTGCTGTGTGCCCCACATTCAAGTGCTTGCCACTTCCTGTTTACCAAGTCCATTAGGATGCTGTCATCTTGTAACAGACCAGCATCATGTTTTGTGTAATGAGAAGATGAATGTCTTTGGATTATACTGCGATGAAAAGCAGATGAGTGTTTCGGGAGGAGAGAAGAAATTGAGACCCATTGGAACACATTGATTTGTAAATATATAATTAGCTAATTTAGTTATTGAACAACAAAATACCCTAAATGCATGTAGGTAACCAGCAAGGGGGTGCTAGGTTGTAGTGGATTTTAACTCTCTTGATATGTAATTAGAGCCACAGTTGTCATACGTCGTCCTAGTTTTAATAAACAGTCAGTGGGTGTTTAATTTGTGTCAGTATTTTGCCGAGCTTCCTTTGACGCCCCGTTTTTCATGATTTCTTATCAGGCTTACTCTGACACTCTGTCTTGATCAGGCTTGCTCCGACATTTTGCTCTTTGTGATTTTTATCAGTATCTCTCACGCTGCCCCCTACGGTGTGTCTAGTACGTCTGACAAGCCACGTCCTCTAACATTCCTCAGTGAGGCTGCACCAAGTTCGGCTTCCCCACACGAGGAAAGGGAGGCCAGGACAAGACAGTGAACATGGACTTCAGTCTTTGCAGGTGAAGGCAACTCCTCTTGGTCCTCCTGTCCGATGGGCGTTGAGAAGACGGCATTTGCCTCGTCAACACGCCACATGTCGATTGCCAGAAGCTCTGTCTGTTCTAGTAAAGACGTAAAATCTGGCATAGCTGCATTGGTGCTATGACTTGATTATGTTTAGAGAAGCCCACTGTCATCTGTGGTGACCATCTGGCTTCACAGGGGCCCGTGAGGGTGACAGTACCTTCATAGTGCCACCTGAGTTAAGGTATTTGCCTCTGATTTACCATCTAGGCAGGGGCAGCAGTTCCAGGGGCTTCGCTTGGCCCTTTCTCCACAGGTCAGAGAACCAACGCTAAGTGGAAACATCCCGAACATGAACTCTGGCACTGGGGAAATGACCACAGAGTGGGTTTTCAAGCACATTGGCTCCCAATTTTTGGTTAAAATCAAACAAAACACTCATTATCTACCAATCGATCTCACCCATAAGAACCCCCTGGCCTATTAGCCATTGCTGCAAACCCCCGAGTAACAAGGCTCTGATCGCCACTCCAGCCCGCCCATTATGGCAATTATATTTCCCATTCTTTAGCAGTTCAGTGCCCCCACTGGATCTCTGCTATTCTGGAATCCTATCATCATTGACACTAAGAAGTCCAGGTCCTCGGCAACAACTCTTACTGTCAATCCTGGCCTGAGGACAGCTACCACCAAGCTTCTCACTGACTTAGTGCCCACCCCTTGCTTTGGCCAAAGGAGCTTCCTCTGGTCTCTCCTGGCAAACATGGCCAGCTGGTGGGCGCCCTGGTCTTGCGTCACCCCTTCGAGCGCGCCCCTCTCTCTTTCCGACCTGCTGCAGACCTGAGGCAGCTCTGGCCTCCGCGTGCCGAGGGCTGCTTTAGGGTCCCAGCTTCCCTCAGCCATCCACCGTTACACAGGACCATCTGCAGGTGTCCTCGCCTGCCACAGAGTGCTTCCCATCAGTAAGCTCTCCTCCACCCAGCCTCCGTTCTCCTCCCTCTCGGCCCCGAACTCCCTGCTTCTGCCAGTGCAGGTCCGGCAGCTCTGGTGAGCGCGCAGCATCCTCCCCGGGCAGGGACTGTAACGCTCCACGTGGGTGAGGCTGAAATTAACCCGTCATGACCTAGAAGGAATGAGGGGAAGCGAGGGTGGACCTGGAAGAGGACAAATATCACCTTGTGAGGCTTCAGGTGGTCTTGGCGTGACCCCCAGGCGATCAGAGGTGCTCTCCTTCCTCGAGGGCAGGGACTCAATCCGCTGGCCGACAGGCGTCCAGGGAATCTGGGATTCATTTAAGTCCCATCCCAGACTTCAAGGTCCTTATCAGGAACCTAACTTTAGTCTAGATCGTGGCCGTGCACTCAGACTCCTTCGTCGCTCCGAGGACGTTCCCCCAGTCCGATGGTACCTGTTGCTGACTGGCACATGAACCGATTCCAGGGTCGCACCCTGAAGGTCTGCTTATTTTACCGACTGTCTTTGTTTAAGTTCCCCCCGAAGCAGACTGAAATAAGGGCTTTGCTGTGGGTAGTTTATTTGGGATGTGATCCAAAGCAGCAGAGATGAAGCAGCGAGGAGAGTGAGGCAGACAAGGGGGAAACCTCAGGATGAGGGTTAATGGTGGGCTGCTGCGATGAGCTCAAAGACACAGGGGAGGCCTGAGGACAGGCGAAGGACGCTGCTCAGAGGACTGAGACGATGAGGCTGCGTCTTGCGCGCTGGCTTCCCTCCCCGCTGACTTGTGGCTGAGCAGGCCCGCTGGTGCTGGAGAAAGGCCTCAGGCCGAGGGGTCCAGATCTCAGGGCAGGAGGCTGCACTGCCAGCCCTCGGCGTGCTGGGGAACTCAGGACGGAGGATGTGGGGAGAAATACAATCTTAAAAGCAGCCAGAGTAAAAGGATACATTATATATAGAGAAAAAGCAATTTACCACAATGGAGGCCACAAAACAATGGAACTAGATTTTTAATGTGCTGGGAAAAAATAAATTTATATAATTTCCACTATATCCTGTGAAAATATTCTTCAAAGATGAGAGTAGGAAAAAGGGAAAAAAAGATTAAATAAATGAATGCATATAAACCAGTTTTCTTTTTTTTTTTTAAAAGAAAACAGCTCAATATATGTGTCAGGTAAACAGAAGCTGAGAAAATGTGTCACCAGGAGAGCTGCACTGTGGTGAATGCTAGTGGCACCCTGCCTTGCCAGGGAAAGATTCCAGCCGGAAACAGATCTACAGGAAGAAACGAAGAACAACGACGTCTGGACTGAGTGTGTCCCTCCAAATTCATAGGTTGAAGCCCTCACCCCAAAGTAATGGCATTGCAGACGAGGCCTTTGGGGGTGGTTAGGGTTAGAGGAGGTCACGAGGGTGCGGCCCGCACGACAGGATTAGTGCCCTTAGAAGAGACGTCAGGAACCCTGCTCTCTCCTGGTCAGAGGTCATGTGAGGACACAGCGAGATAGCCGCCGTCTACAAGGCAAGAGGCCTCAGAATGACACCTACCTTGTTGGCACCTTGTTCTTGGACTTTCCAGCCTCCAGAAATGTGAGAAATAAATTTCTCTGTTTAAGCCACCCAGTCGATGGTATTTTGTTGTGATAGTCTGAGCTACGACAAGTGACTGTTAAAATAACTTTGTATGTTGGGTTTATAATGTATGTAAGAGGAAAATACATGACAATGATAGCATGAGGGTTTGGGGACACAAATGGAACATCAACGACCTTTTGTGTTCACATAGTATGCTTTTCCATCCTTTAAAACTTTCTGCATCCTTATATTTTATATTTATCACTTAAGCAACATGTTGGGTTTTTTTGTTTTTTTTTTTTTTTGCTGAGAAAGATTTGCCCTAAGCTAACATCTGTGCCAATCATCCTCTACTTTTTTGTATGTGGGACACTGCCACAGCATGGCTGGTGAGTGGAGTAGGTCTGTGCTTGGGATCTGAACCCACAAACCCAAGCCTCTGAAGTGGAGCACACTTTAACCACAGGGCCAGGCTTTTTTTTTAATCAAGGTCATACTAGCTTGTAACATTGTATAAATATCAGGTGTACATTATTATATTAGAATTTCTGTATAGACTGCATCATGTCTACCACCAATAGTTTTTTTTTTAATCAATCAGACAATCTTTGCTTTAATTGGATTGTTTGTTCATTTTCATTTAGTGTAATTACTGCTGTATTTGGGTGTAAATCCATTACCTTATTTGCTTTCATTTTCCCAGCCTATTCTATGTTTTTTTTCCTCCTTTCTCGTCTATTGGAATATTTTTTAAAAGCCCTGGTATTCCCCCTCTGTTAGCTTAACTATAGACTCCTGTGCTGTTCTTCAGGCATCACTCCAGAGGAAACTTGACTTCTGCAAGTCTAACTTAGACTGGTCACTTTACCTGTCCCTCGCCAAGGCCGGGCATTACAGAACACAGCACCTCCTGACCTGCAGTCAGGTGCTTTATCTCAAAGCCTCTCGGAATGTTCTGTTCATTTCACGTGCTCACGGTCTCTGCCCACCTGTCTCACCTTTTCAGTGCTCTGCATCCTTGCTCCTTCTCTGAACTATCTTCCACCTGACGACACCTCTTAGAATTTCCCTCAGTGCTGGTGTTAGCGATGCATTATTTTCCATTTTTGTTTGTTTGAAAAATGTCTTTACTTTCATTCTTAGAGGACACTGTTGCTGAGTCTGGGGTTCTGGGTGCCAGTTTTTGCCTCTCACGCCTTTCCATTGCCTTCCCACTTCATTGTTTCCATCAAGAAGTCAGACGAGTCTTCTCACTGCTCCTTTTAAGGTAACTTATCTTTTTTCTTTGCTTAAGATTTTTTCTCTTTGATTTTCAGCAGTTTTACTATGATGTGTTTAGGTGTGCTTTTCATTTTCTTTATCTTGTTTGGTGTTTTATCTAGCTTTTCTGGTTGTTCTCAGCTGGAGTATTTGTCTGAATTACGTGTTTGTCGTTGCTGAGATCCTTGCAATCAGTACTTCATTTCAGTACTCACGAGATGCTATTTCATTGACAGTGTTAAGAATACATGGCCTAACATCCTACTGAAGCTTTTTGATTATTTCCGTTTACATTCCTTCTAACGTTTTCTGGAATAAACAACCAAAGACATACTGACCTGATTCTGAGGTGGCTGCTAATGGCCATTTCTCTAACATACACAGCTTTCCTTCCCGTCTGTGCACGCCTGGGCATTACTTCACCCTGCTGGAGCTGGTCAGGCGTAAAGAGGTTTCTAAGCTTTGCACAAACCATGTGAACCTGATAAAATATGCACACAATATACAAATAATTCTATTATTTATTTATTTCGAATAAAAAAGTGGCCAAGATAACAATACTAGTGGCTCTGCATACAAAACACAACATGTTGGAGGTTATTTCACATTTAGAAAACTGGCAGTATATACAGCACTGGGTATTCACAGCAACTTCATTAGAGTCTAAGGACTAGAATAATACGAACAATTGAGAGGAATCCAAAACGGGAAAAGGCTAAAACCCAACAGTCTTTCATGAACTGGATAAGTGGCCAACCAGCTAACTGGTAAAGAAGCAGAGGATCTGTCACCCCTTTCTTTAGTAATAACTAAAATAAGATTGCCCCACAGGGCTGTATACAGACAGACACCCTCCAAAATTCACATTTCATTTTCTCTATAATCTTCCCCACTTCAAACTTTTCCCAGAAACCTCTGCCCTAATATTAGATAACAGCTCAGGATACTAGTGTATTATCTTCGGGAAGAGAAGGCTAAACAGTGCTAAGGATACGGCATGGTCTGGTTTAACCCAAGAAACTCAGTTCAAACCCAAGAAAGAATCGGGCCCTCTTCTGGTCATTAGTTCTTTGCAGTTTTGAGCGCACTGGAGAAAGTGGACCATGCTTCGTCTTGAAGGAGGCAGGAAGTTACTCACTCGTTACACATGTCGTGAGCACCAACTGTCTGAAAGGCACTTTCCATCAGTGCCTGCCTCGAGGAGCTTACAATCTAGTCATGGACACCGTGGCATATGTACAATGGAGAGAAGTGCCAATCTTTCTGGATGGGGGGGATTCCAAGCAAAATGTGTTATTATTCTTAAAGTTTTTAAATTTAAACACTAAAAATCTATAACACACTACCTAATCAAATGCTAAGAATTAAAAAACCATCTCCTTTTTATAACCTTAAGTTTTTAGATGCCTGTTCTTTTTATTTCAAAAAATGTCATATGTAAACATACATACAATTCAAAGCCGAGCACAAAGACTAGCACAGGCATTGGGTAAACAGAAAGCATAGATCACTACACACAACACAGACTTACTTTTCTTTAGTCTTATTTCTGTATAAACAAGTTTGATATTCACTTTCCTTTCATTCAGCAAAGTACAAATCTGAGTCAAAGTCTTGAAAAAGACATAATTCATTTTTGCATTAATACCAAAAACAAAATACCCTAAAGCTTCCCAGTCTGTCAGCTAAATGTAAAAGCGATAGCATATGAAACGCCTCAAAGCTGTCACCACCTCTTTACACTGTCAGTATGACCACTTTACAGGACTTTTATGAAAGTAACAGGATTTCAGGGTGAGGTAAGCAAATTTTTACCTTAGAAATAAACACAAGATTTAGAGTTCTGAAATGTAATTCCTCCAACCTATTTACAATATTTCAACCAGATGGCCCCTGCCTTTACCTTAGGGTATCAGGACAAGAGTATCATCTGTCCCTTTTTTCAGCTCCTTCCCAGCCTGGAATGAATGAACGAACACCGTGCTGGTAATCCACACATACTGCTGCAAAGAAACTCACTGACTGGGACCTCAGATTGGACATGAAGTGTCCTGCTGGAGTTCAGTTACAACTCAAAGATAATGCAAGATAAGAAAAGCTGCCTCACCTAATTGGATAAAGAGGTTGGGGGAGAAATGCTCATATACCAAAAGGATTAACTTTTTTAGAGGACATCCTAATAAACAGTCATTTCTCTATTAAATGTATGGATTTCCACAGCCAGTTTTCAGAAACAGCCCTGTCTGTGTGCAGATGGGAGGCTGCGTCTTATCTACCAGGCTCAGCCGGGCTAACAGGTCCTGCTACTGATTCATATCTGCGCCATGGAAATGAGTTCACAATCTTTTGAAAAACCCCGCTGTTCCATCAGGATAGCAAAGCTGAGTACTTGAGATAATCAGAAGCAACTCTATATTCTGCAAATTTGACTTAATTCAATTTAAAGACAGTCCAATTTCACATGCTGTATAATCAGTCTGAATAGCAGATATCATGTTAGATGTGAAGATCTTAACTCCAAAAACCTTCTGGCTTCAAGAAAGAGCAGTTCAAAGTTTAATAACTATGAGACTTGAGATACAGTCTAAAACTCTGCTTGAAGCTGCTAATCGCTACTTCCACTAATAACTGAAATGAAAACAACTCACTTCAGTTCAATTCTTTAGAGGCATTTTAAGATCCGACAGTCTCGAGGGGAAGGGTGGGCTCCTGAGGCGCTCGCCTCCACCCACACAGAGAGCAGGCTGAGAGCACCAAGGCACCGTCACGATTTAGGGACGCCACGCAGGGACTCAGAACAGTCCACGGCGGGCTAACTGTAAAGAGATTTGTTTATTCGTCTGGCTACTTGCTGTTTGTGCTGTCCAAGCTCTAAAAAGAAAAAGGGCAGAATACACCTTTCCCGTAAAAAGTTTAAGCCTGCTGACTCTGAACACAGCGCAGGCAGCTTAGCTTACGCCACAAGTTCTGCTGGTCACCAATCACACTGGCTAGGGGAGAGGGACGGGTGGCGGGAAGGAGCTGACACATTCGGGCGCAGCGCAGCCCAAGACCAGCCGAGAGCTGCCGAGCGCTCTGCTGGGGAGATTACGACTAAGAGTTCTGAAGAAACCCGGATACAGTTTACCAAGTTAACTGACACTATTACCTTTAGAGAGAAAAATTACTGTTTAATAGTTTCCTCTAGGAAGGGAGACCCACTATGTGATTTAGCTTTTAGAAATTTTATCACTAATCTATTTTTCTTTCAAACATGGAATCTGTTCGCTCTGAATGTGTTCTAAAGCTGAGAGAACTAAAGGAATGGTACTCAAGAGGACCCCCTTGGTAAGGAAAAGCGAGAGAGAGGTCAGGAGCAGAAGGCACGGACAGGTCCTGCAGAAACCAACCAGGGGTGCTAACTCCTGGCTTCACTCCGGGACGGCAGCACTTCACCTACTCAGAGCAGCGCCAAGGCCGCAGGGGCAGGCGCTCCCCAGGCCAGCACTGTCTTCCTCCTCCCAAGCACCCACAGGCAGCAGTTTCTTCTGCGTCTTATCTGATGCTGTTATAATCACCACAGAATATACTTTAATATTTAATTATCGTCCTTTTAACATTCTTTTAACCTAATTAACCTGTGAAACTTACTAATAGGCCCAACCACACGCTTCCACGTTAACATGCTCAAATACTTTGTAGAGGAAGCAGCAGAAAAATGTCACCTCAACCGGGAGCTTCACCAGTGGCTCTGACAACTTCTGACACTGAAAAATAATTGGTAGTTTTGGCAGATACAACAGTAGGTAGAGATTGCCTGAAGTCTGGGTGGTGGACACATGAGGATTTCAGAATAAATATGAAGCATAACAAGCTATCAATTTCTTATCTGGAATAATAGGAACAAATTAACCCCAGGCAGAGAAAACGTGATACAGGTGTGGATATCAGACTCCCAAAATGCAGCAGGGTTGTAGCTGAAAAGGTCTAATTGTCTGGAGCTCCGCTCCTGCTCTTCAACACAGTGCAGCAACGTCACTCCTGCCACTCCTTCCATTCCTGAAACAGTTATTACAGGGACAGCTGAATAAACTTGAAAGCCACTAAACACATCAGGCAAATTTTAGGAAGGTATAGAGAGTATGACTAGTTTAGAACAGGAGAGGCATTTAATAATCTAAAGACGCCTGTGTCCCTCTCACTTTTCCTAGGTCTCAGTGACCACCCTACCCTCAGGTACGCTGAATCTCAGTGAACGCAGACGTGCACTGGGGCACTGCCCTCAGCTCAAATCTCCTCTCCTCACAGGTCACTGGATCAGCCCCTGCGGCTGGGGGGCCAGGAGAAGGGGAGACCCCGCTGCGTGTGCAGAAGCCTGGCTGACGCAGGTGTTGGTTGGGTTTCAGAGTCTTAAGAATGCCACTGGGCCCAGGCCCCTGCGGAGAGAAGCCACGTTCTAGTAAAACAGCTGCCATGTCTATTCCTATACAGACACTCAAAATGATTCAGGAGCAACTTGTAGTTAACTCCTAAGAGTTAAATGTTTCAAAAAATGCACAGCTGCTTTAAACAAAAACTTAATCTAAGTTTTAAATGGCAGCAGCACAAAATTTTCCAACAGAACAAATCAACTACTGACTCTGATTAGGAACAAAAAAATAAGTGAGACTAAGCATGCCATGATTATTAAAACTGCAGTAATTCCTTGCCATGATTCCAAACTTTACTGTCATATTTACTGCAAAGTGAAGCAGCCACAGGTACAACTGCCTCTGAGCTGCAGTGGCCATGATTTTACTGCTACCTGGTTCCTTCTTGAAAATCAATTTAACACGCTGGACCCTAAAATCTGGATAAACACTATTCTTGAAATTACCACCAAAATGAGAAAGATAATCAGAAGATTCCGGCAAATACATAATTAAACCCAGAAGACAAAGCAAAAAGAATCTGACGAGGAAACGAAAGACATCTCAAAGCAGGCTGTCTCGAAGTGCCTCCTAGGGGCTCGTCTCCACTACATCTGAACCGGGGGGACAGGACACAAGTATGGTGCGTGGTGTGTTTCCGCTAGTGTTATCCAAATATCAAGTGTTTCTTAAGTGAGGACAAAATGTCTTTCACTAAGGATACAAAATAAAAGCAGGAAACTGTATTAGAATAAAGGCAAAAGAGTGTATGAGTTAGAATTTCTCATTTTGTATTTCCCATCCAACTTTCCAGACATATGCACCACTTCAAGATGTGTGCATTACAGTCCTGTTGATTAGCACCAATCTCTAGGACACTTATTTTAAAAATCCAAGAACACTGTAATTCCAGAATGTCTATTTTTTATTTTACGTTTTAAGACCAATTGACATTTAACACCTCCTCTTAGGAGCCCACAGAGAAATACCTGGATCATAAATATCAAGGACCTTTGCAGGGAGGAGACACTCCCAGGCTCCGGTCAACTGAGCTGAACTCACTTATAGCACCAGAGTGCCAGTGTCTGCACTTCTGAGCTGCCCGTCTCTTTCTGGAAGTCTCTACACAGACGCTGTGCACAATCCTATACCAGATAGAAATGAAATGTCTGGAAATGTCAACATTAAAAATAGTAAAAGTTTTAATTTAATACTAAAAGGAGAAAATATTCTTTTTCTTCTATGTACAAATATCTCGTCTCGGTTATCACAGTCCAGTCCGAAGCAGGGATGTGACAGAGGTGAGCGGAATACTGGACATCCTTATGTATATCAAGGAGTTGAGGCAGGAAATCCGACGACACAGGAGATCATGGAAAACAAGTCACAATTATTAACTTACAGGAGTCACCTGATCTTTTCACACATTAGGACCAACTTTAGTCTTGGTTTCAACCTCTCAAAATATAGAGTTTTAGAAAAATGTTTTCAATACGCATGGAAAAGAAGAATCGGTGGGACACAGATCTGCAGCTATTTGCTAAGAACAAAATATCAGGCCCATGTGTTTAGACACTTCTAATATCTGCTGGTACACTGACAACCTCGTACCAGGGAATTAATAAGCTCTCTGGAGCCACAAAGCAGTTCCAGGCCAAGGCCAGGATTAAAGCCTAACTCAGCCCGGCACGGTCCTTATCCCAGCTCTGGAAGAGAGCACTCTGTCCCTAGAAATGATAGAGCGTTCTTTTTGTTCAAACTGCTTCAGTTGACACTTGAAAAATAAGTGTTCCTCATTGAGTAAGGAGTGGGGGCTAATGTTCATCTCAAAATGACTTAAAATCTCTGCCTTCAGTCATTTTAAAGATATCCTGGAGAGAGAGAACGCACTTCAGAATGCGCTCCCAGGGCTCTATTTACAGTCAGGAGGAGCGCCTCTTGATGTGTGAAGGCCAGGCTCACTCCAGCGCATCCCAGCTCTTCAGGCTGGAGGGCGTTTTCTACAGCCGAGATGTGCCCTTCCCATCTTCCCCCCACTGACGTTTAGAAGACAGGAGAATCGCAGAAAGGGCAGGGGCTTTGCAGTAACCTCTTAATCCAGTCAGGATCTGCAAAAGGAAGACAAGTGGTACTGAGCGTTAGATTAAAAAGCGGCAGCCAAATGGGATGAGCCCTGGCTGGACTGCAGTGTCAAGAGATGAGCAATCTGGTCCCAGCTCTGTGTCCTTGACAAAGCACTGCACTCCAACATTCTAAATGAGGCTGTACTATATCTGTTGTCCCCAAAGCTAAGTGTGGGATGAAATTTTCATCCCTCTGTGATGAAACAGGAAAATAAGGGTAACGAATAAGAGTTTCATAAAGCTAAACTTATTCAATTTAAAGACTATAGTTTGTTCTGAGAGTGTACCCTTCATACACTGCTAACGGTGAAATATTCTTTTATAAAATACAGTCACTTTTAAAAAATGCATTACTTGGAGAAATAAAAACATCGCAACACTGGGTCAACACCTTCTCCCCCTCTTAAAAACCCTCCTGGTCTGTGAAATGCTCTACTCTACCACTCCTCCCTGGACCCAGTAGGTTCTCATTCTTTCCCAAAGCTGTATGTGGCTTAATTCAAGCCAACTGGCAGGTGTATTTGTTTTTTTAATTTGTTTCAATCTTTTCCTGATTTCTTGTCTAAATAGTATACCTATTCTCAATTGCAGTGAGTGTTGAAAAGTTCCCCAAAATTTGTTTCAAAATAATCCAATCAGAGGAGGGAAGGGGGTGGGGGACTACAGATGAACATTAAAGGCCGTGAGTTGGCAGTTTTTGAAGTTGAATGATGGGGACATAAGGGTTGATTATACTCTTTTCTCTACTTTCATATATGATTACATTTTCCATACTAAAAAGTTAAAACAGAACATACGCAGCTAACACAACACATCAACTTCTCAGAATTAGAGCTTCAGCCAGTTTAGAGCAAAAATCAAGAATAAGGGTGTAGCTTTATATAGAATGTTTTCTGTTTTACTTGAGACCAGAAGTTTCCCCCAAAACATATATAATTGTATACGCTTGTGTCTAGTTAGCTCATTTGGTTAGAGTGCGACGTTAATGAATGTTAGGTCATAAATTTGACATTTGTGTGGCTATTTAAATCACTAATTCTTTGCCCATGTCTATGATCTTATTTCCAACCAGTTATCTCAGAAATGTGGGCTGTGTCACCGGGCTATCAAGAAAGAGAATACAGACCAACCAGAGAAAAACCTCTTCATGGTGGCTAGGAGAATGACTCCAAGTGCAGAAGCTACTGCTGGTTCAGCAATGCTGTCTTCGTATACATTACCATTTGAAGAGTTTTCATTCAAATATAATCTATATGCGCTGTCTACAACAAGTTCTGACATGTTTTTGAATGAGTAATTTGTCAGCAGTGACAGAACAGCAGACACTCACATACTAAAATGAATACGTACTTGAACATGACATATTCCAATTATCATTTTAAATTAATTGTGCCTTCATGGTAATACTGTAAAGAGCAGAATGAGCCTGCTCAGCGTCCCTGACGGCATAAGACTAAGCAGTGTGGAGCACGGCCGAGCCATGAGTCTGAGGCGCTGGTGCTCTGCCAGCATGCTCAACCTCACCCGCCCAGGCTGGGAAAGCATTCACCTTCTGGAACTGGATGGCGGGCAATGCTGTCATGGAGCAAACACCTTCTGTATATCAGACTCTGGCAGGACTGGTAGGTTAAAAAGCACCTGAAAGAAGACAGACTGCATCGTCAGTTCCGCAGAGGAAAGCAGCATAGGCCGAGGGCGACTCAGTACAGCCAGTTATTCTCAAACCACACAGCAACCCAGTCAAGGGCAGGCACTCTTCACAAACTCGTGGCAGCAACGTAGCCCTCGGCACAGCTCAGAGGGCCAGACCTCTACCCCCGACGCTACTAAAGAGAAAGTGGGGTATCAGGTGACTAAGCAGAGATACAAAGCTTCTAATCCAGACAGTCACTGCGGCTTCTTCCCACAGTTCAGAATTGAGTCTGTTCATACCTGACTGTACTTTGAATTTTTGATATGTTAAAAAAAACTGATCATGTACTATATTGAAAATTATTCTTGTTAGTGATTTTTAAGACTAGGTATAAAACACTATCTTTAAGAACCTGACAGGACAGTGGGGAAAACCTGAAGGATATAGAAGACGATATTAATGGTGCAAAAAAGGGACAGGATCCAATGTTCAGAGGTTCAATCTCATCCAATGACTGTTCACTGAGCATCTCCCAGGACCAGGCGAATAAGGGAAGGCGGACGCAACGAGATGGGGAGAGTGTGTTTGGGCTCTGCAGGGAAGCTTTTCCAGAAGATCAGTCATTGCGTTGAACAACGGAGTAGGAAACTACAAAGAGGAAGAGAGCTGAGGGAAGAGATTCCAAGGAGTAAAGAGATTTACTTGGAGTAAAGACTTGGGTATAACAGAAGAAAGATTACACCTGAGTGAGGGCAAGCACACATTCTCACATGGAGAAATCAGACCGGGTATCCTGTCACTAACTGCAATCAGCAAGAAGGAAAAGAATTGTTGTGAAGCACCCGCCTGAGAGAGAACAGCGTATAGTGGTTACACATGTGAACTCTGGAGGCAGAACGCCAGGATCTGCCACTAAGTGCCTGTGTGACCTCGGGCAAATTATTTAAGTTCTTCAGGCATCAGTTTCCTCATCTGTAAAAGCAGAAATAATCGCAGTGCACCTGTGCACGGCTGTGAGGATGCAGTAACCCAGGACACGCGCAGTGCTTGGAACAGCGCCTGGCATGGAGACAGTGCTCAACAGACGTTGGCTGTTGCTGCCATCATGATGGTGACTACAAGCCTACTACTACTACTACAAGCTTGTTTCCTGTTCTCCCCTTAAAAAATAAAAGTCTAAACAAAACAGAAAAAGTGGAGGAACGCAATAAAAATTGGGAAAAATCCAAATATCTATCAATAAGGGAGTAAACAATAGAACATCTATACAATGGAAAACTCTACAGCCTGAAGAATGGGATCTAGGTACTGAATGGAAAACTGTCCACAATATTTTAATAAGAGAATCAGCAAGTTGTTAAGGAAAGTATGTGTAGCACAAGCCTGTTTCTGTTAAAAATTAATTTATAAAATATACTGAGTGCCTACCATGTACCAGGCATTGTTCTAGAAATAGCTGTGAACGACACAACAAAATTCGCTGTCCTCATGGGGCTTTCTATTCCAGAGCGGGGGAGAAAAGCAAAAAGTAAAAAATATATTAAATGGTGATAATTGCTAAGGAGGAAATTAAAGCAAGGAAGAGGGATGAAGACTATTGGGAGAGGAGAGGGATGTCAGCAGGGTGTTCCAATTTTAGGTAGCATGGCCAGGAAGGCCTAACTGATAAAGGAACACTTGAAGAAGCCATCTGGACACTTGCTGGAAGAGCCTTCCAGGCAGAGAGAGGAGTCAGTGCAGGCGTCCTGAAGTGGGAGCAGTACCTCGAGTACCTGAGGAACAATGAGGCCAGTGCACCCAGAATGAAGTGAGCAAGATGGAGAAATGCAGATGAGGTCAGAGAGGGGATGGGGGTCAGGCTGTGTTGTCTTGATCACTAGAAGGATTTTAGCTTTTACTCATCAGAAATGGGCAGCTACTGGAGAGTTCTGAGCAGAGGGGTGACAAGCTGACAAAGTCTTAACAGGATCACAATCACAGCTATACTGAGAACAGACTGGAAGGGGTAAGGGTGGAAGCAGGAAGACCAGTTGGCGGATAACTGTAATAATCTGGACAAGAGATGATGGTCTCTTGGACCAGGACTGTAGAAGTGGAGGTAGTGAGGAAAGGCTGGATTCAAATCTGAAATGCCTATTAAACTTCCAAACAGGGATACTGCGCAGGTGGTTAGATACGTAAGTCTGGATTGACGAGAAGAGATTCAGGCCAAAGTTACATGTTTAAGTCACCAGTGTACAAATGATATGCAACAGCCAAGAGAGGCCACTGATCCAAGAAGACCAGGTCCAAAGACAGACATCAAGACGATGAAGTAGAATCAGCAACGATGATTAAGAATGAAGAGTCAGAGGGAGGAAGAAAATCAGGGGGCACTGTGCCCAGGGAGCCAGGTGAGGAAAGTGCTGCAAGGAGGAGCAAGGAGCCATCAGCTGTGTCAACTGCAGCTCACAGGTCCAGACAAGGAGGACACACCAGGGTTCCCTCTCAGAGTGAGACTCATGGAAGGAGGAAGACTCCTACCTTTGATTATAAAGTTAAACAAAAAAGGGCATAAGCACTTTTATATTCCATTAACAGGTAGTAGTTTTGTAATAACAATTTTAAAAAATTTAATGCTACTTCAAAGGAAAACAGCATTACCAAAATAAAGAAAGCAAGGCCTATAAATATCAAGCAGTAAAAAACTGTCTTTAAAGGGTGTCCTGCTTTAGTCAAACTGATGAAAAAAGCCCACACCAGATTTTATAAGAGCAGCTTTTCTCCAACCTAATGGCATGGGCAACATGTATTTTGGATTAATTCTTTACGGTGGTTTGTGCTATACAAAACCCCAAAATGAGCAAAAGCAGCAGCTGGCTTAAAACGGCTTACCGGAGCCAAATGTGGCCATTGGAACAGACTGCCTGTTTGCGATCTGTGAACGGCAAGATCTCTTTACACAAACTACAGTGCTCAGGAAAAGTCTGTTTGTTCATCTTCTTGGAGATGTGTCCGATCAGCACCTAGTAAGACAAACAGTCCCGCAGTGTTTAGTGGAGAGGGCAGGGCCTCCTGAAGGAAAAGCCTACCGACCCGGGAGAAAGGAACAAACACACGGCATCTCACATGAGGCAGGAGATCTGTATGTCCACATGGGCCCACCGCAATGGCTGAAAGTCCAAAAGCTAGACCTTCAACTTGTGTCAACTGGCTGAGTAAAAAGATTCATTCAGGGACCCTGTGACAACAGGGTGAACTATAACCACTAAAGGAAAAACCGTTCTGAAAAACCAAAATCTGATTTCTTGCCTTGTTTTAGTTGTTTCTGAAACAAGGACTTCAGAGTTCTGATGGAAGACAAAGTATTTAGCTATTACTTACAATGTTTTGATTTTAAGAAAAAAGCCTAACCTCTATAGGCAAAATAGTACATGAAATACTAACTTTGTAGAACTGTGCAAATGTCTTTAAAAAAGAAAGAAAGAAATGTCTTTAAGAAAGAAAGAAAATGTTCTTTAAGAAAGTCTTACAAAGTAAAAAGATAATCTGAATTAAAAAATAATAATTTCCCCTTCTGATAGCCCAAAGACCCATGACCGATCTAGTCTAGGAGCCTGCCATCTGAGATCCACTGAGCCCCACTGCAAAGGCACGGCAGGACCCATGGCAGTGGGGAGGTGGCAGTGAGAGGTCAACAGGGCAGGTTCTAGGCCTTGTCTCTATTTCAGCTTCACTTTTCTCAACTTTATTAGGATTATATCACTTTAAAAGTGAAAGTCTGAAAAACACTGGTCCACTTCATTATTTTGCTGAAAAAACCTTCACTGGCTGTATCATTGAGAGGCATGGGATACACCAACCCTTAAGACCCTTCTTGTCTTACTAGCAGATAATGTCCATCAAAGTTTTTAATCCATTTACACTTAAGCTCTCACGGAAGGACTCTCTAATTCATTCATTAAAATTAGTTCACTATGTTTTCAAGGGTATCTTAATCGCTCAGAGGGTGTCTTACTCCATATATAATTTACAAATTTAAAGCCCATTACCTTTTGGCTTTTTTTGTTCTTCAGAAATCTAGTTTATGGTCCCCTATAGCAGAGACAACCACCCCTTCCTTCTTTTCTAGAAAGGCCAAACATTCTGATAGTGATAAAATCTGCTGAGAATTCCTCCAGTAGAGATGCACTCAAATTTTACAAAAGGAAGGACTGCTTTTGCTTGCTCTCAAGAGCTTTGACCACACAAGCCCAGCTGTATCAGCTTAACTCACGCATCCTCAACAGGGGTGACACTCCTTCCAAGGGGGCGAACATTGGTTCTTGGGGGACAAAAACTCTTTACCCTTTTCATGTATAAAGCACAGATATACACATAGTACATAAACAGATACACAATATATCTGTGGTATCAAAATTTCACGGGCAAGAACAATTAGAAAAAAATGCCTTAAAATGCTGGTGGGCAGGGGGAAGGATAATGAAAAAAAATGCTTGAGAAATGCTGGTCTAACTATACCAGGCTAAGAATCTCAGAAACAATTTATAATTATTATAAGTCAACAAACTAAGTTTGAAAAGATTCATTTTATGCATATATGGGATTTTTTTTTTTAAAGATTGGAACCTGAGCTAACATCTGTTGCCAATCATCTTCTTTTCTTCTTCTTCTCCTCCTTCCCAAAAGCCCCCAGTACACAGTTGTATATTCTAGAAGAGAATTCTATAGAAGAACTATATAGTTCTTCTGGTTGTGCTTGTGGGACGCCGCCTCAGCATGGCTGGATGAGCAGTGCCACGTCCATGCCCAGGATTCAAACTGGCAAAACCCTGGGCCGCGAAAGCGGAGCGCGCGAACTTAACCACTCGGCCACGGGGCCGGCCACCATATAGTGGGATATTTAAGACAAGAAAAATGCATTGTTTTCAATCAAAACTCAGTTGTTATAGATGGGCACAGTACAATCTTCCTTTCTTTAAACTGGCTCTGTTGGAACCACGTAACTATGCTAAATATAGCTCCCCATGCTCATGCAGCATCTGGACAGTCACTGTAAACCATCAGCAATCAACTTCCATTACATACTTTCCAAAATGTTTTTGTTAATATTTCACTGCCTCTTATAATATCCCTGCTAGGTCCTATGGGACAGTGATAACAAGAAAACTCTTCCACACAATTTAGACCACAATGAAACAATTCTTAAAAGCTAACTTTCAAAGATGAAACTTCAGTTACATGAACAGTACATCTTAACTACTCTCGAGATTACTGCAAACATCCTGGAGCAATAATTTTAGGGGCGTACGTAGACATACACTTTCCAACAAGAAAAAGCAACAGGTGATGTGTGAATGGCTTAACCTTAGGCATGAAGATATTTGAATTTATTGCCTTCAATTAATATTTTAAAAAAGATTTTAGGCAGTGAGAATAAGTGTCAATCTTCAGAGTAAAAAGGAACATAAGTTTTTGTACTTTTGAATATTTTAGTATAAAGCATGTTCCTTGAAACACAAGTTCTTCAGAATTTTAGCAGTTATTAGCTCAAAGGAAGGTTCTCTGATGAATAAAGTCTGGATAACACGGAGCTACACACAGTTAAATGGTTTCTTTTCTGTAGGAATTCTCAGAACCCTCAGAAGGCTCATGTGCACTGGGAACCTTTAAGAGGACTACAGAGCATGCAGTGTGTTCCCAAGCTTGAACCCCAGTGTTCTGTCAGGGCACTTGAATTCGTTGGAAGACGTTTTGGATAACACTGTAAGATTGTTCTAATGTCAAAATAAAGATTATGCTCAGTTTTTGTTTAAAAAAAATCCAAAATGTAAGTAATAATTTGTTTACTTTACGTGCCTTTCTTGACTAAATCAGAAGACCTCCTCAAGTGCTTTGGAATGGAAACAATCCCTGCCACCACGCCCCTCCGAAAAACCTCCAAAACCTTTTGCAAACGGGCAGGGAAAGGCACAGTGCCACACTCTCCCTGCTGTGACTGTCCAGTCACACACTGCTCTGCTACATGCAGCCTGCTCGGGCTCACCCACAGCCTGGAAATCTCATCTCGCAAACCTTGCACATCAAGCCAGGCCCCAGTAAGAGGAAGAACTGAAAGAGTCCATGTGTGACACGACTATGTCCTCTCCATTAAGCCATGTTTCCTGTTTATTCTCCTGCACCTCATGCCAATCGATTACCTAAAAAATGTCAAAGCAAAAGTTGAGCTTTAGGAATTCAATTTAGGTCATTTCTTTCTCATGAAGAAAACAGACTTTTCACAGTTTCAATGTCTTTGTTAATAAACACTTACCCGTGCTGTTCTGTCATCATACTCTTCATCAGACATTAAAAAGTTACAGAGTCCCCTGGTGGGGATGCTAGTGTTTTCTGTGATCCAGGTGTGCAGGTACACTTCTCCTAAGACTCGCTTCATGTGCTCTCTGGTCAAGTGCATTTCCACGGCCTCAATTTTCCCTTGGATTTCAAGGAGTTTCTCTTCCATCGGCTCACGGCCTCCAACATCTCCGGACTGGGTGAGTGAGTCATCTGTGGGGTCCTCTGGATCACCTTCTTTGCTCCTCTCCTGAAGGCCTTGTTTATTCACCTGTTTGGAAGAAGTGCCTTCTTCTTGCTGTTCATCCTCAGTATTGCCCATCCCTGGTGAGTCAACCAGTAAGATTTTTGAGTCCTCATGGGTGGGTTTACATAGGGCTTCTGAAGGGCTTTTCTGCATTGACTGATACAAAATCCTCAGGAGGAAAAGTTTAAAACGCCAAAAATAAGTGGCCCCACTGCTTTCAATCTTTTTTTCCAAAGCTTCTTGTAAAAATTGAGGGATATGTTTATCTTTTAAAATCTTCCAGCGTATTAGGTCTATTAAATCTACCTGCTTAAAGAGATTTTGAACAGAAGATTCCAGGAGCTGAGCAGCTGCCTCTTCAAAGGTTTTGAGAGTAACAAACTGGACCTGGTAGTTTTTGTTCACGGGATGGAGGCCATTGACCATGCCCTCAGTTGTAATGACGGCCAGATATGCACCACAGGGGCTCACTGCTATCCCGTGTGTCCTCACCGAGCCAAACACATCTGACAGTTTAATCAACTGGTGTTCAAACTTTAATGCAACATCTGTGAAAATGGGAATCAGCTGCCTCACTTTCCCATCACTGGAACAAGTATATACCGTTCCGTTCTGCTTATCTGCAGTCATGGAGACGATCGGCAGGGAGTGAAGGCCTGTGACGTGGGAATTGTGAACATTCAGACCCGCTTTGGAGATCAGAAGAAGACACCAAAACACATAGGATCCTCTTGCAGCCACCACTAAGCTACAACTACACTTCTGGTAAGGGTGATAAAGAGGTACACATTTGATACTGTGCACTGGCAACTGGTCCATTTCTTTCCATAAGACAACAGGTTGCCTTAAAGTGAAATAGCCTTTAACTGCTTTGAGATTGACAGGAAGAATTTTTACAGGTCCAAAAGCACTCCCCACAATAAGGCCGCTCATTTTCCGATTATTGTGCTCATATTCCCACCAAAATAAAACACTAGGAGAGTTGATTCCTGACTCAATTGTGTTGCACGAAGAGATGGATTCCTTTCCTACAAATGGTAGTTGAAACTGCCACACAGCAATGTTACCGTTTTCAAAGAGGACTGCCAGGAGCACACTGCCCACATCACGGCACTCATTGTTATGCTTGACCTGCTGAGTAGTACAGATGCCTGACCATTCCATCCTGACTGGAGTCTGCATGCTGTGTCTCCTCTGAAACTCAGCAAAATCCCCAAGATTTCCTTCTGGGGCCTCACTTTTAGAGAGCCTGTAACTGGTCTCATAAAGACGTTCCCCATAAATCTCAGTCAGATCGACCAGCTGGACCCACTGCAGTCTGTTGAGGTTAGCCTGGACGGTGAGGCGATTGTCCATGGTCAGCGCTGCCAAAAGGCACCTGCCATTAGCATCACAACCCATGGGTGACCAGCTAGTGTATTTGAATCCTCTCAGTGGTGGCAAAGCCTTCCCCTCAGGGTTGAACACTCTATCCAACATGAAAGTCTGACTGACCGTGGGGTCTTTAGAGGTGGCAAATTTCTCCTTACACTCAGCAACTTCTGTTTTTGAGCCAACCTGAAAGTAAAAGACATAAAAACTATCAGACAAATATTTCACTGTAAGAGGAACAGACTTATATTGCTTGGGTGTATTAACTGATTCACATTAATATATATAGTAACTTTATATCAATTTTGTTAATTTTGGTATTACATGCATTTAAAAGATTAAGTACATGTCTAAAACTAAGTGAGCAGTTCCTCAGGAAATGGCGATTTTTTTTAAGGGTCAGAATAAAAGTTGTCATTATTCATAGCTTGGTTCCCACATTCTTCTTAGAATTGACATAAGCAATAGTGATAATAGAGATGCACTTGATTCTTCAGAGTCAACAGAGCATTTAGCCGAACTAGCCACAAAACAGTAAAGGTATTAAAAATTCATGAAAATATCTATCTATACACATCTTTGATACAATTAGATATTTGGATTTTTTTTTTTTTTTTAGATTTTTTTTTTTTTTTCCTTTTTCTCCCCAAAGCCCCCCGGTACATAGTTGTGTATTCTTCGTTGTGGGTTCTTCTAGTTGTGGCATGTGGGACGCTGCCTCAGCGTGGTCTGATGAGCAGTGCCATGTCCCCGCCCAGGATGCGAACTAACGAAACACTGGGCCGCCTGCAGCGGAGCGCGCGAACTTAACCACTCGGCCACGGGGCCAGCCCCTAGATATTTGGATTTTTAATAATATCTTTATGATACAAATGCCAGCTTTAAGTTTTCTATCTGAAATTTCATTTACAAATTATGCCGAGAGCCAATACAACTGCTTTGTCCACTGTTTCTATAGAATAATGTCCACTCTGATTAGACTATTTGCCATTCCCTGAACATTCCCACCTCTGCCTTCCCTGGCTCCCTTGGCAAGAATACTCTCTTTCCTCTTTTCTAAATCCCATCTATCCCACCAGGTCTAATTTTCTCTATGAGGCCTTCTGAGATCATTCTAGTTTTTATTCATCTCTCCCGCCTTCAAGTTTATAACATCCATCAGCACTGCTATTTATTTAGCATCTAGCTGTATGATGGTGAGCTCTTTAACAAGATTTTAAAGGTACATTAAAGATGGAGAAAGAGTTAAATGACCAAAAGAAAGTGGTCCAGAGTCATAAGAAAATAGCCAGGGGGCAGGCTCCATGGCCTAGCAGTTAAGTTCTGCACGCTGTGCTTCAGCAGCCCGGGTTTGGTTCCCAAGCACAGACCCACACCACTTGTTGGCGGCCATGCAGTGGCCGCGACTCACATACAAAATAGAGGAAGACTGGCACAGATGTTAGCTCAGGGCAAATCTTCCTCAGCAAAAAAAAAAAAAAAAAAAGAAAAAAGAAAATAGGAAGGCTAAAGCCCCTAATCCAGTGTCTTTAGAGAAATGGATAATACAGAAAGAAAGCAGAACCATTCAACTCCTTTTTAGTGTCAATCTCCTTTTACATAGAGGCTGATCTGCAAACCGGAAAGGGTAAAATAAACATGATTAAAAAGGAATTCAAGCCTAAGACATAAATGGATAAAATAAAAGTCACTTTAAATAATTTAAGTCCCCAAACCCAGAGGGATTACATTCGAGGACAAAGAAAGAACCTGGAAGATGCTGAACTCAGAACCACTACATTCCTCCACAAAGCTTGGACAACTGGAGATGTGTCAGAAAACCAGAGTGTAACAAATAGTTAAAAAATATCCCTCAAATGGCAAATAGATAACAAAAACTACAGCCCATTAAGCCCCAGAGGGAAGAAAATTCCTCCATGTATTAGTAGACTACAGTGATTATTAGAAACTAGGGTAACTGGAATAATCTAACCTTATTCTCTTTTTTGCTGAAACTGCTAGATGACACAATAAATAAGCATATAAAATGAAAGGGAGATAGAAAGTTGTCCAAGAAATGAGTTAGATGATTAACTTTTCCTCAAGTGTGTTATACAGAACACCACTCCCCTAAACTGTCCCTTCAACAAGAGTTCTGGGGCCAACTAAGTTTTAGCGATGCTACATATCCTACATCACTCCTTCAAGAGCCACAGGAGCACAGCGAAGGCCTTGGCTAAGGAGCTACTGAAGAGACTCATTTCACCAGACTTATCCCAACTTTTCGTTTTTAACAACAGAATCTTTTAGGGGGCTGTCATCCCTTATCATCCTAAAGAATACTCTGGAAATGGTGTCTTAGGCAAGATATCTTGATTTTAGAAAGGCATTTAAGGTAGTTTCTCAGACACACAGACATGATGGAGAAATACAGACTGAAAATTCCAATTAAATAGAGGGATAGGCGGCTAGCCTGTTAATGAAACAATGCTAGTCAAAGCCCAGAGCTTTGTACAGGCAGATAAAATTTGAAATATGACATAATAAGCAAAGCAAAATGACTGAAAATCTGTGCTATGATGCCAGACTGCCAGGGTTCTATCACATACTAGCTCTGTGATCCCATCCAAGTTGCTTAAACCTTCTGGCTGTAATTTCCTCAACTAAAAAGAGAATAATAATACATGTCTCATAGAGTTAGGAAAGCTAAGTAAGTCGATACATGCAGAGTACACATTAACAAGTGCTCAATAAATGTTAGCCATGATGATAATTATTAATACTCTCTGAGAATTAAGTAAGTGCTAATGAGACCTAATAAAAGTATGTAAAATGCAGGGGAGATATTAAGTTGTCCACCAAATGAAGGGCAGATATAAAATTGTTCATCAAATCCTATAACACCGTAATAAACTCAGCAATAATCCTTAGAATAGGTAAATTTACTACAAATAAAAAGCTACCATAGAACTAAAAGTAAACTTACAGAATTTGTAACCCAGAGCAGCAGCACAGGATGAAATAAGGAAGCTCAAGCAACCCTTGGTCCTACTCATTGTAGGAAGAATTCTCGATAGGATGGAGGGCAGCATGGATCTCAACCAGCAGGGAACATCCTTATGGTTCTGTATAGTAATTGCTAACATATTAGTTTGAATTAGCCTACTGCACCTCCCCCCAACTCTCCACATCACAAAGCAAGTTAACAAAATAAAACAAGTGCTCAGATGCCCAAGGAGCATACCACTTAAGAGTCCAGCTCCTAGAGGCCCGCCCCCAGCCAATCATTTAATTACATACTATCCCGTTTCCAGTTGGCCACTATTACTGTTAATAGCTATGGACTTTGTAAGCACCTAACAAAAACTCATTTGGAGCTATTAGACAGGAAGCTTCTTGAGGGCAGGAATATTATTTCAAAAGCAAGTTATTTAACTTAATGTGCTAGATGGAGTTGATACTTTCTAAAACTTCTAACAATTGATACACAATAAAATTAGCTACACATAATATTATTCGAATTTGGAACTGTATACAACTAGATCATTCACTAAATCAGCAGTCCAAAGAGAAGAAAAACTGCAACTTAATTCTTAAATCACTATTTTATTGCTTTTCGGCGCTCTATCATTCACCTTTATATCACATAACCTCAGTGCCCAGGACAGTAACTTGCAAACAGCAGATACCATTTGAACTAGTCTATAACTGCATATTTTCTGAAAGATATTCATAACCTAAATAACAGAATCACAGAGCAGAAGCTTCTAAGGGGGTTAGCATGTGGCCTTCGAGCAGTGCCACACCCTAATACTGTGCTCTGGGTTGCAGAATGCCCATGTTTTGTGTTAGAGCAAAGGCAAGTGGGACGGCACTGAGTAGACAACTCCCCAGGGACTGTCAATGGGTAGCGCCATCAAGGTACTGAACACAGACTTCTTTACATTCCTACCACTGCACCACAGTTTGATCCCACAGAGGCCTCTTAGAATTGCAGGGACGACTCAGCATTCATTCACCAGGCAGTCCTAGTCTAATTAAGACTGCTAACTGACGGTGCGTGTGATGTGCATTCCAAACAGTACCAAAGGGGAAGATGCCAGTAATTAATTTTAGGCACGCTATCTACCAATTATTAGAGGGATATATAAAGATTTCCTATTACTTGTTAGACAGTTGTGGAACTAATGATGGAGTCAAATTTTTATGAGAATACTAAGGACATCTTCATATCCATAGCCGCGGCATTAATTCAGACTCATTCCTTAATACCTGTATGACTGCATTTTTTTAACTTGAGCGTTTACAGTGTGCCAGGAGCTGTGCAAAGTGATTATGTGGGTGTGTGTATGTGTGTACATACATAAATGTCCATATATATACACACATATTTAACTTAATCTTTCAAAAAGTCTAAACAAGGTGGGTTTTATTATTCTTCTTTTATAGATAGGCCTAATTTATGCCAAAATCCAATTTCTTAACCCCTATTTTGTAGTGACCCCAACAAACATCTTATTGCTTCGAATCCAGCCAAACTCATATTCCTGAACCATACCAGGTCTGTACATGATACCGTAACAGCAACTTACGGTTTCCTAGATTGAAGCCAACTCCCTCAGCCTGATCTCCAAAGTTCCTGAATTGGCCTCACTTCACTTCCTCTGACCCTAGAAAAGCAACTTGAGCTCATCTGTTGATCCATCATTACCTAGACAAACAACAGTAAATCATGTTCATGACTTACATATGTATGTACATGAGAGGGACATCTCATTCCTGCCACCTGGATGACCCTTTCCTCCCTTCCTCTTACAATCCCAAACCTGCCTTCTTTTAGGACTGCTGCAGAGTCACCACCAGATAACCTTCTTTGATAAGCACCTCCCCTCACTATACTCTTCCTTTCTTTAAATTCTCTCTGCTAAAACATTAAATCTCTACCATACTGGCACACACTTAAAATTTTCTCTGATGTGTATATGAACACCCTTGGAAACCGTTAAGTTCCTTTTCAGCAGAGGATACACCTTTTAAAATCCCCTTCTTCTGCCTCCCTTGAGTGTTTCTGAATTTCATAGCATTATCACCTTCTGTCCGCCTAATTTGTTTATACTTTAACCAATTTGTTCATATCTTCCCCAAAAATACCTCAGAAGGCTTAGTCATACAAGTTTACCAATTATCTAACACAACACCAAGGTGTCTGTTTAAAACTTGAATCAACTATGTAAACACTGGTCTGGGCTCCCTGCACCCTACCCACAGTTAATGATTCATATTTAAAATGGCTGTGCAGAGGGGGCTGGCCTGGTGGTGCAGCGGTTAAGTGCTCACATTCTGCTTTGGCAGCCCAGGGTTTGCTGGTTGGGATCCCGGGTGCGGACATGGCAGCGCTTGTCAAGCCATGCTGTGGGAGGTGTCCCACATATAAAGTAGAGGAAGATGGGCATGGATGTTAGCTCAGGGCCAGTCTTCCTCAGCAAAAAGAGGAGGATTGGCAGCAGATGTTAGCTCAGGGCTAATCTTCCTCAAAAAATAAATAAAATGGCTGTGCAGAGTAAGAGTTTTCATAAAAGCACCTCGCCACCACATAAATAGTTCTCTGTATGTAGATACATATCTTTACAGCATTTTTCACTACTGTCATTTGTTCATGACTTGCCAAAGAATGTAAGCTCCACAAGGACAGGGACTTTGTTTTGTACACTGCTTTACTTTCAGAACCTAGATCAGTGCCTAGCTGATACATAGTGGTATTCAAACATCTGTTGAATGAGTGAATGCACACTTTGATAGATCACAAATACGCATACAGATCTATAAAGGAAATAGGGAAAGTTTTAAACCACTAAAGTGAACCATATGACTTAGTACTTAAAAAAAAAAACTTGAAAATGATATTAAAACAGTAAAACTTTAGGAACCCTAAAGTTCTGAAGGCAAATTTAGTTTGCATGAAGCTGAAAGCACTAAATCTAGACAGAGACCTTGGACTTGAAGCTAAAAACTGCATTTATTTCCAGAGGCTTTTTCATTCTACATCCTAAAAGTGTTTAGTTATTAAAGAAAAACTGGAGTACAAACCCAGAGATCCAGTATTTACCCATCTACTCAAGCTGAGAAGCAAAGAGTATTCACAAGAAAGTCGCTGAAATAGTTAAGACAATGGAAAGGACCAATTTTTCTTCTTCAAAGCAAACAGGGCGCAAGAGGAGGGCACGTCATAGTAAACAAAGCCAGCCGAGGGCCTCTGGGAGTCGCTCCCAGACAAAAGGAGCAACAACAGAGGCAGGTCTGGGGTTGGGTCAACAGGGGGTGGAGTCTCAGAAAGCACGACCAAGAGTGATCTGCGCCAGAAGCCAGCCAGACGCGGGGGCGAAGGGAGGACCCGGCTCCGAGGGGACATCCCAGGATATATGTGTGTGTCGGAAGGGGGCGGGTGATTCCGGAACGTGGCCACAAACGGCTGCAAGATGTTTTTGTCTGTTTGATTCTTAAGCTACGGCGACTCTAGCCGCTTAGCCCTAAGTGCTGGGTGCGAGGAGGAGAATCCCCGGACTAGGGTGGGCCAGGACTCCCCAGGGACCGTGACGCGGCCGCGCGAGGGGGACAGGAGAGTCCAGGGCCGGGGCCCGCGGATGACTTACTTTGAGGAGGCAGCTGTTGAGAGGGGCGGGCACCGACGTGCGGTGGATGACCAGGTCCTGGCCCGGGTTGTGCACGTCGCAGATGAGCTCCAGCACAGCGATGCTGCGGGCCGTGGACACGGACACGCGGTGGTCCTCAGACCAGGCCAACGGCTCCAGGCCGCTCACTGCATACTGCAGCTTCACGGCCGGCTCCCGCCGGGTCACCAGGAGGCGGAACGCGGCGCTGGGCCCGGGGGCCGCGTCCGCCGCCGGCTCCTTCCCGCCCGCCTCGCCCTCCTCCTCCTCGGGCGGCGCAGGCCCGTCGGCCGCCCGCCCCACCCGGGCCTTCTCGGCCGCGTTCATTTCCCCTCAGGTGCAGAGGCCGGCCCCCCGGGCGCGCCAACCCCGCGTCGCCGTCCCGTTGCCGCCTCCCGCAACGCCGCCGCCGGCCCCCAGCGCCCTCCGCGGCGGTTTCCTCCCCTCAGGCCCGCAGCGCCGCCGAGCCAAGAAGGACCCCGCCGTTGCTAGGCGACCCAGCCTTGCCAGGTGGCCAAGGCGCTGCCTGTCTAGAAAACACGCCTCCTCTGCGAGCTGGACCGAAGCGCCCGGGCTCGGCTGCGGGTGGGCGAGGGGCAGGGAGCCTCGAAGACCTCCCTCTCCGGGTGACCAATGCCCAGACCCTTCTAGGGACCTCCTGGGGCAGCGAGCTATGCCTTAGCTACTCAAGTGCGGAGGGAAACGTTGGTTACATGGCGCACGGCCTCTTCTCGTTTCTCAGGAATTCAGAGAACTTCACAAGCATGAACACTGGGCTTGAGTGTGACCTGTCAACCCCTGCCGTAGGCCAAGCCACGGAGGACGCCAAGAAGGCGGCCACACTCGCCAGCCTGTGTCCGCTGCCCACCCTGCGGCCGCAGCCCTCGGCTCTGCTCACTGGTGCGGACCGTGCGTCCGGGACCCGGAAGGGGCGCGGCTACAGGACCCGGTGGGGCAGCTACGCGGGGTCCTCGTGCGCGTCCCACGTGGGCCCGAGCGGAGCGGCGGGCCCGGTTCGCCAGGTCCGGACGAGCCTCCCCGCCGGCCATGGCAGCCGCCGACGGAACGCTTCTCCACTTTTCTGAGCCCCAGGCCGCCGCCCCCAGGACGCTCTCCAAACCCCGCCGGGCCCGGGAGAGGCGGGTGAGTTCTGACCCGGGTTCAGACCCATCCGTACCGGGGGCCCGGCCCGGGGCGCGCCGCGAGCTGCCGCCTTGCCTCTGGGTTGGGTTCTGAATTGTTTATGGAGTTAAGGGGGAAAATCAGACCTCAGGCAGCTTCTGGAGGAGTCGCTGAGCAACACGTGTCTCAGCCCGGAACTCCCCCTCCACCCCCCAGCCCCCGCGGGAATGTTCTTGGAGGGAGCGAGTGTGGACGGGAGCTGGCTCGGGCTGCTAGTTGGAGGACTCTAAAGGTAGGTAGTGCAAGGGTTTGCAGGCTGTTTCCCGTAGAAGTTAGGAACTGGTGCGCGGGCGTGAGTCCCAGCCCTGTCACTTACCAGCCACGTCTCTTCTTTCAGCCACGGCTTCCTCGACTCTAAGGGTCGTTTGTTTCAGGAATGAGGACTGGAAATTAGAATTTTCTTTCAAGAGTTTTCAAACATGGGATGGATTTTCATCCACGTCCAATGGCGGGTGGGGGTGGGTGGGAGGGGAGGTGAAGAAGATACAACTCATCAGTGTAATCCTCTCACTAGAGAAGAGAAAGATGCCTTAAACTTAACCCAAGCCAGAGTTGAAAACTGGTCTCTAGGATGGTTGACTTATCTCCTAGAAAAGAAGAGGGTTACAGGGCAGAAAATCTGTTGTACAATCACCTTACCTCAAAGATCAGGAAGGATACATTCTCGTCCCAACGAAGGTGTGTGTGTGTTTTCTCGAACAAGTAGCAGATAATTCCATTGACAAGTCACTTGCCGAAGTTCAGTCCTGTTCAACCATTGTGTTGAAGCTGAAATTCCTTGGGTTCATGTCACCTCACACCAGCCAACGCCCACTGTCTGGATTCAGGGTTTAGAGGTTTGGGAGTAAGGAGCTGTCCGCTAGCCAGTGATGGAGCAGCATCTGCACCGGAGGGGGAAGGGGAAGCACAGAGGAGCCATCGGGAGCATGGGATTTGGAGTTGGACAGACCTGGGATTAGACGCCAGCCAGCCTTGCAACACTCCAGCTCTGTGACCTTGGGGAAATTACTTTACCTCTCTAGTCCTCAGTTTTCCTATCAATAAAATGAGAACAATAATTTTTACTTTATATAAGGTTATTATGAGGATTAAATGAGATAATGTACATAAAGACTATACACTTTCTGGTCCATAGAGGCACTTAATAAATGCCAATAATAAAAAATAAATAAAGTCATACTGGTTCCATTTTGGGAAATAGAATTGCTACATCAGGAGATAGTGTGGGTGCTTGTGCCATGTACATGCATAGTAACTAACACATGGGAAGTACTTACTAAAACTTTGTTGAATGAATTGAGTAAATAAACATATGGTATCTGGTTTTATAATTGCTTGAACTGCTGTGTCAAAAGGGTATTAA
The DNA here is from genome assembly GCF_041296235.1 of Equus asinus. Lineage (NCBI taxonomy): Eukaryota > Metazoa > Chordata > Mammalia > Perissodactyla > Equidae > Equus > Equus asinus. Next base: position 14,088,227 of record NC_091799.1, read on the forward strand.
TTAATGAAGTGATGACAGTGTCCACAGTGGCTTTGTCTGCATCTACATTTTTGTTTATGTCTTGGATGAGAATTAAGGATATGCTGATCAAATTTGCCAGTAGCCTGCACTTGGGATAGGTAGCTAATATATGGGATTTGGAAAGACTTTGACAGCTTAAGTTATGCTATATCTAACACTATGGAAAATATTTTCTTTCTAAAAATGTTTTCTGGTTGTTAAAGTAATACATATATATTGTAGGAAATTTGGAAAGTAGGCTAAAAGCCTCTACCCGTGATTGCCATACTCAAGATAATTCAGGTTAACGTTTTGGTGTATACCCTTCTAGAAAACAAGAACTCGAAACAAAACAGGGATCAAACCATGTGTGATGTTTTCTAACCAAACAGGACACAGTTGATAAATGATATTATAGCATCATTGTCAGGAACCCAGGCTGTGGAATAAATGCGTGGACAAAGCTTAGATCCCTGAGTGATCCTGGGACAGACACCTCACATCTCTGCCACAGTGTTCTCATCTTAAAATGGGGTAATACAGTACCGTATTGATAGATGAGATACTTCGTGTAAGTACTTAGCGTACTGCCTGGCATATAGTAACTGGGTTTATCAATGTGTTTATTAATATCCAAGACATAGGATTTAGACTCTTAGGGCTAGATGGGCCCTTGAGGTCGTCTGCCATAATCTCATTTTACAGGAACAAGAACAGAGACTTAGAGAGAAGTGAGTTGCTTAATGTTGTGCAGCTAGATTATAGTAGATCCAGAAGTGTCCCTGCTCGTCTCTGCCCAAATGCCCCTCGTGAAGCATCCCTGTTTCCTTTCCTCCCTCCCCTCGCTGCGGGCCATGATAGTCTTCTTATTTTGTGCTCCCGTAACCCTTTGTACATGTCTCTTTTATTGTACAAGGAGACCTTTGGATTTGTGATTTTATACTTTGCCTCTTCTACTGTCTGTCACTACCTCAAGGGCTAATCTTCCAGCTTTGTATCTTCAGAATCAAGCTCCTTGACAGCTGCTAAGTCGTCACCTTTTTAAATGAATATGTTGTGGATGCTTGGGGAAAAAAGCTAACAAATAGAGGAGTGTCCAGATTACAGAGAGGGATATTTCCATTATGTGTCGTTCGTTCATTTTACAAGTATTTATTGAGCACTTACTTTGTGCCCAACCCAGGCCCATGCAGAGGATTCAATGCTCTGTAGGACAGACTTATCCATTTGTTTATGGAGCTAACAGTCTAATGGGGAAGACAGGCACCACACAATGAATTACATTCTATGCTTGTTGTTGTAGTGAGTGCTACAGAGGAGAATAAGTCCAGGAGAGCCAAAAATGGGAATTCTGTCTTGACTGGGTAGAGAGAGGATGTCAGGAAAGGCTCTTATGAGGACCCAGTTAGCCTGGGTCTGGAGGATGAGTATGTGTTAGCCAGCCAACAGAAAGGGTTGGAGATATATTTGTGAGAATAGCATGTGCAAAGGCCCTGAGGAGGAAAGGAGCATGGTACATTCTAGGAACTAAGGAAGACCAGAGTGGCAGAGGGTACAGGTAAGACTGGTGAGGCGGGGAGAGACCAGATTCTAGAGGGCTTTGTAGGTCATATTACACATTGTTGGTTTTAGCCTAAGAGCAATGGAAAGCCTGTCTAATACTGTGCTTAATCTGAATGCTTGCTTTCGGAGAAGTTGACATGGGAATAAAGGATGATTAGGATGAGAAGGGATCTAAAGTTTGTGTCCTATTTGGAATATTTAGTCCAAAAAAGAAGGAAAAAAGGAGTTATATGACATATGAAGGAGTATTATGTACAAGAGGAAGTAAGCTTGTTCTGTGTTCTTGCAGAAAGCCATACTGCAGACTGATAGGTAGATGTTCAAGGTGGCAGATCTCGCCTGAATGTCAGAATCAGCTTCCTAACCCCTAGACTTTGCTCTGCGTCAAGGGATGGAGAACAGTAAGAGGAGGTGTGTAGGCAGAAACTGCAAGGCCACCTGTCCGGGAGCCAGTAACAGGGGGTCTGTGCATGGGAGTGGCCTTTAGCCCTTTTTATACTCTGAGAGTCTGTGATTCTATAAATCAGGAAAAATCTGCACATTTCACTCCACCTTGCAGATGATTCAACAGACCTGAAACTTGACTTCATCTCTTTCTTTAATCTGAAAATTCATAAACTTGGGGTTTTGTAAAAATAAACTTACAAAATGAAGTAGGTCAGTATTGACCTTATTAATATTAAATATTTGGAATTGCATTTGTTGAATTGCTTAGTTATAGGAGTCCTTATGGTTGCCAGGAACAAAGAACTGTTGTTAGGTTAGTCCGGAGCCGACAGTCATGGCTAAAGCAAGCTGATGTGTAAAGTGGGAGTCATCATTTCAAGCAAAGAGGAAAATAGCATATTCCAAGGGGAACCAAGACTGCAGAATAGCAAGCACTGGCTACTCACGGGATGTTTATATTCACGTGTAAATTGGAAGAGAAGGCCAAAGAAAACGGAGGAATCGGGTATTTCTTCTCCTATGGAAGTTTGGACATCATGCGTTTAACCGCATTCATGTTCTGGAAATAAAAAGCAACAGGCAAGAAAATATCTAATGTAACCTGTAATCGGTGATCAGATGGGGAAATGAAAGGCAGGGAGAGTTGGATATAATTGTGATAGAAGTGATGGATGGAGCAGAATTCTCATTTGGATTGGAAATGACGAGTAGCAATTGTCTCCAAGCCACTGAATCTGGGGGAGCAGCTTGAGGGGAGAGAATGCCAGCCATCCAAGCACTCGGGGTAGAGCAGTAATCAAGGTTTCCGCTTCCTGGGCATGAGCTGGGACGCAGCAGCCCGCAGGTAGACACCGACTGGCTTTGTTGATAGATAGAAAAGATTCGCCCCCCACCCCATTCTTCTCGTGTAAATGGATTCCTAGGGATGTGGATTGACTTAGCGTGTACACTTCACAAGGTAGCTAGGTTCTCTCTTTCCTTAAGACGGACTGCATTTGTTAACATTCAGCCTGAAAAATGTTTCTCCCTTCTTGATCCTCCCCTGCATCTCGGTTGAGTTGACTCTTAGGATGGATGGTGAGGTCTAGTGGATGAATGGGCTGAGATTTTGTGGGGTTTTTTCCCTTTTTGAAAAAAAAAGCTGAGTCAGTGAATCTGATTGCAGACCCTAAACTGTTGCTTGACATATGGGGCATAATGATCTCTGCAGGGAGAGAGGCAATTCTGTGGGCAGTCAGGCTTCACTTCGAGGGCTGTCTTCATGGACTAATGCATCTCTTGTTGCTCTTTCCTTTTGGGAACAACGCAGCAAGCAGAGGCCACCAAAAGAAAGTACCAAGCGTCCAGTGAGGCTCCTCCAGCGAAACGGAGGAGCAAGACATCATTTCTCCCAGCCAAGAAAACTGCTAAAGAAGCTCAAAGGACTTTTAAGGGGAAGCCTCAGAAAACGTTTTCTCCAAAGAAGTCTTCGGCCAGTACAAGTGACAGAAACCAAGAGCAGAAACCGTGCGTTAAGACTTCGTCATTGTTTAAAAACAACCCTGAAATTCCAGAGCTCCACAGGTATGTCTAGGTGCAGATGCATCTCAGGAATAAAAGGAATTATGTGTATTCTGCCTTTTTTTCGTTTACTGGAACTGATGCCTGGGTTTATGTTCATCGTTTGCAGACCTGTAGTAAAGCAGGTGCAAGAAAAAGTGTTTACTTCAGATGCTTTTCATGAACTGGACCTCCACCCACATTTAGTAAGTATCTCTCAGTTTTATGCAGTTAGTTTTTTGGTGTCTCAATTCATTCAGAATGTCGATGAAAGGACAGTTGTAGGAAGAAAAGTCAAAGCATGGTTATTTCTGCTCCAGGTTACCTGAATGAGCTCAGATTGATGAGGTATTCTAGGACAATTCAAGTGAGCTTAGGTTATATTCACTGCCCTTACCCTCAACCCCAACCCCCTTTTTTTTTTTTATAAAGAATGAAAGACTGTTCTCACCTGATTGAATTTAGGACTGGGACTCCATTTATTGGACTTAAGACACCTTGAATTACTGGATAGATAGGATGTCAAGGCTGGCTGACGTGACAGTGACCATAGGAGAGGGAACTGAGCTGGCATCTTGCAGTTAAGAGAAGTCTCTTGTTACAAAGAATTGAAGGAAGAAGGAGCTATTTTAACATGGATTTTCCGCAAACAAATGGATGCTTTTTTAAAAAAAACTGTGAATGAGTTTTCTAGACTTATTTATGAGAAAGGAGAAAAAAATACATTAGCTTTTAGGGAGTCTGGATTTCCTTTGCTCACATGGTCACAGCTCACCTCCTCCTTGGGGTGGATTAGTAAACTTGTTTTCTCACCTACCCGTTGAGCAGGGTTTTCAGTCTTGGTATTGTCAACGTTTTGGGATGGATAACTCTTTGTCATGGGGCCTGTCCTGTGCGTTATAGAATGTTTAGCAGCATCTTGTACCTCTACTCACTTGGTGCCAATAGCATCCCCTCCCCTCGTAACAACTAAAAATATCTCCAGACGTTGCCCCATGTCCAGGCAGGGGGGATGCAGAACTGCCCTCAGCTGAGAACCATCGGGTTAGGGGCACTTGATTTGGTCATGGTCACCAGTTTTATCCTAGTGTTTTCTCCTTTTTGCATCCTTATTTGCATTAAATATATTTGTCCCAAATAGTTGATAATTAAAGAAAAATATTTATTCTTTTGTCTTCTCTTTTAGATTTCCACAATAAATACGGTCTTAAAAATGTCTAGTATGACCAGGTAAGAGTTCCAGGCCAGTCTTGATTTTCTTAGGACTTAAGTGGGTATAACCAGATGAGGTCTGGATTGTCTGTGGAGGACAGAGCAAATTTGTGTCTTGGCGTTAGAGAAGGCGGCCAGGTTATCGACCATCGAGGGCTTTTGTTTATTGCTTAGCCACGTGATTTCCCCACCTGTTAAATGGAGAGAGCACGTGTCTGTCCAGTTCTCCCTTCAGCTCCAAATTATAAAAGATCTCTGTTCCTGAAGATGGTCAGTGCAAGATTCCACTGTTGTCCATGCTTCCCTGAAAACAGTTTGTCCAAGACATAGAATTTATCATCTCACTTCTTAGTAGTTAAGAATTAGAGTCAACCAAAAAGACAGGAATAAATATTTAATTGGATATCATGGGATACTGAACATTTTTTTAAATGTTTGTGATTGGCGATGACTCCTGGAAGACAGAACTAGAGTAGTACGAGCTGTGGAGCAGAGACGAGCTTCCTCTTTGAGTGTGCGTGCTTCTGTACCTTAATAATAACCAGGTTGGACTTATAAGTGAAAATTAGCAAGAATATTGAAGAGTAAAATAAGCAGACCCCTTACCAATTTTTTTTGGTTCCGTTTTATCAACCAAATTTAAAGGATTTCTGTATGGTTTTTGTTGTTTGTTTTTAAATACACACATAGACACACAGCTTAGTGTGTGTGAAACAGTTAGTGCTTGGTTTCCTGGAGAGCGGACAGCAGTTCCTGGCTCTCTGGATGGCTCGCAAGCTTCCTTTTACTCTTCTGCGTGGGAATCTTCCCAGAATGTTGTGTCGCATTTCATGTTCCCTGTTACAGAAGGCAAGAATGTGCGATACGCTTTCATGGTAGCTCCAGGTGGTCAACATGCTGTCCCATTTTGCGTTTTAATTAGTCTAATAGAATGGCCAGATCTGTGGCTTGCCTCAACATTTTCAGCTAAGTTCCAGAAATTTAACTGAGGTTTTTATTCTTCTGATCATCAAAAGTTTCTCAGCACCTTTGCTTGAATGTTTAGGTAACTTCTAAGGTGGCACTTGATAGACAAAGCATGGGGCAGTTGCATTTTGTGTATTCTGTGTCTCTGCCTGTAAACGTGAGTGGGTAGTATGTTACATAGAAGCATGTCTTCTTTCTTTTGGGTGGCCCCAGCGTTCAGAAGCAAAGCATTCCTGTGTTGCTGGAAGGCAGAGACGCCCTTGTGAGATCCCAGACAGGCTCAGGTCAGTCGTCATTTAATGTCTGCCCTTCTCCACATGGTACCCAGGCCGTGGTCACATAGTAGGTTATGTAGTGAGATATCTGTGGTGGTGGCTGCTTTGCTTTGTTTGGGGGAGGGGAGGCCATGCTGCGATTTGATTAGAGCCCGGAATTTGTTCACAGAGTGAAAGGAAGGGGAAGTTTGATGGAACCGTGATCAGGAATGATCAGGAAGGAGTCAAGTTCTGCTGTCATTCCTCTGAGCCTGTCTTAGGGTTCTGTCGGGTCCCACCATCTGTGGCCGGAGCTGCCCATCCTCACTCCAGGAGGGGTGCCTGTGTTCTTCTGGTATTAAAACACACTTCTGACATGAGTACACATTGATCGGATGCCACTCGTTTTGCTTGAATGTGGAACACAGTTTTTTTGGTTTTTGGTTTTGGTGAGGAAGATTGGCCCAGAGCTGACATCTGTTGCCAGTCTTCCTCTATTTTGTATTGTATGTGGGTTGCCGCCACAACATGGCTTGATGAATGGTGTGTAAGTCCATGCCTGGATCAGAACCCATGAGCCCTGGGATGCTGATTTGGAGTGCATGAACCTCACCACTACGCCGCCAGGCCGGTCCCCAGTGGAACACAGTTTTTGCGTGTTCCAGACCTGTCTAGACTTGTTCTTCTGGCTCTCTTGTGCCCTTGATGACAGATCAGCTATTCGCTCCCCCCAGCCCAGCCACCATGCAGGTGGGCGGGAACCCAAAGCTTTTGCCATCCCTTGGTTTCCTCTTGGTGTTTAGAGGCTAGCTTTGAGGTTCAGACTGGCTCCTAATCACATCAGCACCGCAGAGGACATTTACCTGACCACTGATGGTTGTTTGAGGGGTTAAGGACTGCTGCAAAGGAGGCGTTTTCTAGCTTCGAGGAACAATCATCAGGTTGAGCTTTTGTGTAACTTGGGAAATGCGTCGTTGTCTCCTTTGTTACAAATGGCTAAAGAAGCTGAAGCTGCGGGGTTTTTAGAGGTCCTGAATTTACGAAGCAGAGTTAGGTGCTGTGGCAGACAGGTGAATTCAGTTTTCACCTCTCTTGGATGTGTGACATGCCCTTTTCTTTCCCGTGAATTTAGTTCCACCGAGGAGAGCAGAGCCTGTTTCTTTCACTGTCTTGGCTTTTCTTACATGTGTGGGGTCTGTGATTGTAACTTCTTTTCGACTTTCTTAAAAGGTAAAACTCTTGCCTATTGTATCCCTGTGGTCCAGTCCCTTCAAGCAGTGAAAGCAAAAATACAGGTGAGTGTACACTGTCTTTTCTGTGACTGTTCGCTGTGCGTCAGAAACCGTCAAACTGAACCAAAGCAGTCATGTCGGCGCCGAAGAATCTGTTTTCACTTAGCATTGTTTTCTTCCCTCTTTTTAATTCGTGTTTTACATAAACATGTTGCATCTAAAGACTGTGCCTGGAGGAGAATAGAATAAATGTATTTCACGGTCGTCACAGGGGGTCTGATAGGGAACGTTTGTGAAATGCTCCCCTGTGTCAGACATCGTGCCGAATGCTTTGCTGTGTGATCTTCGAATCTTTAACCGCCCCCTGCTGCATGGAGTTCTGGGTATTACTGTTACCCCAATGTTGCAAAAAGAAGCGGAGGCTTGGGGGAGTTAAAGAACTCGCTGGATAATTTCCTCGTCACACGATGAGTGATGGTGGAACTGGATTCCCACCTCAGTTCTGCTCGGCTCCAGAGACCAAGCTTTTCTGACAGCAAAGGCTGAACGTCATATTCAAAACAGGGGTTTATCATGAATAGTAGATGTGAAAATAAGCACTCAATTAGTGTGTTTGAGAATTGGGCTGCCTCGTATTTAACATTGTCTAGAACTTATCTTTAGATGTGAAACACATTTAGTTAGTGCCTGGACCAAAGGGGCCAAAATTGGTTTCCTTGGGTCCCCTAGGAGGCCAGTTAACTGCCATGATATGTCGGCATAGACGTCATCTCAAAACCCAGCCCAGAATCCGACAAATACAGCCCTGGTTAGTCTCAGTTGAGACGGCGTGGTGAGAGGAAAACTGGGGAGTGAGGCGGGTTCACAAACAGATGAGAAGCTAATTGGTTACTTTTTTTCCTCGGTTTGGACATACAGAATTAGACCTGTATCAAGCCTACCTGATATTTCAGTGACAAAATAAGTAATGATAGTCTTGGATATTTAGTCCATAGACTAAAATATCCATGAATCCAAACTGATATTAATAAATTACTTAATAAAGAAATGGGGATAAGGAAAGCCCTTCCTTAGAGTAGGTTCCAATGAGTCAATGTAGGAGAAGTGATGGAGATAGAACGCCACCATTTGGCCGACGCCACAACAATATTGTTTCAGGCAAGAAGCGTCCTAGATGTTAAAATGGTGGAGGCTGGCCCGGTGGCATAGCAGTTAAGTTCATGCACTCTGCTTTGGCAGTAAGGCGTTCGCTGGTTCGGATCCCAGGTGTGGACCTACACACTGCTTATCAAGCCACTCTGTGGCAGGTGTCCCACATATAAAGTGGAGGAAGATGAGTGCAGCTCCGGGCCAGTCTTCCTCAGCAAAAAGAGGATTGGCGGCAGATGTTAGCTTGAGGCTAATCTTCCTCAAAAAAAAAAAAACAGTGAGTGGATTGAAAGTGTGATGAAAAATGGGATATTTACATAGTCTCAAAGGATCTCCCCACAGATACTTCTTAATCACAAAGGGGAAAAGCATTAACTTGCCATTGGGAAAATGTAGCTATGCCCACCTTAATCAGGTGATCAGAGTTGGTGTCACCAGCGCTGAGGTGTTGGCCGCCTGTGCCTTCTGCCAGGTGCACACGGGATGCAGCGTCACTGCTGTGGTTTTCTTGCCCAAAATGCCTAACCCAAATTTAATCATAAGCAAACATCAGACAAACCCAAATTGAGGGACGTTCTATAAAGCAGCTGGCCAGTACTCTTCAAAAGTATAAGGGTCCTAAAAGACAAAGAAATACTAAAGATCTGCCCCAGATTAGAAGAGACAAAGGAGACGTGACAGCTGAATGCAGTCTGCGGTCCTGAGTCGGTTCCTTGTCTGGAAGAAGGACGTTGCTCGCTCAGTCAGTGAATCCTGAGCAAGAGCTGCAAGGGAATAGCAGTGCATAGTGCATCCATGTTTGTTTCCTGGTGTTGATCTTTGTACTGTGATTTTGAAAATTGATAACATGTAGGGAAGCTGGGAGAAGGGTGTAAGGGAGTTCCTTGTACTATTTGTGCAGTTTTTTTGTAAATCTAAAATTATTTCAAAATGAAAAGGTTACAAAAATTTTTAAATCATTAAAAAAGAAACCCTGCACTGTCATCCAAATGATGGAACCCTATATAGCCAGTAAAAGTGATACTGTTTTCAATTACTATTTGTGAACTTAACAAGTTCATGTTAGTTGAAAAAAAGCAGGTTACAAAACAATATATATAGTATGACTCCGATTTCATAAATATTAATAATCTACATATGGGACTGGCCCCATGCCCTAGTGGTTAAGTTTGGTACACCCCACTTTGGTGGCCCAGAATCAGTTCCCAGGTGTAGGACCTACACCACTTATTGTCAGCCATGCTGTGGCAGTGATGCACGTACAAAATAGAGGAAGATTTACACAGGTGTTAGCTCAGGGTGAATCTTCCTCAGCAAAAAAAAAAAAAAAAGGAAGAAGTTTAAAAAAATTACGTATATGTGTATGCATAAAAAGACGACGATACTTAAACTGTTAGCCCTGGTTTTCTCTGAGGTAGAAAGAGGATTTTATTTCCTAAAGGTGACTGATTTTTTTCTTCCCATTAGGCAGTTTACAGTGAGATAATTTATGTAAAGGGCTTCGCATTGCACCTGGTACAGAGAAGAATAGATGTAAAAAGTCTCGTCCATTGATAAGCTCCAGGAGAACTTCTTGCTAGTAGAGAGTTTTTTCTTCATACAAAGTTGGAAAGTTTGGGAATATCTGAGCTGGAATGGGTTCTACGGTTCTAGCCCAGCTGTCTCATTTCGTAGGTCCGTGAACCAAGGACAAGAGAGAGATTAGGTTACATAACTAAGGTAGACCATGTGGTGGGCGGCTCCGCTTAAATCCTGGGTGTGAGAGTGACCTAGGCAAATCATTTCATCCCTCTGTGCCTTCGTCTGTGGCGTGGGGATAAAGCAGTGCCTAGCTCCCAGAGTTACGCTGAGGATTAAGTGACTTAGTGCCCATGGAGGGTTGAGAACTGGTGTCTCAACCAGTTCAGTAAGTGTTAGCCGTCATCATTGGTCCTGTGGCGAATTTGAAGGGCACTGAGTTGATGTGCGTATATTCAGAACCATTAGCAAGCCATGTGGTTGTTTTTATTTGTTCAAATTTTTTTAATATCAGTAACAGCTCATTCTATTAGAGACTGAAATATTCTGTAGAAAGAGTTTTCCAAGCCCAGATTTAATTCACTTATTTCAAGTAGTCTTCAGTATAGACCCTTGGAGTTCATTGTAAAATGATTTGACCTGTAAAAAACATATCTGGAGGGAGCAGCAGATTCAAGGCACCCAGCAGAGTCTTAAATTACTCTGGTGATGGAATGAGCATGGATTGCTTTTCTGTGTTTTCACTCTTTCCGTTATTTTGGCTCTGATTTTTTTTAACATCACATCCATCCTTCTTCTCTCACTTCTGCCCTGTGAGGAATTGATTTCTCTTTCTTCTTCTCTGTGTAGTAACACCTTTTGAAATGTCAGAATCTCCTACCGTCACGCTGCGGCACGTTGATCCTGTTGTACTAACGTGTTTACCGTTCCTCGCCTGGGCCGCAGTGCAGTCTTGCCAAGTTGATGTTGAGTACAGACAGCTCTAGTTTGAATTCCAAATCCTTTTCTCCTTGTGGGTAAATGTTTCCTATGCAAAACATGAAAACCACGCTTGTAATTGAATTTGCTGCTAAATCTGCACTTAGCTTCCGCACTGACGTTGCTTTGAGTCACTCACTAAATGTCTGTGAGCACTTTCGATGTGCCAGGCACCTTTGACTTGGGGGCCTTTACTAGATTACTTGTTTTCTTCTATTATTATTATTACTGTTATTTTTAGATATAACATGCAAATTTCAAAAATTCAAAGAGTACCTAAAATGTATAGTGAAAAGTAAGTCGTTCTACTCCCCCTTCCACTGGGGGGCCCAGTTCTCCTCTCAGGATGCAGTGGTCCTGACCCTGGTCCCTTGTGTGCCCCACGGGGATAGTCTTTGCACATAAAGCGGGTATGAGTGTGTTTAGTTCCCCTTCCCCCTTTGATTGGAGGTTCTGTTTGTTGTGCTGGACACCCGGATAGTTGCTTGTCATGCGTGATGTTCTCTGCTTCACTCTCGTTCACTTATTCTGTTTTGAGGATGGTTTCTTACCAGGACCCTGTTGCTCTGCCTTGTTTCTTTACTGGCTGCCTAGTATTCCACTGTATGTGTGTACCGTAAATTATTGAATCGTTCCCTCTTTGGTGGAATTTACGGTATGTTCAATATTTTGCTGCAAACAAGGCTGTTACAAATATCCTACATTCTGTAAAATATTTTCCGACTTCTTTATGCACATGTATGAGTGTATCTTTTAGAGACATTCCTAAAAGTGGAAATTCCTGAAAGTGGAATTTACATTTTTATTTGGTAGCTGATACCTTTATGATGGTATGATGATGACCTTTAAAGAAATTACAACAGTTCATGCTCCCACCAGCAGTGTGCAAGAGTCTCTATGTGCTCGTGCCCTTACCAACACTGTCAGCTGTTTTATTTTTGCTCATTTGACAGGGGAAAAATACTGTAATACAGTTTCAATTTGAATTTCTGTTAAGGGTAAAGTTGAGCTTCTTTTCATATGTGTAAAAGCCATATTTTGAGTTATTTCCATAAATTAACTGTTTCCATCAGCTCCTTCTCCATTTTTCTATTTGAGTTTTTGATCTTTTTTATTTTTATTTTTAATTGAATTATAGGCCTTCTTTATAAGCTAAGGAAATTGGCCTTCTTTTATGTGTGGCATATTTTTTTCCCCACATTGTCATTTGACTCTTGATTTTGTTTAGGTTGTTTTTCCATTCTGAAATTTTAAATTTTTATGTAGCAAAATTTATCAGTGTTTCATAGTTTGAGTTTTATGTCACCTGTAAAAAGGCCAACTTAATTCCAATCTTATTTTTCTAACTTAATTTTTTCCTAGAAGGACTTCTGAATAATTCATCTTGTGGTTACTGATGAAAAATGTCCCTTTTTTCCTAAATTTCTGTATGTATTTGATTCTATTCCAGACTCTGTTTGCTATTATAATCTCTATGTATGTGCCAGTATCCATTTTTCAAAACTACTATAGATTTAAATTGTTTTAACATCTGATGTCGTTCAGAAATGTCTTGGTTTTTCTTGCACGTTTATTTTTCCATATGAACTTTGAAATTTAGTTTGTCTGATTATATATATTATTTTCTATAGGCATATTCATGGCATTTTTTTTAGAATTGCATTACATTTGTGGATTGATTTAGGGAGAATTAACTTGTGTAATATCAAGTCCTCTTATCCAAGAACAGGGTACACCATTCCATTTATTCAAATTTTATTTTATGTCCCTCAGAAATATTTTAAAATTTTCATTATATAGATTCTGTACGTTTTTTGTTAAGCTTATTCTTTTTATCTTTTTGGTTGCTATTCTAAGTGTGATTTTTCCCCCCTTGTGTTTTTTAACGTTCTATATTAGAAGGCTATTGATTTTTATATGTTAATTTTGCATTCCGCTAGTTGACTGAATTGTCTTCTTTGTAATAGATTTTCAAGTGATTTTCTTAAGACTATTTTTAGGATAAAATATCATCTGCTAATGCGGACAGTTTTACCTCCTATTTTCCAGATTTATGCATATTTCTTGTCTGATTGCATGGGTCAGAACCTCTAGAACGGTTTTCCTTAATAACAGGGTAGTGGACAGTCTTTCTCTGTCTTCAGTGACTGCTTCTGATGATTCACAAGGGGCCACCCTTAAGTGTTCTGTCCATTTGGACTCCTGTGACCTTCGTTTATTCAACTCATGGCGTTTCCTTCCTTCCGTGTCAACAGCGCAGTGACGGCCCCTATGCTCTGGTACTAGTGCCAACGAGAGAGGTAAGCATCTAACTTTGGGGATGAGTCTTGAGCAACTATTTTCAGTGATATTCTGTTGAATTTAAAAGTGATTTTACCATTTTTCTCCCTACTGCACAAACCACTGCACCCTTACATTGTAGAAGAAAAATTGAACTGCTCTTTGAAAATCTGAAGTATAGGAAAGCATTTCCCTGTTATCTAAAGACTAATGACACTATAAATTTGTCCTTTTAAGAGGAATTACAATAATCACATTGTTTTTACAACTCAGTTCAAAAATAGGAGCAGTTAGCCCTAAAAACGAGCTTTTATTTTTTTTTAAGAAGCTACTGTACCAAAAATTGTACTTGTTCCTGAAAATTAAGCTTCTTGATGTTTTTCTTCTTTCTTGGTGGAAATCTCTTCCATCTGATCTGTTTTATTTGCCTACAGAGGCAATTTCAGATTAGGGTAACTGTTTTCTCTATCGGATGCTGTTTCCTCCTCGCAGAGGATTCGTCCTGGAGAGGGAGGGCTCCACTCAGCCCTTGTACAGCCTGCAGGGCCCTGTCTCAGCGCCATCCAGTGAAGGAGCAGGCACGAAGCTATTTAAATTTTTACAGCAGCAAACTTGCTACTTCCCTAGGACGCTTCATGAATACTAAACAAGTGGAAACTGTATACATATCCTTGGATAAAGGGGTTGGGTAGAGGCTTTTTTGATGGTTGTTAACGGTTATAACCTACGTTAACTTTCACTTTCTCTAGTTTCCACTGGGCTTCTTGGTTCATTTTTTCTATGATAAATTTGGGGAATGACCATCATCTTAGTCTTTAGGTACTGCTCTTCCCTGGCATACTTTTAGGGTATGTCATGTCACCTTTAAAGCAGAGTGCCTGAAGGCTAGCCTGTTGCATCACTGTTCTAGTTTACCCCTCCATGCATATTATATTTTCTCTTTCTAAGGAGAGCCAAATTTGGATCGACTCTCTTTCATTTTCTTCCATCTTTGTGCACCATAGACTTGTACTTCTCTGTGTGGCACTCTGGGAATTTGAGCCAGCAGAGGGAGCACAAAACACTATTTTTGTATACATCCAAGAAATAGATGTGATGTCTGTGCCTACATGCTCCAAACTGACAGGTTTCAGAATCAGTGTAAGAATAAGGTATATTTTCTGAATAGCTTCTGTGTATAAGATTTTTGTTTCTTAAATCTTAAGTTGAGGTCCAAGTTTGGATCCTAATCACTTTATGTTGTGTAAATTTGAAAAAAGGGGTTGGGGGAGAAAGGACCTTGCTCATTATCTGTAACTTTTTAATATTTACAGCTGGCTCTACAAAGCTTTGACACTGTCCAGAAACTGCTCAAGGTAAGGCAAGCCATGAGTTCAGTTTTATCCTTTTTTCCCTGACTTTTTGAGGAAAGAGAAATATAGCACAGTCTTTTCTTTATTTTCAAAGAGCTGGGAATTACTCTAATTCCCTTCTATTCTCTGGATGTCTCTGCTCTCCTCAGGTACAGTTTGTAGGTTTTTACTCATCTAAACCTTAGTAACTCCTGATTTCCAGCGTGGCTAGCTGCCCAGTGTTTCCTGGTGGTTAAAGTCCTATAATCTTTTCCTCATAGTCACTAGCCAGCCAGATTCAGAGATTTGCAGGTGCACCCTCAAGGTGATCCACTGGAAAGCAGCTCACAAAAGTGGAGGTAGGGTTTGTTTAAGAAAGAAGAGAGGAGGTTTCAGGGCCAGAGCCTGCCAGCTCACCAAACTAGATTGAGGACTGATCTGTTTTTTCTCTTCCCAGGGTGGGGAGTTGGGAAGGGTTGTGCTTGGGTTTTATCTTAACCAAAAAAAAGGCAGTAGACTTACTGAAATGTGTTTTCACTTCAGCCTCCCAGGGGAAAGGCAGAGAAGCTACTTCAACCATTTAAAAAGCTCACATTTCTCTCTTACGGTGTTGGAAGCTAGTTGTATAGCTATAGTTTGAGTTACTTCTGATGGTAACCATGGCTGTAGCAATGCCTGGGAGCTCTGTCTGCACAGTAACACCCCATGCAGTGAGAAGCCTGAGTCCTCCCTCCCAACTGCTTTAAGGAGAAGGAATTTAGAATCATTCTCTGTGTTTTCAGTAATGGGAGCTTTGAATTGATTTTGATCTGATGTCTTTCTGTAGCCATTTACCTGGATTGTGCCTGGAGTGTTAATGGGAGGAGAGAAGAGAAAATCAGAAAAAGCCAGGTAGGTGGGGGTCGGCTTGTTGTGAATTCCTTTTTGATTCTGTCTGTCGTGCCTTCCTGTTCAGTAAAACTTGGAGAGAGGCTTGTCTCAGACGGTGCTCCTGGGCCCAGTGCACAGGGACAGATCAAGTCAGCAGGGAGTGGTCACCTCCAGACGGTGCTGTCTTTATCTTTTAAAATATTGATGAACCTACGAAGAGCTTCCCTTCTGATGTGGTCAGTAACCGTGCTCCTTGCCCTCTAACTCCCACCCTCCGTGCCCGTGGCCCCCTTGCCTCGTCTACATCTGCCCTGGTGACTCCCTTTTGTGTCCATTGGGAGTTTGCAGTTTTGTCGTTTCTTTGTACAGAAACAAGACCCCAACCTTATGTAATGCTTTGCACTTTGCTTTTCACACCCAAATACATTGATTCCTAATTCTGTATTAAAACCAGTAATAGGTGTCAGGAGAAAATTGTTGCAACAAGTAAATCCCAAATTGTCTTTCTTCTTATTGTATTATAGCTTAATGCTTAGAAGTAATACCCAACTACATGTGTAGTCTGTAACTGATGAGTAAATATTAAACTTGAAACCTAAAAGCATTGGTTGGGATTAGATTGAGCTGTAAATAACAACAACAAACATAAGGCAGTGGCACGAACAATGTGAGCTTTTATTCTTCTTTTCCGTTTAAGTAGCCTTACGGCAGCCAGCTCAAGGTTGGCATCCTGCCCGGCTACCAGGACCCAGGCTCTTTCTCTCTCTCTGCACTGCTAAGTGAGGCTTCCATTTTCACGGTTACTTCATAGTCTTAGGTAGTTGCTGGAGGTCCAGCCATTACATCTAGTTTCCTGCCAGCAAGAACAAAGATAATTGTACCTCCTCCCTCTAAAGGTACTTGTGGGACTTTCATATTCCCTTTCTTTTTATCCTATTGCTTGAACATAGGCATGTGACTATACTTAACTGCAAGGGAAGCTGGAAAATACACTCAGATAAAAATTGGAGGCTTTTATTACTGTGGAAAATGAGATAAAAGATGCTTGGGAGTAAGAAATTAGATTTATTCTACCTAGTCTAGGGGGCAAAGTTGGGCCCATTGTATGGAAGTTACAAAAAGGATTCAATATAAGAGAATCAGTTCTAGTCATTAGAGCGCATTGGCATGGGAGAAGTCATTCGGGTAAGAGGTTCCCTGGCACAGAAGCCTTCAGGCACAGGCTAGATGACCTTCTATCTGGAATGTTCTAGAAATAATCTATGGATCAGATAAAGGGCATTGGATTGTATAGTTAAGATTCCATTCAAAGTTAAGGTTTTATGATTTTACTATAATTTGAGATCTTAACAGTTAGATTGTGTAGGCGAGAGAAACTTCAGAGGAAAATTAAAACTCAGATGTATCAGTGTGTCCATTTGTCATCATGTTTGTCATGATTTCAAGCTGTGGCACATTTCTGCTAGACGTGACTATCTCCTTTGCCTCTTTCCTGTGTTTTCCACTGATGCGGCCCCATTTTATTTACTCTCTTTCATGATACATAATTTTAAACAGACTGCGGAAAGGAATAAACATCCTCATCTCAACTCCTGGACGTCTGGTGGATCATATAAAATCCACAGGGAACCTTCACTTCAGTCGGGTACGCTGGCTGATTTTGGACGAAGCGGACAGGTGAGCCTCGCGCAGGAAGCGTGAAAAGTAGAAGAAAAGGGCTGTTTCTGCTGTCCTCATTGCGATGTTTACTCTTCACGTAGATTGAAATTCCTTCTCTTGAACCCACAGAATCTTGGATTTGGGTTTTGAAAAGGATATCACAGTGATACTCAATGCTGTAAACGCGGAGTGCCAGAGCCGACAGACCGTCTTGCTGTCGGCAACGCTCACGGAAGGTGAGTTGAAGAGAAATGCTCTTTGTTCTTAATGGAGAGGAAGGCCTGGATGCGGTCTGCGTTGTTTGCCAGCAGATCCTTGGCCTTGGGGAGAGCGGGGAGGAGGAAAGGATCCCGAGAGGGCTGCGTTTCACACTGCGTCCTGCACTCCCAGCCGTCCAGGGCTCCACCGTGTGCCCTAGGCCGTGGGGAAAGGGAGAGAGATCCAGAATCCTCTCAGGAGGGAGAGCGCTGCGGTGCTCATGTTGGTGTAGAGGAAGAGAAAAGGCTGCCCGCCCTCCACCAATGCTTTCCTGAGATTTTTGTTGCGATCGCCACCCACTGAGAGCAGTGTCTTTGTCCTGGAGATGGCGACCTCTATCCAGGTGCCTTCTCTAGTGTAATCACACTGCATTTCTTCTTAGAGCTTCTGAACCCTAATCGAAAAATTCTGTAAGCTCATTTCTGTCTCGTCATCCTCGTGAGATGAAAATTCTTAGCTCTCTTTTATAGATGGGAATACCAGAGCTCAGAGAAGTTGCATCACTCTCCACCAGAAGCACCCCACACGATGAGTCACTGTTTGAACAACAGTCCAGCTTTCATGTTCTCTGTCGGCTGTACTTGTTAACCAGCTACATTGTAGTATGCACATACCAGATGCCATTTATGTGACCCGTCAACAGTTCTCAGAGTACATTCTAAATAACATTAATTTTAAGTGAAAAAGGGATTCTGTGCCCAAAAAAATTGGGAAATGCCACACATTACCTCCTGCTTTTGGAGATTCATGATGCACATTAGCACAATAAAGGTCCTGAGAAGGACTGTAAACCCATAAAACCCTGTGAAAGAAACCCATGAAATGTTTTTATCAGGGTTTTCATAACTTGCCCATAGAACTCTTTCTGGGGAGTGATGGGCAGACGTCTGTTAATGTCCCTTTGAATGGTCTTCCACAGGTCAGAGTTGAGAAACGCTGGTGTAGATGGGCTGTTAGGCATGGGAAGAAGTCAGTGGGTCTGCCCCACCAGGTGGACAGTAGGGCAGATCAGTGCTGGCATTGGTATTGCTCCTAGAGAGTTTCTTAGCCTGGGTGTGTGTGGTGTGGGGGTGTGCGTATGTGACCAGTTCCACAGTGTGCTTGTCATCTCTTTTGCCTTTTTCACTTGGTATCCAAGGCGTTACACGGCTAGCTGGTATCAGTTTACACAACCCAGTCAGTATTTCTGTCCTGGATGAAAGCCACGATCAGTCTAACCGGAAGGGCAAAGCAGTTCTTGAAGTCTCCCCTCCACGAACTAGCGACGAGCTGGACAGCTTTGCAATCCCGGAGAGTCTCGATCAGCACGTGACGTTGGTGCCCAGCAAACTGAGGCTTGTCTCCCTTGCGGCCTTCATCCTGCAGAAATGCAAGGTAGGACTGGGCGCTAGGCTTGGCTTGGTGCAGGGAAGGATGACCTGTTTGTGTCAGGCATGAGTAGCAATGAATTGAGACACACACACCCGTTTTCCAACTTAACTACTTGTAAATGTGGACCTTAATAGATATCTTTTCAGTTCGTGGTTCTAGGGTTGTGGTAAAGAATCAGAGGTCAGGGGCCGGCCCCGTGTCAAGTGGTTAAGTTCATGCACTCCGCTTCAGCGGCCAGGGTTTCACGGGTTCAGATCCTGGATGCGGAACCAGCACCGCTCACCCAGTCGTGCTGAGGCGGCGTCCCATACAGCACAACTAGAAGGACTTACAGCTAGAATATACAACTGTGTAGTGGGGGCTTTGGGGAGAAGAAGAAAGAACAAAGAAGAAAAGATTGGCAACAGATGTTAGCTCAGGTGCCCGTCTTTAAAAAAAAAAAAAGAATCAGGTCGTTGAGAGCCATTATGTTGGGCTTGAAATCTGCCTTAAAGATCTTTCCTGGGATGATACTGGGAACGTCCCAGGTGGTGAAACTTGCTGAAGGTGAGGCAGATAGAGGGGCCTGTGCTTGTGTTTTTAAAGAATCATGGTACTTGTGTATTTATTTACTAGATTCATGTGATAACTTTCTCTGGTATATGGGAAAATAGTAGGTAGAAGGGCTTGAGAATGAAGCTTCCAGATTTACTGCATATGCAGGGTCTCAGCTGGGTAGTATTGTGTGTGTGAGCCCTGAATGAATGAAAGGAACAGAGCTAACATACAGCTTCACTCTAAAGTATATTTGTTTTTCTCAGATACAGAAAACCCGTTTGAGGTTATAGCTATGTCATTTTCCTTTCCTACATTCTTTGTAGCTTGGAGTATCAGTGTTATTTTGTAAAAATAATTCAAAGCCGTCTGTCACCTGTGTTTCCAAATCGGGGCCAGCATGATTGTATTTTAGAGAAATATTCATTTCACTGTCACTTAAAGACATGTGCTTGTTTTTTCCTCTTTGTATCAATGTAGTTTGAAAAAGACCAGAAGATGATTGTCTTTTTCTCGAGTTGCGAGCTAGTGGAGTTCCACTACAACCTCTTCCTCCAGACCCTGCTGAGCAGCTCAGGGGCCCCGGCACCAGGGCAGCTACCATCTGCCTCCACGCGATTAAAATTCCTGCGGCTGCATGGCAACATGGAGCAGGAGGTGAGCACTAGCCTCCCCCAGGAGTGGAAACGGGAGCACACCCAAGGCCCCTCAACTTGAACTCATCCTCCAGGGTCAGCACTCACTTCCCTCGCAGGCTCCACCGGGCTGGGGAAGAATGAGCCTCAAGTGGGCAACCGCTGGAACTAGGGCGGATCACGCCGCTGTGTCGATGTGGGCAAGGGGCGTCTATTGTTGCCGATTGCTCTTGCTCCGCAGGCCGGTCTCTTCCACCTGAGAGAGCTCACAGGCCTGACTTGGCCTGAATCTACCTCAACCAGCTGTTAAGGCAACAGAGTACCACTAAGTAGCTGGCACCAGGGAAGGGTTTTGCCTTTTTAGTACCCAGTGTGTAATTAGGGCTTGATGTCTTCAAATTAAGAGCATTAATGGAGCTAAATTGTGGATCCCATATGGTACTGCTGAGCATGACTGCTGTCATTGTCAACAAGATGCAGCGCTTTCTCTCTGAGCACTTTTGGTTGGGAGAGGGGACTGTGTGTTAAAGGGGCTTCGGGTCTCAGTTCTGTCTCAGCTCTGAGTAATATTTTTATTCAGGGAGAAGAGTATAGCATTTTCCTTATTTTAGGCTCTTAGCTGCATAAGCCTCATTCCACTGCTGGTAAGTAGGCTGTCCATTTAGGGAGGCGGGGCGGAGCGTAGAACAAGAGGAACTCGCTGGAATTTGAAAGAAAGGACACATGGCTTGGAAATAGGAGCCATCTTGTCCTCAAGGAGCCGCCACCAGGCAGCTGAGAAAATGAGGCAGAGTGAGAGAAAGCCAGACATCGGAGTAAGATTTGACCAGAACCAGCTTAAAAATTGTAAGACTTTTAGAGCTTAAAGAAACGGTATGGTCATCAAATCCAGTCCTTTTTGTTTTTTTGTTTTAATAATTAAGGAAATGGAGGCTCACAAAAGTGAACTCGCTCAAGGTCACTCAGGAACACAGCTGCTTATTTACCATGAGATTATATAGAATTTCCCGAATATTCCGGCCTTTGTGAATTTTATAAACTCTTGGTTTTTACCTTCAGGATTCCTGATTCAGTTGAGTTTATTCATTTCGTAATGTAATCCCATTTGGGATGTTTGCGTGTTTTTTTAAACTTAATGTACTGATCCTCTGGGTCTGTTCTCCCCAGAGGCATTCTGCAGGCTAGGTCCGAGGATGATCAGGGAGCTGGCTGTGGACTCAGAAGGATCTGGAATCTGAATAGATCCTACAAAAGATGCTGTAGTTCCGTTATTTCCAACCCTTTCTCTCACATTGTCACAAGATGGTAGTCCAGCAGGGTGTTGACAGCTGTGTGCCCCGGGAGCAGACTGCTTGTGTTCTAGTCCTGGCTCTGCCCTTTACTGACTGTGTGACCTTAGGAAAGCATTAAACCTCTCTGTGCCTCAGTTTCCGTGTCTCTGAAATGGAGCTGGTAAGACGACTTCCTTCCCAGGGTGGTTGTGACAGATCGTTGAGTTAATGCAGATGAAGTGCTGAGAACAGGGCCTGCGCAGCGTCAGTACTGCGTAAGTGTCAGGAGCCGTCACTGTTGTTTCTCTCCCAGGAATAGTTTAATAGTTGTCAGTGTCTTACTTCTGTTGTTTTGTCTATTAAGTAGCCTTCACAGCCTCCCCACGGGATGGGTCCAAGATGGGAGGGAGTGTCTCTGTATTTCATTTTATAGGTACTGAGGTTCAGTGTCTTCTCCCAAACTAAGCTGAAATAGTCCCAGCCACATATCCTGGCCCGGTACCCTGACCACTGCTCCACATGACCTCAGTGTGGTCTCCCTAGATGATTGACATGACCCTAACGAAGTTTACGAGCCTTGGAGAGAGGATGCTGTTCGAAGAAGTTGCTGTGTGATAATTGTGATGGAAGCTCAAGAGTTTGGTGGTTTTTGTCTTTGCCCCAAACCTGACCACATTATGTCCAGTCTTTAAGAGGTTTCACGGGCTTTTCTGGACTTCCCTGATTTTTTTCTGGTTTTGACTCTACAATGCCACAGTTAAGACCCTCATAAGGACTGTGCAGCAAACTGGGGACCGCAGCTGTCCCTTTGAGGGTCTGAGCACCAACTCTGGGCTCAGATGTCAGTCTAGCCCTTTACTAACTGTGTGCGTGTCCCTTGGGCAAGTTCCTTAACCTCTCTGTGCTCAGTTTCTTCTTCTGGAAATGGGGATGGTGATGGAACCTTCTCGTAGGGTGGTTCAGATTCGGTAAGTTCAGACGTGTAAGGCATAGGCCAGGGTCTGGTCCCTGAAAGCACTCAGTGTGTGTTGGCTGCCATCATCCGCTGTACTTGGTGAGGCGTACCCTCGGGTTCCAGTTATGTGACAGATAATGCACGTGGAACCAGAGTGAACTTTACCCCAGTGGCATAGTGGCTGTGCCAGAGCGGAAGGAGAGACTTCATTTTTTTCTCTTTTCCAAATTTTTTGTAATTCAGGTATATTTCCTCTTTTGCTGTTGCTGACAGGTGGACATGGTCAAGTCTTAACTGCTAGCAACACTGACTTAAACACACTCTGAGTGTGCCCGTCCCAGGTTCACGCTGAAAGCCTTTTAAGTGTACATACTTTTTGGTCCAGCAAGTCTGCCTTTAGGAATTTACTCCAAGGGAATAGTAAGCATGTACACAAGGACTCATCTACAGAGATGTTTATCACCTCCCTGTTTGTGATAGTCACCTATTGGAGACAACCTCAGTGGACACTAACGGGCCATTGGTCATGTAAATGATGTGCACCCATTCAGCTGAATACTGTACAGTCAGGAGAGACCTTGTGGTTTTTGGAGATTTATTAGCATGGAAAGATGTTCACATTGTATTGCCATATCATAAGAGCACGTTATTGGTGTGAGTAGTATGGTGGCATTTAAACAAAGCCATGTGTTTGGTTGTTTTGCATAGGAGGGGGCTCGGGAAACTTCAAAGTGTTACAGTGGTGGTTTGCTCTGAGTGGAGGGTTGATTTCATTGTCTTCCTTTACTTAAAGGTAATTTTCTACAGTTACAATTGGGAAAGTTTGGGAATCTAAGCCCTCCTTGCTGGAATTGATCTCAGAGTGGTAAGGCCCCATTTTCCTTGTTTTTGTAGGAAAGAACAGCAGTGTTTCAGGAATTCTCACACTCCAAAACAGGCGTCCTCCTTTGCACGGTAGGTATTATTCTATACTCTGTGAAGGTTGAAACTTTCTGCAATGCTTGTGATTTTTCATCTCTCGACAGTTTGCTTCACGGTCAGCCCTACAGAGAGGGGGACTACAGGGGCCTCTTGGTGTGTCTGGTCCCTTCGCACTTCTGGGTTGTCACCTGACTGTGCCACGGACAGCCGGCCGCCACTGTGCAGAAGACTTGGCGATTTGCTCACTAATAGTGACAGCTGTTGGCCTGAAAACGTGTGAATCTTGGCGATTTCTATCCCCCCAAAACTTGTAAATTACAGCTATCGGGAGTAATTAGAGCTGAGAAAGTCTTTCCACGACCAAATCACTCTCCTTGCCTCTGCTCACTTTTCTCGGAGGAAAATAGATGCACTTGGACAGGTTTTATGTGCTATTGTCTGAAACTCCCGTTTGCCCTGCAGTTTGCGGGGCCGCTGTATTCAGCTCCGTCTTTGCAATCTTGGACAGCTGCCTCTTCCAGCTCAGCTCTCATGCCCGCCTCCGTGCTCGTTCGAGATTGAAACTCACACCTTTGCTCGCTCCCAGGATTAAAATACCTTCCCTGTTTGTGCCATCTTGGATGACGTAACCAAATCCCCAACTGGTTATTTGAGCAATCCCTGTATATACAGTAATGAAATGGTGCTAGAAATTGAGTAATCCAGTGAACAGGTGCTGGGTGAAAACAAAGACGTTTAGCTGTTTGAATGCATCTCTAGGCCTCACATAATGCAGTTCCTTTTTAAGGAACTCTTACTCTGTGTTCGGTTTGAAAGGTAATGGAGACAATTTTCTTTCTAAAGTTAGAGAGTTTGGGTGAGTGCAGTTTTGTTTCTTGTGTGTGTGGTCATGCACAAGTCGGCCTGCCCGTCACCCACGTGTCCTGCTGTGCTGATTGTCACGTGGGTGGCAGACAGTGGCTCTGCCGGTACTGTGGGGATGCTGGCCTCCTAAGGAGGGCTGTGTCTGACCAGGCAGCCCTTCCGTTTATGAAGCCCACCCTCAAGTCCGATGCTTGGGTGTGCTGTAGAACCATCTTAAATGCCAAGTCTAAAGTGAAGAGAAGTCCAGATCATCTACTTGATAAAGATATTTGTCAAAAATCCTTATCCTGTCCAATAATTCTTTCTGGAGCCTGACCCCTTCCTGTCTCCTCTGTCCCCATTGTCCCCCTTGCTCCTTACTCTTCAGCCAAGCAGGCCCTCTTTCAGTTCCTTGAATGTGTCATTCTTTTTCTGGCCTTGGGGTCTTGGTACATGTATTCCCTCTGCGTGGGACACCCCACTCTGACTTTGACCCCCACTCAGGTCTCACCTTAAAGTTCCTTTTTTTTTTTCCAGGACACAGGCCGCTGGAGCCCCAGTTCTTCCCCATTAGGCATTCCCAGTTCACCCTGCATTACTTTCTAACACTCATCACCCTGGGTCTCGGTGTCTTCCCACCAGATCGCCAGCTCGTGAAGACAGGGGCTGTGTTTTATGTGTAGTTCCATCCCAGCGCCTGGCACAGGGCAGGTGCCCAGTGGGCACTGGGTGTTTGTGGATTGAACAAGTAGACGGTTGGGGCCCAAGAAACTCAGTATTGAAACCCACCAGTGTATTCCTTTTTCTAAAGACGGAGAGGCTGAGACTAGTGTACTTGATCATTGGGAATACATTTCACTTTTTCATATATATGGTGTTATCTTGAGAATGAATGTTACAGATTCTCTATATTGAAACAGAGGGCAGTAGGAAACTGTGTTGTGTCGGAGTCTGGGTTAAGATCTGAGCAAAATGTTTTTATCTTGGACCCTTAAGGTGCAGGGTTGTCCCTGGTGGGAAATCGAGCTTCCTAGTGTGCAGATGCTCCCATGTTTTACAGACACGGGTGAGCGCTAAGTCTCAAAGACAACTCCCATATTTGAAGTTCAGTTTTTTGGTTTGTTTTGGTTTTGTTTTTGGTTTTTTAGTAGCTCTACGTGTAAGGAAAGGTAATTCTTTCTGAAATGTAATTCTTAGTGGGGTCAGAAGCATATAATGACTTGTTTTGTCTGGCTGATACCTGTAGGCAAGTGATGTCAGCTAGACAGAGTGCCACTGACTTGGCAAAGAAAAGTACCCCCCAAGCTCTGTCCCCTGCTAGTCCTGGGTGCCACATAGAAAGCAAACTCTCACTTGCCCACAATCTGCTTTCTCTAAAATCTCTTGGTACATCATTTGCTTGCCCAGGTCACTTCCAGTACACCGATCCTCTGCCAGTCATCTCATCTTTACTCTGCAGTGGTGGTTACTGGAGAGGAGCTGGATTGGGCTCATTTCCCTCTTTTCTAAGCCAGGTTCCGAGCAGGTTCTCTGGGGAGAAGTTCTTCATTCCCTCTCTCCAGGTTCCTTCTGCCTCTGCCGTGTATGTTTGCTTCAGCCTGACGCTCTGGCATCTGAGAGCCGTGGGCACAGGAGACACGTTGTAATAGATCATGCCTGGGTTCGGCAGATACTGTCCCTCTGCGTCCTTTTCAGCAGCCTGTTGCTTGCCAGCCTCTCTGAATGCTCTCCAGGAGCCTTAGTGTTACTGAGGAACGGTGCCACATCGGGATGGGGCAGATGAAGAACTGGCTTCTTTCGATAAAGAGGAATCGTGTTGTTAATTGTTGTGTGGGGATTTTTCCCCTTCATACCGTATTTTTTGCCATTTTGACTTATCATCCGAGGAGCCTTTTAACGAGGCCAGAAGACTGAATGTCTGTATGAAAAGTTGGGAATTGTGGTGGAACCACACAAAAGCTCACAATTACTCTGTTTCCTTTACTGCTGGAAACTCCCTCCCACCCCATTTTCCTCCCTGCTATCGCATCTGTTGTTAGGAACAGTTAAGGGTATGCACGTGCATGCATGCATGTGTGTGTGTTTTCTTTCATCTTAATTATAAACAGCTTATTTTAATTTTATTTATTTATTTATTTTTTTGAGGAAGACTAGCTCTGAGCTAACATCTGCTGCCAATCCTCCTCTTTTTGCTGAGGAAGACTGGCCCTGAGCTAACATCCATGCCCATCTTCCTCTACTTTATATGTGGGACACCTACCACAGCATGGCTTGACAAGCGGTGTGTAGGTCCTCACCCGGGATCCAAACCAAGGAACCCCAGGCCGCCAAAGCGGAACGTGTGAACTTAACCTGTGTGCCACTGGGCTGGCCCCTGTAAATATCTTGAAAGCAAGGACCTTTTTAATTTCACGCACCTCTTTCAGGACCTGATGCGTGGCCTTATGTACTGTGGGTTCTCAAATGTGTGACCACAGTGAGCTGGAGTCTAGGTGGAGGTAATAGGGTAGTCGGGCAGAAGAGACCAGTTTGTGAAAGAGAAGTCTTTACACATTTGAAATATAGTTTTGTGTCCTCGAGAAAATTAGATCTAAGAAGAAGTGAAGTTAAGGAGGGAGTAGGAAGGAGGGAAGCAGGAAGGAGTCATTTGAAAGTTCAAAGCCCACTTTCCCAATTGGAATTAAGAAATCAAAAAGAAACAGATATAGGATATTGGATTATCTACAAAATAGGTCCTCCTGTTTATGGTGAAGAGCCCACCCTAAGCCAGAGGAAGGGAGTATGGCTTTTAACACCATTGTTAGTTGATAAAGAGAAATACCACTGAGTGACTAGAAATTGGAATTTCCAAGCTACCTCTGGTTTTAAGGCTGACAGCATGCTTTCTCTTGGTCTGCGTGGCACTCCCTGGTTGTCCCTGGATAAATGGAGTACAGTCACCTTGTCCCCAGCCAGGAGAGGCACTTGCACCTCCACTCGGGTCTGCTGGCTGATTGTCCGTTGAATATATCGTGGTTGTCCAGCACATGCTTTCTTCTCCAGAAGATACCTAATTCACCTCTGCTCTTTCCTCCACCTTCTCGCTCGCCCTTTTTTTTTGCTTGAAGCACACTGTTATGTCTGTGCAGTTCTTAATTTCCTCTCCTCCTGGGGAATTTCCACTGTGCCAGGAGGCTATGAGACAAAGGAGTGAGGCCGTAAGAGTCAAAGGAATGTCACTTCACCACCCAGAATAAACGGAGACTTTCTCGGTTTTCTCTGGGGTAGCTTTTTAGGTAAAGTTGATCTTTTCTCCTTTATTTCATTTGTGTTAATGGCAGGATCATTTGGAGATTGTTGGCTGTTTACTCAGTTACGCTAACTCATGTTGCCAGTTTTTTGGCGCCTCCAGCCAAGATCTCTCGCCTCTGACAGCTTCTGCACTCTCTCCTTCCTCCTCTGATTACGCAGCCCAATCTGTCACCCGGACAACGGGGGCCTGTACCCCGCTGATGGCTTTCCACACACGGCAATAATGACTTTTGGCAGGCCAGGAAGGCTGTAGAGGCGAATTTGCTGCGTCCCTTGCTCAGAGAGCCGGCAGGCCCCCTCTCCCTGTTAGTAAAAGCACTTTGTGAGGTTCTTGGGTAAATAAATGAGTCATTTTAATCCAACTGACAGGCTGGCACCTGAGCAAGCTGCCTTCCATCTGTACTCCTTGGTCTCACGGAGGCAGCCAATTGTCAAGCCCAGGGCCTTCAAGGCCTCGCTGTTGAGTGTCTTTCAGAACTGACTTTAGCAATTCTTTTGCCCTAATTAGGTTAAAGGAATACACTTGGGCTGGATCTCAGTTCTAAGGGTGGGCAGAGAGCCGAAGCCTTTGCTGAATCTTCGGCAGATCAGTTTCCTGTGATCTGGTGCAGCTGGTTGACAGTATTCCAGGAAGATGGAGCAACTCCTGCTTCTCTGGGTGCCCTGCCCACGGCGAGTGAATGGGGTGTGAGGAAGAGAGTAAAGGAGCTTTTAAATCACTGCTTACTTGCTGCCGTACCAAGTCTTACTTCATCATGAGATGGAATACTTCGATTTATAATTCTCAAAACAGTTTTCACATACACTATCTCATTTGATAATCACAACAGCCTCATGAGATAAACAGGGTAGATCTTATAGTGATTTTATACGTGGGTAACTCAGAGAGCTGAGTTGACTTGCCCGGATCGCATGGCTTGGAGTGCAGTTCCCTCTGTACCTAGACCAGAAAGATTACTCCTTTCTCCTATTCTCTGTGTTAGCCTCAGCTGAGACTAGGAAGAAGTACTTAAAGAAAGAGCCAGATTGAGTCCAGGCAGTGGTTGGCTGTCGGTGAGGTTCCCCACCCTAACACAAGAAGTTGTGGGGGACGGGAACATCGTCTCTCAGCCAGTTGTTCTGAACTGCATCACCCATGTGGGAAATAGAACCTTGAACCGTCCCAGCGAGAGTCTCCCCACGTTCTTCCTAACTCACTCTTTCAGCGTGTTTGTACTCAGAGTGAGTTTCATGAACATCATATGCCGCTTTAGAGTTTTATCGGTGTTTCTTGGTTGAATTTACTAAACCATTGAGCATTAAATTTTTTACAAAGCTTGTCTGTAAAGCTCAGGCAGCCCCTTGTCTACATGCATCTCCCACTGCAGAGCACTTAAAGAAAATACATCATTTCTTAACAGGAGCTTAGCAGATTGAAGAGCCCGTCAGTTTTTCTAAAGACATCAGCTGTAGTTAGCGTAGAAAGCAGTTCCTGCTCCCCTTCGGATAGAGCACGCTCTAAATTGTGTTTTCAGAGCCATCAGCTCTGGAACATCAGCCTTCAGGTTTTGGGGCATGTGGGAACTGTCTGAAGACACTTTGTGGGTGCTTGACACACTTTTAGTATATTAAACTTCTGCTTAACACTTGATAGATGCAGTCTAGCCACCATTCACAGGAACCCAGCAGATCCCGGGTGTAGTTAGAGTGAAGGCAGACAAATTCTGACTCGCCCACAGTGGTCCTTCTGGGTGAGTTAGATGATGGCAGGACGTGTCTTCCTCGGGTGCTGCTTCTGACCCTGGAGGATACAGGAAGTGATTGTTTTTACTTACTTCTTACAGAAACTTTGCATAAGATTGTTATTTTTCAAAAAAGCTTTATACGTATAACTCCTTAGTGATGCTTAAAAGTGAGAAGAGAGGGAGGAGGGCTGTCCTTATGGGAGAACGCTGGCTGTCGAATGGAAGGAAGAGATGATGGGCTTAGAGAGTCATCATTTTGCAGCCATCAGGGGAACAATTGATACAGACAGGAAGCATCAATAGATGCTAAAACCCTTGGGCACAAGGTTTTAAGAAACAGTCTCAAAGTTTCCCTCCCCGGTTTACTTATTAATTACAAAGGAGAAAGATAGCTATGCAATGGAGAGAGCTGGCAGACACCACTTACCCCAGTGCCAGCATCACCAGGACAGGACAGACTGGCCTAGCCTGTCTCCCCGTGTCATACACTCGCAAGCACGCACCACCCTGATGTTGTCTTTCTGCCAAAATGTTTCTCCTGAATCTTATCCTGAACCTGACCATGAGGAAACAGAAAAATCCAGATTCTGGGGTGTTCCTCAAGACACCTGGACACTTCAAAATTTATAGTTAATCAAAAAACTAAATAAATCAATAAAGGGCAGGGATACCATTCTAGATTGAGGAAGTCTAGAGGGATATAATAAACATGGAATGCGTGATCTACGATTCAGTCCTGGATTGGGAAAGGAAAACAACTATGGAAGTCATCTGAGATACAGTTGGAGAAATTTGAATATGGGCTGATTATTAGAAAATAATGTTATTTAATATTAAATTTCTTAGGTGTGATAATGGTGGTGTGATTATGTAGAAGAATGTCCATTTACTTAGGAGATTCATGCTAGGGTATTTAGGGGTAATGTTATGATATTTGCAACTTAACTTTCAGATGGTTCAGAAAAACGTGTGTGCACAGAGAGAAAAGGAGAAAGCAGATGTGCCAAAGATTAGCAATTGCTGAATCTAGACGAAATTTTTCTAAATAAAAATTTGGGGGGAAGTAATATGCATCCATTGTTAAATAAAAAGCAAAGCAACGACCAGGAAAATGCAAAGAGAGAAGTCAAAGTCGCCCCAACTCCCTCCACCAAGAGAGAACCACAGTGGACAGATTTGGTGAGCTTCCTTCCAGGTCTTGGTTCTCAGTTTATCTACCGATCGACTTGTCCTTTGATCTGTCAGTTTAATGCTGTGTGTTTTTGTTGCCCTCCTTTTTTTATCCTTGAATGTTTCAGTGGATGAAACCAGACCGTTTGTCCTTTAGAATACCCCACGTTCCAGATGTGACCCCCCCCCCCCACGTTTCCTCTACAGCAGCAGTTAGGGCTAGACACTTGATTAGATTCAGGTTAGGGTTTTGTTTTGTTTTGGCAAGAACATGCCCTAGGTGATGGTCTGTCCTTCCTATTGCTTGACTGCTGACTGGCTTACTTTTTAATTACGTCAAACATGGTCTCAGAGTCAAATTAACAGAAGTCTAGCTTCCCTCCTTGTCCCCTCCCTCTGTTCTCTTCCTTCCCCTATAGGTAACTATTTTTATAAGCTTTTGGGTTTTTTCCTCCATTATTTCTTTTTGAAACATGAGCAAATATATTTGTATTCCCCTCGTTTCTTACACAAAAGCATACTATATGCATTCAAAATAAATCCTAGGGATTCTCCATATCAGTACGTGGGAATCTTCCTTCCTTTTGTAGCTGTGTAATAATCTATTATGTGGGGTAGGTATTGCCATATTTTATTCAACCCGCCTCCTGCTAGACTTGGGGTTTTTATCAGACCTGCAGTTACAAACAGTGCTGAAATGAATAGCCTTGTACGTTTATCAGTTTGTGCTTTTGCCAGTGTATCTTTGGGATGGATTTCTAGAAGTGAGATTGCTCTGGGTCAAAGGGCAAGTGTGTATGTAATTTTGCTGGATCTTACCAAATTCCCTGCCATAGGAATTTGTGCTATTTGGCATTCCCAGTAGCAGCTTGTGGGGCATCGTTTTTGATGGTGGAGCAGTAGAATATAATACGGTCTTGGAAAAGGAGAGCAGACCTGGAAACGAGGGCTACCTCTACTTCTTAGCTGTGTGTCCCTGGATAAGTTACTTAATCTCTCTGAACTTTGGTTTCCTCTGTCAAATGGGAGTAATAGTTGTTTTGGAGATCAGTCAAGATAGTGCAGGCAAAATGCTGCACACAGTGTCTGGCGTTTAGTAAGTGCTCAGTAATTGTTGACTGGGGATATTCTTGTTATGACTGTTACACTTGAAAATAAATGCCAAGTGTAAATTTATTGCTAAAGACTGGAAGATTCCCATTTTCTTGTCTGTCTTCCAGAATGGCCAGGAACCAGAGAGCAGAGAGTCTCTGCTGTTTAGGTGGTGACAGGCTGAGAGGAAAAAATATATCTCTGTTGCTTTTATGGTTTCCATCTGCCGGGTTAGGTCTTTGGCCTGGGTTCTGACTTAGCTGTCTGAAGAGGGGGGGCCTTGCTTGATGCTCACTGCTCTCAGGCTAATGAGCAGAGTCCTCAGTAAACACTTTGCAACTCACCTCCACAAGGGAATACGTCGGGGGGAATCTTCCAGAAGCAGGATTCAAACCCATGTTGTTGAAGTGGGTTGTGACTGCCTCACCAGTGGATTCTGTAGGACTTACCCTAACTCAGAACTTTTAATCAAAGATGGACTTCAGCGGGTTCCTGAAGTTGTGTGCAGAGGCGTGTATGTGTGTGCGTGCGTGCACATTGGTAGGGGTGAGCCCTCATAGTTTACATTAGATTGTCAGATAGATCTGTGACCCAAAAAAGGTTCAGAAACTCAGTCCTAAGTCATATTTTTTTTCTCTTTTGAAGGATGTTGCAGCTCGGGGCTTAGACCTCCCTCAAGTCAAGTGGATTGTTCAGGTAATTTTTTAGTTGTTAAGGTGTGAGCTTGAGGCAGGAATATATGATCATGAGTAGATGCATTGGCTTTAAGTAGAGTAATTATTATTACCCTCTTGGATGTTGCCCTGGTAACCAGGCAGCAACCAGCCTTATCTGCACAACTATGCTGACATCTTTCCTTAAGCCAGCCCACCTACCTGCTACAGCAAAACAGCCAGACTGTGCAGTCACGGGAGGAGGGGGCAGGCTCCCCTGCTCCCAGACCAGTGCATGTCACACACACAGTTTCAGTATCTGAAAATAATGGGAATTACCCTGGCTCCTGGGAGGCCTCATTGTGTCCAGAAGGAGATGGCTCAGCTGTCCTGAGAGCCATGTCCGTGTACATTGACCTGCAGGGGGCAGTTAAGTCCCTGACAGCATCTTACACATACCTCCAGCCTTAGACGCCTTGCCAGAGGGTACAGGTGTTAGCACTAGAGTCTAGTGGTTTTAGATTTTTTTCTTCTTTTCGTTAGTCTGCAGAATGGTATTTTTCAGCCGTTCTGTGTAGGGACCAGGGGACACGTGCCCTGTTTACGTGAGTCATGGTTTATTCACATTTTAGTGGAATTGCATGCCTGTCACTGGCTAGGAAATCCGATCTGCTCACTGAAGATGGTCACTTTGCGACTAAGGCATCGTGTCTTCTTTCCTGCTGGCCACAGAGCAAATTAAAGATAAGAAGGCAAGGATAATTTTAATGTGTGGGAGGCCAGACACAAAATTGATCATAGAGCCTTCTTATATTGTGACTAGTGATTAGTTTAATATGCCTGGCCTCCATATATATATATATATATATGTATATATGTATATATATAAAATATGTGGAATATAACATATTCATCTTGGCCTTGTGATCTTTGATTTGTGTAGCAGCAAAGAAAAACAAGAATGAAAAGATGGTCAATTAGTTTGTGTGTTTTTTTTGTTTTGTTTTTTGTTTTTGAGGAAGATTAGTCCTGATGCCAGTCATCCTCTTTTTGCTGAGGAAGCCTGGCCTTGAGCTAACATCCGTGTCCATCTTCCTCTGCTTTTTATATATGGGACGCCTACCACAGCATGGCATGCCAAGCAGTGCCATGTCTGCACCCAGGATCTGAACTGGCGAACCACTGGCCGCCAAGAAGCGGAATGTGTGATCTTAACTGCTGCGCCACCAGCCGGCCCAGTCAATTAGTTTTAACGATGACGAAGTTATTGCCATAGAGAACACCCAATGCTGTGCATAGTCCATTCTGCTGAGTTGTAGTCTGTCCGTTCCCCAAGTCAGGAATGCTTTCCATGGGAGGAGAAGCATGTCCCTGTGCGAAGGGAACCCCTCCTGGGGGCCCAGCAGCAGAGCTGAACTCTGTGATCAGAGTAATCAGCCCCTTCCTCCTTAGCCTGGCCGGTGTCCTCTGTGCCCTCATCCCCACTGCTTTGTCTACCAAGGAAGTAGGCCAAGGTCGTGTGGTCATCCTGCAGAATTTTACCCCCACCTGCCTACGTTTTCACCTTGCACAGTCACCTCAGTGAAAAGATGCAAATAGGAAAATGAAGAGACCTGTGGAGAAGTAAAATTAAAAAGGAGATATTGGGATGAGAAGACATCTCGTTTATCTCAAACTTGGCCACTGTTCGCGTCTGCGTGTCAGAGCCCTGTTATTTCCAATAAAGCCAGGAGTTTCAGGGTTGAGTGACTTCTCCTTGTGATTGTGTTAGGGTAACCATAGCACCAGGATTTAATTCTGGGGATACCTGGAGGCAGGTGAGGGGTATTGCACTTCCAATTAATGGCAATCTCTTGATCTGTGAATGCCTTCATTTTTGTTACCCTTTTTAGTACAACGCTCCGTCTTTACCTGCTGAATACATCCACCGGATTGGGAGAACCGCCCGGATTGGCTGCCATGGGAGCAGCCTGCTCATTTTGGCTCCTTCGGAGGCAGAATATGTCAACTTATTGGCTTCTCACAAAATCAAGTGAGTCAGAAACCTGAACGGGGTTTCGGCTGATCTCACCTAATTAACTTTCTGTCGCTTTTTACAGTGGATGGGCCTTGTAAGCTGACGAAGAGCCATTAACCCTTGTGATCCCTAAATGAGTCCCAGAATAGCCAGTGGCAAAAACTAAAACCCTTAATACCATCAGCACATGACAATTTCCATTGTGTTGCCAGACTAAGTCATAGAACGATCTGTTGGGCTCCGTTTTTCTTTAAGGCAGATGTCTGTGTTTCGTTTCTCTTACTGTAAAATAAGTGTGCACAACCCTCACAGCCAGGTGCTTGATCTTTTCTATTCGCAATTTTTATTTTTTGCAATTAGCATTTTGTACCTTTAAAGCTGATTTGTCTTTGAAAAGTATTACTTTGTTCTCATCACACAACTCCCCCTCTCCCAGGAAGATAAACCCAGGAAAGAAATCATTTAGAGGCAGTTGAAATATGCACCATACACTCGCAGCCAAGACTGTCCAGTCGCCATCTTGTTCGTGCCAATCAAATGGCAGCACCTCACTGTCTCCTGCAAAAGCCCCCATTTGCGGCCCTGGATGGCAGGCTCAGCAGGACTCGGCAGCATGGAGCCTTAGACAGGGGCTTCCATCAAACCCTGGTCTCACTCAAGAAAGACAGAGAAAGCAAATAGACACAGCAGTGACTCCACATGGCCAGGAGAAATTGTAATGAAAGCAGAAAGAATTCACCAGGGCCACAGAGATGAATTTGTTTTGTCGTGTTTTCCGTAAAACCTCCGGCACCTGAAATAACAAGTTCAAATAACAAGCTTCTAAAGGCATGCAGTTTTTCACACTGATGTACTTTCAAGAATTTCTTCTGCTCAGACATAGCACAATGATGCGTGAAATGTTTTTGGGGGCACAGGAAGAGCTGTATGTATGCCCAAGATGGAGAGACGTGATCCACACCATGCATGGAAGCAACGATGGCTGCTGAGTGCCACTTAGAACTGATGCTGTGACACTGGCGCTCAACTCAGCTGTGTGGCTGAATGTGAGGGTGTCGTTTCTTGGAGCTTTTCTTTGCCCAGCCCTATATATTATGCAAAGCAGCCAATAACACTAGGAGTTGGGAAAATCGTTGCATTCTAATCTGAACTTAAATGTCCAGGCAGATGGCATGGGGACCTGGTCTGGAGGACCACAGGACTGAGTCAAGCCCTCCTTAGAGAGCTGTGTGTGGCCGTCCTCACCAGTTCCCGCCATGTTTCCTACCCTACAGAGCTCTCTCTCCACCCAGTCAGAGGTTGCGACACTCTCAAGGTTGCTAGTAGGAACATTTATGGACTGTAGCTTACTCTGAAAGTGTGCCTTGCCTCCTTCATTGTTGAGGGAGGCAGGGACCACTCCTGATGAATCTGGTAATAATTTCAAATGGGTCAAAAGGAAGATGGTTTGGGTTTTCCTTTTATTTAATGTGTCTCATCTTAATATAAGTTGTCAGTTGAAAGTGTAGTTTTTATTTCAGGAAGATACGCGTATTTTATCTTACTTGTGGGAGAAATCTCATGTCAGTTGGTCGATCACTTTGGCTGGAGAGGTTGATCTCCAGCTGGAGTCTAAGTTCCCTGGGGCTGGAGGCTGGCTGCTCCTTCTCTCTGCGGCCCTTTCAGTGTCTAGGCCGGCACCCAATCCGGCAGTTGTATTCCAGAAACACTGGGGTGTTGAAATGAAAATCCGTTGACGTAACCCATTCTCCTGTCTTCCCTCGCCCTGTTCTCACAGGCAGGGAGCCCGTCACAGCACGGTGGCTTTTTTTTCTCTGTCATAGGAATCTATGTACCTGTGGAAAGCGTTTTCAGAGTTGTGTGTTGTCATCCCCCAAGAGGAAGTGCAGTCAGTGCACCTTAGCAGCCTGTCTCTCACTCCACAGCGTCTTTTCCACCTTCCGTCCTAGACCTGCAAGTTCACATTCCTGCCATCCTTCCCGTCAGCGGCTCCCTGGATGTTCTCCCGTGCTCGTTCACTTGGACGTGCTCTTCTCCTCAGAAGAATGAGTGCCAACAGTTAGGAAGTCAAACGATAATTGTCCGTCACCAGAGTTATCAGCACAGCCTCTGCCTCTTGGCTCCGTCACTTTTCTTTAGTACACTCATTCAAGTTGTTTGCTATGAAAGGTTCAGATATAAACCTAAGATGGAAAAGGGAAAATAATAATACCAACACGAATTATTAGCGAGCCAGATATATTTTAAAGATATAAAAACACTCATCCTCTGTGATGCTCTCAGCTGGAAAAATAGTGTGCCAGCAGCATTCGTGGGAGAATCAAGGTGATGTTCCCACTCAGGAGACGACCCAGTGATGCCGGGGCCTTGGACATGGAGAGGAAGTTCGGAAGATTGAAGACGGGGAAATCCCGAGAGGAAGAGATTGGGTGTTGTGTGAGAGGATACACAGGCGCTGTAAGAACGTTCATGTAAGGGCAGTGAGTCCAGCAGGAGTCCAGCCTCGCTGCTTTCTGCCCTGAACCTTCACCTGTTGAAGCGCCTGTGCCTGCATCATGGACTAGATGTGGTCGACCTAAATAAATATCAGAACCTAAGTTATGATGCTGTAGCCGTGTGTTATCCTTCCTGAATTCTGTTTGAGGAAGGACTGTGTGTTGGATATCTATATACAGACTGTTTCTTTGACTTAATACGAAAAAAATTACATCTAATAAGAACTAGTTGCAAAGTATGCAGTGGAAAGAAGCAGACTTGACCATTTCGGAATCCAAAAGGTGCACTCCTAAATATTGAAAAAAGAGGAGGAGGAAGAAGTGTGTATATGTCTCGTACCTGAGAGCCAGGCAGCGGGGTGCTGGAGTGGCTGATGAATTACAGGGAAGATTCAGGAAGGCAGCAGAGGCTCTCAGCAGCAAGGGCCATCACAACAAATTGCTGCCTGCCTTCATACACCAGGCGCTGCAGAACTCACCCTGGAATTTAATTTAGCTCACGGGGCGGCAGACAGGTGCCCTGGGCTGTGGCCGCCTCTGTCTAAATGCTCCAAACTTCGTTTCTACCTCTTTTCTTGACTTCTTTGTGTTTGCCAACTTCTTAGCTTTTTTTCACTTCTCCTTTAAATGTGTTTCTCATGAAAGTCATCGTTGGTTTATTAAAATGTAAATGCTTCATCCAAAACATGTATTTCTTAGATCAGGCATAAGACAGTTCCCTGAATTTATTTATTTATCTCTTTTCATAGTAAGGTGGAGTAATTCAGATCTGTTGATAGAACCATAAATAAGCAGAGTAGATTTGCTTTGTTCCTCAGAAGCAACGATTTCTCAGAAAAGGAGGA
This sequence comes from Equus asinus, assembly GCF_041296235.1. Lineage (NCBI taxonomy): Eukaryota > Metazoa > Chordata > Mammalia > Perissodactyla > Equidae > Equus > Equus asinus. The sequence continues at coordinate 14,125,300 of NC_091799.1, forward strand.
AGTCCCTTTTAAACTGTAAATCACTCCCATTCCTTCTCAGCTCCTGTTCACTCAGGGTGAATGGTCCCCCAACGTTGTCATATGGACACACACACAGCGTTTGAGCCGTGCCCTGGCTGGAATGTCCACGCTCCCATGCATTGGGGAAACCTGCCTTTCTGTGGCATATTTAGTTTTCTGTATCCTGGACTGTGAATGGCCTTATTCTTTTTTTCTTTCTCCCTGCTTCAAGATTTGACCCCAAGTTCTTAGGTTTGTTTTACTTTGGTGTTTTCTCCACTTTTGTTTCTCAAGGAAAAAAAGTGATGAGTAGAAGCAAGTCAGATAGACAAAGAAAAAGATAGGACTGGGCTGTGTTTTCACCTTCCTTCAGGTTTCCAGGCATGAATAAGAGGCAAATTCAGTAGCCGTAACATTTCTCTCCCATATGAAAAATAGATTTTCCATGAAATCATGAGCATTTCCCCCCAACTCCTGCCCTCCCATACAGACCCTGCCTTCTTCAGTTGACTCTTGCTACTGTGTAAAGATTTCACGTACCCGTAGGGCTGCGAGCTGGCAGCGGAGAGAGTGTGGAGGGTGGGGGTGTTCAGGGAAGTGGTGACACATTTCAGGTGAATCGCTGTCAGAAACGTGACATTTTCATTCATAGCTTTGTCAGAGTAACCTTTAGGGGAAAGGGGGAGAATTGTTTTCTCCCACATAAGAGGTTGCCATTCATGTTTTAATTTGCTGTTACATTAAAAAAAAAAAAAAAAACAACGTACAAGAAAATTGCTTATCTCTTTACGATCTGTTTTTCTCCCCCAGAACTCCTCCTTCCCTTTCCCTTTCTCCCTGGGAAGTATGTTTTCAGCAGTTCGTATTTCCTCCTTAGTCTCTAGGACATGATTCTGCATGCATTTCCCATATTCAGAGGCAGTGGCCTTACAGAATAGTAGGTGAGGCATAGGCTTTCCAGACTCCACCGCTAGGCAGGTTGGACTATGTTGTTCTGGCTCGTGACGCTTCTGTTCGTGAGTGAAGCCCAAATTCTGGTTCCAGCCATGTGCACATAGCTCTAGATTCATCAGAGCTCACTTGGTTCTCACCTGTTAATAATTAAGAGACGAATGGTGAAGATTCTTCAGGACAGAGTAGAACAGAGTTCTGGTGCCATGCGCAGGAGGTGCTGGTCACTCAGCCGTCATTGAGGTGTTTGCCTTAGCAGTTAAGGACCTTTAGCCATCCTTTTTTTTTTTTAAGAATAAAATGAAAGGGACTATCTGAAATGTTTTCTATTTCATCATCTGCTCAAGCTGGTATATCACTAAACAGGCCTACTTACTTAGTATTTGAGATTATTCAGAAATAATGACATGATCCCTATAAAGGAAATTCTAAATGTAGCCTATTTAAAGTTCATCATGGAGGAAGGAAATTGTTGGGAATATTACCTATGTGTCCCTGTGATATCATAGAGATCTCCTTCCTTCCAAATTCCTAAAGGTTTAGGACAATATTCCCTTCCCTGTGAAACTGTAGCTTCTACTTTGTCTAGTTAGCTTGAGAACAGGTCAGTTTTATGCGTCAAGATTCTGGATGTTTTTGAAAGAATAAATAGTTACCTTGATCTACCCTTCCTTTTACAGTGTTTCTGAGATTAAGATGGAAGATATTTTGTCTGTTCTGACAAGGGATGATTGTTTTAAAGGGAGACGATGGGGAAGCCAGGTGAGTTTTGTTATTTATTGTGCTTGCTGCTAACAGATGTGACCTGTTTCTTGATTTGGGGTAGTGGAGATTTTGTGTTTGGGATGGCTATTTCTCTGTCAGACAAAACGTATATTTTAAGGACCATCAACATTAGATGATGCTGAGTCTTGATTATATTTTTTCTCTCTTTGCTTCTGAGTGTTTGCTGGTCTCATCCAGTTAATGGGCTGCAGTCCATTCTGGAAGTCTGCCAGGCAGTAGCAGGCTTCCCAGAACGGAGGTCTCATTCTAGGCCAGACTGCATTTGGAGGCAGTGTGACACACTCAACCCTGGTGGTCTCTCTCCAGATTATCAACAAGGACAACTGACTAGACCCCTCCACCCAAGACAGCATGGAAAAAAGAAATATCTCTGCCTCCTTTCTAACACACTTAGTTCATCCATTTTTTAATGTGCTGTACACAAAGGAAGAGTAAAGTTGAGATCATTAAGAAGGAAAATTTTTATTGTCTGTGCAGTTCTGGTTGGAGATCTGAGCAGTTGTGGGCAGCCCTGAGCGTCCTTCCCTGCTCCTTTTCTGAGGCTTTACCCTGCAAGGCAGTTACTGCCCCCCCCCCAACTCTGACACGTTCCTCAGTATATCACATCTACTTGTGTGTGTGCGTGTGTTTGTAATGATGCTATATTTAATTTTATCTATGAAATATTAATTATTTGAATATTTTACATTTGTTTTCTTATGCCTGAGGATAGACTAGGAAATCAGAGTCAAATAGATCAAGCTTAAGAGTTTCCTTTATGCGATAGTGTGTGTCTTTATTTGGATCAATATTCTCCCTGAGGCAAAGACTCAATTTGACTGACCCTGACTTCAGTTCTCTTGTACCAGAGAACACCTAAGGAAATTTATCTAAGAAAAGGAGAAGAAGTAATCACAGTGTCTCTTACCTCAGTATGTCTTCTGGGCCTGGAGCTACGCTAAGCTCTTTACATGTTCTGTCCCATTTCATCCTTCCAGCAACCCAATCAGGTAGATGTTGTCCTACTTTATAGGTGAGGAAACCAAGGCTCAGAGAGCTGAAGACACATTCATGGGGCACACTAATAATTATGAGCGCTCCTGGGGTGTGAGGGCAGGCAGTCTGACCCCAATGCTCATGGACGTCACCATATACCAATATGCCTCCGTTAGTATTCACTAAACCAAGAAAATGGAACTAAATTGCTTTTTAAAAAAATTTGGTTTTTTCCATTGAGGAGACATTTGTTTGTAACATTATATGATTTTCAGGTATACATCATTGTATTTTTTTTTTTTTAAGATTTTATTTTTTCCTTTTTCTCCCCAAAGCCCCCCTGTACATAGTTGTGTATTCTTCGTTGTGGGTTCTTCTAGTTGTGGCATGTGGGACGCTGCCTCAGCGTGGTCTGATGAGCAGTGCCATGTCCGCGCCCAGGATCCGAACTAACGAAACACTGGGCCGCCTGCAGCGGAGCGCGCGAACTTAACCACTTGGCCACGGGGCCAGCCCCATTGTATTTTGACTTCTGTATACACTGCATCATGTTCACCGTCAAAAATCTAGTTGCCATCTGAAAATTGCTTTTTAAATTAAGTAACATTCACCATTTTCATAGAGGTGACATTTGGTCAGTAAATGGTACAACAGCAAAGATCCCTGCAAACAGGAAAAGGGACTAAAGACACTTTAGTGACTCTTTAAAGTGACTGATCAACAAGTTATTTAAGCGATGTTTCATTGTAAGACAGCCGGGGCACACTAGACTTTGTTCCATCCCATATTAATAGTTGGTTGTCAAGAGGATTGACCAGTAACTGAACAGACCCTCATTGGTCTTGGCACGGTTCTATTCTTCTTGGAACTATTGCAAATTCTGGTTAGGATGGGTTTTTTAACGTTCCCACAGCTACTTCCTTCTAGCCCCAGCACAGCTCTGTGGGGTCGGCAGGGGCACCTGGGAGCTGGCTGAGGAGCCAGTGTCGCAGAGTGGTGAAGGGCAGGACCAGAGGGTCAGGTTCCTAATCTCACTTCCCAGCTTTGTCACTTTGGGCAAGTGTGGACCTACCTAAGCCCCATTTTCTTCATGTGTAAACTTGAGATAATGATGGTATTCTTCTCATAAAGAGATTGGAGGATTGAGTTAAAAATGACCCAAAATACAAAAACAGGTGCACAGATCAATGGAACAGAATTGAAAGCCCAGAAATAAAACCACACATCTCTGGACAGCTTATCTTTGACAAAGGAGCTGAGGGCATACAATGGAGAAAAGAAAGTCTTTTCAACAAATGGTGCTGGGAAAACTGGAAAGCCACATGTAAAAGAATGAAAATTGACCATTCTTTTTCACCATTCACCAAAATAAACTCAAAATGGATTAAAGACCTAAAGGTGAGACCTGAAACCATAAGGCTTCTGGAAGAAAACGTAGGCAGTACACTCTTTGACATCAGTATTAAAAGGATCTTTTCGGACACCATGTCTTCTCAGAGAAGGGAAACAATAGAAAGAATAAACAAATGGGACTTCATCAGATTAAAGAGCTTCTTCAAGGCAAATGAAAACAGGATTGAAACAAAAAACCCACTAACTGGGAAAAAATATTTGCAAGTCATATATCTGACAAAGGCTTAATATCCATAATATATAAAGAACTCTCGCAACTCAACCGCAAAACATCAAACAACCCAATCAAAAAATGGGGTGGAGACATGAACAGACATTTCTCCAAAGAAGATATACTGATGGCCAATAGGCACATGAAAAGATGCTCATCATCGCTGATCATCAGGGAAATGCAAATCAAAACTACACTAAGATATCACCTTACACCCGTTAGAATGACAAAAATATCTAAAACTAATAGCAACAAATGTTGGAGAGGTTGCGGAGAAAAAGGAACCCTCATACACTGCTGGTGGGAATGCAAACTGGTGCAGCCACTATGGAAAACAGTATGGAGATTCCTCAAAAAACTAAAAATAGAACTACCATACGATCCAGCCATCCCACTACTGGGTATTTATCCAAAGAGCCTGAAGTCAGCAATCCCAAAAGTCCTGTGCACCCCAATGTTTATTGCCACCCTGTTTACAATAGCCAAGACGTGGAAGCAACCTAAGTGCCCATCAACAGACGAATGGATAAAGAAGATGTGGTACATATATACAATGGAATGCTACTCAGCTGCAAAACAGAACAAAATCATTCCATTTGCAATAACATGGATGGACCTTGAGAGAATTATGTTAAGTGAAATAAGCCAGCTAGAGAAGGATAATCTGTGTATGACTCCACTCATATGAGGAATTTAAAACTATGGACCAAGAACAGTTTAGTGGCTACCAGGGGAAAGGTGGGGTGGGGGGTGGGCACAAAGGGTGAAGTGGTGCACCTACAACATGACTGACAAACATTAATGTACAATTGAAATTTCACAAGATTGTAACCTATCAATAACTCAATAAAAAAATAATAATTAAAAAAAATGACCCAAAAGCCCCAACACAGGTATTGAAGGGTATTTTATTATTAGTAGTAGTAGTATTATTAGTATTGTCGTCAGTAAGTAGCAGATGTGGAATTAGAGCCCAGGCTCAGTGACATGGAGCCCACTACCCTCTTTGCTGTATCACAGTAAGTGGAACATTAGCATCTGTCTGCTCTCCAGAAATAAGAGCAAGCAGTAAAATTACAAAGTGAGATAGTAAAGGTTTGATCAAATCTGGTCTTTATTTACCCTCTTTCTGGGACCGGCTTTGGTTTCGCTGTTTGTCCCGTGAGCACAGAGGACTTCTCTCCGGGGAGCTGATTGTCAAGTGCATCTGCACCTCTCCGGGGAAGCTGTGGAAGGGCGCAGAGCCCTCCTGAAGGACGTTCCTCCACAGAAGGAGCAGAGCAGCTGCGGTTCCCACTGCTCCTTCAGGAACAAGCCACAGCCGTTTTTTCAACATCTGCCCTTTGGTGGCCTTGCAGCATCAGTCTCCTTAAGCCTTTCCTCAGCTTGAGACCAGCCTGGAAGACTTGCTGAGACTGGAGGAGCCATTGTAAGATGTGGCTGGGAGGCGGGGCCCAGAGTCAGACAGACGTGGGTTTGAGTCCTTGCTTTTTGGTCGTTCTGCAACCTCGGGCAGATTATCTTCTCCCCGGCCTTGGTTTTCCCGTCTGTAAAATGAGGAGAACAAGAGTACCCATCTTGTAGGCTTGCTGTGAGGTTGAACTAAAATGAGGCATGAAGCGCTCTGCACACTACTGGGATGTAAGTTTGTCTCAGCCCCGAGCTCCTGCCCTGATGGATAGGAATGAGTAGGATGTTTTGATTTTTTTTTTTTTTTAAAGATTGGCACTTGAGCTAACAACTGTTGCCAATCTTCTTTTTTTTCCTCTTCTTCTTCTCCCTAAAGACCCTCAGTACATAGTTGTATATTCTAGTCGTGAGTGCCTCTGGTTGTGGCATGTGGGACGCTGCCTCATCATGGCCTGATGAGCAGTGCCATGTCCACACCCAGGATCCAAGCCAGCAAAACCTTGGACTGCCGAAGCAGAGCACGTGAACTCAAGCACTCGGCCACGGGGCTGGCGCCTGTTTTGATATTTTTAGGGTTTGGAGGTCTTTTTTTTTTTTTTTTTAAAGATTTTATTTTATTTTTTTTCCTTTTTTTCCCCAAAGCCCCCCAGTACATAGTTGTATATTCTTCGTTGTGGGTCCTTCTAGTTGTGGCATGTGGGACGCTGCCTCAGTGTGGTTTGATGAGCAGTGCCATGTCCGTGCCCAGGATTCGAACCAACGAAACACTGGGTCGCCTGCAGCGGAATGCTGCAGCGGAGTGCACGAACTTAACCACTCAGCCATGGGGCCAGTCCCATGGAGGTCCTTTTTTTTTAAAAAAGAAAAATTGCTAAGCTCAATTGGGCTTTCACTGACACTAAAATAACTGGTCGATCTAGAAAACTAAATTCATCAGACTAGATTCTAGGTGTCGTGTCGATAAAAGCCTGACTTATTTGACCAAATTTAACTTTAACTCAAAGGACAAAGAAAAACTAAACTAAATTGCCTACATTATTAATTGTCACATAGATATGCAGCCTGAGAGAGTGTTTATGTGCATGATCCGTGTGAACAGTAACAAGAAGAAAGTAGATGCTGGATACAACTTTTCACTCTGTTTCTCTACGACTAACAGTATGTCTTAATTGCTGTTCTCCCTTTGGGCAGTTCTCTCTAGCATGCAAACCAGGGCTGGGCAGATGACCGTGGATGCAGGAGATGCACCTTTTACACATAGAGCCAGATGCCGCATTATAATACCTCTCCTCACCCAGCTTGGTTGAAGTCCGTTGTAAATGTCCCTTTGACACATACATTTTTGGACTTCTGTGAACAGAAAGAAAGCGAGTGAAGCATCTGTAAAATGTATATTTCATATTTAGGTATATAAAATATATATAGCTACGTCTGGGTGTGTGAATGTTCACCCACCTACAAAGAGAATAAATTTGATCTTTCAACTTTACTGGGAAGCACTCAAGGTTCTAGGGACCGTGGGGGTAAAACTCAGCTTGGCAGTAAAGTGATTAAAACAAAATCCTCCCATTTAGTTTAAAAATATCTTAGAATTTAGCAATATCAAGACATGATTAAAAAAAAAAAGCCACCCTCCCCCACCACCGCTACCACCTAAAACTTGTTACAACAGAACAATCTGGCCTAGTTGTCTTATACTCATCTGTTGCTTCTTGATAGGTATGAAATTTTCGTCTTCAAAGCATGTACACGCCCAAACATGTTTTTCCTGCAAGTTTTTTTGTCCCATGAAATATGCCTGTCAAGTTATCCTAACAAAAAACTGTCACTGGCGCCGTGATATGTTAAAAGAAGATCACTAGCCCATTGCTTGGTGCTTTGCGATTGTCTGTTTTCCCCAAAATCAATAGGGTCTCACAGACAAAGGGGTACTGAGTGCGTGTAGGCTGTGGGAGATGTGTTCTTCTAGATTCCCTGTGGCCCGCTAGTTGCAGGTTAGCTTCATTACCCAGTACTGAATCTGTGCATCTTGGAGGGTGGGAGAGCCAGGCGGGGGGATCTTCACGTGCCCTCTGGGGTCTGACCCACGCTCATTATGGGAGCATTTCACCTGTCTGGGGCTGCGATGGTGCTGCCTAACTCTGCCCCTCTGTCTTCAGTTTAGATTTAGACTGTCCTCCCCAGAAGACACCCGGAAAATACTGCATTCATTCTCAGGAGGGGAAATTTTAAAATAAAATATTTCTGGAAGTGGGGGTCGGGGGATAAGACTTGCTTTTCCCTAAGTGTATTATGTTTTCTGCCATTGACTTTTTCTTATATTTTACTAAAACTGACCTCATCGTTTCAAATGTGTGAACCTCGTTTTATCACCTTTTTTCTACGTATTTCGCTTGTATACACATTCATATATATATATATATGTGTGTATATAATTTCCTTTTTTTTTTTTTTTTTGGTTGGGAAGAAAAGATGCCTCATTTTGAAACCTAAAGGGGGGAATAAGAAAAGCCCTTTGTAATATATTGCCATATTATCACTAAATCCCCTGACAGTTGTGACACAGAAGCAAGTCACCTGTCACTTAAGCTTGAGGTCTCTTTAATTTTCTCCTGGAATTCGCACCAGGCTGTCTTTAATTTGAGGCCTTTATTGGAATTCTGAAACCTCTCTGCCTCCCTGGCTCTCAGATCTATTCTGAGAGCTGTTACAGAATGTATACAATAACCAACAGAGGGATTCGAGAGGGCTGGAGCTCTGTTTATTTAACACTCTAGAGGGATTTTTGTGCTTATTCGGTCCTGGCTGCCCGGCTTTCAATATCGCTTTGACAACCATTCTGCCCTTCTCATTAATTTTAAACAGTTAAAACACAGGAAAAAGAGGAAAAAGTTTTCATTATTAAAGTGCTTTACTTTTTAATAACAGAGGATTCTGTCCGCCAGGGGAAAGGGCATCCTCGCTAATTTCACATTCATATTAAAAAAAACGCAAGGAGGGTGACAGTTGTGCTGCTGAGGTGGCTTAACGAAAGGAGGGCAGCAAAAAAAAAAAAAGTTTGCATTTTACATCAGTTAAGAGGGTAGAAAAAAATCCTGGTTAATGACAATAGCAAATGTCCACTTTCGTAACACAGCTCCTGAGTGACTTTTCTCTTGACATTTGAGTGGATAAAACCCTTAGGGGGACCATGTACTGTGAAATCAGCTAGACTGTCATCAACCAAACAGGTAGCAGGAATGATTTGACTAAACTAAAAACATTTTCAGGTTGTTAAGTCTCTATGAATACAGAGACAAATGTCGATCCAGAGAATGAGGCTTTTCTTCTCTCCTCTTTGTTCTTCCTCTGGCAGCTTTAAAAGTGAAAGAGACTCAGGAGCCTAGGTTAGGTGTGGTCAGCCAGACACAAGCATGTGTACCCTGTCCGCCACAGGGCTGAAGGAAGACTGAACTGGGTCTCACACTGGCTTTTTCTTGGTTACCCACGTCAGGAGGTAGGGGTGGGATAGAAGCTTAATAGCATCATTCAAAGAATCAACATCTTTGGGGAGGCATATTAGCCAAATTGGGTTGGAGAATCTGTGTTCTGTTGGATCTCAGTTTCACATTCAATAGAGAGCATTCATGTTTGTTTTAAGATATAAGAAACAAAAACCTCTCATTTTTAGGGGGAAATAAAGAAAGGAAATCTTTTCTGTGGGATTGTTAAAGGATGAAAAGAAAATAATTTTTTATTTTATTAACATTTTCCGTCTGTAGGGAGGGTCTTTCAGTGCATACAGATGTTACTTCTTGCAGAGGGACGGTTTGCTGCAAAGATACATGCCATCTTTGAATGTGGTTTGCTGGAACAGCCCACTCCTTAAAAGGTTCCTGGAAACTCAGCACAGTGGTTCTGGGCTGAACGAATGAATCAGAAACAGTAAAGTCTGACCCTCCGGAGGAATGAGGAAGCATACTCTGAAATTCAAGGATTGGCTTTGTTTTAGGCAGGTCACTGGGATGCTCCTAGAGGAACTGCCAGTGTCCACCGATGAGTGTAGGGGAGGGGAGAAGATTTAAGGCCTAAGTAGGTGATAGAAGATTCATTTGAAAACTGCTTATGTTCAATGATGCTTTAAATACCTGAATTGGACTTGGAAAATTTCAAAGTGTCTCCAGTGGTCTTTCATTTTGAACATGAGTGAAGAAGAGTAAGTGAATAAATAAATAGACCTGATCTGCTCCCTCACAAAGCCATCTTCATCTTTGCTTGACTTTCACATCTTTATAGCTCCCTTTTTTTTCCCTAGTAATATTGAAAGGATTACCCTTGTTGGCCCCTAGGTGGTTACTGTGTGATTTTACTGTTATTAAATCTATTATAAACTGCTTCATTATTCCTGACTCTGACTCTGTCTCTCCTGTAATCCTTCCGTCACCCTCCCAGAAATCCCGTGCCGTTGGCCCCCAGGAAATTCGAGAGCGAGCCACGGTCTTGCAGACGGTATTTGAAGATTACGTGCACTCCAATGAGAGGAGGGTCTCCGGGGCAAAGAAAGGTGGGTCGATTTCTTAGGTGATTGTGGATGGATAGCGCAGCAGAGCATCCTGGCCACCTCCGCCGCACACCCCAGCCGGGTTGAGAGGCCAGCCAGGCGTCTCTGCTCACCAGCAAAAGCCTGCAATCTCCCTAATTCTGCAGGGTTTGGAAGCAGGCGCGGAAGGCTTTAAAGTGATATTAAATGTTAATTTCATCCTTCCCCGTGTTTTGCACAAATGAGGCTTTATCTTGGCTTAATCAGGACTAGGGCTTTGACCCACAACTTGGATCTCAGGGATCTGTTTTTCTCAGTCTTTGAAAACCGGATGGAAGACAGATGACGTGTCAGTAGAAATAGTTGTAGAGATGGAAATTGAGATGAAGGTAAGGGCTGGAAATCACTAGACCCTATGCAGTTCCTGTTTGAAAGTACAAAGAAAAATGAGCAAGAAGACTGCTGAGAAGGGCCACAGACCATGAACCCAATTCCTAGGAAATTTACAAAAGATTAGGTATTAATTTAATATTCAGGCCCTTTATAAGATAAATTGGCTCCTGGGATCACCAAGCATTAGGTGTGGACTCAGCAGTTCACTTTGAGCACTGAGCAGAGCACAGGGGAAGGGAGCTTGGAATGGCTGGTGTCTTTCATGGTGGAAGGTTGTGTGTCTTGGCTGGTGACTCTCACGTGTGCTAAGGAGACTTACTCCATGTCGGGGAATCCACAGTTCCTTTTAATAGTTACCTGCAATTTTGAAAAGAATGCCAGGCTGGCTTTCCAATATATGAAGACTATAGCATCCTTTCTTTTCTTCTTTTTATAAATTGAAGTTTTTCTTAAATCATTCATTTAACAAATATTTATTGAATTGGGCACTGTTCTAGGTGCTTGGGATACATTAGAGATCAAAACAGACCAACATCCTTACCTTTCTGACATTCTAGTGGAGGATCAGGTAAGGGAGATGAAGAGCATTTTAAAGATGGGCACCTGAGCTAATAACTATTGCCAATCTTTTCTTTTTTCTTTTTCTCCCCAAATCCCCCAGTACATAGTTGTATATTTTAGTTGTAGGTCCTTCTAGTTGTGGCATGTGGGACGCCGCCTCAGCATGGCCTGATGAGCAGTGCCATGTCTGCGCCCGGTATCCAAACTGGCAAAACCCTGGGCCACCGAAGCAGAGCACACAAACTTAACCACTTGGCCACAGGGCCGACCTCCTGAAGAGCATTTTAAATAGGGGGTCAGAGTGAGTCCTATTGTGAAGGTGACACATGAGCAAAAGCCCAAAGAGGGATCAGCCACATGGCTCTGACAGAAGGGCATTCCAGGCAGGGGGAACAGAGGTGCACAGGAACTCAAGGTGAACAGTGTGGCTGGAAGGAGCGAGGTCAGCAGAGGCCGGGCTGGGAGGCTATCGGAGGACTCTGGGTTACCCTGAATGAGATGAGAGCTGTTGGAGGCTTGGAGCAGGGATGTGGTGTGGTCTGACAGAGGTCTGAAAAGATCACTGGGCTGCCGTGTGAGAATACACTAGGAGCAAGGGAGAAAGCTGGGAGACTGGTTACAGGGCAATTGTGGTCATCAGGAAATAGAGGACAAAGATGAGTTAGTAGTCAGCAGATAGTTTTGAGTACCTGTTATATACTTTAGCACATTACGAAAGCGGTCCTTGGTTGTTGCCACAACTCTGGAACAAATCAGAACTACACAAGATGAAAGATGAAGTCCCAGTAATTGCCCCGTAACCACTGATGGATGATTAGTGTGTATCCTTCTAGATGGGTTTCCAGTAATATCCTGTCCTAGCTTTTCTCTAAAGTGAATTCAACAATTCTTAAGAGTTTTCCTAAAAACCTGTCTTTAGAGAAGTACTGGAACGTGCCTCTCAAGAAGAATAGAACATTTGTCACAGTGTGACTTTACAGAATTTGGTCATTTGTTAAAAGTTAGGCATACTCAGCTTGCTGTGTGATATGTAACTAGGGGTTGTGCTGCAGAATTTCAGCGTTAATAACAAAGCTGCAGTGAAAAAAATCAAAGCCACACCGTCATCTTCGATTTTGATGTCAGAGGTATTTTGGATATGCTAGTGAGACTTCAGCTGTTTCAGGGTGTGTGGGTCATCGGAGTAAAAGTTACAGTAAGTAAGCCTTAGGGAATGTGGTTTTGTGTTCTCTCTCATCATCATCATCATTGAACTTGTTAATACCAAGAAACAAGCAGAGTTGCTTGTCTTCTGTTTAAAAGGATATTGGAGTGGCGTCCCTCCCCAACATTTATGTACCAAGAAGGAAGTAAATGGATCACTTTTCTTATCTGCTAATTGATTTCTACACCAGATTGATGCTGGCCTGGGAGGAAACTGCCTCTCGTAGATGTCAGTCACCCCCACATCAGACATAAAGCTCTCCACCATTCTTTTCTCTCCTGTTACTTAGGATTGTGAGTTCTGGAGGTTTGGGGGGAATAAACACATAATTGCCACTGTAAAGATGTTGAATTCACAACAAGGGGACAGCCACTACACCCATAGGTTGATACTATCTTTTGCATTTCAATCTGCATATGCAAATTCCCCACGACTGACTTGCCTCCCTTTTATGCTATTGCAGAACCCACCTCATGAATAATTAACAAAGCAGCTGGGTTTTGCCTTTATGGCAGAAAACTAGTTGGAAACCGGGCCAAGTATGCATTTGTTTTCCTTTTTCCACTTTCTGACCCAGTCATTGTTAATAACCAGCATGTAATTGTTGTCAGTTTCCAGAAGCAGTTGCCCCGTTTTTCTCTCATTTCTTGCATCTTTTAGTTAGAGATTCAGGTGGTAAAAATTGTGGTAACATAAGTTTGAACTCTATACTCCTGAACAAAAATTTCAGAAAGTGGAGTCCTTTACCTGCAAATGACCACTGTTCCTGTAGTTTGGTCGTCTCCATCTTTGGGTCTCCCTGAAGAGCAGGGACTACATGTGTAGGAGTTATGCCTGGCTTGGAAGGGATGCTTCTCAAAGTCAAGAAAATCCAAATCATGGGTGACAATTGCTCCTCTCCCCTTAGTGTGATCAGTAGGCTGGGTACTTGGCCAAATGCTCTGACTTACAGGCTGCCTCCTTTCCCACTTCCTTTGGGTAGTTGTCACTGTTGATGTGTCAGGAGGAAGATGCCTGAGCCTTTACTCTGTACAGATGTGTGTTCTTCTGGGGGCCACAGTGGGATTAGAAGGAGCAAGGATTATCTGCACCTTCCAGGTTGGAGTTTTGCTCTTTTCTACCTCCTTGATCCATACCACTGTTCCTGATCAGATGTCCAAGAATAAATTTGATTTTATGAAAAAGGACAAAATGTCCAAGTAGGGTATTTTAAAGTAGATGTCCCTTAATTCATCTACCTTATGGCTGTGAAATAGGAATCAGCGACTACAAGAGTGCTCCATCTAATTGGTGTAGCTTCATTCATCATCCCAAATAAACGTCTGCTTTTATTACTTCTCTGCTTTCCGCTTGGCTTGGCCCCACAGCCCCTGTTCCTTCTACACATTCTTGACACTGCCAACGTGAGCCACTTCCTGCCCCTTGGAAGGTCCTACAAACAGCTGCTGCTGCCTCTGAAATTCCTGCTTCTCTGTATTATCCAAACATGGGAGTCCATGCAAGTATGTGAGGACAACCAACTGTCGCTGTCCCCAGCGAGACAGGAGCCTTGAGGACAAGGAGGTTTAGTAAAAATATGCAGTGCGAAATGCTGCCTGACCAGTCGTCGAGGGAGAAAACACTTCTGCCATTTCTTGGCAAACTCATTATCCGTGTAAAGCTGTTAGTTGGGCACTACGTCTCTTGGGACAGAGGCCCTCCATCCTCGGCTCTTAGGAGTGCTGGAGAAAAGGAGGAAGAGGGCTGTGCGAGGTGGAAGCTGGGAGCTGGTTTGCTTAGGCGGAAGGGTGGTATGAACAAAAAGGTCTGGGCCAGCATTTGGGTAACTAAGATTTTAAAGGTGCAAACTCTTTGGTTTGGTTTGGCTTGGCATGATTTCAGTCTGCTTTTTTAGACCAGAGTAAATGTTGGGGGTTGGGGAGAGAAAGGGAGGGAGAGGAGAGGGCCTGAGTCTCCTGGGCCGTGGTCCTTGTGTAGCTTTCCTCTCTGAGGACTTGAATATGTAGCTGTGTGTCTAGAAGCCTGGTGTCAGAACCCTCCAAACAGCACAGACCATTTGAAATGTTAAAGATTTTCCTTGAAAAAGATAGTCCCCAGTTATTAAAAAGGGGAATAAGCACAGATTTAAGAGAAAGGTGCAGAGGAGTTGCCTTGGTTATTATTTCTCTTCGATTGGGAAAAGGAGTTCACTTTGCTCAGTAAATAGAGCTTTGATGGATTCCCAGGATCCTTCCAGGAGCTGATCTGCTAAAATGACACTTTTTATTACTGTTCATAAACGCCAGTCTCCAGGTGCTGCTGGGATATTACGTTTAAGCTGTGGGCAAACTTGCCAGTCCAGTGGCTCAACAAGCGAGGGCGAGAGAGGCTGGTATTTAGTGCCTGCTTCCATCAGCCGGTGTGGCGCTGGGCTCTGGCTTCTCTGGCCGAAGAGCAGGGCTTGGAAGTCAAGTGAGCAGTGATGGGGATGGGGAGAGCTTTTCAGAACAGTCCCCTCCTGCCCTGCTGGAGTGAGAACAGGACAGATGCTTGAGTTTCATTGTTATGGCAAGATGCTCAAGGGCAACCAGGTGGAGGAAGATCCTCCCTCAAAGGAGTGCCGAGTTAAGGTGCAGCCACCACTCCACCCTCCTGGGACCAAGTCTGGCGTTTGTTTCCCTGGCCAGTGCTGGGATCTAGAAAAGGGACCTTTTTCTTAACTTTAAAATAGGACTGAGACTTTCATGATAGAATGTCTGATGAACATCTCTAAACTGTTGGCAATCCTCAAGGGATGAACTGTTTCATGGACTATTCTAGAAATTTAATAATTTTCTTGATCCGTTTTAAAATTCTGTTTTCATCTCCTTTTTAACGCAGTCTTTGAATGGGTGAGAAGCACTGTGTCGGTCAATCCTGATTCTTGAGGAGGAATTTGGTGTTAAAATCACATGTGTACACGAAGAGCTGGTGTCAGTGACTCCTCTGCCTGAGGGAGCTGGAGGCAGGGCGTGTGGTGGAGGTTATTGTAGAAATAGGAACATACAGTAATAATAAACTTAATGACAGTCCTTTTGAATAAAGCCGTTTGAACCTTTTGAGTTTTGTAACATTTGCATGTGTAACTATTCAAAAAAGAAATAAAATTTAATTAGGAAATGTTTTTCCTAATATAAAGGTCTAGTGATTTCATTTTTCATGAGAAAATATCACATGTTGATCATGTCTTAGTTTCTTCATTCCTTCTCACTTTCATTCATTTATACAGCAAACATTTATCAAATGCCCGCTGTGTGCCAGGTACTATACTAGGCTCCCAGGATATAATGGAGAAGAAAACAGGTCCCCTGCCCTCTAGGATTATTAAAGCTACCCAGTAAAATCTGAAATTATATTGGGTTTATTCTAGTGATAATTGAGGCCTATAGATTTTTTTTTTGGAGGAATTAAGAAGAATACACAAATACAGATTTTGGTTGTTCGTGTGTGTTGTACCGTCCTGGTTGTGTGCCTGTCATCGCCCGTCAAGATAAGCCATGCCAGACAGCCCTGAGGCCGGGCAGCAGTGGCCTCACAGCCGCCCTCTCCCCCGTGCTTCTTGCAGCTCTGCAGTCCTTCATCCGAGCCTACGCAACCTACCCCCGGGAGCTGAAGCACATCTTCCACGTCCGCTCGCTCCACCTGGGGCACGTGGCTAAGAGCTTCGGGCTAAGAGATGCCCCCAGAAATCTTAGTGTCTCGGCTGTAAAGAAGAGGAAAGCAAACCTGAAGAGGTAAGACTAGCTGAGTTTGTCCTGTGACAAGTGGGCCAAAGTCGGGCGGGTGTAGAGAGCCCCGTTCAGATTAGTGGCAGTGGGATCGCCTGGCAGGCTTTTGCACGCTCCGTGTAAACTCTTCCAACTTTGGTTTTTGTGGTAAATTATCATCAGTTTCTGCCCTTCTCTCAATATGGTAAGTGCTTCAAACGGGAAAAATACCCAATCTGAATGTTTTTAAGGCGCCTGCAGAAATTCAGTGGTGTCTTTTGTCGGGTCCAGACCTAGTGGGGATTATTGGAGCAGCAAGGTAAGCCTCTTGGGTTGTCTTCACTGCCCATCAGTAGAGTCACTTGAGACTTGCCAGACTCGGAGCTTCAGATGTGCTGTGGAGAGCCTCTGGGACTTGTAGGAAGACTTCTGGCGTGTTCCATGAAATGAGCCCTGGTGACGTACCCTGACCTGTGCGATGGGAGGGGCTGTGTGCAAGCCCCAGCTCTGCAGGCCAGGCTGGCCCCGGGGGCGTGGCTCGGACCTCCCAACCCTGCATGCTGCTCTCTTTGGTGCTGACATGCGTCTCTATGCTGAGCACTTGTAGAGGCAAGTGCAGTGGACTCCTCTGCCTCCTCTCACCTACCTCCCTGGAAAAGCCTGTTCAGAACTGTCTAGAGGTCCTAGTGAGAGGAGAGTCAGAGTGAGCAGTGTTGCCCTGCAGGTTGGGCACTGGGCTCTGAGTCCATCTTCATAATTTCGGGAGGTTCTGAGATGATTTCCCTCAGGAAATCCGTTTGTAAAAGGTTGTCTTTCTCTCCTCAAAGAAAGGGTGATCTCTTAGCACCAGACCCAGCCGCTCACAGGAACTAGAGTATTTTAAATACCACGAGCTGCTTTAAAGGGAATTTTGGGATGAATTGATGTTATTGCTTATGCAACGTGTGGGTGGGAAGGATACATTGAACAAATGTTTGGGGCACACAGAACCCTTGAATGCTCTGGGCAGTCACCTTGCATCGTCTGTCCTTCTTTTTGCATGTTAATTATAAATGCCAACGTATACTTGCCCTGACTGGGAGAATGTGTAGGCAGTATCTACACAGTCCAGCACAGTGTCCATCTTGTTCGTTCACTGAGAAGTGTTGATTACATCACACCCTTGGTCGGGCCCAGTCTCTCTGGCGTGATGTGGCAGAAGAGGAAGGACTGCCCAGTGCAGGGAAGTGACCGTTGGGGCTGGAGTCGGGGCCTTGGACTTCACTGCCTGATGCGAGCTTGTGAGCTTCGGCCCATATCTTTGCTCCACTTCTCAGAGCCTCAGTTCCCTCGACTACAAAAGGGAGAAGGAAGTCTGTGTTTTTAGCTACTTCACAAGATTGTTTTGAGAATCAAAATTAGGTGATACATGTTAATATGCCTTTTGAGCCATTAGGGGCCGTACAGGTGAAGTGCTTAGGACAGGGAGCTAGAAACCAGGTGAGTTAAGATTCTGGAATATTCAACTTGATCTCTCCAGGGACTTGGCATCTACAAGGTTCTTTTTAATGGATAAAATTTTGCCTAGTTCTAATTCCAGTTTTGGAATTTTTAAGATGCTTGGTTTTTGTATTAAATTCATACCTCTCGTATAGGACCATATTCTAGTATGTGCGAGGCAGCTGTTTCTCCACATGCTGCCATTCTGCATGCATGAGACCATGCCATGTGCCCGGGTGAGACCGAGCCATATGCAGCTCTGGTTTCCTGCAGGCAGTTTTGAGGTGCAGAGCGCTGCCTGCCTCTGCACACTACCTGTCCTGGGCAGGGCTGCAGCTGGACACTCCTCTGCCTGCCCTCTGCTGGAGCCAGCTTCTCCCAGAGGGAGAGGACACCTCAGATCGGCTCCCAGACGTGATGGCTGTTCCGGGGTTTGGGGCTGCAGTGCTCCAGAGTTAGGTTCCTGTCTTTGGACTCGGGGTGGCTGGGATCCCTGCATGTTAACTTTGAGTATGTGACAACACCATGAGGCTTGCAGTCAGGTCTGAGAGTGACCTCCTAGAATCTGGAATGCTGACCATCCTGTCACCATCTCTAAAATGTTGACACTTTGGGAAGGTAAGAATAGACTTGCCAGATGGTTACTGGTGAAAAACACGGATTTTGTTGATTCCTCACCCCGTAAATAAATGCAATCCCAATATTTCATTGTCAGCAGATGATCTACCTTTATGACCGGGAATTTCATTAGCAAGTGTTAATCCAGATAGCAGCTCTTCAGACTGGGATGTCCTCAGCTCTTACCCAGATCCTGGAAAGCAGAGCGGCGAGGCAGGGAAGCAGTTGGGAGGGGGACTTGGAGCCAGCATTGTCCTTACCTTGAGAAGCCACTAGGGAGAGAGCAAGCCGCTGCCTCCTGCTTCAGCTGACCCTCGCTAGCAGATGGGCACCAGGACTCCTATACCCCTGTGAGCGGGGGATTTAACAGGGCTTTATTTAGGGAAGAATGGGCTGATTAGCCGATAAAGAGCATGTAAGATGGTATGGGGC
This sequence comes from Equus asinus, assembly GCF_041296235.1. Classification (NCBI taxonomy): domain Eukaryota; kingdom Metazoa; phylum Chordata; class Mammalia; order Perissodactyla; family Equidae; genus Equus; species Equus asinus. The sequence goes on from NC_091799.1 coordinate 14,143,977, forward strand.
AGCCTTTGATGTCTGGCTGGCGCGGCAGGGAGCCGGGTGGTGAGTGACAGCAGTGTGTCACAGGATTACTCCGCCCGTGACAATACCGCTCTCTGTTCTTGCCGTGTCGCCACTCTGTTACAGCCACTTTTTCCGTTGTTATGCCCTTCTTTTGAAGGCATTTCTCCCCACGCTCCTTACATCCTCCCACCCCACCCCTGCCTTGCAAATGCAGACGGGCACTCAAGGATACAGTAGGTACCTTTTTTTATTTGGGGAAATCTTGTCACTCCTGGAGGAAGAATGACTTTGCAGCTAATCTGCACAAGGACCGTATATAATTGTGGTCAGGGTAAGCGGCAGAGAAAACTGGGCGGATTTTCCACACCTCAGTCGGGGCTCAAGCAACTGCCAGTTGCTGCGTTTTGAGGACTGGAAAGAAAAGTCATTAAACCCCACAAAGTGTGGAGAGTTATGCTGTGGCCACAGTGATTGTTGGGAGCTGAGGCGTCTCCTCTGAAACCCATCTGTCCAGAAAGAGAGTGCATTCCTTACGTTTTGTGTGGGTGGATAAAATGATAGCACCAAATTCTCTAAATTACGCTGCGTTCCATCTTATGGTGTTTAGAGTAATTACATGTTGTATGCAGACCTCTGATGTCTGCAAACCAAATCCATCAGGCTGTAAGTGACACCCTGTCTCACCTGTCACACGCCCGACATGGAGTTCACCCGGTGTTAAAGGGGGCAGCAAGGGCGGGTTCAGTTAGGAGGCCGTTAGGCTTTTCCATGCCGTGATGAAGGGAATTCTCTCCCGTCTGTATGCCTTTATTCCTTTACTTGACCCCTTTCAGAGGAAGAAAATAAATAGTTAATGTCCCCAAATGAGAACTTAATCACCAGGTCTCTGTCTGCTTTTTCAGTCCTCAGTTCTGGAAGGGAACACTAACTGTCTTCCCCCTGCACACAGAAATACAGTCATAGTCACAAAAACTCTGCTGACACCTACACACAAACCTGTCAAGACAGCCCCCACCCCAAACGCTACATATGCATGTACACAGAGAGTTGGTGCTATTGGTAAAATATTGAATGGCCCCTTAGCAACATCCGTCACGAACACAGCATTTTCCTCCCGTGAAATGCAGCTCTTATTTTGAAGGTGTGTAGGTTCGGCAGTTCCTAAGAAGCCAAGGTAACATCCCTTCCAAAGTTCCCATCTTCCCAGGACATGCTGAGCCTCAGTACTGTCGGCTCTGAAAGAGCAGAGTTTGCCAGGCTGTCTGTCTGTCTGTCTGTCTGGGCAGTCACACATTTGAGTAGAACGTGTCCAGGAGCACTGAGCAAGCATGCTATGGAGGGCTACGATTCCTCGTCTGTCTGACCCTCTGTGACGAAGGGTTCAAGAATGTAGAAACTAACGTGCCTTAAGGTCTTAGTGTTATTCTGACAATACAGAAGACAATATGAGCCGCCCTGTCTCGGTGAATGGTGTGCAATAACTATAAACAGCACTCCTTTTCCCCAAACACTTTAAAGATTTTATTTTTTCCTTTTTCTCCCCAAAACCCCCCGGTACATAGTTGCACATTCCTAGCTGTGGGTCCCTCTAGTTGTGGCATATGGGACGCCCCCTCAGCGCGGCCTGACGAGCGGTGCCATGTCCGCTCCCGGGATCCGAACCGGTGAAACCCTGGGCTGCCACAGCGGAGCGCGCAAACTCAACCACTCGGCCAGGGGGCCGGCCCCAATCCCCAAGCACTTTAGTTTGTAGCTGCCTAAGGCCGGTCTTACCTCTGGCTTCCGCCATCCGTGTCTCCCTGCTGTTGTTCTTAGTGCCTACACACGTCTGAGACGTCTTCTTTATAAGTAATTCAGAATTTTGCTCCCTTGTTCTCAGCTCTATTCTTTTAAAATCAGTAGAGGATCAACAGTCTGAATTGTTGACTATTCTTAAATACAGCTTTTTCTTTTCTTTTCTTTTAAAGATTTTAAGGTATGCCTTTTTTGGTGAGGAAGATTGGCCCTGAGCTAACATCTGTTGCCAATCTTCCTTTTTTTTTTTTACGTTTTTTTTTTCCCTGCCCAAAGCCCCAAGATGTAGTTGTGTATCCTGGTTGTAAGTCATTCTAGTTCTCCTGTGGGGGACGCCGCCACAATATGGCCTGATGAGCAGTGTTTGGGTCCGCGCCCAGGATCTGAACTGGTGAACTCCAGGCCGCTAAAGCAGAGCACACGAACTTAATCACTTGGCCACGTGGCTAGCCCCTTAAATACAATTTCTTTTGTATAAATTTTCTCAAACCAGCCTAGCTAAAGTGTTACCTGGTAGTTCCTGATTTTATCAAACAGCTAAACTATCTAAAATTAGGGATTTCTTATCCTTTACTACTCACTGGATCTCAGTGAAAATTAGGGATTTCTTATCCTTTACTACTCACTGGATCTCAGTGTGCTCAGCAGGCAGGATCAGTAATCAAAGGGCACGTAGGGCTGGCTCTTCTGCGTCTGGCCTCCTGCCAGAACCCCCACACACCCAGGCACCACAGAGCATCCTTAACCTCTCTTACTTCCAAAGTTGTAGGTAGAGCGTATTCTCTGAAGTAAGTACACATCCTCTTGCCAGACTTTTCTCATCTGAATTATCATAAATACTTTACCACTGAGGTTCAAATTGGAGATTTTGCAAAGCTCCATTTTTGGGGCGTTTTTCATCTTTGAAGGCCTTTGCTGTGTCACTCTCTGATTCTCACTCTCACTCATTCAATAATTGTTAGCAAATAAGAGTTACTATGCTGGGGGGCCAGCCCGGTGGCACAGCAGTGAAGTGCACACATTCCACTTCTTGGCGGCCCCAGGTTCGCCAGTTCGGATCTCAGGTGCGGACATGGCATTGCATGGCATGCCATGCTGTGGTAGGCGTCCCACATATAAAGTAGAGGAAGATGGGCACAGATGTTAGCTCAGGGCCAGACTTCCTCAGCAAAAAGAGGAGGGTTGGCAGCAATTAACTCAGGGCTAATCTTCCTCAAAAAAAAAAAAAAGAGTTACTATGTTGAATGGTCCTCTAGTTTAAGAAGGTTACACCCGCCCCCCCATCTACCTTGCCCCTCCCCTTGTTTCTTAAACGCCAACTATGGGAGTGTTGCATGGTCATTAAGAGTCTCAGTTGGATTCACACAGGCATCCAGATTGAATTACTTATCGTCTGTGTTCCCTTGGACAAGCAACTCAGCCTCTCTGTGCCACTGTCCCCTTGCCTCTCAGATGAGGGTGTTGGGGCCACACAGTGTTGTCGTGGGGGTCAAACCAGATGATGAGTGTGAAGCATTGACCCAGCATCTGGAACGCGACTGCCTGGGAGCACTTGTTGAGAATGATGACGTGGACAGTCATGCTGATTCTTCCCCGGGCCCGCATCACACTTATAAGTACCCCTGAAACAGAGCATGAAAGTGTAGTTAGTTGTAAACCTTGTAGCACCCTTGAACTTTTCTTTTCAGGAACAACCTTGAAAACATGGAACAGGTTCCCTCCAAGACTAGCATTAAGAAGCTGCAGCTGCATCTCCCTATAAAGCAATATTCTCATTGCTAGAAGCAGCTTGCCTGCCAATTTTTATGTGGCATTTACAACCTCCCTAATATCACTTAATTAGCTGAAGGCAAACCTGGAATCTTGCCCACTGTGAAAATTTACTCGATTTCAAAGAGCCAATTATCATTCTATAAAAAGACAGATTGGCCACCGTGAGATCACAGGCTGGACAGAGCCACACTTGGAGTCGTGGGGATGTCTCCTTGTAAACCCACTGCGCGGGACTCCGTTCTCTTCTTCCTCCATCTTTGAGCAGTGTTCCACACTCTTGATCCCTCTGGCCTCCTTGAATCAGTTTTCCCTTAGCTTCCCAAACCTTGTCTTCATGAAGGGCAGCTCTTGGTCCTTCAGCTTCATCCGAACTTCCAGAACAGTCTGCTACTGAGTGTCCTGTGGCCATTCTGCTCCCCTCCAGCCTGGGCTCCACAGGCAGCAGATCCTCCACACCCCTCACCCATCTCACCCTTGCTTCAAAACTTCCAGTGATGTCTCATTACAGGAACGATGAAAACAAATGACCACAACAAACCCGCTCCATCCAAGGCCTGCTGCCCCCTCCGCCTCCCCTGGCAGCCCCGCTTTCCCTGTGCTCAGGGCCTTTCCCGAGTGTGCCGTGGGCCAGGGCCTCTTCCCCCTCCTCTCCATCTTCAGAGCCCCGTCCCTTCTGTGAGGACATCTTCTCTGACTCACCTGCCCAGTGGACACCCCGCCTGCTCCCCTCACCTACCCTGCCTTCTCGACTGTCTAACGTCAGCGTGTCTTTGTGGTTCGTGTCTGTCTGTCCTCTCGAGCGGAGCTCAGGGTGGAAACCTGGACTGGTTTTCTCATTGCATTCCCTGCACCTTCCATGGTCCCTGAGACACAGCAGGTGCTCAGGAAATATTTTTGAATGTATGAATGAAAACTGAAAGCATTCTTTAATTCTAAGAGGAAGAGCATAAAGGGAAAGAAAGAAAAAAAACCAGATTGTTCTAACATGAAAAAGAGATAAATGCCTCTTAATTGTTGAGTGAATCCAGCAAACAACAAATCCTGCCAGGTGGGGTGCTTGCCTTTCAGAGCCTCCGTTCCACTCATCAGTCCCAGAAGGATCGAGCCTCTCGTCACTTTCCCTGATTTCACAGATGGAAGAGGCATGGGGATCAGCCCACAGAAGGTAGAGATGAATGGGGCAGGATCGAGGTCCCCACCCCACCTAGGCAAGGCCAGAGCAGAGGTCCAGAGGGAGGCTCAGATCTCTCGACCTCAGTCCCAAGAACGGAAGGAAACAGCTAGGACCACCCGTAGTAGCTGTGAGGACAGATGTGCATGTCCTGTGGAACTGAGGAACAGAATTACCCGACATTTGCCCGGGCCCCAGCCTAGGAGACCTTGGTTCAGTAGAGTCTGAAGTCAGGAAGAGCAAGATGAAGGTGATCGTGAACTTGACTGCCGAGTCTCAAAAATCCAGAGCCAGGTTCACACTCTGGGAACCCGAAAGTGTGGTCCTTGGAGCAGGTGCTGGGGTGCTTTTCTTAACACAGGAGGGCAGTACGGTGCTGGCTCAGTGTACCTATGGTTTAACGACGAGCTCGGATTAGTTAATATTTTAATGGAGAACCTGAGTGAGCTGCACAGATTGTAGACAAGAGCATATTCTACTGGCCTCTCTGTCAAGGGAGACAAGGGGTGACTTTGAAGTCCACGCTGGATTATCTCTTTAGGACATTTATACTGAGGTGAAGTGTCCAGACCGGGACAAGGGACAGGAGAAGCGCTGAGGAAGGTGGCTGGGTCTCTTCTTGGTGGAGAACACCCGGCACAGAGTAGTCAGTCACTCAGGGACGGTGTGTCAGATGAGCTCCTTGTTGGTTATTGAGTTCACCCCGTTGCGTTCACAGGCAGCTCCAGAAGGGCTGCACCATGTGGGCTCACGCCCCGGTGGAGAGCTGCCCCTTTTGCCTCCCAGCACATCCGGTTTTAATTCCCTTCCCTTCCCTCCGCGGTCAGGTGCCGTGGGCCCTGCCTTTCAGGGCTCTGGTTTAATTACAGCTGTGCGCATGCAGCTTTTTACATTTGGCCTTTTGCTCCTACCACGATTTTTTTCTGTGTGACACCATGCAATTACCAGCTCTCTGCCTCCTCGTGGAATAAACACACCCTCATCCCCACCCGGCTAATGAGGCGATTAGAGGGACTTCACGGTGACCCTGCGCTTCCTCCGCACCTGGGTCACCTGCAGACAGCGGGAACCACAGGGTGTGCTTTCAGTCAAGCAGTCAGGGCTGACAACAAAGAACAGGAACCCAGCCAGCCTCTCCTGGGAGGATGCTAGAGACGGTCACATTTGCTGTTGGAGCCTTCTAAGCGCTGGAATTAGAAGATGTGGCTGGCCAGGACGAGTCGGCAGACACCAGATGAGGCTGCATGCAACAGGAGAGTCCCCAGCGCTTCATTAGGTGTCCTTGCTGGGAGCTCTTCTGATTCATACCATTGGAGAAATCAAGAGAGAAGTGACCCCAGCGCCCCTCGCTGCACAGGGTTTAGTTTTAGTCATCCTGAGCCCCTCCTGTCTGCCGCTGCCAGCTACTCCCCTCCTCTCACCTGTCCCCACGTTCTGCAGTGGGAAGCTTACATCCCCGGCCCCTCCACACTCTCTCTACCCTAATGATGCCAGAGCCTTTCCAGCTTGTGAGGACCTGTATAAAATGATTCCAGGTCTCGTTCAAATGTCCTCTTCATTCTGGTCCTGGTGTTATAGCAACAGTCCAAAATGTGGAGTCATGTCCTAATTACTTAGTAGTCAAGAAGAGGGATGCAGTTTGAGAACCGACATCCTGGAGTGACAGTGTGTGACTCTTTGCTTGTTAGTTTTAAGTTCTTTGACAGAGGTGGTGGCAGCAGCATCTCTCTGGAGCCTTAGGCATGTCCTCGGCTGTGCTGAGTCCACATGATTATCTCACAGAGACCTCACCAGGTCCCTGTGACCAAGGCAGGGTCCCCCATAACCAATGAGGAAATGGGCGTGCCTGGTCATGTGGCCCGAGTCTGAGAGACCCCAGGGCCCACTCTCCTAGCACTTGTCTGCTTCCTTGCATACCCCTTTTGGAAGCTCCTGGTTTCTAGAATCAGTATTGGGTAAAGAAACAAGTATATGGACCCTGTTAAGGGTATTTTCTTATGTGAACAGATAATTGTTTGTGTAACCAAAGAAATAGACTTAAGGCAGGAGATATTTTGGTTGTGTATAGGGAAGAATTTGATTTGAGACCATCAGAGTGGCATACCCTGGAGTGGGTTGTGGAAGCTTTATGTTCATGGGGCAATTATCTCAAAAGATCATTGAGAAGAGACGATTGAGGCACAATCTGGATCTGACTCTTTCTGTCATCTCCTTCCAAGTCTAGAGGCCCAGGTGTGCAGTGGAAGAAGCCTGGGCGTGGGCTCAGCCATTCCTGAGCTTGACCCAAACCTGGCAGTCGGAACAGCTTAGCATGAGATGGGGGTCCTGTGGGGTTGTGTGGGGAAAGACAATGAACACGTAGCACCTGGCACCACGATGAGCTTACTTAAGAGGTTATTCAGTACAGCTTTTCCCCTCCCTTGTCCCACTTCCTCTTTCTGAGTCTGTAGATAAAAAGTGAAAGCGTCATAGCATCTTCCCTGAGTGCTCCCACCCTGGCCCGACCCTCTCCCGTCAGCCTCATCGCTCCTCAGTCACCTGTAAGGCCTCTGTATCAGTGCTCCCAGCTGTGGGGGCTTGCCGCCTCCAGAGTGGACCCTGCGCACTGTTAGAGCTCCTGAAAGTGAGCCCAAATCGACCACTTTCCCTTCTGACCCTTTGTCTGTTTGCACTCTTCCGTCTCTGTGAGGTCCAAATGCTGAATGTACATTATTTGCAAACATAAAACTACAAGGTGTTGTTATCATTGATCAAAGTGATCCCTGGTCCACATGACATGTGTCAGATACTGGATGAGGGCTCCTTACCTCCTCTGCCTTTCCTCTTTTCCATACTGTTCGTCGTAATGCCAGTCAGCGTTTACTGAGCGCCTTTGCGACAGGCACTGTGATGAGCACTTTGATTCATTAGTTCTTCTAATCCTCTTGTAAGTGAGCAAACTGGGACTGAGACGTAGGTACCTTGGCCAAACTTGGAGAATCAGTTCCACCGCCTGTGCGGGGCAGTGCCAGCATCATTCCTGTCGGGGGCCAGCTTTGCCCCAGGTGCTTGTCCCAGGCCTTACAGCCCCAGTGCTCCCGCTGCTCCTCTGTCGCGGTCCATTGTCTGAATGGCTTTTCACTCAGCCCAGGTTCTTTGGAAAATCTGGTTTGTAAAACTACGCAGACGTCCAGTAGAGACTGACCAGCACAAACAGGAGGGCGGTAACGTGTTTTAGTGCAGCTGAGGCTAAGAGCAAGGGTCATGGCTACCGCTCATGTGGCACTCTGCACTGGCCAGGCTCTCGTCAGTGCCTGGATTTCCTTCTGTCTTCCCTGCCATCACATGCTATCCCTGCTCATGCCCGGGCCTGGGATTCGCACCCAGGCCTCTGGTTCCAGGTTCGCAGTCTTCGCTGTAGCAGCTTTTCACATTCTTGGCATCTGGATCATCCTATGGCTCAGGCTGAAACCTGGCAGCTCCATCCCTGCCGGTTTGCACTCCTGATCATTCAAACACCCACCGTCTTTGACCCGAGAGCAAGACCTTGCACGTGCCGCAGTTCCGTTTCACTTTTTAGCTGAGTTCCCTCCTTTTGACCTATTAGGGTGTTGTGGGTGTTCTGTCATCCGGTGTGTTAGCTGTCCCTGCAGGCTTCTTTTCATCTGCAAATGTGATAAATATGCCTCCAAATATCATCCGGGTCATCGATAATAGTGTCAAACAGGACAGGCTCAGCGGGTTTGGTGCTGGAATTCTGCCCTAAGCTTATCAATCTCTGTCAGTATTTTCGGGATAAAATCATATCAGTTACAAATGCACTTAACTATTTCCATTTCCAGTCTGTATTTCTGCATCTTAACAACAATTGGTAACATTTTCACAGCGGATGAAAGTTATAAAGTGCTCTGACATTCTCCAGTTTGTTTTACCTCCACACTGACCCTGTACTTACATGAAGGCCCTTTCTGACACGTGAGGAAACTAAGCCTGGAGAAAGGTCTCCACTCTACGTGGTCACCAGTTGGGGGAGGGGCAGACCTGGGATTCCAACCAGGGTCATCAGAACTCTGGTTCCCTGCCCCTTCCCCAACACCGTGCCCCTGCCATGGAATGTCCATGCCTGAGCCCCGACAGAAATTCTCTGAGAGTTTCTGTCACCTGGGCTAAATAATCTCAAAACTCCCATCCGTTTCTGGGACTCGGATTCAGCTCTTCCCTTTTAGACAGCAGCCGTCTCTTAAACACTCTCTCTGTTCTCTCTTCCATTGCGCATGCCCTTCCAGGCAGCATATTGATCCTGGCGTCAGTGTATCGATGGCCTGTGACTTGCGTGGTCTGGGGCTCAGAGTTTTTTCCTGTTCTTCCTCTTGTTCTTTGGTTTAAGGTGGAGACCCACTTTTCTGACTCTCTGTGTCCACAAAGCCCCTCAGGAATTTTGCTGTAATATCCGCTGCCACAGCAGGGCTCACCTGCAGTGGGCGTCTTCTGGGGCCCTGGTGGTTTTACAAAAGCTAGAGTTGGTTTAATCCTAAGAAATCACAAAGAAGGCATCCCTGAGACGGTCAGCCCATCTGTGTCCATCTTTGCCGGAGCAGACTCCAGAGGTTAGAGTCTTCAGATGGTTCCTTTTCCTTCAGTGACTGGAAAAGGTTTGACAGTGTGTGCCATTCAGTCGCTAAATTTCCATCCCACGCTAGCTGCGTCTTCACCTGAACTACTTTGTTGCACCAGAGGGACTGCTTGTCAGATTCTCCCTGGAGTTGTTTGTGGCTCCTCCTGTCGTCTGAGAGCCACCAAAACCCCGCTCAGACTTTGCTGCCTTTTCTTCATCCAGAAGAGCGAGGCAGGGTGGAGAAGCTTGGAGTCAGCCTCGAGCCATCTGAAGTCGTCACTGTCTCCTACCACGATCACTGAGGACCCAGGCTTTTCTTCCAGCTGGGAGGCTGGCTTCCACACACAGTCCTTCGGGCGCTCGCCGTGGCCCTGGGTCATTTGCTTACGAGCAGAATCTTTCAGATTAGAGACATAAATATACTTCTCCAGTCTTTTGTCTGTCTCTGTCTGTCTTAATGATACAAGAAGAGAGAAATCCCTCACAGAAATCCGACGGCCTGAAAGCCACAGGCAGGGGGTGTTGAGGAGTAAGCTTACAGTGCTTGGGGCTTCAGCACAGGGCCAGTCTACACGCGGCTTTCCTTCCCGACTACACACAGGGCACATGTTCGTTATAAAGACGCAAGAAATAGAGAAAAACCACCAGGAAGCCCACAATCCAAGTAACCTTGATTCACATTTTTTAAATCCTTCAGACGCTCTCTGCATATATACATATATGGAATTTTTGTGTGTCTATAATGAGATTAAACAACTCGTGTTTTTTTTAACATTTTTTTTTTGGTGAGAGAGGTTTACCCTGAGCTAACATCCATTGCCAATCTTCCTCTTTTTGCTTGAGGAAGATGGTCCCTGAACTAACATCTGCGCCAGTCTTCCTTCATTTTGCATGTGGGATGCTGCCACAGCATGGCTTGATGAGCGGTGTGTAGGTCCACACCCAGGATCTGAACCCACAAACCCTGGGCCACCAAAGCAGAACCCACGAACTTAACTGCTACACCACTGGGCCAGCCTCCAAAACATAGGATTTTTTAAACTTCTTTTTTCACTTTAGTTATCCAACTCTTACTTTTAAGGTGCACTTTATCAGGGGTTCCAAAATCTTTGAGATTTGAGATAATGTGACCATCGTTTTATATTAAAAATATTTCATAACCTCCAAGGGGCAGGGAACTTGCTCCTCGTTTTGGTAAAAACTTACAGCACAGTGGTTAAATGCTCGAGTCGTGGAGTCCGAATTCCTGGGCTCAAATCCTGGCTTTTCCATTACTGGTTTGTGACCCTGGACGCATTACCTAACCTCTCCGTACCTCAGTGTCCTCACCAGTAAAGTGGGGAGACTGGAGCCTGTTGCGTAGGGTTGTTGGAGAAGTCAGTGAGTTCAGTGCCTATTAGGAGCTTAAAACAGCCCCTGACGTCCCATGAGTGCCGCGCAGTGATTATTAAGGTCGCACAGCCAGTTCAAGTGGCTTTGATTTGACCTTTTTTTTACTTAAATCCATTCACAACTCATGTAATTGGTTTGGTTAAATGTTGTTTTAATATATTTGGTGGACACCCTTAGTATTGGCTGCCATCATCATCATCACCATCATCATTTACTCTTTAAACTTCGCTTGCAGGAAGTGTTCTAAAAGTCTGAAGGAATGTTCCAGAGGTGCATTTCAAGTCCTTGGGGAAAAGATTGACTGTTCAGTGACTGTCTTGGATAACTGGGTAACTCTTGAGAAGAAGTAGTTAAATTCTCCACATCCTACCGTAAACCAAAATAGAGTCTAGATGGAATTAAAGCAACAGATACTAGAAGATAATATACTGGAATATTTTTAAAACCCCAGGATGAGGAAGACTTTTCTAAGCCTGTGTTAGAATGGCTAAACCGTGAGGATTGTTCTGTAAATTTCTTGGGAAAGTTGGGAGAAGGTCCTGAGATCTTTCTTCTCCAGTGGTCATCCTGCCGGCACATTGATTTACTAATTAGGCTGCGATTTCACCTTACTGGCAGTCACAGTGGCATCTGCCTGTCCTGCTGGGTAATCCAGCCTGGGAGCCGAGGGGGCTGATTCAGCCTTCACTACAAGGGTGTTCCCTGCGGTTAGATAAACTGATCTGTTGCTTGGTAACTACGGGATTACTCCGGTGGATGCTCAGGAAGCCCATCCGAGAGGCCTTCGGGTATTTGGAGGGCAAGGAAGGCGAGAAACTTGTCAGGTTCCTGGGAGAAGTGCCGCTTGGCTGGAGAAGGAATCCAGCCCGCATGCGCCCATCGTGTGCTTGGGTTTAGAACATGTCATCTTCCCGTCTGTACTTTACCTCTTCGGCACTGGGCCTCAGAACAAAGGAAAAGCAGACTGTGAGCTGGCCAAGGGAAAGGTAGGTCCCCTCGGGGTGGCTGCTGTGACAGCAGGGGAAACCCCTGCAGGGTTGACCCCCAGGCTCCCCCTCCTAAGGACGCAGTCTGGGTCTGGAAAATGTGTGCTCTCTCAACCACCAAGAGCCTTGGAGTCTGGGTTTGGGTCTCAAGTCAAAAGCACGTTGACTAGAATAGAATCATAAAACAGCTAGGAAATTTTGAGATCATAACCTCAGGGCAAGCAGGACCATCTCCAAGACCTGCTTTCTAGTGGCATCCTCTACTGCAGCGTGCACTCGAAGGTCCTTGATAAGTGTCCTATGTGGCAGGACACACCCACAGAGAGATCACCTTTCGCTGCCCCGGACCCAGCGCATTTGTCTGGGAAGGGACAGACCTCGCGTCAGTAGGAAGTGGACCGAGGGATGTGCGTCTGCCTGTGTGTCGCATATGTTGGCGCGGTCCTTTGCACTGTCTCTTCCGCTCTGGTGCCTTCAGCTGAAAGTGCCACTTCCGCAGTCCGTGCTTGCTCCCTCAGCAATTAGTGTATCAATCGCCCCCGTGAGATTGTGGTTATTTATTTTGCTTTAGCAGTGGCAGGAGCAGTCATTGATGTGGTAGAACTTACGCTGGGGAGGATATTTTGACTGAAATTTTGCATATTTTGAAACTCAGGTTGTTACATTTAAAATTATACCCATTGTGAGTACCCAGCTTCAAAAAGGGGGAAGAAAAAGCATTCCTTCCTGTCAGAACCCTTTCACTCTGCCTGTCACGTAACCCGACTAAAAATAAACTACAGGCACGAGAACTGGCAGCCTTCAGTTTGGAACAAGTTAGGCTTTCACTGCAGGGCCTGTCTCCTGCCACTTCCAAACATACGCCTGCCCCACAGCATGCACCTCCACCAGGACACCAGCGTGCAGTCCTCTGCAGGACAGGGGGAAGCGGTTGAAGAGCCCTGGCCCTGCTGTCCAGGGCCCAGAGTCAGTCCTGGCTCCTGTGTGGCCTTGGGGGATTTGCTTGGCGTCTCTGGATCTGTTTCCTCATTTTTAACTGTGATTGCCTGAAATCCACATGCTGGCCACCAGTTAGCACCTTACATGTCTTATTTTATTTAATCCTCACAAAACCTTATTATTCCCCATTTTTCAGATAAGGAAACTGAGGTACAGAGAGCCTGAGTCGCTTGTTCCATGTTTATTCAGCAAATGAGTGACAGAGCCAGGTTCCAGGCCAGGCCTCTTCTTCACTCTTCAGCTCTCTTCTCTCTCCTGTGCTCCTTACACCTCTGTCATCTGGCTTCTGCTCCCATCATCCCGCTGAAACATTCCTGTGAGACCACGGAGGACTCGCCCATGTCAAATTGTGGTCATTTGTCACCCTTGATCCTGCTGGACCTTCCTGTCATGGCTGATTTTTCCATCCTGGACTGGCAGCCTGGTGGGAAGAGTATAGGCTTTGAGTCCATCTGACCTGTGTTTGCATCATGGCTTCTGCTCTTAGGCCCTAGATGGCCTGTCTTACCCTCCTTGGGTCTTAGTTTCCTTGTCTGTAAAATGAGGAAGATAATCATAGTTGCCTGGTCGAGAAAGATGATACGGGATAGGGGCTGGCCCCGTGGCCAAGTGGTTAAGTTCACGCGCTCCGCTGCAGGCGGCCCAGTGTTTCATTGGTTCGAATCCTGGGCGCGGACATGGCACTGCTCATCAAATCACGCTGAGGCAGCATCCCACATACCACAACCAGAAGGACCCACAACGAGGAATATACAACTATGTACTGGGGGGCTTTGGGGAGAAAAAGGGAAAAAAAAAACAAAAAAAACATGATACGGGATAATGTAGAACCCAGAAGGCACTTTCCTGTGTATTTCTCATCTTCTCAGTAAGTCCTGTCCCTGACACTTACACGCATCCTTATTATAAAATCTTAGCCCTTACATATTGGGTCCTATTATCTCCTTGCCTCAAATCTTTTTTTCCCAACAGAGGTTGACGTTGTGTTGGTCCCCTTGTGTCACAGTCAAAGACTCGTGTAGGCTGTAGCACGGATTTGGCCACACTGTTGCTTGCCCCCTGCCCTGTGGAGTGTGGTTGCAAATACCTGTGGTTGCGTGGACCTCGTGATCACTTCAATAGCGCAGTATTAGTCTTGCTTTTGATTCTTGGGTTTTAAAGGAGTTCTGTTATATTTATTTTGACCGCAAGTTTAGTCCAGTGCATCCTCTGATTATCACAGCGAAGAAAATGTTGTCAATGTAAGCAGTAGAGGGCAACACTCGCGTTTTGTAAGAATCCCAAGACGCTGTGTCACCCTGAGACACTGCCATTTTGGTGTTGAAGGAATTGCCAACATAGCAATATGGATTTCGTGGTAATGGTTCGGTTGTTGTTTAGGTTAGAATCCTGTCTTAAGAAACATTATTTTACTCTTCAATTTTCCTAATCATTTTTTCTGTGTACGATTGAATTTCTACAAATTTCCTCCTCTGATCTTCTGATCAAATGGTAAGGCTGCTGTCTTTTGAAAACAGTTACTAGGATTCAACATCTGAAATTGATTTTCAGCCTTCGGCATTTTCCATGTGGATGGGGACAGGGAGACGTCCCTCTCACACCCCGGGCCGGGGGCTGCAGAAAGCTGTGGTTGTGGCCTCGGTGCAGACACTGACCAGTCTGCGCCAGCACACCCTGGGTTTGGGTTTTGTGGCGCCAGAAATATTTACCAGAGTCTCTTCAGTCAGTGAAGACACCCAGCTCCTGCTGTTTGGCCCCATGGGACAGCGGCTCTGTCCTGGGGTGGGGGTGGCGCAGGGGGCGCTGATTGCTTTGAACTGCCCAGGGTCACAGGGAACTGCTAACTTGCTCCCGCTGCTGAATGTGGCTGAGTTTTGAGGCGGGTTTTTCCCCATCCTTTGGCAAACTGCTGTATCATACACCTCATTTGCCATCAGAGTAGGAGTGTGTATCGTTCTTTTTTTTTCCATGAAAACAACACAGAACAAAGACTCACTTTTAAAAATGCCATGATATTTTGCCACCGTTATGAAAATCTGTCAGCGCCGTATCTAATCTTCTGGTGCATAGAATATCAAAACAAGCACCATTGAAGGGATTGTGCTCCTGTTAATACAAAAATGTCAGTTCCACAGTCTCGGAACCAGCTGCTATCAGCCTCTTTCCAAATGGGAAAGAAAAAAAATAATAAAGTTTCTTTTCCCCCTCTGCTGTTACTGTTCTTCAGGCCTGACCTTCATAAGAAGACCCAGAGTAAACAGCGCCTCGCTGAAATCTTGCGTTCGGAATACTCAAGTGGGATGGAGGCCGGCCTTGCCAAGGTCAAAAAGCAGAACAAACACACAGAGCCCGGCAGCCAGCCGTGCAGCGCAGATGCAACCGGCGCCCAGCCTCGGCCGTGGGAAAAAAGCAAAAAACGCTCTCGGTGAAAGAGGAAAACCCAAACAGGCTTACAGAGGGACAGCAAGACTTCCCAGAAAGTTTTTTTAAACTCTGCCTCTATGAGGCGGGGCCTCAGAGCGGATCCTGGAGGCCCAGCACTGGGTTGATGTGGTGTTCTTGTCAGAGGAGCCTGTGAGAACGGATGGTGCTGCCTTTCCCTGAAGGCTTAATTCCCTGCAGTTCTGGAGGCCACAGTCCTCCTCTCGTGGGGGAGGCCCTGAGAGGATCGGGGCAGCGGGGGGGGGGGGGGTGGGGTGGGGGAGTGGGGGGGCAGCGTGGCGTAGGTGAGCCGGTACCTCGTGTCTCTGTGAGATGTCTTACATCTTCTGTTTATTCCATCATGCCAGACCTTATCTTCACCCACAGCTCAGCTGTGCCCCCACGACTCAGTGTCAAAGCCTGCCGTCCTGTGCGTCCGCCAGGCAGGCTGATGCCGCGTGGTGACAGTGTTCTGAAGAAGTTGCACACTTTTGCTTTAGACCTATCAACACATCCAGTGGCATGGATTTTGTAAAATAGGATTTTAAAAACTGGAATTAAATTTGTAAAAGAAGAGAAAATAGTATGTATCAGACCATTTTCTTGACGTACACTTGCTCCGTGGAAAAGGAGCAAAGCAGTTTTTGGTGTGGGTCTCGGCTGCTCGGGCGTTTCCCGTCGCCTGAGCCCTCCCGTTTTCCACACACGGGCTGCTCGGAGGAGCCCCATGTTGCGTTTACGGGCCTCGCTCGCTCTTTCACGTCCACAGAAAACTTACTTTCTCAGGGCTAATTCATTTACTGTTGCCTTTTTATTGTTTGCCTTTGAAGTCAAAAGGCACCAGTGTCCCGAGCTTTTTCTCCCATCGCATCCCATCTTGTCTTCAGGAAAGGTCTGGGGTCTTTGTATTGTGGCCCATGCCACAGCTGCCCCTCCCACATTGTGTTTTCCGGGAGGTTTGAAAGAGGTCCCCCGGGGCGTATTGATTTCCCAATAAATGTAAGATTTGGACGTGGGTCACCCCAGAGGTCCGGGGGAGGGCCGGTAGAAGCCCCTGGCCTCTGCTCTCCACTTCTCTGCCGCCCTGTTTTCCTCCTCCTCCCACGGCAGTAGGTCCTCCAGATCCCCATGAACTTGATGACCAGGAAAGGATTGGGAGAGGTGCAAGTTGGGCCGTTTGTGAGGACCACGGAGGGGTCAGCGTCCTTGTCTCTGTCCCTCTGCTAGCGGCTGTCAGACGTAAGGCGAGTGTCCGCTGACACACACCAGCAAGGACTCTGGTGTGAGAGCCAGTGTGAGCCCAGCAGACCCTGATCCTCTGCAGGACGGAGAATCTGACCTGAGAGTTGGCTGTCACGTCCGAATGAATAGGGATGGCTGGTGAAATTTGTAAGAATAATAATGATAAACCCTGCAGCATAGGTCCGACTGACTGGGCGAACCCGCCACCTTTTATTTTGGTGTGTAATGGTTCACAGGATTTGGAGGAGAAAAGCAGGGATCAAACTTTATAGAGAACACCCAGCTGTGTGAGAAACAGGATTAATGCCAGTGACTGGGGAGGATCAAAGAGAAACTCTGCTGTTTTTTCCCCCGTAGTACTCATTCCATTAAGGGGGGATCCACAGAGTTCTGCATTCCTGGGGGAAGAAGTGCCAGAAGCGGGCAAAGTGTGCAAGAGACTAATTCCAAGATCAAAACTTCCACTTAATTTGCTAACACTTAGGTGAGGTTTCTTGTCGTAGATGCTATGTGGCCCTGTTTCTAAGTAGAATCAATATATTGCCCCCAGTTAATAAAGAAACACGGATTTAGCAGATTTAGGGTTAATATTATCTAAATTTAAATAACCTTAAAATAAATCTCTCTCTTATTATGGCTCTTGACAGATTATACATTTCAGGCATCAATTAGGCAAAGCTTTAGCCTAATTCCACTGTACATATTCTAATTTTGTGTGTATTTTTAATCATGCCTCTTTTTCTAATTTCCCAAACTTATAAGCCTGATCCCCGTACTTAAAGTCACGGAGAATTTGGACATTTCGTGGAATGTTGCAGCCTAAAGCTTTTTTCCCTCGTGGGCTTGTAGAATGCTTTTTTTTTGAATCCCTGACGTCTTCATGTTTGCAACCCTTAGCGGTTGCACATCTTCAGAGGGGCCCGTTCTCACGCACTGAAGGACAGAGAGCCCTTGGCGAGTGATTAAGTCAGGGCTGATGCAATGCAAATGGCGGGGTCTTCCACCCTTAGAGAAGCAAAGAGCCAACCAAATCTCAGCAAAGGACATTTTGACAAAGCCCAGTGGATTCCTTTGATTTTTTTTTTTTCTTTTCCTATAGTAAAGGGAGGTGAGATTAAGGGGAGAGAGGGAGTAAACAAGAGCCCTTCAAGGTAGGTGTATTCCAAACTGCCAGCGGCCTTGCCCTGTAGCACTTCGGCCCCTCAACATAAAGTTAGTGGAAGCCATTAAAATCCAAGCATCTGCTTCCAGGAGATGGAAATGCAAGGCTTTTTCCGCTGGAGAAATTGCCCTGCTTGAGAAGGGCACTTAACTGGTCCTGTTAAATTTGCCTGCGTGACTTGTCACACCTCCTCTCTTAATCTCACAGGAAAAATTCAGAGCAAGGCCTGTCAGTGTGGAGGCAGTGGGGCACCCTAAACCAGCTCAACTTCTCCAAAATTTCCGGAAGCCTTGCAGCAAGGCTGGTGGGAGAGTCTAAACTTCTTCGAAACTTTGTTGCTTACTCTGTTGAGTCTAGGCTTGTCAGGGGGCTGGGGGGGAGGAGCCAAGAAGATGCCTCTCAGTGCCTCTCCTATTGTTCTGCCTGCTGGGGGTCTCTCACAGTCATTGTTTTTTTTTCTATTTTAAATGAGAATTCACCCAGCTCCAGGGATGGGAACAGAGAAACCAATTTAGCCTTCTAAATGGATGAAAGCAGAAAGCCACCTCACTGCAGAGGTTGTAAAGTTATTATTACAGATGGGAAGTGCAGGACAATTTAAAATATTGTAATTATAAACTTGTAGGGAAGCCTTGTTCTTCATTAATGTAAGATATGAAATCGCCTCTGAGGTACAAGGACAATTACATAGTTGAGAATGTGTCTGTGATTTACTCTGCCGCTGTGTAAATGTAAGGGTGGTTGCTCGCGTCTACCTCCTTCACTTTCACAAAATGAAAAGCACACCAGTGCAAGTTGTCCTTTGATAGATTTTTAATATGATTTTAAAGAGTTTTGTTTGGTCTCATTCTTATTCAATGAGATTAATTTAAAGCACTTATCCCCTGGGTTTAAGTCGATCCATGTAGGATTTGGGCAGCGTTTGTTGCATGGGGGGTTTTGTTTGCAGGAGGCTGTGAGAGACTCCTTTCCCACTTCATTAACCCTGAGTTGGGGACAGTCCCCCTTCGCCCCCCACCACAGCCAGTGCTGGGGATTTACCAGCCCCCATTCACATGCAAAAGAACTCGAAAGCTGAGGGGCTCCTTGACTTAATTAGCTGCTGTGCATTTTGCAAAATTAGTATAATACCCTCACCATCCCAGGAAAGAAAAGCGGTGGTGTGAGAGTGTTGGGGGGCGGGGAGGAAACAGTAGCAGGGTCCAGTTTGGGGGGGTGGGTTATAGTTTAAACATGCCCCCACCCCTCCTCCAGGAGGCAGTCTTTCCCAGAACAATCCTGCCACGAAACTGCAGGGGGCTGGGTTTGCTGAGCTCCAAAACTTCCCAGCTCTGCCGTGTCTCCCGTCCTGGGAGTCTGAGCTGCAGGTGGTGTCTTGGAGGAGAGCACCTGCGCCCACCTCCCCAGGGAGGGAACAGCCTCAGGGGGTGACCTTGGCCCTTTGAACGTGAACTGGAGGCCTGGAGTCTGGCTCCACACTTAAACCTCTCCCCAGAGATCCTGGAGCCACAGGCTGGGGCGTGGGGCAGACGTTGGGATTTGGCTCCCCGCTGGGTTTCATCTGCTGGGTTTCATCTCGAACGTACTCCCGGGGTAAAGGAGGAAGTGAGAAGATGCGGCAGTGGGGGGTTACCGATGCGGCCTCAGGTCCCCAACAAGGCTCGTCAAGTCCTACCCGACGCGGGGGGACCGGGAGCAGCCTCGGCACCCGCGAGCGTCCGGAGCCCGAGCGCGGCCTGGGCGCGGTGCGGAGGGTGCTGAAGGGGGGAGTAGCCTCGGAGCCCATCTGTCGGCCCGCGCCCGGCGTGCCGGTCACCAGCTGCCGGCGCCCTCGTTGCGGCCAGATGAGCCGGCTCAGCGATGGCACCGCAGTCCGGCCCGCAGCCGAGCGAGCTCGGGCGCTGACCCCCGCCACCGACGCTACCCCGGCCCCCGGGACCGACTGGGAGCAGCAAAGAACCAAATGGAGAGAAAGGGGGAGGCGGGGAGCAGCGAGCTTGCTTCACTGTAGAGATAGGAAGACTGAGGCCAGGGAAAGGGGACCCGGGCGCGTCCAATCTCGGCCCCTGCCCAGGACCACAGCGCCAAGGAAGAGAGTGGCACAAAACTATTTCCTTACTGAGGGTGGAAGAAGGCCGAGTCCCAGGAAGGGAAAATGGATCTTAAGGATGGGTGGGAAAGAAGGGCTGAGCGCGGACAGGCGCCTGGTCATTTTTAAGAAGTTTATTTCGACATTTAAAAAAAGAGAACCCGAGGGGCCTGGCTGCCCCGGGACGGAGGCTAGAGGTGGGAGCTGGGGGTCGGGGTGGGTGGGCAAGCCCCCCTTGCCCCTTCCCGCCCCGCCTGGGACAGGGGAGGGCACAGGCCACAGACTCACTGATTCACGGACACGGTCACGGGCTCATGGGTCACGAATAAATAACTTCATATACACTTTGCACACGGTATGCACAGTTCTGCTGTTGCCCGGGCGCTCGGAGAGGGGGCTCCACACTCCCCTCCGCCTGTCAGGGTGCGGGGAGAGGGCTGGGTGTACAACTGGAGCATGGTGGGGGGTGCAGCATAGGGGTCGCCCCCACCTGTTTCCGGGGAGGGGCAAGGGGGGCGCCTGGGGGAGCCGGCGTGGTGGAGGGAGTATATGTACATCCGGCGGTGGAAGTGGCTCCCTGATGGAGTGAGTGGCCGGGTGAGAGGACGCCGAGGACCGTCAGGGAAACTCAGTCCGGGGTCCGGGCCTCAGTAGACTTGGCATTTGGCCCTTCGGGGTACACTGGGCTGGGCGCCAGGGAGGATCGGATCGGGGGCCCCCGGGAAAGGGCGTTGAAACCCCGCGCCCTCCGAGAGGCAGGCGGAAGCGGCCGGCGCGGAGCCCCGGGGCGGGGGCCTGGCGCGCCGCGGGCCAGCGGGCGAGCGCTTCACCGAGGCTGCGCGGCGCGCGGGAGGACGCCAGCCAGCGGGGGCAGCGGCGGCGGTGGCTCGCTGGCGCCCTGGAGTCCGTGGATGAGGATGCGGGGCACCAGAGGTCTCTGCAGGGCGGGGGGCGGCGCGCTGGGACCGCGGTACAGATACAGTGCGGCGCCGGGATCCAGGTTGGAAACTAGACTCTGCGGGTAGAAATAAGGCGACGGGAACATCCGCTGGAGCGCTGAGTAATTGCCTGCCTCCGCCAGCAGCTCCAACCCGACGGCCGTCTGTCGCTTCCATTTAGTCCTAGGGACCGAAATAAACGCGTACGGCAGGGTCAGGGCTGTGGCGCTCGGAGACCCCTGCCCCTGACGAGTGCTTGGCCCAGAGCGATCACTCTAGTGTGTTAATAAATAACGGAGTGCCAGGCACCGTCCTAACGTGTTATATGCACCGGCTCCTTTAGTCTTCCACCGGCCTTCCGTGGCTACTTTACAGGTAAGAAAATTGAGGCGTGGGCCAGTTTTCGAGATGGTCTCGAAAGAGGCAGAGCCTGGGTTCTAAGCCAGGCCAAAGCTTTGTTCCACCGCAAAGACCGGGCTCTACCTTCGCCACACTCTGCACAGGGGATCGCAGACTGGCCTTTGGAGCTGACGTTGGAGCTCCTCCTGCATATCCGTCCCCTGGGGAGGTCTTAGGAAGGCAAGATCGCCCTGGAGAGGACGGCGGGGGCCCGGAGGTGGGTCAGCTAGCCGTGGGAAAGGGCGCACTTGATTCTCCCAGTGGCACCACCGGCCCGGCGGAGGCCAGCACCGCCAAGATGCCCCAGTCGGCGGCACTTCTGCGGAAGCGCACGGGCCGGAGGCGGCAACCGGAGAGGAGGTGCAGCCGGCGCACACACCCTCTCCGCCGCTCCGCGGCACCGCTGCCCTCACTACCTAGGTTCGATGCCTGGGGTGAGCCCTGGAGCCTGTCTGGCCCCAAAGTCTGGAGGTCACGGGCCAAGTGTTGGCCCGGGGTTTGGAGAAGGCAAGAAAGTTGAGGCCACCCTTGTTGCCTGAGCTGTAGCCGGAATCTCCAGGTGCACCTGGAGGGCCTGGCTTGGCCAGCCCGCTGGGGTCCCACGGAGGCGGACTCAGCCACACCAACCCCATCTCCCTTCCTGAATTATTCATCATCATCATAATTGTGTAATTACTGTAACGGGCCTTAATTATTGATGGCCGGAGCAGTAACCGGCATTTATTATTAATGGGGCGATGTGTTCTGAGGCTTGTTTATGGAAAGCACCATTCCGGCCTCCGCTAAGAGTGTGTGAGTATCTGTGGGTATGAGTGTGTGTGACTGTGTGCATTTTGTCGATGTGAGTGTATGTGTCTGTAAGTGCAGTTGAGTGTGTGGATGTGTGTGAGTGTGTGTTTTCTATGTGTGTATCTTCATCCCGTGAATGTGTTGGGGAGGGAGATTAGAAAGCATGTGGTTCAAGACCAGTGCCCAACACCAGTTTCCCAGTCAGCCAGTCACAGTCCCAGAGGAGCTGGGTCTGGGCCCGTCCCTCCTCAGGATTCAGGACTAGAAAGGCTTAGAAGTCCAGAAGTGCCCCTAGGAGTGCTCAGAACCGCCCCCTCCCTCCCCAGCAGCTGCCTACCTGACCCCAGGGCTGCCCACTAAGAACGATGTTCTGGACGCCAAGGCTGCCACCCCTCCCCTGGCCCAGTGCTTCCACTGGGAGAGCTCAGCGGCCCCAAGACTGAAGCGAAAGCTGGTCCGGGTGGGGATGACAAGACACTGGCTGGGGTGGGGCAGGCCTTGGACCTTCTGTGGCCCATGTACTGTCTGTCCACCTATCCCGGAGGAGGAAGAGGACACTAGAGATGGGCTCTCTCCCTCCCTGTGGACTTTGGGCAAGGCCTTCTCTTCTCAGGACCTCAGTTTCCTCACTTTTACAGAATGGGGAAAGTTCAGGGGCCCTCTCTTAGCGTCAGGCAGTGACTTGTGCGTCCCGTGGAGGGGCAGCTAGGAAAGGAGACGGGGCCATTTCCACCCCCACCCGCGGCCCCCCGCCGGGCAGCAGGGCCTCCCTCACCTGCGGTTCTGGTACCAGGTCTTGACCTGCGTGTCGGTGAGGTTGAGTGAGGCGGCGAGCTCCATGCGGTCCTGCACGCTCAGGTATTTCTGCCGCTCGAAGCTGCGCTCCAGCTGTGCCAGCTGATGGTCGGTGAAGGCCGTGCGTGCCTTGCGTGGCTTTTTCAGGCGCACCGGGGGACTGTCCCTCGAGCTGGAGATCTCGCGGTCACCCTCCTCCTTCACTGCGGAGACACAGCGGCGCGTCAGGGCCCGGCCTCGCCGCCGGTCCGCCGGTGCCCTCCCGCCCCAGCCGGCGCTGCCCTTCGCGTTCGTGTAAATGCGGCTCCCGACGGCGGTGGCCCAGCCGCGCTAAAGCGCTTCGGAGCAGCGGCAAAGCCGCTCGGAGCCGGAGCCTCTGGGCCCCCAAACCAGGGCATGAACCCTCACGGAGAAGGACTAACACCTCTGGAGAGAAATAACCTGAAGCCGGGAGAGAACTCAACCCGCTTTCTCTCCGCCGCGCCCGGCGTTGCTCCCGTGCTCCCCAGAGGGATAAACGGAGCGACTGTGGCGGAGCTCAGCGACCCGGTGGAACCGCCGCGGGAGGGGAGGGTACCGAGGGGTTCCGGCGGGATGGGCTGCGCGGGTGTGTGCTCAGGGGTGCAGGTCTGTGCTCCGTATCTGCGCGCTGATTCTCTGGCCGCATCCGGGCCCAGAAGGGAGCAAGCCGAGGGCCGGAGTCTGGGGAGAAAATCTCGCGTGGAGGGCCAAAAACCTATTCACCCCGGAGCAAATCGTTGTCCGAAAGAACAAATACTTGTACCCACATCTCGCGCGGCCCCTGTGTGGATGCGAATCTGGAGTGATGGTTTCCCCTGATTCTTAAGCTACGAATGGTGCGCAGGGCGGAAGGCCGGGCTGGAGGGCGAACCGCCGGGGGCCGGCTCTGGGAGCGCGAAGCACTTGGAAAAAGAAGCAACGCGTTTGCCCCTTGGATGCGCGCATCGCCGAGATCTGTGTTTTCTTGTCAAAACGATGCTCACTGTGGCTCCCGCTAGACCCGCGTGGCGGTCGTGTGTTTCCTCGGCTTGGTAGGGCCACCCCAGCAGGGTCCCCGCTCCTGAGGCCCTAGAATGGACAGGACTGGGGCGGTTTCTTTTTCCCCAGGCACTTTCGTTTGGGCTTGACTGTACCGAAAACGCACATTTGATCGAACAAGCTCAGTGTCCCCCTAAAGCTATGATATAACTGGAGACTGCTTCCCCAAAATTAGCGGCACTGGCTGGGGCTACCCCCGGCTTTTTCTCCCTCTATTTTCCTTTATGGTGAGTTTCACTGTGCGTGGCAATTGCAGTGACAGGATTCAGCTGAATTCGAGTGGATTTCTCTCTGTAGGAAACAATAATCCGGTTAATTGAGCCACTAGGGAGTGAGACTTTTCAACCGGAAAGGCAGCGGTTCCCGGCCCGAGAGGACGCTGGGGGGGGCGGTGCACCGAGGCGCGAGCAGGGAGAGCACTCACTCAAAAGAAAGAGCGGCCCTCACCTTTCTCCTGCCTCTTCCAGGCTCAGGGCTCTCGCCGCCCCTCCTGGACTCAGACCACGTTGGGGCATGGCCACCACAGGAGGCATGTTGGGATGGGGAAACGAGTTCTGTCTATGCTGGCAAGTCAAGTTTAAACAAATATGAGGAGACAATGATCGAAGCCTCGAACTTGATACTGCAGAAACCTAAAGAAAAGAAACCTTCCTTTTTGACCTAATTGCCCAGAGTGACTATGAAAATCCCCTACTTTTCAGAGCTGAGGTCTAGGGGGTGGGGGGAGTTGAGTTTGTGGTGTCAGGAAGAATGAGTTGGCTACTGGGCTTTTCTTTAATTCCTCTCCAGCGCAGGCTGGAGCCTCCAGATGCACACTCGGTGCCTCTCAGCCTCAGCCCCTGGGACAGGCTCAGCCCAGTGGGGCCTCAGACTCTGGTCTGGAGGCAACATCTCAATGTGCAGAGTTCGAGGCCCACTGACCCCACCTGCTTGGAACAAAGCGCTGTTGTGGTTTCTCCACGGACCTTGGCTCTAGCGGGAAAGACCTCGCAGCAGACTGCCATACTTCAAAGCCCAATTTCAGCTTCTTTAAATGTTATGCTTGAGGGGCCTTTGATCCCAGAAACTTGGGATGGGACTGACCTTCCTTCCATGCCCTTCTTGGAGGAAATGACTCTTAGCCCGGAAGGTGGATGAGGAGTTAAATCGCTTAGATGCCCACCCTGCCTGCTGTGTCTGTCTCTCTCGGCAAGGCTTCCGAACTCAGCTCTGAAAAAGTCACCTCCGCGTTCAAGAAATGCTCCAGACATTGTCTCCGAGGCGAATGTTCCCACTCCCTTTTTCACCCCGGGGCTTTGTAGGTGCAAAGGCAGCAGCCCCTGGGGGTGTGGAGTGGGGGAGACCTTCCACCTGCCTCCCCTCCAAACCTATTTAAGCGATGATACGTGGACAGCCGGCCCTCATCGCCTCCCTGATCAGATATCATCAGGGACAGGAGAAGAAAATTGATATTCCAATTATCTTAAACGAAACTGCTCCTCAAAATCCTACCTACGGGCAAAGAAATAAAAGGAGACAACCAAACTCTCAGCACCGCCAGCACCAGCCATTAGCATGCAATGTTGGAGAGTCTTGCCCCTTATTCCAACCACAAAGCTGGGGTGTTGTTGATGTTGTTAAGAATAAATAATAAAACACAATGTTATATATTTACATTGCCTCCTTCACTCTCCCCTACACACACCTGTCTTTCTCCAGGACAAGTTTTCTTTGCATCTCTCAACAGGCCCCCGGGGGGTGGGGGGAGAAGCAAGGGTCTCTGGGGCCACATGCCTCTGGATCTCCCTCCTGGATGCTCCAGCTCAACCTGCAGGTTTTCTAGGCACAGGCGGGCCCAGTGAGGCTGAAGGAGGCTCGGCCGTTTTCGTGGGAAAGCCGAGGGGAGCAAGATGTGGAGTGGGGCCCCAAATGGGTTTCGGCTTGAGGTCAGGGCATGTCCACAAATTAATTCTTAGTTAGGAGAAGAGTGTTAAATGAAACTTACTAATTTTTTTTGAGACTTGGTATTAATAGGGGCCAGGAGGCACAGAGCCCCCAAGACAATAAAGAAGTTGCCTTTATAGGGAAGTTTTGTCTCATGAAAAGGGTTCTGGGAATTAATTATAAGGCTGAAAGAGCTCTAAACGGCCTCTGCCAGCCCCTGGTTTTCTGCCAGATGGGGACACAGGGCTCTCTCCCTTGAAGCCCTGATACCCCTTCCCCTCCTGACTTCTTCCTAGAAAGAACTTCGCCTCTGGTCTTGCCAAAGAGTTAAAGTCATGGTAGTGGCCAGGGATGAGAAACAAAATTAGGGAACTCTCTTTCCTTCTTCCTTTTCTTCCTTCTTTCTTTCCTTTTTCCCTCTTTCCTCTTAATCCCGATCTCAGCTCCCTGATTAAGATGGGATGAAAAGCAATAAGAGTGAAAAGGTTCAAGGAGGTAAAAAAAGCAAGTGAAGGGGCAGCAACCTCAGATAGGAGAAAGGGCTGATTTCTTGGGAATTTCTGGGTCCCACACACAACCTGCAGCTGTTTGCTCGATGCACTGAAAATCAAACTCAGTGAGAACCATAGGACGAGTGCAGGGTTCTCCCCCTCTCCACCGACCAGACCTCTGAACCTGCTCCCGGCCAGCCACCTGGCTGCTGTTTCTACTTTGAAGTCAGTGTTTCTTTTGCATGATTCTCAGGGCCTGGATCATACCTGGCCCAATGGAAGGGAAATCCCAGTTCCTCTTCCTCTGTAGAAATTCAGATTAAAGAGTGGAAAATTCTAACTGTTCTCAGGGCTTCAGTTGAAATTTCCTGCTAGGTTTTCACTCTTACAGAAGGGCTTTCAAGCAGAACCCTTTGGGTCTTCTGTAGCTCCTGCAAGGTCTTTTCCCAGAGAGCCACTGGCCTCATAGGAACCTGTTCTTGCCCACCAGCACTGCTGCAAAGGTGGTCCCAGCCGAAGTTTAGAAAGTTTGCTTTGTGCATTTTGAGGAATCTCTCCTGGGGCACAGAGTTTTTCTCTCCCCTGACCACTCTCTCCACTGGACTCTTTGTTGCTTAAAGGCATAGCCACAGGGCTGGCTGAAAGGTTCAGACAAGACCGACTGCTCAGTCTGGGCCCTGAGGGAGCTCTGGGTGAGCATGTGCGTGTTCCCATGTGTGTGCACTCAAGTTTTTAGAAACATAGCATCCCCCCGTTTCACCTCCCATTTTCTTACCTTTATACTCAGAGTCCGACGAGACGTTGCTGCCACTTTTGTCCAGCTTGTCTCTAAAGTCCTCCGCGGCCTTGGCCACAAGACGGCCCCCAGGCTCAGGGGCGGCCGGCTGCCCACTGCTAGAGTAGGGTGCACAGGCTGCGAGTGGTTTGCAGTCAGCAAGGATGTCCCTGATCAGAAAGGAGGAGGTCACAGTGCGCGACTGGGCTGGGGCTGAGAGCTGCCCAGGCTGCAGGTGAGAGTCCAAACCTGGGCCCGATGCCCCACCAGGCCGCGAGGCACCCGTCTCCAGACAGTCCCTTCCTGGCGAGGCTGGTGAAGAGCAGTCACTGCTGCTCTCCGAGCGCGGACTCAGCTCCAGGGGCGAGCGGCAGTCCCCGAGCAAGGGGTCCCCCTTGGGAAGGGCGGGGCTGCCCGCGCGGTGGGAGAGAATGGAGTCGATCCCAAAGCCATTGGAGCCTTCCATAGCCAAGCTGCGACCTGTCCTCCCCAAAAGCTCCCCACCCACCCCCTACCCCAGCCGCCGCTGCCCCTGCCCCTAGCTGCGGGCTGGCATGGGGAAGGCGGGCAGGGAGCCTGCGGGCACCTTGGATGGAGTTCAGCCTTGGGGGAGCCCTGGAGCTCTGGGCCAACCTCCTCTGCGCATTAGATCCAAAAGGGCTCAGCGCGTCTTCTGCAGCATCGCGCCGAGCCGCCGAGCCGAGGGGGGGGGGGGGGTGGGAGTGTCAGGGAGGAATGGGAGGGAGGGTGCGCCAAGTTGGGGAGAGCAAAGGGGGAGACGGACGGCCTGAGTGCCCCTTTGGCACAGAAGAGATGCAAGGATGTCGGAACCTAAATAAAGAACGGCTTTTTAAAAATCCGAACCGCACGCTTCTTCTGGGTGAGCGGTGGCCGAGGGCAGCGCGGTCAGCACCGCGGAGAGCAGCGGGCCCGAGCCGAGCTACCAGCCCGCCGAACCGAGCGCACCTGGCGGCGTCAGCACCGCGGATAGCGGCGGCGGCGGCCGGCGGCGCATGACGCTCCACCTAGCCCGGGAGGTCCTCTCTCCGCGCTCCCACCACTCTGGGGGCCCGTCAGCACCGTGGACAGCGCCGCCCGGCTCCGCAGCTGCAGCTCTCAGCGCGTCCTCCGCGCGCGCCTTCGCCTCCCCCCCTTCCTTTAAAAAATGAACTTGTGTCACTTTTACTTTGGGGCTGGGTTTTTTTTTTGTTGTTTCTCTCTCTCTCTTTTTTTTTCCCGTTGTGTTGTGTTTTTTTTTAAAGGGGACGCGCCCACGTGTCCCCGGAGTGATGACGCTGATTGGCTCCGGCTGATTTTGGGGGTGATGTCACGGTTCCGCAAGCCGCTGCCCGATTCCCTTTCAGTTTGATTAAAAGAGACACTGAATTAATTACAGCACAGACTCAACTGTTTACCGGCGATTTCCACACGGTTTGCTTTCATTAGGCCGGTGATGAGGCTCCTAATGAGGGTGATTAGCCGAGGGGGGTACGGGCTGGCGGGGAGGGGTCCGGAGCCGGGCTGCTGCTGCCGGTCGGTTGAGATGAGAAATTTTTAAGTTTTCCTTTACCTTTTCCACAATTATTCAAACTATTCATCGGCGGGGCTGCCGTAGATCCTTTTTCTCCCCCAGTTTTTCTTCTCCTGCAGCAGAAAGAGTGTGTGTGTCAAGCCCTTTCCCGGTGTAGGGAAGAGATTTTGTTACATTGTTTTCGGGAGTGTCCGCTGGGTTCTAGATGTTGCCCGCGTAGGACAATTCTCGAAGCCCTCTCTCTGCCCTCTTCAGACCCTGCGGACCCGGCAGGGATGGGGAAAGCCTGGCGTCTGCCCCCAGAAAGGGCCGGGACGATGGCTTCACTCTGGGGCAAGGGTGGGGAACGTGGGAAGATCGTCTCTGGGACGTTGTGGAGACCCCGAGAAATGCGTGTGGCCTGAGGGAGGCAGCGCAACGGACAAAGAAGGCAGGGCTCCTACCCAGCCGATACCCACTCCTGTGGCATGTGTCCCAGGGGTCGGTGTTTTTTGTACCTTTGAACAGGAAAGTGCAAGACCTTCCAAGTGCGAGTGTAGACGTCTGCAAACGGCTTCTTATTTCGCGCGGAGCCGGAACTCGCCCGAGGATGTATTTTTCAAGGCAGCGCTGGAAACATGGTCTTTTCATTGTGAATAACGCACCCCCTCGCCCTCCCCACTCCGCCAGGGCGCTCGAATTCCGCGCCTTTCAGGAGTCGGCCTCCGGTGCGGGAGCCCGGGGCTGGGGGCAAATCTCCAGCGCGTCCCGGGCCTGGATCCTCTGGGCACGGCCCCAGGGATCGCGACCTGAGTCTGTGGCCAAAGGGCGGAGGGAGCCGAGCCCGCACGCCCGCAGCCGGGCCCCGCGGGCTCGAGGCGCCCTTCACCCGCCCCACGCGTGGAGTCGAGGCCTTCCCAGCCTGGCCTGCGCGCTGCTGTCGCCCCTCCCCACGGGCCCCCAGAGAACTCGGGCCTCGCTTCGGGCTGAGCGTCCGAGACCTCAGCGGAACAGTGAGGCGCCTGCATCCCGCCAAACCCACGACCCGGCGAGGGAAGCCCCGCGCGGCCGGAGGAACAGAAACTTTCTCCTCCCTCGGGCGAGGTCGGTGGTGGCCTCACGCCCGGCTCGACGCGCTCTCCCCCTGCGCCCGCCGGCAGATTGGAAGCGGCCCCGCCGCCGGCCGGGCTGGGGGCGAGGACGGGCGGCTCCCCGGGGATGGCAGGCCCGGCTCGGCTGCAAGCTGTCGGGGAGGCAGGAGGGCGGGCGCCGAGGGGCCGCGAGCCGACAGACCCCCGCCCTGGCTCGGCTGCCGCTGCAGTGGGCGCCTCCCGCGGAGGGGCCAAGCCAGGCTGTTCCCTCATTTTCGTTTGGTGGATGAGAAGGCGGGCATAAATCACGAAAACCACCGGCTGCCCTGGTCCTTCCGCCAGCCCCCAACTTGGGCCTCGTTCCTGCTCTGGGCACCTTTAGAGACCCCGGGCCCCTCTCCACTCTCTCACCCCACCCCTGCTTCCTCGGGCCTGCTCCTGCACCTCCGTATCTCCCTAGGAATCTCATCTCCCCTCCAGTACCCAAGGTCCCAGCCTGGGTCAACGGGACCCCACTCCTGGGCCTGTTAGAGGTCGTGATGCTCCCGGGCCAGGAGCTTCGAGTTGGGCCAGCCCCCAAAAGAGTCCGTGTCCTGCTCTGCCCGCCAGCGGGTCCTGGGTCGCCCCTGCCCTGGGCAGACGTTCATATGGCAGCACAGGGACCTTTTCGGGCCTCCGAGGTCTTAGGCTGGGGTTTGGATCCCCGGACACAGCGAAAGCTAAGCCTTGGGCAGTGCCTGGCGCTGCGCGGGGATCAGAACTGGACCCGGGGAGGGAGGCGAACCCCTCACTGTCCAAAAGAACAGCGCTATCGCCACCTCCTGCAGCCCTTAACGGGCTTCTCGATGCTTCTTAGAGCCCAAGAATATTTAACAGGTTTTTAGTATACTATCATTAGTATTGAATTATCACCATCTATTATAATATAAAACATGTTATGCAATTTATTTCATTTGGAATTTCTGGAGAATTCAGCCCTCTCTCACTAACATCGTTTTATTCCTATTTGGGGATTTCCAGCTCTTCCACCGTGCCTCGTCCTTTCTCTTTTCTCCATCATCTGGGTGGTTCTTACATCTCAGCTTGTCCACAGCCTGAGAGGGTTGTGTGTGCTCCCCTGGGCTCCTGCTTAGCTTGGAAGGAGCCCAGGAACTGACATTTTACGAAGCATCCAGGGGATCCTGGGTGAGTGATCCACCATACCCTTTGAGAAAGGAGCCTGGCTGGTCCTGGAGGGGTATAGGGCTTTGAGGTCCTGCAAGGCTGGGTGTGAACGTTGGCAAGTTACTCAACCTGAGAGCTTCATTTACACAGCAGGAGGCTGACCTCTCTCCCCTTCCCCAGCCCCAGACCCTGCCCTGGGCTGTCTGGCCCCCTCCCCAGGGAGGAAGCCTGGGCCTGGTGCAGGGGCTTGGAGGTCTCAGGGGAAGGAAAGGGAGTGAGTGTGACAAAGGCACTTCCAGGACCAGGCTCCCAGGTCCACTCAGTCCTAACCAAGGGCCAGAACTGCCACTCCTGTGCCCAGGTCCCTGTTCTGAGCTCCCCCTTGAGGACTCCAATCCCTCGTCCCCAGCCTCCCGCTTCCTCTTGGAACCTCTTGCTTCATAATCTTGCCCCTGCCCGTGCAGTCCTCTGAAATTGCTTTCTTTAAACGTTCAGCCTCTAGATGGACCTAAAGCCCTAGAAGGTCCCAGACCACCCACCCACAAAGGGATGTCCACAGAAAAGGAGCCGTCTCTCTTCTCCAGAGGCAAGGAGGGCAGCTGCATGGATGAGCCCCCAGAAGGCCTGGGCTCGGGCCCTGCTCCCACTCTGGACAGTGCCTCTCTCTTGCCTGGACCTCAGCTTTCCCTTTGGTTCAAAGATGTTAACGTCAAGGTTTGTGGTGAGAGATGAGGGCGGGAGAGGGCACCTATGGACTGCTATGAAGTGGCCTGCCTGTAGAATCCACACTCTTCTCCACTTGGGGCTCTTGGCTTGGTTTTGGCTTTGGGTCAGAAATGGACCTGGGAGTGCCTGGGCCTCCTGTGGGCTGGGCCATGGTTCTTGTCAACTTCCTTCCTCCTAGCCCCCACCTCCCTCTCCACCTAATGCCACTCGGGTAGAGCCACTCGAGGACATTTGCTCAAAGCTTTTTGAGAATGATCCTGAGGTCTCTGCTCACGAATGAATTGTGGCTTGAATGCCATCATTCAACGTCCTCAGTAGCTGGGGCTGGGGGCCACGTAATGCGTGTGGGGTGGGGTGGTTGAGGCTATGGACTCCAGAATCAGCCAGACTCGAATCCGAGTCCTGGCTCTAGAATTCAGAGCTGGGACTAAGGTGAGGCAAGGGAGGGGAGTCGTGCAAGTCTTCATTGAAACTGTCGATATTTTGTCCATCAGGGATTTTAAAATTTTGATTTAAAAATATTGTTTGTCCTGGTTACTGAGTTTTCTGGTAACCCCTTAAATTTTGCACCTGAAGCAAGAACCTTCCCCGCCTCATCATAGTCCCAGCCCTGCTCTGTGACCTTGAGCAAATCACTTTCTGACTACAGTTTTTTCAGCTGTAAGATGGGGATGATGTTGTCCGTTTCACACGGTCATTGTGAGGAGCCGTTGCTCTCAGCTCAGGTCCTGGAGAACAGTGATTGTGCGATTCATAGTCCAGCTGCTGATAACAGCCAGAGCTTTTTCTGTGTCAGGTTGGTGCCCTCAGGCTTGTCTCCCCAGCCCCCACTGCAGAGCCAGCTTGCCCCTTTGCTCAAGGCCTTCTGACCAACACCTCTCTTTCCTATGGGGTGGGCGGGGCCTTTGGATGATACAGGCCAGGCCTGGGTGCTAATATCGCTCTGCTCTGCAAACAGATGGGTTGGACAAGAATTTGGACAATTTGTGGGTTTCAAGGTCATGCTGTTCTCAACCCTTTTTTTTTGGTTTAGCTCAAAACTCCGTGGAGCTCCTGAAACCAGAAAGAGATCATATTTTTTCTTTTCCTCTCTTCTCCCATCCTCCCTTCTTCCCTCC
The DNA here is from genome assembly GCF_041296235.1 of Equus asinus. NCBI lineage: Eukaryota > Metazoa > Chordata > Mammalia > Perissodactyla > Equidae > Equus > Equus asinus. Next base: position 14,176,378 of record NC_091799.1, read on the forward strand.
TCCATATCTTCCTCCCTCTCTTCCTTCCTATCTTCTTTCCTTCCTCCCTTCCTTCCTTCCTTCCTACTGAGCATGTCATCTGTCCCGTGCACCGTGACCATGCTAGATGCTGGCAATGTCATGGAGAGCATGACAGAATGGGCCCGCCCTCATGGAGCTCACAGAGGTGGTGGTGTGCATCAATCTGAACTCCCCTTCATAGATTATTCCCCTTTGTGGATTCAAATTTATGATTTCCCTGCATTCAGTTCAAGGAAACTGTATAAAAAGCCAACCTAGTTTTTTTTTTTTCTTTTAATGATGATTTCAAGCATCAAAAGGTTTCCCAAGTAAAAAGAAATACAGCAAAAAGATTGTTTTGGTCCATAAGGATAAACGCAAGAGAAGGGACTTGTTTGAAACACAGACCTATCTGACTGCCATGCAGGCCCAGCTGGGCACCTGAGCTGCTGGTCTGCTGGCTGTCACGGACATGTACTTTCTCTGGACCCTTTAATCTGTTGTTTCTAAGCAGGCACTAGTTAGGGTGCTGGGATGGGTGAACAAAAAAACCGAACCATCTCTACGTGGATCCAGGAAACTCCCCGGGGACTGGAATTGGATCTGTGGCCTATGAACAATGTTTCCTCTTCAGGCTTCTAGGAGGCCCTGCCACGCACATAGCAGACATGGCTCATTGTTAGCATCCCTGGTGAAAATCCTGCACAATGATCAGACTTCAGAATCCCCTCTCCCTTCTTCTGGCCAGGAAAATTGTTAATTATTTCATTCTATCAGAAAGAGAGAGGGGTAGTGAGAGAAGGAATGAGGTTTGGGCTCTAGTTTAAAAATCTGGAAATAGACTGAAGTCAGTGGGGCTTCACCATGAAAAGAAAGCTGGACCTACCAGCCAAGAGGTTGTTCCAGTTCTCATTTTGTTGCTAAGTAACTCTCCAGCCCTCCGTCTTCTCTGGCAGGACTAGATGTTTTCTCCAGCCCCTCCCAGATCCCTGAGTCCTGTTTCCAAAGGCTCTATCTCAACACTCTTGCTCCCCAGGCCTACACTTGCTCCCCCCGCCTGCCGAGTGCACAGCAGCACTGGCACAACCTCCTTCCCACCTCAGAGAGGACTTCCAAGAATTTCAACCCCACGAGGGAGGGTCCAGACCGGCTGTCTCCCTGTGGCTCATGAAGACAGTCCACATGGGCCTCTTTGTTTGGTTAAATCTCTGATGGGGTGTTGCCAAGAAATCCAACCAGGAGATAGAATGTTCCCAAATGCCAACCAGCAGGAAAATAAGCAAAAACAGGGGCACAAGGCTGTACCTCTGATGACGGCCATCCTCCCATGACATTTATTGTCATGTGATTAGGAGGACTTGGGATGGAAAGCTAAGCTCTCCCCATTTCCACCCATCTTTAATTGAGAAGTAGTTTTGGGGGGCAGTCTCTGGAACATGTAGTGGACCAGCCACTGGCCTGGAGTAGCTTAGTGGCCAAGCTTATTGCGTGAACTCAGACCTCCTTTGACATCTATTTTCCATCTGTGAAGTGGGGGGGGAAGGCGGAGGAGGGAGATTAACAGATGAGCCCCAGGGCCCCTCAAGGCTGGGGTTTCTACCCTGGGTCATGAAGGGCAGGTTGAGGGACCCCACTTGTGCAAGGGGACCCCCGCAGCCAGGGTCAGTATGAGCGAGGACAGGCATTTGGCTGATGCAACAGGATACCCAAGAAGGTGGAATCAGTCTGGAATCAGACCTGGGGCTTTGTGTGGGCACAAATAATTAATGAGGAAGGAAGGACCAAGCTGGGAGAGGGAAGTGGGAGGGAGGCAGAGGGGGAAGGGCCGGGCACCTCCTTGGCCTCCTACTCGGACTTGCCAGAGGGTGGCGCTGTAGGACAAGGAGCTGAGGGCCTCTCTGCTGAGAGCCGCTTCCCGCCAGGGCCGGGAGCACCCAGAGGCTGGGGTCTCCAGAAAAGGATGAAGGGTGGTACTCCCAGGACATCTGTCACAGCCCCAACAAGTCCCACAGCACGCGGTCTGTCTGCTGCTGAAGCAAGAAGCAGTCAGATAAACAAAAGAGATCTTCAGTAGCATTTTGTGAGCAAGTCCATACATTCCCCCCAGTGGTCTAGGTCCTTGGAAAACCAGGCAGAGAGGGCCACTTACCATGGGCATCTCTTTTGTTGCCATAGCAGAGCTTGAGCCACCCTTCAGGGGACAGAGCCCAATTTCAGGTCCTCCAGGAAATTCTGCATCCTGGTATGCCCTCCTCCCTTTTCCATATTTCAGATTTCAGAGCAAAACAGTGGGTTCAGTTCAAAATATCTTTACCTTCTTGATGCATCTGGACACAAAGGCTCTTGTCCTTTGAACATCTTGCCCTCGTCCCTCAATCACAGGGTTCTGGTTGTCTCTTTTCACTGTGCTTTATTAAGAAGAAAATAGTCATTCACATTTGCCTATTGCTTGAAAGCTCCAGACCCTGTGCTAACCATGTTATACACATTCTTTAGTGTAATCATTATCTAATTTAGCTGGAGGAGATGTGCTGTACTGTGTTGGGGTCCTGTTTCACAGATGAGGCACAGAGAGGTGAGGACCCTTGCTCGAGGTCACACAGAAATTATTTGGTGGAGCTGAGCTTCGTGCCCTTGACCACATGAGGTGGCTGCCCGGCTTGGCGGCCAGGCCCCTCAGGCTCTCCCCTGCTCCCACACAGGCTCCGCTGCTCCCTGTGGGTCAGAGGGCTTCAGCGTGGCTTTAGCCAAGATGAGTGGGGATGCTTGTTTCCCTCTGGTTTGTGTGGTGGGAGGGGAATTTCAGGCCCTTGGGGTGGCATGGGGTCGGTCTAGGCCCTGGCTGAGCCAGGTTCCCGGGGGGTTAGTGTGTGTGGCATTTTTATGGAATTGGCTTCTAAGGAGCTGCAGCATCTGCGTGTGTTAGGGGGGAGCGCTGCTCAAGAAACTCTCTCAGATCTGTCATCACCAGACCCAGGAGTGTCTCCCTGCCGAGGCCAATGGACTTTCCCTGCTAGGCACTCAGCCTGTAGGGAGCATGAGCCACAGCAGACATTCATGTAGTGATCATTCCACAGATAGCCCTGGGCATTTAGCATGTGCCGGGTCCTTGGGATCTGGGCCCTGGGATCTGAGATCCTGATCCCGTGCAACTTCCCCTCTAGAGGAGAAGACAGGCAATAAGTGAGATCGTTGCTTTGCAGAGAATAAAACAGGTTGGTGTGAATTTAACTGGTGGCTGTTTCAGGGAAGGCCTTTTGAGCAGGGCGCTTGACTTTTGAGCTGAGATCTGGATGACAAGAAGGGATGGGCAGGTGACAATCTGGGGCCCAGATATTCCAGGCAGAGGGAAAAGCAAGCACAAAGCTTCAGGCAGGAGTGAGGGCTGTGGCCTGTGGGCAGTGAGGAAAGGTGTCAGAGGTGGGAGAGAAGCAAGAGGGACGGCCCTCGGCTGTGTTACCCAGGGTGCTGCTGTGAGGAGTGTGGATTCTACTTCAAGAGCAACAGAAGCCACTGAGTGCCCAGGGGCTGCGCCATGGAGCATGGAGGTGAGGGTGAAGCTACTGCAATTCTCCAGAGAGACGAGGGGGGCTCAGAGGGAAGTCGAAGGATCAGGATGCTGTTGGAAGTAGCGTTGAGGGGCTTGTTGATGGATTTAATGTGAGGTGAAGGAAACAGAGTAATGAAAGATTTTGGCTTCGGCAGCTGGGTCAATGGTGCCCTCCATTACAAGATGGGAACAACAGAGGGAGAAGCAAGTTTGGTGGAAAAAAAAACAAGTGTCCTATCTCGGCTGTGTTGGTTTGAGATGAATACTAGATGCTTGAGTGGAGACGTCAAGTGGGCAGTTGGAGAAATGAGTCTGGAATTCTGTGGAGAGCTCTGGGTTGAAGGTCAACAATTGGGAATCCTCAGACTAGAAATGAGATTTAAAAACTCGGGCATTTGCCTGACTCCATACAGGCACTGTCGAGACATCTTGCAGAAGGCAGTCTGCCTTGAAGGGGCTCCAGGTGGTAACGACATCATCTGAAGAGTTTGAGGTTGGTTCTCACACCAACTGCACAATAAAGACACAAGAGGAGGGTGACACATGCATTTTTAATTTAAAATAGATCAGTATATAATTTGTGGGGAGAAGCCAAAGAACAGGCAGAAAGATGGAGGTAAGAAGAGCCGGGGAGTTTGGCTGAGAAGTCCCTCAGCCTGGGCGCTTTCAGCCCACCTGCTCATCCAGAAGGCTCTCTCCTTCCTAGGGGGTGGCCTTCCGAGGTCACTCTAGGTGGAGAAGCCCATCTCGGCCTGCCTGATTGACAGGCCCCAGCACGGAGGAGAGGAGGCAGGCCCCAAGTAACGGCCAGTGTTGGCTCTGCCTGCCCTCAGGGATCCCAAGGTGATAAAACTGCCATGGGGAGACATCAGACTTCCCAAAAAGAGCCATTAAAACTCATGTTAGGAATAGAAAATGAGGCTTTCAAAGCATGTTACTGTCACGCTTTCTGCAAAATACACAGGTTGTTCTGAACACAGTGGGCAGAGTCGCAGATTCGACCCTTAGTCTGGAGTCCACAATCTGCCTTGTACCTTGGGTTTATCTCATCAGGTGAGGGCTTAAGAACAGAGACAAGTGGCAGGCCAGAGGAGAGGGAGTCCCTTAGTCACTGGTGGCTGGGGCTAAGGTAAGCTAGTGTTGGCGAACTAAAAAGTGGGGGGGGGGGGAGGGCACTGTTATCAAAAATAATGAACTGAAGACCTGAATCTGAGGGCCTTGCTGAAGCAGAACTCCCATAAAAATGGGGGAGCATCTTATATGAGTTGGGGCAAGAAAGATGCGTCCTTCAGGGAATATCCTACTGGCCAGAAGGCTCTAGGGGTGGGTGTAGTTGCCCATCCTCAGGGTCCCCTGGCGCACAGCACACTCTTCCCGGTGAGCTTTGAACGCTCTCTGGCGATCGTCCTCGGTGGGGAAGGTATCCAGATGGGCGCCCACCTGTGGACAGAAGGGAAGAGCAGGTCAGTGGGCATGAGTGCTCCGGGGGCACTCGTGCAGGTGCTCCCCTTGGCTCCCTTGCCTGCCCCCTCCTTCCATCTTAGAGTAAGAATAAAAATAGCTGTAAGAGGGAAGGGAGTGAAGAGCAAGTCCTGTCAGCGTCCTGGCACCGCGGGCTGATGAGCTATGGACATGGTGAGACTGGCTTGCCTGGGTACCAGCGTTTTCCCTTCTGTCCAGCTCATTGCCGAGGACGATGTGTACGTGATAAATACACCTGACAATGACTGGAATCACCCTGCAGAGGGACCTCAAGGCAGCATTGACCTTCACAGGCTGGTTTTCCACCACTAAGTGCCCCCAGCAAGCCGCCCCCTCTGAGGGGTGCCATCCTCTCCCTGGTGCCATCCGTGCTCCTTCACAGGAGGGTGGTCTAACCCCCCTCCTGAGGGTAGCAGCTGTCCTGTCAAGGACAGACACTCCATAGGACCCGAACCAGAGCTTACGTATGTGTTACCTCGCCCTTCCGGAGGAAACATGTGAGGGAGACAGACCCAAAAAGTGGGAGCTGCTTCAGTTAAAATTGTGTGCAGTCAGTGTTTCTGCTTGCCCTTCCTTCTGGAGGAACGGTGGGGGTGAAAGGCCCTCCTGTCTCCTGGGTCTGTTACATCACCTCCAAGTGTGAGAAAATCTCCCTAAAATGGCATTTCTACTTTAGGATAACCTAAGGAAGATAATCACACAGCTATTCTATTACAATGGACAGAGTGGCGCATGTGTGTGTGTGTGTGCATGCGTGCACGCAATGAGCACAAATAGCATGAGCTCAGCCCTCCCCGGGACCTGGGGCGGGGGTGGGAGGCCTCCGGGGAAGAGACACTTCAGGGGATGCTTGAAGGATGAGCAGGGGTTTCCCAGGCTCAGAGGGCAGTGTGCATGCTGGTCCTGGAGCCAACCAGAGCTCAAGTTCACAAGGTGGCCGAGGTGGAGGGTCTGCAGGCAGGTGCCCTTTGGGTTTGCAGGAGCAGCTGAAGGCTCAGCCATGTCTTCACGGTAAAGCAGGACCCACGTTGTGGGACGGCCACAGGCTCTTGTCAAGAGTCCAGGCCAGGGTCGGCCCCCTACTGGGGTTAGCTAGACTCACAGTGCTGCAGGGAGCCCTCCGGTGACGAAAAGTGAGAGAAAGGAAAAACGAGAGGAGGACAAGATGTTAAAAGGAAGTAGAGGGAAGACAAGGAGGGACCCGTTAGGAAAGACTCTGTACTCGGTGCCTAGCAGGGAGCACCGAGGCCTGGGCTCCCTGCCCCGGGCTTTCACCCCGGGAGAAAGTTATGACCCTTAACCAGAGCCCATGGCCCAACCGTGGTTTCCTGGGTACTAAGTTCTGGATCCTTTCTAGAACATTCTGCTGCAGCTGTGGCTCTCACTGTGTCCATGATGCTCCCTACATCTCACACATGAGGTGAAAAGGGACAGGGGGCTACAGAAGCTTGTTAGAAATCCATAAAAATCAAATGATGATGAGTAGATTTAGTTATTCCAGGACATAAGATGACATTCTTCACTCTCTGGGGATTGTAGACCCTTTGGAGACTCTGCAGAAAGCTGTGAACCCTCTCCTCTGGAAAAAAATATACACAAGTCCTAACATACAACACAGTGCAGGCCATTTCAAGATTCGTGGACCTTTTGTGAGTCTTCCATGGACCCTCTATGGCCGCGTTTCCTGGAGCCATCCTGGCCCTGGCCTCAGGCTTCAGATTTCTTGGATCTGCATCAGGATGGTCCTGGTATCTTGTAGCCCAGGCAGGGCCTGAGCCCAATCTCAAAGCTGCAGATCCACCAGGACAGGGCCCTTACCACAGTCGCCTAATGCCCACCAGGACCCGATCAACACCTGGTGCTCAACTCGTTTTGATGAATCAACCCATGATCTTATTCTCTGCTCAATCGCCAGTTTCAGAAAGATTCCCAAAGGGCCTCACAAAAGTTATTGAGAAAAGACCCCATACATTGTGCAGGAAGAAGTTAGCCAGTAAACAAAAAGGCTTCCAAGGACACCTCTGTGTCGCCTCTGGCAAGGGATGGCTTGATTTTTACACTGTGACATGGTTTTCCTGACCCTGTGCTTCCCAGAAGGCAGCTAGAGATGCTCAGTGAGGCTGGCACGTTGGTCTTCAGGGGCCTCATGGGCACCGTGACTGATTCTGATGCCCAGCCAGCTGGGACGTAGGTCCCCACGGTCTTCTGTAGCATTCAGAGTGACAATAGTTCTGTCCCCCGTGGCCAGTCACCAATGGTGCTTAACAAGGAAGTGTAGCTCTGTAGTCCACATCTCTGCCTTCTCCACGAATCCTTTTCTGGCCCCAAAAGATATGTCCACATCCTGATCCCCAGAACGTGTGAATAGAATCTTATCTGTAAAAAGGGTCTTTGCAGACGTGATGAAGGATCCCAAGATGAGAACACCCTGAATTATTCAGCTAAGCTCTAAACCCAATGACAAGCATCCTTGTACGAGACAGAAGACACAGACACAGAGGAGAAGCCACATGAAGACGGAGCCACAGACTGGCGCGACGCAGCCACAGCTCAGGAACGCCAGGAGCCACCAGGAGCTGGAAGAAGCAAGAAAGCATTCTCCCTTAGAACCTTCTGCGAGAGTGCGGCCCTGCTGAAACCTTGATTTTGGATTTCTGGCCTCCAAATTTCCGAATTTAATTTATTTCCAAATTTTTTTATTCTCCAAATTTATTCTGGAGAATAAATGTCTATTGTTTAAACCACCAAGTTTGTGGTAATTTGTTATAGCCAGCTCAGCAAACTGACCCCTCCCTCTAGGCATTCTCTGGCAGTCCAGCCTGTAGGACTAATGGGCAGAGTGATGGTGGGAGGTGGGTGGAGTCGATGGCGGGGTGGGGGTGGCCGGTGTTAATTAAGTGTTTACAGTGCGTGGTGCTGATGGTGAGAAGTTCAGAACTCACTCTCATCTCCTTAGGAGGTGGCGGAGGATCCAGGTCCTAAGCACTGCTCAGCTTAGCGGTAATCAGGTTAAAACCAGCACGAAAGAGAACTTTAGTAGAAATTTTCTCTTCTGTAATCTCTGTGTACTTAAAAACTTCAATGAGGAAGAAATATTCATCCATCTGTCCATCTAAAAAATGTTGATGAAGCACCTAATACATGCCAGGACGACACCCCCTTTGTACTCCAGCATTCCAAGTTTCATTTCTCTCTGGGTTTCCTGAGGGGACATTTTGGGCACAGGAGGCTCCCCTCTGTGACTGACCACACACACTCTGCTACCTGCTGTGTTCTCAGCAGCACTGGGCTGGCGCTGGGGGAGGCAGAAGGCGTGTTGCATGTGGTCTCTGATGTTGATGAATTCCCATTCCGAGTAGAATCTTGTGGGGTTAAGTGACCCAAGCACCCAGCATGGAGCCCTGCAAGGTGGAGTCTGCACCTGTCCTGTTCCCTGAGGACCCTCAGTGCCTCGCATGGGGTCTCGCATTCGGGAGGTGTTTAAAGAAAGTTGGAAGGGTGAACAAATGAGTGAATGAACAAGTGAGTGAAGGGAGGAAGTGGGCAGAGTTCACTCGGCTTCAGGTGGTCAGGGAAGGCTTCTCAGGCTAGGTGGGTCTTGAATGTGGCCTGGAAGGATCGGGATGAGGGAAGAGAGAAGAGAGGGGCGGGAGGGAAAATGGTGTCAGCAGAGGTGGAAGGGGGCGCGTGCCTCCTGGGCTTGGTGCCGCATGAGTGTGAAGGTGAAAACCATAGGCAATGCTTAGTGGCTGGGTCTGATGGACTCTCCTAAAAGCCAACTCAAGCAAAAGCTTACCCCCCCCATGCAGGATGGGTCTTTAGAAAGAGAAGAGAAGAGAAGTGGGCCTATTCTGTACCCATGAAATCTTCAAGCAGAACACGGGAGTCCACAGGGACCTGAGTTCCAGCTCTCAGAATGCCGAGAAGCAAGGTGTCGCTCTGCAGAATTTGTCCTGGAGGCCCGCAGCTGGAATCTTCAGCAGTGTTGTGATACCAGACTCACCGTTTGCCCGGCTCAGTGCGTTTATTTCTCACAAGCCCCAGAAAGTCTGGATGTTGTCTGCGTTTTACAGCTGGGGAGGTGGAGGTCTGAAAAGGCCCCGTCGCCTGCTCCAGGTTGCACAGATTGAACCCGGCACTGTGGGCCTCTGGTCCCAGATCTTCATTGATAAACTCCACTCTCTCTTAATAAATGCTCGTGAAATGAGTCGAGTGAGAGACACCGCTGGGAACGTTGTGGCTCCCATCCCGCGCACACTCTCTGTCCCCCTAAAACAGCGGCTGAGGATCCTGATTATAAGTCAGGCCTCAAGCCGTGTGTGGTCACGACCCCACAGACCCCCAGAGTCAAAGGATGAAGAGCTATGGAGCAAGGAATTCCTTCTGAGATGCTTCTAAATTAAGCCATCTGCGGTCTGTCTCCGCCTGGAGCTAAGAAACTGTAACGGCTTTGGCAGGAGACAGCTTTGCTGAATGGAGCCGAGTTGCTCTAAGGTCAATGCAGGTAAATAAGAGGCGAGCGTCCTGGCCTGCCAGCAGCCCTGGAAGCAGGGTGGGCGGGGGTTGGCAAAGGTGCTGGTCCATTTGAATGGGGAACATCTAAATAGCATGGGCCACATAAGGACCAGGCACCTCCAGCGCACAGTACACCCTGAGGAAGACAGGCCGGGGTGCTTGCCCACATGAACTCTGCACGACAGCCACAGGAGGTGGCTGCTAAACACATTATACATGTAATTGTTTAATGGCAATTTAATAAGACTGTGGCCTGGGGAATTCTAACTCCATCTGGGGGCAGGAAGTTCTTTCTAGAGAGGAGGAGGAAGCTAGCCAGGGGAAGAGGAAAGCAAAAATGTCCTAGATGGTAAGGACCAGCCAAAGCCCTGAGGTGGAAAGAATTTGGGCAAATTAGAGGAAATGAAAGCAAATCAGTGTGGCTGGGGGACAAAGAGATGAGGCAGGGGAGGTGAGCAGCCAACAGATCTTAAAAGAGATTTGTAGTCAACACTGCTCCCAGCAATGGTAATCCTCTCCCCGGATAATATCCTTTGCCTCTCTGCAACCAGATTGGAATAAAAGATTACCAGAAGCCTTGCGGTGGAAGAGGTCTGGGAGATCATTGAGTCCAACTCTCCCATACTACAGATGGAAGATTCGAGGCCCAAGGTAGGAAGCCATTCTCCCATGCTCTCCAAGAGTCTGGGGCAGAGCTGAGACCAGCAGCCAGATCATAGACTTTTCCTGAGGTCCACTCCCTGCCCACTTGTGGCCCCACTTTGCCCCATGCGGTCTGGATTCCTGGATTCCTCTTCCCAATTCATGTGAAAGCCTCTGAGCTTTTCTGATCCACTTGCAATGAACCAACCTTTCATCTGATTGATACCTTTAATTGTACCTTTGACGTTTCATTAATTTGGCTCTTGACCTAATGATTTCCTTCTTTGAGGTTACTCTGTGGTTCTTTCTCCAGCATCTAGAGTTGTCTGCTTAGCTAATTACCTTTTAATCTTTCTTTTTTCTAATATTAACATTTATATAACATAGCATCAGCAACTATGTTTCCATCTAAATTTTCTTTTCTCTCATCTCACACGTTTTGAGTATATATTTTTGTTCAGTTCTCTTTTCCTCTAATTTCTATCGAATTTCTGCTTCGATTTCTTCTTTGGTCCTTAAGTTATTTATAAACATGCTTTTAAATTTCCAGGCAATTTTATTACTTCCGTTTGTGACTGGTTTCTAATTTAATTTCTTTGGTGCCGCAGTAATCTGCACGAATCGGAGCCTTTGGTGTTTGTGGAGTTGTGCTTTTTGTGCTTCCTTGAAAATCTGGTCTACTTTCAAGAGAAAATCCCTATGTGGAATGCACTGGCACCGTTATAGCAAAGATTCCCACGTGGTCTGAGTTGGGGGGTAAGTTGTCCGTTCACTGCTGTCTTCATTATTTCACTCAATGAATACTTACTGAGTTTCCACTATGTGCCAGACTCTGTGCCAGGCACCAGGATACAGGGAGAATTTAGAAAGCCTCTGCTATCATGGAGCCAGGACATTAGTCATAAAAATATAATCATGCAGCTAAGTATTCAGTTGTAGTTGTGCCAAGTATTAAAAGAAACACCACATTCTCAAAGAGCTTATAATACAGAGAATCAAGCTCACACGTGGAGGCCAGAGAATGCTTCCTGAGGAAGGAACATACACGCAGAGACTCAAAGAATAAGGCAGAGACGCGGAGATAGAGGCGGTGTAGGGGTCCCATGGCAATCGAGAAACGGGCTGAAGAAACGAACAGGCAGCTCACTGAGGGGAACTCTGAAGGCCAACGAACACAGGGAAAGATGCCCAACCTAGTGTATGTAATCAGGGATAAAGGAAGAAAATACCATTTCATGCCCATCAGATTGATAATAATAAGTCTGATATCAGAAATGGGAACTTGCATACACTACTAGTAGGGTGCTAATTGGTACAACCACTTTGATTTGGCATCAGCTAGAAAGGCTGGACATGTGCACACCCTCTGAACCAGCGAGTCCATGCTTAGATATACACCCCGTGCTTAGACATCGAGAAACTTTCCAAATGTCCGCTTAAGAGGTGTGTGCAAGAATCCTCCTTATAACATGATAATAAGTCCTGGAAACAACTGCATGTCCATCAGTGGGGGCTGGATAAACCAAAGGTGGTAATTTCATCCTGGAATATTCCACAGGGGCACTGTCCAACGTGGTAGCCACTGGCCGCATGTGGCTCTGTAAATGTCAAGTAACTAAAATGAAAAGTTCAGTCCCTTCATCACACGATTCACTTTCTAAGCGCTCAGTAGCGCCATGTGGCCAGTGGCTACTCTTGGACAGGGCAGACGTAGCACATTTCCGTCATCAGAGAAAGTTCTGTTGGACTGGGTGAATCTGAATCCACACATACAAATCTCAGAAATAACGTTGCATGAAAAAAAGTGTAATTTACAGAATGGAACGTAAGTATGATGCCGTTTATACAAAAAATTTAAAACCTACAAAACGATTCCCTGTGTTGTTCAAGCATATGTCTGAATCTAGTTAAGTAGAAAGACCTTGAAGGAAAGAACATGCCAGAAGTCATTGCCACTGGGAGGGAGAGGATAGAGAAAAGGGAGGAAAGGAGAGAGGGTTTCAGTCTCAGTTTTTTCTATAAGGGATTATTGCCTTTTCCTCTTTTTAAGATAAAAATACAGGGGAGGATTTTCTTTTTTTTCCCCCAAAGCCCCCCAGTACATTGTTGCATATTTTAGTTGTGGGTCCTTCTAGTTGTGGCATGTGGGACGCCACCTCAGCATGGCCTCATAAGTGGTGCCATGTCTGTGCCCAGGATCCGAACCGGTGAAACCCTGGGCCGCCGAAGCAGAGCGCACCAACTTAACCACTTGGCCACGGGCCGGCCCCCAGAGGAGGATTTTCAAACTGTGCTTTGGAGAATTGACTTAGGGGCCAGGGATGGGGCTGTGCAGGGGCTCCTCCCTCCACACCCACAATTTACAAAGAGTTACTCTGTTTGACGAGATTTCTTTGTTGGAGATTTCTGTATGATTCCATTTGCGTCAAGAGTTGTGCTGCCAAACGCAGCTTCACATCCAGTGGTTTGTGACTGGCGTGTGCTGGCTTTCCCCGGGGCTCCTCCCGGGTAGGCATCTCTGGCTGCACGGGGCTTAGAGTCATCTCAGTGCCTGAGAAAACATCCAAGACCCGGAGGAGAGATGTCGGTTGTTTTCTTTTGCCCGGTGGCACTGGCCTTTGGGTGGGTGGAACAGCTTTGGTCCACATGCTAAAGAGTGAGCAGCATTTTGCCTTCTCTTTCCTCTCTCCTTGCTGTCGTGCTCCTCCAGCATGAGGACTCTGCTTCAGGTGGGACATTGAGGCAGCCCCCCTCGGGGCTCTTTACAGCAGTGGGGCAACGGGTTTCCCTTTGCGCCTTCTGCCTGGTGTCAGGCCTTGCTGTCATTTGTAAAACCATACTCAGACACGCCTGCAGTGGAGAGGTGTGTGTCTGTGTAGGAAGAACCAGCCGCCGCTGTACCAGTTCACAGGCAGAGCAGCTTTCCCTTGTGCCTGTTGGAGTCCAGGCCCCTGACACATCCTGCTGGAAGGGGCAGCTGGGCCAGCTGACTCTCCTGTCCCCTCTCATTAGCCACACGATGGTCCCGCAACTGGACTCCAAGCCTTCCAGTGCCAAGTCTGGGGGCCGAGCAGGCAAAAGATAGGATTTGAGAAAAAATAGCCAGATTGAAAAAAAAAAAAAATCTGCCAAAGAGCTAAAAAAAATGACAGCTATAGAGATTTTAGTTTAGTTTTTTTTTTTTTTTTAAAGTGACAACTGCTTAGGTGACTGGGAGAAAGATTTTTGTTTTAAAAGATTGAGGAGCTGTCTCCTCTAATGAGAGGTACTTGAAAATTATGGATCAGTCCCAGGTCAGTAATTTCTGTCAAGTTCGGGGCAGCTGGAGGTCAGAGGCCCCGGAAGAGCACAGATCCGTGCGAGACATCATTGGCGAACAGGCTGGGTCCTCAGCCCTGATGTAGCAGGTTTGTAGTTTAAGTAATTAACGAGAGTGACAATCTCTCCCGAGACATCTGGTCCCCTAAATTGTTATTCTGCTACTGGCTCTAATTTCTCTGTGGTCCAAAAATAGATGGAGCAAGGACACAGGCCTGACCCTCCCTGCTGATACACGCTGCGTTTTCAAAGAACATCCAAATTCAGGCTCAGAAAACAAACCTCCTGCCTCCCCACAAGGTCTAACATAGGACCGCAGAGAACCGTGTCAGATGAGGAGGGGAGAGCTGTCGCCCTCTGAGGACAACGGTGGGGGACCATCTTCACTTGCCAAGAGAGGAGACTGAAGCTCAGGATGGTTAAGACACTGGCTCGAGGAGACCCAGCTCGAAGCCAAAGCTAGAACTAGGATCCGGGTCGGTGCTCCCCTGACTGTCGGGCTCTTGAGCCTTACTGGGGCCGAAGAAAAGGCAGTCATGAGTGCCTTTGAAGATGAGAATTGATTTGCTATTTCTAGAAGTCGTACCAGCATCTCTAGATCATTCTCAAGGATCAGCTAAGGCTGGTCAGCAGCTGTTGAGATCAGATTGAACAATGAATCTCTTTGCTAGATGCTGGTAGATGAGTAATGGGGTAACACCAAGGTGGGGTGTTTGGCTGAACTTCCCAAAAACCTCCAGGTCGGTGCCCACCTCTGCTCCTCAGCTTCTAAGTTTGACAGGCTTCAGGTAAGTAAGAGTCATAGTGCATGGTCGGGGCGAGCTGGGGACACACCAGACCCTTCCTCGCCACCTGGGGCCATTTCATGGTGCTCAGTTATCATCCTGTTCCAGGCTCCAAAGACAGAATCTGGGTGATGAACACTCATTTGACTCAAATGGGCTATTTTTTTTTTTCAAGTGGCCTGACCTTTTTTAAAAAAACAGCTTTATTGAGATGTAATTTACATGTCATAAAACTCATCCATTTAAAGTGTGTAAATCAATGATTTTTAGTATATTCATAGGATTATGCAACCACCATCATAATCTAAGTTTAGAACATTTCCGTCACCCTGAAAAAGAAAGCTTGTACCCATTTGTAGCCATGCCCCGTTTCTCGCCCCCAGCCCTGGCCACCACTAACCGCTTTCTGTCTCTATGGATTTGCCTATTCTGGACATTTCATATAAATGGCATCGTACGAAACATGGTCTTTTGTGATTGCCTTCTTTCACCTAGCATAATGTTTTCAAGGTTCGTCCACGCTGTATCAGTTCTTAATTCCTTTTCATTGATGAATAATATTCTTTCATACGAACTACCACATTTTGTTTATCCCTTCATCAGATGAGGACATTTGGGTTGTTTCCACTTTGTGGCTATTATGAGTAATGCTGCTGTGAACACTCATGTACACGTTTTTGGATGTACGTTTTCATGTTTTTGGGTAGATACCAAAGAGTGGAATTGCTAGGTCAGATGTGGACTGTATGTTTACCCTTTTGGGGAACTGCCACAGTGTTGTCCAAAGTGGCTGCACCATTTTTTATTCTCACCAGCCGTATGTGAGGGCTCCAACTTCTCCACATCCTCGCAAACACTTGTTATTGTCTTATTTTATTATAGCCATCCTAGTTAGCGGGTGTCAGTGGCGTCTCATTGTGGTTTTGATTTGCATTCCCCTAGTGGCTAATGATCTCGAGCGTCCTTCATGTACTTATTGGCGATTTGTGTATCTTCCATGGAGAAATGTCTATTCCTATCCTTTGCCCATTTTAAAATTGGGTTATTTGTCTTTTCATTACTGAGTTATAAGAGCAATATTTATATTCATAGATACAAGTCCCTTATCAGATATATGATTTGCAAATATTCTCTCCTATTCTGGGGGCTGTCTTTTCACTTTCTTGATAGTACCATTTGAAGCACCAATTTCGATCAAGTCCAATTTGTCTATTTTCTGTTAGTGGGCTATATTTTATTTCCTTTTATATAGATATCATCTTAATGTAGCATAAAAAGACAAGGAATTTTAGGATACTTAGCAATTGTTTTAAATGGACCTCTAAGGCAGGGATGGTAAGGAGGCTTTATTTCATGTGTCAGCTCTAGCAGATGGATGGTGGCTGATGCCTGTGTTCTGTTATAAAATATTCTCAGGCTGAATCTAGGCTCATGAGAAAAGTGTGCAATGATCGATTAGCAAGGTCTGCCAGGGACATGGGAGGGAGAGGGTACCATGTTTTTGCTCTAAGAGATCAAAATAGAGTCTCCCATGGTAACAAGGAAGAATGAAGACTCAGAACCCCTGAGAGAAGACATCCACATGTGCACCTGCCCTTAACTCTCTCTCCCTCTCCAGGCAACCTTGGGTCACCCTCACCTGGGATGGCCAGCGGGTAGGTG
This sequence comes from Equus asinus, assembly GCF_041296235.1. Classification (NCBI taxonomy): domain Eukaryota; kingdom Metazoa; phylum Chordata; class Mammalia; order Perissodactyla; family Equidae; genus Equus; species Equus asinus. Next base: position 14,192,332 of record NC_091799.1, read on the forward strand.
AGAGCGAGGAGGAGAACACAGAGATTGAAAGAGATGAGATGGAGAGGCCAGCAGGAGGCTGACAAAGGAGCCAGCACGGACTCCCTGGAGTCTTGTTAATATGGAACAGCCCCAATTTGGCATGGGTGCGGGAACAAAATAAAAGCCAACAAATGTTCCCATAGGGGAGACTAATACGTGCCACTTAAAAAAATGGTTCTACTTTTAAAAAACATTAAATCCTTATATAGGATGGAAAACAGAGGAAGGAATCTTGCCGACAACGGCTTTAAATGGGGCCTGGAAGGAAAGCGTGAGCCCCTCCTGATGAAATCTCGAGTGTGGCCCGAAAACTCTCCTGAGCATCGACTCTGCTTCAGATCACCATTTTACCCAGCACATCCAGGCCACTGTCTGCAGGTTCTTGGAGCTGACCAGTCTCCGGGTGCACTGGGTTTTCTGCTGTGCCTCTACCAGAGCTCCATGGGGGAGGCCTGGAAGCCATGGAACCATCCATCATCTGGGCTTTGCCTCTTGACTTCTCTTTGAAACACCTCAGCCCCGGAAGAATGTCTCACTGGAAGCCATTGCGCAGGAGCCAAATGCCAAGCAAAGAGAGAAAGACCCGTTTCCGGTTCCCCGTCTCCACTTTGGAGCCCCCATCCGACACACACACACACACACACGTGCACGCACACCCCAGGATGCAAATGATAACCGTGGAGCCATCACTTGTGAAGCTTGACAGAAAATAATGAGAAACACTAAATCTTTTATAAGGTCAACACTCGCCTTAGCCGAGCAGCTGTCAAACAAGAAAAGAATTTAGCGCTGGAGCCACGAAACTTCCATCGGCTCATTAAGCCCAACAGGGCCCGGGCCTGGCGTGGCGGAGGAGACGCGGGGCCTTCCGTTTTGTGTCAGTAATTTGCGGCGAGGAGGCAAGAAGAAACAGCCAGCGCCAAAGGGGCCGAGGGGGTGGCTGGGGAATCGTTAGCGCGCCAGGAGCGGCCTCGGCTCCTAATTGGAAGCATTGGGCATTATCAACCGAGGATTTGCCTCAGTTCCCTGACAGCTAGTGGGCCCAAAATGATCGCCCACTTGTCAGTGTAAAAGACCATTAAAAACAAACCATTTTGATTTAATTGGAGGCGGTGCACTGTGGGGCCAGGTGAGGAGGCTCGTCAGCCCCGCTCACCCGGGCTGCCGCCTCGCTCCCCTGGTGCCGAGGGCCGGGGGCGGGGGCCATGTGTGTGTGTTTTCCAGACTTTTCGCCTTTCAAAAACTGTCTGAGAAGGGAGTGAATGGGAGACAGAACGAGACTTCACAGCAGCAGCCAGGGCTGTTTTCAATGGGGTTGTCAACAAATGCTGTGACAAGCAGAGCTGCCAGGAAGGGGGGTTCCCTTTTCTTTTCAGAGCCCAGATGACGGGAGTCTGCTTGGTGCTATTCTGGGAGGTGGCCGTGAGCCGTCCAGCTGCAAATGGGCAGTGGGATATTCTAGCGGAGTGCTTAGATGGCCAACACGGCTTAGAAAGATCCGGATATGGACGATCATGGTGGACTCTAATCGTCAATGGAGAACGGGACTTTTTCTTTTAAGCTCAAGTGAGAGCTAAGAAGGGAGTTAGTGAAGGAGATGTGTTGATAGACCCTGCCAGGAGTCTTTGTGAATGGGACAGCCCCCCAGCGACTTGGGCTGGTGTCTGAGCAGTGCTCCCCCAGTGGAGGCCATGGTGCTGATGACACCTGGTTGAGAATTCTACATCATGTCAGTAAGAAGAGGTCACTTGCTATAAATATTAATGTAAACTCCTGAGGGGTTCTCCCACCAGGGCGGGGGCCTCCGAGCACACGGAGCATCTATCTATGGGTAGCTTTTGAGTCAGAGTATAGACTCCCTGATGCAGGGACTGTATGCTTTGCATGTTGATGCTCAGTATCATGAGCACCGTGGGTACTTGATAAATATTAATTGGTGTTTGCCAGATCTCAGAGAGGTCTATATATTTGTATATTAATCTCACCCCCCGTCTCACAAGCAGCCATCTCATTTGCTGCCTACTGCTTCTTCGACAAGGCAACACATGCAGGAGCACACGGTGCTGGGGGGATGTCTTCGGGAGAGTGAGGGGGAGACACACCAGCTGATCCCTTCATAAACCTCCCCTGTTCATTTTGAGGAAGGATCAGGCTGGGAGGAGACACCAGATCCCTGGTGAGCATCAAATTCCAGAGCGCCAGATTTTGCTGCTGAATTTAGACAATGGGGATTCCTTAATTACTTTCTCTGGAAATTTACCTGACAGTGCTTTCTCAGGTAGCGCAAGGTGGTTATCCGGGCGCACGGTTCCTCGGTTGACAGAGTCTTTGATTTTGTGCTTGGTTGCAAATTAAGTCCTTTGCTGAGCCTTCCATGCAGTGCCCGTCAGCGCCTCATCGCTTATTCATATAGGCTGTTGAACAGCTCCTGCGTTACTGCCAGGGCAGCCGGGGACGCACTCAGATGTTCGGTGTCCACCGCCCATCCTGGGGGAGTGCACACAGTGAGGTCTGTGTAGTCTTTCTCCTTTTGTCTTATTGGAATAATGAGCAGGAAGAATTTTTTCTGGTATCCTTTCAGAAGGAACAGAACTTTTCTGGGGTTGATGAGGCTGACCCTGTCCAGTCACAAATGGGAATATTAAAGTGTCTTCAAAGAGGAGGATGTTGATACCTTATTCTGGACACTGTTCTGGGGAAATGTCAACAGACAGGAAACCTTCAAAGGTCTTGGGGTAACTTGACAGTTGAGGGCACTCCATAGACACTCAAGAAATCTTGGCTGGGTGGCTGAATAGATGAACAGATGGATGGATGGATGAATGAGTGGAATGGATGGATGGATGGATGGTTGGATGGACGGATGGATGGATGGGTGGACAGATGGACGGATGGATGGGCAGACAGAAGCATGGATATGGACAGATAGATGGATAGGTTAGGAGCCTGGGATAAGGCAACAAAGCCCTTAAAAATGCATCTGAGATTCAAACATCCTAAAGATCCTCTGTATCTGCTTTGCTCACCTAAACCTCTAAGTAGAAGAGGTGTTTTATTTTCTTCAGTGGGGTCATTGCCAAGCCCCTGGCCCAGAGAGTAAGCTCTCAGACATGGTGGCTGCTACTAATTAGGACTATTATTAGTAATATTCAAATCCAATGGCAATGTCTTCCTGAAATTGCCCCCAAGCAGGGAATATTCACATAGATTCTTATATTAAATGATTCAAGTGACACTGATGGACATGTTCAACCATAATTCATTCAAAAATATGTAGAAAGGCCATTCAAGTTGACAAATCTTCTATGACTGTGAACAAAGGTAGAGAATGGAACACTGAGTGGCAGAGGTCACAGTGTCTGGCTGTCCACTGTCACTGCCACACAGGGTCCCACTTTCTTTCTTTTTTTTTTAAATTGGCACTTGAGCTAACATCTGTTGCCAATCTTTTTCTTCTTCTTCTTCCCCCAAAGCCCCCCAGTACACAGTTGTATATTCTGGTTGCATATCCTTCTAGTTGTGCTATGTGGGGTGCCACCTCAGCATGGCTTATATGAGTGGTGCCATGTCCATGCCCAGGATCCGAACTGGCAAGACTCTGGGCTGCCGGAGGAGAGCGCATGAACTTAACCATTCAGCCACGGGGTCGGCACAGGGTCCCACCTTCTGACGAGAACTCTCTGCCCTGAGGAACAGCCAAGACTCTGGGCATCGAAGAAGAAACAGGGTCTGACCTCGGGTGTTTGCATTGCTGTCACTTAGAAGGGGAGCAGGTGGTTCCATGGGGCTCGAGAAGGGGAAACAAGCAGGTGGTGGAAGGCAGAAGGAGGCAGATTCCGGCTGAACTTGAGAAAGAAGTTGCTGAGGACTGAATTATGTCCCTTTAAAATCCACATGTGAAGCCCTACCCACAGTGTGATGGTATTTGCAGGCGGGGCCTTTGGATGTAATGACTGTAGATGAAGTCGGGAGGGTGGGACCCCTATGATGGGATTAGCGCCCTTATGAGAAGAGACACCAGAGAGCTTGCTTTCTCTCTCTCCACACAAGGACACAATGAGAAGATGGCCGTTTGCGAGCCAGGAAGAGCGTCCTCACCAGGACCTATCCCCGCTGGCACCTTAATCTCGGACTTCAAGCCTCCAACACTGAGAGAAACGTGTCTGTTGTTTAAGGCACCCCGAGTATGGTATTTTGTTACAGCTGTCTGAGCAGACGAAGACAGAAGTTCATAATCCTTAGGGCTGTTTAGCAGACAACAGGCTGTCTCCAACGGGCATTCAAGGTCCCAACATGCTCCATATCAAACATACAAAAGTGCACCCACCTGCCATAGTCAACATGCCCTTTAAACATAACTGCGTCAGCGGAGTTGACATTGACTCAGGGAGCTGGGGGAGCTGCTTGCTGAAAAGGCAGGTTTAGGGGCTTCCTCAGTCCCACTGGGTCAGGGTCCCGGGTGGCACCCTGGAATCTGCAGTTTAAACCTCTCCTCAGAGGACCCCAGCCAGGCTTGAGAGCCACCATGTAGAGGAGCAGGTGCCAAGGCCCCACCCACCTCAGAGAGTGTGGCTCCATGGCCTTCCCCTGGCCTGGCCTATGCCAAGCGCATCACAGCACAGCGGCACTGGGCCCCCTCTGTTACTACCCCCACTGTACAGATACAGACACAGAGGCCAGCAGGAGGCAGGCTGGGACCAGGAGCGTCTGTGTGGCTTCCGGCCCGCAGGCTCAGCCCTCCGCTATGCTCCGTCTCTGCCTCACGCCTTTCGATACAGCAAGCCTGAACCCCGATCAATGGCCTCTTCCCTCTTTAGCCTTGGGGCCAAACTGCAATTTAAAAGATGCTCAGGGGTTTTATCAAGGTCTAAAGGCTTTCAGGGCAGTGGGAAGTTTTGTTTATTGCAAGGGCTTAAATCAGCCAGAGCAGGGCTGGCCACGACCCTCTGGACACCTATAAAAACCTGAGTTCCTGACTGCCCTTCTCTTTCCTTCCCAGGTCCTGCATTTAGCCCCCACTGGCCCCTGACCCCAGCTGCAGGTCCTTAGTATTTATCGGCTTTTCCAGGGCCGGAGGGCTGGATGCAGCCTGCCAGAGGGTCCAAGCCCCCACTCTGCCACCTGTTAACTGTGACCCTGGGCACGTGACTTTAAGCGTCCAAGCTCTGGTTTCCTCGTCTCTGAGACAGTGTGACTTCTCACTACCACATAGGGTTATTGAGAATACTGTCATGCAATGAGATCGTCATCAAAGCACACAGCCCCGAACCAAAAAGGTGCTCCGGATGTGTGAGTTGGTCATGGTGTCTTTGTTGCTGCCATCTGGGAACACCCACTGTCTTCAGAGTATCTTCTTGTATGCCCTTCCATCTGTACTTCCGGCCAGTGGACTTTGGTCAAACTCCCCACGTTTTTTTTTGCGCCACTCTAAGACATCATTTTACAGGACCTCTTTGAGCAGGGGAAGAGAAGAGGCCCAACAAACATCCCCACATCTTGCTTTCTTCCTCCTCATGTATGTCCTCTGATGCATATCTCATCTCATATCTCCGAGGGAAACCAGGAAGGCTGTGTTTGTTGCTTGTGGCTTTTGGATATAAAGATAGCAGCGTCTTGATTCATCTTGCCTTCACTTTTGACAAAACTCAGTTTGAATGAACCCTGAGTTTGTCCGAGTAAATCATCTAATGCTGTTTATCTGCTGGAACCTGCTACTGGCCACATGCTAGGCACCTTAGGATCCCATCACACCAGCGGTATTGGTGCCTGGTGACAGAGGATGACAAGCAGGGACACATGGAAATGAAGGATTTGTGGGAGACATCGAGGAAGCCATCCCAGAGGTGGTAGACGTTAGCCTGAACTCCTTCTCAAGCCTGGGAGATTCTCTTAAGATCATCGAGAATCTATTCTCTTGGGGATGAGCTGGAAGAAGAAATTGGGCACCCCTGAAGTCCCATCGACTCCCAAAATTCAACATGAGACTCTAGCTATCTCTAGAGATTAGAAATAGATACCTGATGTCAAAACAAGCTGTCTTAGTCTATTTTCTGGTTGATTTTCAACACAAAATTCGAAATATTTTTGTACCCAGTGGGGGAGAAGAACTTTCTGGATTAAACTGAAAATTTCCAGGTGCTGGACGGATTACTGGGACAGCCAGGCTGGGGGCCCCCAGGATGCAGGGCTGGTCCTGTTAGAAGTGCCAGGTCCCGCTTCCCCCACCATGCCAGCCTCTCTGGGCCCCAACACAGACGCCTGAGATCTCGATCCGTGACCCGGTGTCCCCCAGACTTCTCGAGCTTTCTTGAACTGCTCCAGGAACTTTGCCGCTATCACCTCTCCACCCCCACCCCCCACCACCTTTCCTCTTGTCCTGGTCCCCAGAGCTTCAGCTTTGGCTATTTGTGACTTGCTAGTATGTGAGCAGCAATGTCACCTTGGGAGCAGGTGCCTAAAAATTCTGTGCCTCCGAGGTGCTGGATCATGTCAAACCAATTAAGGCCTTGCTTTTATTCCTTCAGCGAGTCAGCTCTTCTGCATACTGATCTGATTTATAATGGGGGCTATCTGTATTTAGGGAGGAAACGTCAACTGCGTCAGGACCTCTGAATCATTCTTCCTATTGCCCCGTTTCTGCGTGTGTGTGACACATTCCATCCCTGTGCTCGGCGCCCTACACAGCAGGCAGCAGGGGATGAGTCTTATTCCGAGGCAACAGAGCGACAGGATTCTTAAAATACACGGCGGCTGCAGGGGGCTCGGGGAGGAGCAGCACGTCTGCAATTTCCCCCCTGGGTCTGGAAGGAGTGACTTTGGGGCTGGCCACACCTGCATGGAGAAGGGTCCATCTTCATTGGCCCTGTGCGGGCCCTTTGCAGAGGTGGCAGTGGGGGGATGGACAGGCTCAGAGGCCACTCTGGGGGTTTAACAGAGAGTTAGCTTCCCAGCCGGCTATGATTTGTAAGAGAGCTTAAAGGTGGGGAAGAAAATCCTTTCTTAGATTCAGCAGCTTTCGCTAATCAGCAGCATCTCTGGTGTCACTGCTTGGCTGGCTGCTGATTTTTTTCCCCGCCGTCTCCTGTTCTATTAGGGAGCAGGGGGCCCAGGAGACCCGAGGCAGGGTTAGTCTTCCACAAAGCGAGGAGTTTGATCTCAGCATTCGGAGCACAAGAGCTTGTAAATCAAACTGTTAGCCTAATAGCGTGGGCCATTATTCTAAAGCAGTGGGGCTGAAACCGAAAGCCAAGTGAAAATATAGTCAATTTGTTCATACTTTAGTGACTGAATGACTATGTAATGTCAGTGGGTGTCGGTGCTGTAGAGGAAAGACAAGGGCTGTGGTGGGAGAGGCGGGGTGTTTGGGTTGAAGTGGAGACCCCCAGGTGCTTGGGCAAACCCCCCTTCTATAATGGGTTTTGGATCTCCAGATCTAACATGGACTTGGCCGCAGAGATCCGGACTTTGCTGCTGGGGTGGAGCACTGGCCTCTGACCTTCACGCCTGATGGAGACAGAATATGAGAAACCAGGCTTGGTCAACAGCTGGGAACGTTTCATGCGCCATCAGGAGGAGCTGGGCTGAAAGGGGCTCGAGCACTGCGACACGTCCCCGGGGAAGGATGGAGAGTCTCCGTCCTTTGAAAACATTTCTTTTTAATAGCCTCACTGGTTCTGGAAAAGTTACGTGTTCTCACCGTAGAAATTCAAACAATGCAGAAAAGAGCATCAGAGAAAATAAAACTCAGCCTGAATCCCACCCCAGACTTCACCGCAGCTGCCACGTGGGGGACCTCCCTTCAGGATGTCTGTCCTTGACACAGACACCTGTAGCAACGCACGGGTGCCTCCATCCAAAGAGGGTCACACAGCAGAGGTTCTTTCCTCCAATAAAATGCGGGGAAATTATTACTGAAGTGGGAAAATATGATTAAAGTGTCAAGAAGTACAGACTAAAGTCCTTATCTTCAGTGGCTGCACAGCAGTTCACGATAGTATATGTTATCATTATGACATGTATATAACATCTCCACTGTGTACTCAAGCCATCACTTGACCCATGGCCCCCAGCCTTTCACCACCGTTGTCAATGCCACCACAAATATTTGGAGCCCCCACCCGTTTGTCTTCAGGCTGTTATCACTGACAGTCTTTTCGTAAAGAAGGATAAACTGCTGTCTGTTCTTCTTGGCTTAATATTAGGTGGCCACAGAATGTGTGGTTCAGACCGGGTCACCTTTGAGAGCAGAAGGCGGCGCTATTCATAGTCCCGCCTCCCCACGGGGCCCGAGGGGGACTGTCCTGGGCCAGAGCCCAGAAAACCCGAGGAGGTTTCTGCAAAAGGCAGGTGAACAGGGTGGGCCAGGCCGGGGCCAGGATTATATTGATGGGTTATTGTTATGGGAAACATCTCCACCCCCTAAACCTAGGTTGGTGTCTCCCCACCATTTCAGGCTGTGAGAACTGGACCCTGGGGGTGGAGCTTCTCCAAACTTCCCCATCTAGCCGTCCACTTGTGCAGTTACCTGTCCACCCAACTCCTTGCCAGTTGCCAGCAGCCCCACAGCAGCGTATCATCAGCGCCAAGAACAGGGCCTGGCATAGAGGTGCTCAATGATGAGATTTGTGAAGGAATGAATGACAAGTGAATGAATGAATGATCACCAGGACCATCCTCTTGGCAGCTGCCTTTTATTGGCGGCTTAATGAGGGTCAGGCACTTTGCTAAACGTTTTATACGTGTGTTCTCCTCGAATCCTCCAGCAGCCCTGCCAGGGGCATCACCAGCCCATTTCACGGAAGAGGAAGCAGGATCTTGGACAGGTAAAGCTACCTGACAGGAGGGGATGGCGGGGTTCCCGTGTGACCCAGGTCTGGGTGACCCTGGGGTCACGCACACACATGCATACCACGCTGCTTCCCTCCTCCCTCCCCGCCGGCCACCATGCTGTGCCCTGCAGGCCGCAGCACACAGCATGAAGACCATGAGAGAGCCCCCACACCGCCGGGCAGAGAGGGTGCCAGCCCACATCCAGCAGTCCCCCACTCACGGGTGGGAGCCATGAGTTCACGTCCCATCCCCCCAGTGGGAACCTGAGGAAAGGTCAGAGCTGTTCCCCCTTACGGCTCACTCTGGGTTTGGGGTCTCCACCTCCAAGAGCCCCTGCAACCCCTCACACATGGCTCCTTGACCACCGAACTTGGGATCATGGAACCTGAGGTTGGAAGAGAGCTTCAAGAACTAGAGCTAACCCCTCATTGTCAGATAAGGAGACTGCGGCCCAGAGAGGGTCAGCAGCTGGCCCAGGCCTCCCAGCTGCTTGTGGCACAGTACAAATGTCCCAGTAGGAAGGCCACCTGCCAGCTGTCAGCTGACCTCCCCCTGGGCACTGGCTGTCCCGTGGCAGTTGCTGGTCACACAGACCAGAAAGAAGTGCTGGAGTCTGGGAGCCCAGTCTCTGCCGGGACTCTGCGGGGCCCCACAGGGAATCTCCCTGAGGGATGTCTCTTCTCCTTTCCTTGGTCTCTCTTGGGCTCACGACTGGTGCGTGCCCTGTGTCATGCCGAGGAGGGGAGGGTCTTGGCAGCCCCTTTGCAGGGTGGGGAGGGTCTGGCAGCCCCGTTGGCAGAGGCAGCCCCCTCGTGGGCTGGCAGGGCTGGTGCAGAAAGCCAGCCTGCTCCGCCACATTGACCCCGCCCAAGGAGCAGGCCATGGTGCCCCCGCCTGCTGCTTTTCCATGTGAAAGGTGTTTAATTATTTCTGACAGAGTTCAGCATCGACATCTGTTCGCGAGCGGGGAGAGTCCATTTAGGTTATCCATCACTGTGACAGGTTCAACTTTTTGGAAACGCTTTTTCCTTTCATAATGGGGCGCGAGTAGGGAGGGGCTGGGGCGGCGGATCAGCGGAGACACGAGGCACAGACAAAGACCCTCCTGGGGCCTCGCATGATGCTGCGGACAGCAGCAGCCGTGTCGCGGAGGATGGACTCCGGCTGCACTGGCCCCTCTGAGTCGGGACCCAGTCAGCGGCTGCCAGAGCTGATGGGCACCGGGACGTTTAGGTTGAGAATGGGGGTTTCATTGGGTCTGTGAAAGATTTTTAAATCGTCATTCTGCGTTGTACTGGCCATTCATTCATTCACCTACTCCTTCATTCATTCTTTCCACAGACATCTACTGACCACCTCCCAGGTTCCAGGCACCACACTGGGCTCTGTGGACATGGTGGGGATACAGCAGGCATGGTCCTTGTGGACTATGTTTCACAGGGGAAGATGGACATTGGACAACTAATTGGCCAGTTAATTAATTAATTACAGCACAGATCGGTACCATGAAGGGGAAGAGAGGAGCCCTTGATGGGAAGAGGGGACTTGCTGGGGTGTGGCCAGGAGGCATCACAGCCCAGCCATCAAGAGAAGAGGCCCTGCATTAGGCAGGGACCCCCCTTCTCCCAGGGCAAGTTCCTTCAGCTCTCTGGGCCTCAGTTTCCACATCAATAGAATGGGGATAGCTATGAGATAATGCCTGTTCAGCACTGGGCATGCAGTAAGAGCTCAATAAATACTTTTCGTGCTGGTTCTTCCCAACAGGGGAGGCACTGAGCGCTGCATCCTTGATGGCAGCCCTCTGGGGAACCAAGGGCCTCTGCAGGGCTGTACAGGGGGCGCCCAGGGATGAGCCCTGCTCTGAGTCCTGCAGCTGAACTTCCAGAGTCCCATGAACATCCCCAGAGAAGATGGAAAACACCCCATAAGTCCCAGGGCTTGCGTGTTTATTCTCCGCCTCACTATTTCTATGACACGGTGGGCGACGCGTCCTAGCTTGGGCCCTGCAGTCAGAGGAACGGGCAGCCATGCACTGGGTGGGGAGAGCACAAGCCCCCTCTGCCTGTCCTCTGCACTGCGTGGGTGAGGATACTCGCCTGAAATAATACACATTGATGACTTAGCGCCGTGCCTGCCCCCGAACAAAGGATAGCATCCCCGCAGGTTGGCTGTTGCTGTTCATAAGAGTATTTTGTAACAACAATCTAAGGACTGGAAGACACCCACGGTCAGAGAAACTCTTTTGTCTATTTCCTCCTCGCGCTTCTCCTCTGGGCCAGGCATGTGGGGATGCAGGCGTGCAAGCCAGGTGCTCCTGACACAGGAGAATCGGGGTGACCTGGCTGGAGGGTGTTGGGGGTGGGGGGGTCCCTTTCCTTGATGCACTGGGGGAAGACTCCCTGAGCCCTTCATTGTGCATTGCCTTCGGAGCTACAGGTAGATTCTGAGTCGCAGACCAGGGGGCTGAGAGGGGCTGGAGTCAATGCTGTAGAGCAGAGCGCTGTGGAGGGCATCTCGTGCCTGAGGAGCCATGGGTGCCATCCCTCCCCAGGCAGCATCCCCCCGATGCCCGCATCCCCATGGACTTTGGGAAAATCTGAGAGAGAAGAGCAAAGGAGGAAAAGCAACAGGAGGGGCCAGGAAAGAGGCTGTGGATGGAAACTACCGAGTGTGAGAGAGAGAAGGGGGAAGAGGGATGTGGTTACAAAGGCAGGAAATTGAGAGAGACAGAGAAACCAGAGTTAAGCGGTCCTGCCGAGGCCAGGGCAAAGAAGCTTCAGAGCCGCAGCATTGCAGTGCCTCGCAGCATCCCTTGCATGGCGCCCGGTCCTGCTCCTGTGCACAGGGGTGGCTGGCTGATGGCGGCAGGGTGAATGGTCACTGACGTATGCTGGCGGAGGCCACTTGGGCAGGACATGAGAGGCCACATCAAGGCGGGCAAGCAGACTTCTCTGGCAAAGCCCGGCAGCTTGTTCGATTGCATTAGGCTCAGGAAGGCACCGGCCCCTTCATTGTCTAAACTGCAGTTTAACTCAACATTGCAGCCGGGTGGGGGCTGGCCAGGTACATTGTTTTGTCCAGCTGTCTTCCCGGGGCCAGGAATGTCCCTCGTGTCCCTTAGAAAGGCTTGCTGGGCCCGAGTCAGGCATGCACAGCCCCCTCCCATCCCGAAGCCGCTGTCTCCACGTCTCCCAGTGCCTCTCCTCTGTACAACGCCCCCAGTCTTGCCTTGTTCGTCCCCTGCTAAAAGGTGCTGAAGGTGAGGTCCATCCGGGTGCTACAGGGCTACATGGCCTAATGACGCCGGGTCAGATCTGAGGCCAGAGCACGGCAGGTGTTAGTTCTCTGGGTGCATGTTGTGCCCTCATGAGACGTGCTCCATCTCCCAGGGAGGGTTAGCGCTGGTGGCATGGGGCTGTCTTGCATCCCCAAATCCCCAGTGCTGGATGTGGTGCATCGACGACCCCATCAGTGGAGGGGTTTGACCCAGTGTCCGCCCGGTGGACAGACACCCAGGCTCCGTGGTCAGATGGCCCAGGTTCAGCCCAAGGCTGCCGCTTACCAGCATACGCCATGTTTCCTGTCTGAAACAGGAAGGCAGTAGCAGCCGCTCTCCAACGAGTGTGAAGAGTCAATGACGTGGAACTCAGTGCCTGGCACTTAGGAAGTGCTCAAAAAATGTTAGTTATTGCTTTCACTGTTATTACTGTTATCGTTGTCATTGTTATGCCAATCCGTGGTTAGAAGCCCACAGAACCCCACTGTCTAGAGGACAGGTAAAGACCAGGCAAGGTGAGCGGCGCCCGCCCCAGGGCGGAAAGCGGCAGTTGGAGGCGAGACTGACCTTCTGGAAGTGAGGCATATGCCAGAGGGCATCCAGCTTCACCGGTGGCTTGTACTTCCTCAGCTGACTGCTCCGGGTCTCATACAGCTTCCCCAGGATCACCTGCAGGCCAGAGGAGTGCAAAGGTGAGATGGTAGCTGGCTCCTGGAGAAGCCTGAGCTACGAGGAAGGGCGCGAGGGCGGAGGGTCGGCATTCCTGGTGCTGCAGACCTGGGGCTCACATTCCTCCTGGCTCTGGCCCGTCTTCGAGTCTGACTTTACGGCACCGGCACTCCTGGCCCTGCCCTGCCCCTGGCCACGGCCCAATGGACTTGGGAGCGGGACCACCTGATGCCAAGAGCATGTTGTTCTGGTTTCTGGTTCGACCCTAGAACACCCCGGGTTCTGGCATGCAGCCGCCTTGAGGGCAGGGACGGTGTCCCAGGCAACCTTGACATTTCCTCCGTAGCTAACCCAGCCCTGGCAATTAGTAGGGACTCCACTATGTCGGAATGAAGAGTGCATGGTTCAGGGGACGGTTGCCATTTCTCAGGAGCAGGTCCTACCGTGCCTGCCTGCTCGCGGGAGAGGAAGGAGGGCTCCTTTTAGGAGAGGGTTTCAGGGACTCAGTTCAGAGCCCACGAGGTCTCTGTGGGCGGGATTTCAAAGGCACAGAGGGAGTCTCACTCCTCCTCAACTTCATACTGACCTGACTTTAACTGAAGATGCCACGACCCTATCAACCCCCTTTTATTGACTTATTTTGTTAATCAATTGTATTAGTTTTATTGAATGTGCCTGTGGGTAACTTACAAGCCCTTTGGATCAGCTGTCCTCTCTGCCTTCTAGATTTGACACTTTATCTTTGAACCGAAGCAGAGAGGCTGTCTAGCCGGGGGTTAACAAGCTGGGCGTCAGAATTGGAGGGGTGCTGGCAAGTCATGTCACCTTTCTAGGCCTCACTTCCCTGCACTGAAAGTGGGGTAGTGATGCCTAACAAACAGCATTATTGTAGGACTTGCTGAGTTAAGCTTTGAGCGGAGTGTCTGGCCCGAGATGATTGCTCGTTAAATGGAAGCCATTACCAAGAATTTCGTTGAGGGGCATCACCATCCAAACTCCAGGACATCCTTAGCTGCTGCGGAGACAGGCTTCCTCTTGGATGGTGGCAATTTCACCTTGCAAACTGACCATCTCATCAACCCCAGTAAATTGCTTATCAACCCCAGACAGCAGCCCCCAGGGTTCGGTGGGTCTGGGTGCTCATGGCCGTTTGTTAGAAAACCTATCAGCCACAAAGAATCTTGGAACGGGAAGAGAACTCTGGGCTTGGTTCCACAGTGTATTCTGAGTGCCTACTTCATGCTAGGCGTGGCATGGCAGGCCCTCATTTAATCTGACCCCCTTTTTTTGCCCAGTGAGGAAACTGAGACCTCAGTGAAGTGGCGGGTCACTCAAAGTCGCGCTCCTGCACCTGGTGCCAGTTCCCAGCCAGTGCTTGGGGTGGAGCCACTCACACTGGCTGCTCAGGGGCTGCTCTGCTAAAAAAAAAGGAGAGGTGCTGGCTGCAGGATTGTCTCCAGAGTCACAGGATGTGTCCTTGGAGGCTCGGGATGCTGTGGACTTGCGACTCTCTGAGTTGCTGTGCAATAGTTACTAATTAAATGACACGACCCTCAGTTGGAGCCATAAAGCAGTTCGTAATGGCAACGCTCCCTCTAAAACTGGTCATTACCATCGTAAGCCGACTCTTTCTTGAGCCATTAACGAATAAACTAGTCATGGGCTGCTTTTAAAATGCTATTACGAAGCTCTGCTCTTGACGGAGCTGGTGTCTCAGAGTCCTCAGACCTCGGAGAACAGCTGAGAGGGGCCCCACCGTCCATAGCACAGCTCCTGGCCCGGCCAGAGGGCACCAGGATCCCTGGGAAGACTCTTCCACTTCCCACTTTGGCCCTAGAATGTCCCAGGTGCTGTCGCTGAACCTGAGCTCTCCCATAATCAGTGGGAGTGGGACCTCGCCATCCAGAAGAGCTTGGACATGCCTGGGTCAAGGCCTGGCTCTGACACCTTCGGCCAGTCACTTAGTCTCTCTGAGCCTCAGTTTCCTCATCTGAAAATGCAAACTGAGATGATCTGACGAGACAGTGACCTCAGGGGTGCTCAGGAGGAAAAATGCAGGAACTCAGGGCGTGTGTCCAGCCTGGTTCTCGGCATGGAGCATGGCAGGGGGCTGAGGGACGGCATTGCTTGTGACGGTCGTGATGGAATCTGTAAAGCGCCATGTGAACATAAAGCAATTCTGATTTTACAATCATCCGTCTGGACCTACTGGAGAGGAGGCCGACATGAGCTCTCCCAAGGTCCGAATTTCGCGATATTTTAAAGGAAGTACTGTTTCAGTATTTTCGAAGGCGTAGGGCAACACAAATTAACAGCTAAAGATGTTTGTCCGGGTAAAAGTCTCACCGAGACTCATCTCATTAGCAATTGGCAGTGTTTGGGCCTCGCTCTGGCGTCGGCTCCAGTTTCCCGGCATGGGCACCGCCTCTCTGAGCCTCATTTCCACACCCAGGAGAGAGGGGCGAGGATGCCCAGCTCACGGGCCGCTGCCAGCGTGGACGAGATGATGTACGTGACGTCCGTCAAGGGTTTAGCATGGGGCCCATTCATTAATTTGAAACAGAATGTATTCCTAATGTTCAATAAAATGTGCTCTTTACAGCACCTTCCCAGAAGTGGGCTTTCTCTGTTCCTTTTGCCTAATTGGCCTTTTCTATATAGACAGTACAGGGCACATTTCTGTCCAGGCCAGGTCAAGTTGGTTTAAAATCTGCTCTCCGGACGTGTGAGGTCGTGGGAGGTTTGGTGAAGGAGGCCCGGAAGGAATCAGGAGACCGGGGTCCAATCCTGCCCCAGAGGCACCCGGCCAGCTTGCCAGTGACCCTGGCCAGAAACTTCCACTCTGGGGGCTTACGTAGGGGTTATAAACTGACGGTCACCAAGGCCCTCTCCGGCTCTAGATTTCTGTGATGCCTCGTCTGCACCGCAAGAAACAACATGATTCCCCTCTCACCCCCACACACCCCTGCAGCGACGGACAGGTACGAATGTCATCTCAAAGCTTTGCCCCTGCCAGCACCCCCGAACCCCGCTTCCCCCCACCAGTCGGCCGCTCAGGAGTGAGCGCTGCGTTTACCTTGTGTTTTTTCTCCAGTTTAATGGCTTTCTGGGTGGCCTTTTGTTCCTGCACCCAAAGCTGCTGGTACCGGTGCTGCAGCAGATCAAAGAAGGGGGTGGAAGGCCTGCCAGGGAGAATCCAGACAGGCCTGAGGTCTTGGAAGGGCCAGCAGCACCCTCTCTCCTGAGGACACCCATGGGGAGCTCCAGGGCTGTGGCTACCCAGCCTGTGGGGGCTACAGGGCAAACCGCTCTCCCCCAAGGCTGCCAGAGGCTCTCTCCAGCCTTCTAAAGCCATGGAAGAAACAGGTGCCTTGCTTGAGTCATTCAACAAACATTTACTGCATGTCAACCAAGTGCCCGGCCTGAGATGGTGACGAAGACTCTGCCTTTCACCAGATTTTAGGCAGGCTCCTCTGTACCCTCTTTTCAACTAGGCCTTATCCTCGGGCCCTACCCTTGGCCTGCTGAAGTCAGTCTTAGCAAAGAACCCTGCTAAGTCAGTCCTGCCACCCTCGATATCCCTGCTAACTGATCACTCTGACTGATCCTAAGTCAGTTTAGAATCCCCCCGCCCTTGATGTCTCCTCTTAGAAACTTTACACCCACTCACCTTTGCACTCTGCTCCTCGGCTATAAATGCCCACCTGAGTTGTGTGCAGAACTGAGCCCACTTCTATACTGAAGTCACTTTCCTCTTTTGCAATAGTACTGAATAAAATCTGGCTTTGCAACTTTTAGAATCCAGCTCTGGTTGTGACAAGAGTCTCCAGCCAAGGAGCACTTATCCTGTGCAGAGTATTTTGTTCGCACCATCCCTTCACAGCACTATAAAGTGGGCACAGATATTATCCCCATCCTAGAGATCAAGAGTAAGGTCCCAGAGCAGTGAGGCCGTGCTGTGAGAGAGACCTGCTCAGTGTAACCAAATAGGTGATGAGGGAAAGCTCTTTACAGAAGAACCAGAGCTAATGAATGCAGGAGGAATAGACTAGAGGGGAAGGGAATCATTATTTTGCAATTCCCAATGAAATCATGGATTTAGGTAACAATCACCAGTGGCTGCTAAAGTGACTAGTTGGAAGGCAGAGGGGAACTTTATAATGGGTGGGTCAGGCTGCCACAGCTGAGCCAAATGATCAATTTTTTTTATTGTGGTAAAATACATGTAACATAAAATTTACCAAAATGATCAATCTTAGCATCACTGAAAGTGACAAACAGACATTGTGCCGGGAGTGACGCCATAGGAGGTATGCAGCACCATCCACCCAATATTTGGGGGAAAAAACCCAGAGGTTCTGATTCAGGAAGTGGGGGGGGGGGGGGCGTGGGGCCAAGAAGTAGAATTTTTAGCAAATATAGGACGTAGTTCAGATACGGGATGTGGTGGGTGGAATGGCGGCCCCTGAAAATATATATTTCTATCTTGATCCCTGGAACCTGTGAATATGGCTTTATTCCGAAAAAGGGCTTTTGCAGCGGTAGTCAAGTTGAGGATCTCAAGATAGGGTAAATAGTTACGTAAGTGCTTTCTAGGATTGGCCTCAAATCCAACGGCAAGTGCCCTTATAAGAGATGCACAGAAGAGAGACGCAGAGAGAAGAGGAGAAGGTGATGCGAACGTGGAGGCAGAAAGCGGAGTGATGCTGCCAGAAGCCGAAGAACGCCTGGAGCCCCCAGCGGGTGGCAGAGTCAGGGAGAGACTCTCCCCAGAGCCGCTGGAGGGAGCAGGGCCCTGCGGACACCTTCCTCTCAAACCTCTGGCCTCCAGACTAGAAGAGAATCCATTTCTGTTGCTTTAAGCCCCCAGGTTTGTGGTGATGTGTTTCGGCAGCCCCAGGAAACTAGCGTATGGGGGTTCCTCAGCTCACACTTTGGGAAACGCCGATGGAATCTGCCATCCAGGGAAGGTCTGGTGACAAGGAATCAGTCTTGCACGGCGGAAGGACCCACACAGCAGCATTTTGCAAGCTGTCATGTGTGTGCGCGGATCCCTGGGGGATCTCGTTAAAGGCACGTTCCGGTTCCATGGGTCTGGAGTGGCTGGAAGTGCTTCCCCAGGACCCACACTTCGAGGCTTAGGCCATTGAGACCCTCTAGCCCCCTGAGGTCACGGGAAGTTGGAGTCAGTCGTTTCCGAGCAGGTGTGTACACACATTCTGTCTAGGGAGGGGACCCCCAGCTTCTGTCCATCGCATTTTCAGAGGTGCAAGCACCCCAGGAAAGCTTCAGAGACTCTCATCTTCCCCAGTGACCTTCTTTCACAGACAAGGGAATGAGAAAATGGGGCTACTGAGAAGAGAGGTGACTCCCCAAGATCATACAGTGAAGGACCAGAGACTGCAAACCTCAAGTCTCTGGCCTTGTGTTTGATTGGCCTGCACAGCGGTCTTAAAAGACTTTGAAATCATTGTCAATACTGAAAAATTGGGAAATTTTACATAAAAACCCAGCTTTCTAGATTGTCTTGAAAATGCGTAGGTCCTGACCGTGTGGGCCTGCATTCCTATGCAGCAACGGTTGGCTAAAGCTGAGGATCAGGTGCCATTTAGCCCCAGTCCTCTCCCTTCCCTATTGCCCTTCTACCAGAAGCTCTGCTACCTGCTCGGCCCCTCCAAGTATGAGATTTTTGTGAACCCAGAGACAGATGTAGAGCTGGACTGGACCTAAATATCCACCCCCTACTCTCCCACCCGACCTGTGCTCCTGGCACAGTCTGCCTCCCTTACGTGAGGACCTCTTTGAGACTGGGCTGAGCTGGGACTCTATTTGAGTGGAGGTTCAGTGGCTTTGACGCGCCGCTTGCGCTCAGAGGTCTCTTTACAGAGCAGCCTGCAGTGCATCTACAAACAGCGGCTCTTTGTTTTCCGTTTCCTTTACCCCTGTGGCGACTTTTATTACTTAATTATTACACACCCCATGCTTCTGAGCCGCCTAATTTATGGCTGTGCTTTCTAATGACACGAGATGCGTCATCTCGCAGTATCTACCCCAAGAGGCCATTCACAACAGAAAAGCTCTCTTCCCAGCAGCCCCCCTCGCATCCATCACGGCAGCCCTCCCCTCGAAGCCCTCCTGCAGCCTCGCTGACCGCCTTGTGTCCTGCCCCAGCCAGCCGATCTTATCACCTGGCAGGGAGGGGCTCGGAGCCAGAGAGCAGCCGACAGCCCTCGAGAGTCACAACGGCCCAGCCCCGGCTGGCTGAGGAGCCCGAGGATTTGCCCACTTCTGCTGTGGCTCATTAACTTGCTCATTGTAACCTGGTAGATGATGAGGGGAAGCTTGGATGAAAAGGTGGACAGGCTTGTCTGACACGGGGGAAACTCAGGACATAAATCACGTCCCATCACCCTTTCTTTCAAACACCGTTGATGGCCTCCTGCTTCTTAGGCTAAGCCAAGACTCCTCGCCACGGCCTGCAAAGCCCTTCCCTCTCCAGCTCCTCCCCGACATTCACCCCATCTCTCACGGCTTCCGGAACCTTCCAAGCCTTTTCCCTCCAGCTGGAGTCTTCTTTCTCCTGTTAGGCACACGCTCAACTTCTCCTTCGCCTTCAGGTCTCAGCTGTTAGGTCACCTCCTCAGACGGCTCGTCCATGACCAGCCCGTCCTGAAATGGCCCTTGCCAGGTGCCCTCCCATGCAGATGCTGTCTCCTTCTTCCCTTTACTGCTTTCTAATCGGTCTCGGCCACTGAACGCCAACGCCACGAGGGCACGAATGGCTCATGTCCGGTGTGAACTGGCACAGTGCCTCTCTCAGTAATTCGACGTTGTTGGAAACCAGGGGGTGGGGGTGGGGGAGCCAGAGAAAGAGAGATTAGGCAAAATTCTAGGAGACACACTTTTTCATAATCCAGAGTATCATAAATTAGGCTATAGATGAGTTGTAATAAGGTAAAGAGAGTAGATTGGTGGAATTGCAATTCAACGGAGGAAGGACAGTCTTTCCAACAAACGGTGCTGGAACAACGGACCTCACAGACAAAAAAGGCCAAAAAGCAAAAAAACAGCTCTCAACTCAAGTCTCACACCCTATGCAAGAACTAACTCAAAAATAAGAATCAACTCAAAAAACGGCAAAATGGCTCACAGATTTAAACGGAGAATGTAAAACCAGAAAACTTTCTGAAGAAAATGTAGGAGAAAATATTTGGGACTTGGGCTAGGCTAGGTGAGGAGTCCTTAGACTTGACACCAAAGCATGATCCTTTAGAGAAAAAAAGTGATAAATTGGACTTCATCAAAATTAAGAACTTTTGCTCTGTGAAAGGTCCCGTTAAGAAGATGAAAAGACGAACTGCAGACTGGGAGGACGTATTTGCAAACCGTACATCTGGAGAAGGACTCCTACCTAGAATGTATAAAGAACTCTCAAAACTCAACAGTAAAAACAAAAACAAGACAATCCATTTAGAAAACAGGTGAAAGACGGGAAGAGACATTTCATCAGTAAAGACATATGGATGGCAAACAAGTATATGAAAAAATAGTCAACACCCCTAGCCATCAGGGAAACGTAAATTAAGACCACGATGACAGCTAAAATGAGAAATAGTGACAATATCGAATGCTGGTGAGGATGCAGAGAAACTGACCTCTCAGACATTGCTGGTGGGGTGTAAAATGGTATAGCCGCTCTGGAAAAGAGTTTGACGGTTTCTTAAAAAACTAAATATACACTTACCATACGGCCCAGCAATTGCACTCCTGGGCATTTATTCCAGAGAAATGGCAACTATGCCTACACAAAATAGGTCTTAGGTCTGACGAACTTATGTCTGTGTCTGTACACATATGTTCGCATCAGAATTATTGTAATGGCTCCAAACTGGGTCCTTCAGTGGAAGAACTGTTGAACCAGCTGTGGTCCCTCCATACTATGGCGCTCTACTCAACAGCAAAAAGGAGCGAACTATCGACATGCACAACTTGGATGCATCGAAAGGCCACGATGCTGGGTGAAAAAAACCGTCTCAAGAGGTTACATACTGAATGATTCCATGCATGTGATATTTTGGAGTTTTCCAGGGATTAGGGAGTGGCAGGGGGGAGGTCACTATGAGGTGGTATGAGCGAGATCTTTGAGGTGATAGAACCATTCTGTATCCTGATTGTGTTACACAAATGTGTACATGTGATAAATTTGCATAGAACTAAATACACACACACATGCACACACAAGAGTACATCTAAAAGTAGTGAAAGCCGAACGAAGTGTGTGTATCGTAGGGTGTCAGTTTTTAGTTTTGGTGTCGCGCTGTAGCTGTGGAAGATTTTATCGTTGGGGGAAACCAGGCGAGGAACACGCAGGAGTTCTCTGTACTAGTGTCACAACTTCTTGTGACTCTATTATTATTTCAAAGTGAAATATTTTTTAAAAGGCCATCAAGCATGCTAGAGGAAAAACTGAAATAGCTTTCTGCTTTATGGAAAAATATTACAAGATTACTGTCGTACGAAGAGGTAATCAAAGAGCGTGGAACCCAAAAATGTAGAGGGAGAAATGAATATGGGGTGTGTCAGGCAATTGATCTTTTTCAATGTTTCATTTTTCTGGATCTTGTGGCTTGTGGTATTTGTCAGCTTATTTATATTTGTAATTTGTTCTGATTTATTTTCTCATTCTAATTAAATTTTCAGTTTTGTGCCAAACTTGTAGTCAGGATTTTGAGTTTGTTTTTTTTTTTTAATTAACAAAAATTTTTTTTAAAGATTTTATTTTTCCTTTTTCTCCCCAAAGCCCCCTGGTACATAGTGGTAACTTTTTAGTTGTGGGTCCTTCTGGTTGTGGCATGTGGGACGCCGCCTCAGCATGGCCTCATGAGCGGTGCCATGTCTGCGCCCAGGATCCGAACTGGCAAAACCCTGGGCCACCACAGTGGAGCGCGTGAACCTAACCACTCGGCCACGGGGCCGGCCCCAGGTTTTTTTTTCTTAAAGAGGGCCCCAAACTTGAATAAGCTCCAGGTCGCACAAAACCTGAAGCTGCTCTTGAGTGCAAGTAAGATTTTTTTTAATTATAAGAGAATATTATGTATAACTTTATGCTAATAAATGTGAAAACCAAAGCAAAATGGGTGATTTGTCTAGAAAAATATAAAAGATCAAAGTTGACTAAGTACATAAAGAAACGTTAATAGAGCCATGAGTACCAGGTCCGAATGTTCTCGCACATGAGTTCTCACAACCTTGCTGCAGACAGGATTCCAGGGCTTTCCAGAACTTTTTCTAAAGCTTCCCAAATCACTTTATAACCCCAAACCGAGACAAGGAGAAGGTATACACTATCGGCCAGTCTCACTTAGAAGAGCAAATGAAAGAATGCTAAATGACGTGTTACCAGATGAAATCAGGAAATGTATTAAGAACCGAAGGTCCTATTGTCAGCCCGCTGCCCACCCTGGAGCCAAGGAATTGGGGGGGGATCACAGAGAGCAGCTCACTCCCCCTCTTCCCACTGAGCTTCTAGCTGGGGGAGGAAAGGAGCTTTTCTCCCAACGAAGCTGGAAGTCTTGATGGTTACGCTGGATTGGACATATTAACGGGCGCGCTGAGATGGTCTTTTGTCATCGGGAGTGAGCAGAACAGCCTGGGAGGTCTGAGATTTTCCCTGGGAAAGGGGCCGGGCACGAAGTTGACCCTCAGAGTGGGTTTGAACAGGGCGAGGATACGATGCTCTAGAATTCCCGTACAGCTCCCACTTGTTCACTGTACTGGTCACATTTATAAAGCGATGGCAGGATATATTTAGGAAATATTATATAGCTGCCAAACAGATTAGAGTGGCCATCCGTGTAACGACCCAGAAAGATCTCCAAGACATACGTCAAGTATAAAAAAACAAGTTGGGGGGAGAAAGTCTTATATGTGCAGGGGTATCGACACAGGTGTGAGTGGATGGAAAAAGGACTTGTCCTGGGGTGGGGGGGCAGACATGCTGCGGGGGGCAAGGGGAGCTTCCCCTTCCAGTCTACTTACTGGTGTTTTACGACTCTTTTGCAACAAGGAAAGCAAAAAAAAAGAAACCCAAGTCTGAGAGGTCATGTGATTCAGCCGGACCTCACAGTCAGCAATGGGGGTGATGCATCCAGGTCCCCAGGTTCAGCGTGAGGTCACAAGCTGCCCCTCACCACACGGTGCTGTGGACGTCAGACCAGCACTCTCTGCACGGTTTATTTTCAGCCTTTCCACCACAAGCCGCGGAGGGTGGCTGGGCCTTCGGGGGCCAGGGGAGGCCCCTGGCGAGAGCCCAGCCCTGCACGCTCTCAGGTGGGGCTTCAGCATCTCCCTGTGTGCCTGACCCTGGAGGACGCAACTTTAGGAGCCGTTTTTCTTATTTTCTTCTGCAACTGTTTTTTGCTGCCAGCTTAAAACACATTCAGTTTTTTTAAAAGTCAATGTAGTTCTTTATAATGAAAAAAAGGCATTTTTCCCATCCCAGAACGAATGATTTTTGCCACAGGCTGAGAGCCCCTGTGGTCACAATTATAGCCGACATATCGGCAGCTTTCTTTTGAGGAGCTGGAGGGGGTTCACACAGAAGGTCTTAATTATTTATCCTCACTAAATGAGGTGGGAAAGGTGGGAGTGGGGAAGCTGAGGCCCAGAGAGGTCAAATGGCTGGCCAGGGTCACACAGCACACTCCAGCAGCAAAGCCTGGACTCCTACCCCTCTGGCTACAGCATCTGCAGCCAAGAGAAGGTGAATCGATTTCTGCAAAGGCTGGAGGGGACCTCCAGCGAGCAGACTGCCCACAGAGGCCACGCCCAGGGGGCCTGGCTACTCTCCCTCAGGACCCCAGGCCTTCCTAGGTACTGTCCTCTCTCACCAGACCCTGTAACAGGCCCGGCTCCCTGTCTCTGCCCCACCCCTCTACACCAGAGCTCAGGCTTTTTTTTTTCCTTGAAGATTGGCCCCGAACTAACATCTGCTGCCAATTTTTTTTTCTTCTCCCCAAAGCCACCCAGTACATAGTTGTATATTCTAGTTGTGGGTCCTTCTGGTTGTGGCATGTGACCCAAGGAGCGGTGCCATGTCCGCGCCCAGGATCCAAACTGTCAAGACCCTGGGCCACCAAAGCGGAGCACAGGAACTTAACCACTCGGCCACCGGGCCAGCCAAGGCTGAGGCTTTTTAACAAAGCACATCTGGTCCTGTCTTCCTCAGCATCCACCGGTGGTCTCTCCTTGCCCTTGGGGTGTGGGGCACATGTTTCAAAGGCCCTGCCCCATCCCCTAGATCCCACCGGTCTCATGCCTCCTCCCAGACCAGCACAGCCCAGGACCCCACTTCCTCCAGAGCCCTGACTGCACCTGGTGTCCTCCGGGGCCTCTCCTTACCTTCCTGTGGCTCTCCCCCTCACCTCCTCTGGGTCTCAGCTTAAGTGAGACGCCCCCACACCTGCCCCAGGCCCCTCCCGAGACCTCCTCAGCTCTGGTGACTTGCAGGCCCGGCACTCTGCACCTTCCAAGGCCTTTTTGAAATTTTCACAGCGCTTGAGTCCGTGTCCACCTCCCCAGTAGGCTCTCAGCTCCGTGGAACAGGGCCCGAGGCGGGGTTGCTCCCTGCTCATCTCCCGGCCTGGGCAGTCTGTGCTTTGTAGACGGGCTGAGCGGCCCTGGGATCCCAGTGCCTCTTCCTTTAAAGACCCTTTTCCCAGGATGGCTGACTTCCTCCACTCACCGCCCAAGGCGGGGTCTCTGGAAGAAATGAGGGAACCTTCCTAGTGACGGCTGCAGGGGCCCTGACGTCCTGCAGAAAGGGTGCAGGCACTGAGGACAAGCCCCTGGGCCTCCTGATTCCTCTCTCTCCGTCACCAGTCACCAGGGGCTTAGTTACTAAAGTCAGCGTGTCGGAGCGGATCCTGGATCCCAAAAGGGGCAACAATGGCAGTCACCCTGAGAACACAGGGCGGGCGACACGGGGCAGTGTTCCTAACTGAGGATGAGTGAGGGGATTCATGAAGGGGGAGTCTGGACAAGGGGTCCTCTGGGAGCCCGTCCAGCCAGGGAACTCTGGGACTGTCAGACCCATTCATTATGCATCTTTAAAACCATGTTCGAAAGTGATTCGGGCTCGTCGAAGCCTGCGCTTCCATGTGGTGCTGGGAGGGTCCTGGAGCACTGGGGTTGAGGTGGGGGTGGGGGCTGCTGGGAGGCTCTCTGGGGCCCAGAGGGAGAGGAACAGAAGGCTGGCCGTACACAGACATCTGGGGAGGAGCTGCTGGGCCAGGAGGGCAGGAGGAATTGGACCAGGTCCACACCAGAGCTGGGGAGCTTGGTCAGGGTGGGGTTCCTCCTGGAGCTGGAGGAAGGGACTGACCAAAAAGGGGCTCCAGGGACTTTTGGAGTGATGGAAATGTGCTATATCTTCATTGGATACTCAGATGTATAAATTTGTCAAAACTCATCAAATTGTATATGAACCCTTTCATTGTCCGTAAATTACACCTCAACACGAAACTAAGTAGACAGATTGAGGAGAAAATAGCCAAGGCAGGAGTTATAACAGAGGAAGGTCTTCATGAAGGTACTAGGGAGCTATGGATGGTTTTTGGGGAAGAGGAGAGGGGAGGGGCATGATGACAGCCACACTTCAGAACTGTTGCTGTGGTGGTGGAGTGAAATAGTCTGTGATGAGAGGAAGGGTACAGGATTTGGGGATCCGAGGCCTTTCCAGGGGAAGGAAAAACACAGCAGAGGGCTCCCCATCCTGTGAATGAGATCTCAACTCTGGGTTCACTTGCTTATTCGTCTGCTCATCCATCTGACCCACCCAGGAGCTCCCGGTAACGGGCCGGGCTCCATGAGCTGTGGGGATGTGGTCTCTGAGGTCACAGGGCATGCAGAGAAATAGTGATAATCACCACAGCTCATGCCCCCTGCCTCCTCCTCGGTCCTTAGGACAACTGTAGAGAGAGAGTAAAACCCCCATTTCTCAGATGAGAAATCAGAGGCCCAGAGAAGTTCATGGTCTTGCCCAAGACCACAAAGCCGGTGAATGACTATTGCATTTATGTCAGGAGCCTGTGGGTGGATCCACTTTTCAGCCCTGCCCCCTGCAGGGCTAAGCGCCAGTGTAGACAGCTATTGGAGCCCAGAGGACAGAACGGTTAATTCAGCAAGAGCTTGGGATGGGGGAAAGTCCGCTCTGAGGCATTTGACAGGGCTTTGAGGATGAGCACAAGGTGGCCGGGCAGGGAAGTGAAGCATCGGACTCCAGACAGGAGGATGGTCACGAACAAAGACAGGAAACCAGGCCTGGCTGGCACCGAGCCTCCCAGCCCCAGAGTGGCCTGATGGGCACTGGGGAATCTCAGCGATTTAAAAGTGCCTTCCGGCTCAACGGGCACTTACTACACTGAGCCCGCTGCTGAGCGCTCCGGCTGCCGTCTCATTGATTCCTCATAACTCGGAAAGCGAGCATGAACATTCCCGCTTTCAGATGGGGAAACTGAGGCTCAGATAAATTAGGCAACTTGCTGCGGTTTACTCACAGACACAGGGCGGCCGGGCAGCAGAGCCAGGGTCCCCATCTAAAGATTCTCTCTCCCAATGGTTCGTCAGTGCGCTCAGCGACCCCAAAGTGGGTCCGGGGGATTCAGTCATCTTTGTCCAGGTGGTCTCACCGCTGGGCCTGCTCTGTGCCCAGACGACGGTCGAGTTAAACCATGTTTTTCTACGCTTTGCTTCCCTGGACTTCTCCGGCAGTGTTTCCTCTACACAAAAAGTCCTATTCGTCTTGACCCCCTGGTGGCCCCATCCCGAGAGGTCTGAGGCCCTCAAGCTTAGGGTTTTCGCTCTTTCTGAGCAAAGCTGGTCAACGACGGCTGACCACCGGGGACTTTGACAAATTTGCCGATAACCTGGCAGGAACCTCTTGGAAGAGTTCCTCATCACCCTGACGTTCCCACTAACCACAAAACTGTGTCAAAACTCAGTCTAATAAAGCGGAAAATGGGGAATAAAATGAAATGAAATCACCTCCTCGTTGGGGTAGGCCTGCAAGAAACTTCAAATTAGTTCAATCAAATCCGTCTTCACTGCTTCGCGATTGATACCCCAGACCAGGGGTTGATCTGGGATGAAGGCGCCGGGGACGAGCAAGGGAAATGGAAATTATCATTTGCAAACATTAGGCTGACACTTTGTGCGTGGAGGGGGTGAGGGCTGACAGCTCTGATTTGCCAGTGCGCTCCTCTCTGCCGAAGACTGCTCTGCGGATTAGAGGGGGCCCCTTTCATGGCAACCCATCTTCATCTTCGCTGCTCATTAAAACTTTCGGAGCTGGAGAGCTTGGCTGAGGAAAGGAGGCGGTAGGAACCTTCTGAGGGACTGGAGGTACACATTTGTTGAAAGCTGTTTGAGAAGGGAGCCTTGGGTCTGACAAACCGGATTTTAGTACGGCTCTCCGTTCACAGCGGGCTAAAATAATTGGTCATCAGTGACTACTAATTCGGTTTAGTAGCCAGAGGCAATTTTTTTCTTCCTGGAAAATCAATGACAGCACGGAGGTCTGTTCAACGTGATTCCGCTCAAGACGGGGCCTTACCTGGCGCTTGATGCTTCTTCCAGTGGAGACAGCTATTTTGTTAAAATGAAATTAAAATCCATCTCTAATGTGCCAGCAGCGGTCTGCTTCTCCCAGGGGGCAGGGGAGGTGCTGGCGCCCGCCGGCCTCCAGGGCTGCAGGAGCAGACAGGGGCCTCAGGGATCGGCTGCACCTCCTTGGCTGGGCATGAAATTCAGGGCACACCGCAGACCGTGGAGGGTCTGGTTTTGGAGAAGAAAAAAGGCTGGAGGGCCAGGCCTCTCTTGGAGGTCCTAAATCAAAAGAGAACCCGCGGGGGACACCCAACAGTGGCACCATCCAGGGAGACCTAACTTTTCTTCCATCTGCCCGAGGTGTGCCTCAGCGCCGAGTGGCTTCCTGAAGGACGCCCTTGCTTTCTCAGACAGCGCGGAGCAGCGCATGTCCATGCTCGGGTGCCTTCCCTTCTCCTGACCTGAGGCTGCCTGGATGGGCTCATCTGTCCGACCGTCAAGTGACTTCGATGACCATTTACTGAGCACTAAATTTGCACTGCTGTTTCTTCTAATAAGCGGTTCAGACTAACATTGCCCACACGGTACCAAAGCTACTGCTAAATCCATTTTTTTTGCCTTTAATTGAAATTTTTATTGAGATGCTTGTAGACTCCTGTGTAGCTGTAAGAAGCAGTGCAGAGAGATCCCGTGTACCGCCTACCCAGTTTCCTCCAATGGAAACATCTTACAAAACTCCAGAACGAAATCACAAGCAGGATGTTGACGTTGAGACCATTCACCCATCTTAATCAGATTTCTCCAAACTTAGTCGCACTCATCTGTACGTGTATTTATTTCTCCTTGATTTTATCACAGTGTAGGTTTGTGCACCCGCCACCGTAGTCGAGAGACCACGCAGCTGCATCGAGGAAGGACCCCTCCTGTGCCCTTTTGTAACCCCCCCCCCCACGCTGCCCCCTGTGCCAGGGACCGCTCATTTCATCCTTACAAAAACCCTACTAATAGGAACTATGTTACCCCCTATTTTACTGATAAAAAATCTATTTGATAAAGAACTATTGACATTAAACTATCGATAAAGAGTTCAAGGAGATGAAATAACTTCCACAGGACCCATATCTGGCAATACTGGATGAATGTGGTTGCAAATAGCAGACTCTAGGCTATGCCTGGCCTGCGGACATCCTTAGTTTGGCCTGTAGCATTTAAAAACTCTTGTTTTTACTATTTTTTTAAAAAAATTATCTTTTTAAAAATCAGAAGAATTCATGTAAAGATCCAAATGTCTGGCTTTCCTTAATGAGGCATTAGATTATCTGGTAACAGTAGGCCCTCAGTCCCACACATCAATAACTGGATGGAGCTGCTGCCCTTAGACCAGGCATGTGCTTTAGTTTGACGCAGTCCCCACCACTCCCTATTGCCTTACACAGGGCCAGCTTTTACCCTTTTACCTGCCAGGCCTCTGCAGCCATGTGCAATTGCAGCCCTGACTCTATACCTCTTAAATAACAAAAATACTTGTGTCTCGCTTTCTTCCCAAGAGCTCAAGAACTCTTCACTGATGAATTCACTCCATTTCTTCTGACACAGGAGAAGGAAGTATTAATCCCACTGGCAGAGGGAGAAATGGAGACCCATGGAGATTCTAAGTGATGTGCCCAAAGTCCCTCAACACAGGGGCGGGAGAGCACTGTGCTGAGTCTGGAGTCTTCAGGCTTGAAGGCGAGTTTTCTCTCCTCTCTGCCATCATCTCTGCTCCCTTCGGAAGGGGGCTGGCAGGGGCGGGAGGGCGGGAGCAGAGAGGAAACTCCCTTAGAGGAGGAGGTGGCAACAAGCCCTGAAAGGAACATCTTGTCCAGGGGCCATGGGGCCAGGGCTCCAAGACACTCTTAGGGGCCCAAGAAAACGTTTTAATTTATTTTAAAATCAGAAGAAAAAAAATAAAAATTATCCAGACTGGATTATGTTCATCTTTATACCAGCACAGCCATAAAATATTTTTAATTATTATTATTATTTTTTATGGAGGAAAGGGCTCACGAAGGCAAGGTGCCCAGGGCCCCCGGAAGTCCTCCTACAGCCCTGAGGAGGAGGGTGCCCACCCTCAGATCCAACTGCCCAGGAGCCGGGAGACACAGCCCTGGCCTGGACCAGAAGTGGCATTTTAATAGTCTCTCCTCCCCTCATCCTGTTGAGGCCAGAGACTCTCAATCCTGAGGATGAATAAGAATTGCCCCGAGAGCTTATTGAAAGTAGAGATGCCTGGGCCCCAGCATCAGCTGTTCTGACCCTCTGGCCCCGGGCCGGGGCCTGGGCATCTGCATTTACCCAGGCCGCATTCCCCCGCCCCTAGGTGATCCTGGCCCCCAGGGTCTGGGCACCTTTGGGGATTAGAGCTCTGAGCCTTTGTCTGCAGAGGACCCTCCAACGAGGTGGCCACCAGCACCCTGTCTGAGGTGGTCTGGCCAGCCAGCTCTGGCCCCAGTGGACCCCCGCAACCGTTTGCCCACTCATCGCCCCCTCATCTCCCACCGCCTTTTCCTTAATTGTCCCTCCCTGGCCCGGGGGCTGTCTCTCCTAACGAGCCTGGAGGAAGGGGTGGTAATTGAGGCGCATCCTCTCTCCCAGGCAGGACTCTTAGAGCTAATTAGAGAAGAGGACCTCTGGGCTCGTGGTTATTTTTTAATTGTTTGTGGATCCAACATAAAAGCTAATGACAGAGGAGGGAGTCTTGGCTAGCACACTCCTGACTCTGAATCTGTCGAACAGGTCATTTGCAATTTGTTAACATTTTTCACAAGGGTGAATTCAATTAGCAGTTCCCCCGCCCCGCACAGGCGCCCAGGGCGGCAGGACAGGCAGCAGAGCCGGACGGGCTTTCAGGAAGCTTCTCCTGACCTTGAGTGCCTGTGCCTGAAATTTGGGAGCTCTCCCTGTGCACCCAAGATGTGCCCTCCGCTCCAGGCACAGCTGGCCGTGGCTTGAGCGCCCCCAGAGGCTCAACAAAGCCGCGTGGACTTGGCTGACCGTGAAATATCCTCTGGGCCACTCAGGAATCTACCGTGCAGGGGATGCTGGCATCCGGGGAAGGGGTGAGCATCAGATGGGGCCACCTGCCGGGGGGGGACGGGGGAGGTAGAGGTGGGAGAACGGGGGGGCGTCTAGCATCCGCTGAGGAGCAACCCTGCTTGTGGACACGGCCCTGACCATCTCGCACACAGGTGGAGGGCGTCCAGGGCTCCTCACCGTCACCCAGGAAATGGGAAGCGACCTGGATGTCCTGCGGTGGGAAATGGACATGCTCTCGGGGGGCGATTCAGACAGCGGCCCAGAGTGACATTTGTGGAGGGAAATAAGCAAGTCGCCACACAAAGTGATACACAAGGTATGAAACCGCACTAAATGACACGCATTATTTACAGATGTCTAACAGTAGAGCGAAAACATGGAAACCTGGGTAGAAAGCGTCACAGTCCAGTCTCAGGATGGTCCTTGGGGGCCAGAGGGGAGGGCGTGGGGCTGGGAAGCCAGGACAAGGGGCTCCAAGCTGTATTTGTTCTATTTCACTTCTTTAATAATAATAAAAAGGATCAGAAGCAAATACAGCCAGGGGGTAACCTCTGTTAATCCCAGTCGTGGGTTCACAGGAGTGAGTCACGTAGCTTCCGAACGTTCCTATTTTTTGGAGAGTTTCCTCACAAACACAAAAAGAAACGATCGGCAAAAATGTTTGCTCCTGGGAAAAGCGTTTATGCCTCTCCTCGTTTGGCTGATTACAATTCTCAGCTGATTACAAACCACTTCCACATTTTTTCACAAAATCATAATGGGCAACCTGTAAAAAGACGGAAGGGGCGGCCGTCATAAAATAATAATACTAAAGGTAGTTTTCTCAAAACCCAATGACATCTCCAATACAGAACTTTCTGGCTCTAAGATGCTTTGATGATTGTAGCGGGGTGAATGGTGAGTGGCTCCCCAAGGGATATGTCCTCGTTCTAACCCCCTGAGCCTGTGAATGGGACCTTGTTTGGAAAAGGAATTCTTTGCAGATGTAATTATGTTAAGGACCTTGAGATCAGACAGCCCCGGCTTGTTCACATGAGTCCTTAATCCAGCGCCAAGTGTCTTCATTAGACAAGAGCGGAGACACAGATGCACAGAGAAGAGGCCATGTGAGCGCCGAGGTGGGGACTGGAGAGATGCAGCCACAAGCCAAGGAATGCCTGGAGCCACCAGGAGCTGGAGGAGGCAGGAAGGACCCTTCCCTCGAGCCCTCAGAGGGAGTGCGGCCGTGTGACACCTTGATTTTGGACCTCCGCGCTCCACATTCTGAGGGAATAAGTTTCTGCTGTTCTAAGTCCCAGGAAACTAAGCTCAGCGCCCAGCAGGTCCATACCCAGGGAGGAGCTGGTCGTCTCCTGTGTCTTCAGCGTTAGAATATTGGCTGTTTCCAACATTGGCATGGATCACAATCAAGCTGTCTATTCTTTCTCATGCAGTCACTCAACAAGCATTTATTGAGCACCTGCTGTGTGTATTGAGCACCTGGCACGTGCTAGGTGCTGGGGAAACGGCAGTGAGCAAGACCAGGCATGACGCAGTCTCCCCGTGTCCCTGTCCTGCCCCCTCTGCCTGCCCAGAAGCAACACGCCCTGTGCTGCTACGCTGTTTCTGCCGGTTTATTTTCAGTCTCATTCCCTCTCACCCAGCATAAGGCTCAGCCCAGGCGGGCACTAAATGAACACACAGCACAGGACGGAGGGAACGGACATGGCCTCTGAGATCGAATCCTAGCACGACCACGTTCCCGCCATGTGATGGTGGACAAGTGTCTCTGGGCCTCGGTTTCTGCCTGTAAAACGGGGATAAGGGAGTTGCTACCTAAAGGGTCGTTCTGAGGGTCACATGAGGAGATGTGCTTGGAGCGCCCATCCCCGTGCCCCGCTCCACAGGAGCTGCAGAAACCGGAGCTGGTGTTAATATTAATCACGATGATTGCAGGCTCTAGGGTTTCAGGCGTGAACCGCCGCCTCTGAAGGAGAAGGGGCGGAGCGGGGCCCTGAACCGTTCCTGGTGCCACACGCTCATTCTATGAATTCTTTCGGGTCCTGCACCCAGCACAATGTGGGGGAAATGTCAGGCCAGTGGCCTGGCTCTTCACGCCACACCAGGGGCAGCTGGCTGGTTCCCGACAGTACCGTGCCCTGTGTCACCAGAGGGGCAGAAGCAGCCGCACCCCAGAAACCCCTCTGACTGTGTCAAGACTGGAGGCTGTGGAGGCGAGAAGGGGCCGGTGGGCCGGCCGGACACCGAGACCACGCCCCACGTCTTTGCTTACTGATGTGCCCGCTCGGGGAGGCCAGTTCAGGAACAATCAAAGGCGGGAGCGGGAGCTGCACGAGGCGACCAGGGAGGGGAGGACCCAAGGGGACCAGCCGCCGCCTCGTTAGCGCTGACCCCGGCGCCCGGCCGCTCCTGATGGATGGGCTTCGGGTGGGACAGGCCCCAGGGGGCGGCGGTCCTATCCATTATGGGCCCATCAGTGCGTCCCGGAGCCCTGCCCGCTCCAACACCACAAGTCTCAGGCTGGGGATAAATCTCTGTCTGGGCCGCAGGAGAGCCGGGAGGGAGAGAAGGCAAAGTGTGAAAAATGTCTCCTTCCGGGCTTTGGCAACAAAGCGCCGTGGAGGAAGGAGATGCGGGAGTTTGGGGGGTGGCAGAAGAGGGAGCAGGGGCAGCCCAGCTGGGGGGCAAGGGGGACTGGGCTTCCAGGGAGAAGGGGGAGAGGATGGGGCCCCCGAACACCTCCCCCTGCTACACCTCCCTGTCTGGCTCCTTCTGACAAACTCCCTGTGGATCAGGTCCACGGAAGCAGCTGGCGCCGGGAGGAGGGGACCCCTTGGATCCAGTTTGGGGTGTCCCCAGCCCTGGCTGCGCAGTGACGCACAGGGCTGGGGTGCCAGCCAGCATCCCCACCTCCTGCAAGAATCTGTTCCAGCTGCTGCGTGCGAGGTTCCTGGAGGAAACCGCCTGGACCCAAATCCCACGCGTCTGCTCCTCACCTGCAACGTCTTGATGAGGAAACACACCTCTCCATGCCTCAGTTTCCCTGTGGTGAATGGAGGGGCCGGGCTGCAGAGAGGATTAACTGAGTCCCTCTGTTGAAAGCCAGGCCCCCCGTAAGCGCTCGTCAGCGCCGGCGGTTGACGGCTGTAGCTGTGGTTGGTGGACGCCATTCCGCTGCGGGGGACTCACTTCCGTGCCAGGCGGCCTGCACCGTGGTGGACGCAGCTCAGGATGAGACCCGGGACCCAGCTGTGCCTCCTGGATGCAGGCAGCCCGTGGCTGTGGACAGTGGCTCTGGAAGGAGACGTGGCTCAAATCTTGGGTCTGTAACTGACCCGCGGCGTGGCCTTGGGCCAGTGACTCTCTGAGCCTTGGCTTTCCCGTCTATAAAGTGGGGTAATAGTCCTCATTTTGTAGAGCTGTGAGGATTTAATGAGACGATGCATGGAAAGTGCTCAGCATTGCTCTTGTCCGCTGCTTAATGACAGTCCTGCAGATGTCAGCCGCGGGCACAGTCCCCAAGCCCAAACGCAGGTCCTCGTTTTCTTCTCTGAAGCCCCAAGGGCAAAGCCCCTCCGTTGTCCTCATAGCAGGTCTTTAGAGAGTTGAGGACTATCTGCCTCTTTTCTCATCCAGCTCCGAAGACCTCATTTCCTGTCTTGTTCTTTGTGCACAGTGATCTCCCTCCCCTGCATCCGCCTGTTATCCCAGTGTCTCCCCTCTGGACCCTGCTGTTTATGGGTCTTCCCCTGGATGTATCATCCCCACCTCCCTCCCACATTTTTTAACTTGATGCTACATGTGTGACCTGAGCAGCAGAATAGAGCAGAAATGTCACTACCTTCCTTATTCTGGACTTGCTATCTCTATTAATGCGGCCAAGGAACACATTGACTCTGAAGCAGCATTGCCACAATGCTGATTCATAACATCAGCCAGGGTCTGTTAAATAACACAGGAATCTCCGACTTTACCGTCTCCTCTCTGGGTCTCAAATTGTCTCTTCACTTCCAATAACTCTGAAAGCCTTAAAAGGCCCTGGACCATATTTCTCCCTAACAAATATTTAATGAGTGCCTGCCATGTACTAGGCTCTGATGATACAGTGGTGGACAAAACTGACGTTGTCCCTGCCTTGCAGGCCCTGAGTGTCCAGTGGAGAAGACTGGCGGGAAGCGGAGAACTATTTACAGCTGCAGTCAGAGCCATGGAGCAGATTGGGCCGGGAAGCGGGTAGGGGGAGTGGGGGACAGGGGTCTGGGGAGGGTGGCAGTTTGCCTATAGGATGTACATTTCAGGCCAGCGGCAAGAGGAGGGGGTCTTTGGCGGACCCACATACTCCCCCTGGTGGTCAGCCCCAGTCTCATTCAGCCAGGTTTCAGCCACCAGTAACCGGGAGTTGGTCTCCCCATTCAGAAACTGCCTTGGGTCCCCAGGACAGTTGCCCGGGGAGGGGCTTATTATTATTTTATAGGAGTTTGGGTGGGTGGCTTGGACTTTGGCCATCGGCTCCAGGAGAAACAAAATAACCCAGAGTGATTGATGGGCCCATTGTAAATTTGTAAAATAAATCAGCTTGGCAGAGAGATTCAAAAAGCCTGTCAGGCAGCAAACATTTTTTAACAGCCTGTAAAACTTCCTCCATCCTTCCCATTTGTCAGTGTCGGGCTGATGGTGCATCTGATAGCTGGGCGAGCAGCAGCTGCAGACAGAAGGCTGGGCTGGCAGCGGGGCCTGCCTTTCTTGTGTTTCTGATTTTTCCGTGATCTGAACACTCTCGGCGCCGGGATTGGAGGGGGTCCAGACTAGACTAATTGGCAGATGAAGACAGTAGTCTACTGAAACTGCACGTTGCTTGTGGCTTCACATTCAGATTCCAATGTGGCCGTTTGCTCAAGCATTCATTCAGCAAATATTTACTGAGGGCGCCATGATTGGCACCAGGGATACCGGGGTGAGCAAAAGCAGGTCTGGAGCATCCAGTATAGTGAAGGTCCTGGAAGCCCCATCAAGGCATTTATTAGGAAGTGGGGAGCCACTGAAAGTGAGCGTGAAGGGAAGTGACACATCAAAACAGGAGCTCATTGGGCTCTTGTGATGTGTTCAGATTAAGTTTAAAGCTCTAAGAAAGATCTGGACAGGATGGTCTTATATAACATATAGATATTCTGTTGGCCCCCCTCTAGTGCAGGAAAAGCTTGGGTAGCGTCTCTACCCATGTCACTTCCATCCTTGTGTTTGTTAGGCAGGTGGATCAGTGCCACGGTCACCATCGCCGGTGTTCAAGCCAGATAATTCCTATCCCACTGTGGAGTAGCTGGGGCAAATGACTTCACCGCTCTGACCCTCTGTCTCTTCTTCTGTAAGATGGGAATATAAAAATTCCAACCTCATACTCGCTGGGCTGTTCAGGGTTATTTAGGGAGAGGATGCATCTAAAGTGCTCAGTGCAATGTCTGACATGTAATAGTAACAATATACATAGTTGTCATTATTAGTTCAAAGCTGGGTCTACCCACCTTCCATCTGGCCCATGTCAGACACTGACACGCAGGGGGCTGTTTGCTCATTGACTGAGTGATGGATCTTCCTGCTAGCATCCTTGCCTTGTGTGTGGGATGGGGCTCCCAGGCAGGATGGTGGGAGAGCCCTGGGCGCCCAGAATCTGCCAGGAGCACCAGCTGCCGCCCAACTCTCGCTGCTTCTCCCCTCCCTGCCATCCCTGACTCGTCGTAATCGACAATGCTGAACCAATTAGGAGCAATAACAATTAAGATGTGATGAGAACATGGGAACATTTGCAAACACTCATTAAAACACATCAATAACTAAGTCCTTCTTTAATAGTTCCATTTCTGGCCTCCAGACATGTCTGTTTATGGACCTTGAGTCGCAGCATGCTTTGAGATCTGTGTTATGGCCTTACACCTGGTGATGAGAATTTAAAATTCTTCCCTGACTTGACTTCTGAGATGGGACAGTGAAACAGTACGGCAAGAATGCACGGGCTCTTTCCAGCTGCGTGATCCTAGAGGGGTGGCCTTCAAAGCCGACCAGCCAGATGGGCACAAATTCAGGCTCTGACACCCTCAGCCTCGGGTGGGGCCCACACCCTCCCTTTCCTGGCCTGTGAAGCGAGCGGAATGATACCTGCCCCATAGGATTGATATTAGAATTAGCAATTAACCTGCCACATGTAAGCTCCGTTCGCAGCAGCTTCTGTTAGTGGTGGCCCCTACCGTGATCAGAGGACAAAAAGAGGCAGAGTTGGCTGAGGGATCCACACCAGTGGTTGCAAACTCAGTGCCTCCTGGGACCACCCAGATAATGAGAATGAGGGAAGCCGGGCTGGGTGGCAGCCCACATGGATTCTGTCTAGAAGGGGCGCTGCCCGTCAGCTCCGCCCCGGTGCCAGGCAGCAGTGCAGCCCCAGGTTGCCAGCCTCTGACTTTTTAAGAGAAGCAGGAAATCCGGGTTTTTATATGAAATCTCCTGACTTTTAAAATGTGGCAACTCCTGCAGACTTTGTTTAAGTTCTGCACGGGTCCAGCAAACACCTCAGTGGATTGACGTGGGCGTGGCCCCCACCTGTGACCACGTGTCCGCATGGGCCCCCTTATCCAGATAATTGCTTATGTCTCCACGTCCTTTTAGTCACAGAGGCTCCCGGAGTGAAATGTACTTTTCTGATTTAGTGACAATCTGTGACAAATTGGTGTGGATTGAGAACCAAATGCGCTAACTGCAGAGGAAATAATTGAATAACCTCAAACCCGGGTTGGGGTCCCACCTGGTACTGAGAGGCTGACCCGGCGGGCACAGGGCGCCATGTGCTGCCCCGCACATCTGTTTATTTTGTCCATTGTAAAACGTGCAAAGGGCAAGAGGATTTGATATCGGGGAGCAGGGGGAACAGCCGGGGTCAGAATTCTCTCTCTCGAGCGGCACTTACCACCCCCGCGCTGGGCAGCACCCCTGGCTTAGGGAGAGCTTTGTGTGTATTTAGTCCAAGGTGGGACTTTAGTTTTTAACACATCTGTGGTTGTGAGTAGATGGTACTTGTTTGTTTCTTTCTTGATTCATTTATTGGACCAAATCACGCCAACAGCTCCTCGGGTAGTCGAGGGTAATCGGATTTGGTTTTTAACATGCTTTTAAAGTAAAGAAATAAATACACTCGAGGCTGGTAAAGGGTGATCGTTAGAGAAGGGGCCTCGGCGCCATCACTTTAAAGTAATAGCCCCATTATGGGGAGGGCCGATGGCTTTTTAACCGTTTCTTGCGTGTTTGCTGTAAGGTTGAGGGGCTGTGCAGGCAGGTTGGGCATCTCAGTAAAAGCTTTTCCAGCAGCCATTTAACCTCCATTTACGAAGAAATAAAGCGAAATTGATGCTGATTTGGACCTGCTTTGGGGGATATTTTTGTTCCATAAAAGCCCTTTTGCTTGCAATTTGCTGGGCTGCCCTGTCACATCAGAAAGGGCTGCTGTTGATAAAGATAAAGCTTTATGGCCACGATATTTGCTGCTAACAGCAACCTAATGCAGCATTTTCATTTTTGTGCAATTAATGTTAACGTCTGCTACGAAAATTGTCATTAAATACCATTTTAAAATCCATTCAATTTGCATATGCAAAGCCCATTTACCATCACAGAAGATGTAGCCAGCACTTCATCACGCCCTTCCCCCCGAATGGTAGCCACTCGGTTTTATAGCAATTTAAGATTTTATAGTGAAAGCTAGATGATAATGGATGTCCTTTCTGAGCCCAGCCAACTTAAGCTTTTCCATTGCATACGGAATAATGCAGCCCAGGGACCAGAAACTGTGGGTGTTCACGCTGTACCTCAATCCCAAGGAGGCAAGAGGGAGAAGAAAGAGCACTGGAGAGGGAGTCCACCAGCCTGGCTCTAGATCTGCCTCTTGGCTGGTCACAACTTGCTGTGTGACCTTGGGAAAGTCTCTTCACCTCTCTGAACTTTTATTTTACTGTTTAAATAAGGGCTTCAAACCAGGTGATTGCTAATGTCCTATGTGTTCTAATATTTTGTATTTTTGAATATAAGCACACTAGGGTGAGAATCCAGGCCAACCCTTGCTGTGAAGAAGTTGTGTGAACTTGGGGAGGTCAGTTGGTCTCTCCCGGCCTCAGCTGGCTGAGTAGCCCTGCCTACGTCCTGCACAGGGTTTTATTGACAAGGAAATGAAATTGATGTGGAGACGGAACATACCCTGCGAATCCCAGAATGCCAAGTTCCTGCTGCAGAGGAGGAAACAGAAGCCCTGCAGGGCAAAAGAGTGGGGCCCAGGCTAGGGCTAGAACTCCAGGCCGACTCCTGGCCAGGGCTCCTCCTGGACGCCAGGCTGTGTTTGAGACACTGGTGACCAGCATGGTCTAGTCGAGTGACCCAGTGCACAGCAGGGACTCTCTGACCCTCCGTGCTCTGGGCGGTCTGTGAGAACA
Source organism: Equus asinus (assembly GCF_041296235.1). Lineage (NCBI taxonomy): Eukaryota > Metazoa > Chordata > Mammalia > Perissodactyla > Equidae > Equus > Equus asinus. The sequence goes on from NC_091799.1 coordinate 14,231,272, forward strand.
AGGGCAAGGAGGGCACGCATGCTGGGGGCTGCAGAAGAGTGGGGTGGGGCAGTCAGGGGAGACACCTGGCTTTGAGGGACCGACTGGGGCATTATTTCAAAGGCGGGGGAAGGACAGGGTACAGACGATTAATTCATCCAGCCCAGACGTTCCTGTCCAACGCGCCTCTAGTGTCATAGTCCGGGTTTTGAGGGCTGGTGAATAGAAATGCATTTCTGGGGAGAGAGATGTGTGTAGGATTTGAGGCCACGGGAGGTGGGAAGGTTTGCCAAAGAGATGATGCTGAGCTGGACTTTGAAGAACAAGTAGGTAGGATTCTGAGAAAAGGCAGAGGGAAAAGCATACGAAAGTACGACAGCAGCGACGGCAGCCACTGTGGGGAGCACTACGGCGGGTCCTCGAAAAATGAAACAGAGTTCCCCCATGACCCAGCAATTCCACTTCTGGGCACAGACCCAAAAGAATTGAAAACACTGGAACAGATATTTGTTCACCCCTGTTCCCAGCAGCATTATTCACAATAGCCAAAAGGCAGAAATAATCCAGATGTCCATCAGTAGATGAAAGGATAATCAAAATGTGGTCTATCCACACAATGGAATATTAGTCAGCCTTAAAAAGGAGAGGAATTCTGACACGTGCTACGTACGCCATGGAGGAACCTTGAAGACAAGATGGTAAATGAAATAAACCAGAAACAAAATGGCAAACATCACATGTTTCTGTTTAGATGAGATATCGAGAGTAGTCAAATTTATAGAGACAGAAAGGAGAACGGTGGTTCCCAGGGGCGGAGGGGAGAGGAATAGAGAGTCAGCGTTTCACGAGGACAGAGGGACAGAGTTTCAGTCTGAGATGAGAAAAAAGTTCCAGAGACGGATGGTGGTGATGGTTTCACAACAGTGTGAATGTACTTAAATGCCCCTGAACTATACGCTTAAAAATGGTAAATTTTAGGTATATTTTACCACAGTAAAAAGTGATTAGAAAAAAGAAGGAACTACCACCCACAAAAAAAAGTATGGTGGCAGAGCCAAAGGAAGGCCTGTGTCCAGGAACAGCCGGTTGGGGTGGGAAAGAGGCTGGACACAGATTGTCAGTGGCTTTGAATGAGGCCAAGCAGGGGCCTGCCACACAGACGATGGGCCAAGATATGAGCCTCTCAGTCACAGGCGTCCGGCCTGGGGTCGGGGTCGCCCACTGCTGGCTGAGAGCACCACTTCTATTTATTTGTACAGTGCCATGTGCAAATGTCGGTAATTTTTGTCGTGGTTTTGAGTTTGTGCTCTGACACAGCACAGGTTAGGAAGCCCTGCTGCAGTGGACATTGACTGCTTTGCCTGCTGTTCTGTTCTGTTCTCCTTCCAGAAACACAACCCCTATTTCTACATCTTTTCCACCACCAGCTCCTGTGGCTTGTAGGGACCGACTCCAACCACGCCCCCTACAAGGAGGGGCAAGAGATCAGGCCTGGCCAATCAGGGCAGCAGAATCCCCCCGGCCTCAGCGATTGGTTCAGAGGCAGACATGTGACCCAGGACTGGCCAATCAGCGTATTTCACAATCCCGCCTCACTGTGGTTGGTTCAGGGATAGACATGACACCAAAGTTGGATCAAAGAGTCTTAATCTCAAGGCTTCTGTAGGTCCTACATCCTTCCTTCTGGGGTCACTAAGAGAATAGGACGTAAGAATGGAACTTCTCCTGGCCATTTTGCCAAGTGAGGAAGAAGCTTGTCAGAGAAGGGAGCAAAAACTGGAACGCACAGCCAAGACGTGAAGAGAGACACCAAATGCTGGTGACACTGCCTGACTGCCTAGATCCAGCTATGCCTGAAGCTCTGCCCCTGGGTTTTTAAAAAAAAAATCAAGGCAGTTCAAGTGGAGATTTGATTACAGGCAGCCACATTCTACTTTTGTAGACTGTCATGCATGCCAGAGTTGGGACGCGATTCACATGTCTGCCTCTGAGCTAACCACTGTGACCAAGGTTTGTGAGTTACACTGGTTGGCAGGCCTGGATCAGGCGCCCCTCCCTGGAGTTGAGGGTCATACTCCCACGTTGTTCCCTGATTCAGTCACCACTGACCACCGTCCCTCTGCCCCTGGGCTCCATGGAGAGGGGTGGAGCCTTGCGCGCCAGCCACCTTACCGAGCCCGGATCCCGAACGTCATATTTGGAGGGAGAGAGGGCGGCTCCTTCTTGAGGCGCCGGTCATCCTGGTCACTGATGCGGATGTCATTGAGCTGACGGTAGAGGAAATTCTCCCGGGCAGTTACCAGGCCGGCTTTCACTGCCCCACGGTTCATGGCAATGTAATTCCGGGTCAGCTCATGGGGACAGGTGGGCTGCTGCTTGAACACGTTCCAGTGTCCGATGGCTGGGGGGGAGAGAGACAGAGCCATGGTGTGGCGGTCAGTGTGGGAAGTAAAGCCATCCGTGGCATCTGACGGAGAAGAGCCTGGGGCACACAACCTTCCCATTAACCCGGAGCCTGCTGGGGGACAGCCCTGCTTGGCCCCTGGAGGGGGAGGGGTCAGGATTCCCAGGGATTCCAGAGGGCCTAAGCATCCTTCATGGAGCTGGGTTCACCCGGCCTTGATCTCCTCTGGGCCACCAGAGGGTCGGTCCTGAGCCTGTTCTGTGCTGGTTCTGTGCTCGCAGCTCAAACAGCACAGAGTACACAGTCTGTTGCCTGGGGACAAGGTTCCACACCGGCTGGGGCCCTTGCTATTTTCCTGACACCTCTGACGTGGCCCCTGCTTGGTCTTCCCCATCTCGGCCAAGCCCAGATCTGTGGTTCCCACCAGAATTGCGCTGCAGGGCAGGCCCCTGGGCTCCCTCCTGGATGTGGCCAGCTGCCGAGTGGCCAGCGTAGGTCAAGAGCTCAGCCCCCTCGGGCTCCAAAGTGTGCGGCTCACCTTCGGGGACCCCTCCATCCAGCCCCCGGATGTAGAGTCCGTAATTAAAATTGATTCCAGGCAGACTGCAGCTTCTTTCCCGGGGCTTCCCGAGTTCAGCCTGTTAGGGGACAGACAGAGAACAAAGGTGAGGGGTGGAACCTCATTCCCATCGCATTCTAATCAATTCAGCCACAGCGAGTCATGGAGGCCCACTTTGCCCCCGCCCTGTGGGCGACCTTCAGGGCTACAAGGGTGTGGCCAACAGAGCTGTCCCTGAGAGGAGCCTGAGCTGCATTGGGAACCTGACCGCTGTGCTCGTGCTAAGGGGCCAGTGAGGAGAGCAGAGCGCAGCCAGGGCTGGTCGGCACCAAGGCCTTGAAGGAGGAGGCGCATGTGTGCGGCTGGAGAGGGGAGGCATTGTAAATTCCTACACAGCTGGAGCCATGACTTCTATTGCCTTCTTTCCTAGGGGCACAAATAAATGTGCCCAATAAGTGATATAGGTGCTCAATAAATGCCTCAGGTTAAAAACCTCCTCCTCTGGGAAACCCTCCCAGGTTGCCCTCAGTCCAGACAAGCCTCCTTGTTATACGCCACCACAGGGCCCTGAGCTCCACCTTCAGGGCACTTTCAAAATTACACAGTGGCACCTGCTGCCGCACGGATGGGCCTTGACAAGACAATGCTCAGAGGAGAAGCCAGTCACAAAGGACCACTCATTGTATGATTTCATTCCCACGAAAGGTCTCGAATAGGCAAACCCACAGGGACAGAAAGCAGATTAGTGGTTGCCTGTGGCTGGGAGGGGGAAGAGGATGGGACGACTGGGGGGTGATGGCTAACCGGGTGGGGATTCTTTGGGGAGTAATGAAAATGTTCTAAAATTGATTGTGATGATGGCTGCACGATTCTGTGAATATGCCAAAAGCCATTGGATCGTACATTTTAAATGGGTGAATTGTACGATATGTGAATTATATCTCAGTAAAGCCATTAAAAATTACAAAGTAGTGTAATTGAGTCATTAATTGCATGATCAGTTTAATGTCTGTCTCCCCCAGTAGACTGTGTGCTCAGTCTGTCCTTATTTATTTATGGATTTATTTTGAGGTTAATTTCTTTTTCTTTTTCTTTTTAAAATAGGCTTTATTTTAGAGCAGTTTTAGGTTCACAGCAAAATTGAGCGGAAGGAGCAGAGAGTCCGCATATGTCCCCTTTATCGTCGCCCCTCTTTTTCCCAGGGCCCAGAGTGGAATAGGTGCCGGTACACAGGGATTGAATGAACAAATGAGAGAATGAAGTGCCTCCTCGGGGGCTCTATCAGTTCTTCTCTACATAGCGCCTGATCATTTTTCTCTCTCTTCTCTCCTGTCTCAAGTGCCAGGTCCCGACATTCCTGCAGAGCTGCGGAGTTCTGAGTCCCAGGCAGGTGCACGGGGCCTTTGCTTGGGTGGTTTGTTTTGAACTCCTTCCACACTGGCTCTCTCTGAGCTGCGGACAAAGCTCTGGCTTCCCATTTGTTTATGAAAATGACCTGGCCTCTGCGGTGACTGCAGGGGAACTTAATTAAAATGCGACTTCTCTGGGAGAGGCCCCGCCTCCCCCAGGGCAGGTGCATGTGGGCAGGCTTCCAACTGGCAGAGGAAGACAGACTCGGGAGCTGGCTGCCACTTGGAGGGGGTAGGTGGGGAAGCAGGTGGGTACCTCAGTCTCCATGCTTTTAGGGAGGGCTGCGTGGGAATCAAGAACCGTGGAAACACACTGAAGCCTTAGGCTGCAAAAATCATCCCAGTGGGAGTGCTGCTTATTCTTTCACTCCGCAAATATTTATTTTGTACCTACTCTGTACCAAGCCCTGTGCTGGGAGTTCTAAGGTGAGCAAGCAGACACATAGTCCCTGCCCTTAAGAAATTCATTGTCTTTCAAAAAGGACAATTGAACTAGTAATGACAGTCAAGTGCACTGGGGCAGGGTTGATAGGGGAAGCACAAATTGCCTCTAGCTCTAAAAATCTGAGTCCACAGGGTGAGAGAAGATATTTGCAATATGTATATCTGACAAAGGACTCATCCATCATATATAAAGAGCTGCTACAAATCAATAAGAAAAATACAGACGATCCTATAGAAGAATGAGCAAAAGACTTGAATATGCACTTTATTAAGAGAATGTCTAAGTACCCAAGACCCATATTTCAAGGTGCTCAGCCTCTGAGAAATGCAAAGTAAAAACTCAATGCTTGAATAATAGTTGAAGATGTGGAGCTACAGGAACACTCATGCACTTGGCGGGAGTGTAAACTGGTACAATGACTGTGGAAAACTGTTTAGCAATACCTATTGAAGCTAAACATATGCCTACCTGATAAGCCAACGATCCCCTCCTAGGTGCCCAACAGGAACGAGTGCCTGCGTCCACCCAGAGATCTGTCAGAGAGTGCTCACGGCAGCTCAGATTGTGATAGCCAAGCACAGAAACCACCCAAATGGCCATCACAGGTGGATAAAAAAGTTGTGACACACTCATTCCATGGAACACTCTACAGCAGTGGTTCTCAATTGAGGGCGATTTTGCTCCCCCCAGGACGTTTGGCCATGTCTGGAGACAATTTGGGTTGTCACAGCTTGGGAGGGAGTATCACCCTCTATCTGGTAGACAGAACCCAGGGATGCTGCTAAACATCCCACAATGCACAGGACAGCCCCACCCCTAATAATGAGTTATCTGGTCCCAAGGGCCAATAGTGCCGAGGCTGAGAAACCCCGCTCCACAGCGGTGAGAATGAAAGAACATCTACACACCACGCAGGTGGTTCTCACACCGAGCGAGGGATGGAAGAAGCCAGACACGCAGGGTACACACTGATCCACGCAGGTGAAGTTCAGACTCGAGCAAGACTGGTCTTTGGTTTTAGAAGTCAGGAGCATGGGTCCCCTTGGGGTGGGGGCAGTGGCTGAAAGCAGCCCAAGGGGGTTTCAGGGGCGCTGCTCCCGTTGTTTCCTGACCTGGCATGGGCGCCCTTCACACAGGACTAGGCGGTCCTGCCTGCTGCCTCCCTCAGAACCCACCCATCTGAGACCATGGCCACATGTTGAAAGAGCAGTGGGTTCTTGATACCCACACGGGAGCCCACCTTCATCCAAGTACTGCATAGACACAGAAAAAGATAAACACCACCAGCACAAGAACAACTCACTTGTTCCCACAAGGTTCTCTGGGACCACTTTTTTGAGACTGGAGGGAGTGTTGGGGGTCACGTTCAGAAATCCCTGTGTGGGGTTTCTCTTTTCCCCTAACTTTTCCAGACTGGAGTATTGCCCGGTGGGATGGAATGGAACTCCCCAAGAATTCGGCCGAGAAGCAGATTCAGCCTTCTGCTCTGGCAGCTGGACTTCCCTCCCTCTTGGGCAGGTTACACCAGAGAGGGCCACTCGCAGGAAACACAAAGGGTCCCTGGGCCTGTCTCGGATGTGACTTGAGACCGCCTACAGAGCGTTGCGCTGACTGTCTGCCCAAGAGGGAGCTGCGGGGGTCCGCCCTGACCTTTTCCTCCCTTCCACGCATCCTTAGGTACCTCGTGCTTGAAATTCCACCCTTGGCAATCCAGCCCTCCAGGTTCAGGGGCTGTGGGGCTCAGGATGTAACATGGAAACACCCTGGAGGAGCGTGGACCAGCTCATCTGCCCAACGAGACAGGGGAACTGGTCCCACCCTGGTGCCAATACCAGCAACCACGGCAGCACCTGTAATTGTGGTGACCCTGTGCCAGGCTCCAGGGGGGTACTTCACCCCCGTTACTGCTAATGCCTCAAACAACCCTGCAAAGTGGTTACTACTGCCCCCGTTTTCGGGTGGGAAAACAGAGGCCCAGGCAGCTTTAGGGTTCGCCCAAAGCTGCAGAGCTAATGAATGGCCAAGGCTGGCTTTGAACCCACTTCTGACTCCGCACAGTCTTTGCTGCCTCTTAACGGCTCGCTTGGCATTTAGCATCCACTGCCCGGGACTCTCCACTGTCTTTTCTGTGCACAGATCTTAGCTCTGCATGTGGAGTCTTGCTCACGCAGGACAGGTGAGCCTTTGATTTGCTTGCGCTGTGCCCACCACCCCCCGACCCCTCGAGCATGTGGCTTTATGCCCAGGAGAGCCCTGGGTAAAGTCCACTGTTTGATGCATAGACTGGGGGGGATGGGAAGAGATCCCATTTCACAAAGAATTGTAGGTTTGAAGTGCCCTGGACACGGGACAGCTAAGTCATGACTGGGCCAGGGGAAAGGTGGGCAGGAAAAGAAAGATACAGATCTTGGATTGCATGCAAGGCTCATGTTATGCCTGTGACCTCGTTTAGCAGCCCCCTTTCTTGAGCACTTCCTGTGTCCTGAGAGTTCTTTGTGCTTCTCCCTGAACTCTGCCAACCCCACTGGGACGTGGGTTTCCTATTTTACACATGGGAAAACTGAAGCCTAAAGAGATTCACACTTGCCCCCAGCCACCCAGGTAGTAACTGAAGAGCTGGGGTTAACCGCAGTTCTCTAGGACATCGCAGCTCTGCGCCTGCCCCATAGCGGCCCCTACATCTCTGTGACGGAGGCCACGTTCTCGCCACTGGACAGATGGGAAAATCGAGGCTCAGAAAGGGAACAGACCAATGGGCCCCTTTCAGCTGGCCAATGCAAGCCGTCCTTGCATCTCTCACTTCTTATGGCAGAATTCTAAGACATCTCATGCACGGTCCTCAAGGTCTTTGAAGAGGCACGCCCTGGGCTTGCACAACGGGGAATCAGGAAGCATTGGAAGCCAGTCTAATGTGGCCCCCTAGCCGGAATGCCCTGTCGTCAAGGTGTTAGAATCAAGAGGCTGGGACAAAACTCCCAGCTCTGAGTCTGACCACCCCACCCTCCTCAGCAGCTTTCAAACTGTGCATTTTTCCAAGTTTCCTCTGTCACAGAGTGGCTTGGCTGGAATACAGCTCTGGGTGACAGCTGTCCCCATCAGCAGACAGCTTCATTAAACCTCATTAAGATGTCATCCCTCTCTGCCTTATTTCCCATCTCTCAGCTCTAATTAAAACCATCTCTCTCTCTGTCCCCGGGGGTCCTGGGATTCTCCGGGCTCCTTCTGCATAGCAGCTCCCTCCGCTCCCCAATATGAAGGACCAGGCCCTGGAAACCCCACACTGGGAACCAGACCAGGCAGGCAGCCCCCCGCCTGGAAGCCCCCTCAGAGCAGCCAGTTGCCAGCATGAGGGCCACTGGGGCTTTCCAGAGGCAAGTACAGGTGGCATTTTCCTCAGGCTGCTGCCTTGCTCTGAAGTCACCTGAGACACAGGAAGGAAGGCCCTTGGCCCTGGAGCCTTGCCAAAGCCCGTTTTCCAGGGACAACTTCAAAACAAGTGACCTGGCCTTACAACTCGTGTCTAATCGTTTCCCACCCAAAATACTTTTTAAAATTCTTAATTAGCTCCCCTTTCCTACTGAAGAGGCAAAAGTAGGTGAAATCAAGTGGCTTTGTTTCCTGGACGGCCTGAACTGGATCTCACCCTGGACAAACGGGCAGGTGGTCATTTCTAAGACGGGTTTTCGTCTGGGAGCTTGATGCCGGGGCTCTAAACTTACCTTTGATGTTCACTCCATCAGGAGCAGGTCCCATAAGGGAGTCACTCGCACTTCCTGGCAGCCACACAGAGTGTAGCTCACTAACCCTCTAGCCCGGCGTCGAAACTAAATGAATGTCTGTTCGACAGTTGAAAAGCCTCCACTTACTTTCCTGCATCCTATTAAAGCGTAGTTACGTGCAATCCCACAGTTATTGCCTGGTAGTTATTAAATAAATATCTGTATATGGCTGTACCCGTGCATGCATATGCACACACAGACCATTGCGCTCACGGAGGGGTAGTTCATTATTGTAAAACAACTTAAGATCCTCGAATGAAAAGCACAATATAAATGCAAATTGTGATCATGATTAGCATAGAGGATATTTATTTATTTCCATAATGAGAACCTCAGATAAACAATCATGTGAAATAAGGCGCATTATGCATCAAAGGACTCCGGCGTCGTCTTAGAAGCCGGATTCTTTGAACCATGTGCATCGCGTGAGTGGCAGTCGAACATCGCATAATGATACGAAAAAGCCGCGCGTGAGAAGACCACATTCTTATATGATCAAAGGCATATAAAATAATGTCAAGTGAAAAAAACCAGAGCAGGATTCAAAATTTTACATCTGCTATTGTTACAACCACGTAAAAAAAATTCATTGAAAAAAATCCTAGAAGGAAGCACAACAAAATAAGTGATTGTGTGAGGGTGTGTAGCCAGAGACAGGGGCCTTTCGGGGATATTGAGGTTTTACTTTATAATTAAAAGGGTCGAAAGGCAGAGTTAAAGCATAGATTTCTATTTTCTAGATACCAGTCAGAGGTCAAGGTTCAGGTTCTCCTCCTGTGTCATCACAGCTCCGCTCAAGTTTATAATGAGGCTAAGCTGGCTGCCGCTGGGAGGGGAGGCCGCAGGCCAAGAGGGAGGGTACGGGAAGCCAGCACACTGACGTCACATGGAACTGAGTCCCAGCTCTGCCACTTCGCTTGTGACCTTAGACAAGTCACCTATTTTTTCTGGTCCCCGTTTCCTGACCTGTAAGACGTCCTCCGGCCCATAGAGTATTTAGTGGGATCTGGTCCAGCATGGTGCTCAATAAACGATGGCTACTGTGACTGCTGTCATTGTCATTAGTGTTACTACAGCAGCTCTCCCGCTCAGACCAAGGGGGCGCCCCGGGCAGTGAGGACACCTCTCCAGGCCCCACTGTGCCTGCCCAGCCAACCCCCTCGGCCTTTGCCTGGTTCTCTCGGCCCTGGGCTGTGTTTCACCCCCTGCCCGGTTCCTCCGTCCTCCCTGGGGCAGCCCTGGCCCCTTCCTGCTGCCAGTAGTGTTACTGCTGCTGATGGATGGCCCTTGCCGGGTGAGGCGGTCACGGTGACAGGGCCCCGGCGTTCCCTCCCCTCCCCGTTGACAGCTTGAAACCAGGTCCTTCATTTGCATTTACATGATCTCGCTGTGCAGCTTACGAGATCGAGAGATTTATCTGCTACTTAGCTTGATGTTTGATTACACCCGGAGAAGGCGGCGCGCGGCAAAGTGCAGGGAGGCATCGCTCTGAGCCCACGGCCTCTGGGGGCCGGTAACTCAACAGCAGGTTTAGGTGGATGGGGGAAACGCGCAGTGTTTTGAAAAAGAAAGGGGAGAGGTTGGAAGCAGCAAACACCATGATTTGGATTTAAAAAAAAAAAGCAGTAAAAACTTGCTGGGTGGGAACAGAGGTTATGAACAGGCCCAAGTCACCCTGATGAGGAAGCTCATTGTCCTGGGGAATGAACCCCTGAAACTTTGCCTCCAGAGCAAAAGCAGAAGCTCCTAAAAGCGAGGGTGCCTCTGATATAGGGAGGCGGTGAGGATCGACTCCTGCCGGCAAGGATGCCTCTCGAACCTGCGCGTCTGAATCAACACCAGCTCTGCCAGTTACACCTGCGTGGTCTTGCCTTAGTGACTCAACCCACCTGGCCCCCGACTTCCTGTTCTGTAAAATGGGGAAAACAACACCCCCTCTGAGGTCTATGGCTGAGATGAGTGAATGAGACAGTCTCAGGACCGTGGTGGACACAGAGTGGGGGCCCAATAAATGGAGCTGTGGTGGGGACGAGTGGCTGCTTTCTGAAGAAGATGGGGTGAAGCTCAGCGCCCAGACGGAGAGAAATCACCGTGTGGGGCTTCGCGGTCAAGTGTCACTTCTCTGTTTTCGTGGATTATCCGCTGGGTGGGGCTTGATCCCAGCCACCCCGGGGGCCAGCTCCCAGCTGGGGCGTGCTTAAGGAAGGCAGACTCATTTTCGTCACAGTCTGAGCCGGGCATAATTAGGAGCAGAGATCTGCGGCTGCCAGCCTGTACCCTGTCACATCCCAGATCCGAACAGAAATCATGTGGCGCCTCACTAGGACATTACAGTTTGGTGGCTCAGAACACGAGCGTGGGGCCAAACGCCAGGGTTGGAATTCTGGCTTCCCAACTCTGTATGACCTTGAGCAAGTGGCTGAACCTCCAATCCTCAGTTTCCTTACGCGTAAAATAGGTATAATGTGGGTACCCAGCTCAGAGGTTGTTGGTGGATGTCACAAGGCAAGGAGAGTTCTTAGCAGAGGGCCTAGAAGTTTCTCAATAAAAAGGAAGTAGACTAGCCAGTGGTCGTCATTAGCCTCTCCACTATTTTGAATTACCATTGACCTTGTCTCCATCTGTGTGAACAGAAAACTAGCTGTAAAATTAATATGTCCACTTGATGGTTCCTCAAAAAGGTAAACATAGAATTACCATATGACCCAGCAATTCCACTCCTAGGTATAGACCCAAAGAAATGGAAAACTAATTCATGTACTAACATGTGTACCTGCATGTTCACAGCAGCATTATTCACAATAGCCAAAAGATGGAAACCATCCAAACGTCCATCAACTGATGAACAGATAAAAATGTGGTCTATCCACATACAGTAGAATATTAGTCAGCCATAAAAAAGAATGAAGTCCTAATACATGCTATGACATGCATGAACCTTGAAGACATGATGCTCAGGGAAAGAAGCCTGACGAAAAAGGGCCACATATTGTATGATTCCATTTACATGAAATGTCCAGGATGGGTAAATCCATAGAGACAGAGAGGAGATGAATGATCGCCAAGGCACAGGGGGAGGGAAGAATTGGAGTGACTGTTTATTGGGTACGAGGTTTCCTTTTGGGGTGACGAACATGTCTTGGAACTAGATAGAGGTGGTGATTGAACAACACTGCCAATGGCTAAATGCCACCAAAGTGTACACTTAAAAATGGTTCATTTTATGTGAATTTTACCTCGACAAAAAAAAATTCATGTGTCCACAGGAAGGATATGCCTTGCCTCCCGTCTGAGCAATTTAGGAAACTCCTCTCTCCCTCTTCAGGACAGGAAAGGAAAGAAATGCAGATGAGGTGACTGCCATCTCACTGTGGACCAACGTGGTGGGAAAACACGGTTCCACCTGAAGGAAGGGAGGCTGCGTGGAGGTGTGTGGGCGGGGGTTCCAGGCTGGGACTGGAATTTTAAAAAAATTATTCTCATTGAGGTCCAATGGTTTATAACATTGTGTAATTGCAGGTGTACGTTATTATTTATCAGTTTCTGTATAGACTGTATGTTGCTCACCCCTAATCGTCTAGTTTTTACGTCCCGATACATATGTGCCCCTTTACTCCTTTCACCCCCCCAACCTCCTCCCTCTGGTAAGCACTAATCTGTTCTCTTTGTCCATGTGTTTGTTTATCTTCCACATATGAGTGAAATCATACAGTATTTGTCTTTCTCTGTCTGGCTTTTTTCGCTTAACATCATATCCTCAAGGTCCATCCATGTCATTGCGAGTGGGACGATTTTGTCCTTTTTATGGTTGAATAGTCTTCCATTGTATATATATACCACATCTTCTTTATCCAATCATCAGTCGATGGGCACTTGGGTTGCTTCCACGTCTTGACTATTGTGATTAATGTTGCAGTGAACATAGGCGTGCATAGATTTCTTTCTATTGTTGATTTCAAGTTCTTTGGATAAATACCAGCAGTGGGATAGCCGGATTGTATGGTATTTCTATTTTTAATTTTTTGAGAAATCTCTATGCTGTTTTCCATAGTGGTTGCATCAGTTTGCATTCCCACCAGCAGTTGTTGAGGGCGCCCTTTCCTCCACACCCTCTCCAACGTTTGTTATTTTTTGTCTTGGTGATTATAGCCATTCTAACAGGTGTGAGGTGATATCTCATTGTAGCTTTGATTTGCTTTTCCCTAATAATTAGTGATGGTGAGCATCTTTTCTTGTGCCTGTTGGCCATCTGCATATCTTCTTTGGAAAAATGTCTGTTCATATCCTCTGCCCATTTTTTGAATGAATTGTTTGTATTTTTGTTGTTGAGTTGTATGAATTCTTTATATATTTCGGAAACTAACCCCTTGTCGGATAAATGATTTGCAAATATTTTCTCCCAGTTGGTGGGTTGTCTTCATTTGCTTCTGGTTTCCTTTGCCGTGCAGAATACATGCAGAAGCTCTTTAGTCTGACATAGGGAGTAGAATGTTTTAAGGCCGTTTCTCATCTGGGCCTCGTTGCTCTGAGGGTCTGTGTGGTGGAAGCTGGTGCCGGCGTGTCTTTTAGAGGCTTCTTAGATCTTCATGAAATATTTGTTCCAAAGCAACCCGAGGACCAGTGGAACATGGTGGATTCTGTGTCGCATCCTGTCCCTCCTTTGCTTCCTGTGGCCTCGTTTGGGAAGGCTGCTGTGGGGAAGAAGGCCCACTGGCCTGCGAGTCCGAGACCGGGGTGCTAGCGCCCGTCCCCCTCGCCTGCTCCCGCAGACCCCGCCTCGTCAGTACTGGGGACACTGGAGGGGATCAGCGTCTTTCCTGCTGAGCGCCACAATCTCTTATGACTCAGAGAGGAGCTCGGAGAACCTCGGGTGGACGACGAGGAGAGGTTCCCAGGAGTACGAAGCCCTCGTCCCCACCTGGCCAGGTGGCTTCTACGATACATATTCTATTTCTGGGGGTCTCCATATCAGACTGCTTTCAAAGAGTGGGTTCTATGGCTTTAAGAAAAAAAGATGAGAATCATTCAACGAGGCCATCTTGGAGATCGTCTCCAGCTTCCACCTGGTGTAGACAGATGGGATTGGAATCCAGACTCTGATCCTTCCTCACTGTGTGACCTCTTTGAGTCTCAGTTTCTCATCGTTTGTGGAACAGGGGTGACCGTCCCCTCCTCGTGGTGTAATGAGAAGATTTGACGAGCCAAATGTGGAAAGGTGCCCAGGGGTGCCCGGAATGCAGGAGGTGTGCGCCAGCTGGGAGGGGCTCCTCCTTCGCCTTCTTCTCCAACGTGCCACGAGTTTCGTAAAAGGAAGAAACACCTTTGAGCCTCCTTTGATGTGGTGTCCAACAAGGAAAGGAGGAAGTTTCCAAACTGCTGAGAAGAAATAAACAGAATAAGAGGCTCACTCTACCGAGGTGGGGCTGACAGCATAAGGAAGAAATGGCACAGTCACTGGGTCATTTGGTCAGTTCAGCTGCCAGGGGTCAAAGCCAGAGGACCACAGAGGGAGCAGATTTAAGAAAGAGGCTTCCTACCCAAAGGAAAAAAAAAAAGGAAGGAAAGAAAGAAAAAGAAAACGCAGAGAATGATCTGTGTACTTTTCAAAACTTAAAACAGAAATGAAAGGAAGACTGAGCTGTTTTAAGTTTTGACAGCTGCAGGGATCATTCTGTTTGGTTACTCTATTTATGTTTTCATTTTCTTTATAGATTCATTGAAAATCGCATCATGTAATAGGGAAGAAAAATGTTCAGTGTTCCCCCGCCCCCGATAAACCCTTGTTCCTCCCTGAGAACAGATGAAAACGCCAGCTCCAGTGACTCTTGTTTTGATGTATATTTCATAATATCTCATTGATTGTAAGTTTTATTTCCATGTCAATAAAAAAGTGGTATTGTAATAAGTGAGAAGGAGTTTAACACAAAATGGCAGCTGACCTGTTGGCAGAGCAGATAGCAGAAGTGCAGGAAGTGGTTCTAAAATGAAGCCTCTTGATAAGGATGGCTGTTGATTGTCGCATGAAGCTGGGTGCCAGAAGGACAGGGTCCTGCTGCTCCCCGCTCTTTGCAGCCTATGGGCTTGTTCTCTGATTGGTTCTGGGTTGCCGTGTCGTAGGGAGGGTGGTGCAGGGACCGCTCCTTCAGCAGCAGCAGCAGCAGCAGCCACTTACCCAACGGGCACTGGACTTGGCACCTTGGAGCGTTCAGAGGTGGATAATAACCTAGTTGCCGAGGGAGGAGTGTAGGGAGTGAGTTCGAGGATTTGGGCTGATCCAGGAAAAAGACACGACCATCTGTACATCAGTTGTGTGAGCACAGGGGCAGGCCTGTCCCATTCACCGTGCTGTCCCAGTGCCTGGCACACAGTAGGTCTTCAACACACATTTCTGGAATGCTCACGTGACTGAGTGCCAGTGAGTGGTGCACGTGGCTGATGCTCTGGAAGCTCACGGAAGCAGTGCTCCTCCAGGCCTGGGCTATCTGGGGCAGGTCTTCTAAAACAGGGTATAGATTCTGTTCTTAGATTCTCCAGGGAGTTAAGCTAGGAGGGCAAAAGGCGGAAAAGCCCTGGCTGCCCCACTGTGCACCGCACAAGAAAGGTGGCAGATTCTGCAGTCAGTGGGGCAGCAGAACCAGCTGTGACTATGACAGGCAGGCAGGAACAGGACGGGCGGGAGGCTGGACGCCAACGGGAGGGCCAACCCAGGAGGGCAGCCCTGAGGAGGTTCCCGCTCCCCTTCTCTGGCCTCAGCGTTCCCATCTGTAATACAAGGGAGCAGAACTGTTTGATGTCTAAGGCCCCCTTGGCTCTGCCATTCTCTTTCTGGAGGGTCTCTCGATCGCGTCATCTAGACCCAGGTCATCTGACTCTTTTGTTCAGGAAGGCAGAGCAGCGTGGTGGGAAAGCTTTAGGGCCGGCCTGATCTGGGCTCCAGTGTCAACACTCCTACTTGTCGGCTCATCTCTCAAGGCTGCACAGTTCATAGGCCTGGTGTGAGGAGAGAATACCCAGTGCCCCTCACATAGTAGGCCTCACTAAATACCTACAGCAGGGCTGATGGCAATTGTTATTAGAGAGAGTTGACGTGACCTCTCCCACCTCTGTCAGCAGCGCCTGTGCCTGGTGACAAGCTCACACCCACTGCCCGCGTGCACCCAACCTGAATGACCAGAGCACAGCCGACTAGGCTGCCCTGGGATGGAATCCCACTCACGGCTTCCCCAGCACAACCCTCCAGCCACTTTGAGGAGCATCGCTGGGTTTGTGGGAAGCCCTGGAGATGCTGAGCTGCGTCAAGTGCAAAGAATGGGAAGTATCTGAAGAACGTGATGATGAAGACCTTGGACCAGTCCTCTAGGCACCCCCCATGCACCCGCCCACCCACGTCTGCGTCTCCAGCTGAAAACTGGGAATGCCAGGGCTCCGTGGTGGGAGGAGGGAACAAACGATGGAAGACAAGGTCTGAGCTCCCCCGAAGACGTTCAGTGCAGAAGACGGCCGAGCGATATCCACCAAGCATGAGTGGGCTGCACTATAAACGATTTAATGGGGGGCTTCTTAGACGGAACAGGGCTGCCATGACTCAGGTAAAGATTTCAAATATATGGCAGAATTGCTACATGTGAAATCTGTTTGTACTTAGCTTTTAGTCTTGGAAATTACCAAGCTCTGTGCTGCTCCTACAATTAATCATTAAAGAATTAAGAGTGAGAATACCCATTATTGTAAAGGACTCCAGTGATGGTCTTGATCCAACTTATAAAACAGACAGATTTGGTGCAACTGAATAATTTTCCTCTTCTCTGCACAAAATCAAGCATGCTAGTCATACTCAGTGGCTGGAGCGAATGCTTACAAACTGGTATAGACCAGCCTATAATTACCAAAATGGAAGAAGAACAGCATTTTGTAATGAATGACAAGCTGCTGAGCGGAAATCTAATTTGGTCTAATTAAGCAGCCTTTTGTGAGGATTTGTCTTTAGATGAAAAGAGGGAAGCCAAGGAGATCTAAATGCAAATGAACGCCATCCTTTTGGTTTTAAAGGGCTAGGCTGAGATGAGCATCTTCGCACCAGCCTTCGTCTTCATTAGATCATAGTCCTCTTGTTGTCACCTCAAGCCTGGGCTGGGCCCCACCTGCCTTGGAGGAGCCTCATATTTTTTTTGTCCCTTGTTTCTCATATCTTTTCAAATAGGACACCTCATGTCGACAGAGCTGCCAGGGAGCTTTTGCTTATTCAGGAGCAAATTTCATTTTGCCCAAAGCAATAAAAGCCAGTGGGGTTTTGCTTGCTAGAGGAATCTGCTCCTGTCCTCTGGGGGAGCATCCTCTGAAGTCTGGGCGGTTGGATGCATTGGACGCACACCCAATGCCAATGGCACCGACAGAGCAATTGGGGGAAGCCAACTCCACATCTCGAGCTGCGAGGTAGACCAGACATCTGCCTGAGTTTCCTTGGTGCTGTCTGCTGAAGGCCTGAGGCTGGACTCTAACCCCTTCAGCGGATCACAGGCCCAGTCATATGACAGGGTGGGTTCTCTTTGGCCCACAGAAGGTAACAACGTGCAGCTCATCCCATGCCAAAATGCTGGCGTGCAGCTACTTCAGGGATAAGCAGAGGCCAAACGCTTGACTGCCACACTTGGTTCCCACAATCATCTTCAGCTTCGACAATTCACTAGAAGGACCCACAGAACTCAGACAAACCACTATACTCATAGTTATGGTTTATTACAGCACAGGGAGACGGACTAAAACCAGCAAAGGGAAGAGGCACAGGGGCAGGGTCGAGAAGAGACCAGGTGCAGAACTTCCAGTTGACTTCTCCCAGTGGGGTTGTGTGGGTAGCGCCTACTTCTGCCAGCAATGGCCTGTGGCACTGCGCACAGAGTACTGCCAGCCCGGGAAGTGCACCCGAGCATTGGCGTCCAGGGTGTCGTTGGGAGTTGGTCACACTGACATGGGTGACCACTCATGTGGTTCACCTTGGTCTCCAGCCCCTCCAAAGGCTGAGCTGACACTGTGTGGCCCAAGGCCCTCCATCATAAATCACATTGTTAGTGTGGATTACAGTGTGGCCCGAGGACCCAGGTAAACCAAGACACTAACCAGGCAAGACGTCCCGAGGGCTCAGATGTTGGAGGTTTACCTCCCAGGAGCTGGGCCGAGGCCAGTCCTTTCCTGGAATGTACAGGGTGTAGACAAACCCAGACCTGCTGAGTTAACCCTTCACTGCACCTTGGCCGATGCCCTCTTCGGGAGGGCCCCTGGTGGAAGTGGCAGGGCTGTAAGACCCAGTTAGGTTGCGTAGATGAGAAGAGAAACACAAAATGCTTCCTCACACTGACTCGACAATCTCCCATCTTAGCGCTCCTCCATTTTCAAAGAAATCGCGAGTGTTCTGGTGTTTCCTCTTCCAAACAATAGCAAGTCGAATGAGTGAGAGAGCAGGTGGCTGTGGCGGATCCTCCCCAGCTGGGCCGGCTCAGCGGCCCCTCCGTTATGACTGCTGGTTTAGATTGCTGTCTGAGTCAGCAGCCCCCTCACTTTCCCAGGTGAGTTCACTGTTTTCTCCTTGACCCCCCAGGTGCCTGCCTTGGCATTCACAAGGCACAAGAGAGGGAGCCAGGAGTAGGGACTGAAACTGAATGTGGGGCAACAGAAGGCACAAAGCATCATGTGGAGAGAAATAGAAAGGGGAGCAGGAGCTCATTCTGGTCTTGAGCACTGTTATGGGCTGAATGTTTGTGACCCGCCTAATCCATATATTGAAACCTAAGCCCTAGTCTGATAGTATTAGGAGGTGGGGCCTTTGGGGTGATTAGGTCATGAGGGTGGGGCCCCCATGAATGGGATTAGCGCCCTTATAAGAAGAGGCCCAAGAGCTGGCAGTCTGCAAACCAGGAAGAGGGCTCTCACCCAGAACTCAACCACACTGGTACCGCGTTCTCGAACCTCCAGCCTCCAGCACCATGAGAAAAGAATGTTTGTGGTTTAAGCCCCAGCCTGTGGTGCTTTGAGCTGCCCTAGCCGACGAAGCCAAGAGCAAACAGCTGCTGCGTGTTGAACAATTACGATGTCCTTGACGCCTACCCGCTGACCCCTTGACCCTTCCTGACCTGGCCTCTCATTTACAACTGCACCCCAGCCCCTTCCCTCGCCCTCCCCTGCTTCGGGTTTCTCCACAGCGCTGATCGCCGGCTACCTGCATTTCGCTGATGAATTTGGGTCATCACCTTCCTCTTCTCCCCAAAGTGCGAGCCTCTCGGGGCCGGGACTGTTGGGGGTTTTGGTTCACTGCTCTGTCTCCAGGGCCCAGAATAGTCCTCAGCACATGGTAGGTGCTCAGTGAGTCTTTGTGAGTGATGAATGAATGAATGCATCCTCATCATAACCTATGACGCAGGCCTACTCTTGTCTGAGATTAGCGCTCAGAGAGGTTACCAGCGTGCACAGGGTCACCGGCTGATCGCCAGAGGCGGGCCTGGGAGACCAGGTGCGCCCAACTGTGGGCTCTATCTCACTCATGCCTCTGTCACCTGCTACAGCCTTTGTATGATCCTGGAGCACAGAGACAACAACCAGCTCGATACAAGGCTCCGAGGCAAATGCAGGAGGCTGCTCAGCTCCAGCTGCCCCGAGGCCTGGGTGGGTCAGCGTCACAGCACGGACAGGTCAGGAAGTCCCTGTGGCCCCGAACCACCGCCTCCGGATTAGTGTCCGGTGGCTGCTACAACAAATCGCCACAAACTTGGCAACTTAAAACAGTACAAAAGCGCTTTCCCCCGGTTCTGGAAGCCAGAATTCGGAAATCAACGTGTGGGCAGTGTTGGCTCCTTCTGCAGGCTCTCAGGCCAAACGGGTTCCATGCCCCTCTCCTGCTTCTGGTGCCTGTGGGCAGTCCTTGGAGCTCCTGGCCTTGCGGGCACCTCACTCCAGTCCTTGCATCCATTTTCACGTGGCCTCTTCCGACTACACATCTGAGTCTCATAGCTCCCTCTCCTTTCTCTTAGAAGGACACCAGTCATTGGGTTTGGGGCCCACCCTAAATCCAGTAGGGTGCCATCTTGAGATCCTTAACTTGATGACATCTGCAAAGACTCTATTTCCAGATAAGGTCCCATTCATAGACACTGGCTGTTAGGACTCGGACGTTTATTTTGGGGGACATAGTCAATCCCCACATTCTCCAACAACATGACATAGCAATACCATCCAGCCTTCTACACTGACAAGCACAGGGGGACGCCAATCAATGCACAGCCTTGATCAAACAGATGTCACGGGACCACCTCAGTGCCAAGCACTGTATCAAGTTGAGCCAGACCCCATCTCCTGTGATTGACATCACGTGTGTGCCCCTTATTGCAGCTCATGGGGAAACGGAGATCGGAGCTCAAAGAGATACAAAAGCAAAGTTCTAGGGGCCCAGCAGTTGAAAGAAGCTCACCAACTCCCCTTCCAGGAGAGTGTGGGATTGCGTGGGGAAGGTTCCCCAGACCGTGTGGTATGTGACGTAGTGAGTGAGGGGAGAGTTAGATTTTTCTGGTAGTAATGTGCGGGGTGCATTCCTGGAAGCATGTGGCCACTGGGACCAAGCGGAGGATGAGACACAGGCAGAACCCCCGGGCACAGAGGAGACTGGCCTGAGCATCGTAAGGGAAGTCTAACAGGCTGTGGGAATTCCTAGGAGGGAGCAGTTGGGGCAGACCCCCCCCGGAAGAGGTGGTGTTTGAGAAGGGCTTGGAATGTTGCACAGACAGCTATGGGACAGTGTCTCACACCATGTGCCAAGACAGCAGGAAAGCGTGAACAAGAAACACAGGCAGCAGAAAATGGTGCAGCTGACCAGGGGAGAGATGAGTAGTGGGGCCAGACCGTGCCAGGCTGTCTTCTTTAATGGATAATAGGGAGTCATGGATGGTTGTGGGTCAATGGTCGTGGAATGACCAGTACTGCAGTTTAGGAAAGTTGGACTGGTCGTGAGTACAGCAGAGAGTGGAAGGGAGAGCAGGAGGTGGGGGTCTCCAGGAGTCTGGCTCAAAACTCCAGGTGAGAGGTGACAAGAGTCTGAGCTGACGGGGCAGCTGTCAGGACCCTCCTGACTCAGTGTCAATGTAAGCCATGTGTGCTGTTCAGTCTCGAGTGTCTCCAAAGGTGATTCAACAGGGAGAAGACGGCCGGCTCAGATTCACGCGGCTTCTCCATCCTTCCTGCCCCTACACTCGCCCCTTCTCCCTGCCCAGCTCCCCTGGATTTCTCCCTTACCTGGGCATTCAGGACTGGCAAGTACTTGGGGCCGGCCCCGTGGCCGAGTGGTTAAGTTCGCGCGCTCTGCTTTGGCGGCGCAGGGTTCCGATCCTGGGAGCGGACATGGCACCACTCAGTAGGCCATGTTGAGGTGGCGTCCCACATGCCACCGCTAGAAGGACCCACAACTAAAATATACAACTATGTACTGGGGGGGATTTGGGGAGAAAAAAAGCAGGGGAAAAAAAAGAAGATTGGCAACAGTTGTTAGCTCAGGTGCCAATCTTTAAAAAAAAAGTACTAGCAAGTACTAAGGAAGTTCAGAGAGGATTATCTGCCCAGCCCCAAAGGGGGCCTCCTCCTCCCCACCCCAGCGTCCCCTCGGCAGAGAGACTGGCACCAGCTGGGGCCCTGTGATGTTCCCCACAGCAGACAAGCCTTAGAAGTGGGGCCCGGGAAATGGGTAGACGCAACCATAAAAACAAACATTAGATGTACGTTCGGGCCCAGGTTTGTCTATCGCCCACGATGCGCGATGTGCAGGCTGGGGTCTCCCCAGTATCTGGGGAATCTGTCCTTTTCAGAATATCAGACAGGTATCGTTTGAAAGGGTAGGGAACAAAATGCAAAGGAGAATCTCAGCATTTGCTTGAAATCTCGAAATGCAGTTCCTTCCTCCTCGACGAGCTCGCGCCCTGTTAATACTGCCCGCGGGTAGCACAAGTCTTCCTGCACGGAGTGATCCCCATTCCAACAACAAAATAGTTAAAAGCTTTTGTCTAAAATGAGGCACTTCCTTAATGTAAAACAATCTTGGAAGGATGGAGCATCTTTACTATTCTACAGCCCAGAATTCCCCTAAGAAATCAAATATAATCCTCTTTAAGAAGCTTTAAATAATTTTGAGCTTTATTATTGACTTATTAAAATGCAGCTTAAAACACGCCTTCAATGCAATCCTTTTACAAGGGTCAGGGATATAAAATTTGAAGAAATATGATTAGTAGATCAGTTGGAAAGACATAAGCAGCCAAATCCAATTTTGGCTATTTCAGAGAAAACTTCCCTGGACATTTCTGAGATCCCCGAATGGCGCTGCCCTGGGACAGGGTGCCGTTTCGTCTGCCTCTGTCCTTTAGCCCTGCATGCCCGCTCATCTCTAACCTGGGGCTCCCTAATGGTTCTCTGCACGGAAAAATCTGCTTCCGCAACCCCACTCACATTCTCCTGGAACCTGTCCCCAGCAGCTTCATCGGTGAGCTTCCCTCTCGTCCTAGTGACTGAACTTTCTCAGAAACCCCTTTGTTGAGAGCCTCAAAGGGCTTAGAACATTCCACAGTGGCCCTTAAACCCCGGCATCCTTGAGCAACGTGAACCAGCAGCATCCTGATGCACTGTGAGCCCCCGCATTTATCCCGTCATTGGAGTCCTGATGGCCTAGTGGGTAAGATTCGGCTGTCTCACCATCGTGGCCTGGGTCCATTTCTCAGTCAAGAAACCATACCACCCGTCTGTCAGTTGTCATACTGTGGTGGCTGCATGTTGCTGTGATGCTGAAAGCTATGCCACCAGTATTTCAAATACCCGCAGGGTCACCCATGGTTGACAGGTTTCAGCGGAACTTCCAGACTAAGACAGACTAGGAAGGAGAACCTGACCACGCACTTCTGAAAAAATTGGCCATGCAAACCCTGTGAACAGCAGCAGAGCGCTGTCTGATAGAGCCCGGAAGGTGAGAGGATGACGCAGAAAGACCGGGCAGGGTTCCGCTCTGCTGTGCACAGGGTCGCTAGGAGTCGGAATTGATTTCACTGCACTAAAAACTGGAGTCACGCTCCTTCCTGGGATGAATGGAGCCAGAGTCACAGTCACAGTTTGACAATTTTCATGTTGAGTGAATGAGTAAATGAATGAATGAATGAATGAATGGCTGAGTGAATGCCCAAGGCCTTCCTAAGTGTATGACTATCCAACAGAAAGCCACACTGAACAGGGACTAGGAAAACTCTGCCAGGAGAAGGCATCCACTGGACCACATGTATTCCCTATTTAAGTAAAACACATACTGATCCTAAAATGCACAATGAACTTTGTGTTTAATCAAGAAAGATTTGTTATACATGCAAATCCTTATGAGAGACAAATCCCAGCTCTGTAAAAGAGTTTTGACACATGCAGGGCACCCCGGCTACGTCTCCAGGGCAAGCGACTTGCTCTTGACTTTGTCGGGAGAAGAGCAGACATGATCAATGGAAGCTCTGACTAGAAGCCTGTCACTAGAAGCCACACGGCAGTGCCAGAGGAGGCTCCTGGGACTTGTCCATGGAGTGGCCAGGTTTACACATCTGGTTTGATCAAGAATAGCTCTCCAGATACAGGAAGCAATCATGATGGGCATACTGTTTGGTGGCTCAGTGTGCAGGTCCGGGAGGCTGCCTGGGAGCCATGACTGCCTTCTGGGGCCGAAATCCACACTCTCTTACTCATCGGCTGAACAACCTTGAGCAAGTGACTTCACCCCTCTTTGCCTCAGTCTTCCCAGTTGTAAAATGGGATGCCAAAAAGTCAGTGCCTCTGAGGGTTATTATGAGAATCAGATGAGAGAATGCCCATCAAGGATTAGACTGAACCACATGAAATGGCTGGTTTTGTGGGTTCAAACCAAAAAAAATCACCCATTTCATATTCAATGCTGCCCAGTGTCTGCCCTCATCAAATGCTCGGGAAATGGGAACCATTGTTGTTATGCTCGTGTTCATATCTGCCTGCACCATGAGCACGCTTATTATCCATTGTGCTAGGTCTAAGGATGCCAGAGGGCCAGCCACACCATCACCCACGCTGCAGCGTGGCGTTTTCATTCTACAGGAAACAGCCTTGCAAATCACTTCCTAAATAACCGGCCCATCTCTTCACAGAAACCTCCCCAGTGGCATCACTCAACATCTATGTGATAGACAGGACCAGGTATGTGCCAGGCATTGTGCTCAGTGCTGCAGACTGAAATGAAAGACTCAATTCTTGGCGCCCCTAAACTTGTAATTTCCTGAGGGACAGAAAGAAGGAAATGGGTGGTCCTGGGGCGGGTCACAGGAGTTGTGATAGGGGTCTGCTTGAGCTGGATTCCATTGCCAATAACAAATGCAGGACATTCAGTTAAATTCAAATTTCAGGTAAACAACAAATAATTTTTTAGTATAAACATGTCCCAAATATTGCATGGGGCATGCTTACTGTTCATTGTTTATCTGAAAGTCACATTTAACTGGACATCCTGTGTTTTGTCTGGTGGCCTTAGCTGAGTAGGAATGACACAAAGGAAATCCCAGTCCAGCCTCAGAGCAGGACCAAATGCTGCTGTCATCCTCAGCAGAAATTTAGAATCAAGCAATGACCCCCTGGTACATTGTCGAGTGATGGGGCAACACATGTCGTGGTTCATTTGGGCTATTATAGCGGAAGACCATAGCCTGGCTGGCTTAAGCAACAAACATGTATTTCCCACAGTGCAGGAGGCTGCAAGTCCAAGATCAAGGTGCCAGCAGACTCAGCGTCCGGCAAAGACCCTCTTCTGGTCGCAGACTGCCAACTTCTCATTGTATCCTCACGCCACAGAAAGAGGCTGAGAGAGCTCTGTGGGGTCCCTTGTATAAGGGCGCTAATCCCATTCATGAGGGCTCCACTCTCATGACCTGATCACCTCCCCAAGACCCCCCAGCTCCAAATATCATCACATTGGGGGGTCAGCATTTCAACATATGAATTCGGGAGGGACACATTCAGTCCATTGCAACGTATCTTTCAGGTAAAAATTATACTCCTCTTGAAACAGAATGCCCTGGGGCTGCCAGGCCTCCCATTGTCAACCTTCCTGATTATGTGTACAACACAATGTAAAAATATCCCAAAGTAGAAGAAACGGGAAAAGCAGCTTTAGAAGTCTGTGAAGGATGTGAGGGTATGGCCATTGACTTGGAGTCCAGAAAGTGATAGAAAGAAGAGGGTGGATCTCACTTTGGGGGCCCAGTAGAGCTGTGCACAGACGGGGCACCCCGGGATGACACAGGTGATTCCCACTCTAGGGCTCCCCTACCTGCCGCAGAGCTCCAAGGTGCCACGTGTAGCCACCTCCACCAGATCATTCTGTGGGACCTTCCCAACCTCTGCTTCTCATTCAGTATCACTTCCCGGTGGGTCTTGGGTCACAGATGCTTGGGCCAAATCCTTCAAGGCCCATGGCTTTCATAACCAAGCATGGTGCTCCAACTGCTTCCTGGCACCCCTGAATCTTGCATGCCAGGCTGACTCATCCAATGGGCCTTGGGGCACAGGAACCAGGGCCCACAGGACTTTGAGGGTCTGCAAAAATGTTTTAATTTCTTTCCCAAGGAGAAGAAGGAAAAAAAAATATTCAGTTGTAAAATATAATTTTAAATTTTTTTTAAGGGGCTCATGAAGGCAAAAGTGCCCAGAGCAGGACCATTACGCTACATATGGCCCTGTGTGTGTCCATCACCCTTCATCGGATGCTCAAAGCATTTGACCCACTTGGGAAATAGCCCAAGTTTCTTTCTCAAGAAAGAATGGCATCCAGATTTCAGGCCATTGCTGCCCAAGGGGCAGCACACATTCCAGCAGAAAGCACACTGAGATGGAAGGAAACTGGACTCCGTGCCCTCCCACCACCACGGCCACCACCCAGGTGCCCAGCGAGCTTTGGAGCTCAGGTTATGCAATCATTTTGACCTGGGTTCCAATCCCGTCTCCACTGCTTCCCAGCCGTGGGACCTCATCCTCACTGGGCCTCAGCTCCCTTGATCTGTAAAATGGGGAGACCAAGAGTACCTCCCTCCCAGGGCTCTTGCAAAGACTTTAAAGCACTCAGTGTTAAGCCTGGCACAATGACAAGTGCTCACCAAAGGACAGCTCGTATTACCATAATTACTGCACGTTGAGATGCCCTTGAAATGCCCACGTTAGAAAAATTGATGGAGCAATGGGCAGAATCTGAAGCAGGCCTCTGGAGAGAACCAAGTCACTTTCCTGGTTTTGATCTTTCTTAGTTATTTAAGATGTCACCATTGGGGGAAGCTGGGTGAAGGGTACTAGGGACTTCTCTGTACTATTTTTGCAAGTTCCTGTGAATCTATAATTATTTCAAAATCAAAAGTTAAAAAAAAAAGATGAAGCCAATGAAATACCCTTCATGAAATAGAACGTTGACGCCAATGAAGGGTGAATGGACTTTGCAAATAACTCTCATTTTCTGCGAAACACGGTTGAGCCCCCATGTCCCCTCGCGTCCTCCCCCTGCCCCGGTTCAGCTGCCGTGGTATTTTCCTTCATTATGCCAGCGCCTCAGAAGTAAACCTCTCTAATTTTCTACACCACAGCTATTTATTTAAATGCTAACTCGCATTATGAAGTGATAATCCACACGCGCAGGAGATAATTTATGAAGCATTTAAATTAAGAGGAGCAGCTAATTGGGAGCATGTGTCTTATAAGCCTTGCTAACACCAGAAAACTACAAATTAGGGGGGAAATGGAAGATATTTTTATCTTGCTTTTATCTTCTTTTGGAAGGCACTTGGGGGAAAAATATCTCTGTGATTGCACACGCTGGTATCCCGGCCCCACTCGTGGCTGGTCTCTCTCTCCGCCCGGACGCTTGCTCAGGCTGCTTACGGAGACCTCCTCCTATGCAGGCAGGCCATGGACTCCCCCCACCCACCCTTGTTCTAATGAGGGAGCATTTCTTCTTCTTCTTAGAAAGCTTCTCAGTTCCATTACAAAGATGCAAGTGGTAAAGATTGGTACTTTTTAGGCATTTATACCTGGTTGGAGAAAGAGAGGAAATTGGAGGGAGAAGAAAATCAAAATGAAAGATGATGCATTTTATAGTTATTTTGGTTCTTCCATTTTGAAAAGGGCTGCCTGGGTGGTTTTTTTTTAAAGATTTTATTTTTCGTTTTTCTCCCCAAAGCCCCCTGGTACATAGTTGTATATTTTTTTTGAGTTGTGGGTCCTTCTAGTTGTGGTATGTGGGATGTTGCCTCAGCGTGGCCTGATGAGGGGTGCCATGTCCGCAACCCACGATCCAAACCAGCGAAACCCTGGGCCACTGAAGCAGAGCACGCGAACTTAACCACTCGGCCACGAGGCCGGCCCCTGCCTGGGTTTATGTACATAGGCTGAGAGTTACCTTGAGCACATGGGTGCTGTGAGTGTGTGTGTGTAAGCACCTGTACACAAGTACATGTGTGTGTTCGTTCACTTATTCTTTCAAAAGATTTAGGTGAGCACCCACTAAGTGAAAACACTGGGGATAGAGCAATGGGCAAAAGGGAGGTCATTGTGCCTGGCCACATGACGCTAACATTCTTACCAGAAAGGCGGATGTGACAGGATGAAGCATTTAATTACCCCTGTGACAAGAGTTAGAAAAGTGCAGGCTGCTCGTGGGGCATTAAGCAGGGGGCTGCAGCCTGGTCTGGAGTGGTCAGGGTCTTCCCTGAGGGCGAGACATTTGAGCTGAGACCTGAAGGGTAAGGAATGGCTGGGTCAGAATGAGCGGAGCAAGGGGCAGGGGCTGGAGGCAGGGGGCATGGAGCCACAGCATTCCACATCCCAGGGAGCACGCCCTGGAACTTGCAGGACTGTGGCCCATTTTAAGGGCTCTGATCTGTGGTTCTGAGGCAACAAGGAGCTTTCAAAGGCTTTTAAGCAGGAGGGAAAGGATGATCTTATCATATCTACTTTCTGTGTGACCTTTATCCCAGAACACTTAACTCACAGAGCTTTTAAAAGACTGTTTCCTCTCCTCACATCCACCAGGATGGCTACTATCAAAAGGAAAAAAGAAAACCAGAGAATAGCAAGTGTTGACAAGGAGGTGGAGAAACTGGAGCATTTTGCATGTTGTTGGGAATATAAAATAGTGCAGCCACTGTGGAAAACAGTCTGGAGTATATACCCAAAAGAACTGAAAGCAGGGCCTCAAAAAGATATTTTGTACACCCATGTTTATAGCAGTGTAATTCACAATAGTTAAGATGTGGAAGTAACCCAAGTGTCCATCAAATGGGTGAATGGATGGACAAAATGTGGTATTTCCATACAATACAATGGAATATTATCCAGCCGTAAAAAGGGAGGAAATTCTGACTCATGCCACAACATGGATGAATCTTGAGGACATTATGCTGAGTGAAATAAGCCAGTCACAAAAAGACAAATATTGTGTGATTCCACTGATATGAGGTACCTAGAGCAGTCAAATTCATAGAGACAGAGAGGAGAATGGTGGTTGCCGGGGGCTGTGGGGAGAGGGCAAGGGGGAGTTGTCATCTAATGAGTACGGAGTTTCAGTTTGGCAAAAGGGAAGAGTTCTGGAGCTGCTCGCACAACAGTGTGAACATACTTCCTGCTACTGAACTGTGCACTCCACACTCCAAAATGGGCAAGACGGCCAATTTTCTGTTATGTGTGTTTTTACAACATTAAAAAAAAAAAAAAAAGATATTCCCAGCCTCACGACACCTGGCTGTGACAAATGTCATGGGTTCATTTGGACCAAAGAATTAGAGCTGGGGAGGAGACCAGACGTCGTCTCTTCCAGCGGTTCCACTGGGCAAGTTCTTGGCGCGTGATGAGGAGGGATAAGACAGGCTTCTGGAAGAGGCCCCGAGGGCCGGGGGGACTACTTTTCTTCCTCTAGAGGAGAAATAGCTCATCAGGGCCTCTTTTGGCTCAGTCTATGCCTCTTTTTGATTGCTTTTGTTTGTTTGTTTGCCTCTGTTGGGTTTTGAGGTCTCCTCGAGCCGTCGCCCAGTTCACCCTGTTTGTTTCTAAAAGCTGACAGCTCCTATGAAGTTCTGGGAGCAAGTGTCTATTCTGTTCTGGGACCTGGGGGCAGCGTTTGACAGAATCAGGGGACTTTTTAGAAAACGCCATGGGTAGTCTATATTAAGTAATTCTTGCTTGTTGTACAAGTCAAACAATCAGATGTGTATAAAGACAAAGTCAGTCACGTCCTTTTCCCCATCCCACCTGCTGAGATCTCCAGTGTTAACAGCTAGGTGTGTCCCTCTATGCCTTTTTCACTTAAACATACACACACATGTAAACATTTATATCAATATAGGGATTTTCTCCTATGTAAGTGGGATCTGCAGCTTGTCTCTCTCCCTTAAGCACAGATCGAAGGCCTGTGTCTGGGTCTAACTGGTGCTTTTCATGGCTGTATAATATTCCACAGCGTGGATATGCTGTTCACCCCACATTGCCCCATGACCAGTCAGGTTGTTTCAGGTTTTTCATTTTTGTCTTTTGCTGCTGCAAGTAAGGCTGCAGTAAATATCCTTGTACATACATCCATCCATGCCTAACAGATTTCTGGAGAAGAGATCCCAAAAGGTTGGAGAATTAGGCAAAAGAATACGTGAATTTGACTTTTAATAGATCCTCCCCAGACAACTTTCCACAAAAGCATGACTCCCCCCTTAAGTCAGGGGGAATTGTCTGAGTGCATTTTCAAGTCAAACAGTCACCATTCTTTCTCGGGAGCCACTAGCCCACGTACGGCCATTAAGCACTTGAGATGTGACAGGCCTGTACCAAGCTGCACTCTAAGCATAAAATGCACACCAGATTTCAAAGACATGGTACACAAAAAGGAATGTAAAACAGCTCATTAATAATTTTCATATTGATTACATGTTGAAGCGATGCTGTTTTGAACGTATTAGGTTAAATAATATATTATTAAAATTAATTTCACCTGCTTCCTTTTGCTTATTTAGTGTGGGTACTAGAGAAATTTAAGCCTCATGTGTGGCTCGCATGGGTTTTCTATGGGCGGTGTTGCTCCAGACCCTTGCTCTGCAGCCATGGGGCATCCAGAAAACAGGTTTCGTAGGCAGGTGCCTCTGAGTTGAAAGCCCAGCGCGGCGTTTTCCTGGTCTTTAAACCTGGGTAAGTAATTTGACCTCTGCAAGCCTCGACCTCCTCATGTGTAAAATGGGGGACATCTGGAGGGCTCATGGGAAAACACACGGAGGCTGGCCCCGGGCACACATTGAATTAACGGTAGCTATCAACATGCTAGCTATTGATTGGAAAATTAGCATACTTCCTTTAAATATGAAATTATAAAATATTTGCAGTGGTTTTAGGCACCATTTCCTGAGAAACACCAGAAAAATTTTTTTTTTAAGATTGGCATGTGAGCTAACATCTGTTGTCAGTGTTGTCAGTGTTCTTTTTCTTCTTCCTCCTCCTCTTCCTCTTCCCCTGTCCCTCCACCTCCTTCTTCTCCTCCTCCTCCTTCTTCTCCCCAAAGCCCCCCGGTACATAGTTGTGTATTTTTAGTTGTGGGTCCTTCTGGTTGTGCCATGTGGGACGCCGCCTCAGCATGGCCTGATGAGCGGTGTCATGTCCGTGCCTGGGATCTGAACCGGTGAAACCCTGGGCCGCCGAAGCTGAAGCGGAGCACGTGAACTTCACCACTGGGCCACGGGGCCGGCCCCAGAAATTTTTTATTGTTAGTAAGTAAGAATCTAGTCTTCCACATGGAGATGCTCACTGTAAGTGGAGCAGGCTATTACTCGAAACTGGGTAGACCCACCTCCTTCCGTGATTCCCATCCAACCCTCTGCCTGCTGCCCCAGGCGGGATTAGGAAGTCTGTCGATGGGGCCCTCCTAGCTCCGGTGCCCTTGGAGTAGAATGGACTCCTGCCTGTGCATCTGAGGAGGAGTTCCTGGCCCTTCTGTGCCAAGCCAGGCGAGTTCTTGCCTCTTTCCTGTTGGCAGCTCCATTCGCAGACGGCAGGCCCCCCAGGGGGCCCACATCTGTCCTCAGGCCTGATTTCACGTTTCCTGCAGGAAATATATTTCCCTCTCGGCCCAGGCCTGTGCAGTTTCCGTGGCTGCCGCTTATTCCTGTGGGATACAGCTGCTCCCGGAAGCCCCGGGCCGGGTGTGCTGAGTGGAAGAAGGCGTCCCTTCAGCCTGTCAGTCACCAGGCATGGCGGTCCCTCCTCCTCCTTCGCATCATTACTCTGGTGCCCATTTTCTCCCATGTCACCGGGGCCAGGCTCACTCCTATAGGGTGAGTAACCTCTGGGGTGTGGTAGACGCCTGGGGAAAGCCTACCTCGTCTAGTTTATCCAGGTGAGGGGCCCAGGGGACGCTGAGCTCCCAGCCTCATCTAAGAATTTGTCCCAGCTTCCTGCCAGGCAGTAATCGCCATGAAGACAGGCCTGGGTGTGTCTCCCAGCACCAGGAACGATGCCTGGCTCCCAGTGGGTGCTCAGGAATTCACCCGTGTTCGTTACTGGTGAGCGCCCATTCTGCGTCTAGCCATCCAGCAGGGGGCTGGACTAATAGGTTGGGGGAGGGGTGGTGAGGCGAAAAGAATACACAAGAAGCATGTAAGCAGCACGTGCTCAGGAAAGGTGGCTGGCCGGGGATGGGATGGAAGGCAGCATCTGGGATGCTGCGCGTGGGAGGGCAAGTTGGCCAAACTTTGCGAAGGGCCATTTGCAGCACCTGTGACATTTTAAAATATGAGTATCCTTTGGCCCAGCGGCTCCCTGGCTAAGATTTAACCTACAGAAATACGTGCCCACATACACAAACATGCTCTTGCCGTGTCGTTTCACAGCGTTGAAAACGTGGAGGCGATAGGGCAGGAAAGGGGGCTGCAGATTTTACGGTCCATCCATGGGAGAGGAGGAGCTGCCCCTTTGAAAGAAGGTGGAAATGGGATTCCTACTGCTCCAAAAAGATGTCCCAACCCTGACGCAGATAACGTTAAGTAAGCGAAGAAACACACACTTGTGAATGAACTAAACAAACAGGGAGGACAAGAACACTCGCACGCACCTAAGTGCTTCCTGGAGTCACTCACAAGAAACGCCCCCCACCTCACCCCCGGGAAACAAGGCTGGGCTTCTCCTCTCCGTCTCCGGGGAGCCCACTCTCTTTCTGCTGCTCCAGTACCGAGGTTTGTAAACAAGGCCACGCGCTAAAGCAGTCAGCTCCCCCTGGGAATTGGAAGCCCGGCTGTGTGACAGTCACTAATAGCTACCTCTCTGGGCTCCTTTCTTCTCTCCTGCAAAATGAAGGCACGGAGATGTTCCATAAACGGATCTCAGGCGACTGCCGTGTACAAGGGACCACAGAGTCCTTTCTGGGTTTCCCTGATTTCTGCTCCTTAACATTTGCAGAGAAAACTGGGAAGGACTCTTGGGGCTTTTTAAAAATGCTTACTGTTTTCTCAAGGACTCAGGCTCTAGAGCAGAGACGGGAAGAAATCGCAGGCGCTCTGCGAGCGAGTGAGGCTGCACCACGAAGGCCCTCGCTGGGCCCACGCAGGAAGCCTGCCTCTTTAACAAAGCGTCGCCTGCACACACCAGTAATTGCCTTGTTATGGCCATAGGTGTCATCGTTCATCGGCCGGTCCCGGGAAGGGCCCAGGGGAGCAGTTCCACACCTTTGCTAAACCAATATCCCCCATGACAACCCCCTGCAGTCTTCCCTTTGCGGTCCCGGCAGAATAAATCCTCCGTTGCTCTTTGCTGAATGATCATGAAGACATGATTAAAGCTCTAGATTTATAGCTTCCTTGGGCTTGAGGAATCAAGCTGCTCCCGCTGCTAGGGTACAAGGGAGCAGGGAGATGGAAGTGGTCCCTGAGCCAGAGGGAAGGCTGCTGAGGCGGCTGCAATGAACATGTTAGCCAAACTGCAGCCAGCACCACCAGGATGGACCACGGAGTCTCTAACTCATCCTGCCGTTACGGGGAGAGACAGGCAAAATGCACCCGCAAACCCGGGTACGTCCTCGGCCACACGTCTCCTCAAACGTGTGGGTTTTGTCTAACCAGAAACAGCTGGATGGCCCTTTGCCCAGGTTCCTGCTCACATGCGCTGTCTGTAAGCATCCTCCTTGCGTACAGTTGCTTTTTAAGCAACACCTGAGTGTCTGTGGCCTGTTCATCCTGGGAGTTTCCAACGGTTAGGAGTAACGATGTTTACAGAGAT
The DNA here is from genome assembly GCF_041296235.1 of Equus asinus. NCBI lineage: Eukaryota > Metazoa > Chordata > Mammalia > Perissodactyla > Equidae > Equus > Equus asinus. The sequence goes on from NC_091799.1 coordinate 14,264,150, forward strand.
CAGAGAAGGTGTGTTGGGTTATCACTGCTACTGTTTGTAAGAGCCAGCCTCCATTCAGCACTTACCACACGTCAGGCGCAGTCCTGAGGGCTTGATGTCAAAGGACATCCATACTTTTTTATTTATTTTATTTTTTTTATTTTTTTATTTTTTTATTAATGTTATGATAGATTACAACCTTTTGAGATTTCAGTTGTACATTTTTGTTAGTCATATTGTGGGTACACCACTTCCCCCTCCGTACCCTCCCCCCACCCCCCCTTTTCCCTGGTAACCACCGATCAGATCTCCTTCTCAATATACTAATTTCCACCTATGAGTGGAGTCATATAGAGTTCGTCTTTCTCTGACTGACTTATTTCGCTTAACATAATGCCCTCGAGGTCCATCCACGTTGTTGTGAATGGGCCAATTTCGTCTTTTTTTATGGCTGAGTAGTATTCCATTGTGTATATATACCACATCTTCTTTATCCAATCATCAGTTTCTGGGCATGTAGGCTGGTTCCATGTCTTGGCTATTGTAAATAATGCTGCGATGAACATAGGGGTGCAACGGACTCTTGAGATATCTGATATCAGGTTCTTAGGATAGATACCCAGTAATGGGATGGCTGGGTCATAGGGTATTTCTATTTTTAACTTTTTGAGAAATCTCCATACTGTTTTCCATAGTGGCTGTACCAGTTTGCATTCCCACCAACAGTGTATGAGGGTTCCTCTTTCTCCACAACCTCTCCAACATTTGTCGTTCTTGGTTTTGGATGTTTTTGCCAATCTAACGGGGGTAAGGTGATATCTTAGTGTAGTTTTGATTTGCATTTCCCTGATGATTAGCGATGATGAACATCTTTTCATGTGTCTATTGGCCATATTCATATCTTCTTTTGAGAAATGTCTGTTCATGTCCTCTGCCCATTTTTTGATCGGGTTGTTTGTTTTTTTGTTGTTAAGCAGTGTGAGTTCTTTGTATATTATGGAGATTAACCCTTTGTCGGATAAGTGGCTTGTAAATATTTTTTCCCAATTAGTGAGCTGTTTTTTTGTTTCAATTCTGTTTTCCCTTGCCTTGAAGAAGCTCTTTAGTCTGATGAAGTCCCATTTGTTTATTCTTTCTATTGTTTCCCTCAACTGAGGAGTTACAGTGTCCGAAAAGATTCTTTTGAAACTGATGTCAAAGAGTGTACTGCCTATATTCTCTTCCAAAAGACTTATTGTCTCAGGCCTAATCTTTAGGTCTTTGATCCATTTTGAGTTTATTTTGGTGTGTGGTGAAAAAGAATGGTCGATTTTCAATCTTTTGCATGTGGCTGACCAGTTTTCCCAGCACCATTTGTTGAAGAGACTTTCTTTTCTCCATTGTAGGCCCTCTGCTCCTTTGTCGAAGATTAGCTGTCCATAGATGTGTGGTTTTATCTCTGGGCTTTCAATTCTGTTCCATTGATCTGTGGACCTGTTTTTGTACCAGTACCATGCTGTTTTGATCACTGTAGCTTTGTAGTATGTTTTGAAATCGGGGATTGTGATTCCGCCGGCTTTGTTTTTCTTGCTCAGGATTGCTTTAGCAATTCGCGGTCTTTTGTTGCCCCATATGAATTTTAGGATTGTTTGTTCAATTTCTGTGAAGAAAGTTCTTGGGATTCTGATTGGGATAGCATTGAATCTGTATATTGCTTTAGGTAGTATGGACATTTTAACTATGTTTATTCTTCCAATCCATGTGCAAGGAATGTCTTTCCATCTCTTTATGTCATCGTCAATTTCTTTCAAGAAAGTCTTGTAGTTTTCATTGTATAGATCCTCCTTTTTTTTTTTTAAGATTGGCACCTGAGCTAACACCTGTTGCCAATATTATTTTTTCTTTTTCTTCTCCCCAAAGCCCCCCAGTATATAGCTGTATTTTCTAGTTGTGAGTCCGTCTAGTTGTGGCATGTGGGACACCGCCTCAGCGTGGCTTGATGAGTGGTGCCAGGTCTGTGCCCAGGATCCGAACTGGCGAAACCCTGGGCTGCTGAAGCAGAGCACACAAACTTAACCACTCAGCCACGGGGTCAGCCTTACATTTTTTTAATTAACTTTTTTATGGAGGTGAAAATCACATAATGTAAAATTGACCATTTTAAAGTGTACAATTCAGTGGCATTTAGTACCTTCACGATGCTGTGTAACCACTCTATCTAGGGCCAGGACTTTTTCATCACTCCAAAAGAAAATCGGTACCATTAGGTATTCATTCCCCATTCCTCCATCTCCCCAGCCCTAGGCAACCACTAATCTGCTTTCAGTCTCGATGGATTTGCCTATTCTGGACATTTCACATAAAGGGAATCATATGATACGTGGTCTTTTGTGTCTGGCTTCTTTCACTTAGCATGATGTTTTTGAGGTTCATACATGTTGTAGCATGCATGGATACCTCATTATTTTTTATGACTGGATAATATTCCATTATCTAGGTAGACCACAATTTGTATATCCATTCATCCACTCATGGACGTTCATACATTTTTTTTTGGAAGATTGGTCCTGAGTTAACATATGTTGCTAATCTTCCTCTTTTTTTTTTCTCCCCAGAGCTCCCCACTGCATGGTTGTATATCCTAGTTGTGGGTCCTCCTAGTTCTTCTATATGGGACGCTGCCTCAGCATGGCTCAATGAGTGGTGCTAGGTCCTCGCCCAGGATGCAAACCGGCGAACCCTGGGCCACTGAAGCAGAGCTCATGAACTTAACCACTCAGCCACGGGGTGGGCTCTGTTCATACATTTTTGAGGTGTGTACTATTATCATTTCCATTCTACACAGGAAGCAGTGGGGACTTTCAGAGGTCAAGCCACTTTCTCAAGGCCCTATGACATACAGTGAGAGAGCTCAGATTCAGCCAGGCACTCTGACCCCTGCGGCTGCCCAGGAACTAAGGGAGTGGCTGGAGCAAGAGCCACAGCAGGGGGAGCAGTGCAGGAAATGGGTCCTGGTGACTTTTCTGTAGCATCCCTTCTGGCACATTCCGGAAAGCTCTTCAATTAGCTTTAGGGGGTTGGTCAGTTAACCTTATTGCTTACAAAGCCCTGTGGTGTATGATGCACTACACTGAATGATATTTCAAGACGTGGATGATCAGGAGAAGTTTCTTGAATATTTTCAACAAGCACACACACACACACACACACACAGTCACACACACACCCCATCCATCCATCCATCCAACTATTCATGTCGGCTGGATTAGATGATTAAGGATAAATTAAACAATTCCAGTAAATTCAGCTGCCACCAGGAACGCAAGTCACGGTTTATCCAGATTACCTTTTAATTTTTACCCCAAGGGAAGTTTTCTTTCATGATCTCGTCTGGTTATCAATCTGAGAGTGTCTTCATTCCCAGTTGTGCTTAGGGGAAAGCGTGACTTCAAAAGGGTTCAATCACTTCATGATTTTTTCCCCATACTTTCATCTCCTTGAACACACCTTCTTTTTTTTTTTTTTAAGTGCTAGCCTACTTGAGAGAGCAGCTACAAGGTGTAACAAAAGACAGAACCAAAAGAAGGTTTTCCCCTCTGAATTTTCCAAAGTGTCTGTTATATCTGTGCTGCCCAAGACAACAGCCACCAGCCACAAGTGTTATTAGACTGAAAAAATAGTTTAAAATTTAGTCTTCAGTCGCACTAACCAGATTCCAAGTGCTCAGGATCCCCCTGTGGGTGTTGGTGGTCCCCCTGGACAGAGCAGAGACCGAAGGCTTCCATCACCCCAGGAAGTTCTACTGGACAGCACTGGTCTACATGACGCCAATTCCCTGAATAACTGTCTGCATTTCACTCTGTCCTGTGTAGACCTGACCTGTGAGAGGAAATAAGCACTTTCTTTTGCTGAGTAAAGATCCTTGTCGGCATTAATACTTGGCTTTCACAGGTAAAATGAAGTGGATAGAGAAAGCAAGGACAGGAGGTTCAGCCGAGAAGCCTGATGTGGAGGAAGGGAGGTGGGAAGCGGGGACTGGTCGGGAGGAGCTGAGCCTTCCGAGCCCCCCACCAGGTAGACAAGGTGGGGGGCCTGTTGGGAAGGAAGAAATCCAAGTCCTCGAGGATGGAGCTGCCCCTATAAGCAGCACCTCCGTGTGACTCAGACCCACCAAGGGGCCCAGGTCAGTACGAAGGTGCCTTGCTCCAGGATAACAGGACCGTCTTTATGTTCTGATTTAAAGCCTGGCAGGATTTTCATTGCTTCGCCCTGGATCTCACACGCACAGCGAGGCCGCCGTGAGTCAGAAGGAAATCCACACCTCAAGCCCAAGGCTTCTCATCTGCTCTGAGCCTCAGAGAGAATGGGACCATAAAAAATGACAAGGGAGGCCCGGGGCCTTCGGAAAGAAGGGATCCCGGCTGTTAGACTCGTGACTGTGCCGGAGAGAGTTGGGCCTGACGACCCAGAATGCCAGATTCATTACGTGGGATGCGCAGGCTGGCTTAAGGAAGGGAAAGAAGATGTTTTAGGAGGCAGTTTTCTCCGAGGTGGAATCCAAAGGAAAGCCTGCCCGCTTCTTTATGCTCCTTTCCTGCATCTCCCTTCCCTTCCTCTCTCTGCTTCCCCGAGAGCAAGCAGGAGCAGTTTGTTTTCGACTGCTGGAGGAGGCTTGAAATATTACAAAGGTGGCGGGTGGAACGCTCCCTGCGGCCCTGCCCCGATGGCACGTGCACAGACATAAAAAGCAAATACCATCAGTAACCCGTCGCCAGAACCCAGCAACAAGCCGAGAGTTTTTCTCCCTGCCGGGGCTGTTAGCGGCGATGTATTTCTCCCTGCACTAAGCACCATCTTTCCCAAGGCTGCATTACAATGATTTATAAACCCCATTTCTGGGGAAAACGAATAGATCAAAGTGAGGAGAAAGAAAAGGAGACACGAGCAGCTGGAGGAAGATACTGAAGCATGAAACAAAAACACAAATGAAAAACCAGGCAGTGACACAATTGAGCTATTCCTCGCTGCACTTTTATCACAGAAAAATAATAGCAAAATCTTGATTTTAATCCTTTTTTTTCCCTCCTTTATAAGATGCAGCCTCCTGTCAGTTACTGGGGCTCTGAGTCGTCTGTGGGCACGTGAGGGAACGGGGCTACCCAGGATGGCATGGGGCGGGGGCTCTGCCAAGGGGACGCTTGAACCTCCGTGCATCCTCACCTTCCTCATCTTCAGGGGGTGACCCCTTCTAGGGGCTCAGTGGTTCCTGAGTAAATAAGAGGGGTTGCCCTTCGTTGCTTTCACAATGGCGGCTACCCAGTGGTGTGATGTGGTCAAGACATGACCTTTTAAAAATCTCCGGCTGCATCAGAGGCCTTTTCCCATCATCTCCCAGTTGTTTGTTGCCCAAACTGCACAGTTTCTTTGACCTGCTGTTGTTCCCTGAGGACCAGAGGGAGAAGAAACAGCCTTGAGGCCATGGAGAGGGAGGTCCCTCCTGGAAATCTTAACTGGACTTTTCACCTGAGTTCCAGCTCACCAAGGTGAACGTGGAGACTGGTCGGGGCTGGTGCTCCGTGCACCCAGAGGGTATAAGACACGGTCCTCCTCTAAATTTTTTAGAACGTTCAGTTGAACACATTTCAGGAGCCTGACTGGATGCTCAGGAAGGGTTCCCAGGGGGTGCCCTAGGGAATATCAGGGTGAGCGAGGGATGGGAACAGGTGTACGTGCTGGGCAGAGGGAAGGAGACATCAGGAAGGAGGTCAGGCCAGGCTGCCTGCAGGAGGCGCCCTTTGAAAAGGGTCTGGAAGGAAGGACAACAGCGACTGCCGACAGGGTCCCTCCTCAGTTGCTTGCCCAGAGCAGCCTTCTCTGCTCTGCCCAGTCGTTCACCACAACAAGAAATGCTATTTTTCAGTCACTCATTTATTGTCTGTCTTTCCCCCATTAAAACATAAGCATGAGAGAGGCCCCTTGCCCATCTGTCTCATCCACCACTATTTCCCCAGAGCCTGCGATGGTCCCTGACACATAGTCCGTGGTTCACAAAAATGCAGTGAATGAATGAATGAATGAATGAACGAATGCATGTCAGGCCCACTTTCTCATTTAACCCTCACAGCAATGTGCACAGGTATGTGATTATTCCCATTTTCCAGGTGTGAGAACTGAGAGCAGCTGGGTAACTTGCTCAAGGTTACACAGCTCGTAGGTGGCTGAGGCGGATGAGAACTCAGGTCTGTGGACCCGAAGCCCGCATTCCCTGGCCTCAGCAAACCCTAAAGTTAGGACTCATTGCTTTCCATTGACCGTCTTGTCCTGCTGGGGGCTGAGTGGAGAGAGATTCAGGAGGCTTGTTTTTGTTTTTAAGGTGAGAACCCCCTTCATAGCAAAGCACTATCGGGCTCTGCTGCAATGACATACGGCATCACCAGGAACAAGACTCCACCCATCCCTGATGAAAGGTCCAGATAGGATCTGCAGGCGGAATCAAGAGGCCACGTGCTCCTGCACGAGGCATCTCCGAGCTTTGCCATGGACTGGACTTCTCTCTGCAGGCTAATTTATTAGCTTCTCTTCTAAAGGTCAACCCAATAAAACAAAATCCATACAGGGTGTAACCAGGGGATAATTTGCGTGGAGTGTCATGACATTTCATGTCCTCGTTCCGGGTGACCCAGGGACCACTTGAGTGATCAAGTACTTCTGACTTAAGGGGACTTTGAAAGAAGGGCTTGGTGTGTGGCTTGGGTCGGGAGAACTGGCCCCAGTCAGGGGTTGATTGAGATCAACAGATCGCCCTCAGTACCTGGAGTCGCGTGTCTACCCATGTGCTGGACCACCAGTGGCTGCCCGGGGCTCGCGCACTCAATGGTGACAATTGGGGGATGTCTACTTTCTTGAAAGCCAATCTGCCAGTCGAGTAATTAAGTGTTTATCTGCTCTCCAGAAGGAGTCTTCCCTTCTAGAAAAGCATTCACCACGCGGTTCTGTTCAAAAGGGTGTTGTATCAACTATCACTCAATTGGTAAAAAGGGTGATTTGTGGGCAGCTTCTCCAGAACACACATTCCACGGAGCGTATGTGGAGACGCTGATTCCAGCATCTGTTCTCTTCCGTTGCAGGTGGAAACCCCAGTAACACCTGAACACTTCTGATGGGAAAAGAGGCTTAATTCCACTTTATTTGTGTAGGTTAGATAAACCAAAGTTTCACCCTAAAAGTTGAAAGAAAATGAACTGACTTACACCCGTTGTTTAACATTTTAGGGGCGAAAGCTACTCACAGTGTTTTTTACCTGATCAGGTTTTTAAACAGACAAGTTACAAACCTCCTGAAAATTGGAGTTTATAATTGAAATATTGATAAACTCTTTCCCATAAAGAAGCTACTAGATACTGCAGTAATAACTAGGAAATAGGCAAAAATAATAAGAATGCTTTTCCCTGCTTAGCCAAGAAATACAATGGCGGAGTTTATTGCTTGCAAAACACAGCTGCCTTTCCTCAAATTGGATAGAAAAAAATGAACTCTGATAAATTACGATGCCCCTAAATTCCAAAGAATGTACATCAATTATTGGGGGTGCCACCATCGTCCTTCTGGGCAGCCTACTTATTAGGACCATAATTTATTATTATTATGCTTTGGTGCAAATACACAGGCTGATAAAATTCAAATCTATTAAAACAAATGTCCTCCTTTCTCTGAATCAGTAAGGGACAACATTCCAAAAGGAAGTATTGTAAATTAGAAAAGCAAATGGTGCTTATATACTCCGAAGTGAGAGACCAAAAGACAATTGAAGGGGAAAACGCCCCCTATCATCCAGGCTCTCTGACTCTTGCCCCGGAATCCAGGGATTGCTACAAAAATGGGCAGCAAGATAGAGGATTTGGAGACCGCCGTCTGGTGCTCCTGGCCCCAACCTCCAGACTAAAGCTCTTTTTATGAAAATGTTTCTGTTATTTTTAAAATGAATCTTTCAGCTTTAATTTTAACCAACATGAGATACCTTTCCTTCTTCAAGAGATAGAAATTATAGTGGCTTTTAAAAAAAAGTTGAATGTTAGATTTGGGAAGATTTTAAGAATCACTGAGTTAGTCCCTTCCTCTTGCAGAGGAGGAAACCGAGACCTTCCAAGGACACACAGGAGAGAGTGTGGGCTAAGTGTCTTGCCAATGGCCCAGATTCACCCAACTTCACTGCCATGATAGTTGGCAAAAGAAAAGCCAAGTGGTTCGTGGCAACTGAGCACACACTGTAAATCCAACATGACATCACTAAGTGCGTGATTTTCAGACATTTTCTTGTTAGAAATGGAACTGCCTCTTAGGGTCAAAGAATTTGAGAGTCAGAAAGGGCCATGAGGACATCTGGTCTACATCCTGCTCAGGCTCTAAGGGAAAAAATTGATATGCGATCTCCACTTCTTTTCCTTGCCCTCCACGCTCAATCAGCCTACCTCCTAAATAGCCCTCCATTCCATTCCTTTGTTTCTTCCCACTGCTGCTGACTGACCCAAGACCCACCTTCATCTCTGGCCTGCACAACGGTAGCAGCGTCTTCCTGGGTCTCCCTGCCTCCTGCTTACCCCTCCCACCCATTATCACTCTGCAGCCAAGTGGCCTTGCAAAATCCATGTCTCTTCATTTCACTTCCCCATTTCAAACCTTTAAAAGCATCTCCTTGTCTATAGGATCAGAAGCAAGATTTCCAGGTGGGCAGTGTGGTATAATGGTTAAGCACATGGCCTGTATAGCCGGACTGCCAGAGTTCAACTCTCTGCTCTCCTGCTGACTATGTGGATGTAGGCATGTTAATGAGTCAAGCCTTCATTTCTTCATCTGTAGAAGGGATACTGTGAGGACCTATCTCATGGAAGCGTGGTGCCCAGTATGCAGCATTCAATGGGTGCTAGTTGTAATCATTGTTTTTATTATTAACAGTCTTGGCCCGTGTCTGACCTATGCCCACATGTGGAAGTCACCTCCTGCTCTCCCAACTTCTCCACTCCAAGGCCCCACTCTTGGCGCCCAAGAAATACCAACCTACCCTCGGTTCTCACACGTGGCCCTGCTTCTCCACACGCTATTTCCTGTCCCTGGAGTATCCTCCTCACCTCATTTGCCTACCAAACTCTTAATCATCCACCAACACTCAAGCATCAAAGTGGAAAATGCTGACAATAGCAAGTGTTGGTGAGAATGTGGAGCAGCTGGAACTCTCATACACTGCTGGTGAGAATGCAAAATGGTGCAGCCACTTTGGAAACCAATATGGCGGAGCCTTACAAAGTTAAACATATACATATTATATAACCCAGAAATCCTACTCCTAGATATTTACCCAGGAGAAATGAAAATACATGCCCACGCAAAAATGTGCATGTGGACATTCACAGCTGTGTTATTCAGGGTAGCCCCAAACTGGCGGTGACCCGCGTGTCCATCAGCTTGTGGATGGATAAACAAACTGTGGTTGATCCATACAATAGAAAATCACTCAGCCATGAAAAAGAATGAATAATGATACATGCAACAACACGGATGAATTGCAAATGCATTATGCTAATGGAAGAACTCAAACACAAGAAACTATGAACTGTGCAGTTCCATTTATACGAAATTCTAGGAAAGGCAAAACTGTCTGGACAGAAAGCAATGGGTGGGTGCCTGGAGCCAGGAATAGGAAAGGAGACCAGGTGTAAAGGGATACGAGGGAGCTTTTTGGGGTGAGGACACTGTTCTATATCTTGATGGTGATGGAGGTTACATGATTGTACACAATTACCAAAATTCACCAGACTGTATGCTTAAATGGGTGAATATTAGTGTATGAAAATAATACCTTAATAAACAACAAAGAGATAAAAAGTTTAAAACCAACCTCTAAACTGGTCCCCTCTGTGTCTTCCCCCCTCCAGCTGCAATGTCCTCGTTCATGTCCCAGTTACTGGACTTTCCCCATGACATTGACATTAGGTCAGACATGTCTATCTCCCAATAGAGGCAGGGCCCTGGGCTCCTTCATTCATCTGTGCTCCCTCTGGCCTCATAATCACCGGAGACTTCACTCACGGAGCCTCACTGTGTTCCAAGAACTCCGCCAAGCGCTGTCTTCCACGTCCTCGTGTGAGCCTCACAACGAGACAGGTATCACTATCCTGGCTGTACCAAGAATACGGAGGCTCAGAGAGGTTGAATAAATACCTACCCAAAGTCACACAGCTGGAAGTGGTGGGATTGGGCCTGGAAACCAGTTCCGTCTGTCTGTCCATCTGAGTCAAGGCTGTGCCTTAAACACTACAATATTCTGCCTAATGCAGCGCGCGTGAGAAAGCTCGCAGGAAGGATGTGTTTGATGGAGTCTAATTGAATGTGAGAGCCATTCCATTCCTCCCTCTGTGTTCCCAGGGACATGCAACCAAAGTTCTGTGATGTACGGATAACATCCGTGTGTATATGTGTGTTCTTGATCCACTGAAATCTGAGCTTTTTCCCCTTCTCTTCATTTCTGAATTAAACCAAAAAGTTAAATTAGCCCTCAGCCCAGGAGACTAGTATTACCTTGCAAACAGCTAGCACCTCCAAGTTGTCATCTAATTAAGCCACACTCCCAAACAAAGCACATAACAGTGTCACCACGTTAACAATGGCTCCCTCCCCTGGCAGCCTCTAACTGCATGATACAGTGGCTCGTGGTGGAACAGATAATCCCAGCGCCGTGGAAACCGCGCTCCCAAGCAGGTCCTCACCTTCAGCGGACAGCCTTTGAACGCTGCCTGGTTTTGCTAAGAAATATTCTAGGGTGGGGTACAGAGTGGAAGTAGCAGGTTGATTCTTTAATCAGCCCAATTTTCTGGTGTGTTCTACCTTTTAGCATTCTAGAAATCCGCTCTTTCAACATACACGTTGTGCTGGGTGTTTGAAGTCCCTGCGTTCGTTGCTGTCAGCAGCTTAGTATGCGTTTGAGAGGAGCGTGTGTTTGGAACACGCAGAGGGAGGCGCGCGGGTGTAGCTGGCATGCTGATGTGCACCAAGTGGGGCCACGTCTGCACCCTGCTTTGCGGAGGGGACTGCCAGGGAGAGGTGGCACGCTCCAGGCAGCAGGAGTGAGGCTCACATCCGTGTGGGGAGTGGAGACAAAGCCCTTATGCTTCACACTTCTCTGGGGCCTGCTTTCAATTATCTGCTAGGCTTGAAATGAAACCAAAATTAGAATAAGATGGCTTTTTTTTCCTTGGGAGGGGTCCCCCGAAATAGAAAACGATCAATTAACTTGACCTAGTTCACTCTCTGCATCCCCAAAAAGAGGCAGGTGCTAATTGACAGATGGAGGCGTGCCACCTCCAGCTGCATTCTGCACCGGGTTTCACTCATTAGTTGCTTTTAAGGGGGAAAACCACAAAACGCAGAATCAGTGGCAGAGTGTGGATTCTGGAGAGTTGGGCTCCGGTTGGAATCCTGGCTCCCTACTTTACTGACTCTGAGACCTTGGGGGCAAGCCATCCAAGCTCCGCGAACCTCAGCTTTGTCCTCTGTGCAATTCCATGTCCAATCACAAGGGCCAAGAACGAAACGGCCATGCTCACGTGGCCACTGCACACGCATGTGGAGTCTCCAAGGCAAGTTTATGAGGCTGAGCCAATGGTGACAATGTGGATGACAAGGGGCCCAACTCTTCCTGGGTTTTTCCTACCAAGTTTCACAGAATTCATAGAATTCAACCTAGAATTCAACCCTTCCATGCAAAGGGTGCCGTAGAAAGGAATGACCTCAGGCAATGAACAAAAGGGGGGAAGGACTTACGAATTCTAAAATCTGGGTAAGCACCTTCCCTCCCCTCCCCTCCAAACCTGCTGGGAAGGAATTGACTGCTTATGACATATCTGCTTGTGCTCACCCCACCTCTGGCATGAGTCACCCACAACAGTCAGGGCCCCTGGGAGAAGGAGAGCCAGCATTAAGTTCCGCCTCCTTCAAAGACCAGCACAGCTGCACCACTTGCTGCCTGTCGGTGTGGCCCAGCGGCAGCCTGCATGGGAATCCCCAAAACGCGGATGCCTGGGCCCCCTTCTGAGTCGGACTCTCCAGATACAGGACTCAGGGAGCCATATTTTTGACAGGCTCCCCGAGTAGTTAAGTGAAATGTGAGAAGCACTGTAAGACGTCTTTCCTGGCTGCCCTAGAGCTGGTGTTTCCAGTGCGACGGTGGAAAGTGGGACCACCCAAGCGGGGTAGACGCAGAGACCTACAGCTGAGTTCGGGACCCCGGGCTCTGGGTCAGAGTCTGGTCCTTTCTGGGGGCTACTCTCTGGGGCTGCTTGAGCTGATTCTTTCATTTCCTAGGTTTTAAGGAAGCTCTTCTCAACCTTTGTCCCATAGTGAGATATCTGGCAGGTCAAGTTCACGTGTGCTCACAGTGCCCAGGAGCAAACCTAGATTCCAAGGAGCGTCCCCACCATGCTCACTTATAGGATCCTGAAATTAGCACGGGCCTTTGTAATCGGCTTGCCCGTGTAAGGGTCAACAGTATCCGCCTCTCACTGGAGGCTGTGGTCAGATGGCGGAGAGCAGTGCCCACGGCCCCCAGCCCAGTCCGAAGTGCCCCCTTCCCCAAGAAAGCACTCTGCAACACAAGGGTGAGAGGAACAAGACCAAACCAATGCTCTTATTTATTTTGTTGCTTAAAAGTCAATGACCCGTGCTCTCATGTTCTTAGCGGCATTACTCAAAATAGGCAAAAGGTGGAAGCAACTCAAGTGTCCACCGATTGATAAATGAATAAATAAAATGTGGTGTATCCATACAACAGAATATTATTCAGCCATCAAAAGGAATGAAATTCGGACTCATGCTACAACATAGATGAATCTTGAGGATATTATGTTGAGTGAGATAAGCCAATCACAAAAGGACAAATATTGTATGATTCCACTTATATGAGGAACCTAGAGTAAGGAAACCCACGGAGACACAAACTAGAAGGATGGTTGCCAGACGCCGGGTGGGAGGGGGTGGTGGGGAGTTATGTGTGTAACAGATACAGAGTTCAGTTTGAGAAGATGAAAAAGTTCTGGAGGTGGGGGTAGGGATTTGCACAAAAACATGAACGTATTTAACACACTTAAAAATGGTTAAGATGGCAAATTTAATGTATAATTCAGAGCAATTTTTAAAAATTTAAAAAGAAGGACAAGCAGGCAATATTACCTGCAAAAGTCAGTATTTTACCAGTAGCAACAAACGATTTGCAACACACCTCCTGATGGATCCAAACTTGGCAGCATTTCAGGAGACCACATCCAGGCCTCTGGGGGCCAGCCCACAGGACTCGGGCAAACTTGCTGCCTTGCCTTGGTCAGCGTTCTTGAATCTGATCACAGGCACCTCTCGAACCTGTGGCGCCCAGAGGTGGCCCACGATCCGGGAGGACAAACTGCGGCGTGGATGAGCTGAGTGTGTGGTGTGGCTTCATTTCTCTCTCATTCCTCTTTCCTGGCACATATCCAACCCATAATTAGGCAGATTCTCAAAGGAGAGAGAATACTTCCTGCCCAAATGACAAGCTGTGGATTATGCAGATATCTTTCCAGATGTGGCATTTGTCTCCCTGGCAATGCTGCAGGTGGCTGCAGGTTTACTCGGCCGGAAAGCTCCATCTGAGCGCCTTTTCCTCACAAATACCTTCTTCCCTTGCTTCTGCTCAGGCCCAGGGCTTTCATTTTCGAGCTGATTTCCATCAGAGCTGCAAGGCGCCATCTCTGTAGGAAATGGAAAGGGGTAGCGGAGGGGTGTCTCCAGAACCCAGTGAGGGGCCATGTGGAGGAGCCCTTCACCATGGTGGGTGCCCAGCTCTCAGCACGGAAGGGTCCAAGCAGCTGGCCGGTAGGCCCCGGAGAGCCACGTTCGTTTATCCAGGCCCAGCACAGAGGTGACACTCAATAAATGGCTGTTGAATGAACTCAATGGTTGATTGAATAAAATGGGAAATTGGCTCACAACTGCCACTGATTCCATGCAGTGTTATGGGTGCAAAATTCACGCATTGCAGACCCAAATAAGTGATTTTCAAGTGCCAGTAGCTACCACTGAAAGCATGTCCAGGAGCCCCACACATTTCATCTGTGTAATGTTTTCAAGGTAATGCTCTGATTTGAGCCTTACTGACCCATACAATGACAACAACTGACATTTTGATAATGTAATAGTCCAAAATGAGCACTGTTGCCTCATGAAGCTTACCAAGATGGTCTATTTCACATAAGAGAGACACTGGCCTATTTTAAATCAAAAGATTTCTTTTTAATGAGCATGAATGACCATAACAAATAAATAAGTAGTGGTACATACACACAGTGAAATAATACCCATCCATAAAAAAGAATGAATTACTGACATATGCTACGACGTGGATGAACCTCGAAAGTGTTATGCTAAGCGAAAGAAGCCAGATACAAAAGGTCACATACTACGATCTTTTGATGTGAAATATCCAGAATAGGCAGATCCATAGAGATGGAAAGCAGATGAGTGGTTACCGGGAGCTGGGGGATAGGGGAACGGAGGGTGATCATGTTGTGGGTATGGGGTTTCTTCTGGGTGGTGAAACAGTTTCGAAACTAGAGAGAGAGGCGGTAGTTGCACAACTTTGTGAATACACTAAACCAGTGAACTGTACACTTTAAATGGTTAATTGTGTTATGTCAATGAAAAAACCCAAGTACAAAATAACCTGTAAAGTAAGGTTTATGAGATTGTGCAAAATGGTGCAACACAAACCGTAACAAGGATGTGTCTTTTCTCATCTGCATGAGCTTTGCCAGTTACGATCCCACCAAGACGCAAAGACCATTCCGTCCAGGTGAGGACAGTTTCGTGATCCATCCCACTTGTTCCATGTCCAGCATCCCTGCTTGCCTTCAACCTCCCCAAGGGAGAGCGGGGGCTTTTTCTATCTTATTCCCTGTATTCCTGGTCCCTAACTTGGCTCCTGGCACAAATAAATGTGCGCTGAATAAACGAATGACACTAGCAACTGAGCTTCACTTAGCCTGGGCGAAGGGAGGAGGGTCCTCAGGCCACCTCTTCTCTACCTGGAATGCACACCCGGATCACCTGGGACCTTGTTAAAATGCAGATTCTGATCCAAGAGGTTCAGGGTGGGGGATGAGATTCTACATTTCCAACAAGCACCGAGGGATGCAGATGCTGCCTGTCCGCAGACACACTGTGGAGCAAGAGTCCAGGCGTGCCAGACCCCTGGTCTTGAAGAAAAAGAGCGGGTTTCTGTGTTACACGCTCGGGGGCTTGTCTCCCCAGACCTCACTGCTTACTCGGCCTCCTTGCAAAAAGCCCAAGCATTTCCTGGTTACCCTGAGGAGGATGATTAAGGCAACTGGCAACTTTTTCCCGTGATTCCAGGGTAGGCTGTCATTTCAAGGAAAACACGTCCACTCCAATTCAGAACACTCGGTGTGCGATGTTTTCTTATGTGTGGCAGGAGGAGGAGGAGGAGACTCTGTGGCCCCCAAAAGAAACAAGCTGTTCCTCTGCCTTTGTGTTTCTGAGCATGTAAACTCGGTTTGAATCACAGCTAATAAACAGGTCATCTTGTACTTCTAAAATAAAAACATGCCGTATTTCAGTGAAATAGCAACTGTACATTAAAAAGCTGTCAACTTCACTACAATTTCCCTGAACCTCGCACTGCAGAAAGATACCTTGTCACTCAGAGTTGAGTGCAGTTTTACTGAAATATCTCCTTGTCTGCGTAAATAATGAGTCGAATTGCATGAGAATATCTAGCCCCCAGCCTCCTCTTCCCCCTACTCTCAAGGAAACATATGAAACAGGAGATTTACGGGGTGAGTTTCTCAACACTTCACTTCGAAAACAAAGGCAGGCGGTCCCACCAGTCCTGGTATCGTGTATTTGGGATGCAGAGGCGGGAGTGAGGGGTTAAGGGGCAAGGAGAGATGGGTGATTTGATGAATGTGGTGGTCTTTGCAAGCTTCAAATCAAGGAGGCTGGACTGTCACTCAACAGCTATTTTGGGAACACACACAGGTTGCATCAGAAAGTGCCATATATGGGAGATATTTGCTGAAGAATAGCCCAGACCCCAGAAGGTTTTTATGTAAAATAGGGCAGCCCACACAGCCTGCAGGTTTCGAGACCTAGGTTCGAGAACCACTCTACTGTCTGCCACTGGTAGGAACTTAACGTCCCTTCACCTGGCTGAGCCTCGCTTCCTTGACTCGCAAATGACAACAATAATAATGGTAGCCTCACAGGGTGGTAGCAAATGAGATGATAAATGCAAAGGTACTTTGGAAACCCTCAAGAATAATCTAGTTGCTAATCACTATTGTCAGTAGCCAGTCAGTGGAAATCAAAGCTTTGGCATCAGCGCAACTGAGGTTCGGATCCTGGCTCCACCGCTCACTAGCAATGTGACTTTGGGCAAGTTTCTACACCTCTGAGCCTCAGCTTCTCCTCTGCAAAATGGGAATAACAATAGTACCTACTCTTGTGGGGTTATTGTGAGGATTTGATGCAAGATTGCACGTTAAAGCTAGTGTCTGGCCCTTAGAAAGGACTCAGTAAGTGTGAGTTATTATTGTCATGGCTGCTGTTTCTGTTGCTGCTGACAGTGATATTCCCCATTGATGACGATAATGATGATGATGATGATGATGATGATGATGTTGATGATGATGATGATGATGTTTGATGATGATGATGATGATGCAGATGATGTAGCGAGATTCTCCATTCCTCCCTGAGTGGTGATCGAGATCACTGTGTCATAGGATCAAGGAACAAGAGAGATGCCGGCTGTGGACATGTAGATTAGGGTACATTACCCAGAGTGAGAGCTGGAACTGTAACAGAAGCTGATTTATCTGAGGATGAATTGGGAAGACTAAGTCAGGCCACAAAGAGTGGTACCTAGAGCTCGGAGGTGGGAGGGGGAGGGGGACGCTTCAGCCACCTGGGTTGGTTTAATCAGGGATCTTCCTGGAGGAGGGGAGCCAAAGCCAGTGATTCAAGCAAGTGAAGGAACAGGGAGACTGATCTGCATGCCCCTCTCACGGAAGCCCCTTATTGGCTTAGCAGTTTCCACCGACATCCTCCAGGTCTTTGGGACCTCGGGCTGGGCCCAGTGCAGAGTAGGAATGTCACGTTTGACTTCTTCAAGGCTTTATTTAAGAATATTGACCATATCTCCTCCATCCCGCAAAACAAAGGGGAACTCAGGGATCCTCTTATCCCTGAGATTCTGCTGTGCTGTGGCAACCACCTTCTCCTAAAATATATACATTTGAGACTCAGTAGAAACCAGCGGCGTATAGAGCCAGTTTGTACCAGCCCACCAGAGCCGACTGTTAAATATTCAGGAATTTTGCAAGCCAATTGTTAAACACAGCCATTATTAAAATCAAATTATATAAACCTACAATTAAATAAGTTATATTAAAAACAAAGGCAATAAATACTCAAAACTCCTCACTCGCTGATTATTTTACTGCATTTTGCTATTACGTATACTCTCGAGATTTAGTTACATCCATTATATCAGCGTGGTGAAAATACTATATGCTCATTTTCCATGCTCAGAGTGATTTTCTGAAATGCAGATGGGCTCATGTCCCTCTCGATGGCTTCCCACTGCCCTCGGACAAAGTCCCGGCTCCTACGTGACATCCAAGACTCCTTTCTCCAAACCCATCTCGCCATGTCCCACCTGAATTTCACCTGCAAATACTGACCGTCTTTCTGCTCCTGGAGCATGCCATACTATTTTTTCTCCTTCAGGCCTTAGCCCCTGCTGTTACCTGTGCTCAAGAGGCAAGAAGTACACAAACCATCACAGAGCGCGAATAGTGTACAAACACACGAATAGTGTACAAACGGCTCGGGGAGTCTGCAGAAAGCAGGCCCAGCTCATGAGGAAAGGGTCATCACAGGCTTCATGATAACAGGACTTTTCATCTTTTTTGTATATTTCGTTTTCTGAATAAGTATTGCACGCCCACAGCACAAGAGCCAGAAGACACACAGGGGGCAAATGAAGCGTCAGTCTCCCTCTCCCCCTGAGAGGCAACCTCTATTATGATTTTTTTGATTATCCTCATAACAGGAATTTTAAAATAGGGGTGGAAGGAACTCTCTAGAATACCCATCCCCTATAGATAATTGTTACCACTTTCCATTTTTCAGCATTTCCTTACAGGTCCCATTCATGGATAAGGATAATTTTTGCAAAACTGTAACCAAACCAGAGGTATAAATCTGTGTTCTGCTTTTCCCTCCACTTCTTATTATATCATGAGCATCCCCTATCGCTCGAAGTCTTCATCACGGTCGCTTTTAATTGCTGTGGCGTTCAAGTCTCCAATTTTAATGTAAAATGTGGAATGTTCATGAGCATAGTCTTTAAAAATTTGTATTCTTTTCTGAATGTTCTTTTCATAAAAGTCACTCTGCACATATCATCTTCGTGCCCTTAAAAAAGGGAGAGACGAACTCCTTCTTAAAGGAAGAGTGAGAAATGCTCGTTTAATTGACTTGGATCAACAGACCAACTCAGCTTACTTGGCCCGACTCTTCTATAGTGGATTGAACGGTGGCCCCCAAAAAAGATAGCTCCCCAGAACCCGTGAATGTGAACTTATTCGGAAAATGGGTCTTTGCAAATGTAATTAAGTTAAGGATCTCGAGATGAGATCATCCTGGATTATCCTCACGGGCCCTAAATCCAATGCTAAGTGTCCTCATTAGAAAGAACAGGAGAAGACTGACACAGAGCAGAAGGCCATGTGACCAAGGAGGCAGAGACTGGAGTGGTTCAGTCACAAGCCAAGGCACACCTAGAGCCACCAGAAGCTGGAAGATGCAAGGAAGGATTCTCAAGGATTCCCAAGGTGGCATCTTGACTTCAGACTTCTGGCCTCCAGAACTAACATATTTCTGTTGTTTCAAGCCATCCAGTTTGTGCTAGTTTTTTATAGCAGCCACAGGAAATGAACACACCTACCAAGTCCATAACCAGACCATCCTCTCTTCATTCCCTGGAGCCTCCTGGGGAATGAGCATCTGCTGCCGAGGGACGGGGAGCCTGAGCCTCCCAATCTGCCTGTTGTGCAAATACCCTCCAGTAACAACAAGCTCAGGCTCACCAGCATAAAAATCCCACAGGGCAGAATCTACATCAAGTTGAATCCTTTCTTGCTTTCTTTCACTAGGCTAGCGGACGGCGGTGCCGATGAAGTCATTAGCTGAAATCACTAAGCATTTAAGGGGTTGAAATGAAGGCAGAGGGCCCTGGGGCACCCTCACGGTATTGAAGGGTCAGGTCATGCTAGGCTCCATTAAATACCATATTAATTGAATTCTTGCCATCTTGGCGGAACCAAACGTTGATGGGATCAACGTTAAGTCTGTCTGAGCACAGTGAACTTGTCTCACTAAATACCACTCGGTGTCAGTGACGCTTCTTCAACTTGACTGGCCACCCACCCCAGGGGCGCAAAGGCTTTCATGAGCAAACCGGCCTCTTGGATTTGGGGAAAAATACTCTGAAAGCGGATTCGGATTCCTTTCATTTTTATTTGGTTCAAAGTAAACACGGGCAAACCCCTCTTCCTAAAATATCGTTATTATTGACAACTGGAAATAAAATTTCAGATCACTAAAGATAGGCTTGGTGAACAGCTCACGCTGTGCAGAGCGGTGATGACTAAGAAAGGGTTTTCTGGCAAATTTTTGAAAATCTCTCTCTCTCTCAGAACCCCAAAATGGAAGTTACAGCATGAAGTAAATAAATAAAATAAGCAAGCAATCTCGTGGCGACGTTTTCATTAGCCCACTCTCTTTCTGTCTCATTAGCCTTCGTGGGGAGAGGAAGGATTGTTTTAATTAGCAGGGTTGGGGAGTCTTGCTTGGGTTGCCTCCCCTCCTGCTGTTCCCAGGATTACCCTGTCGGATGATAAACACAATACAGATCATTACAGCCCACACCTCAGAAGGCGACAGAAGAAAGGGGATCCACCCCAGTCCAGGGTAAGTGTCTTTGAACAATGTTCTTTCTCTAAGCATTCAAGTATAATTCAAGCGTAATATTGGGCTTTAGCAAACAGCTCAATATCCTCTCACAGAAAAGCTCTTTCTAGTTTGGGACGGGACATGTGGTCCCCTTTTCTCTTTTGTGCCGCAGGCTGCCCAGGCAGGGCGTGCATCTGACAGAATGGCCATTCTCGATGGGTTCGCAGTTCCAAAGTCCCCATTTGGATTTACTTGTTAAATCAGATCAAAAGGCTGACCAGAAACAATTCCCCAACCCCCAGCAGATTCCTCAAAGCAGTTCCACTGCTCTTAGGCACCTGGGGGCTTGATAACACACGTGTTGTTTACATTAATTGTACTTCAGTGACGCAAAGTTCTCCACACAGATATTTAGTTTCTCTGTCTCCAGATTCATAGCTTTCACCCACCTGTGCACATGGCTCTGTCTTCCTTTGTGGAGAACACCCTGTCTTTAAATCTTAAAATGCGAGTGTCTTAAGTTTGAATTGAAAAATAAATCTAGACATTCATAGAAATGCCAACGTTACTATTTACTAGGAAACAGTCTCCCAGGTACTCGTTAAACCATTTATTCACTCATTCGACAAACATTTATTGAGCACCCACTTTACGCCAAGCACTGCAGGCACTGGGGATAAAAAGGTGAATGAGACCTGGTTCCTGCCCACAAGGAGCCCACAAGAACAAACATTTTAATATATGTGCCAAGAGCAATGACAGAAATACACACAGGGTATTCTGGAGGCGAAGAAGGGAGGCACATAAAACATCTCAGAGTGGGGATAGGGTCAGGAAAGGCTTCCAGAGGGAGGGCACTCAGAGCTGAGTTTTAAATGATGAGTAAGGAATGGCCATGTGAGAACAGGAGGAGGGGATGTGCGCAGAGAAGTAGCACCCCGGATGGGGGAACAGCCTGCCCACAGGAAGGTAACTAGTCATAGTCACTAGTTCATGCCATCTCCGGACGCCCATCCTCGTGGAGGTGATAAGGCAAGTACGACACGTCACAATGACACCTCACAGAGAGCAATGAATAATGAAAGTCTATAAAGCACGTGGGGTGTCTGCAAATGGGGGCTGCTGACACAGAGAATGATAGTGACAACCATAGCACTTGCCGTTGATTAGACCCTTATCAGTCACCGAGCTCTGCACTTAGCTCTTTACCTGCATTTATCTCATTTAATCTTTGCAACAACCCCCGGAGGTAGGTCCTATGATCACCCCTCTTTTATAAACAGGGAACTGAGGATTGAGGAGGTAAAGTGAGTTGCCTGAGGCTATGTGGATAGAAAGTGGAAGAAAGAGGGTGAGGATGCAGATCTGGCCAGGTCCATGGGTAGGACTGGCTCCTAGCAAGATTGTGGAGCTGACCGTGGTTCTCAAATGTGAGTTCAGAGCCATCTACCTCTTCACATCCCTCAGGCCCTCAATGCACCTGTTGCTTGGGATCCCATCCCACTTTGTCCCTCCAAACACACCTTTCTTCCGTATATCACCTTCCCTCCCTCACCCACATCCAGACTCACTCGTATGTGTTCTGCTCCCTAATGTTCTTGTATGCAATGCATTGTTTTTCTGTGTCTGATTTCAAGGTTTTCTCTTTGGTTCTTAGCAATTTGACTATTATGTGCATAGGTGTGGTTTTGTTATCTTTAAAAAACTCTTGCTTAGAGTTGATTGAGCTTACTTAATCTGGAAATGTATGTCTTTGAGTAAATTTGAGGAAATGTTGGCCAATATTTCCTCAGTGACACGTACATTAGACCTTTTCATATTGTCTCACAGGTCCCTGAGGATATGTCCACTTTTTTCAATCTCAATCTTTTCTCTATTCCTCAATTAGGTAATTTTTATTGATATATCTTCAAGTTCACTGACTCTTCTGTTACCTCGATTCTGATATCAAACCCAGTCAGTGAATTTTTTAATTTCAGATATTGTATTTTCACTTCTAAAGTTTCCATTTCATTCTTCTTGGTTCCTTTTCCTATCTTTTCATTCATCATGAACATATTTTCCTTTACATCTTGAGCATAGTTATAATAACCACTTTAAATTCTGATTGTTAATTCCAAATGTGGGTAATCTATGAGGTTTGTCTCAATTAAATGTCTTTTCACTTGAAAATGAGTCATGTTTTCCTATTTCTTTGTGTGTCAAGTAATTTTGACGTATGCTCTGGACATTGTGACTGATACATTGTAGAGACTCTGGATTCTGTTATAGTCCTAAGAATTTTTTTGTTTTGTTTGCAAGCAGTTAACTTGATTGAATACAAATTTAAAACTGCCTTTTCTGCAATGGGCAGCAGCTCAAATCTAAGTTAACTTACTTTAGTCAAATTTGGTCTTTTTAGAGTCTGCCCCAAGTTTATATGGTCCAGGGATCCTCCAGAGACTTAGGCAGAGTTTATACACTGAATTTGGACTTCTTGTCTCTGGCTTTCTCCTTTCCCGATCCTTCCCTCATTTTCCAGGGACTGTGGTTTCCTCCAACTCTGTCTTCTGGTTCTTCAGCCACAGGTTGGCTAGAACCACAGATTTCTACCCAAATTCTAGACACCTTGTGCAGCAGTGACTGTAGCCTGGCATTTGGCTAAAAGTCATTTCTCAAATGAGAAGAGCATGCCTTGCCTTTCTCTTCTTCCATGTGTGGACCCTCATCTGCCTGCTGTATCTGCCTGTGTTTGTTCCCTTTCTAGGGCGTTCACGTAGTTTTTGGTTTTTTAAAAATATTTTATCCAGAGTTTATAGATGTAGTCTCTGGGAGGGTTGGTGTGGTAGGAGCTTACTTGGCTGTGATCAGAAGAACAAGTTTTCTGTTACTGGATAAAAGTGACTTAACATGCTGCCTCCTCTTCCTGACGTATTCACTGGGATCCCAGATGCCCCAAATGAGAGAAGGGATTCTGTTGAGATTTCCTGGTACCTCGGCGGTCTGGTAGGAAGAACTGGGACAGAAGGGCTTTTCTTCAGATCGCAAATAAAGAAGTGGTTGTCTAGTTCAGAGGGTAGCTCTGGTCATGGGGAAAAATGGAAACATTCTTTGTTGTGTTTAACTTACAGGTTGATGTTAAGGTAGTTCCTAAGATTCTTCTTTTTTCAGGTAAACGTAACTATCTTCCGGCTATGATTTGGAGTGCTCCTTAATAGTCTGTTATGAGACATAACACTTGCAAAATCTTAGGAAGAAGAAAGGAGGAGATTGGCTTAAAATGGCAGACTGAGCAAGTATACCCACCTTCCTGTCCTCCAAAAATAGCTTGAAAGGACAAGGAAGGTATTTTTCAAAAGGAAAAAATCCAAAATAGTGTAGGAAAACAAGAAAGAGCTCCATGCATGAGCCAGAAATTTTGAGAAATTTCTGAATGATCAAAACCAGACAGGATCAGGGGCTGGCCCTGTGGCATAGTGGTTAAGTTTGGCAGACTCTGCTTTGGCAGCCCAGGTTTGCAAGTTCAGATCCCAGGCACAGACGTGAGCCACTCATCAGCCATGCTGTGGTGGTGTCCCACATACAAAATAGAGGAAGATTGGCACAGATGTTATCTTAGGGCTAATCTTCCTCAAGGAAGAAAAAAAAAAGAGGAAGATTGGCAACAGATGTCAGCTCAGGGTGAATCTTCCTCAGCCAAAAAAAAAAAAAAAATCAGATAGGATCAGACATACAGAAAAGCAAAATCAGAGGAAACTATCACCAGAAATACATGTAGGAAATGATTGCTATAGAGCCAGGGAGTATTCAGGAGAACGCTGAGTCCAGATCAAAGATACAGAAAAGAGGAGAGGCTCTGGGGCAATAGCCAGGGACTATCTGAGAAAGAGAGAAAACAAAGGAAAAATCTCACCCCTGAAGAAACAGAATTAATAAGGCAAATAGAAGAAGACTTGTAAAAAATTGTAATTCATTCCCTAAGAGTTATCAAAGGATATCACATCAGTTCAAAAAAATATGCACTGTTATGGCAAAAGAATCAATTTGAAATCTTGGAAATGAAAGGGGAAGAGAAATAATAGACACAAGGTCATACAGCTAGTCACTCATTCATCCCTTCAGCTAACAGCCACTTACTGACATCTATTATGTGCCAGGCACTGTGTGAGGTTCTTGGAATATAGAGAAAAAAAAGAAACAGTCTCTGACTCCAAGGATTACAGTACATTAAGGTGATTGCCACCATGGAATTATACACATAGAACACAAGAGGAGTATCCATGTCTGGTAGAGGGAGTCACGGAAGGTGGCAGAGAAGAGGTAGTATTTAAATTGGGACTCTGAGGATGAGAATGCATCTTCCAGCTCAAGAAAAAATTGAGGGAGGTGTTCCAGGCAGAGAGAATAGCCTGTGCAAAGGCACAGAGACATGAGAGGATGTGATACAGGCTGGAAACAACATACAGTTAAATATTATCAGAGCATGAAGGTGGAGAATAATTCATGAGTTAGTTAAGGACCAGATCACAAAAAATCGTGCCAAATAAGAGTCTGGATTCTGTTCTGTAGGTGATGGAGGGTGATTAAAGATGCCAGGCTTATGCTGTGGCACCTCAAGAATAAAACTGGGCCACCAGTGAATGTAACTCTTGTTTACTGCAGTACCTTCCACAGCCTACCACTGAAGAAACCTTCAAACCACCAGTATACTCATTCATCCATTATTTCATACATTTACTCGTTTATTCAAGAAACAGCATAGTGTGCCCACTATGTGCCCAACACTGGATAAGAACTTGAAATAAAGAAATGAAAAAGACACAATCCTTGCCCTAGGGGCACTCACAGTTCACTGCTGGTGAAGAGACGTGGAAAGGGACAATTCCAACAGAGTATAAAGTGGTAGAGGCATGCAGGGTGCTGGAAGATAAAGAGGCACTTTCAAGAGGAGAAACTTCTTGAACCAAGTCTTAAAGAATGTGTGGGAACCAGTCAGGTGCGCCGTGAACAGGCAGAGGGTGGAAATGTCTGGAGGGATGAAAGATCCTGCAGGTGGGGACATGGGGGAGCTGTAGATAGGGATGTGATGACAGAGAAGTCCAGACAGGTATGCAGAAACTTACTAAATCATCAGACACTTACCAAAAGCCAGACATTTACCCACAAGAGATATCCAAAAGCAAACCCATGATGTTCCCCCAAAACCCTTCACACCTCCTTCTCCTTCATTCCCATATACACATCCATCCCCGCATTGCCAAATCTCGCGAAATCCACCACCTAAATATCCCTCCAATTTGCCCATTTGTCTCCATCTCCTCCACCTTCATTCAAGGATCGCCTCTCACCTGCATATCTCTCTCTGCGGCCACCCTGAGACACTCCAATCCATTCTTCACTCTGCAGCCAGGAGGGCCTTTCCAATGCCCAAGTTAGTTGTGCTCAAAGGTTAAATACCAATAACGAGGCAAAAGCACCACGGATGGCACAAGACCACATGTGATTGTTTATCCTGTGCATGGCCCACACCACACTGCAGAGGAGACCACAGCGCTCTAAATGCTTGCCACAGCTGCAGCCCTCATCAAGACAGCAGCCTCAAGTTCTACATGAAGGATGCCACTCTACTGGCTGTCTTGTTCTCCCTACCAGAACTCACGGAACAGGCACCAGGACCCAAGCCCAAAGCAGTCACATGTTGAAATCCTAACCTCTGGTACCTCAGAACGTGACCTGATTTGGCTGTCAGGTCATTAAAAAGGTAATTCCTTAAGATGAGGTCATAACGGAGTAGAGTGGACCCCTAATCCCGAGGACTGTTGCCCTTAGAAAAAGGGGAAATTTGGACACAGACACATATACAAGGAGAATGCTATGTAAACGGTGGAGGTAGCCATTGACAAGCCAAGGAGAGAGGCCCGCAACAGGTCCTTCCCTCCCAGCCCTCAGAAGGAAGCAGCCCTGGCAGCACCTCCATCTTGGACTTCTAGCCTCCAGAACTACGAGGCAATAAATTTCTGTTTTTAAGCTGCCCAGGTTGTGGTTGCTTGTTACGGCAGCCCTAGACAACTAACGCAGAGGGCGAAATGACCAGAGCCGAGAATGATCAGAGAAGTCGTGACGTGGAATTCGGGCCAGGAACCACAGGTAAACTGACGGGCAAAGGAGAGGCAGGTGACGGCAGAAGAGCAGAGCGTTCACCTTGGGAAGGATGCAGTTAACAGGCTGGAAGGGGAATCTGATCTCAGGAAGGAAAAAACAGCTTGCACCCAAATGGAAGAACCAGGCTTCTTCCCTGTGCTCAGGGGAAGGCAGTCCTGAGCGGCCCAAATCCGGTCAAGGCTGGCCCACGTGTGTCTTAAAATGTACTCTCCCCAGCCTGGAAACAACTCGAACGTACGCCTTTTGTATCGATAAATTCGTTATATTATTAGGCAGTGTCTTCTTTATATTTAGATGAATAACCATGTAATGATCACCTTGGCTGATTTAGATGGTGTCATTTTAAGAAATTATGGTTCAGATCCATCTTCTCTTTCCCCTTTCCTTCTGCCCTCCTTGAATTATTCCTGAGGAAGAAACCAATTAATAGTAGCTTGACTGTTGTAACGCAGCCTGCAGTACAATGTAGCAATGCCTAATGGAGTTTTAATTTCCCCGTGGCGAGTCAATATTTGCTTTAAGAAAGAAAAATGTCACCATAAACCACTGCCCCAAATGAATTTGGTCGTGCAGAGGGTAAGAGTTTTCTTGTTTTAGGTAAACAGCGAAGGAAAGCAGATATGGCAGTGGGGGGATTTCATTCTTCGCAAATAGGGTTGCTTATGGTTTTTGCTGCTCCTTCAGACGATGGTGGTTATTAAATATTTTGCTTTGCAAATGCAGATAACTGTCAGAGACTCGCCCACAGTTTAAAGGGTCTGAAACAAAGTCATTATAATATAGAAGAGAAACAATTTATTCCAGCCTATTAATAACTTGTGGCGAGCCAGGAGGGGAATTTAATATTCGGCATCCTTGTTTGAAGCCATTATGGGTGTTTCTTATTTCCCCCAACTAGGCTTGCATGTGGAAACCCAATCCTACTTTTAAAAAAATGTATGAGACTTTTCAGGATCGTGCGAGGAAATAAAGTTCTGCAATCCTTTTCTCTCATCATAAGTCTGTCCAAAAATGATGTTGCTCATTCTGCTGAAAGATAGTTTCATTTCCTGCTCAAAATTGGTATGAAAAATTTGCCTTGCCAAATGAACATTGTATACTGAACTTGTCAAATCCTTTCTCCTGACACAAATAAAAGATAACATTGGGTGGCAGCATGTAAAACAGCTCTGACAAGATAGCAAAGGGAGACAAAGAAATATACATATTTTGATTCTCTCTGTTTTAGAAGCTGGGGTGGCGGGGAGGTGGGTACCAGCAGAATGACTGGCCAGCTTGTGAACGCTTCAGGTAACAATTGAACAAGTCACTTTCATGTAGGTTTTCAATGGTATAATGACCCTGTTTCCAATTAGCCAAACCATGACAAAATCTCAACTTTTATAGCGGCAAAAACTGCCAGGGAGAAGACTGCCTGAGTGACAAGTCTCTTCATTCAAAAGTTTACGAGTGCACAGTGTGGCTGTAATTACTAGTTCTAACACAGTGGGAAATTATTCCTAGTGTGTTTAAAAATAAATAAGGTAAATGATCACCCTTTCATTAGATCTGTACTCATATCATATAAGTGCCTTTTTTTTCCTATTAAAATTGTTGATTGAAGGCCGTTAGCTGTTTATCAACTCAAAATTACATTTCTGCTCTCTTAGGGGCTGCCGCTGTTAAAAATCACGCTCAATACCTAGTTAGTAACAAGAAAAGACTCCTAAAACTGCAATTTCGGGGGGAAAAAACACAAGCAAGAAACCCAGATTGCACCTTCACGTCCCCAAAGGCATCACGCTTCTTTGTTCTGCTAAGAAAAATTAACCTCAATCTCAGCTCTGGGTCCCTAGATTGATTATCATAGTCATTTAAATACTGTAATCTCATTTTCAGCATTGGGATCAGGACGGGGGGAGCACTGAGTGGGGGGAGAATGGAGCAAAGCTGGAGAGAGAAAGGGAGCGAGGTGGGAGGAAAGAAGAAAACAGAATAAATTATCTGACAAAGGGAAGCGGGCCTTTCTGCTCACAGAGCCTATTTCGGATCCTTCCACTTGATTGGAAAAGTTGATGAAGTTTAAATGAAGCAGAATTAGAACCTCAGGCCGCTGAGTATTGACGGGGGCCTCGCAAGAATGTGCAATTCAATCGCCCTGGTTTCAGCAGAGAACGAGGCAGAGGCCTAAATGGTATAATCTTCAATCGAATCGAACATCCACACTGACAAGGCAGGGTAATGAGTTAGGCCAGATCAGGCCTGTTGGTTAAAGAAATTAATCCCTCTCGCCACGGAGACGGGCTTTGATGCCTATTGTGTGGGCCCCTGTCCCAGTCTATCTAAATGCTAACTAACTGCCAGGGTGAGCGGACTGTGCTTTTCATTGCTGGCGCTAATCTGATGACAATTTGCTCTCACTGATTAGGGAGGCAGGGAGGGGACGGGCGAAGGGTGGGAGAGGAGGAGGGGACACCTTCCTTTGAAAGGGTGAGGCCATTCTGGTCAGCCTCGATGGCAGTTTCGCCCCCAGCCCTCCCAGCTGGCCCACCAGAGAACGCACACATAGAGTAACCTCCACTCCAGGCTTCCATGGGAAACCAAGAATCCAGACTCCTTTTCTCTCTACGTCTTGTCTCTTCTTCAAACTTTATGTGGTGACACCAAAAGTGCAGACTTCTTAAGGCATCCCAAGCCGAGGCCAGCATCCCTCCCACTCTGCTTTCTTCTAATCGGGTCCCTCCAGACTTTCCTTCCAGACATACCCACACTCCTGGCATCCAATTTCTCATCTCTCTGGCCATTTTTCACATCTAACGTGACCTTCCTCTTCCTCCTCTCAGCCCAGCTAAGTCCTGCTTGGCCTTCCAGCAACGTCACTAGGTTTATCGGGGCCACTCCAGGCCACAGACAACTTCCTGTTTCAACAGTCATGTATGTCTGGGCCACACCCCTGGCCCTATTGGTTTCAGCCTTGTGACATCAACTTCTAGGTGTGTGTGCATGTGCATGGTGTAGCTCATGTGCCCAACTAGCCTGTAAGCTCATTGAGAACAGAGAGTATGCCTCCAGATGAGGTTGATCCTCTAGATAGATGCAGATGATGTGGATGTAGACAAACTAGATTCTTCTCTCCATCCGGACAAAGAAGTCTCTGGAGTGATGGGCAGTGTGGCACAGGTAAGGACAACGACAAGCTGTGGACTCACACAGGTCACGGTACAAGCCCCCACTCTGACATTTACCGTGTGCGACCTTGGGCATGTTACTGAGTCTTTCTGAGCTCAAAACACCAATCCTGCAGGGTTGAGTTCATGTGTGTGAAAGTCTGGCACTGGTAGGTACTCAAGAAACGGTGGCCGCTGAGGTCACCAAATTCTTTCGATTTGCACCATGGTTATGACCTCAGGCTGTGGAGTCACAGACCTGGCTCTAAGGCTGGCTCCTCTGCGCATAAGCTGGATGGCTGCAGGCAACTTGTGGAACGTCTTCAAGCCCCAGCTTCCCCATCTGTAAATTGGGAACGATAGTAATGCCATCTCTGAGGATTGTTGCAAAGGTCTAAGGGAGATGATGCCGAAGAAGGGCCAGCACAGTGGGCTCCACAAAGGGCAGCTGCTGTCAGCTGGCTCAGTGAGGGTGTCAGCTGGCCGAACAGATCTAAAGCCAGGAGCTTCCTGGAAACCCAGACTCCAGCCCTCAGCCTCCTCCTCATGCTCCTGCTCCAGGAGAAGTCAGGGCCACGAGCATCCTGCAAGGTCATTCTAGGAGGATCTGCTTCGAGAAGCAAGCAGCTGCCCAAACGACGGAGGCTTCAGAAAGGCCAGGCAGACGCTTTACTTTTAGAAGGGGAGTTTTTGAAAGACTTGCTTAAACCTCCGGATTTATGCCCACTGGGCGCCTACAGAGAGAGCAAAATCTTCAGCGACAGTTTATAAAGGTTTGGAGGCAGTCGTGAAGCCCAGCACGCAGCCCTGAGGGACCCCTCGGAATCGTTCCAGCAGATTCCCACAAACGACTTGGTGAAAACTCGAAGCATGACAGACTCGGGGCTTGTTTAACAGGCAAAAAGTAAACAAATCGCAGTCGCTAACCCTAAATCATTGCGGCGTGTGACCCGCCAATGGGTGCTCCAATCACGCAGCCTGGTAGGGAACCGGGACTCAGTCAAGGTGTCCATTCCAGCAGAGGAAGGCTCTTGGCGATTCCTCCCCCTGAAACCACAGCCTTCTACCGAGGGGCGTGCATCCCTCCGCAGGACTGTTGTCGCTGACAGCGCAGGGACGGAGGTGCTGGCATAGACATGTTGTTGATTTCCGCACTTGTCTCTCAGCCCTCTGTTCTCTGCCTGGTTTATTCCACCTGCTTTGGCCTCTGCAGGTCTCGCCGCCGACCAGGGGCCGGGTCGGATCTGGCCTCACTCCCTGCCCAGTCTCCTCTCAGCACTTGCCTTTCCGGAAGCTTCACTGCAGCCTCCAAAGGTTCAGGTTCCTCCTTGCCTTGAGGGTTCAAAACCTCTTATTTTCCCTGGAATAGTTTCTAACCACCACCCACCCAAACATGGACACACATACGCTCTACCCCCAGCACCTCTTAACTGACCAACTCTACTCATCTCAGAAGGTGAGGCTAAAAAGTTTTGTCCTCAGGGCAGGACTTCCCCAGCCTCCTGGTTGGTGCCTCTTAGCACCTGGCCTCCTGCTCAGAGCTTATCCCTAGGTGAGGAATAGTTGCCTTACTCTCTGTCTTCACCAGGGCCTTGCAAGCTGCCTGCAGGCAGGAACAATGGCTCTCTGGTCCACCGAGGGATCCCCAGGACCCAGCACACTGCCTGGCACCTGTTGGTCCCTTATAAACATTTTGCAAACGGTCGAATGAAGAAATGAAGGGTAGACTTGGGGTGGTTCTCAGGGACTGGGATGGAGAGCCATTCGGGTGTGCAGAAACCAAGGCTTAGAGACATCTAGGGACCCACCCAAGGTTTCAGAGTCAACAAGAGTGTGCAGTAGACTGTGAGCTCATGGCTGTGCTCCTGGGGCTTGGTTTGCCTGGTCCAGGGGAAGTGGGCAATGCTTACCGATTGAATGAATGAATGAATGATAGCCTGGAGAGGAACTAAGGACTCTCAAGTCTGGTGAGCCAGTGCACTTTTCTCCCCTCCACCCCACTAAACACGCTATCCCTTTTCCTAGAAAGCTTTCTCTCCCCAGTCAAAAGTTGATTTACGCTAAAGCTAACTTTAGCCTCAGGGTCCTTCCTTGCATGTGGCTTCTTCCAAATTATTTATAATTGTGTATTCTGGACTTAATTTACAAATTATTTATAATTGTGTATTCTGTTTCTTAAAGAGAGATTCCAAAATTGCATCAGCTTCAGGCCGCACAAAACCTGGATCCCCCTCTGCCCCCACCTCTCCAACTCCCTACACACACTTGCTAACCTTTGTGTCAAGATTTGGCTCAAGCCATCTAGTCTATGAGACTCTCCCTTGCCTCGCCCCATCTAGGCACCGCTGCCCTCAGCACTAAGCATGGATCCCATCCAGATGGCTGTCACGGCATCTGGACAACTTTGCAGTTTGTTTTTATGCCTGTTTCTGTCTACTAGATTGTAAGCTCTTTGAGGGCAAAGCCTATATCCAGGTTGGTTCACCCTGTATCTTTGATGCCTAGTTCCATGCCTGGTGCACAGTAGGTGCTCAAAAGTGCCTGTTAATTCACGCATGGAGCGAGTGAGTGCATCTCATAGGGCTCACAGAATCAGAGTTCTTGCTGAAAACACCTTGCCTGTTTCAGATGCTGTCCCACTGCTCAGGCCAGCCCCGCTCCAGGTGCCCCCTCCTCTCCTATCCACCCACTGGAATCCAACTCGTCCTCCAGCCCCAGCCCAGGTGCACAAGCTCTCTACACTGCCCTGAGCGCTCCACCGCCGCTCCCGCCTTCACTCCTAAGTAAGGCACTTACCTCTCATCACCTCTCCTTCTGCCTTCAATAACTTTGGTCACTGGTTTTAAGGTGCAAAGTTTGGTTCTCCCCTGACCTGACCATAAACTCCTTGGAAACGAATTCTGAAACCTCTCATGTTCCCACCAGTCCCTCTCACGTTGTGGGTGCTCAATAAATATTCGCTCATTCACTGAGGGGTTCGTTAACAGCCTCCAACACACACCAAAAATACATAAACAAATAAACAGCCGACTTCTCTGTTCTTAAAGGTCACCTGGGACACAGCAGGAAAAGATGAGTGCAATTCTACAGAATGGGAACATTAAGACGACATTTTAATGTGGCAACACGGCCAAATTCACTATTGCCCAGTAAAATCAACCAACCAAGCGGACAGCAAATTTCTAATTCCCTCAGCTGAAATGCTATGGCTATAAGATCACCTCTCTCGATGTCTTTTGGGGTGCCCCCCATCTCTGTGGGATGCTGTGGTTCTGAGCCTCCACTGACTGGGGCTTTTTCTCTGCTGCGCGAGGCAGCTCGGACGCTGTGCGATTGGTTACAAATGGCCAGCCACCTGGCAGTGGTGCAGCCTCTCAGGAATGCTATACCTTTAAATCAAAGAGCTTCTGAGTCTCCACTTTCATTCCTCTGGACAAACACAAAAGGTTTTGATCCACACAAAGAAATTTATCTTGTACGCCTCGGGTTCATTGGTCTCCCAAATATGTATTGTTTTCTAAATGCTTTTGGTGGGACGTGCTCCCTCCGTGTGCCACTCATGTTGACCTTTCTGCTCAATGACCCACGTCAGTCAGTTTTTTGACTGAACCCTGATGTGCCTTTAAATTATTGGGTGGAAAAATACAGCTGTTTTCTTTATAAAGTACATTTATTTGCTTCCCTGAAATGCTGTGCTTAGGGCCACAATGAGAGCGTCAGGGCTATGATGGGGCCCTGGCCCACCGCGAGTTTAATTTCTGGGGTGTCACATCAAAGCCGTTTTTAAGTCTTAGATGAGTTCATGCCGAGAAAAACCAAACCAAACCAAACCAAACCAAACCAAACCGAACCGTGGGAAGGTGGTGCACCAGGGCAAGAACGCTTATGTAGCGGCCAGTGATTTCTCAAAAAACCCGCCCTTGTTCTCCCTTGTTTATCTAATGAATTATCGAGCCACACTCTGTGGACTGCAAAAAATGCTTCTTATTTTTTTTAAACTGCAACGTGGGTGCGTCTGGAGATAGACAAGCCCCAGACAAAAGCCAGCAAACTTATGGAAGCTATATCACCAAGGGAAAGGAAATGGATTCAAAAGGGGGATTTAAAATAGCTGTAAAATGTATGGGAGGGGGAGACAGAAGCGAACAACGGATAGAGAAGCAATTAAAACTAAACTGTCTCATTTCTATTATCTTTATATGAGGTCTTCAAGAGACCCTGGACCGTGGGTGAACTAGTAATGAATTCTCCGTGTGTTTGTTTTCTGGTTGAGGGTTTCTCAGCCTCAGCACTATTGACATTTGGGGCCAGATGATTCCCTGTTGGGGTCTGGGGGGCCATCCTGTGCATTGTAGGATGTTGAGCAGCATCCCTGGCTTCTATCCACTGGATGCCAGGAGCAGCCACCTCCCCAGCTGTGACAACCAAAAACATCTCCATATGGTCGATATGGCCAGATGCTCCCTGGGGAGCAAAACTGCCCCCCTCAACGGAGAACCACTGGTCTAATGCTAGAATGACATGCTCTCTTCCATAAGATAGTGTCTCATTTAAATCAGTCTTCATCACATCCCTGAGAAGTAGGCAAGGCAGGTGTTAGCACCCATACTTTACAAATGAGGAAACTGAGGCTCAGAAATTAAGCCACTGACCCAAGAACCCTCAAGAGAGCTAGAAAGCGGATTGTTTTCACCCTTGTCCAGGGCGCACCCACCTGCTCCAGAGCACACAGTTGCAGGAAACAGGAGATGGGGTGGGCGACAGTATTTTTAACAAGAGCACAAAGAAGGAAAAAGTAAGCACCTGGGGGGATTTGTCTCATTATAAGTTTATTTTATAAGTTCAGATTTATAACATTTACTTAAAGTCTATTGATGAGAATAAGAAAACCTTCCTATTTTGTCTTGAGGAAGATAAATGTTTGGAATTAGGATAATGGAAAATGACAAAAGTGCCCACTTCTTAAGTGCCCTCCTGGACCTGGCACACCTGCGTTCTCTCATTGGATCTCACAACCCTCCCACGGCCAGGCGCCAACTACTTTCACCCCATTTTACAGAGAGGAGACAGAGGCTCAAAGGTCAGTGAGCGCACAGGTGGCACAGCAAGAAAGTGGCTGAGACAGAATTCACTCCCGGATCCACTTGGCTCTGAAGCCTGCCATCTACACCACTACACTGGCCTTTCTCTCCGGTGAGGTGGCTGCAGCGCCACGTCTGCCTGGGCAACCAACTTATTGCTGGATTTGTCATGGCTGTATGAAAACGATAGCTGCAGCCTGGAATCGTTTGAACGGCCCTCATTTGCACTGATTCGTGAGCTCGGAAGGGCAGTGGAGGAACAACTTCATTTAAAGTAGAATTGTTACCAGTGACCAACAAATGCTCGCTTTTATTTTATTTTTTTTTACAAATACAAAACTCAGATGAGAAGCACCCAACATTTACAATCTACACGAAAACCAACCAAAGAGTGGTACGATTGTGACTGTTTGTGCCTTCGTTTGTTTTTGCCCAATCAGCCAGAGGGTCCTGAAGCAGGAGCGGCACAGCCCGACAGATGGGGCTGAGGTTTAACAGAGCCCAGCTCCCGGGGGCATGGCAGAGCGCTTCCCCCACAGTCCTACACGAATGGATTCACCCAGCCTGAAAGTCCAGACAGACCTGTGCTTGGTTACAATCCTTGCTGTCTGTGACACATTCACAGCAGCTCCCGCACAAGCACAGGACTAACACCCCCAAACTAGTTAACGCAAAGCATAGCCAATGCGTTGGTGGTCCCCAGTGTTAGCATTTCATATAGAATACATTTCATAGAGTTTTCTTTTTATTATACTATGTAAACAGTTAAAGGTGCATTTTCTTAAAAAGCAGTTTGAATTGGACATTTTATGAGAGCTCCAATGCTTCTGTGGACTGTTGAACAGCTTGAAAACCTCTGTGATGGAAAATAGGATTTGGAAATTTTGTCCACAGAGCCAGTTGTAAATCAAGAAAACTTTGTTTTCCAAGTAAAGGAAAAGCGGCCTGAATTATGCATTGAATAACACTTGAGCCTGGAAGGCCCTGGAAGGTGCTTGAAGTGACTGCTGACTTGTTCTGCCCAGACTCAGAATCCTTCCTGGAGGAACAGCCTCCCCATCCACCCCAGTGTTCTGAGAGCCACGTCATCAGAAGGCGGCTGAGTGCAACCAGAGGAACCCAAATTCCGAGGTCTTATCTTCATTAACGTTTCAAAGCCAAAGCACCCCTTTTCCAGAGGGACAAAGAGGAAGGCGGGCTCCTCTGTGGGAACGGCTACCCCTGGGGCGGTGGGGAAAAGCCTGCGAGGGAGCAGCTTGGCTTTCAGAAATGGCCGCGGGGCTGGGCACTGCTTCAGCCCCCATTCGCTCGCTGGCTCACCTCAGGATGTGACTGGGCACCAAGAAAGAGGGATGCTTTGATTTTAAAAGAAGAAAAAAGGACCGGAGGAGAGATTTGCAAGGACAGATAAAGCAGGGCTTTCCCTAGCAAAATGAAACCTACCCTCTGGCCAGCGGAGACCAGGCCATTAGGATGGGCAGCTCGTTTTTAATCCCCCTTCCTAACGTTTTATTTTTCTGCTGTTAAATTGTAATTGAATGTAAAAGGATTTGAGCAATCAGAGGCATATTCTCTTCAGTGGATAAAGTTGAATGTAACATTTTCACATTTTACTCAAACATAATAAAAATACTGACCCACGCAGGGATATTTGTACTGCTGTGTGTTTGTCTGCCCGCCTTCTCTGCATTTGTCTCTATCTACCCGTTTATGTTTGCCAGCATCAATATTTATTAGAGATCTTCAGCTATTAGTGGGCATGGTGTGGCTGCCTAATTTTGTAGAGCATCCAATTTGAACACACTGGCTCTAAATAAACGCTTCCTCGTGATGATAATGATAATGATCCCAGCAGCTGAGTCTCATAAACTGGAACTAGAGTTGAGATGAAAACCTAGGAACACAGGATCTAAGGAGGGCGGACTCATTCGGCTCCAGAGCGCTGAGTTTTCTCCAGTCCAGCCCTGATCAGAATCTGCCTCCTCCCCCTTCAGGCTCCAGTTCCAGGTCTGGTCCTTCATAAAGTCTCACAAGTCCTGCTCAGGGCGTCATCCCCTCAAATGTGAACCCTTCTGAGTGGCGCAGTTCACTTGAAACTTACCGGGGGGGGGGTGGGGGCATGACATTGCTTGTCGTCTTATCTGTGTGTGTGTGCGGCAACAAGAGCTAACGTTTCCTGAGAGCTTTCTTTAAGGTAAGTGCTGTGCTGAGCAATGTATATATACAATACATATGTGCATGTAATGTATATATGTGTGTGTGTATATATATATGGCATATATATACCCCGTCTCCCCAGCTAAATAGTTAACTCCTTATGGGCAAGAGGGGAGTTCTGAACTTGTTTCTATGCCCCCAAGAGAGCTTAGGACGGTGCTGGGCACTTAGTAAACATTCAATAAGTATTTCTAGGTTGTCAACAAATCCCAAGAAACTAGTAGAGCTCAATTTGGAAGGAATGTTGAGTGAAATGGTATTGAATCATTGGTGAATATTCACTGGTGAATATTTTTTGACTGCCTGCTATACAGATGTAAACCATCTGGGTTCTCATTAATTAATTAATCATCTGCAGGGCCAAAGGAGCAGGGGGCTGGAAGTTAAAAGACATGAATCTCATCCCATTTCTGTGACCAGGTCAGAGGGGCACCCTGGACAAGTCTCTTCCCCTCTCTGGCCCTTAATATCCTCCAAAAAGGAATTGGACTAGATGTCTATGAGACTCCTTCCAGCCCCAAATGATGTAATTTTATGACTCTATTTTACCAACGCATGCACTTCTTATTTGTGACATAAACCCCCACAGACAAACAAAGTCAGTAATAAATTATGAAAAAATCGGGTGCCATGATCATTTGCACTTTCTAAGGATGCTCGATTCAATAAATTCCACCCCTGTACGTAGCCTGCCTCTCCAGGGTGACAGAAGATTCACGGCTGTCAGTGGAGCAAACCAAGCAGTCTCTCCCTATAATTGTATTGACAGGATATCAGCTGAGTTCCGATGGCAGGAAGGGTGCACCCTGACAGGTTCTGTGAAGGAGCCTTGAAGGCTATTGTAGCAGAATTCTATGTTGAGTCACAGAATTCTGGGGAAATGAGAATCAAGCAGGGAGAAGCTGGGTTCTTTCTCTATTTAATTTTATTCTTTCCAGAGAGTCACATTTAAAGAAAAACTGGCTAACTGCCCGTCACTTTATACAACAGAGTAGGTGCCCTTTCTAATGGAAAATATTTACATCTTTTTGTGGCCACATAAAATACCGAGTTGATTCAATCAGTCCCACTAGTAACTAGTTGGCTTGGCTTTAAAATGAGGCAAATAGTTGTTGAGCATTTGTAGATAAAATACCTGCTTGGATGTCGGAGTTTTCACTTTTCACTTGGTTACTGTGGCATCTTGCAGACATCTTCTTGAATAACTGATGTGTATACGTCCTGGTAAATTCCATGGGTGTGAAATGGCAGTGTTGGGTTTGTTCAGGCAGTGTGTCTGCATTTTAAATGAAAAACCTGATCCTACTCACTGGAGAAAACAATCTGAACAACAACCCTCCAATATGGTGGAGTAGATGACTATTTCTAAGGTGCTATATTCTTCCAATATAGATGCAACCCGCAGGTTCAGACTTAGACGAAACCAAAATATGCTTCAGTTCCAATCATCCTCCTAAAGACACCTGCGGCCGAGGGCACTCCCACCTCGGCTGCACACAATGAGAAGGCGCACACCAACACAGGGGTCGGAAAACCTGGGCTTGTGCAACTGACATGCCACAATGGAGAAATCCACAAGCCAAGCCTCAACAGAAATTTCAGCAACACATTAAAAAAATATTTTTTAAAGGATCCACAGTCTTGAATACTTTTAATCTTCTTTTCTTTAAAGCCAAAAACCCCAAAGTTTTTTCATATTTTAAATTTTCTTTGAAATATAGGAAGCTGTTCGGTATGCTAAAAATAATTCTGGGCTGAGAGTCAGGGAATGTAGCTTCTAACCCAGGCTCTGCCTTTTGCAAAGAGCCCAGCACAGCTGCCTCAATGTACCCATTTGGAAAGAGGATTCCAGAAAAGGTACCAGTCAAGCTCCCTTCTACCCGTCAATGTCTTCACAGCTCTTACTTAGGTCAGGTTTTGGTAGAAAATCTTGTAGGGGTGGTAAATGTTGAAATGTGCACATAATCTTGACTACTACGGAAAGTACCTTACGACTCATCAAGAACCTGAAGGTGGAAAGTAAGAAGAAAAGGCCGTCTGCCCACTGCCTGCCCCAACAGGAGAAGAGCCGGGCACAAACCTCAGAGAGCGCCTGGACGCAGCCCCTGCTGCTGGGGCTCCATCACTGCCCGCCAGGGAAGAGCTGCTCTACATCTGCCGCCCTTGAGACAGAAGCCCCAGTCGTGGGTCAGTCATCTCCTGCACACTCTCCAGCCCCAAGTTCAGGCTCAGAAATCAGGGATTGAGTTCATTCTGAAAGCTGTTCAGCTAGTGCCATCCAGAGGCCAAAGATTGTCCTTTTTGATATTCAGGATGAGCAAAAGGAAAAAGGGAGGGAAATTTTTACTTATACTACATGTATGTATTTTTACTTATACTCTATACTATATATTATACATAAATGTATAGTATACATATACACATGCACGTCAAATGCGTGTCTGTCAACACATATGGCTATATGTATGTATGTATATACTTACGTATATGCTTCTATATAGCTGGGGGTGGGCATCACACACTACTAATTCACCATGGAGAATAATAACTCCATAATGCCGTTCATTTTTTATTTAAGTAGGAAGGAGCTGGCCCACTAGTAACTGCCTGAGTGAAAGCAATGACCTGACAGGAGAGCAGCTGATCAGAAGTAGGAGACTTGTTTCTTCCCCTGATCCCAGAAACATGAACCCCATCTGGCCGTTTAGAATGGCCTTCTCACCTAGAAATAAGTAAAGGACCTTGTTCCACTGGGGCTGGTGGGGAGAAGGCGGGCGGCGGGCGTGCTAAGAAAGAGGGCATATTAAATGGAAGGGTGTCCGTGTGATAAGCCAGCTTGCCCCAGGTGCTGGCCCAGGAGCATAGTTTGGGGAAGGCAAGAAGAGAGAGGCAATGTTTTCATAGGAACCAATTAACTCAGCTAATTCTAGCACAATGTGAAGAAAGCCCAGCTTCCCTGTACCCGAAAACAAAAACCAACAACAAAAACCTCTGGGCTCCAACCAGCGCGTGGCGTTCAGTTCAACGATTGTTGCTGAATCCACGGTTACCACTGGCGCCTTCCGCCTCCGGCATCTGGAAACTGCGCGCATTTTTAAAAGCACACTGCCCTCCAGTGGCGCAAGATAAATTTGCTTCATGACCACCGCCCTAAGCGCCAAACTTCAACTTGACTTTACAGGGCCCGTCCAGGGTCCGGGGATCACCAGTCCGGAACTAGGCTAAAGTGAGCGAGCGCGCAATAAAAAGGGCATCTGGTTAGAAACCGCGGATCCCTCACTCGTGCCTGCCGGGCCTCCTAGGACAGCAATTCGCGGGTTTTTTTCTCTTAGGGTTGTAATTCTGGATCAGAGTTTGAGCGGGCGGAAATTAACGAGTGAACAGATGCTTTCAGGAGAGATGCAGAACCCCTGCTGCATAGTAGCAGCCCAGGCGCGCAGATGAAAGGGAAGGGGCGGTCTGCACCCTGAGAGAGCTGGCAAGTGGTGAGTCAGGACATAGTCTGGGTGAGTGCGACCTGTCACCCTGTGGGTTCACCAGCAGGCTCATGGGTAAATAGCAGCAGCCAACATTGTGAGCTTACCGCGTGTGAGACGCTGGGCCAGGGGTCCCGCAGGTATTACCCTATTCAATCTTACCTTTCACTCCTTTTAATGAACGCCATTATCACCCCACTTTGAGGATGAGGAAACTGAGGCTCAGAGTGGCGATGAGACCTGCTCGTGACCACAGGGGGATCCAGGTCTGTGTGGACCCGAGCTGGAGCTCCCAAAGCCGCGCTCGGACGGGGTGGGTGGAAACCTCCGGCCGCGTGGGTGCCCAGTGAGGGGGCGAGCGCGAAAGGGTGGTGGGCGTGTAGGCGGCTCACCTTGACGATGAGCGGGTTCTGAAACATGGAATCTCGCACGACACCCAGCCTCTCGTTCTCCATGCCCGGCCGGATGTCGGCCACGGTCAGGGGACGCCGCGGGGGCGGGCATATCTGGCTGACCGTGCGGCGCACCGGCTGCTTCTTCTTCTTAGATCGCGTGAGGTCCTGGAAGGAGCTGTTGGTCTCTGTCATCCTGGGGGTCGCGGGGAGTCGGCCAGCGGGGGGAATCACAGGCGCTTCCCAGGTTGGGGCTGGCGCGGTCCTCCGAGGGGTCTGCGGCGCGTCCCGGGCCGTACCACCCAGACCCTGGGGGGCGGCACAGAAGGGTGGGCCCCCTCCAGAGAGGGACGCGCCCACTTCGCACGGCCACCTCGTTGCGAGGAGCTCCAAAGTCCTGCACAAGGCCCTCTGGTTCCTTGGAGCGTCTTCTGGGTGCCGCGCTGAGGATTGGGAATGGAGAGAAAATCAAGACCACCCCTTGAGGAAGCATGAGACGGTCCGTCTCCATGGCGACGGGACGCCAATGGTGCGGGGCTGCGAGGATCAGTTTTCTTTCAGGAAACTGTTGGCCGCCAAAGAGCACCTATTTGAGTTTTCTTAAATAGACGTGACAAAACCCTCCAAATCACCATTTGTTGTGTTAAAAAGCGACGGGGTCTGACGGGTCATTTACACGTGATTTCCGAGTCAAAATACCCTCTCTCCAACCACCTCCTCTCCA
This sequence comes from Equus asinus, assembly GCF_041296235.1. Lineage (NCBI taxonomy): Eukaryota > Metazoa > Chordata > Mammalia > Perissodactyla > Equidae > Equus > Equus asinus. Next base: position 14,305,340 of record NC_091799.1, read on the forward strand.
CTCGCCGCCCCTTCCCATTTCTCCTCCCGCACCCCACGCACACACCCGAGATGGAGCGCTCAAAGTTTCATGATGAAATAAAGATCCGCATTCCAGGCCCGATGTTACTGCTAATCCACTGGGTGATGTCAAATTAGTCATCCTCTTGGATCCGCAGTTTTTTCCTTCCGTGAAATGGGTAGCGAGGAAAGTCTAGAGTTAAATGAGCTGATATCTAACTTCGTGCAACAGAACGGAGGGAAGTTGGAAAATACAGATTCCCCGAATCAGAATATCTGGAAACGGGATCCTGGAATTTGCATTTTAAAAATTTCTTCCCTCTCCTTTGGATTTTTTATTTTGAAAAAAGTTCAAAGCTACAAAAAAATTAAAGAAGAATACTATACAAACCTGTATAGACCTCGCCGAGATTCACCAGTCCTTGGCATTTGCCTCATTTTCTGTGTGTGTGTGTGTGTGTGTATGTGTGTGAGTGTGAGCAGGCACACACTCTCACTGCTGAATCATTTTGAAAATATCTGCAGACAGTATCATATTTGACCCGAAACACTGCAGCATGTGTCTGCCAAGGAACAGGATATTCTCGGGCATAGCTACAATGTCATTCTCATGTCCGTGGATTTTAACGTGATACAAGAATAGTGCCTAACATGCAGTCCACATAAAGTCGAGACTCTACACTCTCTAAAAGCTTCCCAGGTGACTGGTGTAGTGCTTTTGAAACCACTAACCTGGAGGATGATCTCTAGTCTGCCTTCTAGTTCCAGTTTTTTGTGGGTTCATTCATCCATCATTTTCATTATGTGTGCAAATAGCTACAAGGCTCTGGGTAAGTGGGTTCACCACTGAGCAAGCTGCATGGACAAGAGGCCAGAACTTCAAGGCATTACATACCAACTGTGGACAACACCAACACCACATTTATGGAGCAGAGCACATAGACTTCCAACTGCTCGTCCAAGGCCTGGAGCAGACCTTGGGTGGTGGGGGGTGTGTGTGTGTATGATGCGTGCTTATGGTTTCTCCAGCCTGCTTCACTTGCAGACTTTCACAGAAATACAGATTGTGCACTTTTCAATCAAAGCTGCTTGGTAGCTCACACGGAGGAAGTCAGGTGGTGCGGTGAGGAGCGGAATAGTGGAGTAGTGGAAAGAGCACATGTTTGAATCCTAGCTGGGCCACGTAAGTCCCTTTGGACAAGTTTCGTTAACCCCTAGTTTTCTCATCCATAAGATGAAGCTGATAATACCTAGTAGAGATACCTACAACGGAGGGTTGTTATAGGATTAAATGAGACAAGTAGTTGCCAATATGGTTATGTTCACTGTGCAATAAAGCTGAAAGTTTGAGTGGTATATATACTGGCCTCAACTTGATGGCCAGGTAAGAGCTTTACTTTTAATCATAAGCCAAGTTTATTCAGGAGTCAGTTGAAAGGGGAGGATTGGAACAGATCTCCAAGGCTCCTTGCAGCTCTAACCTTCATCGAAGCTTTGTGTGCATCAGACTCTGCACCGGGCAGCCCTGCCGACCTCTGACGTCATCTCCTACCACTCTCCCCTTCATTCACTGTGCTCCAGCTGCCCTGGCCTTCTTTCGGTTTCTCCAGCAACCAAGTTCAGGGCCTTTGTATTTGTTCCAGCCTGGAACACTCTTCCTAAGTCTTTGCTTGCCCTTTTCATTAAGAACTCAGTTCAAAGGTCACTCCACAAAGAGCCTTCCCTTCCACCGAAAGTAGCACTCACTGTCCCCAGTCACTCTCCATCACATTACCCTGTTTCATTTGCCTTATAGGACAATCTGAAATTATTTTGGTTGATTCGCTTGCTATCTGTCTTCCTCAGGTTAGGGACCTAGAGACCTCACCATCTGGTTCAGTCCTGGACTACAGATGGAGCTCCGCAAAAACTTGTTAAATAAGTGGAATGCCTGAATGAATGAGTAGGTCAATCGAAGAATTCTGCCCTATTTTCTTAGTTTTCGGGTTTACCCACTACCCCAGCCACTCTCTCAGGAACAAAACGGGCTGTCAACTACGCATGTGTCACAGTCGGGGCGACTGGCGTGTTGCCATGGAAGCGAGACGCCGGAGGCCGGGCCGGAAGCGACGCGCGACTACTTCCGCTTCCGCAACAGCAGCACTTCCGGACTGGGAGGAAGGTGGAGAGGCCTTGGAACGGTAGGTGGAAAGCGCGTTTTCGTTGTTCCTGTTTTTTAAATGCGTATACGGTATAGAGATCGAGCGGTGGGTGGTGTCTTCATCTCCTGGGAGACCCGCCCTTGGCCTGAGGTCTCCAGGGATGCGACTGGCGCCTGTTTTCTCCGCGGCCGCGCCAGGCCCTTCCACACGGGAACCGAGGCTGCGGTCTTTGGGCAACAGAGGCTCGACAGCCGGACATCTGGGTAGTTCCTCCCCTCTCGGCCCCGGAACGCCCATCCCAGAGCAAAGCAGAGCACAGTAGGGTCTCTGTCACGCCCGAAGGGCGGTGAGAGAATCCAGGAGCAGGCTTGGGCAGGTAGCCTGCAGGGCGGGAAGAGGTGTGTTCCGAGTAAGTGGGGATAAATGCATATCCATTCAGTGTTCCATATGTACCGAGCACTGGGAACCGTGTGGGAGCAAGACGGACAAGAACATAACCCTTAGGAGGCCGATCATGTCACAGCTTCGCTCAGCGCAGCAGGGAAGCAGCTGGCTTGTTGAGAAGCACCGCGTAACAGGGAGACCCGACCCAGTTAAGCGATTAGAGAGGGCTTCTTGAGGAAGTGACTTTCAAACTTAGATCAGTTAAAGGGCAGAGGTAATGCCGAGGAACAGCGGTACTGCTAGGAGGAACTGCTTTTGCAAAGTTCCCTGAAAGGAAACGTGTATTCTAGGAACTGAAAAAAGGCAGGGAGTCTGAAACCCAGAGAGAAATGAGACGTGGACCAGACTAGGTCATGAAGCGTGGTAGACCTGTTAGGATTTTGGACTTTATCTTAAGAATAACCGGGAAACCATAAAAAGTTTTTAGCAAGAGGTGACTACATATTTAAAATGTTGTGCTGAGTTCTGGTGACCAGAAGTTTAAGAGGTGTTTACAAAAAAGAAAGAAACTGTTGTAAGGTGAAAGAATATTTAAAGGAATCATCTGCTCTGTTCATTGTTATTAAGAGGTCCTGAAAGACGGGCCTGGAAAGTGTTTCTTGAATATAGTGGCTTGAAGGTCATAGGCACTCTTACTGGAGTAGTCTCACCATGGGAGTAGTGGAGGTGAAAGCTCCAAAGATGTGGGTTAAGAAGTGGACCAAGGGTGAGGAAATGGAGAGAACAGTGTCTTAAGAAACTTTGCTGTGTGGGCCGGCCCTGTGGCCAAGTGGTTAAGTTTGCGGGCTCCACTTCTGTGGCCCAGGGTTTCACCGGTTCGAAGCCAGAAGGACCCACGACTAAAAATATACAACTATGTACCAGGGGGCTTTGGGGAGAAAAAGGAAAAATAAAATCTTTAAAAAAAAAAAGAAATTTTGCTGTGAAGGGGAGGACGAGAATAGGTAGATGGGACTTTAGGGTCAGAAGATGGTTGCATTTTGTTGTTGTTCTTTTTGTGTTTTTTAAGATAGAACTAAAAATTGTTAGAGTGTTGCTAGAAGGGAGCCAGTGCAGAGGGAGAGGCTAAAAATGCAGGAGAGAGATGGGGCATCTGATGGCTCAGGCTCTCTGAGAGTGCAAGAGGAGCTTGAGGTCCAGCACACATGGAGGAAATGGCCTTTGGCAGGAGAAGGGACACTTGCTTTATTGCAGCAAGAGGGAAGGAGGACAGGGCAGGTGCAGGCAGCCGGGTTAAATTTGGAGGGTGACATATTTCTTGTCTAATGTGTGAGAGTATGAAGTCATGGGCAAGTTAGTCTGCTGCAATTGAGGGGAAGAATGGAATTTAGAAGTTCGTTGAGAGTTAAGGAGATTTGAGATAATTGTTGTAAGAAGAGCGGACGAATGAGCTGTCTGGAGCATTGCCGTCCAGAAAAATAGAATGCAAGCGACATAGGGAATTTAAAATTTGCTAGTAGCCACGTTAAGAAACAAAAAGGAAGTTGGAATTAGGAATGTATTTTACTTAACAATATCCAAACTATTATTTCAACACGAAAGCAACATACAAAAATTATGAGTGAGCTATTTTACCATCCGTGCGCAAAGTCTTTGAAATCCAATGTCTCTTTTACACTTAGAGCACAGTTTGGCCTGGCCGCATTTCAGGTGCTTAGCAGCCTCGTGTTGCTAGTGGCTGCTGTATTGGACAGCGCAGATCTAGAGGGACACTGACCGCTGAGCAGTGTTCAGGTCCCAGCTGTAGTGAGCAACCATGTGTTTAGAGTGGTGCACGTCTGCCCAGTTGTGAGTTTTTTCTCCAGCCATTCTTAACAGTTTGAAGGCAGCCAAAGAGAAGGCATTAATTCATTCCAAAAAAGCTATTATAATTCCAGCTCGATGCTGGAGCTGCAGTAGTATATAAGACGGACAAAGTCGGCTGGAGCCTCTCTGAACTGGGAGTCAGCTTGAAGCACTCACTCTGCTTAGAGCTGAGAGCTCAAAGAAGTCGTAGCTAGGTTTCCATGCATCTCACAGTGACTTCAGGAGGAAGGCCTGGATGGAAGCTTTGGATGCCTCCACTGAAGATGAGATCCTGGGGCCGGGGGCTTGGCTTAGAGGTGTAAGTCCACATTTTCTTTCATATTGCACTTCCCTCCAGCCGCACAATTCTTATAGCTGCCCTTTACTGCCTAGGATAAATTAGGTGCCTTCTGTAGAAGATGTGCTTGGCCTTCAGACTTGAAAAACCACTGATAGAGAGAGATGTCCAGGATCTGTTGTTAAGTGAAAATAGCAAAATGCAGATCAGACTATATGGATGCTACCTTCTGTGTAAGGAAGGACGGGAAGTAAGAAAAGATTATTTTGATTTTTGAACCATGTGAATGTATTACCTAGTCAAAGAGAAATAAAAGCTAAGAAATTGGAACCCAGAAGCAGTATAGAGCAAGAAAAGTTATAAGATGTGTTTGTAAAATTATATTTTTAACCATCTCTATCATAAAGTATATCTATGTGACTGTATTTAAACTCCAAAATGCATATGTTCTGATGTGTGTTGATGTTGGAGCCTTATTAAACTTTGTTCCAACTTGTTGCAGAATTTTGACTGCTTTTTGGACAGTAAAAGGCCCGTTCAGCCTCTTTCTCAAAAGGTGATCTGGTTGGAGGGCAGTGGACACTTGGTGCCCCCCTGGTGAAGACGCTGGGGCTTGCTCTGGGATGGAGTTCTGGGACAGGGCTTCTCCATGGTGGAAGTGCAGAGGGGAACAAGACAGATAAACCTCCTTTCTTCTTGGAATTCACATTTTTAGTAGGGGAGACAGCTTTTAATGACTAATTAAATAATTGTTTTTAAAACTACAGTTGGGCTAAATGCCACAAAAGAGAAGTACAATTTGCTATGAAAGTATGTCATTTGGGGGATGGGCCAAACCCAAGGAATCAGGGAAAGCTTGCTTGCTTGCTTTCTCTCTTTTTTTTTTTTTAATAAATACTTATTCATTTATATCCTTTGGTTGCTCGTTTTTAAACACAAAGGAAAGCAATCTATACCCTTGTTCTGCTCCTTGCTTTTTAAGTGAACTATTTCGGGCATTCAAGTAAGTATGGATAAAAATATAACAAGCACTCTTGTATTGATTTTATTTATTGAAAAAATAAAAGATTACAGATATAATCTATACTTGTCCCTAATCTCTGAATTTGCCAATTATAATCCCCATGCCTGCATTCATAGTTTTACTACGTATGTATCCATTCAGAAAAGATACATGAAGTTATTTTGTGTGTTTTAAAATTAATATACATGGTATCATGATGTGTATATCCTTTTAACTAGGGAAAGCCTTCTTGAAGAAGTGACATCCAAGCCAAGCTCTGAATGATGAAAGGAGGCAGGGATGGGGGGAGGCATTAGAGAGCATTCCGGAGAGAGGGAATCATATACTGTAAGACCTTGAGCCAAGGGAAGGTTTGTGGCATGTTTGGGGCACCAAAAACAAGGCCTGTGTGGGTGGAGCACAGAGTTGGGAAGGAGAGGTAAAAGATGAAGCAGTGAGGGGAACAAGGGCTTGCTCGTACAGGCACTGCTGTTCTCTGTTAATTATTTTTTGTACATCATAAAGGCAGTGGGACCAGACAGAGTGAGTTGGTGTGAGCCGCCTGTGCATTTAGAATAATATAAAATTTATAATCGTGACTCCAGGCTTGTCATTTGTCATACAATTTCATTTTTCTGTGATTTTTTTCTCCTGAGGCTAATGTTTAAAATGCTTTGCAAAAATAAGTCATTGTTGTCAAGTTTCCCTATAGGAATAAAATGGAAGGAGAATCAAGCGGATTGGAAATCCACAGTCCAGTTTTTGATAAGAAAAAGAAAAAGTATTCTGTATATAAGGAAAGACATCGGAGGCGTTCCCATGAAAGTTTCAGAGACTCCCCGCTGGCGAATGAACAGCCTCACGTACCTAAGAGTGAAAAAAGGAGAAAGGATTCCTGGCATCTCGTTTCTTCTTTGGAAAAATCGGAAATCTGTGATGAGACTGAAAAGGCTACTTCTATACCCAAGAAGAAAAAAAAGAGAAGAGATCATGCTTTAGGGATAGGTGAAGAAAAAGATGTTGTGTGTGTCCTAGTGGATAAAAAAAAAATCAAGAGCACGCCAGAAAACTTTAGAAGAGATGTCGATGTCATCTACGTTGATGTGAGCGAGAAACAAAAGTCTAGCAAAGAGCCTGAAGCAGATGAACCGCTTTCAGTTACTAAGTCACGTAAAAATGAGTCAGAAGAACTGCACAATGAAGTTAGGGAAAAAAAGAACAAAAAACGTCGGAGGAAAGTTGAATCTTGTGACGCCCTAGAGGAAAGCTTATGTGCGAGCATCGCCCCACCCCAATCGGAATCACACGAGCAGGAATCCCTGCCTTCTGCAGACCTAGAAGGTGAAATCACACAACTACCAGCATCTGCTGGTAAAAAGAAGTCTAAGAAAAAAAAGAGAAAAATTTCAGATGACCAGGAATTTGAGGTATTGGCTGTGCCCGAGAGTCCTGAGAACACGTGCTCTGAGGCATTGCCGCTGGTCGGTGAGGTTGAGACTGCAGAAGGCAGGGAGAAGGCCCACAAGGTGAAGAAAAAGTCCAAGAAGAGGAAGCGAAGGTCGTCTGTTGACAGTGCCGTCGCATCTGGTGGTGATCTTTCCGTGCTCACTGCGGGCTTTGAGGACACACCCTTTGATTTACCGGAAGGTAATGGTACCTTGATGGAAGAAAGTGCGAGCCCCAGGCCACAAGAGGAGAAAACAGAGGCCTGTTCCGGAGAGGTGCACAGGTAACGTGGGAATGCTGTGCCTTCACAGGGTGGGCGTCTTTTATAGGAATTCTGCCCGTGACCTCTTTATTCAGCACGAACACGGTAAATGGCAGAAATCATAAAGAGACCATCAAATGTACAGATCAGTGTACACATTCAACCGAGTGAACTTGGCAGGTAGCTTCCTTTCTTCGTGTATGAAATAGGCGGTTAGATTAGATTTTCACTAAGAATTCTTCCAGCTCTGAAATCCTGTGAATAAGTTTAGAAGGCATTTTAAGACCCCCCCAGTTACTTTTGTTTGTCTCTATGCATATAGACAGAAGAAGGGATTAGATAACTTAGAATGTTACAGAGCAGGAAAAAAACTTTTATTAGGGTTCTCACTAATAAAAGAAATGTAGATATCATTATTTATATAATTATCATTTAAATATACTGTCTGGTGAATAAATGCAAGAATTTTTTTTAACCACTTTATCTCAGTTCCTGGGACTTGGGACAGATTTTCTCCCCATTTTCGCTCAGTGACTTTCTCACATTTGTTAAGATGTCCTGGCTTTAAATAGTTTCACGTGATGTTAAGTGGGAGTGGGCCCCGCTTGAGGCGGAATTGATAATGGTTGTGGGCCCACTCATGTCATCGCTGGGCCATCGTATCAAGGACATTTTCAGAACACTGAAAGTGAGGCAAGAATGTTCTGGGACTGTGGTTCTTAATTTGTATTAGATGGGCCCTCTGAAAGCTGTTGACCCTTTGCTTAAACAAATGCACACAATTTTGTTTTCAGTTTCCTGTCCGAGTGGGTAGCTGATACAATTGAACGTACTAAGAGGAGATTTGGACATCTGGCAGAGAGTTTGGGCGTGAATTAGCAGTCGATACATGGAAAACTAAGCCAAGGGAAAAAATGTGGCCATTATTAACAGCAGCAAAGCAACTGTAACCATGTAAACCCTGAATTGATTTAACTAATTAGCAATCATCATTGTAAACTTAACTCATTGGAAGGGTCAGGGAGTGGTGTCTTGAGTGTCACTGCAGGTAAAAGAAGGCTTAGCTTATTAGGAAGTCAATGTCTAAAGCAAAAACATTGAGACATGGTAATATGAGAAGTAATACGTGGTGGACAGAGGGCTTAGGGTGGTGCGTTTACCTTCTCGGCAGCCTCTGGGGGATGTGCAAATTAGCGAAGTTACATGAAAGAGTTCAGATTTCACAGACTGGATCAACTCCAAGATCTCTTCTAGCTTTAATGCTGTCGTAGCCTAAGTGACAGTCATTTTAAGAAAAGAATTTAAAAGCCATCAGGGCAGGCGATATATTAACGTTAACAGTCCAGTTTTCCCCCTTAGGTTAGAACCTACAAGTGAACAAGAAAGCAATTTGGAATCGGCTAAAGATTCTGAGACAAAGTATTTATCTGAAGATTCGAGAGATTCTGTTGATTCTGATGTGGATTTGGATTCTGCCGTGAAGCAGCTCCAAGAGTTCATTCCTGACATCAGGGAGCGGGCGGCCACCACAATCAAGCGCCTGTATCGGGATGACTTGGGACGGTTTAAAGAATTTAAAGCACAGGGTAAGTTTGCGGAACTTCAATATTTGTTGGACTTTTTTATGCTTATAACTAAGCCCTGAGTTTCTTTTGTGAAACATTCGGATTTATAGGTTCACAAGAAGAATTCTTTCAGCTTTATCTCCTTCTAGAATTGTTGTCTGAGCTGTAAAATTAGCAAAATGAAAGGCACTGGTTTTCCTCCTCTTTGCCCAGCTTCTGGGAGGAGACGAGGAAGAATGGGGCTGAAAGACCCGGATAATCCACAGACTAGCAGACCACTCCTGGAGAAGACAAAGAGGAGGTTAATTGGCTGCGACACTAGGAAGGATACAGAAGTAAAATAAAATTAAAATGCTCATATTAACATCATCAACTTCGATGAGGTGTAATGTCTTTCCCCAAGATGTTAATTTGAGGGCATGCTGGTTGTAGTGGGCATGGTTTCCTGCAAGACACAACTTGGTCTCCTCCTTCATTTCACTGTGTTACAAGAACCTCCCAGAAAGCTTATTGGGTTTAAGAATGAACTATAGATCTAAAGCTGTATACTGCAAATGAGCAATGTTTATCAAGTGTCTGCTGTGTGAGGCCCAGTACCAGCAGTCATTGAAAAAAGTACAAAGAGGGGCCTTAGCCATATGGAATTCATCATGTTGAAGAGAGTAGTTTTTAAAAATAGACAAATTAAGTGAGAAAAACACAATTTATAGAGCCATATCTGTAGAATGATCCCATTTTATTTGTGTATTCTATGTTGAAATTTTCATGAGTATGTATTTTATGAGATATTTTTAAAATAAACCTAAGGATAGAAAAATATACTGTAAAATGCAATCACTACTGCATTTCAATAATGAAACTTGAGTGCTTTGAGTTACGAAGACAAATAGAGTGTAAAGAGCAATGAGATTGTCACTCCTCTCCCTAATATATCTGCATAGAGAATATACATAAGTATTCGCATTCATGCCCACCAATTCACAGACTGCCTTAGAGGGAGTAGAGGAGAGTAAAAGGGAGACGTCTTTTAAACTTTTATTTCAATACTGTTTGAATTTTTAATGAATATATATTACTTTTTAATATAAAAAATAACTATTTTAAAAAGAGATTGATGAATCAGGAAAAGTCAGTTTGCAGTGGGATGACGAGGGAAGACCTGGGGAGAAGAGCGTGGCCTGAGCTGACCTCTGAAGGAAAGCCGAGTTCCACGGTGGGGACTGGGAGAGCGAGTGCCGGCTGCACGGGCCAGGGCCGCTCCCCGCAGGGAGGAGCCGCCAGGCCGCTGTACTGTAATTGCTGACGCCCATGGGCTAAGTCTGCTTTTCTTCATTATTGACAGTACGTACTTTTTCTCCCCACCCAAATCCTAGGTGTCGCTATTAAATTTGGCAAGTTTTCTGTAAAGGAAAATAAGCAGTTAGAGAAAAACGTGCAAGAGTTTCTATCCCTGACAGGAATTGAGAATGCAGACAAGCTTCTGTACACAGACAGATACCCAGAGGAGAAATCCATGATCACCGATTTAAAAAGAAAATACTCATTTAGATTGCACATTGGTAAGTTTGCAACTGTTCACTCTTTGATCCTCCACAGCCTTCCAACCTTAAACGGATGAGCCATGGTAAGAATTCAGCAGAGCGCCTGGCCCATTCCGTGCGTGCGATGCATGGTAACTGCTGCTATGGTTAACAGTATTTTGTTGCCAGCCTGTACCTTTGGGGGTTTGGAATGTGTTCATGTCTCCTAAGTATAGTGCTTTTACAGATTTTATAAAAAATTAAATAATCAACTTCTAGCTTTCCTACTTGGTGATAATTGCAGTTTTGGTTTCTCTTCCTGTTCTTTGTTACATAGGTTTTGCATATATTGCATAAAGCACATGCTTCTATGCACCAGGCTCTCCTGAGTTAAGAGTAGCCGTTATGTGCTTCGTGGCTGGCACCCTCCTCCTGGAGGTGACGCTTGGAAAGTTGGAAGGTCATGAAACAATATAGGATTGGAAGGGGAAAAAAAATCTCTTTTAAACTTAAAGAGGATAATTTCTTAGGCGTTCTCTGGAATGCACAAAGGAAAACAGAATTGTGAGCCCTGTTGAGGGATTGTTTTATCTTTAGAGGGGGAAAGCTAGAAAAGCTTATTTGTTTGGAAAGTTTTTTTGATTATCTTATGGAAAACTGTTGGCATGTGTCCCCCGCCTTAGCATCCCTTCCTCTTAAATCAAATTATGTTGAAATTACTTTGCCTTATAAGAGTCTTTTCCACGAATTCAGTAGGCTAGAAGCTGGAGCCTCTACATACTGAGCATGTAGTTTTCAGAGACCTCCAAGGAAACTGGTGATTTTGTACATCTGCACCTCAAGACAGCTTTCTGCAGGACTTCTGAAATCCCAGCCTTTACACAGGGTCTGGGGTAGTTAGTGTTGTTAAAGGGGCTGCTCTGGGTCCTGTTATGGTTGTGACTGCATTTCATGCCATGCTCTGCATGGCCCTCTGACTGCCTTTCTTCTGACTTCAGGTAAGGGCATTGCCCGGCCCTGGAAACTCGTATACTATCGAGCAAAGAAGATGTTCGATGTCAATAATTACAAAGGCAGGTAAGAGGGGCTGGCCCCATGGTGTAGTGATTAAGTTCACATGCTCCACTTCGGCAGCCTGGGTTTGTGGGTTTGGATCCTGGGCATGGACCTACACCACTCATCAGCCATGCTGTGGCAATGACCCACAAACAAAATAGAGGAAGATTGGCGCAGATGTTAGCTCAGAGCTAATCTTCCTCAAGCAAAAAAAAGAGGAAGACTGGCAACAGATGTTAGCTGAGGACGAATCTTCCTCAGCAAAAAAATAAAAATTTAAAAAAACACAAAGGCAGGTAAGAAAAAAGTCTTAGCACCTTGAGACAGAACATTTCTCTTGTCTTTACTGATGCTATGGATCCAAATGTCGACAAGAACAGATTAAAACTGAAAATGTCATGAAGATTTTTGTGTGTGCAACCAGAGTGTGTATTTGCTGTCAAGTGTGTGTCTTCAGGGCCCATTTCAATTTCCGCCTCTTTTGTAAGCCTTTTGAGATCTTCGCCATTCGGGGTCCTCAGCTTTTTCTTTATGCTTTCATTTTCGCGCTCAGCATGCTCCGCTTCTCTACGTTGCTTGTGAAGTTTTCTCTGCTGTCTGCTGACTTGTAAGCTCCTGGTGAACCCAGACGTTCCTTCTCAATGTGGTGTTCCCTTTAGCACTTGCCCCGTTCTTTGGGTTTTCAGTACATTTTTGAAGAGGGAGGTACTCACTAGCATGAGGTCATTTAAGTGTGATTCGGTGGTGTCAGTGCAGAGTGTTTCATGTGGAGATGGGCATTCTCTTCTCCCTTTTTTCCTAATAAAATACCCAATTATAGTTGGTTTCCAACATTCTGAATAAAACAAACGTAGGTGAAATGTAGGTGTTGGCTGTGGGTGAGCGCTCTGCTCAAGGACAAACGGATAAGCAAGGAAGCGTCAGCTCCTGCCTCTGAGGCCCACGCAGCCTCCAGTGGCCCAGCCACTTGGCCTCGTTCTGGGCAGCAGACCGTGAATCGAGCAGAGCCGTTTGAGTTCTACTGAGCTACAGGTTCTAAACCAGGACAGACACGTCATCTGAGCTTCAGGCGTTGATAGGACCTTGGTGTTCTGTTTTGTTTTGTTTTGTAGTTTTTACTGATGTGAATAAACCTTAGGTTGAGGCAAGGTCCCCCAGGCAGACTGAAACCTGCCCCGCCCTCTTTCCCAAGCCCCAACGGTGGACAAGTGTGGACAGAACCTTTAAGGAAATTCACTGAGGGTGACATTTTAAATGGGACTTAGCAGAATTCTTTTGGTAAATTAATGGTGGCAGCTGAGGTAATGTGTTTTTCTACCTGTGATATAAATGTGGGAATGAAGGTTTTAGAGTACTACTAAAAGTCTGTCGTTCTAATGAAGTTCATTATTTTGTACCATATTATTTGTGTTGTGACCATTCACCCTGAGAATATTTGTCCAGTTTAAGGAATTCTTAACTGAAAAAAACCATGGAAAGTCAAAAATCAAGGAATTTCAAGGCTTGAAAGGGCAGTACACCTGTTTCCCTGCTTTGTACGCTGTTTCTCTCTGATGTCCTCTTTTCTGTTGCTTCGAGGGTGCCTTTAGGTTTTTTTAATCTCAGAAAGACTCTGATTGCCTTGAGAAGGAAACTACTAGAAAGCTTTATCCTTACTAGTGAGGGATTCCCAGTCTCTATTCACCATAGTCTGCATCTATAGAGAATTTCTGAGACTGTGGGGATCGTGTCATCTGAGGTAGTTCTGGATTGCCTTCAGAAATGGTTAGTATTTGACTAGGGCTGCTTCTGTGTCACGTTAGTAATAACATAAACGCCACTCCGCACGTGTAGGAACTGTAGGATGTTGTGAAGATTGCTTTGTCTTCACTTAAACACGTAAGGTGTTTAATCTCAAAATCCACTTATATTATAGTGCTTTTTCAGTTCTCTTCTTGAATACGTTTGCTTTTATATGGGATTAATGCCCCAAAATTCCTTAAATAGTTACGTTTGTGTTAGGCTATTTGTCACTTTTGATTGAATGTCTGTTGTCTGTCAAGCATTATGGATACCATAGTGTAGCAAACCAACTGTCCCTCCAGGCCTGTGCTGTCCATTGCCATGACCACCAGCCTCATGTGGCTGCTGAGCACTTGAAATGTAGTTCGTCCAAAGCGAGCTGTGGTGTACCAATACACACTGGATTTAGAGGGCCTGGCATGAAGGAAATGTGAAATATCTCATTAATACTTTTAGATACTGATTACATGTTGAAATGATTGCATTTTAAAATATTAGGTTAAATAAAATACATTATTAATTCATTAAAACTCAATGAAATTCATTTTCATGTGACCACTGGAAGGTTTTAAATGACATCAGTGGCTCATATTATCTTTCTGTTGGACAGCGCTGGCCTAGAGGAGGAGACAGATAAACAAGGAACCCCTGAATGTGTACTTGTAACTCGTAACAAGTGCAGTGAGAGAGGCGGAGTGTCCCCAGGAGAGAGCCACAGTGGGTTAGCTAGGCGGGGAAGCCCTCAGTGAAGACGGGCCGGTCAGCCACATCTGAAGAGGGCAGGAGCTGTCTGGGCGGGGTGGAGGAAGGCCGTTTCCATCACAGGTACAGAGGCTCCGCAGGCAAAAAGGCCTCACAGAAGGCTGGTGGGCTGAACCGCACAGGGCACCGGGCTTTGCAGCCACTTTAGGAAGGTTGTATTTTGTTGTGCGTGAAAAGCAAAGCCTCTAAGGGCTTGGATGGGAAATAATGTGATCTGATCATTTGCCCTGGCCTCTGTGTGACTGAGTCAGGCCTCTGGCGGGGACTGTGGTGATTGATCTGTAGGATGACCACAGTTGAGGCGCCGAGACAAAGTGACAGGAGCTGAGGTCATCAGTAGGACTGGAGCTGAACTGGGTTTCCTGAGGGCCCAGCCCGATCAGCTTTTCCCAGGACTCCAGTAGATGGCAATGAGAATACAGCTTTTAATCTTGTAGTTAATTCAGAATTGTAACACGTTTTCCCTTTCTCTTAGGTATAGCAAAGGAGATGCCGAGAAACTAAAGATATACCATTCCCTCCACGGGAACGATTGGAAAAAGATCGGTGAGATGGTGGCTCGGAGCAGCCTCTCCGTTGCGCTCAAGTTCTCCCAGATCAGCAGCGGTAAGCTGTCTCCTGCGCCCGCCTGGGCGAATGGAGAAGCCCGACAGGCCTGCGCCAGCCTGCGACCACCCCGTGCCCAGGCATCTTTGCAGGCCTGTCTTCTGTGACGGCCAACGTTTCTCAAGCCATTCAAGCCATGAATCAGTATTTCATTTCATTTCATTTCTTCATGTGTATTTATGAAGTTGTACAACCTTGATTCCCAAGACTGATTCCTACCACACCTCAGCTCGGTAGCTTTCAGCACGCCTGTAGCTGCCAAGTAGACTGATACCCAAGGAAGCTGGTGGGTAGGAGAGCCTGGGCAGAGGGGGGCCCTTCCCCAAGGTGGCTAGAGAGACCATGGGAGGGATGGATGCCGTTCAGTTCCCTGTTAGATAGGAACTTTTCCCAGAACCAGAGCTGGTGATCTCCTGTCTCTTTTTCTCCTTTTTCATAAAAAGTTTCCTTGGTTATATTCTTTGCATTAAAAAATCCCCAGTTGCTTTAAGATAGTCCTTAGTTGGTGTTACTGTTGGCCTGGGGGCTCACATGCTCCAGATGCGTGGGCAGAGCAATGCAGCAGGCTGGGCAGCCGGGCGTCTGCATGGCCGGTGCATGGCAGGCCCTGGGGTGAGTTGGAGACCGTGCCTTTTGGGCCATCAACTCCAGCCACAGGTGTTGTATGAAGCCCTGATGTGGCCATTTCTTCCACTTTCCAAAAAGTAATGCAAAAATCTGGATTTGTGTGTATGTGTGAGAAATCTAGATATCTTTCTTTTTCTTGAAACTCTCTTGATTTTTAAATATTCATCCAATTTGTCACTGGGGAAAAGTAACAACACTCTGGGCCAAAACAAAGACATGTGTAGGCTGCCAGTTTGACGCCTTTTCCTCAGCCTGCCTGTGAATGTCCAGACAAGGAGGGGTGAACCGTAGATGCTTCTGACACCTTCCTCAATGACTGGCTTCAGCGAGTCTCAGGTGCAGCTGTTCATTTCACACTGGGAACTCTCGGGGAGGGTTGTGTACGTCACAAAGAAGGCGTTTGATTGTTTCCCATTAAATGTTTGGGAATCTCATAGTTTCATGCAGGAGACATTACTCTCAGAAACAGGAAGAACAGCTTTTTTGAAGTTAAAAAACATACATTGCTTTAAGAAAGGGGTTTTCTGGCATTGGTTTGTAAAAAGAATCTATGGGGACCAGCCCAGTGGCACAGTGGTTAAGTTCGCCTGTTCTGCTTCAGCGGCCTAGGGTTCGCAGGTTCAGATCCCAGGTGCGGACATGGCACCGTTCAGCAAGCCATGCTGTGGTAGGCATCCCACATATAAAGTAGAGGAAGATGGGCACAGACATTAGCTCAGGGCCAGTCTTCCTCAGCAAAAAGAGGAGGATTGGCAGCAGATGTTAGCTCAGGGCTAATCTTCCTCAAAAAAATAAAGAATCTATGGCCACTTTAGTAGTTTCATTTTAATTTGCATGTAACTGTTTGATAGTTTTATGTTTGTGTAATTGAGATGCCCATTGTCTTCTAAAAAGTGCCCGATTTATTGTTTTGTTAGGACTTGATTTTTTTAGAGCAGTTTTGGGTTTACAGTGAAATTGAGAGGAAGGTACAGAGATTTCCCATATATCCCCTGCCCACGTACATGCAGAGCCTCCCCCAGTATCAACATCCCCCACCAGAGTGGGACATACATTTGTTAACAATCCGCGAACCTCCATTGACCTGTTCTGATGCCCCAGAGTCCACAGGTTACGTTAGGGTTCACTCTTGGTGTTGTACCTTCTGTGGGTTTGGACAAATGTGTAATGACCTGTCTCCATCATTATCATTTCTTTTTTAACCTTGTGTTTGAAAGCAAATAGATTAGCATCTATAAGACGCTTTTGTGTCTGTAGAAAGAAATCGTGGTGCTTGGAGTAAGACGGAAACCCAGAAACTCATCAAGGCTGTTGAAGAAGTGATTCTAAAGAAGATGTCTCCCCGGGAGTTAAAAGAGGTGGATTCTAGACTCCAAGAAAATCCTGAAAGCTGCCAGTCAATTGTTCGGGAAAAACTCTACAAGGGCATATCCTGGATAGAAGTGGAAGCTAAAGTAGAAACCAGAAACTGGATGCAGTGTAAAAGTAAGTGGTAAGTTTTATGGCATCTTAGATAAATTTCAGCATGCTATTCTCTCTCTCACAGCAGTGTCTATACAGTGGGCAGATTGGTGGTTACTAAGAACACCTGTGTAACTGCCGTGTGGGAAGCCTCACATGTCAGCTGTGATCACCTCCAGTCCGCTGCTGCAGCCACTTCAGTGTCAAAATCTGATTTAAGTTAGCACGGAACTAACCCTGAGTCATCATATGGCTTCCTCATAAAGAAGCTGAACCTTTTTAATACTGAATATTGCCTTCTGCTTTCTTCCTTCTGTCCCTTTCTAAGTCTTCAGTAAAACAAGCTAGTTATCTGTTTGCAGCATTAAAAAAAAAATACAAAGCTAACATCCAGGAGAGAAATCACAAGCGCAGTGAGTGGTAATAGCTCTGTCTTTTGAACTCTGCCCTCTAATTCAGCAGTTCCTCTGTCTTCACCTAAAGCGAGGCCGCCATACTCTTCATCCTAGAAGTTCTTTAGGTGCATCCGTCACACAGGTGTTTCAGTCCTGCTCCTGCTGCGCGTTCTCTGCCTGGCGTCGCTCTTCCCAGCCCCGGAGGGTCTCGGAGCTTCCACCCTGAGAGGGGTGTGCAGCTGCACCGTGACTTCTCGAAGCAGTAGTTCCACGGCTCACAACCCACAGCTCGTGCACGAGGGGAGCACGGTCAGCTGGAGGATCAGATGAGAATAAGTCCAGAGTAGGTGTATTTTATGTTCAAAGCAGACTCCTGGGTTGTACTGTGTGTTGTATACTGTATACTGTTACGGTACTGTAAGGTACATAAACATGTACCTTACAGTTCTGTTGTAGAGTTTATTTTCGTAGAAGACTACACTCAAGGAAATGAACTCCAAAGAACAGATAATGTTTTGGGGGAAAAGTGTATAATAAGGAGGAACCAGAGCCCTTTCTAGCTCTATATTTTAGACTGAAAAAAGGAGGAGAGTGGGTTGTAAGCCTCAGTTGGAGGAGGACATGTCAGTGTGGAAAAGGGGCAATGAAGAAGGTGGTTCTCCTTCGGAGTCAACACAGTGAACATGTGAGACTTCTTTTTTAAAAGACTTCTTTTTTAATTTGAAGAAAAAAGGAGGAAGCTTGAACCCTGAACCTGTATTTACTTCATATAACATTGAAACCACCTCAGGTGATACACTTCAAACCTGTGAGCTTGAGCGGCTATGAATAAGAACATTGGTGTCAATTACTGTGTGTATCACGTGTCTCCCTAATCAAGAATGTGGATCACCAGCGGCTCGTGACCTGTGACTGCTTTCGTTGGAACTTCACTCAGCGCTCTAGTTCAGCCGTTAACTCTGGGCATTAGAGGAGTCGTCAAATCATTTATCACCTTACTAAATTGGTCTTATTTGACATTCCAGCAGCTGGTATGATAAGAGTAATGTCCATCTGCTTTAGAAACAATGAAAAGTAAACTGAGTTTGCATGGTGTCCTTTAGCATCTGCTAATATGCTTATTCTTTTTCCCCCCCTTTTTTAAATGTTTTTCTGGAAATCTTATAGCACACACAAACTTAGAACTTCTTCTATCCGTCATCCAGTTTCAATAACCATCAACTTTCTATCATTTTATTTATCTTTCCCACTTTTTTTTAAACTTTTTATTGAGATTATGATAGTTTACAACCTTGTGAAATTTCAGTTGTACATTATTGTCAGTCACGTTGTAGGTGCACCGCTTCACCCTTTGTGCCGTCCCCCTGCCCACACTTTCCCCTGGTAACCATCAATCAGTTCTCTGTCCACATGTTTAAATTCCTCATATGAGTGGAGTCGTACAGAGTTTGTCTTTCTCTATCTGGCTTATTTCACTTAACATAATACCCTCAAGGTCCATCCATGTTGTTGTGAATGGGACGATTTTATCCTTTTTTATGACTGAGAAGTATTCCATTGTATATATACACCATATCTTCTTTACCCAGTCATCAGTTGATGGGCACTTAGGTTGCTTCCACATCTTGGCTATTGTAAATAATGCTGCGATGAACATAGGGGTGCATGGGACTTTTGGAGTTGCTGATTTCAAGTTCTTTGGATAGATTCCCAGTAGTGGGATGGCTGGGTCATAAGGTATTTCTATTTTTGATTTTTTGAGAAATCTCCATACTGTTTTCCATAGTGGCTGCACCAGTTTGCATTCTCACCAGCACTGTATGAGGGTTCCTTTTTCTCCACAACCTCTCCAACATTTGTCACTTTTTGTTTTGGATATTCTTGCCATTCTAACAGGGGTAAGGTGATATCTTAGTGTAGTTTTGATTTGCATTTCCCTGATGATTAGCGATGATGAGCATCTTTTCATGTGTCTGTTGGCCATCCGTATATCTTCTTTGGAGAAATGTCTGTTCATGTCCCCTGCCCATTTTTTGATCTGGTTGTTTGATTTTTTGTTGTTGAGCTGTGTGTGTTCTTTATATATTATGGAGATTAACCCTTTGTCAGATAAATAACTTGTAAATATTTTTTCCTAACTAGTGGGTTGTTTTTTTGTTTCAATCCTGTTTTCCCTTGCCTTGAAGAAGCTCTTTAGTCTGATAAAGTCCCATTTGTTTATTCTTTCTGTTGTTTCCCTCGTCTGAGGAGTTATGGTGTCCAAAAAGATCCTTTTGATACTGATGTCAGAGAGTGTACTGCCTATATTCTCTTCTAGAAGACTTATTGTTTCAGGTCTAATCTTTTAAGTCTTTAATCCATCTTGAGTTCATTTTTGTGAATGGTGAAAAAGAACGGTCAATTTTCATTCTTTTACATGTGACTTTCCAGTTTTCCCAGCACAATTTGTTGAAGACACTTTCTTTTTTCCATTGTATGCCCTCAGCTCCTTTGCCGAAGATTAGTTGTCCATAGATGTGTGGTTTTATTTCTGGGCTTTCAACTCTGTTCCATTGATCTGTGCACCTGTTTTTGTACCAGTACCATGCTGTTTTGATGACTGTAGCTTTGTAGTATGTTTTGAAGTCAGGGATTGTGATACCTCCAGCTTTGTTCTTCTTTCTCAGGATTGCTTTAGCAATTCGGGGTCTTTTGTTGCCCCATATGAATTTTAGGATTCTTTGTTCAATTTCTGTAAAGAATGTCATTGGGATTCTGATTGGGATAGCATTGAATCTGTAGATTGCTTTAGGTAGTATGGACATTTTAACTATGTTTATTCTTCCAATCCATGTACGTGGAATGTCTTTCCATCTCTTTATGTCATCAATTTCTTTCAGGAAAGTCTTGTAGTTTTCGTTGTATAGGTCTTTCACTTCCTTGGTTAAATTTACCCCAAGGTATTTTATTCTTTTTGTTGCGATTGTGAATGGGATTGAGTTCTTGAGTTCTTTTTCTGTTAGTTCATTGTTAGAGTATAAAATGCTACTGATTTATGTATGTTGATTTTATACCCTGCAACTTTGCTGTAGCTGTTGATTATTTCTAATAGTTTTCCTATGGATTCTTTGGGGTTTTCTATATATAAGACCACGTCGTCTGCAAACAGCGAGAGTTTCACTTCTTCATTGCCTATTTGGATTCCTTTTATTTCTTTTTCCTGCCGAATTGCTCTGGCCAAAACTTCCAGTACTATGTTGAATACGAGTGGTGAGAGTGGGCACCCTTGTCTTGTTCCTGTTCTCAGAGGGATGGCTTTCAGTTTTTGCCCATTGAGTATGATGTTGGCTGTGGGTTTTTCATATATGGCTTTTATTATGTTGAGGTACTTTCCTTCTATACCCATTTTATTGAGAGTTTTTATCATAAATGGATGTTGGATCTTGTCGAATGCTTTCTCTCCATCTATTGAGATGATCATGTGCTTTTTGTTTCTCATTTTGTTAATGTAGTGTATCATGTTGATTGACTTGCAGATGTTGAACCATCCCTGTGTCCCTGGTATAAATCCCACTTCATCATGGTGTATAGCCTTTTTAATGTATTGTTGTATTTGGTTTGCCAAAATTTTGTTGAGGATTTTTGCATCTATGTTCATCAGTGATACTGACCTGTAGTTTTCCTTCTTTGTGTTGTCCTTGTCAGGTTTTGGGATCGCATGATGTTGGCTTCATAGAATGTGCTAGGGTGTGTTCCATCTTCCTCAATTTTCTGGAATACTTTGAGAAGGATAGCTATTAAATCTTCTTTGAATATTTGGTAGAATTCTCCAGAGAAACCATCTGGTCCTGGACTTTTATTTTGGGAGAGGTTTTTGATTACTGTTTCAATTTCTTTACTTGTGATTGGTCTATTCAGATTCTCCATTTCTTCCTGCTTCAGTTTTGGGAGGTTGTAAGAGTCTAAGAATTTATCCGTTTCTTCTAGGTTGTCCAATTTGTTGGCATATAGTTTTTTATAGTATTCTCTTATGATCCTTTGTATTTCTGTGGTATCCATTGTGATTTCTCCTCTCTCGTTTCTAATTTTATTTATTTGAGTCTTCTCTCTTTTTTTCTTAGTGAGTCTGGCTAAGGGTTTGTCAATTTTGTTTATTTTTTTATTTATTTTTTTTAAAGATTTTATTTTTTCCTTTTTCTCCCCAAAGCCCCTCCGGTACATAGTTGTATATTCTTCGTTGTGGGTCCTTCTAGTTGTGGTATGTGGGATGCTGCCTCAGCGTGGTTTGATGAGCTGTGCCATGTCCACGCCCAGGATTCGAACCAACGAAACACTGGGCTGCCTGCAGCAGAGCGCGCGAACTTAACCACTCAACCACGGGGCCAGCCCCAATTTTGTTTATTTTTTCACTGAACCAACTCTTTGTTTCATTGATCCTTTCTACTGTCTTTTTTGTTTCAATATCGTTTATTTCTGCTCTAATTTTTATCGTTTCCTTCCTTCTACTGACTTTGGGCTTTGTTCTTCTTTTTCTAATTCTGTTAGGTGTCATTTGAGATTGCTTGTCTGAGATTTTTCTTGTTTATTGAGGTGGGCCTGTGTTGCCATGAATTTCCCTCTTAGGACCGCTTTTGCTGTGTCCCAGTTGAGTTGGTATGGCGTGTTTTCATTTTCATTTGTCTCCAGATAATATTAGATTTCTTTCTTAATTTCTTCAGTAAGCCATTGTTTGTTCAGTAGCATGTTGTTTAGTCTCCACATTTTTGCCCCTTTCCCAGCTGTATTCTTGTAGGTGATTTCTAGTTTCATAGCATTATGATCAGAAAAGATGCTTGATATTATTTCAACCCTCATGAATTTATTGATGCTTGCTTTGTTTCCCAAGATATGGTCTATGCTTGAGAATGTTCCATGAGCACTTGAGAAGAATGTGTAACCTGCTGTTTTTGGATGGAGTGTTCTATATATATCTATTAAGTCCATCTGGTCTAATTTTTCATTTAATTCTATAATTTCCTTGTTGACTTTCTGTCTGGATGTTCTATCCATTGGTGTTAATGGGGTGTTGAGGTCCCCTACTATTATTGTATTGTTGTTGATATCTCCTTTTAGTTTTGTTAATAGTTGCTTTACAAATTTTGGTGCTCCTGTGTTGGGTGCATATATATTTATAAGTGTTATGTCATCTTGGTGGAGTGTCCCTTTTATCATTGTAAACTGCTCCTCTCTGTCTTTCTTTATCTGTTTTGCTTTGAGGTCTACTTTGTCTGATATAAGTATGGTGACACCTGCTTTCTTATGTTCATTATTAGCTTGGAGCATTGTCTTCCGTCCCTTCACTCTGAGTCTGTGTTTGTCCTTGGGGCTGAGGTGTGTTTCCTGGAGGCAGCATATTGTTGGGTCTTGTTATTTAATCCATCCTGCCACTCTGTGTCTTTTGATCGCAGAGTTCAGTCCATTTACATTTAGAGTGATTATTGAAATGTGGGGGCCTACCGCTGCCATTTTATCACTTGTTTTCTGGTTCTCTCGCATTTCCTTTGTTTCTCGTCCCATGATTTTTGGACTAGTAATTCAGGTAGGTAGATTTCTGTATTGGCTTTCTTCTTATTTGTAATTTATGTCTTTATTCTTGTTATTTGTTTAGTGGTTACCAAGTGGTTTGTATAAAACATCTCATAGATGAGATAGTCCATTTTCTGAGAGCCTCTTAAGACATTCCATCCCTTTCCTCTTCCCCTTCTAGGTTGTTATTGTCAGATTTTTTTTTTCTCTTCCTTCTTGTGTTGTGAGTTTGTGGTTAAAATGACAAGATTATATTTATTCTTGGTGTTTCCCTTCTTTTTATCTTTAATGTTATACTTAACTTTTGCTAACCTGTTCTGATGGAGAGCTGCAGCTTTCTGATCTTGTCTTTCTACTTATCTCCTTTGCTCTGGGTTTTGTAACCCCTTTCCTTTTTTTGATTTTTCAGGTATGAGGGTCTTCCTGAGCATTTCTTGTAGGGGAGGTCTTGTGGCAGTGAACTCCCTTAACTTTTGTTTATCTGGGAAAGTTTTTATTTCTCCATCGTATTTGAAGGATATTTTCACTGGATAGAGTATTCTTGTTTGCAAGTTTTTGTCCTTCAGGGTTTTGAATATATCATTCCACTCTCTTCTAGCCTGTAAGGTATCTGCTGAGAAATCTGCTGACAGCCTTATGGGGGTTCCTTTGTAGGTTATTTTCTTCTGTCTTGCTGCCCTTAGTATGTTCTCTTTGTCATTGACTTTCGCAAGCTTCACTACTATATGCCTTGGGGTTGGTCTTTTTACATTCATAAAGTTTGGAGATCAATTGGGTTCTGTCACATGGAGTTCCACCTCTCTCCCCAGGTTTGGAAAGTTCTCAGCCATTATTTCCTTGAGCAGGCTTTCTGCCCCCTTCTCCTTCTCTTCTCCCTTTGGGATACCTATAATCCTTATGTTGCATTTCCTAATTGAGTCACGTAATTCTCGGAGAGTTTCTTCATTTCTTTTAGTCTTAGTTCTCTCTCCTCCTCTGTCTGCAGCATTTCTATATTCCTATCCTCCAAATTGCTAATTCTGTCCTCCATATTATCGACCCTACTGTTCAGAGAGCCCAGATTTTTCTTACTCTCCTCCATTGTGTTCTTCATCTCCAATATTTCTGATTGGTTTTTCTTTATAGTGTCTCAAGCTCTTTTGTGACATAGCTCCTGAACTTGTTGAGTTGTCTATCTGTGTTCTCTTTTACTCATTGAGTTTTTTAGTGATGGCTGTTTTGAATTCATTGTCATTTAGGTTATATATTTCATTGTCTTTGGGATTGTCTTCTGGGTACTTGTCATTTTCCTTCTGTTCTGGAGATTTCATATATTTTTTCATACTGCTCGATGGCGTGGATTTGTGCCTCTGCATAGAGATAGAGTTTAGTTACTGCTTCCACTTGCTTCTGCTGGAGTTGGGGGGTGCAGCTGTTTAATCTGCACCGACCAGGATCCCTGTCAGCTGTTGCTGACCAGACCTGGGCTCCTCCTCATAGTCACAGTGGTCCTGTGGGCTCTCTCATCAGCTGTGGGGACAATTGCAAGGGGGCCTCAGGTTGCTGGTGCCTACTGTCGCAGACCACTGAGCCGTGCTCCCTCCTTAGGGTCTGCAGCGGTGTTATGGGCTTTGACAGCAGCCAGGAGCAGGTTCACCTAGACTTGCAGTCTGTCACCATCAGGGCCTGCAAGACCTCACTTGTCCACTATGGGCCACAGCAGAGCTATGGGTATCTACTGCAGTCTGTGGTCAGCTCACCCAGCTGTGCTACTTCTGCCTCAGGGCCTTCCACCCTTGTGATTGCCGGGCAGTGCCTCTCCACTAATGCTGCGCAGAGGCTTTCGGTGTGACTGCTGTGGGACCGTGGATTTTCCCCCTGGACTGTGGAGCAGGCTCGCTGGGACTCCAACCTGCCACCACCCACTCACACGGGCTCACTGGGTGTCCCTTGCCCCTCTGGGCCACAGCAGGAGACCATGAATCAGAGGCAGCTGGCAGGCTGCTGCACTACCTGGGATCCTCCTGCCCCAGGGCCTCCCATCTTTTGAATGCTGGGCGGGGCCTCTCCACTAATGCTGAGTAGAGGCTTTCCCCACGGCTGCTGTGGGACCGTGGATTTTCCCCCTGGACCACGGAACAGGGCTACTGGGGCTCCAACTCGCTCCTGCCCACTCACACGGGCTTACTGGGTGTCCCTTGCCCCCTCTGGGACACTGCCGGAGTACATGAGTCAGAGGTGGCTGGTGGGCTGCTGCCCTGCCTGGGATCCTCCTGTCCTGGAGCCTCCCTGTGTTCTGAATGCTGGACGGGGCCTCTCTGCTAATGCCAAGTAGAGGCTTTCCCCATGGCTGCTGTGGGACTGTGGATTTTCCCCTGGACCATGGAGCAGGCTTGCTGGGACTCCAGCCTGCCACTGTCCACTCTCAGGGGCTCACTGGGTGTCCCTTGCCCGCTTTCCCCGTGGCTGCTGTGGGACCATAGATTTTCCTGCTGGGCTTTAGGGGCAATCACGGGGGGCTTAGGTAGGGCTGTAGTCACCTGTTTCCACCGTCATTCCACTGGTGTGCACACACGCCCACCCTTGGTGCATGGTGATGCTATGAGCATGTCCGCTGGAAGAAAGTCGCTTGCAGGTACTAGGCTGTCTGGGGGTCGGAGAGTTTCCACCTATCTCCACCTCCTCCAAGGGGGAAGTCCATCCACCTTCCGACGTATAGCAGCATGGGTCTCTCAGGCATCCTGAGATTATGTTTGGATATCCTTTGTTGACCAATGAATGTCCAATGAGTTGTAGATTTGAAGGGGGAGAGACAAAACTGCTCACTCTGCCATGTTGCTGATGTCACTTCCCACTTTCTTTTTTTAATAGGTTAATTCTTGATGGTGGTAAATGTTAGCAGTAATGCACTGCAAAAGTTACAAAGTGGTTCTGAACAAGGGCAATTTAGATGAGAAAAATAGAGGAAATTTTAATGGAAACTTTACCCCTGAAAGTAAACTATATTTTTCTTTCTTTTAATATAGGACGGAAATTCTGACCAAGAGGATGACAAATGGTCGGGACGTATACCGTGGAGTTAATGCCCTGCAAGCCAAAATCAACCTTATTGAAAGGTACAGAAATAGAAAGTGACACTATTATAACTGTTTTTCTCTGTAGCCAAAGAGTCGTTGATAAACAGCAGAATCTACAGTAAGATTGCTAAGGTTCAAATCCTTGTTCCAACACTTTCTACACATATGACCTCAGATGTGTTCCCTGCCTCTGTAGGTCTTGGTTTGTTCATCCAAAATGAGGATGATAATACTAGTACTTGCCTCTTGGTGCTACTGGGAGAAGAAATGAAATGACGCATGTAAAGTGTACTGTGCGCTCAATGAATGCAGTTATTTTAGCCTTTGAAGGTTTTCATGTGGGTATTAGTTATTTCCGTCCACTGGAACATGGAGGTAAATAATTCAGGCAGAGCCCGACTGCCCTCCAGCACGTTGATGTCACTATTGCTTGGTCTTCAGTTTTGTCTTTGGGTTCCTGGTCCACACAGTCCTCCTCCCCTGAAGGAGGGGAGACGTGGGACTGTTTAACAAAACCTGTGAGTCTAATGGACCTGGGCTCATATGGGATGAGGAACAGCCAAGAGCAGAAGAAACGTTTGGATTCTGGCCACCCTGTCCAGCTTTGTTCTTCCTGCTGTCTGTTATGACCCCTGCTTTAGCTTCATTGGTGGGCTTCCTCCTTCTGTGTGCTGGTCTAGCTGGGTGTAACCCCACCATTTTTCCCTCCTGGGGAGACAGCATAGACTAGAGGCGTGAGGAGGGCATCTCAAGTCAGACAGGTCTGGGTTCCAGTGATGGCACCCCCTGTTAGTCATGAAACCTTGAGCCATAACTCAGGCTCTTAGCCCCATTTCCTCATCTGTGGAATGGAAAGAGTTCCCCAAGCTCATCAGGGGGTGTTGAGGGTAAATGAATTAGCAGATGTAAAGGTCTTAACAGTGTCTGTCACATAGTAAGTGCTGAGCACACATGTGTGCTCTTTCTGTGTCTACATTGATTGGTGAAGTTGTGTTTTTTTGTGTGTGAGAGAAAGCAGCATGGTTTGGTGGGAGATGCAAAGGGCTCAGGAGGAGACAGATGGCTTTTTGGTCTGTAGCTCACTAGCTCAGTGACCTTGGGCTAAACTTGGGTTAGCATGCCAGCCTCCCTGGGCCTGTGTAATGAGGAAGCTGCAACGAGGCGAACACAGTCATGCCTTCCAGCTCTTAATATTCGGTAAGTTCATGAAGATGTCCATCATGCTGATTTTTGCTTGAAAACTTAGTTTTTATTTTTTCTCATAGATTGTATGAAATAAATGTGGAAGATGCTAATGAAATAGACTGGGAAGATCTTGCTAGTACCATAGGGTAAGACCGTTTAATATTAAGCTAAGTAGAAGATAAGAGATGACTTTTCATAAATGAGTGCTTATCAGATTTTAAAGAACAGAGCTGAAATTCATGCTGCACATGGAATTCATCTGTAAATTGTGTTTATGTATATACGTATTTGGAACCCCCACTCTATATACTGAGCCAAGTATATTAAGCAACCCTCCTTCCACTGCAACCCCACAAAAGGTACCTAAGAGTGAGCGAAATGTGTGCAAAGTCTCTTAAAAGCTTCAAAGAGCTAACAAGTTAGAAGACAAGTACAAAGAACCCCACATACCATCTGCCCATAATCAGCCTGTTACCATTTTGCCACATCTGCGTCATTGTTTGTTCCTCCCTCTCCTGCTCCCTTCTCCAAGGGAGTAACGTTTTTTCCCTTAACCATTTGAGAGTTGGTGGTGGGCTCCATGTCCTAAACAAGGATGTTATTCTACATAACCCCAGTACAGTTATCATAGTCAGGAAATTTGACTTTGATACAATACTATTCTCTAAAACACAGTCCACATTCAAATTTCACCAGTTGTCCCAATAATGTCCTTTATAGCATTTTCCCCCTGACGTGAGATCCAACCTAGGAGCACACATTGCGTTTATTGTGTCTCCTTGGTGTCTTTCGATCTGTAAAGCTCTTCTGCCTTTGTCTTTGATGACGTTGAAATCGTGGGAGAGTTTAGGCTGGTTTTTTGTAGGCTGTCCCTTGGTGGGAGTTTGTCACATGTTTCCTCATGACTAGTTTCGAGTTTCGCGTTTCAGGCAGGACTGTGACATAGGTGAGGCTGTGTCTTTATCACCGCGTCACCGCACATCATGAGACACGTGGTTCTGATTGTGGTCATTTGGTTCTGGTGGCGTCTGTCACATTTCCCACTGTTTAAAAGTAACAGTGTGTCTCTCGGTGATATGAAGTGGCTGTGGGGAGATATTTTGAGACCATATGAAGATCTTGTTCCTTTTCAAGCTTCCTCCAGCAGTTTCGGTGTGGGGTCCCTTTGCATTTCTCATCCGAGGGGTGAGATTGAACTGTCACCTGTCCGTCAGCTGTCTGTGTACCTCCACTGTGAGCCTTCAGTGCTGTGGTGCTTGGACTTTGAGTCAGTTCCTGCTGTTGAAGAGAGGCCACCGCTCCCAGTAGCGGAATTTACTGCTTGCTGAGCACAGGAGAGCCAGCTTGCAAAGCACGGTCCCTCTAAGTAAAGCACATTGTTGAGAATCCTGGGGCTCAGGGCTTGGCGGGCTCTCAGAAATGGGGCGTTGAGGGATTGTGTGGCTGCTAGCTCTGGAAGGGTGGCTGGCGGAGCAAGGCTGCTGCAGCCTGGCCGCCTTTCTGAAGTGTGGCTGCTGGCGTGGAGTTGTCATTGATCCAGTAGCAGGGTTTAAACTGGGTTGTGGTGGTTAGTTAGTTATCTCTTGGGATTATGAACCAAGAACAAGGTCTTTTTTTTTTAACTTGGAGAATTGGAATCTTTTAATGACAGGCCCTGCCAGGAGTCACAGACATATGCCCATGATTCCAAAGACCTTGCTTTGCCAGCTCATCTGAGGGGTGGGGTGCACACTCTTCAATATCGTGGGTCCCTGAGAGTTGAGGTTGTCGGGTGCTTTGAAGGAAGGGGACCCTGCTGTGCATCCCACCAACTCTTGTCCTAAAATGTATTCATGTGGACAAATCCTTCCCTTTATAATGACAAACCACTTTTTAAAAATCTGACTCTTCTAATAAATTTTTGTGAATTTTGTGACATTGCTTCAGATCACGTGATTTCTTAAAAGGGGCTTTTAATGATTTTAAGTAAAATCACGTGTTTAAAATGGATTGTTCTACTTAAAATTTATAAATCTCAAAGCTGTAAAATAGATTATGGCATCTAGTCAAATTTTGTTTGAAGTAGTATATTCTCAGAGTTTTAATAATGAATTAAAACAGTGAAAAATAATTGAAAGTGCGATCTCTTCAGATTCTGAGACCTCCCTTGTGAATCATTTAGGCGGGATTTAAAGAAAGTCTCTCCACCTGATGGGAGGTAACACCTGTTTAGTTTGAAATGTCCACATCAGTTATTGTTACTTCTCACAGCCTGGGCTTGGGTCTGCAGCCGTCGCACTGGGCGCGCCACGCTGGGACGAGGGAAGACGTAGAGGCCTTGACACTTGGGCTTTGCAGTCGGGCAGACCTGGCCTTGAGTCCTGGCACTCCACTCTTTATTTAGCCGTCCTTGGGAGCTCGTTCCCTAACTTGTCTCTGAGCCTCGGTTTCCTCATCTACAAAATGGGTTTAATAGGACCGTAATGAGGACTAAAGGAGGTAAGGCACAGAAGATTCCTAGCCTGGTGCCTGGCACACGGCGGGGTTCAGTTAGTGGTTGCTGAGATGAAGAGGTTAAAAGAACCCAGTCATCTTCTACCTCTGCATACTTAACAGAGAGAATTATTCATGCTAATCATTTTAGCCACCAGTTTAGTTAATTATTGAAACAAATTAGTCGTGCTTTTATTGTTTAAGAAGAAGTGTCCAGGAAGTGAAGTTAGTGATTTTCAATTTAAAAAGCAATTTAAGATTCGGTTGATTCTGTCTTACTTTTTTTTCTTTTTTAAGATTGGCACCTGAGCTAACATCTGTTGCCAATCTTTATTTATTTATTTATTTGTATTTTCTTCTTCTTGTTCCCAAAGCCCCCCAGTACATAGTTGTGTATTCCTGTTGTAGGTTCTTCTGGTTGTGGTATGTGGGAGGCCTCAGCATGGCTTGATAAGCAGTGCCATGTCTGCGCCCAGGATCCAAACCAGCGAAACCCTGGGCTGCCAAAGCAGAATGTGTGAACTTAACCGCTTGGCCACGGGGCCAGCCCCTGTCTTACTTATTATTAATGGAAAACATATTTGACTCACGAAAACATTGTAACCATCTGCTTTTTTAGCTTCGCAAAATAAGAAATCAGGGGACATCTGCCTTTGAATTGTACCACGTGTGTTTATCCTAACTGTAGTGGTTAAGAGTGGATAAGAGAATTTGGAGTCAGACCATCCAGTTGTCCCAGCTCTACCCCTTATTAGCTGTAAGATCTTGGGCAGCTTGGCTGTGCCTCAGTTTCCCCATCTCCAAATTAAGGGATAAGAGTAGTACGTCCCTTGTGGAGTGGTCATGAGGACTGTTTGTGGCTCCGGGAAGGCTCAGGGCAGGGCCCAGGATGTGGTCAGCATCAGCGCATGAGCCAGTGTTGTACCTCGTCTTCTAGACTCATAATTTACAGTAGTCTAATTTAAACCAAATCCATCTTGTTGTACTATTCTCTTCTCCCTTTTGTGTGTGGTTTTAACCAAATGCACAATAGCTTTCCACATGCATCTTGTGTTTATCACATATGTCTATATACCTCACCTTCATCAATGGACTTAGTACACAGCACTGAAACGACCAGTTTTTAAACTGACACCATTTTTTATCTTTTCCTTTCTAAAGTGATGTTCCTCCATCGTATGTTCAGACTAAATTTTATAAGCTGAAAGCCACCTGTGTTCCCTTTTGGCAGAAGAAGACTTTTCCAGGTAAGTATTTTCAGTATTTGGATAGTTAAGAACACAGCGTATGGTGCTACACGCTGGTAGTGTGGCCTTGGGCAGGTGACTTACCTTCTGGGAGCCTCAGTTTCTTCAGTGGGAAATGGTGAAAATTGGCAAGTTATAATCCCAGCCTGACAGGACTTTTAAAAGTACAAGATGAAATAATGGACGTGTAAAATGTGTCACCGGGGTTCTCACTGCTTAGCAAGCACGCAGTGAATGACTGCGAGTGCTTTTGGATTGCCATCCTGCACACACATGTGCACACAACATATGCTCACACCACATGCATGCACACACACTGTTCCTGGAAAAACATAAGATGCCCTGTTCCTTCTTTGCAGCCATTTATGGGTGGTTTAGACATGTAATTCCCAAACTTGGATCATCAGTCACGTGGGGAACTTGATAGAAACACACATACCTGGGCCTCCTTCCAGACACACTGGATCCTGGCCTCTGGGCTGGGCCGGAGGCTGGAGTCTCTCTGACGGTCTCACGGAGAGTCTCAGCGGCCTGCCCGGCAGCAGCGTTTGGGACCCACTGCTTCGGGTGGCGTGTGCCCTGCAGAATGTGGTGAAGTACTTCTTGCATTCAGCACACATCACTTCTTGGGTTTGAATCGTGGCATCGCCCCTACTGACTCCACGACTTTGGGCAAGTTTCATGATGTCTTTATGCCTCAGTTTCCTCATTTGAAAATGGGTTAACAATAGTGTCCACCTCACAGGGTTTTTGCGAGGAATGAATGACTGAATCTAAGTAAAGCAGTTAGAAGAGAATCTGGCACGTGGTGCAAACAGCAGTACATTACCATCACCAGTGCCCTCTGTCCTTTGACCCGAGGAGGAGGCTTGTACAAATAATTTCAAAGTTAAATTTCTTGGATGCAAGATGGCAGCCACCACGGGCTTGGACAATTTATGAAAACTGAATACACAGCCTTAAAATAGAATGTGGACCTAAATACCCAGAAGCAACCCCCTTTGTAAGATTTGTAACAAAAATTAATATGAATGGAGTTAATAGTTCCAGTGGAGTGGTGGACCCAAGAGCCGTATCAGTGCTGGCGAAGTGGCAGAATTCATACAGCATCGAAGTTGTCCTGCAAGAGCTTCGGCGCCTAACGATGTCTGAAGAAAGCGTGAAACGCCCTCAGCTGCCTGAAGGACAGCGTTACAGCAATTGATCACAGAGAAACCGCAGGCCCTCCCCGCCCCCATTCCATTTAAGCAGTCTTCATTTTCCACAGTAGTAAATTTTCTAGATACGTCTTGTAGACCTCAAAGTGCTGGAAAGGACACTCCCATTCAAAGGCAATTTACCTTAAGATGCTATAAGTGACACTAATTTTCGTCCATTTGAAATACTTGAGTTGTGCTTACTGTGTGATAAATCATCCTGCAAGTGTAACCGCCGTCCACATAGCTGAACTTCTGGGATCAGGGAAGTGTGTTTAAATTTGATTCCCATCGTCGCCGGTGGGCACATCTAACTCAACTGTGAAAAGGCACATCACACAATCACCTTGCTGCTGCCTCCACGGCCTGGGCCTCTGCCTTCCCCTGCCCACCGCCCGCCTCCCCTGCCCCCGCTGCAACTGCCCTCCAGCTCGGGGTGGCTGGTTAGAGCAGATATGAAGGTGTCAGGTCACAGCCTGTGGGACTCCTGCTGGGTGTGGGTGCTCATCTGCATCCCTGGTTTCTTTCTTTAAGTCTTAAGTGACGCCCTCCTTCCGAGCCATAGTCCTTTCCCCACTCTCCACTACCACCCTTGGCCAAAGTGCAGATTGTAACCCCCTCTGCTCCCCTCTGAAACTGGCCTTTGGGAAGGAATGCAGGGCTTTCCCCATATCTTCTCCCCCTACCTTTATCGAGGGGCGCTGCTTTTTTCTTCCTCCTCCTCAAGTCCCTTTTCTCACCGTCCCCACCCAGCACTTTCCGTGACGCTTCCTTGCTTTGGCCAGAAGGCATCAGGTGAGGTTGGAAAGTCTCTGGCCTCCCTTGTTTAGTTTGGAACCACATTTATTTACTCTCCCCCAGCCTAGGAAATGAATATTGGGTCCTCAGCCCTGCCACCCTCTGCTGTCATCATCAGCGGATGCATTTTTTTTAGCTCAGGTTTTGATAAGGTGAAAACAGTCACCGGGGTTGCTCAGACCTGCCAGCCCTCAAAGTCCTTGGTGGTTAAACTTGGAGAAAGGCCACAGAAGACGCTTGTAGGCACACACCATCCCTCTGAATGAATTGTTTCCTTTGCCCGTAATTGCTTTTGCTTTTGAAAATTGCAGAAGCTTAAACAGGGCTCTCGTTTGGTCCTCCTTGCAGTCCACTTGGGTCTAGTGTGGAATCTGACAACTGGAACAAAAAGAACCTTATTCGGTGCATATTTTGGTTTTGGTGCTGCCGCTTCTCATGGTCCTCAGCGGGGATTAAGAAAGAGCTCGGTGTGCACAGCAGACCCCCGACATTGACGAGCTTGACTTCCTGGCAAAGTGCTGCGTTTTTCCACTTTTCTGTTCAGGACCACCAAATGCTGAAGTGTGGATGCATACTGAAGTAAAAGCAATTCATCGTGTTCTAAAGTTTTTTTTTAATTGAGTGTTTGTGTGAAACCACCTTTTGAAGCAGCAGCTATCAAGTCTGAAAGGCAATTGATGTTTCCGTTAATCTTTTTCTAGGGAATACCTTAGTTCTGAGGATTTAACATCCTGTAAGTAAAGTTTAACAGTATTCCATAAGCAGCCTTTTTATAGTCAGACCACTGCCTGATTTTAACATAATAAAAAGTGTGCATTAATATTTAAAAAAAATTAAATTTCTTTTCTTTAGAGATTATAGACTACCTTTATGAGACCAGTCTACCGTTGCTTAAAGAAAAGTTAGAGAAGAAGCTGGAGAGAAAAGGGACTAAAGTGCAGGCTCCTGCAGCCCCCAGGCAAGTCTTCCTGTTCAGAGACATCTTCCATTGCGACGACGACAGTGACGGAGAAGACGTAGATGACAGAAGTTAAGCGGATGATCCTGATGTCCATTTTTCTAGGTTTGGTGGTTATATACATGGGTCAGCAAAGCTATTTTCAGTATTACTGTTGATTAAAGAAGGTCCAGTGGCCAAAGGAAGGGCGTGAAAATGACAGCTTATATTGTGGAGCATTAAAAATTGATTAACGTGTTCATACTTGAGTTTATTTGAGTGCGAAAAGAAAGAGGAGCATATACGTTGATTTAATATTTCTGTACCGTTGTACTGAAAATAGTTACAACTAATGGTTTTTATAAAACAACAGTATCCCATGTCCCTCTGATTGCAGCAGAGGGTAGAGTCACGGCCTATGGACGTTTCATTGCGTGGGTTCAGCTGTAATGGCGCTCAGCACATGTGAGAAGGGTAACGATTTTAATGATGCATTCCATTTTGCTTTCTGTTTTTCCGGTTCATACATATGTTCTCAGTGTATATAAGCATTCGCTAAGTTTTAGAGGGAAGTTGTGGATCTGCTGTTCCCTCAGACTGGTTTCAGTTCCCATGTACTTGTCATGAGCGTATCTCATCTTCCTGAGTGTGATTCTCATGTTTAAAGATACATATTTTTCATACAGGACGCCCTCTCAAAGCCACTCACTGAATTCACCTGGTGTTCAACTGGGGAAAAAACAAAGCAACCAGCAGTCTCTTCCATTGTTTCTAGAAAAACTGGCTCTGTTAGACTTATTGAAAGATGCTGTGTGGATCTCAGGAAAGACTCATGCCCAAGGGAATTTATAGGATAATTTTAACGTTGGGCTATCCCATCAGTAAGGAAAGCAAAACCATTCTAGATATTTCAAACAGAGAAGGATTTAATGTAGAGATTTAGGTTATAAAATTGTTAAACAGGACAAAGGATGAAAGAGAGGAAGGGTGAATTACCCAGCAGTGGGAAGTGAGGGGAAGCTGCTGCAGCCCCCGTGTGCCCTAGCTAATGTGCCCCCGTGCCGCTTCTGCAAACTCTGGGTTGCCTGCTGCTGCTGCTGCCTTTGCAGCTGTGTCCCTTCTCTGCCACACGGCCTCAACAGGTGCCTGTGTCTCCCTGGAACCCAACAGCCTCTGCCTCCCTCCTGCCTTCTAGGCTCTCACAAGTGCCTCCCCTGGGCAGCCCCTTCGCTGAATCCTGCTGGCAAGAGAAAGCAAGTTTCCAGGCTTCTAACCACATCCGTGCAGGAGAGCATAGGAGGGAAGGGGTGGGTGAATGATATCCCATACAGCGAGGTCACCATCTGTGCCAACATGCAACTCCACTGTCTCCTGAGTGTTCTCTCTGATGTCATTTATGTGACATCAGGACAGGTGGTGGTGGTTAATTTATCCAGAAAGCTAGACATTTTCCCAAACCTGCCATAATTGGGAAAGGAAGAATGCAGAGAAACAAGTGTAGGACTCCTTGGTCACCATTTATCCCCAGCACTTGTCACAGTGTTTTACAAATAATAGACACTCAATAAATATTCGGTAAACAGATGAATGTTCTCTTTTTAGCCAGCATTTCACCTTTCGTCACCTCCCTCTGTCCAATAGACATACTAATCTCCGTGCTGATAGGATATAAATTGTGCGTTCCTTTTAGAGGACGATCTGGGAAACTACATCAGAGCCCGAAGAATGTACATCTTCTGTGATCCAGGAATTTCACTTCTAGGACCTAAAGAAATAATAGAACTAGTATACAACAGTGACACATTTATAATACAAAAAGTAGAAAAAATGTAAATGTACCTTAACAGGAAATTTGTTAAATTATGGTATATTCCTAGAATGGAATATTATGCAGTAATTAATAATGATAGATTTGGTTAACATAAAAAGAGGTAAACAATATTATCAACTGAAATATTTCAGAAAAGTATCTATATTTTCTTAGTTTTGTAAAAGTAAAACAGTAAAGGAAATTGTGTGTATATAGATGCATTAAAATGTATGGAAGAATTAAACCCAAAATGTTGGCAGTGGTTCTCTCTGGGCGCTGGGATTGTGAGTTTATGCATTAGAACTGCCGATTGCAAGTGCCAGAAAATCGGACTCAGCTCTGCGGAATCCAGGAACTCTCACGACTGGAAGTCAGAGGGAGTGCTCGTTTTAAGTAAGGATTGATCCAGCTACTTGGAGTCACCAAAGATGTGGTTTCTTGCTGATTCTCTGCTCTCCCTTCTCGAGAGTCCATTTCATCTTCAGTCCACACAGGGGGTGCCCCTTGGCCCCGAGGGATGCCTTCATGTAGCCAAAGATTGCAGCAATCCTATTCCCCATTCAGAGGAAGAAAGAAGATCTGTCCCGAAAGCGCTTACTTCAGCCCTGGGTTTTGCTCCTAGTGTCCCAATTAGAGCTTGTGCCCAACTCTGAATCAGCACTATGACCAGGGAGATAGGATTGTCTTCAGCCAATCTGGGCTCATCTCTGGGGCTGAGATTTAGCTCAACATGCCTTGAGCGGCTGAGAGAGTAAATACACCAGTGGAAAATCAGGGTCCCATTAGCAGAAGAGGTGACTGGACTCTGAGGAAGCAACCCACGGATGTGCTTGACAGTGAGTAATTACCTGTGCTATGAATTTTACCCAATAAACTTGTGTACTTTGTACAAGTTTTATTTTTATAACTTTTCCTCACCTCTATCTCCATGCCCTCCCCTCAAAGGAAAGAGTCTACCATTACAAGCCTTACCTTTGCCAAGCACCCTTTTTACATATAAGAATCCAGGAATTTGGAAGAAGCAGGGCAGGGTAGACTGTGTATGTCAAAAGCAGGTGCAGGAGAAGGGAAGGTTGTAAGGGGAAAACATGAGTTTGGTTTGGGCTCTGCAGACTGCGGTACCGATGGGGCACATTTGAGGAGAGCCCCAGCCTGTGGTGTGAAGAGAATGGACAGAAGAAAAAAAGCTACACTAGAAATATGGACTTGTTAGCTCCATGAAGGTGAGAGTTGAAGCCATGAAATGGACAGCCCCTACTGAGAGAAGACGGCAGAAGAGGAAACCTTATGTAATGTCCGTACTCGGGAAGAAGTGGAAGAGGATGAGTAGACTCAGAAAGTTAGCAAAGGTAAAGAGAAAAAGATACCTACCTCACAAGATCAAGGGACAAATAAAATTGTCTTTAAACACCCTTGACTGTGCGTTATTTGAGTTCTTGGCCCAGTTCTTGGTCATTTCGCATTTTTCAATAAGCATGCTTTTCAGCTATTTATCTTGATTTATAGACTTCGTTACCCAACAGAGAGGTCCAAAACTCCGCAGCATAGATGAGGTAAAAAATGAATGTCCTAATCAGACCAAGACATCGATTCTTTTCCCAACTCTACATTCGGTTCAACAAGTGTCACTGACCACACACAGTGAGCCTGCTGCTGTGAGGAGCTAACAATGCAAGAGGGAACAGTGCAGACTTGGTGCCTGTTTTCTTGGAGGCAACACAGTCCATCACTTTCTAAACACTGTTTCCAGGAATACACGCCAAAGTCACAATTCTTCACCCTCATTAAACACTCCCTCCATCCGTCAGCCCACTCCTGGCCTATGCTCTCCTAGTCCGTCATTACGGTCCTCTTCTAACACGCGGCTCTTCGTTCTCTCCCTCTGTGGTACTTCCCTGTTCAAGATCCCGGACCTGGGTGAGCCCTTCCATCTGCCTCCTACCTGCACCTGAAGAGCTGAATGTTCTACAAGAAAATCACACAACTGAGCTGGCTGGTTCCACTTTCATGATGTAGACCTCAAATGGACACAGTATTCCCAAAGGACTCTACTTTGATTCTCTAATAGGCTTACTGTTCTTTTCCCCACATCATTTATCTTATACATTCAACCTTCTCACACCCCTTTTCTGCCATTTTCATGATTCATTGAGAAAATTGAAGCCATGGGACATCAATTCCCTCTTCCCTCCACCAACCAGACAAACCTACCTCTATCTGTACTCATTTCTCCTACCACAAGCTGATTCCCTACACCTGAGCCTTGCAGCCTGTCCCCTTACATTATCTCAGAGATTTTGACCCTTTGCTGATCCTTCTAAATTGTTAGTCTCTCCTGTTCTAGATCAGGAGATTAAAGCTGTACTATTACCCATCCTTAAATATATACATTATATATATGCTTATATACACGTGGAATCAATTAGCACTTTCTGCTTCACTCCTCCCGCTGCACCCAAGTCCTAAATGTTTTGGGCTCTTCACCTTCTCCTGATGCCTTGAAATAACATCTGTATGCTGATGGCTCCCAAATTTGTAGATATAGGTCAGATAATGCCCTGAACTCCAGGCTAAAAAAGTTATCTGCCTTCCTGCGATCTCCATTTAGATGTCTTACATCTCTTTGACATATTCACAAACAACGTTTTAGTCGCCCCCACACACCTCAGAGTCTGTCATCCGCCCCCAGGCTTTCTCATCTGTATCAGTAGTATCATTGTTCACTTGGTTGTTCAAGTCAGAAACCTAGGAGTCCTCCGTCCTTGCTGCCGTCCTTTCCCCAGTACCTCCACATCAGACTGGTAGCAAACCCCATCAATTCTGCCTCCAAACACTCACCTGGAATCTATCCACCTCCACCACGATCTACCATGATCTCAGACGTCATCCTCTGTCTGAACCACACTGGTCTCCCTGCTTCCACTACTGTCCCGTCTCCAATCTGTACTCCCCACAGCTGCAAAATTGGTCGTATTGCCACCCTGTTTAGAATCCTTCAGATGGTTTCCCTCTGCACTTTGGGATATTATTCAAACTCTGTCATGGTGTCTACAAAGGTTCTGCACGATGTGCCGTTGATTATCTTTCCAACCCTCTTTAGGCCCCTGCTTCCCTCACACCACAAAAAAGATTTTTAAGGGGGGAAAGAAAGGAAACCCATCAGTACAATTCACCATGTTAATAAAGAATCAAAACTGTATGTGGGGTCGGAAAATAAGGAAATTGCATTTGATAAATTACAAATTCATCTAATAAGAGTAGAAGGCAACTTCCTCAACCCGATAAAGGGTATCTGTAAAAACCTGCAGTAAATATTATTTTTAAAGGTGAAACATTGAAATTTTTTCCTTTGAGATTAAGAGAGAGAAGGATGCCTACTCCACACTTCTGAGCATTATCTGGCCGGTACAGTCAAGCAAGAAAAGGAAAAGCTACATGGATTGGAAATGAAGATATAAAACTGCCATTATCCAAAAATGATTCGATTGTGAATGTAGGAAATCCAAAAGAATCTAGAGAGAATGTATTGGAATTAATAGATTAATTCCTTAATTAAGTAAAGTTGCTAGAGACAAGATCAACGTATAAAAATCAATTCCCTATCTATACTTATAGGTGGCAAACAGAAAATTTAAAAACTTAGATAAATCTGTATTAAATTTCTATGCTGCCATAACAAATTACCGCAGACATAGTGGCTTAAAACCACTCAGAGGTATGACCTTACAGTCCATAGGTCAGAAGTTCTGTAGGGGTCCCACAGGGCTGAGATCAGGAGGTCAGCAGGGCTGCATTCTCCTCTGGGGGTTCCAGGAAAGAATCCGGTTCCTGCTCATCTGGCTTGTTAGAAGAATTCAGTTCCTTGTTGCAGAGCTGTTTTCTTGCTAAATAGAAACTGAAGGTCATTCCCAACTTGTAGAGGCTGTCGCGTTCTTTGGCTCATGGCCCCTTCCTCCATCTTCAAGCCAGCAGGGCGATCGAGTCCTCCTCATGCAGCGCCTCTTTGACCCACTCTTCTGCCTCGGGCTTCGGCTTTAAGAGCTCATGTGATTAAACTGGTCCCATCCAGATGGCCCCCCTAGTTTAGAGTTGGCTAATTAACAGCCTTCATTCCATCTGTAAACATTAAGTCCCTTTCGTTATGTCAGGTAACGTAGTCACAGACTCTGGGAACTAAGGTGTGGACATATTTGGGGGACTGTTATTCTGCCCGCTACGGTCACCATTGATAATAACATCAAAGACTGTCAGATTCCTAGGAATTAATCTAATGAAATAAGTGCAAGTTCTCTATGCAAAAAACTATAAAATATTTGGAAAAAGTTTAGATACAGTTGAATTTCCTTAAGGTAGAATTTTGAAGATTTTCATGCATTGAAACTCTACCTGGTTTTGGACCAACCATAGAATAAAGGAGAGTCATATTTTGTATACACATAATTGCTCTCCTGTATTAAACTTCAACAGCTTGCATGAGGGAATTCACTTTAAGTGGAGAAATTATACCCTTTTAAAAGCCCTATGAATTCGTATAAACTATCTTGCAATATTACAAACCCACCACTCAAACCCACAGTGTCTTGATTTGGTATTTAAATCATACTTTTAGAATGAAAATTATCATGAAAGTAACATATGACTTCAACAAAAGTATGATTTTATTGTATTAAAGACTACTGTATTGATTTGGCAAAATTTTATAACTGTAAAGGTACTACCTTCTTTGCATTTGTACTAGCAAAAGTCTTTAGGATTTAGTATGCTGTACTGTTACAGGCTGGCTATGTTAACTGAAAAAATCAAGTCATTCCTTGAGTTTTTCAGCACTCTACACTTAAACAGAAGAATTGCTGTCCACATCTTTTAGCATTTCACATTTGCCTAACTTAAAAAATTGCCATGTGTCCAAACCATGCTTCTGTAATTACTATAGCATGATATGTCAGGCTGTTTGAAAATATTTGTTTTTTGAAGTAATTGTGACCACAAAGCATCTTTTTTACACGAAAAGCTGTACCTCATTTGAAATTACTCAAATGATGTCTTGATTTGAGGCATAAATCCCAGGTACTTAATGCTTTTAATGATATGGTGCCTCTGACAGAGGAGGCAGGGAGGAAAAAAGAAAAAGAAAAGAAAAAAAAATTGATATAAACTAATCTTTAAGTGACTTTCACTGCCACTTGTATTTGTGGGAAATCCTTATTTTGGATGCCAAAGGGCAGCTACAATCTGGAAAACAATCCAGTGAATGTATTTTGTGACGTGTTTCGTGGCAGATAATTATTAACCACTGCATTAGCCTGCAAAGGCCACCACAATAGTATATCACAGTCTGGGCGGCTTAAACAACAAAAAGTTATTTTCTCACAATTCTGAAGGCTGGAATTCCGCGATGAAGGTGCCAGCAGAGTTGGATTCTGGTGAGGCCTCTCTCCTTGTCTTGAAGATGGTGCCTTCTTGCTGTGTCCTTACATGCGTTTTCATCTGTGTGTGTGTGTGTGTGTGTGTGTGTGCACACGCGTACCCTCCTGGTGTCTTTTCCTCTTCTTTTAAGGACACCAGTCCTATTGGATGGGGACCCACACTTGTGACTTCATTTAATTTTAATTATTTCCTCCAATCCATGTCTCCAAACACAGTCATGTTGGAGATTAGGATTTCAACAGATAAATTTGGCGGGACCGCGGGACACACACTTCAGTCCATAACAACCCTAAGTAATATCTTGATACTTAGTAGTTGCATACAGAGTATCTTGTTAAAGACATTTTGCTCTTGCTTTTATTTTACAATGCTTAATATAAGTGATTAACCTAGTCAGATTTCCTATGAAAGGGACCAGTTATAATGCATGTACATAATATAATATATGTAAATAAATCATAGAGATAATGTATGAAACTATTTACAAATGAGCGTATTTTCTACTTAAAATATTTACCTTAAGACTTAAGACATTTTTAAAATAAAAAGTTAAATCTGATAAAGTTTCTCATTTTTTTTTTGGTAACAGGAGACGCTTTTTACAATTGAAATAACATTTGAGGTAAACAAAACATTGGTAAATACTGATAGTTGATTTTTTTAAAAACTACCTTATATAATTTCTTTAAATAATACTTGTTCTAAAAAGATATAATGCTCTGATAAAATATTTCTAAACAAAACAAAACAAATATATGTAACATATCAACAAATTTTAAAAGACAAATAAGGGGCCGGCCCAGTGGCGCAGCGGTTAAGTTCGCACGTTCCGCTTCTCAGCGGCCCAGAGTTCGCCAGTTCAGATCCAGGTGCGGACATGGCACTGCTTGGAAGGCCATGCTGTGGTAGGCGTCCCACGTATAAAGTAGAGGAAGATGGGCACAGATGTTAGCTCAGGGCCAGTCTTCCTCAGGAAAAAGAGGAGGATTGGCAGCAGTTAGCCCAGGGTTAATCTTCCTCAAATAAATAAATAAATAAATAAATGGAGAGATATACTATATTCATGGAGTGGAAGACTCAATTGTAAAGATGGTAATTCTCCCCAAATTGATCTATAGACTCCATGCAGTGAAATAAAAATATCAATAGGATCTGTTATGAAATTAATAAACTAATTCCAAAATTTGTATGGAAAAGCAAAAAGATAGCCAATACAATCTTGAAGAAAAACAAGGTGGGAATATTTCTTCATATGCCAAATACGAAGAATTATTAGAGCAACAGTGACAGTGTGGTACTGTGAGGACACACAGACCTACCAATGACACAGAATGTGCAGACAGTTCGTCTACAACAACGCCACGTCAGAATTGTAGGCAGTGACATTTTCATCACTGTCCCCTCTAGTTTAGATAGTAAATATTTGATGAATAAATGAATGATTGACGGATGCAGAGGTGAACTTAGCATGAAGCTGCCGCAGCTTAACCTCCAGGGGCCATCATTTCCAAGGGCACTTTCTCAAGTGCTGAGAGAAGCTTTAGTAATGGATTCACAAGCTAAAACGTTTTTATAAACATTTCAAAAATATAATATTTTAACTGCAGTTGATTTAGATTTCTGTTTCTTTCCAATCACACTTCTAGGGCAGGTGGCATTGGAAGGGCTGTGGGCATTTTTAGGATCTGTTTTAGGGGAACTTCATAAAGAAATTCTTGTTTTTAACTTGAATTGGAAAAGATGTTTTGGAATGTTCCCATAACACAAGTGAGAATTTGTAAGTTCCTGGTTTAGAGATAGATGAAGAGTGTTATTTCTAGTAGTATTTCTGTGCTTTCTTTGGGTTTTCTATATATGTAATCATGCCATCTGTGTGTAGAGAGAGTTTTACTTCTTCTTTTCCAATATGGATGCCTTTTACTACTTTTCTTGCCTAATTGCTCTGGCTAGAACTTCCAGTAATGTTGAATAGCAGTAGTGAAAAGAGACATCCTTTTCTTGCTCCTCATCTAAGTAAGAAGAAAAGTTTTTAGTCTTTCACCACTGAGTATGTATGTTAGCTGTGGGCTTTTCATATATGCCCTTTATCATGTTGAGGAAGTTCTCTTCTATTCCTGATTTTCTGAGTGTTTTTTTAAATCATGAAAAGAGGTTGAATTTTGTGAAAGAAGATTTTTTTTTCTACATTGATTAGGATGATTTTGTGGTCTTTTTCTTCCATTCTATTAATGTGGCATGTTACATTGGTTGATTTTCATATGTTGAACAACCCTTGCATTCCTGGGATAAATCCCGTTTGGTCATGGTGTATAATCTTTTAAATATGCTGCTGAGTTTCGCATGCTAGTATTTTGTTGAGGATTTTTACATCTATATTCGTAAGGTGTATTGGTCTATAGTCTTATTTTATTGTGATGGCTTTGTCTGGCTTTGATATCAGGATAATGCTAACATCATAGAATGAGTTAAGGTGTGCTCTTTCTTTTATTTTTTGAAGGCTTTGAGAAACATCGGCATTAATTCTTCTTTAAACGTCTAGTAGAATTCGCCAGTGAAGCCATATTTTGCTAGATTTTTCTTTCTTGGAAAGTTTTTGATTACTGATTCAATCTTTTTAGTTAAAAGAATTGACCCAGAAAACCTGGAACTAATAAGCAGTTATAGCAAGGTTGCAGGATATAGGTTAATATACAAAAGTCAATCACTTTTCTATATACCAGCAATGAACAAGTGAAATTTGAAATTAAAAACGCAATAGCTTTTACATTAGCACCCCCAAAAGTGAAATATTTGGGAGTAAATCTAACAAAATATGTACAAGATCTATATGAAGAAAACTACAAAACTCTGAAGAAAGGTACCAAAGAGGTAAATAAATGAAGAGATATTCCATGTTCATGGATAGGATGACTCAGCATTGTCAAGATGTCAGTTCTTCCCAACTTGACCTATAGACTCAATGAAATCTCAATCAAAATCCCATCAAGTTATTTTGTGGCTATGGACAAACTGATTCTAAAGTTTATATGGAGAAGCAAAAGACACAGAATAGCCAACTCAATATTGAAGGAAAAGAACAAAGTCAGAGGACTGATACTACCTGAATTCAAGACTTACCATAAAGCTACAGTAGTCAAGACAGTGTGGTATTGGTAAAAGAATAGACTAGTAGATCTGTAGAATTGTTTTTGTTAGTGCTGTTGGGTCGATTCCAGCTCCTAGCGACTGTGTGGACAGCAGAGCAGCACTCTGCCCAGTCCTTTTGCACCGTCCTCACATCTTCTGGTGCTATATCAGACAGTGCTCTGCTGTTATTCATAGAGTTTTCATAGCCACTTTTTTTGGAAGTGGGCGGCCAGGTCCTTCTTCCTAGTCTGTCTGGTCTGGAAGCTCCACTGAAACCTGTCCACCATTAGTGACCCTGCTGGTATTTGAAATACTGGTGTCATAGCTTTTAGCATCACAGCAACACGCAA
This sequence comes from Equus asinus, assembly GCF_041296235.1. NCBI lineage: Eukaryota > Metazoa > Chordata > Mammalia > Perissodactyla > Equidae > Equus > Equus asinus. The sequence goes on from NC_091799.1 coordinate 14,349,640, forward strand.
CCACCACAGTATGACAACCAACAGACAGGTGGTATGGTTCCCTGACCAGGAAGTGAACCCAGGCTGCCGTGGTGACACTGTTGAATCTTAACCACCAGACCACCAGATGGAACAGAACAGCGAGCCTAGAAATAGACTCCCATAAATGATCTGACCATAGTCAACTGGTCTTTGACAAAGGAGCAAAGGCAATACAATGGGGCAAAGATAGTCTCTTCAGCAAATGGTGCTGGAAAACTGGACATCCACATCCAAAAAACTGAAGCTAGACATAGATCTCACACCCTTCACAAAAATTAACTCAAAATGAATCATGGATCTAAATGTAAAATGCAAAAGTATAAGACTCCTACAAGATAACATATGAGAAAAACTAGATGACCTCGGGTATGGTGATGAGTTTTTAGGTACAACACCAAAGGCATGATTCATGAAAGAAATAATTGAAGAGCTGGACTTCATTAAAATTAAGACCTTCTGCTCTATTAAAGACAATGTCAAGAGAATGAGAAGACAAGCCACAGGTTTGGAGAAAATATTTGCAAAAGACACATCTGATAAAGCACTGTTATCCAAAATATACCAAGAACTCTTAAAATTCAACAATAACAAAACAACCCAATGAAGAAATAGGCAAAAGACCTTAACAGATACCTTACCTAGGAGATATAAAGATTGCAAATTACTATATGAAAAAGTACTCCATATCATACATCCTCAAAGGACTGCAAATTAATACTGTTACACACCTATTAGACTGACCAAAATCCAGAACACTCACAACTCAAATGCTGACGAGGATGTGGAGCAAGAGGAACTCTCATTTATTGCTGGTGGGAATGCAAAATGGTACAGCCACCTTGGAAGACAGTTTGGTGGTTTCTTACAAAACTAAACATACCCTTACCATATGACCCAGGAATTATGTTCCTTGATGTTTATCCAAATGAACTGAAAACTTATATGCACACAAAAACTGCACGTGGATGTTTATATCAGCTTTATTTATAATTGCTTAAACTTGGAAGCAACCAAGATGTCCTTCAGTAGGTGAATGGACAAACTGTGGTACCTCCAGACAATGTAATACTATTCTATGCTAAAAAGAAAGGAGCTATCAAGCCATGAAAAGACATTAAGGAAACTTAAATCCATATTACTGAGTGAAAGAAGCCAATCTGAAAAGGCTGCATACTGTGTGATTCCAATTATATGGCATTCTGGAAGAGGCAAAACTATGGAGACAGTAAAAGGACCAGTGGTTGCCAGGGGTGAAATTGGTGAGGGATGAATAGGCAGACAGAGCACAGAGGATTTTTAGAGCAGTGAAAGTACTCCATATGAAATTATAATGATGGATACATGTCATTATAGATTTGTCCAAACCCATAGATGTACAACACCAAAAGTGAACCCTAGGGGCCGGCCTGGTGGTGCAGTGGTTAAGTGCACACGTTCCGCTTCGGTGGCCCAGGGTTTGCTGGTTCAGATCCTGGGTGCAGACATGGTACCGCTTGGCACACCATGCTGTGGTAGGCGTCCCCCATATAAAGTAGAGGAAGATGGGCACGGATGTTAGCTCAGGGCCAGTCTTCCTCAGCAAAAAGACGAGGATTGGCAGCAGCTGTTAGCTCAGGGCTAATCTTCCTCAAAAAAAAAAAAGAGTGAACCCTAATGTGACCTGTGGACTCTGGGTGATAACAACATGTCAATGTAGGCTTGTCAGTTGTAACAAACGTCATTCTCTGGTGGGGGAGTTAATAACGGAGGAGACAATGTATATGTGGGAGCAGGGAGCATACCTTCAATTTGGCTGTGAACCTAAAAATGCTCTCAAAAACTTAAGTCCTTTAAAAAAAAAATGGTCAAAGGACTCATGCAGACAATTCGCAAGGAAGATATACTAATTCCCAATAAGCACGTGACAAGATGTACTACATAATTAGTTATCAGGGAAATACAAATGAGGTACACTTTTAACTCACCGAGATGACTGAAATTTAAAAGATTCACAATAAGAAGTGTCAACAGTGTTGTGGAGCAAATGGAAGTCTTACACTTTGCTTACGGGAATTTACGATGGTGAAATCACTTTGGAAAACTTATTGTAAGTTGTCAGAGCATTAAGCACACACCTATCCTGTGATCCAGCAATTCCACTCCTGGATATTTATCCAAGTTAAATGAAAACATATGTCCATTAAAAGACTTTTACAGTAACGTTCATAACAGCTTTATTCATAATAGCAGAAAACTTGAAACCACACAATATGCATCATTAGATGACTGAAAAAAACAAATTGTGGCATATTCATCGAATGATATTCTACTCCACACTAAAAATGAATTGCCGATACATGCAACAGCTTCTATGATCCTCACATACTGCACGTTGAACAAAAGACAGACAAAAGACTACCTAATGTATCATTCCATTGATAAGAGTTCTAGAATAGTCTAATCTATGGTGATAGATATGGTGATAGAAATCAGAGCAGCAGTTCCACTGGGTGAGTGTTGGGAAGTGTAGCCCAGGGGCACTTTCTGGGGTGGAGAAAATGTTTTATATCTTGATTGGAGATGTGTATACAAAATTATGGAGTTGTTAAAACTCCTCAAACTATATACTTAAAATCTGTGCATTTTGTTGTATATAAATTTCCTAAAGTTGGCAAAAATTAATGGAATATGAGGCAAAAGAGAAGATGAGTGATGATGAAATCAATAGAAATTATCATAACAAAAAATTCAGTAATTCATTAAGAAAAGATCCATTTCAAATATAAGTAATGAGTAATAGGCTCTTGGATTGTTGATAATCCAAATAATAACGAGGAATGAGTCACATGATCAAACGGGATAAAGTATGGAAATTTTGACATAAAGTATTGACATAGAAAACACAGTATGTGTCTAAAAATGACAACATCTATGACAACTTGGTAATAAAGTGTCATCACTCCTAAGCATTTAGGTTCAATCACTACACCAGAAACTTTTTGTGCTTGAAATCTTATAGCTCATATGTGAAAAAAAGCTTGATAGAAATTTTCCTTGACAGTCCTAAAAGTTTACATGACATTATCAAACAAAATCATTAATTTGAAAAAAAACTATAAAATCTTAATAAAATGTCATCAGCTTTACCCTCATACACTGCTGGTGGGAATGCAAACTGGTGCAGCCACTATGGAAAACAGTATGGAGATTTCTCAAAAAATTAAAAATAGAAACACCATATGACCCAGCCATCCCACGACTGGGTATCTATCCAAAGAACTTGAAATCAGCAATTCCAAAATTCCCACACACCCCTATGTTCATCGCAGCATTATTTACAATAGCCAAGACGTGGAAGCAACCTAGTGCCCATCAACTGATGATTGGATAAAGAAGATGTGGTATATATACAATGGAATACTACTCAGCCATAAAAAAGGATAAAATCGTCCCATTCACAACAACATGGATGGACCTTGAGGGTATTATGTTAAGTGAAATAAGCCAGATAGAGAAAGACAATCTCTGTATGACTCCACTCGTAGGTGGAGTTAAACATGTGGACAAAGAGAACAGATTAGCGGCTACCAGGGGAAAGGGGGGTGGGGGGTGGGCACAAAGGGTGAAGCGGTGCACCTACAACACGACTAATAATGTACAACTGAAATTTCACAAGGTTGTAAACTATCATGATCTCAACAAAAAGTTTTTAAAAAGTTTTTCATCAGCTTTGCTAGAGAAAAGGCTGAACTATCTTTGTGTTCTCTGTGTAGGAAATGATCTTCAACCTCATTGTGGAGGTAAAGTGTATGAAGTCAATATATGTAGCTTTTATAGAGTCGTGTTTGCAGCTTAAATATTTCTATTTTCTGGATTTTAAAAATATTTGTGGGGTTTCCCCATTTTGAAAACTTGTAATTTGTGCTATTTACTCCAAATACATATTCATTGTATTCCTAATTTTGTAATCATAAATTTTATTGCAGTGTTTTTGAGAACACCCTGTTACCGAACCTGAAGTGAGTTTGCTCACCCGTTGCGCAGCAAGCCAATCTCTGACACCGGGTTTGGTGGAAGAAAGTAGAAATTTTATTTTTGCACAGCGCTGAGCAAGAAGAGAGGGCAGCTAACGCTCAAATCCCAAAGTCCCAGAAAAGCTAAAAGGAAGGGTTTTTATTTGGGGTTTTAGGTGGGGGAGGGGGAGCATATGGCCTTGCTGGTCGGACCTTTCCCACCAGCCTGTCTTTGGCCTTGAGACACTTGTGGAGAGGAGGAAGCTCATGACCTTGCTGGTCAGCAGCTTTCCCACCAGCCCGTATCTCTTTGCGGGAGGAGATAGTCCAGGTGCTTGTCCTTGGCGGGGTCTGTCTCCATGGAGGATAGTGGATTCTGGAGCCAGGAAGCCAGAGAGTAAGCAGGGAATGAGTGTTTTGGTTTTAACCCCATATACGCTTGGTTTAATGTGGGGAAACTGATGTCAGGGTCGGTATCAACCCCTCAAATTGTGTGAGCTCTGGCTCTACAACTGAGCATTCCCAGTATCAGTCTCACAACGTAATGTTGAGTGTAAAAAGCAATTTATGGAAAAATGCATTCACTATAATTTCATAAGTATAAAGTTTAAAAGCATGCAAAACTTAATCTATTGTATACAGATTTAAAAACAAATTAACAGAAAGGCCCACAGAAGGCTCAGAGGCAGGATGAAATTCAGATTTCAGTGGCCCCTAAACTTTTTGCATTCACGGGTACTTTCTTCCTTAAAAGTATCAAAAGTTATATTTTATGACTGTGTTGGTATAAATATATTAACGATAAATATTAAAAGATTTTCTTCAACCTAAATTTTCACTTTTTTTCTCATTCTTTAAGAAATGAAAATATTTTTGTGCGTCCCTAGCGCAAGCTATGATGTCTAATTAAAGTAATATTCTGTTTCTTACCCTGTGGTGACTAACTTGGCATTTGATAGCTATCCTTTGATATCTACTTTAACCAAAATGTATGTAATAAATTCTGCAAGGATCTACGCAAAAAAGGTTACCTGAGGGAAACAAATTCAGGTGATTTTTACCATCTTGTTTACCGCTTTTTAAAAACAATTTTTTCCCAACAGCCATCCAGATCCTTATTTTTAAAAAGTTACTACATAGAAATATTGTTTTATAAAAGCTACACACACACACACAACTTATAACGCAGTACAGTGTGAAATAGTTCTGTAATTTTCCGATTTAAACGCTTGAGTACGCCCGAAATAACTCCACGGGGTAGAGAAAACTCTAGAAATCAGGAGCGTAACGGCTGTCGCCTCGCGCGCCGTCTGTAACGCCTTGGGCCGTTACATTCGGCTAACGGACGTGGCGGCAGCGAGAAGCCACGCCCCTTTGCTGGAACGTTCCCTCGCCGTCCTGTCCCGTTCCCCTCGGCTCGCCCCCTCATTCTTCGGTTAGGGTTCTTCGCGCTAAGACCGCCGCCGCCCAACCTGCCTGAATCGGGCCCACCTCGGCCTCGTCTTTCCTTCGCAGTATTGATCAGTATTAGTAATTATTTGTTTTTCTGTCTCCTCTATTGGAGTATAAGCTAGTGGTGATTCCTTACCATCCTAGGCAGCAATAGGGTTTAAAAAAAATGGGTAGACTTTCCAGTGGGTTTTACTGTTATTTTCCGTATCGTTTGTTTTCTTTAAAATACTTAATGTAGCCCTTGTCTGTAATACAAAGTATGTATGTTTCCTCAAGTTACGTGTTGATTACCTATTACATTTTAGGTCTTTAAAGGAAATCGAAAGAGCGATTCCTTCGTAATCCGTAATACCCTGATGAGACACCTGAAGCGTTGACGGCGGAGGAAAGAGAACGGAACGGAAAAAGCCGGAGGGTAGGCGCCTAAGGCTCCCCGGGCTGGGCGCGTGGGGCACGGGCCCCACCCGCAGGAAGTCCTGGGCGTGGCCTCGTTGACGGCTTGGCGGTAAACTTTGCCCCAACCCGCATGGACGCTCCTGATTGGCCGGGCCAGGCCAGGCATCCCGGAAGTGACGCCAGGCGCGGGTCTCGGCCTCCCGGCGGAGCCCGGGTGCGTCTGTTCACGCGCCCCGCCCCTCGGCGCACCGAAACAAGAAATCAGCGCTGGGGCGGGGCCTGCGGACGGCCGACGCCGCGCAGGGGGCGGGGCCTGGGCTCGCGGCGCCCGCGGGTTGGGTGGCCGGGTTTGGGCTCGCCCTTCCGCCGTCGGCCGACTGGGGAGCGGCGGCATGGAACTGGGGTAGCGGCCGCCGCGAGGCCGAGCGGGGTGAGAAGAGCGGCGGGCTGGAGGCCGCGGGCCGGAGGGGGTGAGCGCGCTCGCGGCCGGGACGCGCGGGGCCGCGTCGAGTAACCGTCGGGGCGCGGGAGGCCGGCGCGTGGGGGAGGGGCGGCGTGGGCTCGGCCCCTGCGGCTGGAGCGTCGCGGCGTCCGGCGGGCGGCGCTCGGCGCCTGCTGCGCCCCGGGGCCCGCGGCTGGGCCCCTGCCCCTCCCTCTCCCTCTTCCTCTCCCTTCCTGTCGTCTCCGCTGCGGTCTCGCGTCAGCTGTTTTCGGTCTGGCGCTGCGCAGTTTCCTTGCGGGTGAGAGGGGCGTCTCGCTGTAGCAAGCCCGGGTCGGCCCGACGCGCCCTCCTTCCTGCCGCCCGTGCCCTCCGTCTCAGAGGGCGCTTGTCCCCAGAGGGCCTTTGTCCCCCTCGCCGCCTTCCAGGGGCGACGACGGGCCCGCCGCGCGGCCCAGCGGGACCCGGGCGCGGGGCTGGTGGGGAGAGGAGTTGGTCACCAGCCGTCGTGGGGCTGGACTTGCTGCGTTTGCTCGTGTGGGGGCTTTGACACGAAGTGCCTCGCTGCCCCCCGAGTGGGGACAGTCTCCTGTGGACAGAGTGCTCCCGTGGAGTCTGAGTCGCGGTCGCCCGTTTCTTCGTTTCTTCCGTGTCCACAGGCAAGTTGTCTGGAGGGTGGGCTTTCTCATCGGAGGGTGGCGTCTGGCTCTGCTGTCGGAGGATCGATGTGAAACTCGGATGAGAGAGTGTCAACGCCGCTTCATCGCTTGCTTTTTTTTTTTTTTTGTCATTTCAGAAATGTTCTTTTGGGGCCACAGTTTGGGTATATCTGAATGCAAATCCTCACACGTTTACCAGTAAGACCAAGAATCTCGACTGAGAAGATCTCCTCTTGTAGGTTGTTAGCCCAGGTAATAATTTTTTAGTTAAACGTCTAAGACCTTTTTTCAGTCACTTAATATGTGCCAAGCACGGGAGTGAAAGATAGACAGATCCTGGTACACAGATCCTGGCCCGCACAGACTTGGAGTCGCTGAGGCTGGAGCGGGTGGGTGGGGTGGGTAGGGTGGGTTGGGGGTAAGCACGGGGCTCAGCCCCGCCCGCGCTGCAGTGATGGAAACGTGCAACTCCTGGAAGGATAGGGTCGTCAGAGACGGACGGGAGAGGATGGGGCGGACCAGCCCCCAGAACTGCCCCCCGCGGGAGTCCTCAGATCTGGCTCTTCTCAGAATCACTGGTGGGATTCTTTTTAAAATTTGCAGCTGAGGGGCCAGCCTGGTGGCCGAGTGTTTAAGTTCACAGGTTGAGCTCAGGGACGCTTGTCAAACCACACTGTGGCCTCACCCCACCTGCAAAACAGAGGAGGATTGGCACAGATGTTAGTTCAGGGCCAATCTTCCTCACACACACAAAAATTGCAACTAAATTTTATAAACAGTATCGCATTATTTGCTTTTTTGTTTAAGTTCCTTTGGTGAGTCTGATGTGCATTCAGGGTTAAGAACCAGGTTGAGAACTAAGGTGTGAAGGGTGGATGTTCAAGACTGGTGGAGGAGCTTCCATAAAGGCAGGGAGTGCCGAACACCATGACGCATTTTAGGAGGAACAAGTGAGGGGGAATGGCAAGAGATGATGCTGAAGCCGGGTAATGGAGGACCTTGTCTGGTGAGCTCAGAAATTTCAGTTTTCTCCCCAAACTGTGTTGGAGTCATTTGTGCTTTCAAAGTCTAGTTTTTGCTTTGGCTTTTGGCCATTTTGGAGGAAGAATTGATGGTGGAGCAAACAAGGCAGAGAGATCATTTAGGTTTCTGTAATCCAGATGAATAATGGAAATGTATTAAACTGAAGCAGTGGCAGCCTGAGAATCAAGTACAGGTGATGCAATTAAGGAGGTGGACTCTGTGGAACTCAGAGATGGGGCTAAGGGAGAAGGAGAGTACGGGATAGTGCCCATGTAACTGGTTTTCAAACCAGTAGGGGATGGAAATGCCGTGAAGACAGAGAACACAGGATGAATAACAGATTGAAGGGAAGCACTTTGTTCTGTTCTGGTCCTGTTTGCTTTGAGGTGCCTGTCTGCTGAGTTGGATTCACTCTGTGCAGTTGGATATTGAGTGTATCTTTGTGGAATTATAGGCTAGACTGTCGTTTATTGAGTAGCCAAAAGAGGATGTTGAATGAAGAAGTTGGGTTCTGAGGACGAGCCTTTGGACACTGATATTTAGAGGAGGGAAAAAGGAAGAGGTGATTATGAAGGAGATTGGGTAGAGGAAGTGAAAGGAGAATGGTGTGTTGTCTTAGCCAAGGAGTGCATGGTCAGCATTTTCATATGCTTTAGAGAAGTCACCTCAAGAACCTGTCGGATTTGGTAATGCAGATATTATTAGGGACTTTTAGGAAGACTTTCACTGAAATGTAAGGATAGAAGCCAGAGCGCCAAGGAGCTGAAGAAGTGCATCCAGGTTACTTTTTCAAGAAGTTTAACTGGGAAGGATAGAAGAAAGTGATTGTTATTTGAAGTTTCTGGCCAGCTAATATTGAGAAATGATCTCCCCAGGGTAGGTCTGTGGAAAGTTACAGCTCTACCTGGGGAAGCATCCTGTATTATTGACAGACCAGCTCTCTTTGATGCTCAGGGAGCAGCTCTTATTTCTGTCTTACAGCTTGAGCCTTCCCTGGACACCCCCATCTGTGGTTCAGTAATGGTTCCAAGCAGTTAAAAATCGAATGAGATGAACAAAACTGACCTCCAGAAGAGCTGAGTTGTGTAAAAACTTACAGGATTCCCAGTCATATAGCAGTAGTTTTCCCTTAAAAGAAACATTATGATATACCCTGTTCAGATTTCTTGGGCTTAGCTATCAGGCCAATGATGATTTTAGATTTGGGGACATAAGCACATACCTTATGGCCTTTTGAGAGGAATCATGGAGCAATCATCTTATGTTTCTGTTGTTAATGTGCTCTATGCGACTGTTCTCTCTGTGTTCTGGATTCCATGGCGCTTACCTGTTACGTGGTAGTAACTCCCAGCTACTTTGAGAAAATTTAGTCCTGCTTTCTGAAGTGTGAAAGTAGGCTAGCTCTCTGAGGGAGGGGAATAAAAAGCAGACTCTAATTTTCTTAGTAGAAGGTTTCTTGTGCTAACTGCTTCATTAAAATTATTTTAAAGTATGGAACATTTTATTTATACTTAAATCCCTTAACTTTTTCGGAGTTTGAATTTACTGCAGTCTGTTAGCTGCCAAAATCATGCTTAAAACAGTCGATGTTTGAGTAGTCTCTAGCAAGTTTCATTTTCTATTCTCAGATCTTCTCCGTTTCCTCCCCACAGTCAATTAGATCACCGGAAAAAACAGATTCTGCAGACTTTTCACTTCCGAGCATCATGGTTTTGGCCTTTCAAGCATAAGAAATTCTTCTTTGAATAAAGTAATTTCACGTTCTGCAGAAACATATCCATTATGTTGCTTAGCATTCCCTAGTTTACAGCACGTTGTACAAGGCAGGCATTGATAAAATGTAATAGAATTAGAATTAGTGATAGGAAAGGGCAGTGCTCTCCAGTTGAACTAACATACTTTTTTCTTTTTTTGAAATGGGGACTGCGTAATTCATCATGTTATCTTTTTGCTCTGCTTTTCAGGAAGCTCCTACTTGAAATTAACTTTCTTCTTAGTAAGTTTTGATTTTCCTCTCTTTTGTAATCTTTTGAAATGTCCTTTTCTGAATGTACTTTAATGTTGGAAGCTGCCCTTAATTCTTCTTAGATGCATGAAGAAAGTGTACAATTAATGTTTAATAAATTTAAAAATTCAATTCACAGGACAGATTCATGTATTATACTTATGCCTTTATATATAATTCTTCAATGGTGGATGTCAGAAGAAAATAAGGAATTTTTAAAAAATCATTTTATTTTACGAACTGGCATTGTACCACGAAAACCTTAACAGTAAAATATAATTTCTGTCAAAATGTCATCAATTTCCCATTAGCGGACATTCTGCACTCTGAATTTTAGGGTGATATGTATTCAAAAACCACACTCAAGTTTCTTTACCCAGAAATTCAATGATTTGGGTTATATGTCTTAACCTTGTATTGTCCCTTCTGCCTCCCTGAAGGAAACTTTTTAGACATTTCTTCCTATGAACTTCCATGAATTTTAATAGCAGCAGTATATTGTATATCTCTTTATGTACTATGTGTATATCTGTGCTTTATACATAAAAAGAGTAGGCCTTTTTTGTGTCTTGCTAACCAGTTTTCATATCAAGGATGACGTCACCCTTGATGAAAATGTATGGGTTAGGTCCATCTAGTTTATGAAATGAACTTGGTTGAGTTTACAGTTGGGTTTGTAACTTTTCACCCCAGGAGACCGATATTTTACATTCATTGGATAGTTAATTTAAAGTCAAGTTTCTCAAGATCAGGTTTGGATAATTTCCTGGTCTGATTCCCGATAAACCCTAATTTTCATGTGAGAGAAGACTTGCTTTGATTCCCCTTGGGTGAGGTTTTCTTCCTTCTTGTTGCAGACTGGCTGATAGCTGTTTAGGTTATACTCTGAGTTTGTCTCATGTTTTTCTCAGCAACAGGCTGGGGTTATGGGCTTTGGAGAAGCATGCTACAGAGTTGAAGTACCTTCCTCTTCACATTACGTCAGGGGTTATCAACATGAGTTATCACTGGTGATGTTAACCTTGTTCACTTGGTTGAGGTTGTGTTCACCAGACGTCTCCTCTGTAAAGTTGCGGTTTTCCCCTTTCCATGCCCTCTTCTTTGGAGGTGATTTACCGAGTCCAGCCCACACTCAAGATGGGGTAGGATTGTCTCCACCCCCTGGAACAGGGAGTAACTGTCCCTATATATTATTTGGAATCCTTCTATAAGGAATATTAACCCTTTCTTCCACATTTGTTTATTCATTCAGTTGTTTATTTGTATAGTATGGATTCATGTATACTTTATGTTGTGGGTTATAATCCAATATTACTTATTTTGTCCAAATTATTTCAGCTTTGGCCATTGGGAGCTCTCTTCAGGTTGGCTCCTGTGTCTCTTGGACATGCCCCATCCTTTTATTTCAGTGCAAACATTTGTCTTTTGTTTAGCCACAATACACTGTTTACCGCCACTGAGCTTTCTGTTTGCTTTTATATGCATTTAGTTAGGATTAAAAATACAGCATCTTAGGTCATTTTAATTACACCTTATTAGAGTTGGAGATCTATTTGGATTTTGCCCTCCGTCTTGTTGGGTAATCCTTTCAGTTTCATGCTATTGGCAGTTCTCATAAACCTGCCTCATATAACTTCATTCAAACCTTTGACATGTTTGGTCCTTGGGATCTCCTCTTGTTTCCTGGTGCTCTCTTGCTGCTTTGCTCTCTTCGAGGCTGCTGAGATTTGACAAATTATTTCATCTTAATCCTTTTGATTGAGTTTGGATGGTGGAGGCTCTGGTGCTATTATAAAAACAAAAGCTCTGACAATCAAAAACTGTAGGTATCGGGGCCGGCTCTGTGGCCGAGTGGTTAAGTTCGCGCGCTCCTCTGCAGGCGGCCCAGTGTTTCGTTGGTTCGAATCCTGGGCCCGGAAATGGCACTGCTCATCAAACCACGCTGAGGCAGCATCCCACATGCCACAACTAGAAGGACCCACAACGAAGAATATACAACTATGTACTGGGGGGCTTTGGGGAGAAAAAGGAAAAAAATAAAAATAAATAAAAAATAAAAAAACTGTAGGTATCAAACTTAGTGGCAGTAGGTTGTCAACATTTGTAGCTATTATAGTTTATGGTGCATTGATGAGCAGTGAGTTATGGGCAGCAATTCATACACAAATGCAAATTCATGTATGTTTACCTTCTAAATGAGAAAATCCTCTATGTGACTTTTTGTTACTGGTATGGATTCATATTTATGGATTTTTGTGTTGCCAGGGATTTGTGAAACATGGCTTTCTGGAATGTGAGAGGTTTCTTGAGCTTTTGACTCAACTCTAATACATCGCTAGAACACTTCAAAAATCTGTACTTTGAAAATATTGATAATCCTGTCTCTCTATATTTTCCATCGGTACTGCATAGTACTGAGCCTTCTCTCTAGCAGAGCTGTGTATTGCCTTATGATGTTTATTACTGAGTACTTGCATTTCATTATGTTTCGAAGATAAAATTTTTTAAGAGTGGGCTCAGATTTGAGTTTCATCAGTGATTGATAAGCTGGCCAGCAGAATATCCTGGGTGTGGTGGAGGCACAATTTAAGTTGAAGATGAGGGTCATTGCTAGGAGGTGTACCCATTCTTCACACAAAAATAGGTCTCAGGTGTTGTTTTGTTATTTTTTCTTTAGTCTTTAGATGTCTTCTTTTCTGGAAATAGGTACAGAATGAGCACATGTTGTTGGTGTACGCCTGGTGGTATTTCCACCATTGACTTCCTAAAGCGCTATGCATCCAGGACCCACTCCAGGGAATTTCAAACAGCTGATGAAGACCTCTGTTACTGCTTAGAGTGTGTGGCCGAATACCATAAAGCAAGGGATGAATTGCCATTCTTGCATGAGGTAATTTATGTTAGATGGGCAGTATTTCTCGGAGCTTGGTAACTAGCAGTAGAATAAATTTGAACTCTGTTGGAAGCATTCAGGGAACTGACGATATCGTTTAAACTTTCAAGGCTAATAAACCTCTAGTACCTAGCTCATTGCCTGGTATAATAGGTGCCGAGTAAATGCTTGTGGACTGATGGAATTGAATTGAAACTTAAAACAGAATTTTATAATACCTCACTTTTAGTTATTTTGATATAAAATAATTTTATGAAATGAAGTGTTGTATAGAGGGTTTTTTGGTTTATGTTTTTATATCTCTGTTTGACAGTATTACATTTATGTGTCTAAATAGTTTGGGTTATTTTTTTTATTGGTTAATAGTTTTTTTTTTTCCTCTCTCTTTTCCTTTTTTAATGGGTAAATGGTATAAACCTCTAAGGGCAAGCATATTTTCCAGTCATAGTAACCAAAGTGAAACATACAATTTTAAATGTGCTTTGAGTAGTTGATTTATTACATTTTTCTGATGAAAAACAGAACACAGACCATGGAGATATGTACACTCTAGAAAGGAGGAGGGGGTGATTAGTTGTGAATCTGTTGAGAAAACTTTTGCATTTACAAAGTTTCCTAGTTAGGAAACTAACCAGTGTATGCTAAAGCTGATGTTTTAAGGTAGGTTCCTATGGCTGGAACATAGAATAAAAGACATAGAAGGCCCAACTCATGCCTTTGACAAAGAAACTGCAACTTCTCATTTCCTTTTTAATAGATTATAGTTGATAGGGATGTTGAGATATTTAAGCAAAACTCTACAAGAGCAGTGTTTAAATATCTCATGCTTTATGTACTCATGTTCAAGGATCATAAAAGTGGCTATGTTTAGTGACTTTTCTTCAAATAAATCTATTATGTGATAATAATAGATTTTTATTCTATTATAGAATGATAAAATAATTCTATTATAGAATAAAAATCTATTATTTATATTCTGTATTATTAATACTCTATAATAGAGTCTTTAAATTTTTGAATTTTTATACTTGGGAAATGGCTTTCTAGAAATAACTGAAAGATCATCACATCTAGTATATTTTGTTGATAATAACATATAAAGCACACTGCGTATTTTTCTTTTCCTGCAGGTTTTATGGGAATTAGAAACCTTACGTCTCATAAATCACTTTGAAAAATCCATGAAAGCAGAAATTGGAGATGATGATGAATTGTATATAGTAGACAACAATGGAGAGGCACAACTGTTTGACTTTACTGGCCAAGACTTTGAAAATAAGCTTCGAGTTCCTCTTCTTGAAATACTGAAATATCCTTATCTGCTTTTACATGAGCGTGTTAGTGAGTATCTTAGGTGTTCTACAAGTGATGTCACTTTTATTATTTTAAGAATTATAAGGACTTAAGTTTATCTATGTTAAAAGTCTGTTTGTTAAACATATAATTAGGGTAGTTAATATTTTTTCCCAACATTTTGTTTTGAAAGTTTCCAAACATACAGCAATGTGAATTACACAGCAAACACCATGTATGCCCCACATAGACTGCAATTGATAACGTCTTGCTGTGTTTGCTCTATCACATAGTCATCCATCTGTCCATTCAGTTAGTCTTCGTTCTTGTAATTTGTCTGTAGCAGGCTTTCTCAACCTTGGCATTATTGACATTTTGGACTGGATAAATCTTTGTTGTGGGGGGGCTGTGCTGTTCATTGTGGGATGTGTAGCAGCATCCTTGGCCTCTATCCATTAGATGCCAATAACAACCCACTCTTCGCTCCACCCCAGTTGTGACAACCAGAATTGTCTCCAGATATTGCCAGATGGGAATTGGGAGTTGGGGGACAGGGTGGGGAGAGACAAAATCACCCCTGATTGAGAACCACTGGTCTCTAGTAATTTTCACTAATCACAATGGCACGGTATATTATGGCTGCTGAGCTTTTGGTCGTTTATATTTGCATTTCTTAAAATGAACCTCTTAAAAGTAGAGACATTTTCCTGATCTGTGACATCTAACAAAATAACAAAACCTTTAAGGTGTCTAATATCTAGTCCATGTTAAAATTTTCACAGTAGTTGCAAAATGTGGTTTTTGGCTGGTATGTTTAAATTAGAGTCCACTCAGGGGCCATGGCATTTGGTTCATGTTTCTTACGTTGCTTTTAATCCAAAACAGTCTACTTATACATATACGCGAGCACACTTTTTTTTTGCCATAACTTTGACTTGTTGAGGCCATATAGTTACCCTGTAGAATAATGCACTTTCTGGATTTTTCAGACTGCTTCCTTATAATGTTATTTAACTTTTTTCTACCCTTGATATTTTCAGTACACTGAAGGGCAGCTCTAAATATTTGGTTTAGATAAATCAATTCTTTCTAGATAAATTCAAAGTAGATTGTAAAATCCAAACAAGTCATTTTTCAAACATTTATTGAGGGATGCTATATCCAGAAAAGTATATTAGCTTGATATTTTTCACAAACTAAATACACTTATGTAGCCAGCACCCAATCAAGAAAAACATTATCAACACCCAGGAGCTCCCCTCGTGTTTTTTCAGTCATTCTCTCTCCTCCCCAAAGCCATCCACTACCATTAACAATATTCTTTGAAGTGTGACAAACTAAAGTTGATTCATCTGATAGGGTAAGTATGTGAATTGATTCAGGACACTTCTGAAGGAGTAATGAAGAAATTTTCATAAAGCAATAGCAATTAGAAGAGTGCAGGCATAGATAGACTAGTGGGACAGTGTAGGGAATCCAGAAGTAAAGCAAGTGTTTTTGGGGAATTTAGTGTTTGATGATGCTAGCATTTCAAACCAATGGGGAAAATGAATTATTCAATAAATGAGAGTAGGACAAAATAGCCATTTGGAGAAACACTGAATTTTTTTTATCACTCTGGTACCAGATTAAGTCCACATGGATGAAAATGTAAAATGCTAATGAAATTACACCTATAACCATACTTCTAAGAAGATACTGTATGGAGATAATTATGCCAAGTATTAAATGAAGTTGTGTGTACTAGTAAAGTCAGAATAATTCATAGGAAGACACTGTGATCATCCAATTAGTCTTTCAGATTGGTTAATATTGTTCCTACATTTACATTATCAGCATTTTTATGCCTTAGTTTAAAACAAACAGCTTTTTATTAAAGAACAACTGAAGGAGTCAGATTTAGGGAATCTTAATAAGTTGATAAGATTTATGTCTTATATTTACTGCTTTATTTTTTCCATTTAGATGAATTATGTGTTGAAGCACTTTGTCGGATGGAACAAGCTAATTGCTCCTTTCAGGTTTTTGACAAGCATCCAGGGATCTATTTGTTTTTGGTCCATCCCAATGAAATGGTGAGTATGAGTGTTAGGCAATGGAAGGACTTTATATTTGCACGTATAGCTAGCTATAATAGAGGTGTTTGGTGTGTATTTCATTTAAAATGTTTGCCGAAGTTATTCTTTTCTTGTAAAATTACTGAAGTTTAGTAGAGAGTGCTATGGGGTCAAAGAGGAGGAGAACCAAGAGGGTAAGGGAATACTTCTGACTGGTGATGCTTCAACTTCAAAGACAAATAAGGGAATAATTGGAACTTCTTTCAGTATGTTGACATGAACTAAAGAAGAAGGAGTGTTCTCTCTTGCTTTGCTTGCCTGCCTGCCCCACTACAAACACATGGAAATACTAGTTAAAATATTTGAAAAAATTGTTTTGCTAATAGATGAGATTTTTTAAAAGGGGGGAGCAGGGAGTGGGATAAGGAAAATCAATTCCTAGGTGCTAGAAAGGAAGAGGGACATAAGAATCAGAACAGTAGACAGGAACAGAAGCAGAAAGCAGCAGTGGAGTATTGAAACCTTACATTGAGCTTGCTGAGGCATGAGGTCGTGTGGCCTGGCAGTCTGTGCTGCAGGTCCATGGGCATCTAGAACTGAGTTACTACGTTAAGCCAGTAGCCATGAAGGGTTGCTCTGCCAATATAAGGCTAGAAAAGAAGCCTTTTTTTTTTAAGCAGCAAAGAAAGAGCATGATACTGGAGTTTCCAGCCAAGATGATGGTGAATTTCAGTCTCCTCAGTGCAGAACCCATGACAATGTTGGAAAAAATTGAAAAAGAGGAATTTAGAAAGGTATAATCAGACCCCTCAAAACGTAAATGTTTCTGTGGGCCAGCAGTCCAGCAGTGGAGCAGAAACACAAAGTGATAAATGGTGGAAACCTCTAGACTTGGGTGTCTATAGGTAGCTGAGGATTCAGTTTGTGTGGGATAACAGGAATTACAAGTATACTCCAGGTAAGGCAGAGAACCAGAGTCAAGGCCTGTGCTTAAAATAAGAGTGGGGCTCCTCTGGCTGTGAGAGGAAATTGACAGAAAGTACAGCCAGGTGCTCTCTGGGACTGGCTTTTATAAAGCTGCCTACCAGTAGAGGACGTGGGTCCAGCTGAGCAACCAAGATCTGGGCAAGCTCTTGCAGGCTTGGTGACTGAGTCTACAGTATCCCTTATGTGACCAAAGGTTGGGAATCCTGAGCTGCTAGTGTTAGACCCACACTGAACCAAAGAGGTAAATAAGAGACAAGAATCCAGAAAATGTTGTAAGAGATATATAAAATTGAATAAGTTTGTTAGTTAAGGAAAAAAGCTAAGTTCAAAGAAAGTGAGTATATCAACAATAACTTAGAATAGGTAATATCAGTATGATGAGATTGGCAGGCAAGGAGACCAAAGATGTGAGAGCATACATGCTAAGTTTTCATCCAGTTAAGGGCAGAGATACGTATGAATTATTTTGAAAAGTAAATGCTTTAAATAGAAAAAAATGACTCATACATATAAACAGGTTTAAAGATATCAATATTTATTGGAAGTGGGTGGGCTAAATTTGTCAGTTAAAAGACAAAAATCAGATTGGATTACAAAAAAAATAAAATCCAGGTAGTTTTTTTTCCTGAGACACACGCCTAAAACATGAGGAAATAAAAAGATTGATGTAAGGGATGGAAAAAGAACTAATAGGCAAATACCAACCTAAACAAAGCTGGTGAAGCTATAATAGGATCCAGTAAAATAGACATTAGGATAAGGATGGATAATGTTATCTCGTAATAACAGAAATTCAATTCATCAAGATGTAGCAATTTTAAATAAGTAATATGCTAGTTAAAATAGCCTCAAAATAGATGATACAATTGTTGGTAGAACTGCAGAGAGAAATAGATGAATTCATTATTTGTTGTTTGAGATTTCAACGTACATTCAGTATTGATGAGTAAGTAGGAAAAAAAGTTCAGCAAGCATATAGAATGTCTATATAAGATAGTTTTCAAGCATGACCTAATGAACATACTTATATGAGCTGTGTATCTAACCTTTTTTCTAACATACATTAAACATTACAAAAATGATCACATACTAGGCCATGATGAAAGTTTCAACACAGTTCAAGGATTTGGTATCATGTTCTCTGATCATAACATAGTTTAGATAGAAGATAATAAAAAGATAAATGAGTTTCCACATTTCAAAATTAACCCATGCTAAAAAAATATATAAAGAAAAGAATACCCAGAACTGAATTACATATAAGGAAAACGCTACCTTAAAATGTAGGTTGCATACATCCATGGCCCTTCATCCCTAAATACTTCAGTGTGTGTTTCCTAAGAATAAGGATATTCTCTTTCATAACCGTAGTATTATAAGCTTCAGTGAATTTAACATTGATACAATAATGTCCATTTTCCAGTTGTGTCACGTGATCCAGTGTTTTTGATAGCATTTTCCCCCTGTACTCTAGTATCCAGCCCAGGATCAGGTCTTATATTTAGTTATGTTGCTTTAGTCTTCCTTAATCTGGAACATTTCCTCAGCCTTTCTTTGTCTCTCTGACAGTTACGTATCTGAATAATACAGTCATTCCTGCCCTTGCCCCCCTTAAAAAAAATGTTTGAATGGAAATGATTATCTCCTAAATCCTTTATTAATGTTAGTTTGTTCAGATCAGAATCAAATAAGGTCCACACATTGCATTAATTAGTATCTTTAAAAATCCATAGAGAATCATATTTTCTTAACTAGGTTCTTGCTGTATGTAGACATTTGTTTCTTGAATGAAGTAATGAATGTGTTAATGCTTTTAGGTTCGGCGTTGGGCTATCCTGACCGCAAGAAACTTGGGGAAAGTGGACAGAGATGATTATTATGACTTACAGGAGGTTTTGACTTGCCTTTTTAAAGTCATTGAATTGGGGCTTTTAGAAAGTCCGGACATTTATACTTCTTCTGTCCTTGAAAAGGGCAAACTGATTCTTCTGCCCTCGCACATGTATGATACTACCAACTATAAAAACTATTGGTTAGGTGAGTATTGTTCCTACACAAATATAATTAGTATTTTCTTATGGTTCCTATGAATATCCTGCAAAGAAAGTGATCTCTTTCAGTAATCTGATCAAAATTGCTAAAATATAGGATTTCGTAGTTTCCAGGTCTTTTTCTATCATTAAATTGACTTAACCATTACATCTTATTTTTAAACATAATTTATGCTAGAAACCATTTTTGTAAGAGGCACATATTCAGGTATAACAAATAGATCTTTTATTTAAAGCAATATGAGAGGTAACAGAATATTAGTATAGAATTGACTTTAATAGGGTTTTATCTATTTTAAAAAGAGGTTTGGTACCTCTTTCCCATCTGTAAAATATTTCCTGGTAGAAAGAGATATTAGCATTGGTTTTCAACAAGTTCTATGCTGACTCAAAATAGTTCTACCCTACTTCATTGGTTCTAAGTCTTGCAGTCATGTGTCATGTTTGGCAGTGATTGCTACTTGAAATATGGTGATCTTAAAAGTTGAAGGCATCTTAGATTTGATGAAATACAAATTGTGTGGTAGTCATTTTAGAAATTTTCTAACCAAGTTCTTAGCATTTTCCCTTTTTATTCTCGAATCAGTCTGAAGTCCTGTTACTTGGGAGCAGTGTGTATGCATATCTCAGACTTGAAGGTTTGAGGAACTGAGTACTGTTTTCCTTTGTCTCACTGCCTTGTCACTCTTGCCAGCGAAACCAGACAAGGCATTAGAACAGTGTCATTGAATCAGTTCAAGAAAACTGTAAATAATTTTACAGGTATTTGCATGTTGCTGACCATTCTTGAGGAGCAAGCCATGGATTCACTGTTGTTGGGCTCAGACAAACAAAATGACTTTATGCAATCAATACTTCACACCATGGAGAGGCCATCAGATGGTAATAAACTTTATTTGCTAAATGCTTTTGAATACTGTGATGATGATCCACTTTTAAAATACTAGTGTCACTACAAGAATTTGAGTGTATAGTATGAAGAAAAGAAGAGTGAACATTTTATGGTTTAGGTCAAGGATTCAGAATTTTAAATTGAAAGTTTAGAGTTTAACACCTTACTTTCATAAAAGAAGAGACTGAAGCCCAGGGAAGTTAAATTAATTTTTCATGTTGAAATACCTAGTTAGTGGTAGAATAAAGACTAGAACCTATAGGAGATAAATTTCTAATGACATGATAGTTAAAATTGTGGCGAAAGCCTCCTCTGTCCCACTGTCTCCCTTTTTCCTGGTTCTCTCTTTCACTTTGGTTCTCTAGGGTTCCACTGTCTAGCACAGTAACTGCTAGCCAAATGTGGCTTTTAAATTAGTTAAAATTAAATAAAATTTCAGTTTTTCAGTTCCACTAGCTCTACTTCAGGTGCTCAGTAGCCACATGTGCCTGCTGGCTACTGTATTGAGCAGTGCAAATAGAGAACATTTCCATCATCACAGAAAGTTCTCTTGGACAGAGCTGCTCAGATAGTCTAGAAAATAGGATCTCAAACTTGTAGTCAAGTTTATTATTAGACCTCAACTTTCTTTTGCTCATGGTTATATCAAGCTGATTAGGGAGGATGTGTACATAAGTGTTTATCTTCTTTATGGAGGAATAAATCAGTAAAGGTCAAGCATGTCAGATCATCTGAAAACCTAATGAATATAATTTTTTCTCCACATTCGCTTCTCTTTAGGCAACTTCAATGTGGATATAAATTCATTTGTGGGAGATTCTAAAAGAAATACATAACATTCTTTTTTTGATCACGTGTATTTTCTTCCTAGATTATGCCTGATTAAGGTTATTACTAATTTGTTTGTCAGCATTTACTCATACGTTGTTCATTTCTTTCCCTGTGCCTTGCACATATATTTCTGTCCTCTCTGTAATCCAGCTCCCATAACCTTCTTCAAAATGTGAGTCAGCTCTTTAAGAAACCTTTCCTAATTGTCTTCACCTGACAACTTTCATTCCTTATTTGAGAGCCTACTGGGCGTAGGACACTGTGCTAGAGAATAAAATAGTTTATGAGAAGGCCTACACAAATGACTGTGATAAAAAAGTAGTCTAACAGCCCTGAGGGAAATAAAGCAGAAAGTTCTGGGATGACTAAATAGCATTATCAGTAACTGAGTGAGTTAGAGCACTTGTCTCAGAAGAGTACTATAGATGATTAAATAGCGAAATGTTTCATGTAGAGAGGCATTCGAAATGGACTTTAAGGGTGGATAGGATTTTGATATATGATGCTAGTAGTGAAGGCGTTCTGATTCTTATTTGGGAAAAAGCCAGCAATCATACCCATATGGGATATTGTTATGAGGGTGTGAAAAATAAAGCTAGAAAGACACAATAAACTGAGATCTAAGTGCTTCAGTGAGCCCTTTGAATTTTCTTGGAAGACATTGAGGAGCAGTTGAAGGTCTTTGAGTAGGGCGATATCTTGCCACTGCATATCTGGTAGAGAAGAGGGAAAAAACTGGAGGTGAGAGCTTGTGAGTAATGGGAATTCTTGTCAATTGAATGAAAAGTAGATAACATCAAAGCCATATATATTGAGATATGATGGATGAAGGGTGTATGTCTCTGCTTACCCATTAGCTCAGAGATGAGTCCTTCACACCAGCCAAATGGTACACACAATTCAGGATCATGCTAAACCAGAATTTCTTATATCCTGGGCATTGTTTAGATCTGTAAATACCAAGTTTTTCTTCTCTTTTTTCATCTACTTCTGTTATTTATTGAAGGATGGGAGTGTAAAGTTCTGGGAGAAGTTGAGGGGCTAGTGGGAAAGATTGTTTCAGATGTTGCAAACAGGGTGAGAAAGTTGAATGTAGCTAGGCTATCTCAATTTGTCCTCCATTAAAAAAATTTCTTGCAGAGGTGTATAGTATTGCTTGAAGAAAATGCAAAAAAATTTAAAATTTTGCCACCTTTTTAAAACCTGTCAGGCACCGCTTTCGTTTAAATTACTTGCTGCTTTGCTTTCAGTTTTGTTACTACCCAAATAAAGAATGCTTAATTCTCAATATATTCTAGTATCTTTTTCTAATTGTTTTGTAATTCAGTAATTACTCCATTGTATTTCAGATGATAGTGTGGATCCTTTCTGGCCAGCATTACACTGTTTCATGGTGATTCTGGATCGCCTTGGATCTAAGGTCTGGGGTCAACTTATTGATCCTATTGAAGCATTTCAAACTATTATCAATAATGTGAGCTACAATAGAGAGATTCAAAATATACGGAACAGCTCTGTAAGGTTAGTTCAGTTAATGTCTCAAGATTTAAAAGTAATCTCTATAGGGAAGTCTCTTATAACTGACTTAACGATAGGGTTTTCTTTTTTTCCGCCTTCATTTCAGTAATTTTTATTTATTCTTAATATTTCAGGACCAAGATAGAACCGGAGTCATATTTGGATGACATGGTGACTTGCAGCCAGATTGTATACAATTATAATCCTGAAAAGACCAAAAAGGTATAAAACATTTGAGAATTCAGATGACATTGTATTGCCTTTATGTTGTATAGACAGTGTTTTCTACATTATTAGTTGAATTACTGATTTTATGATATGCAGCCATTCTGAATCAACTGCTGCATAAAGCCTTTCTGATTGAGCATATGTGTTGTGCATGGGGGAAAAATGGATTCTAACTGCAGTGTGCACACTTCGGAAGGTTTAATATTTGTGTAGTTAGGAAGGGTGGAAAGTTGATGGGATAGCGGGAGGTAAGTGACATGACTGGAAATCAAAACCAGCTAATGGAAAGAAGGCCAGAATACATGGAGATGTTGTAAATTTACCTTTTCATGAAACATTAGCCTCAAAATTGAACTATATTTTCAGTTTCTTGGGGGTACGTATATGTATGTGTAAATAAAAATAGGAAAACTGAGCAGTGCATTTTCTTGTTTACAACCTATCATGAATGGTGCTGGTTTATCTGAATGTCAGTATTTCTTTCATTTTAGGATTCAGGGTGGAGATCAGCCATTTGCCCAGATTATTGTCCTAACATGTATGAAGAAATGGAAACATTATCCAGTTTGCTTCAGTCAGATATTGGTCAAGACATGCGTGTTCATAACAGCACATTTCTGTGGTTCATCCCTTTTGTTCAATCCCTCATGGATCTTAAGGATTTGGGTGTGGCTTATATAGTAGAGGTTATTCATCATCTGCATTCTGAAGTCAAAGATGTCCTCAACCAAGCAGATGCTGTGTGTGACAAAGTCAGTGAATTTTTTCTTCTAATTTTGGTGTCAGTGATTGAACTGCATAGAAATAAAAAATGTTTGCATTTGCTGTGGGTTAGTTCCCAGCAATGGGTTGAAGCCGTTGTAAAATGTGCCAAACTTCCAACCAGTGCATTTGCACGGAGTTCTGAGAAATCATCTGGAAATTGCTCCAAAGGAACATCAATGATGTCATCTCTGTCATTGCATTCACTGCCATCTAACTCTGTACAACTTGCGTGTGTGCAACTGATTAGAAGTCTCCTTAAAGAAGGTTATCAGCTTGGGCAGCAAACTCTTTGTAAGCGATTCTGGGATAAGCTCAATTTATTCCTGCGAGGAAATCTATCTCTAGGTTGGCAGCTGACTAGTCAGGAAACCCATGAGTTACAAACTTGTTTAAAGCAAATTATTCGAAACATAAAAGTCAAACCACCTCCTTGTAACACTTTGGTGGATCTGACTCCTGCGTGTAAAACCCCTCCTGCATCTTATACTAAAGAGGAAAATGAACAAATAGGAAAGAAGTCTAAAAAAGACATACGCTGTCTGGAAAATTCCAGCCCAACGTTTTCTAAAGAACCAATGAAAGCTGATGCATATCAAGTGCAGGAGAGTCTATTGATTAAAGCAAGTAACACTGTAGAGGATAATGAGCAAAATTATATAAAAGACATCAAACTAGAAGACCATCTTTCAACTGAGTCACGTTTAAAGCAGAGTAGTAAAAATCTTGTCACTGAAAGAGCTCAAGATGAAGTTAAAATAAGTACAAGGAAGCAGAAGTCTGTGAAAGAGAATTCCTTACATAAACGACAGAATTGTACTTCAAGAAATGGTCCAGAAAAAGGGTGTGACAGAGGAATAATAATATCAACACGTTTGTTGACTGATTCTAGCACTGATTTTCTGGAAAAGGTGTCCACATCAAATGAAGATTTCCCTTTAAAGGATGATGCTGTCAGTAAAACCTCAAAAGCTAAGTCACAGAAAGATGAAATCTGTGCTAAGTTATCACATGTGATAAAGAAGCAACACAGGAAAAGTACTTTGGTCAATAATGCTGTCAATTTAGAGGAAAACCAGACTGTATCTAACGTTGAGAATTTGTTTTCAAGGAAAGATATAGGAGGTCAGAAAGGGGATAGCTTTGTACACAATCTCTCTTTAGACCCTAATGGTATTCTGGATGATAAAAATGGAGAGCAAAAATCTCAAAGCAGTTTATTACTGAAAAAGAAACAATTAAAGAATGAAGAGTTAGATATTTTCTCTTCCCATGAAAAGAGTTGTCAAATACAAGAATGTCATGCTGATGATAAAGATTTGGTCTCGTTTACAGAAATGACTAATACTTTCATGAAGAAAACATCTCCCTTTAAAGATCCCATGACTGTAATTGAATCAAGAGAGAAGGAAATTAGCAAGAGTACCGATCAGGTTTCTTCTAATTTGAGAGAACAGGCCCCTAGCATCAGTCCTAATTCTGACACTTTAACAGATTCTCAGATAGACCGAGACCTCCACAAATTGTCTTTAATAGCTCAGGCTAGCGTTATTAAGTTTCCATCAGATTCAGCACAAAGAAACTCATCCCAGCTACAAAGAAAAGTAAGAGATGATAAGAGATGTTTCACAGCTAACCAAAACAAAGTTGGAGAAACCTGCCATGAACAGGTGATTATTATTTCAGATTCTGATGATGATGATGATGGTGATGAAAGAATTCTGCGTTTTGAGAAACACACTAATAAACAAGATAAAATATGTGTTGAGAAAGAATGTCCAGAGCAGCATATTGCAGTAGATAATACAAATGTGGAAAAGAAGCTAATAAAAGAAGAAGAGACACAGTCCCTTTTACAGTTTGAGGAATCTGATTCTCAGTTTTTTGAGTTTGAAAGTCCATGTGAAGTGTTTTCAGTTTGGCAAGATCAGAAACCAGACAACAAGAATTCAGTTCAAGAGGATGAAAAAAATTCATGCTTGACTCATATAGTTGATATCACAAATGATTGGGGTTATGATACAGATTATGTATCTGAAGAGGTTATTAAAAAAGTATCAGAGGGCATTGAAGAACACGCAGAACCACAGAGTACTAGTATTTCTGTTGAGGAATTTTGTGAAATTGAAGTAAAAAAACCTAAGAGAAAACAAATTGAAAAACCTATGGCTGAAGACCCTTTAAGGCCTTCATCTACCAGCAAGGAGGTCCAGCCTGATATTCTTAATGATAAAGGTCTGACTGAAAATAATTTTAAAAGTATTGACATAAAGACTACAACTCCCAATTCAAGTATTCAGAGAGCCACCACTATTTCCCTAAAGAAATCTTCTCCGAAGCCTCATGCTTATTCCAAACCCGTTAGGAAAGTCCCACTTTCTAAAACCCCTAAGAAAACACATTCAGATGCCAAAAAAGGACAGAATAAAAATTCAAATTACATAAGTTGTAGGACAGCTCCTGCTGTAGTGCCACCAAAGAAATTTCGCCAGTGTCCTGAACCAACTTCAAAAGTTGAGAAACTTGGTCTGAAAAAGGCTCCTCGTAGGGCATTTGAGTTGTCTCAGCGGTCTTTAGAGCATATAGGTAAGTTACGTGACCATGGCAAAACTGTTGGAGTAGTTGATACCCCAAAGAAGACTAAATTAATTTCTCAGACTTCTGTCAAAAATAATAAGAAATTGCTGAAAAATCAAGATCTGCAGTTGCAAAGGCAGATGAGATCCAGATCACAACAAAATAAACAAAGATGTTTTGATTATGAAAGTACAGATACTATGAAAACAAGGTCACGCACAGCGCAGAATTCTGACATATTTGTACCAGGATCAGCTAGGTCAGATAATAAAGGAGGAACTGAGGTAATTGCTGACAGTGATGGCAGGCAATTAATAAAATGTGCATCTTCTGAACTAGAACCTGTGAAAACAAAATATGTTTCCCAGGTGACTGATACTTGTCTTTTGAACCAGTGTAATTCTGTAGTGTTAAATGGAAGAATACCAACAAATGAAATAATTGTTTCTACTTCAGAAGAACCTTTAGGTGGAAGTGACCTAACAGCACATCATTTAGAGCTGGCAATTTTGAAAGAGCAAGAGCCTGAATCCAACAGTGATATAGAGGAAGATAATATATTTTTAACACAACGTGACCCTGAGGATATGGATTTATGTTCACAAATGGAGAATGGTAATGATAAACTCATTGAGGTAGTTCATGGAAAAGATACTGTTCAGGTAGAAGATGATTCCGTAAGACAGCCTCAGTTGGAATCTTTGAGTAGCGCAAAGTGTAAGTACAAAGATTGTGTTGAAACTATGAAAAACGAGGGTGAGTACTGCTTGAAACACTCTGAAGTTAAAGCAGCAGATGAAGATGTATTTCGTAAACCTAGCTTGCCTCTTTCTTCATCTAAACCTTGGAGACCTACCACTAAGATTTTTAGCTCACGTAGTACTTCACGAATTGCTCATCTTTCCAAGTCTTTGGAAAATACCTCAGCACTTCCACCAGCTCTGAAAAATAAGTCAAATGGGGTACAATCTATTTTGAAAGCACCACAGCCAGCCTCTCTCGTGTCTCAGAAGCCAATGGGTGAAGTGAAGAGTTTGTGCAATGTTCTTCATTCTCAGACTCCAAATAATTCCAACAGACAAGGTTACAAACTTCCATTTGGTGAAAACAAGTCTTTTTTGGCTTCCTCTCCAGTAAGCATTCTCTTGTCATCACAGTCTGTCTCTGACACCTTTGTTAAAGAGGTCTTAAAATGGAAATATGAAATGTTTGTGAACTTTGATCAGTGTGGGCCCCCAGCAAGTCTTTGTCAGTCCATCTCAAGACCTGTGCCTGTCAAATTTCAAGATTGTGGAGAATATTTCAACGTTTTTCTTCCTTTGATGATACTGAATACTTTTGAAACAGTAAGTATATGTTTTAATTGTGTACCTGGCGGGACTTTGAGTTACTTCTTTTCTTTACCATGCTGAGTTATAGAGTACTCACTTAGAGTAACTGACCTCATTCTGATTTGGATGTAGTTTTTTAGATTTTCATGTTGAACAGGCATTTGTGCCACACACTGTTCTAGAAGCTGGTGATACAGAGGAAACACTTTCTTAACCTCCTGGAGCTTAGAGAGACAATTCAGAGTGCTAATGTACCAAGTCCAGTGGTAGCACAGGAGGAAAGATTTTGGATGCACAGGTAAGAGGGTTTCTCAGAGGACGCAGTCTCCCATCTGCACTTGTTTTAAAGTGGACCTTCCCTGAAGTTTCTTACAGTAGTGAAGGGCCAGTTATACTGAACAACACAAAGCAGTAAATCCTGAATTTCTCTGTACATCTGTCTTCCCAATTGCTTACTCATCATAGCGGCTGCTCTCTCCCTTTACCTGCCTATCTACCCTAACGCATCCCATCTGGTTCTTCTTTCTTCCTTACTCCCCCTGAGTAGGATTGCCACGTAAAGTACAGGATTCCCAGTTAAGTTGGAACCTCAGAAAAACCACTAATAATTCTTTAGGGTAAGCATCCATCTGCATTTTGAGGGATGTTTTTGGTGTTCTCAAAGGAGGTAAGGGGTTGGAAGATTTTTCCTTTGTCAAATTTCTTTTAAAAAAGATACCTGAGTATGCAATAAAACTCTTAAAAACAAAACCAAGAACATTGAGGTAACTATTCATGTATTCATTCAGTTAATAGATATTTGGGTGCCCGATATATGCCAAGTGCTATTACAGGTCTGGAACGTAAAGTGATGAACAGGATAGACAAGGCCTCTGCCTTCTGGAATTGATCATTTCAGATGGGGTTAAGGGCTCTAGTGTGATCTAGAACAAACTATAGATTGAGAGGTCAGACAGCCTCTGTGAGCAGTGGTATTTATACTGAGACCAGTTTGGATAGAAAGAATTGACTGTGAGAAGTATATTTCAGGCAGAGTTGAATGCAAAGACATTTAAGGTAAGGTCAAGCTTAGTGTGTTGAAGGAAAGGAAATGTGTTGCACAAACGGGCAAGTCTACTACATAAGATAATCAAGTAAGTTGATAATAACTTTTCAAGATAAATAGCTTCCATGAAGCTTGAATCACTGCATCTTTAAAATGCACTTCATGTGTTTCTATCAATTTATGCCCTAAATGATAGCCATGGTTTTAAGAATTATTTTACTAGTGTTTCTTTTCTTTTTTTTTTTTTTTTAAGATTTTTATTTTTTTCCTTTTTCTCCCCAAAGCCCCCCGGTACATAGTTGTATATTCTTCGTTGTGGGTCCTTCTGGTTGTGGCATGTGGGACGCTGCCTCAGCGTGGTTTGATGAGCAGTGCCATGTCCGCGCCCAGGATTCGAACCAACGAAACACTGGGCCGCCTGCAGCAGAGTGCACGAACTTAACCACTCTGCCACGGGGCCAGCCCCTTTACTGGTGTTTCAAAGGCATTAGAAACAACTAATTGACAAAAGATCTTAAATCTCTTGATGAAATAAAAGTAAAATATTGTTAGTATTAGAAGAATTATTTCCTTCCTACAGAAAAATTGTTAATTCAGTCAACAGTGTATACAGTTAAATAAACTGGGGAAGATACAGGAATTTATTCATTTTGAAGCTTATTTTTTTCTTTAACCTTTGTTCTTGCTGGAAAGCACTAAAGTGCTTAGAAGCCATTCCCAGCCCTTAAATTTAGGACAGACACATATTTCTGATTTTATTTTTACCTGAGATGAGGTATTTATGTATTCATATTTAAGATTTCTTCCTTTTCAGGACATTTTTGTGGCCGTAGCCTTTTCAAAACAGAATGAGCACGAGTTCCATTTGTGTAAAATAGTCAAATACTTCTGTTAAGACCTATTATAAAAAAACACAGGCACCCCTCACTCCCTAAGTAATCATTTTTGATTCTTAATGGATCCTTTTGATACTTACTTTCATATTTCTAAATAACATGGCACTATTGTGGCTTCTTAATTTTTCAGTTTAGGCATTTTCTGTTAGTTTCCTGCTGTAGGAAGTATCCTCTTTTCCCAGCCCTACCTTCACAAACACAGCTTTCCTGTTCCCCCCTCCTCACTGTGGAGTTGACTTGTAGTTTTTAGGTCAATGTTTGTTGTTTTGACTATAGAAAAGGTTTCTGCAGCTAAGTCATGTAGTATGTTGTAACTGTTTTTCCTAACTCTTTGTTTTCTCTGGATTTACTTTATTAAGTTTCTATATACTTATTACTAAATTAGCTTCACATTCTCTTTTGGACGTATAAATCTTATTATGATCAGACACATCGGGTAATCTATACATTTCGTCATCTTGGTTTACGATGGTTGTCCTGAAATATCCATCATCCTCATTCTGGGGCTTCGTGTCCTTCTATCCTATGTTGGATCTCTGTCTCCTCTACCCCAGATTGTCTTTCTTGGTCACTCTCTCACTTTAGTAAGACATATCCTTCAAGTTCCCTGAGAAAAGGGTGTATGGCAGGTAAATTGTTGGAAGCTTGCATGTCTTAAAATTTTAATCTTCTCATTTTCTTTTATTTTTTTTACTTTCCGTGTCATTTTCTTTTTGTTCTACTTTCTCCGAGGCCTCCTCAACTTCCAAGACATTTTCTTTTTTAAGATTGGCACCCGAGCTAACATCTGTTGCCAGTCTTCTTTTTTTTCCCCCTCCTTCTCTTCAAAGCCCCCCAGTACATAGTTGTATATTCCAGTTGTAGGTCCTTCTTGTGCTATGTCAGACGCTGCCTCACCATGGCTTGATGAGAGGTTACATGTCCGTGCCCAAGATCCAAACTGGCAAAACCCTGGGCTGCCGAAGCTGAGTGTGTGAACTTAACCACTTGACCACAGGGCCAGACCCCAAGACTATTGAATTTTTTTTTTTTTTAGCATACTTTTAGTTTCATGGGATCCTGAATATTTCTTTTTATAGGATTCTATTCTTTTTTCATGGCATTTTTTCATGATATTTTTGTATTATCTAAAGCTTAGTGATAATTTTAAAGTTAGTTAGTTAAAAGTTTTCCTCTCTTTGCATAGTCCTTGTTTTCCCAATTGCTTTTTTCCTTTTCATTTTAGTGTCTATAGACCTTTCATGTTAACTCCTTTCTTAAAATGTCTGATGATTTTTGGTGGTCTACTCACATTTAAGAACAAGATATGAAAAAGCAGATGGAACATTATTCATAGTAGCTAAAATGTGAAAGCAACCCAGATGTCCATCAGCTGATGAATGGATAACAAAATGAGATATATATATGCAGTGGAATATTATTCATCTATGAAAAGGAATGAGCTGTTACTTGCTACTTTTACATGTTCATTGATGAACCCTGAAAATGCTTTACGTGAAAGAAGTCAGGTGCAGAGGGCCACATATTGTGTGACTGCATTTATATGAATTGTCCAGAATAGCCAAATCTATAGAGACTAAAAGGTAGATTAGTTGTTGCCAGGGGATGATGGATGGAGGGGGGAAGTGGGACTGACTGCTAATAGGTATAGAGTTTCTTTGGGGATGATGGAGATGTTCTGCAATTAGATAATGTTGATTGTTACACAAAATAGTAAATTACTAGAAACCACTGAAGTGAACACTTTAAAATGGTGAATTTTATATTGTGTGTAATATATATCAATTGTAAGAATGCTATGAGAAAATTTAAATAGTGACAAGTTAAAAGAGATGCTTAGGAAAACAGAGGAAACTCATATACTTGTACTAGAATAATCCTCTTTAATATTATACTCTCGAAGTCAAATGTGATCTGAAGGGCATCTTAGCCTGGTGCACCCCAACATTAGTGTTATTCTTTAACTGTTAAGATTGTATGCTTATGTGTAGTTATGATCTATATTTTTTTATATATAAGATTTTTTTTAAAGCAGATTAGAAGCACTGAGTGAAAGGGTAGGCTTGTTGACCATTGGTGTTTTGTTGGAAAGCCCCATCCCCACCCGTATGTCAATAGCTTTAGTCTTTTTTTTCTCTTATGTCAGATTTCCTACAGAGGAATCTTCAGATATTTTGCCTGGAAAATATAGGCCTAACTGGGAGCTGACTGTAGGATGAGGGTTGGGGACAGGAAAGGTTCGTAGCATTCAGCAACATTTGCTTGCTTCTCTTTTTTTCAGTACAGTATCCCCACCCTGCTTGCTGTCTCCAAGGCCAGAGACTGTTTTACCCTATCTAGAAACCAAGTGTCTATGGTTTTGTGCTGGGAGCAGAGAGGGGCAGTCTCCCTTCTGCCCTCCTTCTTCTAGATGAATGCATCAGATTGCTTACTGGTGGGAGTTCAGCCTCTTGGACTTGCTAATAAATTAGTTACTGTTCGTTCATCTGCTTTCCAGCTTGCAGAATTTTGATACTCTATTCTCTTTCTCTGTTCTCTTTGTCCTAGTGAGTTAATCCTATTTTTAAGAATCCCTTTGGTGTTTTAGTGGGGTTTCAAGAGGAACGAAAGGAAATGCGTGTGTTCAATCTGTCATTTTTACTTTGAAATTTTATTTTTTTCTTTTTTTAACCATATCCTTCATATATTCATTTACCTGAGATCAAAAGGAGGGGAGGAAAAATAAGAAAAAAAGGAAGTAACCATTGAATTTGAAAGTAGAGTTGTTACCTTGATGGCAAGTTTGGTAGAGTGGTTAGGACAGAAGCCGGGTGTAAAGAAGTGAATGGCAGGAGTGTTTTGAAAACTTAAGCAATGAAGGGGAGCAGAAAAAAATGAGGCAATAGTTGGATAATGATTTGGAGATGAAGGGTTCGGTTTGTTTTCTGTTTTTTTTTTTTTTTTTTAATAACCTTTATTTTTTTAGAGCAGTTTTAGATTCACTGAAAAATTGAGCTCAAAATACAGAGTTCCCATATACTGCCCGTCCCCCACATGGTTTCATTTTTTTTGAGAGAGGTCAAGGTGTATGCTGGTGGAAAGGAGCAATGGGCAGGAGAAACTGATGTAAGAAAATGGATAACTTTTGGAGATGAAGTCCTAAAGAGGACAAGAGGGATCAAGAACATAAGTCAGTGAGTGTGCCTTTGACTTTTGTAATGAAAGGGAAGACATGACATAATGGGTATGAGTGACAGTTGCTTTGTAGGTTTTGTGTTTGGTTCTGTCTTCTTGTAACCTATAAGGCAAGGGCAACATTGGCTATTGGGAACGAGTGTTGCAAGAACTCCTTTTCCCCAGTGAATTAGCAATTATTTTAATAATGTAATTTTTTTATTAAGAGAATTTTCTGGACAACATAAGCATCTCATAACCAAAGGGAATGAATTTTTTGTTAGCATTTTTATGAAAATGTAATATTAAAATATTTGATCTGAAAAAAGTTAAATTACCAAATTATTAGAAACATGGAGTTTTGTAGAATAATCCATTCTCCATATTTATTGAAAAAGAAGACTGGTACCTTGTCTGAGGACACGGCCTAACTAGATAATATTTCTTTCCCCTCTGGAGTTTCTACATAGACAGTCCCGTCATCTGTGAAGAGAGTGAGTTTTATTTCTTTCTTCCCAATGAATATACCTTTTCTTGTTTATTGCATTAGCTAGGACTTCCAGTATGTTGAAAAGGCATGGTGAGAAAGATCATCCTTGCCATGGACCTGATTTTAATGGGAAAGCTTCAAGTTTCTCATCATTAAGTATGATATTAACTGTGGGTTTTTGGTAGATGTTCTTGGTCCAGTTGAGGAAGTTCCCCTCTATTCCTAGTTTGCAGAGATTTCATCATGAACGGATATTAGATTTTGTCAAATGCTTTTTCTACATCTATTGATATGACTTTTCTTTTTTAGTCTGTTGATGTGATGGGTAACATTAGTTGATTTTTTAATGTTGAATCAGCCTGCATATGTGGGATTAATGCCACTTGATCCTGATGTAATTCTTTTTATACATTGTTGGGTTCATTTTGCTAATGTTTTGTTGAGGATTTTTACTTCTTTGTGCACAAGAGACACTGGGCTATAGTTTTCTTCTAATGTCTTTGGTTTTAGTGTTAGGGTAATGTTGGCCTTATAAAATGAGTTAGGAAATATTCTTCTGCTTCTATGTTCTGGAAGATATTGTAGAGAATTGGTATAATTTCTTCCTTAAATATTTGGTAGAATTTACCAGTGAACCCATCTGGCCCCGGTGTTTTCTGTTATTAATTATCGATTCAACTTCTTTAGTAGATGTAGGCCTATTCACATTGTCTGTTTCTTCTTGTGTGAGTTTTGGCAGATTGTTTGAAGGAATAGGTCCATTTTCTCTAGGTTATCAAATTTGTAGGCACAAAGTTGTTCATAATATTCCTTCATTATCTTTTTCATGTATGTGGGATCTATAGTGGTGTCCCCTCTTTCACTTCTGATATTAGAAATTTGTTTTCTCTTTTTTCCTTAGCCTGGCTAGAGGCTTATTAATTTTATGATATTTTCAAAGAACCAGCTTTTGATTTCATTGATTTTTCTGTCTTGACTTCCTGTTTTCAATTTAATTGATTCCTGCTCTAATTTTTATTTCTTTTTTCTGCTTACTTTAGATTTAATTTGCTCTTCTTTTTTATAGTTTCCTAAAATGGAAGCTCAGATTATTGATTTTAGGTCTTTCGTTGTAATATATGCATTCTATGTGGATACATTTATTTCCCTCTAAGCACTGCTCGTGGTACATCTCACAAGTTTTTGTAAGTTGTGTTTTTCACTTTGATTTAGTTCAATATATTTTTAAAGTTCTCTTGAGATTTTGTCATTGACCATGTGTTGTTTAATCTCCAAGTATTTTGAGATTTTTCAGCTTTCTGTTACTGATTTCTAGTTTAATTCCATTGTAGTCTGAAAGCTGACATTGTGTAATTGCTGTTTGTTAAGGTGTGTTTTATGGCGCAGAATGTGGTCTGTTTTGACAAGTGTTACATGTGAGCTTGAGAATGTGTAATCTGCTGTTGGTAGATGAAGTCGTCATTTATATCCAGTTGCTTGCTGGAGCTTTTGAGTTAATCTCTGTCTTGCTAATTTTCTACCTACTGGATCTGTCCATTTCTGATAGAAGAGTGTTAAGGCTCCAACTAAAATATTGGATCAATCTGTTTCTCCTTGCAGGTTTATCAGTTTTTACCTGACTTATTTTGATGCTCTGTTGCTAGGCACATGTATATAAAAGCTTATATTTTCTTGTATTATTAAGCCATTTATTGTTATGTGATGCCCCTCTTTATCCCTGATAATTTTCCTTGCCCTGAGATCTGCTCTTTTTTTTTTTTTTAAAGATTTTATTTTTGCTTTTTCTCCCCAGAGGCCCCCGGTACATTGTTGTGTATTTTTAGTTGTGGGTTCTTCTAGTTGTGGCATGTGTGATGCTGCCTCAGCATGGCCTGATGGGCAGTGCCGTATCCATGCCCAGGATCCAAGCAGGCAGAACCCCGTGCCGCTGCAGTGGAGCAGGCAAACTTAACCACTCGGCCACGGGGCCGGCCCCCGCTGTGTCTTAAATTAATATAGCTATTCTCTCTTTCTCTCTTTCTTTTTTTTTTAAATTGCTCCTTCTATTGTCTGTGTTTGAAAATATGGATAATGAGAAGTTTGCAAAAAAGCCTATCTGGCCAGTTACTGGCTATATTACCTTGGGCAAATTACTTTAATGTTCTTCTTAGTTTCTTCAAGTGGAAATGGCATCGATGAACAGAGTGTAGTGGTATTAAGAAATGTATGTAAATTGCCTTGTGTGATAGTACTCCCTCTTTTTTTTTGATTAATGTTAGTGTGGTTTATCTTTCTTGATCCCTTTATTTTAATCTGTAAGGTGGCTTTATATTTAAAGTGAGTTTCTTGTAGACAGCATTTAGTTGGGTCTTGTTTTTTGATCCACACTGACAGCCTGTCTAAAATTTGGTGTATTTAGACCATTGACATTTAAGGTGATTATTAATATAGGAGGATTAATTTCTGCCATATTTGTTACTATGTTGTATTTGTTGCCCTTCTTCTTTGTTCTTATTTTTGTCTTCCATGCTTTTTTCTGCCTTCGTGGTTTTAATTGAGCATTTTATATTAATTTCATTTTCACTCTTTGCTTAGCATATCAATTCTTTTTTTTTTTTTAGTGGTTTCCTAGAACTTGCAGTATATATTTACCACTAATCCAAGACCAGTTTCAGGTAACAGTTAACGAGTAGTGTGAGTACCTTATAATAATAAAATATTCTAGTTCTTCCCATCCCTTGTATCACTGCTATCCTTCATTTCACTGTGCATAAGCATATATATATACACACACACATAAGCATACATAATTGAATACATTGTTGCTGTTATTTTGAATAAACTATTACCTAACAGATCAATTAAAAATAAGAAGCATAGGAGTCAGCCCAATGGTATAGTGTTAAGTTCATGCCTTCTGCTTCAGAGGCCCAGGGTTCATGGATTCAGACCCCAGGCACAGAGCTACACGTTGCTCATTAAGCCACACTGTGGCAGTGTCCTGTATACAAAATAGACGAAGATTCGCACAGATGTTAGCTCAGGGCCGATGTTCCTCACACAGAAAAAAACATAAAAATTTGTGTTGTACCTTCACTTATTCTCTGATGCTCTTCCTCTGTTTATTTAGAGCCAAGTTTTCCTTCTCTCTAAGATCATCGTTTCACATTTCTTGCAAGATAGGTTTAATGGCAACACAGTCCCTCAATTTTTGTTGTCCCAGATTCTTTATTCACTTTTGAAGGATAATTTTGCAGGGTTCAGCATTCTAGGTTGGTGGCTATTTTCTCTCAACAGTTTAAATATTTCACTCAATCTC
This sequence comes from Equus asinus, assembly GCF_041296235.1. Classification (NCBI taxonomy): domain Eukaryota; kingdom Metazoa; phylum Chordata; class Mammalia; order Perissodactyla; family Equidae; genus Equus; species Equus asinus. Next base: position 14,385,929 of record NC_091799.1, read on the forward strand.
TTCTTGCTTGCATGGTTTCTGAGGAGAAATCAGATGAATTCTTATGTTTTCTTCTTTATAGGTAAGGTGTTTTTTTCCACTGGTTTCTTTCAAGATTTTTTCTTTATCCTTGATTTTTCATATTCCTGAAGTTTGAATAGGATATACCTGGGTGTATTTTGTGGCATTTCTTCTGCTTGGTGCTCTCTGAGCTTCCTGCATCTGTGATTTGGTGTCTGACATAAATCTGGGGGGACTCTCAGTCATTATTCCTTCAAGTATTTCTTCTGTTCCCTTCTCTCTCTTTTCTTCTGATATTCCCATTACGTGTATGTTGCACCTTTTGCAGATGTCCTGCAGTTCTTGGATATTCTTTTTTTTTCCCCCCAATTTTTTTTTCTTTTTGCTTTTCAGCTTTGGTAGTTTCTCTTGCTGTATCCTCAAGTTCAGAGATTCTTTCCTCAGCAATGTCCTGTCTACTAATGAGCCCATCAAAGGCATTCTTCATTTCCATTACAGTGTTTTTGATCTCTTAGTATTTCTTTTTGATTCTCTCTTAGAATTTACATCTCTCTGCTTCTGTCATCCATCTGTTCTTGCATGATCTAATTTTTGCATTAAACTCTTAGCATATTAATTATAGTTTTTAAAAATTCCTTCTCTGGTAATTCCACCTTCTTGCCATATCTGACTCTGGTTGTAATGTTTAAGTCACATTAAACTGTGTTTTTTGCCTTTGAATATGCCTTGTAATTTTTTGTTGACAGGTAGCTATGATATACTGGGTAGAAGGAACAGCAGTTAAACAGGCCTTTAGTAATGTGGTGGTAAATTGTGGGGGAGTGGGAAGTGTTCTGCTGTCCTGTAATAAGGTCTCAGTCTTTTTGTGAGCTTTTGCCTGTGGACTGAGAGCTTTCCACATGCTTCTCAGTTACTTCCCACCTCCTTAGATGCGACAGGATGGCTAGAATGGTCTGGAGTTGGTTATTTCTCTTCCCCCAAGTAGGTTAGGCTCTGATAAAATAGTTTCTCTATAGAGCAAGCCTTGTTAAGAAGATCAGAATGCTCTGGTGTCTTTCAAAATGGTTTGTTTTCCCTTCCCCCTTCTGGGAACGTGAAGGGATTTTCCTCTAGTATACACTGTGAGGACCTGGTAGAACTCCTAGAGGTAAAACGCACCAAAGTGTGGGGTCCCACTTACGACTAGGTTCCCCTAGAGTTTTTGACATTCATAATTATCCATGGCGAGCCTCCAGCAATTTGTCAGTTACAGTTCGGGTTTTCCTCTCCTGGTACAGAGGTTTCTACTCTAGTGAGTTAAGATTACCTGTATCTACTTGTCTATCTCTCCAATTTTGGGGGCAGGAGTTTGCCTTGTGCCCTCACTTCCCTCTTTGAATCTAAGAAGAGTTGTTGGTTTTTCAGTCTGATCAGCTTTTTACTTGTTGTTACGATAGAGTGGGAACTGCTGAGTTCCTTACATGCTGAACTGGAAACTGGAAGTCCCAAATTAATTGTTAATGTTTCTGTCACCCTGGGATTCTAGGTTCTGGATTTTACTGTTGCTTACTTTGGAAAATTTTGTTGTTTAGCCTTGGCTTTCCAGAATGTTTTTGCTTTCTTAATTTGCTTTTTTTGCGTTATATAGGTGGCACAGGAATGGATCAGCTCTCCAAATAAAGAGAAATTCTGTCAGTTACATTTACGAAAATTTCCTGCTGATTATAAAAAATACTGGGAGTTTGTGGGTAAGTTCTTTCTTGTATAACTTGGAATATATCATATGATAATTGGATATTTCTATTTGAGGAAACATCATCATTGTTTGAATTGTCTGGGACGTAGGTTTCCTAACCTCAATTTGTAACTCTTAACAAAGAATATGTTTAAAGTCTTAATTAATGAGGATGATTACTGGGACAGTTATGAATATAAAATTCATGATTTTAGCCATTCTGTTAGTGGACTACCATATGCCAAAACGTCCATACAAGTGTCCATACAAGTTGGGCATGGGGGAGAGGGTGAGTGACAGGGCTTTGACCTGTAGTGGTAGGGTCTGGGGGTTGCAGTAATAGTGTTTATAGATTGAGTAAATTTTCCTGCCATCTGTGTTCTCATTTCATAATTGGTCTGAAACGCACATCGTTTATGTATTAGTTATAAATAAACCAGACATTCAGAACTGTTTAAAATAAAAAGTATACACCTTCTTTTTGCCCCCACTCTCTAATCTAACTCCATAGATTTACTTAGGAAAAAAAGCATGTGTGTGTATTTTTGGGGAAAGGTCCTATATGTTCATTATAGAACACTCAGATATGAACCAGCAATAAAATAAACATCACCCACAATTCCCATCATTCAGAGGTAATTCTGTGAACATACTAGTTTCTATCTTGTTGCCAGACTTAACTCACCTGTGTGAATTTTGTGTGTGTGTGTGTGTGTGTGGTAGCGTCATTTTACCTATTTTGTGACTTGTGAGTTTTTTTGAGTTCATGTTGGTTTATAACGTTGTGTAATTTCAGGTGTACATTATTATATATCAGTTTCTATGTAGACTTGATCATGCTCAGCACCAGTAGTCCAGTTTTTATCCGTCACCGTACATATGTGCCCCTTCACCCCTTTCACCCACCTCCCCATCCCCTTCCCCTCTGGTAACCACTAATCTGCTCTCTTTGTCCACGTGTGTGTTTATCTTTCACATGAGTGAAATCATATGCTGTTTGTCTTTCTCTGTCTGACTTATTTTGCTTAACATAATATCCTCAAGGTCCATCCATGTTGTTGCAAATGGGACGATTTTGTCTTTTTTTGTGGCTGAGTAGTATTCCATTGTATATATATACCACATCTTTATCTAATCATCAGTTGATGGGCACTGGGGTTGCTTTCATGTCTTTGCTACTGTGAATAATGTTGCAGTGAACAAAGGAGTTCATAGATCTCCTTGAATTGTTGATTTCAACTTCTTTGGATAAAGACCCAGTAGCGGGATAGCTAGCTGGTATGTATGGTATTCCCATTTTAAAGTTTTTTTTTGCTTGAGGAAGATTAGCCCTGAGCTAACATCTGTGCCAGTCTTTCTCTATTTTGTATGTGGGTCATCTCCACAGCGTGGCTGACAAGGGGTCTAGATCTGCACTCAGGATCCAAACCTGTAACCTGGGGCCCCCAAGTGGAATGCGTGGAACTTTAATCACTACAGCACATGGCTGGCCCCTATTTTTAAAATCTCCATACTCTCTTCAATAGTGGCTGTACCAGTTTGCATTCCGACCAGCAGTGTATGAAGGTTCCCTTTTCTCCACATCCTCTCCAACATTTTTTATTTTTTGTCTTGGTAGTTATAGCCATTCTGACAGGTGTAAGGTGATATCTCATTGTAGTTTTAATTTGCATTTCCCAGTAATTAGTGATATTGAACATCTTTTCATGAGCCTGTTGACCATCTGTATGTCTTCTTTGGAAAAATGTCTGTTCATATCCTCTGCCTGTTTTTGATCAGGTTGTTTATCTTTTTGTTGTTGAGTTGTATGAGTTCTTTATATATTTTGGAAATTAACCTTGTCAGGTATATGATTTGCAAATATTTTCTCCCGGTTGGTGGGTTGTCTTCATTTTGTTCATGGTTTCCTTTGCCTTGCAGAAGCGTTTTAGTCTGCTCTAGTCCCATTTGTTTATTTTTTCTTTTGTTTCTCTTGCCTGGGTAGACATATTCAGAAAGATGCTACTAAGACCAATGTTAGAGAGTGTACTATCTATATTTTCTTCTAGGAGTTTTATGATTTCAGGTCTTAGATTCAAGTCTTTAATCCATTTTGAGTTAATTTTTGTATATGGTATAAGATAATGGTCTACTTTCATTCTTTTGCACGTGGCTGTCCAGTTTTCCCAACACCATTTAGTGAAGAGACTTTCCTTTCTCTATTGTATGTTCTTGGCTCCTTTGTTGAAGATTAGCTGTCCATAGATGTGTGGTTTTATTTATGGGCTTTCATTTCTGTTCTGTTGATGTGTGTGTCTGTTTTTGTGTCAGTACCATGCTGTTTTGTTCACTATAGCTTTGTAGTGTGTTTTTAAGTGAGGGATTGTGATGCCTCCAGCTTTGTTCTTTTTTCTCAGGATTGCTTTGGCTATTCAGGATCCTTTGTTGTTCCATATAAATTTTAGAATTCTTTTTTCTATTTCTATGAAGAATGTCATTGGGATTCTGATTGGAATTGTATTGAGTCTGTAGATTGCTTTAGGTAATGTGGACATTTAAACTATGTATATTCTTCCAGTCTATGAGCATGGAATATCTTTCCATTTCTTTATGTCGTCTTCAATTTATTTCAATACTGTCTTATAGTTTTCAGTGCATAGGGCTTTCACCTCCTTTATTAAGTTTACTCCTAGATATTTGATTCTTTTTGTTGTGGTTGTAAATGTTATTGTATTCTTGAGTTCTCTTTCTGCTAGTTTGTTAATTAGTGTATAGAAATACAACTGATTTTTGTAAGTTAATCTTGTACCTTGCAACTTTGCTGTAGTTGTTGATTATTTCTAGTAGTTGTCTGGTGGATTCTTTAGGGTTTTCTTTATACAGAATCATGTTGTCCACAAACAGTGAGAGTTTTACTTCTTCCTTTCCAATTTGGACACTTTTTATTTCTTTTTCTTGCCTAATTGCTCTGGTCAAAACCTCTAGTACTATCTTGAATAGGTGTGGTGAGGGTAGGAAGCCTTATCTTGTTCCTGTTCTCAGAGGGATGGCTTTCAGGTTTTCACCATTAAGTATGATGTCGGCTGTGGGTTTGTCATATATGGCCTTTATTATGTTGAGGTACTTTCCTTTTATACCCATTTTATTGAGAGTTTTTATCATAAATGGATGTTGAGTCTTGTCATATGCTTTCTCTCTACATCTGTTGAGATGACCATGTGATTTTTATTACTCATTTTGTTAATGTGTTGTATCACATTGATTGATTTGCAGATGTTGAAGATTGATTTACAGATGTCCCTGTGTCCCTGGTAAATCTCACTTGATCATGGCTTATGATCCTTCTAATATATTTCTGTATTTGGTTTGCCAATATTTTGTTGAGGATTTTTGTATCTATGTTCATCAGTGATATTGATCAGTAATTTTCCTTCTTTGTTTTGTTCTTGTCTGGCTTTAGTATCAGGGCACTGCTGGCTCATCGAGTTGGAAGCATTCTGTCTTCGTCAAGTTTTTGGAATAGTTTGAGAGAGGTAGATATTAAATCTTCTTTGAATGTGTGGTAGAGTTCTCCAGAGAAGCTGTTTGGTCCAAGCTTTTGTTTTTTGGGAGGTTTTTTTTTTTTTTTTGAGGAAGATTAGCCCTGAGCTAACTACTGCCAGTCGTCCTCTTTTTTTGCTGAGGAAGCCTGACCCTGAGCTAACATGGTGCCCATCTTCCTCTAGTTTATATGTGGGGCGCCTACCACAGCATGGCGTGCCCAGCGGTGCCATATCCACACCCGGGATCTGAACCGGTGAACCCTTGGCCGCTGAGAAGCGGAATGTGCGAACTTAACCACTATGCCACCGGGCCGGCCCAGGGAGATTTTTGATTGCTCTTTCAATCTCTTTACTTGTGATTTGTCTATTCAGATTCTCTATTTCTTCTTGATTCAGTTTTGGGAAGTTGTATGAGTCTAAGAATTTGTCCATTTCTTCTAGGTTATCCAATTTGGTTGTTTTTTTTGGTTTTTTTTTTTTTTTTTTTTGAGGAAGATTAGCCCTGAGCTAATATCTGCTGCCAATCCTCCTCTTTTTGCTGAGGAACACTGGCCCTGAGCTAACATCTGTGCCCATCTTCCTCTACTTTATACGTGGGATGCCTACCACAGCATGGCTTGCCAAGTGGTGTATGTCCGCACCCAGGATCTGAACCGGTGAACTCCGGGCCACCAAAGTGGAACTTAACCGCTGCGCCACCGGGCTGGCCCCTCCAATTTGTTGACATTTAGTTTTTCATAGTATTCTCTTATAATCCTTTGTATTCTGTGGTATCCATTGTAATTTCTCCTCTTTCATTTTTAATTTTATTTGAGCTCCCTCTCTTTTTTTTTAGTCTGGCTAAGGGTTTGTCAATTTTGTTTATCAAAGAATCAGCTCTTAGTTTCTTTGATCTTTTTTGGGTTTTTTTTTTTAGTCTGTTCGTTTATTTCTGCTCTAATTTTCGTTATTTCCCTCCTGCTGACTTTCGGCTTTGTTTCTTCTTTCTAGTTCTTTTAGGTGTAGTTTAAGATTATGTATTTGTAATTTTTCTAATTTGTTGAGGTAGGCCTGTACTGCTATAAATTTCCCTCTTACTAACACTTTTGTGCATCCTATAAGAGTTGGTATGTTGTGTTTTCATTTTCATTTGTCTGTGGGTATTGTTTCATGTCTCCTTTGGTTTCTTCATTGATCCAGTGGTTGTTCAGTAGAATATTGTTTAGTCTCCACGTATTTGTGACTTTCCCAGCCTTTTTCTTGTAGTTGATTTCTAGAGTTTCATAGAATTATGGTCAGCAAAGATGCTTGATGTGGTTTCAGTCGTCTTAAATTTATTTAGGTTTGTCTTGTTTCCCAAAATATGGTCTATATTTGAGAATGTTCCATGTGCACTTGAGAAGAAGGTCTATTCTGTTTTCAGATGGAATGTTCTATTATATTAAGTCCATTTGGTGTAGTATTTCATTTAAGGCCACTGTTTCTTTGACTTTTGTTTGGATAATCCCTCCATTGATGTAAGTGGGGTGTTGAGGTCCCCTACCGTTATTGTGTTGCTGTCAGTTTCTCCCTTTAGGTCCATTAATAGTTGCTTCATATACTTTGGTTCTCCCATGTTAGATGCATATGTATTCCTAAGTGTTATGTCCTCTTGGTGAAATGTCTGTTTTATCATTATATACTGCCCCTCTTTGTCTCTCATTGTCTTTTTTATCTTGAAGTCTGCTTTGTCTGGTAGAAGTATGGCAACACCAGCTTTCTTTTGCTTGCCATTTGTGTGGTGTATCATCTTCCATCCTTCGCTCTGAGCCTGTGTTTGTCTTTAGAGCTGAGATGTGTTTCCTGGAGGCACCATATTGTTGGGTCTTGTTTTTTAATCCATCCAGTCACTCTGTGTCTTTTGATTGGATAATTCATTTACATTTAGAGTGATTATTGATATATGAGGGCTTAATAATGCCATTTTATCTAGTTTTCCGGTTGTTCTATATTTCCGTTTGTTTTTCCTTGTATGTCTGACTGCCATTTCAGTTTGGTGCTTTTCCATGATGGTTTTCTCTTTATTTATGATTTGTGGCTCTGCTCTGATTTTTTTTTTAGTGGTTACCATGAGATTTGTATAAAAGATCTCACAGAGGAGATAGTCTATTTTTGATAGCCTCTTATCTCCATTAGGCTAAGCAGGTTCCACCCCTCTTCTCTTACTTTCTGAGTTGTCACAAATTGTTCTTTTTTGTGTTGTAAGTTTGTGACTAAATTCAAGTGTTTATAGTTATTTTTGATGCTTTCCTTCACTTTATCATATATTTTTAATTAAATATTTACTAATCTGTTTTTGTAGAGAGTTTCAATTTTCTGATTCTATTTATCTCCTTGCTGAAGGTTTTGTAAACCTTTGCTTTTTAGTTTCAGATGGAAGGACTCCTTTTAACGTTTCTTGTAAGGCAGGCCTAGTGGTGGTGAACTCTCTCAGCTTTTGTTTATCTGGGAAAGCTTTTATTCTCCATCGTATCTGAAGGCCAGTACTCTTGGCTGGAGGTTTTTGTCTTTCAGTATTTTCAATTTATCATCCCATTCTCTCCTAGCTTGTAAGATTTCTGCTGAGAAATCTGCTGAAAGGCTGATATGGGTTCCTTTTAGGTTATTTTCTTCTGCCTTGCTGCCCTTAATGTTATTTCTTTATCATTGACTTTTGCCCCTTTTATTTATTTATTTATTCTTTTGAGGAAGATTAGCCCTGAGCTAACAACTGCCGCCAATCCTCCTCTTTTTTGCTGAGGAAGCCTGGCCCTGAGCTAACATCCGTCCCCATCTTCCTCTACTTTATATGTGGGATGCCTACCACAGCATGGCTTGCCACGCGGTGCCATATCTGCACCTGGGATCTGAACCAGCAAACCCCAGGCCACCAAAGCAGAATGTGTGCACTTAAACACTGTGCCACCAGGCTGGCCCCGTGTCCATTTTAATATTATATGCCTTGAAGAAGGTCTTTCTACATTCATGTAATAAGGAGTTCTGTTGGCTTTGTGTACTTGTAAGTCCACATTCTTCCCCAGGTTTGGGAAGTTCTCAGTTATTATTTCTTTGAACAAGCTCTCTGCTCTTTTCTCCCTTACTTCTCCCTCTGAAATACCTAGAATGCTTACATTGCTTTTCGTGTTTGAGTCGGATATTTATTGAAGAATTTCATTATTCTTTAAATATCTTAGTTCTCTCTCCTCCTCCACCTGAAGCATTTCTGTATTTCTAGTCTCTAAATCACTAATTCTGTCCTCCATAATGTCAGCTCTATTTTTTATGGTTTCTAGATTTTTTAAATCTCATTAATTGTGTTCTTCATATACAGAATTTCTGTTTGGTTTTTTTTTAGAGCTTCAGTTTCTGTGGTGAAGTATTCCTTCTCATTAATTTTATTCATGAGCTCATTGAACTTTCTGAGTTTTCTTGTAATTAGTTGAGTTTCTTTATGGCAATTGTCTTGTTTTTTCTGTAATGTAGATTGTAAATTTCTGTGACTTCAGGATTGGTTTCGGGAGAGTTGTCGTTTTCCTTCTGCTCTGAAGTGTTACTGTAGTTCTTCTTGGCATTTGATGAATTGATCCTTTGCAGGTGTATTTGTGGTAGTATCAGGTTGCAGATACCACCTGCCACCACTGGGCACTGGGGCAGGAGCTGTGTTTTCTTATCCTACCCTGTTTCCTGGAAGTTGTGGTGGTAGGCTGCTCTGCGTTTGCACACTAGCCACAGGTCCTTGGCAGGTCACACGTGCACATACAGGTGAGACCTCTGTGCTCCACCCATGGGTTTCTCTCGTGTGTGTGGGACCACTGTGCGTAGCAGGGAACCAGTTGAGCTGCTACACTAGGCGGGAGGGGAGGGGCGCTTTGTTTGCTCATTGGTTGACTCTACTAACAGGTGGCTCACCTGAGCCACTGTGCTTGATGGGTGGGGCTCCCTTGTGGGAGTTATGCCTCTGCCATTTGGCGAGGTGCATTCCCGTAGGCTGGGTGGCTCCAGTATGGTGGGTGCTCTTGTGGGCTGGGCCATCGTCCCAAAAGCATTCATGTGTAGGCTGGGCTTCCCCTGCCTCCTCTTACAGTCGTACTGCCTGCTGTGTAAGGAGCTGCAACCTGGATCACTGCTTTCAGGGAGCGGGAGGGGTCCACTCACTCAGTTTCACCACCTTCTGGGGAGTCAGTCCATCCACCTTCAGATATGTGGCTGCCTGGATCTCTCAGGCATCCTGATGTGCTGTATAGGGAATCCTCTGTTGGTTAATGAATGTCCATTTAGTTATAACTTAGAGGAGAGAGACAAAGGGAACAACTCACGCTGCCATGATGCTGATTCACTCTATATTGTGACTTTCTTCATTCATTTATTCAGCAAATATTTAATGACTTTTATACTACCTGACAGTATATGATTCTAGATGCTGGGTATGTAGTTGTGAAGAAAACAGAATTCCTGCCTTCATGAAGCGTACATTTGACCTCTTTTCATTTAATATATTATAAATGTCTTTTCAGAGTTAGTGAACAATAACAGTGTATTTAATATTTGTAGTTATTCCATTATAAGTGTAGTCCATGGTTTCATTTAACCAATCATTTCTAATTAGATGTGTACATTGTTTATAATTTTTCACTATTATAAACACTGAATAAATCCCTTTGCTAGGTCAAAGTGTACACACATTTTAAGACTTGATTCATATCGCCTCTGCCTACCAAAAAGAATACCATTTTCACTTCTAACGTAAGGATGTACATCTCCCTCATTTGCTAGTTAAACTTTTGTTCAGATTTTCTATATGAAAAATGTATCTCATTTGAGGTAGTTTTTTGTCCCCAAATCTTTACTGGTCATTTGTATTCATGGGGGATGTGGGGATAATTGTCTGTTCATGCCCTTTCTCTAGTTTTCTATTAGGGAGGTTGTTTTCTTCCTAATTTGTACACATTGTTGTAATGTTTTTTCAGTTTTATTATTTGCCATTCAATTTCACATGCAGTTTTTGAGACATAGACAATTTTTATCTTTACATATTCAAATGCCATATTTATTTCTTTACGATTCTGACTTTGGTCTTAGAAATCAGATAAGTACTTTCATATTTTCTGGTAGTTCTTTTATGTTTCTTTTTAATATTTAAATCACTAATTTATTTGGCATTTATCTTAATCACGATAGAATCACCTAGCGTTTACTTTTGTGTCCGGCTTCTTTCATTTAACATGTGTGTACAATTCATCAATTTTGTGTGTACTACCTTTGTTATTTTTTTCATTGCTGTGGTGATATTTCATTGTACCCAAAACACCATCTCCCTAGCCTAAATTCTTGACTTCCAGAAGGAAAGCAATGTTTGGCAAAAACCATGTTCCTTTTACAAACATTTTAGGCACAATGAGCCACTCTCATCAGCAGATGGTGAGAACTGTCCTGAAATTTAAGTCCGCAGATGCTAAGGGCTGACCTTGGAAACAGGCCTTTCTCAGGGTAGCACCTCAGGACTGCTGTACGTGAGTGTTTCACACACAGCGTTCTGTGAATAATGCTGCTATGGACCCTTCCTGTATTTTAGTGCTTTTGTGAGGGCATTTTTGTTAAGTCTTGATCCAGAAGTGATTTGTGGAGTCTCAGAGGATGTGTAAGTTCAATTTGAGCAGATAATGCCAAGCCTATTATGCAGAATTATACCCCTCCAGCAGTGTATGAGAAATCAGATTGTTCCCCACCTTCACCAACACATTTGTATTGATTGTCATGTTAATTTTAGCTATTATAGTGTGTGTTTATTGGTCGTGTATTTAGTAGATGCTTCAGTAACCTCTTGGAAAGTGCCTATCCAAGTCTCTCGTTCATTTGCTGTTAGTTGTCTTTTTATTGTTGTTTTGTAGTTCTTTGTACCTCTCCCACTTTGGCTTGCGTTTTGACACTCTTAGTGATGTCTTAAAAATTCTTATTCTTATTAAGAATTTCTTATTTTGTTGTTGGTGAGGAAGATTTGCCCTGAGCTAACATCCATTGCCAATCTTCCTCTTTTTGCTTGAGGACGATCTTCCCTGAGCTAACATCTGTGACAGTCTTCTGCTATTTTGTTTGTGGGATGCTGCCACAGCATGGCTGACAAGTGGTATGTGTCTGCGCCCAGGATCTGAACCCGTGAACCCAGGCCACCAAAGTGGAGCACACCAACCTCAACCACTATGCCAACGGGCTGGCTCAAAATATTTCTTATGTTTAACATAACAAACACATCTTTTTTTTTTTTTTTATGGTTAGTGCTCTGTGCCCCATGTAAGAAACGTTTCCCTGCTGTAGGTCATAAATATGTTATCTTAACATCTGTAACAGGTGTCGGCAAACTACAGTTTGCAGGTCTACTCCATATCCTGTTTTTGTACAGCACTAGAGTAAGGTTTTTACATTTTTAAAGGGCTTTGAAAAAAACATGAATATGCAATAGAAACCGTATGTGACCTGAAAAGAAAAAATTTGGTTCTTTACAGAAAAAGTTTGCCAACCTCTTTTCTAGAAGGTTCATCGTTTCATCAACCTGGAATTGATTTTTGTGCGTGAGTGAGATGTAGAGGTCATGTTTCATTTTTTTTCCAAATGGAGATGTAATTATCCTGGTGCTGTTTCTTGAAAAGACCATCCTTTCTCCATGCTCTGCAGTGCCATATTTGTCCTAAATTTAGTCCTCCTTTAACGCATCGCTCTTTCTCGGGACTCAGTTCTTCTGTGTTAGGTCCCTTGCCTGCCTTGTGCCCATATCACGTTGCCTAATTGCTTAGTCTAGCTTTATAATAACTGTCAGTATCCAGTGATCAAGTCCTCCCCCCTTGTTTTACCTCAAGAGTGCCTTGGCTATTCTTGTCTCTTTGTATTCCCTTATAAATTTTAGAGAAAAAAATGTGGGAGTTTATTAAGAATTGACGTCTTTTTAATACCGATTTTCTTATTCATGAGTGAGGTATATATCTTCAGTCATTTAGGGTTATTTTCAGCAGTGTTTTATGGTTTCCTGTGGAGAGGTTTTGCAGATCAGCTTTAGGTTATTTTTTCTGTCATTTGTAATTATTTCAGTGAATATCTCTAAAAGATACAGACCAGAAAAAAATTCATAATAAAATATTCTATTGCTAAAACATTAACGATAATTCCTTACTATCAGACAGCTAGTCAGTGTTCAAATTTCCATTTTCCTCGTAAATAACAATTTTTTTCAGCCTTTTTGAATTAAGATCCAAGTTAGGTCCACTCACTGACATTGATTGATATGTGTTTTTAACTATAATTCTCTCATTCATGCTTTTTTTTTTTCCCTTTGTAATTTATTTGTTGAGAAAATTGAGTTCTTGATCCAGTGGAGTTACTCACTGTCTGTATTTTGTTTATTACATCCCCCTGTTGTTTAGTATGTTTTTCTGTTCTCTTTATTTCCTGTAAATTGATAGTTAGATCTAGAGGCTTGATCAGATTTGTGTTTGATTTTTTCTTTCTTTTTTTTTTTTTGAGGAAGATTAGCCCTGAGCTAACTGCTGCCAATCCTCCTCTTTTTACTGAGGAAGATTGGCCCTGAGCTAACATCCGTGCCCATCTTCCTCTGCATTATATGTGGGACACCTACCACACCATGGCTTGCCAAGCGGTGCCATGTCCGCGCCCAGGATCCAAACCAGCGCCCAGGCTGCCTCAGTGGAACATGCGCACTTAACCGCCGCACCACCGGGCTGGGCCAGATTTATTATTTTTGACAAAACTATTTCCTAGGTGGTGGTATGTTCCTTTATCGGGAGGTGCATGATCTCTAATTTCTCTTTTTGTCATATTTATAGTTGTTGATGCTTAATGTCTAGATTAATCTATTAGAAGATAAAATGGTGATATTTTCACTTGATCATTTCTTCATTTATTAACTAGAATGGCTCTATGAAGAGAAATTTCTCTGTTATTTGGTTACTCAGTGGTATACTTTTTGAAGAAAGGTGGAATAAATCCTTGACACTTGTCCAGTTTTCAAAATAATGAGTTAAATCACTGCAAGCACTGATGTTGACAAATAAGTTTTTTTGTTTGTTTTTATAAATGCATGGATTTAAATATACTTGTGTTTCAATCCATTGTGATTGACTCCTTCAAGTTGGCTCCTGAGCCCCTTAGACAGGATCCTACTAGTCTTTGAGAGCTTTCTTGCTATCTGATATGGTTGATATCATCTGTATTTTTTCATCCCATATCTAAACTTGCAATTTTCTAAGTAGCCTCAGTATCTTTTAGTAGAAAATGGTATTTCAAGAACAGTGTGGCACATATTGTTAACAAGTGATACATGTAAACATAAGAATACAAAAAGGTTGAAAGAAGAAGATTGGAGAAAAATACTCCAAACCCAACTGAAAGAAAACTTCTTTAGCTCTGTTAATATTAGAGTAAATAGAATTTAAGGCAAAAAAAAGGATTATTTGAGATAAGGGAATATTTCATAAAGGTAAGTTCAGGTCAGCAGAATATATGACAATTCTGAATGTGTATGTACTTAAATATAAAGGAAAAACCAATAGAGCTAGAGTGTATTTCTTACCTGGGTGAGACTTTTGAACCATTGAGTCAACAAAGGTGAATTTAAAAAAGCAAACCATAAAAGGAAACAATAGAAACAAATGAACCAAGTTATATATTAAATTGATTACCTTCTTTTGTTTTGGTTGAATACTTTTAAAAATTTTTTTCCGTTTTTAAACTTCTTTCCATTTTTTCTTCTCTTTTAGTTTGTAAATCATATCTCAATTTAACCCTTTTCTGTTTTAGTAATTAGGTTAAAACTTACGACGTACATCCTTGATTTATCAAAGTCTGTAGTTTTAATAGGTATTTTAAATGTCTCCATAGATAAGGCAAAATCTTTAGAAGGCTTGAGTCCCATGTATCCCCATCCCACTTTGTATACTATTGTTGTCATATATTTTAAATTGTATAAGACGTAATCTGTAGCCCCTTGTGCCGTAGTTTTTTGTTTATTGATTCTACCAGTTCATGTATTCCTTCTCTCCTTGTGCTTTGTTTGTCGCTGATGTATGTTGGTCATTGTCTTTGGGAAGTTATTTATAAAAATAGTTTGAGGCCTAGGATGATACTCTCTTTTTCCAGAGAGGATTTTCCTTTGCTTCTGCCAGGCTTCTGGGGGCACCGGCAATGTGGGATAATGTTAATCTGATTTAAGGGATTGAGCTTTTCTGAAGTATCCAGATGGCTTGAAGCTGGGCTGGGCTGCAGCTCGTGTAAAGGCTAGTTTACTTCTGCTCCATCCTTGAGTTTAGTCCCTCATGGTCCCAACCTGAAGCATGAGGGCTCCCAGGGTCCCCGCCCCATGCAGGCCCTGGACTCCAGTTTTTATCTTCTTAGTCCTACAATGCCATCCCAGGTACTGCTCGACCTCTTGGCTGCCACTCCCTGAACAGTTCAGATGTTTCTAAGGGGAAATACTAGCCTGACTCTTGTGGGTTTCCACATTCTTCTGGATCTCAGCACAGTAATTCTTCACTGTTGTGTGTTTGTTCTCTGATGCCTTTAAATAGATATTTTGTATATGTTACATTTTAAAGCTCTTTTTTTGAGTAAGTGGTTCTGTCCACGTAATCCCAGTGCTTTGTGCTTCAGGGCAGTGTGTTGCTGGATTGGGCAGTTGGTACTGAACTTTTGTATTCTAGTGCTTGCTCTGCTTTCCCAGCCTCATTTAGTTTACAGCTTCCTTTCCACTTTGTTTGAAATGCTGCCAACAAGCTCAAAATTCTTATATGTACTTGGATCTATTTCTGGATTTTCTCCTGGGATTTTGAAAGTGAGGAACAAAAGAGGAAATTTCTTGGTTGAAAACTAAAATAAACTTAAGGAAAAGAAACTTATCAGCTACTTTTTTTTGAATATTCTGATTTTATCTATTTTGGCTTTGTAGCAGTTTTTAAGAAAAAATTTATAGTACTGTATAATCAGTATTTGAAAATGTTGACTGGCTTCAACTACCATTTTGAAGTATATACAGAGTCCACTAGTGCTGTGGACTTGCTTTAACTTAGTACAAGGGTTTCATATCCTTTAAGTTAATCTTATTTAAAATAATTCTGTTAGAATAAATGCTGATTTCTTATTGTTTCATAGTTTATCTTGAAGAATGTGAACTAGCTAAACAACTTCATCCAAAGGAAAATGATTTGGTGTTTTTGGTTCCTGAAAGACTAAATGGAGAGAAGAAAGCTATAGAGAGAAATTGCATGCAAGACCCTCATGAATATCATTGTGGTTATGTTCATAAATTTCGCCGCACTTCAGTCAGTAAGTAAATAATGAGACATTGAAGAGAAATCTGTCAGATATAAGCTTCTCTTTCGATTTCCTTCTAAATTGTGCTTCACCAGCCATGTATTTGCTGTACATTTACCAGAGGTGCATTTATTAGGTTAATGACTTGTCATTTGGAGGCCTTTTATAGTTTTTCTAGAGTCAACTGGAAAAGGCCCAGTATTTGTTGCTCTGGACTTATGATTTAAAAGTTTTCTTTTGTAATGTCCTCTCCTTCTAGTACATTCCTTCATCTGTCATTATATTTGTTATAAAAGAGACAATTTACAAGCCTTTCTGTTTGTTATATCTTAAATCGTATCCCAACTTTGGTTTAGTGGCTAATAATGAGAACATACAACTCATTGTTAGGCAACTTGAGGGGTTTAGTTTCCATCACTCCCCTCCATTGTGTTGCAGGGGTTTCTCTCCCTAAGGTAGCATAACAAAAATAATTTTAGCTTGATTTTAACAAGTACCTACTATGTGCCAGGCAGTGTGCCTTGTCCTTCCTATACACGTTTATCATCTTCCTCAAAGTCCTAGAAAGCAGTAAGAATTATTTGTTCCCTGTTCGTCAGGAAATCAGGGCTCAGGGATGTGAAGTAACTTATCCAAGGTTGTCCTCGGTGTTAAATGGTAAGTCCAAAATTGAGACCTATGTTTGTTTGACTGCAGAATCCACGTTCTTTATTATATGCCAAGCTGGCGTTTAACATTTGCCGCTTTCTTTGTCTCAGTTATGTGACGAGAACATTACTTCATTATTCCTTCACCTTTTTGCATCATATCTTAAAAAGAGCAACAAAGCTCCTTAGAGTTCAACGTTGTACTGCGTTATAACTTGTGGTACCATATTTATTTTAAGTATGACCAGTGCTCAGTTCTTTGTGAAGAATGCATTTAGAAGAATACCAAGAGGGCTATATAGCTTAGTCTCTGCCTTTGACTCTTGCAAATGATTACATTTACCAAATTTGTATTTCTAAGGTAGTCTCCTTCCCTGAACTCCTCATTCATCCGACTATCTGACATCTCCTTTTGGAGATCTATTAGACATTTCTAACCTAGTCCAAAAAGAAACACTTGATTTTCTACCTGGCATCTGCTGTTCCTTCGGTTTTTTCCATCCCAGTAAGCAGGGCCTCTGTTCTAATTGCTCAGGCCTAAACCTCAGAGTCATCCTTCACCCTTTCTTTCTTTCACACCCTCCATCTAATTCATTAGCAAATCCTAATTTGCTGTATAGGCATACTGCAGAGATATTGCAGGGAAGGTTCCAGACCACCATGGTAAAGCAAATAAAGCAATAAAGGAAGTCACATGAATATTTGGTTTCCCAGTGTATATAAAAGTTATGTTTACACTATACTGTAGACTGTTAAGCATGCAGTAGCATTATATCTTAAACAACAATGTATACGCTTTAATTAAAAATTATCAAGGCCAGCCCAGTGGCACAGCAGTTAAGTGTGCACGTTCCGCTTCGGCGGACTGGGCTTCGCCAGTTTGGGTCCCGGGTGTGGACATGGCACTGCTGGACAGGCCATGCTGTGGTAGGCGTCCCACATATAAAGTAGAGGAAGATGGGCACAAATGTTAGCTCAGGGCCAGTCTTCCTCAGCAAAAAGAGGAGGATTGGCAGATGTTAGCTCAGAGCTAATCTTCCTCAAAAAAAAAATTATTGCTAAAAAAATGCTGACCATCATTTGAGCCTTCAGCGAGTCACAGTTTTTTTGCTGGTAGAGAGTCTTGTAAAAAATGCAGTGTCTGTGAAGCTCAGTAAAGTGAAGCACAATAAAATGAGGTATGCCTATATATCCAAAATCCAAGCCCCACCTCTGCTACTGCTACATTCTGGTCCACACTACCATTAACTTTACCTAGATCACTGCTGTAGCCTCCTGTGTGGTCTTTGTGCTTCTGTGCTTTTCTCATTGTAGTTTATTCTTCATTCTGCAATAAGAGTGGTTCTTTTAAATGTGTGAGTTAGAGCGCGTTGCTTCCCTGCACAAAGCTGTTGTGTAGCTTTCTCCCTGGCTCAGAATCATGTTCAGAGTCAGTATTATGGTCTGCAGGGCCCTGTAAAATGTATCCTTGTTTTCCTCTCTGACTCTTCTCGTACACTTCTCCCTACTTTTCCTTCTAACCATACTAGCTTTCTCCCTATTCCTAAAATACTCGAGTCACATCTCTGCCTCGTGGTCTGTGCAATTGCTGATTCTCCACCGTAACACTCTTTCCCCAGATAAGGTTGTGGCTTACTCACTTATTCCAAGTCTGCTCAAATATCTTATCTGAAAGACCTTCCCAGACTCTCCTACCTACAATAATACCTCCCACATATCCCTCATCACTTCCTCATTCCCTTTCTCTGCCTTTTTCTTAGCATTTATCACCACCTGACATGTGTATTTGGTTATCTATTTCCCTATTCTAGAAACTAAGCCTCCTGAGGACAGAAACATTGCTTGGTTCTTAGGAGGCATTCAATAAGTATTTATTGAGTGAATTATTTAAATAACATATCATACAAAAAACATAAGTTGTGAAATACCTAATTCTGAATAATCTTTTTGACTGGTCACTGTTATTCACTGGTAACTGAAATTACTTTTTCTCCTTCTTGATAATAGTGCGTAATGGGAAATCTGAGTATTCCCTTTCCATCCAGACTCAAGATAATTTGCCAGTCAATTTAAATGAACTCGTGAAATGTATTGTAATCAGTTCTCTGGTAACTACACAAAGGAAGTTGAAAGCCATGTCTTTGCTGAGTGGTCGGAACCAACTGGCCAGAGCTGTTCTGAATCCAAACCCCATGGACTTCTGTACAAAAGATTTACTTACTACAACATCTGACAGAATTGTGAGTGATGATTATGTAACAGGGAAAGCCAGAAAATGTCATTTCAGGATGTTAAAGCATTACGTTATTTTTAGCTCCTACATATATGTGTTATATTTAGCTTGCACACACAGTGATACTGTTTAATGCTTAGTTTTCTTGAATATTTCAGAGTATGTATTAGATTAGCTTACCTCAGGAAAAAGGTATAGTACAATAAAGAATTGAGAGTATGCTTAAAGAGCAACATTAAAATGTGAAGGGAGGGGCCAGCCCTGTGGTGTAATGGTTAAGTTTGCACACTCCACTTTGGCAGCCCAGGGTTCACAGGTTCAGATCCCAGGCACAGACCTAGCACCACTTGTCAGGCCATGCTGTGGTGGCGTCACACGTACAAAGTAGAGGAAAATTGGCACAGATGTGAGATCAGCAACAATCTTCCTCAAGCGAAAAAAAGGGGGAAGATTGGCAACAGATGTTAGCTCAGGGCTAATCTTCCTTACCAAAAAATTAAATGTTAGGTGAAGATCCTACTGAACTGTTCATTAGACGATTAAAATTCAGGAATAGGAGTAGGTTTGATGGGAGTTAATTTTGCATTTAAGTGATCAGTGGAGAATTGACTGGTATTGTTGCAAGTACGAAGATGAGTTGTCATTTTGTGTGAACACGTATTTCTCACTGTAAGAGCTGTAAATAAGTTCCAGGAAATTAACACAGAGAATGGCAAAAGGAAAGTAGTATTTTTTGAACCCCTGCTGTGTGCTAGAGCTTTTTTGTACATTATCTCAGTCAACTCTCACCCTTTAAAGAATCCCCAATTTAATGGATGGCAAAGGCTGAGGCTCAGAGAGGTTAAGAGTTTAGAGACCTGGCTTGTGAGTGAAACTGAGGTTGAGACTCAGGTCTGACCCCAAATTCACGCTCTTTCCACTATATCACTTGTGTTAGGAAAGAAAGTCTTGGAATGTTTTTAATGTCTAAGGAGAGGATTGACTGAAATGAGAAGCACCAAAGAAGAAATAGAAGAAAAGTATAGAGCAATTTATTGTGACCGTCTTTGTAGGAATCACAAGTAAAAATACAGTTGCAGTGTTTGTGGATGGGCTGAAGCGTGCAGATGTGCATAAGTAACTTTCTTTCCAACAGTGAGCATGGTTCTTAGATTAAAGGTCACTTTGGGGCCTTACCTGATCATAACCAAAGCTTCTGTCTGATAAAGATTAGAAGAAAGTCATCCTTTCTATTAGCATCTTCTTTTGTGCCACTATAAGAACAGCTCATTCTCATTAATGTCTTTTGTATAGATTGCCTACCTAAGAGATTTCAATGAAGACCAAAAGAAAGCGATAGAAACTGCATATGCCATGGTGAAACACTCCCCATCAGTTGCCAAGATATGTCTCATTCATGGACCACCTGGAACAGGAAAATCAAAAACTATTGTCGGCCTCCTCTATCGCCTACTGACCGAGGTAGAATGTGTGTGAGGGCATCAGTGCTGTTAGTCGAGTGCATCATTTTACTTGACTTGCATTAACTGACATATGTAAATAAACATTAAAGTGCCTTTTTCCCTTCGCTTTTTTGTATCTTCCTGATATTGTGTGGAACCATATCTGAGAAAGGGGTAGCAGGGGAAGAGAAGGGTATAAGAAGTAAAAAGAGCAGAAAATGCAATCTTGTGTGAAACTAATTCTAGGGGCCATGGTGATCTTCTGGCTTTATTATAGGTCACAGTGAATGCCAGGAAAACATCTTGAATGTATTCCTGGGCTACATTTTGGTTGGATTGAGTATTGAGTAAAATAAGTAGATAGAAGGTAAAGCTCAGAGAAGTTGATAAACTTATGCCAGAGTAATTTTAATATCAGTGTAAGATATAGATGCTTTTATTTATTTTTAGTTATTTATAAGGGGAACTTTGAGCATATTTGGAAGTAGAGAAAAACTGTAAAACTACATAATAGAGCTCATCAGAACTTTTTGTTTGTTTGTTTGTTTGGTGTGTGTGTGGCAAATTGTAGAACCATAGGAAGGGGCATTCAGATGAAAACTCCAATGCCAAAATCAAACAAAACCGTGTCCTTGTGTGTGCACCTTCCAATGCAGCTGTTGATGAACTTATGAAAAAAATTATCCTCGAATTCAAGGAAAAATGTAAAGACAAGAAGAATCCTTTGGGTATGTTACTTATGTGGGCTTTTAATTTTTTTTTTGTTTTCAATGTTTAGTGTGGGCAGATTTAAATGACAAAGAGCAAGCTAATTCTGGTAATGAGTTCTACTTGTGGCTGTGGCCCCATATGTACTCATTGATTCCTTTAGCAAGTATTACTGAGCATTTACTCTGTGCCAGGCACTGTGCTAAGTACTGAGGTTTCAGCACTGAAGCCTTCAGAGAGATAGTCTAATGAGAAAGTGGATGGATCAGTGGGCAACTATAATATAAAACTCTAAGTTATATATAATAGAAATAATGTGTGGGTACTTTCACACCTCAGAGCGGCCCTTGATTCAGTTGTGTGAGGGTTAGGGAAGACTTTTAGAGGAAGTGATATCTAAGATGAAACCTGAAGAGCACTGAGGACTTAGCCGTGGGAAGTGAGCTGGGAGGGGACAAAGCAGAAGTTACTATAAATAAAAATGAGCAGAGGTGAGAGAACCTCAGCTAGTTGACTATACCTAGAATATAATCATCTCCACAAAGGCAAGGATTTTCTGATTTGTTCACTGTGGCATCCCCAGTGCCTGCTGCTCAGTTGGGGCTTAGTAGATATTTAGTCAGTGAAAAGCTGGAGCAATCATCGTTTATAGTTATGGAGCGCTTTCTCTTTGTCAGTAATCCTCAAAATAATCCTGTGAGCTAAGTATTAAATAACCCTACTGTCTACATTTTATAGGAGGAGAAACTGAAGAGTAGAAACGTAAAGTACACCACAGGGGTAAATTTTTTCAGTACGATTGAGTTTGGTGAAGAACGTTACCATAATGGTGCGGGACACTTGAGTGAAGATGTAAAATAATTTGTTTACTTAACCTGAACTCATATTTTATTCTCATACCACCTATTTTGAGTGGTGTGATTATTGCTCTGTATTAGACGACTTTTCCAAGCTCGTATATCTTGTCTTCCCTAACCAAATTTTCTTTCCTTGAAACCTCAAGGAAATGCCTTTTATCACTTAGGATGAGATTTGGCTGCAGAATAGTAGAGACTCCAAATACGACGACTTCCGTATGATAGAAATTTCTTTCTTTCTTGCTCAGAAACCCAGGGAGCAGCACTTGAAGACTGGGAGTGGTATGATGACTCCCTGCTTCAGAGAGTCTTCAGAGACCCAGGCTCCTTCTGTCTTGGCGCTCTACTGTGTGTGGCCTCCATTCTTTAGTGCTCATGGTCAGAGATGGTAGTCCAGTAGTCACATGCAGCAAGCATGAAGAAAAGACAAAGAAAGGGCAAAGGGAACATACCAGCTATATTTTAAGAAAAGTTCCTAGTTTAAGGAAAGGTGCAGCTGGCACCTCTGGTTATTTTCTTTTTGCCAGAACTTACATGGCCACACCTAGCTACAAGAGAGCCTGGGATATGTCGTCTTTATTCTGAGGGATTAGACACGTTTTTTTCTTTTACTACCTACTTTTACTAATAGGTATTACCTACGTATAGAATTCATTTGCTTTTAAAACTTATAATACATTGTCAGTCTGCAACTCTTCCACTTGCATCATCATGTTTGTGCCAGCTCTGGTGGTCTAGTGGTTAAGATTCGCCGCTCCCATCTCTGTGGTTTGGGTTCGTTTCCCTGTCAGGGAACCACACCAGCCATCTGTCACTTGTCATACTGTGGCGGCTGTGTGTTGCTGTGATGCTGAAAGCTATGCCACTGTTATTTCAAATACCAGCAGGGTCCCCCATGGTGGACAGGTTTCAGCAGAGCTTCCAGACTAAGACAGACTAGGAAGAAGGACCTGGCCACCCACTTCCAAAAAAATTGGCCACGAAAACTCTGAATAGCAGCAGAACGCTGTCTGATAGAGCCCCGAAAGGTGAGAGGGTGCTGCAGAAAGACCGGGCAGGCTTCCGCTCTGCTGCGCACGGGTCACTGAGAGTTGGAATCGATTCGACGACACTAACAACAAATTATGTTTGTGAGATTTATGATTTTATGTATTACTGTATATCAGTACAGTCATTCATGTTAATTGCGATAGGATATTTCATTCTGTGAGTCCACAGTTTATTCATTATCTGTTGATAGAAATGTAGGTTCTTTGCCATTTTTTGTTCTTTCAAACTTCATTACAATGAACAGACTTGTACATATTTCTCCAGTGCAGGTATAAAAATATTTACTACCGTGAATGAATGAATTCTAGTATGTTATATTATCAACAGTTAAATGGAATACACCAAAGCACTACATTCTTACTTGTGTTTCTTGTGTATTCATGCAGCTTTCTAGGGCAGTGCTTTTCAAATTGTGGCTTGTAACTAATTAGTGGATTGTAAAATCAGTTTAGGGAGACCAGAGCCAGCACACTTAAACAAGATAAACTAGAACAGAAGAGAACAGAAAAGATCAGAGGATAGGTAGTAAGGGTTAGTGTTGTTTTGTGAAACGTGTTTCGTTGATGAGATGTGTGAGTGTACTGGGTCTCAGTGTGAAGTATGCTCACACTATAGGCCAAAGTCGAAAGAGTTTATTAAAAACTGGTCTAGTGCATGTATACCTAGAAGTGAAAATGTTGGGTTGAAGAATTTGTGCAGCTAGCTAGTGCCAGATTCTTCTAGAAAATGGTTTACCAGTTTACACACCTAAGAGCAGTTACTGTGGGTGTGCGGTGGCGCAGTTTTAACTTGCTTTTCCCTGAGTGAGGGTAAGCTCTTTCTCCTGTGTGTATCGATGACGCGGTAGGGCTGGGACTAGGATGGAGCAAGCAAGGCATCTAGCTTGGGTTTATTTGTCAGAAAGAAAATGATACCTTTTGTCAGTAAGGAGAGCTTTTTTCTTCTTTTTCGGTACCTTCATTTTCACTAGTGGTCCTTCCTGGGTGTCCTTTAAGGAAATATCTCAGCATCTCACCATTAAGTGTGGTGTTTGTTTCTAGGTTTTGGTATATACCCTTTATCAGGGGAAAGAAGTTCCCTTCTCAGTAGAATTTCTATCAGGAATGGGTGTTGACTTTTATTGCATGCATTTGTGGGTTTTTTTGCATCCGTTGAAATGGTAATGAAATTTTTCTTCTTTAATCTGATAATGTGGTAAGTTACAATATTTTTCTAATGTTAAAATTGCTCTGATTCCTTGAATAGTGCCAACTTGCCCATCTTAGTATCGTTATTTTTTAACACATTGCTGGATAGCTAATGTTTTATTTAGGATTTTAAAAATTAGTATTCATAAATGAGGCCAGCCTGTAATTTTTCTTTGTTATATCTTTGTCTAGTTTTAATATTGAAGTTACACAGACTTCAAAAATGGAGAATTTTTAAATTTATTCTTTGGATGTTTTGTATAAGAAATTATCTCCTTCTTGAAGGTTATTTTTAGTGTTGTTTGGGTTGGGCTTTTTTTTTTTGTCTTTTTTTGACAGATGGGTAATTTTTTTATCTGTTGTCTAAATTTAGTCTTTAATTCTTATAGATCTATTCAAGTTTTCTAGATTTGAGTTTTACTAATTCATATTTTTTAAGAAAAATTTCCACTTCCTCTTAGGTTTTCAAATATATTGGCATAAAGTTGTTTGTTGCATTCTCATTTTTAAAATCTCAACTGTATTTTGGTTGGGTCACCTTTGTCATTTCGTGTAATATGTATTTAGTCTCTAAATCCACATGCGTCACAGGCCTATGGTTGCAAGGTTTTAGCAGAGAATTTATTTTTTTCACAGCTAAGCCCGGGCTATGATAGTCACTTTTTTTCCATGCCTCCATCTTTTCCAGGTCCTTTTGCTTTTTAGTGGGCTTTAAAATCTAAGACCCCATTATAAAATGTATATATCTTGATTGGAATAGTAGTTTTGTCCCTGTACACATTTGTCAAACTCTGTAGAAGTAAAGATTTTAAATCTGTGCATTTTATTGAATGTAAATTTAAAAGTCACCACCTCAGCACCTAGACACTGGCCAGCCCTCCCCACCCAGGGAAGCCACAGCGGCTCAGGGGCTGGCAGCTCTGATGTTCAGCTTTCTTTTTGTTTTTGGCCGCTAGGAATTTTCCTTACATTCTTAGGAGCTCAGTTTAAAGGATTTCTGTTATAATTTATTAAGCATTTCTAGGTATTTATAATGGGTGAGTTTCTAGGTAATCTCATCCACCTTTCTGTTGGAAACACAAGTAAATTAGCAGTTTTGAAACCTTGAAGTAAATGTAGGCCAGAGAAGATGGCTTCACATTTAGAAGAATAAGCTGAACTACCAACAAAAATATGTTGTAGACAGCTGTGTAATAAGCCATTCATTCAGCATAGATTCTTACACTTCTGATGTGCTAGCCGCTGTTCTAGGCAGTGACCAAAACGGAACCCTCTTCTTCTGGGACTTGGATTTAGTGGGAGGAGACAGGCAGTAAACACATAAGCATGTGATGTGTCGGAATGGGTGAGTGCTGATGAACTCTGTGTGATTGCTATAATTTAGCCCTGTGATGCAGTGGGAGATTTTTAGGTTAAATAATATTTACAGTGTAACCTAAAATAAAAATGTGGTTAATAAACAGTCCAGTTAAATGATGTTTATAGCTTTCCAGCATCTGTATCCCTTAAATTCTGGAGTAGCCATGTGTTGTGGAGCAGAGTTTAAAAACTTCATTCTGAATATTCTGCAGAAAAGGATTTGGTGGTCAAATAAGATTCTGTTTTGGAAATTCAAATATATGCTAACATATAAAAGTCTTTATATATCTTCGAAATAGCCTTTGGTTAAGAAATATGTTTTTTGAGCCAGCTCTGATGCCCTAGTGGTTAAAGTTTGGGCACTCTCACTGCTTTGGCAGCCAGGTTCATTTCCTGGTCATGGAACCACACCACCTGTCTGTCAGTTACTGTGCTGTGGCAGCAGCTCACATAGAAGAACTAGATATACCCATCCCCTGGGGCTTTGAGGAGGTGGAAAAAAGGAAGATTGGCAATAGATAGTAGCTCAGGGAAAATCTTTCCCTGCAAAAGAAAAAAAACTCAAAGAATCTTTATTTAAAAATATGTGTTTTTTATTTTAACTCAACATTTCCCAAATAAATCTTACTGTGGAAGGTTGTACAGAATGTAGTTTGAGAAACAGTATGATAGAATCTCAACTCTGCAGCATACTGTTCATGTGACCTCACTAGCCTTTATTAGGTAGAAATGATAAGTACTTGCCTTATAGGGTTGTTGTGAAGAATATCTAAAATAATGTGTGTGAAGCCTCCAGTGTAGTTCCAAGTATGGAGCTGATTGATAGCTCATGTTAGCTCCCTTCTCTGATTGGTAATGTATTTGGTTAGATATAGATAATATATACAGAGGTTGGCAGTGTCCTTATTAATCTCTGAGTGTGATTTTTATCAACAGGAAACTGTGGAGATATAAATTTAGTACGTCTGGGTCCAGAGAAGTCTATTAATAATGAGGTCCTAAAATTCAGTTTGGACAGCCAAGTTAACCACAGAATGAGTAAGTACTGAGTAAGGTAGATACTAATGTTTTTCTATTTCCTTTTGTATGGTAGAAAATGGCTTGGACATTAAAGGTAATTTGGAGACCTTAGCAGTAGTCCAGCTTTGAGAACTAGTTTTTCTTCTCATTATGTATGCATATGTGTGTCTGTTAGAATTAACATATAATTTTTTTCTTTTTTTGTTTTCTTAGAAAAAGACTTACCTTCTCATGTTCAGGACATGCATAGAAGAAAGGAATATCTGGATCATCAACTAGATGAACTTTCCCGCCAGCGTGCTTTATGCCGAGGTGGAAGGGAAGTACAGGTATCTGAACATTTCTTTCTCTTTTCTTCCTTTTCTTTTCTTTTCTTTTCTTTCTCCTCCTTCTTCTTCTTCTTCTTCTTTTTGGTGCCGAAGATTGGCCCTGAGCTGACATCTGTTACCAATTTTCCTCTTTTTGCCTGAGGAAGATTGTCACTGAGCTAACATCTGTGCCAGTGGTCTTTTGTTTTGTGTGTGGGACACCACCACAACATGGCTTGATGAGCGAGCGGTGTATAGGTCTGTGCCAGGCATCTGAACTCACAAACCCCAGGCGGCCAAAGCAGAGCACAAGAACCTAATCACTGTGCCAGGCTGGCTCATTAACATTTCTTGATTAGTGTTTTTTAGTAACTGTTGACCTTTAAAAATAAAACAGTCATTTTACCAACAAAAATGGGTTTATTTGGGAACAGCAAAGAATTGCAATTTGAGACATGCAATCCATGGCGAACCACAGGCAAGTCTGGAGGACACAGGGGGAGGAGAGTTGTTTTAGAGGAGGTCAGGGTGTTGGGGACAGCTGTTATGAACAGAGAGTCCATTGGAGGAAACTGGGAGTTGGAAGGGTAATGGCTTTTCGTTGACTGAGTTGTGATAGTCCTCACCGGCTGAGTTGTGGCCAGGCAAGGAGAAGACCTTCCTGCCTCCTGCTGGGGCAGCAAAACAGGCTTCTTCCTCTTGGGTCTGCAGTTGACATTGTGTGGAGGGCATGAGCGCTCCCCCTTCTGACCTCCTGACTGTGTTTTAAATGAGGTTCCTTTTTCCAGTCATGCGCCGTGCAGCGGTTGTCTCAGTGATGGACTGCCTGTACGACAGTGGTCCCATAGAACTGTAGTGTGTAGCCTAGAAGTGTAGGCTGTATCATCTAGGTTTGTGTAAGTATGATGTTCTCACGACAAAATCAGCTAATGACACATTTTTCCGAATGTTTCCCTGTTGTTAAGTGATGCATGACTGTGTTAATTTTCACAACTAATAGGTACACAAACTAGTTGATGAGTATTTGGTGCCATTGTTGTGGAATGGGATAATTTGTATATAAAAATGTATACAAAAATGGTATGCCTTACATCAGGGGTTAACAAACTTTTTTTGAAAAGGACAATATAGTAAATATTTTAGACTTTGTGGGCCGTATGGTCTCTGTTTCAGCTACTCAACTGTACTGATATAGCATGAAAGCAGCAATAGATAATACATAAACAAAAGATGTGCCTGTGTTCCGGTAAAACTTTATTTATAAAAACAGATGGTGAGTTGAATTTGGCCCACAGGCTGTAGTTTGCTGTTGTCTGCCTTATATTAAAGCTATATTGAATTTATTAGGTATCTTTTGGTTGTGAGTTAAAGAAACCGAATTCAAGTTAAGTTAGACAAAAGGGAATTCACTGGTTTATGTATCTGGGAAATCGGAGCATGGATTAACTTCGGCATAGCAGGATCCAGAGGCTCAAATGATGTCATTTCTCCACTCCTTGATTTGTTTTTCTGTGTGTCAGGCATTTTTTCTCCAGGAGAAGACAAGTGCCAGCATCTCTGAGCTCCCCACCATCCCAGCTTAGAAAACTCATAGGGAGGGAAGGTCTCTCCCAGTATTCACGTATCAATTCCAAGGAAGGACTCTGATTAGTCCCTGGATGTGCAAGCAGGTCTAATCCTTGTTTTTAAGGGAATGAGTGCCATGATTTACCAGGCCTGTGTTATATGCCCATGCCTGTGGACAGAGGAGTGATTGGGGTGTGATTGATAACCTCATTTGAACCCCTAGAAAATTAGTGGAGGAATGATGCCCCAAGGGTTGGAAAGCTAAACAAACAGAAATAGCATAGATGCCATACACTGGACATAACTGAATCTTACACAATGTTGAGAATTTATCAAATTAATGCTTACTAAATGGAGCACAGGGTGGTGGGCTGCTGGATAGTGAACTGCCATTCAAAAAGAGACCACCAGAGAAACTGGAATAGAGAAGTTTATTGCTCACAGGGCCTGGAGGAAGTATACCGCACGCTTCCAGGGGCCACACGGGGAGGTGAAGGCGGAGGGGATTGGGGCAGGTGCCTTTATAAGGTCCATGAGCAGAATGCTGTGGGGTTCCTGGGCTTGGGTGGGACTGGTCGATGCAAACCAAAGGAGCAGGTTTTGGTAAGCCCCAGGGGGTCTGCTCTAAGGGGCACATAAGGGGCAGGCGCTGGGGGCAGGGGAGGCTGTTGACCCCCAAGGGCCGTTGGGGAAGTCACCTCTGGAACTTACATTTGCTTGTGACTCTGCTGGCTGCTGTCTGGGGCACGCGCCTGTATGAAGGGGCTGGTGTCAGTTTAAAGTCTCCGCAGGCCACTTGGCCAAACACGATGAATAACCGAGGCAGCAAGACCATGCAGCGGCTTGGCTAAACTCACAACACGCAGCACGTAGAAAGTGCATCAGGACTTTACTGGGAAAGAGAAAACAAACGGATGAATAAGTTTTTCTTTGGTAAAGTGTAGGTTCACTCTTTTGAAATGTGAGCCAGTCCTTTGGAAGGATTTTTAAATGCTTGGTTTAATTTTAATGATGGCATTTTAATTTTTTCCAGAGGCAAGAATTAGATGAAAAAATTGCCAGCGTTTCAAAAGAAAGGCAGGAACTTGCTTCGAAAATTAAAGAGGTAGGTAGTTCACCTATAGCATTTTCCTAGCTTTTCCTTTTTCTTCTTAATTATGAAATAGGTCAGACAACCTATGAGCTTTTCTCAGTTACGTCTTTTAAGTTTTTATTATGAAAAGTTTAAAACATATACAAAAGTGGAGAAAATGGTATAATTACACATACATTTACAGTAGTACCCCCTTATCCAAGGGGGATACGTTTCAAGACCCCCAGTGGATGCCTAAAACCAGGGATAGTATTAAACCCTATATTTACTGTGTTTTTTGTATACATACATACATACATACCTATGATAAAGTTTAATTTATAAATTAGAGGAAGAGATTAACAACAATAACCAGTAATGGTACAGTGATAACAATATGCTGTAGTAAAAGTTACTGTAGATCTTAGCAACCTCAGCATATTTTTTCCCTTTTCTTATTATGTTGAGAACTTGTACCTTTTCGTTTAAAGGAAGCAGTTTACAGGCTTCTCTTCGGCGTATCTGAATTGCCAGCCTTGCTACTCTTGCATTTTGGGGTCATTATTAAGTAAACTAAGGGCTCCTTGACCACAAGCACCACAATACCATGATAGTTGATCTGATAACCAAGATGGCTACTAAGTGGCTAATGGGTGGGAAGCGTCTCCAGTGCACATCCGCCAGGGGTGATTCATGTCCCAGGAGGGATGGAGCACGACACTGTGAGATTTCATCGTGCTACTAAGAACAGTGTACAATTTAAAACTTATGAATTGTTTATTTCTGGAATTTTCCATGTAATGTTTTCTGACCATGGTGGACTGCAGTTACTGAACCTACAGAAAGCAAAACTGCTGATAAGCAGGGACTACTGTACATTTTTTTCTTTAGCCTAATGATGAATTCTTATCACCACCTGGGATTTCTAAGAAAGAGGTGATTGTAAAATATCTTTTTCCTTTTCTAAGTCACGGTAAGTATTTTAAAAAAATTCTCTTGTTAGGTCCTCTACTTCTCCCCCCGCCCTGCAAAATCAGTTAGGATCATTATTGTCAGATGAATACCTTTGTGTTTTCTCTATTAAAGAAAAAGAAAGAGAAAAGAAAATCGCATGTCTGAATTCAAGTGACAATGGCTGGGGTTTGGTATAAGAAAGTACAAGCACCTTTTTTTTCAATTTTGAGCTGAAAGTATAAACTCTTTGTAGTTGGGTTTTGGGGAATTTTTTTGGTGAGGAAGATTGGCCCTGAGCTAACATCTGTTGCCAATCTTCCTCTTTTTGCTTGAGGGCGGTTGTCCTTGAGCTAACGTCTGTGCCGGCCTTCCTCTATTTTTTGTTTTTGTGTGTGGGATGCCACCACAGCATGGCTTGGTGAGCGGTGTGTAGGACTGCACCCAGGACCCGAACCTGTGAACCCTGGGCCGCCGAAGCAGAGTACGCAAACTTAACCATTATGCCACCGGGCCAGCCCCTCTTTGTGCTTGTTTTTAATCATAAGAATCTTTCTATAACGTGTGACTTTTTCCCCAGTATTCTTTGGATATAAAAATATCAGCAAGATTTAGATTGATGGAAGCTAGGACGAGCCACATGTAGATGCTCACCCCACAATGCGGCTCTTACAAAACCAGTCGGGGGTCAGAGAGAGAGAGGGTGATACCAACCAGTAATGTTATTAGTATTTTTGAGCTGAGATTTTTCTCTTGAATGTGTTATTAACCTTCTATATATGGCTAAATACAGTTGAATTTAATGCATATTTCCATTAGCAGTTTATATAAATTAAAAATTATGTGGAAAGCTTTTTATTAAAATTTTAAATTGAGCCCCAAATAGTTAAAATTTAACAGTGAAGTCCGTGTTTATAGCTGTTCTGGGTTTTGCTGCTCATCACGTTGTTCTGTGAGCCATTGAATTAATTAGACTTGGCAGTTTGCCTCACTAGGCGGCTGAAAGAGAGGTAGGTGACAGCACCGGAGGGCCGCAGCTCCACCTCTTCCTGAAGCCTTGGAGTCCATGATTGAATACGTCATTTGTGCAGGGATGGATCATTACCGCTTTTCAGGAGCAGAAATAGATTAACTGGATCTCTCGTAAGAAGATTAACTTCTTAACTTGAACACTCAGTGGTATACGCTGTGAGGCGTCCTTCGCACTTTCTGGCTCCGTCACAGTTTATTGTATTATGGAAGTGGAGCAAGGTGGTTTTTCTTACTGTAGTAGAGTGCTGTCAGTTTCACAGGCATTTTGTTGGTACTAGCTTTTAAAAAGAAAGAACATTATAAACCTACAAACTAATGTAAAAACGTATGTTCAAGCTTAGTTTTCACTGGTTTTACTCAGATAATTGCTTCACAACTCAGTAGAATTATTTAATCTCTGCTTATTCTGATACCTGCCCACGTGCATCTGGCTGTTGTCATTATAACTACTTTGACCAAATCACTCCCTGAATAAATTTTCTTAATGTGCTTAAATCATGTTCCAAACGTAGACTGCACTAGGAAGCAGTGTTCTTCCTGGTGTTGTCAGGTTATCTTGAATCTTTCTGCTGTTTTCTAGATTTGAGCTTCTTCCTAATGTTTACTAAATATTATTCTGTCACGTAGTAAATGGTGGATGTTTTATAATAAAAATAGGCCTATAATAGTCAAGAATTTATATACAAGTTTGATATTGATTAACCTTTATTTGTTCCCTTAGGTTCAAGGACGCCCACAAAAAACACAGAATAATATCATCTTAGAGTCCCATGTCATCTGCTGCACATTGAGCACCAGTGGTGGTTTACTGCTTGAGTCTGCTTTTCGTGGGCAAGGAGGTGTCCCCTTTAGTTGTGTCATTGTCGATGAGGTAGGTAAGCAGTCATCCATACAGCTTTGACTAGTGTTGTGAGGAGTAAGTCTTAGACGAACGGTGGCTGCTGAGATGTTGACAAAATGGTCTTTGTGCATCTGATTCTTACCTGTCATTACATGGTATTCTCTTATGTTGAAATACGCTGCTAATGACTGATGATGGTTACAATTGCTTTTCTAGTATTGGGATTGCAGTTTTGAAGATGCCTGATAATACCAGCAAAATCTCTCCCAAGGATTATCTAGCTCCTGCTTGGAATATCTATGGTTTACCTTTTGAAGCATTTTTAATATAACTTTGGACAGCTCTGAGCCACAATATTTTCAGCTAACGTCTTTTATTCCTAGTTCATTCATTGAGCAAACATTTATTGGGTACCTAGTGTTTGCCTGAATGTAGAGCCAAGAGACAAAAGAGATGGAAAATGAGATACAGAGAGTCAATTCAGGAGATTGAAGATCCAGTATCACCAAAATGAAAGAATAGAAAAAGTAGAAGTGGTGAAATAATTGAAGAAAATGTGATCGAAGAGAAACTTGAGGCTTGGAATTGAAGAGGCCTACTGAGGAATAAGAAAGAAAGCCAGGCAGGAGGGTGGGGACACACAGACTCATAGTGCCCCCAGGCATGGGCTCAGCAGGAACGAAGAGTGCAAACCTGGGACGTTAACATGACCGCCTAGCTTGTGGCTGGTTCCCAAGTGTTTAGTGGCTCCTGACTGGTGACTGACTTCAAAATACATGTGTGATATGTTTTTTAAATGAGTATTTTTTGGTTTTTTTGTTTTGTTTTCTCACCAAAGAAAATCTTTTTCTGTGTGATATTTAGTGCAGGAGAGAGTGTGGTACTTTTCTGAATGGGTAGAACTTTTGTGAATTAGATGAACTGTACATGGATAAATAAATAGCAAAGACAATTAAGAAGTATTTCTCCATTCTATACTTTCTTACCAAGGCTGGGCAGTCTTGTGAAGTTGAAACGCTTACTCCACTTATCCATCGTTGTAACAAGCTTATCCTTGTAGGAGATCCTAAACAGCTCCCTCCCACAGTCATTTCTATGGTAAGTTTTTCATATTCATATTGCTTTAAAGTGGAAGGCGCCGTTTGCTTGTTTTATTTTCACGAGGGGAGGTCTTTCTTGGATCATCGTCTCTTATTTGCAGGGAAAAGTAGGGAATGGCTGAGAAAAGAGAACCACTGTTTGAGTTTTAATAGTATAAGTCTCTGAAGATGTCCCTTTGTCCATAATTACACTTAGGTATATGTGTGACAGGAGCAGTAAAGGGTCAGAGACCAGAAAACTAGAAAGATCATATTCCGCATGCTTTGGAGTTTTCCTTTGGGAAGGGCAGCGTACAGCTGTGTTAAGGGCTGTATTTCATTTATTTTCATAACATAAATGCCAAAACAATAATAAAAGAAAAACTTTAAGGGGAAGAATCCAAGCCTTCTGATTTATATTTAAATTTGTGCAAGTTTGAGGAAAACATTATAAAGAGAAATTATTTTTATAGTACATTTCAAGTTTTAGGATTCTGTACCCTATAGTGCAAGAAAATATCTCTGCCTCTGACATCCTCTGAAAGGGAAAGTGACAGGAAAAGAGATTATGAACTCTGCTGGTGGAAAGATCAGCACCTAGATTATGGTCCACTCCGCTTGTTTTTTTTGTTTTGGTTTGGTTTTTTTTTGAGGAAGATTAGCCCTGAGCTAAAATCTACTGCCAATCTTCCTCTGTTTGCTGAGCAAGACTGGCCCTGAGCTAATATCCGTGCCCATCTTCCTCTACTTTCTATGTGGGATGCCTGCTACAGCCTGGCTTAATAAGCGGTGTGTAGGTCTGCACCCAGGATCTGAACCAGCAAACCCCGGGCCTCTGAAGCAGAACGTGCCAACTTAACCGCTGCATCACCAGGCCAGCCCCACCACTTGATTGTTTTTAATCTCACTAAAGATGGCTCCTAGAAATGCACACCGGAATCAGGATGCAGTAGATGTTTGGGGTAATCTGAATAGGTCTAGACCATGGTTTTGAAATCTAATAAAATTTGAATATTTCACTAATACGTAGATTATTTGTGCAAATATAGAGTAGTGGTTACATAAACAGTCCCAGAGAAGAGGTCATTTTCAAAGCATTTTTTTCGGTCATGAGATGAATGCATGTTGTTTTTGTTGTCTTTTTCAGTTTGGAATTATTCACAATGGTAGTGCAGTTCTTTGACATCTGAGCACGCATGTGTGATCATGTTAGAGTGTAGCCTAGAAGCACACCTGTCCCTGTTTGAAAACCTGTTTAGCGGGGAAAAGCTGCTGCAGGTGACCTCATTCATGGGGAATAGTGAAGAGCCAGCTCTGTGTTGCGTTCCTTTAAGTAGTGCAGCGTTTCGAAAATTCACTGATTCACAGCTTCTGTCTTCCAGGGCCTTGGCATGTAGTGAAAGGGTTGTTGATAGGCCTCAACTTTAATGCCTGCTTTGATGATTGATTAAAAACAGCAAAAATGAGAAAACTCCATTAGGGCTTTTTAAATTATTACAGAAATTTTATGGAAGTATTACAAAAATAATACAGGCTTATTGAAGAAAATTCAGAAAATAGTTCAGAGATTGCAGGTTGTAACCCATCATTAGGTTTATGAAATCAACTTACTAAGTCAGCTGTCTGTCACCTTCACTAGAGTATAAGTTCTGTGAGACTTAATCTTATTCACCTTAACAGTGTCTGGGGTCTGCTCAGTATATATTGGATGGATGGCTAAAGAAATTGGTCTTTAAAAGGCTCGTTTACAATGCCATTCAGTGTTTCTGTTTGTGAGAGCATGCCCCGGAAATAATTGTTAAAATCTCTGCTACGTTTCTTTGCTTCTTTTCCCGTGATTCTTTCAGGTAACCTCTGTTAGCCTCAAAATGGCTTCGGTTGTGATCATTCCCAAGGTCATCACTTTCCTAAGCAGTATGTGGGTTTTCTAAATAAAGACAAAATACCTCAACTTTTATAGTCAAGGGCCCGAGTCAGAAACATCATCTTTCTCTGAATCTTTGGTTGTTGGTAATGGCACCTAAACCTTGCCGTGTACAGATTAGAGCTCAGTAATAGTTTTTATAATAATGGGAAAAGTAAAAACAAATTCTGGGAGGTTTATTTTATTTTCCCCCTTTCAGAAGGCACAGGATTATGGCTATGACCAGTCGATGATGGCTCGCTTCTACAAACTGCTGGAAGAGAATGTAGAGCACAACGTGATCAGCAGACTCCCGATTTTACAGCTCACCGTTCAGTACAGGATGCACCCAGACATATGTCTCTTCCCTTCTAACTATGTGTATAACAAAAGCTTGAAAACAAATAGGTGGGTTCCATTTGTTGCTTGGTAGCGTATTTTACTTCTAGGTTTAGCTGCTTAGGTAGAATAGCTCTCGTACTATGTTCTTAAGTCTCATCATAAAAAGCATAAATCAAAGGTTTAATAATTTTTTCTTACTATAAAAGTGACGTTGATTGCAGCAAATGTGCAGATAAACAAAAAAAGAAGGTGGGGGGAGCCACCTATGTTATGCAACCCAGCAGTAATCACTGGTAACATTTTGCGATGTCTACTTCTAGTCCTTGTACTATGCATATCTTTTTTTACTTTTTCTCTTTTTAAATTTTTGGGGGAAAAAAATTACACCACACTCTACATAGTATTCTGTGGCTTGCTTTTTCACTTACTGTAATATTATGAGTAATTGTTATATTTTCATTACATAGATCATTCTCCCCAGCACTAGAATAGAAGTAAAATTCATTTTGTACCTTGCACTAAGACACATTTAACTAAAAGAAGGTCCTTCTGTCCCTTTATTTTCCCAGCTCCTTCCCTTCCCTAAAAAATATGGTAATAATAATGTAAAAAATATTTTTGTAGAAGTTGACTTGTATTCTGAATGGTGGCTGCTTTTTTGTAGACTAACTGAGACCAGTCGGTGTTCGTCAGACTGGCCATTTCAACCCTACCTTGTGTTTGATGTCGGAGATGGTTCAGAAAGACGGGATAATGAGTATGTTCTCTTCCTTCAATCGCCAGTGACAGTCCCAGAATTGTTATCTTATTTTTGTTCATATTTATGTTCAAAACATTTTCCATACACGTTTCTCTACTTAGTGCTAGGGTACAATAATTTTCATTTAATAAGGTTGATAGCTTCTCCTTTTTTATCACAAATTACTGATATCTTTCTCTAGTGTTTCAGCCTTTTAATTCTTCTTAACTGTATAATAGGGATCATATTTCCTAACGTGGTAAGTGCTTGAGCAGATCCTTGTTGAGATCACAGCTGTGAGTAAACAGACATGGCCCCAGTGCAAGGCTATTGTGGTATAATAGAGGAGACATTAACCAGGTAATCACCAAGGGAATCCATTATTCCAGTTCGGTGAAGTGTTGTGAAGGATAACTATAGGTTCATTTGAATTAAGGTGTGAGACAGAGGGTGGACAATACTTAGATAGTGGATTGTGAATAAGGGAACGTGTTCAGGTGGTCTGTGAATGACAACAAAAAGAAGTGGTGGTTGCTGATTAGGAAAGGAGGAGCTAGGGCTCCTTGTGAGAGGGGAGAGGAGTAATAGTGTGGAGGCTCAATTTGTAGTGTAGGTACAGATGCCACCTCGTATCCTGAAGTCTGAGGAAATAGAAATTCCACCTTCGTATCATGAGAGAGCTTCAGAGCAGGTGGTCTCCCCAGCGAGAATCAGATAGGAATAGAAGTGGAGGAAGGGAACATTCACTGAAGAAGATAGAAATACAGAGAAGCAGTTGGCCAAGGATTTGCAATGCCAGAGGGATTGTAAAGGTTGTGGTGGGGCCTGCTGGAATGGAGCAGAGGATTGAGAACTGAGCCCCGTAAGTGTTAGGGGGATGGAAGGTCACAAGAGGAATGCTGACCTGAGAGGTGACCAAGGGAAATAAAGATTTCAGGGATGGAAGAGATAGCTAGCTGACTGAGTTGTCTAATAGTAAGTCTTGAAGTTAGGATAGTGAGTATTTAAGGCTCGTAAAGTGAGGCAGCTAAAGTGGCCCAGGAATAAAGGTGCAGGCGCAGTGCACCCCCCAGTGTCCGTATGTCCTGCCTCTGGGGTGTAATGAGGGAACACATGCAGGTTGGAAGCTGAGTTGGGAGTGCAGGAGGAGGCCAGAGA
Source organism: Equus asinus (assembly GCF_041296235.1). Lineage (NCBI taxonomy): Eukaryota > Metazoa > Chordata > Mammalia > Perissodactyla > Equidae > Equus > Equus asinus. The sequence goes on from NC_091799.1 coordinate 14,422,969, forward strand.
GGCAGACGTTGAGGATATGAGTCTGCTGCAGGACCCCGTGTTGTTCATCTCTGGGGGCCGCGTCTCATTTAGTCTGTGTAGATGATGCCCCCTCGATTGTGTGGTGCATGGTCTGCACGGCCAGTGCTGGGGAATTAAGGGAAATAATACATGTAAAGCAGTTTTCTCAGTGTTTGGAAGACAGTAAATCCTTAACGTTAGCTAATTATTATTTGTGTCTTCATTACTATAAATACTTGTGTTCTTACTGTTGCTCTCCTTGTTTTAACCAATGAAGAAATTGGTACTTAAACTTTAGTTGACTCCAAACTCGAGTTTTCTCTCTCCTAACTTCATGTTTCACTTGGCACCTATATTTACTCATATATGATACCAGTGGTCATTATAACAGCCTCTCTGAGTCACTGCTGACTGAATAAAGATGAGACCTACCTGTCTGCCCTTTACTGTTTGCAACTTAAGTTAGCAGTTGGACTGCTGTTAGTTTTGATGTGTTGGTGATGGTTTTGTTTTTTTCTTTTCATCTTATTTAGCTCATATGTAAATGTTCAAGAAATAAAACTGGTAATGGAAATAATTAAACTTATTAAAGACAAAAGAAGAGATGTTACTTTCCGAAACATTGGCATAATAACCCATTACAAAGCTCAGAAGACGATGATTCAAAAAGATTTGGACAAAGAGTTTGACGGAAAAGGGTGAGATATCTATATTGTTACAGATATTCCCAGTTTTTCTGTTGAATTAAGACAAAAGAGGAGATAGTAGGAAAGAAGAAATGGAAACCTAACTCTCGGGAGTGGTCTTAGAGCATGGTAGTATAGCACAGGACACTGAGACGCTGGCTTCAATTGCCTTGTGCTGGGTAGGGAGTGGTTACTCTTGTAGCCTCTGTGGACAGAGTGCTTCCTGCCGCTTGGCATGTTGTGTCACCGTTACACTTGACAATGGAATTGACCAAGAAACTCTCCAGGCCCTTCCCTTTAGTTCCATGATTTGTTCATCTGAATTTTAATTCTAGCAAGACTCATGAAGTCTCATTTTTTCTTGGAGTAAATTATTTAACCTTTTTTAGTGCCTTTACAGATAGGGTGAAGATCAAGTTTCTGTCTCCTTTTTACCTCAATGGTAAAATGAACATTAAATATTTGGAAGATCGTTAACTCAGAAGTTTCTTAACCCAGAAACACACAAACTGCCAAATTGACTCTAGAAAAAATAGGAAATTTGAACAGACCTCTAAAAAGTACAGAGATGGAGCTAGTAATCAAATACTTCCCAACCAGGGAAAACCCATGACCAGGCGAGTTCTGTCAAACGTTAAAATAGGAATTAACAGCAGTCCTTCTCAAGCTCGTCCCGAAAGTAGAAGAGGAAGGAAGACTTTCTGACTCATTGCATGAGGCCAATATTACCCTCATACCAAAGCCGTGGAAAGATACTACAAGAAAAGAAACTACAGACCATTATCGCTTATGAATACAGATGCAAAAATGCTCAACAAAATAATGGAATATATCTGCTAAGTGTTTTGTATCCAGAATATATAAAAAGCTCATACAACTCAATAAAAAAAGATAAATAATTTAATTTTTTAAATAAGCAAAGGATTTGAATAGCATTTCTCAAAAGAAGATAAATAAATAGCCAAGAAACATGTAAAAGGATGTTCCACATCCTCACTAGGGAAATGCAAATCAAAACCACAATGAGATACCATTTTACACCCACCCAGATGACTATAACAAAAAAAAAAAACCAGTAAATAAGTTTTGGTGAGGATGTGGCGGGGAACCCTTGTACATTGCTGGTGAGAGTGTAAAATGGTAAATCACAGTGGAAAACAGTTTGGCAGTTCCTCAAAAAGTTAAACATAAAATTACCATGGGACCCAGCACTTCCACTCCTAGGTAGAGACCTGAAGGAATTGAATACATTGTGGTATGTCTGTACAATCAAATATTTGGTCACAGAAGGAATCAGATATTCGGTCAAAATGTTACCTGCTGCTGTTAGCTGCCCCCAGAGATGCTGCATGCTGTTATCATGTTACCTGCTGCAACATGGAGGGACCTTGAGAATGTTATGCTAAGTGAGGGAAGCCAAGTACAAAAGGCCGCATATTTTATGATTCCATTTATATGAAATTTCCAGTATGGAAAAATCTGTAGAGACAGACAGTATATTAGTGGTTCCCAGGGCCTGGGGAGAGGGGAAAATTGAGACTGATGGCTAATAGGCACAAGGTTTCTCTTTCTCTTTCTCTTTAGATAGTGGTGGTGGTTGCACAACATAGTGAGTATTCTAAAAACCGCTAAATGGTATACTTTAAAATGGGAAATTTTATATTATGTGAATTTCAATAAAAAAAGATAACCATGAAAAAAGTTCCTGAAAAATACTACTGTATAAATATGTACATTTAATACATAGCTTACCTTTCCCGGTAAACATGTTTCTCTTTTGTAAATAGGCCAGCAGAAGTAGATACCGTGGATGCCTTCCAGGGGCGTCAGAAAGATTGTGTCATTGTTACCTGTGTCAGAGCAAATGCCACACAAGGCTCAATTGGGTGAGTAGCTGTCACTGCTTTGTTTGCTTATTTATAGTCCAGAGTTAGATCTGTTTTTGATCACTGTTAGAGAACACTATCGTTCGCTTTATTTTCTTTTATAAAAACTTGTGTAGTATCCTGAAGCTAGCTTTCTCAAGTTGTGAGGTTTATCCACTGTTAGATTTGCTTCTTTTAGTCCCTTGTGTGTAAACTCACGGCACAGTGTGGATCTGTCACTTTGTTTAATAAGAGTGAAATAAATCATTGGATCAAGTGTATTTTGTAGGGGCGTGTTCCTCTCCCATGTTATGTGTCATAAGGTGGCTTTTCCTTGTCACTCTGTATTTTTGTGCTGTGGCTAAGTTTGTTAAACTTAGCTACTGTCAGTTTACTTAGTGAAGATGCTAAGGACACTGTAATAGGTGACAGAAAACTGTCATGAGTCTCAGGGCCTTGAGACTCTTACATAACTATGTTTTCCTTCTCATGAGAAGCAGATGAAATTTACAGATTGTAAATGTTTAATTGTTCTTAAAGAAAATAATAATTTATATCTGCCCCTATCTAGAGATAGTCTGCATATATAAATGAAGGCCAGTTATCTCAGGACCATTTTGTAAATAGTCCATTCTTTCCCAGCTAATTTGAAATTTCACCTTTGTCATATACCAGTTGTGTTACTCTTAAGCTCTTCTCAGATCTCTTGGTACATTTGTCTAATGTTTGTATGTTTCTACGTAGTTTCCACAATATTTTAATCTCAAATATACTTAAACTTAAGGTAATTGATCTAGTATCGTATTTGTAGGATGTTTTTAAGGCTTAAAAAATCATACTGTTGAAATTTCCAGTATCTCATCCAAGTCGAAATAGGAAATTGACAGATACTTCACCTTGAAGGAAAGCACCAGGCGTTTTGTGCATTTACTGGTTTGGATGGGAATTGCTTCTGTGCCAGGTACCTTGTGTTGGGAAGAAGAGTGAGAAAGCACGGTGACTTGAAAGAAATAGAAGGATCCCAAGCAAAGCTGTCTAGCATATTGCCTGTGTTCCGCCTGCCCTGTATGCCAGGCCATTCTGTAGAAAGAAGTAACATTTTTTTTTTAATAACTTAGATTTCTGGCAAGTTTGCAGAGATTGAATGTCACCATTACACGAGCCAAGTACAGCCTCTTCATCCTTGGTCATTTGAGGACCCTCATGGTAGGTACATTCTTGGGGACTAGAGAACTCAAAAGTTTGCCTATTGTTAATTTGGGTTGAAGTCTTGTTTTTATTTTGCATCAAAATGGAAATGATTTCAGGGTTACAAAACAATGAGCCTCTTCTCCCTGGTCGTTACGTCCTCCAGCACCTTCTTCCTGGAAGCTTTTATACATACAAACCGCTCGCCCTTCTTCAGCTCAAGGCCCAGGGGTCCACAGTACACTCTCAAAATGACCTTTTTCAAACAGATCTACACCATAGGATTGTTGAGAAGATTTGTAAATCCACACATGCAAAGTGCTGGGAGGGTGGTTGGCACTTAGTCAGCACTGAGTGAATGTGGCTGTGACTGGCCCAACATAATGCCAGAGAGAGGGAGTTCGCAAGAGTTTGCTGGGATCATCTTCTCTATTTTGGCACTTAGAGCAGTCCTGCTCGTTCTCTCTCACCTGGGATCTGAGTGGCATTAGCGCTTCTCTGTCAGCACAGATGCAGCTCTAGATGAGGTGGCAGGTTTCCGTCTTTGGTAGACGAATAGTAGAACTGAATTCGGTGACAGCACAGTTAAATAAAGTGTGTTTGCTGCTTGTCTCAGAGTTAGTCATAACTTTCAGTTTTTCTTATTTCTCTATTTAACGCATTGCACTGTTTATCTTAGAGGAGCTAACTTAGTAGCTGTCTCCCTTATTTTGGTCGACACCACTAGAGGGCATTCAAAGATAGTCTTTCTCATTCAACTGCTAGCTCTTCTGTGTTTGTGTATCCCTTTGAAAGAATTTTTAAAAGCCGTGCCCCCTATTTTTAAGTTAATATTGAAAATTTTTTATCATAGTTTAAGTAGTGCTAAAGATTTTGTTTCTAGTGTATTATAAATACTGACATTTTCAAATAAAGCTATTAAAAATCTATTACATCTTAAATGAGTCTAGTGGAATAAAGAACAGTATTGGTATTTCTGCTTTTTGAAACTGAATTTCCATTTCTACTTGTTTAGGATAAAATTCAGTGGGGTAATTAATATATTTTTATAATAAAAGCCTTTCTGTTAATCTCACTATTATGCTTCTCTGCCACAAAAGTTTATATATAAATTGAAAGGTTAAAAAATTGTTTTTCATAGCTGTTTGAGGAAATTTTGTGAAGGGTGCACAAAAGCTCTCTGTACTTTTTTCTAATTTCCTGTGAATCTATAGTTACCTCAAAATAAAATGTTTTTTAAAACATTATTTTTCCTGTGACCATAGGATCTGAGCATTAAAAAATGCTTTGTCAATTGAATAACCTATTACAATTACTGTTTTTACACAGTTGAATGTTGATAATGTTTAAACCTGAAAAGTAACATGTTATTAGAGCTGTGTGATGCCCTGAATAAAGAAGCCTTCGTGGGCACCCCTGTTGGGACTGCCCCCTTTATTTGGCGGCCAGGAGTTTTTACGAGCCCTGGCAGTGCACCCTGTGGTCAGATTTGGTGTGGATGCGTCATTGTGATTGTGAAGGATGGAGTGGAGGGGCAGGAGAGCCCCGGGAGGACATAGGAAGCTGGGCTTTGGAAACTGATTCCCCTAAAACAGTCTCACATCCCCCTTCGAAAGTCTTTGTGAGCCGCAGGGTCACACTTAACACAGATTCAAAGACCACTGACCTCTAGCTGTGGCACAGACATTATTATCTTCACTCTCAGAAGCCAGTGCTGTAGAGAGATTAGAATAGAAAAACTTGCACTCTAAACTTTCCAACTTCCTTTTGTTGTCCTTGGGACTTGTTTTTCCTTTTTTTTCTTTTTGCCCTTACAGCATGGAATCAGTGATTAAGGCACTTGGTTTCCTCTAGAAACCAAGACTAATAGTGCTTTCTCAACGCTGCTTTTCTGCCCCGGGAGTGGATCGCATAGCGGTGTAGGTGCGGTAGACTTGGCGGGAAAGCAGCAAGGCCATCTGCGCAGCCGTGTTTCAGCCCCCGGGCCAGCCTCTAGGGCTCTCCTGAGGGAGAAGGGGGTCCGAGTCCAGAGCCTGGTGCTGCCCCCTGGGCCTGTCTGGTCTGTGCCGGTCACTGGGCGAGCATTTTACTGAGGGCTTCTCTAAGACGTGCAGAAGTCGCGTGAAGTCAGCATTAGACCACAGTGTATCAACTCCGAGAAGCCGGTAATAGTAATATGTGTTACTACTTTATGTGCTGCTATTGAACTGTGACACCAACACCTTATTTTCACTTAGAATTTTTGTTGTATGTTCATTGAAGGGAGGTCTCTTTTACACAGATTTTTATGTCACTCTTGCTTGTACGTAAAAGAGAAAATACAAACTATGTAGGTTAAGATATTCCTAAAAGTATTTCACTTTCAGAATCAAACACTACTTAATCCTTTACCGGCCCATAGTCACGAGTGTCCTTGTTCATGCACGCACCTTCCCCTGTGCGTGTCCTCAGAGTGCCCACCGTGCTTTCTGGGGTTTTCTTCCACCCTCTGATCTCCATTCTCCAAATGTGAATGCGGGTGCTTTCTTGTCTATTAGAAGATGTCTGGAGATAGGTTTTTAAGGCAAGATCCTGGACTCAGTCTCTCTTTAAATGGTTTATTGACTGAAAGTCAAGAGGTTGTAGTTGCCTAGCCATGAATTCCTCAAGTATTAGGTACATGGAAACTGCTACCTTACTAAGAGGCACCCCAAATTCAGAAATGGTAAAATGTGAAAACAATGTGCATTTTAGAATCAATTAAATAAAATATTATTCCTATTTTACAGATGAGGAAACAGGCTCAGAGAGGTCAAGTGACTTGACCAAGGTCACGCAGGGAGTAAATACTCTGTATGCAGCGTCACTGCTACCCTCACCCACCTTTGTGACTAGTACAGGAGCCCACACAAGGGTAGCTATCCTTTTTCTTTCTTCTCTTTCCTTCAGCCTTTGTCTTTTTTTTTTCTCCTTCACGCCCAGTCTTCTTTCTAAAGAGGCCCAAGTTCTGATGGCTGTGAGGAAGCCGTTTAGTGCTGAGGAGACTCTAAAGGGGAGAGCAGAGAGATGCATGCAGCTGGGACTGCTCTCCCTTGGATGTGCCCTCCGTAACTGAAGCTCCTCCGGGAAGGAGAAAGTGGGGCGATGTCTGTGGGATAGTATCTCAGTACATGAAGACTGTTAACCCTTTGGAGTTTAGGAGGCCTTTGAGAATTGGATGAAAGCTGTGGACGTCTTTCTGGAACAGTCATATACACTCAGAATTTGGGACTTTCTGAAACCAAGCCTTCCTGTTTCAGAATGTTAGCCTTGCCAAGAGGCAGGCCAGACTAGATCATCAGGGTCCAAGAGGGCTTTCTGGGATGTTGGAGTTGTTCTCTGTCTGCACTGTCCAGTACACCAACCACTAGTCACATGTGGCTGCTGAGCACCTGAAATATGGCTGGCGCAGCTGAGGAGCTGAATTTTTAATTTTATTTCATTCTAACTGATTGACATTTAAATAGCTACATGAGGTTACTGGCAGCTGGTGGAGATCTGTGTGGCAGCCGACGACCATGCAGCCCGAGTACCAGTGGTAAACATGGTGGGAGTGCTTTCCTGTAGGTGGTAGCCAATGCTCTTTTCTGGTAACATGGCTTTATCATTCTCTATTCGAACTTATTTTTCCTTTCAGCTTTGCCTAATGAGTAATGGATTCTTGAGAATCTATTCATGAAAGTATACTTCATGAATCCAGTATCCAGAAAGTGTTCAGAAATGAAAGCTGGAAGCTTATGTTTCCCAAACACATACGTATTTCTTTGGGGTATTAATTGTTTCTCTTTTTTCCAAGGACAATGAGCATTGGAACGAACTGATTCAGGATGCTCAGAAGCGTGGTGCCATTATTAAGACCTGTGACAAAAACTATAAACATGATGCAATGAAGATTCTGAAACTCAAGCCTGTACTACAGAGAAGTCTGACTCACCCTTCAGCTGTAGCCCCAGAGGTGTCCAGACCCCAGGGCGGCTTGCCCAGCAACAAGCTAGACAGTGAATTTGCCAAGACATCTTTTGCTTCTTCCCTGTACCACACCCCCTCTGACTCCAAGGAAACTACTGTTACTGCAAAGGACCCTGAAAGGCCTTCTGGTCAGGACTGGCTTCGGGACCCACGACTGCTTAGGAGGATGGGCATGAGCCCTGAAGCCAAAGGGAAATGCCTAATGGATCCACAGTCCTTGAGCCCGCAGCATCCTGGAGCAACACCTCCCTCGGGAGAGCCAGGCTTCCCTGTAATTCACCAGGACGTGGGCAGCGTGCAGCAGTCCGCTGCCAAAGGAGCTACCCTGAGCAACCACAAACCTCATGTGCAGTGTGATCCTCCAGCTGCTAGTGGTGATGCTGCCACAAGTAGAAGAAAATGTGACCAGGAAGGGATGCTCAGCTACAGAAGAGAGACCAGGGCTTTCAGTGAAGGGGACCAGGAGAAGTACAGCTCTGTGAGCCATCACACAAAGAGGAACTCTGGCTGGGACAAGGAGGAGGAGGACAGTAGTTCAAAGAAGAGAAAAGTTTTATAGTAAAGCCAAATGACAGAGATTATCAGCCACAAGCATTATTGCAAACTTAAGATGACCAGCTAATAGGACTATTTAGATAAGATTACTTTTTCCCTTAAAGGAATGTGTGTGCTGTTGGAAAACATGGAAAGTGCATCCCAAACCCTGAGCCTCTCGGTCATCTTCAGTGCTTTCTGTCAGTTCCGGCAGCCTTCAAAGGGCGTTTGTGCATCAGTAATAATGTCCTTGACGTCAGAGACTTGAAGTGTTGGTCTCTTGTTCTTCTGTAGAAAAGGAGGTCAGACTGGAGTGAATGTTGTAAAAGTTGAAGTGTATATTTGTATAGCAAATAACAAAATCCTTTTAAAATTTAATCTAGTAGATGCTTTTGTTTCCCCTGCTTAAAATGTTAATCATTTTCAACAGAAGAAACTTTATATTTAAAAAAAAAAAAAAGGCAGGAGTGCAGATCCTTTGAACCATTGTTATGGTAGGACAGGCCCCTTCAACGGCCTGGGGAGCTGGAATAAGCTGACTTAGTGTTTGGAATCGTGCTGGTGGGTCAGATGTCTCTAGTTCTAGTAAAAAGCAACTGGAGTCTCCTGGGAGAAACTTCGGGAAGCAGAGTTGTGTTAGGTAAGGCTCTGCTGACATTGCACAGTTTTAGACGCACGTTGGCACAGGATGTTAGATTTCTGTGACAAGTTCATCTACCTATTTTAGTAAGCACATAGTTCTCCAGCTAAAATTTGAATTCTTCTTGAAATAAAAGAAGATGAAATGAAAGAATAATTCTTGAAATATCACTCAAATACCCCCAGCATGTTGTGAGCTTCCTGTAAGTGGTGGGTTACAAATCTGCTGGGTGCCAAGTGCTGGATAGTGCTGGGTGGCTGTGTAGGAACCCCCTTGGCTTGCGTGTGAAGGCTTGCAGATTGCCAGGAGGCTCCAGCTAATGAGTTTTAGGTAGAGCCTGGAAAGCTGTGTGTTAAACTTCTTTCCAAGGAATTCTGGTCACCAGGCAGCTTGGGAACGATGAGGGCAGGCCACATAGGATATGTTAGGCAGGAAAGAAACACCCTTTTAAAAGACAAGGGTAGAAGAGGAGTGAACTACTTGGAACTCAGAACTAGCAAGAGAGTTGACAGATTTCCTGTGATCTTTGGAAACTGTCTTCACTGATGAAAATACACCGCTTTTGTAGAATATCTGGTTAGAGGGCATTGTGCTGCTTTTGTGAAGGGAAAGTGGCCGTGGTGGTGGAGATGTCAGAGACTTGGACAAGGGAGCGGGGGCTGCCTAATTTCAAAGTCTGGTTTTTCAGACACGCTCACAAAGTGAATTAGAAATGTCACAGACATGAGAGTGTATGTTAGTAGCGGTTGGCCGTTGTTAGAACTAGTGGCTTGTAGTGAGTGCTATACGGCCCATTAGCTCGTTTGGGGAGGAAAACAAACCCCTGAAGATTAATGTGCACGAGGTGGAATTTTCTTTGTCCTCTGCTTTTTAGCAAAAAGGACTTTGTGTTAGTCAGAAATTCTACTGAAGCAGATTATTAAAAGCTCTAAACAAAAATGGTGTGCTTGCCAAGAGTTTCAGTAGTCTACTTCTTCATTACCCAGTTCCTTCCCGCTGTTGTCCGGACATCTGCTGCTGAGCAGACACTCCTGTCACTCGGGGCGCACGTGCCCTGTGCCCACAGTCAGGCCCTGCTCCCTGCTTGTGGCTGGAGAGTTTGTCCCTGGCCACGCAGGTAAGGAAGCACAGGTGCGGGCGTGAGCCCTGCGCTGTCTGGGTCAGGGGCTCCGTAAGCTTCCTGCACGTGCCTTTGGCAAGAAATCTCATTGTTACTTTAAGCTTACTTTCCTGCCATCTTTGTAAAATGCTCAATTTAGCAGATACTTGTAGTGGTGACAGTTTAGAGAGTCTGAAACTCTGTAAGCTTGTAAAGGAGGCGTGACAAAACCAGCTGGAGTTAGGAACTGCTCCCACTCTGCTCCTGCAACAGCCGAGTTAAGAAATAAGTGTTCCCCAGCACGCACACTGTGCTGCCACCCCCAGGTGACGTTCTTGCCAGGTACATTTGACACCTGTTCTCACACATCCTGTTCACCTGTTGGTGCCCACACCCCTGGTCTCATGCGAGATTTAGTACGCCTGCACAGTCCCTTCTCAGGGGCAGACCTCCTCCTGACGGCCTCCGCCAGTGAGTTGCAGCCACCCGATGTTGCGTTTGGAAGTGTTTGTTGCTCCCGTTGGAGAAAGTATTTGCATAAGCATTTCATGTGTCTAGTGTGGCATTTCTGGATGCGGCTGTCACAGCAGTGTTGTTATTGGTAGTTAATCTTACTGCAAGGTGAGCAGTATGGCTGTTTGCTTTGTCCTTGCCATGGCGTTCTTAGAAAGTACCCTGTCTTTCAATATTGGTTTTTTCAACATGAATATATTCTACTTACAAACTCGTTTTGCTTCTTTGTATATAATTTGCCTTGGGTTTATTGTGCACAGTTTATTTAGTTAAGTTTTCGTGTATTATCAGGAGCAAATTTGATAAGTACATGTGAATAACCTCCTGTAAATGAATTTTATAACAAAAATGTACTAAAATATTTTCTCAAATTAGTTGTGCAGGATTGGTAATTTTTTGCTGTAGCTTTGACTATTTCTATGCTCTGAATTCATAGGTGAGATTTGGTGAACAATAGCCATGTGGTCTTTGTTAAAACCTAATTTTAAGAGAAAATGGCAGAATTAAAAGTGGAAGCAAGAAAACTGACATGGGGTAGGAGTGATGTATGATTGAGTTAAGGCACAAGGTGCTTACCAGATAACACATGTAGTCTGCAGTTTGACTTGTTTTATGCTGAAATTATTTGGTGGGGATTCGTTTCATTCACCTTTGTCGTGCAGCCCCACCCCCAGCTCTCCTTGTTTCCCAGCTCCGTTTGGAATCTTGCCGCTAAGGTGACAAGGTGCGGCATGGCTGACTGTGGGGTTCAGTTTAGATACGGGAGTTTGGGCCAACAGAAATGCCTGCTCACCATTAGGCTGAGGTTGGGGAGGGACAAATGAATGGTGACCCATGAAAGGAGCTCCCAGAGGCACCGATGGAGGAGCAGAGCGTACATGTCCAAGTCGGGGAACTGCTGGCTACAGAAGCGAACGTGTTTTATGAAAGCAGTGACTTCAGGGAGCATGGTCATAGTGTGCCACACTGTTGCCCGTTCCAAGGCCCTGGCCCTCAGCCTCCGGGTCTCGCTGTCCCCGGGGCGTGCACACAGCCTCACTGGGCCGCCTGCTCCTTTCAGATGCATGCACAAGTTACCCAGGAGGGTAACATGACGTATTTGGGAGTTATGGGGCATAATAAATTTGCCACATGACCCGATGAGAGATGAGTGCTCTGTGATTGCCATTCCGTTTGTGCAATTCGTGACTGCAGCAGCTGTAGCCATGAGTTTTAAAGTCACTCCTGACCAACTCTCTCACATGATAGCCACTGCCTCCACCATCCAGTGAAGAGTTTCACCATTCATTGAGGAATAAATAATTCAGGGAAGAAACTAAAATTTAGCTCCAGCTTAAATAGAATTTGTAGTGGTGTGCGGCAGAATAAAGGTGGTTTCTGTACACAAAGGACCCCTCCATAATTTTTTTTTTTTTGAGGAAGATTAGCCCTGAGCTAACAGCTGCTGCCAATCCTCCTCTTTTTGCTGAGGAAGACTGGCCCTGAGCTAACATCCATGCCCATCTTCCTCTACTTTATATGTGGGACGCCTACCACAGCCTGGCTCGCCAAGCAGTGCCATGTCCGCACCCGGGATCCGAACTGGCGAACACTGGGCCGCCAAAGGGGAATGTGCGCACTTAACCGCTGCGCCACTGGGCCGGCCCCCCCCAATTCTTAAAGGACCTCAGTTACTGTCACTGTATCCTACTGTACCAAAGACATTTGCCGAGTCAAATGGCATGAACCTGAATGCGTCCGGAGACGGACAGAGTGTTCGGGAGGCGTCCCTGGCATGCTGATGTCCCCACAGCGCGAGCTCAGCGGTACCGGGCAGTTGCTGCTTCCTGTGCTTAAGCAGCATCGCTGCAAATAGAGTTGTTGTAGTTTTCACCCTGGGGGCTGCACTTTGGAGTCCCCTGGGGAGTTTTTTGAAAAGTTCCCACTCCTGGGCTCCACCTTAGGATTTTTGCCTCTGGCGCCAAGCTTTTGCCCCCGTTTTTTTTTGTTTTTAACCTCTTCAGCTTTAACAAATTCACTCCAGGTGATTCCGTTGAGCAGCCAGCCTTGAGGCCTGGCTCCTCCAGGGTGAGGAGCAGCTAGGAGCATCCCTGGGACCCACTGAGGGTCTGCCTTTCTCAGTGCGTCGTCTCCTTTAGGTGCCCTGGACAGAGCAGGCCCATGCCAAAAAGCCATCTTGGCGTCTTTGCTTTTGTTCAGGAGATTCCCAGCGGCAGCAGAGCAGGGCCAGAGGAAGGACAGGTGAGAACAGCTCATGAGTCCTAATGCCTCCGTGACTCAGGGGAGGAGATAGAAGTCTCCTTGCAGAATCCTGGAAGCTCTGGAGCGAATCCGTGCAGCCGAGACGAGCTCTCAAAAAGGCAACAGGTCTGATGTGTGTTCTGGCCCCCGGCAATGAGACGCCGAGTAGCTGCCACTGGTGCTGGGGCTCTGAGTTTAATCAAAAGAATACTTGGTACGAGTCTGCTAGACATCTGCACTCCACATACATCATCTCTTTGAGTTCTCCCACCAAGCCTACGACAGACATACTATCGTTATCGTCATTGTATATAGATTTTTATAACACAGGGTCCTATCGGTGAAACAGCTTTCCTGGGGTGACTAAGGAAAGAGCTCGCAAAGCTGCAGTTCTTGTGACCCCACAGCCCTTGCTTATAACCACTGCAATAGGGACGAGCAAGACTGAATGCTGCGCTGGCCACACAGCCGCAGAAACAGGCCTGGGGAGGGAGGTGGTGTCAACGGGAAAGGGGCAGGAGTCTGCTTCAGCTTTGCCATTGCCGTTGGCTGCGGACAATTCATAGCCTCCGCGGGCTTCAGATTCTTTACCTGAAAATGACGGGTGGAGTTTGAATTCTCTTCTCACTCTTGTCACCAATAAACTCTAAAGTCCCAGGCCCAATCCCTGAGGTTCTGGAGAGGAAGAGGCTGGTGGAGTGTGGTGGATTTCTCTCTTTGTCCATTTGGGCTGCTGTCACAAAATACCAGTGACTGGATGGCTTATAAACGACAAACATTTCTCACAGTTCTGGAGGCTGGAAATCCGAGATCATGGCACTGGCAGAGTCGGTGTCTGGTGATGGCCATCTTCTCACTGAAACCTAACATGGTGGAAGGGGCCAGGGAGCTTTCTGAGGCCTCTCTTAAAGGACACTGATCCCATTTATAAGGACTGCACTCTCATGACCTAATCACCTCCCAAAGGCCCAGCCTCCTGATACCATCACATTGGAGTTTAGGATTTCAACATATGAATTGTGGGGCAGGGCCGGTGAGGGGCACGCACAAACATTCAGTCCATTGCAGTTTGTAAGTTGTCAGCTTGGGTAGGCTGAATTCCCGGAGTTGCCTGTATGTTTTCTTTGGGGTGGGCCACAAGAGACACTGCATGAGACCTGGAGGCCAGGAATGAAGGAGCAGCCCTCTTCTTCATAGACTCCCAAGGTTGAGACAGAGGTACCAGGCACTGTTGTAACCCTGCCTGCTGTCACTCATCTGGTGGCTTGTCGGTGTGGGGCAGTAGCCAGGCCTGGAGCTGGGTCTTCTTCCCATGTCATCTTCAGCTTCTCAAGTGCCTGGGCCAGGTGGCTGTATGGCTCCACGACAGAGGGCACCAGCGTCTCCTGTGGGACACCCACGTCTCCAAAACTGCAGGCAGACTGACATGGGCTCCAGTCCACCCTCACAGTTCCCCGCTTGTCCTCGCTCTCCCACTTTACATCCATCTTCCGTTCCCAACTGCCTGTAGACTTCAAGCTCCATTGTCAGACGTGAAGACCATAGGTGCCTTAGCTACTCCCACAAGTGCATAAGGCCAAGTCCTTGAAATTCATACATTATGTTTGTTTCTTACAGTGGTTCTGCTTCTCTAATTGAACCCTCACAGACACAGAATATACTGGTCCCTCCTAGTGGTCACCTACTTATGTAGTCCCCTCCTATGGTGAATAGGGCTGACCTGTGTAAGAAGTTTGGATGTCGTGGAAATGACAGCATGTGTGACTGTGGAAGCCAAGTGCTCCCTCTTGGATCGTTTGCTCTGAGGGAAGCCAGCTGCCATACTTTGAGGATACACAAGAACCTCTGTGGGGAGAGGTCCACATGGCGAGGAACTGAGGCCTCCTGCCAAAAGCCAGCAACACCAACCTGGGCAGTGAGAGTGCCATCTTGGAAGTGGGTCCTCCAGCCCCAGTCAAGCCTTCAGATGGTGCAGCCCTGGCTGACCCCTTGACTGAAACCTCAAGAGAATCCCCAAATTAGAACTACTGAGCTGCATTGGAATTCCTCACCCACAGAACCTATGGGAACTAAATGACGGGTCCAAGCCCCCCAAGCCAGTGCCTTTCAGCCAAGAAGAATGAGATGCAAAGATGATGTACAGTGTTGTGCTGTACGCACAATAAGCAGCCATTCTAGTGTGGGGAGGCAGAGAAGGCTGGGAGCTTAAGGGTGGAGTAGAAGTTAGCATTCCAGACAAAAACTGGGGACCCCAGTGAAGAAAGAGCATGACGAAGTCTGAGAACACGTTGGTAGGGGCTGGCGATGAGGCTCAGGGCAGTGACTGAGGAAGGCCGGATCACCCAGGGCCTTTTAGGCCAGTGACCAGTCAGGTCTTATCCTACAGGCAGTAGGGAGCCCTGAAGGTTTTTAAGCAAGGGAGAGGACTTTTTATAAGCAAAAGTCATTCTCAGGGCTGAAAGCATGGGACTAGCATCCTTGACTAATACGCGCCATTGAGACATGAGAGGGAACCGTCTGTCTGAGCCCCCTGGGTCTTCCGTGTCTCTGAGCTTCTCCAGCTCGGTGCTCAGAGGCCCTGCTGCTTCCTTCCACCTCAGGTGCTGGGCCGGGAGCCCGCGGAGCTCGCCTGTCTTTGCCCGTTCTTGGCGGAGCATGTCGGGAGAGCTTTTACATACGGTGGCTTGGGTTCTGTAATAATCTTGGATGATTACAGCACCAAGTAAAGCGAACTAACTTTCCCAGGTCTTCAGTCTACAGACCTTGAATTTCAGTCCTCTGTGCTTAACTGAGGCCACCCTCTCAGGGAGCAGCAAGAGGAAGGAAACTTTTCATCATGACTGTTCAGGCCACAGGGACACCTTAGCCCGGTCCCTCTGGTCAGAGGGATGGGTTTTCTGTGAGGATTTTGGGAACTCAGGCTGCTGCTCCCACAGCAGGTGGTCGTGCTGCTCCATGGCTAGGTCAGGCCTTGGGGTGGGGCTGGGAGAAAAAAACAAAAGGCAAGAATTAGCTGGGGTGGGGGGGTGTGGCCGGCCCTGAGGCTGAGTGGTTAAGTTGGCGCGCTCCGCTTCGGTGGCCCAGCGTTTTACGTGTTCGGATCCTGGGTGTGGACATGGCACCACTCGTCAGGCCATGCTGGGGTGGCGTGCCACATAGCAGAACCAGAAGGACCCACAACTAAAAATATACATCTATGTACTGGGAGGATGTGGGGAGAAGAAGAAAAAAAGAAAAAGATTGGTAACAGATGTTAGCTCAGGGCCAATCTTCCAAAAAAAAAAAGTTGTTTATTGCCTTTCCCTCTAAAAGAAAAAAGAAAGAATAAACAGGAAGTACTCCCACAGTCTCGGGCTCAGAAACCCCTGGTGAACTGTAAATCGCTGCCGCTTCTTCCTTTACCAAACCCTCCCCTGGTCACTGCAAGTATCTGATTAGGGCCAGCCCTGTGGCCTATTGGTTAAGTTTGGCGTGATCCGCTTTGGTGGCCCAGGTTCAGTTCCCAGGCGCAGACCTACACTACTCCTCTGCTGTGTGTGTGTGGCAGCAGCTCACATAGAAAAAAAGAAGATTGGCGGTGGATGTTAGCTCAGGGCGAATCTTCCTCAGCAAAAAAAAAAAAAAAAAAAAAAAAAATCAGATTAGGTTCTGAAAGAGTGATTCTGGTCTTTTTTTTAGCCTCCTGGTTGCTTCGGTGGAGGGAGCTTCCTACTCTGCCATTTTCCAGGATATCACTCCTTCCTTTTTAAATTGCATTTATAAAATTAAATCTATTTAACTTTCTTTTTAAACCCTGAAAATGCCTGACTTCTAGTATTTAAACTGCTCTAGTAAATCTAATAAACTAAATTTATAAACCTGGTAGGTCTCGGTGGCAGTGATGGGAGTGGACTTCCGGCCCATGCTAAAGAGATGGCCCAGGAGCGCAGTCTCCTCCCTCCCTCTCTGTTCCCGGCTCCCTCTCCTCTTTCTTCCTCTGGGTTCCTACCCCCAAACCAGCCCCCTTCCTCCTATTGGGCTTCTCTTCACCCAGCTCCTGACATGGTTGACCACACTGCCGTTTGTAGGCCCCCTTACACAGTGGAAGAGCTTTCCCACACTGTTTTGTGGACCAGACTGTGAGCCCTGGGCAGCAGGACCCACCTCTGTCTACTCAGGGGCCCGGCCCTGGACACGGCAGTGAGGAGGAGAGGCCAGACGGCTGGAGCGGGGAGGGGGGGCACTCACTGTTCTGGGGCTGGTGTTGGGCATCAGGGGAGGGCGAGGGGGTCTGCCTGGTTCATTGCGCCCTGGGGCCTGGCACCTGGAGGTACTCAAGTATGTGCTGAATGAGGGGAGGGAGGGGGAGAAGGCAGGGAGGAAGGAAAGGAGAGAGGGAAGCAGGAGAGGGTGAGAGACTGCCCCACTGGGCAGGTGTTCTGGGACGGGGTGTGGGGGGGGGCGGGGGGACATGGAGTGACAACAGCTGACTCTCACTGACCCCGACTTGGTGCCAAGCCGTGTTCTAAGCCCTCCACGTGTTAACTTGTTTCAGCCTCACAAGAGCCCGATGATGTAGGTACTATTAACATGCCATTTCACAGATGAGGAGACTGAGGCACGCAGAGACTAAGTACCTTTCCCCAGGTCATCCAGGTGGTGGAGGACAAGCTTTGAGCCCATGTGATGGGACTCCAGAGTCTGTGCCCTTAAGTACCATCCCTTCTGCCTTTGGAACCACCTCCCCTTCAGGGGAGAAATGTCAGCTGGGGAACATGCAGTGTGGGTCAGGCCCGTGCCTTTCATGTCAGCTGCAGGGCCCAGCTCCTGGAGCTCCCAGGACTCGGGCTCCCTTCCAGCTACTCCTGGCCGGGGCCCCAGGGCCACCTGCTCAGCCAGCAAAAGTGTCCTCTGGCCAGAAGTCGTCTGGAGTGCTGCTCTCACAGGTGCGTTCACCTGACCTGGCCTTGGGCCCACCCTCAAGGACAGCAAGGGCTTCTGTGCCACCAGGAACACAGCCATGGGGTCTCTGGGAGCCTGGCCAGCCCCTGTGTCCTCAGAGGGCCTCTTGGGTGAAGCAGTGACAGCCCTGCAGGGAGCTGGAGTCCTGCCGCCACCGGGGCTCTGGGTGGGGAAGAGCGAAGGTGACAGCAAAAGTGGAAGAAGGGGATCTTGCATTTCTTTTCCATCTTAAAATACCTCCTTCGATATTCAGGATATATTGCTAAATTTTATAAAGCAGGCTAAAAATGGTGTGTATAAGATGAGGCTGAATTATTAAAAATAAACAAAATAGAGAAAAAAGGTGTCAGCGGTGCCACTCAGTGTTATAAGCTTGGGCTTCTGCGCCAGAGAGATTGGATTTCCATCCTGGACTCTGCTTCTTGTTGGCTGTGTGACCCTGGGCGACTTGCCTACCCTCTCTGTACTGGCTAGTCATTGTTTCTTTGTGCCCTTCCTCTGGTTGGGGAAAGACAGCCCCCCTCCCTTGATGGAATGGGAAATGGTGGACAGAGGGTATGGGCACCTGGTGGGAGGCGCAGCAGGGAGGCCAACAGGAGGCAGGCCTGAGGGCAGGGCCGGCGCCTGAGGCAGCGAGTGGGCCACCAGGACAGCAGCAGCAGCGGCTCACTGGCCAACCCATCGTGGGCAGGATACTGGGCGGCGATGCTGGCTTCACGGCACCCTCCGTGCATCCAGCTCCCCCACTGAGTCTGTGGGCCCCTCAATCCTTCAAGAAATCTTTTCTGCTAAATCACCCAAAGCTGGTTTTTGGTGCTGCGCCTACGCTCTCCAACCTGGATGCTTTTGGAGCCTCAGTGTTCTCAGCTGTAAAATGGCTATACTCCTGGAGCCGACTTCCCAGCTTCATTGCTGGGATCCTTGAAATAGGGATGTCAGGCCTCAGCACAAAGCTTAGCTAGGGGCTTAAGGAAGGCGGGGAAATTGCCTGCGGGTTTGTTTTACAGAAAAGTACTAGAAACGTACATCAGAAAATATTAACAGTTATTAGCTCTGGGTGGAGGATTGTGGGTGATTTTCATTTAAAAATGATTATTATTTCGCTTTTCTGTATTTCTAACTTCCCTACAGTCGTGATTTGTGTTTTAAAAAGGAAAAATAAATAAGTAAGGCTTTTCTCCCCTGGGCCTCTTCCCCTAACTCTTCTGGCTGTGGACGTGCTGGGCATCCCTCGGCCTGGGGGAGAGCGGCCCAGCGGGAAGTGCAGGACGTGCGATGGCCACTCCCCAGGCGCCCATCGATGCCCCAGGCCCGTGAGGCATGGCAGGGAGCGAGGCGGGGACGCCGACGCAGCAGGCCCGCTGATGGAGAGGGGGCAGGTGGGGGCAGGGCGCGGAGGCATGTCCCCTGACAGCAAGAGCCGATGAAGGCTGGCTCCCCAGGGCGCCTTGCTCCGAGGCCCCGGAGCCCGCTGCAGGGCGGAGGTGGCAGGAGGGGCGGGAGAAGGAGCAGTTGTAGGTCCCACCCCGGGTGGCTGCCCCGGGCCTGGGGCTGCATGGTCTGGGTTCAACTGGGCTCTGGACCTGAATCAACTCCTGCCCCGCTTCTTAGCAAGTGTGACTTCCGGCAAGTCCCTTCCCCTCTCCTGACCTCCGCTTGTCCCTCTGTAAAACGGCACGACCATCCCTTCCACCTGGGGCGCGGGTTCCCAACTGGGGACAATTCTGCCCCCCATTTGCAATGCCTGGAGGCACTTCTGGTTGTCAGGCCGGGCAGGAAGTACTACTGGCATCTAGTGGCCCGAGGCTGGGATGCTACTAAACATCCTGCAGTGCACAGGACGCCTCCTCCTACAAGCCCCGCCCCCCACAAGTATCCAGCCCAAATGTCAAAGGCACCGAGGCTGAGGCGCCTGTCCTGGGGTGAAGGTGAGGCTTCCTGTGACGATGCTCGCACAGCGCCCCTGGACAGGTGACTATTGTCATCCAGGCTGTGAAACGGAAGCCCTCTCTTCCTTCCCTCTCGGATGGACCCAATGTCAGAACGTGGGCTCTGGGGACGAGGGCGCTCTGTTCAAAGGAGGCTGGGCGATGACTTTGGGCTCCACTACATTGTTTTCTCCTCCCTGCCGCCTGGAAGATGTCAGAGTTTTCCAAATGGCCGCTGGCAACTTTCCCTCCACCCTCCGGCAGAGGTCAGGGCCTGAGCCGCGTCCTCAGAGACTGGAGCTGCCACTTGG
Source organism: Equus asinus (assembly GCF_041296235.1). Taxonomy (NCBI): domain Eukaryota; kingdom Metazoa; phylum Chordata; class Mammalia; order Perissodactyla; family Equidae; genus Equus; species Equus asinus. Next base: position 14,442,902 of record NC_091799.1, read on the forward strand.
ATTTACAACACGCTCCACCTCCCCGGCCCTTGCTCTCACAGACTGGTCCCAGGGAAGCTGACACAGCGCTGGGCGGGTCGAGAGATGTTGGGGAGGACACAGCACTGCCCAGCAAGGCCTCTCGCCTCCCAGACCCCTCAGAAGCCTTCCAGGGACACACCCAGAGTGACACAAAGGTGTGTGTACATGTGTGTGCACAGTAGACGCCATTGGTGCCCTGTCCAGAGCCCCTCTATGGGAGCCGCCCCCTCCGCGGCTGCTGGCCTGTTAACAGCTCACCGCTGCCCACCTTCTGTACAGGGCGCTTATACTTCAGCATCCCCCCAACCAGCAGGAAGCCGACGGCCGGCTGACATGAGGCTGTCCCCTTGCCTCAAGATGTGATTTGTACTCCAGAGCCCCCTCGGTGGAGCAGGCTGAGGCTGGACACCCATGCGGGGCCGTTCCCTTCTCCCTCTCCTGATTCCCTCCCTACCTCAACAAATCCACGCACCGAACCCCTGTCTCGAGCTCTGCTTCTGTCTCGGGAGCTGGACCCAAGACTGGGGGGGTGTGTTTGGCGATGCACTATTGTGGTTCCTTTCTATTTGAATATTGTGATGATCGGGAGGAAGACCATCACTGTTCACAAACTGCAGCCAGCCGTTGGTGGCATCTGGAGGTGGATTGTGGTCAGCCTGCCCCTGCACTCATTTGAAGGTGGAGGCAGGTCCTGTTCTGGAAAAAGGTGGTTCGAGACAGCAAGGCCCTGAACCCCTTGGCCTAGTGCTGTCGTCGGCTGTCTTCATTGTTGTCGTGGGCAGTATTATGACGTGGGGGCTCCAGCTGAGGGACGGAGGGTTTAGTCTCTCCGGCTTCAGTGGACTGAGCGGGCCCAGATGCTGGGTGGGGAGAGCCAATAACTTAGGAATTAGTAAGTCTGTATGTAACAGAAAACCCAAATTCCAGCGTTTAATCACATCAAGATTTATTTTTCTTGTACATTCAGAAGTGCAGAGGTGGGTAACCAGGGCTGGTCCCCAGCTCTGCTGGGATCTCAGAAAAACAACTTCCGCCTTCCTGGCTTCACCATCCCTGAGGTGGACGCTCACACCCAGAGCTGCGGGGGTGGGGGTGGGGGCTGGGGCCCAGCCTGCGACTGAGCGCCAGGGGGAGGGGCCAGAGAGAAAGGCCAGGGCCCAAAACCTGGCCAACTGAGGTTTGGTGGGGAGTTCGGGTAGGGATGCTTCTAAGGAACTTTCTGGAAGCCCTGCCCATCCGTCCTGCTTTCATCTCATTGGCCAGAACTGTCACATGGCCACTCCCATTCTTCAAGAAGCTCCAGAGATGTTTCCTTTTAGCTGGGCTTTGTGGGGCACTGTCAATAAGGAAGAAGGTGGGGATGGACCATGGGGATGGGGGGGATGAAGCCAGGCGGGACCTGACAGAAGGCACTTCCTTTGGGGGCTGGGCGCTGACCGCTGCAAGCTGGTGTTGGGAGTGGGAGCCGAGGGAGGAGGTGGGGCGGGGCGGGGCGGGGTCGTGACGGCGTTTGGCCTTGAGATGCTGTGAATCACAGTTCCGATCCAGTTGTAGCTTCCCCTGCTTCGCTGTGTGGCAATCTCTTGTCATCCTGAAGGCCAAGTTTTGCTAAATTCGGTCTCAGCCTTGCTTTGGGCACTGGAGGGAGGGGCGCGGGTCTAAACTCCCCACCCCTGAAAGAGTGGCTGCAGCTGGCGGAAGCCGAGGCCCCAGGGTACCTGCAGGTGGGGCTGTGGGAGCAACTAGGAAGCAGAACCCAGTCGTGGGGCTGGGAACCTGCTCGCAAGGAAGTAGGTGAGGAGAGAATGCCCATCTTCTGGACAAGCAGCAGGGGGACGTGCAACGCCCAAGGGCTGGGGGTGGTGGCCCTCGTGTGGCAAAGGGCCTCAGTTGATGGACCTCGTTCTTCAGAGCTTCCTCTCACCGCTCCCTTGCTGCCCCAGGGCCCCTCCCTGACCTCCAGGAGGGAAAGGGGAAGGACAGGGCGGTCTGCTGTGGACCTTGGCGGTGCCCACCTCCGCCTGCCTGCGCCCACCTTGGGAATCTCTGGCCAGCAGGGGGCGCTGGAAGGAGGCGGCGGCAGGCAGCGGGCCTGAGGCTCGGGGTCCAGCAGGAGTGAGAGGACCCATCCATCCTGATTTAGAAATCGCAGCCAGGCAGTCACGCTCTGTCAGAACGCTCTGCCGCTCATTTCCCGGGGACTTCTCAGCGACGAAACCAATGTCCACCATGTGCTTTGAAATTTGAGGACAGCAGAAGAGAAGCGCCAAAAGCTCTGGATTTTTTTTTTTTTTTTAGGGACAGAAGGGAGACAACCTCTTAAGTTTGGGGAAGCTCCTAACCTGTGGTCACTGGCAGGGCGACGCCTGGCCAAGGAGGAGGGCTGCCTGTTCTCATTCACAGAAGTGCCTGGGGAGGTGGTGGCCCTGAGAGGGAAATCGTTTCTTTAAGGCGATTTTGTGGGCTCCTGTTTAAACCCCAAACCTGCCGGGTGTAAGTGAACACACACAGAAAGAACACAGGCCGTGGAGGCAGCAGTGAGCAGATTCTTTACTCTGTCGGAATATACACCATCAACCACCCGGGGGGTGAGCGGCGTCGGGCTCGGGTCCCTCCTTACAGGGGACAGTAATACAAACAAAAATAGTTCTCTACAAAACAAAGTTTCCAGCCCTCCCCACCCTCCTTCCTAACTCCGTCCCGCAGACGGCGGGGTCCTTTGTCACCAGGCCTCTCCGGGGGCCTGGGGTCTGGTGGGTTGCAAAGGAAAACCAAGAGAGAATATAAAAGAGAATCAAGGTAGCGGCTGGAGTTGTAGGCAGCTGGAGTTCCGGGGCGGCCGCTGATGGGCAGCCGGGCCCGGCGCAGGGCGCGTCCGCAACAGTCGTGTGTCTGTGTGTGTGTGGGGTGGGAGGCAGGACCTGGGGGGGGGGGGGTCGGGGTGAGCAGCGTTTCCCCCACCCCCTGCCTCACCGCCTGCCAAAAAAAGGGGGGGCGGGGCGGCGGGAAATAGAAAAGAAAAACTAAGACCAAAATCTCAGGTCGCTGGGGCTGGGGCCCCACGGCGCCCCCTGCTGCAGTGCCGGGCAGGGGGCAGGTGCCACTGAGGGGGCGGGAGGACTCTGCTGAGTAGCACCTGGGAGCAGCTCGGGCCGCACCCTTCCCGCCGCCGGCCCGGCTCCCGGGCGCAGGGCGCAGGGCGCGCGCACCGGCCCTCCCGGGCCGCGGGTCCCGCGGGCCGGCTCAGCAGCCCAGGCGGGCGGCCAGCCCCAGCAGCAGCAGGCAGCCGAGCAGGGTGGCGGGGCGCGGGGCGGCCCCGGGCGCGCGGTCGCAGTCCAGGCCGCCGTCGTCGTCCGCGGGGTCGCAGCGGGGCTGCTCGCAGCGCACGCCGGTGTAGCCGCGCGGGCAGGCGCAGCGCTGGTTCTGCACGCACGTGCCGCCGTTCTGGCAGAGCAGCTGGTCGTCGTCGCACACGTTGGCTGCGGGGCGGAGGGCAGTTAACGCGGGTGGTGGCCCGGTCCACCCTCCAACCCCCCGGTTAGAGCTTCAGCGACTGGGACGTGTGAACCCTGGGGGCGCGGCCTGGACAGAGGGTGTTGGAGGCTCAGGGCGCACTTGGCCCCCGCATGGATGTTAGCAACAGCCGGGCGAGACCTGGCCCCCGCCTCCCTGCCGCCACTGCGCCTGGCTGTCCAGCCCACTGGCCTTGGCGCGGTTCTTCACATGCACCTGCTTTGTCACCTCCAGAGCTTCACACACGCTGTTTCACGTGCCTGGAGCGCCCTTCCACCCTCTTCCCGTGGCTAACGCCCACTCGTCCTTCGGGTCTCCCCAACTCCAACCAACCCCCAGCTCCACTCTTGCCTCCAACTGCCTTCCTGCCTCTGACTATTCCCAGTCACACCAGGCTCCTCCACTCCCTGCTGGCTCCGCCCACCACCCACACCCCGCCTCTGGCAGCACCAGGCCCCGCCCCCCGCGGGCGCGCACTCACGGTAGCAGCCCTGGCGCCAGTAGTGCGTGGGGAGGCAGTCGTCGCACTTGGGCCCCGCCGAGCCCTCGCGGCACTCGCAGAAGCCTGTCTCGTTGCACCGGTCGTGCACGGAGCCGATCTGGTTGCAGTTACATTCTGCACGGACACGCGCACGGCGTGCGGCCTGAGCGACTCGTGGGCGCCGTCCGCCTGGCCCTCCAACCCGCCCGGCCCCGCATCCCTCCCCGCCGAGTCTCGGCACTCCGCAGAAGACGCTCCCCGCGGCTGGACGGCGGGTGGGGGCTGTCTGGGGTGTCCAGATCTTGAGGGAAGACTGTCATCATTCCCTGGCATCCATTAACTCCCCCATCCTGGGCCCTGGCGCTGTGTGGCCTGGGCCAGCCCCTTCCCCTCTCTGGGCCTCAGTCTCCGCGTGTGTCACTGGAACGGGCTCAGATCCCTCCCACCTCTAAAGAGCTACGACTCTGACAGGTGGGAGAAGCCTCTCAGAGGCCGTGGGGCATCCAGGCTGTGGGGTTTCTGTGTGTGTTTTGGGGGGGGGGGCGTAGCCCACACCTATAGCTCCTCTTCAGGCCGAATAGCGGAGCAGCCCCAGAGGCCGCCAGCCTCTCCCGGCCCCTCCCCAGTTGGTTTCCTGGGGCCTCTGCTCTGTGGGAGGGGGCAAATGTCCCCACTCTGGGAACCCTTGAAGCCCAGTGCTGGGCCTAGGGGTGCAGGCAGAGAGAGAAGGCAAAGGAGGGGGTGAGGAGGGGCACCTCTAATGGGACCCAGAGGCCCCGCCCTGTCCCTGCAGCTGGCCAGTGTGACAGGGGCAGCACAGTTCCCTTTGGCTCACTTTAGAGTTGATGTTATTATCTGAAGGCTGCCGCCATAATTCAGACTGCTGGCTCCAGCTCTGTGGGCTGCCCTCCTCTGTGCGGCCAGAGCTGGCCAGCTGGGTGGGGGATGAGCCATTGGGTCCCCAGGGGGCTGGGCACCCTAGGGCCGAGACCTGCTCTCTACAGGAGACAGAGCCCGGGCTGGTGGGCAACCCTTCCAGGCTGGTGGGTGTTGGCTGGGGGCCACGGGTTTGGTCTTCTGGGATGGCCCGCCCCTGCCCAGGCGCAGGGCCCCCATGACTTCCTTTTCTACCCCTGAAAGCCAGTCCTGGAGCAGCGTTTGAGGAAATCAGACCAAGTGCCCACTGGGGCTTGTGGGTGGGCGGCTTTGTAAGTTGGGCCTCTGCTTACAACCCATCGGAACAATTTCACTTGAAGAGAAGCTTCAACCACAAAAAAGGGTTGAAAATCTTTGATCCGATCCGCCTCCTGATTTTACAAATGGGGAAACTGAGGCCCAGAGAGGGGAAGGGAATTGCTCACATGCACACAGCAGCAAGGCAAGCTCTAGAACCAGTCTGACTCTAACCAGTGGTTCTCAAACTCCAGTGCCTTCGGGAAAGACCGCACGGGGAGGTTATTAATAGAGCGGACTCCGGAGGCTTCTGTCTTTAGAGACGCCCAGCTGGAATGCGCCCTGGAGCTGCAATTTCCACCGCCTCCCCAGGGGATTCAGACGCAGGGGTCTCCAGACCCCACCTAACAGCGCTCTGCCGGCCTTGGGCCCTTCGCCCCATTCCAGCGCCTTCCCGCGCTGCGCCTGGCTCACCGATGCACACGTTCTCGTCGTCCAGCTCGGCGGAGCCGTTGCGGTAGTAGCCCAGCCGGCAGTGCTGGCAGTGCTGGCCTCGCGTGTTGTGCTTGCAGCTGACGCAGGTCACCACGTTGAGGAAGTCAATGTAGCTGCAGCGGTTGGAGTGGCCGTAGCACTCGCAGTCTGCACCGGGCAAGCGGGAGAGACGCCAAGTCAGTGAGCGCAAGGAGACGGTGCCTTCCTGCTCCCCCACCCCCCAACGTGTGTTCCAGGAAACTGAGGCACAGCGAGAGGAAGGACCCACCCAGGACATGTAGTGGGGTAGGACCTGGCACGGGAAGGTGCCCTGGGCCTCCAGCACTTCTGTACTACTTGGGAAGAGACAGGCCTGCCGCCTTGGAACCCGAAGGAGGACCAGTGTGGGCCCAGCCCACAAATTCCCACCTGGACCTGTGGGCAGACGCCCAGGAGGATAAATGGGCAGCACCCACTAAGGGCCTGGCTGGGTGCCACGGCGAGGTGCTCTCTGAAGGATGCCCATGGGATGCCGGGGTGATTAGAAAATGATTCATGCAGGGTCAGGTCAAGCCGACAGACTGTGAGCTCAGGGAGGGGGGTGGCTGGGTTCATGGTGTGCGTTCACCATTGTATCCCCAGCGAGTCAGGGGAGGAGAGCTGCATGCATGAACGCTGAACGAGATGGAATGGGCCAGGAGCTTCCTCCGCAGGCTGCTTTGGAAGATGGTGGAAGGAAAACGCCCACCTGCAGGACCCTTTCTTACCAGCCTGTGCTGTTCTGCAAATCTGACTGGCACCAGAGGGCCCGATCTTGCACGGCCCTGAGAGTGAGTGCCACCTTAAGGTTTGTGCCCTGGGCATCTCGCTTTGCCTCCCCCTAGTCCTGGCCCCGCTTCTGACTCTTACTGAAGGCACCTGACTCCAGACCGAGGACAGTCATCTCCGCCCCATCCTGCTGTCTCCTCCAGCCCTGCCTCTGCTCCAGGGACTGGGCAAGTCCTGTGACCCAGAGCAAGGCCCCCACGGGTTGGTGGTGGATCCCACGACATAACAAAGGGGTGGGGTTTGGTGAGAAGAGTCACCTTTCCTGCCGCAAGAATGGGGGCCATCCCTTGGTATCCCTCCTAACGGGTTCAACACCTCTGAGCAAGAAAGCCACATGGCTGTCGCAGAACAAGGAAGGATGCCGGCCCCCCTTGTGAAATAGCATGTGTGTATCTCCAGGGGACCCGACCTCCCTTTGGTGATGGGAGGTGGGGACTGAGCAGGTGTCGGCGGTCAAGGACATGGGAGACCTTGGAGAAATGAGCCTCTGAGGTGTGCCCAGGAGGAGATGGTGGGCATTCCCACGCCTTGGGCCTCCTGGAGCTGCCCCCATCACTTTGTCCCTCCAGGGACAACGAGAAGGTGAGGCATCCTCCAAGTGTCCCAAGGAGTAGTGTCTGTGACCCCTGTGTCCCAGATCTTGCTTCCACCAAGACAAGCCCCTGGGCCTCACCTCCCAGGGGAGCAGGGACTGGCTATTTCTGGCAGCTGCTCTGCCTGCCCTGTGCCTGCCCACTGTGCTTCTGAGTCATACCTGCTCCCAGCTCCCCTGGGGAGGGAGGACGGGAGGGAAGACAGGCTCAGTTTCACCTTGACCCAGCTGCTGCGGGAGGGCTTTCCGAGCCAGGCATCCTTTGTCCCAGTGAGGCGGGGGAGAGGGGTGGAGGAGGGCTGATCCGGCCTGGGGCCTTCCTCTTACCTTGGAATTCTTCAAGAGGCATCACTTGCGGAGATTTGGGCCTGAGCTGGAAGGGTTTGGAGGCCTTGGCAGGGGCAGTGGCAGAGGTGCCCACAGCTTGGAGAGATGAGAAACAAGCTCTTTCATCAGCCACGGTCCAGCTGTCCAGGGCGGGCTATCCAGACTCAGGAAAAGCCCAACAAAGGCTCCCAAGGTGCCCTGGCAAGCTCTGGGGCAGCCCTGTCGCCTGCTCAGATTGGAGGTGACACAGCACATCCAGGGGCATGCAGAAGCAGCCCTGCCTTTGGTCCCCCCTCGGAGACCTCCTACGCATCCAGCTGGACTAATCCTCCCAGATGACTTCTCTGTCCCAAGCATCCCACACAGAGCACTAAGCACTTTGCTGAAGCCGAACAAGTTTTTAACTGATTGAAAACATCGCTTGGCTCTCTCCTCTCTTCTCCAAGCTCCCTTGAGCATCAAATCCAGAGTCTGAAGCTGGCATTTGAGACTTTGGCATCTCCCTTACTTTCCAGAGCAGTCTCCCTGCCCCAGCCATAGAGTGTCCTCTACCGTCCACGGATTCCCCACTCACAGGTGTTGCCGAGCCACGAGCGCAGACAGCACCTGCCTTTCACTGCCCAGGATCCCACCGGAGCCCCAAGCCCCATCTTTGTGGGTGACCATGACACTGTCCCAGAAGCATTGCCACCTCCCTTTGGGAGTCTGTGGTGCCCTTGTCAGTCGAGGGCAGGGCTCTACCTGTGTCCATCACCAGGGAGGATGCCCGGACCCAGGGGCCTCCAGGTTGCTGGGAACCACAGACATTCACCAACTGTGGTTCAGGCTCTGGAACTGCCTGCCAGCAGAGGGCGCTCGAAGCCCTGCTCAGCGCTGCGAGCTGGCGCTGAGGGAGCTTGAGGTGTGGGGTGGGGCTGCTGCCTAAGTCTGGGCATTAGGCCTACTGTCCAGGGAACAAGGTGAGCTGGGACCGGGGACAGCTTCCCTTCTTGGAGACTCAGGCAGGCCCTGTGCGCTTCCTGCGTGTGTCCATCCATGGCTACAAGCGAGCCCATGTGTGTCTCCTCCCACCGCAGTGGAAGAATGAGGCTCTTGGCTGGGGATCAGTGCCTTCCACGATGCCCCACTGCCTTCGTTTAACCAACACATCTTCCGCTTTGCCGGGCCTGTTGCTCACCCCCATCGCACCACCAAGCCTTTGCCCCCGCTGGTCCTGCCGCCTGGAATATGCTACGTTCTCCCTTCATCTACTCAGTCAACCCCTCTTCTGGGTCTGACTGCCCCCCCAGCTCCTGCGGGAAGCCCGCTCTGACTCTCTCTGAGCTCTCTCACTGCCTGGGGTGTCTGGTGAATGATGGTGGCAGGAGAGAGGATTATGTTATGAGGGCAGAGTCTCCACTTGGCTCCCAAGCCCTCAGGGAGAGTGTAGGATGAAGAGGGTTCGGGTTTGGTGAGGTCACACAGGCCCTTTCTAGGCAGGTAAGAGTTGGGGTTGGGAGCAGGTAGAGCTCCCAGGCCCTGCCCCTCAGATCCCGCAGGCCCCCTCCCTCCCTGGGTCCCCATCACACACACCCGCTACCTCCACTACAGAGGGAGGGGCCTAGGGGGCTACGAAGGAGCTAAGGCCCTGCCCCCCATACCTTCTGCACTGGAGGACACCTGGGGCCAGGGGGGGCTCTTCCCGAGGGGGGCGGCTGTAGGTGGCCTGATCCACTCTTGGGGGGAAAGAAGAGAAGAAACAGAGTTATGCGAGGGGGTGGGAGTCGGGGAATCCTGGGACAGACCGAGACATCAAACTCAGACAGCCCCACACGCCCCTTATGAGAAGCGGCACTATAAGAAGCGGTTCTAACTATACTGGCCAACACAGAACTGGGTCCAAATCTACTGGAGAGGCAGCATCTACATGAGTGCAGCCTGTGGAGGGCACAGGTGGACTTCAAGCCCGAGGGGAGTCCTTTCTTCAGTGGGACACCTGAGTCTTGGAACTTGTCGACCCTCCCTGTGTGGCCCCGGTTCCGACTGCAGGGGTGAGGTAGATGGAGTCTCGTGCCTGGACCCAGACCTCTCTGTGTTGAGTCTCTGCCCAATGGCTGTAAAGGGGGAGTGTGTTCTGGGCAAGACGTCAATGTGTCCAGAAGGGTCCTCAAAGGCTTCCTGTCAAACCCCAATCCAGGGACCGGAGCATCCTCCAACGTCTGGCGTGCCTCCCCAGTCAGCACCTTTCCTACCTCCCCACCCCCTGGTTTGGGCCCATTTTCATGGACCCCAACATGAGCCAAACCCCAGATGCCACAGTGCCCATCTCCGAGAGTAGCTGGACACACCACAGGGGAGGCAGGCAGGCTGGCGAAGGCAAAGAAGGGCTCTGGGCCGAATTTCAAAGGACAAACCCAAAGGGGCAGGGGAGAAATCAGATTTTTCCCCCTTCTTAAAGGGATTATGCACCATGCCGGTTGGTGGGGAAAGAAAAAGAAAATCTACCAGCTGAAAAGTGTGGGAGACTTTCCAGCTGGGAGCTGGGGGCCTTTGGACATCAAATTGACACTAATTTGGTGTTCAATGAGGAGAAGAGGCCGCTGGACCCAAATTGGCAAGGGCTTAATTAGAGCCGCAGTAAACCCGCCCCGGAGGCACTTGGCTTGGTGCCTCTCCCCCTCCACCCTCCGCGGGCCGGCCAGGGAGGGGATTAGTCTGAGCAGCCTTGCCCGCCGGCCGGCAGCCCCTCCCTGCAGACGGCGTGACCTTGGCAGGCAGGAGAGGCATCTGGGCAGGGGTTCCTGGGCCCCGCTGGACTCTGGCCAAAGAGCCTGAAGCACCTGTTGGGAGGCACCTGGAGAGACTCAGGACCTTTCTGGGGGTGGGAAAGACGCCCGGCTGGGCTCTCCTGGGACATGCTCAGGTGTGCGGGAAGAACATTCTCGCAGCACAGCGGCCTGTGTCATGTGCCAAGACCAGATGGAGGCCCCGTCTGTTCCTTTGGAGCTGTGCAAGCCAGGCCTTAAAGACAGCACCACCTCCCAGCCTCCTCCCCGAGGCCTCAGGGCGGTAGCACTGCGGGGGCTGAGTGGGCAGGTGGTGCCTGGAGTCAGCGAGCCCCGAGTTCGAGTTCAAGTCCTGCCCGTGCGCCTTGGTAACCCTGTTACCTTGAGCAGCTGCTTCTTTCTTTCTTTTTTCTTTCTAAACAGCTTTATTGAGGTGTGATTTATATGCCGTAAAATCTAGCTGCTTCTTCCTAAGCCTTCCTATCCTCACCTACCGGACTAGGAAAATAACAGCCCTCACCTGACCGAGCTGTGAGCGAGGACTACAACGCCAGAGTGGCTCTTAGGCCAGGGGAAGTCCACTCTCCACCACCTGGAGCCATTGTCATTGTCAGTGGGGGTCCAGGAATAATGGGAGCCCCATGCATTGGCTTCAGTTGCTAAAGAGGAGGGATGATCCCTAGAGGCAGGCTGCTCAGGTCCCCAGCTGTCCCTCTGGAACCACCTTCTCCCCTTAATGCCCTGTACCCGGTGCTGGGCTCAGGATCAGAGCTGACCACACCCTCACTAAGTGTTTGATAGTCCAGCCTGGAGGGAGGGGGCCACCTCCTCACCATGTGGGTCCCGAGGACCTTCCTGACTCTAACCTCACCTCTTCCAGGCTCACTGCCCTGCCTCTGACTCTCTCCTTAACTCCCAGCTTCGCAGTTCGCCCTCCGCCAAATCAAGGCAGCTCTGACAATGGGTGCAATGTTCCTTGAGGTGTGTGTGTGTGTGTGTGTGCAGACAGAGAGAGAGAGAGCGCGCGTCTGGCCTCCCACCCAGACAGACCACCATTTGCAGGCAGACACAGCACCCACCACGACTATTTTTGCTCCCGTCCGCCCATCGACAGGCTCAGCAAAAAAGCACAAGTCTCAGGCGGCTGAACCAGCTCATGTCCGGAGCCTGGAATTCCCAGAGTGACCCCATCCTCCACCCCAAAGAGGATTCTTGGGCCAGGAGGCTCCCCTGAAGTCCTCGAGTGTCCTGCTAGCCCTCACCTCCTGCAAATGCCTCCGTGGAGAAGGAGGGAGAGAGAAAAAGAGCTATCTTATGCCCCTTCTGGGTCCCAGCTGGGACCAGGAAGGATTCCCCTTGGCTGCCATCTTCCTGGAACCCTCTGGAAGGTTGAGTCCTTTCAGACTCCTGGCACATGCAGTGGGCAGGGTCTCACAGGACTCCCCAGGTGAGACCAGAGGACCAGCCCAGCACTCCAAGCCTCGAAAACACACAAATCCTGCCTTTGGAGGGGAATTTGCATTAGAGAATGGGTGTTTCCCAGCCTGTCTGTAGCTGCAGACCCCTGAGTGGGGTTGCCCTGGTTGACGTGGGTCAGGAAGTGGGCCCCGGCCTGGCCCTGCCCCCCACACTCAGCCCCGAAATGCCCAGCAGTCCATGTTCTAAAAACCCCGCTCAGAGGCTCAGAGGCGCCCTCCGCCTTGCTGATCTGAGGAGTCTGCCTTCTCAGCTAATCCCACACTGGCCATTCCCAGCGCTGGCTGCTGGCTGGCTGGGGGCAGAGCAGGGTGTAGGGTGGCCGGGGTCAGGGGGCGGGGACGGCTGGCTCTGTGGAGCACTGAGGCAGGAGTGCTGCTGAGAGACAGGCCCCGGCCTTGAGTGAACTTCACGTGGCCTTGCTGCCACCAGGCCCCTTCCTCCTAGGTCACCCTGTCCTTTTGGCCATGGTGGTCTCAGGGCCCTCCTGAGCAGTGCCTTGGGGGGCAAGAGGAAGAACATTCCAGGAACTTAAAGTGAGCCCTGTATCCTCTGGCTGGGGGCCCGTGACAGGGGGGTCCCGATGGTCTGAAGGCCCCTGGGCCCCATGCTCTTGTGGCTCTAGAGTTCTAGCATCCTCTACTCTCCGAGCCAAGCTCTCCCCAGAGCTGACCCCCCAGCATCGCACCTCACAGACACAGGCAGAAACTCGGGAGAGAGGTGGGGAAGGGCAGGGCAGTGGGGCTGCACCTGGGCACCCACCTGTGGGCTGTGGGTTGCTGGGGGCCCTGGGGGCCCAAGCGGTGGGCATGCTGGGGGCAGGAGTGGCGGGGTCCCCCTTCACGGCCACAGTGGCCACAGGGGCTTTGGGGGCAGGGTCTTTCCGGGACCTGCTGATGCCTGGCGAGAGATGAGAGAAGCAAGAGTGGAGGAGCTGGTGGGTGAGGGGCAACACAGAGAAGCAACTAAGACCTCATGGAATGGCTGCATCCCCCCCAGGATCCAACTTCCTTCTGGTGCCCTCTCCGTCCAGTGGTGGCCCAGCCTGGGTGGGATGTTGCCCCCAAAGAGCCCTGCGGGGGAGGGGGTGGGGAAGCAGCGCCCCCCAGAAACATTTCTGAGCTTTGGGGGTCTCTTTCCCACTGGCTGGTCCTTTCCTGCTGACTCAGACCGCGATACCCACCTAGGGTTCTGGTGCAAGGATGAAATGAGACGCTAGAGCATCCTGCTTAGCGCAGGCCTGGCGCTTCCAGCACCTGAGAGGCGGTAGCTGAAGATGACTTCAGGATGGCCTGCCAGCACCCACGCCCACCCTCTCTGCCTCCTCGCTGAGCTCCCAAGACCCCCCCTGCCCCCCTCCCTTCCCCCCCTCCCCGCTTCCTCCAGTGCTCTGGGCCCAAGCCGAGCGGCTGCAGGGTGATAACTGCAGGCTGCCTGGAGCGAGGCCGGACCCCACGGTCAGGCTGCCAGGGAGCCTACCACGGGTCGGGGAGGAAGGTGACCCCCACTCTTGTCTGGTGGGAGAGGGAGGAGCAGCTAGTTCACCCAGGGGTCAAGGAGACTTTCCAAAGCAGCCCAAACCAAGAAGCTCAAGGGGGAAGCTGTGAGAGGCACGTGGCTGTGACCACAAAGGAGAAGGAAGGAGGGGCGGCGTGAAGCAGCAAATGGGCACAACGAGAGGAAGGTGTGGAGAGGCCGCGGGCCCGGGGGCACAGGAACACCCCATCTTTCCTCTCCCCATCTCTCCAGGACGTGCAAGGAGGCTCGTGCCCGCCTTCCCGGGGCGGGGACCCGGGTGCGTACTTACTGCCAATGGCGGAGCCCGCAGCGGCACCTGCAGAGAGAATAAAGGTCAGCACGCCGAGGGCTGGGGAGCCCGGGGCCTCCGCCCTGCAGACAGACGAGGGGCCGCAGGGCGGGGAGGAAACGGCGCGACTGGACCCCGAACCTGAGCCCTCGCTGCGCAAGACTGGGAGGATCATCTCGCTGCCTGGAGGGGAGGGGCTATTAGCCCATTTTGCAGGTGGAGAAATGAGTCTCATAGCCATGACTTACCCTCGGGGACCTGCTAAGTGCCAAACACTCTGCTGGGGGCTTCACACACACTCCTCCGATTTGGTTTTAGCCTCGGGTCCTCCAGGGAGGACAAGGAGGCGGGAGGCTGTTCTCCAGGGGATGATGGGATGTCGGGGGACACAAGGGTCACAGCTGGGGGGTCAGACTGGTTTCCTGGGGCCCTGATGGAATTTGCTACCAAAGGGAACCTTGTTGTGCTCCCATCTGGGGAAACAGAGGGACAGCCCAATAACTCACCTAAGAATAATGCCAGCGCGGCTGCCACGCTTCCTACGAGCCAGGCTCTGAGCTGAGCACGGCCCCACGGGAGAAGTTTAGTCCTCACAACAGCCCCCGGGGGGCTTATTAGGGTCCGGATTCTACAGATGAGGAAACAGGGCTCAGGGGCAAAGGACTCCTTCAAGGCCGCACAGTGGTGAGGGGCAGAGGCCTGACTCCAGCCGGCCCTCTGTCTGTGTCCAGGCCCCACGGCTGAGCAAGGCCTAAGGCCTGGTTTGACTGGGGCAAGAATCGCCACAGACCCCGAAAGGACGAGCTGGAGCCGCCTTCCCCCTCCAGGTGGTCCTGAGAAAGGCAGTGTCTGAGAAGCCTCTCAGCGCCCACTAGGCCCTCGGGGTGGCCTGTGGTGGCAGTAGGGGGACGTGTGGTGTGTGGACCTCTGGTGGGTGAGCCCTGAGGTGGGACAATCAGGGAGCCTGGGAAGACGTGCCTGTGCGACACCCCCTCCCTCCTTTACCAGCACATCTGAGCTCCCGCTACGAGGACCAGATGAGGACAGGCAGGCACCGGTTAGACCCTGAGGACGCCATGGGAGGCCAGCCAGTTAGACCCTGAGGATGCCACGGGAGGCCAGCCTCAGGGGGCAGACGTGCTAAGGGAGGGCAGGCAGGGACACACGTAGTTCCCATGTGAGGGTGCGTGGTGAAGGCTGGGGGGCAGGAACAGATGGACAAGGTGACCTCCAAGCTGGGCCTTGGAGGGTGAGGGAGACAGCCAGGTGAGAGTCACAGAGGGTTACAGGGGAGTGTTCCAAGTCACGGGGACGTGAAGATCCAGTCACAAGAGACACTGGGGGGCGGGCGGTTCAGGGAAGTGGACCTGGAGGGCGTTTGGATTCGGAGGTGGGAAGTGGTGGGAGCTGGCAGGGTAAGCTTATCTTACAGGTATGGGGGGCTTGACTTGTTAGGGTTTTACTCTGAGGGCGCTGGGGGGCACCGAAGGCTTTGGACAGGTGGGCACCCAGGTGAGGAAAGCCCTTTGTCTGTGGAGGGGAGGATGGCCCGGCGCAGCCCGAGGGCAGGGCGCTCCTGCAGGGACGAGATGGGGAGATGGGAGCAGGTGGGGACGGAGGGTCTGCAGGTCCAGGGCGACTCCAAGACTTGCACCCGGGCCCCTGCGTGTCCGTGCCACTTGCGGAGACAGAGACATGGGGCAGGGGCAAGGGAGGGTGAAGCTAACCAGACTCACTTCAGTCTGTGTCTCTGGCTATTTTCTCCTGGCTGCCCCAGAGAAGGTGGCAGCCCCGGTGAGAAAGCCCCTCCAGCCTCACCCCTGCTCCCGGGTATTCCATGAGAAACCCCTCCTTCCTGCGGTTTGGGGGCCTCGCAGACAGTTCCCGGGGATCCTGGGGAAGCAGGGAGCGGGGGCGGCTCCCGGAGCTCCCCTGAACAAGGAGGCCTTGGCTGCCCCTGTGGGATGGAGGGGAGGAGAGGTTTCAGAGGCAAAGGTGTGGGTGGCCCAGCCTGTCTGTCCGTTGCTGGTTAGACAGAGGGTTGCCTTCAGCCCGGGGCCCCACAGTGTGTGACCTGTAGGTAGGAGCCTCAATCTGTGGCTGCCTGGAGACCTCTGAGGACCCTTCCAGGAGGAATGGGACACAGAGAGAACGGAGAGGAGGTGAGGAGGAGAGAGGGGAGGGGGGAGGCCAGCGAGATGGATGAGGGGAGTAAGACTGTGAATCAGAGAGGGAGGTGACATCGACTAAAGACAGGGTTCAAGAGCTGGCTC
Source organism: Equus asinus (assembly GCF_041296235.1). Classification (NCBI taxonomy): domain Eukaryota; kingdom Metazoa; phylum Chordata; class Mammalia; order Perissodactyla; family Equidae; genus Equus; species Equus asinus. The sequence goes on from NC_091799.1 coordinate 14,458,632, forward strand.
ATGCAATAAAGAGACAGGTCGGGCACCTGGCAGGAGGGAGCAGGCGGGGTGGCTGTCAGTGCCCAGAGCTCTCTGTCCCTTTGAAGGCCGCGAGTGCGGTGCGTGCCTGGCAAGTCACCCCTTCAAAGGGCTGTCGCGCCTCGGGCCGGCACTCGCCCGACAAGCCTGTCACGGCCTCGCTGTGAAGCTTTCAGCTTTGATCAGACTAAAGTCGCATAAATCTTTCACGTCGGTGGAGGGAGGGAGGGCACCGATGGAGGGGCTCCTGCGAATATGCCCAGGTGGATGGGCCGGCCCCGTGCCGAAGGCCACCGCCCAGCCCTGTCTTTGGAACTAGGTCCAGTGACTGGCACATGACCCGCTGTTAAACCTGAGAGAGCACTGAGGGCTGCTGGGCCTCAGTTTGCTCATCTGGAGAATGGGCTAATAATAATACCACCCCTCAGGGTTGTTGTGAGGGCTAAGTGAGAAGCTGTTGCTGAAGTGCGTGGCGCGGCCTCTTTGTCGAAGCGCTTGGCGGATGTCAGACGTCAGTAAAGCCACTAGGGGGTGGTCCGGGAGAGCTCAGGGGCTCCTTGGGATTCGTGATTTCATAGAGACACCCGTGGACCATGCGGGGGGCCCCCACGAGCGGGAGGTGTTCGTGATGCTGGTGTGTGTGGGTGAACCCCGAGGAGCGCTTCCCTGTGCAGAAAGTGAGGGCCAGGACCTCGGAGGACCCCTCTGTAAAGTGGGATCATAGGAGACCTGCTTCCAGGGGCCACTCTGCGGGTTGAGGGGGTGGTGACCATGCAGCACTTGGCATCGTGCAGCCGGTTGTCAATGCCCCACAAATGCTGGTTATGGGGGACGGTGCTGATCACACTCAGCCTGGAGTGAGGGCTCCTCCCTGCCACCCTGCAGCCTTCTCTCCAGCGTCAGGGTCAAGAAGGGGAAGGACAGCAGGAAAGACGCTGAGCAGCTCACCTCGGGTTCCCACGGGCCAGGCCAGAAGGGCGGCTTAGGGGTCAGCAGGATGCAGCTGTGCTAGAGGGTCTTGATTACAAGAGGTGTGTGTGTGCATGCATTTGTGTGTATATGTGCATGTGTGTGCATGCATGCTTGTGTGTGCACGTGTGCTTGTATGTTTGTGTGTGCATGTTCGTTCATGTATGCGTGTGTGTGATCCACAGCTCCTGGGGTCGAAGGGCGGGGACCACAGCGGCCAGGGCCGCAGTCGCCCCTTGGCTGGTACGTACAGGCGTTGGGAGAGCCGTGGGGCAGCGGCAGGTAGGAGCCGGCCCGCCAGGACCGGGTGCGGAAGTTCTTCTTGCACTTGCCACAGTCGGGACCGGTGGTGTTGTGTTCACACTCGCACTGCAGGCTGCCCTCGCGCACGGAGCACAGGTTGGCGTGCAGGTTGCACTTGCACCTGGGGAGATATGGGGGGGACAGACGTCAGCAAACTCATGGGCAGGCCTGCCAGGCCCCTGGGGAAAGGAGATCCCTACCAGGAGGGGCAGGGGAAGCTTTTGGGACTGGCCTGGAGGGGACTCTGGAGGCCACCAGTCCAACCTGCCACGATTTTCCTTCGAACAAAGAAAGTCCCCAATTCGCCTCCTGTTGAGGGAACACCACCATCTCCAGTCTTTTCCCAGCATGAAGGCTGCCCTGGCCACTGCTGCTGGGCTGCTGTCCTCTTTGATGGTGGTTTCAAGGGTTTCTTACAGCTCGGTCGGGGTGGGGTGACAAGATGCCCTTGTCCCAGATGCTGTATTTTTAGTAACGCAACTTCTGATCACCTTCGCTCTTGACCGAGGTGGGCTGACAGGTAGCAAGAGGCGCTCACCAGCCCCTGGTCGTGTAGCCGTGGACCCGGCCCCAGGCCGCACCTCTGCTCTCAGCCGTGGCCCACACCCACGCCCACAAGGGAGGGGAGAAAGAACTCCGACTCCCGAACTCCTGTCAGTTCACCCATACATGTATGATTCATTCATTCATTCAAATATTTATAGGTAACTCATTATTCTGAAAACCGGTAGATGAAGGGAAAGAAGCAAGCATTTGTCCCGCCCGTCTTAGATAAGCTGTACCTCCGGGGAGCCGACAGTGGATGAGGGGATGTTTCTTTTTATAGAAATGTTCCAGCTCATAGTGGAAGAAGAAATCAAAGAATTAGAAGGTTGCCACTTAGCAGCCCCTACTGAGTGAACGGCTCTAGGCAACTGAGTATTCACAGCCTGGAACGTCACAGAGAGGGACCACAGAGAGAAGCCGCCCCCTAGGATGTGCCCCATCCTGAAGCAGTCTTGGCAGAACAAGTTGAACTTGAATCTGATCGAGACTCAGGATGCAGCTACGAATTTACAGGAAATACAGAGGACAGGGAAACATACTAAAGAGCAACAGGGGGATGCCATCGGCAAAACCAGACTGAGGGACACTCCAGAAGTGATGACCTGGTTTCTTTAATAGATGAATTGCAAGGGGCAAAAATTGATGGGGAAGGAGGGACCTAGATCAAGGGACACCTCCCAGGTATTGCAGGGTGTAGACCTCACCTGGATCTGGATTCAAACAACCTCTAAACTCAGATCCACAAATGAAATGCACATTAGTGAGAAGACAGCTGGAAATCTGAACACTGACTATATTCGATGATATCAAATGAATGTTTCTTAGGTGCAATGATGGTATTGTGGTTCTGTTTTTAAAAGTCCTCATCTTTTAGAGGTACACACTGAAATATTTACGGATGCAATTATCTGATGTCTGAGATTGGCTTCAGAATAACACAGCCAGGGGGCACATGGGCAGAGACACGGACGGACAAAAAGGGCCCCAGGCTGATAATGCGAAGCTGGGTGACAGGTATACGGCAGTTTACTACAGGAGATTCTGTTTTTGCATGCATGTTGGAAATTCTCCATAATAAAAAGTTAAAGAGAGGGAGAGAGCTCTATATTCTGATACAGGAAGATTTCCAAGATATATTGTCAATATTTGTAAAAAGCAAATTGCAGAATAACATGTTTAGTAGAATCCTATTTTTATTAAAGTATGCAAGGACAGATGTTTCTAGGGCACCTGTTATATGCCAGGCTGTGAGCTGGGAACGGTGAGCATAACGTCAACAAAGCAGATGGGGTCCCTGCTCTGACGCAGTACAGGGTCTAACAGGGAGACGATTATGAAAATCAGGGAGTGGGGGGGGGGCGCGAACAGAGGGAGCACAGGGCATTTTCAGGGCAGTGAAGCCATTCTGTATGACACCGTCATGGTGGATACATGACATTATGCATTTGTCAAAAACCTGCAGAATGTACAACACCAAGAGTGAACCCTAATGTCCACTATGGACTTTAGTTAATAATAACAACGTTTCAACGTTGGTTCATCCACTGTAACAAATGCACCACACTAATACAAGACGTTAATAATAGGGGGAACTGTGTGCAGGCAAATGGGGAGTGTTAGGAACTCTCTGTACAATCTGCTCAATTTTCTGTCAACCTAAAACCTAAAAACTAATAAAGACTATTAATTTAAAAATAACCATGCAAATTTTTAATGCCCATTGTCTTGGGTGCTCAAGTGTTACAGAAGGAGAGGGTATCATGGGAATCCTCACTTGGTCTGGGGGTCTAGGATAGGTTCCAGGAAGAATAGTTTTGGTTTTTTTTCCTGAGGAAGATTTGCCCTGAGCTAACATCCGTGCCAATCTTCCTCCACTTTGTATGTGGGTCACCTCCACAGCACGGCTGACAAGTGGTGTAGGTCTGTGCCCAGGATCCAAACCCGCGAACCTGGGCTACCGAAGCAGAGCATGCGGAACTTAACCGCTATGCCACAGGGCCAGCCCCAACAGTTTTAAACTAAGACCTGAAGGAGGATCAAAGTTACTCAGGCAAGGAGGGGAGAACCTTCTGAAAGGATGCAAGAGCATGAGGAAAGACACTGGGGATGAGAAGGCCCAACCTGTGAGGCCTGTGAGGCCAAGAGGGTAGGAGACTGTGACACAGGCTGGATTTTATTCTTCGAGTGACAGAAGCCGTTGGAAGGTTGGCAGTGTCCCACGCGGGCTCACAGGTCATACTGCTGTGGCCGCTCCAGGGAGACGGTTTGTCGGGGGGGCCGAGAGCCGAGGTAGGGAGATCAGTGAGAAAGCTGTGCCCCGGCGGCAACGAGGACAGTGGCCTGGACCAGGGTGAGGACACCTACGGCACCAGGGATGGCTTGGGGTATGTGGCAATTCCCCTCGCTGCCCCCATCATCTCAAAGACTGTTTCCCGAAAGCCGAACCACACTTCTTCTCTAAGCTCTTCCTCTTCCTTCATCCCCCCCTCCTCTCTCCCACACCACACTCCTCAAATCACCCCTTTGCCTCTGCTGATCCCCCCACAGGCTGAACACTGAACGCCCTGCCTCTCCCCTCCTCATTCATCAGTCCTGCCAGACCCTTCATCCTGGCTCCCGCTGCCTCGCCTCCTGCCCCCTTTGCCTCCATCCGACTGGAGCTCCACTGTGGGGCCAGCTTGCCAGGGCAACACCCCGAGTGGGGAACCTGGTTGCCCTGGTTTCCACCAGCCCTGCAGCTCCGAGTTAACCCACCCCTGCAGGCTTCATGATTGCCAGGGTGGCCTTCCTTCTCACACTTTCTCTGCCCTCAAATTATCCTGCAGAACGATTAAGGAAATTGAGGTGCATCTAGGTTATGGAGTATTTTAAAGCTATTAAGTATTTTGTCGTCAAAGGCTACTTGAAGCCACGGGGAATAGTCCTCATATGAATGAAAGAGACCACACTTACGAACGCTTACTGTGTGCCAATGGGCGTCTCATTCCACCCTCTAACGACCACGAGAGCTGGTACTATTGTCACCTTCATTTTACAGAGGAGGAAATGGAGCCTCAGAGAGGGTAAGTATCTTGCCCAGAGTCACAGAGCTGCCCAACAATGTGCCTGGGACTGGAACTCAGAGATGTCTGACTCCAGAGTCCGAGAGGCTAACAGGGGATAGAATATGGATTGTAAAAAGTAGGTACCAAATCATGTGTATGGTAGCGTTGTGGACAGACTTGTCTCCCCGCAGCTTCAAATATTGAAGCCCCAGCCCCCAGTGTGACTTTATTTGGAGACAGGGCCTTCTGAGAGGCAATTAAGGTTAAACAAGGTCATGGCTGGGGCCCTAACCTGCTAGGGCTGGTGGCCGTATAAGAAGAGGAGGAGACCCTGGAGTTCTCTCTTCACCACGGGAGAACGTGGTGAGAAGTCAGCCGGCTGCAAGCCAGGAGGAGCCCTCAGCAGAGCCGCCCCTGGCAGCACCGTGACCTTGGCCTTCCGGCCTCCGTAACTGCGAGAGAATAATGCCTGCTGTTCAAGCCCCCAGTTGGACATTCAGCTACGGCAGCCCGAGCAGACTGTTACAGGAGGCTTCGGATTATGTTTAAAAACCATTTACCTATACCCCAAACACCAATGGGAAACACATCCAGGGACTCCGGTGGCTGTCGTGGGCCGGAAGGGGGTGGGGTTAGAAATGATTTCCACTCTCTTCCTCGTCACTTTGCCTGTTTCCTGCGTTCTCTCCAGTGAGCAGGTGTTCCCTTTAGAAGCAGATGACGAATGTTACTTGAGAACAGGAGGTCAGGCCAGGCTGGGGAGGGTGGCTGGCTCTTGACCTCACGCACACCTTCCCTCCCAGGAGGGGCACCGGGGCCTTCAGGCCGGGGGCGCGGGGCGGGGGGCTGTTTGGGAAACCACTGCTCCACCATCCACTGTTCATGTGTCAATTCCCGGCTCAGAGCATGTCTCTTGAATTCTCTGGAACAGAATTCTGCTGCAGAGCAGAGGCCCTGTCCAAGGGCATTAGCCAGTGCTGAAGGCTATTTTTTTTTTTTTATTAAGGTTATGAAAGTTAACATCCTTGTGAAATTACAGTTGTGCATCATTATTAGTCATGTTGTAGGTGCACCACTTCACCCCTAGTGCCCTCCCCCCACCCCCCTTTCCCCTGGTAACCACCGATCAGTTCTCTTTGTCCATATGTTAACTACCACCTACGAGTGGAGTCATACAGAGTTCGTCTTTCTCTATCTGGCTTATTTCACTCAACATAATACCCTCAAGGTCTATCCATGCTGTTGTGAATGGGACGACTTTGTCCTTTTTTATGGCTGAGTAGTATTCCATTGTATATCTATACCACATCTTCTTTATCCAATCATCAGTTGCTGGGCACTTAGGTTGGTTCCATGACTTGGCTATTGTGAATAATGCTGCGATGAACATAGGGGTGCATGGGACTTTTGGAATTGCTGATTTCAGGTTCTTAGGATAGATACCCAGTAGTGGGATGGCTGGGTCATAAGGTATTTCTATTCTTAACTTTTTGAGGAATCTCTGTACTGTTTTCCATAGTGGCTGCACCAGTTTGCATTCCCACCAACAGTGTATGAGGGTTCCCTTTTCTCCACAGCCTCTCCAACATTTGTCACTCTTGGTTTTGGATATTTTTGCCATTCTAACAGGTGTAAGGTGATATCTTAGTGTAGTTTTGATTTGCATTTCCCTGATCATTAGTGATGATGAGCATCTTTTCATGTGTCTATTGGCCATCCGTATATCTTCCTTGGAGAAATGTCTGTTCATGTCCCCTGCCCGTTTTGTAATTGGGTTGTTTGATTTTTTATTGTTGAGTTGTGTGAGTTCTTTGTATATTATGGAGATTAACCCTTTGTTGGATAAATAACTTGTGAATATTTTTTCCCAATTAGTGGGCTGTTTTTTTGTTTCAGTCCTGTTTTCCCTTGCCTTGAAGAAGCTCTTTAGTCTGATGAAGTCCCATTTGTTATTCTTTCTATTGTTTCCCTCATGTGAGGGGTTATGGTGTCTGAAAAGATTCTTTTGAAGCTGATGTCAAAGAGTGTACTGCCGATATTCTCTTCTAGAAGACTTATTGTTTCAGGCCTAATCTTTAGGTCTTTGATCCATTTTGAGTTTATTTTAGTAAATGGTGAAAAAGAATGGTTGATTTTCATTCTTTTACATGTGGCTGTCCAGTTTTCCCAGCACAATTTGTTGAAGAGACTTTCTTTCCTCCATTGTAGGCCCTCAGGTCCTTTGTCAAAGATTAGCTGTCCACAGATGTGTGGTTTCATTTCTGGGCTTTCAATTCTGTTCCATTGATCTGTGCACCTGTTTTTGTACCAGTACCATGCTGTTTTGATTACTGTAGCTTTGTAGTATGTTTTGAAGTCAGGGATTGTGATGCCTCCAGCTTTGTTCTTCTTTCTCAGGATTGCTTTAGCAATTCAGGGTCTTTTGTTGCCCCATATGAATTTTAGGATTCTTTGTTCAATTTCTGTAAAGAATGACATTGGAATTCTGATTTGGATTGCGTTGAATCTGTAGATTGCTTTAGGTAGTATGGACATTTTAACTATGTTTATTCTTCCAATCTGTGTGCATGGAATGTCTTTCCATCTCTTTATGTCATCGTTGATTCTTTCAAGAAGGTCTTGTAGTTTTCATTGTATAGATCTTTCACTTCCTTGGTTAAGTTTATCCCAAGGTATTTTATTCTTTTTGTTGCGATCGTGAATGGGATTGAGTTCTTGAGATCTTTTTCTGTTAGTTCATTGTTAGTGTATAGAAATGCTACTGATTTATGTATGTTGATTTTATACCCTGCAACTTTGCTGTAGTTGTTGATTGTTTCTAATAGTTTTTCTATGGATTCTTTGGGGTTTTCTATATATAAGATCATGTCGTCTGCAAACAGCGAGAGTTTTACTTCTTCGTTGCCTATTTGGATTCCTTTTATTTCTTTTTCCTGCCGAATTGCTCTGGCCAAAACCTCCAGTACTATGTTGAATAAGAGTGGTGAAAGTGGGCACCCTTGTCTTGTTCCTGTTCTGAGAGGGATGGGTTTCAGTTTTTGTCCGTTGAGTATGATGTTGGCTGTGGGTTTGTCATATATGGCCTTTATTATGTTGAGGTACTTTCCTTCTATACCTGTTTTATTGAGGGTTTTTATCATAAATGGATGCTGGATCTTGTCGAATAGATGCTTTCTCTGCATCTATTGAGATGATCATGTGGTTTTTGTTTCTCATTTTGTTAATGTAGTGAATCACGTTGATTAACTTGCGGATGTTGAACCATCCCTGTGTCCCTGGTATAAATCCCACTTCATCATGTTGTGTAATCTTTTTGATGTATTGCTGTATTTGGTTTGCCAAAATTTTGTTGAGGATTTTTGCATCTATGTTCATCAGTGATATTGGCCTGTAGTTTTCCTTCTTTGTGTTGTCCTTGTCTGGTCTTGGGATCAGGGTGATGTTGGATTCATAGAGAATGTGTTAGGGAGTGCTCCATCTTCCTCAATTTTCTGGAATAGTTTGAGAAGGATAGGTATTAAATCTTCTTTGAATGTTTGGTAGAATTCTCCAGAGAAGCCATCTGGTCCTGGACTCTTATTTTTGGGGAGGTTTTTGATTACTGTTTCTATTTCTCTACTTGTGATTGGTCTATTCAGATTCTCTATTTCTTCCTGCTTCAGTTTGGGTAGGTTGTAAGAGTCTAGGAATTTATCCATTTCTTCTAGGTTGTTCAATTTGTTGGCATATAGTTTTTCATAGTATTCTCTTATGATCCTTTGTATTTCTTCGGTATCTGTTGTGATTTCTCCTCTCTCGTTTCTAATTTTATTTATTTGAGACTTCTCTCTCTTTTTTTTTAGTGAGTCTGGCTAAGGGTTTGTTGATTTTGTTAATTTTTTCGAAGAACCAACTCTTTGTTTCATTGATCCTTTCTACTGTCTTTTTTGTTTCAATATCATTTATTTCTGCTCTAATTTTTGTTATTTCCCTCCTTCTACTGACTCTGGGCTTTGTTTGTTCTTCTTTTTCTAATTCTGTTAGGTGTCGTTTGAGGTTGTTTATGTAAGATTTTTCTTGTTTATGGAGGTGAGCCTGTATTGCAATGAATTTCCCTCTTAGGACTGCCTTTGCTGCATCCCAAATCATGTAGTATGGTGTGTTTTCATTTTCATTTGTCTCCAGATAATATTTGATTTATTCTTTAATTTCTTCAATAATCCATTGTTTGTTCAGCAGCATGTTGTTTAGTCTCCACATTTTTGGCCCTTTCCCAGCTTTATTCTTGTAGCTGATTTCTAGTTTCATAGCATTCTGATCAGAAAAGATGCTTGATATTATTTCAACCCTCTTGAACTTATTGATGCTTGCTTTGTTTCCCAAGATATGGTCTATCCTTGAGAATGTTCCATGCACGCTTGAGAAGAATGTGTAACCTGGTGCTTTTGGATGAAGTGTCCTATATATATCTATTAGGTTCATCTGATCTAATTTTTCATTTAATTCTATTATTTCCTTGTTGATTTTCTGTCTGGATGATCTGTCCATTGGTGTTAATGGGGTGTTGAGGTCCCCTACTATTATTGTATTGCTGTTGATGTCTCCTTTTAGTTTTGTTAATAGTTCCTTTATGAATTTTGGTGCTCCTGTGTTGGGTGAATATATATTTATAAGTGTTATGTCATCTTGGTGGAGTGTCCCTTTTATCATTATATACTGCCCCTCTTTGTCTTTCTTTATCTGTTTTGCTTTGAAGTCTACTTTGATATAAGTATGGCAACACCCGCTTTCTTTTGTTCATTGTTAGCTTGGAGTATTGTCTTCCATCCCTTCACTTTGAGTCTGTGTTTGTCTTTGGGGCTGAGGTGTGTTCCCTGGAGGCAGCATATTGTTGGATCTTGTTCTTTGATCCATCCTGCCACTCTGTGCCTTTTGATTGGAGAGTTCAATCCATTCACGTTTAGAGTGATTATTGAAACGTGGGGGCCTACTGTTGCCATTTTATCACTTGTTTTCTGGTTCTTTTGCATTTTGTCCTGATGGAGAGCTGTTACTTTGTGTTATTGTCCTTCTGCTTATCTCCTTTGTTCTGGATTTTGTGACCCCTTTTTTTGATTTTTTTTCCTTTTTTTTTTTTTTCCTTTTTTTGATTTTTCAGGAATGAGGTTCTTCCTGAGCATTTCTTGAAGACAAGGTTTTGTGGCGATGAACTCCCTTAACTTTTGTTTATCTGGGAATGTTTTTATTTCTCCATCGTATTTGAAGGATATTTTCACTGGGTAGAGTATTCTTGGCTGCAGGTTTTTGTCCTTCAGAGTTTTGAATATTTCATTCCAATCTCTTCTAGCCTGTAAGGTCTCTCCTGAGAAATCTGCTGATAGGCTTATGGGGTTTCCTTTGTAAGTTATTTTCTTCTGCCTGGCTGCCCTTAGTATTTTCTCTTTGTCGTTGACTTTTGCTAGTTTCACTACTATATGCCTTGGGGTTGGTCTTCTTGCGTTAATAAAGTTTGGAGATCTATTGGCTTCTGTCACACGAAGTTCCATCTCTCTTCCCAAGTTTTGAAAGTTCTCAGCTATTATTTCTTTGAACAGGCCTTCTGCCCCCTTCTCCTTCTCTTCTCCTTCTGGGATAACTATAATCCTTATGTTGCATCTCCTAATTGAGTCGGATAATTCTTGGAGAGTTTCTTCATTTCTTTTTAGTCTTAGTTCTCTCTCCTCCTCTGTCTGCAGCATTTCTATATTCCTATCCTCCAAATTGCTAATTCTGTCTTCCATATTATCGACCCTACTGTTCAGAGTCCAGATTTTTCTTAATCTCCTCCATTGTGTTCTTCATCTCCAGTATTTCTAATTGGTTCTTCTTTATAGTGTCAAGCTCTTTTCTGACATAGCTCCTGAACTCATTGAGTTGTCTATCTGAATTCTCTTTTAACTCGTTGAGTTTTTTAATAATGGCAGTTTTGAAATCATCGTCATTTAGGTTATAGATTTCATTGTCTTTAGGATTGTTTTCTGGGTGCTTATCATTTTCCTTCTGTTCTGGAGATTTAATATATTTTTTCATACTGCTTGATAGCGTGGATTTGTGCCTCTGCATAGAGATAGAGTTTAGTTACTGCTTCCACTTGTTGCGACTGGTGTGTGTGTGGGGGCAGCTGTTTAGACTGCCCCAACCAGGAACCCTGTCAGCTGTTACTGACTGGACCTGGACCCCTCCTCGTAGTCACAGTGGTCCTGTGGGGTCCCTCGTCGGTTGTGGGGGCAATCGCAAGGGGGCCTCAGGCTGCTGGTGCCTACTGTTGCAGCCCACTTAGATGCGCTCCCTCCTTGTGGTCTGCAGTGGTGTTGTGGGCTTTCCCAGCAGCCAGGAGCAGGATCACCTATAATCGCCACTTTGTCCCTAACAGAGCCCACAAGATCACACTTGTCCACTATAGGTCCCAGCAGAGCTATGGGTATCTTCTGCAGTCTGTTGTTAGCTCACCTAGCTGTGCTGCTCTTGACCCAGGGCCTTCCCACCTTGCGATTGCCAGTCGGGACCTCTCCACTAGTGCTGTGCAGAGGCTTTCGCTGAGGCTGCTGTAAGAACCTGGAGATCCCCCCTGGGCTATGTAGCCATTTCACCGGAGCTCCATTCTGCCCCACTCCACTCTCATGGGAATCTCTGGGAGCCCCTTGCCTCGTTTGGGACACAGCCAGAGTCCATGGGCCTATGAGCTGCTGCCTTGTGGGGAATTCTGCTCTAGGGAGCTTCCTGGTGTTCCGAATCCTGGGCGGGGCCTCCCTGCCAATGGCGAGCAGAGGCCCTCCCTGCTGGGGGTTGCAGGACCCCGGAGCATCCCCCCGGGCCGCAGAGCTGGGTGTTGGAGCTCCACCCAGTCCCCAAGCACGCCCACGGGAAGTCCGGGCACCCCCTGCACCGACCCGTGCGCTGGAGACGTGGGCCCAGCAGCAGCTGGCGGTCTGGTGCACTGCCAGGGAATCCGCCCACCGGGAGCTTCCCTTTCTTGTGGATTCTGGGCAGAGCCTCCCAGCTAATGGCAAGCAGAGGCTGTCCCTGCCGGGGGGGGGGGGGAGTTGCGGGACCCCGGAGCCTCCCCCTGAGCCGCAGACCCGGGCGCTGGAACTCCAACCCTGTACCCAAGCACGTCCACGGGAAGTCCGGGCGCCCCCTACACCAACCCATGCACCAGAGACCGTGGGCCCAGCAGCAGCTTGCGGTCTGGAGCCACCCCGGGGAATCCGCCCACCAGGAGTGAAGGCTGTTATTTTAATCCCACTTCCCTTCCAGCCTGGACACTGGGCCTGTCAGGACGTCACTGCAACACAGAGCTGAAACAAACAGAGCATGGACACGCCTGTTCTCGCCTTCTCTGTGGCTCCAGTCCACGAGCACACAGGTGTTGTGGGTCCACTATGTGCGCGGCTCTTGGAAAGAGCAGAGGAGGGTGGACAGGCACCTGCTGGCACTGGGGACACTTCTTCCTGGGGAACATTAAGACCTCAGAGATGTTCCTTCGCCAAGAAGGGTCCTGTGCTTAAACCTTATTGGCCAATGCATATGACGCTCTCCAAACGCCCTCACACCCTGCTCCCTGACCTCCCCTGCTACATCCAGCAGCACAGCGCACAGTAGCATTTTAAAAGCTCTGACAAGTCCTGCAGGAAAGAGACCTGTCTGACTTTGTCTAACGAAAGTTTGTTGGCAAAATATATTTGACCTCAGAAGGTTTTATTTATTTTTTTCTTCTCAATTCCTATTTAACATCCCACTGAGTGAGCTGGAGAGGAACACCCCAGCTGTGTGGAAGCAGGAATGTACTCCGTGCCTCTGGCCCGAGGACGGGATATTTTTAGATATTAGCTACATGAAGAAAAGATTGCCATCTCGACTTTGGGTGATAGCATTGACCTTGGCTTGTTAAAAATGTGGAAAAGACCAGCTGAATCTGAGAAGCATCTTGTAATGATGATCGTAGGGAGTCATGGAATGTCAGAGCTGGACAGGCCCGTGTGGCACAGGTCAGGGAGAAGCTGCCCAAGGTCACGCAGTTGATTACTCCTGACCTGGGCTCTGCCCTGGCTGCACGCTGGCCAGCCCCTCCCACCGGCCTCATCTCCCAGAGCGGGTCTTGGTTTCTCCACCCTCCCTGGCTGAGCCCCGGAAGGAGCATGGACTCTTCTACCAAGGAGAGACGAAGCTCCTGGATGGGCAGGGCTGCCAGGAGCAGCCCCCGTGGCAGGGGGGAGCCTCGCCAGGGCTGGAACAGAGCAGAACCCAGTCCACAGAGGGGCTTCTCGCACTTCCTAACTTTTGCAGGAAGCTCTGGGTGATGCTGCCTCTGTGTGTGTGTGTGTGTGTGTGTGTGTGTGTGTGGTGTTTGTGCCTGAGGCTTGACCTTTCTGGCTCTCTTTGTAGCCTTTTCTCTATGTCTTTCCCTGTCTCTGTGTCTCTCTCTCCCTGTCTCTGTCTCACATGTGTTCTGATCTTGCTTTCCTCTGGAACTTTGCACATGCTGTTCCCTCTGCCTGGAATATGCTGCCAGGCTCCGCCCCCTTCTCCTAAAGCTAACCCCTAAAGGAAGTGTCTGGTCTGCAGGGAGGCCTCCCAATCCCTGCCTCCAACCAGCCCCTGCCACCCTCTCCCTCATCGCTCTCCCTCATCCCTCATCGCTCTCCCTCATCCCTCTTCCTCATCCTTCATCCCTGTCCCTCGACCCTCATCTCTCTCCCTCATCCCTTGTCCCTCTTCCTCATCCCTCGTCCCTCTCCCTCATCTCTCGTCCCTCTCCCTCGTCCCTCGTCCCTCTCCCTCGTCCCTCGTCCCTCTCCCTCGTCCCTCATCCCTCTCCCTTGTCCCTCATCCCTCTCCCTCATCCCTCTCCCTCTCCCTCATCCCTCTCCCTCATCCCTCTCCCTCGTCCCTCTCCCTCATCCCTCATTCCTCTCCCTCATCCCTCGTCCCTCTCCCTCATCCCTCGTCCCTCTCCCTCATCCCTCATTCCTCTTCCTCATCCCTCGTCCCTCTCCCTCATCCCTCGTCCCTCTCCCTCATCCCTCATTCCTCTCCCTCGTCCCTCGTCCCTCTCCCTCGTCTCTCTCCCTCATCCCTCGTCCCTCTCCCTCATCCCTCGTCCCTCATCCCTCATCCCTCTCCCTCATCCCTCTCCCTCATCCCTCTCCCTCGTCCCTCTCCCTCATCCCTCTCCCTCATCCCTCTTCCTCATCCCTCTCCCTTGTCCCTCATCCCTCTCCCTCGTCCCTCATCCCTCTCCCTCATCCCTCTCCCTCGTCCCTCGTCCCTCTCCCTCATCCCTCATCCCTCTCCCTCATCCCTCGTCCCTCTCCCTCATCCCTCATTCCTCTTCCTCATCCCTCTCCCTCGTCCCTCGTCCCTCTCCCTCTCCCTCATCCCTCATCCCTCTCCCTCATCCCTCGTCCCTCTCCCTCATCCCTCATTCCTCTTCCTCATCCCTCTCCCTCTCCCTCTCCCTCATCCCTCATCCCTCTCCCTCATCCCTCGTCCCTCTCCCTCTCCCTCATCCCTCGTCCCTCTCCCTCATCCCTCATTCCTCTTCCTCATCCCTCTCCCTTGTCCCTCATCCCTCTCCCCTCTCCCTCATCCTTCATCCCTCATTCCTTTCCCTCATCCCTCATCCTGGAAATCAGCATCGTCTCCCCAGGTAGGGTACAGAGATGACTGGGGAGGTGCATGCATGAAGTATGAAACAGTTTGATGGTTATTATTTATTTTTGAGTACACAGTATTTTTTTCAAGTGACAAAGTCATCAAACCTTGGATCTTAAAAATATTATTGCCTAGGTAAGGCCAAATTTTAAAAGTATATTAATTTAAAGAAATTATTAAGTAAATAAATAATATGAGATGTCCTCATGCAAAAGAATGAATCAGAACCCTACCTCACACCTTAACAAAACTAACTCAAAATGGACCAAAGACCTATGCGTAAGAGCTAAAACCAGAAAACTCTGACAAGGAGACAGAGGGTAAATCTTCATGACATTGAGCTAAGCAGTGGTTTCTTACACACGACACCCAAAGCACAAGGAACAGAAAAAAAAATAGATAAACTGGACATCATCAAAATTAAATGCTTTCGTGTTTCAGAGGACACCATCAAGAAAGTGAAAAGATGTCCCACAGAAGGGGAGAAGAATTTTGCAAATTATCTCCCTGATAAGAGACTTACATCTAGAATACAATGAACTCTTACAACTCAATAATAAAAAGACAACTCAATCTTTAAAATGGGGAAAGGATCTCAATAGACATTTCTCCAAACCAGATACACTAGTGGCCAAGAAGCACGAGAAGATGCTCGACAGCGTTAACTGTCCAAGAAATGCACATGGAAACCACGGGGAGATACCACTGCACACCCTTAGGATGGCTCTCATCGAAAACACAGACAACAAGTGTTGGTGAGGATGTGGAGAATCGAAACCCTCACACACTGCTGGGGGGAAGGGAAAACAGGCAGCTGCTTCGGAAGGCAGGCTGGCAGGTCCTCAAAAGGTGAAACAGAGTCAGCACATGACCCAGCAATTCTGCTCCTGGGTGTGTACCCAAGAGACATGAAAATGTGCCCAAATAAAAATGTGAACTTCGGCGTTCACAGCAGTGTTATTCCTAAGAGCCAAAAGGTGGAAACAAGCCAAATGTCCATCAACAGAGAAACAAAATATGCTCTATACATACAATGGAATACCACTGAGTCATAAGAAGGAATGAAGTCCTGTTATGCTACAACATGGACCAACCTTGAGAACATCGTGCTAAGTGAAAGAAGCCAGACACATGAAAGGCCACGTAATGTGGGATGCCATTTGTATGAAATGTCCAGAAGAGGTGAATCCACAGACAGGAGGTGGCTCAATGCTGGCCAGGGGCTGGGTTGGGGGGATTGAGGGTGACAGCTAAGGGGCACTGGGTGTCTTTTAGGGTGCTGCAAAGGTTGTAAAGTTGACCGTGGGGATGGTTGCATGACTCCGTGGATACACTAAAAGCACTGAATTGTACACTTCAAATGGGTGTATTGTGTGGTTTGTAAATTACACCTCAGTAAAGCTGCTCAATAAACTAACAAACAAATAAATAAATATCTGGGGAAATGGTGCAGGGGTTCTCGGAATGACTGAAGCCTGGGAAAGCTGATTTCTTTTTTCCTTTTTTCTTTTCTTGAGGAAGATTAGCCCTGAACTAACATCTGCTGCCAATCCTCCTCTTTTTACAGTGGAAGACTAGCCCTGAGCTAACATCCATGCCCATCTTCCTCTACTTTATATGTGGGACGCCTACCACAGCATGGCTTGCCAAGCGGTGCCATGTCCACACCTGGGATCTGAACCGGCGAACCTTGGGCCGCCGAAGCAGAACGTGCGCACTTAACTGCTGTGCCACCGGGCCGGCCCTGGAAAGCTGGTTCCGTTGTCATCTCCTACAGACCTTCAGAGGTTTGCTTTACTAATTGTGCAAACCTATCACGTGGGACCTTAAAGAGAGGCTTCTGGGGAAATACAGCTGACACAAGGCACGTTCTGAGAGCTCACACAAATGAACACACGGGCCCTTCACAACAGTCCTATGGAAGACATAGCCCTGTTACCTCCATTGTGTGGATGGGGAAACTGAGGCCTGGGCCGGTGAAGTGAGCTGCCCGAGCTCCCCCAGCTGGTCAGGGGCAGAGCCAGGACTTGGATCCAGGCAGCCTGATGGCAAAGCCCGCACTTACTGTCTTCACTCCCCACTGGCCCGTGTATCCGGCACCTGGGAGCAGAGATATCAGTGGGTGGGGCTTCCACCGGGCTGTGTGGCCCTGCACGAGTTCTTAAGCAATCTGGGTCCCTACTTTCTCACTTGAGCAGTGGGGAGCAAGAGTCCCGCTTACACCACAGCCTGTCACGAGGATCGGTGACACCGGTCATTCGGGAATGAACGAATGGATGTAGTAATGCGCTGGCCACATGATCTACCCCACACCTAGGGGTGGGACGAAGCCAAAGGCCCTGCAGACAGCAGGTGCCCGTCCGGGCTTTGGGCTCCATCCTTTTGCCTTTCCTGGGGACTGTGAGACCGTGGCCCTGGCCTCCTGGTCCCACCAGCCTCAGATGTTCTGCCACTTACTGTGTGACCTTAGGAAAGTTGCTGGACTTCCCTCGGCCTCAGTTTCCTAATCTGTAAAATAGGGATGGCAGTGGCACCTACCTCAGAGGGCTATTGTAAGGAGCAGCTGAGGCATGGTCTATAAAGGACTTGCGTCATGCACAGAAGCGCTCGACACACGGCAGCTTCCCACTGATTTTTCTCACTTCTTGTATCTATGAGCGTCTAGAAACAGGGGTCCTTTCCATGAATGATGCATCAATTCCTCCCAAGGGCCTTATGAAGGGTATATTGCTATCATCGCCATTTTACACACAAGGAAATGAGGCACAGAGAAGTTAAGTAAGTCGCTCCAGGCCACACAGCTGGTGAACCTCGCTTCAGGAAGGGTCTCAAGCAGGCAGCTGGGCGGTGGCTGGAGAGGCTCCAGTCCTGCTTCTCAGGCTGACGCAGGCTCAGAGAAGTCCGCCCGGCCCACAACTCCCCCAAAGACAGGCACGTCCCTCCCCGCCCTCCCTCAGGCTGCTATCCTTCTGCGATTTCTCTTCTCTAGTCCAGGAGGCCCTTGGGAGAGAGGATAGATAAAATAAATACGCAAGGATGAATAAATAATTTATTGGGCACTCCTATGTGAACAGGTGCTGTGTGATGTGCATTATTAACAGAGTCCCTGTGAAAACCCAGAAGGCGCCATTTCTCCCATTTTATAGGCGACGATGCAAGATTCTGGTAGGTCAAGTGCCGATAACTCAGCCCAGGTCTCTGGGGGAAGAGGTGGGATTCGAACCCAGGGATGTTGGGCACCAGAGCTGGACCTCACGGCCTCTACCACCCTGCGTCTCTCTGCGCTCACCTTATGTTGATTCCACTTGGATGACAGAGGTCAGGGGAGGGGGCACTGAGGCACATCCCCCCCCCCACGGCCCCCCCCCCCCCCCCCCCCCCCCCCCCCCCCCCCCCGCCCCGCCTCACTGCTGGCAGCCCTGCATCCCAATTCGGATTCGGAGGCCCGGGCTTGGCCAAAGAAATGCAAAAAAAGAAGACAGAAGCCCCCTTTCCCGCCCTCGCTCCCAACGCCAGCTTCTGCCTGAGTCCAGACCTGGGTAGGGAGTCCAGACTCCTGGCTGCGCCTCCAGCCCAAATATTTCCCCTGCACCCATGGGATCAATTTTCCCAAGGAATTGCTTTCTGAATTCGACCTTCGAGAACCATCAGTCTCACCCAAAAACCATCACCTGAGCTGCCTGACCCTGCTACACAGCACTTTTCAGCTCATCCATCAGGAAGCATTATTTAATAATGAACAGAGGGAGAGTGTGAGGCTGGCCAGCCCACGGGCCTGCCACTGGCCAGCAGTGGACTCCCAGCCCATCGGGACGTGCTGCCCCCTCCCCGCCCCCACCCCAGTGCAGAATCTCATGGCTTTAACTCCTTGGGTGTCAGCAGGAGCGGCTCCATAGGAGAAAGAGAGAGAGAGATGCTGGAGAGAGAGAGATGCTGAGTCAGCAGCCAGATTCTTGCGCAGGCCCTGCTCCTGGTTTGCGGGGTGACCTTGAACAAGTCACTTCTCTGGGTCTCAGACCTTTCGTTTGCAAACTGGAAGGGTTGAATTATATCTCAGATTTTCAACTTTGTCATTTAATTGTTCGTAAGTGCTTAACATGCTCTGGCACACAGTGGGCTCTCAGTACCTGCTGAATGAATGAAGAAATGAAGGAATGAATGAATGAGAGGACGCACAGCATCTGGCACGGAGCAGCTGCTCAATGAAAGGCCAGTCAGTGTCACAGCTGGGCTGGAGCGGCGTGTGGTGGCAGGTGACCAGCCTCAGGGTCTTACCCTGGTCTGTAAAACCGGGAAGGGGACTGCCCCCACCCGGCAGGGCTGTTGGGAGGAAGGGGGGAGCGGGAAGCCCAGCACCGGGTCTGCACACGGCGAGCCCTCCATAGGTGGCAGCCATTATTATTGTCGCTATAGCTAACGGTCAACAGGTGACAGAGGTGGGAGCGTGGGGTTCCTGGGAGCAAAGATCAGCCTTGCTGGGCAGCCCCCAGGTGCCCAGCCCCAAGGGACAGACGGGGTCCCTCATCCATGCTGTCCTGCCAACACTCTCGGTGGCCTCTCTCAGCAGCCAGCAGCTCCCAAAGCAGACAAGACTGACCTGTTCTCCACACCCCACAAGGGGGACATACCCGCTGTCCTCTTATAGTCGCTTCCATGAAGAGCCCTCTGCCACTACGGCTGCCAGATTCAGCAAACAAAAATATAGGACCTCAGTTAAATTTGAATTTCAGGTGAATAGTGAATAGTTTTTTTAGTGTAAATATATTCCATGAAATATTTGGGACATACTTATACTAAAACATTATTTGTTGTTTATCTGAAATTTAAATTTAACTGAGTGTCCTGCATTTTATCTGGCAGCTCCTACCCCTGCTCACCCACAGGCCTGAGTCACGGCCCTCTGACCTGACCCCTGACCCCTCTCGAGGCCAGGCATGGGGCACAGCCACTGGGAGCTGGCCCTGCTGCCTGCCCACGGCACAGAGGGCTGTGGCTGCCTTCTCCACTAAGCCGCTCCTTCTTCTAGAATTGATGAGTCCATAATGAGGCCCAGGGGACCACAACTGTTTGGAGGCAGTGCCAGGGCTGGCCTCGGGGGGAAGGCTGTCCCAGACAAGCCAAGTTCTTGGGGACACATGCTCTGCCCCTGCCAGGAGGAGACAGACACGCCGGCTTCACCCGTCCTGTCCCCTGCCAGGACCGGCTGGGGGTGCACCAGCACAAGAAGCGGTGGCTGGGCCGCAGGGCCACTGCCTGTGCCAGGCCGCAGTGTGCGGCCCGCAGGGAGGGCGGGCAGTGCCCGGGAGCTGCCGGCGGGAGCGCCATCTGGACGCAAGCCTGGCACCATCACTTCTAGAAAATCGTGAGCCGGGCCCTTCCCTCCTCGGGGCGAGAGGAGTGGGGTGCTTGGAGCGCCTCCCAGACAGGAGGGCGGGAGGAATGTAGGTCAACGCCGGGCTGCCTGCCGGAGAGAGTGATGTCACCGGCTCCTTGGGGAAAGACGAGGAAGCAGCGGGTCTGGGTGAGCGAGACGTGTCGAGCTAGGCAGGGCGGAAGGGGGCCTGGCTCTCCTCTCCCCTCAAAGGTCAAACCGCCAAGATTTCAGGACACTCACAGCGACCCCTGGGACATGGGGTGCATGGGTGGGGGGCAGGGGAGAGCCCAGGACCCTGGGGGCTCTTGGTAGTTGACCCCCTCTGCCTGGCGTCTCCCCTACCTCTTCTGCCACCGTCCTTACATGATCACACACGGGTGTCCTGAGAATGGACTTGGGTAGTTCTGACACCTTGAGGCCACAGTTAGAAATGAACCACTCATTTAAAGCGGGCAGCAGTGTCCTCCCATTTCTCTTGCCAGCTAGAGCCTCATCTTTGGTAGAGACTGTTCTTTTGTGTCGCGTGAAACATTTCAGTGGGCTGTTGGGTTATGAAGAAGCAAACCCCAAACCTCCGCGGGCCTGGAGACGTCGGCACACAAGGTGGACATGCTCTGCGGGCTGAGGGAGAAGGTGATGTCACTAAGGGCACCTCCCGGTGCAGGGGCCCGTGGATCTGGGGCGGGGGCCTGGGCTCCAGGGAGGAAGGACGTGGTCCTGGGAGGGGGCTGGGGGCCCACAGGAGAGGTGGCCAGAGGCGATCCCTCTCCAGCCAGCAGGCCATCCTTTGAAGTGTTGCTTTTCTATGTGATAATTCCCATCCTCCGTCTCCGGGCCTGAGTCAAGTCGTGAGGGAACTCCCTGGCCTGGAGGTCTTGGACCTTCTTTAGGGGATTAAGAGAGAGACTGTGCAGCTGTTGGAGAAGCAAGCAGTGGTCAAGAGAAAAGCCCAGAGAGGCTGGCCGGATCAAGAGGTGACAAGTGACCACAAGGATGTAGTTGGGGATGGTGGTAAGGAGACCTTGGTAAAAAACTGGACTTCCAGCTAATTAGTGGAACGGAGGCAGGGCTGGGGTTTTAGAAGGAGGAGAGCACGTGGACGCTGGAGAATTCAAACCGTCTGGTCAAAAGGCTGCCAGTTAAGGCCTGAGACCTGGCAAAGGGGGGAGACTGAGAGCAAAGCTGCAGGGAGGGGGGTCTGCGAGGCCTCCGTCACCTGACACGACCCGGCTTTTCCAGGGTAATGCGGATAAATGCTGGCTGGTGCTCCTCCTGGAGCGCAAACAGGCCGGCAATTGAGTTCACTGGCCAAATCAAATTTGGGCTTCTGTGCGAAGTCCTCTTATATTAAGCGCTTTAACGGACATCACCTCCTCCGGTCTATTGATAAATCTTATTACCCATTAGAAAACCAGAGGCAGCTCCCAGCGAACAGGAGACAGGCTGATGCAGGGGCACCGGCGGGCTCGGGTGTGTGGCTTGGGGGTGACATGGTGGCTATGACCAGAGCCTGGAAGGGAACCCCCAGCCTAACCAGGCTGGTGAACTAAAGCGAGATTGCTTCCTCCCCTGTGGGAAGTCCAGCACCTCGAGGAAGGGCCAGGCCGAGGCCACAGCCCAGGAGGACAGGAGGAGGAGCTGGTGTAACACACGAAGGGTGGGAGCAGCGGGGGAGGGTGTCAGCGAGCCCAGCTGTTTGTCTCCCTGCCTCCCAATTCCTCCAGTCCCTTTCTCCTCTGCAGGGAGTTACTGACAGTAAGAGTCATTCATGTATGCACCTGTGTGCGTGTGCGTGTGTGTGTGTGTGTGTCTGTGTGTTGGGGTCAGACGTGCACGTGCGTGGCTACTGGAGCTATGACGATCCCATGGGATTGCTGTGCTCCCTGAAGGCCAGCGAAGGGGACAGGGGGTGGCTGCCCAGGTCTCCAGCCTTCAGGAGCCCCAAGGGGTGCTATCTGAGCCAAGCCCTGAGGAATGAGGAACGCGCCGGACCGGAGGACGGCGGAGGGCTGGTCATGTTCCAGGCAGAAGGAGCAGCCCAGAGGCAAGTTGGTGGGGCCGTACTCTGGGGTGGCTGATCTGCGAGGACTCAGAGCCCAGGCTGCCGAGGGAAGTGGAGGAAAGGTGGTCCATGTGAGCAGACTCACAGAGTGTGGACTTGACTCTAAGGTCCACGGGAGGGAGACTGCAGGGAAGCGACATGACGGGGTTTGTGTTTGGGAAAAAAACTTCTGCACAGAAGGGGCAAGACTGAAGTGGGGGAGGCCAGTCATCAGCCCAGACAAAATCCCGGTGGCCGTGTGCCTCTCTCCGGGGGACGGAGGTGGTGATGGGGGAATCCCTGTTAGGAACTTGCTCAGGCTGAGAGAGTGGGAGGGAGGGATGGGCAGGAATCGAGGTGGGGCATTTCCCCCCAGAGTGGAAAGATGCCTCCAGGACCCCAAGTACTGAATGGGCAGCTCCAAATAGGGGAGAAGCACCCAGACTCCTCAAGGCGAGGGCAGCTGAGCCAAGACCCCTTGCTGACCCTGGGCTCCTGCTGAGGCCTCCGCTCACCCTACAGTTCGGCCTCTGTGAGCAGGGTGCACCGCGCTGGTGTAGGTGTGATGTGTATATGACAGGTGCTTGTGGAAGCGGATCTTTGTGTGGGGGTGGGGCCGGCGTGTGTGGCCTGGAGGGGAGCATCTGTGAATCTAAAACAGGCTGATGCAGGTTGACATGCCAGCGAGCCTTGATCATGACCAGCCCAGGGCCCCCGTCACAGGTAGAGAGGCCGCCCAGCCCGGGGCAGGAGGAGAACGTGGCCGGATAATTAGTCTGGAATTGATCTGCCTCCTCCCCAACCTCCTCTCCCCTCTCCAGCTCTGCCCATGCCTCATTAGGCCCGATTACAGCTAATAAGGTCCTCAAGTCACAAGGCTGGAGGGCGGGGTGCAGGAGCCTGCTCGGGGCCTGAAGGCCAGAGGCCCAGCGCCGGATCCTCCTGGTTCCCCACACGCAGGCGCAGAGCTGGGCTGCGCTGGGCTGCACCCTGATGGACTGTGGGCAGTGACACTCTCTTCCTGAGTCGCTTTGGCGACATCTAACATTCAAATGGGTTTCTCTTCCCTGTGCCCCTGATGACCAAGGAAAGGGGTGAAGAGGAGACGCAGAGATGGGACTTGGCTGGACACGGCCCTCCAAGCAGGTGAAGCACCCCGAGGAGACAGGGTTCATGCTCAGGTGACCAACTGCCGGCTCCTTACAAACGCCAACGGCTCCCATTTCGCGAGCACCTGCTGTGCGTCGGGCCCTGAGCCGCCCTGCAAGTTCTCAGCCAGTCCCCACCACAGAGGATCCCATCTTACAGGGGGGGAAACTGAGGCTGGGGGAGGTGAAGAGACTTGCCCTGGGCCATAAACTGACAAATGAAAGAGACGGAATCCAAACGCAGGCTTCTCTCTGACACCGAGCTGCGCCGCTGAGGACTCATTACAAAGAGGCCTCACGGAGCCTCGAGGATGGCCACCCTTGCTGGCCAGGACGGATGGGGGTCACTAGAAGCCTTAGGAGCGGGGTTTCTGACCTAAAGCATGTGCTCTTTTCTCCTTACACATGGTGGGAGCTCACCCTCGTCCGCTCAGCTCTCCGCGCCACCCTCGCGGCGTCCTCCAGCACTGTCCCGGCAGCTCCCCTGCAGTCTCTGCATCGTCAGTATTGGGTTATTCCGATCAGAGTGCCTCCCTGTTCTCAGGAAGAATCCTGCCCCCTATACTCCCAGCAGCCCATGCCCCATTTCCTCGCTCCCTCTCAGGGTCAAAATTCTTAAAAGCCTTATCAATATTCCCCCCTCCCTTTTTTTTTTACCCCTCATTCAGTCTTTTTAAATTTTTTTTTTTTTGAGGAAAATTAGCCCTGAACTAGCATCTGCCGCCAATCCTCCTCTTTTTACTGAGGAAGACTGGCCCTGAGCTAACATCCGTGCCCATCTTCCTCTACTTTGTATGTGGGACGCCTGCCACAGCATGGCTTGATAAGTGGTGCCATGTCCGCACCTGGGATCCGAACCGGTGAACCCTGGGACGCCAAAGCGGAACGTGTACACTTAACCGCTGTGCCACCAGGCTGGCCCCCAGTCTTTTAAAAAATTTTTTGCGTTCATCCTGAAACCCATCCCAAGATGGCCTTCGTCCCACCTCCCCCAAATCTGCTCTCGATGAGGTCACCTTTGACCTCTATGTTGCTGAATCCGCGGACCTGCCTTTCCCTCCTCTCTCTGGACCCCCGACAGCATCGGACACAGGTGCCTGCTCCCCCGAGTGGCTTTTCTGGGTTTTCTCCCCACATTGGCTCCTTGTTCTTCGCGTCTGTCCTGTCTTTGCTATCTAGCTTCTCAGGGCTCCATCCTGGGCCTGGAACCCTCACCACGTCCCCTCTCTTTCCTGGGGGTCTCGAATGCTCCCATGGCGTTAGGAGTCATCTCTCAGCCCAGGACTCCCCAGTGCCCAGTCTCACCCACACTTCAGACTTGGACGTCCAAATGCTCTGATGCCTCAAGGGCACCTCACAACGGGTCCAAAACAGAACTCTGCCGTCATCCAGGGGACAGCCACTCTGGACGGCGGTCGTCAGTTTCTGACGAAGTTAAACACACACATCTCATGACCCCACAATCCCACCAATGGGTATCCACTCAAGAGAAAAGAAAACTTTCGTTCCCCCAAAAACCCTCACACGCATATTCACAGCAGCTCTGCTCAAAACTGCCCCAAATTGGAAGCAACTGAAATTCCCTTTGATGGGCGAATGGAGAGACGAGCCGGGGTCCACCAGCCACACGGTGGAGCACAACTCAGCGAAAGGACCACATTTGATGGTCAACAACCTGATGAACCTCGAAGGCGCAGTGCTGAGTGAAAGGGGCCAGTCCCAACAGCTACACGCTCTATGATGCCGTTAATAGGACATTTTCAAACAGACAAAACTGTAGCGACCACGGGCTGCCTGGGGGGCTGGGGTGCGGGAGGGAGTGGTAAAAGGGGCAGCTTTATGGGAAGGTGGACTGCTCTGTGTCTCCATCACGGTGGTGCTTACACGAATCTATACAGGTGTTAAAATTCATAGGAGTGTACCCAAAAATGTCAATTTTATTGTATGACACTATAAAATATAAAATTAAGAAATGTTAAAAAAATTTTCTTCCAGAAACTTCTTCCCCCACAGTTGTCCCCATTTGACTGGGTAAAATCTCCATCCACCCAGTGTCTCAAGCCAGAGTCCTGGGAGTCTCCCGACACCTCCTGCCCCCACCAGCCACTCCATCAACTCTACCGCCAAAGGCCAATTCCAGGGGCCTGTCTCCCGCCTCCATAGGAGGAAGGTGCCCGGTCTCCTGCAGCCCTGCAGGGGCCCCTCCCCACACGCAGTCCCAGGCGTCGGAGATCAGAGCATGTCACTTCTGCCTAAAATCCTGCAGCGGCTGTCCCTGCACTTAGAATAGAACCACTCCCTCCCGTGGCCTCGGCGCTGGCATGAGCTGCACTGTCCTCTCTTACGCGCTCGCATGCTACGGTCACAGCACAGGAGTTCTTAGAAGGCACCACGCGTGTTCAAGGTGGGGTCTCTGCACCTGCTGGTCCCCTGCTGGGAAGGCACGCCCCCGCCCCCCCCCAACCCGCTCCCGCTCACCTTTCAGGTTTCACCCTTAAGGCTGCCTCCTTGCAGGGCCTTCCCCGACCCCTTGCGTCCAGACCCCGGGTTGATCCTCCCGGCCCCGCCCCCACTCCCCTCCGTTACCTTCCTCGCACCTTTAGTCGTCTGTGGTCATTTGGTTTGTTTATTCCTAGCTCCCTGCTAGACCATAAACCCCACAAGGCTCTTGGGTCTGTATACCTGGCTGTGTCAGGCGTGTAGCAGATGCCTGTCCTGGGTTGAACTGTGTCCCCTAAAAAGACATATTGAAGTTCTAACCCCCACTGCCTGTGAATGTGACCTTATACGGAAATAGGGTCTTTGCAGACGTGATTAAGATAGAAGTTCAGATGAGGTCACCCTGGAGTGGGACGGGCCCCGATCCAATGTGACCGATGTCCTTCTAAGAAGAAGAGATCCAGGAAGGACACTGGGTAGAGACAGAGGACAGAGAGACGACAACCAGGAGAAGACGGAGGCAGGGATGGGAGTGACAAGGCAGGGGAGGGAGTGACGGGGCAGGGGTGGGAGTGACGCAGCTGCAGCCAAGGAGGGCCGAAGGTTGCTGCCCCAGGCCCGAAGCCAGGAGGGAGGCACAGGGCGGACTCTCCCCTACAGGATTCTGAGGGAGCACGGCCCTGCCGACACCTTGATCTCAGACTTCAGGCCTCCGGAACCGTAAGACAGTAAATGTCGGTTGTTTTAAGCCCAGCTGCTTTGTGGCACATGGTTCTGGCAGCCCTAGGACACTAACACATGTGCCTGTGAAAAATGTTTCTTGCATGAATTAGTACGCTAGCGAGAAAACCCTCAGAAGGAAACTCCTTCTCCCTCAGAAGAGAAAGGGGCACCGCGTCCCTAGCGCTGTTAGGCAGGCTGACGGTTGGCGGTTCCATCCCCAGCTCACCGGGGGCTCCTCCCTCTTCTGTGACCTCAGCCAAACCCAGGATCCCCCTCCGCCACCTGCCGCTGAGGGTGGGGCCACACGCGGTGGGTGAGCAGACCGGAGGGACCCAGAGGAGCCCAGATAAACGGCCCCCCTGGCCCACCCACCACACTTGGCAGCAGACCCCTGTGCACTCCTCAGCACAGCTCTGCGCCCCCTCCAGTTCTCCACAGACAGACAACACTGGTTTTTGTTTTGAGGAAGATTAGCTCTGAGTTAACATCTGCTGCCAACACTCCTATTTTTTGCTGAGGAAGACTGGCCCTGAGCTAACATCCGTGCCCATCTTCCTCTCATTTATATGTGGGACACCTACCACAGCATGGCTTGCCAAGTGGTGCCATGTCCTCACCCAGGATCTGAACCGACGAACCCTGGGCCACCGAGAAGCGGGACGCGTGCACTTAACCGCTGCACCATTGGGCCGGCCCCCAGACAACGCTGGTTTGAATGACGCATGTCCGCTCTTTGGTAGAAGCAGAGGTTCAGGAAGCTTGGCAGATCCAGCTAAGGGGCATGAACTACCGAACGAAATCTCTGTCCCCAAGCAGCTGGGCTCATGCATGTTGGGTTAAAAAATAAATAAAAAGCAGAACATGAAACTGACTCTCCAAATGTTTTGGGATCACGGAACCCCTTTGAGAATGGAATAAAACCCAGGGCCCCTCTCCCGGGCTGACCCCACACATCACTTAGCCCGTGTTTCAGGGAGCCCCCTGAAGCCCTCCTACAAGTCCGCGGTCCCGGAGGGACTTCCAGGGTGCCGCCCGCGATCCTCGTGTTTTACTGACATAAGGGCGACACAAGTCCTTCCTGCGTGCTTCCCAGGGCCCAGCCACCGCCCTGCACCCTCTTCCTGGATTGTCTCATTTCACCCCGTGGGCATCATCTCCATTTTCTGAGCTGGGAAAGGAGTCACAGACAGACTAAGTAACTTGCCCAGGGTCACACCTGAGCCAGGATCTGCACCTGGGCAGTCTGACATGGAAGACATCCACCCATCTATTTCTTCTTCAAATTGTGGCAAAATACACATAAAATTCACTGTTTCACAATCTTTAAGCATATAATTCACTAGCATTAAGTACATTCACACTGTTGTGCAATCCTCGCCATCCACCTCCACAACTTTCATGTCTTCCCAAACAGAAACTCTATTCCCACTAAACAGTAACTCTACATTCCTCCCGCCCCCTCCCCAGGAACCTTTATCGTATTTTCTGTCTCTATGATTTTTACTTCTTCAGGTAAAATATATAAGTGGACTCCTACAGGATTTGTCCTTCTGTGACTAGCTTATTTCACTTAGCATAACGGCCTCAAGGTTCATCCATGTTGAAGCAGGTGTCAGAATTTCCTCCCTTTTTAAGCCCGAATAATATTCCATTGTGTGTGTAGACCACATTTTGTTTATCCATCATCTGTTGATGGGCACTTGGGTTGTTTCCAGCTTTTGGCTGTTGTGAATAATGCTGCTATGAACACGGGTGTACAAATATCTGATCAAGACCTTGCTTTCAATTCTGTTGCACGCATACCCGGGTGTGGAATTGCTGGGTCACACGGAAATCCTATTTTAGTTTTTTGAGGAACCCCCAAGCTGTTCTGACAGCAGCTGCACCATTTTACATTCCCATCACAGTGCAGGAGGGTTCCCATTTCTCCACATCCTCACCAACAACTGTTACTCCTGTTTTCCGACTACAGCCGTCCTAGTGTGGACACCCATCTGTTTCTTAACCCCACGCCTCAGTTTCCTCATCTGTGTACTGGGGACGACGCTCCTCACCCGGCAGGACTCGACACGGAAGCACACACAAAGGACTTGGAATGCAACGTGGCCCGTAAGAACTACTCAGGGACGACAGTTAACACACCGAAGGAGGAAGCCCCAGCCTCCCCGGCCTCCACGGGGATCTCGGAGGCACAAGGAATCAGCGCAGCCAGCACAATTCACACACTCCCCGCCCCACCCCGCTTCCTCTGTAGAAGGGCCGAGGAGGACACTAGAAGGAGGGACGGCGCGCACAGACGGTAAGTAAAAAGGCGTCTCTCTCTCTGACCCCTCCTCCAGCCCACCCACCACTCTCCCCGCACATGCGCAAAGCGGAGGTCGTCTTCCCTCCGTGGTTTCTGTCCTCGTGCTAAGTTCCGTCCATCTCCACTTACAGGGGATCAATAGGGACAGGACGTTTATGGAAAAAGACAAGAAGGGAAGAAAGGGGGTAGGGGTCAAAGGAGGAGAGAACCGACCGGTGTCAGCTGGCCAGGGGACTCGGATGAGAAGCCAGACGCCGGGATCATCCAGGGGAGCCTGCCGGCTCGGCCAGTCCCCGGTCAGCTCCGCCCACCCAGGCCGCACTCGGCCTCTGGGACCTGGTGGGTCTCCTCGCTCTCCAACGGCTTCAGGCTCCTCCCGGGTAAAACGGGGTGAGGACCCAATGCCTGGCACCCAACACCCACCAAACCTTTAAACGGTATCTATAGTTCCTGTTCACTTAATCAACCTTTATGATTGCTGTACGCCACAGGTGCCTAGGACTGTAATCTGATGCACACGACCTCTTTGCATCATCTACCACAAACGCCACCTTGCTCAGCTTGAATACCTCTAGGAACGGGGAACTCACTCTTCCCTTCCTGTCCCTGGCTGGCAAAGGCCCAACTGGACTGGTTCCCTGGAGCCTCTAAGAGTTTTCTGGGCAGAGGAGTTTGCCCCTGGGCAGGGCCTGGGGGTGAGAATACAATGACCCCCCTTCTCTCTGTCCCAGACCTGGAGTGGGCAGGACTGGCAAGGCTGTTTGGCCAGAGTGTCCCCTTGCCCCAGCTCCTGGGATGCCCACCCGGCCAGGGGCCTGCTGGATACTATTTGTGTAGCGGCAGTACTATCACAGCTCAAGGAGACGTGAAAACCTCAGAGCAGAGGGGACACCAGCAGCTCGTGAGCTGCCCTGGGCTGCATGTGTGTTTTGTTTTACCTGCACAGGGTTTTCAAAGGATCTTGAAGTAAGGGCCAATATTTTAAAACTCAGGAGATTTCACCTACCTATCTGCTGTGTGCCTTCTTTTGCAACATCGGAAGATCTGGCAATATCTGGTCTCTTGACCTGTGAGGGGTCTGCTCTCTCTACTTCTCCGCAGACCACACCCTTCCCTATCGCCTCTACTAGTTTATGTTACACACATATGTTGTCTTCCGGGCCCCTTCGGACATTTGGGTTTGCAACCCCCACTAACCCAGAAAAGCATGCTTCTCCACTCATGGTAATTCTTCACTGTTCAACTAAGAGAATTCAAGGAACAGTTTAACAATTTCAGCTTTGGGTGCTGATGGTGAAGCTAGGGCTTCTTCCTTGAAAGTCTTAGGGAGAAGTGTTTTTTTCCTTTTCTGGTTTACAGGACCTTTTCTTAGCTCCAGAATCTTAGCTCTGACGCAGGCAGCCCTGGCCCCCCGCCTCTCTCCCTAACCCCTCTTGCCACTAGCCAGCGGAATGGGACACTGGGACAAGCTCTTCAAACATAGTGTTTCACTGAATCCTCACCATGAGCTGGTGACGTCGTTACTGTATCTCCAATTCGCAGATGAGAAAACTGGGCCTCAGGCAGGTGAAGGGGACCCAGCTAATCCGTGATGGAGCTGGGACTCAGATGCTGGTTGGTCTAAGGAGGCCCAAGTGCAGGCTCTACCTGGAGGCTCCCGCCTCTCGAACTCGCTCAAGGCCCTTTGCCAAGAGACGGCTTTCTGGACCTCGCCCCACGCTGACGGGCTCCAGAGCTCCTGGTGGTGGGGCTGGGGATCCCATCCTCTTAAAAGGCAGCCCTGTGTGATGCTGGCCGGGTCTGGGCCTCGCTGTTCTGGACCTCTGTGCTGGGGTGGAGGTGGGGGCTGTCTCTGCTCCCAGCACAGCAAAGGGGCGATCGTATTCCTCCTCCAATCCGGGTGGCTCCCCGGATTCGCTGCCCAGGTACAGCCAGCACCTCTCCCGCTCTGCACCTGAGCCCCCCACCTCGGGGTGCGGAAGGAGAAAATAGCTCCCTCGCCTTCCTGCCGTCTACGAATGAGAGTGAATAAGGGGGCAGGACGCCCTCTTCTCTCCATCCCAGACCCTGAGTGGGCGGGACTGGAAGGTGGTTTTGCCAGGACCCACAGGGAGGCGAGGCTGGTGAGGGCAGAGGTCTCGAGGTGCTGGGGGCTGCTCCCCCGCTTCCCCTCCATGGGGCTGCCGCTCAGTCTGCCCCTCCTCTCACTCCTACCCTCCCCCCCAATTTATACTAGTTCCTCATTCCCTGAGCCCTGGGCTTTCTCCCACTGCGGTCTTCCTCTCCCCGGCAGCCAAGTGCCTCTGCCCTCTGCCTCCCCCCACCCCACCTCCTGGCTCCCCCTTGAAGTTGGAAATAGCTGACATTAATGACAGGGTGGCAGTAACTACAGTATCAAAGACCCCTGGATTCGGAAGGGGAGGCCAGTGAGATAACCCCATGTAGAGATGGACTTGAGCTGGGACATGCTTACGTTGGATGTTGGCTATCTGGGGTTTAGTTTAACTGTATGACCTCCTTATGTTCCCTGACCTCATCTAAAAACACAAGGCAGAGGGGAGCACTGTCCCTGTAAGGAAAGCTCTACCAGGTGGGGATCAGGTCTGGCTTGCTCAATGCCATATCCTCGGCTTGTGGGATCTTGGGGATTCAATAACCATTGTGGAATCAAATGACTATCAATTGAATAAGAAAACGCACATGAAGCCTAGCTCAGTGCTCAATAGGAAATGAGCCCATAGCACACGCTTAATAAAGATCAGCTATGCTAGCAAACTATGGGGGAGGCACTGTGCAACCCTGGGTCATGAAATTCTGAGGGTCTCCTAGAACCAGTTCAGCCTGAAGTCTCAAATCTAAGAACCCCTGGGGGTCCCCAAGTGCCCACTCAGGAACGTCAAAGGCATCAGTTGAGCCCCATGCTGCCTTTGCCACCCCGTCCTGCCTCTCTGGCTGCCTGGCACAGCGGGGCTTTCCCACCCGAGATTTAAAAAGGAAAAGCAGAGGAAGTCACAGCTCTTTGCTGAACCATCCAACCAGATCCACTTAATCGGTAAGCCAAGCTGCCGCCTTCCTGCCAACCCGCCCGAAGAGTAGAAGAGTACTTACTCCAGCTGTGAATTGATTGCCGCACTTTCACCACCACGACGGCTAATCCCCACCGCCCGCAGGGGCTGGGTGCCAGGGGAGCCATGAGCTGCTGGGCAGGGACTGCCCTGCCACCTGGCCAGGGAGACGCAGGCTCCCCGTGGCCCCAGTTCTCACCTTACAGATGGGAAACCGAGGCCCAGAGATGTGCAGAGGGGCAGGTCCGGAAGCCAGCTCCCGCGGCCCCAGCACCTTCCTGATTTGGGTGGGACTGAAGACCTGAGGCTCTTTCTCACCCCCTCTGGCCCTTCCCGCGCATGTTCCGCCCCACTTCTGCATCTCAGAGTCTCTCCTATGAGACAGACGACCCTCACCCCCAAGGTGCACGGGGCACAGGCCCTGACTGTCACCACCCAGCCCAGACCCTGCAGCACCCCCAGACATCAGCACCCCACACGAGCCGCCTAAGGAAGTGGAAGGTGGGCCCTTGATCAGCCTCCTGAAGATGAGGGGCCCCCTGGAGCAGCCCAGGGCAGGTCAGAAAAGGGGCTGCTGCCCCCAGGTGTGGGGATCTGGTCCCCACCCCTGAGCAGCTAAGGTGAGGGGGACGCTGGGGCAGAGGAGGGGTCTTATACTGCCCAGACCATTGCATCCTGAGGGCAGGCAGAGGTCACCGAGATGACCAGAGGCCCAAAGTCTGGACACGGGTCAGAGAAACAACCATAGGAATCCGATTCTTGACCCCTGGCTTCCATAACAGTGGCTATATGTCAGGTGGTTTCCAGAACCTTCCTGATTTAAAATATCCCACCGCAAATAGGGTGGGGGGTGGGGTAGAAATCACAGACGTCAGAACCACAGGCACTGCGTGAGCACCTGCCTCTCCCCCACCTGCCACACTTGAACCTGAACCTGCCTCCTGGACCACCTGCCTTCCCCTTGGCCCACCTGCAATCCACACACACAAAGTGAAATAAAACACAGATGCAAGCTGAAAACAGGGGCCCCACAAGCCCCGCCCAGCCCCACTCGCAGGCGTGCCCACAGTGATGGGTTGGCGCCAGCTTCCAGCCTTTCCCTGTATCCGTGGTACCTTCCTGTGCCTGGACGGACCGCTTTCCAATGTCCACTAAAGACGCAGAAATCACGTGCACAGGCGTCTTATATATTTTACAAAATGGGATTATACCATACACACCATGCAGCCGTGCTTTTTCCGCTCCTCAGTAATTATATACTCCGGCCGTCCTCAGAGCCTGCTGGGGAAAAGCACCCAGGGCGTGTTGTCCCAGCTGGGCCCCTGGTGCCGCCCTGCCCACACCGGCCGAAGCCACGCTCCTGGCCCTGCGTACGCCCCACTCCTGCTCACGTAACTCTCACCATGCTCCAGTGAGAGAGGCATGATCGTTATCAACCCCATTCTACAGAGGGGGAAACTGAGGCACAGAGCAGTCCTTGCCCAGAGTCTCACAGCCAGTGGATGGCAGAGCTGGGGATACACCCCGGGCCATCCAGCTCCAGAGTCCACACTCCCGAGTCCAACAATCACCCCGGCGCTTCTCAAACCCGAGTGTGCGTCAGAATCCCCCAGAGGGCTGGTTAAAATCCGGACTGCTGGGCCCACCCCTGGAACTTGCGATGCGGCAGGTGTGGCATGGAGCCTGAGAACTTGCATTTCTAGCAAGTTTCCAAGCAGTGCTGATGCTGCCGGCCCAGGAACCACCCTTGGAGAACTCCTGCACTACCTGCTACTGCCCTTTATGCTTGACCCCTTGGTTACTCAGTGACGGGGCCTCCCCAAGCCTCTCTCCTGTGCAGACCATGGTGTCAGACAGGTGGCTCAGGGATAAAGTCCTTGCCCCTACAGACCAGCACATTGTGTGTCAAATGAACAACTGATCTGGGCCAGCGTGGAATCATTGAGTCATCCGCAGTCTAGCCAGTTCCTGGGCATCAAAGGCTGCTTCTCCCTCTGATGGCGGTCTTTTGCCTCCCCCAAAAGTGTCCTCAAGACACATTTTCCTCCAAAGCTGGTTGAATGATTAACTCTGCGGGTGTGGGTTGTGCACATCCTGCATATTCCAAAGGAAAGCCTGGCCTTGACTGGCTCCTGGGAGAGCAGCCCCGAGCCCTTGGGAGTCCCGCCTGGTAAGAGGGTCATTGTTTCCCTGGGGCCTTGGGCCACACCGGATAGTTTATGCTAATGATGGGACCTGTGGTGGGGGCCTTGGACCATGCAGCATTAGCTTGACTTCTGGGTCAGGGATTGAAGACCAAGGTCAAGCCCCATGGGCAGTTAGCCATGCCTAAGTGATTAATTCCCAATAAAGACCCTGGACACCAAGGCTTTGGCGAGCTTTCCTGGCTGTTGTCACACATCGTTGCTGGGAGAATCAAGTGCTGTGTGTGACTGCACTGGGAGAGGGTGACCGGGAACCTGCACTGGTCGCTCCTAGAGTCTGCCCTGTGCACCTCTTCCGGCTGCCAATTTTCATCTGTAT
The DNA here is from genome assembly GCF_041296235.1 of Equus asinus. Lineage (NCBI taxonomy): Eukaryota > Metazoa > Chordata > Mammalia > Perissodactyla > Equidae > Equus > Equus asinus. The sequence goes on from NC_091799.1 coordinate 14,492,802, forward strand.
CCTTTCATTGTAATACATTGTGGTGGCAAGCGTAACAGCTTTGCTGGGTTCTATGAGTCCTTCTAGCAAATCACGGAGCCTGAGGATGGGCCTGGGGACCGCTAGACACAAGCGCCCGTTCATTGAGTCAGTGGACAGTTACGGAGCAGGTCCTGAACACGAGGCTTTCGCCGAAGCCCTGCCCACAGCGTCCAGCTCCACTCATCCCCTCCAGGGCTCCCGCTGCCCTGGCCAGAGGCAGCCCGGGCCCTACGAGGATGCTTAATGTTTATCATCCACCATTCACCCCCGTCCATGGAAAAACCCAGGCATCTTGTCTGTGCAGCCCTGGCCATCGTAGGCAGCCCCTTGACATAACATCCCAGGAACCAGCAATGTTTAGGGTACCAGGTAAGCATGCTGGGTATCAAGCAACATCCCAGGTACAAGGTAACATCTCAGGAACCATGTAACATCTGAGATGTCAAATAACATCTCAGGAATTAGGTAATGTCTCAGGTACCAGGTAACACCCCAGGAAGCAGGCATCATCTCAGGTGTCAGGTAACATCCCAGGAACCAGGTAACATCCCAGGAACCAGATAACATCCCAGGTACCAGGCATCATCTCAGGTGTCAGGTAACATCCCAGGAACCAGGTAACATCCCAGGAACCAGGTAACATCCCAGGTACCAGGCATCATCTCAGGTACCAGGTAACATCCCAGGTACCAGGCATCATCTCAGGTGTCAGGTAACATCCCAGGAACCAGGTAACATCCCAGGAACCAGGTAACATCCCAGGTACCAGGCATCATCTCAGGTACCAGATAACATCCCAGGTACCAGGCATCATCTCAGGTGTCAGGTAACATCCCAGGTACCAGGCATCATCTCAGGTACCAGGTAACATCCCAGGTACCAGGCATCATCTCAGGTACCAGGCATCATCTCAGGTGTCAGATAACATCCCAGGAACCAGTTAACGCCCCAGGTGCCTTACCTGCCAATGACCTCGATGTTGGAGATGGCGTAGAAATACTTGTAGAGGTTCTCCCGCTGCACGTAGGTGCCGCCCAGCGCCGGGCGCAGCAGCCGCATGCGCAGGTCGGTGAGGGTGAAGAAGTCCTTGAGGCCCTTGGCGCTCTCCAGCCGCGTGTAGAGGTTGTCCAGGTTGCGCAGGTCGGGGCCGGCGAAGATGGCGAAGCGGTCCCGCACCTCGAAGCGCACGTGCTTCTCCTTCTTGGAGCCGGCCCAGCGCGAGTACTCCTCGGTGCAGAGCACGCGGTGGGCGCCCGAGGCGGCCAGGTCGCGGGCCCGGCGGGCCGGCATGCCAAAGGCCTCCATGCAGTCCTCAGCGTAGAATTGGTAGGGCTGCCACGTGCGCCCGTTGTCCAGGGACTTCTCGAGGACCATGACGGTGGGCCGGCCGTACTCGAAGGTCACCACCACGTCGTCCGTCAGCTCCACGCTCTTGTTCCATGACAGGGTGATGTTGGCTTCCAGCGGGCTCGGGTAGCGGCTCCACGTGACGCTCTGCCAGTACGTGGCCAGCCCCTCGTCCTCCTTGTCGAACATGAGCCGGGGCGGGTGGGCCAGGTCCGGGTTGGAGGCGTCACACTCGTTGCTGCACAGATAGGGGTTTTCCTGCAGGGGAGAGGACCAGAGAGGTGGGCGCCGGCTGCTCAGGGAGCCTCGCCCAGCCCGCCCCACCGCATGCCCAGGGGTCTGCCCTGAGGTCATGGAGCCTGTGCTCTGATGTCCCGGCCCAGGAAGCGTCTCCTGGGCAGGTAATTTGTACCCATCTCCCCAAAGTGTGTAAAGACAAGCAATTCTGTGGCCTTCCCAGAAAACACACACTCGTTCCTACTCTAAATACAGACGACCCAGAAGGACGGCTGTTAGTCCCCTGCCCCAAGGCCCCCATGGCTCCCCATTGCCTGGAGGATAAAGCCCCAATTTTTTAATAATTGGCCCCGATCCCCTCCCACCATGCCTGCAGCCTCTGTTCCCTGCCTCCCACCTGAGCACTCCTGTCCTCCAAGCCCTGCTTGTCTGTGCCTCTGAGCCTTTGCAGATGGTGTTCCCTCTCCTCGACCTGCCCTTCCACTCTCCGCCTCGAAAATTCCTACTCACGTTCTCGCCTCTAACACCTCCTACACCGAGTCACCTTCCTGACCCTTTAAACAATGCCACGAGTAGCAACAGGAGCGGTGCAACAACTGGGCACAGTATCTCATCTACAGACCTCATGAGCTCACTTCTCTTCTACTGAGCATCTCACCCACACACAGTGGGACAATGATCTCTGTGCTCCGGAGGAAGAAACCCAGGCTCAGGAAGATGGTGACCCCTGCCCAAGGCCTCCGCTGGGAAGAGCCGGGAGCCACACCCCGGCCCGTCTGAGGCAGAGCCGTCTCTGGCCCCGCACATGCGTGTCGGCCTCCTGAGGAGTCCGGGCACGCCGGATGGGTGCTGAGTGTCTGCGGGTTCCTTTCAAAGGGGGGACCTCTTTGTGGCAAGTCATTTCCAGGTCCTTGGCACATGCCTGGCAGGTCCGGCCTGGGACACTGGCTGAGGAAGGCAGGGCACGGCCCCACCCACTTACTCTTCCCCCAGCTCCCCCCAGAAGGCTGGCAGCTGCTCCTGGGCCCAGCGGGGACCAGCTGTGGCTTCCCTCCACCGCAGCTCAAATCCATTCTACGTGTCTGGTCCACTGTGTGAACTCACCCGGAGGCCTGGAAATGTCACTAACATAGTGGCTGCCCGGGGTCGGAGGGATGAATAGATGGAGCACAGGGGCCTTTTAGGGCAGTGAAGCGATTCTGTGTGACACTGTCATGGTGGATACACGACATTACACATTTGTGAAAATGCATGGAATGTACGACTCCAAGGGTGGACCCTAACGTACGCATGGAACTGATAACTATCAGTGTCGGTTCAGCAACGGTACAAATGCACCGCACGGATGCACGACGGTAGAAACAGGGGGGCTCGTGCGGGGAAACGGGGGTATTAGCAACTCTCTGTACTGTCAGCTCAATTTTCTGTAAGCCTAAAACTGCCCTAAAAAATTAAGCCTATTGATTAAAATCAAACCCACACTAAGCGCGGCACAGCCCCCAGACCGCTCACAGCCCTTCGTGAGGGACGTGTCAGGTCTCCGATTTGCTCAGACAAACCGGCTTGGATCAGCGTTAAGTTCCTCGCTCTGAAATGAGCCATCCGGCCCCCCGGGGAGTGGGTGCATTGCCTCCTGGGAGATGAGCTGGTCCCCCCGCCACCCCCGCCGGCACCACCTTCCATGCCCGTTCGTGGAGGACGAGTTCCCGGGCCGCCCGGGGCTCCTCGGTGGGCAGGCTGGCCTCAGGGTTTACTGAGGCAGGTCCCACAAAACCCTCTCTGACCACAAAAGCCCTGCCCTCGGCCCCCATGGTGCCACTGCCCCCAACCCCGCCCAGCCCTGCCGATTCATGGGACCCGCAAACCTTGGGGCGGAAGGGGTGCACCACTGAGTCCAACTCCTCATCGTGCAGATGGGGAAACTGAGGCCCAGGGTGAGCCAGGACTGGCCCAGGCCTCCCTGAGAGTGGGCCGTGGTTCTGAGGATGAGCCTGCTCCTGTCCCAGACAACCTCAGGGGTGACCACACAGGCAACATGGCGAGAGAGGGGCCTGGCTCAGCTTGCGGGGGTCCGAGCTTCCTGGCGCTCCAGCTGAGGGACCCTGGGCTGCCCCCCTGAATGGAAGGGGCTGAGAGGCCCCATGGGGATGGCTCAGTGGCCTGCAGAGGTGGGGCCTGGCGACAAGAGGGCAGCAGGATGCGGGGCTGGAGGAGGCAGCCCCACCTGTAAGGGACGGCCCCTCCCTGTCCCCCTGTCGGTCCACAGCAGGGAAGGCCCCTTGAGCACTGGAGCATGTGGAGACAGGGCCTTTAAAGGGTGATTAAGTCAAAATGAGGCCGTGAGGTCGAGCCCTGACCCAATCTGGCTGGTGTCCTCAGAAGAAGAGGGAATGTGCACACACGGAAACACCAGGGCGCGTGTGCAGAGAAAGGAGCACGTGAACAGGCAGCACAAGGGCGGCCGTCTGCAAGCCCGGGAGAGAGGCCCCAGGAGAGGCCCTGCCTTGGTCTTCATGGGTCACACGAACCTTGATCTTGACCTTCTAGCCCCTAGAGCGGTAAGAAAATAACTCTCTCTTGTTTGAGCCACTCAGACCCTAGCAAACATACATGCCTCATCGCAGGTGAGGAAAGTGGGCTTGGGCCAGAGGAACGGTTCAGAGGGGCCAGTCTGAACCTCGAGGCTTTGAGGGTTCCCCCAGAAGCTCCTCCTCCACGAGTCTGGTTTCTCAGCACGCTGCCACCAGGTGGCGGCATGCATCTTTGCCCACCTGGGAAGCTCCTATCAACACGGAGGCTGCGTCTTTTCACAGGCTGCCTCGTCCCTTCTCACCTCTGAGCTTGTGCTCCTGCAGCCACTTTCCCTCCTCCTGGTTTTCAGAGCACTCCCCTATGCATCTCCTCCAGGAAGCCCTCCCTGCCTGACTCAATCTTTGAACCCAGTTCCCTCGTCGTCCATCACAGGGTTGTTAGTGTGCTTATCTGGGACAGTATCGGGAAGCCTCAGTATAGGGTCTGGACCTCAGTAACTGCTGGCTACATTATAGTTATTATCGTCATCATATTAATTAGTTATTAATATAATTAGATTAATGTTCATATATCTCATATTGAGTGTTGATATTACTCTTGTCAATCCAACGGCTGTGAGTCACCCACACCTCACCTTTTTCCCAGTTCTCCTTTGTCCCCCTGCTTTATCTCCCCTCACCCTGCCCAGCCTCCTGGCGGTCCCCACTGGGGGCCATGAGACCCCTCACAGCCCCAGGTGCACCTGGCCTGTCCGTCACCAGGAAGACTGACGTGGCCGGCTCTGCTGGGGGTCAGGGCTGCAGCCTGGCTGCGGCCGCCGTGCTTCCCTCACCTGCAGGGCAGCCTGGCCCCACCCGCGGCCCGGGCAGCAGATGGTCAGAAACTAATGAATCAGGCTGTGTATTTACCGCCCGCGCCTGCTGCGGAGCGGGCTCAACCACCAGCGAGCACGATAAATAAATCTCAGGCCACTGCCGGCACAATTCTCTGCTCGCTCTGCTATTTCTCTTCTTCCTTCCGCGGCCCTCCCACCCCGAGGTCTCAGAACTCCATTTAACCGTTTAGTGCCAGGCGCTGTGGCCTCGGAACCCCGTCCTCTCCACGCACACCGACAGCTCAGCCTCTCGCTGTCCTCCCCAGCTTCCCTGGGGGGTGGCGGTTCCGAGGAGCGAGCCCAGGAGCAGAAGCCGCTTTGCCCGGAGCCCCCACCCCTGGTGCCGCTGCATCTGACAGCCGGTTCCAGTGCACAGGAGGGCACCCGGGCGGGGGGCGCGGCGCCAGCCTTCTGGGTCTGCATGTTTCCACTTGTCTCTGTGAGATCAGATTAACTCATCACGAAACAAACAGCCCAAATAAAGTGGCCTAAAACCAGGGAGAAACAGAGGGATGTTTGAGGCACATCTTAACCTTTTAGGACAACACCAGTAATTGTTTCTCTAGACAATTCATGAACAGTTACCAAAGGAAAATCATACCCCTTATTAAAAGCCTTGAAACTTTCTCCAGAAAAATGTAACACACCACATTTTCCATGCACATTCAGGGGGTGCAGGGGGTCCCACCTCCCCAGGGAGAACCCCTGTTCCGGAGGCCGGAGCAGTCAAGGAATCTGCTTTGGGGTCTGAAAGTGTTAGGTTTAGTCTCAACTCTATCTTTTGAGGCTGTGTGACCTTGAGAAAGTTGCTTTACCTCTCTGAGTCTTTATTTTCTCACCCAATATCATGTGAGATAACGTGTATGAAATACCTAGAAAATGTCCCCAGCCGGCAGCAATTACTACTGAACAGCAGCTTCGCGTGCGCCAGCTCAGGGGCTCTCCCAGCAGCCTTCTGTGGCAAGAAGTAAGGATGAAACAACCCAGCTCGTTAACGGTAAAGGCAGAACTTCACACACCACACGGACCGCCTTGGGACTGCTGGCTCGGAAGAGCGTGATGATCATGACAGTCACTGAGCACCAACCACGCGCCAGGGCTGGGCTGGCCCTTCACACCCTTTCTCGCCGCCTCCTCCCAGCAACCCTCAGGGAGGCAGGTGCTACAGGCGTCCCCACTCACACACCAGAAACCGAGCGCCTGCCGGCCACTTGGTGCTTCCTCTGGACTCTGTGGGACCCCAACAAGGAAACTGGGGGGACACCGAGCCCTTCGTCTCTGCGGCGCCCCCATCTCCACAGACACACGGAGGCCTGGAAGGGTAGGCAGCAGAGCTGGAGGGGTGAAGGCAGGGGTGCAGGGCGTGGGAAGGCGGCCACCTGGGACAGCAGCACGGACGACGGGGTGGGGACGCATCTCCCCCGGGGACACTGGGTAGGACTACTCAATGGAGAAATCATTTCACACCACGCTTTTCAAACCTTGCAACAGTCTCTTAAATACGTTTGCTTTTATGTTGTTTTCTGCGCAAAGGGTGCAGCTGGAGTCAGAGGCCAGGTTGTAAACACTGCAGACAAGCTTCGGGCAAAGAACATAATTGAGTGGGAAAGCCAGTTGTTAACAGGACAGAGGGAACTGCCCCCCGGGGAGGTCTGGCTCTTGGGAACTTCGGGCCCCTAATCAAGGAGCCCGTGGAGGGGCGGTCACCGGAAGTGTAACGGAGTCTCAGGAGGGGGAATGAACAACTTCGTGAGGACCAGCCTGGCAACCCCGACCTGTGCTGGAACCACATGTCACAGTGGCTGCCTGCCGCCAAGGCCGGTTTTAGCCAGAGCATGGTGGGAAGGGCTGTGCAGCTCGTAGCCAGGTGAGCGGGTGCCGTCCTCGCTCAGCCACTCACCAGCCACACTGAGTCTCAGCTTCCGGGTGGAGGGGAAGGGCCACGAGGACCCTGGCCTCACCTGCCTCCTTCCCCACCGCAGTCCAGCCCCTGGCACTCCCAGGGGCTTGGGACACCCCTGTTGAATGAATAGAAGCCAGAGAGGTGGAGAGTGCTGACTTCATAGGACAGTCGTGAGAATTACACTAGGTGCCACGTGGCAAGCACCTTTGGTAGCCCCGGCTCAGGGACGCTGGATGCAGGGAAGACATCCTGACTACCACTGGCCCTGCAGCCTGAGCAAACAGCGAGGTCCACAGCCCTTGCTGAGCACTGCTCGTGCATCATCCCGCCTGATGCTCAGGGTGATGCTGGAGGACGCGGTCCTTGTACTTACATTCCACAAGTGAGGAGAGGCTGAGTAACTTCTCAAAGTCACGCTGCTCTGCAGTGGCCCCGGCGGGACAAGAAGCCAGGGAGTCAGACTCAGAGACAAGTCAAGGAAACTGTGCCCTTCACCCAAAAGGGAAAGGATGCTGCCGGCCCGAGCCCTGTGCCACTCCCCCGAGACTCGGGTCCACCAGGAGGCAGACAGCCCATCGCTCTGCCACCCAGGCGTGTGGGCAGGCCCAGGGAACAGTTAAGCAGCTGACAGATTTTTTTGAACCTGTCTGCCGAGTTGCCAGCTGAACTCATCCTCAGCCCCATCAACCTCAACTGGGGCTGAGGCATCTGCTGGTGGGAGGCAGGTGGCTGCCAAGCAGAGCCCAAGGCAAGGGGTGCCGCCTGGCAGGGACTGGAGCCCGGCCATCACCGGGGATTCCTGCTACTGAACAGGACTTAGCGAGGGGCAAAGGTGAGGGGGAAGAAGCGGAAGGCAGCCGAGCCACCCCATCCTCCCCCTGGCGCGATGCTTCTGGAATTTGGGGGTAAACTCTTCTGGCCTGGGCCAGTAAGTAATATACTTGCTACCATACCAGTAATAAGTACATGGAGCCACAGGGTTGTGGAGTTGCCATGTGACTCGGGAGACTGTCCCTAACCCCACGTATGACCTTGGGCGGGGCCTTGCCGTCTCTGTGCCTCGGTTTCCCCATTCTCGAAATGATGGAGCTCTGACACTGACATCCCAAAGTCTAAGTTCCTCAGTCCCCCGCCCTACTCGGGAGGAAGGGCACGGACACACATCCCCGTCTCCAGGGAGAAAGCCCAGGTGCCGGGGGAATTCTCCGTAACAAAGTATTTCCTACTTATTGGTAAGAAAAGTTGCAGCGGGCATGAATTATTAACAAAGCGGAAACGGAGATTCTGCTGGGAGCCGGTTCTAATTCTAGCCGCCCTGACCGGCTGTGACTCTCTCCCCCTCCCACAGCTCCTCTCCGCACCCACCCCCACCCCCCACCCCCGCCCATCCTCCTTCTGTGGCTTCATTGCTCGCTGTCCCTCAAGCTCCCACCCCCACCTGCAGGCTCCTCTTCCCGGCCCTTTTCCGTTTCTTTTCCAGCTAAGCCCTGGACAGCAGCAAGGTCACCCTCCTGGCTCGTGAATCAGCAGAAACCAACCCCACGCAGCACGGTGGGGCAGGAGCTACAGCCGACCAGGGAGGCTTCTCCTGTTTCTTTTGGTTTTTGTTTCTCATTGGAGCCGTTTCTTCCCCGCACAGCCATTACTCAGGGAGGGGGCGGCCAGGACCGGGGCCAGGCGTCTCCCCGGGACTCATCCATCCTGTAAATGAGCCTCCAGAAGCCACGGCGACGGCCCCCCGCCCGCCCCAGAGCCTGAGCCCGAACTGGCCGTGGCAGGCATCTCCTGGGCAGAGGTCCAGCTCGGACCCGGCATGTCAGGCTGCCCCTGGAACTGGCCCCGGTGTGGCCGTAACTCACGGAGATGCACCTCGGCAATTCAGGGGCTCAGAGCAGCTCTCCACTCGGCTCTGGTCCTCGAGTTGTTTCAGAGGAAAGAGAGACCTTTCATTTCAACCCTGCCCACAATTTGCCTCCTTCCAGAACCTTCCAAGACTGAGACTGGACTCCAGGATAGCAGCTCTGGGTCTGGACCACCCTTGCCCCACATCCCCCAACAGTCGTTTGCACATAGTGGTAGTCGATAAACATTTCCACATTGAGTGAGGACCCTCAGCAACTGGATCTAAGGACAGTGTTTGCTGAGTGCTTATTCAACACACACTATCCAGCTCGCCTCACTGAAGCCATTGCTCTGGCATGGCTCAGAGAGGGTGAGCGACCTGCCCAGCATCACCCAGGTAGGACCTTGTGGCTACTGAGGGAAGTGAGAAGCAGCCAGCTGAGGTGCTGCTCTAGGAGCCGGGGAGGGACCCCGCTTCCTCAGTCCTCCTCACCCCAACTCTGGCTTCCCCAACAGACCCTGCGGCAAGACTTTCCCATGACCTGAGGCCTTGGGCTGCCTGGTAGGCGAGCCGTCCAGCAGAGGGGCCAGGATGCAATGCCAAATGCTGCTTGTCATGGCTACAGACCCAGCGTGGCGGATTTCCTCCATGAGCTGAACAGCCAGAAGGGGCGGGCGGGGTTGTGCCAAGGCTCCGACTAGACCAGCGTTAATCTCTCCAGATTTTATTCTTTTTTTTTCTTTTAAAAAAAGGATACATTTCGCTTTGCCCTGGGCATATGTGGATGCTTCCCACAGCCAGATTTCTAGGAACGCTGGGGTGGGAAAGTCTGTCCCAGCTGAAGAGTGCCTGCGCTGATCCCTGCGGCCCCCTCGCCTGGTTCCGCGTAACGGACCAGAGACACGTGGGCATCTCAGACAAGGGACGGCTCCCCTTCCAATTACATACCCCTTGTGACAGGGAGCTCATTACTACAAAAAGCAGGTAGGCCGATCTGGACTGCCCACTCCCTGGAAAGTTGGGCGATATATTTTGGCTTACCCTCCACATATTTCCTCACTCCAGGCCCCCTTTCTTTTACATGCTGGTCCTGTTTTCTCTGGTGATGCCGTAAACATTTTCTGATTGATTAGAAAAAGGAGAGAGAGCCTGGATTAGGCCAAGTCCTCCTCCTCCCCATGCCAGGAGCTCAAACAACGCTCCCCCGAGGGCCTGCGGAAAGGCTCCCCTCTCCTCCCCGCCTCCCCCTGCACACAGACTCAGGCCGTCCCTCCCAGAGCTCGCCTGCCTGGCAGTGGCCCCGGCCTCCTCTCCTCTCCCTTCCTGCCCACCCCCACTCCCCACTGAGGCTCGCCACCCAGACAGCCCAACGCTTTAGTTTAATACCTTTTAACAAAGAGGATAAAAGTAAAGAAGGTGAGATGGAAGGATGGACGAAAGAAAGAAGGAAAGAGAGAAAGAAAGGGAGGGAGGGAAAGCAGGAGAGGGCGGGCGGCGGGGAAGGGGGCCAGAGGAAGAAAAGCTGCGTCCAGAGCAGCCCAGGAAAGTGCATTATTGATTCGGGACTCAGAAAATGCTTAGAGAGTAGGAAAAGCGGCCTGCTCTTTAAAAGCCTGTGCGAAGCAGAAGCCAGACACATGCAGCCTTCCCAAAGAGGCCTGCTCTGCTGACATGAATATTTTATCACGGAGGAAAAACAGCGGCTTGGAGGGTTTAAATGCTGGGGGAGGCGGGGGGCAGTGAGCGGCCCCTCCGAGAGGGCTGGCTGGAGCGCTGGGGGCAGCCGCCTGTCCCCAGGTCCCCGGGGTCTTTGCACAGCCCCTCCGCCTCTCTGAGAGCTGCCTGGGCTTTCTTGCTAAAGAGCAGAACAATGGGGCTTCTGGTCCTGGAAAACGCGCAGGACTGGTGGGGGGACACCCACTGAAATGGGGGGTCCGAGAGGGCTGAGGTTGACGCTCCATCCAGCAGCCCCCTCCCCTAACCTTTGCCCTGTCCACACCCTGCCCCACCCCCACCAACCCCTCCGGCCTCCCCGCCCTCACCTGCCACCATGGGAAACACCAGCGTGTGTTTTCAGCCCCCCTGCTGAACCCCAGAGCACGCCCTTGGGATCAAGTCCAAGCCCAAACTGGTCCTGGCTCTGCCCCCTCCCCGGCCCATCCCACACCCCCATCCGCCTTGTTTTCTGTTTCTTTTTTAAAACTTCCCTATTGAGTATTTTTAGTAGCACCAGACATCGAGATCATGATTTTTCATGTGAAATTTCATTTCCTCTATTCCTCACAATCCTATGATGTCAGGTACAACTCCTAATCTTATTTTTTAAATGGAGAAACTGAGGCACGGATCGGTTAGGCAACGTGCTCCCCATCACTTTGCTGAGCAAAGGGCAGGGCTGGTGTGAGAAGCTCCCAATTATGTGCTCTGCGAAAAGCCTGTGTTGCCACACTGCCTCTTGTTACTCCGTCACTCCTCAGTTTTGGGGTAATTTAATACATTTTTTGTGCCACAGATGTCTTTGTCTGCAAAACATATACACAAGTCATACAAATTATTTTATAACCGGAGCCATTTTCCCGCCTTGTTTTTGACTCCAGTCTCTCCTTCCTGATGCCCACCCTCCACCCCATCCTGGGCTCCGGGGATGGCGCATCCTCTGTCTGGAGCTCCTCCCCTCCACCCCTTTGCAGGCGTCTGCTTAAACATCTCTTCCTCCTCGGGGGCGGGGAGGGGGGGAACATCCCTGGCCCCCAGCCCCCACCCCTTAATCAATTCCTTGATCAATTGTCCTTAGCAACTTCTTCAGTTAATTACATGTGTGAGTCCCCTCCCCTCCGTGTGCCCCAGGAAGCAGGGCCCGAACCTGGCACAGGCAAGGTGCTTGATTAAGGTTTGCAGAGTGATGCTTCCTCCTCAGCAGCTTCCCTCTCTGGGTCCCTTGCACTGGGGAGGAGGCCTCAGGAGTGGACGTGTCGCCCAGACAGAAGGGGCCTGCCCGTGCCAACAGCCACAAGAGAGACCCGCGAGGGCTTCGTCTTGCTCGTCTCTAAGAAGTCAAGAAGTGGCGGGGCAGAGGAAGAGTAAGAAGTGCCTGGGCCTGCCCCACACCTGAGCACACCTGGACACACCCCGACAGTGCATCACTGCGGGGATGAAGCCCTTCGGGGGAGATGGCAAGGTGGAGCTGGTAAGGTTTCATTCACTTATTCCTCATCTATTTCTGAATGTCCTCTGTGTGCAAAACGGACCTGAAGAGGCAGCAGTTGGACCTGGCTGCCCATCAGAGGGCAGGGGGTGTGTGTGAAAATATTCCTGGGCCCTAAGGCTGGAAATTCTGCTCTAGATTGAAAGCAAACCAACCAACCAACTAACCAAAACCCTGTGCAGCGACTCAGATGCCGGGCGGGTCACATCTGGGACAGCTGATCCAGGGAAGGGCACTGGTGCTGTGACGTCACATCTGGGACAGCTGGTCCAGGGAAGGGCACTGGTGCTGTGACGTCACATCTGGGAAAACTGATCCAGGGAAGGGCACCAGTGCTGTGACGTCCGCCCTGCTCTCACCGTCAGCCCCACTTTACAGGTGAGAGCCCTGAGGTCCCCAGAGGCCAGGCACTGACTCAAGGTCACATCTGCAGTAACCCGGGCACTTTGACCCCTTAAAGGGTTGTTGACTGCTCTGCTGTGACCACCAGAGAAGTCACCGGTGGCCTGGTCCCATGAACGGCCCGGATGACCAGCCTGGAGGGGAACTGGCTAGGATGGCCAGGAAGGATTCCTGGGGGCGGTGGGATTTCAGAGGGACAGGCCAGAGGGACGGGTGGGCTTGATATGGACAGGTGGAGGGAGACTGAGCGGGCTGTGAGGAGGGCTCCCTCTGCAGAGGCACCATGTGAAAGGCCGGACCAGACGTGCAAAGGCCGCAGGGAGAGAGAGGGGTTAACGCACTTGGCTGGGCCAGGAGCCTGATGGGCAACTCAGGAGATGAGGCCGAAGGGGAGGCCTGGAGCCAGTCAGCAGCCTTGACATTTAGCAGCTGCAGTAGGGCCCTGACTCTGGCCGGCCAGCCTCCTTCCAGGAAGAGAGGTTAAGAGCCTGGGAACAAAGGGCAAGGAGGGCGCCAACACCCCTCAGGCCCCAGGAAGCCAGAGCCAGGATGCAGTGCCTGCAGCTCAGATGTGAGGAAGGATTCTGGGGGGGAACTTTCTCCCACTCTGGTCTTTGAATTTAAAAGACGACAAGATGCTTAAGGCTAGAAGGGACCCAGTGCAGCCCCGGGAAAGACTGAAATGGGGGTTCTCAAACTCAGCCACGCCCTGGGGTCACTGGGGAGCTTTAAGAAAGCCTGATGCCCAGGCCCACCCTTGCTGGTCAGAGCTGCAGCCGGGCAGGGAGTGCTCCGAGCTCCCAGGTGACTCCACAGTGCAGCGGGGCAGAGGACCGCTCGGGTGGGAGGGCGGCCCTGGCAAAGCCAAGAGTCTGCTCAGCCGGCTGGCCCCTGCCTTCTCCGCTCCTTCCGGAGTCCCAGCATCTCATCTGGGTTTGGGGTCTTCAAGAAGGGTTAGGAGACAGGGGGCTAATGGAAGAGAGAGCCACAAAATCTGAACCCCCGGTCCTGCTGTAGAGACCCCCTCACAGTGTGCTCACATTAGACTCAGCGGGGGGCACCCCAGACCAACCACATCAGACCTCGGGGGTAGGTCCCGTCCTGGGGCATCAGGCTGGTCACAGCTCCCAGGAGACTCCAATGTGCAGCCAAGGTCAAGGCCACTGAGAGGGACAATTCTCCATCTTGGGGGGCACCTGGCCCCCCAGCCGCCTTTCCTGCCCCTCCCCTTCCCATGACTCTCTGCCAGGCTGAGAGGCAGCCAGACACTTGGGGAAGCCGAGTGGGAGGCAGACGGGCCCAGTGGAAGGCGGACGCCGTGCTCCCCTTCTCCTCTGCTCCCCTCTGCCCCTATTTTCAGGTCCATTATCGTCCACTGTTGGGTGTATTTATTTCCACTCCTTCCCCAGAAAAACAGATCGGGTTCCTCCAGGCAAAGCCATCTCGCCTTCCCTGGAGCTGGTGCGTGGGAGCGCGCACGCTGCCAAATAGACATGAAATAAGTGAATTATCAAATAAGTGGATTAGCAGACTCCGTCATGTCTCAAAGGGCAGAGGGGGTGGGTAGACGCCACGTCGCTCCTCCCAGCCCTCCCTCCTTCCTCGGGCTGAGGGGTGTGCTGGGAGGGAGGATGACAGGCACAGTGCGCTCATCCAGCACAAATGGCTGCACACACACACCCGCCTCAATCTATCAGGCGCTTTCTGAGATACTGGCAGCACCTCAGGTCAGCTAAGCAGCCTGGTTAGGAGCTGGGCGGTGGGTCTAGGCAGCCTGGGGTGGACGGACGTGCTAGGTTCCTCTACTCAGAAGCTGTGTGACTTTAGGCAAGTGGCTTAACCTCTCGGAAGCTCAGGTTCCTTATGTTCAAAATGGGTATAAATATAGAATCTACAGTAAGTGTTCTAAGAGGGTTCAGTGAGCTGGTTTAGGCCAAGGGTTTGGCGCACAGTAGGCACTCAATAAATGTAAGCTGTTGCCGGTCTGAGGAGGCGGCAGAGACAGGATCAAGAAGATCCTCAGACAATAGGACCAGTGAGTTACAAGAAGACAAATGTGGATTTTCCTGAGCTTCAGGGCCCCCAGAGGGACCACAGGGGCCCATGGGTGGACTCAGGGTGGTCTGGGGAGCCCCGCAAGTGTTTGCAACTGTACTTGTGCACGTGTGCGCCTGTGCGTGTGTGTGCGTTGTTCCAGGAAGAGCACCATGGATCCTCAGAGGGGCTGTGACCCCCGGGGGGACACAGGTCTTCTCCCTGCCTCTCCCTCCCCCCCGCCCTCTCTAAGTTTGACAGTCCCAGAGGCCAGAAGCAGAATCTGGGAATGCAGTGGGGCCCGGAGGGTGAATACAGAGACCCCCTCAACCACATCCCAAAGAGGGACGACACTTGCCTGAGGTCACCCAGCTCCTGGCAGCCACTCCAGCGGGGAGCCCCGTCGCCAGGAGCCCAGCCCAGCACAGTGCCACCCAGAGCAGTTGGCAAGGGTTTTGGATGGTGTCTGGAGTGGGGACAGGGGCAGAGACCGCATGCCCTTTGGACAGCTGGCTTCTCCTGCTGTCACCTGTCTCTGGCTATCTCTTGATTCCCCAAAGGGAGGGGAACACTCCAAGAACCTGCAGTCCCCAAATGGGCACGGTCCACTTTCCGTGGACAGAGGGAGGGCGCTGCCGCGGCTGACGGGAGCTCTGAGCCTTACCTGCAGGCTCCATCTCTCACGGGCCCCCTTTCATCTTTGGCCCAACAACACATTTCTGCTGTGACCGGGGGGGAAGCGCCTTGGTCATGTTTCATTTCCTTTTATTTCCCTGGCTGACGCTTGGAGTCAAGTGGACAAATGACTTGGGCAGCAGGAAGGAGCTGGAATGAGGGACTGACAGGGGCCAAATGATCCCAAAGCACCCAGGACAAACTGTGCTGGGGAGAAGAATGTCAGCCCCTTGACGGCGGGGCACGGGGCCCTTTATAGGAGGGGCGGCTCCAGAGCCCCCGGGTTAGATCTGGAGGGTCCTTAAACACACATTCCTTTAGTTCCTTCTCAGGAGGAGACACGGAGAGGTGAGGTGACCCCTCTGTGGCCACACCTTGAGATCTCGGGTCCCCTCTCATTGCCAGTCTCAGGACAGCCCTCCAGACCTTTGTGTTGCAGATCAAGGCAGGATGGGACAGTGGTCAAGGCCCTGGAGACGGACGCCAGCTTTTTCATCAGCTGTGCAAACTTGGGTCAGTGTCTCCACCTCTCTGAGCCTCCCTCTCCTCATCTGCAGTATTACCCATCTCAGGGTTGCAGAGAGGACACAAAACCCTATGCACAGAAAGGGCTTTGCAGGGAGCCTGGCACACAGGGAGGCCTCGGGAAACGGCAGCTGCATCCCACAAGATGGGCGTGTTGAAGAAGCACCAGCACGCTGTACTACACAAGAGTGGATTCCTCTGGTTCTGGCTTACGCAAGCCCCCACCAAGGGCCAGGGCTGGACCAGCGCGCACCACACCTGACGCCCAGGGTATCCCCGATGCTGACCACAGTGATCGCCGACGCTCTGCCCGCCATCCCCTCTCAGCCCTGGCCTCGCCCGCCTCTAACAATACCGCTTCCTGTCCACCTTTAGTGGCGCTGCCACAGCAAGGAGAACCACGGCTTGTGGCTGAACTGGGGTCGGGGTCCTGGAACCCTCAGGGCTTGCAAGTGCCAGCTCTGAGCCGTGCCCGGCCACCAGGGGCACCACGCAGGTGTGAGAGCTCCCCTAAGCAGCCAGAGAGCAGATGCACACCCTGAAGGTGCATTCCAGCCCCCGCTGGCTGCAAGCGGCTTTCAGGCAGGCATCCCACGTCCCCGACCCAATGTCACCACGTGAGGTCAAATCCAGGGCACGGGTGGGTGGATGGAGGTCTGGTGTGGAATGCCTCGTGTCCCCAGGGATCCAATCTGCTCTTTGGGGAGAGCCCATGGCCTATGGTGGGGCCTCCTGGGCCCACTGCTCCCTCCCTGGAGGCCCAAGGAAGTCATTCCATCCTGTTGGGCCTCAGTTTCCCCACTTAGAAAATTCAGGGGGTTGGACTCCACTTGTGCTTTCTTACTGTGTTCACAGGAGCCCCAGGACCGGCTGGAGTCGGGGCTCAGGGGCCTGGGGCAGGGGCAGACGGACACCAGCAGCCAGGTTCCAGGCACCACCGTCCCCTGACATCAGTTCCACTGTAATGTGCTGATAGATATTGGAGTTCCTCTGGTCTTAGACAATCTCTGAGACCCCTTCTGAACTGCACTCTCTACCTGAAATGAGGGATAACTATCCTCAGCACTTATTTAGCACCTACTATATGCAAGCACTACCCATGTGACAAAGGTGGAGACACAGAATCTGGGGCCTGCTGAGTGGGGGAGGGGAGGAGGTGAGGTGGGAGCAGGAGAGGAGATACTCGGAGACCAGAGAGAGGTCAGAGGTCACAACATCCCCGCCCAATTACCCTCTTAGGAGCATCCAAGTTAACCTCTCAGCCTAAAACTTATCTTAGGAAACAAGGAGAAAGAGAGAGAGGAGAGGAGGGCGGTGGGAGAGAGAGGGGAGCGTTTGGGCTTCTCTGATCCTCGGGCCTCACCACAGCATAGTCGTTAAATGACTGGGGTCTGAGGCTGAGCCTGGACTCGGCCACTTGGCACTGGAGTCTCAGCTTCCTGGTCTGTAAAATGAGGACAATAGCATAAAAGCAATGTCCACCATGCGGGATATTTGGGAGGGCCTGGTGAAGTGCCACACGTGGAAGGCTCAGTGCCTCGAGGGAAGAGATCTGAGAGGCCAGAAAGAAACCCTCACATCTATGGCCAATTGATTTTCAAGAAGGGGGACTGGACATTTAATGAGGACAGAACAGGCTCTTCAACAAATGGTGCTGGGAGGACCGGACATCCACACGCAAAAGAATGAAGCTGGACATTTATCTTACACCATATGCAAAAACTAACTCACAATGGATCAAAGTCGACATATAAGAGTCAGAACTATAGAAGCCTTAGAAGAAAACATAGCACACACATTTGTGACCCTGGATTTAGTAATGGTTTCTTGGATATGATACCAAAAGCACAAGCAAAAAAAGAACAAATTGATAAATTAGGCTTTACTAAAATTAAAAATTTTGTACATCAAAAGACACAATCAAGACAGTGAAAAGATTATCTGTAGAATGGGGGAAATAGTTTCAAGTCATGTATCTGATAAGGATCTAGTATCCTGAACATGTAAAGAACATGTACAAGTCAACAACAAAAAGACAAACAACCCAGTCAAAAAATGGACAAAAGTCTTGAATATTCATTTCTCCAGAGAAGATCTACAAATGGCCAATAAGCACACAGGCCCAGCATCATTAGTCATTAGGGAAATGCAAATCAAAACCATAATGAGATACAACTTCACACCCACTAGGTTGGCCATAATAATAAAAAATAAAAATGGAAAATAAAGTGTTGGCAAGGATGTGGGGAAATTGGAACCCTCGTTCAATGCTGGTGGGAATGTAAAATGGTGCAGCTGCTGTGGAAAACAATCTGGCAATTCCTCAAAAACTTAAACATAAAATTACCACATGACCCAGCAATTCCACTCCTAGGTATGTACTCGAGAGAAATGAAAACACATGTCCACACAAAAACCTGAACACAAACGTTCATGACAGTATCACTCATAATAGCCAAAAAGTGGGAACCACCCAGATGCCCATCAACTGATGATGGGGTGAACAGACTGTGGTAGACCACACAGTGGAATATTACTCAGCCATGAAAAGGAACGTTCCTGACGCAGGCTACGACATGGCTGAACCTTGAAAACACGATGCTGAGGGAAAGTAGCCAGACACAAAAATCACACATTGTACGACTCCCTTTATATGAAACATCTAGAATAGATGAATTCACAGAGACAGAAAGCGCACTAGAGGTTGCCGGCACCTGGGGGTGGGAGGAACCAGCAGTGGCTGCTAATGGATACGCGATTTCCTTTCGGGGTGACCAAAACGACTTGGAACTAGATGGAGGGGGTGGTTGCACACACTGAGAACGTGCTAAATGCTACTGAACCGTACACTTAAAAACGGTTAAAAAGGCAAATTGTGTGTTATGTATATTTTATATTTTACCGCAATAAAAAACTTTTTTAAATGGTTAATTTCATGTTATGTGAATTTCACCTCAATTTTAAAATTAAAAAAAATATATTTTTAAAAATGCCCTCATCACAAGAAAAAACAGTTGTAACTAGGTGTGGTGATGGATGCTAACTAAACTTCCTGTGTCAATCCTTTCACAATATATACATATATCAAATCTTGACGTTGTACACCTAAAAATACAATGCTATAGGTCACTTGTATCTCAATTAAAAGAAATTTTTTTAAAGAATTCAGAAATGTAAATCAGAGGGAAATTGTGTGATGCACCATTATACTTTTAGCCCTCAGTTTTGTTTTTCTTTGCCTTGATTTTCATTTATGGGGATACTCTAACAAAGGGATTTGAACTTGGGGGAAAAAGGCCCAGTGCCATGCTGGGCACAGGATATGCAACCAGAACCCCTCTGTCTGCACCGGAGCCCCGTTTGTCTGTTGTGACCAAGGCTGAACCCCAGCGTGGGTTCCCCACCTCCCAGAATGTATCTGGCAGTTCCCCAGGAACGCCGGATGAACTGGTTAATCGAGCATACCCCATGGTTGCACAGTTGGGGAAACTGAGGCAAAGGCGCTTGGCCAGTGTCCCAGCAGCAAGGGGCCTTTGCAGGGGCCTGAAGTGCCCGGCTCCCACCCAGCGCTCACCCCGCTCTGACACGCTGCCCCCCGCTAGCAGTTGGTGTGCCCGGGGAATCAGAAACACATCTCCATATACGTAAGCAATCTGCCACTGCTGAGAAACAAGTCAGAGCCCGCAAACCGCAGCAAACAGAACCGGCTTCTGCAGCCTCTGCCCTTTCCCACTTTGCTCCTCACTCCGGTCCCCTCCAGGAAGAAGCCAGCAGCTTCGTGGGCCCCGAGTGCCCAGGCCAGGTCCAAGGCGGGAGAGCCTGGGTCGTGGGCTGCGTGACGGGAGCAGGGCTCTTCAGCCAGGCCCATTCCCTCGGCAGCGACGACGGCTGGGCGGCGAGGGCGAGGGGTCGCAGCCTGGCGCTCGCTCTCTGAGGCTGCCAAGCTCTGTTCCAGCCCCGTGGCTCAGGACTTCCATGCGCCGTGGGCTCCCTCAGCCCTCAGCCTGTCCACGGTTGCCCTCCTCCCCTCCCTCTGCCACACCTTTGGCCTAATTCCCCCAGCTCCAGCTCTGCTTAGAGGCCAGACAGAGGAAGGTCGACTCCCAGCTCCACATTTAGTGGACCTTGGGAGGCCTCATCTATCAAATGGCACGGGGGGTGGGGGGCTTGGATGAGAGGGCAGGCAGAGTGCCTTGTCCCCTCCCCAACAACCACACACTCTCTCCTCATGTCACCTGGACCCCTCCTTTGTGTCTCTGCACATGCCATTCTGTCTGCCCCGACCATCGCTCCTCTGAATCCTTCCAGTCCTTCAAGAGCATAGACCACCCCAGAGCCCCGCGGTGCAGGCCGCCCATGCCCCACGTGGCACGCCTGGCCCATAGGATCGCCTTCTGTCGGTTAGTTCCTGCTTTTGCTCCTTTTATCTCTCAAGCTAAACTCTAGGATGGAATGAAAATCCCCTTTTTGGGAGCATGCTTATTGCGCCAGGCCCCCAGCTGAATTCTACACACCTGTCTCGTCTCGTGGGGACAACCTTCCTTTGAGGTTGTCTAGTGTCATCCCCACCTTCTGATGAGAAAACGAGGCTCCGAGCACAAGGGCTTGACCCCAGGTCCCCAGCCCAGGAGCGGCAGGACAAGCACCAGCCCCTATTTGCTGCATCCCAAACCCCACGTTCTCATCCACCGCCAGTGTGGGCTGCCTGTCTGTCCATCCGTCCACCCCCTACCTCATCGCACCGCGGATGTGGCGCAGCTTGTGATAAAACGCGCCATAAAGGAGAAAAACAAAAATGTATTAAAAACCAGGGCCAGGGAATGTGGAGACGGAAGAGGAGGATGAGCCTGGGAAAGGCGGGGGTGTGTAAACTGCAAAGTTCTAGAACCTCTCGGTCTCTGACCCTCTTTGGAAAGACGTCCCTCCAGGCCCTTCCCCCCAGCCCTGCGCTCCAGCTGCACTGCCCTCCGACCCTCACGGGGTGTCTGGACCCGAAGCCATTCCCTGAAGACAGGTGTCCAGAGCGAGGAGCTCACTCACGCGGGCCGCGGGCCTGGCAGGCAGCGCTGCCCCCGGCCTGTCACTTGTCTGCTCCTCAGGAAGCAGACTTCACTGTGCAGCCAGATGTCATGCACGGAACTATTCTCGTCCCAGGCTGGGCCCTGCCTCGGGCGTTTCAAGAGCCTGAGAGGCTTTAACTAAGGTGGATGAGGCTCAGCTTCCTGAGTCGCTTCCCGCTTAGGGAGGACTGTGCAGACCTGGCGTCACCCGACGCCAGCGCCCCGGAACAGGGACTCCAATGGGGAGGAGATGGGGCTTCGGGTGCCTCCTCTGCCCGGTCCAAACCCTAGTTCTTCCTGCAAGACTCAGCCTAATCTCTCCTACTCCACAAAGCCTTCCTGGATTGCACTGACCTTCCACCCACCCACCCACTTGTTCAATAAACGCCTACGGAGCGCTGACTGAGCCAAGAGGGAGGTGCTGGGGATGCAAAGATGAAGAGACAGCCCTGCCTTTGAGGAGCTCACAGTCCAAGGAGGAAGCAGACAACAGGAGTATACTAGCCAGTGGGAACCAAGCAACTACTATGTGCCAGACAGTCCCGTATGCATATTCTAGTAACAGCCCCAATTTGAGGAAATAAGGCTCAGAGAGGTTAACCTCATGCTGAAGGTCACACAGCACGGGATTCCAACCTCTCTCTCTCTGCCCCTAGGGCTTGAACTCTTAACCAATAGGCCACATCAGTGAGTACAATGACAGGGATGTGACCAGATAGGGGCCTTCTGACAGACTCGAGCTGGGAGTCAAGGAAAGCCTCCTGGAGGAGGTGGGGTACAGCCTGAACCTCAGAAGATGAGCTGGGGTTACCCAGGCAAACGCGGAGGGAGGCCTTGGACACGAAGGAAGCAAAGAAGGCGTCCAGGTGGGGGAGACCACACGGCAAAGGCAAGGCGGTGGGGACATCGGGGTGAGCTGGAGCCTAGAGGGCTAATGGGAGGCGCGCCCCTCCCTCCCGAGCTCCGAGCTCCGTCACCCCAGCTCTGCTCGCCACCCCTGGCCAGCTGGGTGCATCTTTAAGGGCTGTCGTGTTTCTCTTGTCTACTCGGGTCTGCCAGATAGTGGCTCTCCCATTGCGACTGTGCCTGGCATGAGCTCAGACCCGGGAAGCGTCTGCCGCCTGGAGGGGTGCAGAGTGGAGAGCACGGAGGCTGCGCAGCCATGTTCCGTGTGCTCCCCTCTACGGGTTTGGGGGTCAAAGTGCAGCGGGGAAGGAGGCCTGAGCCAGTGGGCCGGGCCCTCAGGGCTGCTGGACGGAAACATTTCATGAACATCAAGGTAGAGCAGGAGGCAGGGTGTCTGTGACCTTCATTCTGCATGTGGTGTCCTGTGTCTTGGTGGGGAGGGGCTTGCGGACTCCAGGACCCACCTGCCATCTGCATCAATCAGCCCAGCAGACCCCCAGGGGGAGGGAAGGGGCCATTGGCCCTGCATCTGGGTAAACTGAGGCACAGAGAAAGTAAAGCAGGTTCTGAGGAAGGAGTGTGCTCAGAGATGCACCTCGGGCTTTCTCTTGGTTCTCCTGTCCACCAAGGCCAAGACCTCTGCGTGCTCTCTCCTTAGAGAGCAGGTTCAATGCCATCTATCTCAAAGTCGAGATGGTGAAGACCGGATGAACGGTGACACCCCAGCCCCACACTAGAACAGAACTACACTCTGCACGCATGTGCAGATGTTCTGAGAGAGGCATTTCCTCCTCCCAGGAAGTTGGTGGGGTGGGTAAGGCAGTTATGATCGTCCCACATTACAGATAGGGAAACTGAGGCTCAGGGAATTCAAAGCCTTGCCCTGATCACCCAGCCCGCGAGTGGAGAAGCTGGGACGTGAGCTCAGGTCTTCAGATTCTAGGTCTGTGGCTCTTGCTGGGTATCGTCTGCCCCTCTCTGGAGCTGCCTCTCTCTGGAACCTTCTGCCGGGTCTCAGACATTCAGAGATCCCAGCTCCCAGCTCCATCCCCTCACCCCTGGACCCCACTCTCCTGCTCTTCGCCTTTCTCCCTCAGCAGCAACTCTGCCTTTAACCTGCAAAGACCCCGTGGGAACCACAGGCCTCTCTTGCCTTCATCCACAGGAGGTTTCGCCCCTGACTGAACAGTTATGTAGAGCAGCAGAGCGGCGTTCTCAGACCGTACTCTGTGTGCAGCTGAATCACCCGGATTGCTTGCTAAAAGGCAGCTTCCAGCTCCGCAGGTCTGGGGCAGGTCCTGGGATTCTGCATCTAGAACAAGGTGAGCCTGCTGGTCCAAGGACTGCACTTTGGGGAGCAAGCGGGTAGCAGTAGGATGGCTTTGGACACTGCCTGCCTGGTCTGTGGCTGGCACCCCCTCTCTGTTTTCTTTCTCACCATCTCTCTCCTGAGGCTCAAAGGTCAGCTTCTGTCTCAGAGGCACAAGGAACGGATCCCCAACATTTCACGGCAGTGCAGGCAGCTGGCAGGCAACCTCTATGCGGGACACTGGAGGGTCATTCCCCATGCTCAACCACACCCTCCCCATCCCAAAGGGCTCCTGGGAGTGGCAGCTGCCTTTTCGGGCACTGCCCTTCCCTCCTGGTCCTCGGCCCCGCAGCCTCCCCGGACTGGCCCTCTCCAGCCAGGCGCTAGGGATCAGAGATTGAGGGGCAGGGCGGAGGGGCCGCCTCCCTCCTCTCGCAGCCTCATTGAAATTTTGCCCTTGCCTAAGAATCCTTGGTTGAGAGCTCATCCCTATTAATTCTCACTGTGCATTTAGAGCCAATAGGTTTTTATTTATTCATTTATCTTGGTCTTCCTTCTCCCCTCCCCTTTCTCACCAGGCTGGAATTTACAATTCAGTTCTCAAGTGGCCTTGCGAACGGGATGGACGGGAGGCCTGGGGGGGTAGCGGGTCTGCACCCTAAACCCTGAAAAAGGCAGCCGCCCCTTGGCCCTTCTTGCACCCTAGGGGTGCACCGGGGCTCAGGCTCTGGTTGGCTGGATGTTGGGACAGGCCTGGCAGCCACCGCAGGAGGTGGTGCCAGGGGGCAGGGACCCACCCTGCGATTGTAAGGCTAAGGGGGCAGCGGGCATCTGGCCACCATTAGGGCACCCCCTGGTGGCCAGTTAACACCACCTGCCACAGGTGGAGGAGTTTAAGCTCCCTGAGCACCCACCATCTGCCTGATTCCAGGAGACTAGAAATAATAGGGTATAGCGTCCTCAAGGCTGGAGAGAGACAAAGAAGAGCCAGGGAAGCCACCAAGGGAGTGGAAACAACAGAAATAAGCGAATAACAGCTCCTGCACATTGAGCACCTGCTGTGTCCCAGGACATGTGTGTCTGCGATGCACCCAGCAGTGTGACACTCCTATAGATTATCTCTACTTTACAGAGGAAGAAACTGAAGCTCCAAGAGGGGGGGCCCCAAGCCACCTGGTGGGTAAGTTCCTGGCCTGCCTTCTAGACTTCGTGACCTTGGCAGGATTTAGGCAACCCTTTCTAATCCCTAACATGGGATTAGAACAGAACCCAGCTCACAGCAACCTAGAGATGATTAAACAGGACACGCACAGGACCTGCTCAGGGGAAGCTGCAATAAAAGGTGGGGTGGGGGTTGCACCACTCTTGATGTGACCCCCTCCTCCCTGCAGAAGCCAGTCCCCCGGAAGGATGCTCTCCACCTGCCGAGGCAGCGTCCCCTCCTCCTCGGCCGCACATTTGTAACCAAAGGCAGAGCCGGATGACAGCCCCTAATGAAATATTTAAGTCCATCAGACAGGTGTGGAGGCGCTGAGGACCCACCCATGCAGGAGATGTTGGAGATGCTCTTCTTCCTCCCTGCCCTCCTCACCTGTCTTCCCAGGAGAGGGGAAGGAGAAGAGGATGAAAACTGCTCCCAGATCCCAGGGCTCGAGGACTTTGCCTGGGCTCAGGCTGGGCGGCACCAGGACCGTGGGGGGTGACCACTCTACCCTGGCAGCTGCCCTGGGTTCTCTGTGGGAGAGTGGGGGCCAGGCGGAGGACCAAGGCCAAGCGCATCCTGAGCCAGCTTTGGCCAGGAGGGGGCCTCGGACTTGCATTTGATGGTCATCTCCAGCCCTCAAGCTCTTGACTGGAAGCTGGTCCGGTGAATTACGATTGAGCTGCCCTGCCCCACACCACCCCCGACTCCAGCACATTAAGACAATGATTAATATTTAAGAGAAGAAATACAGTCAAGACTCTGATACGAGAGGCAGAGGTTAACCCTGCTCAGGGAGTGTGGAGAAGTCCTCACACGAGCTGGGGTGGGCAGCCAGCCCGAGATGCGGACTCAGAGCTGTGCTCCCACCCTGGCCTTGCCCGTGACCTTCAGGAGCCGCCCCCTTGCCCATCCCTGAGCCAGTGAAGCCCTGGGGTCCCCACGGACTATCCAGCCCCCAGCTCCTGGCGCTGTGCTGCCTTCTCCTTCCTTCCCTCCCTAGCTGGCCACCCCCAGTGACAGCCTCCTGACTGCTGACCCCAGGTGGGAACCTAGCTTCCCGGGGTGACTGCTTTGTGATAGGACTGAAGCACCCCCAGGGGACTGAGGCATCCTCAGGAGCCCGGTAGGGACACCTGCTCAGTCCCGCCATCCGTCCAGAGACCCGAAGGCTCTCCTAAGGACACGTGGAGGCAGCAGCCACCCCAATGATGACCCTAAGTCCCTCCCGTAGCTCCTGCAGCCTGGCTGCCCTGCCCAGCCTCGTGCCAGGCACGGGGGCTCCCGAGCACTCTCCAAGGGAAAGACACCTCTCAGGAGGCAGTTCAGCTCAGCCACTTCAGAGCCAGGCACTTGAATTACAGCTGCGCCCCTTCCTGGTGTGTGACTGGGCCTCAGTTTCTCCATCTATAAGATGAGAATGACAACAGCTAACATCTACGGGGCACTTGCTCTGTGCCAGACCCTATTCTGGGCATTTTACATGTATGAATTAGCTCACTCACTCCTTACAACGACCCTCTGAGTATGTGTTGTTAGTGTGCCCATTTTATAGACGATGGAACAGAGGCCCAGGGACGCCGCTGGTCCAGAGCCCATACCCTAAGACTCTTACTGTACGCCACACAGAATCAACCCGGCTGAGCCGAGGGGAGGACCCCACGGAACGACACATATCAAGCTCTTAGCCCACACACTCAGTGAGCTCGCATCAAATGATCCCTGCTAGTATTACTGTTGTTGTTAAATAGAACTTGAGTACAGAAGTACCCTGTGGCTCTAAGACCCCATCCTCCTCTGACCAGGGACTCAAGAGACAACACCTGAACATCTTCCTTCCCCCTGACTAAACCAGTGATTGCGGTCACCGCAAGTAGGGCTGGAATTAGACAGGCCATCAACCACATCGCGGGTCCTAGTTTGATCCCTTCTTCCTTCCTCCCTCTGCACTTCCATCAACGATTGCCCGGCAAAGGCCAGCTCAGGGCTTCGCAGACCCTGGCAAAACTGTTTGCTGGACTGGATCCGGTGGGGTAGGAAGTTGCACCAGAGAAGGGAGGAACAGAGGGAGGTCAGAGTACAATGTTGCAAATAGTACCTCCCTCACTGCCCAGGATGCTGACTTCCTACCAGGGAGGCGGGGCTTATCTGCCAGGCAGGAGAATTGTGACTACTACCGTCTCCCCTAGAGGAAACGATCTTATGGTCAGCTGGACAAGAATTTCCCCATCTCAGAGAACGATGTCACATGATCCCAGAGTCCTCAGGGTGGCTTTGCTCTGGCACATTTCCAAGGTGGGACAGAGACCTGGTCGCAATCCAGTTGCAGGAAAGTCGACCTTGCGTCTGGGTCCTCCCACTGGGCTCACCCCTCCCAAGGGTCTGCCCCAGAGCCCCTCCCGCTTGGCCTGAGTAAACAGAACAGTAGTGGGCTGACTTACGTGGGAGCAGAATCTCTCAGGGGGGTCTCCACACGTGATGCCCGAGGGCTCCACCTTCACCTTGACGTACTCCTTCAGGCGCATCACCTTGGGCTGGCAGGCGTAGAACTCCCAGGTGGGGCCCTCATCTGTAGTCACCCAGGATTTGCAGATGTCGTAGTCCCCTGAGGCCAGCGGGAGGCAGTGCAGGAGGAGCGCCAGCAGGTGCAGCATGGCTGTGCCGTCCGCGGGGGCGCGGCCCAGAGAGGCCCTGGACAGGCGGCGACTGGGTCAGGCGGGACTCGCAACCTCAGCATGGAAATGCCACATCTACCAGGCGGTGGAGGCCCGATATCCCAGGGACTCGAGCACTGCCGGCTTGCACAGAGCGAGGAACTTGTTTTTTCCAGAAGGCCGATACGAAAAACTCAGAGCCAGCGTTTCTCAGACTGCTGATGGGCAGATCAAAAAGTCGCCCATAACTTCGTGTCCTCCTGACCTTCGCATTACACCTCTCCCGGAGGTGAGTCGGATCAAATCAGGCAGATTCTCAAATTGTGACAGTGGCTGGAAATGGGATAGGGAGAAAATCCACAGGGATCTGGCATGAGGCCGGATCAGATTGCTTTTAATTTTTGTCCTTCCAATCAATCCGGGTCTTTAAAGGGCCCTTAATGTGTGATGTCCCCAACACAACAGCAAAACACCCCTCCGGCCTGCGTTGTAAAGATAAAACAAAATCAGGAGGTATATGTGTTAGCTGGAAACATGTTCCCTCTACAGGACTGGACGTGGCATCTCAGACCAATAAAAGAGATTTCTTTTCATATGGGCTTATAATGACAACGATCGTGTGGCTGGACTGAAACATGAAAAAGCTACTGAGGCGTTAACCGAGGAGAAGCTTATTTGCCTCTGCTTTGGTGGGGACAGGCGCTAATGGGGGCCAGCTGACCTTGGCTGGTCGCCATCGGCAACTTATTATGAAGTTTCTGAGACTTCAGCTCTCAATCCATCCAGGTACCGGGGGTCTGGCTTGTCTTTCATTGTAAGAGGGGAGGAGAGAGAGCTCATTAGCAACAACACCTGCAACAAATTAAAAAGAGAAATGGAGGAATAAAGATGTATATGAACAAAAGCTCTCCGGCAAAATGTGCAAAAGATGAGCCTACGTTAGCAAGGTCTCCGGAGGAAACTGGGTTAGTTTTATTAATATCGGAGTTGCACGTTTGGAGATGGGGCACATTATTTCAAAAGTGATGTGTTTTCTCCTCACTTAGGGGGGCGTTAGGTCAGGAGAAGAGCCCCTTGCTTGGGGTCAGTGACTTTCTAAAAAATCCCCAGGAGCCAAGATTGAATGGTTGCTTTAAAATATCATGACTGACAAGTCAAAATGTCACAGCTGTTAAAGGCAGAGACGAGACCGTAACCCTAGGTGCCGCCGAGACTGCATACAAGGCTCAGCTACACACAGGGGTCCATGCAGGGGCCAACAATTAAGAGGCAGGTGCCGGGAAATGTCTCTCCAAACTCTGAAGTAGTGAATTTAATTTTTAACTGCAGGAAACTAAGGATGTCGAAGACTTCAACAGAAGTGACTATGATTTGTCATATTAGATTTTCTGACCAAGGCCGAAATTTTGCAATCGTCCTTAGAGAGTATGTCTATAAATGGGTCACTGTTATTATTGCTTTACTATTTTAAGCTACTGGTAATTATTTAAAAGCCCAAATAGATACAACTAAGACAAATGTTACATTGCAAAACACATGGCCCCAGTAATGTCTGTGTTCCCACACAGTGGATACAGCACCAGGAGAACCCGAGTGCAGTCAGCAGGAGGTGGCCAACAGGCCAAAGGTTACCGCCCTGCGTCCGGCAGAGGCACCTGCGGTATTAACTGTTCTGGTTATTATGCCTGTAATTATTGCCTCTGAATTCCCAAACCTCCAGCATTGGTGCTAACTCCAACCTGACTCTCCCGACATCCTCTTCAGCCATTGTCCATAGAAGGTCCCGGAAGAGTTAACTACCGTTTCCATGAAACTCCATTCTCCACCCAGACACAAACACACTTCTGCCAAAAATGACAAACTGGAGCGGCAGACATTGTCCAAAGGGGGCTGGTGGCTCGGCACCTCCTGGGAGAAGCCCCCAGCCACCACCCCACCGCTCCAAGGTTGGAGGATCATAAATCTGCATTAAGGCGGCCCCTGCCCCTCTCTCTGGCTGAAGGGCTCTTGATGGAGATGAATGAGGAGCCGCGGAGGACCACATTTTCAGGGCTCACCTCTGGTTGTTTAAAGAGAAACCTGTTATAGAGTCTGCCCGGCCTTTAATGCGCTCCTTGCTAGAAAACTCTCAGAAAGAACCCGCCTGGCGACTATTTTTACAACCCGAGAAAATGTAGTAAAAATAAAATAGCGCGGCCGGCAAAGGTTTGGATGCCTCTACCCGAGCTTCGTGCTGCCCAGAAAACAGCACGTCCCTAATTAATTCTTCCAGCCGCGGGCTCCCAACTGCTCGCTAACAGGTAGGGAGCGCTTGACGGCTGGGGACGCCAGGGCACCAGGCTGCGGCTCCCAGGGAGGGCTCAGCTGCCGGCCGCCTTCATCTGCAGGACCAGCGGCCGCTCCGGGCTTGGACGTGCTGGCCGCGGGCCGGTGCGGGGAGGCAGCGAGGCCCGGAGGCCGGGAGGCCGGGGCGAGCGGCGCCGGGCACAACTCGCCAATCTATCAATTGCTTTGCAGTTCTGTTGGCTTAAAGGCCACGCATTCCCTGGAAAATGGGGGAGGGGGCCGACAACGACAACAAAATCTGCGGGAGAGAGAGGGAATAAATGTTTACAACTAGTCAATCAATTGGGCGTTGCTGGCATCATAGGGGAATTGTGAGCTCAGCACGCGAATATTACAGTCGGTTTTGGCCAAAAAGCAAAAAAAAGGGGGGAGGGGAGAGAGACGCAAGAGTCCCCGGAATAACGATCAGAAAGCAAGAGTGAGAAGCCAGCCGGGGAAATTTCAGAGTAAGAGGTTGGATCCCGGTGGGTCCTGTTCTCCTCGGAAAATAAATCTTCACCTGATATTATTAACAAACTGCAGCTCCCAGAAACAAATAGAATCAATGCGCTTTATTTTCTTTTAAGAGTCCTCAGGAACCAAGGGGGGGCTGATAGCCAGGGTATTAAAACCCGAAAATTAGATTTTACCAGGATTTCTGAACTCAGATTTCTCTGTCTTATTGGATTAGCGCCTCTCGGAGCTGGCCGGGCTCGGAGCGCGCTCCGCCGGGGGATGCCGGCTGCGCCCTCGCCTCGTGGAAAACTTGCCGCGGTGGGCGCGGTGCCCCCTGGGGGCACTGGAGGGGGGTGCTGGGGGCTTCCCCCGGGACTCAGTCCACCCCGAGGTCCCCTGTTCCTTCTCAGCGGGAGCGGCGGAGGGGGCGAAATCCGCCCTCAGGCGATGGTGCCGCGGACCACGGAGGAAAAGCGAGTCCCCTGGGGCCAAGAAGAAAAGGAGAGCCCGCTTCAGCCGAGGTCACCTTCCCGCCCCAGGACGCGTCCAGTAGGTGTCCCGCTCACCGCCGCCTTAGCGAGCATCCCGGTTCCGGCGGCCCCGGTTGCCCCCAGCCCCGGAAGGGAGGCTTCTCCGGCTCCTCCTTTCTCTGGGAGGCCCGGGAGCCCGGAGAAGTTGAGCGCGGGGGGTGGCGCGCGAGGAGGAGGCCTCGTCTGGGCGGCCGGGGCCGGGGCGGGGTGGGGGCGCCGGCGGGCGGGGTCAGCTCCCGGCCCCGGACGCCAAGGAGCCGGCTCGAGTCCGCGCTTCGGGCGGGTTGCAAACGACGTGCATCGCAGGGGACATGCCGGGCAATCCCGTAGCTGCTTTTTGTCTTTCCAAAGTTGAGCGCAAGCCACGGGAACTATTAATAATCACGCCTTTAATAAAGGCCCAGCCTGCACCGAGGGTGCCCCCTCCCTTGACACCCCCACCCTTAACTGGAAGACCCCCGACAAAGCGTCCGGGAATTGGTTACATCTTTTTTCCCAGCGCTGCTCCCAGCCGCGGCCGCCCCCCGCCCAGCCAGGCAACTTACTCCCGAGCGGGCGGACCCGTGAGCTGGTGGTCCTCTTCCCGCCTTCCCGCTGCCCCTGCGCCCCCATCGGCGTGCCACTCAGTTCGAGGTTCGACTCCACATCGTCCCTAAAGCCGGACCCCGTGCAATACCTTCCCCCATTAGCCCACCCCTCCACGGTCGGACAGAAGTTTCCAGCCGTGGCTGGGCAAGAGTTTCTCCGTGCAACTCACGCACACCCAGTTTTCGGAGGGAGGGGAAGGGGATAGGAAGAAGGAGGGGCGGCTCTCGACGGCGGCGATTAAATTGGGGTGGGGGAGTGGCGCGACAGAAGGGTTAATTTCCTTTTCATAAACACATCCAGGCGTTCTTGCAACATGCATCTCCACCACAAACACACACACACGATGGAAAAAGACCCAGGAAGGAAAAAGCCAGCCAGAAAGACCAAGCTACTCCTTTAAGATGCTGCTACAATCGCACACTCACACGCCCCTCTCGGGGCGGCTCCAGTCCTGGCTAGTAGCAGCCACTACCACATAACTTTTGCATCCGAGCCTTGGCTGGGCTGCTTTAAGTGGCTCCTGGGCCCCGGGGAAGCCTGCGTGGTCACCGAAGCCCTTTAAAAATGAAACCAGGCTGGCAAAGCTGCGGCATCTCTCCCCCCGCTCGCCTCCCGGGCTCTCCCCGCCCGCCTTACCCCGGCTCGGAGCAGCTTCCCGGAGCGGAGACCCGGGAGGCCGAAGACCGCCACCCGCCGGCGCTCCGCCTCCCCCCTCTGGCTGGCGCTGGGTGGGGGCGAGGGCCGGAGGGCTGCGAGCCGCTGCTCCTTCCCCGCGCGCTCCCGCTGCCGCTGTGGCCGCCGCCGCCGCCGCCGCGGCCGTCAGATCGGGGCTGGGGAGCCCTCCGGCCGCCGGGGGGGCCGCCCGCAGCCGTCCCGGAGACGCGGGCCGGGGGAGGGGGCCGCCCGCGCCGCCCGCATCGCCCGCCCCGGCCGAGCGGGAGGTCGCCGCTAACAAGTGCAAACTTTTTGGCCCCCCTGGGCGGCTCGCAGAAGACCCGCGCTCGTGCACCGGGCAGCCCCGGGCCCTGGTGGGCTTCGCGGCTGCTCGTCGGGGCGCCGGGGCATCCCCCCGGCGCGGCGCGGACCAGATGGCGGGGCGCTTCACGGCCCCCCTGCACTCCGCTCCAAGTTAATGCCGAGGCTAAATCCTCTTGCCATCACTCACGATCACCATCGGGGCTTTTATCTCTCGGTCTGATCCGGGCTGCGTAACTTCCTCTGTGTGGCTTTAACACACCATCCCACCACGGAGCAACGGTCTTCTTAAAGGTGCAGGAAGGAAATACTGCGAGACTCGGGGGACGCGCCACGGCCCGGGGAGGGGCGCGGCGAGCAGGGGCGTCCCGGCGGGCCCGCGGCCAGGGTGGCCAGAGCAGGCGGCCGCGGGAGCGAGCCTGCTCTAGGGGGTCGCTGCCTAAACATCTCCTCCCGGCCCCGGGGCCAGCGGGTCCCTGCGCGCAGAGCGCATCCTCAGCCAGCTCGGGTCAGGCGCCGCGGGGCTGCAGCTTTCTTTTCCGAAACCCAGGCGCCTGACGGGGTGCCAGCGCCCATGGGTGTGGGGGCTGCCCCATTGGCACCAGGGAAGGGGCCAAGTGAGTCAGTCCACCCACCCCCAACAGCCAAGGGCTCAAGGCTGCTGCTCTGTCTCCCTCTGTGAAGTGCTGCCACCCAGAAGGCCCCAAGCAGTGGGTAAAGGGGTGGGTGGGTGGATTTGGGGAGATGGGGAGGGGGAGCGATCTGAGCGCACAACCAGAGCCTGAATACCAGCTGACACATCGCCGCCTCCACCCTGATGGGCCCTGCTTTTGACGGAGCCAAGCCAGCTCCGGAGGGAGTGCAGAGTAGGGGGGCAGGAGGGGCCTCCCTCCCTGGCAAGCATGGGAGGAGGGTGGGGGAGGACTCCTTCCGGGGTCAGGGCAGAGGCCGTGGAGCTGGTGACACTGGGCAGCCTTGGACTCCTCAACCCCGTGGAGGTTTCCTGCCAGGCTGCCTCCCAGGGCTGTGGGGAGAGCTTCCTCCGTCTTCCAGGGGGACGTGTGGTTTTCAGGTGCTCCTGGCCTCCTGGGGTGGGGGGTTCTCACTGCAGCACACAAGCAGACAGCACTGTCATTTAGATGCATCAAGAACAAGGAGCCTGAGGACAGAGAGAGAGAGGGACTGGTCCAAGGTCACAGAGGGTGTCAGGAATAGGAGCAAGATGTGGCACCTCGGTGCCTCACCCCTCTGCCACTTCTTCCCTCCACCTTAACCCTTCCCTGATGTTGGCTCCCCCCAGCTTGTAGAGGGGGCGGTACTGCTGAATAACATTTAGGCTATTGTCATAAAGCAAGCAGAGGATGCAGAATTAAAGTCATCTACTTGAATAATAATAATAATAATTTAACATTTGTTGAACACCTGTTTTGTGCCAGGCTCTACACAAACCAGTTTGTGTATATTGTCCACTGATTCTTCCCAATAGCCCCGTGACTTAACTCCTATTAGCAAAGTCTCAAGTTATAGATGAAGCTGAGAGATGTTAAGTAACTTTCCCAAGGTCACACAGCTAAGGAAGACTCTGGCTTGGAAGGCAGGGCTCTTGGGCTCCCAGGTGGTACTCTGCCACTGCCTGACTTGCTGGCTAACTTGGCACACAGCACAGGGTGCTTCTGGGCCTCAGTTTCTTCATCGCTGAGATGTGAATGATGAGCCTTTCCTTTGTCAAGAAGGGGTCAAAACAACGCTGTTACCTACCTCCTCCTGCACACGCTCTCAGATCCCTCGGACCGGAGAGGGGCCTACCCAACCAAGCTGGCCAGGAGAGCAGATGCACGCCAGCCCCTGGCTACCGGCTGCTCGGCCTCAAAGCATCCGAGGAAGGTCGGAGGAGGAGGAGGAGAGCACATCTCAGCGATTTGATTTTCAAGCCCTGAGCCTGCAGGCAGCTGCGAAGGGCACAGTGTGGGGCTCCCCCCCAGGCAGGGTGAGTGATGACCCAGGCCGGCCCTCAGCCTGCTGTCGCCCCCAGACGGGGTCATCAATTCCCAGGAAACGCCTTGCTCCTCCATCATCACCGAAACTGGATGCTGTCAGGACAGCCAACGCGACGTGGAGGAGGAAGCTCCCCATCTGTGGTTCATGCAAGCCCGCTGGAGGGGCCCGGGGTGCGCCCTCCGGTCACTGCCCGGATGGTTGAAGTGACCCACGGGCAAAGCTCTGTGCCACTGGAAATGATGTATAAAACGCCTCTCGGGCAAGCTGGGGCCAACAGGCTGTTACAGGGATTCATTCCTGAACCTGTCTTCTGGTCTCCCAGACCGTGGAAATTATGCGATGGTGGAAAGAGCACTGGCCTAAGAGTCAGGATAAGGGGTTTTTCTCCATTCAGCCACTAACTAGGTCTGTGGCTTGGGCTCATCACTTCGTCACGCTTGGTCTCAGTTTCTCCATCTGTCCCAGAAGGTGGTCCCTGTGTGATGATCCTGAGTTGACGGCAGGCCAGAGCAGCCTCCAGGAGACAGTGTTCCTTTCAATCGAACAATACAGGGCTTATTTTCCAAGATGGGGAACAAATAGGATTCCAGCCATGTAGGGACCAGGTGCTCAAGGGACGTTCATTTTTAAACTTCGTTAAGGTACCTTATGACAAATGACCTTTTCCCAGCAAGGAAAAGAAGCTGAGCACCAGGGGCAGGAAAGTGTTAATGAATCTCCCCAAAAATAATTGCTGGCTCCCCTCTCAGCAGCAGCCTAATCACCCTCTTCATTGGTGGGATTTTGGCTCCACTGCACAGTTTTAATTTGGATCGTGTATGTGGAGTCTCCTATCGAAAAGCATCTGCAGAACAACGCATTTAACTTTATTCCATCTATTTTTTCAACAAGGAGATATATATCCATTCTGTATAGATATATACAAAATTACATTATATATAAAATAAAGATGCCAAAGTATGAACAGGGGAGATGGGGAATGACATGCTTTATTTTGTATGTATTCTTTCTGTGTTGCTGGACTCGTTTATAATGAAGAAACATGCATAGATGGAACGGACAAGTAATAGGGACTTAGAAAGTCACACGCAAAAATGATCTCCTAGCTTTGCAATGAGAGGTAACAGATGAGGTCCAGGCACTCTGGGGATTTCCGAGAGAAGGCAAATCCTGATGCAGACAGACAAAAGGACAGACAGACAAAATGAGCTCACACCACCCACTGAAGTCAGATGTAAGCTCAAAAGCCACCCCCTGCCACCTTCTCACCCTTCGCCTCATTCACTCTGGTCTAGCTTGTGCCAGACCAAGATTTTGATTTGTCCCCTTGACCTTGAGCAGTTGAGACTTGGCTGTAAGTAGCCGGCAAGATCCTGGGAACTAGCCCAAGACCACCTAGGGGTTTCCAGGCATCCCTGGGCCCTTTACGTCCACAGCCAAGGCAGGGGCAGGAGGAGAGAGACCAAGCCCCCAGCCCAGGGCCTTCCCCAAGGTGACCCCTCCAGGCAGGGACAGAGGCTGCAAGAAGCCCCCCAACTCCACCCTGCCAGTTCTCGCTCTAATCTCCAGACCATACTCCCATTAATTATTATTACCGTATTAATCATACATGTGATTAATTCAGTAATGGTGATTCATAATTGATTGCATTTTATATGGCGCCTTTCATCCACACATCTCCCAAGATGTGCACTGCCTACAACAAGAGGCACATAAAGCAAGACGTGCTCTTTGCTTGCCTGCACTTTGTTGGATAAACTTCTCTTCGCAGAGGCAGGGGGCTAATGGTTTTCGGGCAGCCTGGGCTCGCCAGCGCCAGCTCCCTGCCCATCTCCCTGCGGAGTGCAGCTCAGGCAGTGCGTTCCCGCCGGGGGCTCCTGCCTGGTGGTGGCCAAGCCATGGGAACCCTGCAGACCCCATTCTCTTGACAGGTAGGTCTGCCTGGGCCCCGGGCTGCTGGGCGAGACCAGCTTGGAGGCGGTGCCAGAAGTGGCGCTGGATGAGGGCTCTAGAGCTCAACTCTGGGAATGAGTCCTACCCCTCCTGCTAATTAGCTGTGTGACCTTGAGTAAGCTACTGCTCCTCTCTGCCTCAGTTTACCCAAAAGAAAAATGGGATTAATAAGAGTCTGTCTCTTCCTAGGCTTATTGTAAAGTTTACATGCAACGAGTCACGTAGAAAACACTAGGAACCTGGCACAGAGTAAATGCTCAATAAATGTGAGCAGCAGCTGTGGGATTCGTGGGCCTGGCGCCAGCAGCAGCCACTCTGTGACTAGGCTAGTCTCTTCCCTCGTCTAGGCCTCAACTTTCTCAGCTGTAAAATGGGATGAGCGGTCAACTTCGAGGGTTCCTTCCGGACCTTAAACGAGCACTGACTATGGTGATGCTTGGGACTCAGGACTTCAGAGTCAAGGAGCCCAGGGCTCACACCCCTGCTCACCGTTTCCTAGCTGTGCGACCTTGGGGAAAGGACTCACCTCACCAAGCCTCAGTTGCCTCCTCTGGAAAATGGGGATAATAACAGTACCCAACACCTAGGCCCTGTGTCAGGATTTAATAAGGTAATGCTTGAAACCTGTTTGGCTTCTAGAAAGTGCTTAACACAAGGTGGCTCTGGTATTCCACACAGGCAGGCTGCACAGCAGTCGACTGGCGTTCCCACACTTCCGCTTCCCCGCCCCCTGTGAAAGGTGCCACGTCCCCCCTGTGTCCAGACGAGAACACTGAGGTCGAGGAGTCTGTGCCCGGGATTCAGTTAGGGGTTGAGGCCGGGGCAGCATTTGAACGATGCTCCGCGCCTGGGCTCACCAATGTATGCTCTCCGTCCTGGGCTGTTTTCTTCCCCACCATCCTGGGAGGGAACTGGCACTGTGGTCCTCACCTGTCAGCAGAAGACCTGGGGACCCAGAGTGGCTTAGTGCCTTCTCCAGGGCACACAGCAATGGTGGCCGTCAGCACAGGCTCTGCTGAATGGGTGGAAATGCCACGGGGCCGCCTGTCTCTGCCTACTGGGTTTCTCCCCTCCGCCCCCCGAAGCCCCGCTGGGATCCCGTGGTTCACAGGGGAACGTCCAGGCCCTGAGACTCAGGCAGCGTGGCAGGAAGATGGCACTGCGCACCTCCACCCAGGAGGGAGACCGGCTCCTCCAGGCAAAGCTACTCAGCTCCTTCAGGAGGGGGCGCTGCTGCAAGGAGAAAGTCCTCCTGCAATCAGTTCCAAGGGGGTCAGCAGACAGCCGGGTTTCAGCCCAGTAGGTGCCCAGAGCGCCTCTGACAGACAGCAGGTCTCCAGGCTGCAGGCCCCACGGGCAGGACCAAACGCTGCTCACTCTGGATGCCAGAGTCTCTGGGGATTTCTCGGGTCTGGGAGATGCCATGCGAAGGAGCATGGGCAGCTCTCTCTAGCCGGGCAGATAGCTAGCCTGGCTCTGCAGCTTGGATCTCAGGGGGCATCTCCCTGTGGAGACTCTAGGCTACCTGCTGAGCACCTACTGTGTGCCAGCACCCTACCAGGCCCTGGAGATGCAAATGGCCACAAATGCACTGGGTCCTGCCTTGGGAGCACAGCAAGTCTATTAGGATTATTCATGTCGTGGGCCCCAAGCTGCCTGGGCACCCCACAAAGGTTTGCTAGCACCTACTATGTGCCAGACGCTGTGAGGCCAGTCCAGGGAGGCAGTTGAGTCCGGGGCGAGATGTGTTGTGTGTGTGTGTGTGTGCATGTTCATGCACATGTGTGTGCAGGCCCAGTGTGAGTGTGCCAACTTGGCAGCACTGCCAGAAAACACTAGACTGCCCGAAATTCACTGCAGCAGCCGGTCCTAACTCTCAGGGTAGGAGACAAAGGAAGTTCAAACCACGAATGCCAGAAACGTAATCCCTGAGCTCCGTGAGATCCCCCACTTTCCCCTCTCTGAGCCTCGGTCTCGTCATCTGTCGAATGGGGTTCCCTTCCTGGGGTTGCTGGGAGAATTCACGGAGAAAGGTGGAGGGATCATTCAACCCTGGCAGAGGGTAAGCGCTCGAGGACGGATGGCTCCACTTAACTCGGTCCAGAGTGAGGGGTCCAGAGCCCTGGGGGAGCCTGGGGCCCAGCAGAGGAGACTGCGCTGTGTCAGGAGCATAATGGGGTTCATCAGTCTGGGAAATATACGGGGATGCCAGCCCCAGCTCTCCCCCGGTTCAGGGGCCTCCTCTCACAAAACACGTTCAGAATCCTCTCTTGAGAGGCTGAACTGTGCTCCGTCCCCATGTCTCCCAATCTGGGGGATGTTTCTCCCCGCTCGCAGAACGGGGAGCAGGAGAGCTGGGAGCCGAGGAAGGAGGCACCCATCCCGCCAGTGGAATCTTTCATCTCCCTCCCACCATGCCCTAGGTGTGCCAGCTGCTAACGGGGCTGGGAGGGAGCTGGGCACACCAGCCAGGAGGGAGGACCTGAATAAAGGTGTCAGCTCAAAGAGACAAGGCACTGTCAGCGGGAGGAAACTGCCTCCCGGTCCTGCAGCCTCTCTCTCCCACCCGGAGACTCCTCGCCTTCTTTACTGAGCGGGTGATCTGGGCCCCCAGGACACCAGCGGATGTGGTCTTCCTCTCAGACTTGTGCTGACCACAAAATAATTCACCCAGGGGCCCGCCTAGCAGCACAGAGGTTAAGTTCCCGTGTTCCCCTTCGGCAGCCCGGGGTTCCCCAGTTTGGATCCCGGGTGCAGACCTACACACCATTTGTCAAGCCATGCTGTAGCAGGTGTCCCACATATAAGGTAGAGGAAAATGGGCACGGATGTTAGCTCAGGGCCAGTCTTCCTCAGCAAAAAGAGGAGAATTGGCAGCAGATGTTAGCTCAGGGCTAATCTTCCTCCAAAAAACACTACTACTAATAATTCACCCATTCATTGACTTACTTGTTCCAACTCCTCGGCCCTCTGCCTTCTGCTCCCCTGGTGAGCCGATGGATTCTGGAGTGGCCTTCTGAGCACCGCGCTCCACTCAGGGCCCCACCCCATGCTCCCCTGACCATTAGCATCATCGGAAAAGAGCTCCATGTAGGCCCCAACCCAAAGGCACCCACGTGCAAACATGCCAAGTCCTGGACAGACAAAGGATGCTGAGTGGACAAGCAGATAGCAAGGGTCCCTGGACATTCTGACAGACAACCCCCAGCGAGAGAAGTAAATCAACAGGAAGGTGTTCCCTCCGCCCCTCGCTGTCCTGGTCACACACACGCTCACTGTGTGGCGTGCAACACTTTCCTCATTAAATTGGCAACTGCCAGGCCGCCATGGATAGAAACTTCTCCGCTATCAAACACAAATTCTAAGAGCCCCGCTCCCTCGGCCCTCGGCCCCATCCCAGGTCTGGAGAAAAGAGCAGGCCGTGACTATGTTCCTAACCACCCCCGTCTGTGCTCGGGCACTGCTGGCGGGAGACAGCCTTCCTCACTCCTGGCCAAACTTTGCTGCCCACAGGAAGGCCTCGGGATCGGGGCTCCCCAGAATGTCGCAGGTACTATGGCTCCTGAAGCTCAACTCTTGAACTTGGGAACCTGCTTCGATTTCTCACTTAATGGCACTTGGTTTAATGGATGGAGACATCTCCCAGCTGCCACTGTTCCCTCTCTCTGTTGACTTTGCTGGCTGTCGTCGGTGACCTCTAGGATGTCCACGCTTAGCCCATGCTGCCCCCACGCCCAGGAGGGCTCCTCCAACCCCCGGGCTCTCCTGCCTCCTGGCCCCACCCTCGCTCCCTGTCCACCATCCAGCAAATGCAGACGTGTGCAGGGCTGGGAAGGATGAGCCGTGAGGCCACCTGACCAAGAGCTGGCTCTTTATGTCATCTGTAGTGCAAAGGACAAGGCTTCTGGTGTCCCACCCAATGGAGGACTCCCAGAAGTATTTTTTTTTTTTAATCTGGAAAAACAAAAGCTCTGGATCAAATTTGCTCTCATCTTGACCCCGTTAAGTCCCAAATCCAAATTTGCAGGCACAATGCAGTTACATGGCCTGTCAAGACTCTCCCCTCTCTGTGCCCCTGCCTAGCGCCTCACCAGGGACCCCTCTGCATAGCTCTGACCACTGGCTCCTTTCACTGCTGTGGAAATCTCTGTGGGGCCTACAGGGTCCCGAGCCAAGTGTCAGGGGGACGGTTGCTGAGGAAACGGGGACGGCCGTCACCAGGCCTGGTCTTCAGAGCCTGTGTGAGGGACCCTGGCCACATTTGCAGGAAGCCTGGCATTTATGAACTGGGGCCCCCAAACCCGACAGCCTGGTCTTAAGATCCCCCTGCTGCCACTTGTTTCCTTGGGCGGCCTCTGCACCTCAATTTTCCATCTGTACAATGGGCATGACAATGGGCACGACAGTAGCATCCACTTCTCAGGGTTGTTATGGGGGTTTAAGGTATGCTTTTTTTTTTGGTGAAGAAGATTGGCCCTGAGCAACATCTGTTGCCAATCTTCTTTTCTTTTTCCTCCCCAAAGCCCCCCTGGAACATAGTTGTATATCCTAGTTATAAGTCATTTTAGTTCTATGTGGGATGCCCTCACAGCATCGCTTGATGAGTGGTGTGTAGGTCTGCGCCCAGGATCGGAACCCGTGAACGCCAGGCTGCTGAAGCAGAGAGTGCGAACTTAACGACTATGCCACGGGGCCGACCCCAAGTTATGAGGGTTTACTAATGAAGTCATGGTTGCAGGAGGCTCAGAGGGGTGTGAGGAGCGCCCAGTGAGATCAGGCTGCCAGAAGCAGGTTGACCCTTGACCCTGGAGAGCCTCCCTTTCACTAGAGAAGCCCTTTTGGGCCTCCAGCAACGAGACACGCTCAGCCCACCTCAAAGGGGAAAAGTCTCCTTGGCTTTGAACTCATGAGACAGCCAAACTGGGGGACACTAGATGCCAAAGGGAGTGTAATTTCAGGTCCAATCGGGTGCGGTACCCCTGTCCCGTCCAGACTCACTCCTCTGAGGCCAGCTGAAATCACCGTCTACTAGGAAGCTGGAAGCAGGACCCCTCTCTTCTGCCTCCTCCCCCGTGACTGGCTGTGGGCCCTCATAATGCAGCCACAGCTCTCAACCACAGAGTCCAGGAGAGACGGCCGGGGCGTGCCAGACCCTGGTGTGCCCCCATACAGGTGGGGAAACTGAGGCTCAGAGAGGTGAGACAACTTGATCCAAGTCCCACACCGAGATTCAAACCCAGACTGGCCTGACCCCATAGTCAGTGCCCTGGACCCCCCACATCGCCGGCTCAGAGCTTCTCACCCCAGTTCTGCCCCTTGCGAGCTTTGGGACCCCGGCTGAGCCCCGCGGACCCCTCTCTGGTCCTCAGGATCTTCATCCGTCAAGCGAAGGGGGTTGGGCTGGTGCAGCCTGAGGGTCCGTCCAGCGCTAACATTCTCACATGAACCGCGGCCTCCCAGGTCCTCTCCCGTGGCTGGAGTCTGAGTTCACCCAGTTGCAAATGTTTCCCTGAATGATCAAGAGAATGACAGCTCCCCAAGGAGAGGACAGACACGCGTTGTTGGAAGGCTGACATTAACACGCCACGCGCGCACACAGGTGAGGGCCGGGTAAACAGGCCTGAAGTGACTCCAGAAATGCATTTACAGCACATGGCGGGAGCTCTCATTTTGTAGCTAAAGGGTCCAAAATGCATGAACAACTACTATGTGCCTGTGGGGTCGGGGACACCCGAGCATGAGACTGGAACTCCTTAGCCAGATGTGATGGGACCATTTCCAGAAAGAACGTCTTAGCGTGCAGTGTGCACATGCAGGGTTGCTGTTGTTCAACTGGTCTGCACGAGGATCTCTGCCCCGTTTGTTGAAACATTGATGCTTCATGCATTTACTGGTTGAGACTCTGCTGTGAGCCCCTGGAGAATGCCCCACCACCCCACTTCCCAGGCCACCCAGGACCCTTCCTCAGAACCATCTAGACCTCCCCACAACCCAGCAGGTACCCGGGCTAGTGCCTGGCACAGCAGCAGGATCCTGCAGGCCTCAACCCTGAGGTCACCTGGCTCCTGCTCGGATGGGCCAGCACCTGTGGCCCTCGGGTTAACTATTCTAATTATCACTGCTGATGATCGCACACCCCACCACGTGCACACAGAGCCCAGAGTTTGGGGTAGTGGGATTCTCTACTGCCCCCAAAGGAGTCCCCTATGAGTGGCTTCAGGAAGACCTTGCTCCCAGGTACCCATCAGGGCCCAGCTCTTTGGGTTGGCCACCTTGGGGACTCCCCGCACAGGGCAGGAAAGTGACCTCTGGTCCTACAGGGGCCTCAGAGTGCAACACCCACCCACAGAGTCACGGTGGCCTCTCAGAGCCTATGCTTTCCTGTCACCACAGACCTCTCCCCAGCCAAGCCTGCCCACCACTCTGCATTTTATAACCAGAGAGCACGGTGGCTTCTGCATATAGGGGAGGGAGCTCTCTGGCTGCCCTGCCTGCTCTCTCTCAGACTCCGGGATGGAGAAGCAGAAGGGAGCAGAGAGAAGGGGCTGATTCCAAGGGCCAAGTTCGACTATCCCAGGGGCTTGTTGAGCAGGATCCCAGGTGATCAGGACACGGTGCCGAGATAGATTAGTCATGGCTGTCCGGCAGTGGATTCATCATGTCTGTCTGGGAGCGGGGATAGGCATGGTGGACCTCCCTGTTCTAGAGGGTGGGCGTGAGTCTCCTTCCACCCCCTAGAGAGCCTAGAACCGTGCCAGACACAAGTAGGTCGTTGGGAAATGCTTCTAATGAGGGCAATGTTAAACATGAGCCAAGCAACCTGAAATTATTGAGCACATTTTATGTGCCATTACCCAGACTGATAAAGTAAGGAGAGGAACTAGTAGCGATATTCCTGGGAAATTTGAGGGTCAGTTTATTTACTCTTGCCTCCATCCATTCACTCCAGAGTTGTTTATTGAGTGCTTTCAGTATGCCAAGCTCTGTGTTGGGGGCTGGAGGCACAGACCAGCGTCTGCTCTAGGGAGCTTCCAGCTCCGTGTGGGGAGACAGGCAAGGTGAGAACAGGTGGTGTGTGAGCCGCCAGGGGCCCGGGGCGGCAGGGGTGGGGGATGGAGACAGCCCTGCCGTTCTCCTCCCGGCAGAATTGCCCTCCAAGGAGCGGCCAGGGTTATTAATATCCTGCTGAGTCAGGGGGCTCTTGGGTTTCAGCATCACAAGACGTTAGATATTCTTGACTCCTGACTGCCTTCTTCCTCCCTCCTCCTTCCCACCCGCCCTTCCTTGCGAAGTCTCTACCTGCCTCGGGCTGTCCGAAGGCAGCAGGTGCTGATGGAAAGGTCTGGCTTTGGAAGAAAGGGTGTAGAGGGGTTAAGCCCTTGGGAGAGCACAGGTTCAAATCCCCACTCTGCCGCCCTTGAGCCCACCCGTGGGTAACTCCATCTCCCGGGGTCCCCTCGTCTACAAAGAGGAGATCGAATAGCAGTTATGCAGCATTAAGCAGGCCGTCAGCACCACGCGCTGAACCCAGCAGGCATTAAAAAGTGATGGCTGTCCCTCCAAGTACCCACTGAGGCTGTTCCATGTGCCTTATCTGGAGAGTGACATGGAACAAGAACAGGATGGTTCTACCCTCATAAAGTCCGGATGGGCCAGGAGGCAGATGGTCAGACAGTCATATAGGGCGCATGATGG
Source organism: Equus asinus (assembly GCF_041296235.1). NCBI lineage: Eukaryota > Metazoa > Chordata > Mammalia > Perissodactyla > Equidae > Equus > Equus asinus. The sequence continues at coordinate 14,536,050 of NC_091799.1, forward strand.
GGGACCCCAGGACCTGCAACTCCTCCAGATCCTGAGCTTCCCTTCAGATGGAGCCCTCCCACGCTGCATTGTGACTCCCCGGCTGCTGGTGCCCCTTCCCTGCGCCCCCACTGGACCACCAGCTCTGCGGGGGAATCTGTGCCTGTCTGCATCAACCAGACTTCCCGGTGCTGCGCCCAGATTTAGTGCTCGATAAATGCGTGCTAGGTGAATGAATTGAGCAGCCACAAGCAAGAAGAGGGCTGCGATGCCGTTGATTTTAAATGACTCCTGTGTACACAGGTAAAGTTGAGTAATTAGTGGTTTCATAGGATGAGCTGAGTTGCTAATTGGAATACTTAAAATCAAATTTCCTCCTAGTTCTTGCTGTTCTCTCTCTCTCCCGAATAGAATTGTCTCAACTGTCAGCTCTTCCCATGCACACACATAGACTCTGATCATCACAGCTCTGGAAGATCTTCTCAGTGTTCTGATAAGAAACGGAGACGTCCGTGTGTGGGTGACACACATCACGCCTCATCAAAACAGCCCACCTGAGCTCTCCCACGCTGCCTGGGATTCCCGCAGCAGATCAAAGGCACCAGAACTGCTGCCACAGAGAAGACAAAATGCCGGGCCACATGGGCCATATGGGTGCCCACCAGCCTGGCCCAGGGTTTGCTCTCGTCATGCTTCTAGGCATTCTTCGTGATTTCACGTGTGCGAGAGGAGGAGGGAGAAGAGAAAGCAGCAATTGGAGACCAGAGGGCCAGGTGGTGGATGGCAGGAGGCATGACACCACGGAGCAGCACCTAATCACTGGACATTCGTGACCTCGATGGCCCCGTGAGCACCCAAGAAATATGTTCCTCCACTTGACCTCAGAGAGCTTATGTTTTAGCAGGGAGGTGAAAAAAAAGCTCAAGTGTTCAAGGATGCCTCCCACAAGCGAGTGGATGGTGCATGCAAAGACCTCCTGAAGACAGTTTGATCCCTGACTCCTGTTTTTGGTGGAGTCATCCCCAGACCCCTTCTTCCCTCTTTGATCCAGCACCTGGCCACATCTGGCTTCTCATTGCCTAGAAAATAAGGTTTAAGCGACACATAACTGCTGGCCCAGCTCACCTCCGTCATCACTTCTTGGCCCCCCCTCCCTCACCTGCTTCTGTCAGTGGGGGCAGGGCTGTTTCCCAATCATGCCTGGGATGTCCCCTACCCAGATGTCTTTAGTCTTTTATTCTCTCCCCTACCTCCCCACCCTCACACTGCCACCTCCTTTGTCAAGGAAGGGAGAGAGACAGAAAGGAGGGAAAGAAGGAGAGAGTGGTTCTAGAAAGAAAAGGCAATGCTGTTACCAGCTCCCGTTACCGAGCAGTTGGGCTATGCCAATCACTGTGCTTTATAACCATCACCTTTGTTCCCACTGCTCTGTGCTGTCATCGTCAGTTCCCTCTCATTTACAAGTGAGGAGACCGAGGCTCAGAGTAGTTAAGTCACTTGCCCAAGGTCACCCAGCTAGTTGGAAGCGGATCCAGGACTGCTGACTCCCACGCCAAGCTCAAGGCCACCATGCACAACGTGGTTGGAGAGGGGCGCTCCCGTGTGTACACTACCAGGGGTCCCCAATCCATCTTTCTCGTAAGAGACTTTCTGAATCAAATTTTAACAGGAGCTCATGGTGCTGGAGGAGGAGTTTGGGGACCGCCATCCTATCGAAAGAGAGGAGTGGATGTTTGGCCCGTTGGACCAATCCCGTTCCACTCTCTACTCGGATGCTGTTTTCACACATGGTGGGAAAAATAACTATTTCATCCCCCCTCCCATCCCAGAAGGGATAGCTTGTAAACATATGGAGAGTGGGGAAGATAAAGCGCTGAGCGCCTTGACTCAAACTGTCATGTGTGTGCCAGTTTTCCATGCAGACGAAAATGAAAATCAGTGGTGGAACACACAGAGGGAAATGAAATTTGGGTAAAGGGAAAAACAGCCCAGAGCAGCTTCTGCTCCCGGTAATTCCTGCTCCCTGGATGTAAGGCTGCATTCCATGGCAACAGCGTTCACACCTCTCTGAAATGAGAGCTCCACCAGCTGGACCCCTCATTAAAGTGGAGCCTCAGGATTAGCATATTCCATGTGAGCGACAAAGTGCCACCGGCTGCCCCAATCAGCTGAGCCGGCTCCCCCAGGCACAGCAGCCTCCAAGGCGGAATAATGAGCAGCTCTGCTCGGCCAGACCCCAGAGCCTCTCTAGCCCTTCCACCCAGCATTCTTGAGTGCGGAGGACTAGGAGGCACACGGACAGTGGGAGCCCTTTAGACCCGGAAGGGAGTCAAGCCTAGTGCTTACGAATGGGGGCAGTGGGGACTAAAAGAGCCGAGTTCAAATCCCAGCTTGGCTAATATCTGGCTGTTCTACCCTGAATGAATCAATTCTCCTCTCTGTGACTCAATTTTCATATCTATAAAATGGGTATAACAACACATCCTGCCAAGGGTTGTGCACTGATCAAATGAAGAAATACGTGCAAAGCACTGAGCACATAGCAAGCCATCCGTCCAGGCCTACTTTCTGTGAGTTCTTCTAGGAACAATAGTTAACTTTCCAGGAATATACCTGCTGGGTAAAGTGAAGGATTCTTTTAACATTTGATGCCTTGTGAAAACTTTTATTTTAGCCAGCTGCCAAATATGGCCATAAAGCTCTGTGTGTGTGTCACTATGATGTGTGTGTGTTTGGGTGAGAGAGACAGAGTGTGCGTGTGCGACATTCACGATGCAGATGAGGGAGCCCAAGCATTGGAGCCAGAGTGACCGGGTCTGAGTCCTTCCTCTTCGTTTCCTGAGTGGTCTCGGGCAAGTCACGTCACCTGCCCTGGGCTCAGTTCCCTCTCCTCTCCAGGACGGTGATACGGAGCCTGCATCGTAGAGCTGTTGAGAAATTTAAAACGACACGTGCACGTAAAGAATCGAACTCGCTCAGCCTCCTGAAAGACAAAAAACAGCCTCGGCTAAATGCAAAGTGGGTCCTAGAACAGAAAAGGGCATTAGCGGAAAAACAGACTACATCCAAACGGAGTCTGGCCTTCAGCCCATAGTGCTGTTGCGACGTTAGTTCCTTGGTCTGGTAAGGGTGCCGTGGGTGGATGAGACCACACGTTAGGGGAAACGGGGTGAGGGGCATAGAGAGCTCTCATACTCGCTTTTCAACTTTTCTGTAAATCTAAATTTTTCCCAGAATTAAAGGCTTAGATATACCTATTTTTTAAAAGGCTGAGGAACTGATCTAGACTAAAGGGGCATAAAGACGCAGGACCACTCAGTGCAGAGTTGGGGCTCAGGCTGGATCCCGCGTCAAGGGAAAAAATGAAAATGCTGAAAGGAACAGTGTTGGGAAAATTAGCAAAATGCACTCGTGGGCTGGATGGAGGGTAGTGGTATCATGCCAGGATTATCCCCTGAATCTGACCGTTGTCCCGAGGCTGTGGAAGAGAACGTCCCTCAGAACGAAGGTGGGAGGGGTTGGCGGGGCTGGGGGCGAGGAAGGATTGGGAGCAATTGCTTAACGGTTGTGGGGTTTTATTTCGGAAAGATGGAAACTTTTTGGAAGTAGACAGAGGTGGCGGGCTCACAACACTGTGAGTGTGCTCAATCCACTGAACTGTTCGCTTTCAAATGGCTAACTTTATGTTACGGGAATTTCAAAGTTAAAACAAAGAGAGAATGTCCTTGTTCTTAGGAGACACAAAGTGCAAGTCGTTAGTGGTGAAGAGGCGTGATTTCCACAGCTGCCTCTCGAGTGGCTCAGGAAGCAAGGACAACAGCAATAGTAACGCAGGCTGTGTGCACCTGCGGGGAGAGAGAGCGCGTGTGGGAAAGGGAACCGCCGACGGCTCTAGGCGAGGGCTGAATAGGAACTCCTTCTGTTCTTGCATAGCTTTGGAATTTTTTCAAATTAAAAAGCAAAAAACAAAAACAATTGCATTTAATGCAAAAGACCCTAGTGCTTGCTGATTCGATAGTGGAGTTATTACCGTATGTGCACACCATAGTAGAATTTGATCTTAATAGTTATTAGGTATTTTTCCAAACACGTCTCGGACCCTCCTCTGAGTGGAGATCTGAGCTGGGCCCGGCCACGGTGGGGGTGAGTCAGGCAGCGCCCACCCTCGGTCCTCAGGCTGAAGGCCACGGGCAGGGACTGGCCGGGTGACAGCAGGCTTTGGGTCCTTTGCCTGGCTCCCAGCAGTGCGCCCGCACACAGGAGATGCCCGCTGGAGAGCTACAGGGTGGACACACAAAGTGAGTCAGCAGACACCAGAGCTGGGCACGGTGGATGCCACGGAGAGGCCCAGGGGCCCAGCCTGAGTGGCAAGGTGCTGCCCCACTCGTCCTTTGCGCCCATTACCAAATGGAGGAGCAGCTGCCCAGGAGAGGTTAACGGCAGTCCAGGCCCCGGGCAGTGCACTGTGGGTTCCTGGACCGTTCGCTCTCTAGGACAATATCTGACCAGCCAGGAACCCAACCTGGGTAAGCATGGAGGGCTGGGGCGGAGGAGGGAGGCGGGTGTTGGGGGTCACTTCTGTCCCTGCTGCTCACGGATGCTGGTTCCTGTTGAGCCCATCAACGCCTGAGTCGCCAAGTCCCTCGCGTTAACGGTAGCAATCAGGTTAGGAGCGCGTAATTGGATAATTCAATTGCTTTCCAGGGAGAGCTTCTGTTTAATTAAAGAGGACTGAAGTCAGAACTCAGGAGGCTGGGGAAGACCGGCCGGCCTGATCATCTAGAGAGACTGCAGCAACCTGACAAGGTGAGGAGCCGCCTACTGTGCTGAGGACATGGCTGCGGGCAGACAGTGGCTGCAGCGGGCAAGGGAGGCATCCAGAGCACCAGCTTGTTTCCATGGAAGGGCTGGGAGCGTCCGTGATAGCACATCAGAAGGCATCCCCTTAGCCTAGGTTTCAAAGACATTTGCATTTAAATAAACACCGCATTCTATAGGCAGCCAGTTCCTAGCTGTGTGACCCCGAAGTTACTTAACCTCTCTGAACCTCAGTTTCCTGGTCAAAGTCACAAGGTGAGGAATGTACCTGTTGGGTAAAGTGAGGGATTTTTTTTAAGATGAGATGCTTTGTAAAAACTTTTTATATTAGCCAATTACTAAATATTGGCTATGAAACTCTGTGAGTGTGAGAGCGTGTGTCTGTGCTCGCTCACGCACGTGTGCAGGGGTGATTGTCTATGATTTCAGACATACTGATTAAGTCATGCTCAGCTCGCTGGGGTGAGGCTGCCCTCGTGCTTCCATACCAGGATGTGCGAGGGTCATGTGAACTCGTGAACGGAAGTCTTCAGAACAGGCCCGGGTGTGTGCCCAGCGCCCCATAAATGTCAGTTATATTTAATGAAAAAAAAAAAAACCAACGAACACATCTTGGACCTGGAGAAGGAAATTCTTCCTAAATTCCTGACATAAACACATTTATTATGAAAAGTCAGGTCAAGAAACCCAGCCCCAAGACACACCGAGATGTTTCAATGTTCTCTGCCCCTCCCCCATCATTATCACAGACAGCTGAGAGTTGCTTATAATGAATTAGGGACAAGTAACCCACTGATAATGTTATCGTTACCATTCGGTGAGTATCTATGGAGCCCCTGCTGTGTGCAGGCTCCATGCAAAGTGGACAGGGTCCCCACCCTCTGGAGCTTTCAGTTGGTTTGTGCCAGGCCACTGCCTTTGGTCTTGGAGGTAGGAGACCCCAAGTGGCAGATAAACAGGCACAAAGTGTGAGGGAGGACCTTGGCTCCCACCGGGACACACAAAACAATGCAAGACCGAGTTCTCGCCACTCCCTCCCCCCAGTCTCTTGCAGGATGTCTCCCCAAATCTCCCACGAAGAACCGAGCCGCTGCTCCTGCCGGGCGGGCCCTGGGTCCGGAGCCCTGGCGTTGGGGTGGGTGTTTTTAATTGGCGCTCTCTCGGGTTGCCAGGGAGGGTCCCCCTGGAGCTGCTGTTGAGCGGCCCGGCTCCTGGGGAGGCTGCCCGCGGCTCTCCCCGCCGCCCTCCCGCGAAAGGCTTCCTTTCAGGCCCCTATTGAAGCGGTCCTTTCATTCCATCCGTGTCATCTCTCTGCTGCCATCCTATTAGAGAAAGCTGAGCCCTCGCCCCTGGGGGCAGATATTGTCCTCCTCTTCACAGAAGCCACCACCGCGGTGTTTAATGACAAAATACAGCCGTTAAAGGCACATGGTCCCTGCTTCCATGCTGGAGCGGGAGGGGACAGCGCTTTCTGAGCTGCCCAGCACGTGGGGCTGGGGGTGGGAAAACAGTGGTGATTGTCCCTGAGCAAGTGAGTGGCAGCAACTCTGGCCTGGTGCCCTCCAGAGGGGATAATTTAGGGGAAGAATCGAAGCTTTGGAGGGCTGGGGTAGGGGCTGAGAGCATGCTGAGGAAGTGCAGCAATAAAGAGTAAGTGCCTGGATGTGAAGTATTTTTAAGGGTCATTAATATTAATAGCGTCGTTCCAAATAGAATAATGAGCAGGACTCTAATTAATCATTTTTAATGGCAGCTTTGCTCCCATTTTCATACTGCATTTTTAATCAACAAGGCTCCCAAGGCGCCTTTCGCCACTGAGAATATTAACTGGAGGTGGCTGCTCCCCCCCGCAAAGGAACCCCAGTCCAGCCTGCAATCTGGTGATGGCTCCCAGATCAGAAAACCTACAAGGCTAGCGCAAGGACCCAGCAATGGCCGAGATGATGGCCACACATTCATTCAACAAACATTTTAGAAGTCCCTACTATGCACCCGGTCCGTTGCTAGGCTCTGAGGATGCAATGGTGGTGGGAGGAGTCGCAGCCCCATGCTCATCAGGGAAGACAGATGCATGAGTGATAACAACCATGTGCTGAAGGGCTTGCCTGGAGATAGCCAGGTGGGTGCTGTGGGAGCCCACCAGGAAGGAGACCACCAGCCTGTCCAAGAGTAGCAGGGAGGCTTCCTGGAGGAAGTGGCATGAAGCTGAGCCCTGAAGTGTGGATCGAGGTCAACAGAGGAGAGAGGGTGAACCAGGGGATGGATAGGCATGTGCAAAGGCCCAGAGGCAGGAAGAGAGAAGTGACAGAGAACTGCACATCTGCCTGTAGTGCAGATCAAGAGTATGTGAGTTGCCACCCACATTCACAGCAGCACAATTCACAGCCACCAAAAAGTGGAAGCAACTCAAGTGTCCATTGACAGAGAATGGATAAACAAAATGTGGAAGATCCATGCAGTGGAATATTATTCAGCCCTAAAGAGGAGTAAAGTTCTGGCTCGTAGAACAACATGGATGAACCTTGAAAATCATTATGCTGAGTGCAAGGAGCCAGACACAAAAGGCTGCACATTGTGTAATCCCATTTATAGGAAATGTCCAGAATGGGCAAATCCATAGAGACAAGCCCCTGGGGAGAGGGAATAGGGAGTGACCGCTACGGGATACAGGGTTTTATGTTGGAGGGATTAACATGTTTTGGAACTAGATAGAGATGGTGGTGACACAGCACTGCGAATGTGCTGTCATTGGATTGTTCACTTTAGAATGGCTAATTTATGTTATGTGAATTTCACCTCGGAAAAAAAAAAAAACAAGAAGAGAAAAGAGCGTGTGAACAGCCAGGCAAGAGGCCCCGAGCTGAGCCGTGGTGACGACGGGCTGGCTATCCGTTACCGAGGCTCCAATGAGTGGACGTGCAGAAAAGTGCTTAGAAGCGCCTGGCACAGAGCGAGCGCCAGACATTTTGCACAGCAACAATAACGTCGGCTAAACAGGATCGAGCACTTTCTTTGGCCCAGGTGTGTGGGCCCAGACTCTGCCTGTATTATCCCATTTAACCTCCCAGCAGCCCCATCAATCACATACTATTATTACCCTCAATTTACAGATGAGGAAACCAAGGCTCAGAAATGTGAAGTCATTTGCCCAAATCCCACAGCTGAGAAGGAGACGAGCTGAGCCTGGAGTTCAGGCCCGTCCAGCTCCTAAGTCCTTGCTCATAACCATTATGCTCTATTGATTCCTAAATTATTTTTTAAAAACCCTGACCTGGGGCCAACCTGGTAGCTCAGTGGTTAAGTGCGCACATTCCACTTCGGCAGCCCGGGGTTTACCAGTTCGGGTCCCAGGTGCGGACATGGCACCACTTGGCACTCCATGCTGTGGCAGGCGTCCCACATATAAAGTAAATGAAAATGGGCACGGATGTTAGCTCAGGTCCAGTCTTCCTCAGCAAAAAGAGGAGGATCGGTGGCAGATGTTAGCTCAGGGCTAACCTTTCTCAAAAAACCCCAAACCCCTGACCTCTTCTCTGACCCCACTCTGCCCCCTTTGTCATGTCCTCGTCACGTTTCTCTCTGCTTCAAAAGCCTGGATTGCAGCGTCATCCAGAGGACGTGGCTGAGAGGAGAGACGAGCCTCCCCGTCTTCATGGTGCGCATTCATGGCCCTGCCGCATTGTCCCTGTGAGGATGCGTAAGCCCAGCCCACAGACAGCCGTGTTCCCTTCTGGGCCTCCCGGGATGTTCTGTGGCCTTGGAAGCAGCCCTGCGGCCAGGACCAAGTTGGAGACGACCATCTTTCCCGCTGTATTGACGGCCAAAGAGGGGCTATTGGAAGATATAAAGTGAGGGCAGTCGTCCCCGTAACTTGTATATCGATTGTGACAAACGGGTACAAACTGGCAGGACTCAAAGCACTGCGGCGTGGCCATGTGGTCCCCCAACGTCACGGGGAAGGGGACGGGGCTACCGCAGCGGCAGACACTGCCATCGTGTAAATGAAAGATGTTGCCGTGCGAGAACATGTCTCGACTCATTTACCGGCCACTTTCCTGGGTCCATCTCAGAACCAGCCCTTTTTAGTGCTGCACCCTTTTGCAACTCATCGGAGGGTGATCGACGGTCTTCGGGCCTCACATTGATCTGAAATACAAATGCTAAAAAAGAGGAGGCGAGGTGACATTTTTATTGACTTGACTGTAAAGGAAGTCAGGGAACCGGAGGGGGGCGGCCAATGAGACGTCCCCGAGTTGCCGTGAGTTTGAATTCCATGGCAACAGACCGGCCCAAAAGCCACCATCATTACCCCAAGACGAGGAACCCCGGAACGCGGTGGCAGAACACTCTCAAATGACATTTTTGGCAGTTCTTAGGCAAGAACAGGAGAGGAAGGCTGAGGTTCTAAGGCAGGACCACCCACACCCAAGGGCCCGCAAAGGAGGGAGGGGGCAACGGGACTTCCCTGGGGGCTGAGGCTCAGCGGGGCTCAGGAGGGGCCCTGAGGACGCAGCCCCAACATGGGCAGCCACCAGACAGCCAGCAGCCTCTCAGACGAGCTCAGCAATCAGCCATCCTTTGTGACAGGCAGAGGCTCAGGGTCCCCAGAGACCATTCCAGCTTTTTTGTGTCCTTGGTCCCCGTAGAGGAGCGGGCTCAGAGTGGAGGTCTGAGAAAGCCTAAAGTGGGACGACCAGGGCAATGGGCGCTGGAGGACGAGGCAGGTGGAGAGTGCAGGAGAAGGCCATTAAGGAACAAGCAAATCAATACTCGCAGAAACCAGCAAGGTTTAAAAGCCTCTCCACGACAGCCGTGCCGCGTCAGCGGGGAGAAGAGGCGGGAGGGCTGGGTGGACCCTTCTCTGGGAAGGAGCACCTTCTCCGGCAGGCAGCAGAGCCTGGGGGGAGGGTGGCGGGTGCATCACAGCCTGCAGGGTGGGCTGAGGTGGTGGGTCAGCTGCCCCTGGGGGATTTGGGGACACCAGGCAGTCCATGGGAGCCCATCCAAGGGTCTTCACATTCCAGTGCTGGAAGGGACCTTGGAGACCTCCTCCGGGTCCTTCCCTCCCATTTTACAGATGGAGACCCTGAGACCCAGAGGGAAAAGCATTCACCTGAGGTCACATGGCTGGAAGGTTCCAAGCCTCTGCCTCCTGGCACAGGTGACTTTCCAACTCAAGACCGATTAGCATGATCGTCCCTCTCACTTCTCTTTATTATCATTAATGATGCCGGCAGTCTTAACACCTGCTGCTAACTGATTAAGCCTGCCATTAACTAGGCGCTTGCCCTGGCTGGGCAGCGTGCTGACCGTTGTATGTGAATTACGTGAATCAATGTGAACGCTGAGGGCTGAACCCTCCCAATGCTGTGAAGTTGGTCCCATTATCATCTTGTTTAGAGAGGAGGAAACAGGCTCAGAGGTCCCTGACCAGCCCAGGGTCATGCCGCCTTGAGGCTACCCTCTATCCCTGGCCCCTGGAGCCCCGGATGCTGCACAGAGTGCTGTCCTTGGGGGTCAGGGTCCAGTGACCAGCAGGAGGGCCGGGAGACGGGAGGCCCCACTCAGTCTTCCTGTGGGCTCAGGGTTTGCAGCGCTAGTTAATTCAGCTCCCCCCTCCCCCACCAATTTAGCTGCCCTTCCTGGTGTCGCTGACCCTGCTGAGCTGAACCAGCGGGCTGAGGGTGAGGGCAGCTGAGGAGGGTAGCCCACCCCTGAATGGATTCCTGTCGGCCGAGAGGGGGAGATGCTCTCACCAGCACCACCTGCTCTTCCTGGGCAGAACCCCATCAGGATCAAGGCCACCTGGAGAGGAGGCGGGTGAGACCCACACTGCAGCTGACACGTAGGATGACCTCCTCCAGGTCTCCGTGTCCTCATTGGATGAGACGCTCCAAAGTTCTCTCAGCTCTGTCACTCTGGGGCCAGCCCAGTTATCGACATTGTCATCTGAACTTCATGACCATTGGTGGAGGGCTCATCGTGGGCCAAGCCCTGGATGAGGAACTTGACATATATCGCCTCACTGAACGCTCCCTGCTCCCTCGGAGGTAAATTCCATGATTATTCCCATTTCACAGGGGGTCAGACCGAGGCTCAGTGGCATTAAAGGAAGAGTTCAGGGTCTCGCACCAGTAGGTGGCAGGACTCAGATCTCTGTGACTGGGTATGTGAAGACCAGAGCAGCCGCTCAAGAAAACGTCTGCTCTCAAGATCGCCAGGCAGGAAGAGGCGTGAGGACTGCTGGTTCCTCAAAAACTTAAACACAGAATCACCTTCAGACCCTGGAATTCCACTCCTGGAAAGAGACCCAAAGGCACTGAGAACAGATGCTGCACCAAGGACATGGGCGCGCATCTTCACCACCACAGCAGCCAAAAGGGGGACAGCCAGATTTCCACCACCAGAGGAGCGGATAAACGAGAGTGGGTATCCACACAATAGAATATTGTTAAGCCCAAAAAGGGAATGGAGTACCAATACAAGCTGTAAGACGGACAAAACTTGAAAACGTGATGGTAAGCCAGTCACAAAAGGACAAACATTGATGTACGATTCCACTTAGATGAGGCACCTGGAGGAGACAGAACTCAGATTGCTGGTTGCCAGGGGCTGGGGGAGGGGGGGAGGGGAGGGACTGGAAACTGGGTGAGGCATTTTCCTTTGGAGTGACGAAAATGTTTTGGAAGTAGATAGGGTGGTAGTTCACAACACTGTGAATGGACTAAATGCCACTTTAAAATGGTTGATTTTATGTCATGTGAATTTCACCTCAATAAATGAATTTTTTTGGAAAAAATAGAATAGTGTGGCTTTCGTTGCTGTTGAGGTCCTCCACTAATGGCCAGGGAGGTTAAGTAAAGAGTTAAAGGTTTAAATGAGGGGGTCAACAGGGCAAGTCCTTGGGGGGGTCCCCCAACTTCCCATCTTTTCTGTTCCCCCACCTCCTGGATGCGACGTCGTGTTGGCAGCGTGCAATGAACCGTGGTGGGAATAGTTACACCATGGGAATTGGCCAGCACTACAAATCAGGGCCACAGGACATCTGTGTCTGCAACAGGGTGAGGAGAGGGGCGCACGAGCAGAGGGCCTGAACCCGCAGCCCAGATGAACCAGTCATGAAACTGTGAACAAAGTGGGGAGCTGGGGACAACCGGATCCCGCAGGCCGTGTGAGAACAGCATCCATAACTTCACAGCACACCACGTTACATCACGTGCTGCCCAACGGAACTCCATGAGAAACCTGGCTGGGGGGTCCCCCTGGTTCCCTCTCAGACCTGTCTCAACACCATGCCCCCAAAATCAAAACGGTGAGCTGGTAAGGTTTTACGGCCTGATCTCAGGGAGGAAAAAAGAAAAAGCTCTGATTTGCAGTGTCAGCCGAGGTCCATGGTGTAAATTTTCCCACCATGGCTGATTTCATGCTGCCACCGTGATGTCGCTGGACGAGGAGTTGGGAAGAGATGCTCTGCGGCCATCCTTGGCGTTTCCACCACACAAATTCGATAGATGTGAGTAACCTCAAAATCACAGGAAACAGTAAAATAATGAGGAATGGATGAGTTTTGAGTATTTATTGCCTTTGTTTTTAATATGATTTAAGTTTGTATTTTTGTTGTTGTCGTTCCCACCCTTCTTGTTCACACAACTTTTTTCCTTTTTTCTTTTTTTTCTGCCTTTTCTCCCCAAATCCCCCTAGTATATAGTTTTATATTTTTTAGTTGTGCGCCCTTCTAGTTGTGGCATGTGGGACGCCACCTCAGTGTGGCCTGACGAGCGGTGCCATGTCCGTGCACAGGATCCAAACCCGAGAAACCCTGGGTTGCCGAATCGGAGCGTGTGAACTTAACCACTTGGCCACGGGGCCAGCCCCAAAGTTTGTATTTTTAGATTTTTAATAATGAGTGTGTTTAACAACCAGCGTACCAAATTCCTGAAAATTGAGTCATCAGCTCTGGCGAGCCAGTATGACCCGGCTCCCCTACAGCACCGACCCCACCCCCATCCACCGAAGCGCCTCCCTCTCTGGGCACTGATTTCTCCAATCCCTTGACCGTGGAGTGCAATCTTTCCTTTCACGGGAAGAGCTCAGGTTTAAGATGCCAACACCCACAGAAGGAAGAGGACGCTGATTCCATGTGGATTATTCCCCCAAAGCGGACTTGATGATGAGGGTGACAGCAGCGGGCACATGGAGAAGCGAGGGGCCTGGTAGGGGGAGGGAAGTGGCTTCGAGCAGAGACAGGCTGCTCCCGAGATAAAATGTCCCTTCTTCATGATCCCAACTCCATTTAGCAGTGGGGGTGGAACACTTGGAACCAAAATGCCTGCCAACACACCTTGTTTTCCTGCCACATCTCCACCCCAAACTACCAATTGCATCCTTGGTCCATGTTATCTAATGCTGTGTAACAAATGATTCCAGAGCCTAGTGGCTTACACAGCATAAACATGCTAGTGTTGTCTCTCACAGTACGGGGCCTGACTGGGCTCAGCTGGGCGGTTCTTGCTCCAGGTCCCTCTCGTGACTGCAGTTTGACAGTGGCTGGGGCTGGAACCTTCCAGAGGCTCGCTCACTCACGCATCTGTCTCAAACAGCCGGGCCCTGGAGCAGCGGGGGCTCTCCCTCGGTCTCTTCACAGGGCAGCTTCAGAGTGGTCAGACTTCCTAGAGGGCAGGCAGTTCAGGGCTCCAAGGCACATGGAGAGAGAGAGAGAGAGAGACGATGCAGTCCTTTTTCTAACCCAGCCTCTGACGTCATGTCCCTTCTGCTGCGTTCTGTTTGTCGGAAGCGAGTCGGTCAGGCCAGCCCATATTCCAGGGACGGGAATTAGACTTTGTGGGAGGAAGGTCGGAGGACTTGAGGACTTGTTTTAAAGCCACCACAGTCCTTGCTCAGCCCCACCCCACTTCCCCGCTGAGAAGGGTCATTCCTGGGCTTCCCATCCCCCAAAGGTCGATTCAGTCTCCAGGGCCAGCCTGGCCCAAGGAGCACCAAACACAGCCCTTCCCGAGAGCACCCGAGAGCTGGCGATGGGAGGAATTCCCAACCCTTTGCTGCCAGGGCCTTCCGAGTGGTCAAACCCGAGAGCTCTACTTGGTGTTTCTTGTAGCCAATGGTACCTTCTTAAAAGTTCACACTCCTTTAGCGTTGGCGCTGCACCCCTGGCCTGTCGGCTGGCCTCTCTGGCCACACCTTCCTTCTTCTCCTCATGATACCTGGGTGGCCTTTCTGCTGCTTCCCGGCTCTGCTCTCAACCCTGTTTCCAACCAGCATCCCCCCCGGCCCGCCCCCGGCCCAGGGCCTCCACTCGCATCTGTGAGGTTGACCTTAGAACTCTGTCTCCAGCTCCCGCTCGGCCTGTGGTCTCTATCTGCCATCTGGACCCGTCCATCTGGCCCCAAACAGAGCCAGCAGCTCCCCCTGTCCTCAGTCCTCAGCCTCATCTCCCTACTTCTGCTGTCAGCTCCGTTAATTCTCCATCATGGAGGTCCCCAAGCTTAGACTCGGATCCCATTACTCCTGGCCTCTCACCCCCACAGTGAACGGAGGGCCCAAATCTTGTCCCTCTGCAGTATTTCTCATCACCCCCGCCCATTCCTTCTGCACTGACTTTATTTCACTCCCATTCCCTTTTGCTCCCACCAGAGCTCCTGGCGACATCTTCTAAGGGCCCGCTGCAAACCCTCCCCACTCCAGAACATCCCATGATGGTCCCCGTCATGGACAGCGAGGGCTTTGGGGTCAGACAGACCGAGTTCAAATCCCACAGGAGCCTCTCGCTAACTGTAGCCTGGAAGTGCTACTAAACCTTCTGAAACCCAAGTCCCCATCTGTAAAATGGGGACGGTAATAGCTGCCTGGTGCACTGGGTGGGAACTGACGGAGGCAGTCTGTAAACTCCTGCCCGTGGTCGGCTGAGTAATGTCTCCCCGACAAAGTCCCAATCACCAGACTGTGAATATGTCACTTTACATGACAAAGGGACTCTGCACATGTGACTCAATTAAGGATTTTGAGATGGGGAGATTATCCTAGACTATTTCGGTAGGCCCAGTGTAATCCCAAACGTCCTCATAAGAGGGAGGCAGGAGGGTCAGAGTCAGAGAAGAAGACGGGATGACGAAAGTAGAGGTCCTCGCGATGCAGGGCCATGAGCCAAGGAACACAGGCAGCCTCCAGAAGCTGGAAAAGGCAAAGAAGGGATTCTTCCCCAGAACCTCCAGAAGGAATGCAGCTCTGGAACGACAGTCTGCAGAGAGAGATTTTGGACTTCTGACCTCCAGAACAGTAAGATAATAAATCCATGTTGTTTTAAGCCACTGAGTATGGGATAATTTGTCACAGCAGCAACAGGAAACTAATACAGTGGCCCAGAATAGACACTTAGTAGGAGCTAGTTTCCTTCTCTCCTTCTGGAATGATCCACTGGCTCTTGACTCTGCTCACCACCTCCACCCCTCACCCCTCCCTTGGCTTCAGAATAAAAAGAAAATTCCACAGCCCAGGTCCTCACCCACCTCTCTGGCCTGGTCTCACGGGACAAAGCTTTATTCACAGCCCTGTAGTCCCCTCCCCTGTCTCTGCACACCTGTCCCTAATGTTCCCCCACTCTGTCCCCTTCCCCCTCCTCTCCGCATGCCCTGAATCCACCCAGGGCCAAATGCCACGTCCCTGGCCAAGCCCTGTCTGTCCCCCTTGAAGCTGAGACTGGAGAAGGGCTCTGTCTGTACCTTTCTTATGACTCATCGCCATCCGCCCAGGTAGATCTTCTTACATACAGCCCTGCCTCACCTACCAGGATGCCCGCGCCTCCAAGGTGGGGAGCACCTTGTTTGTGTTCGGATCCCTCACGGCCCAGAACTCAGAGCGCGGAGTGAGCGCTCAGTCAACAGCTGTGGAAGCAGACTGAAAGGGAGGAGGTGGAAGGAAGTGGATGGCCAGCATCCACAGTCATGACTGGTCACCATCCCGGCCAGTTACTCATCATCCTGGGGAGGAGCAGAGCCAGGAAGTTGGAGAAAGGCCACGCCAGCACCGAGCAATATGAATACTTTATAATGCGGAATTTACACAAATCAGCGGAATCCCGCTCTGAAGGGAGGAGTTGGAATCCGCTCTGAAGGGAGGAGTTGGAATCCGTTTGTAAAGGGAAAGGAGATCTGCTAAGTGCAGGGTGGAAAATTCTAGAAGGGCCTAGGGAGCTCCAGACATGATATTTCTGTGCTGAAATCAGCCAAATGCCTGAGCAAACAGAAAAATGGGGGAGTCAGCTGTCTAGGGGACCGGCTCTGGCCGCCCCATTTGGCCCAGCCCCACTCAGGCACCTGTGCAGAAGGTGGGTTGGAGGCAGGAACAGGTGCAGTGGGGGTGGCCTCCACCAGAGCAAACATGTGCCTGCAGGAGGGGAAGACGCTGGCCCAGAGCTGTCTGGGGTTTTAAGTCTAACCGGGAACTTGCCTGCGCCCCGGAGCTTAGCTGCAGGGCGGTGAGCAGCCTGGAACCGCCAACACGAGATGGATGCTAACCAGGGGGTGCACCGCGGCTGGCGGTGCTGGCGGAATGCAAGCCCTGAGGGTCAGTTTGGGAACTGGGGTGTGGGGTTTCCAGGAAAGAGTTTTCGAAGCTGACACTAGTCCCTTGGGGGCTCAGCTTGAGAGGCTTGATGTGTGGAGGGCACGTGGTGCTGAGGATGGGGGTGAGAACACACGTCCAGTCACGGATGATTGGAAGATGCTGGAAACCTGAGGCCCCTGCCAGGAGCTCTGGATGCCAGGCCAAATCTCCCGCAACCCCTGCCTCCCTGGGTTTATTACTGAGGAGTGCGTGGGGAGGGGCCGGGGAGGCTGGAGGGAGGCCCATCCATTCAATCTGAGCAGCATGGTCTGGCCGAACTTGCTTTTCAATCCTGGCACCTGCAGCAGCCTCGTTCACAGCTACAGCCGGTTCTCAGAGCATTCCTGGTGGAAGAAACGATTCTCCCCTCACCGTGCCAGCCCCTAGGAAGGAGAGCCAGGTCCGAGAGCAGAACCGGACTAATTGTGTCTAACGTCTGTCTCCCTTGACCTGAATATTCCTGGGGGTGTTGTCTGCATTTATTCACTGCTGTGCTCCAGTGCCTGGAACAGCGCTTAGCACATAGTAAGTGCTCAGTAAATATTGCAGATGAAACAGAGAATGAATGAAGGACTAGTTATTGAAGCAAGCGCCAGATACTGTGTTGTATCTTACGTCCATCATTTCATTTCATCATCACAGGAATCCTGCAATTTCCCCCACATTCCACATGAAGAAATGGAGACCCAGAGAGGCTGAGAAACTCGTCTGAGGTCACCAGCTAGTGCGTGGTTTGGGCAGGATTAAAATCCTGTGCCGGGACCACCACCCTCTCCAGTAAGGGGGAATTGATCATACTTGAGCGCATCTTGATCACCAAAGGCAGATAGAAATACCCGGAGTGGGAGAAGAACGGGGCAGGTGGTTGCCCAGGCGCACCCTGGAGTTGGGTGGGGGTCCGGTGACAGAGCCGGGAGCTGAGGTTCTCCACGGCAGCCCGCGCCATCACGGCCAGACCCGAACCGGCCACTGTTCCCAGGCAGGCCTGAGAGGAAAGTGCACGACTTCTCGGAACTCCTGTGTCTTCTGCTCAGGGTCTCTCTCTGGTCAGAGTCTCCCACTGCACCCCCAGCTTGGCCTTCCCCCTGCTCCGGCCAGCCGGGCGCACCCCGGGTGAGAGGCCCTGTGTTCATTTCCCAGGGCTGCCACAGCAAAGCGCCACAGACCAACTGGCTTAAACAGCAGAAATTCATTTTCCCTCTGTTCTAGAGGCTGGAAGTCCAAGATCCCGGGTGTGGGCAGGGTTGGTTTCTTCCGTGGCCTTTCTCCTCGGCTTGTTGACGGCTGTCTTCTCCTCCCTGCGTCTCCACGTGGTCATCCCTCTGTGTGTGTCTGTGTCCTAATCTCGTCTTCTCATAAGGACACCGCTCCTGCTGGATTAGGGCCACCCCAATGACCTCATTTTAACTTAATCGCCTCTTTTAAAACCCTAAGTCCAAATACAGTCACATTCTAAGGTCCTGGGAGTTAGGACTCAACATATGAATCTGAGGGGGACACAATTCACCCCATAACCCTGCCCAAAGGGCTCCTTCTGCTCCTTGAAACCTCTAGCAGACTCTGAAGGGAGGGTACCTATGCGGACATAGGGAAATACGGCACTTGGTGCTGTCCTGGTGCCCGCAGTGTGCCTTCCCAAGCAGGGCTCACTTCTCTCTGGCGTGTTTGGGGCACTTTAAGGACCTGCTCCCAGACCCTCCAAGTCTACAGTGGACATCCTTGATGAGGCTGCAGCCCACCCAGGCTCCACCCCCACCCCTGTCTCTCTCTGACCCTTGTCCCACTCCAGCCACAAAAGTGGGCGCTGTGACTTCCTGGAAAAGGGTCAGGATGGCTAAGTCACACCGAGGTCACAGGTGGGGCGAGCACACGCTCTAATTAGCACCACTCCGTCACACTTTGGATGTGGTCTACACCCCCAAGCCAGCCAGTCCCCTCTAGAACGTGGGCACTTGTGGATGAAATTGAGAATGATTTGGTGCAAGCCCATCCTCCCTACTCAAAGAGGAAAAACAGTCAGCTCAAGTGCGTACAGCCGGTGGTCTTGGAACTCTGAGAACAGGGCAAGCATTCCGGCCCCCAGAGATTTTCAGGAGCACTCAGGCTGACGAGATGGGAGCTCAGCTCCTGGACTGCTCTCCTCTCATTGTCACGTGGAGGATGGTTTAGCTCCTTAGGCGGGATGTCAAAAAGGCCATCTGGCTCCTGGCTGGGGGAGTGGGGACACAGAGTGGCAGTGTGCAATTAGCCGTCTCCACTGCATGCAGGACTTGGACATGCCTGGAGCCGCGTGGCTTCACTGCAGCACCAGGAGGGGTTCATCTCACCCAGCGCTCCCCGGATGGCATGGGTCCCGAGCCCCACTCTCTATGTGCAGCACCCCCCGGGAGCACACCACACACGCCACTCCACGGCTCTTTCCTGCCCTCTAGATCCCTCCCACCTCCCCGGCTGCCTTCAGAAAATGGACATCTTAGTGCCACACAGGTGACCCTTTCTCCTGGAGAGGAGGGCACGATCAGATCCAGTGGTCCCCTAGCCTGGCTGGGCATTTCCACAGTCCTTCATTCATCCATCCATTTATTCAGCTTCGATGAGCCAGCACTGTGTTAAGTGCTGGGGATCCAGCCGTGAAAATACAGAAGTGACCAAATAAGTAGTATCAGTATTGCGTGTGAAAATGCCTATGTAGAGAACACTGATGCCGGGACTCCAATTCGGTGGACACTGCCTCAGCAGGCTGGGGAGGGGGCCTGCAATCTGGATTCTTCCCTAGTCCCACAGGGAACTCGGATGCCCAGGCAGATGTGAGAATCACCTGTCTGAGCCATCCCACTGCCTACAGACACTACCAGTAATTTACCTTTTGGCCCAACAATGCCACATCTGGGAATCTGTCTATAGGTCCACATGCACAAGTAAGAAATGACAGGTAAAACGTCTTTCATTGCAGGACTGTTTGTAAGAGCAAAAGATTAGACACAATTTTAGTGCCCGACAGTGAGAGTCTAGTTGAATAAACTGTGCTACACCCACACAGTGGAATACTACACAGCTGCCAAAAGGAACGAGAAGGATCTACCTGCCCTGCTGTGGGGAATTCCCCAGGAGCGTCGCCCAGGAAAGCAACAACAACAAAGGTATAAATCTGTGCTTATATCTGCCACCTTTTGTATAAGAGAAGGGGAGGTGAAATAAGAACATATCTCTCTATTTGTTTGTGTTGGCTTATAGAACCTGGAAGGATAAATAAGAAGGTAATACAATGCTTGCCTGCTGTGGCTGGGAGCTAGGGGGAGCCTGGAGGGTGGAAGCCAGAGTTCTCAGTGTGCACCTCCCTACATGGTTGTGATTTTGGAACCACGTAATACCCTGCTGTTAAAAGATCTGGCAGGAGGGTGTTGAGAGAGGAGAGCGGGTTTTGGGGTCAGGGTCATGGGCTGCGAGCCCTCCTTGACAGCCGTGAGCCCTGCTGAGTCACTGCCCCTCTCCAGTCTCCGCCGGGATCTGAGGATGAGGACAGCTCCCCTCACTTCCAGGGCCGCTGGGAAGGTAAGGGAGAGTCCCAGGGCCTTTGCACAGAGCCTGGCACAGACGTCGCCCCCTCGGCTTCTCTCCTAGATCTCACTCACGCGGGGGCAGCTGGGTCCCAGGGCCCTGCAGCCAGTTGGTAAAGGAAATACAGTATACGCCATTACTAAATACCCATTCCTCACCTTTTATAGCAGTGTCCCTGTTTACAAGAACTTCCCAAGGCTTTTCTCCTTTGCTCTTGAAGTAACCTGAATATCCCCATTTATGGGCAGGGAGGCTGAGGCGGTCTCTGTCCTCAGCTCCCCCCGCCCCACCCCGGCCCTGCCTCACATGGAAAGCCAGACCTCCACTTGTGCTCAGGCTCAGCAGTGGTCCTTCCAGAAAGAATTCTGCTCTGTGCCGGAAAAAAGAGATGCGGAGGCACAGGCGGGCGGGAGAAGCTGGGGAGACCCAGGAGGCTCTGGGACGGCTGGCCCAGCGCAGGACACCACAGGTGGTGCAGGGGCCATTTGGCTGGTGACCCACAGCGGGCATCTCCTGTGTCATGTGGCTCAAGGCAGCTCGTGCTGACTGGGAGGGGAGGCAGGACTTGGAGACACATGGCCCTGGGCTGAATCTCCATTCTGCCACTTATTAGTGACCTTAGGCAAGTCAGCGAACTTGTGCTTCGAATCTCTCATTTGCAAAATGCGGGTAAGGAAACACACCTCACAGGCCTCTGGAAAGGACACCGCAGAGACCGCAGACAAAGCCCTCGGAAGCGTGCCTGGCCCTCAGTGAACGAAAGCTCTTATTGCTTCTACCCCTGTCATCCTTGTACCACAGAAAGGGACACAAAATAGCTACATTTTACTTAAACTGCCTACAAGGGACCACCAATTTTAGAATTAAAATATTAATTCATATCTTAATAATTGACTGACTTAAATTCACTGAGCCTCGGTTTGCTCACCTATAAAATGGGGATAATACCCACCTCATAGGTTGGTACGAAGACTCAGTGAGATAAGGCATGTATGTGTGTGAGGCGCAGAGCCTGGCACATTACAGGGGACCAATAAATGTTAGCTATTAATGATTAATGTTAATAGTTAATGAAGCAGCTAGTCTGACTCTGTTTTTCCAAAAGCTTTTTTTTTGCCAGGTCGACCACATCCGCCCGCGTGTTGGCATCATACACACAGAACCCTGGGGAGGATGGATCCCGCTCCCTTCTGTGGACACAAAGAAGCAGTGGGAAGACGACAGGAGACAATTCCAGGCTTGGTAGGAGTTGAATGACACCCTGAGAGATGCCCAGCCAGTGAGTCTTTACTGAGGACGGTCATGAGATGAACGCCACAGGGGAGCCCAGAAGAAAAGTCACTCCCCTGCCCTTGGGGAGCTCCTCCTCCCCCACCCACAGACCCCTCGCCCCAAACTCAGCTACTGTTGTTTCTGGTACCTGAGCCACCGGTTCCCACCTCTCTGCGTTTGCTTGGGCTGTTCCTACTGCTTAGAATGCTTTTCCTCCCCTTTTCCCTGATCTGCATGTTTAAATTCTTCGCAAAATGAAAGACCGAGGTCAAAAGGGTAACAGCCACCACTTCCCATCCTGTGTAGCTGTGGCCACTGAGGTCCTAGTGTAACCATTAGGCCCAGGACCAACAGAGGCAATGGAGATGACCCAACTAGCCATGGGAGTCACGCAATGCCTGGGACAGAGCCTGATCCAGAGAGGAGCATCTGCACGGATTTCATAAACTCCCAAATTACACTCTTCTCCCAAGTCTTCTTTCAAAACAACACCAAGGGAGCCGGCCCTGTGGCTGAGTGGTTAAAGTTCTGCATGCTCCACTTCCATGGCCCCGGTTCGCAGGTTCGGATCCCTAGTGCGGACATACTCCACTCACCAGCCATGCTGTGGCAGCATCCCACATACAAAATAGAGGAGGATTGGCACAGATGTTAGCTCAAGGCAAATCTTCCTCACCAAAAAATAAAAAAAACAAAACAAAAAGAAAAAAACATCCCACCAATAACTACTATATTACTCAGGGCTCTTTTATTGTTTTTAACAGCTTTATTGAAATATAATTCACATATACACAATTCATCCATTGAAATTGTACAACTCAACGGCTTTTTAGTATACTCAAGAGTTGCTCATCCATTGTCACAATCAATTGTAGAACATTTTCATTATCTTAAAAAGAAATTCCCCTCCTCTTAGCTGTCAGTGCCCCTTCCCAATGCACCCCCCAACCCCCAGTCACCACCACCTCCACCTCCAGCCCTAGGCAGCAACTAATCTACTTTTCCTCCTTATAGGTTTGCCTATTCTGGCTATTTCTTATAAAATGGAATCATACAATATGTGTTTTTTGAGACTGGCTTCTTTCCCTCAGCATAACGGTTTCCAGGTCCATCCATATTGTGGCGTGTACCTGTATTTCATTCCTTTCTATGGCAGAGGAATATTCTGCTGTATGGAGAGACAGCGCGTCCTGTTTGTCCGTTCAGCAGCCGACGGGCCTTTGGGCTGTTTGCGCCTTTTGGTTCTGATGAACGGCACCGCTATGAACATTCACATTCACATTCACGTTTTTGTGCCGACACGTTTTCATTTCTCTTGGGAATATACCTTGGCGTGGAATTGCTAGATCAAATGGGAACTCTGTTTCATCTTTTGGGGACCTGCCACACTGTTTTCCAAAGCGGCCGCACCGTTTTATCTCCCCACCAGCGGTGTACGAGGGTTCCGACTTCTCTGCATCCTCACCAAGACTTCTGTCTTTCTGATTCTAGCCGTCCTCATGGACGTGAAGTGGCATCTCACGGGGGCTTTGATTTGCATTTCCCTGACGACTAATGACGTGGAGCACCTTTTCTTGTGCTTATTCAGTCAGGGCTCTCTTAGATGCGAGTGACAGAAACCTACCTCAAACCAGTTTAAGCACAAACTGCATATATTGGTTTAGGCGAGGAGACCACAGAAACAGAGAAGTTGGTGGGAGAGTTCCCTGGATCCAGGGACTTGAACAGGATCAGGGATCTTTCTTTCTGTCTCTCCCTCTCTCATCTCATCTCTTCTCTGGGGGCGAGCCTCATTCTCTCAGAGAGAACAGGGATGGGGCAGCCACAGCCTTACAATTCCTTCCCAAGGAACTTCGGGAAAAGAAGACTTTTTCTCCTAGATTCAGCATGAAAACTTCCAGGGAAGGACGTCTATTGGCTCAGCTTGAGTCACACGGAGTACGCGTGGACGTGGTGCTTATGGACCAAACACTGCAGTTCCCTGAAGGAGAGTGTTTTCGATGCCAGGAGGATGGGAGGAGGGTGCTGGGTAGACAAGTATATACTGTACATCCAGTACAGCAGCCACGCCTGGCACGGGAGGGGAGGCAGCGGAGAAGGCAGAAATAGCTTCATCTTCCAGGAGGCTTATCTTCTATGACGACTCAAACAGACCCAGGTTTCCTGAGTTCCAAGCATTCCTGTGTCACCTTCACACGTGTTGCTATATCTGTATACCTTTGGACTATTACTTATTTAATTTCTTAATTTTGAATCATCTGATGTTTGACTTAAACAAATGTGCTTTAAAAGGAAGCTTTAGACCACGATGGTAAACGGGAAATCAGTACAACTTGCGGGAAACAGAAGGTAACTATAAAAACAAATACAACAAAAACCCACAGTGCTGTCAATTTCAAGAGGTTCTGTTCCCCTCCGAGGCCCGGGAGCCTGAGGACAGCTCTCCTTGTTAAGAAGGGACATTAGCAGGTATTAGGCAGGCACCTGAGTCACTGATTTCCTTTTAAGCAACCTGAAGGTTGAAAGAGAATTGGAAAGGGAGTAATTCTCACCGCGACTTAACGTTATTCAACATCCTGCCGGATTCCACCAAAGCCTTTCCACTTCCCACCGGGGCCACACATCCCACGTGTTGGCAGGCAGTGGAATAATCCATAAGGAGACTCCGCTGGGGGTCCCTGTGCCAGATTTCTGAAATCCAAATCGCCAGGATTGCTACACCATCCATCCCCCCTTTGTCCTTGGTCCCTGGGGTCTAACTGACTCCAAAGTCTGAGCCTTAAGGGTCCCAGGAAGGCCAAGGGCATAGGACAGGCCAGCCTGTGTTTCCTCTCGCAGAGACCCCGGTTGGCCAAGGTTTTCTGTTATTACACATCTCCCTCCCCCGTGACCACCAGCAACTTCTGACACTCCATCCTCCAGTGCTGACAAATTGCTAGCATTAGTATTTTGCTAACTTGAGGCCCCGGAGCCACTCACCAGCAGAGACAACCCCACCCCAGGGCTAAATTATTAATAAAATGCCGAGGTGACTGGAGAAGTTGGAACGAGTCAACCGTGGGCCTTGCTTCAAGAAAAAGAGCATGTCGACTTGCAGTGGGCCTGGCTGCCTGTCACTGTTTTTATGAATTGCAAAGACTTCAGCTCTCTGTTGCTGCTTTCTATTTTTTTGTATTTCAGTAAAGGGGTCGCTGGCGGGGTTCGGAGGAAATCCTCATGTTAAAAAAGAAACAAGTCAGCGCTGAGAGCAGGCAGCAGGGGAGGAGGGGGGCTCTCAGTGACCGGCTGGGTTTATTTTGGGGGCTTGTGGAGAGAAGGGTGGAATATGAGACTTGCTTATTGAAAAGAAGTTATTGATTGCTGGAAATCGATAACAGTAAAGAGTTCTGTCTGCGTCGCTGGCTTTGAAGGACTCGGAAATCGCTTCCTTCCTTGCTCTCTTTCCCTGCCGGGACTTGGAGAGCTCTCGTGGGCCGGCAGGTGAGTTTGGAGTTGAGACGGTGCCTGGAGCAGGCGGCGTTTGGGCTCCTGCCTGCAGACAGGAAGGCCTTCATTCCGACATTGGATGGCGTGGGGAGACATTTTGTGGATGCAGACGGGCTTTTCTCTGCAGGAAGCCAAACATGAGTCTCCTGATACAGGATCTTCCTGGGCAGCGGCCAAGGGTCGGGGAGGAAGGTGGGATGGCTGCCCTAAATCATGGGTTTCTAATGGACTTAGAAAAGCTTTGCTGTGTCTCTGGTGGTCTCTCACAACCAAACCCTCTGCTGGGGGCTGGCTGTGGAGAAGGGAAAACCAGAGGGGCAGAGAGTCTGTTAATACAGGAGGAGGGGACCCACGGCGCCTGACGGTGGACTCCTGCCGCGCTGACCTTGTTTCAACAGAACGCCGAAATTAACAAGGACTGAAGACTGTTCGGAGTGAAGAAAGACTTGATAAAAACGAGGAATTAAGCATTATGAGCCCTGATCAATACTGAGATGATGCCAATAACAGCTTGTATTTCGTTTGCTGTTCTCTTGTGATAGGCCCAAATCCTTTATGCAGGCTTTCAACTTTTCCCTCCAAATCCCTTTGTGGAGGGGCAGGATGTGGTGGGGCTGGGGAGTGAGAGGGGCAGGCTGAGGTCTTCCCTCATCTTAAGGTTGGGCAAATGGAAGCCTGCAGCGTGGCGGGTGGATGTGGTACAGAGGTACCAGGAGGAAGGAGGGGCCCAGGCCCTCGGCTCACCCGGCTCCCTCTAGGGTCAACAAATGCACCATCAGCACATCAGGGTGAGGAGCATGGAGGGCCCTGGAGGAATTACCTAACCTACTTAGTATTTTGGGAAAATTATAGAGGATAAAGCTGAGACCGAAAATGCAAGATGATCCGCATGTGGTAGGAATATCTTAGAAAAGACCGAGGAGTTGTTTTCCAGTCGCTTCCCCAAACTTGGAAAGCCGTGCACAAGGCCCCCTCCATGCCAGAGTCGTGGGAGGGATGTTTTGTTTCCCCCTCAATCAACCTCTGACTAGAGCCGATCAATGTGACAGATTCTTTCCAGGCGACCACCTGCTGTCAGGCAGGTGAACAGGTTGTCTGTCTGGTGTGTGGCAGACTGAGCTGAGCCCTATCAAGCGCACGACACAGCTCTCCCCCACGGAGCCCCCGCCGTGTGCCAGGCACTGGGTACCCAGGCACCTTCCCCCGTCCTTTGGCTTCACGTGCACACCAACCCTTGAGATGGGAATTGTGAACCCAGGTCACTAAGCAGAAGACTCGGGCTAAGAAAGTGGAAGCCTTTGCTCCCAAAAGAAGGAGGACCCCCACCCAGACAGTCTGGTATGGAGCTGTTCTGCCTCGACTGGGTGTTACACACCTGGCCTGCTGGCCTGCCCTCCCCAGCGAGTCTTAGACGCAGAAGAGGCAGTCGGGCCAAGTTCTAGTCCAATCTGCTTCGGCCGTCTTTTGCTTTTAACTGCCACTCACCCTTGGCCTCCTGAACTTCTCCAGCTCTGGGGTTTCCTTCCATCTCTGGCCCCTGGTTTTCTTTAATTTTTCCCTTGCCTTTCCTTTTCTTCCTCTTCCTTTCCAGGCATAGCTCATTTGGGTCAATAGATGTTTGCTGTAGATGTGTATAAACATATTTGGTGATTGTTGCTAAGTGGAATAATATTTTTTTATCTGCAGAGGAATGATCTGCCACGCAAAAGAATCCCAAAGTGAGTTCCCCTGCAAAGTGAAGTGGGTGGACATCCATCAGGGTCATTGCCACAAGGCTTCTGCATTTAGGGTGAGGGTAGGGTGAGGTGGTGGCCGGATTAGTGTGAACAACCTCTAGGCTTCCTTCCAGCTCTAAGGATCCGTGTTGCACACGTTTGGCATTCTTAGTTTACTTTAGATTATCTCCTAGTTTATCTTTCTCTGTGTTTATATTTTACATAACAAATCTCCTTTAACATGGACCACATTTGGAATTCTACAGGATGAATAACTCAGTTTCTACAACAAACACACGGCATTTTCGAAAGGATGTGCTGTCAATGAAGAGACTTAGGAGGCACGTCCACCAAACACAACGTGTGGTCCTTATTTGGGTCCTGATTCAAATGAACCAACTGCAAAAAGACATTTTTTAGACAATCAGCGGAAAAACTGAGCAAGGACCAGGTGTTAGATGATATGACATAAAGAATTATCTTTAATTGTGTTAGATGTGATAATGGCATTGTGCTTGTGTTTAGAAGTCCTTATGTGCTGGAGGTGCATTCTGAAGTGACTACTGGTGCAACGATATGGTATCTGGGATTTGCTTTAAAGTATTCTAAAAAGAAAAAAAAGAAAGAAAGAAAAGAAAAGGCAAAGAAAAGAGGGGCAAGGAGATGGAATAAGAACGGCAAAACATTCAACTGTTGAAACTGGATGATGGGTGTATGGGGCCTCACATCCATTCATATTCATTCTGCTTTTTGTGTATGTTTGAAATTTTCAACGATAAAATGTTAGAGTTTTAAAACACATGCCACACTCAAATATTCTAAAGCGCAGCCTATCCCTGCTCGCCTGCTGCTTTCATCAGAATCCTAATCCGTTCGCGTCTGTCTGTGTGGTGGGTCCCTGTGTGCAGAAGTTCTCTCTGCTTAGCTGGACATTAAGATTCTTGAGGACAGGGACCACTTGTTCCATTTTGCTATCTCTTCCCAGCGCAGGAAGAAGCCTGAATCCAGTAGGTATTTAATGCACGTTCTTGGCCAGCCGACCAAGGCATACAGAGATATTCAAGGAAACTTAGCCAACATCCCAAAGACCATGGCCTCCCAGCAACGTGAGTTTACATTGAAAGCAAACAGGTCCCTCAGCTTATTCATTCTTCTGCTGGGACCATGTACGCAGGGGTACTGTGGACAGCTATGAGATTAGATTTTACTACAATGTTTGCCATAATTTACTATGAAACTTTCCTCGTGAAATAAATTCAAACTAGGATGGAGAGGACCTTACTTTGGAAATGGAATAGTGCACACACACAGACCAAAGATAAATGAGGGAGCACGGCCTCGCCGAAGGTGCGAGGAGCTGGTGTTTGTTCTGCTCCTATTTAGCATCTTTAATAATGATCTGGAAGACAGAGCAAACAGCACACTAATGAAATTTGCATAAGATCCTTAATTGGGAGGTGTTGCTATCGCCAAGAAGGGCAGAGGAGTAATGCAGATGCCTCAAAGGGGGTTAAAGATATCGACGGAAAATAACAAAATAAGAGTTGGCTCAGAGGGAGAAAGACAAATTCAATTGGGAGGAAAGTCTAAAATAGGATATTCCCTGGAGAGGAGAACAATGCAGAAACAATGCCGGAAGATGTTCAGGCAGAGAGCAACCGTAGCTAGAAGTGTGATGTAGGAAAAAATGGTCAAGATTAGGGAAGACGTTTGAAAGGAGATGTGTGTGCAAGGGTGGGGTCCCCGTGTCCCCCGCTGCCCTGGAGTTTGGTAGATCCCAGAGACTTTATCCCGGGCTACACAAGTCACTCGGCCCCAGACCCTCTACTTGGGACAGCGTCCTTACAGGGAGTAGGGAATTTCCCTTATGAGGTCCTTCTGGCTCCAGGAAGGGTAGAAGTACATTTCCCAGAAGTTTCATCCTCTGGGGGGGGGGTGTGCACTGTGGGCCAGGAAAGGTTGGCCCCTAGGGGACCAGTGGGTTCGGGCCAGTCAGGCTGACCCAACAGGCCCTTTGTGGTTCTCTGGATCAGAGCAAGAGAAATTATGGCTTCTGGAAACGCTTCCCAGAGACCAGGAACTGAGGGAGACTGCAGAAGACCTTAGCCTGCTCGGAGGTGCCAGCGCCACGCCGCTCAAGGGGGATGCAGAACTCACTCACTCAACAGGTGGTTATGAGCACCCACCACAGTGCTGGGCATCCAGACAGACGTGGTCCCTGTCCTCCCAGAGCTTATGATCTGGTGAGTGTAATGTGCTTCGGTGGGTACCTGCCCCTAAAGGAATCGAGAAGAGGGTGGCGATGTGGTTATATTCTTTCCTAGAAGGTATCAATCATCCTTCAGATGATCGCACAAACCCCCTAAAAAAACAAACTCCAGAAGACCAGCCAGCGACAGGCAGTGATTAAAGAAGTGACGAGAGGGATCTGGAAAGACGAAGATGAACAAGAACAAGAAAGTAAGATGTCGATCACGGCGATGTGCTGATACACTGATGCTCGAACAATGTTTTTGAAGTGGTGTCTCGCAGGCTGATGGCTGTTTGGGGTCTCAAGTCTGCAATTCAATGAGGACAACCAGCCAGGGACTTCGAGTTAACTGGTTAACTTGGAGTTAACAGACCTTTGGAGTTGGCAGGCTGAGTTTCAAGGTCAAGCTTCATCTCTTACTAGCTGTGTGACCTTGGGCAAATCACTTAACCTCTCTGAGACTCAGTTTTCTCCTCTGTAAAGAGGGACTATCAACAGCACCTACCTCTTGGGAGTTGGTGTGAGGCTCCAATGAAATGGAAAGTGCTTAGTGCTGGGTCTGCCCTTGGGGAGCATTCTGTAAGTGTAACTCTTCCTACCCTACTGCTGTGCACGAGACAATTGGCAACGCCAGCGTTTTCTGAGCACCTTGAGGCAGCATCTCAGCCTGTTGTTTTCTGTCCGTCTAGGGCGATGTCCACACACTCTTATTCTCCCAGGCGTACAATATCTGAAGGCGTGGACTATAATATGTTTCCTGTGTGGCACTTTTTCCCCCAGTCTTCCCTTTGGTAAGGTCATTTCCCACTCTCTTCGTTTATTATTTACCAAACATTCACCGAGTGCCTCTCCGTGCCGGCTCTGTGGATGCAAAGATGAATAAACCCATCACTGTGCCCAGGACGTTCCCACTGCAGAAGAAAGACCTCAACAAACTGTCATGCCCTTCGTCTCCTTGGGACCCGGGCCAGGAAGTTGGTCCCCAAAGCCCACACGGTTGCCTTTTCTTCTTCCGTCTTTGGGATTTGAGCCTCTTTGTGCTTTATTGTACTCTCCTGACTCCAGGTCTCAGACATCATAAGATTGAAGTGATGAGCTTTGAGTTAGGAAGACCTGGATTTGAAACCCAGCTCTGCCTGCAGTTTGCTGTGTGACCCTGGAGAAATCACTTAATCTTTCTGAGCCTCAGTCGTCTCAGCCAGGAAGTAGGGATAATAGTGCCCACCCCTTAGGATTGCTGTGAGGATTGAATGGGTTACATCACCTGCCTTGGGAAGCCCCTTTTCTTGATGGGCAGGAAGTGCCCCATAAATAGTTTGAAGCTGTGACCAAGCTAATAGCCCTAGTCAAATGACCTGAGCCATGACAGTAACGTGCATTAGTTTATCCAATAAAACCCAATGACTTCATTTTGTTTAATTTTATATTTATTTATCTCTAAAAGCCCAAACTATCTTGAAAACATTGATCTTGCTACTTTGTTGAGGTCATCCCTTCTCTGGGCCTCAGTTTCCCCACCTGTGAAATAAGAGAGCTGGACATTCCAGAATCTCTGAGATCCCTCCTGCCTCCAAAAGTACAGGCGTCCGTGGCCGGGGCAGGGCGGGGAATGAAACCCTTGCTTTCAGGTTGCCTTTGAAGCGTCAAAACAGGTGTCAGGCAGAAAGAGTGGACCAGTGTTGACGGTGTAGAGTCACGAGGAGGCACAAGGAATGATTTAGCCGGTGTGAGGAGGCACGATCGATGAAATCTAGCAACAGGCCACGTAGACAAAATACCAAAGAAAAGATCTCTGACAGGGAGAGATCAGCCTTCTTAGAAATTCCTGGCGTTTACAACCAGGACGGCCTGGCTCTCATCAAGTGGGGCTCAAGTAGACCTTTCCTGGATGGGGCTCTGGCCTCTACAGGACCGGAAGTACTTAAGCCCATGGTGGCAAGAGGTGTGGGGAGCCTGGAGAGGAGCGCTTGGGAGCCCCAGTTTCCGCGAACAGCCAGCGAGGCACGGGTGGGAAGACAGCAGAGACCCTGAACATGACCTGAAAGCCATTTGAGGACCTCTTGTATCTGTAGTGCTTTCAACATACGTCCTGCTGGGCTGAGCACCCCCCGAGAATCTGTACAGAAGTGCTCTCCTGTCCCCATAACCACTCCCTCGAGCAGGAGTAACTATCTCCATAGTACAGATAAGGAGACTGAGGGTCAGGGAGCTTAAATGACTTGCCTGGGATCACACAGTAAGCAAGGGGTGGCAGTGGGATTGAAGCCCAGGTCTCTGACCCGAAAGCCCAGAACTTTCTATTGTCACAGAAGATCTCCAATGCTACACAGAACTGCGTGCGTGCCCAGACCTTAATCTTGTCTCAATCGATATTTGCTAAACCAGTAAACTAAGAAATAGCACTTGATTTAATCTCATCACACTTTCTTATTAACCCCGTGCAACACGAAATGGATCTCTTAGTTGCCATTTTACAGATGAGAAAACTGAGGTCTGTGGAAGCTGAGTCGCAAGATCACCAAATAAGTTAATGACGGAGTCAGGCCTAGACGTCTGCATTCCCAACTCCTAACCCAATGCTTTGCCTTCTTTTTGATTTTTCTTCTTTAATTATATGCTACTGTCATTTATGTTTTTATTGAGGGCTTGAGGTCTGGTGAGAACCACTTCCTAATAGGGAGACTGTGTGGGATTTGGGGCTGGCTTTGAAGGAAAGATGGCCAGGGACGGGCCATCAGTGGAGATAAGATAGGAGGAAATGTTTAAGGAGCGAAAAGCAGGTGGTTTGGGCAAGTCTTTTAACTTTCTAAGGCTCAGCCTTCTCCTCTGTAAAATGCAGGTTAATGACTAGCAACCCCTCCCAGCTCCGCAGCCTCCCCACCGCACCCAGGGCTGCTCTCTGCAAGAAGGAGGCATGGGAAAGGTCAGTGCAGTGCCTGGTGCACGGCAGGTGCCCTGTAAATGGTGCCACGGTCGTTATGAAGAAGAGAAGGGCATGTTGTACCAGAGCTCAGTGGCCTTCCAAACCTGGGAGCTGTGGACCACTTTTAGGGAAGAGGGACGAATGTCAAAGAAACTCGAAACTCCAGCTCTGCACATTTTCAGTACACCCGGGGACACAAATGACTTCGGACCTTTTCGTACTTCACACCTCAGGGGCTTCGCACGACCATTAAACAGCAGGTCACTCACCAAGCATTTGATGGTCAGCTCGTTCTGGGCCTCCTCATCCAGGACCTTCTCATCAGGGCCCATCCAGACTCTGGGACGGCAGGAAACTAGGGGCAGGGGTCCCTGCTGAGCCCTCTCTCTTGTGCCCACTGCCTCCCTCCCCCACCCCTTGCAGTGCCCCTTGTTGATGGAGCCGGGTATTTGCAAACAGCTTAGGCACCCGTGCACACAATCAATATCACAAAAGATAAATCTGCAGCAACTGATTCCAGGCTGTACTGCTTCTAAGTGACAATGAAAAACGATCAGCACTTGAATACATTGCATTTTTATCTTTAAATCTTTCTACAGAGCAGTGTCAATATCAGAGCACTAAATAATCTCTAGATAGCAGGAAGATACAGGAACATTTTTTTGTTGTTGTTCATGGAAGATGGATGTAGCTTTTTCGAAGGCCTTAAATACTGAAGCAAGGAGTTAGTTCTCTAAATGCCCTACGATGATTGGCCGCCCTGTCAGTCCTCTGAGGACGATTTGAATACCTAACTCCACTCTTCCATCTGTGTTCTTTAAATAACAGTGCTTGGCTCTGAGGACTAGAGGCCCTTTCCAAGCCCTAATGAATCCATCAATCACGGCTTGCTGCATCTTCTTCCTCAGGCCAAGCTCAGTGAGCCAATGGGGGAAATTGAGGCAGGAGGATGTTTAGAGTCACACAGGAACTCAGTTATCCCCTGGAGTCAACCCTATTGTCCTTGAGAAGAGGACAGGGCTAGTTTTACTTGGGGCCATAAAATGGAAATCACGTGATCAATCAGATTGCTAGATTACTATCATCAAATGCTTGCTGGTCCCTATTAAGTATAAGACACTGATAGACATCAGAAATGCAGAGAAATGAGCCTTACTCTTTTAAGCTTACAAAGTATTGGGGTGGAAGGACATTTACTCAGCAATCATAACCACCATCCACTGAGCAGTAACAGCACCAGGCCCTGCACTGAGAGCTCCGCCTGCACCCTCTCAGCCGAGCGGGCCACACAGAAGTCCCGTGAGGTGGGCATCATCCATTTCACAAATGAGGCAATATTGCCAGTGACAGGGAGCCAGGGGAGGGCAGCAGACCTGGGCTCGAGTCCCAGCTCTGTGTGACCCTGGGCAAGCCACGACCCCCTTTGGGTAGCTCCCTCATAAGTAAAGTGAGGGGAGTCAGACTCAATGACCCCTGAAACCCCCCATCCTTTATAATTACTGGTTCTGTGAGTATTCCAATCAATGGGCAGACTGTGACTCCCAGCGTTCCTTGAGTGCTTGCTGCATGCCAGGTCACGTGAACACTGGTTTGCAGAGCTGAGCAATACGTCTTTTGTTCACTGAGTGGAGAGAGGCTATAGACATCCATCCCCTCCCATAAAGTTATTGCAAAAAGTAATTAAATATTAATCAGTTCCAGTGTGCCTGGCACTGAGGGGGGATTGATATAGAACATGCAAAGAAGAAAACAAAGTCTCTGACTTGAAAGAGAGCACAGTCGGTGAGGTTACCACTTTCTCAGTCCTGATGATACACCCCTGGTCACTTTGATTGGATTTGAGTGTTTCCCAAGTCAGCAAGGCATTCACAGGCTATTTTGAAAAGTGAGCCAATGTCTAAGTTTATGTGCTTTTTGCTGATTCTTACTAGACCCACATTGAAATAGGGTCTTCAGCTCCAAACTCAGGACAGCTTACCCCAGCTCCCTAGTTACCAACTACAGACCACAGGGCTTTGGACTCCACCTCGAGTGCTCTCTCTTCTACCCCATAACCTCTCCAGCCCCTGTTTCCTGTGAATGCCTTGCTGACTTGGGAAACACTCAAATCCAATCAAAGTGACCAGGGGTGTATCATCAGGCCTGAGAAAGTGGTAACCTCACCGACAGTGCTCTTACCTGTCCGGAGAGGAACTATCACCAGAAAAGTGTTGGCCAGCATCAAGCATAACAGGAGCTGGATAGCAGGAACGGGTCAGTCTTTATCCAGTGCCGCCCGTGGGAGAGAGACACCGTCTGAAGGCCATGTTTTCAGTGTCTCTTCGGTAGCTCACAAGTTCCCTGAAATATTTGGGGAAAGAGTTCCAAAAACCCAGTACAGGGGGGAAGTGCTGCAACCACCTCCCCTCTGGGAGAGTCAACATGGACGTTAAAATCCACTGAGGTCCAGAGAAGTTCTGCAGGGAAAACCAAACCAAACCAAAACCGAAATCAAAACCAAAGCCAAACCTTACTTCTCCTTGTTTAACCTGGCATTCCCCAAGCTTGTTTGGAGGTGGGATGGGAAGAGAAATGTGTGTGAGTGTGAAACACCATTTGGAAAAGAATGATCTAAAGATTTAGATCAAAGGCATTAATTGGTCTCAGACAAAAAGATAGATAATGAGAACTAGCGGGAGACAATTTTGGAGAGAGGAGACGCCTCAAGTGCGAAACTAAGACATACAACTGATGAGGCAGATCTTCCATGTATATTGCATCAGATGAAAAAAAAACCAGATGCAAAAGAGTGTGCAAAGTATGCTTTCACTATTTTTTTCAACAAAAAGGGTGGCAAAATATATATGAATATATTTGTAAGTTATATATATATATACTTTTATAGGCATAAGACATCCCTGGAAATATAAAATGTTATAAATGAGAAATTAATAACACTTGCTGACTCCAGGGGAAAAAAGAGGGGAAAAGTAGACTTTATAATGAATCCTTTCAAATTTTGAACCATGTAAAAGTATTATTAAAAAATAAAATAAAAATATCATAAAATATATAGATAGCATTCAATGTGGTTGAACCTAAAAATGACCGTTACTAAGACTCCCTGCTCTCCTTAAAATACTTCAGTGGCTCTCCACGTCCCTTGGGATAAAGTCTAGCCCCCCCAAGAGGCTTGCACCATCTGCCTTATCCCTCCTCACGTTCCCACCCGTCTTCCCACAGCAGCCACAGTGGTGTTCTTGCAGCTCTTCAAACAAGCCAGTCTTACTCTCTTCTCAGGGTTTTTACACAAGCTAGTCTTCCCACTTGGAATGTTCTCTTCCCACATGTTCGTGTGGGAAACCCGTGCTCACCATTCGGATTTCACAGCAGGTATGCTAGCGGCTTCTCGCTGAGCCGGCAGCCTTGGCGCCCTCTCCACAGTGTGCGCTTTGCAGGCCGCTGTCCGTGGTGCTGAGAACATAGCGGCCAGCGGACAGTCTGCTCATGGAACTAGGATGCTGTAGCGACGGAACCTGAATGCACACGGGAAAGCTAATAAACACAGACTAGCGTTTGTTAATAATGCCCCCTTTCACTCTCGTAGTGTCATTTGGGTGATAAGTTATAAAGTCACCCCAGCTAAGAAGAAAATAAAGCACATCAAAAATAAAATAAAATAAAAAAGGACTGTATTGTCACTGCCTTGTGGGCTGAGGTTTTTGATGACCTTTGAGTTGAATGTGTGTGAAAAACAAACAGCCAGAAACAGAAAAACAAAGTAAAGAAAAAGGGTTGCTTAAAAACCCACTCGCAACAAAGAGGCCTCTAAAAGCGGGGTCTTGTCCCTCTTGAGAATTACTTCCGCTCTTGGTAGCTTTTCATAGAGAATGTCTCTTATCTTTAATCTTCCAGAGTCACAGAAATTCTGAACTGCAGTGAAATCAAATCTTGATCCAAGCAAAGTGGGAATGAGATTTCCTATCTGGGGGGCCAATGTGCTTTACAAAACATGTTTTATATTACGTCTTTCTAATCAACCTATGGGAGAATGTTGCTTTGGGAACCAGAACACAAAGAAAGTTAGGGAGCTAAAAAAGTGTACTCCCCTGGTGCCCTTCCCCTCCCCCACACAAAGCATCCTAGAGTGGAAGCAGTTTATTTATGAAGATGCTATCACTTTTTAAAATTGACGTTGCAGACCTGGACAAATGTCTTTCCACAACCATTTGTTAGTCCATTTATTCTTGTCGATTGCTGCTTTCTGAATCCTGATCTGATTACTTTTTTGAATTTTGGGTGTGTTATCTAACCAGGATAGGAAACATGCTTCTCGGGTGGGGTAACTGGAAGACTCAGTCTTGATCAATGGAGAGATTTGATTTGTGTAGCTGAAGGTCTAAATCAGAATTAGGATCCAGTTCTCCAGGCATATCATTATCAACCACAGTTCTTGAGGATTGTGAGCTTCCTTTGTAAATACATGTGGTTCCTGGTATAATGCCAGAACTACATTTTAGGACAGGCTTTTCTCTTCCTCTCTGTGCCCAGAACCTGAAACTGCCAGGCTATATTTGAGAAGGAAGCTTGGATGCAGATTTCTAGACTGTATTTTGTTGTAGACAGTTCTTGTCCTAACCTCCCCCCATCCCTACCTGCAGGAAATATAGTTAGAATGTTTATATCAACCTGAGTTTTTCAAACCAATATCTCTAAAGATCTCATTTACACTACCATTGTGGTTGTGTGTGGGGTCTTGTTTCTTGGGTTTTCGTCTATTAATTTGTTAATTTTCATGATTATTTATTGAACATAGTATATATTGCAGAGGTTTGTGAAACTTAGGGAGGGGGGTGGAAAAA
Organism: Equus asinus; assembly: GCF_041296235.1. Taxonomy (NCBI): domain Eukaryota; kingdom Metazoa; phylum Chordata; class Mammalia; order Perissodactyla; family Equidae; genus Equus; species Equus asinus. Next base: position 14,572,512 of record NC_091799.1, read on the forward strand.
CCCTTTTCTAAAAATACAACTACTCCAGTCTTAATATAAATGGGATAAAAGTAGAACTGTTTTGATCAGAAAGGACCTGAGCCTCTGCTCTCTGACCATCCCTTCCTTACCTCTACCCCTGAAGCAGAACCTTCATGACACTTCCAAGCAATGTTGGTGCCTCGGAGAACCCAGTTTGAAAACCACTGGTACAGAGACCTGGCCCCGCCTCAATGCCGGGAGACCTGGTTCTATCCTAGCTCTGCCCTTAGCTTTTGGACCTTAAGCAAGTCATTCAGCCCCAGTGGGCACAGTTTCTCCATCTATACAGTGGATCTCTTAGACTGGTGGCTTTCTGGAATCCTGAACTCTCAGCTCTGACACGAGGAATATTCCATGACCGTAAAATTTAGATTCCAAAATTGTATGATTCTCAGATTCTGGAATTCTGCAGTTTAATATTCTGTGAGAGTGATTGTGTAGTTTAACAATAATTTCATAGTAACTTCTATATTTAAAAAGGAAAGAAAGAAAACAGGCTTGAAGAATTAGCTGTTTTTGGAAAGAGTGGTTAGAGAAATCTTCGTGGAGATAAGTCTTGAGTTATACAAAGATCTGTGGAAAAGCATTCCTGGGAGATGGGTCAACATATGCAAAGGCCCTGTGGTGGCGAATGAGCTTGACATATTCGAGGAACAGCAAGCAGACCAGCAGGGCTGGAATGGAGTGAGCAAAAGGGTGAGTGGTAAGAGGTGAGGTGGAAAGGTGGGCTGGGAGCCTCTTGGGTAGGGCACTGAGTTTAGTTTTTATTTTAAGTGCAATGAGAAGTCACAGGAGATTTTTAAGCAGGGGATGACATAACCTGATTTATGGTTTTAAAAGATGGCTTTGGCTTCTATGAGAAGAATTAACCATAGGGGGCCAAGGATGGGAAGCAAAGAGACCAGAGAGACAGCTAAAGCAGCGCTCCAGATGAAAGACGACCATGACATGGACCAGGGAGGCGTCAGAGGAGGTGGCCAGAGGTGTTCGGATTCGAAATACATTTTGATGGTGGAACAATCAGGACTTGATGACTGATTGGATGACATGCCACACATACTAAGACACTGCGGACATAGAAAACGGAGCAAATTCTAATACGCGCCTTAAAGGTCGTGAGCGTGTTGCTGAGAATTGTAGATGTTGGTCTGCAATTGGGCTGCTTCTCACATGGGCAACGCCGGGGAGCCTGCTCTGGGGTGGAGGGTAGCGGGGATGTGTTTATTCAACAGTTGTTCAAGATTCTGCTGAACCGCTCAAGATAGGCTGGCTAGCATAGACGTAAACATATAGTAATAGGGTGTGTACAAAGAGTACACGCAGCCAAAAGGGGAATTGTGAGCAGTTTTCTTTTTCACGCACTTCTGTATTTCCTAAGTTGTCTTTAATAGGTAAACATAACTCTTAAAATCAGGAAAAATCCCTTTAAGACAAAAAATAAATCTGAATCAGTCCTGTCGGAGGGAGATGTGGTTGGATGGATTCAGGGAGATTGATTGCTTATTTGTCTTGCTGTCTTTCTAATTCCTGGTTCTCAGCTCTTAACTACAGCTTCTGGTCATTTACCTGCTGGTCACCTGACACGTGCCCCACCTTGGCTGCCCACCCACCCTTCCTCCCTGCTCTCGAGTGGGTTTGGGCTTCATTTGCCCTGGGCTGCCCCAGAGGAGCCCCAGCTGTGGCACTCTGAGCCAAATGCTGCTCGCAGCCAGCACATCCTGCTCAGGTGGTCCCCGTGCTTCAGCCGCCTGATTAATTCATCAGTCTAATGCTAACACATCGCTGGAATGCTAAGTTCGCTATTTCCCCAAAATGTTTTGAGGTTTTCCTCCTGACAACTGTGCTCACTGCAGTCACGGTGAAAACAACAAAATGAAAAGGAACCTCATGGGCCACACAATTCTAAACGATGTAGGGAAACATTTGGTTTCTCATAGCTGTCAACACAATTATACCCACAGAGAAAGAAAATGAAAGGCAAGCCTGAGACAGCTCAATTTGGCTTGGAGAGTGGGGCAAAGGCTTGGACCCTTCACGCCCGGGCAGAAGGAGGCCAAGACCTCTCCGGATGGGCAGGGGCGGAGCGGCCAGGAGATGTGATGGTGAGAGCAGGTTGCAAAGTTGACAATGCACGAGTCTTTAGCCAAGACCTGCCAACCCTACAAAGAATGCTGTGCGAAGTCCCAGGGAGGACACGAAGGAACTGTGAGGCCTCCAAGGATGGGAACCCAGGGAGGGAGGACCCCTCATCCCAGCACAGCTGACAAGGACTCCCAAGCTGCCGTGGCAGTTCTTTTTCTCTCTAGGAGTTCATGGGAAATAAGAGTACAGAAGAAGGTGTGATTTTAGAGAAGGCAAAATTACATTTTCTGGAGGTTCTTTTGGACTATTGATTCTTCAATGGGAGGAAGGGATGCCCCCTCAGGGAGGTATCAGAGTCTTAGAGAGAGCTTTTCTTGTCTAGTTGCTGCCCCCACCTCCCACATATTCTAATTTTGCTGCCGTAGGGAGAAGTGGGCCCCACTGCCAGCTCCAGCTACTATTATTGACGGAAGCATGTTAGTCACTCATTCAGCAGCAATTCCCTGAGTGTTTTCCACGGGCCAGGCACAGTCAGAGCCCTCAGGTGGTTGGGACTAGACAAAAAAAGTTGTAAGCCCCGGTGGTTTAGATTCTGTGACAAAGACCAGGTACTTGTGACAACTGAGGTTTGTAGTTTAGCTAAGTTTTCTCCCTTTTTCTGATATTCCTTTCTAAAAGGCAGCAGAAAATATTAATGCCTACCTTGATTGAGGGCCTCCAACGTGCCAGACGTCACACTGCTGTGCGTGCATGATCTCACGTAATTCTACCAAGAATGGAAGAAGCGGGTATTCACCGGTCTGTTTTACAGAGGAAAACGCTAAAGCTCGGGGCAGGCTGATAACTCACTCAGGCGACACAGTGAGGAAACGGCATAAGCCGGACTCGAACTCGGGCGTCTCTGATACCAAAGCACATGTACTACGGCCTTGCCACTGACGTGGGCCAACCGGCTGCACCGACCTCATTCGGCACTTGTTAGAAAGGCACCTTCCGAATCATGATTCGCATGCTCATAAGTATGAGGTGATCCATTTACACGTTAAAATTTGAGAAGCCCTGAGCCAGGGAACTCTCACACAGAAACAATCTCACTCTCCAACATAGAACACACTAGAAACCAAAAAGATTCATTACATTTCCCCATTCTGTCCTCAACAGAGTTTCTCAAATGCTACAACACAGCTTTTAAAGAGTATTCCCCACCCAGCGTGAGAAAACACCGAGGGTAAGTGGTGAAGATCGCCAGGTGGCCTTTGTGCAGTGTGCGTGCCCTAGAGTGCATATACGTGCTAGGCAGGGCGGGTCAGAGAGTTTGGGGGGACAATTTTACTTACAAAGCTGGGTGCCTAAGGCTGAATGCCCCACTTCCATGGAGGAAGGCTAGAGGAGACGGACTTTGCTTTTAGGAAACAATTGGCACCAGTTCTAACATAATTGATGAAACTTCACTTTTCCATTTCTCACTTCTCCGAGAGGCTAGTGCAGGCCTGCTGCCCTTCCTGTGGCTCCAACAACCACTCAGCTCAGCTCTGGGGTTTAAGGACCCTAACAATAAACCTAGAACTCATTGGCAAGAGGCTACTCACAGGTCTCTAAACCCTATAACATTACCGGAAGTCAGAGTGGTTGCTAACCCACACAGCAGCACTTTTGTACAAGTTAGGAAAAGGTGCCCCTCCAGGTAGATGCAGCCCCAAACCATGTGGACTTGGTGAATGGACTGTGGGGTAGATTTTAGCTCCCCCTTGGCCTGGAGCCCTTGTGCAGTAAACACCCTGCACAACCACTCATGGCGGCCCTGCAGGAAGTAGTCATTTAAGATCAGTTATGAAGTTAGATTGTCAGCTCCACCAGAGCAGAGACAACATCTGTCTCCTTCACCACCGTATTCAAGCATCTAGCTCTGTGCCTGACTCAAAGTTGGTGCTTAATTAAGTATATGTTGGACAGGTAGATGAATAAATGAAGGAAGACAGGGTTAATGAGTCACCAGACTCAGACGTGCAGTCAATGACCTTGTACAGCATGGGCCAGGGGGCACTCACGAGATTACCCTTGTCACCTGCTACTTTCCATGCCCTTGAAGGCACAAATACTGCATGAGAAGCCTCTGTTGCAAGTGGGCCTATGGTATTCTGCCTTTGAAAAAGGAAAAGAGGCCCTTTCCGAAGATTGCATGAGAGCTCTTCTTAACAAATATGTAAGTCTTGGCTCTTGGGAACTAAGGCGTGGAACTAAACAATTCTGATTCTCAAGGTGGAGTGGCCTGAAAATTCTCATGATAATTCGGGGGGGAGGGTTTGAATAGAGATCCAAGAAATCAAGAAAGAACCAGAAGAATCAAGTCCCTTAAGGCTCTATTTCCCAAGGTTCTTCTCCCTGCTTAAGGAAACGAATTAAAAACAAAGACACCTCGTGTGAAAACCAGAAACCATATGGCTGGCACATGAGAAAAAGAGAGAGTCCACCCGCAAACATGTCAGAGGGGATAGCCTCGCTTGGACGGGCATGGAAAACAAAGAAGGACACAGATGAGTGCTCTGAGCAAGCACGTTGCAGACGGTGCTCAGGATTCCCAAGCCCCCAGGGGCGTGAGATGCTCAGCCAGCTTCCCAAAGTTGTGTTCCACGGAGCTTTAATCCCATGGGATGCTTCTTGAAAATAGGCGCAACTGTCAAAAGGCACAACTTTCTTTAGGATATTTACAATGAATATTAAAGTTTTTAGCATTCCTGCCCATTTCCTTTGTTTAACCCAGCATTTTTCAAACTCATGTGATCCCTTCCCTGACACATACCTTTTAACATCTGTTACTAAGCAGCAAGCCTAGGTAGTTTCATAGAAAGTGGGTCTCAGTTCTGTGGAGAATTTGGGGAATAAGCTTATTCCTTCTTGGGTTCAAGAGGGAGAAGTCTGCTGTTCAAGGGCCTCCAGACTGGTTTTCCCTCTCTATTTGGGAAGGTCAGGCCCTTGGAGTCTGGGCTCCAGTGTTCTGACAGCACATCTCAAATGTGTTTTAGTTGTGAGAGCCCAGCATGACTTGATGGTGACCATCACCATATTTTAAAAGAGGGGTAGAGGAAACCAACAAGGGTCACCTGCCATTCTCCTGCCCCCAAACCAGAAGTGACCGTGTTCTGTAAACTCTTCATGGCTTTTCTGAGTGGCTGTGCTGAGCCCCAGGATGTCAGAGTCTATGCAGCCGAGTTCCGCCTGGGGTCTTGGCTCAAATCCCAAGAGTAGCCCTCTCAGGAGCCAGGCACCCCACTGTTGGCGGAGAGCAACACTTATCTTTGCTCCCCACATCCCCCTGCCAGCACTGCCTCTCCCCTTGAGATCTTCTCTGAGCTGGAGGCTGGAGCGGAGAGGTGAGGACAGCAGAATACAGAGAGTGTCTGGCTGCGACAGCAAGCTGAACACTCCCATTCCCAGCGAGGGTGAGGGTGGAAGGCAAGACAGAGCCCCACGCCCCACCCCCAGCTCCCAGGCACCCTCCCGTTCTCCCCGTTCTCCCTGTCTGCCTCCCCCGCCCAGGCTCATCCTAGGAATCGATGTCACTCCCAGGCTGACCCCTCCACCAGGGCCACCAGGCCTGCTGGGAGGACTCTGAGCAGTGACAGGTGCCTGCAGCTCACAAGGCCCCATCCGCCACCCCTCTTGGTCTCATCCCAGCAACCACCTTGATCACTGGGGAGGGCGGGGGGCTTGTGGCCTGGCCAGACCTCCTACTGGCTCGATGTCCTTTGCCAAGATCACTTCCCTCCCGTGATTTAATGAGGCCGAAGTCAGAGAAAACCTGGAGCTGCCAGAGGGGCTGTGTTTCCCAGGACCCCTGCTTGCCTCCTTTTTCAGCAAGGATTACATCATTCCCTTCTCACCCCTTTAAACTTTTAAAAAATTTTTATTAAAGTAATACATGTATATAGTTTAAAAATTCAAATAGACCTATAAGGCTGATAGTTAAAAATAGCCCCAGGGCTGGCCTGGTGGCGCAGCAGTTAAGTTCACACGTTCCACTTCAGCGGCCCGGGGTTCACCGGTTCGGATCCCGGGTGCAGACATGGTACTGCTTGTAAAGCCGTGCTGTGGTAGGCGTCCCACATACAAAGTAGAGGAAGATGGGCACGGATGTTAGCTCAGGGCCAGTCTTCCTCAGCAAAAAGAGGAGGATTGGCAGATGTTAGCTCAGGGCTAATCTTCCCTCGAAAATAATGAACAATAAATAAAAGAAGCCCCACTCACTGACCCTGATCTTTTGCCCCAGAAGCAGCCACCTTCAACTCTTTTAGCTTTATCTTGATTTTTCAGTTTTAGGTGTCATCTAATTGACTTCCTCCTCGAGAAAACGAGGATTTAGCTCACATACACACACATAGACACACACACACACACTTCCCCTCTATTCATCCTCCCAATATCATAGATTCTAGTTAGATCAATATTCAGTGTTTACTGTCCTATGATTTTATGTAAATATTATTTGCCAAGACCACCCAATGCCCTACGATTACATTTTTTGTTCAATTTTATGTTCCTCAGAGTTTGTAATTTTTTTTGCTTAGTTTCCTGTGTAACCAACTATAATTTACTTCCGAACTCTCCATCATAACTATAAAGTTCTTGTTAATATAATAAAACCTCAGGAACCTATCGCTTGTGTGTTTTGCTTTGAGCCCTACATTCTGGGCCCGGTCACGGCTGATTGCTGTGCTGGGCCCAATTCTGTTGTTTCCTGGATTCTCTGTTTTCCGCTTTCTAGATTTACTCTCTCATTTTGACGGAGCACATCCTCTAGTAGCTTCTTGAGACAGAATGCGTGGGAGGAAAATTTGGTGAGACCTAGCATGTCTGAAATGTATTTAGTCCACACTTGCACTTGATTGGTAAAATTATCAATACATTCTAGGTTGGGAATTATTTTCCTTGGGATTATGAAGGTCTGCACATTATCCTCCAATCTCCAGGGATGATGTTAAAAAAATTCCAGTGCCTGATCCCTGGTCCTTTGTGTACGACATTCTCTCTTTGGAAGCTTTGAAGAGGCTTCTGTGCCAGGTTCTCTGAAAGCTCTTTAAATATGGACACATGTGCCCTATAGTTGTGGGAAATTGCCTTGTAGTATTTCTTTGATAATTTCTTCCCCTCTATTCTCTCTTTTCTTTTGGTCTGGAACTCCTGTTTTTGGATATTGAAGTTCCTGGACTATAGTGGACAAAATAATGGCCCACCCAGAGATGTCCTTGTCCTAATGCCTGGGACCTGTGAATGGGTTACTTCGCATGGCCAAAGGGACTTTGCAGAGGTGACTCAGTTAAGGATCTTGAGACGGGAGATTATTCTGGATTATTCAGGTGGGTCCAAGGTAATTGTGAGGATCCTTATAAGAGGCAGGCAGGAAGGTCAAAGTCGGAAAAGGAGACGTGATAGTGGAAGCAGAGGTGGGAGGGAGGCACTTTGAAGATGGAGGAGGGGGCCACGAGCCAAAGAATGCAGGCGCCTCTAGAAGCTGGAAGAGGCAAGGCAGTGGATTCTCACCTCGATTCTGCAAGGGGAACACAGCCCTGCTGACACCATGATTTTAGCCCAGTGGGACCCAGTTCCAGTTATGACCTCCAGAACTGTCAGAGAACAAATGCGTGTTGTTTTAAGGCACCGGGTTTGGGGTAATTGGTTATGGCAGCTGTAGGAAACCCATACGGGGACTGAGAAGTTTCCGTTACGTGCCTGGACACTGTCCAACAGTTCACGTTCGTTAACTTTTTTGCTGAAGCTCTCCTGAGCCTTCAGACCAGGACGGGTCCCATGTCGCAAAGACTCCCTCATTGCATTCATCGCAGTTCTGATGAAACAAGGATGGCTGTCATTATTCCTTAAATGCTCCTCCACCCACCAAACCATAGGCATCACGAGGGCTGGCATCGTGGGTCTGTTTATTTTATTCACCACTCTGTCCCATAGATGTTCATATATTTGTGCCGGGTGAGGTGAATGACTAAATGAATGAAAAGGTTTATCTCTGGCAGCCCTCACAGCACCCCCGTGAAGGGGGAACTATCTTCCTTTTCACAGGTGACGAAAGTGAGATGCAAATGAGGCTCCATCGCTTTTCCATGGATGCACGGATTAGAAGGGGCAAGGGCCAGGATTTGAACTCAGCATTGTCTGTCTGTTCCCTAAAGCCCAGGAGTGTAGCCACTGAGTTAAAGATGTCCCTCCAAACTGTCTGCTTCCGCTCCTCTGACCATCCCTACCTCTAGCTGACTTCTGCCCAGCAACCTGACACCCCAGAGGAAGGAGCATCTTAATTAGGCCGCCGGCAGCTGTTAAGGGAGCTGCCTGGTCCCCCGGGGAAGCGGAGGCTTCAATGACGAATCCCGTGCTTAGCTGGGCTGGGGGCGAGGAGCTGTAGGATTTGCCGAGTTGCTCTGGGATCCTCGAGCATGGGCAGCATTCCAGACTCCCAGTGCCATCATTGTTATTATTGTTTTTATCTAATCTGTTCTTGAGAACAACCATTTTGAAATTGGGCAAAAATACAGCCTAATATATTTAAACATATATATTTTTATTTTTATATAATTTAAAAATAAACGCATTGATGTACATTTTCCAAGTGCCTGCCTGCTGAATTCCTAATGTAATAAACATGACTCAGAGCTAAATTTAAAGAGAGAAGCACATATGTTTAAAGCAGGCACCAACTTTCAATCTGAGGAGAAACAGAGTCAAAAGGATTTTTTTTAGCGTGTGAACGGACTGAGTGCAAAGTGAATTATCTCCAAGCCATCTGGGATGTCTGGTGTTTTTCAATGCCTTCACAACTCTAATTTTAAGCCGTTATTTGGCCTTTAAATAACAATATCTTTTCTTTCCATTGGAATTTGCACCAGATTCCGCATTTATTGCGCTATCGACTCCAAAAAGAGACCTATCTTTGAGAGCAAAAAGAGCAAAAGTTATTGAACGCATTACTCTGCAGATTGGCTCTGGGAAGAAAACAGCAGTCTGATATTTTGCAAATGAAGTTTGACATATTCTGGGACGGCATATTGCACTCACCACAAACAGGCTGGCTGTGCCCGGAGGGGAAAGCTTCATTAAAGCCCCTTGAACGGCACGCAGCGCGAGGAAAAAGGCTCAGGGTGCACCATGGATGCCCTTCAGCTTGTTCCATGGGGTCCTCATGCATGAGTGGTCTTGGTTTTTACCTCGCAGGAAGACAGCATAATAAGATTATAGAATCTTAACTCCAAGAGGTTCTGGCCCAACCTACCAACCAGTGCTGGAATCCCCTGCACAGACTTCCAGATAAAGGTCCATTTACCTTCTACTTGAATACTTTTAGTCACCGAACTCACTGCCTTCCCAATTGTAGGAAGTCCTTTGTAATATTAGGTGGAAAGCTTCCTCCCGACAGCTTTCTTACAGCTGCTTCTTGTTACTGCCACTAGATCACACAGGTTCTTCCCCACGGTTGACATGAAGGTGAGTTGATGGTCACCATCATGACCTTCCTCCTGCTAAGCATGCCCAGCTCCTCTAAGGAAAGAACATGACGACTTGGGCAAGTTCTCTCCGGTAACAAAGAGGATAATTTTGGGGGAACATGTCCACGGTGGTCAGGACAAAGAGACAAAGGAGAAGATGCCTTGAACCTCGGTGGAGCCAGATTTGACCAATGTTTTGTTTATTTCATTTGAATCCGAAACTTTCTACTCCTTCCACAACTTCTGTGTATGTTGTCTTCAGAGGCGTGGACTTCACTGAAACCAGATTCAGATTAGTACAGAGGCTCTCAAAGGAGAGAGGCTGCAGACCATAACACCCAGTCAAAAGACCCCTCCGACCTTCTGCTCCTGAGAGGGACCTGTTCCCTCTCTTCTACCACAAAAAGAAAACACGCCAACAAACTTGTCAGAATCAGCATGGGATGACTCCAACAAAGACTCAGTGGAATGTATCAGAACATCATCAATGCGCAGACCAAGGGTTATTTTGTTCCACAGTAGATGTTTGCATGAAAGGCCCTATGTGATCTCACTGCCCGTGACCTCTCTTTTCCCTTCTCTTCTGTGGCAGTGCTCTTTCTGCAGATAGCCCCACAGCTCCATACCTGATTTTACACCAATTACTACTCAAAGATCTCCTGATCCGCCCGACTTATCAGAACGGCCACCTCCTCATCACTGTCCATTCATCCTGCTTTATTTTCCCTCTTATTTCTCATCAAATGACATATTATAGATATAGCTATTCTTTTTATATCATCTGCTATCCTTCACTAGAATGCTGGCTCTGTAAGGCAGGGACTTTATCTAACTATGTACCCTGCTGAACCCCTAGGCGTATAGTATAAAACTAATTCATATTTATTGGATGAACATTTGAGGATCAGTCTGTGGATATCAATCTCAGAATATCCTGCAGACAGACTTGAGAACAACTGGATGAGCTTTCATGCTACGTCCTTCATGAGCCTTTTCTGATTCCCGGATAAAGTGTCTCGCCCTTCTATGAGTTCAGTCTCAGTGGTTACCATTCATGTGGCCTTGATCTTGTAGCGGTTTGAGTTTTAGTCGACTTGCATTCTTATTTCTCCTATTAGGAGCAGTTCTGAGAGAGCAATCACTCAGCCAGATGCCAGCAGGCGCTCAGAAAACCCAAAGTATAAAAAGGAATGATGTCCTTCTCCCCTCTCTGTTCTCTTTAATGGAAAGGTTTTGGAGATATTTAGGTTGTGGGAGTGATTCATGATGAAAGCCTGTCATATCCAGCACATTTTGGGACGCTGGCTAGCAGTTGGGGTGAGGTGCAGTTCGGCGAAAAGCTCAAAGAACTTTTACTATCTGCTCAATTATGTTCACTACACTGTTAGGTGTCATTTAGAATTGATTTTTTTAAAAGTGCTATTACAACCCACCAATAAAAAGATAAATAACCAAATTAAAAGATGGACAAAGGATTTGAACAGACATTTCTCCAAAGAAGATATACAAATGGCCAATAGGCACAAGAAAAGATGCTTCAGCCTCATTAGTCATTATGGAAAGGAAAATCAAAACCACAACGAGATTCCAGTTCACACCCACTAGGATGGTTATATCAAAAAGGCAGAAAATAAAAAGAGTTGGTGAGGATGTAGTGAAATTATAACCCTCCAATATTGCTGGTAGGAATGTAAAATGCAGTAGCCACTGTGGAAAATAATTTGGTAGTTTCTCAGAAATTTAAACAGAGTTACTATATGACCCAGCAATTGCACTCCTAGATCAATATCCAAGAGCACTGAAAACATGTGTCCACACAATGACTTGTACACAAATGTTCGTAGCAGCATCATTCATAATAGGCAAAAAAGTGGAAACAACTCAAATGTCCATCAACTGTGGGATGGATAAACAAAACGTGTGTCTATTCCATTTGGCTGTAAAAATGAATGAAATACCGTATATGCTACAACACAGACGAACCTTGAAAACATTATGCTAAGTGAAAGAAGCCAGACCCAAAGGACTACACATTGTATGATTTCCACTTATATGAAATTAGCAGAACAGGCAAATCCACAGAGAGGGAAAGTAATTAGTGGTTTCCAGGCACCAGGGGAGCAGAAGATGTTCTGGAATTAGATAGTGGTGATGGTTGCACAACTTTGTGAATATACTAAAAACACTTTTAAAAAGCATATTTCATGGTATGTGAATTATATGTCAGTGAAGCTGTTATTTTTTTTTAAAAAAAGGTCCTCACCTTTGAGTAATTGAACAATTAATAAAAGTGATTACCGTACATATTCAAATCCATTATGGAAACAAGACAAAACAGAAACCCACATGCAAATCAAGCAGTTGAATAGAGTCAATTTTGAATAGAGCCATTTTGATAGCTTTCAACTATACCCTCCCAATGCAGATAACACAAGATATCACCTTTTGGTTGGAGATAAAACAGAAGTCCCTTTCTTGGGGCAATTACGCAGGGAAATCAAGTGATCGTTGGCAATGCCATGCTATCTTCGTCCTTCCCGGCAATGACTAGCACAGTGGACAGTGTGCTGGATATTTCTGGTGCCCAAGAAGCCACTTGGACCATTTATTTCTGCCAGAACCAACAAATTCTTTTTAAAAAGACCTAGAATCTGAAAAACTCAAGGCATGTTGAATACCCACACAATATCCTTTAAAAAAAACCACAAATATTTCATTATAGAAAATATCAAACTGTATGATGAACAGTATGATGAACCCACGTACTCATCACCAGTTTCAACAACGACCAGCTGACAGCTTATCTTGTTTCATCATTTCCCCCATCTACCTCTGTCCTCACATATTATTTTCAAGCAAAGCTCATATACCATGTTATTTTATCCATAAATATCTCATTATGTACCTCTAAAAGATGACTCTTTAAAAAAAGCACAAAACACATTCAAATTTCCCTTGTTGTCTTACAAACTTTTAAAGAAACAGTTTGTATAATGTCCCTTTTTATTGTTATCTCCATTCTCCATGGAAACATGAATAGCAATGACAACTATTTACAGTAGCAGCTATTGTGTGCCAGTTTACTGAGGGCTTTCCACATATTATCCAATACAATCCTTACATCCGTCACAAAGAGTTAGCCACTATCACCGCCCATGCCCCATGCCCCAGCTCAGGGAGGGTAAGTGACCTGGCCAAGGTGCAACAGACAGCTCAAGCTGGCTGACCCAGCCTCTATTTCCCATTCCTGCTTCTCCCTTGCCTGCCTTCATGTTAGGGCTGTGCTGTCCAGAGGTGTAACCAATGGCTGCATGTGGCCGCTGGGCACAGTAGCTAAAAGGTACAAATGTGCCTAGCCCAATTTGAAATGTGCTGCAAGTATAAAATACACAAAGAATTTCAAAGACTTAGTTCAAAAAAAGAGAATGTAAACCATCTCATCTGTAATTTTTATATCGAAATGATCATATTTTTGGATATGTTGGATTAAATAAAATACATCATGAAAATTAATTTCACCTGTTTATCTTTTTTTCAATTGTGGTAAAATACACACAATGTAAAATTGGCCATCTTGACCATTTCGGAGTGGACAGTCCAGCAGTATTAATTACATTCACATTGTTGTGCAACCAAGCTCCAGAACTCTTTCATCTTGCAAAACTGAAACTCTATACCCATTAAACAAGAACTCCCCATTTCCATCCCCTACAACCCCTGGCAACCACCATTCTGCTTTCTGTCTCTTTGAATTTGACTACTCTAGGTACCTCATATAAATGGAATCATACAGTATTTTTCTTTTTGTGATGGCTTATTTCACTTAGCACAATGTCTTCAAGGTTCACCCAAGTTGTAGCATGTGTCAGAATTTCCTTTCTTTTTTTGCTGGGGAAGATTTGCCTTGAGCTAACATCCAGACAATCTTCCTCTATTTTTTAGTATATGGGCCTCCAGCACAGCATGGCTGCTAACAGAGCAGTGTAGGTCCGTGACTGGGAACCAAACGCAGGCCACTGAAGTGGAGCACACCAAACTTAACCACTAGGCCACTGGGGCTGGCCCAGAATTTCCTTTCTTTTAAGGGTGAATAAGCTTCCATTGTATGGATAGACCACATTTTGTTTATCCATTTATCCACTGATGGACACTTGGGTTGCTTCCACCTTCTGGCTATTGTGAATAATGCTGCTATGAACATAGGTGTACACATATCTCTTTGAGACTCTGCTTTCAATTCTTTTAGGTATCTACTCACAGTAGAATTGCTAAATAATATAGTAATTGTATTTTTAATTTTTTGAGGAACCACCATACTGTTTTCCACAGTGGCTATACCATTTTACATTCTTACCAAGAGTACACAGGGGTTCCGACTTCTCCACATCCTCACGAATACTTGCTATTTGCTGTTTTGTTTTTTTTTTTAATAGTAACCATGCTCATAGGTGTGAGGCTCTTTACCTTTTAAAACATGACTATTAGAAAAGATGTGGCTCCCATTATACTTCTATTGGATGGCAGTGCTGATAGAAGCTGGAAAAGAAAGATAAAACTCAATTTCCCAGCCTCCTTTGCAGCTAGAGGTAGCCATGTGACATTGTTCTGGACAATAAGGCGTGAGCAGAAGTCTGGTGGTGTCACTTCTGCTCTTTCCTCCTTCTTTCTGCCTGTAATGTGGAGTTGGGACCCAGTCATCTTGCAATCATGAAGTGACAAAAATGAGGGTGAGGCTAAGGGTGGTGGGGCAGACTGATCAAAGGGTCTGATGAGCCACTGCATCAGCCCCATGTTATGTGTCCCCAGACCACTTATCATGTGAGACCAATAAGCCCTCCTCTCTTTAAACTACCTTTAGCTTTTTATGTGATTGTTAGTTGCAGCCAAACACTTCTCTGATGGGATCGCTCGTAAGTGGCACAGCTGGGACTTGAGCACATGTCTGTCTTCCAAAGCCTGAGCTCTCTCTGCCCCTACCCGCCACTGCCTCCCAAAATGGACTGGTGCTCTCCATGAGCTGGAAATCGGGCTGAAACCAGCTCAACACGAGGTTAACACAAGGGAAGCCGTATTGTAGAAAAGAGACCATGTTGTAACTTTGAATGACCTCTGATTAACTAACCCAGCTGGATTTGCACCCTCCAGGAGATCTACCTGTTCTGTAGACTTTATGACCCCTGCTAGTGCATATCCCTCTCAGCTGCAATAAGATGATAACTTTGTTCTTTTGAGTTCCTTAGGAATGCGATGACCCCCAAACAGAGAGTCTGTGCTGACAGCCGTCATTAATGAAAACTGAAAGATCTGGTGTGGCCACTCCCAGTGTGTAACACCAGAGGGTCGACATTCCTAACCCCCTCCCCTATAACCCATTGGCATATATAACTGCTTCAAGTTTCTGTGCCTGCCTTAAGATGGTTCTTTTGGACATTAGTCGGCCATCTTCCCCCTTGCTAGCAAGCTGTAATATAATGCCCTTTCTCTGCCACTATCTTGCCTCTTGACAACTGGCTTTTGTCTCGCGGCGCCCTTTGTGAGGTTATGAGGCTCCTGGCTGTCCTCTGCACCTATTACCCCAAACAGAGAGAGGGATTCCGGCCAAACGGCGGACAGACATCAACTGTAGGAAATACGTTCACTTTACACACAAAGATTTACAAGTTAGGGTGTCCACAGCTGTATTGGTTAAGGTGAAAAAACCGAGGTGGTCAACAATAGGAGATTCAAGAAATTATGTAAAGCCATCAAATGGAATTTTGGTGATCATTAAAATGATGTTTTAGAAGGCAATTTTATGATAGGGAAAGGTGTTTAAAGCTGCCTTATGAAAAATGGAGGTCACAAAATAGTATAACTCCAATTTTGTAAAAAAATGTGTATGTGTGAAAAACCAAAATGTTGAGTGGTGGAATTATGCATAACTTAATTTTCTTAGGTAGGGTTTTTCTAGTTTCCAAGATTTCAAAGTAAGCATGTATTTAGTAATTAGGAAAAATAAAGCAACACGTTAAAAAAGAACAAGACTGGAGCGTCAAGGTGAATGGATCGTTTCTTTGTCAGGGATGCATGTCTTCTTTCGTTGTCTTTCCTGGGGCTTACCAAGAATCAGAGGCAGGGGTGTGGAGCTGGAGGTGGGTGTTGCGCAGACGAGGGGCGCTAAATGAGAGCTGCTGTGACAAAGCCCCTCCAGTTGCTGTGGCTGCCCCTGGGCGCCCGCAAGCCCGCCTCTGCCCTCTGCTCCAGGTTCTGGGCGAGGGTTCCAGGTTTAGCAGCTTCTGCAGCTGGCAGTCCATTGTCCCTCTTGATTAAAAGGCACCGTCCACATAACACAGTAATAGAATTAGAAGGCAATTCCTCCCTCAAATGGACTGCGGTCACAGCTGCACGAACAACTTGCGTTTCGTTCCACTTTGATTTAGCCTAATGTGTTGGTAAAAGGGTCCATTCCTGAGATGTTTTGTACTTAATTACGTATGAACATGGCAGAAAGTGGAGGCCCCTAACAACATGCTCTGGTGGTTGATTAAGTGAGCATCCAAATGGGCAATCAATAATTTACTAAAATATTTAAACTACCTCCTGGCTTCCTGTGATGGGAAGAGCACGGCTGGTATGTGGTCCTTTGTTGGCTGCTCTGCAGGTGGAGGTCCCCCCTGCCTTTCTGGTCTCTCTGCCTCAAAGCTTGGACTGCTGCCTACTCTATCCAGAGCTGGAGAGTGGACTTGCAAGAACACAGATCTCATCACATCACACTCTCACTTAACGCTGCCTCTTGTACTCCCTTACTTCCACCCCCACTGCACCTGGTTGGCCCCTAGTCACCTTGGCAGGCTTGGCCCAGGCCTCCCCTTTGCAGAAGGACGCTGTGACCACTCTCCCTGAGGACTCCAAACTTCTCTGCACAGGTCACTTATCCCACACTTGAACCTCACTGCGTTTCATGTTCCATTTGCGTCTGCCTCCCCTGCAGGGCTGTGAGAGAGTGCCACTAGAGCAGGAACATGTCCTCTTTGGATCCTTATTTAATCCTTTTATTTGGTGAGTGTTACCGGGAAATGAATGAAGTGGAGTGCGGGAATCCTGGGGCAGTGGTTGTGATCAGCGTTAATAGTGAATGAGTCTCTCCCTTTCCTCCTCCTTGAATTAACAAGTTCCTCCTAATCTTACACTCCTGGATTGGTAGTGCTGGAGGGGATCCACTTCCTCATTCTCTAGATGCAAGAATTGAGGTCCAGAAGGGTTACTGCGTTTGCCTGAGAGACACCAGTCAGGGGTAGAGACCCCCATCTAGGCTGCTTTCCTGATCTCCAGGATCTTCTTTGTCCTTGGGACCACTTTGATCATCACCATCATCGTCATCATAGTTGTCGTCGTCATCATCATCATGTCAAAATCATCATGGGCAGGAAATAAGAGGAAACAGGAGCGGAGGTAGGTTCAGAAGAGAACAAAACGGGATTCTTTACCATCCTTGCTTTAGATTAATTATAATAAAGTGGATCTAAGCAATTTAAAAATGATCAACGCCCTGAGACTTAAACAGGTGAATGTGGAGCCACACACCTCCCACTGCAGATATTTTCAGTGACATTTATTGGGCTAGACTGGGCCTGGTTTTGCCAGGCTCCCCAGCTGCTTAGCAAAATGTCGAGCACATTCAATATCCTTATTTGTTGAGTGGCTAACTCAAATGCCTACTATGTCCCCAGAACAGTATGCTGCCTCAATTTAATCCTCAGAGCAACCCCCAAGGTCTGGAGCATTATGCCATGCTGATTATGACAGGTGGCTTAGTTACATGGTGGCTTATCCAAGGCAGATTTGGTTTTAGAATATCTGGTGACATTGCAGTGTTTTGCATCTAGTGAATCCTTAATAATTATTAATTGATGAGGGTGCTTTCTCAGTCTGAATTCTTAAACCACATGCTCCCTACATATGATGGGAGTTGCAGCACATTTTAATTAAATACTGACAACTTTAATTCTGATTGCTCATTCTAATGCTCTTGAGCTGATAGCACCAAGCTAATGGCTCTTTCATTTTGGAAGATATTAGCAGCAGGATGCTGCCTTTTACCCAAACATAAGATCATAATAATTAAAATCTGATATTGTTCGAAATGAACTCCTTTTAATGTAATTTATACCCCACAAACACACACAGATGCAAGCATATATGTGCCAACATTCTCAAGGATTTATAACACCTTAGAGAAACTCTGTCCATTCCTTTCCAAAATGAAAAGTTTTCTGTTGACATGATGAAAGACTCCTTACTAGGTTCAGGGGAAATGTGTATTTCCACTGATCAATTTCTGAGTTTCCCAGAAGAGGGGAGCCAGAGAGAAATCCTGAAAACTAATGACTGTGGGAGCAGAGTGTATTTGTACTTTATTGTACCAATCAGAGTCTAAACCACTGAATCAGAGAATGAGACAAAAGAAAATCTTACTCTGTGTGTGTGGGAATTGGGGGGGGGGCAGGAGGAGGGCTGAGCAGAGGGAGAGCTGATATCTGAGTATACAAAGAGATGAAATAATTTGGAGAGAGGATCCGAGAAGGCAAATATAATATATCACGTTAACTCATTGCTTCCACAAACTTACACTGAGCATCTATTGTGCCCCAGGCATTGGAGACCTGATGGTTACAAGATAGCTGTGGGCCGTAGTCCCATCATGCTTGCCTTAGAGCATGCTTCTAACCAGGGTCCACGTCTGGGCTTTAGGGGGGCTATGAACCCCCTTAAATTGTTGCAACGTACGCAAAACCTCGTCTTCATAGGTACATATAGTGTGGGCAGAAATAGACTTTATATATTTTGGGAGGGGACAAAGTATACAGCAGGGGTCACATTCTCCAAGCCTTCAGGGATCCCCAAAAAGACGAGTAAACACAAGAGCCAAATTGGCCTTCTCTAATCTCCTAGAAAGGATGAACAAACCGAAGCCAAAACCAAAACAAGCCAACAGACACAGATATTTTCCTTTACTTTTGCAAAGTTAAAAAAGGATTTTCTACAAAAATCTTCACAAACAAAAACAAAAACCCTATGCTCCAAAGGAGATAAAAAGGACACCAAAAAACGATGAATTATAGAACACAGTTAATTGGCAAGCTCTTAGCAACAGGGTCATGTCACAGAGATAATTTGAACTAACAGATCCATTGCTAGTCCTTGCTTGATTCTGTGCGGAGTCCTCAAGTGGGGTTAGAAGCCCAGGTCATAGATGGATCAGAAACTTTCTCAGCACATTTTCCTGACAGTTACGATCTTCTGAGTGTTTATTATACTCCAAACAATATTTCAAAAGCTTTGCCTGCAAGGTGTTATTAAACCCCACAGCTATTTTATAAAGATAGGCATCATGACTAGTTCTATCTTATAGATGAGGAACCGAGGCTCAGAGAGGACCAATAACTTGCTTCAAGTTTCACAGCTAGAAGTTTCCCGCTATATCTACCCCTTTCCCATAAGAAAAGCTATAAATGGCAACACTTACAAAATGAGGGAGATGTCAGGAAATGAAAGCAACTATATAAACCCAAGACAACAAAACACTTTTCTTTCTCACGAGACTTAAGTTAAATAATGTTTAAATTTAAGCACTCATGGAGAGCAACGCCAGTTTTCGAGCAGAATTTATCGTCATTGCTCTAGAACTAGAGGATTTGCATTGAGGTGGTGTGTGCGCGGGTGTGCGTGTGTGTGCGTGTGTGTGCGTGTGTGCGCGGGTGTGCGTGTGCGTGCGTGTGTGTGTGCGCTCGGGTGTGCTTGTGCGTGTGTGTGCGTGTGCGCTGGTTGCGTGTGTGTGCATGTTGCGTGTGCGCGGGTGTGCGTGCGCGCAGGTGTGCATGTGCGCGGGTGTGCGTGTGCGCGGGTGTGCGTGCGTGCGGGTGTGCGTGTGTGTACGCGCGTGTGTATGCGTGTGTGCGTGTGCGTGTGTGCGTGTGTGCGCGTGTGTGTGCCTGTGTACGCGGGTGTGCGTGTGTGTGTGTGCGTGTGTGTGCTTGTGTGTGTGCGTATGTGCGCGGGTGTGCGTGTGCGTGCGTGTGTGTGTGTGTGCGCTCGGGTGTGCTTGTGCGTGTGTGTGCGTGTGCGCTCGGGTGTGCTTATGCGTGTGTGTGCGTGTGCGCTGGTTGCGTGTGTGTGCATGTTGCGTGTGCGCGGGTGTGCGTGTGCGCGGGTGTGCGTGTGCGTGTGTGTGCGCGCGTGTGTATGCGTGTGTGCGTGTGCACGGGTGTGCGTGTGCGCGGGTGTGCGTGTGTGTGTGTGCGTGCGTGCGCGTGTGTGTGCGCGGGTGTGCGTGTGCGCGGGTGTGCGTGTGCGTGTGTGTGCGTGTGTGTGCGCGCGTGTGTATGCGTGTGTGCGTGTGCACGGGTGTGCGTGTGCGCGCGTGTTGCGTGTGCGCGGGTGTGCGTGTGTGTGTGTGCGTGCGTGCGCGTGTGTGTGCGCGGGTGTGCGTGTGCGCGGGTGTGCGTGTGCGTGTGTGTGCGTGTGTGTGCGCGCGCGTGTATGCGTGTGTGCGTGTGCACGGGTGTGCGTGTGCGCGCGTGTTGCGTGTGCGCGGGTGTGCGCGTGCGTGTGTGCGCGTGCGCGTGTGTGTGCGTGTGTGTGTGTGTGTGCGCGGGTGTGCGTGTGCGTGTGTGTGCGTGTGCGCGGGTTGCGTGTGTGTGCGTGTTGCGTGTGTGCGGGTGTGCGTGTGTGTGCGTGTGCACGGGTGTGCGTGTGCATGTGCGTGTGTGCGTGTGTGCGTGTGCGCGGCTTGCGTGTGCGCGGGTGTGCATGTGTGCGCGCGCGCGTGTGTGTGCGCGTGCGTGTGCGCGGGTGTGCGTGTGTGTGTGTGCGTGTGCGTGTGTGTGCGGGTGTGCTTGTGCGTGTGTGCGCGTGCGCGTGTGTGTGCGTGTGCGCGGGTTGCGTGTGTGTGCGTGTTGCGTGTGCGCGGGTGTGCGTGCGTGCGGGTGTGCGCGTGTGTTCGCGGGTGTGCGTGTGTGTGCGTGTGTGTGCGTGTGTGCGCGGGTGTGCGTGTGTGTGCGTGTGTGCGCGCGGGTGTGCGTGTGCGTGCGTGTGTGTGTGCGCTCGGGTGTGCTTGTGCGTGTGTGTGCGTGTGCGCTGGTTGCGTGTGTGTGCATGTTGCGTGTGCGCGGGTGTGCATGTGTGTGCGTGTGCGCGGGTGTGCGTGTGTGTGCGTGCGCGCAGGTGTGCGTGTGCGCGGGTGTGCGTGTGTGTGCGTGTGCACGGGTGTGCGTGTGTGTGTGCGTGCGCGCAGGTGTGCGTGTGCGCGGGTGTGCGTGTGTGTGCGCGCCTGTGTATGCGTGTGTGCGTGTGTGTGTGTGCGTGCGTGCGGGTGTGCGTGTGTGTGCGCGCGTGTGTATGCGTGTGTGCGTGTGCACGGGTGTGCGTGTGTGTGCGTGTGCGCGGGTGTGCGTGTGTGCGTGCACACGGGTGTGCGTGTGTGTGCGTGTGTGCGGGTGTGCGTGCGTGCGGGTGTGCGTGTGTGTGCGCGCGTGTGTATGCGTGTGTGCGTGTGCGCGCGTGTTGCGTGTGCGCGGGTGTGCGTGTGTGTGTGTGCGTGTGTGTGTGTGGCGGGGGAGAGTGAGGTTGGAGACGAGTGGGGAAATTATTAAGTTGGTTTGAGGTGAACTGCACAATTTCAAAATCCTGGTCAGCATGGCCTGGTAGAACTGAAGATTTTTCTTGCCACCTAGACTGTGTTTACACTTTCCACGCGCCTTATCAATGGCCATTGGAAACAACTTATTTTGACATAATTTCAGACTTACACTTGCAAGAACAGTACAAATAATTTCTGTATATCCTTCATCCAGAGTCCATAACTGTTAATTTTCTACCACATTTGCTTTATCCTCCTCTCTCTAAATAGACATATCCATGCTATTTTCCTTTTAATGCAGACACAGTGATGCTCTTTTATCCTTTCAGGGTATATTTCTCCAAAACTAGGATATCCTCTTCCACAACCACAAAGCAATTATCAAAATCATGACGTCATCGCTGATGAAATACTATGAACTGATCTACAGACCTTGAGCAGATTTCACCAACTGTCCCAATCACATGAGCAAAAGAAATTCCCAGATGATGCGTCGCATTCAGTGGTCATGGCTCTTTAGTCTCTTTTAATTTGGAACCATCCCTCAGTCCTTCTTTGTCTTGCATGACACAAATGTTTCGTGGGAAAGTACAGGTCGGCTATTTTGTTGAATGTCTTTCAGTTTGAGTTTGTTTGATGCCCTGATCAGATTCCCGTTTTGCATTCTGGGCAGGAATATCACAGAAGTCCTGTTGCACTCTTCTCATCGCATCAGATCAGGAGGTGGCTTTGTCCTACACTGGTGATGTTGACCTTGATCTCTTGGTTAGGGTGGTGTCTGCCAGGTTTCTCCACTGTGAAGTCACTGTTTCCTCCCATCCCCTTTTACGTTACTGAATTTTAAAAATTATGGTAAAATATTCAAAACATAAAATTTACCAGTTTAACCATTTTTAAGCGTCCAGTTCTGTAGCACCAAGTGCATTCACACTGCTGTGCAACCATCACCACCATCCACAGAACTTTTTCATCTTCTGCAACTGAAACCCTGCACCCATTAAATACTAACTCCTCATTCTCCTCTTCCCCCACCCGTGGCAACAACCATTCTATTTTCTGTCTCTATGAATTTGACTACTCTAGGGACCTCATATAAGTGTAATCATACAATATTTGTCCTTTTGCTTTTTTTCTTTAGGAAGATTAGCCCTGAGCTAACATCCACTGCCAATCCTCCTCTTTTTGCTGAGGAAGACTGGCTCTGAGCTAACATCCATGCCATCTTCCTCTACTCTACAGTGGGATGCCTGCCACAGTATGACTTGATGAGCAGTGTGTAGGTCCAGGCTCAGGATCCAAACCTGAGAACCCAGGCCCCCCCCTGAAGAGGAGCGCCCTGGACTTTACCGCTATGCCACCATCCTGTTCTTTTGTAACTGGCTTATTTCACTTACTATAATGTCTTCAAGGTTTACCCATGTTGTAGCATGTGTCAGCATTTCCTTCCTTTTTAAGACTGAATAAACATTCCATTGTATGTATATACCACATGTTTATGAATTCGTCTCATGATGGACACTTGGGTTGCTTCTGCCTTTTGGCTATTGTGATTAATGTTGCTATGAACATGGGTGTGCACATACCATCTGTTCCAGTCCCCGCTCTCCTTTCTTTTGAGTATAAAACTAGAAGTGAAATTGCTGGATCATTACCTTTCCCTTAATTAATAAGTTTCTTGTGGGATGATACTTTGAGACTATGCAAATATCCTGTTTACTCCTCACACTTCCACTCACAGTGTTAGGATCCCTTGATTCCTATCTGAATCAATTATTCTTCCAATGGTTGCCAGATGGCAATTTTCTTTCCATCATTGCTCCTACATTTATTAGCTGGCTTTCCACTGTAGAGAAGAAATTTCCCTCTCCCCCCTTATTTATGAATACGGAATCAGTTTTTTCAACAGGTTATGATTCTTTACTCCATGGACACTATTTGCTCTGAGCAATTCTTTTCCCTAGGACTCCCAAGAGCGCAAGTTTGGGGAAAAGCAGGAACTTTTTGTATTTCCTTGTCACCACTAAGAAAGCTGGGAGTGAAGTCTCCAATCGAGAGGCTCACTTTCCTGCCCACACATTCGTTTAAAATGGAAAGCCTCTTTCGGACAGCGCCCGCACCGACCGCCACGGCTGTCCCGCCCCTAGAGAACTACATTTCCCAGAGGCCTTCGAGGGTCTGCGTCATCAGTGAGCGCGGATTTTTGCTCGCGAAGCCGGCTTTGGAGAGCCCGCTGTGGCGGCGGCAACATGGCGGACGTGCTCAGTGTCGGAGTGAACCTGGAGGCCTTTGCCCAGGCCATCAGTGCTATCCAGGCGCTGCGCTCCAGCGTGAGCAGGGTGTTCGACTGCCTGAAGGATGGCATGCGGAACAAGGAGACGCTGGAGGGCAGGGAGAAGGCCTTCATTGCGCATTTCCAGGACAACTTGCAGTCTGTCAACCGGGACCTCAAGTAGGTACCGGCCCAAGGGACCGGGGTCGGCGACCCGCCAGACTCCCACCCTGTCCCGACCCCACACGAGTCTTCCCATTCAGGGGCTGCCCTGCCTTTCCCTTGCTCTGTCTCCCTCCTCTCCAAGCCTCTGCCGGCCCCTCAGGGACATCTCATCCCCCACCTCCGCCCTCTCGTCTCTCTTCTCTTGGCCTCCCGGTCCTGGCTTTCTCCCGCCGCTCGGGACCCCTTCTGTGGTCGTTCCATTCCTCACCAGGAGACGCGCTCTTCCCGTGAACTTCCACTTTTCCTCTCAGCCTGGCAGGTTTCTCACCTGTAGGCCCTCTGTGCCCCACCACGCCTGATCAAACAGTCCTGATAGTGCCAAACGGGACCCGATCAGCGCTGCCCGAACCCAAGAGCACCCGATCTGATTCACCCCGATGCCTTGGCCCTGAACCTGGAATGCATCAGTTCCACCTTGTCTCACCCCCAAACACGACAAAACAGGCCTTGATCTGTCTTTTCTTCTTGTGCGCCTGATCAGTCCTCTCACTGCTCCTGTTCTGTCCCTTCCTCTAGAGAGACCTCATCTCAAGCTTTACCAGCTTAATCGCTTATGCTTAACCCCCCTCCCCCCAACAGTGATTAAGTGTGGTCCTTTAGGGTTAGGGATTGCAACTTTCTCTTTCTTCACCTTCTTTACTTCTACATTGTAAGTGTTATTGTAAGAATTAATTGAGAGGAGGTTTGTAAAATGCCCGGCACATAGTAGGCAGTCTTTAACTGGTTACATCCTGAACTTGCCTTCCCTTCTTTAAGAGAGGCGGTCCTTTCCAGAGAGGTTAGAATTTCAGGAGTTTTGCCTTTTATTTCTCAGAACTGACCTTAGCAGGAAAGGCATTTGTTGAGCTAGTCAGCCGATGAATTCTGGAGTGGTTGGGTTTTTTTTTTTTCTTAATTTGGTCTCCTTAGTAACCAGATGGAAGGAGGAGGTAGAATGGAGGAGGAGGTGGTGACCAAATGATGGGTGCCTCTTTTCTCCCCTGAGTAGTTGCCATTGGTTTTTGGGGGGAAGCCAGGAAGTCCCACACCCCTCCTCAACTCCCACGTCCACTTGCTGTTCTCTGGCGCAGTGCCAGTTAATACTTTCCCTGCTGGAGGGGTGGTTCTTTCTTTTCCATTTCCTCTCTCATTTGCTTCCCTTTGTAATATGCAGGATGTTAGAACCCTTCACCATTTTAGAAAGTTTACCCCTTTGCCGTCTTAAATCTTTATACAATAGTGCCAAGAGGAAGGTGGCTGAAGATTCCCAATGAAAGTGGCGTGGGAAGCTGTTCCTAGAGAGTCTTGTTGACTGTTTGGGACTGGCCCCTCCGAACGTGCTCCTGGAATGTGCTTTTGCTGTTGGCTGACTTTGCCAAGCTTTCCTAGAGTTTTCCTGCTAGACTGAAGTGTGTTTCTTTGACACAGCCCCCTTGGTGGTGTCTTCCCATTCCGTTTGTTTATTTTATCTCTTCTTTGTTTTGTTACGTTTTACCATCTGTGAAGCACCATGTACAAATCTATCCCTATGTGAATGATAAATAATCATTATTTATGCAGGTACTTGCTGTTCTGCTAAATGTAATGATCCGTACGTGGCTCTGAAAACTCTTAGGAAGAAGCAGTGTTATACCACATTTCAAAATTCCAGAAGGCTGTATGGTGTGGCATCGCCCCCCGCCCCCCCAAGAATAATTCAAGTTGTCAATCCCAGTTTTAGAAGTCTTGTTGATTACAGTGCTCTTAACTTTTTTTCTCCTTTGGAATGGCACCAGAGAGCTTGGTTTTAAAATTAAGTTCTGTTAGGGGTTTTCTTGATTGTCACCTTTCAAAAAGTATTTCTTCTTAAGAGACTTCTAATGGACAGCTTGAAGAGCAGCCTTTGACCAATGTGCTTGGCTAAACAGTGGAGTTTCAGTGGACTCAGGTTTATTTGCTTTATCTATGTACTTTTCAGTGAACTGGAACGTCTGAGCAATTTGGTGGGCAAGCCGTCTGAGAACCACCCTCTCCATAACAGTGGACTGTTAAGCCTGGATCCTGTGCAGGACAAAACTCCTCTCTATAGTCAACTCCTTCAAGCATACAAATGGTCAAATAAGGTAAGGGAGACGTGTCAGAAGTGGCGCCAATACAGGAAAGGCAAAGTTTTCCTCTATTTATAAGCGTAGAAGGTGAGGTTTTTATTTGTTTTTTGTTCTTGATTCAGCATGGGATTACAGAGTTGGAAACTTTAGGATTTCTCTGTGAGCTATTTGTAGTCTTTTGAAGTCTTTGAGGCTTGATCGTGATGCTGAGATAATTAAATTAAAAAAATGCTAAGTCAGGTGTATTTAAACTGGAGTCCGGCTGTAGGAAGCAGCTTTTGTGAACCTTTTGAAATTATATGCAAAATGTTGTGTTATGTGCGTTTTTTTGGGGGGAAGACTTCTTAGCTTACATCAGATTCTCAGAGGAGTTCCACGGCCCCCAGGAGGTTAAGGACTGGCGGTCCAAATGTGTGGGTCAGCCACCCACACGGTTCTGTTGCTTCTGCTGTTTTTCCCCATCGTCACTGGGAAGAACATCTCTAGAGTCCTGTTTCTTAGATCGCGTTCTAATTACTCTCTCATTACTTTAGATCCCGTCTGAGGGACATTGTTCTAAACATGCTCTGTAGAATTTGCCATTTATGGTTTCGTTCAGCATGCAGGCCCGTGGCATAGACCCTAGGACGGCTGTGAAAGGAACAGCAAACTGTAGTCTAAAAATAACAGGAACAATTAGGCTCATAAGCCCGGAAAAAGTTTGTGTACTGACAGGTTCCTTTTGTTTGGGTGCTGTGGGTTGTTGTGTATCTTTTCTCTCCTGCGGATAGACAGCTGGAATGTCTGGAATGACTTGGGGAGCTTTTCTCATTAGACTGCGCTCCCTTCCTGGAGGCAGTTGTTCTTACGGTTATTGGTTGTGGACTGTTCAGCCCCCTCCAGTTATCCATTGTCTTGTTCCTCTTTTTCGTGGTCCTTTCCCTCTTCGGGTCTGGGATGACAGATGAGCCCTGACAGCTTTTCTGGTGTGTGGAAGTTTTTCTTTGAATTTCTCTAGGGCAGTATTTGGCGTTCTTTGGTTTGAAGTGGACCCTGGAAGCTGAGTCTGAGGTTCAGGGGACAGTGATTCGTCATGGAGTACTAAAGAAAGAACTTGAACCTTGGATGCATATGTTTGGCCTGTAAGGCTTGTCCCCCAAACTCTGGGCTGCTGTTGACAGAAATGCTGTTCAGTCTTAGGATCAGAGTGCCCAGGTAGTGCAGGGATCTCTCACTCTCTTGCCCTCTCTAGGCCTGCTCTCCAGTGTTAGCCTGATGCTCCCCACGTGGTGGAAAAGACAGCCTGACAGTTGTAGGTTTTGTGGTCTTTATACCAGGTGATCTCCTGGTGTCCACATCAGACCCTGAAAAAGGATTCTGGCCTGCTTGGTGGGTGACCCCCAACACAATTCATTGAGTCCCAGGGGTGGGAGTCTTTGGCCAGCAGAGATCACCTAAAGCACAGGAATTGGGGCTCCTTGGAATTTGAGAGAGACAGTTCCCAAAAGGAGAGGCTGCAGGGCAGACAGAAAGATCATAGATGTCTGTTGCAGTTGCCACAGCCACATCTGAGACTGTCCCAGCCCTGCACAGACAACACTGCCCTCTCAGGCTGTCCTGTTTGAGCTTCCTTGTTTCCTCAGGGGTGCTCTTGATCATTTTAATGTGAGTTTCCATGGTGATTGGGTGGGATCTGATCAGTAGGTGCACGGTATGACTCAATTCTGGTTGGACTCCCAGGGGAAAGTCTTGCTTTTTGATGTTTGGACATGGAAGTTGTGTTGATGTATCATGTGGATAAAGTTGTTCTTGGAATAGGCTAGAGTGGTGGAGACTTTTCAGTGGTGGGAATGTTTAGGCTCGTCTCAAAGCCATGAGTGACTCGGACTCCAGTGGAAGTGACTGGTTTTAAATTGAAGTGATGATACTTAACTTTTGCGTGAAGGTAGTTTAATTGCTTGCTGAACTTAACAGTTGGAGTATTAAAATAGAAGTCCCTGCCCCTGACCCCCACCCTTGCCCCAAGGTGGAAAAGAGGTTGTATTAAGGGAGAGAAATATTACCGTATATAGACCTTCTTGTCCTGGAGATGCTACAGATTAAAAATTGATGTCAAACTTTATCACAGATCGTAAATCCCGTATAAGCAGTGTGAGAGATACGGGGGTTTTAGTTGTGTCCTGTAAAGTAACTCTCCTGTAAAGGAGCTGCCCTTTCTCCAGCTCCCTAGTGCCCCAGCAGAGAGGGGATTTCAGGCTGCTTGTACCATTGATCAATAGAAGTGAAGAGAATGATTACGAGATCTTTAGTTCAACCCCTTATTTTATAGCTGAGCAAACCGAGGCCCCGTG
Source organism: Equus asinus (assembly GCF_041296235.1). Taxonomy (NCBI): domain Eukaryota; kingdom Metazoa; phylum Chordata; class Mammalia; order Perissodactyla; family Equidae; genus Equus; species Equus asinus. The sequence goes on from NC_091799.1 coordinate 14,600,612, forward strand.
AACCAGCCTGCTCACAGCTCCACAGCTAGGCTGCAGTTTGCATTTCCTGACTTAGTTCAGTGTTCTTTCCTCTAAAGCTTGATGGTTTAATCTAGTTTGGCTTAAGGTATTTGACTATGGAAAACATCCCCTCCCCCCTTAACCTACGTCCTAAACACAATTCATATGTTCTGTTTTATTCATGAATCTGTATGCATTGTACTAATTTTTAATGGTTTATTGAAGGATGGAGGTGGCAAATACATGGTACATGCATCCTCAAACTGTTGCTGTTGTCCGGGGCCGACACCACTAATCAGCTGCTGCCTTTTTTCCTGCTGAGGCCATGTACAGGCTCCCAGCTCTGTTCTGGGGCTAGGCGGCCTCGGCCAATTATTCAGAGGAGGGCTGCGGGGAAAACGGGTTTTCTATTTCTGTTATGGTAGAGAATGCCCTATTCGACTACGACTTGTTTATGTCTTGCCTGACTCTAGACAGGATTTAAGGTAGATTATAAGAATACATAAATCCCTGAAAGAAAAGAGGAAAACAAGGGTAAGGGCGCCTCATGTGCTTTAATCAACTCAAGAAGTAGCCCCAAGAAATAAGCTGTATTCCAGTTTCCAGCTGGGGAGATGGAGGCAGCGAACAATTAGATGTGTTTATCTTGCCTCTCCTACAAATTAAAAGAGCTTTTTAATTGCTAAAGCTTTCATCATTCATCATTTTACCCTCAAAGAGTTTAAACCAGTAAGTACATTACTATTTCAAGTGAAGCTTGGCGTAACTTGCCAATGTCAGCTTTATGCACTGTTGGCTAAGAATTGAAGGAAGTGTGGGAAAGGCTTTGATACCACCCATTACGTGATGAACTTTCTGTTTTATGTGCTACTGGCCATAGAAAAGTCTCGTTCATGCTTAATGACTAATTATTTTCTTTAGGGGATTTTGTAATTTTTGTAAAGTCAGTTAGAATATTAATTATATGGTGGTTGGCATAATTGTTAGGATAACACATTTAAAAATTAATCTAATCTAATGAAATGATGTCAAATTGCTGTGAGCAGCACTTTTTCCATGCTGAATTGGGGAAAGAATTTAGCTTTTAACTATTGTGCACCTATGGATAATTGTTCTGTAGGGAGATGACAAGCTCTCTTGACGAGGGCAAAAAATAATTGGCATCAGCTCTGTCCTCACTGTGAAATAGTCAATGTGGACTTCATATCGCCTGTGATGTTCAGATCTGCGGAGAGTTAGACTGAACCTATTCTGAAGGTCCCTTTCTGAAGGTTTCCAGTGTCCTGTCACCAGGCTTTTGTTTTCGGCTTTGACCTTTTCATCTGTTTGTGGTGTAAGGCTACTTATGTATTTGTCTGAAAAGCAGACTAAGACTTCAGCCTTTCTCTGGTGATGTCTGAAGTAGCAAAGAGCCCAGCCATGCCACTTTTTCCTGGGGGTGGGAAATGGGCCCAGAGGAAGCTGCTGCTTTTATTTGTTTTTACTGCTTAATTTTTCATTTTTATTAGAGAAAGAGCAGCTTTCTATTTCAAGAATATTCAGTCGGGGTGTCTGAAGACGTTGCCTCCTTTCTACCCTCCCAAACTGTTGTTGTCAGAATCTAGTCACTCAATGGCTTCAAGTTACTGTACCAGCCCTCTCTCTCAGATCCATCCTTGAGCGTGCTCTTTATGTTTCTGCGTGTGGAGCTAACAGGGGTGGGATTGTTTTAAATTACAACACTGAGCCCTTTCCTTTAGGGACCCTGTCCCTTTTAAGCCCCTGAGGAGAGGTACTATGTCTGTCTTGTTCCCTGCTGGGAGTGCCCAGCACCTAGAAAGGTGCCCGGTATATAGTAAGCATTCAATTAAAATTCATGGAATGAATGAAAGAATAGATAAAAGCTTTTTCTGTTGAATTTTTAATTTACAACTCCTTTTGTGGTCGCATACTTGTATTTTTGATGAAGTGCGATAAGGGCATTTCCATTTTTGGCCGTTACTGAAAAATCTAGTTGTGCTACTTGTAGATGAGAGAAAATTCTGAGATCCTGTGATGGAGGCCAGGGCTGGATTCCAGAAGGGTAATTTGGAAGGACAAGGTGAGGTCAGTTGTTGAACTGATGATAAGCTCTTTGAGGGCTGAGGTTAGCAGTTTTATCTACATCGTTTGTCACCAGGTGTGCCCTTTCTAAGAGAGCCAGGTTGACAGCCAGTGCTGAGGAAGGGAGGGAACTTCGTAGAAGTCTTCTGGAGTTGACAGAGTCAGGCTAATTTGAGCTGCCGCACCTGGTGTCAGGTGTTCTGTGGCAGCTGTCGCTTTGGCAGTGATGTGAAAACTGTCTGAGAAGAAGAGTCAACTCTACCAGCCTTTTTGGGATTATCCTACTTGGTGAATTATCAGTCGCTAATTTTTGTTCCTGGTGTTTTCCTCACCACCAGGCCTACTAACTCCTTCTCTCTGATATGTGTTCAGGGAATACAGATTCCTTTAGAACATAATGAACAAAGAAAATCGCTTCAATGCCCCCAAAGCTCAATCATCCCGACATGGGATCAGGCCCTGTTGTTGTTAGCAAAGGTGCCAGGTACCATTCTTAGAGGTGTTCTTTCACCTAAAGCTGACCCTCATAGCACCCGATCACTTGAACTTGATAGCGGTGGGCTTGACTGTCGTAGAGACTGCCCTGGTTAGCCTTGAACCCTACACCCTTCTCCTCCCTCTGCACTCCCAAACCCTGATACCATGGGAGCTGTTTTGAAAAGAACAAAGAATAACACAACCAAACAGAAAAAACAACGAGGGGCTGGCCCGGTGGTGCAGCGGTTAAGTTCGCACGTTCTGCTTCGGCGGCCTGGGGTTCGCCGGTTGGGATCCCAGTGCGGACATGGCACCACTTAGCAAGCCATGCTGTGGTAGGCATCCCACGTATAAAGTAGAGGAAGATGGGCACGGATGTGAGCTCAGGGCCAGTCTTCCTCAGCAAAAAGAGGAGGGTTGGCAGCAGATGTTAGCTCAGGGCTAATCTTCCTCAAAAAAAACAAAACAAAAAAACCACAGCAACGGAAAAAACAATGAAACAAAACCAATCTCCTGCATTTCTAAATACTGTTGGATTCAGACGTAAAGGAAAGTATAGCCAGAAATGTCAACTCTTAAATGTAAGTTATCAAGTTAGGCTGCTTGAGGTCTGATTCAGCTCTGCACTTAACTTTGAACAAGTGCTTTGAACAAGTGAAAGACTCTTTTAAAGCATTTTCGTCTATAAAATGGGGATAGTTCTAGTATTTGTATCATAGTGTTGTAGTGAAGATTAAGTGAAATGATACATGTAAAATGCCTTAGGATAACTCACATGTATTGTGTTATATAAATGATAGTCGTCATTTCCAAGCCTGGTAATAGTGCGTGTGTGTATTTATTTATGGAGTGGCAGGATTCCTCAGTGGTTACGAGCGTAGGCTCCGGAGCTGGACCACTTTGGTTCACATCCAGCTCTGTTACCTAATGGCTGTGAGGCTAACCTCTCCGTGCCTCTCCGTTTTCTATTCTCTAAATTAGGGGTGATAATTATACCTACCTCAGAAAGACATTATGAGACTAAGTGAGTAACATAAGTGAAGCACTTACCTGGCACAGAATGAATACTCTCTAGGGGCTGGTATTATTACTTAACCAACAGTGATGAGGACAGACCCCCAGGCAGCACTGTCGTATCTTCCAGTGATTTTTCACTCTATCACAAGTCCTCCTACACTTGACTTTAATATTTTCTCCTGAAGTTCTGCAAATTAGAAATTCCAGGGGCCAGCTCGATGGCCGAGTGGTTAAGTTCGTGCACTCCACTTCAGTGGCCTGGGGTTTTGCCAGTTTGGATCCTGGGCATGGACCTTGCACCACCCGTCAGGCCGTGCTGAGGCGGTGTCCCACATAGAGCCAGAAGGACCTACAACTAGAACACGCAACTATATACTGGGGGCTTCAGGGAGGAGAAGAAGGGGCAAAAAAAAAAGGAAGATTGGCAACAGATGTTAGCTCAGGTACCAACGTTAAAAACGAAAAGAAATTCCCTTAGATTATCAGCACCTTTCCCCGCTGTGGAAGCCTGAGCGTAACATCAACAGTTTACACTTTAGTATGAATTAGTGGGCAGGGGATCTTTCCTCATAAAACCTGGAGGTGGGGGTGAGGGATTGGGGGTTTGGTCCTGAGCCCTGGGGTTGGGCCAGGCTTGGACGGGATGTGGGAATTGAGGAACAGTAAAGGCAGGGTGAAGGGACTGCAGAGAAGGAGGTGAGAAGGGCTATATTTTGCCCAGGGCAGACCATTTGTCCAAACTGAGGAGGAATCTTCTCACTTTGGCACTCAATAAGGCCTTCTTCCCAGAGCTCGGAATTCAGATCCGTCTGGAGCCCCCTTGCCTGGTGGGAAGATATTGTGGACTAGTCTGGGATTTCTAGCGTTGTTTCTTTAGGAAATGTTTGCACACAACAGCCAGTGTAAAAGTAAACATTTGGGCTATATCCACTCTGTAACTTAGGTGCTTGTTACTAGCAGAGCCGTGGAGTTCACTGTCGTGGCTTTGACTCCCCCGCCCCCTCTATCAGCTGTATGATTGGGGCAAGTGACATCTGTCTGTCTCAGCCTCCTCCTCGGTGAGAAGTGGATAATAACAGCTTCTCCCATACGGGCCTCTTGTGAGGATTAATGGGTTGAACACAGCCGAGGTACCTAGCGCAGGGCCCGGTGCGACTGAGCCTGCAGTGGTGTTAGCTGTTCTCGCTCCTTCTCGTGGCACTGGTAAAGCTTTAGGAAGGCAGCGTGTCGTCCTGAGAACACTGGACAGAGGTTTGAAGAGACCAGTATTCAGTCTTGGCTGTCCACTGTCTAGCTGGGGGACCAGCTATGTGACCCTATGCCAGTGGCTTTCCTCCTCTGGGTTCTAGCTTCCTCATTGATAGGATGAAGGGGTGGACTGGATGGCCTCTCAGGGCCCTTCCAGCTCTGACTTGGAAGGTTCAGGGGACTTATTTATGCATTTCCTGGTTACAGAAATGAAAGCATAACCTGGGGAATGGAGAAGAGTAGTTCTTGTCCAGTGACGTTTCTTAAGTACAACTGTTGTGTATGCTGTTGTGTACGTGACGGAGCATCTCCAAATACATCAGAATAGAGCAGCAGCCTGAGAGGACTTTAGTCGAAAATTGCCTTTCACAGGTTCTCTAGACAGCAGTAGCCTTTGTAACATACGAAGTGTAAATGTTAATGAGAATCAAGTGATGCCCCTGTAATTCTAAATGGTTTCTATTCCAAGGCTTTGGCCTAATTCCACATCTTTATGTTCTGTTTATTAGTTGTGGTTTCTGAAAATTGTCACTTTATTGTGGCCTGGAATCAGGTTTGTGACTCCCTCCTTCTTTTTCTCTAAGAGAGCAGGAACTCTCTTTAGAAGCTGCCCTGGGCTTGCCCTGGGGAGGCTGCGGAGGCTGCTGGATGTGCGTCACGCCTGCCTCCCCGGACTCGCTGTCCATGGGGGACTCATCTTGATTCCTTCTTTGGCCAACTTACATTGGCCTGTTCTGGGCTGGTTAGGTATGTGTTGTTTGTCCAAAGCCTTCTGTAGATTGTAACCAAAACCTGAAAAGGACACTTTGTCTTCTCTTCCAGGAATGTTGAGTAGAAAGGAAATTGTCCCATGTCGTTTGTCTTCATGGTAAGCTGATGGTGGGAGGAAGCATGTCATTACAAGTGCAGAAAGAATCTGTTGTTAGCCTGCCAGTTTTCTTATCCTCTTCTTCCCGGAGGGTGTGATCTGGAAGGGCCGCTAGGTTGTTAGTGCTCCTCTCCCGTCTCTGCCTCTCTGGCCCTCTCATCTCTTCTGCAGCTTCACGCCAGCCACACACTGACACCCGACTCCATCGCCAGCCTAGTCTCTCTCCTGAGATCCAGATCCAGGCAGCTGCACTTGGAGACTCACAGGCCTCTCAGCCTGAAGGAGTCCAGAACTAAAATCCTTCTCCCACTACCTACTCCTCGCGGCGGGTGGCTTATCCGGCCTGGTGCCCAGACCCTCACACCTACTGACCAAGGTCTGTTGATTCCACCTCTTCAAAACCTCCTAGTCTTTCCTGTCTCTCTCAACTGCTGCTGCCTGAGTGCAGGTCCCCATCATTGCTTGGGGCGATGCTACAGGCTGCCCACTGGTTTCCTGCCTGTCCCTACCGCTTCTAATCTATTTTCCACTTTGCAGCTTTCCAGAGATCTTTATAAAGTAGACATCTGATTGATTGCTCCTCAGTGGTTTCCTCCATCTTCCTTAAAATTAAGTCCAGCTCCCTCACTGGGGTTTGGAGGCATTCTGTCATGGTACTCAGGGACCTGAGTCCAGAAGCAGGCGGGTCCCCTAGCCTCAGTTTCCTCATCTGAAAAATGGCATGAACAGTCCTGCTTCTTAGGGTAGTTGTGAGGATTACATGAACACTGCACTTGAGTGTTCAGCATAGACCCTGGCAAGTTATCTGTTACTTTTAATCATTCAGGTCTCACTTAGTTGTCACCTCCTCTGGGAAGTCCTGAGATGGGCCCAAGTTAGGTGCGCTGTTTACACCTGTTACTGCTTTTATCCCACTCTGCCTCTTTGTTACCCACATGAGATTAAGCCTTGTCCTATATTAGGACTTAGGTTTTGGGCAAGTTAGCTAACAGCTTTGAGCCTCAGTCTGCTGGACTATAAAATGGGCAAGATACCAGTCTCATAGGGTTGGTCTGAGTGTCTAATTAGAAAATGTATATAAAGTTTCTGTTTTGGGGTAGGATACATAGTGCCATTTTACAAATATAGGTCTTCCTCGACTTACGAGGGGGTCACGTCCTGATAAACCCATACTAAGTGGAAAACATCCTAAATTGAAAATGCGTTTAATCCACCTCACCTCCCGAACATCCTTGCTTAGCCTCGCCTCCCTTAAACGTGCTCAGAACGCTCACATGAGCCCACAGCTGGGCAAAATCACCTACACAAAGCCTGTTTGTGCCACAGTGGTGACCGTCTCTTGTAACGTACTGAATGCTGTACTGAAAGTGACGAGCAGAAGGCTGTGTGGGTGCAGCGTGTGGGGGCGTGTGTCGGCCGTTCACCCTCAGGATCTCCAGGCCGACCTGGCGCTGCCTCCGCCGCTGCCCAGCATCACGAGGGGGTCGGACCGCATTGCGCGGGCCGGGGACAAGCTCCGTTCAGAATTCCAAGTGCGATTTCTACTGAATGCGCGCAGCTTTCGCACCATCGTAAAGTCAGAAAATCATAAGTCAAACTGTTGTAAGTTGGGGCCCGTCTGTGGTAGTTAGTGCTGGTACTAGGTATTTCTGAGTGTGTCATAAAAGAGTATTTGAATGGGGTTAAATTGAAGCCTCTAAATCTCTTCCTTCTTCCTTTTTAGAGTATTTGTTTGTGTTTTTCCTCTTCAGAATCTGCTTCTGTTTATTTCACCTTGACTTTTTTCAGATTGTTGTTGTTGTCACGTACGGGAGAACTGGAAGGGAGGAGGTATGGAAGTGAGTGCCAAGAAGCTCTATCCGGAACTCTCTGGCCGCCGTACCCTAATCTCCAGGATCCGCTGGGCTGGGCTCAGGAGTCCTGCCCTTTGTGACGGGGGATGCTGCCATCTGTCTGGCCCCTGCTCACCGCTCTGTCCTGTGGCTTCGGAGCTTGCCGTCCGCAGCCCTGTTGTTCGCGCTCTTTTGCTTTTTGCTGCAGTCACCTGTTTGTTTGGGGAGGCGCCAGCTCTCTGCAGCCTCTCGGGCTTGGTGGAGCTGGTTGTGGGGTCGGTCCCTGGGCCAGGGCCTTGGCTCGGGACAGTTTACTCATCTCTCCAGGGCGGGCTCTGGCAAGTCAGTGACGTCTGTCTTCCCCCTGTGGTGCCCTGTCAGACTTACGTCAGCCCTGTGAATTGCAGGCTCTTGCTGAAGCCCCCGCTTCGTTCGTGGCTGCTGTGCGAGGTGCACCTCGGCTCCTACATAGGGAACCCGGAGCAGCTGACTGTGCCTGCTGCTCGCCAGCCCCTCTGCCTGGAGCGCCTTGTACCTTCTTGAGTGCATTCTCTCCCACTTCCTCCTCCAGCCCAATAAGGTGTTGCCTCAGAGAGGCTTCCAGAACGACCAGGCAGAGCTGATCTCATCTGTTTTTGCCCCACAGCCTCTCGGCTGCACCGATTGCCCTGTGCTGCAGCTGCTTGCCCTCCAGATCCGTCCCATTTTCTCAGGGTTGGGATTATGGCGTCATCTTTGAATACCTAACATCTAGTACCGTAGTAGGCACTTAGTAATTGAGCCCCACTCCAGCCCCTCCCCCTGCTATATTCTCAAACACACTCTAGGAACTCTACCTCCTTTGACTAAGAGTTAGATCTCAAGGGGACCTCAGTGATCAGGTAGGTCATCACCCCTCATTTTATAGAGAGAGTGACTTGTCCAAGGCCACACTGCTAGCCCTCTGACTGCGACGTGCAGTATTTAGCAGCTTGAAAAGGGAATCTCAACTGGGTGTCCAGGAAAGCAGAGAGGTTTCTTCTGCTGTTGAGGTCCATCAAAATACTGCCTTTTACCTGTGGTTTTGTGGCTGCTGAGCCCCTGTCAGTGAAGCAGGAACAATGGTCAGTCCACATGACGTATCAAAGGGAACCACCGGGGACAGGTGTGATCCACTGACAGCTGCAGTCTGTGCGCAGAGCAAGGCTGTGTGGGGCCCAGCCCAGGCGTGGACATGGCTCAGGGGAACTGCCTTGACTTCCGTGAGCAAAGCAGCCCCAGACCCCTCAGTTTCTGAGAGGCAGGCACCCTCATCTGCCTTAAGCTCTGGATATGGTAAGTTGGAATCTTAGCAACTAAATGGCATCTTTTCTGGGCATGTCATGAAAAGAAAGGGACTGCCTTGGAGCCCCTTACTGTCCTTCCTGGCATTCGTGGGGACACCAAGGATGGCTGTGGAAAGATAGGCATCACTCCCTACTTTTTTCCTTTTTTTTGAGGAAGATTAGCTTTGAGCTAACATCTGCTACCAATCTTCCTCTTTTTGCTGAGGAAGACTGGCCCTGAGCTAACATCCGTGCCCATCCTCCTCTCCTTTATATGTGGGATGCCTACCACAGCATGGCTTGACAAGTGGTGACATGTCTGCACCCAGGATCCGCACCGGCGAACCCTGGGCCGCCAAAGTGGAACGTGCAAACTTAACTGCTGCACTACCGGGCCAGCCCCCTACTTTTTTCCTTTTTAACAGGAGCTGTACTTAGTCCTCTGTTGGGTTCACGAGATGCCACCAGTTCTGTCTTTTCCCCACGTGTTTTAGGAGAATTACATTGTACCATTGTTATTGTCGGTCGGTAGGCTTCTCTGATTATTGATCACTTGTCGGTAGTTGCCACCACTAAGCATTTGAGTTCGGCTCTCTCCTGATGACCCTCTACGTGGTAGATTTTTGAGGGTGAGAGTCTGCAGATTTTGAGGGTGTGCGTGCATTCACATGTGAGAAAATGGTTGCATTTGTTATAAAATGTTCAATCTTATTCATTTCCAAACTCTGCTTTTGAGTGGTGTGCTGTTGGCTAGGACACATCTCATCCATCCTTTCAATATGTATTATTGAGCATGTCCTATGTTCCAGGTCTGCTCTAGACACAGTGAAGAAACTGACAGATTCCCATCTTCCCGGAACTTAGCCTATATCCAGTTTTCTAACTTGATCAGAGGAAGTAAGTGCCCGAAGCACCTGGTTTTGATAATTCCTGGCTCTGCTGCTGGTCTTTTCCCCCTTAATCAGTGCCCTTTATATGCCTCAGTTTACCAGTCTTTACTGTCAGAAAGGAGCATAACTCACGGAGTGCTGGGTACGTGAGTGACTTGTCTAGAACATATGTAACTTATCTAGAACAGTGTCTAAACATAAAGGAAATTTTGTCTTGCAGTCCTGGTATCTTAAATATCATCCTGTTTTTATAGCTTGGTGCATTTTAATTCTGTCATATGCTTAATGCAAATGCAAATTTATTGCTAGTAATATACACTTTTTCGGTCTGTTTGCCCTTGGCATGCCACCAGTTTGCCCTTATCCTGCTCCAGCCTAAGACTGTGCTTGTTTTAAGGGGTTCTCATTGATTTCAAGAGAACCGTAAATACATATCTTACATTTGTGTCCAGAGGGAAAAAGCAATCATTTGATCAACTTCAGGGTACTGACTCCCTTGCCACCTTTGACCTCAAACCTGACCCAGTTGGTCTGTGTCTGTCATAAGAGAACTCTCCATGTGTTCTTCGTGATATGGACTAGTGACTCTGTAGCAGAGGATGCTGCACATTAGTTACTCCCTGTGTTTGTGACTGGGTCTGTTTGAATTTCGTTTAGCTCCCTGGGGCCCTGAAGGGTGATTGTGCCCATGGGTGAGGTTGGCCTTGTGCGCTGACTTCAGTGCCTCACCCAGGGCCAGGCTGGGGCCCACTGCATGCACTGTGTTCTCCCTGATTGCCTGCCCACCCAGCAGTCCGTCTGATCATTTATCTATCTCACCATTTAAAATCACACTTTATAATTCAGTATGTTTCCCAGCGTTGGATGCATTGATTCAAAATCCTGCATCGTCTGTGCTGTTTGTGATGAGAATTAGAATCTCCCGAGTTTCAAGATAGAGTGGATTCTTATCTCTGCTTCTTAATGAGCAGAAAATGATTAAGCGACTCTTGAAGAGTTTTGTTTAGTGATCAGGTGAAGTGTATTTTCCTTTTGAGATCACTGTGATAGTTTCTGTTTGCTGTAGTTCTCCAAATTTCACCCTCTTCACGTGCAAAAAGAGTTTGAAGATACTTATTTGTCCAGGTGTTGAATGCACTTAGCACAGGGCTGGCATATAGCAGGCGCTTGGTTTTCCTTTCATCACTGCAAGTTCCCATCTGCCATGCCCTTCGCCCCCAAACACTTAACTCGAGCCAGTGGAGACATCGCTGGCTAACTAGTTGGTTTGGATAGCAAAAATGCTAGCTCTCAGTGCCTTTAAAATGTTAAAGGCAACAGCAGAGGGTTGTGGAGGCCAACACTCTTCCCAGCCCTTGTTTTTCCTATTCTAAAACAGAGCAGTCCGTGTTAATTTTAATTGCTTGGATGAGCTCTAACGTTGAGATTTTAATGCATTTTCACAGTAGCTCAGACAGTGTAACCACATTATCCTGCTGGCAGTTCATTGGAATCCTCGGCCAAAATGCTGTACTTGGGGACCTAGGCTTATAAAGCCAGAATGTGGTAATTTCCTAGCAAGATGTCTTGTAGGGAATGTTGCTTTTCCTGTTGAGACTTCTTCCAAATAATGAAACGTTGTCCTTCTCAGTCACATAGTGATGGGCATGTATTGCTTTCGAGGAAGGTTTTCAAAGCTTTTGGTTAGCAGAGGCTGTCTCCGGGGGAGTTGCTTTATTCTGATGAGTCACAAAATGGGCAAGGCCTCTTGTAAGCCTCCAGTTTGCTTTTGATCCTAAGGGAACATTGACAATATCAGCACTTTGGTGTGGTCTGGAGGGCAGTTCCCAGTGACTGGAACTCCGTTCTTCTACCCCAGCTCCTCAGATAACAGGCCAGCCTCGTGAAGGAGGTGATGAGTTGAAAGTCGGTGTGCAGTGGAGAGCTGTGTTACGGAAGGGAAAATCTCTCCCTATCCTCCTAGTTCTTCTGGCTGGTCTAGTTATTAGATTGACACAGGACAGATTAACAGGAGGAAAAAAAGCAAATTTAATTAGTCTGTACAGAGGTCTCGTAGATACGGGACCTAAAGAAATGACCAAAGCAGGCAGCTTTTATATTTTTTAGACAAAGACACAATAAATTTGTGAGGAATTGACAAGACAAGAAAATTTAGGCTTCAGTGGTAATTGGTGAAGAACCTGATAGAGTTTGCTTACACAGCCGCTCGGCTCTGAATGCCCTCTCTCTGGCAGGAAGGGGGTCTCTCTACCTCCTGGGGCAGGGAGAGTACCTTTCCCATGGGAGAGTTATTTCCTGCTTTCAGGGGACAAAGGAGAGTTGGAGTGTCCTTCTTACACTGGCTATTTCTTAAGTAGCTTTAATTCAAAGTAATCCGTATGTCAAAGTGGCAAATTTTGCTCCCCTACAGCTGGAAATACTGGACTCTGGGTGGATTAAGGAAAACTAGTAAAGTCAAACCAGGTGGCACCCCTGCCTTCTGGATTTCACCCGCTGCACACGTCGGCTCTGCCGAGCCCACACACGTCCAGCACTGTGGTCACGACCATGGTTTCTAGCGCTTAGCACAGAGCCTGGCACTTGTATGCTTGCTAAGTGTTTGCTGCTAAATGGATGAACGAGTACTCTCACCCTACTTCAGGCCATCTTCTGTCATAGCCAGGACATTTGCAACAGTCTCCTAATGGCCTCCCTGTCTTCCCACCTCCTGTCTTTCCCCACGCAGTCCCAGAGTGACCTTTAAAAATGCAAGTTTGATCACGTAAGTGTCCTGTTTAAAATTTGTTGATGATTCCTTCCGGCGCTCAGGATTAAGACCAACTCCATCATGTAGCTTGTAACGGTCTGAGTCTGACTGCCGTAGTGCCCTGGCGCCTAGCCGCCTTGAAGCTCCATACTCACCCTGCTTGCTCTCCTGCCCTCACGCTGGTTAAACGGGCCCCACCCCTCTTTTTGTCTGGCTAATACTTTCTCATTTTATTTTTCCTTATTTGTTTATAGTCACATGCTTGGGCGGATCTTTTCTGACTCCCCAAGTCAGGGTGAGGTACTCCCTCTTGTGCTTCTGCATCCCCCTCATTGCGCACATCATGGCATGACTCCTGTTGGGCTGTAAGTACTGCTTGCCCATCCTGGGGACAGGGCCCATGTCTGCCTGATCGCCACTGTATTTCCAGTGTCTAGCAAGGCCCGTCCAAAGAAAACAAACCAATAAAACACTTGGAGTTACATAAGTAGCTTAATTGCCTTTGACGCCTGTATTATAATTTTAATTCCATGTGTTTTGAGGGAGGAGGTGGGGCATAGGTAGGATTTTTTAGGTGGGGTGGACATGACTCTTAAGCACTGTATTCCCTGAGCACACAGCTGCTGAGACGTCTTCATTTGGTTTGTGCATTCCACTCACGACTTGACTTGCTGAAGGGTAATGCGTATTAAATTTGTTTTTTTCAACTAGGTTGGGGATACAAACAGAAGGCAAATTATCTTGATTATTTTGAGGCAGAGATGAAAAGAGCAGAGAGAGGATGCAGTGAACATTAGAGAAGCACCTTATATTTACTTTAGCACTGCACAGTTTCTAAAGCGTGGACGCATCCGTCATCTCGTCAGACCCCGGAGGCTGGGGAGTGTGGCGTTCAAAGCGCGAGCTCTGGGGCCAGGTCACCTGGGTTGGAGTCCTGCTGCTTCCTTTCACCACGCAAGACCTTGGTTAGCTTCCTCCTGTTTCCTGCTCTGTAAAGCGAGCTTGACAGGAATCTCTCCCTCGGGGGGGTCGTGCAGACCCAGAGCTGGTGATGCGAGGTTCTCCGGAAGAAGGCAGATATGGTTAACTGGTTAACTGTCGTCATCGCCCTCAGCAATTCTCTCAGAACCCTGAGTCTTTGCCTTATTTTACTGAAGAGGGAGCTCAGATTTCTAGAAGTTAAGTGACCTGCCTCAGGCCACCAGGTTGTAAGTGGCTAAGCACATTCACGGATCGTCTGCTCCCTGGTCCGCCTTTGTTGTCTCAGCAACAGCAGATGCTGGGCAACTGCTTTCTGGAACACTCAGTGCTGTCCTTCTAGGAGAGCATTGGTAGAAAATGGCTCTTCTTTTAGGTAAAATCTTCAGATAGAAACTTCCAAAGGTTTACTGGCTTTCTATGAAATCTATGTTCCTGGGTGTTTATATAAATCACAAAAGTCATTATCAATCTTTTATTTTAAATTATAAATAGGCTGGCAGAGGAGAATCTCTTATGTGAATTGTAATCCCCTAATTTACCTGTATTATGTTATATTTTCAGGGGTTTTTTTGTTGTTGTTTTTAAATTTGAGTTGCTAAAGCATAACTCCGCTCCACAGACTTTCAGGACTATAGAAATGACCTCTGATCTTGTTTATCACAGCTATACTCCTCCGTTCCCATGGCTTCTGCCAGCACGTCATAGCAGAAACGTCATAGAAGCAGTGTAAGCGTTTGGTTGGGGGAGAGGTGGGACTATTAGATTACATTCTGTGCCCGTCAGTCTCCTACTCCCTCCTGCCCTCACTGGGCCTTGCCTGTCTTTGTTTAGTAAAATATGTGTCGTAAGAAAGTACCTTCACAAAAGGCAGGAGTTCTTAATTTGGGGTCTGTGTCAGGCTTCAGTTGGGTCCATGAATGTACGTAGGTACCTTTTTCCAGGAGAATAATCCTTAGCTTTCATCAAGATTCTTTCAGGAGTCTGGGGCCCCAACAAGTTTAAGAAGCACTGCCATAGAGGAAGAAATGCTGTTTTCTTTTTCTCTTGAATTTGTATACAAAGCATGTTATTAGTAAAATATTTGCACCCTTCTTACACTACAACAAATTTTGTAGTGATTTAGCATGTTATACTCTATAAAAAATTTATTACCGAATATTCAAGCTAAAACAATAGAGTTTAAATTGGAAGCCAAATCAACCTTCCTTTGCAATCTACTACCAGCGTAAGTATAAAAAGCAAAATCTTGGGGCTGGCCCGGTAGCATAGTGGTTAAGTCACGTGCTCTGCTTCGGCAGCCTGGGGTTTGCAGGTTCAGATCCTGGGTACAGACCTGCATACTGCTCATCAAGCCAGGCTGTGGTGGTGTCCCACGTACAAAATAGAGGAAGATTGGTACAAATGTTAGCTCAGCAGCAGTCTTCCTCAGGTAAAAAGAGGAAGATTGGCAACAGATGTTAGCTTAGAGCCAATCTTCCTCACCAAAAAAAAAAAAAAAAAAAGAGCAAAATCTTACAAAAATATCAGAAGATCTAGGAGTATTATTATTTTTGTACCACAGCATCACCTCCAACTCTAACTGCCCTGGACTGAGCAGACCCCTGAAGCCAGCCCTAGAGCCTCTAGGGGCAGGGCCTGCAGAAGTGTGCTGCCAATAAGGCACCTGCTGTGTTTTTAGCTCTGACTTACTTTCTGATTTGAGAACTTATTTCCAAAATTGAGGTTCAGCCTCCATCCCTCACAGCTTCACTCATTTCCTGTTGTCCTTCTCCTGCCTTTTATTTCCTTTCCTAAATTATCCTTTAGTGTTGCAGAAGGGCTCATCAATGCAGAAGGAGTCTTGTATTAGTCCTTCCGTTGATGAAGGGTGACTGTATTACTTGGAGCTACTTGTGGGGTGACAGGAGACAAAGGTAAGACTTGTGGACACCTTCCTCTGAAAGAAAAAAGGAAAATGTTTTGAAAAAATTGGTTCGAAAATTGAATTTTGAAGCTGAGCAATGTAATGTGGTTGGTGGAGAATAAAAAGGGCTTCCTGCAGAAGCTCAGAAAGGGTGATACTCTAATGAAGGTTCCAGAGAAACGTGACCATTGAATAGGATTGTACAACAGTTCCATTTGGAAGGCAGGAACATACACTATCCCCATGTGCTCGTTCTCCCCACAGGAAGAAAGATGTTTACGAATTGGCCTGCATAGGGTTTGCTTTATGACGTGTCCATATCTCATGGGTGTAGATGGAACTGGCAGCCAAAACGATCAGGGTGGTGGTTTACAACTTTTCTATCAACTCTTATCATTTGTTCTTTTGACCCAGCCTCTCCCGGCCATGTCTGTCTGCTGCTGGCCGTGTGTTTGCATTTCCACGAGGCTGTGTCACTGCTCCTTCGCCTTGCAGCAGGGCCTTGCTTACTAATTCTACCACCAGTCTCTACGCATGGCTCATGCTTGTGCCAATCAATTACTCTTTTAAGAGAAATGGAAACTGTATTTTTGTTAATTCCGTGTTATTTTTCCTACCTTGAGCTTCCCTTCCCTCCTAGCAGTGTAGGTGTCTAGATTGAATCCAGACTCTGTGCTTTATTTACTGTGTGACCTCGGGCAGGTCCCTTGGTCTCTCTTGAGTCTCAGTTTCCACATCGTTGAATGGGAATAATAATAGTTCTTACCTTCTTGGGTTTTTGTGAAAATTCAGTGAGCTGATGCTAGAAAAGAACTTAGCCTAGGGCTCAATAAATGTTAGCTCTTAGGAGTGTGCTAATGAGATACATTAGTGAGGATTGATGCTGATACATTGATACTAACCTGACTTCCTAATAGCAGTTCCAGGTGAGGAGGCTGGGTGAGCAAAGGCGTGTCCCAGTCACACGTCTCGGCAGACAGAGATCTTGCACTGTGTTTTGGGCAAGGCATATTAATGGCTGCTTCCCCTCGGCCTTTGCTTTGCTGAGGATTTATTTCCAACCGTGATGTGTAAATGGCTGTGGGTGTTCAGGCTGTAATGGATCTTGTGTTTACGGTATCCATTGTCACGGCTCAGCAGAGCCCTCCCTCCGCCCGCCCCTCAGATTGCCAGCCTGGCTTGGGCGCGTGACTGCATGCATTTCTTCTGCCCCCATCACCTGCCAGCTCCGATTTGGGCGCTGTGAAATGCAGCCTTGGAGATGTTGGCAGGTCAGCCTTAGGAGAACCTAGCTAGGCACGGGAGCTTGCTGGCACAATTTGTACTTTGATTAATTTATTTAATCTAACTATCTTGTATCAACCTGAGAGGATAATGATGCACAAATTACCGTTTAAACTTGAAGCTTGTCTCCCTTTAACCAAGCCCCGTGCTGGCCTACAGCTCTTCACTGAAGTCATTCTGAGGTTGATTCTTTTTCCTCCTGCCCTCCCTGAGATACCAGACTGTGTATCTGAAGTGCATACTGTAGCTCGAGTTCGAAGCTTTAAAGAAAGGAAAAGCACTTGTTTGGATTCTGATCCCATAGGTCATGTCTCACTTGTGGAGAACTGTTCTCTTTTATCTTTGCATGTGAGTTAAATTTCATTTTTCTCTAACGGAGTGAGGATATATAGCCCACTGCTGCTGCTTCACTCTTTCAAATAAAGTGGGATTTTCAGAATGAGGCTAGCGCGGATTTATTATTCTTTTCAGGGATGGGAAGGAGGTGTGAATAGTGAGGAGTGGCACAAAATCCCTTCTGCTTTATTGGCTATAAGATGCCATTAATTGTGAGATGCAGCATTATTTTATGTACCGCTGAGAAAGACAAAGCACTGCCAGAAATAATTTCCAGACACCACGATCGTACATGCATCGAGATTTCAGAAGGTTTTGGAATAAGCGAAATATGATATGTTGATAATGGGGCTGGTTATAAAACCCTTGACTTTTGATACCTTTTCACCAAAGTTGTAGAGATGTGGATTTGGAGGGCCCAGACATTTTTGACATACAGTGTCCTTTGTATGACCTTCCAATTGCTAAAAAAAGTAATGTAGCTTGCCTCTTTGTGCAGTAGGAAGAGGGAACCAAATTCGCTATGTTATACATGTTATAGCACACTTTTTTTTTTTTTTTTTGGTGAGGAAGATTGGCCCTGAGCTGACATCTGTTGCCAGTCTTCCTCTATTTTGTGTGTGAGAAGCATGGCTTGATGAGTGAGTGGTATGTAGGTCTGTGCCTGGGATCTGAACCCACCAACCCTGGGCCGCCAAAGTGGAGGATGTGACTTAACCACTATGCCACCGGGACGGCCCCATATATCATGCTTTTTATGTAAAACTTTCAAATGGTCACATTCAATATACTTTCACTCAGCCTAATATAAAGATTTTACTTTTAAAATTGGTGGCCAAGTCTCATATAATTCTTAATGTTAAAAAAAAATAGGTTTGCCACTTTTGATATATTTTCTGTTGTGCACAGAATATTCCACTGTGTTTGTTGCACTCACTGGGAGCCACGGTCATGACATCTCCATCATTGTCATCAAGGAAGGGGCTGAGAAAGTGGAGGGGGGACTTTGCTGATTTGAGTGTCTCGAAGAGAGGTAAATTCGGTTTTCTGCCTTTAAGGGGCCTACTGGTACTAGACTCAGGGAGTCTTTTCACTTGGATGAGTAATGCTTAGGACCAGCTGCCGGAAAATTCCAGGTATAGGCAGAATATTCTAGTTGCTAGTTAATTTAGTATCTGGAAATTGAAATTCTGACCTCTCATTGGCTTCAATATGCGCTTATATTTATCCTAGAGTACATGAAGTTTACTCAGGTCCCACCTAAGTTATTCCTGATTATCAGGCAGAAGCAAACTAGCTACCGATGGAGGAGAACATTTAAACGCCATACTGAGGGTGACCCATGGTCCATGTGTTAGCGCCTATAAACGTAGGTTCCCTACCCACCATACAAGAGGGGCCAAATAAAAGCTAGAATGCCAGGCTTATGGCAAGGAAAGGGTTTTTATTTTGGGTAATATTAGCTGAGAGACAAGAGTGAGCCTTCAAATTTGTCTCATTTCGTTTCGTCTCCCTGAAAGAGGGGAGGCTGGGGGTTTTAAAGTTTTGTGAGGAATGTGGCTGCTTGTAGAGAGATGGGAGGAGTCAGCGGCCTTGCTGCTCAGAGCTTTCCTACCAGCTTGCGTTCAGCCTAGGGAGGCTGCTTGCAGGGAGGAGGAGGAGGTGATAAGGAACCCAGGTGGCTGTCCTTGGCCGTGTGTCTCCACTGGTGGGTAGTGGATTCTGGAGCCGAGAGCAAGGGAGCCAGGGAGTGAGCAGGGAAAGAGTGCTGTGGTTTTGACCCCATGCATGCTGGGTTTAATGTAGGGGAACTGATATCAGGGCCAGTATCACATGCAGCCTACCTCTGCGTTCCCTCTTGGAGGCACACCAGGCACTTTCATACATTCTCTGGTGCTGTGTCCATGTGTGCTTCCCCCATAGAAATGGTTGCTCACAGCAGGCCACAGCCCTGACTCCCATCCATAATCTTATTTGTTCCTCCCAGTGACTTGCAAATCAGGCCACTTAAACGTGGTTGTCCCTGCTGGTTTGCTGATGAGGACCCCAAGGCTCATGGAAGGCAAGTGCCTTGCCTGAAACCAAACAGCTGTGAGATGGCCGAGTCCTGGGCTCTTTCCACCACCCCACCCTCTCTCTCCCCTTAGAGGTTGAGGAGACCCAAACAAGCTGTACCCCTAAATGATCCTGCTTGATGGAGCTGGCCGAGGACTGCCTCGGGTGATGCAGGCTCCTGTGCACTTTCACCTTTGTCTGGGCTCTGTTGGTTGCAAGGAAAAGATTCAGCTGATTATGTAACCAAAATGGGGGCATATGTTGGGTGTTTTATGGAACCAATGGGCAGGAAATAGAGCCAGGCCTTCCGAAGGGACTGGCACCAAGAACCAGGAAGATGTCAGGAACCAGAGCGACTCCTCTGCCAGGCTTGGCACTCTAGGACCAGCCAGCGCTTGCCCCTGCTTCTTCCTGTGTCTCCGTGAGGCTTTCCTGTGTGCGGATGGGTGCACTTGGCAGAGCACGAGGGCTTCGTGGCTTCTGAGTCTGCATCACCTCAGCTTAGAGGAACGGTAGGGGCCGGGTGGGGAACCTTTCAGTGCCACTTTCCGGGGTGGAACCTGGAGCCAGCCATCTGTTCTGGTCCAGTGACTGTGTCCATGGAGATGGGGTGGGCAGTTCTCAGAGAAAGGGCTTATGCTGAGCTGATCCACAGGCTTCCTCTGCAAGGTCCTCAGTTCCCCTGTCTATACTTTCCTCTGTTTTACTCTGAAGTCAGAAAGTTGCTTTTCTGAAATGGCTTATACCTGCTTGGAAGTTGGGGATATTTCACTAGCAGTTCTCATGTTGTTCCTGCAGTGGGAGGTTGGTTTCTGTCTGGTAGTTTACCAGGGCATCCACTTTATGAGTCTGAGGTTTGCTCCTCCTTTCCCTGTCATGATGGCACCAACTAGGAATCCATTCAGATGTCGAAAGATAATTAATCTTTGTATTCCTCACAGGAGCAGTGTATATTATTGGACAATAATGAGCTGTAAGAACTGCCAGTATTTGTCCTACTTAATGAAGTCACCGTAATGAAGGCATGAAATAAACAATATGCCATAGTTACTGTGGTGGAAATGGGAGCAAATGTTATGTCAGTTATATTTGAGGGTAAAATTGTCGAGTTCAGTACATAGTAGTATGACATGATTAAGCACTGAGGTTCTGAGTGCCAGTCTGATGCCAAGTTCAAGCTCTGCCTCTCCCATTTCCTTCCTGAGTGTCCTGGGGGCCAATACCTGCTTGTGCTTCCTCATCTGCACAACGGGCCCAACTGCAGCAGCTGTGGCACTGGAAATAGTAGTGAGCAGCTACTCACATCCGAAAGCACTCAGAACCAGGTCTGGCACCCAATAAGGGCTCAGTAAATAGCTACCTTTCTTAGTATTATTAAGTGTTGCAATTGCGCTGTGGTGGGTGAAGGTTTGACTGTGGTGAGATTTTTGCATTCTCTGCGGATTTGATGGTCCTGGCTGCTCTCTTGACTCCAGTGAACGGATAGATAATTGGGAGTCCTCTCTGCACTGATACTGGTGCAAATGCTTTACCCTTCCTAATGTGCTGTCTTGGAAGCAGCTTATCAGTGCTGTGAGTGAGCGTAAGGCATCTTAATAGCAGATTTCTTTTGTGGTTTGGAGTATGAGTTGACCCACATCTAAATCCTTCTTGGTTTAATCGTCTTTACTGTCCTGTTTGATCTTGTAAATATTAATTTTGTCTGGTTGTACATGTGGTTTTGCATGGTCCCAAGGTTAATGACCGTATTTCGTTTGTAAAGTGCTCGTGAAGGCTGGGCGCATTCTGGAGGACTTACGAAAGCTCAGTCCCAGTGTAGGCCTGCAGGCTCGCCGTGAGACTTGACGAGCATTCGTGAAGAAGGACCTGCCGGTTCCTCAGAGATCTGGCTGATGACATTCCTGCTGGAGTCCTTTGTTTTAAGAAATTTTGAGGACATAACTGTTTTATACCTTCTCCTTTTTGTTGCTAGAAGTGGGGAATACCTAATCTTGTCTCCTGAGAATGCTCAGGGAAGCCCCAGCATGGTCTTGAGGGGATACTGTGTGCAAAGCTGTGTGCTCGACTGTGTGGGGGCCTAGAGAAGACAAGGCCTGCCTCACAATGCTCCAGTACATTGAGAGCTCAGGCAGGACACAGATCCACGCGGTACGGAGCAGAAGGTCCTAACCACGCCGCGAAGGCAGAGGCCTCCCAGGGTCTTACGGAGGAGCCATTCCTGGGGAGCACACGCTGAAGACTAGTGGAAGGGGTGTGACCTGCCCAAGAAAGATGTCTGTGCTTTTGACAGGCAAACAGGGAGGGTGGGGAAGAGGGCGGGAAGAACATTCCAGATGGAGAGGACAGTTTGAGCGAATGTAAGAAAAAAATTTAAGATCTTAAAACTCTAGATTCCTAAACTTCCCAATCTAAAAAATTTGATTCCTACACCATCTTCTTGATTTTTTTTTGCCATATTCCCCATATCATTTTTACTTTTGATTACTTGATATCTTTTTAAGTAGATTAACTTTTTTTCTAGTACATTTGCTTTGAAAAGGGAACTTTGTGCCTTATTTAACTATTAATTGTATGTGTGTTTCTAATAGACGTTATAGTACATAGCTACTAAAATGAAAACCAGTAGTGACCTGGGAAGTACTCAGGCACCACCTGCTAGACACCAGTGATAACGTCTTACACACTTTGGGGAACTCTGTATTCGGCTAATGAGACTCTGCCACTTTGCCTGGAACATAAGGTACATGAAGAACAGTGGGAGAAGCAGAGCAGTAAGGTAAGGAGTATGACCCAGGAGTTACAAACCTGTGTTCTGGAAGCCGGCTGTCTGGGTTCATAGCTGGCTTCTGCTATTTCCTAGCTGTGTGGCTTCTACTATGTTGCTTAATGTCTCTGTGTCTTAGTTTTCACGTGTAAAATGGGGTTGGTAGTGGTGTTTACCATATTAGGTGATTGTGAGTATTGAGATAATATCTATGAATTACTCCCTGTAGAATTCGACGCGTAGTCAGCATTCACTAGAGTGTCCTTGTTTTTCTGAGGTTCTTTTAAGAGGTAAGCTTTCCCCCTACTCTCTTTCTCTCTCATACTTTATTCAGATTTTCTGTGCTTCTCCTAAAGAAGTTAGCCCCTCTCTCCCTGTTACTTTCTTTCCCTTTACCATGTTTTTCTTATGGCCAGACTAACAGGTTTCCGTGCACCTTTTCATGAACTCATGAAGGGGCGTACTGAGAAAGAATGGGATGGATGGTCGTTTCAGTTGACCTGGAACGCGGTGTGGAGAAGCTTGCTGTGCCAGTTTGACTGGCTTTGTTATGGAGAGATTTTCTTCTGCGTGTATTTAAGTCTTACCTTGGAAATGTTACTTCTACAAAGAGTTATTAGACTTTATCCTGCTAGCCATTATGTATTTCAAAAACATACATACTGCATAACTACTGGATAGCCACTGTGCAATTAATCTTTTATTTATTAAACCTCAAAATAGGAACTGTTTGCAGATTAAATGTCAGCTCTTCTCCAAGATGTTTTGTTTTTGCTTGTGAAGCAGAAGTTTGTAGACAAATAGCTGACCCCTTTTAAAGGAAATGTAAAAGAATAAAATTGTCTTAAGGTGCTTCCTCTCAGAGCCACGAGATCCAGGTACTTGCCGATGCTGTTTTCCTCCTCTGCATTCCCTCTCCTGTGTGGCCGTCCGCGTCTGCTTGTAAGAGCTTTGCTGCCCGCAGCTTGCCCCTATCACGCAAAAGCTAATGCTTGGGCTGGATGAAGTACGTCAGAAGGTGAACAGTAGCCTTGTTCTTTTATCCTGTTGCCCTTTTTCCTCGCCCGCAGTTTGTTTGGTTTTTTTGTTCATCTTTTGTACGTGAGCTGAATGCTCCTGTCTGATTAGGATGGCAAGGGCAGGGACTTGCTTTGGTACCTCAGTCTCCTCCATTGCAGTTCTTCTGGCCTTGTTGTGACATGTGACATACTCATTTTCTGGAATTCAGAGCAGTGCTCACCAAAAGAACTTTCTCTGATGACAGAATGTTCTATTTCTGCATTATTTGATGTGGTAGCCGTTAGTCACATGTAACTATTGAGCACTTGAAAGGTGGCTGGTGTAACGGAGGAACTAAATTTTTAATTTTATTTCGTTTTAATTAAATAGCTGCATGTGACCAGTAGCCACCATATTGGACTACAGAGATCTAGAGGCTGGAAAGAACCCTGGGCCTTCTAGGGCAGTACAGCTCCCTCTTTGTTATTGAACTGTGCGTGTTTCCATAGTCTTGATACCTAACTCAGGGATGTGGGCAGGGGTGGGATAGGGCTTTGAAAAGCATTGGCGGTAATGATGGGATGAGAAAGAAAGCAGACCCTCAGCTAGAGGGAGTCATTCTGTGGCCAAGACAAACCCTCTTTTCTCCCCGACATTGTCAGATTTTAGAACAAAGTACATGTGGCATTTGGGTTAATCCTTCCAGAAATCCATGCACGGCAAGCTGTAATTCTGCTTCTTTCTTCCCCACCCAAGAAAGCTTACTGAGATGCAAATGAGTGGCAGATCTGTTATAGGGATAACCTTGAATCTGATCTAATTTATCAGTCAATAATTGACAATCTCATGTACTTTAACTGTTATTGGGGACACATTTGGGACGCACCTCACAATTGATTACAGAAACTACTGTCTTGACTCTTCAATTGAAAAGGCTAGATTAATTAGAGCGTTTACAGCAATGTGTGTGTGTGTTGGGGGGGTTATGTATCTATATATATATGTGTTGAGCCTAGGGTTTCCTGGATAAGTTATGGTTGAGAAACACTGATTGAGGCCATCGCTGAGTCTTTTCAGTCATTCCTCCAATATTTATTGAGTACCTACTGTATGCTCAGATGTTGGCAGTATAGTAATGAAAAAAGTCTAAACGTTCTTGCCCTTATGGAGCTCACATTCTGGTGGGGGAGACAAATAAAATGATATAAATAACATCAGGTAGGAATAAGTACTTTGAAGACAAAATAATGCAGGATGAAAGGCTAGCGAGACTGAGGTGGGCTCCTTTAGGTGGGATGGAGTGGGGAGGCCTGTGAGGAGCGGAGGCTTGCTAGCAGTGGGAGCCAGTGTGCACTCTCTGGGGAGAGCCTTCCCTGCAGAGGAACCGGCTGGAAATCCAGCCTTGGGTCTTTAGAAGGCATTCTGCTCTAGTTGTTGCTGTTAGTATCCTTTACTTCCAAAAAAGATACTCTGGATCTGTAGTTTATATTGATTTCCTAATGTTCTTTTCCCTGTGAATATACTAGGGCCTAGACCTTGTCTCTTAAAGTGACTTCTCTTGTTGGACATCTTCAGCCGAAATCATGTTGTAAATTGTCACCCGCAGCTTGTTTCCCTCCCGCGGGCTATGTCCATCTCTTCCGTGGTGATCCCCTCGGCAGCTGCCCCTCTCCTGGTTTGGCATTCGACTGCAGCCCACCCTGACGGCCTCTCATCTCCCAGCTGACGCCCGAGAGCATCCTCCGTTAGTCAAACTGTTCACTTTTCTCTTGTTGGGACATAGCTTGTACTTTTCAGATTGCCCTTTTGCTGATATCATGCCTCTTCCGAAACACCCTTTTCTCCCCACGCCTTCCCAGATCCTCCCCATCCAGAAAGGCCCACCTGCCCTCACCTCTTCTGGGACGCTTTCCCGTATCACCTCGTGACTGGAACTCTTATTTCCTGATTCGTAGTTAAGTGCTGTTTGTATTACCTCGCAAAAAATATCCCGATATTTGTTGATTTGGTAATAAGTATGATCAGCCCATTCCACAGTGTGAGCAGTGTTTTGTTTCTCTAATTTCTTGGACTTGAACTTAAGGACTCTTTGTGACGTTAGGTTTAAGAAAAAATAAGAATTTAAGAAAAAAGAATAACTTTATTTTAAAACTGCAAAACCTATATATGTGTATGTGTGTATCTATGTGTGTGTGTCTGTATAAATACACACACATATATTTCCCAATTCTGGATTCTTTTGAAGAAATTTTACCTTTTTTTGTTCTCCTTGGATTTCCTCCACTTCTTTCTGGCAGTGTTTTCAGTTTTTCACTTTTACTGAGAGTTGAATGTGTGGTCGGGGTCGTGCAGGGTTCTGGGAACCAGTCTTGTGGACGCTTGGTGGGCCAGAGGTCCGGTCTGCAGCTGCAGAGTGCTTGGATCGTGTTGTTGCTTTCTCAGCCCTTCCTGACTGTAAGTGCCTGGCCAGGTCTCAGCCTTCTGTGATCGTGTATGTTTTCCTGGGTGGGCTGACCTAGTCCTCTGCTGGGCATTTAACCAGCTGTCACTCACTGGTCCCCGAGAACTTCCAGGAGCAGCAAAGCATTGACTCGTGATCCTCCATCTTCTTGGGTGACACCTCCCCACACAGGGCTCTAGAATTACTCCTTTGCTGTTGCTCTTCTTCTGGCTTCAAATGCAAGCATATGCGTGCAGAATCTCAGCTCAGGAATATTGAGGTTTTTCCTTGATTTTTCCCACAGCCTACCGAGCCTGATTTAGGGCCGCATCAGGATTAAGTAAGATTACCAGTATCTTCTCTCCGTCTCTCTTGTGTATCTTGTATGAATGTGTCCTAATAACTATTGATATCAAGTTCATCCCTCAAGAAGCCAAGACCGACCTTTAGTGTCCTGCTGAGGTTGCAGTTTTATGATGTGTTTTTCTTGCAAGTAAAATCAATTGAGATAAATCTCGGTAACTTTTCCTGTACAATGAGATGGTTAGGTCCTGCTGCCATGGTAGGTTCCTGCCTCTACAGGGCACACTCTTGTCACGTGCAAGGTTGTTTCACGAAAATTGATTGGTTGATCCACTATTCTTAAAGGTCATGCTTAATGACATTTCAGGAAGATTGAAGAAGATTCCAAATTGCCCAGGTACCATAGTTGACTTTGTGCTCTCCTTTGGTGCTATTTGCTTTTAACAGCACATCTCCAATTTACTAAGCAGTTACACCAGTGCTTAAAGGGCAAAAACCCAGTGTGCATTTTTTATTCTGAAAATTAGTCAGAGCTAGTCTGCTGTGGTTTAGAAATGGTCTGTTTTGCTCATGGAAATCCTAACGTGAATGGGCTGACACCCCAGCGTGCTGCCAAAGCCCTGCTCTCCACCCCATTACCAGGGCGTCGGATGAAGGACGGACTGTGGCCATAGAGTGGGTTGGCTCATTCCTGAGGTTGATGAGCCGAGCTGACAGGTCCAGGGGGGTTCTGCTGTTGGCCTTTCATGTTAAGCCTGGTGCTGTGGAACAGATGGAGGGGAAGGGGCCTCCTTGACAGTTTGAGAGGGTGGGGACCTTTAAGTTATGAGGAATCAAAAGAACAGTTTAGTTATTAGTGGCGTTCTGTGTGACAGCTTGACATTCTGTAATTGTCCACAGAGACCAAGCTACTTTGGAATGGTGTTCTTGCAAATGTGTCATATTATTTTTTTTTCCCAATAAGGAGGACTAGTCTGATTTGAATAGTTCTGAATAATTTCATATTATTTATTAACCATCAGCAGTAGGAATTTTTTTCTTGCCATAATGGTTGACTGGAAGACTAGAAATAAGAGTAATTGAGATTCCTACATTCAAGAAACATTTTTTTCATTCCTGAGAGAAAAATTTGGGTTGGAAAATCTATATAACATGATTTTGTATCCTGAGAGATAATGTTGAGAATGTTTGCAAGATAGAAAAAATATATATATTTTTTGCAGGAAGTAGTTAATTATTATTTTCCGAGTAATATGTGCTCATTATCCCAATCTGAAAAACACAGAAAAGCAGAAAGAAGAAAGTCCCACCACTTAAAGTTGAGCACCATTAACATTTTAATACTCTTTCCTTCTAGCCTTTTTTTCTAGGTGAATGTTTTTCCGTTTAGCTTTGTTGTGTTGATTCTTCATATAGTATAATGAAAACTACCCCCACCCCATTCCCATTATATCCTAAGAATTTTTTAAGCTATTATATGGTAATATTACCATACAGTATTCAGAAAGTTCAAAATCTAAAAGCTATAATATTCTACTCAGAGCACGTACCGTAGTTTCCCATACAGTTTCCTTATTAGGTTAGAAATTTAGTTTACCACTGGTACAAATAAAGATAAGAATCTTTGTGCACAAAGTTTTATCTTTGTTTAGGAGTACTTTCTAAGGATAGTCCCAGAAGTAGAATTATTGGGTCAAAGGTATGGATTTTTTTGTTTTTCAGGATTTGGACAAGCTTTATTATAAAAGCATAGATCATGCGTGGAACCACTGCACAGGTGCTGAGTGGAGTAAGACGTGTGTGTGCCTGTGTGTGTGCATGCAAGTGCATTTGTGTGTGTGTTTCTATTCTTCACTTCTGAACATTCCATTTGGCTCTTCTTTGTGTCTTCTGTTTCTTTGCTGGGACTTTCTGGTTTTCTATTCATTTCAAGAGTGTTTTGGGCCGGCCCCGTGGCCGAGTAAAGTTTGCGTGCTCTGCTTTGCGGCCCAGGGTTCACTGGTTCGGGTCCTGGGCTTGGACCTAGCACCACTTGTCAAGGTGTGCTGAGGCAGCGTCCCACACAGTAAAACTAGAAGGACCTACAACTAGAATATACAACTATGTACTGGAGCTTTGAGGAGGAAAAAAAAAACAAGAGGAGGATTGGCAACAGATGTTAGCTCAGGGTCAATCTTCCTCACCAAAACAATGCACTTCTTTAGGGTAATCATGCTTCAAAAAAAAAGAAGCCACACAGGTGGGGAGGGTGGCGGCTTCTTCAGTGCTGTCAATGCTCTTTAAAAAAAAAAAAGAATAGTGTTTGCCCTGACTTAGAGGAGCATTTTTATAATAGCCATTTAATGTCTTTGTCAGAAAATTCCAACATCTCTGTCATCTTGTAGTGGCATCTTTACCTACGTGCATTGAGATTTTCCTTTTTGTTTATATGCCAAGTAATTTTGGATTGTATCCTAGACATTTTTAATATTATGTTAGGAGACTCTGTTTAAATTCTACAGAGAATATGGATATTTTTGTTTTAGCAGACCATTTGACCCTGTTGGGGTTAGGCTGCAAATTCAGATCAACCTTGTATGGGTTGTGGTTTCAATGTTAGTCTTGTTTTCAAAGTCTTTGCATGGTATTCTGATCTATCTCATTTGTATGCCACTCAGAGCCTGTGATTTGGTGGTCATCTATCCTGTAGTTCAATTGCTAAGTCTATTTTGTGCTCTCTAGGGTCAATTCCATGTTTGAACAGTGTGGGGATGAAGCCAGGAGTTCATAAACAACTTTATGAGGTCGCTTCCCCAGGCACTTCTTTTTCTTTCATCTCTCTTGTACTTTCTGGTCCTATGGGCCTCTCCTTTCTGGTCTTTGGCCAGAAAGCTGGGGCTTTATTTGCCCTACTCCGCTATGTACTTCTATCACATTGGGGACACAGCTGTGGAAGAGCAGAGAGAGAATAAAAGACAAGGGGAATGGGAGTGTTCCTCCACTCTCTTGGGACTACAGCTCCTCCAATCAAAAAGGAAATTTCCCTACTCTCAAAATTTTAAGCACTTTTGGGCTCCCACTGCAACTGCTAATGCTGTTGTCATCACCACTGCTATGACTGCTGAGGGGCTGGGACGTGAGAGAATGGAGGGAAGAAGAAAACCCAACACGTGATTTTACCCTCTCTGTCTGAACTAGGTGACCCTTTTCCTACTCCTTGAGCCACAACTAGAGTGTCTAGAGCTCCAGTTGTCCTCTCCAATGTCCTGGAGCATCTCAGTCTGCAATGATGCACGCTTCCAGTGTGGGGCGACATTGAGTCCAGGCTGGGGGATACTGGAGGATAAACAAATGTTAACTCAGCTCTGGTTCAATGGTACTTTGAATTCTGATCTTCTTCCTTAATTCACCTGCTACTGTTTAGTTCTCAGGATCCGTCAAATAGCTGCTGCATCCATTCTGTCCAGGCTGTCTAGCTGCATTCAGTGGAGAGACCGGGTAGAGTATGCTCAATCTCTCTTACCTGGACCTGGAGTCAGATGTGGATTAAAAAAACCGCAAAAAACTCTTGGTACATATGACCAAATTGCTTTCCAAAATGACTGGACCAGTTTACAATCCATAAGAATATTAGTTGCCCTGTTTCAGTGCACTTTCATGAGCACTGGAAAAGATTGTTAAAACAAAACAAAAATACTCCCATCTTTACTTACTTACTTATGTATTGTGTTAGTTTGTTTCCTTAATAGTTAAGGAGGTTGAACTTTAGCCTGAATATTTATTACCTAGATGTATCCTTTTCTTCTCTTCACTTGTCAATTCAGATCCACTGCCTATTAATTTGCTAAATTTAGACATAGAAATTTATTTCTATCAGGATGAGGTCTGGCTATAAATAACATGGACCTCTCAGAATATTCCAGGGCTAGTATGGGAGTTCCATATTGCCAGGGACCAAGGTTCAGTTTATCTTGTTGCTTTGCCATGCATAACTTTCATTCCCAAATTGTCCAGTATGGCTGCT
Organism: Equus asinus; assembly: GCF_041296235.1. NCBI lineage: Eukaryota > Metazoa > Chordata > Mammalia > Perissodactyla > Equidae > Equus > Equus asinus. The sequence goes on from NC_091799.1 coordinate 14,630,144, forward strand.
GGAGCTCCAGCCATTATATTCTCATTCTTAGCACCAGCCTGGAAGAAGGAGTCAAGAAGAAGAGACAAAGGACACTCACCGTGAGCTTTTTTTTTTTTTTAAAGATTTTATTTTTTCCTTTTTCTCCCCAAAGCCCCCCGGTACATAGTTGTGTATTCTCCGTTCTGGGTTCCTCTAGTTGTGGCATGTGGGACGCTGCCTCAGCGTGGTCTGACGAGCAGTGCCATGTCCGCGCCCAGGATTCGAATCGATGAAACACTGGGCCGCCTGCAGCGGAGCGCGCGAACTTAACCACTCGGCCACGGGGCCAGCCCCTCACCGTGAGCTTTTAAGAAGCTTTCCTAGAACCTGCCCAGAACATTTTGTTTACATCTTATTGGTCAGAACTTAGACACATGGCTATTCCTAGCTGCAAGGGGTGCTGAGAACTATATAGTCTTTTGGCCGGGCAGCAATAAGTCCTGTTTTTAAAAGTGGGGTTCTGAACTGAGAAAGAAAAGGAGAATGGATATTGATGGGCAGTTAGAAGTGGCTGCCACAATATTGCTTTCTTCAGAATTCTAAGAGAATATGCGTTTGTTGTAAAATAAGCAAAGAAATGTGGAGGTCTAGAAAGTAAAACGGGAATGGACGGGGTGGGATTTCCTCCCTCCGCTTTCCCTTTACCATTCAGATGGAACCACTATCAACAGTTCTTTAGGACCTGTGTGTGTGTCTAATTAAGACAAACAAATATGGGATCTTACTGCACGTATTATCCTATAATTTTCTTTCCTTCAATAATATATCATACAGATCATATGGATGTACGCCTTACAAACAATATTCCATTATATGTATGTACTATAATTTAGTTAACTCTTCCCCCATTGATAGGCAGGTTGCCTAGTTATTTCACACTTAAAAGTATGCTGCAGGGGATATTCTTGAACACCTATCTTGGCATACTTTCTGCAAATATTTTTCATTGTTTTTCTTTAAAACTATTAATATTAAGCTTTTTTGCTTTTTGCATATATTTTCCCAATTTGTTATTTGCCTTAGATTTTGTTTTTTCTCTTTTTAACAGACACAAGTTTTACATGTTTAGTCAAATCTGTCGATCTTTTTCTTTTTGTCTTCTGTCTCTTTTAAACTAAGAAGGTGGCTGTGAGACTTTCACATCTTTTTTCTCCCATGTTTTTCTGTAACTTTATTTCATACTTTTAACTATAATTGATCTAAAATTACTTTTGGTGTATATTATGAGGTAACACTCTAAATTAATTTTTTTCCTGTTTTTAATGCATTTCCACTGAATTAAATAATTTTTTTTGCCTTGTTAATGGCATGTTTCTCATTAAGTGAAAACTGACCAGAAATGAAAAAAATTAAATGAGTGTCTTCATTTGATTCAGTTCTATAGGTAATTTTCCAACCATGGAATTTGTAGGTGAAATGTGCACTTGTTTTTGATCATTTAAGCAGATACAGGAATGTCCTTCAGATGTGAGGTCCACAGATCCAACTGCAAAGCAGATAATTAGAAACAAAGTTAGCTTGCAAACTGAAAATGTGGTGCAGTGGGCAGATAGGCTGCCAGTAGAACGCCCGCCTACCCGCGGTGGGGAGAGGTGAAGCCTGCATCGTGCGCCCCTCTCTTCTCAGTGCCCCTGGGGACACTCCTCCTGGGCACCGTCTCTCTCTCCCTCCGGAGTTTCTGATGAAAGACCACTAAGAAGTGGCAGGGGTGAGAAGTAAGAATAAGAATAATGGAAAGAGCATTTGTTGTGCATTTATAAGCTGTCTAACGCTGTGCCAGGGGCTTTATGGTATTTCCAACCCTAGAAGCAGCTCTGTCATGTCTACGTTGTTGTCCCTCTTTCACGGGAGGACACTGAACCCCCGGAGTTAGTGCCCTGCCCCGGGCCCCGCAGCACCTAGCGCTGGAGCCAGGCTTTTCTCCATTCCAAACCTCATGCCACCTTCCCTTCTCCCCCATTCACCTTTTGTCCTTCTCTCCCTTTTTTCTTTTTCCTTTCAGTTACCTCATGAGTCACTTTAAAAATTACATTTTAAATTATGAAAGTAATAGGTTTATTATAGAAATTTGGGAAATCTAGCAAATATGAGGAAGAAAATAACTCTACCAGTTGACACCCTTGACCACAGTGTATATGAATGCTGATCCCCTTACTTTTTGTCAACTCTAGGTATTAATGTAAGAAAATCTTTGCTAGTTCCCTAGGAGGAAGTGGGATTTGCATATCCTCATTTGCACATTGCTAGTTCATGCTTTTGCCCTTTTTCAGTTGGATGGTTGTCATTTTTCTCATTGATATCTTCGCTCTGTCCACTATGCTGTCGAATGTTCGGTCTCTCACCCCAAGAATATTTTTCCTGAGTCATAAGTTATGTTACTGTTAGAATCCCTTTTTAAATCTAACTTAAATTTTAATACAAGTCATTTCTTTCAGTTTACTCTTTTCTGCTAGCTTATATTTTCATTGACTCTCCACGAGAGGGAAATCAGAAGGGTCTTTTCCTCTTTTAAATTATGAAGGATTTTACATATAGAATATGAATCTCTTCATATATGAAGTATGTAAATAATAATCCAGCAAACGCCTGTGTGCCTACTCCTCGTGTAAGAAGCAGAGCAGGGGCCAGTTCCCGCCTAGGACATCGTGGGCCCCTCTAGTACATCCGTCTCCCTCCGCTTCCTCCAGTGTAACCCACCGTACAGAATTCTGAACTTTGAGCTTACTATTTCCTGAAGGCAGACATTTTTATTCCTTTTTCTTTTTTAGATGGGAAAATTGAGCCTTCAAAGGTTAAATGAGTTGCCCAGGTTCTGGCAGTACAAATAACTGTGGTGGTAGCACATAAATCGCGGGCTCGCGCTGTGGTTGCTGCCTTCTTTCTCTTTGGAAGCACTGTACTACCTCCTCATTTCGTTGGTCGTGTGATGTTTTCCTTGTCCCCCTCACCCTCCTAATCTTAACTCTATGGATTTCTGAAGAGTCAATTCAAGTTATTTGGAAGTAGTGCTTTTATTACTGAGAGTTTTACATTGGCCTACTTCAGCTGTTACTAGAAAACTTACCTTGCTAATCAGAAGGTACAGTGATGGGCTGTGGAATGTCTGTGCCGACCCTCCAAATTTGTTCCCATACCTAGAGCTGGTGGAGGGAGTGTCCACATGATTAACAGGAACACCATCGCTCCCTTCCTACAGTCCATGCCATGGTTCCAAAGGAGTAAACATATCTTGGAAGACACTTAGCTAGCCTTTCAAAAAATCAAATGCTGGGGATTTTCCACTGCATCTAGTTCAGCTTTTGCTAATTTTTACAGCTCACATCAACATTCAGATCACAGATGTGGATTGAAAGGGGAGCCCAGTAAAATCAGACCTGTCTTGCAGTGATGCTGGGTACAGCACAGTCTGCTCACAGATCTAAGATTCCAGTATCTCGGCTTTGCTTCAGCGATGACTCGGACTGAATGTGGGTCCTGGTCAGCAGACTCTGGACCCTGGAGGGGCAGGAATCTAGGGCTCTTCAGTTCCAAAGGTCACTGGGCATGATGATGCCACAGTTACAAATGCAGTCTCTGGAGTCACACACGTATCTTGGCTTTCCCCTTCCTAGCTGTGTGACCTTGGGCAAGAGACTTTACCTCTGAGTCCGATTTTCTCACCTGTAAAATGGGGAAAGCATTAAGACAGACTTTTGGGCATAAAGAGTTTAAACAGGTATAAAAAGGGTATAAAAGATCATTTCTGTAAAACCCTTATCTCAGTGCCTGGCACACAGTATGCACGAATAATTGTAGCTGCCAGTAATGATTGCCCGTGTCATCTCATCGCCATCTTTAAGCCAGCCTCCCATTTTGTAGAGGAAGAAACTGAGTCCCAGATCTCATGGCTCCTCAGAGGCTGGGCTGAAACAAGAATCCCAGTCTCCGAGCTCCACATACGCAGCGCTCTGTCCACCCTGCCACCTGTCTTTCTACACACATCTAGATCATTTACTTTGTCACCTTCTCTGGCTCTCAGCAGTGCTGTTTCTTGCCTCCTCTCTTGAGCCAACAGATCCTAACAACAGATGGTGCTGTTTTGAATTAAAACAATTTAACTCAAGATCCATCAACTGCCAACATCAAACACCCTTAAAAGAAGGAAAGAAACTCATTATCAAGAGTATTTAAGCAAAGTAGGTATTTAATCTATCTTAATCATTTGCATTCTTGAGAAGAAGAAAGTCAGTGGCAGCTGCCACCGTCGGCCAGACCCCATGAATGTGCGTGTACATAATTGCTTTGGACTGAATGTTTTCCCCTTTTCTTCTTTGCCACAAAGTACTAATTTGGACTTCGGTCCTAAGTTTTTAAGCCACACTGAATATTTTTAAATTTTAAAACGTAATCTTTTTCTTTGGTCCACAAATCCTGTGGCTGCACAGTTTTTGGTAGCAGGGTGCTTAACTAGAGCTTTGTCAAAATGCACATGGGTGTTGCAGGCCAGCTGACTCCATGTGGGGTTGTGCTCGCAGCCTGGAATGAGGGGGTGTGGGTGAGCTCTGTTGGCACTGCACTCGGGTTGTAGGACTGTCACCCTCCTGCACAGAGCTCAATTCCTGTAAGTTAGATGTCCATTTAATGCTGCTCCCCTATGCGTACCATACCTTGTTCTTTCCAAAGCTTGGCATCCACAGCATTGTTCTTGGCACCCAAATCACAAAGCTGATGGTGAAAGATAGTGACTGTGAGAACAGTGAAAATATGCAAACTCTTTAGTACAGTCTACGTGCCCAGTTAGACCCACTCAAGTCTGGGCTCCCCCATAACTGTCTGCTGTCCGGCTTTCGGCTCATCACTCATGTTCCTCACTCCTCTGTCAGCACATCTCTTCCCTGTCAGCCCTTCATGCCGCCACTTGGCCCAGGTTAGGCACCGAGGGATGCTGAGGAGTTGTTGATGGCTGTCTCTTGACCTGCCTTTGTTCTTTTTGTTTTTTCCCTCTCTGCCCGTCTTCTACTTACTTCGTTTTCCTCCCTTTTATCCCTTCTCTGCCGCCCATGGTTTGGTCTTATGACTAATGCCAGCAGGGCTACTGCGTTGCACTGCTCCATGGATAAATTGTGAGTGGCACCCCCTAGAGTCATGAAACACGGTGGCCCCTGGATCCTGGCCCCTGGCTGTGAGTGCAGCTTATTAGCTCTTTGGAGAAAGGCTTGGACCCCTTACCTCCCCTAATCTCAGCAGGAGATAAAATGACTAAGGTTAGCATCCATTGTCTCTGAAATTAGCAAAATAAGGCGGGGCTAAAAGACTGCTGGAGATGCCTTCTGAGAAAATCCTGCAGTGTGTGTGTGAATGTAGAAGGGAGTGCACATGCAGGGCACCTGCCAGTGCAAAGAAACAAAATCTGCTGAGTAAGTGTGATACTTTGTCACTTTTACTAGGTACTTCTCACTGGGACCTGTGTGTCCTTGATCCAGCTTTAAGCCGTCATGGGTTAAAAGGTCTGGGTGTAGTTAAGCTCTGCCGTCTGTTCCTGTCAGGATACGGCTAAAAGTAAACATGCTGCCTTAGTGTCTGTTTGCCACCTCACACTGCTGCCCAACGTATAGATTTAAAGCCCTATTTACAGCATCTGTGACATTTGCGTGGGCAGGCTCCCGGCAGGTGATACGTCTCTGTGCGTGGAGGCGCCCGGGCTCAGCCAGCCGCTTCCTCGTGGTCCCACCGTGCAGCCTCCGCTGTTATGTAGATGTATGTTTTATAAACGGCTGTTCCTAAGTAACCTGCCATGCAGTCTCTCACCTAGTTTGGTTTCAACTATTCTCCCAGAGGGAAATAAAGCAAAAAGGTGACGGCTCTTGCTTTTTCATCTTTTAATAATTCATTTCCCCGCCGCAGGGAAGAGAGTGAGGCTCCTACAGCTTTAAAGGCCGTGGTTTGGTTTAGCGTCAGTTGGCCCAAATATGGGGACTGATGCTGAGCACGACAAGATGGAATCTCACAAGTAATCAATTTGTATCTGACAACACTTTGAAAAGTGATGTGTAAGTAGTTGATATTGGTGTTGTAGTATGAGTGAAATTTGTCATATCATAAAGTGTATGTGAAGGGGGAATATATAGTGTCTATTTTCTCTTTATCAAAATGTCTTACTTTTTTTATTGATACTTTTCCCCCTTCTACGGTCTTATGAAACAAAAAACTAAAACACAGGATCATGAAGTTTCACAGTTAGAAGGGAGGCCATAGAGGTAATATCTTCTATAAGGGAGGAACCTTCAGTGACAGAGGTGAAGGGTGTCCCCTGTGAAAGCCCCATGAGATAGGACCCAGTCTTGGGTGTCTTTGTATCCCCAGGCCTGCACTAGGTGTGGCACGCGGCGGCTGCCCAGGGAGTGGTTCTCACAGAGGTGAACACTGGCTTCCTGGTTCCTCTTCCTTGACCTTGGCAGCGGTGTCTTCATTCCCTTTCCATGTGGACTCACTTGAAGTCAGGCTCCCCCTCCTAAAGTATTCACGGACCCAGTGTGGCCTTTGACGTTAGACTGCCCAAGGGTGAATTCAAATCAGTGTCTGCTACCATGAGAGCTCACCTCAGTCTGGGCATGGAGCTAATACAAGGACTGTGCTGTGGCAGCTAATAAGGACAGTGGCCTACATTTATTGAGCTCCCGGACATGCTAGGCGCTGTGCTAGGTGCTTGCATGAATTAACACATTTAATCCTCACAACAGCCCTATGGCATGTGGACAATTATTTTTATTATTATTGTTCTCATTTTATTTATTTGTTTTTGGTGAGGAAGATTGTTGCTGAGTCAACATCTGTGCCAATCTTCCTCTATTTTGTATGTGGGATGCCGCCACAGCATGGCCTGATGAGCAGTGTGTAGGTCCATATCCAGAATCCAAACCCACAAACCCTGGGCTGCTGAAGCAGAGTGCATGAACTTAACCACTACGCCACTGGGCTGGCTCCTGTTCTCCTTTTAGAGATGAGGAAACTGGGGCGCGGAGAGCTTAAGTTATGTGGCTGGCTGGTGGTGAAGTCTGGCCCCAGAGCCATACTCTTCACCACCCCCCAAGCTCTCCCACCTTTCAGCAAAGTGCCTGACGCATCACGTTCACTGGCTAAATGACAGGTTTGAAGATAAAGTTAAAATATTTGAACCTCGAATCTACTAATAATTCTCTTTATGTTCTTACTTTGCTTCCAAGCTTGAAAAGTTCTCCGTCTAGAAATCATTAACTCTTTATTCCATGGGGAGTTACTCTGGTCTGTGGTGTTCTTCGCAGTTTAGAAGTCCAAGTTGAAAGCAAAGGGACCAAAATAATACCATTTAATTGCATTTGAAGCCATTGTTAAGCCAGATTGACCTTCACGTTCTTTTTCTGGCCCTGCCATGGACTTGTTGGCTCTCGCTGCTTCTGTAGCCTGTGCTTGACCAGCAGTCAGAGTGTCCTTTAGCAAGGAAAGTTGTCGTGTCACTCCTGTGCTGAAAGCCCTGCAGTGGCTCCCATCTTACCCAGAGTAAAAGCTTGCGTGGTCTGTCTCCCATCCTCAAGCCACCTCATTGCTGCTGCTTTCTCTTTTGCTCTCTCTGCTCCAGCCATTAATCTCCTTGCTGATTCCAAAACATTCAAGATATGCTCCTGTCTTCACCTTAGTGCTCTGTGCTGATCATTCTTCCTCCAAATATTCCAGATATCCTCATTTTCAAATCTTTGCTCGAAAGTCTTTTTCTCAATAAGCACCATATTTAACGTCATATTCACCACTCCCAATTCCCCTACCCTGTACATTTTAAAAACCATAGCACATTTTGTCTTCTAACATTTCATATATTTTACTTTAAAAAAATAAAGAGCTTATTGTCTGTCTTCCTCTACTAGGAAGTTGTTTTTGTCTATTTCATTGATGTTTCTCAAGTGTTTCGAAGATGCCTGACATGTTTTAGGAAGTGGCCATAAATATTTGTTGAATGAATGAATGAGTGAGTGAGTGAAAGAAATGGATGAAAATGTAGCCTTGGTGAAGCCGCTTTCTCTTTGGGCCTTTTTTTTAAATCAAACAGCAGCTTGTGCTAGATGAAGTGTCGTATCCTCCTGACTGTAACTTCCGCTGGTTCTTTGCCTCCTAGTTGTGTTGGTGCGTCACTCATCCATCCTCACCCACCCAGGATGTGGTATTTGCGGGGCAGCAGATATAGCTGGTGTTGAGGAGGCAGGTGACATGACATTGCTGGATCTAGAGATCTGCATTCTCATCTCATTTCTGGTGAGCTAACATGCTCTGTGTCAGCCAGAGCTTTTGCATAAGAAACGTGCCACTTCTGCGACTGCTTGGGGAGATCCCTGCCTATTTTGCCTGTTTTCATTTTGTGATATTCCCCGGAGACTCTTTGCCATGCCATTGTCATTTCGCCTCGCCAGCATGGCGGCTCCAGTTTGCTCTCAGTGCCACTGAAGCCAGCCCGAGCCCATTGTTGCTGTAGATTTGTTTGCATATTGCACAGCCATCTGTTCTCTGTACCATCCAAGCTTTAGATTTGAAATATGAATTACCAGCCGCTCCATGGATTTCGATTGCTTGCTGTTTGTTTTGTATGCCAGTAACCAGTCTTTCAACTGTTAGAACCACCGTTTTAAAAGCCTTGCTTACTCTTGTTTTGTGTAGATGCCTTGGGTAGTCATCGTGGCTGAATGAGCTAGTACCTAGGTATCTAATTGAACTGTGGGCTTGACACACTTCTCATGCAGCTGGCACTGTTCATGTTTTCATTCCAATGGGTGATACAAAATCAGAAAATCGCTGTAGAAAGTTATCAGTATATAGTAATGCCATATATAGTGAGCCTGTAAATTAAGATTGCACTTATTCCAGATTTGCATATTTGCCTTGTGACTTAAGCTTACCATTCTCCATGATAAATGGAGTAATATGTGAGTATGATGGTGAAGGGCATGCTTCTTACCCAGCTGCGTCTTATCACTACCACCCCTTGTGGAGGGCTTAAACGTTTCACACACACTTTCTTCTTTCTCTTCTGTTAACATGCCAAGCTCACTCTTGCCTCTGCTTTTTCACATGCTCTTCCTTCTGCTGGGAATGTCTTTCTGGCATAGGCTTTCAGCTCCTGTGCCTTTCTGCTGAGACATTTGTCACAAAGGTTGTTCATTTTTAGTTTAGGGGGTTATCTGTTTAATGTCTGTCTGTACTTACTGGCTGGAAGTTCCTTGAGGCTCAAAGTTGTATCCGTGGCACCTAGCACTTTCCTGGGGGACAGAATCAGTCCTATTTCTGCAGTGTGTGATGTGTTGTAGTTTTCACAGGCAGCCCTATCAAGTGTATGCCTATTATACTTTCTGTTTTACAGATGAGGAAACTGGGGTAAGGAGAGGTTGAATCACTTCCCCAAGATCATCCAGGTAGTAAGTAGCAGAGCCAAGGTTCGAACCTAAACCATTTCCTTGTGCTATTTCTTAATAAGCAGGGGATGCTGGCATTCGTGACATGCTGATTAATTACTAACACAGTTAAAACACAATAGCTCGTAAACCAAAAGACCTGTATTCTGACTGTATCCAAATGCTTAGGAAAATGAGGTGTTCTTACTTATTAAATGTTAGCCAGAGAATATTGTTGTTCTCTAGCTTTTTCAGATGATTCCAAAATATCTCTTTTTTTGCTTCAAACAGTCCAGCACATGAATGTAATTTCGTCTTTTTTTTTCTTTGGAGGAGTCTGCAGATCCTTTAGAGCCATCACTCTCAGAATGCCAGCTCACGCCGGGCTGGCCTGGCCTGGCCCGGCCTGGGAGGGTGGGCCCTCAGCGCCTGAGCCAGGACCCACACGGGAGCTTGCCTTATTGCCTCTTCTGTGGGTCAGGAGATGGCGCTGGTTGAGTCCCGGCTCACTGAAGCCTTGGCCCAGTTATTGCCCATAGATGAGGAGAGGGCTTCTGCCCCAGCCCTGCTCAGCCTGCCTCGGGTACCAGTGTGGATGCCTGTACCTTCTGAAGGGGCTCCCGGTGGTCTAGGTGTCGTAGAGCTTCTCCTAGTGAGGAGTGGCCCTGGTCTTAACACTGTCCTTAAACATTTTACTTTGAAAGTATTTCCAGCTTTTAGAAAAGTTTCAAGAATAGTGGTACATTGAACTCTGTATACTCTTTATCTCGATTCACCCCGTTTGCTTTATCTTTGTCATTATACATATCATTCTTCTCATTTCTGCTGAAGCGTTGGAGAGCAAATAGCCTGTGTCCTGACCCTTTACTCCTCTGAACAAAGGTATCCGCATCCACGGCCACAGTCAGATCAGACGTGCTCTTTTGAGAGGCCAGTATTTCATTCTTACTACCCTCAACTCATTCTTTTTTTAAGCAGCTGCTTAGAGTGCACTATGTGAACGTACCATGGCCAGTTCTCCATAGAGGGAAATGTAGGTTGTGTGCGGTCTTCCGTTATCACAAATAGTGCTGCCGCAAATATCCTGGTCTGCAAGTGTTTGCCCTGTATATGGGCTTTTGGAGGAAGAATTTCTGGCCCAAGGTGGCTGCATTCACTGTTTGGATACATATTGTCCACTGCCCTTCAGACTAGGACCACTTTACACTCTCCCACAGAGACCAGGTGTCTGTTTCCTTCCGCACGCTCTCTGTTGTCTAGTTCTTAGGTCTGTGCTCATCCGATGGGTGAACAAGAGTACGTCACTAGGTTTCTACTTTTATGCGTAACCACGTATAGGAGGATGTGTGTGGAATGAGAAGTGTCAAAAGGAACACTTCTGTGGGATTAGTTTTGGCAAACTGTACTGGAGAAGGAAGAGGTCCAGGCTTAGGACCAGCCAGGGGCAGCTAGTGTGTAGTGATGGTAAGCCAGAGACCTGCTCACCCCCCCCCCCGGTGCCCAAAGGAAGGGAAGCAAAGCAGGGAGACCGTGCGCTGTCTTGCACAAAGGCTCCCCTCTGGAGTTTTTACTGTGGAGATGTCGTCGACTGTGCAGACCAGCTTCTTCGTTTGCATCTCCTCCACTACCAGGAGTTTCCTTGGTTACCTCAAAGATGCGTTTGCATCCTTCAGGTCTCAGCTCAAGTGGCACCTTCTCAAAGAGGCCTTCCTTGACCACCCTGTTTAGTATTGCGACCCTCTTGCCACTACCCCCACCCCCATTTGCTTCCTCGCTTTATTTTTCTCCATACTCCCTGTCATCACTTGACAACGTGCGTGTTTTACTCCTTTTGTTTACTGTCTTTCCCATCCTCCCTCTGGAATGTACCCTCCACGAGGATGGGAATCTCTTTTGTTCGTTGCTTTATTCCCAATATTGTACTTAGAGCGATGCCAGGCATATTAGATTTGCAGAACGTATTTATTATTTTCATTCATTATTGCATGAATGAAATTTTATTTGGCGCGGCAGTATAGCTTAGTAATTAAACTTGCAGGTTTGGGCTCATTTGGACCTGAGATCAGCTGTGTAACTTTGGGCCAATGACTTAACCTCCCAAAGCTTCCTTCCTTAAAGGTGAAGTGGGATTCGTAAGAACACCTTCTCCTTTCTGTACTGTGAGGATTGAATGCCTGGCACACAGTACACACTTGGAGGCTGTTATTATTGTTATTGTTTCATAAGTGCTGTAGACTGAGAGTCTTGATTTGTCTTTTCTGTTTACATACTGCTCATTAGAGGTGAGTGTATATGTTTGTGCACATGCGTGTGTGTGCTCTGGTGAATTTGTTGTTCTGTGAATGATCTAGGCCACTTTCACAGGTAGTTTTAAAAGCTGAAGTCTCAATACAAAAAGTGCTCACTGTTTACACATGACATTTTGATGTTTATAATTAAGACCTATTTTTAATGTCCTCCTTCCTTGAGCCTCTTTCTCCCTGAGCTGTGCTCATAGCCAGGTAGGAGGAGGGTGAAGGCCACAGTCAATGCATAGTCAGGTCCTCTACCTGAGTCCACTGTGTGCAAAAGGAGGAACCACCCCTAAGTTAACTATACAGCAGACTATTGGGAAGACGTGGAGGGCGCTGTCAAGTGGCTTTATGGTAATGTGTCAAAAACCCAGACTGTCATTTTGAGGTTCATTTCTCCATCTCATGCTCATTTTTAGCCATCTTTTGGACCTGGAAGCAAGGGGTATCTTCTTATTCTTCTACAGACATCTCCAGAGAACATTTCTCAAGTTGCATCCTTGGACAGAGCACTGTGATGGCATCAAAGTGAAGGGCAGGCTTTGATAGGCAAGTGGTTCTTGGAGATGTGAGAACCAGAGTTTGTTTTACCATCATAATAGGTCACTTTAGTGACCTCAAATCCTGAGTTGATGCACTTCGATGAATTTATAATCTTGATTTGTCCATGAACACTTTTAAACTCACCTTTCTTTCTCCCTTGAATCTAATAAAGGTAATCACTTGTTTTCTGTTTCAGATCTGTTTGTATTTATGAGAGCTAATGCTATGTTATGCCTTTGGGGAAGAAAGGAAAAATTCCTCCTGATTCTTGAGCTAGGGAGGGGCAGAGCAGTAAGCTACATTGTCTATTACCGTATATTTAATAAAGATTGCAGTGGTACTCAAGATTCCACATCTATTCATACGAGTCTGTGTATTGGTGCTGTGTTGCTGCTTCTGAGATTGGCACTGTTATATTATTAATAGTACTGATCACACATGCCTTGCATTTAATATAGAACATAAGAGGCTCACCTAGCATGAATGAAAAAACCTCAAATTGAAAGTGTAGTTGCCATAAAATTTTTAAAGGAGGGAATGTGTTATGGTTGAACTTTTGAAATGAAAATAGTGTATTTTTAATCACCAAGTTATGAATGTCCTTGGATTCTTGAGTGGGGCAGGGGGCTGGTGAGGGAAGGACGGAAGTTGTCTTCCTCTTACTTTTACGCCAGAGAATTCAGAGACTTATACAGAACACTAAGGATCTAAGTTACACTGACAGAAATGGAGAGAAGAAAAGGAGGTTGGGAAGGTAGCTGTTCCATGATTAGCTCATCTGGCTATGCCAATGATGGCGGAGATCTCAGAACAGTTGGAGATTTATGTACACAAATGTATGTGCTGAAATACCACACTCTGATGACGTTCGATGGAGGGGTAACCTTTGATGATGAATTTTCTTGCCCTTTTTAGGGGAGTGAAAAGGGAGGCGGGTGGTACTTCACAAGACTTTAAATTTACCAAAATTTTTCAAATTTAAATTTTCTTAGAAAAAATGTCAAATGATTGTAGATCCAAAAATGCCTTTGTTGGCATTTTAGTGGTGTTTTTTGAGCCCTGGATAGTGTGCAAGTGAAAAGAAAAGTGATTTCTTTTCTTGGTAATATGGTATTGAATCTGAAGCCCTAGACTAAACAGTGTCCCAGGAATCTTCATGATTTATATATGGTATGTGATCTTTTCTTAAACATTGTTAACCTGTGCCCTTTACAGACAATACCAGGTCAGAAAATGTCAGGGGAACTTTGGATTGCTTTCATAAACGTGTAAAGAAAATTATTGTCCTCAAAATCCAGAGGCTATGACAGGCATTCTTAATAGAGTGATATGTTTAGAGAGACAAACTCTGTGCACGAGACTGCTTTTGGCTGGTGGGGAATGAAAAATATTTGAGTGATAGTTTACATCTGGTCCAGACCAGTTGTGAAGAAGAAAATGTGTTGTTGCTACCTGTCAGGCTGCTGTAGACGCCTATTTAATATGTTGGATGGGCAAATTCTCAAAGCAGAAAGCCTTTTGAAATGCTTATTCACACTCAGACAATTTATCACCAACTAGAAAGAAGGCTTTAGCATGGGTGCAGTGCCTGGCGATGGCCAGGAGGAGAATGGCTTACCTGCTGGCGATGGCCAGGAGGAGAATGGCTTTACCTGCAGGGCTTGGGGAGCGATGAGGGAGGCCAAGAGGGAGTCTGGGTGAAAAAGAACTGCTTCCTGGAGCAGGTGGAACCAGGAAAATCAACCCTGCTGATCAAGGGTGTTTGCCATTCCCAGCAGTTAGGTCTGCCTCGTGAGAGCCATCAGCTCCTCCGGTAGTTACGATCTACAGTTGATAACTTGTTCTGGACAAAAGGTTATTTGCATGGGTGAAAATGGAAAAGTGTCTTCTTGTTCATCTTACCATTTAGGTCATTAAAAAAAAGATTTAAGTGAAAATGAGGAAGGAGACAGTTCTTTGGCAGAGCAGAAGCGGCGTAACTATTTTCAACCTCTGTGCTTTGAAACAACACTGGTTACTTTGGTTCAGCTCTTTCAGAAAGAAGAAAAAAACCAAATGTGTGGGCTTGTTAGGTGGTTTTGCCAAATTACAGAGCAAAGTTGAATTCAGAGTGCCACATCATTTCTTTTCAGAAAGTTTACTTTCTTGGTAAACACTGAATGAGAGCCTATAGAAAGGAACCTAAAAACCATGATTTTATTTTGTGAGGCGTACACGCTCTCTCACATGTCTCTAGAGTTTTCCCATTGTTTTTCAGTTTTTCAAGGTAGTCGCCCTTCTGTTCTTTATCTTGATTTGAAGCCAGGGCTGGTTCCTGTGGCTAGTGGGCTAATGGTAGAGCCTGTCCCCAAGCCCATCTCCTTGGGCACACAGCAAGGTTAGCACCTCGCCCACCACATCCACCTTCTGGTGGCAGCGCTCACCAGTAGAAAAAGCTCTCCGCACCTCATTATCTCTACAACCTGAGTGCATTTGCAAATTAATTGATGTGTGGGAGGAGAGGCATCTGCTATTGTAAAAACCTTTAACTGTCACAGTAGAGCTTGAAAGAAAATTGTGTTACTATAGTAAACTAACAGTCCCCAGGTGATGGTGCACATTTGGTACTGTGCAGGGCCTTAGATTTTCAGGACCTGCTTAGCTTTAAGGCTCTATTTTTTTCCAACATAATTTTTATTTTCATCAAAGGAATACAAAAAGGCAAATAAGTAATCCTACAAGATTTATAACAAAAGCATTCGTCCTTTTCTGACTGTTCCACATGCCACTCCCTGGAGGAAACGCCTTTCAACTCTTTTAGCTGTTTCTTTGGATACTTGCCTGCATTTTTCTGAATAACTTGCTTAGACTGCTATTTTAGATGTTATCTGTTGACCCCACTAAGGAAGATAAAGATTTAGCTCTGATATGCATCTTCTCTCCATCAGTTTGCTTTAATTGATGTTCGGTTTTTATATTATGACTATGAAATATTGTTCCCAGCTGAGCCATGTAGTGTGCTATGATTGTCATTCCTTTTGGGGAAGGCCCTGAGCCTCCCTAGTTCAGCCTCTCTGGAGAGTACACCTCCTGGCTTGTGGGTGTTTAGAAAGACTTAACCAATTCACCTGTTTTTGTTCCCATCCCACACCTGGCCTTCTACCTTACCGGGTGTCTCCACTTCCTCCGTCTTTGGAAATTCTGCTGTTCAGTTTGGCTTGCTCTTTACTGACTTCTTCCCCCTTCCTATCCCTTCTGTCCACGCAGGGTTGGTTTTCAACATGCCTCCTTCTCTCTGCTGAGGCCATGCTGGACCACTTTCTTCCTGCCTTCTCAAACTTGACCTCTTTTTCTGCTGTCTTCTCTCTATTTTCTTTGTCCTTGTGGGCTTACACCCTGAGTTTATTCACTCGCTGTCATTTTAGTGGTTTGGGGAGGGAGTGTGGCTGAACATGGCCATTCATTCTACCACGTACAACAAGAAGACCTCTGGCTCCTGTTTTGGATATATTTTGTTTTCTTTTACACATAGGTTTGCAGCATCTTAACTCTGTATATTAAAAAGCACATTTTGATGTAATGGGCTTATATTTTTCATGAAGGATTTCCTTTTCATTGCATGATTCCAAGAAATTTGTGCAGACATTTGCTGCATTTCGTTGCTGATTTGAAATAGAGTGATATGTCTCTGGGTCCCTAGTATGCTTTCTGAGAAGACCCGTCTGATGCTCGTAGTTCACCATGTAGCAGGAGGGAGACACCATAAAACACCAAGTTCTTGAGAAGAAAAGACTGAACTTCTTTCCCTCCTGTACCTACAAGCTGGTTTTAAAACCTCTTTCTCGGTGGAGCTCTCTTATTATTTTGGCCGTTGGCAGTTAGCTTTTCTGGAGTGTATAGTTGAGGGCAAGAGTACTGGTGGCTGATGGCAGTGTTAAAAGCTGAACTTTCCAAAGAAGCAGCGACGCCATCAGAATTAGAGCAGCGACCCTTGTGCTGGGACAGGGGAGAGCCAGGCAGTGCTCTAGTCTACGTGTGGCTCTAGTACCAGCGCAGACGGCCCCGCTTCACAGAACTGTGGTGGAGTGCCTGGGCAGGCGCTCACCAGGCTCATGCCATCTTGAACAGATGCACGGTGTTATGGACTGAATGTTTGTGTCCCTCCAAAACTCATGGGTTGAAGTCCTTACCCGCAGTGTGAATGTATTAGGAGGCGGGGCCTTTGGGAGGCGATCAGGTTAGATGAGGTCATGAAGGTGGAGCCCCCATAATAGGATAAATATTCTTGTAAGAAGAGGAAGAGAGACCAGAGCTCTTTCTCTCTGAGGGCGGGTGCACAGCGAGATGCCGGCCATGTGCAAGCCAGGAAGAGGGCCCTCGCCAGAATCGAATGTGCTGCCACCTGGGTGTGGGGCTTCTCAGCCTCCAGAAGTGGGAGACATGACTGTCTGCTGATTAAGCCACCCAGTGTGTGCTGTTTTGTTACAGCACCCTGAGCTCAGGAAGGCGGATAGGTAGAGCCTTTTTACAACTCTTCCTGTCCTTGAAAACCAGGACATAAGCCACCAATTTAGGTATTCTGCCTTTAGGGGAGCCTGCATTTTCTGTGTGGGAAATGCAGCCCATCTAAATCTGCCTTGCTTGACCTCCGTGCTCCGTGCCACCTGTAGCAGCAGTTCACACATCATAGCCTGTATACCTTGATCTTCAACTTTTGGACCATGCCCTTTTTTTTCCCCAAAGGCAATGCAAAATGCAGCTCACAAGCCTATTTCATACCTTATTAAAACATCATTTCCCCTGCCTTGTTCCCAGATTTCTGTGCTTCATCATAGAAAGGCAGCTTGTTCAAGCATACATTATTCTTGTTTGGAACTCTGCCTGCTTGTCTTCCTTCCCACCCCCTCCGTATTTTGTCGCTCTGCTTCACCAAGTCTGTTCTTAGTAAATATCATAATTTGCTCATTGGAGAGTTATTTGTAAACTTAATTAACTCTCTGACAGTGTTTGAGTTAATTTTCTCCCTTTAATTTCAGCTGCCCTGGTCCTGGTTTTCCATACCCTGGCCTATGTCTGTTAAGGACTTGGTAAATAGTTTTGAAATGCCAGTTGGTGATATATGGGCCTCTTTAACATTTCTTTGATTTATGTGCAGTGCTGTGGAAAAAGGCAAAGAAAGCAAATTATATGGCGAAAAATGTTGCCAATCTTCACTTTTTTACTCTTAGTTTTAAAAAGTACACTTATCAATCAAATCTGATGGATTTTCTTTTTTATAAAGATTGAAAATTTAACTATTTGAAGACTTACAATGCATGTTCCGTATTTGCTTAATCAAGCGTAGGTTAGCACTGGAGCAGGGTTTCAGGATTCTGAAAGCTCTTTCAGTCTCTGCTCTTTGTCCCTGTCTTGCTCTCTCCACCGCTCGTCAACGTGAATGAAAACGGTCAGATTTTTTTGTAGGAGCCGCAAAGATGGAAGCCTCTCAATACTAGAAGCATATTGCATCTCCATGTGAAATCCTGAGTTCCTGTGGTGGACCGACAAGAGCTGCATCCTTCTATTAGCTGAGTGTGACTTGTCTGAGGTTTCCCTCTGTAGTATGTTCTTGGTGAGTTCCAGGTAGAGACTGACTTCTTGAATTAGTCAATGAGTCAGCAAGATTGTACTATGATTGTATTCAAATTTTAGCGTGCCTAAAAGCCCCCTGGGTGCTTCTTACAGCGTTAATTCCTGGGCTCCTCTGTAGAAATTCTAATCCAGCAGGTAGGAAGTGGTACCCTGGAATCTGTATTTTTGGCAAGCACTCTAGATGATTCTGATGCAGATGATCTCTGGCTGTGTTTTGAAAAATGACTTGAAGGCTCTGGTGCCCTTCGGTTGTGTTACTCCCTGCTTAGTACCTTCAGTGACACCCCTCCCCCAACTGTCTACTGAACAAAGGCCACAGAAGGTGGGAAAAATCCATGCTACCTGGGAGTGTTATGGATTTTTGATTTGTGTAGGCAGGATGTATGGGTCTGGCGGTGCATAGTTCCTGCAGTGCCTGCAGGCCTCTTCTGAGTGTTTTCCTATTTATTCATTCATTCAGCAAGTATTTATTGAGCTAGAACTGTGTGCCAAGCACTGTTCTCAGTGTTGGAGCGACAGTAGTGACTAAGATAGCTGAAGCTTGTGTTCTAATGGAGCTTATTCTAATCTAGTGTGTGGAGGGGTGGCGGTGAGGTGGGGGAAGCATACACTAAACAAACAAACAAACAATACATCTAAAGTACCCAGCTGGAGTTAGTACTGTGAGTAAGATAAAACACTGTAGTGGATTTGGAGAGTGCCTGGAGGCTCGTGTAGATTAGGTGGCCAGAGAAAGCTCTCTGAGGAGGTGAAGTGAGGTTGAGACCTGCCTGACAAGAAGTCAGGCATGCAAAGATCAGGGTAAAGAGTGTTCCAGGCAGAGGGGACAGCTGGCACAAGGGGCCCTAAGACGGGAGTGAACTTGGGTCTTCTAGAAAGGGAAGCTGGCCAGAGTGGCTGTAGGAAATGCCTGGGGGCACCGTGGTGGAATTCCGGTGAGGTGGAAAGGGAGACAGGGCCAGCTTGTGGAGGTTGTCGTGCCCTGTGCCCTGTGACTGTAGCCTGGCTGTGGCTGCCAAGATCAGAGATGGATGCCTAAGTCAAAGGCTTCCAGCAGTTTCTGAGCTACTGGCCAGTAGGACGCTCTGCTCGGCACACCACTCTCCACTGCATGGTATAGGTTCACAGCTCCTTATCACGAGCTTTTGGGGTCTGAATGTGTTTTGGATTTTAGAATATTTTGGATTATTGAAAGGCAGTATCGTTCATATACCTCATATTACATTAATTTCTCCAGTAGGATCTGGGGCAGTATACCCTGTAATCAAATATTGTGTAGCAAAATGTTTGACTATTCACACTAAGTGAGATAAATGAAGATTTAAATAGACTCAATCAGTTCATGTCAGTTTTTGCTGCCACAAGGGTTTTGGCACCTACATCGATGAGAAAGCTTTTGACTTTCAGAATATTGTGAAAAAAGTTAACGGTTCTGTACTCGCAGATTCTTGTCCGGTCCTCTGTTTCTTGGGTGTGAGACACCAGAAGGCACTAAGTGGTTGGAAAAGTGTGTGTGTACAAATCTGTACACGCACACAATAGCAGGCGGAGGTCTGGAAGAGAGCAGGGGTGAGTCAAGAGCAGTTGGTTGCAGTAGAGCTGGAAGAGGCAGCAAGTGGACAGGAAGTCAGAAGCCAAGAGCTGTGAAGGGAGAATGGCCGTGAACTGCTGGAGCTGTCTGCTGACTGCCAGGAAGCTATCTTCATATTTCCCAAGAGGCCTGGTTGTGGACACATCCCGTTTTCTCCACTTCTCATGGAGCTGCACAACAAACCTTGATGAGCTGAGTATGACTGCTTGTTGCAACCTGAAAAGGCCGAGCTGGAGAGTAAGGGAGGCGGTGGATCCCCAACATCCTCACCTCTTTGTAGGGACCTTATGCGTGAAGGTGATTCAGAATCCAAATTCCTACATACTTTGATGTTTAGTTCGAATCTCCTCCAGCTGTCTTCTGCTAATTATGTATTCACTCATTTAAAAAATACTTACTGAGAGCGTGCTCAGTTCTGGAGAGGCTGTATGTGGTGTGTAGTGGTTACATAGCAGGGACCCTGGACCCTGGCACTTCCTGGCTCTATGACCTTGGGCAAGCCACTTAACCATCTGTGCTTCAATATCCTCATCTGTAAGATAGAAATAAGGGTACCTACCTTATAGGGTGGTTGTATAGATTAATAGAGTTAAATGAATTAGAATAACACCTAGTTCGCAATGAGTCCTATATACACATCAGCTAATTTTATTGTTGTTGTTTTTTTTACTGTTATGCCACGCACTGTTCTAGGCACTGGGGATACAGCAAACAAGACTAGGGAGCTCTATGGAGCTTATGTTCTGGGCAGATCTTGACCTAAAAGCAGAGGACATTTCTTTGTATATCCATCCATGTCTAGCGCTGTGCTCTGGATCCATCAAGCCATCCCATTCTCAGCAAATATTTATTGAACACCCTTGTAGGCCCCTATGTTAGACCTGTCGGGTTTGTACAATGGTATGAGACAATTCTGGCTCTCTTGTGGCATACAGTTTAGAAAAAGTAAAGATACATACACAAAAAACCATACATAATGTACAGTGGTCAACCCTATAAAAGGTGTTTCAGGAGGGCTTCTGGACTGGGTTGAACAAGCTGCAACTTTTCTCAGCTCCCTACGTGCCAGGTAATAAGGGTAAGGGTGGCCTATTTATCTGAGTTGTGGGTGAAAAGGAAGCACTGGATGGGGCGCTGGCTGCCTCTTTTATTTTCCCACTCCTGGGCCCAAACAAGGCTACTTCTCACATCTGGGATCTTCCTCTGGATGGATGTGGCTGCTGACAGATGTGTGGTTGGTATCCCTTCTGGGACATTCTCAGCTGGCTGCTGCTGGCCCCCATTTTGGTGGCTTTGCTTATTCTTCGCAGCAGAATTTGGACAGTCTGAGTAGGGCTGAAAGCATCATGGGAGTAAGTAGCTTACACTTCAGAGCGGCAGCTCAACGTACTTTTAGTCCAGCCATCCCTGTACACTCTCCTTCCCCAAATCCACCCAGAAACAGGCCGGCTCTTCTCTAGTCCATCTCCTCTAAGGGTTTTTTGGTCAAAAGTAGGCCTTCCAGTTATTGGCCCAGTCACCCTTCAGACTCAGTCTGATTGTTAGTGGCTCAACAATCTCAGCCTATTAATAATAATCATAGTTAACATTTATTGAGTCTGTGTTTTGTGCCAGCCACTTTGCTTAGCACTTTCATGTACTTAATCCTCACTAACTCCAAGAACCTGAGTGTGGTTTTGCTCAGTGAAACCCCAGATTGCTTCTAGAGTAATCAGGTAGTATCGAGGAGCAGCACGATCCCCAGTAATGAAAGAGAACCGAGGCTCCAGGAAGTTGAGTGACTGAGCCAAGGGCACACAGTCGGTTAAGTAGAGGACCTGTGATTTATATCTGACAGTTCACTACATACCTACATTCTTAATTAGATTAAGAATAGTAGAAATTGTGCCTAGGTCGTGTGGATCAGTAGAAAATTCAGTCTGATCTGTTGTTCATTTTAAACCAAAAACACATGCACTGTTACTATCTTTGGCTTTTTTTTCCCTTCCAAAAGAAAAGAGTCACAGCCCCATATTTATCGTAGGAAAATCCTACCATATAGGCTGACACCTGCTTTGCCTTTTTTCATACTTCCTTTATAGACAATCACAGTCAGAACTTCAACCAACCAAAACCCTTCAACAGTCTTAGAAAGAAGGAAGCAAATACTCTGAGAGTCTGGAGAGAGACTTTGACCCTCCAGTGCTGAGTCCTTCGTTAGCTGCATGAGGAAGACTCCATAACTTGATTGTTTAGTGCATCAAGATTGAGCCGACTGTTGGGCATTTAGGTTGTGTGTAGATTAAGAAGTCTCCACAGTGTATTAGAAGCAGCTTCCCACCTGATCCTCGGGATTGCCTCTCAGTTGGAGTGCTTCCAGTGTTTCCACTGGCCTCATACAGTTGTCCTTGATATTGTGGAGAGTTTTACCCAGGGTCACCCAAGAGGCCTCCCCAGTGTGATGGATTCTCTCCCTCAGTTATACAAGAAGAGTCAAGTTGAGCATCCCTTTCAATACAGCTGCTTGTTCAGCTCAGCCTAACAGGTGCGTTTTTTCCTTTTCTCTGTTACGCTTACCACTTGATTGTCTGACGTGTTTAGGGTGACAGTATTTGATTAGAAGATGATAATTCTAATCAATTTTGTGAAAATTCAGTCATTCCTGGCATTGTTGGAGGAGGCAAATTTCTGGGCCTAGTCACTTCTGATAAACACAGGAAGAGCTCTGTCTTGCTTGCAGTGCCCTGGGCACTGTGCTTAAGGCTTTTACGCATATCGGATCGCTTAATTCTTAGAACTGTTCTGCTTCTTCCTCTGTAGAAGGAGGCTGACAGTACCTCTCCCCTTGGGCTTGTAAGATAAGGAAAAGGCACTTTTAAAGCCTGCCTTAGGGAACGTACTCAATCAACAAGAAAACAGCTTTGTCTGCATGAGATAAACATTTTTTTTCCTCACATTGGGCTGATGAAGAAATAGGCTCAGAGGGGAGAAGAAACACCCAGAAACACCCAGAATCACTTGTGGTTGAGCTGGGATTTGAACTCTGAGCTGTCTGACTACAAATCTCGGTCTCCTACCCATTGGGCAACACTGCCTCCAGAGTTTTAACCTTTGCTGCTTCATGGCAAAGTGCAAAGGAGAGCAGTTGCCTCCAGGACTTATTGCTCCCTAAGCCACCAGGCCTTATTCCTTCTATTCTTGAAGGGAAAAAAAGGCAGTTGTTAAAAATGATGGATATAAAATGTGTCTTCCAAGTGCTTTCCCCGTTCCTGTTTCCTGTTCTCGCAGGCCTCCAAACTAGGCAGCTGTCTCCTTGCTTGCACTCCTATTATTTTCAGTTTGTCTGATATCCTAGTTAGATAGCTTTTAAAGTCCGTGGTCATCTGGCTCCGTTTCCCCTTCTTGTTCCCTCTGGGTTTTCTCTGTACTCCCTTTCCTCCTTCCCTGCGTCTTCCTCCTCCATGTCTCCAGTAAGCAAGGGATGGGGAAGGCCGATCCAATCCCTGATTTGCAGCCACTTGCCTCCCCAGCTGACATTTGGTTGATGGAAGGAAGCACAGGAAGCTGAGGGGAGCTGCATCTGATGGTAATTAAAATGGCGCTTAAAGCAGAAATCAGCATTTCATGCGGTTGGAACAAAGCAGAATTAACTCTCCAACTAAATCTAAACTGAATAGGAGGCACACAGCAGTCACTTCTACTACCCATAGAAGAAGTTTGTGACAGTCTAATCAGAATTTTATATTTATCAGTTTGGTAATTTTTTAAAGATCATGGTTACTGATTTCTTGACTGAAATCTTTTCAGGGATAACTAGGCAAATGACTAATGCTTAGAATTCAGTGTCTAGAATTGAGATATAGAAGTGTCCATGGTTTTCATTTTACACATTTCTCAGTTGAAAATCCTGTTTTCTTTTAGGAGAAAAGAAAAAAGAAATATCTAGGGACATATCTATTATATGGGAATATTGAGTTCTTCCCCCATGCCTCACCTATTAATGTTTGGGAAGAATAACAAATAAACTCTTGTGTGTCAGTAAACATTTGGTACCTGTTAGAACTCCAGCATTGCACTAGATTTTAAGTAATACCAGACATCAGACATCACAGAGCCCTTTCCCCACCCCCTCACTAACTGCCTTAATTGGAGACTTTTGGTGAATAGTAAAATGTTTGTATATCCTAAGTATATTTAAATTTCACCAATGTTTATTTTTATACTAGAAAGCCAAGTTCAGATTGCATTTTCATAGAGAAATATATATAGTATCATAGAATTTCAGTGTTACAAAGCTCCTTAGACATAATTCTAGCCTTACTTTTTAGACCTTTGATCCAGGCCTTAAGTATGCATTTAAAAACGAGTATTTGGCATTTCTGGTGGAAGTATAAAGATGATTCTGGGATATGTCATTCTTCCCTGTTACTTCTGTCTTTGGTCAATAACAGAAAAGGTCAAGTACGCATTCTGTTTTTGTTGGGTATAGAGTGTGGTGTGTAAATGGATAATTATTCTGGGGTGAGTCAAGCTTAGTGGGAGACGAGAACATGATGGCCCACTGATGTGGACTTCTTCCTCTAATAGCATAGGTGAACAAGATGGTCACCATGTTGTCCCTCTTCAGAGGGCGTGTTCTCACTGATTGTCGCCATCCTTTTATAATCTTTAGGATGCTCTCATTAGGGCGTTGTCAGATTTTGCCTTAATCCTGTTTATATTTCCTGCCTGCATCTTCTTACGTGGTCAGGTGACCTGCCAACATGATCGTTCTCTCTATCCCTGAGCATTGCTCTCTGGGAGCACACGGGGCAAATGGGTTTAGAGCCTGGTGTGGAAGACAAGATGGTTAACGCCGTTCTCGTGTCCCGTTGTCTTGTCTTTTAGTGTTTGCTGCTTGTCTTCCCTTTTTCACTTTCCTTTGTCTTCTTTCTCTGTCCCTTTACAAATAGTCCCTATGATGGTCCTGTCCTCCATTTTTAGCCACATTCACACTTTGCTTTGTTATTGAATCTGTTCAGATATATGAGTGATATCTCTTCCAGCTGATTGGCATCTTTGAAGTATGATAACATGAATACAGCTGTAGTGTAAATAGGAGCAGTTGTGGAGAAAGGCCTATTAATAAAGGTGTGAGTTCTGGGACGTTCCAGAGGAACAATTCTAAACGACCTTAAACAGGACAGATATTTAAGAAAGAAAAAGGCTGCTATCTATCCTCTCTAATTACTTCTTTGACACTTTTTGAAGTTTGGACATTTGAGGATTCATGTGTAAGAAAAAAGAAACCCAAATGACATTTAGCATGTAAATGATGCCACAGCTGAGCAGCAGCACAGCCCTGACTTGGTGTCCTGCTTTCTTAGTAATTGAAAGGCCTGCACCCAGCTTCCCAGTAGAGAACAAATAGGCAAATAAATTGGAGGGTTCCTTCTTATGGTTTATTGATGCTGTTTTCACCAAGTAAAAGGATCATTTACCCATGAAAGCTCAAATCTAAGGTAGTTTTTCTTTTTTTTCATATTGGCTATTTGAAAGAAGCATTAAGAGATAGAAGGAGGAAAGAAGCTAATGCCATTACCTAATTTTAGATAAAAACCCAAGCAAAACAATTAGATTTACCGTATTTTTCTGTAGCTGTTTTCCTTGGCACAGATAATACCAGGAAGGCTTGCTTTTTTCTTTCCTATAATTATGTTCAGAAGCACCAGAGCTTTATCATAATACATGGTTCTTTCTCATTAGCTGGAAACAAAACGTATTTCAATAATGAGGGGCAAAGGTCTTTGCAACTCAAAGTGGTAACAAAGTGTTCCTGGTTTTGCACAAATATTGGTTCTAGTTGAAAGTTTAATGTTTTAGGGGAAATATGACTGTATGAGAATCTCAAATTAGCACCCCCCGTAATACATACACACATCCCAGCTGTGTGGGGTGTGGCTCGATCCAGATGTATGTGGTGTGAGTCGACCCAGGTGTCATAGGTCCTTAGATTGGGGCTGTGAGCTTTGCCCTATTCTGTTGCATCCTGGAAGGATTTTCAAGGCACTTATGCCAACAGCTCTGGCTGTTTTGGTCAGTGATCTGCAGGGGAAGTGGCACTACGTGGATAATGTCCTTGCTTGTTGCTATCACGATACATTACACAAATTCTCAGAGAGAATCTCTAAGTAAAAACAGATTATTACACCTGGATTCTCCTGGACAGTAAGAGAATTTATAAAAACCCATTAGACAATAGCACAGTCGCTCTGTCATAGAGCAACATCAAAGCTGCTGGGAAGGTTAAATGGTTACTGCTGAGTCTAGAATTTAGATTTTCTGACAATATTGAGGTTTCTTGATTTCTTTTCTCCAAAGCTTTTAACTCTGAATAGAATTAAAACCCTAAAATCATAGGATTTAAAACTTCCCCAAACTCACCATCTTAGACATGACTGGAGTCAGTAGAAGGGAACAGTTTGTGACGATGCCTGAGAGAGGTCAGAGCGAAGGCAGCAAACAAGAGCTAACATCACTGCTCCCTTAGCAAGGTCTAGTTCCCTGTCCAAGAAGAATGACTGTTTCTCATTGCTGAAGCTGAGATAAGTGCCAGATCCTCTGGTTGAGGAGATGCAGCACACCTAGTCCCACAGGAAGAAGATAAATAAGGTGACCTCTGGGTGGCCTACCTCCCTCTTAAGATATATGTGACCTTGGGCCAGTGACCTCTTTAAAGTGAGTCTCTCTCTTGTAAAATGAGGCTGTGGTAGGTGTCGGGGTGGCAGTGTGCGTTGGCTCCTCTAAGGCCCTTCTCTGACGTTAGAATTCTATGATTTGGAGTAATCTGAGCTCAATCCTTATGGATGCCTTTTCCTGAACTCAAGCCTGCATCGCACTTCAGACATACTCGCTTTTTTGGACAATAAGAATAACAGGAACAAAGGATCCCTTCATGGCTCTGTCACTAAGAGAGCTCCTGCAAAGCAGTGTGTTTGCTTTTCTAAGAGGCCAGCCTTAAGAGGACTGTCTGATGGAGCCATTCTGTTCTCTAGATTGTCTGCAGTGACAGGCCAAGCCAGGCCAGGCCATGGCAGTTTCACCCATCTGCCAAGCCACTTATCAGTTGACAGATTCATCAGCTTCACCTGTTTGCAATGCACTGTCCTGGACATTGTAGAGAATAGAGAGCAGTCAGTAACAAGGTCTGTGCCCTCAAGATGTGTCTCCCTAGTGGCCAGCTTCACCCCTGCCAAGATATAACACAAGGCTGCCTTTCCTCGTGCTAAATCCCAGTACAGACAGGAGCTCTGTGCTGGGAGAAGGGAAACTGACCTAGAGGGACTGGAGGAAGAGATGGTGGGGCTCCCTGGTCTCTTAATCTCTTCTTCTGTGGACCCTCTGGTCTAAGCCAGCCAGAATTTGTTATAACTTAGGTCTCTCTCATTCTTCATCCAAAGTATCAATGTGTCTTGCTCATGTTGTTAGAAACTTATATGTGATTGCACGTAAAGTGATTTTTAAAAATAAAATGAGTCATACCTTCAGGTTAGGAGAACTTTTTTTTTTTAACTCTGCCTCTATCTCTCCTTAGAGAAGCCTTTGGTGAGTCCTTGAAAGGAAATGATTTTTATAGTGGGAAGAATCAAACCTTGATGGATATGGCTTGTAAGTTTTGAGATTTTTCAATGTCAGTTTTTCCTATGGTGGGATTCAAGCCATATGGCATGGGTGGGAAATGTCGCATATGAATAGATGCTATACCATGGACTCCAGGGAGAGTCTAGCATACTCTTCAGCTTTTAAATGACTAAGGCCTAATTGAACACCACTGGCTTAATTAGTATATTGAATGAGAGTGGCATAATGAATTTCCTTCTCAAACTTCTGTCCTTTGGCAAACATACCCTCTATCGGTTTTGGAGCAGGTAGAAACATTCAGAACAATGGGGAAGACCTGAAGGAAGCGGCCAACTAACCAGGGGATCATTGCTCTCCTGATTTTCTGAACCCAAGGTTTAAGTCAGAAACTTTGCATTCGAATCCTGTTTTTTATATTTTCCTTTAATAGAATTTCCTTCCAATATATATTATTTGTAATTTGAAGCATATTAAAGCTAATCGAATTTGGGCCTCAATAGTTTGAACTTCTTTACAAGCAGATTCTGTGAAGACCTAGGCTATCCAGTGGGCAAAGTTTTGTTAACCTTGTTGTATGAAATTGTAGGAACATTACTTCACCACTTTATGGTGAAGCCAAATACCCATGAAACTCCTTTAGAAACCCAGAATCAACCTTTAGAGCTGGGAGGGTCCTTGGAGGAAATATAACGCGTGTTCTCTAGAGAGGGAAGTGAGACGTGTAAACTCACACGGCTCTTGTTAGTGGCAGAGCCCGGTAGGACATTCTGCAATTTCTTATTTCAGAGGCTCTTAGTCTGCACTGTAGAGTTACCTGGCACTACTTGGCGTTTTTGCATGTTCGTGATGACTAAAACAGCATTACTTTAAAAAATATTCAGTAAATCAAGGTTTTCCTAATTCTAAATGGTGTTTTCCCCAGATCATTATGAGTTGTTGGAATTTTCCGAGGTCTAGAGGTAATTAGTAGACATAATTGATTAGAAAGGGCTTTAGGTTGAGAACTGACAAAAATCCTAGGTCAGACTAGAAAATAGAAGGTTGACGTTAATAGATAGCAAAATTGGAACTGAGAGAAATATTCTCAAAATCCAGAGAACCCTGAAATAACTGTTAGGACTGAGGGGTAATTTATCAGTAAATAAAGAACTCCCTCCCCCCAGCCCACCACATAAACAGGCCATTCCCAACAGCTGTAAGATGTGGAAGTTAAAAGAACAGATTGTTTGATTTCTTTCCCTCTTTCATTTTATTCTTGCTTGTTAGTGGAGAAATGATCTTGGATAGAAAAATCACGTTAGAACTTCAATAAGTTGCTTTTTGAAATAGAGTTGTTTCCATGCCACAGACATTTGGAGCAAAGTATGTTTATTGACATATATATATTTTTTTTTTTTTATTAATGTTATGATAGATTACAACCTTTTGAGATTTCAGTTGTACATTTTTGTTAGTCATATTGTGGGTACACCACTTCCCCCTCCGTACCCTCCCCCCACCCCCCCCTTTTCCCTGGTAACCACCGATCAGATCTCCTTCTCAATATACTAATTTCCACCTATGAGTGGAGTCATATAGAGTTCGTCTTTCTCTGACTGACTTATTTCGCTTAACATAATGCCCTCGAGGTCCATCCACGTTGTTGTGAATGGGCCAATTTCGTCTTTTTTTATGGCTGAGTAGTATTCCATTGTGTATATATACCACATCTTCTTTATCCAATCATCAGTTTCTGGGCATGTAGGCTGGTTCCACGTCTTGGCTATTGTAAATAATGCTGCGATGAACATAGGGGTGCAACGGACTCTTGAGATATCTGATATCAGGTTCTTAGGATAGATACCCAGTAATGGGATGGCTGGGTCATAGGGTATTTCTATTTTTAACTTTTTGAGAAATCTCCATACTGTTTTCCATAGTGGCTGTACCAGTTTGCATTCCCACCAACAGTGTATGAGGGTTCCTCTTTCTCCACAACCTCTCCAACATTTGTCGTTCTTGGTTTTGGATGTTTTTGCCAATCTAACGGGGGTAAGGTGATATCTTAGTGTAGTTTTGATTTGCATTTCCCTGATGATTAGCGATGATGAACATCTTTTCATGTGTCTATTGGCCATATTCATATCTTCTTTTGAGAAATGTCTGTTCATGTCCTCTGCCCATTTTTTGATCGGGTTGTTTGTTTTTTTGTTGTTAAGCCGTGTGAGTTCTTTGTATATTATGGAGATTAACCCTTTGTCGGATAAGTGGCTTGTAAATATTTTTTCCCAATTAGTGAGCTGTTTTTTTGTTTCAATTCTGTTTTCCCTTACCTTGAAGAAGCTCTTTAGTCTGATGAAGTCCCATTTGTTTATTCTTTCTATTGTTTCCCTCGACTGAGGAGTTACAGTGTCCGAAAAGATTCTTTTGAAACTGATGTCAAAGAGTGTACTGCCTATATTCTCTTCCAAAAGACTTATTGTCTCAGGCCTAATCTTTAGGTCTTTGATCCATTTTGAGTTTATTTTGGTGTGTGGTGAAAAAGAATGGTCGATTTTCAATCTTTTGCATGTGGCTGACCAGTTTTCCCAGCACCATTTGTTGAAGAGACTTTCTTTTCTCCATTGTAGGCCCTCTGCTCCTTTGTCGAAGATTAGCTGTCCATAGATGTGTGGTTTTATCTCTGGGCTTTCAATTCTGTTCCATTGATCTGTGGACCTGTTTTTGTACCAGTACCATGCTGTTTTGATCACTGTAGCTTTGTAGTATGTTTTGAAATCGGGGATTGTGATTCCGCCGGCTTTGTTTTTCTTGCTCAGGATTGCTTTAGCAATTCGCGGTCTTTTGTTGCCCCATATGAATTTTAGGATTGTTTGTTCAATTTCTGTGAAGAATGTTCTTGGGATTCTGATTGGGATAGCATTGAATCTGTATATTGCTTTAGGTAGTATGGACATTTTAACTATGTTTATTCTTCCAATCCATGTGCAAGGAATGTCTTTCCATCTCTTTATGTCATCGTCAATTTCTTTCAAGAAAGTCTTGTAGTTTTCATTGTATAGATCCTTCACTTCCTTGGTTAAGTTTATCCCAAGGTATTTTATTCTTTTCGTTTCGATTGTGAATGGGATAGAGTTCTTGAGTTCTTTTTCTGTTAGTTTATTGTTAGTGTATAGAAATGCTACTGATTTATGCACGTTAATTTTATACCCTGCTACTTTGCTGTAGTTGTTGATTATTTCTAATAGTTTTTCTGTGGATTCTTTGGGGTTTTCTATGTATAAGATCATGTCGTCTGCAAACAACGAGAGTTTTACTTCTTCGTTACCTATTTGGATTCCTTTTATTTCTTTTTCCTGCCGAATTGCTCTGGCCAGCACCTCCAGTACTATGTTGAATAGGAGTGGTGAAAGTGGGCACCCTTGTCTTGTTCCTGTCCTCAGAGGGATGGCTTTCAGCTTTTGTCCGTTGAGTATGATGTTTGCTGTGGGTCTATCATATATGGCCTTTATTATGTTGAGGTACTTTCCTTCTATACCCATTTTACTGAGGGTCTTTATCATAAATGGGTGTTGGATCTTGTCGAATGCTTTCTCTGCATCTATTGAGATGATCATGTGGTTTTTGTTTTTCATTTTGTTGATGTAGTGTATCACATTGATTGACTTGCGGATGTTGAACCATCCCTGTGTCCCTGGTATAAATCCCACTTGATCATGGTGTATAATCTTTTTGATGTATTGCTGTAATCGGTTTGCCAAAATTTTGTTGAGGATTTTTGCATCTATGTTCATCAGTGATATCGGCCTGTAGTTCTCCTTCTTTGTGTTGTCCTTGTCAGGTTTGGGGATCAGAGTGATGTTGGCTTCATAGAATGTGTTAGGGAGTTCTCCATCTTTCTCAATTTTCTGGAACAGTTTGAGGAGAATGGGTATTAAGTCTTCTTTGAATGTTTGGTAGAATTCTCCAGAGAAGCCGTCTGGTCCTGGACTCTTGTTTTTGGGGAGGTTTTTGATTACCGTTTCTATTTCCTTACTTGTGATAGGTCTATTCAGATTCTCCATTTCTTCCTGATTCAGTTTGGGGAGATTGTAGGAGTCTAGGAATTTGTCCATTTCTTCCAGGTTGTTCAATTTGTTGGCATATAGTTTTTCATAGTATTCTCTTATGATCTCTTGTATTTCATTGGTATCTGTTGTGATTTCTCCTCTGTCATTCCTGATTTTATTAATTTGCGATTTCTCTCTTTTTTTCTTGGTGAGTCTGGCTAGGGGTTTGTCAATTTTGTTAATTCTTTCGAAGAACCAACTCTTTGTTTCATTGATCCTTTCTATTGTCTTTTTTGTTTCAATATCGTTTATTTCTGCTCTAATTTTTGTTATTTCCCTCCTTCTACTGACTCTGGGCTTTGTTTGTTCTTCTTTTTCTAGTTCTGTTAGGTGTCGTTTGAGGTTGCTTATGTGAGCTTTTTCTTGTTTAGTGAGGTGAGCCTGTATTGCGATGAATTTCCCTCTTAGGACTGCTTTTGCTGCATCCCAAATGATTTGGTATGTCGTGTTCTCATTTTCATTAGTCTCCAGATAAAATTTGATTTCTTCTTTAATTTCTTCAATGATCCATTGTTTGTTGAGAAGCGTGTTGTTTAGTCTCCACATTTTTGCACCTTTCTCTGCTTTTTTCTTGTAGTTGATTTCTAGTTTAATAGCATTATGATCAGAAAAGATGCTTGATATTATTTCAACTCTCTTGTATTTATTGATGTTTGCTTTGGTTCCCAAAATATGGTCAATCCTTGAGAATGTTCCATGTGCACTTGAGAAGAATGTGTAACCTGCTGTTTTTGGATGAAGTGTTCTATATATATCTATTAAGTCCATCTGGTCTAATTTTTCATTTAATTCTATTATTTCCCTGTTGATTTTCTGTCTGGATGTTCTGTCCATTGGTGTTAATGGTGTGTTGAGGTCCCCTACTATTATTGTATTGTTGTTGATGTCTTCTTTTAGTTCTATTAAGAGTTGCTTTACAAATTTTGGTGCTCCTGTGTTGGGTGCGTATATATTTATAAGTGTTATGTCTTCTTGGTGGAGAGTCCCTTTTATCATTATATACTGTCCCTCTTTATCTTTCTTTATCTGTTTTGCTTTGAAATCTACCTTGTCTGATATTAGTATAGCGACACCTGCTTTCTTTTGTTCGTTATTAGCTTGGAGTATTGTTCTCCATCCCTTCACTCTGAGTCTGTGTTTGTCTTTGGGGCTGAGGTGTGTTTCCTGGAGGCAGCATATTGTTGGATCTTGTTCTTTGATCCATCCTGCCACTCTGTGTCTTTTGATTGGGGAGTTCAATCCATTTACATTTAGAGTGATTATTGAGACGTGGGGGCCTTCCACTCCCATTTTGTGTCTTGTTTTCCAGTTTTCTTCAGTTTCCTTTGTTTCTCGTCCCATGGTTTAATCTGTTCTGATGTAGAGCTGCTACTCTCTGTTGTTGTCCTTCTACTTATCTCCTCTGCTCTTGGTTTTGTAGCCCCTTTCCTTTTTTGGATTTTTCAGGAGTGAGGGTTTTCCTGAGGATTTCCTGAAGAGGAGGTTTTGTGGCAATAAACTCCCTTAATTTTTGTTTATCTGGAAAAGTTTTTATTTCTCCATCGTATTTGAAGGATATTTTCGCTGGGTAGAGAATTCTCGGCTGTAGATTTTTGTCCTTCAGATTTTTGAATATATCATTCCACTCTCTTCTAGCCTGTAAAGTTTCTGCCGAGAAATCTGCTGATAGCCTGATGGGGGTTCCTTTGTAGGTTAGTTTCTTTTGCCTGGCTGTCCTTAATATTTTCTCCTTGTCGTTGACTTTTGCTAGCTTCACTACTATATGTCGTGGAGTTGGTCTTCTTGCATTGATAAAGTTTGGAGATCTATTGGCTTCTGTCACCTGCAGATCCATCTCCCTCACCAGATTTGGGAAGTTCTCAGCCATTATTTCTTTGAATAGGTTTTCTGCCCCTTTCTCCTTCTCTTCTCCCTCTGGTATACCTATAATCCTTACGTTGCATCTCCTAATTGTGTCTGATAATTCTCGGAGAGTTTCTTCATTTCTTTTAAGTCTTGCTTCTCTCTCCTCCTCTGCCTGCAACAATTCTATATTGCCATCTTCCAAATTGCTAATTCTTTCCTCCATATTATCGGCCCTACTGTTCAGAGCATCTAGATTTTTCTTAATCTCCTCTATTGTGTTCTTCATTTCCAATATTTCTGTTTGGTTCTTCTTTATCGTATCAAACTCTTTTGTGACATAGCTCCTGAACTCGTTGAGTTGTCGGTCAGAGTTCTCTCTTAACTCATTGAGAATCTTAATGATGGCTGTTTTGAAGTCGTCATCATTTAGGTTATATATCTCATTTTCTTTGGGATTGTTTTCTGTGTATTTGTTACCTTCTTTCTGTTCTGGAGATTTAATGTATTTTTTCATATTGCTTGATGTTGTTGATTTGTGCCTCCGCATGGAGATAGAGTTTAGTTGCTCCTTTCACTTGTTTCAGCTGCTGTGGTGGGGGGAGCCGCTGTTTATACTTCACCTACCAGGAACCCTGTCCGTAGTTGCTAACTGGGCCTGGGCCCCTCTTCGTAGCCACAGTGGCCCTTTGTATTCCCTCCTCTGCCGTGGGGGCCGTCACAGGGGGGCTTCAGGCTGCAGGTGCCTACTGTTGCAGCCCACCTAGATGTGCTCTCTCCTTGGGGTCTGCAACGGTGTTATGGGCTTTTCCAGCGGCCAGGGGTGGGATCACTTATATTTGTTGCTCCGTTGCTCTCTGCACCCACCAAAACTCACTTGTCCTCTATGGGTCGCAGGAGAGCTATTGGCATCTTCTACAGTCTGTGGTTAGTACACCTAGCTATGCTGCTTTTGCCCTGGGGTCTTCCAGCCTTGTGGCTGGCGGCTGGGTGCCTTCTACTGGTGCTGTGCAGAGGCTTTCCCTAAGGCTGCTGTGAGCCTGTAGGGTTTCCCACTAGGCTACTAAGCTGGGTCTCTGGAACTCTCTCCAGCCCCAGTCCTCTCTGAGATCTCCGGCAATCCCTAGCCTCACGGGGCGGGCAACGGCAGCTGGGGGTCGCCCCGCCCTCAGGGCTTCTCTCCCGGCCTCTGCCGGAAGCCCTGAATGCTGGGCGTGGCCCCTCTGCTAATGGCAGACAGAGAGTTTTGTCTGCTGCCTGGCGGAGCTCCGGCGCTTCCCCTCCGGGTCGCAGGACCGGCCTTTGAAACTTCCCCCCGCCCCGGTCCTCTCCGAGATCTCCGGCAATCCCTAGCCCCACGGGGCGGGCAACGGCAGCTGGGGGTCGCCCCGCTCTCTGGGATTCTCTCCGGGCCTCTCCCGGAGCCGTGACTGCTCAGCGTGGCCCCTCTGCTAACGGCAGACAGAGAGTTTTGTCTGCTGCCCGGGCGGAGCTCCGGCGCTTCCCCTCCGGGTCGCAGAACTGGCCTTTGAAACTTCCCCCCGCCCCGGTCCTCTCCGAGATCTCCGGCAATCCCTAGCCCCACGGGGCGGGCAACGGCAGCTGGGGGTCGCCCCGCTCTCTGGGATTCTCTCCGGGCCTCTCCCGGAGCCGTGAATGCTCAGCGTGGCCCCTCTGCTAACGGCAGACAGAGAGTTTTGTCTGCTGCCCGGGCGGAGCTCCGGCGCTTCCCCTCCGGGTCGCAGAACCGGCCTTTGAAACTTCCCCCCGCGCCGGTCCTCTCCGAGATCTCCGGCAATCCCTAGCCCCACGGGGCGGGCAACGGCAGCTGGGGGTCGCCCCGCTCTCTGGGATTCTCTCCGGGCCTCTCCCGGAGCCGTGAATGCTCAGCGTGGCCCCTCTGCTAACGGCAGACAGAGAGTTTTGTCTGCTGCCCGGGCGGAGCTCCGGCGCTTCCCCTCCGGGTCGCAGAACCGGCCTTTGAAACTTCCCCCCGCCCCGGTCCTCTCCGAGATCTCCGGCAATCCCTAGCCCCACGGGGCAGGCAACGGCAGCTGGGGGTCGCCCCGCTCTCTGGGATTCTCTCCGGGCCTCTCCCGGAGCCGTGAATGTTCAGCGTGGCCCCTCTGCTAACGGCAGACAGAGAGTTTTGTCTGCTGCCCGGGCGGAGCTCCGGCGCTTCCCCTCCGGGTCGCAGAACCGGCCTTTGAAACTTCCCCCCGCCCCGGTCCTCTCCGAGATCTCCGGCAATCCCTAGCCCCACGGGGCGGGCAACGGCAGCTGGGGGTCGCCCCGCTCTCTGGGATTCTCTCCGGGCCTCTCCCGGAGCCGTGAATGTTCAGCGTGGCCCCTCTGCTAACGGCAGACAGAGAGTTTTGTCTGCTGCCCGGGCGGAGCTCCGGCGCTTCCCCTCCGGGTCGCAGAACCGGCCTTTGAAACTTCCCCCCGCCCCGGTCCTCTCCGAGATCTCCGGCAATCCCTAGCCCCACGGGGCGGGCAACGGCAGCTGGGGGTCGCCCCGCTCTCTGGGATTCTCTCCGGGCCTCTCCCGGAGCCGTGAATGTTCAGCGTGGCCCCTCTGCTAACGGCA
This sequence comes from Equus asinus, assembly GCF_041296235.1. Lineage (NCBI taxonomy): Eukaryota > Metazoa > Chordata > Mammalia > Perissodactyla > Equidae > Equus > Equus asinus. The sequence continues at coordinate 14,665,711 of NC_091799.1, forward strand.
GACAGAGAGTTTTGTCTGCTGCCCGGGCGGAGCTCCGGCGCTTCCCCTCCGGGTCGCAGAACCGGCCTTTGAAACTTCCCCCCGCCCCGGTCCTCTCCGAGATCTCCGGCAATCCCTAGCCCCACGGGGCGGGCAACGGCAGCTGGGGGTCGCCCCGCTCTCTGGGATTCTCTCCGGGCCTCTCCCGGAGCCGTGAATGTTCAGCGTGGCCCCTCTGCTAACGGCAGACAGAGAGTTTTGTCTGCTGCCCGGGCGGAGCTCCGGCGCTTCCCCTCCGGGTCGCAGAACCGGCCTTTGAAACTTCCCCCCGCCCCGGTCCTCTCCGAGATCTCCGGCAATCCCTAGTCCCACGGGGCGGGCAACGGCAGCTGGGAGACCTCCGTGCCCTCCGTGTCTCTCTCTGGGACCCTCCGGGCGCCCCGAGCACCAGGCTGGATCTCCCCGCCAATGGCGGGGAGAGACTCTCCCCGCGGGCTCAGGTGTGCAACTCCAAAGTTTCCCTCTGCGTTTAGGAGTAATTGCGGGGGGTTTAGGTAGGGTTCTGGTCACCTGTTTCCACCGTCGCTCCTCTGTTGTGTTCTCGCTCCTGGCCTAGATGTGTGTGGATCCTCTGGGGGCGTCCGTTGGAAGAAAGCCGCTTGCGGGTACTAGGCTGCCCGTCGGGGTCGGAGAGTTTTCACCTATTTCCACATCCTCCCGGAGGAAAGTCCATTCGCCTTCCGATGTATAGTCGCGTGGGTGTCTCAGACGTCCTGAGATGTTGTCTGGATATCCTTTGTCAAGCGATAAGTGTCCAAATAATTGTAGACTCGAAGGGCGAGAGACAAAGAGGACTACTCACGGCGCCATCTTGGACCAGCAATCTCTATTGACATATATTTTTATAGAAAATATTACAGAACCTATAAATGACAACTTATCGCAGCATTTTGGGGAGTGATATGTTCTTGTTTGGTTGGTTGGTTTTTGTTGAGGAAGACTGGCCCTGAGCTAACATCTGTTGCCAATCTTCCTCCTTTTGCTTGAGGAAGATTGGTGCTGAGCTAACATCTGTACCAGTCTTCCTCTATTTTGCATATGGGATGCCACCACAGCATGGCTTGATGAACAGTGTGTAGGGCCACACCCGGGATCTGAACCCACAAACCCTGGGCTGCCGAAGTGGAGCATGCAAACTTAACCACCATGCCACCAAGCTGGCCCCAGGAGTGATAGGTTCTTAGTGCTAATTTGTGGATTAGCTCTGAACTCCCTTCTGCTGTTTTAGAGCCATTGGCTGAGTGAATGTTTTCCAAGAGTCTTTTCAGATCTAAACTGTTGCATGGAATGGAGTATTTGGTGCTTAAATAATGTATAAATCCAGTTGGACAGGAGCTGCCTGTCAGTTTTATTAACTTTGACCTTTTCTCCCATTATAAAGATGGTTTGGTAAATATTTAATGGGCCCCTTATAGATCTTGACAGTCAGAGCTGTGTTCCTGGAACCTGGGAACGTATATATGATTAACAAATATTGCTTAATCACTGTGAGTCAGCTTTCAAGGGCAGGTTTGGTTTTTTGGAAAGAGGACACTTTCTATCTACATGTGCTCTCAGAGCTGCAGTGTATGTTGAGAGTGTCCAAGATGGTAGACATTTTAAAGAAGCCCTTTGAAAGGCAGACAGCAGCTAGCATGCGTTTCTGCTGTTTTGGTTTTTTTTGTTTGTTTGTCTGAGCAAGTGATCAAAATGATGCCAGGTGGGCAGAATCTCCCTGCCACTCTGCAGGGTTAGCAGGACTCCTCCACTCAAAGAGTCAGCAGAGCTGGAATGGCTGAGTTTGCATGGACCCTAACAAGACACAAAGAAGAGAAGAGCCAGAAGGAGAGACGCTTCCTCGAGCCAGAGGGGACCTCTGCCAAGCTGTCTTTCTCTTTCATTCCGTAAAGCCCCATGCATATTGCACTCATTGCAAATTCTGGTGGGGTAGATCGAAAACCAAGTAGCTGACATTTTGAAACATTGTCTTTCAAACTTATACTGTCCCTTGCTTCCATTGATTTCCCATTTAAGAAATCTGTAGGAGAAAAACAAATTTGAGCAAAATTCATTGGTCTAAGATGAGTTGTTAGAGCCAAATTATGCCCCCCCTTTTCCACCCCAAACAGAGCTCCATTTTTATTATGAATGCAATATATCTTTGTCTTGTATTGTGCAGCCATAAGGCCCCACAGCAAATCAACCAAGTAAATCAAGGGCCTGTTAAAAAGCAGTATGGATGCTCCAAACACAGACATTTCGGTCTTCCTGGGTCACTGGATATCTTCATTTTTATAGCCACCTTCAAGAAGCAGATCATTTCAATTGGTTTTGTTTTCTCTCCCTCTCTGTTTGTGGGCAGCCCAATGGCTTTAGGTGAGGCCATTTATTTTTCAGAATGTTGTTACCCTTCGCATCCAGGGCCCAGCCCCTTTTATGTGGTGGTCACCAGTTTCATTACCATGAGCTGTAAAGTAGCTGACTCTGCAAAGGAAATCTATGGCTTGGAAGAGCATTTTGTAGAGAAAATTGATTCAGAGCTTCAGAATGAATTACTATTTGTATGTTCAGTTAATTCTAAATAAATGTTTGAAAGATGCTGCTTAATTTGAGATGGGAAGAAGAAACATGTTGGATGTTATAAAGGTCTCAATCCAAATTGTTAGCCTGGCATTTTCACGTTTGAATGTTTTATTTACATCTGTTCAAAATTGGGATACCTTTCAAGGATAATTTTATTATAGAGAGATTAATGACAACTCTTATGATCTGAAATACAAAAGTATGGGATTAAAAAAAGGAAGATAGGAGTCACTGTCTCATGTCAAATTGGATATAAGCTTCATTTGGCGATGAATGAGAATGATGAGTTGTATTTTAAATCAAAAGGTCCTGATTGGAGTTGGCGGGGGCGGGATTGACTGCATTGGGGCACAAGGGAACTTTCTGCAGTGATGGAAATTTCTGTATTGTGTTTGGGGTGGCAGTTTTATAGATATATACATTTACCAAAACTCATCAAACTGTACACTGAAAAATGTGTGCATTTTATTTTATGTGAATATAACTCAATAAAGTGGACTTTTTTAAAAGTCCCATTTGGTTTTGAATTAGGCAATATCATTTCTCTTTTCCAATAGAGAAACTGAGGTCTAGAGAAGTAAAATGATCCGTCTTAAGTAACCTCGAAGCTCAGCATTTTGTCCAGGAGCAAAGCAAAGGATGCTTGCCCTGAGCCCGTTATGTAATGCTGCTACCTTACTCATTGTATTGTTCCAACAACATGTACATGTAGTGAAATTAACTTCTCCACCCAGTTCTCTTCAATGAGCCTATATCCGTTTGTATACATTGTAGTAAGATATATTCATGAGCTTATCCTTACGGTTGATATTTGTATCTTAACTGTTGAAAACAGTGGCCAGTGGTTCTGAACACTGACCTATGCTATCTTTGAGTCTGTATGTGATAAGCCCTGTTGTGTTCCTGGTTTACTGCAGTAGACCATGAGTTATATAGTTTTTATTATAGGCAAGATATGACAGTAGCAAGAGTTCCCAGAAATAATTTGTCTTTAAGGAAACCCTCTGGATCTTATAAAAAATGACATATGCTTTAAAACCATTTACACAAAGCATATATGAAAAGTAGTGAAAAATAAAGAACAAAGTAGAAATTACCCAAATTCTGCTACTTAGAAATACACTGTAACATTTTAGAGACCACCTTTTTAAGTGTCTCTCTGTTTACAGTGTAACCTGTTTGGTTTTTTTCTATTCAACAAAATGATGTTGTAAACTTCTTTCCATATTTTAACCAATTTCCCATTTATTTTGGGGAATTTAGATTGTTTCCAGTTTTTCATCATTCTGTAATGGGGTGATGAACAACAATCTTATTCATGTTTCTTTTTCTATTTGTCTAATTATCTCCTTATGAATACATTCCTTGGAGCAAAATGATAGTAGCTGTATTTAAAATTAAAGTCATGCGCCGCGTGATGACATTTTGGTCAACAATGGACCTTGTGTATGGTGGTGGTCCTATAAGATTAGTACCATAGAGCATAGGTGTGTAGTAGGCTAAATACCTAGGTTTGTGTAAGTACAGTCTAAGATTTTCGCACGACAGCAGAATTGCTTAACGACACATTTCTGAGAACATATCCCTGTCATTAAATGACACATGACTGTATTTAAAATGTTCTGAGGAGTACAGGTGTATCAAGTATTGGCAGTTTAATACCCTTGTTCTGCTTTTACCAATGCTATCTTTCATCCTCTTTTGTTTTGCTTTTCCCTACAGTTGCAGTACCATGCAGGTCTAGCATCTGGCCTTCTGAATCAACAGTCGTTGAAACGTTCTGCTAACCAGATGGGAGTATCTGCTAAACGCAGACCAAAGGCTCAACCCACGACTCTCGTCTTACCACCTCAGTGAGTAATGGGTTTGAAAAACTATTTGTCCTGGGTGAATTCTCCTTTGTGCTTGTTTTTGGCTAATGGAAAGTTATTTTGGTAAAATTGTTTCTTTCTTTTAAAAAAGTATCTCTTAAAGATTAGAAACCAAACATATATGTAACATATTTTGCATGGATCTTTACGAAGCAGTTATAATGCAGTTTGTGGTTTACATATTTGTGTGTGACTTTTCCGCCTAGGCTTTTAAGTTACCTCATAGCTTAATCTTTATTTCCTGACCTCATTCCCATGGTCAATGGTCAGAGTAAGGCTGTCCTTATTTTACAAATGAGACAGCGGAGGGGCACAGTGTGGTAAGCTGCCGGCCACCTAGGCAGTCTGGCGGAGCTGGGTCAGAATCAGCGCTCGGCTCACCTTTCTTTTTTAAATAGTAGTATATGTGCTCTTCTTTTTCCCGATAGGAGGGACAACAGATACTGTAAGGTTCATAAAGTGTACAGCTTGGTTTTTTCCACATCTGCACCTCCAAATAGCTCCACCCAGATCAAGCCAGGTGGCCACCACTTCCAGCATCCCAGAAGAGTTTCTCCTCATGGAGAGGAGTGCCACTGCCCTTCCCGAGTTTAACACTTTTCCAACTTGTTTGAACAGTTATTTTTACTCGTCCTTGAGTGTCAGATAAATGGAATCACACAATATGTAATCTTTTATATCAACTTTTTTTCACTTAACATAGTATCTGTTAGATTCATCTGGGTGGTTTGTTCTTTTTGTTGCTATGTAGTATTCCTTTAAATATGCCGCAATTGCTTCATCCATTTACCTGTGGGTTATGTTGTACTGGAAGCCTGAGGAGATGAGGGCCAAGGCTCACTCAGTGATGTGGAGTCAGAAATGTGGACACACCAGTGTTTCCTGATAGCTTTTGCCCCTGGGAGGGCAGCACTCCCAGAAGGCTCGGCTTGGACTTTAAACGCATTCCCTAGCCCATCCTGCCCTCCTGTTGTACCCTCCTTCGTTTACATCCTCAGTTGCAAACTACATTTTTATGTTTCCAGTCCAAAGGAGTGTTTGAGATTTTCCGAATCAACAAACCAGCACATGAGAAACAACAGATAATGTTCTTTAAGAAGCTTTCTGCCAAATAGTGAAAACTCTTTGTCTTGCCTCACTCAAGAAGCTGTCCCTGTAGTCTCTGAAAAATACGGCAGGAGATGAGGAGATGAGACTCAGTTGTTTGCCTTTACACAAGATCTCATTTGTTTTGCATTTGTTTCGCGAGTATTTATTATACATACTATGTGCCAGGCATTGTCCTAGGCTCTGGGGATACAGTCATGAGCAAGATAGATATGGTCCCACCTTCCTAAAGCTTTTTGTTTATTAAAGGGAAAAGACAAAAATAAGTGTACCCCTAAACAAATTAATAAATTGATATAATAATTTCTGGTTATGATTAATGCTTAGGAAGGGAACACACAGGATGGTAAGGTGTGGGAGTAGGGTGGGAGAAACTGCTTAAATAGGGTAGTCAACGAAGGCCTCCCCAGAGTGATGACATTAGGTGGAGACTTGGAGAGTGAGGAGGAGAAAGGCCAGTGAAGAAGCAGGGGAGGTCACAGGGGACGACTCTGGAGACCTTTTCTCTCACTGGTAGACACTCTTAGACCATCATTTCTATGATTTTCAAGTTTTCTTCACGATTAACATTTGCTTCCAGGATAGGATGCACATAACCAACCAGCCTCCAACAAGTGATTTTTTTGTCTCCTGCAAGCACAGGTGCCGTATTTTTCAGAGACTACAGGGACAGCTTCTTGAGTGATGCAAGACAAAGAGTTTTCACTATTTGGCAGAAAGCTTCTTAAAGAACATTATCTGTTGTTTCTCATGTGCTGGTTTGTTGATTCTGAAAATCTCAACTTTCAGCTCTCAGAAGTCTAATAGGCCTTGTAACTTGTCACTTTCCCTGCATGGATTGTCTACTGAGGCAAGATGTTTGGTGAGAAGTGAAAGACTTTCTAATGGTCCCATAAGACTGGAGCCAAAAAGTGTTTGTTGCTAACTCTCTCTTGACAAAAGTCAGTTCTTAGTCCATCTGTTCACCATTTGTTAATTTGCATTGGCTTGAAACCTGTTTACAGGTGACATGCTATTATGAGGACACTTAGAAACTATTTTAAGCACCAAGGCAATCAACAGACTCTGTTCTCATGCCAAAAAACAAAAGAAGTGTTCACAACTGTCATTATAAATTTACAATAAATCACTCAAAATACTTAGTTTCAAAGAGAAAAGTGGTTACTATGTCCTAAGAATACAACTTTGAAGTGATTTCCTATACTTAGTAGCCTATTTCTGTGAAAATTGACTGCTGCCCTCTCACATCAGTGAGCTGTTGAGGCTCACGTTATCCTGGAGTCCTGTGTAGGACTCCTGTCCAGTAGGCAAAATCTATATCTAAAGGACATCCGTGCACTTTTATTGAGCACCTACTATGCACCACTTATGGTGTTAGAGGTCAGGAATAGAAACACCAACAAGGCGGAGCTGCTGGCCTGGTTGATTATGAAAAAAAAAATTAAGTTAAAAAATAAAACACTAGTCATCTGTACATATTGTAGAAACCAAAGATGATAAAAAAGAAAAGAGGAAAATAATCTATCACCCTGAGAAAGCTATGTTAAGATTTTGATGGATATTGCTCTAGGTGTTTTTCTGTGCGTGTAATATATAATTTTTAAAAACAAAAAACAACTCCAAAAAGAATTGTGTTGTAGTACTGTTCTGTATCACATCCCAACATTTCCTGAATGTAGTTGGTAGGTTTTAAGGTAGTATAATTTGATCTATGAAATATTTAAATTTATATATCAATTAGCCATGTTGTGGTTCTATTCTGTAGAACATTACCACTTACAAAATTTTTATTATAGGCACAACATGACCATAAACTAACTTTATCATTAAGGAAATCCCTCGAACTCCCTTATAAAACAACCCCCAAATCCTCCAAGGTTGCTACATTAGTTATCTATTACTGTAGAACAAATTGCCCCAAAACTTAGTGGTTTAACAACAATAAACATAATGTCTCACACTTTCTCTGGATCAGGAATCTGGAAGTGGCTTGGCTGGGTGGTTCTGGATCAGAGTCTCTGATAAGCTAGCAATCAGATATCAGCCAGGGCTGCCGTCATCTGAAAGTTAGACTGGGGTTAGAAGATCACATCCAAGGTGACTCACTCACGTGGCAGGCAAGTTGTTGACGGGAGACCTCAGTTCCTCTACACAAAGACCTCTCCACAGGGTGCTTGAGTATCCTCATGACGTGGCGTGTGCCTTCTCCCAGAGCAGCTGATCTCAGAGAATGAGAGCTAGGCAGAGGCTATCATGTTTATGACCTCGCCTCAGAAGACATGTAGCGTCAGTTCCACCCCATTCTATTTGTTAGACATGAGTCACTAAATCTGAATCACATTCTGGGGTGGGGATGAGGCTCCTCCTCTTGAAGGAAGGAATGTCAAAGAATTCGTGGACACAGTTTAAAACCACCACAGTTGCCAATGGGGAGAGACATCACACAGAGGGAAGAATGGCTGAGTTTGTAAGCCCCATTCCCTTCTTTATTCAGCAAATGTTTACTCAGGGGCTACAAGTGGTTAGTTTGTGTACTGTGCTGGGATTTACAGATGAATAAGATATAATTTTGGCTTTCAGGACACTCTGAGGAGAAACAGGAACAGAGGTAGCAGGGAATCATAGTAAAGTGTGCCTAGTCCAAATGATGTGATGCTGAAGTGCCCAAGGGGGCCATGGGCAGGGTGCTGAGAGAGATCCACTTAGGGAGGCCCAGCTAAACTTCACTGAATTCCTCCACTCCCAGCTGTGAGGGGTGGAGACTTGACTTTATTAAGAGAGCTGCATGCTTTCTTGCATAGGCTTATGGGATTCTAAGGAAAGATTTTATTTCTAAACAGTGAAGACCAGGGGAGGATGATTGGCCGGGCTCCTCACACGCCCTCCTCTGTAACTGTGCGTCTGTTACTGTGTTGATGGGTGGGTTTCTGCATTGGCTTTTGTCAGCAGTTGGATGGCATTAGGTCTACTACAACAAAACCACTGACTCTGCCTAAGGGTGCGGAGCCCACAGGCATGGCGAGAACGCAGGAGGTTTGTGTGATGTGTTTGTTTTTAAAATGCAGTTGGCTTTAACAGTAGTAGTCTTTGAAGACTCAGATACCCCCGGAGTTCCCGTAGGATTGGTGATTCATGGGATTAATGATTCATATCTTTCTCCCCCTCTAAAGAAGCTTGTAAGAAGACAAAGATGTTGATGATGAAAGATCTTTTATCATGGGTTAGTATTCAGAGGGCACTGATGAAGTGACCTCACGTCCATGATTCCCGAGTGCTCATGTTAAGTTAAGGCTTTTGCAGAAGGGCACTATCGTTTTCATAAAGAAGCCATGTCCCCTCTTGCTGGGTAAACATTGCCAGGCTTTTGACCCTTGTAAGATTGAGATCCGCCTGGAAAGTGGCTGTCTTATTTGACCTATGTAAGTTGTGTATTGAGATATCTATGTATTTAATATATGTCAGATGCAGCCATGCTTCCTCGTGCTCTTGCGTAGCAGTCTCAACTTTACGGTGTATTTTTTGATATACTTTTCGTTAGCAGGGGATATTCGTTTTAATCAATATGACCAAGCTGGATGGCTTGTGACTTCTGGGTTTCAGCAGCTTAGCCTGATGAAATGCTGTCTTTCCATGGAAGCAGAGGTGAAAGACTCTTATGTGAAAGACTCTTATTCTGCACATATAGATCTCATTTAGGTTTGAGGGAACAAAATCGTTTTACAGAAAGGTTGCTTTTTTAATCTTACCCCTCTCCCCTGGAAGTTGTGGGGATAGGCAGTTTCTTTTGTATCGTGTTATCTTCCATGAAAAGATCCTGCCTGCTGAATCAAGGGCATGTTTCCTTTGATAGCCTCCCTTCCCCCAATCACTGGGGATGCGCTGTCCATGCTTCCAGCCAAGAACAACCCTCCCGCTTGTCCACTAGGTCCAGGCCCCTCTCACCGACTCCGAACCGTTTCTCCGTCAGTCTCCTTTTTCCCTCCTGCACTGTCAGTATTTCCCTTTCTCCTGGATCCTTCCCAGTAGTACGCACACATGCCTACCACAGAGACCATCTCCTGTAAGAACACCCGGCTCATACTCCCACTTCTCCTTCCAGCTCCCGCCTCCTGTTTCTCCTCTTTACAGCAAAACTCCTTGAAAGAGTTCACTATACTTGCCTCCAATTTTTCGACCACCCCAGGCAACCACTGTTTTGATTTCTATTCCTGTGCCCAACGCTACCTCTTTTAGAACTCCACATAAATGGAGTCATGCAGAACATAATATTTTCTTTCTGGTATCTTTTGCTCAACATGATGTTTTAGAGATTTGTTTCTGTTGTACATGTCAATGGTTTGTTCCAATTTACTGCTGAATAATGTTCCTTGATTTTCTCTGGAGCCCACCAGTGGCATTTCCTCCACATTTTGCGTCTGTTTCAGTATTGTCTCATGCCCTCGAGAGTGCAGGGCGTCGTCACTTACACTCCCGGCTTGGATGACCTGCGTCAGCAGCAGAACAACACAGGAGCAGCATGCAGTGACAAGTATTGCTGGAAAGGAAGGCTGCTAATTCAGGAAGCAACAAGGGTAATGACACAGCACACACACCTAGGGGTTCCAGTGTTTGAACAACTGATTGCATTTAGTGCGGCCGCTAATTCGGCTCTGGGAGTTGAACTGAAAGAGGCTCATTTTCTGCCACCGCCCTGCACGTTAATTCCCAGGAAGATCTTCGACTAGAAATTACACATGGTGCTCATATGGATGATTGGACTCTTTCCAAGATGTGTGGTAAATGCCACTTCTATTCTTGACAGGCAGAGGCTCAGGTTGTCTTGTGCTTAATGTAAAACCAACAGGAATCATGGCAAGCACAGCAGTGACTTAAACCTGACCTTGGCGATAGTGATGAATGAGGGTGGAGCTCGTCGTGGTCTTGATGTTCCAACTGAGTGAGGCGAACATTTGCCAGGATGAAGCACACTAAACCCAGAGTCTCTTCCTGTAGCTTCCTGGCCGTTATATCATTCGCTCTTCTCGTGCTGATTTTCAAGACCCTTTCTACAAGTTTTTTTCCTCAGCCATACAGATATGAAACTCCAGGTTTCTGTAGTTGCTGTGCCATTACAAAACCCTTGATATAGGTGTTATCTGAAGGGTGACTGTGAACGTGCTTCCTTGCAGGGACCTGGTTTTCTTCTTGATTACTTGGGCTTTGTTTTGCCTTCTGAGGATCTTGATATTTTGTTGAGGGCAGAGTTTGGTTATATGTTGATAAGACTATATTAAATTCTTCAACTTAGATGGTGATAGGAGCCCTAAACAAGAATACTTGGTGTCTCTTTTTATTGGAGTTATTTTGCCTCTGAGGAAAGGAGCAGTGACTAAGCCGTGCATGAGGAGCAGACTGGTTCACTGCCGTGAGCTTTAGGAATGCCGAGCATCGCGTCCTGAATCCCTTTTCCGTGGGTACTTATCACCTAAGCTAACTCTCCCTGACCTTGGGCTCGCGAGCAGAGCAAGGGTGTTGCCTGTATTGAGTGCCCCTGAAAGGAGCCAGAGAACTTTGCACCTCTGAGTTTCCTCTGAGTTTTAGAAAAAGTCATCAAAACTTGGGTGGAAATTCACTAAGTCCTTCTTTCCCCAACTGGCAAGTATTAAGTAACAATATTCATTAAATACCACTGAGAGGCTATGTAATAAAGAAATAATCCTAGGCCTCGGTGGCTGTAACTCTCCAGAAGAGTTGAAATTGAGAATATAATTAAAGATTAAAACATTGTTTGCATTCTAGAACACAGAGAAATCTTCCTTTCCATTGTGGGACTGTATTAATAAGGAAGAGATCAGTTTCCAATAACCAACACTGCAGAAGCTCGTTTATTAACATCAGTCCTGTTTAAGCCGTCTGACTCAGTACTTCTCTTGCCTTTTTCCTACAAGACTGGAGCTGTCTCCAGGAATACTGAAGAATACCAGTCTTATCTTAAAAACTTTTTCCAAATCTACTCAGTGTCCTTAGTTTGGATAGGAATGTTCGTATAGCAAGGGTTACTGTAGATGGATCTTCAGTATCCATCTACAGTATCCCTCTGTTATGTCAACAAAATAATTTTCAGTCTATTCATTTCAGCCAGTTTTCTATGCAAAGGTTAGAAGGTTGGTAGGAACTAATGTACTTGGCTATTTTAAGGTTTTATCATTGTGCCTGGAAAAGGGGTGAGAACACTATAAAATGTTGTCAGGCCGTCCTGACACAGGGACAGAAAGAAACCCTGTGGGGTCAGACATCTGGTACGCGAGCTCCTCGGAGCCAGCCGGCACCCTCAGTCTCAGAGTGGGCCCAGGGAAGAGCCCGGGCCTTGCCCGAGGGGACTGTAAGAGTTTAGCTGCGCAAGCACCGTTTCATTTTCTCCCTCTGCTTTTTGGTTCCTGCTCACATTCGTTTATTTTCCATCTGCCTTGAAATAGAATCAGAAGGCCCCGTGAAGCCGAGCGTGTAGAGTGGTCTTCCTTGTGTTCAGCCTCCACTGCTGCTGTGCTCTCCCTGCTCTTTCGAGTTTCTCATTTGAGGGCCGGAGAAGACACACTCAGTAATAATTCTTGAAATGTCCTTTTTTATGTGTTTATGACTCGTGTTATTGGCAGGTAGAGAAGGAAAATGTCCCTCAGTCTGTGTCATTGACTGGAGAAGAAAAAATGTGGTTCAGTGACTGGGCAGAAAGAAACCTGCAACTCGTGACTTGCGTAAGGCTTTAATTTTGTAGCTCTTCTGTGGCATTTGCCACTATCGGCCTTATGTTTTGGTTAGCCTGGAAACTTGTTGGGGGACCAGGGCTCTCTGTGTGTCTTTTCCTGCCTAGCCTGGGCTCAGGTCCCGATGGCTGAAGGAACAAGTCCTCCTGCAGGCTAGCTCCCCGCTGTGCTGCCTGCTCCACCCCCACCCTGGCTGATGACGCTGAAAACATCTTTTTACAGCATGCGGTCATACTGCTCATGGCTCTTAGTAAATTAGAAGTGTAAGCGTTGGGTATTTGTATGGCTGGGAACCAGGTGCCATTTGGACAGACAGAAATGCCTACGGATGAGGATTCAGATTTGCGGGTCTGGCCCTGCTGAGTGTGGATGGAAAGGATTGCATCTGGAGGCTTGGGCAGCAAGCAGGGCCCGAAAACCAGGCAGCAGGCCCTGGGGGCTCACGAGCAGGGGATGATATGTAGCAAGTGGTGTCTTAGGAAGATTAATCAAGTAGCAGAATGCAGATAAACAAGGTAGTCCTTGGTAGCTATTTAAAAGATAATTGGTTCATGCTACTTATCTTTTAGCCCCTCTCTTTGGGCAGGAGAAAAATCTCTGGGAGAAATAAATGAGGAATCCCTCATAAATATTAATGTAAAAATCTGTCTATGGAGAATAAATACAGGGACATTTTGTTTTAAATGCTCTATGTCGTTGTGCTTCATTAGCATACATGTTGTAAAAGATCCTTTTCTCCCCTTGAGAGAACAGTATTTAGTTTGACTATTAGTCGCACGCTGAAATCTGTGGCTTGTCAGGATTGTCATACTTTAGATGGACAGAACTGCTCTGCCCCCCCTGCTTCAGCCACACTCAGAAGTGTGGGAGCCAGCAGGGTCCTTCCTGTCTTCTAGATGCTCCATCTGGACCTTTGATCCCGGCTGCCTGGTCCCCTAGTCTGTGTGTTTATACTTTTCACTCTGCAAGCATTTACTAAGCACTTTCTGCGGGCTGAGTGTATGCTTGATCACCTGGGAATCAGAAGGTGCTCCATCAACAGGTGACAAAGATGATGAGTTCCATTTGAACCATGAGTTTGAGGTGCTCATAAGCCTTCGGTGAAATGATATGATGACTCGATTTGCTTTAAAATACTCAGCCTCCCCCTTCTCAAAAGTGTTGAGGGGAGGGAGGGAGGATATGATACAAATGGTTGCTAACTGTTGAAACTGGGTAATGAGAACATAATACAGTTGATGAGCTCATTATAGTGTTTTGTCTACTTTTGTGTATATTTGAAATTTTTCACAATGAAATATTTTTTAAAATATGGGTCTGGAACTTGGATGTTGTCGAAGAAATAGAGTGTTGGTAATCGGCAGTGTAGGGATGGTAGCAGAAGTCTTGGGAGTGGATAGAATCTGCCAGGGGGTGCGGAGGGAGCTCAGGGGAGGGCAACAGAGGAGGGGCTGGTGAAGGGGCCATGTTGCCCTGCCCCGCCCGTCAGGTGGCACTTCAGTCCTTTACTGTCTGGTTCCTGTCCTGACCTCACTCTGAGCTACTCTGTCCTATATTTGTCTCAGACCCGTTGTGACATAGACTAAAATTTAAGACTCAGTGTCTTCCATAGATACTGAATCAAAGAGAAATTGCATAAAGTAGAAAACTATAATAAAGAACCTGGCCATTAGGCACTAAGTTGAATGTGGCAGCCTGCAGAATCAGTTTAAAACTTATATTTCGTTGCATCCTCTAATTGCATTTCTCCTCTACAAGGTGATGTTATGCAGGAAGACAGCTGTCTACTGTGGTTATTACATCACTCTGGCCGTTACTGGGCAAGGGAGGAAAAGGAACGGGTGGTTGTGTAGTGCAGCTCATCAGATAGAAGCTGGATCTTTTTTTTAAAATTCCTTTTGCATAACAAATAGCTCAGGATTGTTAATATTTCACACTATGCCATCCCCAAGCAATGCTGGTTGTAAGTGAAACTTTTCTTTATTTGTCTTTCTGTTCTTTCTTGGAATGAAAAGTAATTTTGGTGATCTCTTGATGTACATCTCTATTTCTTTCTCTCTCTGCCGTGTAGGTTGTTAGTAACCCATAGATTTTGGCCCAGAAAGTCCCTATTTAGAGTTATAAGTGATCAAGAGGCAGTGAGCCAGTTTCTCTGTTCACCTATGCTGAAAACTATTCCGTAGGCTCGGACAGTACAGTGACCTCAGTAACGTGAGGCCAGGCTGGAGCAGGAAGTGGCTTTGTCTCTTAGCTTGAGTCTTTTAGGGCAGAGTGGATTTTGATCTGGTGGTACCAGTCACTCTGATAGTCCTCATTCATGGTAGATACATGGGAATTTTTAGTAAGAAAACATGAAAAACCTGTTCTCAACCCAGATTATACTTATTTCTAACTTCCTGAGACTTTAGGTAAATCATCTCTCCAGTTTTGCTCAGTGTGGAAAGAACTAGTCATTATCTTTCTGTTTGGAGGCAGTTTCTAGATCTAGATTAAGCTCTGAGCTCAGGCCTGCTGGTCCTTAGGATGAGCAATCAAGGCCAGTCCTGGATCTGGGGACGTTCTGACAGCTGGGTAGTAGTAGACTAGAATTGGCTCCCAGGTGAAGGGGCCAGCCAGCCAGATGTGGAGGCTCAGCGCTTCTCTGGAGATGAGGGAGCCTTTAGAGCGCTGATTCCCAGCCCTGGCTGCACATTAGAATCCTGTGGGGAGCTCAGTGTGGGAGAGGCCCAGTCATCCCTATTTTTAAACAGCTCCCAGGACGATTCCTGTTTGCATCTGAGATTCAGAACCACTGCTCCAGGAGGGGTGCAGGGAACACTCCAGGGCTGGAGGGATCTGGGAAAGAATTGTCAGAACATCTATAAGATGAAGGGAATGATTGTTTTGGAGCAAAACTTGGCAGAGCTTATTTGCTCAAGGGCACAGATGGGAACTTGCTGGAATTTAAAATTCACAAGAAGGTGGATCCTAACTTGGTTGCTTCCTCATCAGCTCCCAGAATGTATTCAGTTTGTCAATACTGGTCTTCTCCCTGACCAACTTTAGCTTGTGACCCTTGGTCCACAGAAAAAGGCAGTCTGGTGATATTTTACTTTTTTCCATTGAATATTGTTTTATTCTATATTAGTGATTTGGGCCTGCTAGTTAAATTAGTATCTATAAGCATGTTGCATTGTCATTATGGACACTTTTAAATGTATTTGTGTAAATCAGAAATACACAGTTTAGTTTATAGCAGGTCTGATGTGTAGTCTTTTTTTCTTTACAGCTTTATCTTTTAACAGCTTTGTTGTAAATGTTTAAAGTATATAAATTTTGACATGTGTATATACCTGTGAAGCCATCAACTTACTCATCATAATCAAGATAATGAATATATTCGTCACCCCAAAAGTTTCCTCATGCCCCTTCGTAATCCTACTCACTCCATATCTCCATCCCCAGGTAACCACTGAGCTGCTTTTTGTCACTGTAAATTGTTTGCATTTTCTGTGAGTTTAT
This sequence comes from Equus asinus, assembly GCF_041296235.1. Taxonomy (NCBI): domain Eukaryota; kingdom Metazoa; phylum Chordata; class Mammalia; order Perissodactyla; family Equidae; genus Equus; species Equus asinus. The sequence goes on from NC_091799.1 coordinate 14,681,531, forward strand.
ATAAGTGGAATCATACAGTATGTACTCTTTTTTTTAATGTGGCTTTTCTACTCAGTATAATTATTTTGGGATTCATCTATATTGTTGCATGGATCAGTAGATCATTTCCTTTTCTTGCTGTATAGTATTCCATTGAATGAATATACCACAATTTGATTATCTGTTCATCCGTTGCCGGATATTTGAGTTGTTTCCAGTTTTTGACTATCGCAAATAAAGTCAGAATAAACATTCATGTATAAGTCTTTCTATGGAAGTATACTTTTGTTTCTCTTGGGTAAACACTTAAGAGTACTGTACAATATCTAGATCATATGGTAGGTGTATGTGTATCTTTTTAGAAAATTGCCGAACTGTTTTCCTAAGTGATTGTATCATTCTACATTCCCGCCAGCATGTGAGCGTTCCGATTACTCCACGTCCTCACCAACATGTGGTATGGTCAGTCTTTCTAATGTTAGGCATTCTAATAAGTATGTCGTGGTATCTCATTGTGGTTTTAACATGCGTTTCCCGAATGACTAAGATGTAGAGCATCTTTTCATGTGCGTATTTACCATCTGTGTATCTTCTTTGGTGAAATGCAGAAAAAACATTGAGGCCTACTGCCTGAGAATTTACTTTTGAGAAATGTAGATTTCCTTTCCTTTGATGGCCTTGAAAATCCCTTAATGGAGATCCTATGGTAGATAAATTATTATACATTGACTGATGCGTATCTGTTAAGTACCTGTGCTCGTCATTCCACCAGTTGCTGTGGGGAAGGCAGAGGAAATAGTAGTCAGGGACTGGAGCTCTCGGAGTCCAAACATTCCAGGTTTGCTTGAGTGTTTCTTGGTGTTTCTTCACCGTGTCCGTCTTCTTCCTGTTCCTCTGTCATAGCTGCTCTGGCATTGGTTGGTGCTGGGGACAAGTTTTGAATTTAGTTTGTCCTGACTTTTCTGGTAGAGGTACCTGTCTTTACCAGTGAAGTCTAGACTCTTGCTGTTCTTTATTTTTAATTGGTATTTATTTGCAGTATGCTCTGCTTTTCATTCACTTTTAAAATTCACCAAATAAAATCTGATGTCCATAATGCTAAGTGCTAGATATTCAGTGATGAATAAACCTTCCTTTAAGGAATGTATTTCTTATTTTTAAATTTTTTTCTGGTGAGGAAGACTTTTGTCCTAAGCTAACATCTGTTGCCAGTCTTCCTCTTTTTTTGCTTGAGGAAGATTAGCCCTGAGCTAACATCTGTGGCAGTCTTCCTCTGTTTTATATGTGGGATACCTCCACAGCATGGCTGATGAGTGGAGTATGTCTGTGCCGTGGATCCAAACCTGCGAACCCGGGCTGCTGAAGGAGAGCGCGTGAAACTTTAACCACTCAGCCACAGGGCCAGCCCCCCTTTAGGGAATTTAGAGTGTCCTGGGGAGGCAAGTAAAGAAGCCCTTAGGGTCCAAAAGAAGGATACTTAATTGACCCAGTGGAACCAGGAAAGGTTCCCCAGGGGATGCAAACTTGGAAAAGTTGAAATTCCCTCTAAACAGACTTAAGTACCATGTTGGTGTCTCATTTTAGAATAGCCTAAGACAAGCCCACTGCCTATTAGCCACTAAAAGGAGGCAAAAGGAGGGCACGAAGAAGCAAGAGGCAGAAACTGCCAAGACTCTGAGGAGTGGGAGCTGTTGAATAAGACCACCCACATCCCACCTCTCAGGCTTTCACCCAGCTCTTCTGGAGCTCGCTTCCTGGGCTACTAAAAACGTGCTGATCCCCCCAGCTCTCAAGGAGACCTGCTGGGGCCCAGGGCAGCTGCTTATCCCAGTGTGTCCTATAGGTCTCATGTTCCGTGGGTTCCCTGATGTGAAAAGACTGGGAAACTGCTGTGAAAGTGGACCCAGATCCAGTGCTCTTGCTCTGGCTCTCTTTCTGAGGTGGGCACCCTCACACCCAGTTGTTCTCCCGTCCCCCTCTCATCTTTGTCCCTAGAAACCTCAATTTTGTATTGTTTAGTAACCACAGTGCGAGACTTTACCAGACTTGAGCCTCAGATCAAACTTGCCGAAGATCCTAGTCTCTCACCTTGGTGGATGCATCATAATAGGACGGGACAGCTTTGGCGTCCCGTGTGTGCCCTGCCCGCCCATAGACTCCATATTGCATTGTTGCGCGGAACCTCCTTGTGCCTCCTCCGTCTCTCCTACCTGCTGTATTCAGGGCTCAGGCAGAGGTGTTCCAGGGAGATCTGTTAAAGGAATGTAACTCTTGGCTCTAGGGGCATGCTTGCTGTGCAGCCGCCCCAACTCCCCACACAGGGAGTTAGATTTGCTGGGATTAATATCCCCAGAGAAGAAATCTCGGGGTCCTTAGCCCCTGTCCAACCCCAGCCCTACTCATTACTGCCCCAGAAGTGTTTCCCAGGGTCGTGTTGCTTCCACTCATCGTGCTCCTACATTTTCATCTCAGTGCCCCAAAGAAGATATCCTTATAAGTCTCTCACGGTCTTACATAAAGTTTCATCTCATTTTTTATTGTTTTGTTAAGCCAGCATAAATCCCAAGCATAGTAGCTCTAGAAAGGTGTTCTTTTCCTGTCTGACATATAACAAAATAGATTTAGATTTTTGGGGGGGGGGTGCACTTGGGTGCCTTGGGAAAAATAAAACAAAATAATTGAAATTAAGTAAATAAGAACCACCAAATTCCTTTTCCTTCTCTTTGCCAGAACTCCCATCTCCTCTTGTCAGTTAAAACGGACAAACCCCCCTCCCCCGGCCCATAGAGCATGCACAGAGCTTGACTTTACACAGCACACATGGGGCTGGAATTGGTTCTTTGAGATTAACTTCCTCTCTCCCTGTTATTATTTTTCTTTAATAGTTTTTAAAGGTCTCCCAAGACCAATTAATTCAATGCGCTGCATTTAACAGACATTTAGACAATATGTGGATTGTCCTCCCTCCTACAGAACCTTGGGTATTGTTGAGGGGCATGTCTGGAGTGTCGTGAAAATTCAGACCGGCAAGAGCCGGGAGGCAGCTCCTTCTCCCCTCGTTGCACTGTCAAGGGAACTCAGGTACAGGTAGGGAGGTGTTTTTTCGAGAAAGTCATGGAGGTTTGTTAGTAACAGAGCCAGGACTGGAACCTCTTGACTGTTTTGTTCCTCTAATGCTCCTGCTTACATTCTGCCACTGTCTGTGTTCTTGGGTGGGTGGGGGGCAATGGAAGAAGAAGAGAGAAGGGGGGAAAACCCAGAATGTAAAAAAAAACTATCTTTTTTTAGGTGATGTTTTTGGATGGTGTCGTAGAATCGCCACCCCTGTTTTGCTCTCCTGAGATTTCCCCAAGTGGGATATACTTCGCTGATTGCTTCTTGAGTCTTGCATGTGAACCTAGCAGAGGCCACACAGCCCATTGCTTCTGGTTCTTTGCAAATGGAAGGGGACAGTTTCAGCTTTCGTGTGCTAAGAATTCCAGCTTTCTGCTTCAGCGCTCCTTGTGGCCCTGGAGCTCTGCCCTGTTAGCACTGCTTTTTGGCAGAGAAGCAATACTTTATCAGCCAGTAGGAGCAGATATTTCTGTTCTACAAATGAGCCCAGATTTATAGACTCAGAGTTCAAGGAAATGAGATGAGAGATCACCAACCAAAGCTGAATCTACAGTGAGGGTAGAAACACCGTAGGACTGGTTAATAATGAAAGCCAATACAAAAGGCACTCAGTTCATTCTTAATGTTAGTCCTAAGAGGTACTGTTACTCTCCTTGGCTTTACAGATGATGACACTGAGGCTCAGACCTTGTCCAGAGTCTCCTAGCTTGGAAGTGGTGGGACTGGGGTTCAAAGCTGGGCAATGGGCCTCCAGAACCCACACGTCTGAGCTGTACAAGGAAGAGTTGTGCCTGTATTCACTTCTGTCGTAGATTAGGTTTTCCAGAAGCAGATGCTGAGATGGAGTTTGAGGCGCAGTGTATTTATTAGAGAGCAACATGTGTGAAAGGAAGGGGGAAGAAGCAGGATTGGACGGGGAAAGGCTACAAACTGTGATGCAGGCCCAACAAAGCTTTGTGCAACCCAGATCTCCAAAACGAATGTCACCTGGAAGAGCTGTTCTGCATCAGGCAAAAGGCTGGGCCTTTATACCCCTGCTGTGCTCAGTTACCAGATGCAAGTGGCTCCAAGAGGGCTGTGATTTCAGTGAGATGGCTCTCTGCAGCTAAGGCTGACCTTGGGTGAGCTGACATCTGGAGGCTGAGTGCTGACTACAACTCCTGTAGCCGGGCAGCAGGTTCCTCCTTGAAGAGGGATCTGTCCATGCACCTCCTTGTCCACCAGGATCTTTGTCAGCTATGATGCTATGACTGTACGGCTCAATATTGGACTTGGTTGCTGGCAGATTGGACTTTTCTTGGCACCAATAATTAGATCAACTTTACTAAGTGCAAGTCCATGCTGTTGGGCCCATTTCTGCCACTGTGGCCACCTTGTTCATGAGTCTATCATACTGACAACGGTTGGCTGATGTTAATTGGTCAGACCGTTTTGTCCATTTGCTTGTTAATTGCCTCTTGCATGGTGGGTGATAACATGTGATACAAGATCTTCCACTCTTCACACCCACTCCCATATATCCATGCACATGTCTGTACCTGAGACTTTCTTGTCCTGACCTTCCAATCTTTCCTTCTAGGCCCTTGACAATGTGACCGGATCACTCACTACTTCCCATGAGTCCATATATCATCTAACCTTGTGCCACTTGTTTTTCCATACAAGGTTGATACCTTGCTGCATTGCTCAATGCCCTAGCCGTTGGGAGGCTTCCTTTCACTCACTGCGGTCTTTCATGGCCATCCTAAGTGAGTCTGTAATGTAGCTTCCATGTATTTTTGGCTTGAACCCACAGACCAAGTTGGCCTATCTATAATGCAAGCTTGGGCTTTTCCCTCCTGCTCTAGTTGATCATATGAGATCCTCTATAGAGCCGTAGACACGAGCTATGAGAGGACTGCTGGAACAACATGGTGGGTGCCATGAGGTCTGCAGCCTCTGGTTCTGCTTTTGCTCAGTCCAGGATGTACTACTTCCATCTTAGAGTTGATTGTTGCTCAGCCTGCGCAACCTTAGAAGTTGGTGGGTCTGACAGTACCAAAGAGGCTCACCAGACTTTCTGATAAGAGGTACAAAATGCAATAATTTGTGTTTTACTTTGGATAGGTGTCAAGAATTGTGAAAGGTCTGAGACTTTTACCCTATTTTCCTGCAAGCTAAAATATCAGTTTATCACAGTTACATGGATGCTCACAGAAATCCCAGCAAAAGGAACAGCCAGAGCATCAGCAGGATCTCACTGGTTCCCTGAACCACATTTCCTGTAGGGCTGATGCAGGTGGGCCTAGATGGATGCTTGCACTCACAGTGGGTTACGTCACTGGAGGGGAACACTGAGCCTGAGGAGCCCACTGCATTATCGCAGCCTGTAAGCAGGCCTGTTCTTATTTGGGGGGAGATGTTACCTCATCCCTCAAGGCTGCTCACTGCACACACAACCTGGAGAAATGTTCTGGATAAAGAGTGCCGGGGGCCTGGCATTCTCGGCATACCCAGCAGGTGTGTGGGAGTGCGAGAAATCTCTGGAGGACTGCCTCTCAACAATGAGATGTCCTGGCATGCACCTGGCCTCTGGATCCCTAAACATTTTATGGATGTCGAAGACATAGCATGTGTCTTATCAAAACCTCCAATGACTTGGCCACCTCTTGCTCATTCGACCTAATTGACATGATGTCATTGATGTCATGGATCACTGTGATGATCTGAAGGATGTTCAGATGTCCAGGTCTCTTCCTACCATATTATGACAGAGGGCAGGAGAGTTTGCCCTAAGGCAAAACTGAAAATGTATACTATTCCATGTTCCCTACAGTATGAACTGTTTCTGATCCTCTTTTTTGATTGGAATAGAAAGAAAAAAAGCATTCACTGAATCAGTGGCTTTGTCTGACCAGAGGCTGTATTATTCTGCTCTAGCAAAGATGCCACATCTGACTCAGTGGCTGTGATCAGGGCTACCTTTCTGATTGAGCTTGTGGTAGTCTTCAGTCTTCCTCCAGGATCCATCTGGTTTCTGCAAGGATCAGACTGGTAAATTAAATAGATATGATGGGGACTACCACCCCTGCATCCTTTAGATTCTTCCAGATGGCACTAATCCCCACCATTGCACAGGAATGCAGTATTGTTTTTGATTTAGTGTCTTGGCTGGGGGATAGGGTGGAGCAGGGCGGGGTAGTGGTAGACTTCCACTTGGCCTTCCCCACTCTGGCAGGTCTCACCCCACAGACCAAGGACCTAATGTGATGGTTGTGCCAATTGCCAAGTATGTCCATCTCAATTACGCACCACCAGGTAGATCTGCAGACTCAGTGGACAGACCCACTGTAAACCGGGCCTTGGCCGTGACTCCGTCTATTACCCGGTCCACGTGTACCCCCAGTCTTAACAGGGTGAGTATAATGAAGCTTCAGGTCTCTGGGAATAAGTGTCAATTCAGAGAAGTCGATAAAAGCTGATGCTGACCCTGAATGAGCTGACACTTGGAGGCTGTGTGCTGACTGCACTGCCACAGCGGGGCAGCCAGGCCTTCCTGAAGGGGATCTGTGTGGTGTGTCTCTGTGTCTACCACAGTCTTCCTCAGCTGTAAGGCTGTTACTGTAAGGCTGAGATCCAGAATGCTGGTGTTAATTCCTCCTCCTCCCTCCAGTATTAGTCTTTTTTGTATAACCTTTCAACATGGTAAATAAAAGTTTGCAAGGAAAAACACTTGACTTTTTTTTTTAATGAATACCAACTGATGTTCTTTATTATCAGCAGACTTATGCAAGGCATGGTGGGAGACTCTAGAGATACAGAGAGCCCTTGTTTTTAGGAGTTTACAGCCATGTGGGGATTTAGAACACAGTGCATGTGAAAATAAACAAGGAAGAACAGGCTAAAAAAGCAGGTTTTGGAGTCAAGCTGCCTGGGTTTGAACCCTGGGTCTCCCATTTGGTATCTGAGTGCCGCGGGGCATGTTATTTAACCTCTCTCACCCTTAGTTTTCTCATTGGTGAAATAGGGATAATAACAATGGGATAGTAGTACAGTATCTACCATATGATACTCACCCAGTAAGAGCCAGCTGCTCATATATGATGATTTTTGTTATTGTATATATAGTAGTATATACCAAATGAATTTTTTTTAAAAGATTGGCACCTGAGCTAACAACTGTTGCCAATCCTTTTATTTTTTTTTCCTTTTCTGCTTTTTTCCTCCCCAAAGCCCCCCCAGTACATAGTTGTATATCTTAGTTGTGGGTCCTTCTAGTTGTGGCATGTGGGACACCGCCTCTACGTGGCCTGACGAGCGGTGACATGTCTGCGCCCAGGATCCAAACCAGTGAAACCCCAGACCGCCAAAGCGGAGCTCGCGAACTTAACCACTCAGCCACTGCGACAGCCCCGACCAAATGAATATTGTGAGCAGTGAATTCCACAGGGCTTCCAGTGAGGGGCAGTGAGGAGGGCTCCAGGGAGGAGGTGAGCTCTGAAGAATGATCTTTTGTGTGAATACTTCATTCCTTTTAGGAGTGAGCACCAAAAGAGATGGAATATTGATAGATTGGAATTTTGTAGATTATTATCCCTGTTTGCGTGCATCTGTCTTGCATGCCCATGTCCTATAAGGTAAAAAGATTCCTGTTAATGGTGATAAACAGTAGCAAGGCCTTCCTTTTCTGTTCTGTTTTTTCATCAGTTTAAGCTCAGATAAAATTATATCTGTTGGCATGTATATTTTCTGCTATCTACACACACACACACACAATATACACGGGAGGACATTGTTTTCTTTCCAAATAATGTCATGGGAATTGGGCGGTGAAGGATAATAAAATGTCATAACAGAGGTCACCAAATGAGCTTATAAAAAGCTCTACTAATAGACATTTTTGGTAAATGTCTTGGTTAGTAATAATTAATGAATCCAAGACAGTTGAAAAATCTGAGTTCCTTCCTGAACCTTCAAAGAAAAATTAAATTCTATTTTATGTATTTTCTATTAAGTGCGTTTTATCATATTTTAATTTTGAAAATTATTAATTTATATATGTTAAGTGGGGTGCCTTAAAACAGGAAGTTAGATTATGAACTGCCTGGCTTTATGAGAGGACAGATCATTTACAGAGCTTAGTGAAGATTTGCCTGTTACCCTTACTGAGTTTGGTTGAGATCTTTGCAAGATGTGGGCAGGGACAAGTGTCAAAGGTGTTTTTGTTGCTTCTAATAGTAAGTTAGAAAACAGAATGCTTTGGATTTATGCAGCAAGTAATAAAATTAGGATGTTCCTATGTTGTCTAAGGGGTTCCTGGCTGCGTTAGAGAATATGGAAATAACAGCTCTGCTTTAAAATGTAAGTTCTGGGGGCTGGCCCCGTGGCCGAGCGGTTAAGTTCGCGCGCTCCGCTGCAGGCGGCCTGGTGTTTCGTTGGTTCGAATCCTGGGCGCGGACATGGCACTGCTCATCAGACCACGCTGAGGCAGCGTCCCACATGCCACAACTAGAAGGACCCACAACGAAGAATATACAACTATGTACCGGGGGGCTTTGGGGAGAAAAAGGAAAAAAAATAAAATCTTTAAAATGTAAGTTCTGAATGGTGGCATCTGAGGGTATTTCTCTCTCGACAGCGCAGACTTAGGTCTCTGGTGGCACCTGCCTGGTTGGAATGCAGCTGTACTTTACCACAGCAAGCGTCTGTTGTTTGGAATGGCTTCCTTCAAGATATTTGGGTGCAAGTAGCAGTTATGAAAAACTGTCAAAAGTTGTCTTGCAAGGGAAAACAGGCTCAGTGTCTCTGGGTTGTGATTTAAAAGACAGGACTCATTTCGCTCTGCTCTTTAACACACCTCCAAATTTCTCATTGTTCCCTGCCCCTGTAATGCCAATGACATTGATTAATGAATTGACCACAAGCGTTTATGGATTTCCACCCCATGTCTGATTAGTGCACAGTGTCATGTGCCCTTGACTGTGTGGAGCTTGCAATCCGATTATGTTCAGAGGCAGATAAGAGAATATCAGTTCCTGATGATTTGTATGGACAGTCCTGCGTGAGATTACTGTGAGCTGAAGTCCTGTGAGAGGTAAGATTTGGCCAGATTTCCTGCTTTATTAGAAATCCTAGATCTGGTCAGAACCTAGGGCCCCAGGGTAGGTCTGGCTTTTGTGCTGCAGAGCGCGGAGTTCAAGGTGAACCAAGAGACCACACCCTCTTAGGGTGACACTGAAATCAGTGACCAGGTGGGCTCTGTGACCAGCGCATGGATCCGAAAGGACTAGGCCCAGTGGTTCTGAAACTTTTTTGGAATTACAGACACTGCCTGCCTTTGGAAAATGTATAGGCTGCTCACAAAACATTTGTGGAATTGGTGTGCTGGGTACTGTTCCAGGCACTAGGGATCTGGGCTGCCTACCCAGATAAGATCCCTTGTCCCATGGAGAGTGAAGTCTGGTAACATATAAACAGTGCATGCAGTTTCAGAATCCCAGGTCAAGAACCTCAGGGTTGGACAGAAAGAGAGGTTTCAGGTAGAGGCCCATGGACAAAACAGAAGATGTCCATCAGAGCTGGAAGCTTCCAGAGGGGTTGACTTGGAGCATCACTGAGTTGTTGGAGATGAGCCATAGGTGTTTATTACAAGGTATCTGTGGGCTCAACCATGGGAAGGGAGAGCACTATTAGGGGCTCTGACTTTTGCAGACAAGATTGGAGCTGGACTTTCAGGGAAGCAGAGCCTTTCTTAAACAGAAGTGTCGGGAGGAAATGTTGCACGAGCTGGAGAAGGATAATCTGAGGAAGATCAGAGGCGGGGCTGGTGCGTGGGAATTGGAAATATGGTGAACTGCCCAGTTTGCCTGTAAGCAGGGGTTTGGGAGGGTGCTGGCTGAAGTTAGATTTTAACGAGTAGCTGGTCAATAACAGTATTGTGAGAAAGGCACTGCTAGTTCAATTACTTTAAAGTTGAATATATTACTTCCGAATGGCAGGTATTAAAATGCTATCAAACTGAAGTAGATTATGGATGAATTGATAATGAGTTTGTGTGATTCTATTTTAGTTTTTAAAAAGGTATGTTTGTGTGGGGGCAGGTAGATAAAACAGGAAGGCAAAATAGAACTGCTAGAGCTGGCTGACAGCGGAGTTTCTTACACGGTTCTCGCTGCTTTTGGATATGTCCAAACGTTCCTATAGTAAAAAGTTAAATAAAAAGTAATATAGCTGGTCACACAACATTGTGGATGTCCTTAACACCACCAAAGTGTACACTTGAAAATGGTTAAGCTGGTAAATTTTATGGCATGTGTTTTTTTTACCACATTAAAAATAGTAATGCATTTTTACCTGTAAAGGGATGGCATCAAACCATGGCTGGCAGCCACAGAACCCACTGCTGACGCCTCGTAAGATGTTTTCGCGGGATGAAAGGTCGAGGAGAATCCTGGGCTCCTGCTGTTGTCCACAGAGGGAAGCTCCATGCGCAGTATTAGAATCAGACCAGTTTTCCTGCTTCATGGTTTTGCTAAGGGGAAGCTCAGTCTTAGTTAGTGAAGTTTGAATAGTGGAGTATTTTCAAAGTGTTATAAATGTGTTCTTTTCTAATATTCACCAGCTACTTAAATAATTGCCATAAGCCTTGGTTTCTTTGCCCACAAAATAGAGATAATAATATGTACATCTTGTAGTTGTTAGGAAGTTTGAATGAGACAATGAATATAAAGAAAGCCAGCGCCATTTCCATCTCCCCACACTCCTGAATATCCTCCTTCAGAGCTAGGCTTGCGAAGTTAATGGCTTCTTTAATGGACCGATAACAGTTGATACCTTAATAACTATTCCTGTGTAAACATGCCTATCTAAGTGGCTAACGAAGAATAATTTCTCAGTGTTTACTCTGTCATTTTTTAAAATTAAAACGTGTGAAATCTCTGTGCTAGAGAAAATTTTGAAACAGGAAAAAGAGCTCATAATTTTACCTCTTTAATATCATGATTTTATTTTACTTTGTGGCTATTGTATTTACATAAATAATTTTCCTAGCTCATATTTTTAAAAAATTGTGAACCTGAAAGTCAACTAATTTAGTCCATGTCTTAGTAGACGCAAATCTGACCTTTTCCAACAGTTTTTTGCTGCATAAGACCTCAGTGTGTACTCTCATTGTGTAGCTGGGAACTCTGAGCCCAGAGAGGGACAGTCGCTTACACACAACTAGGACAGGAGCCAGAGTTAATCCCCCGTGTCCTGATTCCTAGTAGACTGCTTCCCCATTGCCCCAGGAGAATCCAGATGAATGAGGTTTTCTGGTACTTATTCCACTGGGGAGAGGACCAATTTCACATGTAATTCTTCGTGACTGCCCATAGCATTTTAATTGCTTGCTTGTGTGTCAAAATATTGTCCTTCTGACAGTTGGGATAATATGAACAGAAAGCAAGAGAAGATAGAAAATTGAGTAAATTTGCAAGAAAATAAGAATGCCTTTGAAATACTTAAAAGACTGACTTAATATCATCGGGAAGAGATTTTGATCTCAGGCATTGTCAGGTGGGATATTGGGGAAGGTGGTGATTTCTTTCAGACATGACTTGTTTAGAATGACGTTTCTCTGAGGATAACGCAGCTTGGAAGGAGCTCGAGCCCCTGCCTGTCCGCCTTCCCACCTGTGCCCCTTCCCTGTTGAGTAAATTACTCTGCTGAGCAGGTTTAGCACACCTCACATGACATCAGACTTCTAACTGACTATGGCTCCTTCCCACGTCTTTCTGCTCGTTCTCGCCTCTGTGCCTTTGCTTAGTCTCTGTTTCAAAAACCCTGAATGTTGGTCTGTGCGCCAGGCCTCTGGTTCTCAGTGCTGACGGTGCCCCAGAACTGCCTGTGAAGCTTTTAAAGAAATACAGATGCCCTGGAGGCTTTGCTGTTAGATGGCAGAGTTACCCCAGACCATAGACAACTCCTGCTCATGCACTTAGAGAAACAAAAAAGAAGTTAAAACAGCAAAAGATTCACCAATACCAGTCAATCAAAGGAAGGGGCTTAACCTCTGTAAAAACTGGTGGCCGGGGTAAGTGTCTTGAAAGATGCAGGAATCATTGCCTCGCATTTTCCCTTCAGCATTCAGTCAGTGCCAGGAGACGGAGGAGCAGTACCACAAAATTTGGGTGGAAAGTTTGACCCAAGAATTTTGTATTCAGCTAAGTTTTGTGATACAGAAAGACAGCAGTGTTCTTTTTTTTTTTAAAAAAAAAGGCGTGCACCCAAGGAAAGACCCACAAGCCTTTCTTTAAAAACCTACCTAATGACAGAATCCAGTGAGTCCAGGGCTGGACTAAGTCCATTCATTCATTCAGCAAGTACGTGTTGACTGCCTATTATATGCCCCACTCTGTCCTAAGCCTAGGGCTATGGCAGTTCATCAGCTTCCATTCTGGCCAGTACAAAGCCACCGGTCTTTCTGAATGTATAGTGAAGGCCAGATAATCATCAGGAATATAACACGTCAGAAGGAAAATGGTATAGAACATGAGAATGTAAAGACATTCAGAAAGCAGATAGCATTGAGTTTGGCTCGGCAAATTGTCTCATCTTATTTGGGAGCCAGAGAGATGTCTACAATCAAGAAAGGATGTTTAAGTATGTGATATAAAATTAGAAAGAAAACCCCTCGAAGAACTTTAAAAAAAAAGAAAGAAGATGCAGTACAACTCCCAAGACCACAAAAAAGACAATCCGTATAGCAAAAGATAAAAACAAAGAAAGCTTTAATAATTTAAAACAAAATAGGATGACCAGATTTAGACTACACATCTGTATTATCCGTATACCAGTGGAATAAATACCTATTAAAGTAAAAAGACTCAGATTGCCCCCCAAAAACAAAACCTTACTGTGCACAACATTGAAGGGATATTGAACACAGAATGGTCTCGAATTTCTAGCTAAGAGGAAACTAGGTTTGTGAAAGAAATACTAGACAAGGTTGAGTTCCAGGCACGTGGTATAAATGGCTGGAAAGGGAAACGTTATAACAACAGAGTATACAGTCCACAGTGAGGCCATATGCTGGTAAACCTGGGTGAGGTGAACCCGAGGCCAACATCCTGACCATCTGAAGGGCAGGAAGTCCCAGGAGAAACGGACAGAGACTGAGCAGTAGGAGGAGACCTGTGACTTGCCTTCAAAGCCCACAACGGATCAGGAAGACGGAAAGGCAAAGAAGCGTGCGCGAGGTTCAAGTAAGGTCTCCTTATTCTAATTTTAGCTGAAATGTCACCTCCTCAGAGAGGCTCTCCCTGACTACCCAATCTGAAGTAGCTTCCCCTACTCTCTAACATACCACGTTTTTAGTGTCTTTGTAGGACTCATCGCTGTCTGCTGTTTTCTTATTGGTTTATTATCTTGGGTTTTTTGTTTTTTGTTGGTTTTTTAAGCCAAAATCTCTGTGCACGAGCAAGCCTGTTTGTTTTATTCGCTGCTCTAGTCCCAGTACCTAGAGTAGTACCTGGCAGACAAGTCATTCTTGATTTAGCAAATCTCTGTTGAGTGCCTGCCATATCTATCTATCCATCCATCCATCCATCTATCTTAGGCACTGTTCTAGGTGCTCAGAATCGTTCAGTGAACAAAACGAAGCTCCCTGCCCTTGTGGTGCTTACATTCCAGCAGAGAGTGTGTGAAAGACAATAAACCTTATAAATAAGTAACATCTAGAATGTTAGAAGGTGATTAGTGCTGTGGGGGCCAGTGGAGCAGGGTATGAAGAGCCAGCAGAGTGGGGCTTGGGGGAGGTGGGTTCCGTTTTTAAAAAGATAGTGAGAGGAGACTTCCACAAGATGGTGACATTTGAGAAAATGTGATAGGGAGGGAATTCGCCATGTTGGTCTCTGGGGGAAGAGTGTTCCAGACAGAGGAACATGAAAGAATGGGGAGCATTAATATAAGGTTGTAAAAACAAGTTGGGGCCTTGAACACCAAGTAAAGGGGCCTGGGCTCGTTCTTGAGACTAGAGGTCAAAAACTGGCCCTTATCAAACGCAGTTGAATCAGTTGGAGCCACATGAGGAATTTACACTGATACGTGACCCTTAGTCAAGCTACTGACCACGGGCAGTTTTGCCTTGGTGTAATATAAACAATAGTTCTTCTTTTATAAATTGTTTTGAGGGGTACGACATGTGCTAATTTCAATTATTAAAATGTCCATTTAGAACATTTACTAGCACAAATGAATTAAATTATTTCAAATATAGAAGCGAAATATTGTGCAGAATGAAAATATACGATATAATTAGACTATTAATGAAAATACTTACATACCTCTGCGTGATTGAAAATGAAACCTTAACAGTCTCAAAAGAATGGTGCTAAATATTTACATATCTGTCTGAGGTACACATTTTTAGATGCTACAAATATTCATTGTTAATGACTGGGAGGGAAGTCTGGGTTTAATGTAGTAATAATCTTCCATATATGTGTCTCACAGCAAAGTCACAGTCAATTTTGTAAAGTATTCCAGGCAGCCTTTGAAATAAGAACTGCTGAAATAAAAGGAGAATCTTCCCAGGCAATTAACAGTACCTATTTAGTGCGGGCAAAGTTTGCAGAATGACGAGGAAATGAGAAAGTTCACTCTGCAGGTTGGCTGTTATTCTTTATCTAAGTTTTACATACATGTCTTAAAATTTTCCTTCTTAGGTGTGGTCTTCTCGAGGCATTAAAGGAGACTATGAGTGAGTTATATCAAAGTACAGCCACATTTTATTGGTTAAAGCAAGTCACAAGATCATCCCAGACTCGAGGGGAGGGGACTACATAAAGGCATAAATACCGAGAAGTGTTCCATTGGGGGCCATCAGTGTCACCAACTACTGTACATGGAAGAAAATATGAAGTGCATAATAAAGTATCTGCTACCACTGTTGCTACTGCCTCTAATATATACGTATTTGGAGGGGTAGAGTGGGGGTGGGGGATTGGTCTAAATTTAGTAAACTCCTTTCCCTAGATCCTCGCTTCCTGATTGGAATCCCTTTTCTCACCTTCCCTACCACTTCAAAATAAAGTAGGAAGAAAATGGGTCAGTGGCCAGATTTGGTTGGAAATCTGAGGCCCATTTTTGTTAGAAAGTGTGTTAATTCTCTGCCTGGCAGTGTGCCCCCCTCCCTGAGCATCTCTTGCAGCCTTTGGGGGTAGTATGATGGTTCTGGGCCTGCACAGCTGACCGTAGCTCTCCGTCTTCATTTTGTAGCTTAACTCTGTGATTGTGTAATGTGGTAAATTGCCTTCCTGCTGTTGTGGGTGCAAACCAGCTTCGGCTGCCCAGGTGGTTGTAAATTCCATGAGCCCCTATAATCCTCCTCTTTGGGCCTAGCAGTTCCTTCTCCTTGGAGCAGTTGATGAAGGGAGAGCTGTGCAGCTTGCATCAGTTAGCATTGTTTCTCATAAATGGCCACGTTTTAAAATAAACAAACTGAGGGAGAAAGGAATTTTGGATCATCTGTGCCTTTCCTTGTGTGTTTGACTTCTTCATTATCAGGATGGTATTTTAGTTTCATTTGAGCACATGGGCCCAGACTCTGTGGAGCTTTCTGCATGCCTTATGCCAGTTTTGAGGGAAAACGTCTTTAGCCATCACCCGATGTAAAAATCAAAAGTGTGTGATTTATTGTAATTTAGCCAAAACAAATAGTGGTTTTCTTTAGAACGTGCAACAATCCCTTTGAATGAGCAAATGTTTATACAAGGTGTGAAATTGTTTCATATAGTCACAAAATGTGAGTCCTAGCCAGCAGCTCTGGAATCGTATTTATATTTTGGGTAACAATTTCAGTGCTGTTCTTTGTTGTGATTAGGAGCCCTGCTGCTTCGAGAAATGATAGCCTCGTCCAGATTTAGCTCTTGATAAAGAAAGCTACGCAGATTTCTGGGGAAAACCTGGGATTTAATCCTTGCTTTTAAAATGTGCACATTTCTGTCAAAAATTTTGGGTGACTGAAACTCTTCCTCCGGGGTTTTATTTCCTAATCTGCTCCGTTGAACTGTTTCTTCCACTAACAAGAAATTAAACTGTCTTTGCTGACTGCCTCTACTGTGAGAAGTGTCAGAATTTATTGAACTAAGAAGACTCTCCTTAGCAGCAGTGAAGTAGTTAAAGCTCGACATTTCTGGTGCCTTTTTTAAAAAATGGGACTAGGCAGGCTAATGTTTCTATACAGCTTTTCCACCAAACAGTCAAAACCCATTTTAAAGAGAGAGTTTCCAAAAAGAGCAGAATTCACAAAATGATTGAATGTTATGCACTGATTTTTAAGAACTAATTGGGAAGCATGACTGTCTACTGTCAGATTCTTCCTGCTAAGTGAGGAGTGAGGGATTACTTTGTACCTCTCACCTTTTTGCCCTAAGGTCCCATTTGTTTTATGGAATGACAAAGTGCAGACACATGAAATCGCTTCCTGTGTACGTGAGTGAGCTGGTGCCGGCTAGTCTCCCGAATACTAGAATCTCTTAATCATTCAGCCTTCTGCTGATTGCAATAGTCCACGTGTTGGGGTCAAAATCAGGTGTGCTCTGAATGAGGGGAAATTTTTGCCTGGTCCAGCATTTGATATTTAGTGAGCTGGGTGGTGGTTTCATTTCTAAACAGCTTAGGGCTTAGAGCCACTGTTCTTGTTCGTGGCGGCTCAGTTTCCCCCTCTCCCCTCCACCCACTTCCCGTTTTAAAGGCCGTTTTCACATTGTCAGTGTATGTATGTGTATGTATGGATGCCCCCACCCAAGAAACAGTGATTTTCTTGTTAGTGATGTATGTGTGCTTTTGACACTTTGCAGACCGAAAGCCATTTAAAGACACTTACAGCTTGAGCCGAGATGCTGAATTGGAGATTCATACAGTTTTATTATGTTTTAAATAAAAAGTTGAAATGTTGATTTGGGCAGACCAAGTAGCCTGAGGTTTTGAGAAAAAAAGAGATCCTGTAGCATCCTGTGGATGGGTTGATTTTATTATCTGTCCATCCATCCATCCATCCGTCTGCCTTCCTAGGGCCAGGTACTACCCTGCAAGGAGGTAGCATGGTCTGGTGGAAAGAACCCTATTCCAAGGTAAGGAATATTCCAGAGTAAGTGGCACTGCCACTGAGCAGATGTGTTTCCATGGGGGTCTCTCATACTCTCCCCATTTCCAAAATGGGGGAAGTTCAATTAAGAGAGCTCCATTCATTTCTTACTGAGCACCCACTGTGTTCCAGGCACTGCACAAGGGAGAGAGCAGATAGTAAGCCCAGGATTCCCCGCATGATCTTGTCTCAGTACTAAAATTAGGGGCTGTCTTAAGAACAGCTTTTAAGTTTTAGCACTAAGTAAGTTATGCAGCTTGGTTGGGAAAACGAAATAATTGCTCATGGTTATCATATACTTCTAAAACAGAAAGAAAAATCAGTAAGTATTGGTTAAATTTCCTAATCTGCCTAAAACGAGAGATTGCAAAGATACTCTGGGTCCTATCTGTTTTATTCATTGGTTGGCCCAGTGTTGTTCTTTAAAATGATGAGGCAAAAAGGAAGGTGCTAGGTCCCATGTTTGCCTTAGATTGGGTGTCCACAGCCTCCAGCCCTCTGCCTCCAGAGAGCCAGACGATACCCAGGGGAGCTCCCAAGGCCCAAGGCCTGGGTGGGAGGGAAACAGAAAAAGGCAAGTGATACAAGTGACAGCCATCATCTCTGCAGTGTCTCACTTTCCTGTTGAAGCTTGTACACCAGATTGTCATCAGATACTTGTAGCTTAATAATCCAGGGTATGTGAAGTTTAGGATCATAATTCATTTTTGTATGTGAAGGACTCCTCTGTGGCATAATTTTTAGGCTTTTGTGGTATAAATGAAGGGCAAGGATTGTGGGAGAATGAGTAGGGATGATCTAGCCATGTTAAAAACAACAACAAAATTTTCTTTGCTGCAAGTTCTTTACACATAAAATTACAAACTGAATAGTGGGCCCCCTTGAGGTGGTTCATCCAGATCGGTCATTGTCCCGAAGAGCAGGGTACCTCAGCCTGTTTGAACTCCAGTGCAGGATGGCACAAAGCTATGTATTAGGGGAGAGTAGACCCGTGCATGGGACAATCTTTTATTATTATTATTTAAATTAATAAACAGGTTTTTTAGAGCAGTGTTAGGTTCACAACAAAATTGAGCAAAAAGTACAGAGGGTTCCCATATACCCCTTGCCCCCCCCAACCTCCTCAACTGTCAACACCCCCTACCAGACTGGTGCATTTGTTAGAACTGAAGAAACTGCATTGACATGTCGTTATCACCCAAAGCCCGTAGTTTACATGGCGTTGACTGTTGGTGTTGCACATTCTATGGATTTTGACAAATGTATAATGACATGTATCCACCATTGTAGAATCATACAGAATAGTTTCACTGCCCTAAGAATCCTCTGTGCTCTGCCTATTCATCCCCAATCATTTTTTTAATGTTTTATTTTTTTAACTTATAGAGAATGTCGAATATACACAAAAATAGACAGAATATTTTAATGAACTCGTGTGTACCCCAGCAGCTGTCAGCCTCATATTATATTGAAGCAAATCTAAGACGTATCACTTTACCTATAAGTATTTCAGTATGTATCTCTAAAGTACAGAAATACATAAAGTGTAAAGTCTTTTTACAAAACAGAACCATAATACTTTTATCTCACTTAAAATAAAAGTAGTAATAGTTCTGTAACATCAAATGTCCAGGCAGTGTTCAAATTTTCAGTTTTCTCATAGGTATCACAAATTCTTCTTTTTTTTTTTTTTTAACAGTTTGTTTTGAATTGGGATCCACATAAAATCCACATCTTATGATTGGTTGGTACTTCTTTTGTGTCTCTTTTAATCTATAGTTCTTCCCTTAATATCTCTCTCTTCTTTCTTTCTTTCTTTTTTTTTCCTTTTGCAGTTCTGTTGCTGTATTTGAAGAGATTCGGTGGTTTTTCTGATGATTTTTCCGTAGTCTGGCCTTTGCTGGTTGCGTCCCCACGGTTCCCTTGAGCGTGTTTCTCTGTCCTCTGTATGTACTATGAATTGATAGTTGGATCAGGAACCTTGGTCAGAGTCATGTTTGCTTTGCTTGTCTGTTTTGACAAGGCTGCTTCATTGATGGTATTGTCTTCTATCAGGAGGCACAAAATGTCGGGTCGTCTCTCTTTTTTGATGATGTTACCAGCCATTATGCTCAGTGTCTGTATTTATTAGGGTACAGAGTGGTGGTGTATTAATGCTATCATTCCTTTTTCATCTATTCGCCGGACTGCTTCTGTAAAGACAAACCTCCCTCTATCAACTATTTGGTTAGCCAGTGGTATAGCTTATATAGGACAGGCAGACTGAGTGCTTGATTCTTTCCCTTTATTCTCCAGTTTTCAAATAGAGTTGGTTCTCTAACATCCTTCCTTAATGATCAATTCACTTTTTTCTAATTATTTTTTAATTAAATTAAGTTTTTAATTTTTGGTTAGGAACACTCATTTTTGAGATGGCTTAGATCCTTTCCGTGGACGTAGAGCAGCCCCGGGCTACTGGAGAGGTGAGTAGTGGACCAGCTTCCTGAAGCCCCACAAGAGAGACCAGGACACAGCTCTCAGGGAGGGGGAAGGCCTTCTTCGGGGACCAAGAGCAGAGCAGATTGGTCCACACCACCCAGAGAGGCTGGGGCTGGGTTGGGTAAATCAGATTGCCTTAACCTTGGTTTTCAAGGAGTTGGAACACTTCATAGCAATCATCTAGACCAACTTACTTTTTTTGAATCTCTCTCTTTTTTAAAAAAATTGAGTTGAAATACGCGTAACGTAAAATTTACCATCTTGACCATTTTGAAGTGTATAGTTCAGTGGTATTAAAAACATTCACATTGTTGTATAGCCATCACTGCCATCTAGCCCCATAATAGACTAACTTACTTCTACAGTTGAGGAAAATCAGACCCGGAACGATTGTCTGAGGCTGCAGCAGTGGCAAATGGTATCTAGAAACCAAATTTTCTAACTTTCAGTGTAGTGCTTTTTCCAGCAAGCCAGGCTTTGACCCACTGCCTTGGGTTCTAGAGCTGTGCCTTCCTTATTTGGCTTATTTAGTTGCCACTTGACTGCTCTGTGGTAGTCACAGAGCGGAAACCCCAGTCAGAGGGTGTGTCACGTGTGGAGGGTTCCTGCAGAAGCAACTTCTGAATGAGGTTCCAGAAACCATGACTAGACTAAGGAGCGGCCCAAGGGTTACCTTCCTGGCTCGCTGGCTTGGCAGGGCCATAAAGAATTCCGCTCAAGTTCATCCTTGTAACTGACATCAAAGTAGTACAGCTGCTGCTGGAGTCCCAATTAGTGCTTTTCCTGTTTAAATGGGGCTCCTGCAAGCTGGATCTTGAAATAACTGTGCTGTGATCAGAGTTTGGGAGAGCAGACGAGGGGAAGGCCTCTTTTATAATTATAGTGTTCTTAAAGTATAATGATGTGTTTTTCAGTCTTTCCTGATTAGATAATAGCATTGTAGATTATACACAGTTTCGTTTATTGCTATGCTCATTTGTTATTTGGTTAGATGTCTTTTGGTAGCTATTTCCATAATCACTGTAAACAATTTATATTTACAGATTTTTTTGAAGCAAGTGATGAGGCAAATTGGTCAAAAGTTCAGCTTATCAAGGAAAAAAGAGGCTTTGAAGATATTTCTTTGCTCGCTTCCCTAGATTGCCTTGTTTTTCCCAGCAGAACTGGCTCTCATTCGTTGACAAAGCCTGTCAGTAATGGAAGACAGGATTCGTGGTAACGTTTGTTCCCATGTGGTTACAAGACTAGCACTCAGGAGCCTGGGAATAATCCTGTCACTCACCTCAGTAATAAAATAACCCAATACACCCACTGCCAATGTCTGTTTTCATTTTTCTCTTGGCCTTTGATCTTAAGAGCATAACTTATCATCAACTGATTAGGCTAATAGAGAGGATAATTGAATCTCTTGCATCATGGCGTTTTAGAGCAGGACTGTGGTTAGATCCCTGGACTGAATGAGAGGCAAGAGGCTGGATCCATTCTGGGCTCTCTCAGTTTGGCCAGATGACCTTGGGGTCACATGACTTTAGTTCACCTCAATTTCTTCACTTTTAACTATAAGAATTTGGACTAATAATACAGTTCTAAGATCTCTTTTAACTCCGCTCTGCAATATCACTCTGGTCCTTATAGAACCTCTCTCCTGGATAGAACAATTACTGCCTCCAGAATTGTGTTCTTTCTGCCCTCACACCCCTTCTTGGGGGACCTGCTTACCCCATCCCCATAGTCTTCCATCTCAGACCCTGCTGAGTCCCCAGAGAATCAGATAAAGCTGGCCCTGAGAGAGACAGACAGACAGACGGACAGAGACACTGTCTAGATCCCCAGCAGCCACTCAGTTCCTAGACCCTGTCTCTTGGAGGGCTGGCAGCTTTCCTGTTATTTGGGTCTGTGAGATACATCTGGGTGTACTGCCAACGAACTCCCCCTTTTTCCTTACTTCTAGTAGATTCCTCTTCCTTGCACCCAGTTGATCCCAAAGATAGCTGTATCCTCATAATGCCCACATATTTCTCTCTCTATCATTCTTTCCCTCATCGGATGTTTGCTCTTCGTGTTTCTCTCTGCCTCTCTAGGCTGTGGACTCTTTGAGGGCAGGGCTTGTGTCTTATTTATCTTTGCTCCTCCAGCACTTGTAACAGTATAGGATGTGGTAAATGTTGGTTAAAAGAATGAATGACTCTAGACCACAACTACTTTTTTTTTTAAATTTAAAACTGGGAAACTAACACCCAGAGAGATAATAATTTACTCAAACTTTATGAAGCTTGTTTATTTAGAAGCACAAACTGGATCAGAACTTGGGACTTTTATCAAATTGTGCTTCTCTGTAGCCATTAGTTTTAGTCTCCTTTCTTTCTCTGTTATGTTCTTGGTGTTCTAGCATGTAGTAAAACCTCTGTCTTTGCTTTTGCCCACTGTCTGTTGGAGTGGGGTTGGCCTGCAAGATTAAAGGAGGAGTAACATGGTCTGGCTGACCCACTAACCACATGCCTATATACTCTTTGTAACACAGAGGGATGCCTACTTACAATACTAAAAGTTGGGTGAAACTCTCATAATAGAGGTGTAATGCTAAACTGCCATTTATTTGGTGACAGAATTGGAGATACATTCCTTTTATTGGCTCTAAGATATAAAACTTACTGGAGTATTCAGAAACCTTCTCCGAATCACATATTTAAATGATAAAAAATAAACAGTAACCAAAACAAGTTTTACAAATGATTGCAAAGTAATTAAGTTTCTTTTTATGGCTTTTTACATTGGCTTAAAGGTCAATGTGAAAAAAGATGAGAGTTAAACTTAGAACCAAGCATGTCAGACAGAAAATCACTTAAGTTCCATTGAACATCCACTCCCTCCCAAGTTTTTATACCTGAATCACACAATTCTCCCTGGCACCTTTCGGGTTTGCTGGTATTAGAATAATGCAGGTGCTCTTCTCAACTGATAGGAAATGGAGGAGATGTCTAGAAAACCACACCTGAGAAAGTGATTGCAAATGCAGTAACTGGCAAAGGGACTGGAGGCTGGGCACTGGAACACAGCTGAAGTGATGAGAAAGCACGCAGTGCATTTTTTAAATGAGAGAATTAAATTCGGCAATCTCCAAGACTCCTTCTCGGCATAAAAACCCTGTCTACGTGGTTAGCTATGATCACACGTCCCGAATGTCTAGGGAAAAACTCAGCCTAGTAGCTGTACAGGTGGTGAAGGATGGAAGTCAGGATGTGGGCTCAGTGTGACAGGGGAGCCTCAGCTTGTTCCTCTTTGATCTGTGTCTCAGTCAAGCCTGGCGCCTTCCTCCACAAGTACCAGAAACCCTAGTATAACCAACTTAAACAGTAGGATGATTTATTTATAACAACACGGTTTATTATAACCAGAATTTCCAAGATGGGACAGCTCTGGCGAGTGTACTCTGGTTACTATGTTTAATCAAGTCTAAGATGTCACCAACTGTAAGATGCAGCTTTATTTTACATTCCACCAAAAAAGAAAAATCTTGGCCAATTAAACTATGACATACTATTGATTATAAAACACATCTGATTTCAGAGATGGTTAAATGTGGGGAAAATGTATCTTAGAATCCAGTGACATTTAGTAATTCAGCAGCTCACCGATGTCGTCTTTCCAGACTGCTGCTCTCAGCATGTTGGCCTTGCCCTCAGGCTAGCTCCCTTCACGGTTGCAACATGGCTGAGGTCCATCCAGTCCTGACAAGGTAAAGCTGAGATGCAGGTGATTCTGCCTCTTCCAGGGCCTCCTGTTAAGGAGAAAGAAACCTCTCCCAGAAGCTCTGCAGCCGGCTTCCCCACGAGCCTCATTGGGCGAACGGTCGCACATCACGCACATGCCCCTTGGCGTCCTGATCAAGAGGCCTGGAATTACTGTGGCGTGGTGAGAGTCGGAATGCTCAGCGTTTACCCTCCAGCTGGGGACGGGGCCATCTTTCCTGGAGGAGGATATCTGACATAGTCCGGGTTTGGTTCACAAGGAAGAAAGAGGGAATGGACAGATAACTTTATCTATTGAAGCAAGAATTCTGACTTTAGAGTTCTGAGTTTAGAATTTTTCCAGATAGAAATTGGTGACAGGAAGGTGGTTTGTGATTAATGTCAGTTACCTTCTTGCTCTGAGCATTTGAATGTTTGAAGCTTTATTGCTACATTAGATTGTTTATAAATTCTGTAATAGTAATTACTTCCTATACATTTCAATATAGAAAAGCATGTATTCAGTTTTGGAAAAAATTCTCATTTTTTTTTAAGCCATGAAGTTTATTTCTAAATGCTTGCTGATTGATTATGACATGACGTTCTTAAAATTCTTTTAAAGATGGATATTAGATTAATGGTGTTTGAACTTCCTTTTCTTTGACCCTGTATACATTTAGGCTTAGTTTTATCATATCTAAATGCCTCACAACAAAGAAAGTAGGTATTCTCAATGTTCCTGCTTTTTATTTGGAATAACGCAGCTGCTCGCTCTTTTCTTCATAAAGATCTGGAAAAATTTAGACATGATAACCTACGTGCTACTTGGTAACGAGGCTCACTCTAGCTCTCCCTCTGAGCCTTAGCCTGCATGCCCACAGTGCCTCTTTTCTTCCTCAGCGGCAGGGAGGTGACCCCTTTCCTCCACCTTTCTCCTGAGCAGCTTCCAGGGATTTCGTTATGAATTTCCTGCTTTTCCTCTTTGTAGACTGGCGCCTCACTTGTTCTGCATTTTCTGAGCGCGACTGGCGGAGCGACCTCTGTAGGCTGCTCAGTGTTCGGACTGTAGCTTTTGCGCTGCAACAGTTCTTTTCGTGGATGTCACCAGGGGTCTTCTTGACCTTGTTCCCAGTGGAGCATTACCCCTGTTTGAGACCCTCTTCCTTCAGCCCAGGGACTTGGGGAGTTCAGGGGAGAAGAAGGAAAACTGCAGTCAAAGACAGCACTCATTCATTCATGCATTCATTCATTCGCTCAGCGGAGTTCACTAAGCCCCGAGGTCTGCAGGGCCCAGTGCTGGGTGCCGGGGAGGACTCACCATAGAGGTGACGAGCACGGCGCCTCTGACCTTGGTGCCCACAGGACGGGGATCTGGCTTCTGAGGAATTTATTGCTGGAGGTAACATTTGTTTTTTGCTGCCTTGAGGGTATTTCACTGCCTTGTCCCTCAACTACAAAGGTGTTCTCTCCTTGACTCTCCCTTTCTCTATGTACAGTACAACACCTCTGAAAAGCAGCGTTTGATGTAAGAATAACTGAGCAAAATCTACCTGCTAAAGCTATCATTTTTTGGTAAATCTAAAGATACTATTTTGTATTGAGGACTTGGTCTGGTTGGAAATTGGAATATGAAATTTAATCTCTTTCCCGTGTAGGGAGAAGGGACAGATCATTTTAGTATTTATTCCTCCAAAAGTGTCTGAAATAAATATTCTTTGGTTCAAAGCTCTCATATCTGAAACCTTTAGGTTGATGATGGAACAAATCCAATTAGAAGATATCTATTCTAGAACTAAGAGGGTCGGGAGGAAGACAGCAATTGCCAATGTAGGATCTTTTTTACGTGAGAGTGTGGCTGGCCTTGCAGTAAACTCTTCTGTCAGTTGCCTGCGCAGTCTGCGTGTTCGTGGCTTATTGTCCGCGTGTAGAGAGTGGCCTGAGCCAGGGCACATGTAAATCAGTTTTCTAGCGGTGATTTACATCTGACACTGCTTTTGAAATTTCCATTTAGAGATAGAGGCCCTCGTACATAGAGCACCTTTTAGAGATAACCAGAGAACTGTAAAGTTTTCTTCTCATGTCTGGGAAAAGGTTCCGATCAGACAGATAATTATGACAAGACCAAAATCCGAGAGTAAATGTCTTTTTTCTTCACCTCCTTTTCTCCCTCCTCCTAATCTGGTCCATCAGCAGTGTCTCTAAAGTGCATCTCAGATCCTCTCTCACCACTAATACGGCCCCGTCTAAGCTGCCTCGTCTCGCGCCTGGAGTCCTGCAGACCTCTCCCTGCCTTCCTGCTTCCCTTCTTCCCTCCACACGCAGCAGCCGGGCAGCCTTTTCACAACAGAAATCTCATCTGTCCCTAATGATTACACCCTCCAGTGGCTTCCCATCACCTTCAGAATCAGTTCGAAACTCCTCCTGCTGGTCTAGAAGGCCTGCATCGTCTGACCCCAGCCTGGTTCCAGAGCCTCACCTCTTCACCGCTTCCCCCTTCACCTCCCCTGTTCTGGCTACAGGTTCTTTGCTGGTTCCTGGAACTCTCCAGGCTTGTTCCCACCGGTGCCTCAGCACTGTCTGTTCCCTCTGCTTGCTGTGCTCTCCCCATCTGTATAGCAGGCGCCTCCCCCCACCCACTTTTTACCATTAAAGTTTCAAACAGAAGAGACTAAAAGTAAAAAAAGAAGAGAATAAAAGAATGAACTCCCATGGACCGGTTCCCTAAATCCCAAATCACCACCATTTGAACTGTGTTCTTTATCCTTTTTTCTTTGTGTTTTACTGTTTTTTTGTATCGTTGTTGTTGCTGCTGTAATATTTTAAAGCAAATCTCTGACATCATGTCATTTTACTCCTGAATTCTTGTTTCTACAAAATAAGGACATTTGCTTTTACAATCACAATGTCGTTATCACACTTAACAAAGTTAACAATAATTCCCTTTTATCATCTAATGCTCAGTCCATATTCCGTTTCCCCAGCTGTCCTGAAAGTATCCTTTTGCAGTGGGTTTGTTTTTATCAGGATCCAAGTAAACTACACAATTTGATTTTTGTGCTCTTCACTTGCCTCCTGCTCTCCACCATTTCTCTTGCTTTGCTTTCTGTGGTGTCTCTGCTCTTATGTTTCTTTTAATTTGGTCTTTGTTTCTAGAATATTTTCCCCATAGTTTATTTAGTTTTGTTAGTTCTCATTTCATACTCTCTTGTTGTCCAGCTATCTCACTTCTAAGAACTACTTTTTCTGATTTGTGCTGTCTTTTCAAATCATCAGTTAGTTGTTTTCTTAATTTCTTTTAGCTCAGTTTGAAATAATGGTTACAGTTTTTATCTGCTTGCGGACTTTTTTTTTTTTAAAGATTTTATTTTTCCCTTTTTCTCCCCAAACCCCCCAGTACATAGTTGTATATTCTTCGTTGTGGGTTCTTCTAGTTGTGGCATGTGGGACGCTGCCTCAGCGTGGTTTGATGAGCAGTGCCATGTCCGCGCCCAGGATTCGAACCAACGAAACACTGGGCAGCCTGCAGCGGAGTGCGCAAACTTAACCACTCGTCCATGGGGCCAGCCCCCTGCTTGTGGACTTTTTAATGGTGTGGACTGTTAGTCTGTTCAATTTCACCTTCTTTTCCCTTGTGGTATTGAGTGGGGCGGGATGACGTTTATGTTGTGTCCCGTGTGTGGGATGGACTTCCCTGTTCTGTGGAGGGTAGGTTCAAGGAGGGTGTGCAGTGGCCAGGGTGGCCTTCCCAGCTCATGAAGGACCTGGACACTGGTCTGCCACTCAGAGCTCCATGCCACCCAGGCCTCCGAGGGGGCTGGGTGCCTGGCCTTTAGATGCTGTGTTTGCAACTCTGCTCTTGCTCTGGACGGCTGGTGTCCTGCCTTTTGGGACTTCCTACCTTGCTCCGGTTGATCCTGCTCCGAGCACGTGCCCTGAGGAAGAGGACTGCCTTTCTGGGTGGAGTGTTTGCTGGACGGTTCTGTGGCTCAGGCGGCAGGGCCTGACCCTCCTGCAGCCCCCTGCTACCCCTCGGTGCAGGTGTGCATGATCATTTGCACTGCGACCCTGAGAGGATGCATCCAGTTTGCCAGGTGTTCCCAGACCCACTTTTCAAGGCTCCCATCTTGGTAGGGCCCCTCTTTTTGGAGGAGGGTATTTTCTGGTGGCTTAAGGGTTTTGTGGCCCTAGGGCAATCAGTTGTCCCTTTTCTCCTCCAAACACGCAGCCTCACAGCTGGTGACCCTGGGCAGTCCTGCCCACTGGTACTCTGTGGTTAGTAGGGAATTTTTTAAATAAAGTTTTACTGAAGATTTCATCTCTCTCTCACTATTCTAGTTGCTTTGTCTAACTTCAGGAGGAGATTTAGAGACATTCCAAAAATTATGCTGGCTCTGTCAAATTAAATGCTGCCTCAGAGGCCTGCCTGACCACCTCAAAGTAGCCACCCCTCACACGCTGCCATCTTGCCCCCTTTGAGCTCTGTGCATGA
Source organism: Equus asinus (assembly GCF_041296235.1). NCBI lineage: Eukaryota > Metazoa > Chordata > Mammalia > Perissodactyla > Equidae > Equus > Equus asinus. The sequence continues at coordinate 14,709,426 of NC_091799.1, forward strand.
TGCGCATCGCCACCTGAACAGAAATTGCTCTCAATTCTCTGGTTGTTTGTCGGGGCCATCGTTCTCACTCCCAGGTCCCCTCTGGGCTAGAATAGTGATGGCCCGGGAACAGTAGATGATGACTCACGGGCACAGCAGGCCTGTCCCTCCCTGGCCACTCTGGGAATTGTGAGACTTTTCCCAAAGACTCTAGCCCTTTTTACTGTGGTTATATTACCCTGAAAAATAAGTAAAAGAAAAACCTTTTTCTCTAATGTTATAAAGGTACTTAAACTACAACATGGAAGAAGAAAATTCCACTTATGATATTAAAATAGTAATGAAATATACACTGAATTAAATATCATCAAAAATTAAAAATCTAGGCTTACCTGGTCCCAGCAGAGAGGACTGATGTTTTGTTCTTCGTCTTTCTGTTATGGCGTTCCCTCATTGCACAGTGTGTGTGTGTGTGTGTGTGTGTGTGTGTGTACACATGTACCCTGTGGTTAGACAGAATAGTAACTGTTATCTAAGACAGTGTAAACTCTAGATTCGAGAATAGAGTGTTTCCATTAGGGAGCCCTGTAATATAGTGGGAAGGAAGATGGAGCCAGAAGCAAAGAAAGATTTTTGCCCCATTTCTGCCCCTTAATAATTTTTCACCCTTGGCTATCACTTAATGCCACTAGGTTTCCTTCCATCAGTAAAACAAGGTGGTTGAGTCCCTTTCAGCTCCGAGTATTAGGATTCTTGTAAGCATAGATATCTGTTAGCTTAAGACTAGTTCTAACCCCCGAGTATGAGAGTCATGAGACACAAATGTTCTCTGAGTTGGAGTCTCTGCTATAAATGCAACCTGATAATGAAAGCAGCAGTAATACCTTAAAAAAAATTATGCACTTCAGTTTGCTTTTACAATTATCCATTTGCAAGTAGCCCTTGAGCATTTTTTGTTGATTCACAGTGGTGGTGTCATGGGGGATACAATTGAGAGAGATTTCTTGGTAAAGTACAGTTCTGAAAATAGCACCAGACATTTCTGAAAATTTTGAATTAACACCCACAAATTGGAATGGCCCAGGGTTTATATTTTGAATAAGCTTACGGCGTATTGTTTATTCAGTCACAAAGATTCTTGCACAGAGTTGAGAACAATGTGAGGAAGTATTCCGTTATTGATGTAATAAAGATGTTGGCTACTGCCTGTCGAGCACAGATGATGTCCCAGAGCCTGTGCCAGGCACGTTACAGACACTATTACTTAGCCACACTGTGACGACAGTATTACTGTTCATGTATTACACGTGAAGACACTGAGATGCGGGAAAGTGAAACACGCCACCCAGCTGGTGCAGAGTGCTGGAGGTCAGAGTTCTAGTGGGCATCCAGATAGTACTCCAGGTGCCAGACTCTTTTCTAAGCACTTTGCATTTATTAAGCCATTTAATCCTTACAAAATCCCTGTGAGGTTGGTATTATTATGTTTCTTTTACAGATGAGGAAACTGAGGCACAGAGAAGTTAAATGACTTGGCCAAGGTCTCATGGCTAGTTAGTATCAGAGCGAGAATTTGAAGTTGGGCAGTCAGTGTCCAGGGTACAGGTTTTTATCTACAGTGTCGTGTTGCCCAGCAGCACTGTGACAACTGACAGAAAGACTCCAGAGTTCTTGCTTTCAACCATGTCATTAGAAGTGATACTAGAAGATCAAAAAGAATTAAATAAAGAAATTTTAAACTTGTTCTTCCTTATGTTAGGGACAATATTGTGTTTTTAGCCATATTGCACGTGACCTTAAATTCAGCAAAACTAAAAATCCTCTTGCCTGGTCTTTGAATTCTTGAGTTTGGGATCATTAGCAGGAATACACTCTTAATCTCAGGTGTCAGGTCCCTCTCGCAAAGTGGATGTCCTCTCTCAATACCTGTGGTTACCAAAAAGCATTAAAGACATCTGAATCTCTGATCATCGCCTGCTGTCTTGCTGACGCTTGGTTACTCTGCACTGGAACTTTAATGTTTGAAAGGTATGAATTCAAAAAGAGAATTCCCGGTTTGGGGGACAGGGATGAGGTATAAAATTAGTGACGTATTTTTATTCATATTTTTATGAGAAATTTGAGGTAATACTTATTGACAAATGGGAGTGGCCTAGGCTTTATCGTTCAAATGGATTCCTTTATTTTCTGTTATTTGATCAGTTTCTTAACTTTGGGTTTGTATTTAAGAAAAAGTGAAACCCAGTGAGATCTTTGAACACAAGGTAGCCCGAGACTTTCATCGACGTGTGGGCTCCTGGGAGACAAAGCCAGGCTCTGCATCTTGCTTGGCCCTGCTGCTGAGCCAGCCGCCAGTGAGCCAGCGGCACTGACCCAGGAGCCGTAAATGACAGAGAAGGGCCAAGATCAACAGATGCAGCATGACTACCTCGCCTCATGGTTATTGAGCTGAGTGCTTGGAAAGTCTTTAGTGGTTTTTCAACTTGAAAAGAACAAATTTGAAATAAATAAATTGATCCATTAACCTGTTATAGGAAGGTTCCCACTGTGCTTAGTACCCCCAAATCATCTCAGTGACTAAGCCACACTGTAATAGATTTACAGGGTAGTATGTGGACCATAAAATGACCATTAACCAACTTGCTTTGTTTATGAGAGGCAGGCACTTAATGCCACTGGCCTCTTGCTGGAAGCACATTCCACTGTGGTATGTTTCAGCGCTGTGAAGTCATTGATCAGATGAAAATGACCAGTTAGCAAGTAAGTGTTTCCTGGGCTGTAGGTTTTATGAATAATGTGTTCTTCAGTTAAAAACAGCACTTTAAGCAATTGTTTAAACCTAACCATTTGGGAATGAGGGAGAGAGCTTCATGAATAATTTATTTTCAAAAGAAAAGATTAAGGGATCGGAACTTTTTCACCTTCCCAAACCTTTTTTATTTAAGTGAAAATACCTACAAATGATATAGATCCAGATAAATAAAACTCATAATGCATACATGATGTGTGTAAGTTTATATACTTTGACTTTTAAAAAACATTTATTGAGAAATGAGTAGGCATGTAAATACAGTGAGTTTAAAATAAGAACTGAGTATGGAATTGCTGGAAGGGTTGTGAGATTTTAGATGTAACACTGAACATGCATTAGCATAGTGCCACGGGAAAGCTTGAAATATAGTTAATATGTCCTTGTATCGGAAAGGACTCCATCAAAGTAGACCAGTTTGATCCCTTGTGCTTAAACATTATGCTTTCCACTTTCTAAAACAGACCACCGTCTTATAAGAACTGAACGTCCTTGATTCAAGGTTTAAGTATGAGAGTTTGGGGCGGGGGTTAGGTACCAATATCACGATACCAGGATCTCCCCATCCCTTCTCTTGTTCTTATGTCATTAAAAACTCCCACGGTTTTCTGTTTGTGGACCTGATATGTGCCCAGAGTGATTTGCATCAGTGCATGAAATTTTCATCAACGAAGGCACAGATGAGCCTGGATGCAGCTTCCCAATCATCATCCCACCACCACCACTGGGGGCTATTAGTTATTAAGTGATTACTCGGTGTCAGGCGCTGTTCTGAGCACTGAACACCTTACTTAGTCCTATCAACCTAACAGCCAGGTGCAACTATAATAATTACATGCCCAGGGTCACCAGAGCCCATGTGTTTAACTCTTCCAGCATCTATGCTGCCTTCTCCAATACCTGACGATCAGACCAGGGGTACTTACAAAGGTGGGTAGTCAGCACCATAGAAGGGCACACTCACTTATTCACTGTTTGTTTTTTGACTGCCATAACAAACTGGACACAGGCAAGAACCAAGAAGTATGAGAGCAGGCCTGACATTGCTGTTGTCGGTTTCCCAGACCATCAAAGACCCTCTTCCAGAGCCCATTTGCTTCAGGTTGTCAGGGTAACGCGTTTGGAAACTTGCAGCACACACACTAACAACAGCTCAGATCCAGTTCTTATATAATAGGAGAAGAAACAAAAAAAAACTATAAATATAAAGCACAAGGGCTTGGGTTGACGCTCATAACATTAATAAAATACATTGTTTTCATGTTAAGAATAAATATATCTTTGTTTTGAAAAGATATCCATAAAACTGGACAAAATTAAGATGAGGCATCCGAAGAGGTAGCTGTGAGGTATCTGAAAGCTTTGCTAATGAGAAGGAGCACATTCTCGAGGAGTGGTGGACGAATGAGGCCATAGGTACTGTCTCACACTGCACGGCTCTTGATGTCAGAAACACTTTTGCCATGATGTAGGAATCTTGATTGTTCCCGTCTTTTTTTGCTTGCTGCTTCCGGGGGCTATAAAAAATTTCATGTTTAAGATGGTGGGCCTCCTATTTTGAGCCAGTCACACTTGAAAAATATCCCTTGAAATTATCTAAACTTAATTTCTGGCCACTTTGTTTCGGAAATACTAACCTCAGGGGGTCTTTGTTCTCTACACTAAAACTTAATCTATTTGGAAAAATTCCATTTCCCTTCTGTGCAGATTGAGTGGACATGGCTCCTGTGAATGATACAGTTGCTATTATCCCTGAACACTGTAAAAATGAGCTTTGAAACTGTTGGGTAGGACCCAAACAGAAAGTGATGTATGGCTTGAAAATGCTTTAGTTGAACATAATGCTTCAATATTTTACTGGTCATTGTGGCACAGGTTTTAGAAATACATGTTTGGGTTTCTAAAGTTTTATTTTTGGATTGGAAACTTTCTCGAAAACCAAAATAGATGAATCAGGTGTGTTTGAATCAGTGCTGAGATGTCATCCATATCTGAAGAATGAGAATTACTAGCTGGTTACTTGAAACCCACATAAAATGAAGCCATCTCACTGTGTACTTCATCCAGCTTTTCCTCTTCGCTGAAGGAAAGAATGCTGAGAATATTTACAAAAATGCGTTTAACTGGGTTATTATTTTATTCCAAAAGTTTTTCAGAAAATACCAAAGAAGCTATTAATTGAGCATAGGATAGCACCCGGCCCGGATTGATCTGAGTACTTCCAAGCATACATTTAAACATAAGCTCATTATCTCTCCAGAGTCTGTGCTTGAAAATAGATTGAGAAGGTTTCTCAAAACCTTGTGGTATAATTTCAGTTACATTTAAACTATGACCAGAATTTATTGTTGGAAAAGCAAGATTCAATAAGAATATTGTAGAAAATGCAATGGAAAAATACAATGAAAACTTTTCTACATGTGACCCTAAGTGGCTCTTAAATGTATCTTTTGGAAGAGTTTATTTGTTCGTGGTGTTTATTAGTAGCCACATTTTAGGAGTCTATGTCTAGGAGCAGGGCAGATTCAGAAGGTTGGAGTTCTGATCCCACCTTCACCTACAACCAGCTAGAAGGCCTTAAACAAGTCAGCCAGCCTCTCCTGGTGCCCTAGTTTCACTCTCCATAGAGTAAGGATTTGGACTAGATATCCCCTGAGTTGCCTTCCAGCTCCAGAATTAGACGATTCCTTTGGGGGCTATTATTATAATCCTTAAATCTGTCAACTCTTGGAATGTATTTCCAAACATGGATTGATTCGCTAAAGTGCCTTCCTCCTTGTGGAGAGAAGAGTGCCAGAAGTGGCCCTCTACATGTCGTCTTTCAGAGCGGGCAGAAGGCCTTTTAGCCTTAGAGGGTTACGGTCCCGGTGAATGCGAATGGGCTCTGCTGTTTTAGCTGTGAAGGGATTGTAGAAAGCAGAGTTTCCCCAGCACGAGATCCCTTAGCCAGTTAATGAAGGCAAAAGTTCTGTTGTGTACCCTGCTGCCTTCATTAGGCCCTGGAATGCAGGGGCCAATGGTCAATCATTATTTACAGTGGCAATCTGGAAAAAGTCCTGTTTCCCAGAGCTGTCAGCAGGCCCTTAGCACCTTCATGGAAATGATGAAAAGTTTCTGAGTCATGCTAATTAAGCTTAAATGCTTCACATTGTTTAACAGCAAATAATATTCTACTGTTTTGAACTCTACAAAGAAAGAAGCCTTTGAATTAAGGCTGAAAAATGTCAGAGAGCATTTCGGGCAGGGAAGAAATACTGTTCTGTGGTTGTGATGTGTATTATCCTGAGCCACCCAGACAGCTTGCCTTTCCTTTCTCTGAAACAAGTCGCCATTGTGTTGATTTCTTGCCCGCTGCAGCATATGCAGGCCATTTTAACAGGCATGAGATGGATTTAAATGTCAAGGAGTTTGCCCAGTGGACAAACCCTCACTTATACTAGAGGGTTAAAAATGCTGAAAAGCAGTTTAACCTCCTTGTTTTCATTCTCATTTAGTTGAGAACAGACCTCTCTAATGGCTCCTTTCTCCCATACTCCTGAACTATGGCAGGAATAATTCCATTCATAATTAGGCAGGTATCCAGTTTTAACCCTGAATGTCTCTACAGGTGGTCATTTCCTTTCCACTCCTGGCAGCCTCTCTACTCTGCTAGCAATCCTTCCAGTTGTAAAGTTTTGCCTAATATTTAACCTCAGTGTTCCCTGCTGGAACTCTCTCTTACTATTCTCAATGACCAAGAATAATTGATCCATCTTCACTCAGCAACTTCCATTTGCGTGTTTTAGGAGTAACGGTGTTATCTCATCTCTGTTAAAGACAGACTCTCTCCCCTTGTTGTTATGTCCTTGTACACCTTGTTTCCAAAAAGACTACTGGTTATGTCCATCCTCTATGCATACCTTCCAATTTGTCAGCCCTTTGTTATTATTCACGTTGGTTCTGCACCTGTTTTTAACAAAATGGAATGATTCTCTCTCCTTTTACATGTAATCCTCCCTATTAACACAGTTCCAAGCAATTTAACACCATTGTGTTGTTGACTCATTCACGGGATGATTCACGGCAGTCCTTGTCTAGGACAACTGTGGGATCTGAGCAGGAGAAACTGACATTGTTTCCTTGTTATGAGCTGTGTCTCTAACTCTTGAACACTTGAACTTTTGAAATATTGAATGTGTGTATGCCCATGCACATGCACATAGGCACACACACATACCACTTGACCGATCAGAGCTCGAGTTACCACCTTCATGGGTAGGTGGGTATGGTGATATTTGGAGCATTAAATGCAATGATTGATATGACACAATTGAATCTGAGTTACAGCTACATCTGTTCCTTGTAGCAAATCTTCTGTTTACAGGAGTAGATATCTGAAATTTAAGAATTTAAGTACTCTTGGCTTCTATCTCTAAAGCTATTAACATTTAAATAAATGTTTTTATCTGAGATAACTATTTTATTCTGAGATCTTCAAGTGAAAGACTTAGTAGTTTTGTGCCGTTTAATTACACATGCCCTCTGAACATCTTACTCCGCCACGTCAGGACAGCCTACTCAGCCATATTCATGTGCGATGTCTAGCGGGTAGAGCCCTTCCTGTAAATTTCCTTGATTACTGAATTGCTGTTTCCTAGGGTTCTTGTTAAGACACTCATCTTTATTTCTAAGACTTGATTGTGGTAGTCTTTTCTAGTTATTGGTTTCTTCAGAAATTTCTAGTAGCCCCCATAGACAGTGACAAAGGCAATGTGTTTTATGCCAGAACTGTACTTGGAATAGTTATGCTAAAAGTACAGTAGATTCCAGTTATTCACAAAGGTTAAGGAATGAGGTGTTTGATAGATTGAATTTTGAGAATAATTGCCGTATGTACCATTCAAAGATGGATAGTCTTTAGAACTGTGTAACTGCTTCTTTGTGCAGGTAGTAAGCTCTTAGGAACTGTATACTGAATTGACTAGAGCTGGAAGGCCCCTTAGAGAGCATCTAATCCAAAGACGACGAACCGAAGCCTGAAGAGCCAGCTGACTGCCCACTGTGGGCCTATGAGTGAGTAGGAGAACCAGGACGGAGCCCAGATCTTTCCACACCCAGTCCAGGATGTTCTCAGCCACACACACTGCCCCGCGTGCTTTGGATTCAGGTGAGGTGATGGAGAAAACAGTGGCAAAAGGACCGAGTTACTGGATTATGGGAGAGAGTTTAATGTACTGACTCATTATCATTATCGTAAGCTGTTAGTCCTCTGTGTGTGTGTGATACTAGGAAATGTGCTAAGTCATTTACATGCATTATCTCATTTAGTCTTCAAAACCACCCTCTGAAAGATACAGTTATCATCCTCGTTTCAAGATGAGGGTTGAAGCCCGGTGGTTTGCCACTTAGTAGAGCTGGGACTTGAACGCACCCCGTGGGACTCCCAGTCTCGTGATCTGAAAACCTTCCTGATTTATTCATTGTTCCCTTTCAACATGAAAAGAAAGTATCTCTATCCAAAAATTATTTTAAGGGAAATATCTTGTTTTGGTAGTAATGTACAGGTCTAAATGTATCCAAAGTGTTTTCTGTATTCAGATGTCAGGGGCCGGCCCCGTGGCTGAGCGGTTAAGTTCGCATGCTCCGCTTTGGTGGCCCAGGGTTTCACTGGTTCAAATCCTGGGCGCGGACATGGCACTGCTCATCAAACCGTGCTGAGGGGGTGTCCCACATAGCAGAACTAGGAGGACCTACAACTAAAATATACAGCTATGTAATGGGGGGCTTTGGGGAGAAGAAGAAAAAAAAGGTTGGCAGTAGATGTTAGCTCAGGACCAATCTTTAAAAAAAAAATTTATCTATAAAAAAAATCCAAAAAAACAAATGCATGTGAGACTCCTAATAGTCCAGATGGGCAGATGTGGAAGCCAAAAGGGCTTCACTGTACGAGGCCGCCCTGCTCCAGTTCTCCTGCTGCGGGCCTGCTCGGCGTGTCGGGCCGGCATCTCCTCTCAGACTGTCTGTGCACAGATTCACGTGCCTTTTCACGAAAGGTGTGAAGACCGGTCCCAGGCTTCAATGAGAGGACAGAAATGATCATGAAACCAGCTTTGTGCCTGAGCCTTTCGCGCCTGGGATTCCACAGGCACATGTTACACACCACTGCTGCCCCTCACCTGGTTGAGAGCTCAGTGGGACTCGTGGTCTTCCCCACACTGGTGCAGCCCACAGAACAAAGCAAACCGAGTGCTCGTCGCCTGAAGTCCCAAAGGGATCCAGTCTCTTGCCTTGTCTCCCCAAGACTTACTGAAAACCTCTTAATTTGACTCTTGTCCCGTTAATATTTGAGATTAGTGCAGAGGATTCAAAGCATATTCTAAACATTTTTTAAAAATCCACCTTATTGAGGTATAATTTACATAAAATGCACCCATTTTATGCTGAGTAACTTTCTGTTGTATGTGTATACCACAACATGGGTTGATTTTTTAATGTTAATCCTACTTTGCCTTTCTAGAATACACTTGATCATAACATATTATCTTTTTTATGTGTTGCTGGATTCTATTTGCTAATATTCTATTAAGGAATTTTGTGTCTTTATTTATAAGGAACATCTTATTGGTAATGCCTTTGTCTAGTTTCAGTCAGGGTAATGCTGGCCCCATTAAATGAGCTGAGAAGTCTTCCCACTTCCTCTGTTTTGTGAAAGAGTTTCCGTTAGATTGGTATTATTGCTTCCCTAAATTTTTGATAGAATTAACCAATGAATCCATGTGGGCCTGGAGTTTTCTTTATGGGAAGGTTTTTGATAACAAATTCAATTCTTAAAAAGTAGATATAGGGGCTGCTTCGATTTCTATTTCTTCTTATATCAGTTTTCTAATTTATACCTTTCAAGGACTGTCCATTTCATCTAAGTTGTTTAATTTATTGGCATAAAGTTGTTCATAATATTCTCTTATTATTTTAATGCCTCTAGACTTTCATGGTATCTTCTCATTCATTCCTGATATTGGTAAATTGTGTCTTCTCTTTTTTTCCCCCTTGATCAGTTTAGCTAGAGATTTCTCAATTTTATTTATTTTCTTTCAAATTATCTGCTCTTGATTTCAGTGATTTTTCTCTATTTTTTAATCAGTTTTCTGTTTCATTTATTTGCAAGCATTATTTCTTTCCTTCTGCTTACTTTGGGTTTAATTTGCTTTTCTTTTTCTGACTTCTTAAAATGGAAGCTTAGATCTTTGATCTTTTAATTTTTTTTTAATGTATATATAAGCTTTTTTAAACCATAAATTTCCCTCCAAGAATGGCTTTAACTGCATCCCACAAATTTTGATATATTTTTCTTATAATTTAGTTTAAGATATTTTCTAATTTTCCGTGTGATTTCTTCTTTGTCTCATGAGTTATTTAGAAATATGTTGTTTAATTTCTAAATATCTTGGGGATTTCCTTGATATATTTTTGTTATGGATTTTTAACTTCACCTGTGGTCAAGAGAACACATTCTGCATAATTTTGAGACTTGTTTTAAGATCAAGCTTTTGGTTTGCCTTGGTGAATGTTCCATTTGCACTTGAAAAATATATGTAGTCTACTGTTTTGGAAGGTAGAATATATATGTCATTTAGGTCAAGTTAGTTGAGAGTATCATTCAAATGTCCCATATTCTTACTAATTTTCTGTCTGTTTTTTCTATTAACTACTGAGAGAAGCCTGTTACTGACTGTTTTTAGGAACAGACACATTTAGGATTGTTGTGTCTTCTGGATAGAGTCACCCTTCCAAGCTTTTATCTCTTTCTCTTTTTTGAATCATTCTTAGGACCATCCCTGTTTGTCAGTGATGGGCTTTGTTCTCCTGAAGTTTTCCCCTTCCTGTGGGCAGAGGAAAGTTTCCTTGGGATCGGATGCCATGGGGGCGGAACGAGGAGGTAGGACTCAGAGGGGCAGTGGTGGCATGGGTGAGCAGAGGGTCAAATTGATTAACTTTATTTCTCCTCTGACTTACAAAATACAAGAGTTTGTGCAAGGATTTGACAAACTGCCACAGGATTTCTCAGCTTAGGGAGATATGATAAATGTTCTTTATGGTTTGGTGAGGCTGCTGTCAACCTGTAGAGGGCACCCTCTGAGAGTTTGTTCAGGGCAAGCAAAGCATCATCTCCCTGTCTCTGGTAGAATCCTAGATTTGGCTCCACTGGGAGAAATTCGTTCTGGGACAATTTTTAACTCCTTTGAAGGTGGCAAAGGGAATTTTGGGGGCAGTGGCCTTGCATGCTGCTGCCTGTGTGAAAGCTATTTTATTTTCTATTCAGGAGGCCCTCCTCCCACGCTGAAATTGCATGTTCTCAGATGCACATTCCCTGCAGTCAGCTCCCAAGGTGATTGATCATCCGCAGCCCTTGTTCAGGGTATTGCTGACCTAAACAACCTGGCCCCTCATAGGATGCTTAGCCATTTCTCCGCTCTTCAGTATCTCCAGATGTATGCATGAAAACCTTTGGTTTGGTCTTTTTTTAAAGGTATGAGAGTGCATATTTATTTAGAATGGAAAAAAAACGCAATTTATAAAAGCAAGAAAAACCTTTTTGAAACCAAGCTGTTTAATTACCTGCCTAATTCTTAGGGGGTTTCTAAACTCAGTCATTGACAAACCACCTATAGGACTTTTGCCATAACCTTTGGTAAGCTGTTCTGTTATTTACATAGTTTTTTTCTTTAAATAAAGTCATTTTTAAAACTTAGCCTCATTCTAAAAAGTGATATGTGTGAAATCAGGTTTTACTTGCTAGCTATTAAATATACATATATATTTAAATTAAAAATGTTCATCCATATATCACCTAACATCACCTCACGCACCACTTTGTGAATATGCGTGTCACACTTTGGAAATTGTTAGTCTGGAGCCAATGTGAATTTGACAGTGAACTTAGTGAGAGAGAAGAGCAGACTAGCATTGGCAGTGGTCCGAGAAGGAATGCTTTGTGCCTGCAGCTCAGAGATGCTGAGTCCCTTTAAGAAGAAAGAGGCAGTAAGAGAAATAGCAGATAGACTGGGGTAACTATTCCTCAGTGAGGCAGATCCTTTCATTATGATTCCATTATTCTGTCTGAGTGCCATGAATGTCAAAACTAGCCGTATCCACAGTTAAAACACTCCAGGAAATGTTTGTTAAATGAACGATGTTGAGCTAAGTGAGCAGAGTGTATGTAAAGTTTTATTTCATTACCAATTTAGAATACTCATATCACTATTACCCTCAATTAATTTAAGTATTTTTCAATTTGCCATATTTGTTATTCGAGCAGGGGAATTGCGGGAGTGGTTTCATTTGATGAACCTCATGCCATTCTGGGAGGCGACTCCAGGAAGAGGACTGTTTCTGGTTTGAGGAGGCTTTACTAAAGGGACTGTTTCCAGAAATGCAGGCTGGTGTGGGGACACCACAGGGAGTAGTGCAGGGCCCCTGCTGGTCCTTCCCCTGAGGGCAAGGGGAGTGTGTGGTCATGGTCACTGGGACCCAGAATAGAAGAGAGAGAGAGCTGTGAGGAGAAGGATCCTGTCGGAGCTCTAATGAGGGGTGTAGCCAGTTCCTGGTGACTTTGCTGGCAGAATAAATACCAGACCTCACTCTCTTGCCACCTTCTACATCTCCTGTCAGTGCCTCCTTCAACCAAACCCACCCAGAAACCAAAGGGCAAAGGAACGCATTGACGGGGTCCACATGGCTCAGCCCATTGGGGCAGAGAACACTGTGGAGGAGAGGGTCCGGTCTTGGTGGGGGTGCGAGGCAGTATCTCGTGGGTCATACTCCCACCCAGTGCTCTTTCTGTAAGCTAGTAGGGGCAGGGGGATGTAAAACGTAGGGGATGAAAACATAGCCGTTACTGACCCCCTGCAGCTCGTAACAAAGCTGAAGTTAGGAGTCATAGCCGGCTTCTGCTGTCCCCCAGTCCATGTCCCTGTTACTGTCTTCTGCTCATCCCTCAGCTGGTAGGGGGATGAACCAAAGCTTCATGGCTATAGGATTAGAGTTCTTGGTGTTTTGTCGTTATTGAGTTGTCACAGCCACCTTCCATGACCTCATGCTTCTCCCGCCCTCTGATTCTCTGGCTAGTGCCTACCCTTGACTGAACCCAAATGGAAGGCCAGAGGATAAAAAGGCTCGTTGATGTAATCTCTGTGTAAGTCAGCCTCCTGGCGCACAGTGTAGGGTGAAAGAGGGTGGAAAGGTGGATGTGGAGGGACACCAGAAAGATGTCCAGCATAGATCCATTCTAGAAGCCAGATCTATTCACTCCAATCACTCCATACTAAGTCCTATTTTAGGATCAGCAGCAGTCTTCCCTCTTCCCTGTCTGCCTTCATTCGAAAATAATGAAAAGAACTCTACTAACTGAAATGCAGTAATGTGTTAAAATGAGCAGGGAACCAGAATGGAATATTCCCTGCCTTTAATGCTTGTTCTTCAAGCAGTTTTTAGTCTGTGACTGACTTACTGAGTGAGACTTTGTGTTCCTCTAGACACAAGCAAAAGTTCCTAACCGTTTTCTTCAGAAAAAGGCAATATTTGTACACATAAAAGGAACAGCTAATATTGCAAATAATTGCTTATTTTGTGCTAAGTGCTTTATGTGCTGTGTTCTCTCATTTAATTCTCATAATGACCATATGGAGAAGATAGCGTTTTTAGTGTCAATTTGCAGATGAGGAAACTGAAGCTTTGAGAGGTTAAGGGAACTGTCCAAGTTGAGGGCAGAGTGAGAATGGGAGCATCCAGGTCCCTGGGATCCTGAGCCCCAGCCTCAGGCTCTGTTGTGCTGCAGACACTTTCAAGGCATCCACAAGGAAGATTCATTTATCAGGTATCCATTGAGAGCCCGCTGTGTGTCGGACAGTGTCTAGGCGCTGGCGGCGGGGAGCAGGATGGACTGTGCCCTTCCTTCATGGAGTTTTCAGTCTGGTGGGAAAGGTGGGCGTTCAACAGTCAGTCACCCAGATGTGTGGGCTGGATTGTGATCTGTACTCTGAAGGACAAATGAAGGATGCCGTGAGTGATAGCACTGGGCCATCTTGGGGCCATGGAGAAGACTTTTCTACTGAAGGTTTGGTTCGGCAGAGATGTGTGGGGCATTAGATCAGGAGTGAAGAGTCACGCAGTGAGCACTCCAGGTGGGAACCATAGGTGCGAAAGCCCCCTGAAGCTCCAAGCCAGAGACCCCACCCAGGAATGTCTGGTTTTGTTCTCATTACTTTCCATTTGTCATTATCTCAAGTCTGCCTTGTAACCCAGCTGCCATTAGAAAGGGGAGGCGAAAGAAACAGCCTCACTGTGTTGTTGGATGTTGGATGACATTTTCTGGTTTAGAATTTTTTACTTTTTGTAAAAGAAACAATTACAAAACAAGGTTCTGTTTACTCTGTGTTCTTTATTCAGCCTTGATCCAGTCTGCTTAAATCAGTCCAGGTCACCGAATGTTTATTGAGTGCGTATTATGTGCAAAATCATTGCAGGGACTAGAGGTGGGTAGGCCTCAGACTCTCTCAAGGAGTGATTGTCTGATGAGTGAAAATGAAACTTGAAAGTGCTGTCATATATAACATATTTGTCCTAGAAAGGGAAAAAAATTTTATGGTTTCCTGAAATGTGTTTACCATTTCTGGCTATTGGTATGCATTTGCTTAATGTATTGTTATGAGTGGAACAAGTTATGTGTTCAATGATTGTTAGCATTCTCTTTGGCATTTCTTTTTGTGGAATCTACCATATATGTTCCCAGGACATTAAAACATCAAATATGAACAAAATCTTGTGCACGTGTGCAGCAAACTCTGAATTACTGGAACAGGTCACCACATTAAAGCATTGCCAAGAAGTGCCACATCTGAACGGGCCAGTGTGCACTTAGGAACCGGTCCTCAACTGTGACCGGGCTGGGAAGGGAAGCTGTGGGACTTCAGGGAGGGGTGTAACTTTGCAGTGTGCGTTGGCTGGTTGAAAGTCAGAAGCCCTTGGGGTGTGAACTTTTCGCACATTCATCCGCATGCATGTGAGTTCCAAGCGTCGTTTCACCAGATCTGGCAGAGGTGGATTAATGACTCTTGTTCGTTGGTGTTGCTGGAAAGCTTGATGTGGGTGTTTTTCTTGTTTGAGTGTTTTTTTGGTCTGTAACGTCTAAAGACTTGCAGAGGAGGTAGATGTTGAGTGATATTGGAATTCTTTCCCCAGCTGAATACATTGTTTAAATATTTTAAGGAAAATTGGGACCTACAGATGTCTGAATAAATTTTTAATGCAAGAAGGACAGAAATTTAGAAAAACATCTACCTTTTAGTTATTAATAGAAAATAAAATGCAAAACAAGTATTCACTATTTTGCCCCTTCCTGTTACCTACCAAATTTGCACATTAATTGAGAGATGCAAAATCAAAAACCCAACAGGGAATGGAAGGAAATTTAACTTAGTTTTCCAGTTTTTCTGGAGGTAAGCCTGTGGCCTTGAAGGGAAATGGCTTGTAAGCGAATGAAGTGTAAACCTCTGAGGGTGGAGTCCACCTTGATCATCCTGTGTCCCTGGGCTCACTTAGGCACTGAATGGATATTTACTGAATGACTGGGAAGAGAGAAAATCATAAATTGATCTCACTTTGGTTAATACACTACTAAAAAATGTCTCAATTGTTTTATAAATAATCTGGGGAATGACAGAAAGTAAATGTGCTTTTCCTGTGGAATCCTCGCGGAGCTAATACAAGCACTGTGGTATGCCAGAAAGCCCTGGGATGGGGAAGGCCCTGGGACGGGGGTCAGACGGACATTCCGGGCTCAGCTCCACCCACCACTTGGCCATGCTGTTACCCTGGACAAGTCACTTAGCCTTTCTTCTGTGATTTATGAATCGGGAGTTTGACACTTGCCCTTCTTACTTCCCAAAGCTGGTGAGCGATCACATGAGATAAAAGATGCAAAAGTGCTTTGAAAACTGTAAAACAATGCCTCCTTTCCTGCTCGATCTGATTCTCCTTCAGCAGAAAGCATGGGCTAGACCCATCCCTCCCGCTGTCCGCTTCTCGCAGAAAAGCCTCCTGTGGGCCAGCTAATTCAACTGTTTTCTATCCTTAGTATTTAATATTCCCTGAACACAGTAATTCTTTGCTGAGGACTGTAGGCACCTTATAAATATTTATTAGTAGATATAGTAGGGATAGTTGACAAGCTAAACTCTTTACCTCTCTAACTCATGCTAAATCATGTGTAGGAGGAATTCTGTTTTTATGATGGTATTTACCATGTGTCCTAGTTCGTACATGCCTGTGAACTTGACTGGGCTGTTTGACACTCAACAAGAAGGCAGGCAGGCAGGTTTCTTTATATATGTCAGTATGTCATGGGTCTTGGTGCATTTATTTCAACATTAGGAAATGTAGAGTGGCTTTTGTGTCCTTGCTCAGGTGGTTCTCCTAAATTTGTTCAGGTAACATGTTCACATAGTTCAAAATTTATAAGCTCCTAAGGAGTGAACAGGGGAAAGCTCCCCTTCCACTTCCGTGGCCTGGCCACAGTTTCCCTCCCAGGAAGCAAGTGTTCCTAATCCGGACAGGCCTGTCTGCTGAGGCTGAGTTTCCGTAAAGAGATTTAAGTTTTTGAGTGTCTCTCCTTGGAAGAGAATAACACAGTATGTAGGTAGCTAGCTGGGCAGGGACAGTAAGGGAGTGTGGTGAGAAATGGTGTAGAAATCTAAGCCAGTGCTCTTGTTTCTGTCTGTCATACATCTAGTCGTGCTTTTTGATGTACAGTTTAGAAAATACTTTTAATTTTCTTGATAGAATAACCACAAATCACAGACATGATGTAGATATTTTATAAATCTGAGAAGCTTGACCTAAGTGGAAGAAGTGAGCAAGTTAGGCGCAAGTTTCCAGTCTTATTTCTTCAGCATATTGAGATTGATGGTTGTAGTTTCAGGCAGTCTCATTCTCATTAAGTAATTAGACAAACCCCCTTCTGTTTCCACCCACTGGCAAAGTCCTCTTGGTCTCATCATTCTGGACAGGTGTGGAGGAAAATCTTCAATCATTTTCAAGTCGTCCAAATGATTCCCTTTTTGATATCTACTGGGCATTACCCTTTCCCCCAAAATGTGGTTTATTAATATATGCATTCCTAACTTTCAGTTTTGTATGGATGGAGATAATGAACAGCATGTATGGTACACACTGTGTGGGGTAAATGCTATTTAAATCTGGTTTGAGCTGCTAAACATCTCACTAACACAGGATCACTGGCTGGAGTCCAGGTTTGTTGGGGTTTTTTTCTTTTGAGGAGGGGTCAGATTTTAGAGAACTAAGCCATCTGTCCAGCAAATTATTTTAAGGCTTTAATAACAAATAGTTTGCAACGTATTTTAGTGTGTAGAGTAGAAAATTAATGTTTTGAAAAACTGATATCTTTAGAAATGCCTTCCACATTCTGTTTTGCTATCATTTTGGTATTGTAATCCCAGTTTGGTAGTGCACGTCTTTGTACTAATGTTTTCGCAGAATTAATTAGTTCATTAAAAGCAACATTTTAAAACTGGCATGTCAATAACGCAGTGCACGTCTGTAGAAGGCTCTTGCGTCTAAGAGGCACTGAGCCTTTCCTGAAACAGATGCCGGCATCGTGTGGCTGCATATTAAGCTGGAAGGCTTTGAAGAATCTCTGCTGTGGTCTTTGAGGTTTGCTCTGCCGAGCTCTCTGGCTGCTCTTGTTCGTGACTTTTGATGGCTAATGTAATGAACTCTCCAGCACCTCAAATCTTCATCTGCTGAAGAGAACTTTGCGTTTTAGTTGTTTCATAACTGCCCAACTTGGGTCTCCATGGCTTACTTTTAATGTCCTGTCTACTCATTCAGCAAATATTTAAGGAGTGTCTCGTGGTTACCAGGCCCATGGCAGGGTGCTGGGATTCAGCGCTGAAGAAGGCAGTCATGTCATCCTGCAGAGAGTCCTTTTGGAGAGAGAGACATTAAGCAAATAACCACTCGAAAAACTGCTTAATTACAACTGGGACAGGAGACACAAAGAGAAATAAAAAGTGCCACAAGAGGTAGGATGAGGTGCGCTGACTGATGGGGGCTGAGGGGAGTGTCAGGGAAGGCTTCCCTGAGGAAGTGTCATTTAAGCTGAAACCCAAAGACTTGAAGGGTAAGCGGGACTGCCGGGACGTGGGGGTAGAAGTAGTTGTGAGAAGAACCCTCCAGGCAGAGAAGGCAGAATGTGCACAGTGTGCAGGGCGGGGCAAGCCTGCCCGGGGAGTGGAAGGAGGCGGCCGGGCAAGGCTGGGGCAGGAGCAGCAGCTGGACTGTAGGCCTCCGGGGCCCTCTTCGGGCTCGAGACTTGAGTTCTCCACCGAGCTGTGCCTTAAGCAGTGGTAGAGAAAGCAGGCAGCTCTTTCCACAAGCAAGGAGTTTCTGTAAAGAAAGCATGGGTGATGTGGCTTTAGGGGACAGAAATGGTGGCTCACTATCAATGAGCTCGAAGGCTTTGGAAGTGGGTCCTTGACTTTGTTGGAAAGATTAATTAGCAGCGAGAGACAGTTGTTTACAAACAAACAAACAAACAAACAAACAAACAAACATGATCCTTGGGCTCCAGCGTGGAAGTGTGATTTTAAGATGATTAGAACCGTTAGATGCATTGTGCCCCCTGTACCACTTCACTCGTGTTCGCTTCTAGGCTGTAACAAATATATGTATTTCTAAAATGAAAGTAGCGTTATTGAAACATACAATTTACCGTTCAGAAGGCAACAAAGAAGAAAACCAGATGCCTTACTTCTAGAACAGGTCTAGAGCAGTTATTCTGAACTCAGGGTTCGTGAATGGACTTTAAGCTGATCAGAACAGACACTGCACTTGATCTTAGCCAAAAGGTCAAGAACCAATTGTGGATGGACTTTAAAGGGCCTCCGAGCTGCAGTAAATGGTATGTAAAATGTTGTACAGACATGTATTTTAGTTTTTAGTACATTCTCAAATGGATCTGTGACCCAAGAAAGATTTTAAAATGCTGATAAAAGACATTGGAAAACCCGATAGTCTTTTACGTGTTTGCAGAAGGCCTTGGAGGTGTTGGAGGAGATATTTGTGTGTCATTCCCCAAGGCTGAAGTGGGGTAATTGGGTGGAGATACTGGTAAGTGGATTTGAAACAGCCTGGTAGTCCAACAGTACAAGAGGCTGCCTTGTGATGTATGTTACCAGGGTTTTTATGTACACCTTCTCTTGAAGATGCTGTTAAATTCCTAGATTGGCAGGGACCTTGGATGAGAGGACCTCTGAGGTCCCACGGTTGTTTACTTCTCTGATTAAGGACATTTAAAGAAACAGGCCAAGCTACTTGAAGAGAATCAGAAGAGGAGAGCAAGGCTTGTAGGGCTTCAGAAATCAACATTGGAAATCTGAGAATGGCCTGATTGTTTCGGATGCAGCAGAGATGTTGAAGTAGTTTAGACTAAAGCTTAGTCCTGAGGAAGCTTACAGAGACCTTGAGAAGAATCACTTGGATTGCAATGGGAAAACTGCATCAGAAACCATTGAGAGTCTGACTGTAAATGGGGAGCAGGGCAGGGGGATAGAATTCTCTAATTGCTTAAAAGTTAATTTTCTGCCTGAAAATATTGAAGTGATGAATCACACCTTGATGGAAACTTGTGATTTCTGAAAGTTGGTTTTTCTAGCCTGGCTCTTGAACCATCTAGCCAGCTCATTGGCTGAGTTCTTCAAGGAGGAGAACCAAGCAGCTCTCCGTTTTCGAAAGGCCTCTGTAATGTAAATAGGAACAGCAATCTTTCCAAGTTATTACCCTGTTAACAGGTTGACAGATATGTGCAAATTGTGACTCACTGCTCAATTTGGCACTAAATTAATGTCTTTCCGCACCACGTCTGCGCAAGTGTACACCAGTCACTGCTGCTGTGTCACTGCCTGTTTGCCTCTGTTCCAAAGGTAAAAATTAAAGTAATCTGATGCTGCCACAGAGCAGAGTGTAGCATATGGTGGAAGTGTGGGAGGAGAGCACGCTGTTCCTACCTGTCCTCAGCCCTGCACGCAAAGTGGGCCGCCACATGTTGCAGAGCTCTGTGCAGACGCCCGCGGGGCACGCCGGCTTGAAGCAGCATCCTGGGAAGTACTGCCAAAGAGGTGGCGCGGCGGCGACCACCCCCATACCGACCCCACCCTCGGCGAAAAGAAAGTCGCATTTCGTCTCCGCCTTTTGAATTTCCGAGCTTTCCTTATTTCTGTCAAGTCACTAGTGGGGAATTTGCATTTGAAGTTTGCCTCTATTTGAAAATGAAATGTTTTGATTTTTGCTTCCAGGATTTAGACATTGTTTTCCTCAGTTAGAGACGCAACTGCCTCTCTCTTTCTCTTTTTGGCAAATACATAATGTCACCTGTAAAAAGGAAATTTGCATCTCCTTTATGTTAGGCATGTGAATGAAAAACAGTCTCCTTGAAATTCATTTTTGCTTAATAAAATCTTTGGATTGAGTTTGCTGAGCTTTATCTGAGATCACAGGTTGGGGAGGAAACGAAAACTACCTCCCCAGACCTCCCACTTGTCCTATGTCGATGGCAGGTATTTTTCTTAGGAACTCTTTTTCTCCTGCCACTGCTTTCCTTTACAAGTAAAGAGCTCATAGATAAAGGAATCCAGAAATGGCAAGGAACATTTGTTGTCTGCCCATTTAGAACTCTGACCCTTACTAAAAGCAAGCAAAGTTGGGCAATTGGCATAGAATCCTAGAAATCTACACACTCAGGTTGGTTTCTGGAATCATCCCTTAACCTACCCATTCTCCTATTTTCCTAGCCTACTAAAGAGACAAGTTTTCCAGAGAGTATTTTGAAAAGCTTCAAGGTGAAAGGTACAAGGGAAGCAAATTATGATGTTACCTTTGTACTGAAGTTCTGCATATTCATTTGCATTCCGCTGTCCAGAGCTATGATGGCTATTGATTGAGGACGGGTTCAGAAGATATTGCCTCCCTCCTCCCCCCATTAGCATATACTTAGCAATGACCTCCATTCACACAGGACAGCGGATTTTTGCTTCCTGCTGAGTCTGGGGTAACTGGGTTTCAACCACATGCATAGATCTAGAATGTTTCCAGTGACCTGGTGTACACTTTTGACATGAAGTTTGCTGTGTGTCTTTCACCATTTCAAGAAACATCAGACAGTGATGAAAAATGTGTTACTTTCCTCCTTTCTTCATCTTTTCACCTCTTTTGTAGCATTCAAGTTTAGAACCACGGTTGTATATTGTGAAGCTGTAAATCTAGATCGGGAGCGAGGGAGATGATGTGGTGTCTTAGTCAGTCTGTTCCTTAGCCATCCAGGAAAGCTTGTTTTCTAAACCATTTTAAAAATGAACAGAATGGGGCCTTACCTTTAAGAAATACCTCTTGTTCTTTCTGAGCTGGTTGCTTTTTTCATGCCATATCCTTGTCTTCTGGTCCTTTCTAGAGATGGAAGATAGCTGTTTGGTACTGAGTTTGTAAAGCCACTTGCGTGCTTGAAGAATATCAAAGTCTCCCCTCAGCCCTCTTTTCCCCGGGAGCAAATAGCCTCCGAGGCCCCTCCACCTCTTCTCGTGCACCTGTGCTCTGATCTTCTTCCGTCATTGTTATTTACCACTGGGCCTGCTACAGCTCTTCCCCTTCCTTTTCAACTCTAAATTTAAAACTGTACGTAGCATTCTCTAAGGAAAACTCAATAGGTTAGTCAGTAAGATTACTTTCTGACTTGCATAGCTGATACGTTGATGTTCACTTTTTAACAAATGGCATCATGTTGTCTACCGTCTCTCCTGAGCGCCAGGTCTCAAACTAAAATCTTTTCGTGCTGTGAGTGGAGAGCTAATCTCCCTCTTCCCCCAAGAGAACAGAGCTTTTATATGTCCCTGATCTAATGGACATGTAATTCAATTTGTCATATCCAACGGATATGAAACCCAATGCAAACCCCTTAATAGATAGTTTTGCCTCTCAGCTCTTGTATTATACATCCCCTTTGTGTCCAGGGTGATTGGATGGTGAGCACAAATGCTGGTGTGATTTTATTCTCAAAGGATCTGAGCCAGACCCAACTCTGTTGATGCCTTCACAGTAAGTGTCCACCGTCGAGGGACGGAGGCAATTCATCCTCATAAGAGAGGGCATTTTTGCAGAATAGGTCCATGATGTACCAATAAGAGTCTTTATAATTTTGGAGTCCTTAGTATGTGCCCGACAGCATGCTGAGTGCTTAATGTCAGTTATCTCAATGATTATTAAACCTTAAGAAATGTAGATTCCATTTAGGACAGAAGAACAGAGAGGGCTCACTTTCAGAGGGATGTTTCCAAGAAAAAAATGGAACGGAAAGATTGTCTACTTTTGACTATAGTGAGAGAAGTTTTAGAGTCAGGTAGAGAGTTTAGGGATAAAATTGTAATAGGTACGTAGAAAACTAATCAAGTGAAAATGAAGGTAAAACAGAAAGCTTTATAAGTAAATAAATGTACTCATGAGCCACTCACTGTATGGCTCAGCTCTTAAGAAATAGATGCAGAGATATTAGAATGTAACACATCAAGTACCAATTTAAGCAAAAATTATGATATAACTTGAATTAGTTAAGAATCCAGCCAGGAAAACAAATGATTTCACGTATTAAAACAGAAGGAATTTAATCCAGGGAATTGGTTATTCAGGTGATTGAGATGAGAAACCAAACAGGGGACAGCAAAGTGACCAGAGCTGAGCAACAGCAGGAAGCTGCTACCATCTCTGGACCAGAGGGACAGAAAGAGGAGCCTCTGTAGTTGGAGCCCAGTAGCCAGGAAGATGACAGAGCTAAATGCTGATCTATAGAAGAAAGTCACTAGGTCATGCTTTAAAATGAAAAGGCTAGAACTGGCATTAAAAACACATCTTGCAGACATACAGAAGTAAATACCAGAAGAAATCACTAAAAAATGGTTGGCTCTGAAGGGCAATAGGAGGAACGAAGGAGTAGTACTTTTCATAAAAAGCCTTGTAAATCCCATTTGCTGTCTTAAAAATGTATTCCATTGAAAAAACAAAATTCAAAAGAAGATTCTTTAGTACACTGTAGATTTGCATTTCTTTGACTAGGGTTCCAGTTCATACATCTGTGTTTCTTTTTTCCACTTAGATATGTTGATGATGTGATCAGCCGCATTGACAGAATGTTTCCTGAAATGTCTATCCACTTATCCAGACCCAATGGAACGTCAGCAATGCTTCTGGTAAGTTCTACCTACCTATAGGGACCTGTGGAAGAAAATTGACCTCAAGATTACATCTCTGTTTCTGTGTTGTAGGATCTATAGAATGGACATTAAATCCCAGTTGGATGGTGATTAGCATGTTTCTCTTCTCTACTGGCATTCTGTAGGTTAAAAATCCTACACGTTGAAACCTTGCTTTTGAACGAAATACAGAGCCTATCTCAGTTACCCAGGGAGGAAACACACTGTGAGGCCATTTCACCTGTAAGTCAGTCCGTGATGTTCTGGTGCATCTGTTTTATATTGTCCCAGAGGCAATAGTAATGCTCAACTGATGGATCCTGCTAAAGAAAACACCCTCTTAAAACAGAAGCAGGTTCTGTGGAAAATCATTTATAAAATCCCTTATGTATTTGAGGAAAGTGTTCTGAAACCTTATGACTGCTGACTTCCGATTTTGTTGTTTCATTTTGGTTTGCTCTGAGCAAGTTGACTTCATAACCTCACCATTGATGTTTGTATTTGCATGAATTCACCAAAGACAGGTGTGTTTGGGAAATACAGTGGAATAGAAATTACAGTAGTAATTAGAAAGGCATAGAGACTTCAGTGATGATGAGCTTTTCTAATGCTCTGTGTGATAATGTACACTTGAAGGATTCTTTCCTGAACACCAATTTTGAGGAGCCACCACGTTTTACGAAAAGCAGCTTAAATGGGTGAGAAGGTGGGTCTGGATGCAGCAGGGAGGTGAGCTTCAGGGGGGAGTGTTTGTCACGTCTCGTCTGTTGCTGCTGCTTTGAGGCCTAGTGTGAACTCCCCATATTTTAGCATTTTACTTTGTAAAATCATAAATAGCCAGTCACTCAGGATGAGTTACTCCTCACTCAGGCCGCTCACCGGAGAAGAACGGGCTTATTGTGTATGCATGTGTGTTTTTCCCTTAAAAAGGGGAAAGATGTGGGCTTGTTAAGTGTGATATCTCATTTGTGAGGAAAAGATTAGTGAAGTTCATCTGCGTAACATGCTACTTTTCTTTAAAATTCTTTCTATTAAAAAATACAGTGAATGAGATAATGCAGTGTTCTTTTAATATAAAAAAAGAACAATTTGTATCTGTCTACAAAGCATGCAGTATTTCCTGCCACAGTTAAACGTACAAATTGTCTAAAGTTTAAGATCCTCTAGACCCAGCAGCTAAAACGTAAATCCTGCTTTCGGCATGCTTGACAGGGAGCAGGGAGTTAACGAAGATAAAAATGAAAGCATCCTCAGTGAAATAGGTTTGTTCAAATTATTTCTGGGTCATTGAGCTTCCATTTCATGATGAAGGTAGGAATTTGGCATTGAAGGGAATGAGCAGAGAGAACAGGATTATAGGTAAACAGGCCTAAGATATTAGAGTTACTTCCACCTCAGAAAGCTGGCTGTTATTTCACGATGACCTGTCAGCCTCATCTGCTCTCATGGAGCTTCTGTTTTCATAGGCTGATGAGAACTCAGTTCAAGGGAAGAATCCCCTTTTACATAGACCATTTTTACCCCCACGAGTGGCTGATCCATATCACTATGCATCTAGCCAGCTGATTGTTACCTTTCTGAGGTGACACGGAATTCACATAGGGTGGTGCCTATCTATAGGAGTAGCAGTGGGTGATCTGAGGTTGAATCAGACTGCCAGGTGGATAAGCACACTTTGAACATAATTGCTTTCTTTGGCTTTTACTTTGAAAAGATGGTGTTTTATTAAATTGCAGGTCTCTAGGCCATTGGCCGCTGCCACACACATCTCTGAGGTCGAAGGGACTTCTCACCTGGGAGAGGAGCAGGCCCGAGAGCTCCTCCGCTGCCCTTGCTCATCGTCTGTCCCTGTGCCTTCAGAAGAGGTCTGGGCCCTGTACTGTAGGCAGTAGGGCCCGCTGCAGGAGGTGCAGGCAAGAGTTCAAGTGTGGTTCCCTGGAGATTCATTTGGAAAGCATGTTAGTGATCTGGACCGCAGCGTGTTCTGGAAAGCTTTGGGAGGCGAGTGAGAGTGATGGGGAGAGATCAGTTAGGCCGCTGAAGCGGGGCACACTTGAGCATTCTCTGCTGACATCTCCCTTTACCTGCCTTGGCCAAAGCCTGAGCTGCACCTCTGCTTTTTAGTACAATGGCATTTCCTTCAGAGTCCTCCAGGCTTCCTTAAGTGCAATCAACAGAAACCTGTGCTGATTAACTTAAGCAAGAAAAGGGTTAGTTTTTGTCTTTCTTTTGCTTTTTAATGATCATAATGCTCACATACATGAAGAGAGAGCCGACCTGCCTGGAGCAACAAAAACTAGGGTAGCTCCAGGAGTGTCAAGAGCAGGACAGTGGTCCTTCTTGGACCCTGTGCCCCAAATGATTTGGGGTCAGCGGCTTCCATCTCATGCCTGTGTACCTACAGCCCAGGAGAAACACTCCTGCCAGCCTAACCTGAAGTTGTTCCTCCCCATGTGGCAGGAGCGGGGAGTCATGCCTTGGCAGCCCCACAGCACTGCAAAGAGTGGAGGGGGGTCATTCTCCAGCAGATGAGAGAGGTGGGGCTGAGAAAGCAGCAATCTGCATGAGAAAATAAAGGTCACTGGACAGAGCCTCATGGCTTACACAGTGCTCATCTCCTCCCATCCTCACAGTAGCCCACCAGGCCGATAGCACCAATTGTTTCCATTTTACAAGTGAGAAAACTGATGTAGCTTTTCTCCCGGGTCATGCAGCCGGAACACCGCTGCCAAGCCTCTGGGATGCTCTCCTCCACCCGTCTCTGTTTATAGCTCATGATGGTGGCGAGTACAATTTAGACCACCAGGCATTAGGCTGGTAATGTTTTCTTAAAATTATTTTATTGTGTAATTTGATATATTTAAAGGAATTTGGGTAATGTATTTGTCAATGATAAAGCATAATGATAAACCTGTGAGCTCACCACTCAGTGTAGAAAGCAGAGCGTAACCAATATGTGCTTCTCCCCGGTCCCTGCCTCTCTACCCAGACTCCCCACCATCCTGGTAACCATCTTCTTCTCTTCCTTTTTTAAATGCACTTTACTACCACATGGACATGTAGCCCTAAATAACTATCATTTAGTTTTGTTGAATTTTGATCTTTATAAAAATAGTATCATGTTGTGTGTACTGTTTCTGAGATATATCCATGTTGGTGGTTATATCTGTTAGTTTGATCATCTTCACTGATGTGTAATCAGTCCATTCTGTGACTATACGCACTTTATTCTTTCTCTTGTCAATGCACGTTTGGGTTGTTTCCGAATTTGCTTTTTAAATAATGGTGGTGTGAGCATTCTTGCACATACATCAGGATAAATTTTTAGGCTTTAGTCCAAGCCATGGCGTCAGTGCAGGCCTCTGTCTAGAGGAGCAGGAGGAGTGTTGGGAGTAGTGGAGCAGACAGCTTTTTCCCAAGAGCCACTCAAGTTGTGAAATGCAGTGTCATGATGTGCATGCTAGTGTACACAGGGGCTCAGAAACGGCTCCAGTTAAATAGCCTGGCTTCCGCATGTTCCACAGACTTTGTGGTTGTTAATGATCTCTTCTGGTTTGGGTATGTGAGTACAGAGGGGTTTTTGGAGTTTTTGTGCACATGCGTGGGAAAGCAACATAAAGTCATTGAACTCCAGAGCATTCTATGAACAAAGGGCAGGTTTGGTGATCTTGTTTTGGTTTCCTCCTTCACGAGGCAATCACTGCCAAAAGCAGCAGAGTGCCTTAGACGTACGAAGATCTGTAATTGGGAGCCCCAGTCTATCATCAGCAGTTTCTTCGCAATATAGAAGGAGAAGTTAAAATGAGGACTATACTTATAATTGGCACTTTTTAAGGCGATTGGGGTGTTTGGCTCATCTAAAGCTAAACCAGCCTGTCCTTGTTGGCCTGGAAGCATCAGAGCCCATCAGAAACTTTAGGATGATCACCTTCTGGCCTGGGCGCTGTGTTTGACCTGGAACCACATGCGTGTACCCTCTTCATGCTTATGGACCCACAGATAGTGTGTGCATAGGCCATGGGCTAGAGGAGGGAAGGGAGGATAAATTGGTGATCAGTAAGTGTTTACTGAGTGAATACACAAATGACAAATAAAATCATCTTTCTCTCCCATATATATCAGTTTGTCCATATCAGCTGCACTGGGGACCTGCTCCTCAGGGGAAAAGGAATAAGACAGTGGTATTAGTTTGATTCCAAAACTGTCAAGACACTTGCTTCCTTGACTTCTGGCGTCTTTGTGAGCCTTAGGTAATCAACTGTAGCCTTTGTGAGCCTTAGGTAATCAACTGTAGCCTGTACGCTCCAAGCCCTAGCTAATGTGAAATCTAACCTTTCAGCTTCTTACGTAATCTTTAAATACATTGTGGCGAGCTCTCTCTGCTCTGTTGGGGTAGAGCTGTTTTGGTGTTGTGTAAGTTAATAACTCATGATATAATAAATCCTGTTTCTGTTCCTTGAAGAGATGAGCTCAGTCATCCAAAAATAAATCTAGCTATGTTGATATTTAGTTTCAGTTAATCTACCGCCTAACATTCCATTATTAATTTTCTTCAAACAGTCAAAATATTGTAAGAGCTTAACTGAGTCAGAGACTAGAACAAGCAGCTGGCTTCTTTCGGCATTTAAAATATTAATCTACAATTTTTGACGGATCTACTAGGTATAAAAATGTTAGAGAATAAGAAAAAGATGAAGCTTCAACCGTGATATTTGCAATACACTTTGGTATTTTATAAATTAATCTTTCTTTATATGTTATATGATTTACAACAGATAAAACTCATTTAACAATCTTTCTAAATGTACATTTTAACTAACCTTCAATTTCCTTAAGATATTCATGCCTTGCTTTGAATGACACATCTTTTTTAAACCACTTAGACGCGTTTCAGTGCCAAGGTTGAGAAAGCCTGGTTTAGGGCATGCAAATGTGCAGCTTCCCATGAAAATGCCAAAGTGTTTTCCTAAATGGCAATTCTGAAGTGGTAAAACAGATTTTTTTCCAAACATACAAAGACTTAGTAATAACTTTAGTTGTTCTTCAGAAATTTCTGAAGACCATCCAGTGCTAAAACTTGTGATGCTACAGCAGTCACTTTAGGAATCTGTATCCATATCTCAACATTTTTGTACTGCACAGAATATTATTGGAATTCTTTGTTAAGTGCTTTTTTGTAAAAATGCCATTTTATAAGACTTATAAGAAAAACCAGCTGTTATAGTTCTACTTCATTTTTGACATACCAAACCTGGTTCCAAAAGACATTTGTTTCCAAAAATCACACCCATTCTTTAAGGCAGCAGTTCTCAAATTATGGTCTGGTGACAAGAGGTCACAGGGACCTTTTCATGGGGTCCACAAAGTCAAAACTATTTTTATGGCAATACTAAGACTTTTTAAATTCTTCTTTTTTATTCTCATTCATTCGTACAAGTTCATAGTGGAGTTTCCCAGAGGCTACATGATAAGAGATGAAGTCATCACGCTGACACCTATTGGCTTATGTGTCCTTGTGTTTTAAACATTTCAGTTTATTTCTAATGTGGTAAATATTGATAGCTATATCCCACAGAAACAAAAACGCTTTGAGGTCCTTGATAATTTTCAAGAGTGTGGAGAGGTCCTGAGATCAAAATATTTGAGAACTGCTGCTCTAAGGAGAAATATATTCAACTATTAAGAATATTCAAAACAATATATCAAACTAAATTTCAAAAAGGTGGTTCCAAAAATGTTTGTTGCAATGGCAATGACGTGAACGGAAGTTTATTAGTAATTAAAAGTTTGAAGTTTAAAAAAAGGTCAAAAAGTAAAAGGCAAAGGAATGTGGGGCATTCTGCAGGAGAACTAACTTAGTTTCTTCAACGAAGTCAATGATGTGGGAAAAAATGGGGAAATTGGAGTGCTTAAAAGGCTTAACAGCAACATGTAAAGTGTGGACCTTGTTTGGATCCTGATTTGAACAAATCAACTATAAAAGAACATTTTAAAAAAAGGAATCCGAAGGATCGGAACATGGTCTAAATTTCAAATGATACCCAGGAATTGTTGGTAATTTTGTTAGCTGTAATAGTGGCTTCATGGTTGTGAAAGCAAAGCTCTGTCTTTTAGGCGTGGACACTGAACTATGTAGAGTTGAAATGACATGATAGATGAAGTTTGCTTTAAAATACTTCTACAGAAAAAGGAAGGGCAAGATAAAGCAGCTGTGGCAAAATCTTGATCATTTTTTAATTTGGGTAGTTATTAAGTAATCTCTCTTTCTTTCTGTTTGGAAATGATTGCAATCAGAAATGTTATGGATGGCTATCTAAATCCAAGTCTGTCCACACATCCTCTAAACAACACAGACAAACAAGGACAAGTAAAACTACCAAACCCACCCCATAAACAAACCAAAAGACCAAGAAGGCTCACATTCCAAATTCTGTCTGAGTAAAAAAGAAGGAAAAGAAAAACCCCCATCCTAGTGAGCTATCACTTGCACTCTCGCTGTTAACCTTTGCTGAGGGAAAGATGCCTCACATGAAAGCGTGCTGTATGACTGCGTTATAGGAAGTTCTGGAACAGGCCAAACGACGAGGAATCAGACCAGAGCAGCGTTTCTCCTGGGAGGGATAGGGCGGGCATTGACTGGGAAGGGCACGAGGGGACATGCTGTGGTGGCAGAGGTGTTCTCTATTTTGATAGAGATGTGGTTTATATGGCTGTATGCATTTGTCAGAATCAGAGAATGGTCCACTAAAGATTTGTACATTTCATTGTAGGCAAATTTTACCTCAAAAAACATTTTTTTAAACAAATGTTAAACTCAACTCAATGATATGCTTCCCTGAGTGTTTCGGGATGAAGTATTCTAATGTGTGCAACTTTCAAATGCATCAACAAATGAGATGGATAAGTGGATAGATAGATGGATATTTGTTGTTAGTGCCATGGAATTGGTTCCAATTCTTAGTGACCCTATATACAGCAGAGCGGAACCCTGCTCGGTCTTTGTGCACCATCCTCTCACCTTCCAACACTATATCGGACAATGCTCCCCTCCTATTCATAGGGTTTTATTGGCCAATTTTTTCAGAAGTGGGTGGCCAGGTCCTTCTTCCTAGTCTGTCTTAGTCTGGAAGCTCCCCTGAAACCTTTCCACCATGGTGACCCTGCTAGTATTTGAAATACCAGTCCAATAGCTTTCAGCATCACAGCAACACACAGCCGCCACAGTATGACAATCGACAGATGAGTGGTGTGGGTCCCTGACTGGGGAACAAACCCAGGCCTCAGCAGTGAGAGCACTGTATCTTTTTTTTTTCCAAAGGTATGCTTTTTTTGGTGAGGAAGATTGGCCCTGAGCTAACATCTGTTTCCAATCTTCCTCTTGTTTTTTTTTCCTCCCCAAAGCCCCAGTACATAGTTGTATATCTTAGTTGTTAGTCATTCTAGTTCTTCTCTGTGGGATGCTGTCACAGCATGGCTTGACGAGTGGTGTGTAGGTCCACGCCCAGATCTGAACTGGCGAACCTTGGGCTGCCAAAGCAGAGTGTGCGAACTTAACCACTTGGCCATGGGGCCAGCCCCTGAGAGCATCATATCTGAACCACTAGACCACCAGGGCTGGTCAGATGGATATATATATGCTAATTAAGTAGAATAAGATGATAACAATTGTAGAATCTAGCTCATGGGAATATGAGTGTTCACTTTACAATTCTTTCAACTTTTTAGATGTTTGAAATTTTTCCTAATAAGATGTTGACAGAATAAACACCTCAACTAAGGAACTTGCCCCGAAGGAAACAAACACCACAAAACAGAAGAAAACTAACACAGCACTCTAAACTGGTTTTAGTATGCTCAGGCATTTGGAGAGATGAAAAAAATCCTTGAATTAAAAATTCAGAAATTAGAAACAAGACAAAAATATGAAGAAATTAAAAGGATTTATTGCACTCAGAAAAAAATGAAAGAAATGATAAAATTATCTCAAAAATTCAGACTAAATTTCAAGATTGCTCAAAGAGAAATAGATTCAAATGAAATTTAATAAAAGGAATTTAAGAAAGGTAGGAAACAACCAAGAGAATGAAAGTAAGATAAAGAAATTAGAGTCAGAGAAAGTGGTTGAAGTGAAACTCAGACAAAGAAGAAACAACATGTATATAATTGTAGTCCATAAAGAAGGAAAACAGAATAATGGAACAGGACTATTATGTAAAACTGTAATCTAAGAAAATTTTCTAGAAATTAAAGAAGGTCTGAATCTACGCATTGAAAGAGCTTGCTGGGTACTTGGGAAAATTGACCAGTGACAATCAAGTTTAAGATACATTCTAGTAATGCTATCAGACTTCAAAGATGAAGAAAAAATCCTCAAGACTTCCAAGCAAAAAATCAAATAATTTACAAGGCAAAAGAATTAGACTGGCGTCAGACATCTCAACAATAGTATATAAAGCAAGGCAGTGATGGAGCAGCATTTTCAAAGAAAGTTTGAATCAAGGATATGTACGTCTTTCAAGTATCAAGGTCAAAGAAAAGCCAATTTAACCTCTGAGAATTCTATGCCTCTTAGCCCATTTTGAGGAATCTACTGGAGGATGAGCTTTGTCCAACCAAGAGATGATTAGGAAAACTTCAGCCTCAGGACTGATAGTGAGTGTGTAATATATTTACCTGTTGATGCAAAACTAAAGCAAAGGTGGTGATGAGGAGAAAGTAATAGTATATAAATGTTATGTATTCTAACACAGTAGAAATAATCTAAACAAAAAATGAGAGAAAGGGATAGGTAAAGATGAAAGTAGAATGGGCTCATTTTTTAAAATATCTAATAGAGAGTTAAAGGAGACCATTAAAAATTGACAAAAGAGATGCTAAAATGATATCTAAGAAAATGAGAATCTAAGGGCATTAAAATGTATAGGTACAAAGGCAAGCTTGAGAACAAAAGTATGAACCATCCTAAATACACTCAGCCAATAAACGAGTGAACGAGCAAAGAAAACATCACTTAGAGAAAGAAGCATTGAAAATATAATATACGTAATAACTATACAATGTTGAGACCACATGTAGTAGTCACATCAATAAATGTGAATGAATTTAATGCACTCATTAAAAGATCTTTTATTAAGTTGATGTTATAGTTCATATGGAAAAGAAGCATGCAAAAAAGGATAGGAAAACATCAAAAAAAACCAACAGCTGCTAGGGAAACTTGCCTTATCAGGCATTAAAACATACTCTCAAGCGTCTGTAATTAAAACTATGTGGTCTCAGCTCATGGGTAGACAAACGGGCCAGTAGAATAAAATAACAGTGTCGTGCACCACGTAACATTTCAGTCAACAGCGGACTGCGTGTGCGACAGTGGTCCCGTAAGATGTGTACCACATAGACTACATATATAGTAGGGTAAACCATCAAGGTTTGCGTTAGTACACTCTGATGTTCACACAATGACGAAATCGTCTAACCACACAGCTCTCAGGACATATCCCCTTGTTGGCAAGCGACGTATGGCTGTAGGCTAAAAATAGACTCAAGTACATATGAAAATTTAGCATATGACAAAAGTAGCTTCTGAAATCATTAGAGCCTCAATCATAAAAAAGGAAAGATTTTAGATGGCCAAAAAACATCATAACAAAGTCAGAAGACAACCAATAAGGTGGGAGAAAATATTTGCAACACCACAGATACGGGGCTAATAGCCCTAAGATCATTTTTTAAGTCTTAAAAATAAAGGCAAAAAGGCCAAAAATGGGGTAGAAAATGAGGAAAAGAAACAGATAATTCACACCCTCCAAAAGATATAAAAATGGTAAACATATGAAAAGATGTTCAATCTTACCCATAATTAGAGAAATGCAAATTAAAACTGCTCTGAGGTACCATTTCTCACCTACCAGATTGGCAAAAATTAAAAAGTATAACAACACATTCTGTTGGTGAGCCTGTAAAGAAACAGACACTATCATATGTTGCTAGTGGGAATGCAAATTGGTACAACCATTTTGGAGGGACTTTGGCTATGTCTGATAAAACTATATATGCATTTACCTTTTGACCCAGCAATACTACTTTCAGGAAATTACCCTAAGACACACCTCTGACAATATGAAAATACATATCTACAAGATTATTAATTACAACTTGTTTGGAATTACAAAATACTGGAAATAACCTAAATGCCTGTGCAGAGGAGAGTGATTGAATAAATTATGATACAGATATACAACGGTGCCACACCATTTCCTTTTTCATCTTTAAAAAAGAATGAGAAAGACCTCTATGACTCATATGAAG
Organism: Equus asinus; assembly: GCF_041296235.1. Classification (NCBI taxonomy): domain Eukaryota; kingdom Metazoa; phylum Chordata; class Mammalia; order Perissodactyla; family Equidae; genus Equus; species Equus asinus. The sequence continues at coordinate 14,742,810 of NC_091799.1, forward strand.
TGATTTCCAGGATATATTGTTAAGAGAAAAAAAGGAAAGTACAAGAGTATTCTTAATATGCTTCCTCTTTTGTAAGAAAGAAGAGAATATAAAACATCTATTATCTGCTCATTTATAGAGGAAACACAGGAAAGATAAACCTGAAACAAAGGAACTGGTTAGAGAGAGGTGGGTGGGAACAGAGTAGGACAGATATGTGTGTAGAGGGGTGACATGTCTCTGAGTGTGCCTTTTTCTGTAGCTTTGACTTTTAGAACCATGGTAATGTTTCACATACTCAAAAGATAAATATAATGGATGAGTGGATTTTTAAAAAAAGGAATGCAAATAGAAATAAATAAACCTAACTGTATTTCAAATGAATAATGTAACCACACTTTGGGGAAGAGATGGAGAAGTCACCCTAGTCACCTTTGAACACAGCATTTTGACTCTAAATCCTCAGGCTAAGGACTGTTATAACTGTGAACTAATATAACACTCCAGCCAGTTGGCCACGTTTTCACGGGGGTATGGTTAGCCATTCTGAAACTACTTTATTTGTACTCTAGGACTGAACGAGTAAGAAAATAAAGTGTGTATAATGGGAACCAAGTTTCTCCCTTTGGGAAAGGGACATTATGAAAAAAAAGAGAATGCTACAGTGAACGCTTGATGGTGGGTTGGAATTGGAAGTATCAGTATGAACTAATTGTTTTTAATATATAGATATAGAAATAGATAAAGGTGCACATATGTCCTAACTCTGCTGAAACGGTCTAGAAGCAATGAGACTCCGGGAATAATGAGTGCACCTGTTGTCCACATCTTAGTTTCTGAATATCATTCTCGCTAACAGGAACTAGGCTCTTTAGAAAAATGACTGATTCCAGAACTGGGCCTCAGAAAGTTCAAGGTGAACCCTGAACATCTTGCTGTGCCGGAAAGCAAGGGAAGTGCTCAAAGAAGGATGGACACAGAACCCAGTTTGAAGGGGCTCCTGCTGGCCAAACCTGGGACCATTGAGCACCAAAATAAATAGTGATAGCAATGGATATAACCCATAGAAATAGTCATAATAATCCTTGAGTCCATACTGGTTTGAATAAATAACTGAATAGAGAAAGAAATGAGAGGTCTCAGTATAATATAACAAGAGCTACGGGAAAGCCATTCCTTACAATAGAATGTAAACTAACAACTGTAGAAAGAATTAGAAAATTGGGAGGCCACGAGAATAATAGTTGTTCTACATAGGAATCAAGAATCACCACCGGGTGCTAAAATTAATGGGTAAAGTTTGATAACAGTATGAGTGTTGGGGTGCACGCCTGCGTATATAGGTATATGTGTGTAGAGGGCAGAGGTAAGCACGCAGTTCCACGCTACTGTAGCGTAATGCTAACAGTTAGGGCATCTAGGTGAAGGGTATACAGGAATTCTTTGTACTATTGTTGCGACTTTTCTGCAGGTCTGCAATTGTTCAAAATTATTTCAAAATAAGTTCAAATTTTTAAGCATGCATGTTTAGATTTATACAGTAGATGAAAGTGTGTGTGTCTGGTCCAGAATGTGGCTGCTGCCCCCATCTCCACTGCCACCACCCTGGTCCAAGCCTCTGATTCCTCTCCCCTGGGTTAGTACAGCAGCCTCCTGACTAGCTGCCCTGCTTCCCCCTGCTGCCATCTGTTCTCCATGCAGAGCCAGAGAGTCTTTTAAAGGGCAAGGCAAGTCCTGTGTCTTCTCTGCTCAAACCCTGTAATGCACCCCCTCCTTCCCCTCCAGTAAAACCCCAGGTCCTTATAACCTCATCATCTGTTCTGACTCTACCCTCAGCCCCCTCCCCTCCCCTGCTGGAGCCAGTCCTGCCCATAGGCCTTTGCTCTCAGATTTCCCCAGCCTCACTCCTCATAGCCTTTGGGGTTTGCTCAGTGAAACCTGTGCTGACCAGCATGTGCAACTACCACTCCCCTTGCCTCCTTGAATGTCCTTTATTTTTTTAAATAGTACTTATCACTTTCTAAGATAGTGCATGATTTTCTATCTATTATGCTTTTTGCCTCTTGTCAGTTTCCTCTAGAAAGACTCTAAGCTCCACAAGGGAGATCCTGTCTGTCTCTCCACTGATGTGTCCCAAGCCCCTAGACCAGTGCCTGGCACACAGTAGGTGCTCAGTAATTGTGTGTTGAATAAATATTCATTCTTATTCTTGTGTATATGTATAAGGAAACTAAATTACAAGATTTTTTAAATCCTGAGATAAGCTATTAGGGAATGCTGTGATCCTGAAATACAGTCTGTGTTCAGTCCTGGTCTTGAGGGAAATGGACGTGTACCTATTTGTAGGGGCGTCTGTGAATGGTCTTGAGGGGAGATGTCTACCCTACTGGTAGGATATCTAAGCTGCTGGTAGGGTAGTGCTTGTCTTATGGGGGGACAGAGGAGGAGTTAGTTCTTTTAGTTTCTGCTTAAAACACTTAAATGTTATGGGATTTCTTTTATTGGTATCATGGATTGTTCTTAAATTAAAATTTATAAAAGGAAAACTGTCCTTCCAAGTATAAAATTCATTGGGTACAGAAATGCTGGCCTAATATGAAAGATGTCTTCAGTAAGTTTCTCTGTTTGGTAGGTGCTTTCTCTGTACTGGACACCGAGCTCAGCCCTCCTCGGGACCCCGGGAGGTAGGTGACTTTATCCTCATTTTCCAAACGAATAAGCTGGGGCATGAAGAGACTCAAGGCCACATAGCTGAAAGATAATCCCAAGTCGTAAGTGCCAGAGTGGACCCCAGTTTGTCTGACTCAAGAGCTCAAACTTGCATCCATTTAAAACAATTCCTTGCTGCTCCGCAGCTGTCGTTTAGTTCTTCTCTGGCCCTGAAGAGGCTGTTCCTGCTCACTCAGGGCGCTGCCTGCCCTTGGAGCACCCAGCCTCTCTGTTGCCAGAGATGAGCTCAGGACTCAGCACAGCAAGAACGGCACACTCCCTAGGGACAAAGGGATGGGGTCATGGGCTCGGAAATTTTTCTGGACCCACTTGATTCTGAGGTTTCTTAAGCAAAGTATGTGCACTGCTTCTGTATAAATATGTATGCCAAAGCCATGCTTGGCTTTATCTTTTGAAGGCATGTAATTTTAAGTTCCGTGTAGATGTGGTGTTCTATGAAAACATACGAATGTCATTTTGTGGGAGCTGTCTATCCTGTTCCTACTTAATCTTCAACAGTGTTTATTCTTGTAATCTCAGGGATCTTAACCTTGGGTCCATGAACCCCTGGGAGGTAATGGGTGGGCTTCAGGAAATCTCTGAACCCCTGCCGTTTTTTTGTGTGTGTAGATGTGTTTAGGTGCCTTTTTCGAGGGAGAGGGCCAATGGCTTCCATTGGAAAGGGCAAGTAGTTCCCAAAGAAGGTTAAGAACACTGGTCTTAAACCTTCCCTGGAACTCTGAGTCCTTTCTCTTTAAGCTCTCTGGTTACCTGCTGACGCAGCTTCCGTTCTCCGTACTCTTGTCTTAGATTCACTGTACCAACATCTGTACGTCATTTCCAGGGGCATTTCTGGTGGCTTCCAGGTTAGAGATACTACTCTTTAAGACAATGGCCATGTAAAGGAAGCCAACAGAACTGATACTTTCAGGTACTGGAGTGAATCAGCTTAAAAACAATGCTTGGGCATTAAATCTATTTTTTAGTTTTCTGACAGCTAAAGCAAAAAAAAATATTTTTAGTTACATAGTTTTTATGCTCTGACAAAAGCACTTTTTTTTTCTTAGAACTAATTTCAAAGAGTAGTTTATACGGTTTTCCTTCCTTCTCTTTTTTTTGCAAATACCATTTACTAGGTATGTGTTGCTTTAGTTTCTTTAGCTATTAGTTCAAAACAGTCATTCCCAGAGGGAGTGGTGCACTTATATCTGTCATATGAATGTGTATTTAGGACTCAGTGGTAATTGACAGTTTCCCTAAGATTCCCTAAAAATATTTAGTCTAAATTAGTGATAGCCCAGTTGGGCACCCTAGAATCTCCTTCTTTGCAAAAAAAAAAAAAAATGCTAATATGGCAATAATCATCAGATTCTATCATTTCTAATGATACCCTTTAAAGCCCATAATTCAGATCTCTAGTTTCCCTCAACACATTTCAATTGCATTTGTCCCCAAAAGGTTGGGAAGCACATTCCACCAACCCTAGCAGGTGTATTTCACTGGGCTGGCATTACAATAGTGAATTTAAATGTTGGTGAAAGCTATTCCAACTCCAAAGAATTTTACTGGATTTTAGTTTAAAAATATTTTGAATACATTATGTGAAGTTAATGTCGGGTAGAAACAGGTAGTACTTGCCTTTTTGAGGCAGGGTGAAACTGTGTATGTTCAAAATTCAGAAAAGTGGGTTGAATAAATGTACAGTACCACCACTACCTTAATGTTTTCTTATTTTTAGATTGTCTAATTCAGTTTTATTCAATGGTAAGTGTTGGGTCTGTTTTCAGGGTACCTGATTTCCAAACTGCTTCTCTTACATCCTGCCCCCAGTGTGATAGCTCTCTGTTCCAATACTTATCTTCATTCTTGTAACAAATGCTTATTGATCAGATACTATGTGAACGATAACCCTGGTCAGAACCTCTGTCAGTGAGCCATCCCCACACACATGCTTCCTGGTGAGCTGTCTCTCCTGCCTCGCATCTCCCAGTCAGCCCTCTGTCCGTCTTCCCTGCTCTCATCTCTTGCTGCAGCCTTCTAGTTGGTCCCCTGATCTCCTTGTGTCTGGATGCTCTGCCTCCACTCCATCTTGCGCACTTGAGCGATCATTCCAAAGGGCAGGTCTCACCGTGCTCGTCCCCTACTCTGTTGGCTCCTTGCTGCTTGCAGGATAAAGCCCTCCTCCTTAGGGAAGCTTATGTGGTCTTCATAGCCTGGCCTCAGTTTACCTTTCCACCTCTTCTCCTCCTCCCTCTCTCTCCGCAGCCTGGGTATCCCAGGGCCCTCTACTGTTTCTCAGTGAGGCACCACTGGCATTTTGGAGGGGACAGTTCCTCTTTGTACGGAACTGGTGGTGCACCGCAGAAGGTTTAGCCTCCCTACCCCCAAACTGCTAACTGCCAGTAGCTCTCCCCACTTCTTGTGATGAGTGAAAATACCTCCTCGTTTCTAGAGGCTCCTTAGGAACCACGAGGTTCCCCAGACACTCCGTGCCCGTTTGCTTCCGTGCTTTGTGCCTGCTATTCCCTTTGCCTGTGGGGTCCTTGTCTACCTTCTGCCCCTTCTGGCAAAGCTGCTGTGCATTCTGTGAGATTGGGGTCTAATGTTACCTTTCAAGAAGCCCACATTTACTTCTTCAGGCTGACATAGTTATTTCTTTTGTGCTCCTAAAGCCCTGTTTATTCCTGTATTAGAGGCATATACTGTGTACACAAGTGTCATGGACTGATCTTAAATGGATCACTTTGCTTTAAAATGCCATTTGACGGTACCCACAATATCATGTACTGTTGTGCACAAAGCCTTTATGAATATCCTAAAGGGGAAGTGCTGCTCTCTGGCCAGTTACCTATTAACATCTATTGTGTTCCACGCTGTTACATAGCATTACTTAGCCCTTGGTACTAGACACGGGAACTTTACGAAGAAAAACCGTTCTCTTGGGACTTCATGATTCCATAGGACAAAGAGACAATGTAAATTATTCTCGTTGGTCTTGTTATTAGAAAAACAGCGATATTGATCACTGATTCTTTGAATCCCTTGTAATTTGTCTCAGAGTTTGTATTTGACCAAATGCAGCCGTTTCTCTCAAAACCCACTGCAGTCAGTAATGTGAAGCAAAAATGATGTTACTCTTCCCGAATCATAATCTTTGTTTTGAAGAGTTATTAACACAGGAGCCCAAGCTGCTATTTTCTGTAGACAATTGGGTTGTCCTGTTTCAGATTTATACACAGCAATTGAATCTCATTAGCCTGGATTTACATTGCGTAGACCAAACATGTAAATAATTGAAACCTTCCAGAGCTATATTAAATCTTCAACTGATTTTAAAAGCAGTTTATCTTGGTATTGTACTTTATTCCCTAATCCCAATCTACACAGCTGATTTTTCCTCCAGTTAATCTTTTCATTGTGTCTGTGCATTGAGATAAAACAGTTGCTTGATTCTAATAAAAGTGACATACACAATCCATTTCTGTTGGCAATTGAATTAAAAAATGAGTAGGAGTTTACATTAATATGGTCTATGTTATTATTAACTATATAAATTATATTGAATTTTGATTAAAATTAATTTAACTAATTGTGCTATGTGTAGTTATAGGAGTAGTGGTTGTCATCATCCTCCTCATCATCATAATTAACCCACTCATAAGCAAACTATAATAAGAATTCAGGCTCTGGAGCCATACCATTGAGGTCCAGTTCCTTGCTTAGCCACTTCTAGCTGTATGACATAGAGTGATCACTTAGTTTCTCTATGCCGTCATTTCCTCCTCTGTAAAATGGAGCTAACCAGAGTCCTCTCAGGGGGTTGTTGTGAAGTTTACCTGGTTAATCTGGGCAGCGTGCTTAGAATCGTGCCAGCCAGCCACTGGTGAGCTTGGGAATGTCAACCAGTGAGGGGAGTTGTAGTAATTTCTGCTAGACATTTGTTGAAGATCATGAAATTTTGTAGGCCTTGTTCATGACTTAATTACCATGTTGACTGTTGATCACAAATGTTGTGAATATAAGAAAATTCCTTTGTTTCTGTTCAAAAATCCTTTGTAATAACGTGGGAACTTTTTTTAAACATAAGATGAGAATACTTATCTTCCTTTTTCCCCTTCATTCTTGGATTATATTTTTAATTAAAATTACGTGGTAGTAGCCTACGTGTCTGCTTTTGAGGTGACTACTTGTCGATCAGGCTTATTTTACCGGGCATCCATATTTCTCCAGTTCTTTTCCATTACAGTGAGGTGGAGTTTGTCACACAGAGTTCTGGAGTAGGGGCTTCGTTGGGCTTTGCCTTGAAGTTAACTTTGTTAGCGTTAGCTACTGTTTATTCAGGGCCTCCTCCGCCTCCACTGATAGTCCCTCTCAGTCTTCTTCACAGATTCCTCCTCCTCTTCCCAAAACATTGGCGTGTCCTGGGCTCGATTCTTGGATCTAGTCCCTTCTTTGCCTCCTCGTACTCCTTGGATGATCTCATACATTCCAGGGTTTTAACTATGTTCCGTTTGCTGATGACACCCAAGTTTACATCTTTAGTCCAGGCGTCTCCCTGGACTTCAGCCTCAAATCCGTCTACCTGTGGACATCTCCACTTGATTTCCAGACTTGCTGTTTGGGCATTGGTCCCTGGGTCAGAAAATGACACCTCCATTCTTCCTGTTGCCCAGACCAGAATTCTTAGACTTGCCTATTCTTTCTCTCCCATACTTCACAACCAAGCTATTGATAAATTCTGTGGGTTCTTCCTCAGAAATATATCGAGAGTCCATTCCTGTCTCACCAGCTGCACGCCACACCCCAGCTCAAGCTGCTAGCCGCTCTCACCTGGGTTGCTGCAGCGTCCTCCCGGCTGGCCTCTCTGCTTCTACCCTTGCAGCTCTGTAATCTTTACACGTTGCAGTTAGAGTACTACTTTTAAAGTGTCACTCTTCTGCCCAGAAGACTCTGCTAGCTTCCAGTCACACTTAGAGATACCATGATCTCTAAGGCCCTTTGTGATCCATCCCCTTCTTCCTACACACTTCCTCCTCCCCGTCTCCTACCGCCTGCACTCGGCTTCAGCCATGCTGGCCTTCTCACTGCTCCTAGAACACATCAGGCCTGCCCCTGCCTCAGGGCCTTTGTGCCACCTGTGCGCTCTGTCCCTGGCTCTCTCCTTTACTTCCTAAAGATTTCTAGGTTTTCCCTGACCACACTGTTTAAATAGTACCCTACTCCAGCCCCTGCCACTTTGTCCCTTCTCCTGCTTTATTTTTCTTCATAGCATTTTCGCCAAATGGCATGTTATTTATTAGTTTATTGTCAATCTCCACCCACTAGAATGCGAGCTCTGTGGAGGCAAAGATTTATTTTGTTCACTGCTGTGTCCCCAGTGCCTAGAACAGTGCCTGGCACATGCTCAGTGCCCAGTCAGCGTGTATTAAATACATGAATGTGCTGTTTGGCAGTATAATCGCACACGAGCCCTCTGAGGTTGGTACTGCACAGAGAGGCAAAATCAACTGCCCAAGGTGGCACGTAGCAAATAAGTAGCAAAGCCGAGGTTTAGTTTCTGTCAGTTTGACTCCAAAGTACGTGTTCTTTCTGCTGTACTACGTGGCCCCCCCATTTCTGGATTTTCTCAACCACTACCAAATCTCTAAGAATTTTATTGTGCCTTTGAAGCCTTACCATCTTGATTTTGTTCATTGCTGTCGTCAAATACTCTTTGAGTGCCTGGTTTCCACAGGGCTTGTGCTAATCACAAAAGATAAAGGAGGGCAGTGCCTGGGCCCTGCCCTTCTACTCACATCCTTGAGCAAATCCCCCACTGGACTGTGAGTTCCCCCAAAAATATAGTGTTATCAAATTCTTTGTTGTTCCTTGTCATTTTTCCAGGGCTTAAAGCAGTGCTCGCACAAAGGAGGCACTCCGTTAATAGCCGTTGAATGAATGAATGAAGACAAGGGACACGAGCAAGTGCTATGAGAGTTGAAGTTCTTTGTTTTTGTTGTTTAATTCAACACAGACCGACCACGTGCTGCCTATGCTGGGCCCTCACCAGTGGTCAGAGCATCGCCAGACTCCCGGGTGCTTGTTGGAGATGTCAGTTTCACCCCAGAGCTGATGGGTGAAGGGGGGTTGGGGTATTTAATTCAGATGGAGTTGAGCAGGGTCCGCAACTTGAGAAACGCACTGCTGCCTGGTGAGAAAGCAGACTCCAGGAGAGATTTGGCAGTGGGACCATCCAGGAAGGGGTGAGATTTTGGTAAGCTGACAGGAGGGCCTTCTGAGCAGGGAGAAGTAAAAGTGAAAGGTGAACTTGTCTTGTGATCCTAGAAAAGTATGCTCCTACCACCATGAATATAATTCTAATAATTGCTACCACTTAATATGCCTACTGTGTGCTTGGAACTCTATTTAGTCCTTTAATATATACTTATTTATTTGATTTTCACACCAACCCCTCAACACAAGAAGTTATCACCATTGTACAGACGAGAACACTGAGACTCAGAAGGTTAAATAACTGGCTAAAGGTCAGCTTAAGTGGAGGAGCTGGGATCTGAAGTGAGATCCAGGAAGCGCCAGAGTCCTGGTCTTTTCTGTCACCCTCTGCTCTGTCCATGAAAATGTCACAAGGATTCAAAGAAATGCAAGAAGCTCCTAGTACATGTTGGTGACTGGGGGAGATGTATTGAAATGAGTCAAGTTTTCTGTAAAGCTTCTTAAAAGAATAATGGTTTGGATGCCATCTAATTTTGGTAGGAAATGCTGTCTGAATATACTTCTGACTTTCCCAGTTCTATTTTCTTCTTTCACACAGGCTTTATCAAATAATTGTTTTGTTGATAAATTTAGTGTGCAGTTGGGACTTACATGTAGATCGTCCCTTCCCTCAAAGGGAGAGAGGGTTTTACAGTTTCCATTCATTCTCATTAAAATCAGAACATTTGCATCTCAACTTTACATCTTGTTCCAGGAATTTTAAGCAGTCTGATTGTATGGAAGTGGGTCGTATTAATTGCAAATGGGCTAGACATCTGCTTACTAACACGGAATGATTTTTTTTAGCTCTGTTTTGTTTTTATATATGATCTACCAGAGTGATTAAGTGAGGGCTGTCGGTGATGTTGTCAAGGCTAGGATTTTCAGAGGCTTATAATGTAACCATAAAAATGAATTTAAGAGTGAATCTTTGAAAGTTCTTGAACTGGGAGCAATTAAGTATCTTAGAGTTGATAGATTTTTATCCACAGTGTGTCAGGGAGCCGTTTTCTGTCCTTGGAGCCTCTGCTGGTCTGCTGCACAGGGGACCCAGGTCCAGTGGGTTCCAGGCTCTGGGGTAAGGGAGGGAGGAGCAGCATTGCTGTCCTCTGTCTACCTGCAGGAGTGAAGTGGGGGTGAACGAGGTCGAGGTAAGGTGTAGTAGTAAACTGGAAAAATCAACCCAGGCTGCTGGCGACTGATCGAACAGGCACATTATTCTTTCCAGATAGTAATGTGAACAGTGTTTCCCAAAGCAAATTTCCTGGAACACTGTTTCTTAAGGAAGTTGATATGCACAGTAGGTTTAGGAAGCGCTCACTGGTTGAACAAAACTAGGCAGGTTCCTTTCCTGCAGTCCTTTTCAGAGCCTTTAACAGGCCTGCGTACACTGAATCTTTAAGAGGAGGATAATGCGTACACAGTTTCCCTGACATAGTTGACTGCAGACCCCTTTTCACGAATACACTTTGGGAAATGTTGTCATGGAGAACTTACCAAGTGTTTATTTTAAAATCAGGAACTGAAGAATCTGGTTGCTGCTGTCTTAGTTGTGCAGTTTAATGTCGGGTCTCAGTTCCTGAGGGGGGTTGCTTCAGCCATCTTGTCACAATGGACCTCTCAGGATCCAGCTTTTCGCAGAGTTGTGGGTTCCCAGCCAGTGGTGCTGCCGGCTCAGTTGCGGGGCCGGAGGGAAGTTGCGGCCTCTGTGTATCCGTGTGTGTCTATATTTGACAAAGAAAGGAAGGCGATACAGGATTTAGCAGTAGTGATTAGGGAAGGACAAGTAAAATATGTAAAAGATAAAAAGAGTTCTGGAGTGAGTGACATTTTTCCTAGGGTAGTTTCCTGACCCTGACCCAGCACCTGCTACCTAGAGGGCTCAATATTTGTTGAATGAATAAATTGTTAAATGCTCTGAGGCCTTTGCAAAAAAGATATCTAATGTTGATATACCATCATATTGTTTCAGTTTAGTTGCCAAATGTATCTAATCTTTCACACCTTCTAGAATCAAAGGTTAAAACACTTTTCTTTTCCTGCAAATAACAGATGTCCTTTTCGTACAGAAATAGCTACTGTGTACTGCCTTGCCACAAAGCAGATGTTTCTGGGCATTATTATTCTGGGAGTGGGAATGGATTTGAACTGATTGATCCAAACCTTTGCTTTGTCTCTCTTGGAACCAGTGACAGAAAGCTGACAAATGTAAGGGGTAATGTCTGCTACCATGGAACCTAGCAAAGCTAGTTGACTCACAAGAGGGATGAGGCTGCAGTTTGAACCTATGACCTTGACCTCATTAACTTCAGGCATCTGAAGCAGCAGCATCATGATAATGGTGCGGTACCTGCTTCACTGCTGAAACCCTTCCCCTAACGCTTAGCCATGTTGTGTTCCCATTTAGTCCCCTCCTGCTGCAGAATGTGGCTTGTTACCCAAAGGAAGGATCACTTGCTCACCCTTAATATGGAGAAATCATTTAGAGCACTTAATTTGTGTTGACTCTTTATTGGTGCACTATTGCAATTAAGTTAGATTAATGAAAGGTAAATTCCAGTCTATACATGAAAAAAAATCTCTTGTAAAGATCCTAATTAGCATGTGTGTTTATTTAGCCTCTCATGGTTTAATTGCATCCCATCTTGCTATTTACAAACAGGCATCATTAAAGAATAATGAGTGTGTGAAGAGCATTAATACTAGCAGCAGATGAGGTAACTCGAGGTTGGTGGGGAAAGCGAGGGACGGATGGGAAGTCTGCTGGCTTGTATGATTTTCGAATGAAGGAGAATGCAAAATGATCCTCCGAACCAGTCCATGAGGGGGAACAGAACAGACACTGTGCAAGGCAGCAGCTTGTCCTTTGGCTGCAGAGTTGGGCTGCTTTTAATTTGTTGCTGCAGTGTAACCTGTAAAGCTGAACACACACGCTCACACAATTGCCTCGTGACCTTAGCTGGCAGTGTTTAGGTTGAAGCTTCCTTTTCAGCTCCACATTGCAGGACATCCGCACTTCAAATCAGTGAGGATTCCCAGGATGCTGAAAAAGCTGTCCAAAGTGTGGGACCTTCCTCATGTAGCTCAGCTGCGGTCCCTTCAGCAGCCTCTTGTTTTTAATATCCAAATGTAAAATAAATTGAGAAATAGATTTATGATATTTCACTGGCACCCCCTAATATCCCATTCCAGTTTTACCTCATTTGTAGCATTCCTTGAAGTTACAAAGCAATTTTTTCCTCTTTAGATGGATACTTGATTATTTATATTCTATTCTAACCAGGTTCAAGGGTGGAAAAGCTGAGATTCCAACTGGGATAACAATGAAGCAGAGGGAAAAGAGAACAACCCAGAAGAATCCAGTAATAATAATACATTCCTATCATTTGTTGGTATAAAATAAACGTTTCTCATTAATGAGGAGCGAAATGCAGAGGGAGGGGTGGTAAATCGGAGGAGGAAGTGCCCTGAGTCCTGGTTACAGAACACATGTGGGAATGAGACTGAAATTCCAGTACCTCAGTTTCCCCTTCTGTGATGGTTATCACTGCAAACAGTGCTGTGTGTGTGCCCTGTCATGTGCAGATTGCTGCTGTTCCAAAAATGTCACCGCCTTAGATTTCTCTAGGGATTCCGGGGCGAGTTGAAGTCCAGGGTTTAATTTATTTAAACTCGGGTTATAGGAATTCACAGTTTTCAGTACATTTTATGTTTTTCTTCAAACAAACTAAGTTTAATTTTAAGCTACCCTAAATAGAAGCCAAAAAAAAAAAAGTTTTTCAGTGTTCTAACTACTGCATGTATTTAAGAAAAGAGCTAGCTGCATTATCAAACACAGAAGGACCAACCAGGCTTGTGTGGCTGTCTCTTTTGTTGTTGTTAACTTGCAACTATTCCATTTTCAGCTCACAGAACTGTAGGGCATATTTTCCCATTCATATTAATTGGATTTTAAAGTGACCTTGTCCACGTATTGATTTGAATTAAATTTTCTACATCAAGGTCAAATTGGCGCACATCCTACAGTTGAAATATTAAAAAGCCAAGTGCTGCCTAACAGGTTATGGACAGAAGAAGGGGAGTTATAACGGGGCCGAGTTTGCCGCAGAGGGCACCATGGTACCATGCTAATGCAGGTGGCAGGTGGCAGATCTGTGTGGGGACCACCTTCACTTGGAGTTAAATCAGTCTGGTCAAAGGGACAGTTGCTGTTTGAGTCCGCAGACCCTCTTCTGTCAGGGAAGAGCACCCCTGAGCCCCTCAGAGCCCAGATAATGTGCTCAGGTGCGTAGGTTTCAGCTCATCTGAATTCACGCAGGCCACCTTGAAAACGAGGGCCTGTTAATGATGTTCGTAAACTTGAACTATCTAGCCCAGACCTCAGCCCTGAGCCCCAGTGTCCAAACTGCCCATTTAACATCTCTGCACTTAAATATTTCAAAAGTATCTTCAACTTAACAAAAGGGAAGTGATTTTCCCCACTCCCTGTTTTTCTCCTCTTTTTCCTCATCTCATCTCAGTAAATAGCAAAACCATCTACCTGATGCTTAAGCCAAAAACCTAGAAGTTTCCTTGTTTCCCCCTTTTTCTTCCTTCACATTCAGTCTATCGGCAAATCATGCGATTCTATCTTAAATCTGTCGGCTTCTCACTTTCTCTGTTGCTGTCACTCTAGTCAAAGCTGCCATCGTCCCCTCTCGTGGGCTCCCGCTTCTTCTCTTGATACCTCCAAGAAGCAGCCAGGAATATGTTTTTTAAAAGCACACATCAGGTATGTCATTTCTCTGCTGAAAACCTGGCAGTGGCTTCCCATTTCACCCCAACTCAAACTAACCTCCTTCCCAGAGCCTTCCTTCACCCAGTGCCTGCCGCTCTCTTGCCTGCCCGCCGGCCTCCGTCTGGTCCGCGGACACTCGGTCTTTTCCCACTGGGAGCCTTTGCACAGGCTCCTCCTAGCCTGGGCCGCACTGCCGCAGCACTTTGCGGGGACCTGCTTGGTCTCACCCGGTAGGTTTCAGCCGAACTTGAGCTAACCCCCTTGTCCAGCTTTATTGCCTTCGTGGCCCCGTACAAGTGATATATTTTTTGTTTATTTACTGTCTGCCTACACCCCCCCCAAGAATGTACACTCATGATATGTTGTCCTGTCCACTGCTCCATCTCAAATCCTTAGACCAATGCTTGCACACAGTGGGTGTTTAATACATGTTTGAGTGAATTGAATGAACTAATGAATAATTGAATTATCTGATCTAAATGTCATTTTTTCACTCATAGGGATTACCTAAATAATCTCTCTTTAAGCTCTCCCCTTGTTGTTCATTTTCTTCAAAACTTTTTGCAAATTATATTTATTTACTTATATACTTATTTGTTGCCTGCCTCCTCCACTAGACTGTTAGCTCCATGATTATCTATTTCATTTATCTTTGTGTGCCTAATGCTTTGCCTACACATAATATGTATTTAAAAAATAATTGTTGGGTAGAAGGAAGGAAAGAACTAGAAAGGCTAGCCATTTGCAATCCAAGGCAGCTCTAGGTTCTGGTGTGCATCCGTCTGTCTGTCTCCCCCTTCCTCCTCCCCACCTCCCTTCATTCCTCCCCCGCTCTCTTCCTACATGGCCTCCTTCTCATAGTAGTGCTGTTTTTTCTTCCCAATCTTCTCCATGTTCTCCAGTCCAGATTCTGGAAGGAGGCAGTTTACCCAGCCTAGCCAACATGGGCGAGCCTTCTGTCCCAGACCACTATGTAGAGTCACCCTTGAACTGGGTACCTACACCAGGGCGAGCTAGTTCCACCCAGAACAGAAAATAGCTGCTTCCCTGAGCAGCAGGTGGGGTCAGCAAGGCAGGAACACTGAGTGCCGTGGGCTTCCTTACTGGCCTGTTCAGTACAGGGGACAAGTCAGAGTGTGTGCCGATGAGGGTTCCTCTTCAAGTCTATTGGGAGAAACTTGCCATTTTCAGTGTGTTTGAGAAAACAATAGTCAGCTTCTCCTTTTGTCACCTGTATCCCATTTCATTCCTATAAGATCTTTTTGAAATCAGGATGCCTTATTTTTATACAGGCATATTTTCCTTTTTCTTGGAAAGACTTTATGTTATATATTTGAGTGTGTGTTTTATAGATTAAAATGAACTAAATTTTATTTTGACAATTTGGGGGATTTTTCATACCATAATATTGTGAATTTTTTTGTTAATGTTGAGGGGGACACAGAGGGATGAGAGACGAAGGTTGTGAGGAAATTTATATTTATTGTATGAAATGGAAAGTTATTTCTTAACCCTACCTTGTCGTGAAACCTTTTAATGAGACTTGGCAAATTGGTTAAGTCCTCTTTGATGAAATCCCCCCCCCCCCCCAATCCAGGGCAGTTTTGCCTTTAGAAGAGAGGAATGAGTTCAGGGAGATCAGAAGTTCTCAAATTGTTAGCATCAATGGCTCTTAAAAATGATTCAAATTCACTCATCAATGGAATAAGCCACCTAATGGAAAATAAACTTGATGTTGTTAGGTGAGGTATTTAATAATTGTTAAAAATAATGACTGCAGTAATATTAACAATTGCTACCATGCAGTGAGGGCCAGTAGTGACCCCCCAGACACTTCATAGCACTAGCTGTCCAGTCCTTCCTTATAAAGGGTTCCGTTTTAGAGACGAGAAAGCTGGAGCTCATGTGGGTTGGTTTTCCCAGGGCCTCACTGCTGTACGCAACAGAGGCAGAACTTGGACTTGGGCCTCTGGGCTCCAAAGCCCTGGCTCTTGGCCCTGCACCATGCTGCCTTTCCTGATGACAGGGGGCCTAAAGAGAGTGACGCAGCTTGACCGCTGATGGACCTCTTGCCATGCATTAGTCATGGTGCTAAGCACGTCACATGTCTGCTGTAATCGCCTCCTCACAACTGCCTTAGCCTTGGTTGACGGGTGAGAAACTGGGGCTTAGCAGACTAAGTAACTTGTCCCAGATCACACAGCCAGGAAGGGCAGAGCCAAGATCTAAACTCAGGTCACTTTTTCTCCTAGAGTCCGTAAACCTAACTTCCGTGCTCTCTTGCCTTGCTGATAAGTTGATTGTCTGACTTGTCGGTAGACAGAACCTAAAGTCAACGTGTCTGCCTCATTTTTCCTGGGTCTTTGTCAAAAGGAAAAATATCGTTCACCTCTTGGGCCTGTAACGACTTTGTATCTCAAGTCTAGTTCATACGTGGGAATTGCTTTCCAATTTCATTTTTCCTCTCTTACCTTACACCATGTTGCACTGCATTTTATCATCAGAGGCACAACTGATTCATCCCGTTGAGCAAAACGAGTGGCCTTTAGCATGGGAGAACATCAGTTTTATCTTTGACGATCCCTTGGTTTGACCTCTTGGTTTCCAAGTCACATAGCCCCATTTCGTTTTATGATTTGGTTACTGCCCTGCTCTTTGCAGTGCTAGTGGCCTCTTCTTCCAAGCTGTGACAGCCAGTTTATCTTCTCTCACGGCTTTGCCAGAGTTTCAGCCTTTTACGACTGGTCTGACTCAGTTTTCTCTAGGCTTTATCCAGTTTTACAGTTTTCCTAGAAAGAAGCAGCAGCCAGTTTCCCTCTGTACCTCTTAGTTTCCCATCCCCCTCGCTGCTGCAGCATCTCGCAGCCTGCCATGGAGATAACAATTCCAGATAGAGAAGACCATCAATTCAGCCGCAGCTGCCCAGAGCACAGCTAGCCCTGACAAGGGGCTAGGCAGTGACAGCATTTCTAAGGGCACTTCCCTAGAAGGGTTATGCCCCAATGAGAGGCTTACCAGCTTCCTTTTCAAGTGCACCTTGGTTCCTGTTGAGCAAGCACACTGCTTCCTCTGACTTTTCACAACTTGCCATTTGAATACTCACGGGGACAGACACAGGAGGGGTAGTGAGTGAGCTCTTTGGAAATGTGCTGCTCGGTATAGAAGTGTTACCTTGGCAACAGCAAGCCGCTTCATTACCAGATGGCATTAGCTTTATTTGTGGTATCCGATAGCAGTTGCCAAGAATCGACCTGTAGCTCCTGTCCCTGGGCGTTTTGCCTCTGACTGTGGCCAGTGTTGGCTAGTTTCTAGAGTAGTGTCCATTGGCCTGTATATGATTCATTGCCATATCAGTCTCCCAAATGAGGAGGGCTGGACAATGAGGGCTGGAAAGAACGTTAGAGAACATGCTTTAAGCTCCTTGATGGCAGAGCTCAAAGGGCTCATCTGACCCTTTCTACCACACCACACTCTGAAGAGAAACGAGGCTGACAGCTGTTGAGTTTTGTCGTGCACCATACCTGTAACCATGTGTTTCACATGGATCGTCTCATTTGATTTCCTCACCAGGCCCCTCCACATTTCACAGCTGAGTAAACAGGCAGAAGAGGTTGTTTGACTTGCCCTGGGTCACACTGCCTGGAACTGGCAGAAGTGACACTGAATCTCAGTGCACTTGACCTTCGCACTGAATGGCCTCCTTTGGGAGTCAGTGAGGTCTGGCTAGATCAGCCCACGTGGCAGCTTCGTATCTTCCCCTAAACTGCCCTACACTTGTGCCTGCAGCCTCTTTCTGCTTGGTAGTCATTCATCAGGAGGCACATTTTTGTTTAGACCTCAGTGCCCACAACTGTCGCCCGCTCTGCAGCTTCCTTTTAGTCCTGGTGTGACAGCAAAAGAGTAAATTAACGTAAGTGGCAAGTTCACTGAACTGGAGGCAGTAACTGTTCTGGTTCCAGCTTTGATGTTAACTGGCTTCAAATCATTTTTCCTCTGCGAAGTCTAGACCAGAGTTTGGGCTGAGTAACAGTAGCTGCCCCTGGGAACGTATTCTGTGCCAGGCCTATGCCACACCCTTTATCAGTGCATTGTCTCAGTGACTGCTTGTAGCCATTCTGAGATGGAGCTGTTGTTCTCCCCATTAGGTGGGAGGAAACTGATGTTCAGAGAAGGTACGTAACTGGGCCAAGCTTTCCAGTAGCACAGCTGAGGCTTGGTTCCAAAGCCTCAAAGTTGTGTATACAGTTTTATTACAACCATGTGGAAAATTCAGAAAGCCATATTCTGCATATTCAACCTAGATCAGTGCCAGGGTCCTTTCTGGCTCTGTAAAAACTAAGAATTGACAAGCTTCATAGAGCCTTACGGACTGGAAAGGTAATGAAAGTGAACCAGAGCAAGACTTCCTGGCATTCCCTGTCCGTAAGCTACTACAGCCGGTAAAGGCACAGCCGTTGGGGTACTCCTAATGAGCCTCCTGCGCTCACACACCTTCCCTCTGTGAAGCCACAGCGCACGAGGGTGCGGCTGGAGAACCAGCCTATCCCAGGACTTTGAGCAGAGCAGAGCAAAGAGGAGTGGGGAGAGGTCTGACGGGGTGGGGGTGGGAGTGGAGGTGGAAGGAGTAGCAGGAGGCGTTGTTGGGGAGTGGGAACCATGGCAGGGAGGCGTGACTGGGGGGTGGGAGTAGTCATGGGGAAGTATGACTGTGGAGTGTCTTTTTTTTATTAGAAAAGAAAACACTTAAACCTCAATATGTAAATGAATATAGGATAAGAAAAAAAGTGAAAAGGAAAATATTCACTCTAATTTAGATTCATAAAATGAAAAACCAAAATTTTAACCTATCAAAAATTATTTGCCCCTCTTGCCCTGATTGTGGTCTTAAAATACCGTTCCCCACTGAAGAGAACCAGAGCTGCTTGAGGAAATGGCTGATTCATGGCCTCGGGCAGGAATTGTACAGGACAAGCCTAGAGTATCATGTACCAGATAGCAAGGAAGCCAGCAAAGACTAAGGTGATGACGAAAGGACTCAACCTCAAGGAGATGCCCACTGGCCTCAAGCAGGACAATTTGAGCATCAGTAAGAAGAATAATTGCATCAGATAAAAATACATCAAATGTGTTTAAATCCGTGAGTTTATAAGAATGTTGGGGGCAAAAAAACCAACCCATCACATTGGAAGAAAACTAGTAAACCAATGCATTGTTTTGAGAACTGGTAAATAAAGGGAAAGAACTGGGCATTTCTCCTGTCTATATGATAAACTCTACCACTGGGTAACCAAATAATAGATGAGGGGAAGTTTTTCTTTGTAAAAATGTTCCAACTAATAAATGAAGACAGAATGATCGCATTGGAATACGACCGTCTGCAACCCCTGGTGAACTAACGCGTCCCCGCTGCCAGCGTCACATGCTGAGATGCTTGACCTCAAGTGCTTCCTAGACAGTAACACCACCCATGAAGTAGTCTTGCCAAAAAATCAAGCCTGAATCTCCTCTAATTACCAGTTTACAGGAAGTACAGAGTAAGGAGGAACATGTAAAGCACGCCACGGGGATGCCATCAGTAAAATCCAGGCTGTGGAAAACTCTAGAAAAAATGGCCCAGTTTCTTCAACAAATAAAATGAGGGGAGAGGATAGAGAGAGGGATACCTGTAGTGTGGGAGAAACTTGTGAGCCATGTCAGCCAACTGCATTGTGTGGACTATGTTCAGATCCTGACACGAGCAAATTTTTAAAATGTGGCACTTATGAGGCTGTTGGAGACGTGAACACTGACTGAACTGGGGTTTGATAATATTGGTGAACTCCTGTTGTTTTAGATGTGGGATGGCATCTGGTTCTGCTTTTTTGTTTTCAGAGCCCTTATCTTTTAGAGATGCAGACTGAAATATTTATAGATGGAATGATACCATCCATGGCGGTTATTTGTTTCGAAATAGCACAGGGAGGGGAAAGTCGGTGGGACGGAAGTGAAACGAGATTGGCCAAGAGCTGTAGTTGTTGACGTTGGGGTGGGTCCACAGACGTTCTTTATACTATTTCATTTACTTTTGCCTGTTTTTAAGTCTTCCATAATAAAAGGTTTAAAGAAATTAAATTGGTACTTCCAGGCGGGGGAGGGGGATTTTCATTTTGTTTCGTTTTGATTTAGTAGCACCCGTTGCTGACAAGAGTGGAGCGGAATAGGTGTGCTCGTACCTTTCTGCTGGGCAGAACCCTCATAGTTAGCGATTGGAGAAGTGTATCAAAAGCCTTAATATGCTTGTACTGTTTGCCCCAGTAATTACAGTTCTACAAATCTATCCTTGGGAAATAATCCCAAACGCAGCAAAGGCCTGGTGAACGAAAGTACACATTGCAGCCGTATTTCTCTTAGGGAAAGTTTGGAAGCAAGTAATGTCCAACTATAGGAGAATGGTTAAAGAAATGATAGTATATCCACTCAAAAGAATGCCATGCAGTGTGAAATGCCGTTTTTGAAGACTGCACAGCAATATGGAACAATGCTTATGTCATAATTTTAAATAAAAATTTGATTTGAAATTTTATATATAGTTTCAATTATAAACAAATTAAAAATTCAAAAACTATAAATCTTTGATAGTAAAAAGATTGAAAGGAAGTACCCCAAAATGTTAATGGTGATTATCTTTGAATGGGAAGACTATTAACAATTATTTTCTTCCTTTTTTCTCTAACTTTAGATTTTTTCATAATAAGCATTTATTAGTTAACTGTTTTAGTATTAGTTAACTTTAAAATACCAAAATTCACTTTTAAAAACAAAAAAATTAACTATAAAATTTCTAGTATATTTAGTGTGTTTTTCTTCTGAATTCTATCTTGAGAAACTTGAGAAATTGCTGAAGCAATTTATGAGTTAATTAAAGTCAGCTCGATTTTGTTTTTTTAAGGAAACAATTGCTTAGTTATCTGCGCTTATTAGCACAGGGAGTTAAAGTGTGCAGTTGAAAGCAGTGGCCTGTTGGAGGAGGTCTCATGGACCTCCGCGGTAGCCTAGCGGAGGCTGTTAATGTCAGTGCTTGTAATGCCAAAACTACAACTCTGATTTCTTTCCCTTCCCCCCTCCCTCCCTCCCTCTCTGCCTCCCTCCCTCCCTTCCATCCAGTAGACTACATGTAAGCTAGAGGCAGAGTTGCTGTTCCTACCTTGGTGGTTTATTGGCGTCCTTCAATAGTGATTTTCAGTTATATGAGAAGTGACCCATTAAATGTTACGTGGCATAACAGTATTTAAAATTACTTGGGGAACTGGCCCCGTGGCCGAGTGGTTATGTTCCTGGGCTCCGCTTCAGCGGCCCCGGGTTCATGGCTTTGGATCCTCTGTGCAAACTACACATCACTTGTCAAGCCATGCTTGTGCCGGCATCCCACATAGAAGAGCTAGAACAACTTACAACTAGGATATACAACTATGTACTGGGGCTTTAGGGAGAAAAAACATTTTTTTTCTTTAATTTAAAAGTACTATTGAGAAATAAGATGTTTTTATTAACATTCTCTTAAATGTAATTAATGTGTCGTGTCTTTTTCTTACCTGTGCCATTTTCGGCACACAAATAGAAACATCAGCTTAGCACTAGAAGTTATTGAAGGAACCAGATATTAAGAATGTTCATTGATACCCTGGACTAATCAGAAAAAGAAGGTTGTTGCTGGAGACAGTTAAAAACCGCCAGGAATGGGGAAGTAAGGACAGGATGATGGAAGGTGGCGTCCCCAGAAGCAGACGGCATGCTGGAGTTGCAGGACCGGGATCGCTGTGTGGGGCAGAGGTTCTTGTCCTACTCAGCCCTGGAGGGCACCTTTCCACTTGTTCTGTAATGTCAGAGCCTCATGGGAACAACCCGGACCGTGGCCTTGGCTGGGTCCTGTGTGGAGCCTGCCTCTAGGGTCTTATCTAGGAAATGCAAAGAAGGGGCTAGGCAAAGTGTCAGAAGGCTTATGTGAGCCGCTGAGAGGAAGGAGGGTGCTGTTTCTGTTCTTGATACTGAGCCTGTTCCAGCAAGCACAGCGGGCTACTTTTTCCCTGGCATATATGAAACTGCAGTTTTTTAAGGTGTTTTTTTAAAAATCCATAATACGTGCTTAGGTTCTAAGAGTAAAAGCACTTAAATGTATTTCCAGGATGATGTTCCCTTTTGGAGATAAAATTCAGCTACTGTTCATTTACCTTCAGAACTTACTTGGTATTGCTTCTCCACTTTTTACCAGCTATTAAAAACAGATAGTTCAACCAAGGGATATTTGGTGCCTGCCTTTAATCTCTCTATTGTACTCTCTGTGTGTTCCATGGGTGTACATAGCACCATGACGTAATATGAAAACAGATGTGCTCACCAAACCGTAGAATGCCAGGATCCTAGGACGGCCTTGAAGAAGATAATCTTAAGACAGAAGACAATAAAAGGAAATGTTACTTTATCCAGCAGACAATAAACATATGGAACTTCTCCTGAGGTTTATAAGCCAACAATATAAATAAGTTCAGGGGAGTTAGATGACTTGGGGCCCGCACCATCTTTAAGTGACAACGGGAGAATTTGCTGTTGTGAGTGTTCTTAGATAGTTAGGGTGCCAGTACAAGGGGCAGCCACCGCACCTCCCTCAGTGTCCTCTGTGCCTCTCTCGGAACAGGAGGGAGAGGTGGGCCTTCTTCTGATAGTCATGCCCAACTTCATGTGGTTTGCATGTTCAAGTGTAAACTCTCATGTTTACATGCATGTGTTTTGACAGGTGACCTTGGGAAAGGTGTTGAAAGTGATCGTTGTCATGCGGAGCCTCTTCATCGATCGAACAATAGTGAAGGGGTATAATGAAAATGTCTATACGGAAGATGGCAAGGTAAGCATTCCGGAGTCTTTGTTTTCTTCTTCCTTTATTTTGCGTATCCCAGAACAAATGTAGTGGAGTCCCAGATGAATGACATTAAACACTAGCAATCATAGCTGAAATGATCAACAAGCATAGCTTTATCAGTATAAAGATGAATGCTTTACAAAAAACATTTCTCTCTCCCCCCTTGCATTTTTCATCAAGCTTCTGCTTTTTCCTTTAAGCCTGATGCCCTTAGTTGAATTTCTAATTTATCACCTTAGACCCCAGTTGCCTCATTAAATGTGTCTTCTGAGGAGATGGATTTCTTTTTTTTCGCCTGGTCGAGCAGCACATCAATAGCCCAGGGTTCGGCATTTTGCGTTTCCTAGAACCATGAGGAAAATTCGAGTTAGTCTGACACACAACCTGCCGATAATCTTTTTCCACGAAGCTAACGAGGAGCCCTCAGGAAGCCGCTTATCCACAGCAGCACGTATTGAATACTGCAGTTGAAAAAGGATAAGTTCTTTCCATGGGTGATTTGTCTCATGGAAAGTTCACCTGTGTGAACCCCTAATCTCTCTTGACTACACGCTGTCCATATGGCTCTATAGAGAGCATCAGAGGATGCTGATGGGAGCTGACAGCCTTCATTTGTGTTTGCTTCCCGAGCGGAATGAGCACTCTGCCTGAGGTACCCACCCAGACGCACCTGCTCACTTCCCAGCACCGGGCCTCTGTGTGCCCTTCTCTCAGGAGCTTTCCCTCCTCTTCGTGAATCCATTAAAACTTAAAAGTTTGTTAGTGCTAGCACTCACCACCCAACGGCCACATTATAATGAGGACAGGATGTTCTTCAAAAAAAGGTGACAAATGTCGCTTAGCACACAGAACAGTGTGTTATATAAGAGCTGTGACCCAGGAAGTAGTGAGATTTGTGTTTTGAACAAGTAATCCAGTATTTCCACAACCACACAAGTGTTGTCAGCCCGGGAAGCTACTCTTACTCCAAGGACTCTGCCAAGTTCTCGCAACTCTCCCCGTTGAGAGCAAAACATGCCTTAAGAGGAGATTTCCTTTTTCTTTTTGGAAAAACTAAAATGTCTTTGGAGCAACTGTGGAAAATAAAGTGCATAATCAGGACAGGTATGATCCACGTGTGCATGATTCATGAACTCTGACAGCAATTCTAAACAAGAAATTCCAAACTACTTAGCAACAGCAGAAGCGACCCTGGGGCGGTGCGTACCTGGCCAAGAGCCCCTGAGTGGGCGGTCTTTGAGAGGTGTGGTTCTGCGTTGTCTCTGTTCAAGGTTTACAAGTTTATAGTCACACAGTGTGTGAAACACAGCCCTTGCTCTCCAAGGACGTACAAGTGAATGGAGGAGATAAAGAATAAAACAGAAAAAGTTAAGTAACAACAATGACCATGCTGTCAGAGATGCCAAATTCAGGATGCAGATGAAGCGTATTCTGAATTCAGATTACAAGGAGGAGAGATTTTACCTACTTTGCCTGATATCTTTAACATTATATTTACTTCATTGCCCCATACTAAAAGTGTCCTAAATAAGACAGAAAGCTCTTAACACTTTGCCACCTGGTAAATTCAAATTTATTGAACTGATAACAAGTATAATTTTTATTCTGCACTTAAAACAAGGGGATTAGAAGTTAGTCTCGTGTGTATACTTCTAGAATTTCTCTCAGATGACTCCTCCTCAACTGCTTTACGTGGTTCCTTCCCTCTCAGTTGCCCTTGACTCCCAGATCCCCGGGGTTCTCGTCTCCCTCCTCTCATGCCCCTTGGCCATTCTTGTCCACCCCTGTGGTTTCACATGTCACCCCCATAGTGATCACTCCTGATTTGTGTCTAGGACGGACTTCTCTCCCTAAATGTACCTCAGATTCAGCCTGGCCAACACGAAACTCATCGGCTTCCTCTCTGGACTTGTTTTCCCTCTGCTGTTCCTTGTCTCGGCTAACTGTGTCACCACCCAGTTGCTCCACCTTCCTCCCCCTCTCCCCACATAGCTAGTCTGTCAGCGCGTTCTGGCACTTCTCCCTCTTGACCCTCTCTCCAGCTGGGCCGTCCTGTCTGTCCCCACTCCTTCGGTTCTCTATCTCTCCGCTGGGTGACGGCGCTAGCCTCCTCACCGCAGTCCCCAGTCTGCCCTCCCTCCCGCAGTCTGCCCTTGACTTGGCTTCCAGAGCTATCTTCATAAGATGCACATCCAAGCACATGATTTCTTGCTTTTCATCATCTCCTCATTGCCCAAAGCAGCCCTCCCAAAGTAGGAAAGGAGGGTGTGACTGGATGTTAGGCACAAAGCAGTCCATGGTCAAAAAAGTTTGAGAAACACTGGGTTAGAGAAAGTTTAGTAGGTTCCTGACTGTAGAAATTTTTAGTGGTTTTGGTTTTCTTGGGTGCCTGATGAATCTCCCAAGAGGGCTATATTTTCCTAACTTACTTGACCACCAAGTTCTTCTTTTCTTCCTTGATTTTTAGAGCATTTTGTGACACTGGCATTTTGTAGAACACACTTCTGAAAACTCTGGCTTATAGAATAAAATCCAAACTCCTTAGCAAGGCATAGAAATGCCTGGTGATTTGGCCCCGCTTCCCTTTCTGACCCCCCTGCCATCATTCTCTAACACACATTTCGTCTTCCTTATGTGCTGCTTGTGGCTCCCAGGACATGCTGAACTCTTTCATGCGTTTGCACCCTCTGTGCCCTTGGCCTGAGGTGCTTTCCCCACCTTGTCCACCTGACACACTCTTCGCGTGGGTTCTTGAGATGGCAGGCCTGGCGTTGCCTCTGCTTCCAGCACAAGTTATCATCATTAACTCATCCATAGCATTTTGAACAATCTCTTCCTAATACTGGAATTACTACATTCTGACTATTTGTTTACATGTCTATCTTGAAATTAATAAAAGTACTAACCGTACTGCATGTATTGGTCTAATAGACCTTGTGCTAAGCAAACTTTGCTTGCAGTGGGGGTTGAATCCTAGACTCACTTTCCAGATAAGGAAACTGAGACCTAAAATGGTAAAGTGACTTGCCCACAGTCACACTGAGCCAGATCTCAGACCTTCATCTGCCAGGAGCTCCCCAAGGGCCCACCTGTCTTGTGACTGTGTATCCTGAGGATATCCCTCAGGGCCTGGAACACAGTAGAAGCCCGATAATGTGTGAGGGGGATAATGAAGAGGTCTGCCTGGGATGTGAAAATGCTTTAGCAGGAATGGGAAAGTGGAGAATCAAAAATTAGAGATAGGGACTAAAAGAAGCAGCAGGAAGTGAAGGTGTAAATAAATCAAAGAATAAAGGAGACGTGCGCGCACACGGCACGTATTTTCTTAATGAGCGCTTAGCGTGGGTTCTCTGTTTATCAGAAAGAAAATGTGTGTGTCTGGGAGCTGAATTCTACTATGATCCCTATCATGAATGTGAGGCCTCTTGCTCCCTTTTACAACCGCATACAGTGGCCCAAGTGTAAGCAGGGACCCTAAAACTGGGAATAGCAAGATTGAGAGGACCGAGTCCATTTGTTGTTTGAAGGTACGTTAACCACATTTGGCAGAGAAGCTCTCAAATGACTGCTCTGCCTAGAAGCTAATCCCAGCCAATTTGATTAGCCCCTTTTCTCCGGAGCCCTTTACAAAGGATAAAAATAAAATCATGCAGACATTGTTGGTGTTCTATTTTGAATACTGATACTGGTATATGTGAACATATATATATTTATTTACCTAAGCATTAATGCAGTTAATGTGTTGAAATGTCGAGCACCTCCCAAATAAAATGCAACGTTGGAAGGAGCCGTTGGAGTTTGAGGTGTGGTCTACAAGAACAAGTTGTTGCTTGCAGTCTTGCTGTTCCAAAGATGCAGCCTGCGTTCGCTGAGTTGATGCCTAAGTGGTAGCTGGGGGGGTGGGGGAGGGGTGGCGTTTACTGCAGTCTCGGAGAGCTCAGCCACTGACACAGTGGGTGTGGCTTGGAAAGCCTCGCTGGGTTTACAGAGGTCTGAGTCTCTGCGGAAGTAGCTGTCCATGCCCTCCAAACCCAAAGCAGCCGGCAGAGTCTGAAAGGGTTGATTAGCCCTGTTGCTACAATAGTGGCCCAGCGCCACCCGCAGTTTCCAGACCTGGCAGGCTGTTCCCCATCACATCCCAGGAAGGCTATCACTTTGCACTTTGCAATAACAACCACCTTTACCTGTGATGGCATATTTTTGATACCAAGCACCAGTAGACTAATTCCTCTACTAAAATATAAAAATGGTTTTAGGAGTTACAGACTTGCTATTCATTGTAATCAGGGAGGAGCAAAGAGCCATGACTCAGCATATTGTAAAGGCAGATTTACTTTGACTACCTGGCCATTGTCCTGATTTTGTACCAGTCAGATTTAACTGAAGAAATCCAAGTGTCTCGGTTGAATTTTTCTTATTAGGGGATTTAGGTTATGTTAATGCTATAGCTTCATTAATTACCCCGTATCAATAAAAAAGGCAGCTTTTAGCCTCCTAGCGTAAGAGAGGAAAAGAAATGGTGGTATCAAAGGGAACCTTCAAAGACAGCCAGAGCTGTCTCCAGGGTAATTTCTGATCCCTGCATTCTTCCCACTTCAAAGTTGGATGTGTGTGTGTGTTTGGGTTGAGGGGGTTGGGGAAGCTTGAATCTGATTTCTCTAATAAGTGTTGGCATCAGCCCCGTTTGATATTAGATGCAGGGAACATTTTGATTTGTTATAGCCTTTGAAATTGTTCAGACGACCTTCAGAAAAATGGCCTCTTGTTACTTACGGGGGAAGGGGGAAGCTGGAGAAGGGGAATCCGGTTTAATTCATATGCAGAGGATGCCCCGAAATTCTGCTTTCAGCAGTTTTTAGTAACAAATGTATGTCCTGATTGAAAGTGAAAAGTTGAAGAATAACAGACCTGTAACACTGCATTCTTGTAAGACTTGTTCACTTCTTATCCTCCAGAGGAGAGTGGGCAGACCTAAGAAGATGACCAAATAGCAGTTTATGATTTTGAAACCTTGGGTAACCGTGGAGAATTCCATCACCATTGCTGGTTTTCAGCATTGTGCCCTACTGACGCATCTCCTGTCGACCTTGCAAGATAAAGCAACTAATAAATAAAAGCTCTAAAAGTTGAAGTCCCTGTGAGGCTCACAGGTTTTATGTGGAAGTGTCAATTTTAGATAATTTATGGTTTATTGTACTATTTTTTGAATGGAAGAATTGGTAACTTTCTGATAAGCTGCCAAAATCTTCACTTGCTGCTAAATGACCTTTAGTGGGGATGATTGTCACATCAGCAGGCCTCGAAGCAGATTTGTCACGTTGAACTTTGTAAGAGTGCCCCCAGAAAAGCTGTGACAGTTTAGGGGGTGCTCCGAGTCCACACTCCGTCTGCGTTCTAGCTGAAAGGCAGTCTTGCTCCCAGATTAAGAGCTGGGCCTCTGGAGACAGACCTGGTTTCGAATTCCCCACTACAGATTACTCTGTGGTGTTGGACAATTTGCTTAACTTCTCTGAGTCTCAGTTTCTTCATCCATGAATTGGAAATAATTTTAGCATCCTTACGCACTGGCTGGAAGGACTTAAAGAGATAATGCAGGTGCAGTGCAGGCTAAATGCATAGTCATCAGTAAATGCCGGCCGCCCTCGCTGGCTGTGACGGAGGTTCTGATGGTGGGGGTCATTGTCGTAGTTAAAATTCTCTGGCCTGCTGACATCGCGTCGTTCTGATTTTTCTTTTCAGTGAGTAAATCTGATTGTCACTATTTTCACACGTTCTTCCTGTGTATCAAGAGCGCCCTTGATGTCTTGATGTTTGACCTGAGAGCACATGTGTCTATGCTAAAGCAGTTGGTCATCTGTGGGGTTTGTTTTCATTTTACCTGAGAGCGGACCACATGCCCACACCTAAAATACTCATTCCAATCCCAGAGTCCCCGAGCTGCTCTTAAGACTGCAGATTCAGCCACCAATTACCATAAGGTTGACTTTTCTATTTTAAGATCTTTCTGATGCTTGCCCAGAATACTGAGGGGTGCTTTACCTTCTTTTTCCTGAACTATGGTTCAGAATAATTTCTCGTTCATCAGGCTGAAAGTTTACAGCTTCCAGAATGCTCCTCTTTGAATATCGCAGCCAGCAAAAAATTGGTAGCCACCTCCGCCTTTGCAGCAAATAAGATAAAGCTTACATTCACTTGGGTGAGTCCCGGCTCCCTGAAATGAATTTCTGAAACCTTCCTGGCCCTGAGGAGAAGAAGGGCACTGACTCCAGAACACTTGCTTAAATGGCTTTCTTTGGCATAAATCTAGCAGAAAATCAAGTACAAACCTCCTGCTGTGTGTTCACAGCAAAAGGGGAACCCATTGTTACTGGATCCGCTCTTACCGTGTGCACCTGGTAAACAGGGCATATTGTCTAACATCCTTCTGTCCCAGATGGTCAGAACGGTTCCCTAGGGTCCTGAATAATGTTTAAACCACCTTTCAAAAAGAGCGACATGCTTAGATTGAATAAGCCCAGTGTATTTTGAGAAGACAATTAGGCTGGAGAGTCCATCTCTTAATTAAACCTATGCATATTTCTCTCGAGATGATTTTTCTATTAAAACATTTTACAGGTACTGAAGGTTTTTTAAAATAATTATCTCTTTTAAATAAAAACTGTAGCTTTTCCGTCTGTATGTAGATTCTTTTTTCTTTTCTCGTGGCCCTGTGTTTATGTCTTGGTCTACCTGTGTGTCATGTGAACAGGCAGGAGGATAAAGAGTGGAGAACTTAAGAAGAAACAGCTGTGGGCTTAAACCGAAAGGAGAACTTAGTTCCCAGTTCAGACTTCGATGTTACTCTTCCTAACGTTTAGATTTAGAATCTTTGGCATCTCCCTGTCATCTTGGCAGTGAGTTGGTAGAACTAAAAGATGCAAAAAGTCGTTCTTATTCATCTGCAATCTCTGAATAATCTTTAAATGCTGCATTTTTGAAGCCCTGGACTGAACTGCCGCTCCAAGAACGGAGCGTGAGCCTGACTCGTCCTCCCAAATAGCAGAGCCGCTCAGCAGTAGTTTTCGTCAACAGAATTGATGGTTTACGGAACGAATTTCATGTTTGTTTTGAGGTTTCCTTTAGAGCTATCTGGAGGTAACATGTAGCTTTTTCCCCTACAGATTGCTGACCTGTCAAATTAAAATTCTGAAGCTTTTTTAAGTTCTTTCCTCATCAGTTGGTTTAAGCAGGGGCAGTGACTGAAAAGTGACACCACCTTCCTGGGGAGCAGTTTAGCCAGAGTAGAAGGGGCTGGGGCAGTTAGGGGACTTTTGTGGAAATCCAGGAAGGAGATGGTACAGCAGTGGTGATGGGGAGAGAGACAAATCTGAATGAGTGTTTGGTCCATCAGAGTTCTCCCATGATGTTTCCTGGACTTGGGTTAGCTAAAGCTCGCCCCCTCCAGCAGGAGCCCTGCGGAAGTCCAGAGTGGCCTCCTCACTCCTCCTAACCCCCTCAAGGACTGTCCTACCGATGTTCAAACACAGTGAAACTTACATGAAACTAATTGTGAACAGGAAGAAGCCAGGGAGAACTGAATGTATGCCTGTTCACAGCCCAACTTTTAATTTCCAAGGACTATTTTCAGAAAGCCAAGCTTGGTGTTTTCCTCAGAATAGAAACACCTCTGAACCTGTCCCATGTCAACTGCAATGCTTCAGTTCCTGTCTTCTAAGAGACTCTTCCCACGTGATTGCTTCACGTGTTCCCATGTGCTTCAAAATCAATAACACAGCATGCAGGCTTAAATGGCCACATCTCAGGTTTCTACCTTGACCACTAGCCAACCCCAAAGGCAGGTTCCAAGAGCCCCATTGACCAAGTGTTTCAGGTTGTTCAACTCCTGAACTCATATATTAAAGGTGACTTTTTAGCACCCATGGGGCATACTGACAGTCCCTCTTTTATCTGCACTATCCTTGAGCTATCTCCCAGCACTGTATTGGGGGTAATTCTATTTTTGCCAACTTAATTTGTTCCAAACTCTTGAAACAGTGAGAAGGCACTGGTTTAATTTGTCATACAAAACTGTGAAACTAGAATGGTTTGGTTAGAATGAGCCACTGAAGTGCCCTGTGCAGGACCAAGTGTGGACAGAGGAGGTTGGACCTGGGTATGCTCTGAGCCCTACCTGCATGTCATCTCAGACCTCTAGTTTCCTCACTGGTGAAGTAGAGGAGCCCTGGATCCAGGGTTCCTGACCGGACCAGCCATCACAGTTAACCTGGGGAGCACGTTCAAAGCCACTCCAAACCTACTAATTCACACACTCCAAGGGAGGGACCAAGGAATCTGTACATTAAAATACAAAACATTTCCCCCTGGGGTCTGACACCAGCCAAGTTTGAGCACCACCAGGTGAGACCATTTGTAAGAAGCCTCTCCAGATTACCTTGGGCAATTGAATGGCTGTGAACTGTTGTCGCATCATCTGGAAAGCAGCTGCTCATGGGACCAGCTGTAGCGGCTTGTTCTGGGGATTAAATGAGAGGAGCGTGTGGAGGGCCTGGTGCGGGGCCTGGCATGGAACATGCTCAGCAGCTGGGAGCTGGGAGTTTTCCTCCACTCAGCAAAGACCTGTTGATGCCTATGAAATGCTGGGTCTCAAACCAGGACAGCGTAAACGAAAGAAATCAAGTTTCAGTCAGTCTTAAATGCTATGAAAATTTTAAATTTTTGGAAGGATAAAGAGAACCAAGACAACAGGTATGGGAATAATATTTTAGCTAGAGTAAGTGGGAACTGCCTTTCTGATAAGGCGACATTTGAGCTCAAGGAAATGGAGGAGGAGCCATGTGAGGGTTTGTGGGAAAAGCAACCCAGGTAAAGGGCACAGCAAGCACAAAGGTCCTGAGGCACAATTGATCTTGGCATGTTGAGTGATGCAAGGGAACCGTGGTAGGAGTCAAGGTGAGAAAAGTGAGCAGGAGGCTCAGCTCCTGGGACCTTGGATGCTACAAGCACCTCAGGTTGACTTCTCTACATCCTTGCATGTAGTCTCCTTAGATCACCGACAGGTGGATAAAGAAGAAATTCAAGCAGGACATTTAAGATCCTTTCCACCCCAGGATTCTGTTATTCTATAATCATGGTTTTGTTTTTTGTTTTTTTCCAAGCTTAGTAGTAGTTACAACATCATTTCTTAAAGTCCAGAATTCTAAAATTGATGCTGATGATACTTTTCTCTCTTTCCCCTCAGCTTGATATATGGTCCAAATCCAACTATCAGGTATTCCAGAAGGTAAGTCTACTTTCGCTTCTTACTCAGGAGGCATTAAGGGAAATATGAATGCTTTGAGGTATAAACATTGGTCTTAAATCGAAGGCTTTTTAAAAAATGAAAAAAGCCAGACACAATAGGCTGCTTACTGTATGATTCTATTTATATGACATTCTGGAAAGGACAAAACCTTAGGGACAGAAGTCAGATGAGTGGTTGCCAGGGGTTGGGAGTGAGAGCAGGAGATTGTCCCCAGAGGGGTACAAGGGAACGGTCCGGGTGTTGGAAATAGTCTCTGTCTGAATTATGGTGGTGATTACACAGCTCATGGAACTATACAGCTACAAAGGGTGAATTTTGCTATATGCAAATTATACCTTTAAAAAAAATCAGAGGCTTTTGAGTTGTTCCAAGTTTGACCCACAGTTTTAACTCAGTTTCCCAGAGCCCTTGTGGTCTACTCAGGTGCCTTAGGGACGGGCTGAGGGAAGCAGGATGGCCCTGCCCTCACCCTACCCCGACCCCTACTCTGTGCTCTGGTGATATCTTTTTCAAATATTGGGCTTCCTCATGAAATACTGTTTGGGAAATGTCAGAAAACGTGAAATGTGACTAGAGAAAATCCATTTCCCAATTTCTGATGGTGAAAGGGTCCCTTCCCTGGACCAGCTCAACTCCTGGGGCTTATGAGGGTTCCCAGCACCTCACAGCACTCAGGCCAGTTCCCCAACAGGGTACCATCCGCTTTCTTCTGTCTCATCCATTCTCTGTCTCTGCTTTCATCCAGCAGTGCAAATAATAGAGTGGGTTGTAATTTCATTCATTGCCTCATCAAGTTCAACAACAATTATTTAATGAGCCCCTTTGCCATGTGGCAGGCACTCTGCTAGGTGCTAGGAATACAGGGAAAAACAAGACAGACAAGGAGGCCTAGGAAATAAGATAACTCCAGGTCGTTACTGGGGGCTGTGATGGGGGAACAGCAGGAGGGTCTCCTTCACCTTGGGGAGTCACAGGAGCAGAATCTAAAGTGAGACGGGAAGCATGAGAAGGAGCCCGCCATTTGAAAAGCCTCAGGAAGAGAGTCCCAGGCGATGGATGCGACTGCCCGGAAAGCTCGTGTTGAGGAACGTGCCTAAGAACTGCTGGAAGCCTGTGTGGCTGGAGCGTGCAGTGGAGGTGGGAGGCAGAGCCCGGGGCGGGCAGGGGTCTCTGGGTCCTGGGATGGAATTTGGATTTTATTCTCAATTCAGTGAGAAGCCCTTGACGGATTGATGCGGAGGAGGGACATGATTTTGAAAGCTGGACCCAAGTTATTCCCACTTGAGTGATAGCTCAGAGAACATAAAGCTTTTTTTTTTTTTTCACTGAGGCGAAATTCACAGAACATAAAATGAAACATTTTAAAGTGAACAATTCCGTGGTTTTGCAACCGCCACCTCTCTCTACTTCTAAAACATTTTCATCACCCCAAAAAGAAACCCTGTGCCCCTTAAGCACTGAGCGTAAGGCTTTTGTAGCAAAGGAGCGTGAGGGACCAGCCCTCTAACAGACCGGGCGGAAGGTCCGTCGGGACCCCTCCACAGTGAAAGGGTACACAAAGGACCTAGGCCTCGGGCCAGGGGAGGGGCCCGCGCTCAACTGCACACAGATAAGCATGAAAACGTCGTAATCTTATCACAGCCAAACGCAGGGTGCTACCCTGGGCTGGGTCCTGAAATGGAGAGAGGATGTTCATGGAAAACTGGTGCAGTCCCAACAGCTGCTGGAGGTTAGTTAAGAAGAAGTGAGCAATATTAGTTTCTTAGTTGTGACAAGTGTACCTGGTAGTGAAAGGTGTTAACACTGGGGCGACTGGGTGGGGGGTACATGGGAACTGTGTGTGCCGTCTTTGCAACTTCCCTGTAAAGCTAAAACTAATCCAAAATTCAAAGTTCGTTTAAAGAGAAAATCGTCGTCTTAAGCCTTCCAGTGCTCCTTTGCCCTGCCGAGCTCCAGAAGCACAGTGGGGAGACCCCTGCCTCCCGGCCTGGGGCCTGAAGGGGAGAAGCCTGAGGTCTCACGGAGGCTCTGTGCCGGCGCCTGCACTGTCCTCTCAGCGTTCTTATCGGAGGGGCCAGACCTGACGCGTTGACGGGTTCAGCGTGCGGAAAGTCTCAGCCGTCAGTGCTAACTTTGTCCGTGGCTGACTGCTTTTGTCATTTTTTCCCCCAGCAGCAGCTTGAAAAACCTTCTAAGGAGAAAGAACACTGGTCATTATCTGCATCTTGTTTCCCTTGAACAGTGAGGAACATTAAAACAGTTTTCTTTCCTTTTTCTAA
Source organism: Equus asinus (assembly GCF_041296235.1). Taxonomy (NCBI): domain Eukaryota; kingdom Metazoa; phylum Chordata; class Mammalia; order Perissodactyla; family Equidae; genus Equus; species Equus asinus. The sequence continues at coordinate 14,777,000 of NC_091799.1, forward strand.
CCTGGCTTATTTCAGTGTCCTCTGGTGTTGCAACGAGTTACCTTCTGGCTCAGAAGAAAGGGGGCGATGACCTCAGGGCCGCCAGCACTGCAGACCCAGAAGCTTGTCTTTTAACAATGGCCCCATTTCCATTCAAATACCTTTTATGAGGGAGGGGCTTGCACAGGCTTGCCTTTGCATATGTACTTTTTAACGTTCTGTGTGGTATTCAGTATTTTTGAATGCAAGCGGAAAGTTTATTAGGAAGTTGTGAAATGTGTGAAACACAGATTTGGTGAAGCACAGATGTGGAGAGACAGTGCTGTATTTTTCTTCCACCTCCCCTAAAAGTAACCTGCCAGGCGCTCTTTGTATTTGTTTAAAACTAGAAACACACCGAAGCAGTGTTCACGGTTTGCTATTAGTCTGCTTGGAGAGATTTAGGAGCACTCACCAGACCCTTTCTTGTGGCTAACATAACATCTGAGGCAGCAAAACGGGTCGTTCATAGGGACGGAGGCCATCTCCCTTGGTAAGTGGCGCATTGTCTGTATAAGTGCAGAGGCCTGTCTGAGGTCCCTTTATCTTCTCTTCCTTCACCTATTCTTAGCTAAACCCACTGGACCTCTGATATTGCCCTGTACTGGATTAAAGAACCACAGTTTGGGGACAGGTGGTAGTGCTTTGTGATTAGAACAAAAAGCAGCTAGCGAAGTCCTTGTCCTTTTTCAGGGGCTGGTGAGAATTAGGGGATTGGAGAGTCCTCTCTCTTCCCTGCCAAAGCATTGTCTGCTTGCTGTCAAATTAAGGAATATCTTGGAATGTAATGTAGTACAGAATAAAGTTTAATCCCATATCAATAAAGCTTTCAACTAACCATCATCACATGGAAAGGGTTTGGGATTTTGTAAAAATAAGAAAAGTCTATTTCATATCTTCGTGCTTGCGGAAGACGTTGGTAGAGAGGATGAAGAATGTGTACTGTGGAATCGTGGAGGGGGTGACTGCAACGTGCTCATTTCACTGTGTTAGTCTCAGGCCATGGTGGTGGTCAGAGGGCAGCCAGACTGCACTGAAAGTGAAGCTGAGATCACTTTCTCCGTTGCAGATTCTGAAGGCCTGGTGCGATTTATGGGATGATGTTTAGCATCTCAAACTCAAAATGCCAAAAGAGAAGAATTAGGTGGCAACATTTCTAAACTCTGCTTTTTAGTATCAGCTTTTTCTCAGAATTCTATTTCCTTCTTGTCCACCCACTTCAATTTCGGGTGTCCTGATTGACGTTGCTTGTAGCATTTCCCAGAAAGACACCGTTGGAGAACACTGTGGTAAACATTCCCTCCTGCCGTCAGCTGTCTGCTTATTCCCGTCCAAGTGGCGGGGTGGGCAGAGGGTTGGTCCTCAGCATTATCCAGAAAGGCTCAACCTGAAACAGCAGTACAAGTGCATGGGGAGCGAACAGGGATGTGGTCAAGGAGGTTCCTTGACCATCACTAAGGGGATTTCTCAGGCAGAAAATAGTTCCAGTGCCCTAACTATGGTGGTAGGTGCCGTAGCTGTGCCCCACCTCTGAGACGGGAATACTGGGCTGCCAGCACCAGCTCGCACCATACGTTTGGAGGAACTCTCTCCCTGAGTCGCTCTGGTGTCGAACTCCAGGACGTCCTTTCTCTGGCATTCGTTAGGTGGTTGCAATTACTGTGTGTTGTGTGTGTTTTCCTGCCCACAAGTAGCAGCAATGCCCACCGCGGAGAGAGGTCTGTTGGGAAGGCGGGAAGCCCTCCCAGGTCTTTTCCCTCAATGTGACAAAGCAGGGGGTGAGGAGGGGGCGCTACTTTGCAGAGCCAAACTGAGTCTCCGCTCGCCTTCTGATTTCTGGAAAGTGATGTCAGGAGCTAAGAGAATGGAAGCGCACACCTGTAAAATTCTCAGGCCATGCCTCACTCCCTGGGTTAAAGATGAGCGTACGAAGTCCTGTTGCAGACCCCACCACGTGAAGCCAAATGTGGCCTGCCTTTTGCCTGCAATGGGGACTTGTCAGCAAGCCCTTTTCTCTTCCTCATTAGACCCCTTACCTGAGTGTGGGGAAGCAGCCGAGGGTTGGGGACATCTTGCTGTGGGTCCATGGATGCCGACAGGTTCCCATCATTTACTGTGATGCCCTGGAGGCTCTTTGCACTTCATCCTAGGGCGAAGAAGCTTTTTATATCCAGCACGTCTCCAGCAGAGCAGATTCAGAGAATGGAACTTAGAAATAGGGGGGACCATCTGAAAGGGCAGAATTACAAAGAGCCAGGAAAGGTTTCAAGCGTGTTCATATTTTTCTGACATTTAAACTCTGCAGGAGCAGTCGCCGTTTTGATCTTTAACCTCCTCATTTCAAAACACTGTGCATTTTCCTCCAGTAACTGAGGAATAGTGAGAGCCAATCTGCAGCTACTTACTGCGTTAAGTCTTGGCAGGGAGGCTGGGGAAAGCAGCGGAGTGTGTGCGGCCCCAGGGAGGCAGGTGGAGCCTCGAGACACGGCTTCAGAGGGACCAGCACCTGCTTTGCAGCTTTTTCACTCGGAGGCAAAGCACAGAAGTCATAGAGCCCGTGGATGTCCACAGTCTTATTCTGGAGGCCACAGAGGAAGAGTAGCCCTTTTAGTCCTGTGCCGTCAGCAGATCTTAGCTGTGGACAGGTGGGTTGTCCATGTGGATAATGGTCTGGGCAGGTTGCCACTGCTTCTTCATTCCTGTGTTCCCTCCTTCGTCGTCCCTCTCTCATTCATGCTTTGATACAAAGACTGGGCTCTATCTGGGGACAGACTTTGTCAGGAGATGTTAACCAAGGGGCCACCTAGTGCTTTTCAGTCGACAAGGCTGAGTCATCCTGGAGGAGTCAGTTCTCGGAAATTTTGGATATAGCGAGGACCTCTGAGTGCCTGCCCAGATAGTCTGTGACAAACCTAATGTCACTACTTCCACATCCCAGGAACGGGAACTGTCCCAACATGGGCAAGTTCCCGGAGGACTTAACTCTCACCCTCTCTTGAGCAAGGCTTTGTGGCTTACGGGACTTGAGCACATGTGCGTGCTACATCTTTGCACGTTGCCAAAGAGGCTCAATAAAGTCATTAAATTATTGTGAATCTCAAGCTCTATAATATCTAAAATTCCTTCCTACTTCCTGCATTTCCTTTGAGAAGCCCCTCTTGAAACACCACAGATACAGGCCTGGAAGAAGCTGCGGTTGTAGTGAAAGTTCCACGACCCCGCGCCGAAGCTGGGCCCTCTCCCTTGTTTGGTGCCCCGCTTAGGCGAGGCCGTTGGCAGAGGATCCTGCAGCCTCCAGAGGGAGTCTCTTCATGTCGTAGAAGGCCTTCTGCTTTTTCCCTCTACCACCTCTCAAACAGCCCCCTCTTCTCCTAAATGCTGATTAACTTTTTCCAAAGAGGAGAACATGCATTTCATAGACTGTATATGGTGGCATTTGCGTTCTTCACTGTGCATTCTGTCGCTGCCTCACAAGTGTGTCTGGGCAATCCCAAACAGATAAAGGCGAGGGAACAGCTTTCACCAGTGCAAGGGCAAGAGGGCAGCTTAGCGTAGGAAGATGGATTCCAGTCAGTGGGCTCTGAACGAGTGACGGAGCGGGAAGGACGGCTGTGTGAGCCAAGTATCGGGCTATTGACGAGCTTCAGGGAAGGAGAGGCAGCGGACGATTCCAGGGTCCTCCCGGAGAGCAGCCCTTTCCTGAGCTGACAGCTGGACCGTATTGACCAGGTTGGATAAGCAGGAGGGAAATAGGAGTGGACGTTGTTAAGCGTCAGCCCAAGGGGCCCTGGGAGCTGAGTGGGGGAGGGACCGTTCCCTCTCTGCAGCTGAGAAGCCTTTGATCACCACCTGTTCGCTTCAGGGGCACATTTGAATATTCACAAGCTTCTAAAGCCAGAGGAGATTTGATCTTATGAAACCCTTATGATACCCCAGTACGTTCCCTCTGCGCGGCTCCCTCGACCGCTGCTGAGTGTGGCGATGACCGAGAGCCTTGGTAGGGTGCTCCCACGGACCCAGTCTTCCGAGTACAGTGCAGCAGGAACACCCGGCCCATCCTGCTGGAAGCGGTTTGTGCTTCTCTGCATTGGAGGAGTCACAGAGTAGTCGGTGTCGTCTCTATAGCTTATTTCTTCTGAGGACTTGCACAAGACCCAGTGTTCTCCAGTCAGGATCCAACAACCACTTCTGGGAAGCCTGTCCACCCACTGGTCTCCAAGCCATCTTCCCAGCCCAGCAGGCAGCCCAGCGCTGCAGGCCAACTTCCCAGGACCAAGCCTGTCCACTCCACCGTGCGTTCCAGCCGACTCCCCCGTCTCTCCAGCCATGGTCGACCTCGGTCACATTCCCCACAGTGACTATTCCAGAGAGAGGCAGTCCTGCACGGTGGCTGAGAGCCATGTGTTCAGACCATGGCTGACCACTGCTCCCTGTGTGGCCTAACTTGCCTCAGTTCCCTCCTCTGTAAAACAGAGATCGTAAGACTACCTGCCTCAGAGAACTGATGTGAGGTCACTGAATCCAGAGGGTGAAGGGCAAGGTGACCTTCGAGCCTGGACTCACTTGACTTGTCTCAAGTGCTTGTGAGCAGTGACCGCTCCTCTCCTGAGAAAGCTCCCCTGCATCCCGCCGAGCTCTGCCCCGTTGGCCACTCCTTCTCATATCTTAGCTGCCACGTCTTCCTGGTCTCTTTGCAGTGGACGTGGTGGTGAAGATGCAGGCTCTGCAATCAGACAGGCCTGGATTCCCATCCAGCTCTGCTGTGCGGGGGCCAGCCAGCTGGGGGACCTTTGGCCAGGAATTAACCTCTCTTTATGCTTCAGCTCCCTCAGCCGGAGAAAGGGGAAATAATAAAACCTCCTTCTTCGGGTGCATGTTGTGAGGATTCAGTGTGATAAAGCTCATGAACAGCTTGGCACTGCAGTTGCCCAGAATTCGTGCTCAATAATGTGAGCTGCTCTTATCATTGTTATGGGGATGGGCACAGAACTCAGAATCCACGGCCATCTATGTGTAGGGCCCAGGTCAAGTCAGGTGTTTTTTGTAAAGTAAACTAAAGACCAGCTGCCATGATGGACGCACATATTCCCACTGAAGCATCTCCGTTTTCTCTTTTCTCTGGGCATATCATCTGCTCTCCTGGTCAAAAAGTGAACTAAAGAAAGAATAAGGCACCCCAAATTACAACCACTCAGCAGTACCCTTTGGGCATCCCTGACATGCTGACATAGAATCACATTTCCATGACCTGGAACCACCCCTCGTGTCCTGAGAGGGCTGGTGGCACCTCTGGTGATCCCAGAAGGCACGTGTTCCACCCTGACTCCCCACCTCCCCCCCAGCAGGGACTAGGCAGGTGGTGCCTGGCAGCGTGGCAGCAGCGGCAGAGCTGCCTCTCGGGCAGGGCTCACCCCCTGCTCTGCAGTCTCTGTTCTGTCTCCTGTGGTTGCCTGGATTTTGATGGGGAAGTAGGTGGTATTGTCTGTATTTCTTAGGAGCCCAGATGTCTTTGGATGTCTTTCTCTAACTGCAGGGCTGTTCCTGCAGAAAATAACACCACACTAAGTGAGTACAGAACAATTCAGGTATCTTTGGGCTTGGACTTTTCTGGCAGCCAGCAACAGAGTCTGGCATTTTACCATCTGGAAAGCATTGAGCTTTTTTCCTTTCGTCTAAATGAAGAGCCTTAGTTCCTTAATCCTAGGAAATGTCAAGGACCTTTTGTGTGCAGCTCCTCTTAGCCCTGCACAGGCTTTTGGTAGAAGCTTGAGGCTGGTCAGGACCATGGAGAGTTCCCCAGTGGCACACAGGCCCTCCTCAGAGTGCCCCATGACCTCAGCTTTTCCCACCCCCGAACCTCCCTTTCACTCTGCTCCCCTAACCCCACTGGCCAAAAATAAGTCAGTAGACTCTCACCTACTTTCTTGCTCACTCAGGTCCTACGAGGTGAGTGACGCCAGCGCAGAACCACCTTTGTGAGCCCTCTCATCTCCTTAGAGGCCCTGAGCTGGGCCCAGGGAGGACACATGAGGCCAGCGTGGCCTCCTCCTCACAGAGAGCACAGCCTGGGATGAGGTGGAGGCTCCTGGTCAAGGTTGGGCAAGCACAGGGCTGGGGTGTCCACAGGGTGCTCCTGGGGCTATAGGCAAGCCCAGGGGATGGGCTGAGTCTCAAAGTGGGAGAAGGGCTTAGCCATGGAGGAGCATTCCAGGCCCGGGCAGAGACGCAGAGTCAGAAAAGCAGGTTTGTGAGGAGGAATTGCTAAGGCAGCCAGTGTTGCTAGAGTGTGACATGGGGCTGAAGGGAGACAAGGCTGGGACCCAAGTCTCCCAGGACCTCATATGCCATACCATGCCACTGCGTTTCAAAGGACGCAGGGGTTTTGTGGTTGTTTTTGTTGTTTTTGTTGGTTTGCTGCTGGAGGCCGTTCACAACCAGTCTGTGTTCAGGGGTCCAGGGACTTGAGGGACTGCCCTTTAGGGTGTCAGTCGCGTCTTAGCTAAGACTTTAAAGAGGGTTGGATGGAACCCGCCCAAAGCAAACACAGACTCCTTTTGGAGGCCCCGGTATGTGCCACAGGCTGTGTTCAGTACTTTATAGAGGAGTCTCCTTCTCAGACAGAGTTTGATCTCAGAGCTGTGACCAGGGATTTCAAAGAAGGTGGAGCAACAGTGTCGCTGTTCCCCTCTCCACTTCTGCCCCAGACGCGCTGCCTCTGGTCTCATCCCAGAGCAGCATTGCCAGGCTCTGGTGGACAGATAGAAGCCCTTCTGAGCAAATGGCTCCTTCATCAAGCAGAGAAGGAGGTATTGATCTCGTCTAAGTAATCCCCAGTCCCCCCGGACTGCAATGCTTCCTCCTCAGGCCTCTAGGCCTGCTGAGCCCGCAGCATACAAAGCCAGGGTTCAGACTAGAGACTAGAGCCGCATAATAAAAACTAAACCCCTCCTTCCGCTCTACTGTACTTATATCCCGGTTTTAGAAGCTTGTCTCTGCTCACTCCCACCCACTAGCACTTTCAGGACTGACTTCATAGCATTCCAGTCTTGAAATAATGATGATTCCTCTTTTTGTGGAATGAGTACTTCTGGGACTGTTTTAAATATTCTTCATAAAACCAGTGCTCATCCTTGGAGCAACTTCGCTGGCTGGGATTGCTGTCTCTTTAAACATTTTATGCACTAAGTTCATTTCTTTGACTCCTGGATCCACAAAGAATTTTCTCCCTCCAAGAGATTCCTGCTGTCCCTCTCCTTAAGCGTGGGTCTATCCTTGGCAAAACCCCGAGTAGAGACTGAGACTCTTGGGCTAATCTCCCCGTGTAGCCTTGAAGTCTATCCACCTGATGAAAGTTCATTTTTATTTCTTTGAGTTGTGGGACCAGCATGTGTACAACCAGCTGGCACATGTTTGGCTTTGCTGCCTGTTAGTCTGTGCTCCAGAGTCTCGTTGAAACCCGTCGTGACGGGAAGACGTTTCCAGAACCAAAAGCAGTGCCATGCTGGTGGTCTGGTTCTGAGCCGAACTCTCTAAGTTCTTTGTGACCGGCCCAGAAACTGAGGACGCGCGAGGGTGATGTCACATCAGGGCAGCAGGTGGGTTCCTGGACAGGTGCCCCTGCGCCTGCTGGCATCAGCTCGTCCTTTGTAAAAGAGCAAAGGGCTTTGATGTCACCACTGGTTGGCCTGGGGGTGGAGCTCAGCACAGGTGTAGCCTCAGGCTGTGCGGTCGGGCCCCGCAGCAGTGTCCACTGAAAACCTAGACCCAGAAGGCGCCCCCTGATCCCAGCCTCCCGCTCCTTTACCAAGGGCAAGCAGGGGAGTGATGCAGCCAAGGTCACTCAGCTAGTAGCGAGACCAGGAGTCTCCTAGTAGGAGCCCCAGTCTCCTATCACTCTGTGCCACCCTTTTTCCCATTACGGTGCCTTTTTGTTCTCCTTAACGCAAGCCAGAGAATCTTGTCTTCATAGTATGTGGAGGCAGGTATTAGCTGGAGGGAAGCCAGAATCTGGATCTCCACCAGGCTTCTCTTTTAAATAAGCAACTTCTAAACACTTGGGTACTTAACTGTTCCTATTTATTAATCTTGTGGGACAGACTTTTAATAGTCGGAGGCCCCAGATCGCCTGGCTTCGCAGGGGGAGGCCTAGGCTTTGCCGGCCATGTGATGGTAGATAATAGAGCCATTAGTCCACTGCGTTAGGAAGAGTACCGTGGAACTGCCAGAGCGCTTTCAGGCTCTGCTCCCACCCAGCCCTGCGTGGCCGCAGTCCTGCCCCCTGGTGGGGGGAAGCGGGCAGTGACCCACAGTGGCCTGTTCACCTGTAGTTCCTAACACTGCTGACATCAGAATCTCACCTTGGGGAGTTTTTGACAACAAAGGTCCTGCCCCCCCCCACCGAGACTGCCTTCTAGAAGCTGAGGGACAGAGCCCAGCAGACCACCTCCAGAGTCTGTGCTCCTCACCTCAGCTGCACTGCCAGCTCTGCACTCTGGCCTGGGTGCCCGCACATAGACAGGACGAGGCCTACAACCTTACTGGGCCAGGGGTCCCTGAGGACGATCCCAGAGCCACCAGGAAATACAACAGACTCTTGGTTTTTAAAAGAAGAAACTTCTGGGGAATGGTAGTATATTAAGAGAGTTTTTGTCTCCTCCTGTGTCTCACTGATCCTTTCTGTGTGTCACCACTCTGTCCTTTGTTCTTCCCTTGCTGAGAAAGAACAAAGTCTGTCTAGTTGCCATAAAATCCAGGCTCTGGGAGGCTGACCTCAAGCAGAAGATAGTCTTGCTGGACCTAAACCTGTTTCTTTGTCCTCACAGCAGGCCGGAGGGCTCAAGCAGGAGGGAGAGTGGGCTCTATATGCCCAAGGTGTCATTGCAACAGTAGGATTTCCCACTTTTTGTAGCTGTCCCCTTTTTTAGACTGTACTTTTGATTTCCCCTGGTTAATACGCGTGCACACCTGTCTAAATGCTGCTGCTGTCATTGCCTGTTTCCCCTTCTTTCTCCAAGGCGAGGAGACTCATTCAGTCTGGAGATCTTCTTGAGGGTCACCCGTGTCTGTGTCAGGCCCTGTGCAGGGTGAGTTTCTGGGATGTAGCAGTGAGCAAGATGGGCAGAAGCTTCCAGCAGGGAGGCAGAGGGAAAGTTTCGTAAGTGGCGAGAAGTGGGGTGTAAGTGAGGAGGCTTAGGACCAAGTCCTGCCTCCACCCGAAGAGTCTGGGGGTCCGCTCCCTGTTAAGGAGGACATGGCCTGCATATGCCACCTTTCTGCATCCCCCCGCAGCCTCTGTCTGTGCGAAGGCCAAGAGTGAGAGCCCACCAGGCTCACCTCCCTGCTCTGCAGCTCAGGAGCTGCTCGGCGCAGGCAGTCACTTAACGTCCCTGTGACTTCGCTTCCTCACTGGAGATGGAAATTCTCATCATAGCGCCATCTCAAGGGTGTTGTGAGGATGAAGCGAGGTAAAGATATGGTGGCTCACATCCCGTGCGTGCTTGCTGTTTGTCAAACATTGTTCAAGTGCTTTCCCTGCATTGACACCTTTTACCCTTGTCCAGGGGCACACGGCTCGTAAATGACAGACAAGATCCAAATCTGTGCAGTCTGGCTGCACAGTCTGGGCTCCTCCCCAGGCGATGTGTATAGACCAGCCCTTGCACAGGGCTAGTGCTCAGTAAGTGTTGACTGGGATTGTGCTATTATTACAGGCAGTTCTACTTTGGGTTTTGCTAAAATAACTCGTGAACTCTGAAGTCCCCGCCAGCACTCAGATTCCGGGAGCGAAGATGTCAGCAGCTCCTTGCACACAATATGGCAGAGGAGCGTCGGGAGACTTGTTTTGACTGGCATTTCCAGTGTGTTGACTGGCAGCTGTTTCAAGGTCTCTTGAAAGATTCCTTTCTCCTTCTCTGAGCTTAGTTCCTGTCAGTTTGGGTGCACGAAGACCTTCTCCGCCTCTTTGAGCTGGGAGAGAAGGAATTTTGGTAAGCCCTGGTTGGTGGAGGAGGAGAGAACTGAAAGTAAAGTCACTAAAGCAAAGTGGATCTGTTGATGGGCGATGGAAATGTCACCCGCCTCAAAATGAATCACCTGCAGTCCAGCCTTGGGGGGGCGGGGGGGCAGGACTGGAAGGACAACACGCCTTGCACTAAACTGCCGCATCTTCAGTCTTTCTTTGCCTTGAGATGAAATGGGGCAGCTCTTGGCGAAGCCCGGGGGCCACTGTCTTTTTGAGTCGCTCTGTCTGTGTGCCCATGCTTCCCAGCCTTGCTGGTTGCCTCGCGGTCGTCTCTCCCCTGCCCTCTGTGCCGCGTCCTTGTCTCGCTGCTTTATTGTTACTTTCCTGTCTTCTCCTCCCTCCCTTTCCTTGGGTTCACCATCTGCTTTGATCTTTTTACAAGCTATTTTCAAACCAGCGCTCACTGGTGGGATGAATGGCCTCCCTTTCGTCGGGAGCATTAGTGCCCTTCGTTGGCCTCGCCGGCCGCCGCCAGGCAGGGTGGCTTTTATCTCCCCGTGGAATCTCATTAGCTTTATATTACAGTGGGGCCCGGACCTGGCTGGGCTGGCGCCGAGTCGATTTAAATTAGTTAATAGCAATCTTTTTTGTTGCCCCAGGCCTGTTTTTTCCCACATCTTGGAAGCTGAGCAAAAAACAACTTTGTTGTTGAAAAGTGTAAAACAAAAAAATATTGAAGACGGGATGCTTTGACAACAGGGAACATCATCGTAGGTGAATTTCTGCGCTCTCCGACCCCCGTGTCTTGCCTGGCGCTTTGGAGTTCAGCCACGGAACCGAAAGCCAGCAGTGGAGGAGTTGGGAGGAAGGGAGGAAGACACAGCAGATCAGTCAGCTTTATTTCCTTCTATTAAAATATTTCTGTAATTGATAATGGGAACAGAAGAAATTAAATGATTGCATCAGCACCAGAAAAAACTGCCACCATTTGGCAATTAAGGGAATACTTTACACTGGACCTTTTGAAAAAGAGGCTGAGTATGGCCAGATTGCCAACCCAGTGATGGAAAGACTAATTAGGTGCCCTGCCTAGGAGCCAGATGCCAAAATAGAGCTTTGGTGTGTGGCTCCAGCCCTATCTGGAGGAGGACATTTTCTCCCTAATTGGGTTTGTTCTGCTCTTGAGTAGCCTGTTACCCGGAAGCCACATTTACAAATCCTCCCTGCACCGCACCTCGGGCCCCCGTCTTTTGGAGGACGGAGGACGTCACCACGCAGGCAGGTGGTGGGTGATGACGCCTGGAGCACCCAGGGCGGGTGTCTGCTGGGAGGGAGGTGGCAGGGGCTCAGGCCTTGTAATGTCTGGACTCAAACACCCCCTGCCCCTCACCAGCTGTGTGACCTTGGACATCTCCCCAACCTCTGTAAGTCTCCATTTCCTCTCTGATGAAATGGAAACAAGGAGAGCACCCACTTCCATTACTGTGGGGATTAAATGAGAGGGGCACATACACCAAAAGTGCTCGTTAATGTAGTTATTATAAAATAATAATCCTATGCTCTTGAAAAAGCACCTTTCAGATGAGAACCCCGCCACTCCATAGCACCCATTGTGGAAATGTTTGTGAAAATATTTCACACACACACATACACACCTCCCCGCCCCAGCACCCATTGTGAAATTTGAGTGACACCATTCATTTTGATCCACAGAAAAGACCAACTCTCCTCAGATTGGGACTCCTTTGTTTTGTGCCGCAGAATCAAATGCCTACCCCTTTCGGGACCTTTTCCCTGTGCTGCCTGGGATACTCTAGCGCCTGGCTGCTCGAAGCCTGGCCCCTCCCCAGCAGCATGGCCATCGCCTGGAGTCTGTTGGAAATGCCCAGTTCCAGCCCCGCCCAGACCCACGTAGTCAGCATCTGCTTGGCAGCAGGGTACCCGGGGGATTTGTGTGCTCATTAACATGTGCATCCTTCGGCATTGTAGCATCCCTAAGATAGCTGGAGAGGCCAGCTTGATTTCTGAGCCCCACCCCGGAGATTCTGATTCTAAGTCTAGAGTAGAAACCAAGAACTTGAGTTTCTGAGAAATGTTTAGGTGATGCCAACACTGCTAGACTGTGACGCCCGTTTCACGCAGCGCCATTCTAGAGGGGAAATTTCCTTGGCCACAGCTTGAACTTACGTGTGCCCCCACCTACAGGAATCAGAGGCCTGGCAGACACCGTGGCACATCTTATAGACAGGAAGTAAGTGTCCGAGGAGGCTCCGTCAGTCTGCAGAGCAGAGGCAGTGGTGCTGTAACAAATCAATTTCAGAGGTTTTGTCGTTCAGCACAACCAAAGTTGATTTCTTGCTCACAGCACACCCATCCTGAGTTGTCGGATGGCTGGGCTCCACACAGTCACTCAGGGACCCAGGCTTAACAGAGGCTCACCACCTTATGAATCCCCCATCTGCGTGTGTGGCTCCCCACATCACATGAGAAGGGACATCATGGAGAATCCGCACTTGCTTTTTACTGTCTCCAAATGGAAGGAACACACGCCCCTTCTGCTCCCGGAGGCAGTAGCTGGAACTGGCCGCAGGACCCAACCTGTCTACAAGGGAGGCTGGAGAGTTCCCACGTGCCGGAAAGGGGAGGCAAACCAGGCAGTGAGCCCTATGAGCCCGAGTAACTCCCAGTGCAGAGGGAAAGTCCACATTCCCAGCAGGTTGGGGGTAGACCAAAGACCCCAGTCCTTCGTTCCTGTCTCCTCATCCCCACCTCGTGGGGGCTGCTTTCTCTGCCCCACACACCTCATGTGAGCCAGTCCCCTTGGCTGTCTCAGGGACAGGATGGATTGTCCATCCAGTCAGCACACGTGTCAAGAACCTCTGTGCCAGGCACTAAACAGACATGGTCTCTGGCCTTTCAGAGTTCACGGTCAAGTTAGGGAAGCTGACACTAAAGAGAAATTTCAAAAACAATTGTACAAGTTCAGTCATGAGGAGTGATGTGAAAGAAAAGACCTCAGCAAGGAGACATGACCCAACTGAGGAATTCTGAGAGGCTTCCCTGAGCATATGGATCTCACCCAGGCCCAGTAAGAGGAATAGGAGCTAGGCCAGAGAAGGGAGGGAAGGAGAGGCCCAAGCAGAAGGAAGGCTCTGAAGGAGGAAGAGGATCACTTGAGGAACTGAAACATTTTCTGAAGTGGGGAGAGGAGAGGAGGCAGGAACCAGGTCCTGCAGGGTCTCGAATGCCAAGTTCGTACCTCTGGATTCTGTCCTAAGTGTATTCACGTGCTCTGAGAGGGTTTTCAGCAGGGGGTGACATAGTTAGATTTATAACTCAGTCGTCACTGATGTGCATGATCACGTTATTTTACTTAATCCTCACAGTCATCCCACGTGATAGGTGAAGATCTCATTTTCCCCTGGAGAGGAGCTAGTTGGGGCTCTTCTGGTCATCCCAACTGGGAAGGGCAGCAGCTTAGACTGGGGCGGCAGTGAAGTGGGAGGTAGTAGAAGGATTCAAGATGAATGGTTTGGAACGTCGAGACTCGGAGATGACCTGAGTATGAGCAGTGGGACAAGCCCAGGTTTCCGGCCTGGGCCACCCAAGACCACCAGGTGGATGGTGGTGCCCTTGCTAAGAACGCAGGAGGAGAAGCAGGTCTGAAGAGCACTTTTGATGCTCCTGTAATTAGCTTGATGCCTTGCCTGGCTCAGCACCTTGCATTTCTCAAAACTCAGCCAGAAGAGGTCAAGTCCAGAGGTCAGCTAAGGAAGGGAGGAGGAGACGGGCACAGGTTTGCCAGGCCGGGCACCCGGCACACAGGAGGCTTAGGGGCAGAGATTCTCGGCAGTGTTTGGTGGAGGCCCTAAATTCCAAAGGCCACAGCGGCCAGGCAGGTAGCGTGAGTGACGCAGGCTGTGTGAAAGGCCCTGGAGGCGCTGGGCAAGCCGCAGGTGCGTGCCTGCTCACAGGCACTGTCCCTCCTTGGCTCCCACGGCTGATGGCAGCCACTTAGATATGTGGGGGCTGGTGGGCAGAGCCAGGTCACAGTCAGCGTGATAATTAGGAGCCCGGCCTTGCGCCGAGCACATCACGTGGTTGGACTCATTTGATCTTCACAGCAACCCATGAAGCAGCCACACTATTACCGCCCCTGCATCTCCTGGCGCTTCAGAGAGGCTGGGGATCCAAGTTGCATAAAGTTTCCTGAATTTGTGTTGGTCATTTGTGTTAAAAATTGTAAAAGGAGAAGCAAGGAAAATGTGCAGCTAAGCAGAGCATTCTAGCCTTGGACGTGGCCTCTGGGTGGCCAGTGTGATGGGGGATTGGGCCCAGGCCAGGTGCCCAAGCTGCTGAAATGGACAGATCTGGGCTCATCTCAGGGGACTCCAGGCTGGAGATGGACCTTCCCCGTCTTGGGAAAGTAGTACACCCAGAACGAAGGGACAGTGGGGCACCTGCAAAGCCAGCCTGGCTTCCTGCTATGACAGCACTGATGGATGGGGCGGGGCTTTGTTAGAGTCATTGTAAAATAAATGGTAGGGGCAGGAGAAAGAGTTTTCTATAAACTTTGTTTCTTTTGTAATGGAAAATGTGATTGTAAGGATGGTCTTATCAGCCCATGGGATTTTTTTAGAGAGGCATCTGGATGGCAAGAACCAAGCCTTTAAGCTCAGGTACCCTTGAGACCCAATTTCCTTCACTGTGTTTTATAGCAGTTAATTTCACCCCACCAGTCAGCACCCGCCGTTTTGCCAAGTTATCATTACTACCTTTTTTTTAAAACAGCATTGATCATTTTAGAAAGTTGTTGTTAAAAGTTTAACATTCTTTGCACTTGAAGGAATAAGTACCATTTATCTTGAAAGTCACTTGGGTAAGAATTTCTCAGCAATGTTGCATACATGAACTGTTGCTATGTTTGCAAGAAAGCCAGTGCAAGTGTTTCTAGTACGTGGCCTACGGTGAGTGGGCATTTTTAAGTTGATTTCTTCATTCAAACAAATATGTCTTGAGCACCTGCTAGATGCTGAGTGAAGTTCTGGGGCTTGGGGACGCAGCATGAACCAGACCCCTGCCCCACGGAGTGATCGTTTAGTGGGGTTCACCAGCCCCCAGGCAGGCCCTGAAACTCCAGTTGGGGAAGAGGGCAAGTCCAGGGGCCAGGGAGAGCAGAAGAGAAGGGCAGGCAGGCAGGGCTGCGGCACAGCTGGAGGGTCACCACTTCACTGGCACAGCTATTTTATCCAGGGGCAAGCTGAGGCTTAGAGAGGGTCTGTAAGCTGTGGAGCCTGTGTCCTCGCTCTTTCGGGTGTGGCCTCTCTGGCCTTGGGTGGACACACAGCTGGACTAATTCCCAGATGATTTGCAATTCTCCATGCGGGGCCTGGGCCAGCCCTTCTGGTTGCCCCCTGATTAGTTTGCTAAACTGCTGCTTAGGTCCGTTAGCACATCATGTAGTGCTCTGGTCGGGGCTGGAGAACTGACAGGTCTACGCAAGGTGGACTCAGGTTTATTCTTGTTCACGTTAATAATTTTGTCTGGGGTTTTTTGTTTCTTTTGCTTTTTAACCACATTTGTAATGGGAAGAATTGTTAATGAGGACAATGAGATAAACCATGAGTTTGAACACAGCTATCAAATTAGGTATAATCTATTAATTTGCTGATTGATGGAGGCATTAGCAATCTGTGGTGTCATCAAATTGAACAACACCAAGGGATCTTAGAGCAGCCCTTTGTCAGTAGGACATGGAGACCCAGAGAGATTAAGTAGTTGGATCAAGGTCAGCAGACTGTGCTGGGGCATAAACGCAGTGTGCTTCCCTCTGGTCACCGGCTGCCTCTAGTGGTCTTAAAGCAGTCGTGCCCTTGGCCCTGCTGCTGAAGCCTCTACTCGGAGTTAGGGGACAGTGGGTGTGGCCCACTAGGGGGCTGAAAGTAGCCCACAGCTTTGGGAGAGCTGGCTAGAGGCCCGCACTGTGAGTGGTAAGGCTCCTCAGAACGTAATAATGGGAACCATCAGGCCCAAGGGGAAGATGGTCAGAAATTACTGGATTCCTGATCATAAAACCTGTATGGCTACACATTATGAGACAGCTTGAGAAGTAAACTAAGCAGACAGACCAATTACACTGCCAGGAAAATGGCTCCAGTAAAGATGAAGCAGACTGCGGAGAGTGGAAAAGCCCTTCGCAGTCACGCAGTGTTTCATGCAGTGACCTGGTTTATAGACCCCTCAGTGACCCTCCCCCTCTTGCCTCTCCACTGGCCTCTGGCCACACTCCTCCTCTTTCAGGGGCTTCAGCCTGCCTGGGTTTTCAATTGCTGGAATGTTCCACACTCCACTTGCCTCCAGGCCTGAATACCTGCACTTTTCCTGCCTACGACACACCACCTCCCCTTCCTCCTCCCCGACTCTGCTAACTAACGTTCGTGCTTCAGATTTTATTTTACATGTCCTTGTCTCCAGGAGCCTTCAAAAGCAGACTTGTCTGTCATCTGAAGGGAATGCATTGGTCTTGCTGGTTTGCATTCTCTCTGCTGGTTTGGAGTGGCCTCTAACTCCAGTCACTGTCCTTGGTTCCCAGGTGACCGATCATGCCACCACTGCCCTGCTCCACTATCAGCTGCCCCAGATGCCAGACGTCGTGGTCAGATCCTTCATGGTAAGTGGCTTTAAGAGCCAAGTCTCCCATTTAAACCTTGCCTCCAGTCAAGTGAGAACAAGCAGCTCAGAAGGTCTTCAGATCGTGAGGGCCGCACCGTGGGAGATGGGCCAGTTTAAGACTGACAACTTCTTTAAACTGGGAGCAGCTCTAGGAGAAACCACTTCCTGCTTAATTACCTAGGGTTTCCTGTCATTGCTGAACAAGTGGTGTTTCAGAAGTGACCCTGCAACGCGGTGTCCGACATTGATTGTCAGTAGGTATTTGTTGAGCTCCTCGTCTGTCCAGGCCTGTGCTTGGTGCTGAGCTGGTAGCAGTGACTAAGACAAATCTTGCAGTTCCCCCAAGACATTTAGTCCTTAAATTTTCAGAGTTGGAACTCAGGATGGGGAGCGACCCAGAAACAGCCGTTCCACTGATGTGCTGGAGTCGGCTCCTGCCAGCTCCTGTTTAATGTTCAGAATTTTGCAAGCTGGTTGATCAACCATTGGTAGCTTGAAATCAGACCAGAATATTTACACAGAGGAAATCAGCAAACGCTACAAGTAAGGACTCCCACCCCCACCCCCAGAACCAGTTCATCAGCATGCTGCTGGCTGAATTTATCACATGACTGCCATTTGGCATATCCAGGGCCAAGAACTGGCTCCACCACTTCCTGACAGAACCGGCCAGCTGCTTCAACGTTGTGCTGACATGGCTTCATGCTCTCCCATCAGTAGGCTCCATCTTTCACTGCTGCGAAAACTCCCTTTTTAATTCATGCTAGAAAGGCTGCCAGTTAGAGAACCTACTCAAAAGACTTACCTGTTAGCAAGTCCAAATCAGTGTTGACAGCTAGGTGGAGTATTGCTCATCCGATTTCATCCAGTCACATTTGCCCCAACAATTCAGCTTCTTGGAGAGCCTGTGGTTCATTTCTCGGAATGCACAAACCCGGCGTATTGATGAGGCTCACAGCGCTGGAGGAGTTGAGCAAGCAAACCCGGTGCACAGCAGAGCCATCCACGCAGTTCATCTGTGTGCCAAGAGAACAACTCAATTGACAGTCTTCAGCGAGCTCTTCGTTTTTGGATAGATAGAAAGACTGCTTTTTAACCTAACGTGTTGTAATGCCCAGTTTCCCTCTGGTAACTGACTTTGGGATTTTTGGAGGATTTGAATTTGATCAGCACCAAAGGATAAATAGTTTAACTGAATGATCCATTGACCTCCTTGTGCTTATTACCAAAAACCTCAAACACGTAGCCTTTCAGAAGGGGCGCAGTATCGATGGGCCGCAGTCTGCTGCCGTGGAAGCAGCTGTGATGAAGACAGAAGGGTTTGTACCAGTAAATTCAGCCGACCTCTTCAAAGAACAATTTTCTCTTGTCGACATAATTCAGGAGGACAGTAAATGATGAGATTCATGTGCCCCTGTCAAAGTGAGAGCTTGCTTAACTTGCTTGCCTATTGTGGGGTTCAGGTTGTTTGCTTATTTATTTATTTTTTGGTAGCGAATCTCCTTGAGTTTGAGAATTGAGTTATGTTAGTCTCATCCTTATGTATGATGCCCAAAGGAGCTCTGCACTCTGAACTACTGAGTGTGCCCGTGCTGCTTATTATGTTATTTGGTGGCACTAGGTTGTCCCCGCCCTCCCCTTAGGTGTGTTGGGCTGCATTGTGACAGTGAGTGATGACCTCTGAAATCAGATTAGAAAGAAGGCGTGTTGACCTCAGTGGAGAATTCTAAAATCCTCATCTGTGCGCAGTCTGCACCGCACATGTCCGTGACCACTTCTTGGTGTGAACAAGGAGAGGATCAATACCAATATTCAGAAGACAGGAGGCTCAGAGATGAAACGTGGTTATGGCAGCCCGTGAGCCACAAGGCTGCGCAGTAGTTCACAGCCACTCCTTCGGGAGCACTTCTTGCCTTTGAGAGTAGGAATTTCTATTTTAAAAACTGCCTCAGTTGGGAGGGGCTGGGGGAGCGCCAGAACTAAAAATCAGCAGTGTTATGACCTTGTGGATTCTGCATGCAGCTTTCTGTAAAAGCACAGGGTATCTTCGGGGGTCACAGCCAGCTTAAGTTCTCTGTCCTCAAGATCATTAGGCTTGACAGGAAGGATGACATTGGAAGCACCCGGATCCCATTTCTTTCATTCTTTCCTCACTTCTCTTTTTAGACCTGGTTAAGAAGTTACATAAAGCTGTTCCAGGCCCCGTGCCAGCGATGCGGGAAGTTCCTACAAGATGGCCTTCCCCCCACGTGGCGGGATTTCCGAACCCTCGAAGCCTTCCACGACACCTGCCGGCAGTAACCACAGCCCAGCCCCATGCCAGCCTGCAGAGCCCCGTCCAGAACCTTCCCAGACAAGCCCTGAGTAGTACTGGTGGCTCAGCCACATCTTTACTGCCCAGACAGCAATACAGCCACTCTTTCCCTTTTGTAAAACAGCATGTGGTACGTTAAGGCTGAGCCTCGTGAAGAACAGCTTCCATCTCTGTGTTGCTGGGGCTGACTTTACGCTGTAGCCGGTGTATGGAAGGCCAGGAAGACCATTTTAGAACTCACCGTAAGGAAGCTGTGCAGCGTGCTCTTCTGTGTATGTTAGCGATACTGGTGCATGATCCTCCTGGAGCCGTATTCTAAGTCATTTTCACGAACCCTTAGAGTTTGAATGAGCCCCTGTGTTCATACCTATTGTCATGCTGGGCTTGTTTTGTTCTGTAACTTATTTTTATAAGCAGTAAACCTTTTGTACCTGGGACAGGGCTTTGTCTCCTGTTTCTTTTAAAGCGCTTTTTACATTCAGTTCAGTGAACAGATCTGGGCCTTTTGAAGAAAAAAGAAAAAAAATTAGTAATGTCTGTGTTTAAAACATAGTTCTTTTTAAGGACACATTTTCCCTGCTTCTTGCTTTCAGGAGAGAGGGCAGTGTTGGCAAATATTCCATTTCAAAGACGTTTTGGCGGCTTGAAAAATGGATTGTTCTTTTTGGGGAAAAAAGCACACAGATGTTTCTTTTTACTAAACCAGTAACACACACATACCAAAGGGAACGGAATCTGCCCGCCACCAGCTACAACACGTGTGAGCGGGTGTGACAGGTGTGCCTGGCTTGTTTGCTCATGTTTTGTCCTGAATATTACCATGGACAGATCCCAGCCCAGTCTGCTGAGTTCATTCAGGGCCTTGACCACAACATTTAAAGCCATAAGCTATTTCTATGAGGAAGCAGTGACCTGCTGAAGGTCTTGAGAAGGGTGGGGGATTTTCCCAGAGCTTTCCTGGCGCAGCCTATGCTACAAATAGTGTTCTCTTTGCAATGAACAATGACAGAGAGATGCTGCCTTCTGAGATGTCCAAAAGAATGGGTGGTTCCTAGCCAGGTTCTGATACCACCCAGACTCTCCCACCTACCCCCACCAGGCTGAAAGAAGCCAGAGGATGGAAGGGATTTAGTGATAGGAAATGGCAGGACAGTGCCACTCCAAGTGTGGTCCAGCATCATCCGCATTGTGGGAGCGTATTAGAAACACAGATGCTCGGGTTCCACCTGAGAACAGCTGACTCAGATACTATGGGGGTGGGGTCCAGCAACCTGATTGTTGACCAGCCTCCCCGGTGACTGCTGTGGGCCCGAGTCTGAGAACCGCTACTCTCTCTGAGAGATGGCCTTGCTTTTCAGTGCCCAGTCTGGGGAAGTATGATGACAGGCAGTGTGGTGCCCTGCAGGAAGGTTTCCATACCGTGGGTGATTTTAGATTAAATACTATGGTTCATTACATTTAAGATGCCATTGCTCGTAAAATGCACCATTATTTTATGAACCACTAGGAAAGAAAAACATGCTGCCAGTTAAGCCATGGCACAGGCCTTAATGATAATCCTGTATGACACATGAATCAGTCATACCAGCCTTTCATTGCTCTGAAATTTCTTTCATCTATTCCAAGGGGGTTGGCAGTTTCTCCTGCCTTAAGTCTTGTTGTCTAGCATGTGACAGGCAACCCCTTTACAGGGCTCCCAGTAACAGAACTTAACACAGTTTCACTGACTCGTGGGAATCTTTGTGTCTTTGGTCTTGTAAGCCACTTGTTTGTTGCTTTGCAAGAAGATATGGAATTGAGGACATTGGGTATATGATAACATTTTGTCTTATCGCTGCGTGTTTTTGCAGACATTTAAACGGCAAGTAGACTGACCCCCTGCAGGACTGCAGGTACACAGAGCTCATGTGAAGTGACGACAGTACGACCAGCTATGACCAGGTTGGAGTATGTGTAGATGACAAGTGCATTGTGACTGCCAGCTGGCTGACAGCACACACCAGAGATGTTCAAATGGGAAAAACAGCCCTCGGACGGTTGATGAAATTACGGTAACAGTAAATCACATTATGAGGAAGCTCTTTGGGTTTTTAACTGTTAGAAGCCTCCTGATTGCAGCAAATCTGAGCGCGTCCCTGTTGGTACCAACCGTCTCTTAACTCCCGCCAAGCTCCGTTTTCAAGAGAGCAGGCTTTGAGTTCAGAGCCTTGGGCAGGCGGTAGTTTCTACTTAGAATTTAATGACATTGGTTTTGTTTTCTCTGTGTCATCTTTAGTGATACCTTCTATTAGGGGCAAATCATTCCTGTTTCTCATTTACAGTTATAATGTAAAGTTTCCATTTTAAACAAATGTTATGTAGGCAAAAAATTGAGACCAAGAAAAATATTAAATAAATAATAGCACAGACAGAGTGTGGCTATAGCATAGAGCGCAGGGGGAGGCCAGTGCCTGGGGGTAGATGCGCATGGTCGGGGCGTGAACTCTGGCCTCCTGCTCCTGGTTGTAGCAGTCAGACAAGTCATTCGTCTTCCGTATACCCCCATTCCTCTCCTGTAAGATGCAGGGCTGATAGTCCAGTGATGCTGAGGGAGGAGAGTTGGAGGGGCTGGGGGTTTATAGACAAAACAAGATTGGCCGTGAGTTGCTAACTACTGAGCTGTGCGTCGGATACATGGCTGATGATGCTATTTTTCTATTTTTTTAACTTTCCGTACTTAAAAGAAGGGAAAAAAACACAAGACTTGGACCAGGCAACCTTTAAGGCCTTCCCATCTCTGACATTGTCATTCTTCCTCCCTGAGAGGGGAAAGCTGAAAGGGAATGTCCTGACCTCTGGAAAGGTGAGGGGCTGGAAGGGCAAGGGGCTTGTTTGCCAAGTCTCCGAAAGCTTGGTGCTTAGAGAGACAAACCTGAGAGACTGGCTTTGTGTGTCAACTATTAAAATATAGAGAATGTATTGACCTGAAGTTGGCAAAAATGGAGACGGGAGGTGGACTGGGATCAGTTCCAAGATGGTGGATTCTGAGGGAAGCTGGGAGACCTGCTGCTGGTGTCAGCGCGGTCACCGGGTCCTGAACCCCTCACAGAGAGGAACATGGCCATCCAAACATTATTTAGACTGTCCAAGGGTGGTCTCTAGGCCAGACCTAGGAGGTATTTTATGTGACTTAATTATTCCCCCAACAGCTCAGCTCCACCCTGTGCCAGGCTCTTTACGTACGTCGTCTAGTTTAATGCCAGGTGGGCACGTGGTGTGTTCCCTGCTGTATACATGCGGAACCAGCCAGAGGGTCTCACAGCAGTAAACCGAGGGGCTGGATATCGGACTGACCACGTGGTGGAGCTCTGCGGCTACTCAGCAGCGAAGTCCTCCCCAGAGGCAGAGGGACCGGTCCCTGCCCTGCCAAGGGGGCTGCATCGAGCACTGCCCGAGAAGTGCTCTCAGCCCCAACTTGGAAATCCCTGGCGCAGATGCTCCTCTGCCATGATAGGCGAGGATGCATTGGCCCCATACTTTCTGGGGCCAGGTCACTGTTAATCAATGGGGCAGCCGTTGGGACTGACAGAATGGAATGGGGAAGTCTGTGAAAGGCTGTCCAGATTTTTTTCCTCAACTAAACTGGGAACTGGCCTTTTGGTATCGAGTGATGTTTTTATACTTCACACCACTGACGGAAAGCTGCAGGCATGAAATGATGATCTTTCAGCGTTAACGTGCAAACTCTCCATTGCATTTAGAGTGTCAGAGTGTGGGCCTGATGCTAAATCGAGAGCCTTTTAAGGTCACCCTAGTAGGGAGGAGAAGGGACGACAGCTTCAGCCACCAGGATTCTCACATGATCTGGAACCTCCACCAACCTAAGGGGAGGCGTCATTGGGCCGTGAGGTCTGTAGGCTGGAGGACAAAGTATGCCGACTCCCCTTGCTCAACTGCACCTCTGCTGGCCTGCCGAAGATGCTCTTGGCGAGCTTCAATTGTCCTGCGCTTGACAGGCTAGGGTGGGCCAAGTGCACTCCGCTTGCTCACTTGCCCAGTGCAGCCGGCTGGGCCATTCCAACGCAGAGCTCGTTCAAGGCTGCACGATCTGCGCATCAGAGATGGGCCAGGCAGAGGGTTCGCGGACAATCCTGCCTGCTGCCAGCCCTCCAGTTCTGCTCGGGGAATAATTAGGCTTCACTTTCTGGGGCAGGCAGTTTTCCTTCCCCAGTCTCTGCCATCCTTGCTCCACTCTCATCCCCATCCCAGCTCCTTAATTAGTGGAAAGGAACCTAAAAAAAATCACTTTCAAGTTGAGTTTTAAATTGCAAGTTGGCTGCTCCCTATTATTAGTACTTGAAGAGAGACACCTTAAAGTTCACAGGCACATCCCAGGTAAAGCATTTTCTTGGCAGCTTTGAGATGATCAGTTGCTCAAGAACAGCTCCAGCCTGTCTCTGTGCTAATTGAGTTTGAAATTTCAGCTGGAGACTGGTTGTCCTCTGGGACGCGGTGAGCTGTGGTTTGGTGCTAAGAGAACAGGCAGGTCCTGCCAGCAGCAGGCTTCGTCCGCCTCATGCTTCCCCAAGCTTGATGGAGACAAAACAGTGAAGCGCCCCTCGGGGCTGGGGGATGAGGGGGGCCGTGAGGGGAGGCGGGGAGGACAATAAGAGGCCTTGAGCCTGGGAGCCAGCCCGGGATGCCAGCAAGCTCTGTCAGCCCCCATATGTGGGATGGGTTGTTACTTAATGCATTACTCATTCTCATCTAATTCTTGGCTCTCATCTCCATCATAGGCTTGCTTTCTTAATTACAAAAGAAATACATGTGTTCCTTTTATAGGAAATTAGGTAATGTGGATAAGCAAAGAAAAGAAAACAATATCCATAATTCCCACTAGCGAGAGATAATTACCAGAGCGTTTTGGTGTCTGTCTTTCCAGACCTTCATGTGAACGTGTTTGTGTGTGTACATTTTTTTGTAAGAAATAAGATCCTACTGTATACTATTTTGAAACCTGCTTTTTTCCATTTCGCAAAGGCAATGTTGCTCTAACACAGAGGCCCCAAAATACAACGGCCTAAAGAATATAGACACTTAGTTCTCTTTCACGTAAGAGCTGCAGAGGGAGTGGTTCAGCCCAGAGCACTGCTGTGCTCCGTGCACTCAGGGGTCCTGCTCCTTCTGTCCTGCGGCACCGTCATGTGACCTAGGACTTGGTCTGCACGGTGGAAGCTGACTCACAGGCGCCTCTGAGTTTACAAGAATGGGAACAAATGCACAGGTGTTTTAAGACCAGACCCAGCAGTGGCACATGTCAGTTCCACTTGACCTTCACTAGCAAGATCTTAGTCACAGGGCAGACCCAGCTGCAAGGGCTACTGGGAAATGCGGTCTCTGACCTGGCAGCTGTGGGTCCAGCGGGAACTCTCACTCCGGAAGAGAAGAGAGCCTGTTCTGCTGGACGGCCAGCCGTCTCCAGCACCCGGCGTGTCCTGAACCGCCTGCCTCAGGAGCGCACAGCCATGACACTGCCTTAGGGTTTTGTGTTACGATGGCCTTCTCCTGTTAGATGACCACGGCTTGGGCACTGAGTCTTCTGTGGGATTTTATTTGGGTTTTATTTTGAAATAATTGTAGATTCACAGGAAGTTGCAAGGACACACATGGGGAGGCCCCGTCTACCCTTCACCAGCCTCCCCCAGTGTTTATATCTTGCACAATTACAGTGCAGTATCCAGCCCAGGAAGCTTACCTTGTACACCTTTTTTGCGGTTATTAACAGTATGCTTACCCGGCCTGTTTCCTCTTCCTCAACACCCAGCTAAGCTATATTTCCTGGGCCCGTTGTGTCTAAGTGGGGCTGTGGAATGTGAACAGAAGAGGCAGCTAAAAGAAGACCTACACTTCCCAGACACGCTCTTCTCTTTCTGAGGCAGCATTGGAAGCGACACACAGTGGCAGAGGTGGGTGATGGAAGGACTCTGACCCCTGAGTCACTGCCTGGAGGAGAGCCACCCGGCCAGGGCTTCTGCAGTGGATTGTGTGTGAGAAATAAACTTGTAAACCTTTTCTTCAATCACTGCTTTGGGTTTTGTTTTGTTTTTTTTAAGTAGCTGCTTAGTATTATTTACCCCAGACATCATCTAAATACACTGGAAACAATGCGTAAGTAGTCAGTACTTAGTAAAAGATAGAGACTACTATTTCTACTGCTGCTATGTTAGCTTGAGTCCAAATCATCTTTCACTGGGGTGATAAGAGGCCCACGGGCAATGTCAGCTCAGGCTTGCTCTCTTATTCCCCCAGGAAGAGGAAACTTATCAGACAGCCCCTCCCTGACCATTCGTTAAAAGCGTGCACATTGCCTTCCCGCCCCCTTCCCCTGTTCTTCAGAGCTCTCATCGCGTTGAACATTAGTTGAACATTTGTTTATGTGTCATTCATCCCTCCACAAGAGTGTCAGCTCCGTGAGGGCAGGGGTGGTGTCTGGGGCACTGCTCTGTCCCCTTGGACACAGTAGGTGCTCAACAAGTATTTGCCAAATGCCGACTGGATGAAAAAGCCAGACTCAGGTTTCTGCTCTGCTCTAAATAGATGACCATGGGCCAGTTACTTGATCCCTCTGCAAGTGGATTCTTCATCTGCAAATCGGGCCAGTGACTGGCCATCCAGTGCAGAAGTCCTGCCGGTGACCACACCAAATAGTCACGCAGCAAATATTTACTGTGCACCTACGATGCAGGTGCCAGGGATACAGTTTACATGTCAAATGAGAGGGCCAGACAATGAAGACAACCTCGTCAGTGGCATCCATTACAGGCACGAGCATGGATGCTCTGGGGAAGTGGCTGTCCATGTGGGGCCAATTCCACCTTCCATGGCCTTTGTGACACCCCCCCTCCCCCCGTCTCTCCTTGCTCCCTCTGAAGAAAGGATTCAGAGAAAGGAATCCAAAAGTTCGACGGCAGTCCCATGGGAGGGCCTCCCCTCTGCAGACATGAAGCAGCCTCAGCTGTGCATCAAGACCATCTTGCCTTCAAACGCCATTTAGAAAGTGGAAGTGCTCTGGAAGGACCGGCAGGCTCACAGGATGCCGCCGCCTTCCCTGGTCCGGCCCGCGTCTCTGTGAATGTGCCGTGTCTCCCCAGCTTGATTAGAACACGGTCCCTTTTTTGCTCTGGCCTTTTGATATTTGACTTTGTGCTGGATGCCCCTAAAGCTAATAGGCTCTGGCCTTTCATTTCCAAAGGGTAGTTGGTCAAATTAATGATCGCCAAAAGGCCATCATTAATTTGCTCTCCTTCCTGTTTCTTTCCATTAGTTTGCAAACCAGCAAAGTTCAAGAAAACTTCTGAGGATAAAAGAATAGGGATCTAATTAGGAAGCAGACAGGTAGTTGTGAAACTTTTTTGAGAACTTAGGGGCGGTAGGCAAGGGATGCTTGTAAGACTGTACTAGCAAGAGAAGCCAGTTCACTGCGCGGCTGGGTCCTAGCGGTGGGCCTGCACAATCTTTAAATGGGTGAATTTGTGCCACTGATCAACTTGTCTTCAGCCCTCCCGAGAGGGACTACAGCCCGTTTTTTTTCTGCCCGGCGTAGGGGGTACCCCGCTCAGTCTGCAAGGGAAAGGGCTGAAGGTGACGAGGACAAGAGCGGCCCTGCCAGCTGCCTCCTTTCTCAGATATACATTTGCCCGTGATCTGAAGCAAATGGGATGAGATCTTTCTAGTCTGCAGTTGTCCAAAGTGAAGGTGTTTCCTTGCTGAATCTTATGCGTGCGCCTGGGCATTCCCAGCTAAGCTATGAGATGAGCTGAACGTACCTCACTGCCAAGGTAGTGGGTTCTCAAGACCCAGTGCCCTGTGGCTGCCGAGCGCACGGCAGGCCTGCCGTCCTACCACCAGCCATGCTGGTGAATGGTCCTGCCCCCTGGGAGCACGTGATCCTAAGAATCCAGACACCATGGCAGTGCCACCCTTCTTGGGATAAAACAGGACCTCACCTTGCCTCTGGGGACGCACCTTCCCACCCCTACTCCAGAGTTAGGCAGTCCTGGCCAATCTTAGTATCAGAGCCCCCCCAACGCCGCAACACACACACACTTACTGTGATGGTCCAGGAATGGGCAGGTGCTCTAAACCAGCCAAAGACACGCGCTTGCATCTTGCTGGGCTTCTGGGAGAACAGCAGTCGCTAGTTTCCACTGCTCGCTCCTGAACAGAGCGGGTTGAGATGCTGCTGGACCCAGGAGCGGGAGGGCCTCCCTCTGCAGGAGGCCAGCGCGTGCCTCTGTGGCTTGGGCCGCGGTGGGAAAGGGCAAGTCCCTCTTCCTGCACTGTCTGTGTCGGTGCCTCACACAGAGCCGGCAGGCCAAGCAGCAGCATTGGAAGGGCCCGCAGCCGTCGTCTAGATCAGGCACTGAGGGGTGAACCTGGTGCTGAAAGGCAGGCAGTTGGGAATGGCACAGTGAGGCCCACTTTCGAAATCTCTGAGGTGTTCCAAAGGAGCTTATGTTCCTGTCCTGGGTCTGATCTTTGCCCAGAGGCCATTGTTTGAGACTTTTTGCCATCTGAAGAGGCTAGGAATGAGAAACAGTTTTATTTTCAAACCCAGCCAGTATGGCTCCTTTGTATTTCCTTTAAGTTTACTTAAAAACTGAAAAGTTTCCTTTTTAGCCCATAAGAAGCAAAGCGGCTTCTTCAACTCTGAGCCCAGAAGTCTCCGTAAGAGGATCGCTGGGTCCCCTAGGCAGATTTCCTGGCTTCCGCTTTATCACAGGCGACAGCATTGCCAAACTGCCCACCGCTGCATGACGAGGGCCCCCTGCCCCCCTCCTCCAGTGGCGTTCTCCTCAGGCCCCCGCCTCTAGATAAGAGGGGCGTTGAGAACGTAGGAAAATGTTTTAAAAGCGGAATGGGGGGCCTGCCCTTCCCTCGCCTCCTCAGGCTATGGGATGCGGAACTACCCCCTTGGACCACGAAGTGGCCTTGGGAACGGAGGACACTCGTGCAGAGCCAGACAGAACAGACACGGTGTCTGATGGCCCCGCAGAGCCCGGTGCCAGCCCTCCACCCGCCGCCAGGTACAGACAGACTTCTGCCTGGTTTGAGCCGCTGGTGTTCTGTCTTCTGTCCCTCACTCTCGAACCCGGTCCTGACTGGCGCCCCCCCGCCCCCACCGGCCAGCTTTCTTGGCCCTCACTGCGTCAGAAAGGCTGTGTGTGCTTACGCGAGGATTTGATCAGTGTCTGACCGTCGTCACCCATTAGGCTTTAAGCACAGAGTAGGTATGTTAGGAACTGGGATTCTTTATGGCTCGTTTCCTGGTTAACCGAGGGTTAAGAGGATGAACTGAGCATCTTTCCCAAGCCCTGGAGCCCGGGGTCCAGGCTGAGGCCCTCGCCGTGCCTTGAGCACAGTGGGACTGAAGCAGCGGCTGCTGAGGGCTGGCTGGAGTGCTGAGGACTTGGGTGTGCGCGGGGTAAGTTCTTGTTTTCTGTCTGGATAAAGTTTACCGTTTTTACACTGTATAACGTGAATAGCCTCATGAGTTAAATGTCACACTTTACATGACTAATTCCATGTACTTCTAACATTCTGTCACGTTGCATTTTCCCCCTTCCCGGGGGCTTATGTTCCCTCATTGTCAGCCTTCCCCCGTCTCCCGAGCTGCACTCAAGCTCAACATCTTGTTTTGACCTGAGGCATTGTTTCAATTTGGGCTGAATGCATTCTGACTTCAGGACATAGCAGTCTGTTATTTACCTTCCCGATAGCCACTCTTCCATCCTTCCTTCCTAACAGAGCTCCCAATTTGAGCCTGGGATAAAGACGTCATATCCCAGCTCCTTTACACTTAGGAGTGGCCGTTGAAATGTGACTGAGGTTATATACAACCACTGGGAGGTGTTCTTAAGTAGGTAGTGAGAGGAGGGAGGTCTTTTCTGCCCCTTCCTCCTTCCTGCTAGCTGAAGCATGGACATGATGGCTGGCACTCAAGCAGCCATCCTGGACCATGAGGTAGAAGTCACATGCTGAGCATGGTAGAACAGCAAGATAGAAGGAGGCTGGCTCTCTGGCAACTTTGACATCCATCCCTGGGCTTCTTTTATGTGGGAGACAACTAGGCTATCTTGTTTAAGCCGCCATTGTTCTGGATGTTCTGTCACTTACAGCTGAATTTGATCCTGGTTGACACAAGGATATCTGATGAAATTTGGCTTTTTAAAACAATCCTCAACATGAGCTTGTTTTCCTGTTTTCTCTCTTACCTTACCAAGGAGCTAATTGAGAGTTCCGGTTAATTGCCGTTTTTTGTTCTTGAGCGTGGTGTTCCTTGCAGCCACGCCCAAGGCCTGGCGACGCTGAGAGCTCTCCTCCTTGTGTTATGCTGGCTGCCTTCCCCAAGATCATTAACACCCCAATGCCACCAGCCTCTTTTGAGACCAGCACGATTTCGGTTTCTGCTGGTGTTTAACACAACTAAAGGTTATTGAATCCATCTTTAGTCAAGAAAAGCAGTTTAATTAGCGTGCTTCTGCCTCATAAAGAGAAAGCAGCTGCACGCACGTGTTGTAGGTTGCAGTCAGCCGCGTGGCTCCCCACCTCCTTGCCGATTGAATTTCTTGGCCAGTCTTGGACAAATAGAACAGGCCTGCTTTTTCATTTTCTCCTCCCAGGCCTCCTTGTCCCCTCATGCATTTTTCATCTCAGCTCACCACTCCTGCCACTCCTTCGGCCCTGTGAACAGTATCGATCGGCTGATTAAGCCATCAAGTCACAGCAAACAGCTCTGATTTTCTAACTCCAGGCCCTCACTTCTCTTCCTTTCCTTGCACCGTGTTCCTCTCTTGCATCTTACAGCTGGCAGCGGATTCTTCCACATCCTGCCTGCCGCTGACCTCCACATCCCCTGCCCTTGTTCTGTGGGTGTTTGGACAGTCAGAAGGCGGACCTGCCACTGCACCTGTCTTCTAAATAAAATACCTTGAGGCTTGTTTTTTTATTGAGCTTCTAAAGATTCCCTCTTTCAAAGACCTGTTTAAAACCAAACCCTGTATTGGTTATCTATTGCCATATAACACGTTGCCCCATAACTTAGTGGCTTAGGGAACAAACTCCTTCTGTGGGTCAGAGATTCAGGAGTGTCTTTGCTGAGTGGTTCTGCCACATAGTCTCTGTTGAAGTTGCAGTCAAATGGCAGATGCATCATCAGAACGCTTGAGTGGGGCCGGGGGATGTGCTTCCACACTCTCCCAAGTGGCTGTTGGCAGGCAGCCCCAGTTCCTCACCTCCACAGGGCTTCTCCAGTGTCCTGCTGCCATGGTAGCGGGCCGCCCCGGGATGAGGGACCCGAGAGAGAGCAGGCAGGAGCCCACAGGGCCTTTTATGACCTAGCCTCACACACCCTCTCTTCTGCTCTTTTTCTCTTCATTAGACGTGAGTCACTAAGTCGAGGGGAATTAGGCTCCCCCACCAGAAAGGCACGCCAACGACTTTGTAGACATGTTCAAATGATCACACTCTGCCCTCTTGACACAAATGGACGTGCAAAATACAGTCACCCCTCCCGACACCCCCAGAACTCCCAACCCCTCACAGCATCAGCTCCACGTCCGACTCTCGTCATCCAGGGGACGATGAGTCTCCTCGCAAGAGTTCCCTCCGAGCAGCTCCTCAAGTTCACGCCTCTCCATCTGAAGCCCCACAAACTGAGAGCCAAGTGATCTGTGCCCACAGACCCAGGTCGGGCCTGGGAGAGCCGCGATGGACACTCCCCACACCCCCAGCTCCCGGCACAGTGCTGGCACCTGGGCTTCTCAATGCCTAGACGGGGAGTGAGTGAATGAATGAATGAGTGACCTGAGAGCCAGTACAAAGAGGCAGGACCAGTTCCTGCTGGTCACCCGAGTCCCAGCTCAGCCATCACCTCCAGATCTGTCACTCAGTGTGTGTTCTTCACTGCCCGGGTCACTCTGAGATTCCTTTATTCCCTGCTGACTCTCCCCCGCGAGCAGGTGGGTCCCACGGGAGCTGGGACCCCGGTGGTCTCATTCACTCTGTTCCCTGCACCTAGAACAGGGCATGGCAAACAGGAAGTGCTTGTGGAGTGAAGGAACGGAATAATCATTCATCAGAGCTGCCGGGGAGGGTGGCCCGAGATGCGGTCGCTGGAGGTGCTGGAGAAGTTGGAACAGGGACGGCATGTGACATCTGTGGCGCCAGTGTCCATTTTGCTGGGAGTGACGATCGAATTCCTGCACCAGAGCGTGTCCTCCTGTTAGGAGACACAGGCTGAAGCGTGAGAATGCCTTCACCTTCAGGTGGTTCAGAGAAGCCTGGATACACACGCAGAGTGAGCGAGCGAGCAGGCACCCAAGTGTTGCAAATTGTGAACAATGGGCAAATCTAGATGAGCAAACATATGTGAGATTCACTGTACTCCTCCAAACTTTCCATAAGTTACAAGTGTTTCAGCACCAAAGTTGGGGGGAAATCACAGGCCCTCTTGGGGGTTTAATGGCCCAGGCAGCAGCTGCTCCTGCTGATGGCTCTGAGGGGACAGAATTGGGGCAGGGGGCTCCTGAGGGGAGTGCAGGGTTGATGGCGGTCCTGGAGGCTAGAGAGGAGAAAGGCACAGAAAGCGCTCGGAGGCTGTGAGGCCTCGCCCATCGCCGGTCCTGTCCGAGGAGCATTTCAGGAGCAAGAGGCCGATGGCAGGGGCAGGGACCCCAGCTTCCCTCATTCACTGGGGAGGGGAGGCTCGGGGGATAGAGGTGGCCCCAAGACTCCCCAGCCGTCACTCAAGAGCACCGCTCTGTCCCCCTCCTGGCACCCCATTCTGGTCACCCCCAGGCGCCCAGCCCTGAGCTTGTCCTCTCCAGCCCCGCAGCCTATCACTGTCCCTGAGGGGCTCCCCACGCTCCCCGCTCCCAGAACATCCTGCGTGACCTCTGGCCCAGCCTCCTCGGTCAGCTCGACCTTCAAATGCTCAGCTCTAGGCATCCGTCCATCCCTCTGGGCCCTCGAAGGCGCTCGCCCTCCTGCCTCTGAGCCCTCGCACCAGCTGCTCCCAGCCTGGAGCTCTGGGTGGGACCCCCCTGCTCCAACCTCCCGTCGCTGCGGGGGAGGGGCGTCTCCACTCTCAGAACACCCCACCCCCACCTGCAGTGCCCATGGATGAAAGGCAGGACTGTCAACCGTGTGTCCCCAGCACCTCATCCGTCTGGCCTGTGATTGGAATGTCTTGACTGACTGAGGGCGCCCTGAGTTCACCTCTAGCTCTGGCCTTCGTTTCCACCTGTAAAACCCGCCCATTTGTCCCTTCACTCCTCCGCAGGCTGAGAGCAGGCAAGGGAGACTGGTGCCCGCTGAGGAGGGACTCGGATGCCCCGATGAGGAGCTTGTTCCCCCGGAGCGATGTGGTCAATGTGGGTGGATGAGACTGACCACGTGCTCCCCAGCTCCCAGGAGGGGCCCAGCGGGGGCCCAGTGTCTCTGCCTGGATCCAGGACGGAACAGGGAGGCACCTCTGCTGCCAGAGGAGTTGGTCTTGGTGGATTTCTGTGGCTCCCTTCCCCATGGACGGCACAGCAAAGCTGCCCGCCTCCCCTTCTGAGGTCCTTCTGCAAGTCCGTGCAAGGAAGGGAGCTCCTTTTCCAGAATCCGAGGCAGAAGGAGGCCAGGAAGTGTGCTGATCACGCATACTGGGATTCCCCCAGCAGCCTGGCCTCGTCTGGACTGCCCAAGTTTGCCTAAAGGAGAAGCCAGAAACAGAGACGCCTTGCCATTGATTTGTCTGTGATCAGCGGCTGCTTCCTGGGTTCTCACTGGAACCATCTCCCCTCCTCTAAGTGGTCCCCCCAAACCCACACTGATGCGTCCCCCATAACCACATTTCTCTCTGGAGCTCTTGCATTCTCGCCTGGGGCAACCAGAGCCGTCCCTGCCTCCCAGCTCCCTGAGGAACCGGGGATGGTCCTCCGACCGTCACCCCGCAAGCTCTTCCACGGCCAATTTCCAGGGGTTAATGGGAGGGCTGCTTGAAATTTA
Source organism: Equus asinus (assembly GCF_041296235.1). NCBI lineage: Eukaryota > Metazoa > Chordata > Mammalia > Perissodactyla > Equidae > Equus > Equus asinus. The sequence continues at coordinate 14,809,999 of NC_091799.1, forward strand.
CTTAAAACATCAGCTCCACTTAAAATAGCTTTTGCCAGGCATTTAGCGGCAAAGTTCTTTGATTTCCTGTCCATGTCCTTTCTCACCGGCACTAAATACCAAGATATTCTGGTCCAAGTGCCAACTCCCCCAGGCCCTGATTCATGTGGTTGTACATGCCGCGGAGTATGAGGCATCCGTCACCCTGCCACCGTGAACTCGGATGGGCGGTGACATCGCCCAGAGTGCCAGGCAAGAAGCTGGCATTTGGGCTCAGGAACAGCTTGTCTCTGCAAACATCGCCCGCCCCAATTAAACCTTCAGAAGCCACACGTGTGACCAGGGACATCCCCTCCCTTTAAACCACTTCTTTCTTTGATTTTCTCTTTCTTACCTCACTTTATGGGCATTTCACTGCCCGTTCTGGCTCCTGGGCTCTCAGAGTCTCAGCCATTTTGAGGGCAGTTGTCCCAAGGCCCCCTCTCCCAGACAGGACTTTGCACCTGGTCTTTGGACTTCACACCTTGTTTTGGCCTCTGGTTTTTCATTTGCACCCAATTTTGAATTCATCTCCTTGTCTTCCAACCTGGCATCTGAGTCCGGGTTGGCTTAACGCAGCGGCTGCTGCGGTGGTAGCAGGACACTCGTGGCGGGCTTGCCTGTGCCTGGCACCAGGGGGCCCTGCTGCAGGTGGGCTCTCTGGAAGCCGTGCTGAGATGGGACGTGAGATGTTGACACCTGTAAAGGGGAGAGGGCGTGGCTGAGCCACCGCGCAGGCCCTGTGAGGCCTCTGCCCGCCCAGCGGGGAGCTGGGGACGAGCATGGTCTGTCCAAGTGCCCCATGCTGGCCAAAGTGACCGGAGTTCGATGCCCCTGCCTCTCTCGGTCACTGGATGCTGATGTCCCCGAAGGACCTGGCCTGGGTGAGGCCGGTCTCTGCAGCCCAGACCTCCCTGCAGGAGCTGAGAGCTGGGGCCCTTCTGCGAACCACACTCCTGCAGCCGAGTGGTGCGTCCTTCCTGAAGATGATATAGGCAGCGCCCCTCCGTGTCTACCACAGGCCCTTCGTCTACATGATCCAATTTTGCCCTCACAACAGTGCCCTGAGGTGCTTTTGCAGAAAAGACAGTAGGCTCAGAAAGGTTAAGTCACTCGCCCGAGGTCACACAGCTCAAGTGCTGCCGAGATCTTCCTGGCTGCAGAACCCAGGTGCGTAACCACTGCTGCGCTGGCTCTCAGGCCGAATAGTGGGATTTTGAAGATGACGCTGAGGGGACGGGCCCTCCCTCATCTGAGGAGCAGACGCTGGTCTGTCTGCTCTCCTGGCTCCCTCCTGGGAGAGGGCTTTTCACATTCTGAGTCCCCTTCCGCAGCTGGCCCTTCCCTCCTGTGTCACATCCTCGCTTTACAGTGACAGCTGGGCTCCTGGGCTCCTCCCTGCTGGATGGCTTCTGAGACAGTCGAGCCTCGTCTTCTCTCTTGGTGCTGGACCTCGGGAAGGAGGGAAGGACACAGGCTTTCAGGTGCCTGGGTATCAAGGTGTTGGGTTTGCTGAGGCCGGCAGGAAACACGGTGGGGAGGCCGAGTGCCACACAAGGCCGGAACACAGGAAACGATCCTGAAATGAGAGCCCGGAGCACCCAGCCACCATTGGGGGCTGGTGTCACATTTCCAGGCTCATTTCCTGCCCCTCCAGATCCTGTGATGGGAGGAGGTCGTGCTTGGGGAAAGGGTATCACACGAAACTTTGCCAACTTGACCCTCTGGCCATGTTGCTCGGGGATCCCAGCCTGTGAGTCCTGGAAGGACCCTTCCCTGCCTCTCACCTCCTCTCCTCTTCCTACCTCCCCCACCCTAACAGCCAGGGCGGGGCAGGTGCCTGGCTCAGCCAATCGGAGGCTTGCTTCCACCTGGCTTTGGATTCTGGGGAAATGGAGCGAAGACTCAGAGACAGTTGAGACTGAGCATCTGAGTCACAGCGCAAGCCTAGGGTGCGGGCTGTGGTTCCTGCTGCTCTGCCAGCCTTGGCTCCTGCCATTCTCTCCTTCTCCTGTCAATTCTGGAAGCTTCCAACATCCCTCCAGTTCTGCCCTCTTCTGTCTAAGATGCCAGTGTCAGTTTAGGCTGTTGCAACCAGGAGCCCTGGCCGTCAGAAAGCAGAAGGGGTGCAGCATTAGCCAGCACCCCTGGGCAGATGCCGGACACGTACACCTGGAATCTTCATCTAAATCAGCTGCTGGAGGTAGTAAGCTCCCTGTCAAGAAAGGCAAACAAGCACAGGCTGGAAGTCTCCTTGACAGGAATGATACCTAGATTTTGTGCCGATTCAACAAACATGTCAGATAAAAGTCAGCTGCTGCTGTTGTTTCATTGCTGCTGGCCGTGGCTGTGACAGTAACTTGGTATCCGCTTAAAGCAAAGCACTCGCGTTGTCAGCCCAGCCCCACGCCTGGTTTCCAGGCTGAAAACAGAACGTCCTTCAGAGGCAAAGAGAAGGCTGCGTTTGTCCTTGGCAGAAGCCGCATCACGTTACACAGCCATCCGGGACACACTCCCAGTGAGTTCAGGGCTGGCTCCATCCTGAACCCCCTCGGGGGAGCCCGGCTTTTGAAATGCGTGTATGTTTTGTTTTTGAAAGGAGAGAAAGTGGGGGAAATAGGAAGTGAGATTCCAGATCTGTTCTGGCCCCCCCATAACCAGTGGTCATAAAGTCGGAATTTTTCATGAGCTCTTCAACATGTTTTCCCTTCCATGGTAATAAACTGCCTCCTACTTCTCGGCTGGTTGAGGGGGCGGGCTGTGGCCTCTGTGAGGTCGCATGTTGCGGGGTGTGAAGGAAGAGGAGACACAGAGACCCGGGGCCTGACCACTCGCAGCCAGATTTCACCAGCAGGAAGCACCAGCCGTCGGGAACTACAAGCGGGGGCAGGCGCCCCGAAGCTGTGCCTGGCCTTCCTCCCGAGGCCTGAGTGACTGGCGGGGCCCCAAGGTACTGAAGAGGCTAGAACTCAGACTCCTGCCCCTCCCACCCAGTCCTGGCATGTGGGCACTCCCCTCAGGACACATCCAGTCCAGTGAGGTCACGAGGCGCTCAAGGAGGAGCAGATAAAGGGCTATAGGGAATTCAGAAGAGCGTCCTGGGTATCAAGGAGGGCTTCCTGGAGGTGGTGGCATTTGAAATGACCTGGAAGGATGGGTGGAGTTTGAGCAAGAGGAGCTGGGACGTGAGCATCGGAGGGAAACCAGCAGGCTGGTCCGGGAAGCTGTGAAGGGAGCTGCCATGGCTGAGCATCCCGCCCTGTGCGCCTGGCACACCCACCAGCTCCTACCAGAGGCCGCGTCCCACAGCAGAGGAGCTGGAGTTCAAAAATCCTGCCTTCCGCCTCCCCTGCCGCCTTCCCAGAGGGCCGGGTATGGAGGCAGGAGAGAAGGATGGGCAGCAGGGAGGCCCGTGTCCACGCCCCAGAGAGCAGTGAGGCCATATGCGTCGGCGGCACATGGACCCCAGGGGCCTCTCTCAGCTCCAGCTCAGTGACAAACAAGTTGACATCGCGGCAAACTTGTATGATGTGGGCAGAAGGTCCACAGCCTCCAACACAGGGATCCAGAAGCTAGAAGCTTCCACAGCCCTGCAGGGGCACGGGGCCCCACCCCCTAGAAGGTCCCACACCCCCGGAGGGGCGCAGGCCCTGGACCCCTTGGATCGCCTCCAACTAAAGGGAAGACACAGCTGCTCCACTGCGGAAAGCTTCCTGTCGCACTTGGAAAAGCTGAAGGTCAGGTCTGCGAACCCCTTCGGCCCGCCGCACTGGCCCCTCTGCAGCATTGCGGAGGGGCCGCAGCACCGGCGGGCGGTGGCCTCGCTGGGGTCTCTCCCCTCGTTCCGTGTGGGTGACGGGCGCTCTCAGGCCTGACACAGCCTTTCTTCTAGTAAAGTTTCTGGCTAAAAATACCTTCGTTTTTAAGGACGGCCTCTCCCTCCAGAGCCTGAGTTTCCCTCCTAAGCTTCCTCTTAAAAGTGTAGATGCTGCCTATTGATCCTTCTCTGCGCAGAGGAGGGCCTGGGGATGCCTTTCATCTGCCCCGGGCCGCTGGGCCTGCGCCGGGAGCGCAGTCGACAGGACTGGAAATCTTTAGGTAACCGAAGGCTTCTCACACCTGCGAAGGGGACAGTGACGAGACGGGGGACAGTGAGGGGGTGGGGGACAGTGAGAAGATAGAAGACAGTGAGAAGGCGGGGGACAGTGAGAAGATAGAAGACAAGGCGGGGGATAGGGAGGGGGTGGGGGACAGTGAGGGGCGGGGGACAGTAGGGCACCGGGGACAGTGAGAAGATAGAAGACAGTGAGAAGGCGGGGGACAGTGAGGGAGTGGAAGACAGTGAGAGGACGGGGGACAGTGTGAAGGCGGGGGACAGGGAGGGGGCGGGGGACAGTGAGGGGCGGGGGACAGTAGGGGGTGGGGGACAGTGAGAAAATAGAAGACAGGGGCGGGGGACAGTGAGAAGGCAAGGGACAATGAGATGACGTGGACAATAAGAAGGTGGTGGCCAGAATGCACCTCAGGAGAGAGGATGGCCGCCAGGCTCAGGGGCCCAAAAAGGAAGCTAGTGCCCTGCAGGAGAAGGGAGATGAGCTGTGGGCAGATGCTCAGAATGGTCCAGGACCCCCAGGACCAGAGAGAGAACCTGCAGCTCCCCTCCCCCAATGGGAGACAAATTTTTTCCCCCAATTGGGACAAAACACCCAAGATGGGATGTGGCCATCACATGAGAACTGAGACATTAAGAACAGGAGCTCCCAGGCAAGTGGTCCACAGAAGTTTCTCCTTCATCTTAACGTCACCTCCTTCTCCTCATCTTCCCATCCAGCACCCATCTCAGCCTCCTGTGATGCCTCCAATTATTAGTCCTGATTCCTCCCCTCCCTACAGCAGTGCCACGTGTCCTCACCAGGCCATGGCCTCACGGTGGGCGGAGGAGACTGCCTCCACCCCTTGACCTTGGGCATGGCCATGGGACTGGCTTTGGCCCGTGGATGTGCGGATGTTCCCCGACCCACCATGAGCACAGGCTTGGATCGTGCTTGCACAGCAGGCTTCCCTCTTACAGTCAGCTGACCCCCTTGAACAGAGCTGCCCCCAGAAGGAACGAGGGTGGAGCAGACCCGGTTCCAGCCAGCAGATCAGCCAGAAGTGGAGTCAGCCGGCCCAGCCAATGCAGACCAGCCCGCCCGGAGTCGACTCCTCGCTGTGCCACTTACCACCTGTCCATCAATTTGGCCAGCTACTTAGACATCCTGTGCCTCACCTGTAACATGGGCCTGATAACAGCATCTCCCAGATGAGTTAAGATAACACCAGCTCCCAGACAAACCCCAAAATATTAATGATACAACATCATAGAAACCTTTTTCTTATTCATTGTTCTGATTATTTACTGCTTTATTTAAAAAAAAAAAACTACTTTGAAAACTGTGGCTTAAAACAGCAACCATTTCATTATATCTCGTGATTTTGTGGGCCAGGAATTCAGGCAGAGCTTAGCTGGATGATCTCGTGCTCCACGTGGCATCCGTTGAGCTCACTCGTGGTATTCAGCTGGTAGCTGAGCTTGTCTGGAGGGTTCGAGATGGTTTGACTCACCAGCCTGGTGTGTTGGCCTAGAGGCCTGGAAAGCTGGCCTCAGCTGGCCTCTCCCTCTCCGTGTGGTCTCTCCAGCAAGGTGGACACTCTTAACATTGTGGCTCAGAGCTCCAAGAGTGTGTGCTCCAAGAGATGGGAAGTGGAGTGGACCCAGAAATGGACAGTGTCGTTTCCACCCTATTCTGTTGGTTGAAGCAGTAAAAAGCCGACTGATTTGAGGGGAGGACCCCTTATCCTTTCAGTGGGAGAAGTTCACAGAATTTGTGACCACCTTTAATCTACTGCACACAATCGTGAAAAGCACAGGCAGCAGCCAGGAAGAGCTCTGCTCCACACAGCGACTCAGAGACCCAGGCTCAAAGGCATTCTGCCATTTTCTACATGTATCTTCCAACGTTGTCCTGGTATCGAGGTCCAGGTATAGATGCTGGGAAAGAGAGAGCAGGGCGTTCAACAGGCGGATTTTATGAGCCAGCCATGGCATGTCTCAGGGCATATGTCACTTCCACTCGTGTTCCATGTCCAGAATTCAGCACATGGTTCAACTGAATTGCAAGAAAAGCTAGGAAGGGTCATCCAGCTGTGTGCCCAGGAGAAAAGCCACACAGGCCAGGTCAGTGCACTGGTCTCCCTCTCAAGCTTGTGTGAGGAGTAGATGCCCGGTGCGCTGGAAGGGTGCCTGGTGCACAGTCAGCAGCCCTGCGTGGCTCCTCCACCCCTCCAAGTCCGTCCCACTGTGTGGGGGGCATGCATCGCTGGTCTGCGTCACTCCCTGGTTTGCTTGGACGTGGTGGCGTCTGCCAGTCCCTCAGCATCTTCAAAGAGAAAAATCTCCCCGTGCTTGGGCGGCCATAGGAGTCCATGCTGTGTGTGTCACGGCTCCCCCCTTGGCCACAGCTAAGGGGACAAAGAATGGCCAGGCCCCTGCTGGTCACTGACCCACAAAAGGGCCTGGTGTGAGAAGCTTTGCCTAGATAGGCTGGACCAGCCAGAGAGAGAGGAGCTCATGAGGTGGAGTGTGAGGCCAGGACGTGCCAGGAGCAAGCTGGAGAGATGAGGAATCAGAAACTGCGAGAAAGCAGAAACAAATCTGCAGAGCAAAGCTCTAGAGAAGAAGATAAAGAAGTAGGCTGGTAGCAGGAGTTCTGATAAGATGCAGAAGGAGAAGCAGAGACCAAGAGACTCCGGAGACATGCTCATGGCAGCTCAAGAACCCGAAGACCTGGCTTCCGTCTGAGAAGCCGTCTTAGATCCTGCCGTGGGCCTGAGCCCCGCCAGATGCCTTGGTCCTTACACACCGAGAGCAGTGGACCGCGGGTGGTTGTGGCTGGAGGGAATTATTGCTTTTGGTCAGGGGTCAGCAAACTTTCTGTAAAGAGCACGATAGTAAATATTTACAGCTTTGCTCGTCTCTGTTGAAATTGCTCGACTCTGTCATCATCGTGCAAAAGCCACCGCAGAAAATATGTCAACAAATGACTGTGCTGTGTGCCAATAAAACTTTATGGACACTGAAATTTTCATTTCATAAAATCCAGAGATATTATTTTTCTTGTGATTGTTTTTTACTGCTGTATTTAAAAATGTAAAACAATTCTTAGCTCATGGGCTGTACAAAAACAAGCATTGGACCAGATTCAGCACACACAGCCATAGTTAGCTGACCCCTGCTTTTAGTTCATAAAGGCCAGGGTGCCATTTTGTTTGGTCACCAGCACCTGGACCCCCTTCCCGGATCTGCGGAGGCCTCCCCCTTATGAGGCAGAGCCCACCGTCCACTGTGAAAGCCACACATGGCAGATGTGCCCCAGACTCAGCCCGTTGGCAGTGCCCACCCCGACCTTGACCAGAGGCAAGTGGTGAGAAGTGAAGATCTTACAGAATCGGTCCTGGTGATGGGTGATGAGCAGCGTGGCAGAGCCCTGGGTGGCAGTGGCAGCGAGGGGCTCCCACAGCATCTTGTGCCCAGTGGCGGTGGTGGTGTCTTCACTAAACCAGTCCTGCTGGCTTTGCTTCTTCGCTCCTGGCTTCTCAGGCTCCGGGCGGGGTCCTCAGGCCTCCTCCGGAGAGTCTGCGAGCCCCGGCACCCTGCTAATGAATTCATGTTCTGCTGAAGTCAGCTAGAAACTATTTCCATTGCTTACAAATAAGAACCCTGTCAGTGGTTGGAATTTCTCTTCAGGGTTTTCTCTAGAGAATTCCCAGGGCAGTAAAATGTGCTATAAAGTTCTTTTTTTAATAAGTTTTTAAAAAATTATTACATAAATAATATATGTTCATTATTTTAAAAGGCAAGAAATACAAAATACCACAAAGAAGAAATAAAAGTTCCTTATAATCACAACCCTCAGAAAGAAGCACAATTACTATTTTGATGCAAACCTTTCTGGGTAGAGATACAGATTCTTTTCTTCACAAATAGTATATTCACAAATATGCTATTATATACCATCTTGTAACTGTTTTACTCGTCAGCATCTTATGAGCATCTTTAAACGTTAAAAAGCGTATGTTTTTCTCTTTTTAAATAACTACCTAGTGTTCCATCATGTGCCTGCACCCCAGTTCACTCCACCAATCCCCCACTACTGGACATCTAGGTTGCTTTCAATTTTTTGTTACCAGAGATGGTGCTTGGATAAGATAATGTTGTGGACTGAATTGTGTCCCCCCCCCCTCAAAATTCATATTTTGAAGTCCCAACCCCTAATAACTTCGAATGTGCCTGTTTGGAAATAGGGCCTTTAAAGAGGTGATTAAGGTAAAATGAGGTCAAATGGGCCCTCATCCATTGTGACTGGGGTTCTCAGAGGGAGGAGATTAGGACCAAGACAACACAGAGTGATGGAGGACCGTTTGAGGACACAGCAAGAAGGCAGCCGTCTGCAAGCCAAGGCGAGGGGCCTTGGAAGAAACCACCCCTGCCAACACCTTGATCTGCATCTTCCGGCCCCTAGAACTGTGAGAAAATAAATTTTTACCCAGTGTGTGGTACTTTGTTATGGCAGCCCAAGCCAACGAATACAGAATCCTTTTAGCTAAACCTTTGAGTACACCCTAATTTTTTCCTTAGGTTAGAAAAATGGGATCACTAAAGCAAGGGGTACAGGCGTGCCTCGTTTCATTGTGCTCTGCTTTATTGTGCTTCGTGGATATTTTTTATTAAGGTACGCACATTCTTTTTTTAGACTCAGTGCTTGTATGCACTCTTAAAAGACTTTATTTTGAAATACAGTAATGATAGGCTCCCAGGAAGTTACAGAAGTAGTACAGAGTCCTGTGTACCATTTTCCCAGCTCCCTCAATGATGACACGTTATGTCACTTTAGTGCAACATCCAAACCAAGAAACTGGCCTTGGTACAATGCTGTTAAATGGACTACGGGCTTTATTCAGTATAGTAGTATATCTTGTATATCTTTCCATAGGTTAATTCCTCAGTATTTGATTTTTTTAATGCTATTGTGAATATTATTTTCTATTTCGTTTCCCTTTTGCTTGTTTCTGGAAGAGACAAACTGAGCATACTGACCTTGTTTCTAGCAATCTTGCTAAAATTCCCTTATTCTGGTAGTTTGTGGTAGCTTCTATTGGAATTCCAATGTATATGATATTACCTATAACTAATGATAGTTTTTTCCCTTCAATCCTTATATTTCATTTTTCTTGCTTTATTGCATTGGTTAGGAATGCCAGTACAATGTAGACTAGAAGTGATGAGGGTGGAAAACCTTTTTTCACCTCCAGTCTCAGAGTTGGGGGAGGCAGAAGTTTCTGGAATCCACCATTAAGTATGCTGTTTGCTGTAGACTTTTAGTAGATATTTTTTATCAAGTTAAAGAAGTTCTCTTCCATTTCTAGTTTTCCAAGAGCTTTCTTTTCATGGATAATATTGAATTCCATCCAATAATTTTTCTGCATCAATGAAAATGATCATGTGACTTTTCTTCCTTATTATGTTATTGTTGACTTTTTTAATGTTAAGCCAACCTTGCATTCCTGAAATAAATCCCACTTGATTGTGATATTGTTTTATTTGATTTGCTAATATTTGTTAAGGATTCTTGCATCTATTTTCGTGAGAACGATTGATCCATAATGTTCCTTTATTGTAATGTCCTGGTCAGCATTTAGTATTAAGGTTATGCTAGCCTCGTAAGGTGACTTGGGAAGTGTCCCTCCTTTCTGTGTTCTCTGGGAGATTTTGTGTAAGATTGGGCTATTTCTTCCTTAAATATTTAGTAGGATTTACCAGTGAAACCATCTGGAAATTTCTTTGTCAGTTTTTAATTTTGGATTCAGTTTTTTTAATAGATAAATATTTTTTCTTGTGACAATTTTGATAAGTTGTGTTTTTAAAATACTTTGGATATTTCTTTTAATTTTTTAATTTATCAGCATAAAGCTGTTCCTGACATCTTCTCCAATTCCATTTAAACATTAGACCTCCATATGATTACCATGGGTTTCTGTATGATCAGTATCATTCCATAATACCTCTGTCACTGCACTCAACAAATTCTACTGCATGTCCTGTGCATTCTGTCTTTGTCACCTGCCCTGCCCGCTCTGAGCTGTGAATGGCCCCATCCCAGGGCAGGGACCAGATGGAACTCACTGACTAGACAAGACACATCATAGGCAGTCTTGAACTGGAGCCAAAGTGAACTATCACACTTCAGCATTTCAGGGGCAGCCCCCCACTGGCTGCTGACACCGACTTACTGTTATTGAATGAGTCTCAGATCTCTTTGAAATGGAGCTTTCGGCTGCTGTCTGCATTGAAATGTCTAAGGGCTCCCCAGGTCCACCCAGCCATAGAAAGTCACTGATAGATTAGTTTGAATGAAGATTAATCAATAATTTATGCTGATGTTTTCCTCATGCAGTGGAGAGACCTGTTTTGATATGATTTGACAGGGTCAGACACACCTTGCTTTAATTAAACCTGATACAGAAAATTAAAAGAAAAAAAAATACCCACCAGCCCATCAGCAATTGGTCACCCAAGATGGACTCAATCTACAATCGATGAAGAGGGATCGAGGAGCAGATGGGGATGTGGATGAAAGTACAGATTCAGCAGATGCTTCTGCGTGGCTGCCCTGATGGAGCACAGCAAATGTAAATACACTTATTGGCATCTTCTCATAATGTGGCCTTTAGGAGGCAAGCCGTTTGCACACAATGATGGATGGTTTTGCTGGCAGGAGTGAACGCCATGTCTGGAAACCAGCGTTGCTCAGGCCCCCTTTGGAGGAGCCCGGACGCTGAAACCGACATCCACGGAGCAGTCATCAAAAGAAGCAAGTAGAAATTAACCATCATTGTCTTCCCAACAGAAGGGAGGCCATCTTGGAACTGGGTGGAGACTCATCATCAAAGTGAGCTTCTTGGGGGGACTTCTCAAGCTCTCTGCTCTCCAAGCTATCAGCAGGATCTCCCCACTTTGTGTTACATTCTGTTAGAGAGGTCCCAGCGGAACCTTACCCAAACGCTTGGCATCTCTCAGAGTTCTAATGAAACTGCTCTTTCACTTTTCACTTATCTCCTCCCTGTCCTCTGGACATGGGTATGAATCTTTGAGGAGTTAGGCATAGAGCAAACTCAAGTTACTGTCCAACTCAGAACGGTATCTCCACCCAGGGCCACTGAGGTTTGTTGCTGAGTCAGGCTGGCCACCTAATGTCCTCTTCCCAGAGGGCAGGGTCCTCAGTCCCACCTAACAAGTTGCTAGACATGGCCAGACATGTCTCAGAGTCAGAAGTCGATAATCCCCATGTGGCAGATGAGTAGCACAGAGACCTCCCTCCTCACTGCTGTGTCCATGGCAGACATTGGTAATCCATCCCTGCATGCTCTCCAAGATGATGGAGAGGAAGTGGAAAGCCGGTATCCCAGCCCTTCGTGCCCGTGCAAACCAGAGGAAGTTCCAGGTAGAGGCAGGAGGTGGAGAGAGGCAGAGGAGAGGTAGGAGGTGAGCGTGTGTGTCCCTATCTCCCCTCTCCACACCGTGGCCCAGAGGGATGCCACTTTGGGTAGACAGAGAGGAAAACTGGGAGCAGGGAGGTTGCTGTCCAGGCTCACATTTGGGACTCTGGAAGGAGATCAGCACCCAGGGAGCCCCCACCAACCTGAGAAACCGAGTCAGAGGAAATGGCAGCATTGTGTAGTTGGGAAGGGCCCAGAGAGCCTTCCCTGGCTGCCTGCAGCCCCTCTGTGGCCTGGACCAGCCGTGGAGGCTCCGAGTGCCTGGAGGTAGCTGAGAGTCTGTGGGACCCGTACAAAAGGGGACGAGGACCCTGCAGCAGAGGCTGAGGTGGTGGGTGCAGGCCAGGGGCCACTTGGAGAACATGGGGTAGATGCAGAGGGGCTGGAGAAGGGGGGCCAGGCTGGCCAGAGAGCATCCCAGGGCCCAGGTATGAGGAACCCACTGGGACCTTACCTGCAGCCTCACCCAGACCAGCTGGGATGTTACCTGAAATTGCACCCAGTACTGCTGGGTCCTGGAGGCTCCTGGGCAGCCACACCCAGCAGAGAGCAGTGAGGACAGGGCCACCATGTGCCCACAGACCCCTCCCCTCCACCTGGGACTCAGAAAGATCGCGTGCCCAAAGCAACTGTTTAGTCATTGGATCAGATTGAGTCTATCAGCTCGGAGCTCAGCTTCCCACTCAGAGTGGGCAGGAGAGGGAGTTTCTCCGCTCCCTTGCATCAGGCAGAGGAGGTCGGGTAAGCGGGCCAACGAGCACTTCTCGCAGCTCCTGAGTGACTTGCCGCTGGCCTTGCAGATGTCCCTGGAGCCCTAGCAGGTGGCCCCAAGTTCAGACTGTGGGGCGCACAGCCTTCCGAGCACTCTTTGTCCCCTCCCTCCGTGGCCCTGATCGTTTCTGCTGGCCCAGCATTCATCCCACTTTGTTTGGAAGCAGCACGCCCTGGGGTATAGACACATTTATGCCGTCTTAGAAGGCCTGTCGTTGGAGGCCCCCCGCCCTGGCCAAGGAACGGACACAGACCAAACCAGACCCCCACCCCCTGGAATGTCGACTCCTGAGCCGAGTGAGCCAAGGGCTGAAGGCCAGCAGGAGCCTCTTCTCCCTGGGAGGAGCCAAGAAGAGCCTGGCTGGTCCCTCCTGTCCCTGCCACCACCGGCTTCTCACCTTCCCTTTTTGCACTTAATCAGGCGTGAAGACCGGGTCAGAGAGGTCAGGACAGCCTCCCCAAGGAGCGACCACTGAGCAGAGGTCAGGAGGAAACCACGGGATCTCGGGCAGAGGGCACAGCCTGCGTGGGAGGGAGCGTGGGGAGTCCCCAGGAGCACGCTGGAGCCGCTTGGGGAGCTTTTAACCGTTACAACACACCCTGCATTCAGATTAAGTCTGAATTTCCAGTGTTGGGAACCCGAATATGCAGCAGGATTGAGAACAGTGGACTAAAAGGCGGCGGGTTTGGCTGGCCCAGGGAGTGTGGGTGAGGGAGGGGGAAGGTGAGGCTGGTGGGGGGGGACAGCTAAAAACAGCATTGCAGACAATTCCCATAGATGGATGGAGCGTCAAGGGGCCGGAGCACAGCTGGGCAGCCTGGCACGAGAGAAGGTGGTCCCTGAGTAACCCGGCTGCTGATCTTGACCCAGCCGGCCACTCCCTGGCATGGGACCCTCAGAAAGTCACCTCCTCTGAGTTTTACTTCCCTCATCTGCTAAATGGGGACCACCACATCCTGTGCAACCCAGAGTAGCTGAAGCCTGGGAACGAGCTGCCGCAGGGAGCCAAATGGCAGCAGCTCCCGGAGGTGCCCCTTCCAGGGTCGTGGGGCTCTAGCTGGGTGGGGCTTTGGGCCCAGCAGTGCCCCAAGAAGAGGAGGTCATGGCACCCCTCGGGCCCGGGCAGCCCTGTCCACCTTGTACTTTGTGCTGCTGTGTCTCCCGCTGTGGTGACTTGAATAGTGGCCCCAAAAGATCCATCAGAATCGGGGTCCACCCAGAACTTCAGAATCGACCTTATTTGGAATAAGGGTCTTTGCAGATGTAATTAAGATAAGCATTTCGAGATCATCTTGAGTTAGGGTGGGCCCTAAATCCAGTGACAGGTATCCTTATAAGAAGAGGAGAGGCATAGAGATACAGAGACACACGAAGGGGAGAATGCCGCTTGAAGACAGGGGCAGAGGCTGGAGCGATGTGTCCACAAACCAAGGGTTGCTGGCAGCCTCCAGAAGCTAGGAGAGAGGCGTGGAACGGATTCTCCCTCGGAGCCTCCACAAGGAACCACCCCCACCACCGCTTTCAGACTCCGGCCTCCTGGACGGTGAGAGAATGAACTTCTGTTGTCTCACGCCACACAGTCTGTGGTCATTTGTTACGGCAACCCTGGGACACAACTCTGCCCACCCCGGAGTCCATCTCCCACAAACTCCGGCTTCTCCTGGGGTGGTGCCCAGTGGCCACCCACCCACCCACCGCTCCCTTTGGCTTCACTCTCCCCTCCCCTGCCCCTGCCCTCCTCCAAGCATCCAGCTCTTGGGTCCCAGACAAGCAGAACATCCTTGTTCAGGAGCCAGCCGCCGTCCCCTCACGGCCAGCTTGCCCGGCGCCCGGATGGTGGCCTTGGTGAGGAGGGTCCATCCCGTCAGCTCCACAGGAAGCTTGTGATGTTGTGGCTAACACCGTCCCCACCCAAGGTGACCTTCTCATGACAAGCCCGGCGCTGGCATCAATTATTCACGTGGAGCGTCTTGGAATGCACTCAAAGCACACGGGCTGGGGCTTTTTGTTGTTACCCCCGCCCCTGCCTTTAACGACATTTGTCAAATCTGCACCTGGCAGAGAAACAGAGACGGGGCATGTGGGAGGGGCAGGGAGCAGAGCGCCCACAGGGCTCCACCAGCTCGCCGGCAAAGGGCGCTCAGCAGCGGCCCCACGGCGGGCCTTGAAAGCTCGCGTCTCCACGCAGAAAGAGCTGTCGGCCGGCCGCCGGGGCCTTTGATTCCTCCCTGACAGGGTGCTGACGGATTGATCTGGCGCCTGTACATAATTCATGAGCCCCTGAGCAGCTGTGAATTCTGAGCAGGCCTTTTCCACAGCGCAGACGAAGCCGGACTGGAGAGAAGAGTTTGGGGATGGAGTATGGGAGATGGGGGTCTGTCCTCTCATCTCTCCCTCTGCTGGTCCCCTCACTGCTGCCCAGGAGATGCTTCTTCAGGAAGTGGAGAAATGCTAAGGAGGGGCTCCCAGGGCCGGGGGGGGGGGGGGGGGAAGTGGTCTTCTTAAAGGTGCTGAGCACTTGTCCTTGATCTGCCGTCTCAGAGACGGTGCCCCGTCCTCCCTCCACGCCAGCCTGAGCTGCCCTTCCAGATGGCCCCCTCAGCACACAGTCCTGCAGACACGACCAGCGGGGTGGCCTTGGGCAGGTCACTCAGCCTGCCTGAGCCGCGCCCTCTCCCTGCAGAAGCACAGGAAACGTGCTCTTTGCCTCCGCAGGCCAGCATGTCGGGCCGTCGCTGTTGGACATGAGTCTTCTAACACATCACACCCTTCTTTTCCGCTTGGCTCCCTGGGGTGAGGCCACAGGCAGCATCTTGGGAGCTGGTGGACGCTCAGACGGGAAGCACAGACCAGGATCCAGACTGAGCCGGAGCGGAGCCGCCAGCAGGTGGAGAAGGCCTCTCAAACGCAGCTTCACAGACGCGTGGACACAGCTTCCCGAGCCCGGGGAACCAGCAGAACCACCCAGAGCTTTAACAGCACAGCTCCTGGCCTCCCCGGGGATTCCAACCCAGGCGTCTAGGGGCCAGGAGTCCACGCAGCCCTCCGGGTTGTGCCCAGGGTGGCCTCTGCCCGGCTGGAAACGGCTCCCTGAGAAGGCCGAGCCCCCTGTGTGGAGCGTTTTCCGATCTGAGTATGGCTTGAGGTGTTTTCGCAAAACAATTAGTTGTCCTTGTTTTCCCAATATTCCTCTTTGGTTGAGGACATTGATTTTTTTTCCTCCTCATATATTTATTGTTGACAGACTTTTTTTCAAGTTGCAAAAGTAATACACATATAAATGTTTGCTTCACTATTCTCTATGCTTTTGTGTATTTAAAATTTTTTAACATTAAAAAAGCAATACATATCGCATGCCAAAAAACGTGGAAAATAGAAAGGCGGAGAGAGAACCGTCTGGCGCAGCCCCTCCCCCTGGAGGTGACGGCCGCGAATGGCCGTGTGGGCTGCGCCCTCCCTGGACTGTGGCAATGTGAACGCAGAGATGTGCTATTTTATTGTGGCATTTTTTTATTGTGGTAAAACATACATAGCACCAAACCGTTTTGGTTTACCGTTTTGACTGTTTTTAAGGGTGCAGTTCAGTGGCATTAAGCACATTCACATTGTCGTGCCGCCATCACCACCATCCACCTCCAGAACTTTCTCATCTTCCCAGACTGAAACTCTGTCCCAGTAAACACTCACTCCCCAGCCCCCTCCCCAGTCCTTGGCTCCCACCACCCTACTTTCTGTCCATAGATTTGACTGCTCTGGGGGCCTCCTGTAAGTGGACTCATCCACTATTTGTCCTTCTGTGTCTGGTTCTTTCATGCAGTGTAATGTCCTCAAGGTTCTTCCATGTTGTAGCGGGCGTCAGAATTTCCTTCCTTTTTAAGGCTGAGAGAAACATCCTATTTATGAGATAAGATTATATTGTGTGGCACCCACTGCTCTGTACCCACTTCTTCTTTACACAACATTAGACTGAAAACATCCTCCCGTCAGAAACTGACACGTAACTCTTTCCACCTCTCCCCCAAGTTACACCCTCCTGGAAGCAGCCCCAGCTTGGGAGCAGGAAGCCCGGGTCCTCTGTGTCAGGGTCCCCAAGACCACCCCAGGCTCAGTGAGTCACTAGAGGGGCTCACAGGACTCAGCACACAGTTGTACCACAGCTGCGACTCCTCACAACGAAAGGACGCAACGCAAAACCAGCAAAGAGAAAGGCATGGGGGACGAAACCCGGAGAAGCCAGGCGTGAGCTCCCAGAGTCCTCTCCCAGCGGAGGCACACAGGATGTGCTCGATTCCTCCCTCAACATGTTGTGACAATGCGTGTGAAGTGTCGTCGACCAGGGCACTCATTAGAGACTCAGTGCCCATGGTTTGTTACTGGGGCCTGGCCACACGGGCACCCTCAGCCCAGCACATGCCAAAAATCCAGATGCCCCCAAGGAAAGCAGGTGTTCGGCGTAAACCACAGGGTCTGCACAAACGGTTTGGGCCCAGCGAGCCGTTCTTGTGAGGTGGGGAATGGTGGGAACTCTCCCCAAAGCCTAGTTCCCAGACGCCAGTCCAAGGCCCACCTCGCAGGCAGGCCGTCCAAAGGCAGCTGGCTCAGGCCCTCTGTGCTGACTCTTTTCTGCACACACAGCAAGGTCCAGGATTTAAAACGTCCAAGACTTAAAACAAAAATGTAGAGCCTCTGGCCTCCTTGGGCCCCTCTCCCACAGGCCCACTGAGCTGGGGCAGAACAGCTGCATCTCTGCGGCAGGTGGGCAAGGCCTGGGATGGGTCACTGTTCCGTTCTCGTGAATTAGCCCTAGGTTTGAGAGTGGGAAGAAGTCTAAGGAGAACATGCAAGACCTCCACACTGAAAACTGCAAAATGATAGTGAGACACATTAATGAGGGTCTGAACAACTAGAGGAAAATAGCACGTTCACGGATGGGGAAATGCCAGTCCTGTGAGTACGTTGTTTCCCCCTGATTAATATCTAAACTCATTCCAACCTCAACCAAAATGCCAGTAGGTTTCTTTTTGGTGGAAATTGACAAGCTGGCATAAAATTTACATGGAAAGGCCAAGGGTCAAGAACAGCCAAGGAAATCTTGACAACAAAGAGCAAGGCTGGAGGGCTAACACCGCCAGATGTCAGACCTACCATAAAGCCACAGTAATCAGGACAGCGTGGGGCTGGCACAAGGACAGACAAACTGGCCAGTGGAACAGAGAGAGACTCCAGAAACAGAAGCCCCTCCCCACAACGCAGTCAACAGGGGCGACTCTGCAGTACCGTGGGGCAAGAAGGGTCGTCTCAAAAACGTGCCTCCCCAATGGCGAAAAACACACTCCAGGTGGCGGGCAGACCTCCCGTGAAAGGCAAGGCGGCAACGTGTTTCAAGGAGACCTCTTTGTGACCGTGGATTAGGCAAAGATGTCTTAAACAGGGCACGAAAAGCACTAGCCATAAACAGAAACATTCACAGAGTGGACTATTGTAAGGGGTCATCTTCCGAGCCTACGAGGAGAATGAGAAGGCAACCCACAGGGCGGGAGTCCTCCGCAGTGGAAGGACTTGTACTGGAAACACTCCTGCAAACCAACAGGAAAAAGAGACGTCCCAGAAGAAAACTGGGCCTGAACAGGGACTTTCTTCACAGAGAGGCCACGAGGGTTCCCAAACGGCCCATAAACACGTAACCAGAGGCTCAGCTTCACTGGCCATCAGGAAATGCAAATGCGAGGCACAATGCCGTGTGCTACACCCCCCAGAACAGCTACCTGAAAAAGATGGAGAACACTGAGAGCTGGCAAGGATGCGGAGCAACCGCAACTCTCATAACTGCGGGCGGGACGTAAACTGGGGCAACGCCTGGAAAACTGTGGCAACACCCGATAAAGCAGAGCATGTCCGTACGTGTTGACCCAGCAATTCTGCTCCAACCAGAAACACCGCAGCAGGTTCAGGAAGACACGCACCAGACACACAACACAGAAGCCCAGCAACAGGAGAAAGGGCAAGTGTGGTATCCCACTGAAGGAGCACTACCCGTCATCTGCCACTGCAGGCGGCAGCACAGGTGACCCTCCCAAACACGAGGTTGAGTGCTGGAAGCCAGACACAAGAGTGCACACCGTGTAATTGCACTTACAGGGAGTGCAGACACAGACGTGCAGACTGTCCAAGGTGCTGGTCACACGGGCGTTCCATTTATAAAAATTCCTACACTCACAGGCTCTCACTCATATACTCAGGGGCACTCACAGGCACTTTTCTATGTGTGTTATACTTCAAACTAAACAAACAAAAATCAGGGGAAAATATGGGGCTGGCCCTGTGGCTGAGTGCTGAAGTCCACACACTCTGCTTCGGCGGCCCTGGGTTCACTGGTTCATGTCCTGGGCGCAGACCTACACACCACTCATCAAGCCATGCTGTGGCAGCATCCCACAGAGAAGAACTAGAATGACTTACAACTGGGATATACAACTATCTCCTGGGGCTTTGGGAAGAAAAAAAAAGGAGGAAGATTGGTGACAGATGTTAGCTCGGGGTCAATCTTCCTCACCAAAAAAAAAGGGGGGGGGGGATAAAGATGGGGTATGGCTCTGCTTTACCAGGGGCCTTCTTCCTTATTTGACATTGATACTTCTGACCTGAGCAGCCTCTGAGGCGCCTTCACCCTGTCTCTGGAGGCCTCCAGTAGAATTTATTTGTTCCCAGCTGCAATCCAGAATCATGCCAACAAGCCAGTCAGCACTATGTTGCCAGTGGATCAAGGTGCCATCATTTTTTGCTACATTATAAAAGTTCTGGCAATTCAGAAAGTCTGAAGCCTCCTGAGTGAGACCCAGCCCTGCCTTAGGGTCCAGTTCCAAGACCAGGAGTCCAACAGGGACCAAGGGAAGGGTTGGGAAAACGCCCGTGTCCCCCCAAGGAGAGACACTCCGGCTCCCCTGCTGACCCGGGGCTGGGCCGGCAGGCTCCCCACACCGCAGCCAAGACGGCGCCATCCCACCGCAGTTGGGTTAGAGGCATAGGCTTCGGGAGCCAGCTCCGCTAATCCCAGCTCTGCCTCTTACTGGCTGTGTGACCTCAGGCAAGTGATGTACCCTCTCTGGACCTCCATTCCCTCACCTGCAGCATGAGACTAAGAGCACCATTGATGGGGTGGTTGCAGAAATTACCTGGAATCACTTAGCACAGAGCCTGGCACAAGGTCGGCCCGGCACGTGGCACCGGCATTGTTGCCATCATTATCGTCTGTCTTACTCTTCTGTTGGTTTCCGCTTCTAGATCTCACGGCTCGGGACGGAGCGTGAACTCCCCTTTCCTTAGACAGTAAGGTGATACAAAGGCAGAAACCGATTTCTGAGATGGACTGTGTTTAAGCAACGTGGTCAACACAGATGACCAGGGACAGCGCTGTCTGCTTGGCCGTCCCTTTCTTTCTCTGACACGTGTCACACACCCTCGCCATCGCCAGGACCGGGCGGCTCCCAGCACCCACCGCGGGTGGGTGGGCAGCACCACGGCAGCTTTCACAGAGGAGAGTGATCGTTGCAGCTCTGAGATGCAGAAGCCACCCGAGGTCCCGGCCTGGGAGCCAAAGGCAGCCGGAGCTGGCATTTCATTTGGCTCTTAGGAAAATGGGGCAACAGATTCGCAATGGCCCTCGTTGTGTCCCAATCCTGGGGGAATTCTTCCACGATAATATAGACCAGCTCCAAAGCCGTTCTCTGGGAAAGTTATTAAAAACCCCGGCATCCTCCCTGCTGTGGCTCAGGCTAAAACCCAAAGTGCAGAAAGCCTTGAGCACCGGAGTGTCTCGCCAGCGCCCGGTGGACACGCCAGCTCAGGTTCTCAGAGGTTGTCACAGTTGCCTAGGGCCTCTGTGAAGCCCCCAGACTGCAGTTCTAGGACCACCGGGCCTCCGGGGAAATCAAAGTGACTTCTCAACTGCCAGGGCAGCTCAGGGCCAGCGGGGTATCATCCAGGATGGCAACACTCGGGCAGGCAGGCTGTCTGCCACTCCCCCGCCCACACCCTTGGCAGACATTGCTAATCAATCCCGGTGCTCTTCCCAACTGAACCCAAGCATGGCTTCCAAATCCCTCTTAGCCCAGGGCTCCAGGCAGCCAGACGGGCTGATGGGAGGCGGCCAGTGAAATGTCTGCCCTCCCCAGCCAGGGGGAAGGAACCCAGGCTGAGCCCCAGATGCCCCCTGACCACTTGTGATCCCTCAAGGTAGTGGCTGAACTTCCTGGCCTCCGTTTGCTGGTCTATGAAATGGGATGAGTGCAGGAGGAGGGCCAGTCACTCACCCGCTTCAAGGCTCTCCCCCCAACCTGATGGGTGCCAGCTCCTGCCACAGCTGCGAGTTCCTGGGCCGCTTCCAGGCCTCTGAGCCTCCCGATCCATGACCATAACGTGGGGCAGTGCCAGGCTGCCTCCTTCACTCATGCTTAATGGCCAGGGCAGGGTCTCCCCGCTTCTCTCCTTCCTTCTTTCCTGCCTCATCGCACCTCTGCTGCCTATGGGCACGGCAGCTGGAGACGGAGGTGCTTCCTTGCCCAGCTCTGCCCTCACGGTCCCCCCTCCAAGCCGGACTCTGCTCAGCCTTCCCCCTTCCCCTGGTGGGAGGCGGGGGGCTCCCTCCTGCTGGCATCTGCTCAGTGCTCCCCTGCTGCCCCAGACCAGGAACAGGGAGCCTGGGCTGGCTTCCCGGTGCCTCTGCCTAAGAGCGTTTGGAAGCTGCCTCTGGGTCAGTGCCAGGAGCTCCCGCACGGGCTGGCAGGCTGGCCAGGGTCGCAGCTCCTGCAGGCAGGTCCTGGAAAATTCCAGCCTTCCCGTGGCCTCAGGATGCTGGCTACCCAGAGGGCTCCCCCACCCTGTCTGGCCCGTTCCCTGACGCAGTCGGTCGCTTGGGCTGGTGTTGTTCTCACTGGCCAGGCCCTCGGGACACCGGGGCAGCCCTGGGAGGAGGCAGCCTGGCTTATGGAGAAACACAGGTTCTGGGACACAGTGACCTTGCCGGAGTCCCTCAGCCTCGCTGGGCCTCCACTCCCTCTGGAAGCCAGTTCAGCAGCGAACATAGTTAACCAGTCCAAAGGCAAAAAGCTAGGTGTGTTCTCAAAGAAATCAGGCTAGTAGGTATCTGGAAATGCCTGGCCCTCCCCATGCCTCGAGCCGTGTCCCTTGGCCTGCCTGGTGGGGAGACAAGAGTTTGGGCTAATGAATTTGTCGGACTCACTGCCAGCTCCTGGTCATGAAAATAAAAACCACAACAGCAGTAACTAAGAAGAACAGAGCCCCTTCCGAGTGGCCGGCACCATGCGAGGGCTTCCCGTGCACAGCCCGTGTTATCCTCAGCACACCCCTGTGGGATGGGAGTTAGCGCTGGGTATTATCCACATTTCACGGAGGAGGAAACAGAGAGGTCGAGAGGCTTGTCCAGGGTCACACAGCCAGGGAGTGGGGAAGCTGGGATTCAATGCCTTCTCTTGTGGGGACCGGGCTCCTCCTCACAGCCCCTCCTCCCACCATCTCCTCCTTCATCAGAAGCCATTAACTCACAGGCAGAGTGGCCTCAGCCGGAAAGTCTCTTGCCACAAGGGCCAGTCCTAAAATGTCACCGTTATTGCCAATTCCTTTGGCTGATGGCTTCTCTTTTATCAATGCTGCCCCCTGTGGGGGAGAAACCATTTGGTGCCTTAACTCTGCAGCTGGAAGGGGCCTGGGGTCCCTTCCTAAGAGTGAAGCCTTCTGCTTCTAGAAGGGAGCTGTGGGGACAGAAAGCCCCAGGGGAACAGCAGTGCAGTGTAGGACGCTGTGGGCAGAGAGAAGGGAACTGAGACTCTTCAGGACCTTTTTGTGCCAGGCAATTTTAGGAACATCTCATTGCGCACAGTAGGGACTATTAGCCCCAGTTTACAGATGAGGAAACCAAGTGCCTTGAGGTTGAATGAGCCACTGGAGATGGTGCTGCTTGTTAACTTCCCAGGTGGGCGTCCCATCGGGCTGTGACGAGGGGAGAAGAGCAGCTTTGTGGAAGCCAGGGGCACCCCGGGAGGAGCTCCGGGCAGGGATGGGCACCCCGGGCACAGGGAGGGCTTGCTGTCCTGCCAGGTGCCCAGTCCCCCTTGTTCTTCCTGAAGGCTGTGCTGGCCATGGACGAGGAGCGGCCAGCGGGGAGTGACAGCAGCTCTTCGCAGAGTCATTGGGCTGGAGCCGAGCCACGGCCACCAACCGTGCCTGCAGCTCAATGCCGTCCACGTCTCCGCAGGGCCCCGCCTGCCCTGCCAGCTCGAGGCAGCTGCCGCTTTGGACGGCTCTGGGGCAGCCGGAGAAGGTCCCCTCGGCTCCCGCCCCAGGGGAAGAATGAGCGGGTGTCCAGGCCTGGAGCAAGAGAGACTTGGCAGAACTGCTGGGCCCCGCCCCATGCCAGGCTCTGCACCCAGGCTCTGTGTCCCCTGTATCTCAGCGACTCCTCCCACTGCCCTGTGCAAGGAGCAGGTGACAATGCCTGCTCACAGAGGTTAAGTGCCTTCCTCATGGCCACTGCTAAGCCAGTCAAGGGCAGAATGGAAGTTTGGACCCAGGGCTGGGTCTAGAAACACTCTCTAAACCATTGAATTCTCTCGTCGAGAATTCCAGCCACTCTGAGTAGCATCGGACCCCGCTGTGCTGAGCACCTGACTATTGGGAATGACTTTCCTTCGAGGAAGGTTTTGTGAGCCTTTTGAGGCAGCTTTGTACTGGGCTCTGGGGATAAAGCGGCGACCAAGGGAGACGACATCCCTGCTCCAGGCAGAGCAGACAGGACATGAATCAAACAGTCCCAGAAATTAGTGTGGCATCTCAAGCTGAGAGTCATGCTCCGAGGGAAAGTGGTGAGGTTCGATGAGAACCCAGGACAAAGGGCCCTGGGCTGGCCCAGGGATCAGGGAAGGCAGCCATGGAAAGCTTGGGTTGACACGTGATCAGGCAGACATCAAAAGATGAGAGGTCATCAGTTGCGGGCAGGGAGAGAGAGCCCTAGGGCAAAAGGAACTGTATGTGCAAAGGCCCTGTGGAGATGGAGGATTCAGGGAGCCGCGGGCGAGAATGGCTGGAGGCAGAGGGAGATAGGAGACAGGGCCAGAGACATGGGCAGGGCCAGGCTCTGATAGAACGTGGTGAGGATCCTAAAAGCAGTGGTCTTTCCTGGAGATTTAGAGTTGGGGAGGGGGGTCGCATGATGTGTGCGTTAATTAACAACTGAATGTTCTGCTAGGGGCTTCCTGGCATAAATGCCCCCCAAATGCCTGGTCCCATGCCCACTTCCTCTATTGACAGCTGTTGTCTCTTTGCTAACAGCGGGTCACCTCTTAGAGGAACCAGCGCCCTCTCAACAGTTCCTCTGCCCACTGGTGGGTGGGACACAGACCCTTCCTGTCTCCTTGTCGCTGTAAGAGCTCTGTCGGAGCCCAGGCCCCTCTCCTGACCCTCTCAGGGATTTTGCTTACTCTTTGCTGAGTCTGGCCTCTGGGTGGTGCCCAGTCCTGAGCACTTCACATCTTCACAGAGAAGGCAGATCCAGCCCGGCAGCAAGGGGGCCTCCTGCCTCGGGGAAGCCCAGGGCGTTGTCCCAACCCACCGGCCGGCGCATGTGAATGCCTTCCTAGGGCCCCGCAGAGACTGAAGACCAACAGGAGTCCAAGCTCGGACTACCGACGCCACGGCTGCTCCCTGGGCACTCGTTCATCATCTCACAATTGTTCGTGACGAGTGTCCACACCGTCCTCCGGGGACCTGGAGTCCCGAGGGGCAGACATCCAGGTGAAGAAAAGCTTACACCACGACGGGCCGAGTGCTGAAAGTGGAACTGGCTCAAATGCTGTGGGCTCCTCCGTTCCAACCGTGAGCAACTTGCTGAAAAGCAGCATTCTTTCCCCCGTTTTATTGAGATGTAATTGACATGCAGCACTGTCTAAGTTTACGGTGTACGGCATAATGATTTGAAAAATGTCTTTCTTATATTTAGCTGATATCCATCTCCTTGTCACTTTCTGCCTCTTGATGCTAATTCAAAGCCCGTCCCAGCTCCTTGGCTGCAGGATTCTAGATTCCTTCTGGAGGCAGGACCCAGAAGGGCAGTCAAGAGGCCTCTGTTCCACCAGGGGGAAAACAGAACACTCACCAAAACTAGTCTTCAAGCAGATTCAGACTAAGCTCGTTTGGGTTTTTTAATTGGCCAGGGGCCTAGAATCTGACTGGCAGGGACGGAGCAGACAGATGGGGCCCTATATGAAGCTACTGACTCATTCAACTTAGAAAGAGAAGAAAACCTTATTAGTCAACGTTCCAAAGGGCTGCGACTTCACAGGGAGCGTTCTCCGGCCCAGCCAACTGGGGCTGCCTCCTTGGCTGGCACAGCCCGGCTCTGCCTGGCCCTGCCGGAGGCCCCCATCGCCCAGCATCTCAGCCAGGTGCCAGCCAGCTCCATTCGTGTCCCGGAGAGCTGCTGCTTCCTGAAGCCAAGGGGCTCCTGTCTGCCCGCCAGCAGGCTGGACCAGGCTGGAGGCTCTCTGCAGCCATCCTCACTGTCCCGTCCTTGCTCTGAGCTCAAAGTGACCTGTTCTAGGTTGAAATGAGACCGCCCCCCCAATTCATCTGTTGTAGTCCTAACCCCAACTACGTCAGAATGTGACCTTATTTGGAGAAAGGGTCTTTATAGAGGTAATCGATTTAAAATGAGGCCATTAGGTGAGCCCTAATCCAATATGATGTCTTACAAAGAGGGGAAACCTGGACACGGAGATGCACAGAGGGAAGACGACTTGAAGACACAGGGAGAAGACGGCCGTCTGCAAGCCAAGGAGAGAGGCCTGGGACAGCTCCTCCCTCCCAGCCCTCAAAAGGAATCAGCCCTGCCAGCACCTTGATCTTGAACTTCTGGCCACCAGAGCTGCGAGACAATAAATGTCTGTAATTTACGGCCCCCAGTGCATGGCAATTTGTTACAGCAGCCCTAGCAAATTAATATGTGACCTCACCCAAGAGGCCACCAAGCTCATGGGCTCCACCTCCCAGCGTGCGACCTGGACACGGACATCTGACAGCCAGTGATGCTCACCAGCCCTGCTCTCCTCTCTGGTCCCCTCCGTGGCCCCCACTGCCACACACTGATCCATGGCCCCCCTTCCTGTAGCCAGGTGGAGACTCTCCCTTCCGAGGAGCTGGATGGGTGGTCTAGGCTTGACTTCATTCATCACTGTCATCTTCAAAGGGTCCTGCTGAGGGGTCCCAGCCCACAGGGCTGAGCCAGGCACCCTGGACAGAGCTCCAGAGCACCTGGGGTCTGAGATGCCTCATCTGCCGGCCCACCCTCTCCTGCACACCTGCCATTTCCTAGGCAGTGCCCCACCATCGGTGACACAGGATGAATAAGACGTGTTCCTGGTGATGACAGAGCTTAAAAAATCCCGTATATTTGTTTTCCAAGAATACGCTTTCAGGAGATCAATAAGCAAACCCTATTAGAAGGCATCATCAATTACGTGCCAGCCCGACAGCGTCACATGGCAGTCTGCCCTCTTCCGTTCACTGTTTGTTGAGCGCCTTCTCCGTGCCGTACATGTCGATTATCTCATTTAAGCCTTTCAGTGATCCTTTTAGGGGAGTTAGTATCATCCCATTTCGCAGATGAGGAAGATGAGGCTCAGGTTGTGAGGCTGCAGAAGGTGCCAAAGCTGCTAAGTGACCCAGTGGGATTCAGACCTGATCCCGAAGCTTGTGCTCAGCCCACGGCACGTGCTCCCTCTCCAGGCCTGCACGCGTGCTCTGCACACAGTGTCTGCACTGGGTGTTTGGAGCACCAGGAGGGCAAGCAGCCCTGCCCGGGGCCTCCCACCGCCAGGATGGGCGATGCCGCTGGGCCTGGGGCTCCAGGGCACCCCCCAACCTCTCCCAGAGCACGTGGCGTTTCTGGTTTCTGCTTTATGAAAAGGTTGTGATTTTCAGCCTATGCGCAAAGAGAACTGTGGCTCCATTTTACAGTGTGTAGAGCTGGTTTGATCTACTCTGGGCCTTTCGGAATCCTTTTCCTCTAGGGGTTGACAGGGGGGTTACGCGGCCCTATCCCTTTACTCCGGATTTGTGCTGGGCCACAGGTGCGCAGAAACAGGGATCTGCCCTGGGAGGCAAGGTGGAGACAGCCATCAAACACAAAGTCCCCGGTCCTGTAGTGAGCACCATCTCCAGGTCTGTGGGCGCCAGGGGCGCAGGGAGCCTCCCACCACACCCCCTCCCCCCTCCCCCTGCAGCAGTGGCTGCTGTCTCCGCAGGACAATGAGGATGAAGGTACTTGGAGGGGAGAATCTAAGGGAGGGAGAGCTCAGCCGAGAGCCGGCTTCCAGGGCCGCGGGCCCAGGGGCTGGGGGGGTGGGAGATGGCGGAGGGGGGCAAGGGGAGGCAAGGGGCCCCTCTCTTCTCACTCGGGCAAAGCTTTCTTAGGAAGCATTGCCTTCCATCTCCCCATTTAGAAGAGAGGAAAACTGAGGTCCCCTGGTCGCAATGAGAAGTCCTGGGCCAAGCCTGGCGACGGGGCCTCCTGACCAGAGCTCTGGGTGGTGCCCGCCGCTGGCCCCCGCCCCGGGCACTGGGAAGTCTCAGCTGGCCGGCCGGCCCCTCCTCTCACAGGGTCCCATTTCCGGTGTGCTGGCCGATCCGTTCAGGTCAGCGCCAGCCGGAGGCCAAGCAGAGGGGTCACTGCTAACGATATGCTAATGACAGCGGGGACCAATCAATCTCCCCCTTAATCAGGCAATCAATGCGCACTGCAGGTGTGTCCGATCCTGGCCTGGGACTGAGGGAGGAGGAGGGCGGAGAGGAGGGAGGGAAGAAGTGGGGGGCAGGGGAGGAGAGGAGGGGGCAGAGAAGGGAGGGAAGAAGTGGGGGGCAGGGGAGCCGACGCCCTCCCCACCGCGGCTCGGCGGCCCGCTCCTGCCCCGCCCCCGTCTCCACCCCAGAGAGCGCCGGCTGCAAATTGAAATCGCTGCTAGGGAAAGAAACCAGGCGGGAGAGAGAAAGGAGAAAGAGCCGGCATCTTTTTAATCAACGCTCAGAGCTGCAGCCGCTAATGAAGCCGAGGTTGTCGGGAACCCCAGGGCAAGGCCGGCGGCGAGCTGCCCAGACGCCCCTCCCCGCGCCCCGCCCGCGCCGCCCTCGCCGATGGGAGGGCGCCCCCGACCCTGCGCCCCGAGCGCTCCAGGTCCGCGGTCCCGCCGCGCCCGTTAGAGAACGAAGGGTCGCCCGAGGCCACGGCCAGGGCGGGGGCCTTGTCACTGGCCCCTCCGCCCGGGCTCCTCGGTCGGGGCCCGTCTCAGCCTCGATTTAGGAGGAGCTTCTCTCAGAAGAGGAGCGAACGGCCCGCCTCCCGGTCCTTTGTCTGAGCAGCCCTCCTGCGCACCCGGAGGTGCCGGTCTTCACCGCCGAGGGCGGCCTCCTCGGTGCCAGCCGCGGACAGGGCAGCGCCGGAACGCTCACCGCGCGCTCACGGAGCCTGGTGCCGCGATTATCCCCATTGTACAGACCAGAAAACCGATCTGCCAACGCTGGGAGGGCGGGACACTGCCTCTTGGCCTCCCACTTCTCCCCCCAGGGGCCCCACGGTGGCTGCGGCTCGAGGTCCTGGTTAGGGCCGCGGCTTCCCAGGGATCTGAGGCTCCTGGATGCCGCCCCTGGCCCCACAAGCCTCAGCGCCGGCCCCCTCTCCCCCATCACCTGCTGCACCTGTCCCCTGTTACACCTCAGCTTTGGATTCAGATCTTAAGTGAAGGTGGGGTTCCTTTGTTTTCAACGTGTGAAGCCACCGGCCTATGGCAGTTGGGACTTAGGCTGCGTTTGTTCCTGTGTGATTGTAAGCAAGTTGCTGGCAGTCTCTGGGCTTAGAAGGCAATGTGTGGCATGACCCCAATACCAGCCCCTTGCCCCCGTTAGATCTTTCCTATGCCTCACTTACCCTTCTCGACGGATGAGTTAACTGAGACCCAGAGAGGTTAACTAACTTGCCCAAGGTCACCCAGCAAACCAATGACAGCACAGGTGCTGGAGCACGTGTCTCTGCACCAACATGCCGCTGTGCCCTGCAAAACCCGAGAAGCCCCTCGTCTTCCACTTGTTCTCTTTGCCACTCGAGGAGCCGCCAGATGGAGAAGCAAAATGAAAAGTTGGTCTGGGAAGGAACAGGGTAAATGATTCTAGTTAAGGAATTCATGGCCTGGGAAACATATTCCCAGAGCAGCTCATTTCAAAAGTTCTGCTGTTAAGAGCTCTGTGGGGTGGAAACGGCTCAGGCCGATAAGAACTGAGGTGCAAGGCCATGCCCACGGAGGGAAAATGGGCCTCATTTTCTTCTCCATCCTGGCTGCCTGGCTGATGTGTCTTGATCTGCCTTCCCACACGGCGCTGTCTCCCACCACACACACGCTCGTGCACACACACACACACACACGCACGACTATAGCCTTGGCAGGCCCTGGGCATCCGAGCTGGGGCTGACCACAACCCTGAAGCTCCAGGATTCAGGGGAAACCCCAGCGTAAATCAGAGCGGGTGCGACTGTAAAGAAAGAGAGCTCCTGGCCCGGAGGGATGGCAGCAAAGCCCTGGAAGTCACTGTCCAAGATGACAGCCGCTGGCCACATTTGAATTAAAATTAATGTAATTCAATAAATTTGAGCCAAATTTAAATTTACTTCAATTCACTAAAGTCGAATGTCCGGTTCCTCTGTTGTACTAGCCACATATCAAGCGCTCAGCAGCCACACATTATAAACCCAGGCTGAGTCAGAGCGCTGTGTCCCGCCCAGCCATCTGGTACAGACAGAACATCAGAAAGTTCTATTGGAGAGCCTGTCTCCTAGAGACATGGGTTTTCCTTTGCAGGGTCTGCTTCTCTCTTCTCTCTCAGTTGGATCCTTCTGTCTGCTCCTCTGGTACATGGCCCCACATGGCCACCGGCAGCATCTCATCGTGCCCTCTCAGCTAACCCCCCGCCTCAGTTCCTCTGAGGTCAGAATCCCAGGAGAGAAAGTGCGGATGGCTCAGCGCAATCTGTGGATGGGCACTGGTCCCTCATGCAGGCAGCTGGGCCCAGGGTGTCAAGGCTGTGACTGGGAAGTCAGGCTGTGGGCAGGGGGTTTCCCCAGAAGGGACAATGTGCCATGGGCCAGAACATTGAAAATAAGAGCAAGAGGGAAGTGACACCATGTGCAATTGCTACTCCAGGGCCGAGATGTGCCTGTCTGCTGAGGATCCCGTGTTACCAGCAACTCTAGGATGTAGGTAGGAAAATTGAAGCTTGGGGAGGGAGAGGTAACTAACTTACCCAGGATCACACAGGCAGTAATTGACAAGCCCTCCAAGTCAAGCTCCCTAAGATGATTGTCTGAGAGCCAGGCTGCCTCTCCACAACCAGCAGGTTGGCACCAGTGTGGGCTGCCCGTGGGCTTCCCTCTCCTGACTCCCTGGTCTCCTAGTTGCTTTATCCTCCCCAGAGAGAAGGGCCCTCAGCACTCCGTGGAAGTAACCTCACCCAGATCACGGTTCAAGGTCACCAGGTCTGAGTGACGGTGGTCCTGCGTGAGCCCTGGCCTGGAGGCAAGCCTGCTTCCCAGAGTGTGCAGGGCACAGAGAGAAAATGCACTGGCAGCTGTGTTTCTGCTGATCCTAGAATCATAGCTCCTTGGGCTGTGTATTCAGGGCAGACTGACTGCTGGAGCAAACAGCCCCCGGATCTCAGTGGCTCAACACAGTGAGGGTTTCTTTCTTGCTTGTGCCGTAGTCCACTTCAGGGTGTTGCCGAAGGGGAGACCATTCTCCATGCAATCACCCAGGGACCCAGGATCCTTCCAGCTAGTGGCTTCACCAGCCCTCAGAGTAGGAGTCGGCAAGATTTTTCTGTAAAGGGCCAGTAAATATTTTAGGCTTTGTGGGCCATACGATGGCAACTACTCAGTTCTGCCCTTGTGGTGCGAAAGCAGACATAGACACCACAGAAAGGATTGGGCATGACCGTGTTCCAGTAAAACTTCATTTATAAAAACAGATGGAGGGCTAGATTTGACCTGTGGGCTGTAGCTTTCCAACTCCTGCCCTCGAGCCTTGGAGTCCCTAACTGGACCTTCTGCATCTGATAAGGAGACCAGAAAAGAGGGAGCTATGGGGGAACATGCAGGAGGTTTTGGGGGCCAAGCCTGGAAGTGGCATATAGTCATGTGTCACTTAACGGCAGGGATACGTTCTGAGAAATGCATCATTAGGTGATTTCATTGCGTGAGAACATCCTAGAGTGTGTTTACACACACCTAGATGGTACAGCTACTGCACACCTGGGCTGCATGGTGCTGATCTTAGGGACCTCCGTCCTACATGCGATCTGTCTTTGACTGGAACGCCATTCGCAGCACGTGGCTGTACATTATCCAGCCCGCCATTAGCCAGAAGTCAGTGACACGGCCCCGTCCCGCTGCAGAGGGCCTGGGAAAGGTCGTTATCCTGTGTGTTCAGGAGAAACATGGGCTAGAAGACGCTTTCAGTGGTCACCTGTTCCCTCTTCCTGCCCCGTCCATACGACAGTCACTCCCAGATGGGAGGCCTCCCTTATCAGTCTGTGGAAGCTTTGACAGCAAGCATGTTTTTCCAGCACGCCCCCGGAACGGTTCCTCGAGTCTGACATAGAGGCCTGGGAGGGCTGGATCCCCACAGTGGACAAAGAGTGGTTCCATTGGAGCCCTTCCGGGGAAACCATTAGCCTCTGACAGGCAGGCTAAAGCAGACTGGAATCCACCGCCCTCGTCTCCAGAGCAGCTCACTTCCTGGCCAGCTCATTCATTCAGCAGTTATCGTGGGGCATTGGGCATATCACCATCAGCAAGACCTGCCTGGGCCCTGCCCGCATTCACCAAAATCCTCTCTTCTTTTTTATTTAGCTCCTTTATTAGCCCTTGAAATGAGCTAGGAGCTGAGCTAAGGACTTTATATCCTTCTCATTTCATCTCCCCAACAGTCCCGGGAGGACGTATGTGGTGGATTGTGAGAATGGAACTAGGGCTTCACCCTCTCCGGGTATCCACACCTTTGCCATGTGGCTTTGTAGATCTCCTCCACGCTCACTCTGGAATCCTCCAAGAGGCTTCCATGGCCAAAGGGTGGTAGCAACTGATGCAGGCAGAGCTCCAGGGTCCCTCATGTATGGCGTTTGCGCTCACTCTTGCGCCTCTGTCATTGCCATGGGAACAGGCATGGGCTAGCCTGATGGAGAACGAGACACACATAAAGCAGAGACAAGTCACCGAGTCACCCCAGCCATCAGCCAGCTCACCCCAGACACAGAAGCGGGCCCAGCCGAAGCCTGCAAAGCTATGAGACCTGTGACCTGCCAGCTGACTCCAGATGCATGAGAAATAAATGCTCATTGTTGCGTGCCACTGAGATTTGAGGGTTGTTCTTTACACAGCATTATTGTAGCAATAGATAACTGATACACTCCTGTTCTCTCCATCTTGAAGATGCAAAAACTGAGGCTAGGAGATGTTCAGTAATTTGCTCAAGGCTTGACGGCTGATAAACGGCAGAGCCTGGCTTTGCCCCTAGATCTCTCTAAGCACTGCACTCGCCACTAGAACATAAACTCCGTGAGAACCAAAGTTTTTGTCTGCAGATCTGACAACTGTTCAATCTCTCAACTATAATGGTGCCTGGTATATAGTAGGTGCCAATATCTGTTGAGTGAGTGAAAGAATCCTGCTTTTAAGTCATAGTGACTGAGAGGCCCTTCTTTTTCTCAGGAAGCACATAAGGGCATTGCCTCTCACAGCAGGGAGAAGAGGAAGCCACTGAACATGCCATCAAAATTTCCCCCATCAACGGGAGTCTGAAACCAAGGCCGACACCAGGGACACATTACCACTCAATCATGCACTTTGTTCTCTAGCAGACCCAGGGGAAACAGGGGCAGAATCAAAGGATGAAGAGAGAGAGGTTCTTTCAGAAGCCCTGGGCTTCTGACACGATGACAGCCCCTTGAGAAAGGTGTGCAGGGAAGAGGGTGCAGGGTGCAACTCAGGGCGGGCCGGGGGAGGCCCAGAGCAGGGAGGCTGCTGCTGGATACAGGCCCAGCTGAGATGAGACCAGCTGAGGCCAAGGAGCTGCGCAGAGGGACATCTTGGGGGATGGTGTCAGGAGAGAAGCTTGACCAGGCTCCTTCACAAGCATCCTACTCGCCTCAGTCCACCCCAACCTTGCAACTCTGGGAGCTCCCCAGAGAGCCCCTGCTCTGCTCAGCATCAGCTCTGAGAGCAGACAAAGCAACATTTTCTCATTGACTGGAGTTTTACACACACACACACACACCCAGGGGAGAATTGATTTTCATTTATCTTATTTTCCCCATCATGCATCCATGCTCCAATAACCTTATGATTTCATCATCTTCCTGTTCCTTGTCAGCATTGATATATCTCTAATTGAAAAGAAATGTGGAAGTGTATAGACATGCGTGTGCACCTATCACCACACAGACACACGCATGCACACACATTAACCCATCCTGATGGACTGGCTTGGCTCCCAGGGTAGTCTGATGTCATCTGACAGCCTGACAGCCACCAAATAAGAGGTGTCTATGGTTTACAGTCTCCTAAAAACTCCAGAACCCCAACCTCAAATGTCACTCTTGTTTCTCCTGGAGTCCATGCAATTTTCAGAATACTCCAGGGTCTTTCTGAAAGCGTAGAAGCTGGTGCCACCTATTGGCTGGGCCTCCAAAAAGAAGATGGGGCTGGGCTGCTGAGTCCTTCTCTAATTCTCTCTCTGAAAGCTTCTATCACAGGCGGACAACGTCAGCATGCATTGTATTTATGACTGTCTAACCCAGTACTTATCACAATGCATAATGCATGGCATGCAGTGGGTGCTCAATAAATGTTGGTAGAAATTAATGTAATTCCTAAGTGAGGAGAATATTCTTAGAGGCTGGGGAAGACGGCAGTGCTCTCTGCTTCATGTTGGTAAAAAAGCTCACTATCTCTAATTCTAACATTGGTTCTTTTGGAGGCATTTTTTCACCATAAGTATACAGCAGAGCTGGGCTCGTCTCAGTGCGCATTTCAGTTGTGGGTTATTGTTACGACTCAGAGGGAATGGTGGGTAAGAGCTGGACTCTGAGGTCAGAGAGACCTTTGCTTGAATCCTGGCTCTGGTGTATGTATGGCTTCAGGCGGGTTACTCCGTCCCTCTGAGCCTCCCATTATAATGGAGATAATCACTGGACGTGCTTCAAAGAGTTATTGTGAGTTTTCAGGGAGATAAAACGTGAAGAGCGCCGGCACAGCATTTGTGCCTGTTCATGGTGGTGGATGTGCTGCTGCTGCTGCTGCTCACACACAGTCCAGGCTGGGCTTTTCTGGACAGAGGTGAGAGAAAGCAAGAATCAGGTCCCCTAGGAGCCCACAGCCGGGTGGAGAGAAAGAGAAAGCTCGTGGAGCAAGCTAGAGAAGCGCTGTTTGCTAAACTTGGCTCTTAGTTCAGTAGGAGGTTCGAGGAGCGAGAGGGCATACTGGGCAGAAGTGGTCAAGAGATGCTTCCTGGAGGAGGAATCACTGAGGATGGGCCTTGAAGGATGTGAGGGATGGGTATATGATGAGATGATGGGGAGGGGGGCAAAAGGCCTGGGCTGAAAGGGACAGAGTGTGTGCAATGGCCTGCAAAGAGCTGCCAGACAAGAGGAAAGGGTGTGAGCACAGGTCAATGGTCCGGAGACACGGGATGGGTTTGGCTTTTACTGAAAAGGTGGCATTGGACGCACAGTGGATGCGGGAGAGGTGTCCATTCCTATGGGAAGAGTTATTGCTTGGTGACTGCAATAATGTGAAAACAAAACTCCCCCCGTCCGATAGTCTGGCATTGGTTGTGTCAGACCAGCAGCCTTTGGCTGGTGTCACCTCTCACTCTCTGCCCCTCCCCGCAACCACCACCACTACTTCTTTTCTCTCCTGGCTCAGAATTTCTGAAAGAAGGTGACCAGGGTTTGACTGAGCCCAGGCACAGGCGAGACAGCTGGGCCCCCAGGCCACGGTGGTGGTTCAGCACCATGGAGAGCGTCCTGGGTCCAGCCCTGCCACAACTGAATGCCAGCGACTCCCATGGCCCCATAAAAGCCCCCTGGTTGCCACTGAGAGCTGGTCACCACTCTCCTGCTGTGCCCACTCCCAGACCTCCACTCCTGGCTTATTTATTTTTTGTATCTCATACTTCTCACAGCCCAGTTCTCAGTGTCCATTGGTCAACTGATACCTTTGCCCCCTTCATTCCATAAGCGTTTGCTGAGTGTCCCGTCCATGCCAGGCAATGTACTGACATGAGGCCCAAGTTTACTTGTGAATGGTAGATTGGAGAGTACCTCTCGGGTGTCAGCTAATGTGCATTGTCTCCAAGGTCTCCGGAGCCCCCTGGATGCCTTTGCCAGAGAAGCAACTCCAAACAAGTGAAAGTTGGGAAAGCCTTCGGAGGAGGGTGGCACCCTCCCTGTGCCCCCGTGAGTTACTAGTTAATGCTCAGACAGCTGCTGCTGAGTGTGCACTGGTTCTGCACCAGACACTGAGGCAGGCGCTGACGCACACAGTTGCGTGGAAACTGCATGCCCTCCCTGTGAGGTGGAGCTGTGATGACGTGCCCTTGACAAGTAGGCCCAGAGAGATGAGGCCATGCTCCCCAAGCCACACAGCTGACAGGTAGCAGAGCAGGACTGGACCCGTTTCTGACTCCTTCCTCCCCTCCATCTCTATAGGAGCAACCTCAGATGGTCCTATTATGTTGAATTGCCATTTTCATGGGTCAACAAATGGCTGAATATCAGAAATATCATATGGCTCATCTTAATATTTTCTCCTTTGAGAACGTCCCTCCCCCTACCAGGTATATGCTTCTTCCTCCCACAGATCCTGGGCCACTGGGTCTAGCCAGCAGCGACCTTCCTCACTGTGGGCAGGCTGGAGAGAGCTTCCTCATGGGGAACTGCTCAGAGGTGGCCCTGCCAAACCAGCCAGACTGTGTGACCCTTGCAGCAGCTAATGAACATAGGTCACAAAGAAAAGCAGCTTTGTGAAATAATCCTTGATCTGGGAGGCTGCCTGGCGTGAGCATGCGGCTTCATCAGAACGTTTCTGGAGGGGAATTAATCATGAGGCTTGGTGGAGTTGCCAGTGGTGGAGAGGGGTGAAGAAGGTGGAGGGGTTGGGTGGGGGGTTCCATCTCAGTAATCAACACTGGAAAGAATTCTGTGAATATCAATGGTCCAAACGCAGTCTGCAGGCTGGATGAAGAATTGGAAAGCAGGAAAGGCCAGGCTGAGTGAGAAATGCATGGCCAAATAACCCATCAGCCTCTGCAGCTGGAGAAAAGAAGGGCTGCTTGCTGGCATTCATTCATTCATTCAATCAGATCAGTATTTATGGGGGTCCTCCATGTGCCGGAACCTGTGCCGGGTGCCGGGACTGTTACAATAGTGGTGGGACAGGCCTGGCCCTGCCCTCATGGACTGAACTGCAAACCCATTGAGAATCAAGCTCAGGGAGTTTGAGCCTATTTACATGCCCTGAGTCCCTCCCATCTCCCCATGCACCAGGCACAGTGCTGCGTTCTCAATAAATCCTGACAATACATTTTGTAAGTAGACACCACTATTGTGATATGACAGATGGAAGAATAAGGAGAGGATAAAGAAGTCGCCCAGGGTCCCAAGTTAGCAAGTGAAGATCCGGGTTTCAAACCCAGGCCGGTCTGAGTCCAGGGCCCACCCTCTTAGCCACACTGACATGCTGTTTCTCTAAGGGAACAAAACTTATCTACAGTTTGACCAGACTGTCCAGTTCCCTCAGCCTCCTCATCCCC
The DNA here is from genome assembly GCF_041296235.1 of Equus asinus. Taxonomy (NCBI): domain Eukaryota; kingdom Metazoa; phylum Chordata; class Mammalia; order Perissodactyla; family Equidae; genus Equus; species Equus asinus. The sequence goes on from NC_091799.1 coordinate 14,846,302, forward strand.
CATGCTCACCTCTTCCAGCTCACAGCCCTGACGTCAGTTCCTCTCGGCCCTCCTTAATCCTTTGTGTCCTCTCGCTTGCTGTTAGGCTGGAGGACAATTAAACCAAATGAAAAGATTTAAAGGAAAACTGAACTTCTTTGAAGTCACTGAGAGGAAACCTCTGAGCTAAGCATGTGGGAGCGACTCTGGCCAATCAGACCCTCTTCTTGCCAACCGCCCCCCCTCCCCACATCAGTGAGCATCTCAGTGGAATCTTGGTCTGTCCAAATTTATGAAAGGATAATATTGGAAGGATGCATATATTGCATTGTCCTTGACAATTCCTTCCACCTGGGCCTTCCCCATCCTGTCCTGAGGACTTGCCCTCAGTTCCGGGATCGCAATGCTGGGAGGGGACCTGGTGCAATGGGACAGGAAGAGTGTGGGCTGTGATGTGGACACGCTGTGACCCTCAGCATAACCCTTGGTCTGAGTCTTCTTCTCCCCAACTGTAAACAAGGGCACTAAGTGGGCTGACCTTAGGAGCCGTTCCAGCTACGGCTGTGCGGGGCCTCTCGGATGCTCCTCACTCTGCAATTGAAAGATGCAGCAGCAGGCAGGGGTGGCCCTGGGTGTGCCCTTTCCCACCCCCTCCCAACCTCCTTTTCAAGAGCCTGAGGGCACCATCATTCGTTCTACGAATAATCAGAGTCAGGCTGGGCACTGGGGGGGAGTGGGGACCAGCCCGACCCAGTCCTTGCTCTCACAGACCTGAAAGTCTAAACAGAAAGACAGACATCAAGCAGATAATTACACCACGAACTGATTATTCCCAGTTGTGACGAATTCTCTGGAGACAAGCTACGGACTGAATAGTGTCCCCTGAAATTTGTGTTCACCCAGAACCTCAGTGTGTGACCTTATTTGGAATAAGGGTCTTTGCAGATGTAATTAAGGTGAGGATCTTGAGTCGAGATCATCCTGGATTAAGATGGGCCCTAAATCCAATGACAGTGTCCTTTAAGAGGCTGAAAAGGAGAGACACAGATACACAAGAAAAAGGCCATGTGAAGATGGAGGCAGAGATTGGAGTTACGCAGCCAAAAGACAAGGATTACCAGAAGCCACCAGAAGCTAGGAGAGAGGCGTGGCACAGATTATCTCCGAGCCTCCAGAGGACCAGCTTGCTGACACCTTGGTTTCTGCCTTCTGGCCTCCAGAACTGTGAGAGAATACATTCCTGTTGTTTTAAGCCACCAAATTTGTGGCAATTTGTTTGGGCATCCCTAGGGAGCTAAGACAATATCCAAGCTCCTGTCCCTGTCTAGGGAGTCAGGGACAGTCCCTTGAGGAAGTGACATTTGATTAGAGACCAGAAGAATGAATAGGAGTTAGCAGCAGAGAGCATTCCAGGCAGAATGATTAGCAGGTGCAAAGGCCCTGGGGCAGGAAGGAGGACCTGAAGGGAAGACCTAGAGGGCTGGTGCCCTGGGAAGGGAGGACGTGGTACCATATGTGTCTGGAGAGGTGGGCAGAGGAAACCCCAGAGGAGTTTGCACTTCCTGCTGAGAGAAGCAGGATGCTGCTTCAAGCCAAGAGTCCAACAGATCTCAGCCCTCAGCAAGGATCCAAGCCTTGCTGGTCTCTGCACTTTGCACACATGAGGTGCTGGATAAATATTGGTGGATGGGTCTGTCGTGTGTGTGTGTTTGGGGAGTGCAGTTGGCCGTGAGTGGGCCCATGGTGCGCACGCCACCTCCCAGAACAGCGAGTCTCAGCTGCTCCCTCACACCTTCCTCCCCAAGGGCTGCAGCTTCATCTCACCCTTTCAGACACACGGCCTGGCAGCCCCTCCCCATCCCTGCGCCCATCCTGGGTCCTCCGCGCATGACAGAGAAGCCCTGGGCTCTGGTCACTCCCCCCGAGCGCCTGTGCCCACGCTCATCATGTTAGCAGGGGCTTTCTTCCCATTGGTCATCCTCAAACTGGATGAAAATAGCATCGCCAGGGAGAGGTGCCCAAGGAACCCCGAGTCTCCAGTGACTTCATTAGCTCAGTGCCCTGAGTCATTCCAGCTGCTTTCTTGTGCCGGCCCCTCCCTCCTGTGGAGGGGCCTCATTAGTGGGAAATACGAACCACTTAGCGGTGCCACGAAGTTGGTGCTTCCACTGCGTTTCATCTCTGCCTTTCTGCCCGCTCTGCCCTTTCACCCGTGTCTCTGCCTCTCCACTCATTAGCCGGCGGTGCCTCCGCAGGCCACCTGTCTCCCTCGCTCCCCATCCCTCTCTGCCCTCGTCCCTTCTTACCTCTCCCATCGGTTTCAGAATCTGAGCGCTTGGACATCGTGAACCAGGACCTTCTCCTGTGGTGAATCCAGCATGCCCATTGGCTCGGGAGCCTCCCCCACACGGCGTCAGGACCCCAGCCCCACCCGCCCCTGCGCCCACATGTCTCTGGGATTGCAGGAGTGGGCGTCAGGAGTGCCTTATGCCAGTCTGTCAGCTGGGGCCACCACAGGGCGCCTTGCACCGCTTCTCCTTTGCCATCCCGGCTCCTGCTCATCTGCTTCCAGGCCCGCAAACCTGCCTCTTGCCGCCTACCCCAAAAGAACAGCAGTGCTCCGGCCAAGGCGGCCGCTGTGCGGGGCTCCAGGCCTCCCATTCCCGGGGCACGGGACACTCCCACGGTCCCCTGACCCCACAGCAGCTCGGCCGGAGGTCAGCCTGCACCAAAGGCCACCCGCTCCCCATGGCAGCTCTGCTCATCTCCTTCCCAGTGGGGGCAACACCCCAAAGGTCATCATCACTTTCCCAGGCCCTCAGCCCACAGCCTGACCCCAGGCACACCTGGTCAATCACCTGGCGCTGACGAGGGACGGAGAAGCAGGACAGTGCCCTCAGCCCACAAAGCCTGGGACCTGGGTTGCTGGCCAGCCTCTGCCCCTTCCTCAAAGCTGTGTGACTTTGAGTAAGTCACTAAACATTTCTGCAGTGTTCGTCTGTTTTGATCCCAGGGGCTGGCACAAGCGGGATGCTTGATACAGACTTGGTATAGAATGAAGGACAGTCCTGGCGGGACTGCGTTCTGCGATGCAGGGAGGGTGGGGAAACTGAGGCATGGAGGAGAGGCCTAGGGTGACTTCAGTCATAAGAGGAGCGCAGAGATGCAATGGCAGACTTCACCGCAGATGCTAGGCGGGGTCCTTCTGGGCATTTGTCTTCTCTCTCCTGTGTATCTTCAAAGCCCTCTCTATGTGCAGGTCCATTTACCTGCCTAGTAATCACACAACAAATACAGGTTCAGAAGAAATTAGGAAATATAGGAAAATACAGAGAAGAGAGAAAACTTACCCAAAATCCCAGCACCCCAAGCCAGCTGCCGGCCAGGCTGCAGCACACGCCTGCTCGGTGTCCTTCCATACCTGCGTTCGCGCATGCCCTGGTGGGTACGACTTCTCAGAAGTGGGATCGAACTCCACCCTCACTTTGGGCGCAGTGTGGTTTACACAACAATCACTGTGCACGTCGTTTACGTCAATAAAAATGCGCCTCCAGCATCCTTCTTACTGGCTGTATAATACTCCATTGTATGGGCAGATCCTAATTTAATCAATAAATCCCCAGTTGGGGTAGAGATCCTTCGATTGGTGCTTTTTCAGACATCAACACTGGAATCAGGTGCCCCTTGCAGGCAGACGTCCTTCTCCGAAACACTGGTGACAGGTGCTTGCTACACCCAGGCATCCTCTTCCGTTTTCAGGTGGCCCCATGGTTCCTGAGGTGGGGCCAAACCTGTCTCCCCTGAACTTCCTCATGTTGGTGTCAGTTCTGCACTTGGGGTTGACACGGACTGTCGCCCCTTGGCCTCAGCCTCTCCACCCTGCTCCAAAGCCAACGGGCAGTTTCCCAGCTCACTGCACACCCGCCCTTTCCACTCGCTCAGTTTGAGAGGGGGGCGCCTTCCCCACTTGCCTTGGGAAGCCTCCCAGGGGGTATGAAGTTTGCAAGTTTAGAGGTCGAGAGCCCTGGCTTTAGGGCCAGAAAGGCCTGAGTTCAAATCCCAGCTCCACCACTTCCTGGTTGTGTGACCTGAGGAAGGCACTTGACCTCTCTGAGCCTCACTTTTCTCATCTGTGAAATGGTTTCAACAACAGTACCAACCTCATGGGGCTATTGCAAGGATTTCACCGTGCCGTCTTTGCAAACCACATAGTTCAGGATCAGCTCCTGGTAAGGACTTAATAAACGCTAGGCGATGCTGCTCTAGTCGGCAGGGAGTTCCTGCCCGTGAGGACCCTGGGAACAGGCTCGGTAGGGCCGAGACATCCCAGCCCTGCCCCGCCTTCACCCGGCTATCAAAGTCCCGTGATGAGCTCGTCTCTCATAGCGAGGAGGACTCCAGTGTGACTCAGGGAGGAGGGAGGGCCAGAGACACGGAGAGCGACCCATGTATTATTTAACAGCGAGAATGCAAATGAGGAAAAATTAATGAAGGCGCCGCCGCTGCCACCCAGCCCCCACTCTTCCTTGACGGCGCGATTGCGGACAAATTCTCTAGAAAATATCAAAACAGCCTCCGGCTGGAACCTGCCACGCGATGCGCCGTTATCTATTATTGATGTAAACCTTGACAAGTTCTCTTTCCCAGGAAGGCGCGCTCGGGAGGGAGCTGCTAATCTGTGTTTAAAGAGAGAGACTCTCCGTCCACCCCCTGGGCTGGTGGCCACAGGAGCACCTGCAGCCTGCAGCCGCCCCCAGCCACCAACCGGGCCGGGAGGAGGAAAGGTATGGAGACCCCGAGAGCCGTGGGTGGGGAGGGGCTCATTCCTCTCACCGTGCCTTCCCCTTGGCCGTGCCTCAGTTTCCCTTTGTGTGCATTCTCCTTGGCTGGCAATCAATGGGTCGGGGCTGGCAGGGCAGGGCTAGGGGTGATGCTATGAAGCCAGACAGCTCTCACCCCTGCGGTAGGCAACTGAAGAGAGACATCCGTGAGGCAGGGGACTGTCCACAATGAACCCTCGTCTCACCCCGCCAGGACCCTAAGATCCGTTCTGCAAAACGGGGTAAGTTCAAAGCTGGTGATTCTAAATTTCCAAGATTAGAAATCCCTCACTCATCCAGAAGTCACTTGATGAACAGCTTGAGTTACCTAGACCTTTGAAGAGAATCAAAAAAGAAAGCTAAAAACGCCTCTGGAGGAGCCATTTCAAAGTTGCAAAACAGAAGCATTCAAGTTGGTGCACTTGACCCACAGGCAAGTTCCCCGGGCCCCATCACTCTTATTGTAGACTCATTTCCAGCAAGCACGGGCTTTTCTTTTCTTCTAGCAGGTCTGAAATGGTGATGCTTAGAGAGGGTGAAGGACGACGTTGTGGAGATAAGACTGTAAACAGCACAAGTCAACAAGAGGCAGCCAGACACGACGGAGGGGAGAGGGTGTGTGGCAGCAGAAGCAAGAACTGAGGAGGCAGAGCCACCGGGGGCCAGGCAGTGTGGGGCAAGCGCCCTCGAGGGACTTCTGGTTTGGCAAAGGAGTTAAACGTTAAGCAAGTCTAACTTGGTTAAATGTAAAGCAGTTATAAAAAGCACTCCAGAGAAATGACATCTCTGGGAAATGAGAGCCACAGACCCATTGCTGTATTATAGGAGAGGACCACAATGGGCAAAGATGGAGCATGCAAGAGCATGTCATTCAAGAGTCATAAACTTGAACACCTTTATGGGAGCAGCCAGGTCATATAAAGGAAAGAAACAGGAGGGGTGTGTAATAGGGAATGGTGGTGACTGTGGCAAACTGGACCACAGGCCCAGTCTAAAAAAGGACAGCTGTCTCTGAGCTCTGGTCCCCCCGGCAATGGAAGAATTGGGTCCACTATTGTCAGATCTTCCTCTCTTTCAAAAGAAGGTAGAAATAGAATTTTAAGATGAGATTTCCCAATTTTCAAACATTGACAACTATTTCTTATTTTCTATAACACTGTGCAGGCCAAACAAAGGCTTTCTATAGGCTGAGCTTGGACCAAGAGCCACAGTGTGCAACCTCTCATCTTCACTGATGAGGAAGCCGAGACCTGGAGAGGTTTGGTGATGTCCGAGATCAGCTGCCCAGACTGATGGCCTTTAAACACTTAGGTATCTTTTCAAAATCAAGCAAGAGGAGCTCGGGTTTGAGCACATCATAATAACAGCAACGTGTCAGGTGTGTGCTAAGGCTTGTACACACTATCTTGTGAAACCTCCAGAGGAGCCCTTGTATGGGAATTCCTCTTGTCCTTTTTTCTATGAGGAAAGGCCAGCTCAGAGGAGTCGAGCAGCTCCCCAGGGTCACACAGCTACATAAGTAGCAGGCCGGCCTAGGGGCCCTGATGTGAAGGCAGATGGACTCCCCACTGGGACCCTGCACTGTATCACTTCACTGTAAAATGGATATGGGAGAGAGGGGGGAATAGGAAGTGGGATAGTTATTAGCTTCCTGTGGCTCTTCAAACAAATTACCACATTTGATGGCTTAACACAACACAGATTTGTTATCTCACAGCTCTGGAAGTCCTAAGTCCTAAACCAAGGTCTCAGCAGGGCTGTGCTCCTTCTGGGGGCTCCGGGAGGGAACTCGATCCTTACCTTTCTCAGGTTCTAGAAGCCATCTGCATTCCTTGGCTCCTGGCCCCTCCTTCTGTCTTCGAAGCCAATTTCTTTCTATCTCTGACCTCTGCTTCCATCATCACATTTCTCTCTCTGACTCTGGTCCTCTTACCTCCCTCTTATAAGGACATTTGTGGTGACACTGGGCCCGCCCAGACAATCCAGGATCATCCTTAGCTGAATCCCATCCACAGCGTCCCTTTGGCACCTCAGGTGACAGGCTCACAAGCTCACAGGCTCTGGGGGCCAGGGCGTGGCCATGGGGGGGAAGCCCTGTTGTGTCCTCCACAGCTGTCTTCCCTGCATAGGCCAGGTTTGTCGTCGTTGAGAGGAGAGGAGGGGAGGCGGCCGACAGCGAGGGTTCCTTTGGAAAGCCCGGACTACTGGGCATGAGCAGGTGCATCCCACTGAGGGGCTGTGAGGTCCCCGACACCCCGAGGAGCAGCCCAGGGGGAGCTGGGGCAGAGGTGCTAGCATGTCCCATCCTGCTGGCCCCACACCCGAGGTTGGAGTGATAGGTACCCGCTGGCAGGGTGAGGCCCTTTATCAATTTTCTCCCCACCAGTCCTGATGGGGTCACTCCCTGGGGAGAGGGGCTAGGACCTGGAACACGGCATTCCCTGTTCCAAAATCCATCCTGGCCTGGAGGTCTCTTCTGAGTCTGGCTTCACGGTCCTGGAGAGCTCTGAGAACTCCAGGGGTGGTCGGGGGCACCCAGCTGCCCCTCAGCCGACAAGTCAATCAGGGGGGGCCCCACATCATTTCATCCATCCACTCCTTCATTCAAGACAGATTGATCCAGCCCCACTCCAGGCCAGGCCCCGAGCCAGGCACTCGGACGCAGCGGTGGGAGAGGCAGACGGGGCCACGCCCGTGGAGAACAGTGGGTTTGGCGAGAGAGACAGGTGGTAAGCACGTAATCATTCAACTGCAGATATGAAAGAGTGCTTTGCGGACATAGAATATTTGAGAAATGAGAGGCCTCCTATGGGGCATTTTCTGGAGAACTGAAGGTCCCTCCTTAAAGGAATAATACAAGGAGTTGGGGGAGGAAGGCAGAAGCAGGAGTGAAATCTCTCTGAAAGGCACCTCTTCTCCCCGCCCCCACCCAGTACAGTTGTCGAGTCGTGGTCCGGCCTTTGACCTCTGAGTCACTGTTTTTCTGAGATTCTGGCTCCCTTCTCTTGTCTGGGGCTCTCTCTGGTTTTTCCGTTCTACGTCTCTTTCCTCTCAGTCTGACCGTGGGTACCACTTTTCCCAGGGGAAGGAGCCTGGCTCTTGGAGCATCGCCTCCGCTGCTCTGGAGCTGCCGCACATCCTGCAGCTGGAGCCCAGGAGGCCAGCTGGGGGAGCTGTGCGCTAGTCCCTCCTGGCCGGGGTAGAGCAGGCCCAAGCTTCCCCAGGAGCCCAGGGTCCCAGGTCTGCCCGATGGTGGGCAACGGCCCTGGGCAAGCGCCACCCCATCTCTGAGCCCCAGGCTCCCTGTCTGAAAAATGGGCAGAATGGATCAGACAGTGTCGGAGGTCCCTTGCCGCTCCGCCTTGTAGAGCCCTTCCTTGTATCCCAAAAGGGGCCTCGTGGGTCTCCTGCTCTTTTCCTGGTCTGGACTGCAGCGCTTGGGGCACAGAGGGCCTGCCCCACCGGAATACTGTCATGCACAGGCCGTGAGCTGCTGCAGGGAGCACGGGCCTCGCTGACATTCTCAAATGATGCTCACCGTATGGCTGGCACCGACCCCGTGGCTGTGGCCCAAGGCTGCAGGCACCCCACAGGGATGTGCCATCCTGCCACTCCATGGGGAACCGCGGACATGCTGTCCTTGTCCAGGGCAGGGGGAGAACCAAGGCCAGCTTGGGACTCCCGGGGCTGGTGCCTTCACTGAATTTCCAAAGGGCTCCCAAACTGGCTGCACGTTCTCATCGCTGGGGACGGGCTGAGCGGGGCAGGCTTTCAAACTTGCACCTGGGAATCTGACAGCCCTGGGTTCAAGTCCTGCTCTCTCGCTTGCTCACCAGTGACCTCGGGCGAGTGGCATAACCTCCCATAGCCTCTGTCTTCTCATCTGCAAAAAGGGGCACCCACCTCTCAGGGTCATTGTGGGGCCTTGGGGAAGGCCTGCCTGGGTTAAGTGGGGGAAGGGTAGTAGTCCTGACAGTCTTTCTCTAGTCCCTTTTGAGCTCACGTTCTGTGACCTGTACCAGCTATTTCCCTCCTGTCACTCTTCTAGCACTAGACTGTGGCCTTCTGGAGGCCAGGACCACCCTTCCCCTGGCTGCCCAGCACACAGTAAGTCCCCTGTAAGGACTGACGGGCAGAAACAGGCTGAGTGGCTGATCTGGGCAGAGCCCCCCTGTGGGGGCAGTGAGCAGTAGCTTAGCTGGATGCTAGAGGCAGGCAATGCCACCCTCAATGAGGGAGGGATGGCCCCAGAGCCCAGAATAAAGGTCATCCTTTCCTCCAGGTTAGAGGTCATCTCTCTCTCAAGGTCACGGCCCAAGTTTCAGATGATCCAGAAAAACTCCCTGGATTCAGGAGCTTATGGAAAGTTTAATTAAAGAACCTCCTTGTTGCCTTTGAAAGAATCCCTCTGCTGGCATTGATCCTCCTTTGAAAGATGTTTGCTCCACCAGGGCTTCGGGGGAGGGGGGCCCGGGAGGAAGGGGGACTCACAACGTGCGTGCGTGGGTGAGGGGCTGGCTCCCTAAGCCTGCCATCCGCTGGCCAAGCCCTGCCATTGGGAGGGATTTGCATCCTGAAAACATGGCTGCTTGCAAAGAGGGCTGAAACCTCCTCTGCCTGCCCCCAGGGTCTGGCTGGCCTCCCTTCTGTCTGTCCCCTCTCCCCAGGAGAGCTGGGAGTAGCTGCAGTGACATAGCAAAGAGTTTGGGCCAAGGCGAGGAGCATGGGGGCAGCGTGCTCTCCATCGGGGAGTCTCCTGAGACCTCGCAAATGGTCCCAGCTTATGTGGGCTCGGCCAGAGTGCTGGCTCAGCAAGGCTGGGCTCCCGGGCAACGCTGTTGCTCCCCTGAGTTACTGCAGCCAGGGGCGTGGCCACCAGCTCCCAGGCCCCTGCCTGACTCCTCCTTCGGCACCCCTTCCATCACCGCCACCCCGGCTGCCCTGGGGCGCCCAAACCCTGGGGTTGGCTGTTTAACCTCTCTGTCTCTGGGATGGAGTCATTTGTAAAATGAGGGTTTTCAGGAAGCTGTAGAGAGAGGCAGCGAGGCACTGGGGGTACCAGGGAGGACTCTGCGTGTGAAGAGCAGGAGCCCTTGGGTACAGGGGGACATTGGAAGCTACTGGGATGTCTCCCAGAACCCAGGAGCAGGAGGCAGCCAGGCCTCTGTACAGGGCAGAATCTGAGGCTTGGAAACAAAAGCTCCAGGTCCCTGGCTCCTTCCTTCATGAGACTCCCCTGGGAGGGGATGCCCCATCCCCTCTGTGTTATTCAAACCACAGGGAAGAAAATGGCTGCTCACCAACCCCTAGTGGACCCAGTGTCCCTTCCTGGTCCCACTTCCATGCCCTTGGGAGAACAAATTGGATTGGTCCTCTGTGAGTCATATCCCCACCTTGTCCAGACGTGGACACAGGCTGAACTCTTGGCTGAGAACCCAACCCTGAGATGAGGGAAGAGGGGGGTCCCAGAGTCCCTCATCCTCTAGCAGGAAGTCACTGCCAAGGAGTCCCTGACAGGTGGCCTATGGCTATGGTCTGGGAGTCTGGAAGGCCTTGGGGGGTGGGGGGGGGGGGTGGGGGCGGTGGTGTCTAGCCCAATTCAGCACCTTGGACAAGACACCCCAGTTTCTGATTTGGCAAATACCTCCCGCCATGCTGCATGACCTTTCTCACAGTGAGGCCAGAGAGGGGACATTGAATGGCTGGAAGTGGGACTCACATCCTTAGACTCCTTGCCCAGGGCACGGACAAGAGCAGGCTGTCTACTGGAGGCAGTGACTGATGCCGGCATTCACAGACGAAGGTGTTCTAAGATGTAGGTTTTATTATTGTAGATATGATGAGGCCAACAGACCAGACAACTGCCATTGAAAAGATTGTTACTCACAGATCCCAGGAGGAGGGGGCAGGCCACACCACACACGGCCACGTGGGGAAGGACCAGGTTGTTCAGGAGGCAGAGGGAGCGAGGGGAAAACATGGGCAAGAGTGTGGTTTCCAGGGGAAGGAAGAGGTGAGGCAAGGTAAGCAGGCTTAGGATTGGCTCATTTGAATAACTTCAGCATGCCATGGGACACAAGGGTCTATGGGACTGTCCCTAACTGTCTGGTATCTGACCCTGGGGTGATGAGGGCAGGTGGATAGTGGTCCAGGGTGTGAGAGCCCCTTACAGGAGGTGGTTGGGGGGTGAGCTCTGAGCTGGGTGGTCTGCATATGAAAGGCATGATCACAGGCGAGTCCTTCACTGTCCCCAGGAATGGGCTAACCATAGGAGGGGCAATCCCTCCAGGGTCTGCAAGGCCCCAAGATGTCAAAGCATCAAAAATACAGAAAATATAAAGGCAAGATTAATACAGAAGGATGGATGTCTGGGCAGAGAAGCCACAGGGCCCAAGCTCCTGGGCAGTGAGTGACCCCTCAGAGGGTCCCATTTGCTCCACTGAGGAAGGACTGAGGGGCCCAAGGAAGGGTGCTGGCGTCGGGTGTCGGCCCAGCCGCCCATCCCCAGGCCCACTCCATTCCGTGACATGCTCTCATCCAACTCTCCACATCCAGGCCTGGCCTCCGTCTTCCCCACCCGAGTGGCCTGGTCCACAGCAGCAGCCAGGCAGCATAGGTGGGGGCTGGCAGGGGCAGCTCTCTGGCATGGCCTCCTGCAGCCTGGCCGGTGACGGCATTGGGCTCAGGAGTCAGACCTGGCTTTGAGACTAGGCTTCATAGCTGTGGGACCCGAGGAGAAGTACCTAATCTCTGCAGGCCTCAGTTTCCCCATTTGCAAAATGGACCTAATGACAGCACTATCTTCTGGGGGTGTGCCGTGGGTAAAATGAGACCGTGCTTGCAAAACTCTTAACACAGGACATGGCACAGAGTAGGCCCTTAGTAAGAGGTAGCTAGGCATAGGATTATTCTAAAGGCCCTTTAGGATCTGCCTGCCTCGCCAGCCTCCCCTCTCACTCAGTCTGCCCTCCGCTCACCCTGGACATCCGATGGGTTCTTCATACCTTTGCACATGCTGTTCCCTTTGCCCAGAACACTCCTCCCCCCTCAGCTCCCCCACTCCTTCCCAGGCTAGCTCCCACTCCGTCTCAGATGTTCTCTTCTCCAGGATGTCTTCTCTGACCCCAGCCCCTCGCCTGGGGAGGTGCCCCTCTCACAGGTACCCAGAGCACCCCATCCCCACCGCCCACCTGGCACTGATCACACTGGATTGTAACCACCTGCTTTCCTTGTGGCCCCGCTGGACTGAGAGCTCCCGAGTTTGTATTTGTTACCTGTGACTGCCTCACCAAATTACTCAAAATGGGGTGGCCTCACAATTTTGCCAGCCAAAAGCGACAGAGGCCCCATCCTGTGTCCCCCAGGGGCGCCGCTGGGTCCTGGTAATGGAGAGGGGTGAGCAGAACCTTCCACGGCCACTCGCTGGCCTCCTGGCCACTGCTGGCTGGTGAGCCCCATTTTTGTGACTTGCCTTTGGATATTGACTGTACTCCCTGCCAGCATGCCTCTTTGTTAGGCAGGCTTTTGTTCAGAGAGTCCTCCCGGAGGCAGCCTGGGGTCACCTTCGCATCCCACCGGCCCTGCCAGAGGATCTCCTGGCCACGGAGAAAGGCAGGGAAGAAAGGCTGGACCCCAGGGAGACCCCAATCAATGGGGGTCTTTCTTGCAGCACAGCAGCCGCCTCGCAGCGGCCCGGCCTCCAGGCAGAGGTGGGGAGGGGCTGCGATGCCTTTGTGCAGCTGCGGCTCTGCAGGCTGGGAAAGAAAAGCTGGGCCCGCAGAGGGACAGAGCCTCGGGCGGGCGGAGCGCTTGGGCGGGGCTCACGGAACCACAGAGGCTGAAGCGCCCGCCAAGCTGGTGGGGCGGAACAGGCATGAGCCGGGAGTCTGAAGGCAGAGTGTGCCGGCCCCAAAGGACTGCACGCTCTTCGCCCGGTGCTCTGAGGATACAGCAAGGCCCCTGCACACCAGGCTGCTTATGGTACCGAGGGAAGGCTGGGTGCTCCGGAGTCAGGCAGCCTGGGGTCAATCCTTAGCCAGGCTACTCCACCCAGGGTCTCAGTCACCACATCCGTAAAGTGGGGATGATAATGGGGCTTCTGCAGAGCCTGCAGGAGGAGGGAGGGAGATGATGAGTGCACCTGCCTCACCGTGAGGGCCTGGTTATCAGTCGTGACTCTTAAGTACCATCGCCAGCTCTCTGTTACTCTCCCACTCGTGCTCCACACTCCAGCCAGACTGAACTTCCCTCCTCTTCTGGAAGCTTCTATGCTCTCTTACTCCTCCGGGCTCGTGCACATGCTGTGAACTACTCTCCCTGCTCCTCTTACCCAGCTTCTAGGTCTCAATCCCAGTGCCACCTCCTCCAGGAAGCTCTCTGGAGTTAGGCGCTCCTGCCATATGCCCCAGGGCGCCTATGCTTTCCGCATTTGGGTGTCTATCCCTCCCACTGGGCTGTGAGCTCCCTGGGGAGGAAGCATCTGCGTCTCCAGCACCAGGCGCCTGAATGAATGGATGAAGTTGCACATCGCCACTGAACAAGCTTGGCAAATTTGTGAGCTCCATCTTAGGCAGCAGGGTTTATTAGGATCGAGTAGGGGCTGACAGGTGACAAAATAGTGAGAGGAAAAGTCCCTGATGCCCGGGCGGGGGTGGGGGGGCAGCGATGATAACTTATTTGCTTGGAGTTTTCAGGGGAAAGTGAGATTCTTCCCGGGAAATGTCGCTGTTTCCCACGAGGCTCCAGAGGCTGCCTCTCGGGGAAAGACCAGCCTCCCGAGCCCAGCACACCGGGCTTCAAATCCCCACCCTCCCGCTCCCTCCTCCAAGCGGAAGGACCGCCCCTTGTAAAAGATACGTACCACAGAGGACTTTTGAGAGAATTAGGTGTGATGCTCAAGGACCCAGCACAGAGTCTGGCACGGAGCAGGTGATCAATTTTTTAAAAGCAACAAATGTTAATTTTTTAAAAGACACTGTAAATCAAAAACATGTTTTACATCTTCTCCTTCTGTCTTTTTCGCCCATCCCCAATATACAGTTCATAATTCCTTCCCCATGACATTATCTTCAAAACAGTGTTTTCAATTTATAATTTATTGGGGTTTTTTTTTCCCCCTGAGACAGACATCTTCAAGTTTTGATCTAAAGAATACAATCAACAAAATTAATATTTAAATCTAGAAAAACCTAAATTTCGTGACTGATCTCAGGGATTGAATTAACAGGAAGGTTTTTAGACTTTCCAGGCTCTGCATGGGGCGTTGCATTTTGTATGACTCTCCCGGGCAAAGGAGGACAGAACTGCCTGGCCCCACCCAACTGCACAGCCAGGCTGCGGGGCCAGGCCAGGGAGCTAGGAGTAATTACGCTGGGACAACAGCTGTAAGCCGGGACGGCGAGGCAAACGGGGAACGCTGGTCCCCCACCTGATGGCTGTCGTCACTAGGAGGTCATATCCTCCTCCCCATGGAGGCCCCGCCCCAGCCTCAGAATCCTCCCCTGCCCAACCCCCCAGGCAGTCAGTCTCAATCCATCTTCCAGACCCACTGGACAGGATGCTCCATGCGGTCAGTGATTCTACGCATATTGTTTGAAGCAGATCCCCAGAGCGTGGGCTGCAACAGTGCCTGGTCCACGGTTGGTGCTTAAGAAATGTATGTTGAAGGAGTGAATGAATGAGAGTTGACACACACGATGAAGCCTTTTTCCAAGCCTGCTGCAAATAGCAGTGAGTTTTGCTCTAAAGTCAGCATCACCTCCAGTAAACGCTACACTTCTCATTGGCTTTCCTACATGGACCTTTAATAGATTTATGAAAACTGGTGCCTAAAACACCCTCTGCAGCCAAGCTGTCCTTCAGCAGGTGAGTGGATAAACAAGCTGTGGTACATCCATGCCACGGACTGTTACGCTGAGCTGTGAAGCCGCAGACATGAAATGCATATTGCTAAGCGAAAGGGCCAATCTAGAGAGGCTGCACACTGTGCGATTCCAACTGTACGACATTCTGGAAAAGGCGGAACTATGGAGACAGTAAAAAGATCAGTGGTCGTCGGGGGTTACTGGGAGGGGGAGGAAGAGGTGGAGCACGGAGGATTCTGAGGGCAGTGAAACTCCTCTCTGATGCTGTCATGGCGGGGACGCATCATTGCACATCTGTCCAACCCCACAGGCTGAGAAACGCCAAGAGCAAACCCTACTGTAAGCTATGGAGGATAATGACGTGTCAGTGAAGGTGCAGCAACTATAACAAATGTACCGCTCTGGTGGGAGACGCGGATCGGGGAGACTGTTGGGGGGGAGGGGGCGGGGGGCGGGCGGGCAGGGGCACATGGGAAATCTCCAGACTTTCTGCACAGTTTACTGTGAATCTAAAACTACTCTAAAAAAATAAAGTCTCTTTTTGAAAAAAAATAATCCAGTTCTTATTCTTGTTTTCTAGCCAAAACTGGAATAACTGTAAGAATACTTTGCACAGGGCCAGCCCCGGTGGCCTAGTGGTTAAGTTCAACACATTCCACGTCAGTGGTCCAGGTTCAGTTCCCGGGTGCAGATCTACACCACCTGTCTGTCAGTGACCATGCTGTGTCAGCAGCTCGTATACAAAAAGAGGACGATTGGCAGCAGATATTAGCTCAGGCCGAATCTTCCTCAGCAAAAAAAAAAAAAAAAAAAAAAGAATACTTACTGCATCTGTGGCATATGGGGAAACCTCTACTGTCCTGCCAAGGGTGCCCGGTGGCTGTCCACTCTCCCCCTTTTATTTATTTTTATTTTTTATTTTTTGAGAAAGATTAGCCCTAACATCTGCCGCCAATCCTCCTCTTTTTGCTGAGGAAGACCGGCCCTGAGCTAACATCCACACCCATCTTCCTCTACTTTATATGTGGGACGCCTATCACTGCATAGCTTGCCAAGCAGTGTCATGTCCGCACCCAGGATCCCAACTGGTGAACCCCGGGCTGCCGAAGCAGAATGTGTGCACTTAACCACTGTGCTATGGGGCCCACCCCGCTCTCCCCCTTTTAAAGTGCTTCTCATCATTCCCAAGATGAAACAATATAAATATAAAATAAATCTCCGACGTGTATCCCAGCTCTGACCTCCCCCTGAAGACGCCCCCATTCTGGCCTCATTCCAGCTCCGTGCAGGGGTCCCCACCACCCCTGCCCCTTCACAGCCTGCATCTTTGCCTGAGTGTCATATATTTATTTACTTGTTTTTCTAACAGCTTTCCTGAGGTATAATTGACATACACATATCTAATGTTCAATTCAACACTTTTGGACGTAGGAATACACCCTTGACATCATCACTACCATCAAGATAGTGAGCACACCTGTAAATTTCATGTGCTGGAATCCTAACTCCCAGACCTCAGAATGTGACCATACCAGAGATAGGGTTTTACAGATGTAGTTAAGTTAAAATAAGGTCACTGGAGTGGCCTCTAATCCAACATGACTGGCATCCTATGAGAAGAGGAGAGGAGGACACAGACCCACAGGGAAGACCATGTGCGGACACGGAGGAGACAGCCGTCTGCGAGCCAAGGAGAGAGGCCTCAGAGGGAACCGGCCCTGCCCACACGTTGATCTCAGACTTCTAGCCCCAAAGACTGGGAGAATAAACTTCTGTTGTGTCAGCCACTGGTCTGTGGCGATCTGTTATGACAGCCCAGCAAACTAATACGCTATCCCTCACCCCCAAAAGTTCCCCCGTGTCCCTCTGTGGTCCCTCCAGTCCCCCCAAATCCCAGACAACCACTGAGGTGCTTTCTGTCACTGTAGACTAGTTTGCATTTTCTAGCATTTGCATAATGAAATCCTCTAATATACGCTCTTTTTTCTGTCTGACTTCTTTCACTTGGCATCATTATGTTGTTGTGTGTGTCAGTGGTTCCTTCCCTTTTTTTGCTGAGCACTAGTCCAGTGGGTTGATAAGCTATAGTTTTCAAATTTGTGATGGCTGAAAACTGGGAAAAAGTCCAAACGTCCGTCAGCAGATGAATGGATATTCACTTGTGTTTAATCTTTCTCTCCCGCTTGAAGTGGATACTCCATGAGAGCAGGAACATTGTTCATGGCTCTGCCCACAGCATCCAGGAACCTGTGCCTAGCACACAGTAGGCCCTCAACACAGTGATTGCATGTCTTACTTAAAGGCTCAGTGCTGCGCCCCCGTGCCGTGACCCCTGCAGCCAGGCTGACCTCTGCCCTGGCACACAGCCTCCACGGGCTCCGCCTCCTGCACACCTCCCCATCCCCCAGATGGTGGGCTCGGATCTCCTACCGCCCCTACCCATTGTCGTCCCCTCACCCCCGAGGGCTTAGTCCTGGGCGGGACAGAGGATTTATCCCTCTGGGAAGCTTTCCTGGCAATTCCTGCCAGGGAGGAGTTCCCCTCCCTCATTCTGAGCTTCACAGCAGTGCCCACACCCAAGGCCATGTCCCGCTGGAGCCACAATTCGTTTTTGCATGTTGAGACACTTCATTTTCTCACGCCTCCCCCTCCCCCGATGCTCCTAACACTGCAAGGTCTGCGTTAGGCAGATAATGGACATTTCTGGATTGATTGATTGCTGATGCGGATTGATCAGCTCATTCTCATGCAGGGCAGGGGAGACTGCGCTGTGAAGGGCACTCTGTCCTTCCCAGGACGGCGACATCTGAAGAAGTTCCCCGTAGAAAGAGTGAGACTCTCCCTCAGAGCTGGGCTGCAGATTAGCCTGCAAGAGAGTTTGTTTACAGGCAAAGTGGTGTTTCCTGCCACATCACTTCATTCCCCAGCGGAGTAGGGGCCATTAAAAATGCTCTCAGATCTGCGAGGGTCAGAATCCACCCTCTTTCTCATACACCTTGAAAACTGCTTAAAATGGGGAACTTACTCAAATAGAATGGATTTATCTCTGCATTCAAAAGAGAAAGCTGGAAACACGGACCAGAAAATGATGATGAAAAATATGTGCATGTAAAATAATATTCCTAGAATTAAACGTGATGCTCGTTTTCCTTTTTGTCGTGGGAAACAGCTCTTTCCTTTCTTGCCTGTTAATAACAAGTTCTCTTCTACCAGACCCCAGTGCTCCGTCGCTGGAATGTTCCATGGTGTCCTATTTGCTATGTTCTCTGAGAAATACACAGATCTGGGCTAAGGAAGGGCCAGATCAGTAACGTCAAAGGGTAGTTGTGGGGCCGGCCTGGAGGTATAGCGGTTAAGTTCACCTGCTGTGCTTCAGCAGCCCAGGGTTCCTGGGCTCAGATCCTGGGTGCTGACCTACACACCGCTCATCAAGCCATGCTGTGGCGGCATCCCACATACAAAATAGAGGAAGATTGGGACAGATGTTAGTTCAGGGCCAATCTTCCTCACCAAAAAGAGAGAGAGAGAAAAAAAACAACAGTGGTCTTGTGGGAAACCCCAGAGGGAAAGGTTAGGATGCCAATCCAGAATGAGAACATGGAGAAAGAAAATAACTTGAGCGAGTAAGGTCATAAAAATATAGAGCCAGAAAGAGAGTAAAACAGAGACTTCATAGAAAAGTAGGAATGCCAGAGCTGGACGTGGGGGTGGGGAGTGACTGAAACTCGAAAAAGAAAATCTTAAGATTAAAAAAATAAGCAAAAAAAAAGAAGTCTGCACCCAGTAGGGAAAAGGTAAATTCAACTTAACAGCTAAAAATATAAATAGGTTCAAGAAAGGTTTTCATAAAATATTCAGAACTAGGAGAGACCTCAGGAATGATCCAGTCTAATGGTTTTAAATATTTTTGGTTAATTTTAGCATCAGAACTCTTTTTTCAGAATAAAATATACAAAGCCTGTAGGAGCTGCTTTGGCAGGAGTGGGGAGGAGTGTTCGACACCACGGGACCCCCACTGTCCCTTGGACCCCCAAGACCTTTGGGGCACCTCCAAGGGGTGTTGATCGGGAAGCACTGATTTTCTCCTAACTCCTCACACTACAAGGAAAGAAGCAGAGGTTGAGGGGGACAAAGGGAGCCCCAAGCGATGCAGTTGACATTGGTGCCCTACGTCATGATAACAATGGTACAGATGACACCTGGGAGGATGATGGCCACATGTATGCACGACACTTCAGGCCTTACAAATGGCCATTGAGTGTTTCGCGGCGCCTCTGAGCAGGGGTTCTGTGCTCAGACTGCATGAGGCAGGTACGGGAACCCCAACCTGGCTCCTGCAACATGGTCAGGTTAGCTGCCCCTCAGTTTCCTTATCTGTCCAATGGGGACAATCACAGACCCCGTCACGGTGGGTTGTCATCTGAAGGAAGGAGCTGGGCGCACGTGAGGCAAGGAACAAGACACTTGGCACGTGCTTAGGGGGTGGCAGGTGTCACTGCCGCAGTCGTCCACCCCTCCCAGCTCGTCAGAGGGCAGTTGTGAGGAAGAGAGGCGAGAGTGCTTCAGAAGCACCAGCCCCTCGAGCAGCAGTGTATCATAGTGGTTATTATTAGCATTATCATTATTACTATTATTACAATGGCTAATAATATTCCTAAAATTAAGCCTCACCATAGACCCACAGAGTGAGTGAGACATTATTATTGCCGTTTGACAGGTGTGGAAACTGAGGCACAGAGGGATTGAATGATTTTCCCAAAATCTCAAAGGTAGCGAGGGACAGAAACCAAGTGGCCCCTCGCTTTCCTCCCCAGGGCTCAGCCCACCACACCACGGAGGGGACAGAAGTGGGCTGTAAGACTAGAGGTCAGTGCTCCCCGCTCGGCTCTCTCCCGGGCCTGCCGGGCGGCGGGTGTGTGGCGCTGTCCTTCTGCGGGCCTGCGCCGCCCTCTAGTGGCTCCGCACACAGGCCTCGGGCCCGCAGCCAGGCCATTAAGAGGGGCGCGGGCCCTTGCCCGCCACTGTCTCATCCCAGCCGGTCGCATCCCAGGGCTGCAGAGACTTCTCACGTCCCCGGTGCTGTGAGGGGAGGACCACACGATGACCCTGCCCAGGACAGTTGTCAGCCTCCGCGGGAGCAGCCTACAAGAACTTCCCAGGCGCTGGGGAGAGGGTGTGACTGGAAATCGGGCTGGGCTCAGGGGCAGCACGGCATCCTGGCTCAGGTGCCTTGGCTCAGTTGTGCAGATGCGTGCATGTGTGTGTGTGCCTGCGCGTGTATGTGTGAGGACCATGTGGAAGCAGCGGAAGTAGGTGAGAAGGAAAACAGAAAGACAGGATTCCAGCACGTTCTGTGTCCCTTGTCACCTGCAAACCTGAAGCAGCAGTTCGCTGGAGTCTAGGCAAATACTGGAACTCCTTCCAGGTGTGTGTGTTGCAACTACCTACATCATCGTGGCACATTCTAAAAGCCACGAGACAGCAGGAGTGTAAACTGACACAACTACTTGGGGAAAACGGTTGGCAGTACCTACTAACGCTAAATATACACATATACCCTAAGACTCAGCAATTCCATTCCTGGGCCTGTACCTGGAAAGCTGGAAACCTACATTTATGTCCCGAGAAAGACAGGCACAAGAATATCCACGACTGCCTTAGCAGTACTAGCCCAAACCTGGAAAGAACCCAAATGTCCATCAACAGTAGAATGGATGCACAGAGTGTGGTAGTCCCACACAGTTTGTGTGATGGAATGTTAGGCAGCAGTGAAAAGAACCGCGTGCCCTAGTGTAAGTGGCTCTCATAGACATAATGTGGAGGAGCAGACGATGATTCTGCTTCCGAGACATAATGCTGGGGAAAACGATAGACAAAGTGTTGAGCAAAATCTCATAGACATAATGTTGAGCAATGAAAAGACCCAAACTTCAGATGAAGTTCAAAACCAGGCTAAGTGAATCTATGGTGGTAGAGGTCAGAATAGGGGTTACCTCCAGGGGGGCGGGAGTGTGGGAGATTCTGATTTAGGAGAAGCACGAAGGAGCCCTTGAGGTGGTTGCACTGAAAAATGCTCCAGATTTCGTTCTGGATGGTGGCTATGTAAGTGTGCACACAAGTGAAAATTCATCATGCTGCACACTTAAGATTAGCCTGCCTTATTGTGTGTCTTTTAAACCTTAAAAACAATCTAGGAATAAAATGAAAGCCAAGAGACAGCGAGGGAAGGTGGGAGGGGTGGGTGGCAGAGTGTTGCTAGGTAGAGAGGCATCGCAGGGCAGTGGTAAGTAGGACCCTCGGTACAAGTGGGTTTGGGGATTGCTGGGGGGACCCCACTGAGATGACACATGTGAAGCGCAGGCCGGAGAAGGTCCCAGGCGAGCTGGCTCTTACTCATTGCTTTCAAAGCCCCAGAGGACCCTCCCAGATGGCTTCCTTTCTTGAAATGTACTTTGTTGATTTCCTAATTCAAAGCTGCAGGATAAATTTGTGGCTTTTTTGCCCTCTTCTTTTTGCTTATCTCTATTTTTACATCTTTTTCTATAATGAAAGTGTTACAGCTTTTGCATTATGAAAAAAGCAATAAAAGCTATTTTAATTAAAGGAAAAAAGCTGTGAGTGCAGATTCTGATTTGTGGATTTTGCAGAAAGGCACATTTGGTAGTGGGGCCAAACTCTAAGAACATTAAGGTCACGTGGGTTGGGAGAAGGGTGGGTGATTTTGAGCCTTTTGGCCCAAACTTCCTCTGCCTGTTTTGTCTGTCTAGGAGGTGGCAGCCTTTTTATTAATACCTTGCAAAAACATAGCATGCCTTGGCGAATCGTCACAGTATTGAAGCTCCTTGAGCACTTACTCAGCTAAGTCGCTCTCCCTTTCTTAGCTTTATAACAAGTTAGAAGGCTCAGAGTGGCTTTGGTGACAGTGACTTTGATGGCCACGGCTGGGAGTCAGGAACTCTATCTTCTGGTCCAGATGATATTCTGTGGATCACCCACTTACTCGGACGTGACTGCCCCATCCTTCCAGTGAAGACATTGAGCTATACAGTAAAAGCGTTTATTATTGTTTCTATTATTATACCCATTTTACGCTTGGGGACACACATTTAAGAGCAGTTAAATAACTTGACCAGGACCACTCGACCCATAAGTGACAGCACAGGGAGTGGCAGCCAGAACTTTCCGGCCAGAACTGAGCTCTCGACCGCTGAGCTGAAGCCCCCTCTGGCGCCAACCCTTCAGGTCATCTTGTTCTACCATTCTGGGCAGGGCAGACTGTGAGAATTAACCCTTTCCCGCTGGGAAACAAGAGTTATACAGTTTATTTTTCAGAGCAGCAAAAGTAAAGATAGAAAGGATTTCAAGAAGGCTTCTCAGGTGAAGATTAAAGGAAATATAGCAAGAGCAGGTATGGTTGATCTTTTTCAGTGGAACATTGTCTTTTTGTTTTAAAAAACAGTCTAAGTGATGCATTGAGGTATTTGCCTCTTAGGAATGTGGTAAATAAGGAGGGGTGCCGTTGTTTCTCCTTCTGACACCCTTGATTGTGTGTAATATAGAGATAAAGTTTATCCAGGATTTGTATTGGCTGTGCCCTTTCTTAATTTAAAGTGGGGATTAGTGAGGAGAGAAGCGGATTGTTAGAGTCAGAGCTTGAACCTGTCAAGCAAAGTGTAAATTGATACAATCTTTCTGGAGGACAATATGGCAACATGTATCAACATTTCACATATGCGGATTTCCTGCCCCAGAAATGTCACTTCTAGCAAAGACAGATATACGAGGATGCTGATAATACCACAGCTTGTAATGGTGAAAATTAGGACAACGCAAACTGTAGCAATATGGAATTGGTCCATTAAAATACAGCACATCCAGCCGGTGAAATACAGCACAGCTTTAGAAACAAGGATGCAGAGACTGGTGACAGTGTTAGCTCCTGGGAGAGTGGCAAACCTACTTCTCATTGTCTAAATGCATTTGTGATTTTTTTAAAAAATATTTTATTTTGAGATAATTGTAGATTCACATGCAGTTGTAAGAAATAATACAAAGAGATGCCAGTTACCCTTTACCTAAAGGTAATATCTTGCAAAACTGTATAGTACAGTACAATATTTCAACTAGGATATTGACATTGACGGAGTCAAGATACAGAACATTCCACGACTATCTTGCCTGTTTTTCTTTTACAGTTACATCCACTTCCCTCGTGTTCCCACCTCCTCTTCAACTGCTGGCAACCATTAATCTGTCCCCCATCTCCATAATTATTTTATTCCACGAATGTTATATACATAGAATCATGCAATATGTGGGTTTTGGCTTGGTTTGTGGGGTTTTTTGTTTTTGGTTTTGGTGAGGAAGATTATCCCTGAGCTAGCATCTGTGCCCATCTTCCTCTATTTTGTATGTGGGATGCCACCACAGCATGGCTTGATGAGTGGTGCGTAGGTCCACGCCCAGGATCCAAACCCATGAACCCCAGGCCGCTGAAGTGGAGCATGCAAACTTAACCACTATGCCACCAGGCTGGCCCCAGGACTGGCTTTTTTCATTCAACATAGTTCCCTGGAGATCTGTCCAGGTTGCAAGTGTATCAGTAGTTCCCTCCTTTTTCTTGCTGCATAGTATTCCATGGTGTGCATGTACCACCGTTTGTTTAATATACCTGTTGAAGGACAACTGGACATTTCCAGTTTGGGGCTTTTGTGAATAAAGTTACTCTAAACATCAGTGTGCAGGTTTTTGCATGAACACAAGTTTTCATTTTTCTGAGATATATGCCCAGGGGTGCAACTCCTGGATGATATGGTGGCTGCATGTTTAGTTTTTTAGAAACTGCCTAGTTATCTTCCAGAGGGCTGTGCCGTGTTACATTCCCACCAGCAGTGTCCGTGTGAGCCAGTTGCTCTGCATCCTCACCAGAATTCAATGTCCTCAGTCTTTTCAATTTTGGCCATTCTGGTAGGTTTGTAGTGATGTCTCATTGTGGTTTTGCCTTTTAGCCATCATCATGGCTGATGATGTGGAGCATCTTGTCATGTGCCTACTTGCCACCTGCACATTCTCTCTGGTGAAATGTCTCATGTCTTTTGCCCATTTTCTAATTGGACTCTTTGGGGTTTTTTCCTATTACTGTTGAGTTTGGGGAGTTCTGTATATATTCTAGATACTAGTTCCTTACCAGAAATGTAGTTTGCAAATATTTTCTCTCAGTCTATAGCTTGTCTTTTCCTTCTCTTAAAAGGGCCTGTTGGGGCCAGCCCGGTGGTGCAGTGGTTAAGTGCTCACGTTCCGCTTCGGCGGCCCAGGGTTTGCTGGTTCAGATCCCGGGTACAGACATGGCACCACTTGGCAAACCATGCTGTGGTAGGCGTCCCACATATAAAGTAGAGGAAGATGGACATGGACGTTAGCTCAGAGCTAGTCTTCCTTAGCAAAAAGAGGAGGATTGGCAGCAGTTATCTAGGGGCTAATCTTCCTCAAAAAAAAAAAAAAAGGGGGCCTCTAGGGGCTGGCCCTGTGGCCAAGTGGTTAAGTTCGCGAGCCCCGCTTCAGCAGCCCAGGGTTTCGCTGGTTCGGATCCTGGGCACAGACATGGCACTGCTCGTCAGGCCACGCTGAGGCGGCGTCCCACATGCCACAACTAGAAGGACCCACAACTAAAATATGCAACTATGTACTGGGGGGATTTGGGGAGAAAAAGCATAAAAAAGAAAAGGGCTTGTAGATCTAAATGTTTTTCTCCTTTTTTCCTCCCTAAAAGTTTTATAGTTTTTACATTTTTACATTTAAAGAGTTTTTTTTACATTTTATAATTCTACATTTGTCTGATCCATTTTAAGCTAATTTTTGTATAAGGTGTGACACTTAAGGTTCTGTCCATATTTTTGCCTCTGGAGGACCAGTTGCTGCAGGACCATTTGTTTAAAAGGCTCTCTTTCCTCCATCGAATGCTTTCTGCACTTTTGTCAAAAATCAGTTGGGCGTATTTGTGGGGATCTACTTCCGGGCTCTCTATTCATGTGCATTTATTATCTATTGAAAATTCATTTAAAACTGCATCGATGATCTAGATCTATACTTATTAATATGCAAAAATGTCCATAATATATTGAGTGGAAAAGATCTTTCAAAAGGGCAATTTAGTATAACCTCATTTTTGTAGAACTTTTTTTAAGAATATGCTTTTGTGTATGTACACAGGGTCAACTCAGGAAGGACCCTGAAATAGTGTTTTCCACACTGTATTCCTGGGGGTTGCTCTGAAGGGCTCGAAGGGGGAGCCTGAGTGAGACAAAGCTGAAGGCGGGCCCTCACCTTCCTGGGAGCTGCGATGCTCCGTGAGCAGAGCACGGCTCTTCCAGGGACTTCTGAGTGTGGGAGCCCAGTTGTTCCCTACGGAGCATTTCTCAGGGCTAGGGTTCAAAGTGTTTCCCTTTGGGAAACAGGTCTGAAAAGCTTCCTGCCAAAATATTAACAGTGGTTATCACAGAATTTGGGGATTTAAGGTGGTTTTTACTTTTTTCCTGTCTCCTTTCTAACTTCTATTAGCTGAAAAAAAATTTTTGCAACAAACAGGTGTTCATTTTATAAACCAAAAAGGTAATAAAGATGTTTTGGGGGTGGGAGTGGGAGTAACCAGGTGCTGCAGGACTAGAATGGGAGGCAGACAGGAGCCGGCTTGCAGAAGCAGCACAGGAAGCCTGGCTGGAAGGATCCCTGGAAGGCCAAGAAGCAGAAAACACATCCAGCACTGCCAGGTTGCTGACAGGAGGACAAGAGAGGGAGACGGGGGCCAGAGTCCACACAGATCTCAATAGTGCTGTGTGCCGATGGTGGGCATCGCCTCACTCAACCCTCCTGGCATGCTCTTGGGAAGACCCTGCTGTGTGTGACAAAGGAGCAGGGAGCCTCCGGGAAGAGCCAGTCCTAATGCCACCCACATGGGGGGTGAGTATGAAGGTATGTGTAAGGCTGGTGGCTGTTACATCTCTGAGAGTTCTTAGAATAGCATTTTGATTGTCAGCTTGTAGAAGAGGCTCCTACTAATTATTTCCACAGAACCACTCTTTTTTCAATTTCTCATTTATTTATTTATACCCTGTCTTATTCTAGGAAAAAAAAAAACCCAATTAAGAATGATTCACAAGGGTTCATAAAATAAGACAAAATAGCACAAAATTAAAAGCAGATGGAAGGAGAGTGGAGAGCCAGGAGCGGTGCCAAGAAGAGCCAGCAACAAGGCTTATTCTTGGTCCCCTCCTCATTATCCAGGTGAACAAGATGGCACCATGGAATTCTTTACATGTGGCAAGGGGAGGGCCAAGCATGAGCCGGGGTAGCCAGGTACCACTGTGGCCCAGGCCCGATCCAGGATAAGCGCTCAGTACGCAGCTACTGAGGGAACACACAGTTGACGTTGAACAGTCAGAACTGCCCCAGGTTTCCATTGGTGACTCTCAAGTTGTGGAATCCTTGTTGGGACAGAGCTGAGATTTCCCAGGATTGAGATTTGTGTGGCTCAGAGAGCAGGGTTCTCTCAGGAGAAGACTTTGAAGAAGGATAAGCCAATTCTCAGAAGCTGACTTCCCCTCACACCTATTAATATGGCTATTATCAAAAACCAGAAAATAACAAGTGTTGGTGAAGATGTGGAACCATTGTGCACTGTTGGTGGGAATGTAAAATGGCTCAGCCACTACGGAAAACAGTGCTTCATCAAAAAATTACACACAGGAGCTGGCCCAGTGGTTAAGCTCATACGTTCCACTTCGGCAGCCTGGGGTTTGCCGGTTCGGATCCCGGGTGTGAACCTATGCACCACTTGTCAGGCCATGCTGTGGCAGCATCCCACATACAAAGTAGAGAAAGATGGGCACAGATGTTAGCTCAGGGCCAGTCTTCCTCAGCAAAAAGAGGAGGATTGGCAGCAGATGTTAGCTCAGGGCTAATCTTCCTCAAAAGAAAAAAAACATTACACATACATCCAGCAATTCCACCTCTGGGTATATACCGAAAAGAATTGAAAGCAAGGTCTCAAAGAGGTATTTGTATATCCATGTTCATAGCAGCATTATTCACAATGGCCAAAATGTGGAAGCAACCCAAGTGTCCATTGATAGACAAATGGATAAACAAACAATAGAATATCATTCAAGCTTAAAAAGGAAGGAAATTCTGACACCTGCTGCAACATGGATGAACCTTGAGGACATTGTGCTAAGTGAAATAAGCCAGTCACAGAAGGACAATTACTGTATGATTCCACTTACATGAGGTCCCCAGGGTAGTCAAATTCATAGACAGAAAGGAGAATGGAGGTTGCTGGGACCTGGGGAGGGAATGGGGAGTTGTTTAATGGGTACAGAGTTTTCAGTTTCACAAGATGAAAGTGTCCTGGAGACGGATGGTGGTGATAGTTGTACAATAATGTGAATGTGCTTAATGCCACTGAACCTTATACTTAAAAAGGATTATGATGGTAAATTTTATGTTATGTGTATTTGACCACAATTTAAAAATTTAAAGAAAAGAAGAAGAAGAAGGAGAAGAAGAAGTTGACTTCTAGAAGGAGGCTGTGTGCCAGGAGTAGTGGGTCTACCAGCTGTCCCGGGGAGTTGTGGGGGGATGGAGCATGGGCTGCCAGAGAAGGCTAACTGGTCACCAGACCTCTGAAACAGGGTTATCCAGGAAGACAATTTTGTGGTACCAAGCCCCTGGCTCTCTCGGTTGGCCAGAGACTCAAGATCTTCCTGTCTAAATAGTTCTTGCCTCGGAGAAACTACCTAAGGTCATAGGATTTATTGATTTACTCAACAAGTATTCACAAAGCACCTACTATGTGCCAGGCCATGCATACAGTGCAAAATGTGCACGAGAAACCCTCCTTGTGTCTCTTATATTCGGTTAGGGGAAGATGCCCCAAAAGCAAACAAGAAGTTATAAAATCGAGATATCACCAAAAAGCACACACCCAAGTGATTCCATTATATAACCATCTAAAAAATGCAAAGCAATCCAGAGTGACAGGAAGCAGAGCAGTGGTTGCCTGGGGCTGGTGGTGGATGAAAGGATCGACCGCCAAGGGCACGAGGAAACCTTTGGGAGTGATGGAAATGTTCCATATCTTGATTGCTGGTGGTGATTTCACGACTGTGTACGTCTGTCAAAACTCATCACTTTGTACACTTAAATGGATTTACAGTTCCTGTGCATAAATCCTACTTTGCTTGATAACATATGCTTTAGTTGAGTAATAAGCTACAAAGTGGTGGGTTTCTCAAATGTCACATTTCAAGTGAGATCTGAAGGGAGAGAAGGGGCCATCTCAACAACAATGGACATAGGGGAGAGGAGGAAGCGTGTCCTAAAGGTCCAGAGATGAGATTCAGCACATCAGGAAAGCCCAAGGGGCTGAGGATGGCCAGAAGGTCCCATGAGTGCCTGGTGGCCTCAATGAAGGAGAGATGAGGACGAAGACGAGAGTGGGCGGTTGTACTTTGTGCCAGGGTAATGGGGAGCAGCTGAAGGCCTTTCAACCTGGAGATTGACGCCATCAGGTTAGCAATAAGACCCCTCTGGCCACAACATATAGAACAAATTGTGAGAAGGCAAGAACAAAGGTGGGGGCCTTCAGGGTGCTGTTGGAGTAACGCAGGCACAAGATGATGGAAGCCCTGATGAGGAGAGCAGAGAGCAGCAGTGGGGGTGGGGGAGAGGAAAGCCTTCGGGCATTTGTAACCGTGTGCGTTGTAACTGAGCGAATGGGCATTTGAACTGAGAAGATGGACGTCCAGCCTTCTGGATCAGGCAACGCGTGGAAAGACGTGACATTTCCTGAGTAGAAAACCCTAGAGGAGAACCAGATTTTGGCTCTGAAATGCTGTGTCCAGGTTTGGGCATTTTGAGTCTGAGCTGCCTATAAGACAGCCATAGAGAGATGTTCAGCAGGCTATGGGGCATGGCACTCGGGAGAAACTCTGAGCTGGAGACTCGAGGAGGCGTTCAGAAGGGGTTGGAACCATGGTAGTTATGGCTGATCAGTCTTCCAAAGATGCTCACAACACCATCTGCCTTCCCACGTGGCTCTGTAGTGATCTTGCCAGCCTCCACCAAGAGGTACAGTCCGTTGGCCTACCCCCTTGAATCTGGGAGCATCCTGTGACTGCTTTGACCAATAGGACACAGAGATGGAAGGTTTGACCAATAGGACACAGGGCTGGAAGGGAGGCTGAGCCAGCTCCAGGAGGGTCCTTGCCTGTGCTGGTAGCTTCTGCTTCTTGCCTCTCAGAGGCCAGCTGCTTTGTTCAAAGCACATCTTCCCCGAGACCCCTACACTGTGAGAAACTCAAGTCACATGTAGAGGCCCCGGAGAATGAGATGCTACCTGGAGACAAAGAGAGCGGTCAAGGAACACTGAGGCCCTGACATGTGCCTGAAGAAGCCAACTTGTAAGTGAATCCTCCAACTCTGCCCCTGGCTGATGCCACCAGGGCCAGACACAGGCTGCCTGGGCGGACTCCTCCTGGCTCACCAAAGCTGTACAGATGTAAGCCACTAAGTTTGGAGGTGGTTTCTTATGCAGCAATATGGATACTCACCCGAGCAGCAGAGAATGGGTCCCCTAGGGAGACAGGCGGAGGACTGGGGGGTCCAGACTCAGCTCTGAGAATAGTCCCAGAGCCAGAAGAGCATTTTGAGGTATGAGTAGCCAACAATATTGCTTCTTCCCCATTCTCACTCCCCTCTTTCCTTCCAGATGGAGGGAGCTTGGCTAGCAGAGCACTCCTGGCCTCTCTGCCCCGGTGCCCCGCGGGGGAGGAGTTGCTTCATCTGGTTGGTGAGTTTGGAAGAAGAAAGTGGGCATGTGACTAAGCCCCTTCCTCTGTCTTCTGGAGCAGGCGGCCTCAGGAAGTACGGTCTGCTCTGCCAGCCCACGCTGAGTTTTACAGAGGTGGCCCCGCAGCTCCCTGTAGGTCTCCTCTTTCCGACTCTGTCCTATGAACTCAGCTACCTTGGTGTCTCCAGACTCTCAGCTCTGTCTCCTCAACTCAGGGAGTCCGCCAGCCTCTGCCTGACCCCCGCTCCCTGCACTGCAGCCTAGAAACCCTCTAGGCATTAAGCTGGGGCAATCATAAGGCTCACCCCATTTTTATTCATCCCTCAGGGATCACTGTCCTTTCTTCCTTCCTCCCTTCCTTCCTTCCTTCCATCCGTCCTTCTGTCCTTCCTTCTTCTCTTCCTTCCTTCCTTCATCATTAAGCCTTGATCACCTTATGAGATAGGCACTCATATCCCCATTTTTTTAATTCCCATTTTACAGGGAAACACCAATATGAGGCAGGCGTTAGTATTATCCCCATTTCACAGATGAGTAAACGGTGGCTTGGAGAGGTTAAGCGGCTTATACGAGGTTGCTTGACAAGTAGCAGGACCAGAACTTGCCCCTCGTTCTTTCTTTCTTCAAGGATCTTAAACATGACAATCTATTATCTCTCCAAACGCATGCCATAACCACATATAATTATTCCAGACCATTCTCCACTGCCTAGGTTGTTGTATTTCTGAGTCCTTATCTAAAGTGATAGGGCATAAGAATCTGCTCTACAGAAATACTAGCATGAATGCACAAGATATCGACCTTGATATTTATGGCAGTTTTGTTTATAACATTAAAAAATTGGAAACAGCATAAACGTCCATCAAGAAGGGAATGATTAAATACATTTTGATACATCTATGCAATGGAATGCTGTTTAACTGTTAAAAAGTATCAGGCAGATTTAGGGGCTGGCCCAGTGGTATAGTGGTTAAGTTCGCACCTTCCGCTTCAGCAGCCTGGGGTTCATGGGTTTGGATCCCGGGCACAGACCTATACACTGCTCATCAAGCCATGCTGTAGTGGCGTCCCACATACAAAATAGAGGAAGACTGGCACAGATGTTAGCTCAGGGACAATCTTCCTCACCAAAAAAAAAAAGTATCAGACAGGTTTATATGAATTGACATGAATGATGTTCTATTTATCTATCTATAGATATATTTAATGAAAAATGCAAGTTGTCGACTGCCTTGGCCAGGATGGGCTAACTGCTCTAGCAATTTGAGGACAGCTTCATTTCTTGCACATGTCACAGTCCTCCAGTCCTATGGAGGTCCGTGGGAAGGGGCGATGCTCTGCTCCAGGCAGCCATGCAGGGACCCAGATTCCTTCCATCTTCAACACATCATCACAGCATAAAGAGAAGAGAGAGAGTAGAGAACCAAGTGTGGGAGATATTTACAGGCAGGGCACGGAAGTGGCAATCATTATTCCAACCACACTCCATTGTCCAGAACTTGGACTTATGTTCACAGCTAACTGCAAGGTGAGGCTGGGAGATGTTGTCTAGCGTGTGCCCAGCCAACGGGCTTGGGGAGCACTTAGCCAGCCTCTGTCATGCAAACTAATATGTACCATTTAAACCCATTCATATAAAAACCGTAAACGTGTGCATGGATATATCTTTAATAGGGAGAAGTCTGGAGGGATACACATTAAGCTCCTACCTCTCATGAGTGAAAGGGAGACTTTCGCTTTTATTTTATATATCTCCATGTTTTTTTTTTTAAGTGATGGCACATATTTTCTATGATTAACACTTAAAGATTTGTAAAATGATAGTACGTTGCCTTTTTTAAAATGGCTGAGCAGATGGAGTTAGAATTCTAACTGTTCGCTAGGGGGCAGAGGAGGTGTGTGTGTGCCTGTGCTGCCTGCCAGTTTGCCACACTTCCTGCGTGATTTCCTCATTCAACTGGCCGTGTGTAACATTTACCAAATTGTTTGAGGAAACGACAGCACCCAGCCCTCTCGCACTGGCAGGCTTCGGCTGTGGGCTCAACCATCCCATTTTAACTGGATCCTCGAGGCTGTGGTTACCTTATGCGTCACTGAAAATACATCTGTTTCTTACCAGCTTTTGAGCACCCAGAGCAAGAAGTCTGTTAGCTGGCCCGAATCCCCACTGGTGAGAGAAAAGGCCAAAGGTACCGTGCATTGATCTGCTGCCCACTCTGCTGGGATCAGTCTGGGAGACGCCACAGTTAGGTCATGGAGTGATGACCCAGATGTCTGTCCCCGCCTCTTTGAGGATCTCTGCGGATATCTGCCCAGTTTCCTGAGCACTGGCACCAGATCAGCATTAAGCCATCTGGGAGCGTGGGGGAATGCAGGGAGCTTGTGCTTGCAAGAATGAAAAATAGGCAAGATCTCAATGAAAACAACATCACTAATGTTATTTAAAATCACAAAAACAAATTCTTCTCCTCTATTTGGATTTTCCTGCTGCTCCACATTAAAATGAATACCCGCACACCCAGACAGCATGGGGGGCACCCCCTGCCGGAATGTTCATCATGGCCTGTCTTGTAGAAGAATTGGTTGGGACCTGAGATTTCCACTCTCTAACTCCCTTGAAGCTCGCGGAGACCGAGACCCAGGTTTTGTGCATCTTTGCTTTCCTCCTGAGGCCCAATACACTGAGGACATACAATCTATGTGAGTTGAGTTGAACTGAACTGAATTGAACTGAATGAAGATCAAGCATACATGCAAAATACTGTGGGATACATAAAGGTAAGTTTGGGTTAGAGAAGTTGTTGCACGTGGTTAAAAAATGAGCCTGGAGTAGGCTGCCCACTTACTGGAAATGTGTCTTTGTGTTACCCACTCAGCCAAAGGGGGTTAATATTCACTGTAGAACATGCAACTGTCTGCCCTGCCTGGCTGAGAACCCACAAGGCTACATCCTAGCAGCTGTGTTTGTACTGTGTACCCACCTGGCCAGTCCTGATTGGACCGTGGTGGACCCCTGACTGGAGCTGGGCCAATCAGATCATCTCTCCTGGAACTTGGGTTTGGGAACGAGCATCCTTCCTGAGTCTGGTCTGTTGGCTGAGGTGGAAGAGGAAGGGGCCTGGGGTGAGTGAATAAGCGACTGCCCGTGCAGTTCAGGCCCTGGTGAGGTTCTGCCCTTCGGGTCTACCCATGAGACACCTCTGTGCTTTTCAATAAATTCCTCTTTGTGACAAGCCATTATGAAATTGGTATCTGTAACACATGACCAAACAAACACCTCTTGAGCTAGACCCTCGCACCCCCCCTCCTGGAGTTACTGTGAGGGTTGTAGCAGTGGCTGAGCACACGTCAGCCACAGGCAGCCCTCATTACCATTACTACTATTATTCCTGGACTCCACCTCCTCTTCTGATCTGCAAGAAAGATATAGTTAGTGATGCAATAATCTCTGTCCTCAGGGACTGACGCTGTAGTCAGGAACTCAGGCAGGTCCCTGTGGAATGATCCCCTACAATCTAGGCTGTGGTGAGCCCCATGGCCACCAGCCCCACTATGGCTGTTTTTACCCTAGTCTCACTGAGTTCCTGTTGTCCCAGTAGCTGGATGCTGTCTGCAAATGCCCAGAAGAGGATGTGACTCTTTGGGAAAGGGCCCCGTCTCACATAGGCTCTCTGAGCAGCCTCCTGGCCACCTCGCTGTCCCTTCCACGGTGGAGTCTGGAGAGCTGGGGAGTGGTCCTCTGGTTCACCCTTCCCCAGAACGTTGGGAGAAGGCCCCGCAGCACCCCTGCAAGTGCTGACTGAGCTCCTTCCCTGTGCTGGAGTTGGTGCCATAGTACATGAGCCAGACATGGTCCCCGTACTAACGGTTTTCATTTTCTGCATCGTATAGTGTTTTAAAATCTTAAAAATCTTGCTGGTCTGAGAAAGATGGCCTCCTAGGGCTAGCCAATTCTTTCATATGCAAGCCAATCAATCCTGAGTCTACAGCCCCAGCCACCTCCTTAATAACTCACACACCAAGCCAATATTTCCCTACCCTAAATCATCCCAGGGCCAGGCAACTAGGGACAACCTCTATTTTCTGGAGCCCACCGGAGTTATTCCCACTAGTCAGTCCTAAACTGTTGATTCTGCCCTACCTTGCCTTTCCCAAAGAAACCCCAATACAGGCCCTGGCCTGAGCTTTCCCGTCACTCCTGCTTCTGTCTCCTGACCACCATGGTGCTCCCTAAGTGGCCCTGCATGGTATGGTGCCCCACCTCCTCTCAGAAGATGTAAGTCATAAATTCTTCTTTCAGTGGCATTGACCTCCTTGTCACCATTCAGTCACCTCTATAAATTAAAATCCCATGGGTACAAATGACAAAAAGTCCCACCTGCATGGCGCTCAGTGTCCTGAAGGGGACAGAGATTAAACAGACACAAGAGATGAAAGAACTAAATGGAGGGGTGTCCTATGGAGAAATATAGGATGCTGCAAGGCTCTCAACCGTCTGAGATGCTGAGATGGATGTCTGTGGATTTTGCCTCATCAGCATCCCTTCCCCAATCTTGCTTTGAGCATCCACCCTTTCGCACTCCCAGTTGCTGGTTCTGTGGCATCCACTCTGGAGCTTTCTCACAATTGGCACAATTCCGAGGCCTAGCCAATTTATGTACTCTACTCCCTTCTTTGCAGTCATTGGCTCAAGGACAGGCAAGTGACTCAAACTGAGCTAATGAGCATCTGCTGGTGCCCAACTCTGCCACTGTGTAAGAGAGATCGCCTGAGAACAGAGCCAACCCAGGGGAGCGATGTCATTCTTTCAGAGCCTAGAGGTTGCTGTGTTGGTCCAGGCTGTATCCCTGGTTTTTCTAATTATGATGTCCAACACATTCCCTTTTTGCCCTAACCCAGCTGAGCTGGGCTTCTGACAGCAGAATTGTGAATCCTGACCAGCCTAGGGAGCTGGTCCCCTTGGGGGCGTCAGGGAAGGATTCTCTGAAGAAGTGACAGTTAAATCGAAACTCGAAAGATGACTAGCAATCAGCCAGGTGGAGAATAGGGGAGAAAATATTCTAGACAGAATGAGCAGCATGAGAGAAGGCCCCAAGGTGGGAAGCACAAAGCTTTAGGAACCTGTCCGCTTCACTACCTTGTGTGTGTTCTGTCATATCTGTAAACACCTTTGATGAATACCCTTCATTAAATAAGCTCCATGACCCTTATTTACAGAAGTGTCCATTTGTAAAGCACTTCATTGTTAGAAAATGCCTTGTCATTTGATATGTCATGATTTATTAAATATATTGGTTTTACTCTCACAAACCCCTGACTGGGCCTACTATTCATTCAGTCTAATTTTCTACTTTGCACCTAGGATTTTGCACCTAAAATACTGGCCCTTCTTAGCTCAGAAGCCTAGAAGGATGGGGGGCAGCTTTGGGGGTGTTGGGTGGTGGGTCTGGGGCCCAGGACCAGTTTTGCCAGACGATGCAGCTGCCAAGAGAGCCGAGCAGTGCCACTGTGGCTAACAGTAGCCATTCATCAGCCTGAAAGAGAAATGAATTTGTCACTCTTCAGCTTTGCCTTTGACCCCGAGAAGGCTGGAACTGGTGACTCTGGCAAGTTGGCTGCCATTTGCAGCCAGCTCTCAGTTACAGAATCAGTGAACCCACCAGAGTGTGCGGGGAGACGCGGATCGGAGTCTCTCACCACATCAACCGCACTTCCCTTGTCCCCGCCCCTCTCCCAAATCCTGTCCCCGTCACCAGATGATTTAATTTACCTGTTTTGAGGGAAACAGGAGGGAAAACTAGCTGAGTTGGTTTTGTGTTACTTCTTTGTATTTCATCTGACGCCAAGAACAGTGAGCAGGAAGAGGGAGATATTCTCACATGTGAGCACCTCTTGGGTTACTAAAATTTGTTGTTATTTATACTTGCATTTTATGATTTAACTTTGACCCCCCCAAGTTACCAGCTCTTTGGAGGGAAGAATCAATCATGTGCATTTTTGTAGGACCCACGGCACGAAACACAGTGCCTAGCCTCACTAGGATCTTTGATTCCTAAATCAATGACTTTTGCTGAGCTCATCTCCACGCTAGGAAAGGCCCACAGCTGAGCTCCAGGCTGGAGGATGTATTGGTCCCCATTTGGGGTCGAATGAGCAGGGCATGCAGGGGTCATTGCGTCCTAATGGGTTGGACCCAGGCTGTGGTGTGGAGACTCTGGGCCTCTGGGGATGCTGAGCCCTGGGTAAGTTCAGGCCCAGACCTGCCCAGGTGGATCCTGCCCTCAGGGGGTACTGAGTCTCCGGTGGGGGTGGGGGTCAGACAAGGCTGAACCCCTGGTCAGGTCAGTCCCAGGCCTGGAGCCTCTGGGATGGCAGGCAGCACTAAGTCTCCTGCGGGGTCAGGCCCAGGCCTGGCCAGGTGACTCTGCCAGCAGGGGCTGCTGAGCCCAGCTGGTGGGACAGGGTTTTGGTCCTATGCCTTGGCACGGCCTATGGGCCAGTAGGGGGCTCTGGATCTGGGTAGGGTCAGTCACAGGCCTTGGCATGGAGGCTAGAGTTTGGGAGGGTGGCTGTGTTCTGAGTGAGGGGGTGCTCTGGACAGGGGAAGGGCACTGAGCCCTGGGTTGGGGGTGTCAGTCCCAAGCCCTGGCGTGGAGGCTACAGGCCAGCAGGGGGTGCTGTGTCTCAGGTGGGAGGGTCAGGAGAGGCTTCCAGCCAGCAGGGGGTGCCGAGTCCTGGTTGGGGACAGACTTAGGCCTGGAGGCCCTGGCTCCAGGACAGAGGATGCTGCAACCCGGGTCGGGGTGGGTCCCAGGCCCTGGTGTGGAGACTGCAGGCCTGCAGGGGGTGCTGCGTCTTGGGCAGAAAGGTCAGGCCCAGTGGGCAAGGGCTGCTGAGTCCTGGTTGGGATCCATGCCAGGCCCTGGTGGGGACGCTCCGGCCTGCGGAGGGCGCGGAGCCGGGCGCGGAGGCTCCGCGCGGGCGGGGGTGCTGGAGGGGTCGGCCTGGCCCCGGCGCGGAGACTCCGGCCGGCAGGGGGCGCTGCGTCGGGGGCGGGCGGCTGCGGCCGGCTCCGGGCCGGCAGGGGGCGCTGGGCGCGCGGCGGCGGGCGGCGGGCGGCAGGGGGCGCTCTGGCCGAGGCCGGCGGGCGGCGGCGGCGGCGGCGGGGCGCTGCGGCCGGCTCGCGGGCCCGGGAAGCGGCGGCGGCGGGAGCGGCGGGAGCGGAGGAGGCGGAGCGGCGGCGGCGGCCGAGCGCACAGGCCGCGGCCCGCGAGCCCGCCATGCCGGCGCGGGTGTGAGGCGCGGCGAGCCAGGGCCGAGGCGAGCGGCGGCCGCCGGCCTGAGGGCCCCGCGGCGGCCGGGCCGGGCCCGATGAGCGGCGGCCTCGGCCTCCGGCGCAGCCCGGAAATGTCCGGCAAGATCGAGAAAGCAGGTGGGCGCGGGCGGCGGGCGCGGGGCGCGGGGGCAGCGCGGCACTGCCGCCCGGGCCTGCGGGCGCCGTTCCGCTCCGCTCCGGGCGCGCCGAGGCCGCCTGCCCGCGTCTCCGGGGCGCGCGGCCACCGCGGGCCAGGCCGGCGGGCGGGCAGCCGGGGCGCGGGGCCCGGGCCCTCGGAGCCCCCCGGCGCGGACCCGGGAGGGGACGGCGCCCCCGGGCCGCGTGTCCAGCCGGCCGGGCGGCTGCCTTTCAGACGGGGAGTAGAGCGGAGCCATAAAATGTGTCATCGCTTGGAGCCTGAGTTTAAATTTAACCAGAAGTCCCCGGGTCGCTGGCTTCAAAGGAAGCGGGCGGGCTGTGCTGGGCGTTTGCAGGCTCGGGCGAGTTTTCCTCCGGAATCAGGCTGAGCCCTGGGAGCAGGGCGGGTTGGGGGTAGAGGGTGAACCTTGACGCAGCCCCGGCTCTTTGTGTGTTCCTAGAAATCTCCGAGAGCTGCCTCCCGGGTACCTGGGTCTTGCGCACGGTGCTGGGAATAGTCTCCGAAGATTCGATGACGGCCGTGCTCATGGGGCCAGGGCTTCATAAGCCGGCGACGCCTTGCAGGGCGAGTCGTTGGGTGCACGGCGAGGGGGGTGGGCAGCCCGGGGCTCCTGTCCTGGGAACGCCGCGGGTTGTCTTAACCTGGGGGCCAGGTGAGCTTGGCAGCTGAGTTGTGCAAGGCACGCTTTTAGGGGTCTCTGAAGGGGGTCGGTTGCGTTGATTTTGGAAGTTGCTCCTGTTTCCCTGGTTGAACCGGGATACTTTCCTGAGATGCCCCTGGGGAGTGGACTCGGAAGACGGTGTAATTTGCAGGCTGTGGTTTAAGCACAGGAAGGACATTTTTGAAGCCTTTATTGAGGGTTACCTATATCTCTGGCTCTGTGCTCAGCGCCTTAAGCATCTTGCTTAGTAAATCCTTGCAGAGATTCTCTGAGAGAGAGTGTGGTCCTGGTTTTACAGGCTCAGGGCAATTGGATGAGTTCCTGGGGGCCACCCAGCAGGAGGCCAGCGGGCCGGGCATTGATGCCTGGCTCTGACGGAAGCCTGGGTGCCTTCCGCAGGGCCAGGGCCGTTGGTTTCGGCTGCTGCTTCATGCGTATTTTTCTCACTGTTCTTCAGCCCGAGGGCCGTGCCCAGTGCACGAGTTGCTTCCCTGCACATGTGCCGTTCCAGAAATATCTTGGTTTAATCTCGGCAGCATTTCTCAGGAACTCCTGGCATAGTATCTCAGAATGGTACTGTTGGAAAACTTGGATAATTTATTTTTAAAATAAGGTTAACAGGGTTTTCTTTGATTGTAAGGATACGTTCATCATCAAAAACTTGAAGATCATGGAAGAGTAAAGAGAGCCGGATGAAAAGCACCTGCCATCCCACGAGCTGCTTTCCTGGGCTCGGGCATCTCTGAATGGGGTGAATCTACATGTGCGTTCTTATTACCAGAGAAAGGAGGCCTAAGGCCCATCATCTCAGCCTGGGTTATCCATGGGCCTTCTCTGGCACCTCCTCTGCTAGGGGCTGTAGGAGATGCCAAAAGCAGTAAGTGCCTCCCTTCAGAGAACCTTGTCTGAGGGTAGGAGAGCCAGACCTAGTGAAACACCTGGGCTGCCAGGCGGCAGGAACTGTGCTGTGACAGGAGTCAGGGCCCGTGGGCGCAGGTGGCCGGGGGAGGGGGGTGGCCCGTCAGCCAGGGGAATGGGGAAGACCCCAGAGGGGACAGCATTTGTGCTTGGCCCTGAAGTAAGGGTACCCTGGGTGGAGGTGGAGATGGGGGAAGGAGGGCAGAGTGAAAGGGGTTGACCAGGGGCTGTGGAAAGCTCCGGAAGAAGGTGCATTTGGGGAGAGGCAGCTGAGCAAGAAAGTTCTGAGGTTGGCCAAACCGGGGTTGGCCCCTCATGGGCAGCTGGCAAGAGGCGCATGCTCCTGGGACAAGGTCTCTTGATGTGACTCACGCACGACTGTCAAGGGAGATCGGGACACTCCTGGAGTGAAGGGTACACCTCCTGGTGGTTTCTGCTGGTCGCTATGGGTGGCCTTCACTTTGCATTTCGGTGAGATTTTCTCCTAGGTTTCTGATGGAGTTTTCTAAGTGGATCTGCTGTTAAGTCACCAGTGAGTGTTTCGTTCAAAGGAAAGGTCCTTACGTGAAGCGGCGACTCCCTTAGCAAGTGAACAGTCTCTGGTAGATTAGACAGCCCAACAGCCAGTAAACAGTCATTGTTAGTGGGTTTTGCTGTTTTCTGTGAACTGGAAGCAGCAGAAGTGTTGCTTACATGTGTTCATAATCTCTTCTCTCTGAGAATAGGACCAGCTCTTTCATTTTTCAGGGTTTAAGGAATCCGAGGTTTTTTGAGCGTAAAAGAAAACTCCTTTATATGTCCCTCACAGCCTCGAGATTCTTGCCCATTCTTCCGTCCTGATACCTCTTTGGGGAGTAGTGGTAGCCTACTGGGGAGATCTTTTGAGTCTGTCCTGCTGCTCTTTAGGACCTTTACTTATTCATTCAGCAGTGCCTGGCTGTGGGGGCGCCTGCACCTGCATACATGCTGCCCTCCTCTGAGAGCCTGCCCTTTCATAGGGGACACAGAAAGGCAAGCCTCAGGTCGGGCTGTCCCCAGGGGTCTCTGCTCTGGGGCCCGAGGGAGACCAAGGCAGCGTGAGTTCCAAAGGGTGGCGGAGGGTCGACCTGCCAGCTGGTCGGGGGCTGTCCCGTTAGCTTGGAGGAGGGTTGAACTTGGAGGGCCAGGAAGAGGCTCGGGTGGACCGGCAGGCTTCTGTAGACTCCTTGGTGTCTTCCAGAGATAACGAGGAGGCGGAGAGCAGAGTGGAGCTAGGTGGATTAGGGAGCTCCCCTGGGTGAGCTTGTGGGCAGGCATGGCAAGGAGCATAGGCTCTTCCTTAGGAGCTCCGAGGGGCTTGTTCTGGAACACCTACACTGGCAGGAGATATGTGCAGCTGCTCAGAGGCCACTTTAGGGAGCAGGCAACACGGTTCTGGTTGTGCGCGCAGTTCTGCTGGGTTTGGCTTTGCTCCGGCTCATTCCAGCAAACATGTCGGGTGGGGAGGGTCGATGTCCTAACTTTTCTGGAGCTTAAACGCTCTTGCCTGTGAGCAGAGGTGACAGACTGTGACGGTGGGCCATAGATGGGTCGTGTTTGGTCCATACATTTTCTTGAAGAAGAAAGAATTGATGGTCAATATTTAGAAATCAGGAAATCACTCACAAATCTCAGGTTTCTGGTTCTCTTGAAAACGGAGAAGTTCTGGTAACTCTACGCCCTTGTTCCTACAAGGCAGCTGGGCAGGGGGTTGAGGGGGGAAGGGTGGAGGGGCGGGAGGCACCGCTCCCGCTGCCAGCCACAACATCACTGGTTCCTGTTTCCCGGCTGGGACTGTTGACATTGAGTTTGCATCCCCTTCCTTGGAGAAACCGTTCACGTGCGTTTGCTTTTCCTCTGGACTTTGAAATCTTTGCCCCATTCCTCCATTGATTCGTTCCCCGATTCCTGTGTCCAGCACTGATCGAGCACCCGCCGTGTCAGGTGCTGCATGAGGCTCTGGGGAGCCTGTGGTGAACTTGGCAGTCATCACACCCCAGCACAGGCATTGGGTGGGCAGACTTAAGGGGCAGGGGTGTCAGGAAATTTCTCGGTGAGGGACTGAGGTTCAAGGTGAGATGTGGAGGATGAGGCGAGTTGGCCGGGCACAGCAGGAGGGGAGGGAAGTAAGTGGCTTCAGTTTTACTGACATCAGAGTCCCAGCTGCTCGTTCCTTCTTTCATTCACTCAGTTCATTCCTCGCATGGTTTATCCTGCATCTCCTAAGCACCTGAGGAGTTCTAGTCCCTGGGCTACATGTAGCAAAGAACCCTGCCTCCTGGGCGTTACCTTCCCACTGGGCCGGGCAATCAAAACAGACGTCATAAGGATGTAAATTACGCAGTTTTTTAAAGTCTCTTTCCCCACTCTGTGTTCCCAGCAGACCACAGTCTGTCTCGGAGTTTCATCATTTACGGAAGTCTCTGGCCAGCTCCCCAGGCTCCCTGTGGCCTCGAGCTGTCCACTGGGGCTGGGGAAGTGGCAGTAGGCTCACGGAGTACGCCACCTAAGGACAGGATGAGTATGGGGTCTCAGGCTCAGGTGCTGTGTTCTTCAGATGTGTGAAGATGCTTTTATTATAAATTAAAAAGAAAAATTTACACTGACTGCATTCGTAGTAACTTTTTGTCAGATGTGTTTTCCCAGAATAGATGAAAAGGACGTGTTGTCACAGGAGGCTGCACGTATTTTTGGCCGAGGAAAAAGTCCTTGTAGATCAGCAGTCACCATGTCTTGATAAATTTTGAACTCCTCTCAAATTTTACACTTCCTTTTTATCCACACTTTGCAGTCTTTGTGGTCAAAATGTATCCAGTCAACAAATAGGACATTTTTATGGCACTTGGTAGTCATTCATTCGCTCGCTCATGCAACGCTCCGACTCCATCCTTGTTGGCAAACGTTGTGACGCCTCGCGGTGGCACAGAGCCCGCAGGAGTGTGGTCTTCCCGGGTCACAGTCCAGGGGTACCATGAGAACAGTCTTGAGCATGTCTGCAGTTTCCTGTGTTTTCAGAATGTGTTGATAGACACCTCCTTTCACTTGATCCGCACCACAGCCCTGAGGGCTAGAGCAGGGCCAATTGTCCCCATTTTGCACCTGAGGGCAGCTGAGGCCCAGGGAAGTTTGGTGACTTGCCCTGGGTCACAGCCTTAGCGAAGCAGGGAACTCACCCTGGTCCCCAACCGCCTACCTTTCAGAGCACTGCTGAGGGCCTCCCCTGGTGCTGGAGACACAGCAGCTTTCTATCTGACTTCTCGTTCATGTTTCTGAGTTTCTTTTCTGATCTTACAAAAGCCAATCTCAGTGAAATTAAGGTAGGCCCCACGCAGTCTTAGGCTGCATATGATGCTAATCATACTAATAACATTAGCAGTGCAATAAGGAGATAAGAAACAGCATGAACGCAGGCTGAATGTGTTTTTAAAAACCAGCCAAAGCAACCCCAAATGTTTCCTGGTCTCCTGAGCAGCTGTTGGCAGAGGTTGTTTGAATGGGATTCCTTGTCGCCAATGGACCTGATAGGAGGCCTGTAAAGATGAGTCATGTATGAACTTGCAGAAAAATCATTTCCCAAATTAGCCTGGATTGGAGAATGCCTGGAGCGCAGGGCTGGGTCTCACCTCGGTCCGGCTGAGTGTGTTGCCTGTTGCCATAATAAGATGACGCACTGGAAAGCATAGTGGCCTGGCAACGCTGTCCCCACCGCACCCACGCGGCAGCGACTGACTGACCGACCTGGCCCCTTTCTGGGGGACAGGTGTTCCTCTGACTCGCACCCACCTTGTCCTGAAGGCTGTTTTATGATTAAAAAACCAAAACCCACAGTTTGAATTATTAAGGGATCTGTCATCTTAGTTTCTGGTCATTTGTTTTAGACCATTTGACTATCAATTTGAGACCTGGCGTTGTGACCTTGGGCAATTCTTTCCCCTTTTTGAGTCTCATTTTCTCCATTAGTGCCCCGGAAGGGAGGGACTCCAAAATGGTGCTTCCCCGCTTCATTGTGTTTTCAAACAGCTCGTCCTCTTTTATACATAAGAAGACTCTTAGATAGCCGGTAGCAGGAGCCACTCTGGGCACAGCGAGTCCATCCTGCTCAGTTGTGGCCCTGAGGCTCCGCCTGGGGCCGCCTCCGCTGAATGCAGTGTGAAAACCCACTTCCTGGCTGCACCCAGCCTCCTCTACTGAGACCAGCTTCCTTGGGCTCCTCGTGCCTTCCCTTCCACTCGCAGATGGTAAATCCCTGGAAAGGCCCCAGATAAACACTTTGGGTAGAATGATGTTGTTTAGCTCATTCAGAAACCAAAGCCCCAGTTTCCTTTCTGCGAGTTAAGAATCAACAAACATAGTCTTAAATAGACCGTTCACTCCACAAGGGGTGTGCCTGGGCCCGTCTGGTCCCCTGCAGGGTTGCTGTCACTGCACCTAGACACAGTCAGTGCTCAGTGACTACTTACTCGTGAATTTACTTAATAGTTTCAGAGAATGAACCTAGGTTTCTGATTCCAACTCTCAAAATTATGTTTAAATGGAGCCACTTCGGGGTCTTGAATTGCCAGTTCAGATGTTTCTTAGTGAGTTAGAAGGACCAGTACTGTGATCAGGGTATGTAGTTACTTGGGGGTTCTGTGTTGGCTGTGTCATTGATCAGTATTTTAGTGTAGTTTTCTGAAATTGATGAGGGGGCTGAGTCCGATTCCCAGAGCACTGTGTCAAGATTGCTCGGGGACATGACGAGACCGAGCCATCTCTGACCCTGACACTGGGCAGCTGTCGGGCAGCCCGCGGTCCTGAGCTGCTGTCGGCACTGCCTGTGCTGGTTCTGTGGGCCCAGGAACAAAGCGCTCTGAGGCAGTGCTCGTGGGCCTTTCGCTTACAAACCACGGCGTGTGCCGGCTCCGCTCGGCCGCTGCCCGTGACGAGTTCCATGGTTGGAGTCCCTGTCTCTACTTGGAATTTTTCTCAGTCGGCCTCTGAACCATCAAGTCCCTCTTAATGGAAGGACTGAGTACACTCTCTCTTTGAGGGCCTGGGAGAGGTAGGCTGTTGGGGTTCTCTGGCTCCCTGTTTCTTCTTTGTCAAGGGGCGTAGGCAGTCTCTCTTGCCAGTTCCTCCTCCTTTGTGAGTGAAGATGCAGTGAGGAGATTTACGTAAAGGGATAGAAATCCAGTGTCTGATGGTCACAGCTCCTCTTTCTCCCTCCTTTTTTCTTCCAGACTGTGGTTTGGAAGACGGATGATAGGTCTCTGAACCGTAGTCCTGACCTACGGTCTGGTCTGCTTCTTCCTAAAATACTGTTACTATCATAACAGCTCAGACCCTCCGGTCCCAATAGTCCCTTAAAGATGATCTTTCTCCTTGCTTGTCGCAGGCTTGCTGGCACCACACAGTTTTACTGCAAATTAAGTTTTGTGATCAGGAAACTCTGCCCTGCTTTTAGAGCACAGAAGGAATGGAGCTGTCAAGCCCAGAATGGTGGGAGGTGCTTCCCAGGGCTGGGGACAGAAGGGCGCAGTTCAGGCGTTTGCTTTCTAGCTTTTCAAAAATTTATGCCATTGGTGCAGACTTGACAGACACAGCTCCCGGCCGCACCCTGTACTGTCAAAGTGGCAGCCTGTGGTCTCCCTGAGCAGGAGGGTGACACTTGCAGTTTTTGGGAGAAGAAGGGCATGAACATGGAAGGAGGAGAGGACAGCCAAAGTCCAGTGGAATGTGATGGCTCCGAATAGCCGCTTGATTGACCCAAAACAAGCAAACAAAAAAACAAACCAAACCTCTGCTTGGAAACAATGGCTGTCTTTACTGGTTCTGGATAGTCACGCGTGCCTCCCTCCTTCAAGGACTGGTTGTAAGTAAACAGATGGAAGATTGTGCCTGGGTCACGAAACTGGCTCTCTCAGCCCCTCCTCTCAATAATAAGTACAGAAAATAGTAGCAGCTAACATTCATTGAGCACTTACCACCTGCTGGTACCAGCCTCTGTTTTGTGTGTTTTACACGTGTCAACTCATCTAATCCAACAAGAGGTTCTCATTCTACAGAGGGGGAAACTGAGGCACAAAGCTCTTCTTTTATGCATGGGATCCTGAGGTCCAAAATAGTTGAGATTTGTG
This sequence comes from Equus asinus, assembly GCF_041296235.1. Classification (NCBI taxonomy): domain Eukaryota; kingdom Metazoa; phylum Chordata; class Mammalia; order Perissodactyla; family Equidae; genus Equus; species Equus asinus. Next base: position 14,890,997 of record NC_091799.1, read on the forward strand.
CATGGTCATAGACTGAGTTGGAGCCAAGTTAGGACTAAAACCCATTTGACTACTTCCCATTTATCCATATTTTCATTGGCTGTGATGACATTGTTCTCTTGGCTGTCGTGACTTGGGTAGAAATGAGCCTTCACATTTCCAGGGACCCCGCTGCCACTGAGGCGGCTGCTGCACTGAAAGGCCCACTTGATAATGTTGGAGGCGACCCTTGAGAAGACTGTGGTCCTTCGGGCTGTCCTGCTCCAGCTCACAGGGGGCCAGGAATTCCTGCTTCTTGCTGGGTGACCTTAGGCAAATTGATTAACCTTTCTGAGCCTCTGGTGCCTCTGTTGTAACCCGATGGAGTGGACAAACCCATCTCAGAGCCCTTTTTAATGCTGATTCTTTGTAAGTCTAGTCCGCAGTATAAAGGGGGGCGTTGGATGTATTGGGGTTGTTTCATTGGTTTTTAATGACACTAATGTTGCATGGCAGTTAACTATTCATCATCACAATAAAACTTATATAAGACATGAGGTTTTCTGTCTTTTAGGTTTCGTTCTTTTGTTTGGTTATTATTAATTGTTGGAGTTACATAGCACTTTTCCCAGATGAGAATGACAGCTAAAGATTGTCGACTGCTTCGTGTGTGCCAGGCGCTGTGCTACGAGCTTTACCTTCGGATACGTGCACGAATTAATGAGTTCTGTTCTTATGAAGAGAGAGAAATAGCTGGATTGTGCTCATTTGACAGGTGAGGAAAGGGAGGCAGCAAGAAGGGAAGTGACTTGCTAAGGTCGTGTGTTGAGTGAGAGGTAGAGCCAGTTGAGGAACGAGGGTTTCACTCATCGCTTCTCCTCCCCTCCTCGGGGTGTGTTCCTCTGGCCCACAGGAGAGTCTGGATCTACTGCTGGTCCACTCCAGAGCCCCAGGGAGGCTGGCTGGGAGGCACCGTTACTGTCTTTGCTTGGAACTGCTCTGGGATTCCCCTGGGGCTTTCCAGTCTCTCTGCAGGACTGTTACAGTGACTCCACATCTGCCTACAGATTGATGAAGGAGCTTCTGGTTTCTCAGTTACAGATGTGGCTTTAAAAGTGCATTTGCTGAAAATATTGAGTGGGATGTGGATAGTGGGAAGTGGGCTTTAGTTAAAATAGCTCCATCCACCCACCTACCCACCACCCACCCGTCTGTCTACTTGTAGATCAACCCATCCACCCACTCCTCCACTTCCCCTCCACCACCCACCCATCCATCCATCCATGCGGCATTGGCTCAGTGCTCACTGAGTGCCAAGCAGCCTGTCAGGGCAGTGGAGGTTACTGAGAGTGGAGGCCTCTGTGCTTTTAGGGAGTTGACAGTTTCGCCACTGCCTGTGCTCTGTGCAGGAGACTTTTGATCTAGGCTTTCATATTTTTCTTGACACTCGTCCGTGTTGGAGGCAGCGTGAGCCTGGCTGGAGGTTAGGGGACTGCCTCGTGGCCCTTGAGTCTATACTGAAGCTCTGGGTCAGTGCTCCTCTGTGCCCTCACTCTCCCTCTCTGTGAAGTGAGAAGATGGAGCAGTGACTGGGAGCATGGGCTTCTGAGTCCTGTAGCTGTGCATTTGGATCCCAGCTCTCCCACAGAACGGTTGTGGGATCGTGGGCAAGTCTCTTTGCCCGTCTAAGCCTCAGTTTCTTATCTGTAAAATAGAGAAAATCATCACAGTGCCTACCTTATGGTGCTGAGGGAGGATTAAATGAGATATTGCACATAGAGCGTATTAGCAGTCTTGACACAGACGTGCTCAGTAAACATCAGCTTTTGTTACTGAATGTCCCCTTCTGCTCTAAAATGACCGTTTCTTTAAAAGTGGTCATATGGTAAGTGAAATTCAGATCTCAGCACTCACAGAAGAAGGGGAGGTCTCTGGCTATTGAGGTATTTCCTTTCAGGGTCTTTTTTTTTTTTTTACATTTGAGAAAGCTGAATTCCAGGGAACAGATTTTTATGGCTAAGTAATGAACCTCCAAAGAGATCATTTATAGGAAGAGTGGGTGGCATTTCAGTTTAGCTACACATGTGGCCCCAGCACATGTAGGTAGATCGAGGAAAGTCCTGATTGTATTCTTTCTTAAGTCTGTCTAAAAGGAAGGGGCCTGTCCCTGTGGGTGGCAGTTTATCTCAGAGCCAGAGCAGGGCGGATCCCGGCGGGTGTATTTTTGCTCCATCCCAGGAGACACCACCTCAGTTTCTCCTTGCAGGGGTGACTCACGGGATTAATTAAACCATCTCTGTTCAGCACTGAAGATGGAATGATCACAGTGTGGTGCTTTTGTTTTGTGACAGTTAAAATACGACAAGCCATTCAAGGTCTTTGTGCACAAGTAACTTACAAATCACGTTGCACGCTGCAGTGGGGGTGATTACAGACCCTTTATTTTTCCCCCTTGATTATTTTGTACAGTGCAGATAAATTCAGAAATCTTAATGTATTGTTCTCAGTCTTCCTTAACCTGTGCTCTCCTGGACTTTTCTGCTATATGAAAGTGAATATATGTAATCTCCTTGTAAGTTTCTCAGTGCAGCTAGCTAAGACACAGGGCTCTTTGCAGAGACCAAAGCCCAGTCAGCCTTTTTCACTTTCTTTAATCATTCTGTCCGGGAGCTACAGAACCTCTCACTTAATTAGCATAACCACACTAATTTGTGCTTCTGCCTCAGCTTGTTAAGAGTACCTTACAAATATTAATTCTCTGAGCTCATCAGAAAACCAAAGGCACAGATCAAAAGCATGCTTTCCTCATGACCTATCCTTGTTTTTTCTGTTCACGGGGAGCTGTCTCTATTAATTACCCTAAATGTGCAAGGTTGTAGAATGCAGTTTTTACATTTGACCAAGACAGGAATTGAGTTAGGGACCAGGACTACATTTCAGCTCCATGTTGCAGGGAGCCCAAAGTTCCCTGGTCCCAGCTTAGTAGGTCAAATTCACCTACTAGTGAGGAAATCATGTGGACTAAAGTCATCGTGTCAAACACGTGAGTCACTGTCACCAGGAATGCTTGGGCCTGTGGCATCTTTGGACGATGGAGAGAGAACTGGCCTGAGTGTCTGGAGTTGCCACAGACCGGCTGTGTCCTCTAGGGGAGACCATGATCCCTCCCTGGACCTTGAACTGGAGCAGTGGTTCCCCAGCTTTTTAAGATCATAAGTGCTGCTAAGAATTTGATGGAGGCTCTGTGGACCCTGTGCCCTGGAAAAAAGGGTCATTGATGTGTGGGCGTGGTTCTACCAACTCCAGGTTCCTGCTACTATATGATAAATAATAATTTGTAAGCTCCTTGGGTCTTGGAAAGCTCTCGTGGAATCTCAGGTCTCTGAAATAATCAGGACTTAGTTTCTCCTAGTTCAGTCAGACCTGGCTTTGGTCAGTAATTATACATTCCTGGAGTTTTGTAAGGATTTCATGAGATGACGCTTGTTAGCTGCTTAGCATAATGCCTATGTAGATAAAAGGAGATATCTTTCCCTTTCTGCATGAGAATTTTTTTTATTTATGAACAGTAAAATTGACCTTTTTTGGGGGTACAGTTCTCTGAGTTTTAACTCATCTGTAGATTTGTGTAACCAATTGATTGAGAACAATTCCATCACCCCAGGAAAAAAAAAATTCTTGCTGCCCCTTTGTAGTCAAACCCTTCCCCCACCATCCTGGCTCCTGGCAACCATTGATCTGTTTTCCGTCCCTATGGTTTGCCTTTTCCAGAATATCATCTAGCGTGTAACTTTTGGAAATTAGCTTCTTTACTCAGTGTACTGCCTATAAGATTCATGAAGTGTTTTTTTTATTGGTAGTTTATTCCTTTGTATAGTTGAGTAGTATTCCATTGTATGGACATAATCAGTGTTTATCTGCATAGAATTTGACCTTGGTTACCTAGCTCTGGTTCCTGGAAATAAGGATGGCATTTGACCAGTAAAAATCAAACAACTCAATTGAAAAACTTGAGGACACATCTCCAAAGATGATAGACAAATGGCCAATGAACACGTGAAAAGATGCCCCACATCACTAATCGTTAGCAAAGCACAGATCATAACCACACTGAGATACCACCTCACGCCCATTAGGATGGCTACTTTCAAAAAAACAGAAAATAACAAGTGTTGGTGAGGATGTGTAGGAATTGGAACCCTTGTGCATGGTTGATGGGAAGGTAAAATGGTGCAGCTGCTGTGGAAAACAGTAAGGCGGTTCCTCAGAAAATTAGAAATAGAATTCCAGTATGATCCACCAATCCTACTTCTAGGTATATACCCAAAAGAAATGAAAGAAGGGACTCAAAAAGATATTTGTACACCCAAGTTCATAGCAGCATTATTCACAATAGCCAAAAGGTGGAAGCAACCCAAATGTCCATAGACAGATGAATAGATAAACAAAATGTGGCATTAGACACACAATGGAATATCATCCAGCCTTAAAAAGGAAGGAAGTTCTGACACATGCTACAACATGGATGAACCTCGAGGACATTATGCCAAGTGAAATATGCCAATCACAGAGGAACAAATACTGTATGATTCCACTATAGATGAACTATAAATGCTTGGTGGGACATCATACTTTGGGCCTCCTGAATGCAGTGACATTTGTAATTGGGCATGTCCCTTGAGGGAGGCTGTGCGATTGTGAGACTTTGGCTTCTGTGAGGCAGGAAGCTTTTAAGCCAGGGTGGACCCCGTACCCGCCGAGTGTGGCTCTCGTCGCCTTGCACCTGAGCTGCTCAGCTGTGCTGGGCTCCTTCAAGGACCCTCACAGAGGGGGTTGTCCAGTGCTGCCCTCTGACAACCTTAGGTTCCTGTCCTGTATCCGTCTGAATAGGTCAGTGCCAAGAGTGGCTGATGGACGTGCAGGGGCCTCAGTTCCAGTTGAGCCTCGGAGCTGGGTGGTGGTGTAGCCTGGCATATGGCGAGTGCTTGGTGCACGTCAGCCGTTAATAAAGACTCTCAGACTCCTCCGTGGCTTCCGTCTGAGACTCTGCCTGGACACCATCGTCAGCACTACTCTCTCAGTTGATGACACAGATGGCATTTACTCTAGTGCTGTTTGGCAGGATTCCAAGCTGTTGGTCACATTCATGAGAAGGCTTCACTGACTTAGGGGAGGGGAAGAGAGAGGATGATCTACGTAGAAGCAAGACCAAGGCTTTGTCCAAAAGTTTAAGACCAAGCTAGACCCTGTTAGATGGAATGGTGCCTCCATTTGGGAGTTGCCGCCATGAGATTGCCATGATAGAGTCTCTGGTCCCATGAGTGTCATTAACACGTCTCTGTATGAATCTGGGATGCTAAGCAGTTACTGTGTTTTTTTGATGCTATGGCCCCAACACATGTAGATCATATTATTGATTTAATAACACTTCTCAGGAAACAAAGAAAAATAAAATACATCAGCTGGATGGATTATAAAACCACACACCCTGACTTCAAAAGTTCAACTGTGAAGAAATGAATGTCTTAGAATCAGGGTGATACAGTATGAAGCATTGATTCATTCTTTCGTGGTTTCTTGGGCACCTGCTGCCTACAGTTCCTGGCAGTAGATGGCTGGGGACATGGTGACAGATAAGCCAAGGCTCCTGCTGTCCTGGAGCTCACAGCGACTGCCCAGGCTCCCCCTCCAAGCGAGACCTAGCCTTTGATTGAAGAGGCAGACTGCAGTCTTGCTTATAGACGTAGCTCTATTCTCGCCTCGCAGTGAGATGTCTGGACCCCAGAGGAGAATTACAGTGCTTGTGTAGACTGTGACAGATGGAGTGATGGTCCCACATCCCGGCTTACACCTGCTGTCCTGGCGTAATTATTAATAGCACACCCTCCCTGTCACTCTCGAAAGTGTCCTGGATCCTGGGTCAGGTGGGAAAACAGTGAGGGAGGAATCATTTGTGACTCCTGAGTTCCACAGATCTGTGTTGGAGAGGGGCTTGGTTTGCAGTGAGAGAACTGCTTCAGAAATACGGCTGTTCCGGCACAGGGTCAACCCACAGAGTCCACAGGAGGGGCAGCTGAGTTTGGTTTTGGTCCCATTCTCCCTGTGGGCATCTGCTACTCCGTATGTTCCAGTCACTCATGGAAGCATCAAAAGCTGGGACAGTTTGGTTTAAAAAACAATAAACATGTACACACAACAGCCAGAGTGTGTTTTCCTTATGCTAACATTTAGGTTAACCAGATCTTATTAAATTCATAGTCTTTGGAATGGATGGGAAGGATATTAATGTTTGGATCAAGTCTTGTAGAGAAAATTGGAAAAATCATTGTATAGGAGCACTAGTCTGGGTTAAGTTGGGCAGAGATTTTGTTTTCCCTGTTGCTATAGAAAGGAGTAGGGGATTGAATGTTTTGTCAGAAGTTTCATTTTTATTCAAGTGATATATTTGATGTTTAAAGCAAACAGCCAGAGAGACAGGTAGGAAGCTTCGTGTTTATGACAAATTGGTACCTTGCAGGCTGTTATGTTAGCAGGTGTTGGTGACAGGACTCTCTGTGGCCAGGTGGTCCCTGTCCTGAGGACCTGCTGGGTATCCCAGGGTGCTGCCGGCCTTCTCCGGTGGGTCTCACGCTTCAGCACCTGGAGGTTGCTGGGCTCCAAGCCCCAGTTTCTGATTCAGTAGGTCTGGAGTTGGGCTGAGAATTGGTATTTCTAACAAGTTCCCAGGTGATGCTCCCGCTGCTGGTGGGGTGGGTGAGTGGACTCGCCACCCTTCGGAAGCACTGCCTAAAGTGAAGTGTGGAGAGGAGTGGAAAGGGGTCTAGGGATTCCGCCTAGCAAGGTGCCGTCAGAGTAGCGGGGGTGGTGGTGGTATGAAAACAACCGCTGTGTGTTGGTGCCGGGAGCTGTGCTACATATGTTTAATCCTCTCCTCAGCCTTGCAGGGAGGTGCTGGTGGCCTCCTTTCACAGGTGGGAAAAGTGAGGCCCAGAGGGCCTGTGGGACTTGCCCTGCTGGCGTGCGTGAGAGCCTGGCTGAAGCCACTGTCTGCTGCTGACACGAACCCTTGTAAAATGGCTAAGTGGCAAAGACACCACAGATTGAAGATGATTCTAATAATACAAGCACAAGTGAACGAGAGGCTGACGATGTTGACACTTCTACTTCCAGTACATACTCTTGTCAGCAGTATTATGAAGTTAAAAAGACTCATCTAATTAAATAGGTCTGACAAGAAGGTGCCCAGACGGTTGGCAGTTTTGAAAAAAAACTCTTTGATGAATCTCACACTAAATGTATATTCTGCCTTGGGACATTAGCTAATTAATTAGGTTGATGTATTAGTCATCAGGATTAGCAAGACATTTTAAAACTAGGCACCTAGAATTTAAACTGTACTCTAAAATTTAAATTAGTTTAAAGCTTTAGTACTTGAAACGTTGTGGTAAATGTTTACAAGCCTCTTCTGAATTGTCTTAATGTCTAACTGTTCTAGGAACATGTAGACACATCCATCTCAGCCTTCCTTTTCTGGTCCTCTCTCTGTTCCAGACTCGCCATTTGGGAACATCCTGGGCTGAGTCCTCTGATCTCTTCCAAAGCAGCCTGGTCCCATATCTTTAAATGCCATCTCAGTATTGGTCATTCCCGAGTGAACGTTCCGAGCCCCCAGCTCTGCCCTGAGCCCCAGGCTGCCCACTTAGTGCCTCCGCTTGGACGTCTGTGAGTGTTCAGACTTGAGGTGCCTGAACCCGAGCTCGTGGCTCACCTCACCGGCTCCTCCCAGGGTGCTCGTGGCTGGAAGGAATGCCAGGTTGGACCTGGTCGTTCAGGCCCCGAAGTCTTGGAGGCACCCCGACTCCTCGCTCACAACCCACATCCTGTCCATCAGTGGGTCCTCTTGGGCTTACTTCAAGTGCATCTGACTCCCATCACTCCTGCCACCTGCTCTGCTGACACTCCAGGCCACAGCCAGCTCTCCCAGGGCTGCCGGGGTTCCCTCCTGACTGGCTTCTTGGTTTCCGCTCTTGCCTCACAATCATCCAGTCTTCCTTCAAAAGCCAGAGTGTAAATTAGATCAAATCCGGCCTGTTCAAAGTTGTCCAGTGGCTTCCCATCACATTGCTAATAAAATCCAGTCCTTACCATGGCCTGCGGCACCCTGTACTCTGGCCCCTGGCTCACTCTTCCCACTGTCGCCTGCTGCTGTGCCCCAGCCACGCAGCCTTTGAGCTTTTCCTTCGAGTGTTCATGGAATATACCAGACGTAGTCTTGCCTCAGAGCCTTTGCACATGCTATTCCCTTGACCTGGGTTGTTCATTCCCCCAGGTACTGTGTGCGCCTACTGAGAGGCCACGGTCAGAAGCCTGGATTCAGGTGCCGCCTCCACCGTTTGCTGCTTGTGTGACCTTGGCAAGGTTGCTCACCCCTCCTCCTGTTAAACGTCAGTTTTGTCATGGATTGAATGGAGCCAGCAGTAGTGTGTTGTGAGTTCACACACAGAAAGCTCATAGGTCACACGTGCCCGGGAAGCATGAGCTGTCCTGTGTGCATGGCTGCTCCCTAATGCCTTTCAGTCTCTATCCACGTGTCACCCCAGAGAGGGCTTCTCCAGGCAGGGTCTGAAGTGGCTCCCTCCACTTTCTGTCTGCTCACTGTCCCCGAGCCCCAGCTTTGTCTGTTCTTTTCTTTTTCTAAACGTAGCATTTATTCCCTTCTTTTTTATGATCTTCTCCCTCATTAGCAGGTAAGCTGCTTATCGGCTGCTGTTCAGCAGAGCCCAGAAGGGTGGCTGGCACATAGGTGAAACTCACTCATTTTTGTTGAATGAGTAAATAAAGGCACGTCGTGGGTGTGGGCTCAGCCTCTTACGGAGAGGGGTGTGCAGCCTGAAGAGCTCATGACTCTGGTGCCTGCAGTGCTCGCATGCCGTCCCGCTTGGTGTGGGGGCCTCGGCGTGGAGGCAGCGGGGAGCCAGCCCCCTGGTCAGGGTACATGACTCTGCTCTGGACGTCAGAGCTGTAAAGGGCAGGAGGTGGCAGATCTCTGAGGCTGACTGGGCGAGTGGAAGCGGGCGGGAGCCCTTCCCCAGCCAGGGCGTTGCCTCTTCCGACAGTGGTGTGGTCCAGGCGAAGCAGAGGTTGTGGGACCCCGTGACGGTTGCCATTGCGAGTCTGCTGGATGTTGACTGTTGGTTTCGTCTGCTGAGCTGGAGAGGAAGGCGATGAGCCTCAGGGCAGGCAGGCAGGAGCCGGCTGGCTCGTGCTGTTGGGTCTTCGGCCGAAGTAAAGGCTCCTGGTGGGGAATGTGGGAGATGAAGATGGGAAAGGTAATTCGGGCGCCGGCTTCCCAAGGGCCTCAAATGCCAGTCCAGGCACTTGAGACTTCCTCCTCTAGGTATTCCAGGAAGCATCAAAAGTTTAAAAATGTTCTCCACACATATTTAGACTTTCCCCTGAGTATTCCAGATACCGTGAAAGAAGCGGCAGAGGAGAAAAATTACTACTTCTGTTCACTTAAAAAAAATAGTTCCTGTCTCTCAATTCCAGGTGGAATTGATAAAATTAGGGGTATGGGCTTCCTGCCTTTCCTGTCCTGTGGGCTAGATTTAGCTCCTGGCCCCGTCCTGACTTTCAGAACGACGACGGAGGAACAGCTCCTCCAGAAGGCTGGGTGCTGACTCGGCACTGAGAGCTCTGCCTCGACTGCCCTTCCTTTAGTGAAGCCGAGGCGTCCGCCACGGTCCTCTGGGGGTGCCTCGGAACCGGAAGGTCTGACCGCCTGTGTTTGGCAGGTTAAGTTAGACCCCAGGAAAGGTGGGCAAGTGGACTTACGGTTCATTTCTGCAGTGTCACTGCAGGCTGCCTGGGCAGAGACAAGCCGCCCTGTGTGGGATGCAGTATCCATATTCAGTGAGCGTCAGCACCTTGTTGTTGTGGACGCATCATGCCAGAAATAAGGCAGCTGGCTGGCTGTGGAAAAACACCAGACTGGGGATCAGTGATTTGGGTTCTCGGCTGTCTGTGGAACCTGGGGAAATGTCGTTCCCTCTCTGGACTTCAGTTTCCTCATTTTGGAATGAGAGGGTTGGACTAGCTCTATGGTTCTTAACCATTTGAAACTCCTTGTAACTTTGATGAAAGCCATGAACCTCTCTCCCCAGAAAAGTGAACACAAGTGGTTTGGCCAACACTTTAGGAAACCCCTGAAGCCCATAAGACGAAGCCCTGGATCTATAAGGCCCTGCCCCATCTGACCCGCATCTTATCGCCCCAGTCCCATACCTCCAGCTGTGCAGGGCCTTTGCATGTGCTGCTTCTGCCCAGAATGCTCTTTGGTTGGTCAGCTCCTGTCCTTTCTTCCAGTCTCACCCTTGCCTGACCCCCCAGATTAGATTAGGTTTCCCTGCTAGACATGCTCCCCGACCCTGAACTTCTCAGCACTGGTCACAGTGATAATGAGTGATCTTCACACGCGTTAGCTGACTCTCCCTAAGCTCCCTGTTGGTGTTGGTTAGGTGACTCTGAGTCCCCTCTGGCCGTGACATTCTGAGACTGGTCTGTGAGTGTGCCGTGTGTCGTGGGAGAATATCTGTCCACGCTTCCTGGGACGCTCTGGGAGATGTGCCTCTGCCTGCAGGGCTTTCCTCCAGGGCTGGGCAGGGAGTCACTTCAAAACAGGGTCTAGTGGCCTGGAAGACCGGCTCCCAGACTTTCTGCCGCAGTGCTCTGCGGGCCGCCTCCAGGCCCGTTGTTCTCCTCTGTTTATGTTCTGGCCTCAACTGGAACTCCCACTTGGAACGTTCCCACAGTGCCTGGCGCTTCCTCGTATTGTTGTAGTTTTCTCCAGAGGGGAAGTGACCAACATCGGACTTTCCTCCCAGCAGACAAATTCCATGCACAAAGCTTCGTGTCGGCTCCTGGGCGCCCGCCGGAGAGCCGGGCCTCTGCCTCCCTGGGGGTGAAAGTGCACGTTATAGTGACCCCGGGCCTTGCCCTTATGAGCCGTGGTCTCTGTCTTCATCTCCCTCAAGGAGTGAGCTGCGTCTTGCAGGATTCCCCGACTTGGGCTTCTTCTGAGTCCAGTGGAATCGTGTGTGGAGGGGAGGGCTCGCTGTAAAATGTTTCAAACTTCAGTAGCCACAATATTACCTCCCTGGTTTATGTCACTTTCCACAATCAGAATTTTGTTCTGATGGTACAAATGTTTGTAAGTGAGTTTTGTTTTATTTGCACTAAGGGAATGAGTTATTTACCAGAATGTTGCAGCAGATCTTACTGTGACATAGAGAAAAAAAAATCCCTTGTGAGGATAATTTTTCTTTAATGTATCTACAGCTGGATGTTTATAGATAAAATAGTAACAACAGCAACAGTAGCTGTTCTTTAAGAGTATCTGCTGTGTGCCAAACACTTTTTAGATATCATATTTAGCCTTTAAACTGCCCTATGAAGTAGGCAACATAATAGTATACATTTTACATAGGTGAAACTCCCAGGTCCAGAGAGGTTAAGTTCCTATCCCAAAGTTGCCCAGCTGGGAAGTACCCACAGAGATTCAAACTGGGCCGGCTGTCGTCCAAAGCCAGCATGTCCCACTACTCTCCTACCTGCTCTGGTCATGAAGGAGTGGGGAGCAGATTTCCTAGCCAGGGATAAAAACTCTGGAGCTGGGTCTGGCTCTCTCACTAAGGATGTAGCCTTGATTCCTCCCCCTGCCACATCTGTATTATAGGGGAGGGGCTTGTTGGGCCCCACTGTTCAGAGCGATTTGGGGCTTGTGGTGGTGGTGCCTCAGGGCGTGACTTGGATAACACGTGGTCGGGTGCTGTCTGATTGAAGGCAGCGCACACGTCCACAGCAACCGCAGAGCATCTGTTGCGACCTGGAGACATTGCCTCGGCCACGCAGTGAGCTTTCTGCTGGTGGCATGGCATTTTCAATTTGTCTCGTCTCTTAGAGTCCGTGTTGTCTCCCTAAGGTGTGGACTGGAGATGCGTCACTCGCCCATCTTGGACAGTGAGCATATTCACCCTTGGGGATGACTCAAAAAGACACTTTTTCCGTGCTGGGAATTAGTGAGGAATTCTCAACAATAGGCCATTCTGTTTCTCTTCCCCTACGCACGAACAGCTCCCGTTTGAATCGTTTGGGAGGCCGTGATTACCTGAGAAGCAGTTGAACCACAGGGGCCCCATTGCAAAGCTGTTCTCTTAAGGAAATTTCTAGTTCGTTTGGAAGCTTCATCAGTAAATTAGTTGTTTGCAACTTTGGATGCATTTTCTCTTGGAAACATTCTTAGGAATGTGGCGGCCTCCAGCTTAGCAATGGGAGAGTGGGTGAGCGCAGGTTCCTGACTGTGGCCATCGTCCTGGGTGTGCACAGGCACTGAGGGACTGACACACCTGACCGTCAGGACTGTGCAGACTACCAGGGGAAATACAAAGATCCCGATGAAACTCCAAGGCAGGGGACTCTGCCTGAGCTGAGGGTGGCGAAGGTGGGTGAACCCGTGCTCTGGCAGGAAGGACAGTTTATTTATGGATTAGAAACTCTGGTTAACCCATTCTAGTGGCTGTGGGGGCAGTCGGTGTGTGTAAGTGGGGAGAATTCATTTGTTTATTCCTTCATCTGTCCACCCATTTGTTTGTTCAACAGAGAGTTATTAAGCACCTACTGTGTGCAGGTATTCTGCTAGTGCTGGGTGGCTTCGTGTGCGGAGCATTTGGTTAAGTTAAAACTTCCTTAAGGAGACGTTAAGATGCAGCTTCACAAGTAGAGCCTTTTCGATCAATTGTGCTTTTGCGGATATATTGAACTTCATGTCTTATGGAAGAAATGAGGTCAGATAGCATATCCAGCATTGAAGACTCGCCTAAGGAAGATTGTTATGGCATTTAGCAGGAAACTGGTCTCTTCAGAACGTATTGAGGAGGAGTGTGATTATTGATGGGGGTGGGCGCGGAGGTCAAGTTGGATGTGGCACCACTGTTATGTTCAGGGGACCCCCCGGCGTGGTGGGGCTTCCAGGCCTTTGCTCTTTTCCGGTGTGTGGTTACAGTTTGATCTGAGAAGAGCTTGGAGGTACAGTGGCAGGGAGACGGGGAACTGGCAGTGGCCTGCACGATTTGCTCTCTTTCCTGCCCCGTCTTTGGTGGAGTGAAACGGACACGTGCTGTTGGCTTTTCCAAGTTTGGAATCTCAGACTATGGTTTTGTAACAATATTTCAATATTGGTAGATCAGAATATGGAGCCTTAAGATCTCGTAGAGATTCGAGTTTGGCTTTGTTCAGTTTGCAGACATTTCAGGATTATTTCTCTCTTCCTCGGAATAGGCTGGGGCTGGTGGACCATGATGCCACTGGCACCTGGAAGTTGTAGCAGAGCATGAGGAACAGTTGGAACCCAAGTGGCGTTTAGTGCCTCTTAAACTCAGTCTCTGATTCACTCTAGTTCTCTAATCTGCTCCCGTGTTGTACCATCTGACCATGATAGAATGAAATTCACTTCGATTGTGTGCCTTTGGCTAAATTGCCCAAAGCCAGTAATCTGCCATCTGAGCTAGTATAGTTTCATCCCCTAAGATTATAAAAATATTTACGATAAATATTTACCAAGGGATTCCTAAGTGTGGAGCAGCATGCTCAGCACTTCAAACGTTCTGTTCCCTGGTCCTCATTCCGGCTGAGGAGCTGGACTGGAGTTAGGCCCGTTTAGCAGATGGGGAGGCTGAGGCTGCTGCGCTCAGTGGGGAACCCCAGCGGCAGAGCAAGGATCTGGCCCCCAGCGGTTGGGCCTGCAGTGTTCCCGACTGTGCGTGCTCCGGGCGGTTCTGTAAGAGCTTTTCTAACCTCAAACTCTGGGATTGAAATCAGTGAGATCTTCCCATCTGCCTTCACATTTTCTTCCTTTTTACCAAAAGGTCTGTGATTTCATGCCCTTCTTTTCTTCCAGGAAACCTGTTGTTCAGAATTTAGGCAGTGCAGCACTTTCTCCAGAAAAATCATTTCCAAAGTAGAGTGAAAGATTGGAGCTGGAGATTCTAAACTCTGGGCTGTGTCGTCCTCCGTGGTCTTTTCTTCTTTCAAAACTGAGGTGTGGCTGCATTTCGATGTTTGTTTGTTTCCCTTGGAAACACAGTTTTAATGAAATCAGTTTGTTTTCTCTGCTGGGACTCATCGTATGATGCACACTGGTCTGAGGGTGAGAACCCTCAAAAGAAGGTGTGACATTAGGGTCTGTGTGAAAATGTTTCTCATGTTACACCCCCACGTTCCCCACTTCTCCTCCAGGAAAAGCAGCATTAAAGGTGGAAATACACTTCATTCATTCGATGAGTAATGGAGTGTCAGAGGAGGGCTGAGGAAACAACTTCTTAATATAGACGATTACTGAGACCCGCCGGTAGGGCGACAACAAGCCTTTTCTTATGATTTCCTCCCAGGGAGTGAAGGGAGTTTGAAAGGCAGGAGGCAAAGACCTTTCAGAGTAGAGTCCAAGTTCTTCTTGGGAGGGTTTGCCAGGGCTCGCCACTGCGTGGTTTGGGATGTCGGCGAGATGAATCCCCTTTCAACTTGTGACTCGGTCCTCATTCGCTGTTCAACAAAGACACCTGGGCTTGCAAGGGCCCTGTGATCCTCTGGCTTTAGAATGGGCAATGCTCTTGAAAAACAGAAGCCCCTGAAACGAAGCCATCTGTGCCCCTGGAAACAAGGTAAGAAGGCCCTGGGCTCCTCTCCAGGAAGAAGGAGGGAGGCAGCTCTGTTAGGGTGCTTTGGTTCAGATCCAGAGCTGAAACTGCTTGGGGAAACACCTTCCGGATCAGACAGCCCTTGCTGTTTAACATGGTTTAAAGAGAATCAGCAGACGGTTCCTAAGGAGTAAGGTGGTTTGTCTCAGTAGGATGGCATAGCTTGCCTGGGAGTTTAGTTCAGCTTGAGATTTCTCTTCAGTGCAGCATGTGTCTGTTGGTTGAAATTTTCAGCTTTTAAAGATATTCCAAATAAAAATGTGGCTATCCAGGAGTTTGAATTCTTCCTAACGGTTTGGTTTAGAGAATGTTATTAATAGCTTTCAAATATAAGCACCTTTCTTCCAAAGAGTTCTAAGTACCTTCTATAAAACAATCTCATGTTTGTTCATCCTCGATGCCCATGATGCAGGGCGGCAGCATCTATTAATACTTACTCTGTGTCTTTCAAGGGCTTGTGGTAGTGTCAGCTTTGAGTAGGAGGAAGCCAGCAGGACCACAGAGCAGTGCCGTGGTGTGCCAGGAACCTGGGGGACCTTTAACAGTGTCCCAGGTCGTTTTGGTCTCGCAGTGCACTCACTGCCTTTTTCCACAGTTATTAACCTGCAGACCAGCAGTTTGCAGACCCGGCAGGCATGCCAAAATCCCAGTGATGGTACCTGTAGGACTTCATCGGGTCTTGGCTCTTTTACCTCCACTTGCCAAGCAAAGTGGAGGCAGCACTGGACCTGTAGCAAGACAGTGTAACTGCAGTTGTGTGTAAGGGTGTGTGTTTATGGACAGAAAAAATAAACTGAAAGGAAATGCATGGAAATGTTAATTAGTTGTCTTTTGTGGTCAGGTTATGGATAAATTTCTTTTTTCTTTTTAAGAGAAAAATAGGCGGGATGCTAATTTACTCTCAAGTTCCAACCCCTCTGACTTTCTACCACTCATTCTTTGGCCAACATGTTACTTTGAAAAAGGTACTCCTTAGTGGTCATTGATCGGATCCTGGTTTGAACAGAACAGCGATAAAAGACATTTGGGGGACCGTTCAGGAAATTTGAATATGAACTGGGTAGTAGGTGACATTTGGGGACTGTTCCTAGTTATATTATGTGTGATAATGGTAATGAGTCATATAGGACAGTGTCCTTTTTTGGATAGTCATGCTGAAGTATTTCAGGGTGAAGGGTTCTGTTGTCTGTAATTTTACTCCAGAATGGTTCAGGTGAATGAATGAATGTGTGCACGCATACGCACATACATACAGATGAGCAAATAGGACACATTTAACCAGTGGGAGAATCCAGGCAATGGATAAATGAGGTTTGTTATATTTTCTTTAGTATATTTTTGCTCGTTTTTTAGAGGCAAAAAACATTAAAACACCAGTTGCTGATTACCACATCATAGTCCAGTGTCCTTCAGAAGAATGACTCTTAGCAGACGTGGGGCTCACTGCGTTGGGTCGGGATGCAGCAGCCTTCTTCAGTGCCACACGGCCGGTGTCTCTAGCCATGAAGAGGAACATTGGCATTGATCCAGTAACCCAAAAGCACTACTTTTATAACATGAATTTAATACATTTCCTGACTTTTAGATTGTCTCTGATTTTCCTTAGGAAAATGTATAAGAGTTACAACTTCTTAAAATTTCCGTTGGAAGCAGCTGGGTTTACAGACAAAATTAGAGAAAGTTGTATGTTTTATTTTGTGTAGTTGTGTTCAGTAACTTCGGGCACTTTGTGGGACCACTGCTGGTAGTCAAGATCTCAGAATCCACAGTGAATTGGGCATAAAAAGAAGAGCAGTTCCTTGGCCCTGAGTTCTGAGTCCCCACGGAGTGGCCTGTGTCAGGATTTGTTTGTTGGCGCAAGTTAGACCCAGGGCGGCAGTTTGTGTGCCCGATGCAGAGGCCATCGAGGCCCTGCCGAGGAGCCCCGGTGACAAGGGGTGGAGTCGTCCTTCCCAGTGTGTCTGTTTATCTTTGTCTTTAAAGATTGTTTATGTTTTGGAAATGGGATTTTAGAACAATGTTTAGGAACCGGATCTAGTGAACCCCAGGCACCACCCTGACCTGATCTGAGTGCGTTTTCCAGAGTCCACGCTCAGCGTCAGCACGGTTGTGAAATCTCAGGGGATGACTGACAGGCTCCAGGGCCAGCAGTGTGGTGTCAGCATCTGCTTTAGGAGCAAGTGCATGAGAAACTGGAGCACGTCCTCGTGTGCATGTGCTACGGGCAGCTGGGACAGCCCAGGCTGCCCCCGACTTCTGTCTGCCTGTCTGTTGCCCTGCCGTGGCGGACTTTAACCAGAGCCAGACGATCGTAATTAGGAAGGTCAAGCCCAGAATACATTCTGAGGGGAAATTTAAAGGAAATCATTATCTGCCCTCGAGATCAGTTATGTTTCTGTTTCCAGGTCATATATCTGGAAAGTTGGAAAACTGAAGTGACAAAGTACTGGTTCAAGAAACGAGTCTCACCACCTCTGCCTGCTGTCATCCTAAAGAGTATTTTATAGCCCGTAGAGAAACACCTCTCTAATGATTTTACACAGTGCGGGACATGCACCCTTTGAGGGACCTGTGTTACACTCTGACTTTTACGCGTAGTCCTTATTTTTCTTAATAGCTCTCAGAAAGCAAAACATAAGGAAAAAACAGCACTCCTGTCTGGTTTTTACGATAGTGATTGCTTGCAGTGGTTGATAAATTTGTCATTTGTCTTACCATAGTGAGTTCTACCAGGCCTCCATACAAAGAAATAGGATGGGAGGTAGGGTGAGGCAGTGGCTTTGCGTGATCCCGAGCAGTCCAGCCAGCCAGTTCAGCCCCTGATTTGCTCTCTGACCTTGAACAAGTGGGTTTTGTAATCCACATTGCCTCATTCACTCACTGCCCTTATCTCCAATGGCCTTCTCCAAATGAGTGCATTTTATCATGTTATTTCCTTACAGCCCTCACCACGGGGATTTTTAAAAAATTTATCTGCTTACGACACTACTTGTTTGCAAAACGCCTGAGGGCTGTCTGTCAGGATCATTGTTCTGTGCTCCATACTAGCACAGCGTGTGGCCCTTGGTGCCCTCCATGAGTGCACTTGGTAGGTGACAAAACTGAGTGCGCCCTGGCTCCCACTGTCACCATGGGTATAAATGAGGGACGAGAGGTGGAGCGTGGTGCATAGTCGGTGCTCAGGACATGGTAGCTGCCCGTGCTGCAGGAGTTTGCTGGTTATATGAGGCTTGGAAATGGTCCTTCTCTGCCTTTCTCTGCCCAAAGTAGAGACATTGGGGGATGAAAATAGGTACACCTTCCTCCATCCCACAGCAATTCTGAATTTACAGAGACCAAATTTATTGATTGTTTACACTGCAAAAGATTGCTTCGTATAAGTCACTTAATCATAGTCAACACTTAGTTGTTGATACATTCACCCAGACACCTGGGGAAACCATCAGTTTACAGCTAAACTGAACTTCTCTGAAATACACCTATGATCCTGCCCTCTCAGAAGACTTCCTCTCTTTCCTTCCTTCCTTCCTTCCTTCTTTCTTTCTTTCTCTCTTTTTTTCTTTCATTCTTTTTCAGAAATAATTTGAAGTGTTTATAGTGGTCATTTTGGCTTTTGGGAATACAACATGGCAGACATTTCCTTGGAAATTAAAAATTGAAGCAGTGGTTGCAAATTGAATTATTATCTCCTTCAGAAATCCCAGCAGCTCGGGGCCATACCAGCCTGGTAAATGGAAATGTTAATGATTTGCATGTTTGTACACAGTTGGGTGTGAGCAAATGAAATTAGCACCCTCAGTGGAAGAGCTGACTATAAAAAGTGTCTTTCCCAGGCGGGCGCTGACTGGGGTTTTGCCGTGCTGGGAAGGAGATTGTCTGGCTGAGGTGGGAGTGGGGTTGGAGAGTCAAAGATTTGCATAAATTCCACATGCCCCCTGGTTCCTCTGCCGTAGGGGGAAATTTAGAATTGTTTGGATTCCAGTCCGCAAAGGTGTTTAAACTTGCGTCTACAAGCTAGGTGCAGAAGAAACATCTTGGGCCTCCAGACGCCCATGAGCCAGGTAATTAATATTGATGGCTTTCCTGGCCAGAGCTGAAGCCGGCCCACCTCCCACCATCCATTTTTGGTGTTTATTCCATTGCTTTGGGGCTGCAGTGGTGTCTGGTGTCAGCCTCTCAGGCAGTACCTCAGAATGTGCAAGGGCTGTGTGCTGCACTCCAGCCCCCCGCTCAGTGCCTTCTAGCTGAGTGAGATGAGCCACATGACTTCACGTTTCCAAGCCTCTTTCCTGGGCTCTACATGCGCTTAATAGTAACGCCTACCTGGAAGGACTCTTGTGAGAATTGAATGAGATAATTCATGTAAAGGGGTTATAGCCCTTAGCATACAGTGAGCACCTAATAAATAATACTAATTCTGTTATCATACATTGCATAATAGAACCCTGAATTTGCCAGGTCGTGGATCCTGGGCCTGGCTCTGTCCTAGCCCCAGCTAGCGGTAGGCATTTGGCTAACTCTCTTTCCTTCTCTTAATTCAAGGGTTCACATGCCAGATGACCTCAGAGGTGGCTTTGAGGGCTGTGAACGAAGGACCAGCAGCACTGGCCACTGCCCTTCATATCTGCAAGTTCCCAGGCGTTCAGTACCTGGAGACGGCGTCGGTTCTGCTGAGCACTGTAGTCACAGGGAATTTTTATTTCTTTGAAAATGGTTATTGTAGGACCGGACATAATTGAGCTATTCCTAGTTAACTAGAATATTAAACTAACCAGGACAATCCATTTTCCCCTTCTGAGTACTGTGGCGTTGAAATGTTCTTTTCATTGTAGTTCAGAGCATGGACTCTGGAGCTCGGATGCCAGGATTGAATCCTTGCTCCCCCGCTTTCTACTTGGCTGATCTTGAGCGAGTTACTAGCTTCTGGGCCTGTTTCCTCATGTGTACATAGTACCTGCTTCATGGGGTGGCATGAGGATCAAGGGGTTTATACATGTAAAATGCTTATTAGAACAGTGCCTGGCACATACTAAATGTCCAGGAAGTATTTGTTACTGTTGTTATTTTTAGGTTAAATACAGAGAAATTATATTTTATTTTAGTTGAAAAAGTGTTACATTATTAAAGAAAAAATTGGAAAAAATTGACAGCGTGCAAAGAAGAAAATTTTAAGTATCTAAATCTAAAGGGCCTAAATATAGTGAATGAGCAGAAGTATTAGCTGTTACTGCTACTCTTTTCCAGGGCTGCTGCACATGCGTGCGTGTATTTCATATAATAATAAGCAGAGGCAATCATTTTGTTTTTCTTTGATTTCATGCTTCTCTGTGGTCTTCAAGCTACTGTAATAACTGTGACATTTCATGATGTTAATATTCTGTAACTTATTAAATTATTATTCACCTGCTGCTGAATACTGAAATTGTTTCCCCTTTTTTGCTGTGATAGGTAAGGCAACACTAAGTAGCTTCATTCATATATGTTCGTGATTCTGTTGGATGATTTCTTTAGGATAAGTTCCCAGTGTCATGTTCGTAAACCAGAAACGTAGGAATAACTTTAAGGCTCCAAGGGATGCATCTTTTAACATTTCCCGAGTGATACATCAGTTTATGAATTAGCCGCAAGCACGTTAGCGTTGAGTATTATAGTTGTGAAATTGTTTCTCTTGTGAAACTTTATATATACTAGTGCCACAGTGATGAATTACCTAATCACATGGGGCTCAGAGAAGGGCATGGAAAGGTAAAAAGCCATTATCAGGCCTGAGAATCCTGTTTTTGTTTTTAAAATTCTATTTTCGTATAGTCTCTTGCATTGGACTTGGCTCAGTCTCATTCCATTGCTGAGTTTCATAGAAAAGGGGCATGAGACTTTATCTAAGGATACCCGTTTGCCATCACAACTTTTTGCCTTCTGCCTCCCAGAGAGCAATGATTAGTAAATACTTTAATTTCCTCACACGAAAGAGACATAGTGAGCCCAGAAGTGTTATTAACATTATTAGCATATCGCTTACTGTTAGGCAGCATGACTGATGACCAACTCTTCCCCCTCGCCACTTCTGTTGAGGGCTGACTTGGTACCATTTTCCACAACTGCTTGTACATGACAGGGACACCAACTGAGTTGTTATTAAAATAGATATACTGCCATTAAACAGTTTCCTGCAAGGGTGCTTCGAATCAACAAATGCGAGCATCAGGGTGTTAGAGTAAATAGAATGGGTGAAGACAATGTCTGAGCTGGTTGTTGGTGAGGCTCCAGGCTGTGTTTGGACATGACCATCAGTAGGCTTCGGGTAAGAAAAAATTTTCAAAGCAAAGGTTATTTACCGTGCTATGGAATCGCAGATGACTTGAGCTAGAAGGGAACTGTGAAACTCTTCCAAAATGATTCCTTGATTTTAACCACTGAAGAATTTGAGGCTTAGAGAAGAGAAGTAACCGTCTGAAGTCCTGCAGCTAGTTTGTAGCTTAGTGTCTCCTGTGTTAGGATAGTAATGTAACAATGATATAGTAATGTATGTAATAATAATATAAAACAATACTATGATTATATATTTTATATTTATGTTATAGAATAAACTATGTTCAATACATTGTATATATAATACATTATATAGTGTATCTATCATATACAGTATATAGTATGATATAATAAAATGTAATAATAATACAATAATAATATGTTGGGATATAATGTTACAGTAATGCTGATGCCGTCCTATATGCCAGGCGTGGTACTAAAAGATCTGTGTACATTATGGGCTTCCATAAATCAGTTTTTTTGTTAAGTGAAAGATCAGATGTAGAAAATGGAAACCATTAGTGTGAAGGAATTTTTCTCATGAGAAATGTGGGGTATTGTTTTGGGTGTGGGTAAGAAAAGGGAAGGAAACTTTGTTTTGTCATCAGATATTTCCAAATTTAGAACAATATCTATCCCTACCCATTGGCTTTAGGATATGCCTTACCCTGGGAACATGCATAAACTACATTTCCGTGTTTGGCTATTTCTTTTCCAGCTGTTTGGAGGATGTCACCATTATTTAAGATAATAGCAATGGCCAGCAGCCACTTTGTATCTAATTACATTTTGGTGATTCCTTATAGGCACTTGATTTCAGAAGTCACTTCATGCTGAAGTACCCAGACGACTGTTTCTGGGGATCTTATGGACCACAGCTGAGGGGGGTGCATCTGTGTCAGGGGTGGGTCAACTTCTTAAGGGCCAGATAGTGAATATTGTAGGTCTTGCAGGGCCGAGAGGCAAAAGCAAGACTATTATGTAGGTACTTACATAACCAGCTAAAATGAAACCATTTAATAATGTGAAAACCGTTGTTTACTCGCAGGCTATAAACAAGCAACCTGCACAAACAGTGAGGAAGCCAGTGGGTTTTAGCCCGCAGGCACAAGTTTGCCAAACCCTGATTGATGGAATCTTTTTGGTCTGGTGCTCTTTGCCATCATTATTACTCTGGAATTCAGAAGCAGGTCATTCATTTACCAAAAAACCTTTGAATTTTCAGACCAGAAGACAACTTAAATATCATCCTCCAGCTGCCTCATTTTTATAGTTGGGATTACTTAGCTGAATTCTAGTCTACCGCACACACATTCAGGTCTTTATCTATAAAAATAGTCCTTCTCATCGCTACAGTGATGAGAAAATAGATGGAAGGTTGAGGAAGGTGGTGCTATTGAATATAGAGGCCTTAATAGTCTTCCTTTGCCATTAAATGGGGCACTGTACTAAAAAGTCCACAGTTTCTCTAGTCATTCATTCATTGATTAATGGATGTTCATTCAGTCAACAAATATGTATTGAATGGGTCCTATTTCAGGCCCTGCCCTAGGCACAGGGGGATATCTAATGAAAAAGTTAGACATCACTGCCTCTGGAGTTTATGGTGTATACATAAACAAGTAAACTCTATGGTCTGTTGGATGATAGGCATCGTTCAGAGGAGCAGGGGAGGGGATGGGAAGTCCGGGGCTCGGGGAGGGCTGGTTAGTTGTGCAGAGGATGGAAAAGGAGGGCTGCTCCATAGTGAGGGATGGGAGCGTGAGGGCTGCTGCAGACTGAGCAAGAGCACCCTAAGGGAGGAAGGGCTGGTGCAGAGGGCCTGAGATGGGAGCGGCCAGCTTGTCTGAGGAAGACCGTCAGGCCAGTGTGCCTGGGGTCAGTAGACTCCGGGGAGTGATCGGAGATGGGGTCAGGGAGTAGCAAATCATGCAGGGCCTTGTAGGTGATTCTGAGGAGTTTGAAGGGAGAGCCACGGGCCTTTGCTGAGGGGTTGAATATGGAGGGTGAGAGAAGAAGGAGTGCAGGGTGACGCCGATGTTTCTGGCCTGAGCATCCTGTCTGTCATAAACGGACTCAGGAGTGCTGGTGGAGCCGACTGAGGGGGAGATCAGGAGCTGTGTTTGTCAGATTAAGTTTGAGATATCTGTTAGAGATTTAAAAGGAGATGGCCACTAGGCAGTTGAGTAGAAGAATCTAGAGTTCAGAAAAGTTTAGGCTTTGAGTCATTGACCTAAAGATGGTATTTAAAGCTGTGAGACTGGATGAGATTACCAAGGAAGTGAGTTAGAGAAGAGAAGGGGCCAAGGACTGAGCCCCGGGGCACTCCAGCATTAGGAGATCGAGGAGATGAGACAGACCCTCCAGGAAGGTAGGAGGAAATGCAGGAGACTGGTGTCCTCGGAGCCAAGTGCAGCCAAGTACAGGAGAAGGGAGCAGTGGTGACAGATATGCTGATTTGAGTCACGTCACAGGAGGACTGAGACTTGACTGTGGGATTTAGTAACATGGCGGTCACTGAGGACCTTGAGAAGTTTCAGCGCATTCTTGAGGGTGAGAGGGTTTCAAAGAGAAGGAGCAGAGAGGAATTAGACACAGAGAGCACAGACAACTCTGAGGAGTTTTGCTGCAAGGGGGAGCAAAGGCAAGGCGGTAGTTGTTGAGGGTGGTGGAGTCAAGGGAAAGCTTTTTAAATAGGGAGACATAATGGCGTGATTGAATGCTGATGGGAATGGTCCAGTAGAGAAGGGAAATGTGGGGACTGGGAGATTACTGGACAAGGGGAGCTGCTTGTTATTGAGTACTGTTCTAGCCGTCAAGTAGTGATAACAAGTCACCCCAGTCTTTAATGACTAAAACGACAACTGGTTATTTAGTTCATGCTTCTGCAGGTGGCAGTTTAGGCTGGGCTCCTGGTCTCGGCTGGGGTCCGTCATGTGTCGGCAGTCAGCTGCCAGGAGGGCTCATCTCTGTGCCTCCAGCAGGCCAGCCCGGGGTCACTCACCTGGCAGCTGGCAGGTTTCCTAGAGAGTGCAGCATTCAAGCTCACCTGAGGCCAGGGCCAGAACCGGCACAATGTCACCTCTACCTCCTTTCATTGGTGAAAGCAAGTCCCAAGCCAGCCCAGATTAAAGGAGAGGGGAGAGAGACCACCTCTTGATGGGAGGTACCTGAAATCACCTTGCAAGGAAGTGTGGATCCCAGGAGGGGATACTTTGGCCATTTTTCCAAACAGTCTGCCATGGTGTCTGTGAGCAGTGTGTGTTGCATTTGACCCTCACAAGAGTTCTGTGTGGTGGGCAGCGTTATCTCCATTTCACAGATGGAGAAACGGGTTCAGGGTGAGGGTCCAGGAAGTTGCTCAAGATCACACAGCTAATAAGTGGCAGAGTTGGGACCTCAACCTTGGTCTCTTTGATCCCAAAGTCCCTTCCTTCTCTGTCCTACCTTCCCGATAGTGTTGTTTACAAGAGCAGACTAGAGTGTCGCCTCTTCTCTTTTCTTGTCAGGCAAGGGAGTAATATTTTTGCAGATGATTATCATCTCATAGTTAGAATGGGCTGAGGGAGGCAGTTATCTTGTTGTGGTTTGCATGTTTACCGTGTGAGGATTGGACAACTGTATTTATTAGAACCCCGTTGAGGTCACAGTGGTGTGTGTAATTAGGGCCTTTATTGACACAAATTCATGTCTCCACTCTCAGCTGGACCCTTAGTGCCCTTGACAGTCTTCCCACTTGTCCTGGGTCAGCTGACTCTCCTGTTTCTCATAGAAGCCTATCCAGACAGTCACCACTGTCTTCAAGGCCCACTTCAGACCCCCTTGCCTCCAGGCCTTCTGACTACTTTTATCTTTGCCTCTCTTTCTCTCCCTGACATGGGGACCCCTGCCTGTAGTCCAAGGTTAGACTCTTCTGCTCAGATCCTCTTTCTTCCATAACCTGTCACGATCAACATCTTACTTCCTCAGTCCGCTGGACTTCAAGCTTTCCAAGAGCGGAGTCCAAAATGCAGAAAAATTAGCATTAGCATCAAGGAACTGCCTCTGCCTCTGGTTGTGTAGCCTTGGGCAGGTCATTTTCCCTCAGTTCATGAATCTGAGAAGAGTGGATGAGTTGAGCCATCTCAAAGACCGTTGAGGAGAGCGAGGTCTGCTTATGTCCATGTAGGAGACCATGGGCCCAGAGCTCAGTTCCATGTGCAGTGGATCCTGTGTGTCCCGGGGCCTGAGCTCTGTGTGTCCGACAGCCCTTCAGTTTGCTGCAAGAGCTCCAGCATCCTCTCTGCCCTCTCATCGTTCCAGTGTCAAAACTTTTTGGCTGCAGGGCCAGAGCAGCTGTCCTCCCCTTAGCTCATTAGGAAAGCAGCTGGAGAGGTGGCTGGTCTGGGAGTTGATTCCACAATCTCAGAAAAGATGATATTTGGTTGGAAAACAAAGACCACAGTGAACGTATTTTTTAAAGCTCTTTTAGGTGGAGGGAGCAGATAAGTTAAATCAAGCATTTCAAGTCTCTACAACCTTGCTTATAGGGAGCCCTTTTAGGAGTTTTCCCCTTGTTTCAAGTCTCTGGGTTGGGATTTCAGCAAGCTGAGTAGGAGGAAGGGAGGGAGAGCCAGCAGGGAGGGCTTCTGTCTGTCTGCTGTGCTTTCAGCAAGCTGATGCCCAGGCCTGAGATTCCGGGTGCAGAGTGGGTCTTGATTCTTACATACCCGGCCACCTGTTTATCATGTGACCTTGGGGAAATTACTTAATTTCTGTCAGCCTCTTTGCTCATCTGTAAAATGAAGGCAACTAATAACACTTACGTCATGGAGGGCGAGGAGGAGTAGATGAGGGGGTATTTGGCACAGAGTTAGCTCTCAATACGTTTCCGCTATGATTGTGATTATTCTATAAAACTCACATTTTGTCTTGTTTATGTTGTAAGTCATTCGTTAAAGATTTTTCATACTTTCATGATTACGCTATACTTTCAAGCTGTCTCCTTATAGTATTTCTTACTCATTTGGCCATTCATTCACTGAGTTTGTATTTATCAAGCACCTACGTATGGGTGAGGTACCCATATTTATTTTCTTTCTGCTCAGATTACGATGAGCTGTTCATTTCCTGGTGGTTGACGTTATAACATTCAGAGCTACAGTTTGCTGAACACCTCCTTCAGGAGAGTGTTTCCCTGAGGGTTGGTTTCTGAAATCTGGGCATAAGGGGAACATTGCGTATAGTCACAATTACCCTTGAAAACCCCTTAAATCATCTATAATAAACAGTCTACGTCAGCGGGTCATCAAACTTTTTCTATAGAGAGCCATTACTCAATATTGGCTTTGCAGGCCACACGTGGGCTCTGTCACATAGTCTTCATTTGCTTCTTTATAACCCTTTACAGTATAAAAACCATTCCCAGCTCTGGGCCATTCCATCAAGCTTTTGTCTACACGAACGACATGTGGTGGGCAGCCTCAGCATGGCCCCAGGGGGTCCCTGCCTCTTGGGGTTCACAAGCCTAGGTGTAGTCCCCCCCCATTTTGTATCAGGGATGATTGTGATGGATGGTATGTCACATCTGACGCTGGGTGGGTTCTGCCTCTCTTGGATGCTGTGGTTTGGGGGAGACCAGCTACCTGTCATGAGGAGAGGCCCACGAGGTGAGGAGCTGAGGCCCACGAGGTGAGGACCGAGGCCTCCTGCCAGCAGCTCAGGGATGAGCTTGGAAATGGCTCCTCAGCCCCCGTCAGGCCTCAGGTGATGCAGCCCTGCCTGAGACCTGACGTTCATCAGAGACCCTGAGCCAGGACCACACAGCTCACTGAAATCCTTTTGTCTTTAGGTAATTATAAAATCCTCAGCAGTGAAAGGAGAATGGTGAGGAATTCTAAAGAATGCCTGCTTGCCTGCAGAGTTTAATTAATTCCTGTTTAGTATTATGTCTGTAGCAGTTAAACATGTCAACAAATCTGGTTATGGATAGGATGGTGAAGTTACCTGAGAGGATGATGCAGTATGGTTTAAGGAAGTACACCACTTAATCCCCACAGCAGCACTCGCTGAGGTCAGGACTGGGGGCTGAACGTCCAGTCTGATCTGACTTGTTCCCAGCCCCTTCTAGGCTCTCACTGATACGTAATAGTTACGGGGCTCCGTCATAATACAGCAGGGCACTTGCAAGCCGTGGAGAGCTTTTGCACCCACACTCAGTAGCTCCAGATGCCTTTGCTCTTTTTCAGTTTTGTCCACAAGACCTTCTGTATTTAATGGCTCATCCACAGGCAGCTGGCCATTGACCTACGTCGTGTGCCCTGCCTTGGAAAGATGAGCTGGGCCAGTTGGTTCTGGCTCTGAAATTTGAACCAGGAATCAGAGAGACTGTCTAATCACTGGTGGGCGTTTGAGCTAAAGAGTCTTATAGAACTGGAGAGTTTGGGTACGCTCCCAAATTATGAGGGAGTAGTAACTCAGAAGAAGCACGTTCATGCGTTTATTTAACAAATATTGATTGAGCACCTGCTGTGTACCAGGCATTGTTCTGGTTGCCTGGGTGACAGCTCTCCATCCTCATGGAACTTACATTTCTAGGAGGGAGAAATAAACAATAGACACTGTACATTAGTGACTTATGAAGAATGGGAGAAGGTGATAAGTGCCGTGGGAAGCGGAATGAGGGGCATCAGGAGTTCCCAGCATGAGGGGTCAGATTGCAGAGTTCACTAGGGCAGCCAGGGGTGGCCTCAGTGGGAAGGTGAGATTTGCCTCAGGTCTTGGAGGTGGTGTGGGAGCCGGCCAAGCGGATATCTGAGGAACCGGCATCCCAGGGAGGGGTGTTCAAGGAATGGTGAGGAGGCTGGTGTGTCTGGAACAGAGAGAGCAAGGTCCTCTCAGGCCTTGAGGACCATTGTAAGGGCTTTGACTTTTCTCTTGAGAGAAATGAGCGGTTGCTGCCGAGTTTTGAGCAGAGCAGTGAACTAGTCTGGTTAAGTTTTAGTCGGAGCACTCTGTTGCATATATAGGGGAATAAAGGGGAGTCAGGGCAGAGGCGGGGAGCCCTGCTGGGAGCTGGTGCAGTAATCTGGGCTGGTGCACTGTAGACGATGGGAGGTGGTTGGGTCTGAACAATTCTGAAGATTAGAGCCAACAGGATTTCCTGACCGCTTGGATGAGGCTGTAGGAGGAAAAGAGGAGTCGAGGGTGACGCCAGGGTTGGCGGCATGGGCGTCTCTCTGTAAGGACGGAGTCGCCATCCAGTCAGATGGGGAGGCTGGGAGGAAGGATCAGGAGTTCAGTTAGAAGTGCTGTTTAGATGTCCAAGGGGAAATACGGAGGGGCCAGTTAGGTATCTAAGTCTTGAAAGAAGAAAGCTCTGGACTGGAGGTATAGATTTGGGACTCTTGGCGTAAAGATTGTATTTAAAGCCCTAAGAGTGGATGAGCTTGCCAAGGGAGTGAGCACTGACGGAAAATGGAGCCTGGTGCAGAAAGGCAGCAAAACAGGGAGAGATGGCGAGTGCTGGTCCTCAGGGCAGCCTTCTTCGTTCCTGCCCTCCTCAACAGCTGTGTCTGGCTTTCCTGGGATTCCCAGGCGTCTCCTTGCATTCTCATTTACCTTCATCTTCCTTTTTACTTGAATATGGTTCATTGGGTTTCTATTCCCTGCCAGCAAAAAAGCTGTGGCTAAAAAGGTGGTATCACCCCCCCTTTACAAGTAGGAAACAGACTCAGGGGTTGCCCTTGCTCCAGGTTATACCTAGTGGCCTAGCTGGAATTGGCGTCCACATCCTTCTGCCTCCAAAGAGTGTGGGGTCCCATTGTTGTTCTTGAGCTGTGGGTGGCTGTGGTGCTACCTGTGGAGTTTAGTGTAATTTGAATGGTTTAAAGTGTCTCATGCAAATGAGGAGGTAGGGTGAGACGCCCAGACTGAGACTGTCATTGGCTTGAGTGTTAAGTCTCAGGGGTCCCAATGCAGTGAAAGGCACGGAAGCCTTGGGTGGGTAGTTCATTGATTTCTTTTTTCATTTTCTATCCACATACATTTGAGCACCTGCTATGTGTCAGATACTGTTAGGCACAAATCTTTCCAAACTGAGTTCCTTATTTGAACCACAGAACACAGAATTATTTGAGTGACTGTTTTGTCCGATCATCCAGGGCTGGTACATAGCTAGTGTCATTTTGGATGCATAGGAGAGAAGTTAATTCATTACATCTAATAGGGTCTTAGGCTTCATTCTCTCCTGTAACCCTCCTTAGCTGAGAAGGGCAGAAACCACAACAGCTCCAGGTAGATTCATAATTATAGCCTGATAAATACTGTGAAAGATCAGAGCTGAGATCTGCAGGGTTAAGTCAGAGTTAACCAGGTAAAGTGGGGGCCTGGGGCGGGGACACAGCCTGGCTGAGGAAACAGTGTTAAAGGCCCTGAGGCAAAGGGGTAGGGGGTGGTGAGAGGGGCCCTCAGAGAGAGAGGATCTGTACTTGTCAAAGCCTTGAGTTTAAGAACACTAACAAGCTGAAAAGCCATTAAGTGTTTTAAGTGGTGTGTATGTGTATTCGTGAAAGAGATTGAGAGAGATCAGATTTGTGCTTTGAAAATATTACCCTGACTTCAGTGGGAAGAATGCACAGGAGAAGCAAGAATGGACTCAGAGGCTGAGTTAGTCATCCTGGCAGATGATGGCAGCTTGGAGGAGGATGGCGGCCGTGGGACAGATTCACTGGGTATTTGGAAAGTCAAATGGCCAGGACTTGGTAATGGACAGGATCTGGGGGATAATAGTATAAGCAGGTCAAAGATGACAACCAGGTTTCTGGCTCGTGTTAAGGGGTGGTCACCCTCCACTGAGATAAGAAGTATAAGAGGAAACCCATTGTTGTTTATTTGGTTTACATATAAATGGTGAATTGTGGTTCATTTAAGGCTTTTTCTATTTTTGTTAACCACAGGAGTCAAAACTGTTAGTAGCAGGTGTTCCCATACTCAGAATAACGGACCAAGTTCTCCCTGAAGTTCTTAACTTGTGGGATTTAGGGGCTTTTAAAGGGAGTTACTTGGAGAGACAGTGCTCCAAGTCCATCTTGAGAAGCCCTCCATTTGCCTGGCATGACATCTCTAGCACAGCTGCTCTGGGTAGCGCTGTCCAGGGAGATAACTGCGCATGTCCTGACCTTCAGAAGGGGTAAGAGACCCAGCTGTGGCTCGTTTTTATTTCTTTTCATGGGCAGTTGGGCTCCTAATGAGAACGCTGCCATTAGGGGGTCCCAGGAAGCCTCCATCCGTGAATGACTCACATGATTTATCGGGAGATCTACGGTGTCAAGTGTGCTCATGTGGGGAGCTCCCTACAAGCAGCTAGAGGAGTGTTGTCATCCAGCAGTTGGGACCCGTGATGATGGCGTGTCAAGATTGACAAGTTCACTTCTATTTATATGAAAGCTAATTTCTCTCAAGGCATGGAGGGGGAGAATCCCGGGACGGATGTCATGGAGGGAGAGAAGACAGGATCTCCAACTTGGCATTAAGCATTTGCCAGATACATTTAAACTTCTCATCCTTGGCACCACCCCGGGGGCTGGGCAAGCTCTGAGTTCTCAGAAGGATCACAGGAAGCTGGTTGTACAAATGAGCTGAAATCCTTGCATGTGTCTCCTTTGCATCTTCCAATTGAGAAAAAGCCAAGGACCACCTTACTCTTGAGGCATTTTTAAAAAATGAATCCAAAGGAAACATGCTCAGGTGAGAACAGGCTTGTGGAGAAGGGTGAATAGAATTCCCTGTGCAAGTGACTGGATTGGCCACTCAAAAATGATTGATTATTAATTGAATCCATCGTCTGGGCTCGCCTTCTCAAATTTTCAGTATTGAGAAGCCAGTGGCTAGCAATTTGATTTAACACTGATACTATTGGTAATTTAATTATGTTTGTATGGTTTTGAACCTCAACAGTTGAAATGTTCAGCTTATTTTATATCTTCCTTTTCACCAGAATTCCATTCATAGCTCAACTAAACACTTATAGTATGACTATGTAATTATGTTTAAGTCCCATGAATGAAAAGTACCTGGGGCTGAGAAAGCTTGTAATGGGACCTAATCTTTTACTTCATTCAGCAGATATTAATGAGGACTTTGTGTGTGTCTGGCACTGTGGTGGGGACCCAGCAATGAGCAAAACAGGCCTAGCTATGCCTCCGACTGCCTGGTGGAAAGAGGGGCGGTGCGCTTAACCTGCAGGCCAGCGGGGTGAATGTGACGCAGGGGCTCTGAGCTGGACTCCTGGTCTAGGAGGTCACGGGAGGTCTGTGAGAGAAAGTTAATTAAGCAGAAGGAGCTGAGCATTTCTACATGGTCTGGATGGTGACTTTACGTTGATTTCGGGGCTGATCTGACAACTCCTTGTGTTGATCCCCAGTTGTCTAGTGGAGTTGCATTTTATACAGGCAGAGAGGTTGGATTTGAATAAAAGCACACAAGGCAACAATTGTGTAGTCAGAATTACTCTTGAAAATCCCTACTGGAGACCAACAAAGTCAGTTACCCTTTCAGCATTGAAACAGAATCTTGTTTCTTTAGAGCAGTGGTCAGCAAGCACCGCCCATGGGCCAAAACACCTGCTCCCTGTTTTTGTAAATGAAGTTTTATTGGAACACAGCCGTGCCCATTCATTTGTGTATGTCTGTGCTATTTTCCTACTAAAATGTACAGAGACTGTACGCCCCACAAAGCTGAAAACACTTACTCTCTTTCCCTTTAAAGAAAAAGTTTGCTGACCCTTGCCTTAGAGCAAAGGTAGGAAGTAGTTTTATACTTAGGCACCGTGTTGTAAAAAGAAAATTATCTTTAAACACCAGAATCCTATTAGTGGGGTGAGATGTTCACACTACAAAAGGCATGACAACTGAGGAAACAGTCATTTCACCACTCCTGTCTTACTTTCACCTGGGGTCACATGCTCCTTCACGGAAACAGAGAGTGATTTGCCTAAAATACTTGTCCTTCTTCCTCTCCCTCCCTCCCCTCTTCTGCCTGTCTCTCTCTCTCTGGTTTCAAGTGCTCATAATTGAATTCATCTGAGATTAATGGAGTCCGTCATGGACTCTTTGTATTTCAGTTGTGGTGGACTGATGAGAAAAGAACAGGTAGACTTCATATGCAGATGGTGTGTTTCTGTTACCTGAGAGCTAAAATGATATCATCGTGATTTCAGGAGAGAAAAGTGGTGAGAACAAGTCACCATTTTGACTCACAGTTGATCATCCTGAACCCAAAACGCTCTCCTACAGCTCTCCACCCCACGTGCACGTCGTAACTGGGTGCAGTCTGCAGAAATCATTGTCCGTATATTCAACCAATTTTGTTATTCTAAGTGTTTGGGAGCTTTTTGTTTTAGTTGCATTGACTTATAAATTTGATTTGATTTGATAGTTGTATGGAAGCTGTACGCATGTGGCAGACAGGCTTGCAGGTGGCCCTTGTGACTGCTGTCTCCTGGTATCCACATCTTTGTCTCTTGGAATGTGGATGGACTTGCGACTCGCTTCCAACCAGTAGAATATGACAAAGGTGATGGGAGGTCACTCCCCTGATTGCGTTTTGTTATATGACACTCTCTTGCCAGCAGACACACTCTGAAGACAGTCTCCCTTGCTAGCTTTGGAGAAGTAAGAGGCTCCATGTGGCAAGGAGCGGAGAGTGGCCTCCAGCCAGCAATAAGCCAGGGCTTTTAATCTTCTAACTGTAAGGAAATTAATTTTGCCGCCACCTGAGGAAGCTTCGACAGAGACCCTTCCCTGGTCAAGCCGCCAGATGAGACCTCAGCTGTGCCCACACTGTGCAGGCTTTCAGAAGACCCAGCTAAGCCTTGCCTGGACCTTGACCCACAGAAATTGTGAAATCGTAAATGTACATGTTTTTGTTACACAGCAATAGAAAACTAATACAAAGCATAGGAGTTTACACCGTTTTTATCGGTTCATATTTAACATTATAAAAATCCAAGCCAACCCTGGGAAGCTACAGAAGGTTTATTAAATTATTGGGTCACTTGACAAAATTGGAATATGAATGGTAGTTTAGATGAAAGTATTGTATCAGTGGTCGCTTAGATACCACTTAGATATCAATGTTAAATTTAATGAGGTTGATAACTGCACTGTGCTAATGTAAAAGAATACCCATCACACTTCTGCCAAAAACAGATGAGGAAAAACCCTATTTTCATTAAGTTTTTAAAGGGTTTTTACTATATTAAGTCAGAGCACCTGAAAACAACACACCCAGCTATATTAATAAGAAATGTCTTGTAAAAATGTCATCTTTGATATAAAGTTATTGGGCTATTGATTTTTTAATAGAGAGCAGATACTAAGTGGTTATTTGCAGAACATTATAGATCTTGTGAAAGCAAGATTAAAGACCCAATTCACAGTGTTACTTTACATCCTCCTTGAAATTCCTTCTAGAATGTTGTCCCAGAAAGTTTCCCTCCTCTGTGGAGTTCATAGATTTTCTTTGGATGGTTAACACTAACCCATCTTGTTTACCTTTTTACCTTTGCTAATAGGAAACTTAGAGCCAAATGACCATGGCTCAGTCACAGTAAATCTTGGTGTTCCAAGCTCCTGATGCTGTTCTCTTTTAAACTGCCTTATTTGTGATGTGTTTGGTGTTGCCTAAATAAATACCTACCATCGGGGAAGAATTTTGTAACTTTGCATATTACTTCTGTGGTTAGCTTTGACCCTGCCTCTGAGTAGTGCGAGTGTGTCATGTTAACTGTTAGGTGCGTGTTGTAACTAACATGGACAAGAGCTTGTTGACTTGTCTCTGGGTGAGAACTCTGGTTTCTGCTGCAACTCAAAGGGGTCAAACCCCCTGAGGTAGCATTGATTGAGGAGCGTTTCGTCCCTCCCTGGAGTGGATCTGCAGGGTTGGTGCAGGCCAGTCTCCTCTGCACCAAGTGTGAGTGACAAGCTCGGAGCTGCCGGGCCGCTTGTTTGCCTTCTGGCCGAGTTTCATTTGCTCAGCCTGGAACTTGGACAGAGGGGAGAGGAGGACGGACTCTCAGCGGATGGTTGTAGCAGGACTGTCAGGCCTAAGGGAGCGAGCTAATTTTAGTTCTGTTTTTGATGTTCTGATAGCCGGGTTGCGTCTTTCCTCTGAGGGTAGAGCATTTAGCTTTTGTTTTTGCTTTTGCATTTCCTGTGTATATCTCCTGAAGCAAAATGGACTGCTAAAAATGTCACTTGGTGTTTATTTTGTGCCTAGAATAACATTCAAGACCTGTGCGCACTGTGGGTCACCAAAATAGTTTTAGGAGGAAAGAAATATTATCTATGTTACTCTTTTCGATGTTTCCTTCTAGATTTTTTCCAGTCGATGTTCTGTGCTTGTTTTACTTGAACATATATAATCTATTTCTATCATCAATAGCAATACGGTAACATTTTCTTTTCTCTGCTTGAATGCAGAACACCTAATTTTTAAAAGTGCAGTAAAGTTTGGAAGAAGATCATGGTTAAAGAGAAAAGTTGCTGGAAAATACATTTGTTCTGCTTATTCAGTGAACAAGCTCTGTGCACATCCATTGTCATTAGAGCTTACACACTACTTGTCACAGAGTGGGCTTGGGCTCGTTCCCCAGGGGTCCCCAGTGTCTAGCACACAGTAGACACTTTATAAATATTTCTTGGATAAATGAAGTCACTAGCATGACAGGTAGGGAAAGAGTAAAGAAGATGGTTTTATAAAACCATAAAGTGAGAAAGGAAGTCACTAGGCAGTGGTTCTCAAACTTGGCCTGTATCAGAATCCCCTGGAGGGCTGGCTACAGCAGATCCTGGGCCCCACCCCCAGAGTTTCTGATGCAGCAGGTGTGGCAGGGGCCAAGAGCTTGCATTTCTAACCAGTCCCTAGGTGAGGCTCCTGGTGGTTCAGGACCACACTTTGAGAACCACTGATATAGGCTTATTGCCCTTGTTTTCCAGATGAGAAAAGAGGTTTGGAGAAAAAGAGGTTGTACTTTGCCTAATTGACAAAAGTAATTCGTGGCAAAACCAACACTCAAACTAAAAGCCAAGCCTTTGCTCTCACTTCCTGACTTCCAGGAGAGAGAAATGCATTCTGATGTCCCTAAATTGTCAAACTGCTATGGTGACCACATGCCCCAGTTTGTTTCTGGGCATTTAGTCCCAGGGAACGGACAAGCTTGGGACAGAACAGGACAAGAGGTGTTCCAGATATTTGTTAGTTACTCCTGCAGACGTGCCCTATACCAACTGCCCACTTGTAACCAGACGCCATCCACCACCCACCAAAGGAAGTGGTTTGTTTGCGAGCTGAGTAAAGTCCTCTCATCGTGGGCAGTGCCTCCGTGAAGGCTCAAGCCCATCTCAGAGATGTTAGCGCAGCCCTCATGCTTGGTCGGCTGTGGATGGGATGCTGCCTCAAGGGCCGGTCAGCGCCTGCACGGTGATTTCCATACAGTGTGGTTGGTACTAAGAGCGGGGAGCACTCTTGCTGGACCCCTGGAGTTCCACGGCTCTTGTCTCACAGCCCTTCTGTCTTTCCTCTGGGGAGCCGTTAGAACGCCTGGCAGGCCGCCAGGCTGGGAGCAGAAGCCCTTCGGTTGGGCAGGAGGAGGTTGTTGTAGGCATTCCTGCTCACACAGTTCTCTTTCACTTCCCATCCATTGTACTGTTGGAGCCCGTCACCTGGCACCACCTTCCCAGCACCTTCTCTCTCTAAAAGACACCGTCACTGAGGACGCGTAAGGAACACACTGGAATGTCATTAAGAGAGTGATCTTGTAGTCAAAATGAGCAGAGTCTGAGGTCAGCCTGTTTCTCAGTTGCTGTGTGACTTTGGGCCTAGTTATTTTCTCTGAGCCTTAATTTCTTCATTTGTAAAATGGCCATTAAAATAAAGTCTGCCATTTTTTTATGCCAGGGCTGGCCTAGTAAGTGCTCAATAAATTATATGCTATTTTAAGGAGAATGTGATGTGGCATAGATTGGGTTATAGGCCATCCTTGACTAACACTTGCCTTAAACTCCTCTTGACCTCACTGCCTGTGGTCTCTGCCGGCGGAAGGATAGGACAGCCGTGCCTGCACACTTGGATTCTGCCTGTGGCAATTTGCTGTAAGGTGAGCTTGGGGGAATTCATTCTGTCTAAACATCAAGACCACCAGCACAGTGGTAATGAATGTCTGCTGAAAGGAAGATGGCTTCAGGGTGGTTGGCTTCTCACCCTGCTGGGTACCACATTTAGCTTTCCGAATTGGTCCCTTCTCACAGCAGCTGAAGGAAGCACTTGCTGAGCTGTGCTGCGTCCCCCGCTGTGAAATGCTGGCAGGCTCCCCATCCAGCAGGCCCCCACGTCAGCCCCGCTGGCCCTGCTTCTTCTCCTGCCACTCCCTTGGTCCCCAGGCTCACCTTCTGTCAGGACTCCCTGACTCACCGTGACCCTGCTGGCCCAGGGCCTTCCAGACATGCTCCTCCCTCTGCCAGGAACACTTCTCCTCAATCCACAGCCCCACCCCCACGCCCACCAGAAAGCAAATGAAAATCTGGCCACCTGCAGCAAATCCTTCAGGTGTCAGTTCAAACTGGCTTCCTTGCGGGGTTACGAGAGCAAGATGGCTTTGGAACACAGCTCTTCTCCGCTGCCTTCCCTTCCTGGTCTTACTGCCCACTCCCTACCAGCGTCCCTGCACCTCCCACTTGACCGCTTGCCCTTGAACCCTTGTTTCAGTCTCCTCTGGGGAAATCCAGACAGAGGCTCAAGCTTTCACACCCTCCCCAGCCTTGGTTAGGGAGCTTCAGCCCCACTTCTGTAGCAGTTGTCACCCTCGTAATGGTGTCTTTCAGGTCTTTCTTCCCTGCTCCTCGTAAATCTTGGTGTTGTGTCGGGCTGACTCACTGCTGCATCCCAGGCACCGTGTGTCTGGGGGCCAAGGGCCATATTTCCTCGGACGGCCCTCCACAGTCCTTTTTCTCTGAGGAGGAGTGAGGGGATGTGACAGAGGCTCTTCCTTGGCAGGCAGCGAGCTCGGGGTGGACCTTGCTTTTAGGGAGCCCTCTTCAGACTGGGGCCCTGTGGAGGCCCTGCACTGTCAGGGGACGTTTACAGTCACCAGACTGGATGCCATCAACCGATTCACAGCTCTCCAAGCTCCTGCTGTGCCCAGGTGGGCAGAGAGCCGTGCCACGTGCGATTACAGCCCTAGAAAGGGAAAATCACGCAGAAAAATTTTTCCTTACACCAAGTGTGGCACTCCAGATTTCTTTGTGCCTGGGACCCCAGTAGGGGCCACGTACTCTGGGGAATTGGCCGAGGGCCAGTCGTATAGCATAAAGGTGTGAGCTCAGTTTTAGGAGGCTGCCTTCCTTGGGTAAGAGATTGGAATTTGAGAGCCAAACAGCGCTCTGCTAGAGTGGACGGAAGAGGCTGCCTATTTCAGTGTTTCAGAGCTGGCCTTTCCGTGGTTGGGTTTGGTTCCTCACCCTTGGAAATGAATGTTGAAGATAAAGTGGCGAGCCCCGTTTGAAGCAGCTGGTCTGTAACCGAGCTTCAGGACACATAGTTCTGTGCTAATATTTTTGTTTTGATGAAAAACTTAAAAACAGCGCTCTCAACCACCACCACAAAGAATACAAAAATATTATAAAGAAACTAAATGTATTTCGATCCCTGCTGTGTGGTGATGCTTCAGTTTGTAAAGAGAGTTGGAACCAAAAACACTTAAAAGGTGGCCTTAAAAAATTGTGCCAAACTTTCTGCAGAGTGTAGACCCATTTACAGGTTCAATCCACGGATTCTGATGCATTTTTCAAACATACCCACTAGCTTTTTGGGAACTGTGTATTTTTATTATTAAGGTTCCCTTAGTTCCTCAGAACTGTGGCTGGCACACACCAGTTGCAGAACAAAAATGATCTTTTAGGAGATTTAAGTCATCATGAGCACATGATGGGCCCAGGCTTCCTGGAAGAAAATGAAGTGACATGTTTTTCTTCATCGTCACTTGGTGGCTCTTGGAAATTTTTGGTTAAACACCACTGGACTTTCCCTTGCCATCTCCTTTCCTCCTAAGGAAGGAGTTTTTGTAGCTCCTACATAGACTGGGTGATAGGAACATCCCGCTTGCTCTCAGATCTGGGGGACCTATGCCTGGGGATGCTGAGTCCTCAGCAAATTTCTTTCCTTCCCAGTTGATTTGTTTTCCTGACAGAAAACTCAGGGTTTTCCATCTTAAATGTAAAATGTAGTTATCTTAGAATGTGCTCGAAGGACTTTAAAGGTACTTCGTTTTCTACTGAGGAAACAGTTAATTCATGGGATGAGGTCAGCATGGAATGAGGACCTGACCTCTAGCTTCCGGGCTTGCTCCTGAACGGAGTCGGGCCAGGCCCCTGGGCCAAGCAGCATGATAACTTTTCACGCAACCCTAATTTTGGACTCTCTATAACCTCAGCCCCTCTTCTTTTAGCTTCTGTATATTTTCTACAGGTTTGCTTTCTTCCGGTCGCAAATATGGATGTGTGTAGTTGCCTTGCGTATGCTTTTTCAGACAGACACTGTCGTTGACCCACTTCTCTACCCCCTTGAGAATCACGGCCTTAGAACAGTTGCTTGAGGGCAAAACCCACATATTTTTCCAGGACAAAGTAGATGCTAAACAAATGTTACAGCCAAATATAAATAAGCAGGACATTAAGCAGGAGGGAGAGCAATGATAGATCACTTTGGCCCACTGGTTCTGAGTGAAATATGTTGTCACAAGCACTCTGCACACAGTAGGTCTTCAGGAAATATTTATTGGCTTACTCATGCTCTGAGCCTTTATTAGAAGAGACCTGGTTCAGCCAAATTTTCTAGCTTGAGGTGGCTGGTGAGTTGAAATTTGGGGCTGGGACTGATGGTCACCCGCCCCTGCCCAGCCCCACAGCTGTGCTATTACAGGCCTGTTCTGGCTACAGCATTTACAAATCTGTCTCCCAGTCAAGGGCATCGTATCCCGAGGAATGTTCTGATCTCAGACGAGAAGTTCCCCTGCTGTCAGAGTCAGAGGATCCACTTGCCGGTCACTTTGTGTGTGCACTCGGCTCTGCTGGGCTTACAGTCAGCCCCTGCCCCTTCAGCCCAAGATATGGGATTTCTTAAGAGTTTTACCACTTTCTCCCAGATCTTTTTCTTCTAAAACAGTGCTGCTCAGACTTGAGCGTGCTGCAGAGTCTCCTGGAGGACTGGTTCAAGCCCAGGTTTCTGGGTCCCTTCCCCAGGGACCCCGATTCATTAGATCCAGGTTGGGGTGGAGAATTGGCGTTCTGACCAGCTCCAGGCCGCATTGGTGCTGCCGTCCACCGCAGAGCCCTGCCCCTTCGCTTTACTCTCACTTGGGGAAAGCATTAAGACACTATTTAGTCATGAAATCAATATAGCAGATTAAAAAGTGAAATAGATGGGGCAACAAAAGACCCTGAATTGCTAAAGCGATCCTGAGAAAAAAGAACAAAACGGGAGGCATCACAATCCCTGACTTCAAAACATACTACAAAGCTACAGTAATCAAAACAGCATGGTACTGGTACAAAAACAGGTGCACAGATCAATGGAACAAAATTGAAAGCCCAGAAATAAAACCACACATCTATGGACAGCTTATCTTTGACAAAGGAGCTGAGGGCATACAATGGAGAAAAGAAAGTCTTTTCAACAAATGGTGCTGGGAAAACTGGAAAGCCACATGTAAAAGAATGAAAATTGACCATTCTTTTTCACCATTCACCAAAATAAACTCAAAATGGATTAAAGACCTAAAGGTGAGACCTGAAACCATAAGGCTTCTGGAAGAAAACGTAGGCAGTACACTCTTTGATATCAGTATTAAAAGGATCTTTTCGGACACCATGCCTTCTCAGAGAAGGGAAACAATAGAAAGAATAAACAAATGGGACTTCATCAGATTAAAGAGCTTCTTCAAGGCAAATGAAAACAGGATTGAAACCAAAAAACAACCCACTAACTGGGAAAAAATATTTGCAAGTCATATATCTGACAAAGGCTTAATATCCTTAATATATAAAGAACTCTCACAACTCAATCACAAAACATCAAACAACCCAATCAAAAAATGGGCTGGAGACATGAACAGACATTTCTCCAAAGAAGATATACTGATGGCCAATAGGCACATGAAAAGATGCTCATCATCGCTGATCATCAGGGAAATGCAAATCAAAACTACACTAAGATATCACCTTACACCCGTTAGAATGACAAAAATATCTAAAACTAATAGCAACAAATGTTGGAGAGGTTGCGGAGAAAAAGGAACCCTCATACACTGCTGGTGGGAATACAAACTGGTGCAGCCACTATGGAAAACAGTATGGAGATTCCTCAAAAAACTAAAAATAGAACTACCATACGATCCAGCCATCCCACTACTGGGTATTTATCCAAAGAGCCTGAAGTCAGCAATCCCAAAAGTCCTGTGCACCCCAATGTTTATTGCCGCCCTGTTTACAATAGCCAAGACGTGGAAGCAACCTAAGTGCCCATCAACAGACGAATGGATAAAGAAGATGTGGTACATATATACAATGGAATACTACTCGGCTGCAAAACAGAATAAAATCATTCCATTTGCAATAACATGGATGGACCTTGAGAGAATTATGTTAAGTGAAATAAGCCAGCGAGAGAAAGATAATCTGTGTATGACTCCACTCATATGAGGAATTTAAAACTATGGACCAAGAACAGTTTAGTGGATACCAGGGGAAAGGTGGGGTGGGGGGTGGGCACAAAGGGTGAAGTGGTGCACCTACAACATGACTGACAAACATTAATGTACAATTGAAATTTCACAAGATTGTAACCTATCAGTAACTCAATTAAAAAAAAGTGAAATAGAATTTAAATCTTTTAGATTTTTTGATATACTCTATGTACTTGATCACAGTATAAAATACATTTCTTACTGTGGTTTGTGGTCAAAAAAAGATTTGAAAGCCACTGAGAGCCTTTGCCTTAACAATGGCCCACCTGTTGGCACCGCACCTGTGCCTGATCTTTACTTCCAGACCCGGGCAGGAAGCTCAATCAGTGTCCCTGTGACTTGGGGCAAAGACCAGATTTGAGGTCTTGATTGCCCCGACAGGACCCTGACCTACAGCTGCTCCCCACTGCCTCAGTGAGGGGGTTTCTCCTCCCCATGGTCCCCAGGGAGAAGGGTGTTCAGCATTTCAAGTTGATCGTAACTGAAATAGTTTCATGAAACAATATTTACCTTACTACCTGCAGTGCCCTTTGTTATTTTCTATTCTGTTGATTTAGGGACCTGCTAATGGGTTGTGACTTGCAGTAAATGTTAGCAGGAGGAATAGACCACACATCTGCCTACCCGTGTAGCCACTGCCCTTTCTGCCACTGCTTCCCTCCCTCCACCCCCTCGCCTGTCCATCCCTTCACATTTTTCACAGCCAGATCCCCAACATCTGCTCGGCTCACAGCTCTAAGGCTTCCTCCATGAACTTTTCCTGGAGCTCACAGGAAGTACATTCGTCCCTCCATATCTGCCCCCCACAGATAGCAAAATCCTCGGATGCTCAAGTCCCCGAGTTGGCCCTCCGTATGGGAGGAGGACCGACCGTAAACCTTTTATTTCTTCAGCGTTTGACTCCCTCTCCTGTGTGTTGGAGCCCTGGCTGTATGGCTTTACTACCTTGTTAGCTTATAACCCACTTGAGGGCAGGTCTACATTCCTCTTCAGCCACAGACACTCTCTGGTGCCACATGGCCAGCATCTGGCTGGTGGAAGGAGCTCAGCCCAGCTGTACTCCATTGGTTGGGCGGCGAGGACCTGAATTCGGTTTTTAACGTTGTTTCAGTGGGAAAGTGCATTCTGATTCCCAGCAGCTGACTCTGAGAAGACAGGTCTCTGCCTTATTCCCCTCGCCGGAGTGGCCCACGCTGCTGCTTCCTCCCGGCATCTGAGCCGGGAGCCTCCAGACCAACGGCAGGAGGCCGCCTTCTGGGGGGAGACTTGGTCCTTTAAAAAGTACTTGAGTTCTAGGAGACTTAAAGAGTACAGCTGCGGAGGGAGAACCAGGGAAAATGAAATTCCTTCTCGAAAATGCACACCGTTCCCTGCTCTGAGGATTCTAGAATGAAGCAGCTGGATTGTTCCTAAAGGCACCCCTCAGGTGGGGTGAGTTTTTGGAGAGTCCCGAACAGGAGAGAATTTGCAGAGAGTTAGAGGCATGTTGTTTGGCTGAGTCCAAGATCCAGGAGAGGGCATGGCCGCCGCAGAGAACTGTCTTTTAAAAACACGTTATTGTGAGGCCATTTTGTTGCTAATCACAGACTATAAAGGTAGAAATTCCGTGAGAACCGGGAGGCCTGTGTGACTTCAGAAAATCCCCACCAGTGCTTTCTAGCCAAATGTTGGCAACTCCAGCCATCATTAAATATATGTTCTTCTGCAGCAGTTGTTTTTTGGCTTGTTTAAAAATAGTGCCTTGGTCCCATCCACCTCCCAGCCCCGAGCTGAGAGAGCCACTGTGCTGCGGCCCTCCCCTCAGCCTGAGGGGCCGCCTGAGATTTCAGCACTGAGGGTGTTTGCTGCCCGGGTGCCGGAACAGCAGGAGGGCTCCGATGTGCTGCTGCTGTGGGTGAGCCATCCTGCTTCTGGACTTTTCCAGAAGGGCGTGCTTCACTTTTACGAGCAGTACTGGCCTGAGAGTCTTTTCTTCTACTCTTGTGGTGACTTGCTTCCCTGGTGATCAAAGTTGAGAACACATCTAATAAACAGCATATTTGCTAGGCTTCGGCTTAGAAAAGAGGAAGAGGAGGCCTGCGTTAAGATGTTCCGTCTGAGTCGGAAGCCGAGGGTGAGCCGGGTGCTGGCGGTATGCGTAGCAGAGCACAGAGCCGGCGCCGGCTTGTTAGGAAAGAGCCCTGACCCAGAGGGAATGAGGTAGTTCCTGCAGGCACAAAAGAGTACACGGGCCTCCTTCCTCTGAACCTGCGTTCTGCTTCATGCGAGCCGTCTTTAGGGTACTTATTCACTTCTCCGTCTCCTATGTTAGGAGAAGGCGTGGCTGGCCTGTCAAGTACACTGAGTTCAAATCCAGAGTCTGTCACTTACTCCTCAGCCTCAGTTTTCCTACCTCGGAGGGTCACTGTAAGGGTGAAATGAGATAGGCCCGTAAAGTGCCTGGGGTGGTCCTGGGCCCTCACTGTGCAGAACTGATCCCAGCCATTGCTGTGTTGTTGCTACCGTCTGCTCCACATGTGTGTTGCTCAGGACCTCGTGCAATGCCTCGTACATGGGGGACCCATACATCTGACTGGAAGTGGATTGGATTTCAGGCTCCAAGCCAATGAAATTCTGCTTTGACTAAGCCAGCATGACTTCAGATTTAATCCCAGAGTTTTGAGGGCCCTCAGAGCCCCTGGTGGGCGGTTAGACCATCTGTGGCAGTAAGTAACTCACAAGCAGAGAGTGCATGGGTGCCACCAGCGCTTGAGTGGTCTGTCTTTATTCTGGCCCGCTACGCATTTTTACTTACGCCAAATTGGTCTTGTGTGGAGGAGAAGTGCTGCGAGGCTGTCTGGTACTTTTTAGCCGTTATTGAGGACAGAGCTCCTGACTGGCTTTGCCCAACAGGCCTGCGTCCCAGGCTGGGGCAGGTCAGTTCCCAGGGCCTCCGCTTCTGCTGTGAGTGGACTCGGGAGCCTTCCCAACTCCCACCTGCGTGCAAGCCGAGAGCCCCAGTGCTCACTTGGCTCCCAGCGGGGACCACGTTGGCCATGGCCTTGGAGAGGTTGGGGTTGATCAGCACTTGATTCTGAATGTGTAGAGCAGAGTGGGGTTTGTTTTTTCCCCCGTGTATGTGTGAACTGTCATACGTAATATTCTTGCCAGAACACGCCCCCTGGCCATGAACATGTTTGAGAGACAGGAGCCAGAGGGGCAGGTCTGTGAAAAAGTGCTCATCGGAGAGCAGCCCAGAAGACTCTGCTCCTTTTGTTTTAGAGGAAAATGCACTCTGGTTGTGAGAGAATAAAGGCTGCCTCTCCTCCCCCCCACCCCATCCTATCCCCACCCCGTCCTACCCCCACCCCTTCCTACCCCCACCCCTGGGCCTGGGAAGCCAGAAGTGTGCCTTGGGAGAAGTGGTCATTTTCAGATCCTTCTGTG
Source organism: Equus asinus (assembly GCF_041296235.1). NCBI lineage: Eukaryota > Metazoa > Chordata > Mammalia > Perissodactyla > Equidae > Equus > Equus asinus. The sequence continues at coordinate 14,935,217 of NC_091799.1, forward strand.
TCTGCAGAGGTTTCTGAAGTTGTTTCCAAGCCTACGCTTGTTTGCTGAGTCAGATGCCTTTCGTTGGTCCCCATGTGCAATGCCCAAAGCCGGGAGCTGTTCCTGTAAACTCAGCCCTTTCTTCCACCCCGAGGAGCAGCTTGGGTTTTCATTCAAGGACCCTGGGCTCCAGAGCACTTGCCCTGGCACCTGGGGCTGTCCCTGCGCCTCCCCCTCCACCCCGCCACCAACAGACCTGTGAGCATCTGAAAAGCCCAGGCCTTTGCTGGGCATGTCTCCATCCCAGGTCTCCTCTCTCTGTCTCCACTGAGGATTTTCCTGGGTCTCCCCCCTGAGCCTGGAGCCCCTTGGAGGAAGGAGCTGTAGCCTGCTCCTCTTTCGGAACCTAGCGCTTTGCAGATGTAGTGGCACGTGAATATGTGGGACTGAATGAGGGGCGAGGGCTGTGGGCCCCTATAGTGCCCGCCCTGCCTTGTCTGATGCACTGTTTCCCTGTGGTGATAGGGAGGGGAAGGGACTTGACAGGTGACCCTTGTCCTTTCACTGTCTTCGTTCTCTGCCCAGTGAGCTCTTTCTGCAGTGTCCCAAGCTTCTAGGATTGTGGCTCCCAGCTCCTTCCTCTGTTGCCTGGGGAATAAGTAGATGAATATATGCTCACTGACAAATGAAAATGGTGTTTTCCCTCTGGAAGCCCAGAGGTTGGCCTGACAAATAATGAGTTCTCGGGGTCCCTGAGCAGGGCCGAGTGCCTCTGAGGCCGACAGAGTCGCCGTCTGCTGCTGCCTCCACTGCCCACCAGCCCCGGTGTGCCCTGTCACGGTGGCCTGGCCCCAAATAAACAGGCCTTCCTGTCCCGACTCAGGCTGCTCAGCTGGTGACACGCTGTTGAAGAGTGGGCTCTGCAGCCCTTGAAGAGGGTTGTTGGGATTCTGGCCTGGCACCAGTCCTAACATGCAGTTCCTCTGAGGGACGGAGACCGCTCCAGACAGTTCCGCCTAAGGGACAAAGGTTAGGGTGGACCCCACTTCCCATGGTAGCCGGGGTCCCAAGGGCTGTGACGTGCAGGGTCTGCTTGCTTCCTGCCCAGTGGTTGGTATGTTCACTAAGAAGAAACTGTTCTCTCTCTCCTCTCTGGAATTGAAACTCTGGGGAAATGACTAGTTCACAGCTCCGAGTCTGTGAAGCCCGGCTATGAGGGGTCTAGGTCCGTTTCAAACAGTCATAGAAAAGAAGTCCTTCCTTGGGAGTTGGCCTCCGTGGGGCCAGGCTGACCTTGAGTGCTCACGGCACGTGTTAGGGCTGCAGTTGCCTTGTTTGGGGGCGGTGGGGGGTGAGCTCCTGCAGCTTGGTTTCCTCATCTGTCAGATGTCCTTCCCTCGCCCGGTTAGTGTGAGGATCGGGGAGAATATGTGCAGATCTCCCCACACTACCCGGCTTCTAATGGGACATTTAAAAACAGGAGCTGCTGACTTAGCTGCTTGATGGCGCTCCAGGAGGGAAGCAGCTCTCCATCGTGGAGATCTGTCCATTGTGTGCCGAATGTTTCATAACTGGAGTAAGTCTTGGGAAAGTTCTTCATGTGGGTTTATTCAGAGCTCTCTTTGACAGGTAGGAAAGAGGAACCACCCCAGGAGATCATCTCCATGCTTTGTTCACGTGCAAAAGTTTTGTTGATGGAGGCTTTGGCTTCTAGTTAAATCCTACAAGAAACTTTAGTTATTCGATTCTTTTTTTTTCCCCCCATGTTACTGGAAGTTGAGAGGCAATTGAGCTTCAGGTAAAGCTGGATCCAGCAACCCAGACAATGTCACCAAGAATCCAACTTCCCTCTTCATCTCTGCTCTACTTTCCTTTTTTGTCAATTAGACTTTTTTTATTAAAGTATAACATACATGTAGAAAAGTGCTCAAATTGTGAGTACCCACTCAATGAATTTTCTCCTCTATTTCTAAATTCTGCTATGTTAAAAAATAATAATTGCCCACTCAAAATGGTGGCATTTATCTCGGAGACATTTGGGTAGCAGCAGATAATGTTTATTTAACGTTTATTTATTTATTGTTTACTTTTTAATGTTTATTTAACGTTTAGCATTTATTTAGTGTTTACTAAATGCCAAGATTGGCTAAACAACTTTACATAGAGTACTTTATTACATCCTCGTAGCAGCCCAGTGAGGTGAGGATGATTATTCCCACTTTACAGATGAGAAAAGTGAGGCCCCAGGAGGCAAACTTCCACAGACTCACACACATTGAGGAGTTTCACTGTCATCAGAGTTGTGGGTGGAGTGGGAGTAAGTTCATGGGGCTGTCCTTGGCCATGTGCGGAGGTCAATGTCACTCCTTTTTGCCCACATATCATAGCCGTAGGACATGGTGTCAGTGCCACCGTGTATGTCTATGGTCCCCGCCGCCAAAGAAAATGAGTTTGCGTTGCTGAGAAGCTATGAGTGTCAAAAATTCGTTCTGTTGACGGAAAGGCTGCCTCCTCTACCTGCCCTCCACCTCAGACCTCCAAACGCACAGTGACGTTTCCTCAGTCCGTGCCCACATTCCCTGTCCCTGGGCCAGGTGCTGGTAGAATGAGATCCTGCAGTGCCGCCACCTGGCAAGTGTTATGGGAGGGCGACCTGGCCTGGCACTCACGTGTTGCCCTCGCACCTAGCCTGAGGGTGAGTGCATCCCCCTGCCTTCATTCCCGCGGCCACAGGTGTGCACGTTGTCTGTCCTTTCGGGGAGAGGCAAAACAGCCTTGAGGACGTCAGTGACACAAGCCTGAGGCAGTCAAATCCAGCCCAGCCAAAGGCTGTTTCTTCGGGAGGCCGGTGAGGTCAGCAGTCCCTTTCCAGCCCTCCTCAGCAGGAAGGCGAGGGCCCAGAGCTCCAGGAGCCCTGGGAATGTGCTGGAAGCGTGAAATACACACCGGATCTTGAAGACTTCGTATGAAAGGGGAAGAGAGTAAAGTGTCTCATTAATAGTTTTTATATTAATTACATGTTGAAATCATAATATTGTGGATAAATTGGGTTAATTAAAAAATAGTTTTAAATTACAGACATGGCTCACATTGTGTTTCTGTTGGACAGTGCTGGCCCACAGTTCCCACTGTCCAGTAGAGTCCCAGAGGGCGGAGGAAGGGACGGTTTTCTCTTCTCCTCCCTGGAAGTCGCTTGAACAACAGACGTCTGTTAACCCAGGTAACCCCAGCTGAAGCACCACACCAAAGAAAGTTCTTGATTGCGTGGTCTCTGACTCGTGTGTTGGTGCCCCTTAGCGAGTTACATTAAAAATCTGTAGCAAGGGGGCTGGCCCAGTGGCACAGCGGTTAACTTCGCACGTTCCGCTTCTCAGTGGCCCGGGGTTCGCCAGTTGGGATCCCAGGTGTGGACATGGCAGCGCTTGGCACGCCATGCTGTGGTAGGCGTCCCACATAGAAAGTAGAGGAAGATGGGCACGGATGTTAGCTCAGGGCCAGTCTTCCTCAGCAAAAAGAGGAGGATTGGCAGCAGTTAGCTCAGGGCTAATCTTCCGCAAAAAAAGAGAAAAAAACATCTGTATCAACCGTCCGATCCATGTCACTCGTCAGATACTACCCTCCGGTGTAGGTTGAACGTAGTCGTCGCTTGTTGTCACAGACCTCGTTCATTGACCTTTTGTCTGTGTGCTCCCTAACAAGCACGGGTTTATTTTCACTGTGTGCAGTTCTTGGGCTCAGTGCCAGATTCCAAATAAGGAGACTTGATCTTTGGCAGGGTCTCAAGGGGCCAATGAGTGGAACCTCTTTTCTGCCCTGAATTCTGAAAGTTGGGAAAGAAGACAATAAGAGAGATGGGAACCACAGTATTACCTTGGTGCTAATAAAGACTTGCTTAAAGGACAGAGCTTGCTCGAAGAGCCAAAGGAGCTTCCTAATGAGCAGATCCTAGGATTAGACTAACTTCACCCATCTGGTCATAGCCACTTGGCACTTGTCAGGCCTCCCCAGGGTGGGCCGTCAGAGAACAGGGTTCCTGTGGATGGGCTTACTCCCAAAGCTGGGGGGAGGGGCTGTCAGGGTGGGGGTTGGGAGTGGCACACACAGGGTGCAAATCACATGGGGCCCCTAGGCCTCTGAAGGGCTCCGCTTCTTCCTCTGAGTGAGAAGAGGTGCCACAGGAGGGTTTTGAGCAGAGGGGCAGCATAATGGGACTTATGTGTGCCACAGTTTATGTGTGTTCCTGTCGACGGGCGTTTGGGTGCTGCTTTGAATATTCTGGTCATGTCTTGGGATGAGCTCATGTGGCGTTCCTCCAGGGTGTGTGCCCAGGAGTGGGGTCACGGGGCCGCGGGGAAGCTTATGTTCACTGTGGTCTGCATGCACCTCTTCACCACAGTGAGTGGAGAGTGTGTGTTGGTCTTCGTCCTCACCGTCACTTAGTATTTCCTGTTTTTTCTTTTTATCCGTTCTGGTGTGTCTGTAGTAGTATCGCTTTATGGTTTGAATTTATTGTTTGCTGATGACAAATGGAACTGAGCAGCTTGTCATCTGTTTCCTGGCCATTTGGATATTGCCTTTTGTGAAGTATCTGTTCAATTCTCAATCTATTTTAATCCTTACTAGCTATGAAATAAAATGAAAATGGTGACCCTTTCAGATTTGAGCCCAAATCTAAGGTGCAGCGTGGTTTCTTCCAGAGATGGTGGGGGCCCCGTAGACCTGACCTCTTTCCTACGCCCCCCTCTCCTGCCTCTGCCCTGAGCCTCACTCTTTGGCACAGTCCCTGCCGGCCTGCATCCAGCTCAGGGCAGCTGGACTAAGTTTTTCGTGCTCATACCTTTGACCTGACAATTCCATTTCCAGGAGTCTGTCTCATTACACAGGTGACCAGAGAGGTGAGCACGAGGGTGTTCGTCAACACAGCATTGTTTGGAGGGCAAAAGTTAGAAACCGTCAGGAGACTAGTTAAATGTGTTGTGGTCTGCTCTTCAACTGAACCTCATTCAACCATTAACTGTGCTCACAGGGAAATACCCACAGCGTATTGTTAAGTTAAAAGAACAAGTCAAAAAAATATTTCAGCTCTGCCGTACGTGGAGCTATAGGGATTTTCACTCTCTGGGTTATATATTTTTGCACTGCTTGGATTTTTATAATGAGTTTGTTTTACTTTTGTTGCTGAAAAAGAAAAAAAGATACACTTAATATTTCCATCAGCACCCACAGCAGCGTCGTAGTTACCAGCAGACTTCCTGAACAAATGGGTAATATGAACAGATTTTCATGACAAAACTCCAAATATTATTTTCCCTCTGTTTTAATATGAGTGGTTCTATACTAAGTAGGACAGAAGATCTTTTAATATGGAAATTGTTGGGAAAACTGAAACATCAGGTTACTTTCTGCTCTACTAGGCTGAGATTATTTTTAGCTTTTGCTTTACTAAGTGTTGGCAGAGGCCTGGCAATGTTATCACATAACAATAATGGCTGCCGTTTGTGGAGCATTTGCTGTGTATCAGGTCCTCGGCAAAATGCTTTACACACCGGGTCACATTTAATCCTCACAGTAACCTAGGACATAGGTCCTGAGGGTACACTTGTTCTGTAGGTGAGCAACCCACGGCTCAGAGAGTGAAAAGTGTGTCCAGGGTCATGGCCTAGCTTGGGTTAAAACACAGGCCACCTGACCCCAAAGCTTGCGAGCCACCTGCTGTGCCCATGAGCCACTCAGCCTGGACTCTGGTCTTTATCTCTATGCTACAGTCTGTACAAGTCGGGATAAGTAAAAGTCTGAAATCCTTTTGTTCAGAAAGCTTCTTCCTAATGTCCTCAAGTCACTTCTCCAATCTGGTTGTCCTGTTTACTCACTTCGAGAACAGAGGCGTGGGTTAGGGAAGTGGAACTGGACCAGTGGGACTCACGTAAGCCGACAGTGGACGTCCTTTCCTGGCCTCAGCTCTGCGCCCAGCACGCTGGAGGTAATGGGAAGTTAACCCCATGCTGCTTCTCAAGACGGCCCGCGAGGGTTTTGGAGCTGCCTCAGTGTTGTCCACCGTGACCCTGATGTCGTGGTCCCTGGTGGGGTTGATATTAGAGCCTCCCCCATCCAGGGCCGAATTAAGCCCTGATGGAAACCATTGCTAAGTTGGGATCCCAGCTGCTGCTGCTGCAAGTGACATTTGAAAGGCCAGTTGATCTGTACATTTGTCAGCAGCAGGCAGAGACCATTGTCAGGCCTGTTTGAGGGGCAAGTTGAAAATTTAAAAATGAAATATTGACACCTGGCAGACGACTTGGGGAGAAATTGGTGTGTTTTTGTTTTTTGTTGCAGTGATTCTGTGAGCAGGCCACCTGCCTCTTCTGCAGCCCGTCCTCCTTCTCTTTGGGCATTCATCTGCCAGCCGGATCTCAGCCTGTGATGACTACCCAAGAAAATGCCTGCTCTTAGTAACCTCATGGCCATTCATACATCAGTTGTGAGCCATATGATCTACCCTTCCTCTGGAAGAAATGACTAGCAGATTAGTCATTGGGAGTTCCTGACCTTCCTTGGTGTAAATGCCAAGCTGAGCAGTGGTCTGAGGCTTTGTCTTCTTAAGTTCTATCAGTGACCTTTGAAGTTGCTGTCACAGGATTTGATAGATCACAATAAGATACCCACTTAGGGCATTTCCCGTGAAGGAGGGCTTTTGTTTCCTCTGGTTAGGCAGAGCCATGTGGAAAGTGTGCAAGTCTGGCTATCCCAGGGGTTGGCGGGGATGTGGAGCAACTGAGCCTCGCTTAACTTTGCTAGCGGGACTGCACAGTGGCATGGCCACTTTGGAGTATCGCTTGGCAATATCGATAAAATTAAATACGGTCTATACTCTATAGTTCACCAGGTCTCGTCATAGAAAACTCTTGCACGTGTTCCAGGAGACACATATGAGAATGTTCTTAGGAGCATTGTTTATAAAAGCTGGAAACAACCCAGTGTCCACTGACAGGAGAGCAGATAAATAAACTGGTATTACAGAATATATAGACTTTGACAGCACTGCAAATGAAAGCACACATGTGTACTTCAACATGCTTAAACATCAGACCTGCTACTGAGTGAAAACGAGAGCGTGAGAATACTTACACTGTAGTACCACTTAGGTACAGTTCACAGACTCACAAATTAAACTGTGCTTGTAGATGTCAACTGTCGCAAAAAGTGAGGGTGATGAGGACAAAAATGAGAATCACCGTTACCTGTTATTGGGAAGAGGCGTGATTACGAAGGAGCGTGTGGTGGCATCAGTGGAACTGACAATGGTCTACTTCTAGAGCTGTGCTGTCCGGTGTGGTAGCCCCCAGCCCCATGTGACTGTCCGGTGTGGTAGCCCCCAGCCCCATGTGACTGTCCGGTGTGGTAGCCCCCAGCCCCATGTGACTGTCCAGTGTGGTAGCCCCCAGCCCCATGTGACTGTCCAGTGTGGTAGCCCCCAGCCCCATGTGACTGTCCAGTGTGGTAGCCCCCAGCCCCATGTGACTGTTTAAATTAGTTCTAGTTAAATAAAAATTCAATTCCTCCCTCGCACTAGCCACATTTCAAGCACTTGGTAGCCACAAGTGGCTGTCATGTTGGACAGTGCAGATAAAGAACATTTCCATTGTTGCTGAAAGTTCTATCTGATAGGCTAGATTGGTAGATGTGTGGGTTTGATTAATTCTCTCCAGGTGGTGTGTGTATATATATATATATATATATATGTATGAAATCTTTCAAAATTTTAATTTCAATACTAGAAAATCTGAAAACACACCTTTACAATATCTGAAGTGTGACTCCCTAGTGTGAAAAGTCAGGGACTCATGAGAGTGTCTGGTAAAGCTGCCTGAGACTCTGTGGTGGTGTGGGAGCACCTCTCTGATGTTGCCCTGTACCCCAGATGGTTGATACACACGAGGGATGTGAGAAGAGGGGCAGGAAGTGTGTGTGTGTCCGTCTGTCTCTCTGGTGCTGTTAGCAAGGTTACCCTAACAGAACTGCCACCGTTGCTTCCTTCCGCCCTGCTGTCACTGGTCATTATAGTGCTTTATTTGAGTGACCTCACAAGTCACCTGAAACCTGTGTTGCTAACCGGTTCTTTCAAGGAAAAGGTGACAAGCAGCCTCCAAGTCAAAATCTGTCCTAGTTAGCGCTGTCCTCAATTTTCAGAGTTGAGGAGTTGGCTGTCATTACAAAGAACCTGCTCTCTCCCCTTCATTTATCACGTCATGCGCTAGAGCTGGCTGTTTTGAGGCTATTAAATACTCCGAGGAGAGAGATTTATTGGTAGATATAGCGCTCTCTTTAAATGCTGACACGGATTCCCAGCTGTGCCCCAAGACAGACTAGAATTTCAGACTGTGATGGGAAGAGCAGAGGCAGAGAGAGCCCTGTGATAGACTCCTGGGCTCTGTCTGCTCTCAGGTGGAGGTACCCTTAGTTGTCACCTGGGTCACGATCAGGGCTGGCCCTGCGCATGCAGGAGCCTGAGAGTTTTCTGGGGCCCTCCACACCCTGCTTGTCTACTCTGGTTCCGCCCTGGTCGTGCTGACAGAGATGTGGATCTGGCCAGCCCCTCAGCCCCATGCCTGCACGTACAGCTACTTGGGGCAGCAGACTGGAAGAGGCAGAAGTTGGCTTGCCCGGGCCACATCTCTGAAGATCTGTGACCACCAAAGCAAACCGAAGAAACCGTGCGTCCTGCCTAGACTTCCCCATTTGTGTCTGCTTTTCTTGCCCTGCTTTCAGTCTTACTTGCCAGGGTGGAAGTCACCTGGGTTAGTACGTTGCTCTAACATCCTGTCTGACTTGGGAACCTGCCTGGCAAGGGATGTGCCGTGACTAGGGGTGCTGAGGCCCCTGAAGGATCAGAAGGAGTGCATAGGAGCAGCAGTAAGCGCAACACTGAAGGAGGCACATGAAACCAAAGAGGGAAATAGATGAACAGGCTAAGGCTGTATTCAGACTTCTGGTCAGTGCTAAAGGAAGAGGAGCCTGGGCGTTTGTAAGGCCCTCAGTTACTTGGGGTTGTGAGTTAAATGTTCATTGTGACACAGTTACCTGATTCAGATCTGTAAGCAGTTGGGAAATGAGAATTCAGAGTTTGATAACCTTGCTACCCAACCAAATCATATAGTTAGTTAGGTTAGCTCCCTGTATTGAGCAGGTGCCATGTTCCTGGCACTTGAATAAGTACCTCATCCACAGGTAGCATCTCATTTAATCTATATCACATCAGCCATCTCAGGAAGAACAATGTTATCAGCCCTGTTTTCCAGGCAAGGAAACTTAAGACTTAGGTGATGTTGAAGGATTTTAACCCAGAGAATCTTACTACAGAGTTCACTGTCTTAACCACCACGTGAATCACTAGACTGGTCACATCATTTTGAAGTATCCGGAAGGAAATATAAACTCTATACGGGACCGCCCTTCTTGGGTGGGGAAGAAGAGGCAGGGCAGAGGGCAGCTGGAGAAATCCCAGGGCTGACTGTGGCGCACAAAGGCTGGTGCTGAGAGCCCCTCCTGACCCCGTGCTGAGCTGCTGCAGGTGAGGAGAGAGGTGCACCAGCTCCCTGTGGATTTCCGTCCGTGCTCAGGGTCTTAGGGCTTCCTGCAGCTCTGGCCAGCAGACAGACAGCTGTGAAGCCGTGTTTGGTTTGATTCACATGTGAACGAAGGTCAGGCCCTGGCATTTCTCTTTGGTCCAGAGTGCAGTGGGCTCCTAGATAATTTTTAAAGAACAGATAGTTTATCTGATCCTGCCTGCCACCTGGAAGGTCCTTGACAAATGAATTGAACTTTGAACTTTTAGGTCACATGCAACACTAATAGACAGAGTGACAGACAGGCCTGTCATATAAGGTGCTATGTCATTCATTTGGAAGGGTTTTTTAGTACTAAATTGCTGGAAAAAATGAAAGAGGAAGTGCTTCTTATTTTTAAAACTACCGATATTTATTTTTCCATTGCATAGGATCATGGTCTGTTCCCTAATTTTCAACTGCTTTCAAGTATTTTCTGTGAATTCCTAATGTTCCAAAAGAAGCAGCCCTTTTCATGGGTATGTTTTTGTTGGTTGATTTGTTCGTCTGTTGAATGAATGTTTACTGAGCGTCTTCTATGGGCCGGATACCATGAACAGCATGAACAAGGCAGCTACGACCCTCCGCGAGTTTGCGTTCTTGTGAGGAGGCAAGCACATAAATAAATCACTTAAAATAGTTTTGGACACTGAAAATCTCTGTGGTAAATAGCGAGATGAGGGAAGACTGCTCAGTGGGTTTTTGTTTTTTTTAAACAGCTTCATTGAGATATAATTCACATATATGGTAGACTTTTAAAGTGTAGAATTCAATTTTTTTTTTTCAGTAATTGACTAGTTGTGGAACCATCACCAGATTCTAATTTTAGAACGTTTTTGTCCACCACCAAAAGAGACCTCATACTTATTAGCAGCCCCTCTTCATCCCTCTCCCTTCGCCTCAGTCTTAGGCAGCCACTGAGCTACTGTCTGTCTCTCTAGGTTTGTCTGTTCTGAATATGTCAAGTAGATGGAATTATACAATATGCAGTCTTTCGTGATTGGCTTCTTTCACTTAGTGTAATGTTGTCAAGATTCGTCCCTATTGTAGCGTGTGTCAGTGCTTCATTTCTTTTTATTGGCTAGTAATTTTCCATTGTATGGATCTGCCACATTTTATTCATTCAAGGACATTTGTACATTTGAGTTGGTTTCCCCTTTTGGTTATTATGAATAATGCAGCTATGAACTTTTGTGTACAAGTCATGTGGATACATATTTTCATTTCTCTTGGGTATCTACCTAGGAATAGAATTGCTGGGCCATAGAACAATGTTTGATCTTGTGAGGAACTGCCAGATATTTTCCAAAGGAGCTTCACCCTTTGACATTTTCTACCAGCACTGTATGAGGGTTCCAGGTTCCCCAGTCCTGACTGACACTTAGTATTAACTGTCTTTTTGATTATACCTAGTGAGTTTGAAGTGGTAACTTATGGTTTTGATTTGCATTTCCCTAATGACTAATGATGTTGAGCATCTTTTCAAGTTCTCATTACCCATTTGTATATCTTCTCTGGAGAAATATCTATTCAAATCCTTTACCCATTTTTAATTTGGTTGTCTTTTCTTGTTGAATTCTAAGAGTTCTTTATATTATCTCTGTATAAATCCCTATCAGGTGTATGACTTGAAAATATTTTCTCCCAGTCTGTGGCTTGTCTTTTCACTTTCTTGATGATAATCATTTGCAGCACAAACGTTCAAAAAAATTTTTTTTACTGAAGTATAATTGACATATAACATTATATTGGTTTAAGGTATACAACATAATGATTCCATATTTGTATATATTGTGAAATGATCACCATAATAAGTCTAGTTGAAAAGTTTTTACTTTTGATGAATCTGATTTATTGGTTCTTTTCTTTTGTCACTTTGGCTTTTGGTGTTGTATCCAAGAAACCATTCCCAGATCCAAGGTCACAAAAATTTTCTCTCTATGTTTTCTTCTAAGGGTTTTATATTTTTAACTCTTACAATTAGGTCTTTGATCCATTTTGAGATAATTTTTATATATGGTGTGAGGTAAGGGCCCAAACTAATTCTTTGGGCGGTGGCTCTCCAGTTGTCCCAACACCATTTGTTGAAAAGAATATTCATTCCCCCCATTGAATGGTCTTGACACCTTTGTCAAAAATCAGTTGGCCAAAGACACATGGGATTATTTCTGGACTCTGAATTCTATTCCATTGATCTGTCTGCCTATCCTTATGCCAGTACCATGCTGTCTTGATTACTGTTACTTTGTAGTAGTGAGTTTTGAAATCAGGAAATATGAGTCCTCTAACTTTATTATTATTTTTCTGGATTGTTTTGGCTATTCTGGGTCCTTTGTGTATCCATACTGATTTTAGGGTTAGATTGTCAGTTTCTGCAAAAAAGCCAGCTGGGATTCTCATAGGGATTACATTGAATCTGTAGATCAATTTGGGGCATATTGCCACTTTAACAATATTAAGTCATTGATTCATGAACATGGGATGTCTTTCCATTTATTTAGATAGTCTCTAACTTCTTTCAGCAATGTTTGATAGTTTTCAGTGACTAAGTCTTGCACTTCTTGTGTGAAATTTATGCTTACGTCTTTTATTTTTTGATGATATTGTAAGTAGAAGCTTTTTAAAATTTCATTTTGAAATGTTCATTGCTACTGTACAGAAATGCAATTGATTTTTGTATATTGATCTTGTATCCTATAACCTCACTGAATTTGTTTATTAGTACTAATAGTTTTTTAGTGGATCGCTTGGGATTTTCCATATACAAGATCATATCATCTACAAGTAGAGGTTGTTTTATATCCTCTTTTCCAATCTGGATGGTTTTTGCTGGAGTACCAGAGTACAACGTCAAATAGGAATGGTGAGAACAGACACCCTAGTCTTGTTCCTGATCTCAGAGAGAAAGCATTCAGTCTTTTACTATGTCCCAGAGAGTTTTGAACACCTTAGTTCTATTTCCACCTCCACTGCCAACTCTGAGGCCTTGCCCATGTCGCTTTTGCAGTTCCCTAAACCAAACAATGAGGCGGTTGAGTCAAAAGGGCCTTCCTTTCCAGTGTTTACATCCTCCACTTCTGCGATTCTGCTTTGGTATTCTTTCTTCTTAGCCAGTTCCCTTGGACACTGGTTAGATCGTCATACAAACTCTATAAGGACACTTGGAAATATTTGCAAGTTCTTTTTCCATACTCATTCTGACTACCTTTGACTTCTGTAATTCTGAACAACCTGAGCTAGATAGAAATTGCAAAACTTGAAATATGCAAGCAAAAATGTTTTAGTGGATCCATATTTCCTTTCCTTTGTAACTCTGAACAGCCAGGGAAAAAGGTTTGTTTTGGGACGATACTCATTTCCACCAAAGGTCAGTGAACCACAGTTCCTTCCCACTCTGCCTCTAACAATTAGTACCCTCTGTTTTCAGACTCTCAGCGTTCTCATCTCTCCTCCTTCACCATGAAGCTGATGGACAAATTCCACTCACCCAAAATCAAGAGAACGCCATCAAAGAAGGGAAAACCAGCTGAGGTGTCTGTGAAAATTCCGGAGAAGCCTGTGAACAAAGTAAGCTGACTCTCTCTAGGCATTTCTCCTGGCCTTTGCCTGCTTCGAGCAATATGAGTTTGTGCTATTTTTAAGTTCATTCCCTGAGGATTGAGCTTTCAGTACAGAACACCTATTCCATAGCATTCCATGGTTCCAAGCGGGGCCTTCAGCGTCCTTGTGAAATATGAACCTTTAGGATGGTGAGTGTTTCTCATGTTAATCAGAGTCAAGCTCAGTTAGCTAGGACAGTGCTCCTTTTCCACACGTGTCATCCTCTGGGCGTTTGAAACAGCTCAGCTCATCGTGTTCACACCCCGGGATGCTGCCTCCCTGTCCCAAAGAGCCCCGTGTTGCCCTGGCGCACACACATAAGGGAAGATTGTGATGTCCAGAACATCCATCATTTGGCTTTAGGGCCCGTGCTCTGAGACATGCAAAATCCTTGAAACCTAGACAAAGATGTCCTCAAACACTAGTAACTTCAACAGGGCCAGTTAAACCAGATGTGTTGAAACGCTATTGATTTTGACCAACCCCTCCCTTCAGCCTAAAACGGCCATTTCAAGCTCTGTAGGAATCCAGGTTTCCTCTCTTCCAGGAGGCAACAGACAGATATCTACCAGAGGGCTACCCTATCCCCTTGGATCTGGAGCAGCAGGCAGTAGAATTTATGTCCACCAGTGCTGTGGCTTCCAGGTCTCAAAGGCAGAAGGTCAGTGTGATGTTAAGAACAATTGGGTTTGCCTTGCCTTCTACTGCAGAATCCTGGCCTATGGTTTTGGGGATGAAAAACATCTATTGCAGTATCATTGTGTTCACTTGGGTGGCAACTGTGGGCTTCATTGTTCAGGAAACAGTCCAAGGGACCTTGGGTAAAAGTGAGAGTTTATCCAGGCCCCATGGTCTTTGAAGAGAGCTCAGTGCTCCATGGCAGAAACTCAGGGATCCTTTCTGGGGTTGGTTTGGGTGTGCTGCTTGGGTCCAACGGGTTCTGGGGGAAGTGGGTGAGTCTCATCTCTCAAGACCAGCTATTCTTTCCTTGAGTTGCTAGGATGATCTGCATAGCCCAGAAGGAAGGGCGTCTGAAGTGTAAGGTGCTCTGTGAGGTAGCTCGCAAGACCCAGGAGGGGTGGTGAGGCTGCCACAGAGCCAAGTGCTGTCAGAGCCACAGGCTCTTTCTGTGTGCTTGCACTTTTCTCGCCTTTCTTAACCCCATGCTAAGCGTTCTCTACCCCTTCCCTTACTTAATCTTCAAAGCAACCCTGGGAGGTGGAAACTTATTTTGCAGAAAAGGAAACTGAGGCTATAGACATAGTAAGCGTTTGGCCACAGTCCCACAGAAAAAGGGTGGTGAAGCTAAGATTTGAATGAAGGCCATCTGACATCCAAGTTGAAAATCTTACAATGCTACGTTTATTCTTTATGAAAAACAGAGTTTATTTTTTAATATCTCACAAATCTAAATGTTAACCCACACACATAACTAAACATAAAAATAGAATTAAGCTCAGCAATCTAAAATAAAAACAAGCCGTATAGACAAACAGATCCTTACTCCTCTAGTGATTGTCCAGAGCGTAGTTTGTAGTGAACTGTCGTTAGAGCCTGAGTTTAATGCCACTGGCAAAAACCACCCTGCTACATAGACACGCAATTCTTGAATTTGGCAGTGCACCTATTTTTGTTTTTATGTTGACCAGCAGAATATCTTAAAATTCTAGTTAAAAGTGGAAAAAATAAAGGTTTTAAATCCAAAAGTCTTCTGTCGAATAATCGTTTTTCCTGGCCCATCTGTTAACAAAAGGAGGCTGAAGAGCAAGAGTGAAATATTCAGTGTTTGCCAGATTGATCTAAATTCCAGATTGAAGAAGAGTAATAAAGTAGAGGATTTGGTCTGCACCACAATTATTTTTTATTACAATCTGTTTAGCAACCTCTTGGAGCTGAGTATACTACTAAACTCCAAGAAGAGTGCCAGTTGTCATCCCACACGAGTTCAGGCAGTCCAGAGTAAAATGCTGTACTAACAAATGTGATCTACCACTGAACTCTGTTAAGAAACTGTTGCAGCCACTCTGTTCTTGGAATTTTCCCCCTTTCTTCATTACTCCAAGAGGGGTCATGGGGGAAAATTTGATGCTAAAGTACCCTTCACTTGGTGGGGTTCCTGCAAACTCCAGGTGACATTTGGCAATGACTGGAGACATTTTTTTTGTTGTTACAACCAGGAAAGTGAAGCAGGTGGGTACAGGCCAGGGATGCTGTTAAACATCCTGCAGTACACAGGACAGCTCCCTGGCCCCCCAACAAAGAATTCTCTGCCCCAAATGTCAGTAGTGCCACAGCTCAGAAATCCTGTTCTGTAGCAAGAAGCTGTAGGTGTAATCTTCACCCAAGGAAGAATGTTACCCCAGTTTTTGGTCGTCACCCTTTAAAAAGGATTGAATTTCTTTGCTCTGCTCAAAGTCACCTGCATGAGATAAAGTGAGTCCAAACCTGCTGTGTAGTAGAGGCCCACAGGCAGAACTGGAAGTGCTGGGGAATCTGCCAGGGTGTGTGAACCCAGAAGACTCTGCAGAGAAATCTTATAATAGGTCTGTCGTTTGCCATCATCATTAATTATTTCTTACTTACTAGCTCTCCTGCCACTTAGAGAGTATTTCTGTAAACTTTCTCTTTTTATCCCAGTTGATGCGCATGGCTTTCCCTGTTTAAATACATGGGAAATTGCAGCTCAGCTAGATGGAAGTACAGATTCAGATCCATCCACAGCTCTCTGAGGGTCTCCCTTTGCCCAGGCCCAGTCCTGGGTGATTTCACATGCTGTCTTATTTACCTCTCACCATAACTGTGTGTTTTATTATTCCCAATATACTGAGAGTTTGGGCTCTGGCCCAAGTTTTCTTAATCAAAATCTGTTTTTCCCCTTAAACTTTATGAAATACTTACATATACATTCTTATTCAGACCCCAGCATTGTCCTCTGTAGATTACCCGGGGCAGGTATGATTCCCCCCATTTTGCAGGTGAGGAGCCTGAAGCCCATTGGTCCCCAAACCCACTGGTGGCCTCGCATCTGGGCCCTCCCCCGACCGCCACTGCTAGCCTCGTGGAGTTTTCAGGTTTGTTGGGACCAATGGTGGATTACCCCCAGGCAGGAGGAGTGTTCAGGTGGGTGCAGCTGATCAGCTTCAGCAAAGCCAAGGCCTGGAGTTCCCAGTTCCAGTGAGCGCTCCATCTGGTGTCTCACTGTAAACTCTTGACTGCTGGGTACATTCTGCAAGAAGCCAGATTTAACAGCTGAAGGGCTGGGGGAGTGCAGCACGCTCAGAGGCCGTTAATTCTGGGAGTTGAATTTGCTGGAGAGTGGTGGATGAAATCTGACTCTGCTGAGTGGTCGGCTCCTTTATTAGGAGCCCAGGGCCGCCTGGCTCTTCAGTGGCTCGTTTGATCTCTCTGCAAGTGACAGGAAAATGCTCTTTTTGCTCTGAAGCGCCTTCCCCATCTCAGATGCCTCCCATCCCCAGGTTGGCCCGCATCTCCCTAGCAAACCTGATGACACAGTTTCTTAAAATGTTTCCTGCTTCCTCCTCATGTTTCATCATCGCTGGCTCCTGCACATCCCGGTGTGCTAACAGGGTGGTGGTGTGGTCCCAGTCCTCTAGCCAGACTGGCCCACCCTGGTTTTAGTCACATTTGATGTCTGCAGACAACCACAATTCCTTCATACTCAGCCCTGGGTAGGTGATGGCAAAGCAGAAAGCTCTTGTCCATGAGGTGAAGAAGCAGTGCCTGGCCTCTTGGAAACAGACAGTATATAAACAAACATGTCGGGTAGTGACAAGAGAGAAATAAGGCAGGGGTAAAGAGGCTGCAGTGACGGGAATGGGGAAGGGCTGCTTTCCCCCTTGGTCTACACGGTACCTTTTGGGAAGTACCCCTTTGAGAGAAATTAAATCAGGTCTTTGAAAGTTGTCTCACTAAAGAAGCTCTTTACTTCTCGATCAATTTATATATTTTTCTTTTGATAGTCCCGTAAAATAAATGCCTCCACTATTGAATTTTTTTACTTAAAATAACATTCTCCATCATTTTAGAAGAAAAGAGCTCGTGTTCAGAATCATAATCACTTTTTATTATATGTCATTTTTTATATTTATAGAGTAATATTTAAACCTACTTTTTCTAGAAGTTATCTTCTTGCCCTCAGTTGCTTTGATTTCTGTATTCTTGGACCTCAAAGAGCCCACAGGTGGCAGTTTTCCTCATACACACAACTCCTAATTTGCACTGCACATGTAATTGATTCTACTTGAGTGGATTACCCCTTTTTGGATTTATCCATTTTATAGATTATTCTTGATTCCCCTTCCTCTGCCAGCCAGCTGGGACCTGGGTCCTTGACATTAGGGTCGACGTAGGGGGAGGTTGGAAAAAGGAACCAAAGCGATGTGTACACCCACTGACGATGGATTCAGGGTACCCCACAGTGAAGGAGCAAAGGTCTGGGCGTGGTGATTCGAGTACTGGGATTGCGGGGCTCTGCATCTTATTTTCCTCCTAGACGGGCTTCCGCCGGAGCAGAGGCACTCAGAAGGCTGTTAGCAGTCGCTGCACGAGTAGTGACTGGCTCCTTCCCATCTGCTCCGGCTTCTTCACCTTTTCACCCCAGAGCATCCCGCCCCTTCCAACCCTGGGGTTCCCAGGTCCTTTGGGAGAGCCGTGTCATTTCGTTGAGAGAGGCCTGCATCTTTGGGTTGAATGTGGGAAGCTAGGAAGGAGTCCTGGGAGAATGGATTTTGAACCCTCTTACCTCTGACCAGTCTTACACAGTCCTTTGGATCTTTGAAAGGCCTGGGGTTTCTTGCTTTGATTTACTGGATAGATATGCACCGTGGGACTTAATGTTGGTTCTCTGAGCATCCTACAGCCATCAGCAAATTAGTCCTCACTGCACTTAAAGAGATTAGTGGTGATATCTCAGTGCAGTAGAGGAGGAGAAGCAGATTTTCAAGACTTCAGGGCAAATCAGACTCTGTTCCGGGAAGGGAGTTCAGGAATATCTAACCAACCTTTCTTGGTGCAAGCCCCCTTTTTCTTCCTTCAAGTCTAGCCTCTGTATCCTGATTGCAATCCTTAGAAAAATAACATGGCTTGGTTTCTGCTGCAAGAAGCCTTTCCCATTCGCGTCAGTCTCAAGCTAGTTTACAGGAAATTTTATTTATTTATTTTTAAATAGCTTCCTTTAATTTCTCTCCTCCTTCCTTATGCTTAACATTTCCTTTCAGAACCTGAGCTGGCTGGAAGAGAAGGAGAAGGAAGTTGTCAGTGCCTTGCGCTACTTTAAGACCATTGTGGACAAAATGGCTATTGATAAGAAGGTACTGGAGATGCTTCCAGGGTCAGCCAGCAAGGTGCTGGAGGCCATCTTGCCCCTGGTGCAGAGCGATCCTCGAATTCAACACAGGTGAGCTGCTCTGAAGCCCGTGGCTGTGTCAGAGCAGTCGGGGTCTGGAGGAGTCTTGGTTCCGAGTTACCTCAAACTGAAGGTTTCTGGGAACAGTGAGGAGTTTTGGGAGGGAAAGGAGCCCTCTCCCTGCCCCCCACAGTTGTCACCTGATGCTCTCCTGAGGGTGAGGTCACTGTTAACTCATGAGGCCTCAACGCTGAGGGAGATCTCCGCCATCCCCTGGGATGTAATCACCGTGTAAGTCTGTGGTCATTCTTTGCACGAGCTCATTGGCAATAATCCCATTGATTTGGACTCGTTTCTCCTAGTACGCTAGGTTAACCATAGTTTATTATGACATTAAATCCTGCCAATATCTGGCCTGTTGAAGACCTCACCTGCTTAGAGGATTAGGCCAAAAAAGATAGAGAAGAACCCCATAAGAGCATGAGTTAGTGCAACACTGAAATGTGTTGAGCCAGGACTTCCCAAACGGCACCTGGCTTCGTCGGAAGCCGGGTATGGCGGGTGGAGTCAGCCCTCGGCCCAGGAAGCTCTTGTCGGGAAATGCTTTTGTTGCTAGAGTGCGTTTTCCTCTTAAAGGTTAGTGAACAGCGTGTCCCCATAGTTATTGTTAGGTACAGAAAGAAAAGCAGTGTTAAATGTAATCTTAAGTGAAAGCCTAGCAGGAGCTTTTTCTTGAGAGGCTGTCAGATGCCTGCTGGCTTTGTTTTTCTTCC
This sequence comes from Equus asinus, assembly GCF_041296235.1. Taxonomy (NCBI): domain Eukaryota; kingdom Metazoa; phylum Chordata; class Mammalia; order Perissodactyla; family Equidae; genus Equus; species Equus asinus. Next base: position 14,954,536 of record NC_091799.1, read on the forward strand.
CTGTTACCTGTTCAGAATAAACGCATCTCTGTTTCAGTTCCTCGAGATGGTTTAGTGCTCATGTAGCCCCATGAGGCTAAGCTTTTATGAGCTGCTTTCAGACCTTGGCAATGAAGTGCATAGTTTTCTTCTTCTGGGAGATAAAGCAAACAGTGTCTTTATTTCCAAAAAGCTCTCTGCCCTGCGGCTTGCACCCTGGAGTTTCAGCTGACCCCTGTAGACTGTGGTCTTTTGGCTGGGAGCTCACTGAAACTAGTTGGTGGGAGGATAAAGCGTTGGTGTGTCTTTGCCCTGCTGCTATCTTCACTTTTCCGTGCCATGCTGCTGTCAGGTAGGGAAAGCTCTGAGGATGTGAGTCCCTTCGGGGCCCTGTTCAGTCGCCACATGTGTAGTGCTTTGTGTGCTGGTCTCGAGAGCCTTGAGACCAGGTCCTGTGTCTCTCCATAGTTACCCCAGTGCCCAGCTCGTCGAGGGGCTCGCTGCTGCTCCCCTTTGAGGGAATGTGCCTGAGAATGTGCCGGGGTCTGATGTGTAGATGGCTTTTTATGAAATGCTCTCATTCACCTCTTCTTATGTGGTGTCCCTACCGTGAAAGAGTTAAAATCTAGTTGAAAAAATCAACTCCCCCACCTATGATAAAGTGCTAATTTATCGTGTGAGCGGAAGCTCTGTTGGGCTTTGCAGGAGGGAGAGTGAGTTGCAGGAGAGTTGCAGTGGTCCAGTCACACTCCTGGAGGAGGGGTGATGGAGCCGGAGCTGAAGGAAGGCTGGGAATTGGATTAGCAGTGAGGGCAGGGGTTAAGCAGGGCAGAAGGAGGCCAGTGGGGCGAGGTGCGTTCCTGGAAGGGAGGAGATGCGGTAGTCTTGTGGGCAGGGTGTGACTGCCTTGGGGCACTGAGAGAGGGGCCGTGGGAAATGAGGCGGACGACCTCAGCCCGCCACCCTCAGGAGCTAATAAGCCTCTTTGGGAGAGTCCAGGACAGAGTCGCCCCAGCTCAATCCTGTAACTAATAGTGTTGACAGTGTGTTGCTGCTGGAATTGTTGCTTTGGAGCGTTAGCCAGCAGCTCTGCTTGGGAAGTTACTTTCTAGACATGCAAGTGCTGGAATAATTGGTCAAGTACTCTGATAATGGTTTAGGGTATTTTTCTCTATGGGGGAGGTTTTATAATTATTTTATAGTTGATAAAAATTGTTTAATATGTATAACAATTTCCTAGAGGGAAAAAGAGAAATGCCTGGGTGTGGCCATAAGGAACGATGATTTTTTTCTGGTAGTCCTTTGGCTAACACCATTTAAGGGATTTTTCCTCCTGGAATTCTTCCAAAGCCAATTGATAATACTTTATTAATCTCCCTGAGGTGATCGAAATGCTTCCTCACATGTTTCTTTTAGATTGCTTCCATCATCTCGTTTCCCCCAGTGCAGTTTGCAAGCTGGCAAGGTGTTTTTCTGCCTTCTGCTCAGAGCCTCTTTCGTGGGTCAGGGCCCAGCAGGCAGGTCCTTCGGGTGGACTGGCCTTCAGAGAAGCAGCTGGGTGTTCAGTGTGAGCAGTGAATGGAGGTGTCTGCACAGTGGAGACCCCAGAGATGTTTGAGAGCAGGGCCCGAGCTCGCCCTCGGTGTAGACGGCTTTGCTACATTTCAGAAACAGAGCAGCGACTGGTCCACTGGACAGCATTTTCACAGTACAGGGGCCTGCTTCCTTTCCTGACATCTTAGCCCCTTGACACAGAGGGGTATTCTGCTTCCAAGCCAGTGTGAAGGGACCCGATTGCCGCGTTCTTTAGGTGCTTTCAGGGAAGCTTAGCATTCAGTGCAGGCAGAAATTAAATTTTATATAATTAAGTGCCCCCTTCATCTGATTACTGCCGGCAGGTTAACAGTGTGAAGCTTGGGCGGAATACCCCTGGGCCGTCGGTGGAAGGCAGCAGTCTTTGTTTAAAGAGGCCCCACCTGGCCTTGCCAGGAAGGAGGAGGCAGAGTTGCCAGGAGCGCACCCCCCTTCAGGATGGCGTCACCTGCGCTCCATCCCTGGAAAACACCGCAGCTGCTGTTTGGCCGTCTCAGTCCTCTCCTGAGAGAGGAGGGCCAGCACCAAATGCTGGTCATGCGTGTTAGCCTCTGAAGCAGCCAAACCCTAGCTTTCTCGGGGCCCCTGTTGACAGTTTTCCTTGTTTCTGATGGGACTTGAGGAGTTGGCTTTCATTCTTGCTGACTCTTCCTGTGTCCTGTTGGAACGTGCTCAGAGTGGGTGACTGGCTAAATGGAAACTTCAGCTGTCCTGCAGGTTTCTTCTCTCCTTACCTTATTCTGAAGAACCGCTCCTTAGAGCATTGTTTGCTCAGGTTTTTGTTTTAAATAGCTTTGTTTTTAGAACCTGTTGTAATCATATCTTACGTTATTATATATTTTTCTCAAAATTATGTCTTTGGCTCCTAAGTGTCTGCCTCATTCTTTTTTTTTTTTTTTTTTTTGAGTGAAAAAGGGGCAGCCCACAAAATTTTCCATATTTTTGTTCCTCTGTTGTAGTACATAATATTTAAAATGGTCAAATAATCCTTTCCATAGTTCCTAGAGAAAATTATCTTTAGTTATTTAAAAATATGTAGAAGATAAAGTCTTCATTTTGGCTGCCACTGTATAATCCTTGAGGCATCCATAAGCGCTCGGGGCTTCTGCTGTGTGTGTTGGCATCACAGTGTAGCTGGTACCCGCCCCCCCTGCCAAGTTCTCCTCACCTCTGATTTGTCATTCTTGAAAGACTATTCCTTAGTCCATTCTTGTGACGTCTCAGCCGTGGCTACAGTGCAGAGGATGACAAGGCCGAGCGCAGGTTACAAGGAATGCTAGTAAATTATGGGTCTGTTTGAGCTTATGTTTAAAGGCTGCTCCTTTAAAGGATCCTCCCTGCTAAAATTCCCCAAACCTCTTGGCTCCTCGTGACACATCTGATGTGACTTTTAGTCTAATTCAAAACAACGCTTTCACCTAGTCCAGTGATTAGCAGCCAGCAGGAGGGGAAGATGCGGTACTCCCCGAGAGACGTCCTCGGAGTCTCGTGGAGCACGTGAAGTTCGAAAAAGCATATTCACTATTGTGATGGAATTTTTATGTTGTGTTTGGGAAACAAAAAATATTTTATAATAGACTAGAATATGAAGGTGCACAATTGGATGTGAGGAGATAGATTCAGGAAAGAAAAGTTTGTTTATCAAAAGGAGGTGCAGGCTTTACAGAAGGAACCATCGAGAAACGGGCCCTAGTCCGTGAGAAACTGGTTCTGTGCTAAACAGATATTTTAAAGTGATGGTCAGGCTTTAGATTTTTAACATTCTTTTTAAAAATCTTCTCTTCCCTCTAGCTCAGCCCTCTCCTCCTGCTACAGCAGAGTGTACCAGAGTCTTGCCAACCTCATTCGTTGGTCTGACCAAGTGATGCTAGAAGGTGTGAACTCAGAAGATAAAGAGATGGTGACAACTGTGAAGGGGGTCATCAAGGCTGTGCTGGATGGAGTGAAGGTACGGGTGCAGGTCCAGACGGTCCTAGCCAGGGACCTAGAACAGCCTCCCTACTGGACGCTTATCACATGACAACTTGTTCCCGACTGAACACGTTAGAATGAATGTCTTCCAGTGTCTCTGGTTTGGTATACTGCTCTCTCTGTTAGTGATTTAATTCTCTCTCGTACAAATGGCTCTTACAGCAATACAAGCCTTTGGAGTACTCGTCCCAATAGTTGGAAAAGCTGCCAGAAGCAATCAGCCTTTACTGAGCATTGTATTAAACCTTCAGTGAGTCTTTATATTACAGCTCTGGCTGTGCATGCTTGCCAGCTGAGACAAAATGCAAAGGCAGTTGTTTCTGCATTGACTCCCAGTGTGTTAACTGCTACCTTTTCATGTTCTAAGAACTTCTGGGATTCTTGGTAAAAAAACCAATATTGAGATGAGTAAGAAATGAATCTGTCTGTATTTGATATCCAGGATGTGGTCTGTGAATTTGCTACCCAGGGAAGTTAGAAATAGCTTAATAGGAAATAATGAATCATAGCTAAAGTGGGAAGTGAAGGCCACAGAGGGTCTGGAACTGGGGTTCGAGGGACAAACCCTAATTGAGAAGATAAGCCCTAGTGGATGAGGAGTAAGGCAGAGTATAGGGCATGAAGCGGGTGACAGCTTATGGGTTAGGACTGGGCTTGTGAGCAGTGGGAAAGTGGAGACCATACAATGCAGTGGAAGGAGGGCTAGCCTGGGCCCAGCCAGCTTTGAACCCCAAGTTCGCCACTTGCTAGTCTGTGAACTTGAGCAATTTACTCAAGTGCTCTATACCTTAGCTGACTCGTCTGTAAAATAGGAACAGTGATGGTACCGTATATCGTAGGGTTGTAGGAAGGATTAAATTAGTTAACACATACAGAGTTCTTAGAACAGTGCCTAGTGCATACCAAACACCCATGCCTTAGCTGCTGTCTGTTATTAATTATGTGGTGCTGGATGTATGTTTTAGAAACAGATCTCTTTGCTTGAAAAAACTCTGTCCTCCTCCTTTCTAGACCCTTCAATCCAAAATCGTAGCTGAGGCATTTACCCTAAGTCAGAAAAAATTTCTTCCCCTCTCAACCATGCTCTCAGATTCCTGAAAGCTGCCTCCTTGGATTAACATCCACCAGAGCCCTGGAGAGTAGAATAAGGACCCCCAAAGGGTAAAACTTACAGAGGGAAGGCTCAGAAGGCCTTGCTCAACGTTACAGATTGCTCCACATGAGCTGTGTTGGCTGGGAAGTCTAGGTGGCTTTCCGCCTCCAGCACCGTTTAAGCAGGGCTGCTGTGACGCTGGGGACTCTCTTGAGTTCGTTTACAGGGAGAGTTGTCTAGATGATATCAAAACTTCCTCTGATAGCTCCCAGGTTCTCTTCATCCTCAGAGTTGATTAGGTCCTACGTTATTTATTTGGGCCAGTGAGACTTAAGGATGTAGCCAGGGTGGCTGTTATGGAAGACCTCCTGTCGCTTTCAGGCTTCGGAGCACAGCCACACGTCATCCCCTGTGATTTCCCCAGTAGCTCTTTGAGGCCAGCAGGGCAGAGCGAGGTGAGGCCTGGGTCACCCTTCATCAGCAGTGTGTGTGGAGTTCTGGCTCACCCACCCCTTGCTCTTCCTGTCCTGGCGTCTGGAAATGCTATTATTAATAATTGTTACTTTTCAGGTGATATTGTTAAGATTTCCTTCTACTAAATTGATTATGATGAGACGTTCAAAACAAGTGAGAATGTCCAACATAGAAGAGAGAGAGTTTCTATGCATAGAGCTTAGTGACATTCCCAAGTAGATTTCCGTTATGGAATCATTGATGCACCACCGTATCTGTTAAAAGGATGTCTGAAAGAAAAACTTCTCTGATTTTTCAAATTGACTAGGATGAGAGAGAGAGAGAGAGAAACCTATAGATTATGACCCTGTCAGTGTGTGAAAGCCAGTAACTTTTCCACAATTGTTTTAAAAATATTTTAGCCAGAAGAAAGATTGTGTAGGTGAGGAGCTCTGTAAATTCAGTCTTGTTTCATTTGTTCAAGGAGCGTTTATTGAGAAGCTCCTGTGTGCCAGGCGGTGTGATGGACTTGGGAATATAGTGATGAAATTGGCAGGGTCCCTGCCCTGAGGGAGCTTACGGTCTAAAGTGGGGGAAGGACAGCAGACGAAAACGTGTATTCTGTCACTGTAACTGAGAGTAGTGTTCTGAAGGAAAAATGGCACATGACCTCACTTGGGTGTACGGGTGCCCTCCTTTTTGAGGGTGATCAGAGACGCTTCTCCAAGGTTAGCGACAGGCAAAGCCTGAAGGATGAGCAGAAATTGGCCTGTATTAACTGGTATCGTGTTGACGCTTCTTGTTAAAGTCTAATAATAGTAGTAGCTAAGCTTTATTACCCACTTAATGCTTATAACGACTCTCCGAGGTAGGCGTGATCACCCACTGCACAGGTGTGGAAACTGAGGCTCAGGCAGACCAGTAGTCAGTGGCAAGGTTGTGATTCACCCCCAGGCCTGCCGGACCCCGGACCTTACACTCACCTCCCTCTCAGCTGCCTCCCACGAGGAGGGAGGGTCCTGGTTCAGCCCGCAGGATTCAGTGTGCTCCTACCTCCAAGCCACCAGCTTCCAGCCTCTCTCACTGTCCCCGTCAGGCCTAGGACACCTTATAAGCCCATGTCCTGGTGGTGTGAGAGAGCCCCGGTCGGCTGGGAGGGACGGGACTGTGCAGAAATAAAATACATTCGTGAGGATGTCGTCATCCCACTTGGAGGAGAAACGTTGGCACGTGCCTTTAAACTGACTCACCATCTTTCAAGTAACTCATTCAGTTGTTAACTGGAATTTTTTTTTTGAAGGGTTGAAAAGGTGTTTTAGAACAGGATTACTTTGTTTTTGTCCCTGAATGCATAGTACCATTTATTATTTAAACCCCTACGTAAATGTCACTTGTTAGCTCTGTAACCTTGGGCAAGTTACTTGTCTGAGTTTCAAGTAGGTTTTAAAATATTTACCCTGAGGATTTGAAGGAAGATTAAGTAAGGTCATGTATATAAAGTATCTGGTAAGTGCTAGGTGCCCGGTAAATGGTCAGTCAGTACTTTGATAAGTAGTGTTAACTGTGGAAATGTTCATTTCTCGAAGGGCTCAAGTTTACAAATCCCTGACAATGATCCTGGCCCTTTTTCACGTAATTTTCTAAATCTCAATTCAAAATATAGACCTCTGTTGTTTTCTGATCTGGTCCAGGCAGGTGCTTTCCCAGTGGGAGCCTGAGGCTCAGAGACCACAATGGCTCTCCAAGAAAGGAGTTGAAAGGCCCTCATTTTCCCACTTCTTCAGGAGCCACCCCCAGCCTAGGACCTGGCTGTTCAGGGACCAAGCTCCTCAAGGTCAAATAGATACCCCAGTTTGTCCTTTCAAAACCAACACCCAACTCTTCATAACTTTGCTGTTGAAATGTCAGCTTTTCTTCGTGTCTCAGATGTACAGCTTTGTCCCTGTCTCCCTGGGCTCTGCCTTATTCTCTTTACCGACCTTCCAGGAATCTCCATTCTCAGACCTAGAGTCTCTCCCTGACCTCCAGTCCCCATTCCCCCATTAACACCCACATTTTTTTTTTAATTAAAGAAATAATAGGGGGCCAGCCCCGTGGCCAAGTGGTTAAGTTCACACGCTCCACTGCGGCGGCCCAGAGTTTCCCCGGTTTGGATCCTGGGCGCGGACATGGTACCACTCATCAGGCCGTGCTGAGGCAGCATCTCACATGCCACAACTAGAAGGACCCACAAACTAAAAATACACAACTATGTACCGGGGGACTTTGGGGAGAAAAAGGAAAAATAAAATCTTTAAAAAAAAAAAAAAAAAGAAAGAAAGAAGCCTTCTTACACTGACACCCTTGGGGGAAATCTTTAGAATACCTGCAGTTCTGTCATTTAACCATCGCCACCCAAAATTGGGCTTGTGTAACAGCCTCACTTTGTATAACAGCAATAACTTTGAAAGAAATGGTTTCCTGACTGTATCAGTTAGGTTTAGATTTGACTATAAGGAAATCCAAAATAATGCCTTAGTCCCCCTGTGTCCACAGGGGATATGTTCCAAGACTCCCCGTGGATGCCTGAAACTGCGGATAGTACCGAACCCTGTGTATACTGTTTTTCCCTGTACATACACACCTGTGATAAAGTTTAATGTATAAATTAGGCACAGTAAGAGGTAAACAATAAGTAATAGTAAAGTAAAACAATTCTAACAATATACTCTAATGAAAGTTATGTGAACGTGGTCTCTCTTTCAAAATATTGTGTTGTATTGTACTCACCCTTCTCCTTGTGATGATGTGAGATGCCTGCATGATGAGACGAAGTGAGATGAATGATGTAGGCGTTGTGGCATAGTGTTGTTTTCAGATCTCAGTTGACCGTGGGTAACTGAAACCGCAGGAAGCGGACCCATGGATAAGGGGGAGCTACTGCATGTACTGGCTTTTAAAAGATAGAACTTTACTTCTCTTTCGTGTAGAAGAAGCCCAGAGACGGGCAGTCCAAGGCTACTGTGAAACATTTTCACAAAACGGTCAGGGATGTGGTCTTCTCCCACCTTGCTTTCCTGCTATCTTTAGCACATGAATTCCACCTCATGGTCCACAGTGGCTGCTCAGTCTCCACGCTTTATGACTACATACCAGCCAACAAGGAGGAAGAGAGAGTAGGAAGTTGTGCCTTCTCCATTTAAGAGTTCTTCCTCAAAGCCGTCACAAAACTTTCACTTACATTTTATTGGCCAGAACTTGGTCACACGCTCAGCTCAAATTCCATTAATAAGGAAGAACAGATATTGTGGGGCAAGTAACTATCTCAGCCACACTGACATTTCTGATAAGCCATCTCTTTTATTCTTTGTTCAGCCTATTTGTAAATTTTTTTTGTGAAAAATTTCAAACATTTGGAAAAAAGAGAATAGTCTGATGAAGGCCCATCACATAGCTTCCACAGTTACTCACTCACAGCCAGTCTTGTTTCCTCTGTACTTACCCACTGCCCTGGGTTATTTGGAAGCAAACCCCAGACATCATATCCTTTCACCTGTAAATGCCTTAGTACCTGTCTTTAGAACAGGCAAATTTTCTCTGTCAAGGGCCAGACAGTAAATATTTTGAGCTTCTCAGGCTACATGGAGTCTCTGTTGCATATTTGGCTCTGTTTCATATTCTTTGTTGTTTGTTTAATTGTTTTAATTTAATTTTTTGTAACAAAGCATTCTTACCTTGAGGGCCCTACAAAAAAGAGCAAGCCCTGCACTGATTTGGCCTTCAGGGTGTACTTTGTTGGGTTTTTTTGCTGAGGAAAGTTCTCCCTGAGCTAACATCTTTGCCAGTCTTCCTCTTTTTTTGTACGTGGGTCACCACCACAGCATGGCCACTGATGAGTGGTGTAGGTCTGTGCCCAGGAACTGAACCCAGGCCACCATAGTGGAGCATGCCAAACTTAGCCACTAGGCCACTGAGGCTGGCCCTAGTTTTCTGTTTTTAAATGGTTTGCTTTTCACTTCAGGATCCAAATAAAGTCCATGCAATGTAATTCATTAATATGTGTCTAAAGTTCCCCCTTCTCTGTATTTTTCTCCTTGCAACTTATTCTTTTAGGAAGAATTATTCCTTCTAAAGGCCAGCACTGGTGGTTTTGTGATTAAGATTTGGCACTCTCACTGCCACAGTGACCCAGGTTCCTTTCCTGGTCAGGGAACCACGCCACGTGGGTGCCTGTTGTCATCCTGTGGCAGCTCTGTGTTGCTGTGGTGGTGAAGGCTATGCCACCAGTATTTCAAATACCAGCAGGGTCCCCCATGGTGGACAGGTTTCAGCAGAGCTTCCAGACTAAGACAGACTAGGAAGAAGGACCTGGCCACCCACTTCCAAAAAAATTAGCCAGGGAAACCCTATGAATAGCTGCAGAGCACTGTCTGATAGAGCCCCGGAAGGTGAGAGGATGGCGCAGAAAGACCGGGCAGGCTTCCGCTCCGCTGCGCACGGGGTCACTGGCAGTCGGAATTGACTCAACGGCACTGACAACGATTGCTCCTAAAAGTCTCCCACATTCTGGATTTGCTGATTACATCTTGCGGTGTTGTTAGCATGCTCCTCTTCCCCTTAAATTTCCTGTAAAACTAGCAGCTGAATCAGATGCGAATTTTTTTTTGTATTTAAAAGAATGCTTCCTAGGTGCTGCCCTATGTGTCCATGGGGAGCAGCTTTCCCTTTTTGATGTTAATAGCCATTGATAGTTATTGCCTAGATCCATTCATTCATTAGGGCTTGCAAAATGATGACATTCTAATCTTTCCCCCGTTCTTTCATCATTACTTAGCTAGAATTCATCTAAAAGAGAGACTTCCCCTTATCAATTTATGGTTATCTTGAGTTACAATTCTCAGAGGAAAGGCAGGATCGGTGCTTAATTCCTTCCTTTATTTACCAGTTATCAAAACAGTGAGTGTGGGGCTGGCCCCGTGGCCGAGTGGTTAAGTTCCTGCACCCCGCTGCAGGCGGCCCAGTGTTTTGTTGGTTCAAATCCTGGGCGCGGACATGGCACTGCTCATCAGACCACGCTGAGGTGGCATCCCACATGCCACAACTAGAAGGACCCACAATGAAGAATATACAACTATGTACCGGGGGGCTTTGGGGAGAAAAAGGAAAAAATAAAATCTTTAAAAAAAAAAAAAGTGAGTGTTTCCTCGCATCCTCTAACATGACTGATGAGTCTTTTAAAATATCATTTTGAACTCATGAATTTACACTTACTCCGTATGTTCCATCCATTGCAATCCTTCTTCTTCTTCTTCTTCTTTTTTTTTTTTTTTTTGCTGAGGAAGATTCACCCTAAGCTAACATCTGTGCCAGTCTTCCTTTATTTGGTATGTGGGTTGCCACCAAAGGTTGGCCGCTGAGAAGGGCTGTAGGTCTGTGCCCGGGAACCTAACCCAGGCCGCCAAAGCGGAGTGCTCTGAACTTAACCACTAGGCCATGGGGCTGGCCCCACAGTTAATGATTCTTAATGATTCTCAGGTTTCATCTTGGCTAGTGAAAGCTACTTCTGGTGTTTCCTGAGTTCATTTTGACATGACCCTAGAAGTCTTTGATAGTTTTCTCACTTTTTGGTATGAAAAGATATTCCAGGCTCATCTGGTGCTTGTATTTTGTGGGGCGTGGGGTGTGTAACAGCTTTATTGAGATATAATTCCCATACCATATAATTCACACATTTAAAGTGTACAATTTAATGATTTTTAGTATATTCGCAGAGTTGTGCAACCATCAGCACAATCAATCGTAGAATATTTTCATCCCCTCAGAAAGTAACCCTGTACCCTTTATACTCTCCCCATATTCCTCCCCTCATTTCTTCTTATCCCCCTGGACTTACACAGCCACCAGTCTACTTTCTGTCTCTATAGATATGCCTATTTTGGACATTTCATATAAATGGAATTATATATTATGTGGCCTTTTGTGACTGGCTCTTGTCGCTTAGCCTAATTCTATCAGAGTTCATCCATGTTGTAGCATGTATTGGTACATCATTTCTTTTTATTGCAAAATTATAGTCTGTTGTGTGCATATACCACATATTATTTATTCATGGACATCTGAGTTGTTTCCACCTTTTGGCACTTATGAGTAGTGCTGCTGTGAACACTCATACACGAGCTTTTGTATGGATGTACGTTTTCGTTTCTCTCGGGTACACACCTAGGAGTGCAGCTGCTGGGTCATAGAGTAGTAGCTCTATGTTTGGTCTTCTGACAAACTGCCAAGCTACTTTCTAAGGCACCTCCATCATTTTACATCCCCACCAGCAGTGTGTGAGAGTTCCAGTTTTTCTGCATCCTCGCCAGCACTTCTTGTTATCTGTCTTTTTGGTATAGCCATCCTAGTGGGTATCTCATTGTGGTTTTGATTTGTGTTTCCCTAATGGCTAATGATATTGGACATCTTTTGACGTTGAGCCATTTGTATATCTTCTGTGAAGAAATGTCTATTCAAATCCTTTGCCCGTTTTTTAAAGGGGTTGTCTTTTTATTATTGAATTACAAGTCATCGTGTACATTCTTACCACGGAACTGGAATCAGCCGTTCCTTTAGGGAGCCCTGATTCCCTTTATTGGGAAGTGGTGTTTGGAGACCGCACTGAGGACAAAGGTTCCTCATTGCGACCAGCTGGTCACGTGTTTAGTTTCTTTGAGACAGAGCACATCTTGAATTTATACAAGTACTTCGAATTCACATTCAGGACCACTGGGTTTTTACTTAACCTCATCAAACTTACATCTTAATTTTCTTCCTCCCACATCGTAAATCCCAGTTTTCAACAACATACGTAATGACTCATTTGCTTTTTCTCACAATACAAACACAACAGTCTCTGAATAACACCACCAACTACCTCCGTCAATATGATTATTAAAAAATTATTAAAGATGTTTCAGAGTTATTTTTGACCTTCAGGTTATCTGTCGTTTCACAGTCGTTTGAAATAGTTCGTCTTTGTGTGGCTACACAGTTAGGTTCATCTTATTCATCGTGTATTTGAGTACTTACTATCTGCAGTGGTTCAAGTATTCCACTGCTTTAAAGAGGAGGAGGAGAGGAAGGAAGAGAGAGAAAAAAACAATGAGTTATGTGTAGTAGAAATTTTTCCGATAGGAATTGTGTGGGATATACTTTTAAGTCAAAAAAATCATCACACTTCTATTTTAGTTTCATACATTCAGGGTTCGGAGGTGTTTTTGTTGTTGTTGTTTTTTAAAACAATAAGGTGGTTTAAAGTAAATATCTGTCTTTCCTCTAATAACCCCTCCCCAGCCTATTTTCTGAGCAGTAAAAAATTAAGTATTTTTACTTAAAATATTTTAAGTATTTTTTTCTAATAAATCTGCTCAATGAAGCGCTACCCCAAACACTTACTGCTTTTTCACTCTCAAGGACTTTAGGGTGTAGAAACGCCCCCGTCCAAGCCAGGAGAGGCAGCGGCAGCATCTCCCGCCCGGCCCACGAGTGCTTTCTCATCCCGGCCGCTCTGCTTAGTTACAAAGGTCAGGAGGAGGTTTTTCAACATCTGTAAGCTTCTTTAGGGCCTTTCTTTGAGGGGTGACTCCTGCCAGCTTTTGTTGTTTGAGTTGTAGTGTCTTGTCCCAACTATATTGTTTTATTATCTTGGACACAAAGGTGCCCAGTTTTTACGTGGTGCCCCTTCCCCATACAGACCTGGCCCAGCACTGCTTCTCTGTCGGTCTCTTCAGCACCCCATCCCCGGGTAGAATTTGAGATGGCTGCCTTGTGACTGGGAGCAAACCCCCAGGAGTGACTTCAGGAATCACTCGCCACCCTAGTCCACTTCTGCGTCTTGCCTGCCTAGCACTCTGCCTCTTCTTGATTGTGTATGAGAAGGAAGACACGTCTGCTCTGTTGCTGCTTCACACCCACCTTGGATGTGGGCAGGGAAGGTCCCTTTTTGGGGGGGGCCAGCCTGGTGGTGCAGCAAAGTTCACATGTTCCGCTTCGGCGGCCTGGGGGTCGCTGGTTCAGATCCTGGGTGTGGGCCACGCACCACTTATCAAGCCATGCTATGGCAGGCGTCCCACATATAAAGTAGAGGAAGATGGGCATGCATGTTAGCTCAGGGCCAGTCTTCTTCAGCAAAAAATAGGAGGATTGGCAGCAAATGTTAGCTCAGGGCTAATCTTCCCCAAAAAAATCACACCAGACACCCCTGTGATTTTATTATGCCACTTCAGTTCCAGGAGACGCCCCACTGGCCTATATTCTGTGTACTTAGTGAAGAACGTGTCATGGAACAGCTAACCAGTAAAGGGGCTATGCTGTGGCCATAAGTATATGTCTCCCTGGGCTCCGGTCCCTGAACCCAGGAGAGTCACAGGGCCAGAAAGTGATAGAAGATAGACAGAGACAGGCTGGGGTGGGGCATGAACAGGAGCAGCAGGCCACAGGCTGTAGAATGTGCACTTTTTAGTTAAAGTCTGTTTTCCCTCTGTGAACCCAGAGAACATCAGCCATGGTGTGGCCCTTGAGGACCTTTGTGGCAGGGGCAGCATGGCAGTGAGAGTCATGACATCGGTGTTGCCTGTAGGCACCTTGTAGGGAGCCCTGCCTGTGTCCCATCCGCGAGGCAGGGGTCTTAGTGCCAAGGAGAAGACGAGCACGGATGGGACTGTTCCTTACATGAGCACCAGAGCTGTACTTGGACTTGTTGAAGGTCATTTAAGATAGAAGCATCTCCATGATCACTTTCAATATGAGTAAAATGAATGTGGAAATAAAGTATTATGTATTTAGAAAGGTACTTTTCCAAATACCTTTTTGGCTTTTGGAAACTGCTTTCTGGTGAATGGCAGTTGTCTAGTCTGCGGTCACCAGCAGTGAACACGTACTCTGGTGCTGTCTTTCTCAGTCTTTCCTGACCTGTGCCTCAAGAGGATTGAAAAGTCTGACGTCCGTTTCAGAAATTCTGCCTTCAGTAGGAGGAGTGGACTCTCACCAAGTTACAGACGGGCAGCTCTGAATGCGGTTGGGGTGTTGGCCTGGTAGCCGGGTACGTGCACCTGCTGAGGGTTCTCTCCCGTCTCTGATAGTGAAGGCAAGTTGAGACTGAAGGCCTCTGGCCAGTCTGTTTGGGGTGGAAGGCTGGTGGTGAATACACGCCACTGCCCGCCCCTTTTCCACCCTCCTCAAGCCTAGGCTGGCGCACTGGCGGGAGGGAGCATTGCTGCCAGCGTGACGGCATCTTGGAATTCGGGCGCACACTTGCACACGTGTGCCTGTCATTCCCTGGTTCTCTTGCTATCATTCATTAGTTGAGTTCACACGGCTGCCTCTCTAGAAAGATGACATTCTAATTTTAATTGCTCATGAACCAATGAAAAATTAGTAGAATTTTTTCCTATGTCAGCAAATGCAAGTATGCAGAGCTCTCTCTGTTCCTTTTGCCCTGCTTGTGAAGAAGAGTGACCGTGAATGTGGGGCTGCCAGGGCACTTTGCTCTGGTCCTCTGACTCCCTCTGAAGCCACGATGCTCTCCTGTGTGGCTGGTGATGTGTTTTGAGGACAGCTGCCTTTCCTGTCCTCCTCCAGGCCATAGGGGGCGGGGGCTGCCTCCTTACTGCTTGCTGTCTCTTGGCATTACCTAGTCTCTCATCTCACCTTCTTATCTTGTCTGTAATCATCAACTACGTAGCTATTCCTTAAGTATTTGTGGTATTTTATTTAATTTCTAAATTGTGATAACAGGAAAGTACTAAGCTTCTCCTTTCTCCTTCCAGTACTTGATTCTTAGAGATCTTGCTTCTCCACGCTTCTCCGAGAATAGGCATCGGGTATTAGAGTGGTGTGACGCTGAATCTGGTTATATGGAGGATGCCATTAGGTTTTTGGTTTTTTTTTTAATTAGTGTTTCAGAAGAAATACATGTTCATTGTAGAAAATTTAGAAAAAGCAGAGAAACAAAAACAAGAAAATAACAGGTGTTTCATAGCCGTATTTTTTCTATACATGTATTGAGTATTTAATTATGGAATATTGAATAGTGTAATTTTCTCTATTACATATAATGCTGTGATGACCATCCCTTGTGGCTTAATTTTTGCACACATCCATGACATTTTCCTTGGGCTAAATTACCATAAAAAGAAATACTTAGGGGCCGGCCCAGTGGCGCAGTAGTTAAGAGCGCACGTTCCACTTCTGCAGCCTGGGGTTTGCCAGTTCAGATCCCGCGTGCGGACATGGCACCACTTGGCAAAAGCCATGCTGTGGTAGGCGTCCCACATATAAAGTAGAGGAAGACGGGCATGGAAGTTAGCTCAGGGCCAGTCTTCCTCAGCAAAAAGAGGAGGATTGGCAGCAGTTAGCTTAGGGCCAAGCTTCCTCAAGAAAAAAAAGAAATGCTTAAGGCTTTTGATATATACTGACAAGTCATCTTCTACAAAGGCTGTCCAAAGCATTACTCTGATCCACCATGTCTGGAAGTTTCTATTTTATTACCATCAAAGCTGGAGAATCTCTAATGATTATTGACCATAGGTGTTTACATTTGTAAATTTCTTCTTTAATATTTCTTTTGATATATTCATCTTTTTTCTAGTTTTCGTGTTTTTGAAAGAATCCTTGCTCCAGGAAGGACATTAACTCTTTGTCTTGTCACATACGCTGTGATTCCTGTCTGTGGTGTTTTGAGTTTGGAGAGGCTTTGCAGTCTGATTTAGGGACACGGTGCTGTATTACCCAATTGCATCCTTTGCTGCCCGCTCTGTAACTTTAGAAATAGACATTCATGCTGGAAGCACAAGTAGGTCCTACCAGATGTTCATCAATAGGAGAGTGGATAAAGGATTTGTGGATTTCTCCATACACCGAAATACAACTCAGCAAACAAGGAGCACCTCATGCACACAGAAACTTGGATGTTTCTCCTGAGCAAGAGAAGGTGACACATCACAGACGGACAGGAGAGGAGTGGTTGTGTAGGGCTGGAGGGCTGGGGAGCATGAGGAGGGACCACTAATGGCTGCAGAGTATCTTTTGGAGGTGATGAAAAGTCCTAGAATTCATTGTGTTGATGGTTGCACAACTCTGAACGGACTAAAAATCATTGAATTGTACACTTTAAATGGCTGGATTTATGGCATGTGAATTATATATCCATAAAGCTGTAAAGAGAAAGATGGACACAAAAGGGTATATACGGTATGGTTCCATTGATATCAAGTTCTAGGCAAAAATGATCTAAGAAGTAGAAGTAAAAACATGTTTGGGGTGGGACAGATTGATTGGAGAGAGTGGTGGAATGTTCTGTGTTTTTTAAATGGTGCTTATACGGGTATATGCGATCATCAAAACTCATCAAACTGAGGGAAAATGCGTTCTAATTGAAAAAAACAAGTAGGCCCTGATCTCTTCTCTTTTTTTTGGTCTATTTAAAAAAATACTTTGTAAAGTCACTTCTCTACTGGGTAATATGCCCCAAACTTTCTGTTCATTGACCAAGATCCCAGCCAGTCATCTCAGGATGTCAGCTGCCGCCACGCCCATGGCCCACTCACTTTGGGAAACCACCTTCCCCGGAGCCAGAGGTGTGTGACTGTTAGTAGGCGGTGTCCTGCACATTGTGTGATGGCTGAGGAGAACTGAAGGCTAGTTCTTCCCCCACAACTGACTGGGAATCTGTTCTACTGAGGATTTAATTTGTGTGATGAATTTAGTCATTTTGAGACAACAGGGTTTGCCATTTCCGCCTTCTAAGAGGAAGCACCTTTATGCATTTGAAACTTCACGACATTCTATGGAGGTATTTTTGGAGGGTAGGGGACATTTTTGGAAGTTTTACAGATTACCTAAGTCAAATTCTACTTGCATTTATGGTGTGTGGGAAATCTGTAGCTACAAAAATGAGGCTCTGTAGTGGAGGGCAGACAGCTGACCTACCTCATCATGAACACTCAGCAGTGAGGAGCTTTCCTTGTGCCTCATGGCTTTTCTCTCGTGTGGGGTGCAGGAGCTGGTCAGACTTACCATCGAGAAGCAGGGGCATCCGTCTCCAACAAGCCCGGTGAAACCCAGTTCCCCAGCCTGCAAACCTGACGGGTGAGTGCTGACTAAACTCTCCAGTCACTGTGGTCACAGTGGGTCTACACTTGAGGAAGAATGGGAGCCACACTGGGCGGCCCACATCAGGTAGGCTCTTTGAGGCCCAGCTTCCCTTTTCAGTGAGTTCTGAGTGAGTCCTAGTTTTACTTTGAAGTGTGTGTGGCTCGCACACATTTTGAAGTGTTGCCTGGTGTCAAGGTCAATAGCCAACATGACTCTTTCTAAGGAGAGTGTGTCATTGTGCACGGTGACCCACACCTGCACTGCTGACCGACTTCCTTTCATAAGTGGAAAGAATATTTTTTTTGAAAAGTTAGGTTTTGGGGATTTGACTTGAGAGCATTTCACTTTATCAAGAAAGTAAACTGAGGGCAATGTGGACTGTTTTAAGGCCTTGCAACAATTTCTGCTACAAGCCTGTAGTAAAAATATAAAACATAAATTTAGAGCATTTTAGAGAGCCTTAGATCAATCTAGTCTAAGATTCCTTTACAGATGAGGAAACCGGGACTCAGAGTCAGGGGGATTTCGCCAAGCTCCTGCTGTCTGTTGGTGATCCAGCTGGACTCGAAACCCCATCTCTGCCATAGAGCGCAGGGCACAGCGTCCAGTGCTCTGTGTCCAGGGCTTCTGCTCCTCGGCCCCCACCCCCGTCATTTCCCTGCCCTGGTCACATTCTAACCATCTCAGGACCTGCGTGTGCTCTGTAACCTTCTGTAACCCCAAGTTCTTTTCAATTCTCCAGCCAGTCTGAGCTCCCCCTGACAGATCGAGAGATGGAGATTCTGAACAAGACAACCAGCATGTCGCAGTCAACTGAGCTACTCCCAGACTCCACGGATGAAGAGGTCGCCCCTCCCAAGCCCCCCTTACCTGGCATTCGGGTGGTTGATAATAGGTAATTTCCTGTTTTGCTAGTGCCCTCTTCTATGACATGATTTGATGAATGGATGGGTGGAATGAGCCAAAAACAAGACAGTGCCCTTAGGGTGAGAACTTGGAGCCCAGTCTCTTACCCTTTAGAAGCCTTGGAAGTTTGACCTTCCTTGGGAGGGGTGTCTCCGGCGCACATGAGCCCAGCCCAGAACCCTCCCTTGCCACACGCTCCGAGAACTCCCAACAGCTTGCCTTTTAGCCTCAGCAGAGTGAAAACTGGTATAATATATTATAGAAGGAAAGGAAAGGATTTTTCTGACTCTAGTTTTTTTGGCATTGATAGGTTTTATTTTGTCTAAAGGGGGGTGGGATGGCAGTTGAAAGTGTGAAAAGTAGGTGTGAAGTGTCTAATAATGAAGGAACCCCACATTCTGTGCCCTAGTGTCTGTTTGGAGAGTTCTGTCTGGCTTGTTTGGTTTGATAGGATTTCTTGGTCTGTTTCAGCCCTCCACCAGCACTGCCACCGAAGAAAAGACAGTCGGCTCCATCCCCGACCCGAGTGGCCGTCGTGGCCCCCATGAGTCGAGCCACCAGTGGCTCCAGTTTGCCTGTTGGAATTAATAGGCAGGTAATGCAGCCCCTTCTGGAAAGGCAGAGGAAGACTTTGGGTTTGGGAATTTGACTCCTGAAGCTGAAAGAAACCCCGTGGTCTTCAGTCCCTGCTGTTAGTCATGACAAGAGGGTTCCTCTTAGAGGAGTTGAAGTTTCCTTAGTCATCCTTCTCTCTACAGGACGTGGTAGGAGTTCCCATATGGGGGTAGGGGTGGGGGTGAGGAGGCTGGCTAGGGCCAAAGGGGTATCTCCTGAGGACATCTGAGCCTGGCCCCAGGGCCCTCCCTTGCCTCACACTCTGAGCACTCCTAAAGGATTCTTTCTCAGAAGTCGCGATGTGGTGTTTTATTGCTTACGTCAAAGACAGGGATTTCCGACTGGTTTCTGAGCTTGGCAGTATTTCCTTCTCCAAGTATATGTACCAATTCCCTCTCCCCAGGTCTCTGCCACCATTTCTTAGAAGTGACTTGGATTTGTCTCTGTTTTTCCACACAAGGATTTTGACGTGGACTGTTACGCACAGAGGCGGCTGTCAGGAGGCAGCCACTCGTACGGCGGAGAGTCGCCCCGCCTGTCCCCCTGCAGCAGCATAGGCAAGCTCAGCAAGTCAGACGAGCAGCTGTCCTCTCTGGACAGGGACAGTGGGCAGTGCTCCCGGAACACAAGCTGTGAAACACTAGGTGAGCTGCGGGCATCTTTGTCAACACTCCATCTCGTCATTCCTGGGTGGCTCTTTGGGTCACACAGTGATGCCAAACATTGACTATGTGACCTTGGCCAAGTCATTCAAAATCTGAGCCTCAGTTTCCTCATCTACGAAGTGAAGATACCAATATCTGTCTCTCAAGGAGGTTGAAAGTTTAAATGAAATAACAATGTGAAACCACATAGGAGATATTAAAATGTGGCTGTTATTATGGGTAATCTGTCAGTGTGTGATTTGACTGCCTTTGGCAAAACTAAGAGCCATCTGTGCTCAGAGCTAATAAATGAAGGGGGAGAGCCCCGACAACTTTGACATAGTGGGAAGGCAAGTGAGCCACACCTGCTCACCTCGTCGGTGCTGATGGCGTGCGTGGCAGGCCAGAGGAAAGGCGGAAGGCAGTTTGGCAGGAGGCTTACAGAGCAGTACGCTGTTCGTGTCCCGTAAACTGGATACTTCACTTCTGAGTTTTATCTTAAGAACATACTCAGAGATTTATAGCAAGATTTCTGTCCAAGGATGTTAATCTCAGCATTATTAGGAGTAGCGATAAGCTGGGAACAATCTACTACTCAGTAATAGGAAATCAGACAGATATAACACGTCCATTTGGTGGAATAATATGTACCCATAACAAATCAATTATGATACATTGATCAGTGGACAAAATCCAAGACCACTTATGCAGTATTTTCTCAATTTGGTTAAAAAAAAAGAAAAGAATCCTATGGAAAAAGACTTTTAAGTCTTTACATTAAACTGTAAACAGAGATTAATAGTTAGATTATGGGATTGTGGTTGATTTTTATTTTCTTGATATGGTTTTTTGGGCCACATTTTCTACAGTGGTCGTGCATTTTTCTTTTTTTTAAGTAAGAAATTTAAAAAGTACAGAGAATAGGATACCAACAGCCATAGTCCCGTCTGTTTTTAGTTTTATAAGCAGAGAGAAGAATGGAGAATGTAAAATAAAGCAAGAGCCTGTAGAGATGAGATGGGAGACAAGTTTTTGTCGCACTGTAATGAGCGGGATTGGGTGATGGAAGTGTGGCGGGATCGTGTCTTTCTGTGGGATCTCGTGGCTGACAAGTCTGTTTGTCCTGTTGTGAATGCAGATCATTATGATCCTGACTACGAATTCCTTCAGCAAGACCTCTCCAACGCAGACCAGATACCTCAGCAGGTGGCCTGTAACCTTAGCCCGTTGCCGGAGTCCTTGGGGGAGTCTGGGTCTCCATTTCTCGGCCATTCTTTCCAGTTGCCTCTGGGCAGCTGTCCCCAGCCGGAGGGACCCTTAGCCCTGGGGCAGCAGACAGACACGCCGCCTGCTCTCCCTGAGAAGAAGCGCAGGAGCGCCGCCTCCCAGACCGCGGACAGCTCTGGCTGCAGGGTGTCCTACGAGCGGCACCCCTCACAGTACGACAACATCTCCGAGGACGACCTGCAGAACCCAGCCTCGGGCCAGTCCGTCCCCTTCTCGTCCTTTGCTGCTATTCTCCCCTTTCAGCAAGGAGGCTCCTCAGCCTCGGTCGAATTTGTGGGTGATTTCACTGTTCCTGAGTCAACAGGTGACCCAGAAAAACCGCCTCCTCTACCAGAGAAGAAAAACAAACACAGTAAGCTTTTGTTGAGCTGTTGTTAGGAAACCCATTTTGCAACCTAAAATGGTGACATGTTTTATTTAAGCATTAGACCCGAATCAAACTGGTGGCCTCATAATCTCATGAAAGCTAAGACCACAGGTGTGCAGACGCTTCTGGGAGCCTTGTTCTGTCAATACTGGTGATCGTTTTTAAAGCTGGCCTGGTAAGCGGACCTCTCCTTACGGTCTCCATACAATCTTGGGCCTGCTCTCCACAGAGCCCGAGTGTTTGGCCTCTTGTAGAGGGCAGTCTATTGACCTTCTGGCCTGGACACTTGATGACAAAGAGAAACAAGTGTCACGGCATTCAGGACAGCGTTACGGCCACGTCTGGGTAAAGCAGGGTGGACATTCGAATTTCTGTAAAGCCTCCTGCACCCATGGAGAGAGTTTCTGAGGACCCCTGAAAGTGTGGAGGGTGGCTGTTCAGAGAGATCCCTGCTGCCAGGGTCTGTCTGTCTTCTGTTTGCAGACACTGGAATGTCACTTAATGACTTGGCATCTGACATTGCCTGGTTGGAGTTGCTGAGGACACTTATTGGACCAATATTTTAACATATGTTGTTATTAGGACCCAGAAGTACAGCTGAAATTTTGGATTTTTGTATTTTGAATATTTTGCAACTGCAAATTTGCCATCCAATTCCTAAGTAGAGTTCTACTGGAAATTATTTCTTCTGCTAGCTCCCCTAATGGCCCCACGTGGCCTGTCTTCTCTCCCTGCCCGCCCTCTCCCTGCTTCACTTACACAGTTCTGCTCGGGTTTTCTCTGGCAGACCGGCTGTCACCATTTGGATGTGTGTGTGGCCACATCAGCCCAACAGCACCAGCATTCCCTGGCCTCAATTGAAGCATCCAGCACAGAAATTCCATGAACCAGAAATTGCATCTCCATTCCAAATTCCCAAAAGAGAGCATCTGATTGGTCCTGCCTCGAGTGGGCCCTGCTCTGAAAGAGGGGGAGATCTGGCCTGGTTAACGCAGCAGGGGTGGCCCCAGGGGCCAGCTGGGCAGCCATGGGAGGAGGTGGCCACCAAGGCTGTAATATGTTTCCCAGCTTCTCACTGGGTGTTGCCCTGCTTGTGTAGTGGCCTTGGTGGTGTGGTCCCCCAGCTGGAGGGAGAGCTGGCTCTGTAGGTCTAATGATGTCATTCCCATCTGTCGTGTAAGTTGGCTCGTTAGAAACCAGGGCGCTAGTGGCAGGAGCTGCAAGCAGCAGTGCCAGGCACGTTTCCTCCTGCGCCTCTCCCTCAACACAGGCAGGCGTCTAGAGAGCTGTTGGCCTCTCCCCTCCACCTGCCTTACCTTGACTTCAGCACTGTGCTGGGCTGGCCTCACACCTTTCCTTTCCATTCTTAGGAATCCTCTGAACCCAGAACGCAGGGCAGAATTGCATCTGTGCAAACGCAAAAAAATGCATCCCTGGCCGTGGAACCAGGGGCCTCACCCTTCCAGCTTTTAGAACAGGTGTGGGCAGCAGTCTTCATGCTGGGGCTGCAGAGAAGGAAAGGGAGAGGTGTCCATTGTTTCCTTTCAAACAGTCTCAAGTCTCCAGTGGCTGAAAATATTTCCTGTTAATTCAGGCATCCATTTTTAGGCTGTCTCTCATCCATCTGTGTCTGTAGCGCTTGCGTGCGAGTGCTGAGAGTGTAAGGTGTGGCATGTCCTGGGCTAAAGTTTCACGCCTCTCTCTTATTTAGCCCTTCCAACCTGGCCAGGCAGGCGTTGCTAGCTCCCATTTCATGGATGAAGAAACTGGAACTCAAAGGAACTAAGCCTTTGCCCAAGATCAGCAAGCAAGTGGGAGGCAGATCTGGGCTGTAGACCCAGGCCTGTGTTTTCCCAGCTCCCAAGATCAGGAGGAAGGCATCTGGCACTCCTTCGTTGAGATTTTATCTGGTTCTCAGTAGTGACCACTGTGCAGGTGGTGGTCTTTTCTGTGCCCTATGAAAGGGCCCCAAACTCGAGGCTCCCTGAGGGAACCCTCAGTGAGTTCCAGTCTCTGACCCCATGGGAACTTCGAGGGAAAGGAGATAATCATCATCCATTATTTGGCTTGCTGGACAAAGCTCATACACGCACAGTCCCAGTGTCATAGAGTGTCCTTGTCCTTTGGGTTGCTTTGACGTCCTGAGGATCCCAGCCCCTCTTTCTGAGGGAAGCTCCACAAGCCCCTTGTGCCAGACAAGCTTCCTGATTGCTGGCTGTCCACAGTCACGGGTGCCCTCTAGAGCGCCAGCCTGCCCAGCATTCCCGTGATGCCAGCCACTCTAGGCTCTGAATGCTTGTGCTGCGCTGCCTTTGAAATGGACGGGGCCTTCTTGTTTCCAGAAGGTTGTGACCATCACTGCTGTTTCTCTGTGCTTGGTTATCAGGTCTCTAAAAGGACTTCAGTATCAGGAGTTCATGGCCTGTTGAAGCTTCCCATTTGGGTCAGGCAGAGGCAGCTGTGCTCAGTCATTTTAGGGAGCAGTTGGGAGACATCTGGGTCACCTTCCTAGGCTTGCATCTTCCTCTGGAACCTAGTGGTGCTGCTTGTGCAGCACTAACGAACAAGCGTTGGGGGCTCCAGGGGAACCGTGAGTGCGCATTCCTTTGAGCAGCAGCTCCAGCCCATCTGATGGGGGAAACCATCCTCTCCTGCCTGCCTTTCCTGCCAGCCGAGTTCCGCTCAGTGCTTGTTGGAGCTAAGACGTTCTTATTATTCTTTTACATAAAGAAAGTGACTTTGAGCCGCCTCCTTCAGTGAAGGGTGCCTGAAAGACACACCAGGAGAAAGGCATTTCCTATTTACCTGAACCCCAAATGTGCAGAGAAGAGCGAGATCATCTCCCTACCTTGTGACTGCCTTCCTCAGTGAAGTGTCTCTGTCCTTCTTTAATTTTCTGGCTGGTTTAGGTCTCCAGTTAAGCATCTGACTTTGTGGTTATTTGAAAATACAAAATTAAGCCTTGCAGAATTGTCCTTGCCACTTTTTCTTGGTGTCTGAATCTCGGCTCCACCTAGCAGGTGCTCATGGCATTTGTGACGTGACCCTAGGGGAAAGCACCACTCAGGATGGTCATGTAGATCCTGGCCACACCTGCACCTGCCACACACGGCCTTAAGTTCCTTTGCTTTCAAACCCAGGGCTTTTTCTTTCCGCTCTCATCGTCACTTCAGCTTCCTCTTAGTGCATGTGTAGCAACCGTGTCAGTACAGTCCTGGTTCCTAACCCAGGTGTCAAGGGGCATGGCAGTGCCTTTCCCTCCATGCATCGGCACATCCTTGTATTTAGGGATGTCCTAACACCTGGGAGCCTCCTTCGTTCCCTAACGAAGGGGAAAGGTGGTCTGGGGTTTCAGGCCTGCCTTTACCCAGACTTTGCCCTAGGGAGTGTCAAGTGCGGGGTCCAGTCCACAGGGGTAGATGGGGATTAGAGAAAGGGTTTCTCCTCCAACCCAGCCCTCACAGGTTCACAAGGACACCAGATGACTGAGCACAGTCAGCTCCAAACTGTCGCTTCTCATAGCACCCTCGGGAGGCTTCACAAGGGCCTGACTCTGTAGATGGGGCTTGGATCACTACCCTCCAAAAGTCAGGAAGAAAGTGTTTACTGACACCCCCATGTGAGAGCTGAGGGCTCCTCACCTGCCTCTGGAGTCGGTGCCTGCAAGGATGAGGTCACTGAGACGTGATAGCCGAGCCCTTTGTTCTCTGACTTCTCACCTCCCTGGGCGGGTGAGGTCTCTGCTGTTGTCTGCTGCTGAGGTCTCTTTGTCAGTGATCCCACACTGCACCGATGTGGGAGCCTGCCAGTGGGCGGGCCGCGTAGGTGCAGGCAGCTCCGCCTGGAGGCAGCAGCTTAGCATCAGATGGCAGCGATGACAAAGGCTGGGGTTTCTGAAGGATTTAGGGCAGGTTTAGGATTTCTGGGGTTTAGGGTGGAGGGGATGCAGAAGTTTGAATTGGAGTACTTCTCTCCCCATTTGTCCTTCTCCCAGGGTGTTCTGTAGCCTTTCAGCTGGAAGGGGAGAGCGAGTATAGTGGCTATTTCGTGCATACCCACTTAGGGCTTTATGAGACACATCCTGGGGGCTGTAGCCTGGTTTAGCAAGTCACTAGGTGGGGACAGATGCTGAGGGACTTGTGTTCATTCATTCCTTCATTCATTCACAAATACAGATATTTGTGAACTCCTCCTGTGTGTCAGGCACTAATGCTACATCAGCCGACGGGACAGACGTGGTCCCTGTCCTCCTGGAGCTTCACCTCTTGAGTAAGAGGCAGTAAATCCTGTTGCGTCTGCTCTGAAAATATGTCCTGAACCAAACCATTCTCCCCACGCCCACCCTATCCCACTGCGACCTTTCACCTGAACAGCCACAGCGGCCCCAGAATTGTCTTCTCAAGGCAGAGCAGTTCTCGGTGCAGCCCGCGAGGGGGCCCTTCCGTGGGTTCCCACCAGTTCCGCATCAAGCCTGCTTCCTTGCCTCATGCACACAGCCCCCGGCACCTCCCAGGTATCACCTCGCCTCCTTTCACTCCCCCTTGCCAGCTGTGCTCTGCCCACCCGGCCCCCCATCCAGGCCTTGGGCCTTTGCTCACCCATAGCTTCGTGTGGAAGACTCTTTCCCCGGTCCTCACGCCATTCATCCAGATCCTAGAGAAGCACCCCATCGCCACCCCACTTCACTGTTCTCCACAGGAAGCCTTTCTCCCTGACGTCCACCCCACCTCGGGCTGTTTTCTGTCTCCCTAGGGAGTCAGCTCCACATCGCAGGGGGTTCTCCCTGAGTCAGTGCCTTACACACAGTAGGTGTTCAGTAAAGATCAGATGAGTGAAGAAAGCCCACAGGTAGTTCCTGACACACCATGGGAAAAACCAAAAAGGAAGGGAATGGCGGCCGAGGGAGCTGCCAGGCAGGGACCACTCTCGAGGAGCCTTCGCAGCAGTCGCTGCTCAGCTGAGCTGTGGAGGAGGGAGCCAGGCCCAGCAGGGCTGAGGGAAGAGTAGCAGGAACAGCCTATGCAGAAATCCCTGTGGGTGTTCCAGGAACGGAAAGGGCACAGCAGAGCTGGAGCTGAGAGGAACAGGAAGTGGTGCGTTGGGATCGTCCAGCTGTGGCAAACCCCATGAGCCCCACAGAGGCCTGTGTCCCTCGAGTGTGCCTGGAAACCCCCGAGGGCTTTTTGGCAAGGGAGTGAAGTGCCCCAACAAGCATTTTTTAAAATAGACGTTATTTCTTAGAGCAGTTTTAGGTTCACAGCAGCACTGAGCGGAAAGTACAGGGAGTTCCCATGTATCCTGCCCCCACACATGCACGGACCCCCACTGTCACCTCCCCGACCAGAGGTGCTTCATCTGGTATGGTCGCTGGACCTACGTTGATGCCTCATGTTCACCCAGAGTCCGTACCTTACATAGGCTTCTCTGTAGGGGTCGTGCAGTCGATGAGTTCTGACACGTTTATCCACCATTGTGGCGTCACCCAGAAGGGCTTCACTGCCCCAGTGTGCTTTCTCTGGAGCTCAGCCAGGCCGCTGGGAGGGGAAGGGGAGGCGGATTCTCTTCCACGGCGGCCCCCACCCAGACCCGCTCCAGCTCTCTCCCCAGCACCAGAAGGCGAGGGGCTGCCACCCACCCACTCTCTGTTCTGCAGTGCTGGCCTACATGCAGCTGCTCGAGGACTACTCGGAGCCGCAGCCCTCCATGTTCTACCAGACGCCGCAGAACGAGCACATCTACCAGCAGAAGAACAAGCTCCTCATGGAGGTGTACGGCTTCAACGACTCCTTCAGCAGCGGAGACGCCCTGCAGGACCTGGCGCCACCGCCTGCTCTGCCCCCCAAGCAGCGGCAGCTGGTAAGCGGGCCCCTCCCAGGTCTCCCTCTGTCCTGCCACCCGGGACCAGAGCTTCCCATCCTGACAGGTTTCCAGGAACTAGATCCCTCCTGGAGGCAGGTTCAACCGTCTGTTCTTCCGGGCCGGGGCCCTGGGCTGGTGTTGACGCACCATATCCCACGTGGGTGCCCTCACTTCCTCCTGACATGCTCACGTGCAGCCTGTTGCCTGCTCCGCCATTTCCCCACCTTCGGGAGATGCCTTTCTTTTCCAGAGCAGCCCCATGCAGCTGGGACTGGCTTGTACTCAGAATGTTTGCTTTCTCTGCTGACAGTCTCTTGTGTTTTTTTCTCTCTTCTTTGGCTCCAATATAGACCTCCCAGAAAGGAGGGACTCAATCAAAGCCCAGGGCAGGGTCTGTGTGTGGCCATCTGGGACTGGATTTACATAATGGGTCTGACTGTGCAGAGGGACGTACAGCCCACCCTGGCCAGGGACGGTCCCGGGAAAACAAGTCCTACTGAAGCAGGATGGCTTTAAACAAAGCCACTTTGTGTTTCAGCCATGGCACCCTTCCTCCTTTAAAAAAAACACCTCTTGGGTAAGGACTCCATGTAGGTAAGGAAGCCCCAGTCAGCACAGAAGGCAGGCTGTCCTGCCGTGAGCAGCCTGTGAGAACCTGGGCCCAGGCCGGGGGCAGGTGGGTGTGCCTGCTGCGGCCCTCTGAACCGCCTTCTCTCTGCCACCAGGGGACTGACCAGGTGGACTCTGGTCAGGTTTCAGAGTCCAAGCACCCCATCCAGCCATGCTCTCCAGGCAGAGGACACCCCAGAAGGAGATTCTTGACTTTTTCAGAGCTGCATGTGCTGTTTTGCTCATATACTGGCCAATCTGGCAGCATTTTAACCAGAGAGGGGGCCAGTGTGGCTAGCTGGGCCATCTTGTACCCATTGCAAGAGGACACGAAGGTGCTGCTCTGACTTTCCTGGGAGGCAGCTGCCAACTAGAGGACAAGAGTCCCTGGGTTACTCCTCGTAGCCGCCTGGGGCTCGGCAGTCCTGTGATTGGCCCTCAGGTGTGATGCCTGGCCCCAGGAATCCCCGAGCCTTCCTGCATTCAGTGGACTTAGGGGCTGACCGGGCAGAACCACAGCCAGCCTCTTGGGAGGCAGTCTGGTCTAGCAGAGCAGAGGCCGAGCACGCAGCTGGGGGGCCAGGGTTTTAGTCCTGCCACCAGCTAACCATGTCTCACCCATTGCACTCAGAGTCCGAGTTCTTCCCCTGCCCCATGTGCCCTACAAACACCTGAATATGCCCGAATAGGAGTCTGAATTGGTCTGAAAATATTTCAGAAAGTGATCTTCACCACAGAAATACGAATGCCCACCCCGGGGACCCCTAACCTAAAATATTTGGTTAAACATCTGAGCCAGATTTTGTTGAGGTTTGAAATATTCTCAGCCCCTCCCGCCAGGATCCACAGGTGCCCCTTGCCCATCCTTGGGCATCTTCTCTGTAGCGTGGGGTCCACAGGCTTCAGAGTATTGGAGGACAGGTCCCTAATGAGCACACTGGAATCAGAGCCTGTCTGGGCTCTGGCCAGGCAGCCTGACTGGGCAGTGGTCAGGGGAGCCCCAGGAGGGGCCTGCCAGGGAGCCCCTGGAGTTGGGCAAACACCCTATTGAACACCTGTAGGCAGTGGGGCTTTCACACAATCCTCACATTTTAAGTAAACTGAAGCTGAGAGAGCTGGAGGAGTTACTCAAAGCCCACTGCTAGAAGCGGGAGATTTTTGGGACCAGGCTGGTGGTATCGTGGTTAAGTTCACACACTCCACTTCACTGGCCCAGGATTCATGGGTTTGGATCCAGGGCATGAACCTACACTCTGCTCATCAGGCCATGCTGTGGCGGCATCCCACATACAAAATAGAGGCAGATGGGCACAGATGTTTGCTCAGGGCCAATCTTCCTCACCAAAAAAAAAAAGAAGAAGTGGTGGAAGATTTGGGGACCAAGCCCAACTCTGACTGAAGCCCAGGCATACCACATGACATGTCCTGTGCTGGCTGCTTGGCATACCCTCTCTCAAATGCAGGTGAAGAGTTATCCCATTTTACAGACAAAAATGGGCATAATAATTACTCATACCTGTTGGCCCATGTACACTGTCCTAGGCATGGTTCTATGTGCTTCACATGTATACAGCCCTACACAAAAGTGTCCCCATTTTACAGATGAGAAACCTGACGCACAGGGAGCTTTAAGTAATGCCCGAGGCCAGACAGGTCACAAATGGCTGGGCCCAGCTTCACACCAGGCAACCTGGCTCCTGGTCTGCACTCTACTGAAGTGTGAATAACTGTGCGGTCTGCTCCCCAAAGGCGGGGAACTTGAGGCCCTAAATAAACCCAGGTCTGCCTGGCTCCAAGCCTGCTTGGCCTCCTTCCACCTTACCACCCTTCCAGTGGACACAGTTGTATGAAAGCTAGCTTTTTAAATCTCATAGGGAAGTGAAGGAGGGCACCCCTTAGCCAGGTAGCCTTCAGCAGGCGTCTTCGATCCCTAAACTGAGCCAGGAAGCCACCCCCACTCCCCCCCGAGTGTCCGAGCAGAATTAGGCAGCAGCCTGTTTGGCCTTTGCCTGTACCTGCCTGACTGTTCTCTGCTTTTCTCCCTCCTGCCCTGTCTCCTCCGCATCCTTCTGTCCAGCAGGCCTCCTATGCTGCTTCTTCCTTCTCCTCTGTCTCCTACTGTGTCCAGCAAACTAAAGTGGCCTTCACCCCCGAGGATGGCAGTGCCGCTCAGGGCATCAGTGTGTCCGTCTCTAACTCCTTTCTCAGCCGGCACGGCAACTTACCTGTGTCCTCGGTGAGTCGCTCCCTGCCGTTCTTTACCTGGAACCTGGTGAAACGTGATCTTCATTTGTGGCCTGTGCCTCCCGACGTGTGTGCTGCTGCCCACCGCTGACTCTGCCCTGCCGACCCCCACGCCAGATGGGAAGGGTGCGCAGGGTG
Source organism: Equus asinus (assembly GCF_041296235.1). NCBI lineage: Eukaryota > Metazoa > Chordata > Mammalia > Perissodactyla > Equidae > Equus > Equus asinus. The sequence goes on from NC_091799.1 coordinate 14,984,405, forward strand.
GGGTCTGTGGCCCCAGGGCCTGTGTCAGTTGGCGGGTGGGGCAGGGCTAGGGATGGGAAATGCTGGCAGCCACACTTGGAGCGTCATCATTCAGGCATAAACTGGAAGAGACGTTTTGGCCTTTTTATTCTGATCTCCCACTGGGCCTTGGGTCAGCCCTGTAAGTGTTCTGTGTTTAAAGAGGAGTGTTTTCCACATAGGAAGCAAGGCATGGGGAGCAGGCTTCACCAGGGCATGACAGAGTTTGAGTTTGAGGGCTGTATCAGTTACCTTTTGCTGTGTAACAAACCACCCCAAGACTTAGTGGCTTAAAACAACAGTAACCATTTGTCATTGCTTAGGACACAGGTTAGTAGGGTGGTGGTGCTGATCTGGGCCAGGCGTGGCTGGTGTGGGCTGTGCTTGCTCACATCTCGGGAGCCTCAGCTGGGGCGGTGGGCTGATTGGCCTGTGATCCGTAAGACCTGTCAGCTCCGTCGGACTGACCTGGGCTCATTGACGTGGCAGCTGCAGGGTCCCGGGGAAGCCGGTGGAAGCATGCGAGGTGTCCTCAGGCCCAGGCTCAGCATTAGCACCGTCACTTCCACGGCGAGCTCTGGGTTAAGTCAGAGGCCAGCCCAGATCCCGGGAACAGGGAGGTAGACTCCGCCTCTTGGTGGAAATTGCTGCCACATCCCACTGCAAAGGGGCGTGGGTGCGGGAGGGGTGGACGCAGCCATTTGTGTGGACCGTTTACTTCTGAAACTGGGGGGACACAGTGCTGGGCTGTTGTCTTTTGCTGGAGTCTTCTGTCCAAGAACCTGAACCGCCGCTGTGCTCCCTGTGCCCCGTTAAAATGAAATGAATCCGGGCTGCAGGAGACGAGCTCTGGCCCAGAGCCACGTTTGGTTCCTCTCAGATCGGTTTGTCCTTCTGCAATTCACTTCTCGTCCACGGGCCTCACCTCCTTCTTTTGCCATTATGCTTCTACTTGCCTCTTATCCTTTGAAGTGAGGATTGAGTAAAGTCTTAGGAAACTGCCAGGCACATAGTAGACTGAGAAAGTTTATTATTGTTGCTCTTGCTCTTCAAGTTCTGGCTTCTGGTCTTGGTTGTAATTCTGCACATGAGAACCTGGGCGAATGGCTTCGCCTCTGTGGACTCTCTTTCCCTCTGTACATGATGCGGTGGACCTGGTGCCTTTTAGAGACCTGTCCAAGCTGGGGTTCCCAGTGTGGGCTCATTCGGCTACCGTGTTTGCCAGCTGTGCAGTGCCCAGGTTGAGACGGTCCTGCCTGTTGTGAGGACCCTGGGATGCATTCTTCCTTTGGGTGCTAGGGCCTAGCTTTTTAGAGCCCTCCGCAACCCTCCATGTGCCACAGAAAGACCAAACATCCCTCCCCTGGGCCCTGCCCTTGTGCACAGATGCCCTCTGTTTCCTCAGCCGGCACCTCTGGCAAGCTCCTTTCACAAATCTTACAAAACTGGGCCTTTAGACAAGCCTTGCTCTTGACTGTTTTTCCCTTGCATGAACAGAAAGTGTGAGTTATCCTAAGACTGTCTACAATATCCCTTTTGAGCAGTTTGGACTGCTCAATGAATTGGGCTGTTTGCTACAGAGTGAAAGAAAATTTGAGGGCATTTTAATTAAGCTTGGGTGTGAGTACATCATAGTTTTCATCCCTGAGACATGGGGGAGTCTTAAGACACCTTGCAGCAGAAATACCGTGTCCTCGGCAGCAGAGGAGCCCACGGAGAGGGAGCTGATAAAGGTGCTTCACTTCATTAACAGGAAAGTCCCCCAGGCCTCGAGAACGCTTAGTAGTAGCCTAAATGTTTGGAACGTTTGGCATCTGGTATGCTGAAACCCCAGAGAAGTGATTTAGTGTGATTCCAACATATTCTTCATGTGTTCTCTGCTTGCATCCTAAGATGGGGCCCGGACCAAGGGCTGTGGACTGCTATCAGAGCAGCCCTTTGTTCCCAGACTTCTTCATTCCCTCTCTCCTGGGCCTGTGGCATCGGTCCAACATGGAATCCTGAAAGGGTGCCGCTTAGGAATACAGCAGTTGTCAAATCTGAAGACACCTCGTGTGGCTCCTGGCCCAGTGACCTGTTACCTCTGCCGGAAGATTCTAACCATTGGAAACCTCTTGCTAAGGGAATTTGGAGAGCAGTAACCTCACTGACCAGTTTAAATTGAAGGGGGCTCTCTTCCCGCGGTCCTGGTGGAAGACCCAGGGTCAGTAAGCACAGGGCTTCTCCTGTGTGGGTCAGGCAGCAAGAAGGATCCAGGGCAAGGAAGACCACCCATTATCCTTGAGAAGCACTTGCAATTCAGGAGGCGGAAAGAGATGGACATACAAGAAACTCATGCTAAAGTGGGGTGTGAGGAAGGGCACAAGAGCTCCAGTCAGTGGAAGCCCCGCGGTGTGGAGCCACAATGAGGTCAGGCAGAGCTTTGTGAGGGAGGTGGTGCTTGAGCTGTGGCGTGAAGGGCCGTTAGGATTTCAGGGAGGTAAAGGTCAAGGAAAGCAAGGCAAAGGTGTTCCACACCGAGGGACCTGCCTGAGGATGGGGGCTAGAAAGCCTCACATGCATTCTGGAAGTTTTCCTCAAATGTAAGCACTCAAGGATTGAGTCATGGGAGAGCCAGCTGAAGGGGAGTGACAATAGCCAGCCCTTCCACGTGTCCTCAGGATCAGCCACTCGCCCCTACACCTTAACTGAAACCAGCTGCTTCCTGAGCTGCTCCCTCGGGGGCTCAGGCTGGGCTTTCATTGTTCCCCGCTGCCCACCGCTTGTCCCCAGCTGTGTTCCTACTCCTGTTCCTGGGTGTTCCTACTCCTGTTCCTGGGTGGTGCCCACTCTCCTCTTTGCAGTCTTTGGCTGCATCTGCTTAGCTCTCATTCCACAGAAGTGTTAGCCCCTGGTCCACAGACTTCCCTTCCTTCCTGGCCTGTGCCGTAATCCTTCAGCTACACAGACCTGAGGGTGATGTCTGGGGCATTAAGGCTGGTTTCGTGGAAGAAGGTGTTTGGGGAAACGATGAATGACTGGGGCAGGAAAGATGTGGGGAGCTGGGTGCAGCCTCCCCCCGGGCCCAGGAGGCAGACTTAAGGTTCCTGTTCTGATTCTGCCAGGCCTCGTGATGTGTGAGAGCGCTGTAAGTGTCTGAGTGATAGGCCCTCCTGGAAACAGCTTTCTGACATGGTGCCGGGGTCCCTTGCCCTGTCCCCAGACTCTCCCTCAGTGGCTCGTACCCTCTGGCTGCTTGCCATGTTCTCACTGAGGCCCAGCCCGTGTTGGCTGCCCACCTTCCTCCTCCACTCCAGCTCCAGTCCCTCCGGCATCAGCCGTTCCCCCTCCACACTGAATTCCCCTCTGCATTTCCTTTTCCTGTCCTTTTTCTGGCTTGCATGTGCTCTGGTCTGAACCCAGTACTGCGAATCTAGAAAGTTTTTTGGATTCATCCGTGTTCACTTTACCCTTAACCAAGTTATTATTGAGCATTGGTCCGTGACCATTGGGGTGGCCAGTGACCTTCAGGTATTGCAGTGCTGGTGTTACAAAAATGACCTTCCTCGGTCCCCCAAACTGTTTTCTGGCACATCCTTTCTTTTTTTTTTTTTTTTTTTAGGAAGATTAGCCCTGAGCTAACTACTGCCAGTCCTCCTCTTTTTGCTGAGGAAGCCTGGCCCTGAGCTCACATCCATGCCCATCTTCCTCTATTTTATGTGTGGAACAGCTACCACAACATGGCTTGCCAAGCAGTGCCATGTCCACACCCAGGATCCGAACCGGCGAACCCCGGGCCGCTAAGAATCGGAATGTGCGAACTTAACCGCTGCGCCACCGGGCCAGCCCCATGGCGCATCCTTTCTTGCTAACTGCAAGTTAGGGATATTTACTCTCACCAAGAGATCTATTCAGATGCTAGAAATTTGTCAAAATATTTCTTTTCTATCTTGGCTTCCAGAATGATTTCTGGATAAGTAAAACTGTTAGAAGACCCATGTTTTGAGAAGAACTTGAGAAATATTCATAATAACTGTCATTTGCTTTTAAAAAAATCTTCAGGGCAAGAAAGTCAAGTGTATTATCTTGAGGACTTCTGTTTAAAGGGGGATGACCTGTAAAGCAGCTGGTCCCCCATTCTGGACAGAGAGTGATTCTCTGAGATGTTGGACCCAGGCTTTCATACATCGGCACATATGCTCTCAACAGAGGGCCTGTGCTTCGTAGACTCTGGGCTTCTCTGCCACACCATCCCCTCACTGTGAAACAGCGAGGGCTGCTCCCTGGGACACATGGTGGGTCCTGAGGGTCTGCTAGTACATCTGTCACTCGCTCACTTTTTCTGCCCCCTCCTCAACCTCCTGGTCACCAACCAGCCCTGAGCAGCAACCATCACAGAAACCCTGGTGTTCTGACTGGTCTAAAGGCCAGACAGGAAAGGGGAAGGGAGAGGAGATGGAGAGAAAAGGAGAGACGATGGCGTACGGTGAGGGAAGTGGACCATAGGCCCGTGGGGTGCTCGCGCTGCTTGGCCCAGCGTGCTCTGTGTCCTCCAGTTGGAAAGATAAGTTCCCACCTTCCTTGCCTCTGTCCCTTGTTTCTGCCGGATCTCGTCTTATCTTTACAGCTTCCTGCTGTGGTTAGAGCTGCCCCATTTTGAGAGATGAGAGGGGTGTCCGTGGGCAGCACTGGTGGCCCAAGCACGGGGAGCTATCTCTTCAGGCTGCATCTCTCCCGGTGGGGCTTTGCTCCAGGGGCCTGCCTGATGTTCCCGGGTTTCCTTCAGAGCAGCCCCTGGCGCTCTCAGCATCGGGAAGACCAGGGCCCTGCTGCCATCGTGTGGGAGAGCGTCTGAGGGCCCTCCGGCACCCGGCTGCATGTTCCTTCTGGGCCTGCTGGGGCCCAGGTGTCGTGTGGGCGTTTCAGATTACTTGACCCTGAAGTCCTGGACTCTCAGACACTTCCCCATTCTTAGGGGCCTAACCGCAGAGTGTAGTCTACCAGTGCAAGTGCAGGTGGCTCTGGCCAGACTTGGGGCTCCCTGGGATTAGGAATTAGAGCCCCACCTGCCTAACACGTGACTGGCACCCAGTCGGTGTTCATACAGTGTTGCCCGGCCAAATCCCTCTCGTTATTTCTGTGATTGTTTCCACCATCCACTGAATTGCCCAAGTAAGAAATGAGGTGTCATCTTGTCTTTCCTCCCCCACCAGGTACAGACCACGTTTACACATGACACAGGCACACCCACTCACCAAGCCCTGCTGCACTTCCCCTCATGCGCCCTGAGCTGGTCCACTTCTCTCCAGCCCATCGCCGCTCCCTTCCTCCCCGCCCAGCATGGCCACTGTGGCTTCCTTCCTCGACTTCCTGCTGCCATGTCCCCTTCTCAGTGCTGGTCAGACTAAAGGGCCACCTTGTCACTGCGGTATCAATCCAGCATTGTCCCCGTTCTGAGGCCTTGCCGGCTGCTTCTGCCTAGCCATTCCTGTGCCCACTACCTGCATACCCTCCACTTCCTGCTGGCACCAGCTCGTCATACTCTCCCACCTGCTTTCTTCTCTCTTCTGACACCACCTTTCCTGGCTTCCCCTGTCTCCTTCCCCACCATGTTTTCTCCTTACTTGCTGTGTGGACCTGAGCATACCGTCCCCAGCTCACTAGGCCTCTATTCCTTCATCTCTCCAATGGGGGCATGCATTCGTTGTGAGGACTAACAGGACAGTGCAGGGAAAGCGTGTAATGTACAAGACACACCCAGCATTTAGGCAGCAGGGAGGCATAGTAATGGTGTTTATCATCACATCGGGAGCTTGTTGCTTTCTTTCCTTTGTGATGCTCAGGTTCCTTTTCTCGAGGTTGTCAGTCCTCTGAGGGCAGGGGCTGACCTTTTACGCACTTGCTGCCTTGCTGCATGGCTCAGGGTGAGACAGCAAGTGGCAGGTGCTCTGTGACACGGAACTGACCAGGAACGTCTTGATTCACCCAAAAGCAGCGAGCAGTGACCAGAGAGGCCTCTAGCTCTCTCCCTCCACCCCGCCATCACATCTGTCTTTCCCTGCTTCCCAGCATTTCATCAGAGCAGCCTGAGGCTGAGTGTCACACGATAGCCTCTCTGTTCCCACAAGTCAACACACTGGTCCCAAGCTGTGGCCGAAAACCTGATTTCTTCCTCATTTTCTTTCTTTGCTGACCTGGAGGTCTGGCTGCTGGCTGTCTGGCCCAAGAGTTTCACAAGTAGTTCCTGTCTGCTGGGCCCTTGAAATACAGTTTGACCCCTTGGGTATTTTTACCCTGTGTTTTTCCAGCCTTCCTGAAAGACCCAGGGTGCTTGCGCAGTCAGTACTGCCTCTGAAGGATGAAGTCCGGATTCAGTCCACTCTGAGCCTTGACCCAGCCTTGTGGAAGTAGCTTCATGCAGACCAGCACGCTGTCCAGGTTTTTAAGACCCTCAGGGGAGAGTGTAGAGCCCACCTTTGCCTAAAGGCCCAGCCCTGGAGGAGACAGTTCCCACCTGAGCCCAGGAGTGAGCCTGCCTTGCCTGCGGTAGACAGCAGGGGCCATGCCAGGACGCAGGACTGGTCACAGCCCAACAGCTGGACCAGGGCTTGGAGATCCTCCCCTTGGGGGCTCACAAAAGCAATCACTCTGACTCAGCCATTTCTGCACCTCATTCTAAAGGCTTCCTGACTCTTGTTTTGTTGATGCTCATGGCGTTTTGGATGGTCAGTGCTCTCAGACTAGCGTCAGACATGGGAAATTCACTGTAGCACCTTGCTGCATGTGTACTTCTGACTCCATCCACGACAGTCCATCTGGCCAGGTACCAGATGGACCCCCCTGGTCTTTGTGACGGTCACGTGGTGACAGGAACCCAAAGAGGGGTCCACACACATTGCCTGCTGCCTTTACTTCATGTTTTCAGGCTGCTTGTGTACTTGTCAAGGGCCCTTCCTTACTGCTCTGCGATGGAATGCTTACCCCCATTCTAGACATGGAGAAACCAGAATAGAGATTCTGAACCATTTGCTTAGAGTCTTAAGTTAGAGCTAAGGTTAGACTCCAGATGCCCATCGTGAAAAATACTGTGTTGGGTTGACATTTATGAACTGCTTAATTGCCAGTAAATAGATATTAAGACCTGTAAGTCTAGGTAAAATGAAAAGTCCATGCAGAGGCTGGGTACCGAGAGGTGCATCTTGTCCTTCCTGTTCTGACACATGACACAGTGAGGCTTCAGGCTCTAAACAGAGTCTAAGTATAAACTAGAGCCCTGTCATGGGTAAATCCAAACTGAGTAAAAATAGTTCAGTCAGATGTCTAGAACAGAATTCAAACTGTTTTTGAATCTATACTAAATCTTTCTATAAAGAGTTGATGCTCTTAAGGTCAATATTTAGTGAATATGCAGAGCGTCCGAAAGTGTGTTGGAGGTTTTTGCAAGAGAATAATTAGCTATGAAACCATCGGTCAAAAATGTAGTGTTTTCGAGGAAGATCTTGAGATTCAGGTTGCAGAAAATATGTCACGTAAGAAGAATGTAATAAATTTCTAGTTTCGCCCATTCTGCTACCTAAAATTCTCCCGAGCAAAACATTTTGTTCTTTTACATCTTTTGTTGTAAAATACAAATTAGAATTTTCAAATGATTTTAAAAAATAGACTCCACCAAGAAATGTATTCAAAAAGAGAGAAGATATTTTTTGGACCCAGTATGGTGCTGATGTTGCTTTTCCTGGATGAGATGAATGCTATCTCCTCATTTACACAATACGACCAACAAAATTCCCCTCCTTGACAGGAGCACAGAGAGGTCTCACGTGCAGGTGCTTTCTGCTTCAGCCTCAGAATCTGCCGCTTGGCTTTGGAAAGTCCTCTTTCAATATTATGTAAAACATAGTTGTTATAAATGAACACAAGGGCATCAAAGAAGGAAGGAGCCTCTGGGCCTAGGTTAGACCCAAAGGATGGCTTTCGTAAACACGCAGTTAATTGGAAGGAGGAAGGAGAGAGGAGACAAAGCCAGTAGTCTTCCCTCTGGTTTCGACATGGAGCGCCAAGGAGTGTTATCCAGGGTCCTTCCTGGTGACTGAGGAGTGCTCATGGCCCATCTCTAAGAACCAGATCAGATGTGCCCCTCTCCAGGAGTTCCCTGCCCCAGAGTGGGATGCTGTGCAGCGGCTAAAAGCTTGGCTTCCGCCTGAAAGAAATAACTTAGCCCCACATCGTGTTGACACTCACAGTCCCTGGGTGAGGGAAGCCTGCTCTGAGCCCAGGACCAGTGCTGAGCTGTGTGGTTCCCGGTGATTCTCTGCAAGGGAAGGAAGCCCAAACCACACTAGGACAGCAGCTTCCCTTCAGTGCTTTCTCACAAAGCATGGATAAAAATTTAAACCTGAAAACCAGGTGTCCGGTAGCTTATCTGTTTTGCCAAGTAGCATCCAAAAACACTGGAGTCATAAGCCTTGCTTGTGCCAGGAGTCTGCAGTAATCACCGATCTCTGGCAGCTTCTCTCCTTCCCAAACAGTTCACACGACAGTGAGTCCATTCACAGAGATGATCACATTTCCCCATAAGTGGTAGAGCTGAAAGTTCTCCAAAGCTTAGAGCTCAAGTCACTGTGGAGCAGCCATTCCGATCAAGGTCCTTTGGCCTGTATCGCTAGCCCTCAGCTGCTGGCACCCTGACTGCCTTCTGTGGCACCCTTGGTCTTCTTTCTTGGTAATCCAAGGAATTAAATGGAGTGTCTGTTATGTTGAGGAATCAGAATTCTTCATTTAAAGATCTGCTTTCTTGCCAACACAACACAGGGCCCATCCCTAGTCATTTTTCATGCCAGGACTATAATGGAGAGAAAGTGTCACTGAAAACTGGTGCCTGGCCAGCTTCGCGTGGCTTTGAGTGCCTTTTAGTGTGTGAATGGCCACACGCTGACATATAAGGTCATCAGCCTCCATCATCCTTTACACCAGAAGACTCTTGGTTACTTCAGGTGTGTGTTTTCAAGAGTGAGTTGCTGTTTCCTGCATCTCTCATGAGGGCAGATATTTCCTCTGCATCCCTGGCATGTATATTAAGCCTCAGCTCACTGCCTTTTGCATGCTGGTCATCAGAGAACGCTCAACTAAGGAGATCCAGTGGGGTTGATAGGCTATATCCTGCAGAGCCGTGGGATTGCATGGTTAGGGACTGTCACGTGCTCAGAATACTCAAAGAATGTGGGATGGGCTGTCTCAACACCATCTCTTACCAGCCTGGCCTTCCAGCCTGTTTCTTCATCTTTGTAATGAGGATCATAACAGCATTTTGTGTAAAAGTGAGATGATGCCTGCAAAACCCTTAGGTTCCATCGGACCAGCAGGAAGCATTCAGTAAGAGTAACTGTCATCATCACCGTCGTCATCGTCATGAGACGGTCCTTGTTGGTGCTTTGACTGTGTGATCAGGCTGACGTTGGGGGCAGGCCCCCCTCCTAACTGCTCTCCCTTCCCAGGAACTTGCTCTGGCACGCCTAGACCTTCTGCAGTCTCCAGACAGGCAGCCCCTCGTGTTATAAAATCCTCAGCCCAAACAGTCTTACTGTGGCTATAAATAAAAATTCCTGCTGCGGAGAGTGCAGCAGCTCTGTCAGAAGCAGAGCCGGCACCAGCCAGATCCTAAAATAAACTCCGGGCTGTGGTGAAGTGGTGTTTCTGTTCAGCGGCCAGCTCTGCCTTTCTCCCTGCCCATATGAATAAATACGAACTTAAAGGGCCTGGAAGTATTTCTCTGGGGAATCACTGGAGACTGGACTTGTTGAAAATGGTATGGTATTGAGCCCGGAGGCGGCCCTCCCTCTGGAGAGCTGCGGAGGGGCACTGTGCGCTCTCTGGTGATTAGAGAGCAGCCCCTTGCATCTCCCCACCCCCTTGAAGGTACTTTTAAGCTTGGCTCTTGTCCCAGCATGACTGCATAGCTCGAATACCAGAGCTGCTCACAGGCTAGGAGGGAGGCGGGTGGGAAGGGCAGGGCAGGCCAGGACGCTTTGTTCAAGAGAAGCCAGACCTCCTTCCTGTCTCCTTGCTGGCCGCCCCGCTCCTCTGGGGTCCACACCCCTGGTGGCGTCTGAGCCTCCTTCCCTAGCCTCCCACTGCAGACCTGCACCTGGGCAGCGAGTGAAGCCGGTCTGGCCCTGCCACACTGAAAACTGAGACACTGCTGTGAGTCAGGCAATGTTCTAGGTACTTTAATTCATGCTAATATTAGAATCCATTCCTAAATATTCCCTCATCACTAAGTATGTGTTGGACCCCTATTAAACGCCTCAGCCCTGTTATTTAGAGTGGTTCCCAGATTGGTATTTTGGAGGGCACGGGAGGAGAGCTGACATTGTTACATGCCAGTGCTGTGCTCGGCACCTACAGGGTGTCATCTCATTAAATCCACACAGAGGCCCTCTGAGAAGAGTGCCATTGTTTTCATCCCCATTTTACAGGTGAAGAAACTGAGGCTCAAGAACTTAAGTCACTTGCCCAAGGTCACACAGGTAGAAAGAGATAGGCCGGGACCCGAGCCCAGGTCCCTGTGACTTGAGAATGCGTCCTCTTAGCAGTTACCTGTGTCCCATCTCCCAGAACAGGCGGGCATGAGTGGGAGCCTGCCACCCCGAGCGCATTTCGTGGTCACACAGAAGCTGTTCGTGTGTGTGTCCGGTGCTCAGTGACTTTAGGGCCTGCCTTAGTGCTCGTGTGTATACATGGGGAGCGGTAATGAGGACAGAGCTGGGACTCCAGAAAGAGCCAGCCTTTGTCTTAGTCCATTGGGGCTATTATAAGAAAATACCACAGACTGGATGGCTCATAAACAACAGAAATTTATTTCTTAGATCGGGGTGCCTGTGTGGTTGGGTGAGGGCCCCCTCTTCTGAGTCAGAGCCTTTTTGTTGTATCCTCACATGGCAGAAGGGCAAGGCATCTCTTAGGAAAGGCACTAGTCCCATTTCTGAAGGTTCCACCCTCGTGATTTAAGCACCTCCCAAAGGCCCCCTGTCCTAACCCCCTCATCTTTGTGGGTTAGGATTTCAACATCTGGCTTTTGGAGGGACATGAACATTCAGGCCATTGAACGTGAATCTTAGACTCGGCGGATTCACGGACAAGGGAGAGGTATCTGTTAGCAGATTTCATGGCACTGCCTCCATGTTGGGAATGAGCATCTGACAAATCTGAGAACTGAGCTCCCGCATGAGACTGAGGTCACTGCCTGAAGCAATGATGTGGGGGTTCTCTCAAAGTAGCCTCCCAGGAACGGGCCATCCCTTCCCTTGGCTGATGGGCTCCACTCACTGTCTTCTATGGACCTTCCCAGCCAGTGGGAGAATCTCACTAGTGGAAGAGCATCCTCCAGAGATGAAATGGAGGACCCCAAAAGCCCAACACTTCAGCCTGCTGCCATCCCCAGCAAGGCCCGGGGTGACCACCCCAGGTCTGGACGGTTTCTCTGAAAGGCCAAAATGTGGCACCTGGCTCGTGCTGGCACTGCGGATGCTGAGGTTCCACAGCCCTCGGGATGGGAGCAGCTGAGCTGGGGTGTTGAGCCAGTGGTCCACTCACCCAGCTTTTCTAAAAAGAAGGGATGTGAACAGAACTTCACTTCTAGCAGGAATCCAAGCCCTCAGTGTCGGTTGGTCAGACTGTATATTGGCACTTCTAATTCATTTGACCCTGTATGAGGGTTGGCCTTGAGTTTGTAAGTTAGATGGGGAAATAAACCGCGTAAGAATGGGGAGGTACCTAGGGCAGTGTCCTGGATATAAACCAACAGCTCCTGGAACTCGCGGGGGTGAAAGGGCCTTGGCCTCACCAAGGAGGGCAAGGACCCTGGTCCGCACAGCCGGGAAGGGGCTGGCGGCAGGCAGGGCAAAGGGAGCGCTTGCTTGTCCCTTGAGCTACAGCAGCTCTTTGTCCAGGTTAAAGTGTAGCTTTGCAACGCCGCTGAAAGATAGGGGTAGTTTTAACCTGTTAGTTTAAAATTGCGTTGCTTCCTCCTCCTGTTTTTTGTCCACGGGTTCCAAAAATCCCATGCCAAAATGCAGAGGACCTTTGAGTGAATGTGCACATTTGTGTTGGGTTTGACTTTTGTCAAGTTTCAGCATCTATAGTGGGCAAGTGAGCCTGGCGAGGCCTTCAGATACTGTCCCTTCCACACGCTTCTCTCCCATTTCCCTGTGACAGCAGCGTGTTGGCAGACCCCTCGCAGGACATGAAGACGTCGTCAGATTCTGAGCCTGGTGGTCATGGTCCCAGAGCTCCTCAGGCCCTCCTCCCGCAGCATAGGAAGCTGTGGGCATTGGCTGTCGCTTCTCAGCCTGACCTCAGATTTCTCTCTCTCAGTGAGAATTTGGGAGAGTGTAACCTTGCAGCTCTGAGGTGACATCAGAGGCGTCACAAGATCACTTCATTTGTTAAAAAGAAAGAAAGATTGGGGAGGAAGAGAAATGAACTCGTAGAAACTTTTAGTGTTTGGATAGCACAATTCTTCCAATGATTTTTAAGGCTTATGCCCTTCTCTTCCGAAAGGATTTGAGGTGGATTACACTATTTAAAAGCCTGCAGTGTTTGACTTTGAAGGGATAAAACTGAAGAGATTTGTCCCAAAGATGCAAAATAGGTAAATATGACCAGGTGTCATGTTGAATTTAGCCACAAGGTTCCCAAAAGGACCAAAGGCGTAGACTGAGTTGTGTGGGTTTAAATCTCTGACAAAGCAAAGGACGGGACTGTACAGCGTGTGGGGCTCACTGTCCTTTGGGGGCACCCGCGTCCTGCTGTTTAGGCTCTGAGGATGACACTAGTCAGGCTTCAGGCCCCTCTCAAGGGAGGACGCGCTGGGTTGGGGACCTCAGGCCAGAGGACCACGGGGGTTGGTTTGGCCTGGTCAGTGGTCCTCGTTAGAATTACTGTGAACAGCCTGTCGCAGCTCAGCTGAGTTAATCTAACTGCTTTTTCTTTTGTCTGTTTTCTTCTTCCCATCCTCTCGTTTTTGTGTTTGTTTTCCACTTTGATTCTGTAGTATAAATCTGTGTTTAGGTCCTACTCCCAGGATTTCGTGCCTCACAACCAAGCTTCCGTTCCACCTTTCCTTCCGTCTACCTCCTCTTCCTCTCCACATTTCCCACCTGTGCACCCGTCTCAGAGCTCTGACTTAGTGGTGCCAACTGTAGCCAGTCCGCCTCCCAGCACCGTGGACGGGCCTCTTTCATCTTCTCAGGAGAGCAGCTTTCATGGGAACACTGTCTGCCTTCCTTCCGAAACCTCTTTCACTGACTCGCCCCAGACGCCTTCGGTGAGAACTCAGCACACACCCGCTCCACATGGGGCCGCACGTTCTGAGAAAGCAGTACCACTGTTCCTCCCTCACTAGCAGTCAGGTCTGTTGCTGGCAGGTGCCCATTAGTAGCGTAGCTGGATTGAGGTCTCTGGAAGGTCACAAGGGGAAATGATAGCCTGTCTGTTTCCAGAACAGAAATCGAACCTTCTATATAGAATTCCCATCACAGTAGGGATCTGATTTCTACAGAAGGAGAGTGACCATTTAGAGACAGTTATCATAAGCATACGATAGAAAATGCTAGTTTTCTGTTTGGTGGTTTTTAGAGAAAGATACAAACACCTTTGGAAGCAAGGTCCAAAGATCTCTGACAGAGACCAAAGGCAGTTGTGTGTTTCGTTGCATGTGGTGCTGAGGACGGAGGACCTGCTTTCCTGTCTGTTCAGTGGACTGAGTACTGCATCTGGGCACAGGGAGTTGCCCCCACAGGTGGGAGCAGACGTGGACGAGCAGGTGGGGCAGAGCAGATGCAGGCAGGTGGGGCCCAGCTCTCCAGTGTGTTGCGTGGTCTGGATGTGTTGCCTCTCCCTCCACAACCGCCTGCCCCCATACAAGGGACCCCTGTGGTCCTCAGTGCAGCAGAGTAGGGAGGTGTGCCTCCAGGACAGTCTGAAAGGCCCTTGACATCTTTGGGGAAGAAGGAAACACGGGTCCCCTGTGACACAGAGGCAAGAGGGGCAAACGCAGCTTTGTTCTCTGAGCCTGGGAGAGCTCCCCAAGGAGAACCAAGTGCTCGCTGTTGCCGTCTTCTCTTTCTCATGAGAGGAGCATCCTGGTCAGGGCCAGCCCGTGGGCTGCCCTCTCTGAGCGTGTGGGCCAGCTAGAGAGCCTGTCCCATGTGCGTCTCCTCTCATCCTGTCTCCCCCAGAGTGAACACGCCAGTGAGGAAGCTGGTGAGGGTGAATATGTCAATCTGTATTCCTCTGGCCAGAGCAGCGAGGAGCTGGCTCCCTCTCGAGGAGTAAGTAACCTCGGGGCTGCCTCGTGCATGTGGCCTGGCCTGGCAGGGGTTGGGCCCCTGCTTCTGTCTGGCTGAGCCTCCCGGTCACTAGTGGACTGGGCCCCCTGCAGCTGTGCCAGGAGCCAGCTCGGCTCCGCCGGGAGAGGACGTGGCTTCCTGGTGGCCGTCTTCCCTGCGCTTTCGCTTCAGTGCGTGTGGTGCTCCTCCAGCCTAGCCAGTGGGTCTTCTGGAAATCTTTGGGAGCAGCCTGGCGTTGGCCTGGCCACGAGTCCAGTTGCTCTTGGGGATTTCTTCCTTCCCATCTCCTAGTGTTGAGCTCCATCTTGCATCCCTCACCCAGAGGGAGGTACTCTTCTCTCCAACACTGAGCCTTGCAAACCTTTGTCTCCTCTCCCTCCCCAGCGTGCTCCTTCACTCCTCCATTAACTGCTTCCAAAGAAGCTGGCGAGCCTGGCAGGTAGCCCCTGCTGTGTTTATGCATACCTCCCCGTCCTGAGAGAGTGGGGACTACCTGCCGTGGCCACCCTGTTTTACTCTGTCCCGACTTGACACAGTTGAGGTGCAGCCATTCTGTGGAGCAGTCGGCTTTCCAGGTTTTGCTACTGCAAAGCATGAGCAAGTTCAAAAACCTCAAAAGTACCCGCCCTCTCCCCCCCCCCACCCCAGTCCTGGGCAGGACGAGTCCCTTGAGCGTGGGTGCCATGAGGACTCCATCCTCCCTAGTGATTTAGCTCAAAGGGCTGATCATTAAAAAGGGCAGCCCATTAAAAGCATGGTCACCTGCCATTAAGATGGTCCCTCAAGGGGATCCCCATAGGATCTTAGATGTCCACGCAAGGCAAGCCCCACATCAGGCATTAGCAAGTTGTAGAACACTGCAGAATTTTGACTCCAGTGGGATTGCACCCTGTCCCTGGGAGCTAAGCTGTTTCTCCCCTGGTGTCCCCACCTCACCTGTCCCCTCTGGTGACCTGTGCCCCTGGCATCATCCAATTCAGCCTCCACACAGTGGAGTCCATCCCAAACTGGCCTTCCATGGCTTCCCCCTCTATCTGTGACCACATTCAGTGCTGACTTCTCCCCCTCGGAGCCCTCTCCATGATGATGCTCCATGTATTCATGTTGCCCCCTTCTCTGCCGTGGCCTCGGTGGCAGACCAGGGATGCCGGAGGGCCGTGTTGTCACTGAGTGGGGTGGGCCCAGATTCCCGGAAAGAAGCAAGGCTGCTGGAGGAGGAGATGGGGTTTGCACGCGTGCACTTGAGCAGCTAGACCTTCTGGACTTGGAACTGGGAGGCAAGCGAGCACTGCAGTCCTGAAGACCCTTTAACTGGGAAGTCAGAAAAGTTTGCTGCACCCCAGCGGTGCACAATGCTTGAGGACACAGGTTTTGGAGGTGGACGACCCTGGGTTTGAGTCCAGGCTGCAGCCTTCTAGCTGTGTGGTCTTGGGCAGGGCCTTTAACTTCTCCCAGCCTCTGTCTCTCCGTGTGTGAATGGGCATGACGACAGCAGCTAATGGATAGGGTCTTGCTAAGGACCCAGTGAGAAGAGCTTTGCAAAGCCCTTAGCACAGTGCCCAGCTGAGCTTGCCTGAGTAGTAGCGATTGTGACAGTCCTTTCTTCCAGGAGGTGGCTGGAATGGCTTCATCGAGGTTGGCAGCTGACAAAGGTCATAAGCAGTGGCACTTTTCACTCTTCTCAAAGGCAAGATGCTAGTCTGAAGAGGGCCTTGTGCTTCCCGTGTAATGAGCCGCATCCATGGTTAACTTGTTCACATCTCAGATTGCTCTGTAGGAACTTGCACTCAGAAGCCACTTGCAGGCAGGAATTCTGGGGAGCAGATCAGCCCCAGCCTGGGGCACCTGTCACACATCCAGCGCTGACTTCTCTTTTCAGGAATCACCAGCTGTGAAAGATGGACATCCCAGAGATCCTCCATCAGTCGGCGGTGCATCGGGGAAGGAAAGCAGAGACGGCAGGGAGAGGTAGGAAGGGCCCGAGTGGAGCTGGGACCCCCAACAGCAGCGCACCAGCCCCTGCCGGCCTGCACACCCGGCCTGCAGGCACTCTATGTCCACATTCTTGCCTTTTTTGAGTCTCCAAATTATCTGTGCTCAGGGTAGAAAACGTGGAGAGTACATAAAAGTGCAAGAAAAATCACTAATGATGCCACCCCTCACAGGCCTTCGTCCTAACATACAATCTGCCGTTACTTCTTGATTATCCGCACACGTATTACCCACGAAGGTTTTTCTTTTTCACATCCTAGACCAACCTTCCTTAGCCTCTTGTCCAAGTTCAAGTGCAACAGGGAATATAAAAGATCCCCCCAAAAAACCTTTTATTATGAAAGTTTCTAGATGTAGCGTGTACATTATGTTGCTGAATCATTTGGAAGTAAGTTACAAACGTGACAGCCCCTAAGTACCTCAGTGTGCCCCCTGAAAACCTTAAAACGCCTATCTGAGTACAATGCCATTATCACACCTAAGAAAATTAATAATAAATTCCCTCATATCATCTGATATGCAAACCATCTTCCAGTTCCCCACTTCTCCCTGAAATGTCTGGTAGAATTTAATTTTTTGGAACCAAGCTCAGTCAGGAGTCATCATTGCATTCAGTTGTATGTCTCTTTAATCTCCTATAATGTTTTTCAATATTAGCATAAGTCAAACCTGACCAGCTTTAGATAGCCATAGTAAATTGCTCTAGTATACACTCAACAAAATATAATGTATAGGGCCCGCAAATCAGCACTACCACCTGCACCTTGTGTTCACTTCACCTCGTTCGTGCCGTGTTCCACACATTCAAGCTTTTCCTCCCTCTTTAGACCGAGGTTCGGTTACCTCTGGGGTCCTGGTTGCAAAGACAAGCGGTACCCAGTGGTCATTGCCAGCCTAAGCATAAATGTTTGGAGAGGTGGTAAAAATAGCAAGAGATAGAAAGAAATTAGGAAGCACTGATAGGGGCCCCTTGAAGAGGGCTGCCTACCCACTGCTCTGTCTGACTGAGGTTTCCCCAAGTGTTAAGTGATAATGGGTTTCCTGGTTTAACACCTGGTGGCAAAGAGCGTCTGTGCCACATGACAGCTGCTCATGGGTTCTGTCTCCAACTTCATTGGACCTGAGAGTGCCATTTTCAGAGTTCAGGTGGTCCTTGGAAAAGAAGCAGAAGGATGAGCACATTGACTGGTTAGAACAATCACTAGGATGTCATCCTCTTTCCATGCAGGCTGATCACTGACAAGACGTGTGGCAGAGACCCTCCCAAGGGCCACATATGGTCTCACTCTGGCCCTTCATGTTGTCTTACTGGAGGCACTAAAACTTAGGTAAAAATGTGGCCTATGACCACAAGGCCGGCCAGTGCCTCCCAGGCTCCATCATGAGGGTCATAAGAATAAAACGAGAATATGGGGGATGGCAAAGTGCCCACAGACCCAGCATCCACCTGCCCCTGGGATGCCCCCTAGCCACCCTGCACACACCCTCTGTCGGGTGGTTCTCTCCTTGTCCCCCTTCACAAGCAAACTCCTACTCAGCTCTTCAGTCTCAGTTTGTCTGTCCCATCCTCAGGAGGCCTGCCCTGCCCTTTAGACTAGGCTGGGTGCCTTGCTTGTGCTGCTGCTGCCCCGGCTGCTTGTTTTAACATCTGTCTCTCCTGCCAGACCCCGCACCCTGAGGACAAGAGCTGGTCTCCCTGGTTCATGGTTCTCCTCAGTCCCATGGAGAAATGGCCCTCGGGAAAGTCTTGGGGCGTGACGTTCAGATCCTTGCTAACGTGTTCTCCTGTCCTGCTGGCCCTTTGCTGTTCCTCCCCTTGAATACTGACTGTCCACACAGTGGGCCTCCACAAAGATGACTGAGACCATCACTTGGTTAAATAGCTCGATGGAACCTTCTTGATCTTGCTTACCCTTCCATTTACAGATGGAACATGCAGAGAGAGCAGGAAATCTCCCAAGGTCACACAGCTCATCAGAAGCAGAGCTAAAAGTCCCAGCTGCGTCCTGGCTTCTGTCCACTGCTCAGACCCCCCATGGTGGGCCTGGGAAGCAAGTCTGGGCTGCCCATTACAGCTGCAATTCAGGGCAGACAGGCTCAGAGGAGCAGTTCTCTCATGCGGTTCTCGTGCTCCGGCTACTCTTCCTCGGCCTCCAGGCATCTTGGAGCCCAGGGCCTGTTTGACGCTTGCAACACAAACCACTTCTCCTTCCAGGGCCTCAAAGTCACCAGATGCTCCAGAGTCAGCTCAGTCGGAGGAGGAAGTAGACGAGCTGTCCCTCATCGACCACAATGAAATTATGGCAAGGCTGACACTCAAGCAAGAGGTAAGTCCCTCACAGGCCTTAATTTTGCTGAGTCTGGCCCATAAGGAGGGTGAAGGGGCTTTGAGGAGAATGTAACCTTGAAGTGTGTCAAACAGAAAGACCTAAGCGAGGCGTTGAACCCCTGGGTGCTCGCCCCAGGCTCTGAGCTCTGCATCTCATTTATCCCGGTCCAATGCCTAGGCCGTCATGGCTGTGAAAAGATGCCGGGCAAATGGATGAATTTGAGAGTGTCCTGTCCCCTTTGCTGACACTTCTAGAGAGTGATCTTGGGCATGTTATGTAACATCTCTAAGCCCCAAAAGATGGGACTCGGCGAGTGTTGTGAGACTGGAATCCATGGGGGTGCTCAGCACAGACCCCATGCGTACTGAGCCCTCGTTAGTGTAAGATGTTTTTATGTTGTTACTGGTAGATAGCCCACTGTAGTTTGAATGGGGAGACACAAGCCGACTAAGAAATTTCAGGCCTGGCCACTGTGGCAGCTCCGTCCTGTGCCTTGTCAGAAGAGCCTCACTGGTAAAACAGTCCCAACCCTGTCAAGTAAGAGAGGGCAGCCCGAAAGCTTGCGTCTCCCTCCTGCCGTGCGATTCTGGACACACAGAGAGGCAGCCTAGTAAACCAGCCTTGCCCACCCCCAAGGAAGTGGCCGTGTTCCAGACACCTGGACAAGCAGGCAGGCACTGCCCTTGCGCAGTGCTGGGCAGGCTGAGACAGCTGGCCGTGGCAGAGCCGGGGAAGGCAGGCAGGACTGTGGGCTCCTCTCTGAGAGAAGTTATGATTCATGACCCTGGCCAGAAATTTCTTCGGAAATATCAGGTCATGGGCATAGCCACCCCGCCCCCAGCTGGAAATCCAAGACGCTTTCAGGATGCTGCAGTCCAGGGCTGAAAACCCTGGTGCCCTCACGACGCAAGTGCGTCCCCCAGAGTCAGTGCTGAGGCCAGGAGTGGCTCAAAGGCTGTGGGTCGTGTTCCCTTCAGAATTAGAGTGAGGAGCGTTGCGGCCCCAGGGCCAGGCCTAGTGGTGTGCAGCCAGGCCTGCCATTCCTGGCCCTGATAACAGCTCTTTTTGTCTCCAGGCCGGGTTTGTGGGTTCCAGCCTCTGTTTGCCCACGTGGACATAGACCTGTTCTTTAATTGGCAGGCAGTGGTCAGTGGTCATAGTAGCAATGTCAGGTGTAATTGAACATCTTCATGATGCTAAGAAGGGCTCCCTGGGAGAACCCGGGACGTTACGACAAGTGACCTTTCCTTCCATCTGGGGAAACGCTGAGATTTAGGGCAGCTTGCTGCAGTTTTAGGAAGATGAATGTACTTAGAAATAATCCTGCCTGCCTCCCCATGGGGTCCCACCATTCCCAGCATGTGAGAACTTCCCTCCTCGCCCCTCTGGGTGAACAGAGGTGAACAGAGACAGATGGAACTGACGCAGTTGTGTCATTAGAGCACTGTGTCCCGGCATCTGGGCAGCTCCCAGGGCCAGCTACCCCCAGATGATTTTGGAGCTGTGCCCGTCTGCCAAGCACAGAGTGGTGGATGTGCTGGGCGCACAGACTTGGCCTCTGTAGCTGTGCTGCTCTTGGGCTAAGGGAAAGCAGGGGAAAGGAGACTTGGGGTCCCACAACACAGCGTCTTTGTCGTCCCATCCGTGCCCATGACTTCCTGAACCAGCTTTCTCACAGCTGCATTCTGCTTCGTGCGCTCCTTTGCTGTTGTCATTGCAGGGTGACGACGGGCCAGACGTCCGTGGAGGATCTGGAGATATCCTACTGGTCCACGCTACTGAGACAGACAGGAAAGGTACAGCAGTGCTGTCTGCAGTGGCCCTTGTCCATGTCAGAGCTCACTGGATCTGGCTGGTCCTGCTGAAGCCGCAGCATCGCTCGGCCCCACCACACTCTCGTCTCCCCTCCCCCAGCCCTGAGCAGGTCGGAATGATGGTCCTGGTGCTGTTGAGTCACCGTCGGTAGAGCCCACCCTGGGGGACAGGTGGCCTGCGTTCAAAGCCAGGCCCTCTGCTTCCCGCTCTGAGTCTGTCCTCTGTTGGGGCAGGGTGCTGATGGCCCCAGGACCTACAGGACCTACTGCCAGTGCCCCCGCAGTTGGGCCCAGCCTCCCCCCACACTTGTTTTTTTACATTTTTAAAAATTATTAAGGAAGTAAGGTAACAACAATGTTAAAGTAAGTTGTGGAAGGAATTAAAACACCCCAATCTTGAAACGCTAACCCATCAATTTCATTTCGTAGATGACCTCGTCCCTATGTTTTCACAGCAGATTTCCCAAAGTATGTTACACAGAATGGTTCTAGGAATTGTTAAATTATGGAAGGTAGTACAAGATAACATTTACCTTGCAGAAAACTTGAATAATAGAGGAAAAGAAGAAATGGCCCCCACAGACTCTCCGCAGCCACTGTTTTGCCCTCCAGGGTTTCTTTTCCCTTGGTTTCTTCTGATTAGGGCAGAGCCCAGTCCTGGAGACTTTGAGTTCGAATCCTGGGTGGGCCATTCACAGGCTCGGGCAGCCGAGGGCACGTCCTTTCCCTTCCCGGCCGCCGCTGCCTCCGCTCTTTGAAGAGGTTCACATGCCCAGTGGTGGTGGAATTACAGGAGCCGACATGAAACGTGCCTGCATGAAGGGAGCGCTCAGGAGGCGTTCCTTGTCTTCCTTAGAAACAGCCCTCGCTCTGCTCTTCTGCAGTAAACCCTCCTCCATGCCAGGCGGGTCAGAGCTCTTTCCTCAGCCAGGCATGAGGAACAGTTTCCATTTTTGTCCAAAAGTGAAGGGCTGAAGTGGGAGCTGGCTCCAGTCCTCAGCTCTGAGCAGTGAACTCCACTGTCCTGCCAGGTGCGGCCAGCTGTGGCCAAGGCCAAAGGGAGCCCTGCTCAGGAACCTTCCAGTCCATGCTGACTGCCTGGCCAGAGCCTCTGCTGCCTGCTGGGGCTTCTGCTTGGTTTTATTAATGGAAAGATTCTGAGGCTTCACCGAACCCAAGTCATTTGTACCTGGGATGGATCATTGAGGCAGAGGCCCTGGGCCACACAGCAGGCTCCCTGGGCAGCTGGCTTCCTGTGGACCAGAGACCGCACCTGCGGCACTACGACTGGCAGGCCCTGCGGCTCAGGGGCTTGCAGACACAGATCTGATCTCCAGAGGCAGGAGTTAGCTTGTGCTGGACCCGTCTCTGCTTCCGTGCCCAGCTCCTCTTAGACAAAAGTCTAAACTTGACACTGAGCTGAGGGGTGGGGCGTGGGGTCCAGGAAGGAGCCTGAGCACAGTCCTGTTGGACCCTGCTGCGATTCCAACCTGGGAGCCTCCCTCACAACACCTGCTCCACCAGCTGGGCCCAACCCCACAGAGACTCCAACTGCGGGAGCAGGTGTCCGTCATCTTCTCGTTGTCCGGGGAGTGATCGGCAAGGATGGGGACAGGAGCCAGGGCTCTGCCAAGCTGTAATGCTTAGCTGGAGAAGTGGGGCTCCCTGAGATTCCTCCACCCACGGAGTTGGGGGCAAGTGAGAGAAGATAGGGCACAGGGGTCTGTGTGCAGGGAACAGAGGGTAAGCACTGTGTGCTGCTCAGCCTCACAGTGAGGGGCGCAGACTGGAGCGGATCAGGACTTGAACCTCAGCTCCAGCACAGAAGAACTCTGAAGTTCACAAGCTCGGCCAGGTCCTTTGTCTTGGGGAGTGTCCTGCATTTAAAACAGTCCACCCCTTTTTTCTTTAGTGACAGTGACTGCATGTTTGGGAGGGTGCGTCACAATCGCAAATAAACGGGATTGTTGTGATTCTGGAAAGGTTGGGAATCCCTGGCTGGAATCAGCCCTTCCAAGGGGAAGGAGGGTGTGGGTGGAAACTGCCAGCCCGAGTCCCACCCAACTGCTGGCGAGGCTCCTCCCTGTGGGCCTGGCCCTTCCCTGGCCCCTGAGCATGCACGTGTGTATTCCAGCAGCGTGTCAAACTGTGCCCCTTCACCCTTTTCTAAGGTCTCTCAGTATGTGGAAGTTCCCAAGATTTTTGTTCCTGGGCCCTGCCATCTAAACGTATTACCTATGATTTAGCTTCAAAATCCTACTGACAAGTTTGAATTATTTTCTCCATGCCCGTGATGATTAAGACACTGAATTGTCAAGTCTTAGGACGGACAAGAAGCTCTCAGTGTCTGATCAGGGGTGGCAGATACCTGGAGCAGGCATGCCTGGCTCTGTCCCTTGCCAGTGGCAGGCATCACTAATCGCTTGTTTCTCCCTCTAGATTTGGTGTTGTACTGTGAGGCCTTCCTGACCACCTACAGGACCTTTATCACCCCCGAGGAGCTCATCAAGAAGCTGCAGTACAGATATCCTTTCTGGGCCCCCCACCCTGGCTCCACACCTCTCACGCCACAGAGCCTGCCGGAACCAGGAGAGAGAGGAGCCTTCCTGCCCACTCAGCCCTCATGCAGGGGGCCATGTGGCCATGGTAGGCAGCAGCGATGGAGGTGCGCAGCCCTGCTCTGCCGAGTCCTAGCTTTGGGACCTGGGGCAAGGCTTCCTTTGAGCCTCTTTGCTGTCTGTAAAGGGGCTGACGAGACTATATGCAGTGCCCAGAACATAGGGTACTGCCCCATGGCAGTGGGATTGCTGGGTGATTCTGAAGAAGAATTAGGAAGAATTGACATGCCCTGAGGGGGAGGGAGTGAGCTGCAGGCCCCTGGAGAGAGACCCACACCATTGGCACCTGCAGCTTCTCAGAGCTGAGCCCCGGGGCGTTGAGGGTGATGGGTGCGAAGTGTGCAGGGCTTGAGGGAATCCAGACTCAAATGGACCACCTCGGGTAGGCACAGCCACTCCGCCTGCCGGCAGACCCAGCTGTAGATGGAAACTCCACATCCGCCACAGAATCGGCTCCTACCTCTGACCACACGGGCCCACAGGTGCACCCATTCGAGTGTCCCTCCCTGCAGCCGGGGCCCAGGAAGCCCCCGGGGCCCCACAGGGCCCTCTTTCGTTGCCTCTTTCTCGGGTCCAAACCTGCCCGTTCTGCCGAGGCTAACCTGGAGCTGCTGCCCAGGTCCCCTGCTCCTTGGCCACCTCCCGTGTCACAGCCCATGACTGCCATCTGCTGGACAGCTGCTGTCACTCAGGGACAGGAAGTTCCGAGTCCTCCCAGCTCTCCCTGTGCCCTGAGGCTTCCCTGACCTGGAGGCCTCGGTGCCATCCACTCTCCCCTTGCCCCGGCCCTGGAGGCCCTGGTCCCTCAGGACTGAAGTTAGCAGTCCCCATTTGTAGAGACTCAGGCTTCCTCCAGCCTCACGTGCTTGCTTCCTCAGAGCACCTGCTCACAGACCTGGTGCAGCGAATGGTGGTCGCTCACACTCGTTGAGAACTTCCTTGTGTCAGGCCTGATGCTAAGCGTTTGCACGTGTAATCTCTCTCAGCCATAATGCTATTTTGTGTATATGTTATTACCATATTACATATGATGCCATTATGTCACTTCCTATTATGTAATTAAGGAAACTGAGGGTCAGAGAGGTTAAGTGACCCATATGGCTTCTTGGTTGGAGAACAGACACACATGCACATGCACACGCCTCTCTGACTCCAGATACACACTCACACGCGTGCACTCCTCTCTGACTCCAGATACACACTCACACGCGTGCACTCCTCTCTGACTCCAGATACACACACACACATGCACACACGCCTCTCTGACTCCCAAGCTCAGGTTCCAGCGTCCACCCTGCTCGGCTGCTTCAGGTGTGTTAATGGAAACGTTGCAGCATCGAGAGCCTGGGCCTGGCTGGCTGGTGAGCCCTCGTGCTGCAGGCTCCGGGAACCATCCCTGGCATGTGGCTTCTTCCTGAGCCCCCATGGACCACTGGAGAGTAGGTGGGGCAGAGCTGGAGAAGGGTCTAGAGAGTTTACTGAACACAACAGGGTGATAAGAAGCCAGGACCTGAAGGCAGAAATGACAGCCTCAGGGAGGAACTGGTGGTGGTCAGTGCTTAGGGGAAGGGGGCCGATGCGCCTCAGCTGGCCTCTGAAGCTGTGGAAGGATGGATGGGAGCTCACGGCAGGAGTGGAGGATGACACTGTGGGCTCTGCACGTGCCCGGGGACCTGCGGGGGTCAGGGTGGGTGGTTTTGACACCTTTCGCTGCCCAAAGCTCGGCAAAGGCAGTCTGCAGTGGTCAGTAAGTCTCACAGGAGCCTCGGGCTGAACCCCACAGAAAGGCAGGCGTGGGGATGCCGTGGAGACGGTTCTGCAGGCAGGAAAGGGGAGAGGTCGAGAACAGTCCGTGGGGTCAGACAGGTCTGGGCTGGGTCCCGCTCTGCGGCTCTGCCACTTGGCATGTCCTTCGCCTTCTGCAAACCCTCGCTCCCAGACACAATGCCTCGCATGGGCTTCCTGCACACCGTTGATGCCCAGTACACAGTAGCTGGAGGAAGGGAGCCCTCCCGCTCCCATCTCTGTCTCTGCCCGAGCAAGAAGGGCTGTTTCTTTAACCCCCTGCTCCACGTACGAGAAGTTCTCTCCCTTCGCCGACACGTTCAAGAAGCGTGTCAGCAAGAACACGTTCTTCGTGCTGGTGCGGGTGGTGGATGAGCTCTGGTGAGTGCTTCCGCCCTCGGGGTTGTGGGAGGCGGATGGGAGCCCAGCCGGCCTCAGGAGTCTCGGGTTCCCTGCCCAGATGGGGGCGTCTGTCACAGTCCATGTACCTCTCCTGGGGGACGTGCCCACAGAGCCCTGCCCACGGCTCTGGACAGGGCTCGCTCCTGTGTTTTAACATGACCCTGAGGAGAATGACCTGTCCCCTTAGACCAGCCCCGGTCTGGCCCAGATTTCCTCCTGGGGGCCATCCCCCTTGCGTGGAGCTTAGCGCCTCATCCATGGTGAGCCGTGCTCTCAGCCACCAGCACTGGGGAGGCCCTCTCCTGCCCTCCTCCGCTTTCCATGCTCCTCTGACACAGCACTCTCCATTTGCATTCATTTAACAAACACACATCGAGCTGCTCCCTTTCCTAGTTCTGAAGGGACCTTCTGCTGGGGGTATGGCCTTAGTTGCTGACTGCACAGCTGGGAAACCACCAGGTGTGGACAGCGCTCTGCGGAGGAAGTTCAGGGGTGTCTGGTCTGAGGGGCCAGGACCTCTTAGTGACTCATCACCCCGGTGGACCAGGAGTTCCTCCCGGTGGGGTTTGTGTGGGATTTGTCTCTGGAGCACAGGCCCTGGCCTGGTCCCTGGGGCCAGCGTCTGCTGAGGGAATGGCGGTGACTTGTTACCACTGAGACGACTCCCAGCACTTGGGAGTGTGCCCAGCCGTCCCGAGGCCTTGCCTCTTGCTCCCTCCCCACAAGAGCTTTCCTGGCTCTGCTGATCGTGGCCACGTGTCCCTTGGGTACCTTCAGGTGGATTCTGGCCCCGGTGGCAGCAGTCCTCTCCCTGTCCTTGTATTCCTGCCCCTCATCTTGTGGCCCTTGGCCCTTTAGTCTCGTGGAGTTGACGGAAGAGATCTTGAAGCTGCTGATGGAACTGGTCTTTCGCTTGGTGTGCAATGGGGAGCTCAGCCTGGCCCGCGTGCTTCGCAAGAACATCCTGGACAAGGTGGACCAGAAGAAGCTACTCAGGTGTGCCAACGCCGACCAGCCCCTGGCAGCCCGGGGGGTAGCAGCCAGGTGAGCTACCATCCATCCAACCATGGCTCCTCCAGCCCCTGCCTCCGCTGGCAAGAGTTGTGCACAGTAGCTGCCTCTCCATGCCATTTCCCTTAGTGTACCCCACAGCCTCTCGTCCTGGTTCTGCCCAGGCTCTGTGGACAAAGTGCCTCAGGGACAGCCCAGTAGGTTCCCCAGGGCTGGGCCTCTTCTCCAGGGTTATGTTGTGTCACAAGTCCCCTTTTTACCAGGAAGCAGGCAGCAAGGCGTGGAGGGGGGGTTTACAGGAGACAGATTAATGTACTCTGGACTGTGGTCAGCTCTGAATTACCTTCCTGGCGCTAATGTGGCAGCTGTGAACGCTGGCCCAGCCCCCGTGCCATCCTGAAGCTTCCTGAGACCTCGTATAAGGGTTCCTGTCTGGTGCCTGCTCCTCCCCCAGCCACAGGTGTTTGCTGATTTCTCACCCCTTGCTGGTGTCCCAGCTTTCAGGCACATGGCACCAGCTCTGATCTCACGGGGCCCGGGAAGTGGGGTCAGGCTGACTTCTCAGGCAGCTGAGCTGTCCATGGGCTGACGGGGGGAGCTGCAGGATCTGCCCCACAGAGGCTGGAGAGGAAGGAAGGCAGGCACCGTGCTCCCAGGGAGGAGAATGGTCTGGTCCTGACCTGCCGCAGACCCGCAGTGTGGCCTCCCTTCTCCCGCTGTGGAGCGAGGCTTAGGGCCACTACTCCCTCCGGTCTCTCAGCTCTGAGGCCAGCACTGCAGCACGTGCGCAGCTCCTGCCCCTGTTCCCTGACCACTTGCCTCGTGCCCCTGTCTTCCAGGCCAGGGACCTTGCACGACTTTCACAGCCACGAAATAGCCGAGCAGCTGACACTGCTGGATGCTGAGCTCTTTTATAAAATAGAGGTATGGCATGGAGCAGGGTGGGGCTGGGGAGGGCTGTCCCAGCCCCGGCGAGCCGCTTTGAGTGAGAGAGACCACCCCATCACAGGAGAGCCAGAGGGCTCCAGCTCCATCCCATCTACCTCCTTTTTCAG
This sequence comes from Equus asinus, assembly GCF_041296235.1. Lineage (NCBI taxonomy): Eukaryota > Metazoa > Chordata > Mammalia > Perissodactyla > Equidae > Equus > Equus asinus. The sequence goes on from NC_091799.1 coordinate 15,011,757, forward strand.
ATTCCTGAGGTTTTGCTTTGGGCAAAAGAGCAGAACGAGGAGAAGAGCCCCAACTTGACCCAGTTCACGGAGCACTTCAACAACATGTCCTACTGGTAAGGAGGACGGTGCGAAGCCCCAGTTCTCTGACGGCGGCGCATCGGGATGGGTTCCCGTGTTTTTCTTCACAGAGAGCTCCAACAGCAAGGAGAAGATGCCGCTCCCTTTCATTCCTCCCAGCTCCTCCTGGGGCCTTTGGGCATTAGCTGTGAACTGTAGGCAGCAGAGAGCAAGGGCAGGGCCTGCACGTGGTGCGTCTTGCATGGTAGAAGGGTCACTTGGAGGGCTGCTTGAGGAGGAGTCTGAGACTCAGCAGGAAGAGTGCCAGGAGTGATTAGTATTGTCTGCCCTAGACGGCAGCAGGGGAGGGGGTGTGAAGTTTGCCATCCTGCAATGGTCTTGCCAGTCTCCCCACTGCTAGGCAACCTCAGGGCTGACCCTCACACTGACTCTGCCTGAAAGAAAAGACCAGTTAGCAAAGGAGGGATTCTGCCAGTGCTTTCATTTAGCCTTTCATTCCTAAAATGAGATGAAGCCCAAAGGTGTGTTTATGACCTAGAACAGAGCTGTTGGCTCTTCAAGATGTGACTCAGAAGCGCCACAGCCTCTCGGCGTCCGAGGATGATCGGAGCGTGACAGGCGCACGGTCTGGTGCTGTGGCAGACCCCACCATACACACAGTCCCCCGCTGCCACCAGGGGGACCTCCAGTATTTTTAACATGCTCCAAGCACTGCTTGTTGGAGAAGAATCGGGTCATCCCCCACTTTCCCTGCTTCTCTCCCCAGCGCAGGAAGGGCTCCCCTCCTCAGCAGCGTGTGCTCAGCAGCGGCAACCCAGCGTCCGTTCAGGGTTTTGCCCAGTAGGACGCAGTGGCTTCTGGGCAGATGGAAGCTGCAATCAGCCCTGAGTCAGCCTCTGACCTGGCCCTTGCTGGGTGCAGGAGGCTCTGGGTACACCTCTTAGGGGGCTACCTAGGAAGAGGTGTGGGTGGGGACCCCTGCAGAGCCACGGTCCTCAAGGTGTATCAGTGCAGGGGCCCTTAAGGGGGCAGAAGACGCACAGCAGAGGCAGCACTTCCTCTGAGTGACTGGCAGTGGCCCATGTGAAACCACAGGCAGTCGAGACCACTGTGGGGTCCTCATGCAAGGCCGGGCTTTGGCTTTGGCTGCTGCTCAGGTTCTGAGAAGTGCCCCCCTCGTGTCCGGGAAGGTGGCCTCTTAACCCAAGTGCCAGCTAGTCCTGAGACCACGTGAGGAGCATCGCCCCAGTGGTGCTCGGGGCAGCTCTCGTCAGGAGAGCTGCTTGATCCTCCAAAGCCTTGCCTGCAGGTCAGAGGGCCTAGCCTGGTGTTTGGCTCTGGCCACCAGACCTCTTGTGGCCTCTTGCCTCTCCCTGGATGCCCTGAGCTCCCTGAGAGCCGAGACTAGGGCTACACTGGTGCCTCACCAGCCCTGGGCACTTGGCGGGTGTGGGCTCCTGGCCAGGCAGCACTGGCATCCACGCGCAGCTCCACCAGGCCCACCCTGGGGCCTGCAGGGAGACTGGTCAGCTCAGCTGCGCCCCCACTTGGTCCACGCAGGGTGCGGTCAATAATCATGTTACAGGAAAAGGCCCAGGACCGGGAACGCCTACTCCTGAAGTTCATCAAGATCATGAAGGTAAGCGTGGGCACCGTCCCCAGAACCCGCCCCTTCAGACCGTGCCTGGGAGGCCCCGGGCCTGCTGTCCCTGCCACCTGCCCTCACTGCCACCCCGCCTCTCTCTGCAGCACTTACGGAAGCTGAACAACTTCAACTCCTACCTAGCCATCCTCTCGGCGCTGGACTCAGCGCCCATCCGCAGGCTGGAGTGGCAGAAGCAGACCTCAGAGGTGAGCGGCTGGAGGGAGCCCGTGAGGTAGGAGGCCTGCCTGGCCCTCGGGGGAGCTGCTGTGGCAGGACGTGCTGGGACGGGAATGGACACCCAGACTTGGGCCCCTGTTCCGCCACCTCCCGCTGGACAGCTGGGGGGCCCACCGCCTGCCCTCATCGCCCGTCTCTAAGCTCCAGTCATCGGGCCCTGAGGGGCTCCCTGGTCGGTGCTGGGCTCGTCACATCACAGCGCCCTGCTGCCCGTGCTGCAAGCCCGTGCCTGGGTCCCAGCTTCCCCTCCTTCCTCCCTTCGGCCCCTGCTTCTGATCGGGCTGCTCTGGGCTGGGGGCCACGTTAGGCAGCTGGGGCGTACTGTGAAGGCCAGACATCTTACTAGGCGGGTTTCTTCAGGGTGAGTGCTAAAGGGAAAGAACAGGGTGCTGGCGAGCTTGTGGCCAGGTGCTCTGGCCCTGCCTGGAGTCAGGGAGGCCGCCGAGGAAGTGTTGAACACACCAAGACCCAAGTAGGAGGAGTTTCCTGGGAAGGCAGGGGAGTTCCCATCAGAGGGGACAGAGCAGTGCAGACCAGGAGCAGTGGGGAGCAGCAGGACAGAGGCCAGCATGGCTGCATCCCTGAGGAGGGGACCGGCTCTGGATCACGAGGGCCTCAGGGAGACTGGCGAGGAATTGGACATGTATCCTTGTGTAGGAGCTGGTCCTTGGGAAGGGAGGCAAAGCCCTTGGGGCTCAGTGTTGGCTGAGCCACCTGAGGGTCGTCTCATGAGCCGACATATAGGCACAGTTATAAAACAGTGTTGTGTAGAAAAGTAGGACATTCACACTGGCTGCTCCAAGAACACGTACGAGGTCCTGAGGAGGCAGAGGCTTCCTGGAGGAGGTGACACATCAGGCTGAGAGGCACCTAACAGGCAACAAAGCAGGCGAGTGGCATTCCAGGCAGGGGGCAGGAGTGGCTCCATCAGGTCACCTGCCATCCCTGGTGGACTCTGCCTTGAGTGCAGTGAAGAGTGAGGGAGGGCTCGGAGCCGGAGTGACATGGTCCAGCGTGTTTTAGGAGCTCCCTCGGGCTCGCCCAGTGGAGCAGAACCCAGGCAGAGCCCAAGCTCCAGGTCCCATACCTGGGGGTGCTGGTGGCCCAGAGACATGGTTCTGAGCAGGCACAAGCAGCCTCGTGGCCCGTGTGTCCACGGGAGGCCTGTTCTCCCTGCAGCCAGAGCAGGGCCTGGGTTCGGGTCTGGGTTTGTATGTGTGGGCACCCTTGAGCGTCGGTGGAGGGGAGGTGATGTGTGGGTTGGCGAGGAGGGGCCAGGGCTCGGTGCCCAGCATTGTCCCTGTGCTCATGCATGCCACATGCCCCCTGCCCAGGGCCTGGCCGAGTACTGCACGCTGATTGACAGTTCGTCCTCCTTCCGCGCCTATCGGGCCGCCCTGTCTGAGGTGGAGCCACCGTGCATCCCGTACCTGTGAGTAGAGCCTCCGGTGGATTGGCCCCTTGACCTGGGGAAAGCGTGTCAGGCTCAGAGAAGCCCTTGCTTAAAGGTTTCCGTCTTAGGCTTTAATGCGAACTATGCCCCTTGTTACACAATGGAAACAGAAAAGAAGAGGTCGAGTGAGAGTGATCCTCTTCCCTGTCTCCCGGGCCTGTCTCCTTCCCTCGTCTGCCAGTACACGTGCTCAGGCGTGTGTGGGCAGGTGCGGGTGGCACCGTGCTCTATTCCAGTGGTCCTCAAACCTGACTGCATGTCACAACCTGCGGGCCCCCCGGCACCCCAGGAACCCTGAGAGCATTGATGTAAAGAAGCTCAGAGGGTCTCCCCAGTGTGGACCATGGGATGGAGTCAATACCTGTTTCATGGAAAAGGATCCTGTGGTCACAGAAGCTTGGGAAATCGTGGAAAAATCAAAGCTAAACCAGTTTCTTTGTTGCAGGACTTATTAGAGCCCTTAACATACTAGTGGACATTGGGAATCTCCAAAAGAAGGGTAGAAGGCTCAGCACCACCCCAGGGCTGAGAGTGTGATGGAATGTCGCCCAGGGTTGGGGCTGCCTTGAGGCCTTCGCCCTCAGAGATACAGATCTTGCAGCCAGTGACCCTCTCCTTGCCTCCTGGCCTCTCCACCCTCACTGACTGCTAACCCACTTTCCCATCAGGCGTCCGCATCTGGGCTCCTGAGAGGGCGTCCGCCATGCCCTTGGGCTGGGCTCTCCCTGGGTGGAAGGACTGCCCCATCGCTCGTCTTGTGGCTTCATGCCCTCTGCATTTAGAAGCACTTTGCCCCACCTGTTCAAAGGGAGGGGATCTCCCTGCCCTCCAGTTTGGGGTGTTATTTTTTCCTGTTCGTTTATTAGGTTTGCATCAGCAAACCCACAGCCCTGCCAGCACGTGCTGCAGCCATCGGGTCCCTGACAGGCCCCTGCAGGCTGGAACAGTCCTTGAAGGGCCTCTGAGGCAGGGAGGCATTCGAGGCTCTTCCAGGACCTGGCCTGCCCAGGGACCCAGAGCTTGCGAGTCAGGAATTCATGCTGGAAGAAATACACACAGCCTAGAGACACGCTCGTGGGCCTGGCAGCTGCTCGGGCACAGCCCAGAGGCATGGGCCCAGTTGGGCTGGGCTTGTCCTCTGGCTTCTGAGCTGCTCTCCAGAGCAGTAACTGTCTTCTCCGTCCGCCGAAGGGGGCTCATCCTGCAGGACCTCACCTTCGTTCACCTGGGAAACCCAGACTATATTGACGGGAAGGTGAATTTTTCCAAACGGTGGCAGCAGTTCAACATCCTCGACAGCATGCGGTGCTTCCAGCAGGCGTGAGTGCTGCCGCCCAGTGGGCCAGGGCTGGGGGGCACACCAAACCCTTGGCTGCTAGGACCCTGAGCAGAGATGGGAGGTGACAAAGGCCCAAGGGGGATCTGACCCCTGCGTCTTCCAGTTTGTCTGGATGACATGAGAAAGTGCTCGTCGGGGCTAAGCACAGTGTGGCCCAGGGCCCGTACCCAGAGTCGGTAGTCAGCTTGTCTTCCGTGTTTCCAGTACAGGGAAGCTGGGGGCCAGACTTGCTGCAAGGAGGAGGCTGGCAAACGCTAGCCTAGCTGGATCCAGGGCGGGGGGCGGGGGAGGTGGCAGTGCTTGGGCCTCAGTTCCTGCAGACCCGCTGGGCTGCAGGGGTGCTGCTCGGGAGACCTTGTAGGGAGCAGAGAGAGCCCAGCTTTAGGGTCCAGCTCGTGCCACGTGCTGATGGCCTCAGCTCCGAGCACTGGCGTCTTCCCTGCAGCGTGTGGGCAGCAGCAGCCCCTGCCTTGTCAGTCTGCTGGGTTGGCGCAGGTGGCCCTGAGAGACCATCAGGTTGTCGGGCCCACACCGGCTCTCACTGCCTGCCTCCCCGCTCCCCCACAGGCATTATGACATCCGGAGAAATGACGACATCATAAACTTCTTCAATGACTTCAGTGACCACCTGGCTGAGGAGGCCCTGTGGGAACTCTCCCTGAAAATCAAACCCAGGAACATAACAAGGAGGAAAACAGACCGGGAAGAGAAGACCTAGGGGCAGGCGCCGCGAGTGAGGAGAGCGCTCCAGGGGCTCTGAGCACGGCTCCGAGCCAGGAAGGAACTGTGGACCTGTCGCCTGGCGGCGGCCCGCTCCCTGGGCAGGCTGCAAGAGTCCCGGCCTGAGAGCCACAAGGCCAGCCAGGCCTCTGCTGTGCCGGGCGGCAGCCCGCGGCAGTGTCCTGCCCCTCTCCTCCGCAGGAGCGGACCCCGCAGCCCACCGTGGAGCCAGCAGGCAGGTCTAGGACTGATTTGTGAACCGGGGGTTTTCGGTTTTGGTTTTTGGTTTCTGCTTTCACTTCTGTCTCCCCCCTCCCCGCTCCCCCTGCCTGGGAGCAGCACAGGGACGTCATTAGCAGACCAAGAACAGTGGGAACCTTCACCCCTCCCTAAGTTCCAGGGTCCTAACTCTGCTGAAATGACAAATGAGCGACCAGGCATGAAGGACGGGGGCATTTGGGTGGGTGGGCAGAGAGGACACGGGGAGGCTCCTTGAACTTTCCGGACTCTGCTTTTTAAAGTGGAGGATGGGCTCAGCTTGTTCCCTGGCCCAGCAGGGTACGACAGGTGGCCTCTCAGCAGCCCTGGAGCGCCTGTCATGGTACTGGCCCTCAGAACTGTCTGCTGCCGCCACAGGGCCCTCCCGAGCTGGGGCAGCGGCAGTGTCTGTCATCTTTTTGTCCCTGCATCACCCCCGCCAGCGTCCCACTGGCCCTCATCCCATCATCTGGCGCCGTGGGGAGCTGGGAAGAGGAGATTGGAGCAAGGGAAAACTTTACATCCAAGAAACACATTTTATCTGAGCTGGGCCCGTAGCTCTTGTGGGTTCATTCAGAGAGGAGAGAGTGGAGGGGCGTTTCTGTCCCGGGAAGGCCAGCGGCCCCTCCTCTGTTGCTTGCTGTGTGCCTTAAACTCCATCTCCTGCCCTCCCGCCTCGCCGGCCCCTCCTGCTGTCTCCATCCTGCTGGGGCCAGAGGGGCCCTCTCTGTGAAGGACGGGGTGTCCCTGAGAGGGCAGGGGCCTGGCTGCGGAGGTGCCTCCTGAGGCTGACCGCCACGGCTCTCCCAGCGCCTGGCAGTCTGGCTCTCCTCTGGCAGAGCTGCTTCAGGAGCAGGTGCCCTTTCCCACCTCCTCGTTCAGAACCACTCGCTGCTGAGGTTGACAATCTGGGGCCAGCTTTGCAGGGGGTCTCCGCACACAGAGGTGCCGGCTCTGTGGCAGCCGCACGTGGGCCTGCGGGCAGGGTGCCCGTCGGAACTGGACAGCGGCCTCTGCGCCTCCCCTGTCCTGTTTGCATGATTGAGTGGTCACTTCTCCTGGGTTTGGGGCTTGGTCAAGCAGACTCCAAGATCTACCTGTGCTTAGTCCAAATTAAAAAGAACAAAGAAAAGTCAAAAGCAACATCTGTTGATTAGATTTTTCTCAAGGAGACAGCCATGTCCCTTGGAGTCCTTCATGGGTGTTTGAGCAGCTTTCATCAAGAATATGTGGGCTGGTTTTCCTGTCGTTTGTGCGTCCTGGACACAGAGGGGAGAGATCTGTGAAATGTCAGTCGCAACCTCCTCTGCCAGTGATGCTGCGGCCAGAACATGTCACTTTATTATTTAAAGAGTGTGTGTAGAGTCGCTGTTGATGAACAGTATTGTGTGTGGGTTGGGTTTTAGTTTGTTCCCGCATTGTCCTCTCATTTCAGGCTTTCCTCTTCCTTTCTACCTTGCCTCTCGCCCAGGCCCAGCTCGGTTGACTGCTGCTGTGTGTGCGTGGGGGCCTCTGTGTGGTATGACCTGCCGGTCTCTGTGTTTTAGCCTCAGAAAGCCAGCCGCTTGCATGCGTCTGCAGATGGGTGCATGTCCGTGGTCGGGGTCTGTCCTCAGGCAGGAGCTGGCCAGGTCGGGGCTTCACCTTCCCTCAGTTAGAACAGACCCTGCACGCACACCCCCGCCACAGGCCGTGCCTGCTTCTCTCTGGGATCCCTCGGCTGTCTGAGCAGATGTGCTGGGCCCCAGGCGGGCAGTACGGGTGGGCGAGGTGCCGGCGTGTCCAGTGACCAGCAGGGGACAGCAGGCACGGTGTGTGCTGTCACTTATTGGCTGACAGGCTCCCCGGCCCTGCGCCTCACGAGTCACCCGCCTGGCTTTGCTTTGTCTGAGGCGCCGGGGCAGGGTGTGGGAGTCCATCCTTAGGACAGACAGACCCAATCAGGACGATTTGGCTCCCTGCAGAGTCAGTGCCCACCTGCAGGTGTGGCAGCCAGGGAAAGGGCAGGCGCATGCCCTGTCTGAACCGAACCCCACTTCCGACGAGCCCCTCCCTCCCCTGCCCCACGCCTCCCCATGTTACATTGTAATATAGGTCCTAAACTAACCTGGCTGATAGTGGCATCTTCCTGCGGACATTTCAAACCTGTAACTTTTATATGAAAGGAAAATAAACACAGACAAAAGCCACCGCCCAGGTGTGTATGCTGTCTGTCAGTGTCAAAGCGACAGTCCTGCCTCTTTTCTGTGCCCTCCTCGTGGGTGGGGCCCCCGGCACACTAAGGGTGTGGTCCTGCTCCCAGTCCCTGGACCTGCTTGCTGTTGTGGGGCTCGTCCTGGCAGAGTGGCATGGATGTCACCAACTCCTTTCCAGAACGTCCCCTCCAAGGTCTTGTGCCTCAGAAGTGGGTCAATGCCCAAAAGCTGTACTGCCCCCTGACCCCCAGCGTCCTGGTATAGACTGGCATTTCCAGGGTAGAACTCAGGGAGCACAGGCTGTGTGGAGCCACTTTCCAGAGCCCCAAAGGCGCTGTGTTTGAAAGTACGCCTTTGGCAGGGTTCTGCCCCTACTACCCGGACCGCGGGCTGAGGCACGGGCCCTGCCCACCTCTGTGGGAGCAGTGGAGCCCCTGCACCCCGCTCAGGAGTGAGGTGACCGCTGGGCTCTGGTCCCTTCTCTGCCTGGGCTGGGCGGTGTCTGCTGCACACCAGGTGAGCCGTTGGACTGACTCCCAGCCCACTTGTCATCTCCGTTCACCATCCTCCCAGAGCCATCTCACGCCAGTCGACGTGCCCGTCCCCCCGGCACCTCTTCTGCAGTGAGACTGAGCACCTGGGTGCAGAACCCAGGGCTTTGGGCCCTACAGAAGGTGCCCACAGGGCTGGGAACCGGGCAGAGAGAAAGGCCAGCATCTCCCAGCAGATCCCCCCTCAGGTGGCCTCCCCGGCCTTCCCCGAAAGGTGGCAGCTTAAAAGGATATCCCTTTAAGGGGGGAGCAAGTATTCCTGGGCTGGTCACACTGTTAGGATCTGACAGAAAGGATCCCAGGCCTCTAGGGAGCCCTCTGTCGTCCCCTCAGCTGTTTACCAAACACGCAGCATGGGCCAGGCGTTGCCACGAAGCCTCCCAGAGCCTTGGCGACAACTGAACTTCCCTGCTTCTCCCCTTCACTAGTTGTAGTTCAAGCAAGTTACTCAGCCACTTGTACCTCAGTTTCCCCATTACCTGCTGTTGTCCATTTGACTGATAAGCACACTGAGGCCCAGAGAGAGACCAGTCGGCTCCTGAATCCTCCACTCCCGTCTTCCCCACCAGCCAGCAATGCCAAGAACTGTCCTGATCTGGTCCCAGCCCCCACCCCAGGCAACCAGGCAGTGACAGCAGGAGGTGACAGGCCAGGTGTGGAACTCAGGCCTGAGCCTGCCAACCAGGGCTGCAGGCTGCAGCTGCTGCAACCCACCCTGGTCTTAGGTGACTGGCAGTGGGGGCAGATTAAAACTCTGGGTTCCATCCCCACCCAGAGGGTCCCCTCCCAGGGCCTGGGAATCTGCATGTCTAGCCAGTGACTCAGGAGGCGTGGATGCCCCTCTGAGAGCTGCTCTTCCCCGGCCACGCCTGTGTTCAGACCCGGAGCCAGGTCTGGCCACGGGTGGCACAAGGCCAGGCTTCTGGAGCGCGATGGCCACGTGCTGCTCCCCCAGCGGGATGGGGCGGGCCACACGCATTCACTCAGACCATCTTTCATCCGTCCGTTCATGCGTTCACTGGTGGCACATGACTTAGGAACCTGGCGAGGCAGCTTTGGGGTCATTCTAGTCCTGCATTTGCTGGGGACATGCTGGAGGACTTTGGCCCTTGGCTGATAAGGGCTCTGGTCCTGGCCCTGCACCTGATAAGCCAAGTGACCTTGGGTAGGTGGTCCCTTCTCTGTTCCCCAGTCTCTCCAGCTGGTAATTACTGCTTCTCCCTCCTCAGGTCTGTGAAGGCTCAGGGAGTTAACACCCAGAATAGTCTCTGGTGAGCTGTCACCACCGTGAGTACTTGTCGAGCTTGTGCTGGGTACCACGCACTTCGCTGAGCACTTTACCTCGTTAAGTTCTCTTAATTAGAAGAAATCACACAAGTGATGTATTACAACCATGATAAATGCTACAAAGAAGAGGTACTTGACATTAAAGAAATTAAAGCTAGTTTGAAATCCACTTATAAACATCAGGTCCAGACAGGCTTAACATGCAGTTTATGCCAAAGCTTCAGCCTCACACAAACGCTCCTAAGAACGGAAGAAGGGGAAACGCTTCTCAACTTGTTTTACGAGTGAAACACAACCTTGACGTCAATCCAGACAAGGACAGTACAAGTAAATTACAGGCAAATGCAGATGCAAAACTTCTGAGATAATCTTAGCAACCCCAAACCAGCAATGTATAAAAATCAGTGCACCCTGAGCAACTCGGGCTCATCCTCAAATGCAAGGATGGAGTGATGTCGGTAAGTTGGTGAATGTACTTGAGCCCATGTGTTAGACCCTCATTTGGGCAGCCTGGGCTGGTGTGCCTCCCCTTCCTGGGCATGGGCAAGACTCTGCTTCCCGGCCCCTCGCACGTAGGCCCATGAGATCTAAGGGGCAGAGATACGTGCCTCTTTGGGTTGGGGACTTAAGAATGCATGTGCCACCTCCATGCTTACTCTTATCCCCCTGTGACAAACTTAGGTTCCAGGTGCTGAGATGGCACAGACCCAAGCGGAGGGAGCCCAGACAGGGACTACCCCCACTGTCCCACATGGGACTTTACATGAAAGAAAACTGAACTTGTGCTAACTGAACTAGTGAGATTTCATGGTTTATAAATTTTCACAACATGGCCTGGCTTCTCCTGAATTCACCACATTAACATTAAAGGAAGAACGACGTATTATCATTTCAGTAGTCAGAAAGGCCTTTGTTAAAAAGGCAAAACCCATTCAAACTTTTATTTCAAAAAAAACAAACTCAGGCTGGCCCAGTGGCATAGTGGTTAAGTTCATGTGCTCTGCTTCGGCGGCCTAGGGTTCACTGGTTCAGATCCCAGGCACAGACCTACATGCCACTCATCAAACCATGCTGTGGGGCGTCCCACATACAAAATAGAAGAGGATTGGCACAGGTGTTAGCTCCAGGCCAGTCTTCCTCACACAATACAAACAAAAACTTCTTCATTAAATAGAAATTGAAAACTTCCTTAATCTGATAAAGGTTACCTTCCCAAATCCTATGCAAACATTATAGTTAGTGGTGAAACTCAAAGCATTTCGTTTAAAATCTGAACAAGGTCAGGATTCTGACAACTTTGTTCATTACTGTACTGGAGATCCTAGCCAAGGCTGCAAGAAAAGAAAAATAACCAAGAGATTACTAAGAAAATCTATCAAGGTGGTTACCTGTGCAGTCAGATAAAAATTAGACATATTTCTATATACAAGCAACAATTAGGAAACAATTCTTAAAGGATACCATTTATACTAGCATCACAAGTGTTAAGGTACTAGGAAGAAACCCAGCAAAAGATGTATGAGAGCTTTATAGGAAAAATAATAATCCAGCAAGAGGATATAATATTTGTAAATATTTATGCACCTGACAGAGCATCTAAATATATAAAGCAAATATTAACAGACATAAAGGAGAAACAGACAGCAATACGATAATAATAGGGGACCTAGTACCCCACTTACACCAATGGATGCATCACCCAGACAGAAAATCGAAGGAAACGTTGGTCCGAAATGACACATCAGACCAGGTGGACTTAACAGATATATACAGAACAGTCCATCCAAAAGCTACAGAACACACATTCTTCTCAAGCACACATGGAACATTCTCCAGGATAGATCACGTTACATCACAAAACAAGTCTTAATAAATTTGAGAAGACTGAAATCATATCAAGCATCTTTGCAGACCAAAATGTATGAAACTATAAATCAATTACAAGAAGAAAACTGGAAAATTCACAGATATGTGGAGATTAAACAACATGCTACTGAACAACCAACGGGTCAAAGAAGAAATCAAAAGAGAAATCAGAAAGTACCTTGAGACAAATGAAAATGGAAACACAACACACCAAAACTTACAGGATGCAGCAAAAGCAGTTCTAAGAGAGAAGTTCATAGCAATAAATGCCTACATCAAGAAACAAAAATCTCAACCTAACTTTCCACCTTAACGGACTAAAATAAGAAGAAACAAAGTCCAAAGTTAGTAGAAAGAAGGAAATAACAAAAATCTAAGCAGAAATAACTGAAATACGGACTAAAATGACAATAGAAAAGATGAAACTAAGCTTGTTGTTTGAAAATATAAACAAAATTGAGAAACCTTTAGCTAGACTCACCAAGAAAAAAAGAGAGGACACAAAACCAGAAATGAAAGAGGAGGTGTTACAACTGACATCACAAAAATAGAAAGGAAACTACTACTACTAAGGAACTACTACAAACAATTATATGCCCACAAACTTGACAACCTAGAGAAATGGATAAATTCCTAGAAACATACAGTCTAAACAAGACAGAATCGTGAAGAAAGAGAAAATCTGAACAGACTTATTACTAATAAGGAGATTGAATCCGTAATCAAAAACCTCCTAACAGACAAAAGTCCAGGACAGCTTCACTGGTGAGTTCTACCAAACATTCAAAGAAGAATTAATACTAATCCTTCTCAAACTCTTCAAAAAAATAGGAGGAAATACTTCTAAACTTTTTCTGAGGCCGGCATTACCCTGATACCAAAGCCAGAAGAGGGAGACAAAAAAAAGAAAATTACAGGCCAATATCCCTCAAGAACACAGATGCAAAAATCCTCAACAAAATATCAGCAAACCAGATGCAACAATACATTAAAAGGATCATCCGCCATGATCAAGTGGAATTCATTCCAGGGATGCAAGGATGGCTCAACATCAATGTGATGCACCACATTAACAAAATGAAGGATTAAAATCATATGATCAGCTCAACAGATGCAGAAAAAAATACTTGACAAAATAATTCAGCATCTATTTATGATAAAAACTCTCAACAAAGTGGGTTTAGAGGGAATGTACCTCAACATAGTAAAGGCCATGTATGACAAGCCCACAGCTAACATCATAGGCAATGGTGAAAAGCTGAAAGCTTTTCCTCTAATACCAGGAACAAGACAAGGATGTCCATTCACCACTTTTATTCAACGTAGTATTGGAAGTCCTAGCCAGAGCAATTAGACAAGAAAAAGAAAAGGCATCCAAACTGGAAAGGAAGAAGTAAAACTGTCACTATTCATAGATGACATGATATCATATGTAGAAGACCCTAAAGACTCCACCAAAAAACTGTTAGAATTAATAAATGAGTTCACTAAAGTTGCAAGACACAAAGTCAATATACAGAAATCGGTTGCATTTCTATATATTAATACCAGGCTATCAGAAAGAGAAATTAAGAAAACAATCCTATTTACAATTGCATCCAAAAGAATAAAATACTTAGGAATAAATTTAACCAAGGAGGTGAAAGATCTGTGCACTGAAAATTAAAAGACATTAATGAATTAATAGAAAGATAGTCTGTGCTCATGGATTGGAAGAATATGTTAAAATGTCCATCCTACACAAAGCAATCTACAGATTCAATGCAATCTCTATCAAAATTCCAATGGCATTTTTCACAGAAATAAAAAACAATCCTAAAATTTGTATGGAACCACAAGACCTTGAATAGCCACAGCAATCTTAAGAAAGAACAACAAGCCAGGAGGCACCATGCTCCCTGATTTTAAACTATATTACAAACCTATAGTAATCAAAACAATACAGTATTAGCATAGAAACAGAGACGTAGAGCAATGGAACAGAATAGAGAACCCAGGAATAAACCCACACATATATGGTCAATTAATTTATGACAAAAGAGCCAAGAACATACCATGGGGAAAGGACAGTCTCTCCAATAAATGGTGTTGGGAAAACTGGACAGCCACATGCAAAAGAATGAATCTGGACCCCTAACTTACACCATACACAAAAATCAACTCAAAATGGATTAAAGACTTGAATGTAAGACCTGAAAGCATAAAACTCCTAGAAGAAAGTATAGGCAGTTACCTCCTTGACATCGATCTTGGTGATGACTTTGGATTTGACACCAAAAGCAAAAATAAACAAGTGGGACTACATCAAACTAAAAAGCTTCTGCACAGCAAAGGAAACCACCAAGAAAATGAAAAGGCAATCTACTGAATGGGAAAAAATATTTGCAAAATATATATCTGACAAGAGGCTAATATCCAAGATATATTTTTTAAAACTCATACAACTCAGTAGCAAAACAACCAACAATATGATTAAAAAATGGGCAGAGGATCTGAATGGACATTTTTCCAAAGAAGACATACAGATGGCCAACAGGTACATGAAAAGATGCTCAACATCACTCGTTGTCAGGGAAATGCAAATCAAAACCACAATGAAATATCACCTCACACCTGTTAGAATGGTTATTATCAAAAAGACAAGAAGTAAGTGTTGGAGAGGATGTGGAGAAAAGGGAACCCTTGTACACTGTTGGTGGGAGTGTAAATAGGTGCAACCACTATAGAAAACAGTATGGAGGTTCCTGAAAAGACAAAAATAGAACTACCATGTGATCCAGCAGTTCCACTTCTTGGTATGCATCTGAAAGAAAACACTGATTCAAAAGGATATGTGCACCCCTGTGTCCACTGCAGGATTATTTCCAACAGCCAAGACATGGGAACAAGCTAAGTGTCCACTGATGGATGAATGGATAAAGAAAATGTCGTGTGTGTGTGTACAATGGAATATTATTCAATCATAAAAATGAATGACATCTTGCCATTTGGGACAACACAGATGGACCTTGAGGGCATTATGCTAAATGCAGTAGGTCAGAGAAAGACAAAAAATGTGTGATCTCACTTCTAGGTGGAATCTGAAAAAAGCAAAAAACAAAAACTTCAAGCTCATAGATACAGAGAGATACAGAAATACAGACTGGTAGTTGCGAGAGGCGGGGAGTGGGCGAAATGGGTAAAGGGAGTCAAAAGGTACAAACTTCCAGTTATAAAATAAGTTGTGGGGATGGAAGGTCCAGCCTAGTGACTGTAGTTAATAATAGCGTATTGCATATTTGAAAGTTACTTATAAAGTAGATCTTAAAAGATGTCATCATACTTATATCAGACAAAGTAGACTTCAAAGCAAAACAGATAAAGAAGGACAAAGAGGGGCAGTTTATAATGATAAAAGGGACACTCCACCAAGAAGACATAACACTTATAAATATATACACACCCAACACAGGAGCACCAAAGTATGTAAGGCAACTATTAACAAAACTAAAAGGAGATATCAACAACAATACAATAATAGCAGGGGACCTCAACACCCCACTAACACCAATGGATAGATCATCCAGACAGAAAGTCAACAAGGAAATTATAGAATTAAACGAAAAACTAGACCAGATGGACTTAATAGATATATAGAGAACACTCCATCCAAAAACAGCAGGTTACACATTCTTCTCAAGTGCTCATGGAACTTTCTCAAGGATAGACCATATCTTGGGAAACAAAGCAAGCTTCAACAAATTCATGAGGGTTGAAATACTATTAAGCTTCTTTTCCGATTGTAATGCTATGAAACTAGAAATCAACTACAAGAATAAAGCTGGGAAAGGGGCAAAAATGTGGAGACTAAACAACATGCTACTGAACAAACAATGGATTATTGAAGAAATTAAAGAATAAATCAAATATTATCTGGAGACAAATGAAAATGAAAACACACCATACTGACTCATTTGGGACGCAGCAAAAGCGGTCCTAAGAGGGAAATTCATTGCAATACAGGTTCACCTCAATAAACAAGAAAAATCTCAGCTAAGCAATCTCAAATGACACCTAACAGAATTA
The DNA here is from genome assembly GCF_041296235.1 of Equus asinus. Classification (NCBI taxonomy): domain Eukaryota; kingdom Metazoa; phylum Chordata; class Mammalia; order Perissodactyla; family Equidae; genus Equus; species Equus asinus. The sequence continues at coordinate 15,027,433 of NC_091799.1, forward strand.
GAAAAAGAAGAACAAACAAAGCCCAAAGTCAGTAGAAGGAGGGAAATGATAAAAATTAGAGCAGAAATAAATGAAATTGAAACAAAAAAGACAGTAGAAAGGATCAATGAAACAAAGAGTTGGTTCTTTGAAAAAATAAACAAAATTGACAAACCCTTAGCCAGACTCACTAAGAAAAAAAGAGAGAAGACTCAAATAAATAAAATTAGAAATGAGAGAGGAGAAATCACAACGGATACCACAGAAATACAAAGGATCGTAAGAGAATACTGTGAAACACTATATGCCAACAAATTGAACAACCTAGAAGAAATGGATAAATTCTTAGACTCCTACAACCTACCCAAACTGAAGCAGGAAGAAATGGAGAATCTGAATAGACCAATCACAAGTAAAGAAACCGAAACAGTAATCAAAAACCTCTCCAAAAATAAGAGTCCAGGACCAGACGGCTTCTCTGGAGAATTCTACCAAACATTCAAAGAAGATTTAATACCTATCCTTCTCAAACTATTCCAGAAAATTGAGGAAGATGGAGCACTCCCTAACACATTCTATGAAGCCAACATCACCCTGATCCCAAAACCTGACAAGGACAACACAAAGAAGGAAAACTACAGGCCAATATCACTGATGAACATAGATGCAAAAATCCTCAACAAAATTTTGGCAAACCGAACACAGCAATACATTAAAAAGATTACACACCACAATCAAGTGGGATTTATACCAGGGACACAAGGATGGTTCAACATCTGCAAGTCAATCAACGTGATACACTACATTAACAAAATGAGAAACAAAAACCACATGATCATCTCAATAGATGCAGAGAAAGCATTCAACAAGATCCAACATCCATTTATGATAAAAACTCTCAATAAAATGGGTATAGAAGGAAAGTACCTCAACATAATAAAGGCCATATATGACAAACATACAGCCAACATCATACTCAATGGACTAAAACTGAAAGCCATCCCTCTGAGAACAGGGACAAGAGAAGGGTGCCCACTCTCACCACTCTTATTCAACATAGTACTGGAGGTTTTGGCCAGAGCAATTTGGCAGGAAAAAGAAATAAAAGGAATTCAAATAGGCAATCAGGAAGTGAAACTCACTGTTTGCAGATGACATGATCTTATATATAGAAAACCTCAAAGAATCCATTGGAAAACTATTAGAAATAGTCAACATCTACAGCAAAGTTGCAGGGTATAAAATCAACATACATAAATCAGTAGCATTTTATACTCTAACAATGAACTAACAGAAAAAGAACTCAAGAACTCAATCCCATTCACAATCGCAACAAAAAGAATAAAATACCTTGGGATAAATTTAAGCAAGGAAGTGAAAGACCTATACAACGAAAACTACAAGACTTTCCTGAAAGAAATTGAGGACGACATAAAGAGATGGAAAGACATTCCATGTACATGGATTGGAAGAATAAACATAGTTAAAATGTCCATACTACCTAAAGCAATCTACAGATTCAATGCTATCCCAACCAGAATCCCAATGACATTCTTTACAGAAATTGAACAAAGAATCCTAAAATTCATATGGGGCAACAAAAGACCCTGAATTGCTAAAGCAATCCTGAGAAAGAAGAACAAAGCTGGAGGCATCACAATCCCTGACTTCAAAATGTACTACGAAGCTACAATAATCAAAACAGCATGGTACTGGTACACAAACAGGTGCACAGATCAATGGAACAGAATTGAAAGCCCAGAAATAAAACCACACATCTATGGACAGCTAATCTTTGACAAAGGACCTGAGGGCCTACAATGGAGAAAAGAAAGTCTTTTCAACAAATGGTGCTGGGAAAACTGGAAAGCCATATGTAAAAGAATGAAAATTGACCATTCTTTTCCACCATTCACCAAAATAAACTCAAAATAGACCAAAGACCTAAAGATTAGACTGAAACCATAAGGCTTCTAGAAGAAAATATAGACAGTACACTCTTTGACATCAGTATCAAAAGGATCTTTTTGGACACCATGTCTTCTCAGAGAAGGGACACAATAGAAAGAATAAACAAATGGGACTTCATCACACTACAGAGCTTCTTCAAGGCAAGGGAAAACAGGATTGAAACAAAAAAACAGCCCACTAATTGGGAAAAAAATATTTACAAGTTATATATCCAACAAAGGGTTAATCTCCATAATATATAAAGGACTCACACAGCTCAACAACAAAAAATCAAACAACCTGATCAAAAAATGGGCAGGAGACATGAACAGAAATTTCTCCAAAGAAGATATACGGATGGCCAATAGGCACATGAAAAGATGCTCATCATCGCTGTGCATCAGGGAAATGCAAATCAAAACTACACTAAGATATCACCTTACCCCTGTTAGAATGGCAAAAATAACCAAAACAAAAAGTGACAAATGTTGGAGAGGCTGTGGAGAAAAAGGAACCCTCATACACTGCTGGTGGGAATGCAAACTGGTGCAGCCACTATGGAAAACAGTATGGAGATTTCTCAAAAAGTTAAAAATAGAAATACCTTATGACCCAGCCATCCCACTACTGGGTGTCTATCCTAAGAACCTGAAATCAGCAACTCCAAAAGGCCCACACACCCCTATTTTCATCGCAGCATTATTCACAATAGCCAAGACGTGGAAGCAACCTAAGTGCCCATCAACTGATGATTGGATAAAGAAGATGTGGTATATATACAATGGAACACTACTCAGCCATAAAAAAGGACAAAATCTTCCCATTCGCAAGAACATGGATGGACCTTGAGGGTATTATGTTAAGTGAAATAAGCCAGATAGAGAAAGACGAACTCTGTATGACTCCACTCGTAGGTGGAAGTTAAACATAGAGACAAAGAGAACTGATTGGTGGCTACGAGGGGAAAGGGGGGGTGGGGGGAGGGCACAAAGGGTGAAGCGGTGCACCTACAACACGACTAATAATGTACAACTGAAATTTCACAAGGTTGTAAACTATCATAATCTTAATAAAAAGTAAAAAAAAAGTCACAAAAAAAAACTTTTTAACTCTGTGTGGTGATGAATGTTAACTACATGCGCCACGTGATGTTTTGGTCGACAACGGACTGCGTATGCAACAGCGGCCCCACAAGATTAGTACCATGTACTCTAGGCGTGCAGTGGGCTGTACCATCTAGGTTTGTGTAAATACACTCTGTGATGTTCGCACGACGACAAAATCACCTAATGACGTGTTTCTCAGAACGTATCCCATCGTTAAGCAACGCGTGACTGTAGACTTATTGTGGTGATCATTTCACAATCATACAAATATTGAATCATTGTTATACACCCAAAACTAATAACGTTATGTGTCAGTTATACCGCAATAAAAAATACATATATTAAAAATGATAAGACTTTATTAAAAAATAAAGAACTTAATAAGTTAGATACACATATTCGTGGATAGGAAGATTAAATTTCTTAAAGAGGTCATTTATGTACATATCCAAAACTATTCTAAAGAAAATTCCAACAGGATTTTATACGGTCCTTGAGAAGTTTATTCTAAAAATGTATAAGAAAGAATTTCCACTTCTGGTAATGTCAGACTAGGTCATTCAGACCAGCCTTCCTGCCAGGAAAGCCGTCCAAATATTTGACAGTCCCTGCCTGAGTTCATCAGAGAGCTAGCGAGTGAATGAAGACTTCCTGGGCCCGGGTCAGGAGGAGACAGAAACCCAAGGAGGTGAGCTGACCTTTGGGAGCGCGTAATGTTGAGGGCGCCTGCCCACTCAGAAGAGGCGGCTGGGAGCCCTGCGGCCCTTCTGAGAAAAGGGAGACTTCAAAGAACTCACCGTGCCCTGAGTGGAGACCCCAAGGAGGCACCTCCAGTGTAGAGTGACACGCGGCTCCTGGCCCGACTGGGCCGCCTTCAAAGCGGCTCAGGCCCCGCACGCGGATTGCTGGCACCCAGGCGCCCACCAGAGCAAATGAAAGCCTTGCTGGAGGAGGTTAACGGCATCCTGGGCCTCAGATTCTTTCTTTAATACTTCATATGCAATAAAGAAAAAAAAACAGGAACACAAGAAGCATGAACAGAAAAAGACCAGAAACAATTGACAGAACCAGACCCACAGCGACAGGGGTTCTGGAGTGACCAGACGTAGATATGAAAGCACGATGCTCACTCTGTTCTGGGGGCAACACAAGACTGAGGTTTTGGGCAAATGATTGGAAAGTATACACAGAGGACAGATGGAAATTCTAGAACCAAGAAATACATTAACTGATAATAAGACCTCAATGAATACGTTTAATAGAATCCATGAGCTGGAGACTGATTAGGAGCTCTGGGTAGAATGAAGCATGAAGAGAGAAAGGATGAACGAAAGAGAAGGGAAGAAGAGACATGGGGAGGAGAAGCCGTAGGTGTAACTGGAGTACCAGAAGAACAGGAACCAGATCAGAGCAGAAACAAGGTGCATGGTCGATTATTCATAATAGCCCCAGAGTGGGAACTAGCTGAGTGTCCATCTGCTGGTAAAAGGATGCACAGAACATGGTATTTCCATACAATGGAACACTATTTAGCAATAAAAAGGAGTAAATTGACACTACAACATGGATGAACCCCAAAAACATGGATGTGAGAGAAGACAGATGCAAAAGATTGCATATTGCATGCTTCCATTTACACAAAATATGCAGAAAAACCCAGTCCAGGGCTGGAGAGCAGGTTGGCGGTTGCCTGGGGGTGAAACCAAGGGACAGGAGGGATCTTTCAGGGTGACGGAAAATTTTTTAAACTAGATGGTGGTGATGGTTGCACAACTCTGTAAACTTACTAAATATAATTGAATTGTACACTCAAAATGAGTGAATTTTATGATATGTAAGTTACACCTCAATAAAGCTGTTTTTTAAAGTTTTCCAAAACCAGTTGTGCCAGTTATCAAGTTCTTGCTCCTCACGTCCAAGTCCACCCTTTATTCCCGGCTCTGCAATGAGCGTTTCCCTCTGCAGCGAGCACGAGGGTCCGTCAGTGCAGAGCACCAAGGAACAGAGGACGGAGGGGCTCTGGTTGTGGTGCTCCGTGCTGCCTCCTCTGACCGCGTGGCTGCTAGAGGCCCGCGTGTGGAGACATCCAGTGGCGTCTGCCCCAACCGTGCACCCACACCTTGCAGCCTCTCAGCAGACTCGCAACTGAGCCCTGTCTGGTGACCATCCCACTGTGGCTCCTCAGACGTGGACATGGCACACCCCAGGCCTTGTGTCACCCTGCTGGCAAGCAGGCTCCCAACTCCCTGTGCACGCCTACACGCCAGCCTCAGCCCACCTGCACCTCCAAGGGACCATTCCTGCTCACCCAGCTCTGGCCTGGGCCACCCAGTGAGTTTCTCTGCCCCTCAGTGGGCTGCAACCATCCTTGCTCCAGTGAGTTCTGAATCCCAGTGCTGGGGACCAGGCCCTTCTGAGTTTTGCCTTCCTTGCGAACTTACTCACCTTCAGCCCTCGTATTCTCTTTAAACCTTCATAGCTACTCTCCTCTCACTGTTAATCATTCTTTATATTAATCTTTCTCTGTTCAAATTACTCCACCGTCTATGTCTCCTGATTGGTCCTTGACAACAAACCCTAGATTCAAGAAACCTTATGAACCCCAAGCAGGACAGTTAAAAGAATACACATCTAAGCAGAGCATGGCTAAGCTTGTGAAAGTCAAAGGCAAACAGAACATCTTTAAGCAGACAGAGAGGCAAAACGGGACATGTTACCTTCAAAGGCACAGCAACTAGACTCCTTGGCAGAAGCAGTGGGGATGGAAGTCGATGGAGTGATGTCCTCAGTGCTGAAAGAAAATACCCAACGACAATTCTGTCTCCACTCAGAGTATCTTTCAAGAATGAAGGTACAAATCAAGATATTGTCAGACAAACAAAAACTAAGAGAATTCATCACCAGCAGAGCTGCACTAAGAAAAGACAAAACAGTGTTTCCAGGCAGAAGGAAGATAATCCCAAACGGAGGGTCAGACACACAGGAGAGAATGAAAGAGCCAGAATAAACAGCCACTGTGTATATAAACCTACATGAGCATGAACCGTATGAAACAGCAACAGTAGAGAGATTTAAAATATGTATCAATGGTGTGTGACCAAGAAGAGAGACACCGAGCTAGAGTGTGCTGGATTGGTTCTCGAATCGTCTAGAAAGAAGAAAAAAGTACTAAAAACATTAGATTTTCAGCAGTCAAGAAGGCAAGTTGTTAATCTCCAGGGAACCACTGAATAGGACAAGAATGTGTGATCGCCAAGCTAATAGAGAGGATGAAATGGAATAATAATAAATAATTGATCGAAAAGGAGGCAGGAACGGAGAGAGAAAGCAGCATCTGCCTTCTAAAGTGGGACCAGCAGACAGCAGAGTGAGACGGTGGATTCAAACACAGGTCTATACAATTTTTAAAGTGATATTAAATAAATGGACTAAATTTTCTAGTTGAAAGACACTGTCGGACTGTATTTTTTTAAAATCTATGCTCTGTTTACAAGACATATCTATCTAAAACATATAGAAAGGTTGAAAGTAAAAATACAGAAAAAGATAGACTCTGCAAATACAGCCCAAAAAGGTTGGCACAGCTCTGCTAATATCAGATAAAGCAGGCTCTAAGGCAGAAAGCATTTCTAGACTTACAAAGGGACGTTGAAAAGACATAAAGTACGCTCAGCGGGATGATTTAACAATTTCTAAATATGTATGCATCCAATTACACAGCCTCAAAGCATCCACAGGAAAGGCCAACCGAACTCCGAGGAGAAAGGGACAAATCCGTGACCCGGGAAGTTCTAACACGCCTCTCTCAGGAACATGTAAGAAATAACTCTAACCTCACACACTTCCAAAAACAGAAAATGCGAAGCACTTCCCAACCTCTGCCATGGGGCCACACAACCCCGGTTCCCAAACCACAACAAGAATGAAAACTACAGCCCACCTTCACTCATAAACGCAGATGCAAAAATCCTACCCAAAATATTACCTGGACGTAGCAACAGATAAAGAGGCTAATACATCGTGATCAAAATGGCCTTATTCCAGGACAGAAAGATTGCTTTAAACATTTGAAAATCAACACTCAGTCACCACGTTAACAGAATACATCAGATAATTTTCTCAGTAGATATGTGAAAGTAATTTAATAAAATTCAATATGCATGCATGATTAAAAGAAAATTCTTAGCCAGCTAGGAATAGAAGCCTGCTTCCTGATTCTGAGAGAGGATATATATATATATTTTAAAAGCAGAATGTTGAAAGTCTTCCTTTGGAGACTGGGAGAAAGATAAGGTTGCCCACAGTCAGCACTTCTGTCTGCACTGGGCCGGGGGGGCCCAGCAGGTGCAGGAAGGTGAGGAAAAGACCCAGAAGGTGCAAGGACGGGAAGGGAAGATGAAAACTCATGATATACATACCGTATACTGTGTAAACGAAAATTCAACAGAATCTGCAGATAAATTACCAAAATGTAAATGAATTTAGAAAGGTTGCTGGCTACAAAGTCAAGAATCAAAAATCAATTGCAGGGGCCGGCCCAGTGGCACAGCGGTTAAGTGCACACGCCCTGCTTCTCGGCGGCCCAGGGTTCGCCGGTTCAGATCCCGCGTGCAGACGTGGCACCACTTGGCAAGCCATGCTGTGGTAGGCGTCCCACATATAAAGTAGAGGAAGATGGGCACGGATGTTAGCTCAAGGCCAGTCTTCCTCAGCAAAAAGAGGAGGATTGGCGGCAGTTAGCTCAGGGCTAATCTTCCTCAAAAAAAGAATCAATTGTATTTCTGTATACTAGCAAGTAACAAAAAAAGAAAAAGAAAAAAGATCATATTTATAATAACATCAAAAAAATAAGAAACCCAGGGATACTAACAAAACATGCAATATTTCTGCACCAAAAAATCAAGGGAAACTTTTTAAAAGACACGCTAAACAAACAAGGAAATTCACCACGTTTGTTGGAAAACTCAACACTGTAAAGATGTCAGTTATCCCCAAATTAATCCATAGATTTACAGCAATCACAGTCAAAATCACAACATTTTGGTGAAAATTAACAAATTCTGAAATTTATTATGAATACACATGATTTTAAATGGCCAAGACCCTTAAAGATGGTGGGAGGATTTGACGTACCCAATCTCAGGACTTACTACCAAGTCCTGGTAATGAAGTAGGATAGCGAAGCATGATAGTGACACAAGAATAGACATGTGGACCTCTGGAGTCTACTCCAGGTGGGTGGCAGATCCGAATGGAAAAATAAACCAGGAAAGCTTCTAGATCTAGACGACAGTACAAGAGAATATCTTCATGACCTAGCAGTAGAGAAGTTTTTAAGTCACAAAAAGCATTACCCATAAAGGAAAGGATAAGTTTGAATATATTAAAACTGAGAGCTTCTTGGGGCCAGCCCAGTGGCACAGTGGTTAAGTTTGCACATTCTGCTCTGGCGGCCCGGGGTTTGCTGGCTTGGATCCCAGGCACAGAGCTACAGCACATCAAGCCATGCGGTGGTAGGCGTCCCACATATAAAATAAAGGAAGATGGGCATGGATGTTAGCTCAGGGCCAGTCTTCCTCAGCAAAAAGAAGATTGGTGATGGATGTTAGCTCAGGGCTAATCTTCCTCAAAAAAAAAAAAAAGGGGAGAGAGAGAGAGAACTTTTCATCAGATGACACCATTGAGAGTGAAAAGGGAAGCTAAAAAGTGGGGAAGGTATTTGCAATACCTGTATCTACCACAAGACTCCCATCTAGCATACATAAAGAACTCCTCTAAATTGATAAGGAAAAGACAACCCAGCATCAATATGGGCACACGGCTTGACAGGCACATGAGAAAAAGAGGTACCCAAACAGCTGATACGCAGATGACAAAAGGCCGCACGTCATCAGTCATCATAGAAATACAAAGTAAAGCCACACGGAAACACCACCACAGTTTTAACTTCCAGAAGCGCTAAAACTTAAAAGACGGATGAGTTTGTGCAGCAACTGGAACTCCCATCCATGGCGGGTGGGGATGCAAAATGACACGAACGCTTTCGAATGCAGCATCTCACTGGATCTTAATGTTAACATATTCACAGCTTCCTCAGGAAATCCCTTCTCCACCGCTCTCGCAGGTGGAACCTCCGTGCCACACGAGCGTGATTCTGAGACACACACATTCTGACATCTCTGACATCGGGAGGCGCCCTAACTTAACCTGAGCTTTTTCTCAGCTCGGACACTGTAGATTTGCCCCGGCCACGTCTCCTTCACGGCGCTTCAGCACAGTTGGTAGGCGCACCGTCTGATAAATGTCTGTCTCCCACACAGGCCTGGAAGCTTCAGAAGAACAGACTGGCTTCTTACTGCTGTGAATCCTGACACTGCAAGAGCTGGGTCAAAAGGCATGCACATTTTCTTCAGTTATTTTTTAATGACACAATGCATAAATACATCTTTATTTTAAAATTCAGCAATGTATCACACAAACCCTCCGGGCCCATCCTCTCCCCGGGGACAGCCACCATCAGCAGTTTGGAACACATCCCTCTGGAGTCTGTTCCTTGCACCACATGCATATACATATATGGTACGCGTATTATTCACGGATACCATCCATCTACTTTCCACAAAGATTGCGGCAACACCCACCCACCAGTCGTAAATGAGCACGTCTCTGTTCAGTCCTTCCCCCAGTCGGGAGGTATTCAGTCTTTCTAGTTTTTTCCCAGTCTGATAAGTGAAGGTCATCTCACGTTTAAGTCTGTACTTTCCTGAAATACAGAACTCAAACCTATCAGTCTTTCCCTCTCTGGTTTTCCAGATTTTAGAAGGCCCCCTTTCCGTGTTGCCACCACACCCTGAAGCCGTACAACTATCCCCCTACGATCCCTTCTAGTAATAGTTCAGCTTCACTCTATCCTGAGCTCTTTAACCTGGAAGTTATCTTTGCATACAATAGGAGAGTAATTATTTTCCCAACCAGATAGCCAGCTCTGCTTATTATGAGCCCTCCTGGACTCACTCATTTAAAATGCCATTTTGATCAGATGTTAACTTCCCATACATACGCAGAATGTTTTCTGGACTTTATTAATAATTTTTCACCGATCTCTGGCTGTGGCAAAGCCATGCTGTCTTGATTATTGTAGCTTTATGGTAAGTTTTAATATCTGGTGATGAAAGTCTCCCCTCATTAAACTTTTAAAAATTATTAACAATTTTCTCACATTTTCCTTCCATATTAATTTTTTAAAACATTTTTGTCATACTTTGTAAAGCTTGGTTTTCTTGTTGGAATTTCATTAAATCTCTTTGACAAAGCTAGATATTTTTATGACGTTACATTTTCTTTCTTTTTTGTTTTGAGGAAGACTAGCCCTGAGCTAACTACTGTCAATCCTCCTCTTTTTGCTAAGGAAGACTGGCCCTGAGCTAACATCCATGCCCATCTTCCTCTACTTTATATGTGGGACACCTACCACAGCATGGCGTGCCAAGCGGTGCCATGTCCGCACCTGGGATCCGAACCGGCAAACCCTGGGCCACTGAGAAGCAGAACGTGTGAACTTAATCGCTGCACCACCGGGCCAGCCCCAATATTACATTTTCTTATCCAGATATTTTGTTCAGATTTTTTTTTCTTTTGGTAATTTAAAAAAATTGTTTTCTTCATTTGGATCCAGATCTTTCTCATTAAATTTATTCCTAGATTTTACTGTTTTTATCAGTATTATGAGTGGAATTTTTAATTTTTTTCCATTTTTAATTGATTAGTCTCATTGACTATTGTGTATTTCCTATCCAACAACTTTTATTGAGTTCTCTTATTCTGATTTTGTCACTGACTCTTGGATATTCTAGCTGGAGAATCATTTTGTCTCTTCTAGTTTTTATGCTACAAATACCACCTTGTTTTTTACATTAGCTAGACCGTTGAAACAATGCTGAATCACAGAGACGCTAGGGAGCGTCACATGGCTTGGTCCTGGTTATAATGGTTCTTAATGGTTTGAGTCATTTCCTGCTTAATGTGCCATTTGCTGTTGGTTCATGGACCAGCTTCAGCATCACTTGGGAGCTCATTAGCAACGCAGCATCTCGGGTCCGACTCACTGAATCAGAATCTGCATTTTCACAGGATCTCCCAGCTCTTTCATATCCCTTACAGTTGGAGGAGCACTGGTCGAAATGATTTCTTTCTATTCTGATTTTACTTAAGTGTTTAGTAAGCACAGCTGTGGCTGCTGGACTCCGCCAAACACCTTTTGGCATCTGTCGATCCCCAGAAGATGGTTTCCTCCTCCTACTTTGTGGCTGTCATGCATTTGAGCGTTTGAGATCCTAATTCTGGACCAGCAGAGTGTCCTAGAACATGAGGCCACCTCTCACTCTCCAAGCGTTTCGCTCCTCACTGACTCCCTCGTCCGGCGCCTCCAGCTGCAAAGCCCACCTTCTTCTGGCCCCGGGTCCCTTCTACAGTTGACAGAGGGCCACCGGCAGGGATCAAAGTCCGCAGGAAGCGTCTGGCTGGGTCAGGCGTCCCTGGAGGAGCCCCCAGCCCTCAGGGGAGGTAGAGTGCCACCACCACGTAGATGACCCAGCTGGTGGACACAAAGACCCCGAAGAGCAGGCTGAAGAGCACGAGCGAGCGAGCCTTGCGTGAGGCCTCCTCCGCCTGCGCCAGGTCGCCCCTGCTCAGGGCCGCGCGAGTCTGCAACGAGACGGGCGGGGGGCAGGCGGTGAGCAGACACACAGCCCCCCCTCAACATCACCAAGGCCCGGCCGCAGAGCACAGACTGGAAGATTGACACCCTGAGGGGTTCGGGGACGTCCCCCGGCCACAGCTCAGAAAGGAACAGGAGGAATGGAGTGAGGGCTGCCAGCTCTTAGGCACTTGCCACGGCCTGGCACAGATGACACCCTCGGCCTCATCTCCTATAATCCTCACGGCAATCCTGAGTTTGTTGTCATTGTTTCCCCCACTTTGCAGATGAGGAAACAAAGGCTCAGAGAGGTTAAGTGACTGCTCAGGGCCACACAGCTGGTGGTGGAGCCAGAATTCACAGGCAGGCAGCGGCCTCCTGAGTCCCACTTCTGAGCTGTCCTGAGAGCTCCCTTCTCCCCACAGTCCTGGCTTGCTTATGACTGGGGAGCTTGACCAGCGGCGGGAGTCAGGGCTGTGGTCAATTCAGCCTGGAGCAGAAGCCCCCAGAAGCCTGCCTACTTGTCTGTTAGAAGGTCTTCACACTGGCATCTCTGAGCGCCCAGGGCCTAACCCCGTGCCTGCAAATGGTCAGTCACATCGGCGGGCAGGAGGAGGCTGGACATTCTCGAGGCAGTGGGGGGATGGACGGGTAGGGATGGGGGATAGGTGAGTACACAGATGAGTGGGCTGATGGGTGAATAGAGGGGCGGGTGGATGGACGGACAGATGGAGAGAGACTAGAGAGACGGTAGGTGGAACGGTGGGGGAAGAAAGCGGTGGGTGAGTGGGTAAATAGACCGGCAGCTAGATGGATGGACAGCTGGAGGTGGGCAGTAGAAGAAACGAGTGACGGATGGATGGCAGTCTGCACCCCGCTTAACACAAGCCCCACTGGGGGCAGTTCCTTGGGCCTTGTCAGTCATTCACACCTTCCATGTGAATTGTTTTAGCCAAACTCTCTAGGGCAGATCTTGCAGAGGGGGCAGAGATGGGGGAGGGGAGGAGCCGTCCATCCAGTGGGGGCAAGTGGACACTGAGTTCCCAGTTCCCGCCACCCTCCTGAGGAGGAAACACCAGACCCAGCTGGGAAGGGGCTATGCAGACCCCGCCTGGGGCACCCGGGGCTGCGTGCTGGGAGGCCATGCGAGGGCCTGCCCGGGCCCACCTACCTCGTGGGAGTAGACGATGGCAATGAGCCCGGTGAGCAGGCAGCAGAAGAGAGTCACCAGCACAGACTCCATGATGTAGTCCTTGGGTGGGGGCCGGTGCTCCACCCCGGCGGGGACCGGCCCGCCCGCCACGGGGCTGTTGTACTGTGGGGACAGACACCACGGCACAGTGAGGGGGCCAGGCCCAGCCCCAGAGGGAGCACACAGCCAGCCAGCACCATGGAGGGGTCACTGGGTCTGCCCCCAACCCCCACCCACTGAGGCTGCAGGTGCCCGAGGGGTGGCGGGCCCCCTTCTCTCTCCCTCCACACCCCAGCCAGTCACTCAGCCCCAGGGAGCCTTCTGAGTTCCGCCCGCCGCAGATTGCTCAGCTCAGGGTCCACCCACCACGTGTCTCCCTGTCCTCACTGGGCTCCCCACCAGGGGGGACCTCGAAGCGCTCCTCCACAGGCAGCCCAGGGTTTTTTCATTTTCTTTTGTCTTTTCTAAAAATGTAATCAAGTCATCTCCCACCCAAAGGCCCTGGGGCCCCTCACCATGGATCCCACCTTCCCATCCTCCCTCCCCGCTAGCTGAACACCCCACCATCATTCCCAGGGCACACCAGGCTTGCGCTCTGCCCTCAGCCCAGAGCACCCTTCCTTCTCTCCTCTGCCTACACTCTCCTATTCATCCCGCAGAACCCAACTCAAAGGCCCCCACTTTGAGTAGGGGGAAAGCCTCCCGGGGCGCCCACTCCCCAGGCTGAGGGAGCCCTTTCCTTTCCCTCCTCTGGGCACAGAAGCCCCCTCTGCAGGTTGGTTATGGTGACCTCTCATCTGTGCACCAGACTCTCCCACCTAGGGAGGGAGGGGTGAGTCGGGGGAAAGTGGGGGAGCAGTAAGTGGGGGGCGAGAAGGGGGTGGGGGTGAGCAGGGGGTGATGGGAAGCAGGTGGTTGTGGAGCAGGCATCCCGGGCACCAGGCGGGCGGGGTGACCTGGGGGGCGGGGGCGGGGCCGTGCCTACTCACCACCGGGAAGGGCGCGAAGAGCGGCTGCGGGCCGGTGGCGGGGTAGAGCGGCGCGGGCGGCGGGTACAGGGCCTGGGGCGCGGGCGCGGGCTGGAAGAGCACGGGCGCCTGCGGGAAGGGCGGGTAGAGCAGGTGCACGGCCTTGGGGTCGGGCGGCGCGTAGGGCGGCGGCTCGCCCACGAAGCCGATGTTGGGAACCCCGCCGGCCGCCACCTTGGGCCCCTGCCTGGCCTCGCCCTCGGCCTGGGCCTGGGTGGAGGGAGCTGCCGAGGCCTCGGCCTGCGGGGCGGCCGGGGGGTCCTCCCCGTCGGCGGCCGCTTCGTCGCTGGGCCCTCCATCCTCATCCAGGAGCTGCGGGCGGCGCGGGAGCTGCGGGAGCTCGGGGTGCGCGGGGCTCCGGGGGTCCTCGGGGTCGCCGCCCCCTTTCCCTTTCGTGTCCGCTCCTGGGAAGAAATGGCAGGTGCCCTGAGCCCCAAAAGGCCGCTGACCCAGGCGGGACGCCTCCCGCCGAGCCCCAAAACAGAGCCCCTCTAAGGAGAAAGTCACAATGACCCTGCGGACCCTGATCCTCCGTGTACCCCATGCGCAGGCCCCTCCACGCGGGCCCTCCAAGATATCTTTACTCAACAGACGACGGAGGTCAGAAGACAGTGGATCAACATCTTAAAGAGCTGAAAGAAAAGAATGCTCAACCCAGGGGCTGGCCCCCGTGGCTGAGTGGTTGGGTTCCGGCACTCTGCTGCAGGCGACCCAGTGTTTCGATCGTTCGAATCCTGGGTGCGGACATGGCACTGCTCATCAAACCACGCTGAGGCAGCATCCCACATGCCACAACTAGAAGGACCCATAATGAAGAATATACAACTATGTACTGCGGGGCTTTGGGGAGAAAAAGGGAAAAAATAAAATCTTAAAAAAAAAAAAAAAGAATTGTCAACCCGGAAATTGATATCTAAAGAAAATGTTCTTCCAGAATAAGGAGTGCATTTGCTTTCTATTGCTGTATAACAAATGACCCTAAATGTGCTGGCTTAAAACAACACCCATCCACCTCACACCCGTCATAAGGACTAGGCCGAAAAACCCAGAGGTGAGGATGTGGAGAAACTGGGACCCTTGTGCACCATCGGTGGGAATGTAAAATGGTGCAGCCACTGTCGAAAAGATACGGCAGGTCCTCAAAAAATTAAAAATATAATTTCCATATGATCCAATAATTCTACTTCTGGGTATATACCCAAGAGAATTGAAAGCAGGGGCTCTAAGAGATAGGTGCACACCCATGTTCATAGCAGCATTATTCACAATAGCTAAAAGGCGGAAGCAACCCAAGTGTCCACTGACCAACGAATAGATAAGCAAAATGTGGTCCATCCATACCATGGAATATTACCCAGCCTTGAAAAGGAAGGAAATTCTGACACCTGCTACAACGTGGAGGAACCTTAAGGACATCACGCTAAGTAAAATAAGCCAGTCACAAAAAGACAACCACTGCATGATTCCACTGATATGAGGTCCTCAGAGTAGTCAAACTCATAGAGACGGAGGAGAACGGTGGTTACCAAGAGCTGAGGGGAGGGGGAACGGGAAGTCATCGTTTAATGGGTTTAGAGTTTCAGTTTGGGAAGAAAAGAGTTCTGGAGATGGATGGTGGTGATGCTTGCACAACAATGTGAATGTGTTTAGTACCCCTGAACTGAAAAATGGTTAAGATGGTAAATTTTAGGTTATGCGTATTTTACAACAATTTAAAAAATTACCAAAACACCCATATATTATCTCACGCCCCATAGCCGAGTGGTTAAGTTCGTGTGCTCTGCTTCAGTGGCCCAGGGTTTCGCCAGTTCGAATCCTGGTCCCAGACATGGCACTGCTCATCAGGCCATGCTGAGGTAGCGTCCCATATGCCACAACTTCCTCATAAAAAAAAAAAAGAAAGAAAAGAATGCCAATATTACAGACTTTTTTAAAAATAGAGGAGGCGGGATCACTGCCCAACTCATTTGATGAGACCAGCATAAACCTCATACCAAAACCCAAAAACTTACAAAAAAGGAAAATTACAGACCAATTTCCCTCATGAAGATAAACACAAAAAAACCCTTAATAAAATATTAGCAAATTAAATCCAGCAATATATAAAAACTATATCATGATTAAATAAAATTATGCAAGGTTGGTTCAACATTCAAATATCAGCTTAATTCACCATGTTAACAGAACAAAGAAGAAAAACCATATTATCATTTCAATGGATGTAGAAAAAACATTTGACAAAATCCGACACCCATTAATGGTTAAAAAAAAAACTTCTAGTAAACTAATAATAGTAGAGAATGTCCTCAAATTGATAAAGGGCATCTATGAGAAACCTACAGCTAATCTCATACTTAATGGTAAAGGACTGAACCGTTCCCATCTCCTCCCCAAGATCAGAAGCAAGGTAAGGGTTTCCACTCTCCCACTGCTACTTTCCATTGTGCTGGTGGTCTTACCCATAGAAAGAGGGCAAAAAGATGAAATAAAAATCATGGAGATTGGAAAAGCAGCAGTAAAACTGTCCTGGTATGCAGATGATGTAACTGTTATGTAGAAAATCCTAGGAAATCTACAACAACTCCTAAAACTAATAAATGGATTTAGTAAGGTCTCAGTTTACAAGATTAATATACAGAATCAATTGTATTCTTTTTTTTTTTTTTAAAGATTTTATTTTTTTCCTTTTTCTCCCCCAAAGCCCCCCGGTACATAGTTGTGTATTCTTCGTTGTGGTTTCTTCTAGTTGTGGCATGTGGGATGCTGCCTCAGCGTGGTCTGATGAGCAGTGCCATGTCCGCGCCCAGGATTCAAACCAACGAAACACTGGGCCGCCTGCAGCGGAGCGCGCGAACTTAACCACTCGGCCACGGGGCCAGCAACCTCAATTGTATTCTTATGTACTAGCAGCAAATAATTAGAAAATGAAATTAAATCTAAGATCCCGTTCACAGGAGCACCAAAATAATTGGAAAACACTTAGGAATAAATCTAACCAATGAATTCCAAAGCATCTGCACTGAAAATTACAAAGCATTGCTAAAAGAAACTAAGGAAGTCCTAAATAAATGGAAAGATATACTATGTTCATTGACTAGAACACTCAAACTGTTAAGATAACAATTCTCCCCACCTTCATCTACAGAGTCATTGTAATCACAGTCAAAATTCCGCCAGGCTTTTTTTAAAATGTAGAAAGTGACGGGCTAATTATAAAATTTTTATATGAAAATGCAAAGCACCTAGAACAACCAAAACAATTTTTAAAAGAAGAACAAAATTGGAGGACTCTACCTGCTTGCAAGACTTACTATAAATCTACGATAAACCATTCAGTTCATTACTGATGAAAGGACAGACACACACATCAATGGAGCATTAAAATATTACCGTACGGAAATAGACACACGCATATTTGGTCACTTGATTTTTGTCAAAGGTTCTAAGGCAATTCACTGGGGAAAGTCTTTTTAATAATTAGCATAGGATCGACTGGTTATCTGTGTGGAAAAAAGTGAATATTGACTCTTTCCTCAACATATACAGAAATTAACTCACAAACCCAAATCTAAAACTATGAAACTTCTAGAAAAAACATAGGAGAGTATCTTCATGTCCTTAGGATAGATAGGTAAAGATTTCTTATATATAACACCAAAAGTATGATCCATGAGAGACAAAATTCATAAACTGGACTTCAAAAATAAGAAACTTTTCCTCCTCAAAAGACACTACTAAGAAAATACAAAAGCAAGTCACGGAGTGGGGGAAAATATTCACGACACACGTCCCAGACAAAGGAGTGTATCGACAAGGTGGGAGAGCTCTTACGACCCAGTCGTAAGTCAGACACCCCAAGGAGAAAGTGGACAAAATATCTGTAAACACTTCACCAAAGTAGCTATTTGAATGGCCAATAAGCACAGAAAAAGACACTTAATGTTATTAGTCATCAGAAATGCCATCAAAATTAGAAAAGTCAATTAAAACCACGCGATATCCTCACACACCATTAGATTGGCTAACATTAAAAAACAAACCAACCTGACCTTCGCAAGGTTTGGCAAGTACGTAAACGCACTGGAACTCTGAGACACTGCTAGTGGGAAAGTAAAAGAAAACAACCGCTTTGGAAAACAGTTTGACAGTTTCTTTTCTTTTCTTTTTTTTTTTTTTTTGAGGAAGGTTAGCCCTGAACTAACATCTGCTGCCAATCCTCCCCTTTTTGCTGAGGAAGACTGGCCCTGAGCTAACATCCGTGCCCATCTTCCTCTACTTTATATGTGGGACGCCTGCCACAGCATGGTGTGCCAAGCGGTGCCATGTCCACACCCAGGATCCAAACCGGCGAACCTCGGACCACCAAAGTGGAACGTGCGACTTTAACCGCTGTGCCACCGGGGCGGCCCCTGACAGTCTCTTAAAAAGTTATATATCTACCGTATGAGGCAGCTATTCCACTCGTAGGCATTTACCCCAGAGAAATCAAAACCTAAGACCACGCAAGCCTTGTACACAGATGTTTACAGCAGCTCTGTTTCTAACAGCCCCAAAGTCCACAGACAGGAGAATGGGGAAAGCGGTTGGGCTCCAGCCACGCGAAGGAATGTGTCCACGGTAGGCAGGCTCCACAGGGGCCCAGTGAGCCCGGCCTCCTGCTGTGAAATCCTCTCCCCCTGAGTGGGGCCTGGACTTCATGACTTGCTAATGAAGAGAATATGGCAGAAAACGTGGGATGTCGCTTCTGAGATTTGGTTTTTCAAAGACTGTGGCTTCTTCTCAGTCGCCCTGCCCCTTTCTCGCCGTGTCCTCTCTCTGCCTCTGGTAACTCCGAGAGGAAGCAGGCCCTCGCGTTGTGAGCGGCCCTGTGGAGAGCCCGCGTGGCATCGCATGGCACCGAGACCCTGGGTCTAAGAGCCCGCATGGAACTGAGACCCCACGGCCGACAGCACGAGGGACTGAAACCTGCCAAGGAGCAGGGGAGCGAGTCTGGAAGCAGCCCCATCAGCCTCCGCTGAGACTCGGGGCGCCCGCATCCTGGCTGATGGCTTCACTGCAACCTCCTGAGAAACCTCAAGCCACAGGCCCCCCAACTAAGCCCCACCCGACTCCCGACCCACAGAAACTGTGGGGTCCTAAATGTTTGCTGTTTTCAGCCTAAATGTTTAGAGTAATTTGTTCTGCAGTAACAGATAACAGACGCAACTATGAGCAAAAAGGAATCAACTCTTGCTACACAGAACACAGACGACTCTCTAAATCACGATGCCAAGCAAAAGAAGCCAGCCAGAAAGACGGTGCGTGCTACACGATTCCGTGTAGAGGAAATTCTAGAAAATGCAACCCAGAGGGACAGAAAGCCAGTCAACGGTTGGCGAGGATGGGGTGGAGGCAGGGATTACGAAGGGCACGAAGAAACTCTTGGGGGTGATAAAGAGGTTTGTTTTGAGGTGGGGATAGCTTGACAGATGTGTAATATGTCAAAACTGATCAAAATGCACATTTTAAATATGGGCAGTTTGGTGTACTTCAATTACACCCCAAGTAAAGTCAAAACGTTCTCTAATAAAATTCTGAAAGCACTTGCCCGTTGGGGCTTGCTCTCTCTTGTTGCTGGGAGGCGTTCGGCCACCATTGTGAGGGAGCCAAACTAGCCTGCTGGACAAGCCACAAGGAGAATGGGGGCTCCCAGCCAACAGCTCGCCAATCCCCAGACCACCCCGCCCCAGGGAGCTGGCTCTGACAAGCAGAAGCACCCAGCCGACCTACAGAGTCCGGAGAAATAATAAATGCTTGTTGCTCTAAGCTGCCCAGTTTGGGGTTGTTTTGTTACACGGCAATAGCCAATTGATAAGTGATTCAGAAAGTCTCCCCCAGCAGCCAGTGCCAGGGGCATTGAAGTGACCAGCATGAGGGCAGCAGCGGGGGAAGGAGGCCGGGGCTGAATCAAGAGAGACAATGGCCTGAGCCAGAATGGAGGCAGAGGGCAGGAAGGGCTGTGGACAAGCAGACGGGCGGGTCGCACTGAGGAGGGGCACCGGGCCTCACAGCATGTGCAGGGGAGGAGGGGAGGGAGTTGTCCTGAGCAATAGGGCAGATGGGACCTCTTTTACATCCTCCCTCAGGGCCCAGGGCAGAGCTGGGCGGCTGGATCCGGGCTGGGGTTCCATGTCACAGTCAGGGGCTGGAGCTCTGGGGCGAGGCTGCCTGGGCTGCTTCACCCGCCTGGGCCTCCTCGCTTTCCTCGCTTTCCTCATCCTTACCGAGGGGACAATGCCACCTCCCGGGGTGGTGGGGATTAAATGAGCGTCTGTAGGTAAAGTGCCTGGATCACCAAGAGCAGCGCTCAGCTAACACTGGCTGCTGTTATCTGAGGTCAGGAAGGGACTAGAAGAGGAGAAAATGGAAGCGTGTTCAGGCCAGTTTGAGGGAATGTACGAGAAGCAGGGGAAATGGAAGCCAATGAGAAATAAGCTCCTCACTTAAAGTCAGAAAGTTTTGTGATGATAAAGTCTGGTGCAGAGAGCTGGGTTCTTCCAGGAGGACCCCTATTGGGGGCCTAGGGCTTGCAGATCTATTGGAGGGTGGGGGAGGTCTAAATATCCCAGAGGGGGCGCCCACCAGACCCCAACCCCCTAAGAGGCCTTGTTAGATGTTCTCAGGGTTTCCGGGGCAGCTCCAAGCCCCATCTACCAAGCCAAGGGCTTGAGTTAAAGAATCAAGACAACTACGGAAAGAACAGTGTAGGAATAGGAGAAGCTGTGTTTGCCGTCTGAGCCAGAGGGTTTTCCCCGCACCCCAGTGCCACTGGCTGACTGACTTGGGATGCTGTCAGCCAAAATCCAGCACCCCTGCTCCACAAAGCCCCAAACCACCCCCTGAACAGGTGACTACACAAAGGCACCCAGCCAGCCGAGCATGAAGCCCTCACATTTTTATGGAGCACCTGTTACGGGCCAGCGCTCTAGGCTCGGGAATACAATTTTGTACACAAACACTATGAAAACACCATGGTTTCAGCGGGTTCGGGTGCCTGTGGGGCTGGCAAGTGGATGATGTCCCAGTAAATGGTAATGACAGTGCCATGAACAGCAGCTACCACCAGTAAGCACTTAGCAGGCGCCAGGCTCTTCGGGCACAGACATTACACCTGCATTTACATGGGACCAGCACTGCCCACACGTGAACTCTGGCGGTGTGACCTTACAGGCACATCACTTAAACTCTCCATGCCTCCTTTTCTTGATCTGTAAAATGAGGATAATATTAGTAACAATCACTGAAAAACAACAGCCGTGAACAATGACCGGCTCCGTTCTGAGAACTTTGTTACAGCGCCTCAGGGCATCCTCAGGTGAGCTTTTGTTTCCATTATCCCCATTTCAGAGATGCGAGAACCGAGGCTCCCAGCAGGTAACCTGAGCCTCCGCCAGCGGATCCACCCGAGACCGGCCCCTCCGGGATGCTGGCACGGAAGGCCCTGCCCCAGTTATCATAACAAAAACCGCAGCTTCCCGGGGCCGCCAGGGCAAATACCTGGCCCGATCGCGCGGAGATAGGCTGCAGAGTAAATAAATTTGCTGGCGGGGCTGTCGCCTGTGGCCTCTGGTTCTCGAGTTCTCGACACCCGAGCCTCCGCGGGACTTTGCAGCTAGGAAGGGGGGCCGGGAGGTGGGGTGGGGTGGGGCGGTGCTCAGGGTCTGGGGACGTCCGGGGGGTCGGGGGTGGTGGCGGCGGGTACAGCCAGGCCCGGCCCCGCCCCTCTTCGCCGCGACATCCCCTGGGAGCTGGCGGCAGAAATCTAGGTGCGCCCCGCCCGCCCCAGGTTCCCGTGGGGGGGCCAGCCAGGACTGCACGGCCCGTGGTCCGGTCCCGCTGCCACCTCGGCTCCTCCCGCCAGCCTGGGACTCCCGAGGGCAGGGATGGGGAGGTCTCCGTTCCCCGGCCCCCGCCATCCCCCTCCGGTGGCTGGTGGCGGTGGGGGCCGTTGGAGTTCCTTGCAAGTCTTTCCGCGCCCCCACCCTTGTCTGCCCATCTCTCCAGCTCGCTCCCCCCACCCCGCCCCACCCCACTCCACCTCTGTGGGTCCCGGATTCAGTCTGTGGAGTCTCCTCCGGGCTCTATCTCCCTCCCTGGGCCCTTTCTCTGTCCCCCCTGCCAGGGTCGCCCCCTGCTCCCCGCTCTAAGGACTTCAGCCCGACCGGAGGGGTGAACAAAGTCACCAGAGCCAGGACGGGGCGTGGGGGAAGGAAGAGGAAAATGCCCCCCAAACCGCCGCTGCTCAGACACCTGCTGCCCCTCCCCAGCTCTCCCGCGGGGGCGCCCACAGAGCCCGAGGGGGGCACGGCCAAAGCTGCCCGAACTTTCCACGGCAGCCTCCTGGTTCCCCCAGTTCTGGGGCGGGGCGGGGGACAGAGGTGTCCCAGGGCAGGGCCAGGTCGGGACCCCGCGGAGAGAGCCTCGGAGCCCAGGCCGGGCCGTCCCCGTCTCGCCCGCCCCTCCGCCCGCAGCCGGGAGCCCGGACCCCCGGGAGCCCGGGCCGGGGGCGCGCCGCGCGCATCGGGGCCGCCGCGCCTACCTGCCTCCATGGCGCGAGCCGGCGGCGGGCTGCGGGCTGCGGGCGGGGGCGCTGTGCCCGGAGCCTCCCGCCGCCGTCGGGCCCCGCTCCGCTTTCGCCGCCGGCTCGGGTTTCCTGGTGCCGGCCCGCGGCCGGTTAATAATTGACCGCCTGCATCGCCCACGGCTGCGTCAACAGGTGGCTCCCCGTGCGCCCCGGCGCTGGCGCCGTCCGCGCCGCTGCGGACCCGCAGGGAAGCAAGGTCGTGGCGGCGATTTTCAGCAGAGCTGTAGCTGAGTTGGAGGCGGGCGGGAGGAGGGAAGCAGGGCGGGCTTGGGACCTGGGAAAGGGCAGCGGTATGAATGCAAATACCCACAGGGGCCAGGAAGGCCCGTGGGAGGCAATAAAGGAGTGGTGGGGACCCGGGCGAACGGCAGAACACAGCCGAACGTATTTGTGGCCAACAAGGACCGCGGGGAATCATGGTTGCCGAATCTTCCTTTTAATTTTTCCCAGCAAGGGAAGCCAGAAATGCAGATTTCCATGTGAAATCTCCTGAGTTTTAAGACAATGTGAGTGAGGCTTCCATTCCCTGAAACTTGCCAGAAGCAGGTCTCAGTCCAAACACCTACCTAGAAATGCTAGATAGGCCACCCCAGCATGCGGGGCATCTTCTCAAATTCATAGCTGAGCTCCCTAGATAGCAAGGGAAATCCCCAGGAGCCAAGGAAGAGGGTGGGACTGACCCTGGAGGGAATCGGCAGCCCCGGGGGCTGTGCACTGTGCTGGGCTGGTGGGCTCAGTGGCTCAGTTTGAGTTTGACACCCAGATGTGGACAGGAGATGAAGCCTTGGGTCTGTGGAGCAGGGAGCTGGGATGAAGAGAGAATAGAAATAAAGTCCGCCTGCGGCTCATGGAGCTGACAAGGAAGCCGGTCCGACCCAGCCTAGGTTCTGGATGAGGAAATAAATTCTGCCCGGGAGCTGTGACCACAGGCTGTCCCTCACACGGGTTTGGGGTTTGAATTCAGCCTATCCATGTGGTCCAGAAACCCCTACACTAAAAATTGACCTTGAGGGGCCGGCCCAGTGGCGTAGCGCTTAAGTGCGCATGTTCCGCTTCCGCAGCCTGGGGATCGCCTGTTCCGATCCCGGGTGCGGACATGGCACCACTTGGCAAGCCATGCTGTGGTAGGCGTCCCACATATAAAGTAGAGGAAGATGGGCATGGATGTTAGCTCAGGGCCAGTCTTCCTCAGCAAAAAGAGGAGGATTGGCAGCAGTTAGCTCAGGGCTAATCTTCCTCAAAAAAAAAAAAAAAAAATTGACGTTGGAAAAAAAACCACTCCAGGAAAGCACTCTGGGATTCATCCAAAGCAAA
Organism: Equus asinus; assembly: GCF_041296235.1. Classification (NCBI taxonomy): domain Eukaryota; kingdom Metazoa; phylum Chordata; class Mammalia; order Perissodactyla; family Equidae; genus Equus; species Equus asinus. Next base: position 15,051,320 of record NC_091799.1, read on the forward strand.
AGTAAAACCATTCTGTGGGACACAGTCCCCATCCAAGCTGAGAAGGTTCTCACAGAAGAGGCGCCCTTGAACACGAGCCCACAGTCCCCGATGGCAAAGCGCTCCACGGTGAGCGAGAGTCTGCAGCCACGACAACAGCAAGACGGGATACAGGCTCGATCAGGATCCAACCAGAAAAGACAAACCACCAGGTGCATTTGAAATAGAGGAAATTTGACACAGAGAGCCGGCTTTGGAGGTGACAGAAGAGACAAAGCTGACCAGAGAAGAGTGGAACAGCCCGGGGGGGGGGGGGGGGGGGGGGGGGGGAGCATGCGGAGGAAGGTGTGACTGAGCGACACCTGAGGTCGGGAGGGCAGGAGTGGTCCACCCCACAGGTGCCTGCAACAGGGGCTGCATTGTTTGAAAGGGATTTAAAGACAATAGTAAAAGTGACTAAAGGTTGGTCTGCTTTTCATCACCGTGTGACAGTAATTCTATACAATGTCAGTGACAGAATACTCCATCCTGAAAACAATATTTTGTTGGTCTACGTTCTAAACAGTTGCTGCAGTTATTGCTGGCTCACAGAAAGGCAGCAGCTAGGCCTTCCCCTCGAGGCAGAAGACGAGCAGAATCCTCTCCCGGCCAAGAGAAAAGAGGAAGATATAGAAATATCAGGCTTTCTTCAGTGAAAATACCCAGCCAGATCAACCTCACCTTGACGCTTGGAATTTCTGACCATCTTGCTAGTCCCCTGCTCTTAAGTATCAACCGAGAGACAAGGATCACCCACTGCGGTTCTCCCCTGAAAGAGACAAATAAACAAACAAATGGAAGAAAGTAACTATGAGGAAACATGATGCCGGGGAAGAAAACTTTCTAAAAAAAATGCTCTTTAGTATCCTCAGAGGGATTTGAGGAGACATTCAAGAAACAAGAACAGGACACTCCAAAAAAGGAACAGTCATCAAACAAAACAAAAAAGCTCTCGAGAATTAAAAAGTTGACAGCAGAAATGAAAAACACTGAGGAGATTCATTCAGGGAGAAGAAATGTCAGATCAGGCTGAAACGTGGGTCTACACAAAGAAGGGAAGAGTGCTGGAAATGGAAAGCTCAAAGCAAACTAAAATGGAAAATGCCCCAGTTTTTAATTGTGCTAAAAGGTAACAACAAACTAAAGCCAAAAAATAGCAATACTCTGTATGTTTACGGCATATTTAAAAGTAAACTGTAGGACAGTAATAGCAATAGCACAAAGGATGGGAGGGAAGAATTGGGACTACACTGCTTATACGACATGTAAAAAAAGTCCACCACATGGGAGCATTAGAATATCACTTGAAGGTAAACTCTGATTAGTTAAATAAGTATACTGTAAACACTATGGCAACCAGTAGTTTTTTTAAAAAAGAGGTATAAATAATAAGTCAATAGAAGAGATAAATAGAGCCATTAAAATGCTCAATTAACCCAACAGGAAGCAGAAAAAGAGGAAAAGTGAAACAAATTACAGATGGAACAAATGAAAAACAGCAAGGCTAGGACTACAGTGAGGCAAGCAAGGCCCCTAAGTACAAAATGTAAGGGGGACTCGCCTTTAGGGTGGTGCAAGCACAGAGTTCAGCACTTGCATGAACATGAGAGTAAACACCTTTTAAACTTTTGTACCCTAGACATCTTGCTTCCCCTAGTCCTGATCTTGGAAAAGAGCTGGAAAGATGGTAGAATGTAATCCAACCATTTCAATCATCACATTAAATATGAATGGTCTAAATACACCAGCTGAAAAACAGAGATTGCCAGATTAGATAAAAAAGTAAGAACCAACTATATGTTGTCTACAAGAAACTCAGTCAAATAGAAGGACATAGATAGCTTAAACGTAAAATGATGGAGAAAGACACACTGTGCGGACACTAACCAAAAGAAATCAAGGCTAACAGCACTAGTAACACATAGGACATCACGTACACCTGGCGAGATGCCCTGGGAGGGGCACCTGTCATCTGTGCTCCCGCTCCCAAGAACAGATAGACACAGGAGGAAACCTCAGACAAACCCAGAGTGAGGAGAACGCTGAACAACATTTTGCTGTCTTTACTTTCCACACTTAGAATTTTCATTTGGTTCTTTTAAAATCTACACATTTTTCATAATGTCTTTCCTGTTGTTTTGTACTCTATTCCATGTGCTTTCTCTTCAAAGCACTTTTAAAACTTTTTATTTGAAAATGATTTCAAACTCAGAGAAAAGTTGCAAGAATGGAACAAATGACCCAATAATGTCTTTTCTAGCATATTTTTGGCCAGTATAGAACCTAGTCTAGGATATATGTTGCAGTTAGTTGTCATGTCTTCAAAGACTTTTATACACCTTTTTTTTTAAAAGATTTTATTTTCCCTTTTTCTCCCCAAAGCCCCTGAGTACATAGTTGTATATTTTTAGTCATAGGTCCTTCTAGTTGTGGCATGTGGGATGCCACCTCAGCACGGCTTGATGAGCGGTGCCATGTCCGTGCCCAGCATCCGAACCAGTGAAACCCTGGGCCACCAAAGCAGAGCGTGCAAACTTAACCACTTGGCCACGGGGCCCGCCCCAATACACCTATTTTAAAATCCTTCCTGGGGCCGGCCCCGTGGCCGAGTGGTTAAGTTCGCGCGCTCCGCTGCAGGCGGCCCAGTGTTTCTTCAGTTCGAATCCTGGGTGCGGACATGGCACCGCTCATCAAGCCACGCTGAGGCGGCGTCCCACATGCCACAACTAGAAGGACCCACGACTAAGAATATACAACTATGTATGGGAGGGCTTTGGGGAGAAGAAGGGAAAATAAAAAAAAAATTTTTTTAAATCTTTAAAATCCTTCCTAAACTGGCGCATCATCTCTAGTTTCCAGATTCGGCCCCTCTGCCACCCCTGTTGACTAGTCCCAGGTGGCTGGTTTCCTCCCGGCCTTGGTAACCTTGGAGAGTTTGTCTTCAGCAGGAGCTGTCTTCTAAAGGCGCCTGCGTGTGCCACGAGTGTGCCCTGGGATGTGAGACAGTTTTGGATTTGGCTCCTCATGGAAGTCACCGGCTGTGGACCATTTTTCATGTTAGTTTCTCCACTTGGGGTTTCTGCACCACATGGGCAGCCACGTGCAGCACGAGCCCAGGCTTCCACTTGCTCAGGGATGACCCTTTCTCCCCAGAGCCTTCGGTGTGGTGGTTTGCTCCAGTTTCACAAAAGGGCAGTCCCTTCCAGGCTCCAGGGCCAGTTCCAGGACCCCGCTGCCGTGCTCGGGCTGGGCTTTGACTCCCACCCAGAAAGGCACAATCTGGTCCTGCTTCCTTTATGGGCAACTCGGTTTCAACCACTGGCCATAAAGACCTTCCTCAGCCAGGGGCCTGGACGGCGTATTTGCCTTTCTCGTTTGGGGACAGGGAGACCACGCCCTTCTGTGCGGCGGGAGCGTGGATGTGTGCGAATATGGGCATGTTGGCTTCCTGCACCTGCTGGCTCGGCTGGCGTGACTGGACGGCCATTGGCCACCACAAGCCTTGGGCAAGCCATGTAATCTCTCTGCTCTTCAATTTCCCTATCAGGAAAATGGGATAATAATGGTACCCACATCATAGAGTTTGTTAAAATCAAAAACAAATGGAAAATTTTTTCAGCCTTGAAAATTCCCTGAGCAGACAAAACCAGTTTAGTCACACAAACAAAGCTTGATTTACCTTATTTTGCAACAAGACTAACTTGACCTGGGTCATTTCTTGCTTACGCCTCTGGAAATCATTAGCAAAACTTAAACTGTTTTCCAAAATTGATATGAGGTAACCGCTGACCAATTCCCTATCATTTAAGGAAATCCTAGCTTATAAGTAGTCGCTGTGAAGCACGCACAGTCCCCGCCTCCCCACTGCATTAGCTGCTTTATAACAACGTACCCCAGCCTCATTCCGTGTTTTGGTGTGTGTGCTCCTGCTTCTCGAACTGTCTTTTTGGTGTATATGCAATAAACTTTCACTAAGTACTTCTTCAGCAATTCGTTGGTTTTACTTCTGCTATTTCTGAACTTTTGACGGGCTGTCCCGAGGCTTTACTGCTATTCGAGATATGTGGCCAACCTTGTTACACTTCACGCTATCTAGCCACAGCCTTATCGGACCCAGAGAGCAAACACCAGAATACAAGGCCATGGTTTTCCCTGGGTGAGGGGTTACGCGTGATTTCAGTATTATTAGTGTGTGTGCATTTCTGCAACGAGCATGGGTTACTTCTGTGATTAGGAAAATGGCTATAGATGCTACTTAAAACATCAGGCACCTGGAGACTCAAAGAGCTGAGTGGCAGCCATGTTCAACAAAAGCTTAAAGATGGGATTGGAATGAACTGACATTTTGCAGGCAGTTCGGCTGGCTAAGGGAACGAGGAGGAGGGCAGCCCTGGAGAGCTGTGTTTCCTGTGCTCACGTGAACTCGACGGGGTGGGGCTGGTGAAGACAGGAGCGGAGAATTCCAGAGGGGAGTCACTGGTCATTCGTGCAAGTTCTGCCTCACTGGTTCTGAGAAACTCAAACCCCAAGAGCTATGAGTCTCAGCCCCACGCCTCATTCAGTAACAATAAATGCTTACTGTGCATGGCAGAGAGACTCGGCGGAACAAGCCAGCCACGGCCCTGCCCTCACGGGGCTTCTGCTCTCCTGACAAACACAAAGGAGGTGATTGCAGAACCTACAACATAACTGAGCTGAGTTAGGTGCTTTCCTGAAATGCCAGGGGCCGGTGAGAACCCAGACGAGGCAGGCCTGGCCCAGCTGGGGAGGGGCCGGAGTGTCTTCTGGTAAGGGATGCTGGGCAGAGGATCCTGGGGGAAGGCTGCCCAGGCTTGGTGGGAGGGTGCGAGAGTTAGATAAGAGGGGGCAGGGATGGGTTGGTTTGCAGATGAAAGAGGTGCTCCCTTTGCTATCACTAAGAGTTGGGCAAGCCTCAGGAAGGGGAGGGTCTGTCAGGCCCCCAAATGCCAGAGCATCAAGAATACAAACCATAAGAAGGGGCTGCCCCGTGGCCGAGCCGTTAAGTTCGCTCTGCTTCAGCGGCCCAGGGTTTCATGGGTTTGGATCCTGGGCGTGGACATGGCACTGCTCATCAGGCCACGCTGAGGCGGCGTCCCACATGCCACAACTAGAAGGATCCACAACAACTAGAATATACACCTATGTGCTAGGGGGCTTTGGGGAGAAGAAGAAAAAAAAAACGGAATACAAACAATAAGAAAATATAGTTAATAGAATTGGCCCTGTGATGAATGGATGCCAAACAGACTAACGCAGAACCAACGAAAACACAGAATAGGCGCCTCTCGGGGGCCGGGTCCCGCGCCAGGCCCTTTGGGTGCTCTAGCGTGGAAGCCTCTCCGTGTGAGCTGCGTGTTGCGAGTTTGGCCAAGCTGCTCCATGGTCTTGCTGCCTCGGTATTCATCGTGTTTGGTCAAGTGGCCTGCAGAGACTTTAAACTGACATCAGCCCCTTCACACGGGCGCATGCCCCGGACAGCAGCCAGCAGAGTCACAAGCAAATGTAAGTTCCAGAGGTGACTTCCCCAACGGCCCTTGGGGGTCAACAGTCTCCCCTGCCCCCAGCGCCTGCCCCTTAGAGCAGACCCCCTGGGGCTTACCAAAACCTGCTCCTTCGGTTTGCATTGACCAGTCCCGCCCAAGCCCAGGAATCCCACAGCATTCTGCTCATGGACCTTATAAAGGCACCTGCCCCAATCCCCTCCGCCTTCACCTCCCCGTGTGGCCCCTGGAGGCGTGCGGTATACTTCCTCCAGGCCCTGTGAGCAATAAACTTCTCTATTCCAGTTTCTCTGGTGGTCTGTTGTTGAACCTCTGCTCACCATCCAGCACCCTGTGCTCCACTTAAACGCTAATTTTAAAAAGTCAGGCCTTCCCGTCTCGCGGCAGCCACCAGGTAAGCCAGGATGGGGGCTCCCAAGTACATCCAGGAGCTGTGGAGGAAGAAGCAGTCAGGCGTAACACGATTTCTTCTCAGGGCGAGGTGCTGGCAGTACCGTCAGCTCTCTGCGCTCCACAGGGCCCCCCGCGCCCCCCACCCCCCAAGCAAGGGCGCAGACTGGATACAAGGCCAAGCAAGGTTATGTCATATATCACATTCCTGCACGCCATGCTGGCCACAAACACGAGTTCCTAAGGGTGCCACCTCCGGCAGGCCTGTCCATCATGGTGTTAATGAGCTGAAGTTTGCTCAAAGGCTGCAGTCTGTCGCCAAGGAGCAAGCTAGACGCCGCTGTGGGGCTCTGAGAGTCCCAAACTCTTACTGGGTTGGCGAAGATTCCACGTACAAATTCTTTAGAGTTATCCTCACTGATCCATTCCATAAAGCTATCAGAAGAAATCCTGACACCCAAACCTGACACAAGCACAGGGAAATGCAAGGGCTGACACCTGCAGGCCGCGAGAGCCGTGGCCTCGGGAGGGGCCACCACACGGTTGGTGGTTCTCACCGTGCAGCCTGGAGAAGGCGCAATACTCTCCAGCTTCACCATTACCGCTAATGTAAGTAATGTCTGTAAAACTCTCACCCAATAAACAATTCAGGACAGTCAAAAAAAAAAAGTGATAACATTCCCCCATTTGGGAAGGAAATGACCACATCACTGCCCAAGGTCACCCAGCAGAGGCAAGGTTTGAACCCAGCTCTCACCCCAGAGCCTGACTCCTAACCTTGCCATGCTCACCATGAATGGGTGAATGGACTTTCCTGTTTTGAGCTCCCATGTAAATTGCTCTCAGTTAGACAGTGGTTTTCTCATGCAGATCCAGCTGCCCCTTCATCAGCTTCCCCTTGTCCGGGTCCACAGGGCTCAGGAGGCCCAAGCCCCCTCACATGCCCTCCCCCTAATCAGCAGAAGCTGCCTGTAACCCCTCCTGAGATGGGTTGACACCTCTGAAGTTACAGAAACATGACTTGTTCGACGTTTGCTCGTTACTCTAGTCTCCTGCATCGTATTTCAGCATCATCAAATATTCATGGAGTGCTCACGATGCCTTAGGAGCTAGACGTGCAGAGTCTGACGCCTTGGGGGAAATACACAATTTGAATGGATCAGTATTTGCCTCCTCTGCCAGGCGCCGAGGGTGCAGGTGGAATCAAACAGACCTGGTCTCTGCCTTCCCGGCTCACAGCCTACCTAGTGCGGGAGTCTGAAAAGTCATCCCATGGGACACCTGCCCACCACGTGCTGGGGAGGTTGGGGAGGGCCGGCACTTGCTGCAGAAGGCAGTGGGGAGGCAATGAAGGCTGCAGCGGGGGAGTGGGTGGGTGACGCGACCCCGGCAGCGTTAGGAAACTCGGGTGGTCCGTGTGGAGGAAGGGCTGGAGCACGGATGAGCCGAGGCAGGGCTAAGGCTGTGCCTGGCGAGAAAGTTCGGACTCGGGTGGTGGAGGCAGGAGCTGAGGGCGCGCTCTCTGGGTGACCGCACAGTAGGCGGCAACGCCGGTTCCGGGTTCCGACCCCAGTCACCGGGCTCAGGGTCTGCCTTGCCGGTGCTGGCACTGATCCTCCGGGCCAGGCCCCGCAGTCCCGGGGGCTCATCCACGAAGGCCCCATGCACCGGAGGTGCATGAAGGGAAACTTCCCGGCCACAGGCCTCTGCTGAGGAGGCCGCCAGATATCTGGAGACTCTCGCAGCCGGTGGCGATATTGAGCGACTTTTCTTTTCGGCAGCAAATACGAGGCGCGACCGGCAGCATGCCAAGCGGCCGCCGTATCCCCCAGGGACAGCCGCCCTGGCTGCGCATGTGCGGCGCCCTCGGACTACAACTCCCGCCGCGCCCCGCGCCGCCCCGCCCCCCGCCGCGCCACGCGCCTCCCGGAAGTGGAGCTCCGGGGGGCGTCTCCCACCTCTGCGCGGGGGCGGGTGGGCCGGTTTGTTTGGGGAGGCGGCTGGAGCGAGGAACCCGATGCGGGCGAACGGGGCCGGAGATGGCTTCGGCAGGCGGCGGCGACTGCGAGGGCGCCGCGCCCGAGACGGACCGTCCTCACCAGCGGCCCTTCCTAATCGGGGTGAGCGGCGGCACGGCGAGCGGAAAGGTAAGGGGCTGGCGGCCCGGCGGGGCCTGCCGTGTCGCCGCTCACCCCGGCCCCGGGCCCCGGGCGCCCGCCTGGCCTCGGTCCGGAGACGAGACCCCGGGCCCTGGCTGCCCAGGGCCCTCTCCCGGGCGGGGGCGGGGGCGCCGGGGGAAGGGCCGCGGCCGTGGTGGGCCAGGCCTGGGCCGGGCGAGGGGCGCGCCGGCCCTCGGGCTCCCCGCAAGCCTCCCCGCTGGCCTGGCGCCTCGGGCCCCAGGTCCGTGCTGCCCCCGCCGGTGCCCCGCGACCGTCCCGCCAAGTCCGGCCACACCTGTCGCCGGCCTGCCGGGCAGCCCCTCGGGGCCGTGGGTCGGTGGCTCCAGAAGCCAGCGCCGTGCAGAAACGCTGAGGAAGGGCCCCGCGCCCGAGGCGGGATGGGCGGTTCCAGGCGGGGAATCCTGTTTCTGTATTCCCAGTCAACTGTGTGTGAGAAGATCATGGAGCTGCTGGGACAGAACGAAGTGGACCACCGCCAGCGGAAGTTGGTTATCCTGAGCCAAGACAGCTTCTATAAGGTTCTGACCCCAGAACAGAAGGCCAAGGCCTTGAAGGGACAGTACAATTTTGATCACCCAGGTAGACCACCCGGGGAAGGAGGGCAGGCTGCGGGACTGGGATGGGGAGGCAGAGACCCAGGTGTTCCCTGAAATCTCCCGGGTGGCCCGAGGTGGAGTGGGCTGGGCGGTCAAGTCAGAAGGGCTTTGCCCAGCTCTCTGGGCCCCGGGCAGCCCTGCAGGAGCTGTTGGCTCCCCTGGTTGGCGCTGGTCAGAAAGTCTGCACAGCCGAGGGGCCTTCAGGACCTCTGCTCTGCCGCACCATGGTCAGGGAGAAATCCATTCAGCTTCCTACTGTGAGGACCCTCTGCACACACCACTGTCCACAGTGGCCTTTCGTTCCCCCTGCTGTGGGGCAAAGTCCTCGGGAGGCCAGCAGTGGGTAAGCGGGAGCTGGAGGCCCTGAAGCTCCGCTTCCTGGTCTGGTCAGGGGCCAGGGGAACAGGTGGACAGGGAGGAGATGAGGGAAGAGCCAGGCTGCCCCTGCCTGCAGCTACTAGAAGATTCCACTCTGTGGCTGGCTCCTGTCTTCATTCCTTTCCCAGGGATCCATGGGAAGAAGGCCCAGGAAGTGTCAGTCTCTGGTTATTTCCCAGAAATAGAGAGAAGCAGACACTGATGGACCTCCCTCCCAGTGCTGGCCGATCAGGGAATCCCTGTGTTCAGACTTAGGCTGGGATAGCAGCCTGGGCTGGGCACTGCCTGAGGGCAGCAAGGACAGGTCCATCCTGTGGTTTGTGGGACTGCAGGGGGCTCTGCAAATGTAACCTGCATGGGCAGCTTCCAGTCCCAATGTTCCTTAGGGTCGTTGGTACCACTAGCACCCAGCTGTGGCTGGGTGACCCCAAGGCAGAGGAATTTCCTTCCTGTCCCCAGCACAAGGACACCTGGATTGTCTTGCTTTTTGTTCCACTCCTGCAGATGCTTTTGATAATGATTTGATGCACAGGACTCTGAAAAACATTGTGGAGGGGAGAACTGTCGAGGTCCCAACCTATGATTTTGTGACCCATTCGAGGTAAGCAGGTGGTTTCTAGGGGAGAGGGGCTGGGAGCTGGTGAGGGCGGCCCCTCTGGGCCTTACACAGACCGCCCCACAGCAGGCCCTGCCCCACTGGTTTCTGTGCATACCTCTCTCCCCCACCGTGATCCGTCCCCTCCATGGAGTCGGTGCCTGGGGATCAAAGCTGACTGCGTGGCCCAGAGACTGTCCCCAGCAGGGCCCACTTCCTGGTCTTGCCTCACAGGCTGCCGGAGACCACCGTGGTTTACCCTGCGGACGTGGTCCTGTTTGAGGGCATCTTGGTGTTCTACAGCCAGGAGATCCGGGACATGTTCCACCTGCGCCTCTTTGTGGACACTGACTCCGACGTCAGGCTGTCGAGAAGAGGTAAGGTGGACGCGGGCCAAGGCTGTCTGCCCCTGGCCAAGGCTGGCGATGGCTTCGAGGTCTGAGAGCGCTGCCTTGCTCCTGTTGCTGCAGTGCTCCGAGATGTGCACCGCGGGCGGGACCTGGAGCAGATTCTGACCCAGTACACCACCTTTGTGAAGCCAGCCTTCGAGGAGTTCTGCCTCCCGGTACCTGCCGTTTGCATCCTTGGGAATGCCTGTCCTCCCTTTTCAGAAGGACAAGTGGCGCCCGGTCTGAGAGTGATGACTCAGGAATGGAGAATTTCATTTGTTAGAGCCCAGCCCCCAGGGAGCAGTTCTCAGCTCCACGTGTTCTCTGTGCTTGCCCCTCCTCTGCCTAGAAAAGCCCTAGTTCCCGTGTCTACACCGGCTCCCTGCCTCCTGCTTCAGGCCTTCACCCAGGTCACCTGCCTTCCCAGCATGACCCCGAAGGCCCTCCACTCCCGCCTGTCTGTCTTTCCAGGGCACTTGTGGTCGTCCGACCAGTGCTGTCTTTTGCCTACCTCCCCTCACAGTGATAAACTCCACGAAGACAGAGATTTTTGTCTTCCCTCCAAAAATGGTATCTGGCACGTAGTAGGTGCTTAGTGACTTCATCCACCCCATGTGTTTCTCTGTGCTGCTTCTGGCCGGCACTCTGAGGTCCAGCTGGCTTGCAGAGAGAAGGAATTCACATGTTGTGTGGCCGTCTCCCCCCATCTCACATTTCTAACTAGATGGGACTTGTGGCTCTACTCAAATTGGAGCTTTTTAAAGGGAAGTTGAACAATATTTTGCCTCTTGAAGGTAAAAATCCAGCACAAAAGAACTGGAACCAGGATTTCTGCTTTGGATGAGTAGGACGAATGAGTTTTATCTGCTGCTATTTAAAGAAAACATTTTTATTTTACGTTCTCAAGTTTCTGGGAAATAATTAGAAGAGTAAATTGACCATTTCAGTCTTTCTCTTATTTACAGAAAGACATTTGGCAAAGTAGGTAGTTTGCAGTAAAACTTTGGACTCCAAATCTGACCCAGTGAGCCTGTGTGGAGGCCGCACTGTCCTCGCCCTGAGCGTCGTCCTTGAACTCCCTCCCCCTCCCTTTTACGTGCCGCCCACGTTGCTGGCTGAGCCGACCATGTCCGTCCCCCATCCCTGCAGTTAAGACCCTCCTCAGCCCTTCTCTGGGCTCCATCTCCTGCCCCGCTCGGCCCACTGTCTGCACCCCACCCCAGTGAGCAAGCCCAGTGCAAGCCAGCCCTGGCGCTCTTGTGCTCAAGTCTTTTGTGGGTCTCCACTGCCTGCAGACACAGCTGTCCCCAGGACTCAGTCCCTACCCCCTCCGTGGCTTGTCTCCTGTGACATGCCTCCTTGGCCTGCATCCACATGCCAGCAGCACCAAATGGTTCACGGGTCTGTCCCTTGGGCAGACCATTTCCTCCTGCTCCTCCCTCCGCTTTGCCCGATTCAGGTCTGTTCCCCCCCAGCAGCATCTGTGTGGGGCCCCTTCTCGGCAGCCCTGCACCTCCTGGTGTCTCTCTCTCCCTGCCCCTAGCCAGGAGAGTACCTGACGGAGTCTGTTCCTCAGTGCGGGAGCATGCGATGGGTGGTGAACAAACGAATGGGAGCAGGGCCTGCAGGGGTCCTTGCCTGCGGCACAGCTCTGTGATCAAAGGATTCAGCACGCGGCGTCCTGTCCTGCTCGCTCCCCCAGGGTTCTCGTAGGTTTCTAATTCCACAGGAATACCATCCTGTGTTGTGGGAGGGCACACACTTCACTTGGCCCAGTGAATTATGCTGTAGGCACAGAGAGCTGGCCCCTATGACAGTGTGCAAGGAAAAGAACAAGCTAAGCGAGCGTTTCAGAGACGCCAGGAGAGAAAGGCAGATTCTTCAGGCCACCTCACTTCTTGGATCGCTGTCTCTCGTGCCTGGTTGATGGGTACCCCACATCTCTACCCTACCCCCCAGTGACAGGCGTCCAAACACCCTTGACTTGCTACCCTGCCATTGCTTCTAGCCTGCAGCAACTTGAAATCCCCTGGGGGCGGTGGGCAGATCCTTACGAGACCCTCCTTTTTGCCTTGCAGACGAAGAAGTATGCCGACGTGATAATCCCGCGAGGGGTTGACAATATGGGTAAGAACCAGGCCTCACGGGCTGCCCTTCCCCCTCAGTCAGCATCCCCGAGCCACAGAGCAGGCACTGCCCCAGCCGAGCACGGTTCCTGAGGACCCCCGATGCAGGAGGCCTGTCCGCGTACATTTGTGGCACAGGTTTCAGACATACTTATGTCAATTATATCTCAGTAAAACTGGTGGAAAAAGTCCATATGTATTGAAAACTATTTGACAAGGAGTTGTTAGCAGAAAGTATTTTAACTGGGCTCTTAGTTAACAGAAACCCTCAGAGACCAAGCCAGTAAGTTTTACTGTGCTCATTTTTGTGTCTGCTGAGACTTGGCACCAGACATATGCCTCCATGGAAAGACCTGTGCTTCCCAAGTGACCGCGGGCTTTCAGTGAGTGGGCAGCCCTCCCGGCCAGGGCCACTGCGGGGAGGCGCCGCCAGTCAGCCACAGCAGCCCTCTCGCTGGCCTCGGCCATGGGGGCCAGTGGCAGCTAACCCCGCTCTTGTCTCTTTGCTTCAGTTGCCATCAACCTGATTGTGCAGCACATCCAGGACATCCTGAACGGTGACATCTGCAAATGGCACCGCGGAGCATCCAACGGGCGGAGCTACAAGAGGACCTTTCCGGAGCCTGGGGCCCACCCAGGGGTGCTGAGCTCTGGCAAGCGCTCACACTTGGAGTCCAGCAGCAGGCCCCACTGAGGAGCGGGTGCTCAGCCTCCCAGGTGGGGCCCGGACATGGCTTCAGGGTCTGGACCTGGACGTGCCTGCCTGCCCCTGAAAATGCAGTCACCGCTCCCTCTCAGCGGGCGGCACGGGGGTGGTGCTGGGATCGAGCACCCCACACCCTCGCGGGGAGCTGGGCATGTCCACACTGAGTTTGGCGGGACACTGGCAGGCGCTCCTGATGGCGTCACCTGCTTCCTCACATTGGGGGGATGAGTCTCTAGGTTGCTGAGAAGAGCCACAGTGTGTGGCAGGCCTGTGACACTCGCGTCCAGGAGGAATGTGAGGCACGTGTTTGGGGAACACTAAGGAGACAGCCGGGACGCTGGCTGTGCCAGGGTGTTCCTGACAGCGAACCGCAGTGAGAGCTGCTTTATCTAGTACGATCTGGTTCACACGCACTTACAACCGAAACAAAGGTTTGAAGAGATGATACTTTCCCTTTTCACGTTATACATCCAAATGTTTTCTGTTTTATTCTATTTCATGACATCGTTCTAGTTGTGACCTGTTAACCCAATTTCGTGACCCGCCAGTGGGCTGGGATCCAGGCACCCTGACGTGAGGGGCCACATAGCCACGTTTCCTTCCTCCTGGCCTGTGCGGGTCGGGCAGGAGCCTTGGGATCAGCGTTTCTTAACCAGCATCAAGCACACACGTGGGGCCCCCGTGGGCGGGGCAGAAGGCGGGCTGGCGCGCACAGCGTCCACAGTCCTACCCAGGACCCCCAAGTGCAAGGTGCTGTCTGGGCAGGTGGTCCCTCAGGTGGCCCTGGGCCAAGTGCAGGGTGTATGCTGGAATGGAGGAGCGGAAGCAGACACTGTTGCCCAAAGCCAGCCAGTCCCTGCACCCCCCAGGCCCACAGCCACAAGCACCCCTGCTCTGCCCACCTGGCTCTAAAAGCGCCCCTTCCCCTTGCCATTGGCCACCTGCATGGGCACTCTGGTTTCCTTACCGAGTAGCAACTAGTTACACGAGACGACTGAGCTCCATGGCTGGATTCTGACTATGTGACAATTTTGTCAGGCTTATTGTCCCCTTTTGGAAAGAGAGTCAATAAATAACACCAAACATGGGTGCCAATTTGTCCCTTTTTAATTACATTAAAAAGCAAATTCAGGACACGGAGATGCATGGATGACACAACCTAGACTGCTGAAGATGCAGCCCACTCGCACACGTCAGCAGTCTCCTGCAGGGGGTCTCAGCAGCAGTGAGGACTGACACAGGCTTCTCAGTGCCCAGAGGGTCCCACGTCTGCCTCAGCAAAGGCTCGTCGTTCCAGTAGCTTATGTGACACTGACCTGCTCAGGGCGATTCCTTAAGGCCTCACTGGGGACAGGCCAGCGGGTGCTTGGGAGGGAGGCCCAGGCCTGTTGGTCGCACTCACACCCGCATCGGTCAGCTAGGCGGGGACCGCGTCTGCTTCAGCCCTAACACCCTGTCGCTGCCAGCCCCCTGCCTGCCTTGCCGTCTCCATCACAAGTCCCACACCAGCCACTCAACACTCAATGTGTCCTCAGCTCTTAGGAGATGGACGCGGAGGGCATGTTTTGTTGCCTGGAAGAATTAGACTGCTCAGGATGAGGTGCTCATCAGAGAGCTGTTTCAAGAATGAAACCAGAACAGAATCCTTGCCGAGCCTGGCCAGTCTCCACCAAGCTTAGAGCCACTCTGCTTGTCAAAAATAAATACAAAAGATGGTTCTACCTGTCCTGACCCCAGCCCACGCGTCCTTCCCTGGCTTGTGTCCTACTGGTGTTTTCGGATCAAGATGTCCCAGCTCTCTTTCCAGCGAAGTGCCCTGAGTTCGCCAGGTGAGAGTGACTTGTCCCCATAGGTCAGTGGGCGCAGTGTGTTGAACACGTGGCAGGCGCAGGAGTACCACGCCACCACTAGGGCACTGAAGAGGCTCCTCTGGAGCTGGGACCTGCGGTGCCAGAGCAGAGCGTGGCAGGGCGGGAGGCTGGTTCCTCCCTGGGACTTCTCCCCGCACGTCCTCTCAGCATCTGCCATGCACTCAGTCACCTACCACAGCCTTTCTGTTCCTCCCACCCTGCTTGTCACCAGCCCTTACTGCACCCTGTCCACTGCACGGAGATGACCCTCCTCCCTCCTCTGCTTCTGGAATCTCCCCAGCTTTTGCTCCATCTAAACTTGGATGTCAGAGTATTGTCCCGAAGCCCAGTACGGTCACATCACAGCCCTCCTGAGAAGCCCTGAGGCCCCTGACTACCCAAAACAGTCCACGCCCTTTGCTCTGCTTCCCAGAGCTGTCTGGTTCATCTCTGCCCCACACCATGAGAGCCGGTCAATGACCACTGGCTGTTCCAGAATACAAGGCTGTCCCCTATCCCTGGCCTTTGCTCCTGGTGTTCTCTAGGCCACAAACATCCCTCCTGGTCCCCATCCACATCGGTTGCTTTCGTCTGCCAGCCGGCCTGAGCCTTGTCCTCTGAACCCTGTGGCACCTTGTCTACGCCTCTTTTGTGATCTTAACCCATTCCACGTCACACTGGAATCATCAATGACTCCCCTGACCCTGACCCCGAGAGGGGCGGTGTGAAGGTCGCGTACCTGCACAGGTGGTCGCTGATGTGCTGCAGAACCACGGGGAGCAGGAGGATCTGGAAGGTGAGCGCGGGCAGGTAGTGGTACAGGAAGAGCGTCTTCTCCATCAGGAAGAAGGGGAGGTAGTTCACGGCCCAGCCGCCGGCACACAGGGCCCCGGCCAGCACCCAGCGCAGCCAGGAATCTGCGGGGAAGGTCGTCTCACGGCCGTGCTGTGGACTTGGGCCCCCTCTCTCTGTAAAGGTGCTCTGCCTGTCCGCCCAGCTGCTTGCTATCTTTAAGGTACACGCACATGCTCGCACTCTTCCTCCCCACTCCTAACCCTGGGTCCTCACCATCCCTCTCCCCTGAGAAACCCCAGCCCCTGGTGGGCCAGGCCCCTGCAAGCTTACTGCTGGATTCCCCACTGGCCTTGGCTCATCTGGGAACACCCAGCTGTGAATACTCCTCTGGGAGTAGTGGAGGGGCCGTATCTGGCCACCTGCCTGGTGGAGCAGGGAGTCAGCAGAGAGAATGGACCAGCTCCCGGAGACGGGCAGGGAGAGGGTGCCACACGGCTCCTGATGGCCTCCGGGGCCCTGCCCTGCCCTGCCCTGCGTCTTTATTCCTTTTCTGTTTTAAGACGGGTTTCTTTGTTGTTTTTTTTTAAAGATTGGCACCTGAGCTAACAACTGTTGCCAATTTTTTTTTCTTTTTCTCTCCAAAGCCCCCTGGTAAAGAGTTGTATATTTTAGTTGTGGGTCCTTCCAGTTGTGCTATGTGGGACGCCGCCTCAGCATGGCCTGACGAGCGGTGCCATGTCCACGCCCAGGATCCGAAATGTCTAAACCCTGGGCCGCCGAAGTGAAGTGCGCAAACTTAACCGCTTGGCCATGCGGCCGGCCCCTTAAGGCGGTTTTAAGTGGGTTTCTGTTACTTGCAAACCACCATCACCCCAGACTAAGCGCCTGCTGGCTGCTCTGTCCTCTCCAGCCACTTTGGGGGCCGCGGGAACTGCAGCACTAAGGCTGTGCTCTCGTCTGGGGGTCAGGGAGCAATGCCTGCCCGTTAGCCGCACTTCCCCAGAGAAGCCGCTAACACAGTGTGGGAACCAAAGTGCAACATTTTGTCTCCCGGTGACAAGACTAATTTAAGTTCCCTTGATCCAGAAGCAAAGGGGTCGCCTTAAGGTGCAGGCTCCTGGTGAGGCTGGCTCTCACCGGAAGCACAACGAGCTCTCGGCAGAACTAGAAGGCAGAGGCATAAAGATGCATGCGGGCAAGCTGCACTAACCCTCGGGGAGGTCACAGATGCTGCGCCGGCGTCTGAGCAGGTACCAGCAGAGGAGCAGCGCGTACACCACCGTGGCGAGGCTGGCCGATACCCAGATCACTATGTTTCCAAGCAAGTGGATCTGAGCCTGCAGGGGCACAGGGAGACACCATTGGCTCTAGTCTCCTCCACCCCTACTGCCAGGACGGGCGGGCCTGCTCCTGACAGGTGTCTAGAGAAGTGCTGAGGCTTCAACTTTGTCAGCTGAAACTGAAAGCTGGGAGCAGAGGGACTCTTTCTTAAGGACAGAGCTGACCTCAGAGGGACTAACACAGAGCTATGCGGAGCAAAGCAGGAACTCCTGGGCCCACCCCACGGGCGAGATTTCATCTCAGACCCTGCTTCAGAAGGAGCCATCTCTCAACTCCAGATGGGTAGGAAGGAGAAAGCTGTGCACCCTGAGCACGTGCTCCTTCAGAGCCTAATTGCTGAGCACTGATGCCGGGCCAGCTCCAGGGCCGGGTCTCGGGTGAAGACAATGTGGATGTAAACGAAGTGCCCACAGGCTCGGACCCGGTGCCATGCAGCAAATGAAGGGGGAAGATTGGGAAAACCACCTTTGCCAGAGGGGAACAATGCACTCCTACAAAAGCAGTAAAGCCCGGTTTCCTCCGACATGCAGACATGCCAGGACCTTCCTCCTTGGCATCTGACGGTATTTAGAGAACAGCCAGCCAGGCTTTGTTAGGACAGCTCTGGAGAAAGCCAGACTTGGGAGGATGGAATGGCTGCTCTGAGCACCAGAGGCGCCTCGGGGCACCGGGCACTCCACCTGCAGCTGCCATGGCCGCTCGGCTTACACTGGTGGTGGGGTGCAGCCAATAGGCGATGTTGGTGTCCAGGGTGACCCAGTCCAGCGGCGTGGAGCTGTACTTGTGTTCGGAATCATCACTCCTCACCGTCAGCATCCTCCACTGCGAGAAAGCCAGAGCGCTGGGTCAGACAAACAGCCAGACGCCTCACTGCTCAGGGGTCTGTCAGAGGGTCAAAGTCAACTGCTGCCCCTTCGCATGGGGTGTCCAACCTCAAGTTCACTGGGATCAGGAGCAGAGGCAGCGTGACAGGCCGATGGGCATGCTCGTCAGGAGACTTGAATTCTGAGCCGGCTGTGGCCCCGGGAGGTGCCCACCCCAGGGGCTCCAGTTGCTTCGCCTGGAGGTTAAGTAACTGGACTTGGTGCGACCGGCAGTTTTAGATTTGGGACCCTGAGTTTCTGGCTCTGAGTTCTCTCGGGCTCCATCATGTTGACCCTGGCCCCTTTTGACCTGACCTGGGGAGCCTCAGAACAGACCCTGAATGTGGCAATGCAACATTGCTGCAGAACCTCCCTAGGTCCTGACTATTCCTGCCTGCAAAGCCACAAGGCAGGGGACCAAGAGTGCTGTGCGCGTCACTCACGGTGGAGAGGGAAATGGTCCTTTACGCCGTGCCAGGTCCCCTTGGAAAGACTGGCGTGGGGAAGGAGAGCATGCTACAGACCACAGTGCTCCCTGTGGCGGGGGCCAGCTCCAGCGAGCCGTCACCTGCAGCTCCGAGAATCGGGCCATGAAGCTCAGGTTTCGGCTCAGGTCCATCTGAGTAGGTGAGTGCAGCTCTAGTTCCCGCTCCTTCTGTTCCTGGCCTGACAGAACATACCAGAATCCAAAAAAACATGAGTAGAGTAAGGTCAGGGAGCTCACTACAGAAGCTGTCAGGTGAGTAAAAAGCTGACTTCCCGGCTTTTCAAACAACTCACAACGACTCCGTCAAACCACTTAGCTTCCCCCTTCTGCCATACACCCCATCAGATTCGGATCCTTTGACCCTGAGAGCTCAGCTTGCCTTCCATCGGCACCTCAGAGTAACACCTGCAGCTGCTGACTGCTCCGCCAAGCACAGGGCGGGGGTGTTGGTAACGGAGCGTGGGAATGCGGTCAGTCCCCACCCAAAGCAGAGCTCTGTGCTGGCGTCCTATTAAAGCAGCTCACAGGCAGAAGCAGCCTGGCCAGGCGGACTCACTTCTGCCGTAGCGGTGCTCCTCCACGTTCCACACCATGCTCTCATGGTAGCCCGGGGACAGCTTCTCCCCCACGACCTCCAGCTGCCGAAACCCCCAGTCAGGCAGGTGCGCTCCACTCAGCTAGCAAGACCAAGGAAGATAAGGGGCGCCATGGGAAAAGCCCGAGTCGCTGGGTCCCCCAGGCCGGAAGGGGAGCCCCACCCGGCCACTGTCGGCAGCCAACAAGGGCAGCGGACTCTGTGGTGGGCTCTTCAGTTAGGATTCAGTTCTGAGCAGTTATAGAGACCCCGCCTTCGGTGTAAACACGGCAACGACTCGGACCAAATGTCCTGCCTGGTAAGAGGCCAGCGAGCCTGAAGAGGTCCGCAGTGGACTTGGTGAGCGAGCCCCCAGCTTCAGCGGGCCGGGCCAGCAGCCGCGCTCCTTTACCTTCAGGATGGCGGAGGTGTTCACGTGCACGAAGCGAACCTCCGACAAGATGGTCTTCCAAACCTCTGTACTGGATTCTCTGTTCACAATGTCCTGTAAAAGCAGGTCTCGACAATCACTCCATTCTTTCTCAAGTTTCCTTAAATGTACAATGAAGACCAGTCATCAAACAATGAAACCGACTTGGTCTGATGTAAGGGGACCAGCCCCTGAGGGAGCTAAGGGGCTGATCCTGGATGGCGCCTGCGCCCTTCTTCCTAACACGCCTGCGTACGCGGCTGGGGCCAGGCGGACTGGGGGCGCACCCCGCTCCGTTGAGGCAGCACACAGAGGCTTCACGGTGGAGACCGAACAGACGGAGGCCCTCCCCACGCGCCTGTTCACGGACAGGCCTCAGACCGCGGCCCCACGCGGAGCATTTCTTAGTCCCTATGTGGCAAATACAAAGCTGGCACAGAGGAAGGACAGAGCCCGTCCTGAACGATGCCCTGGGAGGGGAGTCCTGCTGCTGGGCAATAACACAGTAACACCTGAAGAGCAGCCGGCACAGCTGTCTCAGCTTCTCGGAGCCTCATGATGACCCTGTGAGTCACACGGCTGCTGTGAGAACCAGCGAGCCCCGGGCCTAAGCGGGAGCAGGACGGAGCAGGCACACTCTGTGGTCAGCTGTCCTCCCCCTCTTGCTCCATGAGCTCATTCCTCAATTTCTGGAAATGTGTGTATGTGGAGCCAAAGGTGCCAACAGCAGGGACTAAGGAGGCAGAGGAGGAGGAAAGGGATCAGCAATAAGCTGGCAGCAGCCAGGGGAATAGGGGGACCTTCAGTAGAAATTCCACCAGGAGAGCTCAGGTGACAAGAAGCAGGTACAAACAACCCCCGTCAAGGCGGGAACATGGGAGGAGAGGACGAGGAGGCAGAATGCACACAAGTATCTGCAGCACAGAGAAGGCAACACGCAACAGAGGTGCTGCTGTGCACAAAAGGGCAAGGCAGGCCTGCAGAGCCCTGCGTGTGCCGCGAGCCCCTCTGAGCAGCACGGCATCCGGCAGACGTGTCATTGACCCTATCGAGAACCCAAATGGGGCGGGGGGGAGGGGAGGCTGGTGTCAAGTGGGGAGCGGCTGCAGCCTGCTGGAGGCTGGGAGGAGCCCGACTGTCATGGAGAGAACTGCAGGGGAGTGCCACTGCATTTCACTCACAGCCTTGAATTCCCAGACGGCGCCACGGCCCCGTAACAGAACGCTTCCCTGCTACCTGCCCAGGACTCTGTGGGCAGCCCTGAAGAGCGAGAGTGATTCTATCAGGGGAGCACGTTCCAGGGTCACTGGCAGGAAGGCTGCCTCAGGAAGGGGCAGTCCTGAGGAATCCCCCACGGGAGGGCCAGGCCCCTCCCAGGGCATCCTGTGACGAGGGCACTTGTTACTGTCAGGCAGGGTTGACAGAAGAGGCTCCCTGGTGAAGGGAGGGTGGCTGGAGCCCCCGACCCTGTGTGTTCAGTGACCTGATCTTCCGACTGAGCAAGTGACCACGCCACAGGGAACCTTTGCCTGCAGGGCCACGTGCGTCGCACAGAGCCCAGCATTTAGCAATCATTCTGGAAACTCGTTCCTCAGAGAGAGGAAAACCACCCAGATTCTCACATTCCAGGGGAAAGGAAGTCTATTCCCTGTGACACCATTTATGACTTTTTCATGACGAACAATCGCTTGCCTAATTTTACATCTGAATCAGAACTAGTCTAAACGGCGGTTCTGAACACTCTGCGTTAGAAAGTGCGCACATCGACGGCCATCGCGACACCGTCTCCGGCTTGGACTCACCAGCCTCCAGAGGTTCTGGGCGGGCATGGAGATGTTGTAGTCGATGTAGCAGGAGACCTCCTGCGAGTGGGGGCTCAGGGGGGCCGCGACATCGTGCCTGGAAAACCAAACCATGCTTGCAGAGGGACCGCTTTAAGGGGAAAACGCTGCTTTTCAGAAACAAAGCCAGCTCAGCCTTAAAGGACAACCAGGTCTCCTAGCTGCCACTACACAAGGACACGCCACCTAAGGGCCTGGGGAGAAATGGAAACTGACCAGGCAGAGACCCTGCAATGACCTCATTCCTGGGGGAAAGCACACATGACGTGGGATTCACAGATGTCAGTCTAAACTGTGCAGGTCTCGCCATCCCACTTTCAAAGGACAATGCGAGTCTCAGAGGAAGGTGCCCACTGTCCCAGGAGCACGGCCATGTGCAGGCTGGCAGCTCCCTGATGGCCAGGACTCAGAAATGGCTGAGGCACCAGGAATATTGTTGGAAGACAAGGTGCCCACTGTGACACCGACCTCAGACATCCAGACACACGGTCCCACCACGCGCTACTCCTGCTGTGTGACACCGAGGGCTAGGCACTGTGGAGGAGCTGGAGGGCCCCAGTGAGCCATGAGACCACCTGACGCCCCCAGAAGACAGACCATCGCACGAACGGACCAGAGAGCCCGGGCTGCATGAGCGCCACCAATAAAATGCACACGGTGGGGACGGCCCCTGGGAAATGCTTTCTGAGGAGAGGACAATTCAGCTGACAGCTGAGGGAAGTGAGCCAGTGGGCCCTGGGCGATCTGAGGCAAAGACCATTCCGGGCCGACAGCCAGCGTGAAGGTGTCAGGGGGGCTGCACTTGGCCGTTGTGGGGATAGCAGAAAGGCTAGGGTGACTGGAATGAAGGTCACCAAGGCATCACCAGGAGCTGGGTCCCCAGGGTCCTGCAGCCAGGGGAGAGTGACAGTCACACCGTGGAAGTCACTGGAGAGCTTTCTGCAGAGAAGTGACATGAGTAGATGGTGTTTCCTCAGAGGGCGCCACGGGCTGCTGCGCGAGGAGAGCGGAGGTGGGAGGTTGGTGCGTCGGCTCCAGCAGCACAGGGCAAAGGGGACGGGGCCTGGCCTGGGAGGGGGCAGGGAGGGGGAGGAAGTGACCCATCTGGGGTCAATTCCAAAGGCCGAGGCCACAGGATTTCCTGATGGAGTAATGCAGAATGGGAGAGGAAGAGGGGAAGAGGAGGAATCACGGGTGCTGGCTGAGCGACCGCTTCTTTCCGGGGAGAAGCGGGCCAGAGGCCAGACTGCTAGCACCCCAGAGCTGTGGCCTCAAGGGGGACGCCAGGACTTGAAGCCACATATGGGAGTCGTTAAGACCTCACAAGATGACCCAAGAGGCAGGTGGGGTAGGTCCAGGTACGTCGATACGCAGAGGCCGGTCACAGGTCAGGTCAGGTCAGGACCAAGGGCCAACACTGGCGATCCTTCCTATGTAGCCCCAACTTCCATCCTTCTAGACTCACTCATCCTTTGGTGGGTGCCACTTTGTGGAAGGGTACATGCTTCGTTCTGTGCAAGCTCCCTAGTGCTCTCTTGCTCACCAACCACATCCTTCAAAGCTCCCGGGCCTCCTACTGTGGGATGGATTAGGTGCTTCCGTCTTCCCTGACTTACCTAAGCTCTACCGCCACCCCCAGCTGCCGTCACTGGGGTCCCCTCCGCACACTGAGTGCAGAGGACAGTGCTGCTCCACTCGGGGGTGGAGAGACCAGAGTCGGCGAGCTCTGCTCGGAAGCAACAGCAGAGGAAACTCCACAGGCACTCACGTGTTGAGGAGGCGGGTGGTCATGCCATGTACCAGCTGCACAATGTCCCCATGCCGCACGGGTCTTGGAGGGCTGTTCACCACCAGCTGATGCCTGGAAGACACAGCGCGGGCTGGACGGTGCCCTTGCGAGACAACCACACTCACGGGGCAGCAGGGCTCTGGGCCTCACAGCAGGGGAACCTGGAACAGTGCAGCTGCCCATCAATTTGCACTGAGACGAGGTGAACTCATATAGGAACAGAACACATACATTTCGTTTAACTCTTTCCTGAAACCCAAGGTCACCGTCCAAACTTCCAAACACGGTTCCGTTTGCCACAATCACCTTTCGGTGCCCACAGTTCCGTTTGCCACGATCACCTTTCGGTGCCCTCCATTTGTCTATGAACGCCACGGCGATAAAGGCTCCCACCCAGAACTCCTCCTAACAGACAGGCCTTCTCGTCCACTATCTGCTCCCTGGAAGTGTGCAAGGCCTTCCCAACATTGGGCGCTGCTGCGCCTGGGCCCCTGCCCTCACGTTACTCAGTTTAAGGAGAGAATGAACACGCCAGCACACAGATCCAGTCAGCAGAAGACAGACCATGGATATGAGGGAGACGGCAGGACAGGGACAGAGAGGGGCAGGGAGCCTTGGAGGGCGGCCAAGGCAGCCTCCCAGAGAGCTGACCTTCGAGTCTTAAGCAAGAAGGAGCGGCAGGCAGGGTGGTTCCACGCTGAGGGGACAGCACATGCACAGCCGACGGCAGGAGTCTGCCTGGCTCTAGAAATCAGAGGCGGGGCAGAGCCGAGCAGGAGCGGGCAGGAAGGAGGAGGAGGCTGGGCTGACTGCACAGGCCCTGCTGGCCACCATGAGGGGCCAACAGCAGCTCAGGAGGGCTTTGAGGAGGAGGGTGACCCATGTTTCAAAAGACCACAGGGCGGGGGGTTGCTGCTGAAGCCAAGGGGGGACGGCATGGGAGCAGACTGTCGGGGGAGGCAGGAGGGGGGCAGATGGACACTAGGACGGTTCGAGATTTTGTCGGGAGGCAGAATCACTAGGACTGGCTGACGGACAGAGGCGGGGAGTGAGAGCAACGGGGACCTCCATCTGTGAGGCCTGAGCAAGAAGACACCTCTGAGAGAGACTCTTGTTTCATACGGAGGGGAGAGGCAGTGAAGGCGGAGGAGGAAGGGAGCTGGGACCTGTGTGTACAACCCCAGGAGGAGAGGCGGGGCAGGCAGTTCACTGAGGACCGGCCCAACCCAAGACAGCAGGGCCAAACGGAGACAGGAGGGCCTAACTGGGAATGGCAGGGCCAAACCGAGATGGCAGGGCCTAACCCGAGATGGCAGGGCCTAACCCGGGATGGCAGGGCCTAACCCGGGATGGCAGGGCCTAACCAGGGAAGGCCTAACCCGGGACGGCAGAGCCTAACCCGGCATGGCAGCGCCAAACAGAGACAGCAGGGCCTAACCGACACGGCAGGGCCTAACCCAGGATGGCAGGGCCAAACGGAGACAGCAGGGCCTAACCCAGGATGGCAGAGCCAAACGGAGACAGCAGGGCCTAACCCGGGATGGCAGGGCCAAACCTGAGATGGCAGGGCCAAACGGAGATGGCAGGGCCTAACCGAGACGGCAGGGCCAAACCAAGATGGCAGGGCCAAACCTGAGACGGCAGAGCCAAATGGAGACGGCAGGGCCTAACCTGGAACGGCCTAACCGAGACGGCAGGGCCTAACCCGGGATGGCAGGGCCTAACCTGGGAGGGCAGGCCATCAGCCCAGAGCTGGTCTCAAAGCTGGCGGGGAGGGAGGGGAACGGGGAGGAGAGCTGGGACTGAGCACAGGGGCCTCCTCCGGCAAGCCGTGCGAGTCCAGGACCTGTCCTCACCTTCCAGGATCCTTCACGATCCACCAGTTATTGACATCCTTGAAGGGGTAACAGGTCACCTGCTGCTGGTGGGAGCTTCCACGGCCATTCTCGTATCTGCGTGGAGGAGCCAAAAAGAGATGCATCTGCGAGTGGCCGGCGAACAGCCAGTGGCCTTTCTCCTAAGCTTCCTATAAATACTACCTAGCAAGGTGTTCAGGGGAAAATAGGATAAAACGGGCGAGTTGAAATCTCAGCGGGGCCGGAAGGCATGAAGCTGAGCAGAACTCCATCGGGAGCGAGCGCCCGTGCGCGGGGGTCGCACAGCCGACACGGGGAGCGCCGGGGCCCTGTGCTCAGCAGGTCCCGCTCACCGTCTTACACACAGAAACAAGAAGACTCCTCGATAGTCAGGATCTGAGAGTGCAATTTGTTTTTGCCTCTTAGACTTCTTCATTTAAAGTGAAAGCTGCTAATGGCAAAAATGTGAAAAAACAAAACATTTTAGCATCTTGGAATTCAAACGGTCACTTTCCTTACATCATGGGGTAGGTGTTCTGATGGGAATGAAGCCAGCAAGGCACCGGTTTGCCAAAGACGTTCCTCAGGGTGACCTGGGACCCATAAGCCACCTCCAGGGGCTGGCCTTGTGTGATCCGAGCCAGCCCTCCCTGAGACAAAGCGAAAAGGTGCCGCGTGAGCGAGACCAGTCCACATCCGCCGACGGCCGCTCCTCCATGTGGGCGCGGTTGGGGCGCTGGAATTAGACTGCGTCGTACAGCCAGGAACAGGCGTGTGGTACCACGTTACAGAATCCCGACCGGAGCTTCCGGGGACTGACTGCCTCGGGGGCAGGCACCCGGGGATCCCTCCACACCCCTCACAGCCCCCACAGGCCTCCTGCGGTGACAGCAATTATGGCTGTTCAAGAGATGAGAACCCTGACTTGGCTAAGTTAGGGAATTTGCCCAAACACACAGAACTGGCCGTCAACAGAGCCAGCATGGAAGAGCAGGTCTGTCTGAGTTCAGAGTCAACGCTCCTACCACCTCAACTGGGACATTTTACTATTTTTGCAAAATCAGTATGAACGAATGCCAGAGTCAAGCTCATCCTATGAAGCTTCTGCAACCGCCCAGAATGTGCAGGACTTCACACCCTTCTCCAGCAGTGAAGGGAGCAAAGCCCTGCATTTATTTCCATACCACCAGGATACTCAGCGTTAGTTTAAAACACTGAAGTGGATGGAGTCCTCATCTCTCGATTGGGTTTTTCCTCCAATGCTCACGTGATGGTGTTTATATAAGAAAACTTTGAGTCGAGCATCATCCTCTTTCTAGGGCCTCCGCGGCATCCTTTCCTACCTCCAAGCTGGCTTGGAAAGCACTGGACATGATCTGGTCGTGGGGCCCAGAGCGGCAGAGCAGAACCAAGTGGACATAGAAGAAGAGCAAGTACATGATGACCGGGATGACCAGCAGAGCCACTGCTCGGGCAAGCAGGTGACAGAGCACACAGACCTGCAGAAGATGGAGGGAAAGTCACTTCCTGCTGTATGGAAAGGCGTGCCACCTCAGACATCGCAGGCTCCGCGAGAGCGAGCAGCGGAAACTCTGACCTCCCATGCGGACAGGGACGCGGAGCCTCGCCCAGGCCCGTCTTCTTCTGGAACCTTTTCCCCAAACGCCCCTGTGACACCCACCTACGCACCCCACGTGGGCCAGCCTCACCCCGCACTCGACACCCACACCTACATTTGACAAAGTCCGGTCTCCTATCAGGTGCCAGGCATGGACGGCAGCAACTCCCAGCACGAGCAAGTACGTGAAAACACCCATGTATTTGATGCTGAAAAGACACGACGGACACAGAGTTAAAATTAAAATGAGACAGGGCACGAGGAGGACGCAGACACCGCCTCAGACCCATGGACCACTCACCCCACGGCACAGGAGCACGCCACTCCCGTCAGCGTCAGCCAGAACCACCAGCTCAGAGAGAAGGGCCTACGGCGAAGCAGGAAAACAAAGCTGGGAAGAGCTCACCAACTGCTTCCCGAAGGCCGACAAGGCCACGTTTCAGAGCTCTCTTGGGGTCGGCTGGTTGTACCAGGCTTCAGGTATAAGAAAAATGAATCCTTATCTCCCAAAACATTAGTCCTGGTAGAATTTTTCTTTTTGATCACAACAATTTCCCAGTTAGTTTAAGTTACAGAAAAATGAGGACGTATTTATGAAGTCACAAGCCAAGGGCCGCTCTAGGCGACTGAAAGACAATCAGCGAGCAGCTCCCCAAAGTGAACAGTATCAGATGTTCTCAGGTCAACAAACCACGGAGACCCTCCCCGCTGATCGGGAGGGACGCGCCCCATCCTCCATACCCGTGCTTCTGGGAGTTGCAGAGCTTCAGGTAGGACAGCACGGCCAGCAGGTTAAAGAATATCAGCACCGATTCCAGGAGCATCAGCCTCGCCTGAGTGATCAGAGCATTCTCTGTCAGAAGGACAAGCCACAGGTCAGTGGTAAGGCAGCAAGGGCAAATCTATAAAGATAAAAACTTTCACAGAAACGGACAGATCCCGAAAGTCACATAATGTGAAGGAGGGAAGTTCAGAATGGGGTGGCTAGAAGGGGGACATGCTCCAGAACCGCGAAAGCAAGTTCTTCAGTGTCTAGCCCGCCTACCAAGACCTGTGTGACCTCAGGCAAGTCATTGGACTTTGCTGAGTCTTCGTTTTTCTCACCTGCAGTAACACCGACTTTGCAGGGCCACCGTGAATGTTGTAGCATCATATCCACACAGGGCCTCAATTACAGTCATCACTTAATAAACACCAATTCTTTTCATTTTCTAGTCTAACTTTTCATCAGATTTGATTTCACTTGTTCATAAATCTCGGCTGAAAGATCCTTTCTGAGGAATACCCACTAACCCTTGAGTGCATCTCAGGTGGTCGAGGCCTGGGATGTGGCGGAACGAGGTTATCATTTGGTGACAGACTTGGTTGGAGGTGAGGGTGCTCGTGGCGGATCTAGGAGCACTGTCTGGGCTGCCCCCTCTATACGGCCACACCCCCAGAATGTTAAAGTCTGACCACACAGCTCCATAGGCCCACAGCCTGGAGCAGGGAGACTCCCAGAGTCAACTCTCGTGGAACTGGACGTGCTTCCTTCCTTCCTTCCTGTGAACACAAAACGCTGCAGGGGCACATCTGCTAAACCCACCCACTCCCCTGGGCCGCGGGCTGAAATGTAACAAACATCGGGGTTCAGTTCCTCCCTGCGCCGTGACAAAGCAGGCAGAGGCCCAGGTCTTACCGATGAGCACCAGCAGCGCAGCTCCCATGGCGGCACAATGAGAAAAGCGGAGCTCCCACACTATCTGGTAGGCCATGGGCACTGACAGGGCCCCCGCGAGGGCCGGCAGCAGGCGCAAGGACCACACGGGCACGTTGCTGCTGTAT
This sequence comes from Equus asinus, assembly GCF_041296235.1. NCBI lineage: Eukaryota > Metazoa > Chordata > Mammalia > Perissodactyla > Equidae > Equus > Equus asinus. The sequence goes on from NC_091799.1 coordinate 15,079,488, forward strand.
TCTGGAAAAGCAACCACAGCGGAGCAGGGGGCACCATGCACACCCCACCTTCATATACTGCAGGTGTGTTTTCCAACGGAGTATCTCGTTCATAGACTCTCAAACCCAAGTTTACAAGACTGGGGGCCACGAGAGAAACTGAGTGCAGGTGAAATTAGCTTTACGTAGTCATCAAGCACAGGCATGAGAACTAAGGATTCTGAAATTAGTTAATGCTTTACTTACACATTTACCCCACCTATTTCCAGAAACGTGTGGCAACATGCAAAATTTATACATACAAAAGATAAGTGCAATCAGATACCATGCAACGAGTGTGCTGCATGTACCAAACCCAGGGTTAAATAACCACTGTCAACACTAAGATACTGACCACACTTATGGGAAGTCTCTCACTTGTAAGACAACCTATCATACGCTGGACTTAGGTTAATAAACCGTTGTCAAGCCCCATGAAAGCCACTACCTCCCCATCATAATAGACGCAAACGAGGGAAATGAAAATGATCTTTTTACCTGCTCCAATTCTGTTCCACAAAAAGTTACCATCGAATCCTCCCAAATAACCTAAAACAGAAGATCCATGACTATCCCATTCAGCAAATATTTCTGGAGTGCCAAACTGTGGCAGGCTACGGGGAAACCATGATAAATGAATCAAGAAGACATGGCTTTGGCCCTCAAGAAATTTCACTTACAAGTTTTAAAGGGCTATGTCTCTTACTGATGAATCCTACCTCCCAAGGCCAGCAGCATGTGGCCGAGTGGCGGTCCACTGCCATCCAAAAAGAAGATCCGCTTCATGTAGAAAGAGATGTACTGGCCATAATATACCTCATCGAAACTGAAAAGCAAACCCACATTGTAACTCAACTAGAAATTTAACTGTAAAAAAAAAGGGGCAGGGAGAAACGCACACCTGTGTTTCCAAACGACTTTCGGGAGCGATGCCCCAACCGCGTGGCATCCCCAAATATTAAGACACGTGCCCAGCGTCCTCCACCCATAAGGATGAGGAGAAATTCGCCAAGCACAGCCGGGCACGCAGGAGGCTTCTCCGACACAGACTCTGTTTCTCCCCCTAGTTTCTGATGTCGGGTGCACTGTCACCCAGCCTCCTGAAAGGCCTCACAGACGCAAGCCCAGTCCCCCGGCCCCCAGCGCATCTGGGGCTGGGTCAGAGTCAGACCTGGTGACCCAACGAGGCAGCTGCAGGTGGAGAGGGGAGACACGCAGGAACCAGGCCCAGCAAAACATGTGCAGACAATCAAGGACATTTGCTGACACAAAGGAATCGCTGTCAACTTCCCAGGCCTGAGAATGCTACTGTGGTCATGTGGCTTTTAAAAATCCTGATCTTTCAGAGATATATACTGAACTATTTCTGAATGAAATGTAATGTCTAAGATTTCACTGAAAAAAACCCACTGCAGGGAGGATGCTGGCTAAGAGTTGCTACCTGTTGAAGGTGGGTGCTGAATACTTCAATGGAGGATCACTACGCTATTCTCCCTACTCTACTATGTTTGATGTTTTCCATAATAAGAAGTTAAACGGAGAAGGACACATGTATTAATCAGATAAAAAACAGCCCTTTAATAATAACAGCAATCATTTCCCATTATGACAGAGTACAGTCTAAGGTCAATGAGAACTCACTTTCAAATTCCTCAACCTTCCACTCTCCACTCTCAGACTGTAAATGGTCACGTAAGGCTACTGCACCTGCTACAGACCATTGGGGCAAGACCAAACAGGTGGGCTCTGCAGGGGCTGGCCTGGGACAAGCTGGTCTGTCCTCTAACTGCCCACAACACCCATCACCAAGAAGCCTAGAATTTTACTCTCCCATTTACACTGTTTAAAAAGGGAATTCCTGTTACCGGTGCACTGAACAAATTACACTTCTTTCCGATTCACCATGAATGGAGTTGCCTGCCTTACACCACAGCCCTTGGATAGGAGAGTCGCCACAGTCGGCTCAGTAACCCCACGGCAGTCAGAGCCACGACGTTCAAGTTGATGTCAGCCGTCACCACTACAGGGCGCTGCAAAAACCCCAACATCTTGTACAAAAGCAGGCTGGGAAGATGCCCTGGAAAAGAGAAGAACTGTCATCAGTAAATGGGGGGCAACCCTGAAGTCTCACCAAAGGCTGAGAAAAGGACCCCAGATGCATCCGGGAGAACCACGTTGTGGGGTCGCCAAGAAAGTCAGGAGGGCATCAGCAGTCAGCCAAGGTGGGAATTCAGGAATCTCAGGACTGAACAGGCACTCATTCAATAACTCATTCCATGAACACCTGCTCAGCACTTCCCGGGAGGGAGGCCGCCTTAATGAAATGGCCTCCCCTGCCCACCCCACCTGGGCAGTGTGGCAGGCTTACAGCCCAGTGACCTCGACCTTCTGAGCCTCAGAGCCTCCTCATCCACCTCACGTGCCTTCTCCCATCCCTCCTTGTGGCAGCACCATCCCCTGGGCGTCCCCTTTCTCACCCTGAGGGTGCACCTGCACCGAGGCGCCCCCGTTTCCTCCCCGGGGCTTCATCTTCCCTTAAGCTCCACTTGTCTTAAGGCTGCATCTACCTTGGGCGCCCCTGTTCTCGCACCAAAGCCCCGTCTGGCCTTTGGCAATCCCCTTCTATCCTTAAGGCCCGTCTATCCTTGATGCCCCCCTTCCCTCCCTGAAGCCGCATCTGCCTGAGCACCCCCCTCCTCTCCAGAGACCTCATCTACCCTGGGAAGCCCCCACTCCTCTTCCCGGGCACTTCCTTTCTCTCCCGCAGGCTGCAACTGTCCGGCCACTGTCTTTCCCGAAGTTTTCATCTGCCCCGGGGTGCCCTCCCTCTTTCCCCAGGCGCACCAGCCCCGGAGACCCATTTTCAAGTGGAGACTGCGTCTAACTGCGGGCCCTTTCCTTCCAGGCTGCACCCGCCATGGGCGCCGCCCCCGGTTCGGGCAGGACCCCGACGCCCCCGGCGCCAGCACGTCCGCAGGCCGCGCGCGCGTCCTGCACCGACTCTCCCAGGTCCCGACTGGGCTCTTTGTCCCCGGCGCCCCAAACGTACCCGCGTTTCTTCGAATCCCCGTAGAGCCGCCCCCTGCACCAAGCCAGGCGTCGGATCCGCCGCGGGCGCCGACCGTTGGGGTCTCTAGCCGCGCGCGGGGGCGAGGCCGCTCGGCGATCTGCGCCGCCCTCCGCCCTGCTCGACGCTCGATTCACCGCGCCTGCGGGGCCGAGGGGGAGCGGCGCGCGTGCGCACTGGCTCGCGGCCCGCCTCTCCCTGCTGTTAGCGGCTCCGGGGCTCCGGGATTCCTGCGCGCGCTGCACGCGCGGCGCCGTTACAGCACGGCGGGCGCTCGCCCGCGGTCCGCTCAGTGGGCGCCGGCCCAGTGTGTCCGGCGACCAGACCGCGTCCGCGTTTCTGTGCCGAGCGCGGGGGTTTCTGTGTCGGAGCCCGCTTTGGGCGGGACACGGTACCCTGCGTTAAGGGGACCACTCCCTCCCGTGTTCTCACTGGACCGGCGGGGCACAACCCTTCTCCCCAGCCCCACCCCTTCTTGATCCCCTGGTCTGTGTTAATACTCACACACAAATAGTGTACTACTGATTTAATAACTGGAATTAGGGCTCTAAAGTGTTTGCAAGGACTTTCTCCCACGTGTTGGTCAACCCAGAATTAGATGACAGCGGTTAGAATGTAGTGAAGGATACTTCTGACTTGGCCTTGAGCCACCCACGGTTGTAGAGACGGAGGGAGCCGGTGTTCACCCCGCCTGTGGCAGAGACGGCTCCCTGGGCCCCTGGAGGAGTTGGGCCCGACTCTCCTGCTTTGGTCTTTCGTGCAAGCAGGGGCCGCCTGCAGGGTTCAGAGCCCCCATCTTGTGGGGCGCTCAGCCTCCTTCCCGGCACTTCTGTGAACCTCCTGTTCCTAGGGCAGTGAACCCAGGGGAGGGTGTGGCCTGTAGAGCTGACTGCATGGGCCCGGTCCCATTCTCCCACAGTCAAGAGGCTCAGAAGGACAGGCGGGCCGGCTTCCTCATGGAAACACTTAAACTTACTTGGGGATAACTTCTAAGTGCTGTCCAGCGCTGCCCCTTTGAATCCTCACTACCGCATGAGGTAGGTACTGTTACAATCCACGTTTTAAGGGAACTGTGCCTGGGAGGAGTGAAGTCTTTCCCAGGGTCACACAGCCAGGAGGCGGCACAACTGAGAACTGCCGCCTGAACCCAAACGCAAACCCTTGACCCTTCAATGCCCCATGCCTGGCTTGCTCCTCTTTCCCACCTGCAAATGCAGCATAATCCTCTCCTACTTCCAGCAGAAGGGACACCAGAAGTGGCAACAAAACACGACAAATCAATCACATCTCCTCGGATGCACCTACTTCTCAGGTGAAGTGGGGGGCGGGAGTGGAGGGCACACAGATGTCACGCACACCCCCAGTACATCCACTGGTGACGAGAGGGTGGGGACTGCTATGCCAACAACCCACTTGGAAGACGCACCTTAACCACAGGTTTCAATCTCCTCTCCCCCATGTTGCTTTAAGGCATTTCAGCCAAGTCACCCCTAATCTCCAGGGAAACTGACCCTCAAGAGTCAAAGGCTTCCATCTGTCAGTCTGTCCAGTGAAACGACAGAGAATCGACGGACACGGCCTGAGAAAGCAAGTTCAGCTTTAGGTTTTTTTTTTACTTTTTTTTTTTTATTTAAATAAGGAGAATTCTTTCATATGGAAAGAGCTAGTACAATCACATATTTGAAAGGAGAAACAATAGGTACTGAACCGGAGGGAAAGGGCGAAGGGTGAGTGTGCCGCCACGGCCCGGTGAATCCATGATTCCATTTCCCATCCAAGGTAAAAGCATCCCCAAAATAACATATGAACAAGCTGCACGTTACACCTTTAGCCATCGTCTGCCCTTTCAAATATCTGGTCTACGTGAAGAGACGAAGAGAGGAAAGGCCAAAATAAAAGGAAACAACAAAACACAATCCTCTCAAGAAAACCCCAAACCCCTTTCACTATGCAAGGCATGAGGTCCAAAGCTTAGAGTACAGTAACCCCTTTAAACAATGTAAGAAAGTCATCCACAGAGCCTTAATAGAAATTCCCACTCCAAGGCTTCGTAACATGCTGAAGACAGGGCCCTGGGGACGTGCTACCATCTTGGAGGCCACCCTATCGGGGTGGAGAACTGGTGAGCAGCAGGTCAGATGCGCCTGGAAGATCACTAGCCGGGTATGCGCTGGTGGTTCCGGGGAGAGCACGGCGGGGGAGAGAGTCTGACCCCAACACTGAGCTGCTCCTGTCCCGGGGGTCTGTTTGTCTTAGAACCATCTCACATTTTCAAACAGGAAGAGCTGGCTTTCTGGAGGTCCGCATTTCCCATTCATCACAGAACACAACAAAGCACAAACACTAGTGTCCTTGGTTGTTGAAGGCCGTTTCCAACAGACCTTCTAACCCAGGCTGGCTCTGCAAGAAGTGAAAAGGGACAAATATAGATTGGAGAGAGAACATGCAGCTACTCAGCAGAGGGGAACCAGACAGCAGGGAGGGGCTCTACCAGTCTGCCACACACTGCCTGTCTCAGTGGGCCAGTTCTGAACATGGCCATGGGCACACCCTCAGCCTAAGGCTCTGAGCATCAGTCACAAACCTCATCAACCATCCAGAAGGCAGATCCAGAAGACAGGAGGGCAAGGGCATGGCTGGAGAGAACTGATGCCAGTATTTAATGACAAGACACCCCAGTATCTCTAGAAGTGGCTGGAATGACCACGGCTTTGGAACCAGACGAACCAATTTTTCTGTACGTTTAAGAGTCATCCTTTGTTTTCTCCCTTAAGGAAGCTAGAGCCAGAAGTGTCGGAATTCCAAGTTTGAAAACAATAATAATGTGGATAAAAAAGGGGAAGCAACAGTAAAGAAAACCAGACCAAATACAGCTGGCAGAGAAGTCTTCAGTGGGTGGACGATGCCTCTCGGATACACAAGCCCACACTCTGGGATTTCACCCCCAAGTAGTTGACACTGGAGGGACACTATTGCAGGGTCACTGGTTGCCAAGCAATGGGCTGCACCATCAATGGCCAGGGCAAAGCTGCCAACTTTAGAAGGGAGGGTGATTTTAGCAAGCAAAGGTGCAGTGAGAGGGGGCTCTGACACCCCTCGCCCCCATCTCAGCAGCAGAAAGGTTAAGTGCTGGTCTTCACCTGTTTGTGCCAAAGGCCCCACGGACCCTGGCAGAGGTCTCTGCATGGATTTGCACTCTGATGGGGTTTGAAACCAAAACAAAACCCTTAGTCCTATTACCTTGAGCTTGGCTCTAAAACCACATGAAAGGAAGAGAGATATTGCACCTTAAAACATCTCTGCACTAAAAACTGTATTTAATCAGACCAAGGAAGGGATTGGGTGCTGGCCAGGCCCGAGACCTGCCCTCTGCCCCCACAGTCCAATTTAACATCTGTATCTTAGCGGGAAAGAGACCGCAGCACGGGCACATGGAGGTGGTGAACGCACTGAACTTCACATGCAATTTCCTGGCCTTTCCTGCACAGAAAAATTCAGACATTATATATAAATAGAGCAGTGAAACATTTACTTGTTTTCACCTAGACCTACAACATCAATACATATAAATAAATTCTAGTGTTTTCTGTTTTTATTGGGGAGGGGGGATACAGAGATAGAGAAAGGGGCTGGAGAACAGGTGACCCTTTTGTGTTTATTTTTCTCAAACAGGAAGTACTGTCACTCTGACGGCAGGTTCACCTGAAGGGTACATCTTGAGTTTGTAACAGCATCCAGGACTGTTCTGTTCAATTTCCAAGTGAGAAAATCTTTTTTCCTTTTGACAGACAACGTGCACTGGACCTAGGTGAGGGGTCTGGCCGTGGTCCTAAGCGTGCAGGCAGCGGGCCGTGTGTGGCCCAGCGGGGGCAGCAGGGCAATGGAGGCAGGCGGGGGGAGTGGAGCTGCAGTCAGACGCTGCCGGGTAAGAGGGGAAGAGCAGGTGAGCACATGGCAGGCGAGCGGGCAGCTCCTTGAGAAGAGCCTTCAGAGTAAAGATTCAGGGGATGAAAAAGAAAAAGAGGTCAAGCTGGTAAGAAATGGGGTCTGTGGGTGGAGGCCAGAGGGGGATGCTGAGAGCTACAGACTGAGTAGGAAAGCATCTTTCAAGAACACGGCCCTCTCCAGACAACACCTGGCACCCTGCTAGGAGGCTGTTTCCCAACTTCCTCAAAGCAGTCAGAGCAACAAGGAGTTACCCCAGCGGTTCCCGAGGCGCCTCTTTCCCCATGTTCCACACTACACAGAGCTTAGAACCACAGCCTGAGCGACTGTCACACACCCACGGTGACACCGAGGGTGGACTCTGCAGGGCACATCCCTGCCTGCTACTGCTCGTCCTCTGAGCCAGGCCTTCCCTGGGACCACCAGCGGTGGCAGACAGCAGCTCCTTTAAGTAGATGGCCGGTTAGTTACTCTGAAGAGCATGTGCAAAACTTGAAATTTCCCCTCCCCTTTCCGTGGAATGACAGAATCTGGGATGATTTCCTTCTAGTTCTTATTTGAAAAACAACAGAAAAACCAGCATAAAATGGCTCACACAAACGCTTTGCTAGAGGCGGCTGTGCAGACTAGAGAGGCTGTCATTTTTCGGAGGCTGCCCAGGCTTTTGGGAACCACGGTCAACCCTGCAATCCATCCTCCCCTTGGACCCTGCCCCAAGCATCTGGAAAGACTGATAACCACTGTGCAGCTCAGGGCCCTCTGTCCCAACAGCTGGGCCTCTGCTGGGAGTGAAGGAGAAAAAGAAAGCCCTCCTAGCAGCCCCACGGACAACACGCCTCTGCTGAAGACCCACCAAACAACAGTCTGTGCACTCCAGTCACCACGTGGAAAAACCTCGTGGTTTCTAGTGACCAGCTGCGTGAGAGTCGGAGGGACAGGAGGATCCAGAGGATTAAGAGGCAGGCACAGGAAGGAGGAGAAGGGTGTATTTTGGAAGGCTTCCAGGAATGGGAGTATGTGTAAAACAGCAGCCCCTACAGGGGCTGGAGCCCCAAAGCACGGACACAGATGGGGTTATGGTGCGGTCAGCTGGCCCCGTCCAGGCCAAACTAGAAAACACCAGTGACTTTAAATCTCCATGATTCATCTTGGGTGCCCAGCAGTCAGCGTATCCACTGGCTTTAGAAGAGTCCAGGACAGAAATTCTGTGTAATTCTTATGCTAAAAAATGTCATCATCTTCACTGGGCTGCCCATAAGCTCCCTGTGCTCATCAGGCCAGGGCCTGGAACCCAACTGAGGCGCCTGCTCCTTCGCCTCCCACAGCAGATAGCTGGCCATCGGAGTGCTCACGAGGGGGGTGTTAGCACCCTCCACTTGTTTTTGCAAGAACTCTCAAAGGTTAACCAACTGAGAGCAGGAGGAGACGCATTCTTGAGTCAGCTCTTAAGGTATCGCAGTGATGTATGAAACTAAACAGGAGAGAGATGAAAGGAAATTACCGGAAACAGAAGTGGGGGTCAGGGAGAGGATGGAGAACAAAGTAGAAAAGTTTAGCTGTACAGACGTAGCTTGTGTTTTTGTTTTCCTTTCCTTTCTCCTTTGACAAAACCTTAGCTGCTTTTTAAAATAAAAAGCCTCAAATTAAAATGACCCTGCTGCCAAATCACTGTGCCTGGGGCCCAGAGGGCCGGGAGGGCAGGAAGCACTGCTGAGAAGGTGCCCGGCGGTGCGGAGCGGAGCGGGCCAGGAGAGGCAGGTGGGTGGGGAAGCTGCACTGCACGAGGCTCCAGTCACTCCAGGGCAGGTGGAAAGGAGGTGGGAATGGAGTCGTTTGCTCATCTGTTTGTTTGTTTCGTACTAAAGCAAGCAGGTCAATGCCGTAAATCCACGGTGCAAGCTGGTTGGACAATGGAGCTTTCGGGAGTGGAGAAGAGAAGGGAGATCTGAGTCCGGCCGGGTGGTTGGACGGGGGCCTGGGGACACTCCTGGGCATCTGGCTGCACAGAGGCCGAGCGGCGGCACTGTCCTCACGCCGGGCGAGGTGTGGCCGAGCACCTTCAGGCCTTGCTCTCCTCCACTTTCACCGCCCGAGGCTTGATCGCTCCGGTCCGCTTCATCTGGGAGGTGGCCGCAGGAGCCTCCTGCAGTTTCACGGCTCCCAGGCTGGGTTTTTCATCCACTCGTTGCTTTGCCTTTGGACAGATGAATGGGGACAAAGAAAGTTACCCTGAGTCAGGAACCCCTGTCCGGATACATAGTTCCCACCACCCGCTTCCTGCTCCTGAGTCACAGAGAAAAGCTACGCTAAGAAGGCCATCCTTTGGTTGAAGGACCTTAGAAGTAACTCTCCTAGGAAGGACACTGGCATGAGGCTGCTCTGCTCCCTCCCACAGGCACTGAGTGCAGTGATTCGGAGAGGCAGGGAGGCACTGGGTACTCCCTCCGGGAAGGCTTCTGCGATGCCCAGGGGCCTCTGCAGGAGCAGCACATCCAAGGCCGATGGGAAGAACCTTTTCAAATCAGTGCACCCCACGCCCCAAGGTGAAAATGCCCCGAGCAGATCCCAGCGCAGCCTACGAGCTCAGAACCCCCGAGTGTCTGCACAAGGGGCGTGGGGCCACGCGGCGGACTGCTTCTCCCAGACCCTTCCATTTCCCGACCCCCACTCTGTGGAAACCTTGCCCCAGGACCCTTGTTTGAGATCCCCAGTCAGGGTCCCATCAGTCTGCAACTCTGCACAGCGGAGCGTGTCACAGAGTGACCAGCCTCGATCCTGCCTCACACAGTGGGGTGAACTCTGGAAGAAAGCCCTAGAAGCTCAGTCCAAGCAATCCAAGGAGTGACCCTCTGGGGAGCCCAGTGAGGAGGAGTGAAACGAGCCATCAACCTTCCGCCTTCACCGGCCAGGAATCCTGTTCTACTAAAACCCTCGCCTGCCGTGTCTGAGCTCTGCAGCCCCATCGAGTTCTGGAGCACTGTGGAGAGAGCAGCGCCTGCAGGCAAAGGCACTGAGACATCCCTGGCATCATACGATGGGGAACTGCCACTGCATCTGTGACCCCACCCGGCCGAGGACCAAGACGAGACACAGCACTCACTGGAGCGACACCGCGCACACACACGCGCACACACGCCCCGGCTTCCAGAGCTGACCCACAGACCTAACCACGTCCAGCGCCTTCACAGCCCAAATCACTAGCAGGGATAGTCCACCTTCTGGCGTCACCTCCTCAGAGGAATCCGCATCCTCCCTTCTCTGCAGGACAAGGAAGGATCCAGACGCCCGTCAAGAGGAGAAATGCCTTCGCCAGGAGGGACTCGGGCTGCCCGGCTCCCGGCGCCATGCTCTAAGCGCTAGGGCACGTCTCTGTCTGAGAGCTGTGCTCAAATGGGCTGGACCGTCCCCTCTCTTTTGGCGCCTGGAGACGGGCCTAAGCGTCCGGGGCTGGAGGGCTGGAAAGCCATCTTCTACCTGGTGAGCGTAGTGTCCCTGCACAGAGCCCATGTTAACTGCTGATCCAGAGGGCTTCCCACTGGGGCTAGCAGAGCTAGGCCTGAAAAAACCAAAGGCAGGGGGTGAGAACACACGCGTCACCACAGAAACGGAGTCAAGCCTAGTACAGCACGCGGCGCAGACCTCTCTGCAGCGGAGACAAGGACCGCAGCACCGGAGTGCAGAGGGCCACGGCGGTCGGCACCGCCAACACAGCTCACGGAGGCGCACCCAAAGGGACGGAGGCCGAGGCCCCCACTGTGGGCAGACACCGACCGGATGGACGGAGGACACTAACCATCTCTCAGGGTTTGGAGGGTCTGGAGCAATGTGATTCTATGACCCAGAAAAAGGTCTATAAACCTGATATGAGAATTATGCCAAATATTTTTCTGGTCTTCATTTGGGGGGGAGGGGGTGGTAGAGAGAGATACCAGGAGGGACAAAAATGTAGAACATCTTTCTAAATTTGTTCCATTGACGAGACACTCGTTCTCAGGGGTGTTAATCAGGCGCTACGTGAGAAAAGAGTCTGTGGTCAAGAAACGTGTGGGAAGTGCTGTGTGCCGAGCTGAACAGGACTCTCGACAGGGAGGCCGTGTAGACGCCAGGCTGAGGAGCACGACAACTCCCAACAAGCTGTCTCAGGTACAGCATGCCCCCAAGTATGTGACCAGGAAACCCTTTTTTGGCAGGGCATGCCTCAGAGGTTGTTTCCAGAAAACTTGGGAAACGCTGCTCTGTAAAACTACACTGATTTTCCCAACCCTACTAACACACCAACAAAACAAAGGCTACTAGTTAAGGCTTATACTTCCTAAATATTCTCCAAAGAGTAAAGCTGCTGCCATTCCTACACCAAACAGACAGAGATGACTCTTGTTACGGGAGCCTCCCGCTCTGGCTGCGGCTCTGAGGAACGCTGTGGGGCCAGGTGCTGCTGGAGTCTGCCTGTGGCAGCATCCGGCTCTACGTGAAGCTTCCTTCTTTCTTCCAAACTGTATGCATTGTTCTGTACTGCTCTCCATATATATTTTCCTTCCAGCTCTGTTGTTTTGGCCTATGTGAAAAATAGTCAGACAACAGAACTAACAAACAAAAATAAGTGAAGTCAAGAGACTGAAAACAACAGAAAAGATGATGAAACGGGGAAAAGTCACAAAAATCCCTTTCTCTGGAAATGCAGTGGGAAGTAGAGAACGATGTGACAGGAGAGGCCTCGGCCTGGACACCCCCAGACCAGCTGGGCAGAGCGCCCGCGGGCAGCGTGAACGACTCGCAGAGACGGTGATCTGACTGGAAGAGGGCTCCTCAGCGGGTCAGGCCTTCATGGTGCTCCGCAGCTGCGCTGTCGACCTCACAGGCACTGCAAGTCAGCACGTCTGCTCTACTCATGTGCAGACAGGAGGGCTCGCCAGGAATCTCCCACATGTTAACCAGAGTCGACTGTGCCACCCCTGGGCCCACAGCCAGAGCATGCGCCTTCCCGTCCAGCACATCTTCCTTAGGGGTGAAAAAGTCAGCAGAACCAGAGGTTCTCTCATTTTTTAATATAAGTCACTCCACGAAATAACTCCTACAAAGCCACCTCCGAACCCAACTGAGGGCCCTGGGACAGTTACTGGAAGCAGAGACAGACACAGAGGAAGCAAAGAAGAGGTGGCAGTTCGTAGTACGTAAGGCACGGCCCCACAAGCCCTGGCAGGGTCAGAGGCCCGTCCAGGGAAAAGCGGGCCCTGGGAAAGGAACCTTCTGGGGTGTGTGGCTTCTTGGCCAGCGAATCCTTTTTGAAAATCCGGTGAGGAAGCTCTGAGTAGTCAGCGTCGGTTCTGACATTATTGACGTTAGCCATTCCCTTTCCTGCCTTTCCAAAAAGCTCCCCAGTCCAGAGCATCTGATGACGATGGTTAAAAACAAAACCACTCTCCCAACTGCTGCTTTTCCTGTGGTTAACTAAAACACGAGTGTGTCTCAGCACTGAAACTTCACAGTGACACATGGGCTTACAAAGGGGACCAGCCTCAGTGCCCTTCCACTGTCCTCCCTGGGCCCCACGGGTTCCTCTGAAGCGCCCAGTCGCACCTACAGCGAGCGCTCAGCTACGCAGCATCCGACTCCCAGGGCCCTTCTTACCTGTAGGCCTGCGGTGACGGCACGGAGCCTCCTGGAGGAACATTCTGTTTACTGTCGGCAAAGTGGAAGCCCTTCATCTCCATCTGAGAGGACTAGAGAGACCAAGAGGTAACCAGCTGTCACCTGATGGCCCTGGAGACAGCCTGACCCTCGCGGAACCACCATGGGCAAAGCCAGTAAGAGCCCCTGAGAATTTCTGATAAAGAGGCATCTTCTAAGGCAAGCTGCCCTCCCACCCCGTTTCGTTAGCAGCAGGAGCCGTGACATGTCTTTGTTCTGTTTTGGATGGGATGGGGCAGCGGACTGTGCACCACCACAGGGCACTAGCAGTGCTGTGAACATTACCTCTTTACCCCAGAGGCCATCCTCAGCAGAACCCCTGGACCCCAGCCCTAGGCTTATGCTAACAGGATCTCCGGGACCTGATCTGAGACGGCCTCCACAGATGCTTCCCAGGCCGTGCTGGCCCTCGGGCGTCAATCACACACACCTCCCTTTCTGCCCTGCGGTTTCACACACACCCGAGCTTGCACACATTGCTAGCATACCCCCGAACCCTGTTCCTGTCATAGGATCCCAAGAGGACTTTGCAACAAGTAGGAAATCAGTGGCGTGGTGAGGCCAGGAGCTTGTACCCCAGACCTCTGGCATCTTCTGCCATAACAGTGGTTCCTGACTAGCTAGAAAGGGCTGATAAGACAATGACCGTCCCCAGGATCACAGCGGGATGACGTCATCCTTACCTCTCTGCTGGTGTTAAGGACCGAAGGCTGGGACCCAGGTGGAAGAATTCTTCGGGGGGCCCCGACAGAGAGGCTCTGCCCCTGCGGCAGCTGGATAGACTGTGGCAGAATCAGGGGCTGCTGCCCAGAGCCATACCGAGGCAGGGGCAACTGGGAGCCTGGCAGCGGCATCGTCAGCTGCTGGACAACAGGGACAGTCAGGAGGAGGAAGAGACGTTGGGGAGAAAGCCACAAACCAGTGGTTATACATGCATCCGAGAGTGACTATATGTTATACTTCAGATTCTTATTTCAAAGGAATGAAAGCAGGGCCTTTGCACACCAGTAAAGATCCTAGGTCTCTATTAGAGTACAGCAGAGATGACCCTAGATTTTACACTCTCGATGGCAGGGGGCAAGTCTGATCACTGGTGTGTAGCAGGTGATGAGACAACGGGCAGGCGCTACACTCCAAGGAGTTCACGGTGTAAGCGTGCAGCTCCTCTCTGAGTTCACAAAGGGTTGTGTCTCCCCGGCCCCTCTTGCTTTCATCCAACAAAGGTTTACTGAAGGCACGCTATATGCTGGGAAGCACCAGGACACTGTCAGACCGGGAAATGGTGATGACAGCGCAGTGACATGATGGACACAGAAACGGTGCCGGAGTGTGGGCAGCAAACCCTGTGCGCAGGGGGTTGGGGGCACGGGGGAGAAGCGTCAGGGAAGGTCAGGAAGGCTTCTCAGGGACTAACATCTAAGCTGAGAGCTGCACAGGAAGGGCATCTTTGCAGCCCTTTGTGTAGCACAGAATGGGAAAACACCTTCACTGTTTCGTGTCTAAGGTGGGAGAAAACACGACCCAAGTGGGTTCTGGGATTTAGGGAGCCTCCTGGATCCTTCTGAAGCATGTTACGACAGGAGAACGGGGGGACGCCCGCAGGCCTAACTGACCACTTCTAAAGCCCAGAACAAGACGGGTGACAGGAAGGAGGGGGGCCTGGAGACCCTTGGGACAGGGGAACGGGGTGGGCCACTTTTAGTCTCTCAGTCACTTTCCTCTTCATCTCCCTGCTATTGAGTCCACAGTGGAGGGTCAGAAGGATCTATTGGAACTGCATCACTGAGACATGTGGCAGCCAGAGCCTCAAGACCCTGTGCTCCCCCTTGCACACAACATGGTGCAGGATGCAGATGAGGACAGCGTTGCCACCCGCGGAGCGCAGGCTCTGGGTATAGTATAACCTGACTTGTGTTTTAAGGGGCACCCTGCCTGATGCGTTGAGAACAGACGGTCAGGGCCCAAGAGCAGAAGCAGGATCATCAGGCAGGAGCTCCTGCATCACCCAGACAAAGCAGTGGGTGGAGGGGATGAGAAATGGCTGGATTCTGAATACTTTCCAAAGGTAGAGCCAACAGGTTCTGCTGAAGGAGCAGAGAGGGTGTGAGGGGAAGTAGGGCCCCAAGATAGTGTGGCTGGACAACCAGGACTGCGAGGAAGATCACGTTTTGGACATGATGTTTGCACATGCTCAGTGTGAGATCCCACAAGACATCACGATAGTGATGCTGGGCAGCCCACTGGTCTGGAGTTCAGGTCCAGGAGGCAGATCTGGGCTGAAGACATAAATTTGAGAGAAATGGATCAGACTATTCCTAGGCCGAGGACAGAACCCAGGGGGAATATGACATTACTGATGGGGCGGGGGGCGGCAAGGAGGAAAGAGCCAAGGAGACCAAGGAAGAGGGCTTCAGCGGGGCAGAAGGAAAACCGGGAGCAGAGTCCTCACAACCGCGAGAGGAGCATGATTCAAGGGGGAAAGGGTGATCAGCGGTCAGATGCCGCCTATGGGCCAGCAGGAGGAGTGTGAAGAACGAACCATCGGATTTGGCAACATAGAATCTACTGCATCCTTCAAGTTTTGCTTTTTTTAAAAAGAGGAAGGATAGGGGTAGGCAGGCATGTAATCAGAGACTCTCATACCAGGAGGGCAGCACTGTAGCACATTTGTGTGCTGACAGGAAAGGACACTGAGGCAGGAAAGAGGGAGACGTGCTGGAGCCTGGCCCAGAGCAGGTGGGAAGGAGGGTGCCAGAGCAGAGCGCACAGCTGGCCTACACCGGATGCAGGGCAACAGCCCACACGGGTAAAGAGAAGAGGCGGGGGGAGCTTGCAGAAGTTCTCTGGGTTTTTTTTTTTTTACTACTACTTTTATTTCCTTGGTGACACAGAACCAAGATCAGTAGGGTAGAAAGCAATGCAGAGAAAGCTGCGAGTCTGCACCAGCCACCAAGAGGGCAGGGGACTGGGTCTGAGTGCAGGGAGGCGCCCAGACCCACTTGAGGTGGGCTGTCGGAACAAGGTCGTATTCAGCCCGAGTCCAGTCTAAACGAGGGTCTGTTTTCTCTGGTCAGACAGCTGGAGCAGAGGCTACACGGGATTTAACCAGGATGAATGGAGGTGAGGGCGGGGTTTGGGGCAAATGTGGAGGGGAGGCTCTGCTGGCTCTGGTAACCAGGCCAAGGAGGGAAGCGAGCCCACAGTCAAGGGAGGGACGATAGAGAGGTGGCTGGAGTTGGGTGAGCAGAGAAAGCAAGTTAGAAAACTCAGAGGTACTGACCGGGTAGGACCCTTCAACTTGAAATGATGGAAGAGGTACAGCTACTGGCAGTGACCGGTCCAGACGGGAGTGTGGGCAGAGCCAAGCCCCGGTGGCGAGGCCACATAACTGGGGGACAAAGCCCATGGGGACGGAGACGCGGGGGTGTCATCTATGTAGACATCGAAACTGCCGAGAACCAGCACAGGAGCCATGCTGGAGAGACTGAGCCAGGGCTCAAAGGACTGAGGGGAGTGACCCTCAAGCTGTCCAACACTGCCGACGGGTCAAGGGAGAGGAAGACGCAGAACCAAACACTGGACTCAGAACCGGGTGCACAGGAACACGGAGGCCAGCTCGGCGTGGGCTTCAAAGCTGGGGTCTCAAGGAGAAGGGAGGGAGAGCGGTCTAGAAGCATCAGTGAGTATGCCAAGAGGTCACTCCCTGCTTCCCCTAGCCCCACGGTCTGAGAGCGGGGGGAGAGGCTGCAGAAGCAGCAGTGCTCTGAGGCGACAGCCTGTCCCGGGGTGAAGAGGTGACGTGACTATTCTGAACAGGTGGAAGATCTAGCCCTGGTTCTAGCAGCCCGAGGACCAGTCAGGACTACAAACAGCATGAAGGAAAAGAAGTCTAGTGTCTAGGGGGCAGTGACTGTGTTCCCGACCTGTGGGAGCTGGGAGTCCAACATCTGTGAGGCACCCAGACCGGCAGCCTGTCCGAGCTGGCCCTCGTAGACCAGGGCTTGGTTTCCGCTCATGGGCTGGTAGGGTGAGCCAGACTGGGGCTTCACCATCTCCAAGGGCTGCATGCCTGGGAATGCCGAGTACGGAGGCTTCAAGGCTGTACCTCCAGAGAGGATCATGGTGCTGGGCGGCGACAGGCTAGGGTGCATGTACACCTGAGATCTGCAAAAGCCAGACAGACAGTCGGCGTCAGGTACGTGAGTACACAATGGATCTCAAACGTGAGCACGCATCAGAACCCCCGAAGGGCTTGCTGAAACACACACTGCTGGCCCCGCTCCCGGAGATTGTAACTCGGAAGGTCTGCGACGGGGCCTGAGAATCTGCATTTACAACAAGCCTAGATGATGCTCATGCTGCTGGTCTACGGAGCACAGTTTGCACATCACAGGACTAAACACATGGACACATCCAGACTGCACAAGGACAGGAAACCCTATGTGATGCCAAACCACAGGACGCCAGACACACTGAAAGAGCACGTCCCAGGTGGGAAGGAGGAAAGAAGGGAGGAGGGGGAGAAGAGAGGAGGTGAAGAGAAGGAAAGGTGGCAGAAGGACACAGAAAGAAAAGCAAGGCCCAGTCGAACCCATGGCCGCTCCTGCAAAACAGGCAATAATGAACCGTAATCACTGAGCTCCCCCAGCCCCCGAAAGCAGAGCGTGCAGAACAGCAGCAGGACAAAAGGAACAAGCCCACAGGCCACGAAGGTCTGAACCTCTGCGTGCAAGCTGCCAGCCCCGAGCGCTCGCACCTCACCTGAAGGGCTGTAAGGAGCTGAAGATCTCCTGAGACTGGGAGACGGGGAGCCCGCCCCTCAGTCCGAGCTGCGCTTGAGCCTGAAGAGACGTGTGAAGGGAGATGGGGATCTGCGGGGCAGCGGCAGCCTGCGGACGGGAAGCCAGGGAGCTAACGACCGTGCCCTCCCAGCTGGTTCTCCGTCACCCACCGTCCACCGCCCCGGCCCCTCTGCAAGGCAGCTGGAACACTGCCCAACATGCACATTCGGGCACATCCTGTGCTTCCCTTGCTCTCAGGAAAAAGCAAAACATTGGTAGCCATCCCAACCACAGCATGTTCCTCTACTGGACTCTGCGCAGCACCAAAACGGATCCTAGCTGCGCTCAGCAACAGAGACGGGTTTCAGGAACACAGCCGTCAACAGACGCGCGCACGGGGAAGAGCACACGCAGTACTGCAGTACGAGCCAAGGACACGAAGATCAGAATCTTGCACAACTAAACAGGCAACATTTAAGAAGATGTTTTAAAAAGGGGTGAGGCCAGGCCAAGTCCTCTGTCCCCGAATCTGCACTTGGAGCAGTGCTCCTCCCCGAGAGCTCCACTGTCCTGGTCTGTGCAGGCACACGGGTCTGTGGGGGTGCTGGACCATTTGGAAGGCCCTGCACCAGTTTCAGGAGGGAGACTTCCAGAAATCAACCCCTTGCAGCACAGAAAGTATGCCAATCCTGCATAAAGACAAACACCTGCTCGTTTCTAAAACTACCTCTCTCTAAATGCATCCATGCCTGGGGGTCTAGGCCTTTTTTCTTTTCATCAGAAGGATACCTGACCACCAAAGAGAACTCCATTTCAGCTAATTCCCCAGCTAGGACACAGGAAGGGGAACTTTGAGAAAGGAAAACCAGCAGAGTCTGGAGCACTGAGCTCCATTTATCTTGTCTCTTGTTTAGTCATTCAACAAAAATGGACTGACTGCCGTGGTGTGCCAGGAGCTAGGTGTTACACGTGAGAAACACAGAAAACGAAACAGACAATGAACAAATAAATGAAGACAATAATCACGCTGTGTGCTGCACCCCCAACCCCACCGGGCCCCTTGCTTGCTGTCGTCACCTGTTGGTAACTCTGCTGCTGAGGTATCGTTTGAGGAACCAGCCGGGGCTGACTTGCAAACACATGGCCATCTAGGTACAGAGGTGGCAGGTGGTTGCCTGGAAACAGAATCCGAGAGGAGGTACAACAGGATCAAGTCCACTGCTCCTGAGTGGCCCTTTAGGGGACATTCTACAAGTGCACGTTTTCCTGGGGAATCAGTGGGAGGCAAGGAGCGTGCACAGTGTGCTCAGTCCCCTGCTGCTGGGCCCGTGCTCCTGCAGCACCACGCCCGCCGCTGACACCCCTACCTCATCCCTCAGGGAACCTGGGGAGGCAGCGGCTCAGGGCCCAAGGGGAGCGGGCTCCAGCCTACCCTTCTCAACCAACCACTGGCCCCCTGCTCCGCACGCTCAGGAGGGGGCCGCACTCTACTTGAGGGCTGCCTTGGTCTCTCAGTCACTTTCCTCTTCATCTCCCTGCTTTGAGTCCACAGTGGAGGGTCAGAAGGATCTATTGGAATTGCATCACTGAGACTTTGGCAGCTGAGCCCTCAAAAACCCCATCTTCTTCCCTTGGGGCACCAACAGAGCAATAAAAATGGCTATCAATTGTGGAGAGCTCGGTGGATGCAAAGCACTCTCTAGGGACCACCTCCTCTCCTCAGCGCGGCCACCACACAGAGCGCCACCACCGCCCTCTTCCCATTTAAGAGAGGGAGCCGCAGCCCAGAGGGCAGACACACTCGCGGGCAGGAATGAGGCGCACAGCCCTGCGCGTGACTCGGGTCTGATCAAAGCCAGGTTTCTCCAGGAGCTGGGAGCACCTCGCCCAAGGCCCCTGGCCCCGCTTCCCAGAGTAGGGAAGCAGGAAGTGCACATTATCTGCCGAACAGGGGAAGCTAGAACCACCCAGCCTAGACACAAACTCCCACTTCTTCACACTCCTTAAGTCAAGGCGGGGGTGATGCTCGGGCTGTCAATCCAGGGTTTCTCGAGAGAGGGAATGGAGAAGGCTCCCTGAGCTGGCAGGGGTAGGGGGAGTGCAGATACCTGGAAGAGAAGCAGAAGGTGCTACAGAGGCCACAGGCATGGGTGGCATGGAAACCCCACCGAAGGAGCTGTAGTTGACCCCGCTGGAGGCTCCCACAGAGGACGGGGGCTGGAGGCCTGAGCCAGCGCCGCCTGGAGAGCTCTGCTCTGGCAAACTGGGCGAGTTTTCCCAAGCCTTGCGTGCAGACTCCATCTTTGGAAGCAAGGGAGGGATGAAAATTACCACCAGGGAGGCAGTGGACAGCACAAATCTAAGGCCAGGAGGTAGGCGGGGCTGCTCGCTCAGGGCTGGTGTTACCTTCAGAGTGAGGTCAGCAGTGGGGAAGGACATTTGGGAGAGGCCGATGGCCCTCTGGATGTGATGATCGCGCCGGAGGATGGGAATACTCTGTGTTAACCCAGCCTGGGGGGAGGAAAAAACCATGGAACACACACAGGCACAGAGGAAACAAGACAGCACGTCACAATGCACCTTCTGTTGTGGCCGCATGCACTCGAGACCACTAAGATGAAGCTGCCAGCAGCAGAGACCACAGCTTATCTCCTCCAAGCAGGGAATCATAGATTCCCTCGACTGAAGTCCCTGGAAACCACCTCCACACCACAGCCCAGGGAGCGCTCCAGCAGGGGCAGCCATGTCTCGACAACATAAAAATGACTGGCTACCAGCACGCAGGAACCTGCTACCTGGCTTGGGATTCCCCCAGTCCTGTGTCAGCCCCTCAGGAAACTGGAAAAGAGGTGCCAGGTAACATATGTTTGAAAATGCAACTGCTAGACCCTCCTCTTGCAGATGCCCAGCACCCATCAGCATATTACAGGGACTCTAAGAAATCTCAGAGTAAACAAGTGCCTTTAGCCCAGCATTCTCAAACACATGCTTCCACAGAACTTGGAAGACTGTAAAATCAAAGAACACCAAAGAAACCAGACCTTAGCAATCACATTATCCCATTTTAAGGTCACAAGATCAGGGCGCGGAACATTCAAGCAACATGCCCGAGAACATGTAACCAGCTGGCGACTGCGTCAGGACTCAAACCCAGGTCCGCCCGACCCCACAGCTGGTGTTGGTTCGGCTTCAGAGCCACATAAGGCTCGTTTCGCCCAGGGCCTGCCAGCACGGGCCCAGCAGAGCTGGAGGCGGAAGCACAGACTTACGTTACTGGCCAAGGCCTCCTGCAGTTTGACAACTGGATTCCCTGCAGGCCCAGATGCAGAACCAGGCGGCAGGCTGAAATCGGAGTCCTGAGGAGAGGGGAGAGAGCCCAGTGAAATCATCCGGGCTCGCCTTTCGGCGGAGACGCACACTAATTGATCTAGGTACCGTCTGGTCTCAGTGACTCAGAAACTCCACTAAGCAGCATTCACCACACGAGCAACATGGCCAGATGTTTCCTTAGGGCACATGAGCAAGATGACCACCCCCTCATCCTCTCCCACGCCCATGCCCACTGGCTGACCCAACAGAGAAGGGAGCATCGCCGGCCTGCTCAGCCTGAGAACCCGGCTGGAGTCAGCAAGACAATCTAGAAGGCTGCTCAAGCGCACCCTTGTGCACAACTCCACCCCAACACAGCTCCTCCAGCAGTGTGCGGAGCTCCCGTCTCGCTGCCCTAAGAGACAGCCTGTCTAAGCCCCTCTTTTTTCTCCAAGTACCAGCAAAAAAACAAAAAAGGGAGGGAAGAAAGCGAACAAGTCAAAACCTCACTTTTGGATTGACTCCAAACTCGATGGGTGGCACTGGGAGCACAGAGTCCACGTGAATCTCTACCCCATTAACAGGCGGGACGACGGCCCCTTGCAGCCGCTCGGCCCCCTCCGAGCCCTTTCTGTTTTTCAGAGAACGCTCATTGCCGATGGGTCCTGGTCTGTGTTCCTTGCTCTGTCCTGAGCCTTGTTCTGAATCCTTGATGGAGAAGCAGAGAGGCTTAGACACACAGACTGTGACGACCCCAATTGCTAGCTTCTAAGCACCCAGGAATAGAAGAGGACAAAAGACAGGGCCCCTTCTGCCCAGGCCCTGGCCCTGTGAACAGGACTTGCAGGTTACCTTGTGCTCAGATGGCTTCTGAGCCTGCTCCTTGTGGCTGTCGGTCTTGGGTTCCAGACTGGGCCCGCTCATCTCCTCGGGTTTCAGAGTGCCATACGGGGAGCTGCGCTGCGAGGAGGTCGCAGATGACTCTCGAGACTCGGCGCTCAAGTCAACGCCACTATCTCCCTGGCTGCTCTTAAAACCCTGCTGTGCACAAAATGGGTTAGAGCCCTGACCCCAGGCTCAAAAACGCGACCATCCAAAAAGTGAGGCTGAGCGCGGCCCTGAGTTGGGTCTCCCTGACTGCCGGCCCCTCGCAGAGCCTCACCCTGACTTCAGTCCTGACCTGCCAGTGGTGCCTAATAACTGAAGACACATGACCAAACAGACCAACCCTGCCCGAGCTCATAACTGCAAGACACACGGTGCCCTGGGCCGAGACCGCAAACTCATCTTGCTCACGACCCAAACCAGGCCAAGCGCCCACTGATCCCAGGTTCGGAGGAGAGGCCCTCATCGCTCACCCTACCAGGGGGGTTTCTGTGGGCATCCTTCTCTTCCTCCCTCTCCCACAGGTACCTCACACAGATCAGAAATCAAGGCTGAAGACCAGCAGTGAGCCAGGACCTATGGAAATGGCCTCTGACCCAGGCTCCACCGCTGTGGCTGAGGGAGAGCTCAGCGGGTGGCCGGGATGAAGGGGGCCCGGGACAAGCTAGCCACGTGGACGGTAAGCACACACTCAGCACTCGAGAGGTACAGCAGCCACTCACCTCGGCAGAGCCAGACTCGGTACTGTTGAAGGCAGTGGCAGCTTTAGTCCAGGAGTCACTGGTCGAGGCCTGAACAGGGAGGGCTGCCAGAGGGAGGAAGACAGAACCAGAGCATCAGAGGACCAACCGGCACAGGTGCAGCTTACACATCCACCCCAGCCCCGAACCACCCTCCCGCCCTGCAAACACCACGCTAGCGAACAGACTGAATACACAGGAGCCCGTCTGACAGCTTCACCCAACCTGCCAAGCCCCGCAGACGGATTTCAATAATCGTGTTTCTCATTATCTCATCGAGTATATGCTCTAGTAAACAGACCAGCAACTTCTCACTCACACCTGTTAGAATTCTGTCAGCACCTCTGCTGTGGCGAAGCTTCCTTACACTTAAGTCAACTACTTCTACAGAGACTTCGAAAGATCCAAGCCAGCGTTCCTCAACTTTCATTAGCTCACAGGCCACTCTTGAGATTCCCAGGAAGCCACGGACCTTGTGTACGTACACAAAACCCTACACGCTATTTTAAGGTCCAGGAGCCCTCTGAAGCCACAAGGGAGAATCCTGGAGGGAGAGGCCGGACAACCCAGGAGGACTCAAGTCCAGGCTGCTGTGCTTGCCCACTCCAGCGGGTGGGTGCTTCTGGACATTTACATAATGATAACCATCGCTCTCACACACCACCCAACTGACCAATGTCAATATTTTATTACAGGATCATCATACTTTCAATCGGAGTTGAGTATTTTCCAATGTTATTTTGGCAATTGTTGGAAGCAAGGTTTTAACCAGGAACATGAGGAGAGGCCATGTGATTAAAGCTGAAAGAATCAAGGTCCAGAACCAAGAATCTTGGGAGTTCGTCATGTGGCGGTGGGGCCAAGTCACTTCACTCTGGGAGCTTTTGCTATTTCATATAAAAATAAGCCAGAAATGGATGACTTCTCCAAGCTCCTCCTTTGAGGTGTCACGTGTCTTTGTTTTATGCATCTGTGCATCCTGCAGGGCCCTGCCCCAAATAGGCATTAAAGAAGAATCTTTTCAATTAAAACAGCTTTGGACTTTATTTTTTTTGGTGAGGAGGATTGGCCCTGAGCTAACATCTGTGCCAATCCTCCTCTATTTTGTATGTGGATCCCCACCACAGCATGGCTGATGAGTGGTGTAGGTCTGCGCAGGTCTGTGCCTGGGATCCAAACCTGTGAACCTGGGCTGCCAAAGCAGAGTGTGCCAAACTTAATCACTATGCATAGGGCTGGCCCCCAGTTTTGTATTTTAACATGAAAAGTTGGCAAAAAAACAGCATTGGATATGAATTTTTTTTTAAAGTTTAGGGACACAAATTTTCCAACAAGTAAGGTCCCCCTTTGTCCCAAGGCTGTCTTTCTAAGAGAGCGTTTAGGGAGGAGCCAACAGTCCCTTCCCTCTGGGTTAGGAAGGGTGCAGAGGACAGACAGCCAGCCTCTGGGCTCTTGCTCGTCCCCCTCACAGTCACCTGTTGCTCTCCCATAAGGTACAGAAAAGGGACAGCTGACATGGGCCAGGTCAAGCCAACTCTCCGAGTGACCGTGGCTGGGTGGGCGGGGGGCTATCCTTCTCCTGATCACTGCACAAACAGAATGCTCTGCCCTTCCAAATTTCAGGCAGAGAAGTTTACATCCATTCAGGGGCTGCGGCAGCAAAGGGTGCCAGGATGGCACCTAAGTCCCAGCAGAGAAAGCTGGGAAACAGTAATGCTCCATCTGTACTCACAGCCCTCAAAGCAGGCTGTTCCTGAAGAACACACCCCGGGCCTGTGAGGTGGCCACGGGCCAAGCAGCTGAGCCCCGCTCCCGAACTCTTACCCTGGCTGCTGTTCTCCCAGATCTCAGTGCCCAGGCTGCTGCCAGGCACAGTCACGTCGCCTTGCTCCAGGCATAAGTTGTTTTGCTTTTTAGCAAACCGAGGAGGAATCCGGGAGGAAAGACTTCGACCTTTGACAGGCACCTAGGGAGAAATAAGGCAACGTAGCCCAGCCTAGATGTCAGGCATGAAGAATAACAAGTTCTCCCCGGAAGAGTACCCCAGACACCAAAACCACACCACCAGCAACTGCTCCAGAGACGCTGGAACACTCGTCTCAAGACCTCAACCACATGCAAACTGCAATGCCAACCAAGCCACCCCGGAGAAGGGGTGACAAGACTGCGATCTGAATGTCGACAGCAGGAGCAAGCATGCAGAGCCCAGCCCTGACTCCAGCTGAGTACAGGGTCCCTGACCCCCGTGACTCCCAGGGTGACAAGTCTCATCCCACTCAGGCGGAAGCAGTGGAAGGAGGATGGACTTTGGGGCTGATGGAGGTCTCCAACCTGCTCAGCCATATTTCAGCTATTGTCACCCAGGACAAGTCACCCTCTTTAAGAACAGGGACACCACCACCTAATCCCACAGGGCTACCAGGCTAGTGGGCACTGGGAAACAATGCACACTTAATAAACACTCCCTTCTTCCTCTCTTCTCTCTCGGGCTCCACTCAGGACTCCCTCACCTCTGCTCTGGGTTTCTCTGCACCAGCCTGCCCTCCCGCTCCAGCTCCCTGCTCACTTTGCAGCCGCTTACCTGCACGGCCTGCTCCTTCTTTCTCCTCTCTTCCTCCAGCAGGCGGCGCTGCTTCTTGGTCAGGACTTCAATGAAGCCTTCACCCACCATAGAGCCCACCTCACTCTCCTCCCCGGGGCTGGACCCGCAATTTTCAATGATGGCATCTGAATCAAGATTCCACAAGAAGGACAGTGTTTCCATTCATCAGAAGCCAAGAATAACCCAACCCTACAGGCACATGACGGCTAAGGATGGGCTCAGTCCAGAAGGCCGGGCAATACCTGGCTTGATACCACCAAGAAGCTGCACTGCATCCACTGGGGTCTACAGAAACCGGCTGTGATTTCTACACCCTTCCACACCCCCTCCAACACAATGCCATCTCAAACACAAGAGGCCTGAGTAGCACTACAATTAAGAAAACAGTTTTTGGAGACAGATGCACTGGAGTCCCAGTTCTGCTCCTAACCAGCTGCGTGACCATGGACAAACTAGTCAACCCCTCGGGGCCTCAGGTTCCCCCTCTAAAAAAACTGGGACACCGCAGGGCTGCTATGAGGGTTCGGCAAGGCTATGAGCGACCCGAGGGCAGGAATCGTATCTGTTTTGCTCACTGCTGTAGCCCCAGAACTTTAGCCCAGCAGCTGCCCAGACGCTAAGATGGTCAGTGAGAGGGCAAACTCAGGGCCCTGAGGAGCTGCGTGGACCTCACTTTTGCCTGGGTTCTTCCCCACAAAGATGTGAGGGGACAGACTCACTTCCATAGTTCAGGTCAAACTGCTTGATGGTCTCTCCCTGCTCGCCTGCCCTCTGAGCAGCCAGCTTGGCCTCCTTCTCTGCTTTCTCACAGGAGGCTTCGGGGATGTCAGAGGCGGCATGGGCTGCTCGCTCTAGGGTGTAGTGGCCGCTCCCACTGCTGCAACCAAGACCTCCAGGCAAGGCCTCATCTGGGGACCTATAAAAAGAAGGAGGATCCTGAGCTCAGCAACCACAGGCTGGGGGAGGAAAGGAAAGGAAAAATCACACATGCACACAGCACGCCAACACACGCAGTGCCCTGATCCACCTCCAGTTCCTGCCACCGGCCCCTTTGTTCTGTAGACGCTGCTCACCAGCAGCAGTGCATCATGTGTAAGCCGAGGTGGAAGGCCACCCCCAGCCTCACTACTATAGCAGCGCTCCACCTGCTCATGGGGAAAGCTGCT
This sequence comes from Equus asinus, assembly GCF_041296235.1. NCBI lineage: Eukaryota > Metazoa > Chordata > Mammalia > Perissodactyla > Equidae > Equus > Equus asinus. The sequence continues at coordinate 15,105,689 of NC_091799.1, forward strand.
CTCTCCCCGACCCCATTCCCAGGGCTCAGTACTTCTGCTCCTTCCCACTGTGTGCCTAACTCAACGGGGCTGCAGAAAGGAGAGAAGGAAGGGGGCACACTCAGAACAGAGCTGAACCTTCTGCTCCTATCACAGGAGACTGACCAGCAAGGAGCCCGGGCCCTGACCTACTGCGAGGCTCTTGGGGCAGAAATAGAAGCAAAGCCAAGTCTTGGCATCTGGGGCCTGGAAAGCTAGGCTAGACCGATACTTGAAAGCCTCAGCATCCTCCTGTGACTCCTTCTTTGGGGGTATGACAATTACACCCCACATCTCCGTACCCTGGATTCTAAGGAGGATGGAAGGTGGGAAGCAGTCTTCCTCAGCATGCTGGGGCAGGACCTGTGCATGGTCAGGGACGCAGGCTGCATGAGACATGCCCTGCACGTGGGCTCCTCCCTCCCTGATTCTAGGGCAGCCTGTGGGCAGTGAGCCGATACCGAGCACAGACCATCCACCTCGAAGCCTCTAATTCCAGATAAGAGATGCTCGCCTGGCCTCAGGCAGCCCGCTTTGTTTTGCTACTGCTTGGCCCTTAACCATGCCACAGTGGCAATCCCCAAGACGGTGCCACATCTCCTCACTGCTGAGAAGCAGAGCGGCTCGGAGAAGAGCCGTCTCTGCAGGGCCAGGAGGCCAGCAATGCGCCACCAGGACACTGCCCAGCAGCAAGCCTGGAACAGAGGAATCTGGTGCTCCCCAGGCTCCACCCACGGGTAACGCCCCTTCACTGCAGCGGCCCCCGGCGGAGCTCCGAGTACACATGTGGAGGCTGAACTGTTGGGACAGGTGCTAGGACAGCTGCTACAAGAGGACCATGGGAGTGGGGACTCTAGTTTTGGTTTTCAAGCCACACAACGACAACAACAACACGCCACAAGAGAAGCGGACAAGCAGTGCAAGAGCAAGTGATGGAGAGGCTCACACACAATGGCCGTGGTGGGCAGTCGCCCACCTGGAGCACAACAGGGAGAACTGGGGGCACCTGACACATGGCAGGACATGCATGCATGAAGTGCTGCTTACAAAACTGGCTTCATAACAGAACAGCAGCAACAAATAAGAACCTGGGATTTTGTTTCTGTTTTACCTTCTGGATTTCAAAGGCGTCCCATTCTGTTGGCTCTCATAACGGGGAGAAGCTTCACCACCACCTGGCCTAACAGACTTCTCCCCAAACCCTCCCGGCTCCAGCTTTCGGCTCTGTCTGTCCACCAGGGGTCTCTGGCTGGAGAAGCTCCTCTTGGCCAACTCCTTCTTCTCACCCAAACTGGCCCCAGGCAGGCTGCCATCCACCTGGGAGTCGGGCTCGGCCCCGTGGCCTTCTCGCCGCTCCCGTCTCTCGCTGAAGTCGCTGCTCTCGGAGGCTGTCTCCCACTCTTCGTTGGCGTGATCAGAGGAGTTCTGGTACGAGAGCTCGGGGGACCTGTGGCCCACAGTGCTGCTCTTGTCCCCAGGACAGAGTTTGGACCTGCCCAGCCACTGACCTGCCAGCAGGTGGGGCTCCTCCTCAGGTCCCCAGAGACCCAAGGATTCACGCTCCTGCCTGAGGCGCCTGAAGCGAGGGGGTTTGTCCTGGCGCGGGGGGCGCCTTCTCCTGAAGGGCCGGTTCTCTGCATTTTCAGAATCTGCCCCGTGCTCATCTTGGAAGAAGGACCTCTTATCCTCCAAGCGGCTGTCCTCAAAGCCCCTGGTGCCAAAGGAGTCGGAATGTCTGTAGGCATCTGGGATGCAGTCTCTGTCCGCGGGTCGCCGGGACGGACCGGCGTCAGGAGAGCTGTACTCCTGCCAGGAGGCGCCCGGACTCTTGCTGTGCCAGGGGGCTGACTCTCTGGACACGAAGGCTCTCCGCCCGTACCCACAATGGCTGAGGCGGGGAGGGAGGGCTCGCCCAAAGGCCCGAGGGCCTCGGTTCTTAGCATCCAGACCACCGTGCTCCTCAGAGTACACCTTGTTGGACCGCCAGGAATCTTTGAAGTCTCCTTTCTTCAAGGCGCTCTCCTCCCTCTCCAGGAGCGAGCCTTCGTGCCCGTTGTCCGAGCCTCTCTGCCGACGCCGCTTGGGAAGTTCTTCATACTCGGAGCCCTCGCTGTGGGTCTCGCTGGCAATTCTTCGCCGGGGCTTGGCTCTGGGGAAGTCCTCGGGCTGACCGAACTCGCGCAGGCCCCGGCCGCGGCTACTTCTCTGGCTGTTGCTGTAGATGCCCCGCGCCCCAAGGACCCCACCACCACAGATGCCGCCGCCGCCCACGGGCCTACCACGGAAAGTGAACTCTCTGAAGCCGCGGCCGCGGCCCCGGGCCTGCCCTCTGCCCCCAAAGGCTTGCTCCTCATCAATGAAGATCCAGTTATTCCTCTTTGTTGGGGGTGTATCGCCGGACTCCCGGGAGGCTCTGGTCTCCCAGGCCCTGTCCATCTTCTCATCCTCCTCAGACTTGCTGGCCTCGCGGCCCAAACTAGCGCTGGGAGAGCCCTGGTCTTCCAAGGCAGACGGGGAGGAGTTGGCCAGCGCGGGATCGTTCTCTTCATCCTCGTCCTTTTCTGCCTTGAGAATCGGCCCCTTCTCCTTGGCCAGGCGGGCACTCTCCTCCCCCAGTTCCTGCTTGATCTTCTCTAGTTCCTTCTCCTTGTCTTCGACCTTGAGGGCTTTCAGGACAGGTTTCTTGATGGGCCCCGACCTCCGGGTCCTGCTGGTCTGTTCCTGGTGCTGGCCTCCAGAGCCCCGGGGGTCGGGACTCCACGCAGGCTCCAGGGTCGGCTGTTTGTTGGGGCTCCCTTCCTTCTCCCAGGAGGAGACGTTACAGGACGGCTCCTCTGGGGGCGCCTCCTTCTCGACACCGCTGGCTGTGTCAGTGGTCTTAGGCTGCTGGCTAATGTCCCAACTGCTATACTCTGGCTTTTTGTCTGCTGGGGCAAAGTCGGGCTCCAGTGGGGAACCCCTGAGGCTCGGGGTGTGACCCCCAGGAGCACCTGTTTCCTGAACGTTTTCTTGGGGTGCAAACAAAAGCTCCTGGCCTATTCTTTGAGAAGAGACACAGCTGTCAAAGTCTGCTTGGGCCTTCTTGTCAAAAGCACTCAAGTACTCCTCCCCTCTCTCCTCAAGGAGATCGCGCTGGGCACTTACGCCCCCTGACCTTCCAGGGGAGGCAGAGTAAGAGCTTTCACTCCTGAAAAGGAACCAGAAAAATCAGTCAATGCGATTGGAGCCTGGTTCCTGGTTTCCATGCTGAACACAGAGCTTAGTTTTAAAAAGAAAAAAATTACAAAAAAGAAAAAGAAAAAAACCTAAGCACCAACACTTGCTCTATCTTTACACAGGTCTCAGAGGTGCTGGGCCATAGACTGGTCGGTGGCCCCGGGAGTCCAGAGAGTGAAGAACGCAGTGGCTGCTGGTGGACTCAGCGTGCCACCCTGGAGACAGAGAGCAGCTGGGGATCCTCGGGTTCAAACAACAAGCTGGAGCCTGGAGTCCATGAAGAGTCTGGGGCACTGGGCTGGCAAGGCCAGCTTGCTTTACTTTCACAGGAAGGAGCCACAACCCACACGCTGGACCCCACCTGCCCCGGGAGGGCCCCACCCCCTCATCCCCCGCCCAAAGTCCAGCGAGATTTGCCTTTGACCCCAGGATTTCTCCTCGGCCTTCAGTCCTGCCATCAGACAGGTGCCCCTCTCCCAAAAACATTCAAGCAACCCTTCTCACACCCTTTCCCGGAGGGCACCCTGTCCCTCAGGCAATGTCTCCTGGGACGGTGCCTCCTCCCAGAGCCCCTCTCAATTAGACCTGGAGATTCTTCCTTCAGTGGCAGGTCAGTAGGACCAAGTTTCGTCTCACCTGACATGCATGTCCATGGCCAAAGTGTCATTCGATTTCGGGTGGGGGAGCGAATAGCCCTTGCTCTGCAGTGCCATGTAGCCCTCTGGGTTCCACACAGGGGCTGGATCGATGGCAGTCACTTTTCTTTCTTGCAGTGGAGGCACACAGCTCTGATCCTCAGAGCGACAGCTAGTCCCACTGAGGGAATCTTGGGGCATGATAGGTTTCATCAGTCCTGAAGAAGGCAAAGAACTCATCTCTGTCATCTCGTTTAGAAAGCCAGGCTCCAATCTCAGGGTCAACCAAAGGCTCAAAGGAGACAATGGTTACCCTTGACTCGACATGGACACAGCACCTTCCTGCTTAATGTCCCTGGGCTCTTAACCTTTTCTGACCACAGAACCTCTGACAGCACACACGCATGCAATCTGAGGTGCTGAGAGACCTATTCAAAGACCTGTGGAGTGCAATCTGTTCCCAGATTAAGAACCGGTGTTGAAGGGTATATAAACCTGGCAAACAGAAACTGGAAATAGCCAGTTGGCGAGTTCATCAATGTCGGCAGAAGGCTGAAGAGGCCAATGGGTCAGCAGCGAGAACCTCTGCGCAAGCTGCAGCGCCGAAGGTTTTCTGCATAGACACGGGGAAGACGAGCCACACACCACAGCCTGCGCAGGGCAAGGTGAGGTCCACCTGCTCCAAACCCGTGCAGGGAGACTTAGAAAGGGATGTTGGGGGCCGGCCTGGTGGCACAGCGGTTAAGTGCGCACATTGCACTTTGGCGGCCTGGGGTTCGCCGGTTCGGATCCTGGGTATGCACATGGCACCGCTTGGCAAGCCATGATGTGGTAGGCATCCCACGTATAAAGTAGAGGAAGATGGTCATGGATGTTAGCTCAGGGCCAGCCTTCCTCAGCAAAAAGGGGAGGACTGGCAGCAGTTAGCTCAGGGCTAATCTTCCTCAAAAAAAAAAAAAAAAGAAAAGCAAAGGGATGTTGGTTTTAGTTCCTTTTATTTCTAACCCCAAGAGGGACAGCAACACTTCTCATTTTTGTACAGGAAATGGGGATGGGGGACCACACAAATGACAGTAACTGTTAACTGCCAGGAGGAGATTAGGATAAAGATGACAGCTCGGCCCTACCAGGTATAAACTAACTGGAGAATGTGTACCCCCTCCAGGGCCTCTCTGTCCGTGTCTATCAAAGGAGGGGGTGGGTTGGTGCAGATGATATTCAAGGGCTCAGTGGGCCTAAGCCTGTGGAGGAGAAAAGCTCTGATTTTTCACAAAGCTTCTTAGTAGTCAAAATTTTTGTTGTGCCCATCTTTTAAACTGAGACAATCTGGCCAGGAAAATGGTTCTGCATGAGGCCAGTGGTTTTAAGCTTTGTTTTAGCTGTGGGGTGCTCTGTTCAAATGCTATTGCTATACGAGTCCAATACAAAGACAGTCTGAGTCAAGGAGTGGTGGGGACCCTCTCTGGAAGCTGAAAATGACATAGCACTCATTAAGTATTGATTATAACCATGCTAGACTGCTCAACACAGTATACTGACCTATTTTTGGCAATATGGCAGCCCTCATTATCAGAAAACTCTCCTGCCACACATACTTCTTGCCACAAAAACGCTGGACAGGATACAGCAAACACAGCACTTGCAGAGCTGTATCCCCAAAGAAATGGCAAATCCTCAGGGAGCTGAAACCACGGCCCCAGGCCAGAGCCACGAGGGGGTGCTTCCTGGAGGGAGCAGGGGGAGCAGGGCACACAGCGTGAGGAGCCCGAGGGCTTGGTCTTCAACACCCTCAAGGACAAGGAGGGGGCTTTTCTGCACAAGGCAGAGTTGCAGCTGAGATGCTCATTAAAACAAAGACCCTCGAAGGGCTATGCCCTCAATTAAAAGGCGGACTAGAAGAATGCATGCTCTTCACTACAGGACAATGACTAAGTCTGTGTGTTGGCCTGGGCCAGGGTAGGGAAAAAATAGTCCCCACCAGGAATTCATAGCCACACGCTGGATTTCATGCAGGTTAGGGAAGAATGCAGATTTATAACCCAGAATGGTCCAGAAACTTCCCAACTTCAAGTAAAAGGTGGTTCTAGGCTGGCAGAAAAAACTGTAAAGACACTCGGGAGGGATACACTCTCAACCCAAGCCATACCACATCCCTGCAAGAAATAAAGCGTTGTTGAAAACGAACTTGAATCTGAAATCACCAGAACACAAGTGGAAAGCAATCCACCAGGAGTCCACAGCAAGTCCCAGGATTATACAGCTCCCCAAGAACTTGAGACAACAGAATCATCTGTTAAACACTAGAAAATCATGTTTTTGGTGATTAAAAGCAGAAAAGAAGGAATTTAAAACTTAAGAAAAATATAAGACATAAGCAAAAATAATGAATTTGAGGAAAAAATTCTAGCAATAAAAACACAGAGTCACTGAAATTAAAAACCCACTAGAGGGGGAGAAAAAAAAGAAAAAAAGCAGATTAATCACAGCTGGTGAGGAAACTGAACTGGAAAGTAGTTTTGAGGCACTTCTCCAGAAGGCACCACAGAGATAACTTCTCCTATATGTCTAAGAGACTCGGAAGACAGAAGGAGGTATAAAATAATTTAAGTGGAAGTCCTAGGCAGAAAGGATACAAAGAATGGGGAGAAGGAAACATCCAAAGCGATAATTAGAAGAGAATTTTCTAGAAGTGATTAACGACTTACACCTTAGAGTTGAGGAGGATGAGTTCTACACAGAATAAAGGAAGGACAGATATAGGGATAAACCTGGACACAGCAACTGAGGCAGAGCTGCAGGAGACCAAAGACAAAGAGGAGACTTTAAAGCAGCCCAAGAGAGCCCGGGAGATGACCCAGACACGACCCCGACTTCCAGCAGCAGCAGGAGCCAGAAGAAAACGGAATGCTGTCTTCACGGTCCTGGAAGCGACTGCCCCCCAGAATGCTACACCCAGCTATGCTACCGTTCAAGAGAAAGGGTGACAAAGACCTCCAGGCAAAGGAAAGCTACTGCCGAACCTCTCCTGGAGGACTCGACGAAACGCACTCCATGAAGTAAGCTGAACTCAGATGGAGGAAGACGCAAGGAGGAAAAAGCAGCAAAGGAACTAGCGAACACACGCAAACCCGAACAAGCACAGGCTGGGTGAGACATCTCAATAATAACGACTAGTCTGGTGGGCATAAAACAAGACAGGACTAAAATTCCCGGCAAAAACAAGTAAGACTGACAAGGAGGTGGCTAGAGTTCAGGTTAAGAGTAAACACAGAGCTCAGCCTTTCTAAGTCAAGGTTGCATCTTAGAATTTAATGTAACCACTAATATAGCAGAAACAGAATGTAGAAGAAAAACACACAGACAAAAAGAATAGCAAAACTTTTTTTTTTTTGGATCCAAACAAAAGAAGAACAGGAAAAGCATAGAAAAAGATAAACAGAAAGCCTAACACTGGAGAGCGGGAAACTGGAACATCAAATCCCAACAAATTTAAAGCGCCCAATTTTGGCAATTCGAGTCAGAGATTTCACGAGTAAAACCAAACACACCATCGTGTACGTCAAAGACACACTCCCCCAAAAAGGGCTCAGAGAGGCCGACAATAAAGAGTTGGAAACAAGATACCAAATCAATACTAATCAAAAGAAAAACTGGCATGATGATAGTACTATCAAACAAAGCAGAGAGTAAAGGCAGAAACACAATTAATGACAACAGGGGTGCCATATGCAGATTAAAAGGCCAGAGTGAAGTCCAAACCTGTATGCTCCCAGAGAGAGAAAGCAAAGCTGACAGGCCTCGAAGATGTGACACATCTACAAACATAGTGGGGGGATTTAACATACCTCTTAGTAACTGATCAAGGAGATAAAAAATTGTGATAATATAGATATTCACATAGCGCAATTAGCTAGCTCAATTTAATGGATCACATCCCATTGGAGAACATACGTTCTTTTCAAGCAAATACAGAATGTTGAAAAAAAAAAAAGGGCCATGTAACGGTCCACAAAGAAAATCTCAACAATGTCAAGCAATCCCGATCAGGGGTTGGTTACCACATCATGGCCCTTGAGTGAAATTCGATCTGCCACTTGTTTTTAAAAATAAAGTTTTACTGTAAAGTGACTACATTCACTCATTTACTATTGTCCATGGCTGTTTTCATTCTACAACAGTAAAACTGAGTAGTTCAAAGCCAAAAATATTTAGTTTCTGGTATTTATAGAAAAAGTTTGGGGCTGGCCCCATGGCCGAGTGATTAAGTTCGCGTGCTCCACTTCGGCGGCCCAGGGTTTCACCAGTTAGGATCCTGGGCACAGACATGGCACCGCTCATCAGGCCGTGCTGAGGCAGCGTCCCACATGCCACCACTAGAAGGACCCACAACTAAAATATGCAACTCTGTACTGGGGGGATTTGGGGAGAAAAAGCAGTTGTTAGCTCAGGTGCCAATCTTTAAAAAAAAAAAAGTTTGCTGACAGCTGGTCTATATCATACCATATTATCTGACCACAAAGCATTCATGTTAGAAATTAACACCATAGAATACTTGGAAAACATACAACATACTATTAAAAATCATCAATCAAAAAGATAAATTAGGTGCCAGCCCCATGGCATAGTGGGTAAGTCTGGTGCATTTCACTTCAGCAGCCCAGGTTCTAAGGTTTGGATCCTGGGCACGGGAGTACACTGCTCGCCAAGCCACGCAATGGTGGCGACCCACATATAGAATGGAAGAAGAATGACAACAAATGTTAGCTCAGAACAAATCTTCCTCACCAAAAATAAACAAATAAACAAAAATCAAGCTAACATTTAAAACTTCACAGTAATACAAATGTATCTTTTTCAAATTTTTTTATTTTATTTTTTTGAGGAAGATTAGCCCTGAGCTAACATCTGCTGCCAATCCTCCTCTTTTTGCTGAGGAAGACTGGCCCTGAGCTAACATCTGTGCCCATCTTCCTCTACTTTATATGTGGGACACCTACACTTGAGCTTGCCAAGTGGTGCCATGTCCACACCTGGGATCCAAACCAGCGAACTCTGGGCCACTGATGTGGAACATGTGCACTTAACTGCTGCACCACTGGGCCAGCCCCCAATGTACCTTAAAACTCAGCAGCTCAGAGCGCAGGTGATATTTACATACTCACATCAGGAAAGAAATTAATGAGCTAAGCATCCAACACAATTAGTTAGAAAAAGAACAGAATAATTTACAAGGAAACAGGAAAAAAAGCAGAAATTAATGCAATATAGAGGAATTAAGAAACCCAAAAGCTGCTTTTTAAAAATGGCATTAGACAAACCATGGGAAAAACTAATCAAGGGAAAAAAGGAGAGAGGGAAGGCACAAAGAACATCAAGAATGGAAAGGGCAAAGCCAACACAGCAGAGAGACCAACATTAACCAAAGCAATTTATAAAGCGTGGTCTAAGGACGTTCCCCAACAACTCTCTGACAGGTGTTGTTATGAGACCCTCATTTTGCAAACAAGGAAGTCTCCAAACAGACTGGTCATGTGACTTGAGGAAGAGGTCAGACTGGAATCCAGGTGGCTCCACCTCTTGAGGCAACACCCTTAACGCCACACTGTCCTGGCTCTGCAGCTGTGGCCCACTAGGCCACCGTGCTTACCCGAGGGATGCAGGGCTGAGGGGTAGAAATCCACTGGGGTCCGAGTGGGCGTGATGCGTGGGTCCATGTAGGGAGGCATCATCATCCACCGGGGATCGAAGCCCAGCATCTGGGGGTGGTGTGGGTAGAAGGCGCGCTGTGGGTGGGAAGGCGGAGGGTACACCGGCTGCCAGTGCTGCGTCTTGTACAGCTGCTCCTGTCCAGCAGGAAGAGGCCTGGTCACAGGGCTGCGGGCAGAGGCCCCGCGAGCATGTGTGCATGTCCACTCATTCTTCCAGCTTTCCATGACGAGGCACAGAAAGCCCACCCAGAACAGAGGACCAAAGAGGGAAAGACGTGCAGCTGCTTGAAGGCAAGACCCTGGTGCATTGCAGCTTTCCGGCTGCGGTCCCTCTCCCACAACTGGATGGACAGTCATGCCACTATCACAACTGGGGCCCATGTGCTCCACTGCTACCCAAGGCAGGCTGGGCTTTCACTCAGACCAAACCCTCTCTGGAACTGACAGCTGACCTGCACACCTGGATGCTGGCCGCTTCTCTCTGGATCTACAGCCACCACCCGAGGACAGTCATCATCCTTTCCTCCTCACTGCTGCCTGCTGCAATCATTCTCCACATCTAGACAGATCGACCTAACAGACTGATCGTCTAACACACACACACACCCCCGATCATGTCCACACATGCTTCACAAGAGCCTCCGATGGTTCTCTACAGCTCTCCGTCTAACAGCCCGAACCCCACAAGATTCCAAGTGACCTGCAGGGTCCTGTAGGATCCTGCCCCATCTGCCTCTCCAGCTTCACCTCACGCGACGGCTCTTGCCCTCTGCTCCATATGCCTGCTGCCCGCTTCAGGCCGTGGTGACATACTGGGCTGTCTGTCTGGGAGGTTCCTGTTCCCTCCGCCCCCAAACCCAGCTCCCCCATCTCATTCCTTAGGTTCCAGCTTAAAAAGTACTTGCCCTGGGAAGTCTGTTACAACTCCCTAGGCAAGATCAGGTCCCCTGTCTGCTCTCACAGCACTGGTATTAGTTTCCTTTGTAGCACTAACAATATGTTGTTATTCTCTGTTGCTGGTCTCCCTCACTAAATCATAAGAGACCACATGCCAAGTTCACTGTGGTAGCCTTGCCTCCTACCACCAGACTTGCTATGTAGAAAATCCATTGCACAAGGATGAACATAAAGCTTGACAGAATATTCAAAATCAAGGACTGGGACCCAGTGAGGGTTCATCTCAGACCATGCTCCATCCTGTCAGTGACCTCGGGGCTGCCCTCACAAGTGTACCCCACACCAGCAATCCAGAAGGACTCGGGTGCAAAGTCAGACGAGGACAGCCAACCCAGCCACACGCTTCCAGTCTGCAACCAAGAGGCCGCCTCACCAGCCTGCCTAGGCTGGGTTCCCCGGACAGCTCCGTCAGCGCTCCAGGCACCTCCTAGGAGTACTCAGAACTCACTGAATAGAGCTCTCCCAGCCCACACAGGAGGCTGTGGGCCTCTACCCACAGCTCCTCCTCCCGTCTAGACCCTGGGTCCCCAGGGAACCTGACCAGACGGCCTGTTTGCCAGACTCCTTCAGGCTGCCCTGGCACTTTCAGACTTCTTTTTATTCTAAAGGAAGGATTTACCCGTGACTATGCCCCAGATGAATTACCTAGAGCAACCGTTACGGCTGTGTCTGGCTCCAGTTACTCTGGATATCTCCCCACTCGGTAATTCTCTGCCAAGCCCACGAGCAGCTGCATCGCGCTCACTTACACTACAACGCTATAAAAGCCCAACGAACGTACTTCCTGTTTACAGCACAGGACCTGGTGAGCTCCTGCAATGCTTCCTAGGAGCTCAAGGAAAGGAGCATCTGGGGTGTAGGTTTTAAAGGAAACTAAAAGAGATGCTGGGAAAAGGCTCAAGACCTTGATTTATTTCTCCAGGGCACACACATTTCGGAACGTTTTTGGTTATTATCAACAATTTACCACACACCCAGCTGTGGGGTAAGTAATGTCCAGGTATCATCTCAGTTTCCCACTAAAATGCACTGTTCATCAGTAATCATTTGTTCCTTCGTTCATTACCCCTGTAAGATGCAGAATCGCCAATGAGTGGTTCCAGTTGGTCAAGATGACCAAGACTACAAGAAATTGGTATGATTACAACCATTACCCAACACGACTTTCAGGGCAAAGAGTAGGTCCCTCTTAAGGTTTATGACCCACCAATAAAGATGATACTGCTAATACTGACAAATCAGTTTACAGAGCGTCATGAAACACTCACTGCCATGCTGAGAGGCAGGTGGTCATTCTTCCTGGTTTACACTGATCTGTCCAAGGCCATACACGACTAGATAAGCTGCATCACTAGGATCAGAACCCACAACTGTCCGACTCAAAACTGACAAACCCACGTCTTACCCCAAAGCTAACAGGCCTCTCTCTGACAGCTCTCCAAGCAGCTCCCAGGCCTCCCTTACTCCTTGAGAGGATCCCAAGGTGGGGCCATTCTCAGTCTAAGGAGTGGCCACAGGGCGGTGCTCTGAATGAAAAACCACTCTTCCAGCTCAACTACAGTGAATCCAGTGCATACATCACCAACTCTTCCTGACCAATATTTGACAGCAAGGTCAATAAACTACCAACAAGGGTTTTTATTCATTCACAGGAGAAATAACTTGGGAGAAACAAATAATGGGCAGGGCTGACCTACCAAGGCCATAAGTGTCAGGTACAACTTCTGACATCCCTACGGATGACTGTGATATGGGACAGTAGATTTTTGGTGTTTGTTTTGATTGAAGGGGGCATGGGGAAGAGGAGAGGGGGCATCACTCAGTACTCAGGTCTGTTTACAACAACCTTCTAAGTTTCTTCTTTGTTTACCTGTTGTTGCTGCTGCTGCTGGCGCTGGAATCTGGGAGGAAGCGACTTCTGGTACTTGTTGAACTCCTGTGCAGGGGACCCCACCTCCCTGGCCCCCTCCTCACTGCTGCTGCTCTGAGTCACAGCGGGAGGAGCTGTGGGGGCTTCTTCTGAAAATGTGCTGGGGGCTTCCTGGGCAGGGAACTCAGGGGAGCCTAGGGAACAAATAACCAGAGAAATGGCTGAGGTGAGCTCACAAAAGCTTGGCCCACCAAATGTTTAACAGCAAATGCTTTTTCTTGTTGGCACTTACATCCCACTGCTGGACTATTCACATCCCCGAACCCTGGCACTGTGGGAAATGCTTCACACACACAAGCTCACGGAGCCCCCAGGTCACCCAGCGTCACTTTAGAGATGAGAAAACTAAGGGTTGAGAGGGGAGGCAAATTGCCCGAGATCACACAGTCAGCAGTGCAGCTGGGGTCTGGCTCCAGGTGGGAGAGGTTTTATTAGAAAGGACTCCGGTAAATCAGAGACAGCCAGGAGCTCGAGGACAACCCACACAGCCACCATCCAAACAGCATGAGTCAACACGCCCAAAGGTGTGTGACCCGGCAAGTCACTGAGCCTCTCCTTGCCCACTTCTTCACCTGTAAAATGAGGATGACGACTGTGCCTGCCCCACGGGGCTTCTGTGACAGTGAAATGAGATAATCCACATAATGCACTTACGACAGCGCCGCACAAGCAGTAAACACTCCACACAGTTTCTCACCATCATTCCCTCTGAAATTCCCTTCTTTCTTGCCTCCATCCCAGCTTTGCATTTTTTTCTGGCTTTACTGAGGTATAATTGACATTTGCATTCTTAACTCTACTGCAAAGGGCAAACAAACCCTGAGGCACAGCCTCAGGGACTCTTCACGGCACAACAGAGGGATGCTGCAGAAGGGCAGTGACGCTCCAGTGCACACAACACCCAGGCCCAGTATCGACTGACCACACTCACATCAGGGCAGATGGAGTCTGCCTGCGCCATCTCAGAGAGTAGCGGGAGACCGGGCGCAGGCTTCACTCAGACTTCAGTGACAGGAAATTTACAGAACGACCGCTGTCAATTTCTCTGAGTTCCTCAGCCAGAAGGGCGCTGACAACACATCACCAATAAGACTCCCACCTGAGAAGCTCTCAGGGACTGACACTAACACCCAGGCCCTTCTCTTCTCTTCTCAAGAGTTGGTTTTAGTTGATTTAAGAAAATCATGAAGAATACAGCTGATCACATTCTCTAAAACTGCTACCAGAGACTCTCAGCGCTGTTCAGTGTCTCTTACATAGCTATGTGATCCATTCCTTTTAGAATTAAGGCCAGGAAAAATGTACTCTAACAAGGATTCACATGAAAGGATCCTGCGCTTTTAGTAAAGTCCCCCTGCGTGTGCATCTTTGTAGTGGTAACGATAACAGTGTTAATGACGATGACAACAAAACTGGTAGCATAACATAAGTATATGCGCGCTTTCTATATCCAGAAACCAGGCACAGTGCTTTACGTACATGATCTCATGAGGCTCCTCAGCGTATGGGGAAGTACACACTATCATCATCCCATTTTACAGATGACAGAACAGGTTCCAGAGAGGTAAGGTGCAGAGGCCAGCTAGTGCAAGGAGCTGAAACAGGATGTGACCCAGGCTAAAACTCTGACTGATGCTTCCCGCTATCACTGACTTGCAAGCCACAAGTTGTGCTGAGAAGCCAGGGAGGTACAAGCAAGTGAAAACAGCCCAGGGCTTCCAGTTAGTGGCACGAGGGCCCATCGCTTACCTTTGCGGACAGCAGGGCCGTTCTCCTGTAGGGACACCTTCTCGGTGCCCGGCGATCGAGGGACTTCCTTCTCCACCTGTTTCTGGGCCTCGCTCGCCTTCTGAGCCTGCTTGCACTTTTGGTCCAGCTGTTTGAGTTTGGCGGCACAGGCAGCCAACCGCTCTTCCCGGGCTCGGCGCTCCTCCTCTTCCCGGCGCTTCCGGGCTCGCTCCACGGCCTCGGACATCTCTGACTGGATGAACTTCTGCCGTGGGGGTGGCTTGTCCTCTTTGTCCTCGACAGACTGTTGCCGGAACACGCTGCCCACTGAGGACTTCTGCCAAAAGAAGAAAGTCTGATAAAACAGCGGGTGACACCCCAGGAGACAGGGCCACTCCCGTTACACGATCAGCTCTCCTTCCCAAAATCCGTGAGCACCTCTGAGAGGCAGCACAGTCAGGCAACAGGCAGACCTGGGTTTCAATCCCACTCCGGCCTGTATTATATCTGGAATGAGGTTTGGGCATGCGCCAACGTTCTATAGCTTAGTTCCTCATTTGTAAACTGGGGATAATAAAGGAAGCCCTTGGGACTGAGAAGTTGCAATGAAATGTTTGCAAAGCGCTCAATGCTGTGACTGACACATGGCAAACACTCAGTGAACAAGACACTCACCACTACTCAGAGGCACACAGGGTTAGGGCCTCCAGAGCTCATGAACAGGAGCAGGAAACCACACGTTCCTTATTTCTGCTCCACCCCTCCACCTCATGAAAAAAATATAAACCTCTAGGTATAAAAAGCCACGATAAACTGAAATTCACAGTCAGACATATGCTTTTTCAATGTGATCTCTAAAACAAAGCATCTCTAAAAGCTTGTCTTTCGGATATTTCATCCACTTCTGAGTCTCTCACTGGTTGCCAGTTACTGGACAACAACCAGATGTCAAATATGCACTGTGAAAAATGCTCAGCACTGGGACTTTCTTACTGATCTTCAGGAAGGTGCATGCAGAATATATAATAGCACAAATGATGGGCAAGTTTAACTGAACCTCAGCCACTGAAATCCCAATGATATGTAACTATCAAAAAAATATAAAACTTCCTGTTTTGAGTGGTAGTTACACAGAGGTAATAACTGTCAAAAGTCAACAAACATAAAGAACCAAGATTCACGCCTTTTCTGGTGTATTAATTATACCTCCTCAAAGGCAATACGCAACACATTTACTGTAATCAGAGAGTTTTCTCCTAAAAATTAACTTCTCATAATCCAGAGACAATTGCTATCATCATAAAAGACCAGAAACTTCCAATTTAGAAGCACGAAGGTATTTTTTACATAATATAATTGGGACCGAAGTGCATGCTTTCCCTTCACTTTGCCTTTGAATACGAACTTCTCCATGCTCTGTGACAGCTGGGACTGCCTCAAGCACAGCTTGTACCACAGTATCTACCTTACCCCTGGTGTTCAATACACTCTTGCAGATAACCCTCAATGCATATCCCTGATTATTTCCTTCAGAATTTCCTAGAAACAAAATAGCAGAATCAAAAGGTATGCGTACATTGTCAAGACTTTCAATGTGCCTTTCTAAACTGCCCTAAGATTAGCTACCATTTCATACACTAAATGTTCTGCAAAATATTTGAACTGCAACAATCTCTTCAGAAATTTGGATGCATAAAATTATACAGGTTTCATCATGTTGATTCTATTCAGCTAATTCACAGTGTTGTTATGAGCAGATCAAAGTGAAACCTTTTGAATACTGAGCAACCTCAATATACGAATGAAATTTGGACTAATTGCAGGGTGGAGGCAGAAGTGGGAGACTGGTCACACACAGGGGAGCTGACCGAGTACGTATAAACATCGGGAATGACGGGGGACAGATTTCTCGCTGCTGGAGAAAGGATTACAAATATGAAATGGGAGAAAACTAGAAAGAATTCGGTGGAGTCGGAGATATCACTGCGAACTCAGGGCTCTCTATAGAGATACAGAAATAATAAAGATGTGGGCATGTGTGTATGTGCACACACATACAGTAACAGGGCACACATATCCAGGGCCCAGGAGCAGTGACCCCCCAAACAGCAGCGGGCACTCCCAGTGCCCACAAACTGGTTTCTAAATGTCCTAAGGGCTGATTCCACGCCTAAGGCAGCGTAGGGTGAAAATGAGTTTGGAAAAGCTTGTTCTATCAGAAAGCAAAGAACTGCTCACAAAAAGGACGAAGACATGTACAAGACAGCTTGAAGAGGCTCCTGACAGCTAAATCAAAGAAAATTTGAGCTTCAAAACAACGAGAGTAACAGATTATAACCCATTGATATAAATAAAGTCAACGTTTCATGAGAACAGGATATTCATGCCCTCAAAGTACCTCCCCACAGAATCCTCATCAGTTAACACACGTGCAGGAGAGTAATTCCACAGTGTGAAACCTGGCAGACACCACCTTAATCAAGAGATCAAAGTCAAGGCTGTCAAAGAGGGACAGAGGGGAATCACGGTCACCTGGCTGGATGCAATGACAAGTGTCAGTGTCATTTCTGAGATTCTAGCCAAAAATGGAAACCTTGAACCTAAACACGAGGAAGGAGCAGACAAACCCAATTTGAGGTGCATTCCACAAAACAACTGGCTTGTAATCTTTAAAAGTGTCACAGTCATGAAAGTTAAGGCAAAGCTGAGGAGCTGGGCCAGACTGCAGGGCACTAGAGACAGGACAACTAGGGCAGCATGTGAATCTGAACTGGACTCTTCGCATAAAGGACATCAATGGGACAACTGGTAAAAGTGGAAGGGGGTGAAAGTGGAAAAGATCAGATGCCAGGGATGTATCAACGCTAATTTCCTGGTTTTGATTGTGGTTCCCTAGAAAGGAATGTCATTTTTGGTAGGAAACAGATATCAAAGTGCTCTGTGGTGATGGGACCTGATCAGGTAGGCAACTTACTCTTCAAAGGGTTCAGAAAAAAATATTCTTTGGATTGTATTTCCAATTTTTATGTAAGTTTGTGACTGTTGCAAAAATTTAAATTTTTTAAATTAAAAGAAAAAGAGAGGGGGCAGCCCCATGGCCAAGTGGTTAAGTTCGCACTCCACTTCAGCGACCCAGGGTTTGGCCGGTTTGGATCCTGGGTGTGGACGTGGCACCGCTCATCAAGCCACGCTGAGGCAGCGTCCCACATGCCACATCTAGAAGGACCCACAACTAAAAATATACAACTATGTACCGGGGGGTCTTTGGGGAGAAAAAGGAAAGATAAAATCTTTAAAAAAAAAAAAAAGAGAGAAACGTCCACCAAGGACTTTTCAAAAACCCAGCCACCGAACTCAGTAAAGTACAAACACACGGGGCAGCCAACTAGACGGCCAGTTCTAGTCACTGTCTTGGAACTCTGGTCAAATGAATGTGAAAAGAGCTTGTGTGTGTGTTCCAGCTAATTACAGGCACAAAACCCCTCCAGTGCCCATGGTACCTGGTAGTCAGGGCCTGACGCCCAGCTGTGAAGCTTCCTGGAAGGTGGCTGAGGTTCTGGCACCTTCCGGATGACACGGGTCACGCCTACTGTTTCGCCCCAGTCCTTTCCTTCCTCTTGGGTACGTTTGGCATCAGCACTGTCCGCAGAGCTCATTGACAATTGCCGCTGCCTTCTAGGGTCCCAACCGTTCCTAGGACAAACCACAGTGAGTGTTAGTTTTCCCAGTCAGTGGTGTGATCTTAACCAGCCAGAAGCACTTAGGAATCCCAAAGCCAGCTGTCTATATACCAGTTTCCTTCATCAGAACACACCTACCCCACCTTATGGCTGACAGGACATGCCCAGAACACCGAAATTCAGTACCAACATTCACCAAGTCACTCGTACACACAAAGCTTCAGGCAGGATGTTTCACATGCATTTCTCCATTTACTGCA
Source organism: Equus asinus (assembly GCF_041296235.1). Taxonomy (NCBI): domain Eukaryota; kingdom Metazoa; phylum Chordata; class Mammalia; order Perissodactyla; family Equidae; genus Equus; species Equus asinus. Next base: position 15,123,821 of record NC_091799.1, read on the forward strand.
AAAAAAAGTCGTTGCTCCCCGCATTCTAAAGAATAGGCAGCTGAGTCTCAGGGTGGCTGGGAGCCCCTCTCCAAGGAAGGAGCTAACAGACTGGAACCCAGGACTCGAAGGTGTAGGTCCTTCTCCCTAAATCACAGCTCCTTCCCTGTGCTTTCCATAAAGGAGGCGCTTAATAAATGCTCCTCCAAACAGTGAAGTATGACGCTGTGATACAGAGAGCAAGAGGAGAGGAGCACACACAGCAAGAAAGGAGAGAAGATGCCAAAAGGAGGCTGCAAGAGGGCTCGTCAACAAAGGCACTGGGGCAAAACACATATGTGCATTTGCTGAGCACCTCTTGTATGCAAAGGAAGTGCCCAGTAAACACAGCAGAGTTCAGAGAAAGGCAGGGAGTCGGGTCTGGCTAATATCGTGTGCCTGCATGTGTCCACGCACACATATGTACATGGGGTGGAAGCAGACAAGGTGCATGAGGAGACCACGACAAGGCAACAACCGCTAGCGACTCCTGCCTTCACTCCGAGAGACATGGAGACCACACCTGATCCTCCAGAGAAGACTTCTCTTTAGAAGACGACTAAGGCACAGTCACTGATAATACGAAAGGAAGGAGACAAGCTGGCTAACCTCTGAATGGTCCAGTAAAGAAAGGATGCTGGAACCAGTGGTCCCTGAGACAATCAGCAGGAAAGCATGGAGTCAAAGGAAGTTTCAGGAACCCATCATGGATGGGGAAATAAAGATGTCAAAGGAGGCTTGGGGGCATGTTAGTCGAAGTGTCTGGGAGTTGGAACATTGGAAAAAGAGCAGGCTTAGGGAGGAGGTGGTTAGGGGACTCTCAATTTGAGGGGGTCCTCGGTCATAGCCAGTAGCGAAGTTGGGTCCAAAACCCATATCTAACTCTGTCAGTTGAATATTCAACTCACATCAACTGAAAAGACAAGGAACAGAGTGTCGTACTGCTCCAATAAGTCTGTAAAATTTCATGTCTCTGCCTTTGATTTAAATTCTTGATTACCTCTCCTTCTGAGCTTAGTGTTCCAGGAACTGACTGATGGACATTTCCCAAGTGCACCCAAAGCTTCGGTTAAAACCAAACAGCATTAAAGTAAATTAAAGGGGTGGGCCCCATGGCTGAGTGGTTAAGTTCGCATGTTCCACTTTGGCGGCCCAGGGTTTCACCGGTATGGATCCTGGGCACAGACACGGCACCGCTCACCAAGCCACGCTGAGGTGGCGTCCCACATGCCACAACTGGAAGGACCCACAACTAAAAATACACAACTATGTACTGGGGAGCTTTGGGGAGAAGAAGAAGGGGAAAAAAAGACTGGCAATAGATGTTAGCTCAGGTGCCAATCTTTAAAAAAATAAATAAATAAAATCAATTACAGAAGCCTTGATTAGTTAATTATTTGTGTGTCATCAGAGAAAGAGTGGCAGAAGATGGTGACCAGCTCCCTCCAGAAGAGGGGGAATTACTTCAAAAGCTTTGAAGCAAAAGATGAAACAAAGAAAATGTCTTGCAGACGCACCTATATAAACATTCAATTATTGACAATAAAATAGACAAAGGGAAAAATATTGAAGCATTAATATCTAAAAATTATAATGCATGAACTACATTTTGAAGGAAAGCGTAATAAGTCCAATAGATAATGTACAAAGGAAACAGGCAATTCCACACAAAGGAAAGCATTCACATTTGCTAGTACTCAAAAAAATGCAAATTAAAGCAAGCATAGGTCCTATTTTAAAAGTACTAGCCACTGCTACTGATGTCATGAGAAAAACTAGACGGACCAGAGTACAATGAAGTATTTTCCAAAGAGCATTATGAGTAAAATTAGTCCAAAAAACAATCCAAAAGAGAGAGAAAAGATTAAAGTGGTCCAATAAGGTTAGGGAATCTGGCATGCTCTGCTTCCTGCTTCCCCCACGTCCCCAGAGAGTCCCCACACGCTTCAGGACACTCCAGGCTCTGAGCGACCTCGCAGGAAAGGAGTAAGTTGAGCCCAGGGTGGTTTCCCGAACTTGCCTCGGGAGAGAAGCCTTTCTGGGCACAACACCCATAAGCAACCTGCAGAACCACACACTCAGGAAAATCCTTGCACAGCGGTTAAAAATCACCAGCCCTCACAAGCCGCGCCTGGATGCAAATCCTGGCTCCTTTCCTGAACAACTGTGCTCAAGAGCTATCGTCCGCTCATCTGCCAAACGGGAACAGCACCTGCCCTGGAAGGTTGCTGGGGTAACAGGAAACGCACTTGGCCTGGCGACCAGCACACGGCAGCACCAATAAGCACTGACGCATTTACCTCCTGCTAATGCCAAGCTCCACGGGAGCGGTGCAGGAGCAGGCAGGGGGATCCTTACCACTTCGGCCTGCCGTCCTTCACAACTTCTTCCTCCTCTTCATCATCACTGAACTTCAGTTTCTCGGAATAGTCCACTTCCTCGTGGAGGCCTACAACAGGATGAGGGCCAGGAAGAATGAGAAAAAATGAGCATCTCGACAGCGCTAACAGCACCACTGGGGGCTGCCTCCCGTCAGGCTTGATGCCAACCCAACTGGGGAGTAAGGCTAACCACCCAGCTGCCACTACAAAACAAACACTGCAGATAAAAGTGAAGGACAGTTATGGCTTCCGGCAACAGCAAAGCAGCTGGTTAGACTAACTCTCCCACAGATAACGGTTCTTAAATCTGGACAGAATATTCCTAAAATTTTTATTAGAAGGGGCAGGCGAGGGAGCAAAAGCAGGCAGAATCCATGAAGGAGTCTACCTAGCAAGGCGGAAACTCAACCAGTGAGACTGCCGGGACCATTCTGCCCCAGGGTACATTCCAACCCCTGGGGGAATCGGGCGGCAGAGAGTGCCCATCACTGAGAAGTGGGTACATAACATGTAGGAGATCCAGACAACGGTACAGTTGGTGGCCAAAAAAATTAAAAAAAGGATGAATACTGACACAGACTCTAATATGATAAATCTTGAAAACATGCTGGGAGAGGCCAGATACGAAAGGCCACACATCGTGTTGTGTAATTCCATTAATATGGATACAAATCCACAGAGACAGAAAGCAGACTAGTGGTTCCCAGAGGACATGTGCCGGGGGCAGGGGGTACAGGGGTCACTGGGAGTGACTGCTAATAGGTACAGGGTTTCTTTTGTGGGTGATGGAAATGTTCTGGAACTGGAGAGTGCAGATGGTTGCACAAACTTGTGAATGTACTAAACATCAATGAATTGGAGACTTTAAAAGAGTGAATTTTAGATTATACAAAAATCAGTTATGTGAATTAGATCTTTAAAAAACCAAACAACCAAAGCCCAATCCAACTAAAGGCAGAGCTGGACTGGATCAAAGAGCAAGTGCAGCTGTATGCCGTCTCACAGAACATCACTTTAAATATAAACACAGACGGTATGAGAGGAAAAGGGTGGAAAAAGACAAACCATGAAAACAGTGGACAATAAGTTAGAGGGAGGATCCGAACACAGGACAAAACGGACTCCAAGACCAGAAGCAGCACTAGAGATACAGGACACTTGAACAGCACAAAGGGTCAGCATGTCACAGTCACAAACACTGTGAAGTGTACACGCCTAATAACAGCGTCAAAGTAAGTGAAGTAGAGACGGATAGAATTCAAGGGGGAAACTGACAAACCCACAATTACAGTGGAGAGGGTAGCACTCGCTGTCAGTAACCGATAGAACCAGACGAAAATATCAGGAAGCACCCACCGTCTGAACGACACTCCCAACCACCTCGACAAAGCTGCTGCTGACAGAACGTCACACCCAACGACCGTACAACACACATTTTTTTCAAATGCACTTGGAATGCTCACTGAGACAGACCATATCCTGTTCATAAAACAAGTCTCGGTAAGTTGAAAAGAACTGAAATCATACAGCACATGCTCTTGGGCTATAACGGAATTAGAAATCTAGAAATCTCTGATAATTAAAACGAACAAATCAACGAAACAGAAAACAATCAATGGAGAAAATTAAAGGCAAAGTCTGCCTCTTTGTAAAGGCTAATAAAACCAGTAAGTCCTTGGTGGAAGTGACAAGAAAAAGAGAAAAAACACAAATTACCTAACTATCAGGAATAAAAGAAGGAACATCACTACAGATTCCACAGATATCCAAAGGAAAAGGAGTGTCATCAACAACTTTACACCAAGAAATCGAACTCGAACAAATTCTTTCCAACGCAACTTATCAAAAACTGACACAAAATGACATAGGAAATACGAGCAGCCCCATCACTAATCAAAGAAATTAAATTTACCATCACAAATGTTTCCACAAAGAAAACTCCAGGGCCAAAATGTTGCATTGGTAAATTTTATCAATTTTTTTATCAATTTTTATTAAGCATTTATGAAAGAACTAATACCAATCTTATGGAAACTCTTTCACAAAGTAGAGAAGGAGGTGTCCTGTCCTGTCTATTTTCCAGCTCATCCTATGAGACCAGCATAACCCTAGTACCAAAATCCAAGAAAGATATTAAAAGAAAATTATAGACTAATATTCACCACGAACACAGACACTAAGAATCTTAATAGAGGCCGGCCTGGTGGCGCAGCGGTCAAGTGCGCACATTCTGCTTCGGCAGCCCAGGGTTTGCCAGTCTGGATCCCGGGTGTGTGGACATGGCACCGCTTGGCAAGCCATGCTGTGGCAGGCATCACACATATAAAGTAGAGGAAGATGGGCATGGATGTTAACTCAGGGCCAGTCTTCCTCAGCAAAAAGAGGAGGATTCGGGGCCAGCCCCATGGCCAAGTGGTTAAGTTCACACACTTCACTGCGGCGGCCCAGGGTTTTACCAGTTCAGATCCTGGGCGCAGACATGGCACCACTCATCAGGCCACATTGAGGCGGTGTCCCACATGCCACTACTGGAAGGACCTGCAACTAAGATATACAACTATGTACCGGGGGTATTTGGGGCGATAAAGCAGAAAAAAAAAAAGAGGATTGGCAGTAGATGTTAGCTCAGGGCTAAGCTTCTTCTTCCAAAAAAGAAAAAGAATCTTAATAAAGTATCAGCAAATTGAATCTAGGCATACAAAAAAGGTGGCGTTTATTCTGGGAACGTGACATTGGTTAGCATTAAAAAAACAATCAATGAAACCATCAGATTACCAAAATAAAGAGGAAAAATTATATAACCACAAAGAAAGAAAAAGTATTTAACAAAAATTCAACATCCATTCCTGATTTAAAAAACAAAACATTCAGCAAACTAGAAAGAGCAGAGAACCTCCTCAATCTGATAAAGAGGTTCTCCAAAAACCTACAGCTAACATCACATTTAATGTCGAAACACTAAACACTTTCTCCCTAGTACCAGAAACAAAGAACTCAAGCACAACATTGTACTGAATTACGACAGTGCAACACGGCAAGAAAAAGAAACAAAAGGCATATAATCTGAAAAGAAAGACAGGAAACTGTCCCTATTTACAGGTGACATGATGGTTTATGTAGAAAATTCTAAGAAGTCAACAGAAACGAGTGAAACCAATAAGCGCATTCAGCAAAGTGCTTGGTACAAGATCAATAGACAAAAATCAACTTTATTTCCACATAATAACATCAAACACTAAAAAATTAAACCATAAAAAAAAACAATGCCACTTAGCATCAAAAAACATAAAATACTGGGGCTGGCCCCGTGGCCGAGTGGTTAAGTTCGCGCTCCACTGCAGGCGGCCCAGTGTTTCGTTGGTTCGAATCCTGGGCGCGGACATGGCACTGCTCATCAGACCACGCTGAGGCAGCGTCCCACATGCCACAACTAGAAGACCCACAACGAAGAATATACAACTATGTACTGGGGGGCTTTGGGGAGAAAAAGGAAAAAATAAAATCTTTAAAAAAAAAAAAACAAAACATAAAATACTTAAGAATAAACTTAACAAAAGATGTTCAAGACCTCTACCCTGGAAACTATAAAGGACTGCTGAGTGAAATCAAGGACCTAAGAAAGACATTCATCAGCTTCCCGGATGGAAGATTCAAAATCAACATGTCATGTATCCAGAAATATATTCAAACACAATCCTAACCACAATGCCCACAGGCTTTTTGTAAATACTGACAGGCTGATTCTAAATTTATACAGGAATGAAAGGAACTCAGAATAGTTAGAATCTTGAAAAAGAACAAAGTTGGAGAACTTACACTCCCTGACTTTAAGACATACTATAGAGCTACAGTGTGGCGTCGGATGAGGAAGAACACGCAGATCCAGAAACAGCCCCACCCTTATATGGTCAACTGATTTTTGGCAAAGGTGCCAAAGCAATTCAATAGCAGAAGGAAAGTTTTATCAACAAATGGTGCATTTCCAACAAATGGAAAAAAAATGAACCTCGACTCCTACCTTACCCCAAACACAAAAATTAATTCAATATGGATCACAGACCCAAAAATAAAGAATTAAAACTATTTAAAAACATAAAGGAATTTCTTCACCACCAAGGAGAGACAAAGATTTTTCAGACAGGACACAAAAGCAATAACCATAAAAAAACACAAATTTATAAATTAAACTTCACCAAAATCACAAGTTTCTTACCAAAACACAGAGCTAAAAAAATGAAAAGACAGGGGGCCAGACCCCCGGCCAAGTTGTTAAGTTTGCGAGCTCCGCTGTGGCGGCCCAGGGTTTTGCCAGTTTGAATCCTGGGCGCGGACATGGCACTGCTCATCAGGCCATGCTGAGGTGGCATCCCACATGCCACAACTAGAAGGACCCACAACTAAAACCATACAACTATGTACCAGGGGGATTTGGGGAGAAAAAGGAAAAATAAAATCTTTAAAACAAATGCAAAGACGGGGCCAGCCCTGTGGCCGAGTGGTGAAGTTCGCACGCTCTGCTTCAGTGGCCCAGGGTTTCACCGGTTTGGATCCTGGGCGCGGACATGGCACCGCTGGTCAGGCCATGCTGAGGCGGAGTCCCACATGCCATCACTAGAAGGACCCACAACAGGAATATACAACTATGTACTGGGGGCATTTGGGGAGAAAAAGCAGGAAAAAAAAAAGAAGATTGGCAACAGTTGTTAGCTCGGGTGCCAATCTTTTAAAAAGAAAAAAGTGAAAAGACAAGGGAGGTACTGGGAAAAAATATTTGTGAAATATAAGCTGCAAAAGACTTGTATCCATGACTTACATTCTAACACTCACAACGAAAAAAAAAGATATACCAGTAGCCAAAGAGCACAAGAAAATGTGTTCATCATCGTTAGTCATCAGCAAAATGCAAATTAAATGAGATACCATTACACACCCACTACAATGGCTAAAATTAAAAAGACTAACACAGAAGTGTTGTGAAGACGCAGAGCAACCAAATTCTCACACCTTGCTGCTGGGAATGCAAAACAGCACAACCGCCACAGGAAAGGCTGAGGTGATTCTTATGAACCTAACCACGCACCCACCCTCTGACCCAACAATTCCACTCCTCGACATTTACTCAAGAGAAAGGAAAATGTCACTCATCATGGAACTTCCGAATAGATAAACAAATTACAGTATATCGATACAATGAAACATATTCCAGTAAGTAAAAGTGACTACTGATATATAACGACATTGTTCCATCTCGAAAACATTACCTGAGAGTAAATGCTGCATGACTGCATTCATTGGTAGTTCTGCAACGGGCAGAACTAACCTACAGTAAGGTCACGAGACGAGGGGGAGGCCCTGGGCAGAGCTAGGGCTGGGGCCGACAGGATCCGGGGTGCTGCGGGAGGTTCTCTATCTTGATAAGGGGTGTGGCACACAAGTGATCCATTTGTCAAAACTGTACCAATAAGATATGTGCCTTTCAGTGTAATTAAAATCTACTTGAATACAAACAAAAAGAATTTTAAAAGAAAATAACGGGGTTGGGGCACGGGGCAAGGGTGAAGATAAATAAGAATGGCAGAACACTGGGTCCCTGGTGACGCTGGATGGTGGGGAGCTGGGGGTTCACTGTACTATTTTGTTTTAACCTTCCCATTATAAAAGCTCTTTTTTCAATAAAGTTAACAGCAAAATCACCCATAGCTCTAAGATCAAGACCAAAGACCAAAAAGAAGATGATGGCTCCATCAGGAAGCAACCACTGGTCTGACCACCACCGAGGATCCGAACTCAGGGCACAGAGGCTGCTCCCTGGCCCTGTCTTCATCCCAGCTTGCCGAGGGAAAACACGTTTGCGTCAGAGGGTTTTCAACGCTGGAGAGCGGAGACTGACTTCAGCCCTGCCTTCCTACACTGCAGTGATAAACCCATCAGGAGACACCATAACCCACCTGCCCAGCCATCATCAGCATCAGTGTCCAGATCATCAAGGCCCTTCAGGTTTTCCGCATTGATGATGGTGGGCCGTGGTGCCCGTTCCACCAGCTGCCTTAGTGGACGGATAGGGCGAGCCATTCCCAGTCTGTTTTCTTTTCTGATGAGGGAAAGAAGAGTAAAGATGCTGGACTCATGTCAAGTACACAGATGGAAGTAAAACCAAATACTTTTCCAAAAATAAGTTCTACATTGCAAAGGTTCTTGTTTGCATTTAATATTTACACATCATCTCCTTTTAAAAGAAACAGACAATGAACAAATACCTCCCAGAGAGAAGTTCTGCCTCATTCTCCTGTTTCATATGCTGAATGCAAATGCCTAGTAATAAGCACATGCCAAAACTTCAACTATGCCAGGAACCTGAAATTGCAACCCAATCTCTTGGGCAGCCCCAGATCCCAGCCATCCCACACACCCTGGGGTTCTGAGCTCATTTTTAGGTTCACTGTGGTCTCCAGAAGGCAAAGTACTTTCAAACATCAGCTTAGTATCTTGTCCAATATCACCACCAGGGGTAATCACTACATATGTGACTACAATGCAATAGCCTTACCCATCTTGGTCATTCATCTGGAACTGTCTAAAAGGAACACGGGGTTCAAGGCGGAGCTGGGGAAGGGGGAAAGATCCTCGTTCCACTGTACCCTGGTTCTCTGAAGACTGTGGCGAACACATCTGAAACATAACATCAATGAACAGGGTTTTCTGGTAATTCTAAGTTCCACTTACATTAGGATTTGTCTTGGAAAATAAAAAACGGGAAAAAGAAACAGGAAAGTCTTGGGGTTTCCCAATTAATCCTACCACCATCTCCCCCATTTCTTTCCTGCTGTCAGTAAGTAAGTAAGGGACCTGTGTCTTGGGGAAGACCTGCCTCTCCTTTTTCTAAAGAACCAAGGCTAAAATAATATCCACATCACCAGGGAAAGAAGCCAGAGGCCCTTAAGATATGAAAAGGGGAGAGAAAATGCAAAACTAATGGGAACCTCCAGAGTAGGGTTTTCAAGGCAAAGAGTGAAACTGGGAGGGAGAAGCCAAGGTGGACATTCAACCATGTGAAGCAGGTTCCGCTGGACATGAACAATCCGACTTCATGGGAAAAAAGGGGACACTCTGAAGACTTACAAAAGCAGGAAGCATGTCATGGTATGTAGGTGGGTGGTATACATTTCCCATGAACTGTGAAGCCCCTTTGCGGACAGGCTGAGCCGGGCGGAGAGAGGGGTCCTTAGAATCGCTGGTACATGCCGAGGAGGGGGCTCCGTCTCCTGCACTCGAGTTCCTGCTGCCCAGCTCAGTTGGGGAGGCGCTCAGAGACGTGGCAGAAATTATGTTTCGCCCACCGCCCTCCCTCCAGCTTGTCACATCTGGAAATTGAAAGGGGGCAAAAGGGGAGAGGAAAGAGGAGGGGGAGGAGGGATTGTATGAGGTTCTGAAGGTCAAGGGACCCCCTCATTCACCAAAAAAATAAAAAACAAAAAAAAACAAAAAGTGAAGAATCGAGTCAACTGGTCAAGTAGGTCAGGGAAAGTGGGGGGCAGACACCTGGCCAATGAGTATGAACTTGCTGAGGGAAGTCTGATCATAAGGGAATACAAAATGAGGTCCACTGAGAGAGAAGACAAGTGAAAACAAGACACAGTCTTCACTGATTAACAGAAACCACATCAGCCACAGATCTAATGCCCCCAAGAAATTAAGACAGCCCTGATGAATAGAGCCTTGCGTGCTTTCTTCCAGAAATACTGACCTGGCCCCGTCAGGATCAGCACTGTGCCTGCGCGGACATTTACATTAAAACCACTGAGTTCCCGACACACATTTTCAAACTCGGTTTAGCAGTGGCAGGGCTAGTCAAAGAGATTGCCCAGGTCATAAGACAAAGCAGAGCTGTCCCTACTCCAGCAGGGGTGTGGAGGGGCCTGAGGCCCAGCCCACCAGGCTTTTGCCCCTGCTTGCTGCTGCATCCATCCCGTGGAGCCCTTCCACAGGTCATGATAAGAACCTGCCAACCTATCTGCCCATCTTTTCACGATGATGTTCTCCACTGCCAAACGCACACAACATCTGGCAGAATTACAGGCCAGCAAGAAATCAGATGAGCCAAAAGACTCCTCTTTTGAGTCAACTTTTGGTTAGTGGTTGAAACACGAAAGGTCCCTAAGTATGTGACCCTTAGGAGAAAGAGACCCAGGATGGGAGCTACAAAATCCAGGTCTGCTCCCAGCTCTTCAACCACCTTGCGTGTGATCTCAGGCAAGCCCTGTGCTAACCCCTCTGGCCATCTGGGGCTTCTCGAAGGACGAGATGGAATTGATCCCGGAAGCTTCTCCTAGTTTTAAATTTTTATAGTCCTACAAAGCAGCTCATCTTAATTAATCCCAGAAAGTTACAATTCTTGGCCTAAGGAATTTAATTACATATTTGGAGCAGACAAAATAACCCAGCTTAGGCTAGTGAAAAGCAATATGTTTTATTAAAGAGTCACACAGTGATCATTTCATTTACAGGATATCAATTCTGACTCTGGAATACTTCAAGGATTAATCAAGACAAGCAAACAAAAATCCCTCCTATTTCAAGACCTGATCAAGCTCCCATGCCCCCTAAAAGAACAGGAGCCATTTCAGAATCCCCAGTTAGAACAGAGAGAATGTCTCATTCCCAAACAACACCCCAACCTCTGACCACCCAAGGCCACTAAGGAGAAAACATTACCAGCAAGTATCACGATACAATCCTGCCGACTCCTTGGCCAGACCCCAGATGAGGAGACCATGGAGACTGGCGCTGGGCCGGCTACATAACAATCCCCAGGGGAACGCGTTTAAAAAAAAGATTCTAATTTGGCTCGGGGAGAGAGCAGGCTGGGAATTAGACATTTCAACAAATTCCCCAAGTGATTCTGATAGGATTCAGCTAAATTTAGGAATCACCGGTTTAGAAAACAAGCTCCCAAATCAGGAACCAAGGTAATTGGCCCTTGGCCCATCCATCTTTGCCATGACCACGCAGGCATATCAGAACTAACATACGACGACAGCTGGGAAGGCGCACAGGCCTGGCCCAACCAAAAAGACAAGAAATGACCTCCAGAGCAGCCTAGGAAAGAAGTTCAACAGATGCAGAGGTCAGGTGGAGGGTCAATAACCACACTTCCCAGGCAGGAGCCTGGACTCAAGGAGCTCTGGCCCTTTGAGAACGAGCATACTTCTTCTAAGAGGGCAGAGAGAAGAAGGGAAATTCTGCTGTTCCACATGTGTGCAAGGTCACTTACTCTGTGGGCGGAGGCTTGGTCCTGGCCCATACGACAGATCTAAGACGCCCTTTTCTTTGCCAGCCTTGTCCTGCCCTCCAGCTGCTTTCAGCGTCGGAAATTCCTCGGGAGAGAAGGATAATAGTCGGCTTGAGCCCCTTAAACCTGCCAAGAAAACCAGGAAGACTTATGGAGCAAGGGAGACGGGCATCACCAGTTCTCTGCCCCACCGACTCCACGCACCGAAAGCCACAGCACCCTGCAGCCGGCTCATTTTTAGTGCACCGTGCAGAGCAGCACAAGGGTTCCCCAAAGGTGACAAGGAGAGCTGGTCACAGACTACATCAGGCCCCCTGCCAGCTAACCTGCAGGAGCTGGTTACCAAGTGCACGGGGCAAGATTCACAGCTGCCCCAGCCCAGATCCTTCCCAGCTCCCAGAAGAAGACAAAGAAGACAGTAAGGTCCTTCTGGCAGCCCCGGGGGGCAGACAAGAGCCGTCTTCCACAAAGTCGGCCCAAGGAAGTCAACCGTTTTCGTGTGGAGGTAATGCCAACAGGTCACCCCTCGTGCCTCCCCAAAGGCCTCCATCCTAGATTTACACTCCTGAGTACCTCCTCATTGTCCGTTTCAGTTTACCACTTTCTACAAAGTTCCTCAAGCCCTACAAGACCAAACATTTTCCACTTGGAATCCTGGGACACTTGCTTTCTTTGTTTCTTTCATTCATTCCCCAACACCATAACCTCTGTTAGAGAAGAAGCCTTTTTTTTTTTTTGGAAGATTAGCCCTGAGCTAACTACTGCCAATCCTCATCTTTTTGCTGAGGAAGACTGGCCCTGAGCTAACATCCATGCCCATCTTCCTCTACTTTATATGTGGGACACCTGCCACAGCATGGTTTTTGCCAAGTGGTGCCGTGTCTGCACCCAGGATCCGAACCCACAAACCCCGGGCTGCCGAGAAGCAGAACGTGCGCACTTAATTAACCGCTGCGCCAGCGGGCCGGCCCTAAAGAAGCCTTTTCTTAACTTGCTCCTGTCACTCACAGCACGCAGCACAAAAAACCTGCACTCATCTTCTGGATGAATGGATAATGACAAATAATGCATTTTAGGGTCCAGAGTGGGATCTGGTCCTTTTAACTGGAATGCGCAGCACATCTCCAGCACCATATACACCTAGTAACAGGAAGATCACACAGCACAATGTCGGACTGTGATATGTCTTGCTCCCTAGACAGAAGAGCCAAATTTTTCTCTAGGCAGCATTCTTAGCACCACTGATTCACGGACCTGTAACCAAGGAAGACTTTGCCAGAAAGATGCAGTGGGATTAGTGTCGATGCACAACACAGCAATTCATTCACCATCCCACTTAGTAAAAAGGTCTAGGGTCAAACAAAGCTGCCAGAGTAATCAATGGACACATTATTCACCAATGATCAACCTGAGAGACAATTTCCAAGTGTCAGGAAGGGGCTCTACTGCTCTGTGAAGGGGGACTTTGACGCATCATATAGTCACTTCATTATGCTAAAAGGTCACTGGCAAGAATGAAATACCGAAGTCACACTTCAAAAGTATGGTAGATTAGGGGGCCAGCCCCGTGGCCAAGTGGTTGAGTTCGCACGCTCCACTTCAGGGGCCCAGGGTTTCTCCGGGTCGGATCCTGGGTGTGAACATGGCACCGCTCCTCAGGACATGCTGAGGCGGCGTCCCACATAGCACAGCCAGAAAGACCCACAACTAGCATATATAACCATGTACTGGGGGCTTTGAGGAGAAAAAGAAGGAAAAAAAATATGGGCAATAGATGTTAGCTCAGGTGCCAACCTTAAAAAAGAAAAAAGTAGGGTAGATATTGGAAGTTTAAAGAAAAACGTCCGGTACTTTTTTTCTGCCTCAACAGTCATGAAGGTATTATTCTAAGTATGAATTAAACTTACCCTCCACGGATTACAAGGATAAAGGGTAGAACTCAAAATCTCAAGCCAAAGCAGCCGTGTTCCTAAGGTCTCAATGCTCCGTCATGTTCACCCACCAATCTCCCACACCATGTGTTCTCCGCCATGAGAAAGTGACACAGTAAAATCAGGGAGCTTCTTCCCAGGGCCCAGATCAAACCATTGGTGGTGCTGCTGGCACCAGAGCCCATGAGACGTGAGCCTCTGCCCAAACCACAGAATCGGGCCTCCTGGGTCTGTTCCAGGTGAAACAGACCGATGGAACATCTTCCAAATGGAGAGTCTATCAACTCTGCGAGAGTCCTTTTGATGCCAAAGAGTCATGAAAATGTTTGTGGGCAACACCCCCAAGTCCTCAGAGCCCTGATGGCACCACAGACTTGCGCCTCTGGCACAAGGGGAGGAACCAGAGCCTGATGCCCACTGCAGCCCCACCTGGGCCCGGGGAGAGTGTGTTCTCTCCTCTTGGGATCCTGGGTTCTGCCATCTCCCAGGTGAGCTATCACATGTTTACAGAGCATTTTACTGTGTTTCAGAATTGTTTTCTAAATGCTCTTACTTTTTGCTAAGTAACACAATCACAAGGTCCAAAAGAAAGAAGCCATGAAGAGCTTTCCTCCCATCCTTGTGCCGCATCGGCCCACTTCTAATGCCCTCAAAAAACAGGGCCTTTCCTGGTTGCTTCCCTCCTCCTTTCATGTGTTCCCTTCCAGAGATTTTTTAATGCATATACAACATTTTTCAGAAGTGGATTCTCCCTCATCCCAATTTTCTGCATGAATGGTAACATACTCTATACATTATTCTGCACTTTTTTTCATTTACAAATGTGCCCTGGAGATCTTGCCATTATCAGGAGAAAACTGCTTTTTTTCCTTAGAGCCAAAAAGTATTCCATTAAAGTACCATAATTTGTTGGATATTTCAAGTGATTGTTTCCAATCTTTTACTAGCACAATGTTGTAACGAATGATCTGGTATGTATGTCATTTCATACACAGGCAAGTGTAATTTACAGAGTGATTTCCTCAAAGTGGAACTGCTAGATCAAAGAGTCTAAGTGTTAATATTTTGAGAGGCAGTCCCAAACTGTCCTCCACAGTGGTTGTGTCCATTTACACTAGCTTTTTTTGAATCTTTGTCTTTTTTTTTTTGCAGGGGAAGATTTGCCCTAAGCTAACATCTATTGCTAATCTTCCTCCTTTTTCCCTCCTTTTCCCCTGCCAAAGCCCCAGTACACAGTTGTGTATAGCTGTAAGTTCATTCTTCTATGTGAGCCCCCGTGACAGCACTGCTGCTGACAGACAAGTGGTACGGTTCCATGCCCAGGAACCAAACCTGGGCCACCAAAATGGAGCACAGTGAATATTAACCATTATGCCATCAGGGCTGGCTTTGTAATTCTTTTTAAATAAAAATTAATACATTTGATTTAATTAAAATTCTAACTTTACAAGGGTTGGCACTGTGGCATACTAGTTAAGTTTGGCACACTCTGCTTCGGCAGCCCAGATTTGCAGGTTTGGATCCCAGGTGTGGACTAGTACCACTCGTCAGCCACACTGTGGCAGCGACCCACATATACAGTGGAGCAAGAGTGGCACAGATGTTAGCTCAGGGCTAATCTTCCTCAGCAAAAAAAATAAATAAATAACCTAACTTTACAGAAAGATAAGCTGTAGAGAGCCAAAGAAGCACTGTCAACAGTTCAGCGAGTGCTTTTTTTTTCCCCCAAGACTGGCACCTGAGCTAACAACTGTTGCCAATCTTTTTTTTTTTTCCTGCTTTATCTCCCCAAATCCCCCCAGTACATAGTTGTATATCTTAGTTAGAAGTCCTTCTAGTTGTGGCATGTGGGACGCAGCCTCAGCATGGCCTGACCAGTGGTGCCATGTCCGTGCCCAGGATCTGAACTGTCCAAACCCTGGGCCGCCGCAGCAGAGCATGCGAACTTAACCACTTGGCCGCGGGGCCGGTCCCTGTGAGTGCTCTTTAAAGACTTGATTCTAGGGTAGTGAAATGCTTGTCACTGCCTCTCCCTATCCCTCTTGCTCCCTCCACTTCACCCTCTGGGGACTCCAGCATCCATAAAGCTCTCTTATCGACAAGGCCCAAGCTTCCCCTGCCTGTTGTGACATCAGGAGCGCCTGGGCTCTGCCCACAGCTCCAGTGGCACATTGACTGATATGTCGTTCCCCACAGGAGACTGAGGGGATCGTCCTCAACCACACAGTGATCCCAACCCAGAGGGGCACTGGAGTCTGGTGGGCCGGGGGAGGGTGGATACGGAAGGCTAGACGTCTAGCTGTTTTCTAATATAAGCTACACAAAGGTAAAGTCTGGCAAAGCCTTGGCTGGCAGGGACAAGCAGAAGGCAGAGGGCGATGCCAGGGCAGGGGGTAAAAAAGGCAGCCAGTGCTGCTTACAGAAGCAGGAGCAACTGTGGGTTAACCACTCACACCACTGCCCCTCACCTTCCAGCTCTGAGGCACCTCGTTTGGTCTGCACAGTGGGTTAGAAACATTTAAGCTAACACTGAAAAATTAGCAGAGTTCACATAAAAAAATCTGGATTTTTGGTTTCTCTCAAAAATGCCCCTGACCCTGGGCCCGCCTTTCAGAGGGCTCCAGTCACTGGAGGGGAGTCTGGTTACCCTCTGCTCACGCCCCACCCTCACCCCAAAGGCTTCTGGGCCTGCCTTGGAAGCCATTTGAATTTGTTGCTCACAATTCATTTAAAACTCTCACCCATTCCCTTGGGCTCACCTCTCCCATCACCTACCTCATCACACTGAACTAGCATGGCGGCAGCTCAGCCAACCACACTTCCTGAGCACTTCCTGAGGGTCAGGCAGGCACCAAAGGTGACAAATACCACACAACCCTCTCAACGCTCTGGTGTTCCGGTCCCCCAGCAGGCAGCTCAGGTGCCTGGGCTGGCTTCTTTATAAACCATGCTAAAGTTAGCAGACCACGCAGCACCTCCTCCTTGCGGTCCCAGGAGAGGAGGCAGATGTGTGCTGGCAACACTGCTAAGCAGGTATTAACTCCATCAGCAGCACAGCCGAACTAAACAGCAGCAGGGCCAGCTGCCCAGGTCTCTGTGCGCCTCAGGAGGAACGTCTTTAGCAATAACACTGAATGAAATCAAAGAGCCGACACACTTCCCAGAATCAGCGCTTCCCCTACAGGGGCAATGGCAAGGGCTCCACAGAGCAGTCTCTCTCTCAGGGAAGAGAGTCCACAAAGACTGCCTAGACCCTACCAGAACAGTCTAGAAAGGTCCTCATCCCTCCTAAACCCCCACCCCAACGCCACACACACACACTTACCACCTTCGTGTCCTACTGGCTTTCCATTCAGCTGTGCCCATGACTTTGGTCCACCTGGCGCTGAATTTGTATTCTGAAAGAAGGAAGAAAATTAGAAGAGAGCCAGCCCAATCGGTTTGCAGTCCATCACTGAGCAAGTTAAACTAAGGTGTCCACAGGCCCGCACCTTAGGTTCAAACCCCACACCAATATATCCACTACCACCTGCTGAGCAGCATCTAACCACGTGAGCTTCCCACTGCAGATCCCACTGGGTCCAGCAGCCGAGGGGTCAGCAGCTGGCCAGCCCACGTTACAGATGAGGGGAAGTGACCAGCTCAGAGTCACACAGCTGGTTATATAACAAAGCCAGGACTCAAACCCATATCTGCTCCAGAATATTCTGTCAAGTTGCCTCTCCTGCCCACACAGAGCTACTCTGTCTTGCTCCAGAGACAAAAAAACAAACCCAATTCTAGCATGTGTCTCAAAAACTGTGTGCCACTGCTAACAGAGGCGTGCAAACATGGGAAAGCCAACACGCCTGATCTTTCATTGGATGGACCACCACACCACTTTCCATAATTACAGTCACGTGTTGCTTAATGATGGAGACACGTTCTGAGAAATGCCAGGCGATTTTGCCATGCAAACATCAGAGTGCACTTGCACAAACCTAGATGGTATAGCCCACTACACACGTAGGCTGTATGGTACTAATTTTATGGGACCACCACCATATATACAGTCCGTCGTTGACTGAAACGTCGTGATACGGTGTATGACTGTACTGTCGTTCTACAAGGCACAACTCCCCAGGCGAGACGCCTTCCCCTCCACTCATCTGGACTGCCTGGCCCGGACTCAGTCCTCCTGGCTGAGCTCTGCTGAAAGCTCACTAGGGGCTGGGCATGCTCTGCCTGACCAAGTCCTCCCACACCATGGGACGGTTCTAGTCGTATCTCGACTGAGGCTCAGGAAGGAGTGACTAGTCCCAACTACAACAGCAAGACCAGGACTTGTCCCCACTCTACCTGCATCCAAAGCCCCTCTGGGTCCCCAGTCTCTGAGCTCACCTGCCTTTCTCAACAACATTCAACTTAGCCTTCCCCTTCTAGGTGAAATGAAGATACAGAAAACAAGCCTGATGCAGCATGAAGCTTCATCCCCTATCGGATCAGATACCAGATTAAATAATTATTCTTTCCTAACCACATCTAGCCCCCTTGCCACCACCACTAAACACACTCAAGGCAGATGGCTGCTCTCTTGCCTTCAACGCAGAGCTGACCAGGTCTAACGGTCCATTTATTTATCAGGAGTTGCCCTGAGTGCTTGACACGGGTGGCCTGAAATGCCCACGGGTCTCCCCAACACAGACCATAGAAAAGATGTGTCAGCAACATAAGGGGACAGTACAGCTGGGGTTGGACAGTGCCTCAGGGAGGAGGGAGCCTCAGAGCCTGCAGGAAGCAGAGGGCACCAGGGCCAACCCACAGCCTCCCACTTGCTGTCCGCAGCCCAAGGAACGCCACCCCGCCCTCATCCACCAAAGGCGCTGAACTGGAAGAGAAGGCCTACAGGACCAAGGAGGGGTTACCAACACCGCTGGCAATCTTCCCCCCAAGAGTAAAACTGCTGTCATCTCTGTGGGGTGAGGTTTGAGAAGGTGGAAAACACTGGGAGCCCCTTCTCCCCACCTCTGCACATGAGAGAAAACTAGGGAACAGCCAAGAAGGCTGAGCACTGGGCCAAGTGACCTGTGTGCTGGCTCCAGGATGGGGCATCAACCCTGACTACACACAGTTCCCTCGGCATTTATTTTCAACAGATGCCCAGGACTGTACTCAGGCCCCAGCTCAGACTCTCCAGTGGTGGGTACAGGCAGATGTATGTGTTTTCACAGGTTGCAAAGGTGAGTGGATGCACAGCCAGGGTACAAATAGTTTCAAATTCTGGGAAACAGATACAAACTCATCTCCACGTCCTCTGACTGGTTAACAGGCCCAAGTGGATTTAGGCCAATGAATACGGAGTCTCACATGAATATGGATTTTTTTTTCCTTTTTCTTAAATTTCAAAAGCACAGTTCAGTGTTGGGGAGGAGGGGTGCTCTTCTGGCAAACTGGCATCCCCCACAGATGGGGGATGGCATCTCTGATCTCCTATTGCTCAGGGAGCAACAAAAACTAAAATAAACAGTAATTCAAGTTGTCTTCAAGAGAGCAGGTGAATGCTAGGTATCTACATCTCGATTTCTTTTTGTCTTCTAAAAGATTCCCAGACCTCTCATCTAGATTTCTAGCTCCAGCTAAGGACACCCTCCTGTAGGTCTCTGTAACCCACAGACTCCGAGGGACTGAGGCTATTACCAGCTTTGCTTAGTTAAATCATGACTTTCTGCTTAGAAAAGCATTTTAAATGTATCAACAAATAAAGGATTACAGCTCAGTACTCCCCAAAGTGTGTTCTGAGAGAACAAGACCCTAGACACATTCAGTTAAAAAGATTTCCTAGGACAAATGAATTTGGGGAATGCTGTCGCTTGTGTCCTGTTCTTAGAGTCACAGGACACACTAGCATATTAAAGACACTGAGAAGTCTAACAGTAAAGGAGCTTGCTCAAGTCTGTTTTTCAAACTCACCTGACTACTGACCCTTTCTGTGGCCACACTTTTTGTCTTCGTATGGCACTAGTTTCCAGGGAGCACATCCGGGGGAACCCTGGTCTGGCCTGTAGCTGGCCTGAGTGACCTCACCTCAAGGTAAGTCAACAGGAATCAAACTAGGTGTCTGTATTCTAGTCTATATTTGGGGTCTTTTTCGAAAAGTTGCAGATTAAAATCGCTCTTCAGTGACTACGACAATGTCTATGCTCATTTCCCAAAGTCACCCAACAGGTTTGCCTCTAGGAATAAGCAGGTCACGCAAAGCCACCCTTCCCGGTGACGGCTCCTACCAGTTCCCAACAACAGAAGCATTTAGGCGCTCTGACGCCTGGGCCACAGTTAGGACGGGGCCCCCAGCACCTACCTCCTGACTGATTGACTGTGTCGGTTTCTGTAAATTGGAGACAGATTTCTGCAAACCCGGCTGCGGCAGCGACTCCGGCGGCTGAGAGGCCGTCGCACTGGAACTAGACAAAGGCAGGACAGAGTGGAGATTAGATAAGACACAGGCCATGCAGACAAGGTCCCTCTGCATTTCCGAGAGCCACAGCTGCTCAGCTGCTCACTGGGGGCAAAACTTCTTCTGACCAACACAAATAAGACCTTCCCCAGCGGACTCTCATGCTGGCAAAGACAAGGAGAACTGATCCAGGCTTCAGGTCTCCTCGCTGACATCTGACAGGACAGACAGTCCTCTGCCTTCTTGCAGAGCCTTCTGTTTGCAAAGACCAAAAGCTCACTGTAAACACTGAAGTGATGGAGGATTTGCCAAAGGGGAAACTGAGTCACTGCAGAGAAGGGGCTCTGAGTCCCTCACTCCTGACCAGCAGCTCACAGCGACGCAGGGGGCTGGATGCCTTGAACCAGGAGCAGATGTTTTTACTTTCTCCTGGCTTATAAAGAAATATATGCTCAAAGTAAAACTAAGTTTATAAATATATATAACACAGAATTCATCATCTCCAAAGAGAAAGTCCAAGCAGATTCTTCTATATATATTAAAATAGTATATTTTTAACACAAATAGAATAACACTATATACACCATTCCAGAACTTGTCTTTTACTTAACATATTCAACACCTTTTCATGACAACACATATGAATCTACCCCTTTAACGACACAGTACAACTGGGTGGGCCATGATTGACCAATCTCCAATTTTTTTTCTGTTATAGATAAAACTGCAATGAATATTTCTGTATAAATATCTTTGCACACTTTTGGATTACTAATTCAGTAGTGTTTCAGTTCTTGGAAATAACATTGTTGGATCAAAAGATGTTCTGGGGCCGGCCCCATGGCCGAGTGGTTGAGTTCGCGCACTCTGCTTCGGCGGCCAGGGTTTTGCCAGCTTGAATCCTGGGCACGGACATGGCATCGCTCATCAGGCCATGCTGAGACGGCATCCCACATGCCACAAGTGGAAGGACCCACAACTAAAAATATACAACTATGTACTGGGGGTCTTTGGGAGAAAAAGGAAAAATAAAATCTTTAAAAATAAACAAACTAATAAATTAAAAAAGATGCCAAACTGCTGTCCAAAAAATGTTGTGTCAGTCAACTTACACTTCACAGGTAATCTTTTGAGAAAGCAACAAGAAAGGATTCTGAAGGAAGGTTTCAGCTGACTCAGCAGCTTTCTGGCCACTCTTTCCATTCAACCTTCCACCCAGTGAGAATCAAGGAGGACAGCGATCCACTTGGCCAATTTCGGTGGCTCATTTGTAAGCTGAAGCCAAATTCCACACACACAGCCTCTTCCGAGGTTTACTTAACCCAAGTAACTCACCGTTCACGATCATTACAAAACAAAGGCCACTGACGCTCCCTTCACATCACCTCTGCCTAAAATGGAAGCTTCCAGGTAGTGTCACTTTTGTGTTCTCCAAACCTAAGCAACAAGTCCCAGCAGTTAGGGGCCCCCACTCCAACATGTCCCTCATACCCCGCCGGAGGGCGTGGCCCAGGGCAGCAGAGAACCAGCCCCTGGGGTGTGCTGCCCTCTCCAACACTCACTCTTACCTCTTCCCTGGCAGACGTGCAGCATGACTGGCCTCATTAAAGCTGCCTGATACTTTCTATGCCGATGCTGGGTAAAACTACATAAGAGGAAGGAGCAATGCTTTGTCTTCTCTCTCGAGAATTTGATAGCAGAGGCATTTCAATGCTTACATTGAAATGTGTAATATCGGTTTCCTTAAGAGTTCGTAGTGTTTACCATTTGAATAGAATGATGACAATAATGGCTGACATCTTCCACGCATTTCCTCCATGCCAGGCCCTGTGCTAAGTACTTGACTCCTGCTATCTCAGCTATTTCCTGTAACCACCCCCGGGAGCCAGCTGTTACTTCTACTTCACAGGAGGATGTAGAAGTTCAAAGTCAGATAATTCTCCAGCTTCCATAAAACTAATAAACGGCCTGGCTGGAAATCACGTACATGTCTGTCTGATTCCAAAAGTCATGCTAAACAATCAACCAGTATGATCCCTAAGCAAACAGAAAATTTTTACAACAGCTTTAAGACTCGACTCCGATTACTACTACTACATGATCATCTGCCTGAATTACCTGCTGTCTACATCCTGTCTGAAGCAACCACAGGGAAGTTTTACAAAAGCTACTGCGGCCACTTCCAATGAAAATAGAACACTGGTTCACCTTTCCTTTCTGGATCCCGAGCCTCAGCAGCCAGACCACGAGGGATGCAGGACAAGAAGGTGCACGAGAGTGGGTTGTTGTGTTTTCATTCCCCAACAGGCAACCCCAGCAGCGGGTTTCTGCCTGCAGCCTTAGCAAGGCCCTGTCCCTCGCTAGACCCCTCCCAGCACAAATCCTCTTTCCTCAACACTGGCTGGAACCCAGTCAGAGAAGATGACTGAAGGCTCAGAGGTCAGAGGGAATCGCACAGGCTGTGTGCCCCGGGCACGAGTGGAACAGGACCGGCCTCGTGCTTTCAGCTCCACCACGCAGGAGCAGCCACAACAGTTGCTCTGTTTCTCTAATGATCATTTTTGTGCCAGACCCTGGGCCTCTGAAGGCTTCCTAAGTGCTGTGCTGGCAGAGGGGTGAGCCTCAGGGAGGCTGCGTACTGACTCCGGGTATCAAGGATTCTGGGCCGTTCTCCTTCGTAACTGGGTCTGTTTGGAGCAACTGTAGCAGTCTGCGTGGGAAGCTCCTCAGCCCACAGTGGGGAAGGCTGCCTTCTCAACCTGGAGCCCAGCACACACAGACCACCACCAGAATCAAGGGTCCAAGACCAGCTCTGTCCACAGTTATTGCATAAGCTCCTCCAGGGTGATGATGCCTTTCCTAATAAGGCACAGGGGACACTGGTCTCTGGGGACAAGGCAGCCCACAGAAACACTGCAGCATCAGCTCTAAAAGCCACACAAAATGAAGGCAGGGAGCAAGAAACAACTCAGCAGCAGCAGGAGTGGGGCGAAAGCTTCCTCTGGTATCGCCCCAGTTCTCCAACTCTGCCGCTGCGAGGCTCCCGCCCGCCCCGCCGCCCTCACCTCTTTGGGTCTTGCTGATCCTGCTTGTTTGCCCATCCCGTTCCGTCCTTGGGTACTATCACGATGTTGGGGTCGTTTCCTTTGTTTTCAGACTTCAAGCTTGGCAAGTTTGCAGGTGGTGGCATACGCCGGGCTGTGGCAACTTTCCCGAGACTCTGTAAGCCATGTCTAGGAATAACTGCAGGAAGACAGGGGTGGAAACAGATGTGGCACAGGAAAGTCACAGAAGGAAACAGGCTGGATTCGTTCAGCCGCTCTTTCAAACTCTGAGTGACAACAACAAAGGCAGCCGAACACAAACAAGGAGCAGACCCGCCGCAGAAACAAACGAGAAGAGTTTGGTGGTCACTCCACAAGCTCTTCACCGAGGACCTAGGAGACACGGGAGCTGCTGCGATCTGTGCAGAGGCTTCCATTTTACCAGCGGGCAGGAGAGGGCTCAGAGAGTTTACAACATGGGTGAGGAGCCAGGCCAGAAACCTCCATCCCACACAGCACCCCCCTCTCTGCAAGCTGAGACTGCTCTGACCTCATTGCAGCAGCACTGAAAGGACAGCCTCTGTCTGGACCCCAGCCAAGCCTGAGCCGCGCCCCCGACATTTATCAAATCCTCACGGGGTGTGGAGAGTATCAACAGGAACTTTTCCCACCAAATTCCAGAAGACTGGAACCATGAAATCTAAAAAGAGTAACTCTGATGCAAATTAAGTTCCATTCTACTCATCAAGCTAAAAATACCCACGGCTTCAATAAAACAAGTGAGACAGAGAAATAATCCCACTGCAGCAGTCAGGATACTGCAGGCTCGGAACAGAAGCAGGGGGTTCTGCTTCCTCAGAACTACTGGGTGACCACTACCTGCCCAGAAGACGTGTGTGCATGGACCCCATCCGCCTAACGAGATGGGGGCTGCGGGTCTTCACAGGCCTTCACCAAGAGGTTCTCACTGAAGGGAAAGTGTAAAGAACTGGCCTTCATGCTTGGTTCTTACCTGAGGACCTGATCGCGTCTACTGATTTTCCTTTATACTTATCAAACAGGCTGAGAGTCGAATACTTGCTTTTCCCATCCTTGCCCTTGGTTATTTGCCCCAAACGATCGGACATTGCGATGAAATGTCATCTAGTAAGGAAATTTTTCTCGGCACCACTCCCAATCTGCCTTTGAAATGGAAAAAGAAAAAGTGTTAATGCACCAGAACCTCTGACCCAGTGGATTGAATCCTTCAGCGTGGGTCTCCTTGAAGATCTGAAGAAAGTTTTGGAATCTGTCCCTAGGAAAATGCCCTTAGCACGCAGAGGCAGTTGTGCACACATTTAAAGAGCATTGTGCAGATACCCCCAGCCCCAAGCGGTAAGAACTCTCCCCATCTGAATCACTGGGACCCACCGCTCACCAACTACATAGAAACATAAACTTTCACACACGCAGTCCTCTTTCTAAGTCAAGGACAGCTCTTCAAGATGGAAAAGTAAATGTTCATCACTTGCAGTACACACACCAAAAGTAAGGCAGGCATAACAGGGGAGGTCCACAACCCACGTACACAAGGCTGCTCATTTCAAGGACGAGCAAAAGCAAATCAAAGGGAGCAACCAAGGCCAGTAAATGATTCGGGAACAGTCGGGTGCCCACACTTTTCAAAATAAAAGAACCAGCATCCAGAGAGAAAACACCAGCTTGGGCAACGAGGGCAGGGCTCTCCGAGGTGCAGACGTGGAAAACAGAAAGCAAGTGCTCCCCAGGGAAAGCCCACATGGGGCTGCACCGCCAATATGTGCTCCCCCGACTTACAGAAAATCTTGAAAAGACCACCAAGAAAGAAGCTTCTTCCCTGCGCCACTTTCTAATTTTCTACAGGTATCTACGAGTCCGTCAGCACTTTCCTCATGAGTTCATTCATCTACTCACTCACTCATTCATCTGAATACTTAGTGAATACAGGTCAGTGAGTACTCTGGGCCAGTGCCTTTTCTTACACTCAACCTCGGCTACAGGTTCTAAACTTGATCACGAAAAAGAAAAACTTGTCTGAGTAACCAGTATTTCTCACTGGAATTAATGTATGGAAAAGAAAGCTAAAGCATCGATTTACACATATTGATAATGTGTCTTTAATGACAAAATGGAGATAACTGTAAAAACATCCACTAACAAAAGGCCTCAGTGGTAGCTGCAGCAGTAAGGTCTGCCATTTCACCCTCTTCTGAAGCCACACAGGCCAGAAGGCACACATCAAGTGTGCTGGGGAAGCATTTTGCACACCCAAAGACAATTTTAAAACTCTATATATTATGCTCCAAGAGCACAGAGAACAAAGATCAGTTACAAACTGAGGCCCAAAAAAAGCAGAACAGGAGATGCTGACAGCACACCCCTCCACGCAGCCCAAGCCCCGCGCCGTGCCAAACGTGTACGAAGCCTGCTCTCATACAACACAAGGTACATCCAGCTTTCATTCATTTCACACATCTTGACTGATATCCAAGATCTGCCAGTCAGCACCTCAGGCGCAGGAACAGATAAGCACGCAATTCGTATCAGGAAACGGTCATGAAGAATGCACGGAGATGGAGGCCAACGGGTGAGCCTTGCGAGTGGGATACATAAGTGCAGGGGTCACCTCCCAGGTGGTCACCTCTTCTTCAGGGAAATGCTCCGCTCCTCACCACACGATTTCAGCCACCCTAGTTGGATACTTAACTCCCTTCCTCATCCGGATCCCAGTTAAGTCAGCTCCCGCCTAGGAAGGAGGCTCGCGTTCAGTGGCCAAGCTCCAGGAAGCTAAATGAACCAGAGCGTGCCCGCACGATGAAGCGACAGACCGGCAGAAACCCTCACAAGGGCTCACTGTTCCCAAGGTTACTCGATGCCAGCAGCACCCCCCAGGGTCTGTCCCATGTGCCAGGAGCAAAGGACAGTAATGACCACGGATGGGAATCAGACAAGTGTCCAAATCCTGACTTGGGTGCCCAAAGGTCTACAACACACCCCTTTCTCTTTAAAGCCCCCTCCGAGCAGCCGGCTGCAGGAAGTTTCTGCCCCACCCCAACAGTCGTCACTAATTACAGCTTCCTTCCCGCCGGCAGGACTGCAGCCCCTCCGGGACAGGAACTGGATCTCACCTGGGTCACAGTGACTGGCATTTAACAGGCTCTCAGATGTGCAACAACTTGAAATTCTCCATTAAGTCTAATTTTTAGACATTTCTGTCAAATCAAACCAACAGAAAACACCATTTGGGTAGGAACCCTAAGCTCCCCCACTACTCACACACAGGCACACACACACTCACTATACTATTAGTAAAGCCCTTGAGAATGCCACCATGGTGACGGCCACCAGCGGCCCCTGCCTCGTAGAGCTGACAGTTTCAAACAGGGGTCCGCAAACAGTGGTCGGCCCCCCAATGGCTTGTTTCCCTAAGGCCCTCAAGCTAAGGATGATTTTTCTTTTTCTTTTGTTTTTTTACAACTTCTGTATTTGTTTAAAAAAAAAACAAAGAAAATGCCACACGCAGTTTGCTGACTCAAGGTCTAAAAGGAAAAGCCCCAAAGAAGCACTTTCAAAGGTCTCCAGGTGGGAAACAGACGGGCAGCCTGAGAGGACAGTGCCGAGGCCTCGCAGCTCAAGCAGGGGTCTGCGTGGGGCCCGTGACAAGGTGGAGGGACAAACGTGTCCTTTATTCACTCGGAGACTGTCGGGGAGAGGAAATCCCCCCTTCTAGCCTTGTGTTCTCATGGGTCGACCAATAATAAAATTGACACAAGACCAGATTAAGAAGAGAAAACCCAATTTAATATGTACGTATTGAAGATCAGAGAGAAGTGATGCTCCCAGAGTGAACACAGCACGCAGTACATACATCTTTCTACACAAAGAAACACTAAACTTGTGAGGAATGACAGGACAAAGAAACTTGGGTTTGAGGTATGTAATTAGTGAGAATTTCAACTGAGTTCAGGCAGCAGAGCAGCACAGCTTCCTCACACAGCTTCTCGGGCCCAAATCCCCAGCTCTGGAGAGGACGCGAGGAGAGCCCCTCTCACACGGGGGATCTGTTTCCTGCTTTCAGGGGGACAGAGACAGGAGGGGCAAGATGCCCTTTTTGTTTCTCAGGTAACTTTATTTCAACGTAATCTGGATACCAGTGTGGGATATTTTCAGGTGGCCGCCCTGGGCCCCAACGAGACTATTCCGCAGACTATGGTGGGATCCTATCTATTTAGCGCTCTTTTTACAAACTCTGTGGCATGCTGAGTAACAAAGATGCTGACGTCCCAATGCCCAGCACCTGTGACTATATATGGGCAGAAGGGATCCTGCAGGTGTGATTAAATTAAGGATCTTGAGATGGGGAGATGATCCTTGATTATGTACGTGGGCCTAATGTCATCACAAGGGTCCTCAGAAGAGGAAGGCAGGAGGGTCAGAGTCAGAGAGGTGTGACAACAGTGGCAGAGGTTGGAGTGATACTCTTTGAAGGTGGAAGAGGCCATGAGCAAAGGAATGCAGGCGCCTCTAGAAACTGGAAACGGGAAGGAGACAGAGTCTCCCTCCAGAGCCTCCAGGAGGAGTGCAGCCCTGCCGACAACTTGATTTTAGCCCAGTAAGACGCGTTTCTGACTTCTGACCTCCAGAAGCGTAAGAGAATAAATTTGTTTTAAGCCACTAAATATGTAACTTGTAACTACAAAATACAAAACTAACACATTTATTCAACACACCGATTAGGCACCACCCTGCACCCTGCACTGAGCCGGGTCTGGGATATAGCAGAGGGTCAGCTGGACACAACCCCCAGCCAACGTCCAGCCTACAGACAGGACAGGACAGGACCCACCACAGAGCTAATTACACAAAGTGCATTCCAGAATCTTTCACTTCCGTACAGTGATGAAAAACGCTAATGTGCAGCTCCATCTCTGCTGTCCCCGACCACAGCTGTCACCTGACCCCTGAATCCACCAACATCTCTGAAGGAAACCAGCGGTGCCTCCTTCCCAGCCACACACACACTTACCGACACACATACACACACACACACACTTTGCAGGATTACAGATTTAGCATGGTTAATCTAAATTCAGATAACTAGTTCTTACTAAAGTAAAAACCACATCGACAAAGGCAAGAGAAGGAAAAATTATTTACCAGCCACTCTGGGCCATTAATTTTCCACATTAAATCTTAACATGCTTGTTTTTAAGATCAAATGTCTTTTAGTTCTGAAACTTGACCAGAAAATACTTGTTTCTATAGATATTGCTAAAAAGTGTTCTTAAAATCTGTTAGTCCAAACTTCTGCCAGTTCACTGATACAAACAGATCTTTCTTTGATTCGGCACCGCCCAGAGCCTGAGGGCAAAGGTAACAGTGGACACACAGATAGCTCTCAAGGGTCTTCCTGGTGACACTATGCTTCTCTGAGAACTAACCAGTCCCCACCCCACCCCTAGGAAGCACTGGCACCAGAAGCCTGACCACAACCCCTTCCTAGCATCCCTGAAGAAAACTTTTTAAAAACTCTGGGCAAACAGGAGCCATTCTTCTCCTAGAACTGTGACTCTGGGGGCGGCCCCGTGGCGGAGTGGTTAAGTTCAGACACTCCACTTTGGTGGCCCAGGGTTGTGCCGGTTCAGATCCTGGGCGTGGACATGGCACTGCTCATCAGGCCACACTGAGGTGGCATCCCACATGCCACAATTAGAAGAACCCACAACCAGAATATACAACTATGTACTGGGGGGTTTTGGGGGAGAGGAAGAAGGAAAAAAAAGAAGATTGGCAACAGATGTTAGCTCAGGTGCCAATCTTAAAAAAAAAAAAAGACCTGTTATGTCTGAGAGACGTCAGTCAGGCTGCAACAGGTGCTTGGGCTTTGTCCTCCCAGTAAATCCAACGACTCTGTGAATAACTGAGCACTGACGATGTTCCGGGCAGCACGCTCCCCACGCGTGTGACCAGAGCCTCAGCAAGCCAGGCAGGACACCTGAACCAATGCCTGCACTAAGCCCGCACGCTGTTTTTGGAGTGCCCCTCCTCCCATTTTTAAACTAAGTTTTGCACCCGGTGGGCACACCATTGACCTCTTTGGACCTCAGTTTCCCCGTCTACGGAATGGAGGGGCCAAGACAAGATTCCACAAGTACCAGCAGGTTCTAAAATCAAACACATCAATGATAATAACCCACAGCCACGGAATCACAAATGACCTAGTGTCAGAGCAGCCATCTCTTAACACACATCCGGGACTGGACTCTCTACGCCTATATAAAGCTAGATTCTATAACCCTGGGTGCTAACAGGCAATGCAACTGAGTCTCCATGCTACAGAAACAGCACCTTCGGGGAGGGGAGCCTGACGCCTGTTCATTTTAATCTTCCACAGCGCAAGAGCACAGACGGAGGTGCTTCCAGGCCTGATCCTCCCTGAGAACAGGGGTTGGCAAATTACAGTCAGCCCGAAGAGGAATATACAACAGAGGCCATACACGGCCCACAAAGCATAAACTACTCACTGTCTGGCCCTTTACAGACAC
Organism: Equus asinus; assembly: GCF_041296235.1. Lineage (NCBI taxonomy): Eukaryota > Metazoa > Chordata > Mammalia > Perissodactyla > Equidae > Equus > Equus asinus. The sequence continues at coordinate 15,153,480 of NC_091799.1, forward strand.
TAGCCTAGAATCTGCAAGGGTTTTTTCACTAAGCCAGATTTCACTGCATAAATATCCAAGATAGAAATATAATCCTTCGGGTTTCCCTAGTTGTGCGCATCTCCAGTGAAGCGGTGCCACCCTGGGGCCTTGCCCAGGCCCACGCCCACGCCCATCTAGCTGCTCTGCTGGCCCGCTGGCCAGGAGCACTGTTAGCAGGGGTTTAACCAGCTTCCAAATATCTGCTAACTTTCTAACCATCAAACCACACACGTGCACATACACACACCCTAAGCTCAACCAGCCTCGTCAGATGGCAGAAAGAAGTGAAGGCAAACATCTGGGTGTGAATCGTGAAGCCGGCGGAGGCGAGAGAACATGATTTACGGTGGGACAGAGGCGTGTCCATTCAAGCCCGACTCACGCTTGGATCCGTGGGACAAGAACTGGCAGAGACGCACCAGGTCCTTGCAGGCGGGCACAGACGGAACCTGGCTTGTAGCCACAGCTTTCACGCTGCTCTCTCTCCCTTTTGTAGGCAACAGAATTCATTTTGTTTTTATTTTCCCCCCAAACAAATCTAATTTAGATCCTCAGTATTACATATAAAACAGACTCAAGGCCAGGGTGCCCTGCTTGGAGGAGTCCTGCCTGTAACCCCTCCTTTCCCACAGCAGCCACCCTGAGGCACTTCCCTGAGGCCCTGGAGCATTTTGAAAATCACTGGCCAGAAAGAAAATATTGTTATCAGGCGGAGGAAAACACAGCCCAAAATGCACGTGAGGATAGCCTTGGGGAGTGAAGAAAAGGACATTTAGAAACGAGTACAGGTCTGCATATTTTGTCAAGTTACCCAAAGAAGCGCTTCAAGGCTCGGGCTTTGCTGGAACAAAAACACGGAAGATTCGCCAACAAAGGCAACTTAATACCAAGCCCCGCCTCTCCAGACAGTAGTCCCACCTGTCAAACAGGTTACTGAGCCTGTCTGCTATCTGCCCGCCAGAGGAAAATCTCCCTGCACTCCACCTTATCAAAGGCCACTTCCTGGCAACAGGATTAATTTCACTCCGCACTTGGGTACTGGCCAGTGTCAGACGCCTGGCGATGTTGGATGGCCTGCAACTCACCGGGAACCACTACAGCTACACATTCAAGGCTAATCACAGGACAGCAGCACTTCTGAGAGCCAGGCACCCTGCTGAGCACGCTCGTGCCCTCACTCCACCTCCTTACAACAGCCCTTTCTGGAAGATACCACCATCATCAGCCTGCTTTATAGAGGACACCAAGGTGAAGCTGGGATAGAGAAGTAACTTGTTCAAGGTCACAATACTACCGAGGGCTAGAGCCAGGCTTGAAGCCCAGGCAGGACACTAGCCTGCAGACTATATGCCCAATGGGACCCTGACTCCAGGCTGCTGTGGCTTTACCTATGGGCAAGGGGGCACAGACAGGAAAGAGATGCACTGGCTCTGACATGAGTCAGCCCAGGCTCAAAGGCTGCCTTCTGGCTGACTGCACACATGACGGTATTAGACAAAGTCTTCAAAGACGAGCATCTTATTTATGCCAATGCTGCCAACAGCCAGATTTACATCCAGGCCTTCACTCTTCACAGGTCTCCCTGATTCCAGTAACACATGGTCAGAATCATCTGCTTTCTCAAGTAGTCCTCAACCCCCAATACATGCGAACCTATCACCACTGGGCTCTTTCCCTCAGTCACCAACATTGATGAAGGACCTAAGTGTGCTCCAGCCCCAGCCCGCCCTCCCAGAGCACAGAGGGTCACTTGGGGAAGACGTAGGAGCTCAGCATAAGTGCCACGGTTATGAGACACAGAAGCAGAAGTCCCCAACGTGGGGTGGAGAGAAAGGAAAGTGAAATGTCTCTGTATAGAAGGAATGGAAAGATCCCACTGCTGGACAAAACATACCAAAAAGCATGATCTGACAGGAACGGACATTGAGAGCAGGCCGGATAAACAGTTCAGGAAACAACCACGCGGGCCGGGAAAGGACGTGGTCATGGGACAGTACTCTTGTGAAGTCTCAGCCAACACGTAAAGAACCATCGCCATGAAACGCAGGTACCATACTAAGTCTGGCCCTCCTTCTCCAACATGCCAGTGTTTGGCAAAAAAAACACCTTTAACATAAGGGAGGTGCCACAGGCCCTTCAAATCCTCAGATGTTTACGGACTGCTCTGTGTGCCAGACACCCGAGCTCCCAGGTGCTGGGGAGGTGGAGACAACGGAGACTCTGCCCAGTCCCTGGAGGAGGCTCCCAAAATGTTTTCTGTGAAGGGTGAGAGAGGAGGTAAGCTTGGCTCTGCTGGCCACACAGCGTCCGTAGCAACCACTCAACTCTGCCCAAGGCCCTGCAAGTGCGAAAACAGCCACACACAACACACAGCTGTGGTCCGATAAAACTTTATTTACAAAAACAGGAGGCTGGCCGGATATGGGGCTGCAGTTTGCTGACGCCTAGCCAAAAGGGAGAAACAGATAAGGAAAGGAATACACTACAGCAAGAAGAATTCAACAAAAGGTTTCACACACGCACCAGGACGTGGCGGGGGTAGGCGCCAGGGCGGGGGCAGCCTGGCCGGGTTTTGCAGGGGAACTTCTGCTGCCTCGCTTTGCCACAGCGGGACCAATCACTCCCCACACCTCCAGCTCTCAGAGGCTCCCTACAGGGACCAGTCAGAAGAGCAGAGGTGGCTTGCAAGAAGCACAGAGCGCCCACATCTCTCCGTTCCCATCTGGAAAGCGAGAGCCTGGACAGCCTGCGACACAATCCAGTCACTCCACCTGCAGAAGCCCAAGCGAGCGAGCTCTCTGCCAGAAAGGTATGTGGTGCCTGCAGAACACAGCACACACCTCTCCAAGAATAAGCTGCTTGAAAAGGAGGTGTGAGGGAACAACAAAAGGATGGGAGTGCGGTTTCTGGTAACCCAACGTCCATACAAGTCACCACCAAAAGAGGGCCACACCCCCGAGAGGAAGCAACAGAAATTAAAAATAAGAAACAAGGCCGGTGAGGGGGGAACAAAGCACTTCCCCGTCCCCAATTCTCCTGCACAGCTGGGTTTTTAAGCCCCACCCTTGCCTCCCTGAACCACAGGCAGAATCAGCTCTCCCTGACCGGGTCCTCAATCCCTCCTCTGCCAGAACCAGAGAGATCCTGCAGAGGTGCTCAGACTTCAGCATCATCCTACTGCTCCAGTGTCAAGTCTAAACCCTCTAGCCCAACACACTGGCCTCAAAACGCCACCCCATCTCATCCCACCACGGACCACCCCCCGACTTCCCCCCAGTCTCACCTCTCCAAAACATGTGGTTTGCATCTCGCCTCTGCTCCACAGTGGCTGTGACTTTAGGCCTGTTTCCTCGTGGATTAAACAGAAATGAACATACTGCTACCCACACCTCACAGGGCTGACATCAGGAATAAACGGGAGAAGGAACACAACACAGGTGACCCAGTCCCCACTCGCCAGTAGAAGGTTCTCACCAACGGCAGCTCTCAGCCCAGCTCTTCACTCGTCACCTCCCAGCTGCCCAGCCCCATTGTCGCCCTTACAACACTCCTCATCCTGCCAGGCTCCTAGGCAACCACGGTGGCCTCCAATTTCCCACCCACCTCCAGGCCCTCACAGCCCCAGGTGCCCACACACCTGGCACCTGTGCTTCCACCTCCCGTGCTCCAGAGATCTGTCCCCACTTTGGCGCATCACAGCCTAAGCAGTATGAGGCAGAGAGATCTTCAAAACCATGAGCATAAAATCACAGATGTTTAGGATCTGCCGGCAGACCCCTTTAATTAACTCTCAGGAGACAGAGATGCACTTTAATTCTCAGAAAACCCTCCTGAGGTAAACACTCCGCTGTGACCACATTTTAAACAACAAGAAACTGCCCCAGTTTCAAGGTTTCCCACTTCAGGACCATAAGCACGGTTATTCCCGGCAATCACACCCTGGGGCTGCAACAGACCCTTCCTGGAGGTGCAAGAGCCCAGTCCTGCTCATTTGTTTACCCGGAACATTTTTTAGTAACAAAAAATGTTGGTAGAGAAATGCTTGGTAGAGAAAAACTGTAAAGCCTCAAGAAAAATTATCACCCGCAGCCCAGCTCCCAGCTACACTGATGGATCTTTCTTCACCAGCACAAGTCACTTAAATTCTGGGGCCACCATGTTGCAATACTAATTATCTGTCTCTTGCTACTCTGTCCTATTGTGTTTTTGTTTCCTATTTCAAAAGAGTCCAGCAATGAAGGTCATAAAACACTGTACATAAATTCCAAAAAGATTTGCTATTTGTTTAAAAACACAATTTTTGGGGGGTTTTTCTGCTGAGGAAGATTAGCCCTGAGCTCACATCTGTGCCACTCTTCCTCCACTTTGTATGTGGGAGGCCTCCACAGCATGGCTGACGAGTGGAGTAGGTCCACGCCCAGCATCCAAACCCACTAATCTGGGCCACTGAAGCGGAGCATGTGGAACTTTAACCACTCAGCCAGGGGGCCAGCCCCCAGAAAATGGTTTGAAGGAAAGCTCAGAAAGGACTGCAAAGAGGCCCAGGACAAGCACTCGGGCCCCGCAGCACAGCGACTGTTCACACCCACGGCCTTCCCCGTAGGAACGTCATCTGTAGCAGCTAGAATCTGGCACCAGAGCAGAGGGAGGATGAATGGGCAGTGCCCTTCTCTGGCCCAGGAGAAGGCGGCCCTCCCACCTTGCCAAACCTCGTGTTCTCAGAGACTCGCTGCTGAAAGCACGCAGGAGGGTGGGGAGGCAGAGTCCGGTTCTATCGTCTACCAAATACCAGCCCCTGCTGACGGGGCTGTTCAAACTCCCTGCCGAGGACGCGTGCCCTCCTGCGGGCAGCGGCTCTCTCTACGCACAAACGGCCAAAATGGGAGGAGCCCAAACGCCACCTCAGCCATTTACGTTTGCTCTTCTGCACAGCGGGGGCAGAGTATCTACTTTAGAAGGTTGCTGGAAGGACAGAGATAACAGTCACAAGGTGTGATACAAACACCCCTAATGGAGCACTCAGAGGCACAGAGGAGGAATTCCACAGACGGGCACAGGGACTTCTCTCGTCCCCAAGTCGTGGCTCCCAGGCACCTGAGCACCTCCAGGCCCCCCTCCCTTCTCAGGAGCTCCAGAGGGGAAGGGCAGAGTTCACTCCCCACAAACGTAAGGAAGGAGTGACAAACGACCAGAACCCCCACCTGCCCTTTCTTCTGGGACTCAGAGTGCTCCGCAGCCGCTCCAGCAAAGGTAGCTCTAGATGTTCCAACACAAAACGACACGGGGGACCGATCCGTGAGAAGAGCAGAGTGGTGTAACTGACAAATGTGCTTACCAACGGTTACTCAAACATACATGTACACAAATACGACACACAGCCTCCCCAGAAGTGGCCCTTAATTTACTTTCAATCAATTCATAGAAACACTATTTAGAATACAGGGAGGTTCTGCCTAATATGGCAGAAGGACCACAGGCACTTACAGCTCACCCTTCCAAAACCCCCTAAAATGAACATAAAGGACAAAGAGAACCCAAAAGATAGGGATGGTTTCGGCAGACAAAGAACAGACACGAGTGGCAAGAGATTTAGCAGACTGAAGGATCCTACAAACTGAGGAGCGCAGGGCAGCAAACCTCCCACTGACCCCCAAAACATCAGGGAGCTCAGGAGGCGCCTTGTAAGACGGGGCCCCGGTGAGGCTTTAAAGGTGGGAGGACCTGTTGAAAGGCTGCACGGGTAACACTGGCCTCCCCATCACCTCCCCTCCACACCCCGTTCCGGATAAATTAAATAAGAGAAGTCTAGACTTGAGAACACCAGGGTCAAAGTGGGTGGGGGTGAGGAAAGAAGCTGAAACAAAATCTGAGTAGCAAACCCCAGGACCCTCGGGTCCCTCTGCTGCTGGCCTCACAGAGGGTGGCAGACAAACATGCGCCCCTCTCTCCAGACCCCAGGCAAAGATGGAGTCGTCTACAGAAAACCTATAGACATCTATACTTGGGGCTGAAGAAAAAAGGCCGGCCTCCCATCCACCCACTCGACAGCAAAAGAGCTCCCAGTGACCCACTATCCAGTTTCTAATCACTGCACGTGCCCAAGACCACAGACACCTGAGAGACCACAACTAAAGGACAGATACCAAAGAGACACACAGAAGAACCTGGAGGAAACAGACAACGCCAGGAACGAAAGGAAAAGATATGTAACATAAAATTAATATCCTCAGAAAACTAAGAGAAGGTACTGCACCCATGCAAAAAAAACAAAACCAGGATTTTTTTTTCTTAAGGGACAATCAGAAAACAAGAAAAAGCCCTAGGGGGCCGGCCCCACGGCTTAGTGGTTAAGCTTGCACGCGCTGCGGCAGCCCAGGGTTTCGCTGGTTGGATTCTGGGTGTGGACATGGCACTGCTGGTCAGGCCACGCTGAGGCAGCATCCCACGTGCCACAACTAGAAGGACCCACAACTAAAATATACAACTACGTACTGGGGAGCTTTGGAGAGAAAAGGCAGAAAAAAAAAGATTGGCAACAGTTGTTAGCTCAGGTGCCAATCTTTAATTAAAAGAAAGAAAGAAAGAAAGAAAAAGCCCTAGGAAGAATTAAGCACATGATAGCCAAAACCCCATGACCTCAGGTTAATCATGAGAAAAATATCAGACAAATCCCGATTAAAGGGCATTCTACAAAATACCTGACCAGAATTCCTCAAAACTGTCAAAGCCCTCAGAAACAAGGAAAGTCTGGCGGCTGTCACAGGCTAGAGGAACCTAAGAGACACGACAACTAAATGTGGTATCCTGGAACAGAAAAAGGACATTAGGCAGAAACCAATGAAATGTGAATAACGTATAGACTTTAGTTAATAATCATGTATCAATATTGGTTAATTAGTTGGTACAAATGTACCATGCTAATGTAAAATGTCTAACAGGGGAAACTGGGAGCAAGGTATATGGGAACTCCAACATTTCTGTAAATCCAAACTATTCTAAAAAACTTTTAAATTTTAATTCAATAGAAGAGATGGAAGATGAAAGTCAAGCAAATTTCAGAAATATTAACAAGGAAATGAATGCTAGCCACCCCCCGCCTCCCAATTAAAGGATTAATCCAGGAGTTCAAATTTAACTAGGAGTTCCAGAAACAGAGAAAAAAAAGGAGGGGAAGAAATTATCAAATAAAAACCACAAGAAAAATTCCCAGAGTTGAAGTACCCAAGATTTGCAAGGGCCCAACAAGGCCTCAGAACACGGGTGTAAAAAGAACACGAGGGATATCATGAAACCTCAGTACGTTGGGGATAAAGACAAGAACCCAAAAGCTTCTGAGAGCGCAGCCTTGCCCCTAAGAAAGGTCGCGGGACAGAACAACAATGACTTCTCATGAGCAACAATGATGAGCTTCTACCAGCATCATTCCCTTCCCTGGGAAATGACTTTCAGTCCAGAATCCAATAGTCAGCTGACCAAGTCAAGGGTGGGGATTAAAAAAAGATTTTTTCAGATTCACACAAGGACTCAAAACATTTACCTTCTCAGAAAGTTGCAGGGGAATATGCTCTAACAAGCAAGACAGAGGCAAATGTCACAGCGGTCATTCCCGCCTGCCAGCAGCTAATTCTCCCCTCCTCCTTCTTACAGGAAGTTCTCTCTTCTCTTCGCACGGCAGCACAGGGGCCTGGGGCGGGCCTGAGGTGGCTGGACCCACACCCAGCTGAGGTGGAGGGGGCCTGCCTGGTGTAAGAGAAACCCATCCCCCTTGCTGGTGATTGGCTCAGAATGTGTACGTGACTCACCCAGACAAACAGGACACCTGGTTCCTTAATGACAACATGGAACCACTGGACCAACCAATCAGAAACCTGCCCACCTCTGGACTTCCACTTACTTGAGTCAATAAACGTCCTTATTGTTTAAGGCGGCTTAAGATAGTTGCCATTATTTGATGCTCAAATTACCAGATACAACATAGGATCCACAGAACGAGAGCTCCAACACAGGGACAAAGACAAGCCGCAGAAATGACAAGCAAAGGAAGCCCCACATGGAAGCTGTGCTACGGGCAAGAGAGGAACTGGGCCTGAAGAGAGCAGGACAAAGGCTTCCAGGGGAGCAATGGAACTGACGGATTATCTGACGTATCTGGGCAATCAGAAAATAGCATTTGTTGCACTTTATTAGAGCATTTGTAAAAAAGTAGAAGATACAAGTTTTAACGTAGTTCGATATCAATCTTTTCTATTTTGGTAGTGCTTTCTGCGTCCTATTTAAGGAATTTTGTCTTCTCCATGATCATAAGGATATTCTATGTTTTCTTCTAGAAGCTTCATTGTTTTATCTTTCATGTTTAGCTCTATAATCTATCTAAAACTGATTCTGGATATGATTTGAGGTAGGAGATTCATTTTTTTTCCTATACAGAGAATCCAATTTTCCCAGTACCTTTTTGAAAACGCCTTCTTTTCCCTTTGTCATAAACTATGTGCAGTCTGTTTCAAGATTTCTATTCTATTCTATCGGCCTGTTTGTCTGTCCTTTTGCCAACACTGTGCCACCTTAACATCCTTACATTGTGCTGTCTCGACATCTAGTAGGTTAAGTCCTTCAGCTCTGTCCCTCTTCAAGCTTTGATTATTCCTGGCCCTTTGCATTTTCACACAAATGTCAGAATCAGTTTGTCAATTTCCAAACAAAACAACAACAAAAGAAAAGCCTGCTGGGATTTTAATCAGAATTATACGGAATCTAGGGATCAATTTGGGGGGAACCAACATCTTCACAACACTAAGGGCTGGCGAGTATGCGGATCAAGGGCAACTCTCGTGCACTGCTGGTGGGCAGGGCAAGTGGTAGAATCACTGGAAAATTGGCAGCCGCCTACTAAAGCTCAACATAAGCGTACCCTGAGACCCAGCAATTCCCCTCCTGCGTGTACACCCAACAGAGCATGTACACACACGCAAGGAAGGACACTGTAAGAATGTCAATGGCAGCATTATTCAGAATGGCTCAAAACGGAAACAACCTAAAAGTCTATCACCACTAGAATGAATAAATATTATATTCACGTAATGCAATTCCATTCAACGAGAAAGAACAAACTCATACACAACTACATAGATAAAACTCACAAATACAATAGCGAATGAAATAAGCCAGATACAAAAGAGAGCATCATTTTATAAGGGTCGGGGACAATCTATAATGAAAATATAACTTTGTGTGAACTTACATATGCACAGTAACTTTAAAATGAAAAAAGAAATTATTATAAGATTGGAAAAAACAGAAATCTCAGGGCCAGCCCAGTGGCGTAGCAATTAAATTCACATGGTCTGCTTTGGGGGCCCACGTGGTTCACTGGTTTCGATCCCAGGAGTGCATCTATGCACCATTTATCAAGCCATGCTGTGGCAGGCATCCTACATATAAAATACAGGAAGATGGGCACAGACGTTAGCTCAGGGCCACTCTTCCCCAGCAAAAAGAGGAGGATTGATGGCAGATGTTAGCTCAGGGCTAATCTTCCCCAAAAATAAAAAGAGAAATCGTTACACCTTAATAAATCAAGCCTACTCAAATAGAGATGATAGATGAAATGATTAAGGCAGATCAGCAAACATGTTCAAAAAGTGATATATGAGACTTTAAGGAAAATCCCAAATTCTGAAAAGCAAAAATCTCTGACCAGAGTGCAATAAAACAAAACATAGTGAAAGTAGAAGTAAAAATAACCCTATCAGTTGGAAAACCTAAAACTCTATTAAAACACTTTTGAATCAAAGGGGAATTCAAAACCATGGCTGCAGAATACCTAGAAAATAGCATAAATAAAGAAAAGAACACTCCACACGCAAACTTTTTAAAACAAAGACAAATTTGTACTCAGAGGAAATTTAATAATCTAAAAACTTTAAATTCCTAACAGAAAAGAACAAAGTAAAATCAAGCATCCAATTTAAGAAGTCAGAAAAGAGAATTGAACGCGAAGGAAAGCAGAAACAACTAATGAAGAAAAAGCCAAAAGTAATTTAATGAAAAGTAATTTGAATAAAACAATTTAAACATAGGAGTTCTTTGAAACAAGAAACAAAAGCGATAAACCACCAAAAGGTATTTGCACCCTCACTTTATAGACAAGACACGAAGGCTCAGTGACATTAAACGACTGGCCTAAGGTCACTACCATCAAGTTAGGGCACTGCAAAGCCTGAACTTGAACCCAGGTCAGCCTGACATCCAGGTCTGCTCTGGAAGTACGGGCACTCAGTGGGCACAAGGGAAACAAGCCATGCTACTGTAATTATGAGGGCCACCTGTGGGCCCCAGAGAATGCCCACAGGGCCATCCAGGGGCCCTGAGGCCCAGGATAAAATGCCCACAGTACTCCCAGGCTCTGCCAGTACTCCCGGGGCTGTGGCGAACGTGCAGGGCAAGTCTGGCCTGGGGACAGGGACAGTCTGAGCCGGCACTGCATCAGGGGAGGAACTCGACTGTGATACAGGGTCCCGTGGCCCCAGGGTGTGCACCAGCTCTGGGCTCCTCACCCACAGGGGTGTCTTGAGTCTCCCCAAGCACAGCACTTGCTGGATGGTCCCAGTGACCCTTGTGGTAACTCCTGACCAACTTAAACTCTGTTATGGCTCCTTTCTCCCTGGGCGGTGGGGTCAGTCCCCACCACCTAGCTCCCAAGCACACAGGCTCGGGCTGAATGAAGCCTGCAGAGGACTCTGGCTAGCAATCCATTTGCAGTCTGCAAAGAGTTACTGGCCTACCTTATCTTTTGAATATGCAGTTAATTTAGCAAGCAAAAAAAAAAAGACAATTTCCATACACAGCAGGGGATGGACAGCTGGACAGATGTGCCACATGTAGGCCTCGCTCTCCAAGGTCAAAAGTGACCAGGGACTTGGCAAATAAAAGGAACATATAAGACACATAGCTCTATTTCAGTTTCTCCTTCCTTTTCCACCTCCTAATATTGGTGAATTATCAAGTGAGAAGTACCCTGCAAATGCCACCAAAACCTCCGTTCTGTGTGGTAAAATCCGATTTAGCAGAGAACAGAAATTGGAGACAGCATTTGTATCGGATTGTTCCTTCTAACCAGATCAAAAAGAAGTTTCCAAGGGCCACTGACACATAAACAGAGACAGGTGACAGAATCCGCTGGAAAAACGTGAACCGTAGGGGCCCCAGCACCAGGGGCCAGGGCACTCGGGATGGGTCTGAGCAAATTAAGGGTCCCAGGCAAAGCTCTTGCCAGGAAAGAGCCAATAATGCACCAGCCACTCAGTCCTGACCCAGACCACCCCCCACAGGTGTGTCTGTTTTTCAAATTTATACGGGTAACCTTTGTAATCAGTTATCCTTGTAACTAATACACGTTACTAATACACATACAGCATAACAAATTCAAATGATACTAAAGTGTGCAAATCAGTCCAACTCAAAAGGTAACCGCTGTTAACACGGTAGATGCCCTCCATGCTTGCTTTCTCAGCTAGCATAAACCTATCCACAGTGTCTTCAACTTTCATCTAGACCTGTGGGAAGTTACTACATTATGCTTCAGCTTGCTTTCTTCTCTTATTATGCTCTGGTCATCTTTCCAAGAAAACACATCCTGCTCTGCCTCATTCTTTTTAATGCCTACATGGTATCTCACTGCGTAGCTGCGCCACACTGCTTTCCCACTGCCCGACAAGTAGACACGTAAACTATTTCCAACCGTGCACTACGACAAATAATGCTACGACCGACATGCCAGGACATGTACCTTTACACACTTGGGCCAGTATTTGAGTACCATCTGATTTTTCTATGAAGCACATTTCTAGTTTGTGACAAAGAACTGAAAGGCAGGAAGAAAGGCGAAGGAAGAGAGAGAGGTGTTTCACGCCCAAAGAAACCAGCAGCGCTGCAGACCCCAGACCTTTAATTAGGTCAATTACTCAGGAGTCGGATGCCCTCCTAGGAGAAAATACCCCGAGGGACACAGAACACAGGCCACTTCAAACAAAAACCCCACTTTCCTCTTCCAACCCCTCCCCGACTGTGGCACTGCCCCCCTTCAACTTTGAGGAGGCACAAAAGAGGCAACAGTGGCTTCCTCAGAAGCCCCCAAGGAGACTCCTTAGCAACAAACCATTCCGCCTGGATGTAATGCCGCCCTCCAATCGGAGAGAGGAAATACTCCGTCAAGCTGGCTGAATATTAATACAGCTGTGCAGAGGACCCTGCCAACAACCGCTGAGGTGGCTGTCTTTACCGCCGGCCCTGCTCAGAGGAGGAAACCAAGGCTGCGAGGTGCAGTAACAGGCCAAGGTCACTCCTTGCTCTTCTCCCTCTACCATATCATCTCAGAGCTGAGCCACGGGCGGCAGTGTGTTTGCTCATACAGACACGGCGCATCAACTCAGCCCCCACAAATTCACCCTCTCTTGGATGAAAGTAAATAAACAAATCCAAATATACTGAAGGCAGAGGGGCTAGAAGGGCTGAGTTGGTTTAAATGACCCAAAACAGAGCCCAAAGGACTATACCTCAAGAACCCACACCTATTTATTCTCCAAGCCTCAGGCACCAGAGGAAACCCAGGACACTGGGCCGCCAAACAGGCAAGACCAGGTCTGAAATAACGACAAAGGACCACCCGAAAATAAGAGCCCGGTGTTCCCCAGGGGCCTTCACAGATGTGCCAACCTGTCATCTCAGTAAGGGAGAAAAGAGGAACATGTGCCCTCAATGCAAATACACTAATATTATTCATTGATTATTTATAATAAACCAACATTACAAAGACCTTACCCACACTAAAAGAACTCTATTCTCCCAACTCCCGGAGCCCTCCCCACTCCTAAACTATCACAGACGGTGCTGCCTCTTTACCCTAACAAGCTCACATCAGAGAGCACACGGCCCACCTTGACCATACCTCAACTCCCATGTCACAACCAAATCCTACAGCTTTCAGATCTTTGGAGAGCAGGCCCTGTAACTAAATCCACTCTTTGCCACCACTAAGTATCACCAACAGGACATTATGATTTGTCCAGGGTGGGCAAAGAATTACAATGGCCTTTTTTTTTTTCTTAAGAGGACAGGAAGGGACCAAAGTGATAGTGCTTGGGAATCATATATAAAATGTCTTTTACTTAACTTTATTTCTATTAAGGTACACCTAAAACATTCCTATCTCCTGCTTCCGGGGGTCACTTGAGGTTTAGAACGCGCATGTCGTTAAAACATTCCCATTAGTGGAAGACAAAATCATTTCAAGACAGCACCCACCTCTTGATATGAAAAAGGGACAGTGGGCAGGAAGGAATGACTTTTATTTTCTATTTTGTGCGCCTCCGGAGTGTTTGGGTTTTTGAAACCAGCCTGTATTGTTACCGTTCCGCTGTTTTTAAGGTCTTGGTAAACTAAGCAATGCAGAAGCAACACCTCACACTGTTTCTGAGCTGACTAGGTGCCATCGTCACCATGACACTATGAGACAGCTCGCATAAACCTCCATCTCCATTCGGCAGGCAAGGAAACAGGCTCAAAGGGGCAAACAAATGAGACTTGCTCAAGGTAGGTTTAAGTGGTGGAAATAAACACTCCTGTCTGCCTGACACCAAATCAGGACAGCGGTCCGCCTCGTTGAAGAGCCTCCCCGGTACCCAGAACCCACGAACTGCCTTAACATACCTATCTTGATTCGTCCCCAGACGTTTACCTAAAACGTTCCAAGAACAGACAGAATGGACTCAGCATAGGGCAGCAGCCAGTGATCAAATGCTCTTGTTAGGCAGAAAGGGCTCCAATGCACCTGCCCCACGGGGAGACCCTGGGTGGAGGTGTCTGAGCTCCTGGAGGTGAGGACAGGGCTATGTGATTTGGGTCTAAATCTTCAGCAGGTAGCACAGGGCTTAGCACACAATTAGAAACACCAACATCTAGTAAACAAATGAGCCCCTAGCGTATAAGCCTGCCTCCTCCAAACCCCTAGGCTCTCAGCTGGTGCTGAACCCAGGAAGCATTATTAGCTACTGTTTACTGAGAGCCTGCTTGCCTTGTGCCAGGTACCTTACAAACACTTCAGGGTAGGACCCACTGAATCCTCCCCTCAATTCTAGGAGGAAGGTGTTACTATCACATTTTGCAGACAATGAGAATGGAGACTCCAAAAGATTAAATAATTTTAACCACCCAGCATGCAAGTGGTAGAACCTGGATTTGAAGGCAGCTGACCTCAAAGTCAGGGGCTACTCTCCATCAGGAAAGGAGCAGAGGAGGGGGCAAGGCACTCTCAACTCTCCCAGTGAATTTTCTCTAGGTTCAAACTCACAATAACAAGCCACAAGGGCCAGAGCCGTGTCATCCCCAACGGCATCTCCTCTGGGAACCTACCTCGCTGGAGCACACATCCTTCCCAAGCCCGCCTGATGAAACACCACCCAGGCATTTCCAGGCGCTTCATCTGTGCAGTTGCGCCCCCCCCAACTAGGTGTGATCTAGAATAACCAGGTGGGGGAAGTCAGGGCCCACAGGCCAAGCGTTTGAGGAGGGGACTGAGCAGATCTGCACAACAGCCATTATCAGGAGACGTAACACAGGACTGGCCTTCAAATAAATTCCGCACAGTCAGAAATATTAATAGCAACAAAACCACCAAGAGCCACGAAATGTGAGCCTCAGAAATCTCCAGAGGGCCTACGGGAGAACTCCAAATGGAGGAGGTCTGTGAATTTTCTCTGCCAGGCTCTCATGTACGAAGGCCGGAAGAAAACATCTATGCCAAGTACCATCATTTCAGCTGATACTGAAAATCAAACTTAGGCCTGGCGACCTGTGCCTTTGTCTACAAACCCCACTTGGCCTCACTATTGAGACGCCCAGGGCTACTCCTTCCAGCCACTTCTGCACTGGAAGACCAGAGAACGCTGTTTCTGATATGCTTGGCCACATTGATCCAAACCAAAATCCTACACTGACTGTGGGAAGCCTGCAACAATCACTGCTCTTGATTTGGGAAATGCGCACACCCAAATGACCCCAGAAGGCTATTCATCCAGAAAAACCCACAGTTCAGAAACACCCGCTCTCATACACTAGTGTATATAAATTGACACAAAGTTTTTTGAAGAGGAATTTAGCAGAATTCTTACCAAAACAATCTTTAATGGGCTATTCAGCAAGAGTCTCCCCTACAGAAACATACTCTCACACGCTATTATATACAAACTATCTAAGGTTTCTGAAGAGAAATTCGGCAGAATATTACCAAAACTTTGTGATATCCAAAAATTAGAAATAGCCCAAACATCCACCAATACGCAACAGGTTAAATCAAGTATATCCATAAGGCATTCTCTGCAGTCGCTAAAACAGATGACGTAATCTGTCCGTACGGGCTGTCGCAAAGCACACCATGACATTTCATTACGTGAAGAGGGCAGCATGCTTTAGGAAGACTATAAACACGCATGTGCAATAATGTGCATAATTTTTTTCTGGAAGGAATCACAAGAAACTTCTCATACTGGTTTCCTTTCAGAGACACAGGGGAAGAGCCCTTAGACCTTTCAACACAGCTTGAATTTTCTAACTACTTTCTTAAAAATTTCAACTGGGAATATCTGGGCCATGGGATTGTGAGCTATTTTTGTTTTCTTTTTCAGGCACCTCTATATTTTTCTTAAACCTAATAATTTTTAAAACATTAAAAATGTGGCAGATCTATATATATATTAATATGGAAAAATGCTCATGATAAATATTCAAAAATGCAAGTTGCCTATAAGAAAGACTAGCATAATTCCATTTTTGTTTTTTAAAAACCCGCCTACAGGGCCGGCCCTGTGGCCGAGTGGTTGGGTTCGCGCTCTCTGCCTCTTCCGCCTGGGGTTTCACTGGTTCGGATCCTGGGTGCGGACGTGGCGCCGCTCAGGCCACGCTGAGGGGTGTCCCACATGCCACAGCTGGAAGGACCCACAACTCAAGGTGCGCAACTGTGTGCCAGGGGGCATTGGGAGAAGGAAAATGTTTAAAAACCTGCCTACAAAGGGCCATATTTACACGTGCACTGAGAGTCTAGAAGGGTAAACAAACTATAGGCAGTGGATACTGCCTGGGAAGCTGGAAGGAAAAGCTTTCATTTTTCTTTGTATGCTTGCTTTTTCTTTTTTTTTTCTTTACGAGTATGAATACTTTTGTAATTAATTTTATATCAAAAAAAAAAAATTCCACTTTATGCTTCAGGACAACGTTCCACTCTCCCCAAGTGCTTCCGAACACTCAGCCCATTCAGTCCCCGGACAGGTCGGCCAGGCGGCAGCGGCGGGGCCCCTCCCGGGCAGGCTCGTGTTTTCTGTAGCGCCTGGAACAGAGCGGTTCTTTAAGCTCTGAACTGTATGTAAACACCACCTGCCCGAAAAAGCTCTGGGAGACACAAAGGACCATGGAAGGAGTACTGGAGACGACCTCCTTTTCCCAGCGGGTCCTGCAGCGACCCACCCCATCACTCCACACAAAGAGATGATCCAGAAGTATGCTGGGGGAGTCAACCTGGAATTCTCAGAGCCAAGGTCCTACCTGCCCTCCCCTGGGCTGGCCACTGGCCACACGGGAGCACCTGCATCACGTTGACATCCAAAGGGTTGGGGCGCCCTGGAAAGCGAGCTGACCCACAAGCTCTCTGTGGCCCACACATTTCTGATCCTAAATTAGAAACGTATTTCTAATACTGCAGGGCTGGCACACTATTTTCAAAAGGTGCTTATTTCAAGTCTGCCACATTTTCCAGAAGGCCTTTCCTGACGGCCCCACACCCAGGCTGAGCTAGGCCTGCCTCTCGGTGGGCTCCCACGAGACCCTCCTATGCAGCTCCATCATTCACCCTACACACATTGCTGGAGCACCCTCTCTGTCAGACACAGAGCAGTGAAGGAAGAGGAAGCAATAGCATTCTGCTTCACAGCATACTCTCTCACTCCACTGGGGGAAAAGGACCACTCAATAAATGAAAATAAAACTGTATGTCTCGGTGGTTGCCCACAGACAGATGAAGGGATAAACAAACTGTGATGTCTGTGTGTATGTGTAATGAAATACTATTCAACCTTAAAAAGGAACAGAATTCTGACACATGCTCCAACATGGATGAACCTTGAAAAGATTATGCTAAGTGAAATAAGCCAGACACAAAGACATATACTGGATGACTCCACTCACATGAGGTCCCTAGAGTAGTCAATCTTAAAGACAGCAAGTGGAGGAGCCGGCCCCATGGCCGAGAGGTTAAGTTCCCACGCTCCGCTTTGGCGGCCCAGGGTTTCACTGGTTCGGATCATGGGTGTGGACCTAGCACCGAGCATCAGGCCACGCTGAGGTGGAGTCCCACATGGCGCAACCAGAAGGACCCACAGCTAGGACATGTAACTATGTACTTGGGGGATTTGGGGAGAGGAAAAAAAAAAAGAAAAGAAAGTGGAACGGTGAGTGCCAAGGCTGGGGCAGGGGGAATGGGGGACTCTTTTTGGCGGGTGCAGAGTTTCAATTTGGGAAGATGATAAAGTTCTGGAGATGGATGGTGGGTGCACAACACTGTGAATGTACTTAACACGACTGAACAGCATACTTGAAAATGGTTAAAATAGGGCCGGCCCCGTGGCTGAGTGGTTAAGTTCGCACGCTCTGCTGCAGGCGGCCCAGGGTTTTGTCGGTTCGAGTCCTGGGTGCGGACATGGCACTGCTCATCAAACCACGCTGAGGTGGCGTCCCACATGCCACACCTGGAAGGACCCACAACTAAGAATACACAGCTATGTACCCGGGGGCTTTGGGGAGAAAAAGGAAAAAAATAAAATCTTTAAAAAAAAAAAATGGTTAAAATAGTAAATCTTCTTATGTATATTTTACCACAATAAAACAATTGTTTTAAAAAACTGTATTTAAAGTTGTCGAAAGAGCTATAAAGAAAAGCAACAGCAGCTAGGAAAGAATCATGGGCGGGTGGTGATGAAGTGAGGTTGCAGGGCTCCTGAAGGAGATGCCTACCTGCTCCCCACTGGACCATGAGCTCCTGAGGAACGCCGTGGGGCATCCACATCTGTGTCCGCAGAACAAGAAATGTTTAAGTCAAGACACTTGTCCAGACTCAAACCTGTAAAAGGAGTACGACTCCAAGCCCCACTCATCAAAGGGCTTAGCCAGGACTGAGACACCCAGAACTTAGGGGTCCATGAAGGAAGTCACCTTGTGCTCAAGGCTGGAGACGAAAGAAACAAGGGCTGAAGGGTGCTGAAGAGAACAGGAGGAGCCTGCACTCCGACCTGGAAATTCCGCTGATGGGAAATAATCAGCAATGTGGACCAAGACGGACATGCAAGAGGCTCCCTAAAGTTCTGTTTATAAGAAAGAAAAATGGGTAACAACAATCTAAATGTCTAATAAGAAAGGATTAAACAAACTATGGCATATCCATATAACAGCAATTATGTGATTACTAAAAAATCAAGTTTTCAATCACTTAGGGAAATACACTATAACATTAAGAGGAACTATAAACTGAATAGTGCATACAGTATTTTTCTAATTTTTTTTTTAAAGATTTTATCTTTTCCTTTTTCACCCCAAAGCCCCCAGTACATAGTTGTATATTCTTCGTTGTGGGTCCTTCTAGTTGTAGCATGTGGGACGCTGCCTCAGCGTGGTTTGATGAGCAGTGCCATGTCCGCGCCCAGGATTCAAACCAACGAAACACTGGGCCGCCTGCAGCGGAGCGCGCGAACTTAACCACTCGACCACGGGGCCAGCCCAGTAGTTTTCTAATTTTGAATAAACACATAATCAAAAGAAAGAACTATATCGGTCTTTACCGTAGTTACTTCTTGATGGTGAGGTTACAGGTGATTTGTATTTTTATATTCATCTTCACTCTTTTCAGTATTTTCTAATTTTTTTTCAGTGAAAATGTTACTGTTACGAATGAGGAAAACTTACATGAAGGGCCTTGCACAATACCTGACAAACAGCAGACACTCAAGGAGTATGTGTTGCGTGACAGTGACTTTTAGAAGTAATAAATACTGCTTTTGCAACACCACAAGAGGAAAAGGCTGAAGATGGCTTCTCCGAAAGGAGGAAGAAAGGATACAGAGCAGAGCTACAAAACCAGCTGCAGAGGTGGGAGCGGAAGGAAGTAGTCTAGGAGAGAATGTGAAGGACGGCCAGCAACCCAAGATAGACTTCATTTTGCCCACAGACACCTCCTGCTGCCTGAAGAGCTTTACAAACCAACGCGGCTGCTGGCATCTTTCAGAAGCAAGCCAGCCCTCAGCTCAGGTCACACGAAAAAAATCAACAAGCACAGCTAAGAACAACACTCCACCAAGACTTCTGGCTCAACGTACTAAGACAAGCCTCTGTCCTGGTGTAGAGATGTCCCTTGTGCCACTCACAGACAGAAACAGTGATATCACTGAAAGTAAGGCCCAGGTCTCCAGGCTCCGAGGCGAGGGAGCCCAGTCCAAGCGGCACCTTTTAAACCTAAAAGCTTGTCATCAACAATTCTGTTTCACCAGAAAGCTCACCATCTCTCATCTCTCTCTCTTATCTCCAGCACCACAGGCAATGCCTTTCTCTCTTTGTCCAAATGACAGACCTAAGCTTCCTCGAGCTATACAAGCCCCCGAAAAAGTCTTAAGAACTCAAGCTAGGATTTGAGAAGAAGCCAGTCCAGTTAGCCCTGACTAAAACATGAGAGCACAATGCCCAACAGATCTCTGCCGGAAACGTCATTTTTCAAGGGGAAGGCACTGCTTTAAAACTGAGTGTAGACAGGCTCTGTTTAACACCTGCCTGCCTATAACAAGATACATACATTTGATAGTAGAGACGCCTCCTTATCAAATTCAGAAATACATGCACTGGCCCACCTGGCCTATTCTGGTTTGAAATAGAAACCAACACAGAAATGATCAATCTTAAATGGTAGAATAACGAGGCATAGAACCAGCACACAGACATTAGCAACATGAGTCAGTACTTTGTGCAAGGCAAAAAAAAATCTTGAAAGTACAATAAAATAACCCTTCAGGAAAAAAAAGGGAACAGAAATTTACAAGAGGGTGGGGGATGGTGAGTGGGCCAACCAAAAGGCATAACAAAAATCCCTTGGCCAGGCCCCAGGCAACTAGACCACGCTGAACTAGTTTTGACTTGCCATTCCTGAAATTCCACTCTCCCGAGGTTTTCTGGCTCTTCCTTCCCCAGGCTCTCTTTGTACCCATTTGGGCTCTGAGGAGACTGGAGAGGCCCCCACAACAGGCTAAGACAAGGCCCCTGGACCATGCAATCAGCCCCGAGATAACTGGAATTCACAGGTAATCAAAAAGCCTGGCGAGAGGGGCAGCCGAGTCATCACCCTCCCTAACCAACAAACAGTCCAGAGCCAGACTGAGCCGGAAGGAAATCCAATAGAAAGGATGGGCAAGATGCGGGAAGCGGGGAAAACTGAAAGGATGACGTGCCCCCGCTAAGATGTCTCAGTCCCACAGCCAGGCCTGGAACCTCCAAGGAGGTTTTAAAAAAACAGAACAGAACAAAGCAAAACCAAGATGGTTGTGGGAACAGCAAAATGAACCAAAACACATATCCCCTCCCCCGCCAGCCTGCAGAACCACTGTAGGTCCAAGCAGAGGGCTCCGGCCCGTTTACAAACAAGCTCCAGGTTTAGCCCACAGGTAACCGGGGTCTCAGCCCTCACCTGTGGCCAGCCTGGGCTCAGCCCCCCGACCCTTAGCCTCAGTCTTTCCTATGGCCTCCAGTAAACAGCAGACGCCCCGGCCTGGCTGAGCAGCCTAGCTCTTCTAAGCCACTCTGGTGCTTCCAGGCAACTGAGTGGTAGTCGTCATATCAGAACATTAGCTGGGGATAGAATCTGGGGTGGGGAGGTCACAGTCCCAACAACCAGAAATTAGGTCGTTGAAAAAAGATCAGGAATTAGGAGAAAAGAAAACTAAGCAATCAACAAAACCAACACACATTTTCATCACTCTCCTATGGATGGAAGCACTTTGCTACAAATAGTATGTAGAGCTCCCAAGAGCCCCAACAGATACCCAAGGCAAGGCATAATTATTCCCATTTTACAGATGCAGGAGCTGAGGCTCAAAGACTTGCGTAAGGTAACCCAATGAGGACCAGATTCCAGGCTCCAAGAGACACACTTGCCTGAACAAGCAGAGGCTCCCCAAATGATTATTTACCAGTCCCAAAAGAAAGCAGTTATCCTCAAAAGGCAGGCCGCCCTGGGCCTCTGCTGGTTGTCCTGAGTATCTTGTACTGTTCTAGCTCTGCCTTAAACTGAGCAGAACAGCCTCGGAAGGGGCAGGCACCCCAGATGCAAGGACAGAGACCTATTCCCACACAACGCAGATCTGTTTAGTTCTCGAGGGCTCCAAATGCTCCTCTCTCCCATCCTTGCTTCCCCACAGAGGCCCAGCACCGAATAAGCAAGCGCTCAGTGACGTTTTGTGCTTTGAATTCCTTCTCCCCATCCACGCCTCAGCCTAGAACCTGTGGCATCGCAGGATGGCTCAGTCCTATGGGTGGCACCACAAGTGGCTAACTTCCATCCTAGGACTTGCTGGCAGTTACACAAACAGCCGTAGTAGAAACCACCACTGAGCACCAACTGCGTGCCTCCACTACGTCCTTCACCGTCTTCCCTACAAGGTGGAGGATGCAATGTCCCTATTTGTGCCAACGAAGGCTCCCAGAACTCCAAGACGATTTGCACCCCAAAGCCTGGGCCTCCCCGGTCCCACCTTACACCACAGTGCTGTGCACAGACATGCAGCTTTTTGCTGCAGCTGGATCTGGGGAAACCATGCTAAGACTTCAAACAGATGGTTACAAACACCAAACGGGGTGATAATGTATAAAGCCATATAAAACGCACACAAAACCTTAAAGAAAACAAACAAACAAAAATCTCAGGGACAGTTTAACAATCCTGTAAAACCAAAGGCTTCTAAAGGTTTCTCCCAGGCAGCCATTTAGCAAATGACACACTCTGGAGAGCCTCCCCGCCCCCCTTCTCCCACTTCCTTCAAGCTAACCATTCTCTCGAAAAACACCTCCTCGTCTTGCCTAAAGGTGGGCTCGGACTTCCCACGATATTTAGAAAGAGGAAGAAAAGAAAAAAAAGCACCTTCCAATTTTACATAGGCAAATCCGCTCTTCAGAGGCCCCCGATTTCAACAGTGCTGTGTTTCTTACTTAGAAAGGAGGGGGAAGAAAGAAAAACCAAGGAAGGAAAAAAAACCCCATCTGGCAGGCCCTGAGTAGCGACATCCTGTTTATTACTAAACATGTTCAGCAACAGGGCCTTAAGGATTTTGAAAATAATCCTCCGCTCCGAGCACTCAGCCCGCGATCGTCTCGGGCGGCTGTGCCCCCGCCCCCTGCACACAGGCCACCAGCCCCTGACCGCCAACTTCCGCGACACTCGGGGGGACCTGCCCGCCCCGCGCCCCGAAACGCCGCTGCGACGGCCACCGCCAGCCTCCGGCCCGGAGGGTCGCCCGGCCCCGGGATGCCCCTCGGGGCGGCGGGTGTCAAGCATGCAAGGTGGGGGCGGGCGGGACACCGGCCCGGGGAGGAAGGCGGCTCCCCGGCCTCGGGCCCGCCGCCCCCCAGCCCATTGCCGGGCCCCGGCCGCGCGGCGCCCAGGCCCGCCCGACCCCGCTGCCCGCGCGCCCGCCCGCCCGAGCCCAGGCCTCGCGGCGCCGCCACAACAATGGCGAGCGGGCCGGGGCCGCCCTCCGCCCGCCGCGCAGGCCGCCGCGCCCGGCCCTGCAGCCCTCGCCAGGGCGGGCGGCCCAACGGCGGCGGGCGGGGCGGGCCGAGGCCGGCGCTCGCGGACAAAGGTCGGCCGGGCCCGGGCTCGCCGCTGTCAGTCAGCCGCCGCCGAGACAAAGCCGGCCCGACCGCGCCGCCTCCATCTTAGCGCCGCGCCGCCCCGCGCCCGGCCCCGCGCCGCCCCGCGCCCCGGCCCACCTGGTCTGGTTCCGCGGGCGCGACTGGGCCGGGCGATGGCGGTCGGGCGGCGGTCGGGCGCGGAGGCGGCGGGATGGCGGCGGATTGCGCGGCGGCGGCGCGGTGCTCGCTCGCTCGCTCGCTCGCTCGCTCCCTCCCTCCCTCTTTCCCTCCTGGGCTCGCTCGTCGCTCGCTCGCTGGAGCCTCGGAGCCTGTGTCTCGCCGCTCGCCTCCCTCGCGCGCGCGGCTCCCCGCCCCCCGCCTGCCGCCGCCCCCGCCTCCTCCGGCCTCCTCCTCGCGCCGCCGCCGCCGCCGCCCGCAGCCGCGCCTCGGCCCGCGCAGCGCCCCCTGCCGTGCCTCCCGGGCCGAGAGAGGGGCGCCGGGGGCCCGGGGAGGGGGAGGGGCGAGACAGGGGCGCCGGGGGCCCGGGGAGGGGTACGAGGAGGGGCCGGGGTCCCCGGGAGGGGGAGGGGCCGCGGAGAAGAGGGGGAAGGGGTGCGAGAGAGGGGGGCTGGGGTCCCGGGGAGGGGGAGGGGCCGCGGAGAAGGGGGGAAGGGGTGCGAGAGAGGGGGGCTGGGGTTCCGGGGAGAGGGAGGGGCCAGGGAGAGGCGGGGGACTAGAATGGGAGAGTCTAGGCGAGGAGGGGGCTGGGAAGGGGGAGGGGCTCGGGGGAGGGGCCCTGAGAAGGAGAAAGGGCCCGGAGGAGGAGCCGGGGAACTGGGAGTAGGTGTGGAGGGGGCTCCGGGAAGGGGGCCCGGGGAGAGGAGGAGAGGGGCCGTGAGGAGGGGGCTGGGAAAGGGAGGAACCCAGGGCAGGGGGTGGGGCGAGGCCGGAAAAGAGTAGTCCGGAAGAAGGGGGGCTGGGATAGAGGGGGCCAGGACCAGGGGCGGTGAGGCCCAGAGGGAGGGAGGGTTAGGAAGGGAGGGGGCGAGAGCCCGGATCTCCGCCCCTTCCCCCTTCAGAACTGCAGCGCCTCCTGACAGACCGTGAGCTCGGATTTTGTTAAAATATGTATGTGATATGTTCATGGAAAGGAAACAGAAATAATACATTGTTAATTCAAAAGCAGGTTGTTGCATAATATAGATAGTTTATCCCATTTTTGTCAAATAAAAAGTAATCAACCAGTGCTCTTGAGTGTGCGTCTGTGTGTGTGAGAGTGAGTGTGTATTTGTGTGAATGCAAAACAAAAGCCCTGGGAGAATGCACTCCGCTCTTGGTTACCTCTGGGTCTGAGGTCGGTTTGAGGTGAGGAGAGCAAAGGAGGATTCTTGCTTTTTATTCTAGATACGTTGGCAATTAGAAAAACAAACAATTTGAAAAAGCAAAGACAAAGAGAAATGTAGCTGGAGCGTGGAATCCAAATCATCGGGCTTCCCTCTCTGACGCTTGTCCTCGTCCATTCCTCACAGTAAACATCAGCCACAGCCCATGCACCGTGTCAAGTGGCTTGGACCAGTTTGTCTCATGTAATCCCAGCCCTAGGACAGACATTATTGTTCCAATTCACGGTGAGAAAATGGAGACTCAGAGGTTAAGTAACTTGCCCAAGCCACACAGCTAGACCTGGGAGGAAAGTTAACCCACTTCGGCCTCACTAACTAAGGTTAGGGTTAGGGTTAGCACTGAGTACAGTACCTGGCACTCAGTAGGCGCTCAATAGGCGCTCAATAAATATTCATTGGCTTACTGAATGGAGAAATGAGTGTCTAGCCCTTGACCTTATTGGCAAGGAGGTAACGGACTCAGGGACACACCAAGAATCAGGAGGTTACCTTTTTCTTTGTCTGGCATGAGGACAGAAGAAGATGAAAAGCTTGGAGGGCCTTGAGTGCTCTGGGAAGACAGAGGAGGAAATATTAAAGACGCAGGAAGGAGAAACTCAAGTCAACAAGTTCTCTGCTCCTCCGGCAGATCTGGAAGGGGAGTGACGCCCTCTGGGGACGGCAAGGGCTGCTAAGTCCCTGGGAGTTAAATGGCAGCGGACGCTGCATTTGTACCAAAACACGCAAGGGTTTTTGTCCTGGGTTCAGGAAATCCTTTTCTGGGATTACATGAGACAAACTGCTCCAAGCCACTTGACACCGTGCATGGGCTGTGGCTGGTGTTTACAATGTGGAATAGACGAGGACAAGCGTCAGAGAGGGCAGCCCGATGATTTGGATTCCACGCTCCAGCTACATTTCTTTCTGTCTTTGCTTTTTCAAATTGTTTTTCTAATTGCCAACGTATCTAGAATAAAAAGCAGGAATCCTCCTTTGCTCTCCTCACCTCAAACCGACCTCAGACCCAGGGGAAATCCTTTTCTTTCTGCACTTCTCTGGGGTGACAAATAACAACAATGCCAGGTACTCTTTACTGAGCACCTTTTGTGGGCCAGGCATGCTGCTAAGCGCTTTATAAGAGAGAACTTACTTAAAACTTGGGAGATGGTTATTATTGTTCCCACCTTGTACATAAGGAAGTTGAGGTCAGAAGTTAAGTGACCTTAGACAAGGTCACAAATGACATGGAGCAAGGATTTGAACCCAGCAGTGCCAGTCTTGGAGGTTTGAGCCTGTCTGAGGGAAAAGCAAGGCTAAGGTGCTGGCGTAGGTTTGGGAGCTGTTGGCTGTGGGCTGTGGCTCCGCCAGGGCTGGCACCTGGGCTTCCTCCAGGATTCTGAAAGTGCCCCTCCAGGATCTCCCACAATTCAGGACCCAGAGAGGAGGGAGGGAGGGAGGAGGTGGGGAAGAGCAGAGCGTAAGAGCTGGACCAAGGCTGGACCTTTGGGTCTGTTAGCCCCGAGAGACTCCTGCTAGGGAGAGGAAACATTCAAGGAGACATTTCATATCGTCCAAGTTACTCTAAGGGAAGCAGCAGCTGTCCAGAGCTGGAATAGTGAAAGAAAGGAAGCGCTGAGTGGACCGAACAGGACAAAGCTGGGGAGAGTTGGCATGAATCAACGAGCAAGAGTTTATTCAATTTTTGTTATTTTTTCCTTGTAAATATTAGGAAACTTGCAAAGCTTACAGGTGGAGAAATCTCTTCAAACCCCCAAAGTGAGTCAGAGGGGGAATTTCACCCATCCCTCATGGACAAATGCAGATTTTATGTAGACATAATTTTATTTTTCCCAAAATGTGATCACTGTTTTTTGTTATATTGAAATTTAATATTTTTCTATAAGGCTTATAAATGTATTTCTTTATCCATGATTTTCTTTTTTAAACCCCATTATGGCTAGATATGGCTCTCCTTTGCATTAATTTCACATGGAACATGGAAAGCACTGTCATTGCTCAGATTTGGGGCTTTTTTTTTTTTAACTCATCTGGAAAGTTGTCTCCTTTTGTGCTTTCTCTTATTCTCTTTCCTCCATTCTGGTTTCTTCCTCTCTAACACCCACCAGCATACTCCCCCATTCCCTCTATGACAGTCCCAATCTTGCTGGTGGTCGTCATTTCTATACATTTCCCTACTATACTGTATCCCCTACTACACCAGGAGCTCATCCAAATAGGATCACTGAATTATTCATTTTGTAATTCCCCAGCACCTTGCACACAATCTGTGGCACATAATAGATGCTTAACGACAGGTTATTGAATGAAAGAAGAAAAGAAGTGAAGGGAAAGAGAATCTTGAGACTCAGGGAAGGGACTTGACCTCTGTTGGTGCCGTGTCCAGTCCTGGCCTCAAAGGGAAGCCAGAAAAATTTGCACTTATCACCCCATCGCCTGGAGAGTCTGAGATTTGGCTAGGGCTTCTTCCATCTCTCCATAAATAATAGTCATAATTATTGAGCACTTTCAGGTGAGGAAATTAAGGCACAGACAGGTTTAGTGACTTGCCTAAGTTCACACAGGGAGCTGGTGACAAGTTGAAAAAGAAAGAAGAGCTGGAAGAGAGAATGCACGCTTGTTGAGAGCTTGTTGTACTTGTTCCCATTTTCTGTATATCACAGCATCTTCCCCGTGGTTTTGTAGGTGAGGGTCTGTTATTCCTCCATTTTACAGATCAGTAAACTGAGGCTCCAAGACCTGCACCCACCACCACCTGGCTGCCACATGTTGTGTCATACTACTGTGGTTAGGAGAGTCTTTCTGAGCATGCAGACCCTAGAAAGCTCTGGGAAATCACCATCCCACTGCAGGAATGAAGTGGAGGGCCACATTACACTATGGACATAAAGAGGGAGCCAGCCTTTAAAGCAGTGGCCCAGGCACAGGGCCTAGGGGCAGCCTGGAGGCCTGTCATGTGGGCCCTGTCTGACTCCAAGGCCCCTCCCTCCGGCCACTCTGAGCCTGAGTGTTGTCCACAACATAACCATGCACACTGCCTGCTGGCTTCACAACGCACAGGGGCCCAGGCAGCTCACCTAGGCTCCTCAGTGGGGCCCGTCCAAGCTAAATCCCGGAGCAGGCAATGGATCTGGGCCCTTCTCCCAGGCTTGCCCTCAACATGGAGCCATGGTTGAGAGTGCCAGATCTGGAGTCAGACAGACCTGAGTTGAATTCTGTCTCTGTCCTCATTTACTGTGTGTCTTTAGACAAGTGACTGTAATTCTCTGAGCCTCTGAAAATTGAGGAAGAGGTTTGTTGTAGAATCGAATGCGATGATGTATGTTGGCTGTCAGCACAGGCTGGCACCCAGCAGGCAGTCAGCATGTGCTGGTGATTACTGTTATTCCTTCTCACTCTCAGACACGAGAGCCTCCCTTGTCGGTCATCAATTGCCGTGTAACAAGCAGCCCCAAAACTTAGTGGCTTAAAACAACAATTTGTTATTTTTCACGATTTGGTGGGGTTTTGGAAGGTTCTTCTTTTCTACCTGGTGTTGACTGGGGTCAATCATGCCACCATACTGTCTCTTGCTCCATGAAGTGTTTCATCCTCCAGGATTCTCCATGTGGCATTTCTCTCTAGCAAAATACTTCAAGCTTCCTTATAGCATGGCAGCTGCGGTCCAAACAAGTGCAAATAGAAGCTGGCAGGCCACTGAAGGGTGTCACTTCTGCTGCATTCTCTTGCTCAGAGTGAGTCACAGGACTAGCTCAGACTCGAGGGCAGGGTGAGTCCCCCCGCCTTGCTGGAAGGAACAGCACGTGTAGAGGGAGGGGAGGATGGTCTGCAGGTTATTTGTAGACAGCCCTCCCTGTTCTCAGGGCCCTTTGATTTCCCCCACCCCCTGCTTGATCCCAAACCTCCACTCATCCTGTAATGTGATGAGGACCTTCTATCCGGCTGCAAAGAAACATTCCCTGAGATCTGTGACGGCCAGGCCGGCCAGAGCTGAGAAACGGCAAGATGAGAGAAAAGCGATCCTCCTGCTCAAGGAAATCCCAAGTTAATGGGCATTAAAAGCAAAATAAAACAGCAATAATAAAGCTCTCGCCACTGCCAGGCATGGGCCTGAGCTGGGTCCGAATCATCGGGGCCTGGTTCTGGCCTGGGCTCGTGCTTCCTCCTGTCCTGGAACTTCAGGGAAAGATGGCAGGCAGTATGCCCACAGCTAACTTGCAATATGATCCAGGAATGTGAGGCCTACAACTTGCGTAGTGATCCCGTGTTCCAGGATTCCTGGACAGCCTGCTTTCATCTTCTCTGCACCTGTTCTCCAAGTGCAGTCGTACTAATGAGAGAGAGCAGAATCTGATTTCAGCTCAGAACATGGGGCCATTTTAACTTCAGGGGGAAAATGACTAATAGTCCAGGGAGAAATTGATTCCAGCTGGGGAGACGGAGGGGGCCTTCTTGGTGCAGGTGCTTTTGACGCCAGGCTTTGAAGGAAGAGTGGAGTTTAATCAGAGGAGACTGGGGAAGAACATTCCAGATGGAGGGACCAGCGTAAACACAGGCCTGGAGATGGGAGTGTCTGGGTCCTGGGAGGGGCCCACAGGCTGGCTGGAGACCACTGGCAATGTGGCCCCATGTGAGGGAATGTGCATTCCAGTAGGAATGCATTCCTAGAGCTAAAAATACAACACTTGGGTCTGAACAGGCAGCAGGTGGCCCTGCACAGACCTTGGCGCTCCCACCAGGGCGGGGAGTATCTGAGTCTCAGCACTTGATGGACAAGTGTCCCCTGAGGGGCTCAAGGACAAAGGGGGTCCAGGGCAGGGAGCCCTGGCACCTTCTTTTCACATCATGCCTGATTCTTAGGAATTGGCACTCCATGTCCTACCAAGAGGAAAGACACTGGGAGAAGAGGAGAGGAAGAGGAAAGAGCTGAGACTGAGGGATAAAAGAAAAATGAGGGTAAGATTTAAAACTTGGCAACTTCAGCTGAAAAAAAAGCAAGGAAAAATTATTGAGGGATGGGGTTTGTGGAAGGAGAGGAAAGAAAAGAAGCTCTCTAAGGAGGCTTCCAAATAAAGGACAGGGATAGCGAGTACTGGGAAGGCGTTCTACGTGCTCCCTGTCCATGCCCGTGGCAGAATTCCCGGATTGTGGCCCTCCACCCCAAGGAGCCTCTTCAGAATCTTCTTCAACGTCAATCCCTGGGCAGCCATCCCAACTGATGGAGCTGACGTGTGAGGTGGAGGCAGTAGGATAAGGATAGAATCAAGGAGGGTCATTGGCAGGAGAATTTAGGAAGCAGGGCTTGCCTCTGTGACCAGTATGTCAGAAATATAAGTACTGGAGAAATAATAGATCTGAAAATCTAGCTTGATATCAAGAAAGTGAGAAAACAACCAGTAGAATGGGAGAAAATATTTTCAAACCATATATCTGATAAGAGTCTGACATCCAGATCATACTCAATGGGGAAAAACTGAAAGCCATCCCTCTGAGAACAGGAACAAAACAAGGGTGCCCACTCTCACCACTCTTACTCAATATAGTACTTGAGGTTTGGGCCAGAGCAGTTAGACAAGAAAAAGAAATAAAAGGAATCCAAATAGGCACTGAAGAAGTGAAACTCAGGCTGTTTGCAGAGATAACATGATTTTATATACAGAAAACTCTAAAGAATCCATTGAAAAACTATTAGAAACAATTAATAACTACAGCAAAGTTGCAGGGTACAAAATCCACTTACAAAAATCAGTAGCATTGTTTTTCAAAAGATTTTATTTTTCCTTTTTCTCCCAAAGCCCCCCAGTACATAGTTGTGTATTTTTAGTTGTGGGTCCTTCTAGTTGTGGCATGTGGGATGCTGCCTCAGCGTGGCCAGATGAGCAGTGCCATGTCTGCGCCCAGGATTCAAACCAGCGAAACCCTGGGCCCCCAAAGCAGAGTGCATGAACTTAACCACTCGGCCACAGGCCGGCCCCAATAGCATTTCTATACTCTAATAATGAACCAACAGAACAAGAACTTAAGAATACAATCCTGGGGTTGGCCCGGTGGCGCAGCGGTTAAGTGCACACATTCTGCTTTGGCGGCCTGGGGTTCGCCAGTTCGGATCCCGGGTGCGGACATGGCACTGCTTGGCAAGCCATGCTGTGGTAGGCTTCCCACATATAAAGTCGAGGAAGATGGGCCTGGATGTTAGCTCAGGGCCAGTCTTCCTCAGCAAAAAGAGGACGATTGGCAGCAGTTAGCTCAGGGCTAATCTTCCTCCAAAAAAAAAAAAAAAAAGAATACAATCCCATTTATAATCACAACAAAAAGAATAAAATATCTAGGAATAAATTTAACCAAGGAGGTGAAAGACCTATACAAGGAAAACTATAAGATATGACTGAAAGAAATCGATGATGACATAAAGAAATGGAAAGATATTCCACGCACATGGATTGGAAAGATGAACATAATTAAAATGTCCACACTACCTTAAGCAATCTACAGATTCAACGCAACCCCAATCAGAATCCCAATGACATTCTTCACAAAAATAGAGCAAAGAATCTTAA
This sequence comes from Equus asinus, assembly GCF_041296235.1. NCBI lineage: Eukaryota > Metazoa > Chordata > Mammalia > Perissodactyla > Equidae > Equus > Equus asinus. The sequence goes on from NC_091799.1 coordinate 15,184,381, forward strand.
AATTCACATGGGGCAACAAAAGACCCTGAATAGCCAAAGCAATCCTGAGAAACAAGAACAAAGCTGGTGGCAATGCAATCCCTGACTTCAAAACATATTACAAAGCTATAGTAATAAAAATAGTATGGTACTGGTAGAAGGACAGTGACACAGATCAATGAAACAGAACTGAAAGCCCAGAAATAAAACCACACGTCAATGAACGGCTAATCTTCGACAGAGGAGCCAAGAACACATAACGGAGAAAGGAAAGCCTCTTCAGTAAACAGTGCTGGGAAGACTGGACAGTCACACGCAAAAGAATGAAAGTAGACCATTTTCTTTCCCCATACACAAAAATAGACTCAAAATGGACAAAAGATTTGAAGGTAAGACCTTAAGCCATAAAAATTCTGGAAGAAAATATACGCAGTACACTCTTTGACGTTACACTTAAAAGGATCTTTTCGAATACCATGTCTACTCAGATGAGAGAAACAAAAGAAAAAATACACAAGTGGGACTTCACCAGACTAAAGAGCTTCTGGAAGGCAAAGGAAACCAAGATCAAAATGAAAAAACAACCCACCAACTGGGAGAAAATATTTGCAAATCATATATCTGATAAGGGATTTATCTCCATAATACATAAAGAACTCACACAAATGAACTCAAAAACTAAGCAACCCAGTCACAAAATGGGCAGAGGATCTGAACAGACATTTTTCCAAAGAATAGATACAGATGGCCAATAGGTACATGAAAAGATGCTCAACATCACTAATCAATCAGGGAAATGCAAATCAAAACTACACTCAGATATCATCTTACGCCCATTAGAATGGCTATAATCACCAAGACAAAAAACAACAAATGTTGGAGAGGTTGCAGAGAAAAGGGAACCCTCATCCACTGCTGGTGGGAATGCAAACTGGTACACCCACTGTGGAAAACAGTATGGAGATTTCTCAAAAAATTAAAAATAGAAATATCATATGACCCAGCCATCCCACTACTGGGTATCTATCCAAAGAACTTGAAATCAACAATACAAAGAAAATTATGCACCCCTATGTTCATTGTAGCATTATTCACAATAGCCAAGATGTGGAAGCAAGCCAAGTATCCATTGACTGATGAGTGGACAAAGAAGATGTGGTGTATATATATACAATGGAATACTACTCAGCCATAAAAAAGACAAAATCATCCCATTCGCAACCACATGGATGGACCTTGAGGGCATTATGTTAAGGAAAATAAGCCAGACAGAGAAAGACAAACACTGTATGATTTCACTCATGTGGAATATAAACAAACTTATGGACAAAGAGAACAAATTAGTGGTTACCAGGGGAAGGGAGGTGGAAGGTGGGCACAAGGGGTGAAGGGGCACACTTATATGGTGTATGACAAATTATAATGTACAACTGAGGTGCCAGCCCCATGGCTAAGTGGTTAAGTTTGCACATTCCACTGCGGTGGCCCAGGGTTTTGCGAGTTTGGATCCTAGGTGCAGGCATGGCACCGCTCATCAGGCCATGCTGAGGTGGCATCCCCCATAGCATAACCAGAAGGACCTACAACCAGAATATACAACTATGTACTGGGGGGCTTTGGGGAGAAGAAGAAGGGAAAAAAAGAAAAGAAGATTGGCAACAGATGTTAGGTCAGGTGCCAATCTTCAAAAAAAAAAAAAAAATCATGTACAACTGAAATTTCACAATGTTATAAGCTATTATGACTACAATAAAAAAATAGTTACGCAAAAAAAAAAGAATCTGACATCCAGAATATATAAAGAACGCTTACAACTCAACAACAAAAAACCAAACAACCCAATGAAAAAGTGGGCAAAGGACCTGAATACACATTTCTCCAAAGAAGATACACAAATGGCCAATAAGCACATGAAAAGATGCTCAGCATCTAGCCATCAGGGAAATGCAAGTCAAAACCACAATGAGACACCACTTCATGCCCACTCAGATGGCTCTGTGGAAAATAACAAGTGTTGGCAAGGATGCAGAGACATTGGAGAACTCATCCATCGCTGGTGGGAATGTAAAGTCGTGCAGCTGCTGTGGAAAACAGTAGGGAGGCTCCTCAAAAAGCAAAACAGAATTATCACATGACCCAGCAATTTCACTCCTAGGTATGTACTTAAAGGAGGGAAAACAGATGTTCCAACAAAAACCTGTACATGAGTGTTCATAGCAGCATGATTCACAATAGCCAAAAGGTAGAAACAACCTACATGTCCATCAGCTGATGAGTGAACAAATAGAATGTGGTCGATCCATGCTGAAATATTATTCAGCCACTAAAAGGAATGAAGTACTGTTACATGCTATAACATTGGATGAACCTTGAAAACATCATGCTAAGAGAAAGAAGCCTGATACAAAAGGCCCCATGTTGTATGATGCCATTTATATGAAATGTCCAGATAGGCAAAACCATAGAGACAGAAAGTAGATTAGTGGTTGCCAGGGGCCAGGAGGAGGGGAGACAGGAAGTGACTACTTAATGAGTATGGAACTTCCTTTGGGGATGACGAAACAATTCTGGAACTAGATAGCGGTGATGGTTGCACAACGTTGTAAATGGACTAAATCTCACTGAATTGAACACTTTAAAGTAGTTAAGAAGGTAAATTTTATGTTATGTGTATTTTGTTTTTTTAATGAGGAAGATTCTCCCTGAGCTAACATCTGTTGCCAATCTTCCTCTTTTTTTGCTTGAGCAAGATTCACCCTGAGCGAACATCTGTGCAAATCTTCCTCTATTTTGTACATGGGTTGTCACCACAGCATGGCCACCAACGAGTGGTGTAGGTCCATGCCTGGGAACTGAACCTAGGCCGCCGAAATGGAGCATGCCAAACTTAACCACTGGGCCATGGGGCTGGACCCTGTTGTGTGTAGTTTACCACAATAAAAATAATCTAACTTGAAACTGCACTTTTGCTGGGATCTTGGTCAGTTATGCTACCATCATTTGTTCACACACATATCATTTAGATTTCCAACCTTCTAGGTGATGTTTAAATTTAAGGAAGATAGGCAACTTTCTGTCTGTCTGTTTCTAAAAGGCTCACTCATCTGAGTCCAAGGGGAGATGAGGTATACAAAGCCAGGACCCTTCCGCCTATGGCATCTGAGGAGCCTCCTGGGTCAGCATTGGGGTTTCAGTACCTACTGCTGAGGCTGGCGGGTTGTGGGGCAGTCCAGTGGACGGCAGATCTACTTTATACCCCAGTCTGAACAACCGTAGTTTGTCGGTCAGATGAAAATGGTGGTCCCTGAGAAAAGCAGCTAGTTCAGCTGGCAACTCAATCAGACAAGTGCTTTTTTTTTGGAGACGACCATTGTACTTGTCAGACAAGATACTAAAAAGGTATGTCATCAAGGGTTGAAATTTAATCAAATTATTTTCACTGCTTCATCAAGAACTTTCTCAAGTAGAACGGGCTGTTACTTTTTCTGCGAGAGCATGGCAGAGAAGAACGGCCACTAGCGCCGTTTGGAGCCACTGCTCTGATTCATGCAAGGGGCCAGCAGTCTTATCCACTCACAGGACAAATGTGCACACAGTGAAAAAGGCAAATAACGTCCTAGTATTATTATGAAAATGGTTTTGACCCCTGCACGTCCCTGAGAGGGTCTCAGGGACCTCCAGGGATCTGCAGACCACAATTTGAAAACCACCTGCCTCAGCTTGTTTCCCTCCTCATAACTTAAAAGCAGAACAGATAAACCTACCCAGAAGGAGCGAGCTCACTCAGAGTTACTTACTGAGCACATGGCTCATAGTAGGTGATCAAGAAACTTTTTTTGTATCTTGAATAATCGCCTCCACTTACCTCGCCTGCTACATGCCAAGTGTTGTGCTAAACATTTTAGATACGTTTCTCATTGAATCTAGCATCCCCACTTTACAGAGGAGGAGAGCAAGGCTCAGAGAGGGTAAGTAGCTAGCCCAGACAGCTAGCAATGACCAGATCCAGGAGTCAAACCAAGTTTTGTCTGACTTCAAACTACTGTGCCATACTAGATCTGTTTGGCGGCAAAATCTGTAGTCAAGGGTCAGATCAAGAAAAAGAGAGGAAAATTTAAGAAAATTTTGTAAATAAGTTTGAATAACTAGGCTGCCTGCATGAATCTATTGTTTACTTCTCAGCCAACAAACAGAATGAAGACAGACCCTGTCCATTTGCCTGGGCCAGTGGGTTAGCAGCTAACTGCAAGGCTGGTCTAAAGAGGGTATAATAAGAATGATGGAGGCAGCCCTGACTGCCTAGTGGTTAAATTTCAGCGCCCTCTGCTTCGGTGGCCCAGGTTCAGTTCCTGGGCACAGAACCACACCACTAGTCTGTCAGTAGCCATGCCGTGGTGGCGGCTTACATAGAATGGACTTACAACTATATACAACTATGTACTGTGGTTTTGGGGTGGGAAAGGAAGAAAAAAAAAAGGAGGAAGATTGGTAACAGATGTTAGCTTAGGGTGAATCTTCCCCTAAAAAAAAAAAAAAAAAGAATGATAGACAGTGATCACAGCGAGCCCCTTCTCACAAGGGCTGGATGTCAAGTCTTCGCCATCCCAGTGGAGGACCAGACACAAACAATAGCCAGAGGGGGAATGACACACCAGTGGGGCCCAGGTGTAGAATCTAAAATGCAGCAAGAATAATGAGACAATTGAGCTTCCCTGAGCTGTGTCCCCACAGGTCATGGTCCACATCTGCAAAAGTTCTTCCAGAGCAGCAAGCAGCAGCTTTTCCCAAGTGCCCACCCCCTGCCTCAGCCCTGAGAGGCTGAGCTGAATCACTCCTGTGGTTATTCCTATTTTTTTCAGGGGAGAAATTAACCAGTGAAATACCAGCTTCCAGTCTTACCAGGTCTTCATTAATGCTCAGGCCAAGCTCCTTGGCATTGCAGAATATGATCTGGCCCCTACTGACCTCTCCAGCCTCACCTCTCACCTCCTCTCTTTCCAGAGTCATAGCTTTATCTCACCCCCAGACTTGGTACCAACTATTTCTTTTGCGTGGAATAAACTCCCCCCATCCCCATACAACCTCCTGTCCCTGGAGGAATCCTAGTCAACCCTCAGGACTCGGCTTGGACATCATCTCCTTTAATGACTCTTCCCTGTTGGTAACCACCATCAAACTGGCTATAGCACCAGGCTGCTTCTTACCTCCATCACTTGTTCAGGACCAGGACCATGATGCCATGGCTTACAAGACAGATACGATGCTCATGGAGCTTACCGGCCAGTGTTTCACACTGAAAATACTGTTTGCTTGTCTTACTTGTCTACTAGGCTGAGAGCCTCTGGACTGGGATGGTGTTTGCAAGTTCACCGCTATATCCCTGTGTCTCACACAGTAGCTGGCTCAGAGTAGGAGCTCGATAAACATTTGCCAAATCAATGAGTGAACGAATAAACAAAGGAATCCATAAAAAAGGAGAGGAGAGGAGAAAAACAGGTGGGATAAGAATGCAATCAAGCAGGAAACAAGCTTTGCACCCACCTATGGATACTTAACCCTCTTGTCATTCCATAGGCATTGCTGGAGGCCCTGGGCTCTGTGGATGTGGGGCACCGGGCTGTGGTGAGGGCACATAAAAGAAACAGCGCAAAGAGGAGTTTCCAATTCTGTTGAGGAGCAGTGTGCATACATTTAAAATGCTATCACAAAACAACACAGCCTCAAAATGTACAACTAATCTTGTGCCAACTGAGGCCAGAAGTGTTGAGGGATAAAAAAAAATAATAGTACAATAATAATAGAAATGGCTGTCCATCAGGTTAGCTAATGGCTATGACAAAGAACTCCAGCATTTTAGTGGTGCATCACAATAAAAGTTTATTTTTTATCTTTCTCAAGTGGGTTTTCCTGATTGAGCCGCTCTGTTCCAAGTAGTGCTGCTGGGATTCCAGAACCTTCCATCGTCTGGTTCCACTATCACTTCCAGCTGTGCAGACAAGGAAACAGAGAGGAAGGCAGGCCTGGAAGCGTGCACATCACTTCTGCCCATATTTCATTGGCCAGAGCTCAGTCTTGTGGCCCCACCCAATTGCACAGGAGGCTGGAAATTGCAGTCTAGTGATGTGCCCTGCAGCAAAAAGCAAGTGGGGATTGCTGACCACATGTTAGTCTCTGTCAGGGCTCTTACTTACTGAGAATCCACTAAAAGTCAGGCACTGGGCTGAATAAGTTACATATATGTTGTCAATTATCCTTACATCAGCTCTCATTTATAGAGGAGGAAACCGAGGCTAAGAAAAAGTACGTAAGTTTTATGAGTGGAAAGGCTCAAGCTTGGAGAATCAACGTGGAACCAGATCTTCCCGACTCCAAAGACTGTAAGTGAAAAGAATTAAAGACAGATTAACGCCAGCCAGCTCCTACCTGCTCTGCAGCTGCACCCACTCGCTTAGCATCAGCACCATCTATTCAGAGCTTATTGTGAGTTGGTTAGGCATTGTTCTAAGCACTTTTATATTAACACACTTGATCCTCACAAATACCCTATGAGATGCGGTTAATACCCTTACTTTAAAGATAAGGAAACAGCACAGAGAGGTTAAGTGACTTGCCTGAGATCATTTCAGGCAGTCTGTCTTCAGAGTCTACACACACCTTCGCCCCCTCCCGCCTCTCTACAGACAACAAAAGGAATTGTTGTAGGACAGAGCCTCCGAAGGGAGGCGGGAGTACCCTGGGGAGGATTCAAGCTGGTCCAGTGGGGTGCGAGGGGGAAATACGATCCTTTTATCTGTTTACCTGTATTATTAAAAAAAATCAGAGCGATAGTAAACTTTACTAATGTGTATTATACAGATTGACCCTGGCGCCCTCACTCAGCAGAGGATCAATCTGTGTAACACATATTAGTAAAATTTAACATCATGGATTCTTTTTAGAATAAACATACAAAGGTGTCACCTGCGGTGCTTGGATAAATGGATCAGGGTGGTATGTTTAATTTTAATTAAGCTATCTCCCACAGCGTGGACAGGTGGTTTTAAGACATACATGAAAAGAATAAACGACGACCAGCCAGCCACAGCAAGCACCTCCTCCGCCTCCGCCCTAAATACCCCAGGCTCCCTCACGCATGCCCAGAACCTCTGCGTCGCAGAGTGGTAGGCGGGGCCTCATGGCCACACCTTCTTTTTTCCCCCGCCTTCCTCGTTTCTTCCGGAGGCGTCATTGGCTGCTTCACTTTGCGATCGTCGGAGGAATGCGATTGGACAAGAGTCACCGCCTCTCACCCGGCGGCCAGCCTCGATTGGCCGAGGTGCTGCGCGGGGGTTGGCCAGACCGTTTGTCAACCAGGCTGAGAAGCGAGGAGCGGGCGTGCGCCGGGCCGGGCACCGCCCGGGGAAGGACCGGCGAAATAGGGGCGGGGACTCTGGCGAAGGAGGTTGCAGACAGAAGCCGTCGGGAGCGGTTACAAGGAAATTGAGTCTGACCCAGCAGGTGGAGCTTCTGCCGCAGAGGAATGACCGCGTGCAGAGGTTTATGAGCAAGGGATCTGGAAGAAAGAAATCCAAAAGCCGATTGCTGACAGCGAGGCTTCTCAGCCTACAAACCCATCTCCAGAGGCAGGTGGGGGAACTGAAGACATGGACCAAGGGAGAAGGATCCAGGGGAGATGTGATCGGCAGAAATCTGTGCACAGCTTCTCCTGTCTGCAGCTCTGTGACATGGGGGCAAATACACCCTGTCCCGACATAATTCTCTTGCAGAAGAAGAAAGAACATCTGTGGGGATGAGCTTCTCTCTGCAAAGATCGTCAAGAAGTCGTGGGAGAAGTTGAAGCCTTGCAAGAAATCCATCGCTACAAAAAGCCAGAGGTTTTTCTGGATCAAGATTTTTATCTGTGAGATGCCTGAGGCCCGGGACAGATCCGATTCACTTTCTGAGAGAAGGTTTTCTGTCGGCTTACTCCAAGTTCTCAGTGACTCACGCTGAACTTGCCAGCGTGATCAAGAGAGGCGGTGGCAAGGATGTCAACAGCAACAGCCTGAAAATTGGGCACAGTTTCCATGTTATCAGAGACAGAGCCGCAGAAAAGGACAATGGTAGATCCTACTCGTGGTGCCACTTAATTATATTTAATAAACTGAAGCTGGCTTTCCTGTCTAGTGAAAATCCCAGCGAAGAGTGCACCCTGGCCTTGTTGAGCAGGGCACCATGCTATCAAAAGGACATAATGATCCTGAAAGGTGGAGTCCACTAAACCAGTCACTTACGGATAGTTTCTCCCAGGGACTCGTGGAAACAGTAAGGCTGATGCATATAGAGAGGCGCCATGTAAGATAGAAATAAGACAACTTGAACAGCATCCTCCCTTAGAGTTATTTTGAAAATACTCCCAAGTCAGGTCATTAAGAGCATTCCAGATCATCAAAATTATCTAGGGAGATAAAAACACATGAGATCATTCTATCAGTATAGGACTACCCGAATTTTTACTTTTGTCAAGTAACCAAAGCTGGCAAATATAAAGTTCATTGTGTTCTTCAGAACCAGCAGGGGGCACACATGCTGAAACGTTAATGACGGTAACTAATACTGCACAAACAGCCAATGCTCTCTGTTTGCGTCCAGGCAGGATACACATGGTTTACATGCATTAGCTCATTAGATCGCACAGCCACCATGTGAAGCAGATACTATTATTACGTCCACGTTAGAAACAAGGAAACTAAGGGCGAGAGAAGTTAAGCAGTTTGCCCAGCTAGCAAATGAGAGAGCCAGGGTTTAAACCTGGGCAACTGACCGTAGATCCTCTACTTTCAATTATTATGCTACACCACCTCCCAAAGATGCCACAGGGGGACACGCTCTGGCGAAGAAGGATGGTACATTTATGCCGTGGCACGTTTTGTATAATTCCACTAGAATTTAATATTTGCCTTCTTAAAGTGGATCCAATAAGTAGGTTATTGACAGTAATAAATGAGAAATACTAAGTGTAAAGATTTTTAATACCATGAACTCTTTCCATCCTGACTAGTTAACTGGTAATAAGTTGCAATACAGTTTGTGAAGATGAGAAGTCTTTTCAAAACAATGTCTTGAGTAATGCTAATTACTCCCCATAAGTTAGCTTTCCAGATACCCAAAGCAAACCCTTTAGAATATTAAATTCTAAAGTTTTTGTGTGTTCTAAATAGGAATCTGATTTTATTTTTCCTGAGGAAGCTTCACCCTGAGCTAGCATCTGTGCCAATCTTCCTCTGTGTTTCAGTGTGTGGGGGGCCAGCATAGCGTGGCCACTAACAGAATCGTGTAGCTCTGTGTCTGGGAGCCGAACCCAGGCTGCTGAAGCAGAGCATGCTGAACTTGACCACTAGGCCACCAGGGCTGGCCCAGCAATCTGATTTTTTTAAAACTATCTTTAAATAGAAGATCTTGGACAGGGTTAACCTTTTCTTGATAGCTTAGCACTATTATTAATATTTACTATCATCCTGTGCTTTAATAGAATTCTGTCTTATTCTTTGGATTACTGTTGCCTTAATATCAGGCTGCCAGACCTGTGGCCATGGTCTGTCTCAAATAATACCTTCCTCCAATCCTGCTCTCCCCACCCCCACCCGCAACATGTGGCTGACGAAATGATTTGGGCTCAGAAACCAAATAAGTTTATTGTGAATTATATTTTTTAAAGATATTATAATTTAACATAATGTCTTTGTGACAGTGATTTCTTGTCCACAGAGATCTTTTCCCCTTTGTTTCCAGTTTAAGAGTATAATCTGAAGGTTGGTACGGCTGGAAGATTGACCAGCGTTTAAGTAGTTTACACATGTAGTTACCTACCGGTCACCTGGCAAGTATTCCTCACAATATAAGTTGCAGATTCCTTTCTACAAAAGGCTAAAAGCCTTTAGGGGTTAGCAAAAAAGGGCCAGATAGTAAAGATTTTAGACTTCGAGGGGCATATGGTCTCTGTTGCAACTACTAAGCTCTGCTATTACAGTGTGAAAAGAGCTATAGATAATAAATAATAAACAAATGAATGTTCCTATGTTCCAAAAAACTTCATTTGTGAAAACAAGCAGTGGGCCAAATTTGGACCCAAGGTTGTAGTTTGCCCACTCCTGCTCTAGCATTTAATAATCTGAAATCTTTTGCAATCAGAGGTTTGCAAGTTACTTCACATAGTGTATAATAAACGCCTTTCCTAGTTTACTGAGAATTGTTTTTGTTTTTTTAAGTTACCAACTCGTGGCAAAGAACCAACTCGTGGGCAAATCTCGTTAATACTCTGCCAGGAGGAAGAAATAACTCTGTCCCAGGTCAGACAATGATAAGGCCCCATCTCACCTGGGCTTGGTGAAAGGTCATTTCTGAAATCCACTCGTGATGTAAAAAGCTTTAGTAGAAAGTAAAGTCGAAGGTCAGCATTTCAGCCCCTAATGTTGTCATAGAAAATGCCAAGGCACTGAGCTTGATTTTTCTTTTTCTTCTTCTCCCCAAAGCCCTACAGTACATAGTTGTATATTCTAGCTGTGGGTCCTTCTAGTTGTGGCGTGTGGGACGCTGCCTTAGCATGGCTTGGTGAGCGGTGCCATGTCCGCGCCCAGGATCCGAACCGGTGAAACCCTGGGCTGCGGAAGCGGAGCGAGCGAACTCAACCACTCGGCCACGGGGCGGGCCCCTGAGGTTGATTCTTAAAAGTTTCATTTTCTATGCAGAGGAATTCTTCCTTTTGTTAAAAAAAGTAAAAAATTTAAAAAAATGCGCCCTTGGCATGCAATATAGCTGAGAAGTGGCAAAATTCCCCTGCGTATCTGTATGTTTATTTTGTTCGTTTATACATCGGGGCTTCATGTTTTGGGGTGCTGTTGTACACAGTACTTTTTAAAATGTCAGTGTCCATTGCTCAGTGCTAGTGTAGCAGCAAGCCTCTCTGATGGCCTTCAGTAACTCTCTCCTCCTCGTATTCCTTCGCTTTGCAGTTTCCTTACATATCGAATAGGACTGAACTGTGCAGCCAATAGGCTATTAGAGAAATGACAGATTGTGACTTCTGAGGTTAGATCAGAAAACATAAAACATTTCAGTTCCACCTTGCTCTCTCTTGGTTGTGAGGACACTCAAGCTGCCTCCTGGAGAGGTCCATATGGCAGAGCACTGAGGCCTCCTGCCAACGGCCGGCACCGGCTTGCCACCTACAGAGGTGTGCCATCTCAGAAGCAGATCCTCCAGCCCCGTCAAGCTGTCAGGTGACTGCAGCCTCAGCCAACCTCTCGACTGCCATCTCTCCAGAGGACCTGAGCCCCACTTCAGCCACTTCCAAGTTCCTGACCCCTAGAAAGTGTGAGATAATAAAAGTTTGTTATTTTAGGAAGCTAAATTTTGGGGTAACCTGTGATGCGGCAGTAGATAACTAGTATAGCTAGGATATAGAAATGCAGTGGACTTTTGTGTTTTGACCTTATATTTTGTGACCTTGCTAAGCTCACTTATCAGTTCTAGTAACTTCGTTGTAGATTCTTTGGGATTTTTTTGTAGAAAATCATGCAGTCGGCCAAGAGAGAGCGTTTCATTTCTTCCTTTCCAGTCCATAGGACTTTTATATATTTGTTTACATTATTGCATTGGTGAGAGCAGACATCCTTGCCTTGTTTTTGGCCTCAGGGGAAAAATGTTCATGTTTCAACATTAAGTATGATGTTAGCTGAAGGATATTTGTAGATGCTCTTTTTTTTTTTTTTAAAGATTTTATTTTTCCTTTTTTCTCTCCAAAGCCCCCCAGTACACAGCTGTATATTTTTTAGTTGTGGGTCCTTCTAGTTGTGGTGTGTGGGACGCCGCCTCAGCATGGCTTGATGAGCGGTGTCATGTCTGCTCCCAGGATCCGAACCGGGGAAACCCTGGGCTGCTGAAACAGAGCGCGTGAACTCAACCACTCAGCCATGGGGCCGGCCCCTGTAGATGCTCTTTATCCAGGCTGAGGAGGTTCCCTTCTTTCCTAGTTTACTGAGAATTGTTTTTGTTTTGTTAAGTTACGAATGGATGTCGAATTCTGTCAAATGAGAAAGCAAGCCACAGACTGAGTCATAGAAAATGCCAAGGCACTGAGCTTGATTTTTCTTTTTCTTCTTCTCAAAGTGTATATTTCTTCTTCTTCTGCAAAATGTATCTCCAACAAAGAACTTGTACGTAGAATATATAAAGAACATCTACAATTCAATAATAAGATAATTCAATTTTTAAAAAGGGCAAAAGGTTTGGATAGACACTTCATCAAAAAAGATGTATGGCTGGCAAATAAGCCCCTGAACAGATGCTCAGCGTTATTAGTCACTAGGGAAATGCAAATTAAACCCCAGGGAGTTACTACTTTACACTCACTAAAATGGCTAAAATTATAAAATAAAACAAATAGGCCGTTCCAAGGACGCAGAGCACCTGGAAGTCTCGTTCACTGCTGGTGGGAAAGACTCAACCACTGTGGAAATGAGGTCAGCATTTCTGAAAATGTTAAACATACACTTACTTATGGCCCAACAATTGTACTCCTAGATAAATGCAAGCATATGTCCACACAGATACTTGTACACAGATGTTCATAGCAGCTGTGACAGACAGAATAATGGCCCCCTAAAGATGTCCGTGTCGTAAAGCCCAGAATCTGTGAATATGTTAGCGTACAGGACAGAGGAGACTTCGCAGATGGGATTAAATTAAGGATCTAGAGGTGGGGGGTCATCTTGGATTATCCCAGTGGGCCAAAGTCGTCACAAGGCTCCTTAGAAGATGGAGGTGGAAGGGCGTGGGGCAGAGAGCTGTGACAATGGAAGCAGAGGTTGGAGTGACACTCTTCGAAGATAGAGGAAGGGGCCTCAAGACAAGGAACTTCAGATACACTCAACATTTCTGAATCTCAGAGCAAGGAGGCTGGTGAAAGAAAGCAGACAGAGCACATACTGTATGATTCAATTGATACAAAGTTCTAGAAAATGCAAACTGATCGATAGCGACAGTTCCGTGGTTGCTTGCGGGGAGGGGAGGTGGGGAGGAGCGAAGGATGGATTACAAAGGGACACAAGGAAACTCGTGAGGGTGTTGGAAATATTCTATTGATGTGGTGATAGCTTCATGGATATACATATATATCAAAACTCATCAGGGGCCGGCCCAGTGGCATAGTGTTTAAGTGTACACGTTCGGCTTTGGTGGCTTCGGGTTCGCCGGTCAGGATCCCGGGTGCAGACACGTCAGCGCTTGGCAAGTCATGCTGTTGCAGGCGTCCCACATATAAAGGAGAGGAAGATGGGCACGGATGTTAGCTCAGGGCCAGTCTTCCTCAGCAAAAAGAGGAGAATTGGCAGCAGATGTTAGCTCAGGGCTAATCTTCCTCAAAAAAACAAAAAAAACTCATCAAATTGTACACTTTAAATATATGCAGGTTATTGTACATCAGTTATGCTTCAGTAAAGCCATAAAAGAATTATGAAGCCCTCTAGGAAAAAGAAAGGAATAGATGAGGGCAGTGATGACGGTGCGAGCGGGAGATACATGAGAGAATGTCAGAGCTGACGCTTCTCCCAGTCCCAAGGTTTGAATTAACCCAGAAGACTGTTTGAAATGTGCATTTACAGCCAGTCTCTTTAAATGAAGAAGCTTGCCCTGGGAGTAAATCTGCTTTGAGATATTAGCTTATATAATATGAAGCCGTCCCAACTTACGAAACATGTAAAAATCAAACTTTCAGACAGACCTCTACAGTTTTCCCAGTGATGTTCAAAGTTGTGTCATACTCAATCCAGTACTTTCCAAAATTTTCTTTAAACTTCATGAGAAATGTCTTGAAGCCTTTTTTGAGATTTCTTAATAGCAAAAGCAGAAACTTAAGTACCATTGGGGATCATGTGTTCTTCCTGCTCGGGGGAAAAATGTCCGGAGTAAAAACTAACAAAAATGAAAAACAATCTGGTAAAGAACTAATATGTATTTCTTCATCAGCAAATATTATTGGAAGGCCAGCAGAAAGTACGGTGGAAGGAACATGGATCGGGACAAAGTATGCAGTGTCCCTTAGAGTCGGATGGGTGCTACAAATGTGTTAGCGTGTCTCTGCTCATGGCATTTGCTGGCTTCTGCTTCAATAAGGAAACACCAAAGCACTGCTTCTTAATTTTTGTGAGTCCCCAAAGCAAAGATGAACTAGAGAAGATATAGCCTAGCAGCGACTCATGTAATAAAAACAATTCATGAGAAAAATAATAAAACTGTGTGAGTATAATTATTGCTGGAGCAGCTGCTTTGAACCAGAGTCAAACAAGGACGCTGGCGTGTGATTACTGAGAGAGGAGCAGTGTGAAAGTCACCCAGTAGAGCCTCCTGGGGTAGAAGTGGAGCTGGGAGCACACAGAGCACACGCAGAATCTTCCGATCCTTTTCAGTGACGAGGGGACTGACCATAAACATTTTTGCACCACAGAAGAGTTCATTGGTTATCTCCAGGCAAAGAATCTACAAGACTTTCTAATTTAAACATGAGTTTTACATTTTTGTTTTATGAAAAGTTGCATTTTCCCTAGCAGATTAATACAGGAGGGGGAGAGAGAGAGAGACAGACAGAGACATGAAGGGGGAACATATTGACTAAGAGACACAACCATATCAATCATTTATGTATATTTTACCACAATAAAGAAAAAGTAAGGGGTCAGCCCTGATGGTCTATTGGTTAAAGTTTGGCACGCTCTGCTTGGCGGCCTGGGTTCTGTTCCCAGGTGTGGAACCACACCACTCGTCTGTCAGTGGCCATGCTGTGGTGGTGTCTCACATAGAAGAACTAGAAGGACGTACAACTAGGATATATGACTATGTACTGGGGCTTTGGGGAGGGAAAAAAAAGAAAGAGAGGAAGATTTGCAACAGATGTTAGTTCAGGGCAAATCTTTCCCAGCAAAAAAAAAAAAAAAAGAGAGAGAGAGAAAAGAAAAGTAAAACAAAAATCATACCAAGCACATTGTGACTTTATTTAGATCCTGATTAATGATAATAATAATAATCTTGTACAATTACAGTATTTATGAGACAACAGAGAATTTGAACAGATTGGCTATTGGATGATACTAAGGAATTGTTATTTTTAGGTTTGATATTGGCAGTGGTGTGTTTTTTTTTTTTAAAGATTTTATTTTTCCTTTTTCTCCCCAAAGCCCCCCAGTACATAGTCGTGTATTTTAGTTGTGGGTCCTTCTAGTTGTGGCATGTGGGACACCTCTTCAGCATGGCCTGATGAGTGGTGCTAGGTCGGCGCCCAGGATTTGAACTGGCAAAACCCTAGGCTGCTGAAGCAGAGTGCGCGAACTTAACCACTCACCCACCCCGGGGCTGGCCCCGGTGTTGGCCCTGGTGGTTTTTTTTAAAGCGTTCTTATCTTTGAGAGCTACATATAGAACTATTTGTGGATGAAATGATACAATGTTTGGGTGTGGGTTTGTTTTAAAACAATGTGACTGGGGCCAGCCCCATTGCCTAGTGGGTAAGTTCAGCGCATTCAGGTTTGCGATTTTGGATCCTGGGCATGGATCAACACCACTCGTCAAGCCACGGGCAGGGACCCATGTATAAAGTAGAGGAAGGGTGGCACAGATGTTAGCTCGGGGCTACTCCTCCTCAGCAAAAAATGAGAATAATAATGTGAAGCCAGAAGTGGGTGGGACAGGCTTGGCTGGTGGTGGACGGGGCTGGATGTTGGGTTAGAGGGGATTCATTGCGCTGCTCTGTCTACTTTTGAAGGTACTCACAATTCCGCACAATGCAGAGTTCAAAAAAAAGAGTTAACAATCCAAAGGTAACCAAGAACTTTTATGTAGTTGGAAGATGGAATTGAAAAAAATAGTGCATGATTTGCTGGCCATAGGAAAGATGCTCGTCTTCCTTTCAGACCCCTGTGTCTTTTTTTTTTAAATTTATTTTTTGTTTGTTCTTTTTCCTGAGGAAGACTGGCCCTGAGCTAACATCCATGCCCATCTTCCTCTACTTTATATGTGGGACACCTACCACAGCATAGCGTGCCCAGAGGTGCCATGTCTGCACCCAAGATCCAAACCGGCAAACCCCGGGCCACCGAGGCAGAATGTGCACACTTAACCGCTGCACCACCAGGCCGGCCCCTGACCCCTGCATCTTGATAAAGTGCTTTTCCCAGCTGTCGTGGACACTGGGCCAAGTGTTGAAATGAACTGAACTTTTTGGACTAGCTCTATGAAAGTATTACGCCAAAATTTTAAGAAAATGAAGTATATTATCATATTTGTCTTATTACAATATTATTAATACCATTTAAAAGTGAGAGCAAAAATGTTTTTGTATGAGCCATAAGGAAAAGAAAATGCAAATTATTTTTTAAAACTACTATTTCTTTTACCCCATCCTTTAAACTCAATTTTCTTGTGGGTTCAATATATTACATTAATATGGTAAAGGGGTTCCTCCAAGACATGCCCCAGGAAGGGCAGGAGCCCACGCTGCCACTGCTCCTTAATAGCTCCCCCGGGCTGGTCAGGCTGCCTGGCCATCCGCCATCAGGGACTCCAGGCTTTCAAGTGTGAAGGCTTTGGGGTGCTTGCCCAAAGTCCAGCTTCATCACAGCCAGGACTAATGCTGCCTCTCACCCCTCCATCGGGCAGCTGGGTGTGGACAAACATAACCACAAGCCCACATGGCTGGCCAACGGACTCGTTCCTCCTGCCCCGCCCCTTCCACCTCCTTCTTTGGCGTAGAAGCATGTGCCTCAATCTCCTGCCCTGAGCCGAGAATCAGGTTGAAGCAGCAGAGAGAGTCCAGAGCGGGTGAATGATCAGGCCAGCAGGCACACGGCAAGGATGCTGCTTTAGCCGCTTCTCTTCAACATCCTACTGGAAGTTCGAGCCAGAGCAATCAGGCAAGAACGGGAAGTAAAAGGCTTCCCAACTGGAGGGGAAGAAGTAAAATTGTCTCCGTTTGCAGATGACATGACCTTCTATGTAGAAAACTCTAAAGAATCCACAAAAAACCTTTTAGAGCTAATAAATGAATTCAGCAAAGTTGTAGGATACAAAGTCAACATTCAGACGTCAGTTGTATTTCTATATGCTAGCAATTACCAATCCAAGAAGAGATAAAGAACGAATATTTACTTATAATAGCATAAAAAGGAACAAAACACTTAGGAATAAATTTAGCCAAGGCAGTGCGATACTTGCACACTGAAAATTCTAAAACATTGCTGAAAGAAATGACAGGAGACCTAAATAAGTGGAAAGACATATTGTGTTCATGGATTGAAGATTTACTGTGGTCAAGATGACAATACTACCCAAAGCAGTATACAGATTCAATGCAGTCCCTATCAACACTTCAGTGGTGTTTTTGCAGAAATGGAAAAATCCATCCTCAAATTCATATTGAACTTCAAGGGTCTGAGAATAGCCAAAACAATCTTGAAAGAGAACAAAATTGGAGGACTCACACTTCCTGATTTCAAAACTTACTACAAAGCTACGGAAATCAAAACAGGGAGGACTGGTATGAGACTAGACTCGCAGACCAATGAAACAGAACGGAAAGCCCAGAAATAAACTCACATCTATGGTCAACTTATTGTCGCCAAGCATGCCAAGACCATTTGATGGGGAAGGAACAGTCTCTTCAATAAATGGTGAGGGGAAAACCAGACATCCACATGCAAAAGAATGAAATTGGACCATTACCTCACACCATAGACAAAAATTAACTCAAAATGGATCAAAGACCTAAATTCAAGAGCCAAAACTATGAAACTCAGAAGAAAACACAGGGAAAATCTGCATGACCTTAGGTTTGGCAATAATTTCTTAAGTGATGCCAAGAACACAGGCAACGAAAGAAAAAATAGATAAATCGGACTTCATTAAAATTAAAGTTTCATGCATCAAAGCATACGATCAAGAAAGTGAAAAGACAACCCACAGAATATATTTGCAAATCATATGTCTGATGAGCGTTTTATACCCAAATATATAAAAAACTCTTACAACTCAGCAACAAAAAGACAAGCAATCCAAAGAAAAAGTGGGCAAAGGACTTGAACAGACATTTTTCCAAAGATACACAAATGGCCAGTAAGCACATGAAAAGATGCTAACATGTAGCCATCAGGGAAACACAAATCAGAGCCACAATGAGACACTACTTCACACCCACTAGGATGGCTATAATTTAAAAAATGGAAAATCACAAGTGTTGGTGAGGATGGAGAGAAATGAGAATTCTTGGTGCATTGCTGCTGGGAACGTAAAATGGCGCGGCTGCTGTGGAAAACAATTTGGCAGTTTCTCAAAAAGTTAAACTGACAGTCACCATATGACCTATGACCAGTCCACTCCTAGGCATACACCCCCAAGGAATTGAAAGCAGGGACTCAAACAGATACTTCTATGGCAATATTCATAGAAATATTATTTGCAGTAACCAGAAGTGGAAACAACCCAAGTGTCCATCAACAGATGAATGGATTTAAGATATGTGAGCTATATCATTCACACACACACAATGGAATATTATTCAGTCATAAAAAGAAATGGAGCTGTGATATGTGCTACAGCATGGATGTGTCTTGAAAACATTATGCTGAGTGAAATAAGCCAGACACGAAAGGGCTGCTAACGTTGTCTGATTTCACTTACATGCAGTCTCGACAACAGGCAAATTCACGGAGATAGAAAGTAGATTAGAGGCTATTAGGTGCTGAGGGTAAAGGGAATGAGGAGTGATTGCTTAATGGGTACAGAGTACCTGTTTGGGGTGAAATAGTGGTGATGGTTGCACAACATGGGGAATATACTTAAAGTCATTGTACACTGAAAAATGGTGAAAATGGCAAATTTTATGTTGTGTATATTTTCATACACACGCACATGCACACATGTGCACACACACAAGCCCAGGCTCTGAGGTCAGAAAGACTTGGGTCCTAATGATGGCTGTATGACCTTGGCCAAGTGACTTGCCTTCTCTGAGTCCCACAGTCTCATACATAAAATCAGGACATTGAGGGGCCGGCCTTGTGGCGTAGAGGTTAAGTCTGGCATGCTCCACTTTAGTGGCCCAAGTTTGCAGGTTTGGATCCCAGACACGGACCTACACCACTCATCAAGCCATACTGTGCTTGTGACCTACACACAAAATAGAGGAAGAGTCGCACAGATGTTAGCTCAGGGTGGATCTTTGTCAGCCAAAAAAAAAAAGAGAAGATGATGTGACGGGACAGGGAGAAGGCCGAGTGACAGCCCTGCTGCACGCCTGTGCTGTGATCCTGTGCGGGCGTTTCCACAGAAGGCTCTGCCTCGGTCGAGCTGTACTGTTGCTGTGAGCTCTCCCCTGGCTCTGGCAGCCTGGGGCATCTCTCGTTCCTCTGCTTGTGGATGCGTCACTCGGCTCCTCCAACCCCGTCCCCACACACGGTTCTCCCTGTTCCTTCACGTCATCTTCTCTCTGTGCATGTTTGGTTCTAGGTCCAAATTTCTCCTTTTTCTTTTTTGAGGAAGATTAGCCCTGAGCTAACATCCACCGCCAATCCTCCTCTTTTTGCTAAGGAAGACTGGCCCTGAGCTCACATCCATGCCCATCTTCCTCGACTTTATACGTGGGACGCCTACCACAGCATGGCTTGACAAGCGGTGCCATGTCCTCACCTAGGATCTGAACCGGCAAATCCCGGGCCACGGAAGCAGAACATGTGTACTTTACTGCTGCACCACCGGGCTGGCCCCCAAATTTCTCCTTTTTATGAGGACACCAGGCATATTGGATGAGGGCCCACCAGGACCTCATCTTAACTTGCTTACCTCTGTGAAGACCCTACCTCCAAATAAGGTCACATTCTCAGCTACTGGGGTTACTTCACTATCTTTTTTTAGGGGGGCACAGTTCATCCCATAGCAGCTGTAAGCAAAGACCACCTGGTAGCAATGGCACACCAAGCCCTCAGATCCTGGGGCTCTGTCTTTGCTGCGTGCTTTCCTCGGGGCAAACGACCAGAGGCCACACCCAGTTAAACACCTGCCTGAGGCTGAGGTGGCTGCAAAAAGCCGGGCTGGAGGGTGTGAGAGCCTTTCCCTGAGCTCCTGGCCTGGGCTAGCTGAGGGTCCCTGTGCGTCATACATCAGATGTCCGATAGAGAAAGATGGGCTGCAGGGAGACCAGCTGCCTCACATTACAGATGGGGAAACTGAGGCCCAAGGGTTGTGGCTGGCCTCAGACCACAGAGGGCATTAGGATCAGGGCTGGGCTAGGATCAGATCTTCTGACATCTGGGCCTGAGCTCTCCTACCCCTCTGCCCTCCTGAGGGCTTCACTCAAATGAGGCCTCCTTGGCAGCCTGGGCTAAACGTGTGTCCTCCTCCTGGCTGTTCTGAGCCCCTCTCCACAGCATTTACTGTCGCAGAGCGGGGGTCAGCTGCGAGGACGGAGGGCAGCGCAGGAACAGCGGGCTGGGGTGGGGAGGTGTCCACGGGAGAAACGGACTGAGTGTGAAAACTCTCCCAAGAGACCTGTGACAGAGGTGTCAGAGCACTGGGGACAGGCTCATGTCATCAGAGATATTTAGAACTAAAGAAAAAAAAGAGAATTAAGAAACTCAAGGCAAAGCCAAGTGAAATGTTAAATAGGATCGAACCCTCTTCATCTGCCCTCAAATAGTATCTGTCGCTTTCCTAGCCTCTTAGCCTCCTTCACGTTTCTCCATGGAACTTATCACATGAAATGTCACATATTTACTTGTTTACGTATTTACTGCCCGTCAGCCTCTCCCCACTGTGACGGAAGCCCATGGAGGCAGGATCTTGGTTTTGCTCACTGCTGAGCCCCCAATGCTGAGAACATACGTGCTCCACAAAAGTCTGTGGACTGAAGATCAGATCTTAGTGAAATACCTGGTCCAGCGCGGAACGATATTTGCATAATCGTGATAAACTCTGGTTATTTTACCAAACTTATGATGTAACCATTTGGGGGAGGTGGGTGTAAGCATTTTGGGGGGATGCAGGGAAGGTCAGCCGCGGGGATAGCGGTGAGGCAAGAAAGTTATGTCGTTACGAACTCTGACAAAAGTTAATGGTGATGTTTGAAAGGGATAAATCGAGACGAGCTGGATAGGGGCCTGCCCCAGGACCGAACGGTTAAGTTCGAGCGCTCTGCTTTGTCCGCCCAGGGTTTTGCTGGTTTGGATCCTGGGTGCGGACATGGGACCGCTCATCAGGCCATGTTGAGAGGGTGTCCCACATGCCACAACCAGAAGGACCCACTACTAAAAATACACAACTATGTACCAAGCAGCTTTGGGGAGGAAAAAGGAAAAAAGTAAAATCTTTAAAAAAAGAAGAGCTGGATAAACACCTTATTAGGAAAGATGAGGGAAATGCTCCGGGAAACAGCTGGAAGCCTGAGGGGTCTGCCTCTGGGCAATTGGGGAAGTGGAGAGAGGAAGGGCAGCTGGTTTCCATTATAAGGTTTTTATGCACTTTTTTCCTTTTAAAACTCTATACTTTTATTACTTTGGTAAAAATAAGTTAAATGGAAGTTAGTTTTGAAGAAACAGGGACCATCCGGGTTGGAACAGGCCCTTGAGTTCAGTTAATCCGGCTTTCCATCCAGTGGGCTCACCTCTCTGAGACGCTGGCCAAGTGGTTTGCTGCTCTGCAGACGTATTCAGCCGTGGGGACTCCCTGCCAGCCCCGTGGGGTCCCCAGGACATGCTCTGCTGCACCAGCTCTGTTCCCTTGTTGCTGTGCTCACTGGTCCTGATCCTGCCTCCACAGCTCCAGAGGCGGGAAGGGTTTTCCTGCGTCGGGGGAATGGAAGAGGCGTAGAATGCAGGTACTTTCCAGGAGAGGCAGGCCGAGAGGGTTCCCCTGGGGACCCCTCAGCAAATGGACATCTGTTTGAGGATGCAGGGTGCTCAAGCTGGGGGAGCAGGAGGCACTGGGAGGCAAGGGGAAGACACGCTGGGTCTGCCGTCGGCAAACGTTCCGCTTTGGCTGCCTTGGAAAGGCCCCCGGGGCCCAGGCCTCCATCTCTCTGAATCCAGCACCGTCAGGGCATCTGGCTGGGGTGAATTAAGTGGCCCTGAAGTGGCAGTCTGCAGGCCCCTGGTCCCTGCTGCTTTCTGAGTGCTTGCCTCCTGGGCTTGGCCTTCAAGGCCTCGTGTTCCCATTTACAGATGAAGTCTCAGAAGATGGGGAGGTGGTGGCTTGTCTAGGCTGGAGGGGGCAGGAGCCAGGACAGACTTGACGTAGGTCATCGACGCCACACCAGGCTGCCCTGTCTTTTGAGCTTCAAAGGGAAGGGAGTGGCTTTCCCTCCTCGTCGTCTACCCTGCCAGGGCACAATAGGGGCCGTGAACTTAAGTCCATCAGAAAGGGCGCATCTTGGACCCTTTGGGGCTCAAAAGCAGTGAAGTCCCCACCGTCTGGGTAGGGAGCCCCTGCAATAACCCCTTTTGTCCACTAGAGAGCACTGTGGGACAGAAACCCAGTCCAGAAGGGAAGAACCAGCCTGCCGGCCGAGGCCAGCGCCCCATGCCGTGATGACAGGTGAGAAGGAGCTCCCGAGACTTGCCCTTTGTGACAGCTTCCTGAGTGGTCCACACAGCAAATCCCCGTCTAGGTACTGTTAGGACCCCTACTTTATAGATTAAGAAACCAAGACTCCGCATTGTTAAATGATTTGTCCCATCACAGAGTTAGAAAGTGGGAGACTTAGAGCATGAATTCACTCTGACCCCAGAGCCCAAACTGTTGACCACATGACCCCCCTCCCCTCACCCATTACGTCTAGCTCTCTTTCCTCCTGGGTCCCTTCTGCAAGTTTCCCTTAGGCTCAGTGAGATTTGCCCAGGTTTGCTTAGTGGTGGTGGTGGGGGGGTCTCCCCTCCATGAATTACTGCCAGGAGAGGCTGGGCTGTGGGGTCCCTGGGGAGCCTGGGGAAGGAGCTGGGCTGTTGGACCAGCCGTGGACGTGCGGAAGGAGATCCTGGGCCACAGGGCCGGGAGTCCTTCTGCTCCGGCCCTTGGCAGAGCCGGCCCCCTGGGAGCCCGCCAGGCTTATTAATATCCTGCTGAGTCAGGGGGCTCTTGACTTTCAGCATCACAAGACTTGGAGGCTGAGCACGGCAGGAATATTCCTGACTCCTCAGTGCCCTCTCTCTCTCCCCTGCGCTGCCCACCTCGGGCCGGCGGCCCCCTGCAGGTCTGAGTTGCTATGTGGCCTGGGGGCAAGTCACTTCACCTGACTATGAAGTGGAGACAAGACCCCATTTAGAGGCTGGAGTGAGACAGTGCTCCTAAGTGGCCTGGTACACAGGAGGAGCTAAGAAGCAAGAGCTGTTCTTCCAGAAAATGCTTTTTCAAGGGTCTGCTGCCTCCCAGCCCTGCCTGGAGGCTGGGGTTCCTGTAGTGGGGGCAGTGCAGAGCACCCGGCTCTCACAGAGCTCACCATCTGCCCACACGGCCCCCACCACCCCCCCAGCAGCACAGCTGACTGGCCCGGCTGCCGAGCTCTCCTGGACATCTGGAATTGGGTTTCAGGGACTCTGGTTCCACGGAGTGGGCAGTGGCTAGAGGGAAGCCCACCAGGACACAGGGAGGGAGTCGTGAGGGATCCATGTGGTGGCAGCTCTGACAGCAGAGGGGGCCAGACTGCAGAGGATGGAATGAGGCAGATGCGCCAAGACAAGAGCCCAGGGGAGAGGCTCCCAGCTCCTGGCTCCCAGCCCTCTGCCTCGCTTCCTGCCCGGGCTCCAGGAGGCTGCCCTGCATGCCCCAGGCGACACCCTCATAGCTGCTGCAGCCCGCCAGGCAGCCCTGCAAAGGCAGGTGGAGGGACAGTCATTTCTTGACCGTCCAGCCCTCGAAATTCCCTCAGGGTTTAAAAAACATTTACCGAGGACTTCCCTGGTGCCAGGGCCCAGCCTGAGCAAGATACACACCTCCCCTCAGCAAAGCCTCACAGGATGCCTGCTTTCTCCATTTCAGAGATGTGGAAACTGAGGCCCACAAGGCAAAGGTGCCTGCCCCTGAGTGACAGAGCCAGGCCTCCAGCCTGCGTCTCGCTGATTCCAGAGCCCTGACTCGTAACGTAGAGTCTAAACTCATTCAATGAGCATGGCATCTAGCGTTTGTTGAACAAATTAATGACAGATGAAGAAAAGAATTTCCTCCCAAGCGAATTCCTCTTTTCACATCTCCATCCCTCCCCCCGCCCCCACCCCCCACTGCCCAGGGATGTGCTCCCTGTACAACCGACAGATGGCTGGAATCCCGCACACACCAGCCTCTCCTCGACCCTGCCCACAGCTTGTCCCAGGGGACTTTGGCTCTGAAGTCTCTCTAGAGCCCTTATCAGTCAGCCCCACACACCCCAGAGGGCCCGTGATAGGCAGCAGGCCCCGGCCCCTCACGAGTGCCTTATCAGGGAGCCAGTCCAAGCCAGGCCTCTCCTCATAAGGAAGGGCAGATAACGCCTGCCACTTTCCAGCCCCTCCTCCAAGTTTTGCCAGGTGGGGAGGGGCGCTCCCAGGGCAGGAAGGGGCTCATGGCCACAGGAAGACCGAGAACTCTGCTTGAGAAAACACCAGGGCCGGCCTGTGGGCCCTGGGGCCTGGAGTGTGACCTTCTCAGGGGGTGTGACCTCCCTGTTGGGGTCGTGGTCTGGGGAGGGGGGGGACCATGGCTCCTTTGGAAGCCAGGAGGCCTAGTGCTTGCTCCCAGGAGCTGGGGTGTGGCTGGTGAAGAGGGCAGGGTTGCAGCCAGACCTTCCCCTGGGGACAGTCTCAAAGGGCTACCTTCCTCCTGTGGCCACCCAGCTGCCCAGCACCTGTCTGTGCGCCTCACAAAGGCTCAATTTTCTCAACCTTAAATTATAGATAACAGGAGTTCTGACCTCTCAGGGCTATGAGGTAAACTTATGGCAATGTGGGTAAAGGGCTTGGTGTGGAGCCGGGCGCCTGGTAGGTGGGCTGAAAGTCTCTCTCTGGGTCTCTCTCTCTCTCACGCACGCACACACACACGTATTCAGCACTAAGTGTCAGGCACACGCCAACCTCTGTACATGGACAAGCACACTTGATGCTCACCAGCATTCTAGAAAGAAGCCACGATTGTTATTCCCATTGTGTGGATGAAGAAATGGAGGCTTGGGCGGATGAGACCACGTGCCCTGGGCCAACCAGCTCTAAGTGGAGGCAGCACGGCCAGATCCTGGTCCGACTGACCTCTATGTGTAGGCTCTTCATTGCCACAGTCCCGAGCCCGCAAATGAACCCACTCATCACCTTGCCTTCGTAGCTGACGTTTCATCCTCCAGAGGTCTTTGCCTAACTATGGCCAAGAAAATATGCAAAAATAAGTCTGTGCTGGGCACTGTCAAATCAGCGGCATAAGGTGTGTGCTTTGACACAGGAGAGGCTGCCAGACCCAGCCCAGACTTCACTTTCCTTTGCACAAACCCTAGTGAGCCTGGCCCTGCCTCCGTGGGGAGAGCAGAAGCAGCAGAGCCGAGGGGGAGCGGGTTCGGCCGCAGCGCCAAGTGCCCGCTGAGTGCCCTGCAGCAAGGTGGGGGCGGCAGAGCTTTCGAAAAGAGGCACGAGAACTCGAAAAGCAAAGCAGCCTGGCCATTTGGTGTGGGGGCAAATAGCTCATGACACGTGGCCAGCCCTCGAGGGGATCACAGCAGAGTCACCAACAGCGAGAAGCCCGGGACACAGCGCCCGTCTGTGGGCTTAAACTGCAGCGCTGGAGGGGCCTCAGCTTTTGAATCCTGACCATGGAAGCTCAAAGGGACACCCCTGACCCATGACAACTCACCTTGGATGGAGAATGTTCTTTGAAGCGTTGGAGTGCTCATAAAAAGGAAGAGAAGATTCCATGGAACCTCCCAAACAAAAGACACACAAGCAAATATGATCTGGGTCCTCAGCGGCTGAAGAATGACGCATGGGCAGCCAGTGCTGGGGCCACAGTGGAGCCGGGGATAGGCCAGGGGGCAGCTTCAGGTCCGGAGAGCCGGAAATCGGTCCAACCCAGGAGGCGGCCAGGCAGGCAGGGGTGCCCGGAGGCCGGGATCCCACGGCAACACTGCTGTGGGGATACCTAAGCCAGGAGCAACCTCGAGGAATGTGGGCGGCAGGGGGCTAGCATGGGGCCCCAGCTCTGCGTCTGGAGTGGACATTCTGGCTACGAGCAGAAGCAAACCAAATCCTCTCTGAAGGAAAACACCACAGCCAAAGTAGGGCCCCGGGACCCTCACAGAGTACGATCAAGCCGTGAGCTCACTAACGGAGATTAATGGCACATGAAGGTAAGACAACAGAAACAAGAACACTCAAGGACGTGGATGTTGGAATGGTCAGATCTAGAATGGAGGACGGCAGGTGTGTTACTTAGGGAAAGAGATCGAGGGTGCAAAGTGATAAAGTGACACAAAGGAACTCTCGGGGATGGAGAGACATCTAGAAAACAAGCAGAAATGCTACTCTAGAAGTGAAAAATAGATTTGAAATAAAATACCTGTAAACTGACGAAATAGATTAGACATAATTGAAACCAAAGTGAAGCACGAGATATATCTGAATTTTTTCTCAGAATGCAATAAAAAATGGAGAAGGATAAGGAAACGATGAAAGAGAGACGGGAGACATGGAGGCCAGAGTGGGAAATAAGGGTCCTTTACGTCTGCAGATGAGCACAAACTGTGGACGTTTACTGCCACCTGCTCGAAAGGAACCGCTGCAGGATACCCTCAGGAAGAAGGCGAATGGGCCGGGGGAGCGGAGGCCTGAGGAGGAGGAGTAAACAAATGCAAAACGTGTGGGTGGAACAGACAGACATTGCGAGAAAGTGCGTGTGTTTCCTGTGGGTTTAACAACAGGACACACCTGAACTATCCACAGTGCGTTTCTGTGTCTAGACCAGATGGGGTGGTTTGAAGCTGAAGACCTTGCATCGTTCTGGAGGGAGACTGACATCTGTAAGGGTTAGACTTTGTAAGCTGCATACACATGCTGGCATTCGACAGTGACAAGTAAGGCAATAGGGATAGTATGGATTCAAAGTCAGTAGAAAGAGAAAAGTGAAAAGAAAAAACAAACTAAAAGCTCCATTCATAAAAGGGCAAGAAAGGAGAAAAAAAGAAACAGGGAAGATAGAACAAATAAAAAATGAAAAAAATAAGATGGTAGAAACAGGTTCATAATATATATTCGTATATATTCATAATATATTCATATATTCATAATATATTATATCATAATATATTCATCATCATCATAATAGATATAAATAGACTCAACTCACCGGTTAAAAAGTTCTCAAGCTGGGTAGGAAAACAAACATCCAGACTGATGCAGTTTAGGAGAGATCCACCAAAAGCATAAGGATCCAGAAAGGTTAAAATAAAAGGATGGAGATACATACACAGACACACGTACATATGGAAAGATATATTTTGATAACAAGCAAATTTATCTTCTGCTTTCAATGTGTCAAGAATAGACAGGGTCACTACATAACGAAAAAGTTCAAAATTATCCAAATTTGTAATAAATCTAAATATCTATATTTATATAGAGATATATATAAATCTGAAATATATATATATATAGCCTCAAAATACCTAAGGCAAAGAACACCAAGGAGAAACAGACAAGTCCAGCATCGTGGTCAGAGATCTCAACACACCTCTCTCATTTACAAGCTGGCCAAGCAGACCAAAAAAGCAAAATAAAAATAAAATAACTCAACAAGTCCATAGAGGATTTGAACAGCTCAAATAATAGGGTGGATCTAGTTGACATGTGTAGAATTCTGTATCTAAGTATTAGAGAAATCATTTCCTTTACATGTGGAACATTTACAAACATCAATCCAAATTAGGCCATAACCATTTCAAAAAATGTAAAATAATATTCTTAAAAAGTTTTTTTTCACCAGAACATAATTCAGATACATGTTAAAAAAGATGTCTTACAAAACCTGCTTATATTTGGAAATTGAATAGAAAACCTCTAAATAACTCATGGATAAAATAAGAAGTCATAATGAAAGTATAAAAATATGTAGAACTGAAAAAAAGGTGGAAAATATTTCCTATTGAAATGTGTGGGATGCGTGAAAATGATCCCTCAAGGAGACTTTAATGTTGAAATGCTTATATTACAAAGAAAGGCTGAAAAGTAAGAAAGCGCTAACTTAAGAGCTAAACAGAGAATAATAGATTAGTCCTGAGAAAGGAGAAGGAGGAAGATGCTAAAGATAGAGTGGAATTTAAAAAAACACTCTAGAGGGATCAGCAAGGGCGGAGAGGGGGAGACAACACGAGGACTTCAGGAGGCGCAACGACAAGGAGCAGAGAATAAAAAGATAGTAAGAGAACACTATCAACAATTTTATGTTAATAAATTTGAAAACTTAGATGAAACGGTCGAAAACTTAGAAAAATAGAACTTACCAAAGTGGACCCAAGAAGGAGAACATTTGAATAAAGCTATTAAAGAGTATTAGAGAATTACATATTCTTTTAAGAATCATGTTAAAGAAAACAACAATGAAATAAAACACCAGGATCAGATGATTTACAGGTGAAGTCTGTCAAATTTTTAAGGAACAGATCCTTCTAATATTGCACAACCTGTTCCAGAGAACAGATAGAAGTTCACTCTATGAGGCTAATATCACCCAGAGAACTGGAGCGGACAAGAAGAGTACAAGAAAGGAAGATCCTAGACACATTTCATGCATGAAAATAAGGGTCAAAATACTAACTAAAACGTTAGCGAGCCGAATATAACAGTGTATAAAAAAGTATAACATACGTGGTGGAATTAGCTTTCTCCCAAGATTGCTAGAAATGGTTTAATATTAGAAATATCTATCAATGTCATTTAATACACTGATTAAAGGAGGAAAAACTACAGGATTATCTTAATAGAAGTACTTTAAAAAGTGTCTATAAATTCATAATATAAACTTCTTTTTAAATTATTTTTATTTATTTTTTTGTTCTGGTAACATTGGTTTATGACATTATATAAGTTTCCGCAGTGCATCATTACATATTTTTCGATTCCTGTGTAGATTACGTCATGGTCACCACCCCAAGACTAATTACCATCCATCGCCAGATGCACATTCCCAGTCACCCCTTTCACCCCCTCCCTCCCGCTCTGCTAACCACCAACCCAATCTCTGTCTCCATGTGTGTGTTTGTTGTTGTTCATGATATAAACTTCTCAGTAACTCAGAATAGAAGGGAACATCCTTGGCCTCATAAATGGGAAAATATTAGCAGTATTCTCTCTCAGATTAGAAATAAGAAATGTTATGTTTACTATTATTGCTTCTGTTTAACAGTGAGTATTGGAGATCCCACCCTAGCAATAAGATTAGAAAAAATAAATTTAAAAGCAGAGGATTGGGAAAGAGAAAATCAAACACACTATTTTTTAAATATGATCAATTATATAGGAAAACAAAAAGGAGAGTTTAGCAAGATACCTAGATATAAGAACAATATACAAAGGTCAATTGCATCTCTATACACCAGGAACAAAAGATTGGAAAATCTACTTTAAAAAAAAGGATGGGACACCATTCACAAGAGCATGAAAATGTTAAGTATCTAGGATAAGTCTAATGAAATACAGGGGGCCAGCCCCGTGCCCTAGTGGGTAAGTTCAGCACACTCTGCTCTGGTGGCCCAGCTTTGGATTCCAGATGTGAACCCACACCACTCGCCAGCGGCCATGCTGTGGTGGGAACCCACATACAAAATATAGGAAGACCAGCACAGATGTTAGCTCAGGGAGAATCTTCCTTAGCGGAAAAAAAAAAAAAAAGAGGAACAAGAAAAGAAAGAAAAAAGAATAAGTCTAATGAAATATAGATAAGAATTAGGCAGACAATTATACCATTTCATGAAAAGAAGTTAAAGATGAGGATATGATCATATCTAAAAAATAATGTGTTTGATTTTCTCTTTCCCAATCCTTATCCAATTCTGGGCCTCTGAGCTCCATTAACAAGAATTGAAGCTCAGCCACCTCATGATTCTGGAAACTTCCCTCTGGGAGCCCAGCAAATCAGGCAATAGCAGCCAGCTGAGGGGGTCTGGGTGGCGTCAGCAGGAGTGGGCTTGCTGGGCCGCTATCAGTGGAAGCTGTTGTTACGTTCGTCCCTGATAACCCAGGCTTGGGACAGTGCAGAGGGAACCCGGCTCCCTGCTGTCCCGGGTGAGGGGTGGGGGTTGGGAGGTGGGCAGCCGCCTGGCCTCCCGTGAGCCACTCAGCCCACCCCAGTTACAGCGCCCTTCACTCCCAGGTCTATTTCCTGACAGCATCCTGCCTGCTGGTGGCAGGTCGCAGACGCCCAGCTCAGAGCAGCTGCGGCCAAAACGGGGCTCGATCCGCTCACCCAGCTGCGACGTCCAAGGGCTGAGTCTGGGGATTGAGACTCCTGCACAGCTGATCCTCAAAACCACCCCGGTCCCCCCCTTTTAGAGATGCCGCAACGGAGGCTCAGAGCAGTCAAGAGACTTGCCCAAAGTTGCACAGGCTGCAATGGGACTTGGTGCGGCCGCCTGGTTCTGCTGCCTTCACAGCCTGTGTTTGGGGGTCGTTTGCGGGAGAAAACACGGCTGAATGTAAAGCCCAGTGACTTTGGCAGCCGCTCATCTTGCACCAACTAGTTCTGGGGGCAAGCCTTCCCTCCTCCTCACCTACAGCGGGGAGAGTCGAGTTAGGCACCCAGACCTTCTGGACCTACCTGCACGGTGAATCCTGGGGGCTCTTGCTAAGGGCTCAGAGGCTCGGGCCGGACCTCAGGTGGACCCCAGTGGCTTCTCCAGCCTCCTGGAGGTCAGGGTTGATGGTTCTCAACTGCCGCTATAGTTCAATCACCTGGGGCGCTGGAAACAAATCATCCTGTGGAGACCGCACCCCAGACCGATTACACCCAAACCTCAGCAGGTGGGACCCGGGCTGCCTTATTTTTAATAATTGGAAAGCTCTGCTCTGCCCTCTTCCCCACATCCTGAGGAAGGCCACCCGCTTCCAGGGACCTTTGACTTCTTTCACCCTGCAGCAGGGTCTCACTCTCAACGTGGCAGGCTGCTGACCCGCACAGGCGAGGGCCTCTCAGCACACCTCAGATTCCTTAACTAGGGAGGGGCAGGTGACAGGTAACCCACAAGGAAGAAGTACAAATGGTTGACGAGCTTACGAGAAAACGTTTAGTCTTCTATGAGTTTGCCAGGCCACCCCAAAATGCCACAGACTGAGCAGCTTGCACAACAGAAATTCTATTTTCTCGTGGTCCCAGAGGCCAGAAGTGCAAGATCGAGGTGCTGGCAGGTCTGTTTCTCCTGAGGCCTCTCTCCTCGGCTTGCACATGGCCTCTTCTCTGTGTGTCCAGATTTCCTCTTGACCAGTCCTGTCGGGTGAGCGCCCGCCCTGACAGCCTCGTTTGAACGGAATGGCCTCTCTAGAGGCCTGTCTCCAAGCGCAGGCGTCTTTGGAGCCCCTGGGGGTTAGGGCTTCACCACGTGAGTCTGAGTGGGGAACACGCTTCAGCCTGTAAGAATCTTCTTAGCTAAGTCTTCTGATCACTTAGCCTGCTTGTAAGAGGCAAAATCAAAGAAGGGGCTATAAATGTTTACAATCAGATTAACAACAGTTATAAAGGTGAAAAAATTGTTGTTTTTTAAGATCACTCTTATTCTGGAGAAAGGGTTAAGTTGGGGCAACTTCTCTGGGATCCGTTTGGTAATATTCACCAAAAACCTTTCTAAAAAATGTCTACATACACACTCACTCCTGGCTCTAACAATTCCACTGCCAGGAATTAACACGATAAAATAAAGCAACTGTGCAAAGAGGCAGAGACGAGGGTTATCATTTCATTACTGACATTTATAGAAAGACAGGGAGTCCAGTTCAACACTCATTAGGATGGCTATAAATTAAAAGACAGATAAATGTGGGTGAGGATGTGGAGAAATTCGAAGGCCACACGCCGCTGGCAAGAGTGTAAACTGGGGCAGCTGCTGGAGAAAACAGTTTGGTGGTTCCTTGAAAAGTTAAGCTAAGAGTTATCAATAATCCAGCAATTCCACTCCTAGGTACGTACCCGAAAGGACCGAAAATGGAGACCCAACAAATAGTCGTATACACACGTTCATAGCAGCGCTATTCACAACAGCCAAAAGGTGCAGACAGCCCAAATGTCCATCAACGGATGATGGATAAACAAAATGTGGTCCATCCATACAAAGGAATATTACTCAGCCATTGAAAGGAATGAAGTACTGACCCAAGCTGCAACGTGGATGAACCTTGAAAACAGGATGCTACATGAAAGAAGCCAGACACAAATACTCAAATATTGTGTGATTCCATTTATATGAAAAGCCCAGAATAGGCAAATACGTAGAGACAGAAAGTAGATTAGGTTTCCAGGAGCTAGAGCGGGGCTGGGGAGAGAGACAGCGACTGACTGCTTAACGGGTACGGGGTTTTATTTTGGGGTGATGAAAATGTTTTGGAACTAGACAGACGTGGTGGTTGTGTAATCTTGTGAATGTGCTAAATACCACTGAACTGTACAATTTAAATTGATTACTTTTATGTTATGTGAATTTCACTGCAATTAAAAAAGCAAACAAACTGGTCCCTCCATACAAGGGATCACCATGAGGCTGCTGTCAGTCAGGATGTGGATGTTTAGTTGTTGATGCAGCGATGAGAAAGATGTTCACAATACGTTAGAAAATGAAAAAAGCAAGTCACAAACCTATGGCATATAATTGCTTTTTTGTCAAAATCCATCTGCATGTATTTTTTAACTTTTTATTAAGATTATGATAGTTTACAACCTTGTGAAATTTCAGTTGTACCTTATTGTCTGTCACTCATGTTGTAGGTGCACCGCTTCACCCTTTGTGCCCACTCCCACACCCCCTTTTCCTGGTAGCCACTAATCAGTTCTCTTTGTCCACATATTTAACTTCCACCTATGAGTGGAGTCATACAGAGTTCATCTTTCTCTATCTGGCTTATTTCACTTAACATAATACCCTCAAGGTCCATCCATGTTGTTGTGAATGGGATGATTTTATCCTTTTTTATGACTGAGTAGTATTCCATTGTATATATATACCACGTCTTCTTTATCCAATCTTAACTTGATGGGCACTTGGGTTGCTTCCACGTCTTGGCTATTGTGAATAATGCTGCGATGAACATAGGGGTGCATGGGACTTTTGGAGTTGCTGACTTCAAGTTCTTAGGATAGATACCCGGTATACGGCTGGGTCATGTGGTATTTCTATTTTTAACTTTTTGAGAAATCTCCGTACTGTTTTCCATAGTGGCTGCAGCAGTTTGCATTCCCACCAGCAGTGGATGAGGGTTCCTTTTTCTCCACAACCAAAATCCATCTATATTTTTATGAATGTGTAGAATATCGTCTGAAAAGAACAACCAAAGATTTTGCTTTTGGCTTTCCTGCAGGTACTAAAATTTTAATAATGAAAATGCACTTATGTAACCAAAAAACATGATAATCCGGGAAATGATACATCCTTGAAGAAATTCACGCTGTTCTTTGCGAGGCCCTCAGGAGACTCATCACACATCTGCTGGCCCACAGCTCAGGACTGGAATGTCTCTCTTCCAAGTGAGGCGGGAGGAGGTGGCCCAGGCCACATGGGGAGGGGCAGGTCTGTGTCTTCCCCGGGACCCCCTCTCTCTGAGTCAAGGTCCTCCTAGGACCCTGCTGGCCACTGTCCCTCTACAAACCCTTCTGGATGAAGGATTCAAGATGAGGAATCAGGATTTCAAGACACCCTTGTCCTGAATTGTCTCCCACCAGCAGAAACAGCACCGGATGCCGAAGAGGCCAAGCTGGCCTCGGGGGGCTCCCATCGCATCTCTGACCCAGCTGGACGTCCCTCCCCGAGGCCAGCTCACGGGTGGGGTTCCCAGGGCTCGGCCGCTGCTGCTGGACCTCGCAGCTGGGCTGTTGGCGAGAGGAGCCTTCTCAGCCTCCCAGCAAGCCCCGTGCTCCGGCTGGAAGCCCTTCCCTTTCCCACCAGAGAGCCGAGCCTGGGCCAGGCTAAGTGCCGTAACTGGGGGCCAGGAGCTGCCCCGTGGCCAGCAGTGCAGCTGTGGGTCCAATTACCAGGCAGAGACATGGTCTTGGGAATTCTCCCAGGGAGACGGTATGTCCTGGGCTGGGCCCGGGGAGCCTGATGGTTTCATGAGGGATGTGTGTGGTGTGTGTGTGTGGTGTGAGCACATGCATATGCATACACATTAGAGTTGCCAGAAAAAATCCATGACACACGTAAGTTTGAATTTCAGATAAATAAATAGTTTAGTGTAAGTATGTCCAAATATTGCATCCTGTATTTTTATTTGCTAAATCTGGCATGCCTGATACATGTAAAATGTGCATGCAAAACAACACACAAGTATATGAGTGTGTACACTTGTGCAAGAGCACACAAATGTATGTGTGTCTAAACGTAGGCAAGGCCAGGTGTGTACACATACACGCAGGTGCGGGGGCACCAGGATGCAATGCTGTGGAGGTTTCACCGTGTGTGTGAGCCAGTGCGTGTTTGCGTGCCATTTTACATGTAGGTGTGTGAATAGACGTACCTGTGTGTGAATGCAACCATGCATGTGTTTCCATGTCTGCCTCAACATGCTCATGTGCCAAAGCGCAGGAAGTGTTGGATGTGGAAGCGTCTGTGTGTGCATGTTACAGAAGATCAAAGTTGGAAGGAAGCTTGGCGATCTCCTGTGCATAATTTTACACATGAGAAAGCTGAGGCTGACCAGCCAGGCGAGACTGCATGTGTGCACCCCCTGCGGGTGTGCACGAGCTCTTTGGGGGCGAGGGGAGGGCTCTTGGACCTCTTGCCTCATGCCAGGCCCTGTGGTCCAGGAGCATCGTGTCCCCACGACAGCGCTCTTACCATGAGGCCCACTTCACACATGGCGGGAGTCGTGCCGAGCACGGCCAGGGCACCAGCCTCGCCGGGTCTGCCCTCGCTGAGCCACGTGTGCCGACACGTGGGTTACATAAACGCTGTGGCCCGAAGCAGCCGCCAGATGTTCCATTTCTTCCTGGAGCCAGATGGTGGCTGATCCCGGAGTTCCTGCATTTTTCTAGCTCCTGCTGTCCACTGCTCTTGCCCCTTCCGGAGTTTCCCCAGGCCAGGAAGGGCTGGGGACATGGGGACTTTGCAGAGCACCAGTTTCCCCAGCTGGGAAGTCGCTCCCAGATGGTGTCTATGGAAGTGCCAGTGCCTTCCGGATGGCTCCTTGCACAGTGCTCTTCCCACACTGCCCAGAAGCAGCGTGGCTGGTCCAGCAGCGTGATGCAGGCCTGGTCCCAGCACAGTGCCCTCCGCTCCAGACCTGCCCCCAGACTCACCTGGCATGTGTCCCAATCTCCCCCAGCCTTGCTCTTCCTGTGGTGACAGGTGACAGCCAGCGGACCTGATAAACCCACGGCTGCCATAACAAAGTCCCACAGACGGAGGAGCTTAAGCAACAGAAACGTATTTTCTAACCGTTCTGGAGGCCAGAAGTCCGAGGTCAAGGCCTCGCTCCCTGCTTGCAGATGGCTGTCTCCTCCCTGTGTCCTCACATGGGCTTCCCTTTACGTGTGTCTCTGACCAGCTTCCTCTTCTTGTTAGGAGACCTGTCCTATTGGATTAGGGCCACCCTAATGACCTCATTCTAACTTAATCCCTCTTTAAAGGCTCTATCTTCCAGGCCATAGCTGTCGGGGGTCTTCAGAACCCCAACTTCCTGCTCTTTATTTTGACAAATGAGAAATCTACTGGAGGCCAAGTGGAGACATTGCAAAGATCCTGGTCAGGGGGGACCCCTCAGTCCCGGCCACCTGCTCCGTTGGAAAGAGGGTTTGGACAGTGTAGAGGGGAAACATGACAGTTGAGGGCGCTCATGGGGAGAGGCGTCGGTTCACGCCCCCTGCTGCTCTGCCCTTTGCCACCCACGGCCTACAGCCAGGGAGCCTGTGGGGGGCAGGGGTGGTTCAGGGGTAGGCTCCATAGCGCCTGGGCACTTGGTGTGGCCCTGACACCCTCTCTGGGCCTTAGGGTCCCCGTTTGTGTAGAGAGGCTACTGGGCTGGATGGTTCCAGAGACCTCTGGCTTGCTGGTTGGCGTTGATTCTGGGAGGGGGCAGGGAGGCCAGTGGCCACAGCAGTGGGTGGGGTGGGGGTGGGGCTGAGTGAGGCTCCTGTGTCAGTTTCTTGTCGCTGCTGGAACAAATCGCCATAAGCTTAGTGGCTTAAAACAACACCAATTTATTATCTTACCGTCTGGGGGTCAGAAGTCCACAGCAGTCTCACGCGGCTAAGATCTAGGTGCAGCGGGGCTGGCTCCTTCTTGAGGCTCCGGGGACAGTGCGGTTCCTTGCTTCTAGAGGCGCCTGCATTCCTCGGATCATGGCCCCTTCCTCTTCTTCAAAGCCGGCATCGCAGGCCGAGCCCTTCTCCCCTTGCCTTCCTCTGGCCTCTCCTCCCCATCCCTCTTCCACTTTTAAAGACCCTTGTGATTGCACAGTGCCCACCTGCATGATCCAGGCCATTCTCCCCAGTTTGAGGTCAGCTGCTTAGCAACCTCATTTCCCATTGTCACCTACCATAACACGTTCACAGGTTCTGCCGTGAGGATGCAGACATCTCTGGGGGGGGGTCATTATTCTGTCCACCACAGCACCCACGTCCGTCATCAGTTCCTCCCCAACCCTTGGGCAGTGGGGACTGTCATGGTCACGCTCGATTTACCTGCAGCTCTGCCGGGTTGCTAGCACCTGGTCCCAGGGCCGTGCTAAAGACATCCTTGACCTTGGGACAGGCCGGATAAGACCGTGAGTGAGACCCAAGCTTCCCAGCTAGGATTCGGCCTCAGAAAACAGCAGCAGCTGGGGAAGGACTCCCCATCTGAATTCCCACGCTGGCAGAGGGGTGGGAAGCCAGCCCTCTCCTGCTCACTGGGGTGCCTCGGGGGCCCACCTTCCTGGAGGGCAGTTTGCAAATGGGCATAGAACACCTTAAAAACGTGCATCCCCTTTGACCCGCAATCCCACTTCTGGGAAGTTACCGCAGGGAAACAATCACAGATGCGCTCAAAGATAAAGCAAGCCTGCACCACGGTGTGGCCGTGGAAAACCGCGAGGAGCCTAAGTGTCCACTCGTAGGGGCCTGGCTAAGAAAGTGGACGAGCCCGTGTGCAACAGGCTGCGTGTGAGGCGATGAGACCACAACAGGGACACACGCCCGACGTGGAGATGTGCATGACCTCTCATGAAATCAAAGAGGGGGTTGTAAAATGATACGTGTAATTCCGCAGTGTTTAAAATGTGTGTGTGTCAGAGTCTGTGTCATGTGTGAGCACTGGAGGACCACGGGCACGTCCCCAGGGTCACCTCTTTCCATGGTGGGGTTGCAGCCTTTGGGGGCCTGAGTTGCTCCTTTGCCCAAGTCCTTGTGTGACCGTGCTGAGGCGGATGCTCTGGCCTTCCCCAGGGGTCCACCCCCCAGTATCTGTCCCCAGGAGGCCGACCCGCAGCAGCTTCTTCCCTCACCCGTGAGCTCGCACTTGGAGGTGCAGGCCCTCCCCCAGAGCGCCCCCCCGCCCCCGCCCCCTCCCCCCCCCCCCGGGCCTCGCCCCCTGCAGGGCAGCAGGGTGGTAGCAGCATCACACTTTCCAGATGAGCGAAGAGCCCCAGAGCCATCAAGGTCTCAGCCACAGGCCCCTGCCCTCGTCCCGCCGCCTCCCAGCGCCTTTGGGGATGGGGAGGGTGGGTGAGCGCTCAGCCACAGGCCGGGGGCAGCCCTGGCCCTCCCAGCCAGAGCCAAGCCTCCGTCCCTCCTTCCCCCTCCTGGAACCCTCCCCACGAGGAAGACCAGCTGTTTTGTCCCTTTTCCTGGCCTGGAGTGGGGACCAACCCCAAGGCCCTCCCTCTCATGGGACTTGAACCACAGTGACCAGAGCAAAGGATCTGAAGCCCTGTGGTTCCTCACCTCCCTGAGAGGGGCTTACTGCCCTGGACGTTCCTGTGAGGGTTTCCCAGAAAAGCTGGTCTCAGTGAGGGAGCACAGATCCTCCGGCAGCCCTGCCCAGCCCCGCCCCCAACCAGGGTCCAGACAGACCCTGGCCAGAGGCCAGCCCACACTGGTCCCACCATGACGTCGCCAGGCCCGCCTCCGGGTTCCACTCCCCACTGACACTTGCCCACCAAAGCCCAGAAGCGTCCTGCCCTGTCCCCGAGCGCCTGGGGGAGACGCGTGGTCCTTTGGAGAGAGGGGAGGGGCGGTAGCCCAAGCAGCTCATCTTCCTGTCACAGCCCCTCTGTGGCCTGGCTGGCTGGGCACTCCCCATGGCCTTGCTCTGATCCTCACCTCCAGACAAGGTGAGCATTATCTCTGTGTTATGGAGGGGAAACCGAGGCTCAGAGGGCTCAGCAACTTGCCAGGCCAGAATGTGAACCCAGGTCTGCCTGACTTCCACTTGCACTCTTTCCTCCACGCCACCCTGCCCAGCCCACCGCCAGCCTGGCTCCCGCAGCCCCCTCAGCCCTCCCACCAAGCGGCCTTTACAAAGGAAACCCAGGTGGGTGGAGCTCTGTGGCCCACACCTTTGGGACCCTGCCACCTGGAGGGGACATGTCCTTTGGTCCCTGACTTGCCTTTCCCTGATGGCTGAGGTGGCCACCTGCTCCT
This sequence comes from Equus asinus, assembly GCF_041296235.1. Lineage (NCBI taxonomy): Eukaryota > Metazoa > Chordata > Mammalia > Perissodactyla > Equidae > Equus > Equus asinus. The sequence goes on from NC_091799.1 coordinate 15,223,188, forward strand.
TGAAAGAGACTCCGCACAGATCCCTCCCAATCTGCTATGGCCCTGGTGTCCACACCAGGTGTCCTGGTGTCCCTTGGTCACAGCAGAATCAAGGACAAGCCACTCGTTCCTGCTTTTTGTCAGTGCAGCCTGGACCTTCATGAATCCTGCTTGGTGAAGTGGATGAAATGACACGTTGAAAAATCACCTTTTCGTTTCCACAGTCGGGATTCTTGGAGGTGGTCTCTGAGTTCCCGTTCTTCTGTATTCTGGAAAGTGGTCACATTGGCCGTGGCAGCTGAGGGTGGCGAGGGGGTGATGCAGAGTGGGTGGGATGGGCGAGGAGAAACTAGGAGACAGGAGGTCACTGGGCAAATTCAGGACCAGCTGCAGGCTCAGGGGGCGGGGAATCAGAGCCCATGGGGCCGGATCCAGCTGACGGTGGGTGAGGGCGTGGGTCAGAGCAATGAAGGGCAGAGGAGGGGTCGCATTGACAGGGAGCTCCTGAGGCTGCACAGGGACCAAGCGGGTCTTGTTCCTGCCAGACCCAGCATCCCGGCCAGGTGGAGCCCTCGGTGTGGCCCAGGCTGACCCTGGACAACACAGGCAGTCGTCTGCACAGTGGGATTTGGTGCTTTGCAAAAAAACCAAAAGGGCCCACCCGTCCCCTGTGCCTGCCTTTCACCAGGCCAGCCGCACCCCAAGCATGGCGGGTGTCCTGCGTTTCCATTTTCCAGAGGGCTTCTCTGCGCCAAGGTTGCTCAGGGTCTGAAGGATTTAGGAAGCCATAACCCCCCTCACCTCCCCTCACCCCAAGTTGTGAGGTGAATGTCAGCTCCATGGAGAGGCTGATTTCTCAGAGATTAGGAAGGAAAAAGAGATCTGAGATCCGAGGGACAAAAAAGGAAATAATACCACGTCTATACAAACTCTCTCAGAAAAACAGAAGAGGCCAGCATTACCCTGATAAGCGAAGCAGACATGACAAAGCCATAATGGCAGCATCTCTCACGTTGTAGACGCAGGAACCGGTAACCACATCTCCGTGCAGTCCCGTCCAGTGACATTTAGGGTGGGTACTGAATCTCGACCTCGTGGGGTCTATCCCAGGCATGTAGAGTCGGTTTGCCGTTTTGAACCCAACTATTATAACTCACTATTCAGGAAAGTGGGTGCCGTGATTGGCTTTGAGCACCAAAGTGTATTCACTACGCCCGCGGGAGCAGACATGCACACTGCCTCTCTCACAGATGCCACACACCCTCTCGCCGCCCGCCGCCTCCCCTCCCCGGCTCTCTCCAGGAACCCGTGAGGCCATGGCAGGTTCCTGAAGGAGTCACAGCCTCCCTCCCTCCCAGGCTCTGCTCTTGCAGGGTCTCCCAGACTGGTTCGTCTGAAATGCCAGGCTGGCACTGTTGAGCATGGACCCTGTACCAGGCGTCGCCCAGGCTCCCACATGGAGGGCACCCCTGCATCACACATGACCCCATGGAGACCATGGCCATTGTTATGTGACAGATTAAGGCACCAGGGGTCAGCAGGGGCAAGTCATCGTCACCAGGAAGTGCTGGCATTGGCCTGAGCCCGGGTCTCCAGCACCCCATGTTCCTGACACCCCACAGGATGTGCCCAGATGCCCACTGCCTTCCCAGGAGACTTTCCTTTTCCTGTTTGTCAGCCCCCTAAGCTTTGGGCGTCTGCCGAGAGCCCTCCAGTCTTCAGAAGCCCCCTCCTCATCCTAAAGACTGCAGAGACCACCCTCCGCCCCCTGCAGAGGCAGAGCCCCCGGAGGACCCGTGTCCTGCTGGTGATGTGGGTCTCCAAGGGCAGCAGCCCGTCCCCGGCCCAAAGCTGGAGCTGCGTTCTCAGGGGATGACAGATTCCAGGGGATGACAGATTCCGGAGGGCGGGGGCGAGGAGAGAAGGAAACCCCCTCAGCCCTTCTGCTCAGCATCTCGTAAGCGCGGCGCCCGGGAGCATCTGCGGGAATGTGCAGAATGTATTTTAAAGACTCCAGAGGCAGCCAACGTCCGAGATTGGAAGTCGGGGGTTTTAACTGCAGTGGCCGGCTGGGCTCAGCACCCAAAGTCTCCTTCAGGGCACAGACGAGGCGCAGAATCCTGCACCCCCTGCGGAGCTGGGCGCGGGGGTCTCAGAGGGAAGCCTTGGGAAAGCAGGGGAGGGGCTTGGGTCCTGTGTGCAGGGGCATTGGCCCTGGGGGGACCACAGCCACTGAGGGTGTGCGATCTCTGCAGCAGGAGGGGAAGGTAGTCAAGCCTGAGGGCTGGGCCTGCAGAGAGCTCTGTGCCCGGGAGCCCCCGACACCCCTCCTGTCACAGCTGGGCCCTCAGACGGGAACGTGCGGCACCCTTGCCCTGTCCCAGAGGCGCCGGCCGGGAGAGGAGGTTGTTTTCCTCCCCAAAGGATCCCATGTGTTATGGGTTGAATTGTGTCCCCCCAAAAGCCATGTTGAAATCCTAAGTCCCAGGACCTACAAATGTGACCTTATTTGGAAGCAGGGTCTTTGCAGATGTGACTAAGATGTACGTTAAGATGAGGTCATACTGGAGTAGGGTGGGCCCTGGTCCAATGGGCCTGCTGTCCTTATAAGAAGAGGAGAGACACAGACACAGGGAGAAGGCCCCGTGACGACAGGCAGAGACTGGAGTGACACCCCGCAGCCAGGAAACGCCCAGATGCCAGCCACCTCCAGGAGCTGGACGAGGCGAGGCAGGGTTCCACCCAGGGTCTCGGTGGCAGTGAGGCCCTGCTGACGCCTTGATTTGGGACTTCTAACCTGCAGAACTGTGAGAGAATAAATTTGTTGTTTTAAACCATTGGGCTGCGGTTGCTCGTTAGGGGACGAATGCACTGTCGGCAGCAACGGCCAGCTCATCCCTGTCTCCCCTCCTGTGGGCCGCACAAAGCCCCATGCAGGAGGCTGGAGTTGGGGGACTACGGGCCGCGGGCTGTGACGGACAGACCGATTCCCACCCTGCGGGGCTGCCGCCTGGCTGGGCAACCTTGGGCAAGTCCCCTCCCCCCTCAGGCCTCAGTTTTCTCATCCATACGATGGGCACGTTCGTCACCCCACGTCATGAGGTTGTTAAGAGGCATCGATGAGTCTACACACAAAGCACCTGCTCCAGGTATCTGGAGCCTCAGCCTCAGCCTCAGCCCGACACATCTTTACCCCGACCCTGCACTCTGGGTGCAGCCACTTGGAGCGTCCCACTCGTCTGTGACAGGCACGGCTCCTTTTGCCTCCTGGCCCTCGCCTGTCCATTCTCTCTGCCCAGAACACTCCTCCCCGCCTTCCTGGCTCACTCCTCTCATCTCCACCATCTCGCCTGCCCTGGGGCCTGGGCCCTGGCACCTGATTGCAGCACTGAGGGCCCTGCATGTCCCTCATTGCAGCTCCCCTCCGGCTCGACTGTGTCTGCCTGGTCCCTTGTCTGCTTCCTCGGGGGCAGGGACGAGACCAGCAGGGAGGGAAGGAGCGTCCTCAGACTGGAGTGAGAGAGGGTCTTGGCCCCCAGGGGAGATCTCAGCGGGGGCTTCAACTGTCCACGACCCAGGCCCTGGGCAGAGCAGCCCGTGTGGGGCCTGGGGGAATGGAGGGGACCCTGACGGTGACCTCAGGGAGAGGACCAAGCAGCCTGGAAAAGTCTAGGCGTCCACTGCCCCTGACCACCTGACACCATGGCCCGACTGGGGCCGAAGAAATCAGCCGCCACGTTCACAGACTCCTGCTGGACACTCCCCCGAGGATAAAACCACGCGGGACAGGGTCTGATCGCATGTCATCTGTATTGTCACAGGAAATGCACATCCATAACGGTTGACTTGGAAACGACCTATTAGGTCACACGGAGTCCGGCCCCTGGGGGCCAAAGTGGCACCGATGCCCATGGCCATGGGCTTTCCGTAGGCGGTGACCTGGACACCTGGTCTCCCCAGGCTGAGGGCCTGGCACTGGGAGAGGCCAGCTGGCGCCTCAGGCCCTTCGGCTCCTGGGCAGCGTCTCCCAACACGTGCTTGAGGACACGGTGGTTCCTTGGGGGTTAATGGCTGTTCCATGAGAAAAGGGTTCTGTGGTCAAATCAGTTTAGGAAGCATGGGTTAAACAAGGTTCCACACAAAGCTTTTCTGCAGGACTTGTCAGAGCCTTTCTGACAATAACAGCCCTTGTGAATGTTCAATATGGGGCAGAGTTTGCAACATTTCCCAAATTTATTTGACCACAAAACCCTTTTTCTTCCTAAAGCATCTTGCAGACTAGTGTCCGGTGGCTAGTGTCCATGGGACGCCCTTTGGAAAGTGCTGCCCTAAGCTATCGATGACCGTTAATGGCAATGGCACCTGTGTCGGGCGGCGGGTGGGGGTATTTGGCCAAGCATCGTGCTGTGGCGTGGTGAGCATGGCCAGGAACTCAACAGTCATGACGAGGAAAGGACAAGACAGGCTCGGCCTCTGCCCGCCATCTTGGTTCTCGCCTTTTGTCTCCAGAGCAGAAGCTAAGCAGGGCTGTCCCCACGGCTGGGCCGAGGCCTGCCCAGGGCGACTGGGAGTCCAAGGAAAGCACCGGGTGCTACCGGATAAGCCAGTCCCCGGGTGGGCCCACCTGAGTTCACCAGCCTCCAACAAGATGGGGAAGATGAGCTGGGGGCGCCTGGTCCACCCCTCCCCTGTGGGTCCTGCCTCCTCCTGCCACCTCTCTCCAGCCACCCCAGCCCCGGAGCTGCAGGTGGCGGCTCACCAGGCGGAGATGAGCATCTGGCAGGTGTTGGAGGACATCCAGACCAGCTCCACCAGTCGGAACTGGAAGTAGCCGATGATGAAGCCTGAGATGACGTCCGTGATGTGATGGCGTCCGATCATCACGCGGGACAGGCCCACGCAGAAGGCCCAGAGCACCAGCAGGATGCGAAGGGGCACGGCCAGCACCAGGTGGCTGAGGAAGAACTTGGATACCATGGCCGCGCGGCTGGCGTGCCCGGCGGGGAAGGCGTAGACGTCCATGGTGAGGTAGTCCAGGAGGCTGGGGCTCGTCTCGAACGGGCCTCGCCGCTTGATGAGCTTCTGCACGCCGGCCACCGTCATGATGTCCAGGAGCAAGGCTGTGGGCAGGAGAGGGGCCCGAGGGACTGTCAGTAATGCCTCCCACCTCGTCTCCCCTCCCTCCTCCCTCGCTGTCTCCCCTCCAGCCGCACTGGCTTCAGGCACATTCCCACCTCAGGGCCTTTGCCCGTGCTGTTCCCTCTACTTGTCCTTCCCTGGGAACATTCACGCGCCCTCGCTCCCTTGGCAGAGAGGCCTTCCTGCCCACCTGTTCTCAAAAGCCCATCGCTCTCTACCCCTCCTCCTTGCTTTCTTCTCCTTTACAGCCTTTCTCACCACCTGCCACGTCACGCACTCTCTCCCCCACTGTGGCGTGCGCTCCATGAGGGCCAGGGCCCTGTCTGCTCACGGCTGGGAGGCGTTTGCTAAAGGCACTGAGAGAGAGAGAGTGGTGACCAGGGCTCTGGTGGGCCACTACAGGCCCCTTGGAGGATCTGCAGGGTCCCTGGGCCGGTGATCTTTCTCAAAGGACCTCACTGAGGACTCCGCCTGCCCTGAGAGCGAGATGTTACCACCCGCCATCTTTTTAAAGTTGACGTGACATTCATGTGACACACAGTGAACCGTTTTCAAGTGTACATTTCGGTAGTATTTAGCATACTCACAAGGTTGTGCAACCACCACCTCTATCTAGTTCCGAAACATTTTCATCACCCCAGAAGGAAACTCCATACTCGTTAAGCAGGCAGTCCCCGTCCTCCCCCGGCCGCTGGCCATCACCGTCTACTGTCTGTCTCTATGGATTTGCCTCTTCTGGACGTTTCTTATAAATGGAATCAGACAGTGTGTGGCCTTGCGTCTGGCTTCGTGTTTTTGAGGGCCATCCTGTTGTAGCGTGTGTCAGTGCTCCTTTCCTTTTCAGGGCTGAGTAATATTCCACCGTCTGGACCTACCAGCATTTGCTTATCCATCATCCATTGATGGGCAGTTGGGTTGCTTACGCCTTTTGCTGTTGTGAATGGTGCTGCGATGAACAAGCGTGTGTGAGTGTTTGCTGAGGACCTGCTTTCCGTTCTTGTGGCTACAAACCCAGGAGCGGTCTGGCTGCATCAAATGGTGACTCTATGTGTAACTTCTCGGGGAACGACGAAACCATTTTCCACAGCAGCTGCGGCGTGTCGTCCCCATTTTACAGAGGATGCGACGGAGCCTTGGAGCTTGGAGACTTCATACCTGCTGCTCTTTCTTTCTGGAATGTTCCACACTTTCCCTCGCTGCTGACTTATTCCCCCTCATCCTTCAGGCCTGAACCTAAATGTCACCTCCTCCAGGAGGCCTTCCCTGACCTCCAGGCAGGCCAGGCCCTGAATAGTACATTCCCAACACGTCACATTTCTCCTCCTGGCACTTACTCAGCTGCGACTAAGGAGGTCGCTGGGTGGAGAGGTGCTCAGTGTCAGCTTCTCGCCCCGCCCTCACCACTGCTTCTTGGAGGCCAGGGCTATCTCTTGGTTCATAGGTTTATCCCCAGGACCAGACAGAGTGGCAGACTCCAAGTATCACTTGAGTCACTGGCCTGGGGCACAGAGCCAGAGGGCGGGTCTCTTTCCCCGTTGTGGGAACATGAGGGAGACCTGGGTCTCCATCCATCCTGCCTCCACCATCACCCTGCTGTGTGGCCTGGGAAAGGCTGCTCTGCCTCTCTGTGCCATTAGATGAATACATGACGCCAAGGCCCCAGTTTCACCCAGCTGATCACGGTGGCACCAGGACAGCCAATGTAGGGGTTCTGGGCAAGCCTCGCCCACCCTTAGAAAGGCCCTTGGAGGCTGCAATGAGGTCACAGCACGTGGAAACCCTTCTTCAGGGGACACATAAGGGGAAACCAGCATTGTGGTACAGTGGCGAAACTCACGAGTGTCAGTCAGAGCCCTGGGTTCAAGTCCCGGGCCTGGAGCCTCCCTGCGGTCTGACCTTGGACAAGTCACCCAACCTTCCTCATCTGTAAGATAAGATCATGGTACCTACCTCCTGGAGGGGACGCGGCATGGCGCCTGCAGGGTGACCAACCGTCCCAGGTTTGCCTGGGACAGAGGGGTTTCCAGGACACAAGACATTCAGTGCTAAAACAGTGATGTCCCAGCACGCGGGGACAAGTGGGTCCCCCCACGTGCCTGGCGCACAGGAAGAGCCGGAGAATTATTGGTGGAGGATTATCATCAAAAGAGCTCGCCCAGGAACTTTGCAGCCCATGTCAAAATTGTTGGCCTGCAACCGCTCTTGCTCAGAAACCAACACAAAAAACTTTGGGGAAAAATGACACCATAAATGCTCACTGCAGAAGATTTACAAAGCAGAAAATAAAAGTGAGTTTTTTTTTTTTGCAGAGAAAGATTCGCCCTGAGCTAATATCTGTTGCCAATCTTCCACTTTTTTTTTTCCTCCCCAAAGCCCCACTACATGGTCGTATATCCTAGTTGTAAGTAAAAGTGAGATTTTAAGTCACCTGTAATCCTGCCACCCAGAGTAGCCACTGTTCTAGAACCTTCTATCCATCTATAGAGCATAGATTTAATAAAAGCTGTAACATGCTCTACACATGCTGCTCTGTAACCTGCTTTTGAAAGTCTTGGCCCACTCCCCGAGCTGTAAGCATGAGGCACCTGGTGTGTTCATTTAACAGCTACAGCCCTGGGCATTCAGACTGCTCCCAGATGGCACTGCGCTCCCCTGTTCGTGCAGAACTTCCCGGCCTTCCTCATTTCCTGCCCTCCGCAGGCTTGCTCCTTGCAGTCTGGGCTCTTGGTTTGGGATTTGAACCCCTGGCCTCTCCTGGGCCTGCCCCTCACTTCCCGGCCTTCCTCATTTCCTGCCCTCCGCAGGCTTGCTCCTTGCAGTCTGGGCTCTTGGTTTGGGATTTGAACCCCTGGCCTCTCCTGGGCCTGCCCCTCTCATTAGCCACAGTCTGGCTGATGTCTGTCCACCCTGCGACGTGCCCGGCCAGCTAGGGAGGGGGCAGGAGCAGGAGGTGGTGGATGGAGAGGCTGCCCAGCCATGAGGGGAGGAGCCTGTGGGAGGGAGGGAGGGAACCTTGTCCTATATGCCCCCACAGACAGGCATTTCCATGGCAGCTTCTTCCCAGGAGCCCAGGCCTCCCAGGAGGCAGCTGGCCGGGGAGGTGTGTGGCCAGCCAGCCTGCATGCTGCTGAGCCACAAGGAGGCCAGGCCCAGGCTGGGAGCCATCTGGAGCCTGCAGGAGGTCACAGTCCTGGGGGGAGAGAGGGACCAGGGACTGCCAGATCCCCAGGGTAGGTGGGTGCTGGAGACAGGCGGCTGCATCTGACTCCTGGGATTCTGGCCTAACCGAGGAGCTGAGGCAGGAGGCCAGGCCAAGGCTGCTCCCTCACCTGGCTGACAGGCTCTCTCTGCCTGGGGAGGGGACAACTCGCGGGGTGGGGGTTAAAAGTGCAGGTTCCAGAGTCACAGGTGGGGCTCGAGTCCCAGATGCTCTGCTAATGAAGAACCAGTCCCCTCACTTGTCAGAGCCTCGGTCTCCCCACCTGTAAGAGGGGTTGTGGCAGGACGAAAGGAGCTCGTTCACGCCTGGGAAGCATTCAGCGCAGCCAGGCGCGTGGTGTGGGGGTCACAGCTGGTGCTATGGGTCCTCAGCCCCAGCCTGGCCTGACCCCGGGAAGCACTTGAAGGTTTTCCGACCCCGCAGGCTGGGTGGCAGTGAGCAGGTGTGTCGGTGAAAGGGTGTCCTTCTCGGAGTTTCCGAGTCAAAGTTACCTGGCCCGGGTTCTGACACCTCCACCACCTGAAGGAAAGTCAGAGATTTGGGGCCCAGGGGCTGGTGGGCAGTGGCTGGCCAGGGTCTGGGTGCCAGGAGGGCTGCTGGGGTCTGGGGGGGGGGGCATCAATGAGGACCAGGACCGCCCAAGGGAGATCAAAACCTGACCCTGAGATGTGGGTCATCTGTGCAATTGGTGACCAAGTTTCTCAGCCAAAACGCAAGGCTCAGCAACTCGGCGAGTCCCTGCGGGTTTAAATCTGCCTTCCCAGACGAGCGTCAATCCTCCTGCAGGTGCCCGGAGAGAGCTGGGGCTGCAAGGAGGAGGCAGGAGGGAGGGGCAGCAGCCGCACCTCTCTGGGCTGCCTGCTGGATGCAGCGGGCTCAGGGCTCACTCTGATGCGGTGGCTGAAGGCAGGAGGGCTGTGCCTCGACCTCCCCAGGTGCCCCAGCTCTCCTCATGGGCCGTCAGGATCCACAGGCCAAGAACACGTTTCCAATTTTTTAGCAGCAAACATTTTTCTCCCAATGAAAGCACACACAAAGACTCAGTATATGAAGCAGATGGAAGAGGCAGCCCTGTGGGGAAGCTGGGGGGGTGGGGGAAGCTCCCCTGGTCCCCAGGGAGGCCTCTGAGGCTGCCCGGTCCCATGATTAGAAAACCTCGTATCTGGGCCTCTGGGAATCTGCTGCTGTTTCTGTCTGCTTCTGCCTCTTGAGGCCATAATGAGGTGGATACTGCCCCTTTGCCCCGTGCCCTTTGGGGACCATCAGCTAGCCTGGCCCGTCCCATCCGTGCCTGGTTCGTTCATTCTCTTGACCTCCAGTTCTTGGGCATTGCCGGTTCTTGAGTACATCAGGCATGGGCCAGGCCAGGGGCCGCCATCTGGCCACGGGGGGAGACTGGCAATAGGGAATGGCTACACAGATAATTCCTTTACACATATGATGGGCCCCTGCTCTTGTCCCCTCATCACACTGCAGCCGTCTGACCGTCTGTCCGTCTGTCTGGTGCTGAGGGTTGGAGGTAGAAGAGGCAGTGGGACCACACGCTGAAACCCAGGCTGGCTCTCCAGCAGAGCCGATGGCCTCTGCCAGGCCTCCCATCACCATGCCCCTTCCTGCTGCCATGCAGGCCGCTCTCCCCTCCTCCAGCGCCACAGCCGGCCCTTGGTGTGACTGTGATCCTGACACCGTCAGCAAGTTATCTGGGGCCCAGAAATAGAAGCAAATGGCACCATCACTCAAGGCTCCGTCAATTCCACTCACATGGCCCTGTCGGGTTCCTTGACCTACATTCCTTCCTGGACCCCAGGGGAAGGTCCGTCCGTCAGGAAGATCGGGGGTTAGGAGAGTGGCCAAAGCTGTGTGCCGCCTGACTTGCTGTGTGACCGGGGCAGGTCACCTAACCTCCCCCAGCCTCCACTCACTGCAGTCAACTAGGGCGGCAGCCACACACCTGGGCTCCAGAATCAGAGACCAGCTTCAAGGTCGGCTGCTTGCAAATTGCATGCCCTTGGCGTGGCCACCCCTCCGAGCCTCCCTCCCCTCCTTGATGACGGGGGATCTTCCTGGAAGCTGCTCTGAGGGCCTCGTGCAGCAAGTGTTCCATCAATGGTGCCTGGGGGGCAGGGCTCGGCCCCAGCACCTCTCATGCCGTCCCCGCAGCAATCTCCACCCTCAGCCCCACTCACGAGCTGGCGTCTGAGATGACTGAGCCCCCCATGCAGCAAGCACAGTTATTCTGAAGCCCTGCTGTCCTGGCGGCCTCCCTGTCCTCAGAGGGTGCCCTCTCTCCTCCCCCATCCCAGACACCCTGGGGTCCAGTGCTGGCCAAGGAACCAGGGTGCTGGAGTTGGGGAGAGGGGTCACCAGGGAGAGACAGGAACCGGAGCTTTCTTAGAAAAGACCTGCTCTCGTGGGGGACTTGGAATCAGCTCCTCCTGAGGCCGCCTGTCTCTGCGTGGCTGTGTGTGGCGGGGTGGGGCTGCCCGGAGGCAGAGGGGTGCCTGGGATGACTCTCATGACCCTTTCAAGCTTGTGCTCCTTTCACTGTAGGACCAGCTGCTGAGATGGGGGTCGGAAGGAGGGGGCTGTGGGCTCAGCAAGGGGCCCCTTGCTGGCTGGTGAGGGACAGGTTTGTAGGCGGCGTCTCTCAGGGCCTGGAGGAGGGGTCCTAGCCCTTCTGCCCTGGGCGGCGATCCCGCCTCTATGCCCTCATTCCAGCTTTTCCAGGAGGTGGGGAACCAGCCTGCTAGTGTTGCGGGGCAGTCTCAACCAGCCTAAACTTTCTGAAGGGTGTTTGGCTTCAGACTCAGCGTCTTTTCATGTGTCCCGTGCCTCAGCTCTCCCCTTTGTAGGAACATCTCGGTGGGAAATCGTTAGGGATGTCCACCACGATTCACAGTCAAGGATGTCCACTGCAGCATTCTTCATCACGCTGGAACACGCACACCAACCCAATGCCCTTGAGCAGGAGACAGAGGGGACAAACTGTGGCCAACTCTAGACAATGGCGCGCGCCGGGGTTACTGCGAATGACGAGGCAGGTGTGTATTTATAGCTGCCGAAGGAGAGTTATGAGGTTTGTTAAGTGGAAAAGGCCAATTACCAAACAGGATTTACAGCAGGATGCCATTTTTGTAAAATAAGATGTAAATGCATTTTTATGCAGAGGAAAAAGTCTGGACGGCACCACAGTAAATGTTAACGGTGCTTCTCGCTGGGTGGGAGGATCAGGGTGACTTTCATTGTCTTTCTGAAATTCTGCACTTAAAATTTTTCTTAACCACAAACACGCATTACTTTTGTACATTTTTTTAAAAGTTATTTTTTACAAAAGGACAAATCTTGCATGACTGCACTTTTGTGAGGTCCCTGGAATGGACAGATTCATAGAGGCAGAGAGTGGAAAAGCGGTTACGGGGAGCCGAGGGCTGGAGGGACCCCGAAGACACTATGCCAAGTAAATTATGCGAATGGGGGCTTTCTGCTTAAAGGGGACAGCGTTCTAGTTTGGGAAGATGAAAAAGTTCTGGAAATGTATGGTGGTGATGGTTACACAACAGCATGAATATACTTAATGTCACTGAATTTTAACATTTAAAAATGGTTGAAATGGTAAATTTTACGTTATGTGTATTTTAGCACACACATGCAAAAGCTGTTTTAAAAACCAGTGCACTGGTCCAGAAGGACACAGCCCCTGGGGAGGCGGCAGTGAGCAGAGTGGTTGGGTTGAAGGAAATCCCGAGGGGCGGCAGGAACACTCCAGTCTTTTAGCATCGGGACCTCCGCTCTGTTGGTGTGAGCAGTGTGTGTGTTTGTGTGTGCACACACGTACACATGTGCACACGCCCAGCATCTCTCCTGACCAGGGCAGCCCCTGCCGCCAGCCAGAGCCAGTGCCCCACCCTCAGCACTCAGGGGGCTGACACAAGGGGCTTGGCTGGTCCCTGTCTCCCGGGGCCTGAGTGATTCCAAGCGAGGTCTGTAACGTGGCAGATTTCCATTTCCCACCTGAAGAATCTCGACACTAATGCCGCCTCTATCTATCTCCAAAGACTGTCAGGGCACAAGGAAATCAAGATCGTCAGCACAGAAGTCTGAGGACACCATGCCATCCCTCCGCTGACTGCCAGGCTCTGCTGGGACCGGGTCTGAGGCAGGGGCAGTGCAGAGCCAGACTCCTCGCTCTTTCATTTCTTGTGTTAGCTGCAAGGGCGGCTGCCATGACAGTGCATGAGGGGGCCCTGACCCGGGCGGGGGGCAGCCAAGGGCCCCCGGAGGGGCCGCCGGTACCACTGAGCCCCACTGAGATGATGAGAAGTGAAGCTGGGAGAAGGGTACAAGGAAGGGGAGGGACGTTCTGCCTCTGCGGAGCGGGCGTCTGCAGCAGGAGTCTTCCTGACAGTGAAGGCTGGGGTCAGTCTAAATATCCATCAATTAGGGACAGGCTATGCCTGCCTCGTGGACGGATTGTCGCCTAGGCTGTCCCAGGGAACAGGAGCCAGTGGACCGGGGTGGGAGAGCTGACAGAATAGATTATATGCAGGGGTGGGGGGGTGGGGGGGGAGGGGAAGCGAGCCATTGCAGGGAGGGCGGGTCGGTGGTTGTGAGGGGCGCGGCGTTGCCGCAAGATTGAGGGGGCTGGTTCTGGTGTCTGAACCCCTCACGCTTGATGTGAATGGACGTGTGGGGCCGAGACCAGGATTCCAACCGGAAGTGCACGGCCCAGCAGGTCCATCACGGCCTGTGAGAACCAGGTGGCGCTGGGTGAAACCCTGCAGGTCATTTTAGAAGCACGTGATAATGTAGTCTGTGCACAGAGAAAAATCCAGAGGCCAGTGACCCAGACTGCAACAGAGATTACTCCTTGGGAGGGGTCAAAGGGAGATGCTCACTTTTCCATGATCTGTCCTTGTAACGTTTGAGATTTTCTTTCCTATAAGAACGTAATGACAAGGTGCTCAACACCGCTGACCACTAGGGAAATGCAAATGAAAACCACAACAAGGTACCATTTTCACACCCATTAGAATAAACTCAAAAACTCAGACAATAACAGGTGTTGGCGAGGATGTGGAGAAATGGGAACCCTTGTGCCCTGCTGGTGGGGATGTAAAATGGGGTGGCTGCTGTGGAAAACAGTACGGAGCTTCCTCAAACAGTTAAACATAAAGTTACCGTTTGACCCACTCATTCCACTTCTGGGTATATAGCCAAAAGAAGTGAAAGCAGGGACTCCAACAGGTGTTTCTGCCCCGTGTTCATAGCGGCATCATTCACAATAGCCAAACGGTGCAAGCAACCCAAGTGTCCACGGACGGATGACGGATAAACAAAATGTGGTATATCCACACCATAGAACATTATTCAGCCTTAAAAAGGAAGGACATTCTGACACCTGCTGCAACATGGATGAAGCTTGAGAACATTGTGCCACCACGTGAAATAAGCCAGACACGAAAGGTCAAACGCTGGATGATTCCACTTATATGAGGTCCCTAGAGTAGTCAGATTCATAGACACAGAAAGGAGGATGGGGGGGCCAGGGGGGTGGGAGATGGGGAGTGAGTGTTTGATGGGGACAGAGATTCAGTCTGGGAAGATGGAAAAGTTCTGGAGACGCATGGTGGTGATGGCTGCACAACAATGTGAATGTGCTTAATGTCCCTGAACTGTGTGCTTAAAAACAGTTAAAATGATGCTTTATGTTACGTATAGTTTACCACAATAAACAAAGTGACATAGAAAAAGAAGAGTGTCTAGTTTTCATAATCAGGAAAATCTCCATAAAGAGACCTTTATAGATCATGGCAAGAAGACCCGGAGGCCGTTTCCACCAAGGACATGCTCTCGAGGAAACCAGGATGGGCTTGGTGAACCGGCATGGGCCTGCGTCACCTGCCACCTGGCTCCCTTTGGAATCATCCAGCGGGGGGCTGCAGGGGAGGGGCGGAGGAGGGGACCAGGTCATCTCACAGGTGTCTAAAGCTTGGAGGGGATCCGGAGGGAGGCTGGACCCGGCACTTCTTTCGATAATGGTGATGGCGGTGACGGTGTCAATCACGGCTACACGAGCACTACCTGGCATGAGTGTCCGTCCAGCAGTGTGTATAACTCTGCAATGAAGCATCCCAGCAACTCATTTGACAGATGAGGAAAATGAGGCTCAGAGAGGCACAGTCACTTGCCCGAGTTCCCACAGCAGGGCTGGGACTGCACCCAGGTCCGGCCCACTCTGGAGCCCAAGCTTTTGCCAGCTGCTTAGACCCCTCCTGGCATTAAGGTTTCCAGAGGCTGGGCAGCATGCCCTGGGGGAGGGGACCCAGGGAGCAGTGCAGACAGCTTCTTCCTGGCCCAGCTGGGACTCTTTCCAGGCTCAGGGGCTGGAGTTCCCATCGCCCAAGGCTCCTGATTTTGCCCCTTTTGGGCCAACGGGAGCCCTGGCCCCAACTGGACAGGTGGAGGCCTCTACTTCTGGCCCAGAGACTGCCCCCAGGAATTGCTGGGTGCCCTGGTGCTTGGAGTGGCCGGGCCGGGCAGTGCTCCCTCACCGCCGCCCTACCCAGGTCCTACAGTTCCCACCACAGTGGTGTCGGTCATCTCCCGGGGCATGTCCGCATGCCACCCACTGTGCCATGTGCTTCCCCGGCTCCCTATGAGTCCCCACCAGAGCCCTGAGGCCCCAGGTACAGATCAGGAAGCTGACTGAACCTCAGAGATGGGAAGTGTCTTGACTAAGCTCACACAGCAAGTAAGGGTCAGAGCAAGGATCTGGACAAAGCCCGCTCGGACTGCAGAGCCTGCACTCTAGGGTTGCAAGGCCCCCAGGTCCCCCCAAGACTAAAGGACAGACAGGACCCTGCAGTTGGTGCTCAGCGGATGGTCTGTTTTCTGCAGGTGGAGAACGGCGCCGGGAGCCCGGCCTGGGGGGTCGGGCCGGAGCTGTGGGCTCAGAGCCTGCCTGGGCTATTGGCGCAGCTTTCTCCCATGAAGCGGAGGGGCTGGGGCCACATCCCCACGAAGTGACCACCCTGCCTGCTCTGAGCGGCCTCATGCCAGGCCCTCATCTCTCCGTGGTCTCTCTGTGAAATGGGCCGTCCACCTGGCCGGCAGACGGCGGCGAGCCGAAGGCGAGGGGTTTGCAGCCCGAGGACTTGGATTTGGCTCCTGGACTGGCCACCTACAGCTGTGTGGGATGGGCAAGTCCCTCTGCGCCTCAGTTAACTCATCTGTAAAATGGGTGTATTAATACTAACCTCACAGGGTCGTTAAAAAGATTTTAAAATCATGCAATATGGGACATTCATGGCATCGTATCTGGTACATAATAAAGCCCAATAAATGATGTTTTTAGAAACGTGCAGTGACTGTCATTCTCACTCAGGAAGGGAGGTACTTGAATCTGGTTCTTTGTCCCACGGAGCAAACACTTTGTGCCACAGCAGCTGGTGGCTGGAACGGGCCAGAAACCTCATCTCAACAAGGTACAATTCTCCCAGTTCTGATCCCAGCCCCACCGCCCAGTAGCTGGAGGACGGGGGCAAGTCATCTCTCCATGCCTCAGTTTCCCCTCTTTAAGTGGGGCAGGAAAGCAGCTTCTCTCTTGTGGGGAGGATTGAAGTGATGATGTGGTTTATGCAGAACCGGTCACATCGTAAAGACTGGACGAGGGACGAGTCCCGCCTCACCGCCTCCGTCACACGGGACGGACGCGCAGACGGGGCCTAGGAAGCAGGACGAGAGGGACAACCTTTGACATCAGGCCACCTAACCTGCAGCAGGCTATTCTTGAGCCACTGCTGTGTGTGGAGCTACAGCGGGGAAACCTCAGATAATAGAGCAGGTTCTGCCCCCAGAAGCCGCTGGCCCAGGGCCTCAGCCACCTCGCTCTGTCTCCCTCCCAAGCCCACGGCACAGCCCCTGGAAAGAGCACAGGCCTGGATGTGAGGCGGACCTGGTACAAACCTCCAGCTCCGAAGCCCGGGCCAGGTGGCTTTATTTCCCGGAGCCTCAGTCTCCTAACCTGTAAAGTGGGAATGTCAACAGCCCTCGTCATGTGGGACCATTGATTTGGGCTAAATAACAAGTCACGTGATGTGAATAATTGAGTAGTAAGAACGAGAACACATCGACGGTGCCAGACCCCACCGTCTCCTCCTCCCTCAGCCTACCCGCGGAGCGTCCAGCCCCACTCTCCCTGAGACCCGAGTGGGGAGACACATGTCCTCGTAACTTCCTCTGGGACCGCAGTTCTCAGTGGTCCCACCCACAGCCCTTGAGGAACCGGGACCCTTGCCAGTGTTTGCTGTGTCTGAGACCCCTGCCCACCTGCGCCCCAAATGGTGGCCATGCCAGGAAGGGTGAGGGGATCAACGTGGGCCCAGCATGGAGGGTGAGGCAGAGGTTCCCTGAGCACCTGGGGGATCTGGAGGTGCTGGAGGGTGGACCGGCCGGGGGCCAGGGGGAGGTGAGGGCCCGCCTTCCACATGGGTCCCACGTGGCACCTGGCACAGGGCAGTGCTCAACTAAAAGACACTGGTGGCAAAGACTTTGGAAAAACAAACCAAAGGACCAGCTCACTGGGCCCTCTCCTCTGGAGACTCACCTGGGGAAACAGCAGATAAGTCCTCCAGGAGGCCACGAGTGGGTGGGAGCCCCAGATTGGACCCCCTGCACCCGCAGGCCCTATGGGAGAATCCTGGGAAGTTTGCAGGGTCCTTGAACTGAGCAGGAGGGCATGGGGGCAGCACACCTGCACTGCCTGCAAGTGGCCGATGACCTCGAGGACCCCAGCCCATGGGGTGGGAGTTACACAGTGAGATACCCCGCTCCAGGAACCCCACCAGACCCCAGGCCATCTCCCTCCAGGCCACTGCCTCCAGCCCCCAGCCTTCCTCCAAGCTGCCTCTGGGGCCATGGTGCACTTTGCCAAGAGCAAGGCCCTTTCTCGGGGGTTCCCACAGCGTCTCCCCATTCTCAAGGCCCCCATTTTACAGGGGGCCCTTGTCTGTGCATCCCTGGTTCTCTCTTCCCCAAGCCAGAGGCTTGCCTATTTCTGGAGCACCCTTCCTGCCTAACCTCATTAGATCATTCCAGTCAGCTTCTGAGGGCCCCACTGGTCCTCGCCAGGGCGGGGCGGGCTCCCTCCCAGAGCCTGGCGGGTAGGTGGCGGGCGGCGGGCACACTCACCCAGAAGCAGGTTCATGAGTACCTCCTGGCCAGCCAGCGTGCTGCTCTTCACCAGGCAGAGGATGGTGCCCCCAATCCAGGGGATCCCATGGCCCGTGATGCCAATGAGCTTGACCATGGAGCGGGCGCTGGCCCAGGACGCGGCCCGGCCGGCGCACACCCCCAGCCGCTTGGACATGCAGATGTCGATGGCCAGCAGGGAGTTGAAGGCGATGCCCTTGAAGGAGGGGTTCAGCTGCATGCAGTCCTCCTCCGGCAGCTGCTGCGACTGGCGCCGCTCACGGGCCCCGTCCCCAGGGCCTGGGGGCTGTACCGAGGGGCCTGAGGCCTTCCTGCCCGAGCTGCGGGGCTCCGGGGCGCCCTTGGGGGGCTGGTTCAGGGACAGGAACTCGGCCCGGTTGAGGACGTTGTTGCGGTCCCGGGCGCGGGCCCGGCTCTGGGAGGCTGGCATGGTGACGCTCACAGTGTGAGGGCCGGTGCCAAGCCGGCAGCAGGGCCTTCTCCCCGAAGACGAGCTATCCCAGAGCCGCCACGGCTCCCTGCCTCCCTGTCTTCTCTGCGGCCGCTGTTAAATATAGAGCGGAGGATTGCACATGGCTGTTTACCTCTGGCTGCCACCAGGCTCCAAGGGGACGTCAGTGCCAGCTGGGCAGCCAATCGAGCCCACCAGTGTGGGCCAGCACCAATGGAGCCACCGGGGAGGCGGACGAGTCCACAGCTGCGGCCTGGCTGCCTCGGGCCTGGGCTATTTAAATCTTCCAATGGCTCACTCCCGGGCTTTGAAGGACTCTGGGAAATGTAGTCCAGCTGCTGCCCCGGCCTCACTGTGCCCCCAGCCAGAGCCCCAGACGTGGGCCCCAGACTGACTCCTGCTGTTACCAGCTTCCTCTGACCAGTCCAGACCCCTGAGAGCCAGGCCTGCCTGCCCCACTGGCCTGGGCAGCTTGGACCCGGCCCCACGGACTGGACAGTGGAGTGCAGGGCAAAGGCCTCTCCAGACAGCAGATGGAGTGAACGACGTCACTGACAGCATCATCTTGGGTCCGCTGGGGCCAGGCCCAGCTCCTCCCCTCTGTGACAGCATTTCATTAAGCTGGCAAGCTGGGTTTTTTCTTTTTTTTAATCAGTCCTGAATTTGTCTTCAAGGCACCACAGTCCCATCCCGCGGCCATCTGTAAGATTTGATTTCTGGGAGAGGGAGGGGTAATGAATCAGTGTCTGTGGATCTGTCCCCTGGAGGTTGCCTCCATCGCCCGGAGTTTGTGAAGGACAGGAGCACAACAGCAGCTTCAGGCAACCCAGAAATAGTTCCCGCGAGCCTGGCGCCGGGCTGGGTGCCTGTGCTACTGCAGCGAACGAGACACTCCCTCCCTGTCCCTGGAAACCCACAGTGCAGTGGGGAGTAAACAAATGACACACGTCAATGATTGCAAATGTGCAGGCGTGTGGCGGGATTGCAGAACCAGGGCCCTGGGGCCAGCCTGGGAGGCGTGGAGGGTTTCCCCCAGGAAGGAGGAACAGGTGGGAGGCCCCAGGTGGGGGAGAACCTGCTCCACGTGACGCCTGAGAGGCCTGTGTGGCGGGTGCATGTAGTGAAGGGGGCCAGAGAGGCTGCAAACCCAGAGAGGGCAGACCAGGAGGGCCAGGTGAGGACTCGGGCTTTGAGTCCAGCCTCGCTGCACCCACCTGGGCGATTGCAGGCACCCTAAGTCCCTACGGTCCTTCTAGAGCTGCCTGGCCTGGGCTTGAGGATGAGGCCACTGGTTGATAGTGACCAGAAGAGTTAGGAATGAATGCCCTGGTCTCACCATTCAGGTCAGCTGAGGCCGTCTGCCTAGCCGGGATGGAGGCAGGAGGACGCAGCTGCCCTACCAATCATGGAGCCCATCAGTGAAGACCCAGGCCCACCCCACAGCCTCCCAAGAACGGGAAGCTCCCTGCGGTGGGGGTTAGTGCTCTCTGGCCACAGGGGACCAGCCATAGGCTCCAGGGTCAGAGAGATGGGGGATGACCTGGGGCTCCACCAGCAACTAGCTGTGGGAGCTTAGGCAAGTCACTTGGCCTCTCTGGGCCTTGGTTTTTCCACCTGTAATATGAGAATAATAGTGTTCACTTTCCAAGCGTCGTGGTGAGGTCACCGAGATGATGTTTGTAAAGTGCTGAGCAGGGTTCCTGCCACATGGTGAGCCTTCCACCCTACTGGTTAGGAATTGATTCCATTTAATGAATGAGGGCCAGTCCTCTCTCCTTTCTGAGTGCCCCCTTCAGAAGGACCCACCCCCATGGTTGACCCCCACCCCATACCTGGCTGGAGTGAAGCCAGACTCCAGGAGCCCTCAGTCCTATTTCCTTGCAGATCCCCTGGCATTCCTCTTCCAGAGTATTCCATTCAGACCACACAGCCACAGAGGAGGATGTCCCAGACTGTCACATGCACATCCTGCCTCTTGGGTGTAGCCATGATGGCCTGTGCTCCCTCATCCCAGACCCTGGACAGATGTGCGTGAAGATGTGCACAGAAGGCCCGGATAGCGGGCAGTGTACTGAGCTCTCCATGGGCTTTAGCTCCTTGACCTCATAGAACCAACATTCTTGTGAAGTCGTGCTGTCATCCTCATTGTACAGATGAGGAAGCTAAGGCTCAGAGTATCAAAGGCTTCCAGCTGGGAGGCCCAAAGGAGGGGAGATCAAGCAGTCCCTGGGGTGGGACATGAGGGCCTCCAGACTTGTATCCCTTGGGTCACAGGGCCCTAGACATTCTTGCTCACCTCTCCACCAGGGTATCACCCCACTCTCCCTAGGTGGGGCCCATGACCCGGGATGACCTCAGGAGGGGCACAAGAGCCCAGCCCAGATAGGGGCTATTAATACCCAGACGGCTGTGTCAGCATCTTGGTCTGGCCAGAGCTGCCAGCATGTTCTGAGGGCCACAGTGGGCTCCACACTGGG
This sequence comes from Equus asinus, assembly GCF_041296235.1. Taxonomy (NCBI): domain Eukaryota; kingdom Metazoa; phylum Chordata; class Mammalia; order Perissodactyla; family Equidae; genus Equus; species Equus asinus. The sequence continues at coordinate 15,243,664 of NC_091799.1, forward strand.
GAAGGCCATGGAGTCGGATTGGCCTCTGGCCCAGGAGTGGTTAAGAATGGGCTCTGGAGTGGGACAGCCCCACGTTCAAACTCTGGCTCAGCCACCTCTAGCTGAGTGACTGCAGGCAAGTCCTGCCTGCCCTCTGACCTCTGTTTCCCCCCAGAGGGCTGGTGAGAAGACAGTGTGAAGGGCACAGACCGAGACCTGCTCCTCCCCCTGTAAGGGGGGTTACCATGTTCACATTCTCAGGCAGCAGAGAAGCAAGCCCCGTCCCTTTAGGAGCACCTACCACAGGCCACACGGTCTCCCTTCTCAAGAGCCTGAGAGTGCATTCATTCATTGAATCAATGCTTTCGTTGATCTCTTCCTGCAGCCTAGTTGGAGAGATAGGATACACACCCACGAAATAACTAGCCAGTTTATAAAACAGTATAATTTTACCAATAGCTTTATTTTTTCTTACTGCCAAAGTGTTACATGCTTACTGCAATAAATTCGATAAATACGGATGATATAGGCCTAATGCTACTGCCCAGAGACCACCACTGTCAACCCGCGAGCTGTCAGGGTGCAAAGGGATGCTCAGTTGTTTCAGTTCCACTTATCAAAATATTTTACAACAACCCAGTATTAAATAATCAGGAACAATATATATTAAACAAACTGTATCTATATATATTGTATAAATATACAAATATGCATTTAAAAATATGGTCACATTATACACGCTTTAAAAAAACAACCAATCCTGGGGTCCAGCCCCGTGGCCGAGTGGTTAAGTTCACGCACTCTGCTTCGGCAGCCCAGGGTTTCACGGGTTTGGATCCTGGGCGTGGACATGGCACCACTTGACAGGCCATGCTGAGGCGGCATCCCACATAGCAGAACTAGCAGGACCTACTATGTACTGGGGGGCTTTGGAGAGAAGAAGAAAAAAGAAAGATTGGCAACAGATATAAGCTCGGGGCCAACCTTAAAAAAAAAATAACCCATGCTTCTCACTTATTATAAACCTGGCCATGTTTCCATGACAACCCATCATTTTTTGATGGTTCCTTGGCACTTTGTCATGTGGATGGGCCATGCTTTATATAAGCCATTCCCCATTGCTGGATATGTAGATTGTTCCTCTTCTGTGACTATTCAAAACTATTCTGCCACGGCCATCCTTGCATATACACCCCATGCACTAAAGCACAATATAAATAAGGGGTTAAAGTGGCAAGTGCCGAATAAAACAGTGTGCTCGGGGGCACCCCCATGAGATCTGATGGGCCAACCTGAGCGGCTTACTGCAGCACCCAGGCCTGGGGGAGCCTGATGGGATCAAAGATACTTCAGGGCAAGTCCACCCACCCTTTTCCCACGTTAGAGATGAGGAAGAGCAGGCCCAGAGTGTGACATCACCTGTGAGGCCACGCAGCTGGTCAGGGCCAGATCTGGGACATGGGCCGGCTGGTCCCTGTAACTCTGAGCCTGTGGGCTGTCTTCCTGGCCATGTGTCCCACAGCTTCTCTGTTCCCTGCCTGGTTGGCCTCCTATGTCACTCACTCACTCACTTGCCCATTCCTGGAACACTTCTTGAGGCCTGCTGTGTGCTAGGCCTCATGCAAGGACCAGTGGGAAGGGCAAGGATGACTCTGAGCTGGCCCCATGCCCGCAGACCACCTCGCCGCCCCTGCACCATTGCCCCACCTGGCCTTATCCACGTAACCTTCCTGTTCCAGCTCTGTCCATCGCCGAGAGAGGGGCGGGGTGCCAAGTGAAGTCACTTGTCGGGACCCACAGCTGCTAAGAGGCAGACCAGGATTCAGATTGCAGTCTCAGCCAGAAGTCCTTGGCCCTAAACACTTGGGTACTCGGCCTCCCTCTTATTGAGATCAAGAGAGGTTTTCTGGCAGCTTCGTGGGATCTAGAGCAGTCTGTGCACGTAGACACTTGCTATTTGTTGTCTTTAAATCTTTAAGATAGATTTACTACTAATATTAATAAGCATATTTCTCATTAACTTGTTCTTAACACTTGCTCTGCCAGACTCAGAGCAAAGCGCACGTCCCTGCGTCTCCATGTTAACCGGTCACAGCAGCTTCATAGGCAGGCTTTCCGTCTACACACACATGAGAACACTGAAGTCAAGGTGAAGGAATTCCATCCGGGCCGTCGAGGGAGCCAGCGGGGCCCCTGGATTGAAACAACAGCCCGATACTCCTTTCCTCTTCTGCTCTTTTCCTTTTTTCCTTCAGCCTGTATCCTTTCTAACACGCCACACTGTGTATGTGTTCCTGGCCTGTGTCCTTCTAGCAGTGTCAGCCCACAGGGCCGGGACTCTTGTCTATTCGCTGGCTTATGGGACCAGGTGCCTCGGCCGTGCCTGGCACATAGAAGGCACTCAATAAATAGCTATTGAATGAATAAATGACTGATTCCTGAGCCTGGCCTCTAATCTACCGCAAACCTCGCTATCAAAGACCCGGCCAAGAGGAGGCCGGTTATTCGAGATAATGACCCCAGAAGGGAAGGGGAGGAGAGTGGGTGCGGAGCTCCGCTCTGGGGCGGCAGCTGCGGATACGCACAGCTGGAGGGGAGAGGAGGGAGGGGGAGCGGCGGGGTCCCCCGCCAGGAATGGGAGGGAGCCCCGAGGAAAGTGTCTTCCATCCCCGCCTCCCCCCGCAGGCGCTCCCGCCCCTGACGGCTTTCTCGGTTCGCACGTCCAAGGCCGCTCCCGGGTTATTTCAGTCGGGAAACCTGATCCGCCGCCGGGTTTATTTTAGCACCTTGGAGAACTCCCAGTGCCGCACCCGATCCCCGGCCGCGCCCGGCCTGCGACGCCGCCTCGGTGCTCCCCGGGCGGCGGGCGGCGGGGCGCGGGCCTGGCCGGAGCAGCCTCCGGGGGCGGCGGCGCGTCCCCCCGCGTCGGAGGGATCCTCAGCCCCGCCGGTGCCCGGGCCGGGTCTGTGGGCGCTGCAGCTCCCGCCGCCTGGCCTCGGGGCGCCGCCGAGCTCAGCTCCTGCTCTGGGGGGACAGCTGTGCGTTGGAGAGGCCGTCCGGGGAGGAGAAGGCGTTTTGCGCTCAGAACTGGAGCTCTGGAGGCTCCGATGGGGCGGCCGGGCCAGGGGGGCAGAGAGAGCAGGCGGCGGGAGGCGACGGGGCCCAGTAGGGACCGCCCTTGTGGGAGGCTGGGAGAAGCAGCCCGTCCCCCCGTCCTTAGGGACCTCGATTCCGCCATCGGAATCTGCATCCCGCGGGGACCTTAGATACCATACCCCGCCCCTCCCTGAAAGAACACCCAACACACCCACAGGCACAGACACAGACATGCACACTCTCACGTGCACACACTCAAATATACCCACTCACACCCACAAATGTGTTCATGCACACTCACCACCACACACGCACCCTCAGATCCACATCCTCTCACCCTCACCCATAGACACACACGCTCATAGAGATCTCCACAGACATACATGCAGACACACACCATCACGCACACTCACACCGACACACACGCACAGTACCGGAACACGCTCTGACACATCCTTATGCATTCACACACTCTCACAGAGACCCTCACACAAAGCACACACCGTCATACACAATATGCACACGCTCATCTACACCCACATCTCTTACGGTCACTCACACCATCACCCACCCCATACACGTACCCCCATGGACACAGACACACAGCATACACTCATGGGCATATACACTTACTTTTGGACCGACCTCACACATAGTTACACACAACTGCCACATATACCCTCACACACAGAGACACACAAACTCACACCGTCACACATTCACTCACACACTCTAACCTGTGACATGCTCACTCACACACACCATCACACTCCCCCCCCGGAACACGCCTCCTCCGCCCTCTCCTCCCCAGGCTCGATACTGGACACGCACACACCAAAGGGACTTCCTTGTACGCGCCCTGATTTATAGCAATCGATACATACTCGTAACCGTTCTGAGTATGAATTGTACCTATTTATTATTTATGTTAATTAATACCTCCACCGATCATTCCTGGAGTTATCTCCTGACATCGCTCTGGCGCACTGCATTCTCCAGTGTTTCCTGAGTACTCAGCCCAGCACAGCTGCCCAGTCAATACTGGGGAAGGAACACATGCATGTGTGGGTGATGGGGAGGCCAGCTGAGAAGTCCCAAGCCCTGCACAGCCTGGGAGAAACGTGGTTCTGACCCTGTGGCCAGGGTTACAAGAAGACCTGAGCTTCCAGATTTGTGGCCGCCCCAGTGCCCTGAGCCACACAACCATTCCCAACAACAGACCACTGCCCCTCAATGGAGAGTGACGTCGTCACTCATCTGGGGGTTATGAGACCTGGGTACCAGTCCCAGAGTCCTCCTTGGATGACCTCGCTAGGCCTGTGTTCCCCATCTGCAGGGGAGGCTGTGGGGCCAGCCCTCTCCAAGGTCCCGTCTGCGCTAACCTGGCCGGGCTGAGCCTGCTCCCTGCAGAAGCGAGGCGCATCAGTGACGCCAGGGGGGCCCTGCAGCCTCCTTGCCTCTTGCTGCCCGCCCCCCGCCCCCGCCCCCAAGCCACCGCCTAGCTCTCCGGCCCTGCCCACCCAACTCCCAGGTGGACATTCCAAGCCTCACCCATTGGCTTCCAGTCTGGTCCCAAACAGTTTCGGAGAGAACCCCGTCTCCCGGGGCAACAGAATTCCAGCATTAACATTTCCATCTGCAGAACAAGGCTTCTCCCTTCGGTGAAATGCCTTTGCGGTCTCATGATAACCACACCCGTGGAGGCCGAGAGCTCTTGGAGGACTAGCTGCAGCCTTGAGATGCAGGTTGGTCCATGAGGGGGAAGAAGCCTGAATACTGTCTCCACTGGCCTCTGAAAACAAGGTCCCTTCAACTGCAGGGAATGCTGGTGAGAGCACTTGCTGCCACAAATCACCAGCCTCCGGGGCTCAGAGCCAGGCTGCCGGGTTCAACCCACACTCCCTCTTCCCCAGGCCTCAGTGTCATCTGTAGAATGGGGTCGTCATAGGATCCAGCTCAGGGGTCACTGTGGAGGGCCGAGAAGATGACGTGTGCGAAGGCCCTGCCTCACAGGGATGCTCAGTGAGGAGAAGCTGCATCCGCTCTTTCCGCAGACCTGGGAGGGCTCTCGACTCGTTTGGGGCTGCGTGTTAAAACCCTGGTGCATGGGGTCATGTTGTTTCTACTCTGATTTGTTGTGTGTCTGCGTTTTCAGGACCTCTCTGGGCCATGTGCGGGGAGTTGAGGGACCTTGTTCTCCCACTGACAACACTTTGAGCTTCCAAGTTGTCATACTGAGGATTCACCGTCTCCAGGCGGGGGTTGGGGCTGACCCTTCCACTGTCCCCATCACTGGTGATGTCACAGCAGAGGAGTCTGCGGAGACCGAGTTCTGGAGGAGGGAGGGGTCTGGGGGGCAGTGTGTGTCCCTGTGGTGTTGGGCATGTCAAACAGCCGCCCCTTTCCTCTGTTTGGCAGATGCCAGCACTTCACACTCATGTGGACGCATCGTGGGCCTTCTACATATGCTGAGACAGCTGTGGGTCTGTGCCCAACACCCACAGGGCTCCAGAAAATGCTGAGCAGGAAGAAGGGCTGCGTGGGGAGGCAGGAGGGCAGAGGGGCCTGAGAGCTGGGCAGGCAGCCAGAGCCCTGAAGACTCGTCAGGAGCTGGGACGGAATGCACGCGTGAGCCGAGCCCAGGCAGACCCTCCATCGGTCAGGGCTGGCCCTGGGGGAGCCAGTTCCCAGCTCAGGGGCCGGCAAGCAGGCCCACGGACGCTGCCTGGGCCTCCTCCTGCAGACCAGCCCTCCAACTAGCCCGAGACAAAACACTGGAGAGGGGTGAGGCAGAAGGGGAGGCAGCTCTGGGGCCGAGGTTAGGGAGGGGCGTCTTCCCACCCTGCAGGCACCTGAGCACGGCTTCTGCTAGGACTTACCAGAGACAGGGCTTTCTAGTGTCAGGTCCGTCCCGGCTCCGAGGGGCTGGCCCAGCTAGCCAGGGTGGCGGCCTGGAGGAGGAGCCGAGTGTGGGCTTTGGGTTTGCCTGATCTCTCCCACCCCTCTCTCTCCCTGACCCCTGGGTCTCTCTGTACAGCCCACCTCCCGCGGTCAAGGTGAAGGGTAAAGGAGACAGCGTTCGCTCAGGCAGCGCCAGACACACAGCAGGTGCTTCAGCATTACTGTCACAAACCCAGGCAAAGCCCAGGGCTGAGGCGAGTAACATCACTTCCAACGGGCACGGAGGCGATCCATCCCCAGCAGCTTGGCCACTGAGTGAGGCAGGTTAGGGCCCTGGCTCCTGTTCTTTTCACATCAAATGAGAAAGATGTGCAGCTTGGCACATGTTTGTGGCACACCCACATCCTTGTTGCCAGGATGGCATCCCTGCCCTTCAGGAGCATCCTGGTCAATGGGGTCTGCTCTGGTCCAGGCAGTGGGGGTGACAGGGGTTGGGAGACGAGATGGATACCCTAAAAGTTAATATCTTACCTATATATAAACTGAATAGCCTAATAATTACCTGATGGCAAAGGAGGTGTGGAAGGCCATAGTGAATCCCAGGAGGGCACAATACTTTGGGGGGGTCATGAGTTCACGCCAGGGAGAGGCTACAGTGGGTTAAGAGGCCAGGGAAGCCTTCTTCCTGGAAATGGAAATTCACATGGGGTGGGTAGGAGACCTGTGCTGTCTAGGGTTGTACCATGGGGCAGTAAACAGGTCATGGGGGCCACCCCGCCTTGGTCTCAGTCAGTGGGACTAGAAATAAGCTGCCTACTAGCTGGACTCGAAAGGGACGAGTCCTTGCTAGGCTGGGTGCAGGGCCATGGCAGCGAGCGGGGTGAGGGCAGGGCTGTGGCTGGGGACAAGGCAGTGACCACTTCCTGCCTGTGGCCTGAGCTGATGCTGGTATGAGATGGATCACTTGGCCAGGCTGATCATCGCTCAAAGAGACCTCCGAGTGGCCAGTCCCTCCCCCTCCAGCCCTTGTCCTCACTGGCTCACAGGATGCTCTGGCTTGGGGGTGGCCAGAACCATCTGTCCTGTGCGGGGCTGTGGGCACCTTTGGAAGTCAGAGTTAAGGGGGGAGGGCATGGCTGTCCTGTGGCTGCCAGGTTTTCTCATGTCACAAACCACTCAGGCTTTCCCTGGGGTGTAGTTGCAAGGTGGGGGTAGGGCCACTGGCTGCTTAGAGAGGTTCCCAGCCATCACCCTGCAGTCAGGGTCAAACCCCTTTTGAATCTCTGAACTCAGACCACCAGGGTCCCAGTCTCAGCTGGGACACCTGCCAGGCTGGGGCCTTGGGGCAAGTCTTTGAGTCTCCCAGCTTTGGATTCCTGCTCTGTGAAATACACATAACAGACCTCCTACACAAGGTGGCTGATGGTGGATGAAACGATGAGCTTGTATCTCGCTGGTCACATTCGGGGCCCAACAGGCCTGACCACTTATCGGGGTACCCAGAGGCCCAGTTCGGAGGGAGCAACACAGGGACCTGTCCCCCCAAACTTCTCTCCCCCACCCCCACCTTCCCAGTCCTGGTATCTCCCAGCGCCCCTGCACTGTTTCCACCAAGCCACCACCCCACCGCGGCCAGAAGTACCATGGCAGAGCGTGCTCTGAGCTCGGGAAAGCCTGCTGAGTTCAAAGGGCACGAGGAGCAGCCCACCTGGACCCGAGACAGAAGCCGAACTACACTACCCAGAATTCCCGAGGCTAGCTACAAAGGAAATGTCGTTTGTGCAAGGAGAGGCTCAGCTCCCCAGCAGCTGCAGAGAGAGGGGACAGAGAGGGGGGAGAGGGGGAGAGGATTACCAGGGGGAGGGCGGGCTGTGTGCGGGGAGCGAGGGTGGAGAGCAGGGCCGGCTGCGAGGAGGAGGCGGCGCCCGCCCGCCCGCCGCCGCCGCCTGCAGACCTGCAGCCCCGCGGGGCCGGCGAGCGGGCGGCGGTCCCTGCGCGCTGCGCTCCGGCTGGCGGCTGCGGGCGGACGCGGGGCCAGGCCGGCGCAGGGGCTGAGTTTCTGCAAAGTTTGACCTGGTTGCCTTTCCGATGCCGCAGCAGAGCGAGGAGGCGCGGGGCGCGCCAGGCGGCTGCGGCGCGGCGGCGGGGCTGAGGGCGACAGCACGCTCACAATGATCATAAAATAAAGGAGACGCGCGGGGTGGGGGCGAGAGAGCCCCGAGCCTCACCCCTTCGCCCCCAGCCACCCCCCAGCAGTCCTGAGCTAGGAGGAGGTGGAGGCTGGGGGCGCCCGCGCCGGCCTCAGACCCTAGTAGAGCCAAAGGACACTACCCGGGGAAGGGAGTGGGGGCGCCCCGAGGACGTGCCCGCGGCAGGGTCAGGGACGTCCGGAGGGCGGCGGCCGGGGCACGCAGAGCGGCCCGAGGGGCAGGTGAGTCGGTGGCGCCGCCCGGGTGGGGGCGTGCGCGCCAAAGTTGCCCGGCCGCGGCGAGCGCGCCCGACGCGCGGGGACCTGGGGGCCGCTAGGGACTGGCGGAGGGGGGACCGAGGCGCCCGACGCGGCGGGGCTGGGGTCGGGGGATCCCGGCCCCGGAAGGGGCGCGAGCCCGATCACACCGGCCTGCGGGGTGGCACTGCGCCCCCAGGGGGCCGGAGGGACCCGGCTGGGGAAGGGGCGCCGGCGCCGGCGGCGAGGCGGTGGGGGCAGTGCTAGGGCCGGCAAGTCCACGTGGCCCACTGCAGTGCCAGCCGGTCGCCCCCCCACCCCGCCCCAGGGCCGGGAGGGTGTCAGCGGAGATGTCACGGGCGGCGATTATTCGCTGGTGCGCGCGGTCGTGCGGCCGCCACTGACGGGGCGGGCGGGGGGACCCGCCGCCTCTGGGGAGACCGCCCAGAGCTGCGCCGTCAGCTCCGCAGCCCGCGCTGGGCGCACACGCGTCGCCGCCCCGCGCGCCCCCCGCAGCAAAGTTCGGCTCAACTTTGCGGCGGGCCTTGACGCTCTGTCTCTTCCACCTCCCACCAGGTCCTCGGCGGCCGCTCCGGGGCCCCGCGCGGCGGCGGGCGGCGACAGCGACAGCGGCGAGGGGACGCGGCGCGTCCACGTGGGGGCGTTAGCCCGCGCCCGCGAGGGGACGCCGACGGGGACCCGCGCTGCGCCGCGCGCCTCGGGGACACAGCGGGCGGCCCGAGCCCGGCGCTCGCCTCCTGGAAGCCGCGGGTCGGCGCTCGCCCCCCAGGGCGCCGGGACCTCCGCGCTCGAACAGAAACTGCTCTTCCATTGATTCGCCCGGACGGGCAGCGGCCGGTGCGCGTGTCCCGAGCGCGTGCGGAAGGCAGAGGGGCAGGAAGTCGGTCTTCTGCGGCGAGGGGGGCGGCACCGCGCAGGGGACGGAGCCTCCCTCACTTATGTGTCTGCCGCCCTGCGCCGCCGACACCCGAAGACTTCAGGGAGCGTCTCGGAGCCGCGTTCCCCGCGTGTGAGGCACGGAGGGGCTGGATGTCCAGCAACATGATTATCCATTAACTTCCGAACTTTTCTTTTTAACCCAAAGAATATCGGTGATTTTTGTCCACTGCTAGCAGCAGAAGAGAGAACCCAGGGCTCTTGAAATGCAGCAAAATCCTTATTTATAAACAGGCCGAGGTCGTGATATGCACGGCCGCTCTGCTCGCTGAATTTTCTATCCTATGGATATCGGTCTTGAGCTTTGAGATTGCAGAGCGGTCCTGTCTGCACTGGGTCCCGCGGCCTCCATCCTTTCAATGCCCAGTTTTCTCTGGGACTGCTGGCCTTCTCTGGAGATCAGAGCGGTACTGTGTGCCATGGGCTGTATTCAGAGCATCGGGGGCAAAGGCAGAGTCTTCCGGGAAGGTATCACGGTGATGGACGTGAAGGCCTCCATTGACCCCATCCCCACCAGCATCGACGAGTCCTCCAGCGTGGTGCTGCGCTACCGGACACCCCACTTCCGTGCCTCGGCTCAGGTGGTCTTGCCCCCGATCCCCAAGAAGGAGACCTGGGTGGTCGGCTGGATCCAGGCGTGCAGTCACATGGAGTTCTACAACCAGTATGGGGACCAGGGCATGTGAGTACTGCTCCGGGGCAAGCTCTGGGGGGCTGCTGGAGGTGGGGAGCTTGGAGGCCTGGGGCTGGAGGTTGGGGGGGTTAGAGAGGGGCCTCCCCAGGGCCAGAGGGAAGCTTTATGGGTGTATGGAAGTGGCCTCTGAGTCTTCTTTGGCCAGGTAACCTCCTAGAGGGTTTGCCTATTGGTTCAGATTGGGGTCCCAGTTCTAGGGCCTTCCCTGCCACTCTCCCTGGCCCCTGGGCTTCCTGTGTCCTTCCCTGTAAGATGCCGAGAAAGCAGAGGAACAGTCCACTGGGTGCCTCTTTGTCAAAGCAAGTGTGCCATCCTGGGTCACCAGAGCGGCCCGGCTGGGCCCCCCAGGCCTGGGCCTCCGTGAGCACACGTGGTGGATCCTCAGGGAAGGGGAACACAGCCCCGGCAGCCTCCGGCGTAATTCGTATGGTGCTTTGCGTGGGGCCTGAGTGTGTCTCTCCTTGGGGGAACGCTTTGCTGTTCCGAACAGTGTTTTGTTTGGGAGCACGGCTAGTTTTAGAAACCAGGTTTGCTTTTCCGTGTACAGTTTTCTCTCTGGGGCAGAAGGCCACTCTATGTAGACAGCAAGTGTTAGTGTCCAGGAGGCTCCGGCGGGGCCCTAACAGCTGAGAGGAGCCCGCTGGCCTCTGCTCTCCAGCCTGGTCTCCAGAATGTTCCCAGGATAACGTAGGTCTCGGTAAGGGACACGGGGGTCCTGGGTCTTCTTTTCTGGCGTGTTCCCTGATCCCTGAGATGGTCATCCCATGTGTGGAAAGCAGCGTGGACAGAAGGGAGAGGGCCTTCACTGGAAGGGCCACCCTGAGATGGGGCGATGAACATAACTGCGTCCGAGCACGAGACGCTTCTGAGAGAGCGAGGCAGGCCCTGAGAGCAGCGCCCCCCGGGCCCCGTGACTGGCCGTGGACACTGTCCCAGAGGCCGTCTCTCAGTGTCCACCATGTGCAGCGTCACTTGTGGGGTCTACGAGTGTGGGACAGGGAGGGGAATGTCCCCAGAAGGAGGTGGGACTTTTCACCAATTTTAGAACATCCCAGGCCACCTGAAATTAGAGAAGTGGCGAGGAGATGGATGGTGGCGGGACACCAAATCTCGTGGCGTCTCCACTGAACGACTCTAAAGTCAGAAGGGAAACAGGAGGATCCTGGTAAAACTTACAGCTAACCCGGATGGGCCCAGAGAGGTGCACGTGGGGCCTGTCTGGACACTGGTCGGCTCCCTTCTGTCAACCTGATTCCTGTGCCCAAACCCTTTAATTCTCAAACGTGGGGCTATTAATCCAGGCCGCAGGCTGAATTTCCATTCCAAGAAGGGAAACGTGATTCGTAGTTATTTGGTGTGGACCTTTCCTAAGAAGCCTTAAGCCCGAAACCTTCTCGAGCTTTGCAAGGCATCCGAGATGACTGGCAAGACACGTGGGTTTCTCTAGGGCTTTTAGGCTAAGCCTGTTTTCTTCCCTAGGTGGGTAGGAAACAGAAGGTCCTTCTGAACTTGGAAAGACACGAGCGCCAAGGGCAAGGAAGTTGGGGAGAATGAAAGGGACCGAGTTCTGATGCGGTGGACGTGCTGTGCAGGTGGGAGGGAACAGGCCTGGCTCGGGGCCTCAGCTTCCCCATCTGTACACAGGGCTCTGCAGAGTCTTCAAGGCCTTGTGCTCCCTTAAGGCTCTGAGAACATTCAGGCACTATTGTTGGAGGCGGGCCTGAGTCAGAGACCCCAGCTGACCTTTCTCTTTCTGTGCCAGTCCTTGGTTCCTGGTTCGAGGAACCCAGTGCACATCTAGACTGCGGTCAAGCAGACCTGGGCAGGAGTCCAGCCACTGCTGCTTTCCAGGGTGTGACCTTAGCCACTCTGACCGTCGGTCTCCTCATCTGCAAATTAGGGCCAGTCATAGTCCTTGCCCCATGGCTTACTGCAAGAATTACAGAGATGGCATTTGCCAGCAGTCAGCCCACGGTAAATGCTCAATGCAAGCAGCTATCACCTTAATGTTGTTTCCGTGACTGTTATCCTCAGATGGGGAGTGAGTGATGGTATCTGTAATGAGTTGAGAATTGTGGCTGAAACTACAGAATTGGGACAGATGTAAATTACTCCTTGTATTGGATTTTCTCCCCAGCCCAGGTCTTCCTCTTTTACACGGGGCCCGCTCCTTGACTTTTAAAAATTTTAAATTGTGTAAGTCCTAAATAATTTGAGTTTTCAAGGGTTGAAGGCCGTTTTCCGTGCTGCTCATTCACTTCCCCCCTGCTGGGGAACCTCTTTCAGGGTGGGGCCCTCTGTGTCCCGCACGGCTCATTCTCCTGTGTCCACTGGGTCCATAATCCCAGCTGGGACAGGACCCGCCCCAGACAAAGGGCAGAGTTTGAGGCCCCCTGGGAGGGGCAGTGTGGGGTCGTCGTCAATGGGCTCAGGTCCCGGGGTCAGAATGCCCGGCCAGCGGTGGCTCTGGGGCCTTGGCGAGTCACCCCTCGGAGGTTCGCTTTTGTCATCTGTCAACGGGGATAAGGATGGAACTCCCCGTAGGCTGCTGTGAGGATGCGGTGAGAGGACAGGTGGAGGTGACAGCCCTGTGGCTGAAACGTTGAGCTGGAAGCTGCTTGACTTCTTGTTAATCAACAAATCGTGTTGAGAAACTGACTTAGCGACTAGCACGGCTCCTCCGGCCTACAGGCAGGGCTCTGTGCTCAGCCGTGCCCCTTGAGAGAAAGCCCGGACGGCGGCTCCTTCGTGAGTGTAAATGGAAGCATTTAGATGTGAGGGAAAAGGCTCTTCCCAGCTTCCCTACCCTAAACTCCCCTTTGTCATATTTTTAAGCCCCATGACATGAAAGAAGGTGGGGAGTGGGCTGGTGGGACTGACCAGAGACCTCAAGCTGCCCAGAACTGTCCCCCAGCTTCGCCCCGACGGGGGGGCTGTAGGCTCCTGTGCATTGTAGGATGTTGGCGGCATCCCTGGTCTCTCCTCGCTCAATGCAGTAGCCCCCACTCTGTTGTGACAACCACAAATGTCCCCAGTCCTTGCCCGATGTCCCTGCGAGGGGTGCCAAGTCACCCCTGGTTGAGAACCACTGGACTGGACCCAGACAATTCGAATCATTAAAAGGAAACCCACACACTGGGCTTTAGTGGCCAGGGGAGGGGGACAGCCAGGTGACAAAGTTAGGTCAGGGCTTCCATTCTTTCCAAACGGGCTTGTATTAAAAATATTAATTCCAAATACTCAACTGAAACCCGTAATACCCCCAAACATTATCCCCGCTTGGAATTAATCTCTAATCCAGAACTTTCTAGAATGACATTCTGGCTTTGAAATATTTGAAGTGGAGCAATAACACGCCACCCCAGGAACCCCCGCCTCTCTCAGGCGAGAGCTGGAAAATGCCGAGCTTCTCGGTGCCAGCTCGAGAGGATTCTATATGGTTTTGGGCCCAACCCACATTGCCTTAAGAGCCATCCCCCCCGAAACTGTTGGAGACACCTGCCTCCACAGCCCCGTCCCCCGCAATCCCTCAACTGCCACCTGTCAGCTGGCACAGTCTGCTAAGTGACAAGTCCCAATTTCTCGCCTGTGTGGGAGCCGCTTCACGTCGTCCCTGGGTTGCCCTTCTCTGGAGCCCCCAGGGAGCCTGGCCCACGGCCAAGGCCAGTTTCTGGCTCAGGGTTCCGCCAAGGGGAGATTTGGGGGTCAGGAGGACAGCAGCCTGGGAGAGAGGGTCTCTGGGTGGACGGCGCCATCTCCCTGCACCCTGTCCAGCAGGGTGTGGACGCCGGCTCCGCCACACCCTAGTGCTGCGACCTGGGGCCGGTCCAGTCTCTTAGCCTTTCTAGGTCTCACTGTTCCCATCTCTGCAGTGGGGAGCACAGCCCTGCCCTCCCAGGGTGGTTGTGAGGATTAAATGAGATAATGCAGCGCCTGGTGCCTCCTGTGCCCTCGATATCGGGTAGCTGGCAATGTCGTAACTACTGCCGGTTCCGTTAGTAATTCCGCAAGGCCGGCAGCGGCCCCGCATGAAGACCGCTGTACTGGAGGTGTCCTCCTGGGTCGGCTTGCACTTGCCCGCCGACAGCACGAGAGCCTTGGGCCGTGAGCCCAGGGAGGGTTCCAGCCAGAACGCGCGGTGACGTCTGTCGCAGGATTACGAGGCTGGCGGGAAGGGGCTGGCAGGGGTGGGGAAGCTGAGGCCCCGGCCAAGACACGCTGGGGCTGTGCGGGTGCTCCCGAGCTCCCCGGCTCCCTGTCCGTTCTCCACTGCCCGTCTCCCCGGGACCTCACGAGGTCCTCACTTTATGAGGAGGAAACCTCCTCAGGGACTGAAGCCACCTGCCCAAGGAGGCTTGCTCTGCTTCAGCGGGTCTGGGGACGGGCAGGGAGGAGCGGCCCTGGGGACCACGTGGCCTCTTCCTGCAGCCGGGCCTGAGCCGAGGGCCCTACGCAGAACAATTGAGGACGATGCTTCCTCTCTGGACCGGAAGGCGTCCTCCCCCATCTGCTGGGCTCTGGCGGAGGGGAGGGCGGCGTGGGTGGGAGAGGGAAGTCCTTGTTTCCAGGCTTTGGGGTGGGAGGAAGTTGTGGGGGGGGGCTGCCCGGCCCCAAAGACCTCCCCCTGGACCAGCCCCAGCCAAGTGATCGTCCCAACCCTCACCTTCCCAGTGCCAGAAACAAAAGCTGACTGCTCGAGGAGACGTGCGAGGTGGCACCGACAGCTGTGGCCATCCGGGAAATAACGAATTAAACGGAGATGCTTGTATTTTGGCTGATCGGCTCTGTGTAAAAATGAGAAAGATCAGTAATGCCCAGTGTTGGGGAGGGGGGACGTGGACAGCCTCACACGCTGTTGGCGGGGGTACGATTTAAGCAGCTTCTGGAAGGCGAGTTCGGCTCTGTTACAAATACAGGCGCTCTTCCCCTCCATCATTCTACCTGAGAGTCCCTCTTAGAGACTTGGCACCGGCCTGGGGCCTGGCACACAGTAGGCACACAAAAGGGAATCTGCTGAACCAGCGAGTTGACACGCACGTGCCCAGAAGCAGCAGGACGGGAGGGTACGTGCGTGAGGACAGTCACTCTGCCCCGCTCATAAGTGCAAAGAGCCAAGCACAGCTCAGATGCCCGCCCGCTGGGGGCGGGGGAGCGGGGGTGAACCGCGGTCAACAGCGCAGAACACGTGAGGCTGCTCCAGCCCGTGCCTCGAGCCAGCCCGTGCCTCGAGCCGGAGATGCTCCCACCTGGTAACACGATCAGAGATGTTACTTTCAAAACAAGTTGTAAAATATGTAGGGTAGGAACCCATTTTTGTTGAAAACACTGAAAATGGGAACACGCCGTCTGTGTACGTGCAGAGAGAAAGGTCTAGAAGGATGTTTACCAAAGTGTAATGTGGTGAGTCCCTCGGCGAGGTAGGGGGAGGCACAGAAGAGACGGTTTTCGTTTCTCACTTTATACTTCTCCATGGCTTCCTTTTTTTGAAAAAAAAGAAAAAAAAAACAACAGAAAGCACAGCTTTTATAACTAAAAACTAAAATTAGCCAGGCACTGTCGGCCCCTTGCCCGGGTGTTAGGCCCTGGGGCTGTGGGCTGGGTGAGGAGGAAGCAGCAGTGGGGGGCGCCGCCGGCCCCGGAAGGAGTGGGTGTGTTGTCTGGGGGAACAGCGGCAGCAGCTGGCAGGGAGGGGCACCTCCAGCCTGTCCTTTGAGAGAGCGCACCTGCTGACCCATCTGATGGGCAGGGGCTGGCCTGGTGGGCGGCTGCACCGGGCGGGGTCAGGAAACCAGGATCCTAGTCTGGTTTGGGAGGGGGCACTTGGGCTTCAGTTTCTGTAAAATTGCAAAATTTTACAGAATTTGAACTTCTTGCAAATTGTACAAAACGGTAAAATCTGTGAGCTTGGGGCCCAGGTGAGAGAATTCCTTGGGACCTTGGGACCAGCGCCGGGCAGAGGAGCCCCTGCCCCAGCCCTCTTGCCCTCGAGCCTCAAATCCTGGTCTGTAAATGTGTTTCTCCGAGGGCCTGAGGGCGCCACTTGTGGGACACGAAATAATATTTAGGTGAATTCATTTCAGCTTAAGGGTAATTTTAATTTAAAGCAACATATTTATTCTAAAGCATATTAGAAAAAAGTTTGTATACCTAGTACTTCCAACTTGTTATTTCAAAGGTGTTTCTTAGGAAAAACTAAACACAGTAGAGGTTTGAAAAAAGTGATTAATTTTAAGGAATAAAATGAAGTGAATAATAATATAGCAGCTGTGTAGACAGGACCCAACGAAGACAGAGACTTCAGTTTAGGAACTTTGTTCTGAGACCAGGTGACGGGGGCCGTCGGCTCTGGGGTCCAGGACTCCAGTGCAGCCAGAGCGCCGACTCTCACCCCTCCGGGAGGGAGCCCGGCCCAGCCTCGCCACCCCTGCCCGGCACGGACCAGGGCTCTTCCTGAAGCGGTGAGAAGGGTGTCTCCCGGGGGGTGTCCAGGTCACAGAAGGGGCAGGTCCCACCCCTCCCCTCCCGGGCACATTCCAGGGCTCTGAGCGTCCCTGGGTCCTTCACTCTCCGCCGTGGGGCCTCCACGCTGGGCCAGCTCCTGGCTGGTGGCTGGGCCTGGAGCCACAGGGCGACCCTCCCCAACCCCCGTGGGTGCCCCTCAGGGCAGCCTCAACCCCTTCTCCGACCTCCAGGGGAGGCCTTCCTGGAACCCCATCCCACTCCCACTCTCTGTCAGTTGTGCTGCTTGGAGCCTGTGTGCGTGTGTGTGTGGGTTGGGTGAGGGTCTGTTGGGGGCCAGTAGTAAGAGCTCACTTAGGCCACAGGTCCTGGCCCAGTGGCTTCCCGTCGTGTGACCTTGGGCCAGGCCTCTGTGGTCTCCAAGTGCCCTCTGTAACACGTGCCCCCAGGCCCCGGACCCCGGGTAGCTGAGGAGAGCCCTGGGCAGATGGACGGACCGACGGTGCCTGGCATGTCCAGTGTGCTCAGGGAACGTGACTGCTGTCGCCGGCGTTGCTGTGGGGACGACCCCAGCTGGGAGTGGCTGTTCTAGCTGCCGCTGCTCCAGGTGAGAAGGCACATAAGCAGAGGCGGCTTTGGGTACCTGGAACTCATTCCTCAGACCCCCGTGTGAGGCTCAGGCCCCGAGGGGAGACTGGCAGGTGCCCACAGTCGCTGATCCAGGCCACCACCGTTTATCGTGCCTGATTCTAGGCCAGGCACCGGGGTAAATCCTGGAGGTCTGGCCCCTGCCCTTTCGAGATCGTCAGCAAATGATGGCAGGATTATTTAATCACCCCTGGGCGTGTGCCAGGAAGCAGCAGGACAAGGACTGGGTGGCATCGAACACAGGGAGCACCTGGCCTTGTGTGACGGGTCAGGGCAGCTTCCCTGGGGGCTCCAGAGCTGAGCCGTGAGGACCACAGGCTAGGACAGGAGGAGGGGGACTGCTCCTGGCAGAAGGCCCTGAGACGGAGGAACACGGCCTGTTAGAGGAACTGAGAATGGCTGATGGGCCTGGAGCCTGGGGAGGGCGTGTGTGTGCAGGCAGGGTCCTGGCTTCATCTGCATCCGGCTTTAAGTGCCCTGGGGAGTCATGGCAGGTTTAACAGAATTGGAGGGAGGAACAGCATAATCAGATTTGTGTTTTTTAAAATACCACTCAGGCTTCTGGGAGGAGAACATTGCAGGAGGCAGAGTGGAGGCTGGGAGACCTGGGAGAAGTGAGGGGTCCTGGCCAGGAGGAAAGCAAAGAAGGGGGGACAGTCTTGAGGTGAGAGGGGGAGTCAGGGATGGTGCTGGGTGCCCGGAGGACACAGGGCCCTCTGCCATCTCTGCTGACCAGGGCAGTACCTCTGTCCATCTCTTTCACAGCTTTGTGGCCAGTGTTAATGGCAGGTGCTCTGCAAATGTCAATAGCAGGTGCTCTGCAAACACCTGTTGAGTGGACGATGGATGGGGACTGCAGTAAGAACAGGGCCGCTGAGGGAGGCTGAGGAGTCCATTTCAGACATGATGTGAGGGGGCCCAAGAAAGCATTCTGAGGTCCAGCTTCAAGCCTGGACTTTGCTGTCCTTTGGGTTCCCCCCACTAGAAGGACAAGGGCAGGGGTGTGACAGGTGGCCCATGGAAGTGGGGCGACTCCCTGGGCGTTTGGACTGTGCGGTCACACTGGGGCCTGCTCTCAGACAGGCCCCTCACGTGGTTCAAGGCTCTGCTGTCGCCACGTTGAAATTCTTAAGTCTTGAACGAGAGGCCTCAGGGTTCACTGCACTGGGTCCCACAGACTGCATAGCTGGTCTTACCCTGAAGACCAGGGCAGACACAGGGCGAGGACACGAGGGAGACCAATGTGAGGATGGACACAGCGCACCCTGGGGTCTGGAGAGAAGGTGACTGGGGGCAGGCGGGATCAGGCTCTGTGAACTCAGGGTGCAAACAGGCGTGTTTGCACTTATTCACAAGATCCCGCACTCCGCATAGACCGGGCGGTTGAGCACTTGTGTGCAGGCATGGTGCTGGGCGCCTTGCGGACACCTTTTGGTGGGCAGCACATCAGAGCCAGGATTGTCCCCGCCGTGCAAAGAGGGAGAAGGCTCAGTCCTGGCTATCCCCTCGAGCCCCGAGCAGAGAGCTGAGGGACCGCCTGGGAGCCCCAGGTCACTGCAGAGCAAACGGGAGATACTGGAGGAGGCGGCAAGTGGGGCGAGTCCGTCCCGTTCAGAGCGTGTATCGTCTGAAAGCTGCATGAGTCAAAAAGGCTCGGGTCAGATGGGGCTGGCAAATCCGTTACGTTCGAGGCGCACCTCACACTGCTGACACCTCCCTCGAATGGTGTCTGGAAGTTTCCACGTCCTGTGTACCAGGTCAGATACACAGATGGTCCCCAACTTATGACGGTTTGACTTACGATTTTCCGACTTTACGATGGTGCGAAAGCCGCACGCATAAGTGGAAACCGCACTTGGAATTCTGAACGGAGCTTGTCCCCGGCCGCCCGATGCGGTCCGACCCCCTCGTGATGCTGGGCAGCAGCGGCCGCAGCGCAAGGTCGGCCTGGCGATCCCGAGGGTGAACGGCTGACACACGCCCCCACACGCTGCACCCACACAGACTTCTGCTCGTCACTTTCAGCACAGTATTCAGTACGTTACAAGAGACGGTCACCACTGTGGCACAAACAGGCTTCGTGTAGGTGATTTTGCCCAGCTGTGGGCTCATGTGAGTGTTCTGAGCACATTTAAGGGAGGCGAGGCTGAGCGAGGATGTTTGGGAGGTGAGGCGGATTAAATGCATTTTCGATTTAGGATGTTTTCCACTTAGTATGGGTTTACCGGGACGTGACCCCATCAAAGTCGAGGAATAGCTGTATTGACGCATTTAATCGCCACAAAAACCCTGCTTAAAGGTGGGTAGGATTGGTCACAGTTAACTGATGAGAAGACGGAGGCACAGAGATTTGTAACCTAATTGGAGTTAGTGGCCAGACTGAGACGAGATTCAGGGCTGGGCTGTGTCCCCCAGAGGCTGTGCCCTCAGCCACTCGCCCTCCCACCTCCTCTTCTGGGAGAGGGACCGCGGGGGCCAGAGCCAGCCTGTGCTGGCCTGTGATGGTTTGAAAACAGACACCCTTGGCCCTGGTTCTGAGTAATACCCCACATGAGACACGGCCGTCTGCCAGCTCATGAGGATCGTCACCTGTCTGTGACTGAGCCAGGGCTCGCGCGTTTGGGGGCTGGGGGAGGAAAGGGACGGAAGCTGGGGGTCAGAGGCCGAGAGAGAGAGGCCATTCAGGTGCCAAGCCCCCTCCCAGAATGAGCCAGCTCTCAGGAAGTGAGAGGGGGCCAAGGAGGAGCAAAGTTCCTCTTGCAAGTTTACTTTCTGCCTTAAAAAAAAAACTTTTGCAAGCAAGTGTAACCAGTGCGAGAGGATGGGGGGTGGGGGGTGCCTCCTGAAACAGGCGGCTGAGGACAGGAGGGGCCAAGGCCCCGGCTTCTCAGAAATTCAGGACAGGGCCCCTGACCCCTTCTCCGGTCCGTGGCGCCCCCCATGCGGGGAGCCGAATCAGCAGGCTCAGACCGTTACCCACCCCGTGGCCGGGTGGGTCTGGAAGGGCCCCGCGGTCTCAGGGACTCCTGGGCACTTGAGAAACGCGAGGTCGTGGGGGCTGCTGCCCCAGTTCTCCCGGAGCCTGACCAGCTCGGGGCCCCGGGGCAGGAGGTGGCCTGCTAGGCAGGTGTTGCCCTATTTTGTGACCTTTTCAATGCAATAAACAGAAAACAGAAACGCAATAAACAGAAAAATTAGCAACAGCACGTTCCAAAGCATTCCTCTTATAGTGGCCCCAATTTTGCTGACGGCTGACCTTAAACCATGCATTGCAGTAGAGGAATGCCTTTTTTTATTGTGATGAGATACACGTAAAATTTACCGTTTTAACCATTTTTAAGTTCAGTGGCATTAAGTACATTCACACTGCTGTGCATCCGTCCCCAGAACCTTCTCATCTTCCCCAACTGAGGTTTCATCCGCATTAAACACTCGCTCCCCCCCCCAGCCCCTGGCCCCCACCATCCCACTTTCTGTCTCCATGAACTTGACTTCTCCAGGGACCCTCTAAGTGGAATCATCCAGTATTTCTCCTTGTGGATCTGGCTTATTTCACTTATCGTAGTGTCCTCGCGGTTCATCCACGGTGTCTCGAGTGCCAGAATTTCCTTCCTTTTTAAGGCAATCATGCTCCATGCGGATGTACCACATTTTGTTTCTCCAGTCACTTGTCCACGGACTCTCGGGCTGCTTCCGCCTTTTGGCCATCGTGAATACCGCTGCTATGAACAGGAACGCATTTTGTAAAGCAGTATATCCTGGCCCCCCCCCCCCCCCCCCCACCGCGGGCGTGTGCAGGTGTGCAGAATTCTGGGTGCCGAGTGTCCTGAGCTTCGGCATCAGGTGCCCAGGTGGAATCAGTGCTGGATAAAGTCAGGCCACCTGGGGCTCAGGCTCCGCTCCTTGGCCGAGTCACCTTGGGAAAAGCCCCCACCCCAGCTTCACTTGCTTTCTCCGTCCAGGCGGGTGGACATGATTGTCGATGAGCCTCTAAGGGCTGCCCAGGCGCTGCTGTGTCCCTCGCCACACGGGAGAGTGTGTCCTCAGAGTAACCTGGGATGGACTGTGTCCTCTTCTGTCTGAGAGTTATTATTACAGCATCAATAGTGATGGCACCGGTGATGGCAGCTAGTGGTTACTGGCATCCGCTTTGTGCCCTTCCTGGCTCTCACGTTCCTGCCTGCATCCTCCTGTAACCCCTCGAGAGAGGTATATGATGAGCCTGGGGTCCAGGGAGGGCTGGGACCTTGCCCAGGGTCTCATGCCAGTGAGGGGGTGGCTGAGACTCGCAGCACTGCCAGTGGGTCCCCGAGTCCGAGCTCTGGACAGCCCGGTCACCTGCTCCTGCCCCTGGAAGGCTGAGCCTGCTGGGCCTCCAGCAGGGGAAAGCGAAGCGCGGGCTCGCAGGACAGCCCTGCAGGCATCGCACAGCTGGCCCCGGGGCTGGGCCTGAACGTGGGGTTTTGAGATGGGGCTGGTTAGGCTTCTTGGTTCCACTGCTTCAAAGACAGGGGTCAGCCAGGCAGGAGTAATTCCGCCTGCTTCCTCTTCTAGGCGGGCACGAGCAGAAAGAATGGGGGAGGATGGGCGGAGGGGAGGAAAGGGCATCTCATGCCTGGAAGCCCCCCTGGTCCTGGCTGTGGCCCCAGGTGGCGGTCTAGGGAGCCAGGCCCCCAGGTGGTGAAGGAGACATGGGGTGGTGAGGGGCCAGACCCGGAGCAGAGGACCCTGGCTCCTACTCCCCTTGCCCCAGGGCGGGGAGGGAGAGGCTGGAGCCCTGCCTTTCGTGGGCAAGGACACTGAAGCTCAGAGAGGGCAGGCATCTGCCCCAGGCCACATGCTGGTCAATGGAGGGGCTGGGAATCATTCTCAGATGTGCTGACCCCACACCCTCTGGGCCCTCAAGCCTCCCGTCAGCCCCTGAAGTGAGAGAAAGCAACTCATTGCCACCCGGTGGTGAGGGGGGCATGTGGGCCAGAGAGGCTGGGCTGACCTGAGTGCCCATCCAGACCCACCCTGATGAGCTGTGTGGCCCGGAAGAGTTGCCCCACCTCAGCCCCAAGGTCAGAGGGCTGCGTGTGGCTCTCCTGCCAGCTGCTGGGCCACACGGGGTAGGGGACGCAGCACATGTCAGGGCTCCCCATTACTGTTTACCACCACCAGCCCCCTCCATGTGACACATCTGCTCATGGGCACCCAGCTGGGATGCAGCCCCGTCTACCACGGTTTCAGGGGGGAGACTGAATTGAGATGAGGCGAGAAAACAGGATGTGGTTTCTGACGGGGGCTATGTCTGGGGGAGCCCCAGTTCACCTGACATGATGTTGGGTGTCTGTTTACTGTCTGGTCGCCCTGGAGGTTAAGTCTTATGGACACAAGGGACACAGAAAAGCCTTGTGGGTGGCTGACGGAGTAAACTATCCTTCCGGTCCTCAGGTCCAGCTGGGAGCTCCCCGACCTCCAGGAAGGCAAGATTGAGGCCATCAGCGACTCAGACGGGGTGAACTACCCCTGGTACGGCAACACCACGGAGACGTGCACCGTCATGGGCCCCACCAAGAGAGACTCCAAGTTCATCATCAGTATGAACGACAACTTTTACCCCAGCGTCACGTGGGCCGTGCCCGTCAGCGAAAGCAACGTGGCCAGACTGACCAACATCTACCGGAACCAGAGCTTCACCACGTGGCTGGTGGCCAGCAACACCACGACAAACGACATGATCGTTCTGCACACGCTGCACTGGCACATGCAGCTTAGCATCGAGGTGAACCCGATGCGGCCCCTGGGCCAGCGTGCCAGGCTGCGGGAGCCTGTCACCCAGGACCAGCCCAAAATCCTGAGCAAGAACGAGCCGATCCCGCCCAACGCCCTGGTCAAGCCCAATGCCAACGACGCTCAGGTCCTCATGTGGCGGCCCAAGTACGGGCTGCCGCTGGTGGTGATCCCGCCCAAGCACTGGTGACGGCCAGGGCGCCCCGCTAGGTTAGACTCAAATAATAATTCTGCTCCAACAAAACCCACGCGGACTCTCAGTCATTCAGCGAAACACAACCACTCTACCTGCTGTGCGAATGCCCCCCGGGAGGGCCTCCCCGCCCCTCCGAGGACCCTGCTTCTTGGCGGGGAGGGGGAGACCCAGCCAGGACAGACCAGCCCCACGTGCGCCCTTCAGTGTCACCTTGGGTCTCCCTCCCTCTCCTTTCTCACAATTTCAGCCATTCTCTTGCAACAGACTCCCCGAAACAACTGCTTTTTCAGTTCTTTTTTTTTAAACGCCTCTCTAGGAGGTTCAAGGGAGGGGGGGAAGGAGGAGCTGACGCTGAGGCTGGTCCGAGCGCCGTCGTCGCTGGTTTGTGACTGTCGGGCCGCCCCGCGGCAGCTCTCTCTCGTCCTCTGTCATGCGGCCTTATGCAGACTTGCTTTGCCAAACTTTTGCCTTAAGCTGAATTTAAAGGAAAAAAAACCCACAGCAGACAAAGAAAGCAGGATCTCTTTTCTACTGGACTTTTCATCTCCGCTGGAGGTGAGGGAGGGGGCTGGGTCAGGGGTGAGAGGAAGGTGCCTTGGAGCCCCTTCTCCCCGGTGTCTTGGGTGTGGGGCAGGGGTACAGATTTAGACCTAAAACCAGCTGCTTACTCCTTATTTCAGCAGAAACGGAACCACAGACTCTGCCTCAAGAGCCCCTTCTCTCAGCCCAGGCAGAATCCCCGCCCCTGCAGAGAAGGCAGGGCTGTGAGCTCTGTGGCCGCTTCTCTCCTCTCTCGCAGCCTTCACTTGCCTTGGGTGGGCCCAGGAGAGAGGGAGGGGCCTGTGAGGTGGAGGTTGAGCCCAGGGAACTTTCTGCCTCAGTCCTCAGCACCCATCCGCAGGTGGGTCTGCCCGCACAGCTCAGTGCGCGGCTTTTCCTTGTCCGCCCACACTGGTCCCAGACACGCAGCCACCTTCACCCAGTTTTGGTTCAAAGGTAAGAAAGGCATGCACTTCCTTCCTGGCTCCTTCTCAGGGGACATGCTCCCAGGTGCTCTGGGGGCTTCAGATGGGCTCACAGCACTGGAGGAGGGGGAGCTGTGAAGGGGGCCCCCACGGACAGGCGTTCCTGGATCTGGGGAGCCTGGGGGGGCAGAGGGCAGGCTCTCCCCTGCTGCTTATCCTCAAGTGAGTCAACCAGGGCCCAGGGCTGGGGCATCAGTGGGCCCATGGATGGCAGGCATTGGAGCCACCCTGGAGGCTGGTCTGGCAGCATGGCTGGTCCTCAAGGGCCACCCTCCCTCGGCTCCTGGAGCCCTCGAATTGGTCCCCAGCGTCGCCGAGCTTTCTTAGCAATGTCTGCCCTGAAGGCTGCTCGCCTGAGCTGTGGGGGGCACCCACTGGAGCCCCCTTCCTCCAGGCTTGCCAAACCCACAGCTATATCACCCAGGGCCCGCATTCAAACGAATCATCATCAAGCACAGAAAACTGTCAGAAAAGAAAAATAATCCATTTCTGCTGTAGATGAGCCACTGGTAGGAGTCCCCGTGACAACGTGGGAGGGCTGGGGTCACCTAAGCCTCGCTCTAGTCCTTCATCCACATGACACTGTATTTACTCAGGGGTGCTTAACGTCCACTGCCGCTCCGAGCCCGGCTCCCGACGGGAGGCGCGCAGCTGTCCTGGAATGACTGGACTGGAAGCAGCTTTGCCTTGCCGGCCGCTGGCGTGGTGCTTGGGGAACACCGCTGTCAGGCCCAGGAACCCCCTGGAAGCTGCCGGTTCCCCGTGGTGTGTACAGACACCCTGCCACCCAGAGAGGCCAAGTGAGGGGAATGGTGTGTCCCTGCCCCAACCTCTGGGGGCGGGCCTGGGAGGGAGCAGGGTGACAGTGTCCAGCTTCCGGGGACAGGACCTGGCCTCCTGAGGAATGGTCCTTCTCTGCACTCAGGTCTTTCTTGCACTAAAAAGGAGAAAGGGCCCTGCACGAGGGGTCAGGAAGCCGGAGTTGTGGTTTGGGGCTGGGTCACTGCTCAGGGGTTCTTACTGGGGTAGGGGGTGGGCACAGGAAAGAACAGGGAGGGGTGAACTGAGCTGTCTTGGGGCAGAGTCCCCAAGACCCACACTTCCTGAGTGAGCGAGCCCGCATGGCAGGGGCACAGTGCCGTGCACTTGGAGGGCAGCGATGCTGCTCTGGCTGCCTTGCCCGGCCCACCGCATGCCTGGGCCCCAGCTCCCCGCGCTCCCTGGCTCCTCCTACCCGCCTACCTCCTTGCCCCTTTCTCTCTGTCCCACCACCCCGGCCTTTCTGGAGACAGGGCTGGGGAGGCCCTGGAGAGGCTGCAGGCCCAGCCAAGGATGCTCGGCCTAGCTTGGGTCTGGTCCCTCGGCCTCCTCCCTTGTGTCAGGAGCACAGACCCCAGGCATCTCGCCTGGGACCCCGATCCCTCTGGTGTCCCCCTTCCCTGGCGTGGACACACTCCTCCAGCAATAAGGACCTTCGTGGTCGTGGAGAGTACTGTGAAAACAAACCAATGCATTTACCAGGAGGCACAAGACTCTTGAAGAAAATGTAAAATGAACCTTTTTTTAAAACAAATATTCACAAAGAGAAATAAAAAGTAATTTTAAAGTAGGCCTGGCTAGGATCTGGATGTTTCTGAAGTGGCGGTTCATTTTGGGGTCGACAGCTCTGTATTTCTGGCCACAGGAGTGAACGTATTTGAGGGGTGGGTATTCGGCTGGAGCCTGGAGGTTCTGGGGCTAAGGGCCTAGGAAGAGCCCGGGAGGAGGCTGGCCACAGCCCTGGGACCTTAGTGCCCACTGCAAGGACCCTTGGCTGCTGCCGCGTGTGGAGGAGGAGCCAGGACATGGGAGGCAGCGTGGCTTTTTGGCAAAGAGTCAAAACCCATATGACAAGGGGGATTAGTGTGTAGATTGGACCTGCATCCCTGTCTTCACATGGAGACGCAGCTGCTAGGACAAGGTCAGTCTAGAACATGGCCCTGTGCCCTGCCCGCGGTCAGAGCTGAGCAAAGGGGGCTGCAGGGGTCAGAGCACCAGAGTAAACACTTTCTTCTCAGAGCTTTGTTAGGAGAAGACGGGAGGTGGGGGAGCCCCGAGGTCCTGGAGTGGGTGGGGGCGTTGAAGGTGGACCATGGGTTCAAGGCCATATGCATGAGTTTGGGCAGGATGCCGAGCCCCTCTGAGCCCCCCTTACCTTGTATGGAAAATGCGGGTTCTCTGAGCAGCTGCCTCCTAGCTGAGGCGGTGAGGACACATGGGTCTACCCAGCTCCTGGGTGTTAACTCACTGAATCCTCACAACACCGGGTGTTCTCATGAGCCCATTTCACAGATGAGTACATTGAGGGGGAGCAGAGGTTGAGACGCTGCCCAAGGCCATGCACCTGGGGGGAGGCAGAGCCAGGATGCGAGCCGCAGGTCAAACCCTCAGCATGCGTGCTCGCCCTCGGCAAGTCGCTGCGGAACGTCTGTTCGGTGCTCAATAAGTGTCAGTTCTTATTCTGAAGAAGGCCCCACGCCTTCGCTCCCTCCATCCTGGGTTCCGGGGCAGGAAATGCCTTCTGCCCCCCACAGGAAGTTTTTGTGTGGTCACTTCTCCCACTGCCCACAGTGAGCCAGGCTCATTCCCTTGGAGGAGGGGCTGCTGGGTCAGCTGCAGGCCACAGGCTCGTCGCCTGGGTGGGCGGCAGTCCCTCGGCACTGTCACGGAGGACCAGAGGCCGCCATGCCCTTGGGGCCCTGGGGACTCAGTTTCTTCTCTGGGTTTTCCACATTGCAGCAACCCAACGGCATTCTGCATCCTGTCTCCCAGTCCGAGACACCAGAGCAGGAAATTGCATAACAGGCTCGGCCGGCCGCCCTCCACCCAGATGGCTTATGGGTGGTGCAGTTCACTGTCGTGGTTTGGCTTTCGGTTACAGAGTTGGCTCCTGAGCTCTGCCTGTGAGAGACCATGGTGTGTGTGTGTGTGTGTGTGAACAGAGAGCAGGGTGCAGGCCCAGCCCACGGCAGGAGAAGGCTGAACTGGATCCTCTGAGGATAAAGCTGAAGTTGCTCAGGCGCTGGAATCTGCACGCTGACACGCACGGAGTGAGGATGCTCAGACGGCAGCCTGCAGTTGGGGCTCACATTTGGGAGGGGAACGTGCAGGGAGGCTGGTTATGAGTAAAGTGGATTCCAAGGGGCCTTTAGTCACATGATGGAAGCCCTCCAGCCTCTCGAGCTGATAGCAGGTTAAATTTAGAAGTCCCTGGCTGAGATGAGACACAGATGCCAGACTCGAGCCAGCTGTCAGGGGGTCCCCTCCAGGAGCTGAGACCTGGGAGAGCCCGCTGTCCGGGCTGGGCCAGGCCCACCCGCTCCAAGACATCTGGGGAAGCAGGCAGGTGCACTGTGACCCCACACACAGCCTGCCTTCCACCTCTGAAGTCGTGTCTTAGTAGAGCCCAGCCTTGCTTTGGGCTTTGACCCACTGTGGGCGAGGCCTCTAGGCCAGAGAGGAGACCCCAGTGGGGTCCAGGAGGGAGACAATTTGTTGGGAAGTGCAGAAAGGCAATGTCTGGGGGTGCTCTCAGGCCTCTCGACATTTCTGATAGCCCAGGGGCCCTCTCTCAACCTGGCTTGATTTGTCTCTTGGTCGTCATCTGTCCTGCCTGGGAGGCCCCACAGAAACTGTCTCCCTCCTGGCTGGGTCTGGGCAGGATGAAGGCAAATGCTGCAGGTGGCAATGGGCCACCACGCACACACACCATCCACAAAGGACCATCCGCATCGTTAGCACGCAGCTAAATCCTGCAGAAGCACAGCCGAAGAGTGAGCGCTGGCCCTTGCTGTCACCATCCATCATGTCAAGTGGTGTCCTTCCCTTTTCCTAGATGAGGAAACTGACCCTCAGAAAGGGCCGAGGGACTTGCTAAAGGTCACTCAGCTGGGAAGTCGCAGAGCTGGGCTGGTTTCAAACAGCCATCTTTCCAGCAGGCTCTGTCACTGCTTTTTTGGCTACACCACCCCGGCCTTCCACACCCCGATTCCACCAGACTGCCCTTCTCCATTCTTTTGCTAACTGCAGCACAGAAGGCCCCTCACGCGACGCTGAATCCAAGTCGGCAGCAGCCCCCTGGCCCTGGACGGCGGAAATTATCAAATGCAAGGAAACTCGTCTGAGCGATGAGCTGCATCTCTGTGCCCGTGTCCAGAGAGGCACACCCACGCAGTGGACATCGGTCCTGGCAGACGGCAGCCCAGCTCCAGTCCAGGCAGGGCCTTCCCGCTGGTCCCTCAGCCCAGAACTCGGGGACGAGATTAGTTCCTCCATCGGCCTGAGCCCAACTTAGGTCCAAGCGCGGCTGCCCCGGCTCATATTTTCTGGTCCCTTTTTAAATCGGACAGATGCAGGGTGGCGCGGCTGGGCGTTTACAGCAAGCGAGGTGCAGCTGGGAGCCCTGTGCTATTCTTGGCCGCCACCCGTCTTGCTGAGTGAGGTAGGGCTGGCCACCTGACCCCGCACGCCTGAGTTGTCCTAATCTGGGGCCGAGACACGCATGCCTCGCCCGCCCTCCCCCGTCTAGACCCGGCAAAGCGTAGCTGTCGCGCTCAGTGTCGAATGTGCCCATGGGCCACCTGAGGATGATCGTCCTGGACCAGGGTGTATATTAGAGACCAGAGACTCTTCTCTCCACCAGTGTGGCAAAAGTTATCCGCAACATCCAGGCACCAGGACTTCAGGATTCTTAGCATTCTCAACAAACACACATGGAGTGCCAGCCAGCCAGCCAGCCAAGTGTATTTAAAAATGTTTTACACAGTTTTACTGAGATATAGTTCAAGTACCATACAATTCACCCTCTGAGAGTGTGCAATTAATGGGTTTAGTATATTCACAGTTGTACGGCCGTC
This sequence comes from Equus asinus, assembly GCF_041296235.1. NCBI lineage: Eukaryota > Metazoa > Chordata > Mammalia > Perissodactyla > Equidae > Equus > Equus asinus. Next base: position 15,272,735 of record NC_091799.1, read on the forward strand.
ACCCAGTCAACTGTGGGATATTTTCATCATCTCAAAAAGAAGCCCTGTGCCCGTTAGCCATCACCTCCCGACACCACCCTCAGCCATCACTAGTCTACTTTCTGTCTCTATAGATGTCCCCGTTCTGGCCACGGCGTGTGAATGGACCGTACGTGGTCTTTCATGCCTGGTGGCTTTCACTCAGCACGACGTCCCCAGGTTCATCCGGGCTGTCACGTGCATCAGCCCTTTCTTCCTGACAAAAGCCTTTGATCACCCCCTGTGCACAGGCCCTTTGCCAGGTGTTGGAGATGCAGCAGCTCGGAGCACACAGGCCGGAGAAGCAGACAAATGAGACGCTGCAAAGAGCTCACGTGGTGAGGACGGCCTGTGAGTGCTGCAAGGGGGAAGGGAATAGGGGCCTGGCCCGGTCTGAGGCCCGGAAGGCTTCCCTGAGGAGGTGGCGGCGTAGTGGAGACTTAGAGGATGGACCGGAGCGTCTCAGCCACATGAGAGAGGGGAGCGGAGGGCCTTCGAGGGAGAGGGTCTGGGGGCTGAGGGACAGAGTGGTGACAGCACCTGGCACAGACACGAGGCTGGTGAAGGATTTCAAGGGTTATCTTAGGAGCTGAGAGGGAACGGGGTGCTGGGTCCCATTGCAGGCTCCAGGGGTGCCACGAAGAGGAGCGAGACTCCCTCGGTGCCTGTGCGCAGGGCTCACCGCCCCTCCGGGAGAGCGGCACTGAGGCTCTGTCCAGGCCAGCTGGGTGGCGACAGCTCTCTAGAAGGCGCCATCGCTTGTGAATGGCCAGGAGAGTGTGGAGCAGGACAGGGGGTCCCCGCACTGCAGCCTGGGCGTCAGGAGGGAGTCCTCTGGGCTTCCCCGATCACCTTTCCCGTGACTTCCCACATAACTGGCTGTGGAGGCCGGCCGGGGCCCCCGAGCCTACCTGGGTGGCGTGCCTGCTCAGCCCTTCCTGGCAGTGTGCCCTCTGCTCCCAGGTCGTGCTTTCCTCAGATGTGGAGCGGGGAGAGAAAGGGCTCCTGGCCTCATAGGGTTGTGGGGGTCATTCAAAGGTCAACGGATACAGAGCACTCGGAACAGTACCAGGGATTTGAGCAATTAACACCGGGGAGCCCCTGAGCCTCAGTTTCCTCACCTGCAGGATGGCGCTGCGGCGCTCTCCTCACAGGAAGGAGTCGTCAGTGGGACCAGCAAGCGCAGCCCTTGGCACCAGGCCTCGCCTGTAGCCAGGTGCCCAGTGTCAGCTGTTCCTGACCCTGTAACTGGACGGTGCAGTGGTTTTCTTTTCTGCCCCAATTTCAGCTGAGAAGCGGAAGGTAAACAACAGCACAAGTGGCATGCCCCTCCCCCTCAGTGCCGTCGCAGGCCGCCCACGCTGGACATGCGGAGGGCCAAGGAGCACTTCGGGCAGCATCTGTCCCGTCCTCGCTCAGGGGTGCAGGGAGGCGAGGCGGACGAGGCCGAGAAGGCAAGGCCGCGCCAGGGAGGGCTGTTGGTGAACCACGTGGCCCTCAGGCGTGGCTACTGCACTCCAGCCCCCGGCCTACCTGCGGCCTCCCCAAGTTGGGAGCCAGGCTCCCCCTGCAGTCCCTGTCTCTGTGGGGGCTTTGCCCTAGGCCCACGGGGGCTTTCACCAACCACCACTGCTGATGGAAACTACCCTGAAGAGCTCAGATGCGCCCGGCCCTGGAGTCAGAACGCTGGCTCCGCGGCCTGTCACTGTGGTCCCCGAGCGCTGTCAGCACCCTTGGCTGAGAATGTGGATATTATGATCATCGTGATAACATACACACAAAATTTACGATTTTTTAAGTGTGAAGCTCCGTGCCATTCAGTACATTCACATTGTGCAATCAGCGCCACGGTCCAGCTCCGGAACTTGTTAAATCCCGCACAACTGAAACTCTAGACTCAGTCAACAACTTCCTGTTCCCCTCCCCCCGGCCCCCCGCCCTGGCCCCACCATCCTCCTTTCTGTCTCTATGAATTTGATGACTCTAGGGACCTCATATCAGCGGAATCATACACTATTTGTCTCTCTGTGACTGGCTTATGTCACTTAGCATCCTGTCCTCAAGGTCCATCCATGTTGTAGCACGTGTCAGAATTTCCGTCCTTTTTAGGGCTCACTATTCCTTTTAAGGCATTTCTGTCTGAGGCCGTGGGTCCTGACTGCCCAGCTGCAGCCCAGCCTCGGGATCTCGCAGTGCGCTGTCAGTGTGCGGGTAAGTTACGAGCTGTGCAGGAAGTCCACGTGTGGTCTATTTTGCAAGATGTCCCTCCCAACTGGTTAAAATAATAAAATTCCGAGTGCTTAAAGAGAAAAATTTTTCTCATCCGGAAAATTCACTTATCTGGAAAACGCTCTTTTTCATGAAATGAAGTTATTTTTATGCACGAAGCAGGTAAGAGGACGAGGAAGCATATTTCAAGGTGCTCTATTGAACCTGGATTCAGGGTGACCTTTGAGAAGGGTCCTTTACCACATCCTCGGGGGCAGGTGTTCACAGGCGTAACTCTGGGCTCCCTTGGGTCTTTTAATCTGGACATGGCCCATGACAAGACTTGCTGGGGACAGGAGGCGGACCTAGAGGCTGCAGCCAGGGTGCCCCCACTTGACTACCAGCTGACGTCCTCACCAAGGATTAGTGACAGGGGCATATGCCCTGATCTTCAGTGATCACTTGGTTTTGGCTGCAGATCCGGCTGTCAGCAATGGAAAACGGACTCTGCATGCAGGGCCTCAGAGAACATGCCTGGCACCGGGTGAGGTGGACTTTGTTAACAAAGCACACGGGGTGTAGTTAGGAGCGGGCGAAGGGAGTTCCCTGTAGACAGCCTGCCACTTCCTGTAAAGTAAGCGAGGGGAGGCTGGCTCGGCTGCTGCAGCTGTCCTCTCGACAGACAGCACCGCGCCACAGTGATTCTGCCACGTGGACACATTCCATCTCCCTCTGACGGGGGTGGAGGAGAATCTACCCCCGCACCCTGCCCCCAGACATGAAGCTGAGGATCTTTCAGGAACTACAGGTGTGAGAAGCGGCAGCGAGTTGGCAGAATTGGTGGTTTGATGGCCAGGGAATCTGGAAAGGTCTGAATCCTGCCCATGATGCATCTTACCTCCCTGGGAGGTATGAGGGAGACGGACTCCCTAGGAAGAAGCACCACTTCCTTGTTAGCTGGACAGGGGTCCTGAGATCCAGCCTGAGAATCCGGAAACCTGGGTTCTGCAGAGAATCCCTTTGGGTCCCAGTTTCACCCCTTCTCACCCTCTCCACGGCCAAGCCCCAGCCATTTGGCACATCACTCTGGCTGCTTGAGGGCAGGCAGGAGAACAAGAGAAAGATGCCCACTCTTACCACTTCTATTCAACCTGTGCATAGAGCAAGGAGGCAAGAAGGAAAAATCAAATGCACGAAGAATGTTAAGGAAAAAGAAAACTATTTGCAGTGTAATGATAAAGACTGTGTGTGCAGAAAGCCCAAAGAAATCTACCTACACACACACTAATAGAATTCAGCAAATTGAGCAGTTACAGGGCACGTGGTCAGTGAATATAAACCAATGACATTTCTACACACCATCGACTGCTCGTGCATCACTTGGTGAAGACTACCCTTTCTCCACAGAATCGCCTCTTCGCTTTTGTCAAAGATCGGCTGGTCACGTACGCGAGGGTCTACTTCTGGACAATTGATCTATTAGTTCATCTTAACATGAGGATCACATGGTCTTAAATACTGTAGCTTTATAGTAAGTCCTGAAGTCAAATAAGACCCTAAGTCCTCCAACTTTGTTTTTCTTTTTAAAAGTTGTTTTGGCTACTATAGGTCCCTTGCATTCCCATATGAATTTTAGATTCAGCTACAAAAAAAAGTCTGCTGGATCTGTCATGGGATTGCATCTAGAGGTCAATCTGGAGAGAAGTGGCGTCTTCACAGTACTGAGTCTTCCGGTTCATGAATATCTACCCCTCTGTTTATTGAGGAGTTCTTTAATCCCAGTTAGCAATATTTTGTAGTTTTCAGGGCACAGGTCTTGTACATCTTTTGTCAGATTTATTCCTAAGTAATTTGTATATTTGGTGCTATTGTAAATGGTATTGGCGTTTTAAATTTCAATTTTTGATTATTCATTGCTAGTACGTGGAAATACAATTGAATTTTGTATACCATATCCTACAACCTTGCTAAAGTCACTAATTTTTTTTTTATAGATTCCACATGATTTTCTATATAATCATGTTATTTGTGAACAACGCTTAACTTCTTCCTTGCTAATCCGCCTTTCTGTCTTTTTCTTGCCTCGGTGCCCTGGCGAGATCTGCTGGTACAGTGTTGAATAGCAGCAGTGAGAATGGACATTCTCACCTCGTTCCCAAAGCATTCTTTCTCACTGAGCACAGTGTTAACCGTAGCTTTCTCCTGGATGCCCTTTATCAGGTTGAGGAAGTTCCCTTCTGTTTCTATTTTGCTGAGAATTTTTGTCGGGAATGGACACTGGATTTTATCAAATATTTTTTCTGTATCTATTGAGACGATCATGTGTTTTTTTCTTTTTTACTCACTTAATATGGTGAATTGTACTGACTGACTTTCAAATGTTAAACCAACCTTGAATTGCTAGAACAAACCCCACTTGGTCAATATGCTTTATCCTTTTTACATATTATTGGATTTGATGGCTAAACTTTTATTAAGAATTATTACATCTGTCTATGAGTGATATTTGTTTGCAGTTTTCATTTATTATTTTTCTTTGTTGGGTTTTGGTATCAGAGTAATGCTAACCTCATAGAATGAATTGGCAAGCATTCCCTTCTCTTCAATTTTCTGGAAGAGTCTGTGCTTACCTGGTATTATTTCTTCCTTAAATATTTGGTAGAACTCACCAGGGAAGCCATTTGGCTTAGAATTCTCTTTATGCAAAAGTTTGGGATGATCAATTCAATTTTTAAAAGAGCTATAGGCTATTCAGGTTATTTATTTCTTCTTGAGCGAGCTCTGATAGTTTGTGTTTTTCCTTGAAAAACAAGGAATTTGTCTATTTCAGCTAAGTTGTTGAATTTATTGGCATAAAGATATTCATAATGTTCCCTGATTGTCCTTTTAATATCTGCACAATCTGAGTGATGTCACCTTTCTCATTCCTGATGTTGACAATTTGTGGGTTTTTTTCCCCCTGATCAGTCTGGCTAGATGTTTACCAACTTAACTTTCTCAGAGAACCAGTTTTTGGTTTCACTGATTTTTCTCCTTTTTGTCTTGTTTTCTGTTTCACTCATCTCTGCTCTGATTTTTATTATTTCCTTTCTTCTGCCTATCTTGGGTTTCATTTACTTTTATTTTTCTGGTTTCTTAAGTAGCTTTCTTCTTTTTAAAATATAAGCATTTAGTGCTATAAATTTCCCTCTAAGTACTACTTTAGCACCACAAATTTTGATCAGTTCTATTCCATTTTTCATTCAGTTAAAACTATTCTCTAATTTCTTCTTTGAATCATAGGCTATTTAGAAATGTGTTATTTAGCTTCCAGATATTTGGAGATTTTCCAGATATCCGTTATGGATTTCTAATTTAATTCCATTGTGGCCAGAGAACCTCTTTTGTATGACTTGATTCCTTTACGTTTGTTGAGACTTGTTTCACAACTCAGAACACGGTCTGTCTTGATATCTGTGTATACCTGAAAAGGATGTATACTCAACTCATGTCGGGAGGAGTGTTCTGTGAATGTCAATCAGGTCCAAGTTAGTTGACACTGTTGTTCCAGTCTTCCACAGCCTTACTGATTTTCTGTTTACTTCCATCAATTATTGAGAGGACTGTTGAAGCCTCTGACTATGACTGTGGATTTATCTATTTCTCTTTGCAGTTCTAACGCTTTCGCTTCATGTACTTCAAAGCTCTGTTATTAGGTGTAGTAATATTTAGGGCTCATGTTCTCTACATAAATTGACATATTATGAAATGACTGGGTTTATTCTTGATAATATTCTTTGCTCTGAAATCTACTTTATCTGATATAAATATAGCCACTCCAGCTTTTTAGAAAATTTTATGTTGGCATGATATCTTCTTTCATGCTTTTCTTTTAAACTTGTTTTTTTAAAAGATTACTTTATTTTTGAGGAAGATTAGCCCTGAGCTAACATCTGCAGCCAATCCTCCTCTTTTAAAGAGTCTTGAAAAATACCTCCCAAGATCTTTATGTTTACTCATGTAGTTACCATTTGTGACATCTTTCCTACTTTTTCTCCATTTCTCCTCTTTTCAGGGACTCTCATTACGCATACGTTAGGCTGTCTGCAGTTGTCTCACAGCTTACCATCATGCTCTATTCCAATTTCTTTCAGTCTTCTCTCTTCATGTGATTCATTTTGGATTGTTTCGATTGCTCTGTCTTCAAGTTCACTAATGTTTTCCTCCGCAGTGTGCAATATCCTGTCAATCCCATCTAGGATATTCTCAGACACTATAGTTTTCATCTCTAGTTTGATCTGGGTCTTTTCCACACCTCTATTTAACACGTTCAGTCTTCTGTCTAGCTTCTTAAACATAGAGAATATAGTTTTAACAATGGTCTCAAAGTTCTTGACTACTAATTTTATCATCTGCGTCACTTCTGAATCAGTTTCAACTGTTTGATTTTTCTCTTCATTACAGATATTTTTCTGCTTTTTGCATACTTGGTAATTTTGTGTGTGTGTGTGAGGAAGATTGTCCCTAACATGTGTGGCAGTCTTCCTCTATTTTGCATGTGGGATGCCACCACAGCATGGCTGATGAGTGGTACGTAGGTCCACACCTGGGATCCAAACCCGCAAACCCTGGGCCACCAAAGCAGAGTGCGTGAACTTACCCACTGTGCCACTGGGCTGGCCCCATGCATACTCGGCAATTTTTGATTGGATGTCGGAAATTGTGAAACTTATCTTGTGGTACTGGATATTCTTCTATTTCTGTAAGTTTCTGGTTACTTCCAGGACATTACTTGAAAATGGCCTGATTCATTTGGGTTTTGCTCCTAAGCTTTGTTGGATGAGATCAGAACGGCGTTTGTCTGGCACTGATCCCCCACTCCTGAGGCAAAGTTCTTCTGTGCATTCTCTCCAACGCTCAGTGACTTGCAAGGGGTCACTACATTCTGCCCTGGAGTTCCGCAGATGCTGCCTCTAATCCTTTCATGCTGCCTTTGCTCCAGACAGAGGGTTTCCTCATGCACACGCCGATCGGGACTTCCGAGCGTCCCTCTGCAAAGTGCCCAGTCCTCCCCGTGCAGCCTCTCTGCCTCGTGAACTTGGGGAGACCGCTGTGCGCTGCTTGGACTCTCCTCCCTAAGCTGTGGTCTGGGAGTGTTCTCCAGGCAGGAAACCGGGTCAACTGTACGGCTCACCTCATTTGTTTCTTGTGTCTCAAGGGTCACTGTCCTTTGCCGCTTGATGTTAACTGTCTTGAAAACTGTTTGACTGGATTTTCAGTTGTTTCAGAAAAGAGGGTAAATTTGGTACCTACTAATTCATCTTGCTGGAAACAGAAAAACTCATCCGAGTGTACTCGGGAATAAAAGAATCTGTGGGCCAGTGTCACCGATTTCCACATTTTCTAGAGGAAAAGGACTCAGAAACAACCAAGAATTAGAGGAATCAATTAACCTTTTTAAAAAAGGTATTACTGTAATTTCACAAAACATAATGATCTACTGAAGAGAGAAACAACTGTAATTCTACAGTTCATTAATTCATCTTAGGCAGCACTGAAAACCACGACTAACGCACGGCGACACTGATGCTTGCTGAGGATATGTGGCCATCCCCAGGACTGCAGGAACCCGCCCGGCCCAGCCTGCTCTCGGGCAGCAGGAGCACCGCATGTGGCCGACAGCCGCAGCGCCACACACCTCGACAGGGACTCAGGGTCCTCCACAGCCTCTCCGCACGCTTATGACTAGTGAATACCTAACATGAACCACATTTTCTGACTCAGGAGGTCACTTTCCTTGTGTGTGAAGGAAACCTAAGGAATTCTGCGTTGAACAGACTTTCCTTTTGAGATCAGAAGACGCTGTTAGAGAGGGCTGCCCAGAGCCCTGGGCACTTGGCGCAGCAGCCGAGATTCCGAGGGCCAGGTCTTGCTTTCAGGATGAGCAGTTAAGTTTTGTCTTCCTCGCTAGTCCTCCGCCCTCTCCTACCTCTCAGATCTGCTATCAGCACCAGGAAGAAAAGAGAAGTCATTATTTGACAGCATGAATAATCTTCCAAACACTAACAGATGACCCTAACACCAGGCCCGAGGGCCTGTCTCCTCTCACTGGGCCGCTAAGTACGAGTACTTTCGACAGAAACAAAACCTCTGATTAAGAATCTACCTGGAAATTAGACTGACTTTTAGACTAGAATAACTGTCTACTCAGGCAAATTGCTCTCAGGCCCTGATCAGCATTAAGTGACAGCTGAGTAGAGCTGGGGCCTCTTTTCATTCCTGACTCCACAATCCAATCGCTTTGGAACAAAATACTCTTTATAAGCAAGATAAGCCATCGGAAAGAAAGACGTGTTGCAGAGAAGGCCAAGGTGCATTCTGATTTTATATCCGAGAGGCAGTGGGTGGACACCATCACGAAAGGGCTCAGCTCTGCAACAAAAGTCAGACTAGAGGCTTCTTCAGAGGCAGGGTTTAATCTGTGTGTTGGCAGGTTCAATTTCAGGCCCAGGGTATTTCGAGAGACCTCAGTGTAACACAGATCGCTGAAAAGGGAACTCAGCCTCACAGGTGCCACTCCATTGGGGGACATCGTGTGGTGAGGGCAGTGGGGACTCCTGAAGACAATGAGGGACAGAGCTGGGTGAACAGCCAGAAGTGGAGGCGGCGGGCCTGCCTGGTTTGCACCGTCTTCCTGAGGATGAGCCGGAGCCTCAGACGGACATGTGTTCCTGCCGCTCCTCAGTCCTTCGAGACTACAGGGACCGTGTGATAGCCAGAGCCCCCGAGGGGCTTCCAATAACCAATTTTTAAGGCACAGCTGAACACGGAAGATAAAATATTGACCACAAGTCTCACTGTGAGTATTTTTCTTTCCAGGGAACATTTGTTGCACAAGCTGACCCATTATGCACATCTTTTTCAGCTGTAGGGCTCTGAGAAAGATTTCACCTCCGGGCAGCCATCTCATTTGTTCTGGAGTACGAACAGCTCACAGAGCAAGCGACTCAGATCTTGCACAGACTCATTTCAGCTCTTTGATTATTGCCTCGGACTAATGAGTGCAAGGGTCACTATGTGCAGTAGAGATGTGGGTCAGGAATGGGAACTTAGCATTCTGCTCTCACTCTAATAGTAAAACTACTACCAGCTTTAGGTATAGTGTCTTATTTAATCCTCAACAAATCTAGATGAATGTATTATCATTCCCCCTTTTTATAGAGGATGAAACTGGGGCTCAGAGAGGTTAAGTGACTTGCCTGAAGTCACACAGCAAAGATGGGATTCGAGCCCAGACATTTCTGTGATCTTAATCAATAAACGCTACTTGCCGGAATGAGGCAGTTTCTTTCCCTCTTTGGGTGATGCCCTTCTGATTCAAGGAGGGAATCAAACAAGATAATCTTCAGCCCTAAAATGCTGGGCTTCTGTGATTCCCACAAGGGCTAGCTTTGCTGGGTGCCAGGGCCACAGCAGGGACCGCCTCCTCCCTGAACACACATCTTACAGCCAACTACACCCGCAGTGAGAAAAGGGCCTGGCAGATGAGTGTGTGGCTGAACAGCCAGAGCCGCCGCGTGTCAGGAGGAAGCACAGTGTGCGCGCAGTGCTGACGGTCGATGGGCAGGGGAGCCGCACACAGATGTACGGCACGTCAAGGAACGCTTCTGGATGACCACTGGTCCCAGTGTCTGTGACGCTGACAACCACACGGCAGAGTCTGAGCACCCCTTGGCTTGAAAGTCTCAGAGATGATGTTTATTCCTGTTTCCAGAACGGCTCAAAATGAAAAAAAAAAAAAGGCCGTACAGACAAGAGTCAGGAGTCAGCCAGGTCAGATGCCCGAAGCCCCAGGTGAGGCTGAGAATCCAGGCCTGAATTCAGCTCAGAGCAACTGCTGCTCCTTGATAAGCAGAGGAGCTCGGCTCCCCCGGGCCCTGGGCGGGGGCGCTCAGGCTGCATGTCAAAGCACCGTATGTAGAACCTTGTGACATAATTACAGCAGTTTCACTTCCTTACACTGGGGTAAATCTTTGTTTCCTAAAACATAGAGAATGAAAGTGATTTGAAAGCAAACATCCTAAGACTTGAGAATTCTAAATGCTTCCAAAAATGCTGGCTGGTGACAATCAAGCTGATCCCTCAGCTCACACAGCCCCTTCTGTCGGCTGCAGCCAGTGACTCAAAATTCAGCATGCCAGCCCTTCCTGCCCTCGGCTCCCTCCGGCCAGCTGCAGGGCTCTGGGGTGGTAAGATCAGCAAGGGGTGGGGCCAGAGAGGTGCTCTGGGAGGGTGCGAGCCACGCACCTGGCTGTTGTCGCCCGCAGGCGCAGAACCCTGCAGACTGAAGGGGGGTGCAGGAGACCCCTTCCCTGGCGCTAGCCCTGCCCCCTTCTGGGCCAGGATGAGGCCCAGGGGGAACCGAGAGCAAGGCATCTCTCAGCTGAGGCCTCGTCCCTCCTGTGGGAGTCCTGGTCCTGACCTGAACGCTGCCCGTCAGCTCTGGGACTGGAGGCAAACCCTGGGTGTGTGCCTAGGGCGAGGGCACTAGGGCCCATCTACTTGGGCCGGGCTGCTGCAGCCCCCGGGTCTCTCCATGAAGCCAGGGAAGCCACTTGTGAGATGCCCAGTGACTGCACCAGGCCCTGTCCTAAGCCCTGTGCAGACCCACTGTGAGGTATGTGTGATCTGCCCCATTTTAGCTTGGGCCAGATGACATGACTTGTTCTAGCCGCCAGGTCTCAGAAAGCCACGTACCCAGGTCTCTCTGCGGCCAGTTTGTGCTCTTCATCACCTGTGTGCCACAGACAGCTGCTCCGGCCCCAAGCTAGTGCCTTTCTGGGACAATGAGAAAGAGGGCCACTGTAGTGATGGCTGGGGGGGCTATGGTTGGCCCGTGAGCCTGGCTCTGATACTGACCTTGCTGTGTGGCCCTGGTGTGATCTGCTGGCCCTGTGCCCTTGCACTATCTGTAACAGGCCTGCCGCCATCCCTTGTCACCTCTTGCTGGGGTCTGGTTTTTGAACAAGTCTTAGCTTCCTTCTGTGGTGGCATTTATCCTCCAGTTCCTGACTCTTGCTGTCCTCGTGCTGCCAGGGGCTGAGGACAGACAAGGCAGACACAGCCCTGTCCTCATCAAGCTGACTGTTTGGGGGTAGGAGGAGGGGACAGACTAGATAAATGTATCAACTGACCAATTACGCAGATAATCATGACTGTAATGCATGCCTCAAAACAGCAGTGCAGTATGGCAGGAGAACACCAGAGGGGGAGCCGCTAAACCCGAGCAGGGCAGGCAGCCTGGGAAGGTGTTGGGGGAAAGTGGAATTTTTTAAACGGAGCCTTGCAGGATGAGCGAGAACTGTGGAGCCTGGAAGAGTCCCAAGGGGGCAAGGAGAGGCAGAGAGAAGGTGCAGAGGGCACTGGAGAGTAAGGAGGAGAGTGAGGCAAGAAGAGAGGCAGGGGAGCGAGGAGGACCAGACATGCAACCTGCGGGCCACGGTCAGGATGCCCCTCTGGCCTTGCACGCAGAAGGGTGGCTGAGAGACCCAACCTCGGGAGGGTCAGGAAGCAATGCCTCGGCTGCGCGCTCAGAGCCCAAGGCCAGCCGGGAGAGCAGGGCAGGTCGCGCAGGAACAGTGCAGGCGCGACACTGAGAGATGAGTGACGCCCTGCCCCGCGCTGCTCTGGGCTCCTGCCTGCCGCCCCCTCCCGCACAAAGCCTCCTTCTCTGCAGCTGGCGGTCCAGGGCCGAAAACAATGCGGAGAATCTCCGGCCAGGGCTGTGCAACCGCCGGCCGGGATTCTATTTATAAGCAGAGAGGGGCTGAACAATGGAGCAACTGCTGCCTCAAGGGTCTGTGGCCTGACCTCCTCTGGGACTCTGGAAAGCCTCAAAGCCAGACCCCGGATAGACGGCAGAGGAGGAGATCAGACAGCTGAAGGGCCTGCAGCCAGCTGCTTCCTCCAGGGTCTGCTCACCTTCCTCAGAGAGCAGCTAGTAAGCCCCCATCCGCATATGGCATGCACCAACACGGGCTAAACAGCCTCAGCCTCCGCCGCTCCCCCCGCCAGTCGCAGTTTAGACAGCCAATGACTAAGTACAAGGCTGGAGCCAGCAGAAGGGGAGCGAGCAACCACACAATAGGCGGCACGTTCGCTGTGCTCCACGCCCAGGGCTGGCTCATTTCCACGGGCAGACGGCACAGGTTTGTGAGGAGGGGCTCAGCAGTGTTCCTGGCGTGAACAGGCAGGTATTTCTTCTAAATGAATGGCTATCGTGGGGAAGCAAAATCGTGAGAGCCAATGGTGGGCGGCCCGGGCCTCACAGAGGGCAGGGGAGCGTGCAGCGGGCAGGGCAGGAGGCACGACTCGGGCTCCTGCTGGCTCCCCACTCCCAGCCCGAGACTCAGCCAGCCGCTTCCTCGAGCGGCCCCGCGGTCTCATGCGGAAGGTGTGGGCTGCAGCATCTAGCTTGCAGATTAAACGCGGCGATGTCTGTGAAGCACTTAGGATAGACAGTACCTGGCACACAGCAGGCATTCAATAAATTATCACTACTTTTATAATCGAATACAAGAGAGGAATGCGTGTGAGAAACACAACTTGCAAGAAGTATGCTGTGCTTCTGTCCAGAGACACCAACAACGAAGCCGTTCCCAGGATGAGTTCCAAGGAATTTGGCTCCAGCAGCAAGGTTCCTTGGTCAAAAAGATTTGGGAAATGGCTATTTCATCTTACTGATTTACAAAGCAAATTTGCATACTAAAGGCTCAGAGTCCTTCAATAAAAAGATCTGTTAAATTTTGCTGTGTCCATTCTTTTCCCCAATGTATCTGACCACAGCACCCTTTCTCTTCTGGCTGAACACTGACTTTCCATAGGAAACATTCTGGCAACAGCAGCAGCTTGGGTGCTACAACAATATAAGTCCAACTGCTTTTTTCCACATGAGAGTGATGAAGGAACAGACAAATCAGAACAGGACGGGGGTGAGGAGAGCCGAGCCCAGGCAGCCCCGTGGGAGATCCACCCTCCCATGCTTTCCACCCGGCAGGCGGTGCCTAGAAGAACAAGGACTGTAAGAGCCAGTAAACGCTGAGAAGCACCGGTCAGGTGTTCCGAGAGAAACTGTGAATGAGAACTGAGAGTTGGTGAAACTCGAGAGAAAAAGACAAGACTGAGAGCGCCAAGCTCGGGAGGACACGGGGACACTGCTCTTCCTTCCATGTTACTTTGTCACGAAAGGACTACGTGGCGACCAGACACAGGAGGAATGAGGCGCGCCAGGAGGCCTGCTGAGGTCCAGGAAGGCATTTCCTCCCATCGGCTCAGCAGGAGACTTCGCACAGGAGGCGTGCAGAGCTGTCTGAACGGGTAGGAGGCGACAGCTGAAATGTAAACTTGACGTCTCTCATTGACAATTCCAGAAAGATCCCTGATCCTGGATTAATGGCCAAACAAACATGTCCATGGGAGTCACGTTCTCTTTCAGATCCTCCCGGAGAGGGAAAATAATTAGTTAGTGTGCTTAAAGCGTTTCTCAAAATGTGGTCCATGGACCATCTACATTGGAATCACCTATGAAGCTTGTCAAAAACTGATTCAAGGGCCCAACCCAGCTCTGCTGAATCAGAGTGTCAAATTAAAACTGAGCACTCCTTTCAGTGAGGGACGACCCCCCCCACCCACCGTGGTCCTGTGTTTGAGAAGGGGCTGACAGCCAGATGGAAGGTGCCTCCAGCCCAAACCAGAGGAGGTAGAAGCGGGCATCTATTTAGAACTGTTTACCCTGGATGTGGGGCAAGACCCCGCATGGTAAGAAGAGCCACCATTTAGTGAGGACCAACTTTGCACCAGGTACTCAATGTGTGTGACCTCAGTGAATCCTCACAGCCACCTGCAGCACCGCTGTCCTCCCCTCCACTTTACCACTGAGGGAAAAGCCCTCAGGACATCAAGAGGCCAAGTGCCTCGTGCTGGCCACAGAGCTAGTGAGGGTCAGGGCTGGCATCAGCCTGCACGGTCCATGCCTTTTCTGTAGTGCCCAAGACCTGACCTAGAAACTTTGGAGGTTGGTGGAAACAGAGCAAAGCTGAAGGCAAGCACCAGGCTGCTCATGGGGACGGCAGGACAGCGTGAGGGGACCACCAGTCACGTACCAGAGGGCTTCACAGCCACATCAGCACGCAAGCGGACTCGTACACTCGCCTGTTTTGTTACTTGGGTTCTTCCTGTCCCTCAGAAACCCGATTTGTGGCCTCTATCACTGTGTTGCCATCTGAAGCACCAATCATGAATATATAACAATTATGTCTGGAAAAGCCAAGCAAAACATGACCTAGCTCATTAAACCGCCTTCCCACTTACTCCCCTGCCTTTCCTGAGCTACACAAGCAGAAACACAACTTAAGCCAATTGTGACTGCCAGCCTACCCACTGCAGCTGACGGTGCCATAGGCACTGGGTGTGGCATCCCCTGGGCCTGTTCAGCAGTCATGGTCCCTTCTCACTGGCACAGGCTCCACACCCTTACCCCAGCTCTCTGCCGGCCCCTATTTGGGAAAAGCTTATTCCCCGCGTCTTCTTGCTGGGCAGGCTGGAGCCACTGCGCATTCCCAGCACCACATCCTGGGAGCTTGGGTTTCAGGGGATGCTCGCTGGCTGTGCTCTGAGATGACCCCTGCCACCTACCAGTGAAATCGACCCCAAAAAAGGAACTCAGAGGGGCTCAGGCGCCAGCAGTGCATTCCCCCGGCAGCAAGTCGGGGGGGCGTTATCTGGCCAAGCACAGCTGATAGGGCCTTATGGAGAGATGTCACATGTCACCTCAACAGAGGATTAATGCAGAGAATTTGGGGTCAAGGGTTTAGGCTGAACCAGCTTCTATTTATAAAAAAGAGTCTCCAGGGAAGAGAGAAGAACAGGAGCCTGGCGTGGTCTGGGTGCCGGTTGGCAGGATGGCACGTCAAGGCAGAAGTTGCTCTTGTCCCTCGTCACAATGCTCCCTGTAAAGGAGGCCCTCTGCTGTGAGCTTTCCCATCAAAGTGCGAGGTCCTTTGTATCAAGACGACCCCTGAGTATGAAGAAAGGAGAGCACGTGTGGGAGGAACGAGCCTGCCTGTGTGCATGTCTTGAGGACTATCCTTGGCTCCAAGGCTCCAGGGGGCCACATGTGGGAACAGGTGGAGACAAGCTCTTCAATTCCACAAGGACCAAAAAGGGTACACACTAAATGACTGAAGTCCAAGCTCTTTGAAAGAGGCAGACGCCATAATGAATGAGAAGGACGAACAGACCCTCACTCTTCTCTCATAAACTGCACAGAGAGCAGAGTGAGTCACACAGGGACGCCGCGGACCTGATTCTGGTCTGCGGGCCCTGAAACCCGCCAGTGCTGCTCTACGCGGCTCCTCTGCTGATGAGCGCAAGAAACCACTGAACTCCACGCCCTCGGGCGTCCAGGCCCAATTTCAGTGCCGCAGAATCAGAATCTGGGGGACCGGGTGAGTCTGTACTCCACACAGGACTCCCAGGTGAGGCTGAGGTGCTGGCAGAGTGGGGACCAGCAGAGCAGTGTGTGGCACAGGGGTACCTAACTGAGGTCCATCCTCCCCAACAAGTTAACAGAACCAGCAAAGCCACACCCTGGCTATAAGACGACAAGTTAAATCACACGGAAAACTCTTATTTAAATATTTCAAAATACAACTTTCCACTACGCCCAACTCTGAACAACCGTCCCTTTCCACCCCTCCCTGCTGCTGCCCAGGCGCAAGCCCTATCCTACTCCGGACCTGAAACAGAAGCAACTCTTACACCTGCTTCGATGCGAGCGGTCCTCGTTTGTCAGCAACTGTCTAGGATGTCACAGGCCTGAGAAATAAAATAGGCCCAGCCCTGAAAGACACTGCGTTACACGCACGTTAGTGAGACTGAACTTATGATCTCTAGGCCATCCCAGCAAATGCTCTATGGTGGTACTGGGCAGTAGTCTGGGTCCACCCAAGGGTTATCTGCACTGTGGTTAACAGACAGTGGCCAGGCTTGGTTACCAATGTCACTGTCACCTACTGGAGACCAAGGCTGTCTTCTCAATCAACTGTCTACTTCCTCTCCAGAACAGAAGAAATTAGCTGGGGACACCAGCATCGGAGAGCCAAAACGAGAAGATGCACTGACAAGGATGTCCCGAGGGCAGCAGAGGCGTCGGGGCACTCACTGGTCTGCGCCATGCTCGCCTCACAGGTGCCTACACTTGAAATGCTGCGTCTTTTCTGAACTCAGCGAGGCCTGCATGAGTGAGTTTCCTTCCCTCCACCCAGCCATGAAGTTGGCACCCCAAGGCTCCTGATACCCAACAGAAAAAAGACACGAAGGGGAGAGAACACACTATGGCCTCCAGAAGGTGGCCGCCAGCATCCCACCTCTTCTCTGGGTGGAGGGCCCTGGGTCCAGGAGACCAGGGGACCGTCGGGAGAAGCTGCTGCCTACTCCCTTTATCCCCTGATCTCCTATGCAGGTTACTTTTGCTGCCATCCTTGAAGACATACACTGCTGGCTGATGGAAGGCAGTGCAGGTTTCTCAAAGCCACAGAAATGAGGAAACTTCTCTCCTTGGCTGTGACCTGAAAAAACCTACATACGTTCTGTATGGAAACAGATCAAACAGTTTAATAGCAGGGGGTGGAAAAAAACAACCAACACGAAATACAAAACAAAACAAGCAAGCAAGCATCTCCAGAGTTTTGGTTTCTGCTGTTTCTTTCTGGTGTGTTTCAACGAGAACATCCACTTTAAAGGGCTGCTCCAGTGACTCTCAGCGAAGAGGAGCTGAGAGTGCAGTTGGTCAGGGGAACCGAGAGACACACGGACACTCACTCAGCTTCTCCAGCCACCAAAGCCCTGGACAGACCTGGAAGGAAGCGCCGGGAGAGAGGCGGGTCAGCTCCTGCTCCGACCGAGGAAGGGCTTCGGGGCTCATGCAGCTGCCTGGGTTCTAAGTCCAGGACTGAATTCTTAACGTCATGCAATTCTAGGCAGAAACTAGACTGAGGATGAAAACATCAGACTGGAGACGGGCCTGGAGCCCAGTGGCGAGCAGGAACCTTCTGGGACACCAACAGGGCAATGAGGAGCAGCGCCTCTTGAGTCCTGTCCTCCAGCCTTTGCCCGTCGGATGGCACATTATTCTCTCTTACCACGGCCCTCAGAGGGCTAGGCCTGCCACCCCCTGCCATATTCCTGCTGAGACCAGCAAGTCACAAAACCCAAACCTGCCAGGGCACCCCCATGCTCCCAGGACAAGCTTTCGAAACAGGAAAAATGGATACAAAATGTACAAAGACAGGAAAAATTGTAGTCCATATTTTCACATATCATACACTCTCCCATCTGTATTTGATGACTCAAAATTGAAGACAGATACTTACGAGTTAGATGGTCCAAAGGAGAATCCTGAAAGAGATGAAAAGGGTCCAGTTATAACACACAGACAGTGGGAAGCCGAGGGTGGAGTCCAGGCCAAGCTCTTTCCCTCCTTTGCCTGCCTGCGGAAAGCTCTCCAGCCCCGCCTGCAGCCAGGTAGGGAGGTGGGCCGGCTTCTCAGTACTCTGGGATTCTTCCCTCCGCACCGCGCTGGGCGCAGGCAGAGGGTCTCCGGCACAGCCCCTCTCACGGAGCTGTACCCTGCCACACAGATCCATTTCATTAGGAAAACGTGCTTTTTCTACTTTTTCCATCCAGTTGCTTCTACTTCTTGAGGCCACAGAAGCAAGATACGTGCGTTCTAGGCCAGGCTCTGCTACTCACCGTCTGGCCCTTTGGGCAAATTGGCCCCTTTGTGTTTCTGTGTCTTTATTTGTAATATAATAACTTGCCTAACTTCTGTGCCTCATAAGTGTGTTGCAAGGATGAAAACAGAACATATATATATTCCACTGTCTGAAGAGGCAGAGTGTTAACAAATGAACATTTTGTGAAGTCTTCACATCTTGTTTTGTTGAGCCTGCTGGTTTGGATTTTTAAACCAAGGTCTAGTAAGATGCTTATTATTTTGAGTTCTCAAATCGTGAGAGAAAATCAAGTCAGTCATTTCTTTATTTGGTAAGAAACGGCACAATGTTACAAGTCTAATTAAAATCTAAAAAGAACATTTTGTCTTTCAACCACTTTCAGCTTTTAAAATACTTAAACTGAATAACCAGGTGAAAAGCCCTCCTTTCTTTGGCATGGGTGTGAGGGGCATTTACTGAGGACAAGGCAGGAGAGAACTGAGAGGGGAGACTGGCTGGCTGCCTACCTCCTCCGCCTGATCCGAAGCCCGAGAATCCCCCGCTCGGGGTTCCAAACCCAGAAGTCTGCTGGGACAGTGATCCAAAAGTTGGAGCGTTTTGACTTGCAAGGGTGCCAAACGAGGTGGTGTTGCTGCTGCTCCCAAACCTGGGTTCCAGGGAGAAACGAGACCGGTTAGCGCGGCTGTGCCGCCATGCTGCTGCCGAAAGCCTCAGTCCACCCTCATCAATCTGGGGATGCTCGACATCCATGAATTGAGGTGACGTGCCTGCTTTATCGGTTTAAAATAGCAGCCGCTCAGAAAGCACAGGCCAGAGCCCAGAGCAAACCTTCATCTCAGCTTTGGGAAGAAAAATAACAGGAATACAATATGAAAGCCAACTTGTCCAGTGTTTTAGTTTTCAACCACTGCCTGGAAATTCCAGGTCACTTGGAAATTAAGCAGCACTACGTTTTTTGCCTTTTCTGCCTCCAATAGTTCTTCAATTCTCGTCCATCATTTCAGCATTTCTTATTTGTCGACAATCCTCCCTCCCCCATTTTTTAATCTTCAGGTCCTCTCTGGATCTTGGTTCTACCTACCCGTCAAGATGAAGTAAGGTTTGCTCTGCATGCACAGCCAGCCAGGGGCCTGCTTTCACTGTACTCTGCCCCCAGAGTCCTGATCTCTTCCTACTCCTGCCTCAGGCCTCTCACAAACTGCAGTGGGAACTCCTCAGATGTCTGTGGGGTCAGAGACCAGGGACTTGAAAAAAGGTGAGGGGCTCTTCTGGAGATTTCATATGAGAGCTGGTACTCATTACCCTGTTCAACAAAATGGAACTACCCAGCCAGCCAGGATTTATGTGGGGGAGCCCCTCCAAGGCAGAATATGATACTCTTCTACCAGCAAAGAAAATAGCTGGTTTCAAATAAATAAATAAAACCTCAAGATTCCCAGTCAACCAAAACCCTTCTACCAACTCTGTAGTGTTTTGGGCCAGGTGGTCACTGGAGAGAACAGCATCCACCAAAACCAGCCAAGAATACCGGTTCAAGTCAGTCCCAATTCTCCTTTAAAAGCTTTCCTTAAGTTTAATTCTTGGGGTTTCCTGGGGGAAACTTAAAAGAGCCATTAGTCTCTACATGAAATCTAAGAAGCAATACATCAACTTGCTCACTTTCTTTGAAATTTGCTACTATTTCTGCACGAGCTCCTTTCATGGAGGGGAAAGGGTATGAATAAGAAGCTACTTAAGTTTATTTTCAAGAGCAAGATGGTATCACTTCACCAAGACTCATCCCAGCTACCTTGACAATTCCCAAAAACAAAGCCTGCCTTCCCCAATCTTTAGCTTTCTGCCTCCCGAGCCAGTGCCGAGTGCCAGGGGTCTACCAGACGATAATTTCAGACACCAACACTGCCTTTGTCCAGACACTCTGTGCTCATCACCACATTATTTTACCGCCACTTTGTGGTGTGGTGAAGGTTATTTTCTCCTTGGAGTTTTTCTGGCAACCAGACTCAATTTCCGGGGCCATTAAAAGCAAATCCCTAACAGGGCAATATCAAGTGACGATGTGCACAAGGCACTCAGAGCAGCTGTGAAAGCCGAGCAGTAATGGAGACTCTTGTAAGTGCAGGAGGTGGTTAGTGCCTAGGACAGAAGCTGAACAAAGCGGACTGAATACCCACTCTGGGGGTCTGGAGTGGAGCAGGGGACACAAGGAGTTGTCACTCAAGGACAATGGGTCTAGTGCACAACAATCCCAAGAGGAAAGAACCTGGTGAAAACTGTCCATTCAGAACTTCCTAACAGATGTTACCACACAAGGGACAAGCTTGGCTGTAAAGTAGCCATGGCAGGACTCTTTTCCTTCCTTTAACCAATCGCTCAGCTCCATCAGGAGAACGGGGGCTGCCAATCAGTACTCTATATATCAGGGCACAGCAACACAGCCCACGTCTCTTCATGCACTCCAAGGAGTCTGGCTTGGAAGAAATGGGCCCTCCCCTAGAGAGAACAGGAACCTGGAGTGACCTGTTTGCTGATCTCGAGGGAGGGGCCTTCAGGTGAGTCAAGAGCAGGGAACTTTCCCTTCACAACAAGAGTAGCAGGCCTCAGCACCTGTGGCTGGTGTGAGCTTGTGGGGTTCCTGAGGTCCCTCCCCGGGGAGCTTACCCGAATCCTCCTGCGCTGGCAGCCGCAGTGCCCTCTCCGAACACTTTGCCTCCCGTCGAGCCCAGAGGGCTTGTAAAGGCTGGGGCTGAACCGAATGCTGGCACCCCTCCAAACCCAGGGGATCCCCCAAAAGTAGGAGGGCTGCCAAACACTGGAGCAGCACCGAAGCCACCTGAGCAAAACAGAGGCAAACAAACAGAAATAGGGAGAAAGAAAGGAGACAGGAAGAGAAGACAATGAGCAGTGAGAAACCAAATCAAAAGAGGAAGGAAAAAAGAAAAATATGTTAGAAATTCAAATACAAAGAACTATAACAAAGGGCAACAACCCTTCCATCAGCACAATAATTATTAAAACCAAAGACCAAGTCGCCCCCCTCCATCTGTTTCCAGTAGAGGAGTCCGGGCTCCACTCGGGAGAGCTCCTTGGAATTTGAAGAACCCAGCAGCCCCCATGTTTGTCTGCGAGATGCCCAGTGCCTCCCAGAGGCACGCGGAACTCATCAGCTCTCAATCTCGTGAAATGAGACGGCCACCAAGAAGCAACGTGGTCGTTTCAGGTCCCTTCCTAGCCCCTCTGGCAGCTGTGAGACTCCTCATTGAAAAATGGTTCCCAAAAACTCCGATCCCTACTCAGCTGCCCAGATGACAGATCTGATTACTCATCACCACCAGGCAAGGCATCCAGCTTCATGGAAACCCACATGATCAAATTAGAGGCCCAAAGTCCCTCTCGGGGAGAACCTGTGACCTGGGCGACAGGAGGCACAGAGAGACGCCTGGCACTGGCACTCAGCCAGGGCCTTTTTATTTATTTAAAGCCTAATGGCTCTCACATCTCTCACTGGTCTCTCTCTCTTTGTACAGAAATTTTTTAAAAAAACGCTTTCTCTGCGCAGTCAGGAATTACTCCTCAATAAAGAAGCAGGCTGAATGTCTTCTCTGGAGGAAGGCTGCTGTGTAAGTGTGATAAAGCACCCACTCAGCTGTGAGGAGAGCCAGCGGAGTCTAGGAGCCCTCTGCAGGCCCCAGCACGGCTGCTCAGGCACACGGGCTGGCGGGGCTGCACGCGTGTGGGGGCTGCACGGAAAAGGGTTACATGTGCCGGGGCAGCCTCCTCGGATTGGAGATGCCCCTCAGGCAGAAAAAGGGACCATCCTTCCCTGACTATCCCTTCTGCTCCTGAGGAGGGTTCCCAGCCCCCAAGATACTCCTTAAATCATCTAGGCCATCAGCAGAGACCCTCAGGGAGTGTCTGTTGAATGGAAGGGAATAAAATGGTACAAGAAATGTGCTCTAAAGGGGAGTATTTGTTAAAATGAGTATTGGCCTCCGAGCTACATGCTAAAGGGAATGATGGTGGCCTAGGGGCAAGCAAGGAGGCAATCAGCCTAAGGAGACAGGGATGTTATTCTCGCCCCTTTGAGAAAGTGAGTCCCGCTGTAGCAGGATCAATCAGGCCTCCTTATTACAGGCATAAGCCCACCATAAGCTTCTGCCACCTGAATCAGGAAAGATCAAATACTGGGTATGAAAAGCTGTCAGCTAAACTCGTTAGTTAACTGTTATTTTGTGATTCAATTATTTGCTTGTTTACCCTTAGTAGTGGTTGCACAAGTGAGAAGATAGTTTTTGCTAAGGCTCATGTTTGGGTTAACATTCTGTATTTTAAAACCTTGAGTGAAATTCCAAGCCATGATAACGGAGACTGGTTACAAATATAACAGACTGGAAAAAAAAAAGTGCTAAAAAACCCTTGCAGCTGAATTATTCAAGACTGCTCACAGATCTAGTTACACTTTCTTCCTAGATACACGGGGCTTTATCTAGCACTCAATATTATTCAGACTTCTTGGTGGAAGGTGAGTGAAAAATGAGAAGTCACAACGATACAGAAGGTAAACTGGACAGAGGAGGGGAGCAGATTAAACACGCACACAGACACTTACACACACACAATGCCACAAACAATACACCTGGGTCACAGCTAAATGAAATTGGAAGAGAATGGTCACTCTGGTCTTATTTTTGGAGATAGGCAACTTACTCCTGATGCTAGGAGGGGTTCGACTTTATCAGATGCCATCTTCTCATGATTTTCTTCTCCAGAAGAAACAGAAACTTACTAATAATGAATGATAATAAAATATCTCATTTACTGAGGGCCCTCTACATGCCAGGTGTGGTGCCAGGTGCCGCAGAGCAGTTTGCTTGAATCCCCCAATAAACCTGGGACCCCACTTCACAGGTGAGGAAACTGAGGCTTGGCGGATCCATTACTTGTCTGAGTTTAGCCAGCTGGTAAGTGGTTGAGCTGGGCCTGGAACAAGGTCTGAGCGACTCAAAAGAGCACCTGTCACCCAACCATCTTGTGTCATGCTGCCTCCCTCCACTGCCACTAAGTCCAGCAATTCCACCAACAGGGCAGCGGGGTGAACACAATGGACTGGGGACAGCAGCAGGGTCATTTTTAGTCTGTCCCACCCCAAATCATCTGCAGCAGTATTATTTTCTAACCCAACTGTATTGAAGGGAGGATGGACACTTGAAGTTTTTCACACTCATTCACACCATCAATCTAAAATCCATCCCTCTTACAGCAAACAGTGCTACTCCTGACGCCTCAGGCACTTGCACTGCCTCGGCAGGAAGGAAGCTCTCTGTGTAAAGCAGCTTTGCCTTGCGCTCCGCACTCGGGGCTCCTCCTTCTGCGGAAGGAGCTCTTCGAGAGCGGACACAAGCGCCGCAGCAGAGGAGAGCACGGGGAGAGCAGTCTTTCCTGCACCCTCACTTTCCCCTTTCTGGTTACTAGTTCATCCATCTCACGTATTTGACAGGCAGCTTTCTCTGTTAGAGTCCTCAGTCTAGGTGGCTTCATGGGGCCAACAGGCAAATAGGAAAGATATTCTGAAAGGCGGGAGGATATATTTTCTCTAAGACAAAAATGAGAGCGTTGGATTCTCACATCAACTGGAGGCTGATCCCAGGAGAAGGAATAACACATAAGAAAACACACGAGTCAAAGAAGACATCATCAGGTTCCTTAAAAAATATATTGTCTTGGGACCAGCCCAGTGGCGCAGTGGTTAAGTTCACACGTTCCGCTTCTCGGCGGCCCAGGGTTCACCAGTTCGGATCCCGGGTGCGGACATGGCACCACTTGGCAAAAAGCCATGCTGTGGTAGGCGTCCCACGTATAAAAGAGGAAGATGGGCACGGATGTTAGCTCAGGGCCAGTCTTCCTTAGCAAAAAGAGGAGGATTGGCAGTAGTTAGGCTCAGGGCTAATCTTCCTCAAAAAAAAAATAAATAGTCTTGATGATTAATGAACTAAAATTTCTTAGTAAGATTTAACCAGGATCAAGAACCCTGTAGCCTTTTCCTTTTTAAATCAGTCACTGCAAGGAAGGGTGGGGCCAAAATAAAGCTGCAACGCTCATTTCTAGTCCATTTTAACTTCCAGGAAAAGAGTATCCAGAACTATCCAAAGACTAACCCAGCCAAGTCACAGGTCTGAGGGAAGGTGCGCAGTGCTTTTGGAAACCACTGCAATTTAGGCTCCAAAAGGCAGAATTCTAGGTACTAACATGGGGCGGTCCTAAATCAGAGCCATGCCTGATCTGGTCCTCAGGTGGGCTCCTTCCGCTGGAAGCTGCCTAACTGCCAAGTCTGCCCTGACTCCACAGCAGGGAGAAGCATCCTGCCTGCTTACTCGTGGGACTTTGCTTCAAAAATCTGCTTGCTCAGCAAACACCCTCCTCCCTGCCCCCTGGCTTAAAAAAAAACTTTTCACACAATTTTCCACACAACAGGGGTAGCAGTGCAGACTCTCCGCACATCTCAGAGACAGAAATAGGACAGAGAGGCAGTTGACAGAAATGAAGTATGTTTTTCTACCTAAGCATATATTGTTCTTTAAAATTTTTAATTATAAATGTAATAGACAATTATAAAAAGTCACACAGGGGCCAGCCCCATGGCCGAGTGGTTAAGTTTGTGCGTTCCGCTTTGGAGGCCCAGGGTTTCACTGGTTTGGATCCTGGGCGGGGACATGGCACTGCTCACCAAGGCGTGCTGAGGCAGTGTCCCACATATCACAACTAGAAGGACCCACAACTAAAAAAATATACAACTATGTACTTGGGGGAATTTGGGGAGAGAAGGCAATTAAAAAAAAAAAAGAAGATTGGCAACAGTTGATGGCTCAGGTGCCAATCTTTAAAAAGAAAAAAAAAGTCACACAGCTTATAGATGTATACTTTAAAAGTAATGCTGGGATAAAAAATAGTGCTGGTAAGCTCTTTATTCTTGATTATATGGGTATATTCCAACTGTGAAAATTAACTGAGCAGTATACTTATGATATGTGGATACTGCATATGTACATGTAATATATTTATGTATGCTATACTCAAAATGTGATTTGTGAAAAAGGGCAAAATGATATAGACATAAAAAATTAAACAGATAATCTGTCTGCCTATGACAGTAATGGGTACCCAAGCAAGTCTGTGACTCAGGATGCTTTCTTGTTTACATTTCAGTTATCACTTTCTTTTGTATTCCCTTACTTTGGTTGTTCTGCAACTGATAAATATTTACAATGTTTTCTTCTCTAGGAAGACTCTAAGTTCTCTTAAAGGCTGCACTGCATGCATTCTGTGCTTTCCAACACGTCTCAGGAGATCTAGAACAGTGTTAGGAACACAGCAGATGCTCAGTGAATATACAAATAAATTGGGGGAAAAAGCACTTCACCCATACGCCATCCTACTCCCTTGGGAACCACCCTAGAGAGATCTCCTCTCACATCTATGCAGATGTAAATACACGTATAAAAAGAACCACAGCTTGTAAGGATAGTGGTACCTGTTTTATTCTGAGTGGAAAACCCAAAGCCTTGGGATGCCACACTTCCTCCTCCAGAGCTGAAAGTGCCAGCAGGTTTCTGCTCTCCAAATGATGAGCTGGCAAATCCACCAAAGGTCTTGGCCCCACTGTTTCCGAATAGGTTAGAGGTATCTGAAGAGATGAAAAACAGGTGTGAGGGAGACCAGAGGGAGAAAGTGTCCTTATTTACCTCTTAGAACAGAGAAGGATGAAACCTCAGCTGGCTGTTTCAGGAGAAGGGAGTGACAAAGAAATCTAGGATCCAAGGGAAGAGAGCTGTAGAGAAATGGATACCTTCTCTGATGTGCATGCATCTTGATGACAAGCTCTTAATCATTTTGGTACCCAGGCTCAGGATTTCCTGGGACGATCCTACAGGCACAAAATCAAGAGGCAGCAACAGGCGCCAATGACAAGGCTCCTTTGCAGAAACTCATCTGTGCTCCCCCAGCAGACCTATCCACCGACAGAGGACTGATACGGCAGCTTCACAGGAGACAATTTTCTCCTGAAGACTAAGGCTTGTTTTCATCAATCTCCTCACATGCAGGTGCAGACCAACTTCAAATTTTGTCAAACCAGAGAAAATAAAGTTAGAGTAAATCCAAACTAAGCATAATGGCTTCCAGCATTCTGCTGTTATAGTCCAGGTGGGCATGCTTGCTGTTGCCTGGTCTGCTCAGAGAATGGCAGATGACACGAGAAAACCCATGCTGCTCCTACCTCTGATCTGATGGGAGCTAGGGATGTTCTCAAGAACATAAAGAGGCCAGCAAGATTTCCAGTCTTACTTCCTCTTTCTAAGAGGTGCAATTAAGCCCTTGACCTTCTAGATACTTATCTAACGGGTCACTCCCTCAACTACGCACTGAATCGGCTCCAGGAATTAAAGGAAACAAGGGAACTTCTACAAACCAAGACGGGTGAGAAGTTTTTTGTTTGTTACAAGAAATGCAAATCTGACAGGCAATATATAAATAGCCAAAGTCGCATCCACAGAGGCAATCCCTCGGATAACACCGATAGTATACTATGTATCAGCAATTTTTCTTTTACATTTTTTTGGAGGGGGGACCACTCACATTTCCCTACCACATACGGATGGGTATTTCAGTAAAATGAGTTTGCACCCACGATAAGGCAGGGAAAAGCTATCCTGAAATGGGGTCGATGCCCAAAGACACAGGCATTAATAGGAGGCTGAAATGATATGCTCTGGGTGGGTACTGGAGAGCTGACTCTATGTCACCAAGTGAGAAGTACAGACATCGGTACAAGGCCGTACAAGCTAATCAGGTGCTCGTGTGAAGGTGACAGAAAGGAGAGCAGTGGAAAGGGGATGACTATCTCTCTCCAAGTGGAGCTGTTTCAAGAGGTGGTCCACCCCTAACCTGTCAATCCCAAAGTCTTTCATCTCCCTCTGCACCAATCCCACCCCAGCGTGAGACGCAACTGCTGCTATTTCTCACTGGAACGCTCTTGGTCTACAGTCTAGGAAGTAAGGAGCCTCATCTCAGGGGCACAATCACCTTGACTGTCTAGGCACAGGGCCTCGGACTACCATATGGTCACCTGCTCTGGAAAACTACTGCTGACAGTCTGAGAGCTTGGCTATGAGTGTGTCAGGCACTGACAGTGGGAGCGATTTAGAAGTTCCTTTCCATTATCCTCACAGACAGTACCATAGGATTATTTATCCCCTGCTGGAATCTACAAAATGTCCTCTTGAACAGTCTGATCTTTCCCTTCAAGAGCCAGCTGGAGGTTACATCTGGCTCCTCCAATAGCAGTGCATTTGCCACTGGAGACAAAAACAGGCTCCTTGGAATTTCAAGAACAGAGGACTGCAATTTTCGGACTTTGTTGGTGCTAGCAATGCAAAATTCCAAATAGCACTCAAACCCAAGCACAAGATTAGGGATCAGATCTCCTCCTGGAGAAATTCAAAGTACCGAGGGGAAATGATTCTACTGGGACAATATTGGGAGACTTAAATTCCTGAGACATCAGAGAACATTTAGAAGTCTTTGGGCTTCTTTATCCATTATCTTTAAGAATCTTCTGTCTTTAAGATGTTCATAGCATTATTATAGTGGAACAAGCATGAGTTTTACAGTCAGACCTGACTTAGAATACCTAATAACTATCAAGTTGGGCAAGAACTTCCTATGTTCCTACTTTCTCATCCTGAAATGGGGACAGCAGTTGTGACCATGTAAGGCTGCTGTGAAGATCAAATGAGATAACGTATATGGAACACCCAGTCAGGCACAGGGCAGACCCTCAGGAAATATAACTGCCCCTCTCTGTCTTTAACTCTTCCTCCTGCCATACCCCAATCAGGTTCAATGTAACAAAACACAGAGTAGGTCAGCTGTAGAAATGAAATCCTTTTCACTCTGCAAAGATCACAAGAATTAAACCATTCAAGTTGTAAGAGCTGTCATTTGCAGTCTCAAAAGGAAGGCTGCATGTTGAAATATTTTAGGATTTATTTAAGCTGCTCTGAAACAAAGTGGCATGAAATGATGTCTGTTCTTTCCATTTCCATGGTCAACAATGTGTTTCTCTGTTCTCTCCTAATGGTTCCAAAATAAGTCTCTAGCTCTTGAAAATATGGTAAATAAGAGAATATCTTGGTTGTTGGAGAATATTTCATTGTAGAAGATTCTTTTTCACTTGGGAACAAACCAGTGAGAATACTTTTCTCTGCAGAGCCACCAGATGACTTCCACTTTGGGGGGTGACAAGTACAGGGGAAACTGGCATCCGCTTGGGGCTCCCATGCTGCTGGCACAACAAGGATCTTCGCTGATCTTTTATTCGGCAAAAATACTAGCGAAAGTATTGATCAAGGTCTGACTCAATTTAAATTAAATTATACTTGATATAAATTTGATATAAATAATATCACCAAGACCAGGTCCCATGTCATTCTGCAGGTCTAAAGTCACTAAACAAGAATTCAATATGCACTGAGAAGGGGGTTCTCAAGAAGCTCTCATCCAGGACACTTTCCAAGACATTTTCTTAAAGAACAGTTGCAGGCCCTTTGATCAAGTGGCTTTTTCATCCTCACACGAGTAAGTCTTTCAGACCTCTGAACAGAAAGAATGTGCTGAGAATGGTTCTAACCAGTGGCCTCAGAACAAGACTCAGGAGGCAGTAGGTCCTTGCAGGTAACAAGTCACAGGGGTGCTGAATTTTAAATGAGCCCAGGGGTTAAAAGTGTATCTTTGGTAGAGTCTCTGGGGAAGCCAGAGAGAAGAAGTCTTTACAAAGCGTGAGCTTGTGGACAGAGCGCAAGCCAACTCCAAGCAACAGTGCTCCTAGCTTGTCCATCTCGGTCACTGCACAGTTCCAACTACTTCTCGGGGCTAAAGAGGGCAGCTTCCGGACCAGGCAGTCTGGGGCCTAAATGTCACAAAGGGAACTGCTGGTTGCTCGATATCTGCTCAGATACCTATCTGCAAGGGAGCGTGTTCAATGCCGTGTGGAACGAGCACAAGGGCAGTCAAACAAGGCACACCTGGGAGTTCCATTACGTGAGGCTAGAAGATCTCAGGAGGCAACACGGTGGCTCAGAGCCCAGGAAACATCCTCAGATCAAACTCTGGCAACGCCAGTCAACGGCTGCTACTTCCCTAAGTCCACATCCCTTCTCTGAACCTATTTCCTCATTGGTAAAACGGGGACGGCCACATCTAAAATCACCGTTGTAAGAAGTAATTGGACCACACACATGGGGCACCTGGCACACAAGAGGTGATCAATAAAGGCTAGGTCGCTTCTGCCTGATGTCCCGTGAAGGAATGGAATACAAGGGCTGTAGGATTCCAGAGAAGAGAGAGCACTGAGGGCCTGTGTGACCCTTCGTTCGCCCTTACAGGAAGGCTCAGTTCAGATGGGTGGAGTGGAGGGAGCGTGGGACCCTGGCACAGAAGCAGGGAGAAGTGAGAGGTGTGTGCTTGGTGTGAAGGACAGCAAGCAGACATACTGGCCAAAATAGAGGGAATGTGTTGGGGGTGTTGAGTCAAAGTCAAAAAAGGACGCTGAGGCCAGCTCACAGAGGGCCCTGAATTTCAGCCTAAGGAGTTGGTTTTGACTTTATCGTATAGTTACTAGGAAGCTGCCAAAGGGTTTTGCATAGGGACAGTGGCAAAATCAAAGTGGAGTCTTAGACACTCAATTTTATGGATTTTCAGCCCACAGTAGAGGAGACTGGAGGCAGGGAGGGGAGTTTGGAGACCACTGTGATAACCCAGGTGACGATGGGGAACACACCCCACAGTGACAGAGAAAAGAGAAGAAAAGGAGAGAGGAACGAACTGTTTGCGAGGCAGGAAGAGAACCAGGAGAGCTGACCCACACAATCCGGGAGAGAAGTGGCGCTGGCAAGTATCAAATGTTGCAGAGTCACCCACGGAGAAAGAGGCTGTCCCTGGTGGTTTGCAGAAAGCATTCTCAGTCCTGTGGCAAGGACAATGCCCTCCCCAGATGACTTCTGGCTCCTTCTCCATTGTTCCTTTCTCCTATCCGGCACTTAATCCCTGGGGATACAGAGAATCCTGTCTCTTTCAATATCAAATCATAATTTAGTTTTCAAAAACAAAATAATGTTAAGCCTTTCCTGTACCCTTTCAAATTCACTTAAACATCCCTTCAGCATAAAAGTAAACTGCTAGTTTCCAATAGCCAGCCTTTAGGAGATGAAGACCAGAAGGCGTCTGGTATCAAGATAGACACGTGTTTATTTTAAACCAGAAGTAAAGAATTAGAAACAATAGTGTGCCAGTGAACAAGAGGCTGGGGGGCGGGAGGGAGGGTTCTGATTTGTAGCACTGTCCAATCTCCATGGTGTGAATCAATACTTCCTGATGTCACTGACCGTGGAGCTGGGGAGAGATGTGCACAGCTGGCTCTTGTGAGCCAGTGCAAGCCAGCTCCAGCCCACCACTGAGAGAAGGCAATTCTTTGACAGGTGAGAGCCATGACACTAGAGAGGAAATTAGGCAGGAAAAAAGGAATTTTTACAAGGGTACACACCTAAGTTTTAACAATAGGCTAGTAACACAATCTTGCAGATGATAAGTTACCTATGGGATAAACCCATATTTCTAACTAGCAAGCGCCAGATGCTGTGTTTGGCACATTATGTATGATCTAGCTGAGTTCTAGATCTGCCACTCTCTGGTTTTGTGAATGAAACAAAACAAAAAAACAATCACCTAACCATCTTGGGCTTGTTTCCTTACTGGAAAATGGAGAGTGCTACACAAGGATCATGTTTTCAAAGTACGTGCTGTGCAGCCCTGCGGTTCTGTGTTGAGAGCTGGGGAAAGATGGGGAGACCACCCAGGTGTAACTCTGGTTCCTGACCCTTGCTTCCAAGTGACCTATTTTTATCTGTTTTACAGATCAAGATTCTGTTTGAGAGTTCATCTGCAGAAACAGTTTTTGAAAACTGCTAGACTCGATTTCTAAGATCCTTTCAGTCTAGGATCCTAAATTCCTCCTGGCACATTGAAAGCTAAAGAACACAAATGTCTGATTATAAAATTTCACAAGTTAAGAGGTATGTGTCTATTGACTATAATCTTTCCTTATATTTTACTAGAGGGACAGTGACATCAAAATACCTGCTGTGTGAACCCAGAAGGGAGGCTCAGCCCAGAGAGCTTTGCTTTTAACCCCATGGGCCTTAATATTAAGGAGATATCCGTCCTGTCCATAGAACGTTAGCTCTTGATTCATTGAGATCTTGTTAGGCACAATGGATGGGCAAAGCTGCATGGACAGCGTATCAAATGAGAAGCTAAGACGAAGATGACAAACAGCTTCCCAACTTCCCATCTCAGCCTCCATCAGCAGCAGGATATTTTTTAAAAAGATTTAAACAAACAATTTTCTTTCATTTCAAACCACGAATAACAGATCACACAAAGAATTTTAAAAATTAGCTGGAGAAGAAACTGCCTGCAGAAAGATACAGCTTCATTTGAAAATAAGACAAAAATGTAAAAGATGAGAAATAATGAAGGCTTCAACTTTTGGGTGACATTTCTCTATAGCAGCTGAATTTTAAAGCAAATTCAAAGAGAGTACTACACAAATGAAAGTCCAGATGCTCCTTCTCCAAGCACAGCCAGCTTGTTCTGCTGCTCTCATTTCTGCTTGTCTGCTTGCATTCATTTCAAGTCATTTCAATGCTAAGAAACAGAGCAATTTGGGCCTTGGGAGAGAAGGGAGCAGTTCATACTCAGATTCTCTCCCTGCAGCTCTGATGTCTTTTCATGATTATATAGGACATCTCATTAAAAACCCAAAAATAAAAAACAAAACCAAAACAGATCACACTGCTTTGGGGAAGATGTTTTAAGTGGGCCTTCCAGACCTTTTCTTTCCTTTCTTCATTTTTCACTGAAGCTTTGATAACACCAAAAAGATGACAATTGCATCAGGGGACTGAGGGACTGGGAAAACTCTTTCTCAACTTACTTGAGGTGGCTGTAGGTCCAAAGCCTCCGCTGGCCGAGCTGAACGGGTTTTTGTTGGCCGCATCCTGGCTGGGTTTCCCTCCAAGGCCACTGAAGAAACCTCCCCCTCTTCCAGTGTTTCCAGGCCCAAACACGCTACCACTGGAAGGGGACGACTGCTAAAAACAAAAGGGGCAGGAAGTGAGATAGGATGAGAGGTCATCGGAAAAAGGCAGGCCACATCCGCGGAAAGGAGGCACTCACAGCTGGTACAAATGGGAAAACCAAGGGAACTCTGATTAGTTCTGGTACGAATGCTCTGATAACCACGAAAGAAGCTGGACTCTGGACAGGGACTTCCTACGAATCAGAAGTTCTCAAGCTGTCCACGTTCACAGTTCTCTGAAAAGATGATTTATAGTAGGTGGGAATTTTAAAAAGTTTATCTGCCTTGCTGCCTGCAGTCTCTGCTTGACCCAATGCCAGGGACCGGAAAACCACCTCCTGAAGAGTTCTCCCTAACGCAAAACTTTAAAAACATTTCTGGGCTATTATGAGTGCCACTTATTTTGATTCCCCTAGTTGTGGCTGAACTCAGCAGCAACTGATGCTAAGTGATTTACATTGTCTTTTCTCCCAATATGTGCACTTTTATTTCATAATAACTTTCCCAGTACTGCAGAAATAAGCTTAAATTAGCTCCATTGTTGAAATGATGACCACAGCTGAATTCTGTCCAACTTTGCAAACTTCCGCCCAGAGGATGCTGCTAAGTTAGGGAGCATGCTGACTCAAAGCTGCATCAGACGCCACACATTTTATTTCTGTTTGGAAACTAGTGCTTTCAGGAAGACCAGTGCTACATTTGGGGGATCATTAACTTTAGTTAAGGGCGTTAGCTCCTTGGCTGATAACGTAGAGTAAGATGGGCTTTTAGAAATGGGCCACTGTGCAGTGGAACCTTACAGAAGCTCCCTTCCAAGGGAGGCGGAGTGGTGTCGGAGTCCCTCTTGTGTAAATGGGGGTAATAAACCACCCACCTCAAAATGATGAGTGAATTAAATGAGCTAAGAAACACGGCACACTTCAGAATAGCTCCTGAAATATAATTACATGCTCAAAAAATGGCTGCTTTCATGATTTTAACGACGATAACAGACCAATGATTGAGCACTTTCTATGTGCTAGGCACTTTACAAGTAATTATTTAATCCCCACGAAAGTCAAACCTCTAGTGGGCCCCCTTTACATCCCGCAGCGTGTCCCTCCTCTGCAGGTGCACAGCTGCCACCTGGCCTGAGCCACGGAACCTGCCTCTTTGCCTTACTGTAGACAACTTAGCTGATGCTCTGCGTCCACGGCAACCTATGTTCACACGACAGCTAGAATAACACTTTGAAAGGGCAGTCAGGTCATTGCACTCCTGTTCAAGAATTCTAAAAGCCCTGACAGGACGTGGCCCGTCCATCTCTGGACAGCACCTTTGCTCATCCCTCTCCCCTCACTGGGTACGGTCACACCAGTCTTTGCGCCTTGAATACAACAAGGGACAAAAAGCCAAATTTGTACCTGAGGGGGATGGACTTAATGTACTTGCTTATCTCTTTCACTTTTTCTCTTTGTTTCTGAAACTTCTTTAAAAACAACAGTAACAGTTTACTACAACCATTTAATGATGAGTAACAGCTTTTTAAAACTTGGAATCCAATCCAAGCATAAAAGCATAGGTTCTGATAACTAGTAAACTTGACTTTGAAAGAAGACATGACAAGTAATGCACGCAGGTAGAAAAGACGAAATTTTTTAGCTGACTTCCCTGCATCAGGCTGAAACACAGGAAATTGCCAATATATGGATATTTTTACCGACAAAACCCCAGCAAGTTCAGATGGTTCAACTTAATTTTAAAAACATGATTTGAAAAATAATGGATATCTGTAGAAATTGTAGAAAGGAAGCGGCTAACACTTCACTGCAGTGAATGTGAACTGGCAGTTACTGAGAATGGTTTATAACCATTCCTCATAAATGGTTAGAGAAAGTCCCATTCATTTTAATTGCGATAATTAACAATAGTTTAAAAAACTTTACATTATGCAAAATCTCAAAAGTGTAAAAAAATAAATAGAAGAGCATAATGAAGCCCCCACACGTATCCATTTCCCAGCTGCAACGATTAACTCACAGCCAGTTGAGTTTCATCTATGCCCCTATTTACTTCCCCCATCCTTTACTAGTATGAAGCAAATCCCAGACGTCTGACCATTTCATCCACTGATTTTCCAGTATAAATCTCTCAAACGTAAACCATAATACCATCACCATGTCTAGAAAATTAACAATGATTCCTTAATATCATTAAAGCGGGAGTTAGTGTTCAAGACCCAGCCATACAATATTGCCAAAAAAACAAATCAAAGCTGAATCTCATCAAGCCTCCAGACCCAAGCACTACTTCACAGGAAGTAACAGAGGAACATGCTAA
Source organism: Equus asinus (assembly GCF_041296235.1). Lineage (NCBI taxonomy): Eukaryota > Metazoa > Chordata > Mammalia > Perissodactyla > Equidae > Equus > Equus asinus. The sequence continues at coordinate 15,307,244 of NC_091799.1, forward strand.
CGTGGAAGTTACACCACCGGGATGCAGTCAGCAGCCAGAGCCCAGGGAATCGACAGGACAAATGACCTGCTTTGTTCAACAGCTTACGAGGATTATGAGGAAAAATAAAAGACGGAGAGACATGGAAGGGTAACCTACAGATAAAGACACTTAAGGGACCCATCAACCAACCTCAACATGTGGACCTAATCTGATTCTAATTCAGAGAAACAAACATAAAAAGAAAAGAGACACTTACGAGACTTCTTCAGAAAGGCACCTAAATCATCTTCCCTGACCACTATTCACTCCATTCTCTTAACAGTGCTTAAAACTGTCTGAAACTGAACTGTTTCAATAGAGACTGACTCCCTCCAGGCAGTGTGAGCTCTGTGAACACACTCACTTTTGTCTGTCTTACTCATCACTGAATTCCTGCATGAGGGATTCAATTAATTTGGACAGTCCTGGTTCTACAGTTTACTAGCTATGCACTACCTATTTTTTTTCTGGTGATGAAGACTGGCCCTGGGCTAACATCCATTGCCCATCTTCCTCTATTTTGTGTCTGGGATGCTGACACACTACGGTTTGCTGAGCAGTGTGTAAATCCACACCTGGGATCCAAACTTGCGAACCCCAGGCCACCAAAGCAGAGCACCCAAACTTAACCACTACACCACCTGGCTGGCCCCATGCACTGCCATTTTAACAACATTAAATCTTCTGGTCCATGAACATGGGATGTCCTTCCATTTATTTAGATCCCCTTTAATTTCCTTAAACAACGTTTTACAGTATTTTGAGTAAATGTTTTGCACCTCTTTTGTTAAATTTATTCCTAAGTATTTTACTTTTTGATGCTACCAGAAATTGAATTTTCTTAATTTTCAGATGGTTCACTGCAAATGTATAAAAATCTAATTGATCTTTAATATTGATCTTGTGTCCCGCAAACTTGTGAATCCATTTCTTCTAATAATGTTCTAGCGGATCCCTTGCCATTTTCTATCTATGTGACATTACCCGCAGACACACAGCTTGACTTCCGTTCCAATTGGACGCCTTTTATTACTCTCTCGCCTAACTGGCGAGAATCAAGACATGCTTTTGAGATGCATCCATACTGCTGCATACATTAGTCGTTCTTCCCTTTTTACTGCTGAGTGGTCTTCCACTGTACAACTATGCCAGGGCTTACTACTCTCCTGTTGATGAACACCTGTATTGTTCCCAGGTTTGGACTATCATAAACAGAGCTGTTAGGAACATTTTTAGAGAAGTCTTTTTGTGGACATGTATTTTCATTTCTTTTGGGTAAATACCTAACCTAGAATTGTAAACCATAAAATTAGTGTATATTTAACTTATTTAGAAATTGTCACATGGTTTTCCACAGTGGCCGCACCATTTGACACTCCCACCAGCAATGTGTTAAGAGATCGAGCTGCTCTCAATCTTTTCCACAATTGCTTGTTAGTGCTTAAACTGTAGCAATTCTGGTGGGTATGAAGTAGTATCTCATTGTGGTTTTACTTTGCATTTCTCTGATGACTAACAATGCTCAGCAAGTTTTCATGTGCTCACTGGCCCTTTGCATTTCCTCTTCTGTAAAGTATGTGTCTGAGTATTTTGCCTATTTTAAACATTGGGTTTTTTTATTTTTGATTCATAGGACTTCTTTGTATACTCTGGACAGAAGCCCTTTGATATATGTATTATAAATATTTTCTCCCAGTCTATGCCCTGCTTTTTCATTTTCATAACAAAGTCTTTTGGTGAGTATTAGTTTGCAATTGTGATGAAGTCTAGTTTTTTAATTTTCTTCTTTTACAGTTAGTGCTTTTTGTGTTCTAAGAAATGTTCGTCTACTTAATGGTTTCTTAACAGCGGCATTATTGACATTTTGGGCTGGGTAACTGTCTTGGAGGGCTGTAGGATGCTCTGCAGCATCTCCGGGCCTCTACGCACTAGATGCCAGTAGCATCTCCTACTTACGAGGACCAAACATGTCTCCAGACATTGTGATTGGGAAACTCCCCTGGGGGCAAACCTGATGCCAGTTGAGAGCCACTGGTCTACTCCAAAGTAAGCAAAGACATTCTTTCTGCCTTTTTGCTATGGCTGTCATATATCTAATATCTCGTTACAACCACACAAGACATTGCTTCCTTGTATGTCACGAGTCTTTCTTCTTTAGCTGCTTTGAATTTTTTCTTTTTCTATTTGGTTTTCAGAAGCTAAACTATGATGTGTCTAGGTGTAGTTTTCTGATTTTTTTTGGTTGGGGTTTGCAGTTTCTTGGACTTGTAGATTCCTGCTTTTCAACAAATTTGGAAAAGCTTGGCCCTTGTCTCTTCAAGTATTTTTTCCTACCCCATTCTGTCTCCTCTCCTTCTGGGACTCTGATTACACATACATTGGACTGTCTGATACTCTTGCACAGGTCACTAATGTCCTGTCCAATCTTTTTTCAGTCTCTCTGATCTTCATCTTAGATAACTTCTACTGACATTATCTTCAAGTTCACGTTCTTTTGCAGTGTTCACTGTTAAACCTGTCTAACCATTTTTTATTGCAGATGCTAGATTTAAACTTCAGATACAGATCCAGATTTTCCATTTGTTTTGTAATCCTCATTTCTCTGCTGAGATTCCTTACTCAACCATTCTTTTATTTTCCTGTAAATTCTTGAGCACAATAATTATTTTCAAGTTTTTGCCTGCTAGTTCTAATATGTGGATCTCTAAGGTGTTTTTAGCTGATTTCTAAAACAGGATTGTGGGTCCCCCTTTTATTTTTGCTTCTCAGTGGGCTACATAATTTTCTTTTGGTATGTTGGACTTTGCATACAGAACAGCGGTGTGGTGACTGAAGAACACTAATATTTTTCCTAGAGGGTGAGAGCCTCTCTTTCATCTGTATCCCAGAGTGAGGAGCTAATTACTCGGATTTCACGACGTGTTGAGTTGACTGTGAACTGAGGCACAGATTCAAGAATGAACTCACCTCTGGTTAGCCCAACACTGTCTTTGCTAGGGTTTAGGTGATCTGTCTTATACGTGATGGAGCCTGGAGCCAGGAGGCAGCTCGGCTCCAGCATTACCTTTGGATTCAACAGGTCCAGGGAATAGGGGATTGCAAGACGGTGTAAATTCTTTCTGCTTTTCAGTCCTGCCTTTATTCCCTTTCTCTCAGCAAAAGTGGGAGAGGGATGGATAGGGAGGATTTTTATACCATACAAATTACTGTTGTACTTGCATGTCTTTAGATCCCAATTTTTTTTAAAAACAGCCTTACTGGGATATAATTCATATACCATACAACTTACTGATTTAAAGTATAAAATTCAATAGTTTCTGGTGTATCACATTATTAACCTTAAAAGAATTGTGGTAAAATAGATATAACATAAACTTGCAATTTTAACCATTTTTGACTATATAATTCAGTAGTATTAATTACATTCACAATGTTGCACAACCAACACAATCTATTTCCAAAATGTTTTCATCACTGCAACCGAAATTCTGTAAGCATTAAGCAATAACTCTCCATTCCCTCCTCTCCCCAGCCCCTGGGAATCTCTAATCCACTTTCCACCTCTATGAATTTACCTACTTAAATATTTCATTTAAGCAGAATCATACAATATTTGTCTCTTTTTGTCTGGCTTATTTTACTTAGCATAATGTATTCAAGGTTCATCCACGTGTAGTATGAATCAGAACTTTGAAGGCTGAATAATATTCCATTGTATGCATATACCATTTCGCTTATCCAGTGACCCACTGATGGACACTTGGGTTGTTTCTACCTTTTGGCCATTGTGAATAACACTGTAATGAACACCGGCAAACAAGTGTCTGTCTGAGGCTCTGGTTTCAACGCCTTTGGGTATATGCCTAAAAGTGGAATTGCTGGGTCAGATGATAATTCCATATCTGGCTTTCTGAGGAACCATCAAACTGTTTTCCATAGCAGCTGCACCATTTTATATTCCAACCAGCAATGTATGAGGGTTCCAATTTCTCCAAATCCTTGTCAATACTTGTTATTTTTTATTTTTTAAAATTATAGCCATGCTAACGAGTGTGGAGTGGTATCTCACTGTGGTTTTGATTTTCATTTTCCTAATGTTTAATGCTATTGATCACCTTTTCATGTGTTTACTGGTCACTTGTTTTGCTTGTCCCCATTGTTGCCAATAACTTTTTCTGTCTTTTCCAGGTAAATTTCCTGTCTTCAGCAAGGCCCCTCTTGCACCTTCCCAAACCCAGACCTGACATTTGTCCCCAGAAGCTGCTGTATCACAGTGCTCACTTATGATGGACTCCCTTCTCTGGAAATGAGTTCAACAAGGCTTTCTTGTTGTCACTCTTTGAGAGTCCCATTGGGACAGACTGTATTTTCCAAAGATGGTCAGAGCAATATTTCTAGACTCACAGGCTCTTCTAGAGCAGAAGGTGAAGTCCACTCCTCTCCCCTTGAGCCTGGGTGGGACTCTGTGGCTGCCCTGAACAAGAGGATGCACCAGGAATGATGCTCTGAGACTTCCGAGCATCATAAAAGATTCTATAGCTCCTGCCGTGCTCCGTCTCTTTCTTGGAATATTCCTCCTTAAAATCCAGCCACCACGTGTGAGGAAGCCCAGGCCACACAGAGAAGCCACATTTAGATGTTCTAGCCAAGAGCTCCAGTTAGGGTCTGAACCAACAACCAAGCCAATCACTGGAGATAGATGGATACATAGACGAAAACAAGTAAGTAAATGGTCCTAGGTTTTGGGGTAATTCGTTACACAGCACTGGCTAATTCCAATACCCATAGAATGACTGTGATTTTCACACTATCTGCAGTTTTCTTCATGTTATAATGGGAGCGAAGGTCTTCTATATCCTAGATTTTTCTGAGGGTACCCCTACTATCTGAAAACTCATTCATTTTCACAATGTCTGTCATGTGCTAGCCACAGTCCTAAGCACCGGGGATACAGCAATGAATATAAGAGAAAAAGCCCATGCCATCATAGACAAAATACTGATTTGCATTTCTGGCCCCTCTAATTGCAAACATAATTTCTATGAGGAAGAATATGGAGGGGTGTTACGAGGCAATAAGGAGTTAATCACAGTAAAGTTTTCTATCTCTTGGCTCAACAGTATTCTGGGAGAGTGACCCAGGTAGCTCTCTACTTCGTTCATTTTCACAGCTAGGTAACCTTCAACTACAGAATAATACCAGTTCATCTAGTTGATAAACATTGGGGTTGCTTCTGGTTTTGGGTTATTATAACAATGTTGCTATTAACACTCTCCTATCCTGGCACACATGTGCATGAGTTTCTCTAAAGAACAAACCTAGGAGTGAAACTGCTGGTCCTACTAGATGATGCCAAACTATTTTCCCACGTGGTTGTACCAACTTACACCCCGACTCAGAACGTGTGTGTGTTTCCGTTGCTCTGTATATTTGCTGGCATTTGGTACCATCGGGCTTTTAATTTTTGTTCTTATAGGTGCATATCTCTTTGTGGTTTTAATTTGTATTACTAATTAAGTTGAATATGTTCATTGGTTCTCTGGCTGTGCTTTACTTTTTTATGTTTTGTTCCTTCTTGTTTTAAAAATTGTGGTAAAATATAAAGAAAACATTATTTAAAGCATTTTCAAGTATACAATTCAATGGCATTAAGTACATTCACAATGTTGAACAACCAATATTATCCTTTTTATGAAGCCTTTCACCGATTTTCTTTCCATTGTATTTTTTCCCCCCCCGAGGAAGATTAGCCCCGAGCTAACTGCTGCCAATTCTCCTTTTTTTGCTGAGGAAGACTGGCCCTGAGCTAACATCCATGCCCATCTTCCTCTACTTTATTTGTGGGACGCCTACCACAGCATGGTGTGCCAAGCGGTGCCATGTCCGCACCGGGATCCAAACCAGTGAACCCCAGGCCACAGAAGCGGAACGTGCGAATTTAACCGCTGCGCCACCAGGCCGGCCCCTCCGTTGTATTTTTAGTTAAGCTCACAAATCTAATGTGTAGAGAACTCAGTGAATTTTGACATATAACTGTTTATAATGTTCAACATGTCAATCACTGTTAGTACTCTAGAAGGCTCCTCTGTACCCCATCTTTAACGCCCTCACAGTAACCAAGGTGCTGACCTCTCTCATGACAGCAGAGTTCGGCCTGCACTTGACTCCAGGTAAATGCAACCCAGCAGCGTGCACTCTTGCGCCTGGCTTTCACTCAACACCGTCTGCGGGATTCCTCTGTTTGTTTGTGTAGGAGCAGCACATTCTATTTCACCGCTTTGCAGTATTCCACTGTGTAAACACACCACCATTTATCTATTCTCCAGCTGACGAGCATTCGGGCTGCTTTCTGGTTTTGGCTCTTACGAATATCCTACTACGAACATGCCCATCCCCATCATCGGTGAACAAAGGCACTCCTTCCTGTTGACTGCAGATCTAGAGGGAGACCTGCGGGGTCAGTGGGGATTTTGTGCATCTAGTTTCCATACTACCAGGTGGGTTTCCAAGGCAATTATATGACTCTGCTTCCCCACAGCAATGAGTGAGTGTCTCCTTGCTCTGCTCCCTCCCCAGTACTGGGGGTTGCCAGCCCTTTCCATTTTAGCCATCTTGGCAGGGGTGTAGTTGTCTTTTTCCTTTTTGATTTGTATTTATATATTCTGAATACAACTACTCTGTTGGTTACACAGGCTGCAATTTTCCTATTTCATGGCTTGTTTTACCCTAAAATTAAGAAAGCTATAATTTTAGTGAGGTCAAATTTTCCTTCTGCCTGAAGAATATCCTTTAGATTTCCCTCAGGTCTGGCAGGCATGAACTCTCTCAGTATCTCTCTGAAAAACGTCTTGTTCCACCTCAGTCCTTAAAGATACATTTTGCTGGTAGATAGGCCGCTTCTGGCTTTCAGTGTCATTGCCGGGATGGCAGCTGTCAGTTCAACTACTGCTCCTTTGAAAGGAGCCTGTCTTTTTCCTCTGAGTACGCTGAATATTTTATCTTTGTACTTCTGCAGTTTCACCACGATAGGTCTTGGATCACTTTCCTTTTACACGTTCTGCTTGGCATTTTGAATCTGTGGGTTACTATTTCTATTTGTTTTGGAAATTGATGTCTTTTTCTCTTCTAATACTGCCATAATTCTTTCTCTCTCCTCTTTCTGATTAAGTGTATGTTAGATTTTCTTCTAGGATTTTTGCCCTCTCTGTTGTATTTTCCATCATTTTTGCTCTCCATAACGCATTCCAGATAATTTAATCTTACCTACCTTCCAGTTCAAGGGTCAGCAAACTATAGCCCCTGGGCCAAATACAGGCTGCTGTCTGTTTTGTAACTAAAGCTTTCTGGGAACACAGTCATGCTGCCTCATTTACGTATTGTCTATGGCTGCTTTTGTGCTACACTGGCAGAGTTGACTAGTTGTGCCAGAAACGGTATGTAGCCCTCCAAGTCTAAAATACCATTTGGCCCTTTACAGATAAAGTTGGCTGATCCCTGGTCTAGTATATTGCTATTCTCTTCAGCTGGGTCTGATCTGCTGATTTTAAATCTTAATTATATTTTTCTATAAGTTCTATTTGGTTCTTTTTCAAAGGTGCTGTGACCCGTCTTATAATTTCTTCTTCTTTACTGGTATTTTCAAGTTTGTGTTTTCTTTCTTTTAAACATGTAAAACAGCTGTTTTACAGTCTCGAAGTCTTCGCAAATACAAAGCTGATGTTTATTCTGGCTCTTGCTCAAAGTTCGCTGTTTCCTTGTGTGATTAATTTCGCTGTGGGAATCGGTGTGCTTTAAAATGATCTGAGGCCTAGAGTAAAGTTACTCCTCTTCAGAGTGGTCTGTGCTGCTTTTGCCAGAGACCAGGAGACACTACCATCCTAGGATCACGTCAGGTCACATTCGCAGGCTGAGACTGATGAATCTGAAGTCTCAGCTCACTGTGGGGAGGGTGTCCTTTAGACTCCTCACTTTGCACACATCTTGGTTAGCGATTTCTGCCCCTTTGCCCTTTGGGGTTATTAAAATAGCAAATTTACATCTTCTCAGAGAAGTAAATGCTCTCAGGGCAAAACTGGCTTCTGCGCTCCCCTCACTTCTACAGGTTCCCATTTTACTTTTAATTTGGCTTGGTAAATACTTTGTTAGCTTCTCAGTGCTTTTAAAACTATGGTTTTCATGTTTTATTTAGCATCTTTAGCTATCTTCAACAGGGAACTTGGGTTTGAATGACCTAACCCGCCATTACCAGAACTAGAATCAGAAGTTTCATTTCTCTTTGTCAAGGGTCACTGACTAGGGCAGAGCCTAACTTCAAAGGAAAAAGATGATAATGAGAATCTCTTACTGAAGATGTGTAAGAGACATATAATACGCCTACCACTTTATTAGCTACTGGATGAACACCAATGCTACCTTCAGAAAGTCACAATCATTTCCAATATGTCAGAGTACCCTCCTTCAGAAGGACTCCTCAAGAGGCTACTGTCATCTACCACTGGCATGTGATGTTAACAGTAAATTCAACCTCTCTGGGTCCTCAGTGTCTGCATCTGTCAAATGGGAATGGTAAGAGCACCTACCTTGTGGAAGTACTAATGATTACACGTGTCAATTTGTAGAAAGCACTTAACACGGTGCCTGGCACACAGATAACCACAGCTATACACACTGAAACAGCTCAGGTCACTAAAAGGAGTCCCTGGACGACACATAGCTTAGCACAGGGGCCATATATGGTTTCTGTTGCATATTCTTCCTCTTCTTTTTGTTTAAACAACCATTTACAAAGGTAAAAACCATTCTTAGCTCAAGGACCTTAAAAAAAAAAACAAGGCCAACGAGGGGATTCTGCCTATGGGTTGTCGTTTGTCAACCCCTGGCCTAACAGAACAGGCAGAAGACTGATGGAAATCAGGCAATGTGCTTTTAAAGTGCTTTCCTAGAGGACTGTCAAACAAGGATCAAAATTGTAGTGATTCTCTCAAATGAGAGGCTGAGACTTCTGCAGCCCCCAGGGAGCTAAAGAAGGCGAAGCCTGAGAACCCCACCGGGCTGTCTGCTGGGGGTGGGTGTATAACATGAACTGACTATATTACACAGGAACAACATGGATGCGTTTGATATATGTTGACACAAACAGGGGCAAACATAAGTATATACCTGGCCAAAGACTGTTCCACCAGTACTGGCTGCTTGACCAAACAAAGAACCAGTATTACCAGACCCAAAACCTGTAAAATAAAAAGAAAACAAAAGTTTAATTCGGATGAGTCTTTTACAACATCAAAGCGGTTTGTTGTTTTTTTCTTAAATAGCATTCAGGTGTGTAAGGTACCCCACAATACATCAACTCACGAATAAAATTTGTTTTCCTATCTAGGAATGGAGTAAATAATTTAAAGACCTTTCTTCATTGCTAACATTTTATAATAGTATAAATTCCAAAGTCCCAAGAACTGAATCCTTGTCTCCTACCAAACCCCAGCCAGGTGGGGACCAATAAAACGGTATACTCTCAGAGTAGCTCTTCCCAGATGTTTAGCTGCCAAGAAGTCTTTCCACTGACTGACTGACTGAATATCATAAATAGCTCCACTCCCCCATTTCCGCTCCTCTCAATTTCCAGATTCTTTCTGGGTTGTTTATCTTTCTTCTAGGTGGCATTACATGGTTGAGGTGCTGGGTTGAACAGGGCCTGGGAAAACCAGCAGAACTATACATTACAACAAAAGGGCCCTAGACGAGGAGGTGGAGGGCACGAGTTCCATTCTTGTCTGTCACTGATCTAGGAGGTAAGCTCAGGCAACTCTTAAGTCCTCAAGCAGGGCTGGAGCAGACTGCTTAGGTGCCTTTCCACCGAGTTACTATGTGAAACAAGAATTCCTCAGAGTTTCCCACTTGTGCTGACATAGCTTGATTACACCTGACTGTAGAACAAAGGAGGCACTGGAGATAGTGTTAAATATCCTGCTCTCTTTAGACACACCTGGCCTTTTCCCTGCGCCTTCTCTAGACCAAGTGATCACACTGCCCATCACTTAGACAGGCTACCCAGCCCGTCACAGGGCATCAGGTGAGTCGCAAAACTGCCTTTCACCACTTGGCCTCGTAGCTAAACTGAGCGAGAACTTAACAAACATCTGTCAAAGGAAGAAGGAAAAGATTTCCTTTCTAATAAATTATGAACCATATTCAAATAAATTACACCAAAGGAATCAATAAGCAGTTACCTATAATCCTGCAAACTAAGGAATCATTGATCCTCGTTTCTCCCCCAGAGCTCAACTGCTGAAGAAATGCCTTTCATAAGACAACCATCAGAAAGTAAAACTCAGAAAGGATTTTCAAATTGTCCTGTCTATTGCTAACTTTTAGAAGTAAAATTGAACACACAATAGAGAGGATTATGTTTTACTTTAAAAAACAGTGAAATTTAGGGGGCCGACTGCACGGCCGAGTGGTTAAAGTTCTGTGTGCTCTGCTTCGGTGGCCCGGGTTCATGGGTTTGGATCTGGGTGTGGACCTGCTCCACCTGTCAGCCATGCTGTGGAGGCGTCCCACATACAAAGGGGAGGAAGACTGGTACTGATGTTAGCTCAGGGCTAATCCTCCTCAATCAAAAAAAGAGGAAGACTGGCAACAGATGTTAGCTCAGGGCGGATCTTCCTCACACACACACACACAAAAGTGAAATTTAAAGTTTTTTTTTTTAATTACAACATTGAAAACAGAAAAAATCCCAACTTTTCAAATGTCAGCATCTGCCCTTCTAGCAAGCAAGATGGTGTCAGAGGACAGATCAAACAGCAGCAGGGCAGTGAACGAGGCTGAGGAGTTCGGCAGGCTAGCTGCGGCTTCACCAAGGGCACTAAAGGACATCGGATCAGTCATCGTGAGGCTTGACGGTTGCGGACATAATGACCTGTAACGTGCCTTCCACATTTAAAATTTCATATTTATGAGTCATTCATTACTTGCCATGACCTTAAACTTGTTTTTTCCCCCATGAAACTGGCACTCTGGTGGCTAGGAGAGTGGAGAACTTGCTGAGAAGCAAAACCGGAGCTACAGTGATTAGGCCAAAGACAATCCTGAGACGGCCAGTGCTCCGAGCTCCCTCCTTGATTTCACGGTCTGTTTTGTTGGTTTTCCCTTTCTTTCAATTACAAAAGTAATACAGGTATGCTGCAAATGTTCCAAATAATACAGAGGGCAACAAAGTAAAAATCTTCCATAAATTCTTACCTGAAGCTTGACAAAAGCTAAACCCAGAGGACGATGCTGTCGTGGTGCTCGCCGAGGTGGCACCAAACACAGAGCCACCCTGCCCGAAGCTAGGGCTCTGGCCGAAAGCGATGGGTGTGCTTTGGCCAAACAGCCCTCCTCCTGTGTTGGCAGAAGACTGTCCGAACGAGAAGGAGCTGGAGCTACTGGTGCCTGAAGAGGCACCGAAGACATTCCCACTGGTAGACGTGGGGGCAGAGGACACCGGCTGACCAAAGGCGGGCACTGAGCTGAACCCAGGCTGACTGAAGGGAAAGCTGCTTGCGGGGCTGCTGCTCGACTGTCCAAAGGCTGGGGCCTGCCCAAACGTCGTCTGTCCAAAGACCCCTGTGGCAGAGGTGCCAAAAGCCGGACTGCCAAACCCTGAGCTGCTGACCTGGGGCGGGGCAGTTGCCGTGCTGGCGATGCTGCCTGTCTGCTGCCCAAACAGGCTAGGTGCAGTGCTGGCTGCCACCTGCCCAAACATGGGGGTGGCTGAGGGGGCAGTGGCTGTATTGCTGGTGAGCTGGCTGAAAGCTGAGCTAGAACTGGCAGCAGGTGGCTGAGTGAAGACAGATGAGCCAGAAGTGACAGTCCCAAACACAGCTGGTTCCGTAGCTGGGCTTGGAGCAACACTGGAAACGGCACTGGAGGCTGTGGGGGGGCTTGATGTCTCTACAGCCAGAGGGGCCGCATTTGGGACTGTAGCTGCTGTGACGGCAGTCTGCCCGGGCACCGGAAGGCTGGAAGCAGGAGATGCCAGTTCCACCTTGACGTCAGGGAGCCTGGTGGCTGCGGGAGCGGCCTCAGTGGAAGGGGCTATGAGACTGGCGGCAGACGCTGCAGCACTGGGGCTGCCGACAGCAGGCTGGGCAAGAGCAGGTTCTTTTTTAACAGAGTCAGAAGGTTGCAGAGGAGCCTGGGGAGGCACGGCCGACTGTTGTTGCCCTAGGAGCGAGGCTGATGATGCTGAGACCTCACTGTTGCCTGGCTTCTCAGGCGAAGCTGATGACGGGGCCTCCTCTGTGCTTTTACCAGAGGACACAGACAGGGTGGAAGCAGATGTTGAATTCAGGAAGCTATCAAATGGCAATATGGTGAATGATGGAGGAAGGGGAGTGGCAGTGGTAGCTGATGGTGGGGCAGATGGGGGCAAGGTACTACTCGTCTGTTGGCCTCCAAAAGAAAAAACAGGCTTGCTGCCACCTACAGACATCCCACCAAAACTGACTACGCCAGAGGCTATCGCACTGGGGAGTGACAGACCGCCAAAGACGCCAGTGGAGGAAGTGCTCGTGCTCGTGCTCGCTGCAGCTGCTGGTGCTACTGTGGTGGCGGTCACAGAGGAGGTCACAGGGGGCTCCACATGCTTCCCTAACACTGGAGGGCCAGTGAAACTAAATCCCGAGGGCACAGTTGAAGCCTTGGTTGGCTGTGCACTAGTTAGGCTTGTGGATGAAGCCTTACTGGTTGGCTTTGTAGAATCATCTGCTTGGCCAACCCGCAGTCCTGAGAAACTACCCAGAGTCTCTCCAGCCAAAGGACTCGGAAACAGAAGCTCTTCCACCTTGGACGGCGGGCTTTCCAGCTTGCCAGAGGGCGTGGAAAGAGCACTTCCAGGAGGTGCGACAGGTCTGCTGCCCGATGGAGCAGACTCTCCTGGAGAAGCAACGGCAGCGCCAGTGGTGTGCGGTGCTGTCACTCCTGAGGGAGGTGAGCTTTCAGGAATGGTCTCGTAAAAAGGTTTGCTTCCCCCGCCAAAGGAGAACGCGTCGAGCTGGTTTGACTCTTTAGTGGGGGGTGCTGCCCCTAGCAAGAAAAAGAAATTAGGAATGGGTTGGATTGAGCAAAATACGACCTATCACACTTCCTGACGAGCTCTCAGCCAAAGTCTCTCTCCTGCCCTGACACAGTCAGGGAGAGCTGGCTCCAGAGCAGTCCTCCTCAGGGAGGACGGGACGAACGCTTCTCCCTGGGAACGTCAGTGAGCTCTGAGTCACCTCACTGAGGCGAAGAGCACAAGTGCTGCTTTTACAACCATTAAATCACAACAAACACACCATAGCCAGAATACATGAAATGCATGTATTCTCCCAGAACAGAATCAAAAGGCATCCTCCCTTCTTTTCTCCTGTGTGTCCTCTCCTCAATGACATTCTTGGCACAGTACTAGCCTATGGACCTCCGGATACACCAGGAAATGATCCAAAATGGAAGTTTTTCCAAGCAAATAAAGTGCCAATCTACAATCATTTTTCCGCACAATTAAGAGCTACTTCCTAGAGCTCTCTTCAGTAAGTGGTCTTACGGAGGCAGCATGGACTACTGGTCAAGGACAAGGGCTCTGGAGCTGGGCACTCTGCCACCTGCTGGCTGTGCAACTCTGGAACAGTTACTTTACCTCTCTGGGCTTCACTTTCCCCATTTGGAAAATAGAGATAGTAACAGTACCTACCTCACAGAGTTGTTACACAGATTAAATGAAATAAAGGTAAAGTACACAGAATAAGGTCTGGCCAAACAATAACTTGTCAGTAAATAAAAGTAATTAAAATTTTGTATTTACAAACTAAAATTAGCCTACTGCAAGGGTTTACTGGTGTTCCTAACTGCATATTATTTTAAGAAGTCTGGCTGTCACGAATTCCCAGGAACACAGCAAAGCCCCTACCAGCTGTGCGTAACTCCAGAAGACCTCCCTGTATCACTGGTGTTGTATGGAATTGTTTATGGTTTTGGATTGTTGTCTATCCGTGTATTAATGAAAATGTCTATAGAATTACCATTGTATTTTACTACTTTTTTATTTTATTTAGGATTTTGACAATCGTCTGTTCCTCTCCAATCTTTCTACATCGCTGAGTTGTTTTCCCCTAGAAAGTGAGGCTGGGGAGGAGGTGGCTCTTGAGCGTACTCTGCCGCATCTAAGTGGCCAGAGGTTAGAAAAGCATTCCAAGAATCACTGTCGCAGAGAGAAAGGAATGAAATCAACAACGCTTTAAGTGCCACATATGGATCAGGTTTAGGAAGTCTGCTATGTTTTCAGCTCCCTAATCTCTCTTTAGGAGATCCCTTTTTCACTAAAAAACTTCTACCACTTGGGTTGGCACATAGAAAACACTCAAAAAATATTTGTCGAATGAATAGATGAAAGATGGTCATTGTGTTATTTATTACAGGGAAAACTTGGAAACAACCTACATGTTCAACAGGTGAATAGTTAAATAAATTATGGCATATCCACAAGGTAAAAATTATGTAGCCATTAAAAATGACATTTATACAAGATTTTCAATAATATTGGAAAATTCCCAAGAGATTCTGTTAAACAAAGTAAAATGAAAGACAAAAATCCCAGAAGGAAATAGAACTGCAATGGTATGAGTCAGGGGTCCACTGTGTGATTCCAGAACATATCACTTCCATAAGAAAAGGTTTCTTTTTAAAATAAAAGAAAATAAACTTAATTACTTAAACTGAGAGCTGGAAGACACTTAAAAAATGCACTTGGTTCTTTATAGGTCCTCAAATTCTTTTAAATGTTAAAAATATGCTAGTTGATGGACTTGTAACAACACATATGGGACCGATGTGTTTGCTGATAGGTTATCAAGGAAAAAAGATGAGTTTGGTCTTTTATTTCTGTAATACTATGTCTATCTCACTCTATAAATTACAGAAATTTTAAATTGCAAACAAAAAAAGATGAAGAAAATAATTTTAATTCACATGTTAACCTTCACATTTAAAGCACAGCTTTGATTTTCTTGAAGCAAATCTTTTGCCTGTTCTTAATAATGAAGATAGACAGAGGTCCTCCCCAATAGTTTCTTAATCCCGCCCATTTCTAACACATAATATCAACAGCAAATTTATTGCAGATACTTGAAGCAAGGCTGAGCAGCAAGCAAAATGTCGAGATATCTGTAGGAAAAGCAGCTGCACTTGCGTGGGGGAAACGGACGTACCTTGTGTGGCAGTGAAGTTAGAAGACGGTGCTGGCGTCACTATCCCGAAATTAAAGCCAGTCCTAGGAAGTGGAAGAAGAGAAGTTAAGAAGGAACAAACCGCAGGCACAATGTTGCCTTTTAATATCACACTTTATAATTCATTCACAAAATCTGCTCTCAAGGAATTTACAATCTAGAAGAGAAACAATAGAGTAAAAGCACAACTCTCTGCAGCAGTAAAGCCACGCCAAGATTTCCAAGCAGGGAGAGGCACTTTGTGGCTAAGAAGGGAGCAGCAGTTGCGAAGGCCGTGGAGGGACGGCTGCGCTTTCCACGGCAAAGGTTTGGGCGGGGACCTATTCCAAGGAAAGCAACGTAGTAGTAGTAGAAACGCACTAGGAATGTGCCCTCGGGAAAGGTGGCAGAGCATGGAACAGAAGCTAGTGTCTCTGCTGTTTTGACAGAACTCTTAGTTCTACACTGGGAAAACTGACTTCAAAACCTTTTGACTCCTTTTATCATCTCCTCTCCCCTCCTGCACATTTTCCTTACATTGTGAGCAAAGACACCATAGCCAAAGAGGAAAATTCGGCTCAAGTATGAACCAGAATAGACTATCCACTGTGATAAAAGCTAAGAATTAAATATCTTATCATATTTAAAAAAAACTCTCTTTGTCTCAACTTTGGTGAAGAAATTTTATCTACTGGAGGTAAGCCATTGACCCAATGACCCAAACCTTTTCAGCTTATTTTTAAAATGGGAAGAAGAGTACCAGTTCACAGAAGTAAAGATTATCAGCATTTGTGAAAGATGCAGTAACGCCTGGCACTGACGTACTCTTTAAAATTTGCTCCAAACTATCTTTACAGCTAAAAAAAATATATATATATAAAAATGTAATTTCCCCCCTCAAATTCTAACACTCTCTTTTCTCTCTGTGTTACGTTGCAGATGCTTAAGAAACAAATTAATTCAGGAAAAAGAGATTGTGATTAATATGATTCCAGTTACAAAATAATAAACTGAAAGAGGTTTTTCTAATGGAACTGAATGTGCAACCCTTCCATGGCAAAAAATCTTTGGAGAGGTTTTTATCTCAGCCACACAGAGCCCAACTCCACCCGCCAAAGGAGAGGAGCTTCGGCCACTTTCACAGATTGCAACATGAGTGCTTGTAGTACAGAGAACAGGCTCTCTCCCCAAGCTTAAGAAATGTTTCCCTTGGAATGAAGGTTAAAAGACTCGTTTTTAAAAATGACTCCACTTTACAAATACAGCCATCATCACTTTGTAAAAAATGAATCAGGAACAGACTTCCCCACATCTTTCTAAAACCCAAATTTTCAAACAACTACTGTCTTTCATGACCTTCTCTCAGAGTCTGGTATATTGACCTCTCAGTGTAGTAATGCCAATCCAAATGTCATCTAGCCCCCAACGACGCCAGAGGGAAAACATCTCTGTGTGACAAACTACATCAACCACAGACTCTGACACAGACCCGCTGCCCAAGGAAAATGAAGCTCATCCTAAACAACAAAACAAACAAACACGTAATAACATGGGTATAAACTAGGATTGAAAAGGGGAAACAGATTGACTTTAGGACATTAAGCTACCGCCACTATCATCAGGTGTATTATTGCAGTGATAAGAACTCTGGGTTCATGTACAGTTAATAAGCATATAAATACATCTACTGATTGTGAGATTTGGGAAAGCCACCTATAAGGGCACTGACGATTTGCCACAAAACTTAAGTTCATTACTGACCCTGATGGAGAAAACGAGAAAGGCTTGCTGAACTGCCCAACAGCAGACGACGGTGTAGAAGTCACAGAGGTTTCAATCTTGGCTGTCCCCGGCCCTGAAATTATGAAGAAAAATAAGAACATTACAAAAAGTCAGTTAGAAACACTGTTCCAGTCTGTGATGCTCTGCAGCACTGTCTGTGTGGTGCCTCTCAGAGCGCAGCTCCAGGTCTGGGGGCCTCACATGTGCCCTGTGACAGTCAGCGGCCAAGCGGGAGAGCGTGTTGCCTAACTTATGCTCCAGGTCTCTGAACTTGTTCTTTGGCTCTGTCAGTGTTAATTCCAAAAGAAGACATGTCACAGTCTCCTTTCCAGAAAAGATATCAAAATAATTCTAGAGGAGTTTAAATTTAAAACTTTAAAAGTAGATTTATAATTACTGAAATATACTAAAGGAAAAAAACCCCAAGAGAAACAGGTTAATAAGTTAAATACCTCTGAGTAGTGACTTTAAGGCTATTTGCTTTCTTCCTACGTTTCTGAATTTTCCATAGATTATGTTGTATTTAACAAATAACAGTTTTCTTTTAAATGAGAGAGGTAATACACGATTACTGTGATACAGAGAAGCGCAGAAAGTTAAAGTTCAGCCCATCACCCTCCCCACACGCGAGTTCACTGTAATTACTCACAGTGTGGGGTATTATCTTCAGTCTTTCCCCTACTGCTCTACTTTTAAAAGGGGGAGGAGAATGGGAAAACTGCATTTAAAAAGCTCAAATCAACCCAAACCAAACAATAAGAAAAAGTATCTTCTCCTTAAATGAGTATGGGGCAAATACTAGCAAAATTATTTTTAAAACTACTATAATACATATGGTGTGTACAAGGATGTTTAATGCAGCCTTGCTCATAATCTTAAAAAGTGAGAAACAATCGAAACTCTCAGCAGAGTGCTGGTAAAACTTAACAGGATGCAACGAGACAACCAAGTCCTGGGGTGCCCTTAAAATGAGTGAGGGAGAGCCGTACCAGATCTGGAGAGAAGAACGGGATAGTCACTGGAAGGGGCTGAGGGGAGAGGGGCAAACAGATTACAAACCATATATACAGGATATGCCTATTTATTTTAAAAAGCAACAATGAAGTAACCTCAAGAGATACACACCAAGTCGTTAAGGGCTGTCACCTCTGGAATACAGAGCTCACAGGGCAGCTTTCACTCTCTACACTGTGCATCTCTACCCCATGGACTTTCCTGTGGACCTGGAACAGTTTTTTTGTTTTTTTTTTTTTTAATTGAGTTAATGATAGGTTACAATCTTGTGAAATTTCAGTTGTACATTACTGTTTGTCAGTCATGTTGTAGGTGCACCCCTTCACCCTTTGTGCCCACCCCCCACCCCACCTTTCCCCTGGTATCCACTAAACTGTGGAACAGTTTTATAATCAGAAAAACAATGAAGGTATTTCCATTGTTAATCAATAAGACAACTATTCTATAGAGGTTTCAGAAATGCTTTTTTCCTCCCTAAAGAAATTTTTTGCAAACTTTTAAATAGTATGTTTTCAGGGAAATTTTCCTACCCAAAAAAAGTTCTTTTCTTTTGATTATCCAGCAAGTGAAAAGAGAAGCTAATACCTAGTAATGAGAGAGAATATTTCAAAATCATCACTGAAGGATGAACCTGAGAAACTTCTCTGCAAGCAAGTCATGCTAATAGCATAAGACATGCATTCCCTTAGATTTCCTTGACTCTTCACTTCAGGAGTGACAAAAAGCTCGCCGATGAAGTCTTTGAAAGAAATTAGGATATGTGATCTCCCAAAAACTTTTTCTAAAATATTAGCCAGAAATGGAAACAAATTTCTTAATCTAATAAACAATTCAAAACTCTCTGACAATTCCACTACATTTTTCCTTTCAATATAAAGCTTTAGATCCCAGTCAAGGAGTGCTATGATCTCCTTCTCATTTAAGGCTTACATAACAACCGTAGTTCTGCATTAATCCAAATTCCAGAACACAACTTTAGCTTATGCAGTGGTTTTCTTCTGAGTGCAAGGAATATTTACGGAAGATAAATCCAACATCCAATCAGAAAGCTTCTGATTACAGAGGAAGTGGCAGTGATTGTCTGACTGAGTAGAGATTATGGAAAGCAGGCTGCTAATGTGTGAAGCTCAGCATCTCTAACAGACTGAACTTGAAGACCCACTTGAGAGCATGAATCAAAATAAAGGCCAGAGTCCAAGAGTGTGGTGAAAACACAGGACTGCAGGCAGCACAAGACCCTTGAAGCAGAAAGCAACACGCGACAAATAAGAGTGGGTTATAAAAAAGAAGCCACCAAAAGGGGATGCTGACGAAGACGCCACACGAAAATTAGGTTACACATACAGGCGTGTTTCTGCTTCAGGTGGGCTTGGGCACCGGGGACGCCTGGTCACAGCACTCACTAATTTTAGTTAAGAATATTATGCTTGAGTAACTGCTGGAAGTATGTGAAGCCATAAAATCTTTTAATATTGACCTTACATCCACTCTGAGATCTTACAATGTAACAGATTCGTTTTACTTTCCGTGTTTTACCGGCTTTTGAATTGTCGTTGTGAGCCAAGAGAATTTTTCATTCCTTTTACTAGAAGAAATAGAGTGTTCAATGTTCCAATCCACTTCTCTCTAAACCCTGCTTATCCAGCAAGGCAGGTAAAGACAATACTTTTGCTCCTTTTTAGGAAAAACATTTAAAGGAAGGTCTTCTATTGCTTTCAAATTTCAGAAGTCTGCAGCGCTGCTGAAGGGCTCACTGACTTCCTGGAGATTCTTCATCAACTGAGGCTTCTGGATATCTCTTTACTTATTTCCCATGTTAACTGCCTTTGTGATCTAGAACAATAAACTCTATTGTGGACCATTTCTTTCACCTTTATTTACACTAAAACAAAAATGCAAACTGACCTGAAGCTTTATCACCAGATGACAAGTGACTGGCCGCTGGTGTGGGCCCAGATAGCTTTAGGGAATTGATTAGCGATCCCTATAACAGAACATAAACAACGTGTTTATATGAAACCACTAACCATTCCCTGGAATAAAGGAACATGTAAAATGACAACATAGTTTAAAATAAGCAAGCATAACCACTTTTTTAGGTTAATTTTTTTAAGTTTCTATTTAAGTCGATATTTTTAAGTGCTTACCATATGTAAGAGATCCTATCAGAGGATGGAAGCGGTAATATTCTGCAAGCTCCAAGAAAGCAGTCATGCCTGTCTAGCTTGTGGCTCTTTTCTCAGTGCCTGGCGCATAAGCTGCACTGGAGTACTTGGCAGACGAATGAAGAAGTAAATGGATAGAACGGGTTCCGGCTCTCAATAAACGCATGCTAAGGTTAAAAAGCAAAGCAGTTTGACTGACCCCTCTCCAGTCACTGTTCTTTTACTCTTGTTTGTCGTGACTCATACCTTACCATGTGTTCTCCAAGGTGAACATAGAAATCTCCAGAAGAGTGACCAAACGCTAAATGCTTAAATGCCATTTAAGTCACAGCAAACTGAGGAATAGAGAGCCATGTTTGAAAAGGCGCAACAGGCAAGTTCTTATGTTCAGTCTCCAACACAATCTAAAATTACTTTTCTCAGAGACAGACAGAAGAGTTGCAGAGAAACCAGGTTTTCTCAAGGAAGCTTCAGAGACAGCTTGATCAAGCTTTCAGGCATCTCCTACAGTTTTCTTCTGGATTGTTTAACTGTTTACAATATTGTGGGGGACTGGAATTGGCCACCCCAAGATATGTCTCTTTGGCGTGAGGATTATTTCAGACTAGTTACTTTTAGAAAACTGCAGACAGGAAAGCAACTCTGAAAAGTAGAATTTAGTTACCCCTTGTTAAGAGACATTTACATTGTAAAGGAAATCTCCACCTGTAAAGGAAGGAATCTCCCTCTCTGTACCAGGAAGAAGGGGGATGAACTTATCTCTAGAAACTCTTATCAATGTGGAAGGCAAGGACTTAAATCTGCATCTTGTTTACTGTACTTATCTGGTAACCTCCTGTAACTGATTCGCCCCACCCCCAACATCATCCTTTGTCTTTAGCTGAGGAGGATATTTAAGGTGGTGGTTTCAGCCATTTTGGTGAGTTGCTCAGGTTGCCTGAGCCTCTCCCATGTATACATGTTATAGAGCTTTGTTTAATTTTCTCCTGTTATTCTGTCTCGTGAATTTAGTTTGTTCTCTGGCCAGAAGAACCCACAGCGGGTACAGGAAATGTCTTCCTCCTCTACAGTTATATACCCTATTTTTGTAAGAGACAGTGTTTATCAGGCAAAAGCCTGAAAGTAGACATAACAAACATCACTGACTAAGCAAGCTCTGAAAAACAGATTGCAGGAGAAAGCAAGAGAACCTCTCTCCAGATGCTGCTCCTGAAAGGTATGTGAAAGAAGCAAAAGAGAGGAAGAAGGGAGAAGACCTGGTTCCAGCTCTGCTTCCACCACTTACTAACCGTGTGAGCTTGCAGTAGTCACCTGAGCCTCAGCCTCTGCATTAGTGAAACGTAGCTAAATACCTGTCTATTGCACTTGGTTGTTGTATCGGTTAACTAAGATAATGTTAAGTGCGAGTAAATTGCAAACCCAGATACTCCATACAAATGCAAGGTACTGGAATTATGACTCAAGATTACTACACGCAGAATGTCAAATGGCCAAATGAGGCCCTGACTGACACACCATGTCAAGACTGGCATAAACTGCAGGGCAAGGATCACAGGTCTTCGTTAGACTCATAGTTTATTTAAACAAAATGAGAAGTTAACACAGTATTGTCTTCAGTTGCAAAGACAGTCACTGCATGACTGTTACAAAGCAAAAATCCATGAGTTACCTGCTTAGCTTGGTTAGCAGCCACTGGGGTCAACACGGGGTGAGGTGTTTTGGCTGCAGAGTACGGCACTGAAGAACTGAAAAATACAAAGCAGACACTCCAGAGAAAGGCATGACTGGGTGAAAATCACATTCGCCCTTGAGCCAACCTTCTGTCCAAGAAATAATACCAATTTTAGGTAGACTATATATGTCTGGGACCCTAACCACAGTCACTTGACATTTTTCTGATAGAAGAATAAACTGTTTAAATCAAATTTGGGTCTTTAGCATAAAAGTCACGGCAGTGGCTTTAAAACTTACTGTGTTCCTGCAATCCTAAGAAAAAAAGTCTTAGCTATTCAGAAGTAGATCTTTCTCTATCTGGAGAGTAAGCCCTCTCCACCCCTGCCTCCTCCACACTCCATCTCTAGTTCTGGACCACGTGAGGAATTCCTGATCCTCTTTTCCAAGCCTGAGAAAACGTTCATCAGGATCTATGGGATGCACACAATGTGCTGCATATATGGCTCAGAGGTGTTACTCAAGGAAGAGGTCTCAGCTTCTCACAGCAACCGTGCCCAAGAGCCTGGTGCTCAGCAGGTGGGCACATGAGAGTCAATGTGCCACGTTCCGTTTCCAGCCTGCACCTTCGCTACAGTGTGAAAAGTGCATCCATTCTCTGTAGAAAGAGCTCTCACTGTCTTCTGTCAACCCCGAACACACAATGCAGGGACCTGCTGTTTCAATACTTAGTGTTGATAGGCGAGGAAAAAAAAACCCACCTCTTTAATGTAATCACAGCTGAAAGCTCTATTCGTGGTCCTGGGAACAATTTTTTCAATCGGTTTACCTGTGCTCAGACCAGAGCTACTCTGACCGCTATGTATAGCAGCAGGAGCTGTAGGATCTGTTTTTATTTTTCAGAACTCCCCCAAGATTTATAGAGGATTAATATTTCTCCATCAAAAAATTAACTTGAAAGAGGAAAGAAAAAATAGGCTCATGCCTCATAGAAGAAAATCATCCAACAAGCGAGCAATCTTACAAGCACCCCGGGATTCTCTGCTGGAATAACACAGGAGCCCTCCCACACAAACACTACCAATTGAGAGAAGAAAAAACGACGTTATTTCCAAGAAACAAAAGCCCCTTTATTTTTAACTGAAGATAGAAGAAGCTATAAGTGTGCGGCTCTCTGAAGCAACACATCCCCGCCCCCCGAGCCGTCCCACCAAGCAGGCACTCAGGGGCAGCGGCCCCTCCCCTCCACTGAATCTCCGACAGAAGACAGGCCTGTGCGAGAGAGGCTGCTGGGGCGGAGGAATCCCTGGGCAGACAGCGCACTGGGACAGAGAAAGGGTTTGCACGCAAGAGAATCACAAGGGAAATGAAAACCTTCCATGCTTTCTCAAAGACCAGCAAAAAAAAATTAGAAATAAAAATAAAAGCGGCAACTTACCGAATTTTAGAACATTTTTTACACCCAAAATTTAGTTATGACATGATGGTAAATTAAATCACGCACGAGGCAGATTGAGTATAATTACTGTTTGATTTACTTGTGATAATGCTACAAATCTCTTGAGTATCCTAAATCCCCAAACTATCAAATTAGGATTCACAGTACCCATACACCGGGCCACGTGACAACCCTGCAGAGAAATGCTGCTCAGCGCAATCAGCATCAGACCAACTGACTAGATCGGATCCACCATGATGGAAGAGTGCAAACGGGATGGTTGGTGGCAAAACAGTCAAGTTCATGTGCTCCGCTTTGGCGGCCTGGGGTTTGCTGCGTCAGATGCTGGGTGCAGACCTATGCACCGCTTGGCAAGCCATGCTGTGGCAGGTGTCCCACACATAAAGTAGAGGAAGAGGGCAAGGAAGTTCGCTCACAGCCAATCTTCCTCAGCAAAAAGAGAAGGAGTGGTGGTGGATGTTAGCTCAGGGCTAATCTTCCTCAAAAAAAGAAAAAAAAGACTGCAAACAGAAGAGAAGAGAATACTACCAAATAAACACGTTCACAGATTTGCGCATGATCATGAACCAAAACAATGGAAATCAACAGCTAGAAATGTTCAACAGAAGATGGAAAAGCCAAATTCAAAACTATCATATTTTGGATGACTTTCGAGCAATACAAACCTGAAAGAGATCATCAGAAATTCATTTGACATGCTGTGTTCCACAAGTGAAAACAAAAATCAAAGGACCACAAGCAGAAAATGGCACTGTAACACTGCTCCAAAGAGACACACACTGCATGTGTCTACGAATGACATTTACATTACTGGCGACACTCGAGGGCTGCTTAGAAATGAGTAAGGCAGTCACACAGCTTTGCTGGGAAAGATGATTCCAACAGAACCAAAGTCCTCCGACTCTCCACCACCCAGGCCACTCGGACAGAAATTAAATATTAAATACGATGAACACGGAAAAATGTCACAAAAAACCTGTTTCAAACATCATCTTGAATTATACAAGAGTCATTTTTTCCTCTGTTTTTTGCCACACCCTATCAGCACTACTTGCTGACATAGGCAGACAAATGACACACGTTCTAGGCATGTGTACTCTACACACAATTATAAAATTGAGTTACGACTGTGAAGCATTACAATGTCACCCAGGCCCTTTCTTAGTGGCACCTTAAACTGTAATCAACTCTAACGAGGTAAATATTCATACTACTGCTGTGAAGGAGCCAACTACTCATCCTTTCACTTATGTCAACATTTTAAAGGGCTTAAAAAACAAGAGACTTGGTTACGTTCTATTTTGGTAAATCCTAACCATTATCATGCATATCTTTTTATACATTCATATTTGACACAGCGAATCTAAACTGTGAAAGCTACTAAAGTTAACCATTTAACGAACTACGAAGTTTTTGGTAATAATTTTAAAGGTGACGCAAGTAAGCAGACAGGACTATTTATCAACAGCAATTAAAGAAACAAAAAAATCAGGAGAGAAAAAGAAAGAAAATAATAGAGGCTATTGAAAACAAATGCTCTCAGTTCATTTTTTTCACCTGTCAGGTTGGCAGTAACCCTGAAGTTTGATGATCAGGCGAAGACAAGGGGAAGCGGAGAGTCATAGATTGCTTGTGGGAGACAACTGATACAAGCACTACTGAGAGAAGTTTGGGAATAATTGTCAAGATTATATGTACACGTATATGTATATTGACACACACATATGGACAGCTCCTTCAGTTCAGCAGTCTTGTATTTGAGAATTTGTCCAACAGATACAGCTTCAAGTGTGCAAAATGATCTATGTACCCAATTATTTATTTTAGCATTCTTGGTAACAGCACAACAAACAGGTGCACCCCCAAATGTCAGTCAGTAGAGAAAAAAAGAAGCTATCAATTCATTTGTAGGAGTTTCTTATGTCCATCAATGCAGATTGTAACTGCCAACTATTGTGCCCTATTGGCAAATTTTATTCTTTGAAGATTCAAATATTTTCCAAAATATCACCTAAAAGTCTGCTAAATCAAACTGCAGTTCCTGCATGAATATGTAGGTGCTAAATACCTTCATTGGAACTGCGCTAGAGCTTTGAAAAAGACTTATATTATACAGGAAAACAGGAGATTCTGTTAAGAAGAATTTATAATGACATGGAAAATGTTAACAATTAAGTGTCATGATTAAGCTGAAAAAAGAGGTTACACAGCAGCATGCATTCAAATTTTACTTTAAAAAACTAATTTTTAACACAATAAAGATGAATAAACATGCACACAGTGATTAAACATTTGTGGTGAGAATAAAGCTGACTTTAATTTTGTTCTTTTACCTCTGTTTTTTATAATGTCTACAATGAACATTTGCAGTAAGAAAAATAAAAGGATGAAGGTTTTTTAAGGTTATGGTCAGTACTGAGGTTATTATTTTTAAAGTGGGGCAACATCTTTAAGTCATTGGGGGAAAAAACTATCAACCTAGAATTCTCTACTCAGTGAAAATATCTTTCAAAAACAAAGGTGAAATAAAGACTTTGGTAGACACACAAAAGCTGAAATAATTCAGATCTCCACCTGAAGAAAATGTTAAAGTAGTCCTTCAAGCAGAAGGAAAGTCATACCAGATGGAAAGCTGGGACTAAACAAAGGAATGAAAAACACCAGAAACAATAACTACACAGATAGGCAAAAGATATTTTCTTCTTTTTAATCTGTTTAAAGGATAATCAGCTCTTTACAACAACATATCATGGGGTTTATAACATAAGGAGAAGTAAAATGTACAACAATAGCACAAAGGCAGAGAGAGAAGAATAGAATACTCTTATAAAATTCTTATACTATATTTTTCTCTTTTTTGAGGAAGATTAGCCCTGAGCCTAACTACTGCCAATCCTCCTCTTTTTGCTGAGGAAGACTGGCCCTGAGCTAACATCTGTGCCCATCTTCCTCTACTTTATATGTGGGGCGCCTACCACAGCATGGCTTGCCAAGTGGTGCCATGTCCACACCCGGGATCCGAACCGGTGAACCCCGGGCCCCCGAAGCAGAACGTGCAAACTTAACTGCTGCGCCACCGGGCCGGCCCCTCTTATACTATATTTTAGTTGTCTATCATTACTTGAAGACAGACTGTACTTAAGTTAAAGATGTATACTATCAACTCTAATGCAACCACTTAAATAACACACAGAGTTACAGCTAACAAGCCAACAAGAAAGATAAAACAGACTCATAAAAAAGAACCCAAAAGAAGGCAGAAAAAGGAAAAATGGAATCAACAACAAATGGGATAAAGAGGAACAAATGGGATAAATTTAACCTACCATATGCAATATAGTAGGTTAAAAGCCAAACATGTCAATAATCACATTAAATGTAAACAATCCTAGCACTCCAATTTAAAGTCATAGATTGTCAGATTGCATAAAAAAGTAAAGACCCAACTAAATGCTATTTATAAGAAATCCATTTTAAATATAACGACACAAACTAGGTTCAAAATAAAGGGTGGAAAAAAGATACCACACTAGCACTCAACAAAGAAAGCTGGATTAGTTACATTAATATAGGAGAAAGTAGATTTCAGAGCAATTAATCTCAGCAAGGATAAAGAGGGTCATTTTGTAATGATAACTGGGTCATTTCATTAAAAGAACAGAACAATCCTAAACATTCATGCAACTAATAACAGAACTTCAACATGAAGCAAAAACTGATAAAACTGCAAGGAAAATAAGCAAATCCACAACTGCAGTTGAAAATACCAACCACACTCTCAATAATTGATGGAACAAGTAGACAGAAACCACTGAGAACACAGAAGACTTGAACAACACTACTGACCACCTTCATTTAATTGACATTTATAGAACGCTCTAATCAACAAGAGCAGAATACATATTCTTTTGAAGAGCACACAGAACATTTCCCAAGACGACTGACATTCTAGGTCAGGAGCTGGCAAACTACAGACTAAGGGTCAGCTGCCTGTTTTTGTAAAGTTTTACGGTAACACAGCCATTCCCATTTACTTACATATTGTCTACGGCTGCATTCAGGCTACAAAGGCAGAATGGAGTAGTGGAGACAGAGACCACATGTCCTGCAAGCCTAAAATATTTCCTATCTGGCCCTTTAAGAATAATCTTGCTGATCTCAGTTCTCGGTCATAAAAAAAGTCTCAACGAATCTAAAGAAGTAAGGTCATACAAAGCATGTTCTCTGACCACAATGGAATTAAATTAAAAATCACTAACAAAAAGATATCTAGAAAATGTTCAATTATTTCTAAATAATACTTTAAAATAAACCCACAGGTATATAAAAAAAGAGAAAGATAAACTGAAAAGTATTTTGTTTTGTTTTGTTTTTGTTTTTTGAGGAAGATCAGCCCTGAGCTAACCACTGCCAATCCTCCTCTTTTTACTGAGGAAGACCAGCCCTGAGCTAACATCCCAGGCCGTCTTCCTCTACTTTATACATGGGATGCCTACCACAGCATGGCTTTTTGCCAAGCGGTGCCATGTCCCTACCTGGGATCTGAACTGGTGAACCCCGGGCCGCCGAGAAGCAGAACGTGTGAACTTAACCCCTGCACCACCGGGCCGGCCCCCAAAAGTATTCTGAAGTGGATGAAAATGAAAACACAACAATATTCAATATCTGTGGGATGTAGCCAAAGCAATTCTTAGAGGGAAATTTATAGCTTCAGATGCCTATATAGAAAAGAAGGGTCTCAAATCAATGACCTTAGCTTCTACCTTAAAATGATCTTAGCTTTCTATGGTAGAAAGAGTAAATAAACCCAAAGCAAACAGCAAAATACAATAATAAATATCAAGTAGAAAAATATTAGGGAAAAAAAAATATCAATGAAACCAAAAGCTGGTTCTTTGAGATTAATAAAATTGATAAACCTCTAGCTAGATGGATCAAGAAAAAAAAAAAGACAAATTACCACTAACAGGAAAGAAGGAAGTGAAATCATTATGAATTCTACACATGTTAAAAGGATAATAATCAGGGACTATTACAAAAAACTTTGTGCCAGTAAATTTGACAACTCAAATGAAATGGACAAATTTTTTGGAAGACACAAACTACCAAAGTTCACTCAAGAAGTAGATAAACTGAACAATCCTATATCTTCTAAAGAAACTGAAAATTCCAAGCCCAGATGGCTTCATCAGTGAATTCTACCAAACATTTAAGGATGAAATAATAACAAATCTATATAAACTCTTCTGGGAAATTGAAGAGGAAGGAACACTTCCCATCTCATTCTATAAGGCCAGCATTATTCTGATACCAAAATCAAACAGACATCACAAGAAAAGAAAATCTACAGACCAATATCCCTCATTAAGATAGACTCAAAAATTCTTAAAAATTTTAGTGAATTGAATCCAACCATGTATAAAAAACGGCAATGCACCATTACCAAGGATTGATTTAACATTCAAAAACCAATCAATGTGACAAGCGTACCGAGACAATTCAGTGGGGGAAAAGAACCTTTTCAACAAATGGTGCTGAGACAACCGGATATCCACATAGAAAAGAATGAAGTTGGACCACAATATCACACTAGCTACAAAAATTAACTCAAAATGGATCAAAGACCTAAATGTAAGAGCTAAAACTATAAAACCTGGAAAAAACAAAAGTGCAAGTCTTTACGACCTTGGACTAAGGCAATGGTTTCTTAAATACGATCTAAAGCACAAGCAACAAAAAGAAAAAATAAACTGAATTTCACCAAAATTGAAAACTTTTCTGTTTTGGGGCCGGCCCTGTGGCTGAGTGGTTAAGTTCGCGCACTCCACTTCGGTGGCCCAGGGTTTCACCAGTTCGGATCCTGGGCATAGACATGGCACCACTCATCAGGCCATGCTGAGGCGGCGTCCCACATAACACAATCAAAGGCACTCGCAACTAGAATATAGAACTATGTACTGGGGGGCTTGGAGGGGAAGAAGAAGGAGTGATGAAAAAAAAAGATTGGCAACAGATGTTTGCTCAGGTGCCAATCTTTAAAAAAAAACCAACACTTTTTAAAACTTATTTTAAAGATTTTTATTTTTCCTTTTTCTTCCCAAAGCCCTCCCAGTACATACTTGTATATTTTCAGTTGTGGATCTTTCTAATTGTGGCACGTGGGATGCCACCTCAGCATGGCCTGATGAGCAGTGCCATGTCCACGCCCAGGATCTGAACCGGTGAACCCCTGGGCTGCTGAAGCGAAGTGTGCGAACTTAACCACTCGGCCATGGGGTGGCCCCCTAACAAAAACTTTTGGGTTTCAGAGGACACTATCAAGAAAGTGAAAACTAACCAAACGATGGAAGGACATATTTGCAAATCAAATATCTGGTAAGAGATTTGAATCTAGATTATATATATAATCTTACACCTCAACAATTAAGATAAATAACTCAATTAAAAAACGGGAAGAGGATCTAAACAGACATTTCCCCAAAGAAGACAGAAATGATCAATAAGCACATGAATGGACACCCAACATCATTAGTCATTAGGGAAATGCATATCAAAACCACAATAAGATACCACTTAACACCCACTAGGATGGCTGTAATCAAAAGGATGGACGAGAGGAAATGCTGCAGAGGATGTGGAGAAACTAGAACCCTCATACTTTACTGATGGGAGAGTAAAAAGGTGTAGCTGCTTTGGAAAATCGTGTAAACTATGTTTAGCTCAAAAAGCTAAACACAGAATTACCATATGATCTAGCAATTCCACTCCTAAAACATTACCCAAAATACTGAAAGTAGGGTCTCAAACAGATCCTTGCACCCCAATGTTTCCTGTAGCATTATTCACAATAGCCAAGAGGGGGAAACACCCAAGTGTCCATCAACAGATGAATGGGTAAGTAAAACAGCGTATATATATATATACAGTGGAGTATTATTCAGCCATAAAAGGAATGAAATTCTGACACATGCCACCACATGGACGAACCTTAAAAACTCCAGTGAAATAAGCCAGATGCAAAGGGAGGGAAGTGGGGAGTGGTGACTTATTGTTTAATGGGCACAGTTTCTGTTTGGGACAACGAAAAAGCTCTGGAAACGGATAGTTGTGAGAGTTACACAACACTGTAAGTGTACTTAATGTCACTGTATTGTACACTTAAAAATGGCTAAAATGGCAAATTTTGTTTTATATATATATATATATTTTACCACAATAAAAAATAAGCAAAAGCTTCCTGTTCTACCTGTTTCTACCATTCCTAACTCTAGCCTTTTTGATCAACTCTCATTATAAGAACCAGAAGCTTCCTGCTAAAACCAGAGGTTTACATAACTATTTGCATTTATCAAAGGACACAGAATTTTACAGCAAAAAATGTAAATTTTACTATACGTAAATTATGCCTCAATTTTTAAAAAATTGCTTTAGTTAAAAAAAACAAACTAAATCAGATCAGGTTACTTAACTGCTCAAAAAATCCAATGGTCAGCCCAGTCCTGCCAAGGCTTAGGAGATGCTACATGCCACACCTGCCCCGGTCCTACTCCCTGACCGCATCTCCGGGTGCTCTCCCTCTTGCTCCAGCCACCAGGGGCTGCTTGGCTCTTTCTTGAATCTGCCAGACACGCCCCCACGACAGGCCCCGGGCTTGGGGCTTTCTTCCTTAGGATATTCCTGAGACCTGCTCTCTTTGCTCAAATGTCAAGTGTCAGAAGCCACTGAGGGGCCAGCCCCAGTGGCCTAGTGGTTAAGTTCGGCACACTCTGCTTTGGTGGCCTGGGTTTAGCTCCCAGTCTCAGACCTACACCACTCATCTGTCAGTGACCATGCTGACAGATGGCCACATACAAAAAGAGGAAGACTGGCAGTGGATGTTAGCTCAGGGCAAATCTTCCTCAGGAAAAAAAAAAAGCCACTGAAAGGCAGAATATTACATAAGACAGGAAAATCCAGCTTAATGGTAAAAGAAACATGGTCTGGTGTTTCTGAGGTATTTCAGCCATTAACCATGTGTGAGAAGAGCCTTCCTTGGCCACTCTATTTAAAATTGTAACCCACACCCAGACAACTGTCCCTAAACCCTTCCCTACTTTAGTTTTCTCCATCATACCTATGACCATCTAAAAAGTTATATTTTACTTATTTACTCCACTTATCGTTGTCTCTCTGTGACTAACAAGGACAGGGCTTTTTTGGGGGTGTGGGGAGTCTGTTTTGCTAACTGCTCTATCCCCAGCACCTACAACAGTGTGTGGCACGCAGAAAGTGCTCACTGAGTATTTGCTGAAAGAATAGACGAATGCCAAAATTTCTGAAAGGAATGCTGTGTCTGGCGTGTTCTGGTAAAAACAAACAAGATAAACCAAAAATCCCACCTCATTTCTAACCTCATTCGGCCCCACTTCTTCACACTCCACTTCCTGCCAGGTCTCTAGCCATTCGGG
This sequence comes from Equus asinus, assembly GCF_041296235.1. Taxonomy (NCBI): domain Eukaryota; kingdom Metazoa; phylum Chordata; class Mammalia; order Perissodactyla; family Equidae; genus Equus; species Equus asinus. The sequence continues at coordinate 15,339,030 of NC_091799.1, forward strand.
CCTTCTTTCCACTTCACCTCGAACACGCTCTGCTCTCTCCCAGGTGTGGGCTTTCACACATCCTGCACCCTCTGTCCAGAACACTCTCCTCTCCGCTCTGCCTCGCAACTTCTGCTCACTGTTCACCTTTCAGCTAAACCATCTTTTCCTTACTAACCTTCTTGTCACCCCCGGACTCCATCGGATTGCCTCACTATGTGCTTTCTCAGCACCTTGTACTTCTCCCTTGCTGAACTTACCATACTGCACTCAAATAACTGCTGGTGCAACTGGCAGTTTAGCAGCTGTCTCCTCGCTAAAGTAGAAGTGCCCCAAAAGCAGGCACATGGGATGTCTTATTCACTGCTGTACCCTAACACCCAGGGCAGTGTCGTGCTCACAGCAGAGGCTCCGTAAGAATCTGCTGAATCAAGTGACTAGGCACACTGGAGAGGAGTCTGAATAGCCATGGTTTGCTCGATAAATCTTCTTCCTTAAAACAGGACAGTTAGTCAATGAATATGATGAATGAGCCAATGAACATCCGATATATCAACGGCAGAAATATGTAAGCTCATCTTATAATAAATTTTCTATAAGATAGTACTCAGAGAAAGTTAAACACAAAATTAAATACTTAAAACACACTTAGAAAACTACTGTTTAACAGAATCTGAAAGTAATTTTATAATGAATACATATATATAACATATATATAATGAACAGATTTCCCTCTCAAGCTTTCTTACTGGGGGAGGTGGTAAATACCAATTTCCATTTATCAATTATGCTTAGCATTTACCTATTATTCAGTAAGCAGTTAGTAAAAAAAGACATTCCAGGCACCAGACTGGGCATACAAGTTAAACAACTCTGCCAGAGTCCAACTCTGTGGGGAAAGGAAAAGAAAATTTCTTCAAGATTCCTTTTTAACTTTTGTGTCTATTTTTCTTAAGTCAGAAAAAAGGGCAAACTCAGAATTGCTCCTCTAACAAAGCCCTCATCGCAGGTCAGCTCAGATGAGGCCTCTGACGGAAACAAAGCTGGAAGAAAGGCGAAGTGCAATCCCCAAGAGGCGCTTCTCACGCACGGTTAATGGCTAAAACATCTCAGACATACCAGACCAAGTTTCTCTCACCATTAAGCTGCACTTTCCTGTCTTGTGTAATATTCTGCCTTTCAGCGGCTTTTCTTTGCCTTCCCCACACTCGGAATCTGGCCACCATCCCCAAACTTTAATACATGGTTCTTTCCCTTGAGAAGTTTGCGACAACCACAAATGCCATCTTGGTCTAAACAGCATACCAAAGCTTCAAGGTCACTACAAGATAGGAAAGTGGGTAGGCTTGGTTTTGGCTGTTAGAGTGGCCCTGAGATAACTGAGAAATTCCTGGAACAGGCAGTGTTGATAAATGGACCAATGTGGGAAAAAGAGAAGGCCAGCAGACTAGTGAAGCAGGGCCACTCGATAAAGCCAAAACAGACGAGTGAGCAGGCCCGCTCCGTGGGGGTGGCAGAGGGTGGGCATGATATGGACAAACCACGAGGTCTCTGGCTGCTCGTCTTGTGGCTGAACTAATCACGGACACTAGACACTCATTCCCTGCGCGACACTGGCTCTCGTGCTCCCTCCATTCAGACTGAGGACCGGCCCTCAACTCCTCCCTGTGCCACAGGGGAGGTGGGGTTGGACTAAAGAGATCACGGCCACAGAACACACAGAACAGAGCCCAGGCACAGTCTATGGACTGTGCCGTCCAGGACAGTGGGAGGGAGGCAGTGCCTTGAATTCTAAACACAGATTCCGACTAAAGAAAAGGAAGCTCCGGCAGCAATGATCCAGCTTTCAAATAAGGCATGGAAGGGAAGCTCGAAGTCCCCAAACAGAGCCCTGCCTTTTAAAAGACTGTTTTTTCATACAAAAGGTAAAAGAAATTTGAAAGAACAGAAATGCCTGGAGAGAGGAAGTGAGGGAAGAAACTGTCAGTTTCAAGATCACCACTGAGTTTTAAGACTCCACAGTCTTCATTAGAACTGAAGCATCATCTCTGGAACCCAAAGAGTGCTAAAAAAAAATCACCCCCTACACGCAACTTAATAACCCTAATGTGCACCTCAGGCAGACTTACTCACGCACACTGAGTGCGCACCACCAGACAGACTTTCATGTTTATGAGGCAACAGTTACTGGCAAGTTGAAGAAGACAATCTCCCAAAATCCACTTACATACCTAAGATTAGCTGTGTCTACCCCTCTTGTAACCTAAAGCTCTGCGGGCAGTCACACTGTGACAGCAGCAATGCTGCTCCCTGCAGGCAGGGCCTTGCTATTGCAGAATCATTCAGTGGCTGAAACTGAAAAGTAGCACCATTCATACCTCATCACCGCAGAAGGGGGTGTAGGATTATTCTTCAATTCCTGCACATTGACCACTTGAGGGACATTCTTCAAAGTTGATTCAGTCAAAGTACTCACAGCTATTTAAATGGACAAGAGAGAGGCATATTAATTGCCGTTAAGGATCAAAACTTCTGGCCAACTAGAGGGCAATAACCAGGACACAAACTCACGCAGAACACAATCTTACTACATAAAGGAAACCTACGCTAGGCAGTTCTGCTGTACTGTGTTGAATGGACACCTGGCATACTCCATTCGTAAAGATTATGGGATAAGGCTTCATGCAATTTAATAAAATATACTAGTTTAGGGATAAAGAACTCCCTGCCAGCTTTCACAGAGCAGAGCTAAGATATCCTGTCACGTTGTAGGCTCATCCTGGAAAACGGCAGACAGACTAGAGGAGTAGCAGCATTCAGACTAAGCATTTCTGCCATCCGTCCGTCCGTCCATTCTTTCATATGAGCCTATTACTGCCAGACTCTGTTAGGCGCTGGGAACACAAAAAATGTCTAACATATAGCTTCTTCTCTAAAGGAGCTCATGGCTTGGTAAGACAAACACAAGGAGTAAAATGTGGAAACTGGAGCTTGGACAAGGGAGGAAGAGGCCAAGCGGCCTGAACTACGGAGTGGCAACAGAGGCTGACTGATGCCTGTCTATCTATCTTAGGCTCGTCAGCTTTCACATCTCTTTTTCTGTGTCCTACAATTTAAAACTGCATTCCGAGCCTTACCAACATTTTATAATTAACTATTAAGAAGGTGTGAGCAAAGCTCTTAGATCTCTCTAGCATGCTTCTGGCAAAGGTGAAAGCTGTAGCCCAGGCGGAACGCTTTCACTCCCTCCTGCAGAGACACCGTGCCATGACCACACATATCTCATCTTTCACATTCAAAGGGGCCTGCGCCTTCGAAAATCTTGCCTCCAAAATGACAGCAGAGCTCACACTGCCTCCTGCTGAGAGTGGAACAATCCTAAGTCCTGGCAGACTTTCAGTTTATAAATAACCGACTCAATCAGCTTGATCTGGGCCTGTTCAGCACAATGCCAAGACTGCTCGGTCCAAGTAATACTTAAAGAAAACATCAAAGGATTCTATTTCTTCAGAAGGCTCAAAGGTACTTAAAAAAGTTATCTTGTTTATGCTCTTTTATATCTATTCTAGATGCCTTAATAAGCATTCTAATACTCGAACTTTTCTTAGAAATCATTTATTGCTGTATAACAGTAATTCTTTTTTGTCTAAAACCAACCACCATGTCTTTTTATTTAGTCTTTTAAAAAGAACTGTCTAAATTGATAGTGTTCTAAGCAGTGATAAGACTAAAAAGTTTTATTCACTAAAACAAAAATATTTACAGCAGAGTTTCTAAACCTTGGTACTACTGACGCTCGGGGGCTGGATAATCCTTGGTTGTGGGGGTGTCTGGTGCATTTTAAGATTTTTTTTGTAGCATTCCTGGCCTCTACCAACTAAATGCTGACAGCATTACCAACTGTTGGGGGGACGGGATAAAACAGCCTCTGGCTGAGAGCCACTGGCTTGAACAAACTGATAACTAGTGATAACTGCAGGCCTTGAGGCCAACCACCTAGAATCCTGCTGGAGAGAATTTTGGATAGCCACAAACATCGACAAATGCAAGTGCTGATCAGCTCATTCGAGCCTCCTTCCGGAAAGGCTAAGTTTGCAATCTTAACAAAGAGCTGTGACGCAAGAGAAAGAGCACAGGCTGGAGCGTGGGTTCTGCTACTTACTGCTCGCATAACCTTCACCTCTCTGCACCTTACACAACGCAAAAGCAAAACGGGCAAACTGCCAGCACCACCTCACAGGGTGGCTGGGATCCGTAAGAGACTATGAGACAATTCTCATGTTATTAGGTGATCTAATTGCAAAGATTAATTTTGGGCTTAAAGCCTATCAATTTTATCAAAAAAAAAAACCCCCACTGATTTCCTACTTAACCAAATGTGGCAGATCTAATACCTCCCTTTGAAAGGAAAAAGTTTCAGCTTCTGCTTTCTTGGAACTCTCTCCCAAAAAAGAGGAGAGTGCTGCCACGTCAGTCCTCTCTTCTGAAGGGCAGCAGAGAGAGTCCGCTGTTTCACGGCACCTGTAGTCCTGGCCTGTGACTCGCCCCCTCACAGTCAGTCCTGCCTAGGTGCAGGGTGCAGTTTTTACCTGGCACCTGGCTGGCCATCTGTCGTCTCAAAGCTGCAGCGGCGGCTGCCTGGGGTGCTGGGATGGTGTGGGAAGGACCAGGTGCACCATGCTTCACGGTTTTTGTTGCAAGCATTGTGCTGTCAGCCCCTTGAGGAATAATTTTATTACCAGACGTAGACACTGAGGGAAAAAGAAAAACTAAGTAAGAGAGTGGGTCAGACAAGGGGAATACACAAAAGTTAAAATGGTAAATTCTCCAGGTTAAGTTGCAGGGAAAATGCTAAGATTAAAAATCCTTAAGCATTAACGCACATAGAAAAGTACCGGTAAACTGACAGGCTGGCACCTATATATTTTCAGAGGCCAGATGAAATTTGCCTGCCCACCTCTATCAGCCAAAATACTTTACACAATCATTTCCTCTGATACTGATCAAGATACACCTTTTATACCAATATAGATCAATTCCCTGCTCTCCTCTTATAAAATCTCTCCATTCCAGGACCTCACGCTCATGTTTGTTCTGTTAGAAGTCACGTCAGTGCAAAGTCCTGACACTCTGAACTGAAAGTGTGACAGCAAAATACAGGTCACTTTAGTGAGCCAATACTGCAAATGAGCATTGCAGCTGCTGAGCTTCAAGGCAGAATATGGCTACAAATTGAGCTGAAATGAGCTAGGATTTGAAAGGCTCAGTGTGGCTGTTGCTTTATATGGAGACAAACAGCCTCCTCCTTTTACCCTTAAAAAGACCTGTTTAAAAAGACACAGGCTGGACTCAACAGGAAAGCTGTGACAGTGTGAACCTGGCAGAGCCTCTTCTTCCTCACAATGTTCTACCAAATGCTTTCAAGGGGAACACCTCTTTTGAATTAGTCTTCTAATTTCTAGAATAATAGTAGAAATGAGCTGGAACCAACAACTTATTGGTGTGATAGTATAAAACTCAGTTGCAATTCCTTCATGAGTAGAAACCTAATAGGGGAAAAAGGTTCCTGTTTCATAGTTTACTTACTCGAAGCTCCCATCCCACCAGGTGAACCGTGAATCAGCTGAGATTTAGCAAAAGGAGCCGCGTGGGGCAAGAGACTGGGCTGGATGGAAGGAGTGCGAACCACGGGGGCGTGCCGAGGGACCTGGACCACTGCCTCATCGTCTTTACAGGATGTCCGTGTGTCTTCACTCTCCAAAGACTGGGAAATGGATGACGTGGAGCTGACTTCATCCAAGTCTTCATAATATCTCTGAGACAGGAAGGCTGACCGAGACAGGCTCGCTACAAAGCCCAAAACACAAGTTAGACAACTCAAAGCAAGTCCAAAAGCTGTGTAATTTTCACTGTCAATAGAGAATATCCAATTTGTAAAACGATTTAATTATTACTTATTTTAAGTGGAAGCAGCTGCTGTGCAATATCAACAAAGATGGTTTTGGGTCTTTGCTCCAGTGGGGCTTTGAAAAACTGAGCTGTGTAGGACAAGAACATTTTGACTGTCAAACAAAAAAACGTGACGTGTGAGATGGAATGAACACTGGTGTAAAAGCAGGAGGCCTCGAGACCTCACCCGAGGTCTCACAGACAGAATAATAACCTATCAGCAAAGTAAGAGACAAGCTCCCACAGCAGAGTCAACGGTCACGCCACTGCTGTCACTTTCCAACAATAAACTTCCAAGAACAGGCCTAATGCAAACCGGAAAAAGCAGAGTCCTCAGGCCTGTCTCAGACATTTCCAGATAAATCTAATGATTCTTCTGATTCAGACAATTAGGTTAAAAAAATCACTGAAATTAATGCTGACCTTACCTGTTTTTTCCCTTCTATAAACTATGAAATAAGGCTTTCTGCCATTTTACTTTCTACCATGAATTTCCGAACGTACGCTACTGCTGGTATACTGGAAAAACGCAAAACCAAACAAAAAAAACCTAGCCCTTTCTCCTCAAGTTATTTAAAAGCATTGCTAATAGTTGTCTCTCCTACAGGCAGATCACTCTGCAAGATTTTATGTCACATGTAAGTGTGATATAAGCAAATGAAAACCACGCCACGTGCGAGGGCTGCCACTGGGGCGGCACTGCTCAATTTGGTAGCCATTAGCCACTTGTGGCTACTGAAGTTAAAAATAATTGAAATAAATGAAAACTTCAAATCCTCAGTAGCACCAGCCACATTTCAAGTGCTCAACAGGCACCTGACTACGACATTAGCACAGATACAAAACATTTCTGTCACTGCAGAAAGTTCTATGGGACAGCACTGTACCAGATTATTTTGATGTAAGTAAATATGGTGCAATGTCACTTAGAAATTCCATTCATAAAACACCAACACCCCTGGTAAAACCGCAGTTAACATTTATTGAGAATTTACCTGGTGCCAGGTGTTGCACAAAGCGTCTATAGACATTATCCCATTTAATCCTCACAATTATCCTATAAATTAGAAACTGCTACGATCTGATTCTATGGTTAATGCCTAGAAAGGCTAAGTAATTTGCCCAAGGTCACGAAGCTGGTAAGTGGTGGAGCCAGAATTCAAACCTGGTTGTATCTGACTTGAAAGACCATGTTCCTAACAATACTCTGTTACATAAGACTGAACCCTGTGCTAGGCAGAATTTTGGCCCCATGACCTTTGCTTGTGGTGCCACACCCAAGGTTCTATTATGTTAGAAGGTCACATTAGATGGCAAGAGATTTTGTAGACATAACTAAGGTTACTAATCAGTTGACCTTAACAAAGCGGTTACCCTGGATTACCCAGAATGGCCCAACATACAGTCTCATGAGCCCTTAAAGGCAGCGAAATGAAGCAACAAGAGGAAGTCACAGATCTTCAGCACAAGAAGGACTCAAGGTGCTGTTGTTGACGTGTGGATGAAGGCGGCTGGGAGTACAGAGCAAGGGAACGAGGACCTCAGCCCTGCAGCTGCAAGGAACTGAATTCTGCCAACACCTCCCATGAGCTTAGAAGTGAAATCTTCCCCAGGGCCTTCAGATGAGAGCTCAGCCCAGCCAACACTTTGACTTCAGCCTGTGAGCCCTGAGCAAAGACCCAGCTGAGCCACGCTGCACCTGGACTTCTGAGCCACACAACTTTGAGATTATAAATAGGCAGTGTTTTAAGCCACTAAGTTTGTGATAATTTGTTATAGCATCCACAGAAAACAAATTCAAATCCCACATTCGCTCAGGGCCACACTGCTCTCAATAATTTCTCTAACATCCTACTTTCTGAGAGTTAGTAGCAACAAAAGATGACTCAGACTCATTACCTCCACGAACTGAACAGAGAGAGAAACTGACATCTAACCATGTAACTTCCAAACGGTGATATAAGCTGAGGTTTTCTCAGTTTCCTTTCTTATCTTTCTGATACAATTCACTGGCTTTGGGTGGAAGGAAATCCATCAACTTAAAGTTGTAAAGACCATGCTCACCCGCAGAGGCCAGGAGCCCGGACGGCTTACTCTCCCAATGGTGCTGCCTCCACAGCTAACATGTGCTGCTGTCTGCTGCAACCAAGGATGCAGCTACCTTCCTGGCATTAGAAAGGGGGCCCTACTGAAACCCAAAGAATCTTATTCTGCTTAAATGCTAGCTCAGATTAGGAAAGGCAGAAAGCCACATTAATAGGGAGCCAAAAAAAGACAGAAATCACGATCACCTCCATAGATGCAGCAAACCTTACAGCTTACGGTGAACTGAAAGTGTTCTCTTTGAGATCAAGGAAACGTTGCCCAATCACCACTTTTACTGGGCTCTGCCTTGGAGGTCCTAGCCAGTGAAATAAGGTAAGAAAAATAAATAAAAGGACTGAAAAGGCAGAAACAAAAGCATTAGTAGCCATAGAGGATATAATTGCAAGAAATAGCTACAGACATATTACTTGAGTAAATGAGTTTAGCCCAGGATGCTGGATTTGTCAACATACAAAAGATCTAATATATTTCTACATACCACATCTAACATAAAGCAAAACAGGAAATGAAATTTAAGAAAAAAACCCCACCATTCTAAGGGCATCAAAAATATTAAACTCTTAGGAATAAATCTAACAAAAGATGTGCATGTCTTCCCTGCAGAAAACATTAAGAAAAATTAAAGACCTAAATAAACATATACCATGTTTAGGAGTTGAAAGATCAACACTGTACAAGTGTCAATTCTCTCAAGGCCATTTAGAGAGCCAAGATAATCCCAATCAAACTCTCAACTATTCTTTGAGGGGTAGAATTTAGTAAGATAATTCTAATATCAATATGGAAATGGAAAATACCAAGAAGAGCCAAAACCCTCTAGACCACAGGTGAGCAAACTACAACATGCCTATGTGCCTACAGACCATCCGTGGCTGCTCTTCTACTGCAAGGGCAGAGGGTGAGCAGGTAAAATGGAACCCACAGAGCCGAAAAGCCTAAAATATTTACTATCCTGCCCTTTAAGAAAAAAAAGGTTGCCAACCCCTCCTCTAGACTGTAGAACCGTTTGCAATGATGACGTGTTCAATATCCGTGCTTGCCATTACAGCAGCCGCTAGTCACATGTGCCTGCTGCATGCCTAAAATGTGACTACTGCAACTGCCTGAGTTTTTAACTTTATTTAATTTTTATTAATTTAAATTTAAATAGGCAACCGTATTGGACAGCATAACTTTAGGATCTAGAAAAAGAACAGTATTCAGACTTATTTTAGCACCAGTTAATCAAGGCAGTGTGGTAGCAGTGGTTTCTAACCAGTGTATGGGACCAACAGATCTAAACACATAAGGAGAACTGATTTATTACAAAGGTGGCTGCTTAACAGTGAGGAAAACTGTCTTTTCAATAAACAGTGTTGGGACAATCAGATACCTAAATACAAAAAAATGACACGAGTCACACTTTATATCATATGCAAAAGTCAATTCAAAACAGTATAAACAAATTATGGTCTATCTATACAATGGAATACTATTCAGCAATAAAAAGAGGAATGAACTACTGATACATATTATGCATCATGAGTGAACCTCAAAAATATTACATTAAGTGAAAGAAGCCAAACCAAAGACTACATCTGATTCAATTTATATGCAATTTCTTAAAAAGGCAGAGCCACAGAGAAAGAAAACAGATCAGTGGTTGCTGGGGAGCAGAATAAGGACCAACTACAAACAAGCATGAAGAAACTTTTTTTTTTTTTGAGGAAGACTAGCCCTGAGCTAACATCTGCTGCCAGTCCTCCTCTTTCTGCTGAGGAAGACTGGCCCTGAGCTAACATCCGAGCCCATCTTCCCCTACTTTATACGTGGGACGCCTACCACAGCATGGCTTGACAAGCAGTGCCATGTCCGCACCCGGGATCCTGAACTAGTGAACCCTGGGCCATAGAAGCGGAACATACGCACTTAACCGCTGTGCCGCCAGGCCAGCCCCGAGGAAACTTTTTAAGTGATGGAAATGTTCTAAAACTGGAATGTGGAGCTGGTTATAAAATTCTGTAAATTTACCAAAAGTCAAATGGTACACTTACAACAGGTGAATTTTATAATATGTAAATTATACCTCAATAAAGTTGTTAAAAAAAATCAATTCCAGGTAGACAGTATAACTAAATTTGAAAGGCAAAACATTACCATTTCTAGACAATAACAAAGGTGCACACACACTTTTGTGACCTAGAGATAGAGAAGGATTTCTTAAACAGAACACAGCAAGTACTAACTGTAAAAGAAAAGGCTGATACATCTGTTTTAAAATTAAGAACTTCCACTGGCTAAAAGATATCATAAAGAGGGTAAGAAGGCAACAAAGCGACTATCTGCAAGCCATATAACCAACCAAGGGCTGGTATCAAGAATTTATAAAAACTTTTACAAATCAGTAAGATAGATTTTCCAACAGATAAATGAGCAAAACATTTAATGAGGCACTTCACAAAAGAAGACATCCAAACGGTTAATAAACATATAAAAGGATTATACCAGAATAGTTACAAGGAAAAAGACTGACAGTATCAAGCTTGGCAAGGACGTGGAACAGCTGGAATATTCATACTCTGACGATAAAAGTAGAAAACGGTACAACCACTTTGAAAAACTGTATGGCAGAATCTACTGAAGTTGGGCATACGGACAGAATAGCAGCCAATAATTCCACTCTGAGCCATGTGACCAAATAAAAGGGATACACATACGCCCCAAGGGACACGCACAAGAATGTTGACAACAACATCCTATTCCATTATAGCTAAAAACTGGCACAGCAAATGTCCACCAAGAGGCAAATGGATAAACAAACGCAGTATACTCACACAACAGAATAATACACAGCAACAAAATAACAGCTACATGCAATGACATGGATGACCCTCACAAACCCAATGTGGAACAAGGGAAATCCACCCAAAGAATAAATGAATGGACATAACACAGTATGCAAAGCCCAAAAAGCTGAAAAAACCCAATTACAGTGTTTGGAGAGGCACAATTAAATAGTACAACTGTCAAGAAAAGCACAGATAAAGGAGACTAAAGAGAATGACTCAATGCAGTGTACCATCCTGGATTGGATCCCAGATTTTTTAAAAGGAGTGGTTATGCAGGACTTAGAGGGACAGAGGGCAAACGATGAGCAGGGACTGCATATTAGACAACAGCATTCTACCCAAGTTAAGGTGCATTAACCTGATCATCATATGATGGCTGCATAAGACAACGATCTTGTTCTTAAAGGACACGTTGAAATATTTAGGAGTAATGGGTCCTGTCTGCACCTTATTTTCAATAGTTCACCAAAAAATAATATACTGTGTGCACGTGTGGGAGAGAGGAGATAAATAAAGCAACTGTGGCAAATGTTACTGGGAAATATACTGGGTGAGGGGTTAAGTGGGTGGCTCACTGTATTCTTCGTGCAGCTGGGGGGTTGAAATTTTTCGAAATATAAATAAAAACTTAAAATGCCAAAAGAAAAAAACCAAACAAATAAAAGCAAAGGTATACTACCACTACCACATACGTCCAGAGAGTGGTAGCTGTTGGGAGCAGGATGAGGAGGTGCACAAGAGTGGTCTAGGGAGGTGGCAATGGAAGGTCCTATTTCTCAACTTGGGTACAGAGAGGTTACACAGATGGATATTTTTGTTTTGTGTATTTTTGTGTGTGTGTTAGTTTCACAATTTTGAATGTTAAAAACGTTTATATGCTCTGAGTTATTCTTTATAGCATATATGCTAACGTTAAATGAGTATAACATGCAGTTATCTGCTTAATGTCTGCATTCCCGTCTTAATCAAAAGTTTAATGTGATCAGAGACTATGTTCCTCTCACCTACCGCTGTGGAACAAAGTAGGCGGGTGTATTTGTTGAACGTAAATGAGTTAAACAAACCTCACTTCTAAGGAATCTATGATAAAGATAGAATCAAAGATATAGTTAAAGAATTGTGAACAGGGATGTTCTGAGGAAAATCTTGGCAAAAAGATTAACACTTAACAACAAGGATTAGATAAGTAGATTATGGCCTTCTAATACAAAGAAATACTGTGCAGCCATTATAAGGCATATGTCCAAAGAATATTTAAAAACAGAAGGCAGAAGAAAGGTTCATGAAAGTTTTTTCTTTTTGAGGAAGATTAGCCCTGAGCTAACACCTGCTGCCAATCCTCCTCTTTTTGCTGAGCAAGACTGGCCCTGAGCTAACATCCGTGCCCATCTTCCTCTACTTTACATGTGGGACGCCTGCCACAGCATGGCTTGACAAGTGGTACCATGTCTGCACCCAGGATCTGAACTGATGAACCCTGGGCTGCCGAAGTCGAACGTGTGAACTTAACTGCTGTGTCACTGGGCCAGCCCCATGAAATTTCTTTTAATTTTTAAAATTTTCTGGGGGTCTGCCCCATGGCCGAGTGGTTAAGTTCACATGCTCTGCTTCAGCAGCCCAGGGTTTCGCCGGTTCAAATCCTGGGGGTGGACATGGCACCACTCATCAAGCCATAGTGAGGCAGCATCCCACATGCCACAACTAGAAAAACCCACAACTAAAAATACACAACTATGTACTGGGGGCTTTGGGAGAAAAAGGAAAAATTAAAATTAAAAAACAAAAAATCCTCTCCCCAATTTTTTACTGTGGTAAAATATACACACCATAAAATTTATCATCTTACCCATTTTTAAGTGTCCACTTCACTGGTATTAAGTACATTCACACTGCTGTGCAACCATGACCACTGTCCATCTCCAGACGGAAACCCTGTCCCCAGGAAGACGCACTCCCCGTTCTTCTCCCCTCCCCGGCCCCCAGTCCCCAGCATTCTCCTTTCTGTCTCTATGCATTTGACTACTCTAGGCGCCTCATACGAGTAGAATCATCCAGTATTTGTCTTTTTGTGACTGGCTTATCTCCCTTAGCATAATGTGTTCAAGGTTCATCCACAGTACAGCACATACAGAATTTCCTTCCCTTTTAAGGTAGCACAAGTTCCATTTTCCCTATCCACTCAGCTATCTTTCAGCTATTGAGCAAAATGTTGCTATGAACATTAGTGTACAAATATCTGTTTGAGTCTCTGTTTCCAGTTCTGTTGGGTACATACCCAGAAATGGATCGCCGGATGATATGGTAACTCTATTTTGAATTTTTTGAGGAACCATGAAACTATTTTCCACAGCAGGTGCACCATTTTACATTCCTATCGATAGTGCACAAGGGTCCCAGTGTGTCCACATCCTCACCAACGTTTATTTTCTATTTCACAGCAAGGGCTCATGAATTTTTAATTAATAAAAAATTAGGACACAAACCTGTAACCCAATCTTATTTTCAAAAAATCAAACTTACATCTGCAAAGAAAAAAGTTTGGGAGTAAACCAAAATGATATAAGTGATGCCCTCTCTGGGTTGAAGGATAAAAATAATTTTTATGCTTCTTTACACTTTTCCATATTTTTCCAATTATCTACCAAGAAAATGAATTCTTTAGATAAGGAAAAAGGTTATTAAATAATTCACTTGTCTGTGACTATTACCTACCTTATATGATGAAAGTAAAATTAATAAATCACGGTACAGTGATTAAATTAAATTTCCTCCTACTATTTTAATTACCAAAAGGCATTTGTTGTTGGTATTAAAAAAACAATTTCAACTCAAAACAGAATTTCAAAGAAAAAAGCAGATGTGGCCAGTAAACCATGGCTACGTCTGAAGTTGTATATAACAAATATTTTTTAAAAACAAAATTGAAGTAATTATATAGGTAATTTAATTGCAAAAATAATTTTTTTCAGCAGCTATATGGCTTCTTCTCACCAAGCAATTTCAGCCATCATTCCCTAATCAGTTTTTTTCTTCTTTCTTAAGAAGCCTTTTTTTCAAATGCAATCTCACTCAAAACCCCAGAGGAATCAGAAAAGTACAACTTCTCCAGCTAAAGCAGAGGCCAGGACCCCTAGAGCCAGCTGGCCTCCTCGAAGCCTTGGGAATCACTGCCACATAATCTGAGGATGGCAGAAAACACAGGGCAAAGGCCAAAACTACTACCTGGGCTGCTTCGTCAGGTATGTGTGCACTGCTTCCTACTCTAATATTCAGACAGATGACAGATTCTGGGGACATTTTCTCTATCCTCTATTAAAAACCAAAAGGGAAACACACACACACACCCTCTCCTCCCACGCCATGCACTGCAGGGTTTATGCTAAAGAGTCCAGGACCAGTTCCCGCTACCTGGAGCAGTAGATCTCACGGGCGGCGTCTTCCTCTTGGACAAGAAGTTTCTCAGTTGGGCCTGTTTCACGGGGGACAGTTTAGCTGCAAGAAATTCATGAACCCATAAACGCTTAAGACTTGGTTTTCAAGATGTTAGTAGATGGAAGAGAACAAAGAGTTAAAAAACTGGGAGGAATGCAATTTACCTGGTACTTTGTGCAAGGGTTTGGTGTTAGACTCTATGGTCGTTTTCAACAAAGCATTGCGCAGGCTTTCAAGGTCACTGTCAAAACTGAAATAGGATAGTGTCACATACAAACCAACTATGACTAGAGAAATCAGGGAAGGCGGGTACACTATCCTCCTAAGTATAAATGCAAGAGATGAGAGCATCCCCAACAGGAAATCTTCAGAAACAGGAAATCCAACCAATCAACATAATCAGTTCAAAGAGATCAGAATCTCAGTATTACATACCATCCCCACTGCAAACACAGCACCACCTGTGCTTCAGCACAAAGGGCAATTAACATCTACACGTTTGGCCTAAAGGCAGAAACACAAAACCACCTTGGTAACTTCAGAGTTACCTGTCTAACTGGCAGGGTCTGTTAAGTTTCCACCTTCAACCAAAACGACAAACCTGAATTTTGAGACAAGTCAGTCAACCTAATCCTATCAGTTAATTTACAGTAAAACAACAATCCTATTACCGTAGTATCTGCTATCATCCACTGAGCAACTGTTTCATCAGGCACACTACCAGCTGCTCTACAGACTTAATTAAACTCTCCAGCAATCCCACGAGGCAGGTGTTGTTACCCTCATTTTTAAGGCAAAAGAATAAAGGATTGGAATGGGTGAGGAACTTGACCAGGATCACATGGGTGACAGCGGAGTCACTTTCAAACCCACATCTGAACCACTCTAAGAATACTCCACTTTACTCCCAAATATTCATTCTTTCATTCAGCCACGTTGTTGAGTAGAGGAGCTGTAACAGGCCCCTGCTCCCGCACACCTGTGCGCGCTGCTCTGGGAGCAAACATCCGAGGGAAGGCTCCACTGGGAGGTTTGGTTATAAAGACGGAGCTGCTGGAGACTGTCCACCAGGTGATTCAACCTCTTCCTCTGCTGGTTGATGATTTCCCGGTTGTTGGCCAGGGTGTTAAACAGTGTCTCTCGCTCTGGCACCAGCAGGCGCCTGTTGACAGCAATGAGAAAAGAATTAAAGGTGAATGGTTCAAGTAAAAGAACTTCCCACAAGAAGGAAAAAGACTACAAGTCTAACAGTTAAAAGAATAAAATGGAGAGCCACTAGTGGGCAAGAAGCATCAAGAAATTACTAGAACATGAAAAGGGGATGAAAGCCTAATGAGGATAAACTGGAACGAGGAAAGAGCAGCTTAAGAGATGCAGGCCAGGCCTGTGGCAAAGGACAGCATAATCAGGACAAAGTCCAAGGAGGTTTGCAGGAAGAAAAGGGTGGGAGATCGAGTCAAAAATGGGGAAAAATTCATTCATATACATACTTAGGAAATATGTATTTTTCTGTATATAAATTATAGTCGGTAAAAAGAAAACACCCAGGAGTTCACTGGAATTCTATGGGAATCAGTCCTTGCTTCAGAGAGCTGTCAACAAACACTGGAACAGCACACGACTTAGCAGCAAAGAAGTAACCTTCCAGAAAGAACTACAAGAAGAAGGGGACCACAGGCTCTATCTTTCTAGTGACAAAGTAGTTCAACATAAATTTTTAAAAATGCATTTCAGTAGCGTACAAGGTAACGTTTAAAGGACCTAAAACAGAGACGTGCTAGAAAATTGTACAGATTTAAGAATTTGAACCCTGCAGAAAGGGAACTTAAAAAGAAAACCATGTTAAGTAATAAATCCATGGGGTCGTTTTAAAGGAGAAGAAAGCCTGGCTTCCCAAAGAACATCATGCACTTTTTAGAAAAAGCCAACTTATTAATTAGCAAAGAGAAATCCAACTGTCATGCACAGCAGAATGTGTGCACCATCAGGGCAAGCCGTTTGCCAACAGGTGGTTGAACGTGAATTCAGAACCAGGAGAGTAAGCTGTGAAATCTCTAAGGGGGCCCAACTGCCCAAAGGTACACGTGCTCCAGGCCACAGGCCACTGAATCCTCCCCCAACCAGTGTCTGAGTGATCCACGCCCACCTCTGTCTGCCCACATCTATGCTCCAGGCTGAGGCTCCTCAGGTCAGGCACAAAGCCTTTCTCCACGTGGTACAATACAATGCATCAAATTCTGCCCTCTAAAGTTTAAGCACATTCTAGCCCCGCCCCTGACATCTCACACAGTTGCTCCATTGAAAAGTTCCGCCATCCCACAGCTTTGTAAACAAGTAAACAGATTGTTTCTTGGTTCCTTTCCTCATAGGGCTAATCACTAATCAAGCACAGGTGTTTCAGAAATCTGGCATTGTGAGGGCTGATCCGTCTTTCTCGTTTCTTGTGGAAACTTGACTGCTCTTAGAATGTACTGCATTTTATTCCTCCCAGAAAACATACGGCATAAAAGCAAATATCCAGAGATAGAGGATGAGGCAAAAGGATTTCTCCATCTTTGCCATCACTCCTCTCATCCTTTGAATTATCCACACCAATTAGGAACGTTTCCTCAAAAAGAAAACTTGGAATATACAGAATAGCATAAAGGACAGTTCCTCCTAATCCCATCTCATAGATATAGCTGTGAATATTTCTTTTTTTTAAGATTGGCACCTGAGCTAACATCTGTGGCCAATCTTTTTTTTTTTTCCCTTCTTCTTCTCCCCAAAGGCCCCGAGTACATAGTTGTATATCCTAGTTGTGGGTCCTTCTGGTTGTGGCATGTGGGACGCCGCCTCAGCATGGCGTGACAAGCAGTGCCATGTCCGCGCCCAGGATCCGAACCAACGAGACCCCAGGCCACTGAAGCAGAGTGCGCAAACTTACCCACTGAGACACGGGGCCAGCCCCTGTGAATATTTTGACAGATTTATTTCCAGTATCTTTTCTATATTCAGACCTCCACACTGAAATGATCCAGTATAATTTTGTCTTACCTTTTCTGTCTTTCATACATTTTATCTAATAATTATATATTTTGTACATTTCACATAACATAAAAAATATATTTAATCAGATTTTTTCAGAACCTGCTAGTCAATGGTTACAGTATTCTGTATTAAGAAAAAAAACATGACCAGATTTATTTAGCCACTCCTCTAACTTTTGGATAATCAGGTTGAATCCAATTTTTCACTATCATAAACTATGCTGCAATATAAATTCTTTTATGTAAATTGTTGTGAGCCTTGCTATTATTTCTGTAGAACAAATTTCTAGAAGTAGAATGACTGGGTCAAAGAGAACGAACATTTGTACGTTTTTTTATAAATGTCCCTAAGTCATCTTTTAAAAAGGCTACAGCAGCATCTCCTGTAGCCCGTGGGGGATGAGACATGGCTCACTTTTGTTTTTTCTTTTGTTCCAGATGCCGATCCCACTCCAAGTCTAGGACATCATTCACATCTTGGACAGCAAATTTCACATATTGATGAAGGCGCCGAATTTCCTACAAGAGGAAAATGAAAAGGCAAATGGCTGCATTTTCCAGGAGCTTGGAGGAAGGTGTATCACAACAGTCAAAATGATTGTGAAACATTTTTATGTTGAGGACCACAATGAACACGGAAAACCTAACAGTCTTTAACATATTCATTAGAACATTATAGTTAAAATGAAAAAGAGAAGCTCCACCTTTTTAACTGTGTGTCAGACAGGTGGTGCCAGGAAAAGGGACAGAGAAGGAGCTGTTGCCCAGGGCCTCTAGGGAACAAATGTTCTTGTTGAGTCTCCTGTTTCAGCTCCTGTAAAGCATCTCACATGGTCTAGGAATTTTCCACTGCACTCTGGCACTCCAGCCGTGCAGCCATTTAGTTTTTGCTCTCCCACCCATGAAATTAACTGGAATATAGACAAAATTATCCTACAAAACAGCGCTGAAAATAATTCTAAACCTATCTATTCATAGCATAGAACACATAAGTCATCTCGCCAGTTGAGAAAAACTCATTTCTTCTCAAAAACAATGAATAGTATCAGCACTAGAAATTGAATTTACTATTATTAAAATTCCTACTTATTAACTTATTTTGGGCCTGCAATAATTTTCTTTAAATTTTGGGTCCAGTGTTAACTTTCATGGCTATACAATTTGACTCTCAAAAATTAAAGATGAAGTTTTCCATCAAATATGTATACAAATGAAGACAATGTGCTATACACTGGGAAAAGCTCTTTACATCTGTACAAAGATCTTATTGTGCTTAACTACATTTTCCAAATTATTCTTGGATAAGGGTATATGCCTCAGCTGAAAAAGAGAAAATGTCATTTAAAAAGAGGCAGGATGATTTCAGGAAGTAGCAGTAACCTTAGCATCAAACATAAATTTCAACACAATATTCAATGATTACAAGGAGGCCCTTTTCTTTGAACACTTCAAATGTGATCACACCTGTGTGTATTAGCTGATGCTGGGTCTTCTGAATGCCCTCCCAACTTGGTCTACCACAAAGAAAACAACTTTTCTTTTAGGGCCCATCACAAATGCTTCTTTCCTGTGGCTTAGCTGCTCCGTCATCTGTAATCCCACAGCAATACAGCCCACATTACATTTATATGTTCATCTTTCCCACTGCCACTTACCCAGCTGGAGGGATTGTACATTGTAGCACACTGGTTAAGAGCACTGGCTCTGAGCTAGACTGCCCAGGGTCAAGGGCCCCGCATTTATTTGTGGTGAGAATGGGTAGTTTCAATATTTCTTGTTTCCTTATCTTCCTTTTGTACATAGTGTGCAATTCAATAAATGCTAGCTATTATCTACTAAGCATTGTGAAAAAAAGAAAGTGATTTACTTTTGAATGGGGAAGGTGTCCCCCAAAAGCTGTATGCTTTTCTTTCAACTTAGACACAGAACAAGAACTGAAAAAGGCATGTAGGAAGAACGTGTAATTGATGCAACATGGAGGCCTGTAATTTGATGAGTGGTAGGCAAGTGGTCAGCACTCTCTTCCCGAGTTAACATCCAGAGGGAGGACACGTCTAGGAATGCCATTCGGGCTGCGGGACACAGCAGGGGTTCCTCAGCCTGTCTGGGAGCAGGGACCACTTCTTTCATTTTTCCTACTGTCGGTAAGCTTCCCAGGTGTGGGATGGAAATGGTGGACTTTCTGGGCAGGAGGGGATTCTGCGCACTCACAGACCCTCATGTCTCAGGTGAGGAAGACCAGCACTACCACCTGTGCACCCTTTGCTACCAGGACTCTAGGCAAATGTGAGGAGGTGGGAGATGATCGCCACCACAGCTTGTGATACATCAGTTTTGAATAAATGGAAAGACGAAAACAAACCCAGATTAAAACAAAGAATAAGGATAACTAAGAGTTAATGGGAGAAGTAACTTTGCTAAAGTATGGCTTACAGGTGGAGGTTTCGATTCTGATTCCACCCTTAGTGGCAACATCACTCTAGACAAGCTCCCTAGCCTATGAGGCTCAATTTCCTTAGCTGCACAATGGAATCAATAACTCACATCTTTCAGAGCAATTAGTTTTGAAGACTAGAAATAATGTGTAAAAAACACTTAGCAGAGTACCTGGCACTCAAAGAATAGTTAGTAATTTAATAATTGTTATTTATGACTTGATGTCTAAATATAACTTTTTCAATAGCGCACCCTCTACCAAGCTTAAGGTTTAATTAAGAACTATATTTTTGAGCCAGCCCTGATGGCCTAGTGGTTAAAGCTCTGTGCACGCTGCTTTGGCGGCCTGGGTTCAGTTCCCGGGTGCGGAAGCACACCACTTGTCTGTCAGGAGCCATGCTGCGGTGGCAGCTCACAAAGAACGAGGGTGACTTACAACGAGAATACACAACTATGTACTGGGGCTTTAGGGAGGGTAAAAAAAAAAGCTAAATATAATTTAGGGGAAGAAAAAGAATTCTGTTTTTTGTTTAATCCAAAAATCACTAAGTAGAAACGTGCCATTTTCTATGTTATAGTTAAGGAAGTCTATGGGTCATAGTAAATTATTCACAAGAAATTAACAACTTCATAAGGGCAGTCATCCAAACCCATACCTCAAAAAGGAGAGTGGTTGCTATAGGAGTTTGCTTGAAACAGCACACTTCGGCTGGACTCTCCTACCTGGAGCTGAGCTTCACTCTTGGGATCCAGCGGTCTCTTATAGAGCAGATGTAGATATCCAGAGTCACGATTTCTCTCATTTTGTTCTCTGGCTTCTTCAACACCAGCAAAACCCTCAAGTAAAGTTGTTTTCAGGGTACTGATATCTCCATGAAGAGACTAAAAAAGGTACAAGGATGTATTGATACAGAAAGTGGTATTTCTGAGACATAAACCTTTCTGTCTGGGTCAAGGAAGGTGGTGTTTCTCAAATATTTAACACGATGAACATCTGAATATAGTTAGTTACAGAAAAAAAGAATTTCATTGTTTAGAAAGAAAAATACTAATGTTCATTTTTTTTTAATTACTTTTTTCCCTCAATAAAAAAATACATATTTTAATAATCAGGAACTCAGAAAATCAGGAAAGTACTGACAGTACCAATAATCCTACTACCTGAAGACAATCACTGCTAACACCCTGGAGAACCTTCCTCTGTCCAGTATGTTACCCAAGACCAGAGCTCTGGAGTCACACAGCCCGAAGTGGGATCCTGGCACTAACACTCGGGAACCGGGTGGCTCTGGGAAAACGGCTTCACCTCTCTAAGCCTCAGTGTCCTGACTTGCAAAATCGAAGGGAGAACAGCACCCATTATACAGGTACGTTGTGAGGATTCAATGAGATAATACAGGTAAAGTAGTTCACACAGCGCCTGGCACACAGTAAGGAGCAATGATAGTAACACAGTAAATCATACTATTAACAACAAACGTCTGATATTTTTACACTATGTATACTCTTGAGTATTCTGCTTTTTTTTAAACCTCACACCTTATAATCTAACAATTTACTATAAAAGATAGTAAATTTGCTCCTGTAAATGAGCCACAATATCTTCATTAAAATCTGTTTTTATACTAAGGAAAAAAAAAGATAGTAAATTTTTTAAATATACCTAAATTAACAACTATAATAAACTTTTATGGAGTAGCTTGTATGTGTCAGTGGGGTAGAAACTATTATTATTCCATTTTCTATCTAAGAACCCTAAAACCCAGAGTAGCTAGACTGACTTGACCAAAGGCACACAGTTTCTGGTCAAGTGCTGCAGGCGGGCTCTGCAGTTAGGCATTCCTAAGTGACCCACTCAGCTACACAAAAACAACAGTGGTGGTCCCTGAAGAGAGAAAGCATGGACATCCAGTACTGTGAGAACAGGTTTTTAAATTGCAATCCAATTTAGGAAGAATACAAACACAAACCTCTGTGGTCTCTTTAATCTCTAAGAGAAAGGTGTGCAAGTCATCTGCTTCTGTCCGCAGCATCTTCATCTCCTCGGACGTGCCCACTTGGAAACAGGCTTTGGAAGTTCGGGCTTTCAACTCTTCCAACTCCTTCTGAAAGTGAGCGATCTGCAGAAGCCACAAATGAGCAGACTCCTCAGTCTGAATGGCACGGCAGTAAGGGCACTGCTACTGGGCTCGCGAAAGCATAGACTCTGGGACACACCAAGGTCGCAAGCCAGAGTAAAAGAGTCCCGGAGGAGTCTGCACCCAGAGCCAGCAAGCCTCTCACAGCTACTTCGGGAAACAACGTGCAGGAAGAAGTTTACCTCCTCCCCAATGCCAGCCATCACAGGATCGGACTCTTTCCATTGATGTCCCTGCTTTTCTGTGACAGGAGGCTGAAGTGATTTTGCCTGAAATGGAAGGCAAAAGGTTTAAAAATGCATCTGATACCACCAGTCACGGCTTCATGAAGCAGCTGGGTCAGTTCCTATCACAGAGAGTGGCACACTCTTCACAGTCATTGTTCCATCATTCACTCTTTTGAATCCATATTTACTGGGTATCTGCTTGGTACAAGGCATGTTCTAGACAGTGGAGACAGAGGTGAAGGAGGTAGATGAGGTCCCTCCTCTCGTGTAATTTACCTTCTGTTGGGACAAGATGGATAAGAAGTAAACAAACCAGCTAATTTCAGCTGGTGATAAACAATATGAAAAAGTAAAGAGGAACACGGAGAGAATAAAAGGGGCGCGACTTGAGATGAGACGGCCGGGAAAGCCCTCATCCGGTGCTGCCTCTGAACTGAGACCTGAAGTAAGGGGGAAGCTACAGAAAGGGCTGGGGGAAGCACCTTCTGGGCAACAAGAGCCAAGTGCAAGGAATCTGAGGCAGGAAAGACGTTCGCATGTTCTAGGCAAAGAGATAAACTAACGGTGAAGTCAGGGAGGCCGGCAGGAAGGGAGCTGGAGGCAGGCAGGGGCAAGTCGTGTAAGGCTATACCGAGGAGGGTGGATTTTATTCCAAGTGTGTTGTAAAGCTACCAGTGGAGTTTTAAGAGAGTTTAAACTACTTTTTGACTCACGGTTTTAAAAGATCCCTCTTACTGCTAAATAGAGCCCAGATGACAGTGAGAGGCAGAAGAAACAGTCAGGAGGCTAACAAGGTAAGAGATGATAATGGCCTGAAACAGGACCTTAGCAGGGAAAACAGACATGGATTTATGACATAAACCACATGAGAGGAGAGCTGACAAGACTTTCTGCTAGCACGGACTGGGGGGAGGTTCTGCTAAAGAGAGAAATCCAGGATGACTTCTGGGTTTGAGGCTTGAGCAAACCTTGACCTACTTACTGAGATGGAAACACTGGAAAAGGAACAGGTTCTAGGGGACACAGAAACCAAGAATTCTGCTTTAGAGGTGTTAGAATTTGAGATGGCTTTTAAATTATTTGATATCTACAGCAATTAACATGTAGAGAGTTTTTAGACTGTATAAGCATTCACTAAAACAGCAAACATTTACTTAATAAACGTCATGTGTCATGTATTATGCCAAAAGCTAGACCTGTAGAGTGGGCATTTACTGTGTGCCCCATACGGTGTGTGCTGGGGCCAGGAGGAGGCTTGGCTGGGGGACAGAAGGAAAAGACATGACTCCTGCTCTGAAGGCACTCAAATAATAAGCGGGAAATTGACATAAAATTCTCTTTAAGTTAAACCATAAAAATAAACTGAGATGACAGCCTGTAGATCTAAACATGAAAAGTGAAATAACAAAGCTTTTAGAAACACAATTCATAGTGAGAAAGTATTTACGTTACGTGAGTGCGTGTGCGTGTGTGTATCCAAAAGGAAGTAACGCTTACAAATCAATAAGAAAAAGACAGACAACCCAATAGAAAAAGGGGTAAAAGACTTGAACAGATGCCCCACAAAAGAAGATATTCAAATGGACAATAATCACGAAAAAAAGCTGAATTTTACTGTTCATGAGGGAAATATTAATTAAAACCACAAAATACAACTACAATAAAAAGTGAACAATATCAAGATTGGTGAGCATGTGGAGCAGCGGGGCTCTCACATACTCCTGGCGGAATTTACAAAAGAGGAACACATGTGTATTCCATGACCCAGCAATTCCACTCCTAGGTACATGCCCAACAGATATGCATGCACATGTTCACCCAAAGACATCAACTAGCAAGGTCAGAGCAACACTACTCTCAATAACTTAAATCCGGAAACGACTCAAATGTCCCTCAACGTGGAAAGAATACTTGTAGTATAGTCACTCAATGAATTCCATACAGCAAAAATGATACGGATAAATCACACAAGCACAATGTTGAGCAAGACAGCCAGATACAAGGAAACATACGATGTGATTCCATTTTATAGGAGGTACAGACAGGCTAAACTAAGCTATGCGGTCAGCAAGCACGACAGTGAGTCCCCTCTGGCAAGGGTAGTGACTAGAAGGGCGCACATGATACAGGAATTCTGAGGTCCTGGTAATGTTCTATTTCATGATCTGGGTACTGGTTATCAAGGTATATTCAGCCGGCGACAGTTCACCGAGGGGCACATGTGTCACACATGTACTTCTTTCCTATGTGTATTGTATGTCAATAAAAACTAAATAAGTAAAATATATTGAGATGTTAAGGAAAAGCAGAGAAAAAGAAGGCAGTGGATAAGATTTCTTGGTTACTTTCGGAATGAGAGAAAAAAATCAGGTGCTACAGTCTTTCCAGATATAAAGAGAATACAACAAACTGAGCAGCATAGCATGGATAAGCTCAGGAACCAGCGGAGAAAACAACTCTAAGACTCTAGGGTGGAGACAAATGGCTTTTATGAGCACACATTACAAATATTCAAAGCTCATACTTTGGTATTTCCTATCACATGGTCCTAAATACTATTTCGAAGGTGTGAATTCTAAAACACGAAAACCCATTTTACACACATGTACGTTTGGGGAAGTAAATTAACACACACAGCACTGGAAGTGGAGTTTAAACATACCTGGGGAGAGCCCGACTTGGCCACTGGGGGGGTTATCCTAGGCGATTTCTGCACCGTTGAGGGCACTGGACTTGGACTGCCCTGAGCAGATCGCCCTGCTGGAACAAGCAGTCAGTTAAAACAGACAGTATTTATTCCCATTATTTCTTCCATCATAAATGTCCTTTCCTCAAATCTAAAAAAACATGTTTCTCACTGTCCCTGGCCCCCCTTTTAGGATCTTTGTTAGCAAAAGTGATGTCCACAGTTGTGTTAGCCTCTGTTCCAAGATAACTAAAAAACATACATTACATTTTCAGATGCGAAACTCTTTTACAAAGCAGGCAAAAGCGCAGTGTCTCTGCTAACAGCTATGTGTTTCTGTGTGCAGGCCCAGGACACTGGCCATTTGGCCCATCCTTACTCCTCACAGAGGCTCCTAAGGCATCTCTGGGAACTGGGGACAAAGTTTAAAACCACCGGACAAGAATGATAATCCCCAGAACCTTGTAAGAACTCACAGGGTCTTCAGGACCCTTCTAAAAGCCTCTAAGACAAGTTTTGCCCTGTTATGCATTAAAATCACCTAGGAAGCTTTTAAAAAACAAATACACAGGGCCGGCCCCGTGGCCGAGTGGTTAAGTTTGTGCGCTCTGCTTCAGCAGCCCAGGGTTTTGCTGGTTTGGATCCTGGGTGCAGACATGGCACCGCTCATCAGGCCATATTGAGGCGGCGTTCCACATAGCACAACCAGAAGCACTCACGATTAGAATCTACAACCATGTACCAGGGGAGCGTGGGGGTGTTGTGGGGAGAAGAAGAAGGAGGGGAAAAAAAAAGATTGGCAACAAATGTTAGCACAGGTGCCAATCTTAAAAAAAAATACCACCAAAAACTCCCACTCAACCCTCATCTCCAGAGAGCTCATTAAACTCTTAGGGAGGTGACGCCCCAATGAGTCTAGTGTGCAACTAGGATTGCAATCCAATAATCAGGACCCACCAAACTTGAAGAATTAAGTAACGGTAATGGGCGGTAGGGAGAGTTGAGTGGTGAGCAGTGGAAAGGGAGAAAGTATATGCGCACTATGGTTCAAGTTTTCTCTCCCAAACTGTAAACAGATGTGAAAAGACTAAGGCAAGGCTTCTTAATTCTTTGGGTCATGGACAAATCCCTTTCAGAATCTGATGAAAAGACCTGGAATGAAGTGACTCTGGTAACTCCACACGGCAATGCTTTCTCCTGAGCAATAGGTAAGAGCTCAATGCTTGTTCAATATTCACCAAGATAAAATGACTCCTGACATTCAAACACCAAAGGGCTACCCAAATGCGTCTCGCTAGGCATTATCGCCAGCATTCATGAAAATAACCAAGTTAAAAACTGAGACAGGGGCCGGCCCGGTGGCGCAGCGGTTAAGTGTGCATGTTCCGCTTTGGCAGCCTGGGGTTCACCAGTTTGGATCCCAGGTGTGGACATGGCAAGCCATGCTGTGGGAGGCGTCCCACATATAAAGTAGAGGAAGATGGGCATAGATGTTAGCTCAGGGCCAGTCTTCCTCAGCGAAAAGAGGAGGATTGGCAGTAGTTAGCTCAGGGCTAATCTTCCTCAAAAAAATAAAACAAAAACAAAAAACTGAGATGGATGTGGCAAACACCACCCTAACACACGAGCAAATTAACATCACTCACGTCAGGACAAAATGAGATCACGGATGTGATACACGCCACCTACGTGTGTCACTGCCCAAAACGTTCACAATCAAATCCAAAGCGAGGCACACTCCACAAAACTACTGGCCTGACCTCTTCACAAATGTCACCGTTGAGAAAAACAAAAAAAGGAGAAGATCTGTTTGAGACTGAGACCAATGAGACAAAATTGGAATATAATGTGCAGTCCTTGAGTGGAGGGGGAAAAAACCATAAAGAACATTATTGGGACAACCATGGAAATGTGAATATGGGCTATCGACTACTGTTAAATTTCCCAAATGTGATAATACGTCGTGTGCCCTTGTTTTTAGGAGATACACACTGAAGAATTTAGAGGTGAACTGCTTCACATCTGCAATTAACTCTCAAATGTTTTAGGAAAAAAATTGCAGAAAAAAAGAAAGAGATGAAGTAAATGGTGCAAAATGTTAGCAAATGTCGCCATCTCGGTGAAGAGCACAGCATTCATTACTGCAAGTTTGAATGGAAAATAAAAGATAAACTAGATACAGTTGCTCATTTAATTCAACTTGGCTATAATAATGATTTCCATATATGATCTTCATTTAAGAAGCTTGATTACAGTAGTTCTGAACGTGAAAATCCAGCCAGTCCCCAGCAGCAGTCAGCAGAGCAGCCTCTGCAGGCCCGCTCTCTCCTATGCTGCTTGAACAATCGTTCTATCACTGCCCTTCACGCAGGGCAGGCTCCACAGGAAGATACTTCCTTGGAATCATCAAGTACTCTCAGCTGCGTGAGAAACGTCAGAGAGACAAGTGTGGCAGCACTGAGGTCATTCTGAACGCTCCCAACTCAGAGTATGAAAATCACAGCACATTAGTGTGAGATACAGAAAGCAAGAAAAAACAATCTAGTCCAGCTATGTGAGCTGGGATTCTCAACAATTGAAAATGTTCATCTGAGGATTCAAGACTGAGCTCTGAAGGTGTTTGCTTAAAGTCATACCTGCTGCTGAGGGAGAGACTGACGACTTTGACGACATGGAAGTGGACGATGCTGAGGGAGGTGCAGGGTGGCCAGGAGGTCCAGAAGGAGCCGGCTTGGAGGCAGAGGAGAAGGGCACCATGGATGGTGTGCTCTGCGAGCTATTAACGGGAGCGGAGGTGGCCACAGCAGTAAACCTGAAAACAGCGGCCCGAAGGGGACAGAGGAGCCCGTGAGAGTTGCTCACACTGGTCAGGAGCCATGGCATCAAACGACAACTTGCTATCCATGCTTTTCGGCCTTTGTGAAACATAAACGTTTAGCCATTTCTTATAAAAGGTGTAAGGAAACATTTATCTTACCGTCTGCTTATTTAGCAACGAGTTATTCAACAAAAATTATAAATAAGTACTTAATATGAAGATAAACTAAGTTTACCATGATATGAAATGCTTATTTCCTATTCTATCAAGCTAAGTAGGAAAAAAGAGGGTGGGACTCAATTATGCTTAGGAGCGTTTAGGACCCTCTTTTCACCAAGAAAATTGCTGAGAATTCATTTTCGGGTGACCACCTCCAAGGGTGAGAAAGGAAAAGGAAAGCAGGTCACCATCTTGGGGATGCTTACAGCCTAGTGGGAAGGAAAGGTAAGTTTCACCTAATAAGCAAAAAGTCTGTACACAATCTAGAAATCCAGCATTAGACAGCTGGTCAAATAAATTACAGTGCAGCCACAAAATGGAATACCAGGCAACTGTTAGAATCAAGTGACTGTGTGACAATTTAAGTGACAACGGCAGTGGCGGAGCAACAATCAGCACACCTCCACAGCAAGAAGAGACAGTAGAGATGAATCAGGGGGAAAGCTGGTAGTGTTTACACTCAATGGTTACCTTGGGAAGGCTTACAAGATACAAGGGATTACGTCCCTCAAGAAACTACATTCTACGGGGCCTGCCTGGTGGTGCAGTGGTTAAGTACACGTTCCACTTCAGCGGCCCGGGGTTCGCCAGTTTGGATCCCAGGTGTGGACACGGCACCACCTGGCAAGCCATGCTGTGGCAGGCGTCCCACATATAAAGTAGAGGAAGATGGGCATGGATGTTAGCTCAGGGCCAGTCTTCCTCAGCAAAAAAAAAAAAAAGAGGATTGGCAGCAGATGTTAGCTCAGGGCTCATTTTCCTCAAAAAAAAAAAGAAAGAAAGAAAAAAACTACATTCTAGGGCCAGCCCCATGGCTGAGTGGTTAAGTTCGCACGCTCTGCTTTGGTGGCCCAGGGTTTCGCAGGTTCAGATCCTGGGCACAGACCTAGCACTGCTCATCAAGCCATGCTGAGGTGGTGTCCCACATGCCACAACTAGAAGGACCCACAACAACAATAAAATATACAATAAAAATATATACAACTGTGTACCAGGGGGCTTTGGGGAGAAGAAGGAAAAATAAAATCTTTAAAAAAAAACAAAGAAACTATATTCTAGTGGGAGAACATGACAAGCAGATAAAGAAGTAAAAAATAAAATCTGAGCTGGCAGGATCCAGATCTAGAGGAAACTGGAAGACTGCTGGAGAGTTTGGACTGTACTCAAAGAGCAATGAGAAGCTGGGGACTGTCAAGCAAGACAGTCACCTGATGTACCTCCAATTTCACGAGACCATTTTGGTGGCTGAGTAGAAATGGTTCAGAGAAGAGTCAAGGGTGGACACCAAAGGAAAAAGGACTACAGGAGATTCATTTCCCTTACGGGACGCATACTCGGTATTGTTTCATTTTTAAAAATAAAGAATATATCCTACATTTGAAATCTGAAAAAAATAAAACAAGCACTTGAATATAAACTTCTAGGGAGGAGGACAGAAGGGGAAATAGGGCACATGTACGGTCACGAATGGTAATTAGTCTTGGGGTGGTGAAGACGATGTCTACAGAGAAAATATGATGATGCACACTTGAAATTTACATAATGTTATAAACCAACGTTACTTCAATAAAAAAGCAAAACAAATAATAATAATAATTACATATCTATGTTTCTTCAATAACTGTACGAATGTACCATAGTGATGTAAGATGTTAGGGGAAATTAAGTGTGAGTGGGAACTCTCTGTAATATCTTCCCAGTTTTTCTGCAAATCTAAAACCATTCTAAAAGATAATGTCTATGTTTTAAAAGGCAAAAAAATAAAGAGGGCCAGCCCAGTGGTGTAGTGGTCAAGTTTGTGTGCTCTGCTTCAGCAGCCCAGGGCTCACAGGTTCGGATCCCAGGGCAAACCTAGCACCACTCATCAGCCATGCTGTGGCGGCGTCCCATGTAAAGTAGACGAAGACTGGCACAGATGTGAGCTCAGGGCCAATCTTCTTGACCAAATAAATAAACAAAAAGAACAAATAAACTTTTTTTTTTTTTAACGATTGGCACCTGAGCCAACAACTGTTACCAATCTTTTTTTTTTTTTTTTGCTTTTTCTCCCCAAATTCCCCCAGTACACAGTTGTATATTTTAGTTGTGGGTCCTTCTAGTTGTGGCATGTGGGATGCCACCTCATGGTGGCCTGACGAGTGGTGCCATGTCCATGTCCGGGATCCGAACCAGCGAAACCCTGGGCAGCCGAAGCAGAGCATGTAAACTTAACCACTCGGCCACGGGGCCAGTCCCTAAACTTCTAATAGTGAAAAAAAAAAATTCTAAGAGACTCTTGTGGACTCTGTCCACTGAAGAAAGGCAAACCTTTTACATTGTTTGAATTTTTGCCATTTACAAATATTACTAAGAATAAAAGAGAAAATCTATTAACTCCCCTCACAGTGACTCCTTCCAGTGAAACACGTGCTCTCTACCCACCCTGCAGAAGCAGCAAACATTATGTGTCACTTACTTTTCGCTAAGGTTGACCTTGACTGTAGAGGGCGGTGGTGGGAAGGAGGGCTTCGTGCCTATGTTTGGAGCTGACACATTTGGCAGTGGCGTGCTTTCCAGGGTAGGCTTAAAACTCGATGATCCAAAGGAGAATGACGCAGCTGATGATGCCAAGGGAGAGGCTGCAGGGGTCAGGGCTAGGGAGGCTTGAGAAGGAGGAGCAAAAGAGAAGATGGATGCACCAGAGCCCAGGGCTGCTTTGGAATTGTCAGAGCCACTGGAATATGGAGGGGGCTCCCCAGTGACGGAGCCAGATGATTTCAAGGACGAAGAACCAAAGGAGAACACGGCAGGGGCTCCAACAGCAGAAGGCAAAGAGAAGGTGGAGGTGGGAGCAGCCAGCGATGAAGGTGCGACAGAGACAGGAGCTGCAGCTGCTGAAGCATCGAGCTTCTGTGGGGCCTGAGAGGAGGTTGGGGTAGAAGGAGTACTTCCTGCAATGGAAAAAATGGAGAAAAAGGAAGAGAGAAGTTAGCATTGTAACAGCGGCGATCCATGTAACAGAAAGCAAATGGAAAAGGGTTTGTGATAGAATGACGTCAGAAATAATGGTCCTTACTGACAGACAATAATATACAAATGAAGTTTCACAAGATTGTAACCTATCATTGACTCAATAAAAAATTAAAAAAAAAAAAAAAGATGGGGGCTGGCCCCGTGGCCGAGTGGTTGGGTTCGCGCGCTCCACTGCAGGCGGCCCAGCGTTTCGTTGGTTCGAGTCCTGAGCATGGACATGACACTGCTCATCGAGCCACGCTGGGGCAGCGTCCCACAGGCCACGGCTGGAAGGACCCACAGCGAGGAATATGCAACTATGTACTGGGGGGGCTTTGGGGAGAAAAAGGAAAAAATAATAAAAAATCTTAAAAAAAAAAAAAAAAGATGATCGGCAAAAAAAAAAAGAAATAATGGTCCTTAGTTCAAGAAAAAAAAAAATAAAAGCAGAGTTGACATTGGACTTGGGATATAAGATGTATGAAACTTTGAAGGAAAAAGGCAATGGAGAAAAACATTACACAGAACTTCATGGACACCCAGTGGAGTAATACAGAAAAAATACACTTCTCAATGTTACAGTGAAAAATAAGTCATTCTGCAACATTTCAGTAACAATCAGGGAAAGAATTTTAATTCTGACCTCCACCTCCTAAGAGTCACTAAAAGCAATTCCAGATGAATTAAAGATATACACATAAACAAAAGCACAGATATACACACACCTCAAAACAAAGGTGGCAAAAAGTGAGGTCAGTCTCTGAGAGTCAAACAACTTGATAAACTCAGAAGTGAACAAAAGAAAAAGATTAAGATGTGACTGTGTGCAAAAACTGTTACATAACTAAAAGGTAAATGAAATTTTAAAAATCTGCAGCAGGCAGCCGGCCCCGTGGCCGAGTGGTTAAGTTCGAGTGCTCGGCTTCAAATCCTGGGCGCAGACGTGGTACCACTCATCAAGCCATGCTGAGGTGGCGTCCCACATGCCACAACTAGAAGGACCCACAACTAAAAAATACACAACTATGTACCAGGGAGCTTTGGGGAGAAAAGGGAAAAAAAATAAAGAAAAATAAAAATCTCGAGAAAATAATAAGTAATATTTTATTTTTTTAAAAAGCTCACACAAATTAAGATTAAAAAATTTCAAGGGGCTGGTCCAGTGGTGCAGTGGTTAAGTTCGCACACTCCGCTTCAGTGGCCCAGGCTTTGCTGGCTCAGATCCTGGGTGCAGACCCACACACTGCTTATCAAGCCATGCTATGGCAGGCATCCCACATAGAAAGTAGAGGAAGATGGGCATGGATGTTAGCTCAGGGCCAATCTTTCTCAGCAAACAAAAAGGAGAATTGGTGGTGGATGTTAGTTAGCTCAGGGCTAATCTTCATAAAGAAAAAAAATTAATAAAAACAAACAAAAATTACAAGACTTTAATGGACATAAACTGGGAACCTAATTCACAAAAAGAAAACTGATTCAATCTCTCTACTGAAAGAAATGTAAATTTAAATGAGGCATAGTTTTTACTGTCCTCTAAAATATCAAAATTTAAATATGTATAATCCCCTATGTTTGAAAGGATAAAATGAACCTGAAATAGTTTTTTTGATGAGGAAGACTGGCCCTGAGCTAAAATCCATTGCCAATCCTCCCCTTTTTGCTTGAGAAAAACTGTTAGTGAGCTAACATCTGTGCCAATCTTCCTCTATTTTGTATGTGGGATGCTGCCACAGCATGGCTTGATGAATGGCATGCAGGTCCATGCCCGGGATCCAAACCTGCAAACCCCAGGCCACAGAAGTGGAGCACATGGACTTGACCACTACACCACTGGGCCAGCCCCAGAACCTGAAACTTTTTATCACTAGTAGGTACCTAATTTAGCACAGTCTTTCAGAAAATATTTTAGCATTATGTCTCAAAGATCATAAAAAATGGACCCAGTAATCCCAATTCTAAGAATAAAGCCTATGAAAATAACCTAAAAAATGAAAAAGAGATTTAATACAACCCAAATGGTAAAAAAAATATTCAATGGAGTATTAAGCAGTCACTCTTTTAAACGAATCATGAAGATTATGCAAGAACCTGGAAAACGCTTATAATTTAAATTAAAACTTGCATACCAATTATGTATACAATATGATTACAAGTATGAAGAAAGCTGTTTAGGAAAAAAAACACTGGCAGAGAATACCCCAAAAGGCAGGTTTAAAATTTTTTCTATTTTCCAAATACTCTATAAAGTAAAAATGACAATTCTCTAAATTAAATAACCAACTAAATATATAAGAAAGCAGTATTTTTATCAATACATTTCATTAATGGGTTTTGTTTCTTCCAAATTGTCTGAGATGACAGTTTATCTTCACTATGTCTAAAGCAATGAAATACTTAGGATACAAGTATGAAAATACCACCTTCTGAAAAGAAAGACCCAAGTAAATTGTTGCTTCTATGGAAGTATAATAATGCAAGCAAATCTATTCTGTTAATATTTCTTTCATAGACTATGGAACCACGAACAGCTAACTTCTGTAAAGACACAAAGATGCACACGTTAATCACTTTCACGCACATTTAGCAGACCAAGAGGAAAAATACACGCCAGAGCTGAAAGAAACCAGAGGCATTTTCCGCTGAAAACAGAAGTAATTAAAAAGCCATGGTGCTATTTCTGATCTTTCAACCCAGCACCCTTAGAGCTGTAGGGTGGAAATGGGCAGAACAATTAATGTCTTCTGAACCCACGACCCAGGCTTTAGCTAGAGCTAGGAACTGGTGGAACACTTTCTCCCCCACTCAGTGGCTTTCTTCCACTCATCTCAACATGGCCGTTACCTCCGGACCAAGAGTGAGGGAAGAGGGGGCTTCTCCAGGAAAAGCAAACAGTAACACTGGCCTCTGTGCTCGGGGGTTTAACGAGCTGGTAGCAAAGTCTCTCACATGAACTGCGCTCTAAAACGAACATCACTCCACAGCCTCCTGACTTCACTGTTTGTTACCGACAGACCAGGCAACTGGATGTAGGTAGTTCATGGTACTCAGGACCATATAAGGAGAAAAAAAAACACCATTCAAAGAGGACACCCCTGTAGATAATGAGATATCCCAACACAACAACAGTGCCACAGTCTATGCAAGGCACCTGATCTATTACTTGGGGTCACACTGCCAGCTGGCAGGGGCCCAAGTATCCAAGTGGCTCTATTTATGATATGATATGCAGAGTGACAATTCACTCTGCATCAAGAAGCAGCGGGAAAAGATACCCTAAGTAGTGTCAACCTTATCCAACTCAACTGGTCAACATATTTTTCCTTAGATATGGAATTGGTTACACTGTGACCTTTTTTAGCCATTTCAGAAGAAGAAAATCTTACTAGTTTTATCCCAACAGAATTCAAAAAGAGACATATTAGTGAAATTCCAAAATATGAAACAATGCCCTTTTAAAAAGTTTTATATTTTGTTCTCACAAGTGACACACTGTCACTGTGAAAATTTTGAAACTACAAATTGGCATGTATACGTGTGCGTTTATGAGCATGAAGAACATGTACCAAAATGTTGACTGGCCATTGCTTGATGACTGATGGGCTCTTACATGATTTTGTTCTTGTGTTTTCTAATTTTCCTCCAACAAACATATATTACTTAAGTAATATTTTCAAAGAGGGGGTAAAAAACCTAAAGAAAATTAAATACAGATAAACAAAAAGAAAATCCCCACGTCCCCACCACCCAGCAATAACCACTATTTATATTATAATATTCATCTTCCAAGTATTTTTTCTATATATATATTTTTTCTCATAAAAAAGGACTCACACAGTATACAGTGCTTTTTCATGATATATCATACTCTTTCCTTGTCAATAAACATAACATTTTTAAGAATTACATGGCATTTCACTATATGAATCTACAATCATTTATTTAATCCCTCATGATTAAACACGTCTCTATGTCTTTAGGATTCAGACCATACAATATAAGGTCTTCTAATAGGACACTGTTGATAAATTACCTGATGGGAGCCATCTGGCTGAGCCGTCTTTCTCTCTCAAGTAAAGGTCGGAGAAGAACGTGTGGGGGTGAAGGAAGGCCAGCGTGCGTATGTGCGCTCGAGGACAAGATTAGCCCTGCCTCATGAAGAGACTGGCCAGATACGGATGACCACGTGTCCTTACACAGTTCTCATCCTTGGGGAGACCCCTGAACAAGCCCCTGGTATTCCCTCTCTGCCAAAGCGAGAACAGGCACGCACCTGATGACTTGGGTTGTCGCTCTCCTTCCAAGGACAGCCGCTCTGGTGTCTTCATGAGGGACCTAACCCCAGGATTTTGATTGATCATATAAAATGGACAAAGCACACCATCTGTTGAAAGCAACATAAGAACTGGAGCAGGAGGAAGAGTCTTCTCATCATCTGTTAAAAAAGAAAAAGTGACAAAAGAGCCAAGTCAACTGAAGGGCCTGGGCCCAGAAGGGAAAGACTGCCCCGAGCGGGAAGGGGCGTACTGGACTCACTCCAGTGGAAGTGACGCCAGTGTGCTCTGATTCAGATCTCAACAGCCCTCCGGGAAATGGCTCTTTAAACGGAGCTCCGGCCATTATCAGATGGCCGCCACCCTGCGAGTGCTGCATGGAAGCTCCAGCAGTCCTGCACGGCTTGACTCTCTCAACGCTCCCTCAATTTGTACGTGTGTCTCGGTGTTCAGGAGGTAGTTTCAGTGTTCCCCTGACCAAGACCGGAGTCTCAAGGAAGCGGCTGGTTTAGTAAAAAATGAGACTAGACTCTAGAAAATACACAGTAGGACACAGAAAAAGTGAGTCAAACTGCTTCACTCACAGTTGAATCATAAGCATATATTTTGTTAACTAACACTTCAAGAGAATCAGAGTAAATGAGCTGATCAGACCAAATAACCTGACCAGAGAAAGGACAGGGAGTTTAAGGGTGCCTGACAGGGACACCCCTCTAAACTGAAGCATCAAAGAGTAAAGAATATGTCTTCCGTTGCATTTGCACATTTCAGACTGCAGCTCTGCCAAGGTTTAGCAGGGAGAAGAAATACTTAGAGCACACACTTGGGCCCAACTGGGAAGACATGTGTTTGAGTCTCCATTTTCTAATCTACGCCTTCAAACCAAGTATTGGTGTGCAGTATCTGATTAGGATATTATTCCCTTGGGAGGTCATTGGGGAAGTGGAATGGGCAAGGAAGCAAAGCTATGAAATTCTGATGTTGTATATTTCAGTCATATTCTAAAGCACACACAAAGACACAGACACAGACAGACAGACACACACACACACACAAACACACGGGGTTGTATGGCCTTGGTCTAATCAATGAGTATTCATTCAAGTACGATTAGTGTCGTCACAACGCACTTTATATCAGTCTTCAAGCAGAAATGTGCTACTGGAAGTTAAAAGTACCCAGCAAAGGGGCTGGCCCCGTGGCCGAGTGGTTAAGTTTGCGTGCTCAGCTGCAGGCGGCCCAGTGTTTCGTTGGTTCGAATCCTGGGCGCGGACATGGCACTGCTCATCAGACCACGCTGAGGCAGCGTCCCACATGCCACAACTAGAAGGACCCACAACGAAATATACAACTATGTACCGGGGGGCTTTGGGGAGAAAAAGGAGAAAAATAAAATCTTAAAAAAAAAAAAAAGTACCCAGCAAAGTAGATTGTCATGACAATGCAGAAGTGGATTTAAATATTAACAATGATCGGGAGGAAGACCATTTCGGCACTAAGCTACACCAGGCTACACTTACTGATGGTGATTTCCACTTGGTTAGTGTAATCTATGGCAACTCCCATGGGCAAGGAATCATCACTCTTGTCTGTCACAGGCAGTTCAGCTCGACTAGAATCCTCCAGGAGCCAAGATTCCCAATTAATCTGGAAAAAATAACAAGCAGTAGAAGAAGAAAATGCCATATTGATTAGAGCTCTGCACTGATTCTTCCGAGCACTGTTCAAATAGGAGAGAAGAAAAAAGTCAACTCACTTGCTTTAGAGCTATGTTTTGACTGAGACTCTGAAGTCTAGGAAGACAGTCTAAAAGCCATGAGTATCCCAGCAAGGGAGGGGTTAAATTTCCAAATCAACCTATCTATCCCCAGTACACCAAGTCCCTGCCCTGTAAAAACACAACCACTATCGTGAACACCTTCTGAGGTGCTGTCCACCACGACCTGGGAGATTCCTGAACATGCTAAGTAAATCCAACAGCGGCCCTAGGTCAGGGAATCTCTGCTCCTAGAAAGCTGGGACCGGGACCAGGAAGTCCAGTTGATCTCTCCCACGGTCTTGAGCAGAGCCGCTTATAAAGCTGGCCAGATGCCCAGTGCTTGCTTGTCCACGGGGACAGAAGGTAACCTTAGGTCTTAGTTCCTGGTGTCAGTTCCTCACATTGGTCATCCTCCTACTCCTGGATTCCTTGAGACACCACTAACTCTTTTCAAAAGCTCCCCTTTGGCTTAAGTTTGCTTAAGTGGGCTCTGTTCCTTCTAAGAGATGATCATCGATTTTTAAAAAATCACTAACATTTGTCTAGCTTTCAGTGTTAACCAAAACTGGGCAGCACAAATCAAAGGGGAATAGTACTCAGTGAGTAACAAAGAGAAAAACAAAAACCTGCTCAGAAAAGGGAACACCATCAAACTCCCCAACTGAGCTATGGAGTGAAGAATAATAGTGAAGTTCATAACAACGCAAACAAAAGTGATTCCAACTTTGAAAACAGTCTGTAGACAAGATGAAGACTCGATCATCACTACAGAACAGAACACACACAGTGCTGGTTTCAATTTTACAAAAGACAAGACAGATGACAACAGCTGGAAGGCGGCAGTGGGGCAGGTGTGCTACAGGCAGGGGTGGGGGTGCGAAGACACTCCTTTCACAAGGTGGAAGATCAGAGATAGTGTATACGGTGACACCATGAGAAAGGAAGGTAAGAAATATTAAAGTAGAAGGGTAACCAATAGAAGAAACCACCACAATGTAGAACCCTACTGGGAGGAAGGAGGGGGATCTGAAGGCACATGGGAGCTAAATCCTCCAACAGCCAAGAAGGTCTAAAATTAATAATGATAAGTAAAACGAATAATTATTTAGGGATAAGGAGGTAACCATTAAAAGAAAAAGTTTACAAGTTAAAATGGTCCCCTTTAGAGAACAGCACTCGATCAGGACAGGGCAGAGGGGATTTTTCCATTTATAAACCCTTCTCTACTATTGGATTTTTTAACTATATAAATTACCTTGATAAAAAGCAAAAATAAAGGTATATTTTTAATGTGTGATACATAAAATATTTGTGCAATTAGGAAACTGTTACTGAAATCAATCCAAGAGCAGCAAATCGGACTGACCTCTAGCCTCTAACCCCAAAATGGCCCACTCTAGACACTGCCAGAGCCATGCACTTCTGGCAGGCCACCTTGCCGCCCAGAGAATGACGGACAAATGTGCAACGGTTCAAGAGGCCTAAGTATCTGTGCAGTGCACAGAACATTTTTAAACTCAAGGCAGACTCTTAAAAACAAGAGTTGCCCTTTCAGCCTGTCTCCTCAGCAGTCACTCTGCATAATCCACCGTGCTTCAGGATGGCTTACCCAACCACCCCAGCCCACCCACTGCCTGCAAGGAGGACAAAGTGACAGAAGGAAAGCAGGTGTTTATATGCAGGTGCTTTTAGCCTTCTGGCAATTTCTCAAAGTCAAACAGAAAGTATTTCTGATGAGTCACAATTTGGTTTGATGTGCATGTTTCTCCTCCATAATCAAGGATGGGTTATAGTTGATTGAATAGAAGGGGCAGGTTCAAGTAACAGGAAGAAAATAAAGATGGTAAAACAAAACAAGGCAACAAAAAGTCTCCTGCATATCCAGGTATACTCCCGCCAGAGGCCGATTACATAGTATGTTTCCACAGACCGTGGATGGACTGTAACAGAACAGAAGGGCTTTTCACCACACTGACAGAACTGCTAAATCTGACACCTGTGCTTGTCCCATGCAACATCCAAGACATTTGGCCCAAGGCTCTTTGTCATTTAAGCTTTGCTCTCATCCAGGAGCTCATTAAAAGGGATGTGACCTCATTTAAATCTTAACCACAGAGTTAACTCCGTCCAAAGTCTTTCTCAGGAAAGTATCACATAAACAAAACAGAAGAGAAAAATGTACCTGGTCACTTTGTCGAGCAAGGATACTAACTTCTGTTGAAGCCGCCGAGGCTGCCAGCACTAAATCCCTTCAAAGAATAAAACCAGAAGATTCATTAAATTCCAACAACAACAGTTCTAACTTGACTTGAGTCTGTGCTAAGATCTCTGAGGATTTTCTCAAGATGTCAAAGAGGAAGGTAAAGTTTTCTATCTGGCCAAATAAAGCTGAGAAGATTTTAGATACAAAGCTTAACTTCTCAGTTCATAGGATAAAGCCCTGGAGACTCGGCCAACTGTCTACCTTCTTAAGACAGAGGAGAGACACAACAGAACCAAGGCGGAATTTCCGGCAAGCACACCACCCTGTAAGCAGAATAATCTGGTCAGAAGAATAGGAGCTTGACTTCAGGTCACTAGCTTCCAAAGAGAAACTTCTGCTCTCAGAGGGAAAAGTTTTAACACGTTCCTTAAACATCAGTATTTTCCTGTCATTGCTCGGGTTATTGAGAAAATGGGTACATATTCAATCTAAATAATTCAAAATTGGGAAAATAGTAGTAGTAGTCAGCAGAGAACAGATTGGTGGTTACCAGAGGAGAAGGAGGTGGGAGGAGGGCGAAAAGGGTAAAGGGGCACACATGCACGGTTACAGACAGCAACTAGACTTTTGGTGGTGAACACGATGCAAACTATACAGAAGATGAAATATAATGATGTACATCTGAAATTTATATAATGTTTAACCAAAGGGACCTCAATTAAAAGAAAAAAAGAAGTATTAGTTATAAAAGCATCATCTAGCATCAGCTGAAAGTATGTTTAGGCCGGCTATTCTCCTTACAGAAAAAATTTCAAAGTGGGAACAAAGTGACTCAGGCGTCCCCGCCCTGGGCCCCCAGCTCACCACTCTTCAACGTAGCTGAGGTAGTAATGGTGCTGCCTCTCCGCGCAGCTGCCGTAGCAGGGCTCCATGAAGTTCACGAACACCTCTGGGTGCTTGTCTTCTTTTTTCTACAAGGAATAGAATGAGAAAAAAAGTCTTGTGTTATTAACTAGCACGTTCATTAGAACGTAAGATCCACAAAAGCAGGGACTTCGCGTTGGTCACCTCTATAGTCGCAGCTTTAAAGCAGTGCCTATCACACTGCAAGCGTTTGATAAATATCTGATGGAGAAACAAGTGGAAGAACTTTAAAAATCAAGATATGAAGGGGTACATTTATATGGTGACTGACAAATAATAATGTACAACTGAAAAAAAAAATCAAGATGTGTTCTTGCTTTTCTATAATTTCTTTCTCAGGTTAACATGTACCAAGACACACTTTACAGCTTAAGCAAAAACAAGTTTTGTAATTTTTTTCACCTCATAACTAAACAGTAGAACATGCTTTCAGTGGACACAATAATTTCAGTCCTTAGGCCCATGATGCAACATTAAAACCTGACATCTGAAGTTGTACCATCACTGCCAGTAAGAAAAGGAAACTGATGCCTAAGCTTCAAACTTTATCAAAAGAATTTTATAAGGGGCTGGCTCAGTGGCATAGTGGTTAAATTTGTGCGCTCTGCTTCTGCAGCCTGGGGTTTGCGGGTTCAGATCCTGGGCACAGACCTACACACTGCTCACCAAGCCATGCTGTGGCAGTATCCAACACACAAAACAGAGGAAGACTGGCAGAGATGTTAGCTCAGGGCCAATCTTCCTCACACACACACAAAAAACTTCTATAATCTCAAAGAACAAAAATGTCCCTTTCATATACATACCGGAAGTAAAGCCATCACCACGTCTGGAGAAGTCTCCAAGGTCCCATCTGCAGCGGCATACACTATCGTGAAGACATATGTACCAATCCACAGCACATCCAGAACTGAAAGACACACACTCCAATAAAGCATTTTGTGTTTGGAATAGCCCCTGTAGTTATAAATTAACACCCTATGCACAAAAAACTCAGAGCACTACAGCTTTTACAAAGGTCCAGATCTCACTGACTAAATATAATTCACAGACACAAAGACTCGAGAAGCCCAAACTCATCCCAAAGTGGTATTTTTTTCTGGTGGATTATAATCAGGGAAATGATGAAGAATCCTAATACCAGGATTCATTTAATGTCCTTTACCATGAGACACAGGCATCTCCCAGAGGATTAGTGTTACAACAACTTAATTAGCTAACTCAAGTAATGAGAGTATTCACACAGAAGGCACAACACCTCCCTGAGCAGGTACGTAGGTACGTCACGTGACAGAAAAACCTGTAATATAGACAGGGCCTCAATAGAGGTCAGCCCAGCAAGAAAAGCAGATGTATTACCTCTGACGGGATGATCTGATTCATAAAACGGAGGACAAGGAATGACTTTTTTTTCCTGTAAAGTCTGAAAGAGATTTGAAAGAAAAAGTGTCAAATGAAATAATTCCTAAAGCAATGAAACTGTCAAATCCAATATGTTCCCCTAGAAGCCACCTCTCTCTCATCTCCAGCCACAAGAGACAGAACAGAGGAGAGTGAATGAGTACTCCTAGGACCCTTTCCTACAGAAATACTCACATGAACGTGTTCGGATGTAGGTAACAAGGATGCTCAATGCAATACCATTTACAGTGACAAAACTACTCACACTGATACAGATAACCATCAACAAGAGAAAAGGAAATTACGGCTCATTCACACAGCGGACTACTATGCAGCCATTCAAAAGAACAAAGCGGCTCTATATGCAATGAGTTGGAAAAAGAACTCCAATATACTATTAAGTTAAAAAAAAAAGGGCAAACATCAAACCAATAAAATTAAACCAACCATATTACTGGTTTACAGGCTAATGCCCTAAAAGAATATGTACCAAATTTCACATAAGACCTTTTTGCAATGACAGACAAGAAAACCTTAACCTCAAAGCTCCACCCCCACAGTGAGCCTGTGGCCCCACGGGGAGCAGTCTCTGGAGGAGGAAAGCACAACACCGGCCTTGGCAGTGCCTGTGAACCCCTGCTTCCCACCAGGCTTGACTGGATACGGACCGACTCTTCGTCAACTTACATCACAGAACATCTGTGACCCTTATCCCAGGAAGACCTGAGGGAGAGGCCGACAGAGCGGACGTGCAACAAGAGGAGCAGTCACTTCCTCTTTTGCCTATAGAGAAACTGAACCTTTAAGGCGGACTCAGCCAGAGGACGACTAACACTGGGCTTTACCCCGGAGTGATTCCACATTAAAGTACTAGCCTTTTCACTAACTCCTTTCCCCCGAAGCTCTGTCTTTATGGAATGGATTGGGAGTATCAAGTCGGGGAGCCGTGTGTAGAATATGATCACATTTTATTTAAAAAGCAAAACAAAAATAATGCATCCACATGTAGACTATTTGCATAAGCATCCAGAAAAGTCTGGAAGGCTACCACTAAACAGAACACAGAGGGTGCATCTGCAAGGAGGACTACGGGGCAGAAGGGAAGAGCTCTGCTCTTTCCTGCATTTGCCTGTGTTCTGATGAATTTGTTGCAATCAGCATAAACTACAGTTTAATAGAAAAAAACACCAAAGGTACTTCCAAACCACCCCAAAAAATAGTGGGTAACTTAAGTAAGAAAAGTTCTAAAGTCCGAGGCAAGACTTACAGGAAGATACTGGACCACAGTTCCATTCTGCTTTCCCACAGCCAGCTGCTTTCCCTTGGGGCTCCAGCACACTGAGCAAAGAAGAGAATGCTGCCAATTAAAAACTGAAGAACACGGAGCTAAGCAATGAGATCTGGACCACAACAGCTACATAATCACCACTTCTTGTCCCTGTGTCAGTCCAAGGAAAGCTGTAGGATCACCCCTACTCGGCAAAGTAAAAAAAGAAAAATCATTTTGACAATACTATCCAATAATGGTGCATCACTGGGCCACTGAATCAACGGCCAAAAACGTTCCTGCAACGGAGTATTGCCCTCAAAGCTGGAAAGTACAGAAAACTCCAGTCTTCAGACAAGATGACAATAGAGAAGGTTTTCAAGTATCAAGAGATCATTCTCTTGCTCCCATTTGAGATTTCTAATGCTTTTCCCCCAAGGAACAAATGTCTTTCAGAGTACGACCCTTTAGATGCAGAAACAAGTATTCTTAAAAACATAGTTCTAAATCAGCTATACCAAAATATCTCTCTCTCTAGAAATCCAAGCGCGTTCAAGTTAAAGCATGTGCGCTACCTGGCGTCAAAGACATTAACCACAGAAACAAACAATGCGCTCCCCTTCTACTAAACAACAAATACAACAAAAAACCCATTTGCTTTTATTTCCAGAAATTAATTTTTAAATAGATTACCATTACCATATGTTATAGAGTGAAAGCTTTTATTACCCACCAGACGTTACTGCCACTGTGGAAGGAAGAGTCGCACACACTTTCACTGTTTCTGTGACTTGCAGGACAGCGATGCTGCCATCGGCCAGACAAACTGCCACCATAGAGGGAACAGTGGGGTTCCACTTCATATCGATTACCATGCCTCCTGCATCTTTCAAAAGCTTATGATAGGCAAATGGGCGTTTCTGCTGTTTAGCCTTTTAAGACAAATGCCAAGAAGCAAATATAAATTAATAAATTAATAAATACACAGATACATTAATAGTCAAAGAAAATTACTGAATATGCAAGTTTTCTCAAATTACAGTTCACTTTTCCCCATAACCATGAAAATAAAATTTAGCTCTACACAACCACCTATTTCTTACAGACAATTTCAGCACAATTTTGAAAATGGCAATTACTCTAGCACACTCGAAGGGCTCTCAGCAGGAAATACACAAATGTAAAATAATCAATAAAGAATAGACACGATTAAAATCTTGGCTCTGCTTCTTAATAGTGTTGGGCCCTTGGACTGTTACTTAAACTCTTTGGGCCTGTTTCTCCACCTGTAAAGTGAAGACAACAGTACCTGCTGTGAAAGGCTGTGGTAGGCATGCACAAGGGCAAGGCGCGGAAAGCACCAGCACATGGCCTGGCCCAGAGTCAGCAAAACCCACGATAATATTGCTGCTCTCACTATTAAACTGCTGGGCATGGAAGAACACTGCCTTAGGAGGCCAAAGACGCAGGACTAGAACTTCTGACATTATCTACCACTCCATGGCCCTGGGCAGTCCCCTAAGGCTCCCTGGGCTTTGGCTGTCTCACATGTAACTGAGAAATGATAACACCTCGGGGCAGGTGGCACTGTGCAATAATTTCTCGAAGTCCCTTCTATCTCAGAGATCTATGATT
This sequence comes from Equus asinus, assembly GCF_041296235.1. NCBI lineage: Eukaryota > Metazoa > Chordata > Mammalia > Perissodactyla > Equidae > Equus > Equus asinus. The sequence continues at coordinate 15,383,328 of NC_091799.1, forward strand.
GTATACTTAAGGACTTTTTTAAAACTCAAATTTTAATCTAGAAAAAGACTTGAAGGGTCCACCAAGAACTCCTAGGTTACAATTCAAAACTAGGAAATCTTCTTAGGGCCCATACTGACACTACAGTTTGCCAGTAGCTTACCTCATTGGAGAATGTGCGAACATCAAAAAAAGCGATAATGGAACCATATTCACTGGACATCATACACACGGAGAGGGTGAGGTTATCACAGCTCAGGGCCAGGTGATGTATCGGGAATTTCATAGGCACTAGCAAGCTTTGAACTTTATCAACTATGAGAACATAAAAAAAGACAAAGCAGAAAATGGGATTTTCAAAGCATAAGCCACAACCCCTCTATTCAGATCTACGTGAGACAATTTTTGCATCTACATAAACATCCGCACACATGCTGATACCTGGTTAGGCCTATAAATCTTAGCTTCCTGACCGACGTATAAGGCGTCAAGTATCCCAGGGACTCTTCCTCATACGACCTGGGGAAACTAACTATGGCTGTTGCCCTTGTTGAAAATAGCGTCCTGTACCCAGATTTTTGCAACAATGGCCTAAACAGTACATACTCCCATTTGTTTGGATGGTACTGGTCTGTCAACTAAAAGCCATGCAACAAAACCCTTCTCCCAGAGAGCCAGAACTCAAGTTCAACTGAGCAAAAATAAAAGCATGGCAGAATGGTAAATTCTTCCCTGAGCTCACAGGAACAACTCATCGAAAGAGAACTACGAAGCACCAAAGAGAACACCCAGAAAGCCCTCCAGCATCCTACCTACAACTTCTTCTCCTAGGGAGGCAACCTGAGGACTAACAGCAGTTTTAATTTCAATATTAGAACGATTTTCTTGGGAAGGCAAACTACATTAGCACTTCACTACACTCCTCTATTACAACATGAAGCAAGTAACTTACCTATCTTATTGGGATCGTCTCCAGGTTTATTTTGAATAAGGAGATTTTTAGTAGGAAAAATCTGCAACCCACTGGCTCCACCAGCGAAGACCAGACCGTATTTGTTGGACACGGCAAGTAGACTCGAGCGTTCCTTGGGCAACTCCTCAGGAGAGTCAAAGATTCTCACCTTCTTGAGAGCTCTAAACTGAAAATCCTGTTGTGAGGGATCAAAACAAGATCAATTCAGGGAAAACAGGAAATTTAATGTCTGTCATTAGATTCCAGTAGACCCAATTCCAGCGCAACAAAAATATGTACTACCCTGAGGCCAAGAACTGTGCAGCTCAATCATTTTTAAGCTTCCTGGGCCTACTGTGGTGCTTGGCACAGTGCTTGTTACTATTTATTGAATGAAACAAAATTTTCAAAATTCCTTCATTAAGCCTGCCTTGACTAATCCAGCTCACACTGATCTTTTCCTTTTATGAATTCCTAATTTATTGTCTTAAACCACCACACAAGTTGCACTTTATTATCTATAATCTTGTCCTATTTTATGGTATGTATTGTCTCGTGATCCAGAGTGATGCCTAATAAAGCGTTGTTCAATATTGAAGCATCAGCCAACCATGCTGTAAGCTGGACGTTTCCGCGCAGCACTCAACAAACATGGATACGGAAAAAATGACCACAGAAAGAACCAAACCCAAGAACAGGCTTGCCTGCATCAAGTGCTAAACAAAATTCCATCACACAAAAGGATATGTATGGTCAATCTCTTGGTGGTCAAGTCCTATAAACACACCTAGATACTCAAGGACATCTAAACACAAAGTCAGCACCCTTAACACAGGCTCTAAGGCTAGGAATGGCTTGACCCACCTGCCTCTGGAGCCTCGCTTCACAACATTCTGCGTCCCTCCCACAAGGGCGCCATCACCTCTGCCCCACCTCCACCCCCACCCACTTCCACTTTCCATTTCCTTCCATTTTTAAGCTTCTTAACATCTCAGGGTCTGGGAGCCTTCCCAGACCTGTCAGTGCCTGACTCAGCTAGTCTTCCATGAATTTATCTGTACGCTTTCAAAGACAACTTTCAGTGTGTACCCCCTCTTGGTAAAAGAGTTCCACAAGTTTACCAGTCACTATGTTAAGCTGTACTATATACAGCGTTTCTTCTCTTCAATTCCAAACCTATCTTCAAGTCAAGGTTTTGGTGAGAAGAATGTGAACCCACTTTTGCTTACATTCCAAAAGTGTAAAAGCCAAAGGCAGCCTTTCTCAGCCTTCATTTTTGTATTTATGGTGCTTCATACAGGATCCCTAACGTACCCCATAAACTAATTTCCTTGGATTTGATGTTGAATACATATTTGCTAAAAAATTAAACGAAAAGCTCTTAATTCCAACCGAGAATGGTGACCAGAAATTCACAGCTTTCTGGCTGAGACCACACTAGGTTTCATACAGTCTCTGTCATTCTCATCCTGATAATCCCAAATATCCATCCTGTTAGGGTCCCAGTCACAGGTGTATGGAGAGCCAGTGGGAGGAAGAGGCAGAGGAGAGCTCTCCTTTCTGTTATAATCAGTAACTCAAACGGAGACTATCATCTTCTAAGTCTGTGGTTCTAAAATCTTTTTTTCCTTCTGCCCCAGCACATGTGGGGAAATTCCACACTCACACTGGGTGGCTCACCCCAGCACTGATTCTCAGAAGGAACAGAGAATCACCACTCTAAATACGGTATGGATTACTACTCTCAACGCATTTCAGTGATTTGTTGTTCAAACGCGACTCTTCCTGCAACTTACTCCCTTTCAGGTGTTGATAACCGTCATTTGGATCACCTGCCCTGCCCCTCTTTTTGGTTTCCTGACTTTAGGCTGATTCCCAGTACCAACAGTCCTCTTATTCCAGTTAACTAAAGGTTTTGTAGGACAGGTGACGAACCCTGGCTCTGCGTTATGCAAGCCTGGACCACCTTACAGTAGTACCGTGGGAGTGAAGAAGACAGAGTCTTTGGAAAAAAAAAAAACCCTAGATTTCAGCCCCTTTGTCACCTGACTTTGAGTAAGTTCTCTTCCGAGCCTCGCTTTGCTTCTCTATATCAACAACTACTTCGTGGAGCTGCTGGATGATCACCACAGTGCCCCGCACACAGTAAACGCTCCATAAACAGCAGTCACCACCACTCCTCCGACCCACACGCGAGAGGAACTGGGCAACTCCAGGGGCGCGCACAAGACCAGCAAGGGGCGGGGAAATGGCGCCCGCGGGGCTGCCACGCCGGCGGCACGGCAGAGTGCTGCGGGCCGCGCTGGTGACAACCCTGAACGCAGCAAACTGTTCAAGCGGGAGGCGGGGCAGAACCCGCGCTTCGCCATTCAGCGGGGCTCCAAGGCGACGCCGCGGCTAAGGAAGAAAGGGAGGCCCTGGCCAGTCTCTGACCTTCATCTCCCGCTCGGGGATCATGGCATCCATCTCGTCGCCCATCGTGCCGCCCTCAGGTGGTCGAAGCAGCCCCCGATGCCGCCCGCGGCCTTGCCCACACAGCCCAGGCCGCCCGGAGGCCAACTTCCTTCCCCCAGCTTTAGCGGCGCGCGGCGAACCCCACATTTCCGGCGCGCTTCGTTGACATCACGCGTTTCCGTCCGCGGTTTGGCGGGGGCGGATCGTTGGGCGCTCCCCGGGCTCGGCCGAGGAGGGGGCGTGGCCCTGGAGCCCGCGCGCCTGCGCCGGGAGCGTCCACGTGCCGCCCCTGCGTTCGCGCTGAGAGCCGGCTCGCTCGGTGTCGGTTTCATTCATTGGGCGGCGCCCGCCTGAGCGTTGCACGCTCATGGTTCGGTTGAGCCTTCACAGCAACCCCAGGATGTAGGTAGTTATTAATAGTTCCCGGTTCAGAGAAGTTAGGAACTTGACAAATATTTACAGGGGCAGCTCTTGAGAGAGGGTGGAGGAAAAGAGGTTCAGAAAGGGCTTGGGGTGGGGCTTGTCCCGATGTCTGAGCAGGGAGGCTGAGAGGGGAGGTTAAAGGGCACCAAAGATCAGCTTTGCTTGCTCCTTTCAAGGTTGTGATTTACAGAGCAAGACCCTGGAAACTGCGCAAAACACTTTAGATGTGATATTTAATCTTCAAGACATCCTAGTCATCTAGGAGTGTTATTGCCATTTAATTGATGAAGTAACTGGAAGCATAGAGAAGTTAAGAAAATTCCCCAGTGCCCGTCAGTCAGAAACTGGTGGAGATAGGCTTAGAATTCAGTTTTTCTGGATATGCTGATTACTATTTTTTTTACACAGTCCTACGTAGAGGTTTTTGTAGTGGAATTATATTATAAATGATCTAGAACACATTCTTAACTTGGAGCCCCTGGGTCAGCTCCATATTCTGCCACTTACTGTTCAGTTTTCAGCAAATTGCTCCTTTGCTCCAAGCCTGCTTCTCATTTCTAAGACAAGGATTGGTGTACTAGGACCTGGCTCATGGGGTTGTGAGGAGTAAATGAAGTTCAGTATTTAACAGAGCCTGGGACACAGGACACATTCATTCAGTCTATTACTATATTAGCTAGCTCTTCTGAATTTGCTGAGCCCCGGAACCATCCCCAAAATACACCAGTGAAGACACTGATAAGTTTGTCTGTTTTATTTCCAGTCTGTAGAGATGATATCCAGCACCACACACACACACACACACACGCATACTGCATCCACCTCAACTTGCCCAACACACTTCCTTTTGAGTTGCAGGGACAAAGCCATACCTGGCAGTCCCCAAGTTGCTGGTTACATCAGTTAGATTTGGTGTTTCAGAAAGAAGACAGCTGAAGTTCTAAAAAGCTGAGCCCTTAGCCAGAGAAGTAAGAGTCCTAGAGCCAATAGCCACAACCTGAAATACACGCAGACCCCCCTTTCCAGGGACCACTCTTGAGATCCTCTCCCTCCAGGGGCTGAGTTCTAAGAAATGGTGAAGGAAATGGTAAGGGTTCCCAGGACACCCCTGTCCAATGAGAGAACTCTCTTTCCTGCTGTTTCCAGAAGCTGGAGACACACTCACTTGCTCTCCTCCCTTAAGGAGTCTTCCTGCAGTCTTGTCAACTGTGGAACCCACTGAAATAAGCCCTCCTTTCTGAGCGGTGGACAGGTACAGACTAGAATGGGTAGTCAAGGAAGGCTTTACCTTGCTTAAAGGTCTCAGAGAGGTGAGGTGGTGGGAAGGGGCGGGGACAGGCAGTTGCTCATGTAAGGATCTCAGGAGAAAAAAACAACCAAGGCAGGGGACGGGGTGGGGTGCAATTTTACATTTAGAGGAAGGAATGTTTTGCTGGGGTTTAAACTTCAACGGAAGCAGCTCCTTAGGCTGAAGATCAGCCAGTCATAGCCAAATAATCTTGCTCCTGAACTGGTTGAGACCAGCAGATTAACCCAACCTGGCCATTTCTCCATCCCCTACCGGCTCCACACCTTCAAGCTGGGCTCTTGATTATGGGTCACTAAGGAGCTTCAGGGAACCCACACTGGTTCCAACAGCCCTTTGCACTTAAGGTTTTGCGAAGGCTTTCCCAAGACTCTAGCCCAGTGCAGGGCCCAGCTGGGCCCCCTAGAATTGCAGTGCAGTCAGCCCATATCCCCCTCTTTCCTAACGTTCATCTCACTCATCATTGTCTAGGTCTGACTTCGCCACGGGACGCTAAATTCCATGAGTCTGTCCATTTCATTACTGGGTTCTTAGCTCTTGGCCCATAGCAGGCATTTAATAAATATGGTCAATGGATGAGTGCATCTATGTCCTGAGCGGGCAGGATAAGGGACTCCAAAACACAGGTGGGGTCAAGGCTGGGGTCTCTGCTCAGCCAAGATGGGGCTGAGTGTGACACCTTCCTGTGTGAGTTCTGAGACGTAGCTTGGCCGAGAAGCTCTAGGGAAGGCAAAATTGCAAAGGCAGGCCTGGCCCTTTCCCAAACCCTGATGCTGACTCAGAGGCACTGGGAAGGGTGAGTCCTGGCCTGGGCCTTCCCCAGGTATTGACCTGGGAGTGTGCCCCTCCCTGCCCCTTCCCTTGTTTTCCTCCCTGACTGAGGCAGCCGAGAGCAGAGATGAAGCATGGGCAGGGCATCTTCCATGCCAGATTGACCCCTGAGCTTGGGCAAGGCACTTAATCCCTGTGGACCACCAGTTTTCTCAGCTGTGAAATGAGAGGACTGGCTCAGATAATGCACAGGGTGGATCTGGGCTCTAAAACCCTGTGAGTCTATTATAATAAAGGACACAGTGACCCCAATCCAATCCTCAAGCTCAAGGTTTTAGGCAATTTGGAAACAGAGAGATGAGTAAGAGACAGTGGACACAGCACATGTCAGGACAAAGTGGGGGGACTTAAAGCTTATAATAGGTGGTCAATAAATATCTGTTGAATGACTGAGTGAATGAAGGAATGAATGAAGGGTGTGAGTACGATGGGAAGGCAAATGAGGGAAGTGCAGTCAGGTTTCAAGCAGATTGGGATCAGAAAGGCAACCTCCTATTTCTGAGCTCTTGGCTTAACAGTGGTGCTAACTCTTTTTGCCATGAGCATTTTAATCCCCATTCTCCTATCCTGTTGCCCCCAGCATCCTTCCTAAAATGTGGGACTAGACTGAGCTGATGCCTTCAAGGCCCCTGACCTCCCCTCTACCTCCGAAGCCCTTTGCTGCCCCAGCAAGGGCTGGCAGGCTGCCCCTCCCTCTGAGTTGCCTGTAAAGGTGTGGCCAGGGGGCAAGCCAGAGGATTCCTTCCTGAACCTTCTTGAAGGGCTCAAGTTGCCAAGCCCCTCTCCTTCTCTCCTCTCACCTCATTGAGGACGAGAAAAAGCGTGGACTGAGGGGGAATCGGCTGGGGAGGGGGCCACCGAGTGGCCATGTTCTGGACAACCCAAGAGGGCTGGAACCACAGAGCTGTCCAAGGAAAGCCTAACGGGGCCCTGCAGCCTTGTCCCTACTCCAGGGTCTCCTCAAAGTGGGCTGAGGTCCTCACCAGGGCCAGGCCAGCAAGCCTGGACTTGGCTCAGAGACCTCCTGGAAGGATGGACAGTGCCGGCTTGCAGCGTGGGGATCACAGGCTTCCAGTCTCCCTGTCCCGGCCCTGCCCCTCTGGTTTTTGGTTTGATATCAGCCCCTCTGCACAGGGAGAGGGGAAGGAGGAGAGAAGAGAGGGAGGGGACCCAAGGCTCAGGATTCCCCAACCCAGAGCTCCTTAAGGCAGATAATTTGTGCTTTACAAAGAGATCACTGATTCTGCCAATGGCCGGCGGGGGGGTGGAGCACAAGGACCAAACAAATAAGACAAATCACAATGAGTCGAGAGGGCAGCGAGGTCAGGAGGAGGAACAGGGATGGGAAGGGTGGGGCAGGTCCAGACAGGGATCCTCAGGGCAGGCTGGCAATGTCTCTCTCTGGAGGGGGGCCGACTGGCTTGGGACTGCTCTCATTGGCTTTTCCTTCAAACATCATGACTCTGGTTTGGAGATGGAGAAAAAACAAAACAAAACAGGATTAAGACCCTTCCCTCATCCAAGAAAAGATCATCCCAGCCCTCCCGTCACAGGCTTCTCAACAGAATGCCCTTGCATCCACCCTCTAGTGGAATCTTCTTGGAATCCCATGAAGGCAGCTATGTGGAAGGGGCTGCTAGTCCCACTTTACAGAGGAGGAAACTGAGGCACAGAGCGGCCGTGTGACTCCTCAGAGCCACACAGGCAGTCCGAGGCAGGAGGGGACTCCAGATCTTTGACTTGTAGGCCACGCACCTTCCCCTAACCGCGCTGCCTGGGCCACGGCTCTGCTCAAAGCCCCTTCGGATCTTCACAAACTCCCACTGCTCTGAGAGCAGAGTCGAGGGAGTAGAAGATTGGGGCTCAGGGTGTGGCCTCTGGAGGGAAACAGCCTGGATTGGAGTCCCAGCCCTATTACTTCTGAGCTGGGCGACTCAGGCAAGACACCCAACCCCACGGACGCTCAGTGCTTCCATCTGGAAGTGAGGGCACCGGAAGTGCCACATCCTGGAGCTGCTCCAGGCATCAGTGCCCCCCTCCATCTGTAGTCCCTCCTTGGGTGGGCTCTTCCAGTCCCCTGGCTTTAAATCCCATCCAAAGGGTGACAGTCCACCAGCAGCTTGCCTCTGAGCTCCAGATTTGCACATCCAGCTCCCTCCTGGACCTCCCTGTGGATGTCCACATCAACACATCAAAAACTGAGCTCTTAATTCTCACCTTCCCTGCCTGCTCTTCCCGCAAAGCAAACAGCGTCATGACTCACTCAGTTCCTCAGACCCCAGACCTCCTGGTTTTCCTTCACACCCCATGTCTGGGCATTTAGACAAGCCTTCCAGCTCTACCTCCAAAATCACTCCCAATTCCAGTAGCGCCTGCCCCTCCACTGCAGCCTCTCCAGGCCCAGCGGCCTCAGCTCTTACCTGTGCGAGCGCACGAGCCTCCTACAGGCCTCCCTGCTGCCACTGTCACCCCTGACCCAGCCACAGGGAGCCTTTTAAAAGTCAGCCCCTGGCTCTGAGTACTCCAATCGCATCCCTCCACATTCATACAAAATGCTAAATCCAACCGTGGCCTACACAGCCCCACGTCACCTGGCCTCTGCCCATCTCTGCAGACTCATCCTTCACTCACTGTGCTCCAGACACACTGGCCCCTGTGCTGGTCCTTGAGCATACAAGCACGATTCTGCCTCAGGGCCTTTGCATTTGCTGTTTCGTCTGCCTGGAATGCTTTTCCCGAGATCTTTGCATGGCTCATCTCTTCACATCTCCCTCGCTCAGGGCTCTGATCAAATGTGCCTCCTCAGTGAGATCTTCCCTGCCGGCTATCCCATCCCTCTCTGCTCCTCTTGCCCTTTATTTTTCTTTGTACTACACCAGTGCAATCTAGTGCTTTGGGGTTTTTTGTCTGTTTTCTGCCATTAGGCCGTAAGCTCCATGAGGCCAGCAATTCATGTGTCCCCAGCACCTAGAATAATTCCTGGAACATGGGTGGTGCTCGGTAAATATTTGCTGAATTAATGAATGACAAATCTAAGGAGTCAATGGGTGAACCAGTGCCTGACACATGGTAAAAGTCCCCACATCTTAGGTGTCGTTTGAATAGTTTCATCGCTCTCATTGCTGCCACCTGGCCTCTCGGGCGCAGTGTGATCTGATGTTGATGGTTTTCCCACCACATCTCCTGCCCCGTCCCACCCTACACTCAAAGCTCTGACCGGCCTGGACTGTGGGCTCATGAGCAAGTTACTCAGCTTCCTTCGGCCTCAACTTCTCCCCTCTTTAAAATGGGACAGGTTTATTTTACATTTGTACATTTAGAAAAAAGTTACTCTTCTTTCATAAAAGCCAAGCCAGTGTCCTTCTCGGCTTGGACAGACACCACAAGGCTCTCCAGGGAGTTGCTCTGCAGCTCCTCATGGGGAAGGACCTACGGAGTGTGATTTTGGCCACCATACACCAGGAGCCATCAGCCAGTCCTGGGCTAGACTCTTCACGTGTGTTACCTCATTAAGCCTCAGGGCACCACTTCACACGAGATACTTATTGTCCTCTCTATCTTACAGGTGAAGAAACTGAGGCTCAGGGACCTAAGGTCATTTGCCCAGAGTCATTTTGGTAGCAAGTGAGCACATCAAGATTTGAACTCTCCGTCCCTTTAGAGCCAGTTTTTAACTCTGTGTTAGGCTCAAAACAACCCCGCGGGGCAGAAGAGTCACTTTACAAATGAGGAAACTGAAGCTCAGCAAGTTTCGACAGTAGATTTATCATCGTTGTTGTCATCCTCATCGCCACCTACTGAGGGCTGATTCTGACACAGGCTACTTTCACCTGCAAGGTGCGTATTAACGTGGCCATTTGAGAGATAAGGAAATCAGGGTCAGAGAAATTAAGAACCTTGCCCAGCAGGTCGCACAGTGAATGACCTCCTGGCTGGGGACCGGCTGAGGTGCCCGAGCCGGGGGCCTCTCCACACCCAGTGACTGTGCCTTCGGAGGCCCTGGGGGTAGCGGGGAGGGGATGAACTCACAGCTTGAGGACAGCTGACCGCTTCCCCAGCATCATGTTCACAAAGTCTCGGTAGGAGATGGTGTCGCTGACCCCACCTGTCACCTCTGAGATCATCTTCTTCATCTCCAGGTGGGTCTTGGGGACCCCAAGCTTCTCCATCATCCTTTTTAAAGACATCAGGTCTGCCGGAGGAAAAGCAGATCCGTTAAGTGGCGACAAGGCTGAGCGAGGAAGCTGGCAAAGCTCCCCTCTGGCACCCACACCCAGAAGAAGTCCAGCAGGATAGCCCCTCCCTGGAAACTGCAGTCAAAGGCCTTTCTCCTCTAGGGAGAATGAGCCCATCACACCCTCCCTGCTCTGTCCAGAGGCAGTATGGACTAGTGGTTAGGGACATGGGCTTCTACAGAGGGACAGACTGGGCTTGGAATCCAGCTCTGCTATGCCTGGCTGTGGGACTTGGGGCAAACTGCTTAACCTCTCTGAAGCCCTATTCTCATCAGTGGTAAAACGGGTTGATGGGATCATCTAGGGGTATGATACATGAGAAGAACCTGCCACAAAGCAGGTGCTTAGTAACGGAGCCGCTATTCTTCACTCTACTGTTGTCATCTCTGCTGCTCCCCCGGGGTTAGGGGTTAGGGGGAGCTGTGTGCCCGCTGCTCCAGCGACCCAAGAAGTCACTGCCCAGTGAGGCCGGGTCAGGGAGTCGGCCTGACCCTAGCCTTCGAAAGTCACTCTCCAGGTGCTGGGGGGCAGCTCTCCCCACCTGCCACTCCCCCGCTGCAGTCCTAAGGCTCCACCTCGCTGGAAGGAAGAGAGTACCAAAAATATCCCGCAGAGCAGGAAGACCAACAAAAGAACAAAATTCAAGAAAAACAAGGGAGGCACCAAAAAGGCACTACACCCTAAGGAGCTGCTGCCTCTGACCTCCCAGCTCCCAAGACCTGAGGCAATTTCCTTCAGATTGTTCCATGAACAATGGGTCAGCAAAGGATGGCGGAGTGGGGGTGAAGCGGGGGGCTGATTTCTGGGGGAGAGGTGCGCCAGCTCACCCGAGAGGCAGGGCGGGGAGGACTGCTGCCAGACCCCTGGGTGCCAGGATGTCCAGGGCATTTCAAAGAAAGCTGGGCAGCATTCTACAGGAAGAAGTGAAAGGTCTTGCCACACGGCTGGCCAGACTCTAAATTGGACTCTAAATCTGGAAGGCAGTTTGGCAAGATGCTTCAAAAGCCTCTGACCCAGAATGTCTCATTCCTGAGATTTACTCTAAAGAAATAATCAGCGACGTGGACAAAGATTCATGCACAGAGATGTTCTTCACAGGATTATCAATAATAGCTAAAACTGGACATCTCTAAATGGGCGATACTAAGGCGTTGGCTGAGTAAATTATAGTCCATCCCACAATGGAATATTATGCAGCCATTAATTACATTTCAAAAGAAAAGTTATTCATATATCAAAATACTCACAAAGTTAAGTTACATATAAAAAGAAAGTTCTAGAATTGTATAAAGCAGGCTTAGTGATTAGAACGGAGTGGAAGGCTATAACCCAAGACAGTACAGCGGTTATTTCCAGGAGGTGGGGTGCTGGATGAGGTATTTTTGTCTTGTGCTTTGCTGTGTTTTCCAAAAACTTTTATGATGAAAATGCATTCATTTGATAATCCAAAAAATGTTTTTCCTACAGAAGACAAGGATCAAAAGATTCAAAAGAGAGAAGAAGGAGAGAGGACGGGGAGGAATGGAAACACTGGTGGCAGTGACAACACTGCAACTTCAGGGTGAAACGGAGGAGGGAAAACCCATCCCGAAACAAAAGGCTGGGCTCTGGGCCCTGGACCTGCCACTAACCCCCAGGTGCACCAAGCAAGTCGTTTCACCTTTCTGAGCCTCTGTTTCCCCATCTGTAAAATGGGGATAATTCAACAGGCCCTGACTATGTCATAGCATTACCGGTAAAGGTCAAGATATGGTCTTAAACATAAGTGCCAGGGGACAGGCGCTTGTCACCCCCAGCACCTGGAGAGCAGGACACAGGCAGGGTCTGTTGGAGGAGGGAATCAACGTTTGAAAGCACCCTGTCAACTGCAGGACAGCATACAAAGCGAAGGACAGGCTTGGGGACAAAGGAAACGCCAGCCCCTAGGCCAGGGCGTCAGCAGCCTGAGCATCTCCAGCCCGGGCAGGGGTGGCGCCCTCTGTCCTATGTCCCCCGAGCATCTGGGGTGGGAGGCTGAGGAGTGGCAGGGAGGTGGGTGGGGAGGGAAGAAGTGGGGAGAGGAGTTTGGGGGTAGTGGGTCCAGGGGAGAAGGCAGACGGGCTCAAGGTTAGCCCACTGGGTTGGCTGCAGTGTCCTCGTCGCACTCCTGAGAGCGACTCATGTCCCTCATCCACGCAGGTGGGTCGGTGGGGCTCTCTGGACCCTCGAACCCTCTATCCACTGAACACCCTCCTCTCCCAGCCCACTGGAGGCCTCACTCACCAATCTCGCCCTCATTGTTCAGGTCAAACTCCATGTACTTCTCTGCAAATCACAGAGCAAAAACCGGCATTAGCTTGGAAGCAGGGACCCAGTGACCACCTTCCTCACCCTCCTCGGGGATCTTGACATGAGTTCAGTCATCTCAGCCATCGTCTCTGGAGAAAGAGCTCACCCTGCCTGCACCCCTCTCCCACAGGCGCTGTGGAGAAAGGCGCCCAGGGGGCCACTCTGACCCTCTGCCCAAGAGGGCAGCTGCTTGCTCCCAGGTCTCCACCAGCAGGCTGGCTGCATTCAAACTGGCTGCAAAGTGACTAGAATAGATTCCCAGCCGTGGGAAGGGTGGGGTGGGGGCAGGAACTGGTGTGTTTCAGAGTCTCCAGCGATTCCGATGGGCAGCCAGGCGTGGGAACCACTGCTTTAAAGAGTCCTTGTGGTTCTGTACCTTTTGGGGGGTCGTGGGCACCACCGAGAATCTGATGCTCTCCCAGGAGAAACACCTGTGGACCTGCCCTTAACCACAAAGTGGCACATACAGTGTCCAGGGATACACAGAGCCTCCACCCAAACCTCACCTATAGGCTTTGAGTTAGACTTCCCCGATCAAGGGGTCCAGGGGACGTCAGCAGTGAGGGAGGACAACACAGAGCAACGCGTTCAGCATCTTCTGACACAGGCAGTGTGTGCAAACAAGGCCTGTGGTCTTGGGCAGGTGGCCCCAGCCACAGAAGAGCAGGGCCCTCAGGGCAGGGTCTATTCTGCACAGAGTGGCCAGCGTGAGAAGGCCAAGGTCCTCCCGGCAGTCTGGGAGCCACCGTCGCCTCCACCCACTTCATGAGCATCTGCGGGAGAGGGGGGCTGCTGGACTGGTCCTCTGGGGATTCTCAGGGCCCCTCCTCATGCCTTCAGGACCTCCAGCCTCTCTAACTGGGCACTGCCACCCCCACAAAGCACCTACTGCCATCTGGCAGGCTCGGCATTTCCTGCACTCTCTTCCCCATCCCCTCCCCACTGGAACACGAACTGCCCGAGCTGCCCGGGGCAGGGCCCTCTGGTCTGTGTGTTCTCCGCCATCCCCAGGCCTGGAGCGGGGCCTGGCGCAGTAAACATTCCTGGAGATCAGATGAGTGAATAATCTGAAGACCTCCTCAGTCCCTTCACTTCCAAGCCAACTTACTATGGTCCTAGCCAGCCCCAAGGAACCCAACCCTACATCCCAAAGAAGACAAGGAGAGTGGACATTAGACCCCGAGACCTCTGCCCCTCCTCCCAGAGCCACCTCTGAAGAGTGACCCCGCTGGTATCCAGAAAGAAGGGAATGGACTGCTCCGAGGCACGGCTCTCCTATGGGCGGCTGGGACAGGGTGCGGGGGACAGGGCTGGGACAGGGTGTCTTGGTTCTGGTTCTTTTTTTTTTTTTTAATGTAAAAAGCACCATTGCATAATGGTAAAGAGCAGGGGCTTTGGAGCAAGACTAACATGGGTTCAGGTCCCAACTCTGCCCTAGATGAGCTGTGCAACCTCAAGCAAATGACTCCACCCCTCTGAGCCTGAGTTTCTTCATCTATAAATTAAGATCACACCATCTCCCTCCCGGCTGGATAGGGATGATCCGGGGAGCTCACAATACAGCATTTGAAGTGCTACCCCCAAGGTCACTGCCAAGAAATGCTTAGCCATCGATGTCCTGTCTAAGGACCACGAAGGCGTAAACCATCTGAGGAGCACCGGGCAGCTCTGCCTTGGAGCAGGGAGGAGCCCACGCCGCCAAGACTTGAGTGGGGGCTGTGGCCTAGAGGATGTTCGCTGGGCTCCTCCGGCGTGCCCAGGGCCCCCGCATGCTAAGCGTGCCTCTCCCCTCCCGGGTGGGAAAGGTGAGTCTGTCCTGCTCCTCTGTGCACGGCTCCTCTCCTTTTGAGCTGCTGGCTGGGAACCAAGCGCCAGGGCCCGGAACAGAGGGACCTTTATGCCACCCCCTCCCCGCGCGGGCTCCTGGGCCCTGTTTTCTTTTCATCCCGTGCTGCCGGCATTCAATGGGCAGAAACTCTGCCCCCTGCCCCACTGTGGCGACACAAACGTCCATTCTCCGCAGGGGCTCCCGAGGCGCTCCACCGCGGAGGGGGCGAGGCCAGGGCCGCCACAAAGAGTGGATTGTGTGCTGGGGCCCCGGGAGCGAGCAGGGCCTGGGCCGCAGCGGACAGGAGCCAACCTGAGCCCTGCCAGGCGGCCAGGGGGAGGAGGGCAGGCCGGGGCCTGCAGGCCAGGGCTGAGGGGCCTGGGATGGTGCGGAGAAAGGTGGAAGGGCCTGTGCCCCTGGCCGGGTCCCCCACCTCGCAGCCCGCGGGGAAGAGGGGCATGCTGGATGAACCAGGGCGGCAGCCTGGGCCTGTGGGGCAAGGAATCCTGCCTGTGAGGAGCCAGCCCGGCTCTCCGGGGTGGCAGGGCCACCAGCCCTAGCTTACCTTTGAAGGCTGCCAGCTTCTCCGGCAGGTTCTCTTCATCACTGTACTTCTGGTCGCAGAGAAACTCCTACAGAGGCGAGAGGACAGTGTTGAGCAAGGGGTCAGCTGGCCACACTCACTGACATGGGGGCCCACTGCCCCGGTGCCTTCTCTCCCGCCAGGTGGCCGGGCTCGGCCGGGCAGGGCAGGAGGCACCAGTGTTTGTCCTGGCCCCCCGACAACCCTCAAAGGCAGAGCCGCAGAGTCCACCCTGTGGGGAGGAAGTGTGCTCAGCAGCTCAGGGCAGGGCCCGGAGGGTGTGCTCCAGGAGACTGACCACTTCGGTCAGCCTCTGAATAACCAGTCCAGGCACCCGGGCCTCCTCCCAGGGACCCTGGCTCGGAGGCCGTGAAGCCGTGAGTCCCAAAGACAAGCCTCCTGGTTCCAGCATTACCTTCTTAGGTCTGGGGCCCACCGTATGAATTCCTCTCTGTATCCCTCTCGCTTTATCTGCAAATGGGGATAATTACGGTGGCTGCTTCCCGAGCTTGTGTGAGAAGCCAAGGAGCCTGTACGTATGGCTCCTGGCGTTCAGCAAGAGCCCAGTGAACAGCAGCGGTCCTATTAGGAATCTCTGCTCCAGCCAGAAAATGCCTGCACACTGCTGCGGAGGCCGCTTGCCCTCCCCCTGTGTCCTCTCATCTGAAGGGCCCACTTCCCCTCAGATACTTAGAGAGACTCAAACAGTCCTTTCAGAACTGACTGGGGGGAGGGTCAGAAGGAGATGCCAACAGGCTCCAGAAGGAAGCACTCACCCACAGGCGCTCTTCAGATCTCCCAGGGGCCCAGGAGGCAGCGACTCTTATGCCTCCCATTGTACAGATGCGGAAGCTGAGGCTCACACAGCCAGAGCTTCAACTCAGCTCCATCTCATTTAGAGCCTGCATCCTTCACCCCGACACTTAAAGAGGAGCAGACGGCAGGCACTCATCCAGCTTTAAAACAAAAAGCTGCCAATTAGTAAGCTCCTACTACGCCGGGCACAGGGCCAGGTATCCTCCGTGCCTTGTTGCCGATCTTCAGGCAGCCCTGGCACCTGTATTCAGATGGGGACGCAGAGGGTGCCTTCCCATCCTGGCACCGGGGCCACAAACCCCTTTCCTACTCTGGACCTCGCTTCCCTCATTACTGAACCGACCAGACACGGGTGTCGCTCCTCCATTCGTTCATTCATTCAACAGCTATTGAGGGCCCACAGTGTACAGCGCTCTGTTCTAGGCATCAAGGGAGCACATGAAACCAAGGCCAATAAGATAAGGTCCTTCTTCTAAAATTACAGGAAGTTCACGTTCAAAACTATATTAAACGTTATTTAGGTCAATTACTCAACCTGTTTCTAAATTCTTGCTGTTATTTCCTACTAAGTGATGACCAAGTCTGTACTTACACATCTCCAAGGACAGGGAACTCACTACCTTTCCAGACTGTCATGAAGACCCACAAGAGACTTAAAGGAGAATAGGCGGATGACAAGAACCGAAATGACTACAGAGCACTCAGGGTTTGGGTCTCAGTCACCTCCTTACCAGCTATGAAATGGGCACAAGGGTACCCACTCCTTGGGTACCAGCCCCGCAACGGGGATAACCCACTGAGAGCCTTAGCGGTGGGCCGTCCATCAGGGCTCAGCAGCGAATGGTGCGATGGGGTGTGAGGCAGAATACCGTCCCTTCCAGGGCTCTAGGGCCTCCATGTTGACTCAGGCCCCCGACAAAGAAGGAGAAACCCACCTGCCAACGTGGCCCCACCTGCTGGGTTGGGGTGCTCCGATTACCCCCTTGCTTTCGGCAGGCATGGTGCTTTCCCATTAAATCTTCACAGCCACTGTTATTCCCATTTCATAGGTGAGAACACGAGGACCAGAGAGGTTAAGTAACGTGTCTGACGTCCCCAGGCACTGAGGACGCGCACAGTTGGTTTGGAACCTGAGTCTATCGGACTCCAAGGCCCATGCCTCCAGCAGCCAGGCTGGGGCAGCCCCAGAGCCCCTGGGGTCCAGCTTGGCCACAGCCTCATCGGGGCCTCATTCCCATGCACTGCGCATGGCCCCGCCTCCACTTAGCTCCTGTAGCCTGGGTGGCCGCCCTCTTCCCCGGCCGCCGGCCGGCTCTGCCCAGAACTTCCCTTCCTCTTGGCTCCCTCTCAGCTCTTCTCTACTGCTGCCCCCACTCCATTCGCTGACCAAAAGCAGGACAATTAACTCTTGTCCGTGGCCCTGAGCAGACCAGGCACTTCCTGGGGTCACAGATCCCATATCTGTCCAGCTGAGGGACAAACAGGTCAGTGGTTCCCAGACTTTGGGGTAATGCAGAAACATTTCCCCCAAAAAATGGGGAGAGGCACTCATATTGGGCTTGTTATTTTGCCAAGCAAAGACTTTAAACAATTGCCATTGACTGCTGCCATGAGTTTAGAAGAGGATATTTCGTAAAAGTGGGAAGTTCACAGTCTCAGAATTTTTAAACGGAATCCATCTAGCCTACGTTCAACTCACCACATTCTCCCTCCCCCTCACTTCGCCACTTTAGGAACTGGAAAGGCTTCGTGGGGAGTCAGGGAGCACAGGCTGAGCCCAACATCTGGGAACCTCTGGGGAGAAACCTGGGGGCCCTCTCAGCTCCTCTGTCTGCTTGACCAGAAATCCTGCACCAGCCCCAAGCCAGCCTGTAATATGTACCGACCCCTCTGGGTTCCAGACAGACTGGGTTCAAGGCGTAGCACATGGTCCCTGGTCTTGGAGACAAATAGCACACACAGGAGCACAGAACAACCAGCCAGCAATTCAGAGCAAGGACAACAGCAGGTACCAGGAATGGTTAATGCCAATGCCCCTTCCCTGGACCCGGCCCTGGGCCAGGCTCTCAGCAGGTGCAGTGGCCCTTGGGGGCCAGGATTGCTGATTCGTCACTGATGAAGCCAGTTTCTCCTTAGTATTCATCACCATCTAACATGCTATTTTACACGTGTCCCCCCTACCCACCCCTGCCACCAGAGGGGGCGCCTCGGCCACCCTGGCCTCCGTCCCATGCCTCCCCCAGGACAGGCTTGCTCCCACCTGGGAACCTCTGCTCTTGCTGTGCCCGCTGCCTGGAGTGCACACATCTGCACGTCCCCCCTCACCTCCTTCAAGCCTTTGCTCCACTGTCACCTTCTCATGAGGCCAAGCCCGCCGCAGCCCCCTGCTTCCATTTCCAGTGCACCTCTCTTCCCGTGCATCTCCTTTCATCAGGGGAGGATCACCTCCTAACACAATTCACAGCGTAAGAGCTTACGGAGGGTGTTGTCCACTGTGCGTCTCCCCCTGTCAGAACGCAGGTGCACAGAGTAGGTGCTCCATAAACAGCTGCAGGAGGAGTGAATGGACTGAGACTCAGAGAGGATGAACAACTTGCTCAAGTCAGCGCAGTGGCCGAGCTGGGATTAAGCCCCGCAACGGAGGCCGCTCGGGTTCCCCGCCGGCACAGAGCTGAGGAGCAGAAGTGCCCCAAGGAAGTGGGGTTGGAAGGATGCCGGCAGGAGGCAGGCCCTTGGCCACAGGTTCTGGGACGATGTGTTTGCTGTCTTGTGCCCCACGGGTGCCTGGTACCCAGCAGTGCCCAGCATACAGTAGACGCTCAATAAAAATCTGCTGAACCAATGGAGAAGCCCACCATTCAGCCCAGAATGACTTTCTCCACCCACCCCTGAAACGGTCAGGCAGCTTTACAAAAGTCTGCACGTGTGTGGCAGAGACTGGAGAGGATTTAGAGATTGGAATCATATTTTTTCCTTAGAGCCAAAAATGACAAATGCTTGAGCCACAGAGTGACCAGGGGTGGGAGAAGCAGCTGACCCGTCCATGCGTGGGTCGGCAGCCCTCTGTGACCCTGGGCTTAGGGCAGCTGTGTGGACGCTGCCTTAGGCAGGGCCACAGAGGCAGGCGGGCAGGCGGCAGGAACAGGAGCTCCACCGGCTGGGCTGCCAGCTCCCACCCCACCTCCGGGCTTTGGATTCGGTTCCCGCTCAGGCACAGCCCACAGCTTCCTCCCTCCGGGCGTCCTTCCCCCACAGCCTTGCCCAGTCTCGGGGCGCAGTCATGGCCAGTGGGCAGGTACCCTGTCTGTCCAGACTGTAAGACACCCGGCTGTCCTGACTCTGGGTCTCCAGGAGGAGATGGAGATAGAAGCTACCCCAGATGTTTGGGAAAAAGCAGAACAAAAAGAGGGCGAGCTGGAGCCAGAAAGCCTGGGTTTGAACCACTTAGTTGCTGTGTGAAAATTACTTCATTTCTCTGTGCCTCATTTTCCTCATCTACAGGAAGGATAAAAAGACCTTGTCTGCCTCGTAGGTTTGTCCTGAGCGTTACAGTATGTAAGCAAATACATGTAAAGTGCTTACCCAGTGCCTGGCACTCAGTAAATGTTAACGTTAGCTGTTGTTATCTGCTAACATTTACATCTGTGCAATCCACTCCTAACCCCCACGGCTCAGCATCCAGACCATGACTGAGTGTTAAATAGATTAGGAAGGAGATCCGTTCCCCCTGGGCTTAGGCTGCTTATGATTTCTTTTTCCCCTTTCTGGGTATCCCCATTCAACAGATGGGACAACTGAGGCCCAGCGAGGTTGCTCAACTTGCTCAAGATCACGAAGTTTTCACAATTCAAGGTCTGCCTCCCTTCACCATCCCAGCTCCTTCCCTGCCCCCATCAAGGAGAAGGTGGCCTGGCCACAGGTTTCTGGGCAAAGAAAGGCAATACTGGGAGTTACCTTTCTTCTTGGGCAGCTACAGAAGGAGGTTATTCCAGAGGCCAGGGAACCACTCTATAGCCCTCTAGGTGGATAGGGGTGGGGTGGATGGTTTCCTCTAGCCCCATCCCCCTCTCCCCCTCCAACCCACTGTCCCAAAAGACAAGTTTTTCCAGCTGCAGAAACTGTTGCGGTGCCTCCAGGTATGAGGGGCCAGGGGGCCCCTGGGCTCTGAGAGTGACTACTGATCTGTGAGGGGCAAGTCTGCAGGCCTCGGCGGCCTGGTCAGTCCCTGGCAAAGCGCCAGGAATACAAGCGGGTAGGAGCCTGGGATCCAAAACAGAGCGTGAGCCAGGTGGTCACTCCGAAAGGCAGAGCATCCGGGGGCAAGGCTGGGACAGTGGCAGAGTTGTTCAAGCGGTCGCCCAGCCACGGAACCCAGAAAGGGCTCCTCAGAGCATCCAGCTCGTCCTCTTCGTGCAAAAGCGGGAGAAACTGAGGCCCCAGAAGGGAAAGGTCTTGCCTAGAGCCACAGTGATCAGAAGCCCCACATAAACTTCCTGAGTGCGCACGTGCCGGGCCGAGGGGTGGGGAGGCAGGTTAAACTGAGTTGCCTGGGTTCAAATCCCAGCTCCAGAGCTTATTAGCTCTGTGGCCCTGGACAACTTGCTTTACCACTCTGGCCTCAGTTTCCTCATCTGCAAAATGGGGTCATCATGATAGATCCTCCTCATTGGGTTGGTGTAAGTGTTAAATGAGCTGACAGCATCGAAGGAGCCTGGCTCCTCGTATAGTTATGAAGTCTTATCAGTTACCGGGATGAGTTTGGATCACCCAAACTCAAGCCACACCAAGAGACAACTGTGAGCAGGGGAAGGGCAGAGAAGAGACTTTCTTTGTCCCACATTGCGCCACAAAGTCCTCCTGGGGAGCCATGACCCTCTGGCCATCCCTCCTCAAGGGCAAGCTTTGCTTTGTCCTTGGACACCTGGCTGACCTCGCAGTGACGGGCCATCCACACGGAACAGAGGGCTCCCATCTCAGGCCCCGGGGACAGCGCCCGCATGCAGCCGCACCTGCTCACTACTGTCTCTCTGGGTCACCTACAACCTCGGATGCACATCAGAGAGGCAGAACCGCACCCCTGCCCCCAAACCCTGGGAGCCCCGTCCAAATGCTCATGCCTGGAAGGGGGCATTTCCAAAACCAGCAGAGCCTGGCAGCACCTGCTGTGTCCGGGCCTCCGGAACCCTGCCACCTGCCTGCCCACACCACCCCCGACTTAACTCTCTTTCTGGGCTGGTACCTCTAGCACCTGCTCCCGGATGCTTGCTCCTGGCCCTCCAGGCTCGTCTTTATGTATTAGCTGCAGCAGAATTTTGGGGCGGGCGGATATCACCATCTTGGAGGCCATCCAAGGGGCTGGCAGCCGAAGCCCTGGGCGAAAACCCCAAGGACAGGAGGCGCCATGCCTGGCTGTGAGGCCCCTGACGCAGCCCACAGGCTCTTAAAGGGCCAGGACCAGGCCACAGATGCCCAGTCTGGTGCCTGGCGTGTAGCAGGAGCCTGTAATGTGCACCCACAAGGACAGCAGGCTCACATTCCCCACGGTAGCTCTGGGGCCTCATCCGGACACTGCGTCCTCGCCAATAGACGGGGCAGCTGAAGAAAAACACCCTCCCAACTACACGAATGAAGCAGACCCTGCAGAAATTCCATCTCCAGCTTCCTGTGACATGGCCACTCTGAGGTCGTGACCAGCTGGACCTGTGGGGACACTGAATCCTCAGAGGCTCACGTGGCTGCTTATCACCATCTCCCTTATAATATATTAAGAAAGAGCAAGAGAGACGGGTGCCCAGCAATGCTAGCTGGGCACATTCACCTAGCAAGGACATGGTGGCACTGCCAGTACACAGGAAAAGAGACGTACCTGCAAAGTGCCTGGGTCAGGTCTCAGAGGTCCTCCATTGCCAGCAGAGGGGCCTGGGCAGAGATGCCCAGCCAGCCAAGTCCAGCTCTTCCCACTAGGGATGGCACGTGGGTTCTGAAATAACCATTAGGCATCTAAATGCTACAGGGAATCCTGAGTGCCCTTCATTCGACCCAGGAAGGCTGGGGGTAGCGGGACAGAAGCCAGAGATCCTTATCCACATAAGCAAGAGAGGCCTGTGTCACAGCTAGGCTGCAGCTGCCTGGTGGACAGAGGCCAGGGCAGGCCACAGCCAGTGTCTGGAGTCGGAATTCCGGCCCTGCCACTTCCTGGCCGGGTGACCTTGGGCAGGTGACTTCACCCGGCTGAGCCTCTATTTCCTCATCTCTAAAATGGGAGGTCTAGTGACCTTGTCCCATGGGTGTGTTTATAGATTCTCCTTGCACGTCTAGAGTCTATCTCGTTGAGCATTCCACCGAGTGGAGTCAGGGAGATGACGCACGTCAGGCGCTGGGCACCAAGCAGAGGCGAGACTCATGTTATTTTGTTAAAGATCCCGGCCTCTGGCTGGCTCGAGATGCAGCTCTCGCCGTCCTCTGGGCTCCTCCTGCTCCGTCCCTAAGGGCGCTGTGGGGGCACCCACCCAACCCCTCTGCTTCTCTCTGTCCCTGTGGGAAACTGGAGAGAATCTGTCCCGTTGCCATATAAGGCTGGGCATGGCTGGTCTGGGGTCACCTTCCATGCCATCAGGGCTCAGGGAATGTCAGCTATGTGGGGGGAGTAGGAGGCGCCCGCTGGTATTGCCCGCTCCAGTAGCGCAGAGAACGCACCACGCAGGCACACACGTGCACGCAGGCACACAGCATGGAGGCGGGGGAAGGCACCCATGGAGGAGACCCAGTCGAGCTCAGGGTTGAGAGAACAGGCTGGGCTCAGGTTGTGGCTGTTTAAACCCAGGCAACTTACTCAACCCCTCGGAGTCTCATTTTCTGTAAAATGGGAACAGACGCTCACAGGATTAGAGGGAGCATACAATGAGATGATGCCCAAAGCATGCCTGGCATGCTGCCCGGCACATGCCAAGTGCTCAGAAAACGATAGGAGAACTAGAGAGAAACCCCAAAAAAGTGCATTTCCATACAGCTCCCCCAGGACCTCCAGGTCCACCCAAGTCTCCTATTTTTACTCGTAAATCCCTTATCATAATAATCGCTGAGACTGAGCTCCCTGCTACCCTCTGGACGCCGGCCCGCCCCAGGGCGGGAGAAAGGCCCCAAACGGAATTGGGGTGTTGGCCCAGAGAAGCTCCCAGAGCTGCCAGCCAGGCTGGGCTCTGCCCCAGGCAGCAGCCCCAGCGGGACCCAAGCACACACGGTGAGCGAGTCATGAAGCCCCGTCCTTCAGGCCTTCTGCTTTCACAGGGCCACCAGGAGCTGCACAGTCCACTCCCCAAGGAGCCCTGCTCCAGTGGGGCAGTGAAGCTGCCCGCCAAAAGAAAGCAGTCTGGGCTGCCAACACGGTTCTCTCTAGAATCCACCCACCCCAGGGAACTTCCACTGCAGCCATGACCATGGTCACGGGGGAAACAGAGTCAGACCCTCAAACAGAGCGACTCCCTCAGAGTCTGCAAGGAGCGCCTATCTGCTCATCTCCACTGATTGTTGTTGGGACTCCGAGCAGACCATGGGTCACTGCTCCCATTTCACGCAGGGGGAGACGAAGGCCTGCCAGATGAAGGGGTCCGGCCCAGGCTGAGCAGCCAGCATGGGCCACGCCTATCTCAGACCTTGCCCCTGGGTTTCCACTCCCTGAACCTTTAAGCCACAAACAAGGCAACGATAACAATCATGACAGCAGCTCTCTGCGCTTTACGTATAGAATAGATTATCTCTCTGAAAAACCACAACAGCCCCACCATCATTATCTCAAGTGGCTTGCCCAACCAAGGTCACAGAGTCTGATTCATGACTCTAAACTACGGTGGGGCCACTTCAATCTGCTGCTTTGGGAAGCAGCTCAAGCTTCTGGTTTGATCCTGGAGCCTGCTTCCTCCAGGGGCCCAGAGCCTGGGTCCCAGCAGGCCCTACAGTAGCCTGGGCTGTCATGGTGGGTCTCAGAATAGCATCTGGGCAGGGAAAGGACGCTAGACTGCAAGCTCGGCCACTGGCTTCTGTGTGGCCTTGGCCAGCTGCGCTGGGCGCTGGGGTCCCTACGTGGTTAGACACTCTCTCTCCTTGCTCCCCTTCCCCTGTCCCAGCGCTGTCCAGATCAGCCCGAGAGCCACAGCCCAGTCCCAGTCTGAGCAAGCCAATCTGCCTCCCCAAACAACCCTGTAGCCTCCCCCGCCCGCATCCCAAGGGCGGGGTTGGCGTGGAAAGTCCCACACACTCTCAGCTCCTCTGGCTTGTCCAACTAAAGTCCCCTCTCCCCCATCTCCAGCTGTCTCTGGCTCCGGGTCCTCCAGGCTATGGGTGGATTCAGCCAGCTTGGGACCCGCCTGGCCCAGAGGGCTGTGTGAGGTCAGGGATCCAGGCTCCTGTCCAGAGGCAGGACTGCCAAGACCAAGGTGGGGCTGGTTGCAGAGCGAGCTGGGAGGGAGCCCCGCAGCCTGGACCCCTGAGAGCCCCAGCCTGACATCCAGGCTCCCTTTCAGCTGTGCTCAAGATGGCACCAAGAGGCAGGGTGAGGATGGCAATGAGGGGGCCAGAGTTTACCTGGAGGGACCCTGGGTTCCCCAGAGCCCTCCATGGGATTCCTACAGCTGGTGGAATGAAAGCTGACGGGCTGCCTAGTTCTAGTCAGTCCAAATCAAGGAGCATCAAGACTGCATGCCCCTGGAGAGAGGAAACACTACAACCGAGTCGCAGCCTCTGGACTCACCTCCATACGGCCTGCACCGGGACCCTGCTGACCCCCTCCAGTTTCCTACTCCAGGACTCTGAGCTGGGTTCAGACCTCTGGTGCCCAGCAGCCCGAGGGAACTGGCAGGGGGAACGCCCAGCCTCGTTTCAGGTGGCCTGCCTCTGCAAGCAGGTAGGAAGACACCTGGGAGAAGTCTTTCTCAGGAAACAATTCCAGTACCATCCATGGAGGCCTTCCCTGGTGCCAGGAGCTGGGCCAAACACACTACAGGCCTTCCCTCATTGGGCCCTGGCGGCGACCCTGGCTCCATGTGAGACGAGGTACCTGCTGAAGACCACAGAGCCCGCACACGATGGAGGCCAGATCTGAGCCAGTGTCTGGCAAAACCTAAAGCCACTGGCTGCCTCTGAGCTTTGGCCAATCCAGGCAGGCCCTGACACTTTTCCTTATCTTCGAGAATCTACATGGTCATTAAGCTAAGTTCGTGGAGCTCCCACTGCTTGCCTGGCAGCAGCGGGAAGGATTTCTTTATAGAAATCCACTAGGACCAGGAAGAAAAGCATCCAGTCTCCAAGCAACCGTTCATAAAGTTAGAGGGAAAAATAAATGTGCGAGTGGGGGTGGGGCAGGCAAGAGGGCAGCATGTTCTCTGGTAGAGAGAGCACTGGCCTGCGAGTCTGGAGCCTGTGATTCTAACAGCAGCCCGACCCGTTCCTGCTGCGCCATCTCGGGGCAGCCACCTCGCCTCTCTGCGCCTCCCTTTCCTCCCCACGCTATAAAAACAGGGACTGCTTGGAGACCTCGGGGGTCCCTCCCAGCGCCTGGTCCCAAGAGAGCTTCCGGGGAGTCCGGGCCGGGCTGGCATCGGAGCTCCTGGGCGGGCTCTACCTCCGTGGTCTAAGAGTAACAACTTGCAACCCGAGACGCCGGGACCAGGGGGGTGGAAGGGGTGGAGGCGGACCTACCTGGAGTTGGAGGCACAGGGACAGGGGCAGAGGGAGGAAATTGGGGGAAGCCCGGGAGAAGGAGAGGAAGAGGAGTTGATTTTGCAGCAGGCACAGCCTCGCAGACTGTGGATCTTTGAGGACTTCGAGGGCGAGCGACTCGCAGGCTGCCCTCGGCGGCGAGGCTGGCAAAGCGAAGGTGGCGGCGCGCGCTTACCCGGTTGATCTCGGCCAGCCTCCTCTCCTGCCGGGCTTTGAGCATGCCGAACGCCTTCCCTCCTGCAGGAGACAAAGAGGAGGCCCGGGAAGCGGGGGTCTCCCCGGGCCGTGCGTCCCCGAGCACGCGCCCGCCTCCCGCGCGGCGCAAACCCCGCCGTCCGCCCCGTACGCACAGGTGGCGGGCGGGGGACAGCCGGCGAGGGCAGAGGGCGGAGGGCGGGGCGGCGGGACAAGGGCGCGGTACAGCGGGGGCACAGCGGCGCCTACCTTGGAACCTGTTGCTGAGCGCGACCGACATGGTGAGCGCGGGGTTCCCGCCGGGTCCGGGCTTCGCGGCCGCAGAGAGGGATGAGGAAGACGGGCAGGCGTCTGGTCCGAGCTCCGGCGGCGTGTGGCGGCGGGACCGCGGGGTGGAGGGAAGGCGCGGGCAGCAGGACACACCCCTCCCTCCCTCCACCTCCCGGCCCGCCTCCCCACCCCTCCCCTCCCCGCCGCCCTGCCGCGAGCGTCAAAGCCGCTATTATGCGGGCCTCCGGGCCACCCCGGCCCCTCTGCTGGAGGATGCGGAAAATGCACTCGGCGCGGGGGCCGCCCCAGCACCTCCCTGCGTGCTCCTCCCGGGACTCGACAAGTCCCTGCCCCGCTCCGGGCCGCGGTTTCCCCATAAATCAAACCGGGACGATCTTAGTTCGCACTTCATGGGGTGGCTGTAAGGATCACGCGCGGGGCGGAGCGACAGGAGTAAGCGCTCACCCAGCCGAGGCTGCTGCGCTCCTACCGCCCTTTGCCGAGCGCGCACTCTTACAAGGGAGGCTGCCTTTCCAACCTTTATTTTGAACTCTTGAAAAGAAAATGCAAAAACTTAGAAGATGCATAATGACAAAGTGCCACTAGGACATGGGTGACGCTTTAAATCAATTCGAATGAATCAGTGTTTTGTTAATGAAGTCTATTTCTAGAGCGCTCCCAGCGGGCCAGGCAGGCACTTTGCCAGACCGGTTCAGGATAGTTTGTAAAGTCATTTAATTCTCAAAACTCTCGGAAATAGGACTCAGCATTCTCATTTTACAGAAAACTCAGGAAGGTGAAGTCTGGAGTACAAGTCTGCTGTGGGGCTCAGGGTGCAGGAGCCGAGGACTTGTAACAGTCTCGTGTCCAAATTAGGACATTTCTGAGCGAAAGGTGACAATCCTAATAATTATGCTGGAGCAACAGGCACGGATGGGGACTGTCCTGGGCAAACAGCAAACCTGGTCACCAGTAATGTCCCCCCTCCCCCCCGCCCCCACACACGCAGAATATGTCCTTGGGAATTGGAGCCAGAAAGTCTGCTTCCCACAGCCTTGCCTCCATCTTGACCCCTACGATTGGGACTCTGGTACCAGCTGGTCATCTTTTTTCCTGTAATTGCCCTGGGGAGGGAAGTGGCCAGGTGTCCCAAGGGAGGGGGCTGGACAGAATGAGACAGCTCAAGGTGGGCTAATGCCAGCGCAGCAGTTAGGGGGACAGGCCCACCTCCTCAGCACAGCCGGTGCCTGCTTCCCCTAGGTTACATTCATATGCTCTTCCACCCCCAGAGTTTGGATCTAGCCAAGCTGTGTGACCTCAGGCAAGGCACTTGACCCGTCTGAGCCTCAGTCTCCTGATCTGCAGAATGGAGGAAACAAGCACCTCTCACCCAGCAGGGGCTGTTAGAACTTTATTACTTGCAGGGAGTTTAAGCCGGTAGGAAAAGCTTGGAGGGGAGAAGGGTTTAGCAGTTACAATCCTTGGTTGATGGAAGATGTTCCCCCTGGGAAGGGAGCTGACTTAGAACAGGGCCCTCATAGTGCACCTCCTGGTCCAGGCTCTGTCGGCCTGTGGCCCTGGCCAGCTGGGCTGGGTGGCCTCGGTCAGCCGTTCCACAGGGCAGGGCCACCGCACCTTCCACTGCTCAGCAGCTGGGCTGCATTGCCAGCCAGATGTTCACCAGCTGCTGCATTCCACCCAGCCTCAGCCCCACCTCTGGGCCAGAGTGGCTCTGCACACCCCAGGCACGAGCGGACTGCATGAGTCACGGGACGTCGGGCCTGAAGTACGTCACCGTGGGATGGAGATGAAGCCTGTCCTCCACCCGTCGGGGATGCAGGGACTGGGCTTTGCTGAGCCCCACAGCTCGAGCAGACAACGTTTGCATGCCACGAGCAGGCATCAGAATGGCTGTGTGCGCTGTGCGCTCTGGTCAGCAGAGAAACCAGGCGGAGGGGAGTGAGGGAGGGCGGCCTGGGGGCATCAGACCCGTCCCAGAGGTCTTCCAAGGACCCCACCTCCTTGGCACCACTTACACCAGACACCAATCATCAAGCTCACTGGAGAGCCCCAGCCTGCAGTTCTGGCCTCCCTGCCCCATGTCCTCCCCTCCAAATCTACCAGGGCCATTGACTTGCACCATGTCTCTCTGTCTCTCTGTCTCTCTCTCTCTCTCTCTCTCTCTCTCACACACACACACACACACACACACACACACATGCCACCTTGGTTTTCAGGTTCTCTGCGGAGAAACGCACCTCCTCTCCAGATGCTCTCCTCCAGCAGGTTTGCAGGAGGCACAGCCCAGCCCTCATTATATGGCCTTGAACCCAGAGACCCTCATTACTCTCAACAGTAGGGGACCTGGCCTGAGCTGGGTCTGCCTCTCCTGGGAAGATGGGGCCAGGACAGTTTCCAGCTTGTCTCCGCCAAGCGTTTGACCTGATGACAGGTAAACTCAGGGCCATGGTGGGGCAGTGGATGCAGGCTGGGCATCCTCTTCCATAAAGCACAGGAAAAGCAAAGAAAGCTATTTTGCAGAGAGAAAAGACTGAAGCAAACAGGCAGGGAGAAGCAGAGGCTGAGGCCAAGCGGAGAGGCAGGAGGGAGAGGGAAGAGGAGCCCCCGGCCCCGGGCTCTCCGAGCTGGGTAGCCCTTCCCACCCAGGGTTCCAGGAGACCCTCCCAGGGCCTCCCTTTTCTGTTTAAACCAACTTGGGAGAGATTCGGGCCTTGGGGCCATGGGCCCTGACTGAGCACGCTCCATAACCCCACCCCTACAACCTGGGTTCCCGGAGTGACCCGTGCTGGCCAGGCCCCCACCCTGCAAACCCTGGGCTGTTGCCTACTCTTTTGCCTGGAATGTTCCCCTCTGTCTCCCCACCCTTCCAGGCCTGGCCTGAAGCCCTCCCCCTCCTCTCCTCTCTGGCGTCCCACCCTGAGGTTTTCTGCAGCCCGATGCTTGATTTGGAGTTGACTGTTTCCTGCCTCAGTGTCTCCAGCCCAAGCCAGAAGTCAGCTGAGGGCCTCTCTGTACCCCACCCTCAAACCCCCCTAGACTTTGC
This sequence comes from Equus asinus, assembly GCF_041296235.1. Classification (NCBI taxonomy): domain Eukaryota; kingdom Metazoa; phylum Chordata; class Mammalia; order Perissodactyla; family Equidae; genus Equus; species Equus asinus. The sequence goes on from NC_091799.1 coordinate 15,412,306, forward strand.
CTGATAAGCCTCCTGGAGCAGAGGGGAGAGGGCAGGTGCCCGTGGTCACAGGACCCCAGCAAAGCCCCCTGTGCCCCTGGCAAAGCCAGTGAGCTCAGCTTCCGCCACCTTCTTGTGACTGCACGTTCTTCCACTCACTCCCCGGGCGCCGGGTGTGTGCACCCACACGCCAGGGTGGTGAGTCTGTGCCCACAGCCAGGGCGCCTGCTGCCAACCAGCACGGGAGGACCAGAGGCACAGCACCCGGCGAGTAAAGGGATCCTTTATTTCCACGTTAAACAGAATTGGTCCATGCTGCCGCCTGTCCCCGCTGCCTGGGGCAGGAAGAGCCACAGGAGGGGGGTGGGTCCCTGGAGGCCCCCAGCACCCCAGCGCCAAGGCCCTGCGGTCTGCTGGCAGGGGGCCCAGGAAAGGGGCGGAGCTGCAGGAGGAAATGCCATGGAATCCTGGGCAGAGGCCGGCAGGGGCCCTGGCCACAGGGGGACTCCCCCGCAGGACAGACTGGAATGGCAGCCAGGCCTCCACGCCCAGCAGGTGGCAGGTGGGGCCACAGGACCGCAGGGCCAGTTTGGGAAGTGTCAATAAGTCAAAGGCCAAACCCAGGTGAGCAGGGTCACAAAGGAGAGCTCCCAGCAGCCTATCTGAGCCCCCCGGACCTGGGCTCCCCCAGGCCCTTGAAGCCCCCGTCTTTGGATAGGCCACCATTTGAAAGGGGCACTGGGCCCAGGGCAGGCGATTCCTTCGAGTCTGGCCCAGTCTCAGGATCCTGAGAATGAAGTCTTCCATGTGGCCAATGATACCCCTGCAGGGGCGGGCTATGCCCCTGGCCAGCCTAGCAGGCTGCACCATGGTCCCAGGAGCCCCCGGCTGCAGGCTCCTCTGCGGAGAGCTCCCTAGGATCTTGTGCTTCTTGGCCTGCCCTGTCCCTCATTTGTGCCGAGTTGCTGGGTGTGTGGTGGGTGACAGGTGGGGGGGCTGCAGTAGGACAGAGGGCCGCTCTGGGACTGGGGGCTCTGGCTCTTGTTGAACCCACCCCTGTGGGTTGTCCCCCTCAGCCTTTCAAGTACCAACCCTGCCTGGGTCCCCACTTTCATGAGGAAGAGTGAGTATGTTAGTGCCACGGGGCATCTGCCATAGCTCCCCCATCATCCAGGGGAGGCGCACACACAGCTGGCACTCCATAAACAGGCGTGGACTGACTGTAACTTGTGTGCACGCACAGATGGTCTTGTACACATGTATGCATCACACACACAGGCGTGTGTCTGCAAGGTGTCCATTGCACACGTGCACTTATTACTGCCCTGGGGTGTGCATGTCCCAGGCCCAGGGCACAGCACGGGTCTGGGTGGCCCTCACTGCTGGTTGGCACAGCTCTCAGGCAGGCTGTGCAGAATGGCCTCCAAGTTCTGCTTGTCAGCGTGGATCTCGGCGAGGTCGCTCTCAAAACTCTGGATCTGCAGCTCCTGCTGCTCCGACTCCTGCTCCAAGAGCCTCAGTTTCCCCTGCAGGGCCCCGGGTGGGCCCAGCTGCAGCCTCAGGCGCTCCAGTGCCCGCTGGGTCTCGTTCAGGGCCTGGGCTGGGGCTTGATGGGTGTCCAGCGACCCTGCAGAGGGACACAGACAGCCTCAGTGTGGGCCAGCTCCCCTGCAGGGCCCAGAGCCTGTTCAGCCCCCCATCCCCGAGACCCTCCCCAGCCCGAACCTTCCAGAAATCCGAGTGCCTGCCATCTACCAGAGAAACTGAGGGACCAAGAAGGCAGTGGGGTGAGGCAGGGGAGAGCGTGGTCTGGGCACCCCACCGGGCTCATGTGCAGACGTTAGAACTTTCCTCCTGGGTGGCACGGGGCAACTGTTGATTTTTGTTGTTGGTATTACTATTACTGTGAAAAAAGTGGCTTTGGGTGAGTGCTGAGCGCCAGCTTCCTCATCTACAAAGCAGTGTGTGTGCATGAGGTCCTCATGATGCCTGCTGGCTCCCACATGCCGCCTCCATTCACCAAGAGCACACATTTACAGGTACCACTTGTGCTGGGATGCAGGAGGAGCTGGGGCTATAGAAGGTTTCTGGCTTCAGAATGAGGATGAGGAGGTGAACGGGGCAGGAAGGGCCGCAGGGGAAGCGGACAGGGGGTTCTGGTCCTGGCCCTGCACAGATTAGCTCTATTTCTTGGGATCAAGAAATTCCTGATGGGCTGGCCCCATGGCCAAGTGGTTAAAGTTCCACGTGCTCCCCTTTGGTGGCCCAGGTTCACGGGTTCAGATCCCAGGCGAAGACCTACACCACTCGTCAGCCATGCTGTGGAGGCATCCCACATACAAAGTAGAGGAAGACTGGCACAGATGTTAGCTCAGGGCTAATCTTCCTCAACAAGAAAAAAAAAAAAAAAGAGGAAGATTGGCAAGGGATATTAGCACAGGGTGAGTCTTCCTCCTCAAAAACAGAAAAAAAAAAAAGAGAACTTCCTGAGGCTCCCCAAGTGTAAAACGAGGGGGTGGGGCCGGGACTCACATTTGAACTTGGTGGAGGTGATGGTGGCATGGAATCCACAGGCTGCCTCCCCAACCTGGCCCTTGTCATTAGGGTGACATTCAACAGGAAGACAGGGCTCAGCCAGCGGGGACGGGAAGTAAGCCCTAAATGGCTTCTAACCCCACAGGATCCCACTGGGCCCCAGGGCTCCTCCAGGCCCTGAGTTTCCTGGGCGATGCAGGCTGGGTCGGAGGGCAGGCAGCTGCAGGAGGGGAGCTGGGGGCAGGCAGAGGCAGAGGGGGGTCAGCCCTGCCTCTGGGCAGGTCCTGCTCTCAGCAAGGACCTCGAGAGGCCCCATTGTCCACAGCAAGGTCCAAACAGCCTGGCCTTTGAGGAGACTCAGAATCAAGTTACAGCCTCCACTCTACCTGCCCAGCTGGGGTTCCGGGGTGGGGGTTGCGGGGGAGAGGAAGGGCCAGGTGTTATGTTCACTCCTGCATCCCCAGGTCAAGCCCAGTGCCAGCATGAATGAAGGAACGCCAGTGACAACAGCCAGAGTGGTTTCCCCCTGTAGAGAGTTTGTTCTGTGCCAGGCACGGTGTCCAGTGCTCTGAGTCCTTGGCATTGTGTACAGACTAGTGGCTACGGGCGGGCACTCTGACTCAGTTAGACCCAAGTGTGAACCAGAGCTTCCCCTAGTGACGGGCTGTGGGACCCTGGGCACATCATTGAAACTCTCTGTGCCTCACTTTCTTTGTCTGCAAAATGGCAAGAGGGTAAGTGTCCTCGCCTCAGAAGGTTAGCGTGAGAATTCTATCAGAGCACGTGTGTGAACAGCCTGGCGTGGGCCTGGTGTCCAGCCGAAACACACAACATGCTGACTCTTCCCCTCCTTCTTAAGAATGAAAATTGAAAACGCCTGCTGTTGCGTGGAGGAACCTCACAGACCTTACGCTAAGTGAAATAAACCAGTCACGAAACGACAACTACCGCCTGATTCTGCTTGTATGAGGGTCCTGGAGTGCCAAGTTCATAGCAACAGAAAGGAGAATGCTGGTCGCCAGGGGCTGGCGGCTGGGGACCAGGGGATTCATGTTTACTGGGTACAGAGTTTCTGTTTAGGATGATTTAAAACGTCCTGGAAGTGGATGGTGGTGATGGTGGCACGACGAGGTGAATGCACTTAATGCCACTGAACTGTACACTCAAACGTGGTTAAAATGGGGGCTGGCCTAGTGGCGTAGTGGTTCAGTTTGTGCACTCCACTTCAGCGGCCTGAGGTTCATGGGTTTGGATCCCGGGTGCAGATCTATACACTACTCATCGAGCCATGCTCTGGTGGCGTCCCACATACAAAATAGAGGAAGATTGGTACAGATGTTAGCTCAGGGACAATCTTCCTCAAGCAAAAATAGGAAGATTGGCAACAAATGTTAGCTCAGGACCAATCTTCCTCACCAAAAAAAAAAAAAAAAAAGTTAAAATGGCAAATTTTATGTGTATTTTACCACAATTAAAAAAATGCATGTTGTTTATTTCAGCCCAACTGCTCTGGTACCGTCTCCTCATCCCCGCTCTGAGGCCTCCACGTCTTGGTGAGTGCTGTCCCCTTCATCGGAAATGTGTCCTTGCTAAAGCTCATCTTGAATTCTACCTCCTCCCTAAGATCCACTACTCACTGATTCTCACCGCATGACTGGTATCACAGGGTGGCAAGTCCTTCCTAAGTTACCCGCCTGTTACTCCCATTTTACAGATGGGTGAACTGAGGCTCAGAGAGGTAGAGTGATCTTCCCAAGGTCTCACAGCCAAGGAAGGGAATGCCAGACTGGAGTGTTGGTTTATCTGATTCCAAACCAGCAGCTGACCCTCGATGTCACACTTGCTTCTGGGATATTCTCTCTCCCTCTCTCTGCGATGTCTCTTCTCCACCACGGAGGGCTGACCAGTGCCTCTGGTACCTACAGGTGTCCTGTACGTGGTTAGTTTTCCCCCTGCCCCACCAGACTAGAGGCCCCTGGAGACACAAAGTGAACTCACTTCTGGACACAAGCCCACCCCGCACGGGGGCCTGCGGCAACTACTAATGCTTGTCACTGACCACAAGGCCGGGGATGGGGGAGGCCGCGCAGACAAGGGCAAGGAGGAGATCTCCCCAGGACTGGGCCCCGCAGGAGGATCGCAGAGGTGCCCCAGAAACCCGGGGCGCCAGGGCCCAGCCTCGAGCCCTCCTTACCCAGCCTGTCCAGCAGCTCCGTCAAGGCCTCGATGTCCTTCTCCAGGGAGAGGCGCGATTCCCGGATCTGCCGCTCCACCTTGCTCAGCCCGGCACCCACCTTGGGGCGAGGGAAGGAGGAAAAGCTTGAGGGGTCCCTGCTGCCTCCCGGGGCTGGGAGCAAGTGGGGCAGGGGCCTCGGCACACGTACCTGCTCGGCCTCCTCCAGCTCCCGTCCACGCGCTCCCAGGGCCAGCGCCTGGCGGGAGGCCTGTCGCAGCGTTGCCTGGGTCTGGCTGGACAGCCGGCCGGCTCGGCGGTATTCCTGCTTCCCCTCCCGCAGCAAGGCCTTGGCGAGCTATGGCGTGGGCAGCAGTGGCAGGGAGAAGAGGGTGAGCGGAGTGAGTCCTTCCAGAGGTAGAGAGCGCTTATGGCAAAAATGCCAAGCAGTCATCGCTTTGTGCACCAGATCACTCATTCATTCACTCATTCATTCATTCATTCAACAGATAGGTGTTGGAGGTCGGCTAGGCACAACAAAACTGTGAGAGCTGGGGAGATGCACATTGATTAGGATTTGGCCCCAATTCAAAACAAAACGCTCAGAGGTTTAGGAAGTAAGGCCAAACAGACGTAGGTGTGGGCCTTGGTCATACGATTCCAGTTACTGAACCGGGCTGGGCCTCAGGGTCCTCACCTGTCCCATGGGGACAGCAGTGACACCTATTTCTTGAGGAATCAACAGGGTCACCCAAGTGAAGCTCCAGAGCTCAGAGCCCGGGACCCACTCAGTCCTCAGCAAGTGCCCAGTGTCCAGCCCTGCACACAAGGAAGGGGCGGGTCTGCAGGGGCAACGTTCACCCCACGGAAGGTCAGCTCTTATGGGACAGTCCTCCCATGGGCCCCGAAGGCAGGGATGCCGCCATCATCACAGCTGTGGCCCTGACCTTGGCACTGTCCTTGGCCAACAGCTCGGCTTCCCTGCCCTTCTTCTTGGCGCTGGAGGAGACAGACGCCGCGTTTCCCAGCATCCTCTCCGCCTGCTTGGTCTTCTTTCGCGCGTCCGCGAGGATCCTGTCCTGGACGAGACCCGCCTTCCTCATCAACGCGGCCTGATCCTCGGGCAGAGGAAACCGCAGCTTCATTCCTGCAAACCCGGCAGAGGCTGTGTCAGGGGGTCGGGGCTTGAGCATCCAGAGCCTGCCGGGTGGTCGCTGACAGATACCTGACCAGCCCCAGACCCTCAGACAACAGTAGCGGGGGTTTGAGATGCATGAGATCCATGCGTAACCTTCCCAGGCTTGTCGGGGGGCGGGCGGTGTGGGACATACTGTCAGAAATTACGACAATTATTAAACTCACAAATTACTTGGTGGTCAATCCCTGGGCCAGGGGTAGGGATGGGGAGCAACAGTACAGTACTCGGCCAAATCTACTCAACTCTTTGTTTTAAGGTACCACTTATTTCTGAAAAGGCCCTGAGGCAGCTTATTATAGTGACGGATAACACAACAGCTGGACCAGTAAAATGAAAAACAAGAGCCATATGTAACTGGGGGGTTGAGGAAGGAAAGAGAAGTGCCAGAAAATTAGGACAATGATACTGCAGGTACCAAATGCTCTATTTACCTCTGAGCTTCCCAGCAGCCAAGACAAAAAGGGAAGTACTACAATTCACATAGATTTTATTACCTAAGAAGTAGTAGTTTTCCTCTTTAAAGAAGAGAGAGACTTCTTCCTTTCCTTTCAGATAAAATTCTAAGGGAAATTTGTCATAAAGAGTACTAATTACAGTAGACAAAGTCAAATTTTAAAAAGAACCAAGCCTTCTAATCTTTGGGGGTGACAACACAATTGTTCTATGAAGATAATCCAGAAATTAGATCACCTTTGCTTCTTGTACACAAAATTGGTGCTTCTTAAAGTGTACCCTATGGAGTCCTAATTCTACAGGGTGTTCGTAGATGTCAGGGGGAAATGTCAATGAGGTTTAAACAAAGTGAACCAGGTTTCTTTATTGCAGGCCTTCTCAGGGCCTTTAATATTCTAAGGTATTCACCCTAAGGCCTCAGCCGGGCTGCAGCACGTGACATTTCCTAGACTCGTTTGAACACAAACCCTCTCTTGGCAGAGCACATCACAGGCTAGGGGCCCCCGGGCCACATCTCGGGGAAGGCTGCTCCACGTTTCATTCAGTGAATTTTCCTTTCATTCCGAATACCAACTGAACACAGGCCAACTGCTGGTAAGAGAGGGGTGTCTCTGAAAAGGGGTGGGGATGGGGAAAAGAGGCTGGGGTCAGAGGTTTGAGGCGGGGTCCTCGTGTGGATGATGGCCCAGCACCAGGGAGGCAAGTCTCTGCCCAGTACACACAAGAGCATTCTCATTCTCAGAACCATCCAACGAGGAGAAGGGGGTACCCGGTGACGTAGTGAGCATGCCATCCCTGGAAGCAGGCAAGCTGAGGGTGGATGAGCACCCCGCCCACTGAGGGGGTGGCAGCAGATGACTCTAAGACCCCTTATAATTCTAATGTTCCAAAATCCTAATATTCCATCATTATATATCATTTACATTTTCCTAAACACGGACCAGAGACAAGCACACACAGCCACACCTTTCCCATTGGAAGCCCCCTAGCCAATGGGTGACCAGGACTTCAGGCCTCAGGAACCTAGAGAACAGGAGGCAGGGACCGCCCCCCACCCCGCCTGGAGGGTTAGGATCCAGGGCTGGAGCCGCATCTCCTACGGGCAGCGGGCAGGGCTGGGAGAGAAGCTACAGAACCAACCAAGATGACGGCAGAGCCTGACCTCCGGCCTTGGCCCCGAGAGCATCTGCTCCTGCCTTAGCCAGCTCATTGGAACCGAGCCACAGAAAAGGGCTAGGGCGCTTCTCTCTGGAGCAAAGAGGACGCCACAGAAGCCCATACACAGGGGGACACCGAGGTGGAGAATCGTAAAACGGCTGGTTTCTGTTCTGCTCAGCTCTGATCCAGGGGTAGGTAGCAATTCCTTTCCTCAGTCTATCCATCTGTAAAATGGGAGCTCTTAGCCTCATTTTCCTAAAGCTCAAAAGAGACCTGGACTGGCACCAACCCATGCCGCCTCCTAAAGGGAAACTCTGTGTGCCTCCCCATAGCCCCAGCTGAACACTGGGCCATGGCTCCCACATTTGTACCAGGTAACCGGACGCGCAGCCAGAGTGGACTAGACCAGGGGTGGACAGCCGATGGCCTCAGACTCTCTTCCCATCTGGCCGTGAGGGGCTCTGCATGTGGTCTGATGATGGGTGGCCATATGGCATGTACCCGGTGAGCAGTATATGACACAGGGAGAGGCCAGCAGCCACAGGAGAGGTGCTGACTGGAGGGACAGTCTGCCTGGCTTATGCCCACAGACTGGACTCTGTCCCCTGCAGCCAAGCCTGTCCTAGCTGAGGAGAGAGTCCAGGCAGCTGCCATGGGCCTCTGTGCATTGATGAGCCTAGGGCTCAGCAGAGCATGCACACCTTCCAGGTCAGCCAGCAGGGTCCTGGCTCCCACGACGGTCACTGTGGCAGCCTGGACGGACGAGGAAGCCCGGGTCAGGGCGGCTCTGGCCTCCTGGTGCAGCTGGAGAGAGGAGAAGAGAGAGGCTGGCGGTTGGCGCCGCGGGTGGGAGGCTCTGGAGGGATGGAGAGAACCACTTCCAGTCTTGGTCACTCCCTCCTGCAACCCCCGAGCCCAGACGGGGGCGGCCCCAACCTCCCCCAGGTACCTGCCTCAAAGCACAAGAGCCCACCTGCGTGAGGGGCTCGGCCTTCTGCAGTGCGGCCCGGGCGGTGGCCTGGAGGGCCCGCGCAGCCTCAGTGACCACGCGCTCTCTCGATGCGACTGTCTTCTCCAGAGCCTGCAGCTTTGGGTCCAGGTCCCCAGCCCGAGCCGCCTGAGGCTGCGGGGAGATGGAGGCTCAGGCAGGGGCTGGCAGGAAGGTTCGAGGGGCAGACCCTCTGCTGGGTGAGAGGTGCCAGGGCCAGGGCCAGCGGTGGGGCGGGGGCTGCCTGCGGACCCCGGGCAGCAGAGGGGCCAGGGCAAGAGACCCAGGCTGGGGACTGTCTCTCGGGGCTCAGATTCCAGCCCCACCCATCCCTGGGAGCTCGGCCTCGGGCAACTCAGCGGACCTGCCCGACCTGCACTCCTCCCCAGGTCCCTCAGCTGAAACCTCTGGCCCAGCTAACAGCCAGACCTTAGAGAAGCAGCGCAGGAACTGACAGCATCTAACTCCCGCGGCGGTACTGGGGCAGCTCGCAAGGCCGCACGAGTTACCGCCCGCACATTCCTCCCACACGCAGGGGGAGAAACAAAGACCCAGAGGAGCAATCTGGGGCCGCTCAGGTTTTGCCCCAAATGCATTTGTTTAAGCTTAGTCTTTCTTTTTTTTTTTAATTCAGTTTCTGAGTTTTGGGATTTCAGGATTATCGACAGGACATGATGGAGCTATTTACCCAGAGGTGACGGGCACAGGGCGGCAGGCACAGGGCGGCAGGCACAGAGGGGATGAGGATGACCAGCAGGGACGCCACCTTGTGCCTTTCTCACAAATCAGCCCCCCCCCCCCCCCCATGGACGCAGCCCTCTAATAACCCAATGGGCAAGCTCCGCCTGACCAAGGAAGTGACTGAGGCACAGCGGACGGAAAGTCCTGGGCCAAGGTCACAGCTGGAGCCACGGAGCTGGGATTTGATCCCATGTCTGTCTCATCCCATTGCTAATACCCCGGCCTTGACATTATCGTTATAATCAACAGCAAAGATCGGCTGAGCTCTAACTCTGTGCCGGGCAGTCGCTCAGCCAAGCCTGGAGGTAGGTTATCTTGTTTTAATCAACCATTATATAGTTAAAAGTAAGCCACGTCCTCTGCCCCTGCCTGGGCCATGCTGGTCCCCAAGCTGCCCCATTCTCCCCCTCCCCCAGCCCTTGCAGAACTCCGAGGATGGCCGAGCTGACCAGTGCCACAGGGACAGCCAGCGAGGCCGGTCGCAGGGCCGCGTCTGTGACGACTTGCTGCACGGCGGCCAGTACTCTCTCGGCTTCAGGCAGCGCCTCTGCCACAGCCGCGCCCAGCTCCTTCTGGGCCTCCTGCACCGCCTGGTACCTGGGAGGAGACAGAGGCAGGATGGTGCACGCAGCAGGGCACAGGCCATCCCTCCCCATTGCTGTCCTGGCCCCCAGCTGGAGCCCCCAGTTTTTGAAGCCTTCGCCTAGCGTCCCAGGCAGAGCCGCCCTCTGTGGGGGTCGGGACCCAGCGGCCGGCCTCAGAAAGTGGCCGCCACTCTGCAGCTTCCACGTCAATGGGAAAGGCAGCCAAGGGACTACGTTCTTGTTTCTTTGTTCACTCGGTTCAACCATGCTTTTCTGAAGGGCCTCGTGCTTGGTTTCACTCGACAATCTCACATTTTGCAACAGTTTGGGCTCCTCTGGGTGAACCATGAAGAAGAAAATGCCTGGTGCTGGGGAAGGGCCAGCGGCCTCGGCTCGGTCTTGGGCTCAGCTGTGCCCTTGGCTGACCTTGGGCATGTTGTTCTCCAGGGAAATGGAGCCCCCTGGGCTGCAGGAGGCTCTGGGGTGCTTTCACCCCGAGGGGCTATGATCAACCAACTAGAGTAGCTTTACTGTGGTCTGAGACACAGAGAGGCCAGCAGCCATGGAGAGGCACTGGCTGCAGGGGACGGTCTGCTTGGCTTCCGCCCACTTCCCAGGCGGAGCTGCCCACACCCGCCCCGCCCAGCTTCGCCCACCGTGGGCACTGGCTGGGGTGGAAACCATAGCCCAGCTCTCTCCTATCCCTCACCCCTACTCAGAGAGCCAGTGCCCCCACCCCTAGGAGGCGGTCATGTGACCTTATCCCACCCATGCTGACTGGCTCAGGGCTGGCTGCCTGATCTGAGCTGGGCCAATCAGATTCTCTCATTTAGGAAGACAACTTGGGGTTCAGTAAGGTGTTGGGGGGTCCCCACTGATCCTTTGACCAAGAGGGATATATGGGGGCCACCCAGAGCAGAGAAGCAGAGGCCAAGAGGGCAGCTGGTAGCCCAGAGGAGCTGCCCCGGGAAGCTGGGGTGAGCTGGGAGACACTGTGGGGGACATGGAGATGCTGCCCTGACCCCTACTTGTTCAGGTTCTTGTCCCTTCTCTCGAGAGGCTGAGCTGCACCCCAGGCATGAGTGGGTTCCTGTAACTCACCACCGAGCAGGCCCAAGACCCCAGACATCTCATCCCGCCCTGAAGACCATCAGAACTCAGGGGAACGAAGCAGGTTCTGGAAGCAGCAGCCCCTGGTCAGGCCTCTTTGTCTCCAGAAGGCCAACCCAAGCTCCTCCCCACACCTGGGAGGTCTCACCTGTCCTCCAGCTCCTGCTGGGCCTCCAGGGCCACTTTGCCTTCCAGCAGACTCCAGAGAAGCACATAACTGGTGTTGGAGGCGAGCAGGGCCCTCTGAGCAGTGGCCTTGATCTTGGTGGCGGTGGCCCTGTGGCTGCATGAAAATACAACCCAACCAAGAGCTCACACAGAGGGAGGCCTGGGCACCCCCCGCCACTGTGTGGGCCTCCTGCCATCCCAAACAGAGAACAGCCACGAGCACCAAGCTCTCTGCCGGATACACAGTGAAGACTGATGAAAGGGCACCAAGCCCCCATTCCCGTTATATACAGTTTATGCCTGTGGTCCTGGCATAACGATTAATAGAGCCTTTTATCACACACATAAAATCTCAGTTTGGACAATAAATTATATGGTCACCCTAATAAAGACAGTATAGAAGAGAAACAGTTAAAACAACCGGAGTTTGAATCCTGGCTCTATCACTTCCAAGCTCTGTGTCCTTAAGCACATCACGTAACTTCTCTGAGTTTGTTTTCTCATCTGTAAAATGGGTCTAAAGTCCCTGGAGTACAGCTAAAAGAGAAAACTTCCACAGACCCTGTGTTTTTAGGATCTTAAGCTGCTTCTTAAAGGCAGTGGGTGAAACAACCCAAATGTCCATCAACGGATGACCGGATAAACAAAATGTGGCATATCCATACAATGGAATATTATTTGGTTGTAAAGAGGAATGAAGTACAGATGCATGCTGTAACGTGAATGAACCTTGAAGACATCATGCTAAGTGAAAGAAGCCAGACACAAAAGACCACATGGTGTATGATTCCATTCGGATGAAATGTCCAGAACAGGCAAATAAATCCACAGAGACAGGAAGTAGATAAGTGATTCCCAGGGGCCAGGGAGGTTGAGGAGAAATAGAGAGTGATGCCTAATGGGGCCAAGGTTTGTTTCAGGGGTGATAAAATGTTCTAAAACTGACTGTGGAGACAGTTGCACAACTCTGTGAATACAGTGAAAACCGCTGAATTGTACACTTACATGAGTGACTTGCATGGTATGTGAGTTATATCTCAACAAAGCTATCATAAAAAGAGCCAGTGGCTGCTCTCAGATGCCTGCAGTTGACCAAGCTCTGTGGTCCCCCCACCTCCCGGCATCTCCAGGCTCAGGCTGTCCTTCACATCTCTCCTTCCCACAGTGGTGACATTTCCCCCCACCAGGCAGCTCTCGTACTCATCTGATGCTAACTCCGGGTGTGGGGACACCTGTGGGGCTCACTCTGACTCTGGAACCCCCCAAGAGAAGGGCTGGGCTTCCGTCATGATTGTGTGGGCAGGACCTCACCATGCTCTCGGGGGCTCACCTCCTGGCAAGGACACGGGCTTCTGTGGCCAGGTGGCTCCAGTTGGTGGGCTGGCCAAGCCCCTCCTGAGGAATCACCTTTAGAGGAAAGAGGAGAAAACTGATGGCCCATCCCCGACGGGCAAGGGCCACATCTGGCTAAATCATTGGGCAGAGCTGGACAGGGCCAGTTATTTCATAAATGCTCAAGGCTAACTACAAAGTCAGCATCTGGTGAGCGGACTCCTCCAACGTGGAAATCACAGTAATGACGCCTACCACTTGCTGGGCAGTCACTATACACTTGGAACATGCCTTGTTCTTTGCAAACGTTACCCCACCGAATCAGCAGAGGAGGTACTGTGTGACCCCCATTTTACCACTGAGGAAACTGAGCCTCCCAGAGGAGGCACGCCCAAGGTCACCAGGTCAAGAGCACTGAGCCCAGGCTCAGCGGAGGGAAGGGGCCCCCTGCGGTACCAGAGACGCCAGGACGGTGGCTGCGTGCAGAATCTCCTCTTCTGAAGACTCCAGCGCTGCCTCTAGGTCTGCCAGCTGGATGCAGGTCTTCCTGGCTCTGGCCTGGGCACAGCGTGCCTTCCTGCTCAGCGCCCGGAGCTGCTCCCTGGCAGCCTTCACAGCACCCTCGAGGCCTGTCACCTGCTCCAGGAAGGCTTCCCGGGCCCCTGCAGAAAGCCCGCAGTCCAGGGGGTCACAGAGCGGTCAAGACTTCACACCAAAGCCCCCACCTCGGAGGTCCCTATCGGTGCCCTCCACTTTTCCTGGGCACAGCTGAACTCCATCAGCAGGCCTGAGCACCACCAGTGAGTTCCAAAGGAAGAGCCTCCCCAAAGGCCGAGGCCTGGAGAGGACAAATCAGGATCAAGGTGCCACACACAGGAAGTCAGCCACAGACGAGGGACTGGAAGGAACCCAGGCCTTCCAGAGCCACCATAAACAACTCCTTCTGAATCTGAGACGGCAGGAACACTCCACCTCCAGCCAGCTCTGTAATTGGCAGTGTGGCTCATTACGGGTGCTTTAACAGGCAGCATCTGAGAGCTCTCTACTTCGATAATTAGTCCTGCCAACAGGTGCTCAGCTCACCTACGTCTGGCTGCTATAGGCATACTCGTGCTTATAAACATGAAATTTCACAAAACTCTCAATTTGCTTTCAGTGATCCCTAAATTTCAGTGTTCCAGGGCCCAGTTCCACCTGGTTTCACTAACTGTGTGCTTTTTTCTTATTTACTCATTTATTTTCTATGTCGGGGATATGGCAGTGAGCCAAATGGCCAACAGTCAAGAGAGCAGGAACTCTACCTGTTCAGCACCTGGGACAGCGCCGCCATGATAATCAGTTGCGTGAGTAAATGAATGAACCCAGCCCCATCCTCCCCTAGTTCAGTCTGGGTGGGGCAGGGGCATAGGTACAGACACTACAGTCAGAGACCGATATTAATAAGGTTACAAAGCACAACCAGGCGAGGAACATTGGAGGAGAGGTCCATGGGGCGACGGGACTCCATCATGGGAGGAACCCACCTCGTCAGGAAGGGTCTGACAGGCTCTCCCAGCAAGCAAGTTCCTCAGGGGCTGAGCCCAGAGCCCTCAAGGTGGACACCAGACTGAAGGGCCCCAAAGGGGGCATTGGACCAGCCAGTCCTTCCCTTGCCTCGAGTCTCCCGCTATACCTTGCAGCAGGTGGTGGCCCTGGTAGACGTCCCCCCGTGGGGCTTCTCCCTGCAGAATGTCCAGTGGTCCCCAGGTTATGCCACAGTCAGACCCCTGCAGCCACCCCTCCATCAGGGTCAGCCTGGCCTTCAGCTTGGCAACCTGGAGGGGACAGAGATGGAAGGGTGTGTGAGGCTGGCAGCCTGGAAGCTGTGCCAGAACACCTCCCCCTGGCTTCTGCCTGGCCTGCCCTCCCCAACGGTCCCTTTCTCCAAATCCTACCCTAGGCCCCAAGCTAAGGACACATCACACCTCTGAGAACCAGTCCTGCCCACTCCATCATCATATCTGTCCCTTCGCTTCTCACAGCCAAGGTACCAGCTGGTATTCAGCCGACCACACCTCTGTCCTACTGAGGGAGGGAGGGATGGGAGGGGAAGCCCCAGGAGGATCTATCTGTCCTGTTCACAGTCTTCCCAGGATTTGGCACAGAGCAGGCGTGACATGGAGACCCGCTGGCTGAGCGAGTGTGCTATGCAACATGTCCTTTCATCATATTGTTCTTTTCATCATATGGACAGTAACCGCATTTATACAGCACTTGCCACGAGCAACCTCCAGCCACACACCAGCTCATGTTCACCTTGTAACCACCCTAAGGGGCAGGGGCCATGGGTCCCGAGCCCGCTCCTTGACTCCAAAGTCCGAAATGCTCTGAAAAACCACAAGGTTTTCCATTCCTTATTTGATGGCAAACTCAGGTTCAAAAAACCCTGAACTCACTTGGGAGCAAAACTGATCTGAACAAGGCTTCCCGCGGTCTTTATTTACCACCTTGGTGTGAGTATTCATGTTTTCCTATAGAGGTATCAATGGGTTTGATTACAGGGGCCGGTCTAGGCACCACGGGGGTGGTCCCTGATATTCAGCATACACCAGCTTATCTTTCTATAGAACCATCATTCTGGAAGCTGACCTTGCTGGTTTCAGGTAAGGGGCTGCAGGCTTGAATTATCTCCATTTTGGAGTAGGAGAGATGCTTACCCAGGCTGTCACCTGCCTGGGCGCATGACAACTAATGGGACGGGGGGAGGGGAACCCCAGAGTTCATGCTCCTGACTCCTGCACCCACCGCCTCCTTGCTCGAAATACTACTTATGCCCCAGAACGGGCATCACCCTCCTCCTGATCCTCCCCATGAAGGGCTGTCTATGGTCCCATCCTCATTGAACTTGAGAAAGTGTGAGGCCTCGGCCTGGGTGGTGGGGAAGGACACGCAGTGATAGCCACTTTTCTCCTGTCCACTCAGGAGCGGGAGAATGGCGGAGGTGAGGGTTGAGCCAGGTTGACAGGGGATGAGCTGTGAATGAGCAGACATTTCCTGGCGCCCAGCACAGAGCTGGCGCTCACTGGGAGCGTGGAATGAAGGGGAAAGTGGAACGAGCCTGGATGGGGTGGGCTCACCTCCTCCTTCACCAGAGAGTAACACGACGGGCACTCCTGGCAGTGCGTGCCGCTGGCCGTGAGGAAGAAGTTGTCCTGGCAGCGGTCACACTTGTAGCCCACGAAGCCGGGCCTGCACACGCAGGTGCTGTTCTCATGGCATTGGGCCGAGGCGGCGCCCAACGGGGAGCACCTGCAGGCTGGAGGGGCCAGGACAGACCTGGGTGCCCTGATGGCCACCCCACAGCGGAACCCCCAGGTCCCCTGCTTCCCCACACCTGGCTGCTCTGGACCCCCCTGGGCAGCTCAACTACACCCCTCTGTCCTTCCCAGGAGATTCTGATTGAGGTCAGAGGTGAGGATGGAGAGCCTGACTTATTTCAGTGTCCCCATGATCTGAGGACCAACCAGTCCAACCTTACAAATGAGGAAACTGAGGCCCAGAGGGGTGACAGGACAGCCCCAGGCACACAGGAATTTAGCAATGGGGTCTGCCACTAGGTTCTTGGCCATTCTTCCAAGGCCTCAGGCCCCTGCGCCATCCTCTGCTCACTCACTCCACGTTTGCATGGCTGCTCTTCAAAGACCTGCCCTGCGCCTGCCTTTTCTCTCTCCTGCTGCAGGACCATCTTCTTCTTTGCCCAGAAACCTCAGGCCCTCCCCTTTGGGCAGCCCAGGAAGAACGCCGCTTCCTCACCCCGGCAGCCCTTGACAGAGAAGCCAAAGAAACCCAGCTGGCATCTGTCGCAGGCCTGGCCCTCGACACCCGGGCGACAGGGGCACTGCCCGGTCTTAGGGTGACACTGGTCCTCCTGGGAGCCCAGCGGGTGGCATTTGCAGCTGCGAAAAGAGAAGCAACTGGGTCTGAGACAAGCTCTGGTCCCTCCCAGCCTGGCCTCTGCTGGCCGCAGCTGGTGAGGGGCTTTCTGATCCCACCCTTGCTGACAAGGCCCCAGCTCCATGTCAGTGCATGCCAAACAGCCTCCCCGAAGCTGTGCCTGGGAAACACAGCCTCACAAAATGGTGCCCCCAAGAAAAAGGCTATGGGGACATATACATCTTGGAGACTATACCTCTCTGTTGGAAAGTCACAGTGCAGTTAGCATATTAAAGACTCGGAGCAGTCTTGCAAGGGAGAAACCTGTTGCTGCACTGGGCATTTCCCAGGGGTCCTCCACTGTTCCCTAGACGCTAAGGTGCTGCTGTGGCCAAAAAGGTCATTGAGTGACAGCGTCACTGAGAAGGGAATCAGAGACCAAAGCAGCACCCCGCCCAGCTGGCCATCCCTTAGGGCTGCTCCTGGCCTGCATTCTGGGCTGGCAGGGCCATGAGTCTGACCCCCAAGGGACCATCCCTTTGTTCTCCTTTGGTGTAGGGCACGTGTACCTGGCAGTGGGCCTGGGACAACACATTCCAAGCCAGGCCCCTCTCTGAGGCTCCCTGGTGCCTCCTTCCATCCCAGAGAGACACCCAGGGGAAGGGCACCCCCACCTCGCCCCACCCACCTCTGGCAGCCCCTCCCAGGCTGGAGGTCGTAGAAGCCAGGGCTGCAGAGGCCACAGTCCCGTCCAGTCACATGAGGCAGGCAGGAGCACTGGCCGGTCACTGGGTCGCAGGGTCTCTGCTCACTGACTGAGCCCCCTGGGTTGCAGCTGCAGGCTGGGGGTGGGAGTAGGAAAGAGTGTTGAGGAACCCTGCAGATCAAGATTTGGGGGTCCAGGAGACACAGAGAAGATGGGGGGGTGGCCACAGAGATGACTCACATTCAGCTCAGACTCCTAAGCTGTTTCTGGAAAAGGCTCTAGGGCTGGGTTCAAATCTCAGCCCATTTTCTAGGTCCTGGGAGAGACAGCCCTAGAATAGTCGTGGTGGCAGATGGCCCTTCCGAGCCTGCCCTGCACCCTCACAGGCTGGAGAAAAGGCCAGAGACGCGGCCAGGGGGTCACAGGTGGACCCCTGCACCACTGTTTTGGGTCACTTGACCCTGCTGTCTCGGGGCCCACAGAACAAGAGGCTGGCAGAGGGCTGGCAGGTGTTACATGGAAAAAGGTGCTCAGGAGTGAGCGAGTTTTGGGCACATGCTGAGCTTCTCCCTGCAGCACTCCTGGAAGCCTTCCACGGGCTGATCATGCTGCGGCCCTCAGGGACGGGACAGAGGGCCGAGTGTCCACCCAGGCCCTGGGGAGGCACCGCCTGATCAGAAGCCCAGGACTTGAGGAGGCCGCAGGCATCTCTGACAGTCTATGTGCTAACTGTGGAGGGAGAGCAAAGCGCTAAGTTATCAAGGCAGAAAAACATCCCAGGATGAGAGTTGATAAGATCCCCAGGCTGAAGGAGACCTTGGAGAAGAGCAAACCCTTACACTTTATGGACAAGGGACAGAGAAGGTGAGGGACCTGCCTAAGGTTGCACAGCCTTGCAGAGTGGCCAGCTGGGTCTGGTAGAGAAGGGGCCCACCATGCCCCACCCCATGGGTCCAGGAGGTGGGTACTCACGCATGCATTTGTCTGCAGGCCGAGGGGCCAGGGCGCTCCCGTAGTAGCCATCCTGACAGTGCTCACAGTGAGCACCTGTTGTGTTGTGCAGGCAACGCAGGCAGTGGCCAGACAGGGGGTCACAGTTGCCCACGGCGTTGGGGTCTATATTCCCGCTGCACTGGCACTGCTGGCAGGGCTGGGGGGCTCCAGAGAGCCCCAGTGGGTCCCCAAAAAAGCCATCATCACAGGTCTCACAGCGCCGCCCTGGGGAAAGGAGAAGGCTGTGTATGGAGGAGCAGGCATGAGGAATGTGCTGGGTCCACAGGGGTGAGGGTGGGTGTGAACAAAAGCAAATGTTCCTCAGGTCTCCTTGTGGAGCAGAGCATGGGCTCCAGGGTCAGGCTGACTTGGGGCCAGGGCCCGTCTAGGCCATCAGCTGGCTGTGTGGTCTTGGGCAAGCCACTGCACCTCTCTGAACTTGGGCTCCTTGTCTGCGAAGTGAGGACAATAATGGCAGCTACCATAGGTGGCTGTCACCACCTATTCATCATCACTCTCATGGACATGTTGTCATCACCTTTCTCTTCACCATCACCATTCTCTGCATCAGCACCTCCATCATCATCATCTTCATCATCATCCATCATCTTGATCATTAGCATCATCGTCGTCATCTGTCATCCTCTTGACCATCTCTCTATCATCATCATCTTGACCAGCTCTGTCTTCATCATCCTCATCTTCAAAGTCATCGTCACCTTCCTCCTCCTCCTCATCTCCCTCTTAGCTGTGGTTGCTCTTTCACTCGTGGTTCATGGTCCCTTTGCCTTTTCCGCTTCGCATGGTTTCTAAACTTCCTTTGGACTGGTCATTTTTGACGTCCACCAGCTTCCTGGGTTTGAACTGGGGTTGCCACCTCATTTCCCAGCCCTCAGGGTCACTGTGAGTCTCAGAAAAGATGATGTGTGAAGAGGCTTTTGGACAGTCATGGCCTGGGATGTCAACTCTGGACACAGGTGGGGCATAAGAGAACATACATGGACCACGTGCTTCAAGCAGCATCAGCCCGTTCTTGGTACACACCCATCTCTCTGTGTGTATCCGTGTGAAAGAGACCACCAGGGGATCCACAGACCTAAAGAGCAGCCATGGTCTCCTGGGGGTGAGGGGGTGACGGACACGTCGTCTTCCTGCTTGCGTGCATTTTCATGTTCCTCTTTACACTTCTACAGATGGTTTTGATTGTTATAATGAGTATGTACTCGTTTTACAACTTAACAAATAGCTACTGTCATTGTGAACAATAGTTGTGGGCTCCCTGTGTCCTCAAAGCTCATTGGTCCAGTTAAAATCAAGTTAATATTACTAAAGGTAGGCAACCTTGAAAATGGAGAATAGGAACACTAAAGAAAAAGAGGGAAGAAAGGAAAAGACAAGTGTGCACAGAGTCCAAGGTAGGGGCTCTCAGAGAGAAACGCAGTCAGACAGGCAAGGAGGAGGCGGAAGCTGGGGGTGAAGAAGGCAGCCCCGCGGTTAACCAGCCATTCGCTTGGAACTAAGTGAGGACAGCTCCCAGGGCAGGAGGCAGCTGTGAGGTCCCAGGAGGGCTGCTGAGGGGTCGGGATGGTAGGCAGGTGGGGATCAGGACTTGACCCCAACCAGTCTCAACTAGATTGTCCAGGTGGGCCCTCTGTGTGCTGGGCTCTCATGGGGCCTGAAGGATGCCGGTGTGATAAAGACGGGGCTGGTACAAGGCGCCAGGCCTAATGTCCACCCAGGCATCCCTCCCGGGGTGGTCCCTCTGTGCACTCTGTTGCACTCTGCTCCCCCGACATCCTCCCTCGGGTCTCTCCCAGCCTGAGGCCGGCTGAACTTCTCCAACTGTCCACACTCTCATTGAGCAAGCTCCCTTGCGTCTGCAGACCAGAGGAAGCCACAGTTGGGGAGCCAGAAATGTGCGGAAGGTCATGGAAATGTAGGGCAGCACGATGGCAGGGTGGGGTATGGGGTCCTGAGGTGGGACCTTGCTCCCTCGGTTCTTGGGATCCCCACTCTGGGGTGTCCCCCGAGACCTGCTGGCTGCTGGCCGTCAGGGAGCTGCTGCTGTCAGAGCAGACCCAGCCAAGCAGACATTCGACAGGACCAACATAATGGGCTGTCCTGATGCAGCCACAGGTACCAAATATAGAATCAGATGTCTGGGACCCTTGGGAACATGATGCCAAGTGAAACAAGCCAGACACAAAAGGACAAATACGGTACGATTCCACTTACACGAGGGACCTGGAGCAGTGAAATTCAGAGACAGAAACTAGGATGGTGGGTGCCAGGGGCTGGGGAGGGGACTATTAATCATTTAATGGGGACAGAGTTTCTATTTGGGACGACAAAAGAGTTCTGTGGCTGGATGGCGGTGATGGCTGCAGAACACTGTGAATGCACCTAACGCCATTGAACTGTGCACCTAAAAATAGTTAAAATGGCAAATTTTATGTTATGCATGTTTTGCCACAATTAAAAAAATTAATAATGGGATATACCCCCCCAAACCATTGAATTATATACTTTAAATGGGTGAATCGTAGAGTATGTGAATAATATCCCAATAAAGTTGTTTTAAAAAAGTCAGATGTGTAAGATGGGCTGGAGTCCTGGAGCGGAGACGAGGAGCAGGAGAGGGCTGGGGGCGGGGGCATTTCTGCTTCACACACTATCTGGTGACGTTTTTTTAAAGCTGCAAGTTCAAGCAGAGGTTTCCCACCTTAACCGCGTCAGCCAGGGACTTAGGAATACAGATTCCTGGGCCATCTCCAGCTTCTAAGTCAGGCTCTAGAGAGCCAGGGCCTGGACATGGGGATTTTCAAAATCTCACCTGGATATGCTCAATGGCCCAAGTTCTGCCCGGAAACCACAGCAGCCCAGGGCCCCGGCTATGGGGCTCTTGGACTCAGTGTCCCCCGAGGTCAGGCCTGCCACTCCCAAGCTGGGCCCTCCCTCATCCGCCACACTCTAAACCCAGGGCCCCGCTCCCGGAGCCCAGGCAGGGCCCCAGGCACAAGCCACTCACCTCTCTGGCCCGGGGGGCAGTGGGTACACACCACCTCCCCGCTCTCTGGGATGGTCGTGCAGGCCGACCGTCCCGGGCACGGACAGGGCTGGCAGTCGTCGGCTCGGCCTGTGAAGGGGTTGCCATAGAAACCCGGCAAGCAGCGCTCGCAGGACGGGCCCTCGGTGTGGTGGCCACACAGGCAGATCCCTGAGGGCAAGACAAGCACCTAGTTACCGCTGCCTGTGCCCAGAACACTCCAGACACAGCAGGCATCCTGGTGGTGGGGATCATGGAGCAGAACCAGGGTGGGAACCCTTCGAAGGCAGAGGCAGAACAGCCTGGGGACTGAGTCCAGCCTGGGTTCACGTCCACCACCTACTGACCTCGTGAACCCAGGCAGACGGATTAACACCCCGCGTCTCAGTGTCCTCACTGGCAAAAGAGGCACAACAACGGCTCTGACCTCCAAGGGTTCTCGCCAGGATTCAATGAGAACTTGCAGTCAAAGTGCCCTGTGTGGTCCCTGGCACAGATTATTATTATTACTGTTGTCATCACTATTTTGTGTTCCAGAACCTGTAACTGAACCACCAGACAGCACAGCTGCCGTTTTCTCTTTTCCTTTTCTCTTCCTGTGTGTCCCCCTAACTTCAGGGACGAAAGCGAAAATGACAGAGATGCAGGATCCATGTGGCTCCCCGTTTATGGGGTCTGTGGGTTCCCAGAGACTGCCTGGCCTCATAGAATGGAGGCCCTCCTCCCCTGCCCACTGGTCCCTCATGATGGGGGATTCTGTAGACCCCCTTCGCCAGCCCGACGGCACCTGGAGTCTGCTCAGAGCCTGGGGCGCGGGGGAAGGGAGGCCCCACTGCCAGGGACGGAGCCAGGAGCCTGGCTGAGAAGGAGTTAAGGAAGACCACTGCTTCCAGGAGCTGGGCTGAGGTGAAAAGGAGGGAAGAGAGGGCCGGGGGTACCCTGCTGTCCACTGGTGCCTGCCTCGGCCCGGCACCCACATGCTCATCCCTCCTCCTTTCAACCAGTGTGGGTGGCAGTGGCTGCTGCACCCATTTGACAGACAAGGATTTGCCCAAACTGAGCAGGAAGTCTTGACACGGCCAAGGATGACAAATTGGTCCCATCTCATGAGACGACTCTGCTCCCTCAGTAGGGGCTGCCTGGAGCACTGCATGGAAGGATGAGGAGGCCTCCTCTGGGCTCCATTAGTGATGCCTGCCCTGGGCACAAGAAGGGAGGAGGCCCCTGTGGCGCACACTTGCCCTCCCTGGCTAGTCTGCTGGTTCCTGGGCTAGTGTCCCTTAGCTCCAGCATCGAGCCTGAGACAAGCTGAGCAGGCGTTTCCCCTCTCAGAGACCCCATCTGCTCCAGGAGAGCAGCAGGGCACAGACCCTCCCACTTCCTGTGTGAGGCCCACAGTGCGGGGTGGCCAGTGTCCAGTCCCCTTCTGGTACCTGCTGGTGGCACAAGGTCTCTCTCTGGGTTTCCTCCCTAAGACTCGGGATGAGCAGCCAGCAGTGAACTTGTGGGAGGAGCAGCTCTGCCACCTACCGGCCACGTGGCCTCCCTGCACTTAGGTCCCTCACGTGTGAGATGGGACAGGGATGGTCCAGCACCCCGGGGCGGGGGAGGGGCGGTTTGCAGGATCCGATGCTGCACTCTATATAAAGGTGCCTCGCATGGGAGGAACTCGATGATGCCATTTTATGAACTTTGTTTTTAGTGGTCACTCACACATGCACTAGGCTGACCCTGTTGGGGTCAGTTCTCATCTTGCTGGTCCGGGTGGAGCCCAGGCCTTCGGATGGGGTGCTAGGAGACTCACCCGTGTTGGGGTCACAGGTGCCATGCTGGTTACAGGTGCAGGGAACACAGTTGGCATAGGGACCCCCCAGTGGTGTCTCCCTCTTGTATCCTGGGGCACAAGATTCACAGAACTGGCCCGTGTACCCCTTGGGACACGAGCAGGTCTCCACCCAGGAGGCTGGGGGGGACAGCCCCCGCTGGGCCGATGTGAGCCGGACCTCCATCAGGAACATCTGGCCTGCAGAGCGAGAAGACAGAGTTACACACACACGTTTCTCCCCAAACCTTCCAGTTCGCAGATGTAACAGGCAAAGGGTATTGGCCCAGGTAGATAAAGGCAGCCCACGGATCAACTACCATTTTTAAAAAAGAGTCATAGAAAGGGAAAAGGAGAAATGAGCAATTTTCAGGACAAGTAGTAAATATGGCTGGAAAGTTTACAGAAAGACATCCCCTCTCAGGAGTTATTAAAGATATGTAAATTTAAACAACAATGATACCATTCACGCCCCTCAGATTGGTAAGCATTTTAAAGATCAATATCAGTGGAGGATGGGGTGTGGACGACTCCACACCTAGATGTATAAATACAAACCAGGAGGTTCTGCTTCTAGTAACGGGGGAGCTCCCAGCAGACCAATAATCCCTCAGGAAACAACTGGAAACTCCGGGCAAAATGTAAAAACCAACCACAGTCTGCAAACCCTGGAGAACCACCACGGCAGGGAGAGCGGACAAGGTGGGCTCTCGTCACCAGGAGATAGACCGGTCCAGCCTTTCTGAAGGAAAAATGGGCAGCACCCAGCAAAATTTAACACGCGCCCTCTTTGACCTCACGTTTCCAGTCTGAGGACTCTGCCCTTCGATGCTTGCACAAGGAACAGAGACCTTTCTGCGAAGCTACGCCCCGTGGCTCTGATTGCAATGGTGAAACCCTGGAAACCACTTTAATGTCTACGAACGGGGCATGGTTAAAACTTTATGGAGCAGCTGTACCACGAGATGGTAAGTGGTGGACATAGACAGCCAGCCTTTTCAATGAGCAATGACACGTAACAACTTCCAAGACACATTGTTGGCTGATGTTGGCGTGGGCCTGATGTAAGCGGTGCCTTGTGAATATCTGTCAACAGGTTGAGTGATTGACAGAAAGCAGCGCTGGAAGCTGCTGGGAAGAGGGGAAATGAATTCCTGTGAGGAGCCTCAGCAAGGGGCTTCGGAGAGACCTGGAGAGTGGGGGGCTTCTGGGAGCACTGAGGAGGACGGTGGGGATTAAGGCAATTCAACCACAGCTCCAAAGAGGAAGAAGGAACTGGGGCAGGAGGGGGACTGGGGACAATCCCCAAGCCTTGCACTTAAAGGAGCCCCAGGAAAGCTGGCCATCTAAGCCAGAGGTTCTCAGGAGCAAAATCACCCCTGAGAAGCACATGTGTGGGCGCTCTGGTTGTCACAACGATGGGGAGGCAGGGCCAGCGATGCTAGACGCCCTGACATGCACAGAAACTCCCAGGGGACTTTCAAATGTCCTGCTGGATGCTGAAAGGGCAGACAACCCCCTGTGTAAACACCTGAGCCCAGAGCCCAACTCCACTGCACACTGACACAGGCGTCTGGAACGCGTGAGTGCACACGGGCCGTCTAGGAATGCGGGCGCCGTGCGCGCAGAGGGACGCCGTGCTTTGTTTCGTTCAGCATTTTCACTCACCATTTGGGAAAAGCATGCCACCATCACACACCCTGCCCCCTCCGTGGCCCCCTCTCTGACTGCCCCACTCACGACGAGCCAGCAAACAGTCCCATTTAGTTGTGATTTCAAAACGACAAATATAAAGGATTTAAAGGATAAAGGCAATCATTTTGAAACCTGGCCTTACAGCTTCACCCACAAACAACGCTCTACCAAGCCTTTGTCCTCTAATGAAGCGAGGAAGCCATCGAGGCTGAGAAACCTTTTAAAAAGAACCACACTGACGAAGGCGGAGAGCTGTGCCGCCTGTGATGGGGCGACCCAGCCGGCTTCTGTCCCCAACACCTCCCTCCCTGAGTGCCCACTCGACACTCCTGAGTCCGCCCGGTGACCGTGGTCCTAAGCTTGGTCTGTATTCTGGCATCTGCCGTCCACGCCTCTGCGTCCACATTTCCCTGCTCTCCATGTGTGTATAGCACTTCTGAGCTGCTTGTTTCTCCCAAACCCGAACCCCTCCTTACAGCGGGGGCAGCTCTGACCTCATTGTGTCGTCCAGCGTGGGCACGCCTGAGGACTGACCGTTTGGAATTCATAGGATTATATTTTATATCATTTCCTTTTATTTATTCAGTACGGTACACGATTTTTAAAAATTGTGTCTAGGTAGGTTATAATATCTATGAATTCCATTTCCAGATAGTAAAAGGGGTGTTACAGATGAAACAGCTGTTCTAAAAAGGGGCCCCGAGGATGCT
This sequence comes from Equus asinus, assembly GCF_041296235.1. Lineage (NCBI taxonomy): Eukaryota > Metazoa > Chordata > Mammalia > Perissodactyla > Equidae > Equus > Equus asinus. Next base: position 15,437,609 of record NC_091799.1, read on the forward strand.
GCTCTAGGCACATACGGGTACGAAGGGGAGGAGAGAGGGGGTAAGACCACAAGGTGGAGAAAGTAGTTTCAGGAAAGAGGGCCGGACCAGGGACAGTCAGGAGCACCAGGCCAAGCGCCACGGGACGGGGCGAGAGTGGTGAGCAGTCCCGGTCCAAGCCATGCGTTGACTTAGCCCCCCCAGCTGAGACGGCTTAGAAACCAGACCTGCTTTCTGGGCGGCTTAGGGGCAACACCACTGGTGACCAGCAGGAGAGCCCACCCCAGGGAATGCTGGCTGCCCCCCGAGGCCGGATGGACAGAGGGTCCTCAAGGATCAGGCCTGGGGGCAGCGGTGGACTCTGCCGTGGAGTGGCGGCACCCATCACTGCCTGGCTGCTTCACCGGCCTTAGAGCTGTCCATCCTCAGGCCCCTCACCTGTCCAGCTGCCGCCTCTGTCCTCAGCATCCACTCCCTCTGCCTACACTTACATGACCTTGGGCAAGGGTCCCGACCTCTCTGAGCCTCAGATTCCTTCTTGGTAAAATGAGGACACAGCCGCCCTGCTGTGAGGACCCCACGAGGTTCCGCAGGAAGGGCCCAGCAGGTTTGGGGGGAGGGGTGGTTGTTCTCATCGTCACTGACCGGGAGGGCTTCGGCTTCGGCTGCTGGCTTGGATGCGAAGGGCGGTCAGATTGGCGAGCAGCCGCTGGAAGTGGAAGGGGGGCAGCGGAGGGTCCACGTCCTCGGAGGTCTCCTGCAGCCTGGCAGGGAGAGGGGGTCAAAGCGGAACCTGAGGCTGGGGGCAGGTGGTGCCAAGAAGCCTCCAGCAGGGGTGGGGAGGATGAGAGCCCCCGACCACAGGGGGATCCAAGCATGCCCGCACCTCAGGGACCACCCTGACCGCCCGACCTCAGCCCTCAGGACACAGCAGGACACTCACTGGAAGTGCAGCTGTACCTCCCCAGGCTGCCCGGCGTCCTGGCGGCCGGACAGGCTGGAGTGCCTCAGAGACAGGGCCAGGCCCGCCCCTTCGAGCCTCAGCTGCACAGGGAGCGGGGAGCCCCCAGGGGGGCCCCGGAAGGTCAGCGTGAGGGGCTGCCCATAGCTGAACCGCTGGTCTCCCAGGAACTTCTCTGAGGACAAGAGAAGAAGGCTCTGACAGTCTTCAGTTAATTAGCTTGATTTTTAATGTCTACACTGATTTTATTAGCAATTAAACATTCAAACAAGATAAAACTACAGCAAGTGGAAAATCAAAGGCTGCCTGCATGCAGATGCTGAGGGTGGCCCACCCTCCCCTCCACGCCAGACTCTGCAGCTGGGGCTGGCTTCACGGGCGTGCGACCCCTGCAGACACACAGGGCCCCACGCCTCGTCTAATGCCATGCTGTCGCCGTCCTGACATTCTTAATACTTTAAGAATACTTAAAACTTGGGTTTTGTAGGTGAAGTGTGATGACACTAAGGAGTCTGTATGGAACAGGGATACGCCCAGCAGCGGCGCCCAGCCGCCAGTTCACACACAGCGCTCACGAGGCCTCAGGAGCGCAGAAGTGTTGTGGACCCACATGCACGGGAGCTTAGCAAGACTCAAAGCAAGAACAAGGTAAGCGTGCGACACGTGTGGCAAAGCAGGGGCGCTGATGGCCCCAGAGGCCGCGCTTTCCATTGGAGGCAGAACTTGCTTCCAGCAGAAAGCAGCACGGAGGCCCAGGAGCCCTATCAGAGAATCTGTCACCCATGTTATTTCCCTGCCTGAGCCGACCGCTTGTGCCGAAAGTCACGACCCAGCAGGAGGCAGCAATGGGATTCCCCTCCTTCCTTTCCTCCCAGTCCTTCTGTACTCGCGAGTCGGCAGAACGTGTGCAGACCAGGAAGTGAAATAGGACTGGCTGAGTCCGCCCACCCGCCTCACCCACCGCAGCGCGCCCAGCACCCAGCACGGAACCCCGCCAACACTTCCGGAGCGGGTGGCTCCTTTCTCTGAAGTGTATCGACAAAGCGGCCAGGGAACAGAGCGTGTTTTCGGGCCTTTGAGCTGGGAGCACGTGCCCCACGAGAGGGTCCTGGGACCCCTGTGTCCTTTGTTTCCTGGCCGCAGGGCACATAGGAACTGCGTTGACACAGCTCCCGGGTCATCTGTGTGTCATCTCCTCGGCCCCTCTTGGATAGGGAGGAAAAGGGTAGGACTGGCTCGGGGGAGCCAGCAGACCCCGACTCTGGCCAGAGTAGAGCAAAGAATGGAGCCCAGGCTCCCGGTTCTCGGTCTGATACAGTTTCCAGGAGACCAAAATTGCCCTAATTGATGGAGGTGGGGTTCAGAATAATCTAGAACTTCTTGCTTCTGCAGGAATCCCACAGCCCTGGGCAAGGGATGCAGCGGGCTGGTGGGTGGGGGCTGATGGGAAATGCACAGGGACTGTCTGGGGTGTGACAGTGGCCTGAACGGGCCCTGGGTGGCAAGGCAGTGATCAGGGAGCAGGGGGTTGGGGCATGGGGTCGGCAGAAAAATGGCCCCTAAAGATGTCCACATCCTGATGCCTGAAATCTGTGAATATGTCCCGTTGCCTGGCAGGGGCAGGGAGGTTGCAGGTGGAATTCAGGTTGTTAATGAGCTGATCCCACAGGATAGAGATTAATATGGATTATCCAGCTGCTCCCAATGGGATCACAATGGTCCTTAAAAGATGGAAGAGGAAACAGAACAGTTGGGGTCAGAGTAGGGCAACGTGAGAGACTCGGCCAGCCCTGCAGATGAGGAAGGGGCCGCGAGCCACGGACTGCAGGCGGCTCTAGAAGCTGCAGAGGCCAGGGAACGGATTTCTCACCCCCCTGAGCCTCCAGGAGGAACCAGCCCTGCCAACACCTGGCTTCTAACCCGGGAGACTCGTTCCTGGCTTCTGACCTCCAGACACTCAAAGAATAAATCTGTCTTGTTTTTAGCCACTAAGTTGGTGTTAACTTGTCACAGCAGCGAGAAGAAAGGGAAAGAAAGGGACACAGGGAGTTCACCCACCACCCGCCCCCCGCCCGCCGTGGGCAGGTACCTGGTGCTACGAGCTCCTCCTCGTCTCCCAGGTTCAGGGGGAGCCCCCCTGGCCTCCATCGTGCCGGATGCTCTGGGCCCCCCATGTTTCCAGCCTGCCAGCCTTCAGCTCCTGGGCAACAAACACACACCCCGCTCTGTGAGGTCCTGGAGGGTGGCCTCTGGCCCCTGCACTCCATACCCTTCTCTGGGTCCCAAGGACAGCCCCCAGAGGCCTGAGCCCAGTCTGAAAGGACAGTGCCCAGGGAAAGGAAAGACAGGCCATATGCAAACACCTCGAGCCCACGGCCAGGCAGCTTGGATCCCCAGCCCAGAGCTGGGGACCTCGGGGTGGGAGGCAGCCCCGGAGAAGCTGGAGAGCTCAGGCCCAGCTCTGGGTGGGTACGCTCAGAGCGCTGGGCCTGCCCCGGCCCTTCAGCAGGCTTTGAGCCACGGGAAGACACAGCCCAGACGCCACTGTGGGGCGCTGGGACGTCGGAGCCGGCTCCAGCAATACTGGACTTGACCTCGTCTTCAGGTCTTCAGAGAGTTGCCTCAGCTGGAACCTCACTGCTCCTGTCCTTCGATGGGGGTGCGTCCTTAGCCTGCTGCACCCAGAAGGCCAGCTGGCTAGGGAATGGTCAAGCCAGGACGAGAACCCAGGCCTCTGTCCTCCCTGTGCCAGTCCAGTCCACCCACCTTCTGGCGATAGCCGTACACCAAGCACAGCCCCGCACAGAGCAGAGGACCTAAGAGGGCACTCTCTAGGGGCACCTGGGGAATGGGGCGGAGGCCCAGCACCTGGGGCACCTGGGGGGAGGACAGAGGGATGAAGAAAGGGAAAGAGGTCGCAAAGGGGAGGCTGGGGCTCCTCGACACTAGACTAGGCTCTGCCCCTCACTGGCTGTGTGACCCTGGGCAAGTTACTTAACCTCTCTGAACCTGGTTCCTCATCTGGCAAACGGGGGTAATGAAGTACTTATGACCCCGGTAGCAGTTTTCTAAGTTGGTCTGAATGCCCCAGGAGATCCCTGAGACCCTTTCAGGGGATCAATGAGGTCAAACCATCTTCTTAAGAACACTAAGATGTTATCTGCATTTTTCATTCTGTCTCTCTCACAAGTATACGGTGGAGTTTTCCAGAAACTACACAACATGTGATATCACAAGAGACTAAATAACAGAAGCCATGGTGAGAGTCGGCTGACTTCTATTAATCCAGACTGTAAGAGATGCACGAAAATGCAAAACGAGGGCCAGCCCCCTTAGGGGTTAAGTTCGGCATGCTCTGCTTTAGCGGCCCAGGTTTGTGGGTTCAGATCCCGGATGCGGATCTACACACCACTTGTGAGCCACGCTGTGGCAGTGACCCACATACAAAATAGAGGAGGATTGGCACAGATGCTAGCTCAGGACTAATCTTCCTCAGCAAAAAAAAAAAAAAAAGAAGAAGAAGTAAAACGAGTAGCACTCTTCTCACAAAATGTTTTATCTTTTAAAAAGATAATTATGTTTCACAGGTAGATGTTATTTTTTGTTATAAGTTTCCCTGGTCATTTAAAAATGAATACATAGAAATTTTCAAATTACTGTTTTGATTTCTAACAGAAAATATCCATATAAACAACCCACAATAATGAAAGTGCTCTGAGGGCCTCCCTCATTTTCAAGAGCATAAAGAGGATCCAGAGACGGAAAAGTCTAAGACCTGCCAGCCAAGAGTGATTGTGAGATAACGTGAGACGCCAGGGCTGAAGCGCCCGACCCGGGGCCTGGCTCAAAGTGAGAAGAGACAGTAAGGACCGCGTCCTCAGCATCTGTAAACTGAGTCCCGTCTGACGCTGATGTCCTAGACCCGGGGTCCCTATTCCAAGCCCCCGTGAGGCCTGCTGTCTGTGCGGTGTCCAGCAGAGGGCGCAGTGCCCCTGCGTCTGGGGCACCCGGGAGCCAGCGCAGGTGGTGCGATCCCAGGCTGACAGTGGGCTCCTCCCTGGGGGGCACGCAGGGGTCCACGCAGGCTATGATTAATGCAGAGTTCAGAGCTCCAACACTTTCCTGCTCCAAAGAGGCAACTGTGCCGCCTGGAGATGGGGACCCAGGACACCAGGGCAGCCCTGGATCCTGGGCCCAGAGAGAAACCCTGCTCGGTGGTGAAGGACAGAACTCAGGAGCTGAGAAACCTGGGTGCCAGCAGCTCAGTTATGGGACCTCCCTTTCCTGGGCCTCAGCTGCCTCATCTGTAAAATGGGCATGAGAGCGCCTACCTGCTGGGGATGTCGTGAGGTTCCACGCACGTAAAGAGCTCAGCACAGTGCCTCAGCACAGGTGCTCAATAAATGGAGGCCAGGGGACTGGGCCTGCGTCCTCGGCACTAGGATACGCTCACGGAGGCCAATCTTGACAGAGTAATCAGAAATTCCCCCAAAGGATCCAAAGGCTGCTGTCTGCCCAGCCCCCCAACTCTGCTGAAGGCTGGGGAGGGAACAGAGGGGTGTGGGCCGGTCCTGGGGAGCGCTGAGCGGCACAGAGAGGCACATCTGGCACAGCTAGCCATGTGGACCTGTGGGAGACGCACCCACACCACCATGGCAGGATCGCCCCTAAGCAGCACCGCCTGCCCCCACCGGGCTGGGGGCAGACCCCTGGGAGGCGGCTGCAGGGGGCACCTCTTACCCTGGCGGAAGTCGGAGAGGATGTGGTGCTCCCGGAACCCAGCGGCGGCCGCACACACCTTGGAGTGGCCATAGCAGAAGCAGCTGCTGCAGCCGGCCGGGTTGTGGGGCTGCAGGTTGAACGTCCCCGGGCGGCATCTGAAACGGAAGAGGGACATGCCCATGGGGGCCTAACGAGTCCACGAGGGTCGGGGGGATCCCAGCCGGACTGACGCGAGTCCAGAATCACTGGGGAAAACTTAAAAAATATTTTTCAGATTTACAGAAGACTTGAAAAGATAGTACAGAGTTCCCACTGCCTCCCCACCCAGCTCTCCCTAACGTCAACATCCACTAGGCGAATTTATCAAAACCGAGAAATCGACAGCGGTAAACGTTGTTTACTGAACTGCAGACTTTAGGATTAGGGTTTCTCCCATTCCACAAACATCTGTTTTCTGCTCCAGGATCCCATCCAGGACATGGCGTGGCATTTAATTATTTCCTAATCTCCTCCAGTCTGTAACAGCATCTTGGTCTTTTGTCGTCTTTCACGACCTTGACATTTTGAAGAGTACTGGTCAGGCATTTTGCAGAATGTCCCTCAATTTGGGTTTCTCTGACTTTTTTCTCATGATTAGACTGGGGCTATGGGTTTTGGGAAGAAACAGTGGTGAAGTGCCCTTCTCGTCACATCACATCGGGGTAAATGACACCCAGGTGACATCACCGGTAATGGTAACCTTTGCCATCTGGTTAAGGTGCCGCCCGCCAGGTTCCGTCACCACAAAACTGCCACATTCTCATTGTTAGAAGCAAGTCACTGAGTCCAGGGCACCGGCAATTGGAGGGGAACTAAGCTCCCCCTCCTGGAGAAGGGGTATCAAAGAACTGTGGACACAGATGGAAACCAGCACAGGAATTAACAAATACTTTAAGGGGGCTATTTTGGGGCTCTGCAAAGACCCTGATTCTCCTTAAAGTTCCGCCCACTAATTGCAGTATTCATCGGCGGCTCTTGCCTACAGCGACTGTTACTATGCTAGTCCAACAGAGTTTCTATTTCCCTCATTCCTTCTACAGTTATTATTGGGAATTCTTCTGGAAGGAAGATTTGTCCCTTCATCTCTGTGTATTTATTTATTCACTCATCTATTTATATCAGTGTGGACTCGTGGATATTTATTTTATTCTTTGGGTTATAATCCAATACTATCGTTATTTATTTTGTTGTTCAAATTGTTCCAGCTTTGGGAGCTCTTTCACATTGGCGTCCTTTTGACACGGGCCCCCATCCTGGTTTGGGGTTTTTTGTTTGTTTTTGTCTGGTTTTGTTTTTAATTAAGGACTTCCTTGCTTTCTGGCACTACAAGATGCTCTGGGCTCATCCTGCATTTTCCCCACCCCAGCCCCAGAATCAGCCCTTTCTACGGGGAGCCTTGGAGAGACGTGTTACAAACACACACGCCTGGTTTGCACCCTGGGGCCTCCATTTCCGCCGGCCCGGTGCCGGAATCTGATTCATAAGAAGCTGCCAACGACCAGGACGCCCAGCCAGCTCCGACGAGCACAGCTCATCAATGATTTCACAAACGAGCTAAGTGGGGCTCCAAGGGAGGACCTCCTCGGGGTGCGAGGCGGTGGGGGGCAGAGCCGTCCGAGAGCCCAGGTGGGACCTCGTGCCCCAGTTCCATGCTGCCTCCTTACTCAAGGGGTCTCCAGGGAGAAAGCCCCAGCAGGAGTCCACCTCCCACCCCAGGGCCCACAGGCCAGGTGTGGACAGCCTGGGAGAGCCCAGGCCAGGCCCAGCCATGTGGCTTTGTCACCAACTTCTTCCTGAACCACTGCGGGCCCAGCACGGACTGACGAAAGCAGACAGTCCACAGTATGATGCTGTGTTCGGTACTTCACACACAGGGCCTGTGGCCAGAGGACCAGAGCCCCGGGCAGACCCCGTGCTGGCTGCAAAGGGCTTCAGAGGTGTCAGCAACAAAGCCAGGAAGAGGAGATGGTGTCCAAGGAGGGAACCCTCATTCATCTGCCAGCCCCATTGCCTGCGGCTAGGAGGTGCCCTGAACGCACGCGAGAGCAAGTTCAAGGACTGTGCAGCTTTACAAAAGGGATTTTGCCTCGTTGAGCTTCAGACGCTCCATGTGTACCAGGACAGGATGGCAAGGATGGCAAAGAGGCTCGAATCTCAGCTCAACTGGCAGGAGCTTCATGGAGCAAGGCATAGAGCAGGATTCTGAGGTTACAGCAGGCCCCATGATAAAGATTGCTGTGCTCCGCTAGTGATGTCTGCCTGGGTGTGAGATGGGAGGGTTGTGGTACAAGGGCCCTGTATTTACTGGATTAAAGGATCTCTCTTACCCTTCCAGCTCTTTCTTTTTAAGATGTAAAAGAAAAAAAGATGCATTTTCTCAGAGTTTAGGAATTTCAGTGGTGGTGGGTCAAAACCTTGAGACCACTTCCTGGACGGCAGAGTCGTGGCGCTCCAGGAAGAGCGCCAGGTGGTGAGGTCGCCCAAGTCGACGAGACCTGCCCCCCCCTCCTCCCACCACCAGCCCTGAGGTCACTTCCAGCAGGCTCACTATTGGACGGGCTCACCCACCTGTCACACAGGTTGCCTTCCACATTCTCTTTGCAGGGGCAGCGCCCACTGCGGGGGTCACAGGTGCCCAGGCTGCCAGCAGGATTGCAGGTGCAGGGTCTGCCAAAGAGACAGGACAAGGGGAGAGGAGTCAACGAGCAACTCCAGAATGGGATCAGCCCGCCCTCCTCGGAAGGACCCTCTCTGCTCTTCCCCATTCCCGAGAGGACCAGGAGGAGGGCTGACCCAAGAGCCTGCCCCCACATGTTACTGTTCCTACCATGCCAAGGAAGTGACCCACCTATCTGCTCACCCACCATCCATCCATCCATCCATCCACCTGTGCATCCTTCCATCCACCCATCCATCCATCCACCCACCTGTGCATCCTTCCATCCATCGTCCCACCCATCCACCCACCTGTGCATCCTTCCATCCACCCATCCATCCATCCACCCACCTGTGCATCCTTCCATCCACCCATCCATCCATCCACCCACCTGTGCATCCTTCCATCCACCCATCCACCCACCCACCTGTGCATCCTTCCATCCACCCGTCCACCCGTCCACCCACTCACTCTCTACCCATGCATCTACCCATCCCTTCCTCCCTCCCTCCATCCATCCTTCCATCCACCCACCATCTGACAAGACATGGTTCCTGCCTTTATGGAGTCTACAGTCCAGTGAAGGTGGACAGGGACACAGGCAGACCTGAACTTTGCTGTGTGCTGTGGGAGGGGATGTACAAGGAGGCACTCAGGATGGGGCAAGGGGACAGGAAGAAGGGAAGACTTCCTGGGGGAGCTGTGCCCTGGCTGAGAACTGAAGAGCGAGCAGGAATTTGCCAGACACAGGCCAGAAAGAGGCAGGGTCAGGGAGAGAAGAATGCTCAGGGGTAGGAGGAATGGCATGTGCAAAGGCCCAGAGGCCAGAGACCCTGAGGAAGCATCCAGGCCCCCGTCTGAGGGCCAGTTTTGTGTCCAGAACCACGGACTACCTTATGAGGAATCTGAGACTCCTCACACACACATTGGGGACCAGTGCATTTCTGCTGCCTTTCAAACACACGAGGAGACTGTTGCAATTAGCCAAAGCCAAGTTCATTTACAAGTGCTTCTGAATTTATAATAGCTTCATTTTTTTGTTCTTTGTGTATTTTCTCAATCAAATGTTGTTAACCGTGTTAGACCCTCCTCCAGCGCTCCAGACCCCAGTGGCCCGTGCCCATCTCTCTCCCCTTGGACGCCCTGCCAGCACTGTGGACTCAGCCTCTCCCCCCACTGTGCTCCCCTCGCCATGAACGGCCTCCCTCCCCAGGGGCAAGAAGCAGAACCCAGGGGTCAGCCTTCATCCCCTCTTCCTCTTCCACTCCCTGTGACCACCTGCCACCTCTACCTTCCGAGGGGCCCTGGAACCTGTCTGGTTCTGTCCCTCCATGGCCAAACCCTAGCGCGAGCTGCCCCAGCTCCCAGCTGTTCCCAGCTCCTCCCACTCCCGTTCCTGCTCGGACACAGCGCCCCCGGGCCCCCGAGGGCCCGCCAGACCCTCCTCCCCGCTCCCCAGAGCCCCCCCGGCCCCTCCCTCGGAGCCCCTCCGCTCCCCCTGACAGCCCTCACTTCTCAGGCCTCACACTGGAACTCAGCGCCTCTTACAGGAAGCCTGCCCTCGAGCCCCCAGACCGGCTGGGCTTCCGCAGGACTCGCACCCGCTCTCATCTGTTTATCTGTCTGCCTCCCTGGGGACTGGCTGTCTGTAGTGCTTGCTTGCGTTTGGGGCCTGAGAGCTGCAGAATCAGAAAAGGCTGAACAGAGGAAGGAATAAAGGAATGAAGTGGGGGGGGGGGCGAGCTGATATCCTGTCCCCCTGCTTCCCGCCATTCAGTCCAAACCCCCTACCGCGCCCCCAGGCTGGGCCACCCCACCCCCCAACCCCCGCCCTCACCTGCAGCCGCCCTCGCTGAGCGAGTGGAACCCGGGCAGGCAGAGGTCACACTTCCAGCCCGTCACAGTGGGCTTGCAGACGCAGGTGCCCGCATCATCGCACTGGAGGCGCAGGGAGCCTGGGGAGGAAGGGCACAGGGCAGCGGGGGGCCAGAACAGCGAGGGATGGGGCGCTTGGCAGGGGGGCCCACTCACCTGCTGGGTGGCAGTCGCAGGGCTGGCACAGTGTTCGCCGGTCCCAGCGATAGAAGTTCTCCTGGCAGCGCTCGCAGTGCGGCCCGGCCGTGTGGTCACGGCAGCGGAGGCAGCGCCCACCGTGGCCCGTGCTGCGGAAGAGCTCCCGGTCAAAGGTGCACTCCTCAGAGTGGCCACTGCAGTTGCAGGCTGTGGGCAGGAGGCAGGGGAGGGGGTGTGTGGGCGGCTGTGGCATGTGGTAAGCGGCAAGTCTGTGCCAATCAGCCTCCTTGTGCTGAATGAGCAGGCAGCTCAAGAACAGCCAAGGATGGAGTTCAGGCCCAGCGTGATCAAGGATATGGAGACCAATTGATTAATCTTCCAAAACAGGACACTCTTAAGAGCAAAGGGGGCACCATTAAGAAATACACCAAACACAGGACCCTCCCCAGCAAGCCTGGATGGATAGCTGCCTGGTCATGGATCACAGATTGACCACCTTCGAGAGGGGCAGTGTGGTTCACTCAAAGATCTCTTGTGGATCCTCCAAGCCATAATAATTGTATGAATCTGGTCCCAGTGACCATGAGGTCACTTAGATGCATGGAAAATACAAGCCACCCTTCCTTCACTCATTAATTCATTTTTAAAAAGTATGTACTAAGGATCGGCTCCATCTTGACTCCCGTGGTAAGCCCAGCGGGGGGTGGACCAGGGGACAGTACGGACACATGTTGTCCACTGTGTGACGGAGGCCAGATGCAGCAAGCACAGGAAGTCCTGTGAGTGAGGAAGGGCTGTGATGGGAAAAGGAGGGGGGCTCTAGAGCTGAAGGAGGCCCTGCAGCCATCCTGGGGGGAGGAGGCGAGGATCCCCGCAGGAAGTCGAGGCTACGCTGAACCTAAAGGGTGAGCAGGAAGGAGCTGGCCAGTGAAGGAGGCAAGGGAGAGCCCCAGGCAGGAGGGGAGGGCTGGAGGAAGAAGTGGACGGCCAGGGAAGAAAGACCGGCCCAGTGTGGGGGTGGGCAGGCTGGCATGTCGAGGGACGGGCAGGGAAGAAGGGAAGAGGGTGGGGTCGCCGTGCAGTGTGACGAGACATGGAGGGGTGCAGGGGCAGCTGTGAGGTCAAGAGGTCAGGGGAGCTTGATCCAGAGGGCCGGGCAGCCTCGGGCAGTGGACTCCACCTCGGGGTGGGGGGTTAAGCAGAGGATGGATGGAATCGCAGCAGCGCTTAAGAAGGCACGGCAGGCTGCAGGTGGAGGGGGCTGGGGGCTGGCAGAACAGGGAAGAGGGAGCTCCAGGGGCCCCAAGGAGGGATGACGGGGCGGGGCCAAGGCACTGGCTGCATAGGACACACTTAGACAGGCTGGACAGATGTGGACGAGGCCGAATTCAGGGCTCAGGGGCTGCCTGGACTGGGGGGCGGCGAAGGGGTCAGGCATGAAGCCCCGGTTTCCAGGCCGGTGACTGGGAGGACAGAGATGTGACCAGAGGGGTGAGGATGTGGCAGAAGCAGTCTGGCCTTTTGTGTCCCCACCACGGAGACAGCCCCTGACTCAAGAACGGACGAGCCAGCCAGCACAGCTTCCTTGGCCCAGGAGGACTTCCTGGTGGAGGCAGGCCAACGAGGGCAGCAGGAACCCATCAGCTGCCCGAGGCAGCTCCTGCAGACAGTGCCCTGTCCCATGGAACAACCTGTCCCCTCCCTGTCCCACCGCCAGCTGCCGGCAGCCCAGGCCCAAGAGGATGGTGGGCCCAGAGGCCCAGCCGTCAGGGGTGCCTGCACACGAAGACGCTCCTCCTGCCAGGAGCCGCAGAGCCGGGATCCCGTGCCCGGTGGCAGCCGGCTCCACATGGAGAGCCTGAAGCAAGCCAGATGACTCTCTGGGGAGCCAGAGCAGGGCTTGGGGACAATGTGAAGCTGGGGTGGGCTGGCACACCAGGCTGGGATGGAAGGCGGTGGATCCTCCGCCCCCGCCCCCTCATGCACAGCCCACATCCCCGGAGAAGGAACGCGGGCACCATCCTCTTCAGTGTGTCTCTGAGGTTAGGCTGTCAAAGCCACATCACACGGGGGCTGGGGCATCAAAGGCTGCCTGGGGGCATGTGGGAGAGGCTGGGTGGGCAGGTCAGCACCCCCAGGACCTGGGGCAGCCTGGCTCTCATTAGCAGCCACAGTCGGAGCAGTTAAAACAAAGGAACAAGTTGGGGGGCCGTCCCAGCCCTCCCACCACGGACGCCTCCACTGGGGGGCACTTGGTCTGCGTAAGCCGTTGGGCGGGAGAATGGAGGCTCAGACGCCCCCTCCAGCTCCCCCAGCTCCCCCTGAGCCCTGCAGCAGCACAGGGGCTCAGAGCCCCCAGGGAGCAGCCCCACGGCCAGGCCTCGGGTCCCCAGAGCCCAGGACACTCACGTAGACACTCGTTGGCGGCCTCGGCCGTGCCGCGGGCCCACGGGCGGTCCTGGAAGAAGGGCTGGCAGCGCTCGCAGTCTGTGCCCGTGGTGTTGTGCTGGCAGAGGCACACCAGCCGGCCCGCCGCATCGGGGCCGCACGCACTCGCGTGCCCATGACACTTGCACCTGGGAGAGAACACGGAGGAGGTGGTCGAGGAGCCGGGCCAGCACCGGCAGACGGGGCTTAGTCACCCGGCGGCCCCCGCATTCACGTGAGCCCCTGATTCAATTATGGGGCTTTACTGGACACCGACTACGTGACCGGGGACAACAGAGAAGTGACCATGCGAGGCTGTTCTGAGCTCTGTACGCGTACGACCCATTTTATCCTCACGAGCCCGCCACCATCCCCCTAACAGAGGCAGGAGCGAAGGTCACCAGATAGTAATGGCAGAGTCCTCGAGGCCGCCACTGAAGGCTTCTGCCTGAGAGGAGCGCCACCCTGGGCCGAGAGGGACGCGGGAAGTCATCTCAGTCTCGGGTAGAGGGTGGGCCAGCCCACAGAGAGACGGGTAGGAGGCGGGGGCCCCTGCACGCAGTTCTCCTCCGCGTCTGAAGGGATGAGAAAGGCTGCTCCTTACAGGGGACGCCCCAGCTATCGCAAGTCCCTACCGAGCCTGTCTCTGCGGGGCAGCCCCGGACCCGGGTCCACCCCGAGCAGGGTCGGGAGACAGGCGGCACTGGGCGGGAACAAAGAAGCGCTCTGGGGCCACAGGGCACCCTCGCTGAGCCTGATCCATGGGGCTGCCACCCCTGCGCGCTGAGGGGCCAGACCGGCCACGCTCCCAGGCCGCGCCTCCGCCTGCGCCTGCCCCACCGAGCAACCAACGAGCTCGCATCTCACTGGAGCCCCAGCCCTGTGGCAGGAGGGACCGGAACCACTCCCTCGTCACAGCGGAGGGCCAGGTGCAGGCCACGAGGGACAGCACTAGGTGGCAGAGCTGGAAGCTGCACCCTGTTCCCTCCCCCTTCCCGCTGACCCCGAGCTCCGGGACATGCACGGCCACTTGGGGGCTCTCCACAAGCTGCGTGCCATGCTCCGCCCTCAGCGGGTGTTGAAGACCCGCTGGCCACCGCCAGCACCCACGGTGCTGCCTCCACTTTGGGGACACAGGGCTTGGGAAGGGCACAGGGCACTGCTTGCTCGCCAGGCCTCCCGGGGAGCCCGCGGCAGGCAGGCACCACCCAGCACTTCTGGCAGGGGGAGCCGGGCACCAGGCAGCCTCGGGAGACAGCAGGCACCAGTCTCAAGACAAGGACCACTTGTGTCCCCGGGGGGGTGCTGCAAACACCTCCCCCCAACCCCGTGAAGCCCTTTGACCCCATGGGAAGGAGTGAAATGCCTGTGGGCCACTGCAGGACACAGGCTGCTGGGCCACCTGCTCCCAGCCAGCTGCCGGCCCCAGGGTGGTCCAGCTCTGGCAGCTGGGGCCCAGATGTTCTCTGGCCGGAAGCCCCCCAACAGCAGGCGCTGGAGCTCACTGCCACCCTTGGCTAGTCCCTCCTCCCAGGCGCTCTGACCTGAATCAAGCGTGGGGGTGGCAGGGGAGGAGGCGCAGAGGGACCCGCACAGACACCCCCTTGCCCTTCGTCCCCAAGCCCAGCCTTCCCTGGAGGGTGCAGACCTCCCCGTGTCGGCCGCTGGGCCCACAGCCCCTCCCAGGCTTCTCCACCTCCCTGGACGCCACCCCAGTGTCCCCAGATACGGAGCCCCTTGCTTCCTACCCCACGGGCCGTCACTCCCACACCGAGCCGTTTTCCTCCTAAACAACTTTTGGACCCACCAACTTCTCCCTTCCGTCCCGCCATCTCCCAAGGCCGCCGCCTACCGTTTCCAGCATCTTCTCCCTCTCATTCTTCCCCACGCGGACACCAGGGGGTTGGGGTGTTTCAAAGATTTGACCCTGCTACCACCCTGGCCAAACCCTTCAACACAGTCTGTGGGACGGGAATTGACTCAGGCCGTGGCCCTGACAACCTCCCAGCCGGCCCCACGGCCTCTGCTCCACCACAGGCCTCCTGGCCCCTGGAGCCCCGAGTCTCGCACGCGCTGGCCCTTCGGCCTGGGATGCTTGCCCCTCTCCTCGTCCAGCCTCCGCTGGTCCCCTCTGCAGAGCAGTCTCCCTGCCCACAGCACACCCTGTCCTGCCTCCCGGCCCTGTCCCTCTGGGGGGCACTGGCATGTTTACTGGGGACAGATCTGACTACTGTCTGCTACCCCTCGAGACCGGGCCCGGAACATGTGTCTTCCTCTCTCCTCTCCACAGAGGAGACTCCACTGTGGAACTCCTCTGGTTCCACAGCCGCCTCGAGGGCCCAGGACTGGGCGGCCGCGGGTGACACAGGCCTGGGATGTCACGGCCCGACATCCTGGAGAGGGGAGATGCTTAAACAAACCACAACGAGCACCAACCAATGCTGGAGGAGAACGTGGAGCCAGGACCGAGGTGCCCAGGGCACCACAGGAGAAAGGGGGCGGGGCGGGCACCTGCCCTCTCAGTGACCTTTCCGAGTCATTGGCCCTGGGCCTTCAGAGCAGCCTGAGCAGTTTGTCCTGTACCAAGATGCCTCAAAGCCTTATTAAAAGTGTTTGGGTCAGGGCTGGCCCCGTGGCCCAGTGGTTAAAGTGCTGCACGCTCTGCTTTGGCAGCCAGGGTTCACGGGTTTGGATCCCAGGTGTGAACCTACTCCACTCATCAGCCATGCTGTGGCGGCGTACCAGATACAAAATAGAGGAAGACTGGCATAGATGTTAGCTCAGGGCCAATCCTCCTCAAGCAAAAAAAAAAAAACCCAACGATAACAAAAAAAAAGGATTGGCAAAGGATGTTAGCTCAGGGTGAATCTTCCTCAGAAAAAAAAAAAAAGCTTGGGTCCTGGGGCTGGCCCCATGGCCTAGGGGTTAAGCCTGGCACACTCCCGCTTCTGTAGCCCAGGGTTCGCAGGTTCGGTTCCCAGGCACAGACCCACATCATTCATCAGCCACACTGTGGCAGCAACCCTAATACAAAATAGAGGAAGACTGGCACCAATATTAGCTCAGGCCAATTTTCCTCAGCAAAAAAAAAAAAAAAAAACCCCAAAACCCCACAAAGTTTGGGTCCCCATGAAGCCCTACTATACCCAAGTCTACCAGGAGATTTGGGAAGGAATGGGGCTGATGGCCTTCACTGTTTATAACATCAGGAGTGCTGGTAAAGGAAGTAAAGCTTTGGAAGCTTCGAGGCCTGTGCCGCTCAAGGTCATCACTGACCAGCTCTGCTTGGAGTGCACATCCGATGGAGCGGCAGCCTGGCTGTAATGTGAGTGCACTATGCTAGGCATGAACGTGGACCAGCACTGTACGCTGGCACAAGTGCCACTTCCTCTGTGGCATGAATAAGTGTACCTGTAAGATGCAAAAAGGAAAAAGAAAAAAAGGGGGAAGGGACCTCCAGGCAGAGGGAACAGCAGGTACTAAAGTCTGGTGTGTCCCGCAAACGGTGGTGGAAACATGGCTGATGTAGGAAAAGCAGCAGGAGTTAGGCTGGCAGGCAGGATGCAGCCGGGCCACGAAGGCCTCAAATGCCGAGCCCAGGGGACCAGGATCCTGCTCCCTCTTTCTCCTCTGGGGCACCGGAAGTGGCTTATTCACCCCTCCACAGCAGACACCAGGTGACTCCCACGTGGCAGCCACCTGCTGCCCCAGCACCAGGGTCTGGGGTCCTGGGCCCCACTACCCTGCCTTCAGCTTACCTGCCGCCCACGGAGAAGTCAGACACGGCGTAGTAGTAGGACTGCAGCACCCTGGGGTCCTTGAAGATGTCGTCCCCAAAAGTGTTGAGCCGGTCCAGGGAGATGAGCAGCTCCGTGCTGGTGACCCACTCCTGGGGGAGACAGAGGGGAGGGGACAAGATGCCATCAGCAGGTTCTCAAGTGTTTGCTCCCACCTGCTCTGCTGGAGGCTCCCGCTGGCCGCCCTGGGGTTTCCTGGACACAGGGACGGGCCAAGCTCAGGCAAATTCCAAGAACACTGCAGAGACAAGGAGCCTGCGCTTTGGGATCACGCCAAGCTGGAAGCCAGGCCACTTCCTGGCTGTGCAACTTGAGGGAAGTTGCTCAACGTCTCGGAGCCTCCATTGCCCTATCTGTGAAATGGGACAAGGAATAGCGTGGACCCCACGAGGGTGTTGGGAGGAGGATGGTCGATGTCAGCAGTGGGGTCTGGCACATGCTCAGTAAGTGGTCGAGGTGCTGAGGCCAGGGCTGAAGCAGCTGATCTAAAACTCTGTCATGCAGGTCACCTGCCTTCTCCCAGCAGCCCCTGCACCCCTATTCTAGAGGTCAGCTGAGGGAGGATGCATCCCAGTGCCCCCTACCTGGCTCAGCTAGGCCTGGCGTGGGGCAGGCCCTAGGTTTCTAGGCTTCTCAAGTGTTCAGGCTCCCAACAGACAAGTCACCTGCCCCAGGTGACAGCTGTCCTACCAGAACGTAAGCCCCACTAGAGCAGGGAGTGGGGGCCTGTTCTGCTCGCTGCCTCCCCTGGGGTCTGCCTGGCACACATCAGGCCCTCGATAAATACTTGCTGATGGCTGAATGAGCGGCTTGCTGGTGGGGACGTGGGGAGAAGCCAGGTGAAGGCTGACATTTTCATCTGCCTGCTGTTATAATCAAAGGTGGCTCTGCTGAATTTTAATCAGCATTTTAATTCGGCCCAGGAGCTCCTGGTTCAGCAATCAGGCCCATTAGGACAGAAAAAGGAACTCCTGGCAAAGTCTCTCTTCTCGCCCAGCACGATCAGGCCAGCGGGCCTCTCCTGCACCCCGAGCCCAGCAACCACCAGCCCACTGCCCGGGCCCCGGGGCCTCTGCCTGAGGATGCTTCAGCCGGGGAGGAGGGGTCCAGCCCCAGCAAACTTCAGGGGAATCTCGGCACTCGGCCGTGTAAGTCCCTGTTACTCCCCGACTCGCCTCCCAAAGGTCAGTGTGCATTCTGGGATCTGGTTAAAATGCAGCTTCTGACTCCGAGGTCGGGGGCAGGGCCTGAGACTCTGCATTTCAAACAAGTGCCCAGGTGGTGCTGATGCTGCTGAGGAGCAAGGAGCCAAGGCCCAGGCCGGGAGACCCAGCAGCGCACAGCAGAAGGCCTTGAGACTTTTCTTTTTCCAGAAAAAGTGCCACCCAAAGAACTCAAACCAGTTGATGCTGGAGCTGGAAGGCACAGCAGCCGACACCGTGTGCTTAGGGCTCGGGTCCTCGTGATAACGCCACGGCGGGTACTGTCGTTCCCCCAGTTTACAGATGAGTAGACTGAGGCTCCAAGTTGCACACGTGGTGCACGGCAGAGCTGGCATTCGGGTCTATCTGACCCCGGGGTCCCAGCTGTAAGCCACTCGTTAGCCTGCATCCCTGCGTGTACCCCAAAGCCCTCACCACACCAGTGGGGCCCGGAGGGCCACGACCTGCCCAAGGGCCGGCCAGCAGTGACCCTCGTCTGGGTTCCTGCCTCTGCTGTGCGGCCTATGACCTGCTCCATCAGTCTGTGAGGACAACAGGGACAGCGTCACAGTCTCGCTGAGACAGAAGGATGGCAGCTGGGAGAGAGAAGGGGCACTGGCTCCCTTAGCCAAATTGTATGGGGCACCCCCAAAGCCCTAAAGGTCATCTTAGGGCAAACCGAGACCCAATGTACACAGGCAGTGGGCTTTTGCGACTTGTAGTGGCCCCAGCTAAAAACTACGAGGGGGCTCTCAGCTGATTTCGGACAGACCCGGGGTCCAGAATGCAGCCTTAAGGAGAGTGGCAGCCACCTCAGGGAGTGTAGCCGCTCAGGCAGCCACTCAGCTCTTGTGGCCGATTCTGCCTTCTCCAAGGTCCTGGGCCCCTCATGGGAGACAGAGGGACCCAAGACCCAGGAGCCACACAGACTCATCCTTCATTACCTCCCAATGCCCCACATCCCAGAGGAGGCACCACCCCGGATGTGCCCCCGAGGGAAGGACAGGCGACAAGGGTGGGGGTGCTTGCCTTTCTTTGTCCTTCTCTGACCTTGGCTTCTGCCTGGGAGCAGCAGGGAGCATTTCTCAAAAGGCTGTTTCTCCATCAGGGACAACGTCCAGGACACACAAGGCAACAAGTCAGGGAACCCAGTGCTGGGGGTCTCAGGGCAACGGTGGCACAGACACAGGAGGAGCAGGCCCCCCCTCTGCTTGTCTTCAAAGGACCCTGGCTGACATTTTCTAATCCACAGAGCTTGGAGCCCCGGGGAGGAGGAATGGTGATTTTGAACAGAATCATGACGATGACACAGGAGCATTTTTTAATGGGACAGCAGGGCCTGGGCATCTGGAGATGTGATTCCACGCACAGAGGATCACCCTTGCCCAAAGCGAGCCCTGCCCTTTGACCCC
This sequence comes from Equus asinus, assembly GCF_041296235.1. NCBI lineage: Eukaryota > Metazoa > Chordata > Mammalia > Perissodactyla > Equidae > Equus > Equus asinus. Next base: position 15,456,817 of record NC_091799.1, read on the forward strand.
CGCTCGCGGAGCTCACCTCTAAGCCCTCTGAGTGTCCTGCTTGGTAACAGTGCCTTTGTTCACCTGGGGTCTTGGGCCCCCCCAGACAGTCTATGGGGGGGCCTTGGCCACACACGATCAGCTTGACCCCTGGGGGGCTGGAGATTAGGGTCAGCCAGGCAGGCAGCCGTGTCTCTGTGGCTGACCCCAATGGCAAGCCTGGACTCCCAGGCACAGGGGGTCTTTTGGTTGACAGTACTCTGTGTGGGTTGCCACACATTGTCACTGGGAGACGTAAGGGCCGTCCCCATGACGCCACAGGGAGAGGACATGGGAAGCTCAGGCCTGGTCTCTCCTGGATCCGCCACAGGCGCCTCTTGCCTTCGCTGGTTTCAGCCTGTATCCTTTCACTGTAATAAACTGTCACCGTGAGTATAGCGGCTTTTCTGAGTTCTGTGACTCCTTCAAGTGAACCACTGAAGCTGAGGGTGGTCTTGGGGACCCCGAACCAGCTGGCCCCATGTTTGCTAGTGCTGGGCAGCCCGGGCAAGACATAACTTCTTTCTGGGCCTCAGGGTCCCCGCTGGACACAAACAGGGTTCCCACCCTGGCCCCCCAGTTATCCCAGATAGGCCTAGGGGATGCTCCGAACACGTCAGGCCCCCCATTATCCCAGACAGGCAGAGGGAACACTCAGAACACGTTGTGGGAAGGAGACGGCAGTTTCTCTCGGCAGAGCCCGTGTAAACCCAGGCAAGTGGACTGGAGGGCCACCCCATGCCCAGAAACACCAAGGAGGCCACCGTGTCTGCAGATGAACTGTCGCTGACATAGAGGAATGTGGACATGCCTGGGTGCCGTGACCGGTAGGGCCACAAACCTGAGCAGAGCCAGCTGGGCTGGAAGGGGGACCCGTACGGATGGACACAGCCACATGGAGCACATGGCCTGCTGCTCTCTCTGCCATGAGGACGAGAACGTGAGCCCCTGTGAACTCTTCTCTTCAAAGTGTGAACGAGCACCTGTCATATGCCCAGCCTTGTGCAGGTCACTTTTGAGTTGACTGTCCAATGTGGCAGCTACCAGCCACAGGGGGCTATTTAAATAAAAATTCATTAAAATGAAATGAAACTTAAAATTCAGTTCCCCAGTTACGCGAGTCACACTTGAAGCGTTCTATAGCCAAACGTGGCCGGTGGCTGCCCTACTGGGCAGTGCAGCTGCAGGTCATCTCTGTCCTGCAGAAAGTTCTGTCGGGTGGCGCTGCCTCATGGCACAGAACCCAGGACTCCGTGATTCCAAAAATCACATTCTTTTCACATTTTCCATTTTATCCTCACCAAAGCCCCTGGGGACACCCAGGCCGGACAACATTACAGAGGGAGGAAGTGAGGCCCACAGCGGGGGTTCTAGAAGGAGTACCAGCTAGGAGTCAGGACCCTCAAGTTCTGGTCTGGGTCCTTCCACGACCAATGCGAGCCCCTGGAAAATCCTTTCCCGCTCCAGGCCTCAGTTTGCCCCCCCCACATAAGGAAGGGGTCAGGTGAGTTGGCGGTGGTCACAGGGCTCATGGGAGCCACAGGAAGCCAAGGGAATGGACAACTCTGCTCGACTGAGCCCTGCTTCCATCTATTTCACTATTGGGGTCCACAAAAGATTTAGACACAACAAAGGCTTCTGTTGTTCAAAATCCAAAAACCATGGGATCTCGTAGGGCCCCAGTGTCCCGCCACTTCAACTTTCCTGTGGTTCCCCCGACCCGGGGGGCCCGCCCGCACCCCCACTCCTCTCTGACCTGCAGCACAGGGCTCTCCTCAAAGTTGTAGGCGCTGGGCCGGCCCTCCAGAGTGGAGAAGGCCACGTTGCCCCCGCTGAGCGGGGAGATGTCACTGAACTCCGAGGTGCAGAAGGCCACGCGCTCGTCCTCGCCGGGCCGCAGGTACTGGCCCTCGGGCCGGCCGTAGGTCTTCTGGCAGGAGGCGCTGTAGTACTGGTAGGGCTCCCACGGGCCGCCCGCCCGGCTGCGCTTGTAGATGGCAAAGCTCTCGGGGCGACTGGTGTGGAACTTCAGCCTCACGTAGGTGATCTCGTAAGCTTTCCCTGCAGCGGGAAGATGGGGACCCGTTTTACAGAAGGGAAGGGAGGGTCAGAATCCTGGTCCAGGGAGAGCAGGCTGTCTGGAGCGCTGTGCTGGGAGTGTCATGATCGACAAGTGATGTCCGTCAGGGGCACCGGACAGGACAACACTAGCACGCTCGCGAGGTATTTGCCGCTCCTTATCTAGGCCAATCTGCCTCCCTGCACAGGAATGTGCATCGTAACACCACTGACAGGCAGCCGTCACTTTTTGCTCAGATATCTCCAGCAATGAGATGTTGCCACATCCTGAAGGAGACGGCTCTACTGTTAGAAAGTTATTTCTTTTACTACCCCCCAACAAAGCCGACCTTTCCACCCGTGCCTCTGGCCTCACTCCCTCCCAGGGACTTCAGACCCCTGGAGTCTGCAGACATGCCTGTTCTAAGCCCCCCCAATCCTAATGCAATCCTCCCTGGACCCCTCTATTCCTCTCACTTCCATCTAACTTCCCCCCTGACCCAAATTTCTCAAGAGAAGTCTGTATCCGCTGGCCCCACCGCCTCATCTCCCAACTTAACCCTCAGTCCATTGCCGTCCAGCTTCTCTGGGCCACTTGACAGAGACCGCTCTTGCAAAGCCCCCTCCCCAACAGCCCCTCATGGCCACAGCCAGGGCACCCACCTCGCCTATTTCCTGGGCCCCTGGTCATTCCCGTTACCTTGGAACCCCTCTCCCTGAGGCCACTGTGCAGCCCTCCCTCTGGGGTCTTGCTCCTGTGTACCTCCTCCCTACCCCTGCCTCGGGGGTCCCATTCTCGGCCCCCTCTGCTCAACCCCCCTCCCCCAGTGGCCTCTCCTCTCCATGGGCTTTAGCCCCACTCCCCTCCCCCATGCCGTCAACACCAACATGGAGGGTCTTCAAGCTTCAGGCACCCACCCCACCCTCCTCTCGGCCCAGCTGCCACCGTCACGCCCGGGAGTGCCCACAGCAATGAACCCAGATCCACCACAGCTACTCAGAGCTGTCCCGGGAGGCGGCAGAAGACGGGGGCTGTGGGAGGGGAGCAGGGCTGGGCGACAGAGGGACCACTATGTCCTCACCTGCCCTCGTGGGGTGTCAGCAAGCAAGGCTTAGGAACAGAAAGACCAGGAGAGGCAGTGCAGGCTCACGGCTGGGAGATCGAAGGCCACGGAACAGCAACGCCCCAGAGTGGAGAGCGGCTGTGCTGGGGAGGGGGCGCTGGGGAGGGAGGCTGGGGTGGGGGTGGGCGCTGCACCTTCGCCAGGCCAAGGTGAGGAAGCACTGGGCTTCTAGACCAAGGGCATGAATTATTTCAGCAACAAGAAGGCAGAAATGGGTTCCTTTAGAAAGGCGATTCCCCCTGCCTGAGATGCCACCATCCACTCCCCGTCACTCACCTCCTGACTCCACTCAGGTGCCCCCTCCTCACAGAAGCTTTCCTTTAGCTGACCCCCACCCCCAAGTCCTCCCCCCGCTGGGGTGGGGGCCCTCCTCAGTACAACAAACACCTGAGCATCACACTGAGCGTTCTATGCTCACCTCTCCCCGCTCACCCCATCACCAGGGAATTACTGCTCATCGACCTGCATCCCGCACTGGAGGGAGATCCTCAGGCAGGCACTTGGCTTTTCATTTTTAAACTTTGCCCCTCCTAGTGCCTAGCAGAGTGTCTGACACCCCGCAGCCATTCACTCATGTTCATGCACATGAGTGAATGAATGAATGAATGAATGACCAATGGACGGAGCCCTTCCAGTTCTACCACTAGCAGGAGACTCCCATTCCCCAGGGCAGCACAGAACACACCTGCTCCCCTTCCCAGGTCTGCTCCTGGTCCTTCTCCCCGGCCCCTCCACCCGTGGTCCCAGACACCCCAGGAGGCCTGCCCGCTGCTGCCACCTCCATCACCGTCCACAGTCTTCCTTACGTGCTGAGACGAAACCACTTTAACCCTCTGTTTAAACATCTTGGCTCTATGGAAGAGCCAAAATTATAAAACTTTTAGAAGAAAATACCAAAGTAAATCTTCGTGACCCGGGTGAGGCAAAGCCTTCTTAGATATGACACCAAAAGCACAAGTGACAAAAGAAAAAATAGATGAACTGGACTTGATCAAAACCAAAAACTTTTGGGGGCCGGCCCAGTGGCACAGCAGTTAAGTTCACACATTCCGCTTCGGCAGCCAGGGGTCCACAGGTTCAGATCCCAGGCGTGCACCTACGCACCGCTCATCAAGCCATGCTGTGGCAGCGTCCCACATACAAAATAGAGGAAGATGGGCACGGATGTTAGCTCAGGACCAGTCTTCCTCAAAAAAAAAAATCAAAAACTTTCATGCTTCTAAAGACACCATGGAGAAAATGAAAAGCCAACCCACAGAATGGGAGGAAATATTTGCAAATCATCTATCTGATAAGGGATTGATCTAGACTGTATAGAGAATTCTTACAGCTCAATAATAAAAAGACAAATAACCCAATTACTTATTATTTATTTATAGAAATACATTTTAAAATTATTTATATAAAGAATGGGCAAAGGCTCTAAATAGACATTTCTCCAGAGAAGATACACGAACGGCCAATAAGCACATAAGAAGATGCTCGGGGCCGGCCCGGTGGTGCAGTGGTTAAGCGCACATGTTCTGCTTCTCGGCGGCCCGGGGTTCACCGGTTCGGATCCCGGGTGTGGACATGGCACCGCTTGGCATGCCATGCTGTGGCAGGCATCCCACATATAAAGTGGAGGAAGATGGGCACGGATGTTAGCTCAGGGCCAGTCTTCCTCAGCAAAAAGAGGAGGATTGGCAGCAGTTAGATCAGGGCTAATCTTCCTCAAAAAAAAAAAGGAAAGATGTTCAACGTCATTAGCCATGAGGGAAATGCAAATCAAAACCCCAACGAGATACCACTTCTCTCCCCTAAGGTGGATCCAATCAAAACCACAGATAATAAGAAGTGTTCATATGGATGTGGAGAATTTGGAGCCTCATACACTGCTGGTGGGAATGTAAAATGGCGCAGCTGTTCTGGAAAACGGTCTGGCGGTTCCTCAAAACGTGACACATCGAGTCATCATATGACTCAGCCATCCCGCTCCTAGGATATACCCAAGCGAAATGAAAACACATGTCCACACAAAACTCGTCCACGAATGTTCACAGCAGCGTGACTCAACAGCCGAGGAGCGGAAACAACTCGAAGGCTCATCAATTGACAAACGAATAAATAAAATGTGGTGGATCACCCCATGGAACATTATTGGGCAATGTAAAGGAATGAAGAACTGACCCACACTACAACGCGGATGGACCTTGAAGACATCACGATAAGTGAAAGCAGCTAATCAGGAAAGACCACTCATTGCATGATTCCACTTACGGGAAGCGTCCCGAAGACCAGAGTCCATAAGGACAGAAAGGAGATCAGGGCTGTCAGGGTCTGGAAGGGGCGGGGCGTGGAGATGGGGGTGACTGCTAATGGGACCAGGGTTTCTTTTGGGGGTGACAAGAATGCTCCAAAACCGATTGTGGTGATCGGCATATAACTATGAATGTCCCAAAAACCAGTGGATTGCACACTTTAGATGGGTGAATGGTGTGGTGAATTACATCTCCATAAGGCAGTTACATAGATTTTTAAAAACTGGATCTCATATCCATTAGGATGGCTGCTATTTAAAAGAAAAAACAAGTAATAACAAGTGTTGGCAAGGATGGGGAGAAATCGCAGCCTTGTTCCAGTTACGTGGTGGGAACGTAAAATGGTGCATTTGCTATGAAAAACGGCTTGGAGATTCCTCAAAAAATTAAAAACAGAATTACCGTATGATCCAGCAATTCCGCTTTTGAATATACACCCAAAAGAACTGAAAGCCAGGTCTTGAAGAGGCGTGTGTGCACACACTGTTCAGAGCTGCATTATTCACAACAGCCAAAAGGTGGAGGCAACCCAACTGTCCATCAACAGGTGATGGGTAAGTAAAATGTGGTCCACACACACAATGGAATATTATCCAGCCTTTAAAAGGAAGGAAATTTTGCTATGTGCTACACCATGGTTGAACTTTGAGGACGTTATCCTAAAAGAAATAAGCCAGGCACAAAAAGACAAACACTGTGTGATTCCACTGACATGCGGTCCCTGGAGGGGTCAAACTCAGAGAGACAGAAAGGAGGACGGGGGCGACCAGGGGCTGGGGAGGGGCTGGGGAGTGAGTGTGCAACGGGACAGAGTTCCAGTTTAAGAAGACGGAAAAGTTCTGGGGACGGATGGTGGTGACGGTGGCACAGCGATGGGAATGTGCTTAATGCCCCTGAACTGGATACTTAAAAATGGTTAAGACAGTAAATTTTGTTATGTGTATTTTTCCACAATAAAAGGAAAATCTGGGGAAAATATACATATATTGGCCCTTTGGGAAGGCGCTTTTGTGATGAAAAGCCATGAAAGCATCCTTGCCTTTGGCACGAGAATCCCACTGCTGGGCACTTGAACAAGGAAAGGAGCCTAAACGCGTGACAATGTCCATGTAGGCCTTTTTTCTACTGGGGGAAAAACTGGAGCCAGAAACACTTAATAAACGGTAGGAGAAAAACTCAGCAGATGATTAAAGCCGCTGAAACAAGCTGACAAGGAGTTTACAATACACGGGGAAAGCTTAGGTCCAAATGTTGAATAAAAAGAAGACACAAGAGCACAAGTTCAGCATCAGCAGATTACATTAAAAATCCCTAAAAAGGGGCCAGCCTGGTGGCGCAGTGGTTAAGGTCACATGTTCGGCTTTGGCGGCCGGGGGTTTGCCAGTTCGGATCCCAGGTGCGGACATGGCACCGCTTGTCAAGCCATGCAGTGGCAGGCGTCCCACGTATAAAATAGAGGAAGATGGGCATGGATGTTAGCTCAGGGCCAGTCTTCCTCAGCAAAAAGAGGAGGATTGGCAGTAGTTAGCTCAGGGCTAATCCTCCTCAAAAAAAAAAAAGAAAGTCCCTAAAGAAGGGGCAGAAAAGAAAGACGTCAAACGGACCAGCGCGGTTGTCCCCAGGGCAGAGGACCCAGAGTGACTCTTCTTCCCTTTTCAATTGTGCTACTCTTTCCCAGTTTTCTCCCACGAAGATTGTTCTAATTTAAAAACTGGAGAAAAAAACACATTAAAAAGATTTTTTTTCTAAAGCAACTGCCTTGCCATGTTCTGTTTTAAGCTGTTTTTCAAAGTTACATGGCAGCACAGCTTGGCACTGTCTTCAATCCCTTAAAAGAAAGCATGCGCAGCCACCGGAGTCGGTGTTGGGGGTGGCCTGGTGGCTGCTGCCATGCCAAGCAGACTCCGGGCCTCGGAACCAGGCAGGGACGTGCCCCTGATGTGCGTTCACGAAAGGATGCTGTGCGGAGGCTGCCACGGGTCCCCAGGCCCAGCCTCCTCTGTAAACATCTAGCAGCCAGACGCCTTGCGGGAGGGGAGCTTGGAGCCACTTAAAAGGTAGCTGGCAGCTCGAAGCGTGATGGGAAAAAGGCAGTCACTGGGATTTCATGCAAAGGAGCAAGCTCAAGGGCTGGGCTTTTCCTCTTCCTTGCCAAGCCAGGAGGGAAGCGAAGACACGGGAACATCACAGAGATGTGGCAGAGACTTTGTGTTACAAGAGTTAATTAGAAGGGCCAAGAAAGCAACTTAATCCTCGCTTTGTGATGAAAAGGTTTCTGCCAAAGGCAACCCGAGGGCTGGGGAAGGAAACAGCCCCAATATCCTCTAAACAGCAACAATAATTAAATTTGCAGCTCCACCCCAGACCCTTGCAAGCTCCGGGGGCCGACATAGGCATGTTCCCGTCAGGAAGGCTGGGCCCAAAGGTCATCCCCAACTGTTAACAGGGGCTGACCCTGCTTGGGAGCACATGGCTCCCTCACCTCCCACTCGCCCAATATGCTGTTCCCTCTGCCTGGAATGCTGTTCCCTGGCTGGCTCACATGCATCCCTGCTCATCCACTGGCTTAGCAGATTGACCACATGCCCCAGACTCAGCCTGGCATGGACCACCCTTCTTCTCGCCTTCTCTGGCTGATGGCTGCCCGTCCCTGGAGCTGTGGTTTGGGCGCCTTGCCGGTGCTCCCCCGGCCTCCCTGGGCTTCTTACTCTGCTCTGTAATCGCCCGCCCATCTCACCACTCTGTGATGCCCGTGGGACAGGGGTTGGGAATCCTTAGAGCTGAGCACAGCACTGTCATACAGCAGGCGCTCACTAAATGCTCGCTGAATGAGGGGGTGAAGATGAAGAATAATTTGCACCTTCAAGGAGTTTATAATCCAGCGAGTGGGTTGAGACAGGCAGGCCCAACACGGCTGACCCTGTCACGGTGCGTCTGCATCCGTGACCCCCAAGAGTCTTTCTAACAACAGCCAGCACTTAGTGAGCACCTGCGTGCCAGGCACTTTGCTCCGGGCTTTCCGCACGCTGTATGCCTGAGATCCCAAATGTTCCATCCATCACTAACGAGGAGCCTGAGGCTGGGGCAGGAGAAGGGGACCCGCCCAAGGTCACGCAGAAGACAGCTGAGTGTCTACTCGACTGCAGGCTCGTCTGCCCCCAGAGGCACTGCCCTGAAGCAGGCCACCCTCCGTCCAGGGCTCTGTGGGTGCCCGAGGGAGGGGGCAGCCCAAGAAGGCGGTGCTGGCGCCCAGGGAGACTGCAGAGGCTGCCAGAGAGCGCCAGGCCGTGTCCTCTGCAACCAGCTGGGACATAAAGCCCGTCAGGAATGACACCAGGGCAGTCATAAAACCCGGCCGCCCACATCCGGCACCGATGGCGCAGAAGGAGTTCGGAACAGAGCCTTATTTTGGGAAATGGAAAGAAAACAAAGCCCTTTAATTGGAGCCATCTGGGAGCAGTGGGCTGGGGGGGGCTGGGAGGGATGGGGGGGCGCTGAGCTGAGAATGCCCGGGCGAGGCCGCCCTGCCCACTGCGAGCATTAGAACCAGGTCGGGAGGGAGAGCGGCTCCCAGCCTGCGGGGTTCCACAGCAGGCAGGGCCCCCAGCCCTATCACCTGGCCATCCACCCTTCCCGTCTCCCTCTCCCACCCTAGCTCTTGGCAATCTGGGGCACGGTGAATCTCTGAGGAGCCAGGGAATCCCCATGACCACGATCCCAGACACCAGGCAAGCCTCGGTGAATCTAGGCTGGGCCCATCACGGTGCTCTCATCTTTGGACCAAGTGTCTAAACCCCAAATATGGATCAAGATTGTCAAGCCTACTGTCTAACCTGGGCAGAGTGAACAGGTTTTGTCTAGTTGATTATTGCTTAGAACTTTGTGTTAAGAAGGATTCTGAGGTCCAGTCTGAACTGAGACATACAAGACTGAAATGTGCAAATTACAAGTTTGCGAGGAGGATGGCAGGGCATTCAAGACCATTGCAATAGCTCAGGGGACAGATGAGGGGATGAGTGGGAATCATGGAGTGCAGGGCAAACACAAAGAATATTCCAGAGAACGATCTAGTGATCTGGTGAAGGCTGACGTCAAAGGGCTGAGGAGGGAAGATGCAGTTGACTCCTGAGCTTCTTGCTTCGGTGCATGGACAGACAGCAGGAGGACGCCTTTACTTTTTAATTTTAAATACATATAACATAAAATGTACCATCTTAACCATTTTTAGGTGTACAGTTCACTGCATTAAGCACATTCGCATTGTTGTACAACCATCACCACCTCCCATCTCCAGAACTTTATCATCTTCCCAGACTGAAAGTCTGTCCCCCTTAAACAGCAACTCCCCAATCCTTCTCCCCCCAGCCCCTGGCCCCCACCATTCTGTCTCTCTATAAATGACACTGTTCTAGGGGCCCCATATCAGGGGAATGACATGGCAATTGTCCTTTTGTGCCTGGCCTGTTTCGCATAGCATCGTGTTCCCAAAGTTCATCCGTGTTGGAGCCGGTGTCAGAATCTCCTTCCTTGTTGAGCTGGATAAGATTCCAATGTGCGGATCCACCGCATCTTGCTTATCCATCCTCTGTCAATGGACGCGGGTTCCTTCCACCCCGCTGCTGCTGTGAATAACGGTGCCTTTCCCTGCGGACCCTAAGTTTTAGGGCCTCGTGTGACATCCAAGGGCTGACGTCCAGGAGGATGCTCGGATTCCTAGGTCAAGGGCACAGGTGGGAGACTGGGCGAGAGGCGCAGGCGGAGTCCCGAATGTCGACCACAGTCCCAATAAGCAAAGCCAGGGGCACAGATGGGGAGGGGTGCACCTGGTGCAGGGCGGGCACGGAGAGGAGGGGGAGGAGGGGATGGGAGGCCAGTGGAGCGGCCAGAGCCTGGCCTGGACTGCAGGGCCAGGGCCGGGAGGAAGCCTGGGGGCCACAGCCTAGGAGCTCAGGATGCATCTGGAAAGCTGGGGAGGCATTCATTCACTCATTCCCTCGTCCCATGAGGAATGTGGCGCAGCCGTGATGCACTTGGCTTCACGAAATATCCCCGCTCCACCACTTCCCGGCTCTGTGGCATTACGCAAAACACCTAACCTCCCTCAAGTAAACTGGGCAAGTGACTTGGATGGAGAGCCTCAGTTTCCCCATTTGCAAAAGGGGCATAACAATAACAGATTTAATGAGAAAATGCCTGCAAAGCATCTACAACAGTCCCGGGCATGTAGCATGCGCACGACCCGACGTTAGCTGCTCTTCCATGCATTCACCCGTCCTGCATTTACCGGGAGGGGGCTGGTGCTGGCGCCAGGGGACAGCTGTGAAAATAGGCCTTCCCTCTGCAGCCAGGGGCTGGGATCGACGACGCAGACAAACCCGACCCTCTACTCGGCTACAACCAGACTGTTGGGGGAAAGGTGAGAAGCTGTAAGAACCCATGCACAGGCATGGGGGGCTTCCCGGAGGAGGGCACCGCTCCACTGAGTGCAGGACACGGCATGTGGCAGAATTTTGTCCGCTGCTGCGTGCCCAGGGCCTGGCACGGGGACTGGCAGACAGCAGGTGCTCGGTTGTTTTTTCACGAATGAGATAGGGTTATCCAGAAGGCGGGAAGGGAAAGCATGCCGGCTGGCGGTGAGGCGGACACAGCGGCATACACAAAGCCCAGGAGGAAAGAGAGCAGTCAGGGCGCACCCATGGCTGCTGAAGGGCAGCCGGCTGCGCCAGAGTGGGGGTGGGTAGGGACCATCGGAGGTCGGGAGGCCGACGGGAGGCTGCCTGCATGCCTCCAGGGCTGGGGACTCCCCACTCCGGCCACTCCTGGCTCAGTCCCGGGAAGCCAGAGAGGGCCGGCTGGGCCCCAGGGCCATGCGGGGGCTGCTTCTGTGGGCGGAGGCTCACCAGGGCCACTGCCTTGACCCCCTGGCCTGCCTGGGGCCCAGCGTTCCAGCCAGAACCCCCAGGGAGAAAGGGGGAGGACTTGGCCCCCAGCGCTGGCCCCAGCCAACGCAAACACGGCCGCCCACCCAACAGGAAGACGCGCTGGAGCCAAAGCTCAGGAGACCCAGCTGGCTTCAGGCTCGTTGGGGCCGCCAGGGTCCTGCTCACATCCAGCCCCCAACCCTGGGCCGCACCCCACTGTCTTCTCGTCCCCTCCACTCCGCCATCTGGGCCGTCCACTCCGCCATCCCAGCCGTGCGGCTCCAAGAACATGCCGCCTCCCCTGTGCCGTCCCCTTGACCTGGAGGGTCCTTCGCTCTTTGATCAACTCCTGCCACCCTTCAGGCCTCAGCGAGGCCCTTTACCCTGTGTGTGTCCCCAGAGCATCAGTCCTCCTTCACCTGGGTCCTGGGCCCAGCCCGTCTCTGGTGGCCTGACCCCGCCCAGCACAGCCGAGGCGCACGGTGGAAGGAATGCACGGACAGCCAGCCTGCACACGGGCGGTGGGGACCTGAGGCTGAGCAGGGCAGGCAGGAGCCCACCCACCTCACTCCTGCAACTTCCCCCTCACTCCGGGGCTCAAATTCATCTGCTCGGGACTCAAGTGTCTTTCTGTGGTTCCAGAAGATTCTCAGGAATCCAAGAAAGCATACAAGCAAAAAAAGGGAGACCCCCCCCCAACTCTGGCCAAAAGTCAAGGCTCAGACTGGCCTAATCTGGACGCTTCGCATTCCCAAGTGCAGCGCAGTTGGGGAGGGGCCCCGGGTCTACCATCCATCGGCCACGTGACGCTGGGCAACTGATTTCATCATCAGAACCTCAGTTTCCCTGTCTGTAAAACAGCCAAGCCTGCTGGGTTGGGGTGCGGACTCAGTGGGGTTCTTAGCACGTAGTCAGAGCCCCCTGCAGAGTGTCTGTTACCCCTGATGACCATCCACCTCCCCTCACACCCCCACTCTCCCCCAGGCCCCAGCCCCAGCGGAGGGCTCAGAGCTGGCGGCCCCTGCTGCTCCTTTCATCCCAGACAGGAAGGCTCGGCTTAGCGACTCCGGGATTTGGAACAGATGTCTGCGAGCTCGCAGGGGGCTGGGAAAGCGGCGACCTCCATCCCGGGGCTGACCGGCTGCCTCTCCCTCCTCTGCCCCTCACCCCACTCCCTCGGGGACTCCGCGGGCCAGAGCCGGCCACCCACTCTCCCTTCCCATGAGCCGTCAAGGAGAGGGGGACAGAGCCAGCAGAGGTGGCCTGAGGACCAGGAGGAGGGGCTCCCCATCCTACCTCGTCTGACGACCGGAGCCCTCACTGGGAACACCCTGGCAACCCCAGACCTCTTCCTCTCCTAAGACCAGGCAATCCACGGCCTAGCGTGGAGCAAAGTGAAGTTGAACGGAACCCACAAGGGGCCAAGTCTGGGGCGGCCGTGGGTCTCCAGTGTGGGCCCGGAGACAGGACGTCTCCTTCCGGCCAGCGCGGCCAGCATTTCTCAGTCCTTCGATAGAGGCCACCCCCAGGGGGGACCTCAGCCCAGAGCTGCTCTCAGTGGAGTGATGCTGGTCACACACAAGGACTGTCACAGCTCCGTAAGCACCTGGCAGACCTGAGCCCACGGAACCTGTACAGCCACCCGGAGGGGGCAGCTCTCGTGCCTATTTTACAGGAGAGGAAACCGAGGCACAGCCAGGGCATGGCCTTTGCCCACCCAGTGGCTGAGCTGGGCCTGAGTCTGAAGCTCCATTTCCGGACTTCTACCTTTTCAGTTTCCCAGAGCAGGCAGAAGAGGACCCTGAGCTGGGCCCAGAGCACAGGACGGAGGAGGTGGCATTGTCATTGTCATTCACTCATTCCTTCATTCATTCACTGTACAAACACTTCTGGAGCCCCCTATGTGCCTGGTGCTGCACAGCACAATGGGGAGAACTCGGGTGAGGGTCAGACACACGGGGAGGGGGGATGTGTGTGAGTGTGCGAATGTGTGTAAACGTGTGAGTGTGAGAGCATGTGTGTGTGACTGCGTGTGGGGTCCTGGCTCCACACTCCCAGTGCCGAGTCTCTGAGCCTCAGTTTCCCTGCTTACAGAGGGTCCACGGGGCCCTGCAGTTCTCGGCAGAGGTCCAGAGGCCGCAGTGCACACGGCGCCCCGGAACCAGGAGCTGCCCCCCTCCCCATGCTCGGCCGCCTGCCACCTCCCCCCACCTTCTCTGTGCCTGGGCTGAGCCCCTGGCCTGTGTCCGGGGCTCTGCTGACACATGTGACACACCGGCCAAGCCCGCACCCGGTCCCGGAACAGCACGTCTCCCCACAGCCCCCACCCTGTCCCAGATCTCTTCCCCTGTGGCCTTGGGGTCCTGCCAGGCCGTCTAGCCAGCTCCCCCAACCTCCCCCACACAACTGGTTTCCTGTCGCCTGCCTGGATAGAGACCTTGCCCCATCCAGAAGTCCCACCTAGTGGTCCCGACAGGCCAATGGAAGGGGGCAAGACCCTGGGAAACTGAGTTTCTTGGCCGGCAGCTGGTACATGCCTGCTCTGCTGAGGGCACTCGGTGTCCCCCATCTCGCTTAAATGTCATTTCCCAGCCCTCCCCAGGGCGCTGTCACCCAGGGCTGGGAAGAGCCAACTCCATTGACGGGAGGAGCTCATGTTAAGGAGTTTATCCTCTGACCTTGGATATACAAAGATGTTCATGTCCAGACTGTGATTTAGCAGCTCTGTGTCTTTGGGCAAAACACTTAACGTCTCTGAGCCTCAATTTTCTCATCTGAAAAATGGGGACACGGTCTCATAATCCCTTATCCAAACTGCTTGGCTCCAGATGTGTTTCAGAATTCAGAACTTTCCAGAGTTTAGGGAGATGATGCAGTCCTTACACCATGAACCGTGTTAACACCCCCAGCCAGGTCTGGGGCCACCAGCTGTACGCAAATGAGATTTCAGCAGCAAAACGTATGAATTTCACTCTCACTAGGATAAACAAGGTCTATAAGTAGCCTCACTCAGGTTTAGCAGCCAAAATGACTTCTAAAAATACTCTGAGTTTTCAAAGCTTTGGGAGATTTTGAGCCACAGATACTGGAGTGTGGACTGAAACGCGCGCTCCCTGAAGGGCTGTGTGGGCAGCGACAGAGGAGATGCCCGGCTCATGGCCCGCACAGGTGGGGGCCCCAGGAGGACCAGGACGGGGCTGGACTCGGAGGGGAAGCGGGCATTCCCATTCCCCGAATGGGGGTGGGGCGGGAGGGAAGGGCCCGGTCCAGACTTGGGACTCTGGTTCCGGGATCGAAGGGCTTCTGTTCCTCGGTGTGGGGGTAGGTGGGGGCAGGCATGGGCAGAGCAGAGAGGCCACGCCATCCGGCCCAGCTGCCGGACATCAGAATGAAGTCTGGCTGCTGCCCAGGGGGCTAAACCCTCTGGTGATGAGCGCCCTGGCTCCCATCCCCGCGAAGACACCCAGGGATGGCGCACAGCCTTGGGGATTCATGCGCCCCGAAGGCGCCCAGAGGACCCAGGATCAGGAGCTCCTGCCCTAGGGGGCGGACTAGCTCACCCCCGGTGGGTCACCTCCCCGCCTTCCCCACCACCACTCTGGGTCTAGCATGGACAACTAATCCAGGGCGCTGTCGTTGAACCCAGATCCACTGCCGGCAAAAGGCTCCGAGGAGGCTTCGCGCCCCTCCCAGCCCCGAGGGGCACCATCAGTCTACCCTTCCAGCTACCGGGGGGCATGGGTCCCGTCCCCGAGGCCTACCATCCCTTGGTCCTACAGCCAATCCACGGCACGCGGTAGCTGCGCCTCTCGCCTCGGGCCCGCGGTGGGGAGGGGCCAAGGCCCGAGGTGGCGGCGGCGCCCGGGGCGCGCTTACCCAGGCGGAGGGTGATGTTGACCGAGGTGGGGTACTGCACGCCAAAGGCCATGGACGGGCTCTGCCACCAGGTGCTGTCGTCGTGGCTGTGGAAGTCGGTGAGGTAGGAGGCGTTGTGGTGGCGCTCGGGGTCGGCGGCGTCGCAGCGCTGGCACTGCGCCCCCGCGGCAGGCGCGCCCACGTGCGGGCAGAAGTCCTCGGGCGGCCGGCCGCACGTGTGCGAGGCCTCGGCGCGCCGGCCGAACGCCGCGTTCTCGAACTCGGGCAGGCAGCGCTGAGGGCGCCCCGCGCCGTCGTAGCACGCGCCCATGCCCGCGCGCGCCCCGCGCCCCGCCAGCGCCGCCAGCGCCAGGCCCAGCAGCAGCGTGCCCGCCGCCATGCTCCCCGGCCCGACGGCCCCGCGCTGCCGCCCGGCTCGGCCCGTGGGCGCGGACCGCGCGGGCGCCAGGACCCGCCTCCCCCGGCGGGCGGGACCCGGGCGGGGCTGGGAGGGTGCGAGGGAGGGACCGATGGCGGCCAGCACAACCCCTCAACCCCCACCCCCGCCCCGAACCCCCGCCGCCCCGACCGCTCAGTCCCTTGGCGCTGACCCCCACCTGGTGGACGTGCCCGGGAGTGCCCGAGCTGCCTGATCCCAGCCCTGCTGGGGGACCCTCGCCTCTTGGAGCTTCAGTGTCCTCGTCTGTAAAATGGGATCGGCAATAATCCGGGTTCATTACCGCTGTCGTGAGGTTTCAGAGGCTGCTCATTAAGTGGAAACCGCTCACCAGTGCCTTTCAAGTCCTGAGAAAGGGGGACAGAGGGTCTTTCCCGTTGCACATCTCTTTCTAGCAGTAAAGTCACCCCAGGCGGGTTGGCCGGATGGTTCCTCGCGTTCCCGCGTTTCCCTTAACTCTGCAGAGAGCTGCTGCTGCTGTGGTTTCTCTCTGCTCTCAAAGCAGAGATTCTAACCCGATATTTGTGACCAAGGGGACCTGGTCTCATCACACACGTCATCTCCGAGACGCCTTCTCCGTCCCCCGTCCGCGTCCGCCCGTGTCTCCCCTCCCCCCAAGTAGATGCCACCTTTGCCTCTCCATTCATTACTTAGTAAATCGAGAGAAAATTCTTGTGCTCGCATCCAGAGATGCTAGAGAAAACACCTGATGCAATTTAGCAGCCCTTCCCGGAAAACCTCCAAGGAAAGTAGGGACAAACTTCCACAACGTGCTAAGGACTATTTTTCAGCTGCAGCCTTTGCAGGGAGGGTCCTGGCAGTGGACTAGGTCCCGCCCATCAGAGGTGCTTGTTGAGATGTGGAAGGTGGAGGTGGGCAGCCCCCGCCTCCCCCCTCTTTCCTCCCCCCCAGTCTTCTGCCCTTTCGGTGAATTTTTCTGGGGGAGGCGAGGTCACAGAGGAGGCAGCTTTCTGCAGCAGCGTGCTCCCCCTCCCCAGCTCCGTGGGGCTGAGGGGCGTTTGTGTGGTGGAGGCAGCCGCAGTGGCATCTTGACTCTCACTTCCGGCCCCTGGATCACAGTTGCAGGGGGAGCTCTCGGAGCCTCAGATGGTGGCAGCTCCCAGGTGGGTCGGTTCTGCAGTGTCCCAGGCATTGGCACCTCCAGTGCTTCCATCCATCCCCTGAGCACTTAATTCCCTGCATGCGATCCTTCCTGTTGGAAAGCCCTGAGCACTTGCCAAGCGCTGGCCCAGAGCCCACCTGGAGCAGGTGTGCAGTAAGATCCTGTGCTCTAGGAGCCCTCGGCCCTGGTGGAGGGGGAGGGACGCCAGGTGAATCAGCCCCATGGCCTTCCAAGGTGGTTCTTACCTGTTTCATAAGACTGGGCTGTGGCCACGTGTTTACAGCCATGTGTTGCTCAGCAAACGTGTATGCCCCCACTGTATACCCTGCCCTGTGCTGGGGCAGGGGCACAGGGATGAGCTGGACACCCCCGCCCTCCCAGTGAGGGAGAGACGCGAGATGCACAGGTGTCGATGAGCAGGCCGAGAGGATGTGACAGAGGGCAGTGCACAGGGGCTTGGGGTGTGGGGAGGGTGGAGTGGCTAGTCTGCCTGGAGCTGAAGGGTGCTTCCCAGAAGAGGTGACAAGTAAACTGAGTGGTAAAAGGTGAGTACAGGAAAGGGCATGGCAGACAGGAGGCACAGCATGTGCAAGGGCTCGGAGGTGTGAATGGTAGGGCAAGTCTGTTGTGTGTTTGCAGCACTGGGTGGGGTGTTGGTCCTGAGGGGTGAGGCTGGAGCAGAGTGCAGAGGCCGGATGATGTGGGGTGCCGGGCACCATGGCAGTGAGCTGGGGCTTCGTCCTGTAGAGGGTCTGTGGGAGCTGGAGGTTGTGAGTTGGTGGGGGTCAGGCACCATGTGTGCCCCACCCCCCTGTCCCCAGGGCCTGCACTGAGTAGATCAGGGACTGAACAGGAGCCACACGGCTGGCAAAGGCTGATCCTATAGGGGCTGGGCTGAAGATGACGGCTCCTTCAACAGGCGCCACCTGGGTGCGCACTGGCCTTGCCCAGCTCCTGGCAGCATCCTCGAGGGGACCATCAGCGCGGGTCTGCAGGAGGTCTCCCCGGGTGCCTCCTCCTGCTTCTCCAGTTTCTCCTGCCTGCGCTCATGTTCACCCAGAATCCACCACCAGGTGGCGACATTGGCCACATTACGGGATTGGCCCCTCTCGTCCCCTGGTGGCCAAGGACACCTCCGCGGTCCCTGCGCGGCCGGTGGCCGGACCAGAAAAAAGCCCTTTCCCGGGACAGCCTTCCCTTAGTGAACGGCACGGGCAGCAGCCTCAGGCCGTGAGAGCGACGGGGCCCTGCCGCCCTGACTCCGCCCCTTCCACCTCCCTTTCCTCCAGCCGCCAGGGGCCCCGGGGTGGCGTGTGGAGCAGCCAGGTTGATGGGGACCCAGAACTCACAACGAGCGAGGGCAGGGCCGGGACCAGAGGCCGGGTCTCCCAGCTGCCGGGGGCTCGGGCCGCTCTCCTCCCGGTGGCTGCGCCTTCTTTGAGGCTCCCGGCACAGGGGGCGGGGCAGGGGCGGATAGAGCGCCTGCCCCTCCTGGGAGAGGGCGGGACAGAGACCCCTGCCCAGGCTCCAGGCCCTGCTTATCTGCATGCTGCGCCAAGGACCCCTCCTCCACCCCCTGCCCCCGCCCTGGAGACCCTCAGCCTTGTCCACGCAGGCCTGGCCCAGCGGCACTGACATCTCTGACTCTTACTGACGCTGTCCGATCAGGAGGGATGGTGCTGGGGGTGGAGGGGGACAGTCAGGCAGGGGGATGGGTCAGGCAGGGGGACGGGTCAGGCGGGGGTGGCTACCATCCGTCCCTCTGGTAAGTGGTTTACAGCTAAACAACCCCACTTCCTTATGTCATAGCATCCAAGATGGGCCATAAAGGTCATTGGGTCCAGGCGCTGGCTGGACAAATGGGGAAACTGAGGCCCAAAGAGGTGCTGTGGTTTGCTGAGGACACGTTCACAGCAGGAGGTGACTGGGTCTCGTCCATCCCTGCTGTCAGCTCCTCCCAGGATGCGAGTCAGGGAGGGGCTGGGGTCCACGGATCCCAGGAAGCAAAGTGGGAGCCCCTAGGCATGCGGGTGTCTGTGCACCCCCAAAGTCTCAGGCTAAGTCCCAAAATCTGCATGACAAAGGGACAGCAGATACTTCTGTAAATGCAGGAAAGGGACTCAGAATGAGCCAGGAGTACTGTGGGACACTGGGCAACAAGGTGCACGCTACCAACTCTGTCAAGAGAAGGCTCTCAGTGTCACCTTCTGGCAGGACCCCCCATGACCCCAGCAAAGGCAGCTGTGCCCTGCAGCCAGGGGCCCCCTCTGCACACCCACGACCTGAAACCCAGATCTTTGCAGAGCCTCAGAAGCCAGGGGCCACGTGGCCTCGGTTTCCCAGCAGCCTGACCCCACAACCTGCCCCTTGTCCTAGCCCATTTTCCTATGGTGGTGGGGAGCCTGATAAGGCTCTTGAGCAGCAGAGCCCATGTCAGTTTCTTTCAGGAAGATGGGTGGGGATGGAATCCAGGGGGCCAGCATGGAGGTGGTGTGTGAGGAGGAGCCGGTGTCTGTGTGTGTCTGATGGGAGATATGCCTGCGCTGGGGACCTGGGGAGTCCTGCAGAGGTCTGACCTTCTCCTTGGGCTGTGAGCAAAGGTGGTGGACTCCCCTCCCTGCAGTCCGCCTACCAAGGGTTAAAACCTTCCAGGCAGAGAAAGGAGGGAGAAAAACCCTGTTCTGATTTGCTTAATGAACGTTAATTAAGAAGACAGAAGACAGCGGATTCCTTCAGGACAGAGATGAAAGGCTTGTTAATTAAATCTGGGGAGATCTGGCCAGGGCCCCGCTGATCCCGTCTGACAGCTCCACAGCTTCTGCGGAGCCCAGAGTTGGGGGCATCAGCACAAGGGGAAGAGCAGCTCCCAGCCTTGAAGCCCTTCCCCAGAGGCCTGGAAGGAGCCTCGGCTGGCCCAGATTCACTGCCAGCCTCTGGGGCGCCTTGTTTCCCCATCTGGACAGCAAGAGCGCTCTTCCGGTGGCTTCTCAGGACGCCCCGTCTGGTTCCGAGGCTGTGAGTCTGTGCTCTCTGCATGCCCGGGCCTCAGTGGTCCCTTCTGTCCAGTGAGGAGAACTCACCTGCTCAGCAGACGGGCAGACAGGGCAGGAGGTCAGAACTGGGGGTCTGCCAAGGCTGCGTGGGGAACCGTGGAAGGGGGAATTCAGCGACTGGTCACACCCGGCCCCCAGGACCCTGCTGCCAGGCCAGGCCCGCCTGTCCACACTGGGATTGCCTCGGGATCGCTGGCCTGCACCCTGAGCCGGGACGAGGCGGCCAGCACGGCGGCTGCCTGGGGGCCGGGCCTGGGCTGAGCGTGCCACCTGCACAGGTTGTGTTACAGCTCTTCCTCAACTTAACGAGGGGGTCACGTCCTGATAAACCCACACTAAGTCGAAAACATCCTAAATTGAAAATGCGTTTAATCCACCTCACCTCCCGAACATCCTTGCTTAGCCTCGCCTCCCTTAAACGTGCTCAGAACGCTCACATGAGCCCACAGCTGGGCAAAATCACCTACACAAAGCCTGTTTGTGCTACAGTGGTGACCGTCTCTTGTAACGTACTGAATGCTGTACTGAAAGTGACGAGCAGAAGGCTGTGTGGGTGCAGCGTGTGGGGGCGTGTGTCGGCCGTTCACCCTCGGGATCTCCAGGCCGACCTGGCGCTGCCTCCGCCGCTGCCCAGCATCACGAGGGGGTCGGACCGCATCGCGCGGGCCGGGGACAAGCTCCGTTCAGAATTCCAAGTGCGGTTTCTACTTATGCGTGCGGCTTTCGCACCATCGTACAGTCGGAAAATCGTAAGTCAAACTGTCGTAAGTCAGGGCCCATCTGTGTTCTTATTATCCCCATAGTGCAGACAGGGAAACTGAGGCTCAGCCAGAGGCAGCTGTTTGCCCAAGACCATCCTGCCAGGCAGCAACAGAGCCTGGATTCAAACCCCAGGTGCCTGGGCCTGCCCTGAGCTGGGCACTGGGGTTGCCATGATGCGGCCAGGAGGTAGTCCATGACCTCATGGGGCTCTCAGAGAATTAGGGAGACAGACAGTGACCCGGGAAACAAAATGATGAATTAGGCACTTAATTCTTGTGGCAGATCACGGTAAGAGCCAAAGAGGAAGAAGACGAGGGGTCAGGATGAACTCTGTGAGGGGGCAAGTTTAGTTTGAGCAATCAGGGAAGGCTTCTTGGAGGAGGCGACAGCTCAGTGGAGCCCTGCAAGATGAGATGCAAGGCAGGGTGGAGAGGGAGGGCTTACGCTGATGGGAGCTGACAGAGGGCCCCTCAGCTGTCACCCACAGAGTATCTTCTCCCCAGAATTAACAAGTTCAGACAGGCCGAGGGACATGGCTGGCCTCGGGGCATGCCACCACTCAGTCCAACAACTGTCCCAACCCCCCTGCTGTGGCGCCTGAGCTGGGCCTGGGTCAGGGATGAGGCAGCCCTGGGGAGCCCTTCAAATCGAGGGGGGCCTAATGGATAACGAACGCCCCCCTTCTCGGTGGTGCAGGGGCCAGGGGCTGTCCCCTCATCATTCATTCATTCATCGGACAGACATTTACTGAGTCCCCGTGCCGGGTCTCGGGCTGGGCACAGGGCACAGAGGGATGAATGTTGGTGACATTGTCCCTTCACCAGGGGGGCCCAGAAAACAACCTGCTGATTATAATGCAGGTGATCCGAGTAAGGACTGGAACAGTGAGAATAAAGAGGAGGTGCCTACCCCAGTCTGGAGAGGCCCCAGAAGGCTTCCTGGAGGAGGTGGGGTCTCAGCTGAGAACTAGAGAGGAGGCGGAGAGAGCCAGGAAAAGGGGATGGGGATGAGCATTCCAGGAGAAGGAACAGCACATGAAAAGCTCAGAGGCAAAACTGTGAAGAATTGGAGGAGGCCAGTGTGGCTGGAGAGGGGAGTTTGAGAAGAGGTGGCCGGGGGCGGCAGAGGGGAGGCTGGCACTGGGTGAGGGCCGACCGACAAAGGTCCCGCACGGCCTGCTGAAGGGCCCGGGCTCCCTGGGAGCCGCGGGGGGCTGCAGGAAGGGTCTCAGGTGAGGGCAGACCTGCGCAGCTTCGCTTTAGGAAAGCCCTCCCTGGCTGCTGCAGGGAGAAGGGGCTGCGGGGGCGGGGTGGAGGCGGATGGTCTGGAAGCTTCCGCAGGAGCCTGGGAGACAGCGTGGTGGCCCCGGGCAGGGGCAGGCGGTGGGCCAGCTCTGGCTGTGCTGAGGAGGGAAACCGCCAGTGGGGCTGGAGTTGGGGGGAGAGATGGGGTGGGGTCCAGGTCTCTGGCCGGGCCACCTGCGTGGGGGGTTGGGGGGCACAGGTCTGGGAGCAGGCTGAGAGGGTCAATTTTAATGCTGGAAGTGTGTAACCCAGAGGTCACCCAGGAGACCAGACTCTTCTCCTGGCTTGACTTCTCCCTCGCTGTGTGTCCTTAGGCAAGTCCCTTCCCGTCTCTGGGCCTCAGAACTCCCATCCATATGAGATAGGATGCTCTGAGGCCTGTCTAGAGCAGCTTCCCTTCTCCAGCCTCTCCCAGAGGTCCAGGCCGCCCCCTCCCTGGTGAGAGGCTCCGGCCCTGGACCCAGCCTCTGGCCCCTGCTGGTTCCGGCTCCCGCTTCCTCTGGGCACCCAGGGTCTAGGGCAGCAATCTTGGGGCCTGGCATTCCCCGAGGAGACGCCATGGCCAGGTCCGCAGAGACAGGGCCCTGCCGTGCCCAGACGCTGCCCACACACAGCCGAAGTGCCCCACATGCCGCCCACAGAGGGGCCCGGCCAGGGGTCCCAGGGCCAGGGGCCCGCCCTGTGCATAGATTAAACTTCCCAGCTGCCCCGCAGTGGGTTTTCTGGTTTGTCTGCCCCCCCAGACTAGGGACCCCTTTAGGGTAGGCGGGGAGGGGTCTGACTCATGCCCTCGCAGGCAGCATCGCTCACAAAATGCCTAGTAAATGAATGAAGGATGATGAATGGATGGCAAATGAATGAATAATAAATGAAGAATGAGTGAATTGGAATGAAGGGTGAATGGATGAATGACAGTGTGAATGAATGAATGATGCATGAAGAAGTGAAAGCATGAATGAATGATGATGAATGAATGCATGCCAGCCTGAAGGGTCTCCTCCCACAGCCTCTGCCCCCGCTCTGGGCCCTGGCTCTCCCAGAGGGGAGCACCACCCATCGCCCCCTCCCCATTTCTCCAACCGCACCTGCCACCCTCTCCCCTTGGCCACCCGGCTCCAGCCACACAGGCCTCCTTCCCAGACACAACAAGCGGATTCCCACCCCAGGGCTTTTGCACGTGCTGTTCCCGCAGATTCCTGCTTCCCTCCCTGCCCTGTCCCCATGTGGAGAGGCCATCCCAGACCCTCCTCCTGACCCCCTCCTGTGCCTCCTCCCCTGCCCCACCAGGCTGGGCATATTTGTCCTTCTTGTTTGTCTGTGGTCTGTCTGCCCCATCAGACTGTAGGCCCCTGAGCGTAGGGCTGGGTTGGTATAAGTGCCAAGCAGGGACACTTGTGGGACGAAGACATGGAGACACAGCCTCCATGGGGCACAAAGCGGCAGAGCAGAGCACAGAGTCCCCCGCAGAGTGAGCAGCTCCACGCAGACCCTGTCCTCCCCGGGACTTCCTCTCTGAGCTCCTTCTGCTGAGGACGAGCAAACAGCAATTATAAGGCAGCAGCGGAACCCAGCAAGGAAGGGGAGGCACAGAGAAGTGACCGTCTGTCCCTAGGGCCTAGCACGGCCCTGCAGGGGCTCCCAGTGCCCTCAGGTAAAGGCCGCAACTCCTACGACTCAGAACTCCAGCCTCATCCGCCAGCCTCTTCCAGACCCTCAGACATGCCAGGCCCCTCCTGCCCCAGGACCTTTGCACCTGCCAGTCCCTCTGCCTGAAATTCTCTTCTGCCTCCTCTCACCAGGCTGACTCCTGCTCCTCCTCTAGGCCTCAGGATAATGTCACTTCCTCAGGAAGCCCTCCCTGATGCCCTGCCTCCTGACTTCACAGCCCTTCTAACACTTGCTATTAGTTCCATGCCCCTTTTTCCCACTAGACTGCGGTCCCAGAGGACAGGAATCCTGTAGCTTCTTGCTCTGTCCCTGACACACCCCAGGCAGGTGGTCTGGAAATAGCATGGAGTGAATGAACAAGTGAACGAGTGTCAGAAAGTGGGTGGGAGGGAGGGAGAGAAATCTGTCAGGAGGCCAGGCTCCGGTTGGGCTCCTTTCCCGGGGGGGTCCTGGCCCCTTAACAGGGTGAAGGCCAAGGGCAGGCAGGAGCTGGCAAGCCCCGACGGAGCGATCCACGAGTGATCTACGCGCTCCTCACCCTTCACCGGCTTTCTTTCGAAAACGTGAACTTTACAAATGTCAGGGAGAGGTGGCTTCTCGGCTGGGACCCTGCGGAGCCATCAGCCTCCCGGTGCTGCGCTAATGGGGATGCGCGGGGGCTGCGGGAATCTACGCCCCCCGCCTGCGGCCGACTCTGTGCCTCCCCCACCCGCCCCAGGGCGTGGGGCTGCCCAGGCTGAGGACCCCCACACAGCGGGCGGCAGCAAGGGGGGAGGGGGACAGCCAGAGCCGCAGTGGGGGCGGGTGGGGTGAGAGGACCCCCACTTTGCTGCGCCCTTGGAGGGATGCCCCCCATCCTTCCCACATTGGGCCGGGTCCTGTCGGCACCGCTTCCCTCCGGTTGGTTCCCCGAGCGGCCCCCTTCCCCTGCCCTCCCCCCCTTCCCCAGTTTCCAGGAGAAACTGCACTTAGGAGGGTCCCAGCATCCGGCCCCGGGGCGGTCCTGCAAGAGCATTTGGGGAGCTGCACGGCCACCACGGGGCATTTACACACATACACACACACATGCTGTTCCCTCCGCTGGACCGCCCTTCCGGCCCCCCCCGCCCCACCCCCCGCCCTTGCTTCCCCTTCTGGACTCGGCGGAGGTCCCAGTTCATCGTCCATCCCCCCAGCAGGGACATTTGTCTCCACAGTGGAATGCTCTGCAAGTCACTCCACACACCGCGGGGTCGCAGGGATGTGCTGGGGCTGCCAGGCTCCCATTTGGATGTGTGTGGGGGGGGTGTCTGTGGTATGTGTGTGCACATGTGTGGGGGTGCTACATGTGCGTGTGTGTGGTGCGTGCATGTGTCGCAGAACCTGGGCTGGTCTTGGGCACAGACCCCACCAAAGGCTGTGGAGGCTGAGAGATGTGGGATGTAGAGCGCGGGCCTGGCACCAGGCAGCCGTGATGTGAGCTGGAGGAGGCTGGTGACTGATCTGACGGGGGAGGGAGGCCCAGGGGTCCCTGGAGCCCCAAGGGGCCTGGCCCTCTGGGGACATGCAGGGCTCAGAGCCCACCCTACCATGGGGAGACACAGAGGGGGGAGCCCCTGGGGATGGGGGCTCGGGGCAGAGGCTGGCCTATGGGGGACAGTCCCTGAGGGGCATGGTGGGGGGCCTGCAGGCCACTCGAATCTTGGGCTCCACGTGAGACACGGCCACAGAGTGGCTTGGGGGGCAGCCTGGAGCCAGCGGCTCTGCAGCTATGTCCTCCCATGGCCAGGGCCTTGTCCCTCAGCAGCAGGCAGGGGCTGGGTCAAGGGAACCAGTGACAACCCCAGGCCCCAGCCACTGAGCCATTTCATCACCCCCAGAAGGGGACCCCTGAGGGCAGGGGTGCGGTCTGCTGTCCCGCGGCCCCTCACACAGTAGGGCCGGTCAAGCTTGTGCGTGCGGAGTGGGCGCCCTGCCCTGGGCCCGAGCTGCTGCAGGGCTCCCCATCTTCCAAGCAACTCCAGGACAAAGGCTGCTACCCCGTTCTCAGGTGAGGAGGCGAGGCTGGGGGACGGGTCACTTACCCAGGCTCCCGGGCTCCGAGGGGCCGGCACTTGGTTTTGAAGACGTAGTTTGACTCCAGAGCCAAAGCCCAGCTCGGCCGCTTGGCACGGGCTTTCCGTGGGAGAGCCGGGCAGGGAGCACGTCGTGAGTCTGTGGGGTTTTCCACGTGCAGAGGAGCTGGGACACTGGGCCTCTGGGGGCCCCGCCAGCGAGCGGCCACGCAGGGCAGGCTCGGGTCCTGAGCAGGGACGCCACAGCCCAGCGGCGGGCAGAGGGCAGGCAGGGCAGCCTGCCAGCAGAGGCTCCTAAATAACGGGGAGTGACCGGCACGTCTGCTGCCTGTCCCAGCCAGGGGACAGGCTCCGGCTTCATAACGGGTGATCGATGGGCCTAATACGGGACTGGAGACGGCAGGCTGGCAGTCCCAGCCCGGGCTGCAGGCTGCCATTTGCCCATATATTTATTTATTTATGCATTCTCCTCCATGGCGAGAGCCCAAAGACAATAAAAGAAATTGAATTGCATATCAGATGGGACATCAGAGGGAGATACGGCCGTAAATCGCAACGTATTTATTCCATAAATATCAGCGCCTCCCGAGTAGCCGGTGCCCGTTATGAAGTTATAATCAGGAATCTGGTCCTGTGATGTTCACCGCCGGCCCCTCCCCCATCTGACAAACAGGCTGGGTCCCCCAAATAAATAGCCGCTTCCTCAGGCCACCTGCCCCCATGGAGGCATGCACCTGCTCACCTGGGCTGCCTCCACCAGAAGTAAGGGGCAGGGACCCCGGGAAAGGGCGGGACGTGGCTGGCATTACAGGGTGCCCAGGCCAGGAGACAGCAAGCCCAGGGAGGGAAGTCGGTTTCTCCAGGCCCTCCGCCCACCACCTGCCCACCGACCATACCAACGGTGCTTGGGACCACCGTTCTTTCTCCCTCTATGCCAGTTTTTTTTTCCCAAGGTATAGTTTACATTCAGTAAAATGCACAAATAAGGCTATAGCTTGATGGATTTTTACATGCATTTTCACGTGTGAAAACACCACCAGGATGAGGGCAAAGAAATTTATCACCCCAGAAAGTTCCCTTTTGCTCCCTCCTGTCATTACCACTTCTTCAAAGGAAGTTGTGCTTCTCTCAGCATAGATCGTTGTGCAGCTTCTAGAACTTCAGAAAAATGCAGTCATATAACGTGTGCTCTTTTGTGTGTGTTTTCTTGTTTGACATAACATGTATGAGATCCATCCACATCATTGTGTGTTTCAGCGCCTCCTCCTTTTTCATGGCCATGTAGTATTCCATTGTGTGGCTATACCACAATTGGTTCATCCATTCACCTGTGGATGGACATGGGGCTGTTTCTACTTTGGGGCTGTTGTGAATAAAGCTGCTATCAACATTCTTGTGCATGTCTTTTTGTGAAGATGAGCACTCATTTCTCTCCAGTATGTGGCTGGGAGTGGAATTATTGGCTCCTAGGGTGGATGTACGTTTAACTTTACTAGACACTGCCAAGCATGTCTTCAAAGTGCCAATTCTTACACCCACAGCCTTGTGTGAGAGTTCCAGTTGCTCCAGGTGCATGTCAACACCCAGCTTTGTCTGCCTTTAATTTTAGCCGTCCTGAGGACTGAGATCTCTTTGTGGTTTAATCTGCATTTCCACCCCCAACTGCATTGATGCACTGCAATGATGGCTGCATTGGCCACCCACTTGGGGTCCTTGGGCTGGCCCCTGCCCCGTGCCGTCCATCCTGCACCCAGCAGCCAGAGGGACCCTGTTGTCGGGCCAAGACCTTCCTCTGCTCAAAACCCCCTGAGAGCACGTGGCTCACTGAGAGCACAAGCTGAGGTCCTGCTGGGCCCCACCGTGCTCGGGCCTTCCCCCACCACTGTGCTTCTGGCTCCCTGCCCCCCACGCTCACCTCCTCCACACTCTCCTCCTCTTCCCACCTCTGCACTGCCCAGGTGCTCTGCCCTCCTCCAGTCACTGCCCAGACGTCTCCTTCTCAGGGAGGCTGCCCCAGCCCCACTGCCTGGTTTCTCCCCGGCACCCTCACCACGTGGTCATCAGTCCATCCTGTCTGACATCCGCTCTCCGAGGGCAGGACCTGTGCTTTGTTCCCAGTTACGTCCCCGGGCAGGGATCAGTGTCCGGCACAGAGCAGAGGCTCAGTCAGTGCTGGTTGACCAACTGAAATGAGTCCGTGGTGGGGAGCGCGGCATTCAGACAGAGCCGCTGTTTGAAAGTGGAGGTGAAATTCACGTAACGTAAAATTAACCGTTTTCAAGCGGATGCTTCGGGGGCATTTACTGCGTTCATGTTCTGCGTCCACCGTCCCTGAATTGTTCCGAACCACAGCCGTTTTGACGTGGCCTCATCAACCTCTCACGTGACCTTAATAATCTTGCTCCTCATCTTTTTTTTTTTAAACAACTAAATGTCCCTGAGTTTCTTTCCGCTCCCAACCCCGAGTCGCTGTGTCCTTGAGCTTCTCTCCTACAGTGTTTTACAGACGGACAGTCAGAATGTCCCACCTTGAAGCCTGGTTGATGCTGGGCTGCCGTCCCAGCTGAGTGCCCCAGAGCTCTCCCCATGCGGTCCTCCCAGGGGCCTGCTGGCGAGCCGGGGAGGAGGGCAGTGGTTGGTTGAGCTCCCCCCAGCACCTCTGACCACTCCCCCCGGGCCCACGGGTCCCCTGGAGGTGGGACAGTCCTGGGCAAACCTCAGCGCTGTCATCCCACGCCCCTGCCTGTCTTGCCATGCCCCCCGGCCTCCATATTCAACCCGCTGGAATCTTCCCTTCCCTTTGGCTAATAACGGGGGGGAGGGGAGGACGACCCAATTTATTTGGCAACAAATAAAGAGCTGCCGTGATTAAGGCGGGGGAGAAAGTTTAAAGGAGGAAAAATACCTTGGGTAATGCCGTCTCCTGCGTCTTTATATTCTGAAACGGATCGTTCTGGACGCGGGCAGAAGGGCTGATTTAATATCCTCATGGAAAATACTGCACCTGATCCAATTACCACGGGAATTTTGATACAGTCAGCAGTCAAGATGAAAGATTCAGAGGCGCTCACGGCGGGAGTAAGCACAGGGACCGAATTACCCGGACTCCTCGGGGGGGAGTTAAGCGGTTTGGGTCGCTGTGAGGGCACCTCGGGCCAGGCTGGGAGGCTGGAGTGAGGCCAGTTTGCCGCAGTCGGCCCCTGTGGCCATGCTTCTCCGTCCCTTGGGCAGCCCGCACGCCGCACTCCAGGCCGGTGGAAGGGCCTTGGGGTGCAGCCCTGGTGTGGCAGGCCGGGGGCTCCCCGAGGAGAGGGGTCCACACACCATGCCAGCGGCCCAGCCTCACCCCGGAGGTGCTCCTTGATGCCCATCGCTGCCCAGGCTGCCTCCTGAACTGCTCTCTTGGCTCCGTCTCCCGGTCACCAGGCTAGCCCAGGCTCCAGCCCCATCACCTGGACGCCCGCGGCTGCCCCTCTCTGGTCCCCCTGTCTTGTCCTGCTGCCCTCCCATGATGGATGGCTTACAGACACGAGTCTGACCACGTCTCTTCCATGCTCACAGCCCTTCAGTCACCTCCAGTTGTTCTCAGAGAAAGTCCCAAGTCAGGATACACCCCAAGGTGCTGCCCCTCCTGGTTCCTGCACCCTCTCCAGCCCGCCCCCTGTCTCCCCTCCCCGTACCCACCGGGCCTTTCTTGTCCCCAGACCAGCTCAGGTCTCCCCTCTACGTGCACTCTGAGCCCCTGCCCTTTGCCTGCAGAACATTGGCCGTGGCTGTAATTACAAACTCTCCCAGTATTGTCTGTTGACAGTCCTCTCCCCTGCTGGATTTGAGCTGCACGGATGTCAGAAAGGCCAGAAGCTGCCGCGTCTCTGTCCCTCTCTGTCCCCCTCTGTCCCCTGCCTCGAGAGAGGTTCTAGGCTCCCCGAGCCTCAGCTGACTGATCTGCACAATGAGACAGCAATGTCTGCTTCAGGGAGGTGGTGGGAGGATCCAGCGAGATGCTGAAGGAGGGGAGCAGGGTAAAGAGCGAAGGTTCCGCAGCGAGGGTCAGCGGGCCAGACCCAGCTCTGCCGCTCAGCAGCTCTGTGCCTCAGTTTCCTTGTCTGTGACATGGGCCATTATGGCGATTACACGAGTTAATATGTCCGTCCCTGGCATATGTAACGGGCACCATAGCAGCGTGACCTTGTTGGGTATCTCAAACATTTCCTCGATATTTCTGGAGCTCAAAGAATCTTTGCCCCCTTGGATGGGAGGGTCAGCTAAAGGCCTCGGGGCAGACTTGTGGGCCAAGGCCAGGATCAAAAACCCAAGTGTTTCCCACCAAAGCCAGATATTAGCCCGTGAGCCACAAACCCGTGACTATGGGGAGTGCTCACCTTCAGAGCTGCCTGGGGAAGGGACGTGGCGGGCGGAGTACGTGGGAGGATAAGTTTGGAGGGGGACACCAACGTATTTTTGTGAGTGGATCGACGCTCCCTGGGGTGGCTTTTGTGCACAGAAAAGATTACCCAGACAATGACTTTGATTTTAAACATTAACATTTGATTCATGAATGTTACACAAAAATGCCGTTCCCTCTTAAGCTTTTCAGTTCACTTTCCGTCTCTTACTGTTCTATTTCTATTTACATATTTATAAATTTAGCACGTTTGAGCAATCTCTTTTCAGGGCGATTTGATTGCTGTTTCGTCCCATTGACAAAACTATTTAATGAAGCTCCTTTAAACATTTTAAACGGCGTACATAAATCGAATATATTCAGTTTTCTTTTTAAGTGCTTCAACGGTCTGACTGAGAAACCAACCTCCCTCCAGATCTAAGTACATCTTTTGTACATCTAACACTGAATCCATCAATGTGGGGAATTCCGGCACTGCTGACAAACTTCCTAAGAGTGCAACTTAAAATCCCAAATCTAACTCAAGTCTCAACCTTATATTTTAAATTCGAGTCACAAGGCTGGACCAGGACTTCAATCAGCAAGATATTCCTCAAACTTACAAATGCCGGAACCACCCAACCTGCACGCACTGAAGACAAAGACATCGCGATTATTGCTCCGGCTCTCTTAAACGTGGCTGTTCTTAATTCTAAACCTTCTTGGGGCTGAAAGATGCTAACCTAGCATGGAAACGATTGGGCCACACCCAGAGGTTTGGGGGTTACCTTCTCAGCTGGCCTAAATGTCTCAAGGGCCAGCGTGGCCTGGCTGGGGCGCCTGCATTCCTACCCGCCACCTCATGGGGTGTGGATGCCCGTGGCATGGGGGCTCCCAGGGGGCTCCTGGCTGGCCGGGACGCGTCCACAGCCCCTCATTCTCCTGTCTGTTCACGCCAGCCTGAAGCCCCCCAGCCCCCGCCCCCCATTGGATTGAGCTAATCGGTTTACTGATTCCTTCTCTCCTGAACTCCTTTCAGATTCCTCCTCTCCGTTAGGGCCACCGCTATGGAGGACACCTAATGACAAGTGATTGGATTCTGTGTGTCTCCCAGGGCTTTTGTCACAATTCTGAGGTCACCACAAGGACAGGTGGTGGGGAGGGGGTGGCCTCAAGGATCACAGGCCTCTCTTAGGGCCGCAGGGCAACACACATGCTCCAGTCTCCCCACTTTTGCCAGTTGCAGGCCCGGCCTCTGCTGCGGCCAGAAGCCATGCAGAGTTGGGGCAGCTGGGAGAAGGCGGGTGGGGAAGACGGAGTCACACCAGCCGAGAAGATGACCCCACCGCCTCCCCTCTGCTGAGCACTGGGGGCAGTTGCTGGCTCTCTGAGCCTCACCTGCAAACATGGTCCTAATGTTTCCTCCTGGGCATCGTGGCTGCGAGCGCTGAGCAGGGCCTGGCATCCAGTGGGCTCTGCCTAAAAGTCAGTCCCCTTCCCTGGGGCAGCTCCCACCTGAGCTCCACCCGTGGGAGGCTGGGACTGGGGCAGGAAGCAGACCAGCATCCATACCAGCACCTTTCATCTCTGAGCACGTCCTAGGTGCCAGGCTCACAGGAGGGGCTGTCCACAAGAGTGTTTGCACTCTCTTGTCTGATGGTCTCAACAACTCCGTGAAGGCAGGAACTGGTATCCGATCAGTCCTGGGGCTCAGAGACATTAAAGAACTTGCCCAAAGTCACACAGCTTAGAAACGGTGGAGCTAGGGTTTGAACTCAAGCCAGTCTGACCCCGTGGCCCCATCATTTTGGCCTCTGTGCTGTCCTTCCCCAGGGCCCTGAGCCCCCAGATTTGGGCATGGGAGGACGAGGCAGCAGGCAGCAGGAGGAAGCAGCCGTGACAGCTTTTTCCACGGTGGAGAGGATTCCGTTCCGTCTCCTTGTCACTCCCTCCTCAATTATCTCGCCACCAGGAACCTCGGAGAATCAAATCCGCTGCAAAGGCAGCATCTCTCAGATGAAAGCTGCAGCCTGCAACCCAGGCTGACAGCCCCATGGCGGGGGCACCACCAGTCCCTCAGCTGCAGCCTGGTCTCTCTTGGCGGGACCCGCTGGCAGGGGGGGGCTGCTGGGAGGCCAGGAGTCAGTGGGGGTCTCCCCTCAGCCTCTCCTCCCCTCCCGCCAGCGGTGGGCAGGGAGCGTTGTCTTGGTAACTCGGGCTGAGCCTATGATTGTCATCTTACTGGGATTAGGGGCCGTGATGAAAGGTGCAGGGGGAGAGGAGGAGGGAGCAGGAGGAGAGGCGGGAGGAGCCCCAGGCCCTCCTTCCGTGGGGCTGCTGACTTGAGAAGCACCACAGGCAGCTCTGAGGATGCTTCTCTGCAGAAACCTCAACTGCAGGTTTGCGATGTGGCCGAGAAGCTGAGGAAGCCAGGCCGGGGCGGGGACAAGGGGCTCCTGACGACCGGACCCTGTGGGGAAAGTCCTCAGGTCCCAAACGTGGCCCTTCTCCCCCACCCACCCCCCTGGGCCAGAGCAAAGTCTTGGAAGGACCCAATGTGGGTTTGTGGCTCTGAGAGGGGAGACGCAGGGGTCCTAAGAGGCAGGCCCAGCGGCCCAGTGGTTAGCTCAGCCCCTGTCAGCCTGAGTCCCTTCTGCTCACAGGCTGGGTGGCCTTTTCCACATCAGTTCAGGGGAAGTAATAGCCGCTCCCTGGGGGCTTGAAAGAGCTGTTGGAGTAAAGCCCTTCGCTCTGGTGGATGGTCCCGTCCAAGTGGGCCGATGTCGCCCGTATCACGCATGCAGTGGGGTGGCCTCACCCCGGCCTAACCACTGTCCACCCAAAGACCCACGGGGGGCCAGAGGCAGACCAGCTTCCTTCTCTCTCTCCCTTTTTATCCAGCTTGCAGAATTGCAAAATCCCCTCCCTTGGACTAGGTAGGAGCTACCAGAAAGAGCCTGCTGGGCCCTGCTCTCAGGCAAGAGCACGTGCCCGCCTCGATCACTGTCCATTCAAGTCATCCCTCGTCTGCAGAGCCAGCCAGGTCTTCTCTGGCAGAGGTGGGCGGCCCGGGTCGGGGTGAGGGTCCAGGTTGCCCCCACCCGTGGCTCTTTCCTCTGACGGTTCATTGGCTCTGCTTTCCGTGTGGAAAGAGGACTCAGGGGACCTCACTGGGGCACCACAGTCCCCACCACACTTGCTCTAAGTCACACACCTGGCAAGTGGCAGAGCCAGGATTCAAACCCAGCCCTGCCGGACCCCAGGCCCTGCGTTCCTAACCACTGCCCCACACTGCTCTCTGGAGCTGGGGCTCCGCCTTCACTCCGAGGCTGGTACCCCATGTTTCTCGCTCTCTGCTAGGAAGCCAAGAGGCCTATTCTAGGCGCGGGGTGACACGAGCATACATCGCGTGCTTTTATTACACCATGCATTGTACCAGGCTCTAGAACGCCGTCTCTCCACAGAAAATATAGCCCTGTGGCTCATGTATTTTTGATGCAGCTCTTGGTGGGGGTGAGCGGGGGCAGCCTTGGATATATGCACGCGTGGCTCGGCATGCTTGGAGAATTCCCCGTGCGCACGGGGACCATTCGACTCTCCTGAATTAGGGCCCTGCTCCTTGAATGGTGAAACGAATAAAGAAAGTGGCTCTGTAAAGGATGTGACAGTTGGGCCATGGATAAGGAGGGATGGCTGAGGTTTGGGAATCACTGACCCAGCTTAAGCTCCCCATCAGAGGCCTGAGGGAACAGGAGCAGCCGGCAGAGGTGGCCGGCAAGGCGGCTCCTGTGACAGTCATTCCTGCCCGGAACTGCACATGGAGTTGAGCTGGGCCTCAGCCCCATGGAAGGCCCTGCACCTCCAGCAGCCTCACAGCGCCCAAGGAGCGAGATTCTGCAAACCCCCTACGGGGGCTCTCACTGCCTGGCCCTCTGGAGTTGGGACGTGGGACCTGCTCTGGCCGATGGCACAGGGCGGGGAGGGGTGTGGACCGCTTCTGGCCAGAGCATGTCGGTGTGGGTGTGGGCATCCACCTGGTGGAGCTTCTGTTAGCCTGGGTCCCGGGGCTGATGCAGGACGGACTTGTGGTTTGAGCGGGGAACCAACCTTTGCGCCTGTGAAGACGCGGTGATTCTGGGTGTTTTACAGGCAGGCAAACAGGCTCAGAGACACGGGGTGACTTGCCCAAGGTCACACCGCCTGGAAGTGGGGCAGCCGGGACTCAGATCCAGTCCCTTCACCCCCGCCCCACACTGGCTCCCTACTATCCCTGGCGACAATGGATATTTTCAAAAGACCAATCTGTCGGCAGATGCTTTGGAGCCACATCCTGGGTCTCTCTCAGACCTCTCCTCTCACCTCCGTTCGCTCAGCCTTGACCTCTGGGCCTTGGAGCGGCTCCCTCGTCTCCCCCAGGGCTCCTCCTCCCTCTCCTGCTCCTTGCAAATCCATTCTCCACTCAGGAACCAGGTCACCTTTCCGAACATGAGACTCCCCCCGCCCCACACCATTCAAAGCCGGTCGCTGGCTCCCCAGTGTCCTGAGGACAGAGCCTCCATGTGCACTGGCCCCTGCTGGACTCTCTGCCTCATTGCAGCACGCTCCGTTTGGGGCCAGATGCTCCAGCCACACGGGTTTCTTTCCGTCCCTCAAAACACCACACTCCTATTGCAACTCTTTGCATAGGCTGTTCCCACTGCCTGGAACACTTGTCCCTGCAATCTTAGCCCGGCTCACTCCCACACCTCCTTCAGGCCTTGTCACAGATATCTAGAGGCCTCTGCAGTGCTAAGCAGTAAACATGAGGGAGGAGGGTGCCCGGGAGATCATGGGCCCAGAGTTGGGGCCCAGGAACAGAGTGCATGCACATGTGTGCGTGTGTGCATCACACATGTGCATGAGCTCCACCCGCCCTCACACCCCCGCCCAGGCTCTAGTCTCTGGCCAGGCCCTCTCCCTCCCTGCTGCATCGAGCCACGCTGGATTTGCTCCTTCACGGTCCGCCTTCCCCACTGCAGCACAAGCTCCATGCAGGGGGGCGCTTTGCCTTGTCCCTGTGTGTCCTCGGAGTCCAGCCCGGTGCCTGGCACAAAGGAAACAGTCACTGAAGGAAGGAAGGAAGGAAGGAATGCTTTGCATTGGTTGACACCGTGAGTGGCCACGAGTCACTGAAGATATATTTGAATCTCTCCGTCTGTCCCAGGCGGGACACAGACCCAGCTGCCCCGCTCCCGGGTCCACACCCAGGCCAAGATCTCCCGCGGACAGGCCACTGCCCTTCCTAGGGCAACACCGCTGTGAACTCACTGTCCTTCAGGCCCCCTGGCCCGGCTGCCCCTGGCGTCCCTGTGCTCAGGCTCCGGGCTCTCTGAGGTTCGTGCACAGAATCCCTCATTCCCTTGCAGGAGTCGGGCCCGCAGCCTCGAGCAGGTGCCGCACACCGTGGGTGGTAAAGATCTTGGGTTTTGGAGCCAAGAGACCTCCCCTCCCGTCCCTCTCGCTAGTTGTGTGGCCTTGGACACGTCACTGGACCACTTTCTGGAAACCTCAGTCTTCCCCTCTGGAAAATGGACCTGAAAGAGTGGCCTCTCCAAGGGCTGTCCTGAGGATGTGGGGACCCACGTCCAGAGCCTGCAGTTGTTACTGTAATGACCTCAGCCACCCAGCCCTGCCCTCTGCACCTGCACCCCCGCCTGGGGCTGCTGACTACGAGACTCACAGGGTGTTAAAGATGGGTTAGCCCTCAGCAGAGACTTTCTCCCCCGCAGAGTCCGTCAGAATAACTGGGGGAACCTTGATAACAGAGTTGCACGTCTGGAAGAAACCACTCACCTGTGTGCGTTCTTGAGGAGGATGGACCTGTCAAAGGTGTGACACCAACATCACCTGAGGATGCTCCCGCCCCGAGAGCCTGGGTGGCCTCGTTGGGAGAAGTGACCACCAGACCAGCAGCTGTGTGGAGCTGCGCTGTGCGGTGCCAACAATGGGGTTTGGGGTGACAGCCTGAGGGACCATTGGGTGAACAGTCTCTCTTCTCCCTGAGCTCCAGCGGGGTTTCTGGACCCGCACTGCCACCTTTCGTATTAAAGTCCTTGCCACATTTCCAAACCTTTGTCCTCCGGCCGTCCTCAACTATGGATGAGCAGACGACCCTGGAGATTGGGCAGGAGCGAGTGTGATGGGGGCACGGAGGTGGGGGCAGCCGGAATCGCCAGGGTCCGTGGCCTGGGTGGATGTCCAGTTGTCCTTGCTCTCGCCACCCCATAGAAGCTCCTCTTGGGCCTCCCGCCTGGCTGGGACCGAGCCAGTGGGAGTCACGGCCTCCCCTCTGCACCTCCGGCTCCCTGCCTCCTCCCCAGGGCAGAGCCGGGCAGGGAGGCGGCCGCGGCTCACAGGAGACACGCCTCCCAGCTGAAGCCCCAGAGCCCGGAGAGGCCGGTCCTCCTGGGAGGAGCTCTGGAGGCATTTCATCTCATCTTCTTCAGGTGCCCGCTGGGGCCAGTGGAGCCAGGAGGGCATATTATGGGGATGCACACAGACGTGACTCTGGCCACAGTCCACTGGGGAGAGAGGAGCAAGCAGACAGTTTTTGCCACATGCTGTGTTGGGCAGCAGACAGGAGGGGCCTGAGCCAGCCTGGAGGAGGCAGCAGGTGGTCAGGGAAGACTGGGCCCAAGGATCAGCAGGAGTCAGCTGCCGACGACCAGGGCGGGGGGGGGGTGGGAGGGGTGGGGAGAGTGTTCTAGGCAGAGGGGCAGCTTGTGTAAAGACCCAGAGGAAAGAAAGGGAAGTGTGTAGGCAAGACCAGATGGCTGGTCCTGAGGGGGACAGAGCTCGGGGGCAAGAGGAAGACCTGGGGCTGGAGAGGTGGGCACCCGCAGCCCCCAGGGCTGAGTCTGGGCTTTGTCCTTGACGGGGAGGTGGGGGCTGAGCCAGGGGAGGGAGGGGATGGCCCGTCCTGTCCCACCGGGGAGGCGGCAGGGTCTGCACTGAAGGCTCCCGGCGCCGCCCACACTCACCCCTCAGCCTCCAGCCCTGAAGGAGGGACCGTCATTAAACAGCCATGGAGCAGTCACGAGATGGAGGCCGGTGCGGGAGTGGGTCAGAAGGCTGCTGAAGCAGGGGACTCACCCCGGCCGGGCAGCTGCGCTCTCAAGGAAAGGCCACCCCGAAGGTGTGCCCTGTTAGCCACCACGGGTCCTGATGCTCTGGGGCCTCAGTGTCCCCTCTGGGCCCACAGAACTAGGTTAATCCCTCTTCCCCATGGCTCACCCTGAGGGGTTCAGACCTGCGCGAACTGAACGCGAGACGCTGGCCGTGGCGGTGGGACCGCCGACTCGCTCCCCCCCACCCCTTCCTCCCACAGGGATGCTTGCCAGCCAGAGGGTGGAACCGCTCAGCCAGGCCACTGTCGCCGTCTCAGGTAATGGCTGTCCACAGCCTGGGAGCGGCAGGGACTGGCAGAGACCTCCGGAAGGCGGTCTGGCGTCTGCACAAATAGGGGGTGGGTGGTGGACCCTCAGCCCCTCTAGTTGGGTCCCCAGTGGGCCGTGTGGCCTGGGCAGCCCCAGGCGCTGGCCGAGGCCCCGGCCCATCTGCTGAAATTTCAAAGGCAAATGTTCTGAGAAATAATGGGGCTTAATAAGCCAGGCTGATCGATATTCCATTGAAGAGGAGGAAAAAGGAGAGGGAGAGAGGGAGAGGCAGGGAGGCAGCAGGAGAGGGAGGGAGGGAGGGAGAGGGAGAGACCGGCCCAGAGAGACCTAGAGAAACACAGAGACTAACAGAGACAAAAGCAGAGAAGGAGAGAGAGAGAGTCAAACACAGGGAGATACAACAGAGAGAGACAGGCATAAGTACACAGAGAAAGAGGGAAGGCGACAGACAGACACGGAGACAGAGAACCACACAGCTGCACAGAGACACCTAGAGACACAGCAGAGAGAGACTGAGAGCACCCCGACACACACAGAAACAGAGACGCAGACACAGGGGGACCCCCAGAGAATGGGGAATGCTAGCAATCCAGGGGGGCCATGGGGAGAGGGACATAGCCTGCGAGAGGAGCTGTGCGGGGTCTGAGCCTCCTTAGGAGCCTCAGTGAAGTGCCCCCCAGCCACAGGGGTCTGGTCCTTGGTCCTGAGGCCCTCAGGCAGGGGAGTGTGTGGCCACACACACACACCCCCCCCATCCCATTGCTCAGGACACAGAATGACAGGCCTGGCCAGCAGCAGCACCTGAGGTCAAAGGGACGGGGAGGGGCCCCAGTGACACGGCTGCCACCTCCCACTGTGCCACCCGCCCTGGGAAGGCCCACCACATCTCCAGCTTCAGTTTTTACATCTGCAAAATGGAGGGGGCACCAATTCTTGCCCCCCAGGGTGGTCAAGAGGGTTCAATAATGTGCAGACAACAGCAACCACTATTCCAGCAGCAACTACCCTTTCCAGAAGTTTCTGACGCACCAGGTCCATCCGAGGACCCAACCACCATCGGTGGGGTAGGCACAGAAATCCAGGATTTCGGATCTGGCTGCGCCGGGACAAGAACTGTGCTGGTTGCTGTTGCAGCCACCACTGGGTAGCACCTGCTGGATGCTTACCCTGTGCCGGGCACACTCGACATATCCTCTCAGCTTCACTCTCCTAGGAAGGAGAGCGTTTTAATGGCTTCATGTGAACAGCTAGGAGATGGAGGCATCGGATCTGAGACCACGCAGCTTGTGATGGCAGAGCTGGGATCCGAATCTGTGCTCTTGGCCACCGTCCCGTCGGGCCGGGCCACCTCACCCAGTTCCATCTCTCACCTGTGTGCCTGCGTGTCCTTGCTCAAGGCCCTGCACAGATGTGGCCACTTCAAGCACATCTCCAGAGCTTGGTCCCAAGGTCCTGCCTCTGCATGGAGCCAGAGGTCTCCCCCACCTCCATCCATGACTTGTCACCACATTCCCGGCTGAGCAGGGATCCCACTCTGCCTGCCCTCTCTCTGCAGAGCGCCACTCTTGACGGCACAGCCCTCCCGTCTCAGGGAGCAGCGTCCACACTGCCAGGGGCTGCACAACTTTCACGCTGTCCACAGTGTCCAGCAGCCTCCAGGCCTTGTCTGCGTGGCCCCTGGGGCTCAAGAGAACAGAGGGCGGTGGGGAAAGTGCGCCCCTCACTGTCTCAGCCCCCCAGGAACTTCCTCTTCGAAACTTGGGCTTCCCGAAGTCCACTCCCTGAGGTGGCTGCCACCCAGCACTGGCTGTGCGTCAGATACCTGGACTCCTGGGGCCAACCAGCGGATGCCAACTCTACCAGCCTGGACATTTCTTTTCTTTTTTTTTTTTTTTTAAAGATTTTATTTTTTTCCTTTTTCTCCCAAAGCCCCCCAATACATAGATGTATATTCTTCGTTGTGGGTCCTTCTAGTTGTGGCATGTGGGACGCTGCCTCAGCGTGGTTTGATGAGCAGTGCCATGTCCGCACCCAGGATTCGAACCAACAAAACACTGGGCCACCTGCAGTGGAGCGTGCGAACTTAACCACTCAGCCACGGGGCCAGCCCCAGGACATTTCTATAGTATTTTTTTTATAGTGTTAAAACACACAAAACATAAAATTTACTGTTTTAACCATTTTCAAGTGTACAAGTCAATGGAATTAAATACATCTACAATGTGCTACCATCTTCGCTATCTAGTTCCAGAACTTTTCACGACCCCAATGGAAACCCTACCCATTAAGTAGTCAGTGTCCATTCTCTCCTCCCCCAGCCCCTAGAAACCACTTATTCTACCTTCTGTCTCTGTGGACTTGCCTATTCGGGGTATTCCTATAAACGGAATCATACAACATGTGGCCATTTGTGTCCGACTTCTTTCGCTTACCATAATGATTTTGAAGTTCATCCATGTGGTGACACATGTCAGAATTTCATTCCTTTTTATGACTCAATCATATTCCATTGTCTGGAGAGACCCCATTTCTTTTATCCGTTCGTCCATCAATGGACACTTGGGTTGCTTCCATCTTTTAGCTGTTGTGAACAATGCTGCTATGGACACGGGCTTCCAATATGTGTTTGAGACCCTGCTTCCAATTCTTTGGGGTGTATACCCAGAAGTGTGTTGCTGATCATACAGTAACACTATGTTTAACTTTTTGAGGACCCGCCATACTGTTTTCCACAGGGGCTGCCCCGTTTTACATTCCCTCCAACCCTGCACAGGGTTCCACTTTCTCCACACCCTCACCAACACCTGCCAGTCTCTGTGTTTTCCATAACAGCCGTCCTAATGGTGGGAGGCGGGATCTCGCTGCGGCTTCGATTTCATTTTCCTCATGGCCGCCTCTTATTTCTCTGTCTTGCCCGACTGCTCTGCCTAGAGCTTCCATACCTTCCCGAGCAGGAGCACTGAGAGCGGAGCCCCTTGCCTTGCTCCTTCGTGTGGTTTTGCCTACTGTACTTTTTCAGGACGTGGGGTGGTTCCGATGGGCAGCCTGTGGTATAGACTCTGGCTTGCTCTGGTCAGGGTTTCCCCACCTTACCTCAGTTAATTCTCATGAAAGTCTTTTGAGGCTCCATTCGTGTATCCACTTTATAGAGAGAAAAGAGATGCCCAGAGAGGCGAGGTTCTCCCAGTGAAAAAGGGTGAGCAGCGGCACCAGGAGGCCCGGGCAGGGTAATGGGTCTCCTCAGGCTTGTCTGCAGCTGGCTCCTGTTCTCATTGGTGGAACGAAGGTGCACAGGTTGGTGGGCATTTTAAAGGTCACCACTCCTGGCCCAGGTCCGCATAATTCCCAAGCCCTTCAGTCTTCCCTCTCCAGGCACAATCTTGAAGCCCAGGCCAGCCCCTCCATTTTTAAAAGGTTCTAAAAAACAATCAGGGGCCGGCCTGGTGGCACAGCGGTTAAGTGCGCACATTCTGCTTAGGCGGCCCGGGTTCGCCGGTTCGGATCCCGGGTGCAGATATGGCACCGCTTGTCAAGCCATGCTGTGGCAGGCGTCCCACATACAAAGTAGAGGAAGATGGGCACGGATGTTAGCTCAGGGCCAGTCTTCCGCAGCAAAAAGAGGAGGATTGGCGGCAGAGCTCAGGGCTAATCTTCCTCAAAAAAAAAAAAAATCAAAGATGAATATGCAAACCCTAAAACATTTACTGATGTCCAGCCCTTTGCTGGAAGTTTGCAGACCCCGGCTTAGCCCAGCAGAGCAACCATAATGACGGGGCCTCCAGCCCGGGGAAGTAGGGTGTGTGAGGTTTGGGGCAAGATCCACCTGTGGGCAGTGTCTCCCAGCTGTGCCTTGTCCGAGGCCTGAGGACACACAGCCAGGCTCCGCACATCTCCCGTCCCGCCTGAGTCAACAGTGCAGCCACGGCTCAGCTCTTCCCCATCCCAGGAGTAGGTGAAAAATGCGACACCTCAAAGTGGGACATTAAAGTTTAACAGGGGCGATGCATATTTAATGGGGCTTAACAAAGCATCCTTAAAGA
Source organism: Equus asinus (assembly GCF_041296235.1). Classification (NCBI taxonomy): domain Eukaryota; kingdom Metazoa; phylum Chordata; class Mammalia; order Perissodactyla; family Equidae; genus Equus; species Equus asinus. The sequence goes on from NC_091799.1 coordinate 15,498,374, forward strand.
CGTCCTAGACAGCCCCCTGGGGGCGGGGTCAGGCTGCAAGAGAGCTGCCCTGCCCACGGCGGCCCACGTGCTCCCTCCTCTGTCTGCAATGGCATTCCTGGGACAACTTGGCATTCCCAGCTCCTGTCAGAGCCAAGTGCAGGCCTGCGGTCTCTGGTCTCCGAGGGAGCTGCCCTTTCATTATTAATATTGTGAGGATGTCTGAGGAGCCGCGTGAGCAAGGACGTAACTCAGGCTGCCTGGCCCCGTTCCCAGACGCCCCCACCCTGCGGGAAGATGCGGAGGCCTGCCGGGGGTCCCCCCTTCTCCCTCCATCCTCTGACGCTTCTCTCGTGTTAGGGGCCACTCCTGGGGTGAAACGTCAGCTGGAGACATCCCTACGAGAGGGGCCCAGGGACAGTCCCTCAGGGGACTTTGCATAAGATGGGCCCCAATCACTGACTTTGAGATATGGTCTGAGAGTCAGAGATCATAGCTTCTTAGAATTGTGGCCTCCTGGAAGGGCTGTTACAGATGCCCTGAATCTGAATGGCCCTGGCGCCCCCTCCCCTGTGACTTCTGATGAAGCCACATGAGCCATAGGACTCACGTTACTGATCCCCCAATGACACGACTTTGGGGCCTGCTCTCAGAGCCACCCGGGTATTTCTGGGGGTCCCGGGAGCTTTTCACAGGAGTCCGCCAGCCCTTACTGATGTCCTGCACTGGCCACAAGACAGAGGATGCTCCTCCCTGCTGTGCTGCAGGCGCCCCGCCCAGGAGGGCAACATGGAATCCTTAAGGCCAGAGGCCCTGAGACTCAGCCCCCGGCCCCACCTCATCTCATCAGCGGGGTTGCTCACCCTCGGTCACCCCTCGTGCGGAGATGCGGCACGACCCGCACCTGCAGCCCAGCACTGCCCGTCCCACAGCTGGGCTCTGGCCACCTCCTTGACTCCCCCCATGGCGTGCTTCAAGGGCTCCTCCCAGCCCAGGATGTCTGGCGTGAGTGTCGGAGCTGCCCCACACTTGGGCCTCACCCGGGATTCCCTGTTGAAGGGAATGACACCCCGCCATCGGAATGCCTGGACCAGATGCCAGCCAGGGGTCACCCACCTCGACGCTTACCTCTCCTTCATCCATTTCCGGCACTGTCCCTCTAAGGCCCTGTGACTCTGTCCTCCCTGGCCCCTCGCCTCCTCCCAGCTTGGTCCAAGTGGCCAGCAGCTCTCCTGGCCTCTGTGTGGCCTCTGGTTAGCCCCTCAGTCCATCTCCGGTCACAGTCAGAGAGAGCTGCCTAAAGTGCCATCTGATCACATCCAGCCCCTGTTTAAAACCGTCAGTGAGTTCCCAGTTCTCCCCCCGACCCCAGGGTGTGCACGGGACACAGTCTTGTCTGTCAGCCCTCCAGCCCCCTCACGCCACCCTCCCCTCCCCTCCCCCACAGCTGCGCTGTCCTCTGGCGCTCTTCGTCTCCACCCTGCCCCCACCACAGGGCGCTGGCTCCTCCCCTCCTCACCTGCTACACCTGTTAGCCTTCTTGCCTCTTCTGCTCCTGGTTGCCTCCTTGGGGGACCCTTCCTGACCGCATCAGACCACCTGAGGAAGTTCCCGCCCAGCCTGGGATCTCTCTCTCTCTCAGGACACACATCACAGAGGCCACCTGACAGCTCTTGGATGACCCCCCACCAGCTGTAGGCCTGCTGACCCTCCCAATGCCCAAGGGTGCAGGCTTGGCTGTAAAAGTCCTGTCAGCACCCAGGAACCTGGGTTCAGGCAGAGACACGAGATGGGCTGCCCCCACTGTGCCATTTATTCAACCTCTCCTTACTGAGCACCTGCTTTGGGCTAGGCCTGGACCCCTGGGCCCCAAGGCAGCCTTGCATGGCCCCAAGTGTCCCAACGTCTACCCTCAGAGGGCCCCTTACTCAGAGCAGATTCGCCAACCCCAGCTCCTCCAGTTGCCTCCGCCAGCCGACACCTGGGGGCCCCCTCTGGTGTTCACACTCACGAGCAGAAGCGCCGGCCAGGCTGGTGGGGAGCGCAGGCCACTTGGAATCCGAGAAGCTCAACTCATTGTCTTAGAACCAATGATTCTCCGATGTGTGGAGGTTTGGATGTTGCGTCTATAGAGCATCCATCTGGGCTGAGGGTTACAGATACGCTGGCAATCTTGGGCTCTGTGGAGCCACTTTGGGGGGCTGAAGGCAGGAGGGCCCGTGGGAGGAAACCGGGAGACCAGCAGGGGCCCTGGCCCTTCAGCAGGCACTTCCCTCCAACCCAGAACAGCTCTGATGTCAGACCGTGGGGTTCCGAGTAAGATCGCGTTTAAACAGAGTACCGCAGCTAAAATCGAAAGCAGGCACCTGGATTGACAGATGGGGTCGGGGCTCCTCCTGGTCACAGCGGAGTCCCAGGTTAGTGGGGACCCAGAAGCAGGGACGGGAGTTAGCAGGAGAGGGCAGAGGGGAGCTCAGCGACATCTGGAGTCGTGTGTCATGTCTCTGGGTTCTTGCTCAAAAAGAAGCAGGTGTCCTGGCAGGCTCTCGATGTCTCTCCACCCCTCTCCATGTTCCCACCCCCTACCAGACGCCCCACACCCACCCTCCGAGACGGCACAAAGGCATCAGCCATTCTTACATTTGGGAAGCATTTCCAAATTCCTTTGCCATTTGTTATCTCTCGTTCCTGAAAAAAACATTTTTTTTTTATCCCAAACGTCCTGAGAGGTCTGTAATTCCATGATGCTAAGATTCTTTGGTCCTGAGACTCTGTGCTTAGAAGATTCTGGGAGCCGGAGATTCCCATTCTGTGTCTGGGGAGACGGGTGGGTGACTGGTCCAAGGGTCCCCAGCCATGTGAGCAGCAGAGCCCGTCCTGGCCTCAGGCCACCTGCTCTTTCTGCTCTGGCCTGAGTCCTCCCAGCCAGTCGTGGAGCTGTAAGCCAGTTCCAGGGCAAGACCCCACTGCTGGCTTCTGGGAGCGGCGTGCAAATATCCTCTCCTCCGCCCTCCCCACAAGGGCCCAGAGGAAGCCTGTCCATCCGGGCGCCTGCTTGAGGGCAGGGCCGCTACGTGTCAGAGCACACGACCACAGCTCTCTCCTCTCTCTCTTCCTGGCGTTTGAGGGTCCCCCCACTCCCACTGAGGCCTGGGCGGGGGCAGTCCAGGCCTGGCCCACGGAGGAGGCAAAGTCAGCCGCTCCTGGCCCTGTTCTCAGATGCTTTCTCTGGGGGCCTGGGGCGAGAACTGACTCTACCTTTCCTGGCAGGGACTCAGAGTGGGCGCCTGGGGGCCAGGTGAGTCGCTCTCTGCCCACTTTGGTCTGGGCAGTTTAGACCTGAGTTGCTCAGGCAGAACTCTCCTAGGAACCTTCTGGAACTGGGAGTATAGTCAAGTCCCCCTTCACCTCCCATTCACCATCTTTGTTCCTGGAACCAATCTCCCGCTGTGGCCTCAAGGGGTGGGGCGACCAGGGTCTGGGGCAGGATCCCCAGTTTTATGGCCAAATCATGTCCAACAGGGCCCCAATCTCACCCCCTTTGCTTGTCTCCTGGGACCCACCACGAGGACCCTGCCCAGGGCCCCATGGGCACTTTTGGGAATGGAGCCCTGGGGCTGGCAATGTCCACAGTTTACCGCATCCAGCTCCTTTGTGAGCCCTCAACTCTGACATCGATAATTTATGGGTAAAGGAGGGCAGAGTGGCAGGTGTGTGTGGGGTGCCAGCAGCAAATCTGGGCTGAAAATAAGCACCTGATTCAAAGTCAGGCCCTGCAGGGTGGGCCTGAGCCAGGATGGCTTCAGAGTCTGGTGATCAAGGAATTAATGCTGTGAGCCTGGTGGGGAGTTCTAACAGCCAAGGGCCCACTCAGATTCAGCCCAGGCCCTGGGGATGTATCTGACAGTCCACAGGGAGAGTGGGGTCAGGGTGCAAGAGGGGGAATGAGGGCTTTTGTGCAAAAGCAGTGGAGAGGTGTGGAGGTGAAGGGGATGCTGGTGGCGGTGGTGAAGGTGATGGTGGTGGTAGCGATGTTGGTGATGGTGGTGGTTGGGGGGATGGTGATAGTGGAGGTATTGGTGGTGGTGGTGGCGGTGGCAGCAGTGGTGGCGGCGGCGATGGTAGTGCTGTTGGTGGTGGCAGTGATGATGACGACAATGGCAGCCCCCATTACTGAGCTCTTTCTACGCGCCAAGCCCCGCGCGGAGGACTCGGTGCGCCTTGTCCCACTGCATCTCCACGGCTCCACAGGAGGTTTGCCTTCTTCCATTATTGTTATCAGCCCATTGGCAGATGAAGAAACTGAGGCTCAGAGAGTCACAGTCCCTTTCCCGAGGTCAGTTAGTAAGTGGCGAGGCCGGGACAGGAACCCACGTCTGCCTGCCTACACTGCACTATGTTAACCCCACATATTTGGCCTCTGCTGTAAGGACACCAAGTGGCGGCCTGCTGGAGGAACCTGGCCCACCTCAGGTCCCCACCTCCCCCTTCCCTGGGCCTTACACACCCGCCTGACCCACTAGCATCTGAGCTGCCACTCACTAACCCCTTGGCAAAGTGACTTCACAGCCCTTGTCTTCTTTGATCTCTCCACTGGCCCTGAAAGGTGGACCTGATTAGCAGATGGGGAAACTGAGGCCAGAGAGGGCCGTCACTTGGTGGGGGTCACAGAGCCCAGTTGAGGAGGTGACCGGCTGAGAATGCAGGGTGCCTGACTCTCAGCCCCCCTCCCTCCCTGGGGCCCTCAGTCTGGTCCCAGTGGGCACCCAAACAGGGGGCAGCACAAGGGAGTCATGAGGGCACTTCCTGGTTGTGCAACTTTCTGCGAGTGTCTCAACCTCTCTGAGCCTCAGTCAGGACTCAGCACAGGCCCCGGCATGTGAGAAAATTTTGGCCCACGAGAGTATAGGAGAGGCCCACGCTGGACATGAGTTGTGGCAGCCCAGAGCCTTGGGATCCTAGCAGGGGCCACCTTGCCACCCCGTGCCCAGGATGGACCGTCCCTCGCCTTGGAGGAGAGGACCCAGTACACTCACTGGGTTGGAGTCCAGCTGGAGACAAGCCAGAGTCCCCTCCGAAGTATCAGACAAGGCCCCTCGGAGATGCAGAGCCTTCCAGAGCCACATCACTGAGTGGCTGCGTCGCGGGGGCAACCCATGAGGACCTGGCACCACAGGGCTTTGCCTGGCTGCTCAGAGCAGGACACACAAACACCGCTGTCACCATGGTGGCAAGGGCTCTTGGCAGAGGGGACATCCAGGCTGGGCTGCGGCCCCCTCCACCGCACCCAAGCTGTTGATAATGGAAGAGACAAAAAAACAAAACCAGATGCTTCTTTGAACATTCCTGGCATTCGTAAGGCTAGGAGTTTCGTCCCAAACCAGCTAACTTCCTCTCCCCAGCTGCCTCCTGTCTTGTGCCCTAAGCTTCCCCACCCCCCAGGCCCATCAGACTGACGACGGGAGGGCCTGCCCCTCCCTGTGGGTCTCAGCCGGGCAGCCTGAGCCTGCAGCACCCCCTCCTCCCCCTCTCCTCACTGCTCCATCTCTGCTGCGACATGGCCCTCAATCCGACCTCGGCCCCCTCGGGAGCCACACTCCTGGCACTCGATCTGGCCCTGTGCCTGGGCCCATGTCGGTTGGCCCCCTCACCTGCCCCCTCCACCGCTCCCAAGAGGCCGTGGCCTTTGCTAGCCCTCGGGGGGCCTCCAGCAGAGGAAATGAGGCCCCCCGCTGTGCTCTGGAGAAAGGTGTCTCAAGACAGAGGCTCGGCAGCTGCCCCATGCGGGCTCAGCAGAGCAGTGGGAAAGGGAGGGGACCTCTGGGGGGCTCCGGCTGGCCAGCACAGAGGCTTGGGGCTAAACTGTGCCACCTGCCAGTGAGCAAAGGGGCAAAGCCCCGGGCTCTAGGCCTTTCCTTGACACCTGCCCCAGGGCCTGGGCAGGGAAGGAATTGGGAAAGGGGCCCTGCTGGGCCTGCTGAGGACCCGGTGGGCCTCAGTTTCCCCTCTGGATGTTGGGCAGATTGAAGCTGGATAGCCTCTAATGGCCCTCCCAACTCTGATACTGCAGGCTTCTAGAACGGCTCCCCCCACCACCACCACAACCCCGTCTCTACCACTAAGGGAAAATAAAAGGAAAAAATAACACCCACCCCATCTAATCCTCTCCCGGCTTATACCACGCAGCTCAGCTCTCTCGCCGGCTCCTCTGGGGGATGATGGAAATGTGAATTTAAATAGAGTTATGTCAAAAGAACATTACCCAGCACAGTCCCAGCAGGGCGAAGGCCTGCCGAGACGCAGAGGCAGGCCCGCGTCTGTCCGCGCTGCCGAGGGAGGCCAGCACCTCCGGACAATTACAATCAGCACAGCTCCACCAGCTTTCCTCCCACCTTGCCCCCTTCCCATGAATCTCCTTAATAGCTAGCAGGGCGCTGGGCCCGGCCGCCGGGGGCCAGCCGGGTGTGGATAAGCTCCTGGTGGCACCGTGATGCCATCCACAACGAAGGGGAACTCCAAACCAGCTTTCTGGGTGGCTCGTTTCTCCCTCCCGGCTGGAGGCAGCCGCCAGCCCGGGATAGGATTAGCATGGCTGTCTGCTCTGAGCTGAGGGCTCGGCCACGGGGCTCCGAGCAGAGCAGAGCTGGTGCCAGAAGCTGGGGGCTCCCCCTGCGCAGCCCCGAGCTGCCCCCCTATGGCCCCTGCACTCCTCGCTCTTTCCCATTGCCTGGGCGCACTGGGGGAGGTACGATCCACCTTGCTGACTGCCAGGCACAGAGCAGGGACTTGGGGCAGGGCCGGGGGTTACCATGTAATTCAGCAAGGCCGGCTATGGGAGGGCTGGCAGGTGGGCTTGTCTCAGAGGGGCACCCTTGGCTCTCAGACACTCTCTTGTGCCCAGAGTCTCAGTCTTATCTGGGAATTGCTGCTGGCCTGAACGTTCCAGCTGGGCCCGCACCATCCCCAGTCCTTGTCTTCCAGCCACATGCTGACTTTTCCGGGGCCCCACCATCCCATCTGGTGCCTTTGAGTGAATTAGAAAAAGGCACCGCTTTCAGCCCCCACCACCATCTTTCTCAGCCAGGTCCCCTTGGGCAGTGCACAGCTTGGTCAACTGTTCCAGGCGACCCTGACTCATTTCTCCTCCTGACCCCCTAAAGCAAAAAGTTGCATTACTTGCATGCAGCTGGATGTCCCAGGTGTACCAGTTCTGTAGGCTGCGAAAAGTCCATTCTGGGTCCTAACTTGGGCTCAGCTGGGGACACCTTGTCATGTGCACCCTTATCCATGGAATCTGTATGACACTCCTAGGAAATAGGCTCAAAGTCCTAGAGCTCAGAGAGGTTGAGTGACTTGTCCAAGGTCACACAGTAAGTGATGAGCCAGGATTCAAGCCTGGGCGGGCCCCAGTGCCCAAAGTGATGCGGAAGTGGAAACCCGAAGGGAGGCTTCCTCCCCTCCACCCCCCAACCCTTGACCCAGAATCCTTCCAGTGTCACCCACATGGCCCTGGCCTCCCTCTTGTGTCAGCATGAAAACACAGCCAGCAACAGGGCAGCAGCCTCGCACGGGCCCGTGGTACTGTCCTTGCTCTCCGTGTGGGACGCAGCAGCCCTGCCCGGGGACACGTACACAGGGACCCCCACGAGGTTCAAGCACTGAGCGAGGCAAGCGCTCGTCAGGGAAGGCGCCCACGTGGGTGAGGCTGAGGCGGCTGCAGGGTTCTGGCTGCAGACGGAGGCGTCTGGGTCTGCGCGCCCCTTCCCTCCGGCCCCCTGCAGCTGAGAGCTGCTCTCCGGGCCTGGGGCTGCCCCTGGACTTCAGAGTGGGGAGGCTGCTCCACAGGAGCTGCTCTGCAGCTGGGAGTGGATCCAGGTAAGCCAGGGGCCTTGTTCATTCATTCATTCATTCAGTAAATCATAACCGAACCCCCATTGTGTGCCAAGAGTCCCTCCATTAAGACCCTCCTCCCCCGTCCTTTTTGGGAGAAAGTGGCCTCACTGAGAGCCTCAGACCTCCTCTGCCAGGTTCCAGGACGGGGTACAGGACAGGACCCGGGCTGGAGGTCAGGTGCAGACTTGGGCAGGTGGGGACCAGGCGGAGAGAGGCCAAGGCTGGACGCTTCCCACCGATGCTGGATGCTCAGCTCCAGACGGTGTGAAACGAAGGCGGGAGATTCCCAGCGCAAGGCCAGAGCGTGCCATGGGGATGTGGAGTCTTAGAGACGGTCCTGCCCTTTGACCCCGTAATTCTCTTCCCAGGAGTCCACCCTGAGGAAGCAATTAGCGAGGCCGGTGGTGCTGGAAGGCAAGGCTCTTTGCTGTGTGTTCTTTACAACAACTAGGAAACAGAAACAAATGTCCAAAAATAAGGGAGGCTTACAAACACCGTGTCCCCTCACCCCAGCTCTGGAGTCCCACGACCTGGATGTAAGACTACAGCTGTGTGCCCGCTCTGTGCCTCAGTTTCCCCTTCTGCAAATGGGGAGAAGAACAGGACTTAGGGATCCCCGTAAGGATTAGATGGGTTAGCACATGTGGCCTGCCGAGTGCAGCCCCTGGCACTAGCCCATCTTCCGTAAATGCGAGCTGGGATCTTCTGTACACAGGCCTGACTTCAAAAGTGAGGATCCGAATTTTTAAGAACATGGGAAAATTCTCACGCTCAGGTTATGAAATGCTCTGTATCACAGAGCCTCAATCTGGTAGAACAGGATGCATGCCCGAAAGGGCCGTCTCCGCTTCAGCCGCAGACCGTCCTCTGGGTGGAGGGCAAGACCTGGTGGCTGGGGCAGAGTCGCTGGGTCACCTCTGTCTGCACACTGAGCGCCGCCAGCGTCTGGCACGCGGCTGTAGCAGTTGGTGCTACAAAAATACGGGTTAAGCTGGAATTTGCTGGATGATTGTGAGAAGGAAGGGGAGACACACGTACAGTCTGCAGACACAGCGCCTGGTTCCTTTGTGCTGGCTTCCCCCAGACGCAGAGAGGTAAATACAAGTGGTTTATTTGGAGGTGATCCCAGGAAGCGTGTGAGGGGAGGGGAGGGGGAGACAGGGAGGGAGGCAGCCAACGCCGAGTGTGCATGGTGTCACACTGTAGCTGTGGCACCCGGGGCACGAGCCCCCAGGGGACTCTGGGAAATAGTGTGGACCCCGCCCTCACCAAAGTGGGAGGGTGCCGGGGTATTTATCCTCCACCCTTCAGACTCCAAGCCCCAGCCCTCACAGGCCAAGGGCTGCCAGTGGCGGGAGGGTGTCGTTGCAGGTCTTGGCACCTTCTGGAACGGTGAGGGCTGAGGGCCGCTGTGGGCAGAGATCCAAGGGCATCCGCATGGATAGATGGTAGATGTTGAGAAATGCAGCTGATACTTTCCCGTCTCGACCCCGAGGGCCTGACCACAAAAAACGCCGCCAAGATCCTCTCCCATCCGTGTTGCGTATTAGTACATACAAATAAATTCCCAAGACTTTGCTGGTCCCGCGGCCCAACAGTCACATAGTCTCTGGCAATAACTTTAAAAAAAGACTGGAAGGAAGGACCCCAGAATGGTAACCAGGATCGTCTCTGGGCACAGTGATAATAGGTGATTTTTATAATTGGAAACAAAAGGTATGAAACTGAAGGAAGAAATAGAGAGGGGAGCGGATTGCAGCAGAGGCCACCACGAGGAGCCAGAGTTGGGAAAAGCGCTTCAGGAAGCGTCTCTGTTTTAGACTCACGATTAATTCAACTTAGGGACACCATTGAGTGTTTGCTGAGTGCTTCCTGTTGCGAGACCCCGAGCTGAGTCCTTGAGTGCGCCACCTCCTCCCCTCCTTCCCGCTGCCCTGTGAGGGGGCAGCCGGCCTTGCCTCTGCCCGGGGATGGGTCAGCTGTGGCTGCCATCATGCTGGGTCGTAACTGCTCCCAACACTGACCACAACAGCACTTATTTTTCTGGCTTGTGGCTCTGCTGGGCTCAGGCCTGTGCCACGTGTCGCGCAACCTTCTGGGACCAGTGGCTTCCCACGACATGATCTTCTCCTGGTCACAAGAGAAGTGTAGGAGGGCTCCTCTTAGGGGCTCCGAATGCTGCTCTGTGCTTCTGCCCACGTTCCCACTGCCAAAGCGAGTCACACGGCCAAGTCAAGAGGGGCAGACAGCAGAGTCACCGGGCAAAGGGCGTCGATATGGAACCTCTGGCAGAGAGGGAAGACTTGGAGCAACACTTCCATCCACCCCAGAGCCCACTACCCACCCGTGGCCTCTTCTTGTCTCATGGCTCAGCCTGGACCTCTCCAGACTCAGGCATTCGATGCCCACTCCATGCCCTTCTGGGAGGTCTAACAGGCATCTCGAACTCCGCGTAGCCGGAACAGAGCTCCTGTCACAGCGCCACGTCCTCCTCCCCCGGGTTTCCCCCATCTCGGCAAGCGGTACGACCACCTACCCGAGTCTCAGGCCCCAGACCTCGGCACCACCCTTGTCTCTGCCTCACTTTGCACATCTGCTCCATCAGCCAGGCCTCCTGGCTCCATCTCCAAAACCGGTCCCACGTCTGTCCACTTCTCTCCATACCCACTGCGAACACCTCGGCCTGAGCTGCTCCATCTCTCACCAACACGGCTGCAAGCAGCCCCCCACTGGTCCCCGCCCTCCCCCGAGACCCTCTTGGAGCCCATCCTCGACAGAGCAGCTGAAATGAACCTTCAGGGCTGGCCCAGTGGCGTAGCAGTTAAGTTCGCTTGTTCCACTTTGGCAGCCTGCGGTTCCCCGGTTCGGATCCCGGGTGCAGACACGGCACCGCTTGGCAAGCTATGCTTGGCAGGCATCTCATGTATAAAGTAGAGGAAGATGGGCACAGATGTTAGCTCAGGGCCAGTCTTCCTCAGCAAAAAGAGGAGGGTTGGCAGCAGATGTTAGCTCAGGGATAATCTTCCAAAAAACAAAAAGAACCAGCAAAACCGTCCATCAGCTCACATCGTGTCCCTACCTATGCTCCTCCCGTGGTTTCCCATTACAACTGGTGTAAAACCCAAACTTGTTCCCTGCCCGGCACCATCCATCCCTCCTCCTTCTCTGACCTCCTCCCTGCCCCCTGTCCACTGTGCTCCAACCACAAGGCCTTCCATCAGGTCTTAACATAGGCCAGTCTCATTCCTGCCTCAGAGCCTTTGCACCTCTGCCCCCTCTGCCTGGAGGGCTCTCCCCCAGAGCCCCCACAGCAGGCTCCTTCTCGTCCTTCAAACACCACCTCCTCACCCACCTCCCAGCCACTCTGTAGGCAGCACTGTTTCATTTTCTTAGAGGGCATGTCACCTTTGGAAAGGCTGTCATTTGTCCGCTGGGATGAAGCCCCACACAGCAGATCCTCAATAAATACCTGCAGAAAGATCTCGCCAGTGAAGTGGAGGTGGGAGATGAAGGCGAGAGGTGAGAGCTCTCCCAGGGAGCTCAGCTCGGTGGGGGGCTTTCGGCTGGGTCTCCGGAAGGGGACGGCTTCCACGGGCACCGTAGCTCTTGAGCACTGAGGCTTGGGAGGGGTTCCTATCCGAGGAGAAGGACAGGCGGGGCTCCCCGAGGCCTGTCTGCCTGCTGGGCCTTCTCTATCCGGCCTCCCCTGCCTCTCCAGGTGACACCTGGACAGGAGATGGGGGCACCTGGAACCCCCACCCCAAGGCCTTGGGCTCCAGGAAGGCAGGGGGCCAGAACCCCAGAGAAAGCCAGGACCACACCCTCAGTGACCGGCATCCTGGGAGAAAACCCTCCTAGTTCTCGTGAAGATCCGGGCTTTAAATTTGTTCTGCCCTCTCCCTGTTGGTGGAGGGTCAATGGTGCCACCACGCTGGAAAGCGATTTGGCTGGTTTCTCATAAGGGCACCGGCCCGTGGGTCCTTGCTGTTGTGGGTGCCGGGCGATGCAGCTGGCAAGGTGGGAGGGGCGGGCTGGAGGTTGGAGGGTGACTGACGTGCCCTTCCACACGCTGACACATTTCTGAGGTTTGACCAAGAAACTGACTTCCTCGGAGGCACAGATGACAGCCGAGCCGCCCTCCCGGCCCTGGCTTTAAGACAGAGCCTCTGGCAGGCGTGATAGGGAAAGAGACACCGGCCTGGGGAAGATGAGCCTGGTGACAGGCTGCCCCGCCCATCCCGAGAGCATGGATGAAGTGAGGCGTGGCACGTGGGGCGGACCTGCAGCAAATGGTTGCAGAATGACTGAGTGAGTGAGTGAATGAATGAACTGAGTGGGTGAGTGACAGAGACTCCGGGTAGACACACCGGAGCCACCGTTACCCACCAGGGCGCACAAAGGAACACTGGGAGGAAACCAGGGGTGAGCTACGGGGCACCTGCACACCAGACTCGGCTAGCGGGGTGTCAAATGGTACCCCGATGTTGGGAAGCAATTTGGCTGTTTCTTATAAAGTTACACGTACTCTCACCCTATCATTGGGCAATTCCGCTCCTGGGGACAGCCCCGAGGAATGCGTACACGTGTGCACCAGGACGAGAGTACAAATGTTCACAGCCCCAAACCGAAACAGCCTACATGCCTATCGACAGGGAAGTGGTTAGAAAAAATGGTGCAGAGCCAGACAGGAAATCCTATGGGCAACAAAAAGGAATAAACTACTGATGTACACGACGACGTGGATGAACCTCACCAGCCCGATGGTGAGCAAAAGAAGTCAGACCCCGGAGAGGACACGCTAATGATTCCACTACAAAGCAAGCAAGAAAAGGCGGAACGAAGCTACAGTGATAGAAATCAGATGGGAAGGGGCCCGAGAGAACTTTCTACGGAGGTGGAAATGATTGGCCTGGTGGTCAAAACTCACCAAAGGCTGCCCTTAAGATCTGTGCATCTTATTATGTGTAAATTAGACTTCAGTTATTTTTTAAAGTTAAAAACAGGCACGAGAGGAGAAGGGACTTTTGTTTTCAATGGTACGGGAGACTAGACACCTGCACAAGTTGGATATGAGCTAAACATCCTTTTAAATGTATAGCGAAACTGAAAAAAAGTTCGAAATCAACAGGAGCCAGAAAAAAAGGGGAGCCCGGAACCCATGTGGAGATGGGGAGACTAGAAAAATCCCAACTGCGGGAGAAAAGGCAGACGACAAGGGAAGAGTGTCTGCTATGAATTAACCACAGGTCCGTCCGCATGGAGATTTCAGTTTGAATTTATTCCCCGTGCAAGATGAGTACTCACAGCGGCCTTGGGCTCAGAGGGTCCTCAGGTGCCCAGTGGAAACAAAGCCAGTCCTCCAGGGAAGGATGAATTCTCAGCCCAGAACACGCCGGATCCCCAAAGATAAAGCTCCCACAAAGATGGAACCCCATTCCAAATTACAGGACACGCGGGAAGCAAACGAACTGAGTGAGAGGCGGCGGAGACAACGGCTGACGGGACCGTCGCTCCTGGGGCTTCGGACGGTGGAGACGGTACCTCATAGGAGACGGGATGGAAAAGAAGCATAGGGGCCCCCGGTGGCACAGTGATTAAGTGCGCACGTTCTGCTTCGGGGGCCAGGGGTTCACCGGTTAGCAAGCCATGCTGTGGCAGGCGTCCCACATATAAAGTAGAGGAAGATGGGCACAGATGTTAGCTCAGGGCCAGTCTTCCTCAGCAAAAAAAAGGAGGATTGGCAGTAGATGTTAGCTCAGGGCCAATCTTCCTCAAAAAAAAAAAAAAAAAAGCACAGCATAAAAACATGGCATGCCAAGTTTTGAAAGTTTGGCCGCTTGTAAGCTGGAATGTGGCCGTTGGTTGCACCCAAACGTGTAAGATTTTTGTCTTCTACACCAGTTCCTTTCATTCAACAGCCAACATTTGTAACTCAAGTGTTAGCTGTGTAGGGGTCCCCAATTCCGCTGCTGTGGGCTCTGGAGTCCCACTGCAGAGCTCAGATTCAAGCTGTGAGGTTCATAAGACGTCTAACCTTGAGCAAGATCCTTGACCTTCATCTGCTTCAGCTGTCCCTTGATCTGTGAACTGAGATAACAAATAATACATCTGCCTCTTAGGTTCTCGCGAGGATTTCCATGAGAAGACCCAGGTCGCCTGCACAGTGCGTGCCCGTAGCGGGCGTTCAGTAAAATGGTAGCCACCGTCATTCCTCTAATGTGTGTGCACATTGAAACGGCTCAAGCTCGCGTCACCTGCCGGTCGGATCTCCTGCTTGGGCTGAATTCTGGACCCATCGTATGGCGAGACCCTTCACTCTGCCTGGAGCTGACCTCGGTGGGGGTAGGGCCTGCTCCTTATTGCCCCCAAGCATTGCAGAGCAGTCCCTCCACAGATGGGGGGCTGGCCGAGGGAACCCTCCTGCAGCACAGCACGGAAAACCACTCTCGCGCCAGGGCACACATCCCGCCGTGCTCCAGCGCTGTGGTCCCCAGGCCAGCCTTCTCCCCAGACCCCTGCCTGGTCCGGGAGCCTCTCCCTCTCTTGCTCCCTCTGCCTCTCTTCCCTTCCCCCTCAGCTGCTCCCCTTCCAGGCACTTTGCTAAAACCACGTTTCTCCCTGCTTTCTTGCCTCGCTCCTAGGACCTGCTCTGCCCTCCCCGGCCAGCTGCGAGCCTCAGCTTTTCATCCCCAAATAGTCCATCAGGATGTTCTGCTGAATAAAAAACCAGAACTCTGCTCCTAGCTTTTAGAATAACATTGTTCTCGTCCTGCTCTGTTTGTTGAGCACCCACTGTGTGTCGGAGGACCTGAGGAACAGGAAGACAACAGGCAGGCGCTGTCCTGCCCGTGATGACCGAGTCATCCTACCCTGGGTGCCAGTCTTAGCTTTGACGCGCCAGCCTTGGCAAGGGTTTCTCTGGTTATAGTTGACGGACATGCCGCAAGATGCCACACACAGCATCCCAGCGGACCCGGGGCACAGACCCACCGCCCACGCACAGCGCATCAGCACAAAGATGCGCGGACCCACGTGCACACACAGGCGTTCACTCCATGCTAATTCTCGCCTTTGATCGAGCCCTCTCGTCTGTCATCACCACTCAGTGTTGACAAAGCAAAAGAAAAAGAGAAAG
Source organism: Equus asinus (assembly GCF_041296235.1). Classification (NCBI taxonomy): domain Eukaryota; kingdom Metazoa; phylum Chordata; class Mammalia; order Perissodactyla; family Equidae; genus Equus; species Equus asinus. Next base: position 15,513,381 of record NC_091799.1, read on the forward strand.
AAAGAAAGAAATCCGCCCTGTCACTTGGACACCCCTCCGCCCCCGCCGGGCTTGGCAGCACCCCCTCCCCCGGCCCCCGTCTTTGTATTATGGGTTTATGTCAAGGTATGCCGGATTCTAAATTAAACGTCAGCCCACTGTACATTTCTGGCTCCAGCTGCAGAAATGAGGGGTTGGTGCTGGAGACTGTCCAGTTGTTCAGCTCCCCGTGCCTAACCGTGAGGGGTGACAAGCCCATTGAATCACTGCACAGTAGCTTTCCGTGCCACGGGAAGCCAAGATAAATTTATTTTTAATGATAAATGTGAGTGTCAGAGTTAAGTTGAACCAGCTTGATGGTGAGAGCTGACTGCCCCTGGCAGTGCAGGGCAGAGGCTGGGTGGACGAGGGCCAGAGGTCCCGACCTCCTGGCCAGCCAGTCCCCCAGGCCCCACGAGAGAAGCACATTTGACATTCGGCCCACGTTTGCTGAACCTGTGCTGTATGCCAGCTCCGAAGTGCTCCCTGGATGTCTCAGGCCTGGCTCTAGGCATCCGAGAGGACAGAGGCAAGTGAGAAAGATGGGCTCTGGCAGTGTAGAGATCTAGGTTCAAATTCTGGCCCCATCATTCGCTGTGTTGTCTTGGCCACATTACTTAACCTCTCTGAGCTTCAGTTGTCTCATCTATAAAATGGGGATATTACATTTCAATACACATTTTAATCCCATGAGGATTACATGAAATAAGATATATTGCTAATGAATGGTACCCAGCACACGGAAAATGCTTACTGAGTGGTGGCTATTAATTACACCCTTTTATTAATAGCCCTATTACCCATGTTATGTAACTTACCTTTCTGAGTCAGTTTTCTCATCCATAATCTGAGGATAACAATAGCTCCCACTTATTAGGGTGGCTGGGGGGATGCAGGGTGCCCAGCACAGGGCTGATGCTCAACAGATTGCGGCCAGTCCAACTGGAGCACCCCCCAGTGTTGTCACCCGATGTCCCTGGCCACTCTTTCTCGGCTCCCTCACTGGCCCTCTTCCTTTCCATCCTCCCAATGCTGGCATCCCTCGCTGCCCGCCCTGCACCCACTCCCTGCTCGGGGAGGTGTCAGGACCCCAGCAGCCATGCCCTCCACTGGGCTGTGGTGGGCACCTGACCAAGGGCAGCTGTCTTGGGCCAGCTGATGACCTATGATTGACATGTCCTAGCTCCAAAGGATGAACAGGATGGACCGCAGCCCTTCTCCCTGGAATTTAAGAATCCCAGGGGCCGGCTCCGTGGCCGAGTGGTTAAGTTTGCGCTCCGCTGCAGCAGCCCAGGGTTCGGATCCTGGACACGGACATGGCACCACTCATCAGGCCACATTGAGGCAGCTTCCCACATCCCACAACTGCAACTAAGGACCTGCAACTAAGATATACAACTGTGTACGGGGTGGGGTTTGGGGAGATAAAGCAGGAAAAAAAAAGGAAAAAAGAAAAAGATTGGCATCAGTTGTTAGCCCAGGTGCCAATTTAAAAAAAAAAAAAAAAAGGAATCCCAGATGGGAGTTTTCCGTTGGTGGGGCCATCACGTCTAGGTGAAAAGTAGGAACATGAGGAATCGGTGAGCCCGAGAGAGGAGCGTGAGTGGATGTGCATGGAGTGGCAGGGGTGCCAGCGCAGCCTCGGGTCTGACGCCAGGCAGCCTGGGGGTCCCCAGTCCTGGCTGGTCCCTGGAGTGCCCTGTCTCTGGCTGGTTAGAAAGCCCTGAGCCCACCCCGGCCAGCTGAGCACACCTGGGCTCGTCCCTGGGGCTCTGCAGACACAGCTTTGTCAGAAGAAAATCAGAGGGTGGGGGCACCGTCCTCTCTGTGGGGTCGGCTGTGCTTTTTCTCCCATAGATCTTGGCTGATGAACAGAGGGTGGCCCTCTGCTCTCCTGAGACAATGCCCCGTGTGTCGGGTGAACGCAGTGCATAAACCGCTAAGCTCTTGCCTGCAGGCTTGTGCCAGAGCTGCACTGGGGTGACCCTGTTTCTGGGCTGCTGAGCAAGGACATCATTGCGAGAAGGTGATGGGTGGGGACCACCCCCTACACATGTACTTCCTGCCTGCCTCGGGCAGGAAGGTGAGGAACCTGTGGCTGAGCCCGTGAGACGCCCCGACAGCAAACAGTGCCAGGAGCAGCCGCCAGGTGGCCCCCACTCACCTGTCCAACCGCCCCTCTGCAGGCCTGGGAGCAGGTCCTGCCGCCAGGCCAGCACCGTCCCGTGTGCACCTGCCCATGCAGGCTGCCATCCCTCTCCACTCTCTGCCTTTGCTTTGCGGCTTCCTCAGCGTCCAGATGCCCCTGCCGTCAGGGCCCGGCTAGCGCCCCTCCTCCTCCAGGGCGCCGTCTCCCGGACCACCCATAGCGCATACCGAGAATCTCCATTGGCCCTTAGCACCTGCCCCCTGCCCCCTGCCCCCAGATTCTCAGTCCAGGGCCCTCCAGGATGAGCTCTTGTCTGTGCATACACACTTCTGGAGCTTACATCTTCTCCCCGAATTGGAATCACAGACTTGCAGTCCCAGCCACATGCCTGCAAACCTCACAATCCCCCACTAAGAAGGAGGAGGCTGCAGTTTCTTATTGCATGAGGAAACTGAGGCTCAGAGAGGACAGGAAATCTTCCCAAGGTCATAGCGGGCAAGTCTGAGCCCCACTCAGGTGCTTCAGTGTGGCCAGCCCTCTCTCAGAACTTCACAGGAGCCCTTCCCAGGAGGGTTAACAGGCCCAGAGAGGCACAGTTGTTTGCCCCAGGCCACACAGCCAGGCCCTGTGCTTTCTACCACACCTCTCCGTCCAAGTGCGATGGCCCTCCAGGTCACTTGCCAATCCCTTTAATCCATAAGAGAGTGGCTCAGGGGGATAGGTGCCATCAAGGAAGAGCCACAGGCCAGGACTCCACACCAGCCCCCTGACCCCCTGCCAGTGCTATGAGATCCTCTCCAGCTCCCGAGGCGGCCTCCCTGTGGGCGGCTGGGGTGGGGCTGCAGGTGAGGCCAGCCAGCAGCCCTGAAAGGAAGGGGAGGCGTCAGACAAGCAGCTGGCGGGTTGTGAACCAACTTCTGGCGGGTGAGTGCTCAGACAGCATGAGGCACAGGGTGCCCCGACTTCAGTTTTCCGGGTACAGGGAGTGTCCCGCACAGGCTGGGCGCGGCCCCCACTCCCAGGCAGCCCCATGCAGGGCTCAGAGAGGGGCCCGGCGAGGGACGAAGATGGGGCGACAGACTGGCAGCCAGTGGGAGAGAGACGAAGGCACTGCCAGGGAACAGCGCGGCGGGCCAAGGCGCCCCGGGAGCCGGAAAACAGCTTTGGGGAGAAGAGGGGCGGCGGGGAACGGGGGTGCCTATTCTGAAGCTGGGGAAGAAGATAAGGGGTCGGAAAGAGAGGCGGGGGAGGGGCAGGCGGCCTGGCTCCGGTGGCCCGGGGAGGGGGCGTCGGGCCGCGTGGGCGCCTCGCGGTCAGAAGCCACAATAGCAGCTCGTTAACGGCGCAGATTAAGGACTTTGTCAATTACCTCCGAAGGGCTCCGGGCGGATTAAATGCTTTAAAAAGTGCTGCTGGTGGGAGGGGGCGACTAAGAAGCCCCCTCCCAGCGCAAATTCCTCCTCTCCGGGGCCGAGGTGGAGGCGGGGGCCGCGACGGCGCGGGGCGCGCCTGGGGAACGCGGGCAGAGCGCGGAGCGGCTCGTACTCGCGACCGCGGCGCCGGCGGGGACCCCCGTTCTGCCCGCGTGCCGCCCGGGCGCGGGTCTGCGGACTCTGGCCGAGGCGCCCCCAGGGCCGGCCTCGCGGGTCGAGGGCGGCAGGGGGACCGTCCCGGGTGGCCGCAGCGTCCGCGCCAGGGCGCACTTGCCCCGGGGCCCGGATTGAGACCTCGGGGACCCGCAGGGGGCGCACTCCGGCCGGCCCCCACGCCCTGCCCAGCCCGGGTCTCGGGTGAGCCCTGCGCCGCTCCCGGGAGACGCCCGACGGCTCGGCGGGGGCGCCCCAAGGCCCGCCCGGCGCCGCGCCCCCCGCGCACGGTGAGTTGGCGCGAGTCTCGCGCGGGAGGAAGTTTGTGCCGGCCGAGGCGCCGCCGGGGTTCCCAGGCCCCTCCGGGCCGGCCAGAGCCGGGCTGCCCGCGGCTGTTTGCCGCCCTCCCGGCTGGCCCCAGGGGTGTGGGGCCGTTCTGCCTCCTTCCTCTTGCCTTTTTGGAGGTGGAGTTGAACCATGCAGTCTGCGGTGTGTGTGTGTGTGTGCGCGCGCGCGCGCGTGTGTCAGACGGAGACCAGGGGAGCAATAAAAGGCAAAGAGAGTCCGAGACAAAAAAGACACGGAGACTGAGAAGGAGGGAGGGAGGCGGGAGAGGAGCGCGCAGGGGGAGGCGCGGGAGCGGGGAGCGGGGACGGCGCGCAGCGCGAGCGGCAGGCGGGCGGCGGGCGGCTCTCGCGCTCCCGCTCCGGCTCTCACCCGCACACACCCGCGCTCACGCCGGCACACACCCGCACGGCACACGCACACGCACGCCCGCTGGCCCGGGCAGCCCCGGCGCGGGGCACGGAGGCGGGGATCCGGCGGGCGGAACGCGTCCGGCCCCGGAGCCCGCGCCCACCTCGGCGCCTTTGCGCTCCGCAGCGGCGCGCCTCGCCCCGCGGCCCCGCCAGTCCTGCCGGAAGATGGTCAACGACCGGTGGAAGACCATGGGCGGCGCTTCCCAACTTGAGGACCGGCAGCGTGACAAGCCGCAGGTACGCGCGGGCCCGGGGCGTGGGGACACGGGGCGCGCGCGGTTGGCAAGGCGGCGGCCGCTCCGGCCGCGGGGCGGGGGGCTGGAGTTTGGGGCGCACTCCCGCGAGGCTCGGGAGGCGCGGGGCAGCGTGGCGCCCTCCTCTCCTCAGAGGAGGAGGCTCGAACTTGGGGTTCGGGGTGCTGATGGGGGCGGCACCCCGGCAGGAGCCGCGCGCTCTGCTGGCCGGGGGCCCCCCTGCGCCTCCAACGGACTCCCGGTGCACGGTGTACAGACGGAGTGGGGGACCTGTAGGTCACACTGTGACCAGCCCTTTAGCTGGCTGTGTGATCTCACAAATCGCGCCTCTCGCTGAGTCTCTGTTTACTGACCTCTACAGTGGGCGCCCTGACCACTTAGCAAGTCTCCAGCCTGGGCACCGCCCTGTGCCGGGCACGGTGACCTGAGCCTCAGGAGCAGGACGCCCACCCCTGGATCCCCTCTGAATCCTCACTTTAGTCAGCCCCCCCACACCTCCCCATACAGTAGGGGAGCAGCGCCTATCTGCCTCGTGTGGGAGGGCTGAGCATCGTGCTTCTCCTGCTGTAAGATAGGAGAGCGAGGCTCAGAGAGGCTTGCTCCTGCCCGAGGCCACGCAGCTCTGCCAGGATTTGAACCCGGGCCTCTGGGCTTCAGGTCTGTTCCTTCCTTCTTCCTGCTGCCTCTTCAGGGGCAGGGGGTGGGGCAGGCTTGGAGGGTGCCCAGGGCTGCACAGGAGGAGGGGGCGAGGGCCGAGCTCCAGGGCCGGCCGGAGAGAGGGCTGGAGACCGGAAGCTGAGTGGAGGGCAGCCCTGGGGCTGCTCCAGGCAGGGCTGCCGAGGGACCGGGGCAGGCGGGCGAGCCGAGGAGGCCGAGGAGAAGTAATGGGGCTGCCAGTTTTAAATTTCAAATTTCTCCCAGGCAGATGTCATTGGGGAAGGAACAGCTCGCGCTGGCAGCGGCAGGAGGGGGCGGCAGGGGTGGGCCTTGGCGGCCCCTCACTCTGAGCTGCAGCCTGCTCCTTCTGTCTGGAGTGACACCGCTGTGGTGTGGGGGCCCGGCCCTCTGTAGCTCGCAAAGCTCTTTCCCAACCATCTGCACAACCTCGCTTCCCGCAGCAGCCGGGGGGCTAGGCAGGGGTGCACGTTCCCATGTCCCCTGTGGATGGTGGCTCAGAGAGGTGAGGCGTGTGCCCAAGGCGCACAGCATGTTAGCAGGAGAGCAAGGATTCGAAGCCAGGTCCGACCCCAAGCGTCTCGCAGTGCTTCCTGAGGTCATGTGTTCCTCTAAGTCAGGTCCACGGATAAAGCCGTCCCCAGATAAAAAGTCCTCTCCTGGGCCGGCCTGGTGGCTCAGGGGTTACGTTTGCGCCCTCTGCTTTGGCGGCCTGGGGTTCGCCAGGGTTCAGGATCCCAGGCGTGGACCTATGCACTGCTTGTCAAGCCATGCTGTGGTAGGCGTCCCACATATAAAACAGAGGAAGATGGGCATGGATGTTAGCTCAGGGCCAGTCTTCCTCAAAAAAAAAAAAAAAAAAAAGCAAACAAACCTCTCCTTCTGAGGTCTGACTTTCTCCCCCTTAGCAAGACATTCTTACCTCCTAGACTTGTCACTCAAAGCCATCCTCAGCCCGGCCCCTTCTCCCTTTCCATTAGCTCCTTACAGGTACTGACTGCTTGTCATTTTTCAACCCCCTGTCTCATACCAGGCTGCCCATTTCTGAACCTTGCTGTCTCATCTTGTTGGCTCCACCAGACTCCCCAACACACACACACACACACACACACACTCCTTCACTCAGGGAAACCCTACATATACTTCAAGACCTACTCAAATACCGCCTCCTCCAGGAAGCCTTCCCTGATGCCCAGTGGCTATGTCTCAGAGTCCTGGCAGCGTTTAGCCTGTGCTGCTCAGCTGCCTTTATCTGGCTGTCCTGTCCCAGCCCCGAGTCCCTCCTCCGTCAGGGGCTCCCTTTGGACACACATTCCTTCTGGGTCCTCACCCCAAGGTCTCCCCTGGGCCCAGTCACCTGCCTTTCCATGCTGCTCAGGTTGGGAGCTGCGGGATAGTTGCTGAACTGAGCTGCATGAAGCGGGGCCCAGAGGAGCTGTGGAGCGGAGCCAGCAAGCGCGGCTGTGTCTCAAGGGGAGGTGGCTTCGGGGCCTCCTGGGCTGGGCCCAGTCTCCCTCTGCTGCTCCCCGGAGACACATATCCCAGCTGCCACCAGGCCAGAGCCCAGCTGTCTGCCCCTTGGCATCAGAGGCAGCTGAGGGCTTGTGGCCCCGGGGGCCTGGGCCAATATCACACACCCTCTCCCGTCCCCACTCCTTTGGTGACCCAGCGTGTAGACAGGCTGTCCCTTGTGCCAGCTCCAGGCTTGTCTGAAGCTTCAGATAAGAGGTGAGGCCTTTCCTGGGCCCACTGCGCCTGCCCTGGTTCCCTCCGGGCCTGTTCCCTGGGGCCTAGCCTTCTCTCTTTCCTGCTTCTAGTTTCATCTTGGCCATTGACATGCTGTGTGACTCTGGGTAAGTTACTACCCCTCTCTGGGTCTGGGCTTTACCATCTGCAAAATGGGAACAGCACTCCCGGCTGCTTCTTCACTTCACATGGGCTATTATGAGGGTCAAGGGAAACCCTGGTATGTTTTGCAAACTGTAAAGCACTGTGCACCTGTGAGGAGGGTGGTTCTCAAAGCAGCCTGTCCTCTTTCACGGGCTGTCAGTGTCCTGATCTCCCCTCTGCCCCCCAGGGGAAGGGATCCGACCCCCAGCTCCTGCAGGAGGGCCTGGCTGAGGGCCTTTACCAGGCGCTCCTTCTAGGGCAATAGATGGCAAGGCCACACCCCGAGCGAGACCTGCTGGGCTCCCCTCTACAGCTCTCGTTTCTTAGTCACAGCCACCCTGGGAGGTTGGTGGCAGGGACAATCAACCCATTTGACAGATGAGGAAACGGAGGCTCAGAGAGCTGGAGCCGGGAGTGAAGCGGGGTCCTGGACAGCAGATGAGCCCGGTGGGAGGATGAAGCTGGAGAGGCTGGCTGTCCTTCCTTCGTTCCACTTGCTCGGCGCATGATGTCACTCCCAAGGCTCGGCCGAGGGGCCGAGGAGGGGCCTGCATCCGAGTGCTGCCGTGTGTGGGGACCGCCTCGGGCCGGCACTGTCCCGGGCATGTCTGGCCGCAGCGCCTCACTTGCTGGGCGACCTTGGCCTGGTGGCCGACTTCATTAGGAGAGTCCTGTCCCCCTGCAGAACGAAGGGGCTGTCACCCCCTGGGCGGGAGACGGCGGGAGTCTTTGCTGGGAGTTGGGAGTTGCTCAGATGAAAGGATCTAGAAATAGAGCTGATTCTTCCAGTCCTCGAGTGTGCGGCTGGAAGTCACCCTGTCGCCGCCTCCTCCTGGGAGGGTTGGGGGGGCTTGTTTCTGAGCAGTCCCTGAGTCAGGCCACCCACAGGGAGATCGACCTCTGACCTCTGCCGTCTCATGGTACTTTCAAAACTTCTAAAAACATTCCAGAAAGAGAGAAAATCTCATTGGGAAGTTCTTCCTGAGGTTTGACCGAAACCTTGCTGCATTTAATTCACTCCGTGACTATTTATAGAGCCCCTGCGGCAGCAAGAAGGGACAGCCGTGAACTCAGGGCACTTAGAGTCCAGGGGACAAAGTCACAGTCGGGTTATTACAAACCGTGATGGGCGCTGTGAAGAGAAGGGCGCCTCTCTCTCGTTCCCTGGGGTGGGGGTTGAGGTCACTGTCGGGCAAGAAGGAAGGTGAAGCAAGGGAGGAGAGGCTCAGGGAGCCAGGAGCAGAGTGGGGGCCGGGAGTGCAGAGCTAAACAGCAGGGGAGGGCTTCCCGGAGGAGGTGACGTTTAAGGTGAACAGCATTTGCTGTATCTGTCCTCGAGGGAGACCAGGGTGTGCTGGGGGACATGCAGGAGCCAGCGGGCAGAGAGAACAGGGCAGGGGTGAGGGTGAGGGTGGGGGCCAGGAGCCTGTGGGTGTCCTAGGCCGAGGGGACGAGCAGGTCATGCTCCTGACACCTTGGTCACCCTGGAGGGGTCCTAGTCCGCTTTGCCGTCAGGAGGGGTCCTTGGCTGCTGGGTGGGGACGGGGCTGGTGGGGCTGGGGGCGGCAGGGAGGCCCCCAGGAACATGGTCACAGTGATTTAGAAGCAGATGACAGAGCTGGGGGCCTGGGGACAGAGGGGGCTGGGGGATTGGAAGAGGTGGAGTGCCCAGGGCCGGGTGGCTGGGTGGGTGGGGAGCAGGGGGCTCAGGGAGGTGCCCAGTTTTCGGGGGGCGGGTTGTGGGCTTGGTCCACCCTGCCTGGGACCTCAGGAGGCTCCGGGCTGGGTGGACAGAGCCTGGTTTGGGGCTCAGTGGGCTGGAGGCCCAGGTGGGCCATCCGGGAAGCCAGGAGCTTTGTGTGTGTGTGGGAAGGGGGGCAAGACCCTCATAGGAAACATCTGGAGACCCTCCCTCCCTGCAAATGGCTCCAGAGCCGAGCGCCCCCTGGGAAGTGACAGAGCTCCAGGAGGGGGTGGACTCGGCAGCTCCCGGGCCCTGTCTGTTTGTCCCCTGAGACACCTTCAGCCACTCCTCCGGGGTCCTTCCCACGGCCTGAAGCTCCAGATTCCCCCCGGCAGGACAGGGGGCTCTTCCTCAGAGCTCATGAAAAAGCCTGCAGGCCCTCTTTCTGAGTCTTTGGGAACCCAGAATTTCAGGGGTCCCGAAGCAGAACAACCAGCCCCTCACCTAGGGGTCTCCGGGACCACCCCTGTGCCAGGGCCAGGGGCTCAGGGTTCAGCCCAGTCCAGGAGCCCTTTGTCTAGCGGTGGGAGCAGGTGTGGGCTCCTGGGGAGGGGTGGAGAGGCTCGCCTGGGGGCTCCCGGCTGGGGCAGGGTCTGGGCCGCCCACCCTCCCCATGATCCCATTAAGCCCACCTGTAGCTCTGTGCCTGGAAGCCCCCTGCCAGGCCCCAGGCCACACTCCACCCACCCTTAGTTTTCCCAACCCGAAGCCCTGTGATGTATTTCCATCATGATGAGCAGACATCCTGCGTTTGGCTGGGGTGCTCCTAGGAGGTGGGGCGCTGGGAGCAGCCTGCACCTGGATCTAACCTTGCCTGACCTCCCCCTGGAGGAAGACTTTCTTCTTCCTCCTTTGGTACAAGGCGAATCGTCTCAGCCCCCCAGGGAACTAACGCTGCCCAGCTCCCTTAGAAAACACGGGAGAAGAGCCAGTGTGCCTGGCAGAGCACCGTGCCCGTGAGTCCATCCTTCCTGAGCCCTCCCTTCCCCCGCCTGACCGCACGGCCGCTGCTGGAGGAGGGGGGACAGATGTCACCCCTCAGCTGAGACTCCTTTGGGGCTTCCTGCCCTCTGCCTCCCTTGGCAAGAGCCCATCTAGTCCTCCCCTCGGCCAGGGCCTCCTGGGTAGCCCCTGACCCTGGGCCACGTCCCTGCAGCTGGGAGCTCGCCCCGGGGGTCGGTTAGTGGCAGCAGTGGGCCTCGACCGCGGGGCTCCTGGCTCCTCTCCTGCCCACTGCCTGGGCCACCTTCGGTCTCCCGCTCCTGGCCCCTGGGAGGCGGGGCCCCGGGTGTGTGACCCCCGCTTGGCCACAGAAGCCCCAGCCCCGAGCGTGCTGCTCGCTTGGGCCGCTTGCGGCCAGGGCCCCCTCATTGTCTCAGCCGATTTCTTTGCGAGGCACGTAACCGCCAGCCCATAAAGGAGAGCAGCACTTCATGTTTAAGGTGATCTCCGAGGGCTCATTCTCCTCTGCTGAGTGGCCTGTTTCCTCTCCGGGCTCGGTCCCCCTGCCCTCAGGGGCCCCCCTGCAGCCTCCGCAGCCCCTCCCCTCCTGTGGCCCCCTCTGCCTTCCCTCCAGGGACAGGGGGCTTGGGGTAAAGCGGATGCCCAAGAGGGCCAGGGTCCTGGAGACGCGGGGGACGTGACTGGCCGCTGTGGCTGGCCGCCCTGCCTGGCAGCTGGGGGACCTTAATGCTCTGCACTTGGAGGCCATCGCTCGCTCGCTTGCTGGGAGCTGCTCGGGGCAAGGTGTCTCCGGTGGGCTCCGTGGGGGGGCCTGGCAGGAACTCACTTGCTGACACAGGGCTTTGTCTCTCAAGCCCGGTCACACGTCAGGTGAGGGAGGAACAGGGTGGGGTCTCCCGGCCAGCGGCCTGGGCGCAGATGGCGTGAGTCCAGTGTCGCCCGGCCCTGGGCTCGAATGCTCTCGTGTGACCTGGGTCATCGTCCCTCGATGGGGGTTCAGTGGTGGGAATGGGGTGTGCTCGGGGGCGACGGTGATAATGGGGGCCCGCCTGTCTGGAAGCTGCTGAGCTGTGGGTGACTGGGGAATTGCGGTGCCTGGAGGCGGCCTTCATTCCGTGCCAGGCCGTCAGGGGGGCCCAGGCTCAGAGGCGGCCCTGCCTGGGGGGCCAGGGCTCAACGAGGTGACCTGCTGCTCTGCTCTTCCTTCCACCCACCCAGCAACCAGCCGCTCTGCGCCTGGCGGTGAGCAGGTCCCTCTCCCTGGTGGGGCTCGTGGTCCAGGACAAGTTTCCTGGACCGGGGATCCGCTGGCCCCCGAATCCCAGCTTTCATCAGATTCTCAAAAGGATCTGTGCCCCAGAAGAGGGTACGAGTCACCCTCCTGGGCACACGAGCTCCCACAGGGCAGGCTGGGATGACTGCTTCTCTCTCCTTAAGGCCTGGCCTGGAGCCTGGCTCTGGGGATACCCAGAGTGTGAGTGAGCCAATGAATGAAGTCAAAGGGGATGATTATTGCCTTGCTGAGTGTCACCATGGGGGAAGGGAGGAGGAGCCCCTCCCACACTGAGAGGAGGGCTGAGGACACAGTCCAGAAAGGCTTCCTGGAAGAGGCGGCATCTAGCTGAGCCCTGAAGGAAGAGAGCAAGTTAGGCTGGTAGAGGAGGAGCAGGGAAGCAGATGCTTCAGCCAGAGGGAGTGGCCTGGGAGCTAAGTGTTTAGGTGTGGCCTGAGCACATGTCGAGATGCGTGCAGCCAGGTGGATGTGCGCCCCAGGGCCTGGGCAGGTGCGGAGAGAGGAGGGGTGGACTCTGAGTCCTGGGGGCGTCTGTCACTGCCGGGCAGGCTCAGGAATTCTCTCCCTCCCTTCCCTGGGGGTCTGCTGTCCCCCTGCACTTCACCCCTGAGCCCATCCTCCTCTGGTGCCACACGGGAGATTCAGGAGTTGCCTGTAGGGTTTGAACTTACGGAGGAGACGCTCTCACTCTTGCGTATCTTCCCACGGTCAGACCCGCGATGTAAGAGGCATCGCCACTTTATTGTCGCTAAGAAAGCAGGCAAGGGGCTGGCCCGCTTAAGTTAAGTTCCTCTTCGGCGGCCTGGGGTTCGCTGGTTCGGATCCCGGGTGCGGACACGGCACCGCTTGGCACGCCATGCTGTGGTAGGTGTCCCACATATAAAGTAGAGGAAGATGGGCACGGATGTTAGCTCAGGGCCAGTCTTCCTCAGCAAAAAGAGGAGGATTGGCAGCAGATGTTAGCTCAGGGCTAATCTTCCTCAAAAAAAAAAAAAAAGCAGGCAAGCTGTCAGTCACAACTGTGGGATGTCCCCTACATCGGAGACGTTAAACTGAGAAGAGAAAGTGCATCTCAACATCGACGACACGCAGAAATAACACTTTGGGTGGACAATAAAAAACCAAACACCTCCAGATGCTCTGTGCACATCGATCATAAGATAATAAAAGCCGCTAATATTTATTGCACAAGCACAATGCCGCAGGCGCGGCTGCAAGAGCTTTAGTATACCGGCTCATTTAAAGACGCGTCTCGAGTTCAGAAAGTCGGAAATGTGGGGGAATTCAGTCGGAGAAGGTGCCTGGCTCTGGGAGGAGGCAGCAGGCTGGAGATCTAGTCAGCTCTGCTTCGAATCTGCTGTGTGGCTGTGGGCAAGCCCCTCACCCTCTCTGGGCCTCAGTCTCCCCATGTGTCCAGTGCTCCGTGGCCGCTCACTGAGCTCCTTTGGGCTGTGACTGGGTGCACCATTGCTGGCACCGTTACAGCTCCGTCTTCCTGAGTCTGCACGCAGGCACCTGCATGCAGGCAGTGGGCATCGTTCTCGCCCCCATTTTGCAGGTGAGGGCATGGCGGCTCAGAGAGGTGAGGTCCTCACCCAAGGTCCCCCTGCGGGAAGTGGCAGCATGGGGGCCTGAGCCCGGCCTGTCTGGCTGCAGAGGGCGAGACTTCACCTCCAGCCCTTACCAGACCCTGGAGGGCTCCTTGTGGGGAGAGGTGGCTGCCCCGTGCAGGCCACATGGGGCAGGGCAGGGCCAGCGAGGGGAAAGGGCCTCTCTCTCCATCGGTCTCCCCGTCTCTCTGCCTCAGTTTCTCTTCTCATCCCCTCCATCTCTGTCTCCCTGCCCCTCTCATTCTCTCCATCTTGCTGTATCTTCGTGTGTCTCTGGGACTCTGGCTCTCATCTCCGTCTGCCTGTGTGACTCCTTCCCCTGTCCCCGAGAAGACGGCCCCCTCTGAGCCTTGTCCAGGCCTCACGTGGGCCAGAGGCGCCGCCCGGGGCTGCCTGGGTCCTCCTCGCGGGCAGGGCTGGAGGCCCAGCTCTGCCCCTGATGCCGCCCCTTCTCTCTCTTGTGCATCTGTCTGTCCGTCTCTGTCCGTGTGCCTGGGGCCGGCCGGCAGCGGCTGAGCTGCGGCTACGTGCTGTGCACGGTGCTGCTGTCCCTGGCGGTGCTGCTGGCCGTGGCTGTCATCGGCGCCTTGCTCTTCCTGAACCACGCCCGCACGCCCGGTACGGCGCCCCCGCCCGTCGTCAGCACCGGGCCGGCCGGCGCCAACAGCGCCCTGGTCACTGTGGAGAGGGCCGACAGCTCACGCCTCAGCATTCTCATCGACCCGCGCTGCCCCGACCTCGCTGATGGCTTCTCCCGCCTGGAGGGCGCGCAGGCCTCGGTGCTGCGGGCACTGAGCGAGCAGCAGGCCAGGCCGCGGCTGGCGGGCGAGCAGGAGCAGGAGCTGCTGGACACCCTGGCTGCACAGCTGCCCCAGCTGCTGGCCCGCGCCGCGGAGCTGCAGGCCGAGTGCGCCGGGCTGCGGAGGGGCCACGGCACTCTGGGCCAGGGGCTCAGCGCCCTGCAGAGCGAGCAGGGCCGCCTCGTCCAGGTAAGGACAGCGTCTCTGGCAGGGTTAGGGGGTGGTGGGGTTGTTGCCACCACGGCCTGCCACGTGCTGGGCACCTGATGTCCACAGCCTCACTTAATCCCCAAGTGCCCGGGGACCAGAGGCTGTTGCCATTCCCATCCACAGATGAGCAACTGAGGCTCAGAGAGGTGAGTCTATCATCCAAGGCCACACAGCTCGTGGCGCCAGGATTCAAACCGTTTCCTACTCTCTGTCCTGGTGACCCTGCGTATTTGCATAGCACCCCGTGTCATCCAACAGTCAGGTCAGACCCAGGGCTCGAGGGGCTTCCCAGGTGCTCTGGAGGAGGTGGGATGCAGGTAAGGCTGGTCGTGGCCTCCATCAGTAGGGAATCGAGGTTCAAGGTCACGTGGCTGGTCGGTGCCACATGGCCAGAGAGAGCCGCGCCCCCTCTCGACCCCCGCCCCACTCCCTGCTCACAGCTTTCCAGGGAAGAAGGGACAGTGGAGGGAGCCCAGCCAGACCCTTAACCATCCCCACCAGCCCCGCCCCGTCCCCGAGCCAAGCCAGGTCCCAGCAAGCGCCAGGTAGACCTGAGGGAAGCGTTTCCAGCGCTGACCACGCCTGGAGCATCAGCCAGAACGTCCCCCCAGAGGAGCAGGGACTTCGGGTCATCTCATCTGCCTTCCGCCATTTTCCAGGAGAGAAAACTCAGGCCCAGAAGGGGTGGTGATTGGTCCAGGGTGTGGCCAGGTCAGCCCTGGCATCTGGCCTCCGGGTGCTCTGCCCAGCCTCCAGCCCTGTATCCCGTCACCCGGTGACTCAGGTCCTCAGGGACCAGGGGGTGAGCCCCACCCCCACCATCCGTCCCAGCGCGTTCTGGACACCTGGATGACCAGGCATTCGGTCACCTCGCCGCTCATGAGCCATGGGCCTTTTCCCGCCCTCTGAAGGCTGCAGCTGGAGGGAGTACATTGCTCATCGTGCTGTCTGGGTGACCGACGGGAAGGCGGCGCCCCCCTCCCGGGTGGGGTGGAGGTGGGGCGTTCAGCCGCCTTCCTGCTGCCCCTCATCGCAGGGCTCGAGGAGACCCCCCCCCCAGGCTTTCTGGGTGATCTGGGCCCCCACCTCGCTCTCCGCATGGCTCAGCCTCTGGTCAGCCAGGCCAGGCCAGGCCAACAAATGCTCACCCTTAGGGCAGGTGGAGGATGGGGGTGGGGCCTCGGGGTCTCCCGCACGCCCACCTTCGCAGAGGCCTCGAGCTGCTCCCGCAGGCTCACAGCTTTCCTGGGGCCCAGTAGTGCCCCGGCTCGCCTGGCAGATGACTTCTCCAGAGGATGTTTAATTTCCCGCAGACTCCAGGTGACTTCGGAGACCATGAGTCTTGCAGAACATGTCGAGGTGGCTCCCAGCTCCTCCTCTCCAAGCTTCCCAGACCCTCAGCTGATCAGCCCAGACCTGGGCTTCTCAAAGCAATGCACGTGGGCACCCCCGTCAGAACTGCCAGCGTGCCTGTTAAAAGGCACATCCTGGACCTTATCCCAACCCACGCTCCCCCGGGTCCCGACAGTTCAGCAAGTACCAAGGGGACTTGTGTACACAAATGCCTGAGCCCACTGGCCCGGGAGTGGCAGAGCCGAGCAGTTCTGCCCTCAGGGTTCGAGTTGGCAGAGGCGGGATCCAGTCCAGGCTCCAGCAAGTACCAGCTGTAGGACCTTGGGCATGTCAGGTGCCCCCTGGGGTGTGTCCCCTCAATTCTAAAATGGGGACAACACAGTCCATACCCAGCAGGATGCTGGAGCTCCTGACTGTACCGGGCTCGGCCGCATCTGACACTGGAGAGATGCCACATCAGCGTCTCTGTGATCATTATGCTGGAAATTGTTGGTAACGTGACGCTCCAGCCCATGGGGAGCCACCACTGAAAACCCCGTTCACAGTACTAACGATGGGGATCGCCCGTGCGGGGCCCACGCCGGGCGGTAACAAGCCCTTTGCAGCACAGTCGCCCCAGGAGGTGGGAGTCATCACCCCATTCTGTGGAGGGGCAGACGGAGGCTCAGGGTGGCAGAGCCCCTTGTCTCAGCTCGGTCATGCGACTATGAAGAGCTGGAAGCGGCAACTCTGATGTCACCGCCTCTAAAAGCTGCCAGCTCCTCTTGAATGGATCTGCACAGCACAGCGAGCAGGGACTGACTCTCCCCATTAATTCGGGGCATGTTTATACATACATTTTCAACTTTAATCATTTGCCGGTTTAAACGGAGGTCTTCCCTGCCCGTTAGCAAGAGCGGGCCGTGCCCGATGCCTGAGTTTTTCAAGTGTGTCGGCTTCGTCACAGAAGGATGGGCAGTCCCCTGGAGACTTAACCAATGAGTCTGATGACTTGGCCGCCCACACCCTGCAGGGTGGCCCCCGCCCTCTGCCCCCCGGGGTGCTGCCTGCATCCCTCTGGAGGACTCCCCCGACAGGGCCTGCCCACAGGACACTGCAGTGAAGCCCAGGGAGAAACGGGCGGCTTTGCCCACATGCCCCCGCCCGTCTGGGCGCCCCGCTCCCCGGGCCGCAGCCTCACTGAATCACCTGCTCAGCAGAGGAGAAAGTGACAAGGAAACGAAGAGCTTTGCAGGGCTCCTGCTTCCGGCCGAGCCGAGAATCATATTTTGTAAACTGCCAGCACTGTATATTTCTATTTTCCTCCCTCCAACGAGCTATTATCTGGCAGGTGACAGGTTCGGTGTGTAAAGACCCAGCAGGCTCCATGCTGGCTGGCTGGCTGGCTCAGTCTGCCCAGGACCCTGCCTCCCCTCCTCGTGGTCCTGCAGCCTCCTGGAGCCCGGGGTGGGGAGGTGACAGATCCCAGACCCCTCAGGCAGCAGGCACAGCTGAGAGGTCCCAGGGAACAGCCGTGCACTTGCTGAGCTGCAAACCTCCGGACCGTGATCGTGGGGAGGGTGGCCGCCAGCTCAGCGGTGGGAATGAGTCAAACAGAGGACACCCACTGGGTGCTCAGGCCCGGCCCACAGGCCGTCATGAGTCTCCCACCACCCGCCCCCGGAAGAACAGCTCCCGTTCCGGCTCCCGGAGGAGGAAGCTGAGGCGGGGAGAGGTACAGGGACTCCTCCAGGGTCCCTCGGAGCAGAGGAGGGGGCTGAGTCAAAACCCAGAATCGACGCTAGAGCCTGGGTCTGAACCACTGTCGCTGTTCCGCCCCCTTCCTGGGCTCCTGATGCAGCCCCGGGCTCCTTTCCTACCAGTCAGCCCTGGGGAAGTGGCCTGAGAACATTCTCCATCAGGGACCTCTCCTTCTGGGCCTCAGTTTCTCCATTTGTAACGGGAGGTGACAACTCAAGTCCCCACTCCTGGCAATGCTGTGGGGTGAGGTGAGGCGGTGGACATCAGAGAGCTGTGGAAAATCAAAGCAGCCTTTGCATGGAGCCGGGTGGGGTGGGTGGAGTACCCCAGGGTCCCCCTCTGTCACGTGCAGTCCCCTGCCTGAGGGTGCTTTGGAACCTGGAAGGTGCCGTCCGGATTTGCATAACGGGGTGGGCCGAGTACGACCACCCCGTGTGGGCCCCATACTGTGCTAGGTGCTTCCCTTGCGTTGTCACCAGTCCCCATAGCAGTGGGGCCGGAGAGGCCATGTTAGCCCCGTTTCAGGGCAGGTTAAGTCCCTCCCCTGCAGGCCTCTGACTGGGAAATAGGGGAGCTGGTTTGCACCCAGCGTTGCCTAATGCCAGGCGTTGCCTCCCCATGCACAGCACGTGCCTCTGACAGGCGCCTCCCCTGTGAAGGGGCAGGAACGGGTGAAGGACAGGGCGGAGCAGCAGGGCACAGGTGTCTGCGGGAGCCACTCTGCTCCCTCGCCCCTCACCCCGTCCTCTGAGATCTCTGACTCAGATGGCCTTGGGTCTGGGCCAGAGAAGGGCAGGGGCCACCGTTGCGCCGGGAGCCCACCTCCACCTGGGGGACGTCAGTGCTGGCACCTGCCAGAGCCCCTGCCCCCTGCGCCCACTCCTGTACTCCACAGCTTCTCTCCGAGAGCCAAGGCCACATGGCTCACCTGGTGAACTCCGTCAGCGATGTCCTGGACGCCCTGCAGAGGGACCGGGGGCTGGGCCGGCCCCGTGTCAAGGCTGATCTTCAGAGGGCGCCTGCCAGGGGATCGCGGCCCCGGGGCTGCGCCAATGGTGAGTGGGGTGGGGGGCTGCCATCCTTGGGTCCCCCGGAGAGAAGGGAAGGCTGGAGGGAGGGCGCCCCACAATGAGATGCCCGGGCCCAACCTCAGTTCACGGTGGCCCATGCCTTGTGCCCCAGCGTCCCCGCCCCTCCAGCCCTGATAAAGACCCTGCTGCCATTTGCCAAGGACCTCCTGTGGCCAGGCAGCGCTGAGCGCCCTACCTGCCCCTTTTCCTGGCCCACAAGATGGGTTCGTTGTACCCATTTTCCAGATGAGGAAAGCGAGGCTCAGAGAGGGTGCTCGCTCACCCAGGGAGTGGCAGAGCCAAGGTCTGACCCCAAGGCCAGTGCTCTGGAGCCCATGTGGCATTACCGGGTGGACAGACAAGTCAGAGAGACCCAGGCACAGAGGTGGGCGGGCAGGCCCGGCCTCCCTGACGGCATTCCCTATCTCAGGCTCTCGGCCACGCGACTGTCTGGACGTCCTCCTGAGCGGCCAGCAGGAGGATGGCATTTACTCCATCTTCCCCACACACGACCCGGCCGGCTTCCAGGTCTACTGTGACATGCATACGGGCGGGGGCGGCTGGACGGTGAGTCTCCGGCTGCCCGCTGGCACGGCCAGGCCCGGGTGACCCAGGAGGCTGTGCCCGTGAACCGGGGTGCTGAGCGGCCTCACGCAGCCTTCCACCCTGGGCCCGGCCCTGCCTGGTGCCCTGCGGCCCCCACAAACCTGCCCATAATCTCACCTAAGAACCACACACCCCAGAAACCTGCACGGGGCAGCTGGAGGTCGTGAGTGGACCCTGGGGGGCCCTCAGGGGCAGATCTTAGGCCCTGTTGCCTGTCTATGGGGCCACCTGCTGCTCCCTGAGCCCCGAGCCCTCCCTGAGCAGTGGTTCCTGGGGGCGTGGGCACGGCGGGGTTGGGTCCTGAGATGCAACACGGCACCAGGCGCCTGGGGCGAGCATGAGATGAAGGGCGGATGCGGGCGGCTGCTGGCTTCGAGTTATCATAGACGGTGCGCACTTGGGAGATGGCAGGGCCCCCCCTCCAGGAGCAGAGCCCCCGGGGCATCCTGGGAGGAGCTGTGATCGCCTGTGGCTCCTGCCTGGGCGGGAGGTGAGAGCAATGAAAGGTTCAAACTGCCGATGGAAGGCAGGGGTGGGACAGCCGCAGGTGGCTTTGAAACCTCCCTGGAGGTGGGAGGAGGGGTGGAGTGGCAGGCAGGGCCCTGGCTGAGAGACCCCAGGGGGTGTCCCGACCTGCCAGCTGGGAAGCCCCTTCTGGAGCAGGTGGGCACACTTGTCTCCCGTGGTCTCTGTCCCGCCGACTCGCCTCTGCCCTTGATGGGGAACGGAATGCATGGGCCTGGCTGCATCCTAATAACACTTTACCTGTGGACGCTGAAATCGGGATTTCATGAAATCCTCGTGTATTCTTCTTCAAATGGTATTCAAATAATATTTAAACGTATTCTTTTTTTGATTTTTTTTTTTTAACCATTTAAAAATGTCCCAATCATTCTTGGTTCATGTGCCGGCTAAAAACAGGCAGCGGGAGGGGCCGTCCTGGGGCCGTGGGCCGCTGGAGCCTGGATGGCTGAGGGTGGGAAGGGAGCTTGCTCCCCTCCCCCTCCAAATCAGTGGACTTGCGGCATCTCCTGGGGCTCAGCCTTGGGCATGGGCTTCAGCGGGGCGCCACTGGCCATTAGGTGACTTGGTGCAGATTTAAAAAGTGCATGTCCTGACCTTTGGGGACATGGCTTGGCAAAGAGAACACATGTTCTTGCCCCCTTGGCCAGGTGCCCTTGAGCAGTGAAGAACCTACACCACTGTCCCTGGGCGTCTGTGTGCCACCCTGAAAGCTGCTTAGCCTCCCTAGTTGGCTGTGGCTGGGATGCCCAGTGACAATGGAAAGCAGGACCCTAAAACTGACTCTTCAAGGAGTCTCGGCTTCACATTTAATTTCAAATGGGCAATTTTGAGCACCTGCTGTGTACTGGGTACTGGGGATGTGCGAGACGGGGAAGCCCCGGTCCCAGTCCCCCCAGGGAGCTCAGAGTCTGCGGGGGTGTGGGGTGGCAGAAGTCACTGCGAGCAGAGGTGGGGAGGCTCCGCACACGCTTCCTGGAGAAGGGGGCATTTCTTTTTTTTTCTTTTTTTTTTAAAGATTTTATTTTTTCCTTTTTCTCCCCAAAGCCCCCCGGTACATAGTTGTGTATTCTTCGTTGTGGGTTCTTCTAGTTGTGGCATGTGGGACGCTGCCTCAGCGTGGTCTGATGAGCAGTGCCATGTCCGCGCCCAGGATTCGAACTAACGAAACACTGGGCCGCCTGCAGCAGAGCGTGCGAACTTAACCACTCGGCCACGGGGCCAGCCCCTGAGAAGGGGGCATTTCTGATGAGCCTTCAAGGATGGGATCTGAGTGAGCAGGGAAGAGAAGGTGTTCTGGGAAGAAGGAGCAACTCAACAAGGGTCTGGGAATCAGGAAGCACGCGGCATGTTCTGGGAACAGAGTCAGCTGGGGCGGGTGGCGCGTGAAGAGGTGAGGCAAGTGTTGTCAGTATCCTAGGCTGCAGGGTGTGGGGCAGGCACTGGGGAGCTATTGAGGGTGCTGGAGAGAGGAAAGATGAGATAAAAACTGTGCTTCAGGAAGCCTAACCTGACTGTGCGTGTCCTTGGGAAGAACAGGGAGAGGGAGGGAGGAGGCAGTCCCCTCACTCGGTGGACAGGCCCATCACTGAGCCCTTGTGCCAGGGGGCGGAGAGCATGGCCTACACTCTTGGGCTCTGACATCCACAGACAGACCAGGGCGTGGCTCTGGGTCCTGCTGTGTGACCTTGGGCAAGTTACTTAAGTTCTCTGAGCCTCGGTTTCCTCAGCTGTGAAATGAGAACACCCACCTACCTCACTTAGAGGTCTTAACCGCGGGCAACAGAAAGTGGCTGATTTAAGCAGAAAAGGAACGTACTAGAGGGAGGCTGGGAGGCCCGGAAACCAGCTCAGGGCCACACAGCCAGGAACACAGCCCTCCAGACCCGGCCAGGGGTTGCCTGGTGAGAAGCCCACTGCCCAGGGCTGCTGCTCCTGAGCGCTGGACACAGCCACACCGGGCACGGCACCCCTGCCGAGCTCCCACTGTGCCTCCGAGTGAGAGTCCGTCTGGCCCGGCTTCTTTGCCTCCCCAGCTGCTGTCAGTGTCAGGGGTGCTCCTGACTGGGGGCTTGGGTCACCTGCCTACAGCCCTCCCCACAAGGGGACGAAGCAGCCAGAGTCTTCAGCCACTGCAGTGGCCATGATCCCTGCCTCCCACCAACCTCAGAAGACGGGGAAGGACGGCCAGCGAGACACACGTCCACTGTGGTGTGTGGCTTCGTGGGCTTACCCAGGCTGCCACCGCCAGGTGCTCGTGGAGCATTGTGCCCAGGTCTGGCCGCTGTCCCATAGCTACTTATGACAAGGAGCTGCGCCCTGCTCAAGGCACTGGCAACCCACCAGTGGCCAAGATGTGTGTCCCCACCCCCGCCGGGCTCCCCGCCAAGAGGGCATCCACGGTGGTCCAGGGAACGGTGTGGGGACCTGGAGCAGGGGCGTGTGGTCAGCGGTTTCCCGCGGTGCCCACAGAGGCAGGCGGAGTGCCTCCTTTCTCACCACGGAGCGTGGTGGTGACTATTTTGGGCGCAGTGATGTCCAGGCAGAGGGGAGAGAGAAGCTCCTAGAGGGGAAGGCAGGGTGGGGTGCAGGGGAAGGCAGCCCGGGTCAGTTTTGAAAGGGGTCAGCCGTTCTGAGCAGGGGTGAGACAGGGAGGGGCGAGTGAGGCGGGCGGGAGGGCCAGGGGCCAAGATGGGCGTGGTTTGGAGGGCAGCCGAGAATCCCCCCCAGACCCAGAGACAGACAGACGGCTGAGCCCCTCCCCCAGCTCTGGAGGAGGGCCGTTAAACGGACTGCATCTGCGTCTAAAAGCTCTTTCATTTTCCTAACTCACAACATCTGAGTTATGGCATTTGCCTCTGGGAACCCCTCGGCCGGCAAAACAGCGCCAGAGCCCAGAAATCAGAGTTAAGGGTTAGGACAGGCTTAATGAAAGACCGAGACGCCGGCCCAGGCTGTGCCTCTCCACTCCGGTGGACTTGAAGCCAGTCTCCGGGGGAAGTCAATCAGGATCTGGGCCGGGAGGCAGGTGATTCCTAGGCGCGGGCTGTGGGGCAATCAGAGGCGAGTGGGTGAGGACTGCCGGCCTCCTGGCCCTCCCGCTCGGACTCCTGGATCCGGCGGCCCTGGAAGAAAGGCCGTTCTCGGCCAAGAAGTGCTTGCGTGGCCGATAAGTGTTAATATCCATTTAGGCTTCCGTCAAAAGCAATCTCTTCCCAGCTACCTCTGGGCATCTGTCAGGATCACCTCCCTGCCACATGGAATCTCTCGGAAACTCAATTGTTGTTTGGGGGAGCTGGCCGCTGCCTCTCTGGACCCCAATACCATCCATCCTCATTAGGCTCCCTGTCCAAACTGCCGGGCCTGGAGTGCTGGCACCGGATGGCCCTCCCTGCTGGACAGGGCGCCTGGGGCAGGACACACCAACCAGAGCCTGCCTCCCGCAGACACTGGCCCAGGCGAGGATGGCGCTCGGCAGCCCTGCCCGCCTGGGGGACGCTTTACAGTTTATAGAACCACTGCGCTCGCCAGCACCGCAGCGACGCCCCTCCAGGCTACAGGGCGGCCTGAGAGAGAGCAAGAGATTTGTCCAAGGCCGCCCTGCAAATGAGCAGCCCGCCTGGGGCAGCACCCAGGCCTCCTGCAGCCTCACGCACGTCTGTGGAACTGACTGTCACACGGTGGCACTCATTTATGCATGAGTGCCAGCCATGGGCCAGAGGATTTGGCAGCAACCTCCCGGCCTGGTGGGGAGCTGGACAAGTCGGCTGACTTGTGCGAGGGCTGCCGGCGGAGGCCATCGGGGAGCCCAGATGACAGCCCCACCCCACTAACCCAGCCGGGGGCGGCCAAGAGAGGTCCAAGTGCTGGGAGATGGAGCGGAGTGAGGCAGGGAACAGAGTTCCAGGTGCGGGAACAGACGTGCAAGGTCCACAGGGAGATGGCGGGGCTTTTCCTGGAGCCACGGTGGCTCAGTTCTGCTGGCACACGGAGCGCGAGGGGCAGGGTCGAGGTGGTGGAGGCAGCAGGGCTGGGCCGTGTGAGGTGCTGCAGGTGCATTAGGAGCTGGGCTTTCTCCCGAGGGCAGAGTGGGCTCCCGCCGCCCCGGGATCCCCCAGGGAGGGAGTGACCCAGGCTGTGGGGCCAGGGGACTCGGGGGCTGTGGGGGAGCCACTCAGGGAGTGTGAACTCCATGGATCCTGAATCCTTGCTGCAGAGTCGGTGCTGCCATGTGGGAATGAGGCGACGCGTGGCTCCTTGGGGTGGGGAGGCTGCAGGGGCCGATGGACACACGCCTCCAGGTGGCCTTTCAGCTTGTGTGGCCACTGGTGCCAGCTGAGCTCAAGCTTCCTCTCCATGATGAGCAAAGGCCACAGGGGCCCAGGCCACGCAGGGTCACACCGATTGTTTAAGGCCACCCCTGAACCTGACACGCACACCCCCTCCCAGAAAAGGAGGGGCGAAGGGCAGGGAGGAAGGGCCGCTCCTGCTGACCTGTGACCCTGGGCAAGGGGTCTTCCTCGCTGGCCCAGCGTGGTCGCCGTGTCCTTTGAGAGGCCTCCCTGACCAGCAGGTCACCCCCATGCTCCTTCTTTGCACCTGTCACAGGTGTGGCTAGGTGATCACCGGTCCAGGTGTTGCCGTCTGTGTCCCAGCCAGGCGAGCCCCATGGGGCAGCGACTGGTCATCTTGTGGCCGCCAGAGCTCAGGGCTGCGCGTGGTGCTTTCACACTGTCGCCGCCCCCTAAATACTTGCAGAACGAGTGACCGTTGGTGTCTTTGGGCGCTGTCGCCTCACCTCTCTGAGGCTCGCTCTTCTCACCTGTTCAGTGGGCCCAACAGTGCTGCTCACGTGGGGAGGGAGTCAGATCCTCCGCAGGCTGCTCCCCTGTGAGGGAGGGGGCAGAGACGAGGGGCGCAGGGGCCGGGCGGAGCCCTGGGGACTCCCTGTGACCAGAGGAACCTGGATCTGCCCAGGAGGCTCTTATAGTCAGGCGGTGTTTTCACAGAGGAGGGAGATTTGTAGAAATAGAGGCCAAATTTCCCCATCTGGAAGGTGACATGTGGAACGAAGCTCACCTCCCCCGCCGTGTGACACTGGAAAGGTCACGTCCCCTCTTGGGGCATCCCCTTCCTCCTCTGGCCAGCAGGGGAGCCCTCATGTCTCAGTCAGCCTCCTGGCAGGGCCTGGGGACCCGGGTGGCCATGCCCAGGGCCCAGTGCAGGTTTTGGTCGGTCAGGAGCGCCCAGCTCGGCATCAGCAGGCTGGGTCCCCCACCACCCCACCTCTCTGCCTCAAGGCACGGCCTTGCTTCCACGGAGATCTGCCTGTAGCAGCACCGCTACCCCGACCAGACTGCCAAACCCTTGTCTGTGCGTGACCACCCACTGGGGACACAGAAACCAGGTCCAGTCAGCATCTCCTACCGTGGGGATCTGCCACAGAATAATTGTGCTCCGAGCCCTGACTCGGATCCACAGCACGGCCAGCTGCCCCCAAGGCTGCAAGCCAAGGGGCCCAAACCCCCCGTTCTGCAGGGCGACCACGCTCTGCCAGGCAATTTACTGTCGCTTGCGGTCAGCCAGATCTGATATGCCTCGAATTGGCTCCACTGCGAGAGAAACCCTCCCCTCCCCGTGTGCCTGCTCCCTCCTACTTGAGCTCCCAGGCAGGGAGGGAAATCTTTCCCTCGCTTGGAGGACATCAAAGGAGCCGCCACCAAGTAGCCCAGCCCGCAGTGGGATCCGGCTCAGGAAGAGATGAAACGCTCCCTGCCGCCCGGCCCTCAGCCAGGATGTGGGCGCAGCCCCCAGCCGGGGACGCCGCGCTGGGGAGGCCGGGCGGGCCGCAGGGCTGCAGGGCTGCCAGGGGCCTTGGTCCTCCCTGCTCGGGCTGAGGCTGTGGCCAGTCCTCCTTGTCCCAGAGGCTCTGATGGCAGGAGGACCTGCCGAGACATCAGTGGGCCATGCTGCTACCTGCTTGTCACCGGCTCCCCACTGCTCTGGGGAGTCCTGGGAGCCCGCACACACGCTCATAATGACTGGTGACAACACCCCCACGTTCCCTGACCGATGTGCATAGAGAGAGCCTGCCTCCTTCCAAGGCCGTTTGGAGTCCTCAAACTTCTACTGCGGACGGGGTGGCGCACGTGGAGGCTCAGCGTTTGATAAATGGCAGCTCTGAGCGGTGTCTGCCAGGAGCCGGCAGGCGCCGACTGCCAAGCCTGGGAAACGCGGCAGGGTGCCAGGCCCGGGGGTACCATTTTCAGTCACAAACAAGGAGTGGGCCCGCTTCCTTCTGGGCGTGGCAGCTGGTTCGGAAGGGGAGGGAGGTGGCCGTGGTGAGGCTTCCTGTGCGCCACCTGGTCCACGCTTTTGCATCTTCGCTGAGACCCCTCAGGGGTGACAAAGGGGCTGCTAGTGGTGCCTTTTTACAGAGAGGGAAACTGAGGCTCGGAAAGTGTCCACGACTTGTCTGAGGGCACATGGCCTGTGCGAGGCAGAGCCAGGATTCGAACTCAGCTTGGCCTTGTTCTGGAACCTGTGCCCTTGCCAGCAAGCCTGGGGGCTCCCTGGGGGCACTGCCCAGAGGAGTCCAGAGGGGATGTGCAGAGTGACTGACCGCCTCCCAGGAAAGCCAGCCAAGCCTCCCAGGGCCTCCTTTGAGGGAGGCCGCATCTGTTCCGTGTCCAAGTTTTTTGTTCTTTCGGAACCAAATCCGCCTCAGCTGCAGCCATCCACCCCTTCTCCCAGAATCGACTGCGCAGGAGGCCTGGGAGGCTGGCGGCACCACAGCTGCACAGCTACCACGACCCTGCCGGTAACTGTTTCTGCAGCAGCTTCATCAGCATCTAGGAGAAATCTCAGATGCTGCCTCCTGGGGACCCTTCCAAGGTGGCAGAGATGACCCCCCCATCTCACAGGTTTTGGACCCACTCAGCCCCCATCCCTTGGGCCTCAGCTCCACTGACTGCCTGCCAAGACCCTGCCCAATCTGCAGTTCAGCTGAGCATCTCCTCCAGGAAGCCCTCCTGGACCACCCTCCCAACTGCCCCAGCAGACGGTGCCTCCTCCGCTGCGCTCCCAGCACACGTGACAACAATTGTTACCATCATGCAGCGTTGGTATCCACCAGCACAGTTAACCATCCCTGCATCCTTGTGGGTAGAGCCTATTATAATCCTTGTTTTACAGATGAGAAAACTGAGTCATGAGGATCGAAGAAACATCCCGGGTTGGGAGTTGCTCTGCCCTGAGACTGCTGGCTTGTGTGTCCATCTCTCCGGGGGCTGTGAGCTTTCTGAGGCCAGAGTCACCCCTGCCGGAGCCCAGGCACACAACAGAGGGCCTGGGGCAGCCACCCTTCCATTCTGCAGAAGAGGGGAGCCAACACTTAGATGGGCCCACAGCCTGCTGGCCGGAGTCTGGACAGAACTTGGGTCTCCTGGTGCCAGCCCAGGGCGCTTCCTGGGGCTGGCCCCGCTCAGCTATGACGGGGTCAGGTGGGCTGGAAGGTGTCAGGGAGCAATGTCCACCCCCAGCCACCCTCAGTCTCTGTATTTGTGCACTGACAGTCTCCCCTCTTCTGGCCTCAGTGGGCCCCAGCACCCCAGACTTGAGGCACCCTCACTCTGCAGAGGCCGCCTCAGCTCCAAACCTTAGTCTTCTCATCTGCTAAACGGAAGCATGAAGCGCCCCCACCCGGGCTGTTGGAGGAGGCACTGGCCAGCGCTGGGGCAACCAGGGACCAGGCTCCAGTGCCCAGGATGAAGACCCGGTGCCCTTGGCACCTTGGCAAACGAGCAGGTCACACAGGCCCCGTCCGTGGAAGGCACCAGACCTGCGGAGCGCGAGACGGTCCCAGAGCCCGTGTGACCATCACACGGCAGTGAGCCACGCTGCAACTCCCGCCCTCCCGCCCGCCACCCCACTCCTTCCTTTGAATCCGCCGGCACCATCTGCAGGACCATGTGGGCCCAGCGCTCCCCTGGCAGAGCCCCCTGAGCCGCACTTGGAAGGCGCGCCGGCGGCGGGCGGCTGGCTTTTGAGAATCCGCACCGGGAAAACACGCTCGTCTGTCTGCCCACTCGCGGCACCTGCGCAGGAGGCCGCGGTGGCGGCAGGCGCGTCTACATCAATCAATTTGCAGCCGGAACCCAAGGGAGGTGCCCGGGGAGCTGGACTGACAAATATTTTAGCCTCAAAATTAATACTCATTTTGTGTCCCTACCTTTCTCCTCCTTTTGTTGCCTAAGCCAGGATTCATGATCTGGGGGCAGGGCAGAGGAGGTGGACGTGGAGACATCACTCTTTTACTCGCTTCCCTCTCTGCATCTTCCTGTCTGGCTCATCCTTGCTCTGTAATTGGAGGCCTCTGCTTGGTGACATCCGGCCATCCAGCGTCCCTGAAGTCCAGCTGGTTCCAGAAATCTGAAGCCGCACCTGCAGCTCACTCTGGCATGCAGCTCACATACTCCTGGGGCCCAGCAAGAACCAGCAGATGACCTGTGGCCTCGCACACTTGGAACCTGCTGGCCACGTCGCGCTGTAATCGGCTCGAGGGTGAGGCTAAGGTTCCGTGTCTGAGATCCAAGGAGTAAGGACAGCCCGTGGCAAAGGCTGGCCACGTCCAGGGCAGCGTTTCTCAAACTGCGGGTCGTGATCTGTTGGCAGGTGGAGAAATCAATTGAATGGGTTGTGATCAGCAGTATTTTTTAAGTCCCAGAGAGGGAACAGGGTAGAGAACATCAGAGCCCACACAAAGGCAAGGCAAGTGCCATTTCAGGAAGCTTTTGTTTCAGATACAAACGCCCATGAGCGTGCGTGTCACCATGTAAACTGCATTTCCCTGGGTCACGGTCCAAAAGTCTAAAAGCCACTCCTGCAAAGCTGCGTCACGGATGTGTCTCGGCCCCTCAAGGGACGGGTCACAATTCATCACTGCTCAGGTTACAGTGCCCTTGTTGGCAACGATCGCTGCGGCTCTGAAGTTGGTGCAGATTCAAACGGTCTCGTCAGGAACGTCGGCCACGCTCAGAGGACTGCAGAGAACTTTCCAGGTGGAGGAGAAACACAGGCAGGCCCAGGCGGCCCCTGACATGCGCTCACCCCCGCTGATCATGCACCCAGCCCGCGCGGGTCACACCTGTGACCGGCACCCAACACCCGAGGGCAGTGGGAAACGGGGGCCAAGGGCGGTGGTCTTAGAGGTGGGCCCTTGGCACGAGAGGCTGGCAGGGAGACATGGGGGCATGCCCCAGGTTTAGGAGGCCCTGGTCCAGGGCAAATGAGAGTGTGGATGTGAGGGGTGAGATGCTGGCCTTCGGGCATGGGGTGTGGGTCAGACCACCCACTCCACTGCTCGAGGCCGCCTGACTTCTGGCCAGTGTCAGGGCTTCTGTCCACTGTAACGAGGAGGGGGGCCAGGGTGACACAGAACAGGGCCGCCGGGGTTGGGGTGAGGATTTGGTGAGTACTGTGTGCCCTGGACGAGGAGGACCCAAGGCCAAGCATCTGCCATGGTCGGCTCTCAGCACCCGTCGGTCTTGGCCACTCTGCCTGTCCATCCAATGTCCAGTTTCATGCCCTGCCCGTGCCCGGAAGCCTGGCACCCCCACTTTCTACTTCCTGATAGTACTAACCGGAAAAACAATAGTGATGGCAATAATAATACCAGCTATTGTGCCATTTGCTCCTCGCTGAGGTCCTGGGAGGCGGGGCTTATCAGGGGGTGAGGAAAGTGGACCACAGCAGAGGGATGATTTACCCAGGCCACTCAGCAGGTAAACGCGGGGCCCAGGACCCTGCCCTTCCTCCAGGGCCTCTGGTTAGGCCCCATCGGATGGCTCAGGGAGGAGAGGTGCAGGGCCTGGGCTGGAAGGAGGACACGTGTGGCCTGGGGCAGGGGCTGAGGGGGCGGGGAGGGGAGGAGACCCCCTCTGGGCTGCGTTCCCCAGCTGGCATCACTGCGCTCTGCCTGCTTGCCAGGCCCTGCGCTTATTCTCAGTGGACCGCCACAGCCTTTGGGGGAGGTGCTGCTATGGTCCCCATTTGACAGATGTGGAAACTGAGGCTCAGAGAGGTGTGGTAACTCCCCAGAGCTCTAGAGCCCCGGTCTGTACCCCTGCTCCCCACCCTCGACCCCTCTCCCCAGTCCCCCAGAGTCCCCCCTCCAGCAGACAGGGGCTCCCAGCTGCCCGACGCCTTCTCAGGGGAATGTCGGAGCTTCTGCCGGGATCAGGCTGTTCAAAGGGCGCGTGCTCTGAGTCCCGATCCGCAGCCATCAATAGCTCCCCGCGCCTCTCAGATCTCCCTGAGCCTGATCGAATTTCCTTCCGAGCGCCGGGCTCTCCTGAGGACTTCCGTCCGCATTTCGGGGGCGGGCGGGCCGGGTTTGAGGTGGTGGAGCCGGAGAGAGAGGGGTCATCTCCTCCCGCCCCCTGACGTCAGGGCTGCCCAAAGGCTGTGACGGACGGGTCCCCGCGGACCGCCGCGGAGCATCCGGGCAGACGCCGCGCCGGCCGTTCCAGGCGGCTGAAATCAGGCTGCTGAGTAATGGAACTGGCGGCCGCCGGCGCCGCAGCCACATCTCTAACCTCCGAGGCGGCACGGACGGCGGTGCTGCCTCTGCAAACGAGCGGGGAAGAGGCTGGTTCAACAGAAAGAGGGGGCAGGCGGGCGGGGCGGGGGGAGCGCGTCGTCAGCCGAGCTTGTAAACTCCGGCCGGACCAGCGTGGTGCTTATTTCAAAGCAATTTAACCGATGGGA
Organism: Equus asinus; assembly: GCF_041296235.1. NCBI lineage: Eukaryota > Metazoa > Chordata > Mammalia > Perissodactyla > Equidae > Equus > Equus asinus. The sequence continues at coordinate 15,543,390 of NC_091799.1, forward strand.
TTCCCGGCTCCCAAATCAGGAATGTTGTTAAGATGAGGGACGGGCGCAGCTCGCTGCTGCTCGGCCCGGAGTCACATGCTGCGGCCGCGGCCTCCCCGTCCTCCCCGGAGAAGTGGCTGGAGCTCTAGTTTCTCAAGCCCCAGGGACCCCCTGCCTGGTTGTTTTTTTTATGGGGGGGGGGACGCTGCGTGACTCTGGGGAGGCATTATGAGAGATGGAGCTCCAGAGGCCAAGCCTGTGTGTGAGCGCGTGTGTGTGTTCTCGATTTTTAAAGGCTAGAGAATGGGTTTTGTTCGGTTTTGTTTTGACCTGGGAGAAGACAGCGGGACCCTTGCCCACCCCCATTATTATTTAACCCGTGGGGAAACTGAGGCCCGAGCAGGCCCAGTGTAGGTCCCACAGCGAGGCCGCAGAGGTGGGCCCGGGCGCCGGGTGTTCTCCACCAGCCCCTCCCCGCTCCACCGTGATTCCCTCCTGAGGGGACCTCTCGGGGCCTGTGGCATCCGGTCTGTCCCCCCTCGGGCCACCCCGAGGCTCCTGGGCTCCTGCTCTGCTCTGGGCCAGGGCAGGGGGCCCCTGGGGCGGTGGGTGCCAGCTGTCCATCCCCCTCCTCCCTTCGCAGGTGTTCCAGCGCCGGGAGGATGGCTCCGTGAACTTCTTCCGCGGCTGGCAGGCCTACCGGGACGGCTTCGGCAAGCTCACGGGGGAGCACTGGCTAGGTGAGATGGCTGAGCCCGCCCCAGGGGGTCGCTCTCCCCCTGTGCGGCCTGGACCCAGGGGGCTCTCCCCGGCCGCGGCGGGCCTGTGTGGCTCACAGCCGCTGCGGTCGATGCTTTCAGTGTGAACGAGGTCAGCGAGCAGGAAGCCAGAGCCGTGGCTCCGCGGAGACGTGTGCCTTTCCCAGGGTCCTGGGCCCTGGCCGCTGGGGTGGGGCCAGCTGTGGCAGGCGCCGGGCTCAGTTCTAGGCGCCAGGAGGACCAGGGGACCCAACACTGCCTTACCCTCGGGGTCAGCAATGCCCGATGGCTGTGCTCTGGACACCAAGGGCCCAACTCCCCAAAAAGCAGCCAGTCCGTGCTCCCGGGCACGGTTCCCGCCACCCCCATGGCACAGGGGCCCGCTTCCCACGGCTGGCACGGACTCCTTGCCTGGCACAAAGTCAGGGCAAAAAGCTTATGTTACTACTATTGTTGTTACTATTATTTACTTACTGTTTAAATTCGCTCAGTATTTTAAAATTTGACTGTCTTACGTAATTTTATTCTGAAAAATAACATCCATAAAAATCACAGGGTTGAGGTCCTGTAGGTATCTGGGGGAGAGCTGTGGCTTGAGGTGAGGCTGGGTTTTGTGTGTGTAGTATAATTCCCCATTTTAAAGTGTACAATCAGTGGTTCTCAGTATATTCACAGAGTTGTGCGACCATCCCACCATCTAATTCCAGAACATCTTCTCCACCCCAAAAAGAAAGCCGGTGGCCCCATTAGCAGTCACCCCGTTATATTTTTGACATATATTAAAATAAGCATGGGGCACTGGGATGACGTGTTCCCCTGAGCATCCTTTGAAGGACCCAGCACACCCCTCGGTATGCCTGTCCCACGTTAGTGTCCCTGGACACTGGTATCTGGGCACGGCCCCCAGCCGGGCAGGAGGGAGAGGAGGTCAGAGCACAGGTGTGAGGGGGTGGCCAGCGGGAGCACCGCCCGGAGGGCTGAGTGCCGAGGTCTGGACTCCAGGTGGGAGTCAGGAGGGTCCCAGGTCTGTAAGGACTTTCAGTGGACCCCTGGGGGAAGGGGAGGGTCGGCCCCAGGGGCAGGGTCCAGGTGCGTGCCCACTGCTCTGGGTACGCTGTCCTTTGCTTAATGTCCGTCTCCCCTGACCTGGGGTCCACGAGGGCAGGACTTTCTCTGCCCTGACCTCCGCCGCGTCCCCAGCACCCAGGCAGCTACTGGCCACAGGAGAGGCCAGACACCCCGGTGTGGACTCCATGACCACTGTCCCCACTTACTGTGCACCTCCTGTGTGCCCAGCCTGTGGGGAGTATTTCACGTGCACTGGCCCAACACCTCACGCCCAGCCTAGGCCGGTGGCAATGCTGTTGTCCTTCTCTTTTGTGGATGATGAAACTGAGGCTCAGCAATGGAGGCCGCTTGGCACAAGTGACACGAGTCACAATCGAGTGTGTGTGTGTGTGTGTTGAGGTGGGGGAAGCCCAGCCAAGCTTTGAACTGTACCCTCAACTGAATGAATAAAAGCAGAGGCAGGATGGGGGTCGGGTGAGAGAGAAGCTTCTAAGAAGGGAGACCCTTCACCCATCCCCCCGCCCCAGGTGCGTGTGTAAAGACAGAGAGAAGGTGGCCAGGTGGGGGCCCTGTTCCCGCACCACCACCCGCCCCTTGGAGCAGTGTGGGTGCCGATTGAAATCTATCGGCAGCCACCGAGAGTGCAGAGGAAGCATTTAAGCGGGGTCTTGATTAGCTCCCAGCAGCCAGGGAGCCTGATGAGAATGTCAACTCGGGCCCAGCCCTCAGCTCCCCTGCGCTCCCTCCCTCCGCTTTTCCACACTGCCGTCCCCTCCTCCTCGAGTGTTTTGTCTTTTCCTGTTGAGTTACAGGAGCTCTTTACATATTAAGGTATTGATCCTTTGTCAGATACACATGATACATATTTACTCCCAGTCATTTATCTTCCAGCTTTTTTTTTGGTAACATTCTTGCTTATTTCCTAGCAGTTTAAAATTTTTATGTAGTCAATTATTGCCCATCTTTTCCTTTCATATCTTCTGCATTTTAGGCTCTGTTTTCCCCTCCCAGTTTTATTTAAAATGTCTCTTGTAATTTTTCCAATGCTTTTCTGGTGTTATGCGTTAGGCTCAGCCCTTTAATCCATCTGGGAGTTCGCTGGGGTGACCGTTTCCCCTGGCCATTTTCATCCACTGGCTCCTCCTTCCTTTTGCTCTGCAACTGGAACCCTGATGGATGATGGGGTCGAGTGTCGGCTCACCATCCAGGGGCCCGCGGAAGCGGGGGTCGAGAGTATCCTGGCAGATCAACAGGGCTGGAGAAATGCAGGGCGAACAAGGGAGGGAAGGTGACCGAGAGAGAGGGAGGGTGACCGGGGCGGGGGGGTGACCGAGGGAGCGACAGCAGTGGGGCTCAAGGGAAGAAGGGTGGAGATGAGGGTGAAGTGAATCCAAGGCCCCAGCATCCCCGCCTCGCCCTCCTTCAGGGCACCCCGCCCAGGGGCTCATGGGGGAGTCTTTGGGCACCAGCAGCCATTCAGGGGTGGGGAACGGAATCTTCCAGCATCCCCACTGGGCTGGTCTCCTTCTTGCCCTATTCCTGATTCAGATTATTCATCCTGAGCAAGAACTGAATAAGAGCAAGGAGTCTGGGCCTGGGTTCAAATCCCAGCTCCACCACTTACCAGCTGTGTGACCAGGGCCAGTTCCTTAACCTCCCTGTGCCTCATTTCCCTCACCTCTGAAACACGGACAATAATAGCACCTGCCTCACTGGATCGATTGTGACTGCCGTGGCAAACGCCTGGATAACGTGTGCAATGGGCTGGGCACTGTTCTGAGAGCTAAACAGGATTCTTTAATTAAACTCGACTCCTTCTAATTGAGCTGGACTCATTACTCCACAGGAAGCTCTCAGAACAGTGCCTGGCATTTTCGAGTGCTGTCCATTTGGTGGCTGTTGCCATTGTTGCCTGTCGCCTGCCTCCTGCCCTTTACAGTGTGTGAGGTCCTGCTGGCCCCTTGGATCAGCCCTGGGAGGGGCGCTGCACAGGTGTGCAAGCTGGGCCCAGAGAGGGAGAGCAGCTCACCTGGAGCCCCCAGCCCGGGGAGGAGAGGAAGGCGAGGGCCCCGGGCTGCGGTGGGAGATGCTGGGCAGGTCCTGCGTGACCTGCGCCCGGCTCCTTCTCTCAGCCCTGGCCCTGGATGACGGGACCAGAGGCCTCCCTCTGGGCTGGCCGGGGGTGGGTCGGCCCAGCTCTGACAGCCATCGCAGGCACAGGCTGACCCACGACGGGGGGCGTGGGGCTCGGGCAGGGACGGCGGGAGGGAGAGGCTGCGGAGGTGTCACTCGAGGCTGATGACTATCATCAGGCGTTCATTAAACGCCCTCTGAATCGAGACGTAATCCAACGGCAGGGAAGCACCTGGAGGGAGGGAGCGTGTGTGTGTGTGTGTGTGTGTGTGTGTGTGTGTGTGAGAGAGAGAGAGAGAGAGAGAGAGAGGAAGAGAGGGGGAGAGAGGAAGGGCCGGGGGAGGCCTGGGGTGAGACCCCAGGATGCAAGGAGAGCTGAGGACAGGAGGACGGAGGGAGGAAGTGGGATGGGGTGTGTTGGGGGGGGTTATGGAGCTGGGGTACAGTATTCCTCTGAGGGGAGAGGCCCTCCACCGTAACAGGGGGTCAGGCAGCCTTCCTGAGGAGGTGAGACCTGAAAATGAACAGAAGGTAACCAGCTGAGGAGGAGTGAGGGAAAAGTGTCAAAGTGTCCGAGGCAGAGGGAACAGCATGCGTAAAGGCTCAGAGGCCAGGATCAGGGAAGTGCGTGCGAGGATCAGAACCTGCCTGGCTGGAGCCCGGAGTGTGAGAGAGGATTAGGTGCCATGGCCCTCAACGCAGAAGGTTTTCCAGATTCCTCCCGACTTCTGCAGTTTTTCTACCAGCCTTCAGCTCAAAACATCTGGAAAATGCAGCCTGGCTTACAGCAGAGAAAGCCTGAAACTTGAACACCTGTCAGTCCTCAGTTTCCGGCCACCTGGCCCACAGGAGGAAAGCAGCAGCCTAGGGCTGACAGCATACACTTGGTGGTGGTTGTCCCTTTCTGTCACCAACCACATGAGCTCAGCTCTCGTTTCTCCTTGGTGTTCTCCGGGGAGGCCACCCCCTCACCCCCATTGTCACCCCCTCTCCAGGGCTCAAGAGGATCCACGCGCTGACCGCACAGGCCGCCTACGAGCTCCACGTGGACCTAGAGGACTTCGACAACGGCACGGCCTACGCCCACTACGGCAGCTTTGGCGTGGGCCTGTTCTCCGTGGACCCCGAGGAGGACGGGTACCCACTCACCGTGGCCGACTACTCGGGCACCGCAGGTAGGGTGCCAGGCTGCCGCAGGGGACGCGCCGGGGGCAGCCCACCCGCCTCCCCCCGGGGGAGGACATAGGAAGTCCTGCCTGCTGGGTCCAGTGCTTCCGGCCTCTGGGGTCAGGATCAAGCCTTCTCACCTCCACCTCCACGTCCCGCCTGGTCTGCATCCCAACCACGAGAGGCCAGCAAGGCCTGGTCAGGTCACCCATTTTGCAGATGAGCAAAGGGAACCGAGAGCCAGGAGCCAGGACAGTGGGGTTTGGGCTCTGCTGGGCCTCTCAGGGGTGGTGGCAGAGCCCCTCTGGGCTGGGTTTCTCCTCTCAGGCCCAGGCAAGAAAGCAAGGAAAGGGAGCATGTGTAGAAGCTGGGAGGAGGGGTAGAGACTGCCTAGTCCCAGGGACAGCGATGGGGACCCCCAGGTGGCACCGTGGGTGCATGTGAGCTCCATGGACACCATACGTGTGGCGGGGCAGGTGTGTCTTCACACGTGTGCACCAGTGTGTATATGAGGGGCACGTGTGTACGTGTGTGCTCATGCGCGTCCAGGGGAGTGCACTGCAAACACGTAGCTGTGCTCGCGCGGCGCACCTGTGCCCCCGTGGTACACACCTGTGTGTGCGCGCCTGCGCAGGGGACTCCCTCCTGAAGCACAGCGGCATGAAGTTCACCACCAAGGACCGCGACAGTGACCACTCGGAGAACAACTGCGCCGCCTTCTACCGCGGCGCCTGGTGGTACCGCAACTGCCACACGTCCAACCTCAACGGGCAGTACCTGCGCGGTGCGCACGCCTCCTACGCCGACGGCGTCGAGTGGTCCTCCTGGACCGGCTGGCAGTACTCGCTCAAGTTCTCCGAGATGAAGATCCGGCCGGTCCGAGAGGACCGCTAGACCGGTGCCCTCAGGCCCCGCCCCCGCCCCATCCCCATGCCCCGCCCCGCCCCATCCCGCTCCTGCTGGAATGTTCCACCCGCCGGCGCATGGCTGACCGGCTTGGGCCGGCTAACGACACTGAGTCACCCTGGGCGGGGAGGTCACACGTCACCTCCACGCTGTCCCCACCCGCCCAATTTGCCTCTGCTGATGAGGGGCCGGGCAAACGACCCCATATTCTACCTGCCAGACTTTGGCTCCCGGGCTGTCTGCCGTCTCCTGGCCGGGAGTCTGCCACGCGCCCGGCAGGCCCCTCCAGTCCGAACACGCGGAGTTACGGGGCGCGGAGAAGGGCAGACACACCCCTGGAGCCCCTTTAGCCGATCAGAGCACATGGATCTTTCTGAGTCGGATGGATCCGAGGCCAGCTCCTCTGGCCCGCCTGCCCGGCCCCTCCCTCGTTTCCATGGTGCCTGGAGCTCCCACCTCTCCCCCCAGGACTGGGGTGTGGCTGATGCTGGGGCTGCCTGAGGCCTTGGGCTGGGGCGATGAATCCTGCCGTGACCCCAGGCCAGGCTGGCGCAGATGCCTGCGGAGACTCACGCCCCGAGGTGACCCCCCCCCATCCACCCTGTGTCCCCGCAGGCCTGGAGGTCTCCAGTCCCCTCGGCTGCCCTGCCCAGCCCCCTGCCTTCCTGGGGCAGCGCAGCCGCCCCGCCCATGTTCTTCCGCCCCAGGAGGTGGAGGCAGGTCGTGTACCACTGGGCGGATGAGGGCTTCTTGATTTTCGGGGCTGCACCACCCCCACTACTGATTTCCAGGGACTACAGGACCCCGGGCCTCCTGGGAGCAGGCCTGGAGTGTGGAGGCTGGACCTGAAGGGGTTTGGTGGCTGTCACCCCATCAACCTGGAGACTGCTCTCTCAGTGGGGAGGTGGCCCCCTGCTGTGACTGTAGATGCTGCCACCTCGGGTCGGGGGAAGGGACCTCACTGGGCAAATGGGGGAGACCGAAGCACCGGCCAGACCCTCAGAGGCATTTTCTCATTGAGTCTGCCCAGTGTGCTGTCATTGGCGCCCTTCCCTCCTGGCCCCCAAGAACCACAGGTTCCCAAGGTCAGTGCTGCAAAGGGCAGGGTGGGTGCCAGCCCTCAACCCTGCTCAGCAGCCTCAGGCCCCTGACGCCTGTGTGGTCAGAACCGAGTGCAGGGCTGTTTCTCGAGTTCCCGCCTAGGAGGACCTGATGGGGGCCTGTGAGAGGGCTAGGGAGTCAGCCTGGGGAGCTGCCCAGCCGGGGGCACCCTGGTGACCCCTCCCCAGGCAGGAGGGAGGGGGTTTCCCTCACAGGACACCCGAAGGCAGGTGAAGGCAGGTGAATGGGGGCTGTGGAGTTCAGCTCTCCTTTCCCCTCCTGCCGCAGTTTGTGCTTCAATAATAACAAGTCGGAGTTGGCCAGGGGCAGCAGGAAAGGTCCAGAGTGCCACTGGCTGGCGTGCGACCTGGCCAGTCCCCTCTCACCCCACCTGGTCAGCGGCATTCAGCAAAGGTTTGCTGAACACCCGCTGTGGGCCAAGGCCTGCCCTGGGTGCCGGACAGGGTCACCTGCCCTCTTGGCACTCAGCTGGAAGCAGAGACGGCCCAGAAATGGGGGATCACAGCCCAGTGTGACCTGGGCGAGGGGGGCGGGTCAGCGTGGAGGGAGATGTGAACAAGATGACACCTGCCGGCCCCCTTCTCCATCCTCTAGAAACCAAGGGCCAGCCCAAACCGGTGGCCTGGACCCTCAGCCAAGGAGCAGAGGCCGCGTCCTCATCCCGGGGAGCCCCCCTCTGCCCCCCAGCCCCAGGCTGGAGCCGGCTTCTGCCGAGCCTTGCAGAGCCAGCCACTGTTTAGAAGGTGCCAGGCGCTTTCTGATCTGTCATCAAACAGTTCCTGGTGAGTGTGATGTTAAGGGATTTGCAGATGTGCCTGTGCGTCAGGAGGCTCAGGGGCGCTCGTGCCCGGGCTTGGCCATGGAACAGACATGCCGAAGCTGGACCTGGCGGGCGGACAGGCAAGGGCGGCCTTCAGGAGCCTGTGGTCCAGGTCTCAGCATCAGGACGACCTGGAGACACCCACTCCTTCCTGTCTGGGAGCACTGGCCCCATGCCTAGCCCAGGCCTGGCACCACTAGGGGACATGGCAGGACCAAACACTGGCTGGTGGGCACAAAGCCCGTCAGGGAGGGGACAGCCAAGGCCAGCACACCCCCTGTCCTAAGGGGCACCCCTGCAAAGGCGGTGCTGGGCACAGACAGGCCCTGCACACCGCTCGGGGCCAGGAGGCTCTAGTCTCAAGGAGCCCACAGTGTGATGTCAGCGTGAATAGCCGTCACGGGAGATGGGCATGGCCACAGGAACAAGGGGATGCTGGGAGAGCCAGGGGCAGGGGCAGCTCCACTGAGACCTGGGGGATGACAGACATGTGCAAAGGGTCACCCAGGTCCTGTGGTCACTATACCTGAACCCTGACCCATGGGGCCCGAGTTGATGGTTTGATGGTGGGGTGCCTGTGGCCCCCCTATGCCAAGGCACCTGCCCCTGTCCTTCTTCCTTTGATGAGGAGCGAGCCAAGCAGGGAGGGGTCCCTACACCGGGGTCTTGAGGTGGTGCATGTGTTGTCCCACAAGCTTCTGGAAGTTCCTTTCCACAAGCGCAGGTAGGTTCTGTGGAGCCAGCCAGTGGCCTCATTCCTTGTCCTCCAGACTGGGTACATCTCTGAGAGTTGAACCAGAGGCCAGTCGGCTGGCCACCTGAGCTCCCCAAGTCCGGAGGATGGACGGACCTTGTGTTTCCACCGGGATGGCTTCTGCACCGTCAGCCGGGAAATGAGGACTGAGCCGGGAGCGGTTCTCAAGTTGCAGGCCCCCTGCAGCCCTGTAAATAGGTTGTATAATGGCTGTCTTGGGGCAGAAGCGAGGGCCCCAGTACCCACCTCTTGCTGGTCACCCCCACCCATATCCACGCAGGCCTCTGGCTGGCCTGGCTGCGGCCGGAGCCCGGAGGCTGAGCCCTGTCACCCAGGACTCACAGGCTTAGTGAGGCGTGTCAACAGCAACTGCCAGCTGCATCCGCTACACCAGGAGGAGCGGGAGGAGGGGGGGATGCCCTGTGTGCTGACATGGGGGACAGGGAGACATCAGCAAGGCCCACGGTCCTGTGGAGTTTGAAGAGCAACATGCTGGCAGGAGGACACGTTCGGGGATGTGCTGAGCCCAGAACAAAGGACACTAGGCCTTCGTCCAAGTGGCCGGGGCCTCCACTTCTTCATGTGCTTGCAGGGAGAGGTCTGTCCCCAAACAGAGTGGGCCAAGCAGCAGGCAGGACTCTGCACACCCGGAGGGCTGAGGCTGGACTTCGGTGGGACTGCGGGCGTGACAGGGAGTGGGGACGGGGCTCTGACCTGGGGTCGGCCACATTAGCCTCCCACCATGCCAAGAGGCATGCCTGACTGTCCACAAGGCTGGCAGGTGTGTGGGGGCACCAGGGTGGGGAGGGGACCCCAGGGCCAGCATGTCTCTGACAGACAGAGCATGGTGTTGGACAGTGCTAGGCTGGGCTGCGTGCACCTGGTGTCCCGTGTGTTCCTGTCCCCAATAAAGTCTCATGGTGACCTGGCCCGGCTCCGCCTCTAACCCTGCCTGGGGCCCCACATCAGAGCACGGGGTGGGGCAGGCACCCCAGCCTCCAGGACTGCCTCCATACCACTTGTCCAGTCCTCTCCCGTTTTTATTTCTACCCAGGAGACAGGGTTTCCCAGCAGCTCGGAGCCCCAGGAGCAGAGCCAGCTGCACACCTGGCAGCAGCCCGGGGCCCAGGGCAGTGATCCCGCCTCCCTGTGAGCTGCACCCAGTGCGGTGTGTCCTCTGCGGGCCGGGCTTCAGGGGATGAACCTGGCCCACTCTGTCTGTGCATCCCACCAGGGTCCCCAGGGTGACAAACTGCCCCTGTGGGTCTCTCTTGGGGCTGCGGCTGGAGTCCTGAGGAGTTGAGACTCATTTTTAGGAACAACAGTCCCTCATGACTATGTATTCATAACACGAATTTGAAGCTTAAGGACAAAACAATCCCGAGTGTATTTAATGAGATCCAGTATTTACCGCGTGCCGTGGCGGAGGCCCCATGCAGGCAGGGGGAGTGGGTGTACTGAGCATCCCGGCCTTGGCCAACCTGCGGGGAGAGGCCGCTGGCCAGCCACCCGGCACAGCAGAGGCCTGTCTGGGCGGCGGGAACACGGGTCCCCTCCGCAAAGTGTTCTTGGCCATCAGGCCTGCAGCCCTGTCCCCCCCCACCCCCCGCTCCCTCTCATCGGGCCCAGAGGGACACTGGGGATGGGACCCTGGGCCAGGTCATGGGAATGAGGTGATGATGGGCACTGCTTCCCCACAGGCCACACCCGCCCTAAGTGGGGTCACTGCCCAACTTGGCCCCTCACCTGCAGCCACCACACCTCCCCCATGGCAGTTCCTCAGCAGGCACCTGCTCTGGTTCTGCTCACGGGGCCAATCGGAAAGATTCAGGGAACTCAGTCACACGGAGGTTCTTAGAGCTGACAATGGGGACCTGCATCTTACCTACAAACAGCGCAGGAGGCAGCACGGGGAGAGGTTCCCCCAGCAGGAGGGCACTACCAGCGCTGTGGGGAGCTCTGAGAGAGAAGGCAGCCCTGGGAGGCCCTGCTTACAAAGAGGGTGTCGTCTGGGCTCTCCTGAACACCAGCAGCAGCCAACAAGCATTGAGTAGGTACTGCAACCCCCCCACCCCCCACCCCCCACCGCCTTCTCCAGTAGCTCACAACCCCTGTGATGCCGGCACTGCTGTTGTCCCCAGTCAGGGAGAAACAGGCTCAGAAAGTGACATGACTTGTCCGTGGCCACAGCTGATGCGTGGCTGAGCAGGTGTGGGACCCAGTTCTAGGGGCTCATGGGTGGCTAAAGTGTCGTGGGAGGGGGTCTGAGTCAGGGGCCTGCACTTAACACAGCCAGGCTGTGTCACCCCACCAGGTCCTGCCCCTGACAAGTCCCAGCGCAGGCTTAGAGAAGCAAGGACAGGCGTGTCTCAAGGAGCCCAGGCTGCTGGTCCACTTGGACACCTGCCATGGGGCCCTGATGCTCCTCCAGGACAGCTTCCCAGGGACCCTCACTCCCAGGGTAAGAAGGCGGGCCCCTTGGGTCCCCCCAAAGCTGCAGCCGTCCCCCACATTCACCCTGAAGCTGTGGAAGGCTTTGTTGCCAGACACCAACCCTGAATGGCCCCTGCTGCTCTCTGCAGGACCAGCCTGGGCTGCCCCAATGCTCCTGCCCCGAGTCTCGGTGGTGGCAGAAACAGTGTCACAGTTGTCACCCCCAACGGCTCAAGAGTGGGGTCTCATTCCCTGGAATGCACTTGAAAACAATCTTTTGGGCCAGGTGTTCCGGGCGGCACCTGGCAAGCCCCCAGAGTTGGGAAGTTTGGTACCAGATCCGACACTGGCCCCTAAGAGGCAGCCTTGGCCTCAGTGACAGACGCCCCTCGAAAGGCTCCAGAGCCAGTGAACTGCGGGACTAACGCAGCCTCTCACCCTCCTGGAGTGGAAGGCGGTCGCCAGCTTCACAGGCGTCTGACTGCCCAGGCCCAGGGCAGGAGGGGTGCTGCCCCAGGCCCTCTGTTGTGTGCCTGGGCTCCCGCAGGGGTGACTCTGGCCTCAGAAAGCTCACAGCCCCCGGAGAGATGGACACACGCCAGCAGTCTCAGGACCTGCTCCAGTCGGCACATGGGCACACCCTCTGGGCACAGCCTCTGCCCACACCAGCCCACTGAGCCCTCGCCCTCACCAAGAGCCCAGTCACCCCTCAGAGGGGCCCACAGTCAACCCACTGCTGTTCTTTTTTCTTGAAGGTTTCTCTGGTGTGGGTTCTCTGCACTCTGACCAAAGGCTTTTCCACACTCCTTACAGATAAAGGGTTTCTCTCCTAAGTAATTTTTTGTTTAGTTTGGTTTTCATTTGTTTGTTTTTGGTGAGGAGGATTGGCCCTGAGCTAACATCTATGCCCATCTTCCTCCATTTTCTATGTGGGAAGCTACCACAGCATGGCTTGATGAGCAGTGTGGTCTGTGCCCAGGATCTGAACCTGCGAACCCTGGGCGGCTGGAGGGGAGTGTGCAAACTTAACCACTACGCCACTGGGCCAGCCCCAACCGCCTGCCTTTTCTTGGCCCTGTTGTCTTCAGACAAGGCCGAGGGTAACCAGTGCTTCCTGCTGCGGCCGAGGCTGGAGAGCAGGAAGGGGCAGGGGCTGCTCCTGACTGCCTGACTCGGACCCTCGGATTCTCAGTCCCCCGACTCCAGCACGAGGGTAAAGAGTCCAGCCCCTTTGTCAGGTGGCTGGGGCCGGGGACATGTCCACAAGGCCGTCTGTATTGCCATGTGGGTGGTGGCCCCGTGGGGTGGTTTTCCAGCCCTGAGCACCCCACAGGCAAAGGTGACAGGCAGATAACTGCAGGGCGGCCGCAGCCTCACCGAGCACCTGCTCCCCTCGCTGCCCGCTCACTCTCAGTGGAGGTAAACCTGGGTCAGGCCAGACCAGAGGCTGGGGGCTCGGCTGGGCCATCTCGGCTCCTCCTGCGGGTCTCCCCATGGGCGCTCGGACACGGTGCGGAGTCACTGGCACAGCGGCGGGACAGGAGGCAGGGAGGGGAGCTCCTGGCACCACCTGCAGGCAAACGTCTGCCCCGGTGCTGGGCCCACTGTCCCCCTTGGCCGGTGCCTGGAGAACATTGCAGAGCGCTCTGCCCAGCTGTACCCTGGCTCAGCTGCACAGACCCCCGTGCCCAGAACAGACCCAGGAGCGCTCTGTGATCACACACAGGACAAGCAGAGGGATGCATCAGCACCCTGAGGTGTGAACAAGTGGCCCCGCCTAGATCAGAGTGGATCTCACAGGAACGTGTGAGCCCACAACGCAGCCCCTCCAACCTCACACTCCACCACAAGGATGTGGTGTGGGTGACAGCACGGGACGTTCCCCTCTCTGGCCTGGGAGCTCACCTGAGGAGAAACCACCTGGGAGTGAGTGGCTGAGGAGTGACGAGCGCTACTGTCCTCCACACTGAGCGCCATGGGAAGAGCTGGAGCAATGACCATGACAACGTTGCCCCCAGCCCTTGCCAAGCCCCACACTGGGCTAACAGCTCATCTCCATGACTTACCACCACAGCCAGCCCAGTTCTGAAACATTCCCTCCTCTGTCCGTCTTTTCCCAAATGGACGTCAGACACCGAGCCATGCACTGGGTTGTGGTGGCAGGAAGACCGAGCTTCCCTTCTGAGGAACAAACCAGCTGGTTGGGGGCCCTGAGGGCTGGAGAGTGGGGCTTGCCCAGGTCGGGCCCCGTGCCCCTTCCACGCCCTCATGGGAAGCAGAGGTCCCCTGCCTGGCTCAGCCTCTGGGCGCGGACGCCCCTCGAAACGCTCCAGAGCCAGTGAACTGTGGCACTAACGCAGCCTCTCACCCTCCTAGAGCGGAAGGCTGTCGCTGGCTTCATGGGCGTCTGACTTCCCGGGCCCAGGGCAGTGGTGCCGGCTGGGCAGCCGCTGTGTGAGGCGTGGACAACTACTCACCCAACAGCCTCTCTGGAGAGCCAGGCAAACCCGACAAAGGCAGGACCATTAGGTCTTAAGGGTGAGCATCGATCGATGCCTCCTCCGAGGGACTCGAGGGTCTATGCTGGACCAGTTAATGATGCTGCCCATTCTCCTGTGAATGAGGCAGGTCTCTAGGAAAAGGGCGCCTGTCTGCCCCTCATCAGACCACATCCTGTTTGTGTTGGGTCTTTTATCAATGTAGTCAGCACTGTCCCCTCCTTCACCACCAGCGTCCCCAATGGGATCCCAGGGTCAGGAATGCACAGCAATCAAGTCCCCACACAGCGGCAAGTCCTCCCCAGGGGCCTATATAAAGCAGGGAGAACCCAGGAGGCACAGTTCCTGGACAAGAACCCAGAGGAGCCCTGTCCAGTCGGCCCTGGTGTCCAGCAGCCCTCCTTGGGAGCAGGCCCTCAGCATGGTGAGTACAGCCGCTCCATCCCCACAGGAACCCCACTCGGGCGCTCCCGCTCCAGGTGAGGAGCTGGGCACGGGCAGCCCGAACCACAGGGAGCCACGGGACTGGGAGGGCCTGGAGAGTGGAGCCCAGCACTCAGGCTGTGGCCCAGAGCGGTGCAGAGACTGGCCACAGCAGCCCCCAGAGCTCAGCCTCCGGCCTTCCATCCAGGGCTTTTCCCACCATGTCTCCGACATTGGGACCTGAAGCTCTGACTTGTCCTGGGGCCCAATTTTTGGTGGCAAGTGTCCCAAGCTTCCACTAGGCTCTCAAAGAGATCCATGTCTCCCTGAAAGGGGACAGGCCACTTTGTTCTGTGTATCGAGATGCCCCCTTTCTTGAGACCCAGAGGCCAGTCCCCAGTGGATTCATCCACCAGGTGGAATCCGCTGGGGTCCAAACAGCTGTCGGCTGTGCTTTCTATGGGGAGATGGCCCCCCTCTGCCCAGGCCCTGATGGAGAGGCTGCCCCCCAGCAGGCAAGAGGTCGCTCTGGCCCCAGGAGATGCGGGAAGCTTAGGAGGGCTAGATTTGCGTAGAGGAGGGCTGCTTTTATCGTTTTTTAAAGCTTTCTGGCTGAGTTCACTTTGAAATGTCTTCAAGGGAGCCGTTTCTGGACAGAGCTCTGGGGAGTCCTGCACGCTCTTCTCCAGGACCGGCTCTCTTCATTCCAGCCTCAGAGGCCCTCAGAGGCTCCTCAGAGGCCCAGCCCGCTCCCGCTCAGCCATCACCAAAAAGGCCTCCTTGGTGAGGGAAGGAGCAGTGATGGCCGAGGCAGGGACATCTGGGGAGGCTCTCCTTCTAGTTCAGCCCCCTGTGGGCCACGATCTGTGGGATGGAGCAGCAGTTCCTGAGTCGGGCCCAAGCAGACCTGGGCTGCTCAGAAAGCGGTGAGGTGTTGGGCCAGTCGCCTGTCTGGGCCTGCTGCCTCCTCTGTAGGGGGCCAAGACAGTACCCTCCTGCTGTGGGCTCGTAAGGATGGCATCAGACAGGGGCAGGAAGCAGTGCCCACAGGCCCAGCATGCCAAGCAGCCTTCTGGCCATTGAATCATGAATCCTGAGGCCTCCACTTTCTAGCTGTGTGGCCTGGGCACAGGCTCTTAGGCTTCTGGCAGTTTTCTTGCCTGAAAAAATGGGAATAACAACTCCTAAAAATTAGGTTTATTGTGAAAATGAAGTGGAGCCGTGCACACAGACGGTGCTCAATAGGGACCACTGACACCCTGGCCACGTTCACATGCTCCTCTCCAGGTGGGCGTCTGAGTTAGGGCAGGAACATCAAATCCGTTTCTTGCTTTCAGGAGCAACTCGCTTCCACGTTAGACACATTAGTGGTGTCCCCGATAAATGGCTTAGCCAGACCCGCTTATTATCAAGTTGAAAACTCAGTGGGATTGAAGCTACTAAGTTTCTCCCCGACGGCTCTGAGATGATGCGGCTCCAGAGTCAATAATTATAACACCAGAAGAATGAGCCCAAATTTGCTCTGCTCTCCTGGGGCTGCCGGGGCACTGCTGTAAGCCATCCCAGCACGGTGTGTTAGAGCGTTAAGCTGCCGAGGCGGTCAAATCCAGGGGATTGCTGGAGAGCAAGAACCAGGCTAATTGGTGCAATCCGCTCCTGAGCCTGCTCAGAACACAAAGGCCTGGTCCCCCAACATACTGACACTTCCTCACGCCGCTCGCAAGCTGGGCTCGGCTGGGCCACAGCCTCAACCTATGACGGCTGCCCGGGCCCCGGGAAGCACTGTCGACAAGTGCTATGCATGGCCCACGTGTCAGCTCTAACTTCTCCCTCTTTCCTCTGGACCAGATGATAGGCCCATACTCCCTGTCCTACCTCCTCCTCCTGCCGCTGGGCACCTGCTTTCCTCGACTGGACAGAGAAGGGCCTGTGGACGCCAGGGGTGGCATCGGGCGCAAAATGAGCTGGGCTGACCTGGCCGGAGGACCCCAAGTCCACTCCCTGTGGGGCTCCTCTCCATGGCCGAGAGCTCCACAGTCACCTGCCCTGCTCGTCACGGCCAAGGAGCTGCAGGCGGCAGGCAGGGAGCGCGCTGGCTTCAGGTTCCGGTTCGGGAGGCAGGACGACGGCAGTGAGGCCACTGGCTTCCTCCCGGCTGATGGCGAGAAGGAGAGTGGCCCCTTAGGGACCCTGGCTGAGGAGCTCAATGGCTACAGCAGGAAGAAAGGCGGCTTCAGCTTCCGCTTCGGCAGGGGCTGGCGGTGAGGGGGCCGGGGCAGCCTGGAAAGAAAGGGCTTCTCCGGGACCCTCCCCATTTCCCCTCCTGTCTCCTCTTCAAGTCTTAAGGATCTAGCCCCTGAGAAGACGCGGGTACAAGGGTGACGAGTCACAGCAGTAGCATTGGTTAGGTGTGTGCTGACTTTTGATTTCCAACTTTGCTGAAGCAAAAGCCTGGATGGTGTCAAAAATGAAGTGACAAAAGCAAGCCCTATCTCCGTGAAGAAGCAGGCCGCCGTTGCTGCAGCTCACGGAGGACAGAGTGTCCGCTTCAGGCGCTCCCCTGGTGGGCTGGTTCTGAGCAGTCCCCTGGCCCCGGTGGCCATGAATATGAATAGGCAGAGCTGGCGTGTGGGCTCTGTGCTGAAGGCAGGCAGGCAGACTGATTACAGTGGGTAATCAAAGTCGTGACATTCTCCGCAGGGACGTCTGCAGCTGACACCCAGAGCGCAACTGTGAGTACATCCACTCGGCACAGAGTATGGCTCTGAAAGCTAAAAATCGAAAAAGATCTTGTTCTGCATCCTATTAACACAAGATCCCTCTGGCAAGAAAGCCCTGCTGGGGCATCTCGATGCCACGTGGAACCGGCTGCCCATGTCCTTCTGGTGATGGTCCTTCTCCGTGGTGCAGGCTTTGCCAAGCCGAGTCTCGTGGGAGAGGAACAGGGAGGTGTATGTTTTTGCTATCGCAAGGTTGCATTTCAAATGTTCAAAATATGAGTATGTTGTATGTACCTTTTGAAATAAAAGTTGTCACCACTGCAACACCGTAATGGACAGCCCGCCTGACTCTTGCCTGTGGGTCCTCTGTGCCCTGGGAAGTTGGTTTTCTGAGCTGCAAGTGCCTCAACTTTGGGGAGATGGAAATTGTGTTGCAAGGACCCACACACTCTCCCAGCATCCCCTTAATTGGCAGTTGGTGAAACACCCCTAGTCAAAGGTATAGGAAAACACAGTATGAGGGGCAGTCGCTCCTGCACTGGACTGCTCTTCCCTGATTTTCTCAGAGCAAGGAGCACTGTGAAAACAACTTCTCTACCGCAGGGGAAGCCAGCGCTCAGCCTGGAGTGGCTGCAGGCCTGGGGCGAGGCAGAGCATCTCTTTCAAACACTGCTTTGGTGTGTCCTGCATCCCATCCTGTGTCAGATATGGCAGGCTGATGCTGCTGGCTCCCAGGCTGGCTTCGACTGCTGAGATGAGAACCTATATTGATGTTACTATGGCAACATCTCCCCTCCTCCTTTCGAGCTGTTGCTTGCTCCTGTTCACAATTGAATAATTTTCCATTGAGCTGTCACAATTAATTGGTGGATTTTTATTAGCCTTTTAGAACCACACTGGGCTGGGCCCAGCTTGGCACCTCGGAGCATTTCACAGTGTTTTCCCTTCTATTAGTGACTTACATTCCCCAGCAGCAGCTCTCAATCCTTGGCAGCCAGAAAGCCACTTCATTAAGGGGTGACAGATCTGAGCCAGAAAAGAGCTAGGCTGACTGGGGAGCAGAAATGGGGTGGTACGACGGGACAGGAACACAGGAGTCAGACCATCGCCTTGCGTTAAAGCGAGCTGCCTTGTCCTGGAGCTCCTAACTTCTTCCCCCTCACCTTGGCTCACGTGTCCCGGGGCTCAGGGCTGTGCTAGGGGCCTGACAGTGGTGCCAGTCTGGGAGGCACATCGTGCTCTCCTTGGCCTCTACCCCTGTCCAAGGAAGTGATGATCCAGGATGCCTCCCGCTACTGCAACAGTCTGATCCCAGGTCTTCATTTGTCGGTAAAAGAGGCAAAGCTCGGCCCTCAGGCCACACTGAGCAAACCGCAAAATGATGAGCCCGCGTGTCCACACAGGACAGCCCGCCTGGTGCTGAGAACGCGGGTCACAGGCTGGCTGGACCCAGGAAGTGGGCTTCCAGCCCAGGCTCTCAGCCCAGTGTGCACGCACTTCCACTTTGTCAGGGGGCAGCACGTGGGTCGCCCTCTCTTAGCTCGTTCAGACGGCAAAGCAGCCAGAGGACATGCTCATGAAAGACCAGGTGAAACAGAACAGACCACAGGCCGAGGGCGAGGGGCGCCCTGCGGCAAGGTCCCCCGGCCGACCCTCACCTGCCAGTTTCCATTCTCGGAATGAAAGGAGCCGCCCGTGGTCATTAACTGTGAGAACTCGGAGGTCACCAGGCTGAGACAGCCCAGCATGTGATCACACATGCTTCGGGTGCACCCTGGCTGGTTTCTCATTTAGCAGGATTAGATTAACCTTGATGGAGAAAGCTGAGATAAAGGGGGAGGGGAGGGCCTTCAAAGCAGTGGACACCCCATCATTAGGCTTTCATCATTAAACAAAAATCAACAACAAAGCTGTTCTCTCCAGTTGCTTGTACATTCGAGCTCAATAACCCTGAAAATCAGAACAATCAACCTGCAAAGGGCATTGATCTGTTAAATCCCCTCCCACTATATTTGCTAAATCTCCTCTTTAACCCCCACCTCCACCTCCCCCTCCCCCGCCAGCACTGTCAAGGTCTGGGGGCCTCTCACGCACTGCCCCCCCCACCAGCACTGTCAAGGTCTGGGAGCCTCTCATGCACCTTGCCCCCCACCCCCGCCAGCACTGTCAAGGTCTGGGGGTCTCTCACACCACCCCCGCCTTGGTGGAGAAGATTATGCCCCAGATAAGAGCAGGTGAGGCTCTTTGGAAAACACTTATTTGGGAAGCAGAGTGAGCTCCCCGAGCAGCCGAGCAGCCGGCCGGCTACGCCTGGCGGGGCAGGCGCTCTCCTCCAGCCCAGGCCCGAGGGCTGTTTGCATCCGTCCATTATGTTTACTCAAGACACAAAATGGCTTCAGCTCGGGGTGTAGAGGTAAAGGTATTTAACTATTGGAATGGAGGGGGAATATTTGTCTATATTTTCTTGTAGGGTTGAAATATTAATAAAAACGTTTAAGAAAAGAATAGGCTCATGGGGGCAGCAAGCGATCAGGCAGCTCCTCGTAAACAAGGCACCCTCGTCCTAACTCTGGCCCCGTGTCGCAGACGCTGCAGGACAGACTCCACTGCAGACCCACCCAGACCAGCTGCTCTCACCCCCGGGGCAGGGAGCTGGGGTCCCGCCCAAGATGTTGGGCGACCACCAGGGATGAGAGCGCAGGCAGCGACAGGTTCACCGTGGTCGGTGAGTCTTGTCCCGCCTGACGTCTTCTGAAGTTTGGAAACTGCACTCAGTTTGGGGATGCCTTCTACAAAACACACCCAACACCCGAGAGGCTGCGTACCCTAGCTCGAATTCTTCACTTCTTCTCTCCCATGGTGGAGGGAGGAGCCCGGCCCTGGAGCACAGACCCCTGCTGCTCAGGCTGTGGCTGTCCACACTGTCAACAAATTAGCCTGGCGTAGCAGATATAAGCTGGCATGTGCTGTGTGACCTTGGGCGAGCTGCTTCACATCTCTGAGCCTCAGCTTCCTCACCCATTAAATGAGCAGAGTGACAGAACTTCCCTCCTAAGAAAAAGAGGTGAGGGTTTCACGTGGTAATGCAGAGCGCATCTGCAGAGGGGCTGAAAGCTCTCACACGTGAGCTGTAATTCTAAGAAAACTTTCATTGAGTTATAACACACCCAGAATGTGCCGCAATTCTAAGTGTACAGTTTGATGAATTTTCACCAAGTGACACACCCATTAGCCAGCACCACCCAGCCTAAGCAACAGAGCACTACCCACCCCTCAGAGCTTCCTTGTGCCCCAACCAGGCATCACCCTCTATCCTGACTTCTAACACCGCACCACAGACTACCTGTGTCCATTTAAATAAACGGAAGCTGCTGGCATCACTTTCGGTGTCTGGCTGCTTCTGCTCAACATTGCATGTGAGATTCACTCCTATCGTGGCATGTGGCAAGTCTGTTCATTCTCGTTGCTCTGTAATATTTCACTACACGAACACAATGTACCGATCTTTTTTCTGTTGATGAAATGACTGTCTCCATTTTGGGGGTTTCTTTAGCGCTCGCTTTTTAACGTTTTGACGTCTTAGCCTCCTATTTCGTGATGATATCACTATCAGCTGCTGGCCCTGTTGGCGGGCTTGGCCCTTGGGTATTCCTTGGTTCTAGACCTCGAGGGCAGGACTCAAAATTATCTGAAAATTGTTGTGTGCGCACATCTGTGCATTTTCCTGGGGCCAGCTCCCATTTGTATTAAGCTCTCAAGTGTTTCTAGGACCTAAAAAAGGTTAAGGATCATTGTCCCAGAACGGCTAAGACCCAAGTAAGTTTCTCAAGCTTGGCTGACATCCATGGAAGATTCTTATTTGGGAGAAGGGTCTTATGAGACCCTATTTCACACAGGTACAGCTGCTAACATGGCTGGTAAGTGACATCACACATGATTGGACAAGTAACCTCACTGCTGAGCATCTGGAAAACGGAAATGGGTAACATGCCCGGCCTAAGAGGCTACCGTGAAGATTCCATGACCAGTGACCGTCTGACACGGAGGAGGCAGCCATAAGCTGTGGCTGTCACTATCATCATTCTACGGCTTCTTTCAGACTTGAAAGCTGTCACTCAGGGAACACCCTGCTACCGGTGGAAAAGCCCAGACTCGGGAGATCCGGTGTCCAGGTACAGTTCAACCACTAGCAGACTCTGTGGCCTGGGCCTCGGTTTCTGCCTCTGTGAATCCAAAGGACAGAAGTCTGGTCTCTGGGGCTGCTTGCAGCTACTCTGCTTGAGCACACTCCGGCAGTCCACCAGCCCTCGGCCCAGGCTGGCGTCTCCCCCTCCATCACCTGACGTGCAGCACACCCCGCTGCCGAGGTCTCTGGGGAAGAGGTTCCACTGAACCGTGCTCTTCAATGTGCTTTGGTGAGCAGGATCCGTATCCTCTGACAAGCCTGCTGGCTTAATAAGTATCATTATCAGAGGGTGCTCCTACTTCCCCGACTTCACTTTCCAAGCTGTCAGCTGGAGTTAAATGGAGACCACGATGAGGACGTACGTGTCAGCACGCCCCCACACCCAGTCCCCTTGGCAGGCGGCTGGGAGAAGCTGTGGCACATGGTACTGCTCCTCGCCCAGAGAAGTAAGGTACCTGGGCCAAGTGAGGGGGGGTCTGGAGGCTGAGGGCAGTGGCAGAAAGTGAGTTCAAAGGCAAAGAGAGAAAAAGCACCCCTGTGGAGGGATCAGCTCTTTCGGGCCAGCGAGGACCCAGGGCATTACCGCCTCCCCCCATTTCAATGACGCTGTGATGCCCTGAAGGTTGGCCCAGGCCTTGGGCTGGTCTTCCTTTGCCGTGCCAGTCAGACGTGGCCTGTACGTTGGCATGGCTCACTTTCTGTGTCACTGACAAGAGCAGGGCTGCTCCAAACATGTCAAGGGTGCAGGAAGGGCCTGGGACACGGCAGGGGGACTGCTTGCAAGTGGCTGACAACACAGGAGGCAGGATTCCCGCTGCAACCCTGCCATTGTTCTGTTCTGTAAGACCCAACACGGAGCCTCTAGCCCCTTTGGGGAAGCAAGGACCCCTCCCTCCCGACACGTGGGGCTCCATCAGGGACGGATCACGGACCAACGCAACCGGCCCAAGTTCTAATGTTGTAAACATTTATTTAAAAAATACTACGGAGGAGAGATGTGGATTCAAAAAACACAAAGAGTCATATACAGAAACAAAATGTACTGGACCAAAAAAAAGACACCATAGGCATTTGAGAAGGGAGGAGAAGAGTGGAAAACTATTTACAGGTCATTTATAAAAGAGTGTAATACCAAGGGATAAATGCAAAATATAGTGGCACATCACGTGAACAAAAGGAAGAGACCAGCACCTCACAGAAACAGGCAGCAGGGGAGCTGGTGGGGCTTGTTTTGTCTGCAAGGCCGCTGGTGGTGTTATAGCCCCTCCCTCAGTCTGTCTAACACAGCAGTCTGGGGGGCACAGAGGTGATGTGCTGTGAGCACAGCAGAAAATGATCCAGAGGAAACCCTCTCTACCAGAGAAATAAAATACAGATTTAGGTGATCTGCATAAAAACAGGGCCTGTGCGAGGTCACGGCATGGGGAGCAGAAGGTGGTTTTCTCCTGGTTTCTCCAAGGGCTGCTCCTGGGCTGGGCGTGAGGCCCGGGCAGGGCCTGCCCGCTCTTCAGTAGCTGCTCTAGGTCACGGTCAAGGAGACCTGGGCCCTGGTCCTGGGAAAGCCCGGGGGGGATTACACAGGCCTGCTCTCTGAGACACTTCCTGGGGTTTCGTTTGTCTGTGGTTTTCTTCATCCCTGATGACCCCAACAGAAACATGAGGCTAAGCGTTGTTCGTGGTCGTTAAATAAGACACTCGCCCGTGAGCGCGCGGCCGACACCAGCTGGGCTCCAGTGCCCAGGCCTGTCCTCCTGTGTGCTGCCACCCAGAGCCAGCTGCTTCTGTGTCGGAGGGGGCTGTGCT
The DNA here is from genome assembly GCF_041296235.1 of Equus asinus. Classification (NCBI taxonomy): domain Eukaryota; kingdom Metazoa; phylum Chordata; class Mammalia; order Perissodactyla; family Equidae; genus Equus; species Equus asinus. Next base: position 15,566,160 of record NC_091799.1, read on the forward strand.
GCGGGCAGAGCTCTGAAATGCTTCAAGAAGTCCAGAACATTGAAGACTGGCTGGTCACAGAGGAAAGAGCCCTGCAAGGTCTACTTTCTCTTAGAGGACAAGGGAGGGGAAGGAGACGGGGCAGAAATTCGACCGAGTGACTTCTCAGAGCCCCTGGAAATCTGAAAGGAAGGTAACCCTGGGCCCTGCAGACCTGCCTAGGCCCAGCCCCGGGGCCATCTTGACACGAGCTGTTCACCCAACTAACTGCCCCTTGTGCGTCCCCTGCCCCCTTATGCTGGACATCGACCCTGCTGCCCTTAAGACTCAAGCTTCCTATCCAGGATTAGCAGTGCGTGTCACAAGAGAGCAAGGAACTAGGCTCTAAGGACATGGAGAGACCAGATGACAAGGACACTCTTTCACACCGTGGGCCTCTCCAGCTTCCCCACCTGTCCCAGAACCCAAAGCCTGGCTGGTTTGAGCACCCACCCGGTTTTACCCTCTGAGTCAAGAGCTGTCCTTCACACGAGGAAACGGTGAGGGCACCTGCCCCTGGTAGCAGTGGAGGGCAGAGTGACCAGCTGGCAGCGCTTTCCAGGATGTAGTTCTGGAAATGTGTCTTCAGCGTAGGAGGCACAACAAAGATGAGCGCATAGGCTCCCTCCACAGGGTGAGCAGAGGGGACAGTTCCCAAGGCCTTGGTGACATGGCTCCTGGCCGGGGCACTCGTTCTTGGGGGAAATGGAGGTGAAGACATAGCCAGAGGAGGTCCTCCAGAAAGAAATACAAAAGGAGACGCTCCCCCGCCTTGCCACCTGCCTGGCGCTCGGTTCTGGAGCGCTGTGTGCGGGAGAGGCCGGGGCGCGACTGCAGTCCACAGAGCAGGAACTCCACAGATAGAACGCGGACTGAGGCGGCTCAGGGAGCCTGGGCCGAGGGGAGGAGAGCACAGGAGGACAGTTGGTGCACAACATAGGTAGTCGGCTGTACTCCACGGCAGCTCTCAGCTCCGCCCGCTGCAGAGCCCCTGGGCCAAGGTCTCAGCTCCTGCTCCTGTGTCAGCCACTGTTGAGGGCACGGGGAAGGTGGGTCCGGCTAGCCTGATGCCTGGCTTCTGCTACCTCTGCACGATGTCACTGATCTCTTTCACGGAGCTGAGGAGTTTGCTGAAGTCCTGAGTGGCCGCTGGGCCACTCCCCGCTGTCGCCGGGCAGATCTGAAGCTCCCGGAGGTTATTCTCCAGTTTGTTGATGGCCTCGCGGAAGGCGAATTTATTCCTCATTTGCTGGATGGAATCCACGTAGCTCACACAGAACGTGTAGAGGTTTTTGCCAGCTTCCAGCACAGCGCTATGGCTGGCCATCTGCTCAGAGTTCTTGGAGATAGCAAGGCACAAGGCCTCAGTGCCATCCAGGACCACACCCTTGGTGATGGCGCCACTGGCAATTCGCTCCGGAGGCTGGCGGGTTTTCCGAAGAGACACGCGAGTCGATATGAGAGGAATGAAGGCGGTGGAGGACGGCTGGTCCCCTGCCAGGGTGGAGGATGCTGACGGCAACACGGAGGGAGCGGGGACTGGGCTGGTCGGGGTCCCTGCTGGTTTGGTGGATGACTGCGACTTTGGCACAGCTGGGAGCACGGGCTTTTTCACGCTCTCTCCCAGCTGGTTGGGTTTGGCAGTGTCACTGTTCACAGCATCCACAACCAGGGCCGTGGGTTTTGCTTTTCCACAGGCGCCTGCCTCCCCGGCTGCTTCCTGGCTCGGGCTCTGAGAGGGCTTCCCGGCTTTCCCAACAGAGGCTGGTGGTGGGGGTGGTGGGGCGGGTTTGAGCTTGGACAACTTCCCCTTGTCTCTCCCTGGGGACTCGGAGGAGGGCTTGTGCCTCCTCACTCTGGACTCCTCGTTGGGGGCCTTGCTGGTCCCTCCAGATGCACCTGGCCCCGCTCTGCTGGTGGGGGGCACTGGCTCAGCTGCAGGCGTCCCGAAGGCACTGGACTTCCCGGCCTCTTCCTTGTGGGGAAGGCCAGAGGAAGGAGCCACCACGACCTGCCTACGGAGGAGTTTTGGAGTCAGACTGGGAGGGCTGGAGCCCGGGCTGGACTCTGCTGCGTCTCTTAAGACCTCATCCACGGCTTCCTCGGTCTTCTTCACCAGCCTGGGCGGGGGGGTCACTGTGCCTCTGGTCACCTGGTCAGACCTGGTCTCACTTGCCCGCTTCCGAGGCAGAGCTGGCTTCTCACTTTTGTGCCCTCCAAATGTGGATGAGTCAAACTGTCTTCCTGTGGACTGCAGATCCCGAGGCAGTGTGACAGACCTCCACTCTGTGTCCTTGGCCCCATGGGGCACACAGGAGGCAGAGCAGGACCTCAGGAAGCGCTTGCTGGAGCTGCCGCCATTCTCCTCTTCACTGGCTGCTAATCGGCTACTGGTCAGCGTGCTAGACTTTTTCCATAGGTGTGGAGACCGGAAGCCTGTGCCCCCCGACTCCCGGAAGGCTCCATTAGGGACACCAACCCCGCTGCTGGGCTTTGGGGACTTGGCTGGCTCGGGTGTGTCCGAGGGTGCGAGAGCTAGGGCGCCGTTGCTAATCTCCCGGCCCTCTTCCTCGCCGGCCACCTTGCGCTCCGGCTGGCCGTCCATCTCCCGGAAGGAGCTGCTGCGTTTGGGAGGGGCTGGGGCTGTTTTCTTCTTCTTCTTGATCAAGGCACTGAACAAGTTGGTCTTTTTGTCTTTGGGGAGAAGGCGTTCATCTTCATTTAAGCCACCATCCTGGGGACCTCGCTCTTTTCGAGGGAGCAACGGAGACACAGCAGGCTCGTGGTCCAGAGGATCTGAAACACATTGGAAACAGGTTAACAAGCCCAGACCAAGGGCTCCTGGGTGAGCGGGGCACCTTGCACCGGCCGCCCACTCTCCACAGAGCAGCAGCCACGGGTCTGGGCTCTGGGCTCTGACAGGCCTGCGTGTGACTACCAGCTCTGCTGCTCACCAGCTACGAGGCCTGGGCAGGTCACCCTTCCTTGCTCATCCTCAGCTTCCTCACCTACAGAACGGAGGACAGGAAAGTCTGCCCATAGCGTTGCTGTGAGAGTGTAAAGCGATAACAAATGTGGTGCATTCACAGCTCTTGGCACTTCTCAATAACTGTTGTCACCTTGTATTATTATTAGGGAAAGCTTAGGTCTCCGTCCTTGAAGACAGCAGAACAAAAGGCTAGGACGCACCTGGCCCCCTCATCCTTGCACTGGTTTCCTTTAAAGCAGTAAAGTCCTGCCAATACCACTATCTGGTGAGTCGAAAAGAGGCTGAGGCCGAGCGAGGGGTCAGAACCTGTGCTTCTCAGACTGGCCAGCCGGGCGAGGTTCCTGGGAGGTGCCGTATGGAGGGAAGGGCTGCATTCCACAGGGCGCAGTGAGAATGGGCTATTAAGCTTAGGAAACGAGCAGGGGTGACCTACAATTTTTACATGGGCATTCTTTAAATCTGAATAATAGCTCCTAAGAGATCTTTCTGGTGTTGCCAAGCTCCCTGCTAGTGAACGACAGAATTCTCCTCAGAGGGCAGCTGCAGGAAGAGCGGTTTCCCGGCCGCACCCTCTAACTCGGAGCAGAGGTGCAGGGCATTGTCAGAGTACCAGGCGGCATGCAGGATACCTCACAGGGAAACCGAGGACCTCCCAAAACTTGAATCCAGCGGAAGAAGGTGAAGAAAGCGAAATTCTAATGAATTATGCACAGCCCTACTTCAGAGCTGAACAGCTAGCTGACACTCGGCTCACCACGAGATTACAGATCAAAATACCCCTCAGATGAGCACTGACGGGCATAAATGAACATGACTGCTTATCACTGGTCTTTTAATAAGCCTGAAGCTTCCGTAGCAGCCTCTCCTCCTCCCCACTGCTTATCTACCTGAAATCATGGCAACCAAGAGAAGGGTGAGGGTCCAGGCCTCTGGACAGTCCATACGCCATGGCCTCCAACGGAGGGCGAGCGAGACGACCCAGGGGGTGTGGAAAGAAAGCGTTATAACTGGGATTTATTTCTTTATAATCCTGGCTTTGCCCTGTCCCTTCCCACTTAGTCTGTGGTCCATCAGAGCATCCCCTAGGAGCCTCTACAAACCCGGATGTCTGGCCCACCGAAGACATTTTCGTTCAGCTGGTCTGCAGTAGAACCCAGACTTCTGGGGTTTTCTGGGGAGGGAGGCAACACTACCTCAGAGCAGCCTAACTCACACACAGCCTGGCGCACAGGAAGCACGAGCTCAGTGTTTGCTAATATTCCTGACACCATCCTGAGGGCCCTCCTGAACCAGCCCCATCTGCCTGGCTCAGAGGACGGGAGAGGACGCTGGCCCCGCGCCACAGCTGTCTCCTGAGGCCGTCAGTTCCTGGGAGCTTTTTGTGTCAGTGCTCTCACAACAAGCTGCTCTTCATTTGTTCGGTATTTAGCACTGCTGTATCTGCCCTGCAAGAGCAACCACACATGCGGTGAGTAACACACAAGAAGGTGGGCTCCGCCTCAGGAGGCTGCACAAGCACCTCCGCCTCTGCGACCGAGCTAGCCGCCAAAGCCGTGGCTCCCAGCGACTCTGGCGGGAGTGGTTGCTGCAGGGGAGCACGTTCCTCTTCTCAAAGCTGGGCCACTAATGCGGAATCAGCCTGGCCTCTGTGCAGCCTCCTCTTGCTGCTTCCCATCTGCCTGCACTGGTCCTGAGGGGCCTCCCGTGGGGGTGGGTAGTGGTGGGGACATTACCAGTCTCCCCTGGGCCCTTGGGGTGGGGGGTCTCAGCCCCGTCGGTGGAGTCTTTGTGTTCTGCAGCTCTCCTGGAGGTTCTTGTCTTGGTGGGCAGCTCTGGGGCCTGCAGCAAAGGACCTGCAGCCCCTCGCACTCCTTTCTTCCCCAGTTCCTTCTCCACTTCTGTGTGCCACCAACAAAAAACCCAAAACACCAGCCATCAGCAACCACGTCACTTTGGTATGTTGGTTTTCTTTTTCTTTTTAAGATAACAGTGGTCATCCATACAGTTACGGAAAAGAGAAACAGGTGCTGGAGAAACAGCACTTAGGAGTTTTCAGCATTCTGCACGGCTGCAAGAGGCAGCGCTCCAACTCAAACCTCTGCCCCACTTCCTGGGCTCAGATAACTTGGCCCACGCACTTCTCCCAGGAAGCAAACTAAAGGACAGGGCTGGAGTCCCGCATGGCCATCCCTCCTATCCCAGCCTCCCCCACTGCAGGTGCCCCAAGGATGGGCACTTTACCGTCTGAGATGCTGGACTCCTGGAACATTGTTTCAAAAGCTTGGTGGATTTCAGCAAAGGAGGGCCGCTCAGAGGGATTCCACTGCCAACCTGGACAGACGAGACCCAAGTCAGACCACCCACAAGGCCTTGCTAGCACGTGTGGGGCCTAGCAACTCTCAAGGAAAGTCTAGAAATGAGGAAGCATTTCAATCCTACTAACCATCTCTTGCTGTGATAAGTTAAAGTGACAAAAGCCACTGTGTCCTATTACAGACATTAAGAATTTGAAAAGACTTCAGATATTGGCAGGAACACAGATTGTAAAACCCCAGGGAGACATGACAGCAAGACCTGCGTTTACAAATATATCTTTCCCAACCCCACGCTAGCAAGAGCAGAGAAGTACTAAGTCAAATAACTTGCCTTCTACTTTACCCTCCCTTCACGGTTATCAAAGTCCAAAATCCTCACCAGTAAAGAAAGGCTAATTAAAACAAGATTAAGATGAGGATTAAAGACTGATAAAGCTCCACGGTGGTGAGGAAGTAGGGACTCACTCAGAGACACTTCTGGTGGGAGTATACATTGGCACATTTTTTGGAAAATAATTTGGTGAAACCAAAATTTAAAATACACATAACCCAGGGCCAACCCCATAGCCGAGTGTTTAAGTTTGTGTGCTGTGCTTTGGAGGCCCAGGGTTTGGCAGTTCAGATCCTGGGCACGGAACTACACACTGTTCATCAAGCCTCGCTGTGGCAGCATCTCAGACAGAAGATCTAGAAGGACATACAACTAGGATACACAATTGTGTACTGGGGCTTTCGGGAGAAAAAAGAAAAAACCAAAGAGGAAGATGGGCAACAGATGTTAGCTCAGGGTCAATCTTCCTCACCAAAAAAGCATATCTAAAAAAAACGCACGTAACCCTTTGAATCAACAATTCAACTTTTGGAAATACCAGCATAAGGCACAGAAGTATAGGTAAGAGGGTGTTCATTCCTGCCTTGTTTCTGACAACAAAAAACAAACAAATGTGCAAAACAACCAAATGTTCATCAGAAGAGGACCGGATGAGTGACACGTCATTTGATGGGATGCTAAACAGCTATAAAAAATAAGGTGGGGGAGAGATCTCTGAATTATGGACATGGAAAGACATGTCTGTTATACTGCTAAGTGCAAAAACAGCTGAGGGAATGATTTACATAAACATACGTAAATAATAAAACCAACGAGATAAACGTCACCCAGAGAGTATTTACCTACTAAACAGCATGTTTGAAAGTAGGGCCCAGGAATTTCTATTTTTAAATAAGATGTCCAAGTTTGACATCCATCAATCCCATTTTTGCATTAAAAATAAACAAAAAAACCCTTCATATGTAAATATGATGTATAAATAAAGGTGTACAGAAACAGTGAAAAAAGTCTGAAAAAATATGTACCAACTGTCACACGAGTTGCTTCTGAAGAGCGAGGATGAAGAAAGGAAACGGAACCCTTTAATGTTTTACTTTACGTGTGCCCCCCAATCCGACTCGCGAACAACGCCCAGCAGGGTCGGAGAAGCGGCCGGGGAACGCTCACATGCTCGCATGAGTTCGTAGACCTTCTCTGGGCAGCCTTCCGGGCGCTCCATGCGGTAGTCTTTCTCCAGCAGCTCATACACCTGGGACAGGTCAATTCCTGGGTAAGGTGACATGCCATAGGTAGCAATTTCCCAAAGCAACACTCCAAATGCTAAAAGGAAAAAAAAGAGAAAGGCTGTTCAAGATGTGTAAGATTTAACTGGCCTGCATTTAAAACTGGTTACCTGTACAGTAGACATCAGAAGTTACAGCCTCAGAAGCAGGCCAGGCAGTGACATTTTACCAGGCTCTGAATTACCAACAGCCCAGGACAGAACGAGACTTCCATTTTACTCACTCCCACAGGTTAAAACACGCCGAAGGAGAGAAGAGGCCTGGGCTGATCAGATCCCTGGGGGTCTTTTAGGTGACGTGACCATCTTGCTGGGACATGTGGCAGAGGGAACCTAGGGCTGGACCTTAGGAGGCCATTTCTACTCCTGGCTACACTGTGACCAACAAGTTACGGGCCTAAGACAGGCCACCTCTCCTTTCTGGGTGTATGAGATTACCGCCAAGGCCAACTCCAAAATTTTCATAAAAATCTTATGAAATCTTTAAAAATTTTGAAAGCTCAATTATAGCTTTGAAATTCCAGTTCCCCTTAAGGAACCAGGATGCCTGAAGAACTGGGAAACTCAGGCCTGAGCCAGAGAATGAACCCGGAGTATCTTATCATTCTGGACAGCACAGACGCTGTCAAAGACTACAAGGGTCTTGTCAAAAGGACCAGGAGCAATTTGAAGTTCCCACTGGCCAAAGATGAGACAATCTGAACATCAATGAGAAAAATAATCACAGTGGATTAAAACCTATCAAATACATTTAGATCTGAGAATTCATAATAACATCACAAAAGAAAAACAACAACAAAAACGCAATTGGTCACCATTGGAGGGTACTAAGAAACCAACTGGCTACTGTGAAAACTGGTAAATAATGGCAAGAAGCAAACATTCATCCTATGAACTGTGCCTCTGAGTAACCAAACAGTAGGTGAGGGGAAGTTTCTTCTTGTAGAAGTACTGAGCTACTAAATGAACAAGGAACGACGGAGTTAGAGAATTAGCATTTGACCCCTAATAAATTAGTGGATCTAGGCACTGGGTACCAAGAACTGCTAAAATCACAAAAAAGAGAAAACCAAGAATTATGTACCTATTGATGAAAAAAGCACAGCCTCTCTAACGAAGTACTCTTACTAAAAGAAAAGAAAGTCAGACCTGAAGGTGCTCAAGCTGTCTAGACCAACTACCCGTTTACTAGGAACACTGAAGATGGAGGAACAGATGAAATCACACCACAATGAGCAAAATACACAATGGGGGAAACTTTAAGGGATAAACCACGGGATTTCTTCAACAAATAAGTAGCAAGGGAAATAAAGAGATGAAGAAGGAACTTACAGATCAGAGGAGACTAAACAGACATACCAACTAATCGCGTTGTGGGAATCATATTTGGATCTCAATTCAAACAGACTAAAAAAAGTATAACTTTTATGATTCAACTGGAAATTGGAACACTGGATATCTGATAATATTCAGACATTACTGTCAATCCTGGGGGAGGGCATTGTGATGATGCAAATAAAAAAGTAGAGACTCAAACTGAAATACTCAAAGACAAAATAATGTGATGTCTGAGATTTGACTCGAAATAACAGGGTCGGGGGGTGGGCGGGCAGAGGCAGCACCCTGAGGCGATGATTCGTAAAGCTAGTGATGGCTACGTGGGGGCTCATCACACCACTCTGTCTTCCTTAGTGTATGCTTACAATTTGCCATATTAAAATGTTCTTTAAACAAAGTAAAAGTAAAAACCTGTCCCACGAGGCTTCAGAGGGCAGTATCCTATTTAAAGCCCTAACCAAATGACACAGCATTCCCTACACAGAGGAAGACTCTGGGTTGCTGAGGGTCAGCTAGCTGCTCCCCGAAACCCACACAGCAACCTTAGGAGGAGGGCATAAGATGCTAAGTAAAAAACAGCTCAGGGGCCAGCCCATGGCTGAGTGGTTAAGTTCACACGCTCTGCTTTCGCCACCCGGGGTTCGCCGGTTCAGATCCCAGGTGGGGACCTACACATCACTCATCAAGCCATGCTGTGGCAGCATCCCACCTAGAAGAACTACAAGGACCTACAACTAGGATATACAAACTATGCACTGGGGCTTTGGGGAGAAAAGAAGGGAAAAAAAGAAAAAAAGAGGAAGGTTGGCAAAAGATGTTAGCTTAGGGCCAATCTTACCAAAAAAAAAAGGATACTTAAAAAAAAAGTTCATCGTAATTATTTTTGAAGGAAAAGCTCACTTTTACTTCATTTTGGAGAGAAAATAGGAGAGAAAAGATTTTAAAGTAAGAGAGAAAAAAAATAAGAGAGAATTAAGTAATGAGGAAAAAGAAATGAAACAAAGAGAAAAAAGCAGTGAAACAGCAAGGAGAGAAAGAAAAGCAGGGAAGCGGGAGCCCCACCCCAAGTGGCGAGGATGCCCGGAGAGGTGGCCCTTACCCCAGACGTCGGACTTGATGGAGAACTTGTTGTAGGCCAGGCTCTCAGGTGCGGTCCATTTGATAGGGAACTTGGCCCCGGCGTGGGCTGTGTAGGTATCCCCTGTCATTAACCTGCTCAGGCCAAAATCAGCCACCTTCACCAGGTGGTTTTCCCCTACCAGGCAGTTCCGGGCAGCGAGGTCTCTGGGGAGGAAAAAGTTCATCTGTGAGAGCTCCTAGCCAGCTTTCCAGCTTCACAAACCCCCACCACTGAGCAGAGGTGCAACACCAACAAGGGGAGAACCGAGACCCGCAAACTTGTGTTTGCTCCCCGCTGGGGAGCAGAGCCTGTCCCTCAGCACCTGCCTGAGCTCCCTGTGTGGTGAAAGGCAGCCGGGGGTGGTGCTGGGAGTGGGCTCCCCGGCAACGTGACCCGGAGCAAGTTAATTACCCTGGACTCAGTTACCTCAGCGATAAAATGAAGATGATGCTACTGGCACCTACTTCTTAGGGTTGTTGTGAGCGGTCATGAATTAACATGTAAAGTGCGCAACTGATGCCTCAAGAAGAGTAAATGTTGTTGGGGAGGAAGACATCTCCTCTACCCACTCTAGGTCCTTCTGGCCAGACAAATTAAATTCACATGAGAGAGAATAACAGGAGAAAATTAAACAAAGCTTTATAACAGGTATACATGGGAGAGACCCAGAAAAACTGAGCAACTCACCCAAATGGTAGAAGCTCTTACCTTAAATACCATCTTCAGCTACAGACAGAGGAGGATGCTGGGGGCAAGGGGGGTCAGTTAAGGGAGATTACCAGAAAAGTACAGTAAACAAGAGTAGGGTTATTATGCAGATTTAAGTCCTTGCCTTTGGCATTGATTAAGAGTTTCTAGAGATAAGGTCATCTCCCCCTTCTTCCTGGTACAGAGAGGGAGACACCTTTACAGATGGAGATTTCCCTTACAAATGAACATGTCTCTTACAAAGGGTAACTTCTACTTTTCAGTGTTTCTCTCATGTCTGCAGTTTTTAAAAGTAACCAGCCCAAAATAATCCTCATGCCAAGGAGACATATCTTGGGGTGGCCAATTCCAATCCCCCACAGTGTCATCCAAGTGTTTGCTCAGTTGTGACTGCTCTATGCCAGGCACAAGGAACAAATGCAAAGCCCAGTCCTCAATCTTGAGAAACTTACACCAGAGTGAGAGTCTGCTTGTCCACCCAGACTTGACAGGACAGAATAAAATACAGCCTAGAGCAGTCTATACCCAAATCGTGTTCCTACTTTCCTCCCCCCCTTGCTGATGTTTATCCTAATGTATCCTCGAAACTCTCTCCCGTCTCATCAGCTTCCTCTCGCCTCCTGATTCTCCCAGGGAGGCAGGAGTCTGATCTGTGGTTCACGGACGTTAACCATGAAATCACAAGGCCAACCAGAATGAAGGAAGGAGAAGAGGTAGCAGCTTAAGGCGATGGCTGGGTGAGATAGCTTGATCATCAGCAATCAGAGAGAAATTAAATACGGAAGAGTTGTACCTAACAAGATTTGGTAAAGATTTTAAGTTTGCCTGAATGAAGTGGGAACAGACCCAGCCGTGCAAGGCAAACCAGAAGTCAAGAAATCTCAATTTGCAGCCTCAGAGGGTTCACTTCCTTGAGTGACAGGAGCATCCGAATCGGGGCCTCATGGAGCATAGAAAATCTATCTTACAAGGAAATGCCAGCATCTCACACATGCTACTCCTTTTCCTCACTATGAAATCTCATGTTCAGGTTTCATACTTGAGTTAATTGGGTAGGAAAGGTCACCACGGTGGCGTGGAGAACATCTTGTATCAAAGACTCTGGCAAAGCCCATCAGGCTCTGTCCTGCATAGGCCGTCACTTTGCTAGGAAGCCATTTCCACCAGCAAAGAATGCCAAGACCAAGGTGATTGTGGTACACTTGAAGGTCAAAACACTCCAGGCTTTAAAACAGCAAAGCTACTTAATTTAGAACCACATACACTCAATTCTGACAATTGTGGAAACATCCCGGAACCAGATGACAGCAAGTTAAGTGGAGAATGAGATGGTAATAAAGAGGAGGGAAGGAAACAACACGCAACACAGAAACAAAACCCACGCACTGGCTGTGGCGGTGAGTCTGTGTGAAAGCAACACCAGCCGCTCTGGGGAGAGGCCATCAGTGACGAGCGCCCGCCTCCCCTTTGGAGGGACAATGAGCACTCTGCTTCAGAGGGAGCTGTGGTCATCAGGAAGGACGCCTTTCATGGACTTCCCTTAATATTCCACTTAGCCCAAGATGGTTCTGAAGCAAAACATTCTCAGCCTGGGGATGAGCCGCCCCGTCGGCCTAGGGTCCAGGCCTGGGTGAATTCCGTCCCAGGCGCCGGCTATGTCAGGAGCCCAGCGTTTACCTGTGTTCCAAGGTCCAATGTGTTGCCAGCACTGAAGTTAGAGGCTGAGTGATAAAACCCCACAGGCTGGGGCTTTTTGTGAAAGGATGCCCTGGCCCCATGCTCGCTCCGAGGCTCTGTGGGGAGGGCTGCTTCAGCAGGCTCCTACCTGTGGATGAAGTTTTTCTTCTCCAGGTACTCCATGGCTGACGAGATCTGCGTGGCCATGTACAGCAGCACGACAGCATTCACCTCCTGCCGGTTACACTCCCTCAGGTAATCCAACAGGTTCCCATAGGTCATGAACTCAGTGATTATATAGAACGGGGGCTCCCGGGTGCAGACCCCTGCCAACAAGACATTGAGGGCTTCAGCGTGCTGCTCTACTCCCGACTGAATGAACACAGAAAGGACAGGCACAAAAGAAAAGGGCCTCCAAGATGGATTCTGACTCTGCTCCTAAGTCCTGGGCCAACTTCTAAGATGGTTCCAAACACCTGTGGCCTGAGATTACATTCCTGGGGGAGGGACGTGGCCACACTCTTTTCTTCCTCTCAAACCAATGAACTGAAACAGGAAGAGGCTGCCACTGAGTTCAGGAGCAAAGGTTAGGCCCACGTGGAAGGACCTAAACGACCGTCAGCTTCCCCCACATGGTTACGTCTACTTATAGTGTCACTCAGTGAAGAAACTCTTCAAAGTTCCTAAGGTTCAGAAGCCAATTTGAGATTGCATTTGATTGCTTTTGGGTATCAGTCTAAATAGTAACATATCCTCTCCTCATACACATGTGCGGGGACACACGCCATCCCACATGGCCTCCTTTTACCAAGGACTGAATGTTGGTAGAGAACAGACGTCCCAATCAGAACTTGTTATAGAGCAAGCCATCCATCTCCTCTCTAAGGCACCTGCATCACCCCGGAGGGCTTGATGAAAAGCCCCCTTCAGAGCTCTGCATCCTCACCGAGAAGCTGCACTAAATTAGGGTGTTTGATCTCCTTCATCACTGCAGCTTCCTTCAGGAACTCTTCCACCTCCATGGTGTCCTCCTGCAGGAAAACAAGCGGTGAAACTATTTCAGCAAGGAAAGTGTTTACGTGGGAAAACACGACTTGAATGGTTAATACACACTGGAGCTTTGACAATCACCCTGGTCCACCAGTCTGGACCAGCACAGTGCTCTGGACAGGTTCCATGGCAGCCAGTCATCAGCCCAACGGCACAAGGCATTTTCTACTGTGGTGCTGAACTTCTGAATTCTCACCCAGGGCAATAAATCACAGTTGGCTTGCGTATGTTAGCAACTTGATTCTGGTGGCTGCTGGGCAGACTATACTTGTTTCCATCGCCTGTGGCGTCTGTGGGGGTGAGGGAGGCGTGCACAGGCAAACACCATAAACTTGCTACTTCTTCCCCGAGGAACAGCTGGTTTCCCAGGTGTCCTAAAACCCTTCACGTAAAAAATCTCTTAAAGAATCTCAAGAGTACCCAATTTAAGGGGAGAGACCCTGATGACACAAAAAGATATCGTCCTACCTAAGAAGAATGATGCCCCAAATACGGCAGAATCAGAGCATGTGGAATTACCTAAGAACGTGGTGTCATGGGCTCTTATGAAGCACTCCCCACTATCCGTCAGGACAATTTCCCAGATCCTAAAGCAATCCTCCCTAGCAGCTCCCCTCACAGCAGATTCACAAGTATTGTACGTGCCACATTCTAGCAGGTTCACAGGACCTAAATACCAAGGGCAGACAAAGATACCAGCAAATGCCCAGAGCAAACGCAACAGTATTTCTGCATTTCCTCACGTCCTTTCAGTCGAGGCTTGAGCCTGGAGAGCTGTGGCGCCCGGCCCTGTGGCAGGTCCCCTCACACAGGAGCCTTGCTGTGGCTTCCATCCGTGAGCCTCTTTTGGACTTAAGGAACCCACTGTCCTCTGAACTGACCATCAAAACAAGAAGCAGGTGGGTGGCAAATGACACGGTCTGTGCTGCTGCGAGAACCTGGCTGTAAAGGCCAGTGAGGGAAGCGTGTGAGACACCAGCCTCCAAGTTTCAGCAGGGAGTCTAAGTTCGACTGAAGGAAGACTGACAGGAGACGGGGACTGAACTTCTGGAAAACAGATCCCCCAAGAGAAAGCTTGTCAACTTTACTTTAAATGTGGAAGCTCATACACTGTGCCTGCCTGTTCGGGAGACAACAGCTCAAACATCGTCACTGTGGTACTCAGCGCAGCTGTCCCATTCCTACCTGCTGCACGTGGGGAAGACTTCCAGAGGACGGCCAACCTTTACTTGGCGCTTTCTAGCATTGGTCAATCATGTTTACAAGTGAAGCACGACCAATGAGGTTACGCGTCAGCCCATTATCACTTAGCTTAGGGCTCTGTGAGACCAAAACTTAGAAACAATTTACTGCTTCTTAAAAACGAGGAGCTGCTCCTAATATCAACTAAAGACCGTTGGCAGTCTCTGCATCAAGCTGTACGGGGGAAGAGAACTCATCCCTGCCGCCGCCCCATTGGCCGCTTAATTCTTCTGAGTCCTCTCTGCTCCTCAACATGCTCAGCAGACCATGCGGTTCTTCGGCGCAGGGCTGCTCTGATTTACCAGGGTGGCACGTTAACGTCAAAGGCTGCAGAGCGAACGCCTGCTGGCATCGGGGGACTCTGGTGCTCGCGCAAGCCAGGGGCTTTGAGATTCGTGCTTGGCCAATGTTACGTTAAAGCAGCAGCTCTCCAATGAAGCTTCCCAGACACGTGTAGTTTTTCTTTTTAAAGCACCACATAATAAACCACACGCAGTGAAATCACTTCAGAAACGTCACTTGCTCTTATAGCTACTGACTCTTCTCTAAAAGAACCATGCTTTAGATCTTGAGAGGCATGGACACGCAAAAGGAACAATACAACTTTCAAAGGCATCGCTCTCCTCATCTGTCTTTCTCTCTCCACGCACACACACACGCACGCACACGTATGTACAGTATAAATACTGCTTGTTTTTGTTCTTTCAGAGCAATCAGTGTGAATCTGTCTCCCCCTGCTGGATCGGAGCTGGTTCAATTTATAATTTAAACTATTAACAGCATCCTACATTTGTAGTTGTGTTAAACTGGAAATATCCTGATGCTATCCTGTTATATTCCTTTACTTTTATTTAAAAACTTTCCATCGTCTTTTTGAAGAGAACTCTTCCATTTGCACAATAAAATAAAACAGATTAATTAGGGTGAAGGCAACATTTTGAGTAAAAGCTGTGAATTTCAGCCTTGTCTGTTGGGCCGGGAGATGGGTCAACCGGCCTCTCTTCACAAGGACGGCCTGGCCTGGCTCACATGCAGATGAATGCTTGGCTGGCACGGCGAAGGGTTAAGAGGACGGCTTGTGAGGATACCGACCGAGCTCTGCTGCTGTGTACCCACGGTGAGTTACTCACATGACAGGTAACAGAGGTCACCTCTGAACCTCTGTTTTCTCATCTGCAAAATGGAGAGAACAGAAGTATTTACCTCAAGCACAAAGAGTGCCAAGTGCAGGACCCAGAACGTGGTCAGTGGTCAACAGTTGGTGCTCTCTTTTATTATTATTATTAAGACAGCTGACCTATTCCTGAAAAGTAGACTAAACATATTGCTTGTATGAAAAACAGGCAGGTTCTTTAACAGTTTTCTCGGTCTCTCTCAGACACATTCTCCCAGACTCAACATCTCACAGGTATCTTCTAAGGAGCTTCATCCTTTTTGCTCACTGGCCTCACTCCCAAGAGCAGGTATTCTACAGCATAAAAAAGAACAATGTCTGTAAAAATGGCTCAGCATCCTGCTGCTGCTGCGCCACTTTCAGTGCTCGCAATGCCTCCCTCTCAGCAGGAACCTTGGCCCTGGACCAAGGCTCTCGTCTGAAATAGGTCAGTATCCACATTTGTTTGTGGTTCTTACCCAAACGTCAGGCGAGCAAGGTCACAACCATCCTTCACCTATCAATCAGGCGGACCAGGATCGACATGTTTCAAACACACTGGAGAGACGCAGCAGAGATGCTGAGCTGGACTGAGGAAAGTGGTTCCCAAATCACGCGGGGGCCTTGAAGCCCAAGCAAAAAGTCCACAAGGAACCACCTCACAGAGGTACCCCCAAAACTGCTCCCCAAATCCTGCAGCCCTATCTAGCTCCACCGCCAGAAGAGAAGCCACTGCAAGAGTGGGTGCAACAGGGCGCCAGCAGGCTCTGAGCTGTGTGGCCTCTCTCCCTACTGCACAGCCCCTTGTAAAGTCAGAGATACTGCCTGTGACTGTCCAGTGCTAAGCTGTCATGCAGCCCTTCCTTTCCTGCTCGTTTCTGGAGGTCTCCAACAAAACCAATTTCCTGGGGAAAAAAAATAACATAAATCAAAACCAAAACCAAAACACTCTGTGCTGGTGAGGGAGGGCAAACCGGCGCTCCCTCAACACCACTGCTACAGTGCAAATGGGACGAGCTCCTTGGAAGGCATTCTGCGGGTGTGATCAAAACCATCAATGCCCGTGGTCCTTGATCCAGCAGTCCTCGGAGGAGGAGCTGACCCACGGGACACTCTCCCACATGTGCAAACAAGCAGAATCCCTGCAGCGCTGTTCACAACAGCAAAGCACCGCAAAGAACCCCAGCGCCCGCAGAGGGCTGGTATGTACAAAAGTTATGCCTGCAAAAACAGGACAACCTGACGCGCACTGACAAGGAGCAACCGTCAAGACACATTAAGTGGACAACAGAAGGTACAGAGCAGTGTCCAGAGCATGCTGCCATATTCTTAAAAAGAATACACATGGGGACTATTTCTGGAAAGACACAAAAATCAAGGGTGGGGAATATTATGTGCATATGTTCAAAAAACAGATAAAGAACTGAGTACAATTTTAAGTCTTAACCTTTTCCAACAGCTATTTTCTGCCATTTTAATAGTTAATTTGTCAGTTAGCTTATGCTGCTGTCTTAATGTCACAACTAGATCAATAGTAGTCTTTTCCAAATTCTATTACTTACAACTGTTTCATAGTAAAAAAACTGGCTTACAAACAAACTTTTGGAATACAGCTCATGTGAAACTTGCGGCTTCTTGTACTTGACGGCTGGTTCTCTGAGGCACACCCTGCCTTTAACACAGACAGCACACGGGTAAAGTTAAGCCTACAACCTGCTGAACGTTGCCAAAATTCAAACTGGCAACTGCCCAGCCACGGGCCTTGGCTGTAACTCCAGTTTCCTATCCACAGGGGTCAGCCTAGTGCCCTCTCTTTTCCTCTGGTCTTTCTTAGGCCCTGAAGGTGTACAACCCCACGCTGCCAAGAGAGTCAATATGGACGGAGTGGGGGTTACAAGCAGGGCCTTGCTCCCCCTGCGGCTTACAGGGGATCTGGCTCTACCCTTTGAGGGGCAAGCAATACAAAAAGGGCAGCACTGGGAGGTGGGAGGACACCGAGACTCAGGTGCCCAGTGGGGTCCAGCACAAAGGGGTGCTCAGTGAGAACCGCTGAACAAATGGACGCTTGGGCTAGAGCAGAAAACCCTCAGGGTTTCCCAAGAGGTCGCCCACAGCTACAGCCTGGGGGGACGGAAGTGAACGGAGACAAGGGCAAAGGTGATCTTTAAGATGCATAAATGTGGTTTACGTGTATTTTTCATGCTGTACGAGGAATAAGAACCCGAGTTACAGTTTAAAAGAAGAAGAAGAGCTGGGCTCGAGCAGAACGCCTGGGCTGGAATCCGGCTCTGCACTCCCAGCTGTGTGATGGCAGGCCAGTTACCTAACCTTCCTGTGCTCCAGCTTTCTCAACCTTGAAGGGTGGCTGCAGTAGGACCCTTCTCTTCAGGTTGTTGAAGAACTAAATGAGATGCTCTATGAATAGCACTCAGAACTCTGCCAGACATGCAGTAAGAGCTCAGTAAATGTTGGCCGTTACTGTCATTTAGAACCCACTCGAAGTCCTCTACTTCTCTAGAGGAGGTAAATGCCCTAAATGTTGATATTCATCTTATTTGACAAGCGGGAAACATACTACAGAGGTTTTTTTGTGCAGGGTGAGGCAGAAAGAGGGATAATACAGTTGCTTAGTACTGTATTTTGGTTTAACATACCTCTAGAAAATGATGCATTCCCTTTTCCCGAATTAGCTACTGCGTGGGGTGACTATTCACAGAATCCCATGCAACTAGATTCTGTAATCTTTTACCAACTGTGGGACTATAGGTTAATTAAAAGCATAAGAAAGAGTCTAATAGCTCATCATTAGAGAAGTATATTCTAAAAAGCACCCACTTCAGATAATTCGGCTTCATTGATGTAAGTCCCCACCCCCACCCCACGAGCTCCAGGGGGCCCCTCCTCTGGAATCCCCTTCTTCAGGTGTTCAGGAAACACTGCCACAGCATCAGCTACTGGGCTAGGTTTTCCCCACATTTCGAGTTGTGCAAACTCTCTCTCTTTTTAAAGTTTTCAAACAAGTCATTCCTCGATTGAAATCAGTGTATTTTGTGCTTTTACTCTTTTTTTTTTGTTTTCGAAAATCCTGGCAAAGGTGTGGGGAATGCCCGGGCCTTTAAGAGTTTCTCGAGCTGGTCAAGGCCTGGTTTCTCTGGGGCTGGTCTCCAGTCATGTGCCAAACGGAGACGACTGCCCGCTCTCCCCTGGTCTGTGGGAGGTGGGGCAATGGCTGGTTGGTTCTTTCTAGGGCCCGCCACCAACACAGCCGTCTTTGAGAAAGGCCAATCCAATCATCTTATGCCCATGCATCAAACCCTTCGGTGAGTCCCAGGGCCTCCAGGATCACACCCCAGGCTCCCTCGTCGGTTCAGGCCTTCTTTGCCGCCCGCCCCCCTCGGCCAACACCTCCTCCTCCAGCACGGCCCAGGCTCACAATCCCTTTCATGCTTTCTCCGTGCGGAGCATGGCTCAGCAGTCCCGCCCCCTCTCACGCCCATGTGGAGCCACAGCCCCACGCTCGCGCCCCTAATGCGGCCTTTATCACACTGCACTGCAACTCTTGTTACACTGGCCTAGTTCTACTAACTAGACTAAGCTAACTGCGCAGACCAGCCCGAGGTGAGGAACTCTAATTCACGTTCACAGTCCCAGTGATAAGCCCATGGTCCGGAAAAGAGAAGTGAGCAACTTGACAAATGTTTATTAAATTAAAACAAGTCCTATCTGGAAAATACCCAGGAGTCTTCAAGGTGACCCCAAGCCACAGAAGCCCCTTTGCCCCCCACCTAAGTGTCAGTCCTGCCCCAAGGACTGATCTAAGGGGACACATTCAATATGAGCGCCAGGAGCCACTTTGGTTTCTAGGACTAAGGAATGTGATTTCCTCTACAGTGTCACTTTCTATCAGCCAGAAATCTCAATTTCCAATTTACTGTGCCTTTGAGTGAACACATCAGGGAAGTAACAGACGCCCTAAAAGGCAAGCATTTTGGCTGCACCAGTCTCAAAAGTGTGCACCCAACTGCCTTTTGGGAAAAGTACATACACTTGGGCCCATTTTTCCCAGTAGTGGGCGTTTCAGTTCTTTTTCTTTTCTAATAGCTACTAAAGGGGGCTCCCTCTCTCAATTTCTGCACAAGTCAATGTAATCGGAGTTCATTTAAAACAAGTGAAAATAATGCAGGTCAACACTAGGGGACACTGTCGCCATAGCTGTGAAAGCACGGATCACATTTTGGAGAAGGCAGAGGGCTACAAATTAAAACTTCCTTCCCTTGGCGTCCTGACAATTTCAAAGAATGCCAAAAGAAAAACAAACCGCCTGGAAACTCCAAACACTGCGTTAGTGAGAGGGTGAGAGTCACAGTTAACGAGAAGGAAAGGCTGGTATCTGAGTCAGGAAGAAGCCTTCATGTTTCCTTAGTGCCTTTCTAGTGGAGGCAGTTCCACACTTCTAGTTCCAGAAGTCCGGACACACGATACAGAGAATTGGAACCTGCTAGAAACACCCAATGCATTTGCTTTTCAAATGTGCCAACGAAAATCCACAGAAGACTCAAGCGCACTTTGGTTAAATCTCCTTTCAAAACTCAGAGTTTTTTTCTCTCCTATTAATTCTCAATAGGAAGTAATCCAAATGCCACACGAACAGAACGGAAACCCACGGCTTTAAAAGCATCTTGCCATAGAATGAGAAAGCTTCTCCAAATGACTAATCTTTTTACACCAAAAAACCACAGCACTTCTCAGCTCTCAGCACATGTGGAAACACACCGAAACTAGGAAAATGACTCCAGCCGTGCGAAGACACAGACGACAGGAGACTAAAGAGGCAGGCCCCCAGGAAAGGGGCGTGACTGCATGCTGCCCAGCACAAACCGCGCTTCACGAGGCACCGCGAGCAGCTCGGCTCTGACCGGCCACCAGCCCTGGCCTACCTTCAGGGTCTTCACGGCCACTGTCAGGCTGTACTTCTTCCACACGCCTTCGTACACCTCCCCGTACTGGCCTCCTCCCAGCTTGTGCTTCATGGTGATGTCCGTGCGCTCCATCTCCCACTTGTCATAGTTGGGGGACACGCCGTAGACAGTGGGCTTGTTGCGCTTGGGGGCTGGGTAATGCAGGGTGGTGATGAGCCCGTCTGCCACAGTTGAGTGATGGTGAACCAGCTCGGCCAAAGTGCTGAAGCGGCTCTCTGAGGAGACGTAGAGCTGAGGGGATAGGGACAGCTTCAGCCCACAGAGCAGATGCCAACACACACAGATCCCGGAATGCAGCTTTGCTGAGCCTTCACTTAACGCACAGCAAACCCCAGACAAAATGACTCTCACACAGGACCGAGGGCTCAGAAAATCAACTACACTGCATTTCTCTGTATGTGCTATGATTTACTGCTAAAGCAAATACAATAAAATGCCTCGGGGCCTTTGCGTCTGCTGCTCCCCCCTGCCTGCTCCCAAGAGAGCACACGCCTGCTCTCTCTTACTTTTCCGAGCCCAGCGTAAATGTCCACGAAGTGTTCCCCGACCCGCGACTCTTAAGTCCTCACCCAGAACTGTCATCACAGCACCTGTCTTACTTCTCCACGTTGTTCTCACCACTAGGTGACAATTACCTGTTTACCTGCTTCGTTACTGTCTGTCTCCCCCTACTAGAACATCAGCCTCATGAGAGCAGAGCCCTGGGCTGTCTGTTTTTATCCTGTACCCCTAATGTTGAGAACAAAAAATGAGCATATAATATGTACTCAATAAATAATTGTTGATTAAATTAATGGAGAGTAGAACTTAATGAGTATTTGCTGAGTGGAAAAGAAGATAATTGTTTATAATTATGCTTATTACCTAATCCTATAATTATATAATTATCTAGAACTAAACAGCGATCAGAGATAAAGATCATTAAATGAAACATGACTCTCCCCCCTCATTCCTACTCCCTCGATTTCCACTGAATAAGAGGCATCAGGGCCAACGCTCGCAAACCCCAGCAGCCGCCCACGTGGGATGCCCATCAGCCTCCCCAGGACCACCACGGAGGCTCAGAGAGCTGCACTAGGCCACACGGCCCTTTCCACCACAGAGATGTAAGGAGAAGGGATTTCAGACACAAGCACACGTGAGTCTCTCTCAGATCTACAGCGGGTGAGAGGCTGGGCAGGGAGCCCCTCTACACGGAGTTCTTGTCTGGACACAACTGAGACGGGGAGGAAGGGAACGGAGCAGGCTGACAGACAGCAGCTATGTGACAGAAAGCAACAGAAAAGATAGCTCTTTTTCCTGCTCTCAACTGTTTGTTTCTTTCAGTGATGTGGTGAGGGAATGCCTCCTTTGCAAAAGCAATTCCACAGGGAACATCTGGGCTCCAGGCATGTAACTGAATCTACTGGCTCACGAAGGGCAGCCGACGATGGCTGAAGGTGTGGAAGGGATACTTAAAACCACGACTAGGTGTTCATAAGACTTGTCCAAACTGCAAAGATGTGGGAAGGAGGGACACAGATGGACAGTGTGACACCTGCGGCAGGAGGGAGAAAAAGGAACAGGATCAGTCAGCTGTCGCTGTAACATCTTAGTATTTAAAAAAAAGAAAAGGGGAGAAAAAGTCTGAAACACACATGGCACGGCCTTGGCTGTTGGTTATGGTAGGCTCCACTACTTCCCGTGGGTTTGTAATACTAGATAATTAAAATACTTTAAAAGAAGGAAATAATAACAAATATACCAGTTGATCCCATCCACAGCTCTCAAGAGGGTAAAGAGGATTCATTAACATGGAGATTTTCTTTCTTTTGTTGTTGTTTGAGGGGAAGACATAAAATGAATTTTTAAAAGTCAGGAAGCCAATGGCAAACTTTGGCTTAGAGGTTTATAATTTACAATCTTTTGGCAGCAATTCTACTAAAATGAAATTCTGAGCAACTCAAGAACTGTCTAGAAAGACTTCACAGCTCTGGGGAACTTGTCCCTCTGCAAGATGGTGCCTGTGAATGGCAGGAGCCTTCAGGGAGGCCCCGCTTGTCTACTGCAGAGCCCCAAGGAGAGCCCCTCAGTGAACCGCTCCAGGGACGTGCTGCCGTGCTGCCGGGGGAGGGGTGGAGGTCGGCACCTCCAGCCTGCCCTCAGCGTCACGCCCACACTGACTGGCGTACACAGCACTCTGGTCAGTGAGGCACTGGCACAGGTGCAGCTCACGAAGACTGCCAAGCGGGACGTGAGGACAGCTCCTAATCCCCACCCTCCTCTCTGGCAAAGTCTGTCAGTTGTCCAGATTCTTCACTGCAGGCTACAAATGCTCTAAGCCTTCTTCTCTTGGGTTAGTGCAGCTGATGGTGTTTCCCTATCAGGGAGTGCAGAGAAGAGAGAAAAGCCATTCCAAGAAGACACCCCAGGAATCAGAGCACCCCTCACACCCTGCAAATCACGGGCACAGTGCAGGGCAAAAGAGCCCGTTTCATTTGCTGGGCTCCTGGTGCAGGTCTCCTGGGAGCAAGGCTCACTCCCCGTTTCCCTCCGTCAGCTTGAAAGGAGCACTCCCCCAGCCCCAGGATCCAGCTCCTTCGATCACACATGCTGCTAATAGCTCCCCTGAGGCCCAGTTCACGCAGAACTTGTTCTTGGTCTCATCTGATTTCCTCACAAGCTCCACTGTTAGCCATTTCAGAGTTACGGGAGGATTCACTGAATGGAAAAACTTTATCCTTTTCAATAATTAAATTTACAGACCCTGTGACTTAGTTCGTCTTTCAACATAAAATTTACATACCGACACTCAGTAAATATTGAAACTATGCTCCCTCAAATGCACTGCACAGACATCTTCTAACAGCAAAGTCTGCTGGCTTCCTTTCTGGTTAGTTCTAGTTTTTGAGCAGCATTTGACTAGTGAACTGGGTAATCTTCATCAGGAATTCGTGGCATGTTCAGAGAAGAAAGTGAAATCAGCACTATGAATGGTGTGTCATTATGCTATGCACGCAGTTACATAAACACTCCGGGTGCTGAGCCAAGGCGATGTCTCTTTCTAATCACGCAGGACCCCAAAAGATGGGACCTGGCAGAGAAACTCACCAGAAATCGCTTTCCTCCTGACAGCCAGACTCACGGGCTTATCTGAGCTTAAGACCTGGGCACCCTCCAGCTGCCTCAGACCCCGGAGTCCCACCTTGGATGTACTGTTTACAGGCTGCCTGGCCAGAAGTGCCATTCCCCCAAGAGCTTCTCATATCCTGGCAGAAAGGCAGTACTCAATAATTAACAGTACTTAATAACGCTCCCAGTCTTCTCGACAGGGAAGATCAGCCACGCTCTGGCAGGCTCTTCGCTGGGATGCCTGCACCTGCTGAGCCACTGTCAGGGTGGGTAAATCTTAAAAATTCAAGAGGTTATACAGTTGGCTACGTCTTGCCACTTCTGCTAAAGCTTAAGCCCAAATTCCATTCCTGTCAACCTGAACCTGTCACTTCGGCAGACCATGAAAATAAATGTCAACTGGGTACCTCTTTGAAGAAAAGGAAAGACTCTATCAAGGACTCTGAGGATTGTGTAACTTGACAGTGGCACCCCACAGAAGTAAACAGGGAGTAGACACAAATAACCAGAAGAACTAAGAACGATTTAGGCAGGGGGTGGTGGAAAAAAATCAGTTTTTAATTCCGCTATCTGGCAAGGGAGTATAAACTTTGAGAAAGAATGGAGGAATGACAATCAAACCCCAGGGTACCTGAAAAATTTTAAGACCGTCAAGAACCCTCGGAGACAGCAATGGCTCAGTGTGGTATGGCCCTTTCAAGAGTCCAGCTTGAAACTCCCAGTGTTGGGCTCTGGGCCCTGAGCTGGTGGCCCTGGGCTAACTGACCAGCCACAACTGCTGCTCAAAGTTCAGAAACATGAAGAGAGAGGTAAATCACAGCCAAGAGGGTGGAGGCAGAAAGAAATCCTTTGGGCCTTAGAGAAGAATCCTCTAAATTCAGTTGTTTTCTAAAGATTAGCTAACTTGAAAATAAGAATTAAACTTACTCAACCCCAGCCTGTCCCTTGTACCAACCTTAAATTTTCCCCTTAGAAATCCAAAAAGGATTGTATCAAAGCTCTGCTCTGTGAGCAGCTGTTTTCACCGCTGAGCATGCTGTCTCGTGTGTCACTGTACTACCTCCCGATCCTGACTTTCCACTCAACGCAGGACTAGGATCCCACCACGCACAGCCCCCTCGAGCACGGGCCTCAGAGAGGAGCCTCAGCAGACGGTCGGCCCGATGACCCCAGGAGCTGAGGAGTCTCCAGGTGTTTGGACAGCTGAAGGGAGCGTCTTTGCCAGGGAGAGGGAGGAGGGCAAGAGGCCTAGGACACTTTGATGAGTTGCCTAGTGGTGGATACTGCCTGATCAAATGAGTTCCCTGTGCTCCACCTGGAATGACAGGAACCCCTGGCACACATCAGCTTTTAGACAGGAGGGTTGACTTCTGTGTCAGATGACTCTCAAATTCTGCAAATCATGTATCCCACCTGCAGGCTTTGCTCTCTCCCTTTGAAGAGCATTTTAGACCAACTCCCAGCTAATGAGTTGTCAAACTAGATCATGCCTGCCTGCATCTGTTTCAAGGATGCTGATTAAACAACTCCAGGGAAAAGAAACCATTATCCTGTTCAGTACAAATCTCAACTGATTTCTGTGGTGCAGCACGGCCTGCCTTGGATAAACAGCACAGACGGGAAGCCAGCTGTCAGCTCCAGGACATCATGTCCCTCATGGGCGGTGCACTCCAGCGTTCTAATTTACTAAAACGGCACCCTTGTGGTCTGAAGGCAAGGTTTCAAAGGGCCACCACCCTGGAATACATCCTGCAGAATGGAAGGACCCAGCTCCACATCTGGGATAAGAACAATGACCCAAAAAGCAAGCTGATAAGGCTGATCTCTAGTCACACATCAACAAGAGATTATGCTGTCTCTCATACAAACTACAGTGCTGGTATAAAGGGATCTGCAATGAGGGAAAGCATCAGACGCTGGCAACAAGAATTTTAGCCAGAAGACTCTGAGACGTGAAAAACACAACAGACCAGATTAAAAAAGAAATATATGTGTGTTCGTATGGTACAAATGAACGTGCAAAAATGGCCATAAAGATTTTAAAAAGATTAAGAGAAGGGGACTAGCCCTACCAGACATTAAAACACATTATAAAGCTATAACAACTAATAGTCTGGTATGGGCACATGAACGGACAGACCAACGGACAGAGAGCAGATCAACAGACCTAAATACACACGCCAACTTTACATATTTCAAATATGTAGGAAAAGATGAACCTTGTATATGGCAGAGGGATCACTCAAAACATGACCCGTGCAAATTAAACATAACAAGCTACTACCTTTACCAATCAGCGAGCGACGTTTCTACAATTCTGATAACACACGGCTGATGAGGGGAAGGGAAATGTGAACCCTCACACACTGCTGGTGAGGACACACATTTGTACACCTTCGATAGAAGGTAATTTGGCAATATCTCCACAAACTTTAAATGCACATAACCTTCAATCAATTCTAGTAACTTCTCTTGCATACCCTTGTACACAAGGAAGTATATGCGGTGTATTTTCAAACTGCAGGTCACCACCCACTAGTGGGTCTACAAAATAAATTTAGTGGACTAGAACCAGAATCTTTAAAAATGAAACAGAATAGAATGGAGTATAAAATATCAGAGTGCATTACATATAGTAAGGGTAAGTAAGATTTCACGAATCTTTTCTTACTAGTGTGAGTGTTGGGTGGTGATGTAATTTTTCTTTTTTTTTTTTTTACAGTGGGCCCAGGTCTTTTTCAAAAGGTTTGAAAGCCACCTCATAACAGCATTATTTATAATAGCAAAAGATTGGAAACAACCTAAAAATCGACCAGCAGGGCACTACTTAAATGAATGACGGTCCTTTCACACTATGCAGTCATTCACAAGAATGAGGCAGCTGTAAATGTGCTGCCATGAAGCAGTCTCCAGGGCATATGATCAGGTGGGAAAAGCAAGATGTGGAGCAGTGTGAGGTATGCATCATTTGTGTTTTTTAAAAAATATAAACTATAGGGGCTGGCCCCGTGGCCGAGTGGTTAAGTTCGTGCGCTCCGCTGCAGGCGGCCCAGTGTTTCGACGGTTCGAATCCTGGGCGCGGACATGGCACTGCTCGTCAGACCACGCTGAGGCAGCGTCCCACATGCCACAACTAGAGGAACCCACAACGAAGAATACACAACTATGTACCGGGGGGCTTTGGGGAGAAAAAGGAAAAAATAAAATCTTTAAAAAAAAAAAAATATATATATAAACTATATACACTGAGTAACTCTGGAAGACACTGGTCACAGTGGTTGCCTCTGGTCAGGGGAACTGAATTAGGACACAGAACTAGTTTTCACTGTAATTCCTTTTGTTCTTTTTTTTTAGACCATGTATACACGTTACATATTATTCAAAAAACATACACCATCTGTACACACCCCAACAATCCATCTATCTACACCCTCAATGACAGCATGGTGCAGTAGAGCAGACAGGGGGATCTGAGCCTGGTTCCATCAATTACCCACTATGCGATCTTGGGCAAGAAATTTCATCCTGCTAAGTCTCCATTTCCTAAAAGCAAAAATGCAGATTACAGCAATGTCTGCCCTGAGGACTGAGGTGAGGTTTAAAGGAGATGAAGATGGAAAAATGCCCTTGCAAACAGTAGGAATTCCATAAACGTGAATTCCTTGCTTCCCTTTATAGACTCTTAAGGATCGTTTATACGAAGATCACAAAATCATACATATCGACTCCTTTACAAAACTACAATTTGGGTTTGGAAATCTATGGCTATAATGCGGTCTCATTTTTGTTTAAAAACTGTGTGTTAAACACACACATAAATATGATTTTATCCATAAGAAGAAGGTCATGTACCAGACTTATTTTGAGGAGGTCTTTCACTTTAAAACATCCATCTATTGTTTGAATTTTTCTCATTGAGGATGAACTGCTATCATAATAAGAAATTTTTTTTAAATGGAAGAGGCTTAATGAAACAAGTATGTCTAAAACCCAATGGATATTCCACCTGTCTTAAGAAACTACTAACAGCAAAACTCCAGCAGGAAAATCAGAGAACCACACCAGCCTGCGGATCTGTAGTATCACATGACCGGTCCTTGGTGGAGGGTCTTTCATAAGGCTAATGGAATGATGCCTTGCTGTTTACTTGAAAGTGTCTTCAAACATCTTCTTGGTTGAGCTTTGTTGCAATAACTTATCAACCCAGCCCCCCGGCCCATCAGCTCCCCCGACGGGGTCCCTTCTCTGGGGTCCCGTACCTTGCCATCAGAAGCAGTGTTGATCCTGTAGTGGTACACCCTCCCTTCGTATCTCAGTGAGATGGACCTCTGGCCAGGGCTGCTCTCGCTCTCCCGCACCAAGAAGCTGCCGTTGATTCCACTGCTCAGCAGGTATTCGGCGGCATTGCGGGACACGGGTCCGTGGTACCAGGAATGCTTCTCCAGACTGTTGACTGGCGTGATGTAGTTGCTTGGGACCCACCCTTGGCCATTTTTGGTTTGGGCTTCACACCATTCCCCATTGTGATTGTAGCCTAAGACCCGGAGCTTTTCACCTTAGAAGAAAAGAAGCAAAATCAGGTATGTCAGCTTTAAAGGCTAGCTTCATTCATTCTCCTTTCTTCTTGTACTACTATTAAAAATCTCCAAATTCCTAAATACCCACCTTCATTTTAACAAGTCCACATAAATATAGCCACTTACAAGTATGTAAGAGTCCATGTTTACATATAAAGCTTCCTGTTTATACTGATTATACAGATAAATATATAGCCTATTTTAATAAATCTATTACGTTCGCTCAAGTGCTCTGATCCTAATATAAGGAAGCTTTTTAGGGAAAAGATTACCTTTTCTTTAAAAAAAAAGTGTTCTCAGAGCTTGGTCCAGGTGCCTTTCAGTATGAAATAGGGAAAGCTCTGTTTTCGCTAAGGACTATTGTACAGGAACACTTCTCCTTAAGGAAAAGTGACTCTCTCTTGTAAAGATGCTGTGATTTTCTTAGATCTCTCTGCATTCCAAACTTTAAAGCAGCTCTTTCAATCAGCAAAGGAGTGGCCAGTCAGGCCACAGTTTCCCCTGATTTCTGTCTCTTGCAACCACCACCAGCTGCCTACAGCCGTTTTACCTTTAGTTATGCTTAGAGTGTTATCCCCACTGGCCACAAAATCATACAGTGCAACAAAAAGGTTGGGGTCATTTTCACTGGGACCAGCAAGAAGGTTTTCCTTGGAGTTCCAACGAGCTGCTTCACTGAGACCTTGGGGCTCGAAGTCAGATGCTACTGGCCTTTGAAGGGCTTCTGGAAGAGAAAAAGGGAAACAGAAGAAAGAAACAGGAAGAAGAATTGGGAAAAAAATTAGTTTTAGTCTCAGGAGCAAAAAAGGTCTGTGTTCTCAACATTATACATTCCTCATTTATTTCATTTCTTAACATCTGTATACATTACGTATTAGTAAGAAAGGTGGTTAAAAAAAACGGACTCTTCCTTTCTCAAATCTTGTGGAAAACACTAAGTATTTTTGTTCCAAGGTGGTAAAAACTGCCCCCAAATAGTTCAAGCTTTTTAAATTTGTTAATCCAAAACGAACTCAGAAATGGAAAGAGTCCATCCTCATGTCTTTGCTGTTGCTTACGTTAAAATATGGAGTGAAAGTTTCTTGCTTTATAACATTTTTAAACGTATCAAAGTTAATATATGCACATAATTTAAAAATCAAATAGTACAGAAGGGTCCATAATGAGAGACAAATATCTTCTATCCCACTCTTCTCTACACCCAGGGGAACAGCTATTTTTTGGTCCTCCCCATCTCCTTGAATAGAAGTCACCTCACTGTAGCCCTTGCTCTCCCACCCCACCCCCATCTCTCCTGTGCCATCCTCTACCAGGTCCCTTTGGGCTGTCGGTACAAGACTTCACCTCTATCTCTTGCTCTCTCAGCTAGGGGCCCGTCTCTCTCAACCATTTACTTCACGGGCCAAGGATGCACCCACCTTCCTTCCAAGCTTGCCCCCATCTACGCTTGCTCTCAAATATGGCCTCCTTTACGTTTTCTTTTACGTTGTGAAAATTAATAACTTCCTCTATTCTGTAATAATAAAGTCTTTCGTGTTTTGTCTACAGGTAGATTCTAAAGTTGACAACCAACCCACACCTCTTAGCTGAGGAATATGTGACTATCATTCCCTCCAGGGCCAAACAGATCATTACTTTTTCCTTAAGTTTCTTGTCTTTCTTTGTTCTTGAACTTTGCTCAAACTTTCCAGAATTTCTCTGTGATGATGACGATATGGACAAGGGTTCTTTCAAACCAGCACGTCTACTCCAAGTAGATCTCAACAGTTATGGGATATTATGGAGTGAAATTCAAATACTCACTTGAGGAAACTACAATGAGAATTAAACTTTAAAAAAAGGGGGGATTCTAATTTGAAAAGAATGGAAGGATCTACCATATGCTTAAGCCAAACACCAATGATAACAAAACAATTTTGTTTTAATTTTCCCCCTTCATGGATTTAGATGACCCTCAAACATTTCTTCTTGGGTAATAATACCCATCTCAGAATGGGCTTGATTCTGCAGTATTCGCTTCAAAACCAAAACACAACAAAACATAAACAGTGAAGGCACCTAAGACACCTGAGGGGCTAGGCTGAAATTCTAGAAACACGACTCGAGGACGCTCAGAAACAGACATTCTCTAAAATCTCTCTCTGGATAAACCGACAGAAGATCAATAATGAAGGTTCTAGCTTTTGTACTATTGACTGAAGGAAACCCTACAACAATTGCTTTTCTAAAAGAGTAAATCCCAAATTCTGTCATTACTATATTTGGTAATTTCATCTTATGAATCATGAGGGCAAAGACAGTTTCAAGAACGAGGGTCTTGTGACACTACCATTTCCTAGAATGCGGGAAAGGCTTAGTGATGAGTGAGGCCCTACTCTCAGAGTATTTACATTGGCTTTAAAAGTACATTTAGCACCATCGTGATCAGGAATTGATCAATTAACACCAAAAAAAGCTGGTAAAGCAGGGAATTATGTTTTTATTAAAATACGCGATCGTGATCTCCCACCTGAACGTACGCTGGTTCGCTCGTCTTGGCCACAGGGCCAAGGACCGCCCTTTAGAGTGTGGGTATGCAATTAGAGTTGGGTGTTGTCTTCTTCTGTAAGTCCTACCTATAATGCATCATCTCACTTCCAGCTTCACTTCCCTGCAGGGGGAGGGAGAACTTAGAGCCATTTGCTGTATAATCCCAGTTCAATGCCTTCCCATTGGTTACAGCTGACTCACTCACACCTAGTCCAACAGCAACTTTTTAAAAGTTACCTGTCTTTACGAAGTCTGCCTAAAGCATTCATCTTAATTTTCACAGAAATAATTATCTTTTCATACTTGGTTAATATGAAACCAGTGAAATCCTAGTGATTAAAACAACAAATATATCTGAAATAAAGACATTTGGAAAGAAACAAAAGTGGCTGTTGGTGTGGCCCAAACTCAGGTGGCAGGAGCAGTGGGCAGCAGACAGCGGCCGAGGGCTGTCCCATCCGTATACTGTGGGCGCTGGGGAGGCAAGATTCACGAAGGAAGTGGGGCGTGCTGGTCAATTTAGCAAGTCAGTTACGTGGAAGCGAGTCAAAAGAGCTTCTATCGTCGTTATACTAAGTAAAACTATTAGGCAAAGGATTCCTAAAAGATTCTTAAGGATTCTTAAAACAACTCTTGCATGTCAAAAGAAAAAGATAAATCCCTCCACTATGCAAAAATGGACCAAAACCATGAATAAGCAACTCACAGAAAATTTAAATCACCAGTAACCATGGAAAGCATGTTAATTCCCTCACTAGTAATCAAAGAAATACAAATTCTTCATCAAATTGGCAGATGCATTGTCTTGAGGCTAACAGTCAGTGTAAGAACCCAATGAAATGGCCACTATGATACAATGCTAGCAGTTGGTGTAGAAATTGGTGCACCATTTTTAGGACTGCCTCTGGAAATATGAACAGTTTTAGAAATTCCATGTCCTTTGATCTGCCTCTAGGAATTTATCCTAAGAGATCCACACAATGATTTGTATATACTGATTTTTAATAACAGCACAGAAAAGAAAAAGTACAAAATATTTATCAACCTAAGTTAGTTTGTGGTCCATCCATAAGATAGAATATAGTCATAAAGCCATTCAAAACATTTTCGTAAAAAAATGTGTAAATGGCTGGGGAACATACTCATAACAATTTCCAATTTTCTACAAACTGAAAGTCCAGAAGAACTACACTAAAACGTGAACGGCAGTTAACTCAGGGTGGCGCTCTAACAGTACCAGCAACAGCAGTTAACTCGGGGTGCTTGGATCACAGACATTTTACATTTTCTTTATTCTTTTCTATATTTCGGCATATTTCTCACAATGAAAGTGGATTATTTCTACAATCAGAGAACAATTACAAAAATAGAAAAACTGTTATAAATAGAAGGCAGCTGACACATAGATAATTGATCATCTAACATGAAAAAGTACAGTGGGGGAGGACAAAATCTCCTCAAGTTGTCCTGAAAAAGTATTTGTGCGTTTCCCTCTAGTGTCCCAACCTCATGGCCATGAGCATACGACTCTGGCAGACCGGGCCCACACAGGAAATGAAACGAAAGTCATGAATACAGAAACGCTTTTCTTCTCAAATGCCATTTGACCTCTTCTATCAAACATTCTGCAGCATCTGGATTTGATCAAAGTTACATAATCAGGGGAAGTGGCCTGGAAAACACCTGGAATAGGCAGAACATAGACTCTTGCCCAGGGATGACTATCGACTTGAAGCATGGGTGAGAGAGGGACTGTCCCCAACATGGAGACAGATGCTGGGAATTTCATACAAGGGGATGAGGCCTTTGTCAGGAAGGAAAGGGCCTCCCACTGCTTTTGATTCAACAGGACGTCAGGAAATCCAAGGCAGTCCCTCAATTTTCCTCTCCAGTTCTTGCTCCATTCCACAAATTAATGGCCGAAGCCCAAAGGGAAGTATTGCTCATGCATGCCTCTGGATCGAGACACTCAAGTACAGCCACAGTCCAACACCAAACCCTTCCAGTCAATTCCCAGTCCAGGCTGATGTCAAAATTGACTCACAACGTACAAACGCCAAGTTCCTCGCTTCATTTCATAGTGAACTATACTCGTCAACCTTAAAAATGATCACAGCTTACAAGGCTAAAGTTGCAGAACGCACTTAAATCTTCCTTGCTTAATACATGAACTTTCTGCCAGTCCCACTGTCAGGAAGTCAGACCCCTAAAGAAGCCCAAAGGCTTCATTCAAAAAACACGTCCAAAAGAGCTCCCCTCTTCTGTTCTTCCTGTGGATCTTTTGGCTATTGTTAAGTCTTGGGAAAGAAATTTTAGCACCTGCTATTCTTTTTTTTTTTTTTTTTTTTAAGGAAGATTAGCCCTGAGCTAACATCTGCCAATCCTCCTCTTTTTGGTGAGGAAGACTGGCCCTGAGCTAACATCCGTGACCATCTTCCTCCATGTTCTATGTGGGACACCTACCACAGCATGGCATGCTAAGCGGTGCCATGTCCGCACCCGGGATCTGAACCAGCGAACCCTGGGCCACCAAAGTGGAATGTGCACACTTAACCAGTGTGCCATCAGGCTGGCCCCTATTCTTCCATTTTTTAAGTGAACATTTTCTGCAGCATCCTTTCTGAAAAGAGTCATATTTTAAATATATTTAAGATTTGTATCTTCAAAAGTGCCTCTCATCCCATTTAAAACCCTTTTGTTATTTCACTATACTGTTAATGAAAATGTTTCCACCCATCAACAAAACTGTGGAAAAGTCATTAATTAGCCAGTTGGGCACCAATAATGGTGATACCTTAAAAATGCTTCCAAACCTCCAAAAAGCTATGGCTCCACCTATGAGAATATCAAACTGTTTGAAAATTCATTAAGAACAATGCCACAGAATTCTCTGGAGCCGTGCATGATTAACTTGTTGGGACAGTATTCTAAGAAAATGGCTTGGGTCTTTAAAGTACAGTTTAAAGACCATTATATACAAAAATAATCCTGTCTTAAAGTTGCGAGTCACTGATCAAAAATGTTTACCAAAGATTCTCCAATATGGCTTATCTGGTCTAGACTTCCAGGGGCTGCTGCTGCTGCTGAGCCCACCACTGGCAGGCAGGAAGAGGTAAGATGCAAGATGCGCACGAACTCCAGCGGCCTGCTACTTCACAGGCCCGAGGGGAGGGGTGACTTCACCTCCAGGAAAAACATCCCTGGGAAGCTCCCCACCTTCCTGTTGGCGCTCGGGCCCAAGGTCACGGTTCTCTCTGGAGTGCAAGCGCCAGCTACAGCTACGCGGCACCACCGGCTTGCGGAGACAGCTCTGTGTGGGGGAGGGCGCAGGGCAGGCGTGTCAGACGTGAGAAACATCCCCCCTACTTCTGCTCGCATTTAATTATTTAAACCCTTGTTGCTTTATTCCTGTTTCCTTTGTGGGTCTTTCACTATTATCCTCCAGTTCAAGGAGTTTCTGTAACTTAAAAATCTATAAAACAGACCCTTCAGAAAAGAGGGAAGGCTTCGTGTTTTATTTCATGCTCTGTTCCAACTGATGAGATCATGCTCAGACTATTCTCAAGTCAGTTTATAACAGTCTCATACAACTTCTTATAAAGTGAGCTTAGAGGAAAAGTATTATTTCCCACAAGTTGAACTTGATGAAAGTCATTTTATCTATGCTCTACACAGTCCTTTATTTTGTAATTTAGACCCTCACCTGGAGCAGTTAAAATTGTTTTGAAAACTAGTTTAGCTAAATATAGCCCTGGCATTAACTGCACACTGACCCGAATTTTCCCAGCACCCCAAACCACTGCATCAGCTGCTGGGGAGCAGGGTGGTAACGACGCGAGGAGTCACCCCGCGGCCTCTCCTCCTTGTGGGAGAAATACAGTGGATGAAAATTCACATGGCCTGAAGCGAAGTCTAAGAGAAGACAAGTGCCGGCCCGTGGATTAATTTATCAGGACACAGACACTGAGGGCCAGGAGCTGTGAGGGGTCAGCTCACCGGGGTTAGAAGGAGGTAGACCCCCGAACAAGACCATGCCGGCAAGGGAAACAGCATTAGCACAGGGATCCGAGGCAGCCTGACGCACCAAGGCCACTGAGGAGCCTTCACGGCGTGAGCCTCGGGCCCTCTGGTGATGCCTAGGGCCTCCCCCTCAGAAGGAAGCTTGTAAATGCATAAAATAAGTAAGGAGGACTGAAAGACAAACAATTTTACTGAAAGTCCTCACAATCTTTTCAAAAATTTGTGATACAGAGCTTCTTTATTAATGCATTAAATACATGCTTCTTTATTAACACATTAAATAACACGATCCAGTGGTAACTACTGTCATTTCAAAGTAGTGATGAGTATAAGTAATAATCACTCTGTTAAATGATATGAAAATATCTGATTTCTATTGGTGACAGAGTCACAAATACTGCTAATATTACTGTGATTTGTTACCAACATCCTTAAAAGAATGAAGTACTAACTTTCAGTTAGAGGTGACTGAAATAAAGTTTTAACCTTTTCCCCTCCCAGGACGTGGAGCCCTGAATTCTATCCCAGACCCCGAGGGCCCTGCAGGTCAATAACTCCTGCACTATGGATTAGGGTCAGGAGAAGCCCAGCGATCAGACGGTGAGAGGGGCCAAGGAGGCAGCTAAAAATTAGTGAGAAATCCAAATTATGCAATTTTCTTTTTAAACAAATGCAGCTGTATTACTTCCCACTTATGAGCATTATAGGCAATAAATTAAACAGGTTTCTAGAGAAATCTCCTTTAAAAAACAAAAAGTTAAACAACAAAGTTATTTAAATTCGCCCAAAGTTTAACTGTTTCTTCTGGAAGCTTTTTGCATTCAAAAGTTCTCAGCCAGGCAGTCTCAGCAAAGAGAACTCTCCACCCCGCTGCCCCCATCGGGAGTCCAAACATGAACCTCTCTGCCCACACGGTCCGTCCCCCACCCTCCACCGAACAGCAAAACACACAGGGCTGCTATATCACTTGCTAAGAGACCTACTGTCAAAGACGTCTACGGTTACTGGAAATGGAGCAGAAAGACCCACATAAAATGGGACCCCAGCACTTTCAAACTACTCTGAACACCTGTCACTGACCCCCCCGCCCTCGGCCCAGTAAGTTCACACCCATATTCGGGCCACTTGTCCTCCCACATGTCTCTGGTCAGTCCTGTCCTTTCCATGACTCACCACACCCTTGACTGGTTTCCCTCTCTGACCCTGCCCCCTCCCTTCCACCTCCACACTGCCACCAGAGGGGTCTTTCTAAAATGCAAACCCGACCAAGTCACTCTCCTGTTAAAGTCCCATGGAGATGGCTGCTGGCAGAGGAGCAAGAGAGAAGGCTGGGGAGGCAGCCCTGCCTGTCGATGCCCAGTCCCCATTTACTAGCAAGTGTCTTCTGTGGCACCGTAAGGAAGAGAGTTATCATGGGCCTTGCAGAGTAGCTGGCGGTTTGCAGATAACGTGGGGGACACTGCTCCTAGCATGTAACAGGCCCTCAAAAACTGGTTGGGTTGTTATTATTACCACGACCATAGGAAAAGTCCAAGTTCCCCAAGAGGGCATATGAGGAGGCCCTGCAGGGTCTGGCCTGGGATCATCTTCTCCCACGACCCCTACTTTTCATTCCAGACTCCCCAAATGCATTGCAGTTTCCCCCCAACAAAACCCCACTGCTGCCTCACCTGTGTGCACTTGACAAGGGCCATACACTCTCCGTGGAATGCCTTCCCAGCCTACTTACTGCTCATCCTCCTGACCTCACTACCTATAGTCAGCCTCTGGCTGGTCCTTCCTCCTCCCTACCGCCTTGCCCCCAATTGATTACTTCCCCTTTCCCTCACTTGGGTACCTGGTGTCTGTTTCCATTACTGCCCTGCAACACACAGTAAGGAATCTGTTCACATGTCCCTTGCAGTGCATTAACCCTGGACTCCAGGGTGGACAACTTTGTTCAAATCTCAGCCCACCATGTCTTAAAGATACTAATTTCTGAGCCTCAGTTTCTCAACTACACAATAGGGCAACAATGGTATCCATCTAGTTGGGCTGTCAGGAGGGCTCACCCTACATGCACAGAGTTTTTTTTTTTTTTGAGGAAGATTAGCCCTGAGCTAACTACTGCCAATCCTCCTCTTTTTGCTGAGGAAGACTGGCCCTGAGCTAACATCCATGCCCATCTTCCTCTACTTTATATGTGGGACGCCTACCACAGCCTGGCTTTTGCCAAGTAGTGCCATGTCTGCACCCGGGATCCGAACCAGTGAACCCCGGGCCGCCAAAGCAGAACATGCGCACTTAACCGCTGTACCACTGGGCCGGCCCCCATGACAGAATTTTTGCAGGAACGTCAGGTGTAGGATCTGGCACTAGGGCACGGCACTACAGGGCAATTACTCCTTCACTTACTGTTGTCACCACAATATGGTACACTCCTTTGGGGCAGAGACCACGCGTTCTTATCATAGAATCTTCAGCAATGCAGAGTCCTGCATAGCGCTGTGCAGGACATACAGTACCGGCTCCTGTGTATTAAAATGAACTTGTATGTAGGGCCAGCCCGGTGGCACAGCGGTTAAGTGTGCATGTTCCGCTTCGGCGGCCTGGGGTTTGCCGGTCCGGATCCCGGTGCGGACACAGCACTGCTCATCAAGCCATGCTGTGGTAGGCGTCCCACACGTAAAGTAGAAGAAGATGGGCACGGATGTTAGCTCAGGGCTAGTCTTCTTCAGCAAAAAGAGGAAGATTGGCAGCAGATGTTAGCTCAGGGCTAATCTTCCTCAAAAAAAAAAAAGAAAGAACTCATATGTAGAACACCCTGCACCTCTCGGTCTTTGGCAACAAGGTAAAATATTAAGTCATGGCTGAAGCCTGCACCTTGATTATCTGTTAACCTGCAATAATAGAAATGACAGACAGTAAATATGAAAAGCAAATGTAACCTGACCAGGAAAACTTTTATAAAAATCTAGGAAATGCAATAATTTTTTTAATGGATTGTAAACCATGACCAAGATCCTAAAAGAAGGTGTAACATAAAAGTCCATTTCTCTGTGCTTTCAAAGGAAATAGGCTTTGTTACAGTCTCCTAACAGGCAGACCGCCCCCTGGTTAGAGCCCTGAGGCCTCCACACACGTGTTGTCTGTTCCACGAACCCCTGCACTGGCCCTGACTCAAACTGCCCGCAGTGAGCCTGCTAACCATAAAGGCTCATTTGCATCCTGTCACAGGCCCTTTGCAGTAGGCCAAAAGCCTCCCCCTCTGCCGCCAGGCCTGGGATGATTTGAAAGCACTCGTTTCAGATTTCCTGTTCTCTGGGAAAGTGTCATCAAGGACTCCTGGGTCCGTTTAGAGCTGAGTCACTGAAGTAAAGGGGCTTCCCAACGGCAGGCCATCTCCCCAGAATGTCTTGTTAGCCAGTATTATTTCTATTGCTAATCTGAGTAATTGAACGTGACCAAAAAAAGGTATTTTGACTCCAAAAAGCAGTGGCTAATTCTATTTATGGCCAGCCTTTAAATTCAATTTTAAGGTATTCAATGTACAACACTATTGGCTAAATTTGAGGACCGGTAAGATTGATAAGAATTAGGTCTCTAGGGGCCGGCCCCGTGGCCGAGTGGTTAAGTTCATGAGATCTGCTTTGGTGGCCCAGGGTTTCGCCAGTTCGGATCCTGGGCATGGACACAGCACCGCTCATCAGGCCATGCTGAGGTGGCGTCCCACATGCCACAACTAGAAGGACCCACAACTAAAAATACACAACTATGTACTGGGGGGCTTTGGGGAGAAAAAGGAAAAATAAAATCTTAAAAAAAAAAAAGAATTAGGTCTCTAAAGAGAATTTAAGAGTAATGAGGTTAAAGTTTACGCAACTGAATGGGAGAGAATGACAGCTAATGGTTATTGATCCCTTCTGAGTGCCAGCTCTGCACCAAGCACTCCATCTGCACTAAACCCCCACGACCCTATCAGGTGGACTCCAGCACGAGAGGGGAGGATGTGGAAGCCGAGCGAGGTGCCTCAGCTGCCTCCCCTCCAGTTCTCTATCCATCAGCCACCCAGACAGTCCATCACTGTCTCTGGCACTTCTCTCTCTCACAATCTTGCTTTTTTTCTTTCTCCCCCACCCCTCCGGCCATCCCCCTTCTGTCCCTGTCCCCTCACTGTCTTCCTCCCCTCTCTCCTTTGTTTCCCTTTCTGTTTCAACCTGTCTTTTTGCCTTTGCCTTCCAGCGTCTGTCTTCCATTCCTCCTTCCTCCTCTCTAATTCCCAAATGCTTCTCTGTCTCCCTCACCTGTCTGTCTGTCTTCCTTATCACCATCAACTGACATAGACAGTATCAGAAAGTATCTACGGCATGGGTTAAGAAAGAAAGATTTGAAAACCAACTTCAGAAAATAACAACTCTCATTATCTGAGGACAAAGTTAGACTCTTAAAAGTCGCTAACTAGCAAGCTATTCTTCCAAATGGCTTTAGAAACTATAACTTCACTAGGCAAGAAAACCTTGAAAACCTATCAACTTGACCATAAGCTGATAATTGTTAAAGCTGGGTGATGAGTACAAGGGAATTCATTATGCTGTGTGCTTCCATTATAGGTTTAAAATTTTCCATTAAAAAAAAGTAAGTAAAAGAAGTAAAAAAAAAAACAACAACAACAAAACATTAACCTAAGAATTTATTTTATAAATTATTTTTCTTTGTTTAATTATGATTATGATCCACCATTACAGAGGAAAAGTTAAATTCTTCCAATGTCCCATTTGATCTTTAGTTCTTTCATATTTTTTCCAGTTTTATTGAGATATAATTGACATATAACATTGTATAAGTTTAAAGTATACATGATTTGATATACGTATATATTAAGAAAAGATTCCCATAATTAGTTTAGTTAACATCCATCACCACACGTAATTAAAATTTTTTTTTCCTTATGATGAGGACTTTTAAGATCTACTCTCTTAACAACTTTTAAATATACAATACAGTACTAACTATAGTCATCATGTTGTACAATGTTGTTATATATTTTAAAAACCTATCCACAGGGGCCGGCCTGGTGGCGCAGCAGTTAAGTTCGTACGGTCTGCTTCTCGGCAGCTGGGGTTCACCGGTTCGGATCCCGGGTGCAGACATGGCACCGCTTGGCAAAAGCCAGGCTGTGGTAGATGTTCCACATACAAAGTGGAGGAAGATGGGCACAGATGTTAGCTCAGGGCCAGTCTTCCTCAGCAAAAAGAGGAGGATTGGCAGTAGTTAGCTCAGGGCTAATCTTCCTAAAAAAAAAAACCTACCCATAGATAATTTTTCCTGTTTCTATTTCAGATCAGTGATTACACTGGCAAAATTATGACTCAATTTTACAACAAGGTAATAAGGAGTATGAGATTTTCAGTTTTTAGATGTTTAGAGCTGTGGAAATACTGCCTCTGGAGAGAAGAAATAAGATGCCAACCATGAACCAATGGGATCTTTTCTTCCACAATTAAAATATTCACCCTGGGAATCAGAGAGGGTCAGAGAAAGGGAAGATACTTTTCCTTAAAACCAAGGACAGGAAGTATTAATTAAATGCATCGAAGCAAACTTAGAAACACTTTTGTTAACAATAAGAAAAACTTTTGGGTGGGTTCAGCTCAATTCTATCATCACTTCAGCCATTAGACAAAGTGGCAACGCCAACATTTTAGACTGCTAAATGTTTGTTTAAAATAACAACAGCTAACAGATGCTAACATCTTGCTCTGTGCTAAATAATTTAAATGAAATCTCTCATGTGACTCTCCCAACTCAGTGAGATAGGGACTACTATGAGCCTTATTATAGAAATGAGAGCACCGAGGCTCAGAGAGCAACATGCCTAGGGTCACCGGGGAGCACGCCTGGCATCCGTGTCCAGGCTGGCTGGCTCTGGAGCTGCATGCCTCACATGAGAATGGAACCTTAGCAATACCCTAGCCCTAAAACTGTCTGGACTTAAGGACATGTCAAAGGAACTGCACGTCAGTACAAATACACACGTTGAACATGTTGCTGGTTTCAGAACTTTCACTTGAATCATCTCACAGCTCCTCAAAATGATCCTCTAAGGTGGGCTGGACAGAGGATGTTTGTTCTCTCTATCTGAGAGGTAAGGAAACAGAGAAGCAGAGAGAGTTCAGACAAAAACTGGGCTCTTCCACCCCAAACTCAAAAGTATTTCCA
Organism: Equus asinus; assembly: GCF_041296235.1. Taxonomy (NCBI): domain Eukaryota; kingdom Metazoa; phylum Chordata; class Mammalia; order Perissodactyla; family Equidae; genus Equus; species Equus asinus. The sequence goes on from NC_091799.1 coordinate 15,606,797, forward strand.
ACCAAAGTGAACTGAGGTCCTCCTTCCTCCTCTCCTCTCCAAACCTCACGGCGCTGGTCTGAGAACTAAGTGAGGACGTCTACGAAGCACTTAGTGCCAAGGCCCGTCACGTCAGAAATGCTCAACATTTTAACGCAACCTCAAATGAAAAGGACTCACTGACTTTATATTAGGTTACAGAAAGAGCCTCAGATTTTCTTTGTTACTAAACAAGGGAAGTATTTGATGACCTCAGGACAGAGTATTTAGAATGACAGCATAAGCTTCTCTGAAGCAGAAGTTCTAAAAGTGTATCTGCATGGCTGGCACCACATAAAGCATTTGCCAGAAAGTTAACTGCTAGAAAGAAGCGTTTAAAAGCGGGTCCTTAAAATAAATTTTGAAAGTTCGAGAGGAGTTCACTTCACAGTCATTAGTTTTTGATTCCAAACTAAAGAACATGTGCATGTGCAATATTCACGTACAATGTATGTGAATACAAACACATGAACAAACAAGATAAACTGGAAAACACTGAATTCAAATGGCTACTGTTCACGTTTGCTTCCTTTCACGTCTCTAGGGGGAGAAATAAATCAGAAAATTCCGCGTTTGAAGCACACCAAAGATTGCAAGGTAAATGTGGCCACAGTGAATAGATACTGCTGCAAACATGCATTTCCACAAAGGTGGAGCACAAAATTCAAACGCTCTAAGTGCTTATGTATGCATAAAATACTTCTAGAAGGTACACAAGAAGCTCCGGAGTGATTACTTCTGGCGTAGGGAAACAGGATAGGAGACAGAACTTTCACCAAATACCCTTTAGAATCCTTTACCACGTACAGCTATTGTAAAATATACACTTAAAAAGTTTAATTCTACTGCTAAAGGTCATCTTTTTTACAACTATTAGGTTTCTAGAAGAGAAAGACAGACTATCCTATTTCAGACATTAGTCAGAGTGTTTCTGAAGACTCCATTTTAACATCCACAGAGAGTTCCAAAGGACATCAACAGTGACAGTCGCTAAAGCATGGAGTGGCCAAAACTGGGCTCTTCGGAGCCAGACAGCATGGATTCGAATCCCAGCACCACCACTTGCTAGCTCTGCGACCTTAGACAAGTTTCCTAATCTTTTGGTGCGTCAGTTTCCTCATCTATAAAATGGAAATAATCACAGAGCCATCATGAGAAATGTGCAAATTAAATCATACAGAATCCTGAAACAGTGCCTGGCACACAGTAAGCATTTAATAATTGTTGCTTTGACAGCTAGGCCCAAGGAGCAAGTAGATGCATGATCAAGTGGCATTTATGGCCGAGTCTTCTTGGACAGAATGGAAAACTCAACCATACTCAATGTTCCTCCTGACCTGGGATGCCGGGGCCCCAAGTGGTGTCAGTAAACACCGACTGACTGATTTAGACGTCAGTAAAAATGGAAAGGCTGGATTACTTATCCAGATGTTGGCAACTGTGTTTCCCAAGAGACTAACAGCACGTCCAGTATTTAAGAAACCATTACTGAGGTTTGTTAAATTCTCTCAACTACAAAACAATAATTCCATTTACTATCTCCAATTAAAAAAAACAATGAAATAAGGAACACTCAATACCAAGAAAATTCCTAGACTGATACCTTCCTAGATGAAGCCTTGACCCAAAGCAGTCTGGTGGACTGGAATAAGACACTTTATATTAGATTTTTTTCCTCAAAAACAATAATTAAACCAGCCAGGTACATACTAAATCTCTCATTTACCCTCAGGAAAACAAAACAAAGTCAGAGCTTCACTGTGGCCTGAACTTTCCTCCAGCTCCACTGTTACAAAAGTCCATTCATCTCCCCCGCCTTCGGCGTGCATCTGCGCAGCGGAGATGATAATGCCTAACACTAACTCGTTACAGATGGAAATGAGAGTGTGTTCAGAATTCTGAGCAACTTGGAAAAGAAGCGACATATTAACTGAAGATGATTTTGGCTGCTCAAATGCCAACTTGTAGAGACAAATAAACCGTCTCCTCCCCCCAAAAGCTAGATTTTGTGAGCTCACTCCATCTGGATGAGCCTCCTCCAAGGCCCGAAATCCCAGAGAGGGAAGGGGACCGACGTGCACATCTTGGGCGAGAAGGGCGAACAGGTCTCACCTGCAACACCCATTGGTCTTTATGGTCTGGGCTGCACATGTGACGCCAGGCAGACCCTCAAGTCAAAAAGTTGGAAAGAAAAGAAAAACAGGTTAGACAATTAATGAGGCCTCCATTTATCTGTTCTTCACTTGAAAAACATTACAACTTCACGGCACTAGAGGCGAAATCCTACTTGTTCTAAGATGAGCTTTATATTTCTATTCCTACTTTGAGTCTTAAAAAGAAAATGACAGAGAAACACAAGCAGGATTACGTCTCTGAAGCACTATTAGCCCTTCTGCTGAAAGCAAGAGTCTGGGACGACCAGTCAGGCCCTAAATCAGATCAATTTTAGGTCCACCTTGAGATTACAAAATGACGACTGCTCATCATCCTCAATTGTCTTTTTTCACTTGTCACCTTACCAAGAAGTGAAAGACAAGTAACAGGAAAGAAAGAAAGAAACAAATAAATAAATGGATTCGAGAAGAAAAGGAGAGTGGAAGGGAAAGAAGGCGAGGTGAAATGCTGCTGGCCCTGAGGCTTCAGGAGGGAACCTAACACGAGGTCCCCCTCCCCAAGGACTCCCAACTCATTCAAAACGCCTTCTTAAAATCTGGTGTAATTTCTCTTTTCTCCTCCCCAAAGAGAGAAAATTCCTAAGACCTCTTCGTGGTCTGTAGATAAGACTGGGGTGGGGGTGGGGGGAGTGGAAAGATCACTTGAAATTCTGTATCCATAAATGGTAGAGCTGTGTTCCCTTTGTACACGATACTTAATGAAAATCATATGTTTCACAAACACACGGGCAGACCTTTTTGACACATAATTCCCAATTAACGGTGGAAATCCCACAATGTGAGCTCACAAGGCCATTCAGGCCTGCAGAGTTCGCTTTCTCAAACTTTCTCGGGTAGAGCCCCGCAGCTGGGGACCCGCGACGTGGGCTCTCCCGGGGTTAGCGAGCGGGCCAGAGCCCCGCATCCTCCTTGCTAGGGGCAGCGCCCAGGGGCGGTCGAGAGAAAGAGGGAGGGGGGGTGGGGAGAGGGAGAACGAGAGGGAGAGAGACAGAGAGGGAGGGAGAGGGAGCGCCCGCGCGGGCGAGGCCTAGGAAGGCCCGGCCGGTGCCCCCGCGGCCACCTCGACCCCCGCCGGCGGCGGCGCGGCGCTCACCTTCCAGGTAGCAGCTGGAGGACGAGGAGAGCCCCTTCTTGGATTTGCAGCCCACCAACTTCAAGCAGATCTCCAACATCTTCGCGCGCCGGCGGCGTGGGGCGGGCTCCCCGGCTCGTTCCGCCGCCCCGCTCAGGCCCGGCTCTGCCCGCTGGCCCCGCGCGCCCCCGCGGGCCCCCGCGGCCCCGCCATGCCGCCTCGCCGCCGCCCCGCGCCCGCCCACGGCCGCGGCCGCGTCTCCGTCTCCGCTCGGACGCGCCCGTTAACAAAGGGCCCCGAGCCCGGCCCGCGAGGCCCGCCCCCGCCGCTCGGCCGCCTTAACCCCCTCGGCGCCGCGCCGGGACCCGCAGGCTCCCGGCGTTCCCAAGGCCCGGCCTAGACCGTTACCGCGGGCCACAACCAAGCTGGGGCCAATTTCTTGGTCAGCAGGGGGACTGATTTTCAGCGCGGCATTTGGTGCTTCTCGACATTGGGAAGTGCAGTCCTAAAACCCCAAGAAAGATACCGGCTACTCCGGATGTCGCAGAGCGCAGGCCCGCTCGGCACCACTTTAGAAACCTTGTGCATCTCTGTGGCATGAGATGCCCCCAAGCTGCACCGCTTATGGCCGACTTCCACCGTACGCGGTGCCCTGGCAAACCCTATGTCCCGAGAGTGTTGGTGAATAACGCAAATTCCTCTGGAATTACCAATACTGATCTCATTTATATTCAGTGAGTTTACTGTGATTAAGGCTAACTCAACGGGTGTCTAAGGAATGAATAATCAGAGAGCCGAACCCACATGACAACTACCCAAGTATGGAACACATTTCACAAATCATACATTCAGACTAGGAGACCGTTGGAAACAGAAGGGATGTGCAAGTTCAAATTCAAACATAATTTCTGATTCTATGTAAGAGGAATTTAGTCTGCACAATGAGAACTCATTAGAGGCAGGGCCGGCATCCCTTCTTTGCCTCATTTTCTTCAACAGAGAACTTTTTTCCTTGTTAGGTGAGTGCCACGGGGTACGGTTGTTTAAAACCCATTTCATTGCTATGTTGGGCTCAAACCTTCTTACAACTCTGGTCAGGACTAAAATAGACAATATCATAATGTATTATAAAATAACAATAATCACAATAATGTGTTACTTGGCACAAAACCAGAAATCTAATCAGTGGGAAACAATAGGGAACCCAATCCTACCAAGTAATTTAATAAAAATCAGGTAAGTTTCCATAACAATAGGAAAAGGAAAGTATTTAATAAATAATGTCACATAACTAAACTGCATCAGGGGGAAACATCGAGCTAGTCCACATCTTGGAGCACATGATTACTAAGAGCTGACATGGATTGAGATCTTCCTGTGTGCCAGACTCTTGTGGGAAGCAGGGCCTGTCCATTACTGCATTGTATTTGCACAAGAATCCTGTGAGGAAAATAGAATTATTATCCCGATTCTTCACGTAAAAACCTGAAGCTCAGAGAAGTCAAGCACCTTGCCAAAGGTCCTACAGCGGGAAATAGGCAGGGCTGGACTCAACCCAGGTATACCTGGATCCAGGATCAGGTTCCTGACCAGTGGATTACCCAGGCCCCTCTGGCCAAGAATAAATTCCAAGCAGATTAAAGCTTTGGACATCTATATCTTTGGTTAAAGAACTAAGGTTGTCACATGTTTCAGAGGAAGCCTTTGGTTAAGAGACTCCTGCCTACTGGGATCGGCCCCACAGGCAAAGCTGGACTCATGTGTTACACTTTCCAGCCTATCCTGTAACGACAAGAAGCTCAGTATCTTCAGTACACCAGGAACGGCTAAGTAACAAGATCTTCATTTAGGTCTGCCAAAAATAGCACATAAAAATTCAAGATTGGACTGGATGCGACTAGTGTGTATCACAGGGGTTCTCAGCCAGGGCGTCATTAACTTTTTAGAAGTGTCCTGCCAAATTCTAATCAATGTACAAACTGTGTTTCTAGTGCAATTGAGTGGACCCACGGTCAGTGTTGCAGCACCAGGTCAGGCCTCATGAGCACCTAAGAAGGCACTGTCAGGGAGGGACACAGTTCCCATCACCTGGACACCCAGAACTACAGGGCCACCAGGTGACAACTGCAGTGACTGTGGATGTTACCTAGATTCTGGGAGACACTGTCAATGTCAGTTTAGAGAGCCTGCAAGTAATGACTGCCGACTTGTTTAGTGCTGTCTTGAACTCAACTTTCAACCTCCAAGTGTAAAGCCAAAAATAAAATTCAAAAGGGTACCACCAGTACAAACAAGCTGAAAAATACACTATATGTTTTGGTACCATTTTGGAAAGTTCAAGGGCTTTGGACTAGACTATAATAAAGTCTGTCATTATATAGAATTTCAGATTTAAAGAGCTATATTCAAACTGGCCGCTTAATGCCAAGAATTATACATTAGTAGGCATTTTTGCAATTCTAACCATATCCTTGAATACTATCAGTTATTATAGGCCCAGACACTTGTTTGCATGTGAAGTACTTTATATTGAAACATAAATTTATTTTTAAAGATTTTATTTTTTTCCTTTTTCTCCCCAAAGCCCCCCGGCACATAGTTGTATATTCTTCATTGTGGGTCCTTCTAGTTGTGGGATGTGGGATGCTGCCTCAGCGTGGTTTGATGAGCAGTGCCATGTGTACACCCAGGATTCAAACCAATGAAACACTGGGCGGCCTGCAGCGGAGAGCGCGAACTTCACCACCTGGCCACAGGGCCAGCCCCTATTTTTAAAAAAATAATCACTATTACAAATATTCTGCTCTTGGGTCTAAAATGATCTTATCCTGTTATTTATTTATTTTTTTTTAGGAAGATTAGCCCTGAGCTAACTGCTGCCAATCCTCCTCTTTTTGCTGAGGAAGACTGGCCCTGAGCTAACATCCGTGCCCATCTTCCTCTACTTTATATGTGGGACGCCTACCACAGCATGGCTTTTGCCAAGTGGTGCCATGTCCGCACCCGGGATCCGAACCGGAGAACCCCGGGCTCCCGAAGCAGACCGTGCACACTTAACAGCTACGCCACCGGGCCAGCCCCTATCCTCTTAAATACTCTTTAGGTGAGTAAGGCTTATAAACTGTGTCCAAATGTTTTAAATTGTAGTTATAAAACCATGCATCAACAGGTCTGGCAAACACTCTGATAGCAGCAATGAATATTGATAATATCATCAAACTGTACACAATCATATCAAACCCAGACTGTTCTTTCCAGATCCAGCTTTTGATGCTTTCAAAACTCACTTGTAAAATACAAAAAGCATTGTTACAAGCAAATAAAGGAAAGCTTCAATCTTCTTACCAGAATGAAAGGCCCAAGAAGGATTCCCTCTAAGCAATCTTAAACCTCAAAGGCATTAGCTTTAAAAGAAAGAAAGAAAAAAGAGACAAAGGAATGAAAAAGACTTTTAATGTGAGCCTAATATGTGCCCAGCATAAGCCTCACAACAATCCTATGAATCTTGGGAAGTTTAATTCCATTTCACAGGTAAGGAAACAGCGGGGGAGAAGGGAGACAGAGAGGGAAGTACTCTGTCCAAGTTCACACAGCTGGGAAGCAGTAAGGTCCGCAGTCCTCGAACCTTCCAAAACAGCACAGAATTTGCAGTTTAAGTGAAAGGTGGATAATATGAGCAAAGCCAGAGGATGAAATAAAAATCATTAACTGTTGGAAAAATATGTCTTAAAATAAAATCATTCAGGGAATAAGAACTTTAAGAATATTTTAAAATATGTTAAGAATAAAAGAAGAAAGGTCCTTAATTAGTTTAAAGTCTGTGATTTGAGCTGTGTTTCTTAAAGCATGGTCCATGGACAACCTATTTTGAATTGCCTGCAGTGCTTGCTTATACTGCAGACTCTTGGTCTCCATTCTAGACCTGCAGAAGCAGAATATGTGGAATGGGCTGTATCTTAACAAGTTCTCCAGATGATCTGTGTGCAAACTTCAGTTTGAAACCCACCAATTTGGAAGAGGCAAGAGTTGCTTCTTATTTTCACTGGGACTAGGACAAACGGGAATAGATACTTTGCAAATTTATTCATTTGAAAGCAATTTTTGAATTTAAGAAACGTATCACAACCCTAGAACAAGTTATCAAAAGAGGACTCTTCTCTGAAGATTTTAGGATAAAGCCTGAATTTTTGTAAAGTTTAGAGTTCAATCTTATTCAAAAAGTGGGGGAAAGCAGGGGCCCACCACAGAAGTGGGTCAAGGGAAGGAGGCAGGACACAGGACAAAGGATGCAGGATGCAGAAGCTCCACCTGGCAGCAGCAGGATGGGAGTGAGGGAGGAAGGGAGACAGGTGACTCTGCCATGGGGCCTGGTTTGGGCCCTCCAGGACCAGATGATCCCAGAACTCACTGACCAGCCCAGCCAATAACTTTAAGGGGGGAAGAGCAAAGATCTTGAGGTATGCGCGTGCTATTTCATATGCACATGCTAACAAAGCCCACTTCCTCTGACTCTGCAAAGACTGCCCAGGGAGAGCCTGCGGGTTCTCTAGCTCTGCGGGTCCAGTGTGTGTCCAACTGAAGAAGAATACAACTTGGAAGATGACAGCAATCGTACTCATTTTTGCCACTGCATACGGACACACATGCATCTCTTTAAGTCTCTTAAGTTTTCAGTGAGACAGTACTACTTACTGGTCAAGTGTCACAAAGGCCTGGTGACCCTGCACTGGGCAAACCAGGCTAGAGGGAGAGGCAATGCAGTGGAGGCTGAATGAGCTATGACATCATACAGCCCAGCTCTGAACCTCAGATTTGCCATTCACTATGGTGGCCTGAGCAAGCTACTTCCCCTTTCAGAGCCTCAATATTCTCATCTGTAAAATTGAGGGGTGGTCATAAGAAGCTACCTCACAGGGTTATGAAGATTAGAAGTAACGCAGGGAAGGTGCTCGATAAACAGTAGCTATTGTTATTTCCAAAAGAGGACTACTATTCCTATATCAGGTGATGGTCTGTGTTCCTGCCTAGTCTTACTGGAACTAAGTCAAGAGCTAAAATTAACAAATGTGATATGTGAAAATGATTCCAGAAAGCACAGGCTGAGGGAGTGAAAGTAGTCTGGAGGTTTTCCAAGGGACAAGGAAATCAATTTATTTTATTAAGGGAAAGAAACACTAGCAACAGGGTAGGAGTAGCAACTAAGATCAAAATGTCAGAGACAGTCCTACCTTTCATCCTGCAGCCAAGGTTCTGCAACCACAGCTTTGTGGTAGAACACAAACTCCACATCCACATCTTCACTGGGGGCCTATTTCAGGCCCAGGACTGGATGCGCAGGCGCACATGTGACTGTCTTCCAGGTAGTGCTGATTGTTTTCTTAGTCCCCTCGGTATTTTCAAGGCTACAGTTCTCACCTACAGGCTAAATCTGAACTGCTTTAGACTAAGTCCACTTTCTAGAAAATCTCATCATAGTAAGACTTTACTATATTTTTATAATTAAGTCAAATATAACTATTAAACAATAATTTTTCTCCAGGAGGAAACTAATATTATTGGTATGCCTATTTTATTTTTTATTAGCATTTTTTATCAAAGTAATATACACATATGGTTAAAAATCAAATAGTACTAAAAGTCATAATAAAAACAGCAGTCCGCTGAATCCAGCTCCTGGTCTGTTGTTTCCCCAGAGGCAGCCTCCTTCAGATTTCTAAATAATGTCCTCACATTGTGTCTGGATTCATCAGCTTTCCACATTATATATTACCTTATTATAGTAGTATTATATACCATCACCATCCTCAACCTCCCAAAACATTAAAAATCACAATTTTTGGTTAAATCAATAGTCAGTGTTTATATGATATGACGACGTAAATATTATTCACTGATCCGCCAATAATATACTATGAATGTTTCCTTTATTATATTACTTTGTTTATCCTGGAGATATTAATTGCCTTGATTTTTTTCATTTGATTTGTCTCTATACACCTATTACTATTTTCCCCCCAAATATTTCAAAGATCTGTCTAACACCGAGTAGCATTTTTTCCAAGTTCTAAGATACTTAAAATATTCTCAATTCTATTTATTGAGTTACATCCTCATTTTGCTTAGAATTCATTGTCCAGTAGCTTCCTGGGAAAAAAGAAGGTGCATGTCTAAAAAATGCCTTTCGTCTCTTCTACTCTGACAGTTTGGCTGGGTAAAGAAGTCTAGATGGGAAGTAATTTTCCCCACTTAATTTTGAAGGCATTTCTCCACTATCTTCTGGTCGTAGTTTAGAAATGCAATCCCACTCTGCTTGCTGATCCTTTATACATGGCCTGCTTTTCTCTTCTTGGTGTTCTGAAATTTCAGTGGTATGGCTTAGAGTGAGTCTTTTTTCATCTATTATGCTGGGCACTCAGGGAGCCGATCCAATTCAAAGATTTGTCATTTAGCTCTAGAAAACACTCCCTTCACGAAGCTCTGAAATTTTTCCTGATACTTACTGTCTCCTAAATTCACCTCCATTTTCTTTCACTTCTCTCCTTCTGGCATTCCTACCAGACAGACACTGAAGCCCTGGGATTGAGCTTCTAATTTTCTTATCTGTTTTCTCTCTATTTTTTTTTGGTGAGGAAGACTGGCCTGAGCTAACATCTGTTGCCAATCTTCCTCTTTTTGCTTGAGGAAGATTGCTGCTGAGCTAGCATCTGTGCCAGTCTTCCTCTATTTTGTATGTAGGATGCTGCCACAGCATGGCTTGATGAGTGGTGTGTAGGTCCACACCCAGGATCCAAACCTACAAACCCTGGGCCACCAAAGCAGAGCACACAAACTTAACCACTACGCCATGAGGCCCACTCCTTATCTGTTCTCTCTTATTGTCCATGTCTTTGCCTTTATATTTTGCTTTCTGAGATAGACTGTTTTCCAAGTCTTGTGCTGAATTTTAAATTTTGGCTATAATGTTTTCAATATTAAAGAAGCTCATTCTTATTCTAATTGTTATTGCTTTTAATAACACTTTTGTTAGATGTTTACAATATCTCTCTGAGGACAGCAAAGAATAGTCCTCCTGAACTCTTCTTTCTATTTCTGGCCTTATCTTTATTTGCAGCAAGTCCCTTTTTTCTGTCTGTTTTACCCTTTATCTACCGTGTTAGAGACTTTTCTCCAATGCTAGGAGAGGTCTGGCTGTCTATTGTCACAGATGAGGGAAGAACTAAAAACTGTGCATGGAAGGGGCATGGCAACCAGTAGCCTTCAGTGAAAGGAGGTGGTGAGCTTGCTTTTCCATCAAGACAATCCCCAAATGGACTTTTCTGTAGGGCCATTCAATTTTGGTTTTTTCCCCAGAAAAGAATCTTTCCATCTCCTTCTGTTAGGGCCCTGGCTAGCAGGTATTGGAAAGGGGCTGAGAAACTCACTGTTTGGTATGCAGACAAAAAAAAAAATCTGCTCTTGCCCACTCCACTGTTTTCAGCCCAGGGGCTTAGCTGCACCCTGCTGGGGGAATGCCCCTGAGTCCAGAGCCTTTAGAGGGCAAGTGCTCAATATAATACCTAGTCTCATGTAGGCAGGAAGGAGAGGTGGTCATCTGGCTGTACAGGGTTGGGGAAGGATGCGAAGAATTTAAACTCCTTTCACAGACTTTCAACCCATCCCGTTGCTTTGAGGTGATGGCCTCACCATGCCCTGCTTTCTGTGGTACTAAGGCCTCCACTGGTTATTTCCCTGAGGTTCTCACAGGAACTGCCTCGCTTCTCATCAGTGCCTCTCTCGGAAAAGGCTAGGCTTCAGCTTCCTCGATTCTGCCGTCTGTTACCACACTTTGGACTGCCTTCCATTTCCCTAAAATACATTCACCTTTCTTGTCCACTTATCCTCTGGGAGCTTTTTGTCCTTAAGCATTTTCACTTAAAAAAAAATCTTTTTCCTGTCATTTCAGTGAGAGAGGGAGTGGAGGTAAAAACAAGTCTGCAATCTTAAACCTTTTTTTTTTTTAAGATTTTATTTTTTTCCTTTTTCTCCCCAAATCCCCCCGGTACATAGTTGTATATTCTTAGTTGTGGGTCCTTCTAGTTGTGGCATGTGGGACGCCGCCTCACGTGGCTGGATGAGCGGTGCCATGTCCGCGCCCAGGACTCGAACCGATGAAACACTGGGCCGCCTGCAGCAGAGCGCACGAACTTAACTACTTGGCCACGGGGCCAGCCCCCTTAAACCATTTTTTAAGCAGAATTTTTTTGCCCATTTTATAGATGAGATAAGTGAGGCACAGATAGGTTAAAGAACTTGCACAAGGTCTCACAGCAAGTAAGTGGCAGAGCCAGATCTCCAAACTCCCTTGTGAGATTTTTTCGCATTATGTGACACCCAATAGGTACCCATAATTAAGAGCTGACAGACTAGTTTTAGGACATCAGGCTGAAAACAACATTTAAAATTGTTGTAGGGGCTGGCCCAGTGATGTAGTGGTTAAGTGTGTGTGCTCTGCTTTGGTGGCCCAGGTTCACAGGTTCGGATCCCAGGTGTGGCCCTACACACCACTCATCAGGCCATGCTGTGGCAGTGTCCCACATACAAAATAGAGGAAGATTGGCATGGATGTGAGCTCTGGGCCAATCTTCCTCACCAAAATATAAAAATAAAAAATAAAATTGTTGCAAACTACAGGTCTCAAATATTAATACTGCCGGTGGTGAAGAAACACCGAACTCTGAATTCTTAAATCCAGTCACAAAACTTAAAGTTAAGTTATAAACAGATATACTATTAAACAAAAACAGTTTGGGATATTCTTATTAAACTGTAAGTGTTTGAATTCAACTTAAAGAGGTTTTGCATGTTTTCGCGAATTGTGTTTGTCCCTTTACTTTGGTTAATCTTTGAAATAAATGCCAAAGAACTGTATTTTAAATCACTAAAAAGTCTTATTTGTTTTTAATCTGAATACTGAATAAAGAATACGATATCTACAAAACAAGCAAATCAAAAATAGCAATGTTGCAAAAATCTCAAGGCTTCCAACTCTTCTCTCTACAATAAGGTAAACTGAAGCACACTCGTAGAACCAACTGCGAGAAAAGCCCAGGACTGGTTATTTACAAGTAATCCTCTTATTTTCTAACACTGGCACCTTCTGGCTTTTATAGTTTTGTTAACTTTGAACTGGGACAGCAACGGTTAATTTCTCCCTCTCTTTCTCTAAGACTAAAAGAATCTGCGAGAGCAGCAGACCAGGCCTAGGAGATCACGTTACTTTGGGGGTGGGGAAGGAGGCAGCTGGAGGGGAGTGTGGAGAGAAGGGCTAGAGGGAAAGAAAACAAGTTGTGCGAGCCTCCCCCCAGTGTGAGACCCAGCAGGGCCCAGGGGGTTCACGGAGGAGCCTGTGTTTATCCTCGTTATCTGGGACGGCTGACACCGGCTGTGAAAGCAGGGGCTCCCTCAGCACTGAGATCCTCTCAGCAGCCCAAAGCTGCACCCACGAAAGCAACTTTCTTGGTAATTGTTACCAAGGCCTGAAAAGCTAGAAATCAAACACTAAAGAAGTGTTAATGTTTGTTTCGTCAAAACACTCAGTACCAATTTGTTTTGTTGTCAAGGTTTTAAAACACACACAAAGGACAAATGGATCCAGAAGATTTCTTCCCGACACTTGTTGGAAATTACTGTTGTCATTAGAGAAGCAATGGCATCTCTAAATGAAATGGCACTGCTCTTTTTCTTCCTGAAGCGACAGATCTGGCATATTAATCCAAAACTACATATTAACTAGAGAAGGGCTACAGTTAACACTGGGGAAACTGCTCATTAAGTGGCACTGTAGTGATGTCAGAAGGAAAGAGCCACCTGAAAAGAAAACTACAAAACCCAGTCTGCTTTCAAAGTCCACCTGACAGAAGCTGCCCTTCTGCCCCTGCCTTCCAGCTGCCACGCAGGATCTATATGCAGTACAGCAACTCCAAAACTGGACTTAATCACTGAGTTATTTTCACCTTCCCTAAGCAATAATTCATATTTATAGCTACTTCACCATGGAGAACATTCTGGTGCACTTCTAAAACAACGGTAAAATTAATTCCTCAATAAGATTTAGGCCAATAATCGCATATCAACTAGACATTCTTTGATGAACAAAGAATGGGAATCCCATACGGACTAGTTATAGGAACTCCCAAGCCCAACAATGGCCCCAACATCTGTTCTCTCTAGCCTTGAACTCCTAAGTTTTAGGTGGACACATCGCCCCAGAAGAAAGACTCCATTTCCTAGTCTTTCTTGTACCTAGGCATTACCACATGTCTAAGTTTTAACCAATGGTATGTGAGCAGAAATGATACATGCAACTTCTGGGTCAGGTTCTTAAAAGGAATGGGCATGACCCCCATCTCCTTTTTTCTACTTCCCTCTGCCTACAAGAGGACAAGATAGCTGGAGCGGCCATTTGGATCCTGAGGTAGAATCCACATCTTAAAGAGTACCAAGATGGAAGGTGTCTGACCCTGTGGAGTCCCCATACACATCCAGAACCACTAATGTCAGCGTGTTATAGAAGAGAGAAATAAACATCTAGCTTGTTTAAATCCCTAGTATTCTGCATCTGTTATAACAGCCATTTAGTCTTTATGGTAATAATAGTAAAAGACCAGTTCTAACTTGCATAAATCGAAGAATTTCCCAAACCAACTGTTTCTTTTCTTTATTAAAAACTGTTAATTGGAGAGCAAGCATTTGAAACAATCTTATAACTTTTAGAAAATGAGAAAGTGTCATAATCTCTGTGAAACATGTAGCCCAGTGTCCAGCTTATAACAAACACTCCAATGTTACATTAATTATTATTACTTATAATATTATTATAAGTTAATTATCATTACTATTAACTATCCCTTCCCTTTCCACAATCTCTGGTACTGGTTTGAGGAAGATAAAAAAAAATCCATGTGTTCTATCATATATCTGATAAAGCTTGTATCCAGAGAACTCTTACCACTCAATAATAAGACAGTACACAAACCAATCAAAAAATGGGTAAAAAGGGGCCGGCCCCATGACCGAGTGGTTAAGTTCACATGCTTCACTTTGGCGGCCCAGCGTTTTGTGGGTACGGATCCTGGGTGCAGACATGGCACCACTCATCAAGCCATGCTGAGCCGGCGTCCCACATAGCAGAGGTGGAAGGACCCACAACTAGAATATATAACCATGTACTGGAGGCTCTGGGGGAAAGAAGAAGAAAGAAAAAATAACAATAAATAAATAATTGCTTTAAAAAATGGGTAAAAGATTTGAATTGACATGTCACCAAAGAAGAAATAAGAATGGCTAATAAACACGTGAAAAGATGCTCAGCATCATTAGTCATTCAAGAAATGGGAAGTAAAACCACAATGAGAGAGTAGTTCACATCCGCTCAAATAGCTATAATCAAAGTCAGACAAAATCAAGTGTTGGTGAGGATGGAGAGAAGCTGGAATACTCATACACTGACGGGGAGAATGTAAAATGGTATAGCCATTTGAGAAAATGGTTTGGCAGTTTCTTAAAAAGTTCAAACATAAACTTACTATAAGACCAGCAACTCTACTCCTAGGAATCTGCCCTGGAGAAATGAAGACACATGTCCACACAAACACTCGTACGTGAACGTTCATAGCAGCGTTATTCCTAACAGCCAACAACTGGAAACAATGGAAGAATATTCAACAACAAAAAGAAACGAAGTACTGATACGTGCTATATAGACAAACCTCAAAAACATGCTGTGAAGTGAAGGAAGCCAGTCACAGAAGACCACATGTTGTATGACTCATTTATATGAAATGTGCAGAAAAGGTAAATCCATAGAGACGGAAAGTAGATTAGTGGTTGCCTGGGAATAGGGGCGAGATTGACTGTAAATGGGCACAAGGGATCTTTTAGGGATGATGGAAATGTTCTAAAACTGGACTGTGGTGATGGTTACACATTCTATAAATTTACTAGAAATCAGTGAATTGTACACTAAAATGGTGGATTTTATGGCATGTATATTATACCTCAAAAAACTGTTAATAAAAAAGGGAGAAAAGAGGGGCCAGCCCAGTGGCGCAGTAGTTAAGTGCGCAGGTTCTGCTTCGGCAGCCCAGGGTTCACCGGTTCAGATCTGGGGTGCAGACATGGCACCGCTTGTCAAGCCATGCTGTGGTAGGCATCCCACATATAAAGTAGAGGAAGATGGGCATGGATGTTAGCTCAGGGCCAGTCTTCTTCAGCAAAAAGAGGAGGATTGGCAGCAGTTAGCTCAGGGCTAATCTTCCTCAAAACAAAAAAAAAAAGCAGCATGGAGATTCCTCAAAGGATTAAAAACAGAAATACCATGTGAGCTGGCTATCCCACTACTGAGTATTTATCCAAAGAACTTGAAATCAACAATTCAAAGAGACTTTTGCACCCCTACGTTCACTGCAGCATTACTCACAACATGGAAGCAACCCAAGTGCCCACTGACTGATGACTGGATAAAGAAGATGTGGTATATATACAATGGAATACTACTCAGCCATGAAAAAGATAAAATTGCCCCATTTACAACAGCATGGATGGACCCTGAGCGTATTATGTTAAGTGAAATAAGCCAGAGAAAGACAAACACCATATGATTTCACTCATAGGTGGAAGATAGACAAACTTACAGACAAAGAGAACAGATTAGTGATTACTAGGGGGAATGGGGCTGGGGGGTGGGCATAGGGCGAAAGGGGCGCACGGTATACGGTGATGGACAAATAATAATGTACAACTGAAATTTCATAATGTTATAAACTATTATGACCTTAATACAATAAAATAAAGATAAAAAATTCCTGCTCTTCTGAAGACACGGTTAAGAGAAAGACAAGTCAAAGACTGGGAGGAAAGACCAAGTGCTGGCAAGAGCGTGAAGCAATTGGTGTGAATGCAAACTGGTATGAACTGCTGGTGGGAATGCAAAATAATACATTCTCTTTGTAAAACAGTTTGGCAATTTCTCATAAGTTAAGCATACACTTAGCATATGACCTAACAATTCCATTCCTAATTATTTACCCAAGAGAAATGCAAACTTATGTCCACACAATACCTTTATGTGAATGTTTACAGTAGCTTTACTCATAATCATCAAAAACTGGAAATGACTCAAATGTCCTTCAAGACCTGAAGGGATAAACACACTGCGGTACCTACATGCGAAAGAACACTACTCGGCAATAAAAAGGAACAGACCACGTTGACTACATGCCACAACAGGGGTGAATCTTAAATGCATCAGGACTCAAGAGGCCATGCACTTGATAATTTTACTTATGATATTCTGTGACAGGCAAAATTCTAAGGACAGAAACTGAAAAGAGGCTGTTGAGGCTGGTAGGATGGGTTGATAACCAAAGAAATGAGGGAGTGGGGGTGATGGAACCATTCTCTATCCCAAGTGTAGTTACATGATGGTGGTAGTTACAAGATATATGCATCGTCAAAACTCACACAGTAAAAGGGATGTTTTACTGTATGTAAATTATACCTCAATAAAAACACCATTTTCTTTCTTCAAGGCCCCCTTCCTCAGAGGAACCCACTGCCAGGGCCCAGGCTCCGCGCTTCCCCTGGGGCTGTGGGAGGGCACTCCACCACGGACATTGCCCATCTGGCCGGTGGGAGTTATAGTCACGGTCCTAAAGGAGTGAGTGCAGTCTGCGCCATTTGGTCTCTTCCACTCCGCTCCTTCCGCCCCACGAGACCCCAAGTGGATACGGCTCAGAAGGACACAGAGCACTGCGGGGAGCTTTACCCACCCGTGCCGAAGGGCTGGCTCTCCCTAGCCCGAGCGTCCCTGCGCCTGGACAGAGCGGGCTGGCGGCTGGAGCAGAGGCAGCTGTGGCGGGGACAGAGCCCACAGAAGGGCGGGGCGCTGGCCCAGGGCGTTTGGAAGGCAGGGGAGGCACGTCCCCGCTCTGAGCCTCACCTGCCTGCAAAAGGAGGCTGTCATTCTGTGACCTGATTCAAGGTCTGTGGTAAATTTTTCTCAGTTTTTCCTCGTCAAGGGCATTTAAAAAATGACCACTGACATTTTCTTGACTAGAAAGAGTAAGTTTGCGAACTTACAGATGCCAGCACTGCACCCAGACTGGCTTCCCCTTACCAAGTCTGTGCCCACAACCAACCAATCTTCACAAACAGATTTAGGAGCCTCTGGGCCACAGGAGGACGCGGGGCGTCCCTGGCAAACCGCATGAAGAACATGGACGATCAGCCCCGGCTGGCTGCAACCCATTCCTCTCTCAACACTTCCAGAGCAGGCGAGAGCCAGAAAGCCCTGGACACCGGCGCCCAGCGCCCTGGGGTCCACCTCTGCCAGGGAGCTGGATGAGGCGCGGGCGTGGGGGCCTCTCAGGCTTCTACACGGCCTCCTGAGGACCGAAAGCACCATTGTCAACTCCTCCGCTTGCCACCGGCCCAGGCGCCAAACCGTCTCTCCTTCGCCCTACAGTCCCGCCTCACGGAGGCAAGCTTAGCTCCCGACTCTGCCTCGGGTGTGCATGTCTGATTCCTGGTTCTCAAAAAGCCCATACGGGGAATTTGGCAATATTCATATCTATCAAAATTGCAAATGTATTTACCCTTTGACTCAGCAATTCTATTTTGGGAGATTTACTCTACAGACTTACCTACACACACACACAACGTAAATAGCAAAACTATCTGTCACTAAGTTAAATAAACCCTGGCCTTAGCTTTCAAAAATGGGGTAAATTTATGCCTAGATGGGGGTACATGAAGCTTTCAAGGAAGTACCCAAGTATTTACTTAAAAAGGAATCAGCTTTCAGGTCCTCAATTTCATACATAATGCCCTCTGAAATGGACGTGCCTGAGAACGCCTCTGCCAGTGCTCCTCTCTCAACGCAGCTGTCACAGTCCCCTTCTTCCCCACAAAGGAGAAAAACACCTCTCATAAGCCCCCAGGGGTTTAAAAATCCCTGGTCACCAAACTATGGACAATCTGAGAACACATCACTTCAGAGGGGAAGTTTTCTTTGACAGCAAAGCAATGTGAGCGTCACTAAGAGATAAATACCAAGTATTCTGCAAATGTTTGGTACCTACTAAGAGCTAGGCACTGTCCTAGGCTCTAGGGTTACAAGAAGTAGAATACAGGAAAAAATTCCTACCCTCCAACAGTTCACGATCTAGTGGGGGGAGACAGACAACAAAATAAACTCACAAATTACAGAACGTAGAAGGTAAAAACGGCGAGGGGGAAAAAGCAGGTAAGAGGGATGGGGATGCTGAGGATGGGGAGTGGGGATTAGGATTCTAATTTTAAATAAAGTGATCAGAAAAACCATCACTGAAGATGATAACTGAGCAAAGACTCACAGGAGGTAAAGAAGCAACTATGTGGGTAGCCCTTTCCTAGCATACAGAACAGCAAATGCAAAGGCACTGGGGCAGGGAAGATGGCTGGGGAAAGCGCAAACAAGGGCAAAGAGGCCCCTTTGGATGGAACAGTCAGCAAGAGGGAGAGTAAAAGAGATTAGTCAGACGTTGCAGGGGTCGGGGGAAATCTTGTGTACCTAAGGTGATTGTCAGGACTTTGGCTTTTACTCTGAAGGAGCTGGGAAGGCACTGGAGGTCCGGGGCAGAGGACACAGGGGAATCTGATTACATTTTAAAGCACAGTGAGAAGAGACTAGGAGGGAAATCAGCAGAGTAATGTTGACCTCAGAAAAGAAGCTGGGGAGTGTTTGTTCCCTTCTTTTCTATTTTCTGGAAAGGTTGGTAGAACTCCTATTATTTCCTCCTTAAATGTTGGGTTGAACTCACAATGAAGCCATCTGGGCCGGGAACATCTTTGCGGCGTTGTAACTACAAACTCAGTTTCTTTATTAATAGATTTGCAGCCATCGAGGTTGTCCATCTCCGCTGGAGTGAGCTTCCGTCGTTTGTCTTTAAAGGAATTTGGCTTTTTTTTCTAGGTTGTTGATTAATTCACTTATCATACTTTTAATGTCTGTAGAATCTGTGATTTACCTCTTTCATTCCTGATCTGATAATGTTTGTCTTCTCTTTTTTTCCTGATCAGTCTGGCTAGAGGTTTATCAATTTTATTGTTCTTCTCAAAGAACTGGATTTTGGTTTCATAGATTTCTTTACGGTTTTTCTGTTTTCCATTTCACTGATTTCCACATTGGGTTTTTGGGGTTTTTTTCTGCTTAATCTGGGTTTCACTAGCCTTCATTTGTCTAGTTTCTTAAAGTGGGAACCTAAGGTCATTTATTTAGGACCTTTCTTCTTTTCTAATTTAGGGATTTAGTGTTAATTAAATTTCCCTTTAGCTCCATCACACAAATTTTATGCTGCATTTTCACCTTTGTTCAGTTCCAAATACTTAACTAATTTCACTTTTGACTTTTTTTCTTTGCCTCATGGTTTATTTAAAAGTGTGTTTGGGGCCAGCCCGGTGGCACAGTGGTTATGTTTGCACGTTCTTCTCCTCAGCGGCCCAGGGTTTGCCAGTTTGGATCCCAGGTGCAGACATGGCACCACTTGGCAAAAGCCATGCTGTGGTAGGCGCCCCACATATAAAGTAGAGGAAGATGGGCATGGATGTTAGCTCAGGGCCAGTCTTCCTCAGCAAAAAGAGGAGGATTGGCAGATGTTAGCTCAGGGCTAATCTTCCTTGGTGGGGGGTGGGGGGAAGTGTGCTATTTAGTTTCCAAATAGTTGAAAGATCTTCCAGGTATCTTTGTGTTACTGAGTCCTCATTTAATTCCACTGTGGTCAGAGATCATACTTTCTATGAAGTGAATCAGCTTACATCTATTGAGACTTTTTTAATAGCCCAGAAAATGGTTTATCTTGGTAATAGTTCCACGTGCACTTGAAAAGAATGTGTTTTCAAGTGTTTTGGGGTAGGGTGTCCTATAAACATCAAGGAAGTCAAGTTGATTGATAATACTATTCAAACATCCCATGTCCATATTATTTTCTATCTACTTATTCTATCAATTATTGAGTGAGAAGTGTGAAAATCTCCAGCTGTAATTGTGGATGTCTCCCTGCAGTTCTGTCAGGTTCTGGCTCGTGTATTCTGAATCTGTTAATACTCACATAAACATTTACGACTATGTTGTCTTAATGAAGTGGCCCTTTATCGTTAGGAAATGACCCTTTGTCCTGTGACATGCTTTGTTTAAATCTCCTTTGTAGACGTAGCCACCCAAGCTTTCTTTTGATTCATGTTGACATGGTTCATCTTTTCCCACCCTTTTTTGCTTCTAACCTAGTTATATCTTCATATTAAAAGTGAGCTTATCGTATGCAGCACATAAATGGGTTGTACTTTTTATCTGATCTGACAAGCCCTATTTTTTATTGGGACTTTAGGCTTTTATATTTAATAATAATATCAATGTAGAATTTAATCTACCATCTCACTATTTGTTTTATATTTATCCAATCTATTCTTGTTTGCTTTTCCACGTTTTTCTGGCCTCTTTTAGATTAAATGTTTCTATGATTACATTTTTACCTTTGTTGGCTTATTAGCTATAGCTCTGCGGCTTTAGTCTACCATGTACATCTTAACTTAGCAGAGTACCCCTTCACATGCTACGTTACTCACATATGGTGTAAGACTCACAATAGCATACTTCCGGACACTTCCATTTGTGCTTCTGCTGTCATAAACTTTCCTTCTACATAAACTGTAAATGCCACAATGTGTCATTACTGTTTTTGTTTAAAAGACAGATCTTTTAAAGAGTGATTTAAATAAGAAGAAAAATCTTAGATATTTATGACATAGTTACCCTTTTCCAGTGTACTTCTTTCTGTAGCTCCAGTCCATCAGGTATCACTTTCCTTCTGCTTCAAGGACATTAATATTATTTTGTAGTGCAGGTCTGCTGGTAACAAATTCTTTCAGTTTCTGTATGTCTGAAAAAGACTTTATATTGCCTTTGTTTTGAAGGGTATTTTCACTGAGGAAAGAATTCTAGGTTGACAAGGTTTTTCTTTTGCTGCTTTAAAAGTGTTGCTTCGCTGTCACCTGGCTGACACTGTTTCCAACGAGAAATCGGCTGTCATCCTCCTCTTCATTCTGATGAACAAAACGTGTCTTTTCCCTGGTTGCTTTTAACATTTTTCTCTATCACTAGTTCTAAGCACTTCTTCACATATCTAATTTTTTATTAGGTTGCAGGCATTGTGAATTCTACCATACTGGCTCCTAGCTATTTTTGTATTCCCAAAAATATTCCTCAGCTTTGTTCTGAGATACACCTTGGAAACAGTTTGATCCTTTTCAATCTTGCTCTTAAAACTGTTAGGTGAGACCACAGTAGCATTTATTCTATGATTAACTGAGATAAGACTCTTGTGATGGTTATTTTATGTGTCAACTTGACTGGCCACAGAGGGCCCAGATACTTGGTCAAGCATTATTCTGGGTGTTTTTGGATGAGATGGCCCTCCCTAATGTGAGTGGGTCTTACGCAATCCATTGAAGGACTGACTAGAAAAAAAGGGCTGATCCTCTCCCAGGTAAGAGAGAATTCCTCCTGCCTGACAGCCTTTAAACTGGCATGCTAGCTTTTGCGTAAGAATGGGATTTAAAAGTACATGCATTCACATTTACTTCTATTTGTACAAAGAAACAATGGAGAGACATGTAAGAAACTAACTATAGTGTTTATTCATGGGAGAAATGAGAATGGGATGACCAGGTAGAAAGGCACAAAGGTCAGAGTAAGACTTCTCAATCTACCTTTTTATATATTAATTTTTAAACTAGTGAAGTATTATTTTATTTAAATTTAAAACAAAAAGATCATCACAGAATTTTGGGCCATCCTGGCTTCCTAATGTAAGAATGGGAATCCTAATATTCTGCAGAAAGCTAGAATCCAATATGACATTCTCTGAAATTCAAGATTTGCTGGTGTAACTATTTTATAGTAATTAAGTTACCTCGCATTGATTCCAAGGCAGATTGATCCTACTATGAAGGCAACAACTTAAGCAATATTTTGCTCGAGATAAGAGCCAGACTGTGAGCTCCTTAGGGGCTGAAACTGTCTTATGTCTGATCCCTCTTTGTACACCTGGGGCCAAGGCCTGTACACAGCCACTCATTATTGATTGGTTGGGTTGGCTGAATTAATGACCCAATTCCACTGTTAAGCAAATGATATAACAGTGAAGTTCCACAAGCCCTGCTTTCTAAGGACATCTTCTGTTGGAGGGTTCGTTGGGACTCCCTTGGTGATGCCTTGTTTTTGACCAGATTCTGGAGATGCGAGGTTTGCACAAGCACTATTCTTCCTGACCCCACGCATGTGTGGTCTTCTAAGTCTCGTTCTCTGGGCCAAACCTCTGCTCTCTTCATATTTTAACTTGTAAGCGTCTCTCTCTAACTGGTATAATTCCACCAATCTGAAATTACAGTTGCCACTTTGAAAATTTTGTTATAAACAAGATTGTTCATTTAAGAGAAAAAATTAAGTTCAGAACAAAAAGGGAAGAAACCTCATGAGGAGCTTCTCCATCTTGCCTGTCTAAAAGACAGATCACTTTGTTTCACTGGGAGACCTCCCTCTTTTTTCTCTAATTCAGTAAGTGCCAGCTGTTTAAGAAGACAGCTTGTCGAGGACCTGAACTACTCTTTAAACCAGCTGTACTGACTTTAGCTCTCGTGCGTTTGAACGGCATGTCAAAATGGGTTTTTCTGCATCTCAGTTCCCTCCGTACACAGAGAAGATAATCAGCCACTCGTATCTGCCTGAAGCCAACTTCCTCACTTCTGTCTTCCTTCCCCATTTTTTCCTCCTTTCTTAGGAAACTCTGGAGATTAATTAACCATAAATACTTGTTCTGTCATTATGTGCATACTCAAGAAATATCTAGTACAGATAAACAGTCCAGAATTTCTGTAAGAAAGAAATTCTGTGGGCTGGGTAATGGTCTAGGTTCCTATGCTTAGAGCTTAGTAGTCTTAAAAATCTTTTCGGATATGTGACCATAGTAGGTTTATTTATATTAAAATGTTCATGTAATATTCCTGATAATTAGATGATTCTTTGGACTGTAAATAAGAGTGAGTTAAAATTAGCTTAAAAATAATTCTATGCTTCTTCCTAATTTTATTATGATGTAAAAATAATGTTAGTGTAATAACAAAATCAATGCAAGAACTTGGGTTTAATTTCTCATGATTTAAACCTTCTAAATTAAATATAGTAGTTCTACGGGTCCAGTAAGATCTCATCATTTCCAAAAATTGTTTTAAAATTACAAAAACATCAAACTGTGTTTAATTAAAAGAACTTATAGTAAAATATCTTTTAAAATGATTTAATCTCGTAAATTCTTATAACACTTCAAATCATAAAGATCGGGTGTGTTGGCCTAAATTTTAATTTCCAGATGCTTAGTTAACTTAAAAAAGATCTCTTAATCTAATAATAATATATTGAGTTAATAATCCTTGGATATATGAACAATTTCTAATTAAAGGAAAAGATCCAAAGACTGGGCATCCTGTATAGTTTTAAATACCCTTCCTCCTTATTTTTATACGTAAAATACCTATAGATTAACTGGATGTGTAAATTTCTCTAAATGATGTTATATCTATGCTTATTTTGCCACCTTAAAATTTGTGAAGGTGACATAAAATGTGTGCTCAAGGAAAAAACTTGCTAGACATTCTTCGTTTCCTGTGTTCTGGTTTTCTCTTGTGTCTAGAAATTTTAAAGCTAGTGATTAATATAAATGGTTACATAGAAATAGGATTATGTATATAAAATAAATACGGTTTGTCTGATTTTTTTCATTAAGGAAATTAATTTATTAAGATGTAAATCAATATAATCTGTATTTAGTTTTATTTAATGTGCTGATATAATTAACTCTATTTTACAACTAGTTAAAAGCTTTAATCTTTTTTTTTTGAGGAAGATTAGCCCTGAGCTAAAAGCTGCCACCAATCCTCCTCTTTTTGCTGAGGAAGACTGGCCCTGAGCTAACATCCGTGCCCATCCTCCTCTACTTTATATGTGGGATGCCTACCATAGCATGTCTTGCCATGCGGTGAGTAAGTCTACAGCCGGGATCCGAACCGGTGAACCCCCAGCTGCCGAAGCGGAACATGCAAACAACCGCTGTGCCACTGGGCCGGCCCCTAAAAGCTTTAATCTTATCATCTATTCACAGAATTATCCAGTTCTATATACCTAAACACATCCCCAAGAAGATATATTGATTAATTCAAAGATTTATAAATAATAAGAGATAACAAAATATAAACTTGAGGGTCAACTATTAATGGTAAATGTAAAGAGTATGAAGGAAATGAATTCTGAATTTATAGTAGCTACAGATGGTGAATTTGAAGAAAATAATGAACTGTTTTTAAAAGTTCTGGCAATGCTGGCTCAATGTTAATACATTTATTTTAAAAAGGACTTATAGGGGCCGACCCCGTGGCCAAGTGGTTAAGTTCTGCGTGCTCTGCTTTGGCCCAGGTCTGCAGGTTTGGATCCGGGTGCAGACCTGCTCCACTCATCAGCCATGCGGTGGCAGCATCCCACATACAAAGTGGAGGAGGATTGGCCTGATGTTAGCTCAGAGCTAATCTTCCTCAAGCAAAAAAAGAGGAGGATTAGCAACACAGGTTAGCTCAGGGCAAATCTTCCTCATGAACAAAAAAAGAAAAGGACATATAAATCTTTTATTGCAAATTGTTAAATGAATGTTAGACAAAATGTAAAATTAGAATTTGGGTTTTCTTTCTGTAAAATGACCAAGTTATTCCATTGCCAGATAACAGATTCCTTTCCTTTTTAGCATCAAAATATTATGTTAGCTGTCTGAATTTTTTGGCATACTCAGGTATCATTTTGAAAAAAGTGTTCCTTTTTTTTAAGTTAAGTTCCTATAACCATTTTGTTTCTTGTAGTGTGTTTCCAAATTATTGTCTTTAACAACTTCTTGTCTTTGGATACTATGACTTATGTCATAAACAGAGGGGGTAGGAACATGAATTAAAAAATTCACAGTATTTCTGACTTGGTGAATCAGAAAAGTGAAGCCAGGGAACTATGACTGCCAAACAGAGTGGGGTAATCCTAGAAGGGAGAGAGCCAAGGGGCAATCTCCTAACTCTCTCTATTCACATCTCTGATTGACCCTTAAACGACTCACACTCACGCCTGGGACAGATTCACAGCAGCTCAGCTAAAGACAGAAGAGCTCAGACAGTGGGGCTGCCCTCCAAGACACAAGTTTGTAGTTTAAACCCAGCCAAGAAAATTACCTGATAAAAGAAAACAATAATTACGGAAGAAAAATAACAAATCTGGAATTTCTATAACTTGACATTCATAATATCCAGGATACAATTAAAAATTACTCAGCATACAGAGAATCAAGAAAACGGAGCGGCCGGCCCACTGGTGCAGCAGTTAAGGGCACATGTTCTGCTTCGGTGGCCCAGGGAATGCCGGTTCAGATCCCAGGTGTGGACATGGCAACACTTGGCAAAAGCCATGCTGTGGTAGGCATCCCACATACAAAGTAGAGGAAGATGGGCATGGATGTTAGCTCAGGGCCAATCTTCCTCAGCAAAAAGAGGAGGATTGGCAGCAGTTAGCTCAGGGCTAATCTTCCTCAAAAAAAAAGAAAATGGAACACATTTTAGTTCAACCCACCCCAAGTCTAACCTGTTGATGAACCAATATATTGGAATAAACAAAGATTTTAAAACAGCTATTATAACTGTCTCAACGAAGTACAACAAAACATGTTTTCAATGAATGAAAATCTCAGCAAGGAAATAGGAAGTCTCAATATGGAAACAACAAAAAAGAATCAAATGAAAATTCTGGAACTGAAAAACTACAATTTTTGGAATAAAAAAAATTGGAAGATGCAAGATGCTAAATGAACACCAAGAAGAAACAAGGCAGCCAGCACATCATAGTCAAACACTTGAAACCAAAGATAAAGAGCAAATCCTGAAAAGAGCAGGAGAGAAAGGACAAGTCAAATGGAGGGGAACAAGGATCTAATCAATGGCTGACTTCTCCTCAGTAAACACAACAGCCAAAAGAGAGTGGAAGAAGATCTTTAAAGGGTCAAAAGAAAAAAAAAACCTGTCAACTCTGAATTTATATCCAGAGAAAATACTCTTCAAGAATGAAGGCAAAGGAAAGACATTTTTAGATAAAAGAAAACAAAGAAAATCCATCCCCAGCAGACTTGTGCTAGAAGCCATATTAAAGGAAGCTCTTCAGGCTGAAGGGAAATTACATTAGAGGGAAACTGAGAAACTAAGAAAAGAATGGCAAGCTTCAGAAATGGTAAATACCTAGGTAAATGTGAGAGACTGTTTTTTTTTTCCCTTCTAGTTTATTTATTTATTTTTAAAAGATTTTATTTTTTCCTTTTTCTCCCCAAAGCCCCCCGGCACATAGTTGTATATTCTTCGTTGTGGGTCCTTCTAGTTGTGGCATGTGGGACGCTGCCTCAGCGTGGTTTGATGAGCAGTGCCATGTCCGCGCCCAGGATTCGAACCAACGAAACACTGGGCCGTCTGCAGCGGAGCGCGCAAACTTAACCACTCGGCCACAGGGCCAGACCCCCTTCTAATTTATTTAAAACTACATAACTGTGGGGCCAGCCCGTGGCTGAGTGGTTTAGTTCACGCGCTCTGCTTTGGCAGCTCGGGGTTTCGCTGGTTCGAATCCTGGGCGTAGACACGGCACCGCTCCTCAGGCCACGCTGAGGCGGCGTCCCACACACCACAACTAGAGGGACCCACAACTAAAATATACAACTATGTACTGGGGGAATGTGAGGAGAGAAAAAAAAAGCAGAAAAAACCGCCCACTACATAACAGTTTTAAAGCAAAACTTGTAACACTGTCTTGTGTATTCATAATGCATGTAGATGAAACACATCTATAAGCAGAGAACTCAAAGGACAAGAGGGATATGAATGTGTAAACTGCAGTATTTCAACACAACAATATTAACTACAGGTGGACTGTGATCGTTAAAGATGCATATTGTAATCCATGAGGCAGTCACTAAATAACATAATGCAAAGAAGCAAAGCTTAAAAAACCAACAGGAAAATTTTAATGGAAGTCTAAAAATTATTCAGATATTTCAAGTAAGGATAGAAAAGGAAGACCAGAAAAACAAAAAGTAGAGAAAACAAGTAACAAGAAATTAAAAGGGCAGATCCAAATCCAGTCGTATCAATAATTACGTTAAACATTAATAGACTAAATATTCCAATTACAAAGCAAAGATTGTCAGAACGGATTAAAAAACAAAACCTAATGTTATGCTGTTTGCAAGAGACAAACTTTAAAAGTAAAGGCACAGATAGGTTGAAAGAAAATGAATAGAAAAAGATATAATATGCAAACATAAGCAAAAAAGACTGGAGTAGTTACATTAATATAAAAAAACAGACTTCAAAACAAAATGGTATTACCAGAAGTAAAATGATAAAAGGATTAATTTATCAAGAAGACACAACTATCATAAATAGGAAAGCACCTAAAAACAGATTCAAAATACCTGAAGCAAAACTGACACAATTAAAGGGAAGAAGACAATTCTGCAAAAGCAGCTGGAGATTTTAACACCATCAACTGTTAGACGTAGACCAAAAAAAAAAAAAAAATCAGCAAACATGTAGAAAACATGAACCACCTTGACTTGATATTTATAAAACTCTATACCCAAGGACAAAAGGTGGCACATTCTTTTCAGGGACATTTACATGGCATATTTACTAAGACAGATTATATCCTGAGAAATAAAACAAGATCAATATATTTAAAAAGATTAAAATCACACAGAGTATGATCTTTGACTACAATGGAATCAAACTAGAAATAAGATAACCAAGAAATTCCTAGTATTTGGAAATTAAACAACATACTTCTAAATAATCATCGGTTCAAAGAGGGAATCACAAGAGAAATTGGAAAATATTTTAAACTGAAGAATAACGAATATAACAGCAAAATTTGTGAGATACAGAAAAAGTGTCTGGAAGGAAATTTATAGCTTTAAATATCTATATAAATTTGACAATCTATATGAAATGAACAAATCTCTTGAAAGATACAAATTATCTAAACTATCCAATAAATAGAAAACAAACAGTTATATATCTATTAAAGAAAGAGAATTTGTAATTAAAAACCTTCTCACAAAGAAACTGCCAGGCCCAGGTGGTTTTACTGGTGATTCAAATATTTAAGAAAGAAATAATATCAATCATACTCAAACTCCTTTAGAAAACTGAGGAGGAAACACTTCAAAACTCATTTTATGAAGCCATTATTACCCTGATCCCTAAACTAGACAAAGATATCACAGGAAAAAAGAACTAGAGACCAATATCCCTCATAAACACAGGTATGAAAATTCTTAAATGTTATCATATATCAAATCCAACACTACATTAAAATATAACATATCGAGGCCAAGTGGAGCTTATCCTGAGAATGCAAGGTTGGTTTAACAAATGGAAATCAATGAATGTAGTGTACTATATTAAAAGAATAAGGGAAAAAAACATATGATCACTTAAATAGATGCAGAAAAAGCATCTGACCAAATGTGATACCACTTTTGTGACAAAAACTCTCTGTAAACTAGGAAGAGAAGAGAATTTCCTCATCCTCATTAAGGGCATATATGAAAACCCTACTATTAACTTCACAGTTAACAGTGAAAGGCTCAATGCTTTCCAGCTAAAATCAGGACCAAGGCAAGGATGTCCACTCTCATGACTTCTATTTAATATTATACTGGAGGTCCTACGTAGAGCAATAAGGTATGAAAAGGAGATAAATGGTATGACTGTCCTTAGTTGTAGTTGCCATGCTCTCTTAGCCAAGAACATAAGAAGGTATACCCTCTTCAAGGGCAAATGGTATATTTACTTAGATAAACATATCCTGAGAAATAAAACAAAATTAATACATTTAAAAAGATTGAAATAATACAGGGTATGTTCTTTAACTACAATGGAATCAAATTAGAAATCAATACCACTGAGATAACAACAATAACAAGAAATTCCTAGTATTTGGAGAAAACCCTAAGCAATCCACAAAAACAGTTACTAGAACTAATAAGTGAATTTAGCAAATTGCAAGATACAAGTTCAGTACACAAAAGTCATTAGATAAATTTAAAAACAATTCTAGTTATAATATCATTAAAAAATAGTTATACATTTAACAAAAGATGTGCAAGCCCTTTACACTGAAAATTATAAGGCACTGCAAAGGGAAATTATAAAAGACCTAAATACACGGAGAGCCATACTACATTCATGGATTACAGAATATTGATTCCTCATGAAGCCAATATTAAGATGGCAATCCCTCCAAATTGATAACAGACATAAACTCAATCAAAATTTTAACAGGCTTTTTTGAAGAAATTGACAAGCTAATTTTAAAATTTATATGGACAGGCAAAGACCTAGAATAACCAAACAATTTCTAAAAATAATAATAAAATTGGAAGACTTGCCTGAATTCAAGATATATTATAAAGCTACAGGAACCAAGACAGTATGACACTGGTAGAAGAACAGACATATACCAATGGAACAGAATAGAGTCCATATGCAAGTCCATATTTACATGAGTGAACCCCAAACAGGATAAACCCAAAGAAATCCATACCAACACATATGCTGGTCAAAATTCTAAAGACTAAAGACAAAAAAAAAAAAAAATTCTTGAAAGAAAAGAGAGAAATATTTCCCCTATAGGGGAAAAACAATTTGAATAACAGTAAATTTCTCATCAGAAACTACGAGGGCTGGCCCAGTGGCACAGCAGCTAGGTTCACACACTCTACTTTGGTGGCCCAGGGTTCGCCAGTTCGGACCCAGGGGTGGACCTGTGCACTGCTTACGAAGTCATGTTGTGGCAGGCGTCCCACATATAAGGTAGAGGAAGATGGGCACAGATGTTGGCTCAGGCCTAATCTTCCTCCAAAAAAAAAAGAAGAAGAAAAAGAAGAAGAAACTATGGAGGCCAGAAGAAAGTGGAACAACTTTTTCAAGTACTGAAAGAAAATAACGGTCAGCTTAGAATCCTGTATCCACCAAAGATACCCTTCAGGAACAAAGAGGAAACCAAGACATTCTCAGATAAAGGAAACTAAGAGAATCTGTTGAAAGCAGATCTACACTAAAAGAACAGCTAAAGGAAGTTCTCTAAACATAAAGGAAACAAAAAAAAAGAACAAAAAAAGGAAGGGATTTAGGAACATCAGGAAGGCAAAAAACAACACAGTAAGTAAAAATATGGTTGAATACAATAGACTTTCCTTCTCTTCTTGAGTTTTTTAAATTGTGCATGACAGTTGCAGCAAAAATTATAACACTGTCTGATGTGGTTCTAAATGCAGAAGAAATACTTAAGACAATCACAAAAGGGGGAGGGGAAAGGAATAAGAAGGGAGGTAATGTTTCTGTACTTTACTCAAACTGGCAAAATGATGACACCAGTAGACTGTGATAAGTTATGTATACATAATGTAATAGCTAGAGCAACCACTAAAAAAGCCATACAAAGAGATATATTCAAAAACACAATAGATAAATAAAAAAGGGAATTCTAAAATACGTTCAAGTAACTCAAAAGAAGGCAGGAAAAAGAAAACAGAGAAATGTAAAACAGAGAGAAACGGAATAAACAGAACCAAAAATTAAATGGCAGACTCAAGCCTTAAGATATCAATAATTACATTAGATATAAATGGTTTAAACACACCAATTAAAAGACAAGAGACTGACACAGTGGATTAAAATAAGATGCTGCCTTTATACAAGAAACTCACTTCAAATATAATGATATATGTAGGTTGAAAGTGAAAGGATGGAAAATGATATATCATGTAAATTTT
Source organism: Equus asinus (assembly GCF_041296235.1). Classification (NCBI taxonomy): domain Eukaryota; kingdom Metazoa; phylum Chordata; class Mammalia; order Perissodactyla; family Equidae; genus Equus; species Equus asinus. The sequence goes on from NC_091799.1 coordinate 15,638,032, forward strand.
AATTAAAAGAAAGTAGGAGTTACTATGGTAATATCAGACTTCAGAGCAAACAAAATTACCAGAGACACAGAGGGACATTATATATGATACGAGGTCAATCCATCAAGAATGCACAGTATCCTAAATACATAAGCACCAAACAACAGAGCTCCAAAATATGTGAAGCAAAATGTGAAGCAAAAACTGATGGGACTGCAAGGAGAAATAGACAAGCCACAATTATACTTGGAGACATCATCACTCCTCTCTCAACAATTGCTAGAACAATTATCAATTGTGAGAATTCAACAAGACTATCAACCAACAGTTCCTACTAACATTTACTGAACGGTCCACTCAGCCACAGTAGAATACACATTCTTTCCAAGTGCTCACAGAACACCTATCAAGGTAGACCATATCCTGGGCCAGAAAACAAATCTCAAAACTTTTAAATAACTGAAATCAGTGTGTATTCTTTGGCCACAATGAACTCAAACTAAAAATCAATAATAGAAAGATGATAAGATAATCTCCAAATACTTGAGATCTAAGCAATGCACTTCTAAATAGTTCATGGGTCAAGAAAATGTCTCACGGAAAGAAACAAGACAAAAACAACACTGAACTGAATAAAAGCGAAAATACAACATATCAAAATCTAGACACTTTAGGAAACAATATATCATTTATCTTACAAACATGCACTTGTCCTATGAGACAGAAATTCTACTCCTAGGTATTTCTCCAACAGAAATGAGTATGCAAAAAGTTCATAGCAGCAGTATTTATCATAGCCCCCAAACCTGAAGCAACTCATATGTTATCCACTGGTAAATGGATAAACACATCGTTATTTATCCATATAAAAAAGAAAAGAAAGGAAATATTAGTACACATGACAACACGAATGAATCTCAAAAAATTATGCTAAGTAGAAGAAGTCAAACACAAAAGTCTATGGTTTTTGTATGATTGCACTTATATGAATCTCTTGAAAAGGCAAAAATAGAAAGCAGATGGGTGGTTGCCTGGGCCAGCATTGGAAAAGGGAATCAACTGGAAAGGGGCAGAGAAAAACTTCTAATGGTGAGGAAACTGTTTTATAATCTTGATTGTGATGATTATACATCAAAATTCATCAAAATGTACACTTAAAAATGGGTATATTTTATTATATGTAAATATCACCTTAATTTTTAAAAAGTTACTTTAAAAAAACTCACCCACCCCAGGCCCTAATATTCTATACATCTTCCCCTGACTAAGACTGTCGAGGTAGTATTCAGTGCTCTCCGTTACTACACTAAGCTTTACTTTTTGACAGGTTTCCCTGAGGTCTTTGAGGAGTTGACTGAAACTATATTTCATTTATAAAAACTATTAAGTTACACACTCTATCATCATGATATCAATAAAGGTAGATACTTACTGTGTACTTACTATTTACCAAGTACCGTATATACAATATCTCATTAAAAATACCACCAACCTGTTCCATTATCATCTACGTTTTTACTGAGGCCATAGAGTAAAGTTACTTGTTCAGGGTCACAGCTAATATGTGATAGACTCTAGATTAGAGCTGCACTGGGGTATGTGGACCCCTTGGAAGTATATGAAGACTTTCCACAGGTTATTGGACATGCATCACTTTAAACCCCAACCTCCCTGCATACTCTTTCCTACAGCCAATCAGCCTAAGGTGACGCACCTGCAGCCCTCCCAGGACCTCTTTCCCACTGCCCTTTCACTGTCACCCCTCATTCACTTTACAAAAGCAAAGCTTACCCTCACTTCCCCTAAACCTCACCATGGAGTGTGAGCACTTCTTGGAGTGACAAACCTGGCTCCAAATACTGGCAGCAGTGACGCCTCCTTTCCTCATAGCTCCCTAAATGCAGCTTTCTGACTCTCCCAGCTTTATGCACATTTCTATTAAAGGTGAAGCACGGGCTAGCAGCTTCTCTAGGGGTTGCTCTGACTTCATGTACACCACAGGTGGGCTCGTATGTGTAAGGAGAATTTTTGTTTAACCACCATGCTCCTTCCATCCCCTCCTATTCTTAAAGAATTCATTGTTCCTGAGGGAAGAGGCCCAGAGAACAAAATCAAGAAAGGATTGGCAGGAAATACTGAGGACACAGGTGCCTTATTTCATCCAGATAACAAACTGTGGCAAACTGCTATAGAATTTTCCAGAAAAAGAAAAAGCAAGCTGGGAAATGCCGATTGATCTCATAGCATGCCTCTGCTGTATTTTCACTATTCTCAGGAGTGAGAAAGAGCTTGGTGATCACTCTCGATTTGCTGAGAGATTCTTAAGATACTGTAAGACCACGTTTATTTTTTATTAGGCACAAGTTTCCTGCCGCTTGTCACCTATTGACCTTTTCCGATTATTCCAATTTTAGCAACTTTAGACTGACTTAATGGGAGTGTTACAGATTCCATTGCAATCAACAACTTAGAAACAATCAATGTAACTCTTGTAAGTCCCACACTTAATACTGGGTCCAATGTCTTCTCAGTCTTTTATTAATAATGTCTACAAAGTAAATTAAATTGTATTCTGAGAAGCAGAACAACCACTTTTATATATAGGCGTGAGATAAAACCTTTTCAAAAGAAAAGAAATTCCTTAAACATTCAAGAAGCCAGGAGAAAAAAATCTAGTGAATAGTCAACAAACAGTGGTTACTCATGAGGGAGGAGGGGGAACCAAGAGAAAGAGACATTTACTTATTTTAACATAATGAGCAAATATTACCTTTGTAATAAAAAAAAGTATTCATCAGAATAAGAATTAAAAGCTAATCATTTGTTTACTGGAAGCTTCTGGAAGCTGCATCAATTCTGACCTGCTGAAGAAATGAAAATCAAAGAGGAGAAGAAAGGAGAAAGAGAGAGGGAAAAGGAAAAGGCCCCTGTGTGATCTGTGGATGCTGTATTTGAGCTTGAGAACAGGTCCATGGTTCCCGGCGACAGAGATCTGCACCTGGAATCACAAACATGCTGGTCCCGGGAGTGGAAGAATATCCTGTGCTCTTGTATATGCCAGAATATTCCTGTATGGAAAATGCCTGGAATAACTGTCAAACACAAACAATAAAGGTCTTGGCAACAAAGATTTAAATGTCAACCAGCAAGTTGTTGAAGGTTCCATTTGCAGTCCCCACCTGATGCTGAATACATGGAGATAACGCACGGAAAGCACGCAAAGCAGTTCCTGACACAGTCTAGACTAAGGTAGTGCTTGTTGTTATCATTACCCTCCACTCTAGGTGAAAAGCCTTCACTGATTCACTCGCTCACTCAATAAGTTCCTACTAAACATCTACTATGTGCCATGTAACCCCACCAGTGCTGAGATTTGATAAAGCACAAGATGGGCATGGTCCCTGTGCTAAGGGGGCTTACAGTCCAGGAGAGGAGAGGCATTGAACAAAGTATCATGTTAATTAATGTAGAACTGTAAACAGACAAGTTCTCCTAAGACAAGAATAAACCCTATGAGGGGCCAGCCTGGTGGCGCAGTGGTTAAGAGCGCACGTTCCTCTTCAGCGGCCCGGGGTTCACCAGTTCGGATTCCGGGTGCGGACATGGCACTGCTTGGCACGCCATGCTGTGGTAGGCGTCCCACATAGAAAGTAGAGGAAGATGGGCATGGATGTTAGCTCAGGGCCAGTCTTCCTCAGCAAAAAGAGGAGGATTGGTGGCAGATGTTAGCTCAGGGCTAATCTTCCTTAAAAAAATAAACAAATAATTCCTATGAGAGAATATAACAAAATGAAATTTTATATACAAAGTTCTTAATGAGTTACATATGTTCTATTTTTAAAAGCTTCTCTCATTTTAAAAAATTCTTTTTTTATTGCAGTAATATTGTATTATAACATTATATTTAGCTTTCAGATGTACATCAAAAAAATTCTTAATAAAGTAATATAAACTCGTTTTAGAAAAGTCAGAGTAGAAACTACTAATATTTTGTATTTTTATCCAGTCTTTTTTTTAAATTTAATTTTAATACTGTGGTATTATACCTAAATTAGAAATTTATATCCCACTTGTAAATATACTGATTACTTAATTAGCCCAGGCTTGGCTTTTTTGTTATGAATTTTCATCTTTACAAAGTGAAAAATACTCATTCTCTAATTTACCTGTTTTGTCAGTTGAGATTTATAGACATCAGAGTCCCTTAAAGGGGGATATACCTAAACAACAAAGGAATTTGGTCAGTTTTGCAAAATAAAGTTACATAATTAAACTTTTAAGCTACTAAACAATCAATATATTATATCTGGACACAACTCTACTCAGAAGTGCAATAACTTTAAGCAGAATTTCCAATCTGTCATGTCGACGCGCTCATGATATCGTTAGGGAAACGTTTTTAAAAGTGAGAGCAAAGGAACAGCTACAAGGAATGGACTATTCTGAAACCATTTCCAGGAACAGGGTTTGTTTAAACAAAACGTATTAAGTGAAAGCAGCTGCATTAAGGGTCGATGCCATCTGAAGTGGAATTCTACAGCCACCCACTTCATAATACCAGGGTGATTATTCCTTCCTGTTGCTATAAACGAAATGCTCAACGGCCAAACTAGCCGGAGGACGCACGGCAAGGAGCAGCTCACCCAAGAACACAAGGCCCAACTGTAGTGCAGTGGGCGCTCACGAGGAGCCCTGGGTCTCACCAGCTCGCCCAACTGGCTTATGCTTCCATTCCGCTCATTAACTGAAGCACTGAAGAAATGGGCAGGGAGGCGCTCTTCCGAGGGCACCGGGAGAAAGGAGCCCAGTCAGGAATACCAGCATATTCTGCCAGAGGGTCAGCTGACGATGCTTTCACACAAACTGATAGCAAAAAACTCCACTAATGAAAAATATGCTCTAGGGAACTCTAAAACGTACACTCTTTTTCCTATCTCAAGAAAACTGGAGGCTGACTCCTAACTAAGGTTTCATTATGTAAAATCATTTCTCTTAACTTAAACAACAAAAGCACAAGAAAGAGCTTGCTTCTTTGACGACTTCCTAGGGGCAGCATATCTGGGGAACCCTTTGGGAAGTCACATGAGCATCAGCAGTGATCACCCATTTGAAAGTGTTTCCCAAGGATTGCCGGTACTGCCACTAGGACTGTAATCAAAACAATGCAGTTGAGAAATGCAGCTATTAATCATCTTATTTTGGAAACCAATTAGGGGATGATGAAGGAAGAAAAAACAGTGATTCATTGTTTTGATGAAATCTGGCCTTCAAAAGATAGAACAGGCCAGGAAGTACACATATTTTTATGTCCTAAGGTATCTTAAACTTGGCCTTAAAAAAAAAATTCTTGCAAAAAAAAAAACTCTTCCCAAGCTCACTAAATAAACAAAACAAATAAGCTAGTTTATGAACTTAACAATGACATATTCTGCTAACTTTATGGATGTAAGCTTGCAGGCAAAAAAAAACATGACCTAAGGGCAGTCACAAACTTTGCCATTTGAAGCACCTAAATCAACAAGATAACAATGTACCATGATCCAGTGTCATCTGTAGGGTAATGGTGGCACAGGTTTCAACCTGCACTCATTAGCTGGGTTTACTTGCCTCTTTAAAAAGCAGGCCAAGCTTGGGGCCAGCCCCGTGGCTGAGCGGTTAAGCTCGTGTGATGTGCTGCAGTGGCCTGGGGTTTGCGGGTTCGGATCCCAGTGCAGACCTACACGCTGCTCATCAGGCCATGCAGAGGCAGCAGCCCACACAGAAGCACTAGAAGGACTTAGAACTAGGACACACAACTACGTACTGGGCTTTGGGGAGAAAACAATTTAAAAAAAAGATTGGCAACAGATGTTAGTTCAGGGCCAATCTTCCTCACCGAAAGAAGCAGGCAAAGCTTGGTACTAAAATTCAAGTCAAAATGTGCAATTCACAGCACAGCTTGTATGGACTTGCACTGTTTCTCAGAAGAAATAGTCTGAAACTTCTAAAATGCACGGAAAAGGTAACATCAACAATGTTCTGAACGGTAAAAAGAACATGCTAATTACGGGACATCCCAATTAAGCATGGATACCACCAATTAAAAACTCATGATAATTCGGGCCTGGGTTAGACTTCACAATATTTATGGAGAAGGGGGTAGATGCTAAGTAATTGGAGGAGTTGGGGAAATGTGGAAGAAAATAAATCATGGAAAAAACTTTTGAAGAACTTCATCAATACTGACAGGAATACTAAAAATAAGCAAATTCCATATGAGTCTTGGTGGCTGATTAAAAAGTGTTGTTCTTAGGAACATTTGTGAGCCATTACTATGTAGAGGCAAGATGATGGTATCAGCAGAGGGCATTCGATTAGAAAGCACGAGGTCTCATCCTGGGACTCTGCCACTTTCTAACTTCAGGACCACAGACAAGTCACTTAACCTCTCTAAGTCTTACAGACGTTATGCACATAGTCAGGATAATATCTGTCTCTCATAGGATACCAAATGAGATGGTGTCATATGACCAATGTTGTCAAGAACAACTACATAAACAGAAGGTATGGTAGTATTTGAAGTACCTCTTAAAATATCCTACTCAACATTTTCACACATCTTAAACCCACTTATACCCTCTCCCAATTCAGTACTTCTACTCCTGCCTCATACAGGGCCTCCATGTCACAAATCATATTTGACGCGGCTCCTGGTTTGTTTCAAAGAAGGGTGCAACTGGAGGACTGGGAGGGCAAAGAAACTCTTGGAGGACCAACGGGCAGGAGGTAGCTGACGGGAACTAGGAAGGAAAAAGAAGAGAATCAGGATGACAAGCAGTGAAATGAAGTTGTCATGTCCCTGGCAACCCCAGAGATGCTTTCGATTCCTTGGGGGCTTAGCCTACCACGTGGCCTCTCGAAGGGCAGAAAGCAAAGTTGTCAGTTTGAGCACCCAACTCAGTGTCAGGAGAAAGGAAAGATGACACATTAGCACCGGGAAGCTCAGAGCAAACTCCCAGAGGCTGGCAGGACTCAGCTTAAGTGATGCTGTGCCCTGGCAAAAATGTAGGGCTTATCTCAGAAGTGAACCCCAAGGCACCCTCTGTCTACTTCCTGGAAGGAAATGCTGTTCTGCTTTCAACTTTATTTCTTACTCCCATTCTGTCTGGCTGGAAGAAAGATGATTTGGGTTTTAAGTCCAGGCTTGGTTCTAAACCGACTGGCAAGTTAATCCACCTTTCTGGATGTATTTAATGTCTTCTTAAATTTTAAACCTTCTTTCTTGGGGTCATTTCCCTTCTTCTTGAAATACATCCTTGAGAATGTCCTTCACTGATGAGTTCTCAGTGGTAAATTCCTTTTGTTTTCATTATCTGAAAATGTCTTTATTTCATTCTCATTCTTTTTTTGTGAGGAAGATTAGCCCTGAGCTAACACCTGCTGCCGATCCTCCTCTTTTCGATGAGGAAGACCTGAGCTAACACCCGTGCCAATCCTCCTCTAGCTTATATGTGGGATGCCTACGACAGCATAGCTTGCCAAGCGGTGCCATGTCTGCACCCGGGATCCGAACCGGCGAACCCCAGGCTGCTGAAGTGGAACATGCGCACCTAACCACTGCACCACTGGGCCAGCCTCTCATTCTCATTCTTGAAAGACAGTTTCATGGCTATACAATTCTAGGTTAACATCTATTTTTCACTCCCCACTCTGAAAATATCATTCCACTGTTTCAGTGCTTCTACACTTGCTGTAGAAAAACCAGCTGTCACTCTAATTGTTCCTTTGTAGGTAATCTGTCTTTTCTCTCTAGCTATTTTAAGAGTCTCTTCTGTTTTCGGTATTCTACAGGTTTACTCCATATTTAGACATGGATTCCTTTTCTTTCTTTTCCTTTTCTTTTTGATTGCTTTGGCATTTGATGGGCTTCCTGAAGCTGAGAATTTCTGTGTCTCTACAACCCTTAGAACCTAGGTCAAGAGAGGGCCCTGTCCTAGATTCAACAATTTAAAAGACTCCAGCTCTTCCCATAGGGCAAGGGGTCTGAAGGTTCAGGGGATATGCCCACCCATGCCTGAATACCACATTCTGGTATGCAGGACCCTGGAATTCCCTACCTAATCAGCTCCAAGCCTACATTCTGGGCTTGCATGAACCTCTTCCCTGGTCTACTCTGAAAGGGGAATGCACCAGCAGTGTGGGCACAGGCCAGAGGTCCTCTACTGGCGTGTCTGTGAGGAGCGTGAATAGAGATTAGATATGCAGGCTGAAAGGTCTATACATGTGTGCATGAGGCCCCCCATACCACAAAATAAAGCTGGGGGAAGAAAGAGAAGAAGGCTGGGCCACAGGCCAGGGTCTTCAGTCTGTGCTGCTACAAGCCAGTACAAAACTCTGTGGAGCTCAAGACTTCTAAATTTAAACCTGCCCTTCTAGGTTATTATGAAGTATATTTGTCAAGATAGAAGTATAGAACATATTTTATTTAACAGTTTGCTACACTTGTAACTTTTAAATATTTAGACATATGGTTTGTGGGTCTCCATTTATACTGCTGCACTGGCCTCCACAAATGACAGGGGAAGGCCTGACGTTTATTGATTACAAAAATTCTCACCCATTATCTCTTTCAGTATGGCCACTTTGCATTCCCTGTAGCATCTTCTTCTGGAACTCCAATTAAACATAAATTGGACCTTCTCACTATATACTCTTGGCTCTTAACCTCTCATACTTTGCATCTCTGACTCTCTAAGCTGCAGCCTGTGTTACTTCTCCAGATTTATCTTCCAGTTCACCAATTCTCCCTTCAGCTATATCTGCTGATATTCAACCTCTCTTTGACTTTTTTACTTCAATTATTAAAGCTTTTCACTTCTGGACATTATATTCGGTTGAGGTTTCTTTCTAATTTTTTTCATTTAAAGCTTCAGTGCATGGCCGTACATCCGAACTGTTAGTTTAATTCCTTATGTGAGCTGCTGCCCCAGCATGACAACCAACAGACAGGTGGTGTGGTTCCATGAACAGGAAACAAACCCTGGCTGCAGTGGTGAGAGTGCCAAATCTTAACCACTGGACCACCAAAGCTGGCTCTATATTTGGTGTTTTAAATAAATTTTCCTGGTTGTTTTTGATGATATTTTTTTCTTTACTCATATTTTCAATTCCTTCTTTAGTTTCTTCAAAAGTACTAAATGAAGTTATTTTATATTCTTTATCCAATATTTCCAATATGTGAAATCTTTAGAAGTCAGAATTTACTACTATTTCTACTGACTCTTGCTCATATCTTTTTTTTTCTTTTTTTGAGGAAGATTAGCCCTGAGCTAACATCTGCCGCCAATCCTCCTCTTTTTGCTGAGGAAGACTGGCCCTGAGCTAACATCCGTGTCCACCTTCCTCTACTTTATATGTGGGACGCCTACCACAGCATAGCCTGCCAAGCGGTGCCATGTCCACACCCAGGATCTGAACCAGCAAACCCCAGGCCGCCAAAGTGGAACATACGAACTTAACCGCTGCACCACAGGGCTGGCCCCAACTCATGATATCTTGTTTCTGTGTCTGTCTGTCTCCTTTTTTAGTGTGTTCATAGTGGTTGGAATGATCTATAGGAACTTTCTGAGTCCCAAAAGGACTTCAATTTGCTTCCGTCAAGTGCCAAGGGACGCTAAAAACCTAGGTCCACTTTAAATCAAGATTTCCAACTTGCAGTTATGGAGGGTCACACAAATAGTATAAAATCAGTTTCCAAACGGTCAGTAGCCACAAGTTCTCATGCGACTTTTTTTTCTTTGCCCTCCACCCAAAATCAAAGGTGAAACAGACAATTTTTCCTTGCTGCTTGATACTGTGTAAAGTATTTCTCCCCTAGTCCAGCTCTTCTCTGAGACTAGCCTCTCTGAAGTCTTGGCTTTACAAGAAGTGGTCTTGGATCACTGACCCCTTTCTCTACCCCAAGAGAACCCGAGGCTTATCACAGGTACACTATTCCCCTCCCTCACCCCCAACAAAGTTCTAGGTCACTAGGATCTATACATCCAGGGTATCATCAATGGAGGCTTAATCTGGGGGTAAAGCTTTATGGGGAGCATATCATTTACATGACCACAGAATGTTTTCCCCATAGATTGCTTTTCAGTTGCAATAGGAAAACTAGCAACTGTCCAATGGAGGAACCAGACCACATCTTGACTAGATAATCAAAATTAATATCACTAATGTCAGGCAGAAGGACATTGTGTCCACTCAGATGTGATACCATGAGAAAGACATATTACTTCTATCATATTCTAACCAGGAGTGTGTAACTTGAATCTAATAATAACGAAACATCAAATAGACCAAAATTGAAAGAAATTCTATAAAATAACTGGCCTATATTCTTTAAAAATATCAATGCTATGCAAGACAGAAATACTGAGAAACTGTTCCAGATTAAAGAACATGACAAATTAATGCAATGCATGATCCTGGACCAGATCCTACACTGTGGGTGGCGGAGTGAGAGGAGGAAGGATGCTATAAAGGGCATTACCAGGACAACTGAGGAAACTGAAATATGGACTTCCGGTTGAATACAAATATTCTTATCAAAGCTAAATTTGCTAAAATTGATAATTATACTGTAGTTAAATAAGAAAACATCCTTGTTCTAAGGAAATACACTTGAAGCATTAAGGGATAAAAAACCAAAATGTTACAACCTAACCTCAACTGACTCAGAAAAATGAATTTTATATCCATACACACACAAAGGGGGGGAATGATAAAGGAAACATAATGGGGCAAAATGTTAAAAGTTGATGAATCTAAGTAAAGCATATGTGGGAATTCTCTACACTATTCTTATAAATTTTCTGTAAGTTTTGAAATTATTTCAAAATACAAAGTGAAAAAAAAAAGGAGGGGTCAAACTTGAGCCAGTGGCAGACATGGAAAACAGAATAAAATACAAATAATGTTTGCATTAGCAAACTGTATTGATCTGTGAGGAAACTGAAACTCTATTTCACCTATATAATTCTGCTGAGGGATGGGTGAAGAAATAACGGAGAGTTGTACTCCTGCTTAAAATACAGAAAGCCATAAGAGAACACGACTCTCATTCTAGTAAGAAAAAGCTAGATATTCTAAAAAATCATAACTTTTCTTGAGCTAATCAGAGAGCTGAGGTCACAAAGTAACCAAGTGAACTAAATTCTAAAGAGTGACAAATGCCTCCAAGGAGAGATCAGACACGCAAACTGTGTGACCTTTCATAGAGTACAGGAGGGAGAAGCGGCTGCTAGAAAATCAGGTAAGAGGAAAACAGCCAACATTTTAACACTTTCTTACAAAGCCGAGTATGGCCTAGCACAACATATCGGCTCCCTGGGAGTCCCAGACACAAGGGCTGACTGACCTCACTTGCAAGCTCTTTTTCATGGGCCTCTACCAGGTGCTCATGAGAAGGACCTGGAGCAGAAGAGGAGATTGGAGACAGGCCCCCTCACTACTGGACTGTGATAAAATCTTGCCCACTTCCTGGACCCTTCTCTCATACAGTGTAAAAGCCTTAATCCACTGGGGGATAGGGCAAGAAACCCTCCCGGGCCCTGGGATCCGGGCAAAGATCTAGTACTTCTGGGGGTGGGGGAGAAGCAAAGTTATTGTCAGCTGGATCCTGCATTGACACAAACGGAAGTCTGCTGCCACTGGGGAGGAGGGGCACAGAGGAAATTCTATCCCACTGAAGATTCCCCCCACAAACACACACGCTCAAGCATATAGAAGGTAGAGTTTGGGTGCCACAGAGGGTGGAAGTGCTGGAACGCTAAGAAAGCCCACCACTGCAGTCCAGGCACACAGGACATGCCTAAGACCAAAGTCTAAGAGAACCAAGAAACTCCCTGCCCGCTACCAGGAGCCCGGCTCTAAGTAAGAAGCAACAGCAACTTACCACTAGCGTAATAATTTAGGTAGGTCAAAAGTAAAAGGACGGAAAAACGTATACTATGTAGGCATTATCAAAAGTAAGCCCAAGTGAGGGCCGGCCTCTTGGCATAATGGTTAAGTTTGTGCACTCCACCTCGGCAGCCTGGGGTTTGCAGGTTCGGATCCTGGGCGTGAACCTACACGCCACTCATCAAGCCATGCTGTGGTGGCATCCCACATAGAAAATAGAGGAAGACTAGCACAGATGTGAGCTCAGCGACAATCTTCCTCAAGCCCAAGAGGAAGAATGGCAAGAGATATTAGCTCAGGGTCAATCCTCTCCCCACCCCCCGCAAAAAAAAAAAAAACGCAAGCCCAAGTGGCTGGCAAACAAAGGTGACTTCAGAACAAGCAATATTAGTAGGAATAAGGAGGGGCATTACATAATGACAAAAGGGTCCATTCAACAAAAAGGCGTAGCAATCCTAAACGTGTATGTACCTAATAACAGAACTTCAAAATACAAAAAGAAATAATACAAATAAAAGTAGTAATTTAGTCTTTCCTTTAATTCTGACTAGTCGTTGCTTTTCTTCCATCATTTTTGGTCCAAATGAGCTTTTTTAAATTACTATATGATAACCAGCTTTCAGAACCAATGACTAATTTCAAAATATGCCATATTTTCATTGCAGCACAGTCAGTGCTGGCAAAATAACTTAAATGCCCTTCTACAGCAAGTTGGCAGAGATGTTTACTGCTCTAGGGAAGAGGGAGGAAATGATATAAGAGGAGCTCCATCCCAACAGAAAGAAGTAGAAGGTCCAGCCCTTCCATCGTATCAGAGTGGGAAGAGAAGAAGCGAGGAAGAAGCAAGTAGCCCAACAAGTGTGTCATTACCTCCCCTCCCTGCATTCTGAGGGAAGAGATGATGTATCAGTCAGGGTCCAGTCAGGAGACCAAACCACACCAAGAACTTGAACAGGGAACATTTGATCTAAGGAATTAACTAACAAAAAGTTGTTAACTGCTAAGAGGGTTTGCTAACTGTGTGTTCTTAGATTCTATATTTGTTTATTTGACACCCATGAATCACAGGGCAAACTAACTGCAAAGTGGTCTACATCTCCCCTGCGACCATGAGCCCACACTCTGAAGCACCTTCTTGTCCAGCTCTCACCACCAAGCCGCCACGTCCCCTGCCCTAAGTCACCCATGGCCACACACAAGACAACCAGGGCTGAGGGGGAGCAAACAAGGAAGGAACTGAGAACTTGGAAGAGCCACCTCCGCCCAAAGATGAGATTTGGACCCCTGCAGAGAGGGCATAGCTCCTCAGGAACACAGCCTGGAGTGGCAAAGACACTTGCCAGGGGGAGTGATCCAGAGACGGTCTACGGAAGCAGCCAGGCGCGTGGTGGAGAAACTTGTCGGAAGGTGTGAATGGGTTGTAGGTGGTCCACAGTGCAGCCTGCCAGGTGGCCTATGAAGGCTGCTGAGTGTGACAGGGCACCCTGCATGCCAGTCCACTGAAAAGCAGCACATCAGGAAAGGAAAGGAAGCCCCTCCTCCTGCTATGGCCTTGCAGTGTTCCTTCAACACCTTCCAGACAGGGCCCAACATTAAGCCAGCCAGCAAAGGAGAAGTGTTGACCGAGTCCAGATCCCCCATCACAAAGCAGGGCAAAGAAGAATGGATTTGGAGAGGAGAGGCAATACGCTGGTACCTGGCACAGATAGTGAGGGGAAGGGAGAGCAGACTGGTGGTTAGATTGAGGGGGAAATAACAGGCTTTTGCCCTAGTTCCTAAATGAAACTCTGGGAGAAGATCATCTTGCAGGGTGCAACACGGATGGCCCCAGAATAAAAACGGTGGCGTAGCACAGTAGGATAAGGCAGAGAGAGAATCTGAATTGCAGCACTCTGCCCCTTCCTTAGCTTCTGTGTGGTAAGAAAGGAACTCTGAAGTCCTTTCCTGCCCCACGGAAAGAAACCAAGTTGAAAGCTATGACATCTGCCACAGGGTGAACATACTGAATGGCAGACAAGGACAGTCCCCCGGACCTGGTGGAGACAAAAGAATGGAACACAAGGTCACCAACCACATCTCAGAGAACATCTTCACAAAGGGCCCAAGGGACCAGACCAGACTGGACCAGCAAAGGCAAGCAGGAACGGCCAGGGAGCCCTCCCTCATCCCTACAGGGTCCCACCCCCAGACACCTGGATGTCCTCTTCTAACGGGGAAGAGCACGGGGAGGGGAGGAAATGCTAAAGACCCAGAATTTACACAAAAGATAATGTTTAAACCAAAAGAATACGAGACTTTGTTAACTGCCTAATTAAAACACCTCCCTTTACTTCTCCCCGTTACAAGATAGTAACCTATGAGGAAGATAGATTGACCTTTTTTTAAAGTCTATAATATTTCTGTACAGCTGAGTAGTAGTACATAAATCTATGATCCTACTACATCACCATATGTCTTAAAAAGGGCAAAAAACCAGAACCAACACACAAACTTGTATATGCATAGAAACTATACTTTATCAAATCTAAGATGCCATTACACGATACACCTTTACTTTATGTACCATTAAACCACAGCGTTTTACTGAGTATAAGATCCATCCTGATTTTAGAGGTGTTTTAAAGTGTGAAATAACGTACATTTTAGACTTAAAGTAGCTCTGAAAAAATACAGAAGAAACTAGCAAGGTAGGACTTTAATTTTTTGCTGGATGCTTTCCTTTGTTGCTTTAATTTTCTTACTATGTATATGTGTACCTAAAAAACACACCCCTGTACGAACTTCATCCTGTTCATCTTAAATTCTCTCCTTAAAAGACATCTTTGTCGTTCTCAATTTAAGGGAAGAACTTAAATTCCTACCTAGACACATTCTAATGCCAACAAGTATTTCCAATTTATAGCCATTCAAATTCAAAGGTAACCTACAGCTCCAGCACTTTGGGATATATCTTTCTGGTTTTATTAACAGAACTGACAAAGGATGCAATCTCTAAAGGAGGTGTGATGAGACTGCCAAGCTCAAGGTCCTACGGGGTAGATAACCACAACCTCCATCTCATGTCAGCTGTCCAGGGTCCACATAATGGAGGCCAAAAAGATACACAAACGATTTAATATTCCACATAAGAGTTATTAAGAGTTACCCTTTGGGTCTTTAGCTCCATGAGGAACTCCAGAGGCCATCCAGTTCATCCTAAATCCTTGGACTGGTCATGTTTAAAATGTCACTGAGACTTGGGGAATTTTGAACGTGGACTACATGTTGATAACGTTATTGGATTCATGCTCATTTTCTTATGCATGGTAATGGTGCTTGGTGGTGTAAGAGAATGTCCTTGTTCTTGGCTATCATGAGTCTACAGCCAATTTCCAGGTGGTTTGGTAAAAGGGAAGTGTTGACATGTAAAGAGAGAGACGGAAATGCAGTAGCAAGTGTTAAGACTTGATGAATCTAGGTGAGGGATATCCTGGTGGTTCTTTGCACTGTTCTTTCAACCTTTTATAGGTTTGAAAATTTTCATAATAAAAAAATTCAGATAATAAAATAACAGGGCCGAGTGGTTAAGTTCACGCGCTCCACTTTGGTGGCCCAGGGTTTCGCTGGTTCGGATCCCGGGTGCGGACATGGCACGGCTCGTCAGGCCACGCTGAGGCAGCATTCCACATGCCACAACTAGAAGGACCTACAACTAAAAAAAATGTACAACTATGTACCGGGGGTGCTTTGGGGAGAAAAAGGAAAAATAAAATCTTTTAAAAAAATAAAATAAAATAATAAATGCTCTTGACAAGTACAATCTATCCTTCTAAACATCCTCGGAAGGAAATCCCATGACCTCCCAGGAAGCCAATACAGCTGTAGCATCTCAGTAAGGACAGTCTCGACCACCACTGCAGCTGCTCAGTTACTGAGGCCTCTGTGCAGGCACTGTGCTAAGAGCTTTAGTGCACTATCTCCTCACATCCTCTCAATAATCCTACGAGATAGGTGTCTGTTATTGCCATCTGTATCTCACACGAGTCAGACCAAAGCTTTAGAAGGGTAACCCAGTAACTGTGATCCCACTCGAGTTGTGGGTAGACAAACTCTAGAGTGCACACTCTGTACTACCAATCTCTTCAAACTTGGATCAGGATATTTTCCTGGCCACGAAATCCACTAGAAAGTCACAGCCAGCATTTTTAAAAAATGAAATAAAATAGAAAATATCAGTATGCTCCATAATAAGGGTATGTATTAATTCCCAGACCTTCTTCAGATACACACACACACACACACTGAGTCACAGTACATAATACACACTGAGTATGTACTCCTCATGAAGGTCACAACATTCGAAAGCCACTGAGTTATTCTATATTGCCTCCTCCTCCTCTTTCATTTCCTGCTCAGAACCTCACTGTTTAGGAGACTAGGGAAAAAAAGGCAATACAGATTTAAATGGTTAAGGAAAAAATTCCACTGAGAATTCTCTAATCTCAAACTAAGCCAAAATAATATACTTTTAGTACAGACTAATAGATAATAATGCAGCTGGCAAATTTGCTAATATAAAAGACATTTTCAAGTAGGAATTTGGATAATCCCCTTAATGTTTGTTATAGTAAGATGTTATCTGCAATTCTATTAAAAGATATCAATTTAAAATTCAGCCTGACATAGTATATATAAATATGGTCAGTAGTTAAAATTAACCAAAAAGGTTCTTCTCTGGTGATTCTTCTCCACTGAAAATCCCAATGCATGTCAACATGACCAGGGGAAACTATACCAACATTCCCCAAGAAGTCCAAAAGCACCGAGGAGTGTGTGTTGGGCGGCCAGGGGCAGGGGTGGGGGCAGATAGCAAGTGAGTGGTGGAGAATTATTTCAACAGAGTCCCCCCAAACCAAGCATCTAACTGTATGTCCTAGTTTAAAAGGTTAAATGGTAAAAGTGAAGGAAAAAAACCATTCCACATGTGTTTAAGGTCCACCATTAAACGAGAATTTTCTGTGAATTAATCTTACCATTACCAAATGCAGTCATAGGAAGAAAGTACTATGTCTTTAAATCCA
This sequence comes from Equus asinus, assembly GCF_041296235.1. Taxonomy (NCBI): domain Eukaryota; kingdom Metazoa; phylum Chordata; class Mammalia; order Perissodactyla; family Equidae; genus Equus; species Equus asinus. Next base: position 15,654,999 of record NC_091799.1, read on the forward strand.
TGGCTACTTTTCATTCCAAGTTTCTGTTTGAGGCCATTACTGCTCCCTGGGGACTGCGTTGACTCACTGCGTCTTCAGGATGACGCAAGTGAGTTTCTCTGCACAGCCTCAAAACAGACTGTGAACATACCCATGCAAAGGCTGCCTTTGGAGCCAACGGACCAATCAGGCACCTGTCTGCAGAATCTCTAGGAGCAGGCAGGTGAGGAGAATGTTCTTTTCCTCATCTTCATTTCATCATGGTCTGATCACTTTCTTCAACTGGTAAAATAACTTGACCATTTTTTCTAAATCTTTTCTTAACTTGCCCATCTTCTTTGGGACCTCATATCCACCTTCACTGCCCATTCGGAGTTCAATCTACTTTCTTGGACTTACTTGGTCATGTGGTAAGAAAAGAATGGAAACAAGAAATCTACTTCAAATTTCTCCAGTGCTGGGTATCCCACACATCTGGAGTTCCCATTTGTAACGTTTTTATCCAAAAAAAAAAAAAAGAAAAGAACACTCCTCATGGGGAGTGGGAGAATAATTCAATCATCCATGCTCTCCTAGCCCATTTTTAGAAATAACTGAGAGCTGGCTATAACTCCGTATTTCTTCCAGTCCTAAGAGAGATGACACTGAATGGCTCCCCCTCCTAAATCAGTCCCCATCTGCACCCACAAAAGACAGTGAGCATAACCAGATAACTGACAGGACTGGCAAAGGCGGACCACCCACCCAGCCATTCGAAATGAACAGCATCAGCCCATGGCATGTGCCAGGCTCAGTGCAGGCACTGGAGACAGAGGAGAATGACCACGAGAGTCACAGCCCTTCCCTGCATGGAGCTTACCATCTAGCGAAGGAGGGAGGCTTTAAATAATTGTCATGCTCAAAGAGTTCACTCTAAGTATGGAAGGCTGGCCCTGGTGGTCTACGATTAAGATTCGGTGCTCCCACCCCTGTGGCCCGGGTTTGTTTCCTGGTCAGGGAACCACACTGCCCGTCTGTCAGCTGTCATCCTCTGGTGGCTATGTGTCGCTGTGATGCTAAAAGCTATGCCACTGGCATTTAAAATACCAGGAGGGTAACCCATGGTGGACAGGTTTCAGTGGAGCTTCCAGACCAAGACAGACTAGGAAGAAGGAGTTGGCCACTCACTTCTGAAAAAACTGGCCATGCAAACCCTATAAATCGCAGTGGAGCACTGTCTGACATAGCGCCAGAAGGTGAGAGGACGGCTCAAAAAGACCGGGCAGGGTTCCCCTCTGCTGTGCACAGGATCACTAGGAGTCAGAATCGACTTGACAGCACTCACAACAAGTAAGTATGGAAAGTGCTGACACAGGACTAACACAGGTGTTAGAGAATCTGACAGAGACTAGAACGGTCTCAGTAAAAGTGATGTGTAAGGTGAGACCTGGAGGATGAGGCGGTGAGAACCAGAGAGAGGAAAGTGTGTTGAGATGTGGGAAGTGGGGGGAACAATTCACTTAGAAATAGCAGGTGGACAGACCAAGGCAAGAAAGGACCTGGTACAAGCATCGATGTGAGGTAAGCAGAATCCAAAAACTGAAACTGCAAGAGGTTTCCTTTGGGGACTGGTCAGATACAGACGGAGCCAAGACTGCCACCAACATGACAAAGATAAACAAGGCTGCATCTGCATGGCTGCAGACAGACGACTTCAGTGCTACCTGGCTCACCACACTGCCAAAAGGCCCTACAGCTCCCTTCCGAAAATGGACAAGCGAAAACCAGAGGAGGAGCCAACATAAAATGTGTGTGCTTTTTTAAAAGTAGTTTACATTTGGGGCTGATCATTTTCACACAGTGTTCTTTCTGAGAACACTCAAATTATAAAAGGCATTCGCGGTGCCAGAAAGCAGAGCGGGCTCTAGTAATACAATAGCGGAGCAGCTGTAAATAATAAAAATCTCTAGTAATCAAGCTAAATGTCAGGCTTTGCCAGTAGTATCTCTCCAGATCAAATGCAACATCACATTATTTTTATTTTATCCTTCCCAAGACATTAGCCACCTAAAAGCACCAAGAGTATGACATTGTTTCAACCCCAAAGTAACTCCCCACATAACAGACTACTTCCATGGTATGTTTATTGTTGTTTTCCTTGGAGTGGCCATGTTCGCTTAGCCGAGGCATTTCACTACTAAACACACCACTTCAAACCCCTTTCTCTATACAAATGTATAAGCTCTCCATCCCCAAGCATAAAAGGCTAAATGGTATAAGGTCCTTTCATGACTTATTGTTGGGGACGAAAGTCTTTAATGTATCTCAAGACTTTACAGACTTCATTTCAGAGGTGAAATTGTACTGCATCATGCCATAAATCAGAAACTCTAACATAAAGTAAGAAATGGCGGAGGGTAGCAAAGAAGCCAAGAAGGATGGAATTTTTATAGTAAACAACTTTGCCGTTGTGAATAATGACTGTTACTAAAATGTGCTGCTGCTTTTCCAGTATCTCTTGTTCTCCCTCTGTTGATCTCCGTTGTCATAACTACCATTTGAATCATCTTAACAAACTGCATACATGTCTCCAGTGCTGTTACTGCCACTCTGTCACTCCCAACTGGCTTTCATTCACCTGGCAGCTGTTCAAGCCAAAGGTCGTTATCATGTCACGCATGGGGGCTGTTTTGTGAACAAGTAATTAGAAATCGATTCTTAGGGGTTATTTTTTTTTAAATGTCATAGTTCTCATCAATATATGGTAATATTTAAATTTTGCTTAATCATAATTCTCAATTAACTAGAAAGTTTTTTCCTCCTTATTTAAAAACTTTTTTGGGGCCGGCTCCGTGGCTGAGTGGTTAAGTTCACGCACTCTGCTGCGGCGGCCCAGGGTTCGGATCCTGGGCGCGGACATGGCACCGCTCGTCAGGCCACGTTGAGGCGGCGTCCCACATCCCACAACTAGAAGGACCTGCAACTAAGATATACAACTGTGTACAGGGGGGGTTTGGGGAGATAAAGCAGAAAAAAAAAAAAAAAGATTGGCAACAGTTGTTAGCCCAGGTGCCAATCTTTAAAGAAAAAAAAAACTTTTTTAATTTTCAAGGAGAAAAAGACAAAATTTCAAAATATGAGGTACTTTTAAAAAATTCTAAATAAGCTCTAGATAATACCCTAGAGGTTAATATATATTTGGCTTAATGGCCTATGTCTTCTCTATCTGCAGTAATCCATAATCATCAAAGGTATGAAAATAATGACTCTGGGTGAGGGGCAAAATGGTGGACTGAACACATGTGCTTGTCCCCTCTCCTGCCTGTGACTCCTTTAAATTACAATAAAGGAATTTTAAAAAGTCTAAACCCACAACAATGAAGACAACAGAAAGGGGTAGGGGGTCATCATACAAGAAGTTTCAACAAATTTTGATCTGAAAGTGGATGGGTACACATTGCCTCGCGAAGCAGAGCAGAGGAAATCACAGCTGGGGACCATCTTGAAAGAGGAGAGTGATGGAGAGAGCCCATCTGCCAGGAAGAACCCCAAACATGAAGACGGCAAGCACAAGGGAGGGTGGGAGTGAGACGTGCCGGTGAAACCAAGGATTACAGGTCTGAACAGGAAGTGGTAGACAGCCAAAACACACACCTGACCTACCTCTCGACATCCAGACATTTACCCCCAGTAAGAAGGGATCTTCTCTACAGAAATTAAAGGAAAATCTGGAAAGCACTAAGGCAGTGTGTTGGTGCCTGGAGGTAATATAAACCCTCTGAGAGGGTTTCCTGATTCACCTACTCATTAACTCGGAAATGTAACCAGCCAGTCTACAATTCCACCCACATACACAGAACTCCCAGTCAACCTTCCTAGTACCCTTCTTAAAGATGAACAGACAAGCAGGATCACCAGACTTTTGAGGAAAGCCTAGAGCACCACAGAAAAAGACCAAGACAAACCGATTAACCCTGAAGGAAAGAGACAATTCAGGAAACTGGAGAAAATCTGAAAAACATCAAAAAACACAAAACCACAGCTCTTCTCTAATTCATAGCCTCAGAAAGGCTCATAAAGATTATATGCTCAAAAATCAAGAATGTGATGCTATGAGAAAGATTTTAAAAATAAGAAAGAGCACTGGTAGTTAAAAAACATGACTGCCAAAATAAAAAATTAATAAAAAATAGTCACAGAAATCTCCCAAAACCTAGAAAAAAAGACAAAGATCCGGGAGGGTAAATATTAAAGTAATGCGAACAAACAGCCCCTTCCAAGGAACGTGGCCCTATTCCACCGCTTCTGCAGCTGTTGGCACCATCCCTGCAACTCTGCCCGGCCCCTCCAGAGCTTTCTCTTACACCCCAGCCTGGCTGCCGATGCGCAGCCTCTGAAGACCCCAACAAACCAGTTACGACAACTTCCTAACTTAGGTTAACTTGAAGCTTACTTAATTCCACCTCCACAGAGGACACCCACACCACGCTGACAAGAGCGATAACAGGACTCTGAGTTTTAACTCCTTGATCTCAGAGCAGCTTTCTCACTCCTGTAAACCACACAGATACGCCCTCTTGCATTGCAGACATCCTTCCTTTTGGAGTCATTTTCTCTTTTTTTATTTATTCTCTCTTTATTTATTTATTTATTTTTTTGAGGAAGATTAGCCCTAAGCTAACTACTGCCAATCTCCCTCTTTTTGCTGAGGAAAACTGGCCCTGAGCTAACATCCGTGCCCATCTTCCTCTACTTTATATGTGGGATGCCTACCACAGCATGGCTTTTGCCAAGTGGTGCCATGTCCGCACCCGGGATCTGAACTGGCGAACCCCAGGCTGCCAAAGTGGAACATGCGCACTTAACTGCTGCACCACCAGGCCAGCCACTTCCCTTTTTTTAAAGCATAAAAGTTTCTTTGTGAGAGTCTCTTGGAAGTAAACTCAATTTCTGTTTGTCTGAAAATGTCATTATCACTCCCTCATTACTAAATTATATTTTAGCTGAGTTTAAAATTCTAGGTTGGCAATCATTTTCTCTCTGCACCTTTAAGATACAATCCCACCGTCTCTGGTCTCCATTGTTGCTGCAGAGAAGCCCCATCCGGTCTAACTGAGTTCCTTGGAAGGTAAGCAGTTTCTCTCTGACTGCTTTTCAAGATTTTTTTTTTCCTTTTTCTCCCCAAAGCCCCCCAGTACATAGTTGTATATTTTTAATTGTGGGTCCTTCTAGTTGTGGCATGTGGGATGCTGCCTCAGCATGGCTTGATGAGCCATGCCATACCCGCGCCCAGGATCCAAACTGGCAAAACCCCAGGCTGCTGCAGCGGAGCGCATGAACTTACCTACTCGGCCACGGGGCCGGCCCCACTCTGACTGCTTTTAAGACCTTCTTTTTGTCTTTGGTGTTCTATTACACTCCAATTTGTCTGGATAAGACTTTTTTTTTTTAATTCTACTTGGGATTTGCTCTGATTCCTAACTCTAAAGATTCATGTTTTTCAATATTTTGGGAAATTTTTAGCATTATTTCCTCAAATCCTGCCTCTCTCCTGTCATCTCTATTATTTTCCTCTGCCTCTCCATAGACCTATATTTTTCATCTTCTCATTCTGTTCTCCATTTCTTTAGATTTAATTTTCATCTTTGTGTTTCTATGCTACATTCTGTATAATTTCCTCAGCTTTATCCCCCATTTACTAAATCTCTCTTCAACTATTTCTAACTTGTTTAACTCATCCACTGAGGTTCTAATTTCACTGATTATACATTTCAGTCTAAAAATTCTTCTTGATTCTTTCTTTAAGGATTTTAGTCTTGTTTTCTATTTCACATTTTACTTCTTTAAATGTTTTTAAACCATTATTTTATATTCTGAATCTGATAATTCTAATATCTAAACCTCTACTCTAGTTCTGCTGTTCTTTTTTACTGCTCCCTTATTCATGGTTGTTTCCTTGTGCCTTTAAGTTTTGGATTCTCAGCTCATGGTGGAGAGGCTCCATCTGTGGGAATCCTGGGCTAAGGCTGGAATAAAGGTATATTCAAAGAGGGTATGCACTGACTTCTGCCAGGTATCTGGGAACTCTACCAACCTAGGATCTCTTTAAGATGATTTCTCTTCTTGGAATTTCCCAGACTAAATAGGTTAAGTAAATTCAAACAAAGTTCAGGAGAAGGTAGGCATGGGGGAAAAGTTATCCAAGAGGATTTCTTTTCTTCCCACTCAAAGAAAAGACCAAATCAAACAAGTTTTTTTTTAATACTCTGCCTGTGGGCTTATATGTTCGTTCTACTGTTTTAATAGAGATAGAGTCCTTCAATGACCACAGCTTTATATGGCAGTCTCAGTTCTACCTCCCTGCTTACCATGGGCCTAAGACTTTGTCTCCTGTGCCCCAAACAGCCTTCAAAACCCAATTCTCACAGACATCCACCATATGGCCCAGCCATTCCACTCATAGCTATATTCCCAAGGAAAATGAAAGCGTATGTCCCACAAAGACTTGTTCACAAATGTTCTAGCAGCTTTATTTGTAACAGCCCCAAATCAAAACAACCCAAATGCCCATCAATAGGTAAATAAACAAATTATGGTATATCCAGACAATGGAATAGAACCTAGCAATAAAAAGGAATAAAAAAATATTGACACACACAACAATATGGATGAATCTCAAAATAATTGTCAGGCAAAGAAGAGTATATAGTATATGACTGTATTTTCTAGAATTTTATATAAATGAAAACTATTTATGATAACAGAAAAGTAAACAGTTGACTGGAAATAGAGCAGGGTGGACCAGGAAAGGACTGCAACAGGTCACAAGGAAACTTCTGAGGATGACTGATATTTTCTGATCTTAATTGTGGTGATGATTTCATGGGCATAAACACATATCACTTACCAAATTGTACACTTCAGACATGTGCAGTTTATAGTATGTCGATTAGACCTCAATAAAACAATCTGGGTGGGGGGAGCCTCCTGGTGGCTGAAATCAGCAAACGACTCCAGCAGAACTTGTACCTCTTATTTTCTGCTCATCCTTTACTTTCTAGGCCTTGAAGGTCTCCCTCCATTCTTGCAAGTTCAGCTATTCATTAATAAGATGTTTGCTAAATTTTAGGCATCATGTCCAAGAGTTTTTATCAGGTGGATTTTCAGGACAGCTAATCTGTCATGTCACCAAACTCCCTCATGCCTATGTTTGAAGGCAATGCTAAATTTCCCTAAAGTCCTATCATTGCCCCCATTCCAACCCAGATCATTCAACAATTAAACCCCTTACCCAAGCCTGCCGAGTTGGACCGCAATCTAATCCCTATGGACCTCGTATTTTCCTTTCCTCAGGCTCTTGCTCAGAATACTCCCTCTGCCCAAAATCTGTATCTCCTTCCTGTATCCTCTACTCCTTTCAATAGTCCTATTTGGGGTGGGGTGAAATTCCACCTCTTCATATGCCCAAATATTCTCTCTGCTCATCTTCTCCCACCAAACACCACGCCCACATTTCTCCCTGACCAGTCACCCTAGTGCGGAGCACTCCGTCTTTCCTCTGGACCACTGTAGTCCTTCTTACCTATACTATTAATGTGATACGTAATGCCTAGCATTTGAATTAAATGTTTGAGTTTCACCTTGGGTGATTCTGAAAATCAGGACCCTTTTTGAATCTCCTACAGCTCTAGCACAATGCCTTGTGCTGGTGTGAAGAAACAATAAATACCTGGCAAACGAATCAGTGAACACATGCAGGAGTGAAAATTCTTAAGGGAAATTAGTATGATGGGAGATATCTCCTCTCCCTCCCGAAGATGTCAATCAGCCTGACATTCTCATGTAAATAACCTAAATCCAGCCAGTTTCAGCAATAACTGCTTAGAAGTATCCATTTCAAATCTATAAGGCAGGTACACTTTGCTTCAAAAGAATAACAATTAAAAAAACATTACAATTGTACTCCCTATAGTAATTACAGGGCAACACATTTTTTAAATGCCAATTGTTGAAGGAGAAATATTATGATGTTTTCATTACAGATGTGTTTTTTTCCTGTTAGGCACACCAGCTTCTGAGTGAAGATATCTGGAACATTTTTAAAGTACAGCATTGGTTAATGTATGATGAAATGTCACAGTGCTTAACAAAGAACAAATGTTCCCATATTCTGACATCTGCATAACTTACTGAGCCAATAAAACAACAGGCCTCTATTTCCCTACTTGTCCCCCAAAACTCAAAGCACAAAAATTAGCTCTGAAGAACAGAAATTAGCACTCCAGTTGCCTCTACTCTATTCGATGCCTAAAACTCAATGCTGACCTGGAATTTTTTGTTTCGTTTTTCAAGGGAGTGCCACCATGTGGTGAATGTTTTTAGCATACTTTTAACATAGATATCAACAGGATGTATTATACTTGAAAACATGGGAAGGAACAAATTATCTAGGCCCAACATGATACAAAATACACAGAGCCACATTTTATAGGATATTTTATAACAGATTACTTTTTTTTTGCTGAGGAAGATTTGCCCTGAGCTAACATGCGTTGCCAATCTTCCTCCTTTTTTTGTTTGTGAGCTGCTGCCACAGCATTGCCACTGAGAGACGAGTGGTGTAGGTCCACACCCAGGAGCCAAACCCACGTCACGAAAGCACAGCATGCCGAACTTAACCACTAGGCCATGGGGCTGGCCCCAGATTACTTTTATGATGAGCAAACTTTAAAGTGAGAATAGTGAGTTAAGAGATAATCTGTTTCCTTCAGGAGGATTCAGATTACAATCCTCATTTCACATGTTAGTGAGACCCAGAAAGAGTCAATTAACTACCCAAGGTGACAAAGCCTGAACTGGGGACAGGGGTGAGGTGGAGAAGTGATGTTAGTAGGGCCTACAACCCTGGCCTCCTGCTTTTCTGTCTGTCCCACAGCCCTCTCTTCTATATGAAACGCCAATTATTTAGCAACTTTTACATATTTATTTATTTAACAAACATGTACATAGCACTTACTCTGCGCTTGCAACTGTTCTAAGTACTTCATATTTGCAAAGCAATATTTAGAACGGTGCCAGGCACACAGTAAACTCTACATGTGTCAAATAAATAAAAATTTAAAAACTCCAAATAATTTGTATTTAATGCAGCTCTTCTGAGGCCTTTGAAATAATAGCCTATTATTATAAATCTCAATAATCTTCTAGGGTAAAAAAAAAAAAAGGAGGCAAAACTGGTAGAAAAAAGATAACAGCAAAAGCCAGAAGTCTGTTTGTGCTCTAAAAGCCTGGAGCTCTGTCCTTCAGCTGGTGAGTGGATGAACAAAGTATGGTATATCCATACAAGGGAATACGACTCGGAGATATACAGGGAGAACTACTGATAAGATGCAGCCACGTGCACGACTCTCAAGGTACCATGCTAAGTGAAAGAAGCCAGACTCAAAAGGCCATACACTCTAGGACTCCATTTATGACCTTCTGCAAAGAGCAAAACTCTAAGGACAGCAAACAGATGAGCGGTTGCCAGGAGCTGGGGGTGGGGGAGGGGATGACGACAAAGGGGCGGCAGAGAGGAATTCTGGGGCTGACGGCACTGTTCTCTATCTTGATGGTCGTGGTAATTTACAACTGTGTGCATCTGTCAAAGTTCACAGAACTGGACACTAAGGAGAGGGAGTGTTACACTACACAGAAGTTATACCTCAACAAACTTGACTAAAAAAGTAATAAAATAAAATATAATAAAAGACCAGGGCCATTGCTTAGCTTTCCAAATTAAAGATTGGTTGTTTTCAGAAACTAAAGAAGTTGCATTCTATAAAAGTTGAACAAAAACTGATTAGACTTTTTCTCTATAACAGACCTAATCTAGTTAGGCCTCTGGCCTTTATTAACCTTTTTTTTTTTTTTTTTTAAGTTTTGTGGTTTGTTTTTGTTTTTTTAAAGACTGGCACCTGAACTAACAACTGTTGCCAATCTTTTTTTTTTTTCTGCTTTATCTCCCCAAACCGCCCCCCGGTACATAGTTGTGTATTTTTAGTTGTGGGTCCTTCTAGTTGTGGCATGTGGGATTCCGCCTCAGCGTGGCCTGAGGAGCGGTGCCATGTCCACGCCCAGAATCCGAACCAGCAATACCCTGAGACGGTGCATCGGAGCGCACAAACTTAACCACTTGGCTACAGGGCTGGCTGGCCCCAGGCCTTTATTAACTTTATTACTACCTTTTATAATAGTTACAATTTCCTGAGTGTTAACTGGGTAGCAAGCACCATTTTGTTCCTTTAGGTTGACTGCTGAGTTTTCTATGTCAATTACAGATGGACATAAAGAGCCAACAGTGCCCCCTCACCTCTACACCATACTCCCCCTCCCCAGCCACTCCCAGAGAGAACCACTATCAACAGACCTTTTTCTTTTCTTTTCTTTTTTGAGGAAGATTAGCCCTGAGCTCACATCTGTGCCCACCTTCCTCTACTTTCCATGTGGGATGCCTGCCACAGCATGGCTTGACAAGCGGTGAGTAGGTCCACACCTGGGATCTGAACCAGCGAACCCCAGGCCACCGAAGCGGAACGTGTGAACTTAACCGCTGCGCCACCAGGCCGGCCCCCACAGACCTTTTTCTACACATTTACAGACTCAGTTTTCTCTGTAGCGTGAATGTGATTGTATCACACTTGCTTTTCTATTGAATGCTTTGAACATCTCTCCACGTCAATCCACATAAAGCTACCTCCATCTGTTTAATAGCTGCAGTGTTGCACAAAACGATGGCCACAATTTATTTTGGCATTCCCTATCAATGAATACTTAAGTTACTTCCAATTGTTCTAAGTTAGGTCCCTCACAGAGGTTCTAGTTTTATTCTCCCAACAACCCCACAGAGTGGGCCTATTATAGATAAGTCCCCCAAGGCTTGGAAAAATGCACAAATTCGTTCCTTCAACAAACACTACTGTGCTCCAGGAACACAACACACAGTGTCAGTCTTGGCCATCATATAACTCTCAACCTTTCTTCTTCACGGAACGTAACAAGCAACAATCCCCTTGACCAGTGCAAGCTGGGGTGATGTGAGGAGGGCTCCGGGGGGCTGCAGAGGGGCTCTCAGCCCAGACGGGGAGCAGGGTGGTCATTGGGTGAAAGCTTCCTATTTCTACTACTCGGTGCTGCCTCTCCTCCATCCCCATTAGACTAAGGACACATAGCAAGAGTCATCGCTGGCTCTAGCCTTGGGGGGCTTTGCTCTGGCCAATGAAAGTCTTCCATAAGCTCCACATTGCAGCTAAACACCAAGCCTCCCATGTAGTTGTATACTTAGCAAAGCAGGAATTATTTGACATGTTCACAAATGTAGCAACCAAGTAAATCCCCACCACCAACCTTTCCATCAAGATGGAAAAAAACAGGAGGCCGCAAGCTCTAACACTTACAGGGGGCTGGCAGGTGTCTACTTGAATGAAGTGTGCAGGAAGGGCTCTCCCATTTTAACAGATTTGCTTAAGAGAGGAGCAGCCACTCTGCTCCAGCAGACAGCTGCCTTGTGAACATGCAGGGTTTGGGGGAGAAAAACCTCCTAGTTAAAAAAATTATTATGCAAATTAAAAAATACATCTCTAAGTAGAGAGAACAGTTTCAGAACCCCCATAGACCCCCATACGCCCATGTACGGCCCCACCTGGTTTCAATGAGTATCAACCCACAGCTGACTGGCTTTTATCTCTATCCCTACACGCTCCTGCTGCCCAGGTTATTTTAAAGCAAATATCTGGTACCACATCATTTCATTCATAAATATTCTAGTATGTCTCTGAAAGAGAAAGGTTAATTTTTAAACCTAATGGTTCTTTTGGTTACCACACCTAAAAATTAAAAAGTAAATTTTTAATATCATCCAATATTCAGTCAGAGTCCAGATTTCCCCAATCAACTCATAAGCGGATTTCCCTCCAATTTTTATAGCCTGTTTGAATTCAGATCTTAATTAGCTCCATACAATGCAATTATGTCTCCTTCACTCTATAGATCCCACTTAATTTTTTTCCTTCCAATTTACCCATTAATTAAAACAAGACATTTGTTCTACAGAGTTCCTCTCAGTCTAAATTTTGACGACTGAGTTTAACATTTTAGGAGCTATATTTTAATGTTTCTTTCTGTGTGAAAATTTTCTTTGCTCAAATGCACATGACTCCTTCTGTTCAAAAGATCCGTCCTATTTCCGTGTGTGTTTGTGTGTGTGCATGCATGCCCTTTATTTTGGAGGGCTGTGCTGTGTTGGTTTGAGGAATCAAATGTGTTTCCTTCTCATACAACCTGCAGCTCTTCCAGAACTAAAACTTGGTATTCCCACAAGAGGCCAAACTCTTCAAGGGCACTCTCAGGCCAGGTGAGACTTCAGAATAATGGGACCTCTAAAGGACCCTTGGCATTCTAGAAGGAGAGCAAACAATGATATCAATAAATAAGCAAGGTCATTTCAGATGGCATGTGCTGCAAAGAAAGTGAAAGGGGAAGGGGAGCTGGTGCTGGCATGGGCACTCTGTCAGCATGGGTAGTCTGGACTGGGTCATCAGGGAAGGTCTTTCCTAACAGGTGCCACGTGAGCTGGGGCCTGCATGATTTGAAGGAGCCAGGCACCAGAAGATCCGGTTTAAGAGCACGCCAGCAGAGGACAGGGTAGGGCCTGGGGCATTAAGAGGGAAGAGCACCCCAGTAAACAAAGGGAGTGATGGGAGGTAAAGTCCAAAAGGGAAACCAGGCCCAGACCACATGGGCCCACGGGCTGTGGAGAGAAGTTGGGAATTCTATTCTGAGATGGGCACCCACTGGAGGACAGAAAACTGGGTGATGAAAAGATCTGATGTAAATGTCTGAAGAAAGGTCTCTGACGGCAGAAGGACAGCAGACACAGATGGGAACAAGGCAAGGTCAGGAGGCTGGAAAACCTTTCAGTTCAGAGACGGCAGTGGTGCAGGGCCGGGGGGTATTTACTTATTTCGGGATTTATTCTGGAACGTATGCTGCTGCATCAGATGTGGGGAATGAGGGAAGGGAAGAATCAAGGATGACACCTCGGGGATGGCAGGCAGATGCTGTGGCATCATCACAGGACCCTTTCCCGAGGTCCAAAGCATCAAAAAAAGGACAGGACGGGAATGTGAAGACCAGGTTTGGTGAGAACCCATCAACTGGAAAGAAGCAGACCCTGAAAGCACCTACACTTCTTTATCTTCCTACTCACAGGCCACATTCTCATCTGCACCCTGATGAGCCACAGCCAGCACAGCCGGCAGCACTGTCCACCGACATGGCTCTCCAACTTCCTGTCAAAAGCCACCTTTGGCTGGGGCCGCCGTTCGCTGCAGGTTTCCCATTCTTTTCTGAGGGTCCTACTCAGAAGTCTGTCTACAATCATTGTTTCTCTCTCTGAGCCAACAAGAAGGCATCTATCGGGCCCAGCCAGACCCACTTTCCATGCTGTGGTCATGTGGGCTGCTCTGGTTATTCAGCAGGACTGTGAGCAAGCTGGCGGGGGGCGCTGGGGGAGGCCAAGTGTGTTTGGTATGTGTCTGTGGAATGCCACGGGCCACATTCTTCAGAGCGCACCAACGCACACCACAGCTCGGGGCCCTCACAATCAGAAGCTCCTGGACAGCCCTTTCTCCAGGACCCTGGGAAACTTGTCGTGGGCGATGACCTGCACCCACTTGGTCTCCTTTCTGCCAGACACAATCTGATGAATTCACCCAATTCTTTGCTTTATCTTTTCCCTCCTTTTGAGAAGCACTCAAAAGGAGACCAACACCCGGTCCTTGTGACAGTTTCTTACCCAATTCTGCTGATGAACAGTGTTTCCAAGAAGCTGACACAAACGACTGATTTGTTTGGTCAGTGCCAGGACCGGGAATACCTGCCAGGCTATTATGCCCCATTAGGTTGACATAACTTTCAAAAACTTCAACATTTGTTAAAGCATTAAAACTGTGGCATAAAGAAGAAAGCAAAAAAGCCTCTTTGAGGGGCTACGATTAGAAGCACAGGGACTGTGGGGTCAAATTACGGCTCTTTGCCTCCAAAGGACCTGTATTTCCTCTCCACAGAGAGAAATAAATACTGAATCAGTTACTATCAGTGCACAGGCAAACTGATCTACCAATACACATTCCAGAGGGGCAGTTCGCAATATGTAACAAATGCCTTTAAAAGCATCTATCCTGTTGATGCAGAAATCCCACTTCTAGAAATTTATCCTAAGGAAATAATAAGAATGTACAAAAATGGATCACCAAGAAGATTCTGGGGAGAAAAACTGCCAACAGGTTAAGTGCTCATCAATAGAGGATCAGGAGAATAGATCACGACACACCCACATCTCCCAAATAGATCTGATTTTTGTACAGCACACCCTTCTCCCGCCAGAACTCTGCAGAGAAGTCGGGGAGCAGCACCACACGTCCCTGGGTTGCTGGCAGCAGCGCCATCATCCCGGCCCTAACGCCTTGCCTTGCGCCTCCAACAACCCCCTCGAGAAGCTGATAAAGGCTGTGGGACCTCCTCAACAAAAAAAACCCAAAACCAAAACACATGTGAACACACAACTGTGTGCATATACTCTCGGGAAGGCCTACAAAGTCCAGAGAAAGCAGACCATTCCTATTTAACAATAAGAAATCACTGTGGCAAGGTAACAGATTTCTGAATACGGGCAACTCTGGCCAAAAAGAAAAGGTGTGGGGTAACATCAGTCTTTGGAGCATCTGCTTACTCAGGCGGACGGGCACCAAGCACACCACTAAGTCTGCCTGTATCTTCTGAAAGCACCAAATCAGTCCAAATCCAAGGCGTCCGGAACACAGAACACAGGATACTTGACCTTACACATAACAAGCACAAGGAAACAACGTGCCACGAAGAACGGGACAGCTGTACAGATTTCCCAGCTTGAGGATACATTCATTAGAACAAGCATCTGATCCCGCTAAAGAACTAAATATACCGTTGAGACAAGAAAAGCACAGTGCCCCCAATGGAAGAGGGAAACTACCATGAGAAGAGGTCAGCAGCAGAGTCTAGTCTGAACCAGAAGTCGCAGATATGTGTTTCCTCCCAGGGGTAATGGAACAAAACAACCTGAAGAGCTCTGGGGAGATGGGTGGTACACAACCACCTGAGAGGATCAATACACTCCAGAAAGCTTGGCTCTGACTTTCTCTGCCAGTTTCTGGGTAGGCTCAGTCATATGCCTAGAGAAGAAAATCTCCATAAAGGGCATGGCCTCCGTAGCCGGGCGTGACCTGGCCTCTGCCAGCGTTGCCACCACTCTCCCCGCTCCACTCAGTGGTCTGCCTACTCAGGACCTTTGCACATGCTGCATCTTTGCCTGGAATGTTCCTACCTCTCCAAAGTCTGCTCATCAGTCCAGTCTTGGCTTAAACGTCTTCTCCTCAGGGAAGCCTTTCCTGCCCTCTCCCTACCCCCATTATATCAGGTTTGTCTTCTTGTGATGCCAGAAGAGGGAGTAGTGATGGCGATGACAACACACAACTGCAACTAAGATTTCTGAGTGCTTACGATATACCAGGACTTTTCCTCATTCACTTTACATGGATCATCTCATTTAACCCTCATCAAAACCAAGAATGTGGGCACCATTATGATGCTCATTTTACAGCCGGTGTCACAGCCAGCCTCCAAAATGGTCCCCAATGATTTCCACCTCACTTGTTCAGTCCCCTCCCTCACTGAATAGGGCTGACCTGTATAAGCAATACGATACTGCAGAAATGACAGTGTGACTTCTGGTAAGGTCAGAAAAGACATTGTGGCTTCTGCCTTGTGATCTTTTGGACTGGTTGCTCAGGGGACACTCAAGCAGCCTGTGGAGAGGTCCCTGTGGCGAGGAACCGAGGCCTCCTGCCAACCCTGTGAGCGAGCCGCCTTGAAAGCAGACGCTGCAGCCCCAGTCAAGCTGTCAGATGACTGCAGCCCCAGCGGACGCCCAGCCGGAGCCTCAGTAGAGACCACAAGCTGGAACCATGTGGCCAACCCACTTCTGAATTCCTCGCCCACAGACACTGGGAGGTAACAAACATTTGCTGTTTGAAGCCACTACATTTCGAGGTGATTTGTCATGCAGAAATAGATAACTAATACTGATGGGAAAACTGAGACTCAGAACATAACAAGCTCACAGTTACACAACTTCTAAGTGGTAGAACCAAAATTTTTGAATCCTGCTAGCCTGACACCAGAGCCTCAGTTCTTAACCATGACACCATGCAGCTTCCTCCACATAAGGATTAACGCCCCAACAGATCTCGCAAGGCAAGAACCATAACCGTCTTTTTTAATGCTGTAATCCCACCAAACACCAGTACAATATACCTGGCATATCGCAGATATTCTGTGAAAAGAATGAATAAATGGAATGAGTGAAATGAAAAGAATCACAAAAATATTAAGAGTGGAAGGTGGGATTATAGGTGACATTAAGTTATATTCTATACTTTCCCAAATTTTAAAAATTTTCTACAATGTACATATATCACAGAGTTCACCTCACTTGAATTCAATTTGACCTGGGACCTCAAAGAAAAGAAAACCAATCACTCAAATGTCCCAGGCCAGAGAAGCTACAAAGTAGTGCAAAGGTCCTGTGGTTGAAACAGATTTGTCACACATAAGGAAAAGACAGGCCAACGTGGCTGTGAGGGGATGCCGAGACACAGCCCAGATCTGTTAGGCGTCTGGCTTTTAGTTGAAATGGAATGAGAAGCTACTGGAGGGTTTTAAGCAGAGGAGCAATATGATCTCATTTGCATTCCTGAAAGATTATTCAGGTTTCTGTATGAAAAATAAGTTGTAAAGCAGAGAGACTGAAAGCAAGAGTATCAGTAAGGAGATTATTGCACAAGTCCAGAGGAAGTGATGGATTTGATGAGACAATTCCTGTAAAGTGCTTATTTAGCACAATGCCTGGCACACTGTGTACATCCAACAACTGTTATGTTTTTCTTTGTGAATGCTCAGTTTGAAAATCCCTATAAACCACAAACTACACACACATGCAAACACCACAAAATTAAAAATTACCATGTTCTACATTCAGTGGCACGATAAAATGCTTACAATATATTGTCAAAGTTTTTGTAAAGCAAATGAACAAAACCAGCACATCTAATATGACCCCTTCTGTGTAAGAGGGGTGTAGCTATAAGCAGAGAAATAAATCTGAAAGGTTTCCACAAAATAAACAGTGGTTATCTCTAAGCAGTGGGATTATGGTGACTTTTACTTTCTTCTTTATTCCTTTCTATACTTCCAAATCTTTTTAAATAATGAACATTTATTTCTTTTATAGAGATAAATATAAAATCATTTTAATTTGTGGAAAAAAACTTTAATACACTAAAAAAAAAGAAATTTGAAGAAATGGCTGGGGGCCAGCCCGGTGGCGCAGTGGTTAAGTGCACACATTCCACTTCAAGGGCCCAGGGATCGCCAGTTCGGATCCCGGGTACGGACATGGCACCGCTTGGCACATCATGCTGTAGTAGGCATCCCAGGTATAAAGTAGAGGAAGATGGGCACAGATGTTAGCTCAGGACCAGTCTTCCTCAGCAAAAAGAGGAGGATTGGCAGATGTTAGCTCAAGGCTAATCTTCCTCAAAAAAAAAGAGAAAGAAATGGCCGGATAGTCCACTACATGAAGATTTAAATTATTTCAGAGGAGAAATAATGTTAACTGGGAAAGTCTTCTGATCATGTTGTAGCAGTGAAATGGCAACATGTGGGAGGGAGGTAGAAGAAACGCTGCTCTCAAAGCTTGCTAATGGTGAGTGGCTTCATATCTGTTCTTGTCTAACAATGACTTAGAAAAATAATAAAAGGGGGAATTGACTAAAACAGGATATTTCAGTATTTCTTGATTTTGTTCTCCTAGTCCTAATAATGCTTCAAAACAAAGACCTTTCCTTCACAAAGAAAAGAGAAAAGACTGAAAGGCTTCAGGGGAGGGAAGGAGGGAAGGACTGACGATGGAGAAAAGCTGGGCGCCACTTTCCCATCCAGAAGTCAGTACCAGATTTTAATGATATGCCGAAGACTGTGAATAGTCACAAAAAGGGGAAAAAATACATTCAGCCACCAAAAAATTTATAACAGAAATTTTCTTCCTTAAAAAGCAGAGAAGCAGTATAAGAAAGATTTATTATCCTAACGTTTAAGCAGAAAAGTCATCTCCTAATATTTTCAGATCTTTTTACAAGGATCAGTTATGCAGCCTCTCAGAAAAAAAACAGAATATTTCCTGCTTTCAAGAACCCTTGACATTTGTGAGACATGGAAGGGTGTATGTTAAGAAAACAAAAAGAAATCCAGGGACAAGCGATCTCTTATTACTGGATGGTAGCCTCTATCGCAAACTAAGAAGAGCAGGAATCCTAAGGGATAACAGTGTTCCAGTTCTCAACAGTGTAAGTCCCACACCACAGGACTGACTTCAAGGAGAGGGGAAGAGACCAAACACAGTTACTGCTTATCCTTGGTGCGGGAAAATGACATCCCCACAGCACCAGGATCTGCCAGCAAGGCAAGGCAGAGTTAACCCCAATTGGTCATGGCCCAACCATAGGGTGACCGTTTCAACCAGGTTAAATCCATAAAACTAAACCAGTGCAGCGTGGGCTGGGGGTGAGCCTTCCTCTGTGACAGAAGCCTGGGCTTCCATCCTGGCTCCACCACTGAGACAGACTCCTGAAGCCAGTTTCAGTAAAAGAGAGGCGTGGCTAGTAGGTGCCCGACGGCCTCCACAGCCCCGGAGAACCTCTGGAAGGCATCTGATCAGGCCTCCCTCTACTTTGATGAAGGAGAGAGTGCCCTCTCTTAGTCAACCTCCCAAACCCAATGAAACAGGTATGATTTGGGCTGAAATAACTAGCTAGCTCTGACAGCTAGGAAAGACAGAGTCAAGGGCCAGCCCCGTGGCCGAGTGGTTAAATATGTGTGCTCTACTTCAGTGGTCCAGGGTTTAGACAGTTCAGATCCTGGGTGCGGACATAGCACCACTCATCAGGCCATGCTGAGGTGGCATCCCACATGCCACAACTAGAAGGACCTACAACTAGAATACACAACTATGTACCAGGGGGCTTTGGGGAGAAGAAGAAAAAGAAGATTAGCAACAGATGTCAGCTCAGGGGCCAATCTTTAAAAAAAAAAAAAAAGACAGAGTCAGAACTCCATCCCAGGTCTGTCTGACTCATGGGCCCAAACTCTTAGTCACTCTGTCAATCAAGATGGAGATAACATATCGAGTATCCAGTTCAGAGTAAGGACTCAATATAAGTTAGCAAATCATCTAAGTAATGTCAACAACATCCCTTCACAGAAGGAATCATTAGTCCCATTTACAGCTAAGGGACCTGAGGTCAAACTCCTGCGGGAGAAAAGACAGAGGCTGGGGGTGCCCTGGAAGAGCCACAGCTTCTCAGCTTTCTCAGAATCTTCATCAAACTCCTCCAGTTTTTCACATGAAATTTAGATTCTCAACAGGAAAGCGGGGCCTGTACGCGGCTCACCATCTGGTGCTCTCCAGGAGTCAGTGAGCCCTTTCCAAGTGGGCTGATCGCAGAGCCTGTCGGAGAACAACTTGTTCCCACTGAGTGTTGAGAATGTAAACTCAGGCCGGCCTCAGTTTCTTCATTTATAAAGCAAGCTCCTAAAAGGGCCCCAAACTGCCTTCTGCCCTCTCCCAGGGTCAGAAGAGAACTATCCAGAATAAAAAGGCCCGAGCCCCCTTTCCTTGCCGCATTCCGTACTCCCTGCTTCCCCAGGGTACAACTGTGTCATGAGGACAGCAGGCAGCACCAAGGGGAGCCCAGCTCTGCCCAGGCCGAGGGCCTGGAGGATTTCAAACGCCCAAATTCCACAACCATGAGCACAAGGCAAGAAGGAGCTCTGTTTTCATTTCCTTTTAAAACACCCTCAGACACACGCACCTCAAACCTTCTCAGTCAAGTCAAAGTGGATAGAGATCAGTATCACGTCTTAGAACACAGCCGGCCAAGGCTGACGCTGCAAAGGCCAGCAGCAGGCTGGCACCGCGTGTACAAAAGTTTCTTTTAGACATCCAAGATAATTCAGAAGTAGCAACAATAGAAACAGCCTCTTCCCCTCAACTCCCACAAGCCCTAACTTCTTCTCTTTCTTGGCAAAACACTATCGGGTTGCCTTATACACTGTCAAGATAATCCCAAAGGTGAAGAGAAAATGTTAGAGTAAAACATATTTCAACGGCTTGGAACAGAAAAACTTCCATTTATAGCAATGCTGAAAAACAGCTGAAAAAGGCACCACCTTTGTTGTGTTCAAAGATGTGAAATGTTATAAAAGTTGTGAAGAATTAAGTGACCCCCTGAATTAGCCAACTCAGAAATCTAAAGATAGCTGCAAGAGTGTGGGAGAAATCTGAGGTACATGTCTCTCTCCCAGTGACAAATAATTCTTTAAAATAGCATATGCATCCAAATGCAGACAGCCCGAGGAGCAGCTTCCTCCAGGAGAACAGAAGGGAAAGCCTCAGGGCTAACTCGTCGGGAGAAATCGAAGTGAGGAACCCAAAACCTCCCACTCCAGCGGCTTTGCTAAGTCAGTAGAAATTTGGCAGCAGGCTACAGCAGCGAGGTAACTTACATTTGCTGAGCTTTGCACGGATAAGCTCATTCTCCTTTATGAGAAAGTGGCTGTCCCTGTCCGTACAGAGACGAGCTTCCTTTGAAATACTAAATGGCTTACATAATGGGACAACTACAATTCTTATAAGCACTGTTTAGTAAATGAGACGTGTAATCAGCTCTGCTCTGTGTTTTGACAAAAGCTTACTCGTGATACTAAAGAGCATTCTTTCTGCACAATGCAGCTCCTGAAAGGCGCAGGTCCTGGGGAGTGCCCTTGTCCTCCTCAGGCCCACCCCCAGCTGCAGCAGGCGTCCACAGACGGCAGGTCACGGACCACATCTCTGGCAACCAGGGAGAGCAGCCTGCAAGCAGAGGCCCCTCGCGCTGGTGTTTGCGCAGACTGCCGTTACTCCACAACCCCTACAAACCCAGGAAAAGCAGCTTTAGGGCCGGCAGCAATGTCTCAAGAAAACAGAGCTTTGGTTTTTCCAAGGTGGAGAAAGTAGGAGAATTGGTCAAAAGGGTCTCCTAAATTACGTGCTATTATAGCTAATACATCAAACACACCTTATGAGTGAAGAGACAAACCATGTACGGAGGTGTGTCTTACTGAACCCACGGGAGATAAGCCCCACCAGGCAGTCATTCCAATCATTACAGTTGACTCTCTCCAGAGACCTAGACTCCCAAGTCGTGGTGAGAACCATGAACAACATGTAATAAACCACGAGTGAGTGACACAAACATACATACCATCGGGGCTAAGGGTGGATGGAAACTGTTAACCCAATCCCGTTGCTGAAGCATGTCCAGAACCAAAAGCTTCACCTTCTTTTATTAAGAGCTACAAGGAAGTGCCCTATTTCTGTGACTGTCACTCCCATTTCTGGTCACCAGACTAAAGTTCACGGAATCACCTTTACCTCTTCTCCCTCTCAGCCCACTGGACCAGTCCAGTCAATCCTACATCCACAGTGGCTCTTGGTGTCATCTCCCTTTCTTCAGGCTCTCCTTACCTCCTACTTGAGTGCCCTCCCTTCCACCTCCAACCTAAACTCAGATTACAGATTAATTTTGCTAAATCATAGCTCTGATCTTTTAACGAATTCCTTCAACAAATCTTCAGTGAACCTCTATTATGTGCCAAGCACTGTTCGAAGTACTGGGGATACTCTCATGGCACTAACATCCTCCTGGGAACTATCTATAACTCCCACTGCTCACCAAACATCTCCAAAATCTTCGGCCTGGCACTCAAGGTCATCCCTGAAGTAGCCCTAACACGTCCTTCCTGCCTTAATCCATACCCTCCCTGAGCATCCCAGCCACACTACTCCTGATACACTCGCCCTTTCCCACCTAAAGACACCTTCCCTCGCGGACTAGGTGACAGTCCTCTGAGATACTCCCTAGCGCATTCAACAAAGGCACTCAGAGAAGGAAGAGTCCTAAGAGTGTCCAGAGTCCCACAGTGCTCAAATCCCATCTTTATCTTCCTAGCTTGCCTCCTCTTGAATACCCCCAGTGACAGACTAATCACTGCCTTATAAAGCACCCATCCTATGGCTTGACGGCTCTCATTGCCTGAAAGCTCTTTCACACTGGGCCCAAATGTGCCTTATTTCGCGACTTCTATCCACTACTCTTACTTCTGCCTTTCAAAGCAGTGCAGAGTGAGCCCAACTCCCTTTTACATGATAGTCTTTTAAATATTTTCAGAGAGCTTCCCTTAGTCTCCTCTGCTCCAAGCTAAAAACATCGCCCAGTTTAACTATTCATTATTCATTCACTCATTTCATAAATATTTACTGAACATCTACTATGTGATAGGCACTACAACACAATCTCTGCTCTAAAGACGTTTAAAAGGGAGTGACAAAGAGGCAATTACAAAACAGTGTGATAAATATCACAGTGGTAAGCACAGGATGCAGTGGGAGCAAGGAAACGCTATTTAAGTTTAATTAGCTATCACACACAGGAGCTACCAGGTGGGAGTCTTAACAGAGGCAGCAGTAACTTGGCCACCCTCTACTTCTGAATGAATGAATACAACTACTAGTTACCGGTTGTTTATTCTGGGCTAGGCAACAGACTAGGCATTAACTTTACATGCATTCTATACTTCAGCCTCATAACGACCCTAGAAGACAGGTACAAACATCCCCATTTTAAAGATGAGGAAACTAAGGCTTAGAGAAGTGAAATAATATGTCCAAGGCCTCATACCAAGTAAGTAGCAGAGAAAGGAGTCAAACCCAGTCCGCCTGATTTCAGAATGTGGGGGCTTCATCACTGAACTGTCTAGTCAGTGTGCTTGCCCTTTGTCCAGTCATCATCCCCTTTGAGGATCTAATGAAAGCATAGGCTCCTTTCTAAGAAAAATGTTCTCATTCACATTGACAAAACTGTGCATAAAATTCCAGGGGTCAAAGATTCCCTAAATTCTATGCATACATCTTACTATCAGGGTAAGAACTTGGGGTGAACATGATGGACTGATGCTCAGCATCCACTCTATCCTCCTAGCGTCCTGGATGACACTGCAGAGGCGGGAGAGCTAAAAAGCACACGTCACCAACCTCCTCCCAGCTAGGGTTTAAATGTGATTTAGGGCTCATCCGTCGGACACAATCCCATGAGATTTGGGAAGCAGATGTGAGGCAGAGCACACTTCTGGTGCCTCTGCTGTTGCTGGGGTCAAGTCTAGCTGTGGAAGCATCTGGTTTTCTGGGGCAGAATTAGGGGTCCCACGTCCAGATGTTACCTTCCTGAGGGTCAAGTGGCAGTGTGGAGGACATCTGCTGTGCTCTGGGGCCAGGAGCATCATGTTCTTGATTGAGGCAGTGGTTCTTGAGCTGGCAACCTCCCAATGACTGAAGAGGCTGCAGCCTCCTTGGTGGCCCAGGTCTGTGGGATGGCTTTGGGAATCATTTGTGAAGCTGAGCCTCAAACCTGCTTTTTCGGCCCTCCCCAAAATTCTGTTAGCTATTATATGATACTCTGTAATAAATCCCTTCCCATGAAAATTAACTATAGTGGGTTCTTTTCTCAGTAACTGAACCCAGACCAGCAGAAAAATCTCTGTTCTAGATTTTAAAAAATAAGTAGTTGTTGTACTGAATTACAAATCCTAAAACATAAGGTCCTAGTCTCCATCTTCTGCTTTACTAACGTTTAAAAGAAAAAGTCCATGATCCACAATCAAGCTGTAATTTAAGACTAAAGTGTTCCCAAACTCAAAATTTCAAAAGTAACTAATTTGGTTGCCCCTTGGGGGCTCGAGGAGCAGCTGCATGTAGTGTGTTATGTGCACAGTATGAAAGAGTACAGAGCTACCCTTCCAGACATCTATCTGTGGTGACATTACTAGTGCTCACAAACAATTGGTAACCCTTCCCTTTCCTGAACACACAGAAAACGACACTTCCTAGGCCTCTTGTAGTGAGGCGTGACCTTGTACCTAGTTCTGGACGTGGGATGGAACTGGAAGTGACGATGTGTCCCTTCCTGGCTGGAGAACTTAAGGGCCAGTCAGTTCACAATTCTCCCTGCTCACTTGTCTTATCTTGAGATTAAGGAGGCTACACATTCCAGTTGTGCAGCCACAGATACTGGGGTCTCCGTCAGCCTGGTCCCTGAGAAACCATGTGGGACAGAGGATTCCGCAACCACACCCACAAGAGATAACCTTCCTGGTTATCCACCAACTAGGATTTGGGGGTTGTTTATTACCATAGCAAAGCCAGACTACCTTGTCTAATCCACACCCTGGACAAACTCTCACACATGTGCACAAGGAGGTGCATGGAGGGACACGCACTGCAGCACTGTGTATCATCGTGGGAAGTGGAAACAACCTTGCTGGCCA
The DNA here is from genome assembly GCF_041296235.1 of Equus asinus. NCBI lineage: Eukaryota > Metazoa > Chordata > Mammalia > Perissodactyla > Equidae > Equus > Equus asinus. The sequence goes on from NC_091799.1 coordinate 15,679,509, forward strand.
GAAATGGGAGAATGGATTAACTATAGTTTAATCATATTATGGAAAACTATACAACAATGCAAACGAGGACCTGGACCTAGATGCATCTTAACTACAATGTTGAATAAAAAAGCAAGTTTCAAACGGACGAGTACCAGATCATACCATTTATGTCGTAAACATTATATGGCTGTTTCACACGTTTCCAAACATGTTTCAACAGAGGATAAAACCTCTTCCCTATTCTATCAGTACTCCCCATCGCCCCAATCCCACCAAAAGAACAGCACAGTAAAAAAAGGAACACACTTGAGGGAGGATTTTTTTCCCTCTTTAATTTACCCCTACTATTCAATTGTCAAAACTTAGAAGAAATAAGTTGAAATATCAGTAACGAGAAAGTCTTTACCAGCCTTTATCTAATTTTAGTCTTCATCTAACTTTACTTGGAGATCCTCCACAAGCATTAGCATTAGAATAGAGATCTTGTATCTCGAATTATGAAGACAAATGAAACAATTTCACGAAATAATAATCCCGAACATCCACAAAAAGCCCACGGTTTCCCAAGCTCTGTCACGACGTCAGTTCCCACCCCAGGAGGAGCAAAGAAAGAGGGCATCAGCCCCGCTTCACGGATGGGGAAACCGGGCATAAGTCCCATCCCATCAGCCAAGTGCCTTCTCCAAGATCACATGGCTTTAAGCATCGGGACCAGAGAGAGAAGCAGACATTTACAAACAGTAAATGCTGGATCAAGTCCACACACTCGAAAGCCCATCATGCTCACAGCCACTTGGCAGACCGGGATGTAAAGCCCTATGATCTTTGGGGGGCAGTCTGGTAGGCTACACCAAGAAAACGCCACGTAATCCCATTTTCTGAGCCATGACTACTTCAAATAATGAGCTCTTCAATTTCCAGAGATTGAAACCTGGTACTATTTATTTATATTAAATGCCAAAGGTCATATTAAAAGGAGCACAATTAGAATAATATAATACCATAAAGAGATGTCATTTATTGTGCATCGGTTCATTTATTCTATTCCACCACGCCTTTCTGAACGGAGGTTTTTAATTCTCAGAGAATGGTCACCAGCGTTCATTTAATTCCCCCTCATAACTCTGCAAGAACTCAAGCAACAGAAGCTACTGTATTGGACTTAACCAAGGACCAAGAAAGAACTTAGCACAAGTTATTACCACTGCTTCAAGAGAAAATAAACAGTCAGTGCTTAAAATCTAGTCTAAAATATGACTAAAGGTCCCCAAAAGTGACCCACAGCAATACGAACCACTGTGAACTGCACCCTGACGGCAGCAAACAGGTGAGCCGCACTGTATCACACCTGGGGTCACGACAGCGGGTGGGGGGCTTGTGAAAGATTTCTCATTTAAAAAGATAATTTAGGGGCCGGCCCAGTGGCGTAGTGGTTAAGTTCATGTGCTCCACTTCAGTGGCCCAGGGTTCATGGGTTCAGATCCCAGGCACGGACCTACATACCACTCGTTGGGCCACACTGTGATGGTGTCCCACGTACAAAAAATAGAGGAAGACCGGCACAGATGTTAGCTCAGGGCCAATCTTCCTCACCAAAAAAAATAAAATAAAAAAATAATTTGGTAGAGAATCAGCATGATTTAGATTTTTTATTATTCATTATAAAGCTATGTAACAGACACCTCTTAAATTAGAATCAAGCATATCATCCACTCAGACAAAACTTTATAAAGAAATTTTACAGACAGATAAAATGGAATAAAAGAGATCTGTAATATGCTATTGTACCATTCTCCAGAACAATGCTGTTAGGCAAGATTCTGCTGTTATGACATTAATGTTCTTTCCTTCAGCTATGACTCAGTTCACTCTTTTCTTCCTCATACTTATAAAGGCAATTAAAAAGGCAAATTAAATGGTATGAAGTTTTCACATGAAGAGATGCTCAACATCATTAGCCATCAGGGAAAAGCAAACCATAATAAGATACCCACTGGAACAGTTAAAATAAAACACACTGATAATACCAAGTTCTGGCAAGGATGCCAAAAATTCTGGCATGCGAGGGTGCTGGCAGGGATATAAAATGACAGCCACTCTACAAAAAAATTTGGTGGCTTCTTATAAAATTAAACATACAGTTATCACATGACCCAGTAATGCCCATGCCTAGGTCTCTACCCAAGTGGGGCGGGCTGAAAAAAGGCCCCCCAAAAGATATCTACAACCTGCTCCCTGGAACCTGTAATTATCACCTTGTATGGCAAAAAAGGGTCTTTGCAGATGTGTAGGTTAAGGATCCTGAGATAGGGAGATGAGCCTGGAGTACCCTGGTCGGCCCTAACTGTAATCACAAGTGTCCTCATAAGAGGAGGCTGAGGGAGACTGGACCACATGCTCGGCTTAATGACAGGGATGCATTCTGAGAAACACGTCATTAGGCGATTTCATCGTTGTGCGAACATCACAGAGTGTACTTCATACACGTAGATGGAACAGCCCACTACACACCTAGGCTTGTGGTACTGATCTTATGGGACCACTGTCATCTATGTGGTCATTGTTGACAGAAATGTCATTATGCAGCACATGACTATACAAAAATGGAGACAGAGAGTAACAATGGAAGCAAGAATTTGGAGAGATTCGCAGAAGGGGTCACAAGCCAAGGAATGCTGGTGGCCTCCAGAAGCTTGAAAAGGCAAAAGAAGAAGTGCTTGCCTAGAGCCTCTGGAGGGAGCGAGGCCCTGCTGACACCATGACTTCGGCCCAGGGACACTAACTTCACACTTCTGGCTTCCAGAAGAGCAGGAAAATCAGCTTCTGCTGTTTTAAGCCATACAGTTTGTTGTAATTTGTTACAAGAGCCATGGTGTTTTAAGCCATACAGTTTGTTGTAAGAGCCATGGGAAACTAATACGCTAAGTGAACTGAATATTTATGTTCCCACAAAGCCATACATAAACACTTATAACAACCCTATTCATAATCCTCAATAACTGGAAACAACCTAAATATCCTTCAACAGATGAATGAATAAACAAACTCTGGTATATCCATACAATGGAATACTACTCAGCAATGAAAAGGAACAAACTATTGTCATATGCAACACTTGGCTGGATCTCATGATGCTCAGTGAAAGGCACTGGGCTCAGTGAAAGAAGCCAGTCTTAAGAGGTTATACATAGGATGGTTCCATTTATATGACATTGTCAAAAAGATAAAATACAGTAACAAGAACAGATCAGTGGTTGCCAGGGGGCTGGGGGGAATGTCTGGCCCCAATGGTACAGCATGAAGAAGTTACTGGGGAACTATTTCGTGTCCCGTGTGGTTGGTGGTGGTTACAGAAGTCTTTAAGTTGTATTTATAGTTTATTCTCTATCTTCTCTTACTAAATCAGCACTAGCACAATAACAAAGGAGAATGAAATAACTTTTGAGTCAGAAGAATTCTCCAAAGACATTTGGGTCAGCTCACCTTCACATCATAATTAAATACAAACTTAAGAACTGCGGAGTCAAAAAATGCTCCTATATGGAAAGAGCCTCAGAGAAATTCGCCTATTCTCTTCATCCTACGGCTAATGAGGATGCTAGTGAAAAAAACAACATGGCTAAATGACACAGGGGAGGAGACAAAAAGCAAGGGCCTGGAAAGCCAATCTCCAAACCACCAGAACAGGGCTTAAGATTTCCTTTCAATTCCTTTACATTGACAGATTCCCAGAAAGTCATGAGGAGAAGGATCCATCACAAAAACATACAGAAAAGATGCAAATCCTTTGGTAGACCAGTAAATTTCTTAGGCTTCTGTCCATACAATAAATCCTTCTGACAGGGGAAAATTAAAAGTTGGTTTTACTATGTAATTCTAGGTTGGCTTGACGGCCACACACACTTAAAAACCTCAGTGCCTACCTCTAGCAAACTAACCACAATGTATTACAGACCAAACCATGCTTCACAGATCCATCTTCCATACAGGGTCATAAATAAAACTCATGTAGACTCTGAGAAAAGAGACGAAAAAATGAATGTGCTACACAAGCAGCAGTAGATTTAAAGATTTGATAACTCTCTCCTGCAGAAATACTAAATTAGATGAGGGCAGCAGAAGAGCCATCTGGTCAGAGGCTGCTATCTTTCACAGCAGGAGTAGCCCACAGGCCCCGACAACGAGGAAATCCTCAGGGGAAATCCTCAGAAGTGCTGATTCCATGTGGCAGGGACGGACGGATCTCGACAGCTCACTACCTCCAACCACTGTATGGAGGAAGTACTTTTAAAAAGTGTTTACAGTTCAAGCAGGGGTTTTCTCTAGAATTTTCTTAAAGAGTTGTGTTCCATTGTCATCATATGTTCAGCTATAACCCACGGGTTTTACAAATAATTCTTAATTACCAACATTGTGCAACCTAGTCGCAGGCAAACTGCTCATCAGAATGTTACAGCTACTAGAGTTTATTTCCTAATCTTCCTTTGGTTTAATCCTTTTTGGTCTGCTCCCTATTTCTGACAGATAGATTATTCTAGAATTATAAACAATAACAGCAGCAATAATTACCATTTGTTAGGGGCTAACCAAGTGCCAGGCACTGTTAAATATTTTTTACTCATTATCTCATTTAATTCTCTCACCAACAGTACAATCAAGGTAAGTACTATGATTCCCATTTTGCAAACCAGGAAGCAGAGACTCAGGTTAAAAAGACTAGCTGTATCCCCAGCACCTAGCAAAGCGTGTCACACAGAGGAAGTGTCAACTAACATCTATTGAGTCGATGCTGCCGTCTGTGGTCACACTGCTAGTAAGTGGTAAGGTGGGACTTGAATTCAGTAAAACCATGATTTCAACGTCAACCCGTCTCCATCTGACTAGGAGATACACACAGAAGCAGGAAATTGTCAAGGGACAACAGAATTCCTATTCATTCTACGGTCTGCACTTTCATTTCTGGGGTGGTTTGGTTCAATGTACACTGTCACACCTCCAGGCTTACTTTTCCAGGTCCACTTTATTTATTTACTTGATCTTCAATTTGCTGGGAGTACATTCTACTCTTTCAAAAATAGAATTTTATCCACAATCAAACAAGCAAGAATTTAATAATCAGACAATTCTGGAGTTTCATGAGATCAAAAATGCCAAATTTCAACACTGATAAACATTTTTCCACATGCATTTCACAGAACAAGAGCTGAGGTCTTTTATCAAGAGAATTGAGGTTCAAATGTAGGAGAAAGAACTTTAGAATGAGAAACCTAAATGTGAAAGTCATTTTACCCTCACTCTAGGAGTTTCTGTTTCTTATTAGAAGCCAGAATATGTAGGCAGAAGGAAGGGAAAAACAAGGAGATATCAAGAGCTTTGCTACTGTTTGTTTGATTTTTTTTTCCTTCTACAGAAAACTGCAATCAAAACAGGAGGGTGCTCTATCAGGCAGGCCAGCATAAAACCACCCCCACACCAGGCAATTAAAAGGTCCCAAGGGAGGGACAGCACTCTTCTCACCTCCCTGCCTTTACCCCTTGCCCACTCTGTCTCCATAAAAGCAAACACGGGAAAAACATTCAACTCCAAACTTCAAACACAACTTTAGCAATTACACACGATTTTCTCGTTCAAAACACTTTTAGGGATGAGGGTACATGATTTTTTACAAAAATAGAGACAACTGCTGTATTAATGGGAACCACCAGCGGGCTTTAAGCTACAGAACCACAAATTCAGATTGCACTTTAGAGTAAGAGCTCCAGCAATATTTGATAACTTTTTTTTTTAAAGATTTTAGTTTTCCTTTTTCTCCCAAAGCCTCCCGGAACATAGTTGTGTATTTTTAGTTGTGGGTCCTTCTAGTTGTGGCACATAGGATGCCACCTCAGCATGGCCTCATGAGCGGTGCCATGTCTGCGCCCAGGATCCGAACTGGCAAAACCCTTGGCCGCTGCAGCAGAGCGCGCAAACTTAACCACTCGGCCACAGGGCCGGCCCCAAAAACTTTTGAAAATACTATGTCAAGGGCTATGCACAGAGAAAGCACTCAAACGGCAGCTATAACAGGTAAGGAATATATGACAATACCTGGTGTCTGTCTAAGGTAGTTATAATACACAACCCATCATCTGTGAACCAAGTACTGGCCTCCAGTTTTCCTGATGCACTTCAGAAGAGATGAAAGTACTTTTGCTGCAATGAGCCTCAACTTTCAGCCAGTGGGAAAGGCGTTTTCCAATACAGTCATCAGGACTTCTCAGAATATGTCATCACAGTACACTGTATTGGGTTAATAACTGACAAGCCAGCTGTGCATCCCATCTGACTCACTGCTGAGTGTACATCCTCCAAATGACATCCAGCTGGAGCACCTAAGTCAAGAGGTAAAAAGCACCAACGCTCTTCACAAACAGCTATCCTTTGAGCTCACCAAAAACCAGGGACAACCAGAGAAAATACATGAACCTTGGTGGGCCTAGGAAGGACTAGGACAATGGGGCAAATGGCCAGGTTCCGCCCTCTTGACAACTGGTCTATAAAGGTTACTGAATCCCTGCCAGAGGTCTGGGCCAGTTGTGCCACAGCACCCCCAGCACTGTTCCACGCAGTGGCAAGTAGCCGTGGCAGCACCAATCCCAAGCAACCCACCCTATCCCTTCACTAGGCCCTCATCCAATTTCCTTCTCACCACGTGTTTCTTACCTTGCTCTTGCCTTTCCCTGAACTGGACTGTAAATGCCTGAGGACAGACGTGGTCTTGCCCTCTTCTGCGTAACCTACAGGGCTTGGCCAAAACACGCACTCCTGCAGGGTAAGTGGAGTGCCTGCTCTCGCCCCTGCACCAGGGGTCTGCTGTGGCTTCTACAGGTGCCTGGCAGCCCTGTGACTTGCATTTACACATAACAAAGCAGCCAACCACTAGCTTAGGAACTTTGCACCTGAGCACAGAGAAGCGGCCAATCTCCAGATCTTTCCAGCCCTGAGATTGAAGGACATTCCAGGTACAAGGACTTGGCTCTTTGGACTGTGGATTAGTGGCCACTCATTATGCAGTTCATTATGAATTCACTGGTAACTCCTCCACAAGCCAATTTTCACAAAAACTTCCTTTCAGTCAAAGAATCGTAAGTTACCAACTCTTGTGCCTCACCGCGAACATCACGATGACACATTCTTACAAAGCAGTGACGTGGACTTATACAGAAAGAAGTCACACCGGGGTCTGATCAACTTCTACAATCCGCCCAATAACTCTGACTTCATACCTGGAAGCACTGTAACCCACATGCGCTCTGAGAATTGCTCTCAGGACACCTACGTCTTCCTTACTTTGACTAGGAGAGGGTGAACTTTCATTTGAACAGGAATTAAAGTAGCATTAATCAGGCTGACTGAACTTCAAATTACTTTTTGAATCAAATCTTCTGTAAATTAAATAATTTACAGAAATGTATGTTGTTTTTATAAAAAACAACACAGCTATTTTCAAAATAGTAAATCTTATATTTCCTGAAGGTTTTTCTCCATTATACCCATGTCTTAAACGTTAAAGAAAAAAAAAAAAAAAAAAGGAGCTCTCAAAAAACTCTGGAAGTACTATGCATTTAGTTTGACAACGGCATGACCGTGAATTAGACAACACCAAGGAGGATGCTACTAATTAAACGTCATATGTCCTGGCCCTGCCAAAGCAACACAGAGCTATCCAGGCAGCTTAATGCCGACAATACTATAAGCAATACACTTTCTGCATTTAAAGAGCTCTATTTTCACTGCTACATGGAAGTCTCAGATATCACCCAAAAAAGAAACATTTCTGGAAGGAAAACAAATTTTCCTACTAAACAACAGATATGGTTTTGAATGGTGGGGAGCAGCGCCTATTAACCACCACTCATAACATCACGTTCCACATCTTTATGTGCTCACCTTCATCCACACGAGTCACCTCAGCCCAGCCACCACCTCGAAGAGCCTCTCAAGCAAAACCAATCCTCCAGAGGTGCTAAGAATGGCCAAGTCTTAGTTTTCCTTTTTCCTTGCTGTTAAAAATATCCGATTGTAGGGGCTGGCCCCGTGGCCGAGTGGTTAAGTTCGCGCGCTCCGCTGCAGGCGGCCCAGTGTTTCGTCGGTTCGAATCCTGGGCGCGGACATGGCACTGCTCGTCAGACCACGCTGAGGCAGCGTCCCACATGCCACAACTAGAGGAACCCACAACGAAGAATACACAACTATGTACCGGGGGGCTTTGGGGAGAAAAAGGAAAAAATAAAATCTTTAAAAAAAAAGAAAATATCCGATTGTAATCTGTTGTATTAAATACTGAATATATTCAAAGTGGCTGGACAGCGCCCGAACACAGTAAGCACTCGCCACATGCCACCTGTTGTTACTGTCAGCCTCGGGAAGGAAAGGCGACTGGAAGACAAACCTCCCAGCTGACGCTTCTGTCCCTCTCGGGCAATGTTCTGAATGCATGAGACTATGCGGTTCCTTTGCGATGAGACCGGTTTTTCGGTTTTCCTCCTAATCAATCATGATTCCTGCAGAATGGACACTGTTCTGAGGTCGAAGCTGTTTTAACACTTAGGCAAACAGGGGTCACAAGCAGGCTTCAAGGAAGACCCTGGACCTGAGCTGAGTTTTTCAGGCTTTGCTCCTCGGGCACAAGAACCAGCACTCAGCAGGATTCACCACTCTGCCTGTGACTTCCTTGCAACTCAGTCTGGAGCAAACATCAGAGCTCCTTAAACCAGAGGTCTCGTCTGCTTCAAACACAGCCTGGAGCTTAGCATATTAGCTTGAGGTGCCAAGTGCAGGAACGAGCGAGTCGTAGGAGGTGCAGGAGGGCTGGCACCGGCTAATCCGCTCAGCCCTGAGAAGAGGCGGCGCCAGGCCACACCGCCAGCCCAGGCCTGGGCTCCAAGGCAACAGAAATATCTCCAACAAAGTGATGTTATCACAGGGCAGTCCCAACCACAGACCTTGAGGACATAATTAGTACCCTGCGGTAGGGACACAGAAGGATATATTCATAGGACAGGATTTTGCCAATGTTACAAAACAGAAACAAGCGTGAAAGTGGTACATAAACTAAAGAGCCAAACAAATAGAAGGAATTGTAACACCATTTGTCAATGGAATCTACCATCTTTCTTTCAAAAATAGAAAGCGGACAACAATGACCAGGTTACAATGTGTTACTTTTTCAGTGAGAACACTAGTGGCGCAAGTAATAGGGACCCCAACTCAAAATGGCTTAAACAATAAGGAAATGTATTATGTCTCCTAATTCACAGTCCAGAGGTGAGGTGGACACAGCAGTCCCACACTGTCCCCAATCTCCTGCCCGGCCCCTCCCCAGAGTTTCAGCTCCAGCCTGAGGCTGACTGCCCTCATGCCTGGCTTATGCCTGGCTACCAGAAGCAAAGACCTACCCCAAGAACAGGGAAGAAAAGGCCTTGCTTTCCCTCAGACTGGGTCAGTTTAGGATGCCTGTGATTGCTTTACACCAGTGATGCTCAATCCTGGCTCAAGCAAAAAGAGGAAGATTGGCAACAGATGTTACCTCAGGGCCAATCTTCCTCACAATAAAAAAAAACACAAGGAGACACTTGCAGACCTTGTGGTCAGAGCACTCTGTCCATTGCAACACTCCCTCTCCCCCCTGCAATCATCCTTTTGAATGAATTCTCTCCTTACTAAACAAGAGAATAAAAACCTGATACTCAGGCATCTCCCCAGACCAATTAAATCAATCCCTGGGGGTGGGACCTGGACACAGCCTTCTTATGCTCCTGAGGAATTTCTAATGTAGAGCCAAGGCTGCAAACCGCCTAGGCAGGAGCCTGGGACGGGGCCATTCCTTGTGAGATACACGGGGGTGACAGGGCGGAGGGCAGTGGATGCTATGTGGGCTACCCACCCGGCCCTGCACAGTTCACTATTTAAGTATCTGACACACAAAGAACCTGGTAAGATGGTTCACAGAAAGACGGTTCACAGAAAGATAAATATGTGTGTCCCCTAAACACATTACAAATGCTCAACCTGACTCATAAGACAGCTACTAATTAAAACCATCTAAGACACTATTTATCCGATTGGTGAAAGTCCCAAAGTTCGACAGTACACTCTCTTGGCTGGGCTCTGAGGATGCAGTCACTCTCAGGCATTACTAGTGACGGGGGTGTAAATTAGTACAACCCTCATGGAAGGGAAGTGGGGAGTAATATCTACATCAATATCTATCTTTCTGTTACTATCAACATACTAAGTAACACCCGTCTACTAATAAAGGTTGCAAATGCATTACCCCTTAGCCCAGCATAACTTCTTTTAGGAATCTCTCCCACAGCTACACTTGCACAAGCATGAACTGAGAGATGTAAGGTTATTCTTGCAGCACTGTTTATAATAGTAAAGACAGGAAACAACTCAAATGTCCACAAATAGGGGGTTAGTTGGAAAACCAATGATACTTCCAAGATCGTGGGCTACAAACGCAACCATAAGAAAAAGGAAGCTACTCGTATGCCAAAATGCAGAGATCCGAGGATGTGTTAAGTGAAAAACAAAGAAAGTATAGAACAGTAAATACTGTATGCTATCTTTTGCATAATAAGTACATATTTGCAAAAAGAAACACTAGAAGGATGAAAAGAAACTAATAAAACTGGTTTCCCAGAGGGAGTAGTGGAATGAAAAGGATAGAGGGGGCGGGGCAGAAGCAAGCTTTTCAGAATATACATTTGTAACACAGTCTTGTAGTCTAAATTAGAAAATGTATTATCTGTGCAAAATTATTAAACTTAATTTAAAAATTAATTTTAAAACAGCCACAAAGCTTAGAAAAATTTATAGGTTTTTAAAAATTATGAATTATAAAATTAAATTCATTAAAGTATAAAATTATAAAAGCATAAATACTACATGTTTATTATACATGACCATCCCCAAACACCTATCAAAGGGTAAGAATATTCAATAGAGTATTAAATACATATTCCAGGGGGCCGGCTCCATGGCCGAGTGGTTAAGTGTGTACACTCCGCTTCCGTAGCCCAGGGGACATGGCACCGCTCATCAGGCCACACTGAGGTGGCAGCCCACATAGTAGATCTGGAAGGATCTACAACTAGAATATACAACTATGTACTGGGGGGCTTTGGGGAGAAGAAGAAAAAAAAAGATTGGCAAAAGGTCTTAGCTCAGGGCCAGTCTTTAAAAAAAAATTCAACAAAATGGTGAAAAAATAAAAATTTTGATTAAATGATTTATAAATCTAAACCCGTCACTTCAATGTTGTGAAGATTTTCAAAAGGCATTAGTCCATCTTCAAAAAGTAATGTTTTTGATAGAAAAAATATTCAAGCTATCAAGGAACACTTGATTTCCACCCCTGCTCTGTAACGAATCAGCAATGTAATCCTGAAAACACTACTTTACCAGCCTGAACTGCTGCCTTCTCCAAGGAAAACAGGAATGATGTCTAGCCTACCGATATCATAGATCCAAAAAAGGTACATGAAAGTGCTTTAAAAATACTTAAATCTTTACTCATCCACAAGAGACACTCTGCAATTCAGGATGCTGCAGAATCACCGATAAAACCATGAGTTACTATACAATATTTCATAAGCAGAAAGTGCAGAAGTTTATGCTGAATCTATTCAATATCACAGTAAATCCGGGAGTTGTTTGTTTTGACTAATTCCTGATACCGGATTGGCAGCCAATCCGGTATCAAGAAAGTGCAAGTGCCAAAAATGAAAGCTATTTAAGTGAAGGTTCCAATTAGTTTAGGTATTACTCTAAATTCAGCCTATACTCCTGTACTCCATCTCCAGATTCAGTTAGTGGTCACAAACAGCCCTTGACACAGAACAGCTGAGATGTGCGATAAAAGATACTGCCAGCTCCAACAGGGGTCTCCCCACTGCTCAGCAACCGTGAGCAAAATGGACGCGTGCCCCTGCCTCAGCCTGCTTGCTGGACCTACCCCACACTGTTGATTCAAAGGTGATAACCATTTTCCCAAGCAGATGGCCACCGGTGGTCCTCAGGATTGTAAACTGGACACAAAGAGCCTTTTGTTGGCTAGCTATCTTGTCCTCTTGTCATGGAGTAGTCGCTGTACTACCCAAGACTGACACAGTTCATGATACAGAGTGCGCATTGAGATAATCACTTCATTAGATTTAATTCCGTACTCAGTGGGCATCTAATCCATAAAAAATATAGTGCTTGACCCATGAAGATGTATAAACATGGTCTCCACCACAAAGGAACCAAGTACTAAGTGTCAAAGAAAAGTAGAAGTAAGGAAAAAAAAAAATCACAGAAGAAGGGTGAACCTGGAAGAAGCAGATATTTTGAAAATTGCAACAATTTATAGGAATCATTTAACCTTTACCATTAACAGGAAAAAAAATGTCTCCTGAAACGGCTTGCTTTGACCAACAAGAATTCTTTATATTCCAGTATTATTCTTTGAATGAAAGTACTCTACAGATTTAGTGCAATCCTAGTAGGACATCCAGACAGATGTTTTTGTTTGGGTATAGAAATCAATTAAACCGATTCTAAAATGTACCTGGAAATACAAAGGAGCAAGAATAGCCAAGACAACCTTGAAGATTTTGGAGGTCCAGTTTTGGAAGTTTTACTCTACCAGACATTAAGACTTATTTTAAAGCTACAGTACTTAAGACAGTATGACACTGGTGCAAGGACAAACAGAACAAATGAACAGAGTATGGAGTTCCCAAACAGACCCACACATATATGGAGACCTGCTTTATGCGGTAGTGGATATTCTTTTCAATTAAAGAACTAGTCTAATACGGAAAAAATAAAAATGAACCATCATCCCTACACAGAAAAATAAATTTCAAGTGAACTGTAGATCTAAATATGAAAGGTAATAGAATAAAACTTCTTCATGACCTTGGGGTAGATAAAGATTTCTTATATAGGACATAAAAAAGCACTAACCATAAAGAAAAAGATGGTTAAATTGAACTATATTATAATTAAGAATTTTGTTTCATCAAAGATACCATTAAGAGAATAAAAAGGCAAGCACTAAGTGTGAGAAGATATTTGCAATAAATACATTCAGCAAAGGACCTGTATTGAGAATATGTAAATAACTCCTACAAATCAATAAAACACAGAGAGGTATGTGTGTATGTGTATAGCTGTGTAATATCCCAATGGCCAATAAACACATGAAAAAGTAGTTAATTCATGAGTCGTCAAAGACATTAGAATTAAACCCACAATGAGATACCACCGCACAACCACCTGAAAAGCTAACATTCAAAACACTGACAGGGGGCCGGCCCGTGGCCGAGTGGTGAAGTTCGCGCGCTCCACTTTAGCGGCCCAGGGTTTCGCCGGTTCAGATCCTGGGCGCGGACACGGCACCGCTCATCAGGCCATCCTGAGGCGGCGTCCCACATACTACAATCAGAAGGACCCACGACTGAAAATATACAACTATGTTCCGGGGGCTTTGGGGAGAAAAAGCAAAAATAAAATCTTAAAAATAATAATAAAATAAAACACCGACAATATCAAGATTTGGCAAGAATGTAAAGAAGCTGGAACTCTTCTATACCGCCAATGGGAGCTAAACCCATCAAATGACTTTGGAAAGCTCTTCGGCAGTATCCCATAAAGTTGAACACGCCTGTACCCTGAGCTCCAGCAATTTCCCTTCCAGATATATAGACGTACACAAGAATGTTCATAGAAGCATTGTTTGTAAGCAGCCAAAACTGAAATAACCTGACTGTCCATCGATAATAGCACGGGCAAACAAATCCTTGAATCTTTATACGACAGAATACGAAATGACAAAGAAAATGAGCAAATTACTGAGACCTGCAGCAACATGGATGAACCTTACAAAAATAAGGTTGAGGAGAGAAGCCACCAAACCATAAAAAAATGTATACTGCTTGGGTCAAAAACACAGAACTGAACTTCTCCTCCTGGTCACAACGCAGTAAGTAGTATCTGACATCCTTGTGCCCTACGGAAATGTAAAACTGAACAAATACATGAGATAACTGCAGGCATCAGCCAACAGGCCTATGATCCTTGACAGAACCAAAAAACACGGGTAAGCTGCGTGTTACCTCCAACTTGCTGCCTGGGGCACTTTCCCAACCATAGCACAGGGAGATGGTACCCACACTAAGAGCAGCAGTCTCCTTGAACTGAGGAAGCCAAGATTGGACTTCGAGGCTGCTGAGGTGCCTAGAATTTGTAGGGCAGGACACCCGAGAGGAGGGGTTTCAGGGGATGGGGAGCAGAAGACAATGGGAGGTGCCCTGCCGGTCCACGGCTGAGGGCTGGGCAGCCCACGTGCAAAGTGAGATTCTATAAGGCTTAACCGACAGCACTGGCTGCGAGGGTGAGAAGTGGACAGAGACACAAAGATTTCACAGTGCCTGGAGACATCTGAGTGTCAGCTAGTGCAGTGGAGAGACCTTGCTGAGCAGCTCTTTCACTTAGCTGAGATCCCAGAAAGGCCAAGCATTAAGTCTAAAGAATGCCCTCTAGAGTAAGGGCCATGCCTCTGGACTAAGGATAAATCCAAAACAGACCCACTCCAACAAAGCAGAAAACCAAGCCTGACAGATTCAAAAGAATATGCCAGGAACTTCACTGCCTGCTCAGAGCAAAATGAACATCTCTCCAAAGTGAAACAAGATCCAGAATCTCTACAATGTAATATCCACATATCTGACCTCTAAGCAAAAATTTTTAAACACGCAAAGAAGCAGGAAAATGCAATTCATAATGTAGAGAAAAAGCAATCAATAAAAACAGACCCCAAAATGACCTGGATATTTAAATTAGCAGACAAGGTCTTTATTATAAATACTCTCAAGGATTTGGAGGAAAAGATGGACCTAATGAGTGAGAACATGGTGAACCTCAGTAGGAAAATGCAAATTATTAAAAAGAACCAGATGGAAATTTTAGAATACAACACCTGAAATGAAAATTTTAAGGAAACTGAAGATTGGTAACTGTAGAAGTGTTAGTGAACTTGAAGACAGATCAACAGAAAGTATCCAAATTGAAAAAGAAAAAGAAAAAAACAGTGTTGGTGAATTAACAAGGCTTCAAAATAAATGAAACAAAAACCAAAAGAATATCTGCAGTTATATTTTCATTCTAAATATTACTCATGTAATATTTTCTTTTCTTTTTCTTCATCAATATTGCTAGAAGTTTGCCTATCTTACAAATTTTACAGAGCCAGCTTTTGGTTTTGTTGACCATTTCCATTTCTTAATATCTGTTTTTATTTTTACTACTACTCTCTTCCTTCTGTGTACTGTGGGGTTTCTTTGCTTTTCCAGCTTCTTGAGTTAAATGCTTAGTTTTTTCCCCCTCAGTCTTTCCTGTTTTCTAATAAATGCTTTAAAGGCTAAAAAACTTCATAGAATTAAAGGGGGAAAAAAAAAATCTGTCATCGTAGCTGTTGATTTTTGACATCCCTCTCTCAGTAAAAAAAGGCACCAAAAAGAAAAAACCCTCAGCAAAAGTATAGATAAAATAAGGAGACAAAAAATAAGGATGCAGAAGATTTTAAACACTATCAACCAATTTGATCTAATTCACATTTATAGAAAACTACAATCGACAACCACAGAACACATATTCTTTTCAAGTACAAATGGAACATTCAGCAAGATAGGTAGGTCATAGGCTGGGCCATAAAATTAATCTCAATAAATGTCAAAAGACTGGGGTTGGCCCCGTGGCATAGTGGCTAAGTTCGTGCACCCCTCTTCGGCGACCTGGATTTACAAGTTCAGATCTCGGGTGCAGACCTACACTACTAAGCAGCCATGCTGTCGCAGCAACCCACACAAAAGCAGAAGAAGACTAGCAGAGATGTTAGCTCAGGGCTAATCTTCCTCAAGCCAAAAAAAAAGAGGAAGATAGGCACAGATGTCAGCTCAGAGTGAATCTTCCTCAATAATAAAAAGAAAATGTCAAAAGACTGAAATCTTACAGAGGATGTTCTCTGACCACAGTGGAATTAAGTTAAAAAGCAGTAAGATATCTAGATTCCCCCAAATACTTGGAAATTAAACACTTTGAAAACAACACATCAAAACTTGTGTTTAAGAAGGAGGTGGGACCCAAGCAGAGATCCTGAAGGCAGGTAGGTTCTGAACACACAGAAGAGTAACCTCAGAGGCACAGCCACCCCAAAGGCAGGAGTCGGGGGACTGCAGAAATGCACAAAGGAGGCCTTAAGGGACTGCCTCCTTTCACTGAGGCTCATCTTCTGAGGAGCAATTTTAATCTTTTTACCCCCTAGACCCAGATAATATGCTTGACATACTTCTTCGGGTGTGATTCCTAGCTCAGCCATGTTAACTCATCCCTTTCCTCCCACTGCAAAAATGCATCTATTTGCAACACCCTTCACCACACGCCAGGGGTTATCACCCGGAGAGCTGAAGCCCAAGTGAAGTCCTAACTGATACAAAATGACTTCATGTTTTCTCCTTTTTCTATTATTTTCTTTGATGGGAGGCTTCATTTAAATAAGGTAAAAAGTCTTCTGGTTAAATCCTCTTTGATCATTCTCCTTTACTTATCCCAAGTGAAATTTCTATTTTCTTCTATATTATACGCACAGTTCTTTAAATGGGCAATAAGGTTTCATGAAATATAAGAAGGCCATAGAAAATATATCAGACTATGAGAAACAATAGGGTGCCTTAAAAAATGTACATAAACGCAGTTTTGCATTTTTACAGTTGATGTACCACAACCCAATGTCTAACATAACTACATGGACATAACCTTTCCAAACAACCTCTTGTTAAGAATCTGACTGATTTAACTTTAATGCCTATAAGACTCAATAGCTGCACTTTCTCCCAGCTCCTAACGTGTATGGATGTTTAGTCACAGGTCGTTTAATAACAGGGTTACATCCTGAGACGTGCATCGTTAGGCGATTTCGTCACTGTGCAAACATCACACAGTGCACTTACACAAAGCCAGGTAGTAGAGCCTGCTACACATTTGGGCTCTATGGTACTAATCTTGTGGGACCACCATCCTATATGTGGTCCATCGTTGACCAAAACACCGTTATGCTGCACATGACTGTAACTTAACAGTGATGGCAACTACAGTGTTGATCTATCAAGTTCCTATTCTATTACCCTGAATAAAGTTGTTTTTTTTTTTTTCCGAGGAAGATTAGCCCTGAGCTAACTACTGCCACTCCTCCTCTTTTTGCTGAGGAAGACTGGCCCTGAGTTAACATGCGTGCCCACCTTCCTCTAGTTTATATGTGGGACTCCTACCACAACATGGCTTACCACGCGGTGCCATGTCCACACCCGGGATCCAAACCAGCGAACCCCGGGCCCCTGAGAAGCAGAACGTGCGCACTTAACCACTGCGCCACCAGGCCGGCCCCTGAATAAAGTTTTATTTGGGAATTGTAAAGTAGTTTTAAACTGAGAATAAACAATTTCTTAAACTCACTTTTCAGTTAAGCTCATAATAAAACATCTGATATAAACAAATTAAATAAGTAATACCCTGAAGGATACAGATGTACTAACGTAAAATTAGAAAATCCAGAAATAATTTGCTAAAAAAAAAAAAAGAAAGAAAACTTCTTCCATTGAGCCAGATGGAAGAGACGGACAGGGCAAGGCATGGGGGAAGGGCGTGGGAATTCCACACTCTCCAGAGCGCCACTCTCCCCAAATCTCCACGTGTTCACCAACCTGGAAGCCCCCAACTTTTTAAAGCATTAACTAGAAAAGCACCCCAAAACTTTTAAAATTGAAGTGATTTTATATTAAAAACATTCAGTACCAAGAAAAATAGAAAAATTTGTGTGCAAATTTTTTTTTTTGAGGAAGATTAACCCTGAGCTAACATCTGCTGCTAATCCTCCTCTTTTTGCTGAGGAAGACTGGCCCTGAGCTAACGTCTATGCCCGTCTTCCTCTACTTTATATGTGGGACGCCTGCCACAGCATGGCTTGCCAAATGGTGCCATGTCCGCACCCGGGATCCGAACTGGTGAACCCCGGGCTGCCGAAGTGGAACGTGCGCACTTAACCGCAGCGCCATTGGGCCAGCCCCTGTGTGCAAATTTTTTTTAAATCTGCAACTTTTTGATTTAAGGAAGAAAACCCACAGAGAAACAGGATTTAAAACTTAAAGATGAGTTAAAATCATTCCCGTACAAAATTTGAATGTCACCTCCACTGTAAAAAGATTCAAACTAATCCTATATAAAAAACGTAAAGTCTTAATTTCATAAACTATTAAAGGTCATCTTACATATAGGAAAGCGGCATACAGGGAGACTTCTCCCTGGGGGAGGTCATCCGTCCCCAGAGCTTTCAATACCATCGAGAACCTCACGACTCTTGGGTTCTCTCTCCAGCCTGGACTGCTCCCCTGAATTCATGCTCGTGGACTCAACGACATAGCCAACATCTCCACCTGGATGCGCAATGGGCATCTCAAACGTAGCACGCCCAGAAACAAGCTCCTGATCTTCACCCCTCCAACCCACCTCTCAAACCCTGCTCCTCTAGTCTACATTTCAGTAAAAGGCAACTCCATTTTTCCAGCTATTCTGGAAAATAGCTGGAAAAAGTTATTTTTTTGTCCCAAAACCTTGGAGTCACCCTTGACTTCTCTCACATCCCACAACTCACATCTAATCCAAGAGCAAATCCAGTCAGCTGTGCCTTCAGATGGTCACAGAATCTGACCCCTTCACCACTGCCCCCGTCCTGGTCCCAGCCATCATCACTCTTGCCTGGATGAGTGCCATCAAGTCCTAAGAGGAACCCCTGCTTCTTCCTTCGCGCTCCTTCAGAGCAAGGCCGGCAGGCCAACTTCACTACAGCAGAAACCAGGTCTTGCTACTCCTCTCTCAAAATCTCCAAAGGCTTCCCAAATCACACAAGTAGAAGCCAAAACCCTGGAAACGGCCAACAAGGCCACACTTTCTCCAGCCACTCTCCCGCCTCCCCCATTTTACCTCCTACAACTCTCCTTGTGCTCTCTCTACTCCAGCTACTCAGGGCTTTTCCTTGACCACATTAAGCAAGCTCTGCCTCCGGGCCTTTGCGCTGATTCCCTCTGCCTGAAATGCTTTTACCCCATCATTCCCACGGCTTGTCCCTTCACCTCCCTCCTTCAGATCTTCATTCAAATGCCACCTTCTCGGTGGGGCCTCTCTGGGCACCCTAACTAAAACCACACCCCCCCCCAACATTCCCTACCCCCTCTTGTGTTACTTTTCTCCTAGCACCTACCACCATCTAACATCTCTATATTTCCCTTCTTCAGCTTACTCACGGTCTGTGTCCTCCCACCAGAAGGTAAGTTTTAGGAAGGCAGGGATAGATTTTTGCTCACTAATGCATCACCAATGACTAAAACACGACCTGGTACATAGTGTGCGGTCAATAAAAAAAGAAGGAAACACTACAGAAAAGAGGTTTACTAGTGAATGCTTTCAATCCTGTTTTACCAACTCTCCCAAAAGCAAATTTTCTTGCTCAAGTCACTGAAGTTGGGAAGGGACATACGGCGCATGAAATAACATCATGGTCTCCTCCCTACCCCGGTACATATGACTAGCCCTTTGCACCCTGAATGAGCCCAGCAAAATGCCGCCGTCTGCCCACTCTGTTCAGATTCACCACCACCACCACGCAACATCATTCTTGGCTTCCAGATTCACGTCTGGTTCAACACTGTATGTTATGACTGCAAGTTTTTCAATCCAACCTATATGGATATTAACCAACTCTAGAAAGATCAGCCTTTGAAAGATCAAGAACAATTTATAACACAAAGTAAGACAGCGTTCCCCTAGAAAAAAGAATACCCAAGGTCCAAAGAAATAAAGCTGTCTTCAGTAAAACATGACTTAGGCAAATTGTTTCATAAAAGGGTGCTGAAAAGAAGTGACTATTTGATTGGGCTGCCATCAGTTTGGTTTTTAAATCTTCATATTTTTTGTATTACAAAATAACACAAATTTGTTGTAAAAAGAAATCAGGAACACCACAAATGCAAAGTAAAAAGTGAAAGTTTTCTCCTATTCCACCTAAATCCCAATTCCCTAGAGAAAACAACTATTTCAGGCTAAATCCTTCCACACTTTTTTCTGCGCCTGTACAAACAGATAGATAATTTTTGTTTTGTTTTGAAGTGATTTTATATTAAAAACATTCAGTACCAAGAAAAACGGGACCATACCATGCAGACTGCTCTCCAAGTTGCTTTTTTCCGCTTACCACTACACGGACGCCTCTCGGTGTGGTACTTCACAGCACACTGGCCGTCAACACCCTCCTGTCCCTTCTTGGAAGACTTTCCATAGCAAGCAGTTCCCAAATTTGGCATCTCGGGACCTCTTTACCCTCTTGAAAATGACTGAGGACCGCAAAGAGCTTTTGTCTATATTGGTTATCTCATCAATAGTTACCGTACTAGAAACTTAAACTGAAAAGTTTAAATTACTTATTCATTTAAAAACAAACATTTTATTATTACCGGAAAATAACTTTTCCCTGTTTTTAGATAATTGTAGATATTCTTCTCTGAAGCTACAGAGAAACTTCGTAGTGGTAGTTTCTTCAAGGTTAGTTGTGACGTAGAATCGAAAACTGTACCAATGAACTTTTACATTGTTACATAAAAATCCACTGGCCCATCCTGCACCTGGAATGGATCTTTTACCTGCGTGTGATTTTATAACTTCATTTATACACTTTTTAGTCTGAGTAACCATCATTTGTCGGCTGTAGTTTCAAGTAACAATGGTAGTCCATCAGAAAGTGGCTAGTTCAACTTGCATCTCAGACCGCCCAAGCCCCTTCCTAGAGACAGCCATCACAGCTCAGCACACAGCAGAAACGCTGCATGCGTACTTCCCATGGCGTCCCAGCAACCACTAAAAAGACACAGACACAACGGTCAAGAGTTAATAAAATTAATAATTGTCGCATTTTCACTAAGGGCATTCTTAAGTGAAAACCGAATGATTTTTCTTTACTCTGAGTGCACAGTACGCAGAACGCCACGGCCACCTACCACAGTGGGCGCCACAGCCTTGATCCGTGCTAAGGCGTCTGCATTACTTTTGCAACATCAGTGCAAAGAGTGCAAATAACATCTTAATATTCTATTAATATGAAAATAGTTGTTTTTTAAGATTGGCACCTGAGCTAACATCTGTTGCCAATCTTTTTTTTTTTTTTTTGCTTCTCCCCTAAGCCCCCCAGTACATAGTTGTATATTCTAGTTGCAGGTCCTTCTGGTTGTGGCATGTGGGATGCCGCCTCAGCGTGGCCTGATGAGGTGTGCTAGGTCCACAGCCAGGATCCGAACCAGTGAAGCCCTGGGCCGCCGAAGCGCAGCGCGCGAGCTTAACCACTCGGCCACGGGGCCAGCCCCTGAAAATAGTTTTAACCTCCGGACCCCTGAAGGGGTATCAGGACATCAAGGGGACTACGCTGTTCTATACTAGGATAGTTTCCCAGAAGTGCAATTACTGGGTCATTGGCATGTACATTTTAAATTCTGATAAATACGCCCAAAGCTCTCCAAAAAGTCTGTACCAATTTTGACCATCTCAGGCTTCATGATCATCACTAGCTAAAAATGTTAAGTAATTTACTTTACAAACCCAGAATTGGAGAAGCACCATAACACATTACCTTATTTGCCTGTCTAAAGCCAATGCTAAAATATAACGAATGTTTCAAGGCAACGTAAAATCCAAGAACCCAGATTATTAAGACGAGGGGAATATTTTTCTGTAAGAAGGTCGAACCTCAACTATCGAATGCAAGTGCACTGAAAGAGACCTTTGCTATTGTAGTCACCCCTTGCTAGTAGGCATTTGTGATTGGATTCCAAAGTACAGACATGCCACGTGCACACATCTTACATTTGCTTATAGGGTGGGTGGGCTCAATTAATATTTTAATATAAAGTGCACAGGCTGAAGAATGTCAGGCTGCAACAGTACAAACAGGACCCTGATCAATCGGTTCTCGGCTGGCCCCTGTTACAGTCATCAGTCTAAGCTGACCCTTAGCTTTAAAACTTCACAGAGAATTCCTGGAAGTGAACAGTATCATATGTACTGTCAGCATGCAAATGCCAACTATGTTCATAAAAATCTTGCCCCAAATGTCATCTGAAACAGGGAAAGAAGGGAAGCAAAGCTCCATCCATGGGAAAAGGATTACTCTTCACGTGAGGCAAAATATCCAAAAGTTGGGTATCCTCAATTCACGAGGAACGCCGCCTCGCAACTTGATTTTTCCCACAAAGCTCCAAAGTGAGTATTCTCAAGTCCTACTTATGATCGAAAAGGTCAAGGATATTAGTGTCAACTGAGCTCTGTGGGTCTTAACCTTTCGGGGAGCACAAACCACTTGGAGGATTTGATGAAAAGCTCTCTGCAGATAAAGTAAAGGATCCGAGCACCTCGGGGGAAGAGCCCGTGCCTCAGGTTAGAGCAGAGTCACCGACTCTGGATCCCGAGAAGCCACTTAAGGCCAACCTCCTCAGGAAACTGGAACAGTAAAATGGCTTGTCCAAGGTCAACAGTGAGTTAGAAGGGGAATCCGGCAAGAAATAAGCCACTCAAACAGATTTTGAACAAAGCCACAGAGTCACCAAGTAACTTTTTCGTAAAGAAAGTTCCACCGAAAACTAAGAGATAACTACAGTAACAGAAGTTTGAAGCAGAAATGGAAGGAACCGATACAAGAGCTGTTGTTCGAAAGTTCCTTTTGCACTGCTAAGCCAAATACATCAGGAAAAACATGGCCAGAAAGCCTGAAAAGCACTCACCATGTTCCACAAAAACATTGCAGTGTGGACCCCCATGCCTCGATGATTCCTTCTTCCCCGCTCCTTTGATAAAGTGCAGGGCAGGCAAACTTGGCCTTCTTTGGTCCCCAAGAACTTTTCCAGGCTGCTGCCCCATAAAGCAACGATGGTCACCCCTTTCCAGAAGAGGGTCCAAGCTCGTTCAGAAGGGTAAGTGAGCTTAGAAGGAAAATGGTACACACGTGGGATGTCACATTCACTGCATCTCCACAAGTCATGAACTGAGGTCAATCACAGAAGACATCGTCCGTAACAAAAGGTAGCACAGTTTCTAGGTTGACACATGTAAACAGGAGTTCCGATTATATTCGCAGTTTATCAGTTTGAAGTAACGTAATGGCAATGCTCCCCCCAAAGTTTCTGGATTTTAAGTGTCTTTTTACTGGCTGAATAACAGCTTCTTTCTTTTCCAGGAGGAAAACCTAAACGGAAACATTCACAGGGGATGCTGGAAAAGGGTGAGTGACACTAAAAGGAAACGTCGATGGCCTCGGGGTGCTCCTCCAGAACTTTTCCTGTGGAAGTCACCCTCCCCCTAGCTCAGTTTCTTCATCTTCCGACAAATTTCCTGCCGAGCTGGCTGCCGCTCCTGCTTCTCTACCCTGATCGCCGGAAGGGGACACGGGTCCCCCAGACTTCAGCCAGAGCTTGCCCTCGGCTCTCACCAGAAGGAATGCATGGCCAGCAACTTTTAAGTCCGCTTTTTAAAAGGCCTGTGAAACCAGTCCAGACTTTTCCTTTGCATTAAGGCTTCGGGCTGGGCTGGGACTAAGGGGTCCGTAGGTGACATTGGAAGAAGTCAGGGCATTAGAGGCTCGCGGGAGCAACCGGGGGGCAAGGGGAGGCCCCTTGACAGCAAGGAGGGGATTTGAATGGGGGGCTCTGAGGCCAAACTCGGGGCCGGGAGTCGGAGCAAGGGGCGGCTCCGGGGTAGGAAGGAGGTTGCCGGGGCGGGGCACGGGCGGCTTACTCGGGGGGCGACGCTCCTCCACGCCTCAGGAAACGGGGTGTCCCAGGTCTGGGGGACAGAGACCACCCCAGTGTCCCGGAGCCAGGGCAGGGCTGTAAGGGACGAAGGACTCTCGCGGCCCGGAGAGCGGGGGGCGGGCGGAGGGGGGAGGAGGCCCGGCCGCCTCAGCTGCCCCGAGCCCGGGGGTCTGTGCCCGAGACACCCCCTCCCCCGGCCCCGCACGCTGCCACGGCCGCCGCGGCCAGGCAGTCACATCCCCCGAGCTCCGCCGCGGGGCCCAGCCTCCTCCCGCAGGTAGGGGCCTCGGACAAGCGAGGGGCTTCTCAGTCGCAGGACCCGGGCACCGGCTCAGGCTTCGGCGCTGCTCAGGGACGGACACCGACCCCCGCAGCCGCCATGATGGATTACGAGCCGCTCCACAACGAGGCCAGGCCCCGCCCCCGGCCCCGCCCCCAGAGACGTCTGGAGCGTGCGTCCCGGGGACCGGGACCCTCCCGGCGCCACTTTCGGAGACGCCTCCGCGCCTTCCGGGTCTAGTCTCGCCGTCCGCCAGAGCCGGGCCCGGCACGACCTTTTAAATGTGGTTTTTCCCGAATGCAAGCGTGAGTGGTAGGGGAGCACCCGCCTCCCCTGTACTGCCATTGGCCCCCAAGAATCCGGGTCTGGTGTCTCTCCTCCGTCCCATTGGTCGGCGAGGGCAGTGGGGCTAGAGCTCCCAGCCAACCGCTTTCGGCGTCGCCCGCGGGGCGTGCCGGGAGTTGTGGTCCCGCGGCGCCTGCCCCTATCCGCGCGCACCGGAGACTTCTTGCCCCTTGCTCCCTGCTCCCGAGTTTCGGTCCCGCCCTCCCGGGAGCCGGTGGACTCTAGCCGGTCCCGCGTCGGGCTGCCCAATGTCTCCCCTGCGCGGGTAGTAAAGCCAGCGAGGAGCCAAAGCAAGGGGAAAACTGCGGATTGGATTTTCCCAGAACCGGAGTTGGATTACTTTCTTAAGCCTGTTTAGGGGAGAAAATTTGGCTCGCTCTTGGAAACCAAGGTATTTGGTGCTTTCATCTACCCCGCATCCCCAGTTTCCACCTTTTTCCAAAGAAGCATTAATATTAGAATTAGCGAAAAATAAACGACTGGAAAGCATCCAACATATTGCTAACGAATTCATTGTTTCTTTAGGATAATAGGAGACTCACTCATTAAAGAAACAGCATTTGTTAAGCACCACCTGTCGGAGGGTAAGCCAGGCACAATCATAGATATTTGAGCTAGAATGAATCTTTACAATTGAACGACCTCATTTCACAGGTGAACACCTCTTCATATAAAAACATCCTCTGTGTTGGCCAAGAAAATGTCCAGATTGTTCGGTTTAGCAGGCCTACAGAGCTAGCCAATGACCCAGATACACCAAACCCACACCTGTCATAACCCATCTTTTACAACTAAAAGGGACCCGGGTCGCCTATTCTTCACTCTCCAAGCCTCCCCAGAGCAATGCACCTGACCCAGATATACTCATTTCTAAGAGAATCCGCTTATCACAGCGCCTACTCTGCACCACACACTGTTACGCTTTCCATAAACTGTGATCTTCACTCTAAACCAGTGAGGCATGTAATATTATTGCCCATTATACAGATGGGGAAATATCCAGAGAAGAGACTAACTCAAGATCACTTGCCTGGTATGCGACAAAGCTACACAATTTGAGTCCACATTGATCTTGCTCCAAAGCCCATGGTTTCCCACTGTCTCATTCAGTATCAAATAACTGTTGACAACGTTAGACAATTGATTTTTAGAAGTTGCTATTGATAGGGAGGAAACCACAGCCACATTACAGATGTTGTACAGTGATTGTCTTATGTACTTAAGGAATATTTCTGCTCGATTGGGAAACGGTGCTGATTTGAGAGACACTGCCTTCAAGAAGAAATAGTCACTTGGAGGTACTGAATGTGAAGCCTATGAAAATGTGTGCCCAAATTTAAAACTGGAATTTATATTCAGATGTTAATTGGTTTAGCTGTGCTCTCTCACAAAATAATCTGGCTGACAAACCTGGTCCTGACTTGGAGATCACTCTGCAAACTTTAACGCCCCACTCCCTTTGCTTGCCAACATTATCTTACCCTGATTACCACCCCAGTTTTCCTCTTTGAAGATTTTGCTTTCCTTTCATTCCCATTCATGCTTTAATCATTTCCTACACATCTTCAGTCGTCACTCTCTAGTTAGGTTAAAATTGGGCAATCGAATCAGAACTCTAATACACATTTCTTGGGCTAACAGTTCATTCACCAAGCACTTAGTGAGCCCGTGTGCCAAGCATCATTGTCGGTGCTGGGATACAGCTGGCTGGGGCGGGGGGCCTTATCCTTGTCCTCGAGCATACATAGTGGGAGGGACAGGCAATAAGCACGATGAGTAACAAGCCAAAGTATGGCACTCAATGTTGGAGATAAAATTTCTGGACCCGTGTGCTTTCACAGTCAGTCCAACCCTTTCACCTCTTTGGAGCTTAAACCTATTCCTCATTCAGTTGCTAATGAGCTTCATCAAGTCACTTTAATTCTCTGAACCACTTTCTTCACTTGTAAGTGGGGGTCACATCTGCTGACTTTACCAGGTTATCGTGAGGATCAAATGAGATCGTGTTTGGTTTTCCACAAAATTGAGACTGTGCTTCACTCAAGTCAGTGTGGAGGCCAACTGCGCTCGATCCAAAGGCTCACCCCAGCCTCCACTGTCCACTTCCACCAGGCTCTAGCTGTGGGCGAACCCCAAGCCCACACTGTAATATTCTTCTCTAGAGATGCACTATGCTTTTTCACTCCCTACGTAACACTGTAGAATACTACTTTTGGGGACTTAGAACTGGAAGCCAGAGCCCAGCAAATGGCTAACAGGTTGCCAATGCTGAATAAATCCCTTTAAGTTCATATAATATTTTCATTAAAAGTGAGCCGGTTCAGTCTAATTTTGTCCTCACTTTTATAAAGCAAAGCAACCCACAAGTTGCTACAAGGATTCAGTACCAGTGTAAAAATTTCAGCTTACTCCTTTTTTTCCCACCAACTGGAATTAAACTCAACAAGGGCGCCCTCTAGTGGGCCAGAGAAAGTAGATAATCACCAAAAGGTGTTTTCAGACCTTTACATATTTCCACTTCTTAGATATCACCATTCAGGATATACTGAATGAACAGCATAGGCTGGCAGCCTGGGAGAGACCAGGTGAGAAGGATAAAATTTCAAGGAACATATGTATGGCCCTGGTCAAAACCAAACCAAACCAGAGACTCGGGCTCCCTCCCTCTCATTCCTTTCTCTCAGGAGGCACACAGCCTGGAATGGGTTCTCAAAAACACAAGTGAGCACATCTAAACTTGCAATAGAGTCTAGAGAATGTGTACTTGTCTGCAAACTCCTCAACATGAGTGATATACTTGGGATAGGAAAAAAAGAGAGATAAAAAGTTGTCTATTCATATACCATTTAATGAAAAAGAGCCAAGCTGTATTGCAAAACTGTCAAATGCAGTGTTCAACAGTAGTACCACTGAAACTGTCCTAGGTTTCAATTTTAGTAGGTAACCCAAGCAGAGAACTCAGGGCCTCTGTCAGAAGATTTCTGTCTGCTAAGCCCTCCTTCACCTGCACTCAGCTCGCAAGCAGTCCAGAGCACACAACAGAATGCTAATGCCACACTTATGGAAAAAATAGTTCAGCACATACGTGAAATACAGTAGCACTTTCATATAGTGACTTTAAAAAAAAAAACAAGTTTCCCAAAACCCAAACCAGGGTACCATTTTAGTTGGAAAAACAACACATGATAATTCTAGCCTTCCTCGGTGAGAACATCTTGTTTCTATCTTTTAACCCTGAATTAGTCAAGAGTTAATGTTAGTACGTCAATCATAGGAGGAAAACAGCTCTTCTTTTCCCATCTCCATTTGTCTTACTTTGCTTTCCTGTTTATCAGAGAACTCAAAGCATCCATTCCTTCTATTATTGATAATTCAACTTCTTACAAGTCACCCCCAAGGCAGGGCGGGCGGAGGCAGCCAGCAGATACACTCGCCTCTAGCACTAGAAGGAACATGCAGTGGGCAGTAAGATTCCAGCCAAGCAGAAGGCTGCCTGGTTACTTTATTCCTCCATCCGGCTGCTGGGTGAACTTAGAGCTACATTCTTCACTGTGGCACTTGCGCTGTGGAGGAGGTGAGAACGGAGGCCAAAGCAGACAAGCTGGGGGTCAGGGAGGGCAGGTTTTGACAGGGCTTATTTCGTGGCGCATGGTGCCTTGTGAATTGATGGTGAGGAGGAGACAAGGGTTTCTGTATGATTCCGGACGGGTGTCCTCTCAGCTGGAACACTGCGTGCTCTTAAGGACCCAAAACTCCCCCTCGTGCTGGGACCCTGCAGGCACCCCAAGGAGCCCAGCGCTGCCCCGTCCCACACTTTGCCTTAGAACAGGAGAAAGCAGGTCTGGGGGCTGGAGGCAGCCCGATGGAGGTCAAGTGATGAGGCTCCCAGTCACAGTGCTGAGCCACATGGGGCCCACAAATCAGCCTCTTCGCCTTCAAGAACTGCTCCAGTCAGGTACACACAGTCCTGTCCTTCAGACGCTTCTCTT
The DNA here is from genome assembly GCF_041296235.1 of Equus asinus. Taxonomy (NCBI): domain Eukaryota; kingdom Metazoa; phylum Chordata; class Mammalia; order Perissodactyla; family Equidae; genus Equus; species Equus asinus. The sequence continues at coordinate 15,708,035 of NC_091799.1, forward strand.
AGCCCTCCTGTTCTAAAAGTCTCTGGCGTGTTTCCAACACAATTTCCTCCATGATTTCTGGCTTTAAGATGTCTTTGATCTGAAAAAGAAAAAAAGGTATTTGTTCAGAAAAGAAAGCAACCCTAAGCAGACCATCAAGCCAAGCTAAATGCAGAAACCAAGCATAGTTAACAGAAACCTTCTATATTCCTTTCATTTATCAGAGGCAAAGTATTACAAGATAACAATCTACTAGAACCTAGATTAGTAAGTCAGCAAGATTCTCTGGGATACAGCTGACAAGAAGAGATGTCATACTGGCATTCACTAAAAAGAGAGCTGAGACTGGAATGGGCAAGATGAAGTCCAGAGGGTTGCTGTCATAAACTAGTCCCACTTGGCACCCCCAACCCCCCCAATTCCTTACAGTGACACTAGACACTGAGAATATTACAGTGTCTTGGGGAAAGATCTACCAGGCATTCATTCAGACTTTCCACCATATCATTTCCCTCTGATGGACATGGTAACGGTATCTGGGAGATGTACTTGCTGTCACTGGGAAAACACTGGAGCAAATCGATAAGCAGGTACTGCCTGCTCCCAGATAAATGAGGAAGAGAGAAGCCCTGGGCGAAATACCGGATGTGGAAGGGATGCCTCATAGCAATACAGGATACTGGTGTCATACAGCATCATCCTCTGAGTTACCAGCGAGACGATACAGTTCCGAAGCCGGGAGATCACCTCTCGATCAGCAAGGGAGACAGGCTATCAGGGGATGCAAAGACAGAGTGGAAGGAGATATAAACAGGACCAAATAAGTGAATGGTCACAGCAAATCACAAAAACCAAGTGTAGGGGCCAGCCCCGTGGCCAAGAGGTTAAGTTCGCACACTCTGCTTTGGTGGCCTGGGGTTTTGCTGGTTCGGATCCTGGGCACGGACATGGCACCGCTCATTGAGCCATGCTGAGGTGGCATCCCACATGCCACAACCAGAAGGACCCGCAACTAAAAATACACAATGATGTACCAGGGAGCTTTGGGGAGAAAAAAGAAAAATAAAATCTTTTTTTTTAAAAAAAAAAAAACCATGTGTAACTTAGTATCACTCTGGGATTCCAAACCAATCAAACAGCTAACTCCAAGAGAGATTAAAAAGATGGATCCTCCAGTGGCTCTTCAGCTATTACCCTGCAGCTTTGACATCAGTTGCTGATTTCATCTCTTCAGACAATACAAGGTTCATGAACACACCTCAACAGAAACGTAAACTAACTCAGACTACAGTAACAATATAGTCAAAAAAACAGCGAGCTCCACCCGCCCCAGAAACACAGCAGAGACTGAGTGCCACTCCATCCCAACAACAGCAGTGTTCACTCACCTCCAGGTTTGCAATGAAGCCCCCTGCATCCTCTTCTTTGTGCTCAGGGGTAGGGTAGATCCAGATGAAGCCGTTGTTACCCAGAATCACTGAGGCACCACAGGGTAAGTCATGGAAGTGAGTCTTCTGCCGTTTCACCAGGGAGGGGGAAACCTGGACCAAAACGCCCTGACCTAGCTAAAGAAATACATCATGAATTCCGTCACAGTGGGATCATCAATGAGGCGAATGACAAGATTACAGAATACATGTCCTGGTTATACTGGGATCAGGGCCCTTCCTGGTAATAATTGCTGTCACCTAGATGCACACACACAGTAGTTATTCAAAGAACACTTCTGGATGCACAGGCTGTTAATATAACCCGAGAGACAGTGACTTTCAATACCCTCCTCTACCATTTTCCTTTGCAATCACCATCATCACATTCTAATCCAGGGCTGGTGCGCTGGCTGCTAGAGAAGCTGGAGCCAAGGAGGATGTAGGCTCGAGCCTCTTGTGGGCCAAGGAGCACTGTTCTATTCCACCCTGAGCCCAGCCACCTATCCTGCCCATAGATGTGTGCCTCTGGGCAAGGGGACTGGCCAAGGGCTGGGTGCAAATCCATCCCTGGTTCCTGGCAGTCAGGTCAAAGTCCACATCTGGCTGACGGAGGGTCTGCAGTACCCAAGCCCATGACGGTCAGCACATGTGGCACAGCTGTTTCATCTCCTACTTCAAAGACATAAAAGGGCTGACTGTAGTCGTTCCAGTGAGGGAAGAGGTTTTTGCTCCACTCAGAAAATGAAAAGGTTCACCCAGATAAAGCCAAGAGACTAATAAATCATAATTGGTTTGGGGAAGTATACTCTCAATTAAAAAAAAAATAGCCTCAAAAAGTCACTTCATACAAGAAAAGCAGTAAAATTTCACTTAGAGGCTCAAGTGACAAACCAATCTTTCCTAACAATGATACCCATTTTATTGATCGGACATTTGTCTAAGGGCCGAGACCATCCTGTTTCATCAGTCCACGACCTTTCCGTTCCAAGGACTGTCTCTCAGCCCTGGCCCCAGTGCAAAGCTGCAGCATCCCTTGGGAGGGAGCGGAGATGGCAGGGCCTCAGGGCCCACAGTCACAGGGGCTCTTCTGCCAGAACAAGCTCCTCAGTAGAAAAAGGACAAAAGTTTTCATCCTTTACAAGGCTACTGACCCATGACAGTGTAAATCAATCAGTTTGTGGCATGCCAGGCTTAATTTCTGGGGTTCTTTAGAATTCCAGAGGGCGCTGGGGGATTCAGAGACGGATTTGAAGTCTCAGTCAGCAAACGGGAACTGCAAGGGCCCAACTTACTTTTCCGTATTTTAGACTCCTCGTGTGCAGAGAGACGGCCCCGTCAGAGAACACTGCCTGCACCTCAGCCTGGCCGGGGCGATAAAGGAACACACACTCTCACGTCACTGCCTCCCCTGGGTCCTGGCCCCACCTCTCCATCCTTTCCTCCCGTCTCGGACTGTCCTGCTCTGCAGTCTTAGGTGGACCCAGAGGACATCACTGTGACCTAACCTCTCCCCTATGGCTGTTATGAATATCTTGATATGAACGGCACCTTTTCTACTTCCTAGGATAAAAGTTAACATCATGAAGAAAATTTAAGTCTAGCTTAAAGCATGAGCCACTGTAAGTTACAAGACACAAAGAAATGACTTAGCAGCAGCAGATCTGAGTAAGAGCTGGAGAGCAGTCTGCATTAAGGAGACGACAAAGGCTGCGGTGCAGCCCTTGACACTTGATCTAGGACTCAGATCCCTGCAAGGGTTACATGTTTCTCCTGTTGCAGACGTACAATGTAAGCCCCATTTCCCAGCTCCAGATAAAGCATAGAGATGTGGGAATATGGGGCCGGCCTGGTGGCACAGCGGTTAAGTTTGCATGTTCCACTTTGGCGGCCCGGGGTCCACCGGTTCAGATCCCAGGTACGGACATGGCACCGCTTGTCAAGCCATGCTGTGGTAGGCATTCCACATATAAAGTGGAGGAAGATGGGCACGGATGTTAGCTCAGAGCCAGTCTTCCTCAGCAAAAAGAGGAGGATTGGCGGCAGATGTTAGCTCAGGGCTAATCTTCCTCAAAAAAAAAAAAAGATGTGGGAATGCAAAGTGCAGGATACACTGATAAGGTCTCCTTCCTGCAAGAAGCCTCGCATCGCCAGCTCATCTTCTGCAGATCTTCTCCTCTGAAATACACAAAGAGATGATGAGGTCACTTAAGTCAGATCCTACAGAAAGATCTCCCTCCATCTCTTCTTTCACTTCCTCTTGAGATTGCTGAAGCCAGCCACAATATTCCGACACTACAGCAGGAAACATGTGCCACTCAAGGGCAAAAAAGAGCGATAACCACTACTTCCCATCTGACAGACCCCCCCACAGCTCCTCTTCTCCTTCCTCTCTGCTGCCTTCTTCTGAATAACATTCCAGCTCCTTACGTGATATTCAAAACCCTCTCAACCTTCCATGGCAGCCCTCCACGCTCCAGCAGGACCAGAATACCTCCGCTTTGACTGTATCTTTGCTCACCATTTCCCTTTATCTCAGATTCCCTGAACTCATCACTGAAATTGTATCCTTCCTTCAAGGATCAACGCCAGTGCCCATCTTTCCTGCGAGCTTCTCTCACTGAAATGAATCAGTCTTTCTATACAATCACACACTTGTTTATTCTTCAACTGGCAGGTGTCTGGATCAGTTATCTCCTATCTCCTGCTGATCTGTAAGCTTTCAGAGACTCAGTCAGGCCTCCTTGATCTTGGCATTCTCCAGAGCCTGGCACAGCGAGCCTCTCTGTAAATATAAGCTGGCGGAAGATAAAGGTGGACCACGGCATTTTACAAAAGGGTGCAGTTGTCTGCAACAACCAGATGCCATTCAACTCATGAAAACTAGTCTAAACACAACTTCTCAAGGAACATCTTCCCTGTGCAAAGTGGATACACCCAGAAAAGGAAAATTAGTAGCACGAAGCATCTGAGAGCTTTTCCCCAACTCTCTTGGGATTCCTTCCCATGGACGTTTCAGATCTTACCACACACCAACTGCCACCAATGTTGGGAGGCCTGAGCCAAGTGAAAAGCCTACCTGTCGGCCCAGGCAGGAAAGTTCACAGCAGACAAACAGGAGCCAACGGGGCAAACTCAGTGTAAAGCAAATTTCTCTGGTGAAACAAAGGACCCAGAGCTCTCACTAGCAAACTACACAGTCCCTGCTGGGGACCCTTACCAGCTCTCCCCCGGGAAGGTTCATGGATGAGAGAAGCAAGACCGAATCCAGCCTAGAGTTCGTCTCCACCTTCCACCTCTTCTGCTGAACCTAAAACAGAAATTCCACACCTGGACACATGCTCCAGAGGCAAGAGCTCACACCGTATGGGACCCAGCATCCCAAATATATAACAAGACAACTGTTCACGTCAAAGGTCACGCAAGAGCCAAATGCAACGAATGCTTCTTTCACATAACTACATATAGAAAGACCATTCCATTCATTATATCACCGGCTTGCCCTTACTTTATAAAAACAATCTGATATCAGCTTTACCTCTGTGATTCTCCCCACTACAATGTCTCCTACTTCACCATTATATCTGAAAGAAAGACAAAAGGTCATCCGTCAGTGAAAAGACCTTATTATGAAACCAAGCACCATTTGAGTTTCAGTTAACCAGGATGAGGGCCTTGATTCGGCACCACATTTAGTAAATTCACATAATTAAGCTGTTTGGACTTATCGTCAGGAACTAGCAACTTCAAACATTTCTGCATGCATAAAGTCTCCATTAACTATTCTTAAACAAACCATTTATCGCAAGTAGTTCATTAAGTCTGAAGCCCCTGTCTTGTTAATTACATGACAATGGTAAGCACAGAATATTTTCTGCAACTCTCTGGAATACAGATGGGTTCTGCACCAGTCAGAGGAGGAGAACGGTGATTGGTGGCGTCCATGCTGAAGGCTCAGTCCTTGGACCTCTTCTTTTCAGCCCACACTCACCTCTTGGTGAGCTCATCTGATGTAATGGCTTTAAATACCACTCATGACTGTACAGGTCCCCCTGAATTCCAGACTCTAGTCCACTGCTGGCTACCCAACATCTCCATTTACATGACTAAGAGGCATTTCCAAATGAAATGAACCTAAGACAGAGCTTTCCCTCCCTCCCTCCTCCAACACAAACTGGTCCTGTCCCAGCTGCCACCATCTCAGTAAGTGGCAACTCCATCCCTCCAGCTGCTCAAGCCCAAAACCTTGGAGGAACCCTTGATTTCTCTCTCTCTCTCATGCTCCAGGACAAGTCCAGCAGATCCTACTGGCTCTAGCTTCAAAATATACACAAAAAATAAAAGGCATCCAAATTAGAAAGGAAGAATTAAGACTGTCTCTACTCATAGACATGATCCTATATATGGAAAATCCCAAAGAATTTCAAAACCTGACAGCTTTCCATAATAAAAACACTCAGAACACAAAATATATGCAGAATTAATTGCTACTCCCCACTTTTACTGCTACCACCTTAGTCCAAGCCGCCATCAGGTCAGATTTGAAAACAGTCCCCTAATCTGTCTCCCTAAGCCTGCTCCGTCCCTCAACTGCCCCACGGAGGCCAGAGTGATTTCATTAGAACAGAAGTCAGATCATGTCCCTCTTCTGCTCCAGCCCCTCCAGTGCCTTCCCAGATTACACAAAGTAAAGTAAAAATGCTTATCATGGCTACAAGGCAGGCCAACTGCCCACCTCAGTCTCTGCCTGCACCTGCTGCTGTTCCCCCTCGCTAGCTCTGTTCCAACCCCGCTGGCTTCCTTTCCGAGGCTAACCTCTGTTGAGTCCTTCTAGGTAGCAGGCCCAGTGCTAAGTACTTTACATGCACCTTTTCAATGAATTCTAATGAAAATCCTATGAGCTAGTCATGCTATTATCCTCATTTTGCAGAGGAGGGAACAAAGGTTTGAGAGGTCAGATTACGTGCAGAAACCTTTGAAGCCAGCACTTACCTACCGTCATCTACACATTTTCCAAATCGCAGACCTACAGAATGACGGGGCAGACAGGGGTGGGGGTGGGGGTGGGAGGACTGGCGTGGCTGAAAAGATCTGGCTGTGCAATACGGATGCCGCAAGAAAGAGAATACACACCTTTTGCTCTCACCTGGTTTTCAAAGCTTTCACACAGATCAACTTGTTTACTCTCTCCACAGAGCCAGCCACAGAGGCAATGAGCTTCTCTTCCCCCATGTAAGTTCCATGGCCCCTGTTGCAAGAGGAAGATACAAAGACACCGGGGAAACAGTTGAGATGACCTCTCTCATCAAGAAAAATGTACTCCTCAACTCTAACAGGTTCCTCCCGCCTTGAAGTCTGACTTTTGTGCTGGTTGCTCGCTCTGCCCAGAACACTCCTTCTCTAAAGCTCCATGGACATCTCCCCCATCTTCCTCAAGTCTACTCAAATGTCACTTTCTCCATTAGGCCTACCTACACTACCCCATTTAAAACAGTCACCTACCCCACTGCCACCACCCCCACCATATTCCCAACCACAGTCCACTCAGCCTGCTTGACTTTTAATTTTTTCCACTGCATTTATCACCAAACATTCTAAATAACTCATTTGTTTGTCATGCTTGTTGTTTATTATCTGTCTCTCCCTGTTAGAATATAAACACCAGGACAGAGATTTCCTCTTTTTTCACTGCTGTACCCTAACCACACATAATATAAATACATGTTGAATGCACAAACGAAGAACTGAATCTTAAGATTCCTAGGACCCAATAACCTCAAACCAAAAGGCTTAAAAGGCAGTGCTGTAAATGCAGTAACTGTCCTATACATACGTGTGTACTCCCGCATAAGAGGCTGAACTACCACTAGTATTTATCTATGATGGCGACATGATGGTGAGTTTTGCTTCTTTTCTTAATTATTATCTCATTTAATCTTCATGACCCTATCAAATTGTTACTGTTCTTATCACTATTTTCGAGACGAGGAAACTGTCCTTGGAGAGGTAATACAGCTAATAACAGGTGATGGCAGCAGGACTGGAGCCCCAGCTGCCCGACTCCAGAGCCTGCTGTCTTAACTACAACATATTATTCTGCTCTCACATTCAAAGTTGTCTATTTGGGAGCACGGAGCATAATATATTTTTGCCCTAAGCCCAAACAATGATTGACTCCAAAAGTGAACACCCGGCAGAAGATGACGCCGAGGGAGAAGGAGGTCGAGTCAGGAACGCCCACCGTCCCCTCAGATAGCTGAGAGCTATTACGAGGCCCTGCTCCTAAGCCTCCCCAGTTCCCCAGTCTCCCACGAGGAAGGCTCAGAGAATTGGGCCTCAGAAAGAGGACCTAGGAGTCACGGCCACCAGAGGTCAGCAGAGGAGGATTTCAGGAGGCTGATGGAGACAGACAAGATGCAGGGAGTAGAAGCTGGAGGCCCCGGAAACGAGGCGACTGGGATGCTCAGCAGATGTGCCCTGGGTCCCGCTGGGTCTTAGACGGGTTTCGGCCAGCAGCCCACGTGCGGAGAGCCCTGCAGCCGCCCCTTGTGGCCCCGAGTCCCCAAGTGCCCACGTACCGCATGAAGCCCGTGTCCGTGGTGATCGTGTCCCCCGGCACCACCAGGTGTTTCTTACTCTCGCGGCCCAAGCTCTCACTAAGAGGCTTGCGAGCAACGGGAAGCCGCATCTCCATCGCCATCTTGGCGCCAACGCCTCGCGCAGGCGCAGCCCGGGCCGAGCAGCAATATCCGGCCCCGGAATTCCCGGCCGGCTCTCCGAGGGGCGGGCAGAGCGGGGTCAAGCAACTGCCAATGGGAACTCGCGGTCTGGCGGCCATGTTGAGTATTGGCAGCCATTGGGTTAACAGGAGGGGAAGGAGGGAGCCGAGTTGCCATCTTTACTATTGGCAAGACTACACCTGTGCAATGAAACCTCGGATTGTGTGACGTTTGACTTTTTACCAAAACTCTCTCGTACTCGTCATCCCATTTATTGTTTATCGAGGTTAGAGGTAATTGAGAAATGGACCTCTGAGTTCCCTTCCAACTCTAAGCTGCTAAAATCCGATGTTTTTGCATGAGAGCACTCAGGGCTATCAGCAGATGGGTGGGATCTACAGAAAACACTATTTGGACAGAGAGAGGAGCCCCTTTTCTTACTGTTCCTAGTAGCCCCAGAATTCTACATTACAGCCGCCCCCTGGGTGCTGGTTCCTTCTTTCATAATAACTTCTTTTGAGTGAGACAATTTACCCTAACCTTTCTTTCGGAAAAAAACGAGAAACCTAAGAAAACATTCAAACCTTGTAAGGCAGGCATATTTGGTAGGGATGACAAGTGCACAGATAATACAAAGATCTTGGCTTATATGTACCTTCCTTATGTATTACTTACATCCAGGGAAGTGAGCGCTCTGTGTGTGCCAGGCATAGTTCTAAGGAGACAGCGTGGATAGACAGACATACATGTGGGGGTTTTCTCCGTGTCCTGTTTAACGGAGGATTTCCCTCCTCTCTTCTCCCTGCCACCCACTAACTTCTCCCTCGCCTTTGCCCTGCATGGTTTATAGCATTCACGACAAACTGAGTTTCAACCTCAGGGAATTGGGGATGATAATTCTTCATGCACGGGGACCCTAAAGAGGATTCTATGAAATTAGTTGTATCAGCCCCACATGTTGTGTTCGGTCAATCAGGTCTGCTGTCTCCATCAGACCAATCATTTGATAAATTAGGTGAATCTGCAAATTAGGTAAATTCTTGCATCTAAGCAAGGCTGCTGACTACACTTGTCAAGAAAGCCAACCCTGTGGGGCAGTCGATGATATAACTTCTAGAGTTCCCTAGGGCATCCTGTCAGTGGGCAGACCAGACGCTTGCCCTCCTTCCTGCCCGGAGGGAGGGACTAGAGCCAAGAAAGTGTAAGAAGGGTCCATCTGTTGCGGCCTGCATCGGCCATAAGAGGGCAGTGGTGTCCTTTGAGCCAGTGTAGCCCCATTCTGGGGGAGCTGGGCCTAGGAGTGTCCTTAGACTAAGAGCAGGGTATAGTCTTGACATCAGCCAGTTTCATCCCAGGAGGGACGGACATGACCTTAACCCCTCCCATTCTCACTGCACTCACATTTACCAAGCCTGTCACAACGTCGGGATTATGGGTGCTGTTTTAGTGTAGCAGCAGATGCAGTGTCTGGTGAGAGGTCGTTTCCTGGTTCACAGACGACTGTCTCTCTCACTGGGTCCACACGTGGTGGAAGGGGTGAGGGAGCTCTCTGGGGTCTCTTTTATAAGGGCGCTAATCCCATTCATGAGGGCTCCACCCTTATGACCTAATCGCCTCCCCAAAGCCCAACATATGAATATGGGGGGACACAAACATTCAGTCTATTGCAGCTATCTTTTTATAGAGAAGGAAACCGAGGCCCAAAAAGGACTAGAATTCACATAGCAGTTGGTGGCTGGGCCAGTGTTCCTTCCCACTGCACCTGCTCTACCCCAGAGCCTGTGCCCTTTCCTACACACCTCCTGAGGGCCTGCTGAGGGCCTTACAAACGTTGTTGTACTTATTCCTCACACTTGGCCCATCTTGGAAGTAGGCATTGCCATCCCTGACGGTCATTTGGGGCCACCAAGTGCCTACAACAGCCCTGCAGCTGGGACTAGGACCCAAGACTCCAGATCCCCCTCCAGTACTCTGCTCTCTTCATCACACTTGCCTCTTCACACCCTGGAGATAAGCGGGCACGTGGAAACAGTGCACATCGCAGAGGGGCTTGTTAGAAATAGAGAGTCCTGAGCCCAGACTTAGGCTTTGAGGTTCTACAAAGGTGAGGGTCGAGAAGTCTGTGAGCGTGTGTTTTATTTCTATGTATTTATTTTTTGAGGAAGATTAGCCCTGAGCTAACTACTGCCAATCCTCTTCTTTTTGCTGAGGAAGATTGGCCCTGAGCTAACATCCATGCCCATCTTCCTCTACTTTATACGTGGGACGCCTACCACAGCATGGCGCGCCACGCGGTGCCTTGTCGCACCTGGGATCCGAACTGGCGAACACCGGTGGTAAAGCGGAACATGCGCACTTAACCGCTGCGCCACCGAGCCGGCCCCCATGAGCGTGTTTTAACTCCCTGAGTGATTTTAATGGCCAATCGGGCCTAACATTCATGGATTCCCCCACATCCATCTACCACCCCATCTGTGCGTCTCCAGGACCACACCCCAAGCCGGTCAACACCATCTCCACCTGAGTGTCACCTCGTAGCTCGTCTCCCTAATTCTACGTTTGCCTCCATACACCAGCCAGAGGGAGCTTTTGAAAACAGATCAGACTAAACCATTTCCCTGCTTAGAACACTTCTGGAAGCTTCCCTTTACACTAAGAATAAAATCCAAACTCGTCATTGCGGCCCCTGCCCGTCGCTGACCTCGCGGCTCCCTTACTCACTACGCTGCAGCCGGATGCGCTGGTCTCCTCTGGGTTCCGCGCACGGCAAGCTCGCCACCACCGCAGATCTGTGCGCTGTTGGTGCTGTCTGCACGGAGTTCTCCTCCCTGGGTCTTTGTGTAGCTGGCTGCTTCTCCTCACTCAGATCTCAGCTCAAATATCACCTCCTCGGAGAAGCCTTCCGTGGCCACAGTATCTGGAAGAACTCTCAGCCCCTTATGCTGTCACTTGATCCTGTTTTACTTCTTGTCACTGAGTTTTCTTGTTTGTTTGCTTGTTTGTTGCCGTATTCCTCCACGAGAACATGAGTGCTCCAAGAACAGGGACTTTATCTGTTTTGTTCAACGTGTTTCAGTGCTGAGAACTGAGTCTGGCATTTAGGGGGCAGTCATAAAGTATTTGGTGAAAAAATAAGATACGTTTGCAGAATATATATTTGCTTCATCTGTCTCCCCCATGGGATATGAGCCCCGCAAATGCCCAGACTTGGTCTGTTTTGTTCACGGCCAGTCCCTAGGACTGTCTGGAAACATAGTAGGCCCTTTGCTGACCATGGCTTCTATTTTCTGTGTTCTGATGCTTGGATATCTTGGGACCTTGATCATCCTGAAAGGACTACCCCTCCCAGGGTTCGCCAACACTTAGATAGTCAACAACTACCCAAAGTGTGCCTTTGAAATGCAAACCCCCCAACCCGGAGCCCACACCCCCAACCACCTCCTTTGTGGGGCTCTCACACTCCAGGCCACTATCCACCTGCCTTTGTCACCCCAGGGCCAGGTACCAGACAACTAGGGACAGCCCCTAGCCTCAGAGCTCACTGAAATTATTGAAACGAGCCAATCCTAAACCTGCTCACCCTGCCTCACCCATTCCTTCCCCTGGAAGCCACAATAAAGGCTCTTTTCCGCACTTTCTCCCTGCTGCCTCTGCCCCCGATCGACCCCAGTGCTCCCCCATGTGGCCCTGCATGGCGGGCATGCTGTGCCTCCTGTTTCTAGAGAATTGTGAGGATAACAAACTTCTTCCTTTGTAACAGTCACTGCCATGCCCCCATGTCTTACCATCCCTGATGAAAACACATCCCAGGTACCCTTAGAACAGCGCTCAGTAAATGTTTGTTGAATGAATGAACTTATTCAACAAGCATTTGCTGTTGAACAGCAGCACCACGGTGTGCTGGGGGGCTACAGAGCTGTGTCATTGGCTGCCCCAGCCGCCAAGGGGCTCCGGAATTCAGGGATGGGGCGTGGGGGAGGAAAGAAAAGCCCTCTTGACACAAGAGGCATTTGAGTGAGCCTTGACGTGAAGGAAGTGTCAACACTGGGGAGTTGGGCTGAGGGGGACAGGTGAACGCCAGGTGAAAGCATCTGTCAACTTAAAAAGCAAATTTATCTTTATTTTTTCCTCAAAATGAGTTTATTTGGGAACAGGCAAAAGAATTGCAACTCAGGATTTGCATGCCATGGTGAACCATCGGCAAATCCAGAAAACAAAGGAGGGAGCTGCTTTTATAGAGAAGAACGAGGAGAAGCGAGGGGCTGCTCTAAAGGAAAATCGACTGGGGAAAATAACAGTTCAAGGCTGCAACAGCTTCTCATTGGCTGGGCTGTGGCGTTTCTGATTGGCTGGGCTGTGGCATTTCTGATTGGCTGGGCTGTGGCATCTCTGATTGGCTGGGCTGTGGCATTTCTGATTGGCTGGGCTGTGGCGTTTCTGATTGGCTGGGCTGTGGCATTTCTGATTGGCTGGGCTGTTGCCGGTTCGGACAGAAATCTCCCTTCAGTAGTAAAGCGTTTTATTTCCTGTCCAAGATGCAAGAGTCTGTCTCTCCCTGCTTGGTGTAATTGATGATGTATGCTAGGGCGTGAGAGCGCCCCCTACAGGCCTTCCAGACTCCAATTTAGTTAAGGTTTCTTTTATTAATTTCCGTTTGACCAACAAGGAAATCTTGAAAAATGTGAAAATAGAGGGAGCAGGGACTCTCTAGCCTGGAGCTCTGGCCCAATCGTGATCTGCCCACTGGCTTCACCTTGTGTTCACTTAAAACGGTAAAAATAACTGCAGAAAATTTCTAATTAAAGATGTGCGCAAAGATTTCTGCACAAGGACGCTCGTTAGTGTCTTACCTATCCTAAAAACATTAGAAACTGTCTTAATGTGTATGGCAGTTTTTAAGCGTGTCCACGAATTTTTTTTATACTTCTTCAATCGAGAAGTGGGGTGTGTGCTTCCTCCCCTTGCATCTGGGTCGGTTCGTGACTGTTTCTATAGACAGCGTATGTCAGAAGTGCCTCTAGGTGACCCCAAGGCTGGGTCAGAACAGACCATGCAGCTCCAGCTGGTTCTCTTGGAGCACTTGCCTTTGGAGCCCTAAGCTGGAGCGTAAGAGGTGCAACTTCCCAAGGCGGCCATGTTGTGAGGAAGCAGTCAGCATGGGTGCTAACCAGCCACCAGCATAACTTTCCCCACCACCCACAGATGCACAGCCCAGCAGGCCAGCTCCAAGGCACGAAGGAAGCTGAAAGCTTAGGATATCTGTTCCTCCGTTTCAAGAGATCCAAGGATAATGGATATAAGAAAGGATGCGGGGCGGGGAACAGCTGCCTCAGATTCAGCTGTGAGGTAGGTGGTAGGAGCAGCTACATCCCTCTCATCCACCAAAAGCATCCTTGTATTAACCATAGATCCCACTTATTGAGCACTTACTGTGCCAGGAGTCAAGCCACGTCCTTGACTCATTTACATACATTACCCCAATTAATCCTCACAACATCCTTAGGTGCTAAGTATCACCCCATTTTCTTTTTGAAGAACCTGAAGCACAGAGATGGTAAGTGACTTGCCCAAGGTCATACAGTTAGTGAATGAATGGCAGAACAGGGTCCCCAGACCAGGTGGCCTTTGTCTAGAATCTTCTACTCCTGGAGGTCCTGAACCATGCAATGAGGCAATAAGTGAAAGGCACCTCTATTGGAAAGGAAAAAGTGAAACTGTCTTTATTCCCAGATAACATGATCATGTACATAGAAAGTCCTAAGGAATCTGCAAAAAGGCTACTAGAATGAATAAGCGAGTTTTGCAAGGTTGAAAGATACGAGGTCAATATACAGTGCTGGGCTACACTGCATCCCTGTGGGATGTGCAGAAAGCCCTTCAGACCGAACCTGCAGGCCAACTGGGACGTGTGGCCTACTGATCCAATGCATGGCTTCTAGAGTCAGATGCCACTGTGAAACCCTGCTCTGCCACTCACCAGCTGAGTGACCTGGGCAAGTGACTTTCTCTCTGCTTCAGTTTTCTTATCCTTCAAATGGATATTAAAGGACCACAGGGAGAAGAGCATGAGCCTCATGGGTTTGTGGGGAGGATTCCTGGAATGCAAGCATTTAAATCCCTAAGCCCAGAAATGGCTGTGGCTCTGTCCTCATGCCTTTGTGGGGAGGTGGGGATGTGCACTCTCGGGAGAAGGGCCTGAGGCCTCTTCTGGAAATGCAAGCAAGGTGAGAGGCTAGGCTTTCAGAGCCAGGCCTCCCACCAGTGGGCAAATTCTTCTGGACCACCGTGCCTATCTGCTCGTCCTTGTATCCAGCGCCAGCACACTTCTGCAGAAGCAGGTCAGCTGCAGGCATGAGATGCACTCTAGTCTGCAATTACAGCCGGCTGCCACCAGGTGGGTTCCGGAGCCCCGGTTGTACCCCCTGTGATCTGTGGCTGGGACGTCGCAGAACAGAATTACCCGTGGAGAGCACTTTAGATTTTCATGAAGGGCCCCTCTGACTTCTCTGCAGGCCCTTCTCCCAGAAGCCAGCATTACTCTCTGGGGGCATGGCATGAGGGCCAGGAGGGAGTATAATTCCATTTTACCCATCGGCATCCAGAGGGATGGGGATTCAGGACAGATAGCTTTGGTCATGGGAACGACAGGCCTGGGTGGGGGCTGCAGTGGGAGGAGGGTAATGCCAGGGACCACCAGAGGCATCAGAAGCCTAGTGGTGAGGTATCAAAGGAGAGGCAGAGTTTGTGACCGGAGAAGGAGGAGTACCAAGGCTGACTTTCCACACTGGCCCTAGGACGGAAGCCCCGGACCGGCCTGCAAGCAAACACAGCAACTCTACATCTCTGCCTGTGCCCCGTCCGCCAGGGTGCTAGACCAGGCCCCCAAAGTGTAGGGGGTCTTCGGGGGTACACACCTGAAGCTCCAGATGGGGATGGCCTGTGTGTACAAAGTGTGTACGAGTGTGAATTCCAGTGTCTGCAGTGTGCACGTGTGTGCACAGCTGGGTGACGATGCATAGAGAGGTGTGCCCGAGGGATGCCAGTGGGTTGGAACGGAGACACCCTCACCGCTGGCATGAGCTGGAACACAGGTGTGATCTCACACTCCCCAGCACGCACACCTCCTCCTGGCCAGGGGGCCCTGGGCCTTTATGGACCGTGAAGCCCTTGGCCCTACAATGATGGCCTCCCCGTTCCTTGTTCTTCCTCAAGGAGGATCTGGAAACGGATGCCCAGAGCATTTGGAAATTCTAGGCATTGGGGGGGCCCTTGGTGGCCATGTTGGCCCACCCCCACTGGCTGCTTGAATTTCTTCAAGCTGTCCATGAAAATGAAGAAAAGTAAGTAAAGATTTTGGGGAAGTAACAAAGTAGAAGACTGATATTTGAGAGTCGGCTGGAAACCAGGAGGAATCGGCCCAGCCCTTCCAAGATATTTGGTTGCTTTGCACAGTGGCCATCTCTTTGGGAGCCGACACCCCAGTGGTGATAGAAAGAATTTTCTTACGCACTGCACAGCGGTGACTTTCAAAACCAGGAAGTGGAACAAGTCTTCCCGCCCCCCTCGCCAGCTTCTAGGCACTTTCCATATTTCCTTTTCATGCAGAGAGAAGTGTCGGCCCTTTCATATGCTAAGTAATAAATGTTCCAAGTAATTTTTATTTTAGAATACAAGAGAGGTACAAATGTATTTACAGTTGTACATATACAATCAAATAATATATATCACAGTTTTGTAAATATCATTTTAGATAAATATTTACAAAGTTAAAGTGACCATTTTCTGGAAGTAGAACACAGTTTCTTGAAAACTCTATACATTTTATACTTTTCATTAATATTACTATAGTTTATTTTACAAAACGCCGTACGGGAATTCTGGTAAATGGCTGCAAGGTGGGAGAGGCGACACCAGAGGGCGCCGAGGGCCGGAGTTTGGGGAAACGAGAAGGGGCCAGGGAGAGCATGAGCGAGCAGGGCTGAACCCTCCGGATCCCGGACAGCTCGGAAGTGCTCTCCGGGCAGAGAAGCTCGTCTTGCCCTACTCCTGCTGCAGCGTGGCGAGGAGGGGCAGGAACACTTCCCCTTCCCGAGCAAGGTGTGACGGCTGAAGGGGAGGGGCCATTGGTCCAACTCTCATGTTTTACAGATGGGGAAAGGGGAAACTGAGGCCCAACGAGGAGCAGGGCCTTGCCTGGGGTCCCGCAGCGGATTTCCGTTTTGCCTTCATTCTCGACCTGCCTGGCACACCGCGAAGTATTCGTGCCTCATTCAGCCCCAGGGGGCCGGGCGTGGGGAGAAGGTGGCCCGAAGGAGAGAAGGACCCGCCTGACCAGGAAGTGCGGGTCTCTCGGCCTCTTCTGGCGGCCCCTGAGCCCCGTCGGCCCCCAATTCTCATGATCCTGTCCGTGATTCCCAACACTGCAGGACACCAGTCTCAAGAGGCAGGAGGAGGAGACAGATACGCGCACCCCACATGCTCCCTGCCACACTGGGTGGCTCTCCCTCTCCATTCCCAACCCGCAGCTCTCTGGGGGAGCGGTGGGGGCCCCCTTGCCCTGATGGGGACCCTCGAAGACTTTCAGTCCCCTCTCCTACCAGCCACGAGAGGGATGCCAGCCTGGAGGGCTGGCTTGACAGGAGGAGGGAGAGTCACGAATGAGACTGGGCATAGGGACCCCTCCCCCCCAAGAGGAGGCAGCCGAGCGGCGGCAACAGCTGGGTGACCTGGGAAAGGGACGTCGCCCTTCAGTGTCCTCATCTGCGAAACGGGGCGACGAGTGTATGCCTGGGGGTCACCCATGGGACGCACTACAGCGCGGGGCCCGCCGGGCTGCGTCTGGCCAGGAGATGGAGTCAAAAGTGAGAGCAGCCCGGCTCCGCGGCCCTGCGCGGGGTGGGGGGACGCGGGGGCGCGGGCGCGCGCTCACAGCACCATGGCGGGCAGGTGGTGCGCGGCGGCGGCGGCGGCGGTGAGCGCGGGCGCGTGCGCGTGCGGCGCGGGCAGCGCGGGCGAGTGCGGCTGCAGCGCGGCGCTGGGCGGCCGGTGGCGCGCGCTCTTCTGGTGGGCGCGCAGGCCGGCCAGCTGCGAGTAGGCGCTCTGGCACACCTGGCACTTGTAGGGGCGCTCGCCCGTGTGCAGGCGCACGTGGTTGCGCAGCGTGGACGACTGGCTGAAGCGGCGGTTGCAGAAGCGGCACACGAAGGGCTTGTCCAGCGTGTGGATGCGCATGTGCGAGCGCAAGTTGCTGCGCGAGTTGAAGCCGCGGTGGCAGATGACGCAGCGCATGCGGCCCGCGGTGCCCGCCGCCGAGTCCGCCGGGTGGAAGTCCTCTGGCCGCGGGTGGGGGTCGTGGCGGGGAGGAGACGGGGAGAGAGCGGCCTCGTTAGATCCCGCCCGCAGCGGCCCTGCTCCCGCGCCTCCCTCGACGCGCGCGCGCCCCTCCCAGGGCCCAGCTGGCCACCGATTGATCGACGGGTGGGGTCTGGGCACACCGACTCGGGGCGCTGGCAGGGGGATGGGGAGGGCACCAAGGGCCTTTGCTTGGGGTCAGGTAGGAATTGGACTCCAGGGCAAGCTGTGAGACCTCGGGGACTTGGTGACTTCGCCTCACCAAATCTCAACTTTCTCATCTGTAAAATGGGAGCGTCCTGCGACCTCACAGGGCTATGCACGACTACAGGGGATGATCACAAAAAGCTGACGTCTATTGAAGGTCCTCTGTGCTGAACGCTTTACCTGCCTCGGAGCAGCCTTCCATAAATGGCAGTAACTGTTATAGTCCCTCCCCCCGCCAAACCAGCCTTCATTCATTCATCCCACAAATATTTACTGAGTGCCCACATGTACGGCGCCTCACTTTCCTCATCCCGGAAACGGAGGCACTAATAGCGCCCCCCCCCCCCCATAAGCCTGCCGTCAGGATCAGAGAAATGGCTGTTTGGAAACATTAGCTGCGGAGCAAGGGCTCAGTAAACGGTAGTTCATGAGCCTCAGGTTCGTCCTCTAAAGATAAGGGAAATCAAATTTCACAAGGCTTATATGAGGACCCAAGTGGGAGGTTACCTGTGAAAGATTTAGCCCAATACCTGGCATGAAATAGGTCTCGAGCCAATGGCCTCTATCAGGACGATCAGCGCCCCACACCAACACACACAGGTGCAGTCTGCCCCGCCTTCCTCCAACAGGTTTATACTGAGCACCTATTCTGTGCCAGGCCCGGAAACAGGGGCAGGGCAGGGAAGTGCACAGATTATCCTAGAAATCATCTCGCCCAACATCTTTCCTTTACAGATGGGGAAACTGAGGCACAGAGCCATTCCTAAGATTGCACTGCAGAACTGGAACTCAGTCCAGGCTCCCACTGCCTGGTCCCTTGGTCCTGCCACAGCCTGCCACCTCTCTGGTGTCCCCACCACCCCCAGCTGCCCCCTGTCTATTCTGGCTAGAAAACAGGAGAACTGCCTTTCACCCATGCCCAGGCCATGGTGGCGGCTCCAGGGGCATCGGCCACCTTGAACCAGTCCCATGTGCTCCATACTGCTGGAGGTTGAACCAGGGTGCCCAGAGGCCAGGAGCCTCCCTGTGTCCCCCC
Organism: Equus asinus; assembly: GCF_041296235.1. Taxonomy (NCBI): domain Eukaryota; kingdom Metazoa; phylum Chordata; class Mammalia; order Perissodactyla; family Equidae; genus Equus; species Equus asinus. The sequence continues at coordinate 15,726,754 of NC_091799.1, forward strand.
CCACACACACTCTCACACTCTCTCTCTGGGTTCCATGGGTCCTTTGTCATCATGGCCTCATGGAGACCACCTACCATGCTTGTTCTTTTTCTGCTCCTCCTCTAGCCCAGGCACACCGGGGATCCCCAGGAAGGTGTTGTGCGAGTTCCCATACCACACCAGCAGCTCCTGGTCGGGAGGGATCATCTGTAGGGAAGGAGGCAAGAAGGTCAGGAAGGCAGCAGCCCCAAGGGTGAGTCAGGGCTCTCTGCCCATCCCCTCACGGCCGGGAGGCGGCTGTCCTGGTCCCTGCTGTGGAGATGCGGATCCAGTCTCAGCCCTGAGAAAGCCATGCTCAGGTCCATTTCCACCAAGCCGTGCCCGGCAAGCTGCATGAAGACGGACGGCCCCGGATGCTCTGCCCCTCGGCTCCCCTCTCCCTGCCCAGGCCTTCTCGCCGTCTCTGTCCCAGCTGTGCTGCGGGAGCTCCCAAGTTGACAGCAACAGAACGGAAGCCTGGCAGCAAGTGGAAGTAACAGAAGACAGAAAGCTAGGAACTTCTCCTTTCTCCCCCGGGGGAACCAGAGTGAGCCAGTCCTCAGGCCTGCAGGGCTGAGCCAGCTGCTCCCCAGGAGCGTGGGCTGCGGGGCAGCCTATGGTACTTGGCTACCGCCTGCCTGACAATGTCCTGGAAACACCTCTCATCCAAGGCGCCTGCAAGGCAGCACCATGTCACCTGTATGTCCCCATCGCAGGGCTCTGCGTGACTCCATGCACATGGCAGATGCTAAGAAGCAGCATCCGATGTATGAATGCCTCCACTTCAGGAAATACTGGGGCACACCATAAACAAAATCCATTTCACTATGTCCTGGGCCTATGACAGAGATCCCCGCAAATGGTGCCAGGGCTCTGCTGTTCCCGGGGGAGGACCTGCCCCAGGGGAATGGTGAAGGTTGTGGGAAGGGAGGGGTTTGCCGTGATGATCCAGGGAGGCTGTGGAAGGCTGCTCCAGAGGTGACGCTGACCATAAACCCCACATTCTGGGACATCCAAGGGGCCCGCCAGGCTTTGATGAAAGCCCAAGGGGAACCCTCAGGCTCCAGCCAGCTGGAGCAAACGACAGAGAGGACAGCCCATCATTCTTTCTAGGCCTGGAACCCCAGAAGAGCTGGCTTTCACACCCACCCCTGGGGGTCACTTTCTGATCTGCCCAGAGACAGCTGGACACCCCCAGGCAACAGCTAGATTGTCTTCCTGGTAGATTCTCCTGTAGTTGAAGCACAAAAATCACATAGGATGCCACCTAGGGGTGTCTGAAATCACACCAGGATAGGACCCCCTTCCTTGGCCTCCATGGTGACGGAGAAAGCCGTGCTCCTTTCCGTGGTTCTGGCCTGCAGACCTCCGCCATACTCAGAAGGCTCCTGTCCACCACACCATCCTTCCTCTGGTCAGAGCCAGGAGGACCCTCAGACCATCACAGCAAGCCCTGCTCAACCCTGAAAGGCGAGGGAAGCAGAGAGAGGCGGGATGGAGAAGGAAAGTGCGAGAGGTCTAGACGACTGCCATCCTCCTAAGACAGCCTGGGGTCACCTTCTCGACAGACCCCACGGCCCACGGGGCATCACATCAAGCCTCAGGGTCAGTGAGTGACGAGAAGCCAGGCAGAGGTGCCACACCAGCTCAGACTGACGGGGCTTCAGTATGGAAAAGCCAAGTGCAGTCCCTGGACCCAAGGAAAATGAGGTGATGCCTCAAAGAAAGCAGCCTGATTAGAATGTGGCACCACAGCACAAGTTCTCCAGGCCTTTCTGGTCATTTACAGTCCTGGCCGCTGTCCTGGAGGCCAGCGGATCAGTGCTGGAGACCCTGCTGGAAAAGGGATGGGGAAGAGAGAGGTTTTGTAAACCCCTTAGAAAAGAGGATGATGGCACTAAAATAGCTAAGATAAATTCCTTGTGAAGGAAGCCACTCTCCCAGAGACAGTGTGACGGGCCCTCCGTCACCAGGTGACCTCCCCCAAGCCCTTTGCCTCTTTGAGCTTGTCTCCTCAAATGAGGGGGCTGGGGAGCATGATTCCTGACGTTCCCACAACTCTAAGACTCTGATTGAAAGTCGGCTCCAACATTATCCTAACCCCTGACTTCAATTCTCAGAACAAACCAGACACTTACGCATCCTGGTTCTTCTAAAGCAGCCAGCCCCCTCAGACTGTCTGAATATGCCCCTTCCTTCAGTCCTGAAGAGGGATCCAGCTCAGGCTCCGGAGTGACACATGTCGGGGTCCACTGGGACTCCCCACCTGCTGAGTGTGCGACCTCGAGCAAGTTGCCTTCTGTCACGGGGCCTCAGTTTCCTCAACCGTAAAACACAGACAGCGCCATTGCTCCAGCCTTGCTGGCTGCTTGTCGGGGTTCACCAAGCCCTCGCACATAAAGCTCTTTGCAGGTCCATACACAGGAGCGCTTGCTATTATGTTCTCTGAGCTGGTCAACCTCTCAGAGAAGCTGGCAGCTATCTTTGGTGCATCAGGTCCCCGCAGTTGTCCCCACAGAGCCTGCAGTGTGGCACAGGGTCACCGGCATGGTTAAAGCCCAGGGTGACCCACGAGAGCACAAGCTGGGCCCACATGCCCCAAAGACACAAGCCCCATGCCAGCACCACTGCTTCTGGCTCCATCTCCCAGAGGAGAGCACAGATGTGGGACGGGAGGTTCACCAAGCCCCCGCTGATGTCGCCCGGAGCTACAACCCCACCTCCAGACTCATGGCCTGGGAAGCAAATATCTACGTCAACGCTGGCCTTTTAATTTTAATTGATAAAAGCAATTATTACTAAATATAAAATAAATACAACAACAATAATAAGGGGGATGATGAATGAGGAGACAAGAATGTCGGGTTGCACAAATTCTGAATACTGTTATTCCAAGTAGTGTGGAATATTATTTTTTAAATAAGAGTTTCAGTATTGACTGTTTCAATATAAGAATGAATCACTTATTTGCTAACACCTTTTTTTAATGTCCTAAGATTACTTTTACTAGTTAATTTAAAAACTTAAAACAGTGATACAGACACATGGACCAAAATGGACAAAAACATGTGAACGGACACATCACGAAAGTAACTCTCTCTGCCACCCTGGACGCCCAGCACCGTGGCTGGTTTTCCGTGCGTCCTGCCTCAGAAGAGTGTGTCACTTTGAGACTAGTCACGGATGCTGATTTAATCGTGGGCGGCAGGCAGCATGATGGGCAGAGTCACTTCCATTTTCTACGTGATACATCTGATTTTTAAAAAAATAATCAGCACATCTTACTTTCACACAACCAAAAAATATTTTTTAGAGAAAGGAAATCTATTAAGAAGAACCTACTGGAATTGATAATGACAGACATTCTGAGACAGCGAGAAGCCACCAGCTTTGAGGCAGCGCCGGGGAAGCAGACTCCCCTGCACAGAGGGTGGGAAGTGGGGTCCCTCGGAGCCCCTCAGAGCACTGGGAAGCCACAGCATCCCCTGGCCGGGACCTCTGGTCTCTGCCTGGTCCCAGGGAACCCCTCATGCAACAACCCCAGAGATCAAGACCAGGAGACCCCTGGAACCTGCAGCCTCTTCCCTGAGAACTATTGTCCACAGGTTACCAGGGTCCCACCAGCTGACAACCTGAGAGCAAAGCACGGCCACAGTCCCCTGCAGGCGCCCAGTCCTCTCACTAGCACTGTTTCTTTCCGGCCAACACTCGCCTGGCCCAGCCGGGGCTCTCCACTGGGGCTCGGAGAACCAGAATCAGCTGTTCATTCACTTTTCTGGGGAGCAGAGACTGGCTCAGGATACGCAATAAACAAAGCAATTCCCAGAGAAAGGAGACTCGTACCATAAAGCCCCATCCCCAAGACCCTGGAGGAACATCAGCGCCTGAGTCTTCCATTGACAAAAATTACATAATCTCTCAATTGGTGCTTCTTAACCTTCCCTATCAGCCCAGAAATTTTGTCCTGCCCCATTTCTGAATTTTTATTATAAACTGAAAACGTTTTTGGTTTGTTTTCCTAATATAAATTCATGTGACACTATTGAACATGCTCCCGAGAGGCTCTGATGCCCTCCCATTTCCCCAGCAGTGCAGAAGCTCTCGTCTAGAAGGATGTCAGTGTCATCTGGACGAATATCAATTTCCATTGTACCACAGATGTCCCGACACACCAATTAATAGAGTTCCGGCAAATAGATATTGGCCAGGGAGGCCCTACGGCATGGTGGCCAAGGGCTCCGCTCTGGGGTCAGACAGGCCTGGGTTCAAATCACAGCTCAGCAATCTCCTAAGATCTCCCTGAACCTTAGTTTCATCATCATTAAAATGGGGATAGTGATGGAGAGCACCTCACAGGGTGGAGAGAATTCCACTTTTGTAAGCTGCTAAGACTCTCAGCACAGTGCTGGCACATGGTAAGTGCTCCTTGGATGTCGGCCTTATTAATGATGCTTATTATTAATAATCAGAGCACCTTAACTGCACCCACTGATCAGCAAGATCGAAAGGAAAATGGTGCTTGTCCTCATAGAGCCAAGAAAAGGGGCGATGGGGCTATGGGGCTCTAGAAAAAGAAAACAGCTCAACTGCCTGAAATGAGAAGGAAAGTAACAGAAAGAAAAAGCCCACGCTTCAGGGCACAGTAATCTGCCAAAAAAATAAGGAGGGGAAAGACAGAATTTTCTTCCCAGTTCCCAAATCCAAAAATTTCATAACTTATCCCTAAATCCTTTTCTTGTGCTCAGTTTTGGAGTCCAAGATGTTGCTTCCTGGGGCAGCTGGGTTTATTTTCCTGGAGGAACTGGGTCCATGTGTTCTGACCTAGCTCCCATCACCTGCAGAAAGACTAATTCATTCAGCGCTTAGCAACCACTTGCTATGGGCCGGGAACTTTCTAGATGCATCATTTTAGGCACCTGAGGTTATAGGAAATTCTTCCGTGGTTGAAGTGAGCAAGAAGGATGCGGCAGGGATAACACGCCAGATGCAAAACCTGCCTGGGCGTTCTCCACTGACTGGCTGGCCTTGAAACCCCATTGCCCTTGTTTCCATTTAGAGGGCTGTTATTTTGTATTTGTGGGAAATTTAGACCAGCAGTAGTACATTCTGCTTATCGAATAAAGATGTTCCCTCCCATTTTTTTTGGCAAGGAATGGGTTACTCTTATGAAATACAAACAGCAGTTCTGAGTGACAGAAAGATTAAGAAAACAGATCACGGCAAAGGCCCCTCTCCTTGGCTAACTCGCAAACACGAGCACGCACAGAGCAAACAGCCGGCTATTCCAGAGGCACCCGGGGAGCGGCCTGGGGGTGCCGCGATTTCTTCTCATGGAGCCTGGAAGGGCCACCCGGGCTCTGGCCGGGGCCCCGCTGCATGGAGGTCACACACACTCAGACACAGCTTGTCTGATAAGTGGTTTGAGAAAATTGCCACACAAAAAATATGCCCAATTTCACTTATTAAAAGTAAAACAGGTAATATGTTGCTTTTCCTTGTCCCTCACTCAAACAGTCCCTTCTTCCTAGGCTTGACAGCTCCATAAAAGCATTAATAGCCAAATCGGTGGCGTCTCGCAGTCGACGTCACATATGATATGATATCTTTTCTCCTGATCCTTTTTTATCAACCTGAGTTCCTGATCAAATGTAGATGACCTTGGTTTTTTTGATCTGATAAACCCAGATCCCTCCCTGGAGATGCTGCTCAGCCACCTTGCCCTCTGACTCTGAATTTCTGTAATAATTCTGTAATAATGCTTCCGGACTTTGTTCAGCCTTCAGCTGGTGTGACTCACGCAGCAAGATGAGACTCAGGCCTGCCGTGGCCAGGAGTCCTTTTCCCAAAATCACGCCAGCTTCCCGCTCTGTCTCCTGTGTCCGGGCGCATGTGTCTGAGTGGGAGGGGTGGTGTGAATGTGCACCCCGATCTCATCTGGCTCAGGATGGCTGGGAAGCTGCGTCCGAATGTGAAGATGTGTGTGAGGCTGCCAGGGCGGAGCAGAGGAGGACCTGGGTGGGTGCTCTCTGCTAGAAGTGGGGTTCAGCCGGACAGCAGGCTGATTCTAGGATGTCTGGTGGGAGCCCTTGTCCCGCAGGGTGGCCGCCCAGCCCGATGGTCAGAGGAATCACCTCTGTCCTGGGCCTGTGGCCACCCTCATACTGCCCCACCCTACTTGAACCCCAGTTCAGGAACTGCTCGCCTTTTCCTTACCCTCCACTCCCTGGTCTTCCCCAGGTCCACCCCTCAGCCAGGACCCACTCCCTGGCCAAAGCAGGGCCCAGGCAAAGCCCATTCTGCTGTCATCCTTGGGAGATTCCCTGGAACCTGGTTATCGAGGGACAACAGGACCCCAGTTCCAGAGGCTGGTAGGTTCCAGTGCCCCTCAGGGCTTTGGAAAAACTTGGGGTTCAGGGAGAAAATGGACTAAAGGGAAGTCATTCTCTGACCCTTAGGGGGACTCCAGAACACCCCTAAAACTCAACCAAGCCCAGCCCCACCCCGAGGGGCCCTGTGCCTCTCCCCATGGGGGAGCAGAAGCATGAGGTCCAGACAAATGCTGGGGGAACAGCCTCACTATCCCCACACAGCACTCGCCACCAACCTGCCACAGGGAGACAGGGCAGCTTGCCCCCTTCTGGGCCAGACACTGAGCGAATTTCCTGCCAACGAACACTGTCCAGGGAGGGTCCCAACAGCGTAGCCCCTCTCGGCTACCACCACGTGGCTTGCTTTGCACCATCAGCCCCTTCCCACACACTGTGAGCTTGTCTGCTTCTGCGCAAGCATTTCCCTACGAGGAACATCTCCTTCTCCCATCCTCCTGAGCCTCCCCATGCCCTGGGCCTGGCTTAGCTGCCCCCAGCCCCCGATGGTGGGAAATATATTTATCTCTCTGCTGTCTCTCCCTTTCTCTGTCCCCTGAGAAGCTTCACCCAGCACAGGCGTTAGTGTTGATGTCCCCCCAATGCCTGGTAAGAGCTCCTGAGCCTGCCTGACACCAGGTGAGGCCCGGTCTCCTCGTCTCTAAACTGCAGATAACCGCAGAAACCTCCTTCGAGGATTACATACGATAATGCACACACAGCATCTAGGAGAAGGCTGACCCTGCGAGCGATCAGGATGTGATAGCTGAGACTGGAGTCATGATCCACACGTGATCAGTCCCACACATGCAGAGGGACGACGCACAGCTAAAACGATGTAGACACAACACCCTCTCTCCCCCACCCCAGATGCTTTCCCTGGGCTGCCTTGCCGTGTCTTGCTCTCTGTCTCCATGGCTTCTGAACCCCAGAACACCCTCAGTAGATATCCAGGGACCTGTCTGCCATGTTTGGAACATTCACAATGGCATGAAGTCGAAAGTTCTGTCCAGCAGAAAGCTTGCCACGGACGTCAAGCTCCTGAAGACCATGATGCATGGGCCTCAGCCCTATAGCCTGGGCAGGGCCAACTGGGCCAGGGTCAACGCCCCTCCATCCACTACAGTCCCCAGACACTGCTGCCCGGTACCTCCCCACCCCCCGCTCCTGGGCTCCTCCCCACCTAGCCCCTACACAAAGGCACACATGCTCACCTCGATGGCCTTGTAGAAGATGCTCGTGCCAATCTGGACGACCTCCAGGTTCTGCTCCTGCTCGTTGCGTGCACACTTGATGTACGTCATCCAGCTGCGGTGGTCCTCCTGGCTGGCATCGATGAAGTAGCGTACTGTGCCGTCCTCGTTGAACACCTGGGCGCGGGTGAATCGGACACCAGGTGAGGCAGTGCTGTCACCGGTGCTGCCTTTGGCCAGGGCCAGGCCCCATGCCGGGCACATCCACACGCATTCTCTCTCCATCCTCACAACAGCCCAGGAAGTGGACACAGCTATTATCATCTCGGTTTTCCAGCTGAGGAAGGGGAGGCTCGAGAAGTACAGAGACTTGCCTGAGGCCAGCTGGCTAGAAGCAGCCAGCAGGGAGCCAGTCCCAGGGCCCCACAGCTCCTGTTGCCAGGTCCTCCCATCCCCAGAAGAAAAGCGTCTCCAGGGATCACTGACCCTACCAAGTGGCATCCGGCTAGCTCTCCGGGGATACGGAGGTGCTCCCTGGAGCAGCAGAGAGCACTGGCCAGAACCTCAGAGAGGACACAGGAGGCTGCAGAGGGAAGGCTGGCTTGCTGTGGCACCAGGGTCTGGCCTAATCCTCTTTGTGGGAGCTGCCAAGGGTACTCAGATCAAACGGGACCCCAACCTCCTAACCCAGCCACAAGTGGGGAAGGTAACCTCTGGCCCGAGCCTCCAGGGGAGAGAGGAGGTGAGGTTAGGAGCAGCCTCTGGGCCATCGCCCTGTTCCCTTCCTCCTCTCCTGTGACCAGGTGCAGGATTTGTCTTGTCACACTGGGCTCCACTAGAGTCTGCCAGGTGGGGGGTGTGGGGGGAAGCTGTGGTGGGGGGAGGAGAGTAGGGAGAGGGTGCACCAGCCTGGCCTCTGCAAGGGGGGAGCCACAGAGGAGGAAGTGCTTTGGGAGTGCCTTTGTCCTAAGGATGGCCCTCCCTGGCATCTGGCATGTGGCACTGTTTCGCAGGAGGAGGGTCAGAAAGCCTGAGATGGAAGCTTCTCTGAGCTTCAGTTTCCTTCTGTAAAATGGGGATGACAACTCACGGATGGGGCTGCTGAGATCATCTGCTGGAATGCAGGCCCTGGGCTCAGAAAGCTGACTCAGTGCCATTTGTCGCTGACCATTTCCAGTGTCACTATTGTGCCTGAGTTCAGAACCACTTCTCGAGAAGCACAGGCCCCCTTCATTCTCTTTCCTGACGCCCTCCCCCCCAGGTCAGAGCTGGCTTCCAGGGGCTTTCCTTGCTGCTCTGGGGTAGGGGAGGCAGAGAATGCAGGTGGCTGGGAGATGCTCTCAGGGATGACTTTCCAGCTCTGCATGGGACCCTGGGCAAGCGACAGAGCCTCTCTGGGTCTCACCGCCACTCTGAAGTGGGGCCAACAACAGTCTGCTCCCTAGGGCCGGCCAGAGGAAAGAGGATCAGATTTTTGCAAACAACTGCCTTTGTGGCGCAGTTTGGGGAGGAACCTCCAGGTATCAGGCGGTGTAGGGTCCCGCCTGAGCGAGCGCAGGGCCCAGCATCCCCAGCTCCCAGCGAGGGCGCAAGCGGCGCTCAGACGCTAGGGTCCCACCTGCCGCCCTGTCCCCCAGCCAGGCGCGTACCTCCCACATGAGGTTGTTGTTCTTGCAGATGTCCACATGCTCCGGGGCGATGACGCGGCCGGTGAAAGGGCCCATCTCGGTGCCCGCCTTGATCCACGTCTTGGAGAAGATGCCGAGGCCCTCGCCGGGGATAGAGCTCTGCGCGATGATCACCTCCGCCGGCAGCACCAGGCTGGACAGCTTCTGCACCTCTGCAGCCCCGGGCAGGGGGACTGCGTCAGAGCCTGAGGCAGGGGACACCCGGCTCTTCTCCGCCAGGGACCGGAGCGGTCCTTCCCGGCCCACCCACCCCAAGCCCGCCCCGGAGCGACTCCGGAGAAGCGCCCGGGTGTGTGTGTGCGCGGCGGAGTCGGGGCGAGGGGTGGAGGCTCAGCGACCTGAATCTCCTCTGTTTGCAACCAGAGGACCTTCTGTGCCCTCGAAAAGAAGAGGTGCTTTCGGGCTCATTTCTAGGAGGGTTTTTTTTAGTCTCTCCACGAATTCTTAAAGCATTCACAACCTCCCCTGCTCTCCACCTGGGAAAAGTTTAAGAACTGCAGAGTTGACCGCAGGTTTTACGACTGGGTAAACTGAGGCCAGCTCCGATGAGGAGGTGACAGCCAAGGCGAGACTCTTTCGCCCAGTCCCGATCTGGGTCCTTCCGCCGGTGACCCCGCGCTCACTGCGCGTCGGAGCACAGGGCACTGTCAGAGGCTCCGGGAAACTGATGCACACGGAGCATCTGGAAGGGCCTTTGACTCTTTTCAGGGTGCGGGGAGGCCCGGCGCCCCGGGCGAGCTGACAGCACTGGGAACAGACCTCGGGCTGCGAGTCAGCGGAGGTTCAAAGGAAACGCGGGCGGCGGCGGGCAGTATTCCCCACTCTTTGTGTGGCCCCGGGCGCGCCTGGGTCCCTTGCTGCCGCCAGGATCTGGGGTGCCGGGAAGGGCGGCGCCAGGACTCAGGAGCCCTGAAGTCGCATCCCTTGGGCGGATAAGCGCCCGCAACCCTCGGCGGTCCCCCTGCCGGGCCTGGCAGCCGGGGTGGGAGCGGCGAGGCGCACGGGGGCGGCCTCCTTGTCTTACCAGGTTCCCCTCTAAGCTACCTGGGAAAATACCCGGCGAGCGGGCCGGCTGAAACGGGGGGTTAAACGGTGTCCATTGCGGCGCGGCCGGCAATTTGTCACGCTGTTAAAGTGATCGCATTCATTCGGCTCCATTCGAAAGAAATTGCTAATTCTAAATTCATTAGCCCTGGAAGAATGCTGTAGCAGTAAATTGTAGCTCAATGCGGAGGGGCCTTGTTTAAAAGGGGCCGAGGAATTCCCCTTACAAAAAGGGGGGATTAGATGGTTGACATAGCGTGAATGGAAGTGGAATTAGTCTGCACGGTAAATTAAGAGAGGAACAGAAATCCTAACGGGGACGAGAGGGCGACGCCAGAGATGCCAGCGGCCGGGGAAAGATATTGTTTGCGGGTTGATGAATGAGGAATGAGAACTTCAGACATCTTAAAGAAAAGAAACTTTCCTCGCTCTCTCTTTCTCTGCCCGGCTCTCTCCGCGGCTTTCTCTCCCGGCCCGCCCGCCCGCCGCCCCCTCCCCAGCCCCCGCTGCCTTCTAAAGTTCTGGGTTTAAGTGAGAACTTTCGCGGGTCAAGCGCAAGTTAACTAAATGAATTTAAAACCCCTTCTTTTTGAGTCAACTGCTATTACACGCCTAGTAAGGCTTTAAATGCCTGGAACCCGCCAGCTCAAAGGGGTGAGGGGCGGGCAGGGAGCGCGGGGGGCGGCGGGGCCCGGCAGCCTGGACGCCGCCATCCCTTCTCCCAGCCGAGCCGCGCCGGGTGCAGAGATGCACCCCCGCCCGTCGCCCCGCCCTGGCTTGGTTGTGCGCGCCCTGGTTCGGCTTCCGGGAAACTGAGGCACACGGAGCCTCTGGAACGCCCGGGTTGGCGCTAGCAGCCGCTATGCCCCGTGTCCCCGCCGCGTCCCGCGTGTCACTCGGCGAGGAATCAGGGGCCGCCAGCAAGAGAGGACCCGACCGGCCTCGACGGCGCGACTCACCGCCGGAGAAGGACTGCGCCAGGACCTCGGCGGTGAAGGCTGTCTTGGGGCTGGCGTGGTGGCTCTTGTCCTCGAAGAGCTGCTCGCCCAGCACGTTGCGCCAGCGGCCGTACAGGAAGCTGTGCAGGATGTCGGAGGTGATGACCTCGGCCAGCGCAAGCCCCGGCGCCTTTAGCCCCGTCTTGAGCACCAGGGCCTCAGCCGGGAGCACGGAGCCCATCATGGGCGGCCCAGGGCTCGCCGGCGCCGGGAACGGACGGCCGGGCTGATGCGGGGATGTGGCGGGCGAGAGGAGCACGGACGAGCGAGAGAAGAGGGCTGTGATGGAGGAGAAGGAAGAGGAGCAGAGGGAGGACGAGGATGCAGGAGGGAGCGGGAGGCGAGGGGGTGGCTGGGAGGAAAGCGAACGAGAGGGAGCGAGGCAGAGAGGACGAGAGAGACGGAGAAATCTGCGGAGACGCAGAGGCGGCGCGCCGAGGCTGGAGAGACGGGTGGAGGCGGAGGCGGTGCGGTGGGGTGGTGCGGGGGTGGGGGTGGGAGGCGGGTGGCTGCAGAGAAACGGCGGCGAGGGGCTCTCGGACGCGCGCTCGCCTGTCGCACACCCCGGCCCGGACGGTCTTCCCCTTGGCAAAATCTCAGCGCCTTTATAGGAGCCGCAGTGACCCTCCTAATTGGTTATTAATGACCCCCTGACGTCGGAGGACAGACTAGTCGTACCCGGCCGGGCTCGAGGAGCCTTTGCTGCTAGAGCTCAAGGGGCGGGGGCGCGCGGGCCGCTTCGAACTGTCCCTCTGCGCTCCTCCTGCCCCTCCCCGGCCCTTCCTCCCCCTCTTCTTCCTCCTCCTCTCCCGGTGGGGAGCGCCGGGCAGGGTGGGAGGCTCAGCCCAAGGCGAGGAGAGGAGGGGACGGAAGAGGGCGTGGGGGGGAGGAGGGGGGAGGGGGGCTCGCTTGGACTTCAGGGACCGGACTTGGGGGAAGGGACGCCTGGCCTCAGTCCCTGCGCTCACCACTGCCCTAGGCCGGATCTGCGTCCACCATCCCGACTGGCCTGGCCAGCAATCACTTCCCCTCCGCTCCCTGGCCCGGCCGGGTCCCGCGCTCCCCTCCTCGGCCCCGCCCCGGGCTCTCCCGGGCTCCAAGCCCCAGACTGCGGGAGTCGCCCTGGAGCCTGCAGGCCCCGCGTGGGCCACGCTGATCTCCTGCGCAGACCGCGCTTCGCTTCAAACGGGCCGCTCCAACCTCCCCGCTTGCTGCCCGCAGCCGAGTGTGAAACTCGTCGCCGGTGGGAGAGGCTGTCGGGGCGGGGCTGCGGCCGCCGTCGGGGTTGGGCCCGGCCCCAGCTGGCTTCGTGGGCGGCCAGGCTCCTAGCTCCAGAGGGGTTAGGTCCGGGTCGGGAAGGGCGGAGGAAATCCGCACAAGCCGCGGGCCGCTCAGAAAAGGCTTTCCTGCCGGATATAGGGGGGATCGAAAGAAATCGGATGGAAATCCCGGACCGTCCCGTGTGGGAGCAGCCGTGCCCCAGAGCGAACGCCCTCCGAATCTGCAGGCAGCCCCGGGCCGGGCCGCGATGTGCGCTCTGCTCGAGGCTCCAGCCACCCGGCTGCTTCGCTCAGCCGCGACCTGGGGAAGCCCGCTGCGCGCACGCACTCCTTCCTTCTTGCCTCCTCTCTTTGCACTCCTTCCTTCTTGCCTCCTCTCTTTCTTTCTTTTCTGGCTTCCTTCTTCTCCCTCTTCCTCCCTACTCTGCTCCCCCACCCCACCCCCCGCCCTCATTCCACCAGTGGACTTTCTCCCCAAAGGAGCCAAGGCGCCCGGAGCGCCAGCCGGTTTCTCTCGTCTCTCTCGGGAGACAGGGAGCTGCTGAGCCCGGAGCCGGTGCCGGAAGGCCACCGCTTCCTACAGGCGGTCCCGCCTCTCAGGGTTAGCCTCAAGCCCCCAACTCCAGCCCCAGACACGGCGGGGAGGCATGAGGACACCTCCCCACTCCCTGCAATTTCAGATTCAGGTTTTCGGAGCCCGGTTTTCTGGACTCTCAGGGCAAGAGTCGAGCTCACGGGTTAGCTGGAGGAAGCTGACTCCCCAGGCCTTCTCTGCCGCGCGTGGATTTGGGCAGACGGGCAGGGGGCCTGGCCTCCCCAAAAGGAGTCACTCTCCTCATGCCCCTTGGCAAAGAGCTCCCTCCACCGCGGCGTCCGGCCTTGGCTGAGCCAGCCACACACCTGGCGGCCACGGACCCCGGCCCCTGAGCGCCCGGTTCCGGCCAGTGGTCTCTGACGTTCCGGGGTCTGCATCGGGGCCAGAGTAAGGGAGTCGGCGACCCCCAGCCTTCAGACCCAAAGCCCAGGTCCGCTTCGAGGCCGCTGCCGGGGGAGGCTGCACCGGGCAGGAGACGCGACCGTCGGGCCCGGCGCCAGCAGAGGGCAGCGCAGCGGAGGAGCGAGCGCGGCCGCGGGCTGGGGTCCCGGAACCTCCACGCCCTTCTGGACGCCGCCGGCGGGTCTCCCTGGCTCCCGCTTGAGCCGAGGGTTCGCGTCCGAGGGGGCGGACGGAATCCTGGCACGGGAGCCTCACCGGCGCCTGGGCCTTGGTTTCTAAGAAGACTTGGTGGAGCGGAAAATGCTCCCGCGCGGCGGAGAGTACGTCGGGGAGCGCCGCCAGGAGCCGCGGGCTCAGTTCCCAAGCCCCGCAGCCACCCAGCGCCGCCGGCGTCCTTGGGACGGTCCTTCTCTCTGAGCCTCAGTGCCCCTGTCTGTGCAATGATTTGAGTTGGATTTTGTGAACCGAGGTTTTTTTCCCCGCCTCTCTTTGGGTCAGGTCACTTTCCTCTGAAAGCCCCGATGATGTTGCCCACTCCGGGCCACACCTCACTGAGAAAAGTCCTCAGGTCTGCGGGTCCCTCCCACCTGGGGCTCAGCATTTGGGTCCTGGACTCCCAGCTCGGAGTCAGAAGGTGAAAGGACCGAGGGCTCAGACCGCGGCCAGGGAGCCCTATTCCTTTCCCCAGGACGCGCAAACCCAGGGAGCGCTGCTGGGGTTGGAGCAGAACAGCTTCCCAGCTCGTGCCCCCGCCGGCCCCGCGCGTCTCCGTCGCACGCTCAAATTTTGTGCTTCTGCTCTAGCCGTACACCCCTGGGCCGCGCCCCAGGGGTAAGGGGAGCTGTAGGGAGCGCCCCAGTCTCGGGGCCCATTGGAATGGGGGAGCGAGGCCCCTGCGCGTGCATCTCTCCTCGCTAGGATTGCGAGGGAAAACGGTGCACGTTCCGGGGTTTCTCCGCGGATGGACCCTGTCGTTTTCCGCGAGGCCCAGGAGCGGAGTGTGCCCGCGCTGAAACCCCCTCCCCTAGGCCTGGCGGGGCCGGAGCTCGCAGGCGCCGCCCCCACCTCGCGCCCGCGGGCTGCAGCTCCGAGATCTCTTTAATATTCATGGGCGTTAATAGAGAGGCCCCCAGTATATCGGTCCATTGTGGGCGGCTCGTAGGGCTTGAATAGGCCCCGGCCCCCTTTCTTCGGCGCAGCTTCCCGAGGGGCCGGGCCAGGAGTGAATGGCCCCGCTTCCCGCCCCGCACCCCCCCCCCCCTTGCGGGGAGAACATCTTTATCCCCGCCGCTGCCGCCGCCGCCGGGCCCCCATTCACGCGGCCTGGGCTCGGGGCGGAACAAATCAATCGGACGCGGCTCTTCGGAGGTCACCCTCGTGGCCCAGGCTCCCCCTTCTCCCCGAACCCACGGGAGTGGAGAGAGGGAAGCGGCGGCAGGCCGACGGACCCACGGACTGAGGGACACTTGGGGAGGGAGGCCTTCGGGGCAAGTGATGAGGGACTCAGGCTCTCGCGGCCGCCGGGGACCAGCTGGCTTCTACTTGTTGCCCTGCGCAGGGCGCAGGGCGGAGCGCGGAGAGAATGGGGACCAGGGCCCAAGCCCGGAGACCCGTCCTGCCTCCCCTCCAGGCTCCGGCGCGCGCCCCTACGGGCCTGGCAGCCGCACCCGCGAGACCCGGGCACGAGGTGGGGGGCCGCCCGGCGTTCCCCAGGCCCCGCCGCCCGGCCCGCAGGGCACTTTCGTTCTCGCCAGTGCGCCCGGGTCCCGACAGCGCGCTTCAGGGGGGCGATCGGAGGGGAGGCTCGGTTCCCAGCTCCCGCACCCTCGCTCGGCCGCCCTGGCCCGGGTGGCGGGGGATGCGAGTCGGTCAGGCGGGGCCAAGGCGCACGGGTCTCCGCCCCTCCAGCCCTGCCTGCCCTCGGAGGCGCAGAAAGGAGCCCATTGTCCGCCGAGAAATACATTTTGGGGGGCAGAGTGAAAGCTCGTCTTTCTTTTGAACTTTAGAAGAAAGTCTTCGGCCCTCGGAGGGAGAGATTTGTCCTCCCTCCCAGGGGCCCCGCGCGCCTCCTCCTCCCGAAACATCTGCCGGGGTAAAATCCACCCTGGAGGGCAGACCGCGCTCGCTCTAAGCCCCGCGAACTCATTAAAAAGATATTAGCGGCGGGGGCAGGTCCCGCGCAGGTATCGATCGGCCGGAATGAGCCCGAGGAAGAAAAGGCGAAGAATTTGGACGCGCCGCGCCCCGACCCCCTACCTGGGTCCCCCAGCCCTCTGCGCCCCAGCCCCGCGGCAGGAGGGGGGCCCCTGCGCCGTCCGCGTGTCCACCGGTCGGTGCGCCCGGCTGCCTCCCGCGGCTTCTCGCCCCCTCCCCGGCTCTCCCTCCCCGCGCCCGGAGCTCCCGCCTCTCCCCGCCCGAACGCGGTCCCGTCTGCTCCCTCCGCTTCCCTCCTCCGCTCGATCGCCGCCGCCGTCGCGCTCCCCACATCCCGGTCTCTCTCTTTCCCCCTCTCCCTCTCTCCCTCTTTCTCCCGCGCTCTCTCCTCTCTCGCCTGCGCTTCGGCCCCTCTCGGCTTCCTCCTCCCATTTCTCTCTCGCTGTGTGAAGCTCAGCCTTTCTGGTCCCCATTCCCGCCGTGGGCCAGAGAAATTCCTTCCTCGAGTGGGACCCGTGTGTCCCCCTCCCCGGTTCCCGCAGACGGCTCAGGGCTCCAGGGCCCCCCCCGTCCGCGCGTACCAAGGCGCGACGGGCTGCCGAGGTGCGGCGGGGGCCGCAGGCCGCAGAATCGGTTTCCATAGACGTGACTGGGGGCCGGGCCTGCGCGGGGCTGCCGGGCCGAGTGGCGGCCCCAGCGCGGGGAACACGGACAGCGCCCCTCCCTCGGTCTAATTAGCCTCGGCAGCCAGGGAGAGACAAAGGCGCACCCCGGGGCGCCCACGTCGAGCGCCGCGTCCCACAGCCGGCGCCCCGGCGGGCAGGTGACTGGCACGCAAGTCCCTCTGGGCGCCCAGGGCAGGGCGCCCCTTCCCTACGCCTCCGGTGCCAGCGCCGGAGTCAGGGCGGATCAATACGGCGGGACCGGACGGAGCAAGAGACGCTCTGGGAGACAGGCGCGGGCTTCTGGAGGCAGAGGGGCCGAGATGGAGGGAGACTGAGGTAGAGAGAGGCCGAGATGGAAGGATCTAGATGAAAATCGAAGTCTGAGATGTGGAGACGCAAGGACACGCGCGGAGAGCAGAAGGAAGCAGAGGCAGGGATTTCAAAAGAGCCCGAGGCCTGCGGACTTCTGAGACTTAGAGACGTGGCTGAGAGGGAGGAATGGGGGTGCTGCGACACAGAGATTGGGATGTGAGGGGAAAAGGGATCCAGGGGAAAGCAGGCAGGAGGGATGGAGAGAGAGGGAGGCTGGGAGGTGGGATAGGTGGGAGATGGGCAGTGCCCTTCCCTGCCGGCTTCCTCCAGGCCTCTGGCTAGGGCACCCCACTCCTCAGCTTCCTGCCCCTGCTGTGAGCCCATGGGCAGCCAGAGGAAGCCCGCTCACTTGCTCATTTGAACCCCTGTTTTCTCTAGAGGCCCTTCCAACATCACACTGGCCTCCCTGGCCCCTCTTCACAATCTCCAGGGCTTCCTGCCTCCTGGCCCTTGCACCTGCCATCCTCCCCCTGGATGTCCCCAGAGCAGAGAGGGTTGGAACAGGGAGCTGTGCCCTGACTCTGCCTCTCCTCACCCCCACCTGCCACTATGGGCACCATCTCCTGCCTCAGGAAGAAGCCTGGGGGCTCCGGGTCCCTCCTTGTTCAATAAATATTTATTGCCTACTGTGTGCCAGGCCCTGTACAAGGCCCTGGGGGCTCCAGGGTGCTGAGGGCAGACGTAATGCTTGCCCTCTCAGACCAGCTTCCAGGGGTTGGGGGTGCACGCTGGTGGGGCCAGCCTGGAGGCTCTGATGCCTCTCTGGCTGGACATCTCTGTCCACCTTGCTTCGACCTCATCTGTAAAGTGGGGAGAATCACTCCGCCTGTCTCATAAAGCCCCACATGCCCGGCGAACGAGCTCGCATGGGAGAGAAGCTGGTGACTGTCCTTCTATTATTGCCCCCTCTCCAAAGACCACCTGACCCCACATGTCCACATGTACAGGTCCCCTGGGCCCATCAGGAGATGCCCCAGGCCCTGGAGACCTGAGGATGTGAGTACAATCCTGGCTCCAGCAGGTACCCGCTTCCCCTCTCTGAGCCTCAGTTCCTTCATCTGCAAAATGGGGATAACAGTAGAACCTCCACCCGGAGGGCCATCATGAGTCATGAGGAATAAAAGACATCATGCATGCAAAGCTTGTAGGATGGAGAACGTACTTGATACATGGAAGATACTGGCAACTCAATACATTTAAAAAGTAATGCATGGCCATGCTTGGAAATTCGGGAAATAGGAAAGTACACAGGTGAGTACCAAATATGGCCTACAAGGGGACGCTAAAAAGCAAATCTATATGCTGGGCAGTTGACCAGTATGCTAAGGAGTCTGTGGTCCATGTCTTACAATGGTAATTGGAGTGAAAAAAAAAAACCAATAATAGTAATAATATAACTTAGATTTGCTAGGCACTCACTAAGTACCAGTACTTTTAAGCACCTCACATGGATTTTCTCAATCCATCCTCACCCCAACACACTGAGGTAGCTGCTATCATTATCCCCATCTCCAAGAAGAGTAACTGAGCCACAGAGAAGTTAAGTGTCTCAGTCAGGAACACTTTTGGCCCCCAAGCAACAGTGGAGCTGACCTTGATGGCTGCTGTGACAAGGGGTTTATTTTTTCACATAACAGACCGCAGAGATAGGTGGGTATCTGTGGGCCTTGGCTCAGCAGCTCAAAGATGAGAGGCCTGAGGGTCCCTCTGTTCTCATGGTCACAAAATGGCTGCTGTAGCCCTGCCATCACAGGCAGGCAAAAGGGGCAGTTTCATTGATGCACCCACGGTCACACATAATGAGCAAAGAGCAGAGCTGAGACTCAAACCCAGACAACTTGAGTCCAGGGCTGGGCCATAATTCCTGTCTTGTGCAGCCTCCTGGCTGAGCTGCTGAGGCCAGAGGAACTGTGATTCCGGAACCTGTGTGCTGTCTGCTAATCCCAAGAGGCTGTTCCAGTGGGCAGGGCAGCGGCTTTCATTGGCTGCAGAGGAACGAGGCACGAGGCTTGCGGAGATGACCTCCATGGGCCCTTCTGACCTGTCCAGCAGCCAGTGATTGGACTGGGAGTTTCTTGAGGGCAGGGGCCTTGCCTGAATCCTCTTTGTACTCCGGGGCCAGCTCTGGGGCCTGGCACCCAGTGGGTGCTCAGTCAGTGAATGAATGATGGGGAGGGTGGAGGCAGGGTGTGAACAGGCTCCAGAAAGACGACGAGGCCTCTGGACCTGCCTGCTTTCTCTGGGGGGCCTGAGGAAGCCTCTGTGTCCAACAAAGTGGCATTCAGGGACCTCCAGCCCCTATCGAGCTGGCACAGCCAACAGGCCAGGGCAGCCCAGATCCTTTGAACCCCAGGCCCCAGTCGGGATGTGGGAAGAGATGCTGAGGCCCAGCTACAAATGCTCCGACCTGAGAGGACACGAGCAAGTGGGATGATGTGCCCTCAGCCCTGAAAGCCAGAACCAGAGCGACCTTGTGCAGGGGGTCGGGTGCACTCAAGGCCCTTCTTTCCCTCCTACGGGCCCCAGCCAGGGTCTTGGATTCCCTGGGCCTTCCTGCTTCCAGCCTGTATCCCGTCCACACTGCGAGGTGCCTCTCCCGCAGCACCTCTGTCATCATTGCTGCCCTGGTTCCACAACCGTCAACAGCACGGAGGACAAACGGTGATGGCGCCGGCTCTCTGACAGTTCCTTTTGGCTCCCAAGCCTAGCGCTGGGTCACTCACGTGTGTGGATGACTATCCACAACTCGCCACAAGTCTGCAGGATATGCCCTCACATTCCCCCATTCTGCAGTGGAGGAAACTGAGGCTCAGCAAGGACAGTGAATGCCCTCGAAGCCTGTGCCCTTCTCCTCTCTCTGCCCCCTGGGCGCTCTACAGCCAGAGAATAAAACCCCAGGGGCTGCGTCTTCATATCAATGTGCCCCTGTGCAAGCCCATGCTTTAGACGGCTGAGGTGTCAGAAAATGGGTGTTAAACTGGGCTGAAGGGAGATTTTTAATCTTAGACTCATTTACCTACTCTCACCTTTACTTACTCCCACCTCTCCCCCCCCCCCCGCCCCCGTCTGTCTGGGGGCAGCTTTTGGGCAATCAGGGAAGACAGCCTCGTCTGAAGACCAGATGAATCAGTCGTAGTTACAATGCAGGGGAGATTTGCTGCTCCCACTGCTGAATAAGTCCCCAGTCATATGTATTCTGGAGGCTTCTGGATGCTCCGGACTCAGCTCATCCTTTGTTTATTTTAATTATACAAACATTTAATGCACACCCTCAATGTGCCAGGCTGAATTTGGAGCGTAGGGGCATCTGTCCAGCAAGGGCAAGTTGTGCCCTGCAGCATCAGCCCAGCCCTGGCAGCTTCCGGTCCCGGAGACTTTAGCGAGAGGTGACTTAGTTCAACCAGCATCTACTGAGAACTTGCACTGTGTCAGCCCTGTCCCAGCATGGAGACACCCAAGAGGACCCAGCTTGCTTCTGTCCTCAGGATACTGACGTTTTCTCAGCAAGCCAGGCACATCCACAGTGCCCAGACTGCCTTGCGGGATGTTAGCTACAGTCTTGGAATTCATCTCCGTGGAATTTCAAGGAGAAAAGTCCTTGTTCTCCAGCGGGTCGGAATGTCCTCTTGTTCCCCTCAGCTCTCTGGAAGGGGGTGCTTAGAGCCACTGGGCCACGGTGCCCAGTTCTGTGACCAGATCCATGACCCCCCACGACATGGGGACCTCCACTTTCACATCCCCAGATGGGGGCTTCAAATGCATGATGAGCGGGGACGTGCTTTCTTTGGGTGGCATCTTATGAGGGAATCTAACTTAGGAACCAGGTACAGGACTCCAGTTTCAGCTCTAACCCACGAACAGCTTGGAAGTCATCCCTCTTGTCCTTACAGGAAAAAGCTGGACAAACTGAGAAGCCACAGTTTTTCTCGGACCCGCCAGAGAACTGAGGTTGCAGAGCAAGCTGCCACCCGGCAGTCTGGAGAGACAGAGGGATCTGGGGGATCACGGCCGAGATCTGATCACCCGGAGCAGAATTGCTGGGGCCGCAAACTGGTAGGAAGATTTAAATGGTGATTTTGACGGGTTACTGGAGGCTGAGTGTGGACTGGCATCAGAGTGAGACACTCCTGGGGTCCCTAATCTTGGGGGGGGGCTCATGCTTTCATGGGTTTCACCTCTAGGAACCCCACCAGGTGCTCTAGGGGAAGACCTGAGAGGACGCCCTAGTGGCCCGGGGGGGGGGGAGGGGGAGAGTAGCTCTGGTGGAGCGCACCAGGGCCTGATGCCAGCTGGGGAAGGGAACCCCTCTCCCTGCAGCCCCCTCCAGCCTTCCTGTCTCACCCAAGGGGCAAAAAGAAGCCCAAATAGATGACGGAGGCCAGGGCTTCCAGGAATTCGCTTGGAGTTGCTGCAGCCATAGAAGAGACGAGGTGGCCGGGGGAAAGCTCTCTCAGTGGAGAAACAGCCTGAGACACGGGCCTGCTGGAAGACTGACATTACCTGGAAGATTAGAGAACCCTCCCCATCTCCCGCACCTCACCAGCGCGCCAGCACGGCTCCAGTACACTGACGGAGGATCACAGCTGAAAGAGGAGGAACATGTAGGGAAGCCCAAAGCCGACGGGGCAGGCAAATAAAGACCCTAAGAGAATTTGAAGCCTCCTGCAGCCACAGCTACAGCAAACATCACACACAGCCTAAACCCTACACAGACTGACATACACCCTCACACTACAAGCCAGTTTCCTCAGTTCCTATTATCTGATACAACGTGTTTGGCTTTCAACAAAAAATTATGAGGCATGCCAAAAGGCAAGGAAAACACAATCCGATGAGAGAAAGCAATGATCAGAACCAGACTCAGATATGACACCAACGCTGGAATTATCTGACAGGGAATTTAAAATCACTATGATTAATAATGTAAAGGGCTCTAATAGAAAAAGTGGGCAACACACAAGAACAGGCTAATATAAGCGGAGAGACGGAAACTCTAAGAAAGAACCGGAAGGAAATGCTGGAGCTCAAAGACTCTGTAACAGAAATGAACGCCTTTGATGGGCTCATCAGTCAACTGGACACAGCTGAGGAAAGAGTCGGTGAGCTTGAATACGGGTCCATAGAAACTTCCCAAACTGAAGTGCAAAGAGGAAAAAGAATGAAAGAAACCACAGGATAGCCAAGAACTGTGGGACAATTTCAAGGGGTGCACTGGATGGATAATTGGGTACCAGAAGGAGAAGGAGAGATGGAGCAGAGGAAATTGAAGAAATAATGGCTGAGAACTTTCAAAAACCAATGACAGGCAGCAAAACTCAAATCCAGGAAGCTCAGAGAACTTACCAAGCAGGATAGATAATAATAAAAATTTTTAACATTCCTCAAAATAAGACAAACAAAAAGAAACAGAACAAATAATAACAAGAAACAAACAAACAAAAAATTCCACATCTACGTATAACATAGTCAAACTGCAGAGACCCAAAGAAAACAGATCCAGGGGGCCTTCAAATAGCAGTAGATTTCTAGGTCCACATTTACAGTATTTATTTGCTAGATAGACAGTCAATGGCAGCATTGAGGCTGATGACAGATTCAAAACAAGGAGCTCGGGGACGATGGCTTCACATGAGCCTCTGCATCCAAGATATTTCCAAATGAGTGGCACAATGTGAGTGTGATCCTGGTGCAGACAAATAATTGTTGTTAATGTTGTGAATGTTGTTAATGACAACAGTCCTTGAACTGCATTTATCTTAGATACTTTAACAAAACTGACTCAAAGAGAAGGTGTAGGAGGAGCTTTTTTGTTTCAAAGTTGAATTCTTAAGTAACCAGTGCAAGGCATAAAGAAGCCCCTCTCCTGGCTGGCAGGCTCTGTGAGGGGAGAAGTGGCTTTGCCTTGGCCCCCCCAGGGCTGAGCACAGTGCCTGGAATACGGCTGGTGCTCCAGCAGTGTTCGTTGTGGGTGTTAACTGCACAGTGACCGCTGGCCACAACGACATGATCTGCTTGCTGGACACTTGACTGGCATCTAGTTGAGCATGGAACTCAGTAAGGAACTGAATAGTAAACTTTTGGGTACAATTTTCCTGGAGCAGATGCCTTGCAGGCCTGACTTCAAAGACTAGTCCAGAGTTAGAAGGTTCTTCACTAGGATTGTGAACAGCGATGGCAACCCAGACAGAAATGAGTTAAGCTGGTAGCACAAGTTGACGTGTTGCAGGTCTTCAGTGGGATAAATTATGGTATAAATTATAGACCAATTTTTCTCATGAATATATATGCCAAAATCCTAAACAAAAATATTAGCAAATCAATCCAACGATATTTGAGGAGAGAGAAATCATTACTACCAAGTGAAGTTTATTCCAAGAATGCAAGGCTGGTTTAACATTTGAAAATCAATGTAATTCACTATATTAAAATTTAAAAGGAGATAAGTCATGTGATGATCTCTATAGATGCAGAAAAAGCAGCTGAAAACTCCCACACCCATTCATGATAAAACTTTTCTCAAATTAGATACAGAAGGGAACTTCCTTATCAGATAAAAGGTAGGCACGACAAATGTACAACAAACATAATTAATGGTGAATTCCTTTTTTTTTTTTAGATTGGCACCTGAGCTAACATCTGTTGCCAATCTTTTTCTTTTCTTCTTCTTCTCCCCAAAGCCCCCCAGTACACAGTTGTATGTTCTTCTGCTTGTGGCATGTGGGATGCCGCCTCAGCATGGCTTGATGAGTGGTGTCATGTCTGAGCCCAGGATCTGAACTGGCTAAACCCTGGCTGCTAAAGCAGAGGGCACAAACTTCACTGCTTGGCCACGGGCCCGGCCCCTAATAAATGTGAATTCTTGAAAGTGTTCCCTCTGAGACCTCCAACGAGACCAGCCAGGATGCCCACTCTCACTCCTTTCAGTCGACAATGTAGTGGCAGTCATTGGCCAGGGCAGAAAAGCAATAAAATGAAACAAACGCCATAGGATTGGAAAGGGAAAAATGACACCATTGTAGCTCATAAATGACATGATTCTGAACACAGAAAATCCAAATGAATCTACAGGTGACTAGAACTAATAAGAATTTAAGTAAGGCTATTGGAATCAAGGTCAATACATAAAAATAAATTATATTTCTACAACCAGCAACAAAAAAATGAAATTTAAAAAAATACTATTCTTCAATAACAGCAGAACATCAAAAACCCAGGAATAAATGGAAAGAAAGATGTGCAAGACCTCTATACTGAAAACGACTAAAATTATAGAGAGAAATCAAAGAACCAAACCAAAGGAGGGATGTACCATGTTCATGGATGGCAAGACTCAACAGCGTCAGGCTGTTGATTCTTCCCAAATTGACCCATAGATTCAATGCAATCCCAACCAAAATCCTAACAGATTGAAAAACATTTCTGGGGCCAGCCCCATGGCCGAGCAGTTAAGTTCGCGCGCTCCACTGTAGCAGCTCAGGGTTTCACTGGTTCGGATCCCAGGCGTGGACGTGGCATCGCTCGTCAGGCCATGCTGAGGCGGCGTCCCACGTGCCACAGCTAGCGGGACCCACAACTAAAATATACAACCATGCACTGGGGGGCTTTGGGGAGAAGAAGAAGAAGAGAAAAAAGAATACTACGTTAAAAAAAAATAAAAACATCTCTCTGGGGAGTAGGGAATTGATAAATTGATTCTCACATCTATATGGAAATGCAAAGGGATGAGAACAGCCAAAGAAATCCTGAAGGACAATGAAGCCGAAGGACTTCCTGTAGAGGTACAGTAATTAAGACGACAGACAAGCAGGCTGAAAAAGTGGAAATGCAGCATATAACATACTTGAGGGCATGGTGTTTTTTAAAAAAATTATAATTAAAAGTGTGAGGGCAGGGGCCGGCCCAGTGGTGCAGTGGTTAAGGTCGCACCTTCTCCTTCGGTGGCCGGCCTGGGGTTTACCGGTTCCGATCCCGGGTGTGGACATGGCACCACTTGTCAAGCCATGCTGTGGTAGGCGTCCCACATATAAAGTAGAGGAAGATGGGCACAGATGTTAGCTCAGGGCCAGCCTTCCTCAGCAAAAAAAGAGGAGGACTGGCAGCAGATGTTAGCTCAGGGCTAATTTTCTCAAAAAAAAAAAAAAAAAAAAAGGTGAGGCCGGCCCAGTGGCGTAGTAGTTAAGTGCACACGCTCTGCTTTGGTGGCCCAGGATTCACTAGCTCAGATCCCAGGCGCAGACCTACACACCACTCATCAGGCCATGCTGTGGTGGCATCCCACATGCAAAATAGAGGAAGACTGGCGCAGTTGTTAACTCAGTGATGAGCTTCCTCAAGCAAAAAAAGGGAAGATTGGCAACAGATGTTAGCTCAGGGCCAATCTTCCTCACCAC
Organism: Equus asinus; assembly: GCF_041296235.1. Lineage (NCBI taxonomy): Eukaryota > Metazoa > Chordata > Mammalia > Perissodactyla > Equidae > Equus > Equus asinus. The sequence continues at coordinate 15,751,918 of NC_091799.1, forward strand.
CCCCCCCCCCGAAAAAGATCTTAAAACAACATATAGAGAAAACTGCATGTATTTCCTTGAAATGAAATTGGCCCAAGAAAAATTTCGATTAAGGTTATTTAAAAATAGCTACACAGAGGGGCCAGCCCAGTGGCACAGCAGTTAAGTGCACACATTCTGCTTAGGCAGCCCGGGGTCAGTTCGGATCCCGGGTGCGGACATGGCACAGCTTGCCAAGCCATGCTGTGGTAGGCGTCCCACATATAAAGTAGAGGGAGATGGGCACGGATGTTAGCTCAGGGCCAGTCTTCCTCAGCAAAAACAGGAGGACTGGCAGCAGATGTTAGCTCAGGAATAATCTTCCCCCTCACGAAAAAAAAAAAAAAGCTATATAGGGGCTGGCCTAGTGGCATAATGATTAAGTGCACACACTCTGCTTTGGCTGCCCAGGGTTCATGGGTTTGGGTCCCAGGTGCAGACCTACACTCCACTCATTAAGCCATGCTGTGGCGGCATCCTACTTACAAAAAATAGAGGAAGATTGGCACAGATGTTAGCTCAGGGACAATCTTCCTGGCAAAAAAAAAAAAGAAGAGTAAATATATTTAATACATCTTACTGAAATTTGAATCAAACAACTGTGGAACCCTTGACCCCAGCCTAACACAATTTGGAAACCAATTCCCAAGGAAGGGAAACTGAGATGAAGAGATGTGACCTGTTCACGGCACAGAGGAAGTCACCGTCCATGTAGGGAACAAAAGCCAGGCCTCTGATGCCCCAGGTGACCGTTCTCTCCCTTGGACTGAATAGGCAGGATTGGGAAGAACCTTCTGACATATAGCCTCAGACAGGTGACCTGGGGGCATGACATCAACCCTGGGAACAAAACCATTATCCCCATCCCATCACTGCCCAACCTTGATTGTCATCCTTCCCTTAAAGACAGAGCTGAAGCTGAGAGCACCCAACCGCACCCCAGTGAGAGGGAGGTGTGGATTTCCGGGGTTTGGTGTGAACTCGGCAGAGTGGCTGCAGTGAGTGACAGCTGGGACAGTTGGGGGTCCTGGTCCATACTCGGGGGCCACGGCACCTGCTTCCCAGCAAAGTCAGGATTAGAGAAGCTGATGCAAGAGGGAGAGACCCTAAGGATCACAGACCCCTTTTCCATGTGCTTGCAGCACTAGGCTCTCCTTCACGGTCATCTGGTGTGGCAGACTTGAGTAGCCTCCATCCACCCCCTGGCTGGCCAGGCTCACCCCTACACCTGTGAGCGGGCGGGGGCCCTGGCTTCTCCCGGAGTTGCCTCACCTGCCCCTAGGAGGCTGCTCTTTCCTAACGACTTAGGTGCCATGACTCCAGGGGACCAACGAGCTGGACCTGGGCTCACGGTTTCCTGGGGAGGTCAGCAGAGCCCAGGAGAAGAGAGGGGGTCAGTGCTGAGGCCGACCTTCTTTTCAGGTCACACTCTGGTGCTCAGAGTGGAGCAGAAAAAGCCACCGAAGCAGTGAGAAGCCCTGGACTCATGACTACTAGGAGCTCATCGTCAGCCAGCTGTCGAGTGCTTTACATACATGTCCTTGAACCCTCCCTCAGCCCCACGACCAGGTGGGGAGTTCTTACTCCCTTGCTGTGGGTGAGGAGGCCGAGGTACAGAACATGAAATAACTTGCCTTAGTCACAGTGAGTGGAGGAGTCAGGACTCAAAGCCAAGCTTGAGTGTCCACACGTTTCCACCTTACCCTCTGCTGCCTTGGGTGGGCTGACGTGCTAGGTCCCTCTAGAACCGGGTTTGGGTGTCCCTTTCACGCTCACCTGTTTCTGTCCACAGGAGAAAGACCAGCAAAGCGGGCAGGTGTGGCAGTCAGCCTGAGGGCTGCGCCTGGCTCTGCCACCTCCATCGCCATGGCATGACTGGTGAGGACCTGTTCAAACCTGCTCCTCATCTCTAAAACGGGCCCCAAGAGTAGGGGCCCTCAGAAGAAGGTAAGATATAGCAGACTCTCGTTGTTTGTGGTAGTTCTGTTCTGTTCTAGAAAGTCACCGCGAACCAAGTTAGAGAATCCTGAACTGCTGCTCCCAGGGGAAATACCTAGCTGGGTTCCTTCGAGCCAGTGGTCACAACATTTTCACCAACCAGTCAGTACATAACCTTGTTCTATGTGTGTTTCTGTTAAAAAAAACCCACCTTATTTAATATGTGTTGTCAACTCTTCAACATTCAGCTCGCGGCCAACAGCGCTGTGACTGCGGCCCGAACGAGCTTGTCTGACACCTACTTGTCTATTTTCCCTGTAAGGCGCGTCACGGCCTTCTCATGCTTAGAAACACTAGCCAGCCCGACGCTTAGGGGCCATCTTAAACAGCAAAATCACCAACAGAAAGCACAAAAATGCAAACACCGGGGCAGTAAACAGAGCGTGAGAAGGACACTTGCTCACAGTAGGAGAGCTGAACAAGACGGCTGGGGGCTGGGCGCACGCGAGTCAGCCCACTCAAGATTTTTTGCTGCGAATGATCGCAAAAATGTGCTGAGTATTGTTACTAAGCTTACAGAGAAATCTTAGTGAGTGGGTGAATTTGCAAATACGGAATCGCACTTAATGATCTTCCGACCGTAATACACTTGCAAAGCCTGGCCCATGGTCGACACTCAACGCTAACTTTTAGGGCCACTTACCCATCCTATCAACTACCTCAGTTGGTGACGACCGTGGTATCTCCCCTTCTGGACGGTGAGCTCCTGTGGGGTGCTGTGACACTCTCGATAGACACCCTACAGGAGCACAGCAGAGAACTGGAGCCCCTACACGCTTGTGTGAATAAGGACGGGTCACTGAGCCTCTGACTCTGAGCTGTCACCTGTAAAATGGGACCAGGCCTGTCCACCTCCCAAGGTGTGGGGACCCCCATCCAAAGAGATGCCTGGAAAGGGCTGGAGCTCCCTTGCTGGAAGCTACTCAAAGGCCCTGAGGACAAAGGCCGCAGAGAGTCCCACTGTTTCCGCGGTTCATTGATGACTGCTGTCTTCACTTCCCCTTCCACCTCACACAAGACGCAGACCCAGGGCCAGCACCCCCTTTGGAATTCAGTGTCAAGCCACTTTCTGGCCATTAATCTCTAAGAGTCTATCAGGACCATTTGCATTAGCCCATCTTTAAAAACCCCAGCTGGGCCCCAGTGGACCAGAAGTGGGGCTCAGCAAACAGTAGCCAGCTCCATGCTGAGGTTCCATGGTGTCCAAACGCCCTCTTGGGCCTGCCACGTGCCATCTGTGTCCGAGCCAACCCTACTGTGGGAGCCCAAAGACATCATGCCGGCCGCCACTTGCGAAGGACACTGGACAGACAGTGCCTCCTACCTACAGAGAGGCCAGGGGACTGACGAAGGCATGCGGCCTGGAGAACTCCCCACCCCTAGACCAAGCTCTTGGGTGGGTAGGGAACAGCCCAGCTGGGTCCTTGAATACTGAACCCAGGCGGCTGGCCGAGGCTAAGCGTGTGTGTGCGGTGGAGGGCGGGAGGCAGGGCGAGAGTTCTGAAGACTGGACTGGACACCTGCCCCGTCCCCCACCCCCCGACTGTCCTCTCAGTGATGACCATGCAGCTTTCTTAATGGAACATGATCGCTGAACTTGGTGCATTTCGAGCACTCTAGCCTTCCAGGACGGCAGACTGCTGAGGAAACCATCTTCCGTGGGCGCCATGTTAATGAGAGGCCCAATTTCATACGCTTGCAAACTTTCCTCCTGCCGCCTGCTGCACTGCACCCCGCCTCCCCCCTCAATAAAAGGTTGCATCAGAGAGAGAGAGAGAGAGAGAGATTTCCATAATTTATAGTATGGGCATTTCACTGGGGACGAACGCTAATCTGTACTTACCGATACATTTAAGAAAATGCATCCTCCCACAAGCCAGCGCCATTTATGACTCTTGGCACAAACCGCAATGCTCAGTCTTCAATTAAGGGACACCTTAGGGTTCATTATCACACAGTCGCTCCCTATGAACCATGCCAAATGCTGTTTTGGCACAGAGCTTGGAAGATGAATTAGAAGGAAGTCTGCTCTGTAATGCCCTCTCCCAACTCCCATTACCATCATCAGCACTCATGCCCTCCTCCTGCCCGACCCCCTCCTCCCTTCCAAGGGGCTTTTACTATTCAATTTCTCAATGTCAAACTCGATCCTCTAGAGGTGTAGTTAAAGACGCCACATCTCCTTTTTGTCTTCCGGCCCTCAGCAGGCCTCAGAATGGCTGCAGATGGGCTGTCTCCACACCCCTTTTCGGCCAAAAGGAGCCACAGATGCTCTTTCCCCCTCCTCTTGGAGCTTGGGGGAGAGAAAAGAAAAGGGACCAGAACTGGAAATGCACACAAGCACGGGCCGTGAGGACGGTTCTGAGCAGGATCCTAAGGGTGCCATGTGGCTAAACTCGGAGATGAGGCCCAAGCACGGCCCCAGAGGAGGCAGGGAGCTCCACGTACCAGCGCCAAGGGCTGTGCTCAGAGCCCGCTGCTGCAGTCACCCGGAAGGCGGAGAAGCAAGGAGCGCAAGGCCGACCTTCACTCCTCGCCTCACTGTCCCTCTAGCGCAGGGCCCACACTCTGTGACAGTGTGTCCCCAAACCGCAGGGCCCTCTGTGAATTAAACCTCTGGGTGAGGACACCCCCTTCTGGTTTCCTTAATGAAAACAACAAAACAAAATGAGCCCATTTACTGGCACTTTCCAGCTCTCCCAGAAACCCAGTGTCCCCCAGCAGGCACGGGACTGAGAGAGAACAAATGCCACCCACCACAGCCCCAGGCCGGGCCCAGGGACAGGAGGAGTGAGCCACAGCCAGCCGCAGCCAGACACACACACCAGGCAGGGCGGAAGGAAGCGGCAGCCACTCGCATCAGGCCGAAAGCAGACGGACCTTAGGTCCCAATTTCTGGGGTGGTCCCGTGTGCCAGTGAGGTGTGTGGGGACATGTGTACAAGCGAGAGGGCAGAGGGGCTGTGGTGATTCAGTCACAGGAAGCGTGTGTGGCTCCGGCTGCAGAGCTGATGACAGCCTCTGTCTTATGACTCCCTTAAACGACTCTTCCAGCTCTACTCGTGATGACAGCGCTTCTGTGAGAGGACCGTTACTGACTTCTCGGTGTCACCCACGTCAAGAGATGCTCAGATGTGACAGGTAAGAGGGGCTGGTGGTAACCAAGGCTCTCACATCAAACTGTCAAATTACACAAAGCCGTTAAAATAAAATTAGCTCAACGAAGCAGCTAGAAATCTAGGTTGTGCAGGAACTAAATTGAGTGGACGCAGTGCAAGATGACCGGCTGAGGAGCACAGAGACCCTCTCTGTGTCAGGGGCAGCGGGCAGCGGACCAGGGCGGAGCGAGAGAACAGAAAGCAGACAGACTAAAAGGACTGCGCCCACAAGGCATCTTGTGGGAATTTTATTATATAGAGTGTAAAAGGAATTGTCAGTCAAATAAAAAGAACACTTTTTCTTTTAAAACAACATGCATAACATTTTCCAATTGCCTTTTTTAATAGTTAGACATTTCAAGCATTATAAGGAAAATACGAAGAAAAAACCAGAAACTGTAACTTCAGTACATTTCAAACGGAATGTCCCTCAGGTCAATTAAAAATGCAAGAAAAAATAGCTTCAATTCCGTTTTTCTTTCCTTTAAAAATACATGTTATCTGTACAAGATACACTACAGTAAACATTGGAAATCATATTATCCCTTTTATTAAATCAAAATTATTTAATTCATATTGTGGTTAATACTAGATTTATTTATTCACCTAGTTAATTTGACAAATATTAAGAAAATATTTAAAAGAAAAAAGCAAAAAACACCTTGGAATTAAAAAATAGTTACATTTTTATGCGGCTTAATGTTCCACAGTGTTTGTTAAAAGTTATATCGAATTTCTTTTTAATATTAAAAATAACAGTATTTATATTTCTGAGAGAAGAGAGCAAAGTTTTTTGTTTTGTTTTTAAAACAAGCTTGGAGGTCTTAGACACACGCTCGGAACTGGTAACGGAGACACGAGGAGACGGATGCTAAACGCACAAACACATCTTTATATTACCTTTAGAACTCTAGAAATTATACAAACCCTACAAAACGCCCCCTCCCGACCCCTGGTGGACAGCAATACAATTATCTGTCTCAATTCAGAATTCACATAATTAATTACAATACATAATAGTTCAGTTTTTAAAAAATGCAATAAAACCAGACAGCCAAGATACAAGAAATTAGAAGTAAAACATTTAACGAATTTACACATTTAAGAATATTTAAATACTGTTTAAAAATTTTTTAAAAGAATTTGTTACATACCACCTAAGACTTCCAAGCCACTTTCCGTTGCAACAGAAAAAACTGTAAATAAAAAGACACGCAACAAAACAAAACAAAACACAACAGAAACACACCGTGTTGAAATGTCACTGCTCTGAGGCACATTCTGGTGCCTGAATTTGCAGGTATTGCTCCAAAAAGAATCCCAGAGCTCACACATTTGAAATAACAAACAAAAATAATGAAACAAAAAATTATCAGAAATTTTTAGTAATTTTCCCGATTTTTAGAAAAATTCTGTTAATCTAAATATAGTGTTTCACAGAAAACAAAGGTTCTTCATGAAAAGGTTTGCACATCTAAAAACCTCTGTTACAATAGGTTTGCTCACGATGATCTCAGGGAGAGCGCAGGCCAGCGTCCTACTGCTCCTGTGGAGGAGGGAACAGAGGTTAGTCTGTGACAGCAACTCCTCAACCCGCCCTGTGTCTCGGCGCTGTCGCCGAGGAGGTGACAGGTCACCCTCTCCCCTCGGCTTGCCCGCAGGCGCTGACAGACAAACGGGCTGATGTCTTGGCACCCTCCCCACCTCGAGTCGTGGGATCTGGCCCAGACAAAACCCCCCTGAACAGGAGGCCCTGGCGCCTCTTTCCGCAGGACCCTGGGCGGGGGGATGGAAGTGAGCTGGAGACCTGTCTCCTCGGTCATCCCAGCCCCGCCGCCTGTGAGCCCAGGCCCAGAAGGCACACCTGGCTGTGAGATGACCAACCAGCTTTGCGTTCAGGGTCCGTGGAGACCTGACCGGCACCAGGCCACCTGAGACACGCAGCTGGAATGCGCCCTGCGCGAGCAGTTGGTCCTCCGCCCACACGAAGCCGAACCTGTCTCTGGCCTCTGACCAGACAGCCTCCAGGGTCCTGGGCAGGATGAGGACCTGGCGCCATGCCCTGCCTGGCCTTCAGGTGAGGACCCGTCCTCTTTGTGCTGCCCCTCACTACACACTGGGGCCAGGGTGACAGCCTGGTCACACGACCCTTTTCAGAAGCAGAGAGGCATGACTGCCACAGGCTCTACTCGCAGTGCCAACCTTGCCCAGAATCATCTAAGCTTGGCAGTCTCATTTACAGTTGGGGAAACTGAGGCCCAGACAGAGAAGGTGTGTGCCGCTCAGCACCATGGTCTGGGCCTGGCTCTGAGGGCAGATCAGGCACTTCCCCACAGGGGCGGTCCGACCAGCTCCTCTCCCACTCGGCCCGAACTCAGGGGTGAGGAGGGGCCCGGCCGGAGGCTGGGAGCGGAGCGTCAGGGCTGGTTTGGGAAGTGTCCGCGGGGCGGCGACTGGCTACAGACCTGGCTGTGGGCCTGAGCTTGCCCTAACGTCTGCCCGTAGAAAGCGACCTGCTGTCTGTAATATTCCGCCCAGGCCATCGTGTAGTCCGGTGGAGAGCTGGCCTGAGGAGCAGCACTGGCAGCGTGACCTGATTGACAGAGGAAAACACAGGGGTCATCAGGAGCAGGGACACACTCAGGGGAGGTGAAGAACACCGTCAGCCGTGAGGGGTGCCTTCCCCAGACTTGGGGCATCTGAACACGCCCGGGGCTCTGTCCCTCTGGACACGGGGCGGCCGCCGCGCGCCATGGCAGTGTGGTTAGCCCTGTGTCTGCTCTCTGCAGGATCACGCGCACCTGTCTGCCTGCTCAGCTTCCGGCACCCGAGAGCGGGGGAGGGAGAGGCGGAAGGGAGTGCGGGCCTGGGTGCGTGTCCAGTCTAGAGAGGACTGGCCATCGGGACTCTCACCAGGTGCTCAAGGTGACGATGACCCCCCTGACCCCGGCCCCCGGAATGGCCCTCGACCAGTGAGGAGGCCAAACCCCAGGGCGAACGTTTCCTTCACAGCCTTTGACCTGAGCTCCTCAACCAGCAAGCTGCAGCCCCGGCCCCCAGTGCGGGAGCGCACGCTCCACCAGCACCGAGTCTGGGGTCCGTGGGCTGGGACACACAGGGAGGGCTGGCGCTAATTTTAAATAATTCACTTGGGGTTTTTTTGGATGTTGTTACTAGGTTTTTTCCTTCTCCTTCTAAAAAAGCTGGTTTAGTTTCTGGCACAGTTAAGACCAAGAGCTTAATTAATAAGAAACACCTCAGCACCCTCTCCAACTTCAGGCTCCAGCCTGGAGCTTCATCTCTGCTCCCTTCCCCGCCCTGAAACGGCCGGGAGAGCCGTGCAGCAGCAGACAGGGAGGAAACGGGCCGCCCCGCTGGTCTGAGCCCTGGCCAAGCAGATCTAAAGGGGACGGCCAGGGCCGGAAAGCTGCCCTGTCTCGGTGCCACACCCACCTCCAGACCCTCTGGAGCCCAGAGGGGGAGAACAGTGATGGGACGGCCAAGACTGCACGCCATCTCTGACAGACACACAGCGAGCGGACAGAGCGACATGAAAGCAGGCATCCAGATCAAGGCACAAAGTGAAAGCGGCAGAGAATACAGAGGTGACAGGGAACACGGGCAATTCCGTCTGTGGGCCTGGGGCTCTGAGACTGGGCCCGCGTGGCACTCACTCTGCTTTTTGTAATAGTCTTCCCAGGCCTTGCTGTAGTCGGGCTGGCTGCTCTGCGGCTGGCTCTGCTGGCCTGTGCGAAGAACACAAAGGCAGTCAGGCCTTCGGGCGTCCTCCGAGCCTCAGCCCCCAGCCCGGCGACTCCAGGCTCTGCTCTCTGCACTCACTCCTTGGCCCCTGGGCCACACACAGCGCTCCATGGCCCGCTCCAGGCCCTGTGGCCCAGGAAGAAGGTGGCAGCAGGCTGGCCGCCAGAGGACATGTGTCAAGATCCCAGAGGGGCTCCACCCAGGCCACCGTGGAAAGGGGGCACCTAAGATCCCAGGAGGCCGGGGCTGGGCAGACTGCCGGCCCTCAAGGGGCAGCAACTCTTGGGAATAGCCTGGACCCCCTTCAGATGGGGACTCGAATGAGCTGCGGGTACGCAGAGCCCCAAGGGGTGAGGGCCTCTGCCTGAGGCTCCCTGGACTGGCCTTCGAACAGGACTAAGAGCCTGAATGGAGCTGGCCACACTCTTCAGCTGGCCCCTGTTCACAGGCCGCTGGCTTTACCTCTGGACAAGCTGAAGTGTAGGAAAGAAAGAGGGAGATTGCCCAGAGCCTGTGCTCCAGACGACGACAGAAAGACGAGGTGCACACAGCAGAGGGGCTGACGGCTACAACACACACCTGATCCCAAGCAAGCCTCATGCCTTTCTGGGGCGGGAGCCGAGGGGGAGAGGATGTGTGTGGGCTTGTTCCCGCCCCTCTCCCGTGCCTGACTTGGGGTGCGTTCTCTTGGTGGCATCGGCAGTAAAGATGTGGGTGGGGGCTGCAGAGGAGCAGCCTGCCCAGGGCATAAAGAGGGTCAGAAGACCAGCACAGCAACACGTCGGGAGCTCGCCCTCTGCCAAGGTCATTTCCCTGTCTTTCTGGGCTGGAATCAGCCTGCAGCAGGCAGGATGCACATGCCAGCAAAGCTTTCACGGCAGTGTCCCCACTAGTGAACTACTGAAGGCTGAGGAGGGGCGTGGGGACGAGGACAGTCTGTGTGGGGCTGAAGAAGGAAATGAGGCGGGGCGGGGTACAAAAGGGGAGAAGACCCCCTCCTCCCGCACTGGGGCAGGAAGGGACTCAGACCAGGACGCTGAAGACAGGACGACCTGGTGTGGGGAGGCCAGGAGCGAGGAAGGCGGCAGCAGGAGTTCTCCCCTCACATGGGGGGGCGTGGGCATGTAGGCGTTCCCCAAACAAAACTTCACCAACCAAAACCAACTCTCGAGTCCCAGTCCCCGAGTCAACAGGCAAAGCTTGACGGCACAGAGAAGCTGGAGACAGCCGCAGAACCGAGGTGGCTGCTGCTGGGCGCTCTGCTCACCCGCAGGCCTCCACCAACCCTCCTGGCCTCCTGGGCCGGCGGGCAGCAGCGCCAGGCCCCTGCAGAACCACGCCCCCAGGGAGAAGGACGTGTCCCCTGTGCCCTCGGGGTAAAGACACGCACTCGCTGCAGTCCATGGCTTCACTCAGGCCCTCCGTCCTGGACAACAGGCAGAGGTGTCTCGAGCTGGGTCACCTCGCATCCTGGAGCACCCTCTGATTGGAACAGGAAGAAACGCAACCTGACCAGGCTTAGAACAAAGTGGGTACAGTGCCATGGGACCCGGAGGATCCAGCTGGCGGGCAGGTGTTCATTTGGAGGTCTTTGAAATATTCTGCATGTTTAAGATGTTCCATAGGAAAATACTGGGGAAGAAAAGGAGAATACAGCACAGAGCGATTGCAGAGCTCGCAAGCACTCTGGGAATCAAATCGCAACCCTTCATTTCAGAGAGGACAAAACGGACCCCAGAGAAGGGGGGACGTGCCAAAGGCCGCAGGGCACCGGCCTCGGCTCCTCTGGGTACAGCTGTGAAGGTGACCAGGTGTCCTGTCCCGCAGCAGGGTTTCACAGCCAGCACTCTGCCCCTGGGGCCGGGGAGGAGCCCAGACGCAGGCTCAGCTCCCTGTGAGCAAAGCTGCAAGCCTGGTGTGCAGCCCGCCATGCTGGGAGGACAACCTGCAGACATGAAGAACTTTCCACACACCACAGGCTGGCTCTTCAGAGGGCCCGGGTGAGCCAAGGGAAGGGCGTGGCTTTATTTTGAAGGCCGTGCAAGACGCGCTCTACCAGCAGGAAAACTCAAGAAGGACTCCCGAGGCCAGCGTGGGGGCCAGAGTGGGGCATGGGTCTGATTCCACAAGGACTTTGCCCTTTACAGTCAGTTTTCTTGGAGAGGCACCACTCAGCAGAGCTAACTCTCTAACTGGGCATGTTCTGAAAAGTCCAGGAGATCAAAAGAGCCCCCTTCTAAGCCAGCGCTGGAGAGAAAAGAGGGAGATGGTCACCTTGGGGCTGGAAGAGAGGGCGGGAAGGACACCCAGCAAGCAGGGGGCTGCTTGGGAGGGTGAGGGGAGCGGGGAGAGGGCTAGGAGGAGGTGTGGGCACGGCCAGAGGGGCAGGGCCGGGCAGGAAGGGCTCAGGCCAAACCACACCCTTGGCCGGCCCACAAATCCTTCTGACCCATTTGTGACAGAATGCGGGACGAAGTGACAGAAGCCCATAGCTCTGAGAAGGACAGAGAAGATGGGAAAGAAAGGTCTGAGAAGGTGGGCCAGCCTCCCTTGGCTCTGCCCAGCTGGAGAGTCCATCTCCATAGAGGCCTCCCTCCGTTCCCCAGCCCCTCCCAGGGGCTCCCAATGTCCCAGGAGGCTCCCCGACGTCTCCGGGCTCCCTTGGCCTGTTGATCAAGACTCGGAAGGAGGGTGTTTCAGGCCCACCAGCCCCTGGACCTTTCTGTAGGCAGGTGTACAGTCCCACTTCTCCGAGTCACTTACCTGGCACCTGCTGTGTGGGCTGCTGCCACGCCTGGTAGGTGCTGCCCCACCCCTGGGTCAGAAAGGCCGGAGGCCCGCTGTGGAGGACAGAAGAGTCACTCATTCTGAGGGGGGCACCGCCTCCCCCTGCATCCACCTCCGCTATCCCTCCGGCATCTCTCTCTTCACTGGTCACCTCCCCCACCCCTAGGCAAGCACCACGGTGGTCCTGCCGGCAGTGGCCAGGGGATGACCCTGCTCCCGCAGGCCCCTGACTGAGAACTGTGTGCACAGAGTAGGGGCGGGTTGCCTACCTCACAGGGGTGCTGTGGGGGTTCCCGTTCACCTTAGCAGCGAGGTTTGGGAAGCACCCTGAGTTCCTGGGAGGGAAGGTGCTGAAAAAGGGAAGACACATGAAGACCGCAGACTGAGGACGTAACAAGAGCGCCACTGAGACCCCACCCAAGCCCCGGCGCAGGCGGGGGCTCCCCTCGGGATGCTGGCGGGCAACAGAGACCCTCCGCCCTCCGGGAAGGCTGTCACCCCCAGCACTGGTCAGTCAGCTCTGGACAGGCGGAGGGACCACTGGGAGACGGAAGCACAAGTCCTGCCCACACCCAGAACGGCAGGCTTTCTGGCGGGCACGCTCCAGAAGCAGCTGGGAAGCAGAACCTCTTGGGAGCAAGGGAATTCTTCCAGTCAAGACCGAAGCAAAAAACTCACTTTTGATGAGGTGCAGCAGGTGGCTGGCTGAAGGGGCTCTGTCCGAAGGCTCCAGGTGCTCCAAGACTGGTACCCTGTCGCAGGAGGAGGAAACTCTCACTTCCTGTCAGCCGCGCCTCCCCGCTGCCCAGCCCCACCCCAAGGCAAACCACAGCTCTCGGGAGCCAGAGTCCAGTGAAGTGAAGACACCCTGCGGCACTCACACTAGCTTCCTTCCCCACAGGGGCCTGATGTGCAGACACGGCTTCTGCCCCTCAAGGGACCAATACCACCACACAGCCAACACTGGCACCACCACAACTGCCCTAGCATGGCACCCTGGGGGTAGGGACCAACCTGCTTGACTCTCCCGTCAATTTAGGCTGGCCCACGGCTCTTTCTGCCATTCTACGTCCCCTTTGAGGTGAGCAGTGGCCCATCTGTCCTCCATCAACACTCCCTTTCTTTATCTGCTTTGAGGCGCCTGAAACTAAAGCCAGAGTCAATGAAAGCTGCCTGCAGGGCCGCCGCCGGGGCACTGCCAGCGGGGTCCGGGGCGGCGCTGGGGGCAGGCTGCTGTCCCAGCCGCTCATCTAAGCCTCGGGGACATGGCTCTGGGGCCTGAGCTGCCGTGGCCTGGCGACTGCTGCCAGGCCTCCTTGATGGCGTCTGGGCCCGGCCTTGGGATCCCTGGACCCCGACCTGCCCCCTCGGCAAGTCGCGGGGGGCTGTCCTCACATGCTGTGAGGTCTGAAAGGCACACGAGTACAAGGATCTGGGGAAAAGCAGGTACCTTGGACATCCAACAGAACATCCAGCTAGTATTAAGCCAGGTGGGGAAAGGACCTTGTACGTACGCCAACTTTCTCATCTATGAGATGTCTGGCCACCTCGATCTGCTGAGGGATGCCCCTGATGGTGAATATGCGAAGGTTGGGGTCGGTGTTGGGAGGCGGGTTCCGCTGAAGCTCCACGTGGGCTCCTGACTGCTGGTTGATGCTTTTGATGTTCTCGCCCCCTGCAGGCAGGAGGACACCAGACACGAGTGAGTGGTAACTGACAAGCCCAAAGCTCCTGCAGCCCTGCCCCAGAACAGGAGGGAAGGGTACTGCCTGCACACCGGGGCGGCCTAGAGCAGGGAGTCCTTTCTACTTTTATAACGGTCCTAACAGAAACCAGGGCTCTATCATTTGCAAAGCCAGCCATATGAAGTGAAGCCACAGACACCATATGGCACCTGCTAGTCCCCATCTCAGCATCCTCTGCAGAGGCCTGGAGCGGCCCAGTAGCCCACAAGGGAGCTCGAGGGACAGCCACTCCAGCCAGAGGCTTTAGCCCAAGGAAGGCACTCCATCCTTCTCAGCACAAGAATGGCGACCTGACAGCCCCTCCAGGGCACAATGGGGGCCTACGGCCCTGGCGTGGGCCACCACACCGCTGGTCTCCCTCCCACCGCAGGTCAGACAGCCAGCCACAGGCCCCAACAATGCCCAGAGCCCACGCGGGCCTTTGATAGCCCATCCTGTCACTTCTCAAGCCCTTGCCTCCTCCGTGGGGGGGACAGGTCTAGACAGGCAGCCCGAAAACGGGGGTCACAGAGGCCTGCATGGAGCGGGGCTAATGAAAATTTAGTTGGACTCTTTGAAAAACCTGTGAGAGTCTCAGTCTCTTAATGAAATTTGCGTAACAAAAGCTCCACCAGTGCAACAATGGCTTGATTCTTCTTTTGAAATTTCACACAACTTACAGATCAGCTCTGCTCAACTGGAGCGGAGCCAGAACACAAGGCAAACTCAGAGCACAGAGTTCTGCAGAACTGAAAGAGCCAATCCGCGGAAAGCGTGCTGCCGGGTACCAGGGAGCCCCCGCGACCAAAGGCACAGACGCGAGGCCAGCTCCCACCACCCTCCCTGCCCAGAGTCAAAGCCCAGTGGCATGTGTCATGGCATCGCATCACATCACGTCGCAATCCTGTCAGCACTCCAGCCTTCCCTCCGCCCCTTGTGGGGACAGCCCACATCCACACAAACCAGCGAGGAGGTGGTACGGGGACACCAAGAGCAGGCAGAGCCTGCTGCCATCTCATCCCGAAAGAACGACTCCTCGAGAGGGATCAAGAGGCGACAAGGGAGCCTGGGTCCAGCATCCCTCCCGAAGGTGGCGTGCAGCCCCTTCCCTGTGGGCAGGAAACTAGGAGGCAGACGGCACTTGGACGAAGCTTTGCTCAACAGCAGCTTGGGGTGCACGGCGGTTCAGTTCAGGGTGCTTTTAAATGTAAAAGCCAATTAAGAAAAGAATTCAGCAGCTCTAGGTCTCGTGCTCAGGATTTTCTTCAAGTTCTGCTTCACCTTAAGAAAAGCGTCTCCACATGTTTTCCCTCGAGCCAACATGCTCATCACAGGGACAGCACCGGCCAACGCGGAGAGTCCGGGCCTGTAACCACTGCCTCTTACTCACAGATTGGGACTCTCATCCTCTCTGCATCACGAAAAGTGAGCTGCTCCACTCCTAGGCAACAGTGTTTCTGGGGAACCGCAACAGCAAAGGATACATGGAGACCTTTCTCCTGCACTCCTGGCCCTTGAAGGCACCTCCCAGCCTCTGCCTGGACGCCACTTGGTTCTGGGGCAACAGCGCTAAAGGGCGCGTGTGTCTGAGCCTGAAAACCCCGCAGGCCCCAGACGAGCCCCCCACCGGGCACTGGGAGCGGCAACCCCACAGACCCCCTTCCCTGAGGCCTTGGGAGCATGCTAATAAGGTGCGGACGCACCACAAAACCGCACGGGGCCGGAAGGAGTTAATTTAAGTTCATCGTCCTTCAAAATGAGGTCACCAGCTTGGCACATGGTGTCTGTCTATAGACTCATTCAGCAGCCTGCTCCATTCTTCCACCTGATGGGGGGCAGAAGCGACCCACCAGTGGCCCCCCAGCTGGACGTGAAATCGTAAAGCAATTAATCAAACCTGCTAAAAGGCCTGGCTGACAAGAGCAGGGCTGGCCACACTATCTGTCACCATTGCTGTATTTATCATGGAAATCCAGCAGGGGCCCGGGGAGGCAGAGCGTCTGCCCAAGGCCTGGAGCCGGCGGGAGCGGGTCTGACTGTGTGTGGCTCCCTTCCCCTCCCTCACCCACGCGCCCTTCCCAAGGAGCAGGAATTCCTCTCATCCAGCCCTTGAGGAGGAGTACGGAAAGAGCCCCCACCTCAACAAAACTATTACTGGGCTTTTTGAGGCTGCCATTGGACCAGGACCCAGTATCAGTTACTGCTTCGTTCTGCTGTCACTTTCCTCCGGGAATCGCTCAGGATGGCTTTGCAGAGGGCAAACTACACGGGGCTGTCCTGGGAGCATCACGGTTTCACTGATGATGGAAAAGTGTCCAGCGAAGACAGCGAGGCTCTGCCAGCCTCTGGAGGAAACACGCACCCAAATGAAAACCGTGCTGACAAAACAGTGCTCAAAGGGCAGGAAAACCTAGACCTCATTCTCAACCCACGGGCATCAACTGCGTTTAGCCTCACGGCAGGCAAGGTGACAGTCTGACCTGTCCCAGCTTTCGGGCACCTAACAATATCCATTGAAGACTGACCAGCCTGTACACCTTGCGAGAAAATTAAATCCTCATGGCTCCTACCATCTGAGACGTTAATGACCTAAAAGACGACACAGATACAGGAGATATATGTTCTGAAAGAGCGTAAGACACAGTGTCCAGTGGCAGGGCCAAGTGCAGACTCTGGGAGGTGAATGAGAGGGGCGGAGGGAACTCCCACCCTGCCCCCGCTCCCCAGGATGTGCTCCGGCAGCCTCAGCTTTCCATTCATGGAGACATTCCCAGATCGTGTTCCGTGGAACCCGAGCACTCCTCCAACAGCTAAGAGGTGTTTGGTGATCAAAGAAACTGGAGAAACTCTGGGGAGAAGACTGTATTTCCTCCATGTTGCCAAATACATAACGAAGGCAAATACAAGAGCTGGCAGGAGTCTGTGGCCAGCGCACAGAAAGGCTGAGCCTGCGGCCGGGAGAAGAGCTGGAGACGAGAGCCAAAGTCCCGCTCTCGGCAGCCTTTCTCGGTCCCAAGGCCAGCCCAGAGGAACAGGAGCCGGCCTAGAAATCTGCCTGCTCTCTCCCTGCTCCTTACTGAAGGACAGGCAGGAGCCACATTAGCCATTAACAGGGTCTCTACCCAAGGTTCTCTAAAATGCCTAGAAACAACTAACAGATCGATTTTTATTTTCTTCCACAGGGTGTCTGTTACCCATGGTAAATGTGCTGAAAGGATAAAAACCATTTTCACGTGTTGTGTCAATAAAGAGCAAATACCTAAACCCAGTAAGAGAAAAAATGCCACAATTGTGAGAAAGCAACCTCCACTCGAAGAAATGATCCTAACCGTCCCTCTAAGTTCCTTGGGGTGAGTTAACTACTACCCAGTTGATCGGCAAGCATTCAGGGGCCCTCACCTAGTGCAGGGTGCCTTTTCAACACCCTAAGCTGCTAGGACAGGCAAGTCTCACTCATAGTCTGTCCACACTCGATACTGCACACTCGCTCTGCAGGCACTCGGGAGAAGCCCCAGGCACAGCGGGGCTCCTGCAGAAGGCAGCGCACATGGCGGTGCAGCGCGGGAGGCAGCTCAGCTCCACGCTGCGGAGCATCACCCGTGACCCGTGTGCTCTCAGGCCAGGGAGCCGGAGGGGCACAGCTGCCTCTTACCTTTGCCTATGACGAGGCCACACTTATCGGCCGGCACTGTGTACGTTATCTCCTGGATGCCACCAGGAGTTCCCACACTCCAATCGCCACGGCCACGGCCTCTTCCTCTGGCTACTGCAAGGCCTCCGAAGCCGTCTCTTTCCTGGGAAGGAAGCAAAGCCCAAGTGACGATTTCTGCCACTGCCACAAGCACTGCTTTTCACGTCTTGGGAGGAGGCGAAGTGACAGGATGTAATCAATGCCACACATTGAGAACCTGAGCACTCTTCCACATTTCAGATTCTGAAGTGCTCTTTAAAGCCAGAATTAACACAAATCACAGGCGCATTCAAGGAGGACATGTGCAGATCAACACATGCAGGTACATAAACAGCACAAACAGACCCAACTAAAACAGGCAGTCAGATATCAACTCCCAAGTCTGAAGCCCAATGCCCTTTGCCCCTGAGTTTTAATTACTGAGCCCTAGTCCACAGGCATCAGGAGCCAATTTTCTTCTCAATGCTGAGCCTGCCCTTTCCTGTGCCTAACACGTGCTGTGTCTACCGGAAGCCAGATGCTGGATGCTAAAGAGCTACGGGCATCTGAAAGTGAACAGGAGTGGCAACGTACGCCTCTGACCCCTCTCCGACCAGGCTGCCACAAGGAACAATTCAGACAGTGATGTATGAGTCAGAACACCCTGCAATCCAACCAGAAAAAAGGATAAAAGGATTTTCAAGAAACACTAATTGTGCCACTCCCCAAAAGAGGGAGGCAACAAGCCAGGCGCTCCAGCCCACGGTTCGGGGCTGGAGAAGTCTGACTGGTTCTTGCACAGCTCCCCCAGCAGAGAGCAAAGCCTGCACCCAACACCTAACACAGGAAGGTGACTTTCTTTCGAGGACAACAAATCTGCAGCCTTTGTCGTCTGGGTCACCGTGGAGCAGCAGTATTTCAGATCTTTTAACTGCTGAGGGCAGCCGTCGCCAAGCTGTGAGCTCCCCCATGGAAGGGAGAAGCCACACAGGCATCCACCACGGTGACAGAATACGTGCCAAACCTGCTCGCCAAACTCAACGTTCACGCGGACTCTAAAGCAGCAGAAAGTGAGATCAGCAGAGTGCTTTTCTCCTGCACTCGGCTTTTACGGGAGACAAACGACAAGCAAGAAAGGTAATTTTAGGGATTTATGTTAACACACACACAGTGCCAGCTTTCTGGGTATGCCACAGACTCTCGAAGACAAGATTCTCTCCTAAACATCTCGCAGCCTTTGCAGTTCTGGTTCATCAATTCTCACCCCTAGACAGGATGTCAGAGATCATTCAGCGACTCTTCTCTGCACTTGTCAAATCCTAAGACCTGCCTGGGACTCTGGGTGAAACCCATGCCCCCCCACCGGTATTCTGAATCACCAGATCCAGGGGGGTCTATAAATCTGTGACTTCAGCATATACCCCCAGAGGACTTAGGGGGTAACATGGGGAGCACCACCTGGTGCAAAGCTGTAGGTTTGCTGCTGAGAAAACTAGGCCTAGGGAGGTTCAAAGGCTTGTCCAAGGTCACATGGCTAATGGCAGATCTGGGTGCCAATTCCCAGTGTCTTGCTTCGTCCTTCAGCTCCAACTGCTCTCAAACTTTTCCTTAGTCCTACACACCTGGGGGACAATGCCAACCTACCATCAGGTGCGGAGGTTCCCCAGAGCAATTCACATCTGGGGCAGGTGGAGATGCCAACGGGATCACACAGGCTTGCTCACATTCCAGAAAAAGACGCACACAGAATCAAGTATGTGAAGACAGCCTTAAGACCTTGGAGGATCCCGAAGTGCTTTCTAAAGCTTAGATTCGATTGTACTTAATGTAATTTTATACTAAGTACACTCGATTGTTTGAAACTTGGCAGTTTGCATTGTCTTTTCCCAAATAGTTTAAATAGTCAGGAACTTAACCGTGTAAAGAAAATCTAGATTCTGGAATAATAGAGGCAGAAGAGTAATAAACTAGTAGAAAAAAAAAATTATGAAGGCAGGAAAGAGGCAGACATAGAGAAGCCACTGGCTATAAATTTAGAGGGAGACAAGTGACAAGAGCGCCGGCTTCCAAGAACGTGACTTGGGAGGGCTGACTGCTCTCGGGTGTTGCCCTGGGAGCCCGCGTAGCCCTGTCTGCTTTCGAGGGTGAGATGCCTGAAGCCCAGAGAGCCGGACCTACCTGGGCTGTAAGAATAAGCTCGTTGATGACGTGTGCTGCGTGCTGACACCGATCTGGGGGTCCCATGACCTGCGCAGCTCTCTCTGGACTAATACCATCATCTGTGGAACAAAGTGAGAGACAGGAATGGAAAAGCCCAACTTAAGAAAGAAACCAAAGTCCATCTGATTTGCAATCAATATCCCTACCAGTGCCAAAGGGGCACTACAGACATCACCAGATTCAGGGAATCTTTTGAATGGGGAAACACACGGGGCTACTTTTTTTTTTTTTTGCATGGTCCATGTCAATATTCATTTCGTATGCAATTACAGCATTTAAGAAAGATATCATTAGATAAACTAAACTTAAAAAAAAAAAAAGCCAAGGAAAATAGAGTTGAGCTACCGCAATAGTTTCCAAAAATTAGCCCACCATAATGTCTTCTCATCTTCAGAGAAATGAGGAAAATAAAGACGATGTAGATGATTTTGCTCATAAAGATAAATTTATAAAATTTAAAGAATTGTCTTTTATTCTAAGATGTCCTTTTTTTACGGTTTTATCTTTAATTTTATGAAATCAAAATAAGTAGGGTGTTTTTTAAAGTTTTTAATTGGCAAAATTAGAAACTGGAAATGCTATGCCGATTTCTCCCAATTTTACTCGCCTAAGGGAAAAAAAAAAAGCCTGGAGAGCCCTGGGCCAGTGTTCTGGCATGAGAAGGGTGACAGGCTAGCCTGCTCAAGGACAGAAATGAGGCACTGGAGGAGAAACTTAGATTGGTAATTTGGAAATAGAACATTGTGAGAGAGAGAGAAGAGAAAAGAACACACAATGGGCTAATTACAAAATCCTTGTTCTGTTAAGTACTTTATAATTCTTTTTAACGCTAAGGACTTTTGAGAATCATCAAGACCAACCTGGTTTGAACTGAATCCTCACACCGGCATCATTCTGGATCTTTTTGATCATTTCCCCATTTCTTCCAATTACAATCCCAACAGCAAACCGAGGCACAGACACCTAAGCACAGAGAAACAAAACCTCATCAGAGCTTTTAGCAAACCTGTCTTTTCTTAAAGGATATATATATATATTTAAAAAAATTTTTTTTTCTGCTTTTTCTCCTCAAACCACCCCAGTACATAGTTGAACATTCTAGTTGTGGGTCCTTCTAGTTGTGGCATGTGGGATGCCTCCTCAGCATGGCCTGATGAGCAGTGCCATCTCCGCGCCCAGGATCCGAACTGGCAAAACCCTGGGCCGCTGAAGCGGAGTGTGTGAACTTAACCACTCGGCCACGGGGCCGGCCCCAGGATATATATTTTTAACAAAGAACTTGATTTGTATTGCAGTGCATTCCTGGAGAGATACAATAAAGCATATTTTTTGCACTTAGGAAACATATTGTAGTTGATTTCACTCCTGTCCATAGTCTGAGATTTGATCAAAATAGCTATAAAAATGAAGCAAGAACAATCCTTATAGATAGATAAATGATTAAAAATGGCAAATTTACCTCCCAAATTCTATGGAATAAACAAATACACCATATATGTTGATTATGCTAGTGGTTCTTTAAAATGCTTTTTCCTTCATTTTTTATTGTGTAAAATACACACACCAGTTATCATTTTACCATTCTCAAGTAGACAGTTCAGTGACATTAACTGCATTCAGACGCTGTGCCAACATTCCTGACATCTGCACCCCAAACCTTTTCCTCACCCCCAATCAAACCTGCGTACCCGAGACAGCCGCTTCTCCTTCCCCAGCCCCTCCCAACCAGCACTCCACTTTCTGCCTCTAGAATTCGCCTCTTCTAGGGACCTCATGTAAGTGGGGAATCATATTTGTCCTTCTGTATCCGGCTTATTTTACTAAGTATAATGTTTTCAAGGACCAAAATGTAGCACATATCAAAATTTCACGCTAATGCATAGATTTTGACCCCATTCCACCGCATCAATAAAGCAGGCTTCCTAGTTGGATATCATCACAACACAGATCACCAGGACAACCTGAATTTTTGTCTTCACTGGGCAGTGGGAGAAGCTCTGAAGCACAGCCTCAAAAGCAGGGGGAATACAGCGGCTCCCTCACTCAGGCGGCCTGTCGCAGGCCTTCCTCACGCCCACTCTGGGAAGTGAATTTGTAGGGTTTCACAGGTAAGACAAAAGTTAAATAACTTGCCGAAGGTTAAACAGAAGTGTGACCTCCAACCATAAGCCTAACCTCATCCTACTGACCCCGAGGTCAAGCCTACCTCCATACTGCCTCCTCCCATTCGGGAGTTGAAGTCACCGCGCACACCTCGAAAGTCAGCTTGGTCTTTTTCTCGGATGATCTCTAATACCATTTCTCTTGCTTGCTGTATAAAGAGATAAAAAGCATTACGGAAAACAAAATCCTGAAAATGACAGCAGGTGAAATGTCAAGATCTAACCCTCTTAAGTTGGGCTTAAAGACTCAGGGCGCTCAGGTGCAGTGACCTCACTCCGATACTATACTATGGGCTAGGGGCAGGTTGCTGGTGAGGGTCGTATATTATCAAATCTTAAATGACGTGTCCTTTACGTTGCCCAAATGCCAACACAGATAAGGGTCCACCCTCTTTTAAGCCACAGTTGGGTCAGCATATCTGTGCTTGGTCAGAACTTGGTTACGATCACCCTGAGGCGTCTGTGATGTGGCGTTTCTTTCTAGTGAGGGGAGGGTTTCCTGAGAGCTCTGACTCAGGGCAGGTGCCATGAAAAGAAGACATTATCCCAGGTGTCCCACTGCAGAGGAGCTCCAGGAGGTAAGGGGCAAAGAGAAGCTGGGCGCCTGATAAGACTTTCCAGCACTCAGAGCTCCCAGATCTCAAGCAAGACCGGCAAGACCACCCACCCCGCAAGTGGACTGTCAGTGTCCTCTCCCCGAAGAAGGCCCTTCGCTCAGAGCATCCCTGCAGTGTGCCTGCCCACACCAGTCCCAGCCCCAGGAATCTGCACTCAAGGGAAGGTGGGAACCTGGACTGAGTTCTGCTTATGGAAAAACCAAACCAAACAGCGATCAGCGTCTTAGGACACGTGGAGAAATCTGAATATGCCCTGGCTACAAACAATGCTTTGCGATCACCGTTAATTTTCTTAGGCCTGGTTTTGTAGAAGGAAGTCCTTACTCCTAGGAAATAGATGCTGCAGGATTTAGGGGTGGAGAGCCCTAACACCTGCCACCCACTTACAAATGGTAAAGCAAAGAGATAAAACATAAAACATACACAAATAGAAAAACGATAGGAAGGATGAAGAAATAAAGTGTTGGTTGTACTATCTTTTCAACTTTTCTGTATGTGTGAAGTTTATCATAATAAAAAGCTAGGGAGAGAAAACAAACAAACAAAACTTTACCTTAAATACAGTAAACAGCTTTTCCCAAATAAAAAATGTGAGATATAGGTAGTTTTAAAATAAAAAAATAATAAAAACCTTTTGTTAGAGTTATTTCCTGCAAATTCATGAAACATCAGTGAACTAAGCTCTTTGCTCAGGTATTTTTTCTACGAAGCCAATGGCCCCAGCAGAGAAGAGGGGGAGGGGGAGGCGGAGGGAGAGGGTGGGAGGGCGGGAAGGCGGCAGGGCAGCAGGATGGCAGGGCAGCAGGCGCTGCGCTGGCAGCAAGCTCCCAGCAGGCTGGCTCTAGCTCTTTCCCGAGAGTTCCGCATGGTCACAACGTTGAGTCCACGAGCAAGACTGGACGAGCAGCATGATTTTTAAGAAGCCCACCTGTTTACCCTTGGGGGGCTTAGAAACTCTGGGGAGGAGGCCCTCGGGGGCCCTGGTCTGCAGGAGGTGGGGGGTGAGGGGCTGCATCACACCTGGAGCCCAAGGAAAGAAGCCATTTGAACCCCTGGCCCTCAACCCTGTTTTAAAAGCACTATTTTACATATGTACCTGACAAAAAGAAAAACTACCAATGATATCAATTTGAGGTCAGCTGAACGACAGTGTCAAGAATTGGGGGAAATATTTCGCCAGATGCTGGTGACCTCCACTGGATCAAAGCCCCGAAGCTCCTAGGGAGGAGCAGGTGCCGCTGCTGGCCCAGGTGCGCCACCCTGGAGCTACTGCAAATGCAGCAGAGTCGACGCAGGCTGCAGTGGGCAGCAGAAAGAGCAGGCCTATTTCCCGGGGACAGACACAGCCCTGCACCGCCGCCACGCACATTCCTGCTCACAGGAGAAGGAGGGAAGAATGCCCCAGGTGACTTAACTCAGCCCCTCTGGGGCCAGCGCGGTGGCGCAGCGGTTAAGTTCGCACGTTCCGATTCTCGGCAGCCCAGGGTTCACTGGTTCGGATCGGACATGGCACTGCTTGGCAAAAGCCACGCTGTAGCAGGCATCCCACATATAAAATGGAGGAAGAGGGGCATGGATGTTAGCTCAGGGCCAGTCTTCCTCAGCAAAAAGAGGAGGATTGGTAGTAGTTAGCTCAGGGCTAATCTTCCTCAAAAAAAAAAAAAAAACTCAGCCCCTCACTGCTTTCCGCAACTGGGGCTGTCCTCTGTGGCTGGGAGCTCAGGACACAGGACGCTTGCTACGAGGGCACACACGTACATGGCGGTGGCACCTTTGCTCACTTCCCACCTCAGCTGGAGGTCTTGCAAAAATGGGCCGGGAGACAGAACAAGCAAATAAAAGCCAAACAAACCTTGCCTTGTAGGTCAACAAGTTGAAAACTGCGTCTGGTCAGCGCTACGCCGTCCAGTCAAACCTTTCTCATCTAGGAAAATGCTCTGTATATGCACCGCCCTCATGTGGCTCTTGAGCACTCAAAATATGGTCAGTGTCAATGGGGAACTCAATTTTCATTTAATCTGAATTAATTTAAATTTCACATGTGGCTGGTCGCTCTGGAATCAGGCAGCACAACCCTAGATTCTTTTCATCATCAAACCCGGCTTGGGAAAACAGTTCACCTTAAATAAAGGAACATCTGTTTTTTAATTTTTTTTTTTTAAAGGAGATGTCCACATGCTCGAGTTGTCAGTACCCCACTCTTTCTTCCTTTTCCTCCCCAAAGCCTCAGTACTTAGTTGCACATCCTGGTTCTAGGTTACTCTAGTTCTTGTATGTGGGATGCCACCACAGCATGTCTTGATGAGCAGTGCCTAAGTCTGTGCCCAGGATCCGAACCAGTGAAGCCAGGGCCTCTTAAGTGGAGCATGTGAACTTAACCACTCGGCCAGGGGCTGGCACTATAATTTCTTGAATGACATCAAAGCTCTACAAGTTACTACCAAGTGGCAGCCCACACCCAGGACCTGCCCGATCCATGGTTTTTTTCCTACCTGTACTTTAAACGGGTCTCCAGTGATGCGAAGAGGCTTATCTGCTCCCGTAGGCAATGGGCCATCCTGGATCATGACCATTTTCACACCTGTCCGCTCCTGTGGGGGCACAGGCACAAATACAGCCCTCGCTGTCATGAATAAGAACCTAGGATGGCACCAGAAGCTGCACAGGGTCGGGTCACGTCCATAGTAAGCCATGTCCCACCTACTACAAGGCACTGCCCTGCCCCAGCCCATGAAGCGGGCCCAAGAATGCTGCCACACAGGCCGTGCTGGAGAGCTGCCAAGTGAGATACAGACAGCCACTTCCCAGAACTCTCCTCCTCCTCCAGTCCCTAGGACATCCAAACAGTAAATGAACACTAGGCACAGAGCGCAGTGCTCTGTTTAACATCGCCAGGTTGGAGCTCGCGCACAGCCAGGAGAGGGAAGGGCTGCTATTTCCCCAGTTCACAGACGAAGAGGCTCTGAGGCAAGCTGCCCAAGGTTCCCAGGGCTGATGTGTAGGGGACCAAAATCTGGATACTGGGATTCCAGACCCAGGACTCCTAAAGTCCACACTAGCGTGCCTTCCATGGTCCGAGGACTGGGCTATGACAGAGCACACAGGCACGTCACAACCCGACCTGCAACTTCAAAAGCCCAAAAGCTCTGAAATAAAAATTTGTTCGTAACTAATTTCGCAGCACAACTAACCTGAACTCAAGTAAGCATATTTCCAGCCCTCACTGAGCGTGACACTCAGCCACAGAAACACGCATGTGATTAACAGGGCGCAGCCCCAGCACTCGCTGGGGTGTTAAACCCTGAACCTGTCCGGCCCCACGTGTGTCAGAGGAGGGGCTGTGGAGCTACCAGCAGTACTGTTCGTGCATCATCTGCTCAGGAATGGGCTCTCTGCAACGGGTCTCAGAGAAATAGAGTGTAACGGGTCTTCTTCCATCTTCCTTCCGCCAGGGAGGCCGGCCCTTCCCGACTTGTACAGATGAGGACCCAAGTCTTCAACGAGGACACGAAGTTATTCAAGATCTCACAGCTAACGAGGGGTGTGCTGCTGGCTCAGAGCCCCCACTCTGGACACGGCACTTTTATCTGAGATGTTGCTGTCAGGCGGTAAAAGCGACCCTAACAGGGCTTCACCGCCACGATGGCTGCTCAGGTCCACGGGGCCCAGGGCTCGGCAGCACACCGGAGCAGCGGGGGGAAGCCTGAGTTAAGACAACAGCTCCCACACGGGGAGGGAGGCGGCTGAAGGCGTGCTGAGGGCTGCTCTGCTGAAGGCTCACCCACCTGCAACTGCTTTATTGTCTCCCCGCCTTTGCCGATGACCAGGCCCACTTTCGACGCGGGGATGAGAAGCTCCTGGATGGTGCTGCTGCCGTCCACGTCGTTATGAAAGCCAGGGCCATTCCGACAGCGGTCTACAATCTGGCCCAGGAGCCGTTTGGCTTGTCTTTGGGAGGGAAGAGAACCAGGTCTGAATGAACGCTCTGGGTACCCAGGAAAAGGAAGCAGCCCCGGGGGGGGAGCAGGAAGGAGGAAGGCAGCCCTCCATCCAGCTCCAGCTCCTGCCCCACAACCCGCGAGGGCTCTGCCATCCGCCACACCACTGGGCTGGAATTGAAAAGTAACACACACCACAATACCAACATGCCAACACAGCCCCTCCCAGTCTGCCCTCTGCCCGTGCTTGTGTCTTGTATTCACTCCACAAACACGTCTTGTCTCCTGAGAATGCCAGGTGCTCTGGTGACAAAGACCACTTTCGATTCCTTTGCCTATCTCTCTGTTCCCCAGTCCAGCATAACCCTTCTCACAGAGCAGACACTCCACAGACATTTGTTAAATAAGGGAAGAGAGAGAACAATGAGAAGGAGGGGAAGAAAGAAAGCAGGGGTTAGTAGTCATCATTTGAATTCCCAAACGCCACACTACTTCTCCATAGCCAACCAGACTGCTCTGACTTTTAAGCTCAGGCTACGAATCACCAGTTGGGTTTCAGGGGTGGAGGGGCGGCAGCAGAGCCCTGAAGCAGCTGGACAGTCACACCCAGCTGCTTGGCGCTGTGCACGCCGATGTTCAGGACCCCGCATCTCACCTGCCGTGCTGTTTGGTGCTGACTTATCTGGAGGCGGGGGGAGGAGCTGCGGGGCTGAAACATGGCAACCCAGCCTACCGAGGTCATCTGTCGGCCACTTCCCTTTTCTGCACCAGAAGCTCCCCTGCTTGTCACTTGAGGTATTTATTCTTTAAGTCACCATGTGCACTCTATTTTTTGGTTCCTTTAAAAGGGAAGAATTCAGCTACTAAACAGGCTGGCTGTACTGCGCACTGAAGGAAATCGAACCGTTTCCTCCTAAAGTTACAATCCCATTGCCTTGACTGCTTGGGGAGAACAGGAAGCAGGAGCGGGTAGAAGAGGAGAAAGAAAGGAGAGAAAGGCAGGAAACAGACGCTGCCTTTTGTAGTCTTCAGCCTTTGTGTACAGACATCAGCCTCGTGTATCTTCTCAGTTACAGCAGCTTTTTAATATTTTGCTTGTGTACTAGATTAACCTGTGTTGGAAGAAAAATGCCTCAGCTCCAGCAAAACCATCCCGCTTGCCCTATAATGCACACCTGCCAGCGATATTTATTCTGGTTCACTGCTTGCAATGTTACAGCAGAACAAGAAAATTCAAACTCATCTGGGCTCCCTGAGAAATGGAAACAATAGAACAGCCCTACCTATTGAGCCAGACATAATCTCAGCACCCCGTCCCCAAATGCAATGCTACTCAGTAGATTGAAAGAGGAAAGCGAGCAGACTCTAAGTTAGTACATCCCCTTTCCCCAGGAGGTTCTTGGATTTCTGAGGCCTGCACCTGGTACCAGGCTCTGAGCATGCGTATTCCAGGGTAAGAAAGCAATGCTAGTCTTACGGCTGTTGCAAGGGCCCCAAAACTCAAGACACCCTCTGGCCGATCCATATGGCCCTCTGAGTGGAGCAATGGCCAGGAAGAATCAATGTATCTGGTTCACAAATACCAGAAGGGCCAGGGGATCAGCCCCAGGCAAAACTCTGGTACCAGTACTCTCACTGGTTCACACAGTGACAGGCTTATGAATCAGACCTGCTCGGGTAAAGGAGGTATTAACAAGGAAGAAGTAAGTTGATTAGAGCATTCAGGAGGGGTGGGAACCTGGTTTATGAAGTAGATGTTATGACAGTCGTGAGATACTCTGTAGGGTTTGAAAAAAAGGTGATACCTTGTGTGTTTAAGGTAAAAGAAAAACTCCCCTGGCATGGCAACCTCTGAGATCCTTCTCTACAGAAGCATCTACTTCGGTGGCCAGACTGCAGCATAGATCGACAGCGCTCAGTAACAGTTCTGCCTTCCCATTTCTCCCCATTTGGGGAAGGAGGAAGAGTGAAAGGAAAAAGTAAATAAAATAAACTTACTCAATACTTTCTGGGGTTCCGGTAAGTACACAGGGCCTCTCTGGAATCCCAGAACTCTCTATAAGAAGAATCAAGAAGATGAGGTGTGTTGGTGGGCATCAGGCAAGCGTGCACTCTGCCTCTGTGCGCACTGTCTCTCCGGGCTGCTTCCTACGCAGCCCCACAGAGCCCAGGCTCCCAGGAGAAGACAGTTTGCTTCCACTTGTGGAGACAACATGAAGCTGGGAGCTCCACTCTAGATGCTCAAAGGAGAAACAAGTCCTGCAGGGGAAGGTGAGAGGCGCGGCAGGGGTTTCTGAGTTGGCCCTAATTACCAGTCTCAGCTTCATTTCTGACCCACTTGTGGGCAAATAAGTGTTTGAGTCACTTAACCCGCTATTCCTCAGTTTCTTCATTTGCAGCGTGGTTTCATGGTCATTTGTTTGCAAATAGCTCTGAGGTACAGTAGTAAGGAATTTCATTATATGCACATTAGGATTATTACCAATTATTGCATGAATACCCCAAGAGATCAGTGACATCTATGTGGATCTGGTTCCAGGCCATTTGACAAGAGAGGAAAATCTTACTTTTCAACACCACCCATGACGCTTTACTTTGCTCCTAAAAAAACTGTCTCTTAAAATTCTTACTCAAAAAAAAGAGAGAAATACCTAACAGCAGTTACTGCCTTCGAGACACTGTAATAAGTATCTTTTAAAATGACAAAGATTTCTCTAGTTGAATATTCACCAAACCCCCTCCTCCACTGTGGAAAGAGGTCAAACTCAAATTAGATGCTAAAACTATAAATAAAATTAAAACTCTTCTTCCTCTATCCGTCTCTGTCCATATCGCACGGTCAAAACGGACAGAGCTGGGAAAGGTCCGAACTGCGTTTAACACGCGCTCATTTAGCCAGAACCCCCAGCTGGCCTCCTTCCACAAAGGGCAGGGCCTGCTAACCCAGGGGAGCCCGTGAGAAGCCCCCAGGAGGGGTCTCAAAGCCACAGGACTCCTCCAGGCCCCAGCATGCCTGGAATCACGTTCTGGTGCAGAAAACAGAGGCCCTACACAGCAGGTGTTCGGGAGGGGCCGTGCCGGGCCACGGATTGTGAGTGTCTCCCCGAGAGGCCAGATGGGCGGCCTCATGCCGGAGCCCACTTCTGCCCTGGTCTTTCTGGCTCTCATCTGGGAGTCCAGCTCCAGAGGTGCAAGGAAACCAGCAATCACATGTACTTACCCAGGCCCCTAAATTTCCAAGCAACAAGCAAAGGTACTGAATCTGGACAACTCTGCAAAATACTAATTTCTATCAAACTGAGATATATGAAAAAACAAAAGCCCTTACCTGAAGCAATCTGAATTTTGCAACCCGACTCTGCTTGAATCCGTGAGATCTGCTCCCCTCCCCTGCCGATGACTGAAACAAAGGGAACGGGGTCAGGACACGCCCTCATTCCATGCTGAACTACGGACGAATGACTTCACTGATTCAACACATATACACAGTGCACTCAGCACTACAAGTCAGCTTGGCCTCAGCGAGCCGACGGAGATCTTACGTGGAGCACAGCCGACCGAGGCAGGCACTCTAGCCCAAGTGAGAACAGAGGCGGAGCAGGGGATGGGGTGGGGCACCCAGGGCCTGGAGGGGGACCTGCAGAGCTTCTGGGTGCTAGAGGACATAGTGTGCAAAGCATTCTGCTACAGGAGACACTCACACTGAGAGATCAAAAGGAAAAGAACAGACAAGAATTAGGGGAAAAGTGGATAATGCGGATACTTACTAAATCCAACCATTTTATCAGGCACTTTGAATTCTTCTGTTATTACTGCCCTAAAAACAAAGAACATTTTGGAAAGACATATAGAATAAAGAATTTTTCAGCCATTTTAGGTTCCCCCAATTTCCCATATTGGCAATGGTGGAGGATAAAGGCTTAAAATGAATCACGCCAATCCGGGCAACTAGTCCCCAGCCACAAACAAGAGCACCATCTAATGAACCCTTCGGGTGATGGCTCCTTGAAGAGACCCGAGCCTCCCCACCCTTGCGTTGGAGGAAGAAACCTCTGGTTTTTCATGAAACCATCAACTCCACTAACATCTGCCTTTTCTTCATACACCTACTCCCAGTACTGCTTAACACTGAAGGATCCTTTGGGGTTTGGAGAACGCTTAGATTTGTATTCTGGTCTCCTCTCTAGATGAAGAGATACTCAACTTTTCCGCAACATTCCTTCTTTCCCATCTTGTCACTGCTCTCTCTCCTACCTCTAATTTATCTATGTCTTTTAGGATGAGATGGCCTAAGCGGAACCAGTATCCAATGGAGGCCTAACCAGTGTTGACCAGGACAGAATAATTACCTCACTTACTCTGCAAGGTCCTCCTGTTAAACGCTATCCCATTCACTATGGGTTTTTTTTTTTTAAACAACTACTGTACTGGCTCTTTCAAATAAACCTTCAAATCTGCCACCTAGAGTAGTGTGTACAATATCCAATTTGCCCAACACCCCAGAAAGCAATTAAATCTAAACATGTACCTTAGGAGGAAGCTAAGTTTAAAAAAGCTAAGTTTAAAAAAAGGTAAGCACTTTCAACCACCCCTCACATGGCTGGATTTCCACCCATCACAGAAAGGACGAACAGAGTGCATGTTCAGGGAAACTGCAGCACTCAGAAGCAATGCAAGAGGGTCAACAGCACTTGCCACAGGATCACCCTGACGAGCCAACAGCCTTCTCCCCGTGGAGTTTACACCCTCAGCTTTATATCCACACAGGGATTCTCTCTACCTCTTGGGATATTCGAGTTCCCCCCGAATTCAGGCAATTCTGGGGTTCCTAATCAGTCACACTGTGGAGGACAAGGCCACGCCTCGGATGGCCTAATGCACGCTGAAACAGACACGGGGCCCTGCTGGGACGCGTTTCCTGACTGTGATGAAGGCTAACAGTGCCCTGGAAGTGCAGCCGCGAGGCCGCTGCTCACACATGTAGCACAAGCTGTCTACGTTCAGAAATATTCCCTGGGGAATTTACTAGGAAGGGTTAAACACTATCACAATACAAAATGTCATGAAACTCAGGCAGTTCCTCAGCCCTCAGAACAATTCTGGCCGACTTTCTTTGAGGAAGAAATGTCGTAAGATGAACTGCTTTGAGCTTCCTGGAAGACAAAGCTCTATTCTAAATGCAAGGCTGAAATGTGCGTAACGCACTAAGTATACACATTTTGGAAAGCAAAATCCTGGCAAATTGTGGCTTTATAGGAAAGTTACATTTGATACTGACGACAATCTCATTTAAATTAAGTCATTAAAAAACAACAACAACAATGATGACAACAAACCCAGGATAAATCTTTTGGTTAAGGGATGCCTGGTGATTTCTAGAAACTCCCAAACATTTCTGTAGAACACAAGAGGACATAATTGTGTCATCGCTGGTGAAGGCTAAGGATAGCATGTTACAGTGACGGACACACAGCACAAACTGTCAGCCACTAGACAAGGGAAGCTGTGGCCTGGTTCCCTGCAGGCTTTATCCTTTTTGAAGGATAACGTTGTGGCCAAATATCCTATCTTACAGAATGGTCTTTTAAAAGCTTGGTCTTTGTATCTCTCTAAATCCTCAATGTTTAAGGGAAGGCTGTGAGGGGAAACCGAGGCAGGGAAACAACTGGGCACTTATCCAAGGTTCGCTGGCAAGTCCCTGTCACTACAGCAGGGGTGGACCTCAGGGTTCTGGCTTCCCAGGCCTGGGTCTCTTGAGTACCAAAGCTCAATCTGCGAAAGCCCGACAACTCACACCTCTTCGGACACCTTTTCAGGTGAAGAGGTTAAAGATTCATAAAAAAAGTCTAAATCCTGGGAAAACCATCACAGCAGGAGGGAAAATTTCCCATTCTCTCCTATTAAATTAAACGTCCGGGGGCAGAAAGAGCAGCTCTGACATTCTAGAAGTCTTTTACGTCTACATACAATAATGGCTGATTTTTAATACCTCGTACCAGTTTATCCCTCAAGCTTACACTGTCTTGGAAAGGGCTACAAAAAACTTGAGTCTTAAAGAAATCTAGCCCATGGTTTTTCACACTCTCAACCTCTGACTTTCTAACACTCTAGTACAGATGGTGGATCAATAAACAATTAGAAATGATCAATAAATAATAAAACATAACCCACTGCTTACCTTTGATGTACCAGGGCCCCTAACTGGTTACCTACTGTGGCAAAGAGAAAGAGAAAAGAAAAATCAAAGCATTAGCACGGATAAACCAACTTCATCCTTACACGAGTTCTTAGCATTTCAGGGGGGAAAAAAGAAAAGGAGAAAGCAAGCAAACAGTAATTTAGGCTCAGTGGCTGAAATGAATGCGTTATCTGATACGAAACAGGAGGGGATGTCTTGATCAACACAGTCTCTAACCCAGAGTCCAGCTGAATGCAGGATAAGAAATTGATCTGTGTGTCCACACGCTGGGCGGCCTGGGAGAAAATCCTGCTCACCCAAATCCCTGTCACCTCCTACTCCCTCCCCTCTGGACCCAAACTCATGTAAAGACGGAGGGTCCTTCTCTTTGTAAAACAAATGAGAAGATTTAACCTCCTGGCTCAGAAGCGTGGTGAAGGACTGCTCCCGCAGCTGCCGTCTCCAGGAACACGCACATATGTTCTGCCAGCCGCGGGGCACCCACTTTCTCCCTACCCTCCCAAGAGCATAAACAGCTCAAGGAGAGGATTCGGCCTCCTCCCTCCTCGAGCCTCTTCACTGACCCGCTGTAGCAGTCTGCATGCAGTGGACACTAAGAACGAGCAACTGCCTTTCAAGCCCATTTCACAGAGACAACAGTGCCAAATAGCCTCTTATTATGAAAACCAACTCTGTAATCACATTCCCACAAAACCACTTTAGCTATGCTTTTTTATTCCAGTTTCTCCTCTTTCAGCCATTGATGAGTGTCTCCTTCACCAGCCATCAGCAAAAATGATTCTGTGGTGTTTCTCTTCTGGAAAATGCAGCCCAAGAAACACAGTCAGCAGACAATGAAAAAGTATAAATCCCAAACATATCAGAAAGAACTGAATGAATCTTACAGTATGCTAACAAGAGCATTCAAACATCCATCTCTGGGGAAAGTTCCAAGAAGGAGCGAGATGAGCTAAGCGGGGAAGATCAATCATAGCAACTTCAGAGCAAAGAGTGAACTGGGTAACATCTGAAATACAGGAAGCCAACTGCTCGTCCTTCTGCTTGAACTTAAGCCTGTCATTCTCTGACTGGACAGAAACTGGTCAGAAAAAGACAAAAGAAAAGAAACCAAATCATAATATTTCAAAAGGAGAAGAAACAGCATAGAGAAACAATGCTAGCAAAAAGTAAACGAAGCTATGAGTCAATACCATATTTCTTCTGGATCAATAGCAAGATAATGGTCTGCAGCCAAAACATTGACATTACATACTGTTAATCTGCTTATCTCAGGGATAAGAGAATTGTTTTTTATTGACTCTTAAAATTTTCTTCTTGCATTTCCACTCTGAATATGACAAACGCTCTCACTTGGGGTAGGTAGTGTTCACGATTCTCATTCCATGAGAAAACTGGGCAATTATCAGCTTAGGAAAGGAATCCTCGTCACATACACAGCCCCTACATGTTGTGACAGAGGAATGTCCACCACCTAAGGCAGTGGGTATGAAAAAACACGCCAAAGGAGAGCGTCCACGAAAGAGTACCCTCGAGTTTGGTTAGCTGTTCCTATGCAGCTTTCCTGCTTACTGTGAGAATTCCTCTCGTAGGGTAAAGAATCCACTGAAGACAGAGGAACCAAATGTCTTCAAATGACAAGAACACCAAGGAGAGGTGCCTTCCCCCACAGGGCAGCACAGCCACACCTTGGCTCTGGGCTGCCTGTGCCGCTTGCTAAGAGACGTCCAAAGGCTGACGACCTTCAGATACTTCAGCCAGAAAGGCCACAGAGAGAGAGTAAAGGGCAACACCAGCCCCGAGAACATTCAGAGGGCTCCTGGTCAAAAGCCACCTGAAATTTTGTGTTCATCACAAAAAAAGGAAATTCCTTTTTGTTGGCAAAGTATATGTCACAGGTGCCACGAACACAGAATCAATTCTGACAACCAACTGCTTTGCTAACAACTGGACGTGCTGTAACAAAGACTGGAAACAAAAGCACACACACTACCGTCCCACAGACAGACAGACTGCTGAGACCACACCACCCAAGAATGAAACCAAATTCAAACCCAGAGTCAACTCTTTGTGTTGGTGGACTCATAAGGAGGACAAATTGTCCCCCTCCTCCATATAAATGCTGTGGCCCAAGGTTGAGACATGTGATTTGAAGTTTCATTCCCTTTGCAAACATTCCCATTTGGTGCCTAAAAATGAAAACCAGCAGTCAGATAAGGGGTGCTGGGCGCTCACACAGCAAACTGATAACGTCCAACTCCACGAACGGGGACTGCTCCTCAGTTTCATGGAGAGGGGTCAACTGAGGGAGGCCCATGGGAACACCGATCAAGCTCAATTTAATGGTAACTACAGTCATTTTACTGTAAAAAAGGAAAAAGGCTGAATAAAATCAGTCCTATTTCCCGCTAATGGCGTACGTTGGTCGACAACGCTTCATCTTGCCTCAGAAGTTCACCTGTGCTCACTTCCAGCACACACGCGTAAACACACGCACACAGGCGTGGCGCTCATTTATCGTGCACGCTACATAATGGGAAGCTGCCCGGGCTACGGAAAAATGAGCTTCCCATAGAAAATATTCATGCTACCATATGAGAAATGCTTTCTCAAGAGTAATACTATGCCAATTTCAATAACGGTCTTCGAAAACATAAGGCGGCTGGACACATTTTTTCCCAATAGAGAGGAGAAAAAAGTCTTCATTTTTCTTTCTCCAAAAGAAATGTTAACAAAATATCACTGGGGAACATACCCAACTTTATAATATGCAAGAATTTTAATAGTTAATGCCCATCAACACCTCAAAGAAGCCCAAAGGACAGCACCATTGCTCCCTGTAATGGCACAGATGACACGCGGGCGTCGCGCACGGAGCAGCAGACTGCGGGCAGGTGAGTGAGTCGGTCAGGAGAGAAAACGCCAGCAGTTTTTATAGGACTGGCAATACAAATCAACAGACCGAACCTCCCTCTTGAGACTGTGAGGAGCATCCCCCGTGGCCTTCCTGGGGCTCGGCCCGACGCCTCTCCAAGCCCCGGGGAAGGTCAGCATGAGGCGGCCACAGAGATTTCTGAGGTTTTCAGAGCGTTTGTAAAAAGCCTTTCTCCTAAGGACAACACAAAGGCTTCCTGTGTTCTAATGCAGCAACTCTAAGCCCAGGGCCACGGAACACTGACACGTTGGAGTTCAGCTGAACATCCCTAGACAAGCAATCTGTTACTAATTTTGGAAATTATTATTTTTTTAAAGTGAGAGTGAATTAAAGTCTATCAAAATTAACGTCACCCTCACTGGCAGTCCTAGGATTCTTTTAAGTCAAAAAAAGCGCCCTCACTAGCGTCCCTAGGTGCGTTCCCAGACGCCAGCATGCATGAGGCCACCCCTCGAAGGAAGACGCTGCTGTCGCCAGCCCCTTTACGGCGAGGAAGGCGTCCCACACCCGCGCTCTCGGGCGGCAGAGGCGGGGGCCAGTGCGCATGTGGACTCTGCACCCATCTCGGCTCCCTGTCCTTCATTTGGGGAGTTTCAGCATCATCATTGTTAATTCTGTGATACTAATCCTTTCGGTCATTCTTCATCCTACAAATTGGTGGCTTTTGAGCATGGGCACCATGCTAGGTCCTGGGGGTGAAATGGCAAGGTCACCTCTGCCCTCAAGAAGTGTGCAGTCTAGTGGGGAAGCAGAAGCCTCCGTGATGAGCAGCGACCTATCCCAGTCTAGGGGTGCGGAGATGTTAGGGACCCTGCCTGCGCTCCTCCTCAGGTCAGGTGCCTGCTGGGGGCCTGACCCAAGGAGCAGTGGAGTAAAATTAAGAGGAAAACTAAGTCTATGACTTATTTACAGCATTATGTTCATTTAATACAGTGGTCATGACATCAGCGTAGGGGGTCAGGACCAGCTTTATTAATGTGAAGTAGAAAACAGAATGTATCATATATAGTAAGGATATAGATTTCATAAAGCTTTTATTTCAACTACACGTTTTAATATGTGTGTACTAACTAGTTCTGATAGAAATATGAGTTTCACACTGTGAGTCAGGCATTTTAAAAGTTGAAAATAACTTCCTATAATCCTTATGGTAATCTCATGAAGTAGATATTATCTCCATCTTACAGGTGAGGAAACACAGTGGTCAGAAAGGTTAGGCAACCTGCCCAAAGTCACACAGCTAACTGGCAGAGCTGGGATTCAAACCCTCATCCATCAGACTTTGGGGTCCACCCTTCAAGCACACACTATTACGGCACATGAGACAGAGATCCAGGTTCAGCCCTCCTCCTACCACTTCTCAGGCACCTGCCTTGGTCAAAGCACTTCTCCAGACATCTGTGTGACACGGACGCCCAGGACTCCTTCCAGCAGTGACCTTTTCTCATGCTGCGCAGGCCTCCACCGCTCGGTCTGTTCACCCCAGCAGGCACTCACCTGTCCTCCATTGCAAGAATGTGACAGAAATGGGAGCACACAGCACGGAACCTGCGGGGACGGGTCCTGCACTAGGTCTAAGGCCCTGGAGATGCAGCCAGGTGGTTGTGTGCATCAACAGTGTGTTCCTCTTTATTACTGAGTAACAGTCCATCATGTGCATGTCCCAGTTTGTTAACCATCCACCTGCTGAAGGACATCTGGGCTCTTCTCAGTTTTGAGCTATTGCAAATAAAGCTGCTGGTGGACAGGTTTTTGTGTGAACACAGGTTCTCTCTGTCAGGGATCAATGCCCAGGAGTGTAACTGTGGGCAGAATGTAAGTGCATGTTTAGTTTTCTAGAGAGGCTGTACCATCCGATGTGTTTTAAAAGCTTCTTGGGTGGCTCTCACAACCAGCTGGGGTAGAGAGCCACTTTGGGTCAGATATTTTCTGACAGAATTTTGAAAAAACTAAGAATCTTCTTTTAATTCGACACCTGAATTCTTTCCCTAGGTTGACAGCTACAAAGGATACGACAGGTACTGTGATGAGCTCAGTCATATCTCTGTTGCAACACTGCTGCTGCGGCTGCAACTCACCCCTTTCTGTGGAAAACGTCTATTTCACCGAGGTGGCTAAGCCAACTGTCAAACCAATCGGTCGGATCATCCTTCGCCAGGAAAAAACCTGCACTTCCTTTTTCCAACTCCCACATACGTGTTAATATGCACCCACACGACTGCCTCTCACATCTGACTCGTAATCCTAAACTCCTAAAACGGGTGGGTGGAGGGGAGGAGGGGACTGCACGCACCTCTGCCACGGCTTCTCACCTGGATAAAATCGAAATCAGATCCCGGCCCCTTCAACATTTCTCACCAAGACTCTCACGCTTTGTCACCTTGGGATTCCCACCCAGAATTCCTGACTCACCTCTTCTGGGTCACTTGAGGACTCTGCCAGCTCAGGCGACAGCCCACCATAAACCACAGGGAAATGGGAAAGGGACAAGGAAAGGAGAAGGGCACAGGCCTCCAGTGAGACACAGTCCCTGGAGACCCATCGTAGGAAGAGGGGCAGAGGGTGGAAGCGTGGGAAGGGGTTTCCTTACACCTGCCCATGCCCCCCGCCCCCGGGAGTCTCCACGCACCCCAGCCTGACGGGTGCCGCTATCACCCCTCGCTGACTTCACCTCGTTGGTGAAGGCAAACCTCTCCCCTCTAAACTGAGTTTCAGCCTTGGCCTTTCATCCTCGTGGCGCCCATCACTAACCTCCACTCAGGGAAAAGGATCAGCATCTCTGAGACTCATTTTCCTCTCTTTCCCAAGCAGAGACTCTGGTACTCGCACACTCCTGCCTGAGGTGGCGTGAGCCACAGGCATGGTCTGAACACCCAGGCCATTCAGTTGCAAGAACCCTGACCCTGGCCACTACCTGGCATGGGCACCTCTCATCCCTCTTCTCTCTCTGAAAGTCTGGAATTTTTAAAAAATCTTTCCTCCTCACTCCTTCTTTCCCCCTTTTCTTTTTGCTCAATGCCACAAATGCTGAAACAAAACCTGGAAAGAACCATAAAAATATTCTACTCCAGTCTCCTGTACATAATTCACTGGATCGTACACTCAAGAATTCTTTTTCCTTCACAAGAATATCATCAAGATGAAATTAGAAAATTAAAATTAATTTTCTAAATTTCTAAAATTAGAAATTAAAAATCAGAAAGCACAGTACTATATAAAAAGGTACTACATAAACATGAAAGGTAAGCCTTCGCTAGAAAAGCAGGCATATTTTCAGTCATTTGTGTGCCCTCTACCCCTAGTAATGGCAGAACAGACCTTTTCTCACCTGAAATTCTGGTTCGGGTGCCACCCTTTACACAGAGGGTGGGGAGAGTGGGGCCTGTTTGATTCAACTACAAAAGCTCGGGGGGGGGCGTGATTACGTAAAACTCTCCCAGGGCAGAAAACTGGAGAGGCTGCTCTCCTGGCCCCTAGAAACGTACAGCGATGAGGAGATGAGCGACTTGCCCAACCGCCAGCACCTCTGCGTCAAACCTTAGAAAGCACTTGTTTTCTCAGGCAGTCAGATGGTGGAACCCAAGACAGGGAGATCTGTTCAAGAGAATCGGGGTGGGGGGGACCCCCTGTACCCTCCGCCGACTGAAGATTAAGAAAGTGTTAGTTAATCATTTGACAAGGCTGATTTAGGATCAGAGGCTGGCAAGCTATGCCTGAGGGCCACCTTCCCGTTTTTGTAAATACCAAGTTACTGGAACACGGCCACGCTCATTTGTTTACATACTGTTGATGGCGGCTTTCGAGCTCCAAAGACAGAGCTGAGTAGGTTGGACAGAGACCATACGGCTGGAAAGCCTAAAATATTTACTGTATGGTCCTTTAAGAAAAAGCCTGACAACGCCTGATTTAGATTAAATTTAAATTTATGCTAAGCCACTTAGCTACTACTATTCTTTAAATTTGGAGCTTACTTTTCACAAGGTTTCCCAAACGCTAATCGCAGGATATGAAGAGGGAGAACTCAGACATCAAGCCTTTATTCACGCACTACATAAGGTAGGTGGAGAAATAAAGAGACCACTGCCACAATCATGGCACAAGACTCCAGCAGGAGAGACACAGGCACCCTGGTTACCTGCAGAATAAAGCAGGAGATGACATGGGCCCTAAGGAAGGGACAAAGGAACCGCTTCAGATGTTCAGAGCAGAACGGGATCTTTGATTCCCTTGTGAGGTGGCTACGTGAACAAAGGAGGAAAGCGGAGGGAGCAAGGAGAAGAGGGGACCACAGAAGATAAGGAGGCTGGGTGGCACCTCAGCGGGCACTGAAGAACGCCAAAGGATGAAGATGAGCACAAGTTTCTAGAAGGACGTCACATCTATCAACTCTGAGACCTCAGAGCTGTAGGAGTCAGCCAGGTGAAGAGCCGGGATGGGTACGTGCTTCTGGAACAACAAAGAGAAAAACAGATGACTAGACTGCCACAGGGTGCAGGACAGGGAAGCAAGGCCAGAGGGCAGGTGGGTGATGCCCGGTCAAGAATAGCCAGACCTCCCTGCTTCCCGGAAGCTGCCACAGGTCTCAGAACAGAGGAATGGAACTGGTCAGATTGGCTCCAGCTGTAGCATGAAATACTGGATGGGAAAGCTGTCAGCCCGAGACCAGCAGGGAGCTCCCGAATTGGTGGGGTACACCTCAAAGACCCTTACAGGGTGTGGGTGCCAAGACTGAGATGCTGACAGGTAAAGTTCCCTGACCCAAAGGCGGAGGGCAGTGGACCGACTGCTCTTCCCAGGTCAGGGCACCAAGGCTGGCTCTGAAAGCTGAGCCCTAAACTCCTTTTGCTGAGTTCCAAGCAGTCTCATGAGCCAGCAGTCTGCCTGACTGTTCAAAACTGCCCTGCAACACAAAAAACCCACAGGCCTTTCTATCAGGAACAAACCTGCTCCCTTGTTCTAGTGCCTGGCACTTTTTTTAACCCTCCTATTCATATTCCTGTTTGCAAATCGCAACGTCCTGAGCGAACCTTACATTCAGGTTCTCTCTGGTTCACTTAAAAGCCGATTTAAAAATTGAAGTGCTGGGCCGGCCCCGTGGCCGAGAGGTTAACGCACTCTACTTTGGCAGCCCACGGTTTCACAGGTTCAAATCCTGGGTTTGGACATGGCACCGCTCATCAGGCCATGCTGAGGCAGCATCCCACATACCACAACTAGAAGGACCCACAACTAAAAATACACAACTATGTACCGGGGGGCTTTGGGAGAAAAAGGAAAAATAAAATCTTTCAAAAAAATTCTGATTTTGGGCTGGCCCCGTGGCCGAGTGGTTAAGTCCGCGCGCTCCGCTGCAGGCGGCCCAGTGTTTCGTTGGTTCGAATCCTGGGCGCGGACACGGCACTGCTCATCAAACCACGCTGAGGCAGCGTCCCACATACCACAACCAGAAGGACCCACAACAAAGAATATACAACTATGTACCGGGGGCTTTGAGGAGAAAAAGGAAAAAATAAAATCTTAAAAAAAAAAAAAATTGAAGTGCTGGGGCCGGCCCTGTGGCCAAGTGGTTGGGTTCACGAGCTCCGCTTCGGTGGCCCAGGGTTTCACCGGTTTGGATCCTGGGCGCGGACATGGCACTGATCATGCCATGCTGAGGAGGCGTCCCACACAGCAGAGCCAGCAGGACATACAACTAGAATATACAACTATGTACTGGAGGGCTTTGGGGAGAAGAAGAAGAAAAAGAAGACTGGAAACAGATGTTAGCTCAGGTGCTAATCTTAAAAGAAAAAAACTGAAGTGCTTTTAAATAACCCAAATACCACCTCGGAGAACCAGGGGACTGAACTTTCACCTCCCAAAGGTTAAAGAAGCTGGCCTCACAGGAAAGTTAGAAAGTGCACATTGCTAAAGAAGTGATCTGGTGACCTTCTGTCAAAAAACCCCAAGCCAAAGCAAACTAACAAAAGCCTGCACAGCCTTGGAAAGCTTTACTGCTGAGGAAAAGGTGCCGGGCCTCCCGTTCGCTGCTCGTCTGTTTTTCTCAACTTTCTCTCACAAACAGCAAGACTGCGGCCCTCAGAAAGCTGTCGGGTAAACACGAACATCACTTTCCTTGACAGGATCTGTGGACACACATATTTATTCAAGAGAACACAACTGGCCCAGCGCCCTGATCCCCAGCAGAAGACAACCGACGAGTGAGGCCCCAGACGCCCAGGTCCTCGCCGACACAACAGCAAGCCTCAGCCTCTGCCGCGGAGGACAACGTGCAGACCAGCGGACAATTTACGTAATTCTGTTATTTAAACGGTGCTCACAGAAGAGAGGATTAGCTGCAACCGACCGTAATACAGAGTCTCAAAGGCCGGCGGGGAATTGCTTGTGCTTCAAATAGTCTGTTGTTACAAAACTTGGACGACCTAGCAGGACACGGAAAGCCGCTCTCTCAGTTCTTTTCCCCTACAAGCAGGCTTAATATTTAGGAGGAGGAAAACAAAAACCACGTCCATTATCTGATTACAAGGACTCAGTCTCCCAAAGGCAGACATGCAAAAGAATCATAGTTCTCACAAAAGACATGAAAATACACAATATAATAATGAACTAGAGTTTCAAGTGAGATTCTGAACTTACTGGTGACTTACTAGCTACATCTGCCAGCTCTGTAGGTCTCTTTATCAATAAATTCAGAGCCTTTTAGCAGTAACTTTCAAATGAGTGTGCAAAGGATTAATGGGAGACAAAGCGCAAAATGCCAGAGGCTTCGTGTGCAAATATTTAGGCGTTCCTTACGCAAAGGACACAGTGAATACCTAGTCATGGCGTGTACAAGTTTCACACCTCAACTCCTCGTGGTGGGTGAAACCAACATTGGGAGTAGTGAAATGTACTGATCTTGATTTCTGGAAACAGTGGGCCAGAGAGACTGTCCATTACAAGACATGCTCAGAGCCAGACAGCTTCTTCTTATTTTTATATGGATTTCCCATAAGAGGAACTGAAGGGTCACTGCCCTGCAAAGGTAAAAAGGCTACTTCACATGACAGCTCTTCACTCAGGCAAGAACAGAGAACGCAGCCAGTCATATTGGGCCCAAGAACTCACCAACACCAG
Organism: Equus asinus; assembly: GCF_041296235.1. NCBI lineage: Eukaryota > Metazoa > Chordata > Mammalia > Perissodactyla > Equidae > Equus > Equus asinus. The sequence continues at coordinate 15,794,218 of NC_091799.1, forward strand.
TCAAACATAAAAAGATCAGAGGGTACCATCTTGTAGCAGCAGTTCAAGTGGCCACCTTAGTTCCAGTGGCTCTGGGGTAGATTTTCTATGTGCGTGATCATAAACATAAACAGTTTTTTTAAACAGACAAGAACTTTTATATTCAAATGAGTAACGCCCCTTTAAAGTCTTCACAATGTGAATCTATACAATTATACCAAAAAGGTTCCCACATTTAAAAATAGTGGTGATCTCGGGGCTGGCCCCGTGGCCGAGTGGTTAAGTTCGCGCGCTCCGCTGTAGGCGGCCCAGTGTTTCGTTAGTTCGAATCCTGGGCGCGGACATGGCACTGCTCATCAGACCACGCTGAGGCAGCGTCCCACATGCCACAGCCAGAAGAACCCACAACGAAGAATACACAACTATGTACCGGGGGGGCTTTGGGGAGAAAAAGGAAAAAATAAAATCTTTAAAAAAAAAAAAAAAAATAGTGGTGATCTCCTCTTTTAGCATCCCCAAAGATACCAGAGAAATAAGTCATGCTGAATTACATTTTTTTCTACATACATAAAAACATGCACTTTTTTTGGAAAAGGAGATTACACAATATATACTGTTGTATGCCTCGATTTTTTCATAATAATAAATCAGAGAAATATGTACATACATATGTGGTTAGGTGCATACACAGACTGACAGGACGACAGAAAGAGAAGACACTGGCCCACCCACTATGTGCACATTCGTGGACATTCTAGTGTATTTCAGAATCCCTTTTATAATCATACTTTGCAGGAGACAATGTGATAAAGGAAGTCCAAGTTCTGTGCAGAAACACATCTGACAGATACTCTTTGCCAAGGTGCTGATGATAGGCACTTCTAAGTGGTCTCAAATTTTGCGAGGAATGGAATAGGATATATAAACAAGCCAACAAAATGCCAGACAAATTAACGAATGAAAGGAAAATGGATGCTTCTAGAAAGTGCCTGTCATAAATGGGAATGGTAAGAAACCCAGCAGACAGACGGTAGAACGGTCACCAATCCCCTTCCCATTCTTTAAGGTCAAGATGTGGCCACGGCTTCCTCAGAGCCCCACAGCAAATCTTAGCTCCACTTTGGAGAAAAGCGGGCACTTTAATTCCCACATGTTCACTGCAATAACGGAGGGCTAAATCAAGCAAAACTCTCAAATTGGTGTAACTGTTTCCAAGCTGATGCTCAACGGCCAAGTCTTTACCTTACAGGCCAGCTGGAAAGATGCCTGTATTATTAAGGCAAATGTGAACTCAAATGCTGGAGAACTGCTGGGGAGAAGCACCCTAAATACTTCCCCTCACCCACTCCTGAATCTTCCGAGTGCCGCTGGAGAGCACCGCTAACAAGACGGCTGACACAGACGCCAACTTAACCGGCAGGTTTACCACCATCTGAAAGGCACAGACACTCACAGCCACTTACCTCCATCATCCAAGGGCCGTTTTTGTACTCCATATCCATACACTGAGGGGTCCACTAGAGGTGTGGAATTATTCAAGTGAGGAATTGAGTCAATTTTAGCAGCAATCTACAGAGAGAATCAGATTTAAATACTCAGTAACAAATCATGGCTCTATCTGAGGGAGAAAGACAAGAGTCCTCTTTAAAGGGCTGTCATGCTATTTCTCCCCAGACCTACGGTAACACACAAGGCAATGTCGTGCAAGGACAACCACTGGAAACTGAGTTTTCCTTTGGTCTTAATAATAACGTCTCTTTAGAAATAACACTTCCAAAAATTTGTCTTCTACAAGCAAATTAGTATTTTAAGTTACCACTTAATATACAGGAATACTGCACTTTAAGGAAAAACGCCAGCCAACAATATGAAGAACTTTGTTCAAAAGGTTTTCTCACAGGATTCCCTTAAGAAAAACATTCTCCAACAATGTTTCAAAGGCCACCTCTGCTCGATGCTCTAACTCTTCAGGAACACATCCACCCTGCTAACGCTGACAGCTATAAAGTGACGCTGTGACCCACAGAGATAGAAAACAAGAAGCTGCTCTTCACTGCAAGTCCAAACAGCGTGGGGGCTGACCATCTGTCTAGACTATTTCAGCAGGATTCCTGCACCGGAGAAAGTGAAATAATTTCTGAGAGCTATTTCAGAATTTGTAATATTTATTATCAGTTAAAGAACAGAACACAACTATCAAAATTTTTTTCCACCGGGGGGCCAGCCCTGTGGCCGAGTGGTTGGTTCACACTCTCTGCTTTGGCAGCCCAGGGTTTCGCCAGTTTGGATCCTGGGCGCGGACGTGGCACCACTCATCAAGCCATGCTGAGGCGGCGTCCCACATAGCACAACTAGAGGGATCCACAACTAAAAATACACAACTATGTACCCGGGGTCTTTGGGGAGAAAAAAGGAAAAATAAAATCTTTAAAAAAACCCCTAAAACTTTTCCCCCAGAAACAAATGCTATGTACAACTAACTTACTTACTTTGTTCTCATTAGCAAATTAAGTGAGATCTTCATAACAAATCAACTCTTTCATTTAACCAAAGGAATATTACAGCGACTGCCCTTGATGCTCGTCCCCGAGTGAAGCTCAACCAGCAGGGCTGAATGGGGGCAGCTAGCACAGCTGTCCCACAGAGCAAAGGCTATAATGGTAGTTCTCTGAGTTTGTCCAAACGTGCCCAGAAGTCTGAGACCTTCTGGAACCAACATAAAGATAAATTACCTTAAACAATCAACCAACGAAAGACGATCATGATACTGAAAACCCAAGGCAGGATTTAGGCGTCAGGCATCCTGGGATCAGGTCTCGTCCCTTCTGTTTATTAGTTCTGTGGCGGTGGGCAACTCTCTCCTCTCTGCGTAAGATCCTCTGGGTATGATAGCATGTGCTTCGTAGTTTTTGAAAAGATAATGGACTCTGAACACAAAGGAGCTCTGTATACTAGAAAGCCCTTCACAGGTAGCAGGGCTGTAACACAAGACAATTCACTGACAAACGCTGAGGGCCTACTGCACGCTGGGCTCTGTTCCAGGCACTGGGGTTCCTGCAGTCACCAAGAACAACCAGGTCCCCACTCTCTGGGGTGGGGAGTCACAGGTAAACAAGTTCGTCAATCAACTGATCTTTTCAGCTGGTGACATGCACGATGCCAACAAGAGAAGATGAAACCGAGTGCTTAGGAGGGCACTTTAAACGGTGGATCAGGGAAGGCCACTGTGAGGCAACATGTGATCTGAAACCTAAACGAGGAGCAGCAGCTGGCTATACAAAAATCTGATGAAGAGCATTCCAGGCAGAGGGAACAGCCTGCCCAAAGGCCCTGAGGCAGCAGCAACCTTGGTAGGTATGAGCCTGGAAGACAGAAGTTATGTCCCTAGAGTAGAAGGAACTAGATGTGTTCCAAGAGGTAAGCGAGAGCCAGTTCACACAGGGCCTTAGAGGTCACGGCAAGGGCTGGATCTTACAGGAAGGGCGAGGGGAAGCTACTGCAAGTCTTAGTAAGGGGAGTAACATGCTGATTTGTTTTTAAAAGATCCCCTTGACAAAGAAAATAGATTCTAAGAGGACAAGAATAGGAAGCCCATTTAGGAGATATTCCAGGCCAGGGGTCAGCAAACTACGGCTGCGGAACCACCTGCTTTTGTAAATAAGGTTTTATTAGAAAACAGCCACATGCACTTGTCTTGGTTGAGTAGTTGCACAGACCACAGGGTATGCAAAGAATACATACATCATTTATTACCTGGACCTTTAAAGAAAACGTTTGCCGATCCCTGTCCAGGCCAGAGACGACGGCAGCCTGGATAGGTGCTTGTTTAAAAACAGTACTTTTAGTAGTAATTAAAATATGCAGACAGACTGGGGATGGAAACCTCACCTCCTAAGTCTCAGGGCAAGTGGCCATTTGCTCTAGAACAAAATACTATATAAATCTTGCCTAACAGCATTCTACCACCGACTTGCAATCTTGTTCTCCATATTTGTTTTGGATAAGCTTGTGGAGGTTGGCTACTTACTTGAGGTACAAAAGTTACGTTTAAATAATCAGCTGGTAAGGCAGGTGAATTTAAAGGTGAGAACGCTGCAGTGACTTGTGCCCCATGGAGACCCTTCCATCTGCCACAATAAACTGAGCAGTAAATGGCTGATGTGGGGGTTTTCAAGACTACTGATCAAGATTTCAAGATTAGCTCAGGGCTAATCTTCCTCAACAACAAAAAAGCCTACTAAAATCATGAGTTAAAATTTAACGAGTGCTTACTATGCGCTAGTTTTTTAAAGACAGTCCAAAACATTCCCAGTAGACAGTGAAGATGACCCCAAAACACAAAGAATGGGGTACAGGGGCTAATGATTATCAGTGGATTCCCCCCAACAGCGTGCATGTCAAATCACTCTAGAAGACACACCCCACACCGAAGCTCTCCACATCAGGCACTCGCCCTGCTCCCTCCTGACAAGGCCTCTTGGCTTCCAGATCTTTCCCCTTCCTTCCAAAGTAGCTAAGAGGTTATTCCTGAGTCCTTGGCCTTCCTTATAATTTATAAATATGCTTCATAAGTTGCTGGAATGTCATTTTTTCCCCCAAGCTGGTATGCCAAGAGTTACAACAGTTCCCTCTTCCTAATTTCGACTACATCAATGAGAATCCTTCTCAAATACGACTGAGGCTCTCAGACTTGTTCTTCAGACATGTTTGCTTCAGTTATCGATAACTTGGGAAATTTCCACTAAGAGAGAAGCAGTATAGAACAATGGTTAGGAGGCGTAGCTCTGAAGTCAACAGGCTGCATCTGAACCCTGGCTAAACAAATGTTAGATATGAGTGTGACACTGTAAAATACAACTATATCATAATTTACATTGATGTTACATTATACATCATATTATGATATACTGTAAAGAAACAATGTATTTCCTTATTCATACAAATGCAACCTTGTTCCAAGAAGTGATTTTATTAATTTGCTTATTTTAACAGTAGCTGTTCCCTCAGTTACAACAGGGCAGGATCTGGTCAAGTGCTTTCCTTTTAGAAAGACTGGCCCTGAGCTGACATGTTGCAATCTTCCTCTTTTTTTCTTTTCCCCCCAAAGCCCCCAGTACACAGTTGTACATCCTAGTCGTGGGTCCTTCTAGTTCTGTGTGGGGTGCCACCTTAGCATGGTTTGATAAGCGGTGCATAGGTCCACACCCAGGATCCGAACTGGTGAACCCTGGGCCACCAAAGCGGAGCACACAAACTTAAAAACTCGGCCATAGGGTGGGCCCAGATTTTAAATGTCTACTAAAGGGGCTGGCCCCGTGGCATAGTGGTTAAGTTCAGTGCGCTCCACTTCAGTAGCCTGGGTTCCTGAGTTTGGATCCTGGGTGCAGACCTACACCACCTGTCAACCACGCTGTGGCAGTGACCCACATATAAAGTGCAGAAGGACTAGTACAGACGCTAGCTCAGGACTAATCTTCTGCAAAAAAAAAAAAAAGTCTACTAAAATAATGAGTTAAAATTTAACAAGTGCTTACTATGTGCTAGGCACTCTGTTAAGAGCATTTTAAAGATGCTAGCTATCTCATTTATTCCTCATGATGATTCTCTAAGTTGCTATTATTATTTCCATTTTAAGACAAGGAAAAGTGAGACTCAGAGAAGCTGTGACCTGCCACACGTCTTCTAGGTGGCAGAAACAGTATTTCCGCCCAGCCTGCCTGCCTGAAGCCTATGCTACTAACCACAGCACTAGGTTCCCTCCCTCTCCTCCACCTAACACTTTCTCCAACAGATTCCACTTCTCAAGGACTTCACACCCAACGATTTCCACTACACACAGCCCCAGCAATCCTTTGCATTGTAACTGATGGTTCTGAACAGCAGCTGCTCAAGGGAGGTGAGGTACATTCAGTCAATCATGGCGTAGGTCAGAAAACGGGAGTCATGAGGCCAGGATATTCCAGCACAACCAAGGCCACTCCAGTCCTCATCTGAAAGCATGACCTTGAGGGGACTCTGCTACTGATTTTCTACCACTTGAGTCACTTTTGCCCTCTTTTTGGGGGGAGATGGGGAACAGAATGGGTTATCGCACTTCTTTGGCTATTTGAAGCAAAGTAAGAGGTGACACACAAATAAACATGGCGGACATTTACCGTCCACTGCCAGTAGTTACCGGAAGCACAGAGGGAGGGAGCACCGGACCAGGAGTCAGCCAAGGGTCTGGGTTTTCCAGCTGGCTTTCAGTGTGTGACCCTGGGCCAGACCTCAATGGCTTGCTCCCTGGTGTACTGACGTATAAAACGTGGGCACGCACGCAGCCAAAGAGCAGTACGCAAGGTGATTCAGGAGGCGTGAGGGTGGACAGTTTGAAACATGTGTACACACACACACATATTTCTTATAGTTACCTCCTGTGTATGGCAAAACTTTTTCACTTACAATAGTGATTTACTTTCCTTTTTAAAAATATCTAGATAAATCTAAATTTAAGAATGATTTTAAAATATTAAGCAAATAGAATATTAAGGCTTCAGTGACATGGTAAAAATCAAAAAGGTGGTCACAAATCACTAATGTCAGGAAACACGGCAATTAATTATTCCTGGTGAACATTTTTAGGACTACAATTCTGACAACAGGTTTCATAATCAAAGGAGTTTACCTTATAAATCCAAACAGTAAGCTCTGACTATCCCAACTTAACACTAATTATACTAAAGATTAACAGGCAAAGCCGTCTGAATGCCAGCAAGTCATCCACACACTGTCCATGCTATTAAACACAGCTACCGTCCATTCTCACAGATCCAGCAAGCAGAGGTCAAAGTTCACAGCAGCACCCAGGGACCAGGAACCTAACCTGCTTCCCCAGAACCTCTGCTCTACAGTCACCCCGAGGGGCCCTGCTTGGGCCCCGGAGAACGCACGGCTGGACTGGAAGTCTCTGCTCCTCACAGCAGGAAGAAACAGGATGTGGCCAGAGCAGTCGAGCAGCTAAGCACAAGTCCCAGCAGGCAGGGGCGGGAGTCCTGATGCACAGGGGCGAGTCCCAGTTCTGCACCCCACGACCTAGCTGGCTACACTGAAGCCAGTAGGATATCAAACTTCCTGCACCCTTACCAAGTGCCTGCCGATGCCCTCATTCAATCTGCACAGCGACCTCAGAAAGGAGTAGCTACTAATCTCATTACCGGGGGATTTGGAGCTGGTCTGCCTGGAACTGAAGCCATGGGGATAACAAGATAACAATGTAAAGCAGCCAGAACAATGCCAGGCACATGGTAAGGAACAAGAAACGTTGACTATTTTAACCTTTTATTGAATAACAATACAGAAAGGTACATAACTGAGTTTATAGCTTGTTACATTTTTACATACTAAAATGCCATGTAACTAGCATCCAGATCAAGAAACAGAACACTGCCAGCACCCCAGAAGACGGCCTCATGCCCTTTCAGTCACAGCCCACCCCCATCTCCCAAGGGTAACCTAACTGCTAATATCAGCTATTAAAAAACAAACAACTATGACTACCATCAATGATCTCCAGTTGAGGAGGAAATTGAGGCTTAAAGTTAGACAACTTGTCCAAAGTCACTAAGCAAGTGGTAGAACCAGAACTTGAACTCATATAGTCTGAATCCAAAGCCCTTTTTTTTTTTTTAGGAAGATTAGCCCTGAGCTAACATCTGCCACCAATCCTCCTCTTTTTGCTGAGGAAGACTGGCCCTGAGCTAACATCCGTGCCCATCTTCCTCTCCTTTATGTGTGGGACGCCTACCACAGCATGGCTTGCCAAGCGGTGCCATGTCCGCACCCGGGATCCGAACCGGTGAACCCCGGGCCTCTGAAGCGGTATGTGTGCACTTAACTGCTGCGCCACTGGGCCGGCCCCTGAGTCCAAAGTCTTAATAACCACTTCGCTCCACCACCCCCGGGGATTTTGTGAGCATCAAATGAGGGAACATATATGAGCGCCCTTGCCTGGCATCCAGCACAATACGGGTCCAGTGAATGGTAGCTATTGTTGTCATCAGAGGTGGGGCCCCAGCTGATGCGGCCCTAGTTACTGGCATTAACCAAAACAAGGAATTCTATATGCCAATCGAATAAGATATCAGCTCTTTTTAGTAGCTTCTTCCTGACAACTTCATGTCACCCACATGTGGGGAGAATTAAATACTCCCACATCTGTGTTTGCAAAGCACGTTATAAACTACCTCTGAGTACTGTAGCCTCACTGAGGAGGTTATTGGTTATGCTGCCCCCTAGTAGAGGGCGCTCTTTGACGAGTGGATGGTGGGCCTGTCTCTAGCATCTGGGCACCCCTGGGAGAAAGGCTCCTTAACTGGGAGCTCCAGGATTTAGGTTTAGAGAATTCATGAACCTTCTGAAATTACATACAAAACTATTCAAATATTTCTGAGGAGAGGTTCGAAGTTTCCAAGAGTCTCAAAAGGGTCCATGTTCCAAAAAAGTTAAAGAACAACCTCTCCGAGGCCCAGCACAGTGCCTGGCACACAGAAAGTACTCAGTAAACGTTTGCTAAATTTCAAGCAGATATAAACAAGTGCCTCTGGAGGCAAAATGCCAGGAGGAACCGCTGAGCCTCTAAGCTGAAATACTGCTCCAGCTGGGACCCTCCCCTGTAGGGAAGGCCCTAAAAGATGGGTGTCCATTCGTCTTCTCCCCTACATCCCATCTAATTCCACCAGCATCCCTTCGAAGCTTCGTTCAAAGATTCTGCTGCGGATGTCTCGCTGAAATGGAAAACTCCCCAACGACCTCTGTGAAGGAACCAAGTCCTTCTTAGAACGCAGAAGACACGGGCCCAGGAACTACTGCACCTATTAACTGTTTGCGTGCCTCTGAGAAAACTGCTTTATCTCCCTTCGGCTCATTATCTTCAAATACAAAACGAGAATTAGAATCCTTGTCCCGCCTATTTCACCATGTTGTTGTGAGGCCTAATTCCACAATAAGATAAAGCCAGCTGCAAACTTATCTATCTTTGCCCCCGCCCAGCATCCAGCACGAGGCCTTGGACTCAGCAGAGCCTCAAACAACAGCAGGTAACCTGAATCACGTCACCACCTCCAGGAATACTCCTCAGTCTTGCAAGTGATTTGTCACCCTCTGGAGTGAGGATAAAAGTGTAGTTCACGCCTCCAAAAGAAGCAGTGGCTATTCTTTCTTAAGTGTTTTTACAACAAAACTCCAAAAGCAAAACATTTTCAAGACGGATGATTCCTAAGAGTAAAAGGATTGCACAGAAAAGCTGCAGAGAGGGGAGTATGAATAGACACCCAATATAACATATTAGAAAGCAAAAGAACAAAAACTCATCACTTTTTTTTCAAGTCCAGCTAGACGGAAGCTCTGTCTGTCTGTGGGCTTGAAGTGACCATGGAGATTATCTAGCTCAACATTTCCTGCAGTTTGATCTACAGAATGTGATTTGGTTTTATGAAAACAGGGTATGAAGTGCCATAACTTCAGGATACTTACAATGTATATCCCAAACCCTTGAAGGAGTTAATACATGGAAACATATTAAGGGCTCTGAGAAGTCCTGCAGTAAAGCTGATTCATCTTGATTAACCCTGTATTCCGCAAACTGATTTGCCCATGAGCCCTTTTCCATGCAAGATCTATTAACAGCCTGTAGATGAAATTCTGGAGAAGGCCAACCTAGCCCCAGGTCATGTAGCTACTCGCAGGAGACGCCAGATCTCCTAACTCTCCATCCAGAGTTCTCCCATTAGAAATTTCAAATAAAACCCAAAGACGAAAGGCTCACAATGTGGAAAACGATCAGAAAAAAGCTGTTGACTAGGCATCCCAACGGGCAGGGCAAAACGGTGGGAAAGAAGGCACCCCAGGGAGTCAATGCCCCGTGACAAGGGGCAGCGCCCCCTCAGCTGCTGCCAATGCTGCCACGTGGCATGTGGGAGCAGCGTGGCCAGAGCACTTCTAGAGAAGCTGGAAATCTCCATTTTCATGTGAAATCGTTCTAGTCTCTAAGCACTGGCACTGCGTGGGTCAAATAAAAGATGCCCACAGGCCCACTGTGAGCCTTCTCCAGCTTCCGGGCCGCCAACTTGAGAACTCTGGTCTAGGCAAATTGTATCCACAAAATAACTGGGACTTCAGAAGAAACCAGTTTGATGACACACATGGGATACCAGATTTTAAAAGAGAGATAAAGACGTCTCAAGCGAACATGAGAAAGGCCTTAGAGGCCTACAGTGGAATACACTGTTCACTTACTATCTACTTTTCCATACCAAACACGAAGGTCAGTGTTTCCATCAACGTGCGGCTCCAATGGGCTGTCACATCACCAAAACCCTTTAACGAGGACTCGCTCTTTGCAGGGTCCTCTACTAGGTCCCATCAAGACACAGGAGCAGCCCATGGGTTCCTGCAGACACTGGTGTTCAGGTGTTTGAGAAAGTTACAATGAATGGACACGCAGGAATTAGTCCCTGGTGAAATGATGACTTGAGCTACTCAACCATTGGCCAAGTATGACAGTCTCAGTGGAGTACAACCTAAACAGAAGGAGCATTCAACACACTTGATTTTGCCTCGTGTCAGAAATATCACATAATAAGCGAGCAAAGGCAGTATCTCTCAAGGAGTACCCAAGAGCCAATGGACACAGGCTGGTTCTCTTAACGGTGGATGCACACTCTCTTAAAGGAAGTTTAGTGCTTGTCTACAGCACACGTGCCAAATCACTTACTGCTCAGGCTCCAAGTGTCAAACAGTAGCACTGGGAGGCATCTTCTGGAGACTGTGGAACTTTTGAGGTCCCACACCAATCAAAATTTCCCCGCAAATAAAGTGCTGGTAAAGAATAGGTTCTAGGCCTAAAAATCTGTTAAAAGGTTACTTTCGACTAATTCTACAACGGTCACAATCATTTGGGTGCAGAATCACCCCGATGACCAACTCCATGAGACACCAATTACACTGCATTCATGTGAATAGAATACTCCGGAGTTAGACAACGCAGAGGCGTCAACTGGGTCTAGATCAAAATAGGAGCTTAAAGTCCTAAAAAGCATTAGCGGTGTGACAAGAGAACTTCTATTTGGGTGATGACTGGTGGACAGTTCGTCCAGCTGTGGAAGGCCGCTGGGGATCTCCAATGTGCTGTGGAGTCACACTGTCCTGTTAACACGCAAATGCGTGCACTTGATGACAGACCCAACTACAACCAGCAGCAGTGGGGCTTCTGGGAACATTTTTATATTTTTAGAAAAACAAAATAGACTTGTATCTACTCATTCACAATCTCCAGGAGGTCCCCTTGTACCCTAGAGACAGTCTAGGCAGAGGCGCAGCGTGGCCACGGTCATCCTGTTGGATGACCTACTCTGACTCTGAGTCCACATCCCCCTCATCAGGACCCTGCCCTCTCTAAACCACCAGCTGAAGAAATCTTTCATTTTCGCCAACCGGCCGATGACCCGGGAGAAGTGGACATGATGTTTTTTCAACACCCAGCAGTTTTACATCGTCATCCATGGGACTGCATCAGATCACGTTTCTACTGTGTCCTTCCCCACGGAATGACTACATCATCCGCTTGTCCCAAACACCATTAACTAACTACACTTCACACCGCTGGGGAAAATTTTAAATTTTATGTATCTTCAAAGACTTCCTTTCTATCTAAGAAGTCCATTCTCAGAGTGAACTAAGAGCAACAACGGGCTCTCTTGGTTGGAAAGAGTCCCAGGGATATCCCAGGAGGTTTTAAGATGCCAGGAGGGAAGCTCAGTGGGTTAGGTGCTGGGCTCCACATGCCAGACTTAATAGAAACTACAGGGTCAACTCCGACTCTTGTGATCTTCTAGATAAACTGAGCACCAGGCGGTTTACTGCTCTCTAACAAACTTACGAGGGCCTTACACACTGTTTATGAGGACATGCAAGAGGGGGAAAGCTTTGCTATCATTCAAATAAAAAAATACCCCATCTTTTATTTCCAGTTACCGGGGAGAAAATCACACTTCTGCTACATGCCGTGTATACAGTGGAGAAGCAGAAGCATTATACCACCCAGATTCCCAAATAATAGGAGATCCTTTGAGGTGAGCTTTACTATAAGCATACAGTATTTTAGATTTCTAACACCCCATTCTTGCCCAACGCAAATCTATAAATAACCCTAAAATTACCCACAAACCTGTTTTTTCTTTAGTTTTTCAAGGTCATCAAATCCTTGGAGATAGCATCAACTTCTAGTTGTTAATATTCAGAAGTAATACACTTACAGCACTTCTCCATTGGGCTTATTACTGCTCCAGTCAATGGTGCATTTCAGAGCTGGGAACACTTCCAGTGAAGTTCTCTCTGCTAGTAGTAAACATCACTGCTTCAACAATCCACATTAGCTCAGCATTTAACAGAGGGTCTCCCTCCCTCTTGAGCAGGTTGTCCAAGAATACCAGTTCAACCACTGGCTCAAGAGAAGCAGAAAGTCTTTTCAACGGTTCAAAATTCATGTTATGTTCAACTACAGGCCTTCTGCAAACTGAGGCTCTGAGCTCTTTAGGGTAGTGACTCTAATTCTTCCTGGACACAGAAGGCCAACAAGGTGACTGTCACACATCAGCACAGGGCGAAAGCCATTACATATTAGTAGCCAGTGAGAAACACGGTTCAGGACCCTGTGCTGTAGAGGAGAGCAGTGTAACACACTGGCAGGCAGAGTGATGGAAGGGGAGCTGGACGGCGTGTTCATCCATTACAGCCACTGGTTGGCTCTGAAGTCTAAGTAAAGGTGGATACTCACTACTGTATTGGTTGGCGCCTAGGCAGTAAGTAACAAGTCATCAGACAAAATTTTAGGTGGAACCATAGGTTTGGAAAGTTCTGGGATCCAACATAATGTCTACAGGAGCGTCAGTATTAAAATGAAAAGCCAGTAACTGGGAAACAGGTAGGGTTCCCTCCCCTGGAATACTGGAAAGAGATGTAAAGACCGTATCTTCAAGCGACCGAGTGGAGACCTTCTTCTAACACAATGAGTCCTGTGGCTTTCTGTTAGGAATCAAGCAGTAATTAGTTATAGCCCAACCTTTAAAGTTTCAGTTAGTACACTAACAAATAAATAGGAAGAGAGGAAGAGTATAAGACACTCGGCAGAAGTTGTTCAAGTGTCAGAGCTAACTTGTCAGTAAGTTTTATACACAATTCAAGGACACCTTCTATTCTAAGCACTACGCCAGAAGCCAAAGAGTATTTCTGGCGGGTCCCGTATTCATTCTTCAGGGAAGCTTGCACTCTCTTTAAAATCAGTTTATTTAACTCTGAAAAAAGTGCACGACACTGTGGGATGGTAAAGTGTCACTGCTGGAGTGAGTGCATATCACATTCTCCCCGAGAGAGGAAAACCCATTGCCCATAAGGAATGTCTACGTCTTGCGGACCACCCACACTTATTTCACATCTCCCTCCCTCTCCTCTCCAAAGAGCACCCTCGAATTCCTTCCGTTGCACCCTCGAAATATAGGAAGTCCAAAGAGGATGTTTTCCAAGTTTTAAGAAGCTACCGAGCCTCAGACTGCTGCCTCCTGTCTACACCCGGGTCCTCACCGTGAGCTCTCCAACCCCCTCCCCTCTCAAACCTCACAACCCCACGCTGGCCGCGCTGCGGGTCCAGCCCCGGCGCGGGGCGCGATGGGACCAGGCGTCCCGAGCAAACCCTTTCTCAGCGGCTGCAGGCACCTGGGCGACCCGCCCGACAGGCTGGGCCTGGGCCTCGCGCTGGCGCCGCATCTCGAGGCTCCTCCTGGCTGCAGGAACCCCAAGGAACGGCCGATGCCGGCCGAGGCGTCAGCCCAGGCTGCCTCCCGCCCCCAGGCCCGACCCCTCCTCCGCCTCGGGCCCGGCCGGGCCCCGCCTCGGGCTCCCGGGCTCCCGCCAGCCGGCCGCGCCCGTACCTGCCGGACCCGGTGCAGGGCGTCCACGAAGCCCTCGGCCTTCATCCCTACCGGAGCGCTCTGCCCCTGCACCAGCTCCGCCATTACCGCCCCCGCCGCCGCCGCCGCCGCTCGGCTCCCCCGCCCGGCCTCCCGCTCCGCTTGGGGACCCGTAGCCGGAAAGGGAAAGCCGCCCCACTTCCGGCGGAAGGGAAGTCAGGGCGCTGGACGCCAGAGGAGCCGCGTCTGCGGGGCGGGGTCAGGGCACGTGACCACTGTCCGGCCGGAAGTGGTGGGCGGGGCCTCGGGCACGGGGGCGGGCCCAGTGCGGGAGGTCGCTGTCGGGTAGGGAGGGACAGGTCGCGACCCCGCCGTTCCCAGACGCAGTGTGGTCCACGGCCGTCGATGATGTCGTGACAGGCCCTGGAGTCTCGGATGCGACCCGAGCTATCCGGCCGTGGGCCGTTTGGAAACCCAGAGAAGAGTGACGTGGCTTTGCCCAGACGGCACCCGAGCAGTCCTGGCTTTCTGGAAGTCTGACCCTGGCAGCCCTTCCAGAATGGCCATTGGTTTGGATATTGGGACTGAGCTCTTTGAAGTGGCACCGTGAGGAACCGGAGGGAGGCTCGAGGGCAAGGGAGAACACCACGAAATGTCAGTGCCCCACGTTGGCAGGGAGTCCCGGGCCGAGTTCTTGCACCGTAATCAGTTTGCACGCGGACGGGCTCACGTCACACCTGGGGTTGCCTGGCGACACCGTTCAGGAAGGACGCTCCCACTGGAAAGCCAGCGTGGTGTCGTCTTACACATTCCTTCACGAGCTCTGGGACTCTGGGGAAACAGGAAATACCAGTGGACCATCATTGCTTCCGTACCTGCTGAGTCAAAACCGTACTGCAAGACGGCTTCTTGGAATGCTTAAGTAACTTTTTTTTAGAAGTAGTAGCTAGGTATAGATATTTCAAAGCAAGGAAAGCAATCTTGGTGCTGAAACAAAGCTGAGCCTTTCAGGCGGATCTTACAAACGAGCAAACAAAACCCCCAGAAAAGAAACAAGGCTTAGGGACTTCAACACACATCTTGGTAGAGGCAGGTCCAAATAGGGGTGCCCATCTTTGGATTACCAAGATTGCCTCCATGATTGATCTTCCCAAGCCCTGTGGTGCCAAGGAGTTGGATTTTAATGGAGGGTCATATTGTCGAGCCCATCTTGAAGTTATGAAGGAAGACGAGTGCTAAGAAAGCGAAATGAAGAAGTAAAATCCAATGTGACTTCTCTTGATGGTCCTTTGTGTCAGCATGCTAGGAGAGCTTTGGGTTTGGAAAGAAGTGTGAAGAATAAGTGGCCGATAATCGAAGTTCTTCGTTTGTTAATGAGTTAACTACTGGACTGTGAGTTCCTTTAGAGCAGAGACTGAGTCCTATTTTTCTTTGTGTCCCTAGAATTTGGCTCATAGTAAGTACGAAGGAAACTTGCGTTGAATTGAATAATGACAAATTGGGATAATTCCTGGATTATGGTAAAATAAAAGAATTTGACAAAATTGCAATATTGAAGATTATCGCTTTCAGACAAAATGTTTCAACCCATATAGGAAAGCACCCACTTGGCTGTGTTGCTGTTACTGTTGAAATGCTATTATGAAGCAAGACCAACACATGCCAACACATCTATGTGGCCCAACATGGGTGTGTTGAGTGTTTTAGTTTAGTGATGCTTGTAAAAATCAAGGATATAGCATCAACCTTTGGGAATGGGGATGGTTCAACTCACCCAGTATCAGTGGTACTTGTGTTTTGAATATTTTTAAAAATCTGAAATGGGTATGGTGATTCCTCCAAATTCCAGTTGGCTCTTCCAATGATTATAAATAGTGAAAACAGGGTTATTGGCTCAAATAGAAGGTGCATTCCAAGGTTTGGTCCAAAGACCACAGAAGGCCAAAGTAAGAAGACATGGTTCTAGTTCTCTCTCTTTTACTGGTTGAGTAACTTTAGGCAACACACTTATTTCTGGGGGCATGGAAGAGAAAGATGACGCAGACCCTGTCAAGTCCACTGTTACATGGTCCACACTCACCCTGGACTTCATCATCTAAGCATTTTATCACAGTTGCTTTTAAATCAGTGTAATTATTTGTCTGTCTTTTCCACTAGAATAAAACCTCTACTGAGACAGGCACGGTGTTTATCTGGTTTGTTGCACAATGCCTCGCATTTTGTTGACTCTCAATATTTGTGAAATGAATGGATGAGAATGACTTTGCCCAAATTGGATGGGAAAAGACTCAGAGATGAAAAGAAAAATCCACCTACTCTGGTTGTGCCTAGCTTTGCGTATGAGACTGTCACCTAAATAAGCCATCCCACCGTGGGATTTGGAGGTACATTACTGATGGCATTGAAATGCCTCCTCTTTTGCTATTACCAACTAGAAGCCACTCTAAAATGAAGTTGAATCAGTAAGGAGAGTCTAGGTTATGCTTCAGTAACAAACTTCAAAATCTCAGTGGCTTACGACAATAAAGGTTGTTTCTCCCATGAACATGAGCACTCGTGTCACATGAATGTTGCTGGTAGGGTGTGCCTCTGCTACTCGTCTTCACTTTTCAGCTAAAGCTGATAGAACAGTCTGTGTCCCCAACATTAAACATTATGGAGGCAAAGAGAAAAGAGAGTGTGGCAGAACGCGAATTGTCTTTTAAAGCTTCTGCCTCTAGTGATTTGCATTAGTTTTTTTCTCACATTTAATTGGCCAAAGGAAGCCAAGTAGTCAAGCATGGACCAAGTGGAAGAGAAATATAATCCACCACCAGGGAGAAACAGCAAATATTTTGAAACAGTGATATGATTTTTCAAAGAAACCAAGAGAGAAAAATATATGTGTGAGGAATGTTGTACGGTTGACTTTTGCCCTAAAGGATATGGCATGGGTGGTTTCCAGTACTCGTTAACTACCCTAAAGATCCTTGCCATCTGGTCATTTGTACTTTGGGGAAGACTCATTCCCATCCCAGGATCCGCACTGTGTCTTTATCTCTGAGGCTGAAATAACTCATAGCAGTAACTCTTTGTGCATGAGATATTCTCCATCTACAGATTTCCCAAGCCCCCAGACCAGACCTTTCCCAATGTCAAGCATCCACTGGAATTTCAAGTGCAGACTAAAGAGGATATCAGCATGAAATCTGAAAATAAAGGAGAGTTGTTAAGACTGTCCAGCACAGACTAAGGAATAAAGATGCTCCTTGGAGCGATGTTAAGGGATCTGATCATTAGAAGGCACTCTGGGTCCCACCATCTGACCAGTTTACCCTTCCCCTCATACCACACCACTCCTCATGGAGTAATACTGTGTCCTCGGGTAAGTTCCTATGAGAGTACACACAGGTAAACTTTCTAGGACAATGCTTGTCCAAAACAATCTTTATTCTGCCCTTTCCATTAATGATTTAGCTGGCTATAAAACTCTGGATTGTAAATAATTCTCCTTTAGAACACCAAAGGCATCACTCATTATCTTCTAGCGTCCAGTATTTTTTAAACAGATTTATTGATGAAAATTTGATATACAATAAACTGCACATATTTAAGGCACAGCCTTCGATACTGTTTTACATACACACACACACACACACACACACACACACATAACACACTCCTGAAACCATCACTACCCATCAAGGTCGTGCACATATACAACCCCGCCCCCCAACAAATTTCCTCATAGCCTCTTGTAATTCCTGCATGCTGCCCCTCCCTAGTTCCCCAGCCTCCCCTTCTCTCCTCCCCACAGATCCACGGACAACCCCATCTGCTTCCTGACACTGTAGATTAGTTTGGGTTCATAGGATTTTATATAAGTGGAAACATACAATATGTACTCTTTTTGTCTGATTGCTTCTACGCAGCATAATTATTTTGAGATTCATCCGTGTTGTACTGTGTATCAATAGTTCATTACTTTTTATTGCTAAATAGTATTGCATTGAATGAGTATACCACAATTTGTTTATCTCTTTACCTGTTGATGGACATGTGGACATTTTTCCAATTTCATGCTATTATAAATAAAGTTGCCATGAATGTAAGTCATTACATGGACATATGCTATTATTTCTCTTGGGTAAATACCTAGTAGAATGGCTGGATCATATGGTAACTGTACGTTTAACTTTTTAAGAAACTGCAAACCTGTTTTCCAAAGTGGTTTGACCATTTTGCGTTTCTATCAGCAGTCATGAAAGTTCCAGTTTCTTCACATACAGTTCCAATTTCTTCCATACACATTTGTATGGTCAGCCTCTTTAATTTTAGCCATTCCATTAGTGGTGTAGCCTATCGTGTGGTTTTAATTTGTATTTCTTTAATAGCTAATGATGTCGAATACCATTTCCTATGCTCATCTGCCCTTGATATGTCTTCTTTGGTGAACTGTCTGTTCAAAACTTTTGCTCATTTGAAAAATTAGGTTGTTTTCTTATTATTGAGTATTCTCAATAACAAAATGCCACAGACTAGGTGGCTTATAAACAAGAAATATTTATCTCTCACAGTCCTGGAGGCTGGGAGGTCCAAGATCAAGATGCCAACGTGGTCACATTTCTGGTGAGGGCTCTCCTCCTGGTTCGTAACTGGCGTCTTTCACTGGGTCCTCACATGGTGGAAGGGTTGAGGGGTCTCTTTAGGGTCTCTTTTATAAGGTCACTCATCCCATTCACCTCCCAAGGGCTCCGAGCTCGTGACACAATCACATTGGGCATTAGGATTTCAACATACGAATTTGGGGGGACACAAACATTTAGCCTATAGCAAGGTGAGGCTTCTTTGTATGCTCTGGATACAAGTCTTTTATAAGCTACGTGACTTGCAAATTTTTTCTTTCAGTCTGTGTCTTGTCTTTTCATTATTTTGAAGAACAGAAGTTCTTAATTTTGATGAAGCCCAGTTTATTCTTTTGTAGATTATACTTTTGGTCTTTTTATCTAATAAGAGAACTGCTTAGTTCAAAGTCACAAAGATTTTCTCCTGTGTTTCCTTCTAGAAGTTTTCTTGTTTGAAGTTTTCTATTTAAGTCTATGATCCATTTTGAGTTAACTTTTGCATAAGGTGTGCAGTCTGGGTTGAATGAATTTTGTTTTCAGGAGAATGTCCGATAGTTTCAGCACTAATTGTAAAAGGGACAATCCTTTCTCCATGGAATTGCCTTTATACTTACATCAAAAAGTTAATTAATCACATTGGTGTGGATCTTTTTCTCTATCCTCTCTACTGTGCCATTGACACATGCGCCTATCTTTTCACCAACGCCATGCTGTCTTGATTACTGTAGCTTTATGGTAAATCTTCAAATTAGGTAGTGGAAGTCCTCCAACCTTGTTCTTTATCAAAATTGTTTTGGCTACTTAAGTTCCCTTCTCTTAACATGTAAATTTTAGGATTAGCTTGGTGATATCCACACACACACACACACACACACACAAATCCTATTGGGATTTTAATTGAGATTCTGTTGAATTTATAGATTAGTTTGGGGAAAGTTGATGTCTTAACGATAGTGAGCCTTCCAGCCCATTAACAGTATGTATTTCTGTATTTATTTTAGTCTTTTTTGATTTCTTTCACCGGTGTTCTGTAGTTTTCAGGATAAAGATCCCACATGTATTTTGTTAGATGTACACCTATATATTTCATGGGTTTTTTGTGCTATTGTAAATGGTACTCTTTTAAAATTTTGATTTTCAATTGTTCGTTACTGGCATATAGAAATTAATTGCTTTTTGATATTGAAATTTTATCTCTAGACACTGTTAAATTCACTTATTAGTTCTAGTAATTTGGGGGGTAGATTTCTTGAGATTTTCTATGGAGACAATCATGCCATCTGCAAAGAGAGACAGGTTTTATTTTATTTTATTTTATTTTTTGAGGAAGATTAGCCCTGAGCTAACCTCCATGCCCATCTTCCTCTACTTTATATGTGGGACACCTACCACACCATGGCTTGAGAAGCGGTGCCATGTCCGCACCCGGGATCCAAACTGGCGACCCTGGGCCACCAAAGTGGAACGTGTGAACTTAACCACTGCACCCCCGGGCCGGCCCCCAGAGACAGTTTTATTTTGTCCTCTCCGTTATGTATGCCTTTTACTACTTTTTCTTGCCTATTGCATTAACTGGACCTCCAGCACAATATCAAATAGGAGTGGCAACAGCAGACATCCTTGAAATGGTCCTGATCTCAGGGGAAAGTCATTTAGTCTTTTACCATTGTGTATGATGTTAGCTGAATATTTTTTGTAGATGCCCTTTACCAAGTTAAGGAATTTCCCTTCTATTCTTAATTAACTGAAAAGTGTTATCATGAATGAGTGTAGACATGAATGAATTCGACAAATGCTTTTTCCACATCTGTTGAAATGATGGTAAGATTTTTGTTCTTTAGTCTGTTCATATGGTGAATAACATTGATTGGTCCTCAAATATTGAATTAGCCTTTCTTTTCCGTGACACACCCCACTTGATCATGATGATTATCCCTTTTGCTGGATTCAATTTTCTAATATTTTGTTGAGTGTTTTTGCATTTATGAGGGATATCGGTCTATAGTTTTCTTTTCTTGTAATGTATTTGTCCAGTTTGGTATCAGGGTAATGCTGCCCTCATAATTTGAGTTGGGAGGGGTTCCCTTCTCTTCCATTTTCTGGAAGAGTTTATGTCTTATTATTGGTCTCGTTACTTCCTTAAATGTTTTGTAGAATTTGCTAGTGAAGTCATCTGAGCCTAGAGAGCTTTGTTTGTTTGTGTTTTTCTTGTTGTTTAAAGATTTTAAACTGAATTTTTAAAAATCCAATATGACAATCTCTGTCTTTTAATTGGTGTGTTTAGAACAGTTGCATTTAGTGTAATTAGTGATTTGGTTTGATGCAAGGCTACCAATTTATTGTTTGTTTTCTGTTTGTCCTCTCTGTTTTTGTTCTCTTGTTTCCCCTTTCTGCCTTATTTTGGATTATCTGAAAATTTTTTTAGTATTTCATTTTAATTTATCTCTTGGCTTTTTGGCTATATTCCTTTGTATGTTTTTTTAGTGGCTGCTATTATGTGTTTATATATCGAATATATATGGCTTTTAAATATTGTATAAATGGTATCAAGCTCTATGTATCCTTCTGTAATTTGAGTCTTTTTTTTCTTTTTTTTGGCCTCACATACATTTTTGAGGTTTATCCAAGGTCACACATGTAGCCATTTTTCAGTTACTTTCCCTCCGTTATGCCACTATATGAACAAACCGGAAATTATGTGTTCTTTCTCCGGCGGGCAATCATTTAGATTGTTTCCATTTTTTCTTTGTTACGAATGATGTAGCAACAAGGCTTGTTGAACTTTTCTCCCTGTGTACTTGTGCGCCAGATTCTCCAGGAGGTATTCCCCGCCCTGCAGTTGCGGGGGAGGGTGAGCAGGGAACGTGCCAGCTCAGCTTTGCTAGATTTCCTCTTCAACACGGACATCTCCAGAGTGGGGCACATGTCCCGCCAGCTGCACGTGAGTGCTTGTTTCTCCTCATCCTTGCTGATACTTGATAGTATCCAAATTTTTACTTTTTGAAATCTAACACAGTAAAAAAAATTTTTTTAACAAATTTAAATTTTTAATTTTTAGACTATGGTGAAATATATGTAACATAAAATCACCATTTTTACCATTCTTAAGTGTATAGTTTAGTGGCGTTCGTATTGCTGTGCAACCATCACCACCATCCATCTCCAGAACTTCTTCATCTTTCCAAACTGACATTCCATCCCCGTTAGACAGTAATTCTGTGTGCGCCTCTCCTAGGCCCTGGCAACTACTGGTCTGCTTTCTGTCTCTGTGAATTTGACTACTCTAGGTACCTCATATAAGTGAAATCATACACTATTTGTCCTTTTGTGACTGACTTATTCCACTTAGCATAATATCCTCAAGGGTCATCCATGGTGTAGCATGTGTCAGAATTTTCGCTCTTTTTAAGGCTGAAGAATATTCCATTGTATGGATAGACCCCATTTCATTTATGCGTTCATCTGTCGACGGGCACTTGGATTGCCTCCACCTTTCGGCTATTGTGAATAACGTTGCTATGAACATGGAGGTGCAAATCTCTCTCTGATGGTTCAATAAAATTGAGTTTTAATTCATGTTCTTTTCATAGGATGAGCGCATGTTGGCTCTTCAGGAAGATAAGTCCCTTGAGGGCTTACCTCCACCCTCTCAGCACCTGGTGTCTAGTAAGTACTCAGAAAATGCTGACTGGCTCATTGCGAGAAGGGAAGGTCCTGTTTCACCCTCAGCCAGTCATAGTTATGGTGTCCGAGTGCAAGCTGCTCTGTAATTATTCACAGGGACATCCTGGGACAGAATCGCTCCCAATGCCGTACATCCCTCTGGCAACAGGAATTGTCCTCTGGCCCCCACGCCCTGAGCCAGGACTGACTATTGGGCACTTGGTTCTTATTTGATTCTAGCAAAACAGTTGCCACTTGAGACAGGAAGAGCTTTATTCATCAAAGGAAGGGAGTCAAGGCATAGCACAGCCAAGGACTGACCTTCAACCTTGCCCGTTCAAGTTTGGCAGGTGCTCAGCTGAGAGTGGGGAAGACAGGATCCGCTTGGCAGGGAGCGGGTGGGTTGCCTAGGAGTATGCGCAGAAACGCTCTCTCGCCTGCCTCCTCTCCCGGTTACCGACTGCTTTGCCCTTCTTGATGTGCACCCACTCATTCAATGTTGGTAACACTCCAAAGAGAGGGTGCTGGCTCCCTGTTCTGGAGGTGAGGACGCCAAGGCTCAGACGGGGTGAGGAACTCACACAGCCGCCCAGCTTTCTCTCATACAGGTGAGTTCCTTTTATGGGGTTATATTAGTTTTCTGTTCTTGCATAACAGATGGCCACAAATTTAGCAGCTGAAAATGAAGGTGTTCTCTCACTGTTCTGGAGGTCAGAAATCATGTCACTGTGAGCTGGGCTGTCTCCTTGGGGTCTCACAAGGCTGAAATCAAGCTGTTCGCTGGGGCTGAGGTCTTATCTGAGGCTTGCGGTCCAAGCTAAAGTGGTTTTAAAATTCTTTTCTTTGTGGCTATAGACCTCATGGAGGCTGGACATTTATGACCGGCAGGAGCACATCTCTCCAACAATTCATCTTCTTTTAAGGGCTCACCTGATTAGGTCGGGCCCACCCAGGATAATCTCTCTTTTGATTAACTCAGCATCAACTGACTGGTAATCTAATCACAGGAATGATATCCCATCGTATTCACAGGTCTCATCTACATCTATGCAGGGCCTCTACACCAGGGGACAGGAGATTTGCCATCTTAGAATTCTGCCTACCACAGGAACCAACGAAAGTTTAATTTCCATGTAATGAAATAAGAATGATGGGTTTTGGGGGAGTAGGGAGGGTGATCAACCATTCCGATTTGCCTGGGAATGAAGGGTTTCCAAGAATGTGGGACTTTTGGTGCTAAAACCAGGAAAGTCCTGGGAAGAGTGGAATGACTTGGTCACAAGTCATTGTGGATCAGAAGAGATCACCCACCCAGCCTGGCTCCCTTAGCCATCTCTGTTGCTTTGGGCTTTCAGGAGGGGGAATTAAGCAAAGTAAAAAGAAGGGGGGCAAGTTAGAAGGGGGCCATAGCATTGACTGCATCCCTGGAGAAATTGGGAGTGGAATTAAGGCTACTAAATACACTCAGTTGTTCATTCATTCATCCAATGTTTTAAAATCTTTCTTTCTTTTCTGAATACAAAAGCAATACCTGCTTTTATAAAGAGTCCCAGGAATGCTTCATGTAGAAAATTAAAGTTCTGTGTGCTCCCAACCCCCGAGATCTCTACCAGTAAATATTGTCAGAGGCTGTGTTATGTGAGCAATACCAAGATCAGACATGGGTCCAGGCACAAAGGAGCTCGCAGTTTTGTTAAAAAAAATAATGCATAATATTAATAATACATGGTTATAAATAATATATGCTAAGAGGCACCAATAATATTCAGCACCTGGGAGAGGAGGCAGTCACTTCAGGACAGGCACAGAAAAAATGAGAGAGATAAGGGAAAATTTGATGGAGAGAGCGGCATCTCAGATGGGCCGCTAGACATCTGGATGTGTGGCAAAAGGGCATTCCTGGTGAAGGGAACAGCATAAGCAAAGGTATAAAACAAGAAGATGTGGGATATATGTGGACAGCAGTATGACTGACCTGGAGCCTGACACAGGGGCTCAGACAGTGTCACAGAGACCTGGTTTCTCTGTTTCTGGCCTCTGCTTCCCTGGCTGGAATACCATTCTTGGATTGGGTCTCGGCACAATGTGGCAAGATGGATACCAACAGCAATAGATATCGCATCCCCTCAGGCTCATGTCCAGCCACAAAGAGAGTCTGTTTTTGTCCCAGTAATCCTGGAAAATGACTCATTGGCTTGGCTGGGTCATGTACCCATGCCTGAAATAATCTTGTGGCCATGGCAATGAGCTTTTCTGATTATGTAGGTCCTGGTTACATGCTCATAAAATACAACATTAAGAAAATAGAAAGATGGGAGTGTTCCTAACCACTTCCCGTTTGGCACCACTTGATTGGAATTGATTTTTTGCTCAAAGAAACTCTTTTAAAAAAATATAAAAGCAGTCACAGACTGGGAGAAGATATTTGCAAAAGATATATGTGACAAAGGACTGGTATCTCTGATATATAGAGAACTCCTACGACTCAGTAGTTAAAAGACAAATAACCCAATGAAATGGGAGAAAAAAATTTTTGGACACATCACAAAGGAAGATGAATAAATGGTCAGTAAGAGCAAGGGAGTGTGCTCAACATTATTAGTAATCACACAAATGCAAATCAAACCCCTACACACTCACCTAACTGGCTAAAACTAAAAAGACTGACAACACCAAATGTTGGCATGGTTATGGAGCAACTAGAACTTTCACGCATTGTTCTTGGGAATGTAAAATGGTACAACCACTTAGGAAAAAAGGAGTGGAGCCTTCTTAATAAACTAAAAATAGACTCATTCTATAATCCAGCAATTCCACTCCTACATATTCACCCAAAAGAAGTGAAAATACGTGTCCACCAAAACAGGTGTACGGTAATTTTCATAGCAGCTTTATAAAGACCTGAAACTGGAAACACCCCAAGTGGCAATGTTAGAGCAGTAGTTGCCTCTGAAAGTTGAGGGTGGAGATTGGGCATGAGGGAGCTTTTTGGAGCGATGGTAATGTTCTATATATTAGTAGGTATTTGGGCTACACAGTGTGTACAAACCTCAGCAAATGTCAAGATTTGTGTATTTTATTGTACATAAATGTTACAGTCTAATAAAAAACATGTAAACAAATATTGGACTCCAATCAATGATACATATTTAGGAAGAAGTGTAATGATGTCTGCAATTTACTTTGAAATGCACCAAAAATAAGACGGATTAATTGCTTAATGGAGGGACAAATAGATGGAGAGACATGAGATAAGCAAGTTTTTAATTTAATTTAAAAGAGTTAAATTCTTTCAATTTTGCTCTATGTTTGAAAATTTTCTAATAATATGTTGGAAAAAAAGATGACATGAGCCAACTTTTAGGGGAGGGACTTGAGTCATAGATCTGAACCATAGAGTTCTGAGATGGCAGAGATCTCAGATCTCAGAGCCAAAGATCTTGAATGTGAGTGAGGGGATCAACCCACCAAGGAAAACATAACTGTCAACAAAAGAAAATGGATGCAGTGGAAATAGACAACTCTTGTCTACTACAAATGGTGACACAAAAACAGTTCGAGGCTGTGGAAGAAGAAATAGATGTGAGGAAAGAGGATGAGTTCAAATGTGTCGTGATCACACAGCGTTCAAGGATATCTGTCGCCTGTTGGACTCATCCATCCCCCCTCATCCTCACCTAAGCATGGACAGACAACCTTCTTCCCTGGCTGGACCAGCACAAAATCATTGGATTGCCTCTGGAACTGCTTCCTTTCCCTCTGCATAAGAATAAAACATGACTGGCAGGGATAGTTGCTCTAAACTTTCTTTCTTCCACCCACCTGCCCATCCCTCCACCCCTCCACCCATTTACCCATCCACCCATCTACCCATCCACCCATCCATCCATGCAAAAAAGGCTCTTCCAGTGAATGGATTATTGAGACCAGGGTCTCTGAAAGGCCTTTGCTTTCAATAATCCATTCTCAAGAGGAGGGCATGATATCAGGGAAAAGAGAGCTAGGATGGGGGCTGGAAATGCATTCTAGGGAAGAGTGGCAAAGGACGCAAGATAATAACCAAACCATAAAGAAAGGCTGCAATTGATGTCTGTGGCTGGAAAGAGACATGAGTCAGCAGATAGAAATGGGCTGGGGGGTGTTGGTAGCAGTGTTGAATATCGCACTGAATCCACTGGGCGTGGGGGCCGCATTGCTAGTTATGAAGGAAAAGGACGCGCCAGTGATTGTAGAGAGGTTGCTGTCAGAATACATGCTCGATTTCCTACCTAGAGATTTCTGGAGGTTTTAAAATTTCATGGCTTTTTGTCCCCCAAAGTAGGGATATAGTTAAAATTGTACGTGTGTGTGTGTGTGTCCATGTGGTGTGAAGTGGGTTGAGGCTGGAAGTATCTGGAATGGAAGAGAGGCAGGCAGGCTCCTTTCTCCCAGGCACATAGGTGTCCTGTGTCTTTCTGTTCCACGTCCATCTTAGGAACACCAGTTTTCTGCTCTGCGGCTTGGCTGTTGTGCTTGGCTCAGCTCTGGACCTGAGGCTGGGGAGAGAAACAATGACTACTTTACTAGAACAAGGCTGCCATGAAGCAGGAAAAATGTGAAGCTTCCAAAGAAAATTCCATCCCTGTGGCAGCAGGAAGTAACCTGGCTGCATTTTCACCAAAATGTCACTCCCGGGTGAGGGCTTTTCATCTCTAAAACAAAGTCAGTGGTTGGGATGGCCCCACAGTTAGAAAATCCTAAAGGTCAGATTGTGGTTTATCCTCTGTCACCCCGGTACTAGGACAGGGTCTGATTCCAGGGTTGCATCACAGGCTGCTTTTGTAATGCTCGGGTCTGTATTCCACACTTCAAGGTGACACGTGCCTTTCTGGTTTTTCTTGTTGATTATCACAGCTTCCAAAGACTGGGGGCTCAAGAAAAGAGGCCTTGACAACAGGCCTGGGCCTCACAGCTCCTGAGCTGTCTTTTCATAACCTCCTAAAGAAGAAACAAACGCAGCTCACAGAGAGCCCCCCTCCCGCTGGCTGGGGTTCGTGGATGGTCCGGCCCAGCTGAGTGGAGAGAGGGCTGTTTTCCAGTTTCAGAACCTGAGGCTTGCAGGTGATTCAGACAGAGGACGACTGTGGTTTGTTTGCAAAGATAAAATAGATAAGGGAGGACAGAGGTGAAACGCCAAAGTCAAGTGCTCCAGGGACTAACAAGGAGTTTGCGAGTCGCAGGCATTCGGTCACCAGGTCACCAGCTTCCAGACCCCAGAACCCGGCCTCTCCTTTCTTGCTGACATTAGTAAATCAAAAGAGGTGTTACTGAGTAAAAAAAAAAAGCAAGTGGAAGAAGGATATGATCAGTCTGACCCGTTTACGTAAAAACAAATCAAATGCTTCGCATACACAAACCGCTCAGTTTATTTCAAACGATAAGTGCCTGTGTTGCAAATGCACAGATTTGAGGCAGGTACAGCCCATGATCACAGCGGTTACCTCCGGAGAGTGGGGGGAGGGAGGCAGAGAGGGAGAGCCTGCAGGACAGAGTCAAAAGAGACTGTAGGGGCCGGCCCCGTGGCGGAGTGGTTAAGTTCATGTGCTCCACTTCAGTGGCCCAGGGTTTCGCCAGTTTGAATCCTGGGCGTAGACATGGCGCCGCTCATCAGGCCATGCTGAGGCGGCATCCCACATGCCACAACCAGAAGGACCCACAACTGAAAATACACAACTATGCACCGGGGGACTTTGGGGAGAAAAAGGAAAAATGAAGTCTTTAAAAAAAAAAAAAAGAGAGACGGTAGTCTTACCTATCATGTTAATTTTTTAAACAAGTGTTGTGTGTCTGTGCCTTTCTCATGGTAGTTAGTCTTCAGGTGGGGAACGTGATGAAGTCTGCACAGAAGTCAAAATATGATGATGGACACCTGAAATTTATATATGTCACCTCAACAAAAAAATCAATTTTAGGAGCCAGCCCTATGGCACAGCAGTTAAGTTCGCATGTTCTGCTTCGGCAGCCTGGGGTTCGCCGGTTCAGATCCCGGTGCGGACATGGCACCGCTTGGCACGCCATGCTGTGGCAGGTGTCCCACGTATAAAGTAAAGGAAGATGGACATGGATGTTAGCTCAGGGCCAGTCTTCCTCAGCAAAAAGAGGAGGATTGGCAGCAGTTAGCTCAGGGCAATTTTAAAAACGACTTTATTCTTTAGTGCATAGTGAAGATATTAAATGGGGTGAAAAATATAGGTCACATAAAGGAGGGATAGAAATTAGCGTTTGCTGAGTGGTATCGTTTGCCTCCCATCCCTACAAGTAATGGTGGTGATGATGATGTCAGGTCATATTTGTTGAGCCGGGGGAGCCTCCCGTTAACCCGTTTATCTATGTGATCTGATTGGAGCCTTATGACCGCATGAGATGGGTACTATTAGTTATTCCCATTTGACAGACGAGGAAGCTGAGGTGCAGAGAGCTCAAGGGACCTGTCCGAGGTTAGCACGTTGCAGAGCAGGATTTCAAGGCCATGGCTGTTGGACTCACAGCCTCAACTTTTAACTACAATGTCATGTCATCTGGTAAAATGTCTCCCCTGCCGACTTGGACTCCCTTACCTTCCAAGAATGTGAGGAGGGTGGTGGGAGTGGGGGATGGAAGGAGGAAGAAGGAGGGGAAAGGGAGAGAGGGCAGAGAAAAGAGGTGCTGGGAGCTCTAGTGGGGTGAAACCTCAAGAACCCCAAGGGTCCTGGGCACGGCTGGGTACCTCTGCCAGATGTCCCGCCTCGGCTGTGGCAGGGCTGCCCGGTGGCTAGGAGCGCAGACTTTGGAGTCAGATCTGGCCCCAATCCCAGCTCCGCCACTTAGTAACTGGGTCACCTGGAGCAAGTCCCCTCAGTCTCTGACTGAGCCCAGTGTCCTCCTCTGGAGAACGGGCATGCACAGGGCTATTCTATGGAATGCATGTGGGCTGTGTCCCGGGCGCTCTAGCGGATGGCAAGAGGATGCTCAGAAGTGCCTGTGATGACGATTTGCATCTCCAACAGGGCCCAGAGCAGGGCACCAGGACTGAGACACTTCCACTCTGTGAGCACGTCCACTCTGCGGCAGAAACCAAGGCGAGGACAGCACGAAGCAGGAAGGTGCTCCTGTCCCAGCCAGGCCTGCCTCTGCCACCTGAGGGACCTGAGAATGGGTGGAGGTGCCCTGAGGGCAGGTTGGTCCAGGCCAAGGCCCAGACATGTAACATCATCCTTCAAGAGAAACGGGCAGATCTGCCAATGCCTAACTCTGAGCAGCGTCCCCATCAATTGCACAGGAGCACCAATGGGCTGAGGCCGTTCTCTTTGGAAAGCCTGGATGGAGGCGGTCCAGGTTGCTAAGCCCTGCTGTCCGGCTCTTACCAAGAGATTATAGGGGTGTCAAATGAGCCAGCACACTTTAAGCCTTTGGAGGCCATGAAGCCGTGCTTTTAGGGACCATACAGCATTGAGGTGCCGGGCTGGGAAACCACAGCTTATGAGGGCTGACCTCCCGTCACTTCCTGCAGGCCTGACCTTCAGCGAGAGAAGGCAGCCAGCTGAGGGGAGAAGGTTTTGTTAACCAGTTTCCCTGCTAGAGAATGGCCCCTTAAGCCGTGTTCTGGTTACTCTCACTAAATACCAACCGCTCGAACCTCACCACTTTCCCACAGCCATTTGGCTTTGCTCGTAATTTGCACGCAGCTCAGGGGTTTGGGGAGGGCTCATCTGGGTGTTTCTGGTTGGGAGGTCTCTCCTGCATGCGGCTGAAGTCAGAAGATGACGGGCTGGAACAGCTGAGGTGGGGGCAGAAGCCGCCGTTGGGGGCGGGGGTGGGTCTGGGCCCGCTGGGGGCTAACTGAACATCCTCTCTCCTCATGAAGTCTCAGGTCCTCTCCATGTGGTCTCTCCACAGGGCTGGATCGGGCTTCCGCACAGCGTGGCAGCCTGGACTGCTCACACAGTGGCTGCAGCCGTCAAGAACAGGCAACCCAGGAAGAAAGTAGCCTCTGCACCTACTTTTTGAACCTGCCTGGGAAATCACCATGGCCCTTGTCTTTTGGTTCTGTAACAAAAACCCACTCAGATGCAAGGGATGGGGACACAGGCAGCGCTTGCTGATGGGAGCAGTGACAGTCACCTTGTGACGTGCACTGGGATGGGAGACGCTGTTGCAGCCATCTTTGGGAAATGCAGTTGTTCACAGGCTGCCATAGCCCTCCCCTCCCTCGGGGTGGGCCACATACCGTCATTCTCAAGGGAGGGGCCAGGCAGCTGCAGGAGGGAGTCGGGACCCAGGACCACTGGCGGGGCATCATCAGTTTCTTTTGAGTGGGGCCGGGGGCAAAAGGGCTGCCTCTGGCCGAGCTCATAAAAATACTTGTTAACGTCCACAGAGGAGATCCACCATGCCAGACGCGCTGCCTCTCGTACTTTACACTCCCTGTCTTGTTTAAGCCTCAGCCTGAGTCTGGGAGGAGAGTCCATTAGCATCCACACTTACAGATGAGGAAACTGAGGCTTGCGGAGGCTCGGGGACAGACACAGTTGGTAAGTAGCTGAGTTCCCCTGGAAGCACGGCCCAAGACAAGGACCTGCAAGCAGTGTTGGGGAGGGGACACCGAGACGAGGGGGTAGGAGAGCTGATAGAGGACCCCCGAGCAGCTGGGCTGGGTGGTGTTAAACATGGCCACTGATTTTGATGAAGAAGTGTGGTCTATGCCCCCTTCCCTTGAAGCTGTGTGGGCTCGTGACTAGGTCACCAATCTGCAAGGCAGAAGTGACACTAGGTGACTTCTGAGGTGAGCTCATGAAAGGCAATGCGGCTTCCTGCCTGGCCCGCTGGGATACTTGCTTTTGGAGCCCTGAGCTACCACGTAGGAAGTCTGACTACCCCGAGGCTGCCCTGCGGTGAGGAAGCCGAAGGTCCATGGAGAAGCCACGTGTAGACGCTTCAGTCGGCCGCCCCAGCTGAGCTGTGCCTCTGCAGGCATTAGAAAATGGTTGTTTTGTGGGGACGGCCCGGTGGTGCAGTGGTTAAGTTCGCACATTTCTCGGCGGCAAGGGGTTCGCCAGTTCGGATGCCGGGTGCGGACATGGCGCTGCTTGGCAAGCCATGCTGTGGTAGGCGTCCCACATAGAAAGTAGAGGAAGATGGGCACGGATGTTAGCTCAGGGCCAGTCTTCCTCAGCAAAAAGAGGAGGATTGGCAGCAGTTAGCTCAGGGCTAATCTTCCGCAAAAACAAACAAACAAACAAAAAGAACTGGTGAAATTTAAATAAAGACTGAAACTTAAAAAAAAAAGAAAATGGTTGTTTTGTGCCACTGAGTTTTGGGGTGGTTTGTTCTGCAGCAATAGTCACTGGGACGGTGCAACTGGGGCTTCATTTTTCTGGAGGTCCTCTGACCAACTGTGTGGGGAACACCTCAGCACCGCTCTACCTCCCGCCCCTCATTGGTTTCTAAGTTTGCCTCTCGTGCAGGCCAAGCGTGCTCCCCCAGGCAGACAGAGCAAGCCTGCGTGGGTAGGGACTGGCCAGACAGTGGCTGCCCGGTGGTGGAGTTGGGACTTGAGCTCTGCGCTCCCTGTCTCCGCGGAGCCCAGACCTGCTTTTAGGCTCCCAGGGGGACAATGAGAGGCCCCAGACTCAGGCTAGACTTTTTCTCTGACATCTACATGTTGCATGTGTGGGGCCACAAGTCTACAGCCAAGGACCACCCTGTCCACCGATGCATCCCGGAACTTCCCATCCTTGGCAGTCTGTGACAGTTCCAAATCCTGCCCAGGGTCATGAAAGCAGGAAGCAGACCAAGGTCACATTCAAGATGTGCTTTGCATATTCACTTCCATGTTTGTCTCCCCAACCAAACTGGAGCCTCCTGATGGGCTGGGAGTGGGGGCTTCAGTCTCTGAGAACCCTCTCAGTGCCCAGTCCCAGGGCCCCGACTCTGGCACCCAGCTGGGAGCCCTGTGAGGGCAGGGGCTCTGCCTGTCTTTTCACACTGTAGCCGTGTGCCTGGAACAGTGCCTGATGCACTGTAAGGAATTATTTCCAGGGAAAGAAGAGTGAGTGCCCAATTAAGTAAATAAATTGACTTCTCTGTGACAGCCCCGTCCACACAACCTCCTCCTTTTCCCTGGAGGTCTTAACATTTAACGCTCACAACAAGGCAAGTCTATAAGTCCATTTTCTGGTTTATTTTGGCGGCCTTGTCTTTATCTCTGAACAGTTCGGGACCTCCACACAGCACCTGCTTCTACGTGAGATGGACTATCATGGAAACTACACAGGTCGCATGTTTATATTCCTCCCCTGCTTCCTACATAAAAGTACTGAAACATCTTTTGGTTTTTTTTTTTAAGATGAATTCCTGATTTACACACATGGCAAGTTATTAAGGAAAGTTAGAAGTGGCTGGTGCCGACCTCTGATTTTGTGAAAATAATATACGGGTGGATTAAAATCACCAGGATTTAATTCATGACTTTTGCATCTATATTCATAAGAGAAGTTGTCTTTTTCTGTGCTGTCTGTGTTACTGCTTGGCAAGAAGGTTATGCGAATTTCATAGGACAAATTGGGAAACTTCCATTCCTTTCTCTGTTGTGGAAGAGTCTGAATCTTGGGATTGCCTGTTTCATGAAGGTCTGAAATAATCCAGACATAAAACGATCAGGGCCTGGGGACTTTCTTTAGGAGGGAATTCTTTGAGAAAGCTGTCTACCTCTTCCACAGTTAATGCATTATTTGGTTTTCTACTTCTTTTAAAGTCAATTTTAGTAATTTTACAATTTCTTGGAAATTGCAAATCATTCGTTTCATCCATATTTTTGATATTATTAGCCTAGATCTATACATGGAATTTGCTACTAATTTTTGAAATCTCCTCCTTGGTTATACACCATTCCTAATGGTGTGTATTTGTTGTTCTCTTTTCTTCCTTTTCAGGTTGGTTTTTTTAGAAGCCAATTTTTCTTTTTAATTCACAAATTTAAAAAAAAATTGTGGTAAAATGTACATAACATAAAATTCACCACTTTAACCATGGCACTGTACAGTTCAGGGGCACTAAATACAGTCACGTTGGGTAAGCATCACCACCATCCACCTGTAGAATTTTTTCATCTTGCAAAGCTGCTACTCTGTCTCCATTAAACGTGAACTCCCCATTCTTCCTTTCCCTCAGCCTCTGGCAACCACCGTTTGACTTTCTGTCTGTATTAATTTTATTACTCTAGGGGCCTCATATAAGTGGAATCATACAATATTTGTCCTTCTGTGTTTGGCTTATTTCACTTAGCATAATGTCCTCAAGCTTCATCCGTGTAGGAGCAGGTTTCTGAATTTCCTTCTTTTTTAAGATTGAATAATATTCCATTGTATGGATAGACCACATTTTGCTTATGCATCCATCCATCAGTGGGCACTTGAGTTTCCACCTTTTGGCTGTTGTGAATAATGCTGCTATGAACACGAGTGCACTCATTTAGAAGCTGACTTTTGAAGCCGTTGTCACGGGCAGGGGGGCATGGCAAACCAAGAACGCTGCCTACTGGTTCCTTGCTGGGGAAATCAGGACTAGAGGAACCATTGGTTGACAAGGACCTTATCTTCTCTTCCAGATGAGGAAATGAGGCTCTGAGAGGTCAACGACCTGCCTGAGTCACATAGCCAGCGAGTGGGAGCGTCAGCAACCGAACCCAGAAACACCGCTTCCCAGCCACCTGGCTACCCTCGTCCACCCCTTGCTGAAGCCTCTGAGCCCTGCTGGTGTCTGCTCAGTGACAAGCCTGTCAGTGGCCCAAGGTGATCCTGGAGAGAGCCGCTCCTCAGTGCCGGGCGATTGGGCTGTGGGAACCTAAAACCCATCGTGTTCATTACAAATGAAAAGCAAATGTGACTTTAAATGTTGTGCTGCGGCTGCCAGTGCCGGGTGGAGCAGGGCCCCTGTGAGCAGTCACACCAAACAAAACATATTATTTAGGAGTGATTGGAAGGCAGACGAGCTGAAAACATTGTGCACGGAAGGGCCACCGCTGTCTGCTCCTGAGCATCGAAATCGCTCTCCCTGGGCTCGGCCGCGGATTCACATATAGGGCAATTTCCCTCATGGTAGCACAGCTCCGTGAGCGGGCTCGGGCTTGTGGACAAGCGATTTCCCAGCCGAATGACTTGCAGCCCCGGCACAGAGCGCGAGGCTTGGTGGGGCTGGCTCCCCCGGGTCTGCCCCGATGCTGCCCGTGGCGACCTTGTCTCAGAAGCAGTTCCTCAGCACTTGAAACTCATCCCCCTAGTTTCTGTTGGGATGAGAAGGGTGGGCGGAGCCTTGACCCTATGACATTGGTTGAGCACTTACTCTCTGCACCATAACCAGCAGGCTGGGCCTAGGAGCAGCAAAGCAGGACGCCGAGGCTCAGAGAGGTTAAGGTCCATGTCCAAACTCACACAGCTCCCTTAACAGCTCCTAAATATTAGGAAGGCGGGGCTGGCCCGCAGGTGCCATGCTGTGTGACACTGGTGCCCCTTGCATAGACATTCAGAGGGAGGAGGCAGCATAGCTTTGCCCAGGTTATGGTATGTGACTTAGGGAGTTCTTGGGCCCTCTGAAGCCAAATACTAGGAGGGCTCCTTACCCCCCTGCATAAGAACTCTGAAGCCAGGGTCAGAGGCAGGCCACAGGCCAGGGGATCCCCGCGGTGGGTGCTGACACATCCTTCTCACTGTGGGTGGGGGCAGGGCTGAGCCTACAGCTAGAGGGAGCAGGAAGGCTACAGAAGCCAGGGGCCACCAGCCTGCTGTACCCCTGACAGAACAACAGGGAGCCCAGCTCTTGGAGGCTGAAGGCCTGGGATGGGAACCCTGACCCAAACGCCAGACACAGGCACACCAGACACCCTGCGTGGATTTAGCAGACCCAGGACGCGCTGGGCCCCAGGAGCTCACACTGTAGTGGGAGGGAGCTCTGGAACAATGGTGATAAACCGGTACCCAGTGATTATGAAGCATAAGCCCTGTGCCCAGCATATTGGGAGAGATTCACCCTTCGGCCTCCTGTGAGCCCGATGGGGAGCGTGCTCACAGACCAGAACTTCTTAACACATAACCCCACAATAAGAGCTCAATTCCTGCTCGTATCACAGCCCAGTGTCGGGGGGAGGGAGCAGTGGGCAGGGTGCAGGGGGGGACTCTGCTCCACACAGTCCCTCGTGGCCCGGGGGGGAGAGCAGGAAGAATGGCGCAGCACATTTTAGGAGCCAGCCATAGGAGCGGTGACTTCACTTCCTCCCATATTCCATTGGCCAGAGCTCAGTCACGTGGTGCCTGCAGGGGAGCCTGGGAAATGTAGTCTAGCCCTGTGCCTGATGGCAGAAGGGAAACTGTTTGGTGGACAGCAGCCAGTACTTGCCACTAGCAGTAGGAACCATTAGTTTTTTAATACTTCACTGAGAGAATCAGAGCTCTGAGTGGTCCAGTGGCTCAGCTGGGAGGGGGTAGAGCTGGGATTCAGCTGCGGGCACTCTGACTGCAGGGAGCATGCCCTCAACCAGCAGGCTACACTGCCTTTCTGGAAGTGAGCACTGAATTAAGCAAATAGGTATTGAGTGCCCACCAGGGCCCTCATGGGGGCTGTACAGGTGTTGAGAGCAAGGGCTCTGGCCCAAACTTCCTGGGTTCCACTCCCCGACTCTGCCTCTTACCAGCTGTGTGACTTTGGGCAGCTCATGTAACCTCTCTGTGCCTCAGGCCCTCCCACTCGTGGAGAAGGGTTCTTTCCCAGGCCCTTCCCTGCTCTCTCCCAGGAACAGCAGGGGCAGGAGAGGAAGGCAGGACAACACAGGAGAAAATTGAGCAGCTCACTTTGGGAACCTGGGAGGACCAAGAAGGAAGAGAGGGGATTGAGAAATAGGGGCCTGGCCTCTGCCGCATCTACAATGGTCCTCACTGGGTGACACCAGCCCCCAAGTGACCACTTCTCTTTCTACAGCCTCTGCTCTCACACACGGGCTGCACAGTGAGGGGTGTCCCAGAGGGGACACGCTGTCGCTCAGCTCCCTTATTTAAAGAGTGTTCTGTAACCAAGGGGGCCAGCGGGGGAAGAGCTGAGGAACCAAGCGCTGGTTGGCCTGTTTCTTCTCTCAACAAACTGGTTGTGGCCGTTGAGGGACAGGTCCTTTCCGGGGCCTAGAACCCACTGATGAGTAAAGCCAGGCCTGGCCCCCCACCGTGCGTGCAGAGGGGAGGGGAGAGTGAGGGAATGGGAGGAAAAAGAAGCCTTGCCCCTCTGGTGCTTCCTCTGTAACCAGGGTGGGCATTTCACGAAGCACGTCCCCTCCCCTCTCCTTCCTGCTTAAGGGGCTCCCGTGCCTTCCCTGACTCCCCACTTCCCTCCGCACAGTGTCCCCCGTTCTGCAGGATGTGGCCCTGCTCCACTCCAGCCCCACCCCTTTCCAACCCCAAGCACCCTGCCTGCTGAATTACCCGCGCCTCTCAGAACGTGCTGCTTCATGTCTCCACGCGCATTGGGTTCCCAGGGCTGCGGCATAAAGTGCCACAGGTGGGGCGGCTTAAGTGGCAGAAATTTACTGTCTCACGGTTCTGGAGTCTAGAAGTCTGAGAGGAAGCTATCTGCGGGGTTGGTTCCTTCTGTGGGCTGTGAGGGAGAACCTGTTCTATGCTCCCCCGCAGCTTGAGCTGGCTTGCTGGCGCTTGTCGGGTTTCTTTGGCTTGTAGAAGCATCATTCCAATCTCTGCCTTCATCTGCCCTTGAAGATGCCTCCCCCCGCCCCGTGTGTGTCTATGTCCAGTCGTATGGGATTAGGCTCCTCTCCTACTCCAGTATGGCCTCATCTTAACTCATTACATCTGCAATGATCCTGTTTTCAAATAAGGTCGAATTCTGAGGTGCTGCGGGTTAGGACTTCAGCATACGAATTTTAGAGGGACACAATTCAACTCATGACACCAGCCTTTGTCCATGTGGTGACCTCCGCCTAGAACTCCCTTCCCACAGTTGTCCAGCAGGCAAGCTTCCGTTTGCTTCGAGGAGCCCGCTCAAGCACTGCTCCTTGGCAAAGTCCTCACCATAGGTGAGCTAAAAGTGACCTCCCTCCGCTGTGCCCCACTGTCCTTGCACAGCCACCGGCCAGCACATCAAATGCCTTGGACCAATCCAAGTGCCTCTTTGTGTCCCCGACGCTGCTAGGTAGTCATCTCCTCAAGGGCAAGGGTTGTACCTTACTCGTCCTGGTGTGCGCAGCCCCCTGGCAGGTCGGGCACAAAGGAGGTGGCCCAGGATCGATGCCCGTTGAATTAATGCATGAATTGCAAAGGAAAGAAAGATGAGGGAAAAGATGAGAAAGATGCAGAAGAGTGGGTAGTGGCCCAAATCAGTGACCCTTTGCCCTTCTGTCCTCCATCTACCAAGAGCTCCCCCCTTGGGGAGACGTGCAGTACCCGTGGTTGTGACAGAACCTCAAGAATCGATGTTGTGTCTGAGGTCTGCATTTTCCCCAGTGGATGGTCGGAGTCGGTAGTGGGGGACCAAGAAGAGAGTGGTGGGAGTCCTGGGGGCTCCGGGTGGTGTAGGTGGGGGTTGTGGGGGGAGGGAAGCTGGAAACCAACAGGGCCAGGCCCAGCCTCCCAGAGTAGCAAACCACGGTCCTTAAATACTCCCCAAACAAATTTATGATGTAAATCTGGTTTTGAAATAATAACAATAATGATAAATAAAAAGAGTGAGCAGATGCAAGAGGGAGGGAGAGGGGGCTCAGCCAGGCCCCTCCCCCAGGACACCAAGAGGGGAGAAGCACATGGAAAAATTGAAATTAGTTGTGACAGCTGAAATTCTCAGCTCTACAGATGACATTTGACAGGGTACTTAAAAAAATAATAAGAAAAGGGAAAGTGGTTTGGGTCGCCTGTGGGAGGGGGAGCCCGGGGGATTTCAAGTGACACAAGACGCATAATTCAAGCTTCTGAGATTGCAAAAGCTCCTCTTACCTAAGGGGCCTGCTGCCTTTATTTTTATCCAAATGGCTCAATTACCGCAAAGCCCCACAGAGAAAATTACGGATGTTTGCCTCTATTTTTCTCCTCTTGTCTCGACAACTGTAGATATTTTGTTTTCCTTCCTTCTCTTGCTCTCTCTCTCTCTTTTTTTTTTTTTGTGGTGGGGGGGCTGGTGAAGAGAGAAGGTGGTGTTCGGATGGGCTAAGGGGCCGGAGGCTTTCAAATTGCTGCTGAAAGCCTGCATCACACACCCCACCCACCCACACACACACACACACACACTCTCTCACTCTGCACAGTCTTAGGCCACACCACAACTGTCTTTTTGTGTGTGTCCATTTTGATGTTTGTCTTTTCCACGTTCTGGGCGAACGTGTCCTTGCTGTTCCCTGACTTCACTGCCCCCCTCCTCTCCTGGGTCTCATTCTCTCTCTCCTCGGCCTCCTGCTCGCTGCGCCAGTAGCAGCAGCTCCTTTAGGCCTCTCGCCTGCCCAGCGGGCACCTCCTCCTTGCGGCTCTCCTTTCATCTCAGCTATTTCCAAACCCTGCAATAGACACAGGGAGGCGCAGAGGTGCCCATTTTCCAACCTTCTTATTGGATCTCTCCGTTTGTCATTTTCAGAATTGGCGCTCCGGGGAGCTGTGCCTGGAGGCTGCTGCGCTCACACCTGCTCGCTCTGCCAGGCGAGACATCAGAGCCTCGGAACCTGCAGCAGGCTCCAGAAAGGTCTCTTTGGGCGACTCTGGGGCTCCAAGGAATGGTGTCTGACCATCAGGCCCCAGGACCCCAACGGGTGGGGACAAGTTGGGGAGGAGGGCCTGTCACCTCTCATTCATCCCCTCTCTCTCTCCATCCCACTTCCATGGCTTCGGTCTGGGCCATCCTCACTACTTCTGCCCTGGACCAGGCCACAGCCTCCCTTCCCACTCCCCTCCCTGCCCCCTCTGGCCCCTCCCACCAAGCCAGGCCCCTCCCTTACCTGGAACCTCTTCTGCCTCGTTAGCTTGGGGATAAAACCCAAATCTCTGCCCTTGGCCCACAAGGCCCTGAGGGTCCAGCCCTCCCCTTCCCTCCAGCTCTGTCATCGGCTCCTTCCTGCCCTGGGCCTCTGCAGCTGCAGCTTCTTCCTCCTGGCTGCTCCCTGCCATTCTCTCTTCACCCACCCAACTCGCAGTCAGCCTCAGGTAGCACTGAAACGTCCCCTCCTCGAGGAGCCTTCCCGGCTCCCTCTCCCGGACGCCCCCCCCCAGGCCAGGCCCCACTCAAAGCTCTCGCAGCCCCTGCACGTGGGGGTAATATACAAAATACCGAACCGCTGCATGGAGCAGGTACAACCTATCGGAGTGGGTGCTGGCTGCAGCCCCGCAGCAGGGTCCTGCAGGCCCCCAGGCTGGGCAGGCCTTAACCCTTCAGTTGCTGGGCACAGTGGGTCCCAGGTGAGGGAAATGGACACAGAAGTAAGTGTACCAATAGCCGCCAGTGACTGTCAGCTTGCTTGCCCCGTCCTCCACGAGATCTGTCACCTGCACCTAAAGCCCCGTGTGGGCCCACTGTGTGTTTCCTGATCATTGGTGCATGTGCAGGGCAATGTACACATTAGGTGTTTGATAAATAGCTGTTGACAGACTGAAGGCCCTTGGGATCAGGCCCTTTCTGGGACACTGAATTCTGTGCCCGCCAGCCCCCTCCTACGCCTGCGTGTAGCTTAGCCACATGTGGGCGGCCAACAGGGCGAGTACCGTCCAGGTGGAACATGACGTCCTGGCATCGTGGGTGTGCTTCAAAGACTTCAGAGTCAGGGGCCTGGATGCAAATTCCAGCCTCCGTGCTCTCTCTCCGGGTGACCTTGGGCAGTCTATTGACCCCCGGCGAGCCTCAGCACCCTCACCTGTAAGGCAGAGAGGGTGCATGTCAGTCACTAAACTGTGCCTGCGTGTAGCATTTTGACTATTGATTTAGTGATTTTTCTCATCTCTCGCCTTCACTGGCAAGAGGGCTCCCGGGCTGACCCCTGCTTGTTCCTCCTGTCCACCGTCCACTTCGCCTTCGCTCGACATGTATTTCCTGAGCGTCTGTTACTTTCCAGGTGAGAAGATGTGGCGGTGATCCAATCAGACAAGAAGCCTCCCCTGGCAGCCACCATCCGCCGAGCCTCGTGGGGCGCTGGGCTGGCCGTGCCCCGCTGACCCTTCCCCATCTCTCGGTGGTGGAAACTATGATTGTCCTCGTCTTACAGCCGGGGAAACTGAGGTTCTGAGAGCCTGAGCAATGCACCCAAGGTCACTCAGTTAGTGGCAGAACCGGGCCTGGAACTCAGGCCCTTCTGAAGCCAGATCCCGAAGATTTTTCTCAGCGCTCATCAGATTGGGCCATTCCTTTGCATAATCCTCCTCAGTGGCCTCCACTCTCCTGAACTCGGCCCAAGGGTCCTGCAAGGCCTGATCCTGACCTTCATCTTCTGCCTCATCTCTCTCCTGTCTATCGTGAGCCCCTTCACCCTGACTGAGTGCTTTCCTCCAGCCACGCTGATCCTTCTGTTCCCCAGTGTAAGGTCCAGTGTTCTCTTACCTCCCAGCCTTCACACATGCTATTCCCTCTGCCCAGAACGCCCTTCCCTTCCTCCTGATATGGTTAACATTCCTTCTCCTCCAGGGCTTAGCCAGGTGTAACCTCCTCAGGGAGGCTCTCCTCATCTCCCCAAGGCTGTGAGCTGCCCCACTTCCTGCCCTCCCTATGCGGGGCTTGCCCCATCCAGAAGCTAATTCCCCCACCAGCCTGTGAGTTCCCGAGGCCAGGGTCTTCATCTGCATTTTTCAGAGTTATAGCCCCAGCACACAGGCCAGGGCCCAGCACACAACAGGAGCTCAAC
The DNA here is from genome assembly GCF_041296235.1 of Equus asinus. NCBI lineage: Eukaryota > Metazoa > Chordata > Mammalia > Perissodactyla > Equidae > Equus > Equus asinus. The sequence goes on from NC_091799.1 coordinate 15,835,284, forward strand.
TTGTACTTGCTGAATGAACAAATCAATGAAAAATTGCAGGGGCAGGCCCAGTGGCACAGTGGTTCAGTTCGTGCACTCTGCTTCAGCAGCCTGGGATTTGTGGGTTTGGATCCCGGGTGTGGACCTACACCCCGCTCATCAAGCCATGCTGTGGAAGGTCCCCCATACAAAATAGAGGTAGATTGGCACAGATGTTAGCTCAGGGCCAATCTTCCTCACCAAAAAAGAAAAATAAAACTGCCGAAGTCGCTGTCCTAGCCTCCTCTTCTCACAGTGCTGTGAGCTGTAGTTGCATAAACACAGTGGCTATTTTTCATGATAACTGAAAATGGGCGGTTATTAACAGAATTATCGACTTTATGTAAACTTGCCATATCTGGGGAACACAACTCAAAATGAACATTCCACTAGAAAAAGCGTTTAAAGGATTTTTTCCCTTTAAAAAGAAAAATGTGAAAAACCTGGGAAAATCAATGGACTCCTTGTGCAGAGAGAATATTCCGGAAGCGCGCCAGCAGCCACCTCCTTTGTAGAGAGCGCAGAGCTGTGAGGCAGAGTGGCTCCTGGAGAGCGGAGCAGATGCCTCGGCCGTGGTGCCCATGTGGGTAACTCTCGGCTTAGTCCAACCTCCTGACTGCAAACTAGTGAGCTGCAGGGCCTGACTGACCGGAGGCAGCGTGTCAAACCACGCAGCGCCTTCCATCTTGTGCTGGGGCTAAGGGAGCTCTGGCAGGGCCCAGGACGTCAGGAGGCGCCCCGTAGGGCGGAGGAAGAAGAATGTGGAGGTCTTCCAGGGGTGGGGGTGAGGGGCAGAGACGTGGGGGTGCACAGGCCTCTCTGGGACCCCCTGGCCAAACCATCTCCAGGAAAGGCCACAAAACCCATAGATGCGGTGTGAGTGACTGTGCGGTGGGAGCTGGGGATGGGACCAGGGCTCCTGCTAGAGTCGCTGTGAGGGGAGGCAGACCCCAGAGGCAGAGCAGGAGACCTCCGCACCCCCTCACTTCTACCGCCCCCACCCCGGCACAGATGTCCTGGGCAGCCTCCAGTACCACATCCCAGGACTGAAAGTGACTGCCCGCCATCAAGGGCAGGGGGCCCCAGTAGACATCCATTGGGTTGCCTCAGAGCTGGGGAGGAACCCAGAGCGGGGGACTTGGCCAGTCTGTGGGTCTCAGCCCCCGGGTCCCAGGGCCCCCACGGTGGAGCCAGGAGTGCCTGAAGGTGGGAACCAGGCAGGACCAGACCCCAGCTCCGAGCTGTCCACACTCCAGCATTAACACCTGCTCCTTTCCCTTCCTCCAGCACAGCCTCCACCCTCCCTCTTCCTTGGAAACGCCCCGGCCTGCCTGAGGGGGTGGGCGCTCACAATGGTGCACATGAAGCCCCACAGCCAGGAGGGCCTCAGGTGGGCGTTCACGGCTGCTGCAGGCCTGTGGCCCTCGCCTTCAGCTGGGAAGCGCCCTCCGGAAGGGTGGTTGGGAATGCAGGCTCCGGAGCCACAGGCCCTGGGTTCATGTCCTGGCTCCATGTCCTGGCTCCACTGTTTAGCTGCTGTGTGTCTTTGGCAGCCGACCTCAGTGCTGAGCCACAGTTTGTCCACCTGTAAAATGGGTGGTTGCAAACATTCAACGAGACACTCTGTGTGGGGTGCTTGGCACAGAGAAGTGCAGGGCGCTGGTGCTGGCGGTGGCTGCTGGGGTTAGCGTGGGTCTTTTTCCCATCTGGGCGGCTCTGCCTTAGCCCGCCACCGCCCCATCAGGAGGGGGCATCCGCTCTTAAGAGAGCTGGGTAGGGTGAGTTTATGTCCGGCCTGTGGCCATTAGCACAGATCTGGTCCAAGGCCAAGGGCCAGAATTCTGGAACCCAGACAGGGAGCACTGTGCAGGTTATAGGTGGAGCTGGGATGAGGACCCAAGGATGCTGTCCCCAGGCCAAGGACACAGCATCCAAGACAGGAGCTGGTGAGGGCACCCTCCTGAGAGCCTGGGGCAGGGAGGCTGGGGGGTGGGGCTCAGCCAGGGTTTTTGAAGAACAAACAATCTTAAAAATCTTGTCGTGTCACTCCCGGCTGAAGACTTCCCCCCTCCCGCCTGCAGGAGCAGTTTCAGACACGTTTGCTGGAGAGCCTTTCAAATGAAATCTTACACCGAAAATCTACCATACAGCCAATGGAAGTGCAGCTCCCCTGTCTGAGCCCAGGGTGTGGCTGGGCACGGGCCGGCTGGGGCCACCTCCTTTGGTTTATCATTCTCCAGGTTGCCGGGGAGTCTCTGAGGAAGCTGCAGCGTTCCAGGGAGCTCGTTCTGAACCACTGGCCTAAAGCTCAAGCCCAAATGCCTGCACAGAGTGCATAAGGTGTGTCACAGTGCGGCCAGCTGACCGCCCACTCACCTCACCTCCCAGCCTGGCCCCACCTGCGCCCTGTGCCACTTAGGATGGCCCATGGGCCCGACTGACTCACAACTTTGGCCCATCCCACAGACCGTTTCCTCCTCTCGCAATGCTTTCTGCCCGTTTTCCACCTGGCCAACTCCTATGCATCCTTCAAAATTCAGTCAAGCATCACCTCCTCCAGGGAGTCTTCCTGGCCTGCTATGGATGACAGCACGGTCCTTCCTGTTCCGGGCTTATCTTGCTGAGAGCGTTCGTCACCTGCCCTGTGTGATCACTGAGTTGGACAAAGAGGCAATCCCCCCGCGTAGGAGCTTGGAGCTCAGGCCTCAGCCTCTGAGATGAGGGTTCAAATCCTGGCTCTCAGCTCAACAGCTGTGCTTCCTTGGGCAAGCTTCCTAACCTGTCTGAACTCAGTTTCCTCATCTGCAAAGCGGGAGTAGTAACAAGACCCACCTTCCACGGTCGATGTGAGAGTCGATGAGATCACATGTGCAAAGGGTTGGCCTGGCGTCCAGCACGTACCATCCACAGCAGCCGCCCTTCCTGCAGGTGCCCGCGAAGTCCCATCAGAAACAACAGATGCTGCGGACGGGGCTGCAGAGACGGAAGCTGTGGATCTGCCCTCAAGGAGGTGACAGTCCAGGCAGGGGAGGAAAAGCATAGATGTGGGCCAATAAAACAATGCAACACTAGTTAATCACAGGCAGGAGGGGTGAGTCATTCGTCTGGATCCTGTATCTTGGCCCAAAACAGATGCACGAAAAATGTTTGTTGAAATGAAGAGCTGAGCTCAGAGCAAGGAGAGAGTGCCCTGGGCTGCAAGGGTCTAGGGAGCCTTTGGGGGAGCAAGAACCTGGGCTGGGCGTGGCGGTGGGGGGCAGGACGTGGATGAGTGAGGGCTGGGGGGCAGGCAGGAGCACCCCAGTTCTGTAAACAGGGGGCCTCCTTCTTCCAACTCTGCCACAAACAACTTGAGCGTGCTTCAAAAGCCTTGCACGGTTTTTCTCCTCCCTCTGCCTTTCTGTAATGTCTGGATGTTTTTCATAATGAGCACGTGTTACATTGAAAATCAGAAAAAGCAATTAAGTTATGTTCATTTGCAAGGTTTTTTTTTTCCCCCCTTAAGTCACTCACACAAAGGACAAAGTTTTCAAAGAAAAAATAGAGGAGGCATCAGAAGCAGCCGATGGAGGGGGCGGTAATTATACCAGAAACCTGGGACAAGTGAGTTATTTTGACCAACGGTTCGCTTTGACTTTGAGCTTCCCAAGACAAAGCCGAAAGGGAAACCGGCAGAGGCGGAAGATGAGGCCATAAAAATAACCCGCACCTTGCAGCGCGCAAAGGCGGGTCGGAGGGAGCAGAGAATCGTGACGGCAGCTGCAGTCTGCCGGGGGCTTCCTTGGAGCCTAGTGTCTTGTTGAGACCCCGCGTGCCCCTCTGGGGAGGGCATTGTCCCCGCCGTCACCGCGCGGATGAGAGGGTCAAGGCTCTGAGGCTTTCAGCATTGCATCCGAGGGCCAGGAGCAGGAAGCGGCGGAGGTGGGCTTCCACCCCAGCCACTCAGACCCCTGAACCCACGCGTACCAGCTGCGCCCACGGTCCTCCCGCCTCCGGGCAAGGGGCAGGAGGAGGTTACAGCACTGCCGGCGGACAGAGCTGTCCTCAAGCCCAGGCGCCCGGGGTGAGGACTTGCCACCCTGGGACCGCGGGTCTGACAGCTGTGAGCCGCCGCCTTGGCCTTCCTAATGGAGTCCTGATGCAGTACTTGGCATGACAGTTGAGCCCAGAGATAGCAGGGTGCGTCGGTGTCTGCGTGACCGAAGGGACAGGCCACCGGCAAACCTGTAATCCTCTGATATCTGCAAGGCTGCAGGGCTTAACCCCTGCCTCTCCAGGGTGGGCAGCGGCCACACCAGTGGGGCCAGTGAGCGAGGGGTCCCCGGAGCAGAGAACACCAGCTCCTCCCTCTTTCCATCTGAGGGAGGATCTTTCACTGCAGCCCCCCAGCCGGTGCCTGCTTGGGTGGTGGGAGCAGCAGAGGGAGAGCTTCCTGCTTCTGCTCTTGACCCCTGCCCCTCAACTCCTTCTTCACGTGGAAGCCGGGAGGGGTCTTTGAAAAAGAGAAATCTAGTGAGACCCTCGTGTTGCTCTCATCCCTTCCATGACTCCCTATTGCCCTCAGGACAAAGCCAAGCTCGTTACCCTGGCCTGCAAGTGTCCTTCTGGCTGGGCTCCTGCACTTCTCCAGCCTTTCCTCTAGGTTCCTTTCTGGTCCTTCTATTCAGCCCTGCCTCAGGTCCTTTGCATATACCATTAGTATCAACTGTGATCCCATCCACCTCTGCCCATACCCTATGCTGGCTTGATTCTTATCCTTCAGGTCTCTGCTTAACCTGCTCTGATTCCTGAGACTGGGTCCGGGGGCTCTGCTATGGGCTTGAGTAGCCCTCACGCTTCAGACTGCGAACACCTGAGGGTGGGGGAGGGCCTGGGCTCACCGGCTCCAAGACCCACACAGGTACCCCCCATGGAATTCTCACAGTGCCTGATGAGGGCAGGCACGGTGACTATCTTGTTCCCTCCTGAGGAGAGTACTGTTCAGAGAGGCTGAGGCCGCACGTCACACAGCCAGTCTGCAGCAGAGCCAGAATTTGAACCCGAGTCTGTCCAAGGCTCCTGGAGCGCTACAGCAAGCAGCCTTTGGGAACTGAATGAGACCTTAGAAGTCACAGTCCAAACCGCTCAAGGGATGTACCGGGAAACTGAGGCCTAGAGACAGGCAGTGGCCCGCCGGGGTCCCACGGCAAGTTGGCGGGGAGCTGGCAGAGAATCCTGCCCTCCTGGCCCTAGGCCTGCTTTCTTCTCCGCCCCCAGCACCGCGAGCACTCCTGGCAGGAGCCTCCGGGAGCAGAGGCAGGGGAGGGACCCTTCTCGGGAGCTGGGCTCTGGCTGGGAGCAGAGGGGCTCCTCCCAGAGAGCCCCTCCCTCCCCTCCCCCAGCCCTGCCGGCAGCTGCTTAGCACAATTAGCCAACAAGTGGCTGTTTTGTGGAGTTACTGCTGATGTGTTTTAAGTGGCTCTCTGAGTGGGAAATGTTCGTAGGAGAGTCAGGCAGACAAAGGGAGCGAGTGCATTAGGTTTTATTGGTCTGTTTTGCACACATCTGACATCATTCTTTAAAGCAAGTTCTGTTCAGCCCTAGAAGAGTGATAAAGAGACAAGGGGGAGAGAGTTCAGCAGACGCAGGCGCTCGCTCGCTCGCACACGCACCGTCCAGTCCTCCGAGCGGAGGCATAATGGCCGGAGACGCTGGGGCAAACTGCCCGACAGATGGGGCCCACCCCGCTCTGAAGGGGAGGCTCGGCTGCAGAGAAGCCTTCAGGTGAAACAGAATCACTGAATCAGCCAAGCATTGTGCGCTGAGAGGGTAATGCGTCTGCCTCTTCCTAATGGCCGACCGGCGCCCAAGAATGAAACCTCTTCTGATCACACAGACAGTCCAAGGACAAAAGTCACTAAGAGAGACAGCAGAGGGAGTGGGGGCGGGAGGCCCCACCTGGGCTGAGCTCAGACAAAGGCCCTGTCTCCTGGCCACCCTCTTGCCCAGGACTTCTGCTCCGGGTTTGGTAAAAAGTAGTTAGCAAGGAAGGAGCTACCTGTGGAGGGGGTGATGAGGGGGAGATGCTGGGGAGGGGGCGGGGGTCCTGAGAGCAGGGAGGAGCACAGCAGACAGGCAATGGTGACACAACGGTAGACAGTGGGCATAGTGTGGAGTTAAAACAGCTTTCCTTAGCCTCAATTCAATGCTTCCATCTTTATCAGGCCCCCTTTCTCTCTTGGCCTCAGTTTCTGCTTTTTTAATAAGAGGAGATTTTGTTTAACCCATTGTCTACCCATCCATCCATCCATCCATCCGCCCACCCACCTTCCCATCTATCCATTCATCCATCCATCTATCCATTCACCCACATATCTATCCATCCATCCATCCATTCATCCATCCATCCATCCATCCACCCACCCACCTGTCTATCCATCCATTCATCCATCCGCCCACCCACCCTCCCATCTATCCATTCATGCATTCACTCATCCATCCATCCATCCATCCATCCGTGCACCTGCCCACCCGCCTATCCATCCATCCATCCACCCACCCACCCACCCACCCACCTATCCATCCATCCATCCATCTATACACCCACCCAATTATCCAGCCAGCCAGCTGGACAGTCATTTGTTTAATAAGTTTTTTTTTGGAGAAAGGTTACAGATATTTTATTGAGCTATGCATGCAGATTTGAGTCCCTGAAGTTGACATACACTTTCCTACCACCATTTCTGTGTTCATGGGGAGTCCTCTCCTTGGAAACCTCTGTCTTTTCATCTTTGCTTATTGATATTTGTTCATTTTCAAAGCCCATTTTGCATGCTAGCTCCTGTGTGGCACTTTTCCAGATGTACTCATCTCTATATGCTTTACATATCATTTAATTATTTTTTGAGCCCCAGTTATGGGCTGGACATTCTGCTAGGGGCTGGGAATACTGAGGTGAACAATCAGCTCACGGTTCTCAGGGGACAGACAGTAATTAAAAATCCCAGCGATGATCATTAACTACAGTCATGACCCCTGCTCTGTGGAGAAGCTGTGCAAAGAGCCTGCAGGGCACCTTAGTGGAGGGTCCAGAGGACTGCCTGGGGGAGGAGGCCCTGTGGGTGGGGTTGCTGAGGGGCAGGGCAGGGATGAGAGGTATGCGGACACTGAGAGCCTCAGGGAGCCAGAGGGGGAAGGACAGGAGATGTCTGGGCAGCAGAAGAGTAGCGATAAGGTTCTGAGAAGGGATGGAGCCCCGAGAGGCGGGGGGGGACCCAGCGAGAGCCAGGGAGCCCACAGGAGGCTGTGCGCAGGGGTGAGACCAGGGTGGGGGCTGGTTCTCCAAGTTGTCATGGTGAACACTGGTGACAACAGAGGCAGGGATGAAGGGGGACAGCCCTTGCCCAGGAGGAACCGGCCGGGGAGGGGACCCAGTCTGGGCTGGGAATCCAGCTGACGGAGGAGAAAGATGCTCTTTCTACCAAAAGCAAGAATTCCATTCAACTCACCAAAGCTTCCTTGCTGCCCCTAGTCCTCACTCCCACCCCGGTCCCTGGTCGGGGCTGGAGGACAGGGAGGGCCTCTGCCCCGGGGAGAATGAGCAAGAAGAATGCATGTCGCAGGCAGGGTCCCATCACCCTGTGTAAGGAAGGTTCTCGAAGGCGGGTAAATGCTCTGGGAGGGGCGCCAGGCGCGGGATGGGGCCTCCCGCCATTCACTCTACTCAGGATCGCCTTCAAAGAAAGAGAATGCTTTCCCCCTCTTGAGTAAAGCATATCTTTTGTTCTTTCTCTTTATAATAGTAACATGGACCTGCTGTAAGAAAAGGCCAAGGAGTACAGAATTCAACAGGCCCAGAATCCTGATCCCTCTTGGCTCCTCCCTTCCTCCCGCCCCTGTCCAGTCCATCATCTAACCCTGTGGATCCACCTTCTGAATCGATCCTGACGGGACACTGGCCACCACCTCCACCCACTGCCCTGGCCCATGCCCCCATTGTGGATCTTCTGGCTCTGGGCGGTAGTCTCCTAATGGTCTCCAGACTGAACCTCTCCTCACGATCTTTGCTCAGCAGCCATCAGAGACCATGCCAGGGGATGGGCGACCATGACACACCTCAGCCCAAAAGTCTCCGGTGCCTTTCATCTCACTCAGAGCAGAAACCAAAATCTTCTTCTCTGCCCACAAGACTCTGCCCCCCATCTCTCTTCCCTGCCTGCCCTCCTCCCTCTTCTGTCTCCTCTACCCACCCACCTCCCTCCAGCCACACTGGCCTCCTTGAACCCATGACTCCACTCTGGCCTCAGGGCCTTTGCACCTGCTGCTTTGGTCACCCCTCCCCCTCCATATCTGCAGGGCTAGCTCAGGTCCCTCCCCAAGTGTGACCACTTCAGAAAGGCTTCCCTCATTGCCCTGTTTAAAATAGCCCCTTCCCAGCCTGAGGTGAGAGGGCGGAAAGGGAGCAAGTGTTTAATGGGCACAGAGTTTCAGTTTAGCAAGATGAAAAGAGTTCTGGAGACAGACAGTGGTGATGGTTGCACAACAATGTGAATGTACTTCAAGCCATTGAACTGTATGCTTAAAAATACCAAGATGGTAAATTTTGTATTATATATATTTATCACAAATAGAAATTAAAAAATTTGGGGCCAGTCCGGTGGCATAGCGGTTAAGTTCATGCCCTCCACTTCACAGGTTTGGATCCCGGGTGTGGACCTATGCACCACTCATCAAGCCATGCTGTGGTGGCATCTGATATGCAAAAAAAAAAAAATAGAGGAAGATTGGCACAGACGTTAGCTCATAGCCAATCTTCCTCACCATAAATAAATAAATAAATAAAATAAGACACACTTAAAGAAAACAAAAAATAAAAATAATAAACCATGTATGCAAATACAACAGATGGTGCCACTATGGGTAGAACTCATAGGAGGCACGTGATTCAGCTTCTAACCCACGGGCAGATGTTGTCATTCTTCAGGACTCTAACAATGAAGCAGATAGATGGGTTCGATGCTGTTTTCAATCGCTAAGTAATGCAGTGGCTGTAGGAGGGGCGGGCAATTTCAGCATTCACTGCCATGGAGGTAATGATAAGAAAGAAAGGCCCAATGAAAGAAGTAAAAAAACCCAGTCCCTTCTCATCACTCTCTACCTCTTTGCTCTGCTTCATGTTTCTTTTTTTTTTAAGATTTTTTTTTTCCCCTTCTTCTCCCCAAAGCCCCCCAGTACATAGTTGTGTATTCTTCGTTGTGGGTCCTTCTAGTTGTGGCATGTGGGACGCTGCCTCAGCGTGGCTTGATGAGCAGTGCCATGTCTGTGCCCAAGATTCAAACCAACGAAACCCTGGGCAGCCTGCAGCGGAGTGCGCGAACTTAACCACTCGGCCACAGGGCCAGCCCCTGCTTCATGTTTCTTACTAGCCGTCATCGTCATCTGACTTTTGATAGCCCTACCTGTTTGTTTCCAGGTCTGTGATCTGCTCCCCGGCCCCCGACTCTAGGCCCCACGGACAAACAAACTTGGTGTGCTCGCCACGGCATCTGCTGAGCCTAGTGGAGTGGAAGTTCACAGAATGGCTGAGGCTACCCCGGACCCGGACCTTCCACCACCTTCCTTTCCCTCCTTCTCCATCCCAGCAATGGGGCTGGTGAAAGGGTGGTTCTCCAGCCTCCTCATTCATTCAGCGCCTGTTTATTAACACCTGCTCTGCTGTTCCTCCCTTTAGGATCAGGGCCGGATCTTATTTCTTTCCGTCCCTTCTGGTTTCCCCCCGGGGCTAACCCAACACTTGGCACCCAGCCCACCAGGACCCACTGGGTGGAGAGGCCCTGTGCCACAGCCGAACTCTCTCCCTTTGGTCCCTGTCACCTGGCTGCTGAGATGAGCCTGACTGTGATGGGCTCCAGTTGCCACCATCCAGTGTGGGTGAGCTAAGGAGGGGCGTGCACAATCAGAGCTTGCAGGTAAGAGGTTACAGGTTTTCTTTTTCTGAGGGTAGTTTGTCCAAATGAATGAGGTGTGGTTTTATTTTTTTCCCCCTGGCCCAACTCTGAAGACACAGGAGAGAGTCAGAACAACAACAAAGTTTGGGCTTCCTTGGAGGGCACCAGCTGGAGCCCACCTGAGAGAGCGGCAAGAGATGTTAGGGAGACGGAGGCCATCGGGGACCCTGCCTGGCCTTCTCCTGGTGAAAACCCACAGGCTAGGGAGCTCAAAGCTGAGGCAGGCGTTGAGCACTGAACCCCATGTAGCCACGCTGATATAGTCTGAAGAGTGGAGAGCAGGGTTTCCTCTTAACATCTCGGCTGAAGGAATGATTTTAGCAAAACAACAGTGAGACCCAGCAATTCCACTCCCGAGTCGTAACAAATGAGTGCCTGCGGAAGTAATGGACAAGAAGGCGCACAGGAGTTTTACTCCCGTGTTTCTAGTAAATTTTGATTACACGCTGGACATTGCAATGGTACATTGTAGAGAATCTGGATTCTGTTACCCTCTTAGAAAGACTATTGGTTCTTGCTGGAGCAGACACTTAGTTGCTGGCTGATCTCCTTGGACTTAGGCATGCTTGGATTTGTGCCTTGCTAGAGCAGATCTGTGGAGAGTCCAAGATGTTTTTCAAACCCCTCTAACCTGATAGGACTTGAGCTCCAAATTTTGCTTCCCCTGTGGGTCTTGTCAGGGCTTGGTTTTAGGCATTGTTAGCGTGTGTAGGCTTTCTTCTAGGGCATGGTCCTTATTCCTAAGGGGAGACTCTTCTGATTTCAAAGTTGGATGCTCGTGTTGGTAATGAGGTCTCTCCTCTCTGGCTGGACCAGAACTCCAAGGTCCCCAGCACTGCTTGACTTCCAGTATCTCTGTTCCACTCCCCACCCCATAGCAGCTGCTCTCTGGAAAGACCCAAGTGGTCCTCTCGTGAGCACGTGCAGCCTAGATCTGGACCAACGACTTGCTTAGAAACCCACCCCGGGCATGCCCTCTTCTTTGGCCCCACGGATTCCAGCTGCATCAGCAGCTCCAATTCTGACCTCTGCCTCCCCAGCTCAGGGGGATGTCTGTGTTCAGCTTGGACCCCAGCTCTCTGATCTGTGGCTGGGAAACTGGCCCCAAGGAGAGAGCTGGGTGACTGTGGGTCTCACCTCCCAGGTTTCTTTCCTCTCAGGAATTATGGTCTTGTGCTGCCTGAAAACACCTGCCCTGTATGTTGTGTCCAGTTTTTGGATGTTTATTGGGGAGAGGGCTGGTTGTGGACCCTGAGCCACCACGGCCCGTAACAGATATTTGCTAGCAGCTTTGTTTATTTGCTTCTTAAATACAATTTTTATTTTGTAATAATTTTAGATCTACATAAAAGTTGCAAGTGTGGTATAGAGAGCTCCTCTATCCCCTTCACCCGGTTTCCCCTAGTTTACATCTGACATGTGACCGTGGCACATTTGTCAGCACCAAGAAGGTCACATTAGTTTAATACTATTAATTAAACTACAGACTTTAATCCGATTTCACCAGGTTTTCCATTAATGTCCTTTTACTGTTCTAGAACCCAATCCAGAATCCCATCTGCTAGCAGCTCTGTTTTAATAGCCAGAAGTGGGAAACAACTCAAATATCCATCAACAGAGAATGGATAAATAAACCATGGTGCATTTGTGTGGTGAAATACTACACAGCAGTGAAAAGGAACAAGTTACTGATGCAGGTAATGATATGAATAAATCTCACGGACACCATGTGAAGTGACAGGACCCTGATGCCATCAGGCACTATGTGACCTCCGTTCATGGGAAATTCTAATAGATGGTGACAGAGGTCAGAATAGTCATTACCATTTGAGGCAGGCAGACCCGAGGGTGACCCCCCCATAATTCCTACCCACTGGTGTTTACACCCTGTATAATCCCCTCCCCTTGACTGTGGGTGGGCCCAGTGATTTGCTTTTAGCCAACAGAATAGGACAAAGGGGAAAGAGTTTGGCAGATGTAGTTAAGGTCCCAAATCAGTTTGATTTTGAGTTCATCCAAAGGGTGGGCCGGACTTAATCAAGTGAAAGCCTTAAAAAGAGACTCTTTCCAGCTGGCTTGAAGAAGCAAGCTCCTGGAGTGTGAACTGCCCCTGAGAAGGCCGAGTGGCAAAATCAGTCCCCGGCTGACAGCTAGCAAGAAAACAGGGACCTCAGTCCTACGACTGAAAGGAAGTGAATTGTGCCAACAACCCGGAGCTCATGGAAGACAGCCCCGAGCTCCAGAAAGGGACGCAGCCCCGCTGACGCCTTGACTGCAGCCTCAGGAGACCCTGAGCAGAGGACCCCCTAGGCTGTGTCCAGACCCCAGATTCACGGAAACTGGGAGATCGGAATGGGTGTTCTCCAAGCTGCCATGTTTGTGGCCATTTGTTAGGCAGCGGTGGGTGACTGATGCACCACTGGAGGGGGAGTGACTGGCAGAGGGGTAAGGGGGTTCCTGGGGTGCTGGAAATGTTCTATATCTGGATTGGGGAGTGGTTATGCGGGTGCATTAAGTAATAGAAATTCCTCAAGCTGTATACTTAAGATTCATGCTGCTTACCGTCTGTAACTTATACCTAGATTTTAAAAAACTCCAGTGGAGAGCACGATGGACCCCCAGCCCTGGTTTTCCATCCCAGCCTCCCTCCCTCCCCACCCTCTACCTTCTCTTATCCATCCAGGCACTGGGCCCACCTAGGCCTCCTTCCAAGGGTCAGACATCCCCTCTCTCCTTCCCCATTATTCGCCATCACTTGTATAAAATCTCACCAACTTGGGCAGCATTTAGAGCAAAGGCAGCAGCTTTTGAAAGGCACTTTTCAAGTGACTGTCCTTCCAAAATATGAATCGGAGCGTGCTACTCCCTGTCCAGAATCCTCCAGTGACCCAAGATCCTGCGGGACTAGGGTCCTGCCCCACCCACCACCTGTCTGGGGCCACCCCTGTCCCAGCCCCCGGCTTCCCTCTGCTTCTTTCGGGTGGGATTCTTTTCTTTTTCTTTAAAAGAGTTGCCATGTGCTGTTGGGGCCAGCCCAGTGGCATAGTGGTTGGGTTTGTGCACTCTGCTTTGGCAGCCCAGGGTTTCGCCGGTTCGGATACTGGGCGCAGACATGGCACTGCTCATCAGGCCACGCTGAGGAGGTGTCCCATGTGCCACAACTAGAAGGAGCCACGACTAAAATATACAAGTATGTACTGGGGGGATTTGGGGAGAAGAAGAAGAAGAAAAAGATTGGCAACAGATGTTAGCTCAGGTGCCAATCTTAAAAAAAAAATAGAGGAAGATTGCCACAAGTGTTAGCTCAGGGACAATCTTCCTCACCAAAAAAAAAAAAGAGTTAAAAAAATAAATTAGTAAAAAAGTTGCCATGTGCTGTTCCGAAGTTACTTCAAATACTTTTTGGAGCAGGCAGAGTGCCCTCCCGCCCTCGCTCCCCTGCCTCCCCCCCTTCTTTGTCCATCTCTAGGCTCTTCCCTTCGGGTACAGATCTTAAAGTGTGCATGCGTGCACACACAGCCTTCTCCTCATTTAACTCCGGGGGTCTTGGGTTCCAGCACTTCTCACACCTTAACTCGCATGTGAATTGGCTGGGGACCTCGTTAAAACGCAGAATCTGATGGGTGGGTCTGGGGAAACGGGCTCCTGTTCACCTTTCTAGCAAGTTCCCAGGTGGGCCTGCTGGTCCGTGGCCCCCCCTCCGAGCAGGGAGAAGGCAGAACCTTGCGCTCTTCCTGCTTGTGCAGGCTGGACGGCGGGGGGAGGGCGCGTCACGTGAGGACCCAGGAAGATTCAGACTCAGGGCCCCTGGCTCTCGGTAACCCTGCTCCTCAAATAAAGGCCGCTGTGCTTTCTGGGGAGCGAGGGGTCTGAGCGCGGGGGACTCGTGCCTCCGGCCTCTGCCTTCCGTGGGATGTTGCAGCTGAGCCAGAAGACCGTCCTGAAGGCCTGGTCTCTGCCACGCATGGGGTCAAAGGCGGGGGCTCCGGCCTGGCATGGGCTGGGTCCCCTGTCATCCGGCTCGAAGGCTCTAGGAGAGAGAGGCTTGGCCTTTTGAGGTGCCAGTGGTGCCCCAAATACCACAACTGCCGCCTTTGCCCACAGAAGGCGGAAGAGCTGAGGGAAACGGAGACTTCCTTGAACTTGCTCTGTGACCTTGAGGAGTTCCCCCCGAGCCTCAGTTTCCCCATCTGAAACCTAGGCAGCTGGATTCAGTGATCCCGGCTCTTGCAGGCCTGTGTCTGAGACATTTCGGTGGACGGAGGACAAGCCCAGAGGTGTCCCGAGCCTACGTGTGCACACGGCTCAGCGGCTGTCATGGTGGGGTTCTGGGGAGGGGTCCTTTCTCACTGTCCTCACTCACTCACGTGGGGCTGTTTCTCACAGTACCATCGATCCAACTAAACCAGGGAGCTGAGGCCCTCTCCTCCTGAGGTCAGGGGTTGGGCAGCCAGCTGGTAAACCCCCAGGGGCGCTGTTTTAAAGCTCTGCCCTGAGTTTTGGCTCCTCGGGGCCTGGCTCGAGAGCAGCCAGGCAGGGGGGAGTCTGCTGAAGTTTGATACGGCTCTGGGGGCTGGCAGGGCAAAGGGCTCCAGCCAAGGGAGGGACAAACAGATCGATGGGAAACTGCCATGACCTCGTGACCCCAGAGAGGGCTTCAAACCATGTTCTTAACATGCCCTAGTAAATCTGGGGGTCGACCAGCCTCCCCTGGGGACAGTGGGGACAGGGGCAAGGGGGAGGTGAGGAAGGGGATGTTGGGGGAGTGAGAGGCTGTGATCAAGTGGCCAGATACCCAGCATCCCCGGGTTTGTCTGCTCTTCTTTGTCATCATATCATGAAGGCACAGTACTTTACAGTTTACACCCTGTCTTTGCTCAGCAGACTCTGAATGGCCCCACCTGACAGTGGGGAGCACTGGGCTCAGACCTGGCCCAGGTGGCCCTGCTTTCTGGTGGCAGAGCTTTTGAGGAACTGCAAATGGGTCAGCCTGGCTGGGGAAACGAAATCCAAGGGGACCTGAACAGGTGGAGGCAAAGCCCCAGAGGCGGCCGGGGACCAGCCTCATGCCTTCAGGAGGGTTTCAGCTCAGGGTGGGGAGGGGATGACATGATGCAATTTGTGTTCCAGAAAGCTCTCCACGTTGTCATTGTGGAGGACAGCTTGCATGGGGCCGGAGGAGAGGCCACTGTGGTGGAGTGTGATGAGATGACAAAGCTTGAGCTTCCCTCCCAGCGCCACTCCCAGCCCCCACCACCTTCCCAGGCATCCACCTCCCAGCTCCTGGAGTCTGACAGACCTGGGTTCGAGTCCCATGTCTGCCCCTGACTTGCTGTGTGGAGGTGGGTAAGTGACTTTGCCTCTCTGAGCCTCAGTTTCCCCGTCCTTCCCTCTGTGAGTGTTAAGGTTTAGCTACACCTGGGGTGGAGCAGTGAGGACGGTGCTATTATCGTCATTTCCCTCCTCTTGGAAGCCTCAGCTCTGGGCGTTGGGGCTTTGCCAGCTGCACCCCTACTCCTGCCAGGTCCCCGGTGCCCAACGCGGACGGGCCAAGGGCACAGAAGCCATGTAGAGCAGGGGGCATCGGCCCCTCTGCCTTCTTGGAGGCACTGACTGTCCCACTGGACCTTGCACAGCCCCCTAGGGTGACGTGCACCCAGAGGCCTCCGGCCCAGGTTCCAGCCCGAGCTTTGCCATGATAGCCCTGCATCCAGGGGTTGCCCCTCTTCTCTCCGGGCCTCAGTCTCCCCGTTTGTACAATGATTGGTGTTTCCCAAAAGCAACAGGCAGCCCTGGTGGCCCACAGACAAATTAGGACTTTGCATGCAGTTCACATTGGACCCCGTGGTGATGAATGTGTTGTCCTTTCAAATCTCTTCCATCCCTTCCTGTCACTTCAGGGACACTCAGATTGTTCTCAATTCGTCTTCAATGCTTGTTTAATACTCGCCAAACTCACTCTTTGTCTCTTATGTTTGAGCATTAAATTTTTTTAAAAAATTCTGGTAAAATACACATAACACCATCCTAACCATTTTTTTAAAGATTTTATTTTTTCCTTTTTCTCCCCAAAGCCCCCTAGTACATAGTTGTATATTCTCCGTTGTGGGTCCTTCTAGTTGTGGCATGTGGGACGCTGCCTCAGCGTGGTTTGATGAGCAGTGCCATGTCCGCGCCCAGGATTCGAACCAACGAAACACTGGGCCGCCTGCAGCGGAGCGTGCGAACTTAACCACTCGGCCACGGGGCCAGCCCCCCAGCCTAACCATTTTTAAGTGTACGTTTAGTAGTATTACTCACTTTTTAACAGACAGAGAGCAGAGTCCCTCAAAGGAAAAATAGCAAGTAGATAAAAATGGTAAGTTGGTCTCCTGCGGGCTGCAGGGGGATGACTGGGTGTCCCTCCCAATCCTTCCATCGGGGCGCCCACGACCGGGGAGGGAGCTGACGTGGGGCTTCTACACGCGCCCCGCTGCTGGCAGGTAGGCAGACCTGGCCCAGTGGGGGCATGGCCTTCAGGTCCTTGGATGTTCCCGGGTTCAAATCCTGGCTCTGCCTCTCACCAGCTGGGTGGCTTCAGGCAGGTAGTTTAACCTCTCTGGGCCTTTGCAAACAGGGCTGCCAGCCCCTGCCACAGAGGGTCTTGTGGACTTTAGAGATCCTCCCCAAGGAGGCACTCCACGCACATCTTGGTTGTCACTCTCGTGCTAACCAGGGCTAAGTAGGGGTGACAGAGACCCGGCTGGGGGACACCACGCCACATACCCAGGGAGAGGCTGCCTGGAGAACATCGGCCTTTCTGAATTTTCTTCTTTCTGGTCCTCATTCTCTCCAGTCTGCCCAGTGGTGGCTTAGGGCATAGATCTTCTTGAAGCTCCTTTTCCTTTGGAGAGCTGCCCTCCCTGATCGTTTGTTGCCCCTCTCCCATGCTTCCCAGGGCCAGAGAAAAGGAGTGGGGAGCAGACCCAGGAGATACAATTACAGGCGACCTGGCTTTACCTGCTTCCTTCCTCCCACAGGGCAGGGGCTGCACAAAGGGCCGTGTCACTCAGCACTGCAATTAAGTGACCAGATTGCAGGGGTGGGGGGCAGGGGTGCCTGTGTAGTCCTCTTGTCTTCCTCTGGGACGGGGCTTTGACCGGCTGCTCCCCCAGGGCACCCTTTTGTCCCCGGCCTCTCTCTGCATCTCTGCGGCCCCAGGAGTCGGGGCTGTGGCTGCTGCCTGGCCCGTGTGCCAGCCCCGGCTGCCGGCTTCCCAGCAATCTGGTCCTGGACACAGATAAAGCCGCCTTTCAGAGCTGCTCACAGACTGCTGCAGGGGCCTGGGGAGGAGTGCTGGGGTCCTCGGAGCTGCCAGACAAAGCCCCCTTGTTGGGAGGGCTCGGTGGGAGCAGGGACCCCTCTCCCTGGTGAGACCCTTGCCCTCAGGGGCTCTGCAGGGTGCATGGGGCCAGCTGCTCCCAGGAGCAAGGCCATTGGCCTCAATGAGCCCTGGGCACAGGAGGGCAGAGAGAGTGGGGCTGAGGGGCCTGGACCCCTGAGAACAGGACCCCTGGGTTTGGGGGTACCCCAGCTGCTTCTTGGTCAGCCTCTTCTCAACCACGAGACACCTGTCGCTTCCTGATGCTTTTAGAATAAACCCAAGGCCACGAGGCCCTAGGAGACATGGTGGCACTCACCTCCCCAGGCCCCCACCCTCTCTCTCTCTCCCCCTTGAGCCCACTCAACCCTTTTGGCTCCTGGAACCTTAGGTCTTAATCATGCTGTTCCCTCTGCCTGGAACGCCCTTTCATGTACTTTTCACGTGGTGGCCCCCGGCTCGCCCTCCTAGGAGAGTCCTCCTTTGCCCCCCGTCCCCCCCAGCCACATATCCCGTTGACGCCTCACAGCGGCCGCTCTGGTACATTCGGAGCCTGTGTGTTTCCTTCGCCTCGTGTCTTCAGCGCCTGGCACAGTGCTGAGTGCCCAGGACACGTGCCATAAATACCTGTCGAATGAAGGAGGTGTCCCTGCTCCCGAGGGGGAGTCACAGAGCCAGCGCAAGGAGTGCCTGAAGCCCACGTGTTTTTGTCCAAAGCTTTTCTAGGGCCTCATAATCTCTCACCCACAGCTGCAGAGTGTCTCCCTTGGGCCACTCCCACCCCGAGAAAGGGGGAGGGGCCCTGTACCCCACCTCTTGCATCACTACCCCCCTCCATCCTCTGAGCGGTGCCAAAGGGCTGGCGGCTGCCTCAGTGGGAGCCACAGCCCAGCACATCTGTCTTCATGATCGGGGCCTGGCAGGGGCAGGGCGAGGCCCGGGGGAAGACCGGTGAAGACAAAGAGGGGGTGGGAGCAGGGCCTGTGCCTGCGTAACGCGGACATAAATAAATGATCGTGCCAGGGATAAACAGCCGGTGAGGGGGGCAGGGGGCAGAGTCCACACAGCAGTTTCTCAAACCTCAGGCTGGGGTGGGGTCAGCCCGGGTCCCAGATGGAAAGGCCTCCTGTTTCACAGCCGCTTCATTACCGTCTTAACTGAGTGGCCAGCTAGGTCCCTGTGAGCCCGTGGGGGGTGGCTAATGTCATGATTAGTCACCATTGGTGCCTGCCCTCACCCCAGTGTCAGGGAGTGGGGGAGGGGCTGTCAGAATGGTGACAACTAGTCATAACAGCACAATAGTTGTCTTCGTGGCACCGTTCTCGGGTACCCGCCCTGTTTTAAGCTCTACGCACACAATTTGCTCCTGAGGACGGCCCCAGAACAGAAGCTCTATCGTTGGGCCCATTTTACAGGTGGGAAAAACTGAGACTCAGAGATGAAGGGATGGGCTTCAAATCCACGTCCGCCTGAGTTCTAACTGCCTTGCCGCCGCTGTGCTGATCAGTGTTGCTGGGGCTCTGCAGGGAGCCCTCGCAGGCCCTGGCAGCTCTGGCCGTCTCCCCCAGGGAGGCCGGCGAATGTGGCCAGTGTGGGCTGAGCCTGCACGCTCCTGGTGAAACGTGCAGGTGCTCAGCCCCGCCCAGATCCTCCACAGACGGGACGGGTGACAGGAATCATCGTGGAGCCCATTTATCAGGCCTCCGAGCTGGTGGATGCAATCGGCCTCCATCCCTCCGGCCCAGTAGTTTTCCAGTTTCTGCGGACATCTGTTACCCGGGTAGCTTCTTAAACAGCTAAACTTCCAGGCCCAGACTCAGAGAAGCCTGACTCAGGACCCGCCTATTTATCAAGAAACATCCCACTCCTGGGGCAAACACAGCTCGGCCATCTCCAGGTCACACAGGAAACCAGCCCGAGGCCTTTCGGACTGGCCTGCCTGGGCTGGTCCCGAACCCTGACAGGTGGGCTGCACCCACGTCTGAAATTCGATGGCTTGTCCTCACCGAGCCCTCCAGGCTGTCACCAGCAGGGACCCCTGGAGCTTCATGAGGAGAATGCTGGAGGGGCTTTCGCAGCCTCACAAGCTGTACAAGAAAGGGAACCTGGAGGCTGTTAAATCTAAGCCCTTTCTTTGACGTTTGGGGAAACTAAGGGACCTGCCTAAGGTCACATAGCAAGTCAGTAGTAGAGTCAGTCCCGGGACTACACTGCGGGGGCCACAGGTGTGTGGGATCCCACCTCTAGAGGGTCAGTCCTCACAGCCAAGTTCTCGGAGGCACACACGAAGCCATTAAAATAAAAGGCTTTGTGTTCATGCGTCAATGTGTCCCAGGGCCTGGCGTATAGCAGCTGCTCAGTTAATATTTTCTAAATGTGCATGCAGCGTCACCCACAGCAGTGAGCAAGACAGACACAGCCCTTGCTGTCATGGGGCTGGCAGCCCGTCAGGCCTCCCTGGCCTGTGAGCCAGGGTGAGGAGGATCAGCAGGGACCCCCCTTCTCCAGGGGAGGAGGCCGATTCTCCTCCTCCTCGCCCCACTGTGCCAAGACCTCAGTTTTACTGATCCAAGTTCAGGCAGGTGATGAAACGAGTGAAGCTGGCTGAGTGTGAGACATTAGGGAGTGGTAGGGACTGTGGCCAACATCAGTGGCATTTAAATTCCAGGTATTTTTTTTTCAAGAAGCATTGAGCCAGCCAATAGAAAACCTGACATACCTAAGGGCTGAGTATGGCCCATGGCCACGGGTTTGCCATAGCCAGCATCCTGTGTACTACTGGACAAGGAGTCTGGAGACCAGAATTTAGTTCTACCCTCTTCTAAGTGTGTGGCCTTGAGCAAATCACTGGTTTCAGTCTCCCCATCTGTGCTTGGAAGGACGGGATTGGGGTCACCTCGGAGGCTTTGTGCCGGGAAGCTGCCGGGAAACCAGAACGGACACCAGCATGCAATGAGGCTGCTGTGGCTTTAAAAGAGCCTGGGCAGCCGGGAGCCGTGGCCACCTGCGGAGCCCTCCACAGCTGGGAAGATTAGTCTCTTCCACTAGACAACACCCATTACCATGTTCCAATAGCCATCACTTCCGCTAGGAGAGCGGCAGATGAGATATCGATTGCGCTGACCCCAGGCGAGCCCTTTCCCCAGCCTGAGAGGCGTGCAGATCAGCTCCACGCCCGCCCGCAGCCTCCTCCCGCAGCCCCGGCACCTCGGGGTCCAGGCTAAGCGGACAGCCGCCCCACCAGGTGGACCAGTTTGGGCTGGCGAGGCCTGGGCTCTGCACCTTCATTGCATATACTTGATGCTTTCCAGAAGGGCAGCCGGGGAGAGGGGCGTCTGATGTGAGCAAAATGGGAAAGTGGGAAAGGAGGGTCTGCGTAGAGCCTGGAGAGACGACGACGTCTGACCGGGGGTTGGGGAGTGGGAGAAGTGGGAGGCGAGGCTGCAGTGGGAGAAGGACAGCCTGATGTTTTAGCATTTGGGTGGGCAGTGCAAGCTTTGGTGCAGGAAGTGACAAGGTCTTAACTCCACCTTTACCCCCGAAACTTTGGCCCCCGCCCCAGGCAGCCGGGCCTGCTGGCAGCTCCTAAGGTCTGCTCCTTCTCCCTCCATGCAGGCCCCAGAGCACTTGAAAAGGAGAGGGGACACCCAGACCTGGGCCCTGTGGGCGGCTCTGGCTCAGCAGAGGCTGTGTCTGCTCCCCACGCCCACCCCACCACCCCACCTCCACCGTGGCGTGGGGCTGGACACATTGCCCATATGCGAGCCGGAACATCTTGGCAGAAGTCAGCCGAGCGCGAGGGAGCAGAGGCAGGCGCAGCCTCCTTCACTCACGCCCTCACTCACTCATTCAGGGAATCCTGCAGAACAGGGTCAGGCAGGGCCCAGAGCTCTCCTCAGACCGGCAAGTGGCCCTCGGTGGTCCCTGCTGTCAGTGCCGTGGTGGGGGCAGCCCAGGTGGCTTTGAGCTTCCTCCGCTTTCTTGTTGCCCATCATGCCCCCACATAGTTTTGAAAAGAAGGGAGTCATTCTCCTTTTCTTAACCCTATAATTTCAAACAGTCCCACCACGGCGCCAGGGAAACTTCTGGGGCACTAGAATGTTCTGTATCTTCATCTGAGTGGTGGTTATGCAGGTGGACGCAGGGAAAAATTCATCGAGCCACCACCTGAGATTTATGCACTTTACTGTGTGTGTGTGTGTATGCACACGTATGTGTGTCCACATGTGAGTATGTATGTTGTGTGTTCTATTTTGTGCCGCAACAAAAACCAACCCCGTCTCCTGCCTTCAAATAGGAATGTTCTGCTTCTTCCAGGAGGCAGGAGGGGCCTGGACGGCGGGGCCGTGCTGGCTGCCTGGCCGGCTGGTCTCCTCCTCGTTTCCCCAGCCCCAGAAGGTGAATGGTGCCTGGGGTCCTTGCTTGGCTTGTCCTGCTGACGCCCAGGCTCCCTGCACCTGACTTCTGGAGACGCCCCACACATAAGAAACCTTCCATCAGCCAGCCAGGAGCAGGGGGAAGGGGGGGGCGGATTTAGAAACAGCAATAAAATGATAACCAAGACGAGATGGGAGAATTCATTTGACACAATTTCATTGAGAACCTCTTGTCTGCTAAGCCCTGTGCTGAGTGCCAGGTGATAACGGCAGCGGACACAGTGGACACGGTCACTGCTCTCGGGTGCCTGCAGTCTACAAGATGGATGGAACCCATCCCAGGAATGTCTAGGGCTGGGCATTTAGGGGAAGCTGGAGGAAGTGGTCCTCAACCAGAAAGGCCGAGCAAGTGGCCCTTGTCACGGCCCTGGGTTCATCAGCTCAGCGGCAGCAGCTATCGATAAAGAAAATGCACCCAACTGCTAAATTGTGACCTTATAACAAAAAGCTGAATTGTCACACAGGCCAAATTCACATCTAGGGAGTGCCTGTTGCCTTTAGGCATGTTGCACGGGCTGACAAACTGTGGTCGGAAGCCAGAAGCCCTGAGACTCATGGTCACTGTATTATAAAATGCTTCTGTGGGTGGGCACTATGATTATCCTGGTTTTATAGCTGATGACACAAAAATACTTCCCAGGTCACAGCTACCAAGTGTCAGAGGCAAGATTCGAACCCAGGTCTGCACAGCCTCACCTGCAAAATGAGATTCTCCTGCCCCTCTCTTCCCTCACCATGGTGGTTGTGAGGCTCCCACGGTGAGAAGGAGAAGGAAGTTTCCTTCCGAACTGTCCACCCAGGGCACATGTGCAGGGCAGTTTTTCTTTGCCTTGACCGGCTTCCGGGATGTTGCGCTGTCTCTCTCATGGAGCAATGACTGAGACCAGGCTCTGTTGCTGACGGCCCATCATGTGCCTCAGTATCCCTGGGAGGAAGGGCCCCTTATGATCCCATCCTGCAGGTGGAGAAACTGAGGCTCAGGGGGGTGAAGTCCTTGCCCCAGTTCTCACAGTGACGGTGGAAGTAGCCAGGATTTGGTGCAGGTGGCCCAAGTCTGGTCCCCGAGCTGGGGCTTCCCCTGCACCCACCTGCTCGCCACAGCCACCTTGTGAGACTCCTGCTCCGCTCTGGCCAGAGGCGTCCCTCGCCCTTCCCAGAGGCTCGCTCCAGCCCAGCGCTTCCCTAGCCCACACTCTTCTCAATCCTTTCTTCAACACTGGCCATCCCTCCCCCAACCCCAATACATTAAAAGAATTTATTTATTTTTAACATTTTAATCAAGATATAATTTATATCTCATACAAGATTCACCCTTTTTTTTTTTTTTTTTTTTTACTGAGGTCACATTGGCTTATAGCATATACAAATTTCAGGTATACATCATTATATTTTGACTTCTGCATAGATTGCATCGTGTTCACCATCAAAAGCCTAGTTTCCATCCGTCAGCATACAAATATTCCCCTTTACCCATTTTGCCTTCCCCCATGCCCCAAGATTCACCCATTTTAAGTATACAATTCAAGTTTGTTATGAAAGCGATCAACAATGTGGGAAATTAATTATGCTGCTATGTTAAATGAAAAAAATGAAAGAAATGTGCAGGTACACAACGTAAACAAATTGCATTACACGCATGACTACGTGTATGCATATGCAAAAATGACTAGCAGGAAACATATAAAAATGTTAACCAGAACATTTTGGTTAGAATGTTGGCTTCAGAAGTGAATTTTTTCCTAATTGTCTTCCAAAGTTTCTGTAATTTTCAATATCACTCTGCTAGGACACTCTGGCTGCGTGCGCCCTGGTAAACAATGGTGTGAGATACCAACACCCCCGTCTACGCCCCAATATCTATTTGCATTTCCTGATTGACTTGAGAGCTAAGAACATGCCTAGAGGAAGATCTCCCATGTTGGGAGTGTCCTGATTCAGACGTACCCAGACTTCTGTGGTGGTCTGGGGGCAACTTCATGGAAGCAGTATTTCCAGGGCGTGGGGGGACCTAGGGTCTCCTAAGGACAGAATCTACACTGAGAGAAGGTGGAGTCAGTCCCAGTGAGCTAACTCCTGCAATAGGATCTGATAGCTGGAGGACAAGGTGGTCCTAGCGGCAGCTGGGGGCCGTTGGTTGAAATCATTGCCAACTCAGGGGCCGGCCCGGTGGCACAGTGGTTAAGTGTGCACATTCTGCTTTGGTGTCCCGGGGTTTGCCGGTTCCGATCCTGGAGGCAGACATGGCACCGCCTGGCAAAAGCCATGCTGTGGTAGGCATCCCATGTATAAAGTAGAGGAAGATGGGCATGGATGTGAGCTCAGGGGCAGTCTTCCTCAGCAAAAAGAGGAGGATTGGCAGCAGTTAGCTCAGGGCTAATCTTCCTAAAAACAAAAAAAGAAAGCAATCATTGCCAACTCAGACCATTTGGCCACACCTGCATGCCCAGGTGGAGAGGGGCTGTGTATGTCAACAGCTAAGATTCCTGATATGTTGGTGTCCAAGCAGCCCTACTACAGATCCCCTAAGGCAATGGTTTTCTACCCATTTCTCAGTGGAGCCAGAGTCAGCGGTCTTGAGAGCAGAGGCGGTGGCATGTCAATGTTGTGGGCAGTGGCTGGAGTGGAGTGACAGGAGGGACAAGGAGGTGAGTGAGGGCAGGTCCTGGGCTTTGGCATGAGGATTGGATCAGAACAGCTCCTGAGTGCCTAGGCAGCACTCCTTGGGTTTCCAGAGCAGGAGCAGGCCCTGAATCGGGAAGAAGGCAGTGTATCTTTCTGAAGATCCTCAGCCCTGGCTCCTGAGCTGGGGAAGGCTGGATAGATATTCATTCATTCAACACAGATTTACTGAGCACATATTATGGACCAGGCATGGTTTCAGCATCTGGGACACAGCTGTGAACAAGACAGATCTGGTCTATGGCCACAGGGAGCTCCCTGTCTAGTAGAAGAAACACTCAACAATGCCCAGCATTCAATAAAAATTTATTAGACACACAAAGCAAATCAATGCATACTATGTCAGGTGGTGAGATGTGCCATGAAGGAGAGAAAGGCATGGCAAAGACTATAATAAGTGCCAGGTTTGGGATCTACAACAAGAGAGGCTTGTGGCTATCTAGGGGAACAGGCAGAGCTTGGCATGTTCCAGCAAGTAAGAGCGGACTGGAGCAGAGTGAGAGGGAGACTGAAGGGAGGTGGTAGGGAGCTGGATCATAAAGGAATTTGTAGGCCGTAGTAAGTATATCAATTATCTGTTGCTGCATAACAAATAAGCCAAACTTAATGCAATAAAACAAAACTTTATTTATTCATTCTCATGAGCCTATAGGTTGTCAGTCTGATGATTCTTCTGCTGGTCTCGCGTGTGATCATTCAGGCAGCTGCTGTCGTCTCATGGTTTGGCTGGAGCTGGAGGTTCCCACGTGGTCTCACTTCTGTCGGGTGGTTGGTGCTGGCTGTAGTAAGGACTTTGGATTCTATGCTGGGTGAGATAAGAGCCATGAAGGGGGTGGGAGGGTATTGGTTCAGCAAGGATGAGAAACTACATGACTTATGTTAAGATATTAAGAGTGATCTCGGGGCCAGCCCATGGCACAGCGGTTAAGTTCGCATGTTCCGCTTCAGTGGCCTGGGGTTCTCTGGTTCGGATCCCGGGTGCAGACCTACGTACCATTTGTCAAGCCATGCTGTGGTAGGCGTCCCACATATAAAGTCGAGGAAGACGGGCACATATGTTAGCTCAGGGCCAGTCTTCCTCAGCAAAGAGAGGAGAATTGGAGGCAGATGTTAGCTCAGGGCTCATCTTCCTCAAAAAAAAAAAAAAAAAAAAAAAAAGAGTGATCTCAGGCCAGTGTGGCCTAGTGTTTGGATTATGCTATTGTTTTATTGAAAAAAAAAATCAACTTCCACTTCTGTCCATGAAGGACTAAGACGGTCTAGAATTATACTCCTACTGTAAGTAACAGAAAATTGAACAAAACACAGGGAACAACTATTTTTGGACACTCAACAACAGGCAAATGGACTGTGTAAAAAGGGGTGCCCTATTCTGCCTGGCTTTCTGCCTGGAGGTAACTCCCAAACTGAATGAGAGAATGGAGAGGGGAAACAGAGTCCGGAGATCTTGCTGAGCTGAGAAGACAGATGGGGCTTGGGGAGGCCAAGGCAGCTGAAATTTGTGAGACTGATGACCCGAGAGGAGAGAGCTACTAAGAGAAAGAACTCCAGCCATCTGCATGGGCGTCCAGTTGAGTCTTTGGCAGATGCCAATCTCCTCAAGCACAGAGTGAAATACCGTGAGTCTCCACAGGAACAACTTTCAAGGAAAGAAAATTCCTGGTACTCTCATATAGGACCGGGAGTTGTTCAAGTTTTCTCCAGCTAGAGCAGAGAGACCTTACTGAATACGAGACATTAAATAGAAACCCTAGACAGGCCACACCTTAGAAGTGGAGCTAAATTACCCCTAGAATAAAGCACTGGGCTTGCCCTAAAAGAGCTTAAAAATAAATCCTGAAAGGATCAAACTAATCCACAAGTAACTGAATTATCTCCCAAAAGAAGGCCAATACTCTTCAGGAGAAGACCAGAAAATCCAGCATTCAATGAAGCGAGACTACAATGCTCGACCTCAAATTTAAAAAAATCATGACTTATATAAAGAAGCAGAAAATGTGACCCATAATTAGGTGAAAAAAAATCAGTCAATAGGAGCAGACGAAGCTGGGACAGAGATGATGGAATTAACAGAAAAGAACATGAAAGCAGCATCATGAACATGCTCCATATGCTCAATGATATAAAGGAAAACATAAGCATGATGATGAGACAAATAGGAGATAGGAAAACAACCCATGTGGGGATGAAAAAAATCTCTGAAATGAAGAATATAGTTGGTGAGATTAACAACAGATTAGATAGTGCAGAAGAAAAGATCAGTGAACTTGAAGACACAGCAACAGATACTGTACAAAATGAAGCTCCAGGAGAAAACAGACTACAGAAGAAGGAACTGAGCCTCAGTGGCCTTTGGAACAATCAAGAGGTCTATGGTACATATAATTAGAGTGCCAGAAAGGAGAGGGGAGAGACAGATTTGAGGGGAAAAATTGCCAAAAATGTTCTAAATTTGATAAAAATCCACAGGTTCAAGCTCAATGAACCCCAAGTAGAATAAACATAAGAAAACCATAGCAAGGCACATTGTAGTCAGATTGCTGACCAAAAAGAGAGAACAAAAAATGATAAGTATTTAGTTACATTGATAAGAAAAAGTGAGGACACAAACTACCAAGGTAAGAAATGAAAGAGGGACATCACCATCAATCCTACAGATACTATTAAGATACTAAGGAAATATTATGAAAAGCTTTATACCAATAAAATTGACTGCCTAAATGAAACGGGTAAATTCCTCAAAAGACACAAATTACCTAAAATTGACCCAAGAGGAAATGGGCAACATGCATAACTACGTACATTAAAGAAACTGAATTTATACTCTAAAAGCAACCCACCAAGAAAATTCCAGGCCCAGATGGCTTCACTGGTGAATTCTATCAAACATTTATGAAAGAAACATTACCAATTCTACACAAGGATAAATATAAAATGTATTCTTTTTTTGTTTTTGATCTTTTCAAAATGATGCTTGACTATCTAAAGTAAAAATAATAGCAATGTATGATGGGGTTTTGAAGTATACAACAACAAAAGCACAAAGTGAAACGTCCTAAGGTTGCACTGCTGTAAGGTGCTTGTATTATGCATGAGGCGGTGTGATATTAATTGAAGGCAGACTGTGGTAAGCTAAAGATATATATTATAACCCTAGAGGAACCACTAAAAAGGCAAAAAGAAGTGCAGCCACGTGTCGCATAGTGGCGTTTTGGTCAATGATGGACTGCATGTACAAAGGTGGTCGACAAGATCAGTGCCACACAGCCCAGGTGTGTAGCAGGCTATACCATCGAGGTTTGTGTAAGTACATTCTGTGATGTGTGTACAACAGCAAAATTGCCTAATGATGCATTTTCCAGAACCTGTCCCCATCGTTAAGTGACACAAGACCGTATAGCTAATAAACCAACTACTAAAAACACTCAAATCCAACAAAAAGCAGGACAATAATTTAGAATGTGGAAAAAAACCCTATAAACTCAGGAAAAGTCAAGTAAGTTAGAGGGTATCAATATAGTGTTATGTAGTTGTTGAACGTGTTTGAGTTTCTAACGATGTAGGAAACTATTTATGATATGTTAAAAATTTTAAAGCAGGGTACAACACTGCTTTCAAAATTAACCTAAATAACTCTGCAGGGGCCGGCCCGGTAACGCAGAGGTTAAGTTCACACATTCCGCTTTGGCAGCCCCGGGTTCACAGGTCAGGATCCCGGGTGTGGACATGGCACCGCTTGTCAAGCCATGCTGTGGTAGGCGTCCCACATATAAAGTAGAGGAAGATGGGCATGGATGTTAGCTCAGGGCCAGTCTTCCTCAGCAAAAAGAGGAGGATTGGCAGCAGATGTTAGCTCAGGGCTAATCTTCCTCAAAATAAATAAATAACTAACTCCGCAAAAATATTTCTAAGAGTAGAAAAATACGAGTGAGAAGAATTACACTAAGTATAACCAGTGTTTGCAGTGGGGTGATGAGACGGTGAGTGATAGCTATTTCTATAGGATTTCTCCTCCCTCTCTGCTTTTCCAGGCACAGGGGTCCCCCCCAATCCCAAGTTTAACTGTCCTCATTTCTGGCCATTCACCCAGGCCTGGTTCCTGGGAGTGAGCTTCTGATTGGCAGAGCTCCAGTCAGGTGTCCAGCCATGGTCCAATCAGATATGACCAAAGGGGCGGAGTCATCATGCCCACGTGGCTGCTTTGGGTCCTGGTTGTGGAAGTGCAATAAAGGGATCCTTGTAGGCCCGGTGGACATCCCCCAAAGTGCCCCTGTATTCTGTGTCCCCCCTTCTCTCCTCTGTGCTCAGGCGTCTCTTCTTAGCCAGGGTTCTTCCTCTTCCATAATTAAGGCTACTTAAGGCCACAGCCGTGGTGGGAAAGCCTCATGTAGCCAGTCATTCCCAGGAGTCCCTCGTGGGCCACGGCAGGACAGCTCCCAAACATGTCACCTAAATCCTCCTTGGTTTCCCTGGCACGTGCCACAGGGCCACAGTTGGTGACAAAACGCCAGGCTGCTGGGCTGGCGCCTGACCAGGTGGGCATTTCTGGATTCGTTTTTTTGCTGGAGGAGAGAGGGGTCGATTCTTCTAGATGAACAGGTTCTCCTGCAAAAGGTGGCCTTGGGAGCATTTAAATCAGAAAACACAAAGGTCGGGCTAAGAAAAGCACGACTGACTACACACACACACACTCTCACTCTCTCTCTCTCTCTCTCTCCTGCACTCTTACCCCATCTCCGCAGAAATAAAGAAACAAAAGACTAATGTATCTTTTTTTTAATTGTCATTTCCCTGCTCCCCACTGCAGCTGCCCCCCACCCTTCCCTTCGCTGACCACTTTTACAGGCTACAGGGGACCAGGGAACAAAGGTGGGGCCTGGCACCCCCACTCCACTGCCAGCCCCGGAGAACAAGTCACAACTACCAATTATCACAACAATTAGCGCCCGTGCTCGGGAGATGGGCAGAGTGAGGAAAGCGGCCCAGCTCCTCATTGTCAGCCGGTCTATTTGGTGGTGACCTTGCTCTGGAGACGATGATACTCCTTCAGCCTGTAAACCAGATTCAAAACAAAGAAAAATGTAAATTAACAATAACAACGTGCACTCCCTTCAATTAATTCAGGCAGAGCTGGGGCGGAAGGGGCAGCTGTTTGTTAAGATGCGTGTGAAGTTGTCTTTTTTCTCTCCTCTGTTCCCTCTCCTGCCCTGGGCCTTCCTGCCCTCCAATCGGGATAATGTAATTAATTTATTTTAGGGGGAAAACATCGCTTGTCATTGTTGAAGACAAAGCGTTTAACGGGCAATGGGAGAAGTGAAGAGGCCTTGATGAAAACCCGGTGTGTTCACATTCAGAGCCATTTAAAAGAGTTTATAGAGTCATAAAATTCAAACAGAGGACCAAGGAGGCCGGGAGGTGGAGGCGAGCGCCCAGGGTGGTCGGGCTGGATTCGATGTCTCTCCCAGTCTTGGCTCCAAGGACAGGAGGCTGGCTCTGGGAGAAAACGGTGGCTCTGTGCCCAGGGCATGTGTCAGGGAGAGGAAAGAGGCGCCTTCTTCCTGACCCCAAGCCCCGTGTGAAGGAAGCTGGTGATTAAGAACCCGGAGCTGGACAAACAGGCCCTCTGAACTCAGCTCCACGTCTTCCTAGCTGTGTGACCGCGGGCAAGTCACTGAACCACTCTGGGCCTGTTTCTGGAGTTGCAAATTTGTGTAAGATTTAAATGAGACAACCCAGGAGAGTGCCTGGAAGTGGTTAGTCTATGGCAGCTGCTGGTAAGAAATGCCCATTTGCCCTCGTGCAGGCCAGCCCCAGGGCCACGCCCCAGCTGAGCACTCGCTGGCAGGCACTGCCCTCTTCCTGCATGGGGGTGTCTGGGCTGCCTGCTTGATTTCCACCGACTCATAGCAAACTTTCACTGCACCTGTGAGGCAGGCCCGGTTAACAGCCCCACTTGTGACGCCCAGATATCCAGAGGGGGTCTGAGGGCACCCTGCAGAGTCAGCATTTGATCCCAGGTCTGAGTGGCTTCAGATGATGTGTGCCACCCCACTGTGCCATGGAGATCCACAGGGCTAAGATGGTTTCCAGCTGGCCCTGCAGCTCAGGTACGGTGACATGAAGGTGGGAGCTGGCCAGGGGACCTCCTGAGGCCCCTTCGACCTCTCGGCCCTTTCTCTTTCTAACCTGCCCAGAGGGGGGCTCCTGGTGGAGTCCCTGTAGCTGGAGAGGGTCGGAGTGACTGTCAGAGGCAAAAGGCAAGACCCAGGAACCTGGAACCCAAGTGCCTGGACCCTTTTGACTGTCACCAGTGTGCCTTCTGGCCCCGCTGAGAATGGGAGCAGGCTGGGTCCAAAGCAGGCACTGAGGATGTTGTGGGTGGAGGGATGGCAACATGCGGCTTGTCTAGGGCAGGGTGGTCAAAGTTCATCACAGCCTGCCCCCTGACACCTGCGGGGTCTGAGGACCCGTCAGGGGGTAGAGCTTCTCACCTGAGGGAGTTGATATTGATGAAACCAGTGGCATCGAGTGGCTCATAATCGCCCTGAACGTTCATGCTGCAAGGAGAGAGGGGGAGCCTGTCAGCACACCCCCGGCCTCCAAGTGCCTCTGGGGCCAGGAACAGCTCAGCCTCACAGACACCTGGGTGTTTCCCTGGCACTGGTCCAACCTTCCCTGCACCCCGCCTTTTCATCCCATTCCCGTCCAATTCGGGAGCCCTCCTCTGGGCCAGGCCCCATGCCAGGGGCTGGAGAGCAGGGCCTCATCCCCAGTCCACAAACAGGCAGGTTGAGTCCTGGCTCAGCCAGTGCAGGCCCCGAGAGGTCCTCCCACAGACCAGAGCCCTGCGCCTGTCAACCGAGGACACACGCTGGAGCCAGCTCTGCCCTGGGGCTGGGGGGTGCTCTGAGAGGAGTATCCATACAGCTGATGATGTCCAGTGGCCCGAAGGCCCGGGAGGCCAGAGGGTGCACACTGGAACAGCCTTGGGTGTCACAACAGTGTCCCTCAGGCTTTCCGTGTAGGGAGACCCCAGCATTCATGGCAAGATTGGCCCACCAAGTCACCCTTCACCTCGTTTGTCCAATCAACGAGACCCTGT
The DNA here is from genome assembly GCF_041296235.1 of Equus asinus. Classification (NCBI taxonomy): domain Eukaryota; kingdom Metazoa; phylum Chordata; class Mammalia; order Perissodactyla; family Equidae; genus Equus; species Equus asinus. Next base: position 15,866,865 of record NC_091799.1, read on the forward strand.
CGAACCCATCCTCAAAACCAGCACCCGCTCCACCCCGCTCGTCGTGAAAACCGCCCAGTCAATCGCTGCTGCCCTCAGCTGAAAAGACTTTTCTCCCTTCTACGGTTTCCACATTCCAGATTCGACAGCCTTCATCTTGTGGGCCATTCTCACTTAGCCGTCCTTCGAAACCCTTCCGAACGGCCGTCATTCTGGTCGGGCGGCCCAGTGTGCATCCCAGCTCCACCCCCCCTGCCCCGCCCTGCCCCCTGCAGAGCTCAGGGCAAATATTCCCGTTCTTGGAGCTTCAGGCTCTCAATGCTATTCCTGGCTCCCCAAGAAATGATGCAGCTGGCCCCTGACACACGGTAAGCACTCACTTTACCTCATTCATTCATTCACTCATCCATTTCCTCAGGTGTTTATTAAGCGCCTACTACCTGTCAGGTGCTGTGCCAGGTGCAGAGAAAAGGAGAGCAAGAGAAGAACCGGGCCCACAGCGGGCAGACAGAAGCCGTCGGTCACCCGTCTGCCTTCGTTAATTACGACTGTGATAAACTCTCTGAGGACAAGCGCAGGGCACTGTGGTCTCAGATCTGACTCACGTAGCGGCCTCCGGGGAGAAGGGGGTCCCTCCTCTGTTTCTCAAGGGCCCCTGGTCTGATCCTGTCTTGAATCAGCCCCTTGTCTTCACGTCTGCAGAACTCCAGCCTCGGGACAAAGCAGTCTCAAGGTTCTCAATGACAAGAAGGTGGCCTGTCCCCTCAGGAGCCTTCTCCGGTGAGGTGAGATTGGGGACGAGGAGGGCAGAGGGGATCTGCCTTTTCCCAGACCCTGAGGCTGTGCCTCTGACGGGCTCTCTGTGGACTTGGACTCTTTACAGCAACAAATGGGGTCCCTGCGCCCGGCTGCCCCGCGACTACTTCAGGACGTGGCTCCCTTGCCCTCCCCCCACGCCCTGGCCCTGACCTTCATGGGGCACAGCGGACCCCCACGCTCCCACCCCACCCTTCTCTCCACCTCCACTGGCCCCTCCGCTGCACAGGTGGCTGAACCCGCAGGAGCTGACCAGCGAGTTCCCTGGAAGGGGAGAAGACGCCAGTCTTCAGAGGGGCTGCCAATCGCACCGCTCACCGGGCAGAGGAAGGGCTGGATGAAACTAAAAGCATCAGCCTCCTCAAGTCACTTTTACAGACCTCGCTTGGGATGATAAACGATGCTTGACACAACTCCCCCACCACCCCCCCCAGCCCCCTGCGAACCGTCGAACAGGCTTGGACTCCGGCCTCCCTCCCACGGTCTGAATCGCCTGTCCCCTTTGGAAGGGCCCCCATGCTCAGCCCAGGTAGGAAGCAGGGCTTGGAGCCCCCTCCCGCGCCCCCACGTGCATCTCTCCTCTCGCCTCCATCTCTCAGGCATCACAACAAACTCTCCTTCTCCCCTCCCCCACGCGGGCCCCCCAGATGGCCCAAGCAGCCCCTGCAAAGGAGGCCCACGGCCAGGCACAAACTTGTCCCATGAGGCTGGAGAAGCGCTCCCAGAGGTGTTCCTCAGGAACTGAAAAACCTCTTTTTAAAACTGTGGTTTGGGGTGTGTGTGTGGGTGTGTGGTGGAAAAAGAGTTTACAACGATTTTTTTTTTTACCTCCCCCGACGGTCTACAGAAAACCTCTGAGCTTTTATTCTTGTTCATTCGAGTGGCTCTGACCTGCTCTATAATTACGTTACTTTCTACCTACTGTGCCGCGGCATTTCCAGCTCTGCCGCCTCTCGCGGCTTCCTCGCTGGTCCCTGTGACGCTGTCACTCAAGGGCTTTCAAGTCAGCGATGTAGAAATCAGAAAGAAAAGAGAAATGGTCGGAGACACAGTGAGAATAAATGCTCCCGCTTTTCTCTCTTTTTTTCCCCCCTTCCCTTTTTACTTTATTCATTTAATCTCCCTGAGTGAGACTCTAAGGCTTAATGAAGGGTTGGACAGATTATTAGAGGCTGTTGATTTGGAGGGGGAGGGAAGAAAGAGCCAGAGAGAGAAAGAGAGAAGATAATTTGACATTTACCCCGACTGATCTAAACTGATTCGGTTATATTTATGGCTTATAAAGTGTTTAGAAAGATGGAAGGGGGGAGAAACTCAACACGGTGAAGAGAAGGGAGAGAGTAAAATAATATTGACTGCCAAACAGAACTCGTGCTTTCATTCCCAACTGGCCCCCGCGAGGGGAGAGCCAGCCTGAGCCGGGCCTGGGACTGGAGTCGGGCGGGGGGCTGTCTGTCTCACAGGGGTCTGTCCCCACCACTCGTTTGGCCAGGTGACCTCCAAAGAGAGGCCTTGCTCCTCGGTCAAGGCCACTCTTATTCACGACGCAGACACAGGTGCAGCTAATAGGCCATGGCTCCCTGTGATCTGCCGCTCTCCCGGTGTTCCCAGTGCCCTCGGCCTGGCCTGTGAGCGAGGAAGCTCCTCACAGTTCCCTCCTCGGCTCCCTTCTCATCTCAGGCTCGTCCTTCCTAGGAAGCCTCCTCTTGGCTTCAGAGAACGTGGAGATGTCTACCACTGGCCAGCGTCTTCAACCCACGTTTCTCCCCAACTCCACACCCGTGTGTCCGGCAGCCTATTGCAAAGAAAACTCACCCTCGGGACGTCCACATCCAAATGAGTGATCTTTCCTCAAGAACATTGCCTCAACTCAAGCGACTGCCACCAAGGCACCCAGCTGCTCATGCCAAAGAAACCCAGGGCGATTCTGGACCCTTCTGTCTCCTTCTGCAGCCAAGCCCTTTCGATTCCACCTCCTAAATATGTGCCAACTCCATCTGCTTCTCTCTATTCCCAGAACCATCAACCTGGGCCAAGCCGCCTGCATGTCCCACGGGGTGCCCCTCTATCACTCTTGCCAGCCCCCACCTCGCTCAGATCCATTCCCCAGAACAGTCAGACGGACCCTCGAAAACCACAGGTCTGATCACGACCTTCCCTGTAAGATCTGGCTCCAGGCCCCTCGCCCCTGGTGTTCTCGTAGCGCCTGGGATGTTCTGGGCTCTTCCAAGGCCACGCCATCCCCGAAAACTCCCCCCGCCCCCTCTCCACCTCTCAGCGCCTTTCTTTGGGCGCCCAGCTCCAGGACGACTCCCTCAGGGAAGCTTCTCCACACCCCAGTTTCTGTGCCCAGCCGGAGTTTCCTGCGCCTCCCCACAGCTCAATGTCACCTGTCCTCCTTCTGCATCAGGGTGGCCATTTGGTCGGTGCCTTTCTCCCCACGTAGCCTGTAAGTTCCACGAGGGCAGAGGTGGCGCCCACACTCTTCAGGTCCCCCCTCACCCTGCACGTGCTCAGGTCACCGTTCTTGAGAAAGCAAAGCCAGCCAGAAGGGACTCTGGACAGGAGGGTCAGTGCCTGGCCGGGGCCGCTGTGGGGCACCTACCTGACCAGCTCCTCGTTGTAGAGGGACAGCGGAGACTCCCGGCCGAGGATGTACACCTGGCCCTTGAAGACGGACACCTGCACTTTCCCTTCCACGCGCTCCTGTGACTTGGCGATGCAGTGGCGGACGAATTCACACTCGGGGCTGTGCCAGAAACCTGAGGGGAGGGCCAGCCAGGGCACTAGGGAGGCGCACGGCGCAGGAAGGCCACCCGGTGCCTCGCGCTGTCATGGGAGACCGTGAGCCCAGGAGGGCAGGCCAGTACTGCCTCTTCCCTGGTGAGTTTGGGCCCAACGCGCACTTGTAAACAACCACATCAAGGGACAAGCCCGCGCGCCTGACCTGTAGCCTCGCGGGTCTCCTGTGGGTAGAGGGGTCCCCATCCCCGCAATGCAGTCACCTCCCAACCGTCAGGAGGAGGGGAGCCAACCCACTGCTTCGTGCGACACTCAGGGAGCGCCATGAACTGGGTGCTGGGGACACAGTGGTGAAGGGACCCCTGTCCTCGCCCACAGGGAGCTCAGTTTTACAAGGGCAGCAGGCAGTGGTCGGCAGGAGACCTCAGGCAAGAGTCAGGTCGTGTCAGTGGGGGCTGAGCGATAGGGGTGCCGAGCACGGGCAGCTGGGTGGTGGTCTGGGGTCAGGGAGACCATGTATGTAAGGCCTTCACACCTCTGTGCCTCTGTTTCCCCATCTGTTGAGTGGGGATGACACAGTAGCCCCCTGCCAGGACTTGTGGGCTTACTGTTCAGGGCCTGCTGTGGACACTGGTGTCCTGGCCAAGAGCCGGGAGGAGCCCCACCCTCCAGGATGGGCTGGCCCCTCGGACGTCACTCACCTGTCTCCTACACACCACTAGTATTTTCATCCGCAAATATTCTATTTTTACATAGTAGGCACAGGCGTGGTGTAAAACCTTTGAGCTGGACAGCTTAGTTCTGAGTTCACCTAAACGGCCTACGGGACAGACTCTCAGCCTCCCTTTCCTGGGGGAGGAAGTGAGGCTCAGGGCCCTGGAGAAACTTCTCCAAAATGGCATGGGCTGTCGGGGGGCCCAGAGCTGACTTCAGCTGGCCCAAGTTGTAAGGACTCTGCTTCCTAGGATAATCGTGGAGCTTTCCTCTCTGTGGCTGGGCAGGAGGTGCCTGAGAAATGTGCTTCCTCCTCCTTCCACCCTGCGCCCCCTGACCCCTAAGGCCAGGGAGGGCTGTGTGCTCAGGCCCACTCTGCCCACTGTACCCCATGGACAGTCATCTCCTCTAGTCTCTTCTGCAGGAGGCAAGGAGCGAGGGGACGGCAAGCAGGCCAGGGCCGGGGCGGGGGAGGGACAGCGCTAGGGGTAGGGTTTCTCTGAAACGGAGCTGGGAAGGTGAGCCCACCTGGGCAGCTGTGGGGCCAGATGGTGCGCGATCTCCCGCCCTGATAAAGGGCAGGGTCAGCCCGGGGTCTGCGGCTATTGTCGGAGGCCGGGCCTCCAGGGACACCTGCTCTCCGTGGGAAAGGGGAGCTGGCCTTCTCAGGGATGGGCCTGGGGGCTTGCAGAGCTGGGGGAGGGCGGGGCAGGGCGAGAAGAGGTTGGGTCCTAACTCTCCAGTGTCCGGCCATTTGAGTTCACATCCCCGCCCCACCTTGTCAGACAACATATCCTCTTTGTGCCTCAGTTTCCTCGTTTGCACAATGACATAATATTACTAACTGCTCTCCAGGAGGTGGTGTGGATTCAATGAGAGGATGCAGGCAGGGCGCTGAGCATTTTGCACTCGCGATGTGAACCTGAGGACCTCTGCCAGGCCTCGCTACATCCAGGGAGACAGACACCCAGAGAGGGAAAGAGCCTGTCCAAAGGCACACAGCAAAATTCTGAACAGCCCAGGTCTGACTGAGCACTCCTGACTCTAGGCCAGACCCCTGTGGGAGGGGACACTGATGGCCCCCCACCCACTGCCATGCCCCAGTGTCCTGGGCTTGGCCATTTTTGTAAGTCAGGATAATTAGACCATTTAGTTCTCAGGCTGGAAGACAGGCAGGAGGTGGAGTCAGCAATTAGGGGCACAGAGACCCCAGAGGAGCACCTGGCCTGGGCTTACCTCAGGATCTCCCACCTCCACCCCTCGGGGGTTCTCCATTCAGATTTCTTTTCCCAGCAGACCCAGCCTGGGGTAGGGGACAGTGAGCCTGGTGTGCTGCATGGGGGAGACCCTGCATGTCCCAGGGGTGTGGATACACTGTGGGTGGGGCCTGGGGCCGGGCCAAGCTCTGTACCAATCAAGACGACAACCTTGTGCATGATTCCCATTTCACTGCTGAAGAGACTGAGATGAGGGGAGAGGAGGTGAGCTATGCCCCCTAAATGAGATGCTCCGCTGGGCCCCTGCATGGTCCCGAAGCTGGGGTCCCGCCAGCATGACCCAGTGGGGTGGGGCCAGGGTCTCTCAGGATAGAGGCTGCTCCTGGCGGGAGGGGGTCTGTACAAACCACATCTAGGCAGACCAGGAAATCGAGGGAGGGGGCGAGAAGAGAGGGAGATGGACCATGGCATCTAGAACTGGGGCTGAGGCAGGAGAGCTCTGTGCCTCAGTTTCCCCATCTGTGCCTCAAGACCACAGGGGCTCTAAGGAAGCCAAGTGCCACAGCAGAGTGGCGGGCTCTACCGCTGGGGAGCTAGACAGAACTGGGAAGAGACCCGGCCTGGTGCCCTTTATTTTACAGGAGGGGAAAGTGAGGCTCAGGGAGGAGACAGACCTGCCTCAGTCTCCTGCGCTCCTTCACGCTGGGCACCGTTCTAGATACTTCACACATGCTCATGCATTTAGTCCTCTCTATGAGACAGGCAGAATTATCATCCCCACTCTTCAGATGGGGAAACTGAGGCACAGGAACAAGCAACTTGTTCACGTTAACCCCTGGTCTGTGACATCTATGTAACCCTAATGTGAGAAATCACATCGAACAGCCCCTCCGAGCTGTGGGGGACAGGCTGCCGCCTGAGGTCACCCTGACATCTGTGGGGGCCTAGACGTCAGGGGCCCCGGGTAAAGGTAAGATTAATAATAACCACCTGGGCTAAGCCACTGGTGCCCTCCCCTCTTCCCCGTCCCCTCCACTCTGAGGGTTTGCTCCCTTTGAAACCTCCTAGTCACTGTAAGTCATTTGGGAATTTAGACAGCTCGGTGGGTGACAGAACAAGAAGGCAACCCATGCAGTCTGGAGCAGAGGCACTGAGCCCGTGGCCAGGGCCAAGCTGTGCCCCACACCCAGCTCCTCTGTGCATGCTGTCACGCCCCTTGATCACCCCTTGCTAATGGCCCAGCCCACCTTCCCGCCCCCCAGGGATCTACCAGAGTGGCTGGGAACTTGGCCTCTGAAGCTGGCCTGTCCCGGGCTCAAAGCCACTGCTCATCAACCACGGAACTGCGGACAAGGGTCTTCACCTGCCGGGCCTCAGTTTCTCCCCTCTGTGCGGCAACGATAGGGAGTGCCCATCAGGGCCCTGCAGCAAGAGGGGTGGCAGGCATTCTACCCTGGGGAGGGAGGCCGGCCGCCGGCCCCCGGCTCAGCCTCCACGAAGGACCACCCCCTCGCCGGAGCAGGAGCAGCCCCGGCAGGTGCCCCCCCTCTCCACCGCAGCCTGCCATGGCTTAATGACTCTCCCACTTTGTAACCAAAATCCACCTTTCAGCGTTGAAACCCCACCGAGCAAGAGCCCGCGGGAGACAATGGTATTTAAACACCTGTCTGTACCTGGGAAGGGGGGCTTGGCTTCCAAGCTGCCGGGAACAATAGCAGGGAGAAATAACACCAGCCAACAACCACTGACTGCCCCCCAAATCCCAAGATGAGGGAGATTAGGAGGTTTCAAAGGGAACGAGCCCTCAGAGAGGACAAGGGAAAGGCGAGGGCAGTGAAGGCTCCTCCCACGTGGCTATTATTAATATGAACTTTACCCGGGTCCACCTGACATCCAGACCCCCACAGATGTCAAGGTCGGCCTCAGGCAGCAGCCTGCCCCCCCGGCAGCTCAGAGAGGCTGTGTGATGTGATTTCTCACTGGGGAGATGTGAATATTATGGAGCGGGGTCAGCAGCTTCCTGGAAAGGGCCAGAGAGTAAATATCTTAAGCTCTGCGGGTCATGCGGTGGCAACACTCAACTCTGCCATTGGCTCTGGAAAGTGGCCACATCTGTAAACGAATGAGCGTGCCCATGCCCAAAAAGCTATTTATGGACACTGACATTTGACCTTCCTATAGTTTTCACGTATCATGAAATAGGATTATTTTTAAATGTTTTTCCCCCAAACATTTGTAAATGTAAAAACTATTCTTAGCTGGGGCTGGCCCCGTGGCCGAGTGGTTAAGTTTGTGCGCTCCGCTGCAGGCGGCCCAGTGTTTCGTTGGTTCGAATCCTGGGCGCGGACATGGCACTGCTCATCAAACCACGCTGAGGCAGCGTCCCACATGCCACAACTAGAAGGACCCACAGCTAGAATATACAACTATGTACTGGGGGCTTTCGGGAGAAAAAGGAAAAAATAAAAAAATCTTAAAAAAAAAAAACAAAAACAAAACTATTCTTAGCTCACGGGCTGAACAAGAGCAGATGACGGGCTGGATTTGGAGCCAGGATGCCTGGACTGCAGCTTTGCGACAACAGGTAAGGCACAGACACAGTCTCCTCACCTACAGAACGGGGACCTGATCAGACCGCATGCTAATGTCACCCACGGGTCATTCTACGCCTGAGCTGGGCATGGGACCGTCCTGGCGATTTCCCAGTTACGACCTGGCTCATTCAACTCTCAGGGCAGAGTTCTCGGTCAAGGTAGGCTTTCCTCCCCGCTTGAGCAGTTCATGTCGCAGCTCCAGGTTCTGCCCAGAGACGGCCCGGCCTGGTGTCAAACCCAGCCAGGCCACTTGTAGTTGCGTAACTTTGTACAAGCTCCTTCTGCTCCGAGCCTCAGTTTCCTCATCTGTAAAAGGAGCTGGCTGTGGCTCTCCTGGGAATATCAGGAGGACTTCTGGGGGTGGCTATATCCCCACACGGTGCCCAGCACCCAGCATGTGCAGGATAAAGGTTGGCTGCCTCACGGGTGACAGCTGATGCTTCCATGGCCTTGCTGGAGTCATGCAGATGACAGGTGGCAGAGGCATCCGGACACCTTGGGGAGACTGGCGCATCTCCCTCGACACCTTGTGAACAAGCCAGGTCCCGGCATCCCTTCCTTGCTGCCTCCTCGCTCCCCTCGCTGGACCCCCTTCAACCTGCATCTTTTGGGCTCTCCCTCGAGGATGGCAGTGGGCAGGGCGGGCCCGAGGAGGGCGCCGGGCGGTTAGGGAGGACAGAGGGGCGGTGGCAGATTCTACGCACCCGTGTATACCAGCTCCGCGAATTTCAAGCCCAGGCCTTGTTTGATTTTGCGCACTTCCCGATCCATGGTGAAGGCCTCGATGTCTAAATGAGCGTGGTAAAGGATCGTCCCCGCTGGGGTCTCGTAGATACCTAGCCATTTTTCCAGGCAGGGGGAAAAGGAGAAAAAAGAGAGAGATGCATGAAACCCAAACTGTCAGCAAATGACAAAAAAAAAAAAAAATAATAATGACTCGTCTGACAGGAGACAAGCCGGTCGGACCCATTCACTCCCAGCTTGCAGCAAAACGCATCTGTCATTATGTTCATGCTGGGGCCACGACAGTCCACTCTGGGGCTTGTGGAGAAAATGTCTAGATGCCCCCCTTTGAAGAGGCCCTGAGACGCTGGAAAATGACAGGGTTTCGGAGCCGCTCCCCCCTCCTCCCCAACGTATGCCCACCGGCCCGCGCCTGAAAACCTGTAATTAAACCAACTATGGTGGAGCCCAGGGCCCCAAATATCCCTTCCTGCCTTCCACTGGGGAGCCGGGGGGCGGGGACATGTGTACACACACACGCCGTCTTTGGCCAGCAGCTCCCCTGCAGCCACATCTCTGCAGATAAACCCTGATGGGTGCGGTGGTGGAGGGCTTGCAATCGCCCGGGCTAACTCCACTCTACAGATGGGGAAACTGAGCCCAGGAGGAGAAAGGACACACCCGAGGTGGAGCTGGAAGCTGAATCTAGGCCCCCGAGTCCCTGACCGGCGTCATCGCTCACTCCCCTGTGGGTCAGCTGGTGACGGGGTGAAGGTGGTGGGAAGACGGTCTTGCTCAAGCCCCCTCCTCGGACCTCAGGCCCAGTCCCTCCCTTTGCCAGACAACCTGCTTGGATCAGATGGTCTCTGAAGTGACTCAGAGGCACCTGGCCCCACGCTGAGTGTGGTCCCGGGAGGAAGGTCCGACCAGCAGCACCACGCTAGATCTGAGGACCCCGAGGCACCAAGCAGCAGGACTGCCCATGCGCACACGGCCAGACTCCCTCCTGCCCCAGCAGCGCAGCCTCTCGAACAAAGTGCAGGGGTGCTCACAGAGCTGACCATGTGCACACCTGCCCCGCACCTGCTGTCCCGACGGAGGAGAGGCCATAACGGCCCCATCCCCACAGTGCCACCCCGAGAGGTGCCTTTCTTCCCACCACATAACCTTACAGAGGCAGAGGGGCCAGGTGCCAGTTATCCTGAAGGCTCCTGCCATCATCTTCCCACACTGGCCGCTGTATGGAACAGAGAGGATCTGCACACACACGGTCACGGCAGCACCATGCACCATAGCCAAAAGCTGGCAGCAACCAAGACGCCCGTCAGCAGACGATGGATAAACAGAATGTGCTGTATACACACGGTGGAACATCATTCGCCCTTAAAAAGGAAGGGGATTCTGACACCTGCTACAACATGCATGAACCTGGAGAATGTCATGCTAAGTGAAATAAGCCAGACATAAAAGGACAATTACTGCGTAATTCCACTGATATGAGGTCCCAGGAATAGTCAAATTCTTTTTTTTTTTTTGAGGAAGATTAGCTCTGAGCTAACTGCTGCCAATCCTCCTCTTTTTGCTGAGGAAGACTGGCCCTGAGCTAACATCCGTGCCCATCTTCCTCTGCTTTATATGTGGGATGCCTGCCACAGCCTGGCCTTCTGAGCAGTGCCATGGCCGCACCCGGGATCTGAACCTGTGAACCCCGGGCCGCCAAAGCGGAACGTGCACACTTAACTGCTGTGCCACCGGGCCAGCCCCTGAGTAGCCAAATTCTCAGAGACAGAAAGTGGCACGGGGTTACCAGGGGCGGGAGGAGGATGTGGGAGTCCGTATTTAATGGGTGCAGAGCTTCAGTCTGGGAAGATGAAAAAGCTCTGTGGACGGACGGTGGCGAGGTTCACAATAATGTGAACACACTCAATGCCACAAGACTGTGCATTTAAAAATGGTCAAAGTGCTAAATGCTGTGTCATATATATTTTACTGCAATTTTAAAAAATGCTTTCAAAAAACTCCAGAAACTGGAAAGGAGATTGTTTTCGAATCTGGAGTCCAAAGGGGACATGGGCAAGGCTGAGTCTGATATGACCAGCCGGAAATTTCCTCTTCTGAGAGCTTGTCTAGTCTTTGATCTTTATGTCTGGGAGTCACAGAAATGTCAGAGCTCGAAGGAAAGGCCCTTTAGGATGACCGGGTGCCATGTTCTCGTGTCCTCCTAACTTTTAGCTGCAAACCCATTATTCAAACACAGTCTCAAGCAGAAGCCCAGCACATAGACAGGCAGGCCAGGCCCTGTTGGCGGAGCAGAGGCCCCTCGGCAAACCCTGGGCTCCACCAAGAAGTCCTTAATGCTGAGCTGGTCCAACATCTGACAGATGGGAAGACTGAGACCAGGAGGGCAGTGACTCGCCCAGGGTGAGCTGAGCCAGCCTCTGGATCTCCCGTCTCTGTTCCAGGATGCCTCTCAGGGCCTCTGGCAAAGTGACCCAGTGCTCACCAGAGCATGGAGGGGAACACGCCAGTCTGAGGTGCTGTGGCCGAGGAGGAAAGCCTGGGTTCCCACTGGGGCTCCGAGGGGTTCCCAAGCAGAAAAGAGCCTCTCTGGGGGCGGGTCTCCATTGGCAAACCCCTGATATCCTGGTCTCGGGGGACGTGTGTCAAGCTCCATCCAGAGACCAGGTGCTGATATGATTACAACGTGCCACCGAAGAGCGTTTCCCGTGTCACTTGTGTGGCCACAGCTCTCGGGCAAACTCTGCTGTCCTGATCCGGCTGTGACCTTTTGTCGGGGGAATGGCCTCCCTCGCAGGAAAACACCAAAGTCCCAAATTTATGCAGCAGGCCCAAGCCCTCACCTCCCTGGGGACTTCCTCAGGCCCTCAGTGGTCTCATCGCTACTCTTGTAAATACAGCTCGACGGGCTCTGTCATCCGTTTCTGCAGAGTGGCTCGGAGCCACAGACCAGAGTCGGGCAGAAAGACTGACAGAGGTGGAGACAGATGGACGGCGGAGGAGAGCCACTGCTGACAGCACGAGAACGAGGCACATCGAAAACCCACGAAGAGCAGATAGGAGAACTCAGCCCGGGAGCCGGGTCACTCAGGGAGGGGCACGTGGTGCCACAAACAAGTGTCTCCCAATGGCCCCAGACCATGCAGAAAGCCGCGATGGTTCAGCAGTCTGATTACAAAGACAGACCTGTGCTGACGCCTGAAAATATCTGCGCCAGAATGGCAGAAATAACCAGAAAGTTAAAGGGGCAAGTTTCCAATTATCCTAGAAACTTTATCACCAAGAATAAAGTAATTCCCTAAGAGCCACCTAAAGCAGGATACCGACAAAGGCATATTGGTCTTCTCATCCTGGCTCATACTAGGAACTCAATTTTTTTTTTTTTTGGTGAGGAAGATTGGCCCGGAGCTAACATCTATTGCCAATCTCCCTCTTTTTGCTTGAGGAAGATTGTTGCTGAGCTAACATCTGTGCCAGTCTTCCTCTATTTTATGTGGGATGCCTGCCACAGTGTGGCTTGATGAGCAGTGTGTAGGTCTGTGCCTGAACCCATAACCCCCCAGGCCACCGAAGTGGAGCATGTGAACCCACCCATTATGCCAACAGGCCAGTCCATGGAACTCACTATTTTTTGGATTGGAAACGGGCCTTTTAATCATTAGTTTTGCTGCATTTTGGAAAAATCCAGAAACTTTCAAAGCCCGTCCTTCTGTTGGCACGATAGTCACAACAGCGCCACCCCGGGCAGGCCAATAACAGGAGCCTTCCTCATTTTTAACTCCCACGGAACCTGGCGGCCTCCTTGCTTTCCTGTCCTCAGCAGGGCCAGCTGCGGGCACGGTCCAAGCTCTATTTGCAGGGCTGGGCCTGGGGACCAGAAGTTTTACGCAACTTACACTTTTACAGAGAGTGCCCAGCTCAGCTTTGCTGTGTGACCTTGGCCAGCCTCAGCCCACTCTCTGAGCCCCAGGCACTTGTCAGGAAAACAGAGAAGGTTACAAGTGTCTGTTGCTCTTCCTTCTAACTTCCACTGAGCCCTGCCTGAAGGTGAGTCCCCAGACACACCGGCCCCCTGGCGTGGCATGCATAGTGAGGGTTTTGTCTCCAGACAAACTATAGCCAAAGCCCTAGTACCACCTCCCAAAAGTCCAGAGAGGGGGCGACACTGGTGGTGTGTAGGGCGCGGGGAGGACATCTCTATTTTCCAGCAAGGAGGAGGATGACTTGCCCAAAGCCCCCAGCTGCTGGCCCGTCACAGCCGTTTCCCCGGAAAAGAGCCAAGAGTGCCAGTGGGCCGAGCTGCCCCTCCTGAGCCCTGAGACCCGGCCGCGCGGCCGTCGGCCCTCCACGCCAGCCGTGGGAAGAGTCATGGCATGAAGCAGGGCACAGCCGCGCAGCACACCAGCACAATGAATGACCCTGTTCCTTCTCTTAGGAGGTGTTAAAGTTAATTGTGACTCATCAGAGAGCTTGTTTTCAGGTTGCTGCTGTCGTGTGTGTGTGTGTGTGTGTGTGTGTCTCTGTGTGTGTCTGTATCCTAAAGATCCTCCTTCTCCTCTCCACGGGGGTAGGGGGGTACAGATGATTTCTGTGTATTTCTTCTGGAAAAAAAATGACTTTTAAAAAAACCAGTGACAGAAACCTGATGCTAAAAGACCATGGATTTCGGGCTTTTGACAGTCGGCATACAAACCACTGCGCAAAAAGAAGGAGGAAATGACAGCTGAGTCTCCGTGTTGCCGTGGAGGAGACAACAGACATCTTCGGAATGACACGCACAGCGGCTCCAAGTGTCTATTTTCATCTCCCCGTGTTTACAGGAAAAAGACAGAGGTGTCAGCAGTTCTCTGCGGAGCAGCTTCCATCACACCGTAATTACTGCCGAGGAGGAGGGGCCAGAGCGAGGAGCTATGGGTTGGGGGTGGGAAGAGTGGACCAAGGGGGAAGAGGTGGGGACCCAAACAGCTGCTGCTGCTTCCGTTCTCATCTGTTCCTGAGGCTCCCGGGTCAGCCCGGATTGAGCGATTTGGCATAACTGGGTGTGCTCTACCAACTTAGCCGGGGGGTGGGGGGTGGAAGTGGGGGTCAGGGGCACCTGGACCAGAGGCTCCAGTCCTTTGGGAAGGAAGTATCCAGATGGAGGGTAGGGGAAAGGCCGGGGGAAGGGAGGTCGGCTAGAGCCCAAAGGCTCCCCTTTTAGGTACCAGGGCCAAAGACAGAGGCAGTTGCCATGGTGACAGGGAGGCAAGTCTTGGTGGGTCTCTAACCATCCTCTATGTTCCTGGTGCCCTGCAGGCCCCACCCTGGGAATCAGGGTAGGTCTCTTGGAGAGCTCATGCCTTTGCTTCACAGATCTCCCTCCACTTTCCATCTGGAACATTCCATCTGAGCAGACCCCCCCCCCCCCCCCCGGGGAGGCCTGGACAGGTGGGCGGGTTCAGTCAGGAAGTGGGTGGGCAGCCCTTGTTCCTTCTTAGCCAGAAAGCGGAGGAGTAGGAGGAAGCCAATGTGAAGGGGAGAGTGGGAGAGAGATGGAAGGGTGGAGGGAAGAGGAAGGAGAGAAAGCAGGCCACGGTGGAGGAGGAGGAGGAGGAGGCTGGCAGGGGTGAGAGCCGGAGAGGCAGGGAGAGGCAGGGCTGGAGGAGAGAAGGTGAGCAGAAGGACGTGCACTGGCTCCTTCCCGGCTCCCCTCCTGCCTGCCTGCCCCCCTTCCTCCTCCCCACTGATTTCATTTACTTCACTTAATTAGCCCCCCTCCAGAGTTAAAAAGATAATGTGGTAATGACGATGCGAACAGCCACAATACGAGAAAGCTACTCCATCTGCAGCTTCCCAGCCCCCTGCCCCCTGACCCCATGGCCCCTGGTGCTGCTGACCGGGCCACCCCAGACCCAGGGCCTAACACTGCCCGACTCCCCACCCATCTACCCCTGCCCCCCCCAAAAAAAAACAAGCCCTTAACGAATTTCAATTACGAGCTTTGTAAAATCAATACAAATGACATTTTCCCCTTGTACAGCGAGACAGAGACAATAGCGTCGTCCTGCTCTGCCCTCAATATAATTGACAATTAGCAGCTTCTCCCACTACTGCAGACTTAATAAAAACCTCGTCGTGGGGGAATCCACGAGGCCCTCATTTATCGCCCCCGCTTTCTTTCTCACAACAAATTACTGGGAGTAGAGAAATGAAAACAAGATATCACCCTAAAACCTCCAAGCAACTTTCTGTTCTCACCCCCAAACCCAAGAAAATAGGCAAGTTAGAACTTCCAGAGGGAGACGGCGAGATCACTAGTCTGTCCCACCTTTGACAGCTGGAGGTGCAGAGAGGGAAAGCAACTTGCCTAAGTTCTTGGAGTCAGAATCCTGATTGTCTCCCCGAAAGACTGTACAACTCTCAGACTAAACACTATGCCTTTGGGGGACAGCCCCCCACAGGCACACATAGAACCCGGGCAGAGAGAAGGCTGCATTCTAGGAAGCTTTTCCTGGGGGAGGGGGAGCTGACCGCTAGCCTCAAGGCCCTGCTCTCCAGCGGTGAGGACACCTCCAGTTCTGGGGAAAAGGGAGAGTCTAGCATCCAGGCACAGCGCCTACTATGGGTCAAGAGCTCGCTGTATTTGACCCGCACAACCCATTTCACAGATGAAGAAGTTGAGGCAGGAGAGGCTAAGTTGCTTCCCCAAGGGGGACAGAGCCAAAGGGGACTCAAATATGGCACCAAGGCCTGGAGCCTCTACCCCAGCTCCTAAATGTGCCTCCTCCAGGTCTCCAGGGGCTCGGCCCCCATCAGACCCAACCTACCACCCAACCAGCCACCTGGGGTGCCCCCCTTCTCTCCCAGGCCCTGGAAGGCCCCAGCTCCACCCTCTCTATTCTGCATTCTGCTAGTTGACGCCTCTTCTCCTGCCCCCTCCTCCAGGATGTCTTTCCAGAATAGCCCAGTCCAAGCCTGTATCAGTACCTCCTTCAGTTTAACCTTGCCGTCCCCACCCAGCACGATGCCATTTCACAGGGTGACCTCAGGCCAGGCCTTATCTTCCCAATCAGGGAATGCAATTCATTGTCAGCACAAGTGACAATCCTGATCGATTGGTAGTGACTGCTCTATAGCACCGAGACACATCCATAATCAATTAGTGATGCCTACCACAGGCATGGGAAGGGCACGGCAGTAGGGGCCGTAGTGGACACCTCTGAGCCACGTCAACAGCTCCCAGAGGGCAGAGGCTGCCTTTGCCCTTTCCATGTCCTCCTGGGGCCCCCCATTCACGGAGCACCTCTGCTGCGCCAGTGCCCAGTGCTACAAACAGGCTACAACCTGGACTCCCCTCTCCAGGGTTCAAGCTCTCAGCCCTCCACTCCATGCCTCCCTGGGTCTGCGTGTCGGTCCTGGTCCTGCCACTGATGAGCCTGTGACTTTGAGCCTTGGTGTCCCCATCTGCAAAATGAGGGCGCTAGTCTCTGGCTCCCCAAGGTCCCTCCTGCGTCTGCCAGGGACGACTTACATTGTGCTGGCCTCCAAGGGCAGACAGACAAAGAGGCATTTAAGCAGATGTTAACACAGGTGAGAGACAAAGGTGAGCACGACAGAGGGAGCAGCTGATGGGTAAGAGCCTTCTCGAGAGGGTTTCAATTAGGTTGTTTCTCTCAGATAATAGCTGTGTCGCGGGGAAAATAACCACACGAAAGAGGCGAAGCGGCCTCTCTCCCTCTTCCTCCCCATGCGGCCGGAGATAAATCCGAACAGGTCAGAGCCGGAGTGATCCGATCCCACGCTATGCCTACACTACACTTGGGGAAACTGAGGCCCAGAGATCACAAGCCCAGGCTCGTTGGGCAAGGCAGGGCAACCCTGGGATGAGAACCCGGCATCCCGCCTCCCAGACCAGCACCCCCTGTGACAGCCGAGATCTGCTCTCTGGATTTTTGAGTCTCAGTAAAGACGTCCTGAGGACACAGGGCCTGACCTCGGTCTGGTTCTATGTGTTCATGTTATGTTTTTAAATTGACCCCAAGCAAAGTGACTTGAACATCAGCCCAAAACAGGGGCCCCAACGCCACCACCAGTACTCAAAAATTCAGGTGCCCAACTCAGGAGCTCTAACTGCTGAAAGCCTGCCCCCTCCCTCTGAGAGCTCCGAAGAACATTCCTTTGTCACAGACAGACCAGCACTGCTTTATCCTGGAGGTGCAGGCACATGAGATCCCCTCGGATGGGGAAACTGAGTCCCGAAGGGGACGGTGTGGTCGAGGTGACTCAGGGAGTGACTGACAATGGGAATCCTGGGCTCTGGTTACAAAGAGAAGACAGAGGCACCTGCCTGGGGACCCACCTCTCCTCCCTTCCAGCCCAGCCAGAGGCAGAGATGGCCGGGCAGCCAAGAGGCCAGCCACGGTGGCAGCCACTCCCCACCAGGACAGAGCCCTGCCCATCCCTGGAGAAAGTCCCTCCGGGCCACCCTGATCCCGGGACAGGCCCTCGGCCCCGGTGGCTCCCAGTGCCCACCCCTGGCAGGATTCCTGCCCTGCCTGGCCGGCCGGCCCCCTCAGTACAGACCTAATGACCACGAAATCGGCCCTGCATGGTCTGCCCCAAACCTGGCCAACCCGTCGGGGGCCCAGAGAGGACCTCCCGGCCTGGCCCCAGCCTCCGCTCTCCTCTGAGCCTCTCCTGGACCCCAGGATCCTGTCTGCTCGTGGGACGTTCTTCTCATAAGACCCTCGGAAGTCAGTGGCCAAAGGCCCCACTTCGCAGGGGGAAACCGAGTCTGGTGGGGAGAAGGGTCTTGCACAAAGTCACCCAGTAGCATGGAGCAGCATCACCCGAACGGGACAGGGATCTCAGGGGTCCCTGGGGTCTCTGGGAGTCGAGGAACACCCCCAAGGGTGGTGAGCAGACTCACCTCGGGACTTCATCCCAATGAAACGGTTCTCCACGATGTCGATGCGGCCCACGCCATGCCTGCCCCTGTGGGGAGAACGGGGCGTTGGGAGCCAGCTGCTGCCACAAGGCTTCGAGCCGAATGTCACCTGCCAGCAGCTGCAGCTCGGGCATAGCTGGCCTGTGCCCACCCACAGCCACATGCAGGGCATTGGGCACCGTCTCAGGATCCAAGCCTCAGACATCTGAGCCAGGCCACCTGGGCCAACTGCCCATTGTACAGCTGGGGAAACTGAGGCCCAGAGAGGGGAGGGATTGCTGGGTCACAGAGTGAGTTCAATTTGCAACTTGTTACCTCTGTCCTGGGGCCTCATGTGGCACCAGCCCTAACCACTGCTCATCCTTCCTTCTACCCTGGTCTTGGGTCCAGCTGAGGGGTTGGATTGGAAGCGCTAGCTGGACCACCCTCGGGGCCGCAGACCCCCTTGGGGTTATCTTCCAAGGCTGAGGGCCACAAGGACTCTCCCACCAAATGAGGAGACCCCCTGCCTGTGGGGCTGTGCCCACCAGCCACAATGGCTTGGGCCAGTGCTTGCCCGACACGGCGGTTTCCCAGGAGGCCGGGCAGGGCTGTGGGCACTCACGCAACTTCGTTCAGGTACATGAAGAGCTCCAAGGATGTGCGGTGGGTGGTGCCATCCTTGACGTTGGTCACCTTCACAGGGACCCCTAGGGCGGGAGGAGAGGGCAGTGGGCCTGCGGGCCGGAGCTCAGCGGAGGAGCCTGTGCCTGCCACCCCGCCCTCTCCCTCCACCCGCCACGCCTTAAATGGATGTGACAGATATGGACTCCAAATGACTCCTTGAAAAGCCCTGTGCAGGTTGAGGCCTGCCGGGGGGAGAGGAGGGCGAGAACGCCCCCCAGAATGAAAGGCAAAATGCAATAAAAACGCTCTCCCCCACCCTTCCCATTCTCTTTGCCCCTTTTGCATTTAGGGGCTGTGAAATTGGAACCAGGCCCTGAACTAATTGAATTTCACGCTCCACCATTGTCTTACGCCGGGAGCACCTTCTGTCCCACCAGTTACCCGGGGGCCGCCTGGCCGAGGTGCGGCTGAGCTCACACACATGCACACACTCACACACACACACATTCACAGCCCCCTGCCACGTCTGTCAGGCGGACCCCTGCGCCCCCGACCCTGCACCCCAGACCCGCACGCAGCCATCTGATTGATGGGGGTGAAACGGTGCCCGCTCCAGCAGGCGAGGTGGCCCAGGCGTCCGTGAATGCCGAGAAGCTGGGTCCGGAGTGGCGGGAGGGCAGGAGGGAGGTGGCCACTGCTTGTGGACGGAAGGGCCGAGTCGAGGGGGGTGGTAGCGGGCGGTGGGGGGGGGCAGTGGGTGGGTTCGGGGTTGACTTTGAATAGCAAGGGGCACTTTCTCGAGCGGTGTGAAATGAGCAATAAATGTATTAGGGGGCTAACAAGAGAGCTGTAACAGTGACAAAGAAAAGCTGTTCAAAGTTGGCGGCTAATCCCCCACCCATCTGCCCAGCTCATTACCATGTCGCCAGCGATCGGGTGCCAATCAGTGCTCAATAGCGGCTTTCGAGTCTTTATTAGCCAGGCGCCGCTTGGAGGGGCTTCACTCAAGGCGCTGTCAGCCCCGCCATTCTTAACCCCCATTTCCAGGGGTTTTATAACTTGGTTGTAAATTGCTATTAAATGTAAGTCTGCCCAATAATGAACCTTAAGCCCCTCTCGCCACCCCCCGCCTCTCCCCTCTGCCTTTCTCTCCCTCCCCGGTCCTATTATCGCCTTTGCTGTGGACGGGGCCTGCCCCAGAGAGGAGCCGACATTGTTGGTGCTGCCGCCAGAGAAAGCCTCTTAGCCTTTAAAATAGTTAATAATTAGATTAAAACTTCAAATAAATTAACTAGAGGGTGAATGGGAGTGGCCGGGGGAGGGTTCCTCCTGTCTATTTTCTTTTTTTCCAGACAGTGTCCAGATCATTAAAATGGATCACGTTTCTTCTCCTCGGCTGCCCTGTTGCTGGAGGAAAGGCTGCCAGAGCCTTGTGTCCGGGACCCTCTGCTGCCTCCTGATTGCCTCCCACCCTCACCAGGGCTCCTGGGGGACCTACTGGATGGGTCCCACCATCTTCTCAGAGATTATGCCCAAAGAGGCCCCCCGATGAAATGGGCCTGGGTCAACAGAATGGGCACTTGGAGCCCCAGCTGGCTGTTGAGGCCTCGGACCACAGGCCCTCTGGTTTCCCAGTGGTGTGAAATTCAAGGGTTTGAACAGATGGGGGCGCGCAGTGAAGATGCCTGTGGCCAGGCTCTTGGGAAAGGCCAGGAGAAGGTAGCTTCTTAAAGCACTAACAACCTCTGTTTCTCACAACCTCATTCCATGGACCATCCTAGGCGGCCATGAGCATCATTTCTGTGGTTCATTTTATAGGTGCGTGAGCCTCAGGCCCAGAGGGATGAAGATGGTTGTCAAGGTCACACTGGCATGAGTGAGCAGGGATCTGAAGCCCTGCCTCCCCGTCCCTGGGCCTCAGTCTCCAAGGTGCCTTGGGAAAAGCCAAGCTTCCGAGACCCCTCTCTCTGCTCCCTTCTTCAGCCCAGGCAGCCACCTTCTGGACAGATAGCCCAGCCTCCTTGCCTGGGCTTAGGATGCCCTCACGGCCCCCTCTCACTTCCTCCAGCTCCTGCCAGTAGCACCTCCTCCAGGAAGCTCCCCCTGATTTCTGCAGCCTCCTGGAAAGGTCCTCTTCTTGGACACCCCGAGCCCTCACTCTGAGCCTGGTCCCTCTCTTCCCATTACCAGGCATGCCTTGTCTTCCTCTCTATCTTCCAGGATAAGAGATGGCCCTGGTGCCAGGCTGGAGGCTGGGCACAAAGGCCAGGCCGGCAAATGCTTCTTGTTGACAGCAGTGAATATGAGGCGATCAGGACACCCACCCACTGCCAAGGGAGCAAGAGCGGCAGCAGCTTTGAACTTGGGGTGGAGGGGTGGGTAAAACATCCAACAGCTAATGTGGGACTCGCTGAGGCTTTAGCTGTGGGGCAGGGGGCCCCCAAGGCCAGCTTTCTAAGACCTGCCATTTACCGAGTCCCTCCTCGGGGCCGGGATGCAGCGCGAGATGCTTCCCATACAGACCTTGCTCGATACCATGAAAACGCCAGGCAACAGGTGCCCTTTATCCCCAGTTTACAGATGAGGAAACCGAGGCCCAGAAAGTGGAATGACTTTCCCAAAGCTGCTTCTTAGGGACTGGAATCCTCTCACTCCGGACCTGGTGCCCATGAGCCCGTGTGACGGGCAGCTGAGGGCGCTTTCCTCTCAAGCCTGGGGGCTTCCATGGGTCACGCCATCTGGGGACGGGGGACCGCTGGGGACCCTGGAAGCCCCAGACTGAACTCTGGCTTCCAGGAAGGTGAGAGGGATGCAGAGGGCTGGTGCGCTGGCTCCCAGGCGAGGGGAAAGGAGCCGAGGCCCCAGAGTCCACGCCCTGGAGCCTCAGAGGTGGGCGCCTACCTTGCTTGAACTCGATCTCAAGGACGTCAGGGCTGTCGGGGGCTTTGGCCGGGTCCTGGGTCTTTGTGTAGAGGCCTGGAGGTGCTTGGTTCTGACAAAAGACAGAAAGGGGGTGGAGGATGGGGTGTCCGGAGCCAAGCCGTGCCACACCAGTCCCTGGTCACCCTGTGCCCCACCTCCCGCCGCACCCCTCTCCAGAACCATGGGTCACCGCGCGCACCACCGGCCGGCACAGCCTCGCTTGCCAGGGGCCCGGGAAACAAAGGGCTCCAGAAATCAGACAATTTTTCCCCTCAACTTGATCTCATCTTTTTCTTCGACGCCCCCACAGCTGGAGGTAGAATAGCGGGAGAGGAGCAAGTCAGGCAGGAAAAGGGCAACTTTGGGGGAGCGAGGCTGCGGCGGTGGCGGGCTGGCCGGGAGCGGGCGCGCACGCTCTCGCAGGCGCGGGGAATCGGGTTTATTCTGCGCTGACCGCAAAGCTAATGACTACGCGTGACCCCAGCAGGTGCTCCGGCGAGCAGAGCCGTCCCCGGGGGCCCCGAGGTTAATACTCACAGGGAGAAAAGAGAGGAGCTGAGCAAAAACCCATTTGAAAACACATCAACCTTTATGTATATTTTTCCCTGGGCGTGTTGGGAAATGGGCCTCTCGTCTTGACGCAGCGGCGGAGGGGCTGTGGGCTGCCTGGGACTCTCAGGGCTCCCTCCCGCCTCCCGAGGCCCAGTCCCCCTCGCCCCACAGGCTGTGGCTTGGATTCTTGCCACGGTGGGGACGGGGCCTCAGGGGCCTGACTGCTCAAGTCCGTCCTGTGGGCATCCGGGGCCCAGCTGGTGTGGTCCACCTGCTGACATCCTGGGACGTGCAGTCCCTCAAATCTTTGCTTTCAAAGCCCTGCAAACATTCACACATCACTTTCCATCTGCAACTGCTTCTTCTTTGCAGCAGCTCTGTTTGGCAAGAAGGTCAAGTGCCGTTAGCCCATCTACAGATGAGGAAATAGAGGCTGGGGCCGAGGCCTGTTCTGTGCAGCAGGGACCGCCCCCACACGCCCCCGGCCTCAGCAAATGTGTGTTGGATTTTAGAGGGCAGTAAAGACCCCCAGAGCCAGGAGTCAAGCCCTCATGCTGCGAGACCTTGGGCAAGTTGCTCCACCTCCCTGAGCCTCGGTTTCCTCATCTGTGAAATGGGGGAAATGATACCCGCCCTTGACTATCTTACAATTTAAGTGTATGGCCAGTTTTATGTTTTTACTGGATGTGAAAATCACCCAAGAAAATGCCCGGAAGGCCAGGTGCAAGATGCCCCCTGCCCTGCAGGCGGGAAGGACAGCTAGGAATCTCCTGGTGACACCTCCCTCTGAGAAGAGCTCCTCCAGCAGAGGTGGGGCCGCCAGAAGAGCCTCGCTCCCTCTCCCGCAGTTACTTTGCCCGTTGGCTCCGTGTTAGGGGGACCAATCATCCTGGTTCCCATAACCCGAGATACCCCTTAGTCCTGGGCAAACCCGGCCATCGATCCTTCTAGCAACACTGCTCAGCAACCCCCCCGCCCCGCCCCCGCCCCCAAAGTGCTGCGTGACTTGGGCCAGCTGCATCCCTTCATCTGCTTCCATTTGTGGGGCGGGATCAAGGACCCAGAACCACCCTCAACACCCAAGGAAAAGGGGGGTCCTTAAGGGCCCCCAGCTGCTGCCTCCATGGACCAGATGGAAAACCAGGGCCAAAGAAGCAGCTTGTCCAAACCATGCTGCTGTCCCCACCACTGTGGGAGCCAGCCCCAGACTCTGGACTCACTGTCCAGTGCTCTTTCCATCACCCCCGCTGTTTCCCAGCCACTTTAGTAACCTGAGGGCTGAGAAACAGCACGAGGAATGAGGAAACAGCATGAGGAATGAGAGACGGGCAGCATCACCAGCCACAGGGGCGGGCATCAGGGCTGGTTTCAGAGAAACGCCCGCTCCCCAGGCCCCGTGGGGCCCTGCCAATCACCGCCTTCCCCGGGCACAGACCCGAGGACGTCCTCAGCCAACAGGGAGAGGGAACTGGGGCTTGCGACTCTAGGTGACCGACACATCTCTGAAGCCCCTTCCCCACCTGCCCGGGGCTCCTCCCTGGTCCCCCAGCCCCGGCTGGACGCAAACCAGGGGGCCCGAGGTGGGGGCCCAGCTCCACCTCCCTCCCAAGTCCACCTGCGCTGCGCCCGATCTGGTTTCGATCTGGTGCTCGTCACCTCCCGTCACACTCAACGGAGCCCCAGAAGGTCTGCACAGGGAAGGAGAGAGGAGGCGGGAAGACCCCGCAGGACAGCGGCCCCGCAACTCCACCGTGGAAGTCGGAGGCAGCTGTCGGCGGCTTGCGACACCCTGACAGCGCCGATTAAATAAAATAACTAAATAGAAATCAAGTGACATTTGCTTTGCATTCCAAGGTGGCACCCGCCCGCCTTTTTACTCTCCCTTCTTTAAAAGCCCAGTTCAAATGACAAATAGTTTGTTGCTGAGTATCAATACCATCTATTTATCCACCCCAGCGGGAGGGCTCACTTCCAATGTCATCTTGGGGGGGGTTTGGGGGGGAAGAGAGTGAAGAAAAAAAAAAGAGAGAGAGAGAGAGGGAGTGGGGGGGGGGGTGGGGGATGAGGGCGAAAGAAAGCATGAACCAGGGCCGGGAAGGAGAAATTGGAAGCAAATGGCCCATGAACTAAACCATGATGTAGAGGCATGATCGATGCTGCGAATGGTTTATTCATCCATCAGCCATGGCGGGCCGGCGGCTGAATGAACTCTTTCACTGTGGGCCGTATGAAGTTAAAGCAAGTAAATTTCTATCTTTCTTCGCATTAGCTGCCTCATTGCCCTTCAATCAGCCCTCACGGAGGCAGAAAATGGCTCCGCCATCTGCCTGCAAACCCTCCCCGCGGCAGGTCTCCGGCTTTTTTTGGAGAGGGGGAGGGGGCACCACGGCCGTAAGCTGTGTCTCCCCAGCTCCTCCCCAGGGGGCCGGGGCTGCCTGGAGCGCAGCGTTTCTCCGCGGTGGAGGGGAGCACCCCCCCCCGGCCACTGGCTGTTGCTTCCTCTGTTCCCGCGATCTAAGGGTGGTGATGGGAGGACCACCCATCTCCACCCACACAGATCCAGAGATGCAAGGGAGGGTCCCGGAGTTTAGCCTGGGGGAGCCCACAGGGCAGGCTGGCAAAGCTGGACTTTGGGTTCTTTGGCCCGGCCCCACACTTCTCCGTAGGGGTGATGTTTCCCCTCGACTCACAGCAAGCCCAGCTTTTCCTGCCTGATGAGAGGGATCCTGAGAGGACCGTGGCCTCTGGCTCCCAAAAGGATCTTAGCCAGCCTGAGAAGGGAGGGCGGGACCCCCGGCTCCATGACTGAGGCCTCGCCCTGTGCCAGGGACAGGCCAAGCGCTTTTGATGCTCCAGGAGGGAAGTGCTGGGGTTTCCCACTCCATGAGGAATTGGAGGCTCAGAGAGGTTGGGCAACTTGCCCAAGGTTGCACAGCAATAGAAGCAGAGTTGGGATCATACTTAGGTTTCCGATCTCTGGGACCCAAGCATTAACCTTCCTACCTTGATGGCGGCAGAATCCTCAAAAAGATGCTCTTTAGTACATACTTATCCATCTACTGCTCTCATTAGACAGGAGCCCTGAGAGACAGGGACACCGTCCCATGGTCACACAGGACCTGCGCCCCAGCACTGTGAGGGGTGATTTCCCTTCTGGCCTCGGCTCTGCTCCCCAGTCCTGAGGTGAGCACCACAGGCTGCTTGAGAAGGGGTGGGGAGTGGCTTCCCAGCATGCCCGGGGCCCAGCAGGCCAGGGTGACATGCTGCCTTGAAGCCACTCTGCTCTCACGCCCCCCTTGGTGCTGACTGACTGGCTAATTAGGGGTGGCTGGCCTGAGTGTCGTGGGGTCAGCAGAGCATGAACTGGAAAAACCTGTGGCCAGCAGGCAGCAGCCCCGTGGGGCCATCAGTCCCCAGGCGGCACGGGTGTGGGCTCTCTTGAGTGACACGGTTGGGCCCAGCAGGGTGAGCGGGGAGGAGGAGCAGGCGTGGGCAGTGGGGGAACCAGAGAGGCTGGAGGGCCAGCTCCTGAGATGGGGTGACTCACTGAGCAGCTGGTGCCCTGGGGCTCTCACAGCCAAGAGCCAACGAACACAAGCCAGGAGAACGCTAACCCGGGCCTGGCCCCAGGATTATATTATGGCCAAGATGACCAGGAGCCTTGGTCCCTGTCGGGGAGCCATCCTGGGACGCCCGCCGGGCAGGGCTCCAGCTCTCCCCACCCTCCCCAAGCCACCCAGGCATCCTCCCCTTCAGCTGGCCCTCTTGGATCTCCAGGCCCAGCTGCCCGAGTGCACCCCAGCACCCTTCTACCCCAGCGGCAGCCAGGCAGCCCACCCCACCCCCAAACCAGCCGCCCCGCCTGCGTGGGTATGGGGCTGAGCCAGGGAACGGAGACACATTCCCTCAGGGACAAAGAGATTTCTCTCTTCCCAGGATAGATTTCACCCTGCCTCCCCCATCTCCCGCGGTGGGCAGGGGCAGATACAAAGGGAAACCCCCCAGGGAGAGAAATCCTAAACTTCAAATGGGGCAAGGCCCAGCCCAGCCAGCCTGGGAGGCTGGCGACAGGGATCAGGGCGGCCGCGGAGCACAAATCAGACAAATGGGTCCTGAGGCTCGAATCTGTGCCACCTCCCCCTCCCCTGGCGGCAGCGCGGCCTGAGAGCTGGTGGGCACAGGCTGGGCCCTCCCGCAAGCGCCTCATCTGCCTAATTGCTCCTTTATTGTCTCCCGACCGCTCGCTCTCTGCTGCCCTGAAATATTTCCTTCCCCCATTCATCCCGGTGGCAATTAGAAAACGAGCTGCAGGGAAGGGGGGGTGGATCTTAAAAGGCAGTGTGGAGGGGCTGGCGGAGGGGGGGGCCGGAGCAGAGGGTCGGGGAACACAGGCAGGGCCGGCCCCAGCCCCATGCCCAGCCCCCCATGAAATTTCAAATTAGGCTACAAACACATCAGAGGGCATCGGCACGGAGCGGCTATCCCCGAAGAGAGTGGCTCGCAGGAAAGGGGGGGGTTACCTTGGGGTTCTCCAGGATTCCAGCCTCGTAGCTGCAGAGGGAGAGGGAAGACGGGGTCAGTCGGGGAGGGCAGAGGGACACAGCTACGCCACGCACATCCTCACCCCCAACACAAGTCCGGTCTGTCCTTTACTCTCGGCAAAAGCAACTGCTGCCAACCCTGCCTGGAGCATTCTGGGCCCAACCCAGTTGGCTGCAGGAGCTGCAGGTTGCATGGAAAAGCCTGGATGCTCCCTTCGGTCTTCTGGGGCACAGTCTCGGAGCTCTCCATCTGGGGGGCCTTTGCACATGCTGTTCCCTCTGCTTTAAATGCTCTTTCTGCACCCTGCCTATCCCTCTTCATCCTTGCGGTTTTAACCACAAATGCCACTTCCTCTGGGATGTCTTCCCTGATAGCCCAGTCCAGGCCAGGTGTCCATTGTCTCCACCCCTCCCACCCCTGCCCTGGCACTCAGCACAGCTGCAATGAGCTGGGGAAGAAGTGGTCTGTCCTCCCTGAGCCCCCCCCCCCACCCCCACCCCAGGCTCTGTGAGGGCAGGGACCACGCGCATCAGGTTAAAATGACAGCCCAGCCTGGCACAGGCAGGTGCTCACTGACGGACAGAGCGGTGGACAGGTGGGCCGTGTCTTACCTGATGTGCATGAGGTTCTCATCCATGCTCCAGGGGTTCTTGGGGGTGACCGGGATGGGGATTCCATGTTGCTGCAGGCAAGAGGCGACACAGGGCAGGCGTGAGGCAGCTTGAAGGAGAGGCGAGGGTCAGGACCAGCTGCCTTGGTTTTCTTTCAAGGTCGCAGACATCCCCAAACTCTGGCCCCCGTGCAGTCAAGCCCCTGGACCACCCCTGGTCTCCTCCCTCTTGCCCAGGCTGACCGGGGAGGGAGCGAGGGCCGCAGCGCTGGACGTGCCCCTGCGGAAACTACAAGATCACGCGTCTGAGATGTCACAGACCAGATGCTGACCCTGGAGGTTCCTTCCAGAAGATCCTCAGTCTACCCTTCAAGGGCCACTGAAGCACTTAGAGTGCAGGCAGTGTTCCGAGGGTCTCCCAGCACCACCGGCTGGTCCCAGCTGTGACCCTATGAACCGGGGGCTGGAGTGGATGGAACTTCCACCGCGGATCTCAACCAAGGTGTCTGCGCCCACATGGGTGCTTCATGTCGACCCAAGGAAAGGAGAGACGCCCATGAGTGCTTCTAGCTCACGGTACTTTCTGGAAGCCACCCGTCTCCTCCTGCCTAGCACCATCAGCACACACATCCCTCTGCAACCCTGAAAGGGAACAACCCGGGAAGACGGCCTGTCCTCCCCACTGGTTCTGATTACGTTTTGCTTCCAAATGATCCATCCATCGTTCAAGGAGAAAACCCCTCCCCACAGAGACCCTGGGCCTGAAAGCTTCCTGGGGACTCTGAAGGCCTAGCTCACTCAGCCTTTCGGACTGGAGAGGAGGCTGGCTCCCTTCGTGGCCCCGTGCTGCCCTGGCTGACACCTGGTTGGAGTCCAGCACATGCGCTGTGTTTTGCCTTCCCATCCTCTGCTTACCGGGCACAGAAGGCAGCCGAGTGGCCCAGCCCAGTCCCTTTAAGCCAGCGAGATCAGATGCTCTGCCTCCCAGGCCCCCTTTTGGTCCGAGCCTCCCCTGGCATCTTCCCCATCTCTCCTGATGGGGCTCTTCTCTCGTTCCCACGACTGCAAGCTTCTAGAGGCCTCCTCCAGGGAGCTGCCGTGTTTCCTTCATCACCACTTTATTTATTTCAAAGTAAATTAGGCTAAAACTCTCTGGGTTTTTTCCAACCTTTACCAGAAGACTCGTTTTGAAAGTAACAGCTCACATCTACTCTAGAATTTGTGGAGTCTTCAATTTAAACCACACAGGCAAACGCGAGCACCTCCTTTAGAGGCTGCTCCACGTTGGGGGGGCCACTTGTCCCCCTAAAGTTGCCCAAAGTCAAATCCACACGCTCGCCCTGTGCTCTCTCCAGGTAGAGCGGGCCAGGTGTGGGGACCAGGGCCCCGTGTGAGACGGGCTGGAATCCCCAGGCTGGGGGCAGCGAGAACCGGCGGACAGGTTCCCTGGAGCCTTGTTCTGGGGACTGGGGTGGAAACACTCTCGCCTCTGTCTTTCCCACTGGGCCTCCGTCCAAGCAAGGAGAGGAGAAGGGGAGGGAAGGAAGGAAGAGGAACAGGACGGCAGCCCCTGCTCGGCAGGGAGATGCACACAAACGCCAAAAATAGTGACAGTCCCTGACCAGAGAGATGTGTCGTCCCCCCACCACCACCCCCCGCCCCCAGGGGAAACTCAAGCACCTTCAATGTGCAGACAGGACACTGCCCTGCTTTCCAGCTCCTGACCTTGTAGGCTGGCTTTAAAAAAAAATTAATTCTGGTGGCAAGATAAGGATGGGGTGGTCCTCAATGTTTTTCCCTTGGGTGATGGACTCCGGGGGAGATGGAAAGTGAAGTGAATTCGTGTTTTCACGCGCCTCCTACGGCACCTTTCGGCCGTGGTGACTTCCAGGTCTTGAAAGCAGAATTCTCAAGCCCCACTGATTTTTGTCTCAGCTGAATCCGATCGTGCCTGCCTCTGAATTTTGGACAAAGCCTCGTGGCTGCTCAGTTATTCTAGTCATTTCCTGGGTGCAGAAAACCTGCCTCCCTCCTAGAAAGGGCCGATGTCCCGGCACGCAGCGCCGACACCAGCCTCCGAGAGACGGCGGGCTGCGGAGGGGCCCAGGCCAGGCCCATCCTTCCTGGGCAAACCTTCCTGTTCAAAAGGTTATTGGAGATGGAAGCTGAGTGAATCAACTTCTCCCCAAATCTGGGAAGCAGGGACAACTACACTCCTGAAGCTCCTGGGCGCCGGGAAAGCCAGGAGCAGCTTGTCGCCGGTTCACGGAAACGCAGGGCGGCGGCCAGGTCAGCCGGGCCTCGCGGGAACCACGACCGACCCCAGGCGCGAGAATGCAGACGGGGCGGGGGCTCCGGTTCCTTATTCTTAAAGACGAAACGTGCTTCATCTTCCGTATCAAGGAGACGAAGTGGGAAAAAGCCTCGCCAAGCCAGTTCCCTTAATAGCTCCGCTATTTGAGAATTTGTTTGGCAACATATGGGCTTGCTCTTGTAAACTCCCGTCTTAATAATAAAACAACAGATGGTGGAGGAGATCTTTCCTCAAGCGCTCCAGGTCTTAATGGGATGCTGGCGGCAGGGGCAGGGCTGGGTCCCCGCGGCGTCCCCCCGCCACGCGGCACCTCGGCGGCAGCGGCAAGAGCTCGCAGCCAGCCCTGGTGACTGCTATTTAAAAACCTGAGCAATTTTCTGGTGTGTGCACCGCGTTGCTTTTCCCCATCTGATTGATTGAAGCTGTTTGTCAAGGGCTGCCATCGAGTCGCTAAAAAGAAAGGTACCCTGGGGCGCAGCTAAGGATCTTGATGCAAAACTTCTAATATGTTTTCTTGCAACTTGTACTTCAAAAGGGCTGGCGCCACAAAGGCCTTTGTCTGCCCCTGCCCCTCGGAGCGCCTACCTGTTCCCGGGAAAGCACTGGGGACGATTAGCTGCCAGGTAGTTGAGGGGCAGAGAATGGCCTTGCTCACACCCCCGGCCATCCCGAGTGACACACAGCAGAGGTGGCAGGAGAACAGGAGGCACGGGGGGCCCGGTGCCCTCTGGCTTGACGGACTGGGGACTCCCCTTGGAGAGGCCCAGCTCAGGCAGGGACCACACCTCTGTGGGGCTGGCTCAGGGGACAGGTGCCACGGAGGGCAGCCGGGGCAGAGAGTCAGTTCCCCAGGCTTGCGGCTCAGTCCTGGCCTCGCCACACTGGCTAAGGTAGTGCCCAGGGAGGGATGTGCTGGGAGGGCAGGAGGCAAGGGCCGGATGGCGGTGGAGACGGCCCTACCTTTGCATACTCCATCAGATCGTTGCGGCCCTGGAACCGGTTGTAGAACTCGGGCATCCTCCAGGGAGCGATGACCTGCACAGGGGCACAGAGTCAGAACCGCGAGGGCCCAGCTGCTGGCTTCGCTTGGCCCTTAAACTGCAGAGCTGGCCTCTCTGTTAAGGGGCTTGGGGCTCTGATACGCGCCTGGGAGGCCTCCTGTTGTGTCCCCAGAGGAGATGCAGTCCACGGGGGGTGGGCAGGGGACCCCATTAGGGAGGGGAAGAGTGGGGTCTGCCACACTGGGGGTGGCTGTGGACAGGCCCAAGCTCCATGGCAGAACGGCCTTGTGCCCCAGGCAGGTCCCTGCCTCTCTGGGCCTCAGTCTCCCCAATTGAGACCTGAGGGTTTGACCTAGACAGCCCTCAAGGTCCTTGCTAGCACCCTGGCTGGAGGGCCAGGACACCCCTGGGGAGTAAGGGAGGGTGGCGGGGCTGCAGTCGCCCGGTCTGGCCCTGCTCCAGGATAGGGAGGCCCGGAGAGGATATACACGCCCCCCCAACTTCTCCTGCTCCCCTTCCTTCCACACCTGAGAGCTGCTCTGGGTGGCGAAGGGAGAGGAGTCAGGGGGAGCTGGAGTCTGACTTGGGGGACCGAGCTCATTCCACCAGGGGCCCACCAGCCTGGGAGTGCCAGGAACATGTGCCCAAGAAGAGCCACCAAGAGGGTGGGAGTGTCCTCCAGATGGAAAAGCCAGTCTGATTTCTGGGCTGTGGAGCCCAGAATGGGGGTCAGGCGGGGAGAAGGGGTTCCCTAGCCCCAAGTGAGCAGCCCCCGACCAGAGCACCAGGACCACCCTCTGGCCTCATTCCAGCTCCCAGACACCAGCTTGGGCTCTGCCCCCACCCCATGCCAGCCCCTGGGCGTCGCCTCCGCAGACAAAGACCCAGACGCCGGACACTCTGGCCCCCTAAGCTGCTGTGGGAGCACAGGTTGGGGGAGGGTCCCCATGCCCACCGGCCTGCAGCAAGTCAAGAGGCAGCCACTGCCTGAGGGCTTCTCAGCCCCCGGTGTTTGGGGTCAAAATAGATCATTAGAGCTCATTACAGCTCACCTCCAGGCCACTCGGACCCTGCAAACAGCTGTTGGCTGGTTAAAGGGACAGACAAAGATATTCCACTTAAAAGAAAAAAAATGGAACCCCTTAGAGCCCCCTGGGGACTTGGGACGGGGCACATCTTCTGTGGTTTCACCCAAAGTGGCCTCAAAGGAGCTCAGACCGACACCTGTGCTGTCCAATGGCAGCCAGGAGCCACAGCTGACACGTGGCTGGTCCTAACTGGATGTGCTTGTGTAAAGCAGAAACTGGACCTCGAAGACTCGGTACAAAAACAAAAGTGAAACATCTTAATAACTTTTTTACATCAATGACATGTTGAATGACACCCTTTGGGATGCCTAGATTCCGTAAACTGTATTATTAAACTGATGTCACCTGTTGCTTTTTATCTTTTTTACGTGGCCACTAGAAAAATGTTAATTGCCCATGGGGCTCACGTTAGTGGCGCGCATTATGTTTCCACTGCTCGGCCTGTGCACTGTCTGCCTGGAGCCCGGCCGGAGGCCCGCGCTGAGCACGCACTCCGTAAATACTGAATGAACGAATGAGTGAAGGGCTGGACGAATGGATGGACCGACACAGGCCCAGGTCCAAGGGCAGGCTGGAGGGGGCAGGGCCACTAGATGCAGGCTGAACGGAACTGATGAGGGCCTCATGCCTGAGGGGCGTGCTACGGGCAGAGGAGGTGGATTCCCCTAAGATCCTGTGACTCCCCTCCCAGGAAAGGATCCAAGACGCCAGGGGGTCTGGGCTCAGGCAGCCGGCGAGGAGC
The DNA here is from genome assembly GCF_041296235.1 of Equus asinus. Taxonomy (NCBI): domain Eukaryota; kingdom Metazoa; phylum Chordata; class Mammalia; order Perissodactyla; family Equidae; genus Equus; species Equus asinus. The sequence continues at coordinate 15,898,971 of NC_091799.1, forward strand.
CAGGGCCTTAGCTGGGTCGCCATGACCAGGGCTGGGAAGGCTATAAGCAGCCCAGACAGCAGCTGACCATGTCCCAGAACTGTTCCCACCCGCACCCAGGACGCCAGGCCTGGGGACGCCAAGGACACGGGCTGAAGAGCAGCCACGTCTTTCTATCACCTCCCCGGCCTACCCAGGTGCCTGGGTAGCACCCCTGGGAAGGACAAACGGTCAGGGAGAGAGGGCGGTGCCCCTGCAGCCGGCGTGGGCGACGGCAGCTCTCTATGGAAAGGGCCACCACCCACCAGAGAAGATGCAGGAGCACGAGGTCCCTGCCCGCAGAACCCTGTGGCCCGCCCCCCAGGAACTGCGGCCCCCAGTGCCCACCCCGAGGGGAGAAGCAACATCTTACCTTAATCTGGGGGGCCAGCGAGTAGCAGGTGAGCTCAAATCGGATCTGGTCGTTCCCCTGAAACATGGAATCGGGGTGGTCAGGAGCCATGAATGGGGTGGGGGTGGGGCAGGGGCAGTGCCCTGTGGCCTTTGACAGGAAGCCTGAGGGCTGCTGAGCCAGGCCCCTGGATGGTTCTCTTCTCACTCACCTCCAACCTCACGACTTCCTCAGGTGGGTGCTATTATCAGCCAGTTTTAAAGATGAGAACTGGGCTTTCTTGGAGAGGAAACACCAGCTCCTGCCCTGAAAGTGTGGTCAGAACTCGAACCCGGGACTCGGAGGACGGAGCCGAGCTGGGTGGGTGCGCAGGCGTGCAGGACAGGACGCCCGTGAGTCCAGCGTGTGGCAGGGTGCAGGGTGCACATGCCTGGGAACATTTGGGGTGTGCACACACCTCATCACATACATGCACACTTCGGGAGGTCACACGTGTGCAGGGTGGGGCCTGGCCCTGCTGAGACTCCTTCTCCAGGAAGCCCCCGAGCTACGCACACCACAGCCTCTTCCTGAAGGCCCCAGTGCCTGGCCTCCTCACCCCGACCCAGAGATCAAGTTCATGTGCTTTGACCTCCTAGGTCCATAACACTGGGACTGCTGTCTCCTCCCCGAGCCTCAGTTTCCCCATCTTTATAGTGACTGGTTGGGAGAGGGGGTGGATACGTGACCACTCGGGTCCCTTTGCTCCTCGGCTCCTCTCTGCACAGACAGGTAAACTGAGGCCCAGACAGGGAAAGGGACTCATTCGTTCAAGGGCACAGAGCTGGCCTGGTACGCCCCCCTGCCCGCATCGTCCTTGTGCAGGCGGCAGGCGGCCCTGATGCTGAGCCTGTGTCCTCTGCTGTAAGATGGACACTCGCCTGGCGCCCCAGGGAGCCGCCGATGGGAAGGAGGGAGGAGGCCACCCCCGCTCGGGCCTCAGCCAGCCCAGCCTGGGCCGGGAGACAATGGCGGCGACGTCCTGCCTGCCTCCCATCAGCTGGGCGGCGGAGGGAGCCGGGAGCGCTGTGGAAATAACAGAGGGACCTTCCGCCTACTGTGAAAACTGCACGGCGCGGCCCGGCAGCGGCGGGAGTAACATGTCATTTTCCAGAGTCTTGTCAGGCGACGCAGAAAGACAGGTTTCAGCCCCTCTCGGCAGAGCCAGGAGCTGAGGGGCTGAAGCTGTTCTCCAACGTCTCCCGGGGCCACGAGCTGTGCCAGACCGGCCCCCCCCCCCCCACCCTCCCTTCAGTCCCTTTAATGAGCACCTACTGTGCGCTGGCTGTCACCTGGGAGAGCTACCTGGAGCCCGTGGGTTTTTAACACTATTTTACAGATGAGGAAAGCGAGGCTCAGAGAGGTGAAGTCACTTGCCCAGGGTCACACAGCCAGAAGGCAACACTCCCATCATAATGGCTCACATTCAGGTGACTCATCTGAGCTCCCTACACAGCGAGCTGCAGGCTTACAGCAACCCCCTGAGGCTATTATTGTCCCCATCTTACGGATGGGGAAACTGAGGCGCGGGGTGGTAACAATTGCCTGAGGACCCATGGCCAGCACAGTTCCGGGAACAGTGGCAGTTAAAATACAAAGCAGACTCATTTTACATTTGTAAAGCATGTGGTGTTGCATGCCCTGGCAATTTTGGCCCCACGGCTTCATGTTTCCCCAGGACAATGGCGGCTTGTGTGTCCTCGGACAGGAGCACCAAGCTGGTGTCTACCCACCCGGACCCGCATGGGGACACCCATCTGCTCTCCAGCCAGAGACCCTCACAGAAGCCAAACACGCAGGCTCCCTTGCTTCCAGCTCTGTCTCAGACAAGGGCCGCGGCCCACGCAGCCATTCCCTTCTCAACCCCGGGGCAGCGCCTGGCAGCTCCCCGGCCGGGGCGGAGGGCCATGGCTGTCACACACACGTCCACGTGCTGATACACACGCAGGTGCGGGCGAGCGTGGGCGCAGCGTCCGCCGGGATTGCTCCCATCTGCTTCTCGGCTCGCCATACAGATGGCGCCATTTACAAAACTCCTGCCCCCTGCACCCCTGCCCGAGTCTTGGGCTCATGTTTCCAGGCCCCTCTTCCGAAGCTGCGGGGGAGGGAGGAGGCCCTGGAAGGGACACCCAGCTTCCGCACAGCCCTCTGGTGGGGACGTGGAGGGGTGGAGCCCAGCTCTTCTCTGCAGAGGAGATGCCCTCGCTGGGCCCTGGGAGAGCAGTTCCCTCTCGCCTCCAGGCTTTTGCACGGGCTGCCCTTCCCTCTTCGTGTCACTGCTAACTCTGGCTCTCCCAGATGTCTCAGCATCACTGTCCCCAAGTGCCTCTCCAAGCCCTTCCTGTACCCGCATCTGAGCCAGTGCTGGGTGAACACTCAGTGCATGGAGCGAGTGAATGGATGCATGAAGGCGACACCTATGAGGCTGGAACAAGGACCCCCGAGACCATGCTTCTCTCCATCACCCTCCTCAGGAGCCAGAAGCTGAGAAAGCCCAGCGGCTGAGTTATCCAAGTGGCCAGGACCTCAGGACCGGCGTGTGGGACCTCCTCCGCGTCTGTAGGACCCCCTGCAGTCTGCGTGCACCCCAGCTTCCTCTTCATTGCGGACTCCTTGCAGAAAGTTCTGCCAAGGGTGCTCCTGGGATCTGCCCCTGGGGTTGCCAGCATCCCGGGCCCACCCCACATGAACCTAGTTCTGCCTCCTGGGACCACACGGCCTCACTCGATCCGGACGCCCACCTCCTGATGTGCAGTCACTGATGCCCGCCCCGAGCCAACCAGACCACGAACCCCTGCAGGCGGCCAGTCGCTCCTTCCCGCCACCTCTCTGCCTTAAACTTTGCATTTCTCTGGACACCACCCTGGGCCTTCCTCGTACTCCCCTGTGCCCCCCACCACGTTCTAGGAAATTATCTCCGGAGGCTCTTGGAGGCTTCAGCTTCTGTAAATAAGCGGAAACTGAGGCATAGGCGTACACCTTGCCCATCAACCCCCAGAAGAGGGCCGAGGGTAGCACTGGGACCCTTGCACCCATCCCCATCCCTGACCCCTGGGGCCTTCCCACCGCTCGTCTTCAAGGCCCCAGAGATGTTTCAAGTCTGACTGTCCCTCTTCTGGACGCTGAACGTGAACTGCAGGGACATCACCAAGTGCCAGGGGCCACAGCATGGCCGCAGAGGGTGTTCTTCTCAGAACCAAAGCCTTGCAGGACCAGAGTGAGGAACAGAGGACCCTGGGCAGACGTGGCCTCCAGCGGCTACTCCCCAGGGTCAGCCCCACAGGCCTCAAATCCAAGCCTCTGGTGCCCTCTGGTGGCCAAATGGAGCAACGCACACAGCTGCCGGCAGCTATGGCCTCTCTCCCTGGACAGTCCAAGCCAGAGCCAGACCCCCCCGTACACCCGCCCATTCACTCCATCGGCCCTGAATGCCACCTCTCCTCAGCCCTGATGGTACTGTTGGAGGGAGCTTCTCCAGATAGGAGCCCTTCCAGAATCCTGATCTCCTGGCCTCGGCTTGACTACCTCCTGGAACAGGGAGCTCACTGCCCAGCTCATTTCACCATGGACAATGAGATGGCTGGGAAGCTCCTTTATTCTGCGGTCACATGTTCTCACTGACCTGCCCCTGCCTGCAGGGGCCCCCAGGGAGGTCCGATAACCGTCCGCTTAGGGCACTGCCCTTCCATTGACTGTTCTCTACGTGCCAGGCCCGTGCTGAGCACTTTCCTGGAATTATCCGGCTCATTGCTCCTGACCGCCCCATGAGCTGGTTCTATCGCATCCCCATTCAACAGAGGGGAGATGGAGACTCCCGGGGGTGAAGTCATCCAGCGGGAAGGGGGGGAGCAGGGATGTATGGCCCCAAGCCCCGAGTCCCAAACCTTTGGGTTCTCCTGCAGCCTCGCCCACCACCCTCGAGTGGAAGGCACCCTGCACATGCCCGTCCCACAGCCCAGGGCGCCCATGCCTCATCTGATGTCTCACCATCCTATTCAAAACGTGCCCACGACTGGGGCATTCGTGAACACTGGGGCTTGTGTGAGCAAGACACACTCCCAGTGCCCTCCTTCCACAGAAGCCCACCATTCAGTCCAGAACAACCCGAGTATCCCACTGGGGGAGTCGCTGGCCAACCCCCATCCAGCCTGGGGCAGTCCGTGCCTCCTGGTCTATTGCCCTCAGGACGAAGCCAAACCCCATAGCACAGCCACGGCCCAGCCTTGACCAAATGCTTCTCTTATGGCTACAGCTCCTGCTCCAGGCTCCAAGACAGGCCTCTAGTCTCTAGGCCTTTGCATAGGCTGTTCCCTCTGCCTGGCACACTCTGCCTGTGTCTCGTTATTCATTCACCGTACTCATCCTTCAGGGATGTGCTCTGTAAGAGAGCCTTCCCTCAGCCCCTTGCCTGCTGGCCCCACGGCTCCCCTGGTGTGGCCCCATCCGGCCGCTTTATCACGTGTCCATTCTCCTCTCTCTTGCTAGGACGCAGGCTCCCCGAGGGCAGGAGAAGGGGCCCACGAAGTTCGACACTGCTGCCACACCCAGCACGCCCCCCATCTTTTACAGACACCCAGTGCCCAAGCGAACGAACGAACGTGCAAACTTTCAAAGGCAGGAGCCACGGCCATTCTGGTGGAGTGGCTGTTTGCAAGGCCACCCTCAAATCACATCTCCTCCATCATAATCTCAGCTGAGTGTCCCTATGTCACAGTGAACCAGGACCTGTTCCCCCAACCACTGCCTCAACCAGCCCAGGGCAGGGGGCCGGGGTCAGGTTAGCACATGTGTGCTGGCAAGGTAGTGAGCTCCCCGTCCCTGGGGAGGTTCAGAGTCTGCTGACTGTGCGGTTGTCAAGCAGCCGACTCCTGGATCAGGCTATTGGTGTGGTGGCCACTGCCTTTGAGAGCTCACGACTCAGATTCTTTATAATAACATCGCTTGACAGTTGTCAACATTGTTAGGATCTTGTTTCTTGGGCACTGCCACCTCAGGACAGCGTGCTGAGGGCTGTCCTGCCTCACAGCCCACAGGGTCCTCCATCAGCGTGCAATGGCACACACAAGGGCCGGAAGCAGGGGTGGGTCATAGGCTGACCTGTGTCCCCCAAAAAGACAAATTGAAGCCCTGGCTCCCGGGGTCTCAGAATGCGATCTTATCGCAATAGGGTCTTTACAGAGGCCACCAAGTTAAGACGAGGCCATCGGGGGGTCCTCATCCAATGTGAATGGGGTCCCTCTAAAAAGGAGAAATCTGGACTGAGAAGCAGACACACATAGAGGGAAGCCGGCGTGAAGATGCACAGGGAGAGAACAGCCACGAGAAGGAGGAGGATCGAGCGACGCAGCGACGAGCCACAGGCCTGAGCTGCCCGAGCCGGGGGCGGAGGGGGGGGGGGGGGCTGGGCGCTCCTCCCCAGAGCCTTCGGAGGGGGCCCGGCCCTGCTGACCCCTTGATTCTGCACTTCCGGCTCCAGAACCGTGAGACAACACGTTCCTGGCGTTTCAGCTGCCCCATCTGTGGCACTTTGTTATAACAGCCCTAAGATGGGTGTTACCCCCATTTCACAAATGAAGAAACTGAGGCTCAGGAAGCAGAAGGGCCTCACCCAAGGGCACACGGGTGAGTAGGACCGGGCAGAGCTGGGATTCAAAACCCGCTCCGCTAACTCGGGGTTTCCGACCCTTCCCAGTGCATCACATGGTGACATGCGCTCTGTGACCTTGGCCAGTGGCAATGTCCCCAAGCCTCAGGATCAAGTTTGCCAAATGGGGTGACGTGGCTCCCACGGCACGTGGAACACGCCCAGTGGACTCTCAGCACACGGGGCTCGGGGCGTGGCTGTCCTCCTGACACTCACCACTTCTACTGCTGGACAGGTGGCCGCACGCCTGACTGCTCTAGGGAAAAACCTACAAGCGCTCGAGGGCCGTCCATCGTCCAGGAGCCTGTGCCCCCTCCTCCCTCTGCCCAGCCGGCCCCAGCGCCGTCCGTCCTCCACCTTACCTTTCCCGTGGCGCCGTGGGACACATACTTGGCTCCTTCCCGCTGGGCGATTTCCACCTGTTTGCGGGCGATGCAGGGCCTGGCAAGAGACGTGCCCAGGAGGTAGCGGTCCTCATAGAGGGCACTGGACTGGATGGCGGGCCAGATGAACTCCTCCACAAACTCCCTGCTGACGTCCTCGATGAACACCTGTGGGGACAGGAGCCCATGAGAGGGAGCCTTGGCAAGCCCAGTCGGAAGACAGAGCCCCAGGGGTCCCAAATGGCCTGCATCTAAGACAGACACTGCAAACGAATCCTGACAAGCTGTACCTCCATTTCTCTTTCTGCATCTGTAGCAGATATCACTAATCCATCCAGCACACAGAACCCTTTCTCTCCTGCACTCATGGCAGACATTGCTAATCAATCTTGATACAGCATCCAGCTGAAACTAGATGTGGTCCTTAAATCCCTCCCAACACAGCATTGTGGGCCTGAGATGCAACTTAGTTGCCATCTGGGCCTGGCCCAGTGGCTTAGTGGTTGAGTGTGTATGCTCTGTTTCAGCAGCCCAGGGTTTGCCAGTTCGGATCCCGGGTGCGGACATGGCACTGCTTGGCAGTCCATGCTGTGGTAGGCGTCCCACATATAAAGTGGAGGAAGATGGGCATGGATGTGAGCATAGGGCCAGTCTTCCTCAGCAAAAAGAGGAGGATTGGCAGCAGATGTTAGCTCAGGGCTAATCTTCCTCAAAAAAAAAAAAGAAAAAAAAAGCTTAGTTGCCACTTAAGATCCAGAGCAGGAGACGGATGAGATCCACAAAAGCCAGGGGTGATTCTGTCCTCTGGGAGCAGTTGGCAATATCTGGAGGTATTTTTGGTTGTCACAGCTGGCAGGTTGGGTGAGGGGGTTCTGGCATCTAACAGGTAGAGGCCAGGGATGGCGCTAAACATCCTATGATGCACGGGGCAGCCAGCCCACGCGTCTATAGGGCTGAGCTTGAGAAACCGTGATGGTTGGGTGAGGAATGGTTTCCAAAATGTAGACCTCCAGGGGTCCCCAAGACCCTTTCAGGGGAACTCTGAGTGAAAACATTTTTTTGTGAGGATATTTAGCCATTATTTGCCTTTTTCACTACATTGACATTCACACTGAATATGGAAAAGCAATGATGGGTGAAAGGGCTGGCACCTTGGCAATAACGGGGCAGAGGCATCGAAGGACTCACAGCCACTGTGCTCTCCGTGCCTCGCTTTCACGACGCCAGTTTCTCTAAAGAAGAGTCTTAACGAAGCAGTAAAAATGATTACTGCTGTTAAATCTCAACACTTGAGTACAAAACATTAAGTAAACACAAAGCAATTCTGCCGTATTCCAAATGAGTTCCGTGCTGAACTAGCTGCTTTTTTCATAGAACATCGTTTATACTTGAAAGAAGGGCTGACAGACAAAATGCGGTCCTTCAGAATGGGATTTTGGCTGACAGTTTCACAAAAATGAATGAAGTGACCCTGTCACTTCAAGGAAATCTGAGTACTTGTTGCTAATGATAAAACTCAAGTTTTCCAGCAAAAATTAGAATTATGGAGAAGTTGTATGTGACACTGAGCTCGACAGCTTCTTAATACTTCTGATGTGAGCAGTGCTGATGTTGACAAACGGGATGTTTTGATATTTTATAATGAAACGTATCAACATTTGGAAGGTCTGTATAACTCAATGAAACAATGTTTTTCAAGTGACCAATGTGTGATGCTGCACAATGGTGCGTGGGAAAAGGATCCACTCAAAGCACAAGATGGATGGGTGGATTTTAACGCATGAAAATCTCATTGCTACAGTTTCAGATTCCCCATCACACGGATTTTTCAAGAAACTGTCATTTGTTGAGCTTTGATGCAGTAAAGAATGTCTCCAACCATCTGAAAAGGCTATTAAAATATTCCTCTCTCTTCCAGCGGTACATCTGTGAGGCCAAGTTTTCTTCCCAATTTCAATCAAAACAACACATTACGGACTAAATGCAGAAATGGCCAAGAGAATCTGTCTATCTTCTGTAAAACCAGACGTTAAAGAGATTTACAAAAACGTAAACCAATGCCACTCTTTTGAAAAATATTTGCTTTGCAAAATAGTTATTTTTCGTAAGTAAAAATGTTACTTACATTAACATGTAATGTCTTTAATATCTTTTTAAATGAATTAATATTTTAAAAATTTCAGCTTCTATTTCTTTTTTTTTCCTTCTTCTTCTCCCCAAAGCCCCCCAGTACACAGCTGTATATTCTAGTTGTGAGCGCCTCTGGTTGTGCTACGTGGGACGCCGCTTTAGCATGCCTGATGAGCCACGCTAGGTCCGTGCCCAGGATCCGAACCAGTGAAACTCTGGGCCGCTGAAGTGGAGCGCGTGAACTTAACCACTTGGCCACGGGGCCGGCCCCCTCAGCTTTTATTTCTAATGTGATAGGATCGATAGACGTAGTCCACAAAAGCTCTCTGGGGCCCTTAATACTTTGCAGGCGGCCCAGTGTTTCGTTGGTTTGAATCCTGGGTGCGGACATGGCACTGCTCATCAAACCACGCTGAGGCAGCGTCCCACATGCCACAACTAGAAGGACCCACAACGAAGAATATACAACTATGTACTGGGGGGCTTTGGGGAGAAAAAGGAAAAAAATAAATTCTTACAAAAAAAAAAATGAAGCAAAGAATGAAAGAAAATGAAAATGAAAAGAAAAGCAATGAGAACTACATCCAAATGTTATATGCAAGGAAATCAGCATAAAAAATTCCAAATAACTAAGAGCGTGGCAGAGGCCTTTGTGCAAAGGTCCGAGAACTGCTTCTCTGGAGGGACGAACTGAGGCCAGAGCCTTACATGGAAGCCCATGCGTTGCCCGAGACTGCATCCCTGTCTTCAACACTCGATTGTTCGTACCCCACTTTCTGGGCCCCCCATTCAGACCACCCCTCTCAGAGGCTCAAGAGGACACGCCTCTGAGGAGGAGCATCCAGTTTTAGGCCCATGGCCAGTGATGTGACTCGGGGCCACAGGCGTTCACGCCCTCACGCATTCATTTTAATATGCTAATTGAGCCTTACCACGTGGGAATCCTGCAGAAGTGCCCGTTAGAAGCAGCTGGTTCTGAGGTTCTGACTGGGCAGGTGGGCTGGTGGCCTTTCACACCATCCCTGCCATGTCCGCCCCTTGCCTACTCCCCTAAGTGAAGAAGCCCAGTGCCAGGGACTTCCCCATGTGAGCAGCTCACACTTTTCACCGGGAGCCCATGGGGGCAGGGACCACATGGGCCCCACACCCAGCACAGGGCCTGCCTGCCACATGATTAGATGCTCAATCAATGCACGGAACTCAGCTGGAGTTTTCTGATTCTGCGGAATGGACGGAGAGCCAGCCCTGAGGGCCTAGTGGTTAAAGTTCTGCACCTCTGCTTTGGTGGCCCTGGTTGGGTTCCCCGGTGCAGAACCACACCACTTGTCTGTCAGTAGCCATGCTGTGATGGTGGGTCACATAGAAGAACCAGAAGGACTTGCCACTGGAGCATACAACCATGTGCTGGGGCTTTGGAGAAGGAAAAAAAAGGAAAGGAAGATTGGCAACAGATGTTAGCTTGCAGCAAAACTTTTCCAGCAAAAAAAAAAAAAAAGACAAAAGACAAAAAAAAAGAATGAATGGGTGGGTGGACAGAAAAATAAAAGAGGGATGGATAGGAAAATGGATGATGGATGGTGGATAACGGTTGGGAAGAGTGGATAATGGCTGGGATGGATGGATAGATGGATGAGTGTGCGGATGGATGCAGCATGGGGAAGAGACAGAGGGATGGGGGAGTGGGAGGGGTGGAGGTGGGAGGTGGGATGGCACGGTGGAAGAGTGTCTGGGGAGGCAGGAAGATGATGGCATCCACGCGCCTGAAAGCTGAAGGCACTGATCTCATATCCTGGAAGCAAGAGGACGAGGGACGGGACGCACGGGACAAGGAACGCTGGGACAGGAACACCCCCCTGCCCCCCACCTCAAAACCCCACTTCCAGCCCCAAATCTTGCATCCTACTTTGTACCTTTTTGGCCCCGAGCTTCAGCGCCTTCTTCCTGGCTTCCTCGAAGTCTTCCTTCTGGCCGATGTTGGCCTGAGGAGCAGAAGCAGAGGCCCAGTCGGCCCAGGGGGCAGAAAAGAGGGCACGAGAAGAAATGTCAGCACCCCCCCCTCCCCCCCGCACCGGGGTGAGCCCTGGGCAAGCGCCCTCCGCACACAACAGCCCACAAACAGAGGGGGTTTCTGTTTGAGGGGCCAAGGTCACAGTGGAAAGGAGACAGGGCACAAACCAGGGCGTGGAGCAGCTGGAATGCTTCCAGGAGCTAAAACTTGGAGCGGCCTGGGCGACCGGGAAGCTGCTTCTAGGGGTTGAAGGGCTGGCTGAGCCCGGCCCTTTGCACTCGGGTGGCTGGGATGCAACATCTGCTGTCATTGCCTTGAAGGTCGAAGGCGTCCTTGAACCCATCTATCTCTTCTCGCCAACTCCCCCAAAGCCAGCACGAAGGTTGGCTCGTCAGGAACGTCCCAACCGCCAGCTCACTCCCCCAGCCAAGCACAGGGACTTGGTCCCAGGACACCCATTTCTAGACACTGATATGTTTTCTGCTGGCCGCTCTCTGGCCTGCTGTCCAGAACTTGGCCTTGCATTCTGACCCTCAGACTCTGGAATCTTCCCAGAGCTTAGCTGCAGGTGCTTTTCTGAGGCCACTCAGATTTAACTCTGCCCGGCGGTGGCCTGGGATCTGGACCGCACGATGAACACACCTGCCGTCTCTGCATCTACTCAAAGCCACGGCTCTCCCCGACTGGGTGACTGCGGACCAGGCACCTGCCCTCCCCGGGCCTCACTCCCCCACTGACTCACAGGGGATGGGTGCTGTTCAGGGTGGCAGATTGACCTCAATAGCAAACAAACCACTCTTGGCAACAGCTGAACATCTGTCTGTCCGGAGTGCCATCCTCACTTCCTCTGAAAACAGAATCTTCTTTTTTGAGAACTCCTTCCACACGGATGGAGGGAAAGGAGCAAATCGTGTCTCCTGCTCACAGTAGGGGCGGGTCCATGACCCAAACCAGGCCAACCAGAGCCCTCCAAGACACAGCCATGGTGACCACTGCATGGTGGGCAGTGACTCAGGCCAATGAGAGCACCCTGGGCCCTCCTGTCAGGGTCTCTGGGGAGGCTAAGAAGTGATGAAGATAGATCTGGATAAGCACTGGATCCAGCCTTGCCTGAAGCCGTCCCACCCCTGGACTTCTCAGTTGCATCAGCCAAGAACGGAATGTTTTTTGGCTCTTTTTCTTAAGCTGGTATGAGTTGGCTTTCTAGAATTTGCAACCAGGAGTCCTGAAGAGCACAGCCACATGGAGGAACGTTCACAGGCTACGTCCAGGGTCACCAGAAGTGGGGCTACTTTGATCAGGGATGTCTGCTAGGGACACTGAATGGGGGAGTGACATCATACCTAACCTTTGCCCTATGGCCTGTGACCTATTTGCCACCCTAGAACTAGGTGATGGCCAAGGGTTCTTCCAGCTCAGCCGCTGCAGGATTCTACAATCTTTGCTGAATTACTGGGGGCTGACAAAGGACTTCTGGAAAGGGGAGACTGTCTGCCTTCCCGGGGCCTCAGCAGGCCCATGCCAACGGCCCCTCCAGGCTGGCTGGTCCAGCAGCACTGCCAAGTTTCCTTCTGGTGTCCCTGTTCCAGTTACTCGCATGAGAGCCAGCCTCTTCCATGCTCTGGGGGGCATCTCAGAATTGGAGGGCATCAAGGAAGTTCATTTTACAAATGAAGAAAGCAAGACAGGACAATAGGAAGCATTTTCCCAGTTTAGACAGGCTTAGAGAGGGCAAGCCTGGCTCGGACGAGCCACAAAGAGCAGTCGGGCAGGCTGGATGGGCAGCAGGACAAACAGGAAGAAAGAGAGACAGACACGCCAGGCGCCTCCTCACCAGGTAGGCAATGACATCATAGCCTTGTTCCTTCAGCCACACGAGGATGCAGGAGGTGTCCAGGCCGCCACTGTAGGCCAGAACCACGGAGCCTTTGCCCGACATGTCGTCTGGAGGGAGTCAAAGAAAGAGACTGACCCGGGGCCAGCCCCTGCCAACAGCTCCCTCCTGGCTGGCCTCCAGCCCCTGCCTTGGCCTTGGGCAGCCTTAACCTCTGGACAAGCTGCCACTGGGGGGCTGGGAACAGGGTGTTCCCCATCATCAGGACGAGGCGAGGAGCTGCTCCTCCCTGCAGCCCTTCGCCCCCCCTCAGGCGCTCTGACCCTGCACACTGCGTGCACGCTCACCCCCATGCCACGCTGGGGCCTGGGAACGCTGACAGCAGAGCTTGGGGCTGGCAGGGGGAGGCACATCTTGGAGCCCCACAGGCTAGAGAGGGTGCCCGAGGCTGAGCTGTTTGAACCGAGGCCAGGATGTGAAGGATGCACGGCAGTCTGGAGAGCCTCTGGCAGCCCACCCATCCCCAATCAGAACTGCTCTTTGCTAAGCTCGGACAGCGCCAAGCACAGCCCCAGGGACCTTGCATGGGTCACCCTGCACCCCAACTATGACCTCCACAAAGAAGGTGTTGCGATGCCCGCTGGGGAGGCAGAGACTGGGGCTCAGAGAGGTCAGCAGCTGGCTCGGGGTCACAGAGCACGTGTCTGTGTCTGGCTCCAGAACCTGGGCTCTTCCCAGCATGCAATGCTGCCCCCTACCTGCAGGTGGCTAGGACGCTCCGGGCAGAGCCCCCACTCCCGGTACCTCTCCCACCTGGGGCCTCAGGGAACCTTCACACTGGGATTTTAGGCTTTTTCCAAATGCAAGTACCTCTGATTTAGGGAACACAGGGGACCTGAGCACCTCAGTGAAGTCAGCTCTGAGCATGCCCAGTTAGGAGGAGCTCAGAAACCAGCTCCTCCAGGGTGCAGATGGAGAAACTGAGGCCCAGAGGGGAGACAGATAGGTGGAGGCATAATACCTCTCTGTAACCAGGGGTACAGGTACAGCTCTCTGCAGCACAGACAGACGGACCATTTGCCCTCTACCCCACTCCTCAGCTTCACTGAAGCTTCCAGAAGGCGCCAGCACCTCTGTCTTTGCAGGCGCTGTTCCTCCTGTCCAGACGGCTCCTGTGTACCAAACCCTGAGGCTGCATTAGGGCTTGCCCTGCACCCCCCAGCACCCTCCGCGTGGCCCTGAGAGTAGATGCTATTGTTACGCCCACTTTGCTGACAAGGAAACTGAGGGTCAGAGAGGGGAGGTCACTCGCTTGAGGTCATGGGGTCAGCAGGCAGCAGGGCCAGGTTTGGACCCAGGCCACCTGGTTCCGGCCTCTGTGGGCGTGGCCCCAGCACCCCACCTTTACAGGGGGCATGCTGTGTCCGGTGGGAGAGTTTATAGGGGAGTCTGACCAAGGTCAGGGTCCTTATTGGATACTGCTGGGAAAGGCCATGGGCACCCCTCCAGGGACCCACGGGACCCAGAAAGGGTACCCCACTATCACCACGGCAATGATGCAGCCTCCTGGATACTAAAACTTCCCATGTGCCTGGAGGTTCAGAGAGGTGAAGCAGCGCTGTCCCGTCACCCAGCCCTGCACAGCAGAGCCCGACCGTGTCACTGGAACACACACCCTGTGTCGTCCCTGACATCCCCCAGGCCTGCCCACCGGCCAGCCCCGAGGCTCACATGCCATACAGCCTTTTGGACTCAGAGGGGGAAACACTTCATGGAACAGTGAGGTTGGGGGCCGTTCTGAAGGATGCTCACAACTCTCCCCTCCGCGGGGCCTCCAACTGCCTGCCAGGCCCTGTCCCTGACTGGCTGGGCTGCTGATGACTCACCAGACCTTGACTCTGGGGTAGCAGATAGTGCCCATGGCAACTGCAGCCAGGCAACAGGCCATCAAGGATGGAGGGAAGGAGGTGGGAGGGAGGCAGAAGTACCTGGGATTGGAGGTGTCGGTCCCCGGCTTCCAGAACCTGTCTTCACGGCTCGACGAACCACTCTGCAAAAGGTACAAGCTGCTCAGCTGCCTGGCCTGGCAGCCGGGTGACGCCAGCAGCCTTAAACCTGGCCTTTCCAGCTGCCAGAACCCGCTTTGGGAAACCTCACTGAGCAGATTTGGGGAGGCTCAGTAGCCCCAGAGCCAGCCTCCTGGCCCAGGAAGCATTCGGAGTGTGTGCCTGCATGCGTGTGTGCGTGCACGATGGTGCTGGTGGTGCGCTGGAGTGGGGCGTGTATCCCATTGCATATTTCTTAAACAGCTCTATTGAGGCATAATTGACGTGTAATAAACCGCTTATACTTAGTTCAGTGAGCCCAGTTCAGTGAGCCCTGGCAGGCGTCTACACGGTGAGGCCATCCCCACCACCACCATAATGAGAATATCCATCACATGCTGAGCCCTCCCATTTGTGTTCTCCCCATTTTAGAGACAGGGAAACTGAGGCTCGGGCCTCGCTGGGCTGGTAAGTGGCAGAGCCAGGATTCCAACCCAGGTCAGCTGGGCTCCGCAAGCCACTGCTCGCAGGTATACGGGGCAGGGGAAGGAAGTGCGGGAGCAAGGTGAGCTCTGGGAGGCCTGAGGGGGCTCAGACACCTTGGGGTGGGCTCAGGAAGGGAGAGATGGGGGACCGAGAGTCATCCGGCTGCTAGAGTCACTCCCGCTCTGCCAGCTCCCAAAGGCACCTGGAGCCAAGAGGGTGGGCACCGGAGTGGGGGAGGGGCAGCTGCACGGAGACAGACCACCTGCGCGGGCCCTGCTCTGCCTCAGTGACCACCCCGCCATGCCTCGTACATGGCCCAGCATAGCATGCATCACGCTGTGTTCTAAATGCTCCCCTTTCCCCAATGTGAGCTCCATGGGGACAAGGACCATGTCGCATTGTCTGGCAGGTGGCAGGCACCCAGAACAATGCTGCTGATTCTACTGTCTGGAGGTCAGTTCCTCGCCTATGAAAAGAGAGGATGAAAGTCCCCTCAGGGGCTGGAATTCCATGAACGCTCTCATCCAGAAACCAGCCTCCTGGCAGCCAGGCTGCATGCATTTGGGTCTGAGGGGTGTGAAAGAATGCACGCACCCGGGAGTACCTGAGAGTGAACGTGAAAGTGTGCGCATGCCTATGTATGTGCCTGCATGTGTGCGGGTGTGTGGTGTGTCTGGGCCTGTGTGTGCAGAGATTAGCAGGGCAAGTGGGCTGGGAAAGTGATGCAATGCGGCAGTGGTGTGGCTCCTGCCCTCCCAGCACCTGGTGAAGCTCCCTCCTCCCTCAGCCAGCAAGGCCCCTGGGCTGTGTGCGGAGGCCCAGCCTGTCCTGCCCTGCCCTGCCCTGCCCTGCCCCCTGAAACTAAAACAAAGCTGAGGCCTCGAACTGGGGGAGCGAGACATGGGGAGAGGAGAAGGGACAGCAGCCGCAGTCCAGGGAGCGAGGACTCCCCGGGCAAAGCACAGCGGCTGGGTCCTGCAGCCCTGAGTGCTGAAGCTGCTCACCCGCAAGATGGGGGCAGGGAGAGCAGCCCAGGCCGCAGGGGGCGACTGAGAGGGCTCAGCGAGATGCTGGGCGAGCCGGGCAGCGGGCCTGTGCCTGCCAACCTCTCCTCACCCCGGCCACGGCTGATCTCAGGCAAGCCCCTCGCTCTCCCCACCCGCACAACAACCTGGAGGCCCTTCCGGTTCTGACACCCCAGGACCATGGGCTGCCTGCCCAGGGGACGAGTCTAGCAGATCCTGGCTGGATCAGCCTCCCCAGTCCCAGCCTTGCCCCCACCCCACCCTCCAGGAAGGACCTGGGGCGGGTTTCCCCAGCTCCCAGTGCCAGCCCAGCCATCCTTCACCAGAAGAGGGACACCTGGGGAGGGACGGGGCCTCATGCCAATACGCCTGCCAGCCTGGCCTTTGTTGGCAAGGCAGGGGACTTTTCCGTGGCCCCAGCCAGAGCCATCCTGCCAGCTTCCTGTCAATGTGCCAGGCCGGCCTGGGCACTCACTCAACACTAAGAAAATTCATGTGGCTCTGAAAGGTCAAAGCCGGGACGATGACAAGAGCAGACACTATGTTCGTAATAGTGGGGACTGCTATGACCACCTATTTACAGATGATGAACCTGAGGCTCAGAAAAGTTAAGTGGCTTGCCTGGGTCACAAGCTAGGGGACGGCAGTGCCAGGACTGAAACCCAGGCTGACTGCAGACACCTGCTCTTTACTGCTCGGTGCCCTACACTCTGGCCTCCAGGAGGCCGCAGATCGGCTCCCCTCACTCCCCAGGTCTTCCTGGAGACAAAATCCCCAACAAGCTATCACCGATCAGTATTCTGCTTCTCTGTGTGTCAGCCCTACAGCCAGCGGAGGTCCCTCTGGAACCCTCCCTGACATTCCAACTCCGCTGAGCTGGGTTCACAGTTTTGAAAAACCCTAGCTTCACCCCGGCCGTAGAATTCACCCCATTTGGGGGCTTCCTCATTCTAGGATGACAGCGCCCCATCACCTTGCCACCCCCATTGCGTCTGATAGAGCCAGGCTGCAATTCCACACTTTGACCAGGAGGTGCCACTGTAATATTTACTTGCCTGACTCATTTCATCTGTAATTTTTCCCTGAGACACAGACAGGGGAGGGATTCCCTTCCCAAAAGACAGATGAGGAAGCTGAGGCTAGGAGGCTCCCCTTGGCTACAGGCTGTGGATTCCTGGGGCCTGAGAATCAAGTCAGGAACACTGGCTCTCTTGGGGACACCAGCACTCCAGCAAACTCCCTCCACCCACGGCTGGGGGTCATTTGCAAGTCTGCCTTGGCTTAGAAAGCTTGAGTCTCCAGTGTCAATGAAAATGCCCTGAGGTAGGTGGTAGGGAGGCTACACAGACCTCACCAGGCCCTGGTGACAGACACGCAGACTCTCTCCTAAGAGCATCTGGTTATGGAGGAAAGAGTGCATTCGTTCATTTGTTTATTCTACTACTAATACTGAAATGCCTATGGGTGCCTGGCCAATCCCAAGCCTAGGGTGGGAGCCTGCCCCATAGGAGGGAGGCAAGGCCTGGAAGATTGACTTTGCCCAGTATCACAGCAGAAATCAGAGCCGCAGACCCCGAATTCCAGCGAGGTTATCTCTGTCCATGTAGGTGCCCACAGGCAAGGCACTCAGGCCAGGGGCTGTGTGCTCAGAGCTGGAAGGCTCTGGCTGTCCTGACCTGCCTCGGGGGACCCACGGGGTGAAGATGAGATGGGGCATGGCAGAATGCTTGCACAGCAGGTGAGTCTGGGTCTGGCCCCCCACCACGAGCCAGGCTCCTGGGGCCCTGAGCCAGCAGAGCCAGTGACCCCACAAGCCCAGAGCAGGGGGGCAGCTGATGGGGCCCATGTGAGGCTCAGGGAGCTGGGACTGTGCTGAGTGGGGGGGGCCTCCCTCCCCCACCCACTCCGTGCCTGGCCTGTGGCCTGGGTGCTCAGTGGGCAGGATTCACCACTCATTAACTAGCACCGGAGCAGAGCCAGAATTACCTCTCGGCATAGGGCACAGGTGGCCCCCAACCCACCCCCAGGCCCCCCTGCCCTGGGTCTGAGGGGAATGCAAGGGGGAGGAGGTTTGGAATGGAGACTCCTCCAGTTTCTGTCCAGCGCCAAAGTGCCTGTCTCCCTCCCTCATCAGAACCTAAGGAAGGAGGGCAGGGAGCCTGTCTCCTGTTCTGTGTCCCCAGCCTGGCACGACCAGGCGAGGACCTCCCCAGACACAGTGAGTGAATGGACCCGAGCACCGCTCTCAACCGTCTACAGATCTTCCACAGTCTTCCTGTTTCCTGAGCCCAGAGCTTGTGCCAGCCATGACAGATGGAGAAACCGAGGCTTGGGAAGCTGGGAGGCTGACCCAAGACCTCACCTGGTTGTGCCTGAGTTCGTGGCTGGGGTCTGCTGGCCTGCAGAACCTGCCATCTCCTGTCACCAGCTGGGGGTGGGGAGGGGAAGGGATCAAAGCTCAGGGCCTATTTGATCCCTCCCTGGAGAAAGGACAGGTTTGCTCCTGCCAGCGATGTGGGGCCAGACCCCCACGCTGCGGAGACGCACCCATTTCGCAGAGAGGAACGCGGAGGTGGCCTCAGGAGGTCACCGGGACTTCCTCAGTGGGAGCCCTGGCGCAGATCAGAGTTTCCTCCATTTCACAATGACCCTCCCGCCCTGGAGGGCGCAGCCGTCCAAGGGGCCAAAGGCAACAGCCACCGAAGGGACATTTCCTGCGGAGCCGCCCCTCCCACAGCCCCTCCTACGGCGCGGCGCCAGCGCCCGCCGGAAACCGGACCCGCCGGGCCGCCCGCCCCACCTGCGCAGAGCACGCGGAGCCCCTGCAGGAGGCAGAGCCAGCGACGGACGCCCCTCAGGGCAGGGAGCCCAGCCACACCCAAGGCACTGGGGCGGGCAGCCCGGGTCAGGAGCCCACGCGCCCGAGGAAACTGAGGCTCCGGGCTGTGGGAGGGGACGATACGCCCAAGCGTCCCGGGGGCGAGGGGCAGGGGTGGGGTTGGAACTCTGGTTTCACGCCGAGAACAAGAGGCGGAGACAGACGGGTGGGGTGAGAGGGGCAGAGAACCGGGAACTCCTCACCCTCCCGACTCGCAGGGTCTCCATCTGGGGATTCGCGGCAAAGAGGAAGCTGGGTCAGGGAAGGAAAATCCAGGAAGGTTCTCGGCCCACAAAGGGGGCAATTAACCCAACAGACCCCCGGGCTCGCGCCCCGGCCCCATCCCGCGACCCGAGGAACCCAGGAATCCGGCCACCGGGCGACGGAGCAGCAGGCGCCGGGCGTCGGCGCCCTTCCCTCGGGTCCGGGTCCAGGTCCAAGCGCGGGGCGCGCGGCCACTCGGGATGGGTCCTCTGCCTGTGCCCGCGCTGGCGCCCGAGCCCGCGGGGCCCCTCCGCCTCCTCGGCTCGCTCTCGGTGGGACCCGGGGAGAGGCTGCCCTAGGCTGGGGAGTGGGAAGGGGACCCTGGGCCTCTCCCGGGCCGGGGGCTCCTTACCGCGACCCAGGCGGCGGCGGTAGGCGGCGGAGCAGGGCTAGTTTCGGCCGGCATCGCGGATTATAAGCACAGGGCCGGGGGCAGGGCCGGGAACCCGGGACACGTGGGGGGACGCGCGCGACAGGCCCCGCCCCCGGGCCCAGCCCCCTCGCGGAGCCGCTTAGCGTTCGCAGCCTCCAGCAGGTGGGCGGGGCCAGGCTCGCCCTCGCTTCTTGCCCCTCCCCCTCGCCCTCCTCCTTCTACCCCCCTCCCGCCTCCGTCCTCCGCCTTCGTCCTCCGCCCCCGGTCTCCCTCCTGGTGCTGGCACGCCCTCCCGAGGGCGCACGGGCCGGGGTGCACGCGGCGCCGGTCTGCCCGCCCTGGCCCGGGGGCCGGCGGCTCCTAGGGCGCAGCAGTGGCTGCAACTCGCTGGGCAGGCAGGGTCACCGCAGCCGTCCTGCCAGAGACTTACCGCCTGGCCTTGGGGGAGCGTTCTAGTGCTTTAAGGTTGAAGTGGGGATAAAAGTTGCTTAGGGCGCGGCGAGTTTCCTGCGCATTTGTGTCTCGTGGTGGCCTTTCTCCAGACCTCACGGCCCCTCCCTTCCCTCCCACTAGCCCCCGTGAGCCGGAGCCCCTTGTACGGTGAGAAAACCCAGGCGGAGGTGGCACCTGGGTCAAGGTTGAGGTTTCATCCCTTAGTCCAGAGCTGGTTCCTGGCTGTCTCCCCAGAGCCTGGCACCTGGCCAGACTCCCGAGGGCGCCCATAAATAGTGAATACAAGACTGCCCGACTGCTCACCCATCGCACAACTGGGAAAGTTGAGGTTCACAGAGGTGAAGCTTCTTGCAAAAGGAAACAGGCAGTTGTGACCCTGTCTGGGCTTCAGAAAGTTCTGTGCGTCAGAAGTTTCCCAGCCCGGTTTATGGGCCTCAAATCACCAGTCACTGCAACCACAACCCAGTAAAACAGCAGGTCCCAACGGGTGCAGGGCAACGCCAGAGTGGGGACTGACCCCAGGGAGCCGCTTCCCGAGTCCTCCCAGTCCTGAGCCCCCAGGAAGTGGGAGCGGGAGGCGGCCCTGCTGGGCTTGCCACTCGGCCGTCCCGGAAGGAAGCTGGGGTGGGGGCGGAGGGGTGATGTTAAGGGCCTGTTCCAGGGCCCTTCTTGCAACCAAGAAGCAGCCAGAGAAAGGGGCCCTCAGCGGGAGGGGCAAAGGCTGCTCACTGAGTCCCTCTCAGTCCTTCTGCGGGCAGGGCCCCCATCCCACCCCTCACTCTCCAGTCTAGTGGCTCAAGCACATGGGCCAGTTCAGGAGCTGGGAGTCCTTCAGGAGGGAGAAGCATCAGGCCAATTTACAAGCAAAGCCACAGGTTCAAGTCCCCCAAACCCTGGAAGGGGCTGTAATGGCGAGGGGGCCCCCATGAGCCACGTTGGGCTGGGTGACTGGGGTCACTTGAGATGCCATCCTGCCACGAGGTGGTATGGGCAGCAGGCCCCTTTAGCTCATTCACTGGGCCACCTCTGGGCCTCGTGGAGCCCCTGGCCTGACACACTAGCAGGCGGCGAGAGAGGAACGTCTCAGAGCTGCCCGGGGGAGGGGGAGCATGGCACCTCTCAGTCTCCATCCTCTGACTTTGTGCTCAGGCCTTGGTCCTTGTTTCTTCCTTGAAGATGTCACTGTCCTTTAAGAAAGCTGGGGAGGGCATGGATGGGTGGGGACCACCTCCCTAGAGTTATTACGGAGGAAGTGGAGAGGGAACCTGAGGCGTGATGTTCCCCTAAGCTCCCCAGAGTCAGTGGTGGCCCAGAGAGAAGCCCCCTTCCTGGACCTTAGAAAGAGGGCGGGGTGAGGGGTGAGCCCCGGCCAGCCTGGGATGGATGGGTGAGGCCTCGGGGGTGGCAGAGGAGGTGAGGTCGTATTCCCTAGGACACCTGCGTGGACCTGGGCCATAGCCACAACCCTCATGGTTATCATCAAGCCTTCTGTTATTCTCTGTATGTTCATTTAATCTTCACGACTACCCTGTATGAAGGAACCTGCAGCACAGAGAGAGGGTATATCTTCCCCAAGGCCACACAGCATGTAAATCGCAGAGCAGAACTAGAACCCAGTGTCTGAAGCTCTGGCCCAAACCCTCTGCTCTAGCTCAGGCTCGAGGTGAATTAATGGAGGAGCCAGTGTCCCAGTCCCAGGGCCACAGGCTGCGGGGGTCTTTACTCTCTGCTGTGGAGATGGCTGCAGCCCAGGGAACGGTCCCTCCCTGGTACCATGATCGGCAGTGAGGTCACAGCTCTCCTGAGAGGAAAACAGGGAGCCAGCTGCCAGCAGGGGCCCCACCCACTGAGCACCAGGGTGGATGGTGGCCCAGAGGCGGAGGCCAAGGAGAGAGTGGACCGGCTGGCTCCTGGAGCCACTTCCCACCTGCACCCCTGCATCTGCCGGGTGGGCATCCACACCCCGCCCCAGCCCTCACCCTGCAGAGTGGATGCAGGGGCCAGGGCTGGGCATGGCCAGAGGGCATCCTGACCTGGGCTGAGCCATCATGGCCTTGCCTTTCACCACACCCGGGTCAGGGCTTCTCAAGGAACCCACATACGGCCCCTCAGGTAAGAGAGCTTGGGCGGCACCTCTAAAAGCACAGCAGCACGTAGGCCTGACCAGCTGGGGAAACTGAGGCACCGGAGTCTGAGACGTTCATATCTTCTAAATACATCCAGAGCCTGCCTCTTTTCTCTCCACCTCCACCTCCTCCCCACTGGTCTACCACCTTGTCTTACTCGGCCGTTGTAATAATCTCCTTTGTGGTCTCCCTGCTTCTCCCATTTCACCCACACAAATCCTTTCTCCACCCAACAACCAGAGAATTTTTTTAAAAACTTGAATCAGTACAAGTCACTTCCTTCTTAAAACCCTTGGATGGTTCATTTTTTCCCATGTTGGTTCCCAGCTGTTCCAGCAACATTAAAGATTTTCCTTTCCCCGTTGAATTACATTGGACCCTTGGCTGAAAATTAATTGACCGTATAAGTATGAATCTATTTCTAGACTGTCTCTTCTACTCCATTGACCTATTTGTTTATCCTTCTGCCAATACCACACCATCTTGATTACTGTACTTTTATAGTGAGTCTTGAAGTCAGATAGTGTATATTTTCCAACTTTGTTCTGTTTCAAAACTATTTTGGCTACTCCAGGTCCTTCACATTTCCATGTAAATACTAGAAATACCTTGTCAGCTTGTATAACAAGCCTGCTGGGATTCTGATGGGGTATTGCAATAAGTCCACAGAACAGTTTTTGGAGAATGGACATCTTAACAATAGTGAGTTTTTCAATCCGTGATCATGGTATACCTCTCCATTTATTTATATCTTCTTAAATTTTCTACCACTTAAAAAAACTTAAAACTGTTTATTCAAAAGTATGAAATGCCATCTATATGAGCAATGAGAAAGAAAGTTAAACAGTCAGGTCAAAGTGTGAGAGGCCTCATCTTGAGATGATCTTCATCTGTGGTGAATTCAATTTTTACTTTAAACCAGAAGTGTATCTGTAAGATAGTGTTGGAATACATGCTGTTGAGTGTCACAGAACAGCTCCTCTCTCTGATGCGAAATCTCAGGTCAGAATCTTCTGAGGATATAGGCCAGCGAGACCCGGAGCCAGAAGAGCTGGGGGGTCGTCAGGAGCCTGTGGGCGAGGAGGCGTCCCAAACGGACTAGGTGGGAACGAGTGTGGCTGTCATGGGAAAGGCCTGGAGTCTTGGCATCAGTGTGAACAAGGTCACCTTTGGTGCTAGAAGAGATAGGGCTTTTTAAGAAAAATAAAAGACATATAAGACATAATCAATCCCAATGCATAGATCTTATTTGGATCCTGATCTTTTTAAGTGTACAAAAGAAACACTGTCGTTTTTTTTAGATCGGCACCTGAGCTAACATCTGTTGCCAATCTTTTTTTTTTTCTTCTTCTTCTTCCCCGCAAAGGCCCCCAGTACCTAGTTGAATATTCTAGTTGTAGGTCCTTCTGGTTGTGGCATGTGGGACGCCGCCTCAGCATGGCCTGACGAGCGGTGCCCTGTCCGCGCCCAGGTTCCAAACTGGGGAAACCCTGGGCCGCCGAAGCGGAGCGCGTGAACTTAACCACTCGGCCACGGGGCCGGCCCTAGAAATGCCATCTTTATAAGCAATTGGAGTTTGAACACTGACAGGCTATTTGATGACAGCAAGGAATTACTATTGATTTTTAAAGGTGTGACAATGATATTATAGATATGTTCTTAAAAGGGTTTTCTAAATTTAGAGATATATTCTGAAATATTAATGAATTTAAATGTTTTCTTAAGAAAAACTCTGAAGGGCCTCCATCACTCTTAGGATCAAATACAGAGGCCTGGACTTCTCTGTCCTCCTGTTCCCCTTGCCCACGATGCTGCGGCTGCGC
Organism: Equus asinus; assembly: GCF_041296235.1. NCBI lineage: Eukaryota > Metazoa > Chordata > Mammalia > Perissodactyla > Equidae > Equus > Equus asinus. The sequence goes on from NC_091799.1 coordinate 15,922,852, forward strand.
TGGCCAGCTTGTGGTTTCTCCAGGTCTCAAGCTCTTTCTTGCCTCGTGGCCTTTGCACATGCCGTTCCTTGGGGATGCCTCTCCGACCCCTTCCCCTCCTCCCACCAGAGTGTCCCTGTCCTGTGCTCTCTCTCTGGCTGGCACTCAGTAGATGCCTGAAGTCTCTGAGACAACGTGCAGGAGCTGAGGGCTCTGGCCCCTGGTCCCACTCCCCATGGCTGCTGTCGTAGCCCCCACCCCCTGTCTCCTGTACCTCTCGGGAGACACCTGACCTGTCTTCCTGCCTGCGCTCACCGCCCCTCTAACCCGCCCTCCGCACTGCATCCAGGGTGGCTTTTCCAAGGGTCGACTCTGACTGTTGTGGCCACTTGTCTGAACTGCTGAACGGCACGCTCAGTGGACATAATCTCGTCAAACCCCCTAGCAGCCTATAGACATGGACACGGCCCGCACACTAGCCATGGAGTAGGGCCCTCCTGTCCTCTGTCTCTCTCTGCTGCTCCAGGGCTCTGCACCTGCTGGTCCTGGAGGGCCTGGGGTGTAGGGACCCAAATCACCTTGCCCTGCGAACACCAGAAGCCACTTTGCCGCTGCCCAGGCCTGGGCACTGGCCACAGGTATAGACAGTGTCCTCTAGACTGGAGCCCAGGGTGCCAGTCCCTGCCTGGAGGGAACACAGAGTCCAGTTGTTGGGTTCTTGGAAAAGCCACATCACGGAGTTTAATGAGTGACCTGCGGGGCTGTTTTCCACCCCTAAGGGTTCAGAGCAGCCCCGGAGGTCAGGAGGCACCAGGGGGCTGGGCTCTGGCCAACAGTGGCCGGCAGCTGGAAAAGCAGAAGCAGAAAACACCCCCTTGGAGCTGGCTCGGCTGAACTACCCTGGGAGGCACCTCCTCTACTCGGCGACCCTCCCAGTGGATGTGGGGGGAGCGCGGGGGAGCACGAGACTGGGAATCACAGCCTGGATTCCAGGCCACGTCTGCACGGGCTTGCTCAGGACTTGAGCAATCACTCGTTTTCACCAGCCTCCGTTTCATAGCCTCAAATGGGAAATTTAGGAGAAGCTAGGGCAGGAAGGAGGCCAGACTGAACGGACACGCCCTTGGTGGCTCCTCAGATCTGGAAGTGCTGGGCTCCTCCTCGTCATCCTGCTCCTGGCTGTCCCTTCCCTCCCTCACCCTCCTTCCTTGGACAGCAGAGGAAGGGAGCCTGGAGGTCAGAGCCCTGGGCTGTGTAGTCAGACTGGCCTGGGTCGAGTCCTTCTCTTCCCCTCCAGGTTGTGTGAGCTTGGACAGGTGGCCCACCTTCTCTGAGCCCCCAGTCCCTCATCTGTGAAATGAGCATACCGTGTCTTGCCTCAGGAGCTCCTGGGAGACTTAAATAAACTCAGGCCCACCAGGCACCGGACATTCAACAAACTGGACTTATAGTTTTGCAAACACCAAGGGCTGGGGCAAGAGTGGGGAGGGGCAGGCAGGAGAGAGCAGGGTTGAAAGAGAAGTTGGCACTGCTGCTCTGCTGGTCTCACATCTGCAGTCCGGGGCCCAGGGCTGACCCTCTCCTGGGCTGCAAAGTTCATGGCTTCATCAAAAATTAACAGCCCAGCAAAGGGCAGGGCTCAAGCTGTGACCCATGGCTGCCAGCGTTGCCCAAAGAGGGGCGTTCAGCCCAAGGAAGGTCCTCACGTGTGGGCTCTGGGGTATGGGGTGGGGTGGCGGGCTGGGGAGCCCCCTGCCTCTTCTTCCCTCCTGTCCCGAATCTCTCCTCCACGCAGCCTGAAATCCCACCATTAGTAACTTGTGCGGTTTAAACCAGGGGTCTGCAAGCTATGGTCCCTACCTGTCTTTGTAAAGCCTGCAAGCTAAGAATGGTTTTTGCATTTCTAAATGGTTTAAAAAAAAATCAAAAGAAGACTCTTTCATGATGTGTGAAAATTATATGAACTTCAAATACAAGTGTCCATAAATAAAGTTTTATTGGCAGGCCGCCACGCTCACTCATTCGCGTGGGGACGGAGGCTGCTCTCGAGCTGTGCTGCACCGGCCAGGGGAGCAGTTCCAGCAGGGACCGCATGCGTGTTCCCCAAAGCCAAAAATATTCACTCTCTGCGCTTTACAGGAAATGATGCCTGGTCTAAAGGGAACCAGCTCTGAGCGTGGAAGTGTGCTGGGGAGGATTCGGGGCGCTGTGAGGCGGGGGTCAGGAGTCACAGTCCAACCATTAACCAGTCACCTCTCAGGAAGTGACGGGGCCCTGTCCCCTCTCCGAGCCTCCGTGTCTCCATCTGCAGATGACACAGCGATGTCTTCTCTGCTTCCTCAGCATTGCGGGAAGCTCCATTTATATAGTCAGCCTGTCCCTCGCTCCTCGATGGGAAGTAACTCAGAAAGCTTTCCTCGGAGCCCAGCTGAGAGAATGAGGCTGCTAAAGGGGAGGTGACAGGAGGGACAGGAGCAGTGGGAGGGGGAGCAGCCTGGGCTTCTGCTGAGGCCCCTGAGGTCAGAGCTGGCCCCAGCGCCCTGGAGACACCCCAGCACACACCTAGACGTTTTGATCTTGTCCCCCCCCCAGCTCACTCCATCAAAGCCAAAGTCCCTACAGTGGCCCTAAGGCCCCACAGGGTCTGCCCCACAGCTGTCACCTCTCTGATCGCCCCAGCTTCCTCCTCCCCACTCCTTGCCAGACCCCCACCAGCGAGCATCCTCCTACCGAGGGCCCTGGTCTTTGATGTTCCCTCTGCCAGAACACTCTTTCCCCCATGTCTGCACGGCTTTCTCCCTCACCTTCTTCAGGTCTCAGCTCAAAGGCCACCTTCTCAGGAGGCCCACCCTGATTGGCCTGTTAAACCTGCCACCTGCCCCCACCACACCTTCGAAACTCGGGGTTTCTCGTTCTGGCCCCTCACTGACTGATGGGTCCTCAGCTCACTCTCCAGTCCTTTATGTTTGCAAACCCTGTGCCACCAGAATGTGCGGTCACCAGCACCGGGACTTCGTGTTCACTGCCGGGGACATAAGTAAGACTTAAGGAACCCCCAGTGGATGAGTAAATGACTGAATTTAATGAATTCATTAAAAATAATTAAGAATTATTCTTAATTAAGAACACTTTTTGCTACCATGTATTGCAATCCATGTAGCCCATTTCATTCTCATTTAATTCTCCCCACGGCCCTGTGTGGGGCAGAGGGAGACCACTATTGTCATATTCACATTATTGGATGAGGAACATGAGCCCAGAGAGGTGCCTGGGCCAGCCTACTCATAAGGAGCCAGGCTGCTGGACTCCTGCTCCAGTGCTCCTGGACCAGAAGGGTACCGGGAGCCACTCCTCACCAAAGCAAAATAATTGGACAAAGAAGTCAAGTTGGTTAAAAACAAACGTTTTATAGCCTACATACACACACACCGGGTTTAGGGTGACAGTGGCAGGTGTGGGGTGTGTGGCAGCTGCTGCCGTCCCCACAGAGTAGGGTCTGTCCCTCCTCTCGGGTGCCCTGGTGCACCGTGCCCTGGCCCAGGTTTCCCTGGCGCTTGGGGCAAGCCTGGAGGAGCCGCTCACCCATTTCGGCTTGGCCCCAGCCTGGCCTGCCAGCTTTGCCACCTACGGGCGCCCTGAACGCCTGCTGCAGAGCTCCACCCCCACGGGGGTAGGGGAGGCTCCGGTCCTCGCTTTCCTGGGGTCAAGGCTGCACACGCAGGGTGGTGTTTGCTGAAGGTCTCTCTGACGCACAGGGGCGGGAGAGGCTGACGTCGCCTGCCGCAGCAGGTGGCATGGGCAAGGGCCACCTGGGCGGTGGGGGCTGGGCGCGCTCCCCCCCCGCCCCCCATTCCCGGAGGTCGCTGGCCCAATAGCTGCCGCCACTGACCGGGCCCCTCAGTAGGGGTAGGGGGACACGGCGATGAGCAGCACGAAGACGCTCTGGTGGCGTGGCCCGGCGGCGCGCACGGTGAGCCGGTAGAGGCCGGCGCGGGTGAGCGCGCTGCGGGTGTAGACGGCGCCGTGGCCGGGGTGCAGCGGACGCAGCGCGAACGGGCTGCGCGGGTCGGGCTCGAGCACGCTGAGCTCGGTGCGGTTGGCGGGGACGCCGGCCTCGGAGAAGGCGGCGAGGCGGGCCACGTCGTGGTGGGCGCGCACGCCCAGCGGCAGCGGCAGCAGCCGGTACTGCAGCGTGGAGGGGCCGCCCGCGCCGCAGTCCTGCAGCGAGCAGCGCCGGAAGCACGTCCTGCGGGCGGGACAGACGGCCGACGCCGGGCTGCCATCCGAGCCGGCCGGCCGCAGGAACCGGACCTCACCCCCACCGCCGCAGTTCTCCCGGGTCCCCTTCCCCGTGCCCCGCTGGTCGCCCACTTTAGGAATCAGTAAACTGAGGCCCAAAGCCGCCAGACACGCGCCCTTTCCCATGGGAGCAGGACCCGCCCGCGGGCTTTCCCAGCCCACGCCCCAGGGCGGCCCAACGAGCACAGGGCCGCAGTGAAACTTAAAGACTTCCAGGTCTGCGGGCAGCCCCGGAGCTGAGTCACCCTCCCTGGATTTGCAGCAGGAGGGAGGGAGCAAAGACACGTGCTCAGCCATCCCCCAACAGCCTCCGCTTCCCCATGGAGGGTCCAGGGTGAGTCAGCGCCCCAGGATGCTTCCCCTGTCACCGCAGCTGCAGCTCCCTGGGCCCTGGTCCCCACGTCTGCGCATCTTTGAGCGTCTGCAGCCACCGTGAGCGGTGCGGAGGAGATGTGTTCGTGTGTCTGAGTCCTGAGGGTTTCTGTGGGTTTCTGGGTGGCGTTTGTGTGTCTGCTCTTGTGTTCTGGGTTTCCTGTAGGTGTTCATGTGTCCCCCTGTCCCTGTCCTCTCCCAGCCCCTCCTCCAATTCCCTCCTGACTCCAGCCTCTCTGGGCCCCCAGGGCTCCATAGTGGGGCTGCAGCGACACCATGCAGTAAATGAGAGTGTCCAGGCCAGCTTGCACCCTGAGTGGCTGCAGGAAGGTGCTCTTGGTGAGGTCCCACTGCCCAGTGGACACAGAGGCCCGGCCCTGGAGTTTCTGGCAGTGTGGACCCCACTGGCCCTGGGAGGACATCTCTCTGAGACGTGGCCTCCTGCGGGGGCGGGGTGGGGGGGGGAGTCTGGACATACAGGAGGCAGAGTATAAGGGGCCTGGCTCTTGGCAGACAATGCACCCCAAATCACCCCCCGGCCCACTCAGCCCTTACCCTGGGCTGGAGCCCTGCCGGTAGGTGGCAGGACATGGTGTGTCCACACACTGGTAGCTGCCGCGGGTGTTGAAGCACATCTGGCCAGGCCCACACTCGATGCCATCCTCCTCGCACTCATTGATGTCTGGGCAGGGGAGTTTGGCGAAGGGATGGGGGGATGAAGATGGAGCAAAGTGGAAGGGCCGAAGGCAGGAACCAGAGAGGGCACGGTGGTGGGGGGTGGGGGTGGGGGTGGTCAAATGAGAGAGACGCCCTCGGAGGACCAGCAGGGAGGGCAGCCCCTCTCCCCTCGTCCCCGGCCAGCCTGAGCCATGACAGCCCAGGCGGCAGGTCCCTGGCACCTCCCCGTCTCCCCAGGTGGGCACCCTGGAGCTGGCTGGCGAGCCTGGGAGAGATGAAGCCTGCGCTCAGACCCAGAATGCCCTCTGCCCACCAGCTGTGTCTGCCCCGTGGAAGCCCCACCCTTCTCAGAGGCCATCTGCTGACCCCCGTGACAGAGAGTGAGGGATGGAGACAGGCAAGGCAGGCGCGACCCCCGCTTTACCAGGGGGAGGCAGCATGACCGGCCCCAGCCCGGGAGCACGTCAGGAAAAGTACGTGGACTTGGGAGCTGGACGACTAGAGGATGTTATCACTACTGCTAGCAGCAGCAGCTGCCTTGCTGCCAGTGCTGGCTCCGTGCCAGCTCTGTGCCCACGCTCCACATGTCTCCTCCAGCCGTTTAAGGGGGACTGTGGGAGCCCCATTTCAGCAGGAGGCTGAGGCTCAGAGAGGTGAAGTAAGTTGCCCAGAGACTCACAGCAGAGCTGCGATCGACCCCCAGGGCCGCTTTCAGAGATCCCATGCAATCTCTTAGCTCCTGCTTGGAGCGTGGGTCCTGGCCCCGCTGGCGCATCTGGGATGGTCACTTAACCCCTCTGAGCGTGTCTCCCTGGCCCTCCCTCACTTGAGATGGTTGAGAAGGGGCTGGAGAGAGTGGGCTGGGTGAGAGACGCCCCTTCCCACAAAGCCCTGCCCTGGCCCCTGGGGTGTCTGGGAGGGCGGCCCCGCCCGGGCAGCCGCTCACCCTGGCAGTTCTTTCCGCTGGGGAGGAGGCGGTAGCCAGCGGGACAGAGGCAACGGTAGCTGCCCTCGGTGTTGCGGCAGGCGTGCTGGCACAGGCTCCTCACCCGACACTCGTCCAGGTCTGGCCCGGCACGGGGGTGGGGGGTGGGGGCAGAGACGCACCTTGAGTCACAGACGCCCAGGTGGGCACACGCCTGCCCGCTGGGCTCCGGGCGAGCAGGGGAAGGCCCTGACTTCTCCCCGCCCTGCCCCAGCCGCCCTGGACTCGGAGGCAGGAGAGATGGGGAACCACCTCACGTTCACCAAGGCTGGGGTGTCGGGGGGGTGGGGGGGAGACGCCACTCCCAGGACAGCCCCTCCGTCCGCCCAGGCAGGATGCTGAAGCACGTCAGCCCTCGAGGCCACCTCCCCTGGCTTCTCTGGGTCAGGGAGCTGTCCCTAATCGCCTGTACCCGCCAGTCTGTGTTCACATTCTCGTGTCAACCTGGAACATTCTCCTTCACTCCTGAAAACCTCCCTCCCTGACTGCTTCGCTTCTGTGCACCAAAGGGGGTGTTTCTCAGAGTGGGTTCCTGGGAACACTTGCCCAGGAGACCCTCCCTCTGGGCAAAGTGTCCTGCAGCCAAATAGCTTGGAAAACACTCTGTCCCCCTCTTGGAAGCCAGGGCTTAGCACGGCCAGGGCTCTGAGACGCCGTGCAGCGCAGAAGCAGCTGTCTGCCTCACTGCCCACCCCACTTGCCGGGGAGCCCTAGGTTTCTTTGATGATGATGATGATGGTATAAGTTCCAGGTGTACAGCATTATAATTCAGCACACGTACACACTGCAAAGTGCTCACCCCCACAAGGCTGGTTACCAAGCCCCGGGTTTCTGAACACAGGCGTGGTGCCCACACGCTCAGCCTAGGAGCCCGAGATAACGTAGCGGGGGTGTCCCTGGGGGAAGGTTGGAGCTCGGCCTTACCTGTGCAGATGCCGTTCTGCCGGATGAAGCCAGGGGGGCACCAGGCCCGGCCCACGCTGCTCAGGGCTCCGGGGCCCGGCCGGAGGGAGACCCAGGCGTGGTAGGAGCCACCGGGGGTGGGGATACGGGGCCGCAGCCAGGGCACCAAGGCGCCCCGGAGGCTGACGGTGGTGACATTTTGTCCGCTCCGCTCCAGCGGGGTGCAGGTCTTGCCGTCGCGGAGGAGGGTCTGGCCCGGTGGGCACAGGCAGCGGAAGCCACCTTGCAGGTTGTGGCACTGGTGGGTGCAGACCCTGGGCAGCTGCAGGCACTCGTCGATGTCTGGAAAGGAGCAGGGCCAGGCAGGGGTGAGGGTGGCTCAGGGCACACCCGCTCCACCTGGCTCCAGCCATCTCTCTGGGCTTCCCAGAGTCCGCTGCCTCACCCGCTGTGCACACCCCTGCCTCCAGGCCTTCCCTCTCCTGGGCCCACCCCGGCCTCCTCTTCCTCCCCGGCCTCTACTGCTCAAAGAGGCCCGGACCTCCCCCACTCTGAGCCTCACCCCAACCTCCACTGTCTCTCAGCGCCCCTCCCTTCAGCGTCGGAGGGAGGCCCATTCTACCTGCTAAGCCTCTCTGAGACCCACCCACTTCTCTCCAACCTCCTCCACCTCCTGGGGGCCCAGGAACGGTGACCCTGCAGGGCGGGCGGATCCAGCACATGGTGGTGCACAGTCAGTGCTGGCTGCTGTTTTGTTACTCACAGAACTCACCATCACTCTTGTCCTAAACTCCCTGCCCGTGAGCCAGGGGTGCTGACCAGGGCCCCAGTGAGGGGGTGGGTGTCCCCATACCTAGGCAGGGCAGGCCGGGGCCCTGGAGGCGGTACCCCCTGGGGCAGCTGCAGCGGTGCCCGCCTGGGGTGTTCTCACAGATCTGGTTGTAATGACACTCGTCCGACTGCTCCAGACACTCGTCCACATCTGGGGAGGCAGGGGCGGGGACGGGGGTGTGGCTGAGCCCTAAGCCCCGCCCCGAAGGGGCACACCACGCTTCCCCCCATCTGGGCCTCATCCCTGTCTCCTTCTCCAACTTCAGGGCCACCAGGGTGAATGCCAACGTTTGCAACCACCCCACCCAATTATACCAGCTTCGGAGGGTAAGAAGGTTCTGGTCCAAAAGAAAGAAGGGGCTTAAAAGGTGGGCTTAGGAGGCAGGGAGTCCCGGTTTCGGGCCTAGCTCTGCCATCTCTCTCCGTCCTTGAGCAAGTAACTCTCCCTCTCTGAGCCTCAGTTTCCTCATCTGTAAAGAGGGCTAAGGACAGTGGTGAGAAAGTTGGGTCATGCATGTGAAGGGCTTAGGAGGCTGGCACATGGGAAGAGCAACAAAACGGTGAGACAGCAGGAAGGGAGGCAGCAGGGCCCCATAAAGGGGCCCTCGGAAGGCCCTGGGCCCCTGACGTGGAGGGACTGCCTCTCCTGAGTTCAAGTCCCACCACGCTTCCCCCTCCATCGACGGCTTCTCTCAGATGAGACAGGAGGCCCCACAATCGTGAAACCGTAGACTCCTGGAGCAGGAGGGGCCCTAGAGGTCACCCATCCAGGGGTGGCACCTAGGTTTCATCTCAAAGGCCAATTGCAACATAGTAGCTACTGGAGAAGCTGTGTTGAGAAGGATTCAGAGGCAGTCTCTAGGCTGCCAGGATCTTTGAGGGGAAATAGGAGAGTGGCAGCAGATTTGGCAGGGGCACTGGTCCCCCTTCATCGAAAGATGAGAAACCTGAGGCCCAGAAAGGAAAGGAAGGACACTTGTCCAAGGGTACATAGCTGCCAGCAGTCAGGCGAAGCCAGACTCAGACCTCCTGAGCCCAGCTCAGGCTCTCTCCCTGGCCTCCTTGTGCCCCTTCTGTCAAGAGAGTTCTAGTCTCCCTGGTGGCCCAGTGTCCCAGGGACACACAGCATGCCCTCTGCGGAGCCCTGTAACCGCTGGGTTCCCAGGAGTTTGCACAGCCTCACTCTGTGCCCCGTCACCTTCACAACCGGCTCCATCGGCAGCCACCCGGAAGCCGGGCCTGCAGTCAGGCAGGCAGTGGTAGGACCCGAGCAGGTTCACGCAGCGCTGGCCCTCTCGGCAAGGGTGGGCATCCCACGCACACTCGTCAACATCTGGGGGGTGCACGGGGCAGGCAGCTGCATGAACACCTGTCCCCCAGGCCCTCCTTGCCACCCCAACCCAGGCCCAGCCTACCCACACAGGCTTCGTCCCTGGGCCCGGGAGCCTCTGGCATGAAGTTCCCACCCTCCCGCTGGCTCTCTCCCTCATCTCGCGCCCCCTCCTCCAGAAACACAGAGCCCACCCAAGGGACCCGAGGGCGTTGGCCTGCGGCGACTGATACGAGGTTGCAGACTGTGCCATGGGTGCCCGAGAGAGACGTGGCAGCGCCAGGCCCCACTGGGGAGATGGACAGAGGGGTCAGCGTCCGGACAGGGTGGCAGGCCCAGATTGGTCGTCCAGCAGCTTCAGTGAGGGGACAGGTAGAGCAGGCGGGCAGATGGGAGCCAGCTCACTTCCAACCCAGCTGAATGGCAACGACCACCGAGCGTTGGGAAAGCTTCTGAAGCTGTGTCAGGTATGACTGCCATGAGCACGTGCTGGCCACATGCCTGCCTTGGGGGATCCCCATCACCCCCCAGGACTTGAGCTTTCTCATCTTCCTCATAACAGGAAGTCCCAGTGGGAACAGGGCATTGGAAACCCAGGGCTGGCGTCCAGCGCCCTTAGGAACAGGCCATCCCCTGGAGTTCGTGCCCTCTGGCGAGGACCCTGGACCCCCTGCACACACCTGCGCCGGGCCCCAGCCTCTCCACCTGGGGCCCGCTCACCTCTGCAGTTCCTCTCGTCCCTGGCCAGGGCGAAGCCGGCAGGGCAGGAGCAGGAGAAGTGGCCGGGTGCATTGTGGCAGGAGTGGGAGCAGGGACTGGGACTGCCCGAGCACTCGTCCCTGTCTGGGGGCAGAGCTGGTGGTCTGCACTCACAGGCTCTCCAGCCACTTGGCCAGGACAGACCATCCATCCCAGACTGAGAGGCCTCCCTTGTCCATGCTGGGTGGGGGAAGGTGCTCACCCACACAAAACTCTCCCTGGGCGTCCAGCTCGAAGCCCTCCGGGCAGCCGACTTCATTCTCTTCTGCAAGGCAAAGGGGGCAGGCCCTAAGGACACGAGGGCAAGTGTGCCCAAGGCCGCCGGGGACAGAGTCAGCCCTGGCCATAGCCCAGGCTCGTGGCGCCCTCACGCCAGCCTGGCCAGGCAGAGGCCCCCCCCAAGCAGGGTGCTCAGCCCCTCTCCTGAGGAAGCTGGTGCCCAGTGAGTCAGCGAGCCCTTCCCCAGCCTGCGCCTCTCAGAAGTGCTGGCCACGAGGGGCTCCTGATGGGCTGGCCAGACCGTAAGCAGGCAGACACAGGAGAAATCACAAACAAAAGCACAAAGTGCAGGTCCACGTGGGGCAAACGGGATTCCTGTAAATGCAGAGCAGCGGACGAGGCCACCGGCTGTGCACAGAGAGCATGCACAATGGGGAAATGAGGGGCTGGCCCTGTGGCCGAGTGGTTGGGTTCATGCGCTCTGCTTCAGCGGCCCAGGGTTTTGCCGGTTTGGATCCTGGGCGCGGACATGGCACTGCTCATCAGGCCATGCTGAGGCAGCGTCCCACATGCCACAACTAGAAGGACCCACAACTAAAAATATGCAACTATGTGCCGGGGGGCTTTGGGGAGAAAAAGGAAAAAATAAAATCTTCAAAAAAAAAAAAAACACGAATGGGCAAATGATAGCGTCCGATGGGGGTGGCAAGCCCGTGGCGGGGGTGGCGGCAGGCTGTGTTCCAGAGGCGGGAGACCAGACCACCCGAATCATCGCAAGGACAGCACCCTCGGTCAAGCAGTCACTGGGGGCCAGGCGAGGACTGCAGGGATGCACCTCTGCTCCTGCCACCCTGCAAGGCGGGCGAGGTCATGCCTATTTTACAGACGGGAGCACTGAGGCTCGGAGAGGGCCCGGGCCCTGCCCCCAAGGTCCCACAGCTGCGGAGTGGTGCAGCTGGGTTTGAATCAGGGCCTGCCTGACCCCAAGCCATGCTCTTACCACCGTCCCAGGCTCAATGTTAGGACACACTGGGACCTCAAATTATGGTGACGGGTGTATCTGTAGCATCCATTGGCTGAGAACACACGGCACGTTCATGTGGGTCTCCAGGGGTTGCAGCAGTGGCTCCCGGCCCCTGGGCGGGGCCTCTGGTGTAAGCCCCCTTGAGAAGAGGGTTGGGTATGGCTCGAGTCTTGACCGTCAGCCTGGGGGTTGGGCCTTCACCTTGGGGCCTGGGGAAAGGCTCCAAAGCATTTGAATAGGAGTGGCCTGAAGAGTGTGTCCTTGTTGGGGGTGTGGATGGCTGGACGGGAGCAAGGACAGGTTGGAGGTGGGCGGACAAGGAGGCAAGCTGCCTCATGCCGAGTCCCTGGTCCATGGTCAGTGGATGCAGGGGTGGAGTGTCCCCTCGGCTTTCGGCCAGGGGCATGGGGGGCCCTGGCAGATTTGAAGTTGGGGCAGTGGAGGGTGGAGACAAACACTGGGGGCCTCACCAGCTTGCAGGGCCGCAGCGAGCTGGAAGCGCAGGGCCTCGGCCTCGGGGTCGAAGGCAGAACTGACAGCGGAGGCCCGCAGGTTCTGCACGAGCTGGGGCTGGGGGCCTCGGGCCGCGTCGTACTGGATGCTGTGGTTGCAGCGCAGGAATGCAGGGAGGCTGTCGTGCAGGAAGAGCTGCGTGGAGCCCCCGAAGAGCTGGCCGGGCCCCGTCTGCACGTAGTGCTCCAGGAAGTCCTGGAGGAGGAGGCCGGGAGAGCATCTGGGATTTCAACTTCCAAGCAGCCTGGGACCCTCAGCCCCACAACGCAAGGGCCTGGGGGCTGCTGGGGAGGAGAGCTGGTGGGCCACTCAGCTCTTCCTCCAACCAGCTGGACACCCTGGGGCAGGTCACTTCCCTTGGGCGTTCTTGTGGATGGAATGAGGAGAACACCCGTCCCCGAGGGGCAGGGCCTAAAGCATCCTCTTGCTGGGCTGCCAGTCCTCCCCCAAGTCCAGGCCAGGCCACCCCCAAGCCCCTGCGTGGGTGTCAGGAAGGACAGTGGGCCTGGCTGCTAGGGGGTGGCTGGGGGCAGGGCACCCATTCTCTCTCCCACCCTGTCTGCACATCCAGGCCTCGCCCCCCACCTGCACTTGGAGGTCTGCGTCAGCTAGGCTCTCGGGGACCACGCCATTGATCATCACGTCGAGCAGCAGCAGGCCATTGGGATCCAGACCCCGGGCCACCTGGGTCATCGTGAGCAGCTCCCCTGCAATCCATGGCCACCCAGCCTGGAGTCACCCCAGGGACAGGCTCTGGGCTCAGGCCTGAGCCCCCACTGGCCCACCTCGGGGGAGACCCTGCTCACCTGTGGCAAACTCCACGTGTGACTCCTGCCGGAAGCTGCCCCCTGTGAGGGAGTGGCCGTTCAGGGCCTCTCCACTCTCTCCGGCCAGGGCCCAGTAGATGGGGGCGATGGTGACCACAAGCACCCTCATCAGAGGCCCTGGATGGGTTGAGGTGGAGAGTCCAGGTCAGGGCTGGATCCTGAGGGCAGCCACTCTCCTGCTCATGGTCCCTCTGTGGCTCCCTATTACCCCTGGGAGAGCTCAGCCTCTTCCTTCCCTGCCCAGGCCCAACTCTGTGATTACCTGGTTATTGGAGCAGAACCTGGGAAGTGGCAAAGACAAATATCTACTTCGTGGAGTGGTTGTGAAATGAATAAAATAGATTTATACAAAGAAGTGCATGTAACTTGATATTCAACTCAGTGCAAGAAACACGGAGGGCTAGCGGGCCACCACACAGCCTGGGGCTGCACAGACCGTCCCCACATATGTGCTGGACAGGGATGAAAATCTACCAGGGCCCCTTGGTCGCAGACGACTTCCAGAAGAGCCTGGGAGAGGAAGATTGTTCTAAATCACTGACTTTGAAGGAGAGTCAAAAAACTGCCCTGGGCACGCATTCTCAGGCCTTCCCGAGATGCCCAGGTTCACAGGAGCCGGCTGGGCCAGGAGCGTGGGAGCGGAACCGTCTCTACCTCTCTGTGCCTCAGTTTCCCCTAAACAGAGGCTGGCCCACCTGGCTTGGGGCCAGATGTTTCTCCACGACTCCTGTTCCTGCAGCCAGGAGCAGCAGCCACGTCTGGGCAGCATCTCGCTTCACTTGCTCTCTGCTGACAGCCAGCCGGGAGTGACCCCCAGCCAAAGTCCCCTGACCCCACTGTTCACACAGGCCTGCGGTCAAGGGCAGCTGCAGGAGCTGCTTTTAGCTGAGACCCATCGGCACTGCCGTCTCCCTGCTCTGGACCCTCGTGAGGGGACACAGAGTCCCCCGGGAAGGGCGAGACAGCAGGGTCCATTGCCTCAGGGTCTGCAACATGCCTCTAGAACATTCCATTCCCTTAGGACACACTATTTTATGAATCTGCTTGAAAGGGGACATTTCTTGGTTCTCTGGCCTCCTAGCTAATTTTATTTTCCACATTTCCCCCTTTCTGTCCCCTCCTGCCTGCATTCCTTAATCGTGACCGGTGATCACTTTTCTGTCAGCTCTTGTCTTAACAGTGGAAAAAACTTCACACTGCAATGGGTGGTTTCAAAAGTCGCCCTCGGATTCTGGGTTCACATGACCCGACCATCTCACACTCCCTCGGTTTGATTTTAAATGCCCTTGTTTTGTTTTGTTTTGTTTGTTTTGTTTTGTTGGGGGTCAGGTGGGGAGGAAGTGGGCTGCACCCAAATCCACTTGGGCATGGACTCGGCTCTCAGCGTCGACTTCCTGTGGGCATCAGGCCTCGGGACACAGGCTTTGCCTCCTCCTGGGTCCAGCACGGGTTGGAGGGTCCCCATGCCCCCACTTACCCACACTCGCAGGGATGTGGTTGATGCTGCTCCGGATGGTGGTGACCCCAGAACGTGCTTCCTGTTGCACGCTGGTGTTGAGGGTGGCCACGCCAAATTCCTGGCCATTGATCACCCCGATCACGCTGCCCCTGCTCCCCCGGGGCTCCCCTGTGCGGAAGGAAGAGAACAACAGTGACACTGTCCACCTCCGTGCCCTCAGTATAAGCAGGCACTGTTACCCATTTCACAAAGGAGTAAACTGAGGCTCAGAGAGGTGAAGTAACCTGCCCAAGGGCACACAGTTAACAGGTGGCAGACTCAATGCCAGGGGGTCCTGGCTCTGAGAGAGAACGGAGGCTTTTGTGAGGAGCCCTGTGCTGGGACCGTGCCAGCTTCTAGTTCTGGCTCTACCATCAGCTTCCTGGAAACCCGGGCAAGTCAGGCCCCCAAGCCTCACTTGAGTTGGCTTCTCTATAAAATGAGGAGGTGGGACCAGAGGTGAGCCAAAGACCTGCTTGGTTCTAAAACACCAGGAGCCCATGATGGCGGGGGCTGGCACACCAGAGGAGCCAGGGCTGCAAGGCAGGGCACCAAGCCAGGAACTGAGGCCACCACCTGAACACCCCCCATTCCGTCATTGGCGCTGGCCCCAGCTGCCCTGCGGCTGGCCTGGCTGTGCTGGGTCTGGTCTCCAGCAGCCGCCAGGCATGTGCAGGCAGATGCTCTTCAGCTCTAATCCAATGGATGCTGCAAGCACAGGCGGTGCTTCCTCCGGTTAATGGGCCAGCTGTCTCGTTTGGACAGATGGCATTCCAGGGGGCGAGAGACAAACTAGTCTGCCTCTATGCTCACCAGCTCTCGGGGGAAATTAAGAACAAATTGCCCATGATCTGTCAAAAAAATAACACAAAACACTCAACTGCCAGGACCCTAAATGGGTAAATCAGGGGGCTGGTTAATTTTGGATTCCAGGAAGCATGTCATTTCCTGCGGCCCATAGCTGGGCTTTGATGAGATTTGATGCGCATCTGGGATGTCTCTCCTCCGGATCTGCAGCTCTGCGGTTTATGGGAGGAACAGGAGGCGGCCAGGAGCCCACCCTTGGCCTCGCAATAAGGGGATGAGGAAGGAGGTGGGAGCTGCAGAAAGGAGGCAGCAGTGCACCCCGGCAGCTGTAGGACGGGACAGGGAATCGGAGGCCAGAAATGACAAGCCACTG
The DNA here is from genome assembly GCF_041296235.1 of Equus asinus. Taxonomy (NCBI): domain Eukaryota; kingdom Metazoa; phylum Chordata; class Mammalia; order Perissodactyla; family Equidae; genus Equus; species Equus asinus. The sequence continues at coordinate 15,938,249 of NC_091799.1, forward strand.
TCACTGACTTTCTCAGACATCGGCCACGCAGCAGCCTCTTGTTTCCCACAAGGCCAGGGTGGGGCTACCCTGGCTGATGGGAAAGGAGAGAGAGAAGACAAGTTCATAGTCAAGGACCCTCAAAACCACTGAATACCCTGAAGGAATTTATCCTATAGAAATATTCAGGCCAGCAACCAAAGATGTGCACCACAGTGTAGTTTTCCGAAGGGAAACTGGGAAAAAACCTGTTGCTTATTTAATAAAACCAACAGTGACTAAGTTTAAAAAACGTTCCTATGGAATGAGATGAAACCATTAAAGATGTGGACGGGGGTGATTGTCGTGGATGTTGTCCCAGAGAGGGTAAGTAAAAACGGCTGCTTGTAAAGATAACCTGTAAATTCGACCTCATTTGCAAAAAGAAAAATGTGTCTTTCTTTACATTCATAGCTCTGTGGTTTGGGCTGTGGGCTTTTCAACAGGAGACGGCAAGAATTGGTACCAAGGTCTGAAATAGATAGAGGGAGTGTCTGCTCAGACCTGGAGCTGCCCCAGAGACGGCATCTGTGAGTGGGTGTCAGAGAAGCACTGAATTTTCAGAGCTGTGTTGCTGTTCCACCTGCAGGAGATCAGGCAACCAGGGGCCAGAAAGGGTCCCCCAGGTGGTTGGCAATGGGTTTCAGGTGGATTTTCAAGAGTGAAGGTGTCAAGTCTCAATTCTAATCAGTCCAGAGGGGCTGCCTGGAGAAGTGTTCGATGGAGAAGGAATCTGATGTTGTGTGCAGTGTTTGATTAGTGATGTCTGCCACGGACAGAGATGGAAACACGAAGCCACAAATGTGGAGCATTTACTAGAGAGGCACAGAAGTAATATTCTGTGACTTTCCACTATGCAGTCTATGAGTCATTTTACTGTGGTCTCTCAGAACGGTCCTCTTCTCAAGAGAGAAGGGGGCTGACTGAGGAGACCTGAGATGGCAGGGGGTTAGTAACACCTGTGGCAGCTCTCGTTACTGCCCACCGACCACAGGCAGGCAAAGCTTGGGACAAGCACTAATCCACAGACTTCACAGCCACCCCCAAGATGGGCACCATGGATGCCCTTGTGTTATTCTGCCTACTTCCCAGGGCTATGGAGTATTCACAGGGAGGACACGTGTCTGTGCCAGGTAGGCTGGAAGAGCAGGGCCCCTGTCCAAGACGGGGGGCAAACACCTAGCATCTCAGAGCCTCAGTTTCCCCAGCTGTAAACGGCAGGGTGGACATGAGGATCGTAAGGCCCACCCAGCTGGTTCATTCTAAAGTTGCGACTCTAGGCAAAAAGAAGAGTTGGGGAGCCAGCAGGGCAGTGGGCATGTCCCCCCGCAAACAACACACGCATCCTCACTGTGCAGGAGATCCCGCCTCTGTCCACCAACGTCTGGGCAGGGACGCCTCCTACCTCTCACGGCCAGGAACGCCCGGGCTGCGGCAGAGCCCAGGAGGTTGTGAGCCACGCATTCATACGCGCCCGCATCCCCAGCCTCCACTCGCTCCAGCCACAGACTCCCGTCCGGCAGAGTCTGGAGCCGCCGGCTGGCCTGCAAGGGCTGGCCCGCACGCAGCCACTCCACTGTGGGCGCTGGCTCTCCCGTGGCCTGGCACCGCAGGGCCACATCATCCCCGGCTCTCACTGTCACATTCTGGGGCTCCACCTGGATCACCGGGGCACCTGTGGGAAGCCCAGGGCAGCTTTTAGGAACATCTTACTATTTTCGTGTATTCAAGTGGTTACGTATTCATTTGGACAGATTAGAAAATAGAGAGGCAGAAAGGAGAATATAGTCACAAATGACCTTCCCATCAATTACCATTCCTGGGATTTCCTTCTAGACAACATTTCCTTATGAGAATGACCACATTACACATAGCTGCTTTCTGGGCTTTTTTTTTTTTTTTTTTTTTTTGCTTCACAATAGATCACAACTACCTTTTCATGCCATTAAATATTCATTTTTACTGGCTACCTTGGTATTCCACCATTCGGATCTGTTACGATTTTCTTAACCACATCCCTATTACAGGACCTTCAGCTCGTTTCCAGTGAAGACGTGACACTTGCCAGAATTGCCTCTACTTGAGGCCAGATGATAATTCCTGTCCACTACTACTACAGATCCTCTAGCACGGCTAAAATGAAAAAGATGGAAACCGCCCAGTGCTGGCGAGGATGTGGGGCGAGCAGAGCTCTCGCACACGCTGGGTGGAAGTGCAAATGGTCCAACCTCTGGGGAAAACTGTCTGCCGGGGAATTTGCTTCCTGCGGCTACTGTAACAATGATCACAAACTATGACCAGGGAACCAGGCGAAAAAAGGGTTACTGAGGATCTGGTCAATAACGAACAAGGTCTGTCAAATGTTTTTCAGACAAGACGAAACTGTGTGTCTTGTTTTGCGGAAATCGCTGTCCCGGTTCTGCAGATGTTGCCATTTTGTAGAGAAACGCACACGTTTCCAGCAAGACCCCTGCAAAATGCTCCAGCTCGAAGCACCCCGAAGTTACATTAAACTGGATAGCATCTTAAATTCTCCTCCTCTGGGAGAGCCCAAGCAGCCACTTTCAGACCATGTGATGCATGTAGTAGCATGTTTACCGGCCACACATGCCCCTGAATGAGTCCCATTGCTACATAGTTGTTACAAAGAAACCTATTGCCCTTGGCTCTGGTGTATAAAGTCGCCACTGGGACCGAGCTCGGGGAGACACTGCTGTGGGAGATATCCCCCCTAAGCAATGAACTGTTTCCTCACCTACTTCTGCCTTGGTTGTGCTTTTCGGCTCCACACTTACCAAGAGATGAACCCATGGAGTTTGGTCACAACACTTGGTGGCTTAAAACAGCAAAAATTTATTCTCTCATGGTCCTGGAGGCCAGAAATCCAAAATAAGCTGTTTCGCGGACCTAAAGTCAAGGTGCTGTGCTCCCCCCAGAGGCTCCAGGGGAGAATCGGTTCCTGCCTCTTTTTTGTTTGTTTGTTTGTTTGTTTTTGAGGAAGATTAGCCCTGAGCTAACTGCTGCCAATCCTCCTCTTTTTGCTGAGGAAGACTGGCCCTGAGCTAACACCCGTGCCCATCTTCCTCTACTTTATATGTGGGACGCCTACCACAGCATGGCTTGCCAAGCGGTGCCATGTCCACACCCGGGATCCAAACTGGTGAACCCCGGGCTGCCAAAGCGGAATGTGTGCACTTAACCACTGTGCCACCGGGCCAGCCCCTGTTCCTGCCTCTTTCAGCCTCTGGTGGCTTCTCGCATTCCTTGGCTTGTGGGCGCATCACTCCACTCTCTGCCTCCATCTTCACATCGCCTCCTCCTCCTCCTTTTTCTTTCTCTCTTTCTGTCTAACCTCCCTCTGCCTCTTATAAGAACCCCTGTGACAGCCTTCAGGGCCCACCAAGACATTCCGGGATAACCTCCTCATCTCGAGACCCTTCACTTAATCACATCTGCAGAGATCTTTTTTCCCAATGAGATAACATTCGCAGGTCCTGGAGACTAGGACATGGGCGTATCTTCGGGAGCCGTGTGTCGGCCGACCACAGCCAGTATCTCCTAAAGCGGAATATCTGTGTAATGTCCATCTGGGCAACTCTGCTCCTGGATCAGAATCTTCGCAGAAACATGTATGCACGTTCACCAAAGGACACACCCAAGAAGGTCACAGCAGCAGCGTTAACATCTGCCCCAAACTAGAGACTGACCAACAGAAGGATCCATAAATAGATGGTGGTGCATCCACATAGCGGGAAACCATATGGCAGCGAGAACGAACACGCTCATTCCACGGGCAGTCTCACAGCCAAGGCTGTGCACGAGAAGCCTGACACAAGAGCACACACGATATGACTCCACTTAAATAAAAGTCAAAAGTAAGCAAGAACAAGACTTCAGCTACGGCTGAGTGAAGAGGCAGCAAGTCGACTCCCCCAAAACGTACGAAACTTAACAAAATGGTCTAAACCAACTATTTCACGGCTCTAGAAATCAACTAAAGGCACACCACAAATTGAGAATCATTTATCCATGAAAAGCTTCTAGAACTTTGGGTGAGAACAGTGGAAGTGTGTGGCCTTCCTGCGTGGCGCTCCTCCCGTCTCCCACCCCCGCCACACCTTGGCCATCAGAGCAGTTTTGTTAGGGCAGAGCTAGCTGTGAAACCGGCAGCTTTTGCTGTCACCAGGGGCCGACCTGACTTGCGGTAGAGGATGAACGTGTCCTCGGAGAAGCCAGGGGTGTTGTTAGGAAAAGGAGCAGAACCGGCAGGAAGCAAGCAGCGAGCTGGATCCTCTGCTGGGCTGAGGTCACGGCCCTGGTTGAAGAGACCAGGGGACCATCTGGAAACTTAACGAGGAGAACCTGGAAACGAGGGAGCCCCGGAGAGGCCAGACCAGCTCTCCTGCATCCCTGGCCGATGTGGAAAACCTGCACCTGTGCAGGGGGAGCCCAGCGGGCCGTCGGGGGGTGGGTCAGAGCCGAGGCCGACTGGAAAACCGCCCCACTCTGAATTCTGCCACTGCCACACTCTGGCGCACCAATGGAGGCCAGCAGCGGCAGCGTCTTTGTCTTCAAAGTTGAGAAGTTTGCTCACGACGTGCCTCGGTGCAGACTTCTTTGAATTCATCCTGTTTGGGTTTTAGCTCAGCTTTTTAAATTTGTAGCTTTACATCTTTTGCGACGTTTTGGAAATTCGGAGCTGTCGTTTCTTTGACTACTTCTCGCCTCTTTCTCCTTCCCTCCTGGGACTCTGATGACGCGGTGTTACATCCTTCGGTGGAGCCCACACATCTCTGGGGCTCTGTGCATTTGTTCTTTTCCAGTTCGTTTTCTCTCTGTTGTCCAGACTAGGAAAATTCCATTGTTCTAGCTTCAAATTCACTAATTCTTCCCTTTGTCCTCTTCATACTGCTCTCACGCCCACCCGCTGAGTTTTTAGTTTTGTTTATTATAAATTTGGTTCTAAAATGTCCATTTGGTTCTGCTTTGTATCTCTCATTTCTCTGCCGAACGCTGCATTTCTGTGTTTCAAGCATGTTCCTCATTGCTCCCTGAGGCATTTTCATGATGGCTACTCTAAAACCCTTGTCAGATTAGTCCACCATCTGCGTCCTTCCAGCATGCGTGTCTGCGAACCATCTCTTCTCACTCAAGTTGAGATTTTCCGTGTTCTTGGCATGACGAGTGAGTCTTAGCTGTGTGCTGCACATTTGGAATATTCAAAGACTCTCGTTCTTACTTAAATCTTCCATTTCAGCAGGCCTCCTCCGACACTGCCAGGCGAGGGTGGAAACCCCGCTCCCCTCACTGGCCACCACCAACGCCCGGAAGAGGCGGCGAGCTCACTACTGCTGGGCAGCGTGCAAGTCCAGGCCTCACACTCGGCCTCTGCTGACATCACCCTGGCTGCGACGGGGAGGGACAGCTGGTGTTGCCCCCCACTTGACACTGTTGGGGGCTCCTCCCTGCTGGGCAGCGGTGCAAGGCCTGTCTCCTCACTGGGCCTTACCTGACACCACCCCACCCCGCCAGCGGGGGAGAGGGCGCCTCCGTACAGCGGGCGGAGGCGGAAATGTGCCTTCTACTTTGTCTTCGTTGATAGGGCTGCAGTTTTCTCATGGTGTTTGGCTGGAGCAGGGTGCTTATGATCTAAAAGTATCTTTTTCTTGCTATGCTGTCCCTCTCCCAGTTCTTTAGCAAGAGACAGAGGGCTTTTTGTGTGTGTGTGTGTGTGGAAGATTAGCCCTGAGCTAACATCTGCCGCCAATCCTCCTCTTTTTGCTGAGGAAGACTGGCCCTGAGCTAACATCTGTGCCCATCTTCCTCTACTTTATATGTGGGATGCCTACCACAGCATGGCTTGCCAAGTGGTGCCATGTCCACACCTGGGATCCGAACCGGTAAACCCCGGGCTGCTGAAGCGGAACATGCAAACTTAACCCCTGTGCCGCTGGGCCGGCCCAGACAGCGGGCTTTTGTTGGGGCTCTTTGTGTGTGTGTGTGAACCCATTGGTATCCCCAGGCTGCTGGCTTCTCAAGCATCATGCCCAGGATATACGAGGCAAAAAGAAAAACCAGGGAGTTCACCACAATATCATTCCACGGGTCCCAAACCCTGAGTGGATCCTCCGTCTTTTCTCTACCTGTCAGAGTCTTTCAATGTTTATCTTCTTTTTAGAGTCCCAGGTTTTGAGCTGTGCTGAGCAGAGGGACAGCGAGAAGTGCATCTATGATCTATGCCATCCTGTCTGGAACCAGAACCTATGCCCTCCCCAATCCATGACAAAGACTCTGAACAAACTAGCCGTAAAAGGGGACTTCCTCAGGCTGATAAAGGGCGTCCACAAAATGCCCACAGCTGGCATCATCCCCACAGTGTAAGACCGAATGCTCTCTGCTAAAACTGAGAACGAGGCGGGATGTCTGCTGTCGCCACTTCTATTCAACGCTGTACCAGAGGGTCCAACCAACACAATGAGGCAAGACAAAGACATTAAAGGCATGCAGGGGGGAAAGAAAGAGGAACTGTCTCTGCTCATAGATTACACGGAGAAAACCCTGGATGTAGAAATCCTAAGGAATCTGCCAAAAAATCACTAGAACTAAAAACTGATTGAGCAAGGCTGCAGGATTCAAGACCAAGGTACACAAATCAATTGTATTTCTATTAGCAATGAAAAATGTGAAAATCAAATGAAGAAAACAATTCTATCTCACAATAGCATCAAAAATAATAAAATACTTAGTAATCAATTTAACAAAAAAAAGTACAAGACCTGTACCCTAAAAACAACAAAACATCACAGAGGGAAATGGGAGAAGATGTAAATAAATGGTATAGAATAATTGGATATCCATACGCAAAGAAAAAAAAAAGAGGAATTTAGAGCTTTACCTCGCACAAAGATTAACTCAAATGGATCATTGGCCTAAATGTAAGAACTAAAAGTGTAAAAATTATAGAAGACAATGTGACCTTAGGTTAGACAAAAATTTTTAAAATATAACACCAAACACAATATCCATAAAATACAAAACTGATAAATTTGGACTTCATTAAAAATTTAACACTTCTGCTGTTCACAGGGACCATCAGAAAAGTGCAAAGACAAGCCACACACTGGGAGAACATATCTGCAAGTCATCTCTCTGATAAAGGACTTGTATCCAGACTATATAAAGGGCTCTTATAACTCGCTAACGAGACAAACAACCCGACTTAAAAATTAGCAAAAGATCTGAAAAGACACTCAGCCAAAGAAGATATAAAAAAGGGTAATAAAGACATGAAAAGATGCTCAATATCATTAGTTATTAGGCAAATGCAAATTAAAACCACAGTGAGATACTACTTTGTACCCACAAGCACGGCTAAAACAAAAAAGACCGACATGACCAAGTGTTGGCAAGGATGTCGGGAAACCAAAACCTCAGCCACTGCTGGAGGGAAAGCAAAATAGCACAGCCAGTTCGGTGGTTTCTAAAAAAGTTAGCTGTGCCCTGACCGTGTCGCCCAGCAATTACATGCCTAGGAATCCACCCAAGAGAAAGGAGAACGCACATCCACACAGAGACCTGTACACACATGTTCACCGCAGCATTATGCACAAGAGTCAGAAACTGGAAACTCTCGAAGTGTCTAGTAACCGGGGAATGGACAGGGTGTGGTCTAGCCACACAGTGGAACACTCTCCAGCAGCAAAAAGGAATGAAGTAGTGGGACATGCTGTCACATGGACGGACCTCAAAAATGTTGGTAAATGGAAGAAGTCAGAACCAAAGACTGGCTGTGAGTCCATTTAGACGAAATTTCCAGGAAAGGTACATCTACAGAGACAGAAGGCAGATCAGCGGTCCCCTGGGGCTGGGCTGGCAGCAGAGATGGACTGCAATCGGGCAGACGGAACTTTCCAGAGTGATGGAAAGGTTCTAAAAGTGGGTTGTGGCCATGGTTGGACAACGCTGTAGATTACACACTAAATCACTCAACTGTGTACTTACAATGGGTGAATGTTTTCACTTTTAAAAAATTGTGTCAAAAAACAAAATAAAATTTACCATGTTAACCATTTCGGGCGGACAGTTTGGCAGCAGTAAGCGCACTCGCAGTGCTGTGCAGCCATCACCACTGCCCATCCCCAGACCTTTTTCATCTCGCAAAACTGAAACTCCGTCCCCATTAAACAATACTCCCCCTCCCCCAGCTCCCCGCATCCTACTGTCCATTTCTACGAGCTTGACCACTCCAGGTAACTCATATCATTGCAATCACGCAGTATTTGCCTTTGGGTGTCTGGCTTATTCCACTTAACGTAACACCTTCAAGCTTCCTCCACGTTTAGCAGGTGTCAGAATTTTCTTCCTTTTTAACGGTGAATAATATTCCACTGTACAAATGGGTGAATTTTATGGCATATAAATTATACCTCAGTAAAGCTTTTATTTTCTTTTTAAGGCAAAACTCTGGACAGCGATTCTGTGGGGCAGGGGTAGTGACTGGAGGGGTATGACGGGAGGGTCTGGGAGCTGATTTTGCTCTGTTTTTGTTCCGCGTGCAGGTAGCTCGGTGGGTCCAAGCTATGCAAATTCACCGAGCTGCACACCTGCAACGTGTCCTTCTCCATGGGTGTGTTAATCTTTAGTGAAGAGCTTCGTCAACAGTCCCCACACACACCACCTCACAGGGTTCCCGCGAGGCTCAGATTGTGCTTTGGAGGCTATGAGCCGCTTGGCAGACGCAAGAGCTGCCACTGACCTCGACGACGGTTTCGAGTTCTGGCCTGGCTCTGGGGTCCCTGAGTATTTGTCAGCCTGAGCCTGATTCCCATCCTACACCAGGAGACATTTCACAGGCTGTCCACTGCGTGTTCTGAACAAATATTTGTCAGAGAATTCCAGGGCCCAGGCCTGCCTCTCCGCCCTCCGTTCTTATCAGATGGCCTGGGCCACACCAGCCACAGCCTCCTACGGCCGCTCTGAGCACCCACCTCACACTGACCCCACCCAGCGCCCGGGAGAGGGGAGGCCGCAACTCACTCTGCAGAACGAGGACCACCACTTTCTCCACTGCGCCCATCTCGTTCTCTGCCAGGCACTGGTACTGTCCTGCGTCATCCATCTGCAGGTGGGCACGGGGGTAGGGGGGGTGGTTAAGGGGAGGAGGACCAGGAGGAGGGAGCAGCTCGGGACAGCTGGACATGGAAAGGGTCACTGGGGCACGAGCCATCTAAGGAAGGAGCTGGGAGCATAAACCGGCCAGGGCTCTCAGATTCCATCACAAGGGCCCCCGCGGGCACTTGTCAATGGACGTCCAAAGAGAATTCAGCCCCTGTCACACCTGGAACTTAGGAACAGAGGTGACGAAGTGGAGCCACATGCTGCAGAAGCAGGATTTAGCTCCACCCCTCCGACCCCCAGTGTTATCGCTCCAGGGCGCATGATAAGGGACTCCTTAACAAGAGGGCTCCGTGGTTGAGCAGCTTGGGGAACAGAGTTAGACAGCTGCAGGCTTTCACAGGGCTTTTCTCGTGCCTGTGTGCACTGCGAGTCTTCCAGAGGGGGCGCTGTTTGCCGCCTAAGATGAGCTCGATAGCACGGAACTATGGATTTCTGCATGACCCCTGGGACTTGGGGCACAGAAGGGAAGGTGAGAGGGGGCCGCCCCAGTGCCCGAGGCTTTGGAAATAGTGTGGAGAAGGAATCAGGAGACCTGGGGTCCTGCCTCGGGCGCTTACTGCTTGTGGGTCTCTCTGAGCCTCAGTGTCTTCATCTGTAACACGGGCCATTCTTACCCTTCTCCCTGGCCCCATGGCATTGTTATCAAGAACATTTATTGGTGTTACCAAGGGGCCAGTCACTCTTAAATACCTGGTAAGGGTCATCTCATTGATTTCTCACTATAAACCTCTGAGGTAGAAACAATTATTAGCCCCAGTAAATGGATGGAGTAACTGAGGCACAGAGAAGTTAAGTCACTGGCTGGAGGTCACAGTTAGTGTGGGGAGAATCTCTGGATAATGGGCAGGCAAGTGCTTTGTAGACTGTAGAGGGCGGTGCCAGACTAAAGAACCCTCCTGAGCAATCAGAAAGCTCACGTGGGTCCCTGGGGGCCCCCTCCCGTGGCCCCAGGCCCCGCCTTGCCTTGGTCCTGTGGATGGTCAGTGAGCCGTTCTGCAGCCGGTGGCGGAGATGGCTGCCCTGCAGTGGAAGGCCATCTTTGATCCAGCGGATGTCGGGTGCCGGGTCTCCAAGGACCACACAGTCCAGCCGGACGCTGCCCCCAACAGGTGCCACCAGATAGGAGAAGGCCTCTCCTTTTAGGACGGGAGCCTCTGCACAAGGTGACATCAGACAAGGGGGCAGAAAGGAAGTTCCCTTCAGGCTCAGGCTCCTGCAAACCCACCCCCAGGGGCCTGCCCGCCAGACCCCAGGGGCCTGCAGAGGCTCCTGCTGGCCCAGCGTGGCTGTGTCTAGGCAACGCATCAGGGATGGCAAGCCGCTTCCGTGCCCAGGGTCAAGTGGAACGGACCTGCAGCGGCTGCCAAGAGCACTGAGCTGAGAAAGACTTGCAGGTGAGGGGGAATCGTGCTGTGACTGACTAGTGATGCCTGTGGCAGGCGCAGGAGGGGCGGCAGTGCTTCGAGCGTTGCATATTGGCTCTCATAGGTGGATTACCTTGGCTGCAGGGGACCTGCTGGGAACTTTGGGAAACAAGGACGCCCTGATCATGAGGACACCTCTGTTGGACACAGCAATCCTAAGACATCCCTGACTCTCATTTCACGCAAATCTTAAACCACTCTCGGATGCTCTGTGCGGTTTCCATCCTTGCTGGTTTCTCGAGGTGGAATCTACCCACAGCTGCAGCCGTGTCCCGGTGCCTCGGGCTGCTCGTTCCCCTCCATCAAGCCCCACCCGTCCTGAAATCGAGCCTCCCAAGTCGTGGCGTCACCGCGGGTTACAGTGCTGCGCCTGGTGGAGCAGGGCTGCGGGGGAACGGGCAGCCACCTGGAGAGCTTCAGCTGTGTTTGCCAGGGTGCCCTGGCCCGTGCCCTCCTCTCACCCTGGCACCTTCCAGCTGAGGCGGATGGTCAGCTCTCTATCCTACCTGCAGCCGGGTCCTCTGGCGAGCGTATGAAATGCGGATGCCCAGGCCCCACCCCAGAGAGCCTGGTCCATGAGTCGGGGGTGGACCTGGGCCTCGGTATTTCATAAAGTCCCGGGGAATTCTAGGGGCTGGCCCCGTGGCCGAGTGGTTAAGTTCGCGTGCTCCGCTGCAGGCGGCCCAGTGTTTCGTTAGTTCGAATCCTGGGAGCGGACATGGCACTGCTCATCAGACCACGCTGAGGCAGCGTCCCACATGCCACAACTAGAAGAACCCACAATGAAGAATACACAACTATGTACCGGGGGGCTTTGGGGAGAAGAAGGAAAAAATAAAATCTTTAAAAAAAAAAAAAAAAAAAAAAGTCCCGGGGAATTCTAACACACAACCACAGTGCAGAATTACTAGTCCTGAGGTCAAGGGCCGGTTTCTTAGAGAAATCAATAGATCGGGCTCCGGGAGGTCTCGAGAAAGGCCACATGGCTCACGCCCTACCCTTCACGTGGACGAAGCTGACCGCCTGCACGCGGCCCACTGTGTTCTCGGCCCAGCACACGTAGGTCCCGCTGTCCTCTCTGGTGGCTGCCTCTCTCTGCAGCGTGCTGTCCCCGTCCTGTTCGGACACCCCCTCTGTGGCAGAGAAAGAGAGGCCCCAGGGGGCTCTGAGCCCAGGGTGCCAGGGACCTTCTGCCCTGAACACTTAACTCAGGCCGGGGTACCCAGCAGGTGCTTAATAAAGACATAGAAACAGGTGTCCCTTCTCCCTGGTGGAAGCCTGACCGAGTCGGACTGGCTCACGGCAGGCATGGCCCATATCAGAGGATGCGGCTGAAGGATGTGCCCTTGCCCATCTGCCTTTGCAGTCCAGACCGTGAGCGCGATGGGGCCCGGGGCCAAGTCACACGCAGCCCTTAGAGCCACACGGCTGCGATTTACACACAGACGGAGTCCACTGCCGGACTCAGTCCCCGTGTCGCGGGTCAGGCACTGCCCTATGCCAGGAATGAGGACACGTGCCACCACTGATGGGCCTTTACTCTCGGCGAGGCCCTACGTCACATCCTCCAGCCTCAGCACCCTGTGGTCTCCACCTTCCGAGGAGGAAGCCGGGCAGGAGAGGCTGAGTCACTCGCCGAGCCCCCTCCCCAGCACATGCTGGGGTAGAGCCTTCTGTGCAGGTGTGCAGAGGAGAGCTTGTGCACACAACTCACGGCACCTGGACTCGGGCAAGCGGGGTCTGAAAATATCACCTTGCAATGGAGGGCATTTAGCAATTCATCAGTTCATCAGACTTTTTTTTTTTTTTTTTTGCTGAGGAAGATTAGCCCTAAGCTAACATCTGTGCCAATCTTCCTCTATTTTGTATGTGGGATGCTGCCACAGCATTGCTTGATGAGTGGTGCATAGGTGAGCACTCGGGATCCGAACCCATGAACCCCAGGGCACCAAAGCAAAGTGTGTGAACTTAACCACTATGATACCAGGCCAGGGCCTCAGCAGGCATTTATTGAACACCAACTGTATATCTTATGGGCCCTGTGCCTCCCTAAACATCACTTGGGGACAGGTGGGAGGACAGAGCCCCTGGGAAAGGGGTTTGCCGATGGGCCCATAACGGGAACAGCTGCTCTGGGCCGGAACACAGGCCTCTGTCCTGGCCCTGAGGTCTCCGCGGTTGAGTCTTTTTCACAGGTGGCTCCTTGCCACGTCTGACATGGGACTGACTGGTCACATACGGCCACACGTGTGTTTGCCGTGCCTGCCCGCACAGGACCAAGTCTGGAGACCCACAACCCGCAGGGCTGACTGACGCCCTCTTCCTCCCCACCAGGTTGGATCTCCCCACCTGCCCGCCCTCCTCCACGTCCCAGGGTCCTGAGTCCCCATCCCACCAGACCTGTGACTGGTCGGCCGTTGACAGTCCAGCCAAGGCGGGGGGTAGGGCTGCCCCGGGCTGCACAGTGAAGCCACAGCCTGTCCCCGAGGCGCAGGCTGCGGTCCCCGGGTAGGGTGGTGAAGACGGGCAGCGCCAGGATGGTGAGGTGGACGCGGCGGTGGGCGCGGCCCACAGGGTTCTCGGCGGTGCAGGTGTAGGTGCCGGCGTCCCGGCTCTGTGCGCAAAGGGAGGGGTCAGCCTGGGAACTTCCCCTACCCCTGGAATGGCCGGAATATCCCCAGGGACCCGCTCCCCGGCAGGTTCCCATGGAGCCTCCAGCCCAGACAGGCAAAGTCACTGGCCCAAGGTCACACAGCTATCAAAGGGCTCGGCTCCAACACTGCACCAGTGCACTTCCCTGCAGCCTTCACACCTCGGCACCTTCGTAATCCGAGGCTGGACCACGGGATCCCAACAGTTACTGCTCACTGAGCGCCTGCTGCCCACCCGGCCCTGTGCTGGGAACATGACCTGCACCAGCCCGTCCACGCTCGCATCGGCCCCGAGGCAGGCCTACTTTTGGTGCCTTCTGGGGGAGGAGAAGTTTCGTGGTGCATTAGAGCAGGGCCAGGGCGCTCACCACTGCACTACCTGGCTCCCTGTGTGGCAGGGTCTGAGGCCCCCAGACGCCCTCCAGGTGTTCCCACTGAGCAGACGCCCATCGTCTGGAGAGCAGCCCACTTTCTAATTACAGAATCTGAGTGCTGATGGGGGAACGGGGTGGGGGACCCCATCCACGCCCTGGCTCAGGTCAACATCTATGACGTGCAGTTTGAAGACACAAAGTCATTGCCAACCCCACCCGCTGCCCCGTCCAGGGCTCCCTCCTGCCCCCAGGAACTAGCCGCAGAGGGCCTGATTCAAATCTCGGTTCTGCCTCTTGGCAACAGCATGTCTTGAAGAAACCGGGTACACTCTGAACCTCGGTTTCCTCATCTGTACTCGGGATGCTAACACCTACTTCTCCAGGTTCCTGGGATTAAAAGCCGCACAGCGCTCAGCACAGAGCACGACAAACGGGGCACCCAGCAGCCGTTTGCTGCTCTTGGTGCTGTTATTCTCCCCTGTGCTCCGGGGCGGGGCCCTCACCTCCGAGTTCTTTACCAGCAGCTCCCCAGACGGCTGGATGGTGAACTTCTCCTCGGCTCCCGACACAGGCTGGCCATCTTTCTCCCAGGTGATGTCGGGCTTGGGGCTGCCGCGGGCCGTGCAGGGCAAGAGGGCGTGGGAGCCTTCGGTGGCAGACAGGTCAGGGAGGCCAGTCTCGATCACGGGTGGGACTGTGGGGAGAGGGGGTCCACTCGGCCCTGGGCTGGGCTGGGGGTGCTGCTGCGTCTGCCCCAGTGCCCTTGGCACCTGGCCAAGCCTCCAGGGCTGTCCTTCACCCCCCTCTGCTGTCCCCACCAGCTGCCTGGTCACAGGCCATTGCCCGTGGTCTGGACAATCTGGCGACTCGAGTTTGGTGAAGTTAGGACAGGGTGACCCCATTGCACACACAGGCACACACAGCGACTGAAGGGACAGAAACGGTTCTTGCTACTAGAAAGCCACAATGAATGAGGGGTGACAGGACTAGTGTCCCACGAGGGGCCAGAGGAGGCGAGGGGATCACAGTGACTGTCTGAAGCCAGACCTCGGGTGCACAATGGGAGAAGACGTTTTTTTCCTGATTCCTTCTAGAACCACAGGCCGTGCTGGGGTAGGGGGAGGACACAGTAGGGGGAGGACACAGGGACGTGCTCGCCCAGGACCAGAGCCGGGAAGGGGAGGGAGCAGCTCTCAGGGGCCTTGACGCCCCCAGCTCACTGGGGCCCACCTCGTCCACCTCCCCGGCCCACCTAGCACCACCAGCCGCGTTTTCCCCACGGCGCTGCCTGCACTGTTCTGAGCGATGCAGAAGTAGTTCCCGGCATCCTCTGGGCCAGCCCGGACAATCCGCAGCTGTCCGCTGGGCAGAATCTGGGCATTCACTCCTGGATTTGGTGGGAGGAAAGAGGGGCTGGTGGCGGGGCAGCAGGACCCACCAGGAGGGCAGGAGGGCGGCGTGGGCTGCTCTGTGTGACCAGGCAGCAGGTGACCCGTTGTGGTCACAGGAGGTGGGGGGGACAGAGTGAGCACGGAAGCTGGACGTGGAGTCCAGCCAGGCTGCCCCTCCGACCTTCCAGCTCAGCCCCCGAGGGCTCAGGTGGACTCTCAGGCTCTGGGTGGTGAAAGGAGGTGACAGGGGGTGGGTGCACGCTCTGGGACCTCCCAGTGGGTAGGCGGAGGACCCCAGGAGCATCTCTTCTCCTGGCTTCACACTGGCTGCAGAGCAGGCTCACCTGCAGGCACACTGAGCCCCTCCTTCTGCCAGGCGATGCTGGGCCGGGGGATGCCCGAGGCCTCGCACGGCAGCAGCACCTCCTCCTCTGCCACGGCCCGCACCACGCTGGGCAGCGGCTTCACCACCGGGGAGGCTGCAAAGGAACAGGGCTGCAGAGGTCCCTGGGGACGCCTTGAACACCCAGGCCCCTCCAGCCAGGCGCTGCCGAGCACTGGAGAGAGAGGTCACTAAAGGGAACAAGGGGTTCTGGAACCCTCTGAATGGAGGACACGGGAAGGTTGACTCTTTTCTCCCAAAGAATTCCATCAGGAATGAGATCAGAGGCAGGTCTGGGCCGCCGGCCCCTGGGGCCTCCTCTCAGTCCCCAGCCCCACCTGCCCCTGCTCTCCGCCTGCCCCCTGGCCCCCAAGGTCACCGCTGTCTGGGCCGGGGCCCTTACCTTGCACAGTGAGGACCACGTGCTTGTGGGCCACGCCCGCGGAGTTGCGGGCCGTGCAGGTGTAGCGGCCGGTGTGGATGGGGAGAGCCTGCCGGATCTCCAGGGCGCCTGTGGGTGGGAACAGGTTGTGGAGAGGGCGAGGGCACCGGACACACATCCCCAGTGATGGAGCTGGCAGAGCTCTCCCAGCTCCCAACCCGGGAGTCTTCTGGTCCCTGCCACTCAATTTGCCCCCTGCCCATTTGTCAGCAGCATGGGGAGCCTGGGTGTTAGGCCTGCTCCCTCCCCAGAGCGTAACTGTGGGCAAGTCCCTTCTACTCTCTGGGCCTCAGTTTCCCCATGTGTACAATGAGGAATCAGACAGGAAGATCTCTAGACCCTTCCGGCTGGGATGTTCCAGGACCTGCCACAGCCCTGTCTGGAATGCCTGGCCCATCCATCGTTCCACAGGCCCTCGCCCTGCTATCCTCGCCATGCTCTGCCCAAGACTCACCTCCTCCAGGAAGCCTCCCTGGATTACTGTCTCCTCTGTTCTCCCTTAGCCTTGGGTGCTCAGTAAACACCATTTTAACCTTCTCAGACCACAGGCTGCACCTCAGCAGTCCAGAGAAGTGGTTTCTAAACTGTGCTCCGTGGACCCTTGGGGGCCTGCCGGGTGGGTGAGGAAGGGAGACCCACGGGACTCTGGACCACCCTGTCGCCCCCACTGCGGCCCCGGATGGAACCAGAACGTCGGCTGTTTTACAGTTGGGCTTCCCTGTAACCACTTGTCAGAATTTTGATTTTGTCAAGATTCAACCACTTGGCAATCCTTTGGATCCAAGAGAATTTGAAAACCACACATCTGGCCAGCGGTGCTCAGATTTCATTAACTAACCGACTAACAAATTTAATTTAAATCCTCATAAAGTTGCCAACTTTTTATTTTGGTGAACAAAGACATTTTAAAAGTCACCATCTGCTATCACCTTAATTTCACAAAAGAAATGAACCTGCAACACCAGAATATTAAGAAAGGCATAATTTCAGAATAAAGGACCATCCTTCTAACAAAACTGGCTTTATGAAGACTCTCACACGGCTGTTATTGTCCTCATTTTGCCATGAAACAGCACTGACTTGCCAACTGGCTTCAGGGAACCACTGATGGACATCAACGTTCTAGTGCATGGATGGGGATACTGAGGCCCAGAGAGGGCAAGGGGGTTCTCGCAGGTCACACAGCGAGGTAATGGCAGAGCCAGGCCAGAGCTTTCGTCATGCTCTACCACATGGCCCCAGGGGGCTGCTTTCACACCCTCTGCCCGATCCCCCTGGTGCACCCTCAGCAGCGGCTCCCGGGGCTCACCCTTACCCGCGGGCGAGACACGATAGCCGCTCCCCCGAACCCCGAGCTGGGTGCCCGCCTTGCTCCAGGACACCACTGGGGCCGGCACGCCCGTGCTGTGGCAGGTGAGGACCACAGGTGCCATCTTGGTCACGGTGAAGTCCGTCTGGTCGTCGGCAATGGTGGGGGGCACTGAAACGCAAGACAAGGCTGGGGGCCCTGCCGAGGTCTGCTGGGGAGCGCACAGCCCCGGGCCGGGTGGGTGAGAACTGGAAACAGAGACTAGGACACCAGGTGACAGACGAGGTGATGAAGGGCCAGGGAGGGAGGGGCAAAGGGCAGAAGCCACATTCGCTCACTCAGGAAGTACTTTTTGCTGGGCGTGGGCGACAGTTATGAACCACCACGCTCCTGTAGGAGCCAGAGGCCTGAGGGAGTGGCTCACGAGAGAAGGGAGCTTAGAGTCGGGGAGGCCAGAGAGGGCCTCCAGGGGATGTGGCATTTAACCTGAGATCTGAAGGAAAAGAAGGGGTCAACTGGGTGAAGGGTGTTCATGGCAGAGAGAACAGCATGTGCAAAGGCCCTGAGGTGAGGAACAAAAGCTGAGCAGCAAGACTGGATCCCAGAGCAAGGCAGGCCATGGGGTGAGCTGAACCTGGGGGCTCAGCGGGGCCAGACTGCACGGGACCTGGTGGGCCCAGGTGACACCTTGCATCCTGTCCGAAGGGCCGTGGAGGGAAGGAGTTCAACCACAGTGAGGACAAGATCAGATTTGGCTTTAGAACATTCTGGATTGGGCAGAGGCCTCTCCTGTAAGCTCCCATGTGCCAGGAACTGTGCTGGAGCCAGGGTCATGTCAGTGCGTGTTGGCAGATCAGAGAGGGCCTCCTGGAGGAGGTGGCCCCTGAAGGCTGAGAGGGAGCCAGCGCAAGTCCCCGCAGGCAGAGAGCGCACCCAGGGGAGGGAGGGAGGTGCTGCCCCGGCCCTAACTCACCGTGAACGGTCACCTGGTAGAGCCTGCGGGCCTCACCAGCCTCGTTGCTCACCACACACTCAAACTGGGCTGTGTCCTGGGGGCCGGGGGCTGCGAGGAGCAGAGCATTGGAGGGCAGGAGCCTGAGATGGACAGACAGACAGACAGACAATTGTCTGCTGAGTCACAAGCCAGCCGTGGTCTCCTGCCCGAGGAATCTGAAGCCAGGGGGGTGTCTGGCCCCCAACCCTGACTTTAGAAGTTTCTTCTAGAAATTTCCACCCCCAAAGGTCTAGCTGTCGAGTTTGTGGGCGACTTTAATCTTCATCCCTGTTTCTCTGTGACCCCATGTGTTTTCTACGATCGCCACTGCGATGACCTCTAGGATGCAGCAGCGACCACATCCAGACCCCTGACCAGGATGGCTGGCATTTTCTGAACACCCACTGTGGTCGTAAAGCTCCAGGAGCCCCTGGCACCCAACACAGCAAATCCTGGGTGAATTGACCCATGACCTGGCTCCTCTAAGGCTCCCAGGGGTCATTTAAGGATGAGCTGCATTTGACAGACGGGGAGAGCGAGGCTCCCATGGGTCCAGCTCAGCCCACAGGAACGTGGGCTCCTGAATGTTTTTAAACAGTGACTGTAACGGTTTTCTGTTTGGCTGTGTGTCCCCCCCACCCGACGCCCTGCCAGGCATCTCGGCGTAAGGGTGCCCCTCTGAGGTCGGGACCCAAGTTCTGGTGCTGGCTTCGGTGAGACTGGAGCACGGCCCTGCCTCGTTTCTGACCCGGCGCGCCCTCCGTGAGACGGGCGTGCCCTTCCCCACCCGAGCGTCTCCTGACGCCATGGGCAGGCACAGCTCAGTACCGGTAGGCGCCCTGCTGCGGGTGGAGGTCCAGCTTCTGTCCGTCCTTCCACCAGACCGCGAGGGGCCTGGGGGAGCCGCTGGCCTCACAGGGCAGCAAGGCGGGGGTGTGGGCGGTCAGCGTGAGGTTGGAGGGGCTGGGGGCGATGGCCGGAGGCTCTGGGAAGAGAGAAGTCGTCAGGAGACGGGGTGCAGGATTGGGGGAGGCCAGGCGCTACCACCTTCAACCCATCCCCGAGGAGGCAGGAGAATCCCCCCACGGGGTCCTCCCACAGACTCCCAAAGCCGGGGTGATGGGCCTCTGCTCACCCCTGAGGCTGGCGTCCCCCCCAACCACCTCCCCTTGAAGGAGGCCTCCAGGGTGCAATTCGCCACCAGCCCCACCCAGGCCCGGGCCCACCGGTGCCACCTCCACCAGGGTGACCGATTGGAGTGGAAAGAGCAGACGAGAGCTCTCAGGTCAGGGGTTCTGAATCCCGTCCTCTCAAATGGTTTACGTCTCGCACATGTTTTATCGCTCACTCAAATAACAGTACAGGACTAAGTGTGCGTAATGTATGCATAAAAATCAATATGCATCTTTTGAGTGTGCATGCTCAGAACTTTTTACAAATGGGCTTCACGGTCAAAACATTTGGAGCCTGTTGCTCTCAGCTCCTGACAGCTGGGATGACTCAGAAACTCAGCAGGCCCCAGCCCGGACAGAGGGTATATGCCGAGGCAAGGAGCACACTTTCCCCTGTCCACCTACCGAAGACCCGGAGCTCACGGCCCTGCCGATCGGAGCCCGCAGAGTTGGATGCCAGGCAGAGGTAGTGGCCGGCATCCTGGGCGAGGACTGGCTGGATCCTCAGGGAACCCTCTGGCAGAACCTGCAACCTGGAATACAGGGAGGGGTTGCCATGGGGACAGCAGACCAGAGAGGCCCTGCGAGGGGCTGCACCCCGGGTGGAATCTCCAGCAAGACCTCCCTCTGCCTCCAGCCTTCCCAGAAAGAGGGTCCTAACTCAGCAGTCCTACATCCATGAGGCCAAGGTCAGAGGGGTCACGGCCAAGGGCAGCGACCACACCCCAACCCAACATCAGAATGGGCAAGAGGGGCTGCTTTGGGCCTCCCGTGCTCCCACCTGGGCCTGGCCTCTCCTCAAGAGCCACCAGGCAGGGGCACCCCTGCTCTTTAGGAGAATGGCCCCTGGATCTGAGCACCGCCCCTTCCCAAGGGCCAGGTCTGTATGGTGTAACCCCGCCCCCGGCCACCACCGATTGGACTGGGGATGAACACGTCACTCAGGCTGGGCCAGTGGAATTCTCTGCCCTGGGAATTTGGAATTGGGATCCACAGCCAGCTCTGCAGGCTGTGTGAACTGAGCAGTGACAACTTGGGGGCTGTGGGACCATCTCTGCCATGTTCACAGAGAAAGAAAATACGGAAAACCGGTCTGAGAGGGAGACATGGAGCCCATGCACCCAGAAACAGAGCTTAGCAACCAAGAGTCAAAACCAGACAGATGGACAGACAGCACCCGGGCTCTCGATGCCCTTAATGAGCGGGCACGCCTGTGCTTGGGTTCTGAGAAGACCCGTGTCCTGATGGTGCAGCCATCTTTCTGCTCCGACTGCCCACATGGGTTTCTGTTTACAGCCCGCAGAGTCACCTGACACCCTCCCAGTGCCCTGCCCTTCCAGCTCCCACCTGGGGCTCCCAGGATCCAGGGGGGCCCCGTCCTTCCGCCAGCTCACAAGGGGCGGGGGCGCACCGTCCACCTGGCAGGGCAGCAGGGCCGTCTGGTTCACGGAGGCGTTCACTGTGGGTGGTCCCGGCCGGATGGTGGGCACCGCTGGAGAAGGGCACAGAGGAGTGGGTGCTGGGAGCCCGTCACTCAAAGGGGGGTGGGCGGGTGGGCGGGCTGGGGCCCACTCACTGTGGATCTCCACGCGGAAGGCCACACTGGTGCTGCCCGCGGCGTTGTGGGCTGTGCAGCTGTAGTTGCCGCTGTCGGCCGTGCTCAGGGCCTGCAGCTGGAGGAACCTGCCGTGCTCTGGGAACTGTGTGTGGGCGTCCGCCTGTACAGCGCCCCCCCCCGAGTGGGGAGACCCTCATCAGCGCTGGGCCGGGCCAGCCCAGCCCCCAGAAACCAGGTGAGGAGGACCAAGCAACCGGTGGGCCAGACAGTGGCCTCTGCCCCATCCCAGGCTGGCCTGCAGCCCCTGACTTGATGCCCAGGACCCTTGGGGGAAACAGGCTCCTGTGGGAGGGAGCGAGCACCCCGCCCCGGGAGCTCTGCCCCTCGGGGATGTTGCAGGGGGCACTCCAGCTCAGATCGGGTCCACAAACCGGCCCCATTTCAGGGGTGAGCACAGAGAACCTCAGTAACAGGCCCCAGCTCACACAGTCACCAAGCACAGCTCAAAGGTACAAGGGGAAGGACACAGGCTTGCCTCAGAAGCCCTGGGTGCAAATCTCAGCCTTGCCTCAGTGTCCCCACCCATAATGTGGGGTGACAATAATAATGGGGTGGAGAACGTCAGGACAGCAGGTGTGCAAAGTGCTGGCACAGAGCAGGCCCTTGGCACCGGGGATCCAATCTGGTCAGGGTCTGGGGCTTGAGAGGGACAGTGGGCAGTGCCCCTGGGTCCCCAGCCTGGCACCGACCTGTAGCAAGACGCCATCTCGGTGCCACTCGATCTCGGGAGCCGGATCCCCCTCCACTGAGCACTCCAGGACTAGCTGCCCTGGGGCCAGGCCAACCACAAAGCGGGGGCCTTGGGGCCCAATAATGTTTGGGGGGGCTGGGCAGGGAAGAGAGGGCATGAGAGATGGACTCGCCCCTGCAGGCCCCATCCTGCCTCCCTCTCCCGCCTTCACCCTGGCATCCCCTACCTTGAACCCTGACCCGGAAGCTCTTCTCGGCTTCGCCAGCAGGGTTCTGGGCCAGGCAAGTGTACAGCCCAGCATCGCCCACCTGGGGATGGAGCAGGGTGAGCAGCTGCCTCCGGCCCCAGCCTGCCCACCTCCTGATCTGGTTTCCTTCCTACACAACTAAGGACCCGGGATGCAGGCTCGGGCCTGCTGCGGCTGCCATCTCGCCTTTCCAACCAACTCATTTCCCGCTCTGGGATGTTTCTTCTTTATCTCCCGCTCACCCTTGCTTTAGGGCTACGGTAAAGCCTGCCTCCTCCAGGAAGTGCCCCATGACTGCACCAGCCCTTCTATGGCTGGGCTGGGGATTCATCTGTTTTCTGCATCAGCTTGGTTCTGGCCTAGCTGGGAGCTGCCAAGGGCATGGCCCAGCTGGGTCATCTCCACAGCCTTACACCCCACACAAAGGAGGTGCTCAGACAAACTTTGCCAAGTGCTGCCAGGTCCCTCCCCTCCCCTCCCCCAGCCTCATCCCCCAGTGGGCGTGGCCGCAGCACCTGCACACCCTCCACCCGGAGCACCCGCCCGGCCCTGCTGCTGTCCTCCGGCCTGCTCAAGGCCTGCCCGTCCTTATGCCAGGTGACATTGGGTGGGGGGGTGCCCCGGGCATTGCAGCGGAGCTCCAAGGGGGCACCAAGGGTCAGTGACAGCTCTGCAGGCTGGCCCGAGTCCTCGATGTACGGGGGATCTGCAAGACACGCGACCCTGGGTCAGCCGTGGGGGCTGCACACAGAGGGCAGGGAGCTGGGATGTGTCCCCAGCCACCCAGCCTCCGGATGCTGACAGCAGATGGGGTGGGCTGGGCTTGGGCTGGAGGGTCCAAAAAAAGTGAAAAACCACGGGCCCATCTCCCTGGGACAATTATTTGTGCTTCAAAACCAACAAGGACTTGGTGTGGAGGGGAACGCACAATTGACACCAGTCTTTCCAATATGGCACAAAACTTGCAAAATCTTGTGCTTGAGATCTAGGGCTCTGCCCCCAGCTTTCAGTGCCTCTTGTCCCTGCTTTGCGAGGTTTGGGGTACAGACCGAGGAGCGCAGCCCCAGGAACGAAGCACCCCGGCCGCCCAGCCCCTGCAGCAAGGTCAGCGAGGTGTCCCACGTGAAGCGGCTGTTCCCCAAGCCCCCCTCCCAGGCGGCTACCCCAGGAGGGGCTCCCCTCTCTCACCGCCTTCTGCATCGCCCCCAGAGCCCCACCCTCCCCGCCAGGCCCAGAGAAGCTGACGCTGGGGCAGGTGACCCACCCATCACTGTCAGCTGGAAATGCCTCCTTGCCTCCCCCGCCTCGCTCACGGCCACGCAGGAGTAGCTCCCGGAGTCACCAGCTTCCGCGCTCTCCAGCAGCAGGCCTGGTCCCTGTTCGAGGCTCTGGGACAACAAAGGCTCCCCATCCTTCATCCACGACACTAGGGGTGGGGGGTTGCCCTGGGCTTCACAGGGGAGGAGCACCGGGGAGCCACGGACCACTGCCACGTCATTCTGGAACTCCACTGGCTCCAGGACAGGGGGCTCTGCGCAGGGCAAAAGTGTGGGCAAGAGTCATTTTATTCCTCGCCAGGCAGCCCTCACCCCTGGACCTTTACACAGGCTGCTTCTATTGTCCTTCTTCTGGACAACTCCTTCTCATCTCCAGTCCTTGGCTTGGACCTCACCTCTTCCAGAAAACCTTCTCTGAGCCCTGGAGGCCAGGTGCCCGCCTCTGTGCTCTCACGGAGCACTCTCCTTCCCCTGGGATCAATTAGTGGCCTGAAATGCCGATGTCTCTTTACAGAGTTGCTTCCCGCACCGACCTCCTGGTGTCAGGGGCCACCTCTGCTCACTGCCGCATCCCTGTGCCTGGCAAGGGCCTGGCACACCACAGTGTCCAACGAGTACTTGTGGGGCCAAAGGACCCGCTTATTCCACCCCCTGCACCGTACCGTGCACCTGCAAGGTGAAGTTCCTGTCGGCCACGCCAGCCGGGCTCACAGCCACACAGGTGAAGATGCCAGAGTCTGCCAACTGCACCTGGGAAATCCTGAACGCCTCGGGAGGGGAGAGGGAGAGAGAGAGGCGGGCTTGGTGGAAACAGCCCCTCCCTTTTGCATCCTGTCTCCCAACAGCTTGCAGCCCGAGGGGCAGCTGGGAGACACAGCACAGGCCCAGCTGTGGCTGCCGGGCCCCCAGAATCAAGCCCCAGCTCCCCGCCCGGCCCGGCTGCCTTCTTCACCGGCTCCCTCTGCAGCCGGACGCCCTGCTTCCCACGTTCCAGGGCCTCCACGTCCCACCCCTAGGGCAGCCTGCTAGCACACCCCCTTCTAGAAAGACAATCCCTGTTTGCCTTCAGGGCTCGCCAGAGTTGCCTCCACTCACTGTCTCCACTGTGTGTCCCCCCACTTTCTCTTGAACCCCCTTTCGCCCCTAACACTCCTCCTGAGCTGCTTAGTGTCCCTGGTGACCCTGAAGTGTGTCTTCACTGGGCTTCCGGGACAGCATGGTCCTCCTGGATGTCCTCCTACTCCTCCTGCCCCCCCCCGGCCACCTGGGGTTCCGTTGCTGGGTCCTTTAGACTGGTCCCCAAACTAGCGGCCGGGACACAGTCCACACTCGTTCCTCGGGGCTGCAGCCACTCCCCGCCTCCAGCGCCTCCTGTTTGCTGATGTCCCTGAAGGTCTGTCTCCTGAAATCCTGCGTGGAGCCGCGACTGCCGGCTGCCCTGGTCCCTGATGTCGATGAGCCCCTCCACTACCGTGGTGAAACTCCTCCCCTCAGTCCGCCCCTCCCACAGGGGTCCCGTCTCAGACAACAGGCCTGCAGCCTTCCAGGTTCCCAGATAAAGCCCCCAGAGTCGTCCTCAGCTCCTCCATGCCTCTCATCCCCCACACACTGCCAGCTCTGACGGCCTCCGCCACACGGCTCTGATCCAGGCCGCGTGGCTCCCCTAACGACCCTCCCCGCTCTGCCCTTGGCACCACAGTCTGTTGTCCACACAACAGGCAGAAGGGTTGTCTAAAAACCTAAGTCACAACCCAAAAGAATTTAGAGACTCAAACAGACAGTACATTCACCCATGATCACAGCAGCACATTCACAAGAGCCAAAAAGTAGATGCAACCCAAGTGCCCATCGACGCATGAACGGATAACAAAACGTGGTCCATCCACAGGATGGAAGATGATACGGCCACAAAAGGAAGGAAATCCTGACAGGTGCTACCACATGGGTGAACCTTGGAGACAATCATGCTAACTGAAATACGCCAGACACAAAAAGACAAATCACTGACATGAGGCCCCCGGAGTCGTCAGATGCATAGAGACAGAAGGGAGACGCTGGGGCTGGGGCTGGGGCCGGGGAACAGGGCGTGAGTGTTTAATGGGGACAGAACTTCAGTGTGGGAAGATGAAAGAGCTCTGGGGACGGATGGTGGTGATGGTCGCACCACAATGTGAATGTGCTTAATGCCAGGGAACTGTACACTTAAAAATGGTTAAAATGCTAAATTTCATATTATACGTATTTTACCACAAGAAACAAGAAAAAAATGTCGCATCATGAGGCTTCTCTGTGAAACCCTCCCAGGGCTCTCCCTATCCCTGTAGGAAAACCCGTCTTCCAAGGACGTACAAGGTCCTTTGTCCCCTGGCCTCCTCCCACCAACACTCCCCGACTCTACTCCTTGAACACACAGGCACATGCACGCCTCATGGCCTTTGAATTTGCTGTTCCAACACTGCCTGGAAGCTCCCTCTCTCACCTCCTTCAAGCTCTACTCGAGTGCCACCTTATCCGAGCACCTCTCGCTGACCATCCTAAAGTGGCACCCTCCACTGCCACCTCCCACCCCCTCACCCTAGTGTATTCTCCGGAGCACACATCCCTTGTGACATTTCACTTTTATATCTGTTTATTTTCCCTCCCTCTCTCCCCGAGGCTGCAGGAGCAGAGGCTTCATCTTGCTCACTGCTCTATCTTGGTGCCTGGAACTGCACCCGGAACAGCAAGGACTGTGTAAGTGTTGCTGAAGGCATGAAGACTTCGCTCAGGCACCTTCTTCCAGGAAGCCTTCCCTGATTTCCTCCACCCTGGGTCAAGCTGAGTCGGGTGCAACCTGAAGCTGTGCCTCCCTCCCTGGGCTGTAAGAGCCTGAGGGCAGAGGCCACTGTCATCTCTGGGGTTCCATTTGGGAGTGGGGTCCTCTCGTTCTCCCCGTCATAAACCTCTGCACGTTTATATTATTATTATTCTAAAAACCATTCAGATGTGTTTTTAAGCCCGAGCTGCATGAAGCATGTACCTGGGGCCTGTGATCTGCAGGTCAGTGGGCCGGGCAGCTGCTCCCTTACCTGAGGGTGCGGCCCGAGCTGTGGAGGTGGGTGCGCTGGGAGAGCGGCAGGGGCAGGCCGTTCTTGAGCCAGCTCATGCGGATGGGCGGGGAGCCCCGCACGGGGCACGCCATGGTAACCAGCTCCCCAGTCCTGCTCACCAGGGTCCCCGCGCCCTCTGCCCCCTGCTCGATGGTGGGAGGCACTGTGGAGGGCACGGAGAGAAAAGAAGAAAAGAGAGGCAGTGAGGGGGTCTGGGGAGGGGACGTGGGCTCCTCCCAGAGAAGCTCCAGGAGGTGGCACTGACACCTAAAATTTTGCTGCAAGCAGCTATCACATCTGGGGCTTCAGAGCCACACCCACCCCAGGTGAGGATGCAGCCCAAGGCCTGGGGGACATAGCCACACCCTGTGGCCCTCTTCTCATTTCCTTTATCCCCCGACTCTCCTGCCGCCCCCTCAGCTGGGGTGGTTGTGCCTCGTCTGAGGCGGGGGGCGGAGGCCCGGAGGTCAGACAGTGGCCTGGCTCACGGTGTGGGTGTGGCTGCGGCCTGAACCAGGTCTCCTGCGTCCCGGCCCCTCTGGATGCCCCAGAGGAGGCCCCGCGACGGTCGGGCAGCTCACCCAGCACGCTCACGGTGTGCAGCCGGGCGTCCTCCCCCGCCGCGTTGCGGGCCACGCAGGTGTAGGCGCCCGAGTCCGAGGCCCTGAGGCCCTTCAGCACCAGGGAGCTGCTGTCCAGGTAGAAGCTGCCAGGGAGGGAGAGCCAGGGCGGCTGCGTGAGGCTCCGCGGGCCCCACTGGGGGCACGGGGAGGGCGCAGGCTGGGCCTTACCGGAGGTGGGGGCCCACGCCCTGGCCAAGTGGGGCGCCGTCCTTCAGCCAGGCCACCTCGGGTGGCGGCTGCCCGTCAGCCTCGCAGTCCAGCCGCACGTCCTGCCCCTCCAGGATGTTGTGCTCCTGCGTGGCACCCGAGCTCTGGATCCGGGGGGCCACTGTGGCAGGGGCTGCGGTGAGGCCCGGGTGGTGGCAGGGCCAGGCGTTGGGGAGGGGGCACACCGGGAGGGACATAGGGCGCAGACGTACCCAGCACGGCCACCATGAAGTCCTTGCGGGCCTCGGCCTGGGCGTTCTTGGCCACGCAGGTGTAGGTGCCAGCCTGGGTGGGCTGCAGGCGACTCAGCTGGAGGCGGCCGCCCCGGGAGACCACACCATGCGCCACGCTGCTCTCTGTGGGATGGAGGGGCGTGCCAGGCCTTCACCTGCACAGACCCACTGCCCCAGGTGCCGCCACTGGGCCCAGACACCAAAGTCACATGACTCCCTGAGCAGGTGCCTGTCCCCCATGCTCACAGGCTGCAAAAACCCTAGGAATCATTGAATAATCCACGTCCTTCTTGTGCTTGTAGGGAAACTGAGGCCCAGACAGCGGCCAGGCCTCCTGCCATCTCCATCACCACCTTCCTCAGCCTGGTCTCTTTGATTGCTCTATTCCTTAAAACCTATTTCCTTCCACTGTGACATTTCTTCCCAAGGGACCCCACTCCCTTCAGGGTCCAAGACTTGGTCCTCTTCCTGCTGACTCTCAGGCCCACCTCACCACCCACCCTCCCTCCAGCTCCCTGTTCCACTGATGGAGGCTTCCAATCGAAGTGAGCCAGCCGCTCACTGTCCCCCAGGCAGGTCACGCCAGGGGCTCCCCCTGGGCCTCTGCTCAGGCTGCATGCCCACCCCCAGCCTGGAACGCCTCCCCCTTCATTCTCTCAGCTGCATCTCTGCCCTGAAGCCATCTCGAATTGCACCAGCCCAGGCTGACCCGTCCTTGCCCAGACCCTCGCCTGCCCAGCCAGCCTTTCAACACATAATGTCTTGAGCACCAGCTACATGTCCAACTGTGACTCGGGAATCAAAGATGAGTGGGACGGTCCCCGTCCTCAGGGAGCTCAGGGACAGTGAAACAGGCACAATCCTGTGTGATCAGCCCCGGGAAGCCCCTGACAGAGCCGGGAGATCAGGCAAGTCTTCCGGAGGAGCCGAGCCTCACTTGAGGCTTGGAGGTGAGTACGAATCAGCCAGGCGAGAGTGGAGGCGGTCTGGGGACTCAGGGCGGGTATGTCAGGGAGGAAGAAGTGTGTGCCGAGAGCTGGAGGCAAGAGGGAATAGGGCCTGAAGCAATTCCCCTCCCAGGTAGATACCAAAAAGAAAGGAAAACATACGCGCACACAAACACCTGAACACAAACGGTCACAGCACATTACTCATCCGAGCCGACAGGTGGAAACAACGCAAGTGCCCATCAACTGACAAAAGGATGAAGGACAAGTAGTACATTCACCCAATATTACGTGTGGATATGGAACACGGGATATGCAGCCATAAAAAAGAATAAGGAAAAAACAATTTGATTTAATTTTAAAAAAGAATGAAAAACTGACACATGCTACAATACAGATGAACTTTGAAGACGTGATGCTAAGTGGAAGAAGCCAGACACAAAAGGCCACATATTGTATGATTCCTTTTATATGAAATGGCCAGAAGAGACAAGTACATGGAGACAGAAAGCAGGCTAGTGGCTGCTGAGGGCTGGGGTGGGGTGGGGTGGCGTGGGGAGGTTTGAGAGGAAATGGGGCATGAAGGGAAATAGGTGTGGGGTTTCCTTTTGGGTGATAAAATTGTTTTAAAATCGATTGTGAGGATGATCTGTGAAGATACTAAAAATAATTGATTCATACTCTTTAAATGGCTGACGTAGAGTATGTGAATTACATCTCAATCAAACTGTTACAGAGAGAGCGGAGGGAGCGGGGCGTGTGCAAGGAGCAAAGAGCAGCTGGGCCTGTCTGAGGCCTGGAGCTGGACAGAGAGGGGGTGCTGGCCCGGACCCGCAGGGCCTCCTGGGCTGTGGGCTGTGGTTCTGAGGACTAGAGCCACAAAAGGATGCAACAGACAAAGGGCCCCCTCAGAGCTGCACTTTGAGATCCCTTCTGCCCTGCGTGGATCCTGCACTGGAGGCACGGAGCGGGCCAGGAGACCAGAGTGGGGACTGCTGCCCTTACTCGGGGGTCAGTGGTGGCTAGAATGGGGAAGGCCGTGGGTTGAGAGCAGTGGGCTGGCCCCTGAGGCATTTAGCAGCCTACACAGTGATGGATTTGCTGACTGACCGTGCAGGAGGAGAGGAAAAGAGTGAGGCCAGGATGAAGGCTGGGCGAGGCTGACCGATGGCCGGGCCAGGGCAGAGCTGAGTTACTGCAGGAGGAGCAGTTTTGGGGGCCAATGCCAAGCCCACGGTCAGGCCAGGGGGGCCCTCCACACCCACCCTGCATTTCCATCGTGTGGGAGCCGACTGTAGGCACAAACTCAAGATGACTTCGAGCCCCCGTGGGAACAGTTCCCCATGTTGAGATTTCAAGGGCCAATAATGTTGAAAGACAAACAGCAGGTGGGACCTACAGGCTGCTGGCAGCCTTTCATTTTGCCCGGTAGGAACAGCGAACAACCATCAACTCCTTCTGTTCTCACTGTTGTTTCATTAAATAAAGGAATATTCGGCACTAAAAAGTTAAGAAGGACGTGATGCACTCACCAACGGGCATCCTGTCCTTCAGCCAAGTGACAGCAGGCGCAGGGACCCCAGTCACGTCACAGGTCAGGACCAGGGGGCTCCCAGCCACCTGGCTCACCATCTCCGTCCTGGGGTTCTCAAATGTTGGGGGCACTGCAGGAGAGAATCCAGGTCCCCAGAATGCTAAGACTGGGCCTCCCACTTCCTTCCTCTCAGGCGGGTCAGGGGTGCCCGAGGGGCCCTTGCCTGTGGTCACGAGTTGACATCTTATGCTTTGCTACTGATGGAGACAATGGCAGCTGCCATGTCCACCAGGCAGCTCTAACGGGCTCCCCCTCACCCCCAGCTTGAGCCACACCCAATTAAATGCCATCTGTGCTCTGTCCTCAGGCTGGCGGGACAGGCCTGACGGGCTCAAGATGGAGGTGACATGGCCCCAGGCCTCCGAGTGCCTGATCTCTGAGGGCTCCCGCCCCAGTGCTCGCGGGCCTGGCCTGGGCCCAGCACTCTACAGACGTGGTCATGGCAGTCTGTCCACTGAGCGCTTCCCGCTCCCGAGGGGCAGGTGCAGCCTTTAGCCTCTTTTGCTGAAGACACACCTGAGGCTCAGGGGGACAAAGACACGCTATGGAGCTCACAGAGCAGGTCACAGGCAGAGTCCTATTTGGATCCCGGTCTTTAATTCCGGATCTTGTGCCCTCAACACTCGGCAGCCCCGCCTCTTTCCAGCTACTGCCCTTCCCACCCCTGGAGGCCCTGTGCCGCTGGGGGTCCCACGGCCGTGCCCGCAGGCTGGTCCCCAGCTTACCCTGGACAGTGAGGACGAACATCCGCATGGCCTCCCCGGCCGCGTTACTGACCTTACAGCTGTACAGACCTTTATCCGACACCTGGGACAGAGAGAGCACGTGGTGATGGTGGGCACAGACTGGGTGGGGGGTACCCAGGGCTGCCCCAAAACTTGTCCCAGAACCTTCCAGAGCAGGGACTCCCCACATACACTGGACCTGCCTGGGAAGCCAAGGGGAGGTGGGGACTTTCCCAAGAGCCCCAAGAAGCAGGAGGACGGAAGCTCCAGACCCCCACCCTCCCTGGGCCTGCCTATCAGCCAAGCCTGAAGGGAAAGACCCCCTGGCTGTGGGGATGGAGCTGGGCCAGGACAGCAGAGCCCGGGGTGGATCTGCAGAGAGGCTGCAAATATTCATCCAACAAATGCTACGTGCGTCTCATCCACACCAGGGAGGGGGGCGGAACACCCCAGGGAGTCATAACCAGAAGGGCTGGGAAGAAGCTTCTAGATCCCAGGGAGAGTGAGGCAGGCTGTGGGGAAGGGACCTGCTCGAGGTCAGTCTGTGTGTCAGGTCTTAGGCAGATCTGGAGGCCTGTGGTCTTCCCATGTCTCTCAAGCTAGAGGCTACTCATCGCCTTGGCTTGGGGTCCCACAGGCACAGGAGGCAGCAGCCCCCACACCTGCCACACAGCTGCCCACAGGCCCCCCCCCAGGCTCACCACAACCAGAAGGTGACACCTTCACAGCTGCTCACAGCTGCCCATGCCACCAGGCTGCTCACCTGGGTGTTCAGGATCTCCAGCCTCTGCCCAGCCAGCAGAGTCTGGGTCCGCTGTGCCAGGACCAGGGGCTGCCCATCCTTGTACCAGGTCACCGTCGGCTCTGGGAACGAGTCTGTCTCACAGCTCAGGATGGCCTTGTCCCCCGCCCGCACCAGGACCGCATCTTGGGAGCCTCTGGGAGCCTGCCTGAAGGTGGGGGGAACTGGGGTGGGAGACGAGCAGAGTGAGGCACTGTGGCCTTCTCTGTGTCCTCCCCAGCTGCAGCCACAGGTAAACAGCTTATGGAGGCCCACAAGGGTCACACAGTGGTCCCCACCCCTGGGGCCGGCACAGACACAAGGAGAAGGAGGAAGGGAATCCAGGCCAGCATGCCAAGGACCTGGGGGGCGACCTGGGAAAAGCCTCCTGCCCTCTCTGGGCCTCAGCCTCCCAGAGGCTCCAATGGCTCTCCTGGGCTCTTTCCTACACAGGGCAGCCCCCAGCTGGGTTAGAGCCCTCTGCGGGGGTCCCCGCAGCCCCTTGTCTCTCCAGCAAACCAATGCAGAAGTCTCCACCCCCGGCCGTGAGCCCACAGGACCTGGTACGGTGTCTGGCGCACAGTAGGTGAACACACACCGATGAATGAACCAGCCCTGGGGCTAGAAAGAACCTTCCAGTGGGTCCTGGCTGGTGACCTCTCAGGCCAGCTTTTCCCCAAGAGGATTCTGAAGACCAGGAGCCCCGACACAGGCTTCACGCCCAGAATCACATCGCCAGCCAGGCTCGGGAAGGGCCGTCCTGGGCCAGTTCCTGTGGTTGTTTCACTGTCTCCTCCTCAACCCAGAGCTCGCCACGAGCCAGGCACCGGGCTAAGTGCTCACGGGCCATCATTTAACCCTTATACCAACCGTCACCTTACAGGTGAGAGACCTGAGGCTCATGGAGGGGGAGCGATTTGCCCAAGGTCACAGAGCAAATGAGCGCACAGCTGAGTTTCAAACCCAAGTGTATCCAACTCTACAGACCAGGATCTTAACCACCGTGCCTCCCGGACATCGTTGCTGCAGGAGCACGTGGGGCGCCCCAGGTTCCCCCGGGGCCGGCTGCCCCTGTGCGGGCTGTGCCGCCCGAGAGGTGTGGGGCTGAGGGCTGACTGAAGGAGTGGGGACGGTGCAGGCAGGGGACAGACAGGACGCACCCAGCACGCTAAGCTGCACCAGCTTCTGGTCTCGGCCAGCAGCATTGAGGGCCTCACACACGTACGTCCCAGAGTCCGAGGGCTGCGCCCGCGACAGCTGCAGCGTGTGGGTGCCTGTGGGGGAGCAGCCCCTCGCACCAGCAACCGAGCCCCAGCCCCCAGGCCCCACCCCACGATCCTAAAGCCCTCCCAGGCTCCCAAGACGGCCCCAGGTTTGGGGAAGCAATTCTGGCTCCCCACATACCCTCAGAGCTGGGCCCCAAGCCTCAGTTTACCCACCAGGCAGAAGGAAGACCTCCCCTCCCAGGGAGAGGGCCCGGCTGTCCTTGTACCACGTGACCTCGGGGCTCGGGTGAGCGTGGACGTCACAGGGGAGGGAGACGCTGCTGTTGAGGATGGCGGTGACCTGCTCCGAGTTCAGCCCTGTGATGCGTGGCGGGACTGTCCCCGTGGCCACCGGGATAAAGAAAGACACTTGAGGATGCACACTGGCGGGGGAGCAGAGAGCCACAGAGCGAAACACAGGGCCTTTACGAGCTCCTGGTGCTTCCGCTCGGCACATCGTCACGCTTCGCAGCAGCACGCACTGCTTATAACTGTCTTACAGACGAGAACACGGGGGCTCAGAGATCAGAGAGGGAGAGTCACTTTTCCGAGGCCACTCAGCTGGTCAGGGGCAGAGCCAAACTATCTTGAGGTTTGAGTCCTAGACTTTGAGTGCTCAACACTGTCATCCCTCTATCCCTGAGGCCACAGCTGCCCCACATCTGGAGGCAGAGCTCACAGCCCCTGAGGTGCATGCATCATAAGAATGCAGCGGTCGAGAGGGCCTACCATGGGGCGGTGAGACCCCGCACCGGGTGACCTCCCTGAGTCTGTCTCCACAGCTGTGAAATCAGACTAACCTCCTAGCTCGGCTGGAAGGGGTCAGCCCAGGGGAAGTGCTCAGCCCCATGCTGGGCACAGGAAGGGCTCAAGAATGGTGCTGGGGGCCTCAGAGGAGCCGTTCTCCGGCAACCTCTGAAATTGCTTTATCATCTGGGGTTGGCCCCTAGTCATCAGGGTCCCCCAGTGCCCTCTGTCCTAGGATACGGCTGGTGCCGGGCTGGAATCCCTGAACTCGGAGCACAGGCCCGGAGCCCGGGACACTGGCGGCACCAAGGCAGTGTTCCTTGGGGAGGGTCAAGGCGCTGCGTCTGCCTGCGCGGGGGGAACCCGTGAGTGGGAGCGGGCCCAGAGCACTGGCTGCTCCTTGGCTGGGGAACCCCAGGATGCGGGTCGCCCGCTCAGCCAGCTCACCCTGCACCCTGAGGGTGAACAGCTTCTCCGCGGAGCCCGCCGGGTTCTCGGCCACACACATGTAGCTGGCGGCGTCGGCCACCTCTGCCGTGGACACCTGCGGGTGCAGGGAGGAGGCGCCTGGAGACGCTGCAGGCCTGCCGGCCCTGGGCCCCCCGGAACCTCTGGGGGGGGCTCCCTCCCATCCACACCAGGCAAGGCCAGCACCCAGAGGAGGCCCTGCAGGAGGCCACCATTGTTGACATGCAGCAGCACGTAGAGGGCTCCCCGGATGCCCGCCCCCCGACCTCATCCGCTAGGACTTCCTGTGACATTGGGGTGGGGGGCAGTGCGGTTGGTGCTGAGAGGTTCCATGTAACAAACCAGCTGGAGACGACAGCCTCCCCTAGCTGTGGCACGCGTGTGTGTCCCTTCAGGTGCTGTGCAGCCCTGTGCCTGCGGGCAAGGCTCCTCACAGAGGAGTGTCCGGCGGCTGAATTAAGCCCCCGGTGGTCTGACGTGGTTTCAGGCAAACAGCCTCATTTGGCACAGAGGAGGGCAGCTCCTTGGTTCCCAGACCGGCAGTCGTGAGTCGCAGCAGCCGCTGCCTTGGCCCGAGCAGGGGGCCGCCCTGACCTGCAAGACCTGCCCGTCCTCCAGGACCTGCAGCCGGGGGCTCGGGGAGAAAGGGAGCCCGTTCTGGAGCCACGAGATGGTGGGCACGGGGTTGCCCAGGGCCGGGCACTGCAGGGTGACGGTGCTGCTGGCGTTGACGGTCACCTCCTCCACCAGCTCCTCCGTGTCACCCAGGATCACAGGTGGGGCTGGGGGTGGGGGAGAGGAGGGTGAGGAGCAGGTGGCCTCCCTGGGAATGGTCCCTGGGGGTGGGGGTGGGTGTGGAGGCAAGAGCAGCACTTGGTGCCAGGCGCTCACGTGGGCTCCTATTGCCCTGTTCACTAAGATGTCCCAGGCCCTGATGCAGCTAAGGAATCTGGGGCACAGAGAGGGCTGTGATTTGCCCAAGGTCACACAGCTCAGAAGCAGCTCATCTGGAATTTGGACCGGGTGCTGTGTGTTTCATAGCCCAAGCTCGTAACCCCTACATCATCAAGCTCCGCGTTGAGGAGGCAGGAGGCCTGCGCTCTCCCCGGACCCCTTCAGGAGGGAGGCCCTGCGGGGCCTGCAGGCCCGAGACCCCCCGCGTGCTTCCCGGCGGGGCCACTCACTCAGCACCATCAGCTCGTAGTGCAGCCAGTCCTCGCCCACCTCGTTGGAGGCCTTGCATGAGTACCTCCCGGCGTCCTCTGCACGTACCAGGGGGATCTGCAGGACCCGGCCCCCTGCGGGGACACGGGGACAGAGGCCTGAGCAAGGGCCAGAAGCCCACTCTGTCCTCTGGAGGGCACCCGGAGCACCTCACTGCCCCGCTTCATCTGTGAAAGGGAGAGAGTCCGCCGGCCCCGCCCAGGTCGCGGTCGGTGGGGGGTGGGGGGGGGTCGGATGCAGTGCTGTCACGGCCTGCTGTGTGCCAGGGCCTGGGCCGGGCATCTTCCCGGCCTCCGCCTCCCTGTGCTGCTCCTACCCCCATCTCACAGACGGACAAACCGAGGCCTCAGCAGTGCTGAGCCCAGCTCTGCAGCGAAGGCAGAGGGAGGGGCAGAGAGCTGGGCGCATGTCATGGCCTGGCTCTCAGGAGGCAGAGAGCGGCTCCCTGGCGGTGGCGGGGGGATGGGGTGTTGGGGGGCGTCACTTGGGACCCTCTGTGATCAGGAGCCAGCCAGGGCTGACCCTGGATCTCTAGGGGGCTGGAGCTGGTCTCTAGGGGGTGCCAGGGTGGGGTCACTGTGTGCTCAGGATTCTGGGTAGGGGGACTGCCAGCCTGGGCTGTGGGGGCCCTGCTCCTCGTCCTCCTCTCCCCACCAAACAGGAAGAGAACCAGGGGCTCACCACTCGCAGAGCCAGAGGACAGAGGCCCGGACTACGGGGGCAGTGGCCGAGGCCGGGGGTCACTTGATGTGTGAGATTAATCTACAGTCAGGGTCAGAATAAAGGTCAGCTTGTGACCACAACCACTACGTGTCCAGGACTAGGGGTCAGTGGCCAGAGTCAGAGGTCAGTGGTGGGGTTGGAGGTGAATGGCTGGACTGGGGCGTCAGTGGCTGCAGCCAGGGTTCAGTGGCTGGCTGGGATTGACCCACGGTCAGGATCCGAGTTAGGGATCAGATGTGACTGAGCTCACTGTGTGCCCAGGATGTGGGTCAGTGTCCAGGTCAGAGGGCAGTGGCCAAGTGAAGGGGTCAGTCTGGGCGTTTCCGACAGGAATAAACAGCCTTCAGTGAGCACTGCCTCTCCCGGATGTCCAAGGGGCCGCTTTCTTTTGCAAGGACCAAAGTCCAAAGCCTGGACTGACCCTGCTCCTTGGAATCCCGGGGGACCCAGCTCCCCTCCCAGGGCCAGCCCAGCATGGCTCACCCGGCAGGACACGGGCTGATCCCAGCCCGGAGACCAGCCACGCCCCTCAGGAGACCACACGGGCTCTGTGCTGGCATTGCTGCCATTCTGCTCTCCCAGGCGCTGGGCCGCAGCCCCGGGCACCCAGGTGTTTCTAAGCCCCAGCCCGGAGCCTTTTAATGAAAAATGGTTCACAAGAACTATTCTAAAATAAAAGGCCTGTTTTAAAAAATTAGGCAACCTTGAATAAATATTTAAAGTGATATCAAGAATAAAAAGGTCACCTGAGCCATGAGCGTGGACCCCACTGTGGTCCTCAGAGCCGAGTAAGGGCC
The DNA here is from genome assembly GCF_041296235.1 of Equus asinus. NCBI lineage: Eukaryota > Metazoa > Chordata > Mammalia > Perissodactyla > Equidae > Equus > Equus asinus. The sequence continues at coordinate 15,974,839 of NC_091799.1, forward strand.
CCTTCAACTCCCGGGGTCTTGAGCTCTTCCCAAAGGAACCGGCTCCCCCTCCTGGAGAGGCACCAGCTTTGGCCGATTACTTCAGGATGTTACCAAGCCCAGAGGTGGGCCTGGCCCAGGTGAGAGTCTCTGTTCTAACAACCAGAGGCAGAAGGGGACCCCGTGCTTGCCTTCAAACAGGTTTACAAAAGGCCGCTAAGGCCCAGAGTGGTCACAATGCTCTGCCTGAAGTCACACAGCAAGCAGCACACAGGATTGCTCAAGGACTCGTAGAAAGGCGGTTGAGACCAGCTGTGACATGGGTATGACCCTGGCCCCTGCCTGCTAATGCCCGACTTCTCCGTGCAGCCCTGGCCTACCTTGCAGAACAGACACCCCGTCCGTGGCCGAGAGGGGCTGGTCCTCCCTGTACCAGGTGAGCTCGGGGGGTGGGACGGCGTTGGTGTCGCAATACAGATAGGCAGGGTTGTTCTCCACGATCTCCCGGTATTCTGTCACCTCGCCCCGGGCCTCTTCCTCCCTGATCTCAAGGGCTGCACTGGCGTCGCCCATCTTCTGGAACATGGGGGGCACTGGGTGGGGGGCACAGCCATTAGCACACACAGCTGAGGGATGGGGACGCACCTCCGCTCAAAGAGACCCCCAGCCCAGCCTCCCCAGGGTGCGGATTCCACCATTTGAGCCAGTTCCTTAGGTCAAGGCAGTTCTTAAATTCACTCACTCCTTCAACACGTGTTTACTGAGCAACGACTATGCCGGGCACCAGGACAGGTTCCTGCCCTCTGCAGCTCGAGTCTAATGGACTCAACAGACATGCTGACACTTTTCAGGGGAGGAAGCCAGACACTAACTTTAGCCAGAGCTTGTCTCCGGGAGCACACAGGCACAAAATCCTCCGCTTTTAGAAGTGGAGGGGGCCTCAAGGCCACCTGATTTGATCACCCACGTTTACAAAGGTAAAACTAGGGCCCCGGGGGGAGGTGACGTCCCCAGGTCACAAGGTCAGTTAATGAAAGAGCCCATGCCAGGGCTGTAGGGGCCAGAGAGTGACGAGAAAGGGCATGGGGCCCGGAACAGAGTCCTCCTGGCAGGCCACTTGGGAAGCTCTGGGACGCCCCCAGCCACATTGACCCCAGGCCAACACCCCACCCGCCCCCGCCAGCCCCACACACCCTGGATGAGCACATGGAAGTCCTGGTCGTCCTCGCCAGCCACGTTGGTGGCCACGCACAGGTATCGCCCCGAATCCGAGGCCTGAGTGGGCTGGATCTGGAGCAGCCGGCCTTCACCCAGCACGCGGAGCCGCTGGTTGGGGGTCACAGGCTGGGGGGAGTGAGTGGGGGAAGGGGGGGACAGAAATGAGGGGGCAGAAAGCACCCAGACCAGGGTACTTCTATTTTAACAAATTAAAAAAATATAAGCTAAAGTGATAGGAACACCCTGACAGCTTTGCAAAATCCATATAAGTTACAAACGGGAGGAGAATTAAATGGGTGAACATAGACTTTAACGTTCATGAGACTCGTTCCCTATAAAGAGTTGGATTTCTAATTAAAATATAAAGGGTGGGGCAGGGCCCAGGCCGGCTCTGGGGCTAGGTGCTTTGACCGCCATTTCTGGAAGGTTCCAAGCAGAACCAGAGGGACCCAGAAGTGAGAGCCTGAGGCCGCTCAGGGGGTCCCGTGCTCACCTGTCCATCCTTGTACCAGCTGATGGCGGGCGGGGGCGCGGCCCGGCACTCACACTCCAGGGTCAAGGTACTGTTGACCTTGGTCTTCACTTCCTTCATGCCGACCTCCCCCGAGGGGTCGTCTTTGGAGATGGAAGGGGGGACTGAAAACCACAAGGGGGTCTGAGGAGCAGGCCTGAGGAAGGGGTGCCAGGACCCTGCAGTCCCCCTGGCCCTAGGGCAGTCCCAGAAGTCGGGGGGCTGGGTCCTGAGAGTGGAAACGGACCGCTCCCGTGGCTGTTCACTTAGGGGAGAGCGTTTGTCTGCGACAATTACAGAACAGGGAACTTCTTGGGGTGACCTCTGGGGACCCTAGGCCTCAAGTTGCGGGAGCGGCAGTGAAAGTGGCAGGAGGAAGCCAGGACTGGAGTGGGTCTGGGTGTCCAGGTGGCCCGAGTCCTGACTCACCATCCCCTCCTCCTAGTGCCTGGTTCTAAAATGGGGAATGACGCCCAGTGACTGTCAGAGAAGACAAGCCTCTGGGGTGTCAAGTGCGGCCCGGTGCCAGGGCCCCAGGGTCCCCGGGCAGCCTCCTGCCCACCCAGGGGGAGCCCTGGAGGGTCTCTGACTCACTGAGGACCTCCACGTGGTAATTCTTCACGGCCTCCCCAAGCTCGTTGGTGGCCACGCAGGTGTACTGGCCCGCGTCCTCCTCCTGGGCATTCAGGATCTGCAGCCCGTGGGTACCTGCTTGGGGGGGCAGCAGCCAGGGTCACCCCCAGGCATGAACCCAGGCTCACCAGTCCCTTCCTCTGACCCAGCCCGATGACACATCACCTGACCCCTGGCTCCTCGCCCCGCAGAGGGCATCACCTGGGAGCAGCTGGATGTTGTTCGAGGCCTCGAACGGGGCCCCATCCTTCATCCAGGTGATGGTCGGGGAGGGGAAGGCCAGCGCCTCGCAGATCAGAGAAATGGGGTTGTTGACGGTCACGGTCACCTCCTCGTCCGCACTGTCCTCGCTCACTCCCAGGATGGTGGGAACCACTGTGGTGGGGCGGGGAGGATGCTGGTGAACAGACACCCCCAACCCTGGGCCCAGGGATCCCGAAAAGTCTGACCCTGGGCTTAGGTTCGAGGCTTTTGTTATTGGCATTACGCAGATGGGAAACCGAGGCTCAGAGGAACCCATGCACTCCTCTGACTTCAGGCCGGGGGACCCAGAGCCAGGCTCTCTGTCACCAAGCAACGCCACGGGGAAGGTGGACAATTTCTGTCTCAATTTCCCCAAGAGCCTCTTACCATCCAGACTATCTATGAAATTACCCAGAGCCTTCTCAGCTCTGTGGTTCCAATTTGTACGGCTCCCCGAGCGGCGTGGTGGGTGGAGGGTTGCTCCCTGCCGAGTAGAATGGCTTTACTTTCACTGGTCCTAAAATTTTCTCCTTCTGCATCTGCAGGGGACTCTCCTCGTACCACTAGCATTTTTAGAAACAGATGTCACTGAGCCAGTCTGTGTCCCTCTCATTTTCTAGGTCCCTGTTTCTCCAGCCTGACAAGACAGCTGGTGCTGCATTGCCCTTGGAAGACGGACAGCCTGGAGTGAGCCTTGTCACCTCTCTAGGTCTCAGAGCTTCATTGGTGACATGGGGACAAGCACAGCTCCCACCTCCTAGGGTTGTTGTGAAGATTTAAGCGATCAGGCCTGTCCAAATGCCTGGCCCATGATAAATGTTCCACCAATAGAGCTGCTACTATTATTTCTCTTGTGGTTGAACTTGGAGAAGTGGAAGAAAAAACAGTGGGGCACTTTGTGCGAAGCTGGTCCCCTTGGTTCTCCGTCCTGCCAGCACCCAGGGTGGCCGGGAGATGCTCAGCACTTACCCAGAACGCTAAGCTGGAAGTGTTTGGTCTTCTCCCCGGCGGCGTTGGCTGCAATGCAGGAGTAGCGGCCGGCATGAGACAGGTTGGCCTGGAGGACCTGCAGGAGTGCTCCATCTGGAGAAACATGGTGGGTGTCTTCACCAGCCAGGGGCCGGCCATCTTTGAACCATGTGACCTTGGGCTGTGGGTGGCCTGGAGGCAGAGGAAAGAGGTAGGTGAGACGATTCAGCAGGATTTGACCAGGTCAGCCCAGAGGTGGCAGGCTGCTCCAGGAAGGGGCAGGGCACATGGATTGTCCATCTCAGTCCAGAGGCCCTTGGACCAGGGTAAGACACAGAAGCAGTTACCAAGCCTGGCCTGGGCCCTTTCCTGTGTGGTTTGATTGCCTTTTCTTTACTGAGGAGGGCGCAGAGATGGCTTGGTACAGACAGGTAAGACAGAAAGACAAGGTATTCCTTCCATCCATCTGTCCATCCACCCACCCATCCATCCAACCATCCATCCATCCATCCATCCACCAACCCATTCATCCATCCATCCATCTATCCATCTGTCCATCTATCCATCTACCCACCCACCCATTCATCCATCCAAACATCTATCCATCTATCCATCCATCCATCCATCCATCCATCCATCCATCCATCCATTCACCTACCCATCCATTCATCCACCCATCCATTCATCCATCCATCCATCCACCTACCCATTCATGAGTCCATCCATCCATCCATTCATCCACCCACCCATCCATCCATCCACCAACCCATTCATCCATCCATCTATCCATCTGTCCATCTATCCATCTACCCACCCACCCATTCATCCATCCAAACATCTATCCATCCATCCATCCATCCATCCATTCACCTATCCATCCATTCATCCATCCATCCATCCACCTACCCATTCATGAGTCCATCCATCCATCCATTCATCCACCCACCCATCCATCCATCCTCCCACCCATTCGTCCATCCATCCATCCCCCCACCCACCCATTCATGAGTCCATCCATCCATCCATTCATCCACCCACCCATTCATCCATCCATCCATCTGTCCATCTATCCATCCATCCACCTACCCATTCATCCATCCAAACATCTATCCATCTATCCGTTCTGTCCATCCATCTACTCATCCATCCACCCACCCACTCACCCACCCATTCATCCATCCATCCATCTATCCATCTACCCCAGCCTACACACGTTAATGGGAGCCTACTCTGCCAGGCACTGGGCAACCACAATGACAAGGCAGCCCCTGGGTCCTCAAGGAGCTCAGGGCCTGCTGCGGTATACAGATGTCACAAGCCCACTATGGTCCAGCGTGGTCAGTGCTGGGCTAGGGAAGCGTGGAGGTAGACCCCTAGCCCCAAGGGATCGGCCAAGGACTCCTCGTGGAGCATCCTGAAGCTGAGATCTGTAGTCAGGCGAGCCGTGGGGAAGAGTGTTTTGGGGCAGAGGCACAGCAAGGGCAAAGATGAGCAGGAACGTGGCGCCAAGTCCGAGATGGAGAGAGACCCTCGGCGGGGAGCAGCGGGCCTGGTGGCAGGCAGGCCAGATCCCCGGGGCCCCCTCCTTTCCGAAGCTGCCTTCTCACCCTGCTCCCAGCCTACTGTGTGTGGGCCTTACCTGTGGCATTGCACGTCAGGTGAGCTGTCTGCCCCTCAGGGACCTTGATGGCCTCCTCCAGGTCCTCATTCTCGATACTGGGAGGAACTGGGAGAAGCAGAGATACTTACTGACTGGGGTTTGCTCATTCAGGCTGAACAATCACAGAGCAGGAAGCCAAGAGTCCATGGCACCCCTCTTCAGTTTCCTGTGCCTTTGTTCCCCCATCCCCTCCTGCCTGCTTCCACGGGCAGTGAGTTTAACAGACATTTGCTGCTGGCTGAGGGCAGTACCCGTGCCTTGGGGAGAAGGTCCCGATCAGAGGAAGGCAGTGGGTGGTGTTGAAAAAATATGCCCCCTTCCACTTTGGGTTAGTTTCTGTTGTTTCTGGAAAGTTCCATGGTAGCCTTAGAGCAGAGGTCGCTGATGAAGCAAAGAAAACAAGGCTCGGCCTCTCCCTCCTTCCTGTGCCAGGCCCCGCTGCAGTGCGTGCCCTTAGTCCTGGGCCCGGCCCCATAAGCTCCCAGGTGGGAGGGGAGGACGCATGGGGCGCCCACGAGAAGGCGGCGGTGGCGTACCCAGGACCTCCACGCTGAAGTTCCTCCGCACCTCCCCAGCCTCGTTGCTTGCCAGGCATGCATAGGGGCCTCTGTCTCGCTCCTGCGCCCGGGTCCTCTTCAGCATCCAGCCACCTGGGGAGGGAGCAGGTGGGCTCCAGGCATGACTGTGCGCAGCCTCTGACCCCAGCTGAGCCCGGGCCGCCCACCAGCAAGAGGAGCGTGCCAGGCGTCATAATTAGATGTGTATGTGTCTGCTTCCCCCAGTGCTCCATTCCTCAGATGGGGAAACTGAGGCCCAGGAGGGTAGACAGACGGATGGAGCCCCCTGGACATTACACATGCACCAGGGTAAGCTTGAGATCTTGTTCTAGTAGGAAAGATCTGGTCCCTGGCTACCCCTGGTCCTGCGGACGGGCTGCAGGTAAAAGGACATCCATGGGCTACGTAGTTCCGGCCTAGGTCAGACACCCATTCTACTCTGATGGACCCCATAAAAGGCTGCCTTCTCCCAAGGACCTCTCAGAGGCGGGCCAGCTCCTCTCAGAGAACCCAAGGGTCTCCTAAGACCAGCCCAGGGAAGGCAGATGCAGAGGACGTGTGTCATCACTGCTGTTCCTGCGCCCAGGGCAGACATCATCAATCGATTGCCACTCTCCTTTCTGCAGGGCCCAGATACAGTCTCTGAATTCATATCATCATGACGCACGTGGCAGGCCCCACCAAGTGCTTAGAAGTGGCGCACAAGGGGAACCTTATTTGCCATCCCAGCTTTGCTGTGTGGAGCAACTGATGGGTCACTGAGGCTGAGCTTCAGTGGGCTTTGAGGTCCCCCTACAAGATTTAGATGGAACACTGCCTCTTGGGCCTCAGTTTCCCCATTTGTATACCAGCAAGAACCATCACAAACCAACTTTGTGAGGAGGATGAATATTCAGAGAAGGTGCTTAGATCAGCCTTTCCAAAAGTTTGTTACTGTTCTGTGGGCTGTTACAAAAGTTCCATGAGAATCTTTGCTGCAGGACTTATCAGAACCTTGACTAAGCAAAGAGTCACTGTGAGTCTCTAGGAAGGGAGCAGAGCAGGAAGCCTTTCGCAAACTCATTTAAGTCCATTTTTCTTTCCTGGAGCCCCTCACCTGACCAGGTCTTTGAGGTGCACTCTTGGGGGGCTACCAACAGCTGAAAGGGTTACCCTGATCAGGCCTGGCAGCTCAAGGTCAGAGGTCGTGGGCAGAGGCAGAGGGTCAGACCCGATAACCAGCTGCTGCCCTGGCTGACACCTTACCTGCCAGAAGGTAGGTATCCTCCCCGGGGCTGAGGGGCTCCTCCCCTCGGAACCAGCGGACCCCCGGGGGCGGGATGCCCGTGGCTTCGCAGAGCAGCGTCAAGGGGCTGTGCAAGGCCACGGTGACATTGGTCAGCGGGTCCATGTCTCCGATGAGCTCTGGGGGCACTAAACAGAGAAGCAGCCGAAATTCAGGACGCAGGCGGGGCCTGTACACCTCCCCCGCCCCCAGGACCCCCCTGCCCCAACCCCCAGGTCGGGAGGAGCAGATGAGATGTGATCAGAGCTGCTCCCCTGGAGGAGTGAGTGGCAGCGTCAGGCAGACCCCTTGGGCCTCAGTTTCCCCAGCCCCTGGGAAGGATGCCGGGAGGACGCAGCAAGAACGGGTGTGAGGAGCTCAGCAGAGGGCCAGCTCCGGGGCAAACGCGGAGCCGCGAGGCTGGAACAGAGCGCAGGCGGACGCGGCCGCCCCAGCTCCGCGCGTGGCAGAGCCAGGCGGCTGTTCTGCACTTTCTGAAGAATCCACTGGAACAGGAAGAACAGGAAGCCGCTCTGTCTCCTTGGAGCTGGGAGGGTGAGGCCAGGGATCCCAGCGACCCCAAGGGCAAGGCGGGAGGGGGTCCTACTCCCCTCTCCCAGCTTCTCTCTTTCCACTCCCTGCCTCCACCCTGAGGCATACAGTAGGAGCTCAATAAGAGACTGGAATCACCAGGCTGTTCTAGCCACTCTGAACGGCTGTGTCACCCCCCAGGCCTCCGCAGAGTCTCTTCCCTCTACCCTGCAGACTCTTCCCCTCACCCTGGCACCTGGTTAACTCCTATTCAGTTTTACATTTCAGCTGAAAGGTCACCTCCTCCAGGAGGCTGCCATGCCTTCCCATGATTGTGCTCAGGGTCTCCCTGGTCTCCCACAGGCCCCTGAATTCCCCCAGGAGTCAAGGATAGAGACCACCTACTTCCCTGGCGCCCGGAACAGATCAGGGAACAGTAAATAAGGGAGGGTGGGGAATCAGGGCTATGCCGAGCCAGTCCTGATGCTGAGAGCAGCATTCGCGGCTGCCCCGGAGGCCTGACTCCTGGGAGAACAAGGGGAGACCCCCAGAGCTGCCCTGCGCCGTCCCCTGCGGCCCCCCTCCCCGCCTCCCAGGCAGGCTGCCAGTCCTCACCCAGCACGGAGAGCGTGAACTGCCTCTCGGCCCTCCCGGCCATGTTCTTGGCCACACAGCTGTAGCGCCCGGCGTGGGTAGCGCGAGCCCGCTCCACGAGCAGCCTCTGGCCACGGTTCTGCAGCCGCAACCCAGGCTCGGGCCTCACCAGCCGCTCGTCCCGCTGCCACGTCACCCTGGGCGGGGGTTTCCCCGTGGCGTTGCATTCCAGGGTGGCCTCGCTGTCTTGGATCACCGAGACCTGTGTGGGGGACTCCCGGGGGCCAGCGATCTGAGGGGGCACTGGGTGGGGAGACAGCACATCAGGAAAAGTGCCGGGCTCCAGGCTCACCCCACTCAGGCCTATGTTCCCCTGCCCCCTGCTGGCTGTGTGACCTTGGCCAGGCGACCTCACCTCTCTGGGCCTCCATTTTCCATCTCTATAATGGGCTCATAACAGGACCCCACGGCCCCTCTCCACCCCCTGGGAACCTGGAGGGGCTGCTGTTTGGAGAACAGCTCACAGCACAGCCCTCAAGATCTGTGAGGGCTTTTCTTCCTCAGAAACCAGAGGCTTCCTGGAGCTGACGCAGCCATGGGACAGTTGGGGAGGGGGGTCATCCCCAAGATGCAGAACAGCGCTTTCTTGGTTTGCTTTTCTAGAATGACGTTTACAAGGCTGAGATGCTAGATTTCATCCCTGCAGGATGAGCAGGACGAGACCCGGCCTCCATTATCTCCGGGAGCTTCCTAGAAATGCCACCTTTCTTTCAGTTTCCATCTGTTTCAAGGTGTGTTGTTTTTCTCCGGGCCACTGGGGGCTGCGCGGGCCCAGGGCGCCCCTCTCACGGTTAGACAAGGAGCTGCAGAAGCTGCTCGGGAGAGGCACTGAAGACACCGCCAGCCATCTGAGAGGGAATGGGGACCTGTCCTCATCGTCACTGTCCCTGTCTTTGCTGGGATTCTGGCAGTGGGTCTGTCCCGCCAGGGAGCTGCACTGCCTACCCTTCCGGCCCCTTCTGCGGGTCAGGCCGTCCCAGCCCGGCTCACCATGCACCTCCAGCCGCTGGTCCTGGCTGCTGTTTCCCGCCACGTTGCTGCACTCACAGGTGTATGTTCCCTCCTGGGCCCGGTGGGCCTGTCCCAGGTACAGCAGCCGCCCCACGGCTGACACCTGCTCAAGGCTGGCCCCCTCCCTGGGCAGGGGCTGACCTGGATGCAGCGAGAAAGAAGGCCCTGGTCCCTGGTCCGTCCACCTGGGACGTTTGTCCTCCCACCCCTCCGGGCCAACTCCTGCTTGCCCTTCAGGTGTCCACTTGGACATCACCTCCGCCAGGAGGCCCTCTCTGAGCGCCACATCCGCTCCTGGCACCCCCTCTGGGCTCCCACTACCCCCAAGCTTGCCCTCATAGCAGATCTGCCTGCAGGTCTCCCCTCAGAATCCCACCCCAGCCTGGGCCCGCCAGGAGGCAGACCCCGCCTCACTTCCCCCCGGGATCCTTAGAGGCTCCCCAGGGCCTGGCACATAGTAGGGCTCAATGGAGGTAGTGAATGAATGACCCCTCCGTCCAGCTACAGTGACCTGGGGAGGGGGACACCCGGCAGCGAGAAGACCCTGACACAGGGCAAGGACTCCGGAAACCTCGAGGCCCCGGGGGAGACACGGACTTCCGTCACCTGCACCTGTTCACGGGGGCGCAGCCCTCGGGGTCGTCCGCCACCACCCATCCCGGCAGGCAGCCCTCGAGGCCACACACCGCCGCCTGCTCCCTCTGACGTCCCCTCTGTCCACACTGTCCCCCGGGATCTCAGCCCGCCTTCCCGCCCCGATTGTTCCTGGTGTGGACCTCTCTCCGAGTCCGGCGCCGCCTCTGCCTGCCCACTCGCATCTGCCTGGGTGGCTAACAGACGCCTCAGAACTAGCACGCCCCAGCGCCTGGCGCTGTCCCCCGACCTGCCCCCGCGGCCGCTCCATCTCGCTGCTGGCAGCGCCACGCTCCCGACAGTCAGACTCAGACCTCGAGTCATCCCCGACTCCTCCTCCTTCTCAGTCCCCTATGCAACCTGTCAGGAAACCGGGCCGGCCCCACCCTCGAAATGCATCCAGACTGCGCCCCCGGCACCACTGCAGGGCTACCCGCTAGTCCAGCCGGCCAGCATCTCTCGCTAGGAGTCCTGCACGAGCCTCCTCAACGGCTGTCCCCTCCCACCCTTGCTCCCGGTGGTCTATTCTCACCACAGCCGCTAGAGTGTAATTCAGATTGTCCATCTTCGGTCCAGAGCCCGGCAGTAGCCCCATCTCCGTCGAGGTAAAAGCCAAGATCTTTCAAACAGCGTCCGATCTAGCCCCTCTCAGTCTAGTGACGGTCGCCTGCCCTCCTTGCTGCCTCTGCTCCAGCCCCGCTGGCCTCTTTGCTGTTCTTCAAACATGCTTGACTCATTCCCACCCCAGGGCCTTTGCACCTGCTTTTACCTCACCTGGAATGCTTTTCCCCACCATATTCTTATGTTTATCCCTCGCCTTCTTTAAGCCTGCTCGGCCAAACGTCCCTGGCCACCCAACTTAAAACCGCAAATCCTACCCCCCAGTGCATCTTTCCCCCTTCCTGGCTTTGTTCTTCTCCAGAGCACCCATTCCCTACAGTACCACGGCCTTCACTACCTTGTCATCTATCATCTGACTGCCCGCCCGCTCCACTGCGGTGGGTGCAGCACCCAGAACAGGGCCTGGCAGAGAGGCTCTCAATAAATATTGGTGAAACGCATGAATTCCAAACTTTTACGGAGGACCTGTTTTGGACCAGGCCCTCTCTTGGAATTCAGTGCTGGCCAGGACCGTGCCTCACAGGGCTCACAGACTCGCAGAGGAGCAGACACTGAAGGGCTGAGGTGGGTGACATGACGAGTTAACACACAGGGGCTGTGTCAAGGAGGCCCCACCCCAGCCTGGTGTGGCAGTCGGGGAGGGCTTCCTGGAAGAAGAGACACCTGAAATGAGGCCTATGGATCAATGCAGCTCTCACTGGCCGGGAAGGGGCCCAGCAGACTCGGGGACCGAACAGAGAGGGGCTGAGTAAGTGTCATTTCTGTAACCAGCAGCCCACCCCGTGGGGCCGGAAGCCCACCCATCTGTCTCCATTGCACGAGGCTCTGGGGCAGGGCCGGGGAGGGCAGGGAGCATCCTCCCAGGGTGGGGCAATGAGGCAGCCATCCTACCGTCCTTCCTCCAGGAGATCTTGGGGAAGGGGACGCCCCGACAATCGCAGGACAGCCTGGCGGGGTGCCCCTCAGTCACGGTCAGGGTGCGGGGCTCCCTCGAGGGGAACACTGGAGGGACTGGGCAAGAGCAGAGAGGGTGTGAGGCCGCGGGTGCTGGGCGCTGGACGGGATGGGGAGGGGACAAGGCGGAGGGCTGTATCCTGGGACCCCGTCACGGCCACCTCCCCAGGGTACGAAGCCATCACGGGCCCGGCGGGGGCAGGGGAGGGACCCAGCCCACAGGGAGACCCTCACCCCAGACGTCCAGGTTGTAGTGCTTCTGCGAGCGGCCCGCCGGGTTCAGCGCCTCGCAGGTGTAGCGGCCCGCGTCCCGCACCTGTGCTCTGTCCACCTGGCCGAGAGCCAAACGGCCCGTCAGCGGGGGTGGCACGGAGCCCAGTGCCCCCGACAGACCGTGTGACCGTCGGCAGGCCGCTTCATCTCACTGCACCCCAGCCTCCCCGCCTGGAACCGGGGGGCAGTGACAGCGCCTCCCACACCAGAAGTTTCCAGAAGCCAGTGCCTGTGGGGGGCCTCACACGGGCCCGGCACATGGAAGGGGCTCCCTCACTGCAGCCCTGCAGCCTCGCCCCGCTTCACACCCAGAGCCCAGCCCTCTCCCGACAGAGCAGCCCAGAAGAGCGCGTGGAGGATGAAGGAGGGTGGGCGTGGTGGCCCCCGGCCTCAGGGGTCACATCCTGACACGGGGTGATGGAGCGAGGCTGTGGCTTTGAGGAATGAAGAGAAAGAGGGGCAGGCAGTCCAGGCAGAGGAAACCAAATGGTGGTGCACAGAGTTGGGAATGATCATATCACAAGGTGTAGAGGAGTGGGAGAGGGAGGAGCAGGCCTGAGTGGAAGGTTCTCCTTAACAGCTAGAGAGGTACATCCCGCCCCCCCAGCTGACCTGTTCTCCGGGACAGTTTGGGAGCTCAGAGGTGTTCTCTCTAAGAGTTCCCCCAGCCACCCCAGAAGAAAGGTGCCAATGTGTTTACAGGTGAGAGACCTGAGGCCAGTGTGCACAGGACATTGCCTAAGGCAGCACAGCCAGGGGAGAGGGAGCTAAAACTTAAATCCAGGCTGACCCCAGAGTGGCTGACCCCAGCCAAGCCCGGCTCTGCTGTGCCAGATGCCCCATGAAGGGTCTTAAATGCCCAAAGGGGAGGAGGCTCCTGAACAAGGAGTGAAAAACAGGTGGGAAGAGAGCGGCTGGCATCGTGGGGGCCCTGAGGGAGGCCCCGAGGGCTCAGTCCTGTCCCCATTGGGCTGGCAGCAGCTCTGACGGGTCAGGAGGACGTGTCCTGGGTGTGGGGACAGGAGGGGCCTGCAGGTCCCCTCGAGCTGAGCTGATGCCCACAGGGGCTCCCGCAGGACCGGCCTGCCCAGGGCTCCGCTCCGCTTGCGGGGGAGGCCGCACACCTCCAGCAGGGCCTTGTCTGCAGAGAGCCGGACTCCGGGCCCGGGTTCGAGGGGGCGGCCGTCCTTCCGCCAGCTCAGCACAGGAGGGGGCACGGCGTGGCTCTGGCACTCCAGGGCCACTGACTCGTTGGCCACGACGGACACGTTCAGCTCCTCTCCGAGGATGCTAGGAGGCGCTGCAGGAGGGGACAGGAGAGGGGCGGTGGGTGGGGCCGGCAGGACTGGGCACGACCCGGGTCAGGCCCGGACACTTCCAGCAGCCAGAGCAAACCCCAGCGCTGGGGAGTCCCCACTGGGATGTGGGCGCACCCCCCGAGCAGCAGCCCTCCTGTCCTGCCCTCAAGGACCTTCAGTGTCCTGCTTCACAAGGAGGCCCCAGATCTGGACGGGACGGTGGACCACAGCAGCGTCCACATCCCGGATGTGACCGTGAGCTTCAGTTGCACGAGACGTTACCATGGAGGGAAATCAGGTCAAGGGGACCCAGGGTCTCTGTATTATTTCCTACAACTGCATGTGAATCTACAATTATCTCAAGATTTTTAAAAAATTAATAATATTTTTGAAAGTTTTTAAAAGCAGGTCCCCGGCCATGTTTTCCCCTGAGACAGAAACAAGCAGGGCGGCGTAGGGGTTGAGGAGGCAGGTCCGGAGTCGGAGCTCCTGGGTCGGAGGCACCGTGAGGCCCTGGAGATGTCACAGCCTCTCTGGGCCTCGAGTTCCTCATCTGTAAAATGGGGGTAATGGAAGTACCCGCCTCGTGGGGCCTCCGTGAGATTAAACCAACGACCCAGGTGGGCGCTGGGCACACAACCCTGCTGACTGCCGTTTGGACTCCAGCAAAGGGAAGGAGCCGGGGTCCACGCCTTCTCGCCCCTCCTGCCCGAGGCTCCACAGTCCCAGAGCCCCGCAGAATCCCACACGGGACATTTAAAAGCCATAGCGACTGGACTGGGCTTCACGGGGGTAGTGACTCGGGTGACAACCTTTGAGGTGGATGCTGTCTCCATCCCCTTTCACAGATGAAGAAATGGGGGCTCAGAGAAGCAAAGCGACCAGCCCCAGGTCACAGAGCGAGGAAGCGGCGGAGGCAGGATCGGAAGCCCAGGTCCACGACACTCGAGCCTGCGTGCTAACCACTGGCACACACTGCCTTTCCTGCACAGCCTGTTGCCCTGTCTGACCAGGACGGTGGGAACGCCCGGTTCCCCGTGTTTGGCCTGGTGCTCCGGCTGCGTCGTGCTCCCTCTGCCTGTCCCCTGAACACGGAGCTCCTGGCCATGCGGCCGCCCGCCTGCCCGCCCGTCCACACTCTGGCCGCCCCCACGTGAAGGTACCATGGTCTCAGGCCGGCGCCGCCCCCCGGATGTGGCCAGGGACGCCCCCAGCCCCACCTTCTCACGCCGCTGGCCCAGGACTCACTGTGGACGTGCAGGACGACGTCCCGGCGGTCCTCGCCCACCGCATTCACGGCCACGCAGGAGTAGCTGCCAGAGTCGGCGGCCCGGGCCCCCGCCAGGGAGAGGACGCGGCCCCCGGGGAAGACCTGCACCCCGGAAGGAAGCCCAGGTGAGGTCACGCTGCTCGAGGGTCAGCGTGCACCCATCACAGCTGGCAGCCTGCTCCGGACCCTGGGCCCACACCTGGGGCCTCGGCCGGCTGGCGGGCAGCCACGCTGGTCCCCAAAAGTGTACTCTAGGGCCGAGCGGTGGCCAGTGGGCCCTTGAATGGGGGCTGGCCCCACGTGGGGCGTAAACAACAGATTTCAGAGTCAGTACGAAAAGAGAATGCAAAAGTAACCTTAATAATTTTCTATACTGATCACGAGATGGAATGATACTTTTTGGATACTGCATTTACTAAAATATATTATTGAAATTTTTTTTAATGCAGCTACTAGAGACTTTTCAGTCGCACATGCGCTCGCACGTGTGGCATGCACTGCGTTTCTGGAGACCACGCGGCATGCGGCAGCTCTCCTTCCTGCCTCTGCACGCCGTCCTGGGCAATGGCCGCCCCCCCTCATCTCGGAGCTCTGGGGCCTGACCTCTGCTCCCTGCACCTACTGAGGCACCAGGGACGCGAGCGGGGCCACCAGCCTGCTGACCTGGAGGCCGGAGGTCCCTGCGGTGGACACGGGGTTTCCATCCTTCAGCCACAGCAGCAGGGGGCTGGGGGCTCCGGTGGCGTTACAGGTCAGCCGGACGGGGGCGTCGAGCAGCACGGGGCCCGGCAGGCTGGGCGGCAGTGTGATGCGCGGAGGCACTGCAGGGCGGGGGCGACATGGGGCACAGGCTGAGGCCCTCTGGAGGTGAAGCAGGAAGGGCCCCTGGCTGGGCACCCCCACAGGGGCATACAGCCACAAACTAAAGTGCAGGATGGCCACTCCCCACATGGGCATGCCATCCACAGTGCTCAAGGCTGCTCATCTCATGCTTTCAACACCACTGTGGGGCTTCTACAGAGAGGAAACTGAGGCTCAGAGAGGGCAAGCCACCTGCCCAAGGTTGACCAGCTAGGAAGTGGCAGAAGCAGCACTTGAACTTGGGCCTTCTGGCCAGCATGAGGTCATTATCATGGGGATGGTGTGGGGAAACAAGGCTGAGGACCCCCGGCAGCTTTTGTTTCCCAACTCAGAGCTATCAGATGAAACACTATCCTCCAGACAGTCCCTCTTGGGCAGAAAATGGTCGAAAGATCAACTGTATCTGGGAGACACGAGGTGTGATGCCCAGGGCCCCAGCCTCCTGCCCAGCACCTACTCCTCTTAGAACAGAAACAGACCTCTCCAGCCTCCACCTGGCCACCAGCACCACCCTGGCCCTCCTCTCATTGTTCTGTAAGCTCCAGGCCCGCAGCCTCCTTTCAATTTCTTGAATTCCCCAGGTCTCTGCAGCCTCAGGGCTTGGTAGGTGGTCTCCATTTAGGCATCCATCTCTCAAAGATGCCCCTCAGACTGCCCAGGCCAGCTCAGGGCCCTGGTCCCAGCGCTCAGTCGAATCTCACCCTTACTAGCTCTTGTCACAGTGAAACAGCACTTTGGGTAGATATCTAACTACTGTATCCTCTGCTGGACTGAAAGCTCCTGAGTCTGTCCTATCCGTGGCTGCAGCCCAGAGTCTGCCCCAGAGCATGTACTCAATATATGTGGTTGGATGGAAGATGGATAGATGGAGGAACAGACGGTTAGGTGGGTGGATGAAAAGATGGATGGTTAGATGGCTGAATAGATGGATGGGCAGAGGACTGGATGGATGGTTGGATCAACGGATGGACAGTTGGGTGTTCCCATGCATGGATGGAAGGATGGATGGATGGATGAAGGATGGATGGATGGAAGGATGGATGGAAGGATGATGGATGAAGGATGGATGGATGGAAGGATGATGGATGGAAGGATGGATGGAAGGATGATGGATGGAAGGATGATGGATGAATGATGGATGGGTGGATGGACAGATGTATGGATGAATGATGGATGGATGAGTGATGGATGGATGGATGAATACACTGATAGACAAACTGATGGAAAACAACTTTTTGGACAAGGACCCCTTCAGTCCCAGGGCAGCTCACCATTGACCCGCAGGCCATGCTGCAGCTCTGCGCTGCCTGCCACATTGGATGCCACGCAGCGGTAGCTCCCAGCATCAGAAAATTTGGCTCGCTCAATTAGGAGGACCCTCCCATCAGCTGACACCGTCACTCCCTTCTGGGCAGAGACAGGCTGGCGGCCCTTGAACCAGGAGATATCTGGGGGAGAGAAAAGAGATACAAGGGCTCCTGCCAGCCCCTCAGGCTGCGCCTGTGTAGTGGGCGTCCTAGAGAGGCTTCCAGGGTGGCCACATGACGTGCCTTTATTTCAGGCAGAGAGAAAGCCAGAGTTCTCCAGGGACGGGGCGGGGGTGGAACAGGCAGTGTCTCTGAGACAGGACTGAAGGCAGAGAGGAAGCCCCAGGGCTGGAGGCTGGGGCAGCCAGGAGCACGGAGAGTCAGAGCCAGCCCGGCCCCTCACCTCCCCCCGCTGACAGGAGACCACTCACGAGGGAAAGCTTTAAAGGAGAGCATGGTGCACCCCAAGACAGCAGCCTCCTAAGCATGGACCAATTGTGTCCTCAGCTTCCTCACATCCTGCCAGGGCCCATCCCAAAACAGGGCTCCCCCAGGGGAGATGCAAATGCCTGTAGGGCTCGCCACCCCAGGCAAAGCAGGGGGACCTGGTTCAGATGGGGGATAAGAGATGGACCCTCCCCCTGCGCCCATCCTGTCTGCTGGACACTCACGCCTAGTCCCAGGCTCCCAGCCCTTTCCTCAACTGCTGGTCTAGAGAAGCCCAGATGGACGGGGACTTGGAGGCCCTGGTCCCCCGCCCCCACCCCAGGGTGGCCCTGTGAAGTTACAAACTGAGCAGAAGCCCCACAGGGTTGCTGCAGACACTGGGCCTGGCCGTGATGGGCATGTGATGGGCAGTGAATTAACAGCTCCGAGAAGGAAGTGAGGAAGAGGCAAGAAACAGAGGGAAGGCACACTGACTTCATCCTATTTTGTCCTGGGCCTCGTAAGATGGGGAACTGGGGCTGGCAGGAGGTGGCTTCCAGCCAAGAGGAGGGGTCTTACCGGGAGGCGGCACGCCCGAAGCCAGACACTCCAAGGTCACTGAGGCATTTTCCAGCACTGCCTTGTTGATGGCACCCGGCTCGATGTTGGGGGGCACTGGGGAGACAAGGAGAGCCCTGGCGTGGTGGTGTGGGCTCTGGGCAGCTCAAATCTCAGCCATCCTCAGTGTCCTTTCCCAGCCTTCCCCAGGGGTCCTGGGCAATGAGAGCCCCAAACGGCTCATGTCCTCTGACCAAGGAACCCCCTCCTGGCCCGAGCCCAGGAACAAAGGCAGTGGGCTGCAACCCTTGTTGCAACCGGATGACAAGGTCGACCCCAGCACCCAGCCCCCCAGAACAGCCGATATCCGGCAGCCATGAAAAGCAACAAGCGCTGGGATGTGCCCACACACGCGAGGACGTACAGGAACCCAAAAATGAATAAAACAAGCAAAGTTAAACACGATTGCAGACAAGTTTATCCTCTAAAACTCCCACAGAAAACGGCCAAAAGGGGCCACAGACCAAACGACTTTCTGCTTCTTCAAGTTAAGTGCAGGACTATGATTCTAAAACCCGGTTCTCCTCCCCGACCCCCCAGGGGCAGCCCCGAGGGCCCTCAGGGGATCACCCACCATCTGGCACCCACGTCCTCACCCAAAACCTTGAGTGACACATCCCTCTTGCTCTCCCCAGCCAGGTTGGTGGCGGCACAGGTGTAGACGCCTTCGTCCCTCAGGTCCACCTTCTCGATCTGGGTGTGGGGGTGGGGGGAGGAGGAGGAGGAAGAGCAGAGGGTGTGCCATGGGCATACAGGATGGGCAGAGAGCCCAGAACTGGCAGGCAGTCAGAGCGATGCTGGGGCAGGGTGAGTGGCCAGGCTGCGGCAGACCCCGGGGGCAGGAGAAGCGAGGCATGGGGACAAGCTGGGGTCTGGGATGAGCTGTGCATTCAGATTCCAGGGAATCCCTCTGATTTGGGGGATATTTCCCCCCTCCCCTCATTTTCTCCCTCTGACAGCTGAAGCTCCAGAGACCTGGACCAGGCTGAGGGCCCCCTCCTTCAGCCCCAGCGCCCCAGGGTCCACTGAGCATGCCCAGGCTGAGTGGGGTCAATGCTTGTCCTACCTCCCAGGCTGCCAGGGCCCCCTCGGGGTCTCCAGGGCACCTCCACCTGCACCCACTTGCCCCGCCAGCCCTGTGACTTCAGCACGTACCTGCAGGTTCCCCCCTGAGGCTGCCAGGGCCACCCCATCCTTCCACCAGCTGAGGCTCGGGGTTGGCACCCCAGTCCCTGCACACTGGAGGGTCACAGGCTGCAGGAAAGGGGCTGTGATGTTCTCATCCCCGACGATAACCACCGATGGGAGCTCTGGGCAGGGGGACAGGCCGGGAGGGCCCGCGTGAGGGCCAGGAGGCGGGCAGCGGGCACCCATCAACCCCCTCAACGCCTGGGGAGTAGAAGCGGCCTTGCAGGGCCGGCCTCAAGCCTCCTGACTCAACCCCCCAGACACCTGGCTTAGAGAAAAGAGCGCCAGGCCAGGGGCTGGCAGAGCAGGTCTTTCCCTTTAAAAATTCTCCCATCCAGAACCTCACACCCCGCTGGCGGGAGTGCAAACTGGTGCAGGCACTGTGGGAAACAGCATGGAGATTCCTCAAAAACCTAAAAATAAAACTTCCATACGACCTAGCCGTCCCACTACTGGGTGTCTACCCAAACAACTCGAAACCAACAATCCAAAGGGACTTGTGCACCCCTATGTTCATTGCAGCATTATTCACAACAGCCAAGATGTGGAAGCAACCCAAGTGCCCAGCAACTGATGATTGGATAAAGAAGATGTGGTATATATACAATGGAATACTACTCAGCCATAAAAAAGACAAAATTGTCCTATTTGCAACAACATGGAAGGACCTTGAGGGTATTATGCTAAGTGAAATAAGCCAGACAGAGACAAACACTGTATGACTTCACTCATATGTGGAAGATAAACAAACACACGGACAAAGAGAACTGTTTAGTGGTTACCAGGGGGGAGGGGGGTGGGGGGTGAGCATAAAGGGTGAAGGGCCACACCTACATGGTAGCTGACAAATAATAACGTACAACTGAAATTTCACAATGTTGTAAACTATCACAACCTCAATAAAAAAAAAGTTATCCCATCCATCCATCCATCCATCCACATGTACATTGAGCATCTATTCTGTACTCAGCACAGAGACACAGCAGAGAAAGGAGGCAACGGCCCTGCCCCCTCAGAGTTCCCAGAGCTGGGCAGCACAGATGGGCAACCAAACCAACAATCCCAATGCAGCAGGTGGCAGACTATGGCCACAAGAGGCTGGGCAGTGCAGAGCAGAGCCACAGTGAAATCAAGGAGGGCTTCCTGGAGGAGCGGGTGTTTTTAGGGCAGACCTGAAAGTTTTAGGGAGGAGCTAGGCGGGCAAACAAGAAGAGGGAGAATGTTCCAGGCAGAGGGAACAGCATTTGCAGGCTTGGAGGTGAGACAGCTGATGTATTTAAAGGGCTGAGCAAAGTTCAGTGCGTCAACATGAAGAGAGAGAGTGGAGAGAGGGCAGGCTGGGAGGGGAGCGAGGGCTGGTGGACTGGACAGGTGACAAGTGTGGCAAGCGGCTGAGACTAGCCCCCCACACCCGCATCTCTTTAAGGAGCTGGGAAGTCCAGCCCAGAAGCACCATCCATGCCCTTCCCAGGTCCGCCAGGCCTGCCAAAGGCACACGTGGCCCTGGCCGTCTGGCTCCACCCACCCCTGGCACCTCGGGCTGCCCATGGCCCCTCACCGTGCACAGCCAGCTCCACCTCGGCCCCCGCAGTGCCTGCCTCATTGGTGGCCTGACAGGCAAAGAGGCCTGCGTGGCCGAGCTCCACGTGGTCGATGTGCAGTGCGGTCCCCTGGGAGGCCACCTGCACCCCGGCCAGCTCCTCGGCTGGGCGGCCGTTCTGCAGCCACCTAAGGTGGGTGGGGAGGGGGACAGGTCAGCCCGAGACCAGGGAAGGCGGGGTGGGCAGGACAAGCCAGGAGGCCTGGTGGCATCTCCCCGCTGCTCGCACGTCCCTGGCTCCGTGGTCTATTTCATACTCCATCCCCACCCACCCCCAAAGTATGAGTACTCCCCCCACCCCCCCACCCCCAGCCCTGGCCGCCACTGCCCCATACGCACTGGATAGCGGGCACTGGGGAGCCTGAGGCCTGGCAGGGAAGTTCCAGGGGCTGTCCCACAAGGGTGGTCACCTGGCCCAAGCCTTCAGCCACGAGGAGCTGTGGGGGCACTGTGGGCAGGACCAACATCGGGTGCTTGGAGCTGAGCAAATCTTGGCCTACAGCCCCCCCCCCAAGTCCCTAGTGTCCCCAGAGCAATGCCCAAGCCTCACCTCACCCTTCAAGTCCCCCCACAAAGGGTCCCTCCTCCAGGAGGCCTTCCAGGACCACCCAAGGCAGGGTGACTGGCCACCCTGGCCTCCCCTCGGGCTTGGCCTGTTTATTCAGTGTCTGTCCCCGACCAGACGGAGGGTTCACGAGTCCCGTCTGCCTGGCGCCCTGCTTTGTCTTCAACACCACACCGGGCCGGCCCAGAGTTAATGCCCGAGAAATGTCTGTCGAATGGAAGACAGCAAAGGCCCTGCCTGGCCCCAGGACTAGTGCCCACCGCCCAGCTTTGGGCCTCGG
Source organism: Equus asinus (assembly GCF_041296235.1). Lineage (NCBI taxonomy): Eukaryota > Metazoa > Chordata > Mammalia > Perissodactyla > Equidae > Equus > Equus asinus. Next base: position 15,995,963 of record NC_091799.1, read on the forward strand.
GAAGTTCTCCATAACTTCCATCCTGCTGACCGGGGGCATCTCCTGGAAGGCAGAGCAGTGCCCTTTGTCCTGGGTGACCTGGCCCAGGGTCCTAGGCAGGAGCAGGGACCTTGATCCCCGGGCTCAACACTGCCCCCTGCTAGCTCTGCGGGACCCTCAGCCCAGGGCCCGGTGTCCTGATCCGTCTCATGCAGTACAGGGGCACCGGTCACTTCTCCACCACTGCCATCCCTCCGGGGGCTGCGGGGACCCGGGGCCCCACAGCCCAGGTGACCGGGGCGGGACAGGCCTGGCTCACCCTGCACCTCCACGACGTACTGCAGCACGGCCTCCCCGGCGGCGCTGCTGGCCACACAGCTGTACAGGCCTCCGGCCGCCTCCCCCGGGCTCTCCAGGCCCAACGTGCTGCCGCCCGCCTCCAGCCACGTCTCGTTGCTCTCCACCACGGGCAGCCCCTTGTGGTACCAGGAGAGGGTGGGGGGTGGGTGGCCCCTGGCCACACACTCCAGCGCCAAGGGCCTCCCGGCCACGGCCTTCACCATGTAAGGCCCTCCGCCAGCGCCCTGGATGGTGGGCGGGACTAGGAAAGAGGCATGGGGCTGCTCAGGGACCAGCAGGCCTGGCTAAGCCCCTTGCAGACCCTACCCTGTGTGAAATGCCTCCTTCCTCACCTCCACTAGCTGAAACCCCCACTCAGATATCACCTCCTCCAGGAAGCCTTCCCAGGCCCATGGTTGGAAGCATCCTCGCCCTCCTCCGGCGTGGGGGGCACCCCCTCCCTGGACACTGTTTGCATCTTCTCTCCATCCCATGCTACCCCTGCGAGCTCATCATGAGCAGAACGACAGCATCTCTGCATGTGTCTTCAGTATCTGCACACAGTAGGTCTCAGTACCTGCTCAACTCAAAGCAATAGGCTCCCCAGGGCCCAAGACCAGGGCCACTCCCTTCCCTGGCCTGAGGAAGTGGACGCCTGGGGCCGGCCCAAGCCTGGACGGCCTGGCCTGTGGGGGCTCCTGACTCAGCCCTCGAAGGCCAAGGGGGTAGCCAAGTGGGGGGCGGGGGGCTTCCCTCTTCTCCTTTGGGAGGGTCCCCAAGTTGCTGAGCCCACAGAGCCATTGCCAGGGCACATGGGGCGACGATGGACTGGGACGTGCTTTGATGTGGGTCACAAGCCCCTTTGAAAATTTTATGAAAGCACACACGTGTGTTTCCCATCAGATCCCTGAATAAGAGTCCCCAAGCTGGCAGCTGGGCTGGTCCTCAGAGGCTGCCCACAGACCCCGCACAGCCCAGCTTCCCTTTGGGGGGGACCCCCCAGGGCTCCAGCATCCAAGCAGTCTGCATCTTTGGGGGCCGTGGCTCCTGAGCTGCCTCCTTGCGAGGGCCAAGATGACCCCCCTGGCCTGCCCTCTGGCCTCCCAACCTCCCCTGCCGAGACCCTCTCTCCCACCTGCACACGCCCTTCCCTCTGAACTCCCTGTGAGTCCTCAGAGACAAGGCCCTCAGGGAGGGTGACACGGAGGGTGATGGTGCAAGGTTTACAGTCAGACCCTCGATGTGGGCCAGGTCTCATCACCCCATAGTGGGTGGCCCTGGGCCAGCCTCTCACCACCCTCATCTGCAAGTGGGGAGACAGGACCCAAGGCCCTGCACCAGCATGCAACTAACTGATGCTGTGAAGGGCCCCGGGGTCCCCTCACAGTGGAGGATTAATGGAGAGCAGTTAACTATCAATAGGGGTCGTGCGGGTCTGGACGAGGTTTAGTGACAGCTCTACACCGAGAGGGGAGACCTGGATTCTCGACTCAGCTCTGCCTGGGCCCCTGGACAGACCCTTCTGCTCCCAGCCTCAGTTTCCCCCATCTGAGGGAAGCTGGCCCAGCTCAGATGACCCTTCTCTCTGGCTAACTCCTTGGTCCCACTGTCCTGTGCCTCCAGCCACTCCCCTCCTTTGGAGACACGTAGAGGCCACCAGGCCCAGAGTCTCGCCACTGCCCCTAGCTGACCACTGCCTGCGGCTGCAACCTCTGGCCACTCACCATAAACCTCCAGCCTGGTGGCCTTCTCCACAACCCCCGCGGGGTTGCTGGCCTTGCAAGTATAGAGGCCAGCGTCCGAGCCCCGGGCCCTCCCCAGCTGCAGCTGCCGGCCGCCCCTGGTGTAGATGGCCTCAGCGCCGTGGGGGAGTGGGGCCCCATCCTTGGACCAGGTGATGTCAGGCGTGGGCACTCCTCGGGCCTCACACAGGAACCGCACTGGGTGGCCCTCCATGACGGCCACTTCGCTTGTCTCGTTGGAGCCCCAGATGGTGGGAGGTGCTGAGAAGGGCAATGGGGGGAGGGAGGTCAAAGTGAGCCCCATCCCCAGAGCGGCATGCACACGCCCATGGCCGCAAGCACTGCACATGTCACATGCTCCTGCTGCAGGGCTGGGAAGGCATGGGGGGCAGGGCGGCGGGTGTCTGGGGACAGATGGGAGAGGCCAGCTCGGGAAACGCTGACATGGGAAGCAAGCCTGGTCATCCCAAGAGGTCACATATCGCATATCACACTGCAGAGGTTGGGCAGGGGGCCTCAGGTTACAGGCTCTGCACCCCACTGTGCCCCTAACTTGTGTATGACCCGGGGTAGGTCACTTCCCCTCTCGGGCCTCAGTCTCCCCATCTGTAAAATGAATGGCTGGACCAGACCAGGGGCTCCCGTGGGGCAGGTCGCATAACCCTAGTGGCACCCAAGATGATGCTAGGGGTCCATGGGCATGGATGAGATAACACTGCATTTCATCACGGGGCAGCTACGCCTTCCCAAACCTCCTTCCACCCTGATTACGACACACGGAAGGCTGCTTGGTGTGACCGTGTACTTCACCTTTCTAGCACTTTCTACCCTGCCCTTTTTACTGCCTGAGAGCAGACAGCTCAGCACGCCCTGCAGGCAGTTCACGCCTGAGGATTTTCACCAGCGCTCTCTTCTCCTGCATTTATGTTCACAGCTCCCCCCATGAAAGCCAAGTGGCCCTGGTTCCCCACTTACAGCTAAGATATTACATATCCTTTTAAATAAATTAGTGTCAGCGTAAAGAAAAGTGACGTGACGTAAAGAATAAGTTAAAAATCAACCATCCCAAGTGCTATCAGAAATAGTAACACCTTTGAAGCTGAAATGCAGACAACGGGATTTGAGGAATGCTGGTCCAGCTTCCCCCTGTCCCTCCCCCACAGCTTTCCTGTCCCTCCCTCACAGCTTTCCTAGACTGGGGGCTTGCTCCTCGAGGGCCCCCATTTCCGCGCTCGTTCTCCCTCCATGCAGTGAGCAGCCGGCGGGAAGCTTGGCGAGCAGCCCACGTTGAGGGCTGGGAAGGGGCTGGGCTCACAGTGGATTCTGAGCTGGAAGTCCTTGGCCTGCTGGCCGGCTGGGCTGAAGGCCAAGCACTGGTACTCTCCCTCGTCCCCGAGGTGACTGTTGGTGATTCTGAGAACCTGGCTGTCCTCCTTGAGCTGGACGTGGGGGTCTCCCAGAAGGACAGGTCTGGAAAGATGGTCAAGAGAATACCACCAGTAAGGCTGGGGTACTGGCAGGGGTGGGCTGCACAGCGGGGAGGCTGCCGCTGGGGAAAAGAGAGGTTGACAAATTCACAGTTGCTGAAAGGTCCTATCAACAGAGGCATAGTACATAAAATATGATCGACCCCTGCAACGGAATATTGCTCAGCCACTAAAAGGAATGCGGTACTGGCACCGGCTGCAGCACGGATGAACCTCGGAAACTGCGTGCTAAGTGAAAGAAGCCAGACACAGAAGGCCACGTGTTGTACAACTGTGTGACATTTATATGAAATATAGTAAATCTATTGAGACAGAAGGCAGATTAGTGGTTCCCAGGGGCTGGGGAAAAGGGGCAAGGAGAGTGACTGCCAATGAGTATGGGGTTTCCTTTGGGGTGACAGAATGTTCTGGAACTAGATAGAGGTTGTGCAACACGGTGGATGTACTCAATGCCACTGACGTGTGCACTTCAGGATGGTTAATTTCACACAATGTAAATTTTAACTAAAAAAAATAAAGAGTTTAAACAAGATAAAGGAAAGCAGTTTGAGTGGTAAGAAAACCCTGCCGGGCGAGGGCAGGCTGTCACCTGCACGATGCCAGGCTGGGCAGGTGGTGCCCACGCTGCCCTCTTCCGGGCCCTGGGTGGCACCTGCAATGCCTGTCAAGCGCCCCCACAGAGTTCGTCCTCCCCAGAGCCCCCAACCACCGGCCCAGACCTGGGCAGCACCCCCACGCCATCGCCGGGGGCCACTCACTGTCCGTCCTTGGTCCATTCCACCTGGGGCGTGGGGACCCCCGAGGGCCGGCATTCCAGCTCCACGTCTGCACCCGCTAGGCCCAGCACCTCCCGGGCGGCCCCAGCTCCGGCTCCGAGCATGGAAGGAGGGACTGGGGGCCAGAAGGGCAGGGGGTGAAAGTTCCTCCAACCCTGCAAGCCCCACCCACCGCAGGGCCTTTGCCTGTGCAGACCCCTTGCTGGGTGCACCCTTCCCTTCGCCCTCCGTTCCTCGTGGGGAGTGCCCCAGACCCTGGCTGGATGGGGCCCCGCTCTGTACTTCCTCAGCAGCCTGCACGACTTTGTAGCACATCGCACAACAGAAATCACTGGGTTCATTATGTGGTGGCCTAATGTCTGTCCTGATGGCTGTGCAAGGACTGGGACTGGATCTGTCATGGGCTCTCTGTGTCACCAGTTCAGCAGACCAGGCTTTCCCTCTCCCCTGGCCGGCCTATGAAAGGGTAGGGGCTGCAGGGCTAGGCACGCTTGGAGCTGGGGGCTCAGGCCTCACTCACTGAGCACGAGGAGATCGAAGTCCCTCTGGGCAGCCCCGGCCTGGTTCTCCGCCCGGCAAGAGTAGAGGCCAGAATCGCCCTCCTGGATCCTGGGAAAGTGGAGGGCCCGGGCCCCGTCCAGGAGGCGGTGGCTGCCCACCTTGGGGATCTGGGCAGAAGAGGCCAGAGGGAGCTAGTGAGCGGGGTCTGGCCACCCCCCTAGTATCAGCAATGAGGAAACTAAGGCCCAGGGAGCTCATTGGTGACAGGAACCTGGGGCTTCTGATTCCCAGAATGTGCTGTGCCTTCTCCACCATGCAGCCCTCCAGGCTTCATGATGAGAACACAGTCCTCCCCCACCCTGAGCCCCAGTGCATCCCCAAAGACACCTGTCACATCTCCTTGCCACACCTGGCACATGCAGGAACCCGTCCAGAAGGCCATATCCTACCCAAATCCCACAGCCCGGCCACTGTAGGGGACACCCACCAGCTGCCCATCCTTGAGCCACACGATCTCAGGGGCTGGAAAGCCATTCGCATCACACTCCAGCGTCAGGGACTGCCCGGCCATGCCTGACACGTTGGTCCTGCGCCTGTCCTCTCGGATGCTGGGGGGTACTTCGGAGCAAGGAGAAGCAGAGGAGCTGCCCCCTCCCCAGAGAGCCACAGCCCCCAGGTCCCATCAGGGCCGCTCCTCCTGGCCTCGACAGGTGCCCCGACTTCCGCCCTTTCCCAGATTCCGGGGTCCCAGGATGCCCGCCCCAGCCCCGGATCTGGCCGCCAGGAGCCGTGCGGACCTGGGAATGGCTGCGGCAGCCTTGCCCTGGGACCCGCACACCCTCGTTACACCCAGGCCCTGTGCCACTCTCTATGACATCCAGCTTTGCAAGATGCCGGAGCCCCCAGATCTACCTGGCTCAGCACCCAGCCTGTTGTGGTGGTCACCTGGGAGGGTCTCCCGAGTTAGAATCTCTGAAGGTGGGGCCTGGGTGTGTCTTTGCAACAAACCTCCCAGGCAAGTCATTACATGACGAGCAGGGGGAGGTGGAAGGAGGCCCATCAAGAGCTTTTAAACCTGCTTCCCCAACTCCTTCCATGATGCGCGTGTTAAGGGGAAGGGCTCCCTCCCTCTGCACGGCACCACGGATGGGGGATGGATGGGGGATGGATGGAGGATGGATGGGGATGGTTGGGGGGATGGGTGGGGGATGAGTGGGGGATGGATGGGGGATGGGTGGAGGATGGATGGGGGATGGATGGGGATGGGTGGGGGGATGGATGGGGGATGGGTGGGGGATGGATGGGGGATGGGTGGAGGATGGATGGGGATGGTTGGGGGGATGGGTGGGGGATGGGTGGGGGGATGGATGGGGGATGGGTGGGGGATGGGTGGGGGGATGGATGGGGGATGGGTGGGGGATGGGTGGGGGGATGGATGGGGTATGGATGGGGGGATGGGTGGGGTATGGATGGGGGGATGGGTGGGGTATGGATGGGGGGATGGATGGGGTATGGATGGGGGGATGGGTGGGGGATGGGTGGGGGGATGGATGGGGGATGGATGGGGGATGGATGAGGGGATGGATGAGGGGATGGATGGGGGTATGGATGGGGGTAGATGGGGGTACGGATGGGGGATGGGTGAGGGGATGGGTGGGGGATGGGTGGGGGATGGGTGGGGGATGGATGGAGGATGGATGGAGGATGGATGGGGATGCTTGGGGGAATGGGTGGGGGATGGGTGGGGTATGGATGGGGGGATGGATGGGGGGATGGATGGGGGTATGGATGGGGGGATGGGTGGGGGATGGGTGGGGGGATGGATGGGGTATGGATGGGGGGATGGATGGGGTATGGATGGGGGGATGGGTTGGGGATGGGTGGGGGATGGATGGGGATGGGTGGGGGGATGGGTGGGGGATGGGTGGGGGATGGATGGGGGATGGATGGAGGATGGGTGGGGGATGGATGGAGGATGGATGGGGATGCTTGGGGGAATGGGTGGGGGATGGGTGGGGGATGGATGGAGGATGGATGGAGGATGGATGGAGGATGGATAGGGGGTGGGAAGTGTGGGAAGCTGCCCTGCTGACGGAAGGATGTGAGCCTGGGGTCAGTTTCAGCAATTTTCACCGGGAAGTGGGCTTTGGGGTTCTCCACTGCCATCGGTGCTCACTTTAAAATGAATTTACCAGCTAGACCATGTTAAAAGCCATTTATGGAGTTCCAGGTTCTTCCCTTTACACAGTCTCCATGGGGGGGTCTCTCGGGAAGAGGGTGCCCATGCAACCTGCCACTCTCCCAACACCCTCAGGCCCTCCCCGCCAGGCACCCAGGACAAGGACCTGCAGCCTCCCCCGGGCGAGCTCTCGGGCCCTGGGGCGCTGGTGCTGCCACACTGGGGCATCCTGGGGTCCCGTCAGGAGGTGTGCACAAGCCGTCCCCCAGCTCTGGGGTCCTGCTCACCATAGACCACCAGCTTGGCTCTCCTGGATGCAGAGCCCGCCTCACTGGTGGCCTGGCACTCATAGTCCCCACTGTCGGTGGGAGAGACGGAGGCCAGGAACAGAGACCCCTCATCCAGCACTGCCAGACCGGGCCGGCCACGCAGGGGCTCCGAGGATGGGCCCTTCCGCCATGTGATCTGCGGCTTGGGTGTCCCTGGAAAGGTGCACGGAGTCATGAGCATGGACACCCTGTCCCCTCCCCCTCCACACCCACATAGCACCTCCTTGAGCAAATGTCACTGACCCTCTGGTGTACGGTTCCAGGCACCTCCTCATGCCCCAGGCCGGGAGGAGCAGCTCCATCAGAGTTGCAGGTGCCCACATACCCGCCACCTCTCCACCCAATGCCATGTGTCCCAGCACTCCCAGTGCCCTGAGGGCCACAGGCACAGGGGCCAAGAGCCCTCTCTCTGGCTCCCTTCTCAAAGAGGCCCCATGGGGCCACCCCGTTTGGCTTTGCCCTCCCGAACCCCTCAAGGCCCTGCGCTTTCTCTTTGCCCACCACCTCCAGCTTCCTCACATACATAAGACGCACCGATCTGGGTGTTTCGTCTATTGCCTGTGTCCCCCCACAGGACCAGGGCCTTTGCTTGGTTCTCTGCTGCACTCTCAGTAGCAAGCCCAGTGCCTGGCACACAGTAGGTGCTACATTAATGAACAAGCCTGCCATGCTCAGCACCTGCACTTTGCCATAGGACCAAAGCATGATGGTGGAAAGCCTGGCTCAGCTCAGCCTGCTCGTCCCTTCTCAGGCACTGGGCCAGGCACGTCCAGCCACACAGCCCGGCCGCACTGTGAGGGCCACCATCCCCCGGATTCCTTCCCGGACACTCCTCACGTTGGACTGTTCAATGTCTGAGTCTGCCACCAGACGGTCGGTGTGCACAGCCTGGCACACAGGGGGTGTGCAATAGAGAGCCAGGCACACAGTAGGTCCTCAGACTGGTGTTGCAGGAATGACCCAGCCTTCCAAGCAGCACATGTGCTCAGGAGGCAGCGGTGCCCAGTGGGCAGGGCTCAGCCCCAGCCCGGCCGCCTTGCTGAGCGCCCTCTGGACAAGGGCAGCCCCAGCCCACAGCTCTGTCCCCTCAGCCCTCGCCGGCCCTCCCACCTCCACCAGCGCCGAGCAGGAAGCACGGTGGGGGACGCTCCCCCAAACTCGCAGGTCAGCACCTTCGGCACCTGTCACTCCACTGCCACCACGAGTCATGGGGACGCACAACCATTGCTAACACCGATGATCATTAACCACCCCCCGCCCCGGCTCCAGCAGTGTGGGGCGCTCCCTCCGTCTCGCTCCTTTATCCTCTCTCAGGGGCCTGCGGAGGCAGGTGGGCCACCTCCTTTGGGAGGGCGTGGGGGCGGGATCAAGATGTGGCACATGCAAGGCACCCTGGCATCCTCGTCGTCGTCGGGAGGGGCCCTGCCCGCTCCGCCTGCACTGACTGCTCCCGCCTGAGATATGACCCTCTGCCTACCAGCTGGGAGGGGACGGCCAGGCCACCTCGCTCCTGCGGGCCACTCATCCCCATGTCTGTCCTCCCGTAGAGCCACACACCACACACGATACACACACACCATACATACACAGATACCACACACACACCATATATACACACACCATACCACACACATCAGACACCACACACATCACACACACCACACCACACACACCCCACACACACTTGTGTCCCTCTCAGCTCCTTGAGCTTCTCCCGAGAGCCCACCCACTCCCGGCCTCCACCACCCAGGGGACGAGGAGTCAGAGCTGCTGGCCTGGAGGGGCGCTCGGCTTTGAAACATCTCACGGGTAAGGGAGCCCCAACCACAGGGCTGCGCGGAGCTCTGTGAGGCAGGCTCCAGGGGACTCCGAGGGTCACTGAGACCACTCGTCTCACCGGCACTCCCATCCCCAGGGGCAGAGAGCCGCAGGGATGTGTCAGAATCACTGGCCTCTCCTGCACCCCCATCGGGAGCAGACCTATGGCGCCACCCGCGCAGGGACCGGGTCTCCCCGCTCCAGCCCGGGTCTCGGGCCTTCTCCTGCCACCCCACTCCCCCACCCCCTGCCCTGGGAGCCCAAGGTCTCAGGGCGGCGCGCCAGCACCCAGCGCCGCCCCCGGGAGCCGCCTGCTCTGTGTCCACCGCATGGGGTCCTGCCCACGCAGCTGGAGGCTGGCCCCGAGGACAGTCCCTGACCTGCCAGGGATGAACCCGGGCGGTGTGAGCACGTGGGGCCCCGAGGGCGGGGGCTGGGGCTGGGGGGTCCCCCTCCCCAGTCCTGGGAGCGTGCAAGGGCTGCTTGCTGTTACCAGAGATCGACACAAGGTGGCGGCCCGGCCTCGAGTCGGGACCTGGGGCCCTGCAGGTGGGCGGCTCTGCAGACTCCTGGGGGCGCGTCCGCGTCCTGCCCGCCGCTCCCTCTGTCCCTCCTGGGGGCTCCCTAGGGCCCCGCGGCACGAGGAGGCGCAGGTGAGACTACAAGCGGCCCTCCAGGCTCCTGCGGGCTCTCGCCCACCCTTCCAGAGAGCGTGCGGGGGGGGCGGGCACGGGGCAGGGGACACGGACGACGGCGCGTCCTCCTGCCAGTCACAGAAGGGCCAAAGCCAACCGAGGCCCCCGGGGCAGGCGGCGGGACGCGCGGGTGCCGCGGAGGTTTACAGAAGGCAAAGGCGCCCATTCCACACGCCTCCCCAAGCCGCTACCATGCACCAGGCACGGTGTCCGGACCTAGGACTCGTGTCGTCCCGCTGAGCCCTCACAGCAGCCCTGCACGGAGGGACTGGTATGACCCCACGGGGCAGATGAGAAAGCGGAGGCTCAGAGAGGAGGTGTAAGCTGCCCCAAGCTGCACAGCCCAGAGGGCCAAAGCAGGCTTTAGCGCTGGGCCATTAACCAGAGGTGTCTATCTCGGCCCCACACTGTGCTCCTGCCCCAAAGGGGGCCCCTGAGAGGGCTGGTTTACCCAGGGCACAGGAATCGGGCCTCCAATGAGAAAGTCTGGCGCTTGGGGAGAGGTGGGGCCACCGAGCCCCAATCCTGGGACCCTCCGGCCCTCCTCAGCCCCAGCTGTTACAATCACCAGGCACAGAGTGGCCTCTGCTTAGTGGGCACTTGAGGCTGGGGCAAACGACACCACACTTTGTGAGTCACCTCCTGGCTGTGTGACCTTGGGTGAGCACTTAACCCCTCTGGGCTAGATTGCCTCTAATGAAAAAAAAGCTAATGCTTATATGCATCCTACAGGGTTATCGGTGGGATGAAAGGCCTGGCATGGCCTTGGCTAGGAGTGAGGACCCCATAACCCTCGTAACCCGTGAGCTCTACCCACAGGGAGTGACCCAGGGTGCCGGAGTGTGGCCGGGCTCCTCCCCAGCCTGTCCCGCCTCACCTCTGGCAGGGCACGGCAGGCTGGCGTTCTCTCCTGCCACTCTCTCCAGCAGGCCACTGGTCTCATCGGTCCCCCAGTACGGCGGCTCTGGTGGGAGGTGACATGGCCATACTCACACCCCTGAGCCCAAAGCTTGGTGCTCCCCCAGGAACCCAGGGCCAGGGTAGAAGGTGTCTCACTCCCGAGCCCCAGGCATAAGGGGGTGAGTCAGGGCCCGTGGTGCTGGCCAGCCTCCCGCAGGGTGGCCCAAGGAGCAGCCACCAGGGCCACGCACCACCCCGCGGGCCCGGGAGGCCAAGCCTGGGCATTGTCCTGGCCTGCGCGTCCCTCCAGCAGCGGCTTTCCCAGTTTGTCCTAAATTCCCCACAGTTAAGATGTGAGCACCGCTGATCCAGAACTCTCTACGCACCAGGCGCTTCGCACACATTGTCTCACTGATCGCTCACGTATTATTGGGCCCATTTTACGGGGCAGAAAACAGAGGGTCAGAGAGTGTAAATGACCGGCCTGCGGTTGTCCAGCTCGAAGATGGAAGAAGCCAGACCTGGGCCCGGGCACCTTCTGTCCCCCCCAGAGGACCGAGCCCCCGCCATGGGGACAGGGCCGGGAGGAAGGGAGGGGTCAGGCATCTCAGAGAGCCAGGATGCTGCTGGGGGACAGGGAGAGGTGAGTTCTGGGGTGCAGGGGTGCAGACTCACCCAGCACCCTGAGCTCCAGCTCCCAGGCATCCAGGCCGGCGCTGCTGGAGGCCTCGCAGCGGTACGTCCCAGTGTCTGAGGTCCGGATGGCTGCAAAGTGGACGGTGCCCTCGGGCCGCCCACCTGGCAGGGCCACCCCGTCCTTGAACCACTTCAGCCGGGGCTCCGGGCTGCCCTCGGCCGCACAGTTCAGGTCCAGCGCTTCTCCCGCGAGCACCTTCAGGACCCGCGGGCCTGGTTGCACCTGCGGGGGCACTGAGAGGACCACAGAGGGGGCGTCAAGGCAGGGGGACCCCTGGGGGGGGGTCACCAAGCCTGGACCCACTGGAGCCTGCCACAGGGCTCCCCATGGCTCCAGCAGAAATCACTGTGGGGCCGTGTAAGGCTGACCGATCCTCATTTTGCCAAGAAAAGACAGTGGAACCCTCATGCGGCCCCCCAAATGCAAGTAGAATCTGGCCTTTCACGTGAACACACGTGCTCCTGTCAAAGAATTGCTCCTCCGGGCTCAGCTTATTTCTCCTCCATACTCTACCCTCCCCACCCCTCCCCCTCCTCGGCCCCCACCCCTACTCCAGACCCAAGTGCACCCCACACCGTTTGAGAACCACCAGCTGGGAAACATCCAGCTCAGTGCTAGATGGGGAAACTGAGGCCCAGGGGGGCAGAGAGACTGACTCAGAGCGGCAGCACCCGCAGGAGGTTTGAATCCCAGCTCTGCCCCTCATGGTCACAGGCCCCTGCCCCGGCCAGAGCCTCAGTTTCCCCTGCTCACAAGGCCAGCCCAGGATGAAGTGAGACGCGGTGTTACGGCAGCCGGCGCAGAGCCAGGCCACCGCGGGACCCAAAGTGCTGTGGCCAGCACCCTCCTCGCTCCCATCTCGCTCTCCTTCCCTGGGCTGTGGGGAGGGCGGTGGGCTCACTTCTTTCGTATTTGGGTTTTCAAGTCACTTTCCCATCCTCCGTCTCATTTGCTCCTTCCCACAGGGTGGGGCATGTCGTCCCCATCTCGCAGACGAGGAAACTGAGGCTCAGGAAGGTTCTGTGACTTGGCCAGAGTCCCTCACCCCCTCAGCTGTGTGGCCCCACCCCTGGGTCTGTGTGACCAGGCGGCCGGGCCGGGGAGAATTCTCGGAGCCCAGGGGCCACCCTGCTGTGGGAGCTGCACGGGAGACGGGGACAAGTGTCCCGGGTCCTCGGCAGGAGCTGGGGAACTCCCACTCTGTTCCCAGCTCCGGAGGAGGAGCCCAGAGATAAGAGCATCTGTGGGGACATGGCCCCTGAGCAGAGATCAGCCCCTCGGCCCAGGGCCGTGAGGGTGTACCCACTCTGCCTGCCTGCCTGCCCTGCCCACCGTCTGGTCTCTCACACACACATTTGCTGCAAATAATAACTGTGCTGAGGCCTGATGTCCTCCATACCCCTCCTGCCAACTAGAGGATGGGCATTATTGTGGCTCCCACTCTACAGATAAGGAGAGCAAGGCTCAGAGAGGCCAAGCAGCTGGCCTAAGGTCACACAGCCAGGCAGTGGTAGAATGAGGATTCAAACACAGCCCTGCCGGCTCTGAGGCTCTGCTCCTCATCCTGGGCCTGCTTCTGCCTCTCATACGCTCATGCAAACCCACAGCAAAGCTTGGACACCCCTCCTTCTCTGAACCTCAGCCTGTCCCCCTGTAAAATGGGGAATTAGTTTAGACCAAGAGTTGGCTTTTTTCTGTAAAGGGCCAGACAGTAAATATTTGAGGCTTTGCAGCCCAGATGGTCTCTGTCGCAACGACTCAACCCTCAGTTACAGCGTGAAAGCAGACACAGACGATGCATAAATGAATGCGTGTGGCTGCGCCCCAACAAAGCGCGTGTCTATGGGCACTGAAATTTGCATTTCATATAATTTTCACATCATAAAATATTATTTGTCTTTTTCGCCCTGATCACTTAAAAATGTGGACACCGTTTTTCACCGATGGGCCGTATGAAAACAGGGTGGATCAGATTTGGCCCAGGGCCGCTGGTCGGCTGAGCCCCGCTCAGATGACTGGCTCCCTGGATGGCGAGCTCCACACTCTCTGCAGGAGGGCTCCCCCAGCTGGCTGCTGTGACTGGGACCTGGACGCCCAGGCGAACGCCCACTCGTGGGCCTCCGGACCGAGGGGAACCAGAGCCACGGCAGGCACTCAGGAGCCTGAGCCCGAGAGGATGGGGTGCGGCAGAGGGCCCAGCACGGCCTGGCCCACAGGACGCGCTCAGAGGGCAGCGACTCCGGTCAGAGCGTGTCCAGTGCCCTGCTGAACGGGCATGGGAGGGCAGGGCTGGAGAGGGCCTCCTGGGGGCTTCAGAGGTTCCCAGCAGGACCAGGGCTCAGACTGGCATCCCTCTGGGCACCGCCAACCCCGGGCACCAGGGCTGGGCCCCGCACGAGGCAGAGGCACCCTCAGACCCCACCCTCCATGGCTCCTCCTTCACGGGGCCCCCTCCGGACCCCCGAGTCCCCACTGCCCTACGCCCTCCCAGAGCCCTGCCCTCCGTTCTCAGGGGGCCTCCGAACAGCCTCTCCAGGCCCCAACCAAGGGACACCGGAGAGGGAGAAGCGGGAGGAAGGCAGGAGTGGAGGTGATGGGAGGAAGCGCTGAACAGAGCCCGACGTGGAGCCAGAGGAGGGGGCACTGGGAGCCCGACGGACAGAGGGAAGGGCAGGGCGAGGGTTCGAGATGGAGGCCGCTGGCGGGGCCCTACCTTGCACCATGAGGATGTAGTGCCGAGAGACAGACCCCGCGGGGTTACTGGCTGTGCATTCATAGAGGCCACTGTCACCGACCTGGGCCTGGGCCAGGCGCAGGGAGCCGGACCGGAGGAGGCCGTGCCTGTGGGAGGAAAGGGCACTGGTGAGACCCCAACTGACCCCACTCTGCTGGAAAGGCCTCAAGATCCAACTTGAACCAGCCACCTCCCCCCGGAAGCCTGCCAGGACTGAGGCCATGTCCACCACCCACCCTTCACTCCTCCCCCAGGCCCCGCCTCCACTCCCCTGAACCCCGGAGCCACGGCCAGGTCCCCCTCCAACTGCTGTGACAGATAAAGAGCGTTGAACTAGGAGTCCACCGACTTGGGTTCGAGTCCAAACCCTGAACACTTCCCACTGGGTAAAGCAAGTCCCTTCACTTCTCGGAGCCTCCATTTCCTCACCTGCGAAATGGGCCTGCTAAGGGGGCCTGCGTCTGGGGCTGGGGAATGGATTCCACGTGTGCTCAGCCCAGGGCCTGGGCCTGGCCGCCGGTAACTCCCCCTTCTCTAGCACACACCCCTGCCGTTCCTCCACCTGCCCAGGGGGCATGAGGCCCCATTGGAGGCCCCTCCCGCAGCTTCCAGGGAGAAGCTGCCAGCCCAGAGGCCCTTGTGGTGTCCTGTCGTCCAGAGCTGTGTTGGGCCCTCAGGAGGGAGCTGTGGAGGTCCCATCACTGCCCTCCCCAATCCAGCCCACCTTGCTGACGTCACCTGGCCCCCATCCCACAGGGAGCTGGGACCCCCCGCCAGGCTCCTGCAGCTGGGCTGGACCCCAGAGGGACCCTGCAGACATGATGTCACCGGCCCATATGTGCTGGCTCTGTGCAGCCCCTGTCCCATAAGACCCCGAGGGCAGCTGCGGCCACCGGCCCCAGGGGGCCCCGAGTGCAAGCGGCCAGCACAGATGCGGGGGCCCCAAAGGCCAGCCCCCTGGCCTGAGCTGGCCAGGTCACAGCTGGCTCTAGAACCCAGTAGGCCTGGGCTCCCATCCTGGTCCCCACTCCCCTTTCTGCTGAGCCTCAGTTTCCTCCCGCACAGCCTGGGGGTGACGGGAGCCAGGTCCCCCAGGCAGCTAGCAGCAAAGCGCCAGGCCTGCCCTCGTCAGACAGGTGCCAGCAGTTCGCTCTGCACAGCCTCGGGCTGCGAGCAGGGCCCGTCTCCCCTCTGTAAAGTGGAGCAGTCATCCCCTGGCCAGCGGCCCCCTCCGCCAGGTTGTCCGCAGCATCCTGCAGGCACTTGGGGCAAGTTCTCTGAGGATGTTGTGAATGATATGCCGGGTGGCAGCCTCTAGAGCCCAGCCATTGGGCAGGACCACCTGGGTCCAATCTGGTACTGCCATGTGCTTGCTGGGTGAGGTTGGGCAAGTCACTTAACCTTTCTGTGCTTCAGTTGTCTCATTTTGGAAAACAGAGACAACAGTGGTGCTTACCTCTCATAGGGTTGTCCAGAGAACTGAATGACCTAAGTCACAGCACAGCGCCCCCAGGTACTCAGGTACACAGAGGCGCTCAACGTCAGCTGTCACCCTGGTGATGGCAGTGCCCCCATGAACAATCTGCAGTGCAGTTTCACAATGTTTAAGACACTTACATTAATGGCATCGTGTATGTGTGTGTAGGTCGCCTTCATTCCTTTTTCACGGTTGTGTAGTATTCCCTTGCATGATCATTTCACGATTAATTAATTTGTTCCCCTTTTAGTGGACATTTAAATATTTTAAATTTTTTCTTTCTTCTACTCGTTCTCTCCTCTCAGCAGCAGAGCTCTCTGCACACGGCTGTATGTGCCCCCCATGCCCAGGAGCCAGAGGCTCAGATGCCATCAGCTTTCACAGTGGAGACCCCATCACTCTCCCCTTGTAGGGCGGGGCTCCTCTTTAGACTCTCTCAGCTGTGTGTGAAACATGCAGAGACCAACTGAGGGGAAGGCAGGAATTGGGGTTCTACCAAGGCTCCAGGTGGCTCCGATGCAGGTGGTCAGGCGACCACCCCTTGGGAACACTGCACAGGGACACTGGGAAGTGCCCCTGCCCTGAGAAGCAGCCGGAGGAGCGGATGGAAGTGGGGCTGTGGCAGCAAGTGGCCCTGGTGTGAAGCACCATTCTGCCTCTTATGAGCTGACCTTGGGCCAAGGACTCCATCTCCCAAGGAGCCTCCGTGTCCTCATCTGGAGTCACAGGAGATGGCGAGGATGAAGTCACACGACGCATGAAGAGCCCGCAGTGCTGGGACGCAGTCGGGGATCAGTGAGGTCCCTGCTGTTAGGAAGGACCCCCTTCCCCCAGCATCTGGGTCCTGGCCTCCAGTCTCCCACCAGCTGGGCAGCCCGGAGCAGACCCCTTCCTCTTCCAAAGCGGACACACAGATGCTTATTTGTCCCTGTGACAGGTACATATTTCCCCTACGTGGCTCCACGCCCAGGTTTGGTTTTTCTCATCCATGGTTTTTTTTAAGTTAAATAATGTTGACATCCACCAAACAAGAGCCAAATCAGTTTGAGGCTGAAACATGTACCCTCAGTCCCCCTCGGGCCAGGGACAGTTCCCTCTAGGGACTTCTCTGCAAACCTCGGCTGGCAAAGCAGACACAGCATGGGTCAGTGGAAAGAGGTCTGGGCGGGGAACCGGAGTTCCGGATCCGAGGTCCAATTCTGCTTTAGGCGTGCTGTGCACCCTCAGGCAGGGCAGCTGACGTCTCCGAACCCCAATTTCTTCATATTTGAAAAGGCAGCTCTGGGCTCCTTTATCTCAGGGGTTGCCTTCTAGTTCTTCTGAGAACTTTAGAAACCATAGAACCCTCGCTTCCTCCCTCACCAGCCCTTAAAAGGATAGGAAGGGGGAGCTTCTGGGAAAAGCAAAATAATAAAAGAAACTTCCAAAAGTGGAAATAATTCTCAACAATAAAAGGAGGCGTCTTGTCTTTCTCGGGACCAGCCCCCGGGTCGTTTCCTAGAGGGGGAATGCCGCTCACAAAGGAAGGACTAGAAAGAAGGGAGAATCCATCTTACAGACAGACAAGCCGAGGCCGGCAGAGGCCTCCCCAGGCGCTCTCGCCACACTGGCCTGTGCCCACCTGTCACCTGTGGGCTCCAAGAAGACACACCCCCATCCGTCTTAGCTGACTTTGTTTCCCCAGAGCCTAACCCAGACCTGCACAGAGCCACCCCGACTCCAGCTAGACTCAGGAAAGGATAAAGCACCAGCCGTGGGCCTGGGGCTGGCTGGACGGGACCCGGAGGCCCGGGGTTCCAGGGCAGCCCTTCTCCCCGCTCCCCGCAATCCCCCGTTTTCCCAGAGGCTCCGTGGCAGGTGTGGGGCTGCGGCCCGGGGAGGGGCAGAGGCACGCTGCTGCTGCGTGCGTGTGGTGTCTCAGCAGCTGCCGCCAGGTCACGGCTGTGGCGTGAGCAGCCAGATGGCTCCGTGTGGCGCCCAGATGAAAACCCGGGGAGGTTCTGGGGAATTTCCTGTTTATGACATCCATCCATCGGCTTAAGCCTTCGCTGTTGGCTGAGAGTCTCACACAGCTACGCAGATGGGGGCCAGGGGAGACCCAAGAGGGGCCCATCTACCTCGGGCAAGGAGCCCAGTTCAGCCAGTTGCTCATTCACTCATTCACCCATTTGACAAAGAGCCATTGGGTTCAAGGCAGGTCGGCTCCCGCTGTGGGGGAGGAAACGCTCCTGTCCTCAGGTTGCTCAGAGTCTGGGTGGTTTGTCTGCACCCGGTCCCTCTGGCTGTGTCCCATGTTGCTCGTCCTGCTGCCCCTGTGTCTGCAGCACTTCTGACCTCACCGCACGAGCGCCGAGCCTTCCCGGAGGACGGTCAGCGGCTGTCGAATGACCAGCACTCTCCACAGGCACCCGGCTGGCCAGGGGGCTGGTGCTCACCCACGGATGCCCACCGCACGCCAGTGTGCACCGGCCCGGCCTGTGTCTGCTGGGGCCAGGGCAGGGTCTGAGCCTGGGGCAGGGGAGGGCCCCCCACCAGCCCCAGTCAGCCTAGAGGGCACCTTCACCCACCGACGGCCCCTCTGACCTGCATCTCCTTGCTGGGCTCACCCACCCCGTAGACCCATGTAAGGAAGCCCCAGAGGGGAAAATTAAGCTGGAGCAATTTAGGAAGAGGGGCCTGATGCTGACCAAAGGGCCAAGCACAATATAGAGGAGAGAGAGAAAGGATGTGCCATCTCCTGAAACCAGCAATGCTAACAGGGATGGCCATCAACTACTGAGCTTTCCGTGTGCCTCCCCGCGGCTGAGCCCCTTCCACGCACATTCTCACTTGAAACTCCCGACAGCCACCCGCAAGGCAGGCAGATTCTACCATCATCACCAGCAGAGGAGGGAGCTGAGACCCAGAGAGATGAAGGCCTGCTGTCCACGGCCACCCAGCTGGTCAGGGCAGAACTGGGACTGGACCTCAGACGCTGCAACTGCGCTCCCCACCCCTGTGGGGCTCTGGACGGTCGGCTCTGAAGTTTCCTTCAGTTGACCACTCCCCAGAAAGAGAGCTGCTGGCCACAGGCTGGCAAGACCCAAGCTCAGAGCCGCCGGGCCAGGACCCAGCATGAGCTGTGAGCATCTGCCAAGGGAAAGACCCCACGAGGCGACCCTGGGCAGTCCGTGCCGTGCCCCCCAGCAGCCGGTGAGGCAGCAGCTTTGCTCCTGGGTTGCCAGAACCCAGCTGCAGCCCCGACCTGTCCACTCCAGGAGACAGGCTGCTCCCGGCCCTGCAGCATCCTCAGGATGCTCCATCCTCTCACTGTCCCCTCCTGGCCAGCCTCCCCCGCCCCTCCCCGTGGAGGCAGCTGGATTTGGCCCTGTGTGGGACCCTGGCCTGCAGCCCCAGGGAAGCCAGAGCCCGAGCCAGGAGCTCTCGCAGCTGTCCCAGCTACACATCAGAACCACAAACAAACATTGTTGCCTAGAAACGCAGCCTCGCCCTAGCATCCCCGGGCTGAATCCCGGGACCGGAGCCACTAGGCACTGTCTGGCCACCATTGCCTGTCCAACACTTTCATTTCTCAGATGGGGAGACTGAGGCCCAGAGAGGGGAACAGACTTGCTCCAGTTCACTCAAGTGAGTTGGGGGCGAGGCTGGAGGGACACCAGGTCTCCTGCCATCTGACCGCACGCACAGCCAGAGCCCGCGTCTGCGCTCTCCCACGCGGCTTCGGCACAGTCCCTGGGCACACGAGACGGCTCAGAAATCCTGCTGACTTCGATTTCGAATCCACAGTTTTCACGGGCTTTTCACAAACACTCCCAGAGGGTTGGAAGACCCCACGGGCCATTCCCACCCTTGGACTCAGCCGTTCGCTTTCGGGACTTTACCCCAAGGAAACGACCCAGAAGATAAAGAGGGGCGTTTGTGCAAAGATGTTCCAACAGCTCCATTTATTACCACCAAACACTGGCGACGGAGCCCTTGCCCCAAACAGACGAGCAGCTTAGCAACAACGAGAGCTGATCGCCCTGCAATGTTATTTTGCCCTTTAAATAAAAAG
This sequence comes from Equus asinus, assembly GCF_041296235.1. Classification (NCBI taxonomy): domain Eukaryota; kingdom Metazoa; phylum Chordata; class Mammalia; order Perissodactyla; family Equidae; genus Equus; species Equus asinus. The sequence goes on from NC_091799.1 coordinate 16,015,670, forward strand.
CAAGTGATACGGGCCAGGATGAACTGAGAAAATGGGTGAACGGGGAAAAGTTATCAAAGATGAGGGCAGAGCAGAAGATGCGCCAAGTTTAACGCTATGAAAGCATTGGCATGAACAAATCGCATGGGACCGTCGACACGAGTGGCGCTTCAGCGTCTAGCAGCTACCCCACTCCCATTCTGTTTTCTTTCTAGAAAGGACTTTCTGACTCAGAGCATCAAGGCTGCTGAGGGTTCAGAATATGCTCTCGGCCCTCCAGAGAGAGCAGTGGCCTGACCTGGGCCCAGAAGCTTGATGTGTGTGTTCCCGTGTCTGTATGTCTGTGTGTGTCCATGTGTGTGCATGTCTGTGTCTCTGTGCATGTCCACGTGTGTGCATGTGTATTCTTGTCCATGCATGTCTGTCTCCGTGTGTGTGTGCACGTTAGGGAACAGCCCAGGCGTTGGAAGGTCAGGACCCCAATTCTCCCCCACCCCATGTGTTTCTGTGTCTTTCTCAGTGCCCAGGGAGTAGGCCACTCCCCCCACCCACCTCCAGGACTGCTGGCAAGAGAAGAGGGCCACCCCTGCCCAAACGGAGATGGGGGAGGCCTCAGAGGCTCAGCCCCATTGTGGTTCTCAACGTAACTGCAGCACGGGGTCCCCGGGGAGCCCTGAAGGAGCATCAGCACTGGAGCTCTGCTGGTGGCCCCGACCACAGCCAGGGCTGACAGCCCCTGGCCAAGGGCAGCACAGGGTCAGGAAGGCCAGGCCCCGGGCAGCCACAGAGCAGGCGCGGGCTTTCCCCGAGCACAGAGAAAGGGGCCGTGCAGACCAGGAGTCAGCTCACCAGTGCAAGGACACAGGCCCAGCCCGAGGGAGGGGGCAGCAGGGACACTTGGGGGGGGGGGCAGCGGATGCCTCCCCTCAGGAGGGAGCAGGCTGGAGCCTAGAGGCAGACGACCACCTACGACTCATCGAAATAAGTTCTCAAGCTTCTAGAACAGCAGCTTGGAAGCTGAGCCTTGGGACTCCCTTGAAGAAGGAAGAGCAGGAGGGGAAGAGGAGGGGCAGAGAGACAGCCAGTCTGCCCCCCCTGCCCCGGCCCCAACACCAGCTCTGCTCCGTGTGCTTTCCATAGATTTTTAATCTCCATCTTCTGGCAGAATGGCTATGGGACTTCGGGGACCTGTGTGTCTGTGAGACACTGAGCTTTGCTCCACGTAGGGAGGTTGTCAGAGTCCCATAGGGAGGCCCAGCGAACCAAGGGGCCCAGAGCTTGCGAAGGAAATTTGAATACAGGCAAAAATCAGCGAAGTTACAACCCCCAGCAAGTGAAAACAACCCAAGTGTCCATGGATGTGTGAACGGATATCAAAACGTGGGCTATCTACACAATGGAATATTATTCAGCCACAAAGAAGGATCACGTCCGGATACCCGCCACAACACGGATGAGCCTCAAAAACACGCTAAGGGAAAGGGGCCAGGCGCAAAAAGCCACATGCTGTATGACTCCATTTATCTGAAACATCCAGAATAGGGAAATCCAGACACAGGAAGCAGAGGCGTGGTTGAGGGGCCGGGGTGAGGGTGGGCAGGGGTGGGAAGTGGCTGCTGATGAGAAGGGGATTTTGGGAGGGTGCTGGAAATGTCCTAAAATTGACTGGAGTGATGGTGGCACAACTCCAAATACATTAAAAAACAGAATTGTACAGCGTGTGAATTGTATCTCAACAAGGCTTTTCTATTAAACAAAGTGCATGAGAATTAAGTGGGATAAGAAATACGATGATGATAATTTTCTGAAAGCTGGAAATGATGTCTTGGTTTGCGAACAGCAGCAGGAAAACAATATCAAAGGGAGCCATTTTCCAGCACTTACGATGTACAAGGCATTGTGTATCCACCACGGTATTGCATGACCAGTATTTAAACAATGTCCACTTTATAGGTAGAGAAACAGGTCCAGAGGAGCCAGCGGCCACCGAGGCCACGTGACTAATGAGGACCCAGCCAGGGTCCGCACTGGAGTCTGATGAACTGCAGGGTCTGAGCTCTTCGCCCAGCCCCACCCCCCAGACATATTTTTCTCCTTCACTTAGATAGACTCCTGGAATCTCGTAAATCTCCAGAGAAAGCTATAAGCCAGCAAGAAGTGGAGAGGGCAAAGGAGAAAGAACAGAACAAAACTCTAGGATTGCAAAAGCAGCCCTCACAAATTTATGGCTCCCGGCTGATCGATTAACGCATCCCAACAAGGAGGGGTGAACAAATGGGCTTGTGTTCCCCATTGCAGTAACAAGCCATAAATAAGCGAGTACCTGGCCAGCTGCCGCCCAGCCGAGGAGTGAGGACCAGGCTTCCTGGGGAGAGCTGGCAGCTCCCCTGGGCCCCGACTCCACCCCCAACATGGAGCTGCAGAGACCCCGACAGGGCACCAGGGTGGGGGTGCAGCCCCAGCCCAGATGCTGGAGCCTGGCGCATTCAGAGTGCAGGCTTCAAGGTTTGGAAGGGCTCCCTGAACAGATGTCCTGAGATGCTGAGACCCACATGTGGGTGTCAAGGGGGTGGGGGTGGGGGGCGCTTGGAGACCTCCTTGGTCTGGAACTTAAAGAACTTGCCAGGGTGGATGTCATCAGCCAGGGCCAAAGTGCCCCCCATCCCCCTCCTCGGGTCAATACCCCCCCAGGAGTGTCGAGGCTCTCTCATCTGGAACCATCCCCCCGAACCTCTGCCTGGGGGTATGGCCTGGCTCTGAAGGATGCCCAAGTGCCTCTTCCCTCTCCGCCCACTCCCAGGATCCCAGACAGATGGTGGGAGAGAAGCTGAGTCAGAAAGCCCGGCCGCCAGACACCTGGTCTGCCGAGCAAGCGAGGACGTAGCAGGTGTCACGGTCAGGCCACGTCTCAACCACGGCGGTGGTGGCGGTGGTCTTCTCCAGCTGGGTGACCACCAACACTCACCCTACCATGCTGAGCCTCAGTCCAGCTCAGACAACAAGGGCTGCTGCACCCATCAGAGCGGATGCTGCACGCAGCGCCAGGGGAGAGCGAGTGAAGCGCTGGGTGCGCGGTATTCCAGAGCGGGGGGGTGTCTCGCCCCAACGTCCAGGCACCCTAGAGGTCCGCTGAGATTCAGGGCCCCAGGGACAAAAGTGCTGTGTGTGGAGTGCACACAGTGCCTCATGCACATGCCCTTAGGGGTGTCGACAGGGCCTCACACACCTGCTGGATCACTGGCCACCTTGAGGCCAGTTTCCCCTCAAACCACAAGCTCTGTCCCTTCCTCTACGCAAGGCCACACAGTCGGGGTTACCTGTCAGTGGTGGGCGGCACAGGGCGGGAGTCCTTGGTCCAGGTGACCAATGGGGGTGGGGAGCCCTGGGCCTCGCAGTCCAGGGTCACATCGTCCCCGGCCTTGGCCGTGATCCTCAGAGGCTCATCTGCATCATGTGACCCGTTGACAAGGATCCTGGGCTGGGCTGTTGGTGGAAACACGCAGGGACCGTGAGCCGGGCCGGAGGGGAGCAGGCGGCTCCCCCAGGAAGCAGAGGTTGTACTGCCGGCCCCAGAGGTGCAGAAGGTGGGTGGGCTCCATTATAACAGGAGAGCCCAGGTTTCAGGTGGGCTCAGATCCTACGGTTTCCCTCAGTCTCCCCCTCCTCCTCACCACCAACCCCTCCCTCTGGAAGCTCCTCTTGCTTTCATGGCCCCGATGTGGTCCCTCTGGCCCCAACATCTATGCTCTGCCGGCGTCTCTTCATCCTGCTGTCCCTTCCCCGGGGACATTCCGGCAGGCTCTGTCCTCCTCTTCTCTCGCTCCCTTCTCCCCCTTGATCATCCCATTTATTCCCATGATATCAACCACCAGATGACGCGCTGTGGCCAGTGGGAGGTTATAACAATCCATGCACATCACTGCTCTCTCGTATGAAGCTGAAGGCTCCTGGTGGTGGAGACCACACCCGCCCCCTCCTTCCTTGTGCCCCCCGACATTTCTAGCCAGATGCTCATACACTGAAGGCACCCGGTACGTGTCTGGGCACCAACAACTAAACAAGCCAGCCAGCTGGGGACATCAAGACCCATTCAGCCCTCACACATTCTCCTGTACGTCATTAGTTCAGACAGGAAATCCCCTCTTTAAAAATTTTCTTTTGCAATATAAAAATATTGGCTCTAAGCGTATATGACAGAAGAAAATTGGCTGTGTGTGTACTCGCGCATCCCAGACAGTTACTGAGCGCCCAGCCCTGTCATGAGGCTGGGAAACAGCAGCAAAGCAGACAGGTCCTGCCCATGTCCTCAAGCGCTCAGGGCCCACAGGGAACACCAGCACCAAATAACTCAATATACAACTAATTATTCAGTCACACTTGTGATGGGTGCTATCAGGGAACATTCCAGAGAGTGTACAGAAGGTGACCTGACGGAGCCCGAGGGATCAGAGAACTGAGATCTGACAGATGGGACAGGTCAGCTGGGCCAAGAGGTGGAGGAAGGGTATTCCAAAGAGAAGGAACTGCAAGTGCAAAGGCCCTGAGGCATAAGGCACCACCAAGAAATTGAAAGGAGACCAGAGGATCTAGGGTACAGAGAGTCAGGGAGAGAAGTGGGTGAGGGGGCTGCCAAGGTGGGTGGGGTCTAGTGTAGGGTCCTGTGTCTTTCCAAGGCTTGTTAATGTGATGTCTTCCCCCATCCGGTTACAAAGGGTTGAGCTGGAACCACTTACCCACACCTCTGGGGACAGTGCTCTCGGGGAGGACAGTTTTGGTCTATGTGCCCTTCTGATGGGAAGAGCTTAGAGGCAGGGGGCAAGGAAGATGCAGGGAAGTCAGACTGTCCCTGTCCCTGTCTCCATGCCCACTGAGCCCCTCTTCCATGATAGGGGTGGCCAGCACTCACTGTTGACAGACAGCCGCATCTCCTGGCTGGAGAAGCCCACGGCATTGGTGGCCGTGCAGACATAGGCCCCTGCATCCCGGGCAGATGGCTGGGCGATGACCAGGGTGCCGTCCTTGCTCACATTGTAGTGGGGATCCCTGGGGGTCAGGGCATTGGTTTCCTACGGCAGAGTCACAGGTGATGTCAGCAGAGCCCACACTCCACGGCGATTTGCATCATTCCCCTCCCCATGATGCACTGGGCCTCTCTCTCCAGTTACCCTCCCCTTAACAGGCTCTGCCTACCTTGGTCCAGGTGATGGTGGGGGTGGGAACTCCTGAGGCCACACAGGGAAGCGAGGCTGGAACCCCTTCATTGGTGACGTGGTGGGTGGCAGTGGGCTGGATTCTAGGCGGCACTTTTAAAAACAAACCAATTTCCTAAATCAAAGTTCATAGCAGCACTATTCACAACAGCCGAAAGGTGGAAACAACCCAAATATCCATCAACAGATGATGGACAGAAGGTGGTGTGTACATGTGGACTATTACTCAGCCTTAAAATGGAATAAAAGTCCGATAAATACTACAACATGGATGAACTTCGAAAACATTATGCTGAGTAAGATAAACCCGACACAGAAGGACAAAGACCGTGTGATTCCACGAGCATGCGATACCTGGAATAGACAAATTCATAGAGACAGAGAGTAGGATGGGGGGGCCAAGGACTGGGGTGCGAGTGTTTAATGGGGAGAGTTTCAGCTTGGGAAGATGAGAAAGTTCTGGAGACGGATGGTGGTGATGGTTGCACGACAGTGTGAATGTACTTAATGCTACAGAACTTCATATTTAAAAATGTATATTTTACAACAATTGAAAAAAAACAATTTTAACAGAAGAATACGAATGACCTAGTACCTACAGCCACCACGGCTATAAATTTATGCCCCAGGCAGAGGGCAGCCTGTGCCTGGAAACCAGCTGCGCCATTTCTTTGCTCTGGGACTTTACACAAAGCACTTAATTTTTTGGAACCCATAGTCCTTGATCCGCAAAAACAACTAAAAAACCCCACAATTCCCTGCCTACTCTCCTGGGATGGACAGATGAGAAATGGCAGAAAATAGTGTTCACAGAACACAGGGAACTTGAAGACAAGTGCCAAATCCATTCTGGGCACCGTCCAGATTTGCAGGCATTAAAACAAGGGTCTCCCAGCAGAGCCGGGGCGGGTGGACCCGGGAGTGGCTGGCGGATGAGCATTTGTTGAATGGAAATGAAGTGAGCCAAGAGAGACCCAGCTGGTCCACGCCACCCCCGCAGAAGCGGCTGCGCCAGCAAGGTGGAAAATTATGAGGTGACAGCCTGGTTTGCTGATCCTGTCCTCTTGCTGAGTTGCTCCCTCTCAGAGCCTCAGCTGCCTTAACTGCAGAACGTGGAGTCTTTCAAATCCCACCCCTTGGAGTAGTCATGAAAATTAAGTGAAACGTGCACAGAACCTCCCAGAAGTCCGGCAAGAGGTACACGGGGGCTCAACTTTTGATCACTGCTATTAATTATGGAAGTATGAGGAGGCGGGGCACCTGGGTCCTGGACCCAGCCTCCTCTGAACTTTGGTTTTCCTCTGCAAAATGGGGAATGATGCATTCTTCCCGCTCATCCCTGGGGGCTTTAAGAAACAAATGAAAAAAATAAAGGATATGAACATACTTGGTAAATGACAAAATATAACCAAACTTAGTTTAAACTTCTTGTCTTACAGTAAAAAGAATGGTGATACGTGGTTAGGTGGGGAAGGAAAACAGGGTCTGTCCAACGCTGTGGTGGGGAGAGAAATTGGGCAAAATGCACTAAAAGCCCTAAAAATGGGCATTCTCCGTGACTCAAAACTCAATTCCACATTGGTGGGTTTATCCTAAGGAAAGAATGAGTCACGGGGACCAACGTGGAGCATGAGGATGCTTATCCCCAGGGTGTGCACGCTAGTGAGAACCCGGACACCAGGGGACAGGTTAGAGACTCCGGTGCATCCAGATGGACCCGCACACTTGCACGGATGCTTCTGAGTATTTATTAACAGAAAACTGTCACAATACATTGTCAAGTGAAACACTCACGGCACAAGACAGTAATATAATGTGGTCCCAGTTTGGTTTTTAAATATGCATGTGTATGTATATACAAAGAATTTATAGAGAGATAGATGGATAGAAATAGATATATATGAAGAATTGATACCTAAAAATTTATATAAAGAATGCATATATTCTATGTAAAAATAATTTATATACAATGTATACAAAGTACATAGTTTATATATTACCTGTAATGTAATATATATTTCTAGGGTGTGTGCATGTGTGTATGTGCAAGTTCACGTGCATAGTGCATGAAAGATACAAACCAAAATGTAAAATTATTCTGGTTTTTCTCAGCTACTGGTATTACGGGAGTGTTTGTTTTTTCACTTGTCCAATTTCTAATTTTCCTACAGTGAATATGTACTGTTTGTGCAATTTTTTTAGACAAAGGTGTTCAAGATCAGTTCCCCCATCCTGGCCCGGCCCCCACCCGGCCCCCACCACCAGTCCCCACCCAGGGACTCACCCTGAACCACCAGCATCACGTCCCTGTGCTGAGAGCCGGCCGTGTTGGTGACCACACAGCTGTACCTCCCTGCGTCCTCCTGCAGCGCCTGGTCAAGGTGGAGGCTGCCGTCCGCTCGGACAGAATGCCGGCTGCCAGGTGGGAGCTGGTGAGGGTGAGGAAGCACCACTCAGACCAGGAGCCCCTCAGAGCCAGCTAAGAGAGAGCCCTCCGGAAACCCCACTGCCTGCGAGGCCGGCAGAAGGCCGGCTGGACTGAGAGGCCAGGGGTTCAGAGAAGGTGGGGCAGCAGGGGGTGACGCTCTCACTGCCCAGCCCCACGCCTTTCTGAGTCTTGTCCACCCCACAGACCCTGCAGGGCTAGGTGGGCCTGACCTCCAGCACACCCTGACCCCACTCTCCCATGGCCACCTGGACCAGGGCAAGATGCCAGATCCAAGCCAGGTCGATGGGAGCCTCTCCTGGGAATACAGGGTTGGCCCAGAGCCTCTACTGAGTAGGGTCTGGAGCTCTGAGGCCTCAGAGAGGAGGGACAATGGTCCTTGGGGAGAGAAGAGCCGAGCTATGCGGAGCAGAGCAGGGATATGGCCACAGCAGATGTGGTCCCAGAGACACAAGCAGAGAACGGCTCCTGGTGGCTTCCCAGGTCTGTCCCGTCAGGACCAGGGTGGCGAGGAACGCTGGGCCAGAAGGGGCCTGGGGCAACCTCCATAAAGATGTCCAGCCAGTCCACCCTTGGTGAGGGGCCCCAAACCCTTCCTCCAGGCCTGAGCCCTCCTGTCTTCCATGCTCCTGTCCCGTGAGCCTGGCTGCACATTCCACTCTCAGGGACCAGGAGATGCTCCTGAGCTGTCTCGGCACGGGGCCCTTCCGGGCTGAGCGAGCTTGAGGGCCTTTCTGCTCCTCGCACTCGGCAGCTAAGCAGGCAGGGCTCCCCCTTATGTCCCCACTGAGCTAGAACAGCATCTGCATCTCCGGCTGCTCCTGTCCTGGCACTGACGAGGCCCAAGGCCACTCCTTCCCCACATGCCCCTGGATTCTACTCAGGAGGGGTCCGCAGCCTGCCACCCCACACTCCCAGGCAGCGTCCTCCTTGGGGTCACGTCCAATTGCACAGGCCCCAGAGCGAGTCAAGGATGTGACCGGCCTCTGCAAAGCCCACATGCTCTGGGAGCAGGACGCTGCCTGCTCTGCACCAGGGTCCGGACAACAGGGCTGGGCCCAGCGCAGTGGGAACAGAAAGACAGCCACACAGTCATCGCCTCTCTGGGTGTCCAGTGTCTGCCCAGTGGGCTGGGGTGAGGACACCTCTTTATAGCCTCAAGGGCACAAGGACCCTGGTGTGTCTGAGGACAGGGCAGAAGAACTGAGGGAAGGAGAGAGGTAAACGAGAGCGTGAACCGGAGGGGGAAACAGAAGGAAATAGAGAAAACCAAGCTGACATGAATGGATAAGGCAGCCGCGGCGCGCCCAGCAGCACGCTAGGAAGTCGGGCAGGTGATAATCTGCACTGGCCACCCCTCTGCCCCGGAACCAGCAGAGCGGGGGCGACGAACGCATCATGGCTGCGCCCCCAGGAAACCCCTGCTCCCCAGCCCTCAGCACGAATGGAGGCAAGGTTCTCCCGCTGAGCTCCAAGCGGAGCGGCAGCCGCACCAGTCTTCGGCAGGACTGTAGAGGGTGACAGATGCTATCAGCGCGTTAGCAGAGAAGGTTCTGGAAAGAGGCAGGAGAGAGAGGGAGGAAGGAGGACATTCCAAAAGAGGAATAGCAAAGTGGAGGCTCAGGTCTGAGCGTAGCAGCCCACTCCATCCCCAAGCAGCACGGCCCGCTGCACCCGGAGGAGCCAGCACTCACGGGTCGGCCAGCCCTGAGCCAGCGCCGCTCCGGGAGGGGCCTCCCGGCCAGGATGACACAGGGCAGGGACACGGGCTGCCTCTCCAGCACCCGGACGGTGGAGGCACTGCTGGCGATCTGTGGGGGGGCTGTGGGGAGAGGAGACTGTGTGGGCTGTGCTAGGTCCCCTGAGGGCAGTCATCCAGGGGATGGAGGTCCCCACTCTCCCCCCCTCCCGAGGGAACCAGTGGAAGCATCAGGATGGGGGACCCTAAAGGGTCAAAGGGCACACTTCCTGGGGTGTATCGCCCAGGAAGTGGGGATCCAGTTGCTCCTCTGGGAGAACCTAGCAGTGGACATCTCTGTCCCAAAGGATGGGTGGACATGGGGGGGCCTCCCTGGGGGTACCCAGCATTCCCACCTCCTGGCGTCTCCAGATCCACCAGCGAGCCACGTCCAGTCACCACGAGCCGGGCCTCCGCCTGGACCTTCCCAAAGACATTTTGAGCTTCGCAGATATATGGGGCCTGGTCTTCAGGGGCCACACCTGAGGGGCAGGACAGAGGCAGGCCTGGCATGTGGTAAACAGTGGTAACATCATCATGATGGCGATGATGGTGACCATAGCTAACACATGTAACACTTAAAACGTGTCAGGAGCTGTGGGAAGCACTTTCCACGAATCCCCCACACGGCGACCCCTAAGGTGGAGTGTTATCAAGCCCAGGTGACAGGCATCGTCATTGTCATCAGTATGTCCAGTGCAGAGTAGTGGAATGACTTGAGCAGAGTCACACCACCCAAAATGTGACCCTGTATCAGCCCGGCCCGTGGTCAGTGCAGGGGCTCGGGGTCCTGCTCCGGCCACCCAGCCTGGGGACTTGGGGTGTCAGAAGCCATCCTTTCCCCCTGCCCGCCCGCCACCAGCCCCATCTCTTACTTTCAAAGGACAGCACTCCTGAATCAGGCTGCCCAGTCCTGCTGCCCTGCCCAGGCCCCAGCGGGCGGCCATCTCTGCGGCGCCAGGTGACTCGAGGGGGCGGGCGGCCCGTGGCCCGGCATGCCAAGAGGGCGCTCCTCCCCAGCTCCACAGTGACATCCCGGGGCAGCTCCATCAACTGGGGAGCATCTGCAGGGAGGTGACCGGTCAGCCACGCCCGGTGGCTGGACCACCCGGCCCCCAGGAGACTTTTCCCAACGCCTGCCTCCACTCCCTTTGCTGGGAGGGTCCCCCTCTTCCAGGCTCGCCCTCGTGAACCTGGGGCTGACTCAGATCCAGGGCTCTGGGGCCAACCTGAGCTTGGCGGGGTCCAGCTCTGGAGAGCTCTCGGGGACGAGGCAAAGGGAGCGGCTTTTGGCAGGACAAAGCTGCTGACACGCCTCTTACCCCTGCAGAGGGTCACAGGAGGCGCACCGTGCCCGGCCGTGCAGGAGGGCAGCAGGCTTGCTCCTGGCGGCGACACCTCCCGGAAGCCCACCTGTGAGGGGCTGCAGTCACGCTCCGGCCTCAGGAACCTCTGAGACCCTCTCCTGCCCCCTCGCCCTCCTCCTGGGCCACCGGGAGCTTCCTCTTGCAGGTGTCCTGGACTCAGGCAACCGTCTCCACAGCCCCTTCTTTGCACGCCACCCCAGACGGCCAACTGCGTGGGGAGGTCATAGGTCATCTTTACTCTCTTCCTTACCTCTCTGTCTGCTAAATTTTTGTAATGAGCCTACAAAGCTCTACAACAAAATTAAAACATGCTTATCAGAAATAACGTGACCTTATACTTTACGGTCCAAATGGCAACACTTGAGAGTGAAAACGGCCATATTAATAATTACACCCGGACAACAGACCCCAACAAGGACTGCCCACTCACCTCAGTTATCGAAAATTCAAACACATGCAAGGGGTATATTTCCCTAATTTTGGCTCCACACGCTCCAAATCCCACACCTTCCCCCAGGAACCCACTATGAATAGCTCGTAGCGTTTCTTCCAAACCTTTTTTCTGAGCATTGTCTGACTTTTGTAATCAGGGGGGAAAATAAGTTATTTCCCCAAACAGAAACTCTCGACCCTTTCTGCCCATCGGCGGGCCAGGAGCAGGGCCAACTCCAGACAGGTCCAGGCCCGCTCCCTGCAGCCTTGGCCACTGTCCTCAGGTCCCTGTCCCCAGACCCAGGACCAGGAAGGTCCCCGGCTTTTTTTTAATGCTTTGCCTCCAGCACCATGGAAAACCCTCCACTCTCTGTTCTTTCCTTCTCTCTCCAGAAACCTCCCCCACCCATGCAGCTCATGACATCAAATTTCCCTCCCAGCCTCAGGGATTAGGGACGTTCCAGGGAGATATAAACACAACTTGGAAAATTACTGTGAGGAGGAAGACAGTTCTGGACCCAACCTCAGACACCACCCGCACGCCTCGCTTCTTTCTCGCTGGGGCCTGGCAGCTGTTGCGGCTCAGAGTCCCAGAAACACTCCGCTCCAGGCCCATCTCAGACGGGGTCACTGCTTCCGCAAGGTCCTGGCCCCGGGGGCACAGCTTTGCTGGCCCCCCATCCTGGGCAGCCCCAGCGCCAGGGACCCCCAAAGCCTGCCTTCCCCAGGCCCACCCAGCCCAACTGCAGGGCCCAGCTCAGACCTCCCTCCTCCAGGCAGGCCTCCCACTCTGTCTCTCTCAGAGCCTCCTGAACCTCCCTCCTCCAGGCAGGCCTCCCACTCTGTCTCTCTCAGAGCCTCCTGAACCTCCCTCCTTAGCCCCGAAGCAGCCAGCTTTGTCTCCTGACTCTGGGATACGGGGAACACCACCCTCCTCCCAGTCCCAAACCTCTCTGGTGAGAAGGACGGCTCCTTTATAACAATAAGCAAATAGGAAGCATGAAGGGTGGCATTGGGAATGCCTGCTTGGTGACAAGCGCGGTGACTGCGCTTTCTGAAACATGATTTCATTAATGGTCACAGTAAACTTGTGAAGTAGATATTATCACAATCTCCATCTATAGATGAAGAGACTGAGGGTCAGAGAGATTAAGGAACCTGCCCACAGGCACAGCTCAGCATCAACAGCAGAGCCGGGATCAGAGCCCAGGCTCTCAACCACTGCAGCCCCACGTGCCCCTAGGTACTCGAGGACAACCTGGCCGTTGTCCTGGCCAGGGCCACACCCAGCTCTTCTATCCTCTCTCAGACTCAGACCCCGCCCAGCAAACTGTGACTCGGCCTTCAGTGCAGCTGCCCCCCCCTCCTCACCTGGAGCCCCCCACTTGCAGTGGGACCCCAGAACCCTGGTATGCCAGAGCTGACGGTCCTCTGGTCGTCTCGCTGGTCAGGGGAGGGGTGGGGCGGCCCTGAGTCCTGCAGCACGTCGGGCAGGGGCCGGGCCCACCCAGTGCTCTCCCCAGGGCCTCCTCCTCGAGGCTCAGCCACCTCTGCTTGCAGGCTGAGCCCCTCCCCCAGGTGACCCTCTGCAGCAGCCAGGGAGGGACTGTGACCGCCATCCACTTCCCTGGGGACGGCCCTGTCTGCCTTGGCCTCAGGCAGGCTTTGGGGACAGGAGCTGCGAATGCCCCGTTGGACATCACAGCAGCCGCCCGCGCTCCCTGGAGAGGCCCGGGTCCCATCAGCTGAGGGCCGCAGCTGCGTGTCTGTCAGGAGGCGGGTCTGGGGGGATCCTAGAACACCGGGAGGAGGGGATGGTCCCACTGAGAACGCAGGATGTGGGGGTAGGACCTGAGGGCTGCCCTGGACCTCCTGCTGGGCCCCCCGCTGCCTCTGCCTCCCCCCGACTTCAGAGGAGCTGAGGGTGACTTCACTGTCCCCAGCAGGTGGGGCCACGCACCTCCCCAAGGATCTTCCAGGAGGAAAGGCCCGGTGGATTCTAATGGCCGCAGTGAAGTGACAGTGACAGTGATGCTGCCTTCCTTCCTCCTGCTCCGCCCTGAGTAGGGACACCAGCCCGAAGGCCTGCCGCCCAGGGAAGATGCCCGCGCTGCCTCTGCCCCACTGGGCCCCCGTGGACAAACTCCTTCACCACTCCGGGTCTCAGTTTCCCCATCTGGACAGAAGTAGCTATTTTTACGCTGGTTCCAAAAGCTCAAAGTCCCAGGGCTCTTGGCCATCCTCTGGGGACCCTGCAGCCCTCAGTCTCCTCTGCCATCCCCCCAGTTCCCGTGGACTGCAGTAGGGCCGGTGGCAATGAGCCAGCCAAGGAAGGAGAGCCCCAGTCGGCCTGGACTCAGTGTGGCAGGGAGTGGGGGGAAGGAGGGGTCTCAGGCCCAAAGACTGTGTAACTGGGCAAGGTGGACCGCAGGAGAGGCGGGCTCAGGCCCCGCCCTGCATGTAGAGGGGACCCAGGGGACTGAGACTGAGCCAGAGGTTTGGGGGCATGACCTCCACAGCCCCCCCCGCCCCCCCCCCCCCCCCGCCCCAAGGACTCCTGTCCCATATAAAGACCCTGTGATGAGGCCTGGAGCCACACCGTACTGGCCACGGCCGCAGGATGACTTTCATGGCCTCTTCCTCCGGAAAAACATATTAAAAATTATATTTTATGACTGCATTGGTGTAAAGATAAACACAATCCAGCCTGGAGTCATTTTTTTTTCTTTTGAGGAAAATCAGCCCTGAGCTAACATCTGCCACCAATCCTCCTTTTTTTGCTGAGGAAGACTGGCCCTGAGCTAACGTCTGTGCCCATCTTCCTCTATTTAGTATGTGGGATGCCTGCTATAGCATGGCTTGACAAGCGATACATAGGTCCATGCCCAGGATCTCACCCAGCGAACCCCAGGCTGCTGAAGCAGAGCGTGCGAACTTAACCACTGTGCCACCGGGCTGGCCTCTAGTCATTTTTCTCCATTCAATAGTGTTCATTTCTTTTTTTGCTTTTAAAAGAAATTAACATCAGAGCATTATCCTGGGCCCCTGAAAGTGTCACAGGCCCCGGGCCCACGCCTACTGTGCCTGATGGAGACGCTGCCCCGACACTGGCCACGCCCATCACAGAACCCAGCTCTGCTTCTCTCTGGCTCCCCAGGCTGGCCAGAGGGTCTCTGCACCCACAAAAGCACCCTCCCCGCCCCGCTCAGCACTCAGTAACCAGGGGCTGAGGTGGGGGGGTGCAGAGCATGGATAGAAATGAGAGGACAGGAAGAGGGATGGGCATGCACATCCACTTAGAAACCTAGCAGGACGAAGATAACTTAGCTCAGGGCAGGTTTTTAACATGATAGAAAGGGCATTGAACTTGGGGAGGGGGTGCCCGCCTCGGAGCTCGGTCACCAGCCATGTGACCCGTCACTGCCCCTCCCTCCACCTCACTGGGCCCTTGGCAGCCTGGCAGAGCTGACAGCAAGGGTGTTGAGCGTTTATTGCATGCAAGCCCTGAGAGAGGCACACGAGCTCATCAGATCTCTCAAGGGCCCTGTGAGCCAGGCTCTAACATTATCCCATTTCACAGGTGAGGAAGGCGAGGCTCAGAGACGTGAATAACTTGGCCAAATAGCAGCAGGACCTGGGCACTGATCCAGGACCCTTGACTCGAATGCCAGGCCCAGAGGTGCGGCAAAAGCACCTTGCAGCTGGGTCCATAAACGCAGACACTTGCTGTTGGCACGGGAGGAGGCTGCCCACCCCCCTCACGCTCCAAACGCCACCAGGAAGCCAGTTCCCAGCTCAACAGCAGGAAGTGGGCACAGTGCCCACCTGTTCCGGCCCTGGAAGGCTCTGCCAGCCTGGCCAGGAAGGCTGCACTACAGCTGCCACCCAGATGGGCAGGAAATTCAATTTCCCACTGCCACTGCCAGGCTGGCTTGCCCCAGACACACAGGTGCTGGGCCATTGCCCACCCTCCCCTGACCTAAAAGCCAGAGGCCACCAGAGGCCCAGTGCCCCAGAAGGCCACCTCTGGGATGCCAGCCACCTCCTCCTGCTGACATGGGGAGATGCTGCAAGGCCAGTGGCTGACAGGTGAAGGACCAGGACCAGGTAGGCACGTCAGCTTGGGCCCCGAAGAAATAAGCCTTTGCTGAAAAGAAATCAGACATGGGGCAAAGGGTGAGCCAGCCCTGGCACATGGCAAATATGGAAGTGTCAGCTTATATTTTTATTACCATCAGGCTCTAAGCCCGCGGCTTTCCACATCCACCCTGCCCTGCCCAAGAGCCCAGCCGCACAGCGCACTGTCTGGAGGGAAAGTCAGAGCCCATCGCTCTCCTCCTCAAAACCCCTCACGCCCCTCAGGACAAAGCCCCAACTCCGGCCGGTCCCCAGGCCAAGACGAACACTGCTCCCCAGCTGGTGTCCTGACTGATGGCTTCTGGGTTCAGCTTACACATGGCCTCCTCCAAGAAGCCTCCCCAGCCCCCAATATTGGGTTGGCCCCTTACCCTGGGCGCCCAGAGCCCCTGAGGACGCCACTTCCAAACGCTCGGCACAGCGAGCATCCTCATTGTTGCTTACTGTCCTCTCTCCTGGACCCCACGCAACGTGAAATCAGACGCCGAGTCCCCAGCACAGGGCCTGGTGCACGAACACCTGTGGACCATGTGCTAGAGGAATGAACGATGGAACAAACGAATGAATGAAAGCTAAGGGTACCCCAAGCCCAGGAGGATCCCAACCCTGAGATGGCACCGTCACCCCCAGGCCAGACTGGGCCTGCTTTGGCCAGGGCCCAGCCTCCTTGGGGAGCCCCTCGGTCCAGCCCAGACAAGCACAGTCTCGATCCTCTGCACTTGCCACAACTCCTAGCACCCATCTCACCCACCACAGCTGCAGCAAACCGTCAGAGCCCAGGCCGCCCCAGCTCAGGGGGCCAAGGAGCTGTGCCCACAGCTTCTGAGTGGTTCCCAGAGCCCGGAATCCAGGCCTGGAACCCGGACATTACAGCAATCACAGCCATGGCCACGCGCCAGCCACAGAAGAATCCAGACTCCCCATGTGTCAAAGGGGATAATTTCCCCTCTGGTTATCAAGCACTCAGAACGGGCCAGAGCCTGTGCTTAAGCATCACACGCCTGACATTACTGAACCCTCACAGCAACCCAGTGAGGGAAAGAGTATGGTCAGCCCATTCACACATGGGGGGCTGAGGGTCACTGACTTGACCAAAGCACAGAGGCAGTAAGTGATGGAGACAAGACTGGAACTCAGGTCTCAGGGACGACAAGGCCCCAGCTTGAACCAAACTGTCTCTGCAGTCGGCAGCCTCTGAGATGGCCCCAATGACCCCTGCCTCCTGCTTTCTCACCCACGAGTGGCCCCTCCCACCCACGTTGTACCCAGCTTAGTCTGTGTGACCAACAGAATATAGCAGAAGGGACAGGATGTCACTTCCAAGACTGCAGCTGGTTATGAAGACCACAGCTGCCATCTGGATTCTCTCTTGCTCTCTCTCTCTCTCTCTCTCTCTGCTCCCTTGCTCTGAGTGAAGCCACGTCACAAGAAGGCTTCTGGAGAAGCCCACTGGCGAGGAACTGAGGCATCCGGCCAACAGCCCCATGAGTGAGCTTGGAATGGGTCCTCCAGCCCCAGTCAGGCCTTCCGATGAGTGAAGAACTGTGAGATAAGAAATGCTCATTGTTTTAAATCACGAAGCCTTGGGGCAACCATTACACAGCAAGAGGCAACGCATACACTGTTTCCCTCTGGCCTCGCTGGTCCCAGTGTGCTCTGGATCCGCATGACGCAAATTCTACACTGGCTCCATGGTAGAGTTTGCTCCTCCCTGCTCAGGGGCCGGGCGGGTCGGGGACAGGTGAGGACAACAGGCACACTCACGTCCAACCACCAGCCGGATTTCTGCAGAGGCATCGCCCAACTCATTGATGGCTCGGCAGGTGTAGACGCCAGCATCCCTCTCCTGGACGGCCGGGATCCGAAGCGTCCCGGAGCTGGAGGTTTTGGCGGCCAGGATCATCTCAAGCCCCCCTGGACCAAAGATGAGAAGGCATTAGGCAGGTGCCCACAGTCGCCACGGGAGGCCAGGGGTCAGGCTGCCTTCCCGAGCCTGGGCTCCTGCAACTCCTCAAGGCTGGGGCCTGGGGGGCAGGTGAGCGGGGGAAGACTCCCCCCCAAAAAAATATACAAAACACAAAATGTTACGTTTCAAGCATTGTGAGTGTGCACTTCAGTGGCGTTAAGTACGTTTGTTGCGCAATCCTCACCACCATCCCTGCACAGAGCTTTTCTATCTCCCCAAACTGAAGCTCCGTCCCCATGAAGCACTCGCCCCCCCAGCCCCTCCCTCGGCCCCTGGTGTCCACCATTCTCCTTTCTGTCTCTACGGATTTGACGACTCCAGAGACCAAGACACAGCATCCGTCCTTTCGTGTCTGGTTTATTTCACTTAGCGTACTGTTCTCAAGGTTCATCCATGTGCTATCAGATTTTCTCTCCTTTTTTTCAAATTAAAGTTTTTTTAATTGTGATTAAAAACACGCAAAATTTACCCTCTTAACCATTTTGGAGTGACAGTTCAGTGGTGTTACTATGTTCACGTTGTTGTACAGTGAATTTCATTCCTTTTTAATAATATCCCATTGAGAGATCCCCTTTTAAAAAGGGCTCCGGGGACGGGCAGGTGGGGCCCTCAGCCAGAATAGGCGGTGACGCGAGCACTGAGCAAGGAGTCTCAAGGCCTCTGCCTCCCACTAGTTGGCGACCTTGGACGCAATGCTCCAACTCTGAGCTGATACTCTGAGCTACACCTGCCCGTCTCAAGGTCAAGGTGAGGCTCTGATAAGGTCGCAGACAGGAGCTGCAAAGGATGGAGGGCGCCCCAGTGGGAGGGGCAATACTGGCGACTCTGGCTGACACCTGAGAAGGAGCCCAGTGTTTTGCCCCTAGAAAGATGGAGGCAGCAGCCCCAGGACCCGCGTCCACTGGCGTGGGCACAAGAACTGCTCGCGTCAACAAACCACAGCTCAGCGTCTGGCACCAGAGCAACACGCTACACCCCTGAACCGAAAGAGCCTCAGAACCACCTGTCACCATGACTCCCGCTTCTCAGATAGTCACATCGTCACCGTCACCAACGCCAAGAACACCGAGCCCAGCCCCGGAGCCAGGCTGGTCTAAACACTTTATATATATGGACTCGTTTAATCCTCACACAACCAACCTAGCTTTGACTTTTCCCCACTTTCCAGATAAGGAAGCAGACTCAGAGAGCCCAAATCACCTGCCCAAGGTCGCCCAGGGGAGCCGGGAGTCAAGTCTGGGTCTACTCTAAGTTCTGCCCACAACTACTGCGCTGGGCTGCATCGGCCGTGTGGACGCGGGCGTGGGTGAGGTGGGTGAGGTGGGGGCTGCTGGAAATGGCCTCTCTTCCCAGACACCCCACTCAGAGCACCCCCTAAAGACTGTTCTGGAAAACTGATCCTTCACGGCCCCGGCGGGACAGTCCGCAGGCCCCACCCGACCCCACGTACCTCGATACCAGATGACCCGGGGCGGGGGCACCCCAGACGCCTCACACGCCAGCAGGGCCTCCTCCCCGACGGCGGCGAGCACCACGGCATTGACGGCCGAGATGGACGGTGCATCTGTGTGTGGGGGGCAGATGGGGAAGTGGGGGCCAGCCCACAACTCCCCAGGGCAAGAATGGGGCCTTCCACAGCTGGGGAGGGAGGGCGGCAGAGACAGAGGTGGAGCTGAGCACCCTGCCTCCTCCCCTGCCCAACCAACGGGGACAGTCACCCCAGAAAGATCCAGCCACGGCCGGTTTTTCTCCTAGAACCAAAGCCCCCGTGTTGTTCCTCATCGAACTTGCCATAAAAGCTGAAATCCTACGTGGGCCTACAATGCCCTGTAGGGACTGCCCGTCCCTCCCCATGCCTCCCCCTCCCCTGCCCCACTCACTCCACGCCAGCCTCCTTGCAGCCCCTTGAGCGCCCCAGACTCATTCTGACCTCAGGGCCTTTGCCCGGCCCGGTCCCTCTGCCTAGAACACTGTCCCCACTCCTATCGCTGGCAAGGGTCACCGTGTCATGGAGGCCTTGGCTGGTCCTGCGCGGAGCAGCCATTTCCCTCTCGTCCCCACCTGCACAACATCCACCTCACCCTGGCTCTGTGCTCCTCAAACTACCTTCACCATCCAAAATACCCTATTTACGTTTCATGTCTGTTTTGTGCCTCCCCGTGAGAATACAAGCTGCACCTGGACAGGGACGAGGCGTCACTGCTGTGCCCCCAGTGCCTGGCACACAGTTGACGTTCAGTAAGTATCTGTGGATGGGAGGGAGGGCGGGATGGAGACCCCTCTCCTGAGACGCCCGTGGCCTGGTACCTGTGTAGTAGAGGGTGACTATCTCCTCGTCTGTGCCAACCTCGTTAGCAGCCTGGCAGCTGTAATCCCCAGCATCCTCCGGGGCGACTCCCTGAATGATCAGGGTTCCCTGGGCATCCACACGGATTCTGGGTCAGGCCATGAAACGTTCAACACAAGGGGCTGGTAAGCTCGGGTCCCACGAGGGTTGCTCCAGTCATCGTCAATAACAAATTAATTAGTAACATCACCAGTGACCGCCATTCTACACTGACCGCTTGCTCTGTGCCGGGCCGTGTGCTCAGCGCTTTACATACATTGGCTTTTTTCATTCACGAGGCCCAGAGAGGTAAGGTGACTTGCCCAAAGTCACACAGCCTGACTGGCAGAGGCAGGATTCAAGCACAGGCGTGTTGGACTCTGAAGCTGTAACTCCTGACCCCTGAGCCCACACTGAGGCATCGTTGTGTTTCCAAAGTCACTCCTGAGTCTCAAAGGATCCCAGGAGGAAGGCAGGGCAAATGATGCTCCCCTAGTTACAGGTAAGGAGACCAAGGCTTGCAGAGGTCCCCCGGGAGCTCCTGTCCACCCGTTCCCAGTTCCAGAGCCCCGAGCCCCGGGCCCCTCACCTGCTGTCCTCTTGCAGGGCGCGACCTTTGTGGCTCCAGGAGACGCGGGGTGCAGGGTACCCAGAGGCCGAGCAGCTGACCCTCACCTCCGTGCCCTGGGAGAAGTGCTGGGACCCGGTGTGGATGCTGACCTGTGGGACCTCTGTGGTTCACAGAGTGGACAGGCGTGGAAGAGCCGGTCAGAGCAGCTGTGTCCCCGGCACCCAGCCCCGGACCCCCTTCCCCTCCCCGAAGCCACAGATGGCAGAGCCGTGGGCAGCAAAGGCCCCGAAGGGCTGGAATCCCAGGAGAGGCTTCCTTGGGAAGTGTGGTTGACCAGGCGGCTGCGCAGACACAGCCCCAGGCCACACGGGGAGCTCACTCCCCAACACCCCCAGTGGGAGCCTCGAGCTCCCTGGGGCTGTGCTCTGGGCTGAGCACCTCGGAGGGGCTTAGGGAGAAGGCAGCAAACCCAGGGCTGGGATGGCTGTCATCTCCAGTGACGGTGAGGGGACCCCAAGACCTGTGCCACACATATCGGCCCCAGACTCAGGTTCTAGCCTGGCCCTCAGAAAGCTCACAGATCAAGGGACCGGTCAGGCTCAAACAGACCTCATAGGCCATCCCATCTAGAAACGGCAAGCACGCCCCTCTGATACCAGGGGCCTAGATACAGCCTCAGAATCCTTCTCAACACACTCCGGCAGCCAATCAAGCGTCGCTGGCACAAGAGCAAACATCTGCTCCAACATGCTCCCTTTTCCATGTGGGGCACAGCACCCAAGGAGGAGGGTCTGTCCAAATCCTGGGTAGACCTGAGGCCACATCCAGACGGGTGCTCTACCCTCTGCCTCCTCCACCCACACTGCCCAGTGCTGTCCAACCCCCGCAGAACACATCTCATCTCTGGGCTCTTAGAAGTTTCCAGTATGCCATCCCTTTCCTACATATTGGGGGACGGGTGGACGATGGAGGTGCTCAACGACATAGGAAAAGGACAGAACACAAAGAAACTGGCTTGGGCTACAGCAGTAGAAATTCAGGTTAGATATGAGGATGGACTTCCCAACAGTGAGAAGCAGCAGACTTAGTCTAAAAGGCTACGAGTCCTCTTTCTCTGAAGATTCAGAAAACACTGAATGAGGTGCCCGCCAGAGGTGACGTCTGGGCAGGGGGTGGATTGATGGGTCTTGGGGTGAATGGCAGGTGGTGTGTGGAATAAGAGGACAGCAGCAGCAGGAAGAGCCTCACCTCGCACCAGGAGCCACACGGATGCCCTCGTGACCCCGTTGGCGTTGCTGGCCATGCACTGGTACCGCCCGCCGTCGCTGGGAATGGTGCCGCTGATCTCCAGGGACAGGTTGGCCAGCTGCGTGACTCTCCCCGTTGAGGCTGACAGGACTCGCCAGTCCCGGATCCATGTCAAGTTGTAGGGGGCCTCGCCCAGGACCTGGCAGGACAGGATGGCGGTCTCCCCCGGGGACACAGTCACGTTCGAGGCAGGGAGCAGCTGTGGCAGGGGCTCTGCAGGGGCAGGAGCACAGGAGGCACTGAGGGGCGGACGCGGGGCAGGGCGCCATCACGCAGGCCCTCGTGGGGTCCAGACACCTGAGCTCTGCGCTGGACCCCTCAGGACGCATCGGCCAGCAGAGCGGTTGACCAGCATCTGCTCTGCAGCCCGGGACGGTGCCGCTCCAGGGCGGGCTCCGTTCCCTCAGTGCCGTCACACCCCCCCAAGGCCGCCTGGCGTGTGCGTGCTTTCCACCCAACAGCCAAATGCAATCACTTACCAAGAGCTACACCACTTTTCACACCCTTCGAGCCAATAATTCCACCCCGGGGAATAAAGCCTCGGAAATAACCCTCAAGAGGGAAGGAATGAGGAGTACAAAGCTCTTCTCTGAATCAACAGCAGGGCTCTTATCACGGCCAACACGTGAAACTAACACCACCGCCCCAAAGGAGGGAAGAGACAAGGAAACCGCGATCCCCATCACTCGGAGAAAGCCATCAGATGTGACAAAATCAGAGGGACGTGGGACTGAGAAGCTGCAGGAAAAAAGCCAGATCCACACAGGCTACATGTGGCAATGACCATGATGTCCAGGCACATATGAGCTCAAGAACGGCATCTGAACGCCACGCCACCAGAACTGACGTTGTCTAACCAAACGGAAATGACATTCCGGGGCAAACGGGGAAACTGGATTGTGGACGAAGGGCCCCAGCATTAAGGCATTCCTGTCCAATTTATTAGGTGGGATCACAGCATTTTTATCATATGGGAAAATCTACTGTTTCAAAAAGAGATCAATAGCGAAATGTCAGGGCTACAATTTAGTTTAAAATAGTTTAGCGAAAAAGCAAATATGGCAAAATATTAGCGACTGTTCAGTCTAAGTGATGGGCGAGGAAGTTTCCTCATACAGCTCTGCTTTTCTGCACTCGCCACTCAGAAAAAGTCCGGTTTTGTCAATTCATGCCACAGAAGCGTATTTGCTAACCCGCTGTATTGTTAGGTGAGGAAGAATCAGGTTGCTACAGTATTATCCCATTTTTGTTAAAACGCACACACAGATGCGGGTCTGAAGGGTCATCTCTAGTGTGGAGGGATAAGAGGTTTCTGGGACCTTCTGCTTATTTCTATTTCCCCAGCCTTCCTCTGAGGAGCGTGTGTGACGCTGGGTGGATCTTCCCACGTGCCCTGGGCTCCTTTCTTCCCTTCAAGATAGCTGAGGCTCATCATTTAAAAAATAAAGCCAATTGCACTTCGAGATGGTCTGTGGCATTTGCAACCTCCCTGAGCTTGAAGGTGCTGCCCTGGTGAGGACCTGCAGGCATTAAGGGACGGGGACTGAGAGACGGACGTGGCTCCTGAGAGGGCCTGGGGGCTGGCCAAACCCCAAAGGCCAGATCGAGAAATCCGGGGTAGGATGAAGCTGGGCGGGGGTCGGGTAATGGCCCAAGCCCGGGTCCTCAACCTTCCTCCAGCCGAGACCCACAGGCCATTCCCGGGTGAGACAGCCAAATGGGGGCCAGCAGGCAGGTGGTGGCACGGGCAGCCACACTCTGGATGATGGACAGTCCCCAGCAGCTGGTAGCTGGTGTGCTCCCCCCATGGAAGGAGACACCCGGGGAGGACATCCCAGAGGGAAAAATCAGGAAAGGGGTGGGGAGGGGTAAGAGGAGGGACAGACCTGTGACGACAAGCTGGGCCTTTGCTCGTCCCACGCCAGCCCTGCTGACCGCTGTGCACTCATACGCGCCTTCCTCAGCCTTGGAGGCCCGTGGGATCTCCCAGCTGCTGTTTCCTGACTCCCTGTGAACAGCGAACAGCTGGAGACACACAATCACACTGACCCAAGTCAGGGTCCCCCAGCATCATCTGGTCCTCATGGGGCTCAGTCCCCTGAATCCCGCCCAGAGGGGAGGCCTCAAATCGTCTTGGAGACTAAGAAGAGGCAGGCAGCCAAGGACATGCAAATTCCACGACATGCTGTGTGTCTTTGAGCAAGTCCCTTTCCCTCTCTGAGCCCTGGACTTCCATCCATGGTGGGGAGAGGTGGTCTCAGAGGGTCCTTCCTGCCCTGACCCCATGGAGCTGGGCCCTGCATGGGTTGAGCTTTCTGGAAGCTGAGGAAGGCCATGGCTCCTTCACGGGGTGATGGCTCGGCAGTGGTGGGGACCTCAGGGACTCCCGTCCCCCATCCCTGGCTGCCCGGGAGGAAAAACTACCAAGACCAAGGTCCCTTTCCTGCCACCCACTCCCCTCAGATTCCTCCAGGGCATCAGGACCCCTGGAACCCTGTGGCTGGGGACAATGGCTGGCCATCTGCCACTCACTGGAAGTGCCTCTCCTCGCCCAGCCTGGTTCCATCCCGCCGCAGCTGCAGCCGGAAGGGGAGGGCGCTGTGCACGGAGCAGGAGACCAGCAGGGGCTGGTGCAGGTAGCCGTGGATCCTGGGGGGCATGCTGACCAGGGGGGCGCCTGCAGGCAAGGACCAGCGCTCAGGATCCCCCACAGCCTGCCCTCATGACACCCAGCGACACAGAGACCCAGGGATGAGCCAGGAGCCAGAGGGCAGGATCCCCTCCTGGCTCCACCACTTGTGGTCACCGAGAGCAGGTCGTGTCACCTCCCTAAGCCTCAGTTTCCATCTCGGTAGAGTGAACTGTTGACCATGGTGCTGACCTCATCGTGTCGTGAGGAGCGGGTGGGAGGTGGGGTGGAGAAAGCTCTTGGCATATGCCAAGGCCTGACAAGCTCCGTCAATGAACACTCGTGTGGTATCTACGGTTTGTGAGAAGACTGGCCAAGATGGACCAGTCTGTGCCACCATTTCCTTAATTCCACGGGACAGAGAAGTTGACCCAGTCCTGAAATCTGATGAACCGCTCCCTGACTGGGCTCTCCCGGGTGTGGGTGGGGCTTGTCTGGCTGGAGGGTCAGTTTTACCCCAAGATGTTGGAGGGAGGCCATTTTTTATTTAAAAATAAGCAGAGTTGGAGCATGGCTGTGAATGCAAAGTTCACACGCATTTTTGAGATAAAATAAGAGAGCTCAATGAAATCTCACAGCTTGGGACGAGCCCCTTGGGGCCCCCATCAGACGCCGCTGCCCCCTCGCCTGACCCCCATCTTGGGGTGACACATTCTCTTTCCTTGGCTGTTGGAACCGCTTCAGTGGAAAAGTCTGGGAACGCCCCCGCAGGGTCCGTGGCCGCCCATCAGGGCCTCGCTGGGCGATCGCGGGCGGGCACTCAACCCTCTTGCAGCCCTCTTCCTCATCCCCACCAGAGATGCTCTGAGGGTGAGGCAGCACGCCAGCCCTCCTCCGAGCCCGGAGCTGGGCGTGGGAGGGTGGTGGGTGACATCATGCTACAGGCTCGCTGCCACATCCCAGGGGAGAGGGGTGTCGGACCATCCAGCCACGTCCTCAGCTGTGTGCAAAGCAGCCACCACTCACCCACACACACTGGAAGCGTCTGCAAAGCCAGCTCGGGCGTCCTCTTCCATGAGCTGAGCTCTTCCATGAGCCCAGCCCTCACCACCCCCACGTCTCTAAACCCAGAGCCACTTACTCTAAGCCCATCTCTCGGCCTCCCAGGACAGGAAGGTAGGGGAGGGAGAAAAACCCAAACCACATCCTCCCTTCCCTCCCCCCCCCCAACTGTAATCTAGAGCTGAGATGGAGACCAAAAGCCAGTGCTAAACTCCAAACTCCTGGATCCATTGAAAGAACAGGGGAGAGAGAAACAGAGGCTGTTATTCCCCCTGCTGAAATTCCTTCCTGAAAATTCTTCCTCAAAGCCACAAAGGCCAGGGGAGGGGGGTCCATGGACCACAGCAGGGAAGCGGAGACCAGGAGGCTGAAAGAAGGCCCTCAAAGTCCTGACCTCCCCGTGGGCACCCTGGTGCCCTCCCTGCATCCCTGTTTGATTGACGTGGGCAGAGGAGTCTGCCCCTCGCCGAGACCCCCAGCAAAGAAGCTGTGGGTGAACTCCACCTCTCTGAGCTCCTCCCGGGCCACAGCCAGGGCAGAGGGGGAGCGGGCAGGAGGAAGGAACAAGGCCCAGCAAGGAGGCTGATGGCCTGTGGACTCAGACACCCCCACCAGGACCAGAGGCAGAGTGGGGAGGCCAAAGACTCCACCCTGCCAACCAACACAACGTGACCAAAGATGGGACCACAAAATGACGTGTGCCTACAATGACACAGAGTAACAGCAGCTGCCCCTGTGGAGGGCCTTAGTCTACAATTTCCACACCCTGGGTGCAGCCTCAGAGCACCTGAGAGCTGTCTCATTATGCGCATTCGCTTATGGAACCCTCAGAGCAACCCTCTGAGGGGGGTGGCCTCAGTCTCTTCATCTATAAAATGGGAACACATCGCAGAACTATTATAAGCATTCAGTGAGCTACTGCACTGCAAGTGCTTGGCCCAGGACTGTCTCATGGGAGGTGCTCAAAATGGTGACTCGATTAGTATTACCATGATTGTAATTATGATAGTCATTACAATTGTGGAAGAGCATATCCATACCCTGCTCACTGCTGTGTCTACAGTGCCTAGCACTATGATTGACATAAAATGAATGTTGGATGGACAGGCAGATGGATATTTGTGTGGATGGATGCATGGTGGGGGGGAGGGTAGATGGATGGATGGATGGATGGATGGATGGATGAGTAGGTGGGTGGATAGATGGATGGATGGATGAGTGGGTGGGTGGATAGATGGATGGATGGATGTTTGGATGAATGAATGGGTGGATGGATGCATGCAGGCATGGATAAATGGATAGATGCATGGGTGGATGGATGGGTGGGTGGATAGATGAATAGGTGGGTGGACAGACGGGTAGAGGGATAAGTGGATGAATAGGTGGGTGGGTGGATGGATGAGTCCATCCATGGATGACTTTGCACTAAATCCTTGAGCTAAGGGCTACATCTGAAGCATCTCGGTATTTAGCATAATGCCTTGCAGAGCTTGCTGCCCACAGAAGTTTAATGAACAAACATTTCCTAATCTAATCGAATCGAATCAGGGAAGGCTTCTAGGAAGAAATGGGTCTCCAAGTGAGCCAGGGAGCTGGGGGTGCTAAGAGCCAACCACTCACCTGGGGACACCCCACTGTAGGAAACTCCAGAGACGCGGAGGAGGGGGTTCCCTTCGTGGTCCTTGCCTTTCACCTTGAGGTAGAAGCGCTCCCGGGGGGCGTGGAAGGGCGGCCCACCCCAAAGCTGATGGGCGGACCCATTGGAGAGGGGCCGCGTGGGCAAAGTCAGGAGGGGCCGTCCTGAGCTGTGGGAGAGCTCCACCGAGTCCACGCGGCCCGGGGCCTGCAGGCCCGTGGAGTTGATCACCAGGGAGATGGGCACCCCTGCAGAGGGAAGGACGAGGAAGAGGGTGCTGGCATCTGCGTTGGGCTCCGCGATCCTCCCCAAGCAGGGGCCCTAGGACCACAGTCAGGGAGCCAGCCTGCCTGGCCCTCCTTTACCCGCTCCCTCACCTTCTCTTCCCTCCGCCATCTACTGCTGGGGGTGGGATGAGGAAAGAGGGGGCCTGCTACTGTCCGTGGTCCTGAAACGCCACTGTCCGTCCAACCCACGGCTTCATCACCTCCACTCTGCAGATTCCGGCTCTCGTGGAGCAGAACTGCGAAGGGGCATCTCCCTGCTCCTCCCCCACTAGCTCTGGTGTCGGTCCCATCAGGCCGGCTCTGGGACTGGCCTAAGTGAGGTACACACCCTAGTCCGGGGACTCTGAGTCCTCCCCATCCTCTCCCCTGCTCGGCTTTCCTTTTCTATCTCATTAGAAACACGCTTTCACACTATCCCAGAAAACACAGAACTGGACTTTCATTTCGTAATTTCCTCAGCTGATTTGGGAACGTCCGTCGGGCCTGTCCCTTTTCAAACAGCTATGATTTTTTTTCTCTCAGAAATCATAAATCAGGGGCCAGAGGGTTTGGTTGGTGTGGTCCATGAAATGCCTTAAAATTTGTGAAGAAACATCAAAAGAATCTGGAAAGGGCATATAAATCTAGAAGTCCAGATTGCCTTGAAAATCAAACGTGTCAGTGCCAGGCCCCATTCCCACGTTGTAACAATCAGCCAGCGGCACGTAGCAGCTGCTCCCTGTGGCCCAGGCATCCGCTGTCCGGTTAGCCGCAGTCTCCCCCACTCCCTGATGTCCCTGGCCCGAGGCCAAGTGCCAGCTGCTATGTATCATCTGCAATTGCCCTGCTGCTGTTTCTCTCTTAAAAAAAATGTCTTGGATCCACATCTTTATCAACAGCAGAAACCCAAGAGGGTCACATGTGACCCTCCTTCACCCTCTCCCACCAGGGACTGGCCCTGGGGATCATTCAGTTTTCAATCCCCACTCTAGCACCCCACGTAGGACTTCTTTTCTCTCCTCCCTCTCCCCCTTCCCGCTATGGGCAAAAACAAACACCAAATGAGGAAGCAGCCCCCTTTCCACTTTGAAGACAGTCCTGCTACTCCTGGCAGGGAAACCAACAAGTGCCGACAAGAATGACAAACCACAGAGAAGATACAGACGCGAAAGAAAGCTCTAAGGGCCCCCAGGCACTGGTTTTGGTCACTCTTCAGAGGTCCAGAGCTGGCCTGACCTGCTCGAGGTCCCTCCCCATCTCTCTTCTGAACCTGTCCCAGGAAAATCCTCTGAATGACCCCATGGCGAGGGACCATATTTTCCAAACTATAAATTGGGACCCCTAATCTGTCTACCAGATGGCATTTTCTGGCATGGAGCTCCGGCAACCTGAGCCAGAAGCCCCTGGCTGCTCTGGAGCCCAGCCTTCTCCAGATGGAGCCATGACGGGCACACAGGCAACCTCAGAGCCCCGTGGGTGCCTTCTAATCAGAAAACTGACCCTGGGCCTCCAACTTCAACCCGCCCCCAGCCTACCAACCCCCGGAGCCCCCGGGCCATCAAAACGTCCATCAGGACATTCACTCCTTTGGAGTAAGACGCTCTCTTTTTCAGGTAAGCCCTCAACTCACTAGCACCTGCAAGTTTACTGGAATAGCCCAACGTTCACTGGAAAACTGAGGAAGTCAGGCTCTAGACAGGTGAGTTTTGACAAAGAGAAAGGGGAAGGTGTGAACTCAGTAGGAGGTAGGACAGCAGAAGCTCCTGGAGGCCTCTGGGGAGGATGTTCAAAACATAAATGGTCACAGTGTCACCTGGGCAGAGGCTGGGGCTCAGCTCACTGTGGTTTGAGAGAACAGCTCAACCCGGCCTGTGCAGGGCCCATTCCATGTCACACATTCACAGCCTGCTCCCCAGCACTCCCACCACCCCCCAAAGGCAAGCCTACCCCTTCAGCACACGGCTCTGCACGGCCCCCAGGGGCACGAGCGCTGTACCTTGCAGAGGCCACTCGATGGTGTGGTTGAGGTCCAGGGAGGGCCGAGTGGAGAAGCCGGCTCGGAAGTCGATGTTGCTGATCCCCGTGATTCTCACAGAATGGCGGCCACTGCTATAGACCTAGCACGGGTTGGGCCCACGTCACCAGGGTGCCCGGCCCCAGCACCCCAGCTCCAGGGCAGGAGACGGCCGGCCTGACCCAGCCCAGTGTCAGCAACTGGAATTCTGCCGTTGCAGGTACCTGGGCATCCTACCTGCTCCTTGGGGCCCAGCACGACGCTCCCCAAATGAAGAAAAAGAAGCCCCATCTGACAGCACGGTCCTGAGCAGGACTCAAAGCTGCCCCCCAACACCCACAGGGCAAGTCTGTCCCCCTGCACGTCTGACCTCTGCCTCACCTTCCCTGTTGGCACCAGAGCTCTTGGCTCAGAGACACTCGGCGTCTGAAGGGCAGCGGTCGACGCTGGCACTACACCTCCGGCACTAACACAGTGCCTGGCCCCCAGGAGGCGCTCCATAAATGTTTGCCAAGCAGCAGGAGCTCACGCCCTTCTGAGGCAGCAGGCTGCCCCATCCCAGGACACTCTGTCAGGAGCCCAGCCTGCCCCCAGCCCCTGGTGTCCAGCACCTTGCAGATTAGCGCAGGCCCACTCCCAGTGCCAGCCCCGTCTCTCTGAGCCAGTCCCCCCAAGGCCACCCTTGCTCCTTTCATGCCCTCCTCACAGGACAGGGTTCTGAGCCACCAGCTGGCTGAGTCACCCACCTCTGGACACTGAAGTTGTTACTTCGAGTCCTTCTGAAATGTTCCCTCACTAACTCCAAACCACGCCACTTCCTCTCAGCGGTGCAAAGCAGAATACCCTTCCTCTGTTCCTGACCCTTTACTTCTACTGATATGCCCACAACACCGCCCACTCTCCAGCCCGCAGCTTCCCAGGGCCCCAGGCTCCCCGGGGCAGGCAGGAGGGAGATGGGGTCCACTCGGTGAAGCAGTCTGCCCTCCCCCCGGAGCCCAGGGCCTCCTACCTTGATGGACCACAGTCCAGGATGCTCAGGCTTAAAGGCCACCACCCGGGCCGAGTCAGGGATGCTGAGGAGCACATTGAGGCCCTCGTCCTTCTGCAGGATCCTCCCTGTGGAAGCCCCAAGGACTGCTCAGCCCCTGACCCTTTCCTGGGGGTGACAGAGGCCCCATCCTGTCCCCAAGAGCCCACAGCCATCCAAACACCAGCCTCAGGCTTTCCAGAGGAACGACAAGAGGGCTTTGGCCCAGGCCTCCGCCTCATTCTGCAGGCCACCCTCACCCCTCACCAGGTGCGGGCTGCACACCTGCCCTCTACACCTGGGTGCCCACGACATCCTTGGAGTGTCGTGGGGCCAGATGGCCTGCTCCAAATCACACCGACGCTGGGTGACCCTGACAAGTCATTCCACCTCCCAGAGCCCCAGCTCCCCATCTGTATGGTGTGCCACTAATTCTTGCCCGAGAGACCCGCCAGGCCACTGAGGGGGTCCACTGAGAGAACACGGGGAGGACTACGTGAGCCTCACATCCCAGGCGTGTGGTCATTTTAATCCTCTTGCTCGGCTGTCACCAGGCCTCCGCCTCCTCACCCACCACAGGCACCCTCTCTGCCCTCCACCTGGCATCACCCCCACCCTCCTTGTTCCCAGAACCTGTGTCCAAACCCCCTGCCACCCAGGCCTCTCTCTTTGTCCCATCCTGGACTCCCAGCTCAGTCTCGGGACCAAAGAGGAGGCCGGCCCTGGGGCGCACGTACCCAGCGGGTCGCGGACCTCGATCTGGGGCCCTGGGCCGCTCAGGGAGATGGTGACCTCCTTCAGGCTGGGGTCAAGGGGGATCTTCCAGGTGTGCTCGCCCTCCTCCTCGTGGTCCGTGGACAGCAGGTGCACCTTGGAGGCCTGGACTGCAGACTCCACCCACTTCAGCACCTGGGAGGCAGGTGGGAGAAGCTGAGGCCAGCAGGAGTACGTGACGGCTGGCTTGTGTCTGGCCCATCTGAGGCAGGTCCCTAACAGGCTGCCAGCTCTATGCAGAATCCGGTCCCCATGTGGGTGTGAGGCAGCACACTCAGGGACCCCACGTTGACAACCTGGATCCAGTCTAAGAGGGTATCTCACGGAGCACAAAATTATCTGTTTCTCCAAATCCTTCCCACAGCCTTGAAGACCCTATGCTCTGTTCCCCTGTCCGACCCGACCCGGGGTCACTGTGCCCCTGACCCTCCCGGGGCTCGCTGGGTGGGACCCCACGCCTCCCGAGGCAGCCCCACCACACACGCTGTCCTCTTTGCGGAAACGCCCTGCCTCCCTTCATCGACCAACTCCTGCTCAGATGCAGGCCTGTCTCCCGTCTGAACCACCTCTTTCCAGGCCAAGTTATTTCAAGAAGCGTCCTGTGCAAACCCTAAAACGGAAACAAAACGAAACCCCAACCTGACTGTACAACAAATTGGTACCAAAACCACAGAGAGAAAAGTCCAAGTGAACTGAGAACCCAGGGCTCAACTACACTTTTTCATGGGGAGGCCCTGAGGACAGGAGGAGCTGCACAGAGTTCTTCCTGCGTAGTCTTAAGCTGGCAGCACCGTGATTGTGAAACTGTTCTGTGGATCTTCCGAATAAAGCAAAGAAGTAAAGATGTTGCTGTTTTCTGAACCAAGATTTTCTCTGACAGCCAAGTATAAGAGAGAGCTGCAAGCATTTTATTTATACATAAATGCACTCCAAGTGAATTTAGAACCCAATAGTTTCTAAATACCATTCCCCATGGGGGTTCCTTGGAGAAATGGCTGACTCCAGGTCTGGGGCAGGCAGTTTACAAGGTCAGGCAAGCCTGGGGCGACTGGAGATGGTGCAAAGCAAGGAAGTTCTCGAAGACTACGGGGAGTTAGCAAGAGAACACAGGGACCAGCTTGAAGGTGCACCCGCTGGTCACATTTGGGACAACTTGAGCCCAAAAAAGAATAATAACTGTTATTAATTGAAACACTTTGAATTGTATAATCCATATACTCATAATAATGCTCAAAAAAAAAGCAGAGGCCGGTCTGGTGGCATGGTGGTTAAGTTCATGTGCTCCACTTTGGTGGCCTGGGGTCCACAGGTTCGGATCACAAGCGTGGACCTACACTACACATCACTCATCAAGCCATGCTGTGGCGGTATCCCACATACAAAATGGAGGAAGACTGGCATAGATGTCAGCTGGGTGACACTCTTCCTCACGCAAAAAGAGGAAGATTGGCAACAGATGTTAGCTCAGGGCCAATCTTCCTCACCAAAAAAAAAAAAAAAAAAACCACCAAAAAAACACCCAATAAAACCTTGCTTGCCACCAATGGAGGGAGCTTTTTAATTAAAGAGAAAGAATCAAGTGTGATCCCTGCCTTTTCGATAGGAACTGTGCTTCAGAGAAACTAAATCATCCTTTTTGAGGAGCAAAATCTCTTTTTCAGGAAAGGATGCCCACTAATAAATGTGGGGAGAATAATGCAATTAGGAAATCATCATTTTGCAACTCCTAATGAAATAATTGTTTCAGGCAAGCGCCCTCAGTGATGCTAAACCATAGATGAGGTGATGGGGAACTGGACGTCCACATGGAGCCCCAGCCTCACCCCACCGGCCGCTTGGGTCATAAAGGGATGGCCATACGGTGCAGAGAGCAGGCTGTCACCACCTTAACCCAGTAAGCAAAGTTATCACCAGGAATAGTGGGACAATCAGACATTATTTGCTTCCTGGTGTGGCGCAGTAGAAGATACGCAGTGTCCACGATGAAGCAGTCCTGCCAAAAACGCTGGCCTCCGTCTACGCCGTCACTTAGCGCCAGCTCCCCGTGGACCACACGTATAAGGGTAAAGGGAACGACACCAGATGGAAACAATCCGATGAATCCAGAACAGGGAACAGCAGATGGTCAATGCCTCTCCAACAAGCTAGTGGCATGAAAAAAGGGGTCGATTGTTCCAGATTGAAAGGGACTTAAGAGACAGAACAACCAAATGATACGCACAGACTTTGATTAAATCCTGATTGGGACAAAAACTGTTTTAAAATACATTTTGAAGACAATTAGGGAAATTTGAATACGGACCAGGCCTTAGATGATACTAGCAAAGTACTATCAATTTTATTAGATGATATTGTAGGTTATGTTGGAGATTGTCTTTTTAAAAAAATTCCATGGTGAATGATTTATGGATAAGGTGTCACTCTTCAGCAAAAAAGTATAAAAAGAGAGAGGTGAAGCAAAAATATTCATTGCTAAATCTAGTTGGTACATATGTTCTTTTTACTTTTCTGTATCTTTGATATTTTTCATAGTGTTTTTTTTTTTGTTTTTTTTTTTTGGTGAGGAAGATTGTTCCTGAGCTAACTCCTGCACCAATCTTCCTCTATTTTGTTTGTGGGACATCACAGCATGGCTTGATGAGTGGTGTGTAGGTCCATGACTGGGATCTGAACCTGTGAACCCTGGGCTGCCAAAGCAGAGCACGCAATCTTAACCACTCCACCCCCTGGCCAGCCCACATAGGAATTTGTTAAAGTGAAAGTCATTTAAAAATAACATGTATGGGGGTCCAGCCCAGTGGCACAGCGGTTAAGTGCGCATGTTCTGCTTCAGTGGCCCAGGGTTTGCCGGTTCAGATCCTGGGTATGGACATGGCACCACTTGGGAAGCCATGATGTGGCAGGTGTCCCACGTATAAAGTAGAGGAAGATGGGCACGGATGTTAGCTCAGGGCCAGGCTTCCTCACCAAAAAGAGGAGGATTGGCGGCAGATGTTAGCTCAGGGCTAATCTTCCTCAAAAAAAAAAAAAAATGTATGCCATGACTTTAATATATACCTGAGCAGCCATAGTGGTATCCTGTTGCTTGCCAACCCTAATCAACTGGAAGTAGCTTCCTGGAATACTATTTGAGAAAAACGTTCTGTGATTGCTTAGCGATGTCTGCCATGGATATGGGATTAGAAAGTAGTAACTTGCGTGCTACCTATTGGCCATCCTAGCTCTAAATCAGAGCCTTTCAGCTCTGCCGACCCACCACATGATCTCCCATGGAAGGGAAAGGAAAAAGAAGGGAACTGGAGAATTGTCCAAGATTTAGAAAATGAATGTTTTGGTCAGATTGAGCTGGAACATATGTGCCTGGATTTTATAGCTAGATTTCAGTTATCACAGGATAAGAAGTCTGTGTTCTGAAAACCCATCTGTTTATATACTTGGAGCTACTTCATCCTTCTGTTTTGCCTCGCTTTCTAAGCAATGGTTCTCTTGAAAAGGGCCCACCTGTCTTCCCCGAGGAATGGGGACAAGATCCCACGTCCACGCGGGGGTGGACTGGAAGGAAGCAGCCAAGGACCCCAGCTGGAGAGGTGGACAGAAGCCGGCGAAGTAAGTGAGGCCACTCCCCCGACGGCCCTGTGACCGCGGTCCTCTTCCCCAGGGCCAGGCCTTGCCAGGGGTCCGGAGGACATCATCCCAGAGCAGAGCTGCCAGGATGTGGTGGCAGCACCGGCTGACAATTACCCAGACAAGTCACACCCGCTACTGTGTTGCAACTGTCATTCCAAGCTCCTTCTAGGATGTTCTGATGGAGGGAAGATGTCTAGTTCAGGCTACCGAACCACGGAGAGGGCTAAGATGGGACAGAATGGCAGTGACCCCAGCAGGAGGCACGTGCCCGCGGGGCCTGCCATGTAAGCGCCTCACCACTTGGGAGCTGGGGGGCTGACCCTCCTGCCCACACAAGGCCAGACCCCCTGAGGGCGAAGGCCTGGGGACAGGCCTTCTGGAGCCTGCTCTGCCCCCCGGGCTTGGAGTGGAATCTGAGGAAGGAGCCTTCTGCACGGAGAGCCTTCATGGAGACACTCAGTGTTTACTGGGTGGGTGGAGGCAATGGCTTCCAGATGTCAGCGGGACCAGGGGGCCTGGGAGCCGGAGATACGCTGAGACTCCTCACTCCGTCGCTGACGGGGAGGGAATGAAAGAATCTGGCGCTGCTGCCCCGGCCAGATGGCTGCCGCTCGGCCCTTCAGGGCAGATAAATCAGCCCCCGGGGGCTCCGCCCAGGACACTTGACAGCCAGGCTGGCTGAGGAAGGGAAGCGGGGAGCCCGGGGCAGTACCAGCCTCAGAGCCCCAGATCCGAAAGCCAAGGCCGGGTTCTGGGGCCCACGGCGGGGAGCTCGGTGGGGAGCGATGGAGAGAGAGCACTGGGCCCTGCCAACTGGGCACCCGGGCGCTCGGCCAGGCTCCGCCTTCCTGAGACCTTTGCCGTAGAGAACCCTGACTCTTCAGGGGGCTTCGCTGGAGCCGGGGGCAGATCCTGGACACGGGCCATCACTAACCCCTCCCAAGGGCTTCTCGGGGCCCTGCCTCAGCCGACGTCTCTCCCACACGGATTCCTTTCGCCCTCGCCACTGTCTCACTACCTGGGGGCTCTCATACCCCAGCTGTGCACATGAGGAAATGGAGGCCCAGAGAGGTTAAGTACTGTGCTCATGGTCACACTGCAGGGAGGTGGCCGGGCTGGGGTCTGAAGCCAGCATGTGGTCTTAACCCTCCTTTACACGTCTCCTCTGGGAAGGGTCCAGGATGAAGTCATCTCCGGGGCCTGTGCCTTCTGATCCGTTAATCGGAACCACCTGGTCAGACCTCCCCTCTTCCCCACCCCCCACTGCCTGAGCAGGCGGTTGACCTTTTGTCTAATTGATGCGCAGAATCTGGGCAAGTCGTCATATTTGTACCTGCTGGTGCTACACAGGGCAAGGGTCCAAGCCCCAGAACGGGACTTCCCGGGATCAGGGTAGCCTGCTGGATGATGGGGTTTGCCCAGCAATTCTGCCCCATTCCATGGGGGCTGGCGACAGTATGTTGAGCTGGTTCTGAGCTGGGGGACACCTGTGGGAAAGCTGTGCGGGGGCAAAGGGGTTCTGGGACCCAGCTAAGCCTGGGTCAAAACTGCGCTCCTCTGGGACCAGCCCCCGGGGCCACGCTGCCTGCCTCCGTTCAACGATGATGGAAGCTCCAAATTAGCCTTGCTGGGGGGAGGGGATCTTTACCTTCCTCAGTTACCCCAGCACCCGGGGGGAGATCCCTGGTACCAGTGAGGCCAACCCCACAACTGAAAAAAGCCAAATGCTCAGAGGCCCAGGGACCCAAGCTTGCCGGATTCTCTCTCTGCCCGGCACGCAAGGCTGCACCGGCACGTGGCAGCTGCACGGTAATGAGGGGAGAGCGCTTCGGCTCCTGCCGAAGTCTGCAAAGGTCAAAGGACACACCACACGTGCATGGTGTGGGGACTTCTGTAACTTCTGGGAGTCCTTCTCCCAGCTGGAGCCCCCTTGGCTCGGGCAAAGGCACCGTCCCCTCTCCTGGGGGGGAAGACCACAGCCCTGGCTGCCCCAGCCACTTTCCCAGGCTTGCTGAATGTGTGGGAACATCTGGAAACGGCCAGGTCCAAGGCACAAAGCTGATGAATGACAGTCGCCTGTGTCCAGGAGCAGAGGGATCCAGGCCCCCACCCAGAGGCAGCCGCGCCTGGCCATCGGAGGGCCCACTGAGTCAGACACACGGCCCAGCAGGCTCCCACGGCAGGAGGCTGGCACTGCGGCCAGGAGCCGGTGGCTTCACCCCAGTTCGCCCGCCCTGGGAGGGAACAGGCGAGTGCAGCCCCACACCTGGGTGAGATGCCCTCTGCCGACCTGCATTGCAGCCGTCATCTGTTTGCCCCCGGCAGGAACTCAGTTCTTGTGCACTTGCCCAAATTGGTCTCCCTACAAACAAGGACGAAGCCATCCCTCCGCCCTGAAATGCCTCCCTCCCTTGCTCCGGCGGCTCAGTGTCAGAGTCGGCTGACATGCCAAAAAATAAATTCTAATGTGTCGCCGAGAAGCATAAACGCCATCTGTCAATGGGGAGTTAAGGCACGCTAATCTAAACACAGCCCTGGAGACCATCTCTGCAGTCCACAGAAACACAACACACGAACCCTCTCCCAGAGGCGACAGCAGGGCTGGCTCGAGGCCGGGCCAGCCGCAAAGATGCCGCCTCCCTCGCCTTCCTCTTCCCAGGGTCTCGGGCGCAAGGGACACCGTGGCTGTCCATTTCCCGGCTATTCACTGAGCACCTGCTACACGCTGGAGGCTGTGCGTGGGATACGGTAGCAAATGGCCCCTGGGGAGCTCACAGCCCGGTGGCATTAAATAATCGCAGTTATAAAGTTACACGTATGTCAAGCAGCACAGGGAGCTGGGAGAGGGTATTAAAGGAGACAATCTCTACAGTAAATCAAGGAAGGTCTCCCTGGGGAGGTGCATTTTGGCTAAGACTGGGAAGATGAGAAGGAGCCAGGGGAGGAGGAGCGGGAAAAACAAACCACATGAGCAAAGGCCCTGGGGTAGGAAAGACATGAGGCATTGAAGAAATCACAAAGAGGCCAGCAGGGCAGCGGTAGTGGGCAAGGGTGAGAACATAGGTGTGGGGATCAGAGAGGTAGAGGTCAGATCAGGGTCTGGACTTTCTCCAGGGTCCACGGAAAGGGACCTGTTGGCCAGATTTGTTTCAGAAGGATCCAGTGGGATGCTGAAGCTGGCTCACACAGGCTCAAGAAAGTCAACTGTGAGCATAACTTCCCAACTCTGCTCGGTGACTCCATGACGCAGCTTGAAACGAGCTAAGAGGGGTATTTACACCATCGAAAGGGGCATTCCTGCTCTTTCCAGGGAGATGGCTGTGAAACATTTCCCAGCTCCTCGCCGGAAGGATCCCTCTGGCTCCCCGGAAGGAATGGACTTGGGGCAGAGGGAACGAGACGGAGCCCTGAGCAGCCTGGAGGAGAGCAGGGCAGGGACCAGCTCCAAGAATAAGACAAGGATGCAGTCGGCTGGTCAGCGCCAGGCTGAGTGAACGCAGACCACAGGCAGCCCTGCAGCCCAGGCCACAGGGCCAGGCAAGTCCCCAGGCAGGACTTTGTGTCCCAGCAACACAGCCCGAATATGATGGTCCCCAGGCTCCGCCCCCACCCCCGGGTTCCCCGACTCTGGGGAGAAGCTCACCCCGCACCCCTACCTCTGCCAAACTTTGCTAGGTCCATCCTGCCAACCTGGACCACCTGTGGGACCCGGGCTAAAGCCCAGGGTGCTTCTTCAAGTCTCCACCTCTTAACCTGCAAAACTGGAAACCCGTAGCACCTACCTTTGGGGTGGGTGGGAGGGTTTGGTGGGATGATGTCACAAGGCCCTGAGCACAGCGCTTCCTGCACCAGCCATGGGGTGAGCACCAGCCCTGCCATCCACGATGGCCATCCAGCCACCGGGCACTCGCCTAGAGATGCAGGACGGTCAGGGGAGGCTCACCTCGGTCACCTGCTGCTTGTCCAGGTGGAACACCTGCCCAGAGCTGGTGGCAGCGATCTCCTCATAGACCAGGTAGCCAGGATGAGTGCGGTCTCCACAGTCCCCAGTCAGCACAAAGACCACCTGGAAGAGGGACATGCAGCCTGGCTCATGGCTTCCCCGCCACCGCCTTCAGGTGTGAGGGGCAGGCCAGGAACCAGGCAGGAGTGGCCCAGGGCCAGCCCTCTCCTCTCTCTGTGCTCTGGTGACAACATCAGTACAACTAGAAGGATAAGAGAAACCTGTCCCATGGCGATCAGGACCCACACAGGTCAGGGGTTCAGCCCAGGGCCAGGAATACAGCAGGTGCTCAATAAATGGGAGTTGTTATTAAATCTACAAGGTAGAGGATGGAGATGGATTGCACTCCAAGTGGCCCCTGCAGGCTGCAGAGTTGGAAGATGCTTGGAGAACCTGAGTTTGTTCTAGACAGGGGAACAGAGAAGCCGCCCCAGCCCTGAGATCCTCACCCAAGGATGTCAGACGGGCAGGCCCTCCTCCCATCCCCATGCACTTCCCCGTACCCCCCACTGTGAAAACAAGAAGCAGACGCCCCGACCCGGCCTCCAGACCCCAAGATGATGGGAGCAGCGCCGTGCGCCGCAGAGACAGGGAGCAGAGGTAACGCCAGGAGGAAGATGGATGGCACAGACCCCGACAGGGTGTGAAAGGAGCAGGGTGGTGTGGTCTTTATCAAGAACAGCTTCGCCAGGGAGGCGTGAGCCGCGGCAGGCGGGGCCCCTGAGCATGAGGACACACTTGGAAAGCACCAGACCAGCCCAGGCCCGAGGGCTGGCCAGCCGGGGCTGCAGGAGGGCCGGACCCCAGGCTGGAAGAGACGACGCACCCAGCCTCTGCTCAGAGCTGGGGGCTCGGGATGCCCGAGCTGGAGACCCCAGCCTCCACAGGACCCCCTCAGCCCCACCAAGGCCGGGGCGCTCACCTGCGACTGTTTCAGCTGCAGGAGGCGCAGCAGAGCCTCCTTCTTGTGGTAGTCCTTGGCGCGGGCGTCCGAGAAGACGTAGATGAAGGAGCGGGGGTTGGCCACCTCCACGGCAGCTTTGATGGCCCCCACACTCATCTCCGGGCAGTCACCGCCTCCCTGGGGGACAGGGGTGGGTCAGCGGCTGCCGCCCACCTCCTCTAGGTGGGACCCACCCAGGGACACCTCTGACCCCAACGGGAGGTGGAGTTCCCTCAAGCCGCCTCTGTCCCGCCCATCTGGGGGTCAGGCCAGGGCCCCAGCCACACCCTGCCCTGAGACGCGATATAGCCTCCAATCGGCTTCAACTTCAGATGAGCAGCTTCATTCATTCACCTGCCCAGGCACAGCGACAGGGGCCCTCCCATGGTCTGCCGCTGGAGGCAGACTCGACGCTAACAAGCACAACAGGATTATTTAATTACCACTGCGATGAGCGCTGCAAGGTGGGGAGGAGGGATGGGACACATGGGGACATCCAACAGATGCCCCAAAGGAAGGCATTCAGGGCTGCCTCCCCAACTCCTCTTTGTAACCTGCCCCCGACTTGATCCTAATACGCACACTCTCCACCCCTGCCCAGCAGACAGGGGCTCTCGGGGGAAGGGAGCCCAGCCTGTCTTGCCCGGGCTTGCACACCCAGCACTGGCGGCAGGATTTGCACGTGGTAACTTTCCAGCAAACGCTTTTTCCCTCGGTTCACTCACTCACCCCACAAGGACTCACGGAGCCCCTGGTAGGTGCTGGGCCCTGTTCTGGGCCCTGGGGGACCCAGCAGTACCTAGACCCAGACGTGGGGCCGCTCCTCCAGGAAGCCAGTGGTCTCAGAGGGCAGGGGAAGGACAGATGCTGAACGCGGGGGGGGGGGGGGAGGGTGGCAAAGGAGCCCAGGTGGCCATGGGGGTCTGAGCCAGTCTTGGGCCTGGTTTTAGGGGTCTGAACTGACTCCTCTGACATCGTCCCCTAACTACCACATACCCCCTCCTTCCACTCCTTCAACCACTCGCTAAATAATAAGCACCTACTGTGTGCCAGGCACAGGGGCTCCTGTGGGTACTCAGTTAACTGAATAAACCAAGGGCCTCCAAGAAGTACAGAATCCCCAGGACCCCCAGGCTGGGGTGCAGGCCACAGGCAGAGCTGGGAGGCAGGGCAAGGAGGTGGCAAGTAGCCGACATCTTGGCCCCTGGGTGGGGCAAAGAGCGTGGCCTCCGGCCTGGACCGGGAAGAAGGATCCGAGGGCCAGCAGCCAGCGGGGCGGCAGCCCACCTGCACGTTGAGATTTCTCAGCTCCTTCTGAAACACCGCTGGGTCCGCCGTGAGGGTCACCGGGTAAATATCTGCAGGGGAGACAGACAGGGGGCAGGTGGGCGGGACTCCTGGACACAAGGCCTCCAGGGGCTGGGGCAGCAGTTACACCATGTGCAACCAGAGGTGAGAGGGGCTGAGGCCTGGGCCTCGGAGACCCCCACGAAATGGGGAGCAGCCTGGGTCAGACCACTCAGCCCCACCCAGGCCCCAGACCAGGACCAGAGCTCCAGGGAGCGCAGAGATGGGGCAGAGGGCAACCCCCATTCCTCCCTCAGAACAGCAGCGCCCCCATCTTTTGTGGGCCCCCAGGAACCTCCCTCTACCGGCCCCTCACCCCCACCATCATGGGGAAAGGAATCCTGGGAAGATAAGGAAACAGAGAAGCAAATGGATCATCTGGTTTAGACCACACAGCAGCTGTCCAACACCAGACTGATCCCCAAGAGCAAGTCTTCCAGAAACTCCATCCACACCTCAGCTCATTTAAAAAGAGCAAAATTAAATTACAAAGGTTTATGACACCAAATGTTGGCGATGTCCACCGCCGGTGGGAATGCAAAATGGGTCAACCACTTTGGAAGACAATGGAGGTTTCTAAAAAGTGAAATGTGCACCCACCATACAATCCAGTCCTTCCACACCGAGGTGTTCACCCAGGAGAAATGAAATCATACGTCCACACTAAGCTTGAGCCCAAATGTTTGTAGCAGTGTATTCATAACAGCCCGGGACAGGCACCAAGGCGAATGTCCGTCAGCTGGTGAGTGAATAAACAAACTGTTGTGTGCTATAATCAAATACTACTCAGCAAGGAGACGGAACGAGCTACCCATCCAGACAACCACATGGATGAATCTCACAGACGCAATGCTGCGCGATAGGAGCCAGACACGAGACAGTGCGTACGATACGGCTCCATTTATAGGAAGTTCTGGAACAGGCAGAATCAGTCTAAGGTGAAAAGAATCAGAACAGAGGTCGTCTGGGGGAGAGGGGAGACTGACTTGGAGGAGATGCAAAGGAAGTGTGGAAGGAGACAGACGTGTTCCATATTGTGATAGGAGCGTGGGTTCCCCGGGCATCCGTTTGTCAGAAGGTAACAGCGAAGACTTGCACATTTCGATGAATGTAAATTTTACCTCCTGAAAACCAAACTACAAAAAAACCATCATCCTGAGTTGGGGGTGGAGGGTGGGAGGAGGTACAGAAGACATAAGAATGGCAGGAATTTTTTACATTTGGTGATGCTGGGTGATGGGGATATGGAGGTTCCTTCTACTGTTCTGCTTACTTTGTATATGTTTGAAATATTCCCTAAAAAAAGGGTTTTTTAATAATAGCAGTAATTGGAAGCCACGGTCAACATAAGACAGGGCTACCGGTGCCTGAAAACAGGGCTAGAATGCCCACGTGCCATGGAGATGTGCACAATGCGGGTTCTGCAAGGTTGTGTGCACATCAGATTTCTTAGGAAAATATTTCTTTCGAGTCCTTGGTGAACTATGGAATGGACTATTTTTAGCTCGGGAATCCTGAACTCCGGTCACCCTAAAAAACTCCCACACTCGGCCACTAGTCAGCAGCCCTCGGTGCTTCTCAGATAGTTCCCGTGCGACTGTCCAGCAAGCATCCCCCGCTGCCAAGGGGGACGGCGGACACCAGCTTCTCTGCGGCACACCTGAGACTCTCCCCCAGGCCCCTGCCCCTGTGTCCTGTATTCATTCACCACGTCCTCCCCCGACTTCCCTCCCTCTGAACGCCGCACTCACTAATTCAGCCAAACCCTCGGCATCTGGCCTCAGACAGATGGGACTGGAATTCTGGCTCCATCCTTCACCAGCCGTGGGGCCTCCGAGAGCTTCCTACCCTGCCCCAGCCTCAGTTTCCCCATCTGTAAAGTGAGTCTACGGCACCACCATCTCTCCTGGCTGAGAAGCATCCCCGTGGGAATTCAGTGAAGCCAGGGAGGAACGCAGAGCAAACTCAGCAAGTGGGAGCCGGGCCTGCTGGCACGAACACACAATGGCCCGTGCTCCGGCGGGCGGTCTCACACGAGGCACACGGGCAGAGACAATCTTGCTCCAATGTGAGGTCCTCAAATTCTAGTTGGACTGAGAAGAACAATAATTTTACTCAACATTGGTTATTTCTTTATTACATGATAATACGTGTTCACTGTTTTAAAAAAAATGACATTGATGATACTGACATTTACTAAGTACCAGGGATGTGCCGAGATGCTTCCCGTGTATCAGCTCACTGAATCCCCCCTGGCACCTGGTAGGTCCAAGTCTTACCCACATTTTACAGAGGACAAAGTGGAACTCCAGAGAGGTTAAGTAACTTGCCCAAAGACACAGCCAGGAAGTGGCGGAACCAGGATATGAACCTAGGTGTGTACAGCTCCAGAATTTGAGCTCTTGACAACTGCTCCCTGGGAACCGTACATAGAAATTCCTGACATGCAGAAAAAGAAGGGAATTCTACCAACCAGAGACGGTCATTTTTATTAGTACATATAACCTTCAAAACTTTTATGCATCCTTGTAAACATATGAATATATCTTACATAAATGCATACTATTTTAAGCAGAAGTATAAATAACATACTATTTTTGACCTGATTCTTTGCACTGAACAACACATTGTGAGCATCTTTCCAGAAGGGAAACACTCAATTCAAACCATTTTTAATGGCTACAAAGTATTTCCTTTGTATAAATGTCTAACAATGGCCTTTCCCATCCATATTGTTTTGTTTCCAATTTTTACTATGAACAATGTTATTAAGAACGTCTTTAGATCCATAGCATTTAAGCACCAGTTCAGTGGTTTCCTTGGGAAACAGCCCCAGAAGCAGAGTTGCTGGGCCAAAGGCCAGGGCATTTGTAAAGACTCTGAATGCAAACTCAGTAAGCTCATCAGTGTCCGCCCCCTCTGCAGCCATTCCGCCTCGAAGGCACCCTACCTGCCAAGGCTACAGAACGCGCCATCGCGCCTGGGTCTGTCACATCCGCACCCCCCCCCGCCCCCAGCTCGAGAATCAACAGCAGCTGCTCGTTGCCTGCAGACCGAGGGAAGCGTCAGTTCTGAATCTGGTGGCCCCGTCCCCCATCGGGGTGGATCAGCGATGTCAGCCCACCCGTAGTTCCCAATGCCGGACCCGTGCTGGACTGACCACCTTCTCCCCCATTTGCAGCAACACGGGAAAACTAAAGTGGGTGAAGTGGGTTATCATAAATAAAATGTACTCCGGTTGGAAGTGCTGCCCTCTATCCACGGTCAATGTGCTTCCTAACTGGGGGGCCGAGGATTGCTCTTTCTTTCCCTGGGGAGGCAATAACAGTTAATGGGGTTGATTCTGCTGATGATTCTACTTGGCAAGATAAAAAGTTGGTCACCTCTGTCCGTTCCCTCTGGTTTTTTCTTCTCTTTTCTTTTAGTTTTTTTTTTTTTAAACAATTTTACTGGATTGAGAAACCCAAAGTGGGCAGCCCCGCCGTGGAAG
Organism: Equus asinus; assembly: GCF_041296235.1. Classification (NCBI taxonomy): domain Eukaryota; kingdom Metazoa; phylum Chordata; class Mammalia; order Perissodactyla; family Equidae; genus Equus; species Equus asinus. Next base: position 16,059,968 of record NC_091799.1, read on the forward strand.
GTGGGGTGATGCCAGATCCACGGCCTGAAGTCTGGCTTCCCATCGCCAAGGTTGCCCTGGGAGAGAGGAAGCTTCTTCTGGGAAATCGTTCAACCCCGGCGCCCCCACGCCCCTGAGCAATGCTCTCCAGCAGTGACCTCGTCTCCGACCTCCTCTTGTGCCAACCACTCAGCCCGCACATGCTGAGGACCAGGCTAACACGGGACCCGGGACGTTCCTGGAGCCAGGGAGGATCCCCCGGGCTGAGATCCTGGAAAGGACTTTAAGCTGGCCTCTGTATCACTCTCCTATTGCTGCTCTAGCAAATTACTACAAACTTAGCATCTTAAAATAACACGCATTCGCCTCTGGAGGTCGGAAGTCCTAAAATCAAGGCATCGGTGGGGCACGCAGAGGTCTGGTTGGTCAGGCTTGGGCAGGGCTGGCCACACGGACAGGGTGTGTGTCATTCCTCTTGAGACAGAGGGCGAGGCCCCAGAGAGATTGAAGGCAAGACATTTTAAATGTGTGCCTCAAGTTCTGAACAATGAAGGCTCCCTGGACAGTGCACACTTATAGACACACACGCACACACAAAGAGTCTGTGATTTCTTCCTTTTACTAACAGATAATCCCCAAGCCAGCTCCGGGCACTGGGTGCTGCTGACCAGTCCCGTCATTCCGGGGCAGGACCGGCTTCCAAGCTGCCAAGAAGGGGTTAAGGGCAGGGAGGTCTTCCGGCCACCTGTGCTCCTTGCTGCTCAACCGCGCACCCGGCCACCCAGCCACAGCTCCAGGCGGTGAGGCGGAGATGGGTGCCTTCCCGTCATTAGGTGCTGCTGGTCCACGGCCTCATCCGTCATTCCTCAGGCCAGCCGCACCATCATCACTCACCATCCCAAAGCTCCCCCAGAACGGACGCTCTCAGCAGATGGCTGTTTCAGGAACCATCTGCCAGCAGGACAGAGAATAAGGGGCCAGGACAGGGCAGGACGCTTGGCGTGTCCCCATCAAGTTTATCCACTGAGAGGGGTTGCTTGAGCCCCGTCCAGCAGCGCTGGCTCTGGACAAAAAGCCCCAGCCATCTTATCTCTTAACATGCTGACCTTCCTAGAATGACCCTGACGATGATGATGTTGACGATGATGTTGGTGATGATGATGATGATGATGTTGGTATTGATGTCGGTGAGGATGACGATGACTGACGATGGTGGAGGTGGGGGTGATAATGGTAACAGCAGCTTCTATGCATTGAGCACTTATTATTTCACAGGCTTTTGCTCAGTCCTATCAACATCTCCCTGATACAACTGAGGATGCCAAGACTTAGAGAAGTTGCTGCCCTTGGTGAAGGTCACACAGCTAGTAAGTGGTCATTAACATCTGTACCAGTTTCCTGGGGCCACCGTAACAAAATATCACAAACCTGGTGGCTTTAAACAACAGAAATTGACTCCCTCACAGTTCTGGAGGCTAGAAGTCCAAAATCAAGGTGTCGGCAGGGCCACGTCCTCTCTGAAGCCTCAACAGGAGAATTTGCTCCACGCTTTCATCCCCTTTATGTCTGGTGACACTAGCAATGTTTGTGGTTCCTTGCCTTGTACACACATCACCCCTCCAGTTCTGCCTCTGCTGCCGCAGAGCCTTCTCCCTGTGTCTGTGTCTGTGTCTCCTCTCCTCTAAGGACACCAGTCACACTGGATTAGGGGCCCACCCTCCTCCAGCATGACCTCATCTTAACTAATAACATCTTCAATGACCATAATTCCAAATAAGCTCATATTCTGAGGCTCTGGGAAGGACATGCATTTTTTATGAGGACACTGGAATAATGTCCAGATCCACATGTTTGGCTCCAAAGCCTGTGCCCTTTGCCACCAGCTATACTGCCTCCAAAAACAATGGTGATGATGATGACAGTGACAGCCACCACTGCCTAATATTTACTAAGCACCAGGCTCTCTTCTATGCCCTTGACATACATTCATTCAGAAAAACCTTACAGCAACCTATGAAGTCCACTATTTATTGTCCCCATGCTATAGATGAGAAATGGAGGCCCAGGGAGGTAAGTGACCTGCCCAAGGTCTTATCACAAGGGAGCAGCAGAGATGGGATTCAAACCCGGGTCATTCTGACCCAGATCCAAGCTCTCAACCACACAGGAGGCTGGAGACGCACGGAACTTGTTCCCCAGCCCCTCAGTCCTGCCCCTGGAGGGGAGGGAGCTTTGTGACTGAAGGGGGCCACTTGCCAAACAGCTGGGCAGATGTGGCGGGCAGTCCCTCAGCGCCGGGCCGGCTGTCCGAGGGGCTGATTAAACCCGTGACCTTGGCTCCACTCGTGCCGCCCTCGAGCATGTGAGCCCCAGAAGCCTGGCCTGGAACCATGTCTCCATAGGCAGGTTTTTTCCACTGGACAAAAGCAGGGTGTGGAGGCTCTGGAACATGTGAGGATCATGTGCAGGCGGGACCACCCAGCCCCTCGCCCAGCCTCGGGTGTCCCAGAGGAGCGGGTCAAGGCCACAGCCAGGCACGAGGAGTCCAGTCTCAGAGAGACCTCACATCCAGGATCCTTCTTGGGATCTACCCTTCCCCCTCCTTCTTGAAAGTGGGGCTCCTTCCTGGGGCCAATTCTGGATGCACGGGTTCCCCCTCCTCCAGCCGCAGCAACCCCAGGCAGGGTCCCACAATCTGCCACCATCGTGGACAAATTGTGTCTCCTCTCAGGGACTCAGTTCTCTCACTTCTAAGAGGCAGGGGCTGAAAAAAGGAAGTCTAGCCTGCTAGAATTTCTGCAGTGCCTGAGCCCAAGTCTGGGCGAATGTGATTCCAGTGAAGACACCCCCAAAGGACAGACGGGGGCGGGGGGCGGCAGGATCCAAATGGACAAGAGACTCTGTCCAAAGAGCCAAAATGGCCCCAGAACCTTCCTCAGCCTCCTCCTTGGTCTCCAGGAGTCCAGAACCTGAGGCTCCTGAGGCCTCCTCATAAGAAGCCAGTCCCCACGGTCTTCGAGGAGATACCTGGCCCACATTCCTGCCAGCCTCAGAGCCACCGTTTCTGCTGTTCCTCCTGCCTGGAATTCTCCCCAAACCTAGACAGACCCTCCTCACCCACCCAGCTCCTCTCCTTCTCAACCCAAATGTCACTCCTGTCTCCCTAGCTCTCTGTAACGGGGACCACACTGTGGTTAATGAACTTGGCCCTTCGCTGAGGGCCTGGCTGGGCTGAAGGTGCCACAGCCGGTTGACACCCTGCCTGGCCCACGGTAATCCCTGGAGAATTGCATGTTGAGTGAGTGAACGATGGACTGTCAGGGACCCCTGTGGACCACACTCGTGCTGCAAAGCTTGACGGAATGCAACCAGCCCACCCAGCCCCTTCAGAGAGGTCCCTGCCCGCAGACCCACGGCCCCCTTCCCCACTGCTCCTCCTCTCCTTCCCCGCCTGTCTCTCTCTTCGCAGCCCTGCCCTGCACAGACTTGTGCCTGGACAGCTGGCCTCTGAGGAGGGGCCATCCCTGACAGGGGCGCGCCTAGCCAGCTCCCAGCTCCCAGGCAGCTCACACATCCCGGCCTCCAAGGAGAGAAGCGCCGGACCCAGGACAAGGGGCTGGATTCTCCCATCAGAGCGAGGACTAGTCGCGTCCATCTCATGCTGAGAGGCTGTTTAATAGCAATATTCACCCAGGGTGACAGTAAAGTCACACACACACACCTCCCAGAGCACACAGCCGGAGGCCAAGACCCCCAGTTCACAGGCAACTCTGTGACCTGAGCACATCTGCTCTACCCACCTGCACCGTCGCCCCTGACCAACCAAAACCGCCTCTTCCCTGAGGGGAGGTGACGGTGCACCTGGCAACCCAGAGAAGATGTTCAAACCCACCCATAACCAAACACACGCAAATCAACATGGCACGCCATTTCTCATCTATCAAGTTAGCAAGGAAGGGAAGAAGGATGTCCCCATTGCCAGCAAGGCTGTGGGGAGCACGCAGTCCCACACTCTGTTAGCAGGAGGAGAGGCTGGCACAGCATTCCAGGAGGACAGTTTGGCAAAATCTATCAAAATTGAAAATGCTCACATGCAACGTTAACAAAGCAATTCCACTCCCGGGATTCCATCCTACGGATGTATTTGCAAATGCGTGTGTGTGTTTATTGTAAAGAAACTGAAAGCAACCTATTTCCCGCAATATGGAAACAGTTGGATAAATTAAGATAAGATTAAAATAAATTAAGATCCCTCCTGCAGCATCTTATGTAGTCATGAAAAACTGTGAGGTGGATCTACTATTTCCTGACATGGAAAGATATTCATGATACGTTATGTGGGGGGAGAAGCAAGTTGCAAAACAGTATTCAGAGTATAATCCCATTCTTTCTATAATAAAAAAAGTGTATAATGTATATGAGTGAATTACACACACACACTCACGGTCAGTTAAAAGTCATTAAAAGTGTTGGGATCTATTGAGATTAGTATTATTAGAATATTTTATAAGCATGTATTAATTTTGCAATTTTTGGAGGAAACTTAGTAATTTAAGTTATTAACTGAAAGAGGTAAACCCTGATGCTAGAACTTGACAAGGAAAGGATATCACTTATCGATCACACATATTGAAATGAAATGCAAAATTCCCAAACAAAACACTGGCCAATAGAATCCAGCTGTGACCCAGCACAGACCATGCACCGTGACCCAGCAGGGCCTAGGAAGGGAATGTGGAAATGGGTAAAACCGAAGGAACCACACCAACAGGTCAACAGGAGAAAGATGGTAGGAATATCACAACAAAGCTGAAAAGTCGCTTGCACAAATTCAGCACCCATCCCCGTTTGGGGTTTTGTTTTGGGGGTGGTTTTTTCACCCTTAGTAAATTAAGGATGAAAGGTCTTCCTTTGAAGAAACTTCAACCCAAGAGCCAACATCACACAACAGTGCACAGTCGGAGACAAGGCAAGAAAGACGGCAGCCGCACCATTCTTCATCACTCTGTTGAACAGTCTAGCTGATAAATATCACAAACACTTCAGACAAGGGAAATATTGGATTGGAAAGGAGAAGATGGTATTATAACTTGGACAGGCTGTGGTTGTCAACCTAGCAAACTCGAGACATTACCCCCCAAATTAGAAGTACTTAAAAAAAAAACTTTGGTAAAAGAGTTGGATACAAAATAAATATATGAAAATGAACCGCCTTCCAACACACTAGCAATACTCATTTGCAAAAAATGTAACGGAAAAAAATTCCTGGTCGAAATAGTAACAAAAAACAAAATATTCAGAAATGACCTTAAAAAGAAATGGGTGGAACCTGTAGGAAAAAAACCTATAAATCTTTACTAAAAGAAATAGCTATGTAACAAAGGAAGAGGCATGCCTTCTGGAGAGAAAAATTGAATTTTCTAAAAAGGATAATTCTTCCCCAAATCAAGATTTCACACAATTCCAAGCAAAATCACAGTAGGATTTCTTTTTGGAAGTTGAATAAGTTTTCCTATATTTCATCTGAAAGAATAAATGTTCGAAATATTTTGAAAATGAACAGGATGAGTAAGAAGAATATGAATAAGGTGCTGGCCTAAGCAACTTTGGAAAAGAGTGAGTGTGCAAGACCAAAGGCGAGAACTGCACTCTAGTTAGTTTTCCCATCAGGGGGCGGGTTAACAACGTGCACACCACTGTCTGTGTGCACTGGAAGCAGACAACTGAGTGAATGGATGGCGGATGGTTGATGATAGGAGCCAGGTTTGTCACCGTTGGAGTGAGAGGGTTACAGATAACCAAGGAGGTTAGAATGACCCACGTGGTAATAAACTAGAGTGGGAGACATCAGTATGAACTCCTGTCCAGCCTAATATAGAAACAGATGGGTACACAGAGAGAAATTTATAGATATAGGTAAATATACAGGCTATCTATACAACATATGTCACCTTGTTTTGTCAGCTAAGGGTCTAGAAGCAATGACACCCAGTAGCAATAAGCATACCTAACATTCAGACCCTAGTTTCTAATACCATTTTTCAAGGAAAGGAACTAGGGCTCCTTGGAGAAATGGCTAATTCTAGGACTAGAGCAGGAAATACTTGAATCTGGAACATCTTGTAGCGCCAGAAAGTAAGAAAGTGCTTTAACAAAAAATCCACAGCAATGGGAGTATGTCAAAGACAGGAGCCAACTGAAAGAGTTTCCAATGGCCACAGCCGGAAAAATCGGAGAACAAAACAAAGAAAGTATTGGATTATAACCCAAAGCATAAAATAGATATCCATGAGTCCATACTGACATATATGTAAATGATTGAGTAAATAAATAAACGGGGGAGAAGAGACAACTCTCTCGTCCAGAAGAATTCCAAATAATTGGTGTAGCTACTGCACGCCCAAAAAGGTGGAGCCGAACTCCCTCTTCTTGAGTGTGGGCTGCGCATAGTGACTTTCTTCCGAAGAGGACAGCATGGAAAGTGAGACAGAGAAGAGTAATTGCACAGTGGAGACCCCTGATGACCTCGTCCAGGTGACCAAGGTCAACATTGACAGTGATAAATCACACTGATAACACGTACCCTGGACATGACGTGGCCTTGTTCCTCCGCGGTCTCCCTCCCAGACACATTACCAGTCTCAGTGGAGGAAAACGTCAAACAAATCACATCTGAGGGACAAAATATCCGAGCAGTACTCATCAAAACTGTCAAGGTCATCGAGAACAGTCTGAGAAACTGTCACAACCAAGGAGAGCCTCAGGAGACGCAATAATTAAATGGAATGCAGTGTCCTGGATGGGATCCTGGCACAGAAAGAGGACGTTAAAGAAAAATGGAGGAAATCTGAACAAAGTACGGACTTTCGTTAATAATAATATATCAATATTGGTTCACTAATTGTGATAAATGTGCCATTGTAAAACAAGATGTTAACAATAGGGAAAACTGAGTGTTGGGTATACTATCTTCGAAATAATGCTGTAAATCTAAAACTGCTTAAAGTAAAAAGTTTATTAAAATTTTTTAATCATCAATGGATGAATGGACAAAAAGACGAGGTGTGTATACACAATGAAATATTATTCAGCCACGAGAAAGAAGGCAATCCTGTCATTTTTGACACTTGGATGGACCCTGAGGGCATTATGCTGAGTGAAGTAAGTCAGACAGAGAAAGACAAATACCGTACGATCTCACTTAAGTGTGGACTCTAAAAAAGCTGAACTCAGACAAACAGAGGGTAGAACAGTGGCAACCAGGGACCAGGGGGTGTGGGAAATGGGGAGATGTTGGCCAACTGGCACAAACTCCCAGTGAGAAGATGGACAAGTTCTGGGGTCTAACACACAGCATGGTGACTGTAGCTAACAATATTGTATCACATGCTTGAGTGTTGCCAAGAAAGTAGATCTTAAATGTTCTCACCACAAAGAAGACATGGTAATTATGTGACAGGATAGAGATGTTAGCTAACCTACGGTGGTGATCAGTTTGCAATATACAAGTGTATCAAATCAACACGTGGTACATCTTAACCTTACCCAATATTATACATCAATTATATCTCAATAAAGTTGGGGAAAATTTTTTTTTAAAGAAAAAAGAATATGGGGCTGGCCCTGTGGCCAAGTGCTTAAGATCATGTGCTCTCCTTCGGCGGCCTAGGATTTCACTGGTTCAGATCCTGGGCACGGACATGGCACAACTCATCAGGCCATGCTGAAGCAGCGTCCCACATGCCACAGCTAGAAGGACCCATAACTAAAAGTATACAACTATGAACCAGGGGGCTTTGGGGAGAAGAAGAAGAAGGGGGAAAAAAATCTAGGATTGGCCACAGATGTTCGCTCAGATGCCAAAAAAAAAAGAATATGAGGAAGGGTTTGCCCTATTAGTACATATTATAAAACCAAATACTGAATATAATGTGCTCCCGGCACAAGCATTGTCATACAATGGGACAGAACAGAAAGCCTGGGTAAATCCTTAATAGATAAAGTAATTTGGGATAAAGGCCAGATCCACATGAATGAAAAAGAAGGAATTATTTGATAAAATGTGCCTGAACAATTAATTATCCCATTCTAGAAGAATTACGTTAGATTATTTTTTACACCATGCACCAATTTTTTTAAATTCCAGGTTAAAGAATAAAATATGAAGAGAGAAAGAGAAAACAAATGAAAAAACCTAGAACATGTACCTAACCGATTTTGTAACAGAAAAAAAGAATCTTCCTAAGCGTGCAAGTGAAGAAATTACAAAGAGAAAAAGTCAATAGATTTCACGACATAAACATTTAAAACTTCAGAACATCAAAATCACAAACAATACTAAAAGGCAAATGACCAGGGAAAATACTAACCACATGACAAAAATCAGTTAATATCAACGTATAAAGTCCCCATGCTGATTGATAAGAAAACCACTAAAACCCCAATGGGAAAACGAACAACTGACAATTTACAAAAGAAGAAATTCACAGCAAAGAAAATCTAATGAGCACTTGAAAACGTACTGAACCGCACCAGTAATTCAAACAAGAAGATATTTTCCATCTTTTGAATTAGGGAAAAAATGTTTTTATCCTCATTTCCAGTGCTTGGGGTGGCTTCTCTGAAACAGAGAAACATTATGGAAAACAATTTGAAGTGTGGCCCACCCACTCAGTGTGTTAAAAATGGCCTAGGAATTCCGCCTTGAGAAACTTCATTCTACGAAAAAACCGATCAACGATGCAGACAAAGATACACCAGACTGCTTTGTGTGACATTTTAATAGAGAAAACCTGCAAACACCCTAAATTTTCAACCAGAATGAACCCATTAGCAAAATTCTAACTTTTTAGTTTGGGGACAGACCACTTTTTTCATTTAAAAACTGTTAAAAATATTTCTGAAGCACAGGTCCTGGTTTATCTCCAAGCACGGGCAGTCCAGAACCCCCGATATCGGCCCTGAAAAGTTTGGTCCCCTGGGTTTCGAACATGGGATTCCTTGAAGAAAGCGCTCCCAGGGTGCAGGCCTGGGGGGCCTGAGCGGTCAGCCAAAACCCCTGTTTCTCAAGGTCCCCTTCCACCAAAGGGAATTCCATTGGCTGATTCAAAAGACACGGCCAAACCTAAACCACAGCTCCAGCCCTGCTCAGAAACCGTCAGCGGCCGCTCACAGCCCATAGAAGGGAATCTAAGAGCTCCAAATCGCCAGTCCCAAAGCCCCAGCCCAGACGGATCTCCTCTCTCCCTGTTTTCCCATTTCACTCCTCCTCCGCCCCGGCTCCCAAACACACCTGTCCCTACACATCAGCCGCCCAAACCACCCTCCAGCCACTGCGCAGCGAGCTGCATGCGCTCGGGGAGACCTTCCGCAGCGAGCACGTGGCAGGCAAATGGTCAAAACCCGACCAACATTCATTCCTGTTCATCGAGCCCTGCTCCCACGCTGCCTCCTCTCTCATGGTTAGCCCCCTCCCTCGAGGACCTATGGCCGGGACCTGGTATCCGAGCCAGCACCTGACACTTTCTACTCTCCACCTGGCCTGTCCCCAGCAGGCTGCCGGTGCCTCGGTGTGAACCCTGTCCCTTCACACTGGGAGCCTCACAGGGCTGTGCACACAGCAGGGGCTCAATAAACGCTGCGGAACGGGGAAGAGGATTAGGTCCTTTGACAGACGAGGGAGTGAAGGTTGGAGAGTCGCATACCCACTCAGAACCCAGAGATGGAGACGAGAGAAAAGGCGGGGGATGGAATGCAGGCTCCAGGAAGCTGCTGGCAGAGGGGACCGCGAGGACAGCCCTCAGGAGCCCCAGCCCGGGCCCCAAGACACTGGGTCTGGCTCCAACCGGCTGCTGTCCTGCCCTGCAACTGCAGCCAAGCATTTTAGAGATAAATGTGGGTTATGAATCAGAAATGATGTCATCCTGGCAGGTGGCCTTGGGTGAGTCCCATCAGTGTTCTGAGCCTCAGTTTCTCCAACTGTAAGGGAAGGGGGTGAATTCGATGATCTCTAAGCTCCCTCAATGTGATGTCTGTGGAAGCCCGAGGACCATCCAGAAAGGGGGTGAGAGAGTTGGGATGGAGGGTGACCTGTGTCTCAGCTGAAGCCCCAGGACCCTTCTCACACCCACATCTTCACAACTCCCCCAGCCTCGCTGCCCTCCGACCCCCGGGTGGGAGCTGTCCTTCTGATGTTCCCAGAAATCTTTTTCTAGACCCCTGGCTTCCGGGCTTGGAGCTGCAGATCCCTACCCAGCCCAGAACTCCTGGAAACAGAGGGACTTCTAAGCCTCTGACAACAAACAGCCTGAGGATCGCACAGATTCTGTCACACCCATTGTCGCCGATTTTTCAACTCTCTGTATTGATATTGTGATTTATTTAACAAAGGCAAATTCTTCTAAACAACTTACTAGCTCATATAGCCTTGGGTCACTGTGTATGTTCTCAGCACAAGAACACTTCGCAGTACAATTTTGTAAGGAATCTGCCATTTTTATTTTCTCATTTTTGGCTTTATCAAGTTATTCTTCCGGATAGAGAGGTGGGTAGATGGAGAGACACGCAATAAAGGAAACAGAGCTAAATATTAATCATAGGATCCAGGTGGTGGGCAGACAGGTGTTAAACGTACTTTTCCCCCCATGTTGCTGTAAATCTGAAATTTTTCATTAAAAAACGGAGAAAAAGCCGTTCTGCGAGCAGGTTAGGAATCTGCAGCGTATCAGCAGCCGCTGTCTCTGAAACTCCCCCCAGTGGGGTCTCCCAGGGACCCCTTTAAGGACATGCCCCTAACACCGAGCTGAAAGGAAGCGGGCTCCACGGAAGAAGAGCAGCCGCCCGCAGGGAGAATGGGGTGGGGAAGGGGAGACCTGGCCGCGAGGACGAGGCAGGTGGAGGCGACCCGGCACCCGAGGGAGCTGCCGTTTTCCTAGAGAGAACAAGTGAAGGGCGAGACGCCGCAGGGGTGAGCGCACTGCCTTTGGGGGCTTTTCCGGCCTCCGAAGCCCCACGCTGGGAGCGGATTCTAAGAAGTACTAAGAAGTAAAAACTCGAACGTTGCAAAGGTGCATCCCGCCCCAGGCCCTGGCCCCGAACGCCTGCTTTCAACGTCTCCGCAAGTTCTCGCCCCACTTCATTAATGAGCAAAGTGAGGCTCAGGAAGGTGAGGTCACTTGCTGAAGTCGCACAGCCGGGAGGTGGCTGCACGGCTTCTGAACGCAGTGCCCCCGGCTCTCCGCCACTAGGCTGACAGCGCAACCCGGGAGGCGCGGGAGAGGGGAGAGCAGGTTCCCTGGGGGACGGAAGGGGCAGCTGCGAGGCTTGCCCCCCGTGCCCAGGGTCGAACAGCGCGAACGTGCGAGAAGGCGCCCCCGCCCGGCCGCCGCGCAGCCCGCGGGCATCCAGGTGCGCCCAGGGCGCAACCGCGGGCGGGCAGGCGGGTGAGCGCGCGGCGACAGGGCGTCCGGCGGGGGGCGCGGGGGCGCGGGGGGCGCTACCTGGGTCGTGAAAGGGCACCAGCGCGTAGTTGGCGATGGCCTGGCTGCCGCTGCTCAGGCTGCGCTCCAGGATGCGCGAGGCACCGTCGATCACCTGCATCAGGTCGTCCCACATGGAGCCGGTGACGTCGAAGACGAAGGCCAGGGTGGCGCCCCCCTTGGTAGGGGGCAGCGCCGTCCCGGGCTCGCCGGCCACCGCCGCGGCCGCGGAGACCGCCATCAGCAGCCGCACGAGCGGCGCCCCGGGCGTCATCCTGCGCGGCCGGAGGGCTGCGGCTGCTGCGGGGGAGGCGCTGCGAGCGCGACCGTCAGGGGCACCCAGCGGCCGCCCGATGCGCGCAGCGGCCGGTGCGCGCGGGACAGGGGCTCGCGGCGGGGTCCCCCTGCTGGGAGTCCGAGGCGGGTCCTAGAGCCCACCCCGTTCAGGGTCACGGGCCCGCCTCCCCCGCTCCCCCCACCGTGACTCAAACTTTCCCGGCCCCGCTGCTCGCCAGTCCAGACCCGAGGTTAGAGGAGGACGCGGGGCGGACGGCAGAAGGGAGCTGGGGCCGCGGCCAAGGCAGCGAGGGATGGGGACGCACGGGCCGCAGCGGACACCTGCGCCTCCGCCGACGCGCGCCCGGCTGCGGGGCGGGAGCGGGCGGGGTACAGACAGCCCTTGTCCCCCAGCCTGGCCCCAGCGGGCCCTGGCTTTTGTTTCTCCCTCCACCCTGCCTCCTAAGAGCTGCCCCCTACACACACACACACACAAACTGTGCAATGCCTTTTCTTTCTGCAGGGATCTGCGCTTCCCAGTTACTGCAATTATTACTGTTGTTATAATCAAGCCCCATACGTGGAGCACCTACTGTGTGCTAATTGTTTTCACATAGTTATTTCCTCAAAGGCTCGCTGCAACCTGAGAGGGAGCCGCTAACGCTAAACCCATTTTACAGACGAGCAAACTGAGGCTCAGTCATTTGCAAACCGAGGGGAAGTCATTTGGCCGAAGTCACTCAGGTCTTGAGCGGTGGAGGCAGGAATGGAAGCCAGATCTAGAAAGATTCCGAAGCTCCTGGCCTCTGCGGCCTCCCCTAAGTGTTGTGAGACATTGTCACAGGTCATCTGCTGCTGCCAGAGGATGGCAGATGCCCCTGGCCACCTACCTCGCTGGATCCCATGGATTGCCAGGTTCTGGGACACATGGAGGTGCTGCTGGTGCTGCCCGGGGCTCCCCTTAGCTGTTCCCTCCCTGAGTGTCCCCTTCTGCCACCACGGCTCAGCTCAGGCTGTGCTCTCAGGGCTTATTTCTATGTGGGTTTCCCCACTGGCCTATGAGCCCCTTGAGGGCAGAGCTGTGTCTTGGTTCCTCCATCAGCCCACAGTTCCCAGCCTGGTCCCTGGCAGGTGGCGGGGGCTCAGTAAATGCTGCCAGAATAAATAAAGAAGAGACGGCGTTTGTGGGCCTCGTTCTGAGAGCCACATGAGAGAGGACAGCTTGCCCCCTCACCCCTCAGTCCCTCCTCTGAGAAGACCGTGCTCCCAGGACAGGGACAGCAGCCCCGCAGACATGGTGGAGGGGTCTGGGACTGTGATGGGTCTGGGGGCGGCGGGGGGGTGGATTTCTGCAGGCCCTGCCCCTCCAGAGCCCTCAAGCAGGAGGCTGGTCCCCCACACCATACCTCCTCCAGCTCACTTTCACCTCTGAGGTCGCTTGGACACCCTTGCCCTGTAGCCCCCCACCCTCTTGTCTGCCCCTCATCCTAGCACTGACCACATTATCACCAGTGTCATCTCTGTAGGTCTGCCCCTCCCATCCAACTGGGAGCTCTGTGGCAGCAGACACCAGGTGCCTGGCACAGGGTAGGTGCCCAAGGAAGGTCTGCCACCTGAATGGGGCAGTAGGTATCAGAGAGGCCTGGTAGCTGGGCATTGGCCATGGCGAGGAGGTGGCACACGGCCTCAGGGACTCAGTTCTGACCAGGGCAAGGCCCTCTTGTAAGAAGGGCTGGGGTCCGGGGGACATGGTCTCCATGGAGCTGCCTGTCTCATGGGAGATGGTGGGAGCTGAGCACCCAGGCCCAGGGGAGAGAGGAGCTCACAGCCAAGCTCGCGGGAGGTTGTCACCTGCACTTCTGAACACTGGCTCTTTAAATCTCCCTGGACTGAGGCCCTGATTGGCCCCAGTGCCTGGGCAGGGTTGGGCCAGCTGCTGGAGGGAGCAGAGAGGCCCCAGCTGTGGGAAGGCAAAGGCAAACAGGAGCCAGGAACCAGGCAGGGCTCGCAGACAGTGACTTTTCAGGCACAGTGCAGGGGACATTTGGGGACAAACAATTCCTTCCTTCATTCACTCCACAAACAGTGGCTGAGCCTAAGCTGGGTGTCAGGCACTCTGCTAGGCACTGTTGGGGGAGGGGGGAACACAGATGCATAGACAAGCTTCTGCCCTCGGGAGAAGAGACATGTAAACACATAATTCTAAGTCAATGACATAAGTGCTAATAAAGGACTCACTGAGCATCCTGGGAGCTCAGAGGAAGGAGTGGCTGAGCCTCAGGGGTCAGAGGAGGTCACAGACTGAGCCTGAGGAGCCTTCGAGAACAAGAGGGAAGGGCATTGGAGGAGCAGGAACAGTATGTGCAGAGGCAGGAGACACCAGAGAGCTGCTGCTGGCCCCGTGTGACTGAAGGGCAATGGCAGAGGAAAGGACAAAGGCTGGATCTTGAAGGGCCTACAATGTCTTGCGAAGGGTGTCAGATTTCTCCAAAGGCACTGGGGAGCAGTGGAAGAATGTGAGGCAGGGGAGCGACCTGATCCTATGTGCACTTCAGAAAGGTCACCGCGACAGAAGTTCACAGGGTAGATCTTGTGGACGCCAAGAACCCATAAATCTGCCCCCCAGGACATAAGAGCAGAGCTGGCCATGAAGAAAGCAAGATGCTTCTCCTCAGCGGATCCCAAGGGCAAGTGGGATCGTGGATTTGAGTCCTGAAACAGCCTCGTGACCTTGAGCAAGGCCCTCCCCCTCTCTGGCCCTCGGTTTCCCCATTTATAGAATTATTTGAGATGGAGGGGGGCTGACAAGATGACCTCTTGCCGTCCCACACTCTAGACCCACCTCTGGGGTCTCTTGGAGACACAGGAAAGATGCTTTGTTGTGGCAAAGCATCTCCCAACTGCCACGGAAGGGAGCCTTGGGCAGGCACCCATCATCCCGTGCAGGGCGGCCAGGGGTGCGGCCCCCAACATGGCCCTCTCCCCCTGCTTGGGGCTTCCCAAGAATGTAGCCATGCTCATCCAAGGGAGCGGGGCCCAGAGGACCGCGCATGAGCGCAGAAGGCCCAGAGAAAACACAACTGAACCTCATCAATCAATTTCCATCCCACCACCTTGACTTCCAGGCCGCCTGGGAGCTCACATTTTTGAACTCGAGATAATCCACATTCTTCCCTTATTTCCAGAAGGAGCGGTCTCAGTGGAGTTATTTGTTTCCCAACACACCACATGTTTGCTATGGAGAGCCCCGTGGGCCCGGCCCCTCCACTTAAAGGAAGCATGCACTGTTATTGCTCACCCCACCGCTCTCAGCCTTGGCGTGGAAATCCAGTCCTGTCTGCAGTGTCTACACTGGGGATCCAAGACCAGCTGAGGGGCTGGATCAGAACCCAGGGTTGTGGACACTTGGCTGGTCAAAGAAAAGTGGCCCCTCCCTGCCAGTGGTCCTTCCGTACACCCCACTCCCTATACACATGCCAGTCCCGCTCACGTTAGATCCTCTGTGATTCTAAGACCCGCTCTCGCCTCATCCCCCCGCAGCCCTCTTCCTGAGGGCGTCTGCTCCGTCCTCGTCCTCGGAAAGCGTGAAAACGCTAATGGTGGAGCGCATTTCCCTCATCAAGTGCCAGACACCACAGGACGCCTCCTCATTGGCTGCCCTCTAACAACCGCCAAGGTCAATATTTCCTCTTCACGTGACGGATGAGGAAACTGAGGCTCCGAGAGGCGAAATGCCGTGTGCAGGCCAGACTTTGCATCCCCATCTGCCTTTCTCCTGAGCCTGTGATCCACCCTACCACTCCACGCTGCCTCAGAAACGTGCGGGGTGGTCTGTACAGGATTCCCAGCAGGCAGAACTTCCAGAACCACGTGGAGCTCGGTGAGCAGCACCTTAGGCTGGACTCGGACTCAAGTTTCAGACATTTAGCACCTGTAAGTGCTGAAAAGTCACGTCCGACCCCTGTTTAACCAAACTGCCTGGGCAAAATGAGAGGAGAGAGAGAAACGACCGTGTAGGTAGGCAGGTGACTCTGGCCGTTGTTCTGTGGACACACGCCCAGGGCCGGAGAAGTAGAAACAGTCTCAAAGCCTCATTTCTCCCCTCTAGGAAGGAATCAAAGAATTAAGTGAGGGCCCTGGAAGACAGGACCAGCAGGGAGGGGAAGGAACCGGCAGACAACTTGGGAAGATGGAGCTGCCGAGGAGAAGGCAGAGGCTGGAAGCAGAATCTGCAGAACTGAGCGGAGCATACCCAGCAGGCAGGCGCGGGAGTGATTTACCGCTGAACGCAACCGCTCTGTGGACCCAGCCTCCGAATCACATGGACCATAAAGAATAGTTTAAGAGCGTCCCAGGAAATATCTGAGCAGCTCAAGGGACACAGGAACTGTTGCCCATCCCCATGTTTTCAAGAACAATCAATCAAAAGAGCTAAATCAGAGCAAAGAGCTCTAAGACTCACTACCCGCCACTCAGACCTGGCCCATTGTCCCCCGGGTGGAGCTTGTGTGTCGCTGAGCCCCTGAGGCTGTCGTCAGCGGAGAAGGGGCCCACTTCCCTGGCAGGGGTCATTGCTCACTGTGCTGTTTACTAAGCCTTGTTGTCATTTGTGGCCATGATGTCGCCTTTATTGTTGTCATTGGTGGTTGGCAACAATATCCAGAATGAGTTGAGGCTTACTATCCATCCCTTTTATTCTTTTGTCCTCTCTCTCTCTCTCTCATCTCTCATAACTAAAATTCCATTGAACTAGTTTGTCCATTTTGGCAGACTCGGTTGGCTTCTTAACCTCAAGTTCTTCCCCCTTCTTCCTGGAAAGCCTGGCTTTCCCCCTGTCTTTGGTTCAGGTGTCGTCTACTTTTCTTCCATGTGACTTGAGGAAATGTGCCCCTTTCCCCTCTCCAAGGGGAATCCTGATGGACCGGGTCACCCTTGTGTCCCACTCTCCCTGCCCGTGACTGGACTGGGCTGGGGATGGCCTTTGATGCAGTTCTGGCCACTGAGCCGTGAAAGAATGTGTGCTAGCGTGTCTCCAGGAGAGACACAAAAGACAAAGCCGGAGGACACACACCACCTGATTTGAAGTCTTCTCCCAGAGCAACAGGAATTAAGATGGTGTGGTATAGGCCAAAAGAAAGACGGACAGGCCAGTGGAACAGAGAAGAGAGTTAGAATAGATCCACACTTACACAGGCAGTTGCTTCCTGACACCAGTGTCAGTGGGGAAAAGGGAAGTCTTCTTCAGCTAACGGTGTTGGAACAACCACACGTCTGTGAGGAAGAGCAATGAACCTGGATCCCTACCTCACACCATACACAAAAACTAGTTTGGAGTGATTCATAGGCCTAAATGGAAAAGCTAAACTATAAGGTTTCTAGAAAAAGAAGCGCAAGGAAGAATGAGCCCCTCTTCTTCCACTTGTTGCCATGTCTGCATAGGACCTCTGGACCTTTGCAGCCTGAAAGCACAATGAAGCCGGGCTGATGAGAGGAGATGAACGAGAAGGGCCCTTTGGGGCAGCCCTACAGATGGCTTTCTCGTCGTGTGCGAGAGCGCGTTTTCCTTCATAGTTGCAGCACACAAAACACCAAGTACACTGATTTTGATGAGTACTTTAAGGGATTATCGAACAACTTTCTCTAGACCTGGATTTCTTCTTATGTGTTGACTTTGGAATCCCACCCTTGGGCAGGTGCTGAGGTACCCCAAGGAGAGAGCTGGGATGGCCACGGCACAAAGTGACCCATGAGAAAGTGCCCCCAAGGGACAGAGGCCACATTTGACTCAGCCTCATTCATAACCCCGAGACCTAGCACGTACCTGCCGCACAGCAGAGCTAAGTGAGGAAGTGTTGTGTGAAAGGGTGGACAGAACAAGAGCCCAAGGCCTTTCATCCGTTGCTCTATAAATGCACAAGCTTAGTCAGTGCAATGAAAATACCCTGAGGAAGAACCCAGTTCCTTCAGTAATTGCCCTTCATTTACACTCTCCCGTTACTTGAATAATTTCCCCCACGTGTTTGAAAAACACAGAATTGGACAGTCTTTGTGGTGGGGACAGGGTCATTAAAGCCAGCGATTCTAGAAGGCCCCACCTGCCCCCGAATCAGGACCCCTCCTGTCGGGCCTAAGTGCCACCACTAGTGCCACGTCCTCTGTGTTAAATGGCAAAGATGAAGGATTCGCTCCAGAAGCTCCTGTGACACAGCACTTGGCTCCAACAAGACGCCCTCAGCCCTCTCCCACCACCACCTTAGCTGGGACTGCTCAGCAGACAGGCTCTTTCCAGCCAGAGGATTCTGAGAGCCTGTCTCCGAGGTAATGAAGGGGAAGTGTGACCGCCAAGAAAAACCACTGCAGAGCATTTAAAGATGCCAGGTCAGGGAGAGCGCGGCAGTGGGGATAATCATGGGGAAGCCGCTGTGAAAACCGCTTGGCAGTTTCTCAAAAAATTAAACATAGACTTACTCTATGGTCTAGCAATGCCACGCCTAGGGATAGACACAAAGAATTGAAAACAGGTGTCCAAACAAAGACTTGTACACCAGTGTTCATAGCTGCACATTCACAAGAGCCAAAATGGAAACAACCCAAGTGTCTATCACCAACGAATGGATGAAGAAAATGTGGTCGATCCATACGTGGCTGACCATTCAGCAATGAAGAGGGATGGAGTATTGATCTATCCTACAACATGGGTGAACCTTGAGAACACTATGCTAAGTGGAAGGAGCGAGACACAAAAGGCCAGGTATATGATCCATTTATATGGAATCACATAAATGGAATCTGGAAGGATCCAGAACAATGAAACAGGCAAATCCATAGACAGAAAGCAGATCCGTGGCTGCCTAGGGCTGGGGCTAGCGGGGAATGAGGAGTGACTTCTTAGTGGGTACAGGTTTTCCTTTTGGGGTGCTGAAAATGTTCTGGAACTAGATAGTGGTGATCGTTGCACAAGATTGTGAATGTACTAAATTGTACACTTTAAAATAATTTAAATAGTAAATTTTATGTTAGGTGTATTTCACTACACACACACAAAAGGCAGGGCGTGGCTGTCTGGGGAGGGCAGGTGGGAAACCAGAGAAAGGCATTCTCAGTGACCGGGGATGTGGGACAGCCAGCTGGGGCCTCTCTGCCTCTGAGTGGAGCCGAGCCAGCCCTGCAGGGGGGCGATGGATTCTCCCACCGCCCTGGCCACCCCCCGCCCCCTAGTCTCCTTTAACTTCCTGCCAATGAATTTACCCCAGGGAACTCTCCACCGAAGGAGCCGCAGTGTCACTGAGATGCTGTCAATCAAGGAAACAGACAGATCCTGACAATTAAGCTGTGACAGGTGACCTTTGATTAAAGCAGAGAATTGCAAAGGGAATCAGATTAAAGACGTTTAAATTAATGGTGCCTGAAGCTGGTTCCTGAGAAACCCCATTTGGAAAATGTGAAGGAGAGAAATGATGCTCCCCAGCCCAGACATCAAGTCGTGACCTTCTTAGCAGGAAGAGGAGCTGCCTGTCAAGTGCCAAGATTTATGGGGTGGGCTCTGTTACAAAAGGAGACCTGATTACCTCTCATCTGACATTTAGGAGAAACAGTGCTACACACAGGAACAAAAGCCTCAGGAGCAAAGCAGTTACTGACTGTTGCACAAACACACAATATAGACCCCGTGGCGTTCACTGTTGTGAGTTCTGGCCACCCAAAATGCTCAAGGGCCATTACTCGACTTCCTACACCCCCTTGCAGCTGAGGCATGGGTATGTCATGGGTTCCATCCTCCAAATACACTCACGCCTGCCTATGAGTCCACAGCCAGACACGAAGAAGCCGGTGGCCCCTTGGTGGCAGTGTCAGCAAGATCGAGGTCCAGGCGTGAGGGGCAGTGGTGCGATCCACACCCCTAGTCATCAGATTAAGGTTGTGATGGCTTGGGGGGCTTGTTTCCACCTGGTTGGCACCAAGAACAATTCTCTAGCTCACAGATGAGCACCCAACAGTGCTGCTGAAAGCAGCCAAAGTTGGCTTCTGTCGCCACAGCTAAGAAGGCCGCCCCGTTCCTTCTGGTGATGGATTCCAACAGACTTCCCACAACCAGAGTGGTCACGTGACCCAGGCTGAACTCATCCTCTTGTCCCATCCCTCCAGCTACAGTGGTTGGTCTAGAGATGGGCATGTGACCCAAGTGGAGCCAATCCGCATCCTCCCCTGGGATGTTTCTACTGGGAAAGAGTCTCTCCCGCTTCTGGGGTGATGGGACCCAACGGCTAGGAATGGGGGACACCAGCAGCCATGTTCCCAGCCACAGGGAGGAAACCGTCCACAGTAAGAGAGCAGGAAGCCAGCAGAGACCAGAAGCAGAGAGAGGACGAGAGAGAAGCCTGACACCCTTTGAGTCCCTGCTCCCCCCATACTTTCCGTGGTGTGATTACATGAATGAAGTTCCTTTTCTTGCTTAGGCTCACTTGGGTTGGGTTTCTTCCTTTTATAGCAAAAGTCATAAATATTGGAGGTGCAGAAATGTTGCTTTGTTCAGGAGATGGCCTCGTGGGCTTGTCTTTCTCTTGAGATGGCAGCTGACTGACAGTGAACAGGAGCAAGTTCCCTGAGCCTGTATGGGAAATGATCTGGCATCCAGCAAGCACTCAATAACTGCTGGGCACAACAAGCTATTATTATCATTGGTCCTAAGATCTCCTTCCCATTCGTAGCCCAGGGGGTTGAGTGGGAGAGGAGAGATGGGTGGGGGCAAGTTCAGGACCTGGAATGGGTTGTTTCTCTCTTTTTTCCAAACATTTCTGGTTAAGGCCCCACCCCAAGTGATTCCTCCTAGCTCTGTGAACTTGAAAAAGGAAAAAATATATTTTTTGATGTAACCAGGAAATTGTGCTCACTGAGGGAGTTGATGACCTGCTCTTGGAGGCAGCGATCCACTTTCAATAGAGAACTTTCCTAATGAAGGTGTTCCCTGAATTCCAGCTCGTAACCTTCTCGCCAAGTCTTCCCTCCTGGTGTGGGGAGCACAGCTCTGTGCCTCCTCGGCCTGGAAAGAAAGAAAACCTACTCCTCCGAGCTGCTGGAGGGTGTCCCCCAAATTAGTGCCTTGAACATGGCAGCCTGGCCCCAGCCTGACCTCCAGGCCCAGCTCGGCCAGACGTCCCAGCCCAGAGAAGCACAGGGTGACTCACAGGCATTGAACAATGAAGTCGGTCTTTACTGGAGACTCTGGAGCGTTGGGAAAGGGGGCAATTCAGCTGACAACACCCCACTCAGCCTCCCGAAAGCCCCCCTTTAACACACCTGCCCCACAGTCCTCTCCTCCCCATAGCGGCCCCTCTAAGTTTCTCTCCTCCTCTCCCTCACTCCAGCTCTCCCCTCCCTTCCACATCCTTTACTCTCCCCTTCCAATAGCATTGAGTCCTTTTTAAATGCAAATTAATCTAGTCCCTTTAGACTCTGCCCCACTTCTCCAATCATCACCCCTCCTCAGTCCACAAAATTTCAAGGAAAATAACAAAATCTTCATGAGGAGGTCAGGAAGAGGGAAAGGCAGTGAAGATCTAGGTTCCGTCAACCTTCATGAGAAGGGGCTGGCGCGGTGGCGCAGTGGCGCAGTGGTTAAGTTCACGCACTCTGCTTTGGCAGCCAGGGGTTCGAGGGTTCAGATCCCAGGCACGGACCTACACACTGCTCATCAGCCATGCTGTGGCAGCGTCCCACATACAAAACAGAGGGAGATGGGCATGGATGTTAGCTCAGGGCCAATCTTCCCCAAGCAAAAAGAGGAAGATTGGCACAGATGTTAGCTCAGGGCCAATCTTCCTCACACACACATACAAAAGTCCTAAGAAGACCACAATGATAAATAAGTTCTAGGCACATGTGTGTTTGGATGCCTGTAGGTCATGTCTGAAACTCAACCGTTAACCATGAACTCCCCCTTAGGGAGCAAGGAGACTGGTAAGATTTAAACCCACAAATGTCCACCTCTCCTGACGGTGCAGTGAACAACACCAATGCAGCTGCAAGGACTCAGCCTCTTGGTGACCAAGCCATCTCATCCTGCACAAGTGGCATTTTGTCCCATACGTGACCAACTCCTACGTGTGGGGATTCAGTTTCTCTCAGGAATTGATGGAACCGGTAGACAGAAAATCAGCAAGGATACAGAATAAGTGAACACCACTAGCAGCCACCTGTGTCTAACTGATGTGGGACACTCCACCCAACAAGATCAGAACACGCAGTCTTTTCAATTGCCACTGGGACAGTGACTGAGATAGACCATATCCTGGGTCATAACAAACCTTAACAAATTTAAAAGAATTAAAATATACAAAATATGTGCTCTGACCATAGTGGAATTAAACAAAAAATCAATAAGGAAAATGAAAGGACAATGTATCAAAATATTTGGGATGCAGGTAAAGCAGTGCTTAGGGGAAAGTTTATAGCATTAAGTGCTCATATTAGAAAAGAAGAAAGGTGTCGAGTCAGTGATCTGGGCTTCTACTTCAAGAAACTAGAAAAAGCTCAAAATAAATCCAAAGCATAAGGAAGGAAACAAATATTAGGGCTGCAATGAATGAAGTTGAAATCAGAAAATTATAGAGAAAATCAGTAAAACCAAAAGCTAGTTCTTTGAAAAGATCAATAAAATTAATAAACTTCCAGTGAGACCAACAAAGAAAAAAAGAGAAAAATGACCCACATCAGGAATGAAAGAAGGGCTGTCACTACAGGCCACACAGACTTTAAGGGGATAATAAGGCAACAATCAGACCAATTCTATCCACGTGAACCCATTAAGTTAGATGAAATGGACAAATTCCTCAAAACTGCAAAGTACCAAAACTCACCCAAGATAAAATCAATAACCTGATTCATGCTATAACAAATAAAGAAATTGAATTTGCAGTTTCAAAACCTTCCCGAAAAGAAGACTCCTTGCCCAGGTAACTTACTGGTCAATTATACCAAATATCTAAAGGAGGAACAAATTCTACCCGATGAAAGAGAAGGGAACACTTTGCAACTCATTCTATGAGATCAGCGTTACCCTGATCCCATAACCTGATAAAGACATACAATTAAAAAAAAAACCTACAGACCAATATTTCTTATGAACATAGATGCAAAAATCCTCAACAAAATATTAGCAAACCAAATTCAGAAATACATAAAAAGAAGAACACCACGACCAAGTGGCGTTCATCCCATGAATAAAAGACCACGTTGACATTCAGAAGCAGTGAAATCCACCATATGAACGGCCTAAAGGAAAAACCCCACACGATCCTATCAATTGATTCAGAGAAAGAATTGGACAAAACTCAATATCCTTTCATGAAAAAACTCTCAGCAAATAGCAATGGAAGGGAATTTACTCAGCCTGATAAGTGGTATCTACAACGTTACAGCTAACAGTGTACTTAATGGCGAGAGACTGAACTCTTTGCCCCTGAGAGTGGGAACAAGGAAAAGATGTCCACTCCCCCGCTCCGTTTCAACATCATACTGGAGGTCCCAGTAAGCACAATAAGGGAAGAAAAAAAGGAGGCATACAGATTGAAAAGGAAGAAATAAAACCGTCCCTCTTCATATGACATGTTTGTCAGAACAGAAAATTCCAAGGGATTTACCCTAAAAAAATCCCAGAACTAATAAGTGAGTTTACCCAGGTGGCAGGAGCAAGATCAACACACAAAAATCCACTTTATTTCTATACACCAGCATTGAACAATTGGAAATAAAAAGTTTGAAAAACAATACCATTTTACAATAGCTCCCCAAAATGAGAGACTCAGGTATAAATCTAACAAAACATCTGTAAGGTCCATATGCTGAAAACTACAAAGTGCTGATGAAAGCAAGCGAAGAAAACCCAAAGAAATAAAGACACGCTGTGTTCACGGCTCGGAAGACTCAACACAGTAAAAACATCAATTGTCCCCAAATTGATCTGTGGATTTAACGCAATTCCAATACAAATCCCAGCAGGCTTTACGATACAAACACACCCATTCTAAAATTTATGCCGAAAGGCAAAGAAACTAGAATAGCCAAAACAATTTTGGAAAAGATTACAGTGGGAGGAATCAGGCCACTTAATTTTAAGACTTTCTATACGGCAACAGTTCTCGGTCAAAATAGTGGGTCCTGGTGAAGGGAGAGCCACAGGGACAAATGGAACGGAATGAAAGTCCAGATAGAGACGCACATGATTATGGCCAGTTGATTTCTGACAAGGGTACAAAGGCAATTCGATGGGGAAAGGACAATCTTTTCAACTCACGGTCTTGGAACAACTGGATATCTGTATGCAAAAACCAACAACCATAAAAAGAGAACCTTGACCTAAACTTCCCACCTTATACAAAAATCAACTCAAAATGGATCATAGATTTAAATATACAAAACGTAAAACTACAAAGCTTTTAGAAAAAAATATGGGAGATGATGTTCACGACCTGGGGATAGGCAGTGAGTCCTTAGACACGCCACCAAAAGCACAATCTGTAAAAGAAAAAACTGATGAGTTGGACTGCATCAAAATTAAAAATGTTTATTCTGCAAAAGACACGGTTAAGAGAAGGACTCTTAACAGACTGCGAGAAAATATTGGTTTGAGTCACACATCCAACGAAGGACTTGCATCCAGAATGTATAAAGAACTCTGAGAACTCAACAGTCAGAAAACAAACCATCCCAAGAGGACATATGGGAGGTAAATGTTCCGTATGTTCAATATCGTTAGCCACCAAGGAAACGCACATCAATGCCGTTGTGAGATGCCCCACATTCCCAGTAGAACAGCAAGATGGAAAAAAAAAAAAAGGCTGACAATACTAAGTGCTAATCAGGATGTGGAGGAATTCATTGCGGGTGGAAATGCAAAATGGTACAGCCACTCCAGAAAACAGTTCAGCAGTTTCTTCTAGAGTTAAACATACACTTGCCATATGACCCAGCCGACCCACTGCTAGGGATTTACCCTAGAGAAATGAAAACTCATGATCATACAAAAACTTATACACGAATGTTCACAGCAGCTTCATCCAGAATCCCCCCAAACTGGAAACGACCCAGATGTTTTTCAACAGGTGGATGGATAAACAAACCACAGTTCATCCAGCCTACTCTCTAACAAAGAGGAGTGAACTCTGGATGCAAGCGCCAACTTGCACGGATCTTAAAGGCATTCGGCTGAGAGAAAGGAGCCAGCCTCAAAAGGTTACACATTGCATGTTGCTTTGCACCCTTGGGAGCTTCCCAGGTGAAATCCGAAACCGATCACTTACAAGGAGGGCAAGGAGAGACCAAACACAGAAGCAGCCCACTCCAGACTGGTGGGCGGTAGTTTTAATAAGCAAGGGAACTTACTTCCAAGGCTTGTCTTGGACGCCCACAAGACAAGCAGATCTCCCCATCCCCCTGCCAGAATCTTAAAGTTTATATAAAGCCCTCACCATCCAGACTGTCTCAGCAACACCTTACCCTTGCAAGGCTGTGTCCTGAAAATGGCTCCCACTGTGGGAACGCTGGGCCAAGCGTACATTCCAAGGACAGCGGAGGAGGAGAGGAGCCCCCAGTCGCCCAGGTCCAGCATGAGGGTCACCTGGTGGTCACGTCCTCTCAATGACTTCTTGCAACACTGTGTGCTTCCATTTATATGACATTCTCAAAAAGACAAAACTATAGCGAGATAGTGACGAGAACAGACCAGCGCTGGCTGCGGGTTAGGAGTGAGGGGAGGGTGTGACCACAAAGAGCGTAAAGGAATTTTTTGAGGTGATAGAACTGTTCTGGATCCTGATGGTGACAGTGGTTACACAAATTTACTCGTGTTAAAATTCACAGAACTTCACGCCAAAAAATAAAGCCAGTTTTACTGTATTTTAATTCCAAATATAAAATTAAGAATACAGAGGCCTAGAAAGATTAGTGTAGAATAGTAAGAGCTATCAATACATAGTTCTGAAAAGAACCTACTATATATGAGTTCTTAAATAAAAACATTCTTCTCATCATAAAAACAAGACATGATCATTACAGGAAATTAGAAAAACCAATGACATGATGAAAATTTAAAATATTCCTTAAACCAGTTTCCCAGTTGAAAAACCTCAAAACGAGTTTATTCGGCAACAGTCAAAAGAGTTGCAACTCAGGATGGGCATGCTATGGCCAATGGCAGGCAAATACAACAGACAAAGCAGGGGAGCTGTTTTTACAGAGGAAAATGGGAGTAGGGAGGGGCTGTCCTAAAGGGAACTCCATTGGGGCAAAGTAACAGTTCAGGACAGCTTCTCATTGGCTGAGCTGTGGCGTCTCTCATGGGCTGAGCTGCAGCATTTCTCATTGGCTGGGCTGTGGCGTTTCTCATGGGCCAGGCTGCGGCATTTCTCATTGGCTGAGCTGTGGCGTCTCTCATGGGCTGAGCTGCAGCATTTCTCATTGGCTGGGCTGTGGCGTTTCTCATGGGCCGGGCTGCGGCATTTCTCATTGGCTGAGCTGTGGCATTTCTCATTGGCTGGGCTGCGGCATTTCTCATTGGCTGGGCTGTGGTGTTTCTCATTGGCTGGGCTGTTGCCAGGTGGAGAGAGAAGTCTTCCTTCAGTAGTAAAGTAGTTTTACTTCCCGTCCAAGATGCAAGTCTCTCTCTTTCATTTGGTGTAATTGATGACGTGTGATGGGGTATGAGAGCTCCCCCTACAGGCCTTCCCGTCTCCAGTTTAGTTAAGGTTTCTTTTATTAATTCCACACCAGGGATAACCACTGTCATAATCCTGGTGACTACAGCTTCAGACCAGTCTCTGCCTTCTCTTAGTCTGTTTGGGCTGCTATAACAAAAACACCATAAATTGGATGGCTTATAAACAACAAAAATTTGTTTCTCACAGTTCTGGAGGCTGGGAAGCCCAGGATCACGTTGCTGGTAGATTCGGTGTCCGGAAAGGACTTGCTTTCTGGTTCCCACATGGGGTCTTCTTGCTGCGTCCTCACAAAGAGGCGAAGGAGCTCTCTGGTCCTCTTCTATGAGGACACTAATCCCATTCATGAGGACTCCACCCTCATGACCTCATCTAACCTAACCACCTCCCAGAGCCCCACCTCCCAATACCATCACCTTGGCGGTTAGGACTCCAACATGCGAACTGGGGGGGGACACAGACATTCAGTCCACAGCACCTTATTTTTAACAAGAATGACCTCATCCTGTGCCTATAGTTTTGGAATCTGCTTTTTCACTTACAATGTCATTAAGGAGTCCTCTACAACTTGGTCGTTAGTGGCTGCTTTGTAATCCATCGTACCAATGGGTCTACCATAATCTATTTGGCCAATGCTCTCTAATCAGACATTTATGTTGTGTCCCATCTTTAATATTACATACGTGAAAGCAAAATTTTCAAAATGATAAAAAACATAATTCTCATACAAATAAATGGTGCTGCATGGCTGAGTGCATCAGTGAGGGAATTGGCAGAATGACAAAGTCGGTTCAAGGAGAATATGAAAAAGACGGGGCTTGTCTACAGTTGGGGAAAGAAGGAATGCTGACATCGATTGCTGAAGTAGACACAACGCTGGGATTGCTTTGGGGTTATTTTCTACCTGGCAGAAAAGAAAATCTTCACACCTTAGCAGTTGTCTACAAATTAGCCTCTAACTTCACAGAACTATAAAATATCTGATCCTTAATTGATGGCGATTAGAGTCAAAAGAAGATACAACTGCTGAGAGAATGAGCTGAACCCCAGGTGGATTTGTTAGAAAATGCCCTGGCATGACATTTAAAGGATGCCCAGGCCTCTTTTTGCTTTATTTCCACTTAAAAAAAAAATGGAGCCAGGACGACTTTTTTTTTTCTGTTTTTGGTGAGGAAGATTGGCCCTGAGCTAACATCTGTTGCCAATCTTCCTCTTCTTCTTCTCCCCAAAGCCCCAGTACATAGTTGTATATCCTAGTTGTAGGTCACTCTAGTTCTTCTAGGTAGGATGCCGCCACAGCATGGCTTGATGAGCAGTGTGTAGGTCTGCACCCAGGATCCGAACCAGTGAATCATGGGCCAGTGAAGCAGAGCCTGAGAACTTAACCGCTATACCACCGGGCTGGCCCATGATTTCCACTTTTTGAGTTGTTTTCCTAAACAGAAACAAGGCCATGATAATTACTGCTATTACTTTTACTCACACTTGGTGAACACCTTGTAGTTGAATTTCTGGACACATCCCTAATTATTTTCGAGGGAAAATTTTCTCTAAGCAGATTTCTGAGCTGAAGGGTGCACACATTTATGGCTTTTGATGTACATTGTAAATTGCCCTCAAAGAGTCTGTACCACGAGCCACCTGAGGGCCTGGTGGTTAAAGTCCGGCGCGCTCCACTTCGGTGGCCCAGGTTCAGTTCCCGGGCACAGAACCACACCACGCCTCTGTCAGTAGCCACGCTGTGGTGGCGGCGGCTCACAGAGAAGAACCGGAAGACCTTACAACTATACACAACGATGTACTGGGGACTTTGGTGGGGGGGGGGGGGTAAAAAAAAGTCTGTCCCAACATATCCTTCCACCTGCAGCGGGTGGACATCTTTATTCCCCTACATTCTTCCCAATATTGAATGTTATTTTTAAAATCTGTGCCAATATGGTGGATGAAAATGTGTTATATTTATTTTTCATACGTATTTCTTGTTTTGTTAATGAAGTTAAACATGTTCCATGTGCTTACTGGCCATGAAAACAGGGCTTTTTAAAAAACACAATTAAAAAATCTATTAAGAGTCCAAGCGTAATGTTAATATCCATTTACCCAGCCTCTCTGAGCCTCCATTTCCTCATCTGTAAAATGGAGATATAATACCCACCTCCAAGGTTGTTGCAATCCGTCCCCTGGGATCACCTCCCAAACAAACCCTTGCCCTCGAATCCCTGACCCAGGACCATTTCTAGAGGACCTGAAATTAAGACAGGGGACTGAAGCACACATGGGCGGTGACCACCCAGCACAGTCCAGAGAGAGCAAACTTCTGCCCTTAGACCTGGAGGGTTCCTGGGTCCCACAGGCAACATCCTTAGGACGGACTTCAGCCCCTGGCCCTGAGTTTGTCACGTCAAGGGCCCTTCTGAGCACAGTGGGGCTTCCGGTGAAGGTCTGCCCGAGGGGGAGGAATGGCAGTGAGGATCATGTCATTTGCTGAGTGTTTTCTGTGTGTGAAGTTCCTGGTCATCATCCCGTGTGAGTCTCATGCTGATCCAGAGGCGGATCCTGCTGTGACCCCCACTCTGCAGACGAGTAGACAGAGAGTGTGCTGTCCGTGCCGATACGAAGCTTCTGTGCGCGATGGTTTACCCCCACCATGAGTGCACGGTGCGGTGTTTCAACAGAAACCACAGTCTTGTCTGCACCTGCCCGGCCCTCTGGGCGTGGATGGGAGCCACTCGGAGAGTCTGTCTTTAGTCAAGCCTGCTGTAGAGAGGTGCTCGATTCCCTCCCACGGGCCCATATGGGCGTGGTCACCCCCAACTTAAAGATTAGGGAGCACATAAAAAGGAGTCCTGACACAGGCCACAACACGATGAACCTCCAAAACATCATGCGAAGCAAAAGAAGCCAGACACAAAGGGACAAATATTGTAGGATTCCATTTATGTGCAATATCCAGAATAGGCTAATCCACAGAGACAGACAGCAGACTGGCGGTGGCCCAGGGAGGATGGGAGTGACTGCTTAATGGGAACAGAGCTTCTTTTCAGGGTGATGAAAACGTCTGGGAACCAGACAGAGGCGGTGATTGTGCAACATGGTGAAGATGCTAAACGCCACTGAACGGTACACGTTAAAATGGTTAATGGTCAATTTTGTTACCTGAATTTTACCTCAATAAAAAAATGAATCATGAGAGCAACAACTTTGTTGCCTATTGTTTGATCAACTTACCAGAGTTTACATTCTCAGAAAATGACAACTCGCTGTGTCGTCAGTAACCTAAACCACGGGAGAGCAGTGCAAGCTTCATGGGAATAAGATCTTTTTTCCTGTGTTTTTGGTACAGGTCTCTTAAATATTTGAAGCCTATCCCATTGATACAATTGAGTTTGGTCTTTCATTTTTGGCACTAAGGTGTTAAATGTATTCTTTTTTCAATTGTGAGACACACCAACACACACACACAAAGATTAGGGAACAGAAGCAGCTCAGAGTTGCCAGCAGCTGCTTCCGCCGGATTTGAAGCTGGGCTGGTTGACCTGAGGCCAGGGCGTGGGTATGGTGACGTATGATGGATGGCGGGGACGGGGACTCCTGAAGTGGCTGCGTGTCCTCCCGGCGGGTGCTCCCTGGAGAAGCTCCTTCCACTTGCAAGGAAATAAAGACAGATTTCCAATCCTTTCATTTCCCTTTATGGGAAACATCATTTTATCACCCTTCTTGGTCCCTTGGGTCTTTCTAAGCTCTTGCTCTTCCTCCGGCACCGAGCAAACCTCAGCCCACTGTGTGCTGGGTATTGATCCGTGGAATTTCCAAGTACCGATCCTGTAACAGAGACTGCCCACAGCAGCGCTGGAGTGGGTACAAACTCAACACAGGCCCTGGGGGCCCAGCTGCCCCGCTCATCTTACCCTGTGAGTCCTCGTGGTTCCAGAAAGGGGTGGGAGGGAGGCAGCAAGGACAGGTCAAGTCTAAACCCCTCCTTAGATGCACTTAAACTTTGCCTTGAGGGCAAAGACCATGAGCACCTGGCCACGCCCAGCAGGAGGCAGGCGCTTCCCCCGTCATTTGCACAAAGTGTCCTTTGTGCACCTCGAGGATTTTAGGGGTCTGGGGTGCTCCAGAGATGGCTCCACGGCGGGTGTGGAGGGGCCTGGAGGCAGGGAGGAAGCCCTATGACCACAGAGGCGCCCCCTCGGCCGCTGAGGGGTCCTGACTCGAGGAGTTCTCCTCTCCAGAAACTTGGACTTGCACCAGCGTCTCCCGTGCAGTCTCGCCAGCGGCTGAAGCCGTGAAAAATACCAGCTGAAAGCCACATCGCCGAAGCCAAACTGGACCAAAGGAAGAGGCAGCCACTGTGGGGTGGGGAGGATGGATAGCAACAGCAATGCTAACTGCTTCCATTGACGGAAGGCCTTCAGACACACCATTTCATCGATTCTCACCGACAGCTCCATGAGGAATGGGCTCCTATTATCCCCACTTTACAGATGAGGAAACCGAGGCTCGAAAAGGGTCATGCTCAGTATCACCCCAGATCCCACCGCTGGCAGAGGTGCAGCCAGGATTGGAACCCAGGGGACAAAGCTAACTATGCTGTGCTGGTGAGACGGGAACTTTGGGGGAGAAGGGACTTCCGCCCCCCTCCCCCGCATTAGTTAATTTGCAACCAGATGGTATGGCAAGTGGACTGGCTTGGAGATGTCTAGAAACCGGCCAAAAACGCAGGAGGGAGCCGGCTTTCCCAGGCCCCACCCTGCCCCGGAATTCCAGGCCTCCCCAGGCCATGCGGTAGCTGATCAGATCCCTCCTGGAGGGAGAAACCGCTTCTGCCCTGTCCCAAGACTGGCCAGGAGGGTGAGGACTGGGGTCACGGGAGCGGCTGGCTCACTGCCTCCTTTATTTCCCGGATAGTCCAGGGTAGAGAGAGGCCAGAAGCCAGCCAAGGACACCCAGCTGGGGGCCAGTGGTTCCAGGGAGCCAAGGGTCTGACTTATCTTTGCACCAAGAAGGTGACATTTCCTGGAGGAAAGTTCTAGACCATGGGAAGTACCAGTTCTAGGTGACCTGAGAGAGAGGACACTAAGTGATGGATCACAACGGTGGTTATGGCTTTGTGTCCAGCAGGCCTGGCCTCAAATCCCCACTCTCCCATTTATTAGCTGTGTGACTCCAGGCAAGTCACTGAACCTCTCTGGGACTCGGTTTCCTCCTCTGAAGATGGGGATAAGGACCGTAGCTACCTCACTGGGAGCGAGAGGACAGCACACAGGTGCAGAGGTGGCAGAACCATGGGCGAGGAGGGGCTGAGAGCCAGCCTGAGACTAGCAATCATCACAACAGCAGCGGCTGTCCGTGGGCGCTTCCTGAGAGCCGAGCACCGGGCAAGTGCTCCCTGTTCTGTCACGTGACGCTAAGGACCACGCTCTGCAAGGCGAGTCCATGATCAACTCCATTCTACAGCTCCAGGCCTGCCCAGGCCATTCCTGCACCCTGGGGTCTCCTCTCTTGGCAACCCCCTCCCCGATCACCTCTGCCTCCCGCCCCCATCCCCTTGGCTCCGCCCACCTGCCTCTGAGCTGCTGCTCCCTCCAGACTCAGGGCCGGCCACAGCCTGGCCCCAGCTGGGTAGGCCTCTTCCCCCCACAGACCTCACCTTCCGGGGCACCGGGCATCTGGGAGACCAGTGGCCACTGCCCAGATCTGGACTTAACAGAAGCTGCCTCCCCCGACCCCCTGCCTCTGGCCGAAGACAGTTTGATGGGAGCCTGGAAGCCCCTTAGAGACTGGGAGACTGGACAGGCTCTTCTCTGCGCTTCAGCAGCCTCATCTGTAAAATGTGGGGTGTAATCCTGGGACCGGCCTCAAGGGGGCGCGGCCATAAGGATTAAACGAGATGATGCGCGCGAACCTGGCACACAGTCAGCATTCAGCGCAAGCCGTTATCATCACCGGGCTCAACATTGTTAGGATCCCTTTGCTCATGGTTAAAATGGGCAAGATGCAGAGAAGAGCTGTCAGGTCAGCACGTAAAGAGGGCCTCAGGGCAACAAACTCAGACTGTCCAGGCCTGTGCTGGGGTCGACCCCTGGAAGGTGGCCTGTGTCTCTTCCTTCTGTGTGGATTCATATCCCAGAAAAATGTGATGTTTCACTGGCGTGGAGGCACCTGCCATGAGCTCCATTTGCATTCCTCTCTTCCCCGTTTGGCTATCTCCTATAATCCTACCTCTGCACCTTTGCACCTGCTGTTCCCTGCCTGGATGCCCTTCCCTCTCCTCCTTACCCATCTAGATCCTGTCATTCTTTAAGGGCAGCCCGGGTCCCTCCTCATCCAGCAGGCCCCCTGGGGACTGCAAGTGGTGAGAACAGCTCAACCCTGCTGCATACTTGGTCACTCGGTCGCCAGTGCCCACCTGTGGCTGGTGGTCCTGACCTGCTAGGGGTGTGTCCTCTTTCTTGAGCCACCAGCACACTCACCAAAGGCTCTAGCCCAAGCCTGACACTGTGACCGCCCAGCGTACGTGCCAGACTCCCGTTCATCTCTGTGGAAGCTGGTGAAGGACTCCAGGGACGTTTAGGCTGCTGCCTAGAAATCACTTAGAAAACACCCAGCATTGGGTCAGTTGATTTGACGCATGAGCGTCGGTATAGAATCTGAACCTCAGAGTGGGCTGCAGACTTTCCCTGACGATGATGATGATTCCCTTCTAGTGACAGGGAGCTCACTCCCTTCTCCTCCCAGGCCAGCCCATTCCACCTTCACCCCCAGGTCCCAGCTCTGGCCTCTGATGTTGCACAAATCTGCTCCTTCTAAAAGCGAGAAGGCCTTTTGACATGTAACATATTAATTGGGTCTTCAGAATCCTCCAAAATTAAAGTGAGCCCTCTACAATATCACGAAGACTTCCCCTCGCCACTGGGGCAATGAACGGTCCAGTGATTAAAACAAGACCCACCTCAGCCAGATGACATCTCCCTGCCCTTCATCCTGCTCTCTGAACAACGCTGTTTTACGCTTCATCACATTTGTTACTTCTAAGATCTGCTTATGCGATGGCTTTATTTCAGGTCTCTGGGGGAAGGGCACAGTTTCTGAGCTGGGAGTTTGAAGAGACCGTGAGGAGTTCTGGGCCTCCCGTCTCGAGGCCCCTGGCAAGGTCCTTCCTGAGCCCAACGTGCGGCCAGCCCACCCAGTCCCCTCACTGTGGCTTCCCAGGGAAAACTCAGCTGGCCGAATCTTCCGGGGCCTCCTGCTTATGGGGCCTCCTCTCTGCCCCCCGCCCCCACTATGTCCCTAGTCCTTCAGCAAAAGAAAGCCCTCCCCAGGAGGCCTTCCCACTGGGACGCTTGGTCCCGAGCCGGTGGAGGGGGACACGTGGGCAAGGAAGAGGGGATAGGAAGGCGTGGGCGAGAAGCGGCCACGCGGGGAGCGCATCGCACTGTACAGGTTTTTACTGAATCACTTGGGAAACAGTGAGAGTTTCGATACAAACACTTGTAGGTGGCATCCGATCACTGAAAACGACCAGCGGATCACTCAGTACCTCAGGTAGAATATAAATTTGGCTGTTGACACAGAGACCCAGGACGGCTTAATCAAGATGGAGGTGTGCTTCTCCCCCTCCTAAGAGTCCAGAGTAGATGGTCCACGGCTGCTGCGGCGGCTCCACGCGGCAGGGCACGCGGGTTCCAGGAAAGCTCGTTTGGCGTCCTACGTCCTGCCCGAGGGTGGAGAGAGCGGGAAGCTGCTCTCATCGCTCTCATCCCATTGGTCAGAACTGAGTCACGTGGCAACGTGCGGCCGCAGGGGAGGCTGGGAAATGTAGTCCTTTATTCCGCGCTGACCCGTGCGCCGCTAAAGAGGGGTCAGGAGATACGGGAACAAGTGGAACGCTCTCCCGGAGCTATGTGAGCTCACTTCTCCTGAACTCAGGCGGCCTTCAAAGCCCCTTTCCCCGCCACTACCCTGACCCGGCTTCTCCAGACCAGGGAACCTGGAGGATATAAAGTTTCTGTCCCTGGATGTGAGCTGGACACTGTCACGGTGGGACGTGCCCGAGGGACAGGCTGCAGTGGCCCACCCCAGGAAAGTTTCAGGGAAGAGGCGACCACAGTAGGGCAGGGGTCCGCGTGGCATTCCCCACGTCCAGCCCCACCGCCCACTCTTCTCTTTCTCTTCTCTCTATGCCTCGTGATGCCCTGAGGCAGCTCGGGGGAGTAAAATTTAGGGAGATACTTTCTAACATGCAGATGTGAGTTTGGGGTTTGGGAGGGCAGGGGAAGGCTCTTAGTGGCGAGAATGGGTCATCCTGGGGGGTTCACCCATGCTATCGTCCCCAAGGAACGGCAGCCAGTCTGAGCCATTCTGGCAAAGCATGTGGCCCAGATGGTGAGGAAGAGGCCAGATCTGTGCCTCCACTGGGCCTCACCCCACAGGAGGCTGCCCAGGGTAGACCTCAGCCTGACCCAGAGCAAGGGACTATGACCCATCCTGTGCCCACAGCAGCAGGGGCTCTGACCCTTGTCCCTGTAGAGCCTCCCAGGGCTGCCTGGAAAAGACTGGAGTCACCTCCAGAAACAGCTAACACCCACTGCGAGCTCACCATATGCTGGAAACATTGCCCCCGCCACCCTCGCACGGGGCCCTGGAGCCAGACCCAGGTCTTCCCAGAGAGGATCTGTGCCCTCCTTTCCCTTCACCGCTTTGGTGGAATCGAGTGTGAACGTGCATGTAAATTACCTGAGCCTCCACCTCAGGGACGGTCCTTTAGTATTGAAATACCCCAGTCAGGAACCCGCTCTCAAGAAGGCATCACATTAGCAATTTAAATATGCGTGTTATTAAAAATCTACACCACAGAGTTTGTTCATTAACAGAAGGATGTTAGAAGTCACTTTTCATTTGAAGTGTGAGGTGATCCAGATAAATGGTTGGGTAGAAAGATTGCCCGGAGCTCAGGTCTTTGCACCAACAAGGGAGAGAGCTCATCGGCCTGCGGCCTTCAGTGCTGTGGGACATTGTTCTTGGGTCCTGGGTCCCCTCACTCCTTGGACGGAAGGCCGGTACGGTGTATGACAGCTTTTGTACCTGCATGCTAGTAAATATTTGGACATTTGGCAGGATAAGACTTGCTTTTGTTGTTAACATTCCATCGGGTGGCAAGGTTCTTGGGGAGGGGGGTAGAGCCATCACCTGCCTCTAATTGGGCGTCCACATCTTTACTAGAAAATCCTGTCAGTTAGAACACATGTCCCATGTCAAGTGGTGGAACCTGGCTGGGAACCAAGTCTGATTCTGGAACCTGTGCTGCCCCTAACCACTGTCCCACACTGCCTTCCCACGTTGCCTTTGATTCGCTCCTGTGTGGCTGGAGGAGTTCTGGCATGTTCGCTCCAGACCCTGCCAGAGCGAGTAACAATGCTGGGTGCCCGGCGTGGCCATGGAGGGCGCCATCTTTGCATCCCTTTCTTCAGTGGCTGCTTAAGCCCCCCGTGGATGCTGTCCGGCTGCCAGCTTTGTCTCGCAGGTGGTGTTGGTCTGACAGTTCCTTTCACAAAACCAACTGTGAAACACAACCTATTTTTGCGGGTGGTGGCTCATTCTAATGTTGGCTGCTTGACCTCATCAACTTACACAGTCACGTGTCTTTCAAGAGCCTTTGGCCAAGAGCAATAATATATTTCCAAGGGCAGCTGTGCTCTTGATGTGATATCACCGTCACCAGGAGCTCCCACGGGAGCTACTCACAGACCGCCTCCCCTCCTGACGCACCCCTCCACGGAGTGAGCGACCGCTCTCTGGGTCATCAATGCCCGCCGCATCACGGGGGCAAGAGTCACATCCTGGCGAGTGATTAGCCTGAACCCCAGGCCAATGGAGGCAGGAGCACTCCTTAGGAGCCATCTGGAGGTCCTGCAGGGCAAACAGCTCCCCAGGGTTCTCAATGGGTGGTCCCCAGCCCAGCAGCATCAGCCTGGCCTGGGAACTTGTCAATAATGCAAATTCTTATGCTCCACCCAAACCCAGCTAATCAGAAACTCTGGAGTGAGGCCAGCAACTGGATGTCCACACGCCTCCAGGTGACTCGGACATACACTGATCTGAGAACCACTGGGCTAGGCCGATTGTTTTCAGACATTTTTAAACCTTTAGAGAAACCCTTTCGAGACCCCTGTAGATGAAATGGGCAGCAATGGAGATGCCGGGAGTGATACACAGGGTAGGGGGCTCACTCTACGGAACTCTTGGTCTCCCAGAAACACTCCTGGAAATGTTCCGGTTTAATCCTTATGTCTGCGGCTCTCACTCTGCACATTCTTTCTCTTGGGGAAACCGGGCAGACGACACCCAAAGCAAGAGAAAGGGTGTCACGGGAGGAAGAAGAAACCTAAAACGAAACAAAAAAAGAACAGAAACAGACAAAGCAACAGGTCCACACAAGGGAGACAAAAACAAGTCAGGAAGCGTGTTTAATTGGCGTGACATGGACGACATACAAGAGGAGCACGAGAGGAGGCGTGGGCATGCCACGGGGCCTGTCCACCCCGGGGCCCTGCCCCCACCTGCACCACCGGGGCCAGGGCCTGCCCCTCCCCCAGAGACACACACCAGCAGATTCAGACAGGACAGCACCCCCAAAAAGAGGCTCTGAGGGGGCTGGGAAGGCAAACAGAAAGAAAACGACCATGGCCAAGAAGCATCGCCTTTTTTTTTTTTTGTAAGAGTTGCCCAAATTTCTTTCCAAAGTTGCAGGCTGCGGGTGGAGGCGCCAGAGATTGCAGCCCCTGCACTGGCCTTTCACCTCTGCCAGGGGCTTTGATGACAACGTTTCTGTCCGCTCCCCTAACGCCCTGTGAGGTGGGCTGAGCGGGGGCTCTCGCTCCCATCTGAGGGAGGGAGAAACTGAGTCCCAATGAGCAGAAGTGACTTGCCCAGAGTCCTGGAGAAAGCTGGTCAGAGGCAGACTGGGAGCGCGTGGCCCTCCCCGGGACCACAGGCCCCTGCAAAGACATGGGAAAAAGGAAACGTACAGCCTTGGGGGAGCGAGGTGAGGGTTCTGCATTTGTCCCAGTCCTGGGGAGCACACAGAGCCTGAGCCTAGATGCCAAGACAGAAGATGGGACCAGCTGTTTATTCAGCAAAAGCCTTTTATTCATTCAAAAATCAACCATTGGGTTTATTCCGCAGATATTAAAAAAAGGGGGTCAAGGCTTCCCATCACAGTGCCCTTCTGCTAATTAACTTGCTACCCCTGGGGAAGACCTTGAAGAGGGGCGTCTGGGAGACACGCTGTCAATAACGTGGGGCTGGAGGCCCTGGCCTGGGGAGTCAGAGCCCCTCCTCGCCTCCCCACCTGCAGCCTCCCTCTGGAATCATCTGTTTGGCAGGTGGGGGCCCCAAAGGCCTTTGCAGCTCATCGCCGCCAGGGGGCGCTGCCACGTTCCCTCGGAAGCTGAAGCTGAGCTGGCAACCGGGGAGCTTTCCAAGCTCGGCGGGCAGTGGGGTTTTCTCCAGGGGGAGGCTGCCTCTCCCCGGGGGCACCCCGACACCCCAACCTCTCCCCTACACACACACAGAGAACAGACAATGTCCCCAAAAGCCCAGGTGCACCTGTCGTCTAGGAGGTGGGTGGCAAGCTGAAAAGCATTTCAGGGGAACAGGGGGACACGTACTCTGACCGTCGCCTGGTTAAACACTGCAAACTCGGGACATTCTCCTAAGTACCATCGACACAGAGCGGGGAGCAGGCGCCGTGAGCAAGAAGCCAGGGCCGCTGAGGACTGGCTGCCCGAGGCTGGACCCTGCTCCTGGGCCCAGGGAGCCAGGATGGCAGAGGGGCAGAGCCCAGCTTCCGCCTGGTCTGGGATCCCCAGACAGCAGCATCTGATGGGGCTGGGGAGAGAGGCCCATGGGCTGCTCCGGGTTCCGAGGGTGCGGCAGCTAGGGGCCCAGTGAGAGGAGGGGACAGCACTGTCCCTGTCTGGCAAGCTTGGGCGCTAATGGCCAGTGTCCAGCACCCTTCCAGGAAGAAGGGTGGCCCTTCTGGCAGCTCTGGGCTGTCTGGGGGCATGGACACAAGGTGTGCCTGAGGCGTGGGTCCACGGGATCCTGGCTAAGGCCAAAAGCCACAACCATGGCTCCAAACCAAAAGCCAAAGGGCACAGAGGTGGGAGGAAGGCCTCCCACAGACACTCAGAGATCTCCACCCTGGAGGGGTCTGCCTGCTCAGCCCCGGGGGACTCAGTCACAGGCCCTTTCCCGTGATGCTTCCAGGACGGGCTGCACAACAGCTCCTCCCCACGGGACCAGAGAGACAAACTGAGGCTCAGGCTGAGCCCGGAGAAGCAGCCTGACCCAGGACAGGCCTCACTCTCCTCCCCTCCAACCCCATGTCCAAGTTCATCTCGTGCCCTAGGAACCTAGGGCAGAGCCGGCTGAGGAGCTGCAGGATTTGGCGGTGAGTCCTGGGCCTCGTGGGCCAGTGGCCTGAGCAGGAGGGTGGCCTCAAGGATCCCAGCCTTCAAAGGTGCCTGTGAAAATGGAACCACTGCTCCCCGTCCCCACAGGACCTGGGGGGCTCACAGTGGAGCCAGAGCGCAGCCAAAGGGCCTGCTAAAGGCAGGGAGAGAGGGCTGGGCCGGCTGAGGTCCAGCCAACAGGAATGGCCATGCAAGCCACTCTCTGGCAGAGGGTCTGCTGGCGGAGGGGAATGGGCAGGAGCCGCTCAGGCCTCCTGGGAAAGTGCCGAGTGGAGACGGAGGACGATTCTCAGCGGGAACCAAGGGCCGGCTCCTCCGCTCCTGGGCAGGCTGAGCAGGGGGATCACAGGCTGCTGGCTGTGCAAGGAAGCAGCAGGAATTCTGGACTCAGGCCTGGCCCTAAACAGTCTGGGGGGCTGCTTCTCACCCCAGAAGCCTTCCCCGGGTGAGGACTAGTTCTGGGCCAAAAGATGACTCCTAAGTCCAGGAGGGACCAGGAAGCCCTGCAGGGAGGGCCAAGGTGTGTCGTCTGACCCACAGACCAGGCCCAATGGCTGCTGTGTCCAAGAGGACTTGTGCCAAGAGACAAAACAGTGACTCAGACGGTCCCCGCATCTGTTGAGGTCCAGCAAACGCAGCCACAGACCGCAGAACCGCAAACTGCAGGAGACCAGGCTCAGAATATACGGTGTCGGCACGGAAGCGCCTTCACGTCCACCAGCCCAGGCGTCTAGCTCTGCAGCTGGGGGAGCTGGGCCCCGAGAGGGCGGAGGGTTGCCCACAATCACAGAGCAAGGCCAGCCTCGGGGGCCTGGCCCCTGGTCCAAGGTTGTCTGACTTTCTTGGTGGTGGGTCTGGGGCTGCCCCGTCTCAGTGGCAGGCAGAGCTAGAAGCTCCCTGTGAACACACGTGGGCCACAGCCCCAAGAGACGGCCACTACCTGGACGGCACTGGCTGCAGCCCTTCGCTCCTCCCCTTCGCTCCTCCCCTCTCTCCCAGCAGGAGCTGAGAGAGGGAAGGGAAGAAGGATGCTGTGTGGTCTACTGGAAAAGGCAGACAGGCAGGCAGGAAAGCAGAGTGGGAGAAAACCGAGAGATTTTCAAAAGCCACCAAGGATGGAGAAAGGGCCTTCACTTCTGCTCACTTGCTTGCAAAGACCCCCTCTTCCCTCCTTCCTTATGTACCCATCCTCCCTTCCAGGACGAGCCTCTCCATTCTCAGGCTACTGCAAACACCAAAGCAAGAGTGGAGAAACCGAAAGATGCCCCTGTGGTCCTCGGAAAAGATGTGATGGACCCAGGGGAGGGCACAGGACAGGGAGGAAGGTGCACAGGGAGCAGAGAAAAGTTCAAGGAGGAGGCATTCGGGCAGGAGGGAACAGTGCATTAGCCATTTAAGAAACCCACCTTCCCCCTCTCCAAACATGGAGCACAGTATCCAAAAAGAAAAAAAAAACAAACAAAGGTTTTTTGGCTTCTCGGCCGCTGCAGAGGCCACCATCCTCCCAGGCGCTGGGCAGGTGGGCGAGGGCGTGCACATGTAAACGGGGGGCCCCGCATCCCTGGGGGCTTCGGACACACGAGGCAGCAGCAACAGTTAACACCAATAAATAAAAGATATC
This sequence comes from Equus asinus, assembly GCF_041296235.1. Classification (NCBI taxonomy): domain Eukaryota; kingdom Metazoa; phylum Chordata; class Mammalia; order Perissodactyla; family Equidae; genus Equus; species Equus asinus. Next base: position 16,100,511 of record NC_091799.1, read on the forward strand.
AATTCTATATGTATCAAAAAAAACCTCACTTTCCCCACAAAAAGCACAATACTGTTATCACAAAAAATCATCATCATCATCATTACTCATCCTGGCCACGCAGGCGGTGCTGCTGCTGGAGGACGGGGGACCAAGGACACGAACCAGGCAGCCCCCCAGCATCCCGAGCCCACCCATGGCCAGGCCGGGACCTCCGCGGCCTCTCCGGCTGCCTGAGGACGGAGCGGATTCCCTGAGTCCCCGAGGCCTCCTCCACATCTGTCAGTCCGTATCTTCTAGGACAGAAGGTAGTTTTTTTTTTCTTTTTCAATGTCTGTTTGAAATAAAAAATGAACGCACACACACAGGAGAGCGGGAGGAACCGGGGGCTGCGGTGAGGCAGCCGCGTCCTGGCTGTTGCAGGGGGCTGCAGCCTTCTCCGTTCCGTGCTGCTGTTTTCCGGACAAGCAGAGGTGGTTGGCAATTGGAGCCACTGGCTTCAGGCGGTGGTGGGGCCGGGGTGGTGCAGGGCTGGAGGGGAGAGCCGGGCCTCACGGTTCCAGGGCAGCCCGGCTGGGCGTGGCTGCAGAGAAGGGCTGGGTGGACACGGGAGGGTGGTGTCGGGGCTGAGGTGGCCTCATGGCACGGGAGGAGGTGAGTGGTTCCCAGGCATCTGGAAGACACAAGGAGGTGAGGCGGGTTTGGCGCTGGCTGCCGAGGACACATGCACACAGAGCTGGCGGGGGAGGGGGTCCAACCAGAGGACAAAGCAGCGTTGTATGTCAGAAATCCTAAAATGTGCACAGCCTCTGACCCTCCCATTTGGTGCTGAGTATTTACCCTTAAGAAACAAATATGATGTTTCCTACAGTATCATTAGTAACAGCAAAATTAAGAGGGAGGGAGCAAGCCCAGCGTCCACTCTCAGGGACTGGTCGGATAAATGAGGACACAGCCATAGGATAAAATGGTTTGCACCCATTAAGAACAATGCAGGAAACGGCCAATAAGCACACTAGAAGATGCTTAACAGAATTAGTCATCAGAGAAACGCAAATCAAAACCACAACGAGATACCACTTCACACCCACTAGCATGGCTATCATCAAAAAAATGGAACATAACAAGTGTTGGCGAGCGTGTGCAGAAATTGGAGCCCTCGTTCGTCGCTGGCGGGAATGTCAAATGGTGCAGCTGCTGTGCAAACAGTTTGGTGGTTCCTCAAAAAGTTAAACACAGAATTAACAAGGTACGTACTCCCAGGTACGTACCCAGAGGAATCGAAAACAGGTGCCCAACAAAATCCAGGAACACCATGTTCACAGCATCATTATTTACAATAACCAAAAGGTGGAAACTACCCAAGTGTCTGTTGATGGATGAATGGATAGACAAGATGTGGTACATCCATACAATGGAGTACTATGCAGCCGTAAAAAAGTATGAAGTACTGACACCTGCTACAACACGGATGAACCTTGAAAACATCATGCTGAGTGAAATAAGCCAGACACAAAAGTTCACATATTTATGATTCCATTTATGTGAAACATCCAGAATAGACAAACTCATAGACAGAAAGAAGATTGTGGTTGCCTGGGGCTTGGCGTCGCGGTGCGGGGGTGGTGGTGTGTGGATAAACTGCTTAATGGGCATGGAGTTTGGTTTTAGACTGATGCAAATGTTTTAAAACTAGATAGATGTGGTGGTTGCACAACATTATGAAAGTACCAAATGCCACTGAATTGCTCACTTTCAAGTGGTTAATTTTATGTTATGTGAATTTCACCTCAATAAATTTTTTTTTTAAAGCAGCAGCATGGGGGACAGTCATGTCTCTTACCGTCTGCACCATCTACAGATCCCTTCTGTAACCTGCTCCATGCCTGTGTTTAAATCACATGTCCCTGCTCCCCTCACTGGACAGGTGTAGGTGTCTGATCCAAGGGGACCATTTCCCTGATTTGTGTGAGGTGATTTGAAAACATTATCTGGGCCAATCAGAAGCAATGTGGAGGTGGCCCTGGAGGAATAGGAAGGCCCCGCAGGACCAGAGCTGGGGTGGCCGTTGCAGTGCAGGCATGAAGGGAGAGAGAGGACTGGAGCAGTCGCCCAGAGGCAGGCCAGAGCGCCCCAGGGGAGAGGCCTGTGTCCTCCCGGCCTCCCAGTGCCCATGCCAACACCGCAAGGCTGGGCTGGGTTTCAATCACATCCATCACCTTCTGTGGTGATCTGCAAACTCTCATGATTTGCAGTATTGTATCTGCTGGTTAAAACCGCAAACACAATGAAACTCATCAAATGCATTTGAATCCATCAACGCATAATTATATGAATACATTAAAAACTTCATTGGTGACCTCTAAAGGGTGTTAGGAATCCCATTCATTTTGAAAACTGATAAATAAAGAGAAAGAATTAAGTACCCATCGTGCTTTTCCTATTAAACACTGAGCCTCGGGGTACCAAGCAGCTGACGAGGGGAAGTTTGCCTTTGTAGAAGTCGCCCTGCCGACGACGAAGAAGGAAAGGCAGCTCGAGAACACACCATTTTGCACCACCGAGTGAATGAATGAATGAATGAATGGATTGAAGAGGTGACCATCAACGGCTGCTGACATCACCAGACGTCATGTGCCACCTGGTGGACACACAAACCCCACCACGACGCGTCCTTGCAAAAGTGGATCATACAGAACGCCAAACACGCCTGTAGACGCAACGGCCCCTTCTAGGAAGAGCAGGGAACAGAGCAGGGAACAGAGCACGTCACAGCACCACAGGGTGCAAGCAGTAAACCCCGGGCTGCGCGGAACCACAGAATGTCTTGCTCGACAAATAGCAAGAAAAAAAAAGGGAAGGGGGAAAACTTACAGATTAAAGGAAACTTAAGAGATTTATCCAAAAAAAAAAAAAAAGAGAGAGAGAGAGAGACCTATCAACCAATTCCAATATATGGCCTTTGTTCAGATGCTGGTTCCAATAAACAAAAAATTGTGAGAAAAAGGAAACCGGAAGACCACCTGCAGACTGGAGGCTATTGAGGAATTATTGTTGATTTTTTGGCATTATGGATTATTTAAAGAATTGTTCTCTTTTAGAAATACATTTTGAAATGTTTATGTGTGAGATGATATGGTGTCTTGAACTTGCTTCAAAATAACCCAGGTTGGGGTGGTGGGGAGACCGTCTAGATGGTTCAAGACCGGCTGTGAACTGGTGGTTGTGAAGCTGGGTGATGGGTGCGTGGACTTACACTATTCTCTCTACTGTTGCCTGTGAATAGTAAACTTTTTTTTTTTAATCTGCCCCCAAATTTCCAACAATCTAAGTGTCCCTCACCGTGAGACTGGTTAAATTATGACCCAGCTGTAGAATGGAATACTACGCAGCTGTTAAAAATGATGGTCCGAGACAACACTGAGCGACACAGGAAACACGCGTGACCTCAGCTCCTGAATAAGGCAGCGATTCTGTGACAGCAATTCCCCTAAGACTCACGACACTGCAGGAATCTGAGAAGGCAAATAAATCACAGAAATGACAGCACACAAGTTGCATGTAATTAATATCGAGTAGGCTCTAGAAGAAGCCTGAGAAAACGAGGAGGGCAGTTTTCAGGAAGAGCTATAGAAAGGTGGATCTCGTCACTCTGAAAAGCTTGTCGCAGAAATGAAGTTACATCTTCTCGGCTGACATATCGCTGGTGAGGGTAAGATACATGTCTACACAATTGTGTTAAGGAAAGCCTGTGTGGACAATGCAGGACATGAACTTTAAGCCAAGTTAGGTAAAACACGTTAAAAATCTTTTCTTAGTGTTGAGTCTCCAAAAGAAAAAAATGTTTCCTATAAGTTGTTCATTAAAAAAAAAAAACAGGTCCAGCCCCGGCAGCCTAGTGGTTAAGTTCGGCATGCTCTGCTTTGGCGGCCCAGGTTTGGTTCCCGGGTGTGGACTTACAGTACTCGTCTGTCAGTGGCCGTGCTGTGAAGGCAGCTCAAATACAAAAAGGGGAAGAGCCGCAACGGATGTTAGCTCAGGCTAATCTTCTTCAGCAAAAAAAACACAAAAAACAAAGACAACAGCCAGCAGCATATGGTTATGAACGCATTGTTGCCGAGGAAATATATAAACATATGTATTCAGAGAAAACTGTGAGACAAAAACAAATAGAGTGATTCAAAAATAATCGCACACTGTAAAGAAATTAATTCCATTGTATGACTTTTTCTTGGGGAGATACATCAGGTCATGTGACAGTTGCCACGGAGGCCACTGGTGGTAATTCACAAAAGCAGACTCTGAAGAATTCGACAGTGGATCAGTACGCGCCATGGGACCCCGAGCTGTAGCCCGAGTGTTCTAAGATTATAGAAATAAGCGTGCTGGTTCCTTTATAAATTGGTTTGATTATACGTTTCTATGTGACCTAGTTACTGAGTATTAACTCTTTGTAAGTGTTCAATTCTTTTCGAATCACTCTGGGTACAAAATGTTCACAGTGGTTATATCTGGGTTATATATGAAGGTTTTTTAAAAATAAGCTTTTCATTGAGGTTTTCTTTGAAAACATATTCTAATGTCTTTTCAAGGAAAAAGGATTTCTTGTGTAAAACAATAATAATAAAACAAGCTTCAGAACAGCGTGGGCCTCCTAAACAAAATATCACCAAATCAACTCTGATGATCCATAAAAAAAGAGTAACACATGATGGCTAAGTGGAATTTATTCTAAGAAGGCAAGGGTGGCGTAGTGTTCAAAAACCCATCAGCGTAACTCATCATATTAACAACAACAAAGGGAGAAAAGTCATGTGAGTGTCTTCATAGATGCAGAAAAACAACTTAATAAAATGAACGCCATTCACGGCTGTTTGTAAACAAGTAACTCCTAGCAGAGTAGAAAAAAAGGAAACTCCTAAATCTGATAAAATCTATCCATAAAACATTTACAACAAACATCCTCACTAATGGTGAATTATTGAAAGCTTTCTCCCAAGACGGAGAGAGAGACAAGAATGCTCGCCTTCACTACTCCTATGTGACATTGGCCTGGAGGGCCCGGCCAGGGCCAGGAAGCAGGAGAAAGACACAAATGGCAGAAGGATAGAAAAGGAAGGAATAAAATGTAGACAACGGAAAAGAATCTCAGGCAGACTCTTAGATTTAATAAAGGAATCTAGCAGGATCATGGAAATGTGATCAATAAACACAAACCAATTGAATTTCAACAAGCCAGAAATAAATGGAAACTACAATTTAAAAATTACTATTTATAATACCATCAAAAACATCAAATTTCTAGGAATAAATCTATCGAAAGATGTGAAAGCCCTTTCAGCTGGAAACAATAAAACATTACAGAGAAAAAATTTAAAAGACCTAAATAAATAGAGATACACCATTTTTAGAGATTGGAACACTCAACATTTATATAAAGATACCAATTCTCCCCCAAATTGAACCGTAAATTCAACTCGATCTCAATCAAAACCCCAGTGTGTGTAGACATTTATAAGTTGATTCTAAAATTTATAGGGAAATGCCAATAGTCTAAAGCAGCCAAGGCATTCTTGAAAAACAAGACACAGGATGCCACTTCCAAGATGAGGTCATAAAAAGACTGCGGTTTTCATCTCAAGTTTCGCTCCCTCCCTCCTGGAAAGCTCACTCTGCAGGAAGCCAAGTTGGTAAGCAGCCCTGTGTACGTGGGTCCATGTGGCGAGGGATGGAGGCCACCAAACCAAATGAGTGAGCTTGGAAGCGGACCAGCCCCGGGCAAGCCTTCAGATGAGACTGCAGCCCTGGCCAACAGCTGCTGACTATCCCAGTTTACCTGAGACTGAGGGGTTTCCCAGGACATGGGACTTCCAGTACTAAATCTGGGACCATCCTAGGCAGACTGGGCTGGCTGGTCACCCTACCGATAACCTGACGGCATCCTCAACAGAGATCTTGAGCCAAAGGCACCCGGCTAAGCTGTGCCCAAGTTCCTGACGTTTGATCTTCTCAGCTGCTGTCTCGTAGTAACTAGGATGCGGCAACAGATAACTACACAGTACTTCACGAAAGGAGATGCTAAAACGGATGGTACACATGTGAGGAGATGCCAACTTCAGTGCTCCGCAGAGAAATGTAAATTAAAATTACAACAAGCGATCACTACCCTCCCACCCAAACAGCTAAAATTAAAAACAGAGAACGTCCAATGTCGGCAAGAATGTGGAGCAACCAGAACTCTCCTCACTCCTGGTGGGCGTATGAAATGGGACACCCACGTGGGCAGACTGTCCGGTGGTAGCTACTAAAGCTGAGCACACCCAGATCCCACGTCGCGGCAAGTCTACTCTTAGATAAATACGGACAGAAGGCATCATCTGCCACGCACAGGAGTGTTCATGGCTGGACAGGCCGTGGGGGTCATTCACTCTTCCTCCCAGCCAACATGGAGGACGGAACAGAGACGAGGGTCAGAACTAAGTGTCCTCAGTGTTTCAATCCAGTGTTCAAGCAAACTCTCAGGCTGGGTCTGGGTATATAAAAATGACGAAAACAGAGGGCTCTGGCTGATCTGAAGGCCCTGCCTCCTGGGCCTCCCCCTACCAGGTATGCCCTCACTGGGCAACCCCAAGCACCCCCAGGAAACCCAGGTGCTCACCTGCCAACCCTACTGTCCTGTGGCTGGGTTTTCCCCCTCCCCCACGCCAGGCCCCAAGTCCGCCTCCACTCACCCCAGCTCTGGGCCCTGGACTATACCAGCCCGTCGTAGAGGGACAGTGCCTGCACGATGGAGGGGTCTGCCTTGGAGCCCTCCTGGAACTCCTGCAGCGTCAGCTTCCCGTCGGCGTTCTGGAACAGAGAGAGGCGGCCGAAGGTGGAGGGACAACCAGCCTCCTAGGACAGAGGCCTCTGACCCAGCCCCTGGACACCCCTCCCCTGGAAGCGGGGCGGGTCCACAGACAGCTCAGGAGGAGGGGAAGTCCGGCACGAGACAGAGCCGGGCACTTCCTGGCTGGGTGACCTGGGGCACGTGGCCCACATCTCTGGGCCTGTTTCCTCACCCGGGGACAGGAGATAATTGCTTGGCTCCCTGAGGGCACTGGGGTGAGTGCTCTGTGAGCTCAAGCTGCCGAAAGTGCTAGGCAACCTGGAAGCGCCCCTAAGCTAGTTACCATGATCACCGCTATTAATTGCCACAAATGGTGGCTAATCCCATGGGCTGCGAGCCTAACGCATTTCCCTGGGGTCACTCTCAGAAGGGCTTTTAAACCATTCCCGGAGCAGTCTACACCGGACCCCCGGAGGACCCCGGGTGGAGCTAAAGGGACTTCAGTGGGTCTCTTGGGGGAGGGGATGGTTTGGCCAGAATCCCTTCCCTGAAGCGTCTCTCAAGGAAACCTGTGAGAGCAAAAGAAAAAGGCCCTGGAGCCCACCACCCCACCTCCCGCACCCAGAGAGGGAAAGCACGACGAGGGTGCCACAAGCACAGAGGCCGGCCTCAAGGACCACCCGCGGGGCACCCAGCACAGGCGCTTCATCTCCTGGGACGCTCAAGGCCGCCCGGAGAAGAGGCACTGCTCAGGAGGGGGAAACTGAGGCTTGTCACCTTCGCAGGGGCCCACAGTCGGTACCTGGGGGAGCCAGAACTTACAGCCAATCTGACTCCAGGGTGTTTGTTCCCCAAAACTAGGGAGGTGTGAATTGGCCTTGATGAAGGAGTGCCTGGCCTTGGCATTAAACAGCAACGGACCACCCGGGAGTAAGCTAGTCGCCCCGCTCAGCACGGCTCTCGACCGTCACGTGTGCGACAGGTGCTAAGCACCCTTTCCCCATTAGGGAGGACCGGCCTCCGGCTCCACACTTCCCGGGCACACACCGGGGTCCGGCCCGAGGTCACGAGTTTATATTCCTTTATCGAAGGCAAGTAAAACTGGGTTTCCTTACCATCCTGCTATCAAACTCCCATTTAAAACAGAGTTATTTCAGGTTTAAAAAAAAAAGTTTGACTGGAAGGGATTCTTATCCTGGGGTCTATGGAGAGAATTCAGCAGGTCTGCAAATGTAGACGGGGAAAACGAGGTCTTTCTTTCCGATAACTCCCAACTGGAATTTAACTTTTCCTTCCTTGGTGAATCTAGGTGACGACTCCCGACAGAACCCGCAGTAAGTGTGACTCTGTCAGGCGCGGGGACCGCGGGCGTGCTCGTAACGTCGCGGCTGCTGCAGCCGGACCCACCCGGCGTCCGATGCTTTATGTCACGCGCTCATGCAGCTGCTCACGTAAGCCTGCATCACAAATTCTTTTCAAAAAAGATTTTGAAAGCTGTATTCCAAAATAATCAGCTTCCTTTTTGATCCTGTGGATGTTATTGGAGGCACTTAAAGCTGCTATTCTGAGAAGTCCACAGACGACTTCTCCAGAACGCCAAAGGGCTCCGTGGCAGAAAGTTAAAAAGGCTAAGAATCTCAGCTGATAAAAGAAAAAGCGTTGGGCAAACTTACTTAAAACTCCAGATGCTTGCTGGGGGTGGCTGCGGACCAGCGGTCATCACACCAGGCAGTGCCGCCTGCCTTGATCCAGGCCCACAGGTGGTCAGTGGCACCTGTGGGAGGGGTGTCCACTCCCTGCCCACTGGGGCCCGAGGCCAGGCCCCCACGCCTTACCTCCCTGGTCAAGGTCCAGCCTCACCCTGGTCTCACCTTGTCCATCATGGCAAAAATCCGGTCCACCCTCTTCTCGGGGGTGTTCTCCTCCTCGGGGAGCTCCACGGTGTTCCCCTGCCACGGACAGACAAGGTGGGGGCTGGGCTCCTGGCGCTCCAGGCTTTGGATCCTTTGCCCAAAACTTTGCCCCCCGGATGGGAGCTGGTTCCAGATGCAGACTGCCTACTCCCCGCCACGCCCCCACCATCTCTGCTGTTCTGCTCTGGAACATGCCACCCACCCCAGCCCCAACATCACCCCAGCCCCCACCCGCCTCCCTCCCGAGGTGCAGATGTGCAGAGTGACCGCAGGCAGTGACCCCACCTGGCCACCTCTTCCCCAGGCAGAAGAGCGGCCGCACCGGGGTGGTTCTCCCAGGCCAGGACCTGTCACCAAATTGGATGCCTCTCCTGCCACCCCCTACTCCCCAGGCCCCGGGCCGCTCACCACCATCTGATAAATGGCGTCCACGATATCCAGCATCTCGTTCCTGGTAATGTAGCCGTCGTTATCCAAGTCGTAGAGCTTGAAGGCCCCTGCAACCAAGCAGCAGGGCTGTCACCCCCGCCCAGCGCAGGGGGCTCTGCCACGCCCCTCCTCCCTCTGCACCTCTGCACACAGTCGGCACCCACGGCCCCATGCTCCTCCGGCCCATGAATGTTCATGTAGGGCTAGACGTGGACCGACACAAACGTGACACGAATACGTGCACCATTTCAACTAGGGTTTAAAGAAAAGAAACAAGGGGCCAGGCCAGGGGTGCAGCGGTTAAGTGCGCATGTTCCGCTTCGGCAGCCTGGGGTTTGCTGGTTCGGATCCTGGGTGGGGACATGGCACTGCTTGGCATGCCATGCTGTGGTAGGTGTCCCATGTATAAAGTAGAGGAAGATGGGCACAGATGTTAGCTCAGGGCCAGTCTTCCTCAGCAAAAAGAGGAGAATTGGTAGCAGTTAGCTCAGGGCTAATCTTTCTCAAAAAAATAAAATAAAATAAAATAAAGAGATGAAAGGTAAACGGGAGCGGGCAGTGCGTCTGCGAGAGCTGAGGCCTCGGAGGCTGGCGCTGAGGGATGGAGGATTCCGGCCGCGCCTGCTCCCTGTCCCCAATCATGCCGGACTCGCTACAGTCAACTCAGAAGATAAGACAATACACCTCGGGGGGACGGGGAGTTTTTGCATAAATAAAATTCTCTCTCTTATTCCGAAAAATAAAAAGAAAGAAAGAAAAGAAAAATGCGCTGTCGGGTTTTCGTGTTGCCGGCGCGATGCCGTGTGAATGTCTTAGTGAGCTGAGGGTCTGCATCTTCTCTCAGAGTCCCCTTCTCGCAGCCCAGGTTCCAGCGGGGCTGCACACTCTCCCCTCTGTATCCTCCTCTCACCCCCCCCCCCCCAGGGCCTCGCACCTGCCGTTCCCCTGCCTGGAACTCTCTCCCCACCTCCTCCCCAGCTCTCACCCTGCCCCGCGCACTCCTGACTCATAAGAGGGTCAGCTCCTCTCCTGGCAGCTCACACCTCCCTCCGCCTGCCTCCGCTGCAGTTTTACGGGATTTTTAAAAATAATGTCCCCATGCTAGACTGACGGCCATGAGAGCAGGTGCCTGTCTGTCTGATTCAGCCCTGGATTCCCAGCCTCCCGCACAGCACTGACGAGTGGCTGTGTTCGGTCAATATCTGTTGGGGGGGATGCGTGAATGAATGAAGGGATGTCAGTCATCAAAACAGCGGCCACCTAAGTGGCGGATGCAGCACGGGAACCAGTCTTTTTTTTTAAAGATTGGCACCTGAGCTAATGTTGCCAATCTTCTTTTTCTTCTTCTTCTCCCCAAAGCCCCCCGGTACACAGCTGTATATTCTAGCTGTAGGTCCTTCTAGTTGTGGTGTGTGGGACGCCGCCTCAGCGTGGCCTGATGAGCGGTGCCATGTCTGTGCACAGGATCCAAACCAGCGAAACCCTGGGCCGCTGAAGCAGAGCATGGGAACTTAACCACTTGGCCTCGGGGTGGCCCCGAACCAGTCTTTGAAGTGCCCTCTGCACTGCCCGTGGTCCCAGCTCTGCACCTGCTGGAACGTTCCCTTTATTCCTGCCCCACCTGTCCACCCCGCCTGATTAAGCCACGCTCCTCCTGCCCAGCCACCTCCAGGACACCTCCTCCGACATGGAAAGGCAGGACGGCTGTGCCACTCTCTCAGCCCCGGACAGTCGGCCTGGCCCCGGTCTGGCCTCCCTCCAGCCTGGGACCATCCGGGCAGGACTTACACCGCAGCTTCTCGTCCAGGGTCCCCCTCGAGGTCACCGACAGCGCCTGGATGAACTCAGAGAACTCAATCCGCCCGTCCTGACAGGAGAGAGAAGGGTGGGGGTGGCCTCGGTCAGCGTCAGGCTGGACCTTGGGCGGGTGGTGACGGACAACAGCAGGCGCCAGGTACCTATGGCCAAAGGCCACCCAAGTGGACGAGGGGCAGGAGGAGGAGGACGGAGGGGGAGGGAGCAGGATTAGAAACACGACAGGAAGCAGGGGTCGGGCTAAAGGGAGAGCTGACTCCAGGTCTGATGGGAGAAGGAGCCAGAAGGCACCGCCAACACACACCCCCCTCTCTGGGCAAATGCCCTTCCCCTGCCCAGAACCGCAGGCTCAGCGGCCCGGGGAGAGGGCAGGGCTGCAGCCTGTTCCACCTATTTGTTTGCAAACAAGGAAACTGAGGCTGGGAGACGGCAGAGCTCTTCCCAGGGCCAGGCAGTGTGACTGTCAGCCTGGGGACCCCGGGGAGGGAGCCAGGGCAGGAGGGAACAGAAACCACCCGAGGGGCCAAGAGCACGGGGCGTGGGAACCAGTCACAGTAAATCCACGGTGAACACGGGGGAGCCAGGAAAAACGCGTGCTTGGGTCAGTCTGGAGGACGGTGGCTACGTCAACCGTCAGCATGGCCATCGCCAGGAGGGGACACGCGCCACAACACGGATGAGCCTCGGGAACATGATGCTCAGTGAAAGAAGCCAGAACAAAAGATCCCATAGTGCACGAGGCTCAGAGCCTCAGTTTCCTCGTCTGCAAAATGGGGGATATTAAAAGGACATACCCCACAGGTGGCTGTTTGTCAAGCTTCACTAAAAGGCATCCACGGAAAGAGCTCAGCACACAGTAAATGGTCAGTAAGTGTTGGTGATGACTATAAACCCTATGACCTCTGGAGGCACTTCCATTTTTGTGCTTGTAAGAAAAAGGTCAAGGTTTCCATGGGTGTGATGCGTGTATGTATGTACCTGTGTGCACGCCATAGGTGTGCACACATCTCTGAGGGGTGCATGTGTGGGTTTGTGTGTGCGCACACTTGTGTGCACCAAGAGTGCACGTGTGTTCACGTGTGTGTGCATTGTGGGGTCATGCATGTGTACATGTGTGCGCATTGGTGTGCATGCGAGAGTGCACACGTGTGTGTTCCTTCTCGAGAAGGGAGCGTCAGCAGGAGACGGGGGGTGTGCAGACGCTGCGGGCGCCCGCGGGAGCTGAGCATGCTGCAGGAGGGAGGGGGGTCCAGGCAGCACAGGACTCCCCAGCGGTCCCGGGCTCACCTTGTTTTCATCAAAGACGTTGAAAACAAACGTGGCGAACTTGGTGGGGTCTCCAAACGGGAAGAACTGCTTATAGATCTTCTGGAAGCCCGCCGCGTCCAGCTGCCCGCTGGGGCAGTCCTTGATGAAGCCCTTGTACCTGGAGGTGGCAGACCAGGCGAGAGAGTGAAAGAGATGCCAATATCGCCCACCTGCCGGGAGCTCCGGCCCGGCGCCCCGGAGGCTGTGACTCCCTGTGCAAAGAGACAGGGCCACACAGGGGTCGTGGGCTCATCCCCCTCTGCCTCTCACTAGCTGTGTGACCTGGGACAGGTGACTGTACCTCTCTGAGCCTCATCTGTACAAGGGGGATAAGAGTTGCCATGAGATCAACCCAGACACCGTGCATAGAGCCCTCGGCCACTCAGCCCCGCGCTCCCCACAATGGGGCTAAAACAAAACTCACACCAACAACCCGGCTGAAGCTGCGCTCTTGCACGTGGCACTCCCGCCTCCCCCACCTTCTCCACTGAGCCCCTCCTGGCACCACAGAGCCAGGAAGGCTGGTGATGCTGGCAGTGCTGGTGGGCAGAGCCACCATATGGGGCCAGCAGCTGGCTCCTCCCACACGCCTGCACCCCCCATTATGCACAACGCCCCGCCCCAGCTCTGTTCCCAGGGTACTGTGTAAACAGACGCAGGAGCAGCGCAGCAAGCTTGGAGGGCGCCCTGCTTTGTTCCAAGCAGACTTGACCACCCTGTATCCCCAGTGCCCAGCACAGGACCCTCCAGATACCCGGCCAGCTGACGGCAGCACAGCTTTGCGATCCAAATCCCGCTTCTACCATTTGCTAGCTGTGCAACCTCAGACAAGTGCCTTCACCTCTCTGAGCCTCAGTCTCCTGATTTATAAAAGGGGACGGTTATTGCCCATCTTGGCAAGATTGGAGGAGATGATGGTGTAGCATACTTGGCACAGGGCTGGACATAAAAAATAATCAGTAGCATCATCTTTAGTATTATGGACTCAAATGTGCTGTTTTAAACCAATTTACGCGTTGGCCCCTACGGGTAGTTTAGCAACTCCAACGGGGACGTACATTTCCGCGGAGGATTCCCAGCACAGAGGGAAGCTAGGGGGAGCGATCGGCTGTCATCCGCTCCAGCTGAGACCTCCGCTGGGCCCCTCTCTGCTGGGAACTCAGCAAACCCCAGGCTCCTGGACTGCCCATAACAGCGCCATGAGCACGGCACCGTGATGAAGCCCGCTCTAAGGACGGGAACCGGAGGCTCAGAGAGGGCAAGACTTGCAAGTCCTTGCAGCCCAGCCCAGACTGGACCTGAGGTGGGGAACCGGGGTCACCGCTGAAGGGCTCAGGTGCCCCGCTGTGCTCTGCTCTAACCGAGACCCACGTGAAGAGCCCACTCTCCTTCTGCGGTCAAGGAGAGGATTCTGAGAGAACCGCACTTGAGGTCACTGGTGGCGCTACAGCTGGGGTCCATACACAGAGGGAGCACGTGGAGAAGCCACTGTCCCCCACCCATGAGAGAACAATCTAGGGCCGGGAGGGGGTGCTGGATGCACAGGGACCTGAAGGGACATGCAGGGCCCCCGAAAGAGGGAACCTTGGGAATTCTGCACCCTGAACGACCGAGGTCAGATGTCAAAGAGATAACAAGACAGGACTCTGGCTAACACATCAGATGCTCCTTAGGGGTGAGGGGGAGGCTGGGAGGAGAGCAGAGAAGATGGAGTGGGGTGTGGGACGTCCCTCCTGGGGTCAGGCTGGAGCGGGCACCACCGTCCCCACAGGGCCCACAGCAAGCGTGAGGTCGCAAAAGAGGCCAGGCCTCCGCGCCCCTTGCCCCCTCCCCCTGGGGGAACTCGAGGTGGACCCAGGGGGGTCCCACCCTCCGCCTGGATCTTTGCAACAGCCCCCTGCTGGCACTGAGCTCGGCCTTTGTGGATGGGACCTCACGCAGCCGCCCCCTCACCCTTCACAGTGGCTTCAGGGACGCCCATTTCACAGAGGGAGGCACTGAGGCACCGAGCTCGGGCACCCCTCCCACAGCAGGGACCAGGCAGGGACTCGGCCCTCCAGCTCCTCCTCTTAAGGCCTCCCTCTGAGCGGGCGCTCGGGCCCAACTCTCCACGCCCGGGCCAGGAGGCAGAGACACGGGGAAGGGGCGCTTCGGAGACGAGACCTGGGCTGTGATCCCAGGCCCCCGGCCAGGACGGTACCCGGGCAGGAGGAGGGGGTGGGCCTGGCACCAGGACTTGACGATCCACGTTGGGGGGGCCTCCCACTGTCACCAGCCGGCTCTGGAGGCTGGGAAAGGGGCCATGACTTCCCATCGGTCTCCCCCCGAAATTCCCAGTTCTCCACAATGGATTTGTGTCACTTGAGTGATTCTAAAAGGTTATAAAAAACAATAAAGGGGAAACAAATGGCGCCCAAGGGCCTCTCAGGGACGGGCTCCTGCTCCTGTGGTGGCTCACAGGGGGCCGGCTCCCCGAGGGGACGGCATTGGCCCCGTGGAACAGCAGCAAGCCACGGGGGGGCTGGCAGGGGGGCCCCTTGGCGTTAATGGGGGGCAGGCAGGTACAGGGAGGCAGCCTCAGTGGGGAACCTTTGGGGGCCTGTCCCATTACCCCTGCAGAGGCTGTCAGGTCACTGGGGGGCTGCAGCCCCCTTTGGGGCCGTTAGCAGGGCCCCAAGAAGCTCCCCCAGGGGGCAACACCCAACCGATTAAGGGTGGCCCCAGCCCGATGGCCCAGCCTCCCCTTGCCACCCTCCCCCACCCGCATTCCACACCCAGCCACACGTTCTAGAGCTTGTCCTGCGTCTCCAGCCTCCAGGCCTGTGTACCTGCAGGTCCCTCTGCCTGCCAAGCGCGTCCTCCTCCTCTTTATCTGGCTAATCCACTCATTTACCAGCTCCCTGTCTAGGCATCACTTCCTCCAAGAAGTCCGCCAGGTCCCCAGAGGCTGCCCTGCTCCTCTGCCCCCAAACCCCTTGCAGGTCCCGAGCACAGCATGCACCACGCTGTGTCGCATTTGCCTCCAGGCTGTGCCCCCCACCCGACTGTTAGCTCCCTGACACCATGGCATCCCGATGCCCAGCCCAGGGCCTGGCACACAGATGGGGCCTCAGTAAATGTCCAGTGAGCTCAGTGAGTGAGCTAAATGAATGAATGAACACACAGAACTGCCAGGCAGGGACAGAGCGAGAGCCCATGTGTCTGGTGTCTTTCTCCTGAGCCCCGGGGACCAGAACCCGAGAGCTCCCTGGGGATGGTTAGAGAGCCACTGACGTGCTCTCACTCCTCTGTGGATTGTTGGGGAACTGGCAGCCCAGAGAGGGAGAGAGACTGGCCCAAGGTCACACATCAAGTTAGCAGCAGAAACAGGGCTCAGACCCAGAGTTCCTGCCTCCCACGTTCCTGCCTCGCCCGCCCTTCCAGCAAGCCAGGCGGCACCACCCCCGCATAAACGCACGGTAAGGCGCCTGCTACCCAAACATTACATAACCCCATTGTTCATCGTCAGATGGGGGGCACCCTGCCTGGCTAGAGCAGAGAGAAGGGGACGTCTGAGCTGCACCAGACACTCAAGTTGCGCCCGGGCCCCGAATTCGCCCTGCAAGTCATCACAGCTCCAAGGCCAGGACTCCACGCCACGGTCCGTCCCCCACCCCTGCACCAGGCACACACCCCAAGGCGCTGCTGCCTCTCAGTGAAGCTCCTGCCTATGAATTCTGTCCCCAGAATGACTGAGCCGTGACTCCTCCCCCACCGGGGCCCAGGCCTCAGGCCTCAGGTCCCAGCAGGCCGGCCCCTCCCTCTCCCCCCGCCGTCCTCCCGCTCTCCTCCGACAGGCTGCCGCCTGGAAACCTGCACCCGTGCCTGCATGCCCTGGCCCCGTCCTGTCTCGCTGTGAGAGGGACCCCAAGCTGACCTTTTCCTGCAACGCCCCTCAGTTTCCCTGCCCAGAAAAGAAGCGGCTCAGGCTAGACGGGGTTTCTCCACCCCGGTACCACCGACACTTGGGGCTGGACGATCCTTGGTGACAGGGGCTGTCCCGTGCTCTGCAGGGGGCTGAGCAGCATCCCTGGTCTCCACCCACTGGACGCCAGTGGCACCCCTCCCCCAAGTGATGCCACCCGAAGGCATCTCCAGATGGGGACAGAACCACTCCAGGTGAGAGCCACTGGATGAGATGGCCTCTGAGGACCCCCACAAGCTTGGGAGGGGTCTACCACAGCGTCTGTCTTTCCAGGGGTCTCTGCTTCTGAACCACAGTTGCCATCAGGGACCTCCTGATCGCCGGGCGCTGGGCTGCTCACTTTCCAGGCCCGATTTCACCGAATCATCCCAACAAGCCCAGGAGGCGAGGACTGTTATGCCCATTTCACAGACGGGGAAACTGAGGCTGGGGAAGGTAAGTCCTCTCCTGGCTCAGGGCCTTCACCCGGCTGCTACTTCTGCTCGGCTCACTCTTTCCCTCCTCCTTACTCGCCTGACTCCTGCTCACCACTTTGTTCCGGGCACCTCCCTTCTAGAAGCCCCCTCTGGCCACCCCAGACTGAGTGATGCTCCAGTGCAGACACCCACAGCACCCTGTCCCCGGCTGGGCCTCGTGCTGCCTCACGCAGCTGTGCACAAGGCAAATGAGCTGTGCAACCGCGAGATGACGGACCAGCGCGTGCACCACACGGTCCACCAAGGCAGGACCATGTCTTCCAGTTCCCCTGAATCTGCAGGGTCCACCACTGAGCCTGGTACACAGTCGGTGCTTGAGGAATGTCAAACAGAGTCCCGCGGCCAGCAGATGGGGTGGCCAGAACGGGGGCCCTGTGCCGCCGCCTCTGTGCTCTCGTCGGACGGGGTGATGGCCGGGCTCCGGCATCCTGCCCATCTCAGAGTCGCAGCCGAGGCCCGAAGCCCTCGGTGGGCCTGCTCTCCCCAGCCCCTTCCGCTTCATTCCGGACCCAGAGCGGACACGACAGTGGTCCTAGCATCGTCGCAGGCACCGGGCGGGCCGGGGAGAGGCGGAGAGACACAAGAAGGCATCCTGTTACCACAGTTCTCACCGAAAACTGGCAACTTGGGGGGACCCGTCTGGTCAGGACAGGCTCTTGGGGCCCAGGCCCAGAGTCTCCAGCCACCACAGGGGACGGACGGACGGCCCTGGGGTCCACCACGCAGGCCCCACCGTGACGCATCCCCCGGGGGGCACCCACTTCAGACAGCACTTCAAGAGCGCAGCAGAAAGGAGTGGGGGAGAGAGCTCTTTGTTATTATTATTATTATTAATCCCCGTGCTTATTGTTTTACCGGCTGCACTGAGCATGCAGGAATTCTGCAATATGAAAAAGGAGTTGAATTTTTTTTTTTTTTTTTTGGTGAGAAGGATTGTCCCTGAGCTAACATCTGTGCCAATCTTCCTCTTTTTGTCTGTGAGCCGCCACCACAGCACTGACAGACAGACGAGTGGTATAGGTCCCTGCCCAGGAACCGAACCCGGGCCGCCAAAGCAGAGCAGGGCACACACAAGTTTTTGAGAAACCTGTGTTTGTTGACTGTGTTTGGGAGCTGCCTCTTTGAGACACACTGGAGATGAGAAGAGAAAAGCCTGCATTTGACAACTGCACTCTTACCCTTCTTTAAAAGGGAAAAGGAAAAAAGAAAGCTGTCATGTCATAAAAACACTGAAGGCTGAACGCCACTTACAAGACACGCTGGGCTCCCTCTGAGCCCTCCTCCCACCACCCCCTCGGCTGCACCAGCCCCTGCTCCCAGGAGACTCCAGGCACCTGTCTCCTTCAGTCCCTGCCGTCCCCAGCCCCCAGCACTGGCCTGGCACATAGTAGGTGCCTGGGGAAGATTTACTGAACCAACCAACCAACCAATGAGTGAATGAGCGAGGGCACGCTCGCCACGCACGACACACGAGTCCAATTCCAGCCGAGCTTCTCGTTTTCCGGGGGCCCAGAGCAAGCCCCAGCGCTGCCAAGGCCTTGGTTCCCCAAAGGCCCCAGCCTGCTAGAAGTTTCTGGAATCCACCGCTCCCAGTTCCCATGGAACTTCGCCCTCTGGGACGCAGCTGGCAGCCAAGCCCGCATCGCCCTGCATGCCCATCTCCCTCCCCGCCAAGGGCCCCTGTCTGCAGTGTGAACGCAGGACACAGAGAGAGACGAATGAGGAACAAGGCGTAACCCCAGCTGCAGGCAGCCGAGCGGCCTCGCCAACCGCGTGCCCAGCGTCTTCTCCAACAGACCCCTTCCTGGCACCGCCCTCCCGGGGCTCCCTGGACACCTGACTTCACACGGTCCCGGAGGAGGGTCCCAAACATCCCTGAGGATGACGCCCCTACCTCTCCCTGCTCGTCCTCCCAGCCCGCCGCCCTCAGCTCTGTGGGTTCCCGGAGCAGGAGCCAGCAGCCCTGAGCCCGAGAGCCTGGGCCAGGGGGTGCAGTGAGCTGGACCCAGACACACCCACCCACCCACCCACCCCCAACACACACAGAGCTGTGCAAATTGGGCAAGGGTCTCTGCCACCCACCCCGAGCCTCAGTTTCTCCAGAAAACATAAGAGGAAAAAAGGACCCATACCCCTGACGCTGCCTCCCCAGCGCACCCACCGCCAGCCCCCGGCTGGCCTCCCGTCTTTCCCTCTGCATGTTCCTCACCGTGGAACCGTGTTGGGGGTCCCACTTGTGACGTGCTGCTTCCACCCAGGGTCGTGGCCTCTTCGTTCTCCAGGTGACCACAGTTTTCACTCATCTTTCAGGGGCTGCCGCTCCCTTATCAGCCCCCCGTAGGGTTCCTGACCTTCCACTGTGACGAGTCAGCTCAAAGGGGGAACTGAGACGGGCGGGGGTGCCAGGCTGGCTGCAGACCCCGGCACGGGCCTCACCTCCCTAAGCTTCCAGCCTCGTCCTGCTGCCAAACGCAGGCAGCTGCGCCAGCCACCCCGAGCTGGGAGCGGCCGGGAGGACGCCGCGGGGCACCCAGGTGGCGCTGGCACAGGCATTGCATGGCTGTGACCTGACCTATGCTCCTGACCACCTGGGGTCTGGGTTCTCCTGGAGGACCTGGGACCCCACCAGCACGGAGGCCTGAGTTCTAGGCCCACTAGGCGGCCTGGGAAAATCGCAGAATCTCTTAACAGCCCAGGGCCTTGGTTCCCCTCTCTGGAGCAGCCACTAAACGTCAGCACAAAACAAGACGATCCTGTACGGACCCAGAGAAACCGGGGCCCGCGGTCAGTGCAGACCTCTCCCAGGAGGTGACGCTGCAGCAGAGACGCCAAGATCTGGGAGCAGAGGGAACAGTAAGGACGGAGGCTCTGAGGAAGGAATGAGCTTGGGGGGGGTAAGGGGCCACCAGTGTGGCTGGTGCCCAGTGAGCGGGAGAGGGTGAGGTCGGGGATGCGGGGATCCCTGAGGGCCAGGCAAGGGCTTCAGGTTTCATTTTAGCGCCGCAGGAGGAAGCTGCAGGTGCACCCCGCCCCGCCCCCGGCTGCATCTCCCCAGGTGCTCGCAGGCAGGAGAGGAGAGCTGTCCCCTGTGCCCTGTCCTCCTGTCTTCCCACTCCCTCCCCAGACGTTTTCGCCCTGAGCTGCTGGGCTCAGGAGCCCTGAGTGTTCCAGGGGAGGGCAGGCACCGGTGCATCCCCAGCTCCTGGGCGCCTGAGAGCTGTTTAGAACATGAAGAGGCACAGGCTGGAGGCTGTGGTGAGAAAGGGCCTCTGAAAATGGGCCTGGGCATTTGGGACACAGGCGCTCATCCTATCCGTCTCCTGTGCAAAGGACCAGGGGCACGGTGGGCCTCATACCATCCCAGTGAACCAGTGAGGTTCAGGCCAATCAAGGGATGACAAACGGGTTCACTCTGTGTATTAGAAACAACTGCACCGGCTGCCCAGAGCACTGGAGGAGACTGATCCAAAGCGCCATAATCTGTGATCCACTACCAATGTCTGCTGTGGGCACAGGCAGGGACAGTGGTGGTGTGAGTGTCACTGTTTAATCATCCCTCATCTAGCTTTGACCCGTGTGAGGTAGGGATGTGGAACATAGCCATTCTAGAATGCAACAGTGAGGTGGGTGGTGAGCTGACCCAGGAGGGCCAGAGAAAGGCATTGGGTCAACTATTTCCAACCTTGAAGGCACACCAAAATGCACCAAAGGACATTTACTTGTCCACAGAACTTCCTGACAGAGAAAAGACCATTTCTTTTTTTCATAAGCTCTTTAGAGAGTTTTCCTACAGCAAGGACTGGGCGTCCCACAGCCCGGGGGCCCGGTTTTCTCATGGGAGCCTCGGCAACTGCTCTCTGTGGGCCAGCTTCTCTGGCCTCCCTGCTGTTTCTCAAACATGCCAAGTCTATTCCTACCACTGAGCCTCTGTCCTTGCTGTTCCCTGTGCCTGGAACACTCTCCTCCAGGCTGAGTCCTTGTTGTCCAGATCGTAGCTCAAATGTCAGCTTGATCAATGAATCAAAGCCACTCCACCTGTCTGCGCCTCAGTTTCCCCATCTATGTAACGAGGAGGGCACCCTCAATCTCAGGATCGCTCCCTGGGTTGTGCTGATGAAGAGATCAGTATTATTACTATTGTTAATAACACCAACAGAGAGAGGATTCCCAGGCTCTGCTCCAAACGTTTTATATGAATTAGCTCATTTATTCTTCACAATATTCCTATAATTTGACTATTTTTACCCTCACTTTCCAGATGGGGAAACAGAGGCACCGAGAAGTCCAGTAAGTTGTCCCAGGTTGCTCAACCAGGATGTGGAAAGTGGGGATGCGAGCCCAGCACCCGGCTCCAGAGCCCCCCGGTCACCTTGCCTCCCGCCTCTCCAGGAGAAGGCCCAGGGGCCTCGTCCAGGAAAGGGGACCCTCCTCCGGGTGACTGTGAGGATGGAATGAATGAGGCCCCGTCTGAGTGGCCTGGCCCACAGCGGCCAGAAGCGTCTCCATCTCTCCAGGACAGACCCCCCCTCTGCCTGCCCTCTCCGAGCCTCATCAGCCTGGAGCTGAGACCCCCGACGACGCCAGGACGGCTCCCAGGTGACGGCAGCGTGTGTGAGGCACCTGGGCCGGGCCCTCTGGGTGCTGAGGCCCGCTCTGGCTGGGCCCTGGGGATGCAGTGGTGGACAGGGCAGTGCCGGCCTCAGGGCCAGGGGTGCAGGCAGGGAGGGATGGAGACGTGTAACTGCTGCCCGGTGAGTCCCAGGCTGTGACAGTGACGGGGCCCTCACCCAACCTGGAGGCCTGAGGTTGGGGGCTCAGGGGAGGAGGCCAAGGGTGAGGAGGGGGCGGCCAAGCAGAGTGGAGGAGGGGCATTCCCAGCAGGGGGACCAGCCCAGGCCAAGGTCAGGAAGCCCCCGAGAGCAAGGTGAGTCCGGAACGGCGGGCAGAGGGAGACAGCAGTCAGGCTGGAGGGGTCAGCAGGGCCGGGCCGAGTGGGGTCTCAGAACCACAAAACCACGACAGGGCGTGGACTTCACCTGAGGTCCGGGGAGGGTTTAGGCAGAAGCCTGGCATCACCAGGTTTATGTTCGACAAAGATTCCTCTGGCTGGTGTGTAGGAAGGAGGGAGATTCTGTACAGATGGGGAATCCAGGAAGGCTTCACGGAGGAGGTGACTCAGGTGAGCTTTGGGAGAGTAGAACTCAGACAGCCTAGGAAGGAAGGGTGGGGCGTTCCAGGAGGGAGAGCCTCGGGGATAAAGACCTAGAAGCAGGGATGTTTCTGGAACGCTCGCCGGGGGACGTGGAGAAGTGGAAATGAGGTTGAAGGCAGGTCAGGCCCACAGCTGGGTCCCAGGATGTGGGGGAGGCAGGGGGCAGTGGCTGCTCCCTCCACGTGCGTTCCCCTCCGCCCGGCGCAGCCAGCCCGTCAGCCGGTTCTGCCCAGCTGGCCGGGTGTCCAGCCAGGGGTCAGCAGAGCCGGGCAGGGCGCCCTCACAGCCTGGCCCAGGGACACGGAGGCACAGGGAGTGGCCCCCAGAGGAGCCGGGTCCCGCCCACCGCAGCCTGGCTGTGTGACAGAGGGCATGTTGCTAGGCCTCAGCACCCCAGCTGAGCAGCGGGCGGAAGACCACTGGCAACAGCCGTCGTCTCTTGGGCACTACGCCCCGACCTTTACGGGGGATGTGTCCCCAGTGCGTCATCACTCCTGTCACACACGTGGGGAAACTGAGGCTCAGAGGGGTTGGACCACTTGAGGTCACTCGTATAGGACAGATGGCCAGGACTGTAAAGCCCATTTCTAAACCACCAAACCTCACTGAGGTCTCCAAGCTCCCCTCCGCACTCCCCCAACCCAACTCGGGTTCGTCTTAAAATGAGGGCCCCTCCTGTCTGCTCCACATCCCATGGGCAGCGACAGACAATATGCTGCTCTCCTCTCCCCAGCTCAGGGCAGACATCACTAATCCATTACAGACCTCATTAATCCCTCACTGCTATACTTTCCATTTGTTCCCTGACATACAGCCTCAGAATCCTTCTTAACACGGTACTCCAGGCAGCCACTAAGGATTGATCAGAGCTGCACCCATGAGGGAGCTTATTTTCCATCCCTGATCCAGTCTAATCCATCACGTTGTAGAAGGGGCGGCTGAACCCCAGAGAGAAGATGCTTTAGTGATGAAGCCGGGCCTGGGACCCAGTCTCCTGACTCTTTTCTGGTCCAAACCCCTCCCTCGGGTGAGCAGGACCTGGAGTGAACACTTCAGGGCTGGTGGTCCTTAGAGACGCCACATGAGGCAAGGCGTTGCCAGACCCCGCCCATCCCACCCGGGTTCGGTTGGATCTTCGTCACTCCCTCGTGAACAAGGGAATCAGAGCAAGGCGGCCTGGCCTGGTTTGCGGATGAGCTGCTCTCAGAGGCCCCTCCACGTGCCCCTGTCCCGGGCAGCCGGACTGCTGTCCCCTCAGCATGAAGCCAACACCCCCCACCCCAACCCCCACCCACAGTTTAGGAAAAAGCAGCTACTCACCACTGCTGGACCTCCTTCTCGGTAACTGCAAGAGAAAACAGAAAAGCAGCCTTTTAGCTCCGGGAGGTGTCCTGGGGGTGGGGGCATGGACACTGGGGGACATCCTCCCACCCTCCCCACCCGGCCCACGGCCTGCCTGCCCACAGTGGGACACTGGCCGGCTCTGAACAAGACCACAGCCCCCAGGTGAACAGCCCCAGTCAGGAGCTGTGTGTCGGGCCACCCCAGCAGGGGACAGCCCTGGCCCATTCCCTCCCAAACCCCCCGTGCTGCCGGGGGACCAAAAGAACAGCCTGTCAGGCGCAGGGGTGGACCTCTCCCCTGTCCTGGGGTGGGCAGGCAGGACGGTCCCGCCCAGCCCAGCTTTCAGACACCCTCTCCCCATCGCTCAGCCCCGGGGAGAGTGGGCCGGGGAGGCACTGGTGCCAGGCCCGCAGCCGCCTGCGGGCACGTGGGGCCAGCAGACAGGCTGAGCCCCATCCCGGGCCCGTCCCTCCAGCCCCTCGCAGGGAACAGTCCTGGGTCTTTCACAGGCGAGACGAGAGCGGGGCGGAGGACCAAAGGCTGGAACGAGCCGTGTAAAGCAGCTGAACCTCCCGCCGAGCCCAAATAGCCACTCTTTACTGAACCATGAAACAAAAAATGTTTTTTCTGAAAAGTACTGAATCAGTTCAAGTCGAATCAAACAATGTTCTCTCCAAAATCACTGAACGGGAACATCACAGCACCGCCAAGGGCACATTCGCTCTCTGCAGGGGGTGGGGGGGCGTGGGGGGCCTCAGGAGAGCACCTCCAGCTCCCCGTGCCTCAGTTTCCTCGTTTGTAAAGAGGGAATAATAGTAACAGTACCTGCCCCGTGAGCCGTGCCAGGGACTCAATTGTAACAGGTGCGGAAGCTCCTGACCCCAGCTCGGAGCCGGCACTCAAACGTGCTCAATACAGGCTGTGGAATGAATGAATGAATGAACGAACAAATGAATGAACGAATGCACGAATGGACAGGAAGGCGGGTGCTAGGCGGAGGGCCACCGAGTTGCAGAACTGGAATCTCTTCCCAGGGAACTGGGAAGGGAGGCCCTGTATTGTCTGTGCCTCGTCAGACCTGGGAGGCCACCCCTCAAACACAGCTCAAAGCCCGCGGGAGTCCCTCGAGCCCCCCGCGGGTCTGAGCCAGGGCGGGCCTCTGCGCTCTGGCTCAGCTATGCCGACAGCAGCTCTGAGGGAAGACAGCATTCCTCTGCCCTGGCTCCAAATGGGGAAACTGAGGCACGAAGGGGCCAGGACATGAAGTGGCAGGGCGAGGGTCTGAACTCAGCCACGAGACCCACAGCCTGGAACGCGGTGGTCAGACTCCTGGAGCAGGCTGGAAGCTTCCGCCGCCTGGCCCTCCTCGTCAGCGCTCACCTCCCACAAGCCCAAATGAGGGCCTGAGGAAGGGACCTGTCAACGAGAGGCCGCGGAGAGAGGTGCCGGTGACCCAGGACAGCCAGACCCAGGGGAAAAGAATGCAATTTTCCAAGAGAGTTCTGGTACAGGGTAGGGGGTGAGAGAGGGGTCAGGCAGGCCTAACCCAGGCTGGGCAGCCCTGGACCTGCCACTCAGGCTGGCAGTGCAGGGCCGGGAGCTCAGGGTGTGGACTCTGGAGCCAGACTGCACCAGCTGGGCTCAAATCCAGCTCCACAGTTTCCTAGCTGTGTGTCCTTGGGCAAAGTACTGCCCCTCTCTAAGCCTCAGTTTCCTCATCTGTAAAATGTGCTTGTTGTGAAGATTAAAGGGCTTGGTGCTCTCCACCTGCACAAGAATCCCATAGGCAGGTGTGATCCCGTTTTCCCAATGAAGAGACCGAGGTTCAGACAGGTCCGCTTACTTGCCTGAAGGCACCCGGGGTCACCCTGCCAGGATATGGCAGCTCTGGGACTGTGTTTCCAGAGCCCAGGATGGACAGCCCATTGGGTACCCTCTACCCACCCCGAGTCAGCCAATGAGCTTCATGACCTTGTGTGACCTTGGCAGCACGTGACATAAACTGCAGGAGCTGGGTGGCAAGGGCTCATGGGCACATCCACTGCTGACCTCAGGCATGGCCTCACAGGGCCAGAGAGCCTCCCCAGAATCCCCCAGCTCAGAAGCCCCAACCCTCCCCCGGCCCCAGCCCAGCCCCAGCCTCCAGCCTGCCCCAGGCTTTCAGCCTCCAGCCTCCCCGGTACCCCCTCACCACCCCCCACCCCCGACGAGACCCCAGGATGCAGGTGCCATGGGCGCTGGGCAGAGGGAACATAGTTGGCCGTCCCCTCCCCCATTAGAACGGTCCCCAACACAGAACACTGGGCAGCCAGCAGGCTAGGCAGCCAAGCCCCAGGGGATGTGAGCCGGGGTGGGGGAGAGAAGCCCTGCCCGATCCCATAAGCAGCTAATTAACCTTTAGGAAACAGACAAGGCCATCAGGCGTCCCCAGGCACCTTGCCAGGGCCAGTGGCTTGTCACTGCTTCTCTGCCTGGAGCCTTGGAGGGTCTTGGAGGGGGAGTGGGCAGCAGGCAGCCCTCTGGGAGCCTGGCCACCTGCCCCGAGCCCCTCGACAAGGGTCAGGCAGATCTGTGCTACCACCCCAGCCTGGACATGACCGGTGTGAGCCTCTGTGCAGGGGAGGAAGCTGAGTGGGGGAGGCGGCCTGAGGAAGGGGCCCGGGGCCACAGCCGGAAGAGGAACAGCAGGACCTGTGCTCGACACAGGGACCTGCGGACTCACCGCTCCACCTGGGTTTCCAGAAGCTCAGCCATGCCCACACCACCTTGGCAATTCTCCCCATCCACCTGCCGATGACCCCTCGGGGTGTTTCTCTAAACCGGCTCACTCTTTTCACCTTCTTGCCTAATCTCACTTCAGTCTAAGCAGTAATACCCACACAATGACCAGCGACGTGGGCCAGTCGCATCTTTTCTAATACACAATAAAAAGATAACTATTAAAAGATGAGCATCCTTGATCAAACCTGGCCTCCCCAGTCGTGAGACACCGTGACCTCCTGCGTCCCGTGACGTGAGGCGGCCGAAGGACACGGCACCTGCGGAGTTCTCCTGCCAAAAACCTTTGCGCTGAGTCTAATCACGGGGACATAATCAGACATACCCAGTGGTGGGACATTCTACAAAACAAGTGGCCAGGACATGTCAATAAGTCCACGCCATGAAAGGTAAAACAAGGAAGGGATTGTTCCGGAAAAAGACTAAAGAGACAAGGCCACCCAATGGGATTCGTGACACCTGGGTTGGGTCCTGGATCAGAGTTAAACACCGGCGATAAGGGACATTGATGGACTCACTGCTGATTTTCTTAGGAGTGCTAACAATGAGAGGTCACGTGGGAGAAGGTCCTTTCTCCTTGGAGCTGTATCAGGGGTGAGGGTCAGAAATACGCACAGATACTTGGGAAGAGAGAAAGGAAACGTGGGAGATGCTGACTGCGGGCGGATCTGGGGGGAGGCCACACAGCTGCTCCCGCGCTCTTATCTCAATGCTTCCCTCGATTTTTCAAAATGAAAAGTGGGGAGGACACGTCTGTCCTCATCAGCCCATTCTGTGTGCTGTCCCCGCACAGCGCCAGAAGGGCCTGGGGTCCTGCCCCCAGCAGCTCCGACCCCCTCACGCAATGGGAGGGAGGCGGGGGATGGGGACAATTCTGGGGTCCCTCTGCCTCCACCCAGACCTCAGAGTGACGGTCCCAGGCTCAGGCTCCCAGGCTCAGCACCATCCCCGCTTCTCCCGGGCCACCATCCAAGCGTGAAATTAACAGGCGTCCACCCACACCGCCCTTGCACTTGGCGGATCCCTGCTCAGGGCTCAGGGCTCAGAGCCCAGCAGGAAGGCAGGCGGTGCTCAGTGCCTCTAGCCCCAGGCCCCTGCCCACCCCCAACACCCCCACCCCTTGTGACCCCCCCCTTAAGCTCCTCTCACCAGTTCTGCCTCCAGGCCTTTGTACCTGCCATTCCCTCCGCCCAGAACACTCCCCCTCACCTTTCAGCCTGGCGACCCCTACACACCTTTCCAATCCCAGCTGGGATGCCCCGTTTCTCGGAAGCCCTCCTGACCCTGCCACAGCCCCCTCCGAAGCCCCCTCAAGCGGGAATCACCGCTCTACAAGGAGTCTATCTTTCCATCAGCTTCACAACGGAGGGTCAGGCGGGGAGGGGGCGGTGGCAAAGGAGAGTGGTCCGCAGAAAGGGCTCCGCGGTCAGCCCAGCCAGGGCTCTGGCGGAGGCTCTGGTTGCGTGGCCTTGAGCAAAGAGCCCCATGCCTCTCATCGGCAGAACGGGACGAACAGCCTCTGTCGTACAGCAGGGGGATGCAGTGAAAGAGCTCGGACGATGTCTGGTACCCAGCAAGCACTCAAGGTCATGTGGGAGGAGCATTTTTTTCGTCTTATCTTCCCAGCTGGACCCTCAGCCCCCAGAGGCCGAGGGACATCTCCTGGCCTGTCCTAGCCTCACCCGCGGAGCCCGGCCCGGCGTCCTGCGCACGGGAAGCCGAGAACAAACCCTTGTTGATGCCCCCATCGTCACAGTGCCACTTGGCTCCGTTTGGAACACATCCTGAAACACGGTTCTCACAACGCCTTTACCTTCACAGGTATGACCAGCTTTGGCCAATTTTAAAAAGGAGCTCCATCCTCCAGCACACTCCCGCCTCCAGGCCAGGGGGCCCAGGCTCGTCAGGAGACCAGTGTTTAAAACCACAGGGCCGAAACGGTGGGAGGCTCGGGGTCAGCATCCTATCTTGGCCACTTGTAGACTGGGTTACTTCCAACAAGTTACTTAACCTCTCTGAGCCTCAGAGTCCTCATCTGAAGGATGGGGTATAAACTCCTACCAGGCAGAGTCATCAGGAGGGGTTCTTGAGGTGGGTAGGAAATTCCCAGCTTAGAGCAGGCACAGAGCCACGAGGAGAGAGAGGGGCTGGGCGTCCACTCTACTCCTCTCCCACTGACCCCCCTGAGAGCCGGGGAGGGCAGGGGGAGGAGGGGCCCAGGCCCTGCGGCTGCCCAGCCTTCGCCCCAGCTGGCTCCCTAGCACCAGGCCGGTCCCCCGGGATGGTGGGGGTGCCTGCAGCGCTCCGAGGCCGCTCCCCGCTCCCGCTCCCTGCCACCAGCTCTCGTCTGCCGGTCCCTGCAGCCCGGGACGGATGCTGAGTCTGATCTGATTTCCCTAAAGCAGAATGCCTCTCTGCCGATGAAGGCTCAGCTCCAACACGGCGGGAACAGAAAGTGGGGGCTGGCGGCCCCCACGGAGGCGTGGGGGGCAGCAGGAGGGAGCGAGGGCAGCCGGTGAGCTCTCGCCGGCCTCTTGAGCGTCCCGTCCCGCGGCTCACCCAGGCCTGCTTCCATCTCCAGGGAGGAGGCTGCGTGCATGTCGCCTGTGCTGCCCCACCCCCACCGCAGCTGAAGGGAAACCGTCAGCAAGGGGCCGCCCGTGGGATCAGCACAAACTGGGGGCCTGGCCACCAGCAACCCCCCGTCACTGAATCCGACGCTCGCTCCCATTAATGCAGACACCTCTGACCACTGACTGCCTCGGCTTCCAGAAGGGCAGCTTCCCTTGGACAGCTCTCCTCCGGGCCCAGGCCTCTCCTGGCTCCAGCTCCGACTACGGGGGTCTCCGAGCCCCCTTCTCGGCACCCTCCTCACGTGGTCTCCGGGGGCGGCGTGGGCGCCCTTGCAGGCCTCACTCCCAGGCTCCTCGCCAGTCGGGCCCCCTTCTAGCTCCTCTTGGACGGCCCAGGGGCCCCTCACGCTCCACATGGCCCAAAGGGACAGCCCCCAGACCAGACCTCCCCCTCCTGGGTCCCCATACTGTGAACACC
Organism: Equus asinus; assembly: GCF_041296235.1. Classification (NCBI taxonomy): domain Eukaryota; kingdom Metazoa; phylum Chordata; class Mammalia; order Perissodactyla; family Equidae; genus Equus; species Equus asinus. The sequence continues at coordinate 16,129,609 of NC_091799.1, forward strand.
CCTTGTCCTACCCTACCAGGAGTCCCACTCACCCTGGCCACCTGGAAAACACGAGAACAGCCCCACTGTCCAGGGCCAGCCCAGAGTCCCCCCACCCCCACCCCCACCCCAGTGCTGTGCCAGCTGCTTCCCAGCCTCCCCCTTCCCTCCCATTGATTTCCCGCCCAGCAGCTGCCAACATTCCTAATTTGGTCATGTCCCTCCCCTCTTAGCAAAGCTTCCTCAGAGAAGGGAGGGCACTTGCTGGTGGGTTCTGCTCACCAGGAGGCACCCTCCTGCCCCACGGAAGCCTGACCCCCCTCCACCCCAGGGACAGTGACCCGCACCCCCCGGGAGGGGCAGCTCCCTGTGGTGAAGGAGGCGAAGCATGCTGGTCCTGTGGGACTTGGATTCCAGGGGTCTGCCACTCCCTTGCTGCATGAACTGTCACTGCCCCTGTCGGGGCCTCAGTTTCCCTGTCTGTGAAAGGCTGGTGGTCCCTCCTCCTGCTCACAGCAGACATGACCTGGCTGTGCCAACTGTGAGGCGCTGCACGCTGGAGGGGGCGGAGGACAGGAAAGAGAGTTAACTGCCTGCGGGGTTACCCACCCACACGTCCGCCACCCCCGAGGGCTGGGTGCGCAGACACCTGCGCTCTCTAACCCTCCAGGTGCCACAAGCTCCCCCAGCCCCAAATCGCTTCTCCGGGGACAGCCCACGGACACACACGAGGGGCAGCATGGCAACAGAAGGGTGGGCACACGCCCCGGGCCGGACACCTGGCCGGGTCCCAGCTGCACTACTGAACCGGGTGGCCTTGGGCGGGCGTGGCAGGCTCATCGGGTAGAGCTGCCGCTGGAAGGTCAGATACGACGTGAGGACACGCACAGGAACCGCGAGTCTCAATGTCGCTGCTACTGCAATTCGTAGTCAATGCCTGTGCCAGGGTGGGAGGGAGAGGCGGTCCCTCTGCCCGCCCCACTCCCGTTTTCCATAAATGCCCAGCTGGACGGGAGCCGGGCCGGCCTGGGTTTCATCAGGAAGAAAGCTGGCCTCCCGTCCAGAATTCCCAGGCCCTCTGGCTGAGCTGGGCTCGGAGCAGCCCCGGTCCCCGCCGTGCCCTCAGCCTCCCCTCTGGGCTCCAGACCCCTGCCCAGCACAGGGGCCGCGGCCCAGCCTCCTTGGAGCTCCCTGTGTCCACCCACGTGGGCTGCGGGCCAGCCGGGCCCACCGCAGTCCCCGGGAGAACCGCAGGGCCCCGCCCACTCGGCTCACACCATCCTGTGTGCTGGGACCGAGGACGTCAGAGCGCCAGCCACAGATAGGTACCCGCGAGACCCGTGAGCCACTGCCACTGCTGGCCCTGCACCGGTCCTTCACACACAGGATTTCAGAGAACCCCACAAAGCTCCAGGGGTCAAGGTCACAAGGAGGCACCAGGGTTCAGGGGGAGGCACGCCCCCGGTCACCCAGCTGACCAGTCTCTGACCGCTGCCTGGGCCCTGCTCCTGGCCCCCGCCTCCCCTTACATCCTCACAGCAGCCCCCTCCAGGCTAAGAGGGGCAGAGCACGGGGTTACAGGAGGGCTGAGCCGCCCTGGGGCTACCTCAGCTGCACAAGAGCCCATTTGGGGCACGGGAGGAGTTCAGGCCCACAAGGCCTGACTTCAGGAACTCGGAGTGGATGGTGGCTCCCTGACCACAGAGGGCAGGCCCAGGACAGGGCTTGGCCAGCTGAGCCCGACTCCTGGGACCTGCTCTTCACCCCCCTGAGCTCAGGCCTGGCTGACCTGACCCGAAGAACCTGGGCTCTCTCCCACTGCAGGCCTTTGCACCGACGGGTCCACCCCCAATCTGGTCACTGTGTGACCTGAGTCAACGCACTCCCCTCTCTGAGCCTTGGTTTCCTCCTCCATCACGGAGCTGCCATCAGAGACAACAAAAGGACGCAGGGCGAAAGCTCTGAGCTTGAAAGCTCTGAGGCCAGCCTGTGATGAGTTATCTACAGGGAAACGTGGACCATCACGATGCCAGTCATGGTTTGAGAATAAGATGACAAGGTCTCACTGCCATTGGGGCAGCAGGAGATGCGGCCGGCAGGCTGGACGGCTGATGCTAAGACGGGAAACTCCCTGGGATGCAGAGAGGAGCCGAGCCATCGAGGGAACGCAGGTGTGGGAGGATGCTCGGAGCCGCTCGAATCCCAGTTCGAATTCCCCTGCATCCCTCTTGGCCACTCAGCATCCTCCCGAGCCCCAGGTGGCGCCCAGCTGAGCTCCTTTGCTCCGCCAGACCCTGTGCTGAGAGGGGGTCCCCAACAGCCCACTTCACTGATGAAGACGCTGAGGCTTCACAGACAGACAAAGGCACTCGCCCGAGGCCACGTGGTCAGAGGAGGCATGGAGGTGGTCAGTGGTGGTCACGTGGAGGTCACATGGAGGCGTGGAGGTGCGAGCCCAGGTCAAGAAGGCTTTAGCCCAGAAACGGTCATCCCCAAGAAGGGGCCGCCCACTGAGCCCCCCAGGCCATGGCAGGCACTCGCCCAGCACCGCTGAGTGCCAGGGACTGGGGTGCACGAGGCTTGGGGTGCTTGGTCCCCCAGGGAGCAGCCGGCTCCTGCCCATCAAAGCGCCCTTGGCAGTGCCTCCCCGGAGAGGCCCGGGCTCCAGCTTTCTCCTGGACGCTGTGACCCTTCTCACTTTCAGACTCACCAAAGAAAGCTCGATTCGTGATTCTTTTCACTCCAAGCCTCAGTCTTCCCATCTGACAAACGGGGTAGGCATGTTCACTCCAGCAGCTCTCAGGGAGGTGACAGTGCTCCGTCCCTGGAGCAGGGCCATGCGGAGAGGAGGCGACCGGCTCCCAAAGGTGCCCTCCCCAGAGCCCCTGACAGCAGAGGGCTGGGGCCCGGGGCGGGCGCAGGAGGAGAGTCCCAGGCCACCACCGAAAACCAGGTGCAGTGGTATTTTGCTCTAACAATAAAGTCATAAAATATACTGATTTTAATTTCTATATAAGTACCTTTTCCCAAAAACTTCTCAGTAAAGCTGCAGGAAGGTATACTTGTCCGGTGGTCTCCAGGCAGAGCCAGATGCCATGCCATGGGCATTGACTGTGTGCCCGTCCTGGGCTAGGCGCTCTGCAAGCACAACCTCGTTCAGTCCCCGAACGATGCTGGGAGGCAAGGACTCCAATTATCCCCATTATACGGATCAGGAAACTGAGGCTCCGGGAGATGAAGCCACTTGCCCAAGGACCAAAGTCAGTCTGCACTGGAGCTGGGACCAGAACCAGGGTCTGTGTGACTCCAGAACTTGCTGGAGAAGTGCAGGGTTTAAAACATCACACAAATGCATTCTGGGAGTTACCCTCTTTATGTCCTGCTTGACTCCTGAACCACGTCATCTGGTCCCCTCTTTGGCTTCTCTGACTCCCTAATAAAGGGCCTCGAGACCTGTTGATCTATTAACAACTTGCTTTGACTGAGTGACCCAGACCGAGGCACAGTGACATAAATTCAAATCCTGGCTATTCCACGTTCCAGCTGTGTGACGTTGGACAAGTCAGTTAACCTCTCTGAGCCTTAGTTTCCTCATTAGAAAACTGAGGATGATAAAACTCACCAGCTACATACATAGTGAAAAAGACTGGAAGGAACTAGGTAAAAATGTTAACAACAGTGACCTCAGAGACCGGTTTTGTTTTCGTCTTTGTGACTGCCTGTATTTTCCAATTCTGTCCTTCCCCAATGGCTGGGGGCTCTGTGGGGCAGGATCTGTGTCTGCCTAAGTTGCAGCCACGTTGCAGCCTCTGGCAGACAGCAGGTGCTCAGTGTGCGTTTGTTCTCGCAGAGCGTGTGGTGTGTGTTTTAGGTGAATGAGTTGCAAAGTAGAGACGTCTCTAAAACTCAGTTATTCCCGGCTAACAGGAAGATTTGCCCCCACAGTGACACGCGCCTGCTCTCTCGCTGTCTCTCTGTCACACACGCATGCGCACACACACACACTTACACCTCCCAAGGTAAGACCCCAAGAACCACTCCCTGGTTCAAGCTCCCTCTCCTGCCAGACTCCGAATCTTCCAGAAGAGCAGCTGCAGAGGGAGGTGCCTGTCCTTTGAGACCTTGGGAAAGGCTGACACACGGGGCCTTCTCAGGACTTCTGGTGGGGAACCCTGCAAACATTCCAGAGCCGCGCCAAGCTACGTGCTCAGGGTTCAGCCCAATTCCAGGAACACTTTCCCAGGACCTGCCAAGGTCAGAGGCTGTCGGAGGCCCTGAGGCACCTGGTCAACAGGGTCTTTCTCTGAACTGAGTCATTCTTTTTTTTTTTTTTGAGGAAGATTAGCCCTGAGCTAACTGCTGCCAATCCTCCTCTTTTTGCTGAGGAAGACTGGCCCTGAGCTAACATCTGTGCCCATCTTCCTCTACTTTATACGTGGGACGCCTACCACAGCATGGCTTTGCCAAGTGGTGCCATGTCCGCACCCGGGATCCGAACTGGTGAACCCCGGGCCTCCGAGAAGTGGAACATGCACACTTAACCCCTGTGCCACCGGGCCGGCCCCTGAACTGAGTCATTCTTTAGGCCGGTGTGAGCTGGGGAAACTGAGTTCAACCCCTGAGCCTCAGTTTCCTCATCTGTAAAGTGGGGATTGTGGTGGTGACAACACCTTCCTCACAAGGTGGTCAGAAGGAACAAACGAGATTTTTCACCCCTTCATTCATCCCACAAATAATCACTGAACACTCACACAGGCCAGGCCCTGAGCTGGGCCCTGGGAACCCAGTAATGACCCGGACACAGGTCCTTGTCCTCCGAGTGGCTGATGTGACAGGGGAGGGACCTAGAGCACACACCACACAGCTGTCTGATTATCTGTGGTGGCGGGAAGGGAGAGTGCAGGGGTGAGGACAATGTAAAACGGGAGCCCGAGCCCGTCAGGGGGCAGAGCCCACTCCCTGGAAAGGGCGCTCAGGCTGAGGAATCAAGGGTATAAAGGACGAGACAGAGAGCCTGGTAGGCCAGGGACCACAAGAAGCCACGTCTCGCTGGAACCGAGCATTAGCCAGAGGAAGCACGGCGAGGTCCAGGCAGACGGAGCACAACGGGGGCCCCGCGACGTCAACAGTTGCTACTATTATTAATAAAGGTGTCACGGCAGTCAAAAACAAGGCGATGACCAGGGCCCATGACCTGGGCACCCGGGAGGGGAGGGAGCTGCAAGAAGCCGTGGACGGTCACCCCCTCCTGTCCACCCTGTCCTGGGGCATGCGGCATCTGCATCCTCCCCCATGGCCCCCACACCCCAGCTTGGTCCCCAGCCCTGGGACAGGTGGGACACGCTGGCTGGTCTCCGTCACAGCCCGGGCATGAGCCAGATCAGTCACAGTCCCTAACGTCACAACCACTGGAGCAAGGAAACCTCAGAATGGCAATGGGAGCGGGGGTGGGGCACTGAGGGACGGGGGAGGGCGCAAAGTCCCCCACAAGGAGGGACGGAGACAACACTGACAGGGACACAGGGACGAAGCAGGGGCTGCACCTGGAGTGGGAACCACACAGCCACGCGGTCACCAGGACCCAGTCCCAGCTCCCCGCCAATATCCCAGCTTCCCCTCCCTGCCCCCCCCATGCGGTGAATGCCCTCCCCAGATACCGAGGCCACACCTCAGCTGAGCGGGGAGGAGGAACCCCAGCGGGAATCCAGGGGCATCCGGCCCAGGAGGGCAGAGCGGGGGCTGGCGTCCCAGGCGCCCTGGGCCAGCGGCACTGCGGGCTCGGGCTCCGGCTCTGGCCCTTTAAGAGCTGAGGGTGGAGGCCGGCCCTGACCTGCCCTGCGTGGGGAGGCACCAACAGACGTGACTCATCCCAGGTCCTCGTCCTGGTCCTGGGCAGCGGGAGGACCCGCGCTGGGACTCCGAGCGGTAACAGGGCTCAGGCAGGCACAGCCTGGCCAGATCCCACGGAGCCCGGACCGTGACCTTGACCACGACGCCTGCGGGGCCTCCTTCTGCCAAGGTGGCCCCACCTCCCTTAGTGTGCCCTGTGGCCTCAGGTGGCTCACCTGTCCCCCGAGACTGGCGCCCGCAGTGCTGCCCCTCAGGCGGGGCCCTGCCCTGCTGGCCCGCCCGCCCCCCCGAGCGGCTAACCCGCGGCACCCCCAGCTCACCGTGCACCTCCTCTGCACTCCGGCCACCGCACATCTTCCAGGTCCTCGGAGACGCACCCTTGAGGCCTCCAGATCCAGAACATGCTGTTCCTTCTGCCTGAAACACTCTCAACATCCCCCATAAACCATCCCACAAACCTCTTCGTGCCTTCTCAACTCCTACTCCTCCCTCAGGTAGGGCTGCCAAGTTTAGCAAATAAAAATACAGGATGCCCAGTTAAATCTGAATTTCAGATAAGCAATGAATAACTGTTTAGTATGTCTGGCAATCCTACCCTCGGGGCTCAAGAGAAACATTGCCTCCTCCAGGAAGTCATCCCAGATGCACCCCAGACCCAGTGAACTCCCATAGCATCATGCAATGCCCTGTCTTGATGCTTATCCGAGCCTAATATCTCCTTCTCCACCCAACTGTGAATGCCAGGAGAGAGGGAAACCCATCGGTCCAATCTGCCCTGTGTCCCCGTGCCCACAGCACCTGGCAGCAGACAGCTGTTCCTCACTTTCTCATCAGGGAGTGAGGGTGGCAAGGCAGCCCAGGGATGCCCTCGGCCAGACTCGCCTCACATGGGCACCCAAGCCTCCCACCGTCCTCGGACGGCTGGCTGGGCCTCCCTCCCCGGGATGTGCCCAGAACGCTTCCCCCGGCCGCCGCAGCTCCCTCCCAGAGCCAGAGCGCAGGGGGCCTGACCAGGGCAGGGCGGCCAGGCCAGCCGCAGCCGGCAGGCTCCCCTCCTCCACCTCGATGGCTGCTGTTAGTTTTAATTAAAATCGTGCTCCACTCAGGCCCAGCAAGGGCCTCCTCGCAGACAGTCAAGAAACGATGGCCCAGTGAGGCCGGGTGGGCCAATGAGCCTGGGGGGAGGTGGGCCCCGGGCCGAGGGGCACGAGCCTGGCCAGCACCGGCTTTGCACTCTGCGTGGCTCCTGGGCGGCCCGGCACAGACGCCGCGTTTCTGAACAGAAGGGAAGCATTCGCCTTTCCCTGACAGGGCCAAAAATAGCCCCATCTCCCGCCTTTCAACGGGATCTTTCGGTTCCTACAAAGAGACGGGAGCGGGTGGGGCCTGGAGCGTGCTGGCTGGCAGCCTCCTCCTGTCCCCCAGCCCCCGGGGAAGAGGGGCCCAGGCCTGACTTCTCAGGACCCGCAGACCCGGGAAACCCTCCATCGCCGGCCTGGGGGTAGGAAGGGGCCCGGCAGGAACAGAAAGCGCAGACCCAAGATGGATGAGAAGAAGCCTCGTTCATCCGTTAACTTGCTCATTTATGCATTTATTTCTTCTTTTATCCCACCCAATGTGCACCAGGCTCCCTTCTAGGAGATGGGACACCACGGTGAACTGCACGGCGTGTGGCCCGTCCCCACGGTGCTCACAGCCGAATGGAAAGAGGGCGCATTAAACACGTTCTCACCCCCAGGCCCGGGGAGGCCAGCGTCCGGAGGGGCCCTGGGCGCCTCCCGTGGAAGGGACCGTCGGGCACTGGCGCAAGCTGAGTGCGGCCGCGAGGTAGGAGGGTCAGAGGAAAAGCTGCCCGTTGCCCAGGGCACGGATCTTCATTCAAGCCGGCAGTGAGCCCACAGGGGGCGTCTCCCACTCTCTGTGTGACGCCACCAGGACGGGAGAGCCTGGGAGGCGCCAGGCCCTGTGCCAGCATCTTCACGGCACGCCACCCACAACCCTGGCAGGCGGGATGCCCATCATCCGCCCATTTTACAGATGGAGTAAGGAGACCAGATGGGACAGGGCTTGGCCCAGAGCCAGCGAGAGGAGCTGGGGTTTGTGCCCTGGCCAGGCGTGTCCCTGAGCAGGAGCTTCTGACACTGCACCACCTGCCAAGCGGTCTCAGCCATGTCCCCGCCACCAATTCCGCAGAAGAGAAAGCAGAGGTTCCAGGCAGGACGTGGTCACAGGGCTGGGAAGCGGAGGACGGGGGATTTGAACCCAGCTCCATCTGCCTCCCAACCCAAAAAACAAAAGGCCACTTTCTGTCCCCAAAAGGCCAGAGCAGTGGGGGAGCCGGGGGAGGCTGGAGAGACAGAGAGGATGGCACTCAGAGCCCACCTCCCGGCTGAAAACCCCAGCCTGGAGCAAAAAAAGCAGCTGGCTATTTCTGCCTCGGGTCAACATTGCTCACAGCCACATTCCTCCCGCCCTCCCCCTTCTCCAGTCGGGAATCGAGTGGAGCGCGGTGGCCTGGAGTGGTGGCCTGGCCGCCCCGCCAGCTTCCTGGGGCTCCCTCGTGAGACCAGGGCGCCAGGCCCCCCACCAGGCTCACCACCTCCCAGGAGGCACTGCCGGGCTCCCTGGGGCTGAGAAAAGGTGACGTCCCATCTCATGGAGAGCAGGACAGACAGGAAACTAAGGCTCTGAGGGGGGCAATCAGAGGCCACAGCAAGTTGGGCTGGAACCAGGACCCAGCCTCAGACCCCTTGCCATCACCCGCCCCCATCAGATTGGGGCTCGGGGGCACAGGTGGGTCCCGAGTTGGTCTGCAGAGGAGCAAAGCAAAGCAGCACGTGGACAGGACCTTGGAAAGCCCAGAACCTTCCACAGAGGCGTCACAGGCCTGCCCCGTGCGCAGCTCCAGGCCGGGCACTGCACAAAACCAAAACCCACCACATGTGTTCTAACCCTCAAGGAGCTTAGAGTCATCCTGGGCGCTGCTCCCAGGGCCCGAGGTCCCCTCCGTCACCGTGCCCCTGAGCCCCACGCTGCTCTGTGAGGACTCGGCCTCTTCCTTCGTCAGACACGCGCAGGGCGGGAGGGCCAGGGAGCTCCCGGGCTCCGTGGCCTCAGCTTCGGGCTGCCCCTGCTTTCCAGCCCCAGTCGCGGGCTCCCCGAGGGCAGGGACAGTGCCAACCCTGCAGGACGGGCCATACTGCTCCTGAGCTCAAGGCTGGGAGGACGCCATGAGGTCGGCACAGTGCCTGCACACGGTGGGCACCCGAGCCTCTGCCAGGATGGGGCGGAGGCCGAGAAAGACCCAGAGCCTGGTTACGGGGCAGCTGCCCACTGCCCCCTCCTACAACGCTCCCCAAACTTCTCGCAACCCTTCCTGCCGCCTTCCCACGGGCCTTGGTTCTGCCTCCTCCCCAGAGGGAGCCAAGCCGAGGCCGCCCCAAACCCCTTGCAGGAATCAGGACATCTGGAACTAGTAAGGCTGTGTGCTGGAAGCTGTGGCTGGAAGGATCCAACCCAGGAATCCAGGACGCCTGGCCAGAGTCTGACGCTCCAGCAGTGGCTTGAATGCCTCTAGGGATGGGGTGCTCACTACCCTCTGCAGCAGCTCTAAGGCTACAAGGCTCATGGAGATCATGGGAGGCAGGCACAGGGTGGGAAAGGCATGGCTTTGGCAAAACAAAAATCTGAGCCTGAGCCCACCTGGCCACTGACTGGTTGGGAGGCCGTGGGCATGTCCCTGAACCTGCCTGGGCTTCCGTTCCTTCATGTGTAAAATGGGCATAATAGTCCCCACTCCCAGGGCTGTGGTGAGACTGCAGGGGGTACAGCCTGTACTCAGGACTCCTGGCACCGAGTACCCACTTGGCAAACAGGAGTTATCATTACCGTCACTCCTCCCCAGGATAGTCCCCCACTGCCCAAGGCAGATGGGTTCCCAGACGCCACCGTAGCCAGGGCAGAAGCGGACCGAGAAGTGGCAGCCATGTCGTCTGGTCCCAGAGCAGACACCTGAGCAACCAGCTTCTGACTCAGATTCCTGGCCTGCGTGTGTCTCCCACCAAATGCCCCGCCCCCCGTGCACATCTACACTTACAACCTGCACAGACCTGCCCTCACACACACCGACGTGCGCACGCGCATGCACAGACGTGCCGGCTCACCCACTCCTGACACACGCCGTGACCCCGTCACTCACACCTGGAGCACACCCACGCGAACCAGGGCTCACACACGTGATCCGCAGCAGCCCCCCCACCTGCACACCCACACTCACTGGCGCTCACCCACACACCACCACTGCCCACCGGCACAGGGCCCCGCCCCACGGCCCAGGGTCAAACTCCAGCTGTGCCACTCATCCGATGTGTGGCCTTGGGCCAGCTGGGGTCCCCTCTGAGCCTCAGATTCCTCATCTGTGAAACAGGGACCACACAGGGCTCCTGGGAGGAGAGGGTGATGAGCACGTGTGAGCACTGAGCCGGGCCCGGATCACACAAACGTGCCTGATGCCAGGCTCTCGTCACGGCCACAGCCTCTGATCCCCGCGCGTTGTCGATCACGGGTTCTCCGTCACCAGTGGTGAGCTGGAGGGAGCGCCTGACTCAGCGTCTCTACTGTTTCTGACCTCGCCCACACAGCCCCGTGCCATGGATGCACCATCGTCCCCAACTCGCAGACGGGAAGACCGAGGCATCGAGAGACAAAGAACTGTGTCTGTGCCGAAGAGCCCAAGAGCCCAGGTCGTCAGACACCAGGGCCCAAGCACGCTCCCTCCCTGGGCCCAGGGGCAGGCTCCCCACGGAAGTCTCACCATCTGGCAGTCTGAACACAGCACAGAAAGGGAACCTGAGTCCCGGAGGGGACTGGTGACACCAAAGTCACTGTCCAGGCCACCATGTTCTGGACTGAAGCCCAGGCAGGTGCCTCTATGGCCCTCCGAGGCCTCATCTGTACAGGACCCTAAAATCTGGCATCCCAGAGTGAGCACGCCCTGGGAGCCCAACGTACAACCACCCAGCCACCGACATCCAGGACAAACACAGAGGCCGTCCACATTTGTCACTCACTCCCAATTTATCGGCTGGCCTGTGACGGGTCACCCCGTGGCTGCCTGGGGGAGGGGCCAAGGACCGCTGTCCCCTGACCCCCACGGCCAGGCAGCCTCCTTCCTGTGGGGGCATTTACTTAGTGTGCGTCATCCCTGTGTCCGCTTGCGGGAAAAGCGCTACTGTCGTCCGTCCCCATCTCACACACAGGTCACCCAGAGGGTGAGGGGCTCGCCAGGGTCCCACAGCCAGAGCCTGCAAGCTGGCCTGCAAACGCTCAGCACTCTGCTCTCCCACCCTCGGCCGGGAATCTGACCCCAATTTCAAGTTACCTGGAAACTCGGCACATTAACTTACGACGTCCTCTGCCTCGTAAATAGACCACACGGAGGATGTGTAATGACAGTAATGACAGTAAGATGAACGCTCCTTTTAATTTATACTGGTTTTTCCTTACCTGAGAGCAAGAGATATGGAGGACAAGATGAACCATATCAAAAGAAACTTCCAGAAGAAAGCAAGACATGCCCGTCTTGACCGCAATGGCCAACCCAGCACGGCAGAGTGGGCAGCGTCCCGACGGGAGTCAGCCGCCCTAGGTTCCTGCCTGGTATTTGCCATGTGACCTTGGGAGAGAAACTTCACCTCTCTGAGCTCAATTTGTCCATTTATAAAATGAGGGCGTTGGACTGCCTGACCCCAACGTCTCCTCCAGCTCAAAGATCCTAGGACGCTATTCAACAGCAATCAAAGAAACGAATATTGAAACAGTGAGCTGTTCTTTCCTTTCCCGTAAAGTTGGTAATTATTAGGAAAAACAATCCTGCTCAGTGCTGGAAGGAATTCAGGGAAACAGGCATTCTCCACCCGCTTCTGCTGAAATACAAATGTGGCACACGTTCTGGAGAGCCACTGAACAACTTCTCAATCGAAAGCTTTTTAAGCTACCCCCAGTCTTTAACTCCACACTCTCATTCTGGGGAATTTATCTTCAAGAGATACATGCAAAGATTTCGTACAAAGATGTCTGTCACAGTGCTGTTTACATGGGCAAAAACAAGGCAACCTAACCATCCAATGGCAGGGGGTTAAATAAAATATGTTGCATTTATATGAGGCACCATGAAAAACTCATGTTTTAGGGAGCAGCCTGGCGGCGCAGCGGTTAAGTTCACGCATTCAGCTTCAGCAGCCCGTGGTTTGCCAGTTCAGATCCCGGGCGTGCACCTACACTCTGCTCATCAAGCCATGCTATGGTAGGCATCCCACATGTAAAATAGAGGAAGACGGGTACAGATGTTATCTCAGGGCCAATCTTCCTCGGCAAAAAGAGGAAGATTAGAGACAGATGTTAGCTCAGGGCTAATCTTCCTCCAAAAAAATAAAATAAAAATAAAACTCATGTTTTAGAACAGTTAATGACGTGGGCAAACATCCACAATTGCCAGGTTTCAAAGTTAGAAAAGAAAAAGCATCTAATCCCAAATTTACAAGGTAATTTGTATCACGCCCCATTGAGTCTTCCTCCTAAATAAAGCTAGAATCTGCCTGTCACATCGTCCCCAGTGATGCTCCAGCTTGTCACCATGACACCCCCGGCCTTGAGTACCACCCCTCCTCCAATCCATTCTCTGGACTGACCTCCAACCCCAGACCTAACGTGTCCCCACCACCTCCTTCCACGCCTCCCACCCATCTCAGAAAATGTCCAAAGCCCTTCCCAAGGGGCTTTCGGGGCCCTTGGGGAGGGGTGACCGTGAGCCCAGCCCACTGGCCAGCCGTGTCACCACTGCCCATGACCTGCCCCACAGGGGCTCAGGCCTGGCCCTGGGGCAGAGGGAGCTGGGTCCCATCCCAAGGCTGTGGCCAGGAGAAAGGGCTTTCACCTGATTCTGAGATGCCAGAAACCGGGGTGGGGGATGCGGGGGTGACAAGAGGAGCCGGGCCACCCTTACGGAGCTGGAAGAGGCAGAAAGAGCCGGAACAGGCTGGAGGAGGGAGCCTGGGCCCCTCCTCGAGTCCCCGCCCCCCTCTGGCCTCCTGTACTTCTCTCTCTGCTCAACAAAGGGGGCAGGCTGTGGACCCACCGGGCAGTCCTGCTCCAGAGGCAGAGGACGCACAGCCCAGGCCGCCACCAGGAGAGGTTTAAAGGACCCCTCGGCACCGGCATGTGCTCGAGCCTGGCACCCCGAATCCTCGCCAGCTCTGCGGCCCCCGTGATGCCCACTTTCCCTCATTCATAAGGGAGGAGGAAAGTGAAGCCCTGCTCATGGGGCCCCCAGCCCTACTTCCCTCCCCGAGACTCTGCTGCCGAACGGCCCCCGCTCCCTTTCCGGCCCACGCTCTGGACCTCAAAGCACTGTCCCATTTGGACCCACGGAGTCACATGGGCAGGTATTATAGGTGAGCATTCTGCTGCTCAGAGAGGGTAAGCGACTTGCCCAAGGTCACAGAGCCCGAATTCCCCAGGATCCGGAGTTCTTTCCTAAAGACAGACGATGTTTCTTGCCCAGATGCCCGCCTAGCATTGAGAGTCCAACCTCGATGCCTCTTCTGCTGCTCTGTTCGCCTTCAGTGGAGACAGGGACCAGCTCCCTGGTCTCACCTCTGTGCACACAGGATGACAGGGAGCCAGCAGCCACCTGCTTCCTCCAGGCCGTCCCTCTCCTGGGTGGCTTATCCCTTGCCTGGCTGTGGGGCCGTCCACATCCCAACTCCTTCATTTGTCCCAAGATGGGTGCCAGACACTGCCTCCCCCCAAGGCGATGTCTTGCCCCCTCTGGTCAAACAGAGGTGAGTGAGGGCAGCAACGCTCAAAGAATATTCCTCATCCTGCAGGAAGGGACCCTTCTCAAAGCTAGAGCAACACAAGAGCCCAGGTGGTGACAGTCAGCATCTCTCAACCTCAGACTCCTAACTCCCAGCGGGGCTCCCCAGACCACCCAGCACTCCTCCCCTCCACAAGGTGCCGAGTGCCGGGCACCATTCTGGGCATCAGGAAAAAGGCCGAAGACACTCAAAGCTGGCGAGCAAGGTCAAAGCAGACCCTGGGCAGACCAAGAGTGATATGGAGGGGGTGACCACCTCTGAGTCCTGACGGAGGGTCCCTGGGGAGTGCCATGAGCACCCGGGGAGAGGAGAAAGGGGGAGGGGAGGGGGCATCTCTGCCTCCTGGGGCCGCTGTGCTGGCCCAGAAGCCCTTAAACTGATGCAGCTCAAACCACGACAAACAGCTTAAGCCTATGAGATCGGTTTTTTGGACAACCGGGCTGGTTTCCACCCGAGGGCAGGAATGACATCTCTCCGGTTCACATCTCTGTCTCCCTGCCCAGCACAGGGTGAGCATTCAATGAACAGCAGGTCAGGGTGGCTGCAAAATTAACAAGGGAGGGTAGGGGGAGACGGCTGTGGGGAAAAGGAGAATGGGCTAAGATTTGAGCAAAACAAAGATCCCACCTTTCTATGCCTCCTGTGTGCCAGGCACAAAGACCCAGCCGCAGGAAGTTTCCTCTGTGGGGAGGTGAACTTCGCCCACACTTAAGCCCCGTTCGAGATGAAGCTGAACTGTGTAGTCAAAACAACAGTATTAATGACGATCCCTAACAAGCATCCTTGACAAGCGCTCGTCCTGCAGATCAAGGACGGCCCCTTACCAGAGACCAGGTACTAGGATGCTGTGAACCATCCTGCTGACTGCTCACATCCCCTCCGAGTCAGGTACCAAGAGCACACCCATTTTGCAGACAAGGAAACTGAGGCTCCGTTAGGTGAGGGGCTGGCCTGTCCCACAGCCTGGGCACACAGGGATGACAACAGCCTCACCAATACGCTAGAAGAAAGTGGGCAGACCTCAGAGGAACCAGGCTGCTGGCCAAACTGACCACTGCCCGGTGAGTCCCGGCTGGGCGGGGGCCTCCTCCCTCTTGCGAACCTCCCGCTGCTCCTGGATATGAAGTGCGCCAGGAAGTGTGAGGATTGGGTGACGGGGCACTGACGATCTACAAAATGTTATCTGCGGAGGAGGAAAAAGTCTGCTTTCTTTGTTAAACCTGAAAGACAGAGGGTTTTAGCCAGGCTGAATCCAGATGCATCCAGCAAGGGCCACACAGCTGGAGCTTTCCGACCTCTGCCTCCTCACACATGCACGGACCACCAAGACAGTCTTTTCCAGGGAGCAGGAGAATCGCCACCAAGGGTGGCAGCTGGCACTGACGCAGGCGGGAACATCTGGGGCTCCCTCTGGGTGCTAGCCAGCTGTGCTACGCCCGAGGTGGGTTAGGACACCAGGTGACGCTTACATACGCCAGGCCTGCCAGAACCAGCTGCGGGTCTTCAGCTGGGGCTCCTGGGAACCAAGAGCTGTAAGACAAACACTTGTCAAGGATGCGAATTCCTGGGCCCAGCCCAGAACTTAAGAATCGGAAATCCGGGAGAACGATCAGACCCAGGGACCGCGACATTTAACAGGCTCTCCAGGATTCTGACATTTGAGCGTCCTTCCGAAGCGCTCTTCTCCGGACCCCAGACACAGAACCCCCCGAACAAAGAACAGATGGCTCCTCTCCTCGTCAGAAGGAAGCTCATCTGGGGCCGTAGAACAAGCTGGAGGCTGTCTCTGCTTTTCCTGCTGGTAGACTCTTCATTCAACAAATATCTGTGGGCCTACTAAGTGCCAACACAACCAAACAGACGAGGAAGCTGACATTAGCAAGGGAGACAGACAGGAGGCAAACGAACCCACCGCCACCTCCACCAATGCTCCCCTCATAAGGGCTCCACAGAAGACAAGGACCCCACTAACTCTCTCCCTGATGGAAACAGTTCCATGTTGCCGAAGGCCTTTAAAAACAGCCCAGCCCAGCTCAGCACCGCAGGGCCAACTCCCAAGAAAGCCTTGTGGACTCAACTTCTCCCAAAGTTGACAGATCCGCCGGGAGAGAGGCGGGCGGCCACAGTGACCACCCCAGACCCGTTGCCATCCAGAAGCCCCCAGCCTGGGCTTATAGCAGAAACCAGAAAGGGACACGCAGAAGAAAGGCCCCTGCTGACTTCGCATGAGCTCTGAGTTCAAGTCCTGGTGCCCAGGCATCGGCTGAGGGATCTTGGGGACGCCGCTCCGCCTCTCTGAGCCTGAGCTTCCTCCCCGGTAAATACGGATGGTCCCAGTGCACACCGTGCACAGGGCTGTTTCTGGGATTCAGAGTACTAAGGATGCGAAGAGCTCGGCGTTTGACGTGCTCGATAAGGAGGAAAGCTTCGTTCAGCTCACAGGTGGCTGCCCTGCTCCATCATGATGGAGACGCCCCAGTGTAGCCCATGCCCCCCATCCCGCCGAACCTCATGGTGCCCTCCCCCTCCTCAAGCACAGGGGCCCATGAAGCCTGCCCGCAGCCTGCCTGGTGACAGCTATGGGCCACCTCTGGATGGAGTGCAAAGGAAGGCCCAGCAAATCTCACACAACGACAGCCAAACTGGGGAGGGCCACCCACCCACCTCCCAAAGAGAGTAAGAACAGCAAGGACAGAATCCCCAGCCCTCGGAGGCTCACTCCTTAAAGGAGCAGCAAAAGGGACGTGAGCTCTTGCGGCAGGATTTACTGGAGAAGGGCCAGTACCCCTCAGCAGACCAGTGCCCACTCAGGAAAGCCCCCTTTGTTCCAAGCACATGGGGGCGAGGGGCATGGAGCTGACGCGTGGGCTTGGGCAGACCTGCCAACGAGCCCAGAAGACCGACGGCGTGGGGGGCGGGGAGCAGAGCTTGTGCAATGCACCACCAGCAGCTGCCTCCCCACCTCCACCGGCGCACCGGGCTGGCGGTCAATCGGCTGCCTCCAGGGAGGGTGCAGAGGGGCTGGACCCACCCAGTTCCCAGGGAGGGGACCTGAATTCCCACCCAAGCCCAGGGACACTGCCCCCTGCAAGTCAGACACCCAGGCCGGAGAACTACCACACCAGGCAGTCCTCCACCCCATCCCCAGAAAGAAAGACTGTGTGGTCAGGACCCCATGCCATTAACCCCTGGTGTGCTGGGGCATCTCCCAAGAAGCTGCAGGGAAGGGAGAAGTGTGGTATGGAAAAATTGGAGACCCAAGGGGACTGGAGAGTTGTGAAGTTGGGCAAGTGGAGGGAGACACACTGGGAGGGATCTGGAGAAGTCCGAAATGGACAGACCCTCCTCTCGGGTGAGCCCCAGATGGTGAAACGATGAGATAGACCATCTCCCCCACAGGCTGGACAGACCCATTTCCCAGTTTGGCAGATAGAGATAGAAGGGCGGAGGTGAGATCAGGGCCAGAGGAAAATTCAGCCTGTAAATCCTGCAGCCAACAGGGCGCCCAGGACCCTTCCCCGCCGCCGCTGCCACGAGCTCTGACAAGTCTTGCCACCCCCCTGCACACGATCGGGGCCAGGGAGGGGGCGACAGGCCAACCTGGCGGCGCGGCAGCAGCGGCATCGTGATGCATGAATCACCCAGCCCGCTGCGCTCGTGCCAGTCGCTCCGCGCATCCGGAGCCACCTCGCAAGCGGGCGCCCCCTCCCCCGACCACCGCCCCTGGCCCCTGCACACCCCTGCCCTGCTCGACAGCTCTGCAGAGAGGGGGCCGTGGGTGGGCTGGGGCTTTTCCTCCAGGCCCGGGGGTGGCCCCACGCACGCTGACAGGCAGCACACGTCCCTGTCGTGGGGGGTGCCCTAGAACAATAGGGCCAGGTGTGGGGCTGGGGGCGCGGCCGGGGGCTTCCGAGGGGCCCGGGGCGGAGGCAGGGCAGGGTACCACCGAAGAGGGTTGCGGCGCCGATGGGGGCGGAGAGCGGGCCCGCAGCCGGGATGAGGGGTTCGGGGCGGGGTGGGGGGAATACCGCGCGGTGGGGGAGGGGCGCGCGGGGGCGGAGGGAGCTCCGGGAGCGCGGGGCGGGGGCCGGCGCGCGCACTCACAGTAGGTTTTCCTGGTCAGCTCCTCCACAACTTCAGGCTTCAACTTGCTGTTGGATTTCCCCATCCTCGGCGCCGCGGCCCCCGCGCCCCGGGCCGGACCCCGTCGGGGCGCCCAGCGGGAGCGGCTCGGCCGGCGCGGGCCGGGGCGGGCCGGGGCGGGGCGCGCGGAGGGCCGGCGGGCCGGGCTGGCCGGGCCGGGGCCGCGCCTTTGTCTGCGCCGTGCCCGCGCGGCCCGGGGCGCGGGGCTCGGGTGCGCTGAGCGGCACGGCGGGCGGCGCCTCGGGCGCCCTGGGCGCGGCGCGGGGCCCGGGGCGCGGGGCAGCCGCTGGGCAGGCCCGGCCGTGCGGCCGCCGCCCTCTCCGGGCGCCGCGGCGCGGAGCTGCGCTGGCTGGGCGCCGAGCGGCCGCCGTGTGGCCGCGGTCGTCCCTGGTTACTGGGCTCGGCGGCACATGCTCGCTGCTGCGCTCCCTCGCGCCGCCGCCCTGCGCTCCCCGCCTCCCGCCTCCCCCCGCACCGGCGCGCCGGGGGTGGACCCGGAGCCGCCACTCAGCGCCCGGCGCCACCTCCCGCCCAGCACCCGCCCGGCCGGGCCTGCGCCCGCGGAACGGCGGCCCGCGAGCGGGGAGCCGGGCTCGGAGGGGCTGCCCCGGCCTCGCCGCGTCCGGGGCTGGAGGGGGCGGTCACCCCGCCGCCCTCCCTCGAGTCCATCCCCGGCCTCCAGCCCCCCCACGGCGGGGGAGGGCCCCGGAGATGTGGCGTGAATGAGGCCAAGTCGCTGCCCGGCGAAATTCATTCATTCGACACGGATTGTCGGGCGCTGGGGACACGCCGCTGCACGGGACAGGCGCAGCCCCGGCCCTCGCGGGGGGCGGGGGGCACTGCTCTGCAGGATGTCACATGTTGTGGTGGGGGGCACCTACCGCGGCCTGGAGGAAGGTGACCTCCAAGCCCAGGAGGGAGGGAGGAGGGGGCGTGGCTGGGAACGTGTTCAAGGCCCAGAAAACCCGGCGGAGGGAAGGAGGCCTGGACCCGAGGGAGGGCTCCTTTCCTTGCACAGGGCTCCGGGCGCAGGGCCGCTGCGAGCTGAGGCCACCTCTCCCCAAGGAGCTGGGCCTCTGGGGTTCAAGCTCTCTGCTTCTCTGCCTCCGTGTGCAGGGGCACTCGGGCAGGAGTTGAGGCCGAGGCCAGGGGTCAGGGCTCCACCTGGATGGACAGAAGCAAGTGGATTGGGGGGAGGGGCCCACAGGGCCTTCCCTGGCCACCTGTCTACAATGTCAGCATGTCGGGACCTTTCCCGTCCCCTTCCCAGCTTTATCTGTTTCCTTCTTAGCTACTGTCACAGCCTAATGACCCCCTGAGGGCAGGGCTTCCTGTCTTGTCTGTAGTTGTGTCTCCAACACCTGGAAGGTGCCTGACCTGCAGTGGCCACTCAGCAAATGTCTGTGCATGAGTGAAAGGCTGAGGAAGGAATGATGGCTGTGCTGGGGCCCTGGAGGTGGGCAGAGCATGGAGGACCAGGCAGGGGTGAGGTGGGGCACCTTTTCTCCCCACTTTGGCACAGTGTCCAGACCTCGGGGTCCTGGCAGCGCAGAGGAACTGGGGAGACAGAGCACCCCTGAGAGTGCTTCTCAGCCCCCACAGGCCCCCTCCTACCTCCAGACTGCTCTTCCAGCTTTCTCCCTGCAGGCCTGGCCGGCCTGCATGGAGCCCCAGGCCCCAGGGAGCCTTCAGATGGGGTACACTTGCTGGCCTGCAGGAGCTCATTCTGGAAGGGAAGTGGGGAGGGCACGGACCCCAAGAGCTGGGGCAGGACCCACAGTTGGAGGGACTTGCTTCAGACTTGGGAGCAGGACATCCCAACAGTGAGGACGGACTCAGAATGGACACCATTGAGGGACCCACAGCGAGGGGCTCACAGTTGGGCAGACCAGCCTGAGCATCCTGCCCGGGAGGAGGGGGAGCTGGCATTGGGACCAGAGCCTGGTCGGGATGACAGTGACAGCAGTGGCAGTTAAAGCCCTATAAAAATCCAGGTGCTCCTCCCGTGAGTACTTCTTGCCTGCTGCCCATGTGCCATGTGCTGTGCTGGGCACAGGGGACACTGCCATGACCTCCCCACTTCCCCTGCCTGTGCCACAATGGTCCCCAAATCACAGTGGTGACAAATTCCATGAAGGGAACGGAGAGGGCGCCGGGGGCACATGCACAGAAACCCTGTCGAGGGGCATCAGCGAGGTTCCTGCGGGCTTCCCAGATTCACTATCATTCAGTAGATATTTCCCGAGTGCCTACTGTGCGCCAGGCCCAGGGGCATACCGACAAGCCCCCGCTGTCATGGAGCTTGCAGTGTAGTGAAGGGGAGAGCAATATAAACAATAAACAAGATGCATGAGTAAAATACATCATGTCAGAGGTGAAAACATAAAAATAAGGCAGGGAAGGGGGGTGGGAAGCGCTGGGCTGGGAGGTGGGACAATCTTAAGGGCAGGCGAAGCCTCGTGGAGAAGGTGCTACCTGATCAAGGGCTGAAGGGGGAAGCGCTGCCCCGGCCCTGGGGTGAGCCCCGCTGGCCCTCCGGTGGCCCGCAGGGGTGAAGGGAGGGGGCGCTTAGAGAGCCAGGCAGAGGTGGGAGATGAGGTCAGACTCAGGGATCTGTTGGGATCTAGCAGACGGCCGGACAGCCAATGGGGCGGGGTGGGGGCTGTGAGACAAAGGTGGGAGTCAAGGACGACAGCAGGGGTTTGGCCTGAGCGGTGTTGGAGGGGCATTTCCATTTGCTACGGTGGGGATGGATGGCACAGGAGGCGGGAGGAGCAGGAGCCTGGTTCTGGACGTGTGAGGAAGAGATGCTTACTGGACATTCCAGGTGGAGAGGCCGGTGTGGGGGGCGGGCGGGTGATACTGACACCTGGAGCCCAGGGAGAGGCCCAGGCCGCAGGGGTAAGCTGGGCGTCATCCCGGTAGCGATGGAAATTAAAGCCCTGGGGCAGGATGCAGCCACCAGGGGAGCGAGTGTAGATGGAGAACTGAGACCCAGGACACACAGGTCAGGGAGACAAGTGGGTGTCAGCAACAAGATAGGAAGATACCTGGGCTGTGGGCGGGTGTCCTGGAAGTCAGGGCAAGAACAGCGGGTTTTAGGAGGGAGAGAGACGCACAGGGCTGGTCGGGCAGGGGGAGCAGAGTGTCCGGCCCCATGAGGTGAAGACAGCATGTGGGAAGGTGCTGGGCCTTGGGGTCAGCCCCACCCACTTTCCTGAGCTGGATTTCGGCCCAAAGCGTGTCCCTGCCAACATCAGCTGAAACCCTCAGCCCGAGCCACCCCGACAGAGAGCTCGGATCCACTCTCCCTGGTGCCCCGTCCTTCTGAGAGCAGCAGTTCCAGTTCTTTCTGCCACAGGAGTAGGGTGTTGAAGCGAAGAAACCTGTGCAGCCAGACTTCATGCCAGGGTTTCAGGAGCAGATTCTCACTTTAAGAGGCTCCTGCTGCTGCTGTGTGGGTGGGAGGGGCAGTGAGGAGAGAGGCATCAGAGAGAGGACTGATTAGATGGGGGAGGCGTCAAGGGCGGCTCCCTGGGGGCTGGCGGGAGCCCCTGGGGGAGGGGTGCATTTGTCAGGATGGGGCCACCCAAGCAGAACTAGGTTTGAAGAGGAAGGTCATGAACTCAAATGTTGGATTTGAGATGTCTGTGAGACACCCAAGGGAGGGTGTTGAGTTTTCTGTTCAAAATAAAAGAGTAGGTTATAAACCAGTGTGTACAAAATAATGGAATGAACGGGGCTGGCCTGGTGGCATAGTGGTTAAGTTTGTGCGCTCTGCTTCAGCAGCCTGGCGTTCACGGGTTCCGATCCTGGGCACAGACCTACACACCACTCATCAAGCCATGCTGTGGTGGCGTCCCACATACAAAATAGTGGAAGATTGGGACAGATGTTAACTCAGGGCCAATCTTCCTCACCAAAAAAATAACAATAATAAAGGAAGAAAAAGAATAAATTTAAAAAATAATCAAATTAACCACATACACCTGTGTAGAAAGCAGTCTGAAGGACAAACTCCCAAAGTGTTATATCAGTCATTATCACTGTAAGTGGGATGACAAGTCATTTTATTGTCTTCTCTCATCTGTATTTTTCCTTGTATTTTTTTAAAGTTGGGATGTAATTCATATAACAAAATTCACCATTTTAGGGGCCAGCCTGGTGGTACAGCGGTTAAGTTCACACGCTCTGCTTCTCGGCGGCCCAGGGTTCGCCAGTTTGGATCCCGGGTGCAGACGTGGCACCACTTGGCACGTCATGCTGTGGTAGGCATCCCATGTATAAAGTAGAGGAAGATGGGCACGGATGTTAGCTCAGGGCCAGTCTTCCTCAGCAAAAAGAGGAGGATTGGCAGTAGTTAGCTCAGGGCTAATCTTCCTCAAAAAAAAAAAAAAAGAATACATAAAAAAATAAAAATAAATAAAATTCACCATTTAAAAATGTACAATTCAGTGGTTTCAGTATGTTTAGCATATTTGCTAGGTTGTGCAACCATCACCACTGTCTGGTTCCAGAATCCCACCTGTGTTTTATACACATTGTTTGCTACAATTAAACGCATTGCTTTTGAATAAGAAAAATATTTTATCGAATCATTTTGCTCGCCTACAGGTAGCTGGAGGCAGAGGCCTTCCTGAGTGGCCCTGCTCAGAGCGGTTGACCACCCAGATGCCCGGACGCCCTCCAGACACTGTGGATCAGAACGAGGCGGGGGCGTGGCCTGGGAATCTGCGTTTGAACCCAGCCTCTAGTCCATTCAGCAAGCGAGTCCCTTCTCTTGGGTTATGAGCTCTCCTGGAAGAGTGACTCCAGAAGCTTGCCCAGTAGTTGTTCCAGAAAGCCCATGGGGGAAAAAATCACACCCATGTGGTGGGCAGAGTCAGATTCAATATCCTCCTGGGCCGCCGCATCCTGGGCGTCAGTTCCCTCCCCCGGCAGATCTCTCCCCGGGCCTGAGCCCCTGTATCCAGGACTTTATGGGGCATGTCCATGTGAGTGTCCCACAGGCACCTCAGACTCAACAGGCTGGACATATAACTCATCGCCTCCCCCCAAAACAGAATCTACTCCCCGTCCCTCGCCTCAGAGACCCCGCTTTCTAGATCCATCAACAGCACCTAATCCGTTGGATTTCACTCCCTAAATAGCCCTTAAGGAGCCCGGAAAGCTGAACGCTTTTCTCCATCCTCCCCCTGCCAGTCTACTCCAGCTGCCGCCTCTCTCCAGGCCACCCGCTCTGCTGCCTCATCTCTTGGGTCCTCTGACCCGCAGTTTCCTCTCCTCCACTCCCCCCCGCACCCCGGCTGCCCTCCCTTCCCCGCTTCTGTGCTGTAGCGACCGCCTGGACCCGCGTCCAACATGGAGACCCCTCGCACCCACGCGGCCATCGGGCCCTTGAAATGTGGCCGGTCCAAACGGACATGTGCTGTAAGCATAAAATACACGCCGGATTTCAAAGGTTCGTACAAAACAAAAAGAATGAAATCTATCTCATTAATATTTTTGAAAATTCGATTTTTGATTGAACTGATAATATTTTAGATATAAAGCATTAAATATACTACTAAAATTGATTCCCGCTGTTTCTTTTAATTTTTTTTTCAAGTGCCTATTAGAAAATGTAAAACTACACATGTGGCTCACGTTGCATTTCTACTGGACAGCGCTGCCGTGGACGTCCCTTCAAGCCTGCATTTAAACATCACCTCCGCGAAGCCTGCCTGGCTGCCCCAGGTGAGCCCAAGTCCCCCTGGTGCACGCCTACCCACAGGGCACCTGGTCCTGGGGTCTTGCTGCTTTTTATGTGAGTTGAGGAGCTCTGTCCCCACAAGTCCTTTCTGTCCCACAGGTCTGGGTGGGAACAGGGACTCAGGTGGAGGATGCCCAGGGTAGAGTCAGCTGCTAGCGGTTGGTGGGGGTGGGGTGCTGACATTTGGCCCAGAGGAGGGGGAGTGGGAGGGGGAGGAGGTGTCCTGATGAACCCCCAGCACGGAGCATGGCCACCCCGCTGCCCAGGCTTAGTCCTGGTCCTGTCCCTCAAGCCCTGTGTGACTTCCGGCCAATCATTTCCCACGGCACAGACGAATCTGATCTTCTCCTGGGGGAGGGTTTACAAGGACCAAAAATGCTCTGCACAAGCACAAGACAAACAGTTAATATCTTCAACCTACTGAGAACTTTCTAAACTAGTAAGAAAAAGATGAGCCCGCTTAGAAAGTTGGGGAAAGGACCCCCAACAGGAGACGCAACAAGAGCAACGAACGCAAGCCGCCAATCCACACGAACGCTGTCCCTTCCAAGTCGTCAAAGACGCACAAAACAAACTGGAAAAAAATTAAAAAGTCTGTGACGGTCCCCGTGTCGGCAAAGGAGCGGGACGCTGCCAGGCAGGGTGTGTGGGTACAACCTTTCTGGAGAACAGTTTGGCAGTAAATACCCCCAGTCCTTGACTCAGCAAATCCACTTCTAGGAAACCATCCTCAGCCAACAGAGATCTACACGAGTGTTCAGCTTCAAAGATGCTACTGCAGCAGCGTTTACAACAAGTGGAAGCAACCTGCGTCTCCAGCAGTGAGGGATTCCTCTGTCCACACCACGGAATCTTGTAAACAATAATACGTTATGGCCCGGATGGAAATGCACTCACGTGTGACAGATCCCAACTGGGTGAGGAGAAAAGTCCGTGTACATCACTGTGTGTTTTAACTGTCTTTTTCAATCATATTTTTTCCTCCAAATTATATAAAGGTTATCAAAAGTACATAATCCAGTATCTCCTGAAGAAAAACCAGTCTCTGCGGTATGTAGGTCCTGTGGGGAAAAAGGTCAAATAAATGCCTTGAGAGAATATCACAAACTATAACCTCCAAGAGTCACAGCGCATGTCAGCATAGTAAAGGCTCTGAGAAGTCCTGCAGGAAAGAAGTGTTTTATTTAAGTAAGTATTTTCCACACTTACTTGACTGTTGAACTTTTTTTTTTCTTAATTCTAGTTGGTATTTAAAGAACCAGTGTCTGTGGGATAAATAGCCGTGAGGAGCCCATTGTTTTACCAGCTCTGACTCCCCATGTGTCTTGTCTCTGCCGCCCGCCCAGGGCCCAACTCAGAGCGGAAGCTCAGACAACACACATGACCAGGTGGATGGTGGCTCTTTGGCCCCTCAACTCCTCCTTGGCCGTGATGGTGAGTCCGTCTGTCTCCTTGAGGTCAGCCACACACTGCATCAATAAGGTCCAGGCCCGCTAGCTTCCGCTGCAGACTTGGACAAGCGCTCTCTCTCTCTGGACCTCAGTTTCCCCGTCTGTACAAGGACGGGCTTCAAGCCTCCTTCCAGCTGGAACAGTACCTGCTGTAACCGTTCTAAGCTGGGGTCCAGGCTTGAAGCATCAGAGCTGACCACGACAGGAGGATGCTTGGCTTTCTCTTGGAGTCATTCAGCCTCTCTTGCTTTCAGACTTGAACGCAGTGTAGCCTTGGTAAAGAGTAAGTCCTGCAGTAACAACAGCCTCTTCGTCCAGACAGCTCTGCGGGGCCTGGGAGGCCGCCCCTGCTCGGCTCCTGACGTTTGCAGATGGAGCCTGACAGCCTCTTTCCTGGGGTTCAGCAAACACGGACGACCATCAGCTGCAGCAAACCTTTAAAGCCCTCGTTCTCCGTGGCCTCTGGGGCATCATTAACATGCCAGGGAGGTCCTCGCTCAGGGCCCGGGCCAAGGATGCCTGACCCAGGCCTCCACGCCCAGCGCAGGATTCCTGCCTGCCCTTCGAAGACCAGCCCGCTGCGGGCGCTCTGATGGGGTCTTCCTGTGGATTCTGAGAATGGAGAGGCAGGGTGGGGCAAATCAGCATGTAGGGAAAGCTCCACTGGTAGGTGGGGCACAGGGCTGAGTCTGGAGGTGGAGTTCTGGAAGCATCTTTCCTGGACTCCCCAGCCCCCATCCCTCTGGGGCCTTCAGAAGGGTCTCTGCTCCCTCTGACTCTGAAATGAGCCCGGAGCTAGCGCTCCCCCCACCCACAGGTCAAATATGGGCTGGGGCAGGGGAGAGGAGCACCCCGCTTCCCAGCCCCCACTCCATGAACCACCGTCTAGCCACCTACCCAACCTACACGGCAGCTGGCTCCCAGATTGGGGGCGGGGAGGGGCAGAAATGACCCGGAGGGTCTGTGGATGGTGTCTCTCTCGCTTTCCCACCTCCCCCAGCTGCTCCTGCTCCTCGCGGGTCTTCACCCGGCTCCACTTGAAGGAAATCCGTCAACACCAAGCTGACTGCAGGGCCTGCTGGTGACCAGGTGGGTGCCCCACGCTGGCTCCTCGGTGGGGTCTGGGGGAGACTGGAAATAACAAACTGCAGGGAAGGGCGGGGGCAGCTTTTTGCTCCTTCTAAATGGGCTGGGGCTCGGGGCGGACCTAAGGGCAGGTCGTTACCAACTCGTCTCTCAGGGCAAGGTTTGGCCCTTAGCCTGGAAGGCCGTGGGAGCAAGTGCAGGCTGTGGGTGTGGAGAGGCCCTGCAACAGCTTGGCCCTTGACCCCTGAGCGGCCCCAGAGTCCGCCCGCTTTGCTGCCCGGCCAGCTTTCCCAGCAGGTCCCTCCAGAGGAGGGAAGGCGGCCTTGTTAGTAATTCTGTCCCAATGCCCCTGCACAGGAGCCGCTGAAGCTCCGTGTTGGGAGCGGTCAGCGGGGCCTGGAGCGACCCGTCACGTGGAGGTGGACGGTGGCTGAGAACCAAGGGGGCCACCCGCTGATGGGCTCTGTGAGGCCTGGACAGGGGAAGGCAGGAGCCACAGTGCGGGGCCCGTAGATAAGCAGGGAGGCAGAGGAGCCCGGATGTGAATTCCAGATGGGGCAAATGAGCTTTTTCTCAAAAACGACAAAATCAGCTTTACCCCAGGCCCAGCCCTGCAGGGTCTGTAGCTCACAGTCAAACCGCAGAGCGGGTGGAAGGGACTCGCCCAGGAGGCAGCACACCTGGGCTCCAGGTCTGGCTCCTGCTGTGTGGCCGTGGGCGGGTCAGTTGCCCCCTAGGACCTCAGCTTGGATCCTCATCTGTGAACAAGGTGGGAGGATGACCTAATCTGGGGGCAGAGCCAATCCGGCCCCCTCAGGCTCTCCGTGTTGGTCTGGGGTCCGGGCCCACCTCTTGGACAAGCTGCTGAAATCCCACTGGGGGCCTGGCCTCAGGCACTGAGGATGGATGCATGTCAGGAGCAGATTCTCAGGAAGGACCCTTTGTACAACTCCTCCCCTCCCCTCCCATGACAGCCCTTCCAACCTCCTTCACTAACTACCCCCTTCTCATCTTTCAGCACGCTGCCCCAGTATTTTCCAGGGAGCCCTCTAGGACCCTCCAGGGAGACTGCAAAGGTTCCTCAGGGCTCCCTGATTCCTTGTGCATTCCTTCAGTCACAGTGTTTGTTTATTTGCTGAAGCACTTTATAGAACGGAAAACCTGACCTAATCTGGCTAAAGCAAAAAGGAAAATTATTGACTCTTGTAACTCAGGAGTACAGCAGTATCTGCCTTCAGGCAGGGCTTGATCCAGGCCCACAGGCTGAGAGGATCTTGGTTTCTTCCTTCCATTTCTGGCTCTGCTTCTTCGGTGTTGGGGCCATTCTCAGGAAGGCTCCTCCAACTTGGCTGCAGGCAGCAGCTTAGGGCTTCCCTCTTGGTGTTCACATCTTGCTGAAAGTGATCCACTTCTTCCCCACCCCTGCCCTGCCAACCAAGACTCCAGGACCCCGTCTCATTGGCCCAGATTGCCTGAGGGGTCTATGACAGTCAGTCACAGACTGCCTGTGTCTATTCTTGAACCAATCGATGTATGCGGGGTGGGGAGACAAGGGATCTGCTGATCAGCTTAAACCAGTCAAGGCTCGAGCCTAGAGCTAGGAGTGTGGGGTCAGTCTCAGCCAAACCATATGCCTGAGGAATGTGAGGTCCAGCCTGGGACAGAGGGGAGGGATGGAAGCCAGAGAGGCGGCAAGAGAGGCCCCTACACCACTCGTGTGTGCCGTAATCACCAGCGTGCCCATCAGAGCGCAGTCCGACTGTCTTACTTCCCTGTGAACACTGCCCTCAGGGTAAGGGCCAAACTCCCCAGAAGAGGGCCTCCAGACACAGCCCACACCCACGTTGCTAGTCTCATCTCTTCGCCCCCAACTTCCCATTCAGGACGGCAGCTCTACTGGATTTATCAGATGTACCAGGCTCTCTCTCACCACTTTCCTCGCCACATGCTGTTCCCTCTGCCTGAACACCTTTCCACTGCCATCCGCTTCATCAAGCTAATTCATCCTATCCGTACAGGATGCTACTTCCTCCCGGGAGCCCTCCTTGACTTAGCCAGGGCAGGGTCGCGAGCTCTGTGCTCCCACAGACCCCTCTTTGCTTGGATCACTGGATTTCTTTTTTTAACAGCTTGAGTGAAATATAATTCACATACCATACAATTCACCCACTTAAAGTGTACATTTAATGGTTTTTGGTATATTCATAGAGTTGTACAGCCACCACCACAATTTCAGAAAATTTGCATCACTTCCAGTCACCTCTCACGCTCCCCCGGCCCCCCGGCCCCCAGGCCCTGGCAACCACTCATCTACTTTCTGTCTCTACAGACTTGCCTATTCTGGACATTTCTATAAATGGAATCATATGAGAGTGGCCTTTTGTGTCTGGCTTCTTTCACTTAGTATAATGTTGTCAGATTTCATCCATGTTGTAGCATCTGTCAGCACTTCATTCCTTTTCATTGCTGAATAATATTCCTTTGTATGGATAGACCACTTCTATTTATCCATTCATCAGTGATGGACATCTGGGTTATTTCCAATTTTTAGGTATTAGGAATAATGCTTTGGACATTTGTATCCACGTTTTTGTGTGGCCATATGTTTTCATTTCTCTTGGCTATGTTCCTAGGAGTGGAATTGCTGATCATATGGTAACTCTACGCTTCATCTTTTGAAAAACTGCCCAAGTTTTCCAAAGCAGCTGCATCGTTTTCCAATCCCCTCAGCAGCGTGTGAGGGTTCCAATTTCTCTGCATCGTCACCAACATTTGTTATGCTGTCTTTCTTATTATAGCCACCCTAGTGGGTGCAAAGTAGCCTCTCACTCCTTTTGATTTACGTTTCCCTGATGGCTGATGCTGTTGGGTGTCTTTTCACGTGCTTGCTGGCCATCTGTAAATCCTCTTTGTAGACACGCTTATTCAGATGCCAAGACCATTCAGTGGGGAAAGGACAGTCTTGAACCTGTGGTGCTGGGAAGACTGGATATCCACATGCAAAAGAATGAAGTTGGACCCTTACTTTACAATATACACAAAAATTAACTCGAAATGGATCAAAGACTTAATGTAAGAGCTAAAACTATAAAACTCAGGAGAAAACATAGAGGAAAAGCTTCATGATATTGGATCTGGCAGTGATTTCTTGGATATGATACCAAAGCATAGGCAACAGAAGAAGAAATAAGTAAATTGGACTTCATCGAAATTAAAAACTTGTGTGTATCAAAGGATATTATCAACAGTGAAAAAGGCAACCCGCAGAGTGGGAGAAAATATTTGCAAATCATGTATCTGATAAGGGCTTAATATCCACAATACATAAAGAACTCTCACAAATCAACAATAAACAATTCAATTAAAAAATGGGCAAAGGGAACTAGGAAGACATGACGCTGAGATAAGCCAGTCGCAAAAAGACAAATACTGTGTGATTCCATTGATTTGGGGTATCTGGAGTGGTCATATTCATAGAGACAGAAGGTAGACTGGTGGGGGCCAGGAGCCGGGGGCGAAGGAGGACGGGGAGTTGTCGTTTAATGGGTCCAGAGTTTCAGTTTTGCAAGAAGAAAGAGTTCTGGAGACGGCTGCACAACAGTGTGAATGTACCTAACACTAATGAACTGTGTGCTTGAAAATGGTTAAGACGGGAAATTTAAGGTTACGTATATTTTACCATAATGAAAACTAAACTAAAAATGGGCCAAGGATTTCAATAGACATTTCTAGAAACATACACAAATGGCCAATAAGCACATGAAAAGATGCTCAGCATCACTGATCACTAGGGAAATGCAAATCAAGATCACAATGAGATACCAAACCGGCCATTAGGATGGCTATGATGAAAACAAACAAAATACAAGATAACAAGTATTGGCCAGGAACATTTATAGAGAAACTGGAACCCATGTGCACTGCTGGTGGAAACGTACAATGGCGCAGCTGCTATGGAAAATGGTACGGTTCCTCAAAAAATTAAACACAGAACTACCAGATGCAGCAATATCTGCGTATTTACCCAAAAGAACTGAAAACAGAGACTTGAATAGATCTTTGTACACTCATGTTCACAGCAGCATTACTCGCAATAACCAAAAAGTAGAAGCAATCCAAGAGTTCATTGACAGGTGAATGGATAAACAAAATATGGTCTATCCATATAATGGAATATTCTTCAGCCTTAAAAAGAAATGAAATTCTGGGGCTGGCCCTGTGGCCGAGTGGTTCAGTTCGCGCGCTCCGCTGCAGGCGGCCCAGTGTTTCGTTGGTTCGAATCCTGGGCGCGGACATGGCACTGCTCATCAAACCACGCTGAGGCAGCGTCCCACATGCCACAACTAGAAGGACCCACAACGAAGAATATACAACTATGTACCAGGGGGCTTTGGGGAGAAAAGGGAAAAAAATAAAATCTTTAAAAAAAAAAAAAAAGAAATGAAATTCTGATACACATTACAGCATGGGTCAACTGTGAAATTACCATACTTGAAATGCCTAGTCAGATCCTTTGCCCATTTTAAAAATGAGTTATCCTTTTATTGAGTTGTAAGAGTTCTTTATATATTGTGGAAACAAGACCCTTGTCAGATATATGATTTGCAAATATTTGGGTTGTCTTTTCACTTCTTTTGAAGTACATTAAATGTGAACTTCGGTCAAATCCAGTTTACCTATTTTTTTCTTCGGTTGCCATGCTTTGGTGTCATATCTAAGAAACCACTGTCTAATACAAGGTCACTTGTATGATTGATCCCTATGTTTTCTTCTAGGAGTTCTAGTTTGAGGTGTACGATCCATTTTGAGGTAATGCTTGTGTGTGATGTGAAGCAGGGCTACAAATTTGCTTTCTGCATGTTGGATGTCTGGTCGCCCCAGCACCATTGGTTGAAACAAAAGACAATTCTTTCCCAGCTGAAGTGTTTTGGCACCCTTGCTGAAAACCCAATTGACCATAAACGTATGGGTTTATTTTTGGACTTTCAATTCTATTTCACTGATCCCTACATCTACACTTAGGCCAGGACCACACTCTCTTGATTACCACAGCTTTGTAGTAAGTTTTGAAATTGACAAGTGTGAGCCCATCAGCTTTGTTCTTCTTTTTCCAGATTGTTTTGGCTACTCTGGATCCCTTGCATCACATATGAATTTTAGGATCAGCTTGTGAATTTTTGCAAAGAAGCCAGCTGGGATTTTGGTAGGGACTGCACTGAATTTGTAGATCAATTTGGGGAATATTATTACCTTAACAATATTGTCTTCCGATCCATAAATATGGGATGGCTTTTCATTTATTTAGATCTTCTTCAATTTCTTTCAATGTTTCAGTTTTCAGAGAATAAGTTTTGCACTTCTTCTGATAAATTTATTCCTAAGTATTTTATTCTTTTTGATGCTGTTGTAAATGGAATTGTTTTAATTTCATTTTTGGATTGTTCATTGCAGGTGTAAAGAAATACGGTTGAGTGGGGGCCGGCCCAGTGGCACATCAGTTACGTGCACACGTTCTGCTTCGGCGACCCAGGGTTCGCCGGTTTGGATCCCGGGTGTAGACATGGCACCGCTTGGCAAGACATGCTGTGGCAGGCGTCCCATATAAAGTAAAGGAAGATGGGCACAGATGTTAGCTCAGGGCCAGTCTTCCTCAGCAAAAAGAGGAGGATTGGTGGCAGATGTTGGCTCAGGGCTAATCTTCCTCAAAAAAAACAAAAGAAATACAGTTGATTTCTGTATATTGATCTTGTATCCTCCTTGCTGCCTTTAGAAGGTCACTCAGCTGAAGCACGACAAAAGGCTGGAGGTGGGGCAAGACTGGAGGCCAGGCCACCAGCTGGGAGGTGGCTAATGCTGTAGCCCAGGTCAGGGTGAGGGCGGCCTGGGCAGTGGCAGGAGGGAGGGAGAGGCGGATGGACGTGAACCCTCGGATTGGGCTGGGGTGGGAGAAAGAGAGGTGTCAAGGACGAGGCCCAGGTTTGGGCCTGGATCACATTTACTGGGTGTGGTAATTTCCTTTTGAAAGTGTGGCTTTGAAGTGCCTTTACAACAGCCCAGGAGGCAGCTCAACTTGTCATCAGCGACTCAGAACAGCTCTGGGCTGGAAATAAAATCCTGGGTGTCAGAGAGCAGGAGAATGGAGGAAACTGCCCGGGCGAGAGCTGGGGCAGTGGCTGAGGAGCCCAACACTGAGGGGCAGACGCAGGAAGCCGGCTGTGGCCGAGCGGCTGGAGAAAGAAAACCACGGAAGCACAGTCGCTGGTGCAGGATGCGCGGAGGGTGGTGGTGGGCGCAACGCTGGGAGCCCAGGGTGAGTCTCCGGAGGGCGAGCGTCACTGTGAAGTCGCAGGAGATGAGGTCCATGCCCCAAGGGGTTGCAGGTGAGGCCAGAGGAACGACACTGCAGTGGGTTGGGGGTACGGGAGGGTCAAGTCGCAGACCTGAGAGGTTTGGCCCATAAGGGGGGCGGGCGGTGCTGCTTAGCCTAGGGAGAATTCTTTTGTTCTGTGGCTTTGTTTTTCATGAGACAAACTGGAACAAGCCTTACAGCTGACGGGAAGGACCGAGTTACAGTGGAAAGGGAGGGGGAGGCGGTGGAGCAATGCTGGGGCAGCGGCTCCTCTTCCCCACGGTGCACCCCATGTTGCTCTCCCACCACGTGGTGAGCCAGACCTACCACCCATTTCCTACCGTGGCCCTGCACAGGCGGGTGTGCTCAGAGCGGTGTTCAGCCCCCGTGAGGCGCGCTGGCTGGAGCCGGGCTCCGAAAGGAGACGCACTGGCCAAGTGCGCACACGAGAAGGGCTGGCGAGGCGCCCCGAGTTCGGCTCCCGTGGACGGTCCTAAGGAGCGGACTCCTCACTGCTAGGAAGGGAAGAGTCCCCGTGAGTGGATTCCTCACTGCTAGGAAGGGCAGCGTCGCCCCCGTGAGTGGATTCCTTATTGCTAGGAAGGGCAGCGTCGCCCCCGTGAGTGGATTCCTCACTGCTAGGAAGGGCAGTGTCCCCGTGAGCAGATTCCTCACTGCTAGGAAGGGCAGCGTCCCCCCGTGAGTGGATTCCTCACTGCTAGGAAGGGCAGTGTCCCCGTGAGCAGATTCCTCACTGCTAGGAAGGGCAGCGTCGCCCCCGTGAGTGGATTCCTTATTGCTAGGAAGGGCAGCGTCGCCCCCGTGAGTGGATTCCTCACTGCTAGGAAGGGCAGTGTCCCCGTGAGCAGATTCCTCACTGCTAGGAAGGGCAGCGTCGCCCCCGTGAGTGGATTCCTTATTGCTAGGAAGGGCAGCGTCGCCCCCGTGAGTGGATTCCTCACTGCTAGGAAGGGCAGTGTCCCCGTGAGCAGATTCCTCACTGCTAGGAAGGGCAGCGTCCCCCCGTGAGTGGATTCCTCACTGCTAGGAAGGGCAGTGTCCCCGTGAGCAGATTCCTCACTGCTAGGAAGGGCAGCGTCCCCCCGTGAGTGGATTCCTCACTGCTAGGAAGGGCAGTGTCCCCGTGAGTGGATTCCTCACTGCAAGGAAGGGCAGTGTCCCCGTGAGCAGATTCCTCATTGCTAGGAAGGGCAGCCTCCCCGTGAGTGGATTCCTCACTGCTAGGAAGGGCAGTGTACCCCCGTGAGTGGATTCCTCACTGCTAGGAAGGGCAGTGTCCCCGTGAGCGGATTCCTCATTGCTAGGAAGGGCAGCGTCCCCCCGCAAAGTGGGAAGGAGCCAGTAAGGCACAGCAACCCCCTAAAATCCAGTCCCCGAACTGCTTCTCTCCGTGTGGGGGACGGGCCAGTGCCAAGGAGACACCCCCGGGCCCGCGGCTGAACAGGAAGCACCGGGCGCTGGTGGGTGCTGCTGGGCACAGCGCAGGGCTGCGGGTAGAAGTGAGCTTTCCTCACCCCGTGCCCAGCCTCACTGTTCCTCAGCCCGAGGGCCGGTGCAGCGATCCATCTGCCAACCCTGCGGATTCATGGCGCCGGGTAGGGCACCCACAGGCAGCTGCAACAGTGAAGGAGCCCCCGCGGGCGCTGGGAGCACTGCGAGGGTGCTGGGGTGGCTGTCGGCAGCTCTCAGAGGGCACATGTGGGTCAGAGGCTGGGCCCGACTCTGCCTGCTCTCTCCCTTAGCACAGGGAGCCCCGAAGGTGAGGGGGCCGTGGCGGGACTCGGGGGCACAGGCCTTCCTGACGAGCCCACGTCCTGAGGTGCCAGGCTCCGCGGCCTCTGAAGCCCGGGTGTCGTCGGCCCGGATGGCTGCATTTCTAACGGGGAAAGTTCGGCCTGGCTCTGGAGGGGGAGGAAGCCAGCGCCGCTGACGGGGAGCAGTCCAGCCAGCACCGCCCCCGAGCCCCTGCCTGCACTCCTTCACCACGACCACCACAACTCCACGGCAGGCCTGGAGCCAGGGCGGCGTCTGGCTGCTGCCTGCCGTCCAGCAGGGGCTCTGCGAGGGGGTGCTTGGACGTGTGCTGGCTGAATGACTGCGGGGCAGTTAACTGGGTTACATCAGTGGTTCTCAAAGTGCGACCCGGGACCAGCCGAGGCGGCATCACCGGGGAGCTTGTTAGCAATGCAGCTTCTCAGGCCCCCGGGGGACCTACTGAATCAGAAACTCTGGGCCCTCCCAGGGGACTCTGATGCTTGCTCGAGCTTGAGAGCCACTGGATTAGCTGGTCCCCAAGGTCCCTGCCCTGCGTTTTCTCAGCTGTCCCCTTCCTGAGTTGCCTCAGCATCTCTTATCCTTGAGCATCTTGCCTGACTCCTGGGCTCCCCACCCTGGGAATGCCCCACCCCTACTCCTCAGGCTTCACTCCACAGATACCCTTGGGAACTCAAGGCCTCTGGAGAGCCAGGGACAAGAGTAGGGGGAGGCACGGCCACTAACTGGGAAACCTAGGCCAAAAATCATGGATCCTGAGGCCTGTTCACCCTGAGCTTGCATGATACGGTGAACTGTTACCATAAAAGTAACCGCAGTAACAATGGAGCGCTGGCTGTGCGGGGCACTGGGCCAGGCCCGACTGAACCTCATCACCCCAGCAGGGTCGGAGCCAGGAGACGTGAGTGCTCGTCTCAGCACTGACACTCACAAGCTGGGTGACCTGGGGTCGGGGCACAGCCTTCTCCAGGCCCCACTGTCTGCAACTTTACAGCCAGGGCTTTGGACGGATAAACCACAAACACAATGTGTTGTGTGGACAGAGCCAGACAAAAGGGGACACACCAGGTGATTCCGTCCAGGTGCAGCTCTAGAACAGGCACACACACGGCGTGGCAATCAGAGCAGCGCTGGTGGTAGTTTTAGAAAGGGAGTGGTTCTGACTGAGACGGGGCACGAGGGAGCTTCACAGAATGATGGGAACGTTCCATCTTGATATGGTAAGGCTACAGAACTATAAATACAAACTCCTCCAATGGTACAGTTAAAAAGGGTAAATTCTACTGTATGTATACCGCAATTTAAAACATCCCTCATAAAATGAGGGCTTCGGGGTTGGATGACTTCTAAAAGTGCCTTGAGTCCCAAGTCCTGGAGATCTGACTCTGACACGGGGTAACTCGCCGGGCTATTGGACAGCCAGTGTCTGGGGGAGTGAGCTGCAGCTGTCAGTGTGGGCTTTGCCCCAAGTCTCCACTGTCACCTCCCCTCACATGGTGGCAGTGCCCAGGTCCTGATTCAGAAGGCACCCCCTCTGCCCCCAACGGAGGCAGAACATTAGTAAACTACAATTGATTTTAGGTCTGTTCCAAAATCCAGCCTCTGGAGGGGAAGGCACGTTTGTGTGTCAATCGCAGCTGCCCCAGATATGCTAAGATGCGTGCAACTTCTCTAGCCGGTGTCACCACTGTCAGTGCGAGCAGGTGGGAGGCAGGTAACTAATTTAATGAACAAAAACCACAAAGAAAGAAATTATGAGAGGGAGTGGAGGAGAGACGCAGCCAGGAGTCAGCGACGCCCTGGGATTACAAACATACATTCTGTCACAGAATCTTTATTTTACATGTTTGATCACAGCAAGAGAATCCATCCCATACATCACCCTGACCAGAACCCCGCCCGCTAGAGGTTTACATAAATACTCTTCTATGATCATTAGTGTTAAAAAAAATACTGAAAGCTCCTTCTGCATCCCAATATAACCTGGAAAGCAAGTGATATTTACAGACATTTTCTCCCCCAAACGAAACTTATTTCTGGTTTAGATGTGTCCGACTTCTGAGGTCATAGGACTAGTGAATCCAATTTATGATCTGCAAAAGCTGCTTCAGATGTCAAGAAACGCACTGTGTGGACAAGATCTTTGGATCCTTTTGTACTAAGTATCTGAAATGCTAAGACGGTTGCCCCTCTGGAGCCCCTGTAACCGCCCACCATAAAAACCCGAAGCTCACCTCAAAATGAGCTCACTGCGAGTGAGTTCGCTTTCCTGTCTCCGTTTGACCTGCACTGACTTTACCCACGACTCCTCCTTCCCGGGTGGCCTGCCTGCAGACTTCCTGCCACCAGAAATCCTGCAGCTCCCTGGGGCAACACAACCAAATCCTTGCCCTGGCCCCTCCGTGCTCTCCCTCAGTGTGCTTTCCTCACACAGCATCTCAGAGGATACGCATGTCCCACGCCCTAACAGGGAACCAGAGAGAAACAGTCTCTATTTTTCAAGCGTAAACCATGCAGAAAGGGCACAGATGCATCACCAGGCTACTAAAGTGGCCCCTGGGGAATGTGGAGTGTTCAACTTGCTGATCAATAACTACATTCCAGGTGGTGACAAGTATTAGCCTCAACTCAGGTGGATCTCTTTTAAGGACTTCATGCCAAAAACACCCTAGAGAAAACTGGAATAAAGAGCAGATCTTTTAGAACGTGTATATTCCAGACAAACACCTTTTTGATCAACCAAGAGAGATCAAGTCAAAGTCTAACGTCTTTAGTGGGGAAGCCATGAATTTACTGAATCCTACAGGGAAAAACAGCACGGGCATCCTGGACTCAGCCAATTCCAAATCTGTTAAAAGGCCTGGGGTGGGTCAGAGCAAAGCAAAGGGACAAGGTGTGGAGTGTGGAAAAGGTGGAGGAGTGGGCTGGGGTCTGCTGCCTCTGAAACTCAGCAGCTGGCAGCATAGAGCATGAACGGTTCTGCCGTTCTCCCTAGGGGATGGAGGAGCGCCAACAACCTCGTCAGACTGTCCAGCGTTCTAAGGGCCTTCCTCAAAGAGAGTGCTTCAGGACGGGGGAGACGGCCAGAACGCCACTGGCAGTTAAGATAGGCGTCTCACACTCTTCCCTGGTCTGGAAGGACCAGCTCCTGGTGGCAGGCGCTTAGGTACTAACACAAGACATACATTCTAGTGCAGGGCAAGAACATTACACATGGCCCAAAGCAATAATCTACGGTATTAGGACGGACTTTCTTGAAGAAATTCTCCTCAGCTCAGAAAACACATCCTTCCCAGAGCTGCTGGGAGAAAACGCTGCAATGCACCAAAGCTCGCGGCCCAGCCCGAGCCTGTGGGGAATCGATAGGTGGGGGCAGGGGTGGGGGGGGCGCCAGGGTGTGGAACCAGAGAGCAGACATTCTGATGAGATCATAACGCAGGAGCGGAAACGTCGTCCTGACGGTCACGAGTGGACTTCTGATGAGACTGAGTGCTGCCCGAGCTGGCTGGACGTGTCCAGGGAAAATAAAACCTGGAAATTTTACTCTAAAGCGGTTTCTTGAAGGAAAACTGCACTGACTCAGGTTATGATCTGAGAAGCTACCTCTTACACTAGAGCAGGCTTCTCCTTACGGGAGAATGGGCCACCAACTCAACAGGCACATTCAGCGTATAAAACGCATTGCTGTTGAAATTTTAAAGCACTGAGGGACCAAGAAACAGGCTGACCAAGTCTTTGGACACTGTTAAGAGTCAGGATTAAGAGATCAATGATTGTTCTTATTGTCCAAGAAGTAATTTTCTAGCAAAATAGACACACTTCATTAAAGGAAAACAGGTCCTTACTTCCTAAGGTTTCCCAGCCAGCAGCACTTCCAGTCCACGGCAGATTTCGGAAAGGAAGCTTGGATATCTTGTGTAGGCAGAAACGGAGCAGGAGCACAAAGCGAAGCTATAAATACCACTGCGCGCTCCAGGATGTGCACCCAATCCTTTCTGCCCAATCCCTGAAATCCTGACGGCTTAACCGTGGGAACACGGCCGCACAGGGATCCCGGGCGCCTGTGAGACTCAGGCTGCAAGAAGGGGGCTTGTCAGCAGCTCAAACTATTTGGCTTTGGACCCCAATCAGTCATCTCTACTCAAGAGCAGAGCTGAAGGCTGGCCACAGCTATTAAGCGACGGAAAAGGAGAGGAGATTTTTACAGAACAGGCTGCAGAGTGTGAACAATTTTGTCAAAACCTGAACCACCACCTGTTTCCCAATCTCAGGCTGGGGTTTTGATTTTTCTTGACCATCAGCTTGATTCCAAACCTTCTGCCAGTTAAGATATAGAATATAGGCAGACAACCTGCTTGTTAGGAAGGCTGTGGCCAGCCTTGATTCCTAAACCGCTATCTTATCTCATCTGTACCTTCCTGTTCCAGAAGGGGACCGTCACACTGCAGCCACTCAGCTGTTCTGTGAGTGAGCCTAGAGGTAACCACGGATGGAAAGCTCGCCCCACCCCCAGAGCAGCTCAGCGCCCTGGCTCATGCCCTCGCGTGACTGCAGAGGCTCAGGGGTCTGCCGGAGAAAGGGCAGGAGCCAGGCCGGCGCCGGGAGCAGCAGTCAGGCTGGAGCCCGGTGCTGGCCCCCACATGTTCTTGTCCTCTCTCACTCCTTCACTCACTTGCTTCCTTGCGTCTAGCACGTGAAATGAGGACACCTCTGTGGGGATCCTTTCTAGGGGGGGAGGTTTCGTCACACCTTTTGTTCTTGCCAAGAAGTCTACGGCCTGGTCAAGACCAGCTGCTTGCAGGACAAACAGCAAACGTGTCCCTCTGAGGGAAGCACCCAAGGGAGTCTGGGCCATAGCACGAACACGCTTCTGAAGCGCTGCTACTGTGTTCACGCACAGGAAAACTAAGTCTCACACATATTCCCATCCTCCCTGCAACTTCCTTCTCCTGTCACACAGCTCCAAGTTAACTTAAAAAAAAGAAAAAAGCCCCCTAAATTAATACTTCAGGCATATTTCCCTGCTCCTGAAGCCGGGGAGACACGTGAACCATTCCCTGAAGCCTCTGTGGGCAGGCGAGCAGCAATGGCCTTGAAGATGCCTCCTCTTGCTGCAGGCCTAGCAGGGACTGCGGCTGTGAAGGACGGGCTGGCAGAGCACAGGGAAAGAACGCTCGCTTCCTCACAGCTCAGTTAGGAGGTGAAAACGGCCCAGGAGAGGGAAAACGTCTCTTCTAAGTAGAGACTCTCCAGGTCCCCGAGTGTGGGATATTGAGCGCCACCCCTGAATCCTGTGGTCTCTGACTGACCCTCCCAAGCTGGAGGTAAGAAAACCACCACCAGAGACTGTCCCTGTCCCCTGCAGGGCCAGCTCACTGCCAAGCCCAGGCAGGGGAGGGCTCCGGTTTCTGACACCGGGAATCGGAAGGGCCCCAAATCCAGCCAGCACCCCAGCATTAGGCAGCTTTTCTGATGCGGCCATGTTTCAGTCCAGTTTTGGGCCCAGGACTAAAAAGCATAGTGGGAAGTTACCACCAAGCCCTTGTTGGCCCTCGGTCACAGATGACCTTCTGAGACTGTCCCATTATCCTAATGACTTAGTCACGAGTTGCAACACTGTTCACTTCGGGCCGCTCCCATGCTCATCTCCGAGCTCTCACAGCCTGTAGGGAAGCTCACTGAGCTCCCGTGAAAGACGCCGCCCCTGGTCCCGGGGAGTGAAAGGCCGTGCACTCACACTCCGTTTCCCGCATCCACACTCCTGGAACACAGGGACAGGTCTGCTTCACTCCTCCGTTTAGAAATCCTACCTGGCTTATAGGAAAAGCTTTTTAATGATGATAATTTGCTTGTACTTAAGCATTTGCTTTACATTACCCTTTCTGCCCCGAGCTGCTCCTTTAAGGAAAATTCCTTCCCTTTTCCCCCCATATCTGATCACACAAAACAGACACAGCTGCGGGGAGAGGGGGACACGAGAGATGCTGCTGCTCTGGGTGGTCCGGGGGCCAGACGTTCAGGGAAATCCTGGAGGGGAATGCTTTTTGAGCTTAAAAACACATTTCCGTCCATCCATTAGGCAACAGAGAACACGCTTCAATCAAGAAAAGCATTTCCCACCAGCTGGGCTGTGTGGTGTCCCAGGGCCACGACTGCCTGACATTATAGCCCTCAGATGACAGAGACCTTCTGGAAGAGACCATGTGCCTCCAGAGCTGCTGGTTCCTGGTCATTTTCAGAATGTGGGCTAGAGGCCTGGGGCACGTTTCAGGGCCAGGAGTCCTGGGCAGGCTCTAGATGCTAAATTGGGGTTTCACTTTGCTTTCTAAAATAAGCGAACTTCCTTCATTTTTGTCCCCAAGGGTGCAGTGCTGCTCTCCAGTTCCCATCTGAGTCCCCAGATCCTCACTCCACACTCGCTCATTTCCTGAAGCCCCGTTCCTGGGCCGTGAGCGGCTTCAGCCACACCCCTCCGCCCTCCTCCCAGGTCCCCCAACGTTCCTTTCAGTGCTGCCGCACACTTGGGTCACAACTGAAGAGCCCTTAAGAGTTCCCGGTTAAAAGAAAAAAGAAATATATGTTAAAAAGACAGTCTTCCTTTTATCCTCCTCCTCTCCACTCTCCCTCCCCACCACGCCCACCTGAAGGAGGATTCTAGCTGCCTATAACCAGCCACAGATCCAGCTTCCATAAAAGAGAGTAAAAAATTAGGCTTCCGTGGCACTTTGCTCCCAGCCACGTGCTCTGTGGTGTCACTGTCGGCAGGTGCCAGATGCTCTTGCTCACCAATAGGACTATGAATAAATCAGACGTTTCCTTTGACAGTGCCAGCTCAGAGCTGCTCCATCACGCGGTGCCTTCCCAGTCGCCCTGGGGCTCCACCAAGCCGTTGGTCACCTTCTTGACTTTCTTCATATTCTCCATCACCCCTGACGTCGTCACTCTGAACGAGGAGGAAAACAATGAGGAAAATCTCAGTCTTACAGTAAAAGGCCATCCGCACGACCGCACAGGGGTTGGCTCTGGAATCAGACAGACCTGGGTTTGAATTCAGACCTGCTCCTTGCTAGCTGCAACCT
The DNA here is from genome assembly GCF_041296235.1 of Equus asinus. Lineage (NCBI taxonomy): Eukaryota > Metazoa > Chordata > Mammalia > Perissodactyla > Equidae > Equus > Equus asinus. The sequence continues at coordinate 16,170,969 of NC_091799.1, forward strand.
TGGCCAAGTCATTTGGCCTCTCTGTGCTTAAGTCTAATAAATAATTCCCACTTCACAGAACTGTCGTGAGGGAAAAACGAGATTCACCAGTGCACCAAATCAATACATATCAGCTGCACTTATCACAATCAACAGGAATCTCTCTCTTTTTGTCACGGCCTCCACCAATTTTTATTTATTTAATGCTAGTTATGATTATGAGACCAATATCTATATCATAAGTAACATTCATAAAAGAAAGCTCATCAGCTGTAGACATTTATCTTTTTTTTTTTATTTTTGGAAGATTAGCCCTGAGCTAACTGCTGCCAATCCTCCTCTTTTTGCTGAGGAAGACTGGCCCTGAGCTCACATCCGTGCCCATCTTCCTCTCCTTTATATGTGGGACACCTGCCACAGCATGGCCTGCCAAGTGGTGCCACATCCGCATCAGGGATGCGAACCGGCCAACCCCAGGCCGCCAAAGCGGAACGTGCGCTCTTACCCGCTGCGCCAGCGGGGCCCCGGCTGTGGACTCTCTACAAGGAGCCGCGATGGCTCATTTCTGAGCCGTGGGGCAGAGCCGCAGGTCTGGAGGAGCCTCCTGGGCCCAAATGTTCTCCCACAGAGAGGGAGAACTGGCCGCTTTCTGCAAATCCAAGCCCTGCTCTCTGTGGGCTGGGGCCACGCAGCTGTCAGCGATCGTGTGGCTCTGCCTCCGCTCTGCAGCCCAGGCCAGGGGCCTGCATCTCTGTTGGTGCCTGGCGCTGAGGAGGTGCCACGGAGACCTTCACTGAATGCAGGGATTCAAACGGGAGAAGGCTGGCCTCAGCCTGAGGAGCTGAGCATGGGGGCCCTTTCCGCGGAGTGAAGCCTAACACCTCGAGTGGTGGGTCTACGAGAAGACAGCCTCTCGCCTCTCAAGACGTGAGCTGGGCAGATGCTATGGAGCTCCGGATTTATGCAGGAACTGGGTGGCTTTGCAGCAGGAGACACCAAGCAGAGGCACTGAGCTCCACCTGGCAGGTGGGACACAGAAGGTCTTCAGGGCTCTGTGATTCTATAATGGTGGATATGTGTCATTTCACATTTGTCCAAACCCACAGAATGCGCACCACCAAGAGTGGACCCTACGTAACCTAGGGACGCTGGGCGACAATGACGCGTCACTGTAGCTCCCTCAGTTCTAACCAATGAACCCCTCTGACGGGGATGTTGACAGCGGGGGAGGCTGCGCATGTTTGGGGCGGGGGGTATATGGGAAATCTCCGTACCCTCTCTTCAACTTTGCTGTGAACCTAAAACTGCTCCAAAAAGTAGAGTCTATTAAAAACACACGCACACACACTTGGCCCAGCAACTCCCTGAGTCCTCTAGGAAACAACGAGGCATCTGTGTTTCCCGGCGTGGACCAACAGCAATTTCCTAATCGGTAAAATAAACTCAATCGGTCAACTCAACAGATTCTCTCCAAGGACTCCCATACCAACGATCAAAGCCCGTCACCTACAGGCAGTAACTCAGCGGCCCTGTATGTGACACCTTTAGAGTTTGTCCAGCGGGACGTAATGGTAGATAAATGATTTTGTATGGGGTAAGGAAAGAAAATTCTTCCTCCCCTTTTTCCTTCCTTCATTCCTGACACCACGTTGCTGCGGTGACCAAGCCTCAAAACCATCCAGTCCTGCCCAGAACTGGGACTTCTCTCAAACAAGAGTCCTTCAGACTCGTGGGTTACCTGTACTTCTGGCAAGGTTGGGACAAGGTATAATGCTGGCACGTGGTTCTTGCAGGAAGTGAGAGACCTCCGCAGATGCTGTTAGTGATCTAAATGTCGCACCCACACAAAGGAAAGCAGCCAGCACCACTTCCTGTCAGCTGGTCACACTCAGGCCTGGCCTAACTAGGAGGAGACCATGGTTTTCCCAGGAGGAATCCACGCAAACAGGGCTGCTTCTAAAGGGACCTTCTCCAGACTGGGACACGGGAGGTGGTGCGGCCGAAGCACCAAGAGAACCATAAGCTTTTGTAGCTCTGGCACAACAACCCCCTATCCTCCTCCAAACATGCTGAGATCAGAGAAGAAATGCAACCTCAAGTCTGCCAGCAACACTCCCCGCAACAGCCAACTCTTCTGTGGCTGCTGCGCCTTGTTACAAAGGGACAAGGAGCTCCACACGTGCTGATGCTGAGAGCAGCACCCTCGCTATGACCGGAGTGTGGCTTGGACAGCGGGATGGGACGACACCTACTACCCTACTTTCCCTAAGAAAATATTCCTTTCCAGATGGGGGACCAAGGGAGAAAACAATGCCTGCTCTTTCGTGCAGGGGCAGGGACAGAGAGGGACAGCACTGGGCTGGTGCTTTTAGGTACCCGCAGCCAGCAGAAGAGACAGTCTTGCAGACCAACAGGCAAAGCCCTTCAGACAGACAGAAGTGCTGGGAGCAGGTCAGATGGCAGCTCGGGGAGAAGAACCCCCTCTGCTGGGGGAACCGGGGGAAGCTGTGAAAGCTGTGTGGAAAGACAAAGAGCAGCAAGATGGAGGGTGGGAGAGCGCAGGGCTGTCTCTGAAAAGAATATACCGGGCAAAAAGCAAGGAAGAAACAAAAGAAAGTTCCCGGGCACAGTCAGGGAGTGCGGAGAAAAGTGGCAGGAGGGTCAGGGGCAGGCAGGCGGGGCGTGGGGGCCTTATCTGCCCTGTCACCAGTGGCTGAACTTGGGTCTTATGCCAGGGTCCTCGGCCCTGGCTCCAGCAGGATGCCCCAGGGAGTTATGCCTGAGCCCATACATTCAGAATCGAGTCTCCAGGGGAGGGGCCAGGGAACCTACTTCTGAAATACTCTCCAAGTGAATCTGGTAGCCAAGGAGAACGGCCAGGAGGGAAAATCAGAGGTGAAGACGCCAGCCAGGTGAGGGCGGGGCACCGGGATGAAGCAGGGAGAGGCATGGGAGACACGATGTTGGCCTCCAAGACATGGTCACTCACTCCACTTGGGCTGAGGGAGAGGAGGTGTTTAGGCCAACGCCCGTGTTCGGCTGGTGGTGACTGGGAAGATGGCGGTGCTAACAAGGCCCGTCTAGAATGCCGGGGAGAGGCGAGCTTGGGAGGACGGTGAGCCGGTGGAGAGAGGGCCCCGAAGCTCGGGTCAGCCAAGTGGGCTGGAGCGAGAGACTGGGGAGGAGTCGCTGAGTAGACGGCCGGGCAGCCTGGGCTTGGGTGAGCACTCCAGACGAGGAGCGGGAGAATGGCAGCCTCCAAGGCTTTGGAGCAGGGGAGCATGCCAGCACGCGAGGTGTCACCAGTGAAGCAGGCAAGGAGGTGGTTTCGTAAGTGACCTGGAGCAGGAGCTGCTGAAGTGAACTGAAACCGATCAGGACGCCTGGCAGCAGGGATGCTGGGTGGCCCAGCAAACCTTTGGGAAGTGAAAGAGATGCCGGGGCCCAGGTGGAGCAGGTAGGCCCGGCCAGCCCCCTGCAGACTGGCACTGCTCCTCACAGCGCAGACCCTTCAGCAGTGACAAAGGAGACCTGGCTTAGACTGACACCCTAATGCCTTCCAGGCAGGGACAGAAGGAAGTGGGGCTTCTGCAACTCCGCGCGCACCTCCCTGCGTACCTCCCTGCGTGCCCTAGTTTCGGTGCAAACGCTGAAGGGGAGGCCAGCTGCAGAACCACCATCCAAGCAGCACTGTGCACCACAGACAACCGTCCTCAAAGGCCCACCGCACGCAGCATGCAGAGCACTCGCCGAGCTCAGGCTAAGCAATGGGCAGTGGGGATTTTCAGTCTAACTCAACTCCGGAGATCTGGGCAGAGCCTCCTGGAGCTGCCTGGATCACAGCCCTCACCACTCACTTCACAGAACCGGAAAGTGACATCCGGAGAGGATGACCTTGTGTCCTCTGCTCATTCCTTCTCTGCCTGACTAGCTCCTTCTTGCCCCAGGCTGGTGCGATGCCCTCTGTGGCTCCAGGCACACAGCTCCATGGCAGCACTGGCTGCACTCTGTCACACTGTGCCCGCAGCAGACAGTGCGCTCCCTGAGGGCAGGGCTTTTGCACTGGCTGGTGCTCCACAACTGCCCAGAGGGCTGAGGGAGCCAGGCACAGTGAGGCACAGCAGCCTCAGTGCATGGGGCCTGCCTGGCCTCTCTGGCTGCCCAGCCCAATGCCAGTCCAGGAGAAGCCGTCCTCCCTCCAGTGCCTGTCCAGGGAAGCACTGCTCTGAGCCCAGGTGCCCAATTCCTGACTTCGCGAGGGTGCCAGCCTCAAGGGGAGCAGCTCATGAGCGGGTCTGAGGTGAGGGAGACCAGTTCAGGAGGGTCTGTGGACAGAGAGGAGAGTGGAGCAGATGCCCGAGAGGAGGAGCAGGGAGCTCCAGCAGAGATGGAGAGAGCACATGGACCCAGGGCTGCCTCCCATTTTCCTTCCACATCTAAATGGTGACCCCTCTTTTCCTTGCAGAACCCCGAGTCTACGCTTACAACCAAAAAGGCCTAAGGAACAAGACGGGAAAGGGGGCTGTAGGTACCCACTGCTCCTTCTGCCACACCAGACTGCGATCACATGTGGCTTGGGCCTAAGTGGTCCATGGACACATCTGTTTCTGGAACCACACTAAACCACAGACATAACCAAACTAAAAACGCGTCCTGGACTTGCAGTGCACGAGGCCTGGTTAAGAGGCAATTCTATTTGTCTCCAAGCCCTGTTTCCACTTTTGCTGCTCACTCCCCGAGCTAACGCAGGACATAGCAGTCAAAGGTTAAGGCAACCTCGAGGCCGGCGTTCTGGAATGGGATCCCCAGAGAGACAACCGCCCGGCCCCAAAACCCACACCAAACGTTTCTTCCCACTCTCACTTCTTGAGATGACGGAAATGATTCAGACCATCGAGGACACGCACAGCTTACTGGAGGCTACTGAGTCTGCTTGCTGAAACTGCATCCAGGACTTCTTAACTTGCTGAAATTTTTATGATAAATTCTGTTACCAAAATTGGTAAGCCTCTGTGAGCTTTAGCCCAAGAAAAATGTTGAAAGAGATAGAAGGAGAAAAAGACAGAAAGTCAGAGTTAATTCTGACTGTGTCCTCATTCTGCAGACTCAGATGGAGCAGCTGTGTGGGACCTGGCGGGGATGGCAGCCCGCACGGACTGTACGGGCCTGGGCCAGAGGAAGGGTGGAAGCACTCCATCCCCGGGGGAGCACGGCTCCGTCCTGAGATCCACCGGCAGATTAGCTTCCCAAACGCACTGCACTCCCACAGCTCAGCTTCAGAGAAGGGGCGAGAACAGGTGAAGGAAACTATCTAGAACAAGTCAGTAAGGGCAGTGAGTGACCGGGTCAGAGTTCACGTGCTGCCAGTGGGTGAGACTCATGAGGAAGAGTGTGGATTTGTTGTGGGGTGTGTGGGGCAGAACAAATATTGCTCCCCACAAGGAGGGGGTTCGTTCTGTGGCGGGAATCAGACCTAGCTCCCTCCTTCAGGAAACACCCTTCAGTGTGGATGACAGACAGCTCATGACCTTCTAGAAAACACAGCCAAGGGCTTGGCTCGCCTCTGGCTTGGATTATTTCTGGAGGACTGACGAGGTGCCGTCCAGGAACAGCACCCCCAAGAAGAAGAGGGAGATGACAGCTGGGGCACAGCGCGGTGGCCCTGAGAAGCCACAATCAGCCTCTGCACTCCCTGCCTGGGAACGCGGTGGCGGGCTGCGCCGGAGCCTCCACCTCGGGCCTGTGCTGCTGTCACATCTTACAGATTCACAGAACTTTCTCAACAGCAGAGGTCTTAGCCAAAGAGAAACCCCAGAACGATTTCCTTGCCTATGTAAAGGCACTTGGCCTCAATCGGCTCCTCAGCTTTTTCACAGGCCAAACTGGGCCAGCGCTTGCTGGAAATACCACTGCCCTAAAGAAAACCTTCATCGGGCGTGAAATTCTTTCCGGCTGTTACACATGTGGCCTTTCTGCCACTGATGAGAAGCTCACTTCACTATGACAGTACGGCTCTCACTAAGCACTGAGAAGCCAGTACAACCAGAGTACCCCCCTGCCCTTGTAACAGTGTAAACTGAGGCAGGCAAAGGATAATCCCTGACTTAACGTTCCGCCGTTCCGCCGCTCCCAAATCGTGCCAGAATAAGGAACACGCTCTCTCCAGTCTCCACTAGACTGGTGGTGTGTCTGCTCCCTCCCCGTTCCCTCCAGATTTTAGCACCTATAGACCCTCTTGCTCAAATATTGTCGGAGAGAAACAAAACCAACACAAAATTTAAAAAAGTTTTGCCAGGAGACAAAAATACCTTCACAATGCATCCACGCTTCCAGATGAAACAGCTGACGGCAAGGACGTGGGGAGAGAACTCCTAAGTTGCTGGCGAGGAGCGCAGCTATGTGGCCATTCTGGAGCACAATTCAGTGAAGTGGAAGGTGCTCTGCCCCAGCCGGTCAGCTTCTAGCTGCCCAGCCCAGAGAAAGCTGGCCGCGTGCTTATGGAACAAGCTACAGGTCTCCCAGCAGGGGACGGCTAACCACACCACGCCTTAGGTTACTGACCACCGTGCCCACCAGGCTGACTCTCACTTGCACCTCTTCAACCAACAGCACTTGCTCAGCTTCTGCTGCTTCTAAAAAGGCACATCTGACGGTTCTCCTGCTTTGCCCTCCACTGTCTGTAAAAAGGTGTCTCTTCCTCTGCACAGGGAGATGCTGTTCGGGACCCATGGGTAGGCTCTGCCTTCCCTTTATTGTTCTCACAGTGGAGCTGAGCACAAAGAGCTGTCCCACGCTGCCCAGCCTGCTGCCCAGCCTGCAGCCCAGCAGAGCCCAGCAGGGGCCAAGGCTCAGCCTTTGAATTGGGAACAGTCAAAAGGCTGCGGAGAACCAGAAGAGAAACCCAGCCTCAGGCTAATCAGCACAACAATTAACCTGGCCCATCGCAGCTGATAAGTTAACAAGTAAATTCGCTTACTTAATCACCATTCACTTCTCTAGAAAATGACTGCCCTTTCCCAGAAAATAGGACCCTAGAATCACTTAGCCTGTGACTCAGAAAAGCCCATTTTAACGCTCAGATATAGGTCAAAGTCATTGTGCTAGGTTTAGCTGATGATAAAGGACGTTTGAGGATAGTTAGCAGACTTACAAATGACCCCGGTGATCGCATTTTCAGCTCCCCACGGCAGGAGCCCAACAGGAAGTGGGGCTGCCCATCCTCAGGAGCTCTGAACAACCAAGTATGTCCCTAAGTTCTTGCTGGTGAGTTACTGGAAGCAGGCTCCAATGAGGCTAAATAGGATGGCAAGTTCAACTCTCCCTGAAAAGATGGAGGGATGCCTGGCAGCTACTGTCCTTCAAACTGAATGAGAGCGCCTGGGGCTTGAGTGTCCATTTCCTTCTGCTAAAAATAGAAGTGCCACCTCTGAAGCAACAAAAGGCAGAGAGTGGCTGCTCCAGTTCACACCAGGCTGCTTTCAGTTAGGTAAAGGGGTAGACACGGGAGGGAGGAAAGGAGATTTCTTACACAGATTCCATTTCCAAGTCATCCTCTTCCTGAGAAAGTTGTAGGTAGGGGTTATCTGAAGCTGGACGGAATTTATACCCCGTTAGAACAAAGAACACCAGCGTGGCCGTTTCATCCAGGAGCTGCAAATTGAAAAACCGTCCCCAAATAAAGGGATTAGCAACACTGTTCTTCAGACAGCAGCGGAACTAAACAAACAGACACATCCCCCCGCCAACCCACCACTGGCTGCTCCCTCACTCAAATGCCAGAGCTGACTGCTAGAGAGCATTTTCTTTAGCAGATTTGCTGAAGCCTCAGCCAGGAGCATTCTGCCCAAAGACGACATTTAAGACTCCCTGCTTTAAGCAGTCTTCCCCGGTAGCTTTCAAGAGCTCATTAAATACCCACATTTCCCATGGCCCTAAAGCACCAAGTCAGTGCTTCAAGAAAAGTCTCTACATCGTTTGGCGGATTCCCCTCGTAGTTAAACTTGTTCTAGTGTACTGCAAAGATGCTAATAACGGGCCAAGAAGAGGGGAGGCCCGGATTCTGTTATTCGAAGCCCTGTCTCTGAAGGAAAAGACCCCTCTCATCTAAGTTTGATTATACAGGGCACATCTTTCTCTTTCCGCCTGAGGCTTTTCTTTTCACAGACTTTTAAAATTGAAAACTAAAATCAATAATGCAACTATTTCTAGATTTCTCACGTAATCCAGCAGCTTTCCTAGACAGATAATGTTAATTGTGGACGAGAAGAGACAGGAAGTCTGAGCGGCCACGGCTGGATACGTTTATAACAACCTTCAGTTAAACCCCAGGACTTGATCCTCAGACAGGAACTCTCTGGCACGGTGCCCTGAGAGCCGCATACCTGGTAGAGCCACTTCCACTGGAAGGGAACGGCAAGCTTGAGGAGAAATGCGATGATCCTGGTGAAGTATATGTAACACACGATCTACGTGAAGAGGAAAGAAACGAGGAATACAATCAACACAGACATTACGGCACCACTTTCTTCCAATAGTTTGTTTCGACAAATTATCTACAAAAGAGCAAAGAGAATATCTGGAGACAACTGTTCGACACTCGTAGGCGAATTAATGAGCCTGGCGGACAGACGGCTACTCCGCTAGTCAGAACTGAAAGCTCTCCTCTTTGTCTCTGTGATGACACACACTCCAGGGCGGCTGCCCCTAACTCCTGAGTAACCCCTCCCTCGCCCTATCCACACACATAACCCATTGATCCCAACCCCCTAAGGGTAATATTTTTAATTGTCAGACTCTGAGGAATGTTTTCCAGTAGTAACAGCAAAATAAAGCCACACAGAGAAAATACTGACTTTGAGTCTCTCCAGCAGATGCTGTAAATGTTCGAGGTCCACACTCAGTGGAACAATACTAAGTACTCTAGGAAGGGAGGATGTGACAAGGATTCACATGACAGCTACTCTAGTGTGCACTGCTTGCTGGGACCATGCCCAGGGTGGCGAGGCTTGCGGGAAAAGAACTGTCCAGCATGATAGTCAATGCCAAAATCACAAAGACAACTCAGAAACTTTAAGAGTCAAAAAGTGAACCCTAGAAGACCCATAACCTTACGTATTCCAAAAAATTATGATCTTAATAATTTATGGCAAGTCCTGCCTTTGGTGTATGCGTATATGGACTTTGCATGTCCATTACAGCCTTGTTTTAGGTGTGATCCCATTTTGGTAAATAAATACAGAAAGCAAGTCAAAGGAACAGCTATGTGTGGCATATGCCTAAAAAGAGTCTAGAAAAATAACCACAAACTGTCAACAGGAATCACTCAGGGAGGAAGAGGAGGGGGAGAAGATCAGGGTCATAAAGGGCTTCTCCTGTGTTTCTATAATCCCTGTAGTTAAAAATACCAAGCATTTATTATTTTTCTGAGTATTTAAAGCCAAATTTAAAACCAAAATTTAGAAAGAAATAACTCAGGTAATTTCCCATATCAAAAGACACAATTTGGAGCAAGCCCTGAGGGCCTAGTGGTGCAAGTTCGGCATGCTCTGCTTCAGTGGCCAGTTCGGTTCCCAGGCGCGGAACCACACCACTCATCTGTCAGTAGCCATGCTGTGGTGGTGGCTCACACAGAAGAACTAGAAGGACTTACAACTAGAATACACAACTATGGACTGGGGCTTTGGGGAGGAAAAAAAAGAAAAAAAAACCCAAAATACAATTTGGTTTTATAAAATGAAATCCACACAGCTCCACACATCTTGTGCTTTCAACAACTCTTGCAAGTTCATTTGCTCTACTCCTTGAATTGATCTTATTGCAGATTTAGGATTTTTTTACTCACCAAGACGTAATAATGTCTGAAAAGTTTCAGCTTTGCTAAGTTAATAGCAGCTAGGGAGAAGAAAGAACAAAATGAAAAGCTCATTAACTTCTTTTCTCAATTTCCAAGAAAGTTACAGGCAGGCACCCGCTGTCAAGGGGACAAGTCTACTGCGAATGAGGACAGCGCGGGGCACACCTAGTTTCTGGAAATGCCAGCGCTCGGCAGGACCTCCCCAGATTACCAGGAAGCAGCAGGGAGTAGGAAGCAGCAGGTGCGGTGCTCTGGCACTGCATCTCCCCACTCCAGGTTCAGGAGCTTTCAACTGGCCATGCTGGGCGTATGGTGACACCACAGACAATGGGGACACGACCAATCAACACTCGAGGCCCCAAAGCTGGTGTTGACACTCCAGCTGTGCTGCTCCAGCTGACAGAGCTGAACCCTCACTAGGGCCAGTCTCAGGTGGGTCCCTGAGCCCTGTCTGGGGAGCCTCCCACTAGCTGAGCATTAATTCGACTAACCCACGGGTGCATCTTGCAAACTTCTCTTAGGTTTTACTATGTGCCTTGTAATGAGCCCTTTAATATGACCTCCCTGGTTCTGTCTTACGGTTGTGATGGCTCAAGGTCAGGCAGCCGGGACAGCTAACTTCCTGCCGCTGCCTATGGCCATGAAATATTGATGACCACAGAGGGTAGCCTGGCTCCCTCCCCGATTAGCAGTCCTTTCACTCATCATATACGTTCCAGCAGGAGCCAAATTCATTTGTTTAACAGCATTCAATTACTGGCTCCCTTTAAGAACGGGACTGTGGGCAGCGAAGGGTCGAATTTCCTCTTCCTCCCTCCTCTGGCTCGTGCTTAGTGGGGGGCAATCAAGCCTAGGATTCCAAAAGAAATTCCCGAATCCTCAATTAATCTTCAAAGTGATTATCAACTAACAGTATCTGCAAGAATCTCCTCTGAGAAACCGAACGCATGGATGAGGGGAGGGTCAGAAAGTCTTTCCAGGAAAGTTTAACTCCCCAAACTGAGAGGCTGTAACCCTCACATGTAGAGCTGCAAAGGACTCGCACACAACATGTGAAGAAGCACAATTCCAGGAGGCCGACGGGCGGAGGCTTTCTTACCCAGCACCCTCTCTAGCAGTCTGGTTTTGTCTTAAGTTAAATCTCTCTGGTTCTCTTGTAGGTTTTCACTCAGCTCATCTCAGGACAGGCGCTGGGACGCAGCAGTGACCCTGGCTGCCCAGGCCTTTGCCCGAGGGGCGGCTGCCGTCCCTCAGAGAGGCACCAGACCAGCCACATACTCACTGCTACATTGCCCAGAGTCCGGTGACGAAAGGGTGTAATGGGCACTATTCCTCCTCATCTGAGGGAGGGGAGAGGCTGCACTGAGGGAAAGATATTAGAAGTGTCGGATAAGTAAGTGACCATGGATTTAAAACTTTCCACATTTGCATGAGCCAGTATTCCTCTTGTGTCCCCTTTTGTGTGCGTGTCCCCTGCTCACACTGGCAGAGGTCAATGAAACGGCCTGCTCACACTGCATTCGGCCCTCGAAACCCCAGCCCTGGGAGCTGTGGCCCGCCCAGAGAAGCACACAGTTCTTGAATACGAACACTCAATTCTCTTCTTTGCGAATAAGTGAGAAAGAACAGCACCAACAATTAGACACTTAAACAATAAAAATGCTTTAAAAGTCTCCTCTGAATTTTCAAATAAATCCTGACAAATGAAACTCCTGCCCTTGCTTAAGCAGGAACCTTCAGCCTGACAGAGAGAAAAGTGCCACACTTTTATTCCTGGATTTCAAGACGCCAGGACAAGATACACATGGCTGCCATGGCCATGATCAAGTAAGGGCTCTCAAGCCAGATCAGGGGGACAAGGGGAGAAAGAGAGGATTCCCAAAGGAGGCGATGTCCAAGCGGAGGCGCTGTCTAAGCGGAGGCCTTCCTGGGGCTCAGGAAGGGGCAGGAGTGGAGACACCAAGTGGAGAGAATGCGCGGGAAGAGCAGGCACAGAGGCTCCGAGGTGAGGCAGCACCAGGCAGCAGCGAAGAGAAAGCAGCTCGGGGCAGCTGGACAGTGAGGAGGCAGGGGACGAGGCCGGGTGGAGAGGAGAGGTGGGAGCTGAGTCAGATGCCAAAGGCCGGAGCTGGACTCCCTTGGCGCCGAGACCAGGGAACCTCGGCCAGCTGAAGCAGGGCCGTGCCTTGATCACACCTACAGTTCAGAGCAAGCTCTCTGGAGACAGGATGGAGAGAACCAATAAAAGCCCAGGGGAAGTCAAAAGCCTGGAGTGTGGAGGTCCCTCTAAAAGGTGGTGAGGCCTTTCTGTCCGTGGAGAGCAGAGGACAGGGCAGCAAACAAGAGGCTGAGCTTGCGTTGGTGGCTGGCTTGGGAGACAGAAGGACAACAAGCCAACGGTGCTGGGAGACCAGAGAGAATTCTTCAGGTGAAGTTCATGGGGGAGAGAGCAGATGGGTCAAGGCGCTGCAGGCCTTAATGGGCCAAGACACGAGTGCGCGTGAGAGGAAGGGGGCGGGAGGCCCGCGTCACAGCCTCCAGGCTGACTGTGAGACACTCGGAAGAGGCAGCCACGAAGCCTTTATCGATGAGCCTGGACAGCCACAGACAGGCGCCCACGAAGAAACATCAGCACAGGCACTGACGCTAGGCCACCCCAGGACACGGGCTGGGACTGAGAAACAGACCTTGGGAACAACTAGGTTTGTCTCTAAGAAAAGCAGCCACAATAAGCAGAGTTCAAGGTTGATTCTGAAACCCACCAGTCACGACAGACATCGTTTCTAGGCACAAGTAAGGCATCTGTTTGAGACTGCTGGTCACGGGATGAGGCACCTGGGTCCACATGGGTGTTCTAGGCACAGCCAAGGCAGTGGAGGCCAGGAGCAAGCTTCCTCATTGGAGCAAGAAGCAGGAGTGGGTGTCAGTGCAGGCCCTGCACATTTGAACACTGTGGGTTCAAATTCCAACTCTGCTGCTTACTGGCTATGTGACCTCAGATAAATCGCCTCACCTCTCTGAGCCTCAGTTTCTTCATCTGTAAAACAAGAATAACAATACCTACTGCCAGAGTTGCTGGGGGAATGTGTGAGACAGGATGTGGAAAGCAAACAGCACACAGTAAGCACTCAATGAATGCCTGATGTCATGGCATCAGGATTACATGGTATTACCAAATACCAAATGTGGCATATAGTGCTACAGTGGCTGCCACAGCTGGCAGGACTCCAGACTCTAGTAAGTAAAACTGGAGCAAGTGGCGACCTGGGGACTGCCAGAGAGCTCTGGGTTCTCCTGGAAGCACTGCTGCCATATGCACACGATGAGTCAGCCTGCCGAGCAGGGGATGGACCAGCTCTGGAGGGTGGAACCTCACTGGCACCATGCAAGGAGCAGTGAGGCAGTGGGCCGCAGCCTGGAGTGCCAAGCCTCCCTTTGCTTTGATTCCAAAACAGCCTTCAGTGGAGTTAAGAATGCGGATCGCTTGCTGCTCACTGGACCATGGCAGGGCGGGCTCCCACGGGAGTAAGGGCTCACCAAGTCTGGGCTAGCTATTTCTGACCCCACCATGAGGAAGAGCAAATATGGTAAAAGAATGAGCACGGTGTGAGGGAAAACGCCTCAGACAGGAGCCAGGAGACCTGCATTCCAGGCCCTGTACCATCATAGCTCAGGGTGCCTGAGCCTGGCCTGCCGCTGCCTCCTTGGGGCATCAGTCTCCCATTTGGAGAATTTCCTTCCGGCAATGGTCCTTAACCGGGGTGGGCAGCAGAATTACCCGGAGAGCTTTCTTTAGCACAGATGCCCAAGCTGCTCCCTACTCGTAGGGAATCGGGGCTGGCTATAAGGATTTTGAAAAACTTCCTAGGGAATGGGGGAGGGGTGGGGTGGGGAGCAAGGAGAGAGCACGGACACCTGTGTCAGGAGCGCCTACGAGGCTGACTTCCTGCTGCGGGATTCCTCTTCCTCCCACTCTCAGGAAAACGGACATGACTGGATTTTGGCAAGTACTTTTTACTGCCGAGAACAGAAAAAGTGCCCACTGAGGTAGGAAGTACCCACTGAGGCAGGACGCATCCAGCCTTTCAAATTCTTAACAAGTCAGCGCTCTCTCGGACCCAGCAGCAAAAGAGCAAATGCACCCCAACTCCAGGAGCTCCCTGCCTAGACTTTCACTTTTCCTCTTTAAGCCCCAGAGTACCAAGCAGGCTGGCAGGAAGATGGATGGGCCCCTTCCTCCTCAGAGGTCTTCCCTGGATGGTCTTGGAAGCACGACAACAATAAAAACAACAGTGCTGGTCACCATCTACTGTGTGATAGTGCGCTGGGCCCCGGGCCGGGCCCCTCTCCTATTTCACCTCGTGTAGTCCGCACAGGAGCCTCTGTGAGGAAAGGGGGCTGTTACCACTGCCTCGCAGATGAAGGACACAGGCCTGGAGAAGTGAGTAAATTACCAAGGTCGCACAGCTTGTAAGCGGAGAAGCCAGTGTTCAAACCAAGCCCCTCCCTCCGAGGACCAAGCTCTCAGTGCCCAGGCTTAACGCTGAGAGAAAGGCGCTTCACGGCCTCCTAATCCACCAGTGGCTCAGGGCAATGCGATGGTGGCTCAAAATGCTGGGCAATGCCAGGAGCTGCCAGCACTCTGTCTTGAGGAGTTAGCTCTGGACAATCCACGGGACGGACAGAGGCAAGGGCCCACGACAGCCACTTAGAGGATGAAAAATTTCCACAACAACCCTTCCCTGGGTGTAAGGAAAGCCTTGAGGCTTAAAATCACCCCTACCTACCCATCATCCTTTTCTCCTGCTTCCTCCTGAGCTTCACAGGGAATTTTGAGTCAAACTAAAAATTAAAGAAATAAGGATGACAGCAAAGCCTAGATCGCATTGGAGTCGCTCTGACTCACTCTCAACCGTAGCATTTCCACAATCTGCTTCAGCTCCGGGCTCAAGCTCACAGTGCACGGGGCACAGGGCAGCTTCCCCCATTCGAAGCCAGGCCACATGCTGACCTGGGACCACACTGGTCTGAACGTGTCCATTCTGGAGTGCTGAGCCCACACGCCTCCACTAGTAAGAGATCCCACTCACCCGTCTCACAGAGAAGGCATCAGGAGCGAGGATGGGAAAGACTGTGACGGACAGGAAGAACTAAGAAAACTGAACGCTTTCATCTGCAAACTGAAAAGTAGCTCAAAATACATTTCCAATATACATTTAAAACAATGACCCCGGAGTGGTCAGAAGCCACTGAAATGAACAGTGGAGGGCTGTGCATCTTACTGTAAGCAAAATTTTATCATAAATAACCAACAAAAAGCATCAAAGAAAGGAGCAAAAATGGCCCAAGAGACCGGCTGACAACCACACCACTGCAGGAAAGAGTGACTCCAGAACAGATTTCTGCCCTCCAGTCTAGTGAGCGTGTGCCTTTTTCGTTCCTTCTGCTCTAGAATCACACCCAAGGCCCTGCTGGAGGAGGGGGTCCTAGGGCCCATGCTGATCTCAGATTCTGCTTGTGACAGTCCCTCCCGCCTTGCCAGCCCGCAGCGCGCAGCCGCAATGCTGGCAGCCGTGTCAGCCAGACATCACAGCTGAGCTGGGCAGCACATCGCTCCCCTGGCTGTCCACAGCACAGACTCACAGTTGGCAATGAGCTGGGCAAGGAAGACGGTGAGATGTCTCATGGCTTGATGACACAGCCTGGTCAACAGCAGACAACACCTTCTCAATAGGAGAACCTGACCGCCCTGAATACTGCAGTAATCTGAGAAAAGCTGCTTTCAACTGTGTCTTAAGAATCGCAGAAAACAAATGCATGCTAACACCACTAGGCAGGAGAACCACACCCAGAACTGCGGAGGGCATGCCAACACAGACGGCTAACCAGGCCCACTGGGGGCTGAGTGCCCCACGGTAACTAGGGTCCTGATAATATCTGAAAGGCCTAAGAAGAAACTGGCACTGCGATGAAGCTGCGTCTCAGCCCGGGGATACGAGAGGCCTCTGCTGCTGGTTGTAGATTCTATTAACTCAGGGTATCGCTGGTTAACTGATTATTTCAAAATGTTGATCAGAAGCTGGGATTAGGTTGATGACATTAAAGGAATTCTGGGTGACCTGCTGAGGGAAAGTAATGAAAAGAGGTTTTTGGTGATTAAAATAAATTAAAAATCATTGTATTAAGCCAGTGTAATAAAATATCCTTTTTCTCTCTCATTCTCTCTTCCTCAGAGTCTATTTAGTTGTGGTTTTACCCTTTCTAGGGTCACAGACTCCTGGAGAGACCAGGAGACAGCCTCCTTCGAGAATGTGCTGAGAGCCACAAACCCTGTGGCCAGGCAAATGCGAGCATGCACAAGATCTACAGTCTCTGACCCACAGCTGCCTCGTGTCATGCTCTCATGGGTGCCACCTGAAAAACACCTGACTTACAAGGTCAGCCACACACTTAGGTGAGGTGGCCCTGAGTGACAGAGAGAATCCTCTGGGGTCTCGACAAATGCCACCTCACCTCATGCCATAAGAGAGGCAGGAATTTTGTAAGTACTTCCATCACATCTCCCGGAGAGAAAGTGTTCTTTGCCTGCCAGCACGCCACCTTTCTGGAGCAGCAGACTGTTTAGAACGCCCTCAGGGCGCAGCTTTAGACTGCAGAGGCCGGAGCAGATCCACAAATGCATGCTCTAGCTACACGGGAACAGAAGGAAGTAGGAAAAGTTTCTGAGTGACCAGATAAAGGGAATCTCACTTCTTCTGCCTTTTCTCTTCCATGATCATGAAACAGTGCTCCAGAGGGTGGGATCCCAACGGACTACCCTCACCAGCCGTGCAGACGACAGTGGACTGCGGGTCCGGAGGAAAGCACCCTCGCCCCACTGCACAGTGCTAGAGCCCTTCCACCTCCGGGAGGTGGAACCACAGCCAAACGCGCAGCTGGGGGCCCTACTCTCCTGACCTCCTCGTCCTCTCTAAGGCTTTTGGGCTAGAGTCTCCAAATTTAATCTAACAACAATCCTCACTGCCTAGAGCATCAGTGGGTCTGGGGCCACCTTAGTTTCTACTTGGAAAGTGAAAATAAAGGTTAGATAAACCTATAATTATAACCAGGAACTGAGTCAAAGAAGTCAGAGAAGAGAGCGCGTATAAACCATCAGCCCGGGTAGAAATGTATAACCCAAGTCTCTGTTCATAAACAGAGAGTAATCCATGTTAAAAGCCATCTTGTTAGTTAAAGAAAAGCACAGATTCCCATTAGAGTAATGGGTTAGGTAAAATATCAGAACAGAGAAGGATGCAAAAGCTACTGTCCCAATCAAATAACAAAGAACATAGTGCTGGACACTAAGTTGGAGTTCAGTAAATCCTCAGAAGCAGTAATTTCTTATACCTATGTGAGCTTTACAGTTTTCAAAGTGCTCAGTACAGAGCGAACGGTCAGCAGTCAACATCACTACATTATAGATATGGTTTCAAAAATGGTATCTCTTAAATGTCCACAATAGCCAGGAGTTGTCACACTTTCTCTGTAAAGGGCTGGAGAGCAAATGTTTTAGGCCTTGTGGGCTGGCTGATCTCGGCCACATAGTCATCACTGCCACAGTAGCACAAAAGCAGCAACAGGCAATACGTATAGCAATGGGCATGGCTGTGTTCCAACCAAAGTTTATTTACAAAAACAGCCAGGGTATTTCTCTTTCTTGCACATTAGTACGTTTTTCAATAGGTCTGTTTATATGAACACACCGAAATAAAACATATTTTTTTGGCATCGGTTGCCCAGTAATGGACTCTTAAATAGTCACAAGAATCTGAACAAGTCAGTCTGAAATGAGCTCAACAGGCTCAGGAAGAAAGAACCAGGCAGCCTTTCACTCCCACTCACGGGTGTTGGGACCACAAGGCTCAAGAAGTCGCATCCCTAATGCATGGTTCTGGAACTTTCAGGCTCAGGACCAATGCACACTAAAAAATTACTGAAGACCCCAAAGAGCTGGTGTTCATGTGGGGAAAATCTATCAGTATTTATCATATTAGAAATTGCAACAAATTTCCAAAATATTTAATAATTAATTTAAAAGTGACAAAAATAGGGGCCGGCCCGGTGACACAGCAGTTAAGTTCGCATATTCCACTTTGGTGGCCTGGGGTTCGCCGGTTCGGATCCTGGGTGCAGACATGGCACCGCTTGGCAAGCTATGCTGTGGTAGGCGTCCCACGTATAAAGCAGAGGAAGATGGGCACAAATGTTAGCTCAGCACCAGTCTTCCTCAGAAAAAAGAGGAGGACTGGCAGCAGATGTTAGCTCAGGGCTAATCTTCCTCAAAAAAAAAAAAGTGACAAAAATAAATTCATTACATGTTAATATTATTTTTCTTATAAAAATAACAAAAAAATTTCATGAGAAGAGCAGAACTGTTTTCCATTTTTCTAAATCTCTTTAATGTCTGGCTTAATAGAACACAGCAGGATTTTCATATTTGCTTCTGCATTCAATCTGTTGTGAAGGAGGGTTCTGGTTCAAGTATATGAAGAAAATATGGCCTTAAACAGACGTAGGCCTTTTTAGATAACTGAATAATCTTCTCTGATTCTATATTAAAACTTGACAAGCGGTAGCTTCTCGAAGATCAGCGAAGTGGGAAATCTGAAACTGTATCACTGACTTTTCACACTCTGTCAATTAAAATCCACTGGTCCATCTTGCACTTTGACTGGATCTTCTATCCATGCATGACTGTGTAACATGCACTGATCAGGTGGAAAATACTGTTTCACTGAGTTATGCACACCTCCAAAACACTGCAAATTCTTATCACAAAATATTTCTTAAAAGTCCCCCTGCTCACATTAGAGCTCTTTTAAGAACCGGGAAGCTGTCGAGCTTGCAGCGGTGGATCTAAGTCTTCCGAAATTGAAATTTGTGCTTTCAAGTGAAAATTAGATCACTGGCAACAAATACTTGTAGTTGTTTCCCTGAAGTGAGATGTTTATTTGGTTCATTTTCAAGAAAATGTCTGCCAAAACTCCAAGCTTCAGTACCCATAGTTTGACTGTCACCATCTTTCAAATACAAACGGTGCCCCAAGAGACAAGTGGCTAGTTCAGCTTGCAACTCAAGCAACTACACGTGCTCTCCCTCTAGACGACCGTCGCACCTCGGTACGCGGCAGACGTGCTTTAGGCCTACTTCCCAGTTCGTCCCCCAGAAGGTTAAAGACCATATGCAAGGGTAGAGATTTAATAACATTAATAGCTTTTACTATTTCACCAATGCCACTCTTGAGTGAAATGAGCCCTTTTCCCCCCTGCAAGAAGGTGGCAGTGAAGAATGCCAGGGCCACCGACACAGGGTGGTGCCATGCCCTGACGCTCGCTGAGGCGCCAGCTGTTCTCCCCGCCTCGGCTTGTGCACCCTCTGCAAATGCCAACAGCGAAAAAGGTGGATAATGTCTTATTATGGAAATGGCTCTGACTCCGAGGAGCCTCTTGAGAACTCTGCCCTGACCAATACTTCTCAGGGGCACAGGACCTCGACACGGCCGCAGCTCCAAGTGAAGCCATGCCTCCACAAAGCCTCCGGCTCGCCAATCACCATTTGTTTAAAGGCTTGTGAAGCTCACCTAAAAGCTAAGATTCCTCAGAATACTTCCACCAATTTTCCTCAGAAACACAAGGAAAAAACCCCAGAAGATCAGAAGCAGAGCCTGTTAATTAAACGTATGGTGTGTATCCCCCAGCCAGCCCTCTAAGGTGATGACGCTGGAGAACGAACGAGAAGGAAATGGGCGCAGGCTCAAGGGCAGGAACAGCCAGTGAATGTTGGCAGGCGAGACCCAGGGGACAGAGCGCGGCGCGCCTGTGCAACACTCAATTAAGCCTCCTCTCAGAGGACGGGCGCGGCAGCAACTCTAAACGACAGCAGAGTGTGCGACAGCAGAGACAAAGACACAGCTTAAGGACAGCAGGCAGCTTCATCTGTAACTTTTTCCTTTATACTTCCCTCAGGTTCAGTCGGAAGGAACCCAGAGACAAAGAAGCGCACGAAATCCAAACGAACCCTCCCTGAAAGCCAGATGCAATCCCGAATGCAGAGGGACAAGGACAAAGAGCATTTCCCCCACCTGCAGTTAGTCAGCCTGGACTGCACTTAAAACTGAAACACTTAAGCCCAAGTCGCTGTTAAGGTCGTGCAATGAGTCAGTGGAATAATGGGCCTAAGAACAGGAACCAGAGTGTCAGGCACCATCCAGCAAAATGCTTCCAAATCCAGTAGGAGACATTCCTGCCCTTGGCCTTTACTTTGCGTAGATGCCTCTAGGATGGGCTAGATCTCAGGGGGTGAGGGGACAGGATGGGACTGAGGAACACAGAGGGTCAACCAAGACATCCTGGGACCAGCACCAGCAGGCGGTCAGCTGTGCGTTCACTCCAGCTTCCCGGTGCTGCCGTGGTGCCATCCTGGAGTGGACAGGGCACAGCCACTCTGCAGTCACACCCGAGGCTGGCCTGACAGCACAGGGCGCTGCTCCTGAGGGTTCCTTGCCGGGGAGACTTCAGCTGTGGGAACACAGCTGCCCTGACTTGGGAAGTGTCCCAAGCATGACCACTTCTCAAAGGACGGAGTGAAATAAGCATTTGCAGATCAGCTCAAGAGCATCCCTCAGCCTAAATCAATTCGGTGAAAGAACACGAATCAAGGAGACACCCCCATTCTAGGCTAATCTACTCTGTCCCCCTTTCAAAGGGTTTGTGATACCCGCTGATGAGAAACTGGTGCTTCCTTAACAATATGTCATCCTGAGAGTGCTGAAGGAGAGCCCGGGGTGGGGGGTTTGCGCGACTCCCTGTGTCCGCGTTTGCTCTCTGCTGAAGAGGTCTCATGCTGTCACCTGGTGGAAAAGACGAGAAACTGCCTGTGTGCCCCAGGCGATGACAAAAGCACTCCTGTTCCATAAAGTTTCCCTTCCCCATGATGCTAGGGGACAATGACGAGTCCATCTTGGGCTTCCCCTGCAGTGCTCTCTGCCCAGGCAGGATACTGCACTAAGATCTCAGCTGATGACCACGCTCTCACGGAGTAAGAGGTCCCAGAGACAGTCACCTACACAGTCAGCCCGAGCCCTCCAAAGCACGGGGCAGAAGGCGGAGGCAGTCAGAGGGCTAGAGTGATGGCGGGGGGGTGGGGAACTGGTGAGGGAGGACCGGAGCAAGTCGCAAACAGGGAAGGATGAGGCCAAGAAGAAAAGCACAGATGAAACCCGTCAACGGGGAAACCCTGCCCGTGGGATTTTTACACACCTTCAGCCAAAGTCAGAAAAATGAATCTAGAAATAGTGAAGTGTATAAAGATGAAAAAATTAAAATGTCTCATCTCAATATATTAAAATAAGAGAAAGACACATTAACTAAGTCACAGAAATAATAAAACCCCTTTTTAATATGATGTGTATAGAAGAGAAAAAAAAAGACAAGAATATACCCAAACGACAATTATTCCCAGAAAATGGGGTTTTACTTTCTCCTTTGGACTCTTCTGTTTGTGGTAGGGTGCTTTATTAAAATTCTGATTTATTTTTTATGATTCCCCTTTACCCTATTCCAAGAAGTCAGGAGGGCTCTCAGAGTTCTGTGGCTCAGAGGAAGGCAATGTAGCCAGGCTTTTTTAGCACAAGATTTCTGCAAAGTTCCAGCTTAAACTCACTGAAAAGAACTTATCCCAGAGGGTATCCCAGAGGGAGAAGGGAACCCAGTGCCTCTGACGGAAAAGAGGAGAAAACAAAGAGCTATTTCCCAGGACTGGAAAGAAAACAAGAGCTGGCACATTCTGTGAGTGGGGTCTGTGGCCACTCGAGAAGCCCAGTGGGCCTTGAGAGGCTGGACTCAGAGCACTGGCCAGACCTCCCAGCCGAGGCAAGACCCTCACAGGCTGCCCAGACACAAGAGTGGTACCCAAGCCAGACAGCAGGACTCTCAATAGGAACCACTGTGGGCGGAAACCAGGGGCACCGCTGAACACCGTGCTCTAAATAAGAACGCTGGATGTCCCCTGACACTGGAGTGAAGCCTTGAAGGCAGGTCTAATTCAATTTTAAGAAAGTACTGTGATATTAATTGTACAGCAAGTGTGAACTAAAATATGTACCTACTACAGTCCTGTGTTGCATGACGATCGGATACATCCCGAGAAATGTGCTGTTAGGCTGCTTCATCGTTGTGTGCACATTATAATTACTTACACAAACCTACATGTACAGCTTACTACACACCTGGGCTACATGGTACTCATCTTACGGGGCGACTGTCACACATATGGTCCATCCTTGACCGAAACATCATTATGCAATGCATGACTGGACATGTTTTCTGACTTTCCTGAAATGAATCCCCTTTACTTTTATAATCAGAAAATAGGTCAGCAACAAAACTTTATTTACAACAAGAACTGGACAATCTGCCTTAAAGAACATGATTACTATCAGCACTGGGTGTATGATGTCACGGCTCCAGAGGCAGCTCTGGCCTTTGACAGCACTGCTCCTTGACCCCTTGTGGTCGGCAATGCCCATTTGTGCCACAGCAGCCTGTAGTTGTGGACATTTTTCAAATAAGCCCAGAAACACACAAAACGTTTTCTTTGTGGTATCTTTTCTGATTTAGCAGGCACGGTTGGAAAATCAGGTGAATGCAAAAAGTTATAATGGCACAAGCACTTATAAATCAGAGCGTGTCAAAGGTTCTCTGTGGCATCAGTCTCGTTGTAAATTAATACCGACACCTCTATTTTGGAAGCGTGTGACATCAGCAGAAAGGGACGCTTTACACATAGCCAGCCTCAATCCTGAACCTCCTGTTCTCACAGTGAAGTGTTAGCCGGTCCCCCCAAAACAAGATTCTCTCTTCCCGACTCAGTTTTGAGAAGGTGAAATCACGCTCACGAGTGGCAGTGAAATGAATCATCCCAAAGAGCAGCAGCCACCCCAGGCCTCCTCACAGCTGGTCTCCGCAATGGGTGCCACCTGCCTCTCCACCCAGCAACGCCATGCTGCCTCACAGAGCGGGCCCAGGGCTCGCGCCGCCTCCCGGGCCCGTCCTCCGCCCCTCTGCAGCGCCCAGGCCTGTGGCTTCAGGGAAGGTGAGCAGCACAAGAGCACAAGGGAACTTGCCTTTTCCATCTGTTGCTGATGCTTCTTGTAAATGCCTGATTGACCTAAAAATAAACATTTGGGAACAAAAAGTTAGCTCACAAACTTGCATTCCTGTCCGTTTCCAGTACTAGCAACTGAAGGCCCCGAGTCCCTCCACCATAGACGGAAGGGCTGGACTAGACTGAGCAGGCTCTCCTAGCACCGACATCTCTGACAATCGGCACTCCGCCCATGTGGTGCTCAGGCTGTGAGTCAAACACGCCCTCTGCTGGCTGAACAAAGCATGGCAGGGGCCTGCATGTGAGGAGAAACAAAACAAAATATAACCATTGAACACTCCTGATTTCTCAACCCAATCTCTCATTCCCACAACTACCCCCCACCAACACTACTAAGACGAGAAGCATCAGTGAGTTTAGCTGCTTCCTAGACAGAATGGCCCCCATAAGAAGGTCACAGGCCAATTTCTAAAGTCTAGGTCCAGGAGCTGTGAGCACGTGGCTTCGTTCAAACTTTGTATTCATTGACTGGAGATTTATAACTGCTGAAAAATGCCGACCTCCAGGGAGTCTTTTCCAGCTGCAATGTGCCAGTAACTAAGTACCATCATTACAGTTCAGGCAGGGGACATTAACATTATTAAAGGAGCTATAGATGAGAGTTCCAGGCAGG
Organism: Equus asinus; assembly: GCF_041296235.1. Taxonomy (NCBI): domain Eukaryota; kingdom Metazoa; phylum Chordata; class Mammalia; order Perissodactyla; family Equidae; genus Equus; species Equus asinus. Next base: position 16,194,620 of record NC_091799.1, read on the forward strand.
GTTCAAAGGCACCAGGGAAGTCTTTCTTAAAGGATGAGAGCAGCACAGGCAGACACGGTGCAGGGGGAAGACAGCTCAAGTCCTCACATGGCCACCCACTCTTTACTGGACCATGAACAAGTCATTTCTCCAAAAACCTCCATAGTTTGCCCACCTGTGACAAGTGACTGGCACAACATGTGAACGTTAACTAGCACAGAGAACACCAAACCAATGCTGGCTGAAGCTGAATATTTAAAAGAAATCATCAATACTAGTTCTTACATCACCTCTTAGTACTTGATGTTTTTCATTTTACAGCAATTTTCAGGATATTTACCTTAAAGAATCTTGCCATTTGGCATCTGCTCGTGAGGGTTTTAATCATCAAGTGGCAGGAAATGGCCCCTTGTAGCTTTATAGTGCACTGGGTCTTCCCAAACCCCCATGTCCCTTCTACTTTGCTGAGTGTGGCAGATCTAAGAGGAGGGTTCTCCACTCCGTTCCCTAGTAATAAGATGCTCTTTCTATCTGAAGATAATGCTGGTCCTCCTGCTACAGATGCCTGAGTTACTTATTCCTGGCAGGACTCGAGGAAGTGTGGAGATTAGACTCATTTGCGCTCTCTTCCACAGTGGCAGGTGTCCGCTGCACTGCTCTATGTACACGTGTGACGTACGATGGAATTAAGGTTAAGAGTGAATCTAACTGGCTAGAATGAGCATTACACTCCACTGGCACCATACCCTAAAAAACTCAGACACGAGTGACCTGATAAACCCGGGGATCCTAAAGAATATTAACTGACTGCAGGGGGCATTGCACTGAGGAACAGCTCCCTTCTAATAGAAGGCAGGTAAATCTATTTTCCTAAACTTTATTCCATAAGAGTTAATTGCTTTCAAGTAGCCGTGGAACTAGCTCATTATAAGGGTGCTTCATTTTTGCTCGCCGTTTGTCCTCAACTTGTTTCCTACTCTACCAAGAATTTCCTTCACTTTGCATGAGATTTAATGAGGATATTATTTCTCACCAACCACTGACTTAGCACTACCATTTCTTTACACATAACCAGAGCCCAGCATATGCATCTAAAGCCTGCCATTTCCAGGAATGAAGGAGCCCATTCTGAAGATATCTAGAATGTTTACATGCTGAGAACTACCACTAGTTTTATGTTAACGGACTTCCTCATTTTCCAACTAACTTGGCAAGAAAAGGCTATGGGATTTCTTCAACTCCCTCCCCTCCAAATTCTTGCTGCTATTTGTGCTGCTACTAAGTTCGCATTTCCAGACTCTTCTCTATTGTCTAAATGGTGCTAAAAGCCAGTCACAGAGCCAGACTAGCTCTATCAGAATCCACTGGGGAACTTGATAAAGACGGATTCCAGGGTCCTGCCCTGAAGACTGATTCAGTCTGGGACCAGGAAGCTGTATTTCTTAAAGAGATGCCCCGTGTGATTCGAACCAGTTTGCGAATGGCTGGTCCAGCTGTTGGGTTTGACGACAAGCCTCGTGGTGCACATGCAGCCTCCCTCCCTCCGAGGACTTACCATACCACTGGGAAGAGGATGGCTCCACAGCACAGCAGGTCAACTAGAAACAGAGAGTCCTTCCACAAGCCGTACTCCGTCGTCCCCTCCTCGGTGGACTCTATGATGATGTAGGCCACATTCGCCAGCACCTATAGGACATGAAAAGTCACTGAGGCCCCAAAGCGCAGGGAGATCTTCATGACCACAGCCCCAGTGGGGGCTGGACACCTGGCCTGCAAGCCCTCAACCTGTGGCCACAGCATTATTTCCAGTCCCACATGCTCTTCCAGAACTTTGCCATTCTCCTGCCAAGAAGCAGTCTCTGTGCCCTCCTCCTGAGATTGTGCTTGCTCTGACCAATACAGTAAGGTGGGAGTGACGCCATGGACTTCCAAGGTAGGTCATACAAAGAATGCAGCTTCTGCCTGGCTCTCTCTCTTGAGACACAAACCCTTGGAGCGCCCTGAGGCTTCTTGTGAGAAGTCTGGCTACCTCGAAGCTGCCATGCTGGCCAGAGCAGGCAGAGAGAGACAAAGACGCCCAAGGAGCCCCAGCTGTGCTGGCCCTATCAGATCCAGTCTCCCCAGGCCAGGAGGGAGAGGGAAGTGAAGACTTCCAGAGGAGCCCAGCCACTGTCTGACCACGTAATGCACGAGACTTGAAGCCAGACCCGCCCAGTGAAGCCGCTCCCGAGCGCTGTTGTAAGTTACTAAGTTTGGGGGTGATGTATTATGCGGCAAGCGATAACTGGGACACTTTGCTTTCCAGGCACCCCAGGCCTCAGCACAGCCACTCAGGTGCTAAACAGGGGGCACTTTCCATCTCGGTTAGCCACAGTGCCCATGCTCCTCGGGCCCAGTTCTCCCTGCGTGGGTAGCTCTGGCTCTCCCTGACGGTCACCTTCTCCGCGCCAGATAACGGGACTGTGTTCTCAGAGACCAGAGATGCAAGCACGGCAGACTCCTCACAGCAGTAACTCCTGTCCAGGTCCTCTCTACGTGGACACAGCTCAGTTCTTCCCACTGAGGTTCATCCGCGTCCATGTTCTGCTTCGATTTCCAAAATTAAGGCTGTGCCTTGTGTGTTCAGTCCTGATATTAAGCTCTTGGCATATTATGAAAAGTCCTTCAGATGACTAAACTGAGATGACAATGTTTTGAAAACTGGGATGCTGCTCAGCATGAGGGAGACATAATCTATGAGACATTCTTTTAAGATTACCACGAGAACAGACGCAAGGATTCTAATCCCACCTCCACAGTCCATGAGAAGTCCACGGTCCCCAGTACTCGACTTGACTTGCAGTAAAGGTAGTTCTCCAGACTTCTACAAAACTGTGCAATCTGTTGTGCTAGCACTTGGGGCATCTCCAAGCGAAGTTCCTCTACCTAGGACTGAGTTAACTCAGCACAGAAGCCATACTTCGCCTCATATAAATGCAAAAATTATTTTGCAATTTCAGTCTCCCACCGACCCCATTCTGGGTTCCTCCCGAAGCCCAGTCTGTCCTAAACGTCTGCACCTGTGGCTCTGTCTATGGCGACAAAGTGGAAAACAGGGTTTCCACAGCTCACACCCTTAAGTCCCTTCTGTCCTTTGTGCACACTCCTGTCACGAGAGACAAAGCGTTCCCAGAAGGGCTGGTGTGCAACAACGTGCCAATCATGCTCCCGAAACGCCACTTTGTATGCCACACACTTCTCACTCAGAAGCGTGCAGTGGCTCCCTGTGGTCAAGAGGAAGCAGCTTTAACTTTTTGGGCTGATGTTCAAGGCCTTCAAAGACTAGTCCCAAAGGTTAAATACTTGTCACTTCTTCACTGTAATTATTTGAATGTCCTTGTTTCCTCAGAGAGACCTGACAGGTAACCTTGTGTTTTGCCCCTTCTGGGAACAAAAGCGGGGAAGCTGGGAAGACGGTGCCCACTGCATCACAGCCCCGGCCAGCGAGGGAGACTCCAAAGTGGAGAGGATGGCTGCAGCTACCAGAGGGAAGGGGAAACAGGAGCTGTCCGGCACGTGGGAAGAGGACCCAGGCCCGGTACTCTGGGCTCTGAGACCTTGGCAGGCTGCAGAACTTGGCCTGGCAGAGACGTGGTCCCAGTGGCTCAACAGCAAGACCCACACAGGCCCCCGCGCCTCCTGTTCACCAGACAGTAGGATCACGTGCTTCTGCTACTGCTCCTCTGCCTCCGTCCTGTTTCTTTCCTTAACCATCTAGGCAAAGCCCATCTCCATGATAAAGCCTTCCAGATCATTCGAAGTGGGGGATTACTCTCTCCTCAGAAACCTCTAGCAAGTGGTCTGTACCATTCACTCGGCACTCACGTATGTCCTTTATTACTGAACGTGAAGGAGGCTTTGCTGCAAACATTGCTAACCCACCGATCACCAGTGTTGAGTGGGCTGATCTGGGTGCCTAGGGAGTTGCCCCTTCCTTCGCTGGGAAGCCTGCCACATTCACACTGTGCTCCACAATGAGGTCAGCTGGCAAGAACAACTTTATCCAACAGATGCTCTTTGGTCAAGCAGAGCAGGGTAATTGCACACTCCTGTTTACTCTCAGACTTTATTTTCCCTTTTTCTCCCTAAAACCCCCCAGTACATAGTTGTGTATTTTTAGTTGTGGGTCCTTCTGGTTGTGGCATGTGGGACGCTGCCTCAGCATGGCTTGATAAGTGGTGCCATGTCCACACCCAGGATCCGAACCGGCGAAACCCCAGGCTGCCGAAGCAGAGCGCACGAACTTAACCACTCGGCCACAGGGCCAGCCCCAAAGACCTCCTGTTTATTATGAGTTCCTTAGGTCCAGGTTCTGCTTCCAGTACGTCTATTTATCTTCAAGACACAGTTCCTCCCCTGAGGGGCTCACAGCCTTGTAAGGCTGGCCTCCACCCCAGGGTCCCAAACACAGGAAGGGTTTAAGAAAGGCTTGCCCCTGACGCCTACTTAACAGTCTACCTTACGGAAGCTCACTGGTGTCATCTGCAGTTGTAAAGTAATTTGTTAATAAAATCGCTTCTTCATTAAGAGGACCATTTTGTTAGAGGGAGAAAGGATGCAGAAAAGAAGGCTGTGTGTTGGTTGCTCTAATTTTTCAGCAGCTCTCTGTGCAAAGTATAGGTGCCCACATGTTGGTTTAAAGATGACTGATGGTCAAAAATCTCCCAGTGCAATCACTAGAGGTCCTGGGTCTGTCAGAATGCAGAAAGAGAACCCCCGGTGGCAGAGGCAGGGTTTCTGAGTGAGACAGGCCTGCAGCTGAGCCCTGCGAAGTGCCAAGACGGAACTAGGCCAAGCGGGGGTGGAGTTCCTTTACCTGGAGTGGGATGACAATCATGAAGATCTTTTTGTCTTTATCGGAAAGGATGTGCTTAATGAAAGCCCAGCCGGTGCCAATGAGCGCGATGGTGATGAACAGCAGTGCCCCTTTCAAACTGGAAAAGAAAACATTTAACAGACACTGACGGGCCTCTTCAGACTCTCACTCTGAGAGTTACATTCTACAGTGCACTCTAGGATTTCACATGCTTCTTGCAAAAGATAGGTGGCCCGATTCAGGAAACTCATCTCACATGTGCAACACTTCTCTCCGGACATGCAAATAGTTAGCTACGCACCCCCACCCTGAGCAGCCAATCCCTGCAGGGAGGCAACCCCTCCCAGGAGCACACCTACAGCCCCAACTTCTCAAGTCTGCACAGCCACCTGCATGCCACACCCTTTTGGCATGGCAGGAACCCAGAAAGGCTGCCAAGGAGGCAGGGCCATCAACCTGGGGCAGGCCTCTTCCTACCACGGCTTCCCCCACTTCTCCCGCGCACCATTCCAGGGCCCGAGTCCTCTGTGTGGCATGCCGCATACTCACAGGTGAGTGATGTAGTACACCACAGCCCAGCCTTCGATGGGAAAGCCCTGGGAGGAGATGTAGTGGTAGTCGATCTGCAACCGAACGAGCACGTTTCAGACAGGCCCATCCACCTCGAGCCCCAGTGCACAGTGGAACAGGAAAGGCCACCAGAGGACTTCCTGGTGGAGGACGTCCCCCATGCCACGCCCTGATAACTCACTCGCCAATTCACAATTAAGCATGTGAGTGCACTAACAACGTCAGGGAGCTTGAGAAACCCGACTCAAGGTTTCAAAGTCACTAACATCCAGCCCAGGTCCCTCTCTTGAGGCAGGTGATTCACCCTGGCAAATGGCTGCCATTCTCTTCTTTAAAATCTCTAAGATCCAAATGCCACAGGTCTTTTCAGTATTCCAGCCAAGAACTTTATCTTTCATGCTCCAGCTGCTTATAAAAGTGAATAAGCCAGTCAGTAACACATCTGTGTGGAATCACCCAGCTTCAACTAGGTTTTCTTTGAAAAAAATTCTGTAAAATTTAGAGCTACCTGAAGCTGCCAATTTTAATTAAAGTGGCAAGTTTCAGTAGGGTACCCAAAATGCTTCCTGGAAGAACTCACAAAGCTGATACCAATTTTTTATACATCTTTCATTCTATCACAGATGGCTAGCTAGACGTTGAAGTGACTCAAGGATCCCATCATTCATGATCTATATGGTTCCAGAGGAATCTTTTAACTTAGATCCAAATGGGAAATTATCCAAATAACTGTCATTTCTTGAGACGGTAACTGGACCTAATATGACTTTTTCTACAGCAACATGTTTAAGTGCAGGAGGAGAGCACCTGTCCGCAGACTGGCATGCTCGCAGGTGTGGCCCGTGGGTGCCTTGGAGGCCTGCAAATTGGAGAAGTTGTGGTCTTATGCCCACGGGCAGGCTCATTTCAATTTGTATTAGTACTACATATTCAAAGCTTAAGCTCAATTCTTAGACCTTGATCTTTAGAGCATCCGTTTTCTCTCAAATAAGAGAAAATAACACGGACCTTCAAATCAAATGGGAACATGAGGGAATATTTGGAAAAATAAGGGAAGTCATGGAAACAATTCACCAGGTGGCACTCTTATCTCAAGAAATGACAAAAAAGCCCCAAAGAAATAAAAACCAACAAGTGTTGGAGGAAAGCTCCAGGTCTGCAGGTAATATCAAAAGATGTCTTAGGTCTAGTCTTAAGGAGGTTGTGATGATGTCCCCCCGAGGCCAGTCCCTCCCAGACCAAAGGAGGCTCGTGAGACAGGGACTCTTTCCGCTTTTGTTTCCCACTGATCTGCCTCCTTTCTTCTAATTGATTTTTCCCAATCATCTAGACATTGTACATCATTTCATGAATGACTGCAAAATACTAATACATACTGCATGGAACACCAGAGAAAGAGACTTGGTGAAGGGAAGGGCCGCCATCAACCAGTGAATTTTAAATACATCATTCCTATAAAAACAGAGAAAAGAATTAAAGGAATATTCCATTCACCCAAAGGACAGCTGGAGTGCCAAGCATCAGATATATTTATAAGGAGACAGTAAATATAATCTAAGCAAATCACAAACATGAAGACTTTTTAAAAAGTAGCTTCTGCCAATAGAAAAGGCCTCAAACGGAGTCCTCAGGTCATCCCTCACATGCAATTTAACGTTGTGAAGGGAACTGAGAGCTATGCACTGAAGCCAGATGTGATGGGTTCCGAGTTCTGATAAGATGGAAATCGAAATAGGTTGCCAGCTTCCTCCCCGAAAACCAGCTTGAAAAGGCCACAGAGGCAAGAGCGGGGTGGACGGATCCGTGAAAACGACACGAAATCCTGAGAAAGCAGAGGCAATGAGGTGCAGCTGTAGGGGAACTGGCACCACACAGCAGGGACGGCCAAAGGGAAAGCTCCAACTCAGTGGGAAAAGAACAGGCTGGTTAATAACCGGCACAGGGACAATTCAGCTCAAACCTAGATAGAGAAAGAAAGCTGGATCTCTACTTCACACTTCCATAAAGGGGGACCCCCCACATTTTGGGATCCTGAAGTGGGAAGAGGGCTCTTAAGATCCAAGAGGCACTGCTCAAAAGACTGAAATTAGCTAGCTTTGACTCCACTAACATGAAAGATTTTTATTCAACAACGACTACTAGAGACAAGTTTAACAGACTGGGAGAAGACAAGGGACTGACACCCAGAATATGCAAGAAACGCATGCAAAGCAACCAGAAAAAGAGAAAACTGCACAGAAAACTATGCGAAGAAGACAGGCAGTCACAAGAGGGAAAACCCAAATGGTTAACAATTTCCTGCAAAGATGATTTACATCCCTAATATTCAGAGAAATGCAAAATAAAATAAGGTACCATTTATACCCATCAGACTGGCAAAAATAAGCTGTCGGTATCGGTGAGTGTGCAGGGAGACAAGACCTTTCGGCCTGTGGGCAGAAGGGTGAGCTGGTACGGGCACACAGGCAGGCAGGCTGGCGGCACTGAATGAAATTAAATGCACGTTGACCCCACACCTAGTACACCTCCTCTGGGAATGTGCCTCAGAGGTTGCACAGAGCCATAAGGGGACAGGTGGGAGGGAGGGTCGTGACAGCACTGTTTGTGGAAGCAGGCAGATGGAGGCAACCAAGGGGTCCACCATTAAAGGGAGGGATAAGTAAAATGTGGGGATGCATACCATGGGTGCTAGAGAGTAACTAAAAATGAATGGACTAGATGTACACACAGCAAGATGACTAGACCTTAAAAAGGATATTACGAGTGAAAAATGTACAAGAAAGATAGTATATACTATACTATAGTTTAGTAGTATACCATACTATATAGTTTACACTATACTGTCTATATAGATATACTTATATCTACATGATTTAGGTCTTTACTATATATATTTAGTTTATATAAATTAAAAATACATGCAACACCAATAAACATTATTTATTTTTAAGAATACACAAATATCCAATAACACATACTGAACACATGTGAGTGGCTCTCCACGGGTGGGAAGGAATGGGAGAGGGGACAGGACACGAGGGGGAAAATAAAGCAGGAGAGGGGGCCTTGCACAGAACGATGAGGAGGGCGTGCATGGACTGACGCACACTCAGTTTCCGGGCTGGTTTCCTCCCTGGTACTTTCCTGCTCTAGTCCCCACCCATTTGAAGGTCAAAAAGGAAGTCAAGGCCAGAGTAGTCTGTCACTCCTAAATAGCAGCGAGATTTACCAGAGTGCAAAACCGCCCAGTGTCAAGAGTGGTGCACACCCACACCCCCTGGCAACCTCGCCTTGCAGTTCAAGTTAAAACATCCACGGCTGGGGCAGGGATGTGACAGGAAGAACACAGCTCTGAAGCCACACCAACCTGGCTCAAATACTGGTTCTACCCTGATGACCTTAATCTCTCTAAGCCTCAGTGACCTCTTCTGCAAACAGGGAACACCAACCTCAAGATGCTGCTGGAAGATTCGTTGAACTAACCAACATCGAGTGCGTGGCTGAGCAGAGAGTGGGTACTCCAAAACTATTAGCTTCCTGTTGTCCCTTCCCACATCCCCAGGATTCCCATCCCCACGTTCTGGGGCCCACAAGAGAACTCAGAGTTGAGAGGAGCCATGTATGCATCGCAAGTAGATTTGGCTTCCAGTGCCAGCTCTGTCACGTGACACTAGCCATGTCTCTCACTTCCTCTCTCAAGGCCTCAATAAAACCAGGCAAAGGTCTCTCAGTTCCTTCCAGCTTTATGGGACTACGAGCCTCTGAAATGTACCGGCAGCCATGGGGTCACATCCTTTACAGGACTCAAATTTCCAACCCAACACAACTGGCTGTAGGACTCCCGGAAAAACACGGGGATGGGCGGAGGGCTTATGTTACATATTTCTGAATGTATACTCTACTTCAAGGAGAGTTTAGAACATTTTGTACAAGGTAGGTCAGTCTCATTTAACCACAGATTTAGAACTGTTGCCACAATTATATATAAGTGAATCAGTGACAAGGACTGCTGCATCAGTAAATAAAGGGAAATTAAACCACTGAACACCTGGCTAGTAAGCTGTTTTGCGTGGACCTCATATTTGCATAGCACCCTGATTTGCAAAGCCCTCTCATACACAGTATTTTGGGGTAATTACGTAAAAAAAATCTAAGGATCTAAGGCTCTCAGAGGAAGAAGGGAAATTATCACTGTCCCGGTTTGGCAGCCAAGGAAAAGCACACTTAAGAGTGAAGCTGGGCACACGGGTGCTAACAGTGCTCGGTCACACTGGAAATCAGGCGTCTGACTCCTAGTTCTTACTCTTCTAATAAGTGCAAGAGCAAAACTTTCTTTAAAAAAATAAACAAAAAAACCCTTTCTGACCTGAATTTGTAGGATTCTTTTTTTCTTATTAATGGCTGACTGATCAACCAGTCCAAACACGACTACATAGGGCCCTTCACAAATCAACAAGATTGTTGATTTGTGAAGGTCTTTGCATCTGGTGGGTGTAAAGGATATTACAACAAATAGGAAGGAGCAAGTGCACCCAGCAGAGCCCAATACCCTGGCTGGGCATGTCCCCTAGAAGGCAATCAGGCCACCAGGGATTAAAGAGGTCTTAATTTCTGCTCCAGTGCTCCAGAGAAAGAGGTATTTGATATTTGGGGGTCCTTAACTATTGGACGAATTTAAATTAATCCATATTACAATACCATATTCACATACCATCATTTACTCAGTTTATGGGCCTTATACTAATAATAAATGCTTCACGCTATTCTTTAACTGAAAATTAATATTTTGTTCTCAATTTTGGGGGGAGGAAGACAGAATTAAACACTAGCTCCACACATATGCAGCTGCTCCCCTCAAGAACCCAGTACGGGAAGTTAAAACCTCAGGGGTTTCAGAAGAAAGGCCACGAGGCAGGCAGGTGGCCTTTGAAGAGGTTTTCCCCAGCGAGGAGCCTCTGGAGATGAGGATCTGTCCCAGACAGGCTCTGAGCTGAGGACTTCAGCACGAAGCAGCGACGCCATGCTCTCACCCAGGCAGTGGGTCATTGTCACTCATCAACTCTTAAGAACAAACAGCCCAGAATGGGACCAATGTGTTCACTATGAGTCCTGGACTGCAGCGTCTTTGCTATGGAAACACTTCGCTTATACATTTTACTTTCCTTGTACGTTATTGAAATATTTGGATTTGCTTTCTAAACAAAGCAATGGGAAGTAAATAAACAGCAGGGCATGCAAACGCCTCCCTCACTGCAAGGCCGGTTTGAGGAATAGGCCAGTGCCAATTCCTTCCAGGTTCAGAAGCCAGCAAAAGGTGAAATTATACAAATCCCAACACACTCTAAGTTGAAGGGCTCAAGGAAGTAATAATTTACCGTCGTTTTCGAAGGATGTGAATCCAGATGGTCCCAGAAAGGAAAAAGAAAAAGGCCATAGAAATGTATAATTTAGGGAGAGGGGTCTCTCCCGCTGAGAGGTAGCTGTCAGGGTTCTTCTCTGTGATCTCAATCTGAAACCAACATGAAATCAATTTTCAGGAACAGATCATCACATATCCAGCAACTTGTATGTAATCTTAGCTGCTACAATTAAGCTTAAGAAAGTGAGTACCAGCAGAAAATAAGCTCATTCTTAACTCACAGGCTGAAGTGTAAACACACCCTAAATTGCTTTACACTTTCTTATTTACGAATCTTCCGCTGAAGTATCCTGCCCACTGGCAGAGACGTTATTCTGGCCACATTTTTCTCTTACTCTGCTTAAGTGTTCTTAAAATCTATTCTTATAGAGAAATAAATGCCTCCCATTTTACACAGCTGACAAAATCTATGTGGGACACACTCCATATGGTACTCACATCAAGGTTGAATGAAAACTTGCTATGAGATGAAACTTCTTTTGTAAGGCATTTATGAAAATACAGACTGTAGAGGCCTTCTTGGTCATTGGTGCTGATGTTAAAGAAAAACTGTAAGTGAAGAAAAAAAATTTAAGGGTACTCAAATCCTCAGCTAAATTTTTAAATCTTAGAAATAAATCATGAACACTATAGACAGAAGAATATAAAGATAGACTACTTAAATTACTCAAATTCTCCCAGAGCAGAATTTAAACAGATATTTTCTTACTCTATGATTCCCTCCCAATATTTTGTTCTAACAATTTTCAAGCTAACAGAAAAGTTGACAGAATTATACAGTGAATACCTATACACCCACTACCTAGATTCAACCAGTAATATTCTGCTATACTTGCTTTATCATGTATCTATCCATCAGCGATGGGTTTTCACAGAAGTCTGCAGAGATAACCTAGAATGCAGTTATCTAGTTTTCAAGACAACATATTACTTTGCTTTTCAGGTAAAAAAATACTCCTGAGAAATAAAGGAGGTTCATCTGATACTTGAAAAGGAAAAGGACCAATGTTCCCTCATCAGAATTCACACCTATGGTTTTAGACAACAGCGATTGAGGCTACATTTTCTACATTTAAACATTTCTCCATGTTTTTCATATATTTCATGTGTTCAAATGAAGTTTAATGTCAATCAAAAAACCTTATATATATAAGATCACAGAATGTGACTCCTTGGTCAATTCTAGAGAAAATTTTAATATAAGCCTAAAATATATTGTTTAGGGCTACATGTATAGATGGTAAATATAAAGAAAAGTGTGGAAATGATTATGATAACATTCTTCATGATAGGGGTTACTCTAGAGTTGGGAAAGGATGTAAGGTACACACAGGCGTTCCAGGGTGCCAGCACTGTTCTAGTTCTTGTCCTAGGGGACAGTTACAAAGGTGATCATAATTGTTTGTACTCAACATAAGTACTATATACGCTTCTGTGTGTATACTATACATCGCAATTAAAAAAGACGGGGAAAAAAGAAACATCTGACAAGAAGATGGAAACAAAAGACCAAGAATATTCAAGCTGAAATTATTAATCTGTTACACCCTGTCCTAAATGTGAGAGCGTGTATTTTGGGACACGCAAGGTAGCCAGAAAAGGAAAACTTTTTAGGGGCTGGCCCCGTGGCTGAGTGGTTAAGTTTGTGTGCTCTGCTGCAGCGGCCCAGGGTTTTGCCGGTCCGAATCCTGGGTGTGGACACGGCACCGCTCATCAAGCCACGCTGAGGCGGCGTCCCACATGCCACAACTAGAAGGACCCACGACTAAAAATACACAACTATGTACTAGGGAGCTTTGGGGAGAAAAAGAAAAAAATAAAATCTTTAGAAAACTTTTCTAAACATATCAGTAACTTTTAATTCCAAAAGTAAGACTCATATGAAGTTTCTAAGAAATAATAAAAAAAAAACATCAACAGAGTCATCATGGTAGATCAGAGTAGGCAGCTGACCTTTAAAGAAAAAACCGAAACAGGGGCTGGCCAGGGGGCACAGCGGTTAAGGTTGCATGTTCCGTTCTGCAGCCCGGGGTTCGCTGGTTCGGATCCCGGCTGCAGACATGGCACCACTTGGCAAGCCATGCTGTGGCAGGCGTCCCACATATAAAGTAGAGGAAGGTAGGCATGGATGTTAGCTCAGGGCCAGTCTGCCTCAGCAAAAAGAGGAGGATTGGCGGCACACGTTAGCTCAGGGCTAATCTTCCTCAAAAAAAAAAGGAACGAAACAAAACAAAATAAAGCAAATATGTCAATCTTAGAGTTGGAACAAGCCCTGACAGTCCCTTTCCTGCTTTAGGGAGATGAACTATCACAGCTACCCCGTGAATGGGGCAGAAAAGCTCAGAATGATCACACTGTTCAAAACTGGGCAGATCCTTGGTCACAAAATAGTAAGGAGTCGCCTTCTGACTTCTTTACAAGGAGGGGGAGCCAGAGAAAAGGCAAGCTGTCTGTCCACTGCCTGTTTGATGCATCCCAAGAACCCTACAAACTAGCTGTTTCAGCCAATGTTCTTCATCGTCACATATGCTGCTATCCCCTCCACACTCACCCCGACACCAAGCATCAGTAACTGGCAAATGTGTATATCCTATAACAATTTCCTTTTGTGATTTCTTTAAAAAAGCCTTTTTAAAAAACATTCAAAAAACTTCTTTTATTAACAAGCATTTTAAAGTGAGGGAAAGAAGAGAGAAAAGTACCTTTCGTATTTTCTTAAGGAGGTAGTAAAGCAAAGTGGTTAAACACATGGGCCTTGGAGTAAGACAAACCTGGGTTTGAATCCTCCCCTTGGGCAAGTTACTTAACCTCTCTGAGCCTCAGTTTCTTCATCTGTGAAAGGCGGATAATAACAGTACCTACTTCCTAGAGTTGTTGGGGGACGAACTGAGATAATGATAATGTAGAAGTACTTAGCACAAGGCCTGGCATTCCTTCATTCATCTCCAAAATTACTCACGGAGAGCCTATTGTGGGCCGGGAGCAAGCTTAGGAATTTCACAGACATCAGTAATAAAACAGATAAAAATCCCTGATCTTATGGTTACCTTCCAAAGGGAGGGACAGTCAATAAACACAATAAATGAGTAAAATATACAGCATGGAAAGAAGTGTGAGGGAAAAAACAGAGCGGAGGGTGGGGGAAAGGGGAGTGGGCTCCATTTAAAACAGGGCGCTTGGAGGAAGCCTTGTTGAGAAGGTGCCATTTGAACAAAGACTTGAAGGAGAAAGAAACTAATCACATGGATTCCAAGAGAATAGCGTTCCTGCCAGCGGGGACAGCTGGAGCAGAGCCTCAGGCTCGATCCTGTCTAGGAGCAGCAGGGTGGCCTGTGTGGCTGAAGCAGAGTGAGCAAGGCAGGGAGAAAGAGGGGCTGAGGGGCAAGAGATGACAGCAGCCAGACCACGTGGGCCTGGAGACACTGAGAGGACGTGCCTTTCCCTCTGAGACAGATGGGAAGCTGCTGAGGGCTCAGAGCAGACGAGCACCCCACAAGCTCTCAGTGAGCTATCAATACCAATAGTTACTGAACTTAAAGAACATAGAAACATTGTCAGATAGGCAAAGTAATCTATGGTGTAAGAAACGAGAACAGCGGATGCAGGGCTGGGGGCCTTTCTGAGGTGATAAAACACAGAGACTCTTGATAGTGGGAAACATGGGGGCCTGAATTTGTCAACACTGATCAAACTCTATACTTAAGACCTGTGCATTTCGCTCTAAGCAAATTATACCTCAACTAATGAAAACCGGTTAGAAAAGAGGCAGTGACTCTTACAAACTAATGGTAAAAAATTATTTGTATAGTACTTTACATAGCACTTTCCTTTTTAAAAAAATGATAGAACAACCCTGAGATAAATGCCATCATTTTTCATTTTTAGATGATTGAAGAGCAAGGTTCAGAAGTTAAGTGAGTTGTCCAAGGTCAACAGCTGGGAAGTGGATTCTGAGATCCAGGCCAATGTCCTACCTGTACACAGGCTGTGATGCTGCCATAAGCACTCACGTGCAGCTAATAACCGCGACAGCCGAGCGGGTCACTCCAGGCCTCCGAGTTGCAGTGAGAGCATCTCTAAAACTACATCACCACCCTAGTGGTCACCAATGGTTCTTTGAGGCACAGAATTCTGGGCTTCCGGCCCACTCTGAACGAGAGGCAGCACGGGATTCAGAGAGGCAGAGTTGTGGGCAGCCAGGCAGAACTGGGTTGGAATCTGGCCTTGTCACTGACACTAGACACTCACAAAGTTATTCATCTCAGAGCTTCTGATTTGATAAGTGGTGGTCACAATAGCCACCTTTCGGTTGTTAGGGAGAGAGCTACTATATTCAACGACTGACACACAGCAGGCCTAAATTATTATTCCTAAATTCAAAATCCCTTAAAAAATACACCCTTTTACATGGTAGAGATAAAGTCTATGAAGCTTTACTCAGAGAACACATACCTGAAATGAAACTGCTCCACCCTTATTATGAATAGAAAAGGAATTCTCTCCTGTTGCCTAAAAAGACATAACATCCTGTTTTAGGAAGACACCGGCAGAAAAAGTATGCTAATAGAAATAAAAAAGACACAAAACACATTCTTCTTAAACTCTAAATTTGCTGACCTTCAAAAGCTCTCTGAAAATAAAATTCACCATCTTTTCAAGATGCTTAAAATCTCCGTCCCCAGAGAATGGTGATGTCTCTTCAGCCATTTCCTTTCCTCTGCAATAACCCCCTAGGCCCTGCCCTCCCCCGCAGTCTGCCTGCTGGAGCCCTTCTCTACTCTTACAGCCTCAGCAGGATGAAGGATGCCCACCCAGCTCACACCCCGACACATCACCTGGACTCTGTTCCCAATCTCACAGGATCAACATATTGCCACTTACACAATGGACTGATACTAAGTAATGAAAAGAATGAACTATTCATACATGCAACAACGTGGACGAACTCAAAATAATTACACTGAATGAAAGAAGACAAAAAACAGCACATACTGCATAATTCATTTATATAAAGTTCTATAAAATGAATGTGTAGTGATAGATCAGTGGTTGCTTGGAGGCAAAAGGATGACCAAGGGGCAGGAGAAACTTTTGGGGTGATGGATATGTTCACCATCCTGACTGTGGTGATGGTTTCACAGATGTACACATCAAAGCTTATCAAATCGTCACTTTAAATATGTGCAGTTTACTCTATTCAATTATACTTCAGTAAAACTATTAAAACAAAACAAAATAAAATACTGCCATTTGGATGCCCCCCCAATGAAAAATCAATACATCCCAAACCCAAACCTCCCCAGTTTTTCCTTCTGCTGTTTCTCCTACCTACCCCTCTGCAAAAAAAGTCTGCCTCTCCTCTTACCCTCCACTAGCCCCAACTACCCCCAGCCTGCTCCCTTATTTCACACCCCAAGTCTCAGCTCTGGGTCAGATCCTCCTCACCCCAAACCTGTGTCATCACAACCACAGCCCTCCTGGGTCCCCTAATTCCACTGACTTCCTCTCCAAGGCTACCCTGCACGTTACACTCAGAACGATGATCTTCCTGAGACACTACATCCATCACATTTCTTTCTGATCAAGAAGACACGATGACTTCCTACTTCTATGCATCAATACCTTCAAATGTATGGCCCTATATTATCCAAGATCCCTCTTCTACTCCCAAATATGTACCTTTTACTTCAAACAGCCCAGTGGCCAGTACTTGTCATGCTCGTTTCCACTTCCAGTCTTTGCTCGCGACAGTCTTCATCCCCTTTCTTCTCCTCTTCTCCAAATAAGTCCACCAAACTTCAGCCCTGCTGACACTTCCTTCAAGAAGGCTCTCCAGATAGCTCACTTTCCTCTCCCCTCACTAGCTCACCCTGTCACACTAAGTGCTGTACAATTCGGCACCCAATCTTACTTTGCAATTGTCTCAGTGTGTCAATGCTGTCTCCCCAGACATAAGGCAACTCCCTGTGGATTAGGGATGAATACATGTGCATACTTACGTCCATAAATATATTCATATGTACACACATACACATACATACATGTATACCCAGGAAAGCTGAGCACAAGTGGGTGGTTAGTTCTTACCTTTGAATCCACTGTACTTCTTGTAAACTTTCCACTGTCTAGAAGCAGAAACATTCAAAAGATGTTATTGCATGATTCAGCTCATATGTACATCACAGTGTCATTTTATGAGACTCTAGCTTGTCTCATATCAAAGAATTCAAAGAAACAAAAAGGTGAGGCCATGTGCTATCTTGTAAGCTACCGTCTCCTCAGAACCCAAAACAATCCGGAGCTGCAGAAGCGGCAAATTGCAACTTGCTATACTATAAATGCTATCTAAAAATGATAATATTTAGTACAAACAGGGGAATTCATCTCTGAACAATCTAGTGTATGTTATTGCCAGTGATGCCACATGGAGTGACTTTCCTTATTTTCTAAGTAATTACATTTGTAAACAGATCATTATTTAAAATATTTATATAACATACGAGACTTATTTACATACATGGAAAAAATAAACAGCAAATACTATTAGCATAACGCATACTTTTTTCCATAGCAAGGAGTGTTAAGATTGCTAACGGCTTCTTTCAAGGAACAGAGAGGGCATCTGTCCCTTATTTTTACTTAAGATACTCTTCATGAGAAAGACAGGATCTCAAGCTCCCTGCAGGAAGGAATAGAGTTTTGGAATAAATAATGGAAAAGAATATAGTTATACACCACACAATGACGTTTCAGTCAACGGTGGACCACATATACAATGGAGGTCCCATAAGATCAGTACCATACAGCCTGGGTGTGCAGTAGCTGTACCATCTAGGTGTGTGTAAGTAAGTACACTCTACGATGTTCGCACAATGATGAAATCGCCTGATGACGCATTTCTCAGAACACATCCCTGTCGTTAAGTGACACAAGACTGTATTTTCCGCTCAGGGAATGGTTGTGTGAGCATGAGGAACCTGGAAAAGGAGATGGTGCACTGGCATTAAATTACACCACCACACAAACGCAATATTCCTGTAAGTCTTTTAATTTAGGTTAGAGTTTTGACAGACTGAGGAAAAATATGTGTAAATAATACAATAAATAGTAAATTATTTTTAAAGAAGTCATATAAATTATTAGACAAACCTGACAGTTAATAAAAGAAGTGATAAATGTAAATTGGCTAATCAACGTATGGGGAAAAAGTGCAGCCTCAATGATAACAGTGAATACAAAAAGAAGACCTTTTTGCCTTTCACTTTAAGATTTAAGGGAAAAAACCTCCAAACCCAGGACTGGCCAGGACTTGGTGATGCAGGCACTATTTCTACATGTTTCCAATAGGAGTATGAATCTACTCAACTCATATGGAAAGGAATTAAAACTATGTATCAGATATATTCTCAAAAGTATTAATATCCCGTGAACCAGATATTCTATTTCTGGGAAACCATCTTAAAGAAAGTTCTATGGGGGCCGGCCCGGTGGCGCAGGAGTTAAGTGTGCACATTCCCCTTCAGTGGCCTGGGGTTCACTGGTTCAGATCCCGAGTGCGGACATGGCACCACTTGGCAAACGCCATGCTGTGGTAGGCATCCCACATATAAAGTAGAGGAAGATGGGCATGGATGTTAGCTCAGGGCCAGCCTTCCTCAGCAAAAACAGGAGGATTAGCAGCAGTTAGCTCAGGGCTAATCTTCCTCAAAAGAAAAAAGAAAGTTCTGTATACATGAAAAAAGTTCTACAAATAAAGAAGCCCAATGCAGCAGTATTTATAATAGCATCAAAATAGAAATATGTCTCCTTAAGGGGAAAGGTTGAGTAAATTACACTACCCATTTAATGGGATATCTGATGAGTATGAAACATCTTAAAAGTTAAGTGAATGGGGATGCTTATAAAATTATAAATATGACTAAATTTTTAAAATCAAATGTTACAAACTTAGAAGGAAACATAAATTACCAAAATTCTAACACTGGGAGTAAGGAGAAACGACTGTTCTTTTTCCATCTTCCTCATAATTTCCACATTTTTCTTTAATGGTCATATATTTTTGTATAACTTCCAACATAAAATAAGGATAAGATCATGTTTGTTTTTACTTAGGAACAAAAAAGAATCAACAGAAGCAAGACAGTGAAGAAAATGCTGGTTTCCACTCGGCAGTTTACCTTGTTTTTTCTGAGTCTGGTTGCCTGCCGAGACCGGGGGAACACCAGGCTCCTGGCTCTGGCCAACGACTTTCTCATCCTTGCTCAAGATGATCTTTGGTAACTGGGTATCAGTGTCTGGTGGAGATCGTATTTTCACTCTATATTTAAATACGACAGAAGGAAAACAGTTGACAGTAATGCTTATGGCCATTTAACTGTTGCCTGTTAGGAACTGTTTCAAGCTCTAAAGCCATCATCTCACGGAGTCCTGACAATGTCCTGTGGTGTAGATTCTATTACACGCATTTTACAGATGCTGAAGTGGACGCTCAGAAAGGCTGCATACGTGCCCAGAGTAGTCAGTTAGTAAGTAGCTGGGCAAGGACCCAGGCAGTCTCACTGTAAAGCTTAAGTTCTCAGCAACCATATGATGCTGATGTACATATTTCCCCCCAAGTATCCATAATGTGTTCAACAAATTGGCATACAAGGGAAATGGAACAAGACATAAAAAAACCAAGAAGACATTAAAGTGAAGTCTAGGGGAACACGTGAGGGGCAGTGGGCACCAGAAGCAGCCTGCCTAACATGCACTTCTTCCCTTCTCCCTTCGTAACAGACCCGTCCCGCCCGAGAAGGGGCCAGGGAGTTTCCATGCCTGAGTGGACATGTGCCCACAGCTGACACGACCCAGCTGAAGGGAAGCACTTCTAGTTCTGACTGGGAGAAGCCTTCCCCTCTTTCCCTCAGCTGCATGTGAATAAAGAACTCACTTCACTGAACATACCAGGGTATTTCACACTACTCCGCCTTTGTAGAGAATGCTCCCTCGGCCTGAAATGCTCTACCTTTCTCATTCATCTGGTAAAGTCTGTGCACGAGAAGGCCGGTTGGGCCAACACTTACTGAAGCCTTCCCTTTTCTTTCACAGTTCCACGGCTTCTCTGCCTTACTCCTTCTCTTTTGATGTGATCATCTGCACTGCTCTTCTGCCTCCCTCATTAACCTACAAGCTCCTCAAGGACCAGACCTCTGTCTCCCTCATCTTGGTTCTAATCTCCACCACTCAGCACAGTATTTGGCACATGGCAGACACTCAATAAACTAGCTTAGCTACCAAAGGCCCTCTAACTTTACTCTAGGATGGAAGTGAAGGAACGTTAGAATTACTTACTCACTCTTGGAGATGTCTACGACTAGAAGGGTGACAGAGACAACCTGCTGCCTTAAAATGCAGTAATGCACATCTTCATCCTGAGAAAGGAAGAGCCAACTGTACATCATCTTAGACATTCACACTAGAACGAGAACAAAAAGTTCTCGGGAACAAGGCAAACAAGTGGCCCAGCCTCCATTCCAAACACAACTGCTGGTGCTCAGAGACGCCTGGAAGTCAGAGCAGCCACCACCTCAGGAGAACAGCACCAAAAGGAGCAGCCTGTTCCCACCCAGTGTCCTGGGCTCAAGGGAAGGGAGTGATCAGGTCAGGCATTTAAGCTCACCAGGTAAGAAGAAAATCCATCATTCTTTGTGCGGTCCAGGGTGAATCCAATCTAAAAAGGGTAAAAAGAGTAGAGGTAAGTATCTCCCTGATACCCTAGCGTCCAGACCTTTCCTACTTTGAGAGAAGAAAAGCTGACGCTTTTGGTTTGGCCTCCTCTCGGTTTTCTTAGCATTCATTTCGTAAGAAGCATCACTAATTACTAAAATTATTCAAGAATTACAACTTCAGTGTTAAAAGTAAAACTATCTGATGCCTGCTCACAAGGTAAATTTTCTGCGCATTCTGATACTTCATCTTAAAGTATGGGGAGGAGCTCTCACCTAAGGAACGAAAAAGGGCAAAGGCCTCGACCTCCCAGAAAGGCACTTACAACGGGCTCCTTGTCTGTGGCTCCTTCAGGCACGTTCACTGAAAGGCTACTGACAGTAACCACCATGTACCCATCCTTGAAGAATCCAAAGGTGTTCAGATGAACCTTATGCCTCACATCGTCCTAAAAAAGATATGCAGTAGTGGAATTAGTAATATGGAGAAGTTAATTTGATTACTTAACCTATTCATTTGCTTGAAGAACTATAGTATCTAGTTTCCTGCTAGCTAACCAACGTTTCCATATGCTCAGCACTTACCAAGAACCAGGTTATGTGCCAAGGGCTTTCCCATGATACCTAAGCCTCACTCAGCCCGGTGTGGTTAAGAGCAGTGTCCCCACGACAGGGATGAAAACACTAGCTCAGAGGTGAGACGAATGACCCAAGCCAGGCAGACGATAAGTGGTAAGGCTGAGACTTCAACACAGATCTGCTGTGAAAGCCATTTTCATACGACTGTCCCTTAATATGGGAAAATGATCAGGATATAATATGAAATGCAAGTTGGATAACCTAGAAGAAATGGACAAATTCCTAGAAACATACAATCTACCAAGACTGAATCATGAAGAAACAGAAAATCTGAACAGACCACTGACAAGTCAGGAGATTGAATCAGTAAGCAAACAGTTAAGGCAAAGTTAATGCCAATCCTTCTCAAACTCTTCCAAAAAATTAAAGAGGAGGGAACACTTCCAAACTCATTTTATAAGACCAGTATTATCTGGATAGCAAAGCCAGATAAGGACACTACAAGAAAAGAAAATTACAAGCCAATATCCCTGATGAACAAAGATGCAAAAATCCTCAACAAAATACTAGCCAAACCGAATTCAATAGCACATTAAAAGATCATACACCACAATCAAGTGGGATTTATCCCTGGGATGCAAGGATGGTTTAACATATGCAAATCAATAAATGTGATACATCACTTAACCAAATGAAGGGAAAAATCCAAAGATCATTTCAACAGACTCAGAAAAAGCACCTGACAAAATACAACATCCTTTCATGATAAAGACTCTCAACAAATTAGGTATAGAAGGAATGTACCTCAACATAATACAGGCCAAATATGACAAACCCACAGCTAACATAATACTTAACAGTGAAAAGCTGAAAGTCTTTCCTCTAACACCATGAACAAGACGGATGCCCACTCTCATCATTCCTATTCAACATAGTACTGGAAGTTCTAGCTAGAGTAATTAGGCAAGAAAAAGAAATAAGAGGCATCCAAACTGGGAAGGAAGAAGCAAAAATGTCTCTGTTTGTACATGAGATGATCTTAAATATAGAAAATACTAAAGACTCCACTAAGAACCTGTTAGAATAAACAAATTCAGTAAGGTTGTATGATATGAAAATCAACATACAAAAAAAGTGACATTTCTATACACTAACAACAACAATATTTTGATTGCATCAAAATATCCCGAAGAGAAACAAACAAACAAAAAGATCCCATTTACACTAGCATCAAGAACCCAGGAAAATATTCAGGAATAAATTTAACCAAGGAGGTGAAAGATCTATACACTGAAAACTACAAACACACTGATGAAAGAAACTGCAGATACAAATGATGGAAAAGATAACCTGTATTCATGGGTTGAAGGCATTAATACTGTTAAAATGTCCACACTATCCAAAGCGATCTACGGAGTCAATGTACTCCCTATCAAAATTCCAATGGCATTTTTCACAGAACTAGAAAAAACAATCCTAAATTTATATGAAACTGCGAAAGACACCAAACAGCCAAAGCAATCTTGAATAAGAAGAACGAAGCTGGAGGTATCACATTACCTGATTTCAAACTATCTTACAAAGCTCCAGTAACCAAAACAATATGGTACTGGCATAAAAACAGACATACAGACCAATGGAACAGAATAGAGTCCAGAAATAAATCCACACATATACCGTCAACTGATCTTCGACAAAGGTGCCAAGGACACGCAATGGGGAAACAATAGTCTGTTCAATAAGCAGCATTGGGAAAACTGGATATCCACATGCAGAAGAATGAAACTGGACCCTCATCTCACACCATATACAAAACTCAACTCAAAATGGATTAAAGACTTAAATGTAAGGTCTGAAACTGGAAAACTACTAGAAGAAAACATAGGAAAAAAGCTTGACATTGGTATGGGCAAAGGTTTTTAGGACAGAAACCAAAAAAGCACAGGCAACAGAGGTAAAACAGACAAACAAGATTGCATCAAACTAAAAAGCCTGTGAACAGCAAAAGAAACAATCAACAGAGTGAAGAGACAATCCATGGAATGAGAAAAAATATTTGCAAACCATATGTCTGATAAGGGGTTAACATACAAATACACAAGGAACTCAAACAACTAAACAGCAAGAAAACAAATAACCTAATTAAAAAATGGGCAAAGGATCTGAACAGATATTTCTCAAAAGAAGACACAAAAATGGCCAACAGGTGTATGAAAAGGTGTTCAACATCACTAATTATTATAGAAATGCAAATTAAAACCATGATGAGATATCACCTCACTCCTGTTAAAATGGCTATTATCAAAAAGTCGAAAGAGAACAAGCGTTGATGAGAACATGGAGAAACAGAGAACTCTTGT
This sequence comes from Equus asinus, assembly GCF_041296235.1. NCBI lineage: Eukaryota > Metazoa > Chordata > Mammalia > Perissodactyla > Equidae > Equus > Equus asinus. The sequence continues at coordinate 16,218,089 of NC_091799.1, forward strand.
ACACTGTTGGTGGGAATGTAAATGGACCAACTATTACAGAAAACAATACGGAGGTTCTTCAAAAAATTAAAAATGAGGGGCCGGGCCCGTGGCTGTGCGGTTAGAGTTCCCTGCGCTCTGCTTCAGCACGGCCGTAGATCCCAGGCGCAGACCTAGCCCACTCATCAGCCGTGCTGTGGAGGCATCCCCATATACAAAATAGAGGAAGACTGGCACAGATGTGAGCTCAGGGCCAATCTCCCTCAAGCAAAAATTGAGGAAGATTGGCAACGGACGTTAGCTCAGGGCAAATGGATCTCACCAAAAAAACCCAAATAAATAAATCCCATGTTTGGAAAAAAATTAAAACTAGAACTACCACATGATCCAGCAATCCCACTTCTGAGTATATATCCACAGGAAACAAAATTGTCATCTCGAAGAAATAGCTGCATTCCCACGTTTGTTGCAGCACTATTCACAACAGCCAAGATCCGGAGAAAACATAAGTGGTGCCAACAAATGAATGGATAAAGAAAATGTGATACACACACACACAAAGGACTATCATTCAGCCTTCAAAGAAGAAGGAAATCTTCTCTTTTTCGACGACACGGATTAACCTGGAGAACATCATCTTAAGTGCAATAAGCCAGACACAGAAAGACAAATACTGCATGATCTCACTTATATGTGGAATCTAAAAATGTTGATTTCTTAGAAGCAGAGTGCAGAATGATGGTTACCAAGGGCTGGGGGTGGGCGCGTGGAGGGAAATGGACAGATGGTCAAAGTGTACAAAGTTTCAGATATGCAGGATGAGTAAGTTCTGGAGATCTAGCAACACTGTATAGTATATTTGAAATTTGCTTGGAGAGTAGACCTTAATTGTTCTCACCAAAAAGAAAAGAAAGTAGCTATGTGAGGTAATGGATACATGAATTGGCTTGATGGTGGTAATCATTTCGCAATGTATATATAAATCAAAACACCACACTGTACATCTTAAATACAATTTTTATTTGTCAATTATACCTCATTAAAGCTGGAAAAAATATTAAATGCGAAGAACCAAATCCAATCTATATACAGTAAGAGCTAAATTTGTTTTTAAAAAATTAAAAGGCATATATATTTACACTTATTTACATATTTATAAAATATTTGAGAGAAACTCACCAGCTCTAAAAATGTTAGTGCCAGTGGGATGGTGGGTAACAATTTTTTCTTTACATTTTTCTGTATTTTCTAAATTTATAACAAGTCATGTATTAATTTATAATTACAGAAAAATCAATCATTTTTTTCTTTAAGTATTACCATTTGCCAGCAATATCCGCAGGACCCTCACCTAACCTAACCCCCATCTCCATTTTAAGCTATTATGTCACAATATCAACTAAGATACATATGGAAGTGACTTTGTAAACTGTATCTCATTATACAAATCATATAGACATAGAAATTTTGAGACTAGAAGGGACCAGGAAGGTCATACATTGTAATCACCCACTCAACTTTATTCGATTCAATTCAATGTAAATAAACCAATATTTACAAAACACCACTAACAGCTGAGGCCCAAGAGGTGAAAAATACTCAGTCCCAGAAAAAATCCCAACAGCCAGTCCTAACTGTCCAGGAACAAGGGAACCTTTCCTTCCACCACGGGGAAGTCAGAGCTCTGGGCGCTCTGGGCCAAGTGCCCCAGCCACTTTGCAAGTCCTGTGCCGGGGTGCTTCAGCCAGCATCTGGGGACGGGGTGGGAGGAGGGGAGAAGAAACCTCAGCACTCATCTCTCTCCCTCCAGATACTCTCCTAGAAGGGGCAGTGATGTCAGTCTCTTGATGGCAAGGTGACCAAGCAAAAGGAGGCACACGCAAGGAGCCGCCAAGTAGGGTGAGGAGGACAACAGCAGACACAGCAATGAAGATTTAACTACATTTCAACAACCACCTACCATTTCCATCAGTATTGACAGCAGTAAAGTCTGTCTGTTTCCTCACGGATTTCAGAGATTGCAAGCACTTGACCTGGAATTTAGTACTGTGCTAAGAGGAGCTTTATGTATTACCATTCATTCTTCTTACAACACTCTGAGGCAGGTGTTGATATGCCCATTTTATAGATGAGGAAACAGAGGCTCAGAGCAGTAAAAACCGCTTAAAATCATACTGTTAGTAGGTGGCAGAGCCAGTACTCCAACTTAGGTTTGTTTAAACCCCAAACCTCTGGTCTTAACCACCTCATACTTTTTACAACCAAATAAATGGTGTATCTTTTGTTTGCTTTTAAATTTTTTATTATAGAAAATTTCAAACTATCTACTTGTGGTCAATTTTATTCCTCTACACTCCTCCCCAGCCCCAATCTCAATTATTTAGAAGCAAATCCCAGCTATTTTATCATTTCATCTGTTAATCTTTCAGTGTGTATCTGACAAAGGCTTTTTAAAAAAACATAACCCTAATAACATGCTATATTCCTAATCACAGTAAACTACTTATCAAGTTAATTAAAGGAGATTGTTCATCCATGAGAAGTCAAGGTCACAGGAACATAAAACACAGGACTGTTTCCAGGTTCATATTCACAGGGCTGGTTGTAAAACTTTCTAATTTTTCCTAGCTTTTCTAGTAGACTTTTATTATCTGAAATCAGTGGAAACACAATTGGCTCTAACACAATTACAATCTCAAAAGCATTTATCCAAAACAAGGAAATCAGCATTAACTTGAGGAGGAAGAAGCAGTCTGAATTACTGTGCTGGATACCTAACCTATCATTAGAGAAATGGCGGCACCAGCAGATTATTCTGGATTATTTCAGATTATTCTGAAAGATTCGTTTGTATTTTCCATAAACTATTATGTTAAATTAAAATTTCCTTTTAAGATTTCAAAATTCTAAACCAAAATTTTACCCAAAAGTTTAATTAAAATGTGTAGTTTCAGGTCTTAATTATGGATGCAATTTTGTTCGCTTCTTCCTGTTTTCTGTTTGCATGCAACTTTCTTTTTACCACCACAAAAGCTTTCTCAGCATTTAAGAACACATACGTACTGAGAAGTAAACTCTTACTGAAATAAGTTTTCCTAAAACTTCTGGTTTATAGAGTAAATCTGAAATTAAAAGACAACAGGAGGCTAATAAACATGCTGAGATCCTGAACCTCATCAAGGGTCAACTTAAAACAAGATGTCACCTTTTTCCTATCAGGATGACAGAAGACCTAAAATGTGCTATGTTGTGCAGCATGTGGCTAAATGAACACTCAACACTCGCATGTCCTACCGGTGGGAGTGTAAACTGATTAAACCCTTATAGAGGGCTATTTGGTACCCTCCACTTAAAGTAATCCCACGCCTAGGAATCTACCCCACAGAAATACTAAAGCCGATACACAAAGATATATGTACAAGAATATTCACAGCAGCCTTAGTATAATAGCTAAAATCAAGCAATAAAAAGGCAATATAAATTTTCATCAACAAAAGAATGATTTTTATAAGTCATGAGTCCTCCTCACAATGGAGTATTATTGTAGTGGTTAAGAAGTAATAAGTAGGGGGGCTGGCCCCGTGGCCGAGTAGTTAAGTTCGTGCACTCCGCTGCAGGCGGCCCAGTGTTTCGTTGGTTCGAATCCTGGCGCGGACATGGCACTGCTCATCAAACCACGCTGAGGCAGCGTCCCATGTGCCACAACTAGAAGGACTCACAACAAAGAATATACAACTATGTACTGGGGGGCTTTGGGGAGAAAAAGGAAAAAAAATAAAATCTTTAAAAAAAAAAAGAAGTAATAAGTAGGCCTACATACACTAACATCTTTTAAATATCCACAAGATAATAAATGAAAAAGACAAACTGATTCATTCAGCAAGTATTCACTGAGTACCGACAGGCCTTGCTCTAAGTTTGAGAACGGAGCACTAAATAAAATGAACAAAAATTCCTGCCTGATTGAGCTTATATTCCAGTGGAGACAGATAAGAACAAATAACAGTGGACGACGCGGTCTATTGGATGGCGAGGAGTCTACAGAGAAATCACGCCGGGAAACGAGCCGAGGAGGGTGGGGAGCGCTGCCACCTCAACCAGGGTGGTCGGAGCAGGCGCCACCAAGCAGGCAGCTCCGAGCAGAGAGGAGTGTGGGCAACCGCCACACAGACGTCAGGAGGAAGGGCACTCCAGGCCTGGCACCAAGGAATGCCCCCCAAAAGTGGAACCGTGCTCCGTGGATTGAGGACTACAGGAGGCCAGTATGGCCGGACTTGGGCTCAGAAGTCACTGAAAAGCTCTGCACATAACCTGAGCTGACTTCCATTTTATAAAGTGTGACTATAACAGAAAAAGAAAAGAGAAAGAAACCTACATGTGGGGAAGGCGTTTATGAAGGTGATTAAAGTTACGGCGGGAGACGCGGAAGGACACACTACGCGGGCACAGCGGACCACTCCGAGGAATCCACTCGAGGGGCGGGGTGGGGGAAGGACGCCGAACACGCCTGAGCACCCTTGTATCAGGAAAGCTTTCAGCTCACCAGAAAGCAGTTACCTGGCACATACTAAATACTCTTTTACTCCTTCAAACACATTATGAAAGGCAATTATAACCAGTGTTCTAATCTGTACTTTATCCATCCAAAAACCTTTTTGGTTTTCTACAAACTATGCCTCTGAAAATGAAGTATTATATTCAAAAAAATCATTTTTATTTGACTTCTTAGAGTGAAATGTAGGATAGTTTTTATAATCAAATTTAACTTTTAAAAATTATAAGTGACAACTACATTAGGGAAAAAAGAACCAAAGTGAAAAAAAGTCACCCCTATTTCACTTTGTGAAAACCATTCAGAATTTGGAGATTTTCCCTCTAATCTGTTTTATTTTAATATTACTTGTTGGGGGCCGGCCCCGTGGCCAAGTTCACGCGCTCCGCTGCGGCGGCCCAGGGTTTCACTGGTTCGGATCCTGGGCGCGGACATGGCACCGCTCATCAGGCCACGCTGAGGCGGCGTCCCACATGCCACAACCAGAAGGACCCACAACTAAAATATGCAACTATGTACAGGGGGGCTTTGGGGAGAAAAAGGAAAAACAAAATCTCTAAAAATAGACATATATCACTTGTTTATTCTGATGATAAAACTTGTACCCGCTCACAGAAAACATAACTAAAAAAGGACAGGAGAGGAGCTGCATCCTCACCCTCTGCGATAACTTACAATAACAGTTTGGTCTTTTCCTTTCACATCGAAGAAAATTTAAACCACATTTTTCAGTCATTGTAGCTCTTAGGTGGGACTAAGCAAACGAAAGATCATATTAGCTGGAAAAGTATAAACTAAACCATAATGTATACTCTCGCTGTTTGGTGGCATCTATAACAGGATCAGCCATGTCCTGAGTACACACAAGCCCATCACCCAAGTGCAGAGAATTCCTGTTTATAGAAACACGGCAACAACACTTTGTCAGTAATAAGTGCTCATTTTAGAAAAACTGGAACACAGAAACGCATTCATTCCCTCATTCAACAGAGACAGACTGAATCCCCACTATGTGTCAGGCACTGTGCACTCAATGGTCACCAGGGCAAGCGAGCCCTTGCTCTCAGGAGGCTCACAACCCTTCTAGTCGTAGCAAAGTTAAACGAACGACAACCAATATCCATTCACCCACTCCGGAATTATCAAATGTCTCTATCACAGTTGCTTCAGATCCACAGGAAGGGAGAGAGGAAAGGAGGGAAACAATAAAACGTTAGTGACAAAGTCAAGCGCCTTGTATCTCTGCCGAATCCTATTCCCTCCGTCATCCCTCCCACATTCATTAATTGGTTAGGTGGTTTTCTGCTTTTTCCTTTTTAAATTACTTTTACTAGATATATCCATAAACATCACACAGTATCATTCTGTGTTTTAAAATTGTGGATAAATTGTGTCATATTGCATGTACAGTTCCACAACTCGCATTTTCAGAGACACTGCACTCTTTGAGGACCTGCGCTGATACACTTAATGCTCCAGTTCCTCATGTATCTGCTTGTGTTCCATCACATGTACATCACAATATATCCATTTCCCCATCCTGTGTGCTCAGGGAATTTCCGATCTTTTGGTATGACAAAACTGTATGAAAGCTATTATGATCCTTGTACATATCTTCTTACACATATTTGTCTGGGGATCAAGGGTATATAAATATATTATATATACATATAAATTCTTAAATATAAATTTATATAAAATTACACAAAAATATACATCTAATTTTAGAGTTGTTTTTACATTTTGGTCTTTAATCCACCTGGAATATATTTTTGTGTAAGGTGTGAGGAAGGTAGCTGTTTCTTTTTTTTCCCTCCATATGGGAAGCCAGTTGTCCTGAGACTACTCCAGAGCAATCTGTCCTAACTTCCACTGCTCTGTGATGCTCCAGAGGTAAGCAATAGATGCTTAGCCCATCCTCATGAAGCCAGAAGTCTCTGGTGTGTGCTTCCTATTCTGTCCCATTGATCTGCTTGATTCCCAGTATTATCACATTGCCTTATGATATGAAACCGAGGAAGGCAAGACCTCTCTCCTCCTCCTTATTGAGATGTGTGTAATTTCGGGCCTTCTGGTGACTGGAATGGAGAGCTAGGAGGGCTTCTAGGGTGCTAGTAATGTCCTGTTTCTTGACCTGAGTGCTGGTCACATGGGTATGTTCAGTCATAAAAAAATTCGCCAAGATGCACACGCATGAACTAAAAAACTAAAGAAAGGACGGGCAATGGGACGAGAGGAGGCTGCCTCACAGAAAGCTGGGCAGCCTCATTAAGGACTGTGAACTCTCCCCTAAGGCAAACAGGGTGCCACCAATGGGCTTAAAAGGGGAGTGACATGACTGGAGTTGGCTTTTAGGGAGATCATTCCAGCTACAAAAGAAAATATGAACTGGAGTAACACTGGGACCCCAGGTGTGAGGAGACCACACTGCTCCAAGAGATACAAGGATGGCCTGGACCAAAGAGTGACAGTGGTGATGACAGAGCAGTGAATGGATCTGGGGAGCTATTTAAAACGCCCATCTGTGGAACTTGGTGATGAGAAGTTAAGAATAACAGACTCTGGCTTGAGAAAATGAGTAGCTAGTGGTCCCAGCTACTAAGAAAAGGAAATCTTCAGGAGAAGTATATAGGTTGGGGGTGAAGGGAGTGGCAGGACAAGCTGAATTTCAACACACAGAGGTGCTTACGAGACATCTGAATGGAACGGGGGGCAGGGGGGCAGGCAGTTGGACATACTTGTCTAGAGCTCAGAGGAAAGGGCTGATCTGCAGAGGAAATAAGCATTCCCATAATCACAACGCCTAAAGACAACTACTATTTTGGTGTACTTTCTCCTCTTTCCCCACTTTAAAAACAGTTGTTTTATACTGACAATTCTGGTCTTTTAACTAAATACTAAAACATAAGAAATGCTTTTACTTTGATTTGCCCAACAACTTCACATTAAACTGCTTTCAAATAGAGCACGTGGAGTAATGATACTTCACTTTAGTTTTCTCATAAACGGAACTTGAGAAAATAAACACACCACTTAAGTGAGCTGGCTGAAGGTCACCTACCTGGCCACTTCTTTATTTTCAACAGCTCACCAGCTGGCAGTCTACAGACTGTACTGGCCCACAAAATGTGTTTTATCTGGCCAACACAGTGTTTTGTTTTTGTTTTTTAACTTGAATCCATTGCTAGTTAATTTCACATAAAAGTCTGAATTTCTAGTTATTCTTAAAAAAGAAAGAAAGGAAGGAAGAAAAAGAACCAGAAGATCCAGCATGTCTAGGCCACATTCCAACACAGCAACCGTCCGCTGCAGCAGGGCAGCAGCCACCTGCAGAAGGGGCGTGCGTTTGTTCTGCCGCGGGCGCGCCCTGCTGTCTCACGGAGCCAGCTCACTTGGCATCTCCCTGGCTTCTACGAGCATCGAAGTTTGTGACCTCTGATTAATATAAACAGCAGACCCGACAAGTAAGCAAAAGTGCCTTTAAGTGCCCACGATCACAGAGAAGCAACAACAGTATCATCTACCACTTGTTGACTGCCTACTACTCCTGGCAGGAGGCACCACCGTAAGCTTAATATTGATTCTTGGCTCACCGCATACAGACAGCAACTCACAAAAGGAATCAGGTAAAATTCACTCATGAAACAAAAATCTGACAGCTAAGCATATGAGGAAAGAGAAGAGCTACAAAAAGCTGACAGAAAATGCAAAGCACAGAAGTCTAGGGTCCTGGCGATCAGGGTTCGCCTCCTTGACAGTCACTGAGGGCTGCTCGCTCAGTGCAAGTGCTAAGATGGAAAGAGCACGGATCCTGGGTTCAAATTCCAACTCTACTTATGTAACCCAAGTTCTGTTTTCCTAATTCATAAAGCAGAGATAATAACATTTATCTCAAAGGCCTGCTATGAGGAGTCAGTGAATAAAAAATTTCAAATATTTAGCATAGTCTCTGGCCTATAATAGATGCTTTAATAATAAGTAGCTATTACCATCACTTCAAATTTAGATTCAGGGGCCAGCCCCGTGGCCGACTGGTTAAGTTCGCACGCTCTGCTTCAGCGGCCCAGGGTTTCGCAGGTTCGGATCCTGGGCGTGGACATCGCACCGCTCATCAGGCTGTGCTGAGGCAGGGTCCCACATAGCACAACCAGAGGCACTCACAGCTAGAATATGCAACTATGTACAGGGGGGCTTTGGAGGGAGAAGAAGAAGAAAAGACTGGCAACAGATGTTAGTGCAGGTGCCAATCTAAAAAAAAAAAATTTAGATTCTGTAGAACACCTCATTTCCCCCAAGTGAGCACAGAACAGTCGTCACCGAGCCAGCGGTCTCAACGTTTCTGTGTCCACAGCAGTCTCATACGCTAGAGTTACGGTAGCATACTTAAGAGGGACGAAAGATTTCAAACAACACTGAATGAGTCAACAGCATCTCCCTCCGTGTTGCACTCCCCCCAGCTCCCTTCCTCTCCTCACTCTGAGTTGCCTTGGGTGAGCTGTTGGCTGCCTCGACCAAGCTCTTCTCCACGCTCACAAGGCCAAGGGGCTGGGCCTGACCTCATACTGTCGCGAGAGCACACTGCATGCTTTTCTGCACCACCCTGGGCGAGATTCTGGACAGACCCGGCTAACCTGTGAGTCCACCCAGTTGCAGCAAACACTGATTTTACACACTGATCACAGTTTTGGAGGCATGCCTAGGAAGGGTTTGAGGTTTTACAGGATGGACCAGCTAAGAGTCAGTGGACCTGAGCGGAGGCACAGCAGGTGTGAGGAAGATCCTCTTCTAATTTCCCAAAACTTTCCAGATACTTGTTCAGGGGCAGGGGGTGGAATTCACAAAGCAGTCCGTGCAGTGGGGCTGTAGCCACTGGTAAAGGAAGATCTACCAAGTAAGGCTGGTGTGATCAGGCGGATCCTGATCGACTGGCAGTGATTCCAGAGTATTTGTGCAAAGGGGATCTGATTCATCTACTTACAGACATCACTGCTCTGCTGAAGACATTCTCTGAACGCTATCACTCGGAAACAGAGTAGCAACACGTTGCTATGAAGGTGGAGCTTCGAAGTGAGGTTATCATATACCTATTGCATTAGTTTCCCAGGGTTATAACAAACACTCACAGACCGCGTGGCTTACAACAACAGAAACTTATTCTCTCCCAGTTCTGGAGGCTAGAAGTCCAAAATCAAGGTGTCGGCAAGGCCATGCTCCCTCTGAAGCCTCGAGGGAAAAAAACCCTTCCTTGCCTCTTCCGAGTTCCTGGCGGTTGCTTGCAATCCTCAGGGTTCCCGGTTCGCAGCTGCAGCAATCCAATCTCACACGGCCTTCCTCCCTCTCTGTGTGCCTCCTCTTCTGAGAAGGACACTGGTCACACTGAATTAGGACCCAGCCTGACCCAGTATGACCTAATCTTCATTATTTACAGCTGCAAAGACCCTATTTCCAAATAAGGCCACATCCTGAGATTCTGGGTGGACATTAATTTTGGAGGGACACCAGTCAACCCAGTACATACATCCATGTTCTCAATCATTTACACTGAAGACTCCTAGTGCTTAATCACCTGGCCATATTCATGCTATTCTTCTTCAACCAAAGAGATGAAGCAAAGGAAAACCTAATGCATAGACAATCTTTCTTGATCCCAACTTTTTTCCCCCTAGTTAATAAAAGAGTAAACCACAGGTTTACCCTTGTGCACCGGGGATAAAAACAGCAGCAGCAAAAATCCATAACAGCAGCAGTGGAAGGGCAAGGGGAAATAAAAGTGGAAAAAAAGACAAAATAATTATTGGAATTTTCCAGGGGTGTTTTATTAAGAAACCTCAGCAATCAATATTTGATTACTCTACACCAGTATTCTCAGAAGAAAGCAAACTGGCACACACGCCACCAAAGAGTAATGACTAGAAAAAGCGTGCTGCATGCTCATATACACCTATGCCGATGAGCAGATGCTTAAGAGACATTAGTACTTAAAAGAGATGAGACCCCGAAAGGTCCGTATATTTCACGTGTATACAGTCATGCGTCACTAACAACAGGGATACCTTCTGAGACATGCATTGTTAGGCGATTTTGTCATTGTGAGAACATCACAGAGTGTACTTGCACAAACCCAAATGCACAGCCCACTACACACCTAGGCTGTATGGTACTGATCTTACGGGACACTGTTGTGCATGCGGTCCCTTGACCGATATGTCGTTATGCAGGGCACGACTGGACTGAGGTTAGGAGTCTTTCTAATTCAAATGGTCAGGCGCTGGTGTTAAAATAACCTTCAGAGCACTATGGACTATCCCACTTTGGCGCATAAAAGTCGGTAGGGAAATGGAGAAGACTCAGGGGCTGGCCCTGTGGCATAGTGCACAGGGTGCAGCTCTGCTTCGGCAACCTGGGTTTGCAGGTTCGGATCCCAGGTACAGACCTAAACCACTAAATAAGCCATGTCGTGGCAGCAACCCACAAACAAAATAGAGGGAGACTGGCACAAATGTTAACTCAGGGCTGATCTTCCTCAAGCAAAAAAAGAGGAAAAGTGGCAACGGATGTTAGCTCAGAGGAAACGTTCCTCACCAAAAAAAGGAAGACTCAGATCAATGTATACACTCATGTTGTTGAGGCCCACACAAATGGATACTGCTGCCTTTTGGCCACACCAATTAACTACAGGGCAGCACGTGCTCAAGCCCAACTACAAGGCCTCTCTCTTGGTTTAACATGAGGAAAAGGAGTAATTCAGCTATGCTAATGGGTAATTACACAGAACTGCCTTCCCATCCTGCAAAATACGCCAGTGAGACAACCACATCCCCCAAATAATCCCTTCACCAAAAGGTGTGTGTGGGGGGGCACACAGGTTTACAGCTGGAGGATGAATGTGCATCTTGCTCTTATTCCTTTTCCAACTATTCAGTCACCTCAACAGCACTATCTCATCTTCTTCCCAGAATCTGTTAGGTGGTGGCACCAACATCCACCTTCATAAGCTCTGCCGCCAACCTAGATGCCACCTCCTCCCTTACCCCGAGATTTGTCCATCATTTACTTTCTAAATAGCTGGGGGGGTCTGTACCCTCTTCTCCCTCCTGCCCCCACTTTAGGCCCTAATCTCGCACCTAGAGTGCCTCTATAACCTGGCTCACCCCTGGCTTCCAGTCTTGCCCCCTGATTGAAATCCCAGAGAAATCTACATAAAATCAAATTATTCAGTCACTCCCGGCCTTAAAAACGTCAGGGGCTCCCCAAAGCCTCCACATGTTACAAAGGCCGATCTCCACGCATTTCCTCTGCTCTGCTCTTTGCACGTCAACACCGGGCATGATGGATGACTTCCTGCCACCATGCTCAGGAGGCTGTCCCCTCTGACGGGACCACCCTACTCTCTCCATATGCTTCTCTTGGCTTATTTTTTCTCCTAAAACGTAAACTCTTCCAAGGTACAACTCAGATGTTAGCTCTCAGAGGAAATATTCCCTATCTCGGCCTCTCAGAAAGGGTCCCGGACTCTGTGCTCCCACAGCCCCTGCACAGGACTGTTGTGTTAAAGAGCCACCAGGCTGTATCAAAACTACCTGTTTCCGTGCCTGTCTCATTTTTGCATCCCTAGCACCTAGCACACAACAGGTATTTAATGAATGCTGAATGAATGCACTTACTATTTAGTTCATTCTACTACTCAGTGCTATTATTTTACATAAATTATACCCAGGCCTCGTAGCTTCCCTGACAGAAAGCAACCATCACCCCTATTTCGCGGATCAGGGAACCAAAGATCAGGGTAGGGCACGCTGTCCCTTCCACACACTCTAACCCCAGCTGACCCTGGCTTATTCTTACTCACGTTCCAGGTCTCAGCTTTAATGTCACTTCTTCAGGGAACCGTTCCTTTATACCAAAAACCAGGGCAGGCTCCTCAGTGCACAAAATACAATCCGCACATCTTACCGTGGCCTCCAGGCTCACCTGCACCTCTTCAGCTTCCTCTCCTCTCTTCCCCAAACCACTGTGCTCCAGCCACACAGGCCTCCTTGCAGCTCCATGGACAAATGAAAATGCAGACCGTCCCACTCAGGGCCACTGCGCCTCCTGTGTCCTCTGCCTCTCACACTCTTCCCCAGATCCTCAAGCGCTGGCTAGTTCTTTGAGTCTCTGCTCAAACATCACCTCTTCAGGGAGGCTCTCCCGGGACAACCCATCCAACTGCACTGCTCTTTACCCCGACACTGTTTTATCCTCTTCTCAGCAATTTATGCCAATCTTAAGTTACTTGCGCACTCACGTGTTTCCGAGCTTATTGTCCATTACCACTAGATTGAAAACTCCATGTAGGCAAGGGCTTAGCCCCACTCACTGCCACAGCTTGTGTCTAGAACAGTGCCTGCCCAGCATATAACAGATACCCGAGGAGTATCCGTCCAGTAGGCAAGCAAGAAGCAGAAGGCATATGTTGCAAAGTCATCTGGCACATTTAAAATCACTCATTTAGTCAATGAAGCTACAATCGTAGTTTTTAGGTCAAAATAAAATGTTTCAGGTACATACCCTTTTTGTGTGATTTTCTGCTTTAATCTACCTTCTCACTTAACACCTTCTGATCTAGACACCCCCCCAGTGAAGAGGATTTCTTACGAGACTAGCCCCAAAGTCATACGGCATCAAACAGAAGTCAGGATCCAAAGTCAGACCTGTTCATTCCAAAGTCATGCTCTGTCCTGCACTTCATTACACTGCCGGGATGAAGTTTTGGTCATTGAAGTTATAATTTACGGATAATTATTATAAAAGTACTCAACCCAAGAAATGTCCAAATTAAATCAAAGCACTCAAAGCTTTAGCAAGACACTTCCTGGCCAGTCTCATAGGCAGCGGCTACCCGAAAGCTAGAATTATCAGGCATCAAAATAGCCTATATTTGTAAACACAGAAGGCCACCATGTAAAAACCGTTATCAGACGATCTTTGACACAAAATTCTCATTATCCTTTTTTATTCCATTAATGAGAACTAGAAAATGACTACTAAAATACCATCATTGATTTAAAATACTATCAATGATCATGTAACATTTGTTCAAAGTAATGAGTCAGAAAAAAAATGTTTATTGAATAAGTGAATGGACACTCCCTATCATCCAGAAAAGGCTAAATTGTACTCCACAGCTTGAGTCTACAAAGTCAAGAAGTGTTAAAATACTTAAGGGTCAGGCTGGCCCTGTTGCCTAGTGGTTAAGTTCACACGCCCCGCTTCGGCAGCCACGGGTTTGGTTCCCAGGCACAGACCTATACCACCCCTTGGCAGCCACGCTGTGGCAGCGACCCACATATAAAATAAAGGAAGACTGGCACAGATGTCAGCTCAGGGACAATCTTCCTCAAGCAAAAAGAGGAAGACGGGCAACAGATGTTAGCTCAGGGTGAATCTTCCTAAGGAAAAAAAAATACTTAAAGAAAATTCCTATCAACAGAGGGAATTCTATATTCTACTCAGAATATAGAAGACTCTACCTGTTTTCTCTGCTGGCCTGAAACCGCCACAGGGGTAGGGACCATGCCTTATATAAGCAATCAATAAATGCTTCCTGAGCATGTGGATGCCTGAGGAATGACACGTTTGCACTTTAATACACTTTTCCTTTGTCTTGGGGGCCATGTTTGAGAAACAGAACAAGATCTACCATACCATAAAATATACAACTTAATAAGGGCAGCCCTATGCTTTGAGAGCAAACAGCATAATTATAGATCAATGCCTAACTGCCACAGTCTCAATGTCTGTGGCCCCCAAAACTCATACAGTGAAATCCTAACACTTGAAGATCATGGTATTAGGAGGTGCCGAGGTCTTTGGGAGGTGCTGAGGTCATGAGGCTGAAGTCTTCACGAACGGGATTAGTGTTCTTATAAAAGAGACCCCACAGAGATCTCCTACCCCATCTGCCATGTGAGGACACAGCAAGAAGGCAGCAGCTATGAACAAGGAAGAGGGCCTTTACCAGAATGCACCCATGCTGGCACCTTGATCTTGGACTTCTCAGGCTCCAGAACTGTGAGAGATAAATTTCTGTTGTTTATAACCTACCCAGTCTGCGGTATTGTTATAGCATCCTGAACAGACCAAGACACGAATGAACAAAGGGACGTAAGCATTGGACATCAACAGGGCCAACGTGACAAAGAGAAGGACAAGCAGACACCTTGCCTCCCCATGGAACAACACAGCACTACGCGGGAAACAGCCCTGCCCCAAGAATCAAACTTGAACATGGTCAAACCGCTAGATCCAATTAGCAAGTTACAGGAAACACAAAGGACAGACGAACATATTAAATTACACAAGGAAATAACCAGCAAAATCCAGCACGGGGCCTTGAAGGAGTGACATCCTCTAGATTACAAGAGACTTAAGAGGCATGTTGACCAATTGCAATGTAAGGATGCTATTTAGATTCTGGTTAAAAAAATGTTTTAAATCCATTTATGACCAATGGAAACTTGAACCTGATCTTGGTAAATATTAACATTATTATTTTTTGTTATAATGGTATTGTAGTTATGTTTTTAAAAGGGTCCTTAGTTCTTATAGGTACATACTGAAATGTTTATGGATCAAATGATAATGATGCCGTTGATTCATTCTAAAATAATATGAGAAGACACTGACAAACGCCGGCAAAAATGTATAGAAAGAGGAACCCTCACAAATTGCTGGTGGGAATGTAAAATGGTACAGCCACTTCAGAAAGCCGTTCGGCAGTTTCTTAAAAGGTTAAATATAAATCCACCACATATCCAGAATTCTACCCCACTTCTAGGGTATCACCCCCAAAAATGAAAACATAAGTCCCCACAAAGACTTGCTCATGAATGTTTGTAGCAGCGTTATTCACAGTGGCCAAAAATGAAAACAACTCAAATGTCCAGCAACTGATGAATGGCTAAGCAAAAGGTGGTATCCACACAATGGAACAGTATTCAGCCATTAAAAGGAATGAATTACTAATACATGGCACTAACAGACAGATTTGATGAATCTCAAAAACATAAGCAAAAGAAGCCAAACACAAAAAAACACATACTGTGTGATTCCATTTCTATGAAATATCCAGAAAGGGCAAATCTATAGAGATGGAAAGTAGATTAGTGGTTGCTGGGAGCTGGGGGTGGAAAGGGGAATTCACTGTCAACCAGCACAAGGGATCTTATGAGGGTGATGGAAATACTCTAGGGCTGGACTGTGACGATAGTTGCACAACTCAGTAAATTCACTAACAATCATTGAAGTGTACACTTAAAATGGGTGAATTTTATGGTATGTAAACTATACCTCAATACAGTTGTTTTAATAAGGTACAGAATCTAAAGAAAGATCAAAAGAGAAGGAATTTGAGAAGACTGAGAAAACCAGGAGAATGCAGAAAATGTAGCATGGGATAAGAAAAGTGAATGAAAAATGAAAGACCCTGTTTCCAATTAAAAAAAAAAAGAAAGAATACGAAGAGAGAAGTGACGTGTGGGGATGGGACAGAATTTGCCACTGTTTAATGGTTACTGAGGCTGGGTGACAGCTCCATGGGAGTACATTATACTGTTCTACTTTGGTATAGGTTTGAAATTCTCCATGATAAAAAGTTTTTAAAAAGATCAACGCATATTTCTGGCACTCAGGGATCTCTTCATGCCATTCTTGCTAGTCTAGGTCTGTAACCTCATCAAACATCCTATTTCTCTTGGTCTCAAGCGAAACAAGACAATCTAATGTTGCTGCTGTGACGAGCTCTCTTTAGGTGATTTCCATGTCCTTGGGTAAGAAGTTAGAATGCTTGAGAGAAAAGAAACAGGGGGCCGGCCCCATGGCCGAGTGGTTAAGTTTGCACGCTCCGCTGCGGTGGCCCAGGGTTTTGCTGGTTTGGATCCTGGGCGCAGACATGGCACCACTCATCAGGCCATGCTGAGGTGGCGTCCCACATGCCACAACTAGAAGGACCCACGACTAAAAATACACAACTATGTACCAGCAGGCTTTGGGGAGAAAAAGGAAAAGTAAAATCTTTAAAAAAGAGAGAGAAAAGAAACAATCACAGTACTGACTATGGAGTTGGCACCACAGTACTTATCAAACAACTTACAAAGATGAAAAACACTAAGTGACTTAGCACAATAGGGAAAAATCAACCACCAGAATTACATCAGTTCAGTTTGCTTCTACCACTTAGGCCAGCAGACATCTTCATCTCTACCTATACTGTCAGTATTTACCTAATGATGCCAGCCACCTGACATTTTAATTCTAGAAATGTACAGAGAGCACTGTACTGGGAGCCAAGAGACATGATCCAGTGTGTCCTACTATTAGCTTGGTTTCAAATTTATAAGCTATATGAACTCAGTTACATAACTTAATGTAAGACTCAGGATCTTATACTATAAAATGAAAGAATTTTAAAGATCAGGAGTTCTTGACTTGGAGTCATAAGCTAGGGAGCTAGGGTCTATGGCTAAGTTTCAGCAAGATTATAAAGTCCTAAAAATTCCAAGAAAATTTTGCCTACATTTCTATCTGCACGTTTTTGGGGAGACGTTCCATAGTTTTCAGCAGTTTCTCAAAAGGAGCTAAGACTCATCTAGCTCCCTGGTGCTGAAAACCATCTCAATCAGGTAATTTTTGTTTACAAACAAGTGATACCCCAAAGTATGATGCATGGGTCTGGCTAGGCTTTTTAAGCCAGGTTCTGTATTCTTTAAGCTCTACGTTTACAAAATACAGTGTTTCACGGTTTGTTAATGTGTTTTAATAAGACAAATTTTCTACAATCCCACAACTTCTTAGAAAATGATGCATCATGAAAATAATGTACAAGGCTTTGGGTCATAACGATTTATTTTTCTACTCCCCAGATACGTTAACCTGCTGAACCGCCTGGAGGCACGTTTTGGTCTTAGATGACTTTTAGTTGTGAGTTATAATGCAAGATCGAAAGGATCGTTCTAGGCGTATCATAAATCTCTTTCCTAGGCAGACAATGACAGGAGCCAGGCAGAAAAAGGCAGGCCCTCTAATTAGAAACATATTTTTAAGCCTGGTTTTAAGTTCTCGGTCACCTATTTCAAGCGAGATTTGAAATTCCTCCCGGACGTCCCCCCTTTGGTCAGTCTACACAGCGCCCTAAGCTGAACTGGGAAACTGAGGCCAAGGTTCCGTGTACTTTCACGGGGCACGAGGGGATGGAGGAGTGGAGACCGCGAAAAAGCGACGTCGAGGATAAAAGTTGGAGGCGAGAAGGGAGGGGGAAGAGCAGCTGCCTATCGGCGAGGAGCCTAGGGAAGCCGGCAGGGATTGCAGGCTGGGGCTCCCGAGTCCTTCGGTGTTACGCCGCAGGTCAGCTCCTTCCGCTTTCTCAGCTCGAATCTTTTGCCCCTTCCAGACAGCCCGAGGACCCCCGCCACTCCCTCAGTTCCCAAAAGACCTCTGTCAGGAAGAGGCCATGCCCGCGGGGGCGAGCAAGCGGGCCCAATCGATCCGAGACCCCTCCTGGGCCAAAGTTGCCCCAAGCCCCGAGGGAGCAGCCTCGGCCTCCGCCCCCCGGCCCGGCCCTGCTCGGCCCTCGGCGGCCTTACCTTGAGCGCCAGGTGGTGGACGCGGCCCAGGCCGGGCTCGGCCAGCAGCTGCAGCAGTCCCAGGAGCGGGAGCAGCCGGAGGCCAGCGGTCAGCCGCGGCCAACAGGAGCCTGAGAGGCCGCCAGCGGCCGGGGCGGCCATGTTTGTTCCAGCATCACCAGCCGCTTCCTCTCCCGCCCACTTCCGGGGTCAAAGGGCAGCGGCGCCGGAAGAGCCTGGCAGAAGGGCTTGGCGGCCCGCGGCGCGGGGACAGTGGTCATTCTCGTGGAGGGTGCGCCCCGGAAAGTCGCCGAGGGGCCCAAGCTGGCCGTCGAGTGGCCGTTCAGTTGGCCTACCCCGTGCGGACTCTGGTTTAGCCAGAACCCCCCGCGGGGACCCTGTGATGGCTGCCATGGCAACCGTCCTGGGCAGGGCCGGCCGGGGCTTCGCCTCCGCCCCGCCGTGCTTTGAAAGCGCCCGTGGGCCTGCGGGACCCGGACCCCGGGGGGACCCGGCTCTCCGGGGCGGGGATGTCTCACCCTGTGGCTGCAGCGCCGGGCCTGGCCGTTGTTTGCACGAGCGGCGTTGACTTGGTGAAAAATAGCAAGTTCACGGCTTGTCATAGGTCCTTTGGGTTTTTTGAGGCGCTTCATACTAAAGTTTCAGACGAAGTGGTTGTAGTAATAGGATTTCTCGAGCTTAGCTGGCGCTTCGTTACGCCTTTTGTGTGCGTTATTGCATTTAATCCTTGGAACAGTCTGGTGAGGTAGGAGGTAGGTGTTAACCATTATCCCCACTTAACAGGTAAGCAGACTGAGGCTCTGAGTCATTTTTTCCGGGTTGAGCTGGACATCACGTGGAAACTTCTAAATACTGTGTTATATTGCTTCCTGCCGTTCGTGGGACCACTAGAGGATGAGTGGAAACTTTCTTTGCTTCTAATCTGTGGAATTTATAGGGAGATCTTTAATGGGGGGATTCCTTGCACTATGCCACACATGGCTTTCTAATTCTTTAATTTTTCAAAAAATTCCATTATCTTCAAAAAATTTTTCAAAATAAAATCCCAGCGTCTGAGTAACCAATGTGTTATCAAATGAGAAATTTTCAGAAAGCATTTTAAAAATCAGCACTGTGAAAGAACATAATAGGAATGTAAAATAAGTGATATTTTTCTTTTAGGTGTCAAGAGGAAATACCACAGACAGTTGACCGATTCTTACTTTAGTAAGAAACTAGTCATTAAAGGGAAAGGTGACTTTCAAGTGTAGTTTCCTTTTCAAAGGTAGCTTGCAATGCTTTGGTGTGTTTTTATTGTTTACTTTTTAAAGTTAGATGCCCTTTTTGAGAATCTCTGGTTTTCAACTTGAATATAATAGACTTCTAAAAACAGAATGATCAGGAAGCGTCTTAATTTCATTTAATAACATAATAGTGATGAAACATTTAAGTAGTTTATAAAATAGAAGACTTTTGTCTTTTAGTTTCTGGAAAACAGTTTTACAAGCACTTAAACTTGGGTTCTTATTGCTTGCTTCTTTTCCCTTGGGAACTATTAGGTGACCTTCACAGAGGTTTAAACCGTCTCCCAGAGGTCGATGAAGAATAGCTTCCTTCAGGCCTTTGAAAACCACATTGTACCAGTCATTAGTTTGGAATTGAAAGAAATAAGAATGGAAACACTAATGACAAAGGCTTAAAGTGAAGCATTTTTTAGACACTTTTCAAATTCTGTGAAAACTACTGTCTTGGCAATTATGTCGGCACATGATTTCTGAGTTTCAAGAAAAGGTTATTGGCATAACCATGATGCTGTAACTAGAAACAGACCTGGTCAGTAACAGAACAAGTTATGCTTGCTTCTCCCTGGCAGCATTCTCAAAGGGGCATTAAACTTTAAGGTATTGACTGAAAAGGCCTGGAGGGGCTGGAAAGACTGATGTCCTAAATCTGGCTTTTAGCCTTACTCTGTCGGTCAAGTGCATTTTATTTTTCTATTTCTTCTAACTTTTCAGGATCCACTAAAGGTTGTCACTAGTAACAGAATTTGTAATTTGAACCTAGTGTGATTAATAACATTTGGCATCAGTGTAGAAATTTCCAGAAATCTTTTAAGTAATTAATGGATTAATATTCTCTAGTTGTAGTAAGATGTAGTTGCTATTTGTTTTTCTTATCAAAAGAGTTGATATTTTAGACCAAAAACCTCTATAAAGACAGTATAGAGAACTAGAGGTCAAACTGGGACCTGGGAAGGGCTGTCCTGGTGGCGCAGCGGTTAAGTTCATGTGTTCCGCTTCAGCGCCCCGGTTGGCTGGTTGGAGCCGGGTATGAACCTATGCACCACTTGGCAAGCCATGCTGTGGCAGGCGTCCCATGTGTAAAGTAGAGGAAGATGGGCACGGATGTTAGCTCAGGGCCAGTCTTCCTCAGCAAAAAGAGGAGGATTGGCAGCAGATGTTAGCTCAGGGCTGATCTTCCAAAAACAAGAAAAAAATTGAGACCTAGCAATACATTCAGAAGTCAAATATCACTTTTGTTCTTTGACTTCAAATGTCATGTCTTGGGGCCAGGGGGGAGCCCATGGCCTCTTGCAGAGAGTGATCTTCATGGAAAAGCTCGGCCCTGACACGTGTTAAATCCTACGGGTTCGAGAAAAGCTTCCAATTCACGTCTCCTCACCTTGGTGGCACAATGTGTGATTTGCTTGGCCACAGGACAGCTGTTTTTTTCTGATTTTATGCACATCTTTATACCCTTTCAGGGAATTCCATCATCGGGTGCAAAAATTGGTTGCCGTTTTAAGATTCTACTCAGCATAAAGTTCCTACTTTTATCCCACTCCAACTTTTTCCACTTGACTGCCTTCTTGACTAAGTAGTTTGAATGCTAAACAGATGAAGCATTTTAAGCTAGAAACCAATGGAAGCTACTTTAAATTAAAAAAAATTCCTGAGAATTTCAGTAGGAATAGTGCTTCACCAATAGATAACCAATCAATTGTAGTTCGGGCAAGCTGTCTGGCTGCATCAGAAGTGCTTAAACGATTGCTTTTCTTCGTATAATAAATAAAAATTCTCCGGAAAACAAGCTGAAAGGAAAGGGAACCAATACTTGTGCCCTTACATGCTAAGCATTTTACATGTATTCTTTCTTTTACTCTTCGCAGTAACCTTTGAAGTCAGGAGCATTATTTCCATCTTACAGAGGAGGAAACAGGCTTGGAGAAGGAAAATAATTGATGCAAAGCTCTGCAGCTTTCTGTGCAGGGCTGTCCAAATCTGGCTGACACTGAATCCAGCGCCCCCCACCAGCTCCCTCATTTCACAAATGAAGAAACCGTCGCGCAGAAGAGTGTAAATAACTTGCCAAAGGCCACACACCTAATAAGTAGTGGAACACTAGGGTCTCAATTTAACAATTACAAAACCTGTCTCCTTTAAAAGATAAGACGGGGGCCGGCCCAGTGGCACAGCGGTTAAGTGCGCATGTTCCACTTTGCCAGCCTGGGGTTTGCCGGTTCAGATCCCGGGTGTGGACATGGCACCGCTTGGCACGCCATGCTGTGGTAGGCGTCCCACATATAATGTAGAGGAAGATGGGCATGGATGTGAGCTCAGGGCCAGTCTTTCTCAGCAAAAAGAGGAGGATTACCAGCAGTTAGCTCAGGGCTAATCTTCCTTAAAAAACCAAAACAACAAAAAAAGATAAGATAGATACAGATAGATAGATAGAGGTATCTATATATCTAAGCCCCTGAATTAGATGTTTATTAATTGCAAAGAGCATTAGAATTGCCAAAAAGCCTTCATAGAATGGTTTACCTCTAACTACACAGCAACCTATACAGGGTCTCTCTTTGTCTAGATACCTTATTTCAGTGCTAATAATGTCCTTGTGATCAGATTAGTCAGTGGAAATTTATATACTCACTCACCAAGATCATAATTTTGGGTTCTCGAGATGTCACTGAGAGGTGAAACAGGTGTGCATAACCCAGACTGACTCCCTACGTCATTCAAGCATTTACATAGACAGGGTTTAGAGTACCTCTTGTGAAAATTGATTGCTAAGTAGGTCAGGTCACAGTAATTTGTTAATAGTGAGAACTCCTCTTCTTAGAATCGCTCCCTCTTACTACAAGGGAGACTGAAATGGATTTAGTTCTTCCGAAAGAGAACTGTGCTGTATTTATCTTTTTCTCTGCTGGTTTATTTCTCCTTATCTTCAATCCTATTTGTTTCCATTGCTTTAAGATCAATGGCATCTTTTCCCTTTTTTTTTTTTTTGAAGATTCTAACATTTTCAATCTTTTTCCAGTTAGCACCCAAACTTAATGAAGTTAAAGATATTTGTAGTGTGGTCAAATTAACCCAGTTCCATATAGATCTGCTGCTGTGGCTTTTAATGGGTTCCTATGACTATTTCCTGCTTACTCATCTCAAAAATTTCCGTCTTCATGTGGTCTCTTTTTTCCTTCTGTCCCTTCCTCTTCTTTCTCTTCTTTACAGCAGCAGGTGGTTTTCCTCCTGATTAGCTTACTCGCACAAGTGGACACTGTTTTTGAGAAGTCTCCAAGAACTCAGTCAAGATTAGATCACTGTATTTGACTGAAAAAATATTCAAGCCTTGGCAGGAAGGGAAATTGAGGTGGTTACTGAGGCAAGGTCTTTTTAGATAACCTGCGTTTTCACTTACTGTTTCCAAACAGCAAACTAAACTGTGTGGCGTTGTTTGAATTTCTAACCCCTCCAAATCCTCTGGCTATTAACCTGCCTTGGGATGTAGGTGGCTGGCCATTCTGATCGCTGTGTATGTAGCCGGCTCTGGAGTAAAGAATTCCCAGACCTGGTAACTGTGAGAGCACAATATTTAAGCACACACACTAATCGAGGGGGTGGAGGGGAACTTGAAACTGAAAAAAGACAGACCAAAACAGTTTTGACAGTTTAAATTTATTGTAACTCTGTCCAACAAAGGAAGTCGACTTGGTCTATCGGCAGGGGTTTTTCAGCTCCACCCTTTCATGGAGGAGAATGATAAGCTGGTTGAAGCTGGGGTGTTTGGCTTGGAGAGAGGCATCATTGTGAATGTTTCTAAAATAGGGCCCATTTTTGGAGTCCACAGTTATTCCGAAAAGTCAGTAGCATTAACTGAGGGAGAGAGAAAAGTTGGGGAGAAAGGGCCTAGTAGTTCAGAGGAGAGTTGGAACTCCACAAATCCTCCATAGCTTGTCGGGAATGATGTTAGTGTAGACGCTGGGAATAGAGTGAGGGAGTCAGTTATCTACCGACACGTGAGCTTTCCGTTTCCTAACCACAGGCCAGGTAACAGGTGCTCCTCTCTTTGATCCTCGCCACCCCACTGGGAGATGGATACGTTATTACCTCCATTCGGCGGGGGGGCTCTGGGCTTCTGGAGAGGTGGAGTCCTCGTCCGAGGCCACCCAGCTAGTACGTGCGGGAGGCTGGATCGGAACCAAACACGCTATCTGTGGGCACAGCGCCTTTCCTCTTACCCACTAAGCGGCAACGTGATTTCACGTCTGAGAGTTTCTTGGCCGAACAAGTTGGAAATCACTGGTTTCAGAGATTAGAAATCACTGGTTGTGCGTCCCTGGGTTCCTTCCCCAGCAACGCGGAGCTGCTCGGTCGCTCTTGGCCTCGACGTCCCTACCCCTACAGGGCACAGACATCAGCGTACCAGGCCCCACTGCCCCCGCGCAAGGCTGCAGGCTCCTCGGGCCTCGGCGGTTCCCGGCGGTGGGGAGGGAGCATCCCGAGCGAACTCTGGTCGGCGCGAAGGGCTGCCGGGGAAAAAGATTGTCCTTCAGTCCACGGCGGCGCTCGGCGCAGGGGAGCAACCTCAGGCCCCGGCAGAGCACCGGTAATAACAGGGCCGGCCACGTTCAAAGGCGAGGGGTCGTCCCAAGAGCAGAGAGCGTGGTTGCTAATAAGTAATAAAAAAATCGGCGGGGGGAACCCCGGGTCCGGCCCGGCCGCGCTCCCGCCTCCCTCGCGTGCTCCCAGACCCCCAGCGGCGCGGGCAGGGCTGAGGGCGCGGGGGGAGGGGGCCGGGGGCGGGGCGGGAGGGGGGGCCGGGGTGGGGCGGGGCGGGGGGCGCGCGTGCGCGAGCTGTCAGCCCGGCCCCGCCCCCGGCGCGGCCCCGCCCCCTCCTTCCCCTCCCCCTCCCCCGCTCCCGGGTGTTGGGCGGGCGGGCGCTGCGGCGGCCGCGGCTGCTGCTTCCTCGGGCCATTTTGCTGAGGAGCGACGGGGAGGAGGAGCGGCCGAGGAGACCCCGGGCGAGGAGCGGCGAGCCGGAGGAGGCGGCGGCGGCCGCGCGGGTACCGGGCCTTCCTCGATCGCGAGGATCTCGAGGGGCGAGGGGATCGCCGGGGAGGGGGGCCGGAGAGCCGCGACCGCCGCGCGGCGCGCCCCTTCCCGCCCCCTGCACCATGAGCTGGGGCACCGAGCTCTGGGTGAGTGAGGGGCTGGGCCCGCCGCGGCGGGGGAGGGTGCCTGGCGCGCCTGGGAGGGGGCGCGGGCCGGGGTCCCCTCGGTTTGGGGGCGAGGCGCAGGTCCCGTGCCCCTCGTCGGCCTTCCCCGAGCAGGAGGTGCGAGCCGGATTCGCCCTTCGGAGGCCGGGGAGCTGGTGCGGGTCCCCGCCGGCCTGAGCAGGGGGCGCCCCGAGGCCAGCCGTGTGCATTGGAAGGAGCCTTAATCCCTCGGGGAGAGCGACCGATGCGCCGCGGGCTGGCTTCGATGGGGGCGTGGAGGCCCTCGGGTTTTCGGGGATGCGTTATTTATCGGGGCGCCCAGCCCGAGTTCCTGAGGCTGCTTTCTCCCAGCGGAGGAGCGGGCGGATCGGGCGCTTTCCCCGGGGGCGGGGCGCCTCGGCGCGGCCGGGGCCGAGGTCTTGGGTTTTGGGGTGCAGGGGCGAGAAGCGGTGTCTTCCCTCTGGAGGCGAGGACTTTTGACTTGTGGCGGTTTGGGGCGCACTTGTAGTTCTTGAGGGGCAGCTCCGATCCTGGATTGGACGTGAGGACTGCGGCGTTTGGCCTGGAGGGGAAAGTCATCGGAGTTAGAGGGAGATTTTGTGTCACCTTCGGGAAGGGGCGTTCTCGGGGTAAATCTTTAACTGCTCCGAGGAAACGGTTTAAAATGGGGGAGGTTGGCGGTGAGGGGCGCCCTGCCGAGACCCTTAACCTGGGGGTGCGGATCGGTAAACAAGGAGCGTGGTGTCTGGAATCCGTCTCCCCGGACCTGGCGAATAGAGGATGCCGAGGAGGGGAGGCTGTGGGTCGTGGAATGGAGCTTGGTTCCCCGTCTGCCTCTGGCTTCCTGGGGAAATCATTGGGTCAGGGATGGGCAGTGCAGTGTCCAGAGGGAGGAGTGGATGAAATCTCAATTATTGCGCTGAAACGTTCTCAAGATGAGGCATTTCCCATGATGAACTCGAAAGTGCCTCCTTTCAGAATTCCATTTGTAAAGGGTGTGGAGGAGAAAAGTGTAGGGTGGTGGTTGCTCTCTGAGCTGAGGCCAAGAAATCTCACGTCAAAATAAAACAAGGTAGGAGCAGCGATAGAAACAGAGCGCATCCTCCCTGATTATTTATTTATTTTTTTGGCTTTAATTGTTTTTACATAACCATTCCTTAGGCTTGGAAGCAGCTACTGTTACTAATGCAAAATCCTGAAGGCAGTAGCTCGCTCAAATTAAGATAATTCATTTTATAAACATCCTCTATCTAAAGGGATGCATGAAAATTTCGGCTGCTGTTTACACATACTCATTTTAGAAATAAAATAACAGATGCTTTTAAATATTTGCACGCACCTGATTAGGCAGAATCTACCATTTTAAGCGTTGTTTTTCTTTCTCTTCTATTCCTTCTCCACTAGCTTATCTGGGGTGGGGGAGCAAATCAGAAGTAATTTTTATCAAGAGAATAGAAATTTTGGCGCAATTTTTTTTTCCTACTCGTTCAAACAAGAGAAAGGGATTATGGAGGGAAAAATACAGTATACTTCTAAGTGAAATGGGCTGCGGTTAAAAGGACTGAACACAGTGGTGGACATTCCCCAGTGCTGCTGGTGAATGTTGTAGAAGGTGACCCGGAAGAGAGTAGGTAGCCGTGAGAAGAAAATGGATAAAAGAGCTCCAATTGCCCTGTATTATTCTATACACTTCTTTTTGGGAGTGGAGGGATGGGAAGGAAGGCAAAGACAAGGAGTTGTTGAAAATAAATGGGAACTGGAATATAGATGAATGATATGAAGTCTCGGATTTGCTTCAAAATGAATTGGGATGGTGGTGGATGGGGATATGGATGAAACAAAAGTGGTCTTGAGTTGGTAATTGTTGAAGCTGGGTGGTGGGTACAGAAAAGCTCATGATACTGTTCTTTCGACTGTGTATGCTTGAAATTTTCTACGATAACAATAATTGGGAGAGATTTTTTAAGGGAGAAGGCGTGTAAACTACTTGAAGTTTTTTTTCACTTGGTAAGTTTATGAGGAAGAATGAGTCAGTTAGCAGTTGTATATATGCAAGTGTATGTCAGTGAAGAGTGAAAGAAAAAAAGACGTCCTACTCAAAAGGCATTCTAGTAGAGCTTTGGCCTTTGCCCTTGAGTGCTTATAGTTTAATAGAGGGAAAGGAATGAACACATTTGCACTAATAAGAGAGGTGCAAAATCGGAGTTTCAAGGTGAAATACCAAGAAGTCTAAGAGCCAGAGAATGTCTGTTTTCAGTTGCCTTATTTTATTAGGGGTATTTGAGATTTTAAAGAAAGACTGGAATAATGGAGGATTCTGAAAAATAGAGCTCCAGTCCAGCAGTGGGGACAGACTGTGAAATGCAGCGCAGTGGGCAGTGCTGGGCAGCCCGGGGCAGGGCAGAACGATTGAGGGTTCCCCTTGCATGTGGCTTTCGAATCATGCACATGGGTAATGAGATAATGACCGGGAGCTCAAGTCTTGGCAAAATGATGCTTCTCAATGGAGAGAGACAGAGCTATGGGTTGGCGGCCATCAGTCATTTCTAACAGGTGGTTGTACGGTCACAGATCTTCGCAAATACCACCAGGTTTTACACACATTTTAGGACTTTAGTCAAAGTCCATATAGGCTGTTAAAAACTTCAGGTTTCTAACACACACTTTACATTAAAGGCCTGCTCGTCGGCCACATCCTGCTTTGTAGACAGAGTAAAACCTTTCTCTCTCTCTCTTTTTTTTAACAGCTCCGTAGGAGTAATCGCTCACATTCTAGGACATTTTTGAGGGAAGTTTTCATACAACTATAAAAGTAGACTTGAAACCCATAATTTGTAAAAATTTCTTGGACTAGTTTGAATTTAAATCGAGGCTTTTAATTTTTGTATCAGAAGGTCATAATAAGGTATGAATGGCTGTTTTAAAGCGCTTAGGTTATAACAAAATTGTTTCTGTGCAGCTCTTCATAACATTGCCTTTTAATCAACTTTTAAAATTTTTATCGAACAGCTACTATGTGCAGACTCAGACCAATCTGAGACTGTAAGTCACATCGTATACACTGAAGGATGTCTGCTTAATTCCGTGGAAACATATAAAGTAGGCTTAACTCTAGCCTGCAACATCAGAATCAAAAGAGAGATTTATGTTTCTCTGTAAAATGAACTGAAATGCATTTACTGCAGATTTTGTTAGGAAGGTAGTGTTAATAGGGTAAGTAGGTTGCATTGACTTATTGGAATTGTGACTGGTCATTGGAGAAATGGCAAAGCAAGAGTTTCTTACATTTGAATGTTTTTTCTTTACCTACTTATTTGAAAGAAGTGGCAAGTTACTGAAGTGTCAGTTCAACATTTTTTTTCTTTCCTGAAGAAGATTCACCCTGAGCTAACATCTGTTGCCAGTCTTCCTCTATTTTGAATGTAGGATGCGACCACAGCATGGCTGATGAGCGGAGTAGGTCTGCGCCCAGGATCCCAACCTTTGACCCTGGGCCATGGAAGCGGAGCCTGCCCAACTTAACCACTATGCCATGGGGCCAGCCCCTCAATTCAACTTCTTATTAGCTTGATCATTGATGTGAAGTATGAATAAATCCATTGGAAATTTTAGCTTTCCTCATAATCGTTCTACTCTTTGCAGCTAACCAATTACTCAGTGACAGAAGCTACTTTTGTCTCCTGGTGTCCTCTCTGCCATCTTTATGTCTGTGCTTTGGTGCTAATAGGAAGGAGAGTGGCTCAAAATACCAAAAACAAGAAAGTGAACAGCAAGACTGAATAATACATATTGGTTCACATAGTAAGAAGCCACCTGTGTTGATTGTGCGTAATTTTCTCTGAATCCGTGTTTTTAGGACAATGCCAGGCATGGAATGCGCATTCAACAGTGTGTTGAATATGGTGGTGTGCCCCTTTAAAGAGGCAGCAGCGAGTTACCCACCCGCTGTACCAGGCACAATGCCTGGTCATAGTAGGCGTTCAGGAAATATTTATTGAAAATGACTGAATCGTTTTTTTCCTTTTGTTTTAACTTTTGCTTTTTTAAAGTAATGGAAGAATAATTGTAACGCTTTTCTGCGCTTTGGCAGTTGTAAAAATTTTCTGTAATTCTAGGCAACTTTAAAAATTGTTTTAAATAGACTTTATTTCTTAGAGCCGCTTCACAGCAAAACTGAACGGAAGGTATAGAGGTTTCCCATATACTCTCTGCCCGAAGGGACATTTTTCACCTTTAAAGTGGGGCTTGAAAACTTCTGTCTTCTCTGTTGTTCACGCTCCTTGTGCCTGGTATGTCCGTGTGTGTTTATACAAGAACACTTTACCGTGTATCCGAATTTTAAGCTAGGCAATCCTGATTCTTTTTTAATCTAGAAGTAATTGACTATTAATAGTTCTAAGTTTTGGAGAATCATTACCATCTTGTGCTGCTGGATGCGGAGTGGAGGGCAGTGCTAACCACAGTTCGTAGCTCTTCTGCTGCTCTTTGTTCTCAACCCTTCAGAGGTTTCTGTTTGGGATAAACATAGCAAGACCAACAACAGGGGAGAGACAGTGCTCCCGGAACTATGCTAAGTGGAGCAGAACTACCTCAGAAGATAGACTGAATCAGATTTAATTCTGTCATCCCCATGTCTCCGTTAAAACAGGCTTTGCACGCAGTCTTTTCTGGTTAGTAGATATTAAACAAACCATGGGAGGTCTGGTGATTTTTTGGCTGATATCAGCTTGTTGCCTTCACTTGATACATTAGCTGGAACCCTGAAACTTGCGTTTTTGGTAGGTAAAACTGTGTTTCAAGCATCATACAGGAGTTCTGTAACTGTTGGTGCTGACTGTCTGACCACGTTATAAGTCTTGATTTACATTGGTGCGACATGGAAAGTGTCTTTGAAGGACTATTCAAGTGTCACCCACTTCCTAGCTAAAGCTAATATTGTGTTTCCTGCAAGTATTACTCATACTTGTTTCATCAACACCACCCACATTTAAAAATAAGGCTTCATTTTCACACTTAAAAATTGCAAGCTACCAAGAATACACAAATGCCTTGGAAAATTAATCTAATTAGATTTTAGAATGTGGGTGTGAAATCTTCTGGAATTAGTGTTTATAATGAAATATTTGTTTCCTATTTTAGTAATGTATGCTTATAGTAGCTTGAGCCTAGTGATGTGTCTAGTTAAAAACTTAAAAAAATCATAAAGGGCCAAATATGCATATTATATTAAAGAGTTAGTCGGGAATATACAAGTTTTTAATATTGATTGATCATGGTCTTCCAATTGGGACCAACTTTTAACTCATAAACTTCATCCAATTTGTAAAATTCTGTGTTAAATTTTTGTAAGGCTTATAGCCTCAATTGTTTAATGCTAGAAATAGATTCAAACCACCCATAACAAAAATTTTAAAAAGGTAGATGAAACTTCCAATTTCTTGTTGCAAAAGTTGTAATACCTGTTCACATTTAAACTATAGTATCATATAAGCTATATTGTGTTGTTTTTTTTTTAATTTAGAACATACCATTTAGTAATTGGAATGAGGTTTTTAATGGAAATTAGCTCTTAGACTAAAATCTGTGGTTTTGGTGTATAATGTTCAGCAACTACAGGTTCCATTTGTACTTCTCTACTCTCTTTATGGGTTGTAAAAATAGGAATAGCTTATAATTGCATAAACTCTATAGTTCTTGTAATATTTTCACAAGCACCATGCCCTGTTGCCTTAAACACTGCTGGCTAGTTATCAGTATTGCCGATTATTGAGAGCTTATCCTGTCTTAGGTGCTATGCAAAGTGTTTTCCATCCATTGTCTCATTTATCTTCACAAGAATCTAATGAGGTAAGTACCGTTTGTGCCAGCATCAGGGAAGATGCTGAGATGGAGCTAGGAGTGCCTAGTTTTACTGGAGAGGAACACCTGTGAAAGGAAAATGGAGGACGTGTGATTGGGGAGAGGAAGCTGTCAGGCCAGGATGCAGCCTAACAGTCTCTACCAGGCCACCCAGGAGCTCCAGAGCCAAGATTACCCATTCAAAGAGTCTCACATGGGACAGAAATGGCCAGCCCTTGTACCGCTGCCTTGCTCATTCATTGGCCAAGGACTGCCCCATGAGAACACTGTGACCTTGGCTGCCATCATGCTCAGTCATTGGCTGGGGGTTGCAATAAGAAGACCAGGACCTGGGGCTGGCCCCGTGGCCGAGTGGTTAAGTTCGCACGCTCCGCTGCAGGCATCCCTGTGTTTCACTGGTTCAAATCCTGGGCACGGACATGGCACTGCTCATCAAACCACACTGAGGCAGCGTCCCACATGCCACAACTAGAAGGACCCACAACGAAGAATATACAACTATGTACTGGGGGGCTTTGGGGAGAAAAAGGAAAAAAAAAATCTTTAA
The DNA here is from genome assembly GCF_041296235.1 of Equus asinus. NCBI lineage: Eukaryota > Metazoa > Chordata > Mammalia > Perissodactyla > Equidae > Equus > Equus asinus. The sequence goes on from NC_091799.1 coordinate 16,249,123, forward strand.
AAAAAAAAAAGTTGTTTCTTAAAAAAAAAAAAAAAGAAGACCAGGACCTTGGCTCAAAAGATGAGGCAGACGCTGAGAGAAGCTGTTTGCCAACCACACTCCTTGCAGGTGGGCAGCAGGTCCTTTCTGGGAAGGGGATCTGAGCGGCACATCTCTGCACCCGCCACACCATTATCATTCCCTTGTATAAGAAGAAATTGAGGCTCAGAAGCATAAAATAACATGCCCAAGTTCAGGATAGAAAGTAGAGATTCAATCCTAGGTCTTAGGGATGTAAGAGCCCTCCTCCTCTTCCTTTTTTTTTTTTTAAGTTAATACCTTCAAAAATTATTATTGTTCGAACTTTTTATTATAGAAATTTTCAAACATACTTACAGAAAAAAATATTATCAACCCCTATGTAATCCTCACCCAGCTTCAAACTGATCGATATTTTGGCATTCTTGTTTCATCTTTTTGCCCCCATAGGGTTTCCTTGAGCCTCAGCCTTCTCCACCACACGTTATATTACTACTCTGCTGCCCCGCTTTCCTGAGGAGTCATGCATGGAACCAAAATTCTGCCCCCATCCTTTAAAATATGAAAACAGAAGGGAACCAACTTGTGAAGTATCTGATGCACCCTTATTAGGGGATTGAAATGCATCCTTTCATAACCTAAGAAGGACCCTGTGAGTTTAACAGTGATCTCCATTTCACAGATGTCTCAGAGAAGTGAAGTTATTTACCAGACTCACCCAAACAATGAGAGCTAGTGCTAGAATTTAAGTTTAGGCTTTTTTCATGACACTAAATAAATGTAGTTTAAAAATTGCATCTTCTATATTAGTAGCTCGCAATCCCTTTTCTCCCCATTACTCACTCGGATTTCCCCTGTCACCGATGGAGGTTTTGCTTTCTGAAACATTTGCTGTTGCTCATATGCGAATCCCTGAGCCTCTGACTCATAGTGCTGCAGACCCAGCAGAAACGGCTATGAATGAAGCTTGAATTCTAGTAAGCATTTCATGTGTCTACTGAGCCCCTCATTCTTTCAAATCCAGTGTTATTATTTTCTCTTCTAACTTAAAGAAATTAATTTGTAAAAGTATTAGATAGAGTAGGATAAAGTTCCTGATTTCGTGTCTAACAAAAGTATGTCGTAGTGAAAAGTATTTTGAATTGAATTGGAAAAGAACAAAGAGGATATGGATATTGACCATGTTAAAGGTGCTCTGGCTGTCACATTCAGGGCTTTCAGAGTCTTGGTTCTTGAGGGATAAGAAACTAAACTTTTCCCCTCGTGTCTGTGGCAAAGAAAACGAGGCAATTTTACAGGAAGCTCTTGCCCTTGGACTTCTTTTTGCACAACCAAAACTGGGAGTGGGTTCCTGAAATGCATTCAAGTACCTGATGGGTTCCTGGGAGGAGTGGCGTGGGCGCTCCCAGGCAAGTGAGACAGCCTGGAGGGGCTCGCACCGCTTGCTGCGTCTCGTGTTTATTAGTGCTGCGCAGGTCCTCACATCCCTGTTCCTCGTTTTCCCTTTTCCATAAAGTGGTATGATGCTGTGTGATGCTGCGTACCTTCCTCTTCACAAGCAGGCATGAAGATGAGTGTTTGTTTACAGAGTGCTTTGAGATGGTTGGCTGAGAGGTGATGGGTACGTACAAGTGAGTATGGTCACCGGGAGGGTTAAAGGAAAAAAGCCCTGTTGCCTGGCAACAAATTGCAGAACTCGCCTGCTGTAAGAAGGACTTGTGAAAAATGAGCAATTCTCTGTCCAGCCTTCTCGTTTTCACAGTGAAATCTTTGTCCTTTGACTTAAAGTTGTGTTTACACGTTAACAGTAAAATAAAATAACTTCATAGTAGGACAATGCCTGGAAATCATTGCTTTGGAAAGGAAATCTGGAGACCTTGCATGGTTATCTTTTCCTTCTTTTTTAATATGAAATTCATTCCAAAACACTAACCATACTAATTGTTAGTAATACACTTGACTTTACTTAAGATATAATTTTAATGTTATCCCTTGAGGGGAAATAGTTCTCTTTAGCTATTATTACCATGCTACTGAAGTCACATTATTTCCCCCCAAAAGCTGGATATTTGCTGCTTGAGACAGTTAGTGAATTATTCTGCATATCAGCTTAGTTTGAGATTGATTTCTTCTTAGCTAAGAAATATAAAAATAGGGGCCGGCCTGGTGGCACAGCGGTTAAGTGCACACGTTCCGCTTAGGCGGCCTGGGGTTCGCTGGTTCAGATCCTGGGTGTGGACATGGCACCGCTTGGCATGCCATGCTGTGGTAGGCGTCCCATATATAAAGTAGAGGAAGATGGGCACGGATGTGAGCTCAGGGCCAGTCTTCCTCAGCAAAAAGAGGAGGATTGGCAGTGGATGTTAGCTCAGGGCTAATCTTCCTCAAAAAAAAAAAAAGAAATTTAAAAATGTTTTCATTGGGATAGATATATATGGAAATGCCTAGCAATGTTTGGGCAAAGAAATTTGGATTTCATGAGTATGTATGTGTATATAAAATATCTTTTTCACCATGACTCTGAATTTTTAAATTTATATTTTACTTATCCTTAAAAACAGGTTATCTATCTGCACTGTTCAATTTTCACAAGATGCTAAGATGTCCATGAGAAGTCTTCCTGTCATCCTAGAATAGATTTAATTCTTAATGTCATTACCACTTTTGGCAAGAGGGTTGAGGATGTTGGTTGCAAATAATTATGGCTTTAGTATGTAAAAGAAGAAACCAAATGAAATTATAAAAATTATATCAGACAAGAGATACAGACATGATGAGGGTGATTGAGACTTCCATATTTTGTCTACCATATCTATTTTTTCAGCATATACTCAGTGCCAAGACGTGATTATTGCCCTTAAGTAGCTTACAGTGTAGTAGGAGGGCAGAAACGTACGCAAGGGCTTACAGTGTGGTGTGATAAGGACTAAGGAAGAGTAACTGCATGGAATCATATACGCAGGAGTGTAACTCATTTGGGGATGAAGTGGCGCCATGTGAGCCCTGAGGACTAGTAAGTTACACGGGTGAAGGAGAGCGGTCAGGTTGATCTAGACACAGCCTTCCAGGAAGATGGAGTAAATGGCATGTCCAAAAGCCCATAAGTAAAGAGGACGTGGAACTGGAGAACGAGGAGAGCACAGAAAAAGGAGCCTGAGAGAGACTCTCCCTCCTCCACCGCTGCCGCCTCCTTTTTCTGCCGCTCCTGGTGCTGCTTGTGTGCTCGTTCGGTGCGGACCTGGTACCTCTTTTGTGAAGTGGCAGCTGAGGAGACTCCGGCGTTCGCCATGGCCGACGAAAAGCCCAAGGAAGGAGTCAAGACTGAGAACACCGATCATATTAATTTGAAGGTGGCGGGGCAGGATGGTTCTGTCGTGCAGTTTAAGATTAAGAGGCATACACCACTTAGTAAACTAATGAAAGCCTATTGTGAACGACAGGGTTTGTCAATGAGGCAGATCAGATTCCGATTTGACGGGCAGCCAATCAATGAAACAGACACACCTGCACAGTTGGAAATGGAGGATGAAGATACAATTGATGTGTTCCAGCAGCAGACAGGAGGTGTCTATTAAAAAGGGAACCTGCTACTTTACTCCAGAACTCTCTTCCTCCAGACCAAGAAGACATTCTCAATTAGAAAACCGCAATTTGGTTCCACCGCGTCCTGACTACTACAGTATAGTTTTCTCTATTCTTTCATTTTCCCCTTCCCCATTCCTTTATTGTACATAAAGTAACTGGTGTATGTGCACAAGCATATTGCATTTTTTTTAAAACTAAATGGCCAATGGTATGTTTTAATTGACATCAAATGGAGATGGGATAGGGAAAAATACTGGTTCTGTGAAAATACCCCCTTTCTCCATTAGTGGCATGCTCATTCAGCTCTTATCTTTATATTCCAGTAAGTTATTTTGCTCTCACTGTTTAACAAAAAAAAGAACAACGTAAAAATCCTTGCATACCTTGTTCGATTGGAGAATTTTAATGTTTTTCATTTGTCACTGTAAAACCAAGGACAATTTTATAACTTTTTTGTACGTAGCTGTTACATGTAGGGCAATCTGTCTTTAAGTAGGGATAAATTCCTCTAAAAGAAATGAATCCTAGATAGTTTTCCCTTCAAGTCAAGCGTCTTGTTGTTTAAATAAACTTCTTGTTTAAAATGAAAAAAAAAAAAAAAAGGAGCCTGAGAAGATGGGCTGTAGCTGAAAACCACGTGAGGACTGTGGCTTTGCCTCAAGGCCAGGCGAAGGACCCTTGAACTGCTGAAAACAGGTAGCGAAGGGGCCAGTTTTTCAGTCTCCCTCCTGCAGTGAGGAGAAGGTTGGAAAGGAGCTAGACAGCAGCAGGGCAGGCCAGGCTAATTGGCTGATTGGATTAATTGTGTGGGTTGGAGTAGAGAGCACCCCTCAACATTTTTATGTGGGTGAATTAGTTAAAATGAATTGCTAGGGAAGTCTTGGATCCCTAAAGAAGACCCAGCAGTGTACACCTTGAGTGGTGAGCCAGGAGATGGGGAGGGTGAGGCCAATTCTCTGCTGTGGCTTGTGGGTTGAATAGTATATCAGCCTCAGGTCCCTTTTTTCACCACTTGGGCACAAAACCAAAACCTACAGTTGCTTGTTTCTTGCCCTCTCTTTGTTTCTGCTCAGGTGGCACAACCCTGGTAGGGTTGCCAGGGTCTGCACTTCAGCCCTTTTAAGCTAAGAGATTTGGTATTTTCACTGTGCCTGCAGGTGACTCATGTTAACCAAATTCCCAAGACTGATGAATAAACCAGAATGCACATTTTAAATTCATACTGAGAAGTACGTCCATAAGGAGACCAACTCTGCATGTTTGCTCCTCGGCACATTTTCTCCCTGGAGGCTAATCTATATGGAATGTGAAATTCTACACAAACTTTCTTGGAGAGCAGAAAATCAAAATAGAGCTGGATGAATTTAATGGCTTGTGACACGAAGCTGTGGAAGCCTAAGGCATCTCTCCCTTCTAAAGGGATGGATCTACGTTAAGGACAGAATAGAGTCTGCTTTATAGATGCTGTATAGCTGATGCCTTTTTCTATAACCTCTTCTTTCTTAGGCAGACTACAGGGCAGTTAGTTATGTTTAGACCTTTTTAATTCTCATCTCTATTCAGTCTTGCATCCCTGAGATTACATCCAGGTACCCAGATTGGAGGTTGGGTGTTCCTCATCTTGTCCCTTTCCAGCATTTGCCAAACTGGCAAGTCTGAGAATCTAATTTTGAAAGCTCTCGTAGGTCATGCTGATGCGACTTAGGTCGCACTACTTAACACGTTGATTCTTTCTCATGCATTCTCAGTTTTTGCTCATTTTTATTCTTTACAACAAATTTAAAATCTAGCAGTATTTTGGAGCTACTTTCTTGCCCTGCCAGTCACTTACAAACATCATAACCATTCTAAGGTCCTCTATTCCTTTATGGTTCTCTAGTTGCGATTTACTCAGGTATCCAGATAAGTCATCAATTCATGCAACAAATATTGACCACCTACTATATGCCAGGCATTGTTCTCGGCAAAGGGAAAATGGCAGTGAACCAAACAGTAGAAAATTTTGCCCTTGTGTATGGTCTCTCTCTGTGTAACATAGCTGATCATGATAAATGCTATGGAGAAAAATAAGGGTGTGAGAGTCTGGGAACTGCAGGATTAGGGCTGACAGGGAAAAGAATGGACATGTAGTGCTGGACATTTTGCAAGACGCCTGTTAGCTATCTAAGTATCTACTCTCTAGTAGATACTGAAATGTGTGCGTCTGGAGCTCAGGAAACAGGTCCAGGCTGATGGATCTCTTTGGGTCTGATTACCCAATATAAGTTTGGCAAAATTTTATTGGTAATTATGTTGGTAAAAATGGTAAAATTCTAAGCTTTTGGCATAGTTATATTGCTCCAACCACTCTTATTTAACTTTAGGACCATGCCACGTAGTAAAACTGTCAGAATGTGTTGCCCTTTTGGACAGTGGCTGTGCTCTCTGCTGGCTGAACTGTTCGCCCTACTGAGAATCATTATGTGAAACTTGTTTTAGATTGGGAGGGGTGTCGACCATTAAGAGTTGATTGGGGGCCGGCTCGGTGGGGCAGCGGTTAAGTTCGCATGTTCCACTTTGGCGGCCCGGGGTTCGCTGGTTTGGATCCCAGGTGCGGACATGGCACCGCTTGACAAGCCATGCTGTGGTAGGTGTCCCTCATATAAAGTAGAGGAAGATGGGCACGGATGTGAGCTCAGGGCCAATCTTCCTCAGCGAAAAGAGGAGGATTGGCAGTAGTTAGCTCAGGGCTAATCTTCCTCAAAAAAAAAAAAATTTATAAAAAAAGAGTTGATTGGTGGGGCCAGCCCCATGGCCGATTGGTTAAGTTCGCGCGATCCACTTCAGTGACCCAGCGTTTTGCTGGTTTGAATCCTGGATGCAGACATGGCACCGCTCATCAGGCCACGCTGAGGCAGCATCCCACATAGCACAACCAGAAGGACCCACAACTGAAATATACAACTATGTACTGGGAGGATTTGGGGAGAAAAAGCAGAAAAAAAAAAGGTTGGCAACAGTTGTTAGCTCAGGTGCCAATCTTTAAAAAAAAAAAAGAGTTGATTGGTTTTGTAACTTGTTATCAGAGCATAATAAACAGATCTTAAAGCTCTGATAAGCTTAGAAGTAAAACTAATGTACCTATTCACAAATGGAAAAGTAAAAATAAATGGCCACTGATGGGTATTCAGTTTTGGGTAATAATCAGAAATTAATGTCACGCATGCATCATTTTTAATAGTTTTCTGCAGACAGTCTAATGGCTTCAACTCTACTTCTTTGAAAGCCGCCTGTGTGCTTGTTGTGCCATCTGGAGATGCACAGAGAATGTTGAAAATTATTCAGTGCCCACCTTATGGACCGAGATCTCTGTTGTGCCTGATACTGTTTAATTTTCCTCTTTATATTTCTTGGAGAGAGTTTAAAATTGATAGTATTAGATCACCAAAAAAATCAGATCTGGGGGGAACTCTACTTCATATATGTGACAGATTCCATTTGGCAAGGATGGCCATAGCAATATTTCCCATCCAGTGGCTCTTCCCCACTAAGCTTTGGGGGTGATCTGTGCTACAATAATAACTGGGACAGTATCCTTGGATGTCACAGTAGATAATAGTAACCTTACCCTTGTTCATTTATTAAAGAAGAGGGCTACTGTGTGTCCTTTCTCGTAGTCAAAAAATAAAATAAGATCACTTTCTCTTTGAAGAAATTAGAATATGAAAGTGAAAAGTTAAGGAGCATTCAGGAAGTTTTTGCGCTTCTTTTCTCTGAAGAGGGGGGATGGGAAACTGAGGCGCTAAGACATGGAGACTTGTCACAGGAAGAAAGAAACTCCTTCAACTCAGTTTGTTCTCAGGCTCTTGTCACAAGAGTGTACACTTTGAATGTGGTGACTCTTTGTCATTCTTTATAAAATCTCAGCAGTTTTACGTTATTGTCACAGCCTCTTCGGACCCACAGAAGAGGATATTTCATTGCAATTCCCTTTTGTAGGAAATGGTTTGGCCGGTTTTTCTCCCTAAAATTCGTCTCCTCTTCTTTGAGATGTAAGCCGTGCTGATCCACTTCAGAAGTATTGTTTGAGGAATATCAAATAAAATGCAAAATTTGCTGGAGTTTTAGTTCTGAAATGCAATCATTGTTCAGGAGGCAGTGAATCTGCCAGACTACAGGTCTTGTTGACTGAGTTCTCTGTGATCTAGTCCTCTCTCTGCTGCTCGCTCACTCTGCGTCTTCATCCTGACTGAAAGACTTGGCCTAGATAGTCTCTGATGGCTGCTTACTTTAAAATTCTTTTATCTTATAAATCTTAGAAGATTTCTACAATTTAATCAGTGTGTGTCATATTGTTCAAGAGTATGGGTCTGGATGGAGCCAGACTACTTGGGCTACAGCCTGATACTAACTAGCCGAGTAATTTTGGGCAAGTCATCAAACCTCAGTTCCTTCATCTGTAAAATGGGGATAATAATAGTGTCGACTTGACAGGATTATTGAGACTATCAAATGAGTTAATGAATGCTTAGAGCAGTACACGTCTGACACAGTAAGTTGTATGAGCACTGGCTGTCATTATTTACCCTCACGTGTTGCTGGTTGTGGTCACACTTTTGTTGATGTCTTGAATTCCACGTTGAGAAGAAACCGAAGGAGCTCTTCCTTGGGACGGGTACTGAAGAAGCGATCGATGAATTGGGTGTGGACTAGACTGTGTGACCTCAAGTCCCTTTAACTGGAGTGTTCTGAGGTAATCTGAGTCCCAGGACAAACGGACACTGAGATGGATTGTCCCAGGAGTACTGACTCATAATACGCGGAGAATGCATCAACGTTGATTATGGTAGAGCGACTGCTTCCAAGGCTGGACACTCTATTCAGTAATTTTATGTGTAGTTCCCACACTTGAGCTCAAAGAAATGCTAATAATGTTAATAGGAGGTTTGTAAAAGTTTCAACAGTTCAAAAAGTGACACATAAATGGAATCATTAGGCACATTCCATAAGTTGTCAGGCACTCTGCCCGTGGATTGAACGTCTTGGGTGTGACCCCATAGGCAAAAATATCAGGGACTGTTTTGCTCAACAAAAATGTTTTGGCTCAAACCTGCAAGGCTTATGGTTTAATTTATTTTCTCACTTGGTAGATGAGCAAGTAAATCAGGTAGGTAAACAATGCCATTCCAGAAAAACTTTAGGCAGCCAGGGGCTTCCTTGCTAGATAAAAACATTCAGCCACTTGATGGAAATGAAATGCAGGCTGGTGACTTCTTTCTTCTTCTCTTTCTGGATTTCTTTGGATTATGAAGTGCCAGGAATTGTCTGAGAAAGTGGAACAAACAGCCAATTAGATGAGAAGAAAACCCTCAAGACAAGTTGGAAGCTGTTGACCACAATAAAGAATGTTTTTGATAACTCCAAGCAGATCTATAAATTGTCTTTGATTATTAAAAAAAAGATTGAGGGAATCAAAACTACACTAAGATATCACCTTACCCCTGTTAGAATGGCAAAAATATCCAAAACCAAGAGTGACAAATGTTGGAGAGGCTGTGGAGAAAAGGGAACCCTCATACACTGTTGGTGGGAATGCAAACTGGTGCAGCCACTATGGAAAGCAGTATGGAGGTTCCTCAAAAAGTTAAGAATAGAAAGACCTTATGACCCAGCCATCCCACTACTGGGTATCTAGCCTAAGAACCTGAAATCAACAATTCCAAAAGTTCCATGCACCCCTATGTTCATCACAGCATTATTCACAATAGCCAAGTCATGGAACCAACCTGAATGCCCAGCAACTGATGATTGGATAAAGAAGATGTGGTATATATATACAATGGAATACTACTCAGCCATAAAAAAGGACAAAGTCATCCCATTCACAACAACATGGGTAGACCTTGAGGGTATTATGTTGAGTGAAATAAGCCAGACAGAGAAAGACAGACTCTATATGACTCCACTCATAGGTGGTAGTTAACATATGGACAAAGAGAACTGATCTGTGGTTGCCAGGGGAAAGGGGGGTGGGGGGAGGGCACTAGGGGTGAAGTGGTGTACCTACAACATGACTAATAATGATGTACAACTGTAATTTCACAAGGATGTTAACTTTCATAACCTTAATAAAAAAAAAAAAGATTGAGGGGCTGGCCCCTTGGAGTACTGGTTAAGTTTGGCTTGCTCCACTTTGGTGGCCTGGGTTCATGGGTTCGGATCCCAGGTGTGGACCTGGGATGTTGTGGTGGCAACCCACATGCGAAATAGAGGAAGACTGGCACAAATGTTGGCTCAGGGCAAATCTTCCTCAGCAAAAAAAGAAGAAAAGTTTGAAAACTTTAAAAGTCAATTGCAGAAATGGGCAAAGGATAGTCTCCATCAGCCATGTTCACTTAGGTGTCACCAATGTGTGGTAGTCTATAAACAGATCTGTTCGTTTAAAAATAAGTAATATGTGCATCAGGCATAGACCCCACCCAGATCACAAGTTTGGAGTGTGGAGGCTGGCTGTTCAATGATTGCAAATATAGGCCAAGCTGAAGATTACACTTGTCTTGATTTTTCAGTGTGGCAGAGACCACAGTAGCTCAAAGGGAGATTAAAGGGTGCTGCTTTACACACTGTCTATTTACTTGGCAGTCTTTGAATGGGGGGCCAGTCCTAGGGATGAGGCAATCTCATCTGGGGCAAAAGTAAAGAAAGAGGAGAAAAGAGAGAGACTAGAGGGAATGTAGGATCTGCTAGTGTAGATGGAAGGCTGAGCTCGGGGAAACTGGGTAAATGCTAAACGCCTGGAATAAAAAAGATGACGGATGCCTTGGATCCTCTAGGCAGCTCCAAGGGCTACTGTGGGGAGAACACTTAGGAACCGGGGTTACCTAATATGGAATGGGTGAGGCTCAGACCTGATGGCAAACCTAACAAGGACTTACGTCTCAGAGTAAAAGCTAAATTTAGACAACCCCTTTATCTTGCTGGTCCTCTACCCCCAACACACTCCCTCTTCCAGCCGCAGATGCCTTCTCATCCTTTGTGCACACAGCCTGCCTCCCTCCCTCCCTCTCTCTCTCTCTCTCCCTCCTCTCTCTTTCAGGCGCTACCGCTCCGTCCTGGCTTTGCCCTCCACCAGGACGCTCTTGCTCCAGGCAGTTTTGTGGCTCTGCGCCTCCTCCCGCTCACCCTCCTTGTATGTAGTTTTGTCCTCATAATATCCTTCATGCAGTTACACATGTAACTGAACTCTTAGAGTTCAGTCATCATACAAAATGACTCTGTTAAAGAAGCAAAATTGGGGAAAGAAAAGTTTGATTTCAAAAGCCTGATTTATTTCTGCTTTGTTTACGTATTTTTGAATAGGCGACACATGTACGTGGTATGTGTTTCTCCAGTGACCCCCTCTCCCTCTATGGAGGCAACCACTGTTACTAGTTTCTTGTGAGTTCTTCCAGAGAGCAGAGCTGAGTGTTTATAAACAAATGCCCCCCTCCACACTGATGTTAGCATACCCATCACACTTTTTGGTACCTTACTTTTATCACTTGTAGTAATCTTGGTGTTTTTTTCCTTAGCTGCCTCATTCTGCTATTCTATTGTATGGATATGTTGAAATTTGTTGTGGTCATTTCAGTTGTTTTCAATGTATTTTCCTATTAAAGATAGTAGAAATTAATAGTTTGATATGTGCTGTTTTGCATATGTGTAAGTATATGCAGAGGATAAACACCAAGATCTTGGACAGGTCTGGCCAAACCACCCTCCAAAGAGAGTCCCACACTAGTGCTCTCACCAGGCATTTATTAGAGTTTCTGTGGTCCTGCATCCTCCCCGACGGTGTGTAATCAAACGTTTTAATAGCTGCTAATCAAGCGGGTAAAAAGTGGTATTTCAGTGTAGTTTTTAATTTTCATTTTTCTTTTCAAAGTTTAAGAACATTTCTTTTCTGTAAACTGTTCGTGTCCTTGATTTATTTTCTCTTAGGCTGGTGTGGGTTGTGAATGTGCTTTAACAGTAAGGAGGCTTCATGTCTGACGTGAGGTGACTTCATCTTAGGTATTGACATAGGAAGAAGCTGGAAAAAAGAAGTTAGGTTGAATTTGATCTCCAAGAATGTTTTATTGGAAAACAGTCAGATTTAGGTAAACCGTCTCTTTTTAACACCTTACCATTCTAAATTTAGATTGACTACCATACGTGTGTTCTTTTTTGTCACACCCTTGTTGAAAAAAATATCTTTTAAAACAATAGTTTATAACCATAAAACTTGGTATACAATAGCAGCTATTTTTCTAAAAATTGAGTTTATTCTTGGTATAAAAAGGAGAGTGCTGCTATTTGTCTGACATTTTTATTCTTGAGGATATTAAAACAGAGTATGTCGTTCTATACTTTTGGACCCAAGGCTTTATAAACTCATAGTAAATCTGCGCATTTCCTAGTTGTAATTGTGTAAAATATGCCTGATTAGTATATCAAGCAGTACTCTTAACAGTAAAAGTAAGATAGTCCTTCAGTGTTATTTAATATCTGTACACAAGAGCCCACGTGCCTGTTTATGGGTTCTATATTTTAAAATATTTCTGTGAAAACTGCAAGTTACTCATTTTTACTATGTCCGTTTTCCAAGTTAATAGATTTAGCGTTTATCAAACCTTCCTTGGGAGCCGAGCTCCCTGAGGACGAGGTTTTTTATTTGGTTTTGTTCAGTGCTGTGTCATCGGCATGTAGACTAGAACCTTGCACACAGAAGGCCCTCAATACATGAGGCAATTGCCAAAACTCCAGTAGTCTTGGATTTTGCCCTTTGACAGCACACCAGTTCAGGCTCTTACCTAATTCATGTGACTTCCAACATAGATTTAAAAAGGGGAGAGAGGGGGCAGTTTTAAGAAAGATGATAATAAAGATTTACAGTTATTTGTATTTATTGTCGCAGAAGTGGGGAATAAAAGGAGATTGTTTCCCAAAGAAAATATACAAATGGCCAACGAGCACAGGAAAAGATGCTGAACATCATTAGTTATTTGGGAAATGCAAATCAGAACCATAATAAGGTACTGCTTCACACCGGCTAGGATGACTATAATCAAAAAAGTGGAAAATAAGTATTGGGGAGGGTGTGGAGAAATTGGAACGCTTGTACATTGCTGGCAGAAGTGTAAAATGGTTCAGCCACTGTGAAAAACCATTTGGCAGGTCCTCAAAAAATTAAACATATAATTACCATATGATTCAGCAATTCCACTCCTAGTTACAACCCTAAAAGAATTGAAGATAGGTGTTCAGATAAATACTTGTACAGGAGTGTTCGTAGCAGCACAATTCACGATAGCCAAAAGGTAGACACAACCCAGAAGTCCGTTGACAGATGATGGATAAACAAAATGTTACATAGCCACACAGTGGCATATTATTTGGCCATAAAAAGGAATGAAGTACTGGCATACGCTACAACTTGGGTGAACCTCGAAAACATTAAGCCTAGTGAGAGAAACCAGACACAAAGGTCACATGTTATGTAATTCTATTTATGTAAAATATCCAGAATAAGCAAATCCATAGAGACAGAAAACAGATTGGTGGTTGTCAGGGGTTGGGGGGGACGAGTAGGGAGTAACTGCTCATGGGTACAGATGTTTACTTTAGGATGATGAAAGTAGTTTGGAACTAGATAGAAGTGGTGTGCATAACGTTGGAAGGTATTAAACGCCACTGAATTGTTCGCTTTAAAATGGTTAATTTTATGTTAAGTGAATGTCACCTCAATTTAGAAGAAAAAAAGATAAAAACCAAATTGGTACTGGGCATCTGAGTTATCTCTCAGATGGCAAAGAGCTGAGTGGGGAAGCTCCCTGGTCTTTGGACATTTAAAAGCCGGTGTAAACGCTGGATGAAACAATTGATCTTTAGCTCCTCAGAGGGTTCCACAAATTTTCTTCCAAGTAATTAAAGGATTGCTGTGTTATGTTTGAACTCTCTTTAATGATTATCTAAATGTTCTTGTTGCAAAACAGGTTACAAGGGTATATTAGGTGCTATTTAAAAATACACCCACAACGTTAAACCAAACTCGAAGAATTAATTGGGAATTGTTCGCTCTGCAAATTAATTTTCCACCAAATCAGTTGTTAAGCTATCTGCTAAAACCAGTATTTAGTGGCTCTCAGTCAAGTTGGCTAATGGTGGTGTTCTCCGAGCAAGTGGGAGGCGTGAGCTGAAGTGGAAGAGAATGGAGTTCCCAGAAAGCGGTCAAGGTTGACTTTTTACACCTTACTGTAATTACAGTGTGTGACTGGAAATAACTATTTGGTTCTTTTTTAAAGCCACTATAGTTAGATTGACTATAAACATCATTCAATTTACCTGTGCTGTAACTCAGTTCCACAAACATGTATTGGGCAAGACACTGAGCTGGGTGCCGTGCGGGAAACAGGAAAACACTTGACAGCTGTCCTTAAATTTAATAGGGGTGAGACTTCTAGAAATTGCTGTAATAATTTTTCATTAGCTAAAAACCCATCTGTGCTGAATGACCAGTTTTATGTTATCTTATATGAGAAGTGCTTTGAAAAAGTAGCCAGCAATTTGACATTGTTTTGAAGAAGTCTTTTTTTTTTCTTAAATAGAGATGGGAATCTATATGGATCTGTTTAACAGTAGTTTTAATTAGTCTCAGTAATAGAGATGTTAGAACTAAATTTGACTGTGCGCCGACACCCACAATCTACAGGGACCAATCACATTTTATGGTCTCTGTTGTTCCTACAGTGGGAATGGCGGGCTGAAAGCTGCCTGCCACTTGAGAAAATGGCAGCTTTTCAAAGTTCTTGAGTGCTGACCTTCCTTGCATCTGTTAAGGCATTCAGAGCAGAGTACAAGAAACTTAAGGTTTGAATTGGACTGTAGCTCTGCAGAGCTGGCCTAGCATATTAATTATCTATTCCTATTGGTAACTTTGGGCGTTGTTACTCAGTTCTTAGTACCTTTTGGTTTTATGTTGGTGTGAGGTCGTTTAAGTGTTACAGAAACAGTTTTAAAGTTATTATTGTACTGTTGGTCTCAAGTAGACACTGCTTAGTAAACCACAAAGGAAAAAAAACCCCCAACACAAGAAAAGTTAGAAGGCGGTTCTAAAGTACCCTTATTAAATGAGAAAGTCCATGTTCGTGTGTGTCGCTGATGTGAAAATAAACATACGTCGCCTTGTCTCCTAGGCAGAGTCGCTGCAGTTGAGGCCATTTGTATCACGCTCGTCTTTTGACAGCCAACAGGAATTTCCCTCTTCGTCTTCACATGTAGGAATGCGATGAAAACATGGTTCTGTTGCCTAAAAAGCAAATTATCAGAACAGCTTTAAAAGGGACTTGTAGTGGTTACTTTCAAGTTCTGTAGCCTTTTTTTTTTTTTAATCTAGTGGGGTCCTGTGAAAATAGTCCAGTGTTTATGTACATAAAATCAGTATTGTGCATTTGACCACTTGAAAAACTTTGGGTTTCTGTCTGGCCAGCCATCACTCTGAAAACCAAAATAAACAACAAAATAAGCAGGGGTGGTGGTGTTTCTTTCTTTCTTTCTTTCCAGTTAATTATTGCCAAATCTGAATTTATGTGGCAGATTTGGGCTCCAGATGGAACAGCCGTGATGATCTGTTTTGGAACTTTACTCATTGATTTTTATAAACATCAGAGCAAATTACAAAATTGATATTCCGAAATATTTTCTTAAATCAGTCCATGGATGTATCTCTCATCCAAATCATTATTAAACCTGTGAAGACCTTCTATGAAACCAATGCAATCTAATTGTCAGTTTAATCCAAAAAAATCAGCTTGGCTGGTTTATGTTGGCTTTTGTCTGGGGAAAAAGATAACAATTTGATTGTCTTTTTTGGTGTATTATTTTGCTATTGCTACCTAGCAAAAGATGATTCTTACTTGCTTGAAATAAAGTCCCGACTTCAGAAGGCAGAATTTCCAGTTTGTAGAAATTCTCCTGGTACAATTTAGCTACATTGTATTCTCCACCCCCCCCAGCTTTATTGAGATGTAGTGACATATAATATTGGTAAGTTTAAGATGTACAGCGTGTGAATGTGACACACGACTATAATGGAAAATGATCACCACCAAAGGTTAGCTAACATCTCCATCCTGTCACATAATTACCATTTGTGTTTTTTTTGGTGAGAACAGTTACGATCTACTCCCTTAGCGACTTTCAAGCATGTGATACAGTATTATTAGCTACAGTCACCATGCTGTGTATTAGACCCCAGAACTTATTCAGCTTCTCACTGGGAGTTTGTGCCAGTTGGCCAACATCTCCCCATTTCCCACACCCCCTGGTCCCTGGTTGCCACTGTTCTACCCTCTGTTTGCCTGAGTTCAGCTTTTTTAGAGTCCACACTTAAGTGAGATCGTACGGTATTTGTCTTTCTCTGTCTGACTTACTTCACTCAGCATAATGCCCTCAGGGTCCATCCATGTTGTTGCAAAGGTAGGATTTCCTTCTTTCCCAAGGCTGAATAATATCCATTGTCTATATATACCACATCTTTATCCATATGTTCTTATTTTTAGTAAGTGGTAAGTGACCGTATATAAAAGTGGGCTCTTTTGACTGCATTAAATAACCCAGGTATTCTCTATATGCCGTATGTCAGGTCTAAAAATAAAACTTTAAGGTAGTGAAAATTGCGGTGTACTTCAGTAATTCTTTCTTCTTTCTACAATAATTTTTGATTAGCCACGTATAAGATGGCATTTGAATCTCTCAAAACTAGAAATATGTTCTTAAGTTTAAGAAATTTCTCATTAGCTCTTGAGATATTATTGAACTAGTACTTTTGCCAAGAGAGTCATTCTTTCTGTTACGTTCTGGGGGAACACAGGGGTAAGCACAAACAGAGAGGGTGTCTGCCTGCCCTCACAGAGACTGCTCATCAAATAACTACCCAGATAAATGTGTGCTTCTACTCTGAGCGATGCCGGAAAAGAAAGGGGCATCGACGTCCTGAGGCCACGTGTTGGGGAGCCAGCTACGTCGAGGGAATTGCAAGAGGCGTCCCTGGAGAATGCATGTTGTCTTGCTAGTTTAAGCTGTCTTTACAAATACTGCCTGAAAAAAAAAATTGCACAGCATGCCTACAATTTACCACACATTACATTATTCATAATTCTTAAACAAAGCCTCCAGGTCCTTTTTGTTCATTGGCATTTCTTCTAAATGCCTGAAAATGCTGAGAGAAAGATCCAAGAGAATGTTTCCTGAATTTTGAGGAAATCCTGACTTTTCTAGGGGGAAGGGGGTGTCAGTGTGATTTTCAAATAGTGCTGTAATTGTTTTGTTATCAGTGTTGCTTTTTAAAATAAAGCAATAAAGAGAAGAATCCTAGGAATAAAAAAGAATCTCTTTTTTGGAAGGTAAAATATCGCTGCAGACCTGCGTGGGAGGTTCATAGCAGCTTTATTGATAATTGCCAAAACTCGGAAACAACCAGGATGGCCTTCAGTAGGTGAATGGATAAACAGACTGTGGTACCTGCAGACAATGGAATATTATTTGGCAATAAAGAGAAGTGAGCTGTCAGGTCACCAAAAGACATGGAGGAAGTTTAAATGCATATTGCCAGGTGAAGGAGCCAGTTGGAAAAAGCTGCATACTTTCTGATCCAACTCTATGACCTTCTGGAAAAGGCAAAACTCTGCATACAGTAAGAAGATGAGTGGATGCCGGCGGGGAGGGGGAGCGAGGAAGGAACAGATGCAGCACTGGGGCTTCTTGGGGCAGAGAAACAACTCTGTTTGATACTGTCGTGGTGGGTACCTGACCTTATTCATTGGGCAAACACAATTCATTTGGGTATAACACAAAGTGAACCCTAACGTAAACTATGGACTTTAGTTAATAACGTATCAATATTGGCTTATCAGTTATAACAAAGGTACCACACTAATGCAAGATGTTAATAATAGCAGAAACTGAGGGGCGAAATAGATGGGAACTCTCTACTTCCTGCTGTTTTTCTGTAAACCTGAAACTGCTCTAAAAAAATAAAGTCTATTAATTAAAAAATAAAATATCAGTGCAGTAAACTAAGATCATTAAGTAACTTATTATGTCATTGAATATGTTGTTGGCACTATGAGCTGTTGCAAAGGAAAAAAAAAGTCTACAGGTTTTTTATTTTAAACTTAAAATAATCTGCATTGGTTCTTTTCATGACTTTAAAAAGACATTTTTTTTTCCAGAGGATAATGTTTTACTGATGTATGATTTTATACAATAACGTCTTTCTGAAGATTCTGTTTATAGGTTAAATGTTTTCTGTTTTTATAAAAGAGAAAATGAGGTTATATTCTCAGGAATACTTAAGAAATTCAAATTTATAATGGTTTTAAGTTGCAGTAATGAGGCTGTGGTCTGCTCACGGGGTTGGGCTAGATTCCTATTGACATTAACTTTTAATAAGTAAACAAACAAGTAAATCTTCAAGCAAAATTCTATGTTGGCGGTGTTTTGGGTTGCTGAGATGAGAACAAGATTAACTATTTTAAATCTTTCTGAAAGCAAAACTTGAACTTGACTATTGTTTTAGTTGCTGTTTATAGTACCACTGATTATTATGATTATAAAGAAACCTCATCTTGTATTGTTGGAATTTATTTCCCTTACCTGGAATAAACATAGGTGTATAATGCTGTGGAAATTTGCATTGCACTCCCTGAAGGACATAGAAAAATGTCATAATTTTGTTCGGTATTTTGTAAGATAAAATCTACAGTAAACATTTAAAATTTTACATTGTAATATTTGCAATGAACTTCACAGTTGAATATTTGCAAGTGTTATGACTGTCTTTAAGAGTGGGTAGGAGGCCCAGTTCCCTCCTGTCCATTTGAAAAGTTCAGATACACACACCTACCCAACCCATAATGGTTGATAGATTTTTGACTCAGGTGACCCCCACACAATGCCCTCCCAGCCCCCAACAAGGCAAATGAGCCTTCCAGTGTTACCAACTTCTTTCACCAGTGTCTTTCTACTCTTTTTCCATCTCCACAGAGATGAGTTCAAATTCTAATTCCACCACTTCCACCTTGCTCTGTGATCACACGTCAAAAAATGGACATGGTACTGACTATACCATGGGGTTGGGGGTTGGGGTACAGAAAGATCTCAGGTTCATCAAGAACCGAGCACAGTGTGGACAGCCAACAGTAGAAGAAATCAAGAGCAAGGATTGTCTTAAGCAAATCGTCTAGAGCAGTGGTTAAGCACACAGCCTCTGGAGCTCTGGGTTCAAATCTCTTCCAGTTAATAATTGTGTGGCCTTGAGCAAGCCCCTCAACCTTTCTCTGCCTCATTTTACCCATCTCAAATAAGGGGATATTAACAGTGTCAGCCTCATAGGATGGTTTTGAGGATTAAATGAAATATGTAAAGTGCTTGGCATAGAGCCTGCACATAGGAAGGACATTAGAAGTGGTAGCCATTATTATTGTTATCGGGGACCTGAATAATCTAAACTCAAGAGACAGGGAGCTCAGGATAGATGATGTCTGCTTCAAATGAATCTTTACTTGTGCTTGGAAAAAAAAGGAAAAAAACTAGCCCAATTTATGTTGACAACAAAATAAGATACATTGGAATTAAACTCTTAACACCCCTGCCAAAAGATGTAGGCAGTTGCATTCACTCTGTTGCTTATCTAGAGTTGTCAACATCTCCTGGACCAGTAAAATCTCTTGCATTTGCATAATGCTTTGAAGAATTCCTGAAATATGGGCACTTCCCTCTGAATTAGGGGTTTCCTGTGGTCCTGACCACAACCCTGAAACACTGGGATTTCTGCTCTTCACTCAGGGCTCTGGTCACAACCACCGGCAGCCTGGGCTTCCTCACCAGCTCACGCCATGATGAACTGCTGTGCGGAAAGTGGGAATGGACTCTAGGGATAAAGATGGTTTTACCTACTCTTTTAGGGTACAAGTGTGAATCATTGGCTCTGTTATGATATTGCTATGATGCTTAACGTGTCAGCTACTAACTTACTCGGTGCCAGTTTTAAGCACTTTACACTATATGAACTCATTTTATGTCCCAACACATTGGTACTCTTATTGTGTTTCACTGCCTCATTTTTTCTTTCCAGATCTCGTGAGAGTCCATCTGGCTCCTGAAACCCAATCCCGTTCCTCTAAGTACAGGAGAGTCTGAGAAATGTGGTTCTCAGCCTTCCAGCTTTGATGATAAAGCAGAAACTTAAAAAGGGTGGAAAATGGATACTGAGAGTCAATAAATAACATCAGTACAGTTTCACTATTCTCAAAGTATTTCAATGACTTCCCACCTCACTCCGAAGTTCCTTTCAGTAGCCACCATGGCCCCCTGTGGTCCGGTCCAACGTGATCTTTCTGACTCGTCCGAATAGTCTTCCTCCTCTTCTTCTTCCTCCCCCCTTCTTGCTCCTCCTCCCCCTCTCCCTTCTCCTCTTCCTCCCTCTCTTCCTCTCCCTCTTTCTCCCCCTCCTCCTCCTTTCATTAACTTTTTTTAATTGTAAAATATACGTAACATAAAATTTGCCTTTTTAACCATTTTTAGGCGTCCAGTTCAGGAGTGTTACCTGTGGGACTGTTAGTACCTTTACTTGTGGATGAGGCAGCTGTAACACAGACGTGAAGGACCTCACACTGCCAGCGAGGCGAGGTGCTGGGGCTGGGGCATGGGCCCGTCTAAGGCCAGCGCCTCGGCGCCTCGTGCTGCAGAATCCACAGCCTCCCCCACCCTGCAGTGAATGCTCAGGATGACAGGCAGGGCTGCACATTTGTAGTCGACTCATTTTGGTTTGTTTTGAAAGCATAGCGTTTAGTGTGTTGGTTATGTTAGCAGTTGCCCAAAAGAAATCTGTAGCATGGAAATGGGAGCTCAAAACATCGAAATAAGATGAAGCTAGAAATAATTTACAGCCACTCAAAAAATAGGGCCAAACATGGTGGATTTTCTTTGAAATAGCTAATGTTTACTTTTAAAACGTGAATAGCTTTTAGTTATTGAAAGAACTGACTGCCCACGTATAATTAATGAAAAGAAAACACGTGCTAGGACTATAGGTCTCTAAGCATTTAGCTAGTTCACATTCTTTGGCAACTGTTTGGGGAAGGCAGCCATGTACTAGAATTTTTTTTTTTTTTAACTTTTTTGCACCCCATCTCGGGGACTTGAGAATTCCTAATGCTATGATTGGAAGTAAAGGGAAAAAAATTGTCCTCTTATAGATGTAAAATTTCATGTTACTGCATGCTCTTCATAAATGACATTTTTCGTAGCTCCAAGAGAGCAGGGAGTTTTTCTGTTGTGCACAGTTGCATCCCCAGCACTTTGCAGAGTGGCTAGCACACATCATCCTGGAATCCAGGATAATAAACTACATATGTGAACTAAATGGACTCTGGTCATGGGCTAGAAGGAATTAAATCATGGGCTAGCAGAATTCCAGTGATGGCTGGAGAAGTTTCCATTAACTCATTCATTCGTTCAGCAAATACTTATTGAAGGGCACCCACGGGGTGTGTGCCGTGTTAGTGTTGACCGATGGTACAGGATGTGGTGAGCCAGGCACAGATGAGGTGTGCTGAGCAGAAGAGGTAACTGGTATTCAGACTATGGGTGAGAGTGCCCAGCGCACCCTTGGTAAAGGGGTTAGTGTGAAGGTAGCAGCACTTGGCAGTAGATTTAGAAACGCAGAGGAAAAGATAGTTGAAAATGAATCCTGGATTTCTACTTAATGTTGCATGACATGTCACTAGAAATGTTTTTCCTTTTAGTAAAAACATCAAACTAGAATAAAATGGTAATATTTATGCTATTTTATCGTGAATTACTGCCTCGAAGGAAATGGTAATTCAGTAAAGTCAAGGTAGAAGTTACTTCCAGAATAGATATTTCCTTATGTTACTTCCTTAGGTGTCTTTAAAATAATAACTCATGGGGCTACTGGCCCCGTGGCCGAGTGGTTAAGTTCGTGCGCTCCGCTGCAGGTGGCCCAGTGTTTTGTTGGTTCGAATCCTGGGCGCCGACATGGCACTGCTCATCAGGCCACACTGGGGCGGCGTCCCACATGCCACAACTAGAAGGACCCACAACGAAGAATATACAACTGTGTACCGGGGGCTTTGGGGAGAAAAACGAAAAAAATAAAATCTTTAAAATAATAACTCATTAAATTAGTATTGTACTATATTGATAATCAGAAAAAAAGGCTATTGAAGAAAATTTGGAACATACAGAGAAATGTAAAATAGTGGGGGAACCCTTATAGTTTCTAACCCCCTGGGGTAACCATACATTTTTATGTCTGTGTGTCAAAATATACATACAAATTCCAAGTCAGACAAACTAGGAAAAACATTTATACCAAATATGGCCGAGTTAAACCTTAATATATAAAGAGCTTATATGCAAAACAATAAGATAAATACAAAGTTTCTAATAGATAAATGAGTCAAGATTAAGAAGAGACCAGTTACAAGAGGAAATTCCAAAGGCTAATGAACATGTATAAAAGGGTTAATTTCAGGAATAATCAAAGAAGTGCATAATACAGCAATTTGCTTACCAAATAAATAAAGCTTTCTTCTTCTTTTTTTTCATTTGTTTTTCGTTTTACAATCAGTAATATTCAGATCTTATCAGGGTTCAGTAAGAGAAGGATCCTTGGACTCTGTTGGTGGATATGTAATTGGTTCACCTTTTCTGGAAAAGACTTGGGCACAGGCAAGGCCTGTTTTCAGCCAGGATGCCTCAGCACAGCTGGCCTCTCTTCTGATTGGATGGGGAGTCTGCTGTTGATTGGTTGTTAAATATTTTGACTGTCACCCCTGCTAATAGGTGTGAATGGGCTTTACAGTGTTCCTCTCCAGGCACCTAGTGGTTCTTCTCATGGGACTGTCAACTGAATTAACCTTTCTGAAATTTCTTTATAGCTTTGTACAGTAAAGATCTCCTAGAATATAAGCTCTATGAGAGTAGAGAATTTACGTCTTCTGTTTGTTCTATGTCCTCAGTTCCTAGAACAGTGTTTGACACATGGTAGGTGCCCAGTAAAACATTGTTGCATGAATGAATGGATGAGTGTGATTTGGGCTTAGAGGAGAAACACAACATATGTTGCTTACTATAATATATGTTTTCTTAACCTTTGTAAACATTTTATTTGAGGGAAATTATCTATTATAGTCCTGTAGTGGTATGTGAAAAATATTTTTAGCTTTTAGACAGTAAGAGTCCTGGATTTTTTTTTTTAAGTTTTTTTCCCCCAAAGTGTGAAGTCTTTTTTGCAATCAATAATAAATCCATACTTGGGTATTAAAGGATGCCCATTTTTTGAAGAAGATTTTATATTTTTTTATGGGAATAAAATAGGAAGTGCATCCATTAAGGAAAAAGTAATAGTTCAATACTTTATGCAATAGATTTTTCTATTGATTTCTTTCTTTTCTTTCATAAATGTTTTAACTTCGTTTTTGATCTCCAGTTGGCAGAGGTTCAAAGGACCTTAAGTTTCTCTAATACTGAAGATTTTTCCCATCAACCCAACTGTAAACTAACAATTAAATGTTAATTATGGAATATTACAAAAGAATGTATGAAAATGTGTATGTATAGAATGATGTATACAAAAGTAGCAGTAAAGGGAACACTCACGAACATTCCACCCGGTAAAGAAATAGAGCATCGCTCTGCCCCAGAAGCTCCCTATGGCCCCTTTGCGATCACATTCCCTCTTCAAGCTCCCCAAGCTAATTGAGTGTTATCCAGAATTCTGAATCAAAAAATATTCTTTTGTTTTTCTTTGTAGTTTTTCATCACTTCTGAATGTATCAGTAGACAATACGTTGCTTAGGAATCTATACAGAAGTTGAAATACTATGATGTACTCCTGGAATTTATATAGTGTTGTAAACCAGTGCTACCTCATTGTTTAGTTTTGCCTGTTTTGGGGATTGATATAAATGGAATCAGATGGACAGATGGGTTGTTTTTGGTATTTTGTGGCTATGAATTATGCTGCTGTACACATTTCCGTGCATGTCTCTTGGTTCACATGACCAAGAGTTTATTGTCTAGGTCCTAGACCTTAAGCTGTATGTCCAGTAGAGGAATTGCTGCATTGCACGGGGGCACAGGTTCACCTTTACTGGATAAAGCCAATCCGTGTTTAAGGTCCCCAGCAGTGTACGAGCTGGCCTGTTGCAACACATCCTTGTTAATCCTGGGTGTTTTCTGACTTCAAATTTTTGCCAGGCTGGTGGGTCTCATTTCATTGTACAATGACATCTCATTGTAGTTTTAATATGCATTATCTTGATTACTAATAAGGCTAAATATCATTTTATGCTTAAAATTCTTATTATTTTTGCCCCTTTTCCTATTGGATTATATCATCTTTTTAAGAAAATCTATTTGAAGGAGTTCTTTCTATATTCCAGACACTGATCCTTTCTTTCTTTCTTTCTTTTTTTAAAGATTGGCACCTGAGCTAACAACCGTTGCCAACCTTTTTTTTTTTCTGCTTTTCCTCCCCAAATCCCCCCAGTACATAGTTGTATATTTTAGTTCTGGGTCCTTCTAGTTGTGGCACGTGGGACCCCACCTCAGCGTGGCCTGACGAGTGGTGCCATGTCCACACCCAGGATCCGAACCAGCGAAACCCTGGGCCGCTGAAGCGGAGCGCAAAAACTTAACCTCTCGGCCCGAGGGCCGCCCCAGCACTGATCCTTTCTCGATCATGTGTGTTACAAATACCTCCTCCCAGTTTGTCTTTTATTGTTTTACGTTCCTCATGGGATCTTGTCATAAACAGAAGTTTTCAGTGTTCGTGTAGTCAAGTTCATCAATTTTTTTTCTTTATGGTGCATGCTTTTTTGTGTCTTATTTGAAAGTCGTTTCCTACCTCAAGGTCAGAAAGATCTTCTTCTCTATTGTCTCCTGAAAGTTTTCTAGGCTTGCCTTTTATAGTTAGGTCCTTATCCTACTTGGAATTAGTTTTTGTACATTGTAAGAAATTGAGGTTGGATTTTATTCTTTCCCATAGATGCACAGTCATCCCAGCACCTTTGATTAAACAGCCCGTTCTTTCCTCATTGGATGGTGATGATGGTGATGATGGTGATGATGGTGATGATGGCATTAACACTTCCTGAGAGCTTACTATATGCCAAGCCGTGTTCTAAGCATGAGATAACTTGTTTAATCCTGGTAGTCACCCTACAAATAGATCCTGCTGTTATCTCCATTTTTTAGATGAGAAACAGAAACACAGAGAGGTTAAGTAACCTGCTTCATGTGACATAGCTGGCATGTTAAAGAGCGAGAATTCAAACCAATTTGTTCTAGCTCCAGACCCCAGGCCCTTAGGCATTAGGCTCTCATCTTTTCTATACAGTTTTTTTTCTTTTCTTTTCTTTTCTTTCTTTCTTTTTTTTTTTTTTCTTTTCCCTGGGCCTGTTCCTGGCCTTTCTGTTCTTCACATTTGCCTATTTTTCTATCCCTGGCCAATACCGCACAGCCCTTAACTAACTTTATAATGTGTCCACATGCAGCGTGGCGGTCCCCCCAGCTTGTTCTTCTTCGGGAGTGTTTGACTATTGGTTGACCTTTGCAACCCCATTTAAACCTTTGCATTATGTTCTTCAAAAACCTGTTGGGATTTTAATTGGAACTGCATCGAATCCATAGACAATTTGGGGGAGAACTGATATATTCACAATATATAGCCTTGCAATCCAGGAATGTGGTTCATATCTCTCCACTTCTTCTGGTTTTCTTTAATGTCTTTTAATAATGTTTTATTGTTTTCTCCGTGACAGTCTGGTGCATCTTTTGTTAAGCTTATTTCTGTCTAGTGGCAATTTTTCGTGCTATTGTAAATGATATTGTTTCTAAAATTTCATGTTCTGTTTGTTGCTGATGTCCAGAAAGCAGTTGGGTTCTCTCTGTTGATCTTATAGCCAGCCATCATGTTAAACTCTTAATTCTAATAATTGATCAGCGGACTCTTCTGTCTGTGCTACATAGTTAGTCATATCATCTGTGAATAATGACAGTTTTATTTCTTCCTTAACAATCCTTATACTTTTTATTTTTCCGGTCTTGTCTTATTGAGCAACTCGTTTCCCAAAATTAGGTCCACAATCCGTTATCCAAAATGGTGTGGAATGAAAGGTATGAGCACGTGTGATGAGTGGAGGTTATAATCAGGCTCGGGTGAGGTTTGTCACTAGGTGAGTTAAGAAAAACCTTTTGGCTTTCAGGAATTTTTTGATTTTGGATTTGGAGGAGACTGTGAACCTGCCTTAAGATGGTCGTAATGGCTCTTCTCCTAGCGTTTAGCTCAATAAATTATTTTAAAAGCCGGTCTTTATATCTGATTATTCCTTCCTGTAAAGCCTAGTCTCTCATCTTCATTCCTCCTCCGAGAATGTCAATGCCAAGATGTCAACTGGTTTTGGAATGCAGAACTAAAATAAATTATATCTTATAATATTAAGAGGACAAATAACAAAATCTTACATTTATCGTATTTACATACCTTATGTCCTTTGATTTTCTAAGAACCTGTTTTGAGTAGGCAGAGACTGTCTGCCCTTTTTACAGATAAGGAAACCGAGGCTTAATAGAGAAAGAATCTTGCCCGAAGTAACAGGACGTGTAACTACTGACGTCAGAATTTGAACCCAGGTCCAAAGCTCTTCCATTATCCTCTCCTGCTTAGGAATGTTTGGCAAGATGGCATTTAAAACTTCTGCTAGGTCTGGCTTATTGGTCTACGTAGAAGAAAAGATTGATCAATAAGGCTTTTGATTTATCTCAAAAATGAGGTGTCTCTTCTTTAGAGGACTATGGGGCCATGTGTAGCAAAAAACTCTTCAGAATCATAAAGTGTATCCCTAAAACTCATTAAATAATTTAAAAACACAGCCTGTAAGCCACAAAGAAGTCTTAGAAAGAAGGATTGTATTAGTCGGCAAATGCTCACCGTCATTTCTCAGTAAGAAATGGTTGATGTATTGCAACTTATTGGAAAGAGACATGGGTGTGTGGGTTAAACTGCAAGTAACAAAAGACCCAAAGAAAAGTGGCTTAGACAATAAGGACACATTTTTTCTCACCTCACAAGGAGTCCAGAGGCAGGGAGTTTCCGGGACTAGTGTCGAGGTTCAGTAATTTCATCAAAGATCCAGGTGCTTTCCATCTTGCATTTCTGCCATTCCTAGTGCATCTGTGATGCTTCCTCCTCATGGTGACAAGATGGTTGCAGCAACTCCAAGCATCACAGGCAGCTTTGACCATGTCAAGTAAAGAAGAGGAGGAGTTTATTGAGGAGGGTAACCTTTCTCAGTAGCCACCCGTAGATATCCCGTACATCTGGTTGGCCAGGGTGATGTCGCATGTCTATGTCGTAGCTGCAAGGGGGATCTTGCAGTAGGAGAGGTGCTCAACCCAAGAATGGGTAGGAAATAGCTGCTGGTTTGTCAGCCAACAGTGTCTGTCCCAAGGGATATCTTACAGAACCAGGGGCTGGAAGAACAGACTAGTCTCACAGAGGACTTGAAATCAGCCGGTGGAAAGCTCACAGGTACAACCATTTGGAATGCTCTGCATAATGTTGTCTGACATCTCTGCTTTGTTCTTCGTCTCTGCAGACTGGTGTTTTCTCTCTCATTTGGCGTGCACAGGGACAGTTTTCACCTGTTAGCTCCAACACCTGTTCCCAGAGAGTTTCTGATTGGTCCGATCCACCCTGTCTTGTGGGTTCCTTGGGTCAGATGTTCAACGGTGGCAGTGGGTTGAGCGTTGGGATCCCATGTCTTAAAAAGGGACAACACCTACGTGTTTGCTTAACCTTCTTAAAATTGGAGGTTAGTTAACTGCTAAGTCTTTGGAAACTCCCTTTCATTGGTGTTAACTAAGTTTCAGGTGCCAGGGCTTTAAGAAAACTTTTTTCCTATGACATTTTTGTAATATTTTGCACCCCCCCACCCCCCGCCACACACACACCCCTGGAAATATTTATGGAGTTTAGAAATAAGCCAGGACTTTAAAAATCTGGCTTTTTCTTCTCATTAAAAATTTAGCTTGTATTCTTTGCTCTTCTTTAGTCTTTGTGTTGCCTTCAAAGTTCTTCCTGGTATTTAGAGTGTAGCGGCCTCCTCTCTCCCTCTCCCTCCTTTCTTCTGCCCTTGGGTTGGTCTTGAACTTATTTCCTGGAGGAGAGAATCACCTGCGGATAACCATGCGGGATGTTTGAGGTACAGCTGGTTCCCCGGAGCTTAAAGGAACGCAGGACAGCTGGAGGAGGGAGAGGTGACTGAACTTGTGCGTCTGCTGCCTGAGCAGGCTCAGTACAGCAACCAGTTCATACTCAGGCTTCCTTGTCCCAGCTGCTGCACAGAAACCAGCAGATGAATGAGGAGATCCCATTTCCAGGTCGAAACCAAACGCTAATGATACCGGACATTTGTGTTAAGGATGTTCATCTCACAATCACAGCTTAACTAAGCCCCCTTGCCTTCTGCCACAATGAGACAGAGTCTTTTTCCTTACAAAGAGCAAGATTTTGCTTTCTGTGATTATTTCTGTTTCTCATTAGCGTTGATTCAGCCCTCCACAATTACAAGTTAGACCCAGCTTTCTGAACCCAGTTTTTCTAACTTCATCATCCTTAATACTTTTCCTCTTCTATGTAAGGTATTTGACAATGCCTATCTGGAGGAGTAATTTTTAAGATTGCTTTAAAAATTAGTGGGATTTCTTTTTTAATCAAAAAACGTAAGCTCTTTAAAATGTTTTTTCCTTGAAAATCTTATTCTTGGTGATCTCTGTCACTCAGCCTGTTTGGGGCAGTTACAGATGTTTGTTTTTGTTTGTTGATTGCTTGTACTGTATCCAAAGGAACCGAGAGGGGAACTGAAACTGACTAAGGTGTTCTAAGAACCTTGCAATAGGCCAGAAGCTTATTGCGGCTTCTTAAAGGAATACATTCTGTAGCAATTTCCCCTCCAGGTCTCATCTGCTCAGACGGCAGTATAGTATAATTCTGGTGCTTTTTCTGCAAGTTATATTTTCTACCCTCTCTTTTCTTTTCGGGATGCAATGTAACATGGCATCACATTTGGCGTAGGACATCCCAGCATCCATCACCCAAGTCTCCTCCTTTCTGTGTCCTTCCATTTGTTGCACAGCCAACGTCAGCCTCCTTATTGCCCTTTTGCACAATATAATTATTGTTATAAAAGTATGAAAATGCAGCTTTTCATATTCTGTGTGCCTTTTCCACATTCTTTGTATCACTAACTTCATATGCTGTTGGATTTTTTTTTTTAAGGTTTTCTTTGGGGTTTTTTTAAACTCATGCATATATTTTCATCTTGTGTTTGTTTACATTCTTACTTCTTGTGTTTAAAATGCAATTGCTGGAAAGAACCATGAACATAGAATAATTCCTTAGTGTTTTCATTTTCCCGATAAAGACAGACTTAGACTGTGGTTGGCAACAGTAGATGTGCCCGAATTTCTACCTGTCTTTATGGCAAGTTGTAGACTTTCATTTTAAGGAAATTCTGAGTTCACTAAAACTTGTGTGCTAGTTAAAATCCATTGTAGTAGCTTGACTGTCCAACCATGACCCTGTGATGTTAGAGGCCCTCCTTTGTCAGTTATGTGACAGGTTATTGCTTTAGGAGCATTTTCAACCGAGGGAGAACACCACCCTAATTCACAGAACCCATTTCAGAAACAGCCAGTGAGTACGAAATTTTACAGAATCTGCATCTGCTTGTATCGTCAAAACATAAAGTATCTGTGCTCCTTGAAATAAACCCTCTAATGCTGCCACTCTTTCTGTGGGTAAACCCTGAAGTCACTGTGGGTAATGG
Organism: Equus asinus; assembly: GCF_041296235.1. Classification (NCBI taxonomy): domain Eukaryota; kingdom Metazoa; phylum Chordata; class Mammalia; order Perissodactyla; family Equidae; genus Equus; species Equus asinus. The sequence goes on from NC_091799.1 coordinate 16,278,642, forward strand.
TTTTTCATCACTTCAAGGTGTGATGCGTTTATGTTGAAAATATATATTTGGATATTTCTGCTTTTAATTTAATGAGAAAAATTCTTAATTTGCCCGTGGAAATCAATTGAAGTCTTTGTTAAAAGTTCGAGAAATAGAATTTTACGTGGTATTTGTGATGACACATTTTTGTTTCTAAAGCTTTCTAAAACTTTTTTGTTCCTGTATATACAGCTACTTTAATAGTCAGACCCAAATTGATTTTTAAAACATTTTAAATGGAGGTTTTGTTACATTTATATTCTGGGTAAGTCTATACCTTCTGACACTTTCTCCTCGAAGATAAGAGGAAGCCGATACCGGCAGTATCATCCCCAGGGCTTCTGTTTAAAAAGAGCCGTTTAAGGTCTGCTTTTCAAAGTGCCCAAGTTCTGAGGAAAGTGGGTTTATCCAAAGTTAGAGTATCCTAAAACAGGGGTGCAGACAGCACACACGGAAGTGGATCCAGGAATGTGAAGGGGATAATTCCATCCCCGGAGCGGGTCACTTGCTGTAGAGGGAGGGATTCGATCGTGGGGGAGAGCTGGCCTCAGGTCCCCTGTCTCTGAGTCTGAGCCGCTTACACAGAGGAACTGTAGCAGTTTCCTTTCTGACTAGATTGGCTGATTCCAGGGGTTTTTGGATTAGTGTCGGTTTAGTGTGCTTCTCAGTTACAGGAAGTACCGTGTGAAAAGTTGACCTCTTCTTTGCAGAAGAACTTCCTTGTGGCTGACTTGGATCTTCTCACCTCAAAAGCTTTTCTGACTGTAGCTCCTGTGTCAGCTCTTTTGCATAATTTGAAAAAAAAATCAAGATTTCAGAAGACTTCCTGAATGGCCAAGAATAATCATTATCTACTGACCTAGAGAGACTAGTCATAACACCGACTGACGGGTTTATGCTGTAGGCAAAATCTGTTGGTATTGGACTTCGTGATTCTGTAAGAATTCTGATGAAGACATGATGACCCAAACGAATGCCATTCTCCATACTTGTTCTGGTTCGGTCTTCAGCGCATAAAGGAGCTTAATCGCAGCATAGTACATAAAACCAGGCCTAAAAACGATTGTAAAATACAGCAGTTGTATGTTGATTAATGCAATCGCACCTTCCTTATTGTCTTCTCGGCTTACTCAGCCTCTCACAGCTGAAAGCTCCTGGCACGAACCTTTGGTTGTTTTGAATTCTAGGTCAAGCGGGGGCATTACAGGGGTTCCTGGAAGGTACCTGTCAGGCTGTAACCAGCTACTTGGAAACATCCATTTGCAGTCCTCTTGGCAACTTTACATTTAATTGTTGAGTGTATATATAGCACGCACTTATAAATTAAACATCATTTTCCATTAGGTCATATATTATCTGACTTTCTTAATCTTTGGCAATATGCAACTTTAAAATAGAAATCTTAGAGTATGTGCCATGTGGTAGTGGGTCATAAAGTGTGGTCCCTGGACCTCTGGAAGTTCCAGAAACCCTCTCATGGAGCCCACAAGCTCAAAACTATTTTCACAACGCTCCTAGGACATCGTCTTTTGTGCTGTGTGTGTGGACATTTGCAGCGATGGTGCAAGAGCAGGGAGGGTAAGACTCCCGGCGCCTTAGCGTGAACCAAGGCAGCGGCTCCAAACGGGACTGGCCGTTACTGTATTCTTCACCTTCAGCTGTTAAGAAAATGAGTTTTATCTAAAAATGTCCTTGATGAAACAGTAAAGATGACTAATTTTATTAAATCTCAACCCTTGAATAGACACCTTTTTAATAGCGTGTGTGACAAGACGGGCAGCATGCCTAAAGCACTGTATTGCTTACCAAAATACTTTAGTGATTGTGTTGTGAGCTGAACTAGCTGTTTTTGTCATGGGCCACCATTTTTCACTTCAAAGAGCCATTGCCAGACAGACTCTTGGGCATTTGGCAGACATTTTCTCAAAAAGGAATGAAGTGAGCTTGTCACCTCAAGGAAACAACTGAGAATACTTGTTGCCAATGATAGAATTCTAGCTTTTAAGTGAAAATTCGAATTTCGGAAAATTTCTATTTGCCACTGTGACAGCTTGATAGCCTCCAAATATTTAAAGATTCCTCAGATAAGATGAGATAGGTAGTAATATAAAGAAATGTGATTTTTTAATATTTTATTATGAAATGTGTCAACACTTGGAAGATCTGCATGTGTCAGTGAAGTAATATTTTCTAAGTGACCAATGCATAATGTCAGACAGTCATGTGCCGGTAAATGATCCATTCAAAATGCAAGATAGACCAGTGCATTTTATTGTAACTGAGGATGAAAAGTTCATTGCTATGGTTTCAGATTTCACATTGCAACCAGCCATTAAGAAACGACTTTGTCAAGTTTTAGTGTAATATCAAATAAGAATATCCACAACTACCTAAAAAGGCTGTTGAAATACTCCTCCGTTCCTAACTACATATCTGTGTGAAGTCCTATTTTTTCTTACGCTTCAACCGAAATAAGGAGTCATGCCAGATCACATACAGAAGCATCGATGAGAATCGAGCTATCTTCTATTGAGCTGGACATCAAAGAGATTTGCAAAAACGTAAAACAACGCCACTCTTCTCGCTATTTTTTTTTTTTTTTGTCTTGGAAAAGAAAGTTCTTAAAAGTTAAAAAATATGCTATTTGGGGCCGGCCTGGTGGCATAGTGGTTAAGTTCACATGCTCCACTTTGGTGGCCCAGGGTTCATGGGTTCCGATCCCAGGTGTGGACCTAACGCCACTCATCAGGCCATGCCGTGGCAGCGTCCCACATACAAAATAGAGAAAGATGGGCACAGATGTTAGCTCAGCAACAATCTTCCTCACCAAAAAAATATATATAACAATAATAATAATAATGAAATAGATGATGTATAAAGAGATTGTCTAGGTTATAGTTAAACCTAATAAAAAATTTTTTAAAGCATATGCTATTTACATTAACATTTAGTAGATTTATTATTGTTTTTAAATGAATTACTAAATGCTTTTAAAAGCTCTCCGTTTTTAATTTCAGATGGAAATTTAATTTCAAATTTTAATTTCAGTAAATATTGATAGCTATAACCCGTATAAACAAAACCTCTTTGAGGCCCTTAATGATTTCTAAGAGGGCAAAGGCACCTTCAGAACCGCTGTCATGTGACATCAAACAAGAAAGGAGGCATTTTTTTTTTCTCTTTCTCTCTCTCTTTTTTTTATTGAGGTATAATTGACATGTAATGGAGGGGATGCATTTTTTATAATGGCACCATCCCCAAAGTAGCAAAGACTATTTCTTTAAAGAGCCATTTGGAATATTTGCTCACAAAGGAGTCTTTTCAAGATTTGGAGTTTTTTTCCATTAAGTTTTCCACATTTTAGTCAAGAATGTAAGTGGGTTGATTAGTTTTTCATCTGTTTTGAATTTTCTTTTAGCGGCTGTCAGGAAAGTCTATCCCGTGGCCAGCAGGGTGACGGCTACAGGGCAGCATCCTCAGAGATGTTTGCATATAGCATCGAAAGAACTATACTGTATTCCCAAACGAGTACTAGTTTATTTGTTGCTAAGTTTTTTTATTAAGATCTTCTATCTTCTTTGTACCTTATTTTACTAAGTGCCTTACAATAGCTTGCATAATGTTCTTGAATACAGATAACTTTATTGAAAACATATTGTTGGTTTGAGGCCAGTAATTTTTAAGGTGGACTCAATTCCAACGTAGATTTTTTTTAAAGAGTTTTGGTATCAAAGGCTGTTGCTTTATGTTGTGTACATTAGGGCTAAAAAGGATGGCAAACTAATGCAATAGGTGAAAATATGTAGTTAGATTATTAACAGGACAAGAGTGACATCTAAGAGCAGATGGTCTTTGCAAGTTTTCAAGGAAACACTTAGAATTGCTGAAGGTAGCTGAGGCCCCGAAGATGGGAAACAATCCAGAGAGAGGGCTCGCTAATGGGGGGGTTTGAATAAATAGGATCGCTATGAAACTAGATTTACAAAGGCTCACCTTTAGCAGAAAGCTTTGAGGAAGCCGGGCTCTAAATAGCCAGGAACGATTTGTAATCATTACTTGAATACTTTGTATATTTGCTTCCTCAAGTACTTTAAAGAGACCTACAGTCTTGTTTCCACTATTAGTTTGCTTGACAACCCTTGTCTTTAGAGATTACATAAATAAACAATCTTCCTGTACTGCGTTTCTTGAAGTGGAGGCTAGGAGTTTGTGGAATGTATTATTGAGGACCGAGAATCAATGAAAACCTTAAATATTTGTCCTTATTGTTTATGATAATATTAAAAATTCTTAGGTATAAAGGCAAACATTTTGCCGGGATTATTTTTAATGAGAAAAGCATTCTAGTAAAATAAAAACCCTGACTTCTTAAGTTGATGTTTCTCAAACTGTTTTATGGGCCAGGGTGGGAGTTAGGTTGGGGAAATTATTTCTCTTCAGAAAAGCGTTTCTCAAGGTGGAGAAAAAGTGTTTTTGCCTCTGCTGCCTGCCCACTCCACCCAAATCTGACTTACACAGAACGAAGTTTACTCGGTTTACAGTTTGCACTGCTTTGAATGGAAACTGAAGACGCTCGATTTACAGAGCGAGCCGAGGGTGAGGCTGAAGGTCACTGTTAGGTTGCACATGCTGACAGGATTAAATTGCGGCTTTGTACTTGTATATTTGATTTGGCACTTTCTCGTTTTACATGACCGATCTGTGAAATTAGGCGGGGATTATTTCTGCATCTTAGAGGCAAATGACTAAAGCCTTGAGATGTTCGGTGGCCTTTCTCTGTGAAGCCCCAGGGCTGGGCTAGAACCCTCATCCTCAGTCACCGTTACCTCTCACGGGCAAACTTTCCATCTGTGCCTCGTCTCGGTTCTCTCGTCCCCGGGATGGCCTGCTAGCTCTCTTCACTTTCCGTAGCCTTGCTGGGCTGTCCTTCCGGGCCTGGCCCGCAGAGCTGCAGTAGGCTTTGGCATTATCATCCTTGGCTGTTGCTTCAGATCCACTGGCTCACGGGCCTCCCTCCTTGAGCTCTGAATAGATCTGTGTTTCTGACCCTCTTCTGGACATGTCACTCCCTTGTTCGACGTGTCACTTCATCCCAAACTGTTGTCCTTCCGTCTGTCTGGTCACAGGAAGGAGAAGGGAGTCACCCTAGAATCCTCTGTCTCCTTGGCATCCCTTTCCAGCCTCCTCATCCAGTCAGTCACTGAGCCTGCTTGATTCTACTTGTTAAGTGTCTATGAAATGCTTCCCTCTGCTCCCATTTCCTCTCGTCTAGACTTATTTAACAAGCTCCTAACTTGCATCTCTTGGTGATTCTAGACATATCTATCATCCTGCCACACCCCCTTGCAAGCCCTTCAGTGAGTCACTTGTGCCCTCTGGAGAGACTAAGCTCCTTAGCTGGGCATTCGAGGCCTTGGGTGATGGTCCCCAGTCTTTCTCTAGTTTCATCACCCACCACCTTGCCCCCTACCCCCGCCTTGCGCTCCAGCTGGACGAGTCCCCCTGACTCCCGGAAGTCTCCATGCCTTTGCATTAGCTGTTGCTGGAATCCCCACCCCCTCTCATTCTTCCAGAGGAGGAACCTCAAGGCGCTCTGCAAGTTGGGGCTGTATTTCTGTTCCTTTGGGTTCCCCAGTTCCCAGCACCATTCCTGGCACGGTGTAGGCTTGCTATATGTTTGGATGTTTGGATAAAGTCCCTGTGAGTCATTGTATTTATTTGTTTGAAGAAAGCAATGTTTTGTAACTCTTCTCCCTCCCATTTCCTTTCCCCAAATTTCACTGAGCTGTTTTGAATAACTCCGAGATAACAGTTAAGATGCTGATAGTGTGGCTGAGTTAATGTGGGTGTGCGTTTCACCTCTCTGTTTTTGTATCTGGAAAAGACATTTTCTGTTGTACTAGGACCTTAATTATATCCAAAAGCCATGTTTCTAATAGGAATAGGGAACGTGAACAAATGGGTCAGAGTTCAGTCCCCCAGGCGGTTTTTCAAACCAAATTTGGTAATGTTGATTCAAAACTGCTCAACAAAAAAAACACCCAAGTGCAATCATGGAAAATGTTGGAACTGCTTTCTACGTAGCAATATATTGTTGAGAGAGTCGTTCACTGAAATTATGTTAATCACAGAGATAGGTTATAAACTGTCTCTGTTTTTTTTTTAACAGGATCAATTTGACAACTTAGAAAAACACACACAGTGGGGAATTGATATTCTTGAGAAATACATCAAATTTGTAAAGGAAAGGACAGAGATTGAACTCAGCTATGCAAAGCAACTCAGGTAAGTTGATATTGAGAAGGTTATTTGTTTATTAACTGCAAAATGGAGGTAAGGATAACTTATATTCTCATTTTATAGTATAAATGTATAACCCTTTAAATATTTCTTTTTCTCTTTCATGTAAGGTAATATTTCCATAGAAACAACTGTTTTTACGTAGAAGATTAATTTTCATAGAACAGTAAACATAAAAACTAAGTTATTGCTTTTAGGCTCATTTTTTTTTAAAAGGATATTTTCTGAATTTGGGAGCAGCTTATTTTTTTTTCAGAAAACTTTTTATTGAAACATATATACAGAGAAGTGTCCAGATCAGAAGTGCCTGGCTCCATAACTTGACACAGAGTGAACACACCCATGTAACCAGCGCCCAGGTCAGGAAAGAGAAAATTGCCAGCTCGGACGCCCCTATGGCCCCTCCTGGTTCACCGGCCGCCCCCCAGGCTTGACACACTCTTGATTTCTAACAGCGCGGATTCGTCTCGCCTATTTTTGAGCCTTATGTGAATATAATCATTTATTATGCACAGTTTGCGTTTGGCTACTTTTTGTTCTGCGTTGTGTTTGTGCGGTCCATTCATGTTCTTGCACGCGTGATAGTTTGTGTCTTTACATTGCTGTTTCGTGTTTCTGTGGGTGAGTGTGTTCATCCCCCACTGTCACCGGGTGATTGCTCATTTCCAAATTGGGGATATAACGAAGTGCTTCTACAAGCATTCGTTTTGACACAAGGCTTTCGGAGCGTATCTGTACGTTTCCGAGTGTCCACCCAGGAGTGGAACTGCGGGCTCAGAGGCTTCCTGTGTGCTCAGCTTTAGCAGATCGGATCACACCGTTTTCCAAAGTACTAATTCACGTTTCTTCCAGCAGCGTGTGGGAGGTCCGGGGAGCAAAGTTTTAAAAGTATTTTGGACCTCTTACATCTTTAATGGTGAAACCATCCAAGAAATTTGTGTTTTTGTGTAAATTGTTTAGAAGTTGTCTGTAGAACCGAGCTTGAACTTGAAGTGGCATGCAGAGTCTTTGATGATTTCTGGTTTGGTTGAATTGGTTTGTGCAGATTGCTTTAAGACTGGTTAAAGATCTAGATGACTTTCGGATTAGAAACATTTCATTTTAACCTAAAGAGCATCTGCATAAGGGGTCTGCCATGTGTCATTGAAAGAACGTGGGTTCTTACAGGGCTGCTGGTGGTAGTGTTTGTAAATAAGCACCTATGTGGTACATATGGGATATTTTTATGGATGACAAGTTTTGTTTCCATTGAGTAAATAAAACATACAACGTATGGCTCAATGAAATAATTTTTATAACTCACCGAATCCAGATGAATTTCTACTGCCCCTTGTGTATGTCAGCCTCATTAATGCGTTAAGGCTTTCAGAACCGAGATAGGAAGAGAGAATGAGCTGTTTCATGTTGATTAGACTGTCAGCCATAAAATGTTGCCTTTCACGTGAAAATGCGTTACATAAGAGCTTTAGCCAAAATAAGGTCTCACCTTATGGGTTTATCTGTATTCGTTGTCCGTTTATCTACTAGCATACACTCCTCTTTGCTGGTGCCTTAGTCCACTATCTCGTTCTGCTTTGGAGGTTTGTTATTAGATGTCGTTAAGTCGGTTCTCAGCAAGTTTCTGCATCCCTTCTGTGTCACGGAGGGAAAGTGCCCTCTTAGCTCCCGGTCTGGACTGCACCTGGCTCCTCGCCCTACTCGTCACCCTAGGAGAGGGAACTGAGGATTTAGGTAACAAAATGGGAGGCTTTTGCAAAAGACTGCAAATCCCAATGTGGGTTTAGGGTAAAATCTAATAGCTCTCCACTGACCATTTTACCGTGTTGTAGATCGTGTTTCACATCTTGAAATAAAGTATCAGAATTACTGCTATGATTGTAGTCTCCTGGGAAGCACTTTTCCTGAGATTCAAATATTAACATTTGTTTCATTACATCCCTGAGAAGTATCTAAATTTGTACTTGTTGGGAGAAGTTGATAAAAAAAAATTCTGAGTAATTGAACAAATGCCTTCAAGACAGTTACTAACCCTCTGGACAGGTCTTCTCATCTTTTATGCTGAGGTCTCAGCCGCAGGCTGCACGCTGATACATAATCGTGCTTTCTCTCCTTTGTTGATTTTTTCCCTGCTCTCCTAAGTGACTCTTCATAGCTTCTCTTTCATCATCTCCAACACCTCCTTTCCCATCCTCACCGCTTGCTTCTTACTTCACTGAGAAAATTGAAGGAGTCAGAAGAAAATATCTGCACACTCTCACACTCTCTACCCACGTGTCAGCATCTGTTCCCACATTTTGATGCCCCTCCCCCCAAAGATGCTCCTGTCTAAATGCAGGCTCTCCTCTTGTGCACCAGGTCTCACCCGCTCTCTCTGACTCCAGAACTCTGCCCCAGCGTTCTCCTCTCTCTCCTACATCATCAATTCTTCACTCTTTACTGGATTATTCCCATTGGCACAAAAATGCGACCTTATGTCTCCTATCATTAAAAACACAAAAAAGAAAGGACCGGCCCCCTGGCCAAGTGGTTAAAGTTCTGCACACTCCACTTTGGTGGCCTGGGTTCGTCAGTTCAGATCCCGGGCCTACTCCACTCATCAGCCATGCTGTGGAGGCATCCCACATACAAAATAGAGGAAGATTAGTACAGATGTTAGCCCAGGACTAATCTTCCTCAGCAAAAAAAAGAGGAAGATTGGTAACAGATGTTAGCTCAGGGCAGATCTTCCTCACCAAAAAACCCCCCAGAAAACAAAACGAAAAAGAAAAACAAAACTTCTCTTAAGCTCCCTTTCTCTACCAGCTACCTTTTTCCTTTTTGCTTCCATTTGCAGCAAAACTTCTCAATGGTGTCCTTACTTGCTGTCTCCAGTCCCCCTCCTCGCGCTATTTTAAATCAGCTCACCTGCACCACTCCGCCAGCTCTGCTCCTCAAGGGTGCCACTGACCTCCATATTGTTCAGCCCAAGGGCCTGTCCTCAACCTGCCAGCAGCTTTGACAGAGTGGATGCTCCCTCCTCCTTGCTTGGCTTCTGAAATCCCACGGTCTCCTGGCATCCTTCCTATCTCACTGGAAGCTCCTTCTCCGCCTCCCTCGCAGGTTCCTCCGCTCCTCCTGCCTCTTCGCCGTGCTGTGCCCCACCTCCTAGTTCCCGGCCTTCCTCCCTCTCGGTCTCTACTCTCTTGTGACCCCATCTGTCTCGTGGCTTCAGGTGTGATCTACAAGACAACAGCTCGCAGATAAGTGTCTCCAGGCTGGACCTCTGTCCTGAACTCGAGAAACAGGTTACTCGAAATCTCCATTTGGACGTCTAAGAAACCTGACATGTAACGTGTGAATCTCTCCACTCAGAATCTGCATCTCTGCAGCCCGGCGTTCCCCCCCTCACTCGAGGGCAGCTGCCTCCTTCCTCGCTGAGGTCGGAAACCCTGGAGTCACCGTGGGCTCCCCTCTGTCTCTCACACTCCCTCCCGTCCCATCCAAGCCGGCTGGTAGTCCTGGTGACTCTACTTTCCAGATTTATGCAGGATCCGACCCCTTCTCATTGCCTCCACTGCTGCCACTGTGGTCCACGTCCCCATCACCTCTTGTCCGGGTTGTTCTCAGTCCTCTCACTGCTTTCCCTTGTTCCGCCCTAGTCCCTCTTATCTGTCTGTTTTCCACAAAGCAGCCAGATCACTGTATTCCTCAGTTCAAAACACCAGCATCTCCCCATTTCACTCACAGTCAACCCCAAATCCTCACAGTGGGTGTCCTGCAGAGCCCTTCGCGATCAGATCTGCTTTCCTCTCTGACATCGTCTCCCTCTCTCCCTCCTCCTCTCTGCTCTAACCCTATCGGCCTCCTTGCTGTTTCTTGCATGTCCCAGGCATGCTCCACCCCAGGGCTGTTGCACTGGCCTTTCCACATGGTGTCACCTAGGTGCTCATCCCCCAGGATCCCCGTGACTTACTCCCTCACCTCCCTCAAGTCTTTGCTCAAATGTCACCTGCTTGGTGAGGCCACCCCCTCCCTCTACTGGACTTTCCTGTTTGCCTCAGTGCTGATAACTTGCTACCATTCTGTATAATTTCCTCATCTTGTATTTGTTGTTCACTGTCTCCCACTCCGTCCTTGCTAGAATGTCAGCCCCTCAGCGCAGGGCCCTTTGAGTTGTGTTCACAACGCATCCCGATAGTAGGGAACGGTGCCTGGTACATACTAGGTGCTTAGTAAACAGTTGAAGAAAGAGCAAAGATGTTTGGTCGGTGTTGCTTCAAGGAGCATTGTGTGTTTGCACAGGCCTGTGAGAGCTGATGAGGGCTTGACAACAAACAGAACAACTAACAATGTGTCGGCAGAGTTCCAGGGGGACTCTAAGGAGCTCTCCTTCTCACTATGGAAAACAAAGAGGTCAATCATTTAAAGATAGCATTTATCACCCCAAATAAGTAAAGCCAGGGATACAGTAGAGCACGATGGGGAGCCAGGCTTGCCTAGCTAGACTGGCCAGGGGAAAGTCATTGCTTGAGAGCTGAAGGACAAGGAGAAGGCAGGTGTGGAGAGGTCTGGGGGTAGCTCGTCCAGGCTGAGGAATCAGTATGTGCAAAGGTCCTGAGGTAGGAACATGTTCAAGGAATGGAACGGCCAATGTGACTGCAGCATAGTCAACAAATCCTTGCCTGAAATACCCATATGATGTTGAAAAATCAACATGATTTTTCTGGGGAGACGTCTATCATTAAATAATTTTTATTTTTCTCTGCATTAGAGGAAAAAATGCTAACTTATTTTAGACGTAGAAGATGATGATTAGGGCTTTGGTTTCTGGACATCCGTGGTTGGCAAACTAAAGCCTATGGCCAAATCCATCCACTGCCTGGTTTTGTAAATAAAGTTTTATTGGAATGCAGCCACATCCATTCATTTATGTGTTGTCTGTGGCTGCTTTTGCTGAACAGTGACAGTGGAATAGTTGCAACCACGTGACCGGGACCTACTTGCAAGTCTAAAATATTTACTGTCTGGCCCTTTACAGACAAACTTTGCTGATCCCTGCTATAGTTACTGTTTATTCAAGGCAGTGTAGGGTCAAATTCCTAATATAATTTTAAAACGTCTTATATGACCTGTATAAGAGAACCAATTATTGGTTTCCCTTAGCAACTGTTTCTTTAAAAAAAAAACTAAATTATTTGTTATGGCCAGATAATGAATTCATATGATTAAAAATTCTAGAGGGACAGAATAGTGAACAGTGAAGTGTCCCTTCTCTTACCAGCCTGTCTCCAAGGACAATAAATATTATCAGTTTCTTCTGTGTCCTTCCAGAGAGATCTTACACACACACGGGCAAATAAGTGTGTGTTTTCTTCCTCGCTTCCCCAGCAGTTCAGTGTGCTCTTGGCTTTCTGCATCCTGGAGATTTTTCCAAGTGTTCGTTTCGATTTTTTACAGCTTTACCATATTGCATGGGCTTGGTGGATGTGTTGATTGCTGCCACTTGTCTGCAACTCTGAACAAAGTTGCAATGCGTAACCTTGAATAACACACTTGGGCGAGCACATCGGGAGGATAAATTCCTAAAAGTAGCGCTCTGGATGTGACAGAGTTTGCCAAGATGCCCTCCTGGGAGCCGGTGACCCTCAGCGCTCATACAGAGGGTGTGGCAATGCTCCCTACCTTGACCCTCAGTGCCTCTTGTTACCAATCTTTTTTTATCGTTGCCAATTTGACAAGTAAAAATTGCTAAGTCTGAGTGTTAGTTTCTGTTTCTCTTAGTATGAATGAGGTTGAGCATGTTTTTATACATTGGAGACATTTGTGCTTTTTTCTGGATGAACCATTCAGTCTGCTCAGTTTTTGTTACAGGAGCTCATTGTAAAGAAAGGATGACCGCGTACAAGTCATTTTAGAAAATATTTTGCATATTGTGTATACAAAGCATTAAATTTAAATTTAACCATAAAAAAGACATTAAAGTGAAACTGGAAGATTTGCTGAACTTTAAATATTAAACAAATTCATAAGATTTAGCAAAAAGAATCTGAAAAACTTGTAGGGTGTCATTACTGGGTTTTGTTTTTTGTTTTAACTCCATGTTGTAATTTTAAACAGGCTGAATTGCCTCACTGCTAGGAAAGATAAAGAAAGTAGTATTTATGTGTTTTGCTTCCTCTTCTAATTGAGTTAGACAATGTGGTCTGTAACATGAGCCCCACAGTTAATTTGTCTTAATTCTACATTTAAATATAGATTTATGGTCACCACCATTCCTTCTACCACAGCCTCTCCACTTTGCTTCTTGGCATCAAGGAAAATAGGGCTATTTTCCCCCTAATAAGAGCTTGCAGCCTAATCCTGGAGCTCTTTCTTGTCTGAGAACGCCACTGTGCTTGACGACAGTTTGACTTGGTCGTTCTCTGGCCATATTTTCTCTCTCTCCAGACTTTCTTACTGCCTTGTCTTTGGTGGAAAACTCTGGAGCCGGCCAGATTTTTTTCTCTGCAGATGACTTGCTTTTTTGACCATATATGTGAAGAATTTTTTTGTTCCACTTAGCCGTTTGATAACTTTGCCATCCTATGCCTTGTTCTTGATCATTCTTTATCAGTTTTCCTTAGAGACCTTTCCCAGGCAGCTTCGCTTCTTCATTTATTTCAGGGAACTTTCTTCAATCACATCTGAATATTTTTTCTGTTCCACTTAGTGGGTTATATACTTCAGAGATACGCGTTTTCCTTACGTTACATCATCGTGTTCTTTGGATCATGTTTTCTTCTGATTGTGTCCGTTGCTTTCCACCTGATGGTCATCTCGGACTCTGCTCTGTTCACTTGGACAGCCAGTCTCGTTTATGTGTTAGCTGTGCAGTGGTGCGTTTCAGTTGTCAGTTCCTTCCTGAGCTTCGCAGTCTCCCTTTCCATCCGTTCTCTTTTATCTGGTGGTCTGGAGACTCTTGCTTTATTGCTGTGTTTTTATTGTTTGTCTAGAATGCAAAATGTCCTGGAGGAGTTTCATCCTGCTTCTTTTCCTTGTTTGTTTCCTTCCCGATTGGGTCTTTCTCTGTCATGTCCCTCCCTCCTTCCTTTCTTTCTTTTCTTCTGTATTACATATCATATCTTTTCACCTCACTTATGTTTAATGTGGGTGGTTCAGTGAAGCGGTTAAGAGTACAGACTCGAGAGTCTCAGTGTCTGGGATGTAATCTTGGTTCCTCCGCTTAACAGTAATACGATTTGGGGCAAATTACTCTCTGTGCTTCATCTTTAAAATGTGAATAATAATAATAAATTCCCACTTTATAAGGCTGTGGAGGGGACTTAGTGAGAAACAGCGTGGAAAGGTCTTACTAGGCTGATGCTCAGCAACATTATTATTACTGTTTTTGTTGTTGTTGTTAATGTAAGCAACCCCTGGGCTCCTGCTTGATCCAGTGGAGTGCAGGGGAGTGTTCTCACCGGGCCCCCAGCACCACTGGCCGTTCCCTCTATGCTCCATCAGGGGCTCAGGGTCGGGGAAAGCGCCTAGTTTGACATCTCGTCTTTGAGACTCTGAGTTGTTGTCCCTTCAGAAACGTTGTTAGAGGTTCCGTTTTGGACTTCACTCCATTACGTCAAAGGCGTGTCTTATTCTTTGGAACCCCTAGGTTTGGGGGGCACCCCCCAGACAGCCAGCCAGACAGTGGGGATCCAGGTGGCCAGCCCTGCCCCTGCCCACGTCCTGGGGTCTGGTGGCCTTCCTCACAGAGCTCTTCTGTCTCAGTCCCCAAGTGCTTACTCCCCGCTTGGTTTACTTCTGAATCCATTGTCAGGGTTTTGCGGACTTCTGTTGGTGCAACAGGCAGGGTGAGGTCAGCCTCCATTCTCAGCTGTCCCCAAATCTTCTGTCTCTCACCCTGGTCATCGCGTTTCAAAGTGTGTAGATGAGGTCCTGCTCCTTTCTTCATTGGCTTATTTTCTGCTCTTGAAAATTCTCCTGGCTGCTTTTCACCTCTTCTTGTTGGCAAAGCACAATTCTCTGATTGAATTTTATTCTGCCATCTTTATCTGGAAATCTCGTGAGGAGCTTTTAGATAAATAAAAGAAAGATAGAAAAAAAGTCCTGGACATTCCTGGGCCCAACCCTGGACCTTCCATTTCAGAGGGTCTGGAATGGGGCCCAAGTATCTCCTTTTTAAAAGCATCCCTGTGGTTCTTAGGATCGACCAAGTTTAGATCCGGGATCCTTATTAAAGGATGTATGTTTGTCTCTTACCTTTTAATTAGCCTATCTGAAGAACAAGTTTAGTATTTAAAACACTGAGAATTTCTCAGAAAGACCCAATAAATTTAAAGATGCTCTTTGTGGTTTATTTGCTTGCTTGTTTCTGAAATACTCTCATACAAACAGGGCAAGAAAGCCTGTCTCCAGAGAATGGAAATGAAAGTTGATCGTTTTTTGTAGTGGTCCCTGAGAGAAATATCCCTAGGCCTAGGGAGAGAAATTCCTAGGCCTGAAATTCCCTTCTAGACCTCTGAAGCTTTTAGTTTCTGCTCGCATTTGTAGAGTGAATTATTCATTGGTGCTTTTAAGAAGCATTTTGAATGCTGTGTGTGCTAACATTGTCTAAGTGGTGCTCCTTCGTCAGAACTCGATGATCTTACAGGATATCGCCCACAACAGGTCTTTAATCCCATTTAGGATTTGACTGGTAAAAGGGAGCCATAAAGAATGATGGTTTTACCTGGATCTATTCAAGCCATTTCCTTCAACTAGATATAAAACCTAAATGATTTTTATGGCTGCTAAGGACTGGAAGCTAAAAGGAAAATGTGGATTTAAATAAACCTTTAAAATAATAGTTTTGAAATAATTTTTTATTGAAGAGGTGAATTTAGAAGTGACATTTTTTTAATTTGTCATTTATAGTTAACAGAAGAAATAGTTAATATTTAAAACTGTGCACTAAAAATATCTCACATGCGGCCACTAGGCTTTTTCAATATCGGGTCTCCCATCCATGCTCCTCTAAATTCATTTGGGAAAGAATCTATTGATTATATAGTGTCTGCTCTCCATGTGCTCCCTTTCATTCCTGGTCCTTGTAGGTGGGAGATAGTGTTTTTACTAATCTTCTTAAGGAATGATTGTGATAAACCAACTCAAAGAACCAAATGGTGCTTTCAACATACGAGATTTCCCTCTTTTGCATTATTTTTTCTCTAAGGCACACTCTCTAAGGAAATATTGCGTTTTCACATTCTCTTGGATGTAGGTTTATTAGGTAAATTGTGACATATCCAGAGTATCAGTAGAGAAAAAATGACGTGGGTTATTTATTTAAGTGGAACTTACATGAGGGCAACCTTCAAGTAAGTGCGTTCTTCTTTCATCCGTTTGTCTAATTATAATTTTTAAATTGTTCTATACGCGTGTCTTCATTTTTAAATAACTGCAACAATCGATATTCTAGTGGGTCTTATATACTCCCTCAGAATTTCCAGACTTGGAGGGATGAGAGGCGACATTCCATCCTGCCCCTTTGGACTGACAGATGAGGAACTGAAAGCACAGACTTGCTTTCAAAGCGTGACTTGTCAGAGGTCATGCCTCCCAGCACACGGCCTCTGGATCCCCAGAGTGATGTCCTTTTTGCTGAAGGCTACTGCCTCTCACGTCATCTAGCAGCACCTGTTAGAATGAGGTCACATTTCACTCTGTATGTGAAATGTACCCTGATCCAAAATGTAAATTTATGATCACCCATTTTTCTAGGCAAATCTGTAGATTCAGAGGAAATGGAAGAAACGCAACGTGAAATAATGAAAGTAGCTGTTATAAAAGAGGAATAGCAACATGAAATCCACAGGGAAGTGAGCACCGAGATGCTGTCAAATGAAGAGTTCCCCTGTGGACCATTAGTCAGCATCCTGTGGCTGTTTCGTTACCCACAGTGGCCAAAGTCGGGACCCACGAGAAGTGAGAGTGCAGACCCGGCTGTTAGTGAGCTTGCTCTTTCATGTTGACCTCTTGGTCTTGGAGTAAATTTAAGTGCTTTGAATGTAGAGGAGAGAATTTGGATCCTTGACCTGGAGATGGGATTAGAAGAGAGATTGGGATGATTTTGGGTAATCTGAGTGTGTTCAGAGCAAACCTGCTGGGCAGGTTAAAAGTTCTCCTAGTTAAATGTCTTAGCGTGAACATCCCCAAAGTATTGTCTCTACTTCCTTCGAGGAGACTTACTCACAGGCGGTTTTCGTTAGCTCTGTGTGGGAGGAGCCACCCAACCTTGACAACAGGCCCTTGGCACTTTGATTTTTCATTTAAACCTTTGGACACAGTTCATATACCTTCCTTGGGTTTACAGTAATACTGCTCAACTGGAGATGATGACGAGGGCATGGTGGCCTGGTGAGAAAAACCGCCGTCAGCTCAGTGCCCCAAACGGAAGCCGCTGCGTCTGTCCACGTGGTCTGTACTCTCCGGGTGAATAAAGGCAGGTCTTAACATCCACGTAAGGGACCAGCTAGTGACCATTTCTGTTCTTCTTTGCTCTCCCTTCGAGGTGAAAGATTCAAAGTTTGCAAACCCTTCCTAACAGGAGCTTCACGATCCGGGTTGAAAGACGCAAAGAAAGAAATGGATTTCACCTGTGGACATTTTATGATTTTTTTTTTTTTTAACTTGTAAACAAAAGCACTAACTTCATCTTTCATTCCTGATTTCTCAATTATCTTTCTCTATAAGGTGACATGTCTGCATTTTTCTTTTAGGAACCTTTCGAAGAAATACCAACCTAAAAAGAACTCAAAGGAGGAGGAAGAATACAGGTGTGTCTATCGTTGATAATTATGTGGCAGCATCTCTGTGCCATTGGGGATGATTATGGAGGAAAGGAGAAATACATATCTACAACAGGTTGCATTCCCCCTTCATATTTATGTCAGTTTTTAAACTGGGGAGAAGCTGCAATAAAAACGTACTCAATTACCTTTTCTTATACTGAATCACTAAACCTATTCCAGATTGTTTCAATTAAAGTAATCAGGAAAAGCTTGGAGTATGATCGAAGCCAATACAGGAAGTGTGGATTATGTGTTCTACAGGCTTGATTTGTTGGGTTTTTTTTTTCTTTCTGCTTTTTCTCCCCAAATCCCCCCAGTACACAGTAGTATATTTTAGTTGCGGGTCCTTCCAGTTGTTGTTGTTTTGGGTTTTTTTAAATGCTTTTTATTTTTTTAATGATTGGCACCTGAGCTAACATCTGTTGCCAACCTCCTTTTTTTTTCTTCTTTTTCTCCCCAAAGCCCCCCGGTACATAGTTGTATATTTTTAGTTGTGGGTCCTCCTAGTTGTGCTATGAGGGTTGTTACCTCAGCGTGGCCTGATGAGCGGTGCTAGGTCCGCTCCCAGGTTCCAAACCAGCCAAACTCTGGGCCACCGGAGCACAGTACAAGCACGAATTTAACGACTCAGCCACGGGGCCGGCCCCTTGATTTGGTTTCGTACCATCAGGAGTCTCTATCGTACCACTCTTTCATCCGAGAAATATGTCCGTTTCAGTCAGCAATTAAGGCATCTTATTTATTTATTTATTTATTTATTTTTGAGGAAGATTAGCCCTGAGCTAACATTTGCTGCCAGTCCTCCTCTTTTTGCTGAGGAAGACTGGCCCTCAGCTAACATCCGTGCCCATCTTCCTCTACTTTATACGTGGGATGCCCACCACAGCATGGCTTGTCCACACCTGGGATCCGAACTGGTGAACCCCGGGCCACCGAAGCGGAACGTGCGCACTTAGCCACTGCACCACAGGGCCGGCCCCAGCAATTAAGGCATCTTAACGTGGACAGCCCAAAAGTATTGTCTCTAATTTAGATCTAAAACGCCCACTACATCAGTACCTACAGCGTGTGTATGTATTTTGGGTTATATTTGGACTGAGTATTAACAAAGCCAAATATTGCCTTCCATAGAGAAATTTGGTTTCGCAAAATGAAAAGGGTTCCCATTGTAATTAATTCGGAGCCATTTTGACAAGAACACTCTCATGTGTAATGAATTGTCAGGATCTCATGGGAGGTGGATGCAAATTAACCTGATCTTAATTAATATTCCGCCAGTGTGAAGCGGTGTTAGGATGGATGTGGCCTTGTTTGCAAAGGAGTCGCGTTTTCTGTTCGTAGGTACACGGCGTGTAAAGCCTTCCTTTCCACCTTGAACGAAATGAACGATTACGCCGGGCAGCATGAAGTCATCTCGGAGAACATGACCTCCCAGATTACCGTGGAGTTAACACGCTACGTCCAGGACCTGAAGCAGGAGCGAAAATCGGTAACAGAAATTTGTTCTTCCTTCCTAAGAGACGGACCAAAGATAATGCGAGTATCTCTAGAAGCTTTCAAGTTAAATGGAATCCTGTAAGATGCTGGATTGTAAACTGACACCTTTGAGTCTCGTACGAAAGTTATGGAGCCTGTTCCTAGAAAGTGTTTCTAGGTCTTCACACACAATTTCAGGAGTCCCTCAGACACTCAAACTCGTCTGTGGACCCCAGAATACTAATCTTTTGAGGAATTTAAATATATTTGAGGATATCAGAGATGAAAAGAGTAAGCAATATAATATGCTCTGTGGAATAAATAGTGTTAAAATAAATGCATATAAGAAGTTCAGAAAAACCAGAAAGATGGCCTCAGTTCCATCCACCCCGCTCTTTGGCTCA
The DNA here is from genome assembly GCF_041296235.1 of Equus asinus. Taxonomy (NCBI): domain Eukaryota; kingdom Metazoa; phylum Chordata; class Mammalia; order Perissodactyla; family Equidae; genus Equus; species Equus asinus. The sequence goes on from NC_091799.1 coordinate 16,297,648, forward strand.
TTCAGTGCCGTCTAATGAAGAAGACCCTTTTGTTCCTCTTGACGCCATTACAGTCTTTTCATAGCTTTATTGTTAACAAAGGAGAAAAATGTACACTCCAGTAAAGTCTATTCATAGTCAAGATTTTGCCCAAAGAGATTTATCTTTAAGCCGTGGTCCTTGTGTTTCCATCGCTTGTGAGGTGGCACCATAAGAACTTCTTAGTCATAAAGTACCAAAGTTGGCCGGGGATACACTTTTTTATATAAATTTGAGTCCATAATAATTCTTTTAGTGCTCTGGAGATCCACGAGCCAACAAGATAGAGAGGGTTCCTGCTGAAATGGAGGAGACATTAAATAATAATGACCAAAATAATGATTTAATGGAAGTGATGATAGTTGCTACAGAGTATGAGTACAGCTGCTGCGAGAGCATTTAACAGGGATGCTCACATGTTCATGCTCCGGGTCAGGGAGGAGCCTCCCGGGGGCCTCACCAGTTAAGGCTAAACCAGACCTGAGGGCTGAGTAGCAGTTGCCTGGGACAAGCATTCAAGACGCAGGAAGGTGTTTGGAACATCTGAGTTTCGTTCTTTCTAGCCTATATGTGCACACGTGGCTTTGGGTATATTTAGAAGTTAGGAAGAGATACATGCCTTAAGATCAGCCCATTGGTTTTTTTAAAAAATGTCGATAAACTGAGATGAAGTTTTTATCCATTCACAACTGGACACAATTTTGCTCCCCACCCCAGCACCATTTGTCAATGTCTGGAGATACATTTGGTTGTCAGGGAGATTGTCGCTGGAGGATTGCTACTGGCCTCCGGTGGGCAGAACCCCGGGATGCTGGCAAACATGCTACAACGCACAGAACAGCCTCCCCAACAAAGAATTACCTGGTCCCTAATGTCCGTGGTGCTGGGGTTGAGAAACTTTGCACTAGAGCCCCAAATTAGACGACAGTTTCCATTAGACCATCCATTACAGAAGATCTTTTCTTTTATACAATGGAAAGGAAGCAGAACACTAAGGTTCAGGATGAAGCACAAATACCTAATATCATCATAAAGTAAATACAATAAATCTGAACACGATGCTGGACTGCTTCCCCGGTTCTTGAACTTCCCTCGACCTTGCAGAGTTTATACTTTCTTCCTGTTTGTTACTCTGGTCCAGTGCTCTGTTTCTTGACTGACCTCCCTCCACCCATATAGTGTAGCATTTTAGCAACACTCTAAACAAAAACTCAGTGCATTTACCTTATTCTGGAATGTAAATTCTACTTCTGGAGTGAATCGTGGGATGTGAAGCTCATATAACGTGGCCTCCTGTTATTTCTTTGAATTCCTCTTCTCCAACCACATGGCCTCCTCATCCATGCCCCATGTGATCCTGCCTCAGGGCCTTTGCACGGGCTATTCTCTCCTTGGATAGCTTTTCCCCAAGCCATCTGCAGAGCTCACTTGCTGACTTCTTTCTCAGGAATCGCCTTCTCATTGAGATCTATCTTGTCCACCTTGTTTAAAATTACAGAGTCCCTCCCACCTTTCCCCCCACTTCGTTCCTCTCCCCATCTTCACCACCTTCCTCTGCTTTACTTTTTTTCATCAATACTCACCAGCATCTAACATTTTACAGATTTACTTGTTTCTTTTCCCTTCACCCCACACTAGAATGTAAGCCCCACAAGGGCAGGAATTCTCTTGTCCACTGTTGTTTCCTGAGCACCTGGAACAGTGCCCAGTGTGGCTCAGAGCAGGCTCTCGATAAACACTCCTGGAGTGAAAGAGAGAGTGGGGAAGTAGAAGCAGCAGCCTTCGACACAGCTTAGTTCTCAGCTAGACGTTGTTCACTGGCGGAGCATCCTTGTATTTCTTTGCCGTGTTATGATTGAGTTCTTTTGTTTTGCTTACTCACTGTTAATCATATGTCCTTTTTACAGTCCGTCCTATCTGTATTTTGAGTTCTGTTCCTTTTTTATCAGAAATTATAGTCATTTATAGAGTAAATTATAGGTAGTAGAGATATGCATTAAATAATGTCTTGCAATATACAGTGTTCCTTTTATTTTAAGGAGAATTACAGGTGTACATCTCTGACTCAGAGGTTCTTTTAGGAAGAGCTGCAAACACTGGGCTTTCTTGAGTCATTTTGTGATTACAGTCATGGGTCCTCACGTAACGACGGGGATCTGCTCTGAGAAATGTGTCGTTATGTGATTTCCTCATTGTGCAAACATCATAGAGTGCACGTCCACAAACCTAGGTGGTAGAGACCACTACACACCTAGGCTATGTGGGACTAATCTTATGGGACCACTGTCATCTATGCGGCCCATCGTTGACCTAAATGTCGCTATGCGGCGCATGACTGTATATTAAAATGAAATTTTAGGAAACTGTGAAACCTCTTAAAATTCTAGAAAGAATATCAGTAAGCAAATTTGTGGTGTTTTGATATAATGTATCGTGAACATTTTTACTTTCTTCTGCCTAATAGTTACCATTGTTTTGAATGACTGCATAATGTAGCGTGACGTTGCGTGTTGATACACTGTAATTTTTTAAATTATTCTGATACTATTGGATATTTAATTGTTTGGCCTCAGTGTTCATTCTTCAGATGATGGTAACTGACATCCATTGCACTTTACATTTAGTCCTCACAGTGTCCCTTGGGGAGGAGGGACCAGGATCTTACACATTTCACTCAAGTCGAGGAGCCTGGAGGCAGCAAGCGGGGAGAGTCAGGGCTGTCACGAACGTGGTGGAGCTGGGTTTCATACCCGGACAGCCTGTCTCGCCGGGCAGCACGTGTTCGCACGCATGTTTTTGTTTCCACTGAGTTGCTCTCTTTAACTCACATCGGAGCACGCCAGATTGAATAGGGGAACACCTTCGCCCGCAGTCAGCCTTAGAACAGGGGTCCCGAGACCGGCTCAGACTAACCAATACTTCTCCTTTAGAGCTTTCACTTTTGGCTACCCTGACTTTTCTTAGTAAATGATCTAATTTTCCTAAGGATGACTCTGAAAACCACAATAGAATGTGATCGCTTCCACTTTCTGGTGACATTAATTATTGGCAGAAGTGGCCCAACAAAGCTAGAACTCAAATCCGGGTCTTCTGACGTCAAATCCAGTTGCCTCTTTGCTGCGCTGCCATGAGGGGCTGACAGTGTGCTTAGATCTTCCTTAGAAGAGGGGAGAGCCAAAACCAGTGGTGTGTCCACAGACCTGCAGCTCCATACAAGGCTGTTGGGCGAGGAGAGGAAAGGACACGGGCCTTCCGTTCAACAGGTGGGCTGAGGATTCTGGCAGCCCACCAGCTGTGAAACCTTAGGCAGGTCATGAAAACTCTCTGAGCTCCCAGTTCTGAGTCTGTAACTGATCGCAACCACCCTACAGAGCTGGAGGGAGGATTGGGAGAAGACAAGCGCAAACCACCTATCACCGCTCGAGGATATGGAAATCTAGGCACTGCGCGCCCAGTACGTCTTGTCATGGGCATCCTGTTTCTCAGTACGAGATCTCTCTTCTACCCCAGAGCTTTTTGATCAGGGTTTATTACAGAAAACAGTAGCATATACGGTCTTCCTTGTGACCGTCTATCCTGACCGTAATGGTCCAGTGCATTTAAAATGACCTTTCTAAACGTGTCGAATTGGTGGATGGCATTGAAAACAAGCTGCTTTAAGAAGTTTAGGTCCAGCTGCTATTTCTCATGGCTGCCTGGAAATAATGTCTTGCTTTATTAACATCAGTATAATACCTTTTGGGCCATTTGATACAGTGGTGGAATCCTGTCTGCCCAAAAGGACGATTTAGAATTTACAGGATTACTGCTGAAGCTGTTACTGCATGTAGAGTATTTCCAAGTTGAGTTCAGAATACTAATGGAAAGTTATTTTTCCTCTAGGTTTTGCTGTGTTTGAATAGATGAATCTCTAACAAGAGTGTGCATGGTGAAAAATAGCTCACTATGCAAAAGATGAGATTTCCTTCCCTTTTTGTATTAAATTGAAAGGAAGTAGAAGAAAGTAAGGTCGTGGGAAAGGCAGACATTCTCCTTGCCTTTGGGGCCACGCCGCAATGAACAAGCTGTTCGATCTTCAAGTCTTAAAACCTCCGATTGGAAAACAGGCTAGTGCTTGCTGTTCGCATTTTTAGGAGAGAAGATGATTTTTTATGCAGCAGTTTCTACAGATACTATATTCTCATGTTGCAATGCAGCCCACTCACATAATATTTGGAATAACCAGTGTTTGTCCTGACACACAAATCTGTAGGCTCGTTTTGATGAAAAGATTTGATTTTTTAAAAGTAAATTCTTTCCAAGAGAACCTTGACTTGCCTTCTGCAAGAGCGTAGGCGTTCAGGCTCTTCCCCGCCTGCCGTCTGAGCAGTAGTTCTCAGCAGGAACAGGAGCGCTCCTGGAAGACGGATGGGGTGCCTCTTAACTTCTTCCCTGAAGGGGCTCCACTCCGGCGGCTGTGTTTTTGGCAAGATGCTCACCTTCTCGTTAGAGATAATGGATCAGCGACCCGTCTCTGGGGCGAATATAAATCCACATACACGGTGCCAGTTCCTTTGCTTTGTATTCAGTCTTTTATTTGCAAACGTAAATCATCAATAAACCTGTACTCTGTGATAATGTCTGGGATTTGTTGGTGTTCACTGATAATGAGGAGAAATAACTGGGAAATCAGCAGTTCTTTATAAGCCAACATGATTAGTTTTAATGAGTAAAATCTGGAAATTTTATGCTTGCCTGATTTTCCTAGATTTCTGCAAATTTACAGTGAACACAACATCCATCATCTCTTCAAGCTGACCACATACCCAAAGAACTTATTTTTCTTTTATTTACTCTCCCTTTGTGGGGGCGGGAAGGCGGTGCCGTGACTCATGTGTTAGTTGCCAAATTCTTTAAAGAATGTTACTAAAACTCGGAATTAAAGAACAGACACTCACAATCTTTATAAATCAAAATCCTCATTTTTCTGTTTCCTTCTGGATGTCACTTGTAGATATATAGATATATATAGAGAGAGAGCTGTCTCACTTGATATAAATATCTATATATCTATAGCCCTCTCTTTATATATCTCTATAAATAGAGATATATATAATATTTAAGAGTTTTAGTCCTAGTATAGATATAATTTATATTTTTCCTTATTCCCCATTTAATCTATATTTTCCATATTTCTACATGAAAACATATAATTATAATAATTAGAATTTTAGTGGCTATGTGTTATTCTAACACTATTATAATTCACTTAATTAATTCTTTATTATTTGAACTATAGGCTATTACCAGGTTCTGATTATTTATTTATTTAGTTGTATAAACAATACTGTAGTGAACTCTTCACTTTTATAGCTATTTTCCTTCTGTGTAGAGTGGGGATTATTTCTCCAAGCTAAATTCCCAGAAACGAGAATATGAGAGGAAAGCGTACGTGATTTATGGTTCTTGATTAAGCTTTGGCTATTTATAAGATTAATGGTCTCTAACAGAAGTGGAGATGAGATTCCCAGGTCACTAACTTGGATGCGAATTGGCTTATCTGAGACATGGGTAATTCAGAATTGTTTCAGATATAGTCCTCCTTAAGAACTATATATGATGAATACACTCTTATTAGCGATTTTTGCACATTGAATCAAGTTTTTAAAGAATTTTAGAGAGACTGTTTGATTCAGCTCCAGCCTTTGAGTGTGTCTGAGGTTATCCTCAATGATCACCACCAACCGCCTATGAGGGATTTATGGAGGTCTGTGCTCCAGAAGAGGAACCAGGAGGTTCCGGCCAACATTTACTGGAAGCTCCGAGTAAACGTCTCCCAGCAGGTGGAAAGTGTGGTTCATCACAGAGGGTTGGCCAGGAGCAGAATCACTTTTTGGCAGGGGTTGTCTGAAGACTTCTAGAGGAAACAATTATACAATACCTTCAGTGACGCACTGAAATTTTTATAAACCTCAGAGAATGCTTACAAGACCCACACCATTAGAATTGACCCTTAAAATTGTTTTTTCTTGAGATTTCAGGAATGTTTAAAAATTGATACTAAAAGCTATAACATTTTTCTTAAAGTTCGCTGTTGGACGGGTCCTATTTATGAACCTTATGAAAAGGCTTAATTTCGTATGAGGCAGTTCTGCAGCATGGACTGACTCCAGTATGTTTGGAACATGTTTTTTTAATAAGAGATTACAGCAGATAGATAAAACTTAGCATGAAGCAAAGCAAAAACTAAAGGGAGCTTATATATGATCGAGCTAATCACAAATCTACTTCTGATGTACTCAGTCCTACTGAGATGCAACTATGCATACCATACTGTTATAAAGCCAAAACTTGTAGAAAGAAAACCAAGACGGGTTTTAGATTTCATGATCTGGAAAAAGGAGCAGTGGGTTTCAATGGCAGTTCTTCCTTGCTGGTGTTATGGCATTTATTTAAGTAAATCAAAAAGCAAGAAGTCCTTTTATCTTTCACTAGTTGGTCTTTTGCTTGTGTCACACGGACAGAACACCCACTAAGATCCCCTGGGTTAATGTATCTCAAGGTGTGTTTCGATTTGTGTCTCCTTTGTTTTGAAAGAACATGAGATAGTGGGTTTTCTATTAATTAAGGGCCTGTCACCACTGTGGTTCTACTGCCTGTAAAACCATTGGTCTGGTGAACCAAAGAAATTTTACTTTATCATTTATGGGATAACGTATTTAGTTATCAGAATACTTAGATTCTGTCCTTGATTTCATGGATTTGATATGTGACTTTGGGTTTTCTGTTTCTTCCTTATGAGTTGAAACGAGACCTTCGTTTTCTTCTAAGAATTGTGAGAACCACTTGACTGTTTTGTGTCCCACCTGACTCTCAGTATCCTGTCACCTATTTGACATCTCCCCTTAGGTGTCTGATGCAGCCTCACCCCTCGCGCCAGTCATTGGAGGCCCTGGACCCCAGCCACAATGTGAATGATTGCCCCAGAGTTGTGCAATGCACTGGACCTGTTAACCCATCCAAAAACAAACTCTGGATTCCCCAAACTCCTTTTTCGTGCCCCATTCTAATCTGCATTTCCTCCAGTCAGTAAATAGGACTCCTTTTTTTTTTTTTTTTTGAGGAAGATTAGCCCTGCGCTAACATCTGCTGCCAATCCTCCTCTTTTTGCTGAGGAAGACTGGCCCTGAGCTAACATCCGTGTCCATCTTCCTCTACTTTATACGTGGGATGCCTGACACAACATGGCTTGCCAAGCGGTGCCACGTCCGCATCCAGGATCTGAACCGGCGAACCTGGGCTGCTGAAGCAGAACGTGTGCCCTTAACTGCTGTGCCACTGGGCAAGCCCCAGGACTTCTTTTTAACCTGATTGTTCTGGCCAAAAACATGGGGTATCCAGGACTTCTTTTTTCCTTACACCCCATCTTCTATATAACATCAAGTCCTGGTGGCTCTGCCTTCAGTAGATGTTCTGAATCCAGACTCTCCTCAGCACTTCTTCCACGCCCATCCCTAGTCTAGCCCCTCACTATCTCACCTGGGGGCTGTCCTCCGTCTCCTAAATCCTCTCTCTGCTTCCAGGCTTGCCCCGTAGCCAGTGGTCCAGCTCCCCGTCTCCACCAGCTCTCCCTCAGGCAAGTGCAGCAGCCTCCTCCCTGGTCCCCTGCCACTCCTGCCCCCATTCAGGACATTGTCTGCACGGCAGCCCGAGCAATCTTGCAATGATACAATCACACGGTGTCACTTCCTTTCTTAAATCTTCCGGTAGCTTTCCATGGTGCTCACGTGGCTTGAGAAGCCACTCATGGTCTAGCCCTTGCCTACTTCTGCCTTACCCCTCATCCCAGTCTAATTGCATTGGCATCTGGCTCTTCCCTGAACACACCAAGCCCTCTGCCACTTCGGAACATCTTCATTTGCTGTTCCCGCTGCCCGAAGGGTGTTTCCCCAGGTCTTTTCAGGGTTACTCCTGCACTCTGTCCAAGTCTCAACTCAAATGTCATCCCAGACCACCTTACCTAAAATGCCGCCTGCACCCCCCACCCCTTCCTTCTGTGTTCCCTTCCCCTCTTTCTCTTACCACTGTGTCCACTACGTTTCTAGAGGACGGGGTCTTTGTCTTCTTCGAGCTGCTTTCCTCCTCCTGCAGCAGCGCCCTGCGCGTGCGGGCGTGCCGTGAACGTGGGTTGAATGAATGGTTGAATTACATTTTAAGGCCTTTCAGCCCAGGGAAGTGTTCCTGTTCTAAAGCTTCACCCATCAACCTGGCACTCTATCTAAAACTCTTATTAATTGTGATCCTCCTAGTTTGGGTTTGGAAGTAACAGCTTTATGCCCTCAGAAGGGATCAAGTGAGGGACGTGAGTCATTCGCTACTTAGTATTGATCGTTTTAAGATCCTTTCATCCTAAGAGCTAATTGGGATTCTTCAGAGGAATTAGAATTTTGAGGAATGCGAAAGAAGGGCTTATTGTGAAGAACAGATGAAAGACTGCTGGAGTCGAGGTAAATTGTGGATGTGGAGAGTTCCGGGTAGCGAAAGCCAGCATGAGAATAACGAGGTCGGAGGGGGGAGGGAGAGGCACGCCAGGGGAGAAGTGAAGGAAGCTTGGCCTATGCTTCTGGGCCTGGACCCGGGCCGTGTGCAGGGTCCCCTGCCCGGTGCCCAGATGGTCAGTGTTGGGGTGAAGGGAAGCAGCTGAGCCTGACACGGGGAGGTGGGCATTTTAGGGACTTGAAACGAGTTCATTGAGAAGGCATTTTTATTACAAAGGAATTTGGGAAAATAGGCCTTACTTTGTAAAAATAGAGCGTAACTCCCGTCACAGACATTTCTGGGTTTATGCTTTGGGATTTCAATGGAGGAGTGAAATGCTCGCTTGAACAGGCCTGAAGGTGTTTCAGTTTTCCTACACGGTCCACGTAAATATCTGCACCTCACAGATTTGTCGTTACGTTAATTAATCCCAAGTCACGCTTAGAAACTGCTGGTGTCCACACCACCCCCACTGTGAGTTTTGAGGCCATTATTGTATTTGTCACAGACATATTTTCTGGAAGCTGCTTTTTTTCTTTGCCCTTTTCCAGCCTTTGTGTGCCTTTGTTTTCGTCTGTGGAATCTGAGTTTTATTTAAAATTCCAGATGGCTGACTGTCCTCAGATGAGTGTTCACTCTTTTATTTTTTTTCCACCTTTTTTTTTTTGAAGTGGCTGTTCTTACATCAATGCCATATTTTGCATTTTTATGTAGTTTTAAAAATTAAAATGTATATAAATTAAATATATATATATATATACACACACGTACATATGGTACAAACGGGCAGCTCTCATCCCTGATTGTAGGGTGTGAATCAGGAGCAATCTCAGTTTGTCTATTCAGCCTAAATTTGATTTCCTCCAGAGCAGTAAAATCTTCTTAGAAGTTTGGTCATTGTAGTTTTTCTTTCAGTTAATGCTTGCTTGTTTAAGGTTCCCTGTGATTTTTATCTCAGCTACCTCTGGTCACTGGGAAATTTCTAACAAAATTTTTAAGGGTGATTTTATTTGTAGAAATGTCATCTGTATATTTTTAAGGTTCAACCAAAAGTTGAAATGAAAGTCGGTAAGTTTAGCTGTCACCCCAGATACCATCAGGCATTTAAAAAAGTCTATTATTATGTTTGAAGAGAAGCGAAAGCATCTTATTACCGCAGAAAGCAGGGAGCGTTTTTCTGCGTCTCCAGAGATGGCATTTCCCGTCTCCCCTCTGATAGGAGAACCGAGCCCTGATGACTTCACTCCAGCGCTCCACAAGAAGTGCTTATTATCTTTTTTCTAGAGAACAATTCCTCTTTCTTTAGGGCTCGGAGGCACACTTTTTAGAGACACACTTGCTCACTGTCCGGCGAAGAAATGTTTTGCCATTGTTGATTAATAAACAACAAACACATCTGGGAAGCCGGCTCGTGTGTTTAACTTGGTGACTGTTAAAATAGCTTTTCTGATTCAAGGAGGGAGGATGGAGCTGGATACAAATGACCGCTGCTATCTAGGTCATGTCTGCTCCGAACCCCGAGGAAGGCTTTTCTTCCTTCCATTAATTTCCTAAGGGATCAAGCCGCACAAAGTTTTTTTTGCGTGTGTTGTAGCCAAATAAATTTTGGAGGAACACAGACGAGGAGAGAAAGATTAGAAGGAAAATCACCGACGCCTGGATTTTTCCTTGCGTCACATGAAATGTTATGCTCACAAGTGTAGTTTTCCGATCATTACTGTAGTCCAGCTGAACTGTGGCTGAGCTGTCTCATGGGAGAAAGCTCACCAGTAAAGTCAGCGTCCACGCCGTGCTTGAAAAATAAATGCATGTTTATTATTAAACATTTAAATGAAGAAGTGGCGGGAGAATGTACTATGTAGGTTTTCAGTCGAAGTCGTCCCTCATGCTTCCAGAATATGGCCTTTTTTTGAAGACCGTTGTCGTCAGAGAAGTTTCCTTTGGTAATAAAGCCGAGTCGACCTTCCGTGCCGTGTCCGTCACTCTCCACGTGTTCTTGTGCATCCTCTCTCCACCCAGGACCGCCCTAGCAGTAAGGGAGCTTTCGTTGGGTGGAAACGTTCATTTTAAGAGTTGCTGTAGAGATGGAGCGTAAACGTAGAGCACAGCTCTGAATTTGGCGCCGAGGTTTCATTTTTCTTTTCATGTCTGTCTTTGAATCTCCAAGTAAAATTTGGGGGAGTGACCACATGGTTTCAGCAAACTACAGAACATGACGGTCCTACTCTCGAGATGGGGATAGTCCTCTTGACCAGTGGGGAAAGGCAAATTTCTGGATGGAGGAGGGACTTCAGGACCGAAGGGGCCTCGCTGGGAGGACACAGCCAACAGCCAACCCTTCGTGTCGCCCTGAGCCTGTCCCTCGGCCTCCCCGTCTGCCCGTCCCTCTTTCCCCTGAGCACCTCCCTCACTGCTTCGCTCCATGCTTTTTTGAAGTGATGGATGTGGCTTTCAGAAAGCCTGCCCGCGTGCTGTGCGGCGCTTCCTCCAGCGTTCGAGGTTGTCCTGACTCTGCCCTCAGCCCTACCTCTTCTCCCTTGGCCTGATCCTTCCTCGCTTGTCGATTCCTACCTTAGACTCGATCTCTTTTCTGTTTTATCCCTGTGTCTATTATGAGACTTGAAAAATGAAGCCCCAAGGGGCTCCTCTCGAGTTCATAGAGACCAAAAAATTGCAGGATGGATAAAACTTCTGTAAAGAGGCGCTTCAAACAGTGAAACACAACCTCAAACGAGAGACAAGAGAATGTTCCCTTAGAAAGGAGCACTGTTCTTAAAAAAAAAGAATCTGCTTTCGTCTCCTCGTCCCTGGCCTCCCAGCAGTCGGCTGTCTTTTGTGACTCTGCTCAGCCTAGGGCCCAGCCGGGTAAGATGAAGGGCTCCGAGGCTGTGCTGAGGGGAGGGGGCCTCTTCGTTTCTGCTCTCTCTCACCTTCCCGTCTCCTCCGTAGCACATAGCGCGCCCCTGCCACCAATGCGCACCTTGTCAGTCAGAAAACAGACAGCACATTCAAGCCCAGTAATCGAAGGAAGGTCATTTATTAAAAGGAGCATTTACGACGTTGTGGAGAGGGTTCAGGAAAAGCAGTGAGGGGTGGTGTGGTACCCTGGGGCTAATCGTGGTGGGGAGCTGCTGTGGTCCCCAGATCTCAAAGGGCGGGGAGAGCATTACAAGAACTTCATAGATTAGCTGTGGGGGCTGCTTGACCAGAGCTGTGGCCTTTGGTCGGAGAACCCAGCCAACCCATAGCATCTGAGCGAGGGGAAGCTGGAGATATAAATCCCTGCCCTCTTCTGTGCCAGAACCGCTCCATGGCAAATCGAAACCAGGGGGAAAGGGAGCCATTCGCGTGGTCCACGCCGGTCAGAACAGCCTCGGAGTCACCCTGACCTCTCAGCAGCTCAGCCCACACCTGATCCAATCCACCAGCAAGTCCTAGTGTTTTCCTGATCAAAGGACCTCCAGCGTCTGACCCTCTCCCCCTACCTGCACAGCTGCCCCGTGGTCCAAGTCTCCATCATCTCCAGGGGAGGAGAGTGCCTCCCATCTGGAACCTTCCTTCCTATCATGGCACTTCTATAGTCTATACTCGGAGTCATCCGTGGCTCCTCAGCTCATTCAGACAGAAAGCCTACAAGACTTGACACGGTCTGCCCCTTTCTTCTCTGACCCCATCCCCTAATGTTCTTGAGGCTCACCCTGGTCTAGCCCTCTGGTGTCCTTGCTGGTGAACACCAGGCACATACCTGCCTCAGGGCCTTTGCAGATAGCGAGGAGGTGAATTTATCTTTAAGTTTAAAAAGATCTAAGTAATGGAAATATTTGTCTGCACAAGACTTTTATGCAAATGTTTGCAGCAGCATTATTTGTAATAGCACCAAATTGAAAGAACCCAAATGTCCATCAGCTGGTGAATGGGTAAACTAATTGTGGTATACAGCCATACAATGGAATATCACTCAGCAATCAAAAAAGGTGTCGATCCATGTGACAGCATGGACGAACCTGGAAAACATTATGCTAAGTGAATATTATGAAATAATGAAGGCATTATGCCAGTCACAAAAGACCTCATACTGTGCGCTTCCATTCACCTGGGACATCCAGAATAGGCAAATCTATGGAGACAGAAAGTAGGGTGGTGGTTGCCTAGGGCTGGGGAGGATGGGGAACAGGAGGGTGACAGCTAAGAGGGACAGGGTTTCTTTTCGGGGTGATAAAAATATTCTATAATTGATTGTGGTGATGGTTGCATCATTTTGTGACTATACTAAAAGCCGTTGAATTGTACACTTTAAATGGATGAGTCGTATGGTACGTGAATTACATCTCAAAGCAGTTAAAGATCTAAGTGACTGCTGTCTTAAGAACACATTCCTGTCATTTTCACAAGTAGTGTGTAAGTCTTAGAATTCATTATTATTGTATCTAAAGTTTTAAAGGGAACTGACTCCATGACTATTCTTTTTTCATTTCTCCTTTATTTTTTAACTCTTAAATTTCCTTGGAGCGCAAGTGCTAGGTAGTCAATATTTGGATGTTGTTTAAGTGAATGAGTTTTTTCTCGTGTGTTAATGTGGGGAGCAGGGGTACTAATCGTGGTGTGTTTTTCCACCTCCAGCACTTTCACGAGGGCCGCAAGGCCCAGCAACACATAGAGACCTGCTGGAAGCAGCTCGAATCAGTAAGTGAAAGCACACAGCTCAAGAAATGTCTCTATAGATCTTCTAATTTGAATTTAAATTAAGCTTGAATCAATCAGTAAGGACAAAACAAAGACACTTAAGAAATGTCTTTAGAGATTTTTCTCATTTGAATTTGTTTCTAGAAACCATTATCTAGAGTAAAACATTGAGCCAAAAGAGCTCAAGTAGAGTATTTTTCTAAAAATCATATGGAAAGAGCAAAGAGGAGACAGTTTGGGTGGGAATAAATGCAGATTTTAAAATAACTTTGTGAAATTATGACATGTAACAAATCAGTTCAGAGAAGAATGGTCTTTTGGAGGTTTAGATAAAATCGTGTTTTCTCCTAGAAATCTCATGACCTCTTTAATAATTACTCTCCCTGCCACCCTTTTCCTTCGCTTTTAGAGTAAAAGACGATTTGAGCGGGATTGCAAAGAGGCTGACCGAGCACAGCAGTACTTTGAGAAAATGGATGCGGACATCAACGTTACAAAAGCAGATGTCGAAAAGGTGAGGCGAAAGTGAGCCTTCCGTTCGTTTCCTTTTTTACTGTTCGACACACATCCTCCCAGACTGACTGTCCTTAGTTCTCCTTTCTGAGGCAACCACAAAAGACCACTCAATTTGGGATCGTTTTCCCTTTGTGTCACCTGTCCTGGGAACCAGAAACTAAAATTTGGGGAATCTTCGTGTCATGATTTGAACAATTTATCGCTTTGTTTACTCACCAGGATGGTAACGGGGAGACGTAGACCCTGAAGGGACCGTGGGAGGGCGGTTTCCGGAGGTTGTGGCTTTCTCTTAATGGCTTTTCAAAGAAAAAGTGAACCCCTTGAAAGCTGGAGCAGACGTTCAGCACCATCTGGAAGAGCTTGGCTGCTCCTGAATGCTTCCATTAAAAAGATAAAGAGACTCCCTCCCACGGCTTGGCCTCACTTCTGGTTGATTCCTTCAGGTTGCTGACAGGTTGTAGTTGAGGCATTTTACAAGTCCTCTCAGAAGCCTTTCTCCAAATGGACTTGTGCTGGCAATGAAGAGCATTTCAAAGCTGGTACTGGCTCTTCTTGTGGTTGATATGTGTGTTTTCCCTAGAAGCTGAATTTGCTTGTTAGGAAGGTCATCAATATAGTGTAAACAAAATGAGGCAGTTGAGGAACAGTGTTCATTCATTACTGCCCAGGGCTGTTTTCATAGATTTCTTTCACTTCTGCCAGATGAGTTGGAGATGGGTTTACTTTGAAAATTGTGTGAATTAGTTATTTCGTTATTGCCCAATTCTCCCAGATTCCTTGCTTAAAGACTGTGTATATATATTAGTCTGCCTTCCTCTAAAATTACCTAAGATATTGAAATACACTATCTCGTATCTATATTTGATCTTGAGTGGCGATGTTGACTTTACCAAAATATATACTAACTTGTTGGTAAGTGTACTATAAATCACCATAAATTTGTCATAAGTTCTCATTAAAATAGCCAGCTCCTCCAAGTATTTAAAAGGTTATGCAATTAAAATAGATAGACCCAAAGTTTATCCAATAAAACAGTTTCGGTTAAATGAGGTGAAATCAGTGTGTGTGTCACAGAAACAAATCTACCACAAAAGTACACATTCTCTATCAAATATATTTTGTTATCCTCAATGTAAAACTGGAGTGATTTTTATTTGTTGAAAGACTTTTTAAAAGAAATAACTTTTAGTGGTCTTTTCTTGGTATAAAAGCTGTCCACGCTCGTTGTAGAAATATCTGAAAATACAAACAACTAAAGGGGGAGAAAAACTTTAAAACATCCAACTATTGCTAATAAAAGGGATTTTACGTTTCAGAGGCTTTTCTTTAAAAAAATAGTATATATTATCTCTGTACAATGTAAAGAAGAGCAAAAGGAACACCTGCTAATCTGCAGCCTGTCTTAAGAAATAAAGTCTTATTGGTGCCTTTGATGTCCCCCTCCCTAACTTCGTCCTTTTTCTCCCCACCCAGGTGCCTTGCTAAACTCTTTTTATTTCTCTTTTGGGTTTTCGGTAGAGACAGTCCTATCACCAGCAAATAATGGCAGTTTTATTTCTACTTTTTAAATCCTTATGCCTTGTGTTTATTTTTCTTATCTTGCTCTGCTGTTTCTGACCTCCATTGTGCTGGCAGAGCTGTCCTTGGGGACTTCCTTATCTTGTTCTTGATTACAAAGACAGCGCTTCAAATGTGTCCCCACTAAGCAGGATTTTACTATTCCCTTTAGCAGGTTAAGGGATTTCCCTTTTCTTTGTGTTTTTCCAAGAGTTTTTTTTAAGCTTGACTTGATATTGAATATCATCCAATACTTTTTTCTGCTTCCTTTAATCCATTAATGTGATGGATTGCATTAATCACTTTTCTCATATGGAACCAAATTAGCATTCCGGGGGCAAATCCAACTAGATGATGATGTATTATTTTTTTTATACATAGCTGAATTTGTTTTGTTAATATTTTACTTAAGGTTTTTACATCTATATTCATTGAAACTGGTCTATAATTTTTCTTTCTTATCTCTCCTAGTTTGCTTTACTTACTCGTTTTGGAAAGTTGCTCTTTTTTCTGGTTTCTGAAATAATATATGTGAGATGAAATTGTTCCTGAAATGTTTTGTAATAATTTGTTTTGGGAAAGTTTCTAACTACTGATTTGGTGCCTTTATCGTCTGCTTTTTCTTCGGTTGGTCCTGGTGGGTTATTTTTTCTGGGACTATATCTGTTTCTTTGTAAGGTTTCAAATTTATTGGGCAGAAGTTGCCCATAGTTTTCTCTCCCCTTAAGTTTTGCTGCGTACATTGTTGTGTGCCCTTAATTTCTTCCTAATATTGCTTATTTATACCTTTTATTAAAATCAGATTTCTAAAATCATTTTTATTAGTATTTTCCAAGAACCGAAATTTGTGTTTGTGGAGCTTCTCTGTTCTATTTTTATTCTCTATTTCGTTTAGTTTCTTTTTCTTCTTCCTCTTTTGTCAATGTATTTGGATTTATTCTATTGCCTTTTGGAAAACTTCTTTCTTCAATTGCTCACTTCATTTCAACTTTTCTTCTTTTTATAAGCATTTAAATAACAAATTTCCCATTTAAGTACTGTTTTATATAGTATTATTATTGTTCACTTCCAGATATTTTTCATTTCTTTCACTATTTAGTCTCTCCTATGATTTATTTAGAATCATATTTTAAAATTTCCAATTGATGGCATATTTAAACTTATCTTTTTGCTATTGATTTCTAATTTAATTGCATTGTGGTTGTGGAAAGCCTGACTTTGAGCCTTTTCTGTTTGTTGAGACTTGCTTTGTGGCCGGTACATGGTCAGGTTTTATAAATGTCCTATAAGTAAATGAAAAGAATGGGTATTCTCCATTTCTTGGTTGCCAAGTTCTACATATTTTCATTAGATCAAACCCGCTGGTGATCCAAATGTTCCCATTATTAAGGATTTTTTGTCAGCTTGTTGTAACATTTTGTGAGAAAGACGTGTCACTTCTTTGTCCTTTCTTTCTTTGTCTGTAAAGTGGGAACACAGAACAGGGTTGATGCGAGGTTTAGTTGGGTTAACATGTACAAGGCACTGCAAGCCATTTATGGCAGTGCCGGTGCTCCCTAAGTTAGCTATGATGATGATAATGGTGGAAGATTTGTCACTTTCTGCCAATTTTGCTCTTCTATGGTAAAGTTATTTTATCAAAAAATAAAGCTTAGAATTGTAACATCTTCATGTGATTTAATTTTTCTTCAGCGTGTAGTGATCTTTCTGCCGTTGTGCTCTGTGCTGTGAGGTCTGTTTTACCTGACGTTTACCGGCTCTTTCTTTGCGTTAGCATTTGCCTGGCAGATCTTTCCCATGCTTTTGAGTCTGAGTGTTTCTTTGTCCTCATGTTTAGATGTGTCTCTCATAAAAGGCATATATGGCTGGACTTCTTTTTAATCCAGTCTGAGAGGTCTGGATCCACGTATACCTGGAGAGTTTGGGTCCAAGTATATATACCACCTCTTTTTTTTTTTTTTGGTCTCACTTTTTCTATATCTCTTTCCCTCTTACTCTGACATTGTTTGTTTCTTGTCTTCTTGTCTTTTGAAATTTTTGTTTTGTTTTACTTTCTTCATTCCATTTTGCCCCTCTTGTCTTTTGGAGGTTATGTATTCGTTCTATTTCTGTTCTTTTGTTGGGGGGCCTCGACATTTTAACGTATGTGTTCAACCTAAACCATAACGTAAATCAGCATCTTTACTGATGTCCTCCCAAACAACACTTGACCAAAAGCAGCTTTCCTGGACAATTGCAATTTATTTTTGAATATTTTTGGTTCAACTACTCAAATTAGGCTTTAATAATTTTATACAATTCTATAAGTATTATTTGATTTTCTTTGTTCACAACTTCTTTTGTACCTGGGATCTTATTTTTTCTTCCCAAAGGGCACCCTTTGGAAGTTCCTTTAGCAGAGATTTATGACAGTAAAACCTCAGTTTTTGTCTGATTGGAACCATCTTCACCTCACTCTCGTTCTTGAAAGCTGATTTCTCTGTATACAGAGTCCTAGGGAGACTCTATTGCACCTGGAGGATCTACCTACGTCTCCTGGCTCTCATTTGTGCTGAGAAGTCACGGTGGCTGAGAGGTCAGAATAATTGTTAACCCTTTGAAGATAGCTTTCCTTTTCTTCTTGGTAACTATTAAGATCTATTTTTTTGTCATTGTTCTTCTGAAATTTCACTATGACGTATCTAGGTGTGAATTCCTTTTTTTATCTTCCTTTTGAGTCATTGAGCTTATTGACTCCAGATCGGAATTTCCTGACACCTGCCTATCCCTCATTCTATTATTTCTTCTGGAACTCTGATTATAAAGTAGAAGTTAAAACTGCCACTTTATATCCTCTATGCCTATTAACTTTTATTTGTATTTCCCATCTCTTTGTGTCTTTCTCTTCTTTGTTCCATGTAATTCTTTGAGATGCAATTTTCATTTCACTAATTCTCTCTTAAGCTATGTCTAATCTGTGGTTTAACACGTCCATTAAGTTTCTAATTTCAGTTGTTACATTTTCATTTCTGGAAGTTCCTTTTAGTTCTCTTTAAAATCCGTATTTTCATTTTATTTTCTTATCACTTCATCACACTTTTGTACCGTAGTTTACTTCTTTAAACATAGTAACACAGATTTTATATTCTCTATTTGATGAATTTCAGCATCTACAATCTTTGTGGGCCTGATTCTTCAGTTTGTTGTTTCTGTTGACTTGTTCATGGCAACTTGTTTCCTCATGTATTTTTGTGATACAAACATTTCTGCTATAATCCCATAAATGCATTGGTGAAAAACCATATGTTCTGGAAAAATACTGCTAAAAATAACAAACAGAGCTTATGGGAAAAGTAGGCATAGAAACAGGTTAGTCAGTACCTATAGAACTTTGTAACCAGAGCACCAACTAAACAACAATCCTAGTAAAACTACTAGCATTTGCATTGAACCTCACAGCCCTTGTCCTTCAAGATGTAGGTCCTTCATAGTATTAGGGCCTTCCGAGATGTAAGTCCTTGAAAGCACTTACTTCTAATAGAGACTACTTTCATCAAAGTGAAAAGTCTGATGCAGGATATAGCTTTCTGCATTTCTCCTTTGGTTTAACACAGGGGAAAATATCTTCCTAGTTTTTGCATTCATATTTCCAGCTTCACCAGATCGCCCAACAGAATGGAGATTGTAACAGTTCTTGAAGTCGCTAAGCCAACCACTGGTTGCAGTTCTGTAGATTTTTATCCTTTTTCTTCAGATCTGCATGACATTGCTAAGGCTTGCTGTTGTGAGAAAGCTTACCCATTATTGCTTCCAAACATTACTGTACTATGACAAATTGCACCTGGATTAGCAAGGCTTCTATGTTAAACCGACATCATTGCCCTGTATTTCAGTCACGTAGGAAGGTGTAAGTCACAGCAGAGAAACGTGAGAGGTACAGAGCAGACTGTGTGATATGAATGTCATTCCTCGGACTTGTATCTATCGTCTGGGTTTAAAGTGGTTTCTCCGGGGAGCTGACATTACCCGGGGGTCACTCCCAAGCCGGGAACGCATAGATCTAAATCTCCACCTTGGCATTTGGGATGCACCCAGGCTGTGTGAGTTCTGGCCCTTTGAGGTTCAAAAATTTCCGGGATGACGTTTTTCTTTGTTTTTCTCACTCAGGTTGGCTCCAAGGTTGTTAAGTTAGCAAGAGTGCAGTGGCTGGACCCAGTGGCAGCCTTAGGACTTTCGATAGGTACTGCCGAACTGCATGGCTCTCCTCAACTATTTCAACATTTCCAAGGATGTATTGTTTTTTGTTATACTGAGAGCATCATTTTGTTATTTTTATGGAAGTACTACTTACCTCCTCCCCAAGGATGTGATAAATTTCCTGATTTGGGCATCACAAACATTGAAGCTGATAGAGCAATGTCTAAACATTGGGATTCTGAAGTTATTTTGCTTATGAGTGTGACTTGAAGCACTGAATTCCCCAAAACAAACAGTGATTTGACTATTATATCCGTTTTTCGCTTTATCGCCTATGAAGCCTCTTGTCAGGATCAAGCTGAAAGGATGCAGTGTTTCATCCTTATCATTGTTTAGTGTCATTTGCCATTTCTGGCAGTCTTTGATCTAATATAAATGCCTTTTCCCCCAGTTTCCGCAAACGAGGAAATTATCCAGTTGTATTAGAAGGAACTCACCCTCCTTTTTCCAACAGTCAGCCCCCCAACACTTGGAATGGTGTGCCTGTGTTTACAAAGACGTTGTGACCGCTCCAGCTATAAGAAGGATGGCCTTTTCTAAATTGCTTGATGATACAGTTGATATGAACTATATGTGCATGCAGCTTCTAAACTGTTTAGGGCCTAGATATGAGCCTGATTTTCTTCTTCTCTTTTTGAAAAGTTAAACGCCCCTAATAAGGATTGGAACCACACCTTTCGTAAGCACCGTGTTCCAATCGCCTGCATCTGCCCGAGTCCACCACGGGCTGTCAGTAGACTTTTGCTCGTGTTCTGTGTCCAGGTGTGGCCAGATGTTTAGTGATTTGCATGCAAGAGGATATGTGTTATCCTGGAGGCACCCAATTCAACTAAAAGTAAATTTGTGCGTATAAGGTAGACATAAGAAAAAACGGGCAATGTTATCTCTGGGCAAGTGAACATATTTGGACGTCGTGTGATGCCGTGTTCCTTACAGGAGTGATGAGGAAAGGAAATAAGCTCAATGGAATGGTTTTTATTGATGATGAAAACTCAACGAACTATGTAGTCTCTTTTCCTTTGCCGAGATGCCACTGGCAGAGTTTTGAATTTGAAGACTTGAAACGAGTTCTGGTGATTTGGAACTGGTTGAGCTGGGTC
Organism: Equus asinus; assembly: GCF_041296235.1. NCBI lineage: Eukaryota > Metazoa > Chordata > Mammalia > Perissodactyla > Equidae > Equus > Equus asinus. Next base: position 16,318,275 of record NC_091799.1, read on the forward strand.
CGTAAAAGGACCAATATGCGTTAGAACAGGTCATCTTGTGGCTCGTGGCCCCTGTGCTTAAGTCGAAGGTGAAACCAGACTCTTTCTTTCTCCCTCTTAATGGGGTGGAAAAGATAGTCCTTAGTGTCTGTTTCGTAATATTAGAAGTTGAAGGACTGCAAGGCAACATGGAAAAATCCAACCATATATGTCTTTAAAAAAAAATTAAAACGTGGAGGATAAGGCAGGAGTATTCTTTGCTATCCCACCCGCCCCCACCCCAGCCCTTCTCAGAGGTGACCACTCTTGCCACTTGATGTGTGTCCTGTAGACCTTTTTAAATAGGTTTTTATTGAGATGTAATTTACATATAATAAAGTGGCCACGTCTTAGAGTGGACAGCTCAGTGAGTTTTTACATATATATGAAATCATGTGCCATCACCCAAGATAGGGGACATTTCTAGGAGAGCCCAGCAGGCTCCCCTGAACCCTCCCCCAATGCCAAAGCTTACTCTGACCTCTATCATATATTAGTTAGCCTGTTTCTGTACTTCATACAAATTATATAATACAGGTTCTTCCATGTGGCTTCTTTAATTCAATTATTATCTTTGTGAGATTCATATTTTTGCTGCTTATGTTGGTAGTTTGTGTTGTCTATTTTTAATTGCTGTGTGATATTCCGTTGTATGGATATACCACAGTTTGTTTCTCCATTCTCATGTTGATGGACATTTGGATGGTTTCCATATTGAGGCTAAATTAAGAATAAAGCGCCGTGAGCATTTTTATACATGTTATTGGTGGACATAGTCTCTTGTTTTTCTTGGGTATACACCTAGGAGTGGAATCCTCGTGTGTTGTCAAAGAGCTTGACACAGTCGTTGTACCAGCTGACACTCCTTCGGCAGTTGCTCGTCATCCTCACCAACAATGGGTATTGTCAGTCGTTTTATTTTAGCCTCTTTGATGAGTGTAGAGTGGGATCTTATGGTTTTAATTTGCATTTGTATTTCCTTGATGAAAAATGATGGGGAGCATCTTTTCATATGCCTTTTCTGCCATTTGAATAACCTCTTTAGTGAAGTACTCAAATCTTTTGCTCATTTTAAAAATAGATTTTCTTCTTTCTGGTGTATACGTATTCTTTATATATTCCGGACATGAGTGTGTATATATATGTGTGTGTATAATACACACATGTGTATGTATAGAATTATACAATACATTTTTGTGTCTGGCTTCTTTTGATGAACACAAGTTATCAATTTAAATAAAGTCCCATTTACCCATTTTTTTTAAGGTTAGTACTTTTTGTTTTCTGTTGAAAATATCTTTACTTACTCTAGTAAAGCCTTTTGGTATGCCTTTAATCAATATGCGGGTGATCTTTTATTTTACGTGTACATGGATTGGAAGAATAAACATAGTTAAAATGTCCATACTACCTAAAGCAATCTACAGATTCGACGCCATCCCAATCAGAATCCCAATGACATTCTTTACAGAATTAGAACAAAGAATCCTAAAATTCATATGGGGCAACAAAAGACCCCGAATTTCTAAAGCAATCCTGAGAAAAAAGAACAAAACGGGAGGCATCACAATCCCTGACTTCAAAACATGCTACAAAGCTACAGTAATCAAAACAGCATGGTACTGGTACAAAAACAGGTGCACAGATCAATGGAACAGAATTGAAAGCCCAGAAATAAAACCACACATCTATGGACAGCTTATCTTTGACAAAGGAGCTGAGGGCATACAATGGAGAAAAGAAAGTCTTTTCAACAAATGGTGCTGGGAAAACTGGAAAGCCACATGTAAAAGAATGAAAATTGACCATTCTTTTTCACCATTCACCAAAATAAACTCAAAATGGATTAAAGACCTAAAGGTGAGACCTGAAACCATAAGGCTTCTGGAAGAAAACGTAGGCAGTACACTCTTTGACATCAGTATTAAAAGGATCGTTTTGGACACTATGTCTTCTCAGAGAAGGGAAACAATAGAAAGAATAAACAAATGGGACTTCATCAGATTAAAGAGCTTCTTCAAGGCAAATGAAAACAGGATTGAAACAAAAAAACAACCCACTAACTGGGAAAAAATATTTGCAAGTCATATATCTGACAAAGGCTTAATATCCTTAATATATAAAGAACTCTCGCAACTCAACCACAAAACATCAAACAACCCAATCAAAAAATGGGCTGGAGACATGAACAGACATTTCTCCAAAGAAGATATACTGATGGCCAATAGGCACATGAAAAGATGCTCATCATCGCTGATCATCAGGGAAATGCAAATCAAAACTACACTAAGATATCACCTTACACCCGTTAGAATGACAAAAATATCTAAAACTAATAGCAACAAATGTTGTAGAGGTTGCAGAGAAAAAGGAACCCTCATACACTGCTGGTGGGAATGCAAACTGGTACAGCCACTATGGAAAACAGTATGGAGATTCCTCAAAAAACTAAAAATAGAACTACCATACGATCCAGCCATCCCACTACTGGGTATTTATCCAAAGAGCCTGAAGTCAGCAATCCCAAAAGTCCTGTGCACCCCAATGTTTATTGCAGCACTGTTTACAATAGCCAAGACGTGGAAGCAACCTAAGTGCCCATCAACAGACGAATGGATAAAGAAGATGTGGTACATATATACAATGGAATGCTACTCAGCTGCAAAACAGAACAAAATCATTCCATTTGCAATAACATGATGGACCTTGAGAGAATTATGTTAAGTGAAATAAGCCAGCGAGAGAAAGATAATCTGTGTATGACTCCACTCATATGAGGAATTTAAAACTATGGACCAAGAATAGTTTAGTGGCTACCAGGGGAAAGGTGGGGTGGGGGGTGGGCACAAAGGGTGAAGTGGTGCACCTACAACATGACTGACAAACATTAATGTACAATTGAAATTTCACAAGATTGTAACCTATCAATAACTCAACAAAAAAATAATAATTAAAAAAAATTTTCATCATTGCTATTAAAATATCGTGCAATGGAAAAGCCTAGATAAAAGGAATCATTGCTTCCAACTCACACGTTTTTAAAGATCATGCTTAGAAGCACAGACTCTGCTTCTCCGTGACCCCATATCCCGGAAGCCCAGCGCCATCTGAATGGACAGGGAACAGAATGACTATTGTTCACTGTCACCTTGAGCAATTAAACTTCATGTATACATGGGGTGTTTTTGTGGTCTTGGAGTGTAGTGTGTAAGACATGGGCAAGAGACTACTTTTTAATGAGGTCAGTATTTCAAGCTTTACATAGTTTGGAGGTTACTTTTGAAGAATTGGAATTCTAAGTAATCTTTTTTTTTTTTCTGAGGAAGATTAGCCCTGAGCTAGCATCTGCCACCAATCCTCCTCTTTTTGCTGAGAAAGGCTGGCCCTGAGCTAACATCCGTGCCCATGTTCCTCTACTTTATATGTGGGACGCCTACCACAGCATGGCTTGTCAAGCGGTGCCACGTCCGCACCCGGGATCCAAACCAGCGAACCCCGGGCCGCCAAAGCGGAATGCACACACTTAACCCCTGCACCACCAGGCCAGCACCTAAGTAATCATTATTTTATAAAAATGTTTCTAGTAATTTTTTTCTTGCAGCTTGCTTCTGCTTGGTACAGCTTTTTATGCAACTAAATTCTGAATTTGTCTATTTCTATTTTCATATAGCCCCCATAACCCCAAAATGAGTTATCCCAACCTTTTTCTTTTAGTTTAAGGGAATTCTAGTGGAATCATGATTTCATGGTCTTAGTCTCATTTCTGAAAAACGTTTAACTTGTGGACGGAACTCCTAAGTTGTGAAGTGTTCACATTCTTTCATTCGTTCATTCTTTCCCCCGTCATTCACTGACTGTGTGCTGGCGAGGTGTGGGGTGGCACAGATACCACGTGTAATCCCACAATCGTTGACTCTAAAGAACTTGCCATTCGTTTTCTTCGTAATATTTAGTTCATTTGCCCCCTAACCAACTCTTGAATGACATTTTCGTGACAAAGACTTCAAAGTCAGGTTTTCTCTGTCACTCTGCTTTGGAATAACGTGCCAGACAAACTGGGATGAGAGAGGAACCTGATGTCTGGTTCTGCTGGTGCTACAGATGCTCAGTGTGGTGTTGGGACGAAAAAGGAAAAGGTTATCAAAATGAATGGAATGTGAACTAATATTTCCGAACAGAGAGAACAGTGTTTTCTAAATGCATGCATTAAACCGAGTTCATCCATGTCAGGCAATGAATCATTCCCTTTCTCTAATTCGCCTTGGCCTTGTGACTGTTGGCTCTTACATAATTTCTAAATGCAAAATAGGACATTGTTTAACGGAAGCTGCAGTTAGCGGTTACAAGTAACTGCAGAAATTGTTAGCGAGTTCAAGTTATGTTTTTTAAACTCCAGTGTCAATTTCTCCTTTTCTTATAGATCTAGTGTCATTTAACCTGTGTGATTCTTTTGCTGCTGGAGTCTTAATTTTGTGGGCAGTTGTTTGCCATGAAACAGCTAACTTGCCTTCTTTATTCAAGTTCATTGCAATTCTGAGAGCTGACTGACCAGAAGTCTTCTCTATACAATTCGAGAGGTTTCCTTCTTTGGCTTACTCAGGAGTTTTATTACATAACCTGATTTGAGGAAATGTTTTAAAAGCTAAATTAAATTAAAATCCTGACCATAGGCCCTTAGAACAGTGTATCGGTTTCTTAGGGAGCTTGCATTCTGTTTTTGTATGATACTATGGCTTCTAAATATATTTGGCTTTGCACATTATGAGCTTTAAAATTCTACGTGGATCTCCCTCTTGTGAAGTAAAGTAGGAAATTCTGAGTCATTTATGAATTCAGGTAGAATTCTAAGTATGTGAGAAAACTTCATGCTTCTAATTACGGTAAAATGTACAGGTACAATTTTTTGTGTGTCATATGTTACATAATAGAATATTTTAAAGAGAAAATAAAATTATAGTGAAGAATCTATGCCAATTTTAAGCAAGAATGAAGGAATTTACTTTGAATGATTATCAGTTTGATAATTTGATAAGTAAATGAAATTTGGCAGTTTAGAAAGTTGTCTTCAGTGGGAATCAGTGTTTCTGATCTGTGAAGCCACGGACAGGGTTGCGTCGGTTCTGTTCTAACTGAAGCCAGCTGAGTAGCAGAGTGTTAAATTTTTTGACCATTTGGGGAAACAGTCTCTAGCAAGATGACGACTTTAGTTATTGTACGTATAAGGAATTGTACTATTAAATTTTTTCTCTGCCCTTGCTGTAACCACGAGGTTGACATCTTTATTGAACGTGTTAATACCTTGAGTGCTTTCCCCGAATTTGTTTCATATAAAATGTCTGACTGGTTATCTGAAGGAATTGTTCACTGTAGCAGTTTAGAAAACAAAAATTTTTTTAAAAAAGAGGAAGTGGTTAGTATGAATGCAGGAAATAAATTTTGCAACTGCAGCTTGATCTTTCAGTTTAAAGTGCTTTTTATTTAGCACAAGAGAACAATAGAATTATAAAGAGAGAACAAAAATTGGATCTTGTTGCTGTAACTATTCTTTTATAAGTGGATCAATGTTCAAATCAAAGATTCTAGAAAAGACACTTTGTTCTTCTCTGGTTTGTGTGTATCCTGTAAGCGGTCATATCTGTGGAGTTCGTATTTTGTTTATTTTGCCTCTCATTGTGCCTTTATTAAATGAACATTCCGAATGGTTTTGATTCTTAATATTTGTCTTCAGTAATAATGGATACGTTTTCATCTTTTTTTAATTTAATTTTTGTTGAGTTAATGATAGGTTGCACTCCTGTGAAATTTCAGTTGTACACTATTGTCTGTCAGTTGTGTTATAAGTTCACCCCTTCACCCTTTGTGCGCACCCCCACCCCCCCTTTCCCCCGGTAGCCACTAATCTGTTCTCTTTGTCTGCATTTTTAAATTCCTCATATGAGTGGAGTCATATGTTTTCATCTTTTGACTCTTCCCACAGGAAATGGAATTTAATGGAATTTTTCTGCAATTATTAGATGTAGAATAGCTGTGTTTTTACGTGGAAACAGGACACCGCTTTGGGCTATGTCATAAATGAGTATTAGTAGGATGAGGTTTTTTTTTTTTTAAGACTATGACTCTCAATATTAGTTTTACCATTAAAAATGAATTTGTGCTAGGAATATTGAAACAAAATTATTTCCTATGGCTAAATGTTTCACCGAAAAGTACTCTAAAGTTGTGTTCAGCACTACGTGTCAGTTCATTTGCTACCAAAGAATGCTCTCTCTTTATTCTTAATATAATTTTCACTTCTTTCTTTTTGAAGTAAGTGGTTTTGGCACTAAAAATGGGGTTTGGTTAAATAAACATCTAAAAGAAACAGGAAAGTCAAAACTTCAAAATCTCAGAGTGTCAGAAATGTTGGGGGTGGAGGTGCCGCCGAGAGTGAGTTTCCATGAAGACTAAATGCTTTCAAAAGCCTCTTCAATGAAACCGTTTCAGTGTGCATTTGCCGTTAAAATGTTGACGTGAGACTCCTTCTTCGCTTTGCTTTAGTATTCCTAAGCACATAACCACTAACCAGCCTCAGCGTTCACGTGCGAAAGAGCAATGGAGCAGAGGCACGCGACAGGTGCTTCTCCTACCGTAGGTCTGAAGATGGAAGTGTACTCAAGAAATATAACACGAATGAAAATAGTCACATATATTCATAGTATGTGAATATGTGAATATAAAATAAAAGTGAATTAAATTAAATTAAAATAATATGAACTTATTTATGTGTGTGTGTGTGTGTGCGTGCGTGTGTGTGTGTAGCTTCAAACACTTGGCACTTACCATGTGGCCCCACACTGTTCTAACGGCTTTCATAGGGCAACACATTTGATAAAATATTTTAATTTTCGCTGATAGTCAGTGGTCTAGCTTGGCCAAGAGTTTGTTCTTAATCTCAGTTGATACTACACAGAAGTGAGTTCGGATCTTGTTTCTCTGCCCCTCACCAATGGTATGGCAGGAGGCAATTCACTTAATCTCTGGGCCTGTTTCCTGTTCTGTGAAATAAGGATAATATTAGACACCTCGAGGGCTGGTTGTGGGGTTCCACTGGTGTGTGATGTGTGTAAAGCAGTGGCCTGTTTTTGGACTGCACTTCATTAGTTGACGCTATGATTGTCATTTGTATTTTGCCTGCTTGCGTCCTTCTCCTTGGAGTCCTTCTGGCTCCTCCTTCCTCAGTTCTTCCCGCTTCAACCTCCTGTGGATCATTTGAGTATAGTTTGAACAATCTAGGCATCACAAGAATATTTATTGAACAAATAGTGCATAGTATCCATAGGATTACAATAGATACCTTTCATGAGAACCCTGGTTAGCAAATATGATGAGATGGAGAGACAAGAAAAACGTGAGTCCACTGGGGAATGAGATAGAGTATCAGTTACAGATTGTTGGGATAGGCCTGAAGGAGGAATTGGGACTTGAATATGCAGGATGAGCAGAAATTGAAAAGATGGAGCAGAGAGAGAGCAACTGAGCTGGAGAGAACTTCATCCAGGGCACTGAGGGAGACGCGTTGCTGATGTTGACCTGCCTGACAGAACAGGGGACCGAGCAGGATCTAGATGGGGAGGTGAGATGAGAACAGATTATGAAGGATAGTAAGAGCAAAACAGTGGAGTGGATGTGACTCTGATGAAATGCTATTGAACCTGCTTCTCAAAAAACTTACATTGGAAAAGTGTTTTATATTTTCTAAAAGGGTTTCAATCCTCCCTATAACTCTTTTATCCCTTTATAGATAAAAAGAGTAGAGCTATAAAATGCTAAATTGCCATTAGCCTAAAGTGGCCCTGATGGATATGGCACAGCTCAGACTGGAGCACTTTTCCATGCCTCAAGTTCAGTGTATTGCCAGGGTACCATATGACTTTACCACTGGATTACATCAAATGAGCTCTTTTCCCTTTTTTTAAAGATCGGCTCCTGAGCTAACATCTGTTGCCAACTTCTTCTCCTCCTTCTTCTCCTCCTTCTTCTCCTCCTTCTTCTCCTCCTTCTCCTCCTCCTTCTCCTCCTCCTTCTCCTCCTCCTTCTCCTCCTCCTTCTCCTCCTCCTTCTCCTCCTCCTTCTCCTCCTCCTTCTTCCCAAAGCCCCCCAGCACATAGTTGTAGACTCTAGTTGTGAGTGCTTCTGGTTGTGCTGTGTGGGACACCTCCTCAGCACCGCCTGATGAGTGGTACCATGTCCACGCCCAGGATCCAAATTGGTGAAACCCTGGGCCACTGAAGAAGAGCGTGGGAACTTAACCACTCAGCCAAGGGGCCGGCCCCTTAAATGAGCTCTTTACTCTTACCCACTGCTCTTGCCTGCAGAACTAGGCAGGTAATAGTGAGTTGGGGTAAGATGATAAAAAGCAGTTGACATGAGGCTTCAGTATTAGAAACCCAGTAAGGAGAGATGAGGACTGTACTGGACTAGGAGGCCCAGGGACCGTCTAAAAGACAACCATCTATTTGCCGTCCGTTCACATCTGTCCACACAGCTATAGCCATGTGATAATGCAGGCCAAGTATTGTTACTTATTGCATGTTATTCCTTTTGGGGTTAAATTTCCTCCTTCCTAGATAATAGATTGTTTTCATTTTTTTTTCCATGAGTGTTTGTGAGTAGTAACTTCTCTTTCTTTGTCTGAAATGTCTTTATTTTGTCCTCACTCTAGTGTGACAGTTTAGCTGGCTATAGAATTCTAACCTGACAGTTATTTTCTCTAAATGTTGAAATTTTGAAAATATCATTCCATTGTCTTCCATCATTGATTGTTCCCCTTTGGGAAGTTGGCTCTCTCCTTAATTGCATTTCTTTGTAGACAGTTGACTTTCCTCCCTAGTTGTTAAGACCTTGTCTTCCCCTTGGGTGTTCTTTGGCATCGCTGTGATGTTGCAAAGCATAGACTTTTTATTCTTAACTTACTCTTCTTGGGATTCCTTGGGGATTTGTTCGTTTTGTAAACGTAGGAAAATTCTCAGGCGTTAACTCTGCAAATATTACCATTCTCTCAAAGTGTAGGTTCCGGGACTCATATTGGATGTGTGTGAAACTTCTCATTCTATTCCCCGTGCCTCTTAACTTCTTTTTCGTTCATTCCACTTCCTTATCTCTATACTTACATTTCAGCTGCTTCATGAGTTCTCTTCAATTATTCTGTTGTTTAACTCATCTGTTAAGTTCTAAATTTCAATGATGGCATTTTTTATTTCTAGAAGTTCCATTTGGTTCTTTTTCAGATATGCTTGATCTTTATAATGTTTTATCATTTCTCTGTGATTTCTGTTGCTTCTTTTATTTCTTTAATCACTTTGAATGTTCTTGTTTTATGTTTTATATATTCTTTCAAATTGTTCTTTTAGCTCAAGTTCTTATGGTGATAATTTTTCTATCATGTCAGCCTAATGGTGGTTTATTTGCTTGTGCATTTATGATTTTCATTGTCTTTTTTTTGTACGAGCCTATCTTCAACAGGGATGGTTTTTTCTCTGAGAATCTCATAAAGGCAGGATTGTGGGAGTATCCACCCCCACACAGACACCAAGTTTTATATTTGTTTCTGCCAGACAACCTGGGACTAATCTGTATGTTGGTTACTTGAGTTGGAGATTTTTGTACCATCTGTATAATATACACAAGTTTAAGGTTTTGTTTGTCAAGGGCCATTCTTCCTCCACTCCTCCTCGTAGCCTGAGAGAAGCAATGCTGAGGTTAAGATAGAGGAAGGGCTCGTGATCTTACATCTTGACCTCATTGATAGTAGACGCTGACTATAACACATGTAAGACTTTTAGTATTAAACATTACTGATTAAATGTCGGCTGTGACTTGGGTACCCCCAGGTGAATGGCTGCTCACCTACCAGCAAACACTTCAGCTTTCTTCAGAACTGCTAGTGTGGTATTTCATTTCTTTCGCTGGGGTGTGTAATGGGACTAATTTTTTTTTTGCTCTTTTAAGGAACATATCTTTTCTAGAACTACATTTATAAAGTGCTTTCGGTATTTTTGTTCTTCACAAGAACTTCACAGGAATAAAGAAGGGTGATCATATGGGCATGCACTTTCTGGAATCCAGGCTATCCTCAGCTGTGCGTTTCTGAGACCTTGTGCGTGTCATGTTCTGGCGTGAGGTTATTTATAAAGGGGAGAAGTGGAAGAGAAAGGGATAATTCATTTCAAACCTCCCATAACTGAGAACTCAAGTCTTCTAGCCCATGACAACGCATTAGAAACCAGGGAAGAGAGGAGGCCAAGTCTTAGAGACCTCTGAGCTCCAACCAAATTTGTTTTCACCAGCCTATCTTGGAGTTGTGCCAACATCAAGATGAACAGTGTCAGCACTGGCCTCTCGTTTAGCAGAAATTGTCGCTCACCTTGAGTAAATAGATATTTCAAATTCTGCCTTTCAAATAAGGCAGCCAGGTTATAGGGAGACAGAGGCATTTTCTTAAAACTGCTTAGCAAGTGAATGGCCCATGGGCAATTAAGATGCTGGTCTCATTCGCTGTCCTTCCATGTTCTCTCCTATTTCAGTGACCATGCACCAAAGTAACCAACAATACTGGGACTAGAAGTTGTAAGACTGTTAAGAAAAAAAAAAATCAGGAAATTGCTGGAATATTTCAAGCATATTTCTTTGGTTAACTTATTTTGAAGTTTTTCTCTGTTTTGTATTTTAGCTGCCCTTATAATTTATCAAAGACAGACTCATTGTTTTGGCAAGTCCCTGCCTGGAATTCTCCAACAAAAACTCACAGCACTGTCTGAATAGGAATTTTTAAATGCATTCTTAGTCTTGAACTTGAAAATGGATTCTTGATGCAACAGTTTGCTGGGAAATTTAAACAATGGCATTTATCGTGCAACAACATTGCTCCAGACAGAGAGCTTTTTCATCTCTTCCTCTATCAGTAGCCCTTCGACTAGGTTATCTTTTCAAAGTTTTTTGTTTTGTTTTTTTTTGTAGACCTCAAAGGCAAGCCATCCCTCTTCAATCTCTCACTGTTTTTGGAATTCAGCATTAGAATTTGTCTCTTTTACTAATCTTTTTTGACAAAACAAAATATTCCTTAATCACTCTTTTCAGAGGTGATCATTATTAATGTTTTATTTTTACAATAATGGGATTATGCTGTAGATACTGTTTTTGGAAACCTTAAAAATTTTTTTAAAATATATATAGTCTCTACTTTCCTTTATTATTAAGTATTCTTTCACATTATTATTTTTAAAGGCTGCAAATTAGTCCATCAAGGGTATGACATATGTTTAACCAATCACATACTGGGCATTTGTTTCAGATTATTAGCTATTATAAACAATGCTGTGATGGACATCTTTTGTGAACATTTAGAATTATTTCTTTAGGATAAATTCCTAGAAGTGGAATTGCTGGGTCAAAAACTAGGGTGAAGTCAGGTTTCCTCCTAATCCTTGACAAATCCTGGAGAAATCTGGCATACCAATCAGAATTCTCAGGAGTTTCAACAGGTTGCTGGTTTTCTGATCTCAGAAATGCCTAGAAGGTAGGTCATAGTACTCAGTGCCCCTCCCTCCCTTGCGTGCTCTGAAAATGTATGTGCTTCTTCTCGTTAAGCTGGCCACGCCCAGAAGGCAGGGTACTCCAGTGGTTGGAGCTCCTTGGTGACTCTGAGACTCACCAAGTTTGCCAGCGGTTGACGGCGGATCATTCTGATGTGGTGGTGTCATTTAGTGGTGACGTTGCAGCTGTGCTTCTGGAACTTTCCAGTGAATTACTCTAGGCTGCTGTACCTCCCCTCGGGGTTTTCTCAGATCCCTGCCCCCCCCCCCCCCATGAAGAACTCCGGGCTGTCACTCTTTAATAGTGACTATCAGAGGGCGGAGCCTTCAGGGACTTCCACGGTCTAAAGCATACAATTCTGTGAATTTGACTTACAGCAAGCAAATTTTTGTAATCGGGTAAAAGAAGAACTGAAACTGGAGAGAGGCCAGATAAGCCAGGTTGTTAAACTCAGAAGTTTAATTTTATCCGCGATATCAAGTCGGCAGCTCAGAGAGGTCGAAGAGGGGTGAATCAAGAGCCAGGCGCCCTGCTGGCCTCTTGCTGGGCCGCCAGCCCGGGCCCCACGCCCTTCCAGCCCAGTTCCAGCCACAGCCGTCAGGCTGCTCTGCCCCCTGAGGGGAGCTGCCACAGGTCGCCGGCTACTGAATATTAACTACCGGTGCAGAACAGCAAATTCAGAACAAAAATCTCGATTTTCCCTCCAGCCTAAAATACAGTTGGTCTCTTGTGATGAAATAAAACGTTGAAAATACAGCTGCTCCAGAGAACATTTACTGTTGTTTGAGCTACCAGTGATAACTGGAGAATAGTCCTCATGGCTCCCCTCAGCATTTTGGTCATAAAGGATGGGCCTTTTAATTTGTTATATTACAAACTTTTAACAGAGAAGAAGTGACTTTCCAGAAGCTCTGAACGCTGCTGCAATAAATGGTTTGTCATTTAAGGAACAACAGTGGATAAAATTCTGAGAGGTCTGAGGTCAGTTTCAAAAAATTAATAAATCTCATTATTTATTTACAGTAACTATATAAGTAGAACCAGACCATGCTTTCGCATTTTGTTAGCAGATCAAAAGCCATAAGCAGCTCTGATAAAAGGTGTGAGGGTCCGTAACTTGCTAAGTAAATGCACCACGTTCCCCCGGTGAAATGAAGAAGCTTCTAGTTCACCTGTGCTCTCTGCTTGTGACAGTTGAGACTCAGCCAGCAGTGTTATTTTCTCCTTGATATTTGAAAGATTCAGGACAAAGTAAGATTGAGTTAAACAGGAAGTAGCTACACATTTTGGGCATGCTAATAATCCAAATTTAACTAACTAAATGGATGACAGTATTTTTGTCCGTAAACCCAAGAGGGATCAGAAGCATTGAGCTGCAGCTCAGTTTCTAAAATATCGTTTTCTTTACTTAGAAACTGCAGCTCTTTTAGGCAATACTGCTTTCCTTTCACGCGACGTTGAGATGGCCCGTGTCACGAATGAGCGGGCGGTGAAGTCATGCCTGGGCAGGGCATACTTGGGCCTAATTGGATTTATTTGGGGAGATTCCCAAGGGTTTGTCAGAGACATTCTAAAGGTTAAATTCAGTCTTCCTGATTGACAGTGAAATTGGTCTAGATCTTATTCAAAGATGTCTGTGGCTTACAGCCTCAGGCAATTGCGGTTATTCTGGACTTTTTGAGAATACTATCTCTAAATTCTGTGACTGTGACTCACGAAGAAAAGAACAGGCCGATCTCTTAACTTCTCTCTGCCCTACAGTAATGTTGCTCTAAGGCGCAGTGTCTTTTATTCTTAGAATGGGAAAGTTAATTAAAAGAAGTAGCTTGTGGTCTGGCTTAGAATGGAAATACTGTACCTCTTTAAGATAATAGTTGCTATTTTTAGACTGACTTAAAAAGAAATGAGCAATAGTGATGCTTATAATCTTCATTTAGCCTTAGACATTAGGAGATACACTCTCTAAAATGTCTAGTTACTTCCTGGTTACTCCAGACGAGTTTTTGAAAGTATTTTTAAAGATATTTTTAAAAATATATTTGTAATGATGAATAACTCGCTCAACGCTAGTTGTAGAGAAAGGCTCTTCAAATTCCATTATAAAATAAACATAGCAGCTCACTAAGCAAAATGGAGTTCCCATAGTAAATCTTGGTCAGGACAATGGCACGTTCCTGGGCCCGGGATTCAAAAGTAGGTATTAATTCAAAGCAGCTGGACGCTGATATGGAGCGTAAACAGGCCCGTCTTCCTGCTGTGGCCTCGCAGAATTTGATGTACGACCGTATTTTGCTGCTTTTGAGTGTTTCTCCAACCTTTGAGTGAGGGAGGGAGATGGTAGAAATACATAGGCTTTCCTGTGTCTAAGCTTTGACGTTCCAGAAAAACTCCCAGAGAGGTCATGCTTCTTTCCCTAAAAGGTAGACCGTTTCCCTCGAGTGTAGGTTTGTGTGGTTTGTCGTCTTCTGCTCAGCTAACTTTCTGCTGGATTTTATACATGTCATTCCTTCTCTCAGCTTCTTCCGTCGTCCACAGCCGCTGGTGCCTAGTTAGGTCTCAGGATGCCTGCGGATGGCAGAGCGAGGAGCATCGTGACACTGACATGACTTAATGTGCTTGCAAAAGCAGGTCCCGCAGCCAAAGCGGAGACATCCTGGGAGATTGTGGGGAGCCGAGAGGAGAGGATTACAGCGTTTCCAACCAAATGGAGCTGGGGTGCCTCTTGCGGGGCTCGCCTCCAGTTCTCTTGAGTGAAATACTCCATGGCTGGTGTGAAGGATTTATTGGGAGGAAGCGTTGAGCTGCTCTTGTGATGTGTGTACATACAGGCACACACACCCACATGCACACGCATACACACATGCACACATAATGATGACAGTCTGATCCCTGTTTCAAAACTTAAGCTATTTAAAGAATTCACCAATCTAGAATCATTTCTCCCAAATAAAAAAGGGACCTCTCCATCTTCTTGTTACTCTTGTTTGCAAAAGAGATGAAGGAAGCACTCCCCTTGGGTTTTTGTGAGACTTTTTCTGAGGAAGGATTGTGAATGAATAGAGAATTTTTTAGAAATTTAAGGCCTACCTGGGAATTTCCTTGGCTTTTTTTCTTTCATGTTCATAACAAAGTGATGAATGATAGAAGTCCGGGGAACCGAAAGAGTTAAACGGATTTTTGCGTTGGGCGTATTCGGGGAGCAGATGGAAGGCCCGTGGGTGGGAAAGCTGTTATTTAGATGGGGGGGGGGGGCTCCTGTATGTTGGAAGGGCATGGGATTTTGAGGGGAGCTGGGAACCTAACATTTTGGGGACTAGGTTAATATGTACTAGTGGACACAGAAGAAGCAGAAGCCAAAGCATATGGTCAGGAAGGGAGTTAACAGGCTGCCGACAAAGAGGAAGAATGTGGCAGCTGAAGTAACCGCAGGGAGATGAGAGATGGATAAAATGGTTCTGAGATACCTAAAGGCCTAAAGAAACTCAAGAGCCTCCGGTAATATGGAAATTAGTCTGGAAATATTGATATTGTTACCTTCATTTGGGAAGTGCTGATACGTGAATAGGGAAGAAAATAAAGGAAGCTCCCTGGGTACCACCTGGGGCTTTCACCCATTCTCAGATGAGTCAGAGGCATCCAGGAAGTGAAAGACAGGTTGAGCCTTCCTGTCACGGAGGCAGGAAGCCAATAAAGAACGTCGAGATGCTCAAAACCCCAAGAGTAGATGTTACCGGTGATTAGACAGAAAGTGGGACAAACTTCTCCAGCATTTCTTCTTTGTGTTTACATTTGAACGTTTCTATGTTCTTTGTTTAAAACTATTTAGGCTCAGTGAAACAAAACACAAAAACAAACGAAACGTCCCCTTGGTTCTGCTGGAACAAGGCCCTTTTCCTGTTGTGTTTTTGGCTCGGTGTGGTCAGTTTGCCAAGTCGCCTACAGACCAAGCCATCGCTTCCGCTGGCAGGGGGTGGTTTTCGCGCTGCGTGGACCTCAGATTGCGTTCGATTCGCGAGATAATATTTATCAAGGCTCCTTCAAAGTGCCAGGTGAATCGAAGGAGGTGTTACCAGCGCGACAATCTCTGGTGTTTGTGGATGACCTTGACGTTTACAGACTTTCTTGTTTGAGTTTGAAAATCAATTCTGCAACTTGTCAACAGCTGCCCCTTTCTTGTAGGCGTATGACTAACCAAAATATGAATTAGAAGAGAGAAACAGATTTGTGAATTTTATTGTTATTTAGGGGAAAAGCTATGCAGTGAAACGCAAAGTAGCACACGCAAAAATATTAAAAGCACAAAGAGGGCGCCATGCTTCTTTAGAGTATATACTAAAAATGAGGAGTTTTAGAAAGGTCCATTTATGTGAGTGGTTCATATGCCTTTTTAGTTCATGAACTCCATTGAGAATTAGATTAAAAATTTATAGATACCTCCATACCCTCCTCAAAAAAAAAAAAAATATATATATATATGAGCAGAGGTTCCCACAAGGGCCATCCAGGTGACGTAAATCTAGGCCAAGTACAGACAATAAAGAACGATGGCACTTGGGTTAAACTAGAAAGTAACGTCGAGTTGTTCAGACAATAGAGAGGTGGATCTGTGACTCATTAGGATGCACGTCCTTACTCAAGTAAACTCAAACTCTAAACAATTTTTTAAACATAGCGCCAGCTAACTACAACACATTTTAGGCAAATTTGACCCCACAGCCCCTCCAGTTTGCTATTCTAGGCTTTTATTTATCATGTGTAAACAGGGCTATTCTTGTTTTTTTGCCCTAAGGCACGACAACAAGCTCAAACTCGTCACCAAATGGCAGAGGATAGCAAAGCGGATTACTCATTGATTCTTCAGAAATTCAACCAGGAGCAGCGTGAATATTACTACACTCACATTCCCACCATCTTTCAGGTAAGTGCCTCAGATCTCTCGGGTTTCATGTGTGCTTCACTTAGAAGCACGTTCCTTCGAAATCATGATTGCTGGGCTGGTATTCCAAGTGGTTATATAATTCTAAATTTCCTGTAACTCAAATCATTTTTGAAAGCATCTAGATCAAACACTGACTAGCAATGAGATGAAATAGAGTATTAATCTCAAGATTAATCAGGAGCCTCTGCAAACTTCCCTGGCTTGCTCCTCCAGTCATTTTCTGCCAGTCCTAGAAGTCTGATTCTTAGATTAACGCTCTCTTTGCTAAAAGGACCATTTTTGTTACAAAAATACCACCTTAACTTTAGGAGTGAAAGCGATATTCATACAGATCTTAGCTCAGGGCTAATCTTCCTGAAACAAAAAAAAAAAAAGGAAAAGAGGAAGATTGGCAACAGATGTTAGCTCAGGGCAAATCTTCCTCACCAAAAAAAAAAAAAAAGTTATGAGAAAGATATATTCATGTTCTCCCACTTTGGGAATCTTTTACATCTTCAAGTCCAGTTGTAGAAAAGAAATAATAAATATTTGCTTCTTGGTGTCTACACACACAGCAAATAAGAACCTTCGGCTTGTAGAAGGAAGGTTCCCTAGTCACCTCTTGGCCTGTGTTGGGGTGAGACAGTTAACCAGATACCACGCCTGTGGTGGTAAAGGGTAAAGTAGGATCCAAGATGGAGGGAATGTTTGACAAGTATCCTCAAATGCTGTTAATAATGAAACTACTTGAGTTTGGGGTCCTTACTGAAATTGGAATGGAGTTGTGTCAAGTTTCCATTTGATTAGCCTAACAAGTCATAGAATATGGGCACAGCTGGCTAATGTGGGGGCACAATAACCTTCCAGTTGCTCTAACTCAAACCCTATAGGCCTATACGACTCCTAGAGAATTTATTAGAGGTAACAGTGCTACCAGAAAACAACTTTCTTCCACAACAGTGGACCAAGTTAATTTTATATGAAATCTAACGTTGCAGAAAATACAAGAGATGGAGGAGAGGAGGATAGTGAGAGTTGGAGAGTCCATGAAGACCTACGCCGAGGTGGATCGGCAGGTGATCCCAATCATTGGGAAGTGCTTGGATGAGATAGTCAAGGCGGCCAAATCAATTGATCAGAAAAATGTAAGTCTTGCTGTTTGGACTTAGCTTACAACTTAGTGTTTTTGGTTCCATTCTGTCTCCTCCCCCTGCCACGGTGACCTCATTGAATCATCTCCTGCTAGGTACTTGCTTCCTGTGGTCACAAGTACTTTTCAACAGTAGCAACACCACCGGAGAGTTTTTTTAATTCAGCCCTCTGTGTTTTGGATTTAGCTCTCGAATTCCTTTTGCAGAAAACGCATATAAGTGGTAAGCGGTCTGAGACATTACAGAATTAAATGGAAGTGTTTTCTTCTCAGTTGGCTGAGTAACCTTTCAAATTGGGATGTGACTCTTTAGGGCATTTTTGGATGTTTTGGACCAGATAATTCTTTATTGGGGGGCCCTGTCCTGAGCACTGTAAGATGGTCAGCAGCGTCCCACTAGATGCCAGCAGCACCCCTCCCCCGGTCGTGACAATCAAAAGTGTCTCCAGACGTTGCCCAATGTCCCCTGAAGGGAAAAATCCTCTCCGATTCAGAGCACTGCTGTAGGGCCAGAGTTCTCCATTTGGATTCCTTTCCTAGAAGTCTATTTCCCTCAGCAAAAATACCAACTAGAACACCAGAATAGGCTTTTACAAACATTTGTTAATTTCCAAACCAAACATTTAACATAAAAGGCATGCCATAAGTATTCTGTGTCATAGGAACAGCTTAAAAAGAGTCCAGGGAGGGGATTGAAGCCATCTTTTTCTTGTGAATAGATCTTAGCATGCAGAGAGATTCTTCATTGCTCTAAGACGTTTGAAGTGTATTAACGTTTAAAGCCATTTGTGTATAAAGCTTTTGTTGGTCCAATGGACACAAATGCTTCCAAATGTGTTCAATGGTAAGTATTTGTAGGAGGGATAGCTGTAAGGTAGTGGTGTGGTTTTTTTGGTTTGTTTTTATGTTAAGATTCCTTGATCTTTATTTTATTAATACCTATTTGCCTAGAGCCTCCTTCAGTGATTTCAGCTAACTGTTTAGGGAAAAATTATTGATGCTTCTGAATTACTGGTGCTTTCCCATCAAACTACGTTACGCCAACGAGTTTTCAGAAGTGATCAAACCATCTTTTCCCTGTATTGAAAATGTCATCATTTGATGTTTTCTTTATCTCTTTTAAGCATCTCAAAAGAGACAGGCCTCTTGCTGGACCTGTTTCTTGGTTTAGAGACCTATGGCTGGTCACTCGTCTATGCAGTCAAGTTTCTCCGTGTTATGAGTACCCATTCCATCTTCCTACCACCATTGATTCATCAGTTCTGTACATCTCTGTATCTTCACTTTGGTCAAAGTCTTTTATGGTTGTAAATTCCTGGCTCGTAGAAGGAAATCAAGAAATAATCTCAGTGGCTATCTGACCACCCTATTTAAAATTTCATTAGTCACCCATAAATTACTGTGTGGGGGGTCTTTTAAAGGGAGATGGCAATAGTGGTGTTTACAAGGGAAACTTTCAAGGTGAGGTCATCTCTATGTGCGTCTTGACTTTTCTTTTAGCTTCATTGACTTCTGGCATTGATTAAAACCCAAAACAAGCCTGATTTTCATTTCTTGTATTATAAACTTGGAAAATTCTTTTTCCTTGAAATTTTACAGTTTCATGAGATTATGTCTGAATGATGGTTTCTCTTTATCAGTTTTATCTGGGAAATTGTGAGCCCCCTAGATTTATAGGATATTTCTCCCATTCTGGGAGCCTTGTTCTCCATTGTATCACTGATAATTCTTTTTCACCCATGACGTTTATGTCACTAAATCCAAGGGGCTATTCTAAGTCGGTTCGTCATTGACCAAAACGTCATTACACGGTTCCTGACTGCATGTCAAAGGATCATGTTTTCACTAGAATAAGTCATTGTAAACACCAGCACACTTAGGACTGTGGAATGGAATCTGCTAGGAGAGGTTTAACTTCATGTGACGAGAACAATAGTGTCTTAAACAAGGCGGTTTATTTTTCCTCTCGTGCAAAAGATGTCCCCAGGCAGAGGGTCTAGCCATGGTGTGGGCGGATGGTCCATAAGTCCTCACAGACTCAGGCTCCTCCCAGTTCACAGCTTTTGAGGATGTGACCTTCAAACTCAATATGGCTGCTGGAGCTCCAACCATCCTATCTAAATTCCAGAGAGCAGAATATAGAGAATGGCCCATGCCACCCCTTTAAAGAGGCTTCCTAAAATTGCACACTGTACTTCTGTGTACCTCTCAGAGATCTCAGAGGTCACGACTTAGTCAGGTGGCTGCCCCTTGCTGTACAGAAGGCTGGAGAGTGAAGCCTTTTAGCTGGGTGGCAATGGGCCCATCTACTCAGAAGGAAGAAGGGTGATTGGCTGTTGGAAGACAATCCACAGTCTGTGGCATACTTCCAAATTACAATACAATGAAATAGCTATGGGAAATTAAAATGTGGGCTCCTGAAGAAGTTGAGATGTATCCACATTGTCTTCTCTAGTAATTTCTTTTAATCAGATGGTCATTGAGTTAGAATGTTATGTTATAAAACACTACATATAATACTTTATCTATAGATCTATCTATCTATGACACTGTGGTTGTAATTTTCTTATGCATTTGTCTCCACGACCTGACCCTGAGAAGATGTTGAACCTAAAGTTGCCAGCACAGTGCACACCATAGACTAGGCATTCAGTTCATTGATTCATTCAGCAAACATTTATTGCACACCATTTTCACCGGGCGCCATTGTGGTACTAGGGATCCAACAGAGGAAAACAGAAGGGAGCTTACATTCTAGTGGAGGAGAGACTGTGAACCCATATATATACAAAGAAAAATTACACCATAAATTAATATCTTTGGACCACAGTGAACCAAAGAATTAGACGGATTAGTTACTTTTTGCTTTGACTTTGTGTACACTGCATTGTTATAAGAACTTCTGATGAGAACCAGATTTTTGTATTTCTGTATTTTTCAAAGGAATTGCATGATAATGGTCCAATTTTTCTGCTTTTAGCAAAGTCATTCTTAATTAGCATTTGTTTCGCCAAATGTCAAAAAAATTTTGTTTCTTCAAATCTCAACTAGAGATATAGCTTTACAAATTATACTTTTTCTTCCTAGTGATAAAACTACTACTAGGAAGAATCTATTATTAATCAATATACCTTCCTTAGAGCATCATCTGTGTGAGGTCATCACAGTTCATTGTGTAAAAAGTATTGTACGTATTGAATGTATTTGCGTGTGATTGGTTGTAATTTCAGGATTCACAGCTGGTCATAGAAGCTTACAAGTCAGGCTTTGAGCCGCCCGGAGACATTGAATTTGAAGATTACACTCAGCCGATGAAGCGCACCGTGTCCGATAACAGCCTTTCGAACTCCAGGGGAGAAGGCAAACCAGAACTCAAATTTGGTGGCAAATCCAAAGGAAAGCTATGGCCATTCATCAAAAAAAATAAGGTACTGATGGTTGGACCCAATGTGAAAATGAGTTTTCTGCAGAGTGGAGATTTTGACTGTATCTTTTAGTTTGAAAAAAATTAAGATTTTAAACCTGTAGTTTCAGAATGCAAAAAAGGCTAGTATGCGATTTTATTTTAAAACAGTGTTTCTCCTTGGTGGTGGTCCCTCCCCCATGGCCATTTGTCTTATTTCAGATGCATTGTCACTCGTACCGTGTCCCCCACACTAACAGATTACTGACCGCTCGGCCGCCCTGCTTCACGCCTTTCACTCCTCAATCTCCTGGGCTGCTGGTTGCCTCAGCTGGGAGAAGGGATACTGCGCAAAATTTCTATAACAGTTTATCAGCCTGTCTAATCGAAATTGTTTCCCTGGGTTAATAACTTGGTTTTGAATTCATGTTAACATGTATATCCATGAACATTTTTCGTTTTCTTTTTATATGGCACGTAGGTGCATGGCGGCATTAACCTGGGCATAGAACATGATCAAGGCGACATTACAGCTTTAACCTTAGAATAATTACTAATTTTAAAAGACTGTCTTGCTGTTTTCACAATCTCAGCATTTAAGGTCTTATCATTTTCTCCCATCAAGCTGTGTTAGTTTAGGAGGTTTAGAAGTATTCACCCTTCTGGCTGGAACTGGTTTCCAGGAACTGATTAGAACTGTAGTTTGCATGTGAAAGTCTGCATGAGCTTCTTGTCAAATATTTCTTGCGGTTCTTCTGTGCATCGCTTACTAAAACTCCCACTTTCATCACATTCTTCATTTAACGTATTCTCCATGTTTTCTTTTGGACCATGGCCTAAATATTTAATTGTTTGTGTTTGACTTGCTTTGGGTTTCAGATATGATTTGATGCTTATTTTTGTTTGTGTCTTATCTTCTTGTTTCTGATTTTTACTCTGTCACTGCTCCATCTCTTACACGTAGCTTATGTCCCTTTTAACATCCCCCCGTCAGCCTCCCCCTCCTCCCCCTGCCTCTGCCTCACCCTCTGCTGTTCCCAACGGCCCCCAGTCTCCCAAGCAGCAGAAGGAACCCCTCTCCCATCGCTTCAACGAGTTCATGACCTCCAAACCCAAAATCCACTGCTTCAGGAGCCTAAAGCGTGGGGTAAGTCCGGCTCTGGAATCCTGTCTCTCTCGTGCGCTTTGGTTGCATGCTCTGGTCTGCATAACTTATTTTGTTTGTGAATGACTCCATTGTGTTTTCCCATAACATACAACAATAAGAACCTATGATTCAGTATTGCTGGAGAGAAGAATGGCAGAGAGAGGAGGAAAGAAGGAAGGAAGCAGGGTAGATGGAAGGAGAGAGAGCCAGCCGGCCCAGAGCTCTTTTTGTCTTGAGCGCATTTTGGAGGGACTTTTCTCCACTTCCCTTTTAAAACATCAAAGTCATTAACATTTTACTTTGATTTTGCCAAAGAAGGAAACTTAGATTCAGTTTAAGTTAGTGACGTATGAGATGAGGAATTGGAAGTTACTGTGTAGTCAGAAAATATTTGCTTAATAAATACTGAGACAATGTGAGCATAATGAAGATGGTTTTCTCTGAGCTGCGCCTCAGGGTTCAAAGGGGAAATGTCACGGTTTCAGGGGTTTCTTTAGCTATTTTCGTGAACTTGTAAGATGTTGATAAAAATCTCTGACTGGAAAAGGCCCAACGCAGTATTTATCCTTAAAAGATGAAACAATAATAGCAGCTGACATTTATTGAGTCCTTATTCTATGCCAGACTCTATTCTCTGTGCTCGTTTACTTTTTTCAACCACCCTATGAAGTCTAGGTACTAAGATTTCCTTCTTTTACTGATACGAAAACGGAGGCATAAAAAGATGAAGTCAGGAAGATGTTGAGCCAAGATTTAAAGCCAGGGAGCCTGCTTGTAGTCAGAGATTCTGTGCCGTCCACGTTCAGCGAGACGCTGCGACAATGTGGTTGACTCGTGAGTGGATGTTACGCAGACCCAGGCTTGCCGTTCTAACAAGGCTGCACGTGCCTGAGTCCCAGGGTCTGTGGAATCGATCCAGCAGCCCAAAGTAGATACCGGTTTGGTTTATAGGAAAAGATTGGAATAAGGTAATGTGTAGTCTCCCAGATAGGTCTAAATTGTCAGTCTAGTCCAAGCCATCCCCAAATCTTCTTCATAACGAATGATGAAGTGTGGCTATCAAGAGTAAAGAAACATTTAACGCATCAACTTATCCAGTGAGGTCGTCTTTTATCCTTTCTCTGAGGGTTCAATACAATTGTCGTGGGATGTGTTCTTGTACAAACAATTTTTACTTCTCCTTTCCTCTGTGTAAAAAAGAGTGTAAATGTATAATAACTAACTAACTTGTTACCTTTTAAAATAAGAGACAAAAAAACCCACCCCATTTCTTTATATGCAGAGTTCCTTTAATAAGGGAATCTCAAAGTTTTATGCAAAGAGGACAGTGGGTGGAATGATCTTGCTTTCAGGTTACCCAGTATATCAGGTTAAGAATTAGAAATTTAGTTTCCTAATGATTTCAAGAGAGCCATTGTTCGAACGTAGAGTATAGCTTCAAAAGTGGATGATGGATGATGTTGAGCTCTATAATTAGATCTCACTTTCTGGCTTGATTCTCCTGGCTGTTAGAACCCCCCATCCATCTCCACTTGTTCATCAGAGCATTTCCAGCACATGACCAGGGTATTTTTTGCTAGGCTATGTTTTACATTAATCGTAAATCAGTGAACCCATCTCTGCCACTTCCAAAACCCTTATGGAGTACTCATTTATTCTATTGATAATAAATACCTCTGCATTGCCTTTTGGAGTCTCCTAGTGAAGTGTGTTGAATATTCATGACTGTTTACCATTTGTGTCTGTATCTTTTCCATTCTTCTCTCAACATCACACAGTCTGTTGGTTGCCAATGGTTTCTGAATCTGTGTTTTCTGGTGTTCTCTAAATGTTCAGTAAAAGACCAAAGAGTGTCAGTAATCAATAAGTGTTAGAAAAAGATGGCTAGGAAAAATATAACACTTAAAAACAAAAAATGGTGAAGTGGGAAATGGGTTATTTTGATGATTTAAAGGAAAACTCTTTTTTTTTCTTACCATAATTAGAAAAAATGGATTTTATTTCTTACTCTTCAAATCTGTGCTCAGCAAACCTCTGTTAAAAAATTTGTCCTAAATGATGAGTGTGTTTTCCTGAGAGGAAATGCACAAACACATACACACACTAGAAGCATTGGTAAATAAATAGAAATCTATTTTTGTTTCCCTCATTTTTGGTCAATCTGTTCTTAGTGAGGGTCAGATTTCATGTCCCTTCCTTCAGGAAGTAGGAGTGCAAAAAAAAAAAAAAAAAAAACAGAAAGAAGGAAAAATGAAATACATCATAGAAGTAAGATTAGGAAGTTCAAAAAAAAAGTCTGAAATGTAGAGAAATAAATTTGATTTTAAAGTACTCTCAGCATGGAGGGTACATGGTTTACGGGATCCCTGACTTGAATGATACAATCCTAGCTACTCTTTCATTTACTCTACTTTGTAACTTAAAGACTATTGTGCCAAAGATAGGAAAAGTACCCTAGGAGAATAACCAATCTGTGATTTCAATATGTCTTTTAATTTATCATGTTTTGCAGCTTTCAGATCCAGAGTTCAGTAACTGGTTTCTCTTATCAGAATGTATAATCCTGTGCACGTATTTCTTAGTGTAACTGATTTTTGTTTCTAAATAATTAAACAGGATAATTTTTTTTTGCTGTAAATCATTGACATTTGTAAGAAAATTTTATTTCATTGAAGGTCTTTGAAGTATGCTACCTGAGTGTTATTAACCATTATTTCGTCTTTACCTCAGTTGAAGAAAAATGAGACTAATGTTCTTAATTTGTAATCTACAAAGTAATTTCATTGTCTTAAATTAAGTTTTCTTTTTCTGGTCTGAGTAAATCTAAATCTAAATGGACATATTTTTCCCATGTTTCAGAGTTCATTGCATGGAAAAATACTGTCAGAGTTGATCAAAATATTTTGAAAATCCTTACCAACTGTTTGTCAGATGTTACAATCTTATGGTTACTTTAATTTTATTTACTTTATCTTGTTCTCTCGCTGATTATTGGCAGACTCAGTCTTTCTGTTTTCACAAAGAACTCATGAAGAGGACGATAGGGAAACCCACGTATGCTTTTGAAGCTAGGGACTATGTTGTAAGTTTACCTGTGGCGGCCCAGTCGCACGGTCACGGCACAGGCACTAACCCCATTGACATCACCAAGACTGGGGACCCAGAGGCGCTCTGCTGTGCTCCCATCCGAGCAATAAAATTCTCAATTGAGAGACCTGGACACCAGAAAAAGCCTAATTGTCTAAATTCAACCACAGGCTATTTCCTCTGGAATACTCGCATGGAAAACGGAACCAAGCCTCCCAGTAACACTCAAACTTCCTAAAAACGTCACTGAGTGGAGCTTGGTTTTCCCCCTTCATTGAGCGTGACTGCCTTCTGAGAGGACGTCACTGGCTTTGATTTTATGGCAGAATTTCATCTATAAAACGCAGTTGCAGAGCGTGGTCACAGGACAATGACTCTTACAGATGGCAGTTGTGTAGCTTGGGGACCCACATCCACATTTGAAATGGATGGACCTGTAAGGAAGTTATATCGTAAAGCTCGCAGAACCAAATAACATCAGAGCAGCATGAGCAAGGTCAGAGAGCAGTGAAATGACGTCCTGTGAACACTGACTTAGATCTTTATTTCCACTGTCCCCTTTCTTCATACTTGAGGTTAGTACCTGTGACTGCCCGGTAACACATGGACTCGCTGGCTCTGTGTCCCTCATGTGTTATTGACACTTGTGGCTCCCAAGGCTCCATAATTGTTGCCTGAAACTGACAGCTTTTTAGTTCTGCAGGCGTCTCGCGATGCACTTACTGCAGCCTTTCAAAGTATTCTCTGAGCAGATGATTCCGTTTCTAATTTTAAATAATCTAACTGGCTGGCTTACCACTTAAGACCCAAAACCGGTTTATAATCGTGGAAAAGAATCCCGTAGGGTGTTTCTTGTAGATCATCCATCAGGGTCCACTTCAGAAAGTTGGATTGGTCTGAGAATTCACTATTTCCCATTTCTATTTGGATTTATTCTCAGTCCTGATGACTTGTTTTTATTAAGAAGTAGTAATCTTCCTGTGCTGTTAGTTTTGATGTTAGAATTCTACTTTTGGAACGCTTAAAAAAGAGTATATAAGCTTAAGGAACGGAAGTAGCTGAAGAGAGAGCGGCTAGAGTACCAAGTTCAAATATCAGTTCTCTGAGTTAGCCACATTCAGAGGGTGATGAGCGAAGAAACGTTTGTATATGGCAGTGTGCTTTGCAGGGAAGATATTTGCAAAGTTTTCTGCTGTGCACCATAAGTGTTGTCCGTAAAGAACTCGAACTGTGATGACTCTGTGCTGAAGTTCCCAGGAGGGGCTCAAAGAGCTAACACAGACTGCCACACGAGAGCCGCCACGGATGTGACTGTCTGTACTTTTTTTTTCCCCAAAAAATTTCTCTTGCTACTTCTTTCCTTCAAAGTCTTTTTCCTCATAAGGACAGTTTCTTTAAAAGCTTAACGCCTATTTACAAAGAAGCATCAACTGTGAGTTAATCTTAAGAATACGATTTGTTAAATCTGGTTAAGGAATTTCCAACACCCTCCCTTCTCCCAACTTAAAATGAAAGGGTGCTTTCTTTAGCCCTTTGTCTCCAACATAGTTTCGGACCCTACCACCAGCTGCCTGAAGTTTCAGGATTGACAACAGCTAAACAAATATGCACTGACCTCTCAAAATACTGCTTCATAGCCATAGAGCATGGCTCACCCGTTGAGGAAGAACCACGTTCCTTTTTCTAATTTTGAGAGGCCTTCTAATGTGTTTTGGGTCCAGAAATCACTATACCCTTCTAATCTCCAAGCCCAGCAGAATTGCAGCTGCTGCGCCCTGGTAATGACCAGGACCGCCACAGTAAGGAGGCCCTCTGGGAAGGTGAGACAGTTGGCTATTTCCTGGATGTAACTTTCAAGAGCAGCAAGTTCTGTTGACTCCCCAGATGCTATGTAACCCCTGCAGACGGGCTCAGGGCTCCCTGGCCGCCCCTGAGACCCTCCCACAGCCAGGGGGTGGTGTGCAGGGCACGGGTGGGAGGGGCATCCTCCTGCCTCCAGTGCTTGGTTACCCATTCCTCAGCTTGAGAGTTTGCCTGAATACCTTTAGGAAATGCCAATGCTCATACTTATTAGGTCTCCTTAAAATACAAATATTGCTTCCTATTGTGGAATAATTGCTTTTCCGACCCTTTTAGCCTGTGTAAAACTTTCCATGGGAAATTTGGTGAACAAAAGCCTATGTGACTATTTTTGTCTTCTATAATCATCATATGTCACCAACGGCAAACTTATTTTCATTTATATCCAGTTTCTTGTGACCAATAGAGAACTGTAAACAGAAACTCTCCTTTTCTATCTTGATTCTTCGCCCAGGCAACACGGCAGTCGAGAATGATTTTGGTAGCAGTAGCCCCTCTTGTGAACTTTTGCGCAGACCCGCTACAAGTCGTTTTCACAGAGCGCAGGTGAACACGTGTATGTTAGTGCAGCGGAACTGACCAGGGCCCTCTTCTTCTGATGTGTTGATGTATTTCTCTCTCTCTCTTTTTTCCCCCGCTTACTCCTTCAATTTTTTCCTGAAGCTTTCTCTCAAGCTGGTAAGCACAATTATTCCTTGCATGTCCTGAATCTAATTGGGGCTTTGGTGTGTGTTTTATTGTGCTATGCCTTGTGCAACGTATCTTCAAAGTTAACTGTTGATTTGTGTTTCTCTCGTGTCTGCTTGCGTTGGTGTTTCTTTGTCAGACCTTTGAAAACCAAAGGTCTAGAATCTAATCAAGGTGATCTTAATCTTTGCAAATTGCTAAGAAAATTAACGCTTAACTCATGATTTGGTTTTCTTTATTACTGGGGCCTTAAGAGGATGACTAGTGTTGATAAAGTTTATTTAAATATGAACATAAATATAAATATTAAATATGGGGGAGTTTATTGGGTCATTTTGAATAAAAGTAAATTTAATAGTTGAAAGGTGCTCCTCCCTGGGAGCCAGAGAAGCAGATGGAGAGCTCTGGCACCTGAGGGGGACATGCAGGAACGATGCCAGTCTCAAGCTCAGGTCTAAGGCGGCCTTCGAGAATTGAAAACTGCGAAATCTCGAAGGTGCTGCATAAGTACCTTGGTGCCTTGTGCATGGCTGATTCAAGAAATCACAAGGTGATTTAATAGACAGTGAACAAGCCTCCTCAGCCTTCCTACCATGATGGGCTGGGTGTTCTGTGTTCTACTCAATTGTACAGCCCTAGTAAAGAGTCCAACTAATCATTAAATTTATTAAAAGAAACTCTCATTTAACCACATAACCCATAACTACCCTCCAAATATGTGTAAGCCACGTAGTATTCTCAAACACCACAGCTGAGAAGGTCCTGAGATGATGAGCAATGGTAAACGGTGACCATTCACCCAGGAATAAGACCAGCACTTTACGCACTGCTGTTGATAATGGAGGGTGATATTTGCTGGTGATCCTTATATATACGTATTCATAAATACGTAATTGTTTTCAACCCATCTCAGTATTTGGCAACTGCCCCAACCCTAAAGAAAACGGGTATTTTATTAAATTAAACATTGCTTAGACTGTGAAATAAGATCCAGAGAAGGGTTCTTGATTAAGGTCTCTACAAGAAGGAAGGATGTAGACGCTTAAATGAACTGAGTTCCTCAGCAGTCTGGATTCGGCAGAAATGGAGAAGCTAACCGGGGTCTCTCAGATGCCAGGATGTCCTTCCTCCCTTTCTTT
This sequence comes from Equus asinus, assembly GCF_041296235.1. Lineage (NCBI taxonomy): Eukaryota > Metazoa > Chordata > Mammalia > Perissodactyla > Equidae > Equus > Equus asinus. The sequence goes on from NC_091799.1 coordinate 16,347,255, forward strand.
GTTGTTTCGATGAGGTGCTAGCAGCCAGCGATCACCGCATCAGGAGCCTTTCTGTCTGACATACAGACCACTGACCGCCCTGGTGGCGAATTGTTGTTTTATACCCTGACTTTGAAGTTCATGAAGAAGTGGCATGTTGCACAAAGGCGGCTTAGGGGTAAAAACCAGAAAACTCAGGCAGAGCTCAGGAGCAAGTGTTCGATCCCAGGAGCATGTCCAACAAGAGCCTCTTAGAGCCACAGGACTGAAAGCAGACATCTACGCACACGGCCGCCCCTTCCAACACCTGGTATGGCCAGTCTGCGTGTGAACTGGGCTGTTCCAAAGATTCCAGAAAACCCATCCTGAATCAAAGCTGGAAATAAAAATTCCTTTGTGGCAAAATGAATCATAGGTCAGAGTATTGTTTGAAAGAATTCAAGCTTCAAAAGGCTAATTGGACACAAAGATGTTTTAAGGTACTTTCCAGAAACCTTGAGTTTCTTTGGATCTTTCAGAAACTGTTGATCTGAATCTCCAATGGCAACGTCAGGTTTGTCTGAGGCGTAGTCACTGAGATTCGATTTAAATACCAACACAGAAACACAGAACATCTATTGAAAGGGACCTAATTGCTCAATTAGACTGACTCCTGATCAAACGAAGAGAATTTGTTTCTTTATTATTTAATTGTTTTCATTTTTCTAAATAATCCGGGCTGTGTTTTTGTTGTCTAGGGCATCTATTTATGAGTCATACAGTGTGTTTCACTTACAGATTTCTGTGCAGCTGTTCACACGCCAGTGCAACTCGTACACCTGCTCGCAGTCTAGACCCGTGTGGGCCAGCGTGGTGGCCACTCACCACACGAGGCTATTTAGATTTTAGTCAATTAAAATTAACTAAATTTTAAAATTTCAGTTCCACAGTTGCACTAGCCACATTTCAAGTGCTCAGTAGCCACGTGCGGCTACTGTATTGGACAGTGCAGCTATGAGGACATTTTGATCATTCTGGAAAGTTCTTTTGGACTCGTAGCACATAGTAAGGCTCAATGAATGTTAATGAACGCTGACCACTTTCTCGATCTCCTCACTTCTGAAGCAGTGTATTTTACACTGTTTTGTTGCGTTCCAGCATTAAAACAAAAACAAAACCAAAAACCTCAATTCTAGAAAAAATTCAACATGAAAACAAAATATGGAGCTTCCAGGCTCCGTGATTGAACTGAGCAAATTGAAAAGCACGTAATTAAGGTTTCAAGTTTTATAACACGATAGTGTATGGAAAAGAAAAAACAAATGTGGTTTATTTTTATATTGAAGATTAGTTTGCTTCATCTTAGTTTTAGAGGCAAATTGAACTTCCTTGGTTTGGCCTTACGGGATATTCCCTGCCATCACTCTGGTTTCACTCAAATCTTATCTCCTCCCACTCTCTCTCTCTCTCTCTCTTTCTCTCTCTCTCTCTCTCTCTCTCTCTCACACACACACACACACACACACACACACACACACACACACACGAGTCTTTGAGAGCATTAGCAGAAAGGTCTTGGCGTGGCCTTACTGGTAAACTATTTGCTGAACCACACGCTTCCAGCAGCCTGGCATTTTGTCCTAAGGAGCCTAGGAATTCCAGTCACACGCCCCCAAGTAAGCCGCTTGGCAACTTCAGCTTGATTTTGGAATGACATTATCTGGGTCCCTTCTTTTCCACCCACTCCCAAGCCAGCCTTGCCTTTGTTTATTTGGTTCTAAAATAAAATCTTTTTTTTTTTTCCTAAATTCCCCAGCTTATCCCTGGTTATTGAATAAATTTCTCTTTCTTTATGAAAATCACCCCATTTAAGTAAAAGCGCTTGATAACCACAACTTAGCCACAGCTTGTAACAAGTCTGTATGGAAAAGTCTAGAAACTCACTGTTGACGTTTTCTACTTAAATCGCATGCACAGAGGAGAGATAGCAATTGTTTTTGAAAGGGACTCAAGAGATCAGAATATACTCCTGATGGATTAAAAATAGCTGAGGTTGATTTCCTAGGCCGTGGGCAGTAGATTTTGAGGTGGGGGAATTATACGTGGATTTCCCGACTGTATAGGAATTTTCTAGTGACCCTAAAGATGTCAAAAAGAAGTGAGCTGACTTTTAGAGGCAGCAGAGTGCGTGGGGGTAGAGGGAGGATGTGTTTTTTTAAATGTCCTTTACACCCACATTCTCTGAGGTACTAGATGTCCCCTCTGTCACTTCGCGAGGATGGAAACTTTTGGCCTCAGCCTGTGTGAGGGGACGGGAAGGAATACTCAGACTAGGGGGGAAAAGCAGGGCCTTCGACATGAGACAGTTGATGGGGGTACTTACCACTGTTTTATATGAAGAAAACATAAACTTCCTTAAAACTTCAGTGTCGCCACCGACACTGACAGTAAAGTGAAGGATCTGTCTCAAAATTTGTTTTCCACTGATTCTCAGTGGAGTCAGAAGTATTTCTTCCTTTCTCCCCCTGCAACATGGCTCCGTGCCTTTTCCGAGGCGGTTCGGCCGGCATCCACGGCCCGGGAAATGGTTTGTGGGACTTCTGCCGTTTGCATGCATTGATTCTGCATCTCAGCTGGGTGTCGTGGGAAAGAGCTTAATTTATTTCATGAAAATACATGCAGACGTCTGTCCCCCTGGCGTCTGGGGAATTTTCCCTGCGGGCTCTCCTCGGGATCTGTTCCCCAGCAGCCCGGAGGGCCTTCCCGGCTCACGCGTGTTTGCATCCGCAGGGCGCCGCGCCAGAGGACTTCAGCAACCTCCCGCCCGAGCAGAGGAGGAAAAAGCTGCAGCAGAAAGTCGACGAATTAAATAAAGACATTCAGAAGGAGATGGATCAAAGGTAGAGTGGATCCATGTGACCTCCTGAGACGTTCCACTTCAGTTTGCAAAGATGGGCAATCCTAAAGGAGATCCTAATAGAAGCAGTTATTTCAGCCGTGTGTTTTGTCCTAGATCGTCCACTGGATTGCTTTATTACAGCCTGGGAGAATTCTTTGAACAAATAGGTTTTATTCTGAGTTTTGGGAACAAAATACATATGGTTATCTCTTTTATCACGGGTATAAAAGTGAGGTTTTTTTGTACAAATGAGGAAGAAGGAAGTAGCATGAACCCCGCCCCCTCTCTTGCCCCACATCCTAGTTTTGGGTCCAGAATGTACCTTCCTTTCTTTCTTTTTTTCTTCTTCTCCCCAAAGCCCCCCCGGAACATAGTTGTATCTTCTAGCTGTAGGTCCTTCTAGTTCTGTTGTGTGGGATGTCGCCTCAGCATGGCCTGAGGAGCAGTGCCGTGTCCGCTGCACAGATGCCAACCAAAAGAAAATTGATGTGAAAAGGCTGACTTTCAGGCCCCCCCCAAAAATCCAAACTATTCAACTGAAGAGAGTCAACTTCATAATAATAAGAGATTCAAATAACAAATGGTTCAATTCACCAAGAAGATACAAAATTTTAAATCTGTATGACCACAATAGCATAACCTCCAAACATGAACAAGCAAAAGTTGACAGAAGTACAGAAATACAAATATATCATTATATGGGAGATGTTTAATGCTCTTCTCTTAGTAATTGATAGAACAGATTAACAGAGTCAGGACAGAAGATCTGAGTAATGTAGTTAACAAAATTGACCTCATACACAAACGCAACAGCTGCCTTATACACAGTCTTTTCGAGCACACACGGAACATTTCCAAGAATTGAGCACACCCTGGTTTCATAACGCAAATCTCAGCAAACATCAAAGACAGATACCAGGCGAGGTGTGTTCTCTGAAGCTTGAAATTGAGCTGGATACCAGTAACAAAAATTTTGAAATTAAGAAATGTAGTTCTAAATAGCACAGAGACTAAAGAAGAAATCATAATAGATATTAGAAAATATATGGAACACACATTCCACCTATCAGTGTCTGGGATGTCACTAAAGCCGTGCTTATAAAGGGAAATTTATAGCTTTCAGTAAATATTAAAAACAAAGAAAGCTAAAAATCGGTGAGTTAAGTATCTAAGAAGTTAGAAAAAGAACAGCAAATTAAACCAGAGAAAATAGAAGAAAGGAAATAGTAAAGAAAATAATGTAAGTTAAATAAATAGAAAAAATATACATTCAACAGAAAGGATCAACAGATGCGAAAGTTAGTTCTTTGCAAAGATGAACAAAATTGATAAACCTCTGGAGGGACTGATCAGGAGAGAGCAGAAGGAGGAGAATGAAGATAATGAAGTTAGACAACTCTTGAGAGGTTTTGCTGAGAAATGGGGCGGTGGCTGGAGGGCGGGGCCACGAAGTCGAGAGGAAATGTATAAAGGGGGATGACACTACAATTTGTTTGTTGTAAGGACGTTTGTTCGTCTAACAGATATTTTTGAGCATCTGCCGTGTGCCAGCATTGTCCCGCCCACTGGAGATGCATCAAGTTAACAACAGGGCTTGAGCCCATCGAGCTAGGAAGAGACAGGCAGCAGACAATGAGCGCAATGATCAGTGATGTAATGTGGGAAAGTGATACATGCTAGGGAAAGAAAGGGAGTGGAGCGAGGGCACGGGGCTGGGGGGCCAGTGGATGAGGGCTCCAGTCGGGGAGTGGCCTTCGGGAAGAGTGGACAGACACTTCACCACTGTCCACCAAGGGGGTGGCAGGCGACATGTGCTCAGATGCAAGGAGGCGGGGGGTGTGGGGGGGTGGGGGGGGGTGAGGACCTGTGGAAATTCTGTTCCTATTATTTCTGTATTTTCAGTTAAACTATTTCCCATGGCTCAAAATATAATTTGGTTTGTTGGTCTTGTCTTGTATGACTGGTTTAGATTTTCTTTTGCTGAAGCTCATTAAAGTTGGCCCCTTACCCCTGGCAAAGAGTCATCTGCTCTAAGCTTGCAGCAAGTCAAACCCGACTCCAAGTCCCTTGAAGCCTGGGCTGAAGTTCGCAGAGCTCTTTGGTCCTATACAGATAAGCCCACGAGTGCCCGCAACGCTTCTCCGGGGGTTCCTCACTCGGGCTGCTGTGGGAGGGCTTCCAACACGAGATTTCAGGAAGGGTGTGGCATCTTGCAGTACGCAGCTCTGTTGCCCGCCTGTCTTGGAGACCAGCTGTGGGTTCAGTTTCTTAACAGTGGAAATAGTGTATAATAAAATTCCCAAAGCAGTTACCTGTGCTTCCTTCACGAGGTAAACGCAGCGCAGCCCGCAAGGCCCAAGATGCCCGCTGTAGCTTTGGTTCGTGTAAAGAATATTTGGGGTTGGTTTGTTGCTATTGTTGTTTGCGGCAGAGGGGGTGTGGTGCAGGATTACGTCTCTCACTGGCTGAAGACAATAGGGAGGTCCCATCCCAAAAAGGCAGCTGCAATTTAAATATCTGTCTCTGGATTATACAGACCTTGGTAGCAGAATTATTCCAGAGGCGTTTTAGAGCCAGCCCCAACAGGCCCTCTAGTCCATGCTCAGAATCCCCCCACGCTCCCTCCCATGCACAGGGTTTCCCAGGTGGTAGGAGGATCTGATTGTCTGACGACATTAACCTTTACCAGGCTCTGCTCATTCTTTTTTTCAGAGATGCCATAACAAAAATGAAAGATGTTTACCTAAAGAATCCTCAGATGGGAGACCCAGCCAGTTTGGATCACAAATTAACAGAAGTCAGCCAAAATATCGAAAAGTTGAGACTAGAGGCCCAGAAATTTGAGGTATGAAAAAGCTGTTGTGGAGAAGCTTTGTTGGAGAAAAAGAAACAGAAGAAGGGATGGGTGTCATGAAGGGCGTGTTGTGGAGCACCAACATTTCTCTGAGAGAGACGGCTGGAAATGGCGCCGTGTTTCACGATATCAGGGAAAATATGCCGTCATCCATTGAGCATCCTGCTTTTCAGCATATCCTATTTTAATTGTGTCCCTAAAACTCACACTGTTTACAGCTGCATTTGTACACGGTGTTGCTTTTAATTTAAGTTTTAAGTTTGTTCTGCTTCATTTCATGTTGATAGCGGATGCAGTGGGAGTGTACAATTGTTCGTCATTTCAGTAAATCAAAAGACAATTTTAGAAAATCACTTGAAATATGTTATTGTTCTTTCAAAGGACCCATTATCAAAAGGTTATATATATATATGAAAACCAATGAGAAACGGAAATGAGAAATGACTAGGAAACACCAATAATAAATGTTTTAAGGAGAGAGGGGAGCACCCAAAGGCTGTGGGCAAAAGTCTTCTTTTTTCCCCCTAATTTAAAGAGGTCTCCAGAGCATGGAAGAAGAAATTAGTAACCGATCATTCCAATCAGGATAGGTTATTGTGGCTTTTTTCATTCTTCCTAGAATCTGTCGAAAGTTTTTAATGTTTGAGTTTTTAGAACCTGGAAATGTCCTTTTCTGGTCATTTTTATTCCTCTGCCTTTCGAATAGCATGACTATTTCAAATTTTGCTGATTTTATTTCCTACGTATGAGTTTCTTCATTATTAAAAAAAAGTTACACTTTTAAAAATATGGGAAGTATGGCTTTCAAACTGAGTCACTGCCCTAGTGTGGCAGTCCCCTCGTGTTTCCCGGTGTGACCTCACGGTCACAGAATTTCTGGAACCAGAAGGAACTAGAAGTGATTTATCCAAAGCCACACAGCTGTTTAAAAAGCCCAAGAGTAGAACGTGGTCCAGGGTTCCTTCTGCCACGATGCGAGCGATTGCCTATATCTAAGTTTGCTCCCACTTCTCCAGCTCAGGGTGAAATGGAAACAGTTGCCTGTAGGAGCGTTTATACAGTGAACAGCAAAAACACCGGAGGCTCCACCCTGATGTGGGCCTTCTCGAATCAGCTTCACTGACCAACGAGCAGCCCGAATAGGGGGCCTTAAGACTCCCTGCTCAGGCGCTCAGCTGAGCTCAGGCCAGGGTCTGTCATGGCATTTGTTTCCAGGCGTGGCTGGCGGAGGTTGAAGGCAGGCTCCCAGCGCGCAGCGACCAGGCCCGCCGACAGAGCGGCATGTACGACACCCAGAGCCCAGCGACCGTCAACAACTGCGCCCAGGACCGCGAGAGGTACAGTATCTGCACAGGGCCTGCTTTCCAGCAAGGGAGCAATGTTACTGTGTATTCGGTTCTCGATTCTGGAATGTGGAAACGAGCATAAGGCGCTTGTTAGACACCAAAGTGCCTGTGATGACGGATCTCAGGTTCTCTCCCCGGTGCGGGGTTCTGATGCCACATGGGAGGGTGACAGAGCATGGGGGGTGATTTGAAGTGGCCTTAGTTACGGCACTTGGGGGCCTCAAGCACTTTGCTCTCAAGGGGGCTGGACTGGAGTCCTCCCAGGGGGCAGTCGCTATAGTTGCTGTGTGTCTTCCTCTCTTGAGCAGCCCGGATGGCAGTTACACGGAGGAGCAGAGTCAGGAGAGTGAGGTGAAGGTGCTGGCCACGGATTTTGACGACGAGTTCGATGATGAGGAGCCCCTCCCTGCCATAGGGACTTGTAAAGCTCTCTACACCTTTGAAGGTAACACACGTGCCAGCCCAAGGCCCCCACTTTTCATAAACTTCCTGTGTCACTCTTCTCTTTCTCGGATCACACCTTCTTTTGAAGCCTTCCAGATCTTTCTCTGCTACTCTCTTGCTCTGCGCATAGTATTATTGTCGTTTGGTCGACGGCTGTCTGTTTTGCCCTCTGGTCTGTGCAGTTTAACACCTTCCAATGAGCTTAATTATAGCAGATGGCAGGGAGTAATGACTATCTCACCCGTGCGTTCAGTTCTCGCAGAGCCCCTGTCCCGTAAAGACCCCTGAAGGGGTGGGATGCGGGTGGGATGCTGTGGCATCTGCCTTGGACACACATCCTACAGGGGGCAGCCTGCAGGATTTCCCAGAGGAGGGGGAGAGAGTGATGGGGGCTTCCTGGGGGCGTGAATCACTACCTTAACAGAACTCAGAGAACTCTCTGTGCAGCCATGTCTCAGAGGAACAGGCATTGCCAGCCGTGGAGGTGAGGAAAGCATGGGGCTCCTGTGGCTGGAGCCCAGATGTCTTAGGTGCTACTAGTGGAATTTGAGATGAGAAAGTAGGCAGTGTCAGTGGGGAGGTGGGTGTGAGAGAAACATGTGGATTTTACTTGGCAAGCATTGAGGAACTATTCAAAGTATCGCGGGTGTTGACACGCTCAGAGCTGTACCTTAGGCCATTTAGTGTCATGTGTAAGTTCAATCAGAAAACAGGGATAATGGTTAGAAAGATTAGCCTGGTGTTTCCTAAACAGATGAACCTTGAAATGATGTCCTGAGAATGTTAATAAGGATGCTACGAAAGAAGCAATCAGAGCTCAGAAAAGTTTGGGAAGCCCTGGGATCAATGAATTTTACAGATTTCTTTACTACAGGACTTTTCAGAGCCTTTGATAGACTAAATGTTCATTGTGACAAAACAAGAAAGAGAAGTACCAGGTTAAATGTTCCCCGTTTTACTTCATGTCCTCAGGCCCCCCTCAGCCCCCACAGTCCCCCCCGTCAACAGCTCCCGAAACAAGCGGCCTTTCAGAATACTGTTCGGGCAGTGGTGGCTCGTCTTTTGACATTATCTTAGCAGATGTCTTGGGGGCCTCAATTAGGGAATGGACACAGAGATGCCGCAGTCAACAAACTGCTCAGCCTGGTGGCTGACTGGAAGTCGGGAAGAAAGAGGGGAGGAAATCACAGATGAGTCCCGAAGTTGCATTCCCGGGACAGTGGCAGTCCAGTGCATGGGAAAGCAGGGGATCTAGTTGGGGAGGAACAATGACGAGTCCAGGTTAACCCATGTTGCGTGTCAGGAGTCAGGTAAACACCAAGGTGTGCTTCAGGCAGAAGGAGAAGTGGAACCTTAGGCACAGACAAGAACCAGCATGGGAGAAAGGAGTGGGGATGAGGTGTAATTGAGGCCATGGGAGTCCTTTCACCCCAAGAGAGAGATGCAAGAGGGAAGAAGAGAAGAGAAGAGGACCAAAGACTTCCCTTGGGGAGAAAATGCTCTTCTGGGAAGAGGAGGGCTCCTTGGAGGAGGAGAGAAGGGTCCTTAGAGAGATGCAGGGTGAGGACCTGGAAGCTTCGGGACAAGGGGCAAAGGGCCAGAGCGTCCGCGTATGCACCTCGTCTTGTACCACACTTGTTTCACTGCAAAGCCCCGTTTGCTCTCGGTCTGGATTTGACAAGAAAACTAAAATATTCCAATACTGCTTTTTCAGGTCAGAATGAAGGAACCATTTCAGTAGTTGAAGGAGAAACACTGTACGTCATAGAGGAGGACAAAGGTGATGGCTGGACCCGCATTCGGAGAAGTGAAGATGAAGAGGGTTATGTCCCCACTTCCTACGTCGAAGTCTATTTGGACAAAAATGCCAAAGGTGCTAAGACTTATATTTAATACAACTTTGAAACATTTTTTTAAAAATTGGAGTTGTTTCTCCCCACACCTGTGACTGTTACAGGCAGTTCTTCAGAAGCCTGGATGGACACCAGCACAGTCTATGTCCCTGTAGCCACACGCTGGACTCACATGCATCTCACACCTGAATTTCTTTGGTTAGTCTTGACTCTAATCAAGTTTCACTTGTTGATGAAATTTTCTGTGGAAAGCTGCCAGCTGCCAATTTGCAACTGTGTCATTTGAAATCTGATAAACGTTTCCTCTTTCGGCAGCACCACAGATAACAAAACAAAGCTGCCTTCTAGCTTCTAATCAGTATTTCCGAATTTAAAAGTCCACTTACATCATAGGGGTGCAGACGACCTCAGTTCTCTTATTTATATCTAGTACCTGCCATAAATTGAAGTACCTTAGACTGTTACAGTTTGTAACTTAATAAATTAAACTACTCTAGTTTGTTAAATTTTATAATCATTCACTATGGAGGAAGTCATAAATGAAAGCTCCCCTTCTTAAGTAAAGAAGGAAATAAGATTCTTACATTGGTACCAAAAGTGTGTATTTTTACTTAAACGTGGTTAAGATCATTGCTAGATCATCAGGATTATCCTCTTAGGTCTATACGGTCCCGAGCAACCTACTGAAATCTGGAAAAATCTGGCTGATCACCCAGTTGATTTTTACCTGTGACTGCTGATCTCCCCTCTGCCAACTGACAGAGTCGATCAGATGTGCTAGTGCTTTTAGATAAACTTATATAAAAATGGCGCACTTCATTCTGTTCTGTTGGAAGTTTTGTGGCAACTATTCAGCTCACACCTCCCCAGCTGGGGCTCTAAATAGAACCCAGGGCAGCAGCAGCTGTTTCTACACACAGACCCCTGCACGTCACTTTTCAAAGATGGGATTGTGTGTGTGTGTGTGTGTGTGTGTGTGTGTGAGGAACATTGGCCTTGGGCTAACATCTGTTGCCAATCATCCTCTTTTTGCTTGAGGAGGATTGTCCCTGAGCTAACATCCGTGCGAAACTTCCTCCATTTTGTATGTGGGCCATGGCCACAGCATGGCTTGATGAGTGGTGTGTAGGTCCACGCCCGGGATCCAAATACGTGAATCCTGGGGGACGCCAAAGTGGTGCATGCAAACCCAACCACTATGCCACCAGGCCAGCCCCAGGACTTTTTGGGTTTTTTTAATCATTGGCATCTTTAAAACCCAAAGTGTGAATTTACTGAAAATTGTTTTAGAATTTCCAGTTCATTTTATATAATCAAGTATAGCCAGAATAAAATAAAATGTTTCCCCATCTTTAAAGGAATCTGGGTCACATGGGGATTTGCATTTTTAAATTGGCCAGACAGGTAGCGAAGTAGTCGGTCACATGCATAGAGGAGTACCGAGCCCAGGGTTCGTGCCCATTTTGAGAATCTGCCCTGAGATCATGGAGAATCAGCTATAAGTGGGTCAGAATGAAGATGGTGGGTTGAGAGTCTCTTTTTATTTGGCTTTGAAAATTATTCATGTCAAATAGGAAATTAGCTCCTTGCCTTTACGTTGTGGGCTCCTTTTATAAGCTCAAGTCCATTTAGAGCTTATTCTAAAAGGGACAGCAGCCTATCGGGGGCTGGGACTCAGCAGTAGTGAGGGGTGCTGGCTGCAGATTCTAGCAGAAAGGTCACTGACATTTCACAAAGGTCACCAAAGTGGAATTCAGTCACCTTTACTTAAGACAGCTTGATTTTTAAAATGCTTTTTATTTTTAAATAATTATGGATTCTCAGGAAGCTGCAGAGGTGGTACAGAGCAATCCCGTGTGCCCATCCCCCAGTGTCTCCCCGTGGTTGTATCTGCCACAATTGTAGTACAGTATCAAAAGCAGGAAACATTGATTTTTTAAATATTACTTTGTAATTCACATCTCTTTTGAATTATTATACCTTTGCTGACATGATATCGATAAAGCCACTCAAGGAAATCATTTCAGGTCTCCTTTTCAAGTATTGCAACAAGAAAGTCAACTGACCCTTACGCCAGAGAGATTTGTTTCCATGAGCAGTAGGTGGTCACAGCTGTGGCCATGTCACCAAGCGAATGGGAGACTCGAGTTAATAAAATCCGACCTTTCTATCCCACGATGAACTCATTTCCAGACTATGAACTATTGGAGAAAGTGAACTCAGTGCTGAAAAAGTCTTAAACAGGGCAAGACATTAGCCTTTTAAAAGCCTGCCTTGAAAAGGACGGCATTCCTTGAAGTTGGGTTTTTTCCTTAGAGTTGTGCAAATTTGATTCAGAAGATCCCTCAGTAGGCTCCAGGGGCTGGTGGGTGGTCTGATCCTTAGGAAGCTGTGTGCCTCCGGGCGGGTAACAGATGAGTCTCTGGAATCTGTCTCAACAGTGAAAGATATGTTGCCGGTCTACTTCCGGCTCCTGAATACCGGAAGCGTTAGAAAAAGCATGGGAACAATTGCCAGAGAAGTAGGATTTCCATTTCCACCCAAAGTATACTTTGTTTCTTCCAACAGTTACCTGTTAAAAGCAGGCTTGTTTATGAAGTTTTCTCCTTTTATTTTAGAGACAATGTACATGTGGAAGCCCTCTTCCCTACCTTGTTGATACATCTGTTCCCCACAGACACGACCCTTAAACCCATCCCAGCGGGCGGGGCTGCCGCTCTGATATCCCGTACTCAGAGCAGGAGGCTCATTTTCCACAGTGGGGGGGGCTCTTTTTGGTGTGTGTGGTGTCTACGATGTGACGATTTAATAACTGCCAAAATATTTAGACTAGAGCAACTTCCACTTGGTCAACTGGATTGTGACTGTCCTCTTTGATGGTTGTGCTTTTGAAAATTGCTCTCTGTTAAATATGTCCCTAATCCCCCACCCCATATATTTGTATATACTGCCATTTAAAAACTAAAAGGATGACTTGAATTCGTTGTTTTAACGTTTGACTCTTTTATCTGTTTGTTTTATTGCTGATTCTGCTGCCTAATGACCTTTCTGCTTTGTAAGGCGGCGGGGCAGCGGCCCGGACTGTTACCCTGTAGCTAGGCCCCCTGCTGGCTGCTCCACACTTGAGTTTATTATAGACACTTGGGTTCTGAGTAAGTTTGTTTGAATATGGCCACCATGATTGTTTCTCTCTATTCTTATCCTAAAAGAAAAGAATCTGTCTGGCACCTTTTAGTTGTACCCTCATATCTGCCTCTCTAATAAACATTATATTTTTCTCAGTGTTGTGTATTTTAAATGATTTTTCTCCTTTCTGAGAAATTTCTTCGGTGTAATACAAGCATTTAACTCTTTCGTCTTCAGTAATGGGGGATTTCCTAGCCAAATGCTTTTTTAAAATTCTGCCTCTTCCCTCCTTTGAAATGATGACACCTTCTCTGTGTTTCCTGCACCTAAGGGCTCAAGGTCTATCTCTCTTGTTCCTTCTACCCCATAAGATGAAGAACTTTCACTGGTTATTGCTAAGTAAACATTGGATGACGAGTTTTTCTTTTCACCAAAGATTTTACATTTTACTGCTAAAGAACCAGAGTGTCAACCAGAGAGAGAATTGGCCCTTAAGTTCCTGCCATCTTTCTGGGGAGCTGGCCCCATCTCCTTCTTTCTCTCGAAACTCAATTTATTAGAAAGATGAGTTGGGTGGACGGGTGCATCGTCATCCATCTGGGCTTCTCTGACCCCGAAGGAAAGATGAGCTACTGACTGGACACAAAACCGTGAAAGTTCCTTATCTCGGATGTGCCCTGTGGTAACCAATTGCTCTAAAAATGCCCCACCCCTCCCACCCCCCCTCCCAGGGCGGGCAGCTTGGAGCAGAATGCCCGCCCCTGATGCTGGGCCTTCCTCTCTGACAGTGTTTTCTTTCTCTTTCTTTTTGTGTTGTAGATTCCTAAAGGTGGCTGTGGAGCCAGAGCCTCCGGAAGTCTTCCCAGGAGAAACCCTTCGGTCTGCTTGTCTCCACAGGCCCCGGTGCCCGCCCGCCCGCCCGCCTGCGTGATCAGACTGCCCCCCGGGCTGGGCTGGAGTGTGGCCCTCGGAATCTCAGCCTGAAGTGACGTCCGCACACCATGCAGCTGCTTGCCTTTTTCCTTCTTTTCTTTTTACAGCATGCTCCTCATGGCCCAGCTCCTCCCATGGCCCAGTCTGGCCGCCTCTTTGGGGGCAGGTCTGTCCCCATTCTGGTCCCCACCCTGCGCAGGGCTGTGGAAGGCAGCCAGATACGCATTCCCTCCTTCCAGGGCTCCTGCCTCAGCCCTCAGTCCACCCGGCGTGTCCTGGCCCGTCCAACGGTTCACACTGTGCCTTTTGTGAAAACTTTGCCACTGGTCTCCTGGGGAGACTAACAGAATCTGGAGAAGGAGGGTCAGTGCGCCAGGTGGACTGAGTGCCCGAATGTCGTTGATGCGTTCCCACATTGTTTACGTTAGAAAATCCTCGTCTTTTCCCAAGTCCATTGAGTATTCCATGGTCCTTTTCTGATTACGGGTCCTCACCTCACGCTAAACATTGGCCCTTGCAACATTTCACGGCCTCAGCATGTCCGTGGTGTGCACTGGGGATGCACACGCACATACATGCACACACCTGCATGCACACACCTGCACGCACACGCACACACCTGCACGCACACGCACATACATGCACACACCTGCGTGCACACGCACATACATGCACACACCTGCATGCACACACCTGCACGCACACGCACACACCTGCACGCACACGCACATACATGCACACACCTGCATGCACACACCTGCACGCACACGCACACACCTGCACGCACACGCACATGCATGCACACACCTGCACGCACACGCACACACCTGCACGCACACGCACATACATGCACACACCTGCACGCACACGCACACACCTGCACGCACACGCACATACATGCACACACCTGCACGCACACGCACATACATGCACGCACCTGCACGCACACGCACATACATGCACACACCTGCACGCACACGCACATACATGCACGCACCTGCACGCACACGCACATACATGCACACACCTGCATGCACACACCTGCACGCACACGCACACACCTGCACGCACACGCACATACATGCACACACCTGCACGCACACGCACATACATGCACGCACCTGCACGCACACGCACATACATGCACGCACCTGCATGCACACACCTGCACGCACACGCACACACCTGCACGCACACGCACATACATGCACGCACCTGCACGCACACGCACATACATGCACGCACCTGCACGCACACGCACATACATGCACACACCTGCGTGCACGCACACGCACATACATGCACGCACCTGCACGCACACGCACATACATGCACGCACCTGCACGCACACGCACATACATGCACGCACATACATGCACGCACCTGCACGCACACGCACATACATGCACGCACCTGCACGCACACGCACATACATGCACGCACCTGCACGCACACGCACATACATGTGTGCACACACACATTTTTGTTTGGGGCCCTGTCTTCAGTGGAGGTCAAATTCTAGCTTGTGGGCCAGCCCTGCTGTCGTGACTGTGTCCCCCTTTCATGGGGTCAAGGAAGGCCCCAGGCCACGCACTCCTCGTTAATGAGAACTGCAGATCGCGGTGCTTTGTGAATGAGTGCCTCGCCTCTGCGTTCGCTCCTTGCACAGTGAAAATCCCCCTTTCCATCAGTTCCAAGATTTGCCTCTTAGGATTTTAGTGCTTTTGTCACCAAAGACCCTGTGCTTCTTGTCCTTCAAGTGGTCCTATGGCTGCAGCTTCTGCGTCTTATCCCATGTTCTTCAGGCCACGCAGAATTAATTGGATTTGCTTTTTGAGCTCAGTTTCCTTCCTCTTATGGATCTGTGAGGAAAATGTGAGGTCATGTGGCCTGTGGCCACTCACACCTTAGAGCAGCGTAGCTTCTCTTCTTATCTGGTGCAGAAACAGTCAAGAGAAATCATTGGCTGTGAGTTTCTGTCAATGAGAATGCCATCCACGAAGCCCAAGGATGAAATCGAGCATCTTTCTTCTCTTGTTTGGCTTTTGGTAACTAGGTGGTCACCTTGAGCATCCTCAATTCTTTTTGACATTTGTGAATCTAAGACAAGGAAGTCTTACAGGCGCCGAAGGGCCTGGGAGAGAAATGGCAGGTCCTAAGTACTGGGTCTTCGTTCAGTGAGAACAGACTTTCAGTGAGAAAATGGTTGCCCTCAGCAGACTGGCGTGGACCACGCACCCTCCAGGAGCCCCCCCGGTGACTAGAAACGAAGCAGATGCCGAGGGGAAGGAGGGGAAGAGGAAGTGGCTTCAGGTTTGGAGCCAGCGAGCAGGAGCCCTCTGTCACTGCAGTGAGGCCGGGGCGGGGGCCGAGAGCTGCCTGCTCTGCAGCCATGCGTCTCAGGGCTGCTGCGTTCACCGGGGCTTCCGTTCCCCACTGTGCGCGGCCCACGTGTGGTCCCCATCAGGACAGACAACACTGAAAGCAGGATGCCAAACAGCGAGAGGAGTCAGGGCCTCACCCGTGTCCCTGCAAACCAACAGGTGTGTGGTTGACCCGGCCATCCCAGCGGCTCCTCGAAGGCTCCTCCGTCAGCAGAGTGACCAGGTGTCACCAGGAACTCCCAAATCCCACCAAGTCCAGCCAACCACTCTCCGCAAGGATGCTACATGGTTCCGCAGTCAGGTTTCAGAGCCTCCGTCATGCATGCGCATGGCATCGCTCACGTTAGGGGTCAGGATAGGTTACTTTCCGCCGCATAGGGAGCAAAGGTGTGGGCTGCAGCACCTGGCCTTTTAAGGTCTGTTAAACCCAATCTAAAACATGCTTGGCCCCTCTTGTATCCCCTGCACTTGTTTTTTCTTCTGTATCACCTGTGTCCAAAAAAGAACGGAGATGAGTGCTTCTCAGTGTTAACCTTTGCTTCTCCGCCAGCCCGCGCGGCCGTGTGGAAAGGGCAGTGCTGTACCCGCTGGGCTTAGTAAAGGAAATCAGTTATTCTAGGATAGTCGAGCTATATCATTACTCTGGGAATCCGACTGTGAAGTCACCGGTAGATGATTGCGGAGCAGTTCACATAGAGTAGAGACGTGGGGTCTCCCACCTGCTTCACGGCATCCCCTCAGATCCACCGCACGTCATTTCTGCACCAATGCTAGAATACTGTTGTGTTGTAAGAATGACTAGTTTTTAAAGAATCCGCCCTGAAAACAACTTGACTTAACAACAAAGTGCAAGAGAAGAACTTATCATTTACCCAGTTTTCCCCTGCAGGATGGGAACATACGAAGGCAGGGAAAGCCGGGATGGGATTTTCCTTCGGCTCTTTATCACGCTCCGCCTGCAGCCGCTGGGCGGTGATGCCCAGGTGAGAGGCTGTAGCCTGGCCCCCCAGCACAGGCCTCTGATGCCTTTGGGTCACATCTGTAATTGCAGAAGGAAGTTGACTGAACATGAAATAGTTATGTTGAGGCTAAGTATTTTTCCAGAAGTTTTGCTTTCAGACTTCCTAATGGCTCTGCCTCCTGGGCTTCTGTCATCAAAAAACTGCTTTAAAAAGTGATCCGAAATTCTGTTTTAACCTGATGTTGAACACCTTTAAACGTGAGGGTTTATTTGTGTGTGT
Organism: Equus asinus; assembly: GCF_041296235.1. Lineage (NCBI taxonomy): Eukaryota > Metazoa > Chordata > Mammalia > Perissodactyla > Equidae > Equus > Equus asinus. Next base: position 16,364,293 of record NC_091799.1, read on the forward strand.
GGCGCTAATTCTAACCTTTGGAGGCATTTCAGTGTTGTCAATGGCCCATTGGCATTGGAAAGGTTCTGGAATCGCCCATCTGTCTCTGGAGATGGAATTAAACCAAATACAGTGCTTCCATTGGAAGGCTTCTGTTGACCTTGTAACTATATGTTAATCCTCTAAATGTTAAATAAAAATATAACTTCTGGCACCGTATCCCGGGATGGTTTTGTTGCACCGAGATGACCCCGGTCACTGAGGCAGCCAGAGTCCCTGGGGCCCAGCCCCAGCCTGCACCTCGCCGACTTCCTGTGTAAACCCAAGACAAGCCCTGCAGCCATCTGCCTGGGGAGGGGCTTGAGAGCCAGCCAGCTCTGCAGACCAGCCCACCCACGGGGGGAAAGCTGTCAGAGATGGTCAGGTGGGATCCAGGTGGCCTGGGCCCAGGATTTGGGGAGGCTCCTCATGACTGGGAAGTTTTTTTGCTGCAGATTCAGCTGGCAGCTACTCTAGCTTTTCAGGGACCCTGCTGTGGGGGCGGGGAGCCGTGAAACAGGAGCGTGTCTGTATTTCATTGGCGGTCTGGTGTCATCAGTGCTCAAGCCCCCCCTCTTGGTGGCTCAAATCGCTGGTTTCTGTGAAGCCGCAGACAGTGTGCAGGTTGAAGGGGGGGGGGGGCCTCGTGCCCAGCCCCCACTGGACGTATGTGGTGGGAGACCCTTCTGTCACCAGCATTGGAAATCTTGCCCCAGGCTTTCGGGGGAGATGCGCTCGTTAGCATCCACGCCTATGTCCGAAGGCTCTGTAGGGCCATGGTAGGAAGACCATTGTCAAGGGGGTGAAACACGAGCAGCCACCCTGGGCGTGAGCAGGGCAGCCTCACTAATGCCAAGTGTGGACTCACTTGCTGAGGGGTGGGAGGTGAGGCCACCGGAGAGCCTGGCCTCGGCCTCCCCCACGACGGACGTGAGCGGCCTTCGGTCACCCTCAGGGAAGGCGAGGCTAGGAAGCCTGTTCCCAGCACACTCTTTCTGGGTTTTGTCTCGTTCCAGGAATAGTCTCCGAGGGTCTCCGCGGAAGACATGGAGCGTCTCCCCCTGTGTTTCTGAGAACCTCCCTTCCCTGCAGGGCCTCCGGCGCTGGGCTGGGAAACGGCTCTGCTGACGGGGGCTTGTGGCCTGGCCTCTGCGGGCCTCAGTCTCCTCGGGGAGCTGCTGTGAGAATGGGAGGCACTGGGCCAGCCTGGCAGCGGCTGACAGACATCAGCTCTGAGTCAGAGCTTGCTCCCAGCCCCAGTGATGGCGTTTGTCACTCTGATGCGGGGATAGACTCCACAGCTCGGGGCTCTAGGACTTGCCCCTGCGCCCAGGGGTCTGAAACACGGAGATGCTGCCCGGCTCGTCCCATCTGTGTGCACCTACCTGGTTCAGTGTTTAGGGCAGTCGGCACCTCACCCCACCACACACCTGAGCCTTCTGGTGACCCACTTCCTCCCCTCTGGGGTTGCAAACGGTGGCAGCAACCCAGAGCCGTGCTGCCGGACAACTCCCTTCCCGGTGCTCTCTCGAGGGGAGGGCGGCCTCTGTAGGCACGGAACTGCTGACTCAGAAGGTTCCAGTGATGCTGCAGACCTGTCAGTCAGGCTCCTCCAGCTGGTCTGGGAATCGCACCAGCCGCCCAGGGCAGGCCTGGCGGGCCTCCCTGGCCTCCCCCACGTGCCAGCCTCGCCCAAGTCGCCAGATCTACTGCACAGGGCCCGGGGCGACCCCTAGTGGAAGAGAAGTCCGAACGTGCAAGGAGAGAAGGGTCCCTAACAAGATGGCTAGGGATGAAACAGAAGTGGGCAGAGGCAGGGGACTGAAAGTGTGTTCTCTTTTTTTCTTAAAACAAAAGAGATCGGTGGGATCGTGAAATCTGTGGGACAGCCTGGAGATCACCCTTTGAATTACTGCTGCAAAAGATGGATGGTGTGGGTCTGAGTGAGGGAGGCGCAGGGGAGGCCGGACAGCGACAAACAGCAGGCCCAGCCCCGTGAGGATCAACGGCCCGTGTGTCCTGCGAGGTGAGGAAGTCCAGTGCCCGGCCCAGCCACCCGCCTGGAAGAGGCCTCTCGTTGCCCAGCCTCTGCTGTCCTCCTCTGAGAAGGGAAGCCGTGAGCACTCTGCAGTGTCCTCAGACCCGGGATCACAGGTGCCGGAGGAACAAAGGTATTTCCTCCTTCCCCTCTGCTGGCCCGGAAGCAGCGGGGGCAGGCAGGGTCCTCCAGGGCCTGCAGCATCCTGCTGGGGAGCCCAGTGCCCCTCGCTGCACACAGGCTCCCGCTGCACCAGGCTGAGCCTGCCCCGATCCTGTGGAACCCTGTCCCCAGTGCTGGCTCTCCAGACACCCCCAACCTGGGCTGCTCGCTGGTGTCAAATCCAGGGAAGGCCTGGAGACTGCATCCTAATACACCCCTGGGGCAGCTTTCCAGAACACGCTCCATCCAAAATGTTGACTGCAGCCTGCGCCTTCTCTACGACCAGCACATGCCTCTCCGCTGTGGGTCAAGTTGTAGCAGAGAAAAGAGCCAGACGGAGGCAGGGTTCCAGGAGACAACTTCCTCCCGAAGGCACTGGGGCTCAAACGCGGCAGTGTAAGGCTCGCACGGTAGTTCACGTTGCCTGAATTCAAACTAGAACAAAGGTGGGAAGCTCGCTTTCCGGGGGGCTGCACCTGGCACATGCTTTTCCCATGCAGCTTTGTGAGCACAAGCGCAGGCAGACCGAAGGGCTGCAGACCCAGGCCGCAGGGGGCCCGCAAACTCCTCAGGCTGCAGGGGTGGCTCCTGGCTCCCTAAGGGGCTGCTGGAGCCAGTCCTGGGCCAGCCCCGGGGAAGAGCCCAACGGAGGGGACGAGGGGACATCGTGGGGAGCAGCAGACCACAGACGGCTCCCCTGCAGCCCCGCGCTTCCCGGCTCCACTCCGTCCATGAGGTGAACCAGCACAGACTCCTGCTTTGTGCTCAGATTCCAGCATCTAAGTTTGGCCAAGCTACTGAAAAGCCTGGTGTTTCAAGGGAAAATATAAAGGAAACATTTGAAGGCCAACAGGTACCTACGTATTTCTCTCGCAGCTTCCTGTAGCACCATAAGTGAATGTCCCCAAACCTCGGAAATCAATCAACCCTCCAGACAGATCTCACCTCCCACGGTACCTAAGAAAAGCCAGGCAAACCTGTACCTCGGGATTCCACATACACAGCGTTCAAACGGGAGCAAATCGAAAACTACTACTTAGACACACACGCATGTGTGGCAACACGAGAAAGTGAGGAGAGAGGAAATGCAGGCAGAGTTACTCTGGGGTGGGGCACAGCGGGAGACGTGATCAGGCGGCCCTGGGAGTTCCATGGACCCGGGAACGGGACAGACCCCGGGGCGGCACTGTCACCGTTTTATCATTCTTTATAGTGAACACATTTCTGCACACTCCTGTCTGATGAGATTTCACAAGGAATGTTTAAATACATAAAAATCTCAAGTTATTCTCTCCCTGCCAAAACCCAAAAAGTATAAACAAAACCAACCCAAACCGCAGGGACTGTAAAACGCCAGCACCACTAAAGGTCAGGGAGCTCCCAGTGCCAGACACCAGCAACCGCGATGGAGGCACCAACGCCCACCGTCAGCCCAGCGACGGCTACCCTCCAGCAGCAGAGCCCTCGCCGCGGTCAGGGAGGGTGACCCCTGCTCCATGGCAGCTCTGACATCGGAGCAACTGAGCCCACGATGCAGTGCCAGCAGGGGACCGGCCTGTGGGATGCGCTGGCCTCATCCTCCGGCCACAGCTGGCCCCACGTCTCTGGGGCCGGGGCTGGTTCCAAGAAAGGAAAAACCCATGCGGCCGGGTGTTTAAGGCGGCTCGGCCTCCTCTTCCGCTCTGCAGCCTCCAGAGGCTCTCTCGTTTCAGGGAGCCCTGCACAGGCCCCTCCCAGGCCCAGGTCCGGGCATTTGTAATGTCGGTCGCCATGGCTCCTGGCCCCCCCAACCCGTCCCCAGCCCCCGAGACGGTGGGTCCCCCCTCCCTCCAGTAGCAGAATGAAGGGCAGTGGATGCGGAGACAACAGTGTGGGCTGTGGGGAACGCGTATGTATTTATTATGACATTCTGAACACAAACGAGACCGCGCAGACGTGGGGTGGGATTACGCCAGCTCTGCAGGGGGGCGCCGCTGGCTGCAGAAGCAACTTTCAAAGGACTGCGGCACATGTCAAGAAATTCCAGCAGTGGCTTGCTCTTTGCTCACGTGCACCTCGGTGGGGAAGGGACCAGAGTCCGTAACCAGAGATCACAGAAGCGAGCACCGTGTCTGCGAGAGCTCGAAGGGACCCTGCCAGAAGTGCCTGCTGGAATTTCCACCAAAGCCTGCTTCTAGAGACTGAAGGCCACGGTTTTGGGGGGTCTCATCCTGGGACCCTTCCCAACCCCCCGTTGCTTCGGCCCTGACGAGGTGAGCATCTTTCCCCAGCTGCCTCGTCCAGGGCTTCAGTGCCAGTGGAGGCAAGACTCAGCCTCCCGTGCCTGGTGGTCCCTGCACTCAGCAGCCGCCGCGCTCAGCAGCCGCCTCGCTCAGCATCCAGAAGACACAATTCCGGGCCGTGCGTGCGAGAGCTGCCCCAATGCCACCCCTCCCTGGGCCAGGGCTCTACCCAGCTCGGTGCTGGGGAGAAAGGGGAAGTACATTTTCTCTGGCATCAGCCACCAGGGAAGCTGCGTTAACAGCAAATGAGAGCAAGGCGAGGTACTCCTGTTTCATCATCCCGCTCCCTAGCAGAGGCGAGTTACAGCCAATCCCTAGGGCCAGCTCAGCAGCACAGGGGGAGAGGAGGCCGGCTGCCTCCAGGAACAACCCCTTCTGACAGAAATCCACCCCCCCCTTCGGGTCCCCATCACGAAGGAGTCCGGAGTCGGGAGTCTGTAGGACAAACACTGACAGCAGCCAGGATTCAGGAGCCTTTCTGTGACAAACAGGAGGTGCAGGGGTGAAGCGGGGCCTCGTAGGAACTGGCTCCAGTGACAAGCAGCAGCATCCTCACCGCCCTGGCGCTCGGCACTCTGCCCGCCACTCTGACCGTCTGCCTGCGAGTCCTGGTGCTGGCTGGACCAGGCGCCTGGGGGATGCCCGGCAAGCAGCAGCTACTCCCCACCCCTCCGTCCCAAGGCCACAGCCCCTGAGAGCTCCAGGGACAAAAGCCGGGCCCAATCTAGTGAGAGGGCGGGTTTGGGGGAAACAACGACAACAGTGACGTGTGGGCACTTCCAGGACAAAGACCCAAGTTAACATCATGGAGCCGTGGTGGTGTCAACAAGACGGAAGTGGATATATTTCCTGGCTGCAGCATTACTCACTGTGAACCAAAACAACTTTGCTGCCTCTGTACGCATCTGCATTTCCGAAGCGGCTGGCCTCTCTTCCGAGTACAAATGCACCCTCCACAGGCAGGAGGGCGAGGGCGGGGGCCTGTGGGGACACCGGGTCATCAGCCCAGGGCCCACACGAGGGTTCTTGCAAGCAGCCTCGTGGGAGGTGTGTTCAGGGACATGCTCTTTCAGCACTCAGGGGACACGGAGGGTCTCTGGAGAGTGAGGAGGACACTTACAGACTGTCCCCCCAAGTCACACGGCCCGGGTCTCGGCTTCAATTTTCTGCTCCCCGTGCAAGCTCTCTGGGTCCTGGAGCTGGGCCACACTCTGCCGGATGGCAAGCTCGGGGCCGCCGCCATACAGGCTGCTCAGGTAGCCCCAGGTCTCCTCTGAGATCTGCCCGTAGTCAGCTCCTGCAGAGACCAGGGGCCACCCGTGAGGCTGGGCTCGCCCTGGCTCCATCGATGAAGCCATGGTCCCGGCTGAGGGGGCTCTGGGGGCCAGGCCCCAAACGGGAGGGAGGACAACTTTGTGCAAAGCTGTTAAATGGAAATCTCAGGATTTTCCAGTAGAACACCCTTTCTCTGAGGGCTCCAGAGGGGCCGTCTCTGGCTGCTGCCCGCTTCCCAGAGCGGGGAGTCCACACAAAGGGCAGGCAGGCAAAGCCAGCAGAAGGCGTGGGGAGGGGCCTGGAGGACCCACGCAGAAGCCCAGCATGGCGGCCCCCGGGCTCAGGCCCTGGGCCCAGACCGGGGTGAGGCTCAGCCCGACTCAGGCAGATGGCAAGGGGGCTCCTGGAAGGACCGTGAGTGGCAGCCAGGAGGGGCAGGGAAGAGCCCGGTGGGCCTGGGAGGCCGGGGCTGGGGCCGGCGGACTCACCCTGCTTCAGCTGGATGTGGCCGCTTCCTTTGACCTGTGCGATCCTGCTGTTGTCAATGGGCCCAGGGGGCTCTGCAACAGACATGGCGCAGGCTCAGCACCTCTGGGCCCCTGAGGCAGCGGGAGGAAACCCCAGAGCCAGCCCCCACCGCGGCCCTCCACCCTGCGACAGACAGAGCCATCCTCCAGGTGTGACTGAGACACCTGTGATGCCAGAGAGGCCGTCCTGAGCCCCAGGGGTCAGCGTGAAGTCCCCTGTGGTGAGGTGCTTGGGGCACCAAATGTTCATCTACAGACGTCTGAGTGCCAGAGGGCCTGGTGGCACCCCTGACCCGGCAGAGGGAATTGCTAGGACGCGCACTAGTTTCAGACCCTAGCGTGGGTGGGGGAGGGGGGAAGCCAGTGCCGTGGACGTTGCTCTAATCTCGCTGAGCAGCCCTCCTGTGTGCCCCATATCCCACGTACACCGCAACAACCATACGAGACGAGAACGGTTTATGGAGACAGGTGACATCACCGTCCAGGTCAGAGCGGGCAGAAGACAAAGAAAGCCAGGGCCCAAGGCAGGGCTCGACTCTGAGCGGGTCCTCGACCACAACCACGCCCGACTGCCTCCACAGCACTAGGGAGGATGCGGGGGTCCCTGGTGCCCTCCCGCCCGGCAGGGCCTGGCTGGCAGTAAGGCCCCACCTCTCCTGAGTAATGGCTCGGGCTTATGCTCCGAAAGGCAAATGTCCAGCACATAGAACTTGCTGGCCCTGCCGACCCTGCCTGGCGCCAGGCCCTGGTCTGGAGCCCAAGTGTGGGGCTGGAGGGCGGTGACGGAGGCCGCGTGCAGGCCAGGGCTTGGGCTGTGCTGCCCCTTGCCGTGGACCGTGGGGACTCGGAACTGTCTGGGGATGGGACTTGTTTCCACCCACGTAAATGCAAGGGTCAGAGGACACAGTGTCCAAGTCCTTTCCTAAGAGTCTGAGGCCATCTATCCAGTAAAGTCTGTCACACAGGGCAGCAGAGTCCCCAAAGGAAGGTGCTGGCGGGAGGAGGGGCAGCCTCTGCTGGGTGTGGATGGGGGGGACAGTGGGAGGGAGCGGGCGGAGCAAGACGGCTCCCGTCCCCCGTCCCCCGAGGGCATAGGGTGGCTGGCCTGGGGTGGGGACAGTGATCCCAGCACCGGGACTGGAAGAGCACCTGTGTTCTCTGCTCCTGCGGGGCAAGTGCTCAGCTGCAGGGGTGGCCGCAGAAACCTTCTGGGCAGGCACAGGCCCTGGGCACCCCGCTGGGACTCTGCGGCACTCCCAGCAGATCCGCAGCCCCAAGTCCCTCCTGCGGGGTGGGCAGGGCCCCGCTCCACTCACCATTGTCCTTCCCCTTGACGAAGGCCTCCCACTCCCGGAACCACTGCATGCTGATGCAGTAGATGACGCTGGGCGACTCCTCCGCCTGGAACGCCTTGTTCAGCTGGGCCGGGGCAGGGGCAGGGCCAGGGGCAGAGAGAGGGGAAGGTCAGCACAAACGCCCCAACACCTGCCAACCCTCACCCCCGACTCTGACAAAACTAGATACTTCAGGTAGAAAATTCAGACGAGTTCAAAGAAAACACACACCTCCCGCAACCCCGCCACTCAAACGCCTGCCGGGAACATCCTGGTGAACCTCTTCAGTAACCCCATTGAGGCCGCGCAGTAGATGGGTTTCCTCCCCAACGGCCACAAAGAGGCTGTCTCTACTGGACCTTCTCCTGCCAGCGGGCAGGCGGGCCCCTGCCCTGAGCCCTACCAGGGAGGCCCGCAGGGCCCCGCTCCTCACACACCTGTCCCACTGCACAAGTCCCTTTCCTATGTGGGTGCTACCGGTCATGTTTTGCAACGTGCTTTTTCACGGACGGCACCTTTCCATGTCTGTCGGTAGAGCCCTCAGCAGGAGGGACTCTGGCCCCCAGGGGACACCTGCCAACGTCTGCAGGTAATTTTGGTTGTCACTGGCATCATATGAGTAGAGGCCAGGGATGCTGCTAAACATCCTACAGGCACAGGACAGCCCCCAATAAGGAATCATCCGGCCCCAACAGCAGCACCCTCTCCTCTGACAGCTACCCCACAGTATGCCAAGCAGACGGCCCTGCCCTCACTAAACCCGGCCCCTTCAGCCAGGAAAAGCCTGAGACGTCCGGCCTCCCACAGAACACATCTTCCAAACAGCCTGACTCATTCTGTCCCCCGGTCCCCACGGGTGCCCCGCACCACCCCCACCCGCACACACCTTAATGAAGGTGTCGATCTCAATCCGCCTGCGCTTGGCCAGCGCCTCGATCTCCACCTGGCAGATGGAGCACACGTACAGATGGTTCACGGCGGGGCCACCCCCAAACCTGCACCCATGGTGGGAGGCAGAGAGACAGACAGACAGACACGTGAGCCGTGAGACGAGGGTCCTGAGGGGGAAGCAGCGGAACTTGCCAGACAGCACTCGCCGCCCTCCACTGGGCTGGCTCCTCCCCGCCAGGGGCTCCCTCAGCGCCCTGCTCACTACACTGGCAAGGACGCCTTCACGCCAGCGTGCCCACAGTACCCAGCAAGTGCCTGCCCAGGGCAGGTGCATCACAAATATTTGTTTAATGGCCAAAGGATGGCTTAGTGATCTCACTTCCTCCCCTGGCTACTGGGCAGGAGCTGTGGTGGCCAAGAGGCCCCAGGCGGAACCCTGGGGACATCAAAGGGAGGTCGCAGGACGGAGGGTGGATCCCACAGTGTGTGGGGTTCTGATCCACCCACAGGCAACAGGGCAGAGTCTGCGCCTGACCTGCAAGTAGATGGGGCAAAGCCAGTCCAACGGGTGGCCAGGTACCAGCACTCCCTGGCCTATCCCTCCTGACCAGTCTGGCCACTCTCTGGGTTATGGCACCTCCCGCCTGCCTGGCTGCAGAGCAACCCAGGCCTGGCAGGTCCTCAGCGTTCTTGGTCTTGGACTTGAACCAGGAAGGCCCCAGGCAGCACAAGCCCAAGGTGGCCCAGGCTGGGCACAGGGTTGGGGAGACACACTGGCCAGCCCACCCTGCAGCCGGCACCCCCAGGACTCTGTGAGAGGGGCCCATAGGCTTTTGCTGGAGCCAGTTTTCAGTCCCTCGTGACTGGAGGGATGACGCTGGACACCCACCGCTGACGGGTGTCTCAGTGCAGACACAGCTGTACAGGAAGCCCCTGAGACTGCTTCCACTCTGGTCTGCTGCCTGAGTGGGGACAGCGACGGGTCCCAGAGGTCTTCCTGTCCCGCCCAGCTGAGCACCTGGCCTGCTCAGGGTAGGCTGGCCCTCCAGGAGAGGCTGCCCGGGGGCTGTACCTGTTGTAGAGGTGCTCCCAGACGTTCTGTGGCAGTATCACCACCAGGTCGTCGATGTAGTGGTATTTGTTGGGCGGGATGCCTGCGGAGGAAGGCAGAGGGAGGGAGAGCTGGGGGCTCGGCCCACCCGCCCTGTACTCCGGCCACAGAGAGGGTGCCCTCACCTCCGTGGGAGCAGAGGAAGGTGTGGTTGGTGATGGGCCCTGGCTCAGCGAAGGTGTTGAACTTGTTGAGCCACTCTCGGGACACATAGAAGCGTAGCAGGCTGGGCTCCCGCATGGCAGCCAGGGACACGACCTGCTGCCGCTCCCGCACAGCCTCCTCGCTGCTCTTCCTGGGGCAGGGGTGGGGCAGGGAGAGGAAGGAGGGGCTGTGTCTGGGCTCACAGCTGTCTGGGGGCACCAGCCACGTCCTCTCCAGCGCTGTGTGCAGAGCCACCCACCAGCTGAGCCCCTGGGTGATCTGGCTGCATCTCAGGAGGCTCACCATCCCTGCCGGGGTTCTGGTCCCCTCACCTCCCACGAGAACCACTCTAGAAGACCCAGACTCGACTTTCTGAGTTTCCCGCTTCCCCCACAGAAATGAGGGGCTCTTTCTTAAAAACTCAAATCCTTACTCCCTGGGACCTAAAACGCCCCCAGCTCCACCATCCCCACACACCCCAGAGTAAGCCCTGGGGAGGAGGGGCAGGACATCCGGGCCCCCAGGTCACCAGGTGGGGGCCCGGTCACTGTTCTGCAGCCAGCCCCAGCCGTCCTCCGACTCCCAGGGCCCACACCTGTAGAAGAGGACGTAGGCCTCGGCGTTCTGCACCACCGTCTCATGGACCTCGGTGACGTACTGATCATCAAATTCATACCACTGCCCGTTGATCACGTTTTGGCAGTAGGCGATGTAGTGGCCACCTGCCCAGGAGAGGGAGACAGGTCACAGACACCCCAGGGCATGGGGACGGGGCGGGGTGGCGGGGCTAGACTCACTGCCTGCCGTGCCGTGGTGGCAGATGACCGAGAGGAGGTCGTAGGAGGTGATCTGGGACGTGCACTCCTTGGCGAGGAAGGGGCGCAGGTCGAGGCCCTCGAGCGGGAAGGAGACGTGGCTGCTGATCTTGAATGAGTACATCACCTCGTGCCGGAAGCGCTTCAGGTGGATGCACAGGATCTGCGGGCGCGGAGGCCTCGCTCGTCCCAGGGCTGCCCATGGCCCTGGGAGCCCCGGTAACCAGGCGGGGGCCTCGAGGCAGGGCCCTGGGACACCCATTAGCCCACTGCTTGACCCACTCAGGTCTTGTCAGCCAGGTGGAAACAAGAAACCCAGTGGCTAGAGCCTTCTAGAAGCCCAAGCCAGCTGATGGGTCCCACCCACTGACTCCGTCTGGACACGTGGAAGAACCACGCGTGGAAGCTGAGCTGGGCTCCTTTAAGAGCCCCGATAAAGGCAGACATGATGGCAGGGCCAAGCTTCGCTAACAGGATCGGCCGCCATCTCGAGGTGGGCTGTCCCATAGCTGGCCTCGTCTGTACATGAAGCTGACTCTCACCAGCCCATCGAATTCACCATCCAAAGAGCTTGACACCTAGTTCCGTTGGCACTGACCTCTAGAAGGCTTCTCCACAAAGCCTTCCCAAACCCGCTCAGCACCACCTCAGGCACCCGCATCTGGGGCCACGCTCCTCTTTGCTCCAGCCACACGGGCCTGCCGTGGCTCAGCCAAGCCCGTCCTGCTTCAGAGTTTTGCCACCTGTCCCTTCCCCACTATCCCTCCATGAGGCTGACGCCTGCCTACGTCCTCAGGGCCCACTGAGACGCCACCTCCTCAGAAGGCCTTCCCTGACAGCCCCGTCGGCCAGGTGCCCTCCCCTCCCATCTGTGCCCCCAGGCCTGCCTTGCTCTGGGCCCTCACAAAGCATGCTGAGTGACCACGGAGCTGAGGCCACAGGCGAGAGGGTGCCAAGCTACCAACTGAAAAATTAGCCAGACCGTCCCAGGAGGTCTCTCAGCCAAAGCAGCAGACTCTCCACGGGCCTCTTGAGCTCAGAAGCTTCCGGTCAGGGAGGGTCGGCCTGTGCCCTGTGCGTCCCCACCCATCAGTGTGGAGAAACCCTGGCGGGTGGCAGCGGCAGGAGGCGTCCACTCACCTCGGGCAACCGCAGGACCTTACAGTACTTCACCCCATTCCGCAGCCTGGGAGAGAGCGGGCGAGAGACGGTGAGCGACCCGCGGTGGGGGCACCCCTCCCGCCCTGGTCACCTCTCTGAGATCAGGATGGAAGTCTGGGGGAACCCAGGGGAAGCGTGTGCAACACAGGCGGACCACAGAGGTTGGAAATGGGAAGTGGGGGAGAAGCCCCTAGAGTCACACACTCACTTTTTACACCGTTCACAGCTGTACATGTTGTCACCTAGGGCAGTAAAAGTGACGCAGGTTAGCAGGCACGGCCATGGGGACAGAAGTACATGTAGTGACTTATGCTTAAGAAATAAAACCACAACATGCTGCCTACAAGAGACTCCCTCGAGCTTTGAGAACACACACAGGCTGCAAGTGAAGGGATGGAGAGAGACAGTCTATGTAAATGGAAACCAAGAGAGAGCAAGGGGGCTATATTTATATCAGAGAAAACAGACTTCCCATCAGAATCAGTTACAAGAGACAGGGTCACTGTATAGTGACAAAGGGGTCAATTCATCCAGAGGACGTCACTATTGTAAATACATACGCACCCAACACCTAAATATTTACACATGCACCTGGAGCATTTAAATATTTAAAGCAAGTATTGCCGCAACTGAAGGGAGAAACAGACAGCAATACAATGGCATAGGGGACTTCAGTACCCAACTTTCAACATTGAACTGATTACCCAGACAGAAAATAAGGGAACAAAAGACAGGAATAACTCTACAGACCAAATGGACCTAAAAGACATACACAGAATATTCCATCCAACAGCAGCAGATTCTCAAGTGCACACAGAACATTCTCCAGGAGAGGTCATGCATTGGGCCACCAAGCAAATCTTAACTTTAAGAAGACTGAAATCATATCTAGTATCTTTTCCAACCATAGTCATATGAAACTAGAAACAAATAATAGGAGGAAAACTAAAAAATTCACAAATATGTGGAAATTAAACCATATACTCCTGAACAACCGATGGGTCAAAGAAGAAATCAAAACGGAAATCAGAACGCATCTTGAGACACAAACAAAAATGAAAATACAACATGTCAGCACTTATAAGATGCAGCGGAAGCAGCCCTAAGGGGAATTTTACAGCAAAAAATGCCTACATTAAAAAAAGAGAGACCTTAAACAACCCGACTTCACACCTTAAGAAATTAGAAAAAGAAGAATAAACTAAGGCCGAAGTTAGCAGAAGGAAGGAAATAATAAAGATTAGAGCTGAAATAAATGGGACAGAGACTAGAAAGACAATAGAGAAAAATCACTGAAACTAAGAGTTGGTTTTTCAAAAAGATAAATTGACAAACCTTTACCTAGATTAACCAAGAAAAAAGGGAGAGGACTCAAATAAACAAAATTATAAATAAAGGCGGGTACTTACAACTGACACTACAGAAACACAAAGGATCATAAGAGGCGACCAAGACCAATTATACACCAAAAAACTGGACAACCTAGAGGAAACAGATAAATTCCTAGAAACACACAACCTAGCAAGACTGAATCATGAAGAAATAGAAAATCTGAACAGACCACTAACGACTAAGGAGATTGAAGCTGTAATCAAAAACCTCCCAAGAAAGAAAAGCCCAGGGCCAGAGGTTTCACTGGGGAATTCTACCAAACATTCAAAGAGCAATTAACACCACTCCTTCTCAAACACTTCCAGAAAACTGAGGAGGAGGGAGCACTCCCAAACTCATTTTCCAAGGCCAGCTTCACCCTGATACCAAGGCCAGGTGAGGACACCACAAGAAAGGAAAACCAGAGGCCAACATCCCTGATGAACACGGATGCAAAAATCCTCAAAAGATTTTAGCAAACTGAATTCAACAGCATATTAAAAGCATCATACACCATGATCGAATGGGATTTATCCCTGGGATGCAAGGATGGTTTATCAAATGCAAGTCAACAAACATGATACACTACATTAACAGAATGAAGGAAAAATATCCTACGATCCTCTCAATAGATACAGAAAAAGCATCTGGCAAATTTCAACACCCTTTCACAATAAAAGCACTCAACAAATTGGGTTTAGAAGGAACATGCCTCAACATAACAAAGCCCATATAAGATAAACCCACAGCTGGCATCCTACTCAAAAATGAAAAGCTGACAGCTTTCCTCTAAGACCACGAACACGACAAGGATGCCCACTCGCACCACTCCTATCCACACAGCATGCAAGTCCTAGCCAGAGCAATTAGGCAAGAAAAAGTAATACGGAGAATCCAAACAGAGGAAGCAAAATTGTCCCTGTTTGCAGATGACATGATCTTGGGTATAGAAAACCCAAAGACTCCACCAAAACACTGTTAGAACTAATGAACGAATTCGGCAAAGTTGTAGAATGCAAAAATCAACCTACAAAAATCAGTTGCATTTCTATACACTAACAAAAATAATCTGAATGAGAAATAAAGAAAACAAAAGAAAAACCCTTTATAATAGCATCAAAAACAATAAAACACATAGGAATAAATTTCACCAAAGTGAAAAATCTGTACACTGAAAACTATACGACATTGATGAAAGGAACCGAAGAAGAGTGTGAGATAATACAAAATATAAATATTGGTCTCTGCCCGAGGCTCCTGGCACAGGGCTCTTAAAGTCTCTGCAATTCCCTAAGTGATAGGAGCATGAGGAGCATTTTTTGTTCTAACATTCGGCCTTTGACTCTGGTTCCTGACACAAAGTCCCTAAATCTCTTGGAATTTCCTGGGTGATGGCAGTGTCTTTTGCTCTAATAAGGTGATTCTGGGTGGGCTCCTGGATGGGGGCTGCTCACCAGAAAGAGCAAGCCATGATTAGAAGTTTGGAATTTTCAGCCCCGCCCCCCCATCCTTCAGAGAGGGGAGAGGGGCTGGAAGCGGAGACAATAACTGATCCCGCCTACGTGAGGAAGCCTCCAGAAAAATCCCAGTCGTATGGGGTTCAGAGAGCTTCTGAACATGTGGAGACTCGGGGAGAGCGGCGCTCAGAGAGCATGGAAGCTCCGTGCCTTTCCCACATGCCTTGCCTTAAGCATTTCCTCCATTTAGCTGTTCCTAAGTTATCTCCTTTTATAACGAGAACATAGTTCACAGTACTGAACTTACACTTAAAAATGGCTAAGATGGTAAAGGCCACATTATGTATATTTCACCACAATTAAAAACTAAGAAGAGTTTGCCTAAAGATTAATAAGATGCCAAACAGCAGAAAAATAGGAAAAGGATCGGAATGGGAAATTTCAAAATAGGAAATACAAACAGCTAACACACTTAATGAAAAACTGTTCAAGCTCATTAATAATCAAGGAAATGCAAAAATTAAAGCATGATGTCATTTTTGTCCACCAAACTGGTAAAAAAAAGAAACACAGGTGAACCCCTAAGAGCTACAGGGAGGTGGGGCTGGGACAGCACGCACCCCCCGCCTAGCCGGCCGGCAGGGAACACCTAGCGACAGTGAATCCCAGAACGTGAACTGTAGCCGGCCCAGCAGCACCCCCAGCCAGCCAGCTGACCCACCCTTCAGCTCATCGGCAGCGAAGAAGGCAGCGAGGCAGTCTTCCAGGGTGACAACTGGCCCCCAAAACCAGCTGGGGGTACAGGATACCACGAACCTGCGGAGACAGAACGGGGGTGGGAGGGTGCTGCCAGGGCCTTGGGATGGAGGTGTGCTCGGGCCTAGAGGCAGCTTGGCCCATGCGTGGAGTGGGCGGAGGGCTGGAGCCAGACACCTGAGACCACCAGCTGAGAGCTCAGTGTCCCTGGGACGGTGACATCACCTCTCTCTGAGCCCCGCCTTCCTCACTGTGAAGGGCGCCATCACGCTGGTCCCTCCTCTGGGCACGGTATGGGTTCCCAACATGAGGCAGGGCAGGGCCTGGACTCCCTCTGCCGTCCTCCTTTCTAGCTGCCATTGGGTCATGCCCGTCGTCACTGGCCTTCCAGTCCTGGCCATCCCAGGGTGGCCAAGGGACATCCCCACCCCACTTAGCTAACTCCCACGCCTCCTGCAGCCTCGAGCTCCCTTCCGGACTCTACCCTCATCCCTGCAAACACTTGTACTCTGCTGTTTCAGGTCTGCGCCTGCCCAGGAGGCAAGTTCCAAGACGGCTGCGCCAAGGTGGTCTTGCTTCTCCAGCGAGCGGGAAGGCAGGCCTACCTTCGGATATACTCCATGATGAAAGCAAGCCAGCCCTGGGCAGCGTAGCTGTCCCCGCAGGCTCCTGGCTTGGCCGGCACGTTCTGGTAGATGGCCGAGTGGAGCTTGGCCAGGTCCTCTTTGCCAGGAATGGGCAGCGACAGGTCCTGGAATGTCTCCACCGTGGTGGACACCTGTGGGGTTGAAGGTCAGCCTGGGTCTCCACATTCCAGGGTTCTACGCTGCCCAGACAAAGCTAAGTCTGCACCCTGAACCCCAGCCACTGGCCAGTAGGTGTGGGCCAGCAGGCCTGCTCCCCAGCCCTCAGACACAGGAGCCCCAGAACCAGGCGCTCCCCTAGAGAGGCAGAGGCACCCTGTGGAGCATCCGCCGCCCCACAACCTGAGCGAGGACCGCCGAGGACAGTGAAGACCAGCACGCTCCCCCACGCCCGGGGCACCCACCCGGTCACAAGTGAGGCACTGCACGAGGCTGAGGATGGAGCCGTCGAAGATGTCGGAGATGACGCTGCGGTAGCGCTGCTCCTTCCGCCTGCGGCTGCCGGCGCTCAAGACCTGGGCTGGGGGCACAGCACGGGACTAGGCCCAGCCCGCAGCGGGCAGGTGTAGGGGCTAGCTTAGCTATGATACGAGGTCAGATCTGTACGAGTCTTGTGACTGGGTCTGCAATTCCCAACCCGGTGCCTCAGTCATCGTCTGTAAGATGGGACCCCCCCCCCCCGCACCCCACCCTACTCATGTCCCAGTGGCATTAGGAAAGCTCAGAGACACTGCGGGAGGAGTACGCAGCACAGCCCCTGGCAACAAGCACTCAAAAATGACAGCCACAGGCACGACTTCCACTGCCAGGCCCGAGCTCCACGTGCCGGCGCCCTGCTGACCTGCCCTCCCTGCCCAATCCTCCGAACCTTTCTTGAGCACGTATGATGGTCCCATCCTCACGGGGCTCGCACGAGGAGGGCTGCTGGCCAGCTTGGCGTGGCCCTCGTGGTGGTGGACGGGGCTGCAGGAGCGAGAGGCGCTGCGCATGTGGGCCTCATTGTCTGGCTCTGGGGGCAGAGAGGGGACTGGGCTGGACTAGGGCGGCCAAGCCAGCTCTGGTGCCTGGTCAGGAAGAGGACCTGCCAGCACCTCCCAAAGGGACCGAGGCCTGCACCCACCGTGTCTCCTCTGTCCTGTGCCCACCCCAGCCCTCAACAGACACACAGGACGTGCTGTCCACATTCTCCACGTCTCCAGTGGACAGCTCAAGGCGGTCACTCAGCTTTGTTAGCTGAGGGAGTCCGGACACATCATGTAGCCAACTGATTTCCCAGCCGGAAGTTGGATCTAGTGGTGGAACCCCCGAGGGTGCAGGGGGAGCTAACAGGACACTGCTTATCCGCGCTCGGGACGCTGCAGGCGCAGGACAAACAGGGCCGTGGTTCCCCGAGCAGTTGTCTGGTACCTGGCGTGCGGCAGGGGCTGGCAGACCGCGGTGACGGTGCCTGAGCGTCCGTGGGCTGGTGGTCAAGGGCAGTCATGGCAGTGTCCACGTCGGCATCCTCGTCCACCTGCTCCGAGTTTGTGCGCTGCTGGCCCCAGGAGAACTTGCGGTCCTTCATCCGCTCCTTCTCGGAGATGGCGCGGCCCGCCTCGTCTGGGATCAGCAGCTCCGTCTCGGCCTGCGAGCCGCCCCCGCCACGCCCCTGCCCATCGCCCTCACCCCGGTCACTGCTTGAGTCGCAGGACAGGAACTCGTCCTCTGATGGGCTCCGGTCGCCCTCGCGCTTCTCATCTGAGTCGCTCGAGTCTGAGTCCCGAGCCTCTGTCAGGGCCGCCGCTGCCGCCACCACTGGCTCCTTGAGCTCCTCGTGCAGCTGGTCCATCAGGCAGCGCAGGAACTCCTGGGTGTCCTGGAACCAGGGGTCGCGTCACGAGGGCTGTCCCTGGGGGTGGGAGGAACCTGCCACAAGCACACACTGCCTCTGCTGACGAGGATGCCGGCCACCTCAGCTCGCGGGGCCTTGCTGGCGCCCTGTGCAGATGCACTGATCAACCCCTCACAGTGGCCTCCAGGGCAGTTCTGTCCTAACCCTAAACTCCTGATGGCACTGAGGCTCAGAGAGGCTGAGGGACTCCTCCCAGGTCACACAGCTGTAAAGTGGCCAAGTTGAGACCCTCACCCGACTCCTCAGAGCTCACGTTCTTAATGACCTGGAGCCCTGCTTCCAACTCAGTGTGGAAGAAAGCAGAGGGACCACATTCAGCCATTAAAGTCACCTTGCTCCCTAAAGGAGGGGACCCACTGGGGTGGTTAGGGAGCCTGTGGAAGGACAAAGATGATACCGAAGGCACGTGTGCATGTGAGGGCTCAGGTGAGAGCTGCAGGGAGCGACATCACCTGGCAGCCAGGCCACCTGCACCTCAGCGCTGCTCTCTGAGTCCTGCCCCAGCCCCCACACCCATGCCTCCCCTTGACTCTTGCTCCAGCCCTCCATGCCCACGCCTCCCCTTGCCACTGTGGCCTGTGACATGAGCACAGGCTCCGGAGGCAGAAGCTCACCTTCCCACAGACCTGGGCATGACCAAGACCAGGCTGCCACTTCAGGCTGGCTGGGTCTCAAATCACAACAGTGATTCTGCGTATTATTACGACTCATCTATGACTCAGTCACCAACCCCGCGGGAAGCCAGGGCAGTGATGCCTCAGGCACAGCCTGCCACTGAGCCCAGCCAAGAGAGGTGCACACACAGGAGACACTTTAAAGGTCAGAAGATGGTGACAGCAGCTGGCCATGGACAACTGGGGCACTTGGTGTGGTGCTGGGCCACTGGGTTCCAAGTCCAGTTCCGTCCCTCACAGTCCCTGACGCAGGCGTCAGAAGCAGCCCTCCGGGCCCAGTTCCCGACCCACGTGAGGCAGGGGTCATGCAGTGGCCAGACCCAGCCAAGCCCAAAGCCTCACATCCCGGATTTGGAGAGAGGGCCCGTCTCTGAGTACTGGCGGTGGGGAGGGAGGCCTCTGCGCAGATTTGCGAAGGCCAGGTATCAGGCTCAGATCAGAGAAATGGACGGCAAGCTTCTCTCACAGCAGAGAGGGAGCGGGAGGAGAAGTGTGTCCCATTCCAGGGACACCGAAAGGTGCTTTTGAGAAACAGGCTCTTGATACGTCATCCACTTTTCTTTCTGGTTCTTCCTTTTAACAAAAGTACTCTGCAGTTGTCACTTAAAGCTCAAGCTATGTGGAAACACAGCAGCCTCTGGCTATTAACTGAAGCCCACAGCTGCATCTACCTTTCAGGCTCAGAAACGTCCTGTGCATTATTTCCAAGAACGAGAGAAAAGGATGTTTCTGGAGTCCGAGTGTATGCTATGCAGCAGCTGAGTGGCCCTACCCCACAGCATCCTCACTGAGAGCCCGAGGGCCAGCAAGGCGCCCTGTAGAGAATGAAGGTGGCACTGCAGGGAGGGATGGCTCAGCTAGGCCTGAATCTCATCCCTGCCACTGTGTGCTGTGTGACCTAAGCAAGGTATAGAACCTCTCTGAGCCTCAGCTGCTTACCTATACCACAGGGGTGATGACAGGGCCCACTTCGAGAGAGTTCTGTGAGGATGAACAGGGCTGTACTTATGTGGCAGGTGGTGGCCACCTAATAAATGGTGAATGGTGAATTTTCATCAGTGGACATTATCACTTTCCAAAACGGGTGAAGCTTAGGTTGCACAGGGCTTCTCAGTCGGGAGCCTGGCATTCCTCCAACCGAGGGTGTGAGCAGAGAAATACCCAGCAGCCCTCCCCCCAGGAAGGGCTGGGAGGTAGGGTGGTGGGGCCGAAGGGTAGGGCAGAAGGCAGCCTTCGCGTGACTGCTGCCCTGTGCCTGGCCCCCACATTCAGGCAGCAGAGACAGCAATGCCATCAGGTTCCGCTCCACCCACACGCCCAGCAGTGAACACAGGCCGTGTGTCGATCGGGGGCAGGGACCTGGACCACAGGAACGACCGGCTCAGCTCGGGGCTGGGGCACATGTGCAGCTGTGTTCTGCTTTGTCTAGGCCCCATGGTTTTACGCAATAGATATTGCTGGTTTCAAAGGGGTTCTCTAGACTTACAGAAACTTGTAATCAAAGGTCTACTTTAATAAAGGGAAATTCTGCCTGTGGTCTGGGGAAGGAGAAACCCCGTGCCGTTGTGAACGCAGAGCACAGACTCCGGAGTCAGACTGCCTGAGGTCAAATTTCCCCTCACCAGGCACCAGCTGGGTGACCTGGGCGAGGGCCGTGGCCCGCTGAGCCTCAGTCTCCCCATTCTGGCAATCTGCTGGGAGGCTCCCATGTCCTCACACACGTGAGGGCTCAGGCAGCGAGGCTCTGATGGGGAGAGCCGCTTCACCACGCTGAGCCGCTGTTACTGTTTTCCATGCTGGTCTTGGTGTCAAAGCCAGGCCTGGGAGGTAGTGGGGGTCCCCTGGGCAGCTCCATGGCCTACCTGCTGGGCATAGCCTCGGAACATCGGGTTGACCAACTTGATCCCGTGGGACAGGCTGGTGGGAACCACGTAGCTTGGGCTGTAGGAAGACCAGACCCATTAGCGCCGGTGGCCGGCTCCGAGCTCCTCACCCCTCCAGGGCCGGCAGTCAGCGAGGCCGATCAGACTCTCCTGCACTGCCAGGAGGCGCCGACCCGGCCAGGAGCCCAGCAGGCTCGCACATCCCTACAGTCAAGAAGGAAAATGTCAAGTCGCAGCTCCACCAGGCAAAGAGCTCTTGACTGGGATGGCGTCCTTTTCCACTGGTCCACGACAAGCCTACTTTAAAATTGTTTTCACTCCAGAATACTTATTGTGCTTTTTCTTTTTCTTTTTTTTTTAAGATTGGCACCTAGGCTAACAACTGTTGCCAATCTTCCTTTTTATTTTTAAGGATTGGCACCTGGGCTAACTGTTGCCAACCTTTTTTTTTTTTTCTGCTTTATTTCTCAAAGCCCCCCTGTACATAGTTGTATATCTTAGTTGCAGGTCCTTCTAGTTGTGGGATGTGGGACGCCGCCTCAACGTGGCCTGACGAGTGGTGCCATGTCCGCGCCTAGGATCCGAACCCTGGGCCGCTGCAGCGGAGCACGCGAACTTAACCACTCGGCCACGGAGCCGGCCCTATCGTGCTTTTTCTAATTTCAAAAGGAATACAAGTTCATTATTGAAAAATCAAAAATTTCAGAAAAGCCCAACAAAGAAACACCACCACTAACAGTACTACCCAGAGATAACTACCATTAAGATGTCCAGATTTTTTCATGAAAATACAGACACATATACAACATTATGTACAGGCATACACTTAAACCTGGCTTCCTACAAAATTGGAATTACATTGCATCAAACTGTTTTAAAATCTGGTTTACGCTTAATGTATTTCTGTGCACTCATTTTAAGTTATTCCCAATCTTGCCTTTCCCTGGAGACACAGGGCTAACCCAAGCTTCCGGTCCTTGAATTCGTTTCACACAGGTGAAGCCCCCGCCTCATCAGCACCAGCCGCCACCATGAGATTCTTTCCTCTGAGCGCATGGTGGCTGCCGGCTCAGCTCAACGCCAGGTTCAAATTCTACCTCCTCCTTTCCCAAGCTGTGTGACCTGGAGCAAGATCTCTCTGAACCTCAGTTTCCCCAGTCTGTAAAATAGGGTTGGCTCTGACCGACACTTCACAGGGGTGCCGTGAGCATTACGCAGAGTAAAGTATGGCAAGTGCTCGACCGAGGGCCCGAGAGAAAATCCTCGTCCACACACAGCTGCCCGAGGTCAGGGGCTCGGCCACTCACCGTTTCCTGTGCCAGACCTCAGAGACCAGCTTCTGGTAACTTTTGCACAGGGCTGGCTTCTTGTCCGTGCGCACCAGGCCTCCACACTCCAAGAAGAACTGGGTCAGCGGAGGGCTGGGGGACAGGGGAAGCGAGGGTGGCAGAAGAGAAAAGAAGAGGACATGGCACTGTTTGAAAACCTGGGTGGAGAAGCAAGTTTCCTGTGGGGGCACTGCTTGTGTGGGGGATGTGCTGGAGCCCCCTGCAGCCAGAAACACCTGCAGATGACTAGAAGGATCCCACTTGTTACGGGTTGGATTGTGTCCCCCAAAATCCCTATGCTGAAGCCCTGACCCCAGAGCTCAGAATGCGGCTGTATTTGGAGACAGGGTCTTTAAGGAGGTGATTAGCTTAAAATGAGGTCATCAGGGTGGGCCCTAGTCCAGTATGACTGGTGTCCTTATAAGAAGAGGAAATTGGGACACAAACATGCACAGAGGGAAGATGACATCAAAACACAGGGAGAAGGGGCCTGTCTGCAGGGCAAGGAGAGAGGCCTCAGAAGCAGCCAACCTGCCCGCACCTTGACCTTGGATTCCAGCCTCCAGAACCCGGAGAGGAGAAACTTCTGTTGTTCGAGCCCCTGGTCTGTGGCACTTTGTTATGGCGGCCCTGGGATGCGAGACCTGGCCCCTCCTCCCCCAGGTCAGGTGAGCGCCCCACTTCAGGGCCGTGGGGTCAGGGGACGCCTGCTGCGTGAACGAGAGGAAGCAGCACCTGCTCCTCCTGTCAGCCCATTCTGTAGGAACCTTCTGGAGCCAGACGGCATCCCCACCACTCCCCTGTTCCTCAAGTTTTTGAAACTTATCTCATTACATAAGAAATATACATTCATTGTAGAAAAACTAGAAAATACAGACAAGCAGACAATAATAACCGACCTTAATCCTACCACGTGAAGACAGCTCCTCTGAAGACTCGGGCATATCCCTGTAGCCTTTTCTGTGCACACATACCCCTCCCCCACCCGCCCTTCACACACACACACCCTGAGTCCCACTAGGTGGGACATCTGTGCAGCAGGCATAGGAGATGCCCGGGCCTCATGGAGGTCACAGCCTATCCCAGATGGAAGCTAATACTTCCCCCCAAAACGGGATTGCACCATACACAGCTTTACAAACTCCTTTTCCCGCTACCATATTCTGAACCCCTTCCCATTTCAGTAAATATTGTCCTGCAGCATCTTTTCCTGCACTCACTGTAAGGCTGGCCTAGGATGAATTTGCACTCTAACTGTTTCAATTGTTTAAGTGGTTTCCAATAAACCACAGAAGATGAACATGTTGGCACAGACAACTTTCTCCACATCTCTGGTTACCTCCTTAGGATCCGGGCCGACGGGAAGTATTGCTGGGTCATTGTGTGTTTTCAGGGGTTTTGATGTGTATCCATATGCAACATACGCAACACAACTCGGAGGCTGCTGCTGCTATTTCCCGGGGACGTCCCCTGACCCCCATCTCCCAGATGAGGTGACCACCTACCAATTGGACAGGGCCTGCAGGGCAGCATTCATGTAGCAGGAGTTCCCCAGGTTCTTCATGCCCGTGAGGCCTAGGAAAGCAGTGCACACGGGGAGGGGACGGTGAGCGTGCTGCCCCGCCAGGAAGCTCACAGCACACCCCGGGAGATGGCTGTGGCTCTCCAGCCATCAGGACCCACGCAGAGCAGGACACGGTGGCTGCTGCTGCACCCCAGAAATCTTCCAACTAAGTTAACATGCTTCCTGCTCACAATGCCCACGGTTCCCTGAGTGTACGGAACAGACGGATGCCTCTGCCCTCCACGCAGCCCGGCCCATGGTCCACACTGTACAGGCAAGAGGCCGGGTGCAGAGGCGCCGGCCTGCCCAGGGCCACAGGGCTGACACAGGGCACGATGACTGCCAGGCCTCCAGGCCTCAGTCGGGCAGCTGGCCCTCCAGGAGAAGCTGCCATGCTGTACGGATGGCCATCCTGCCGCCCTTCCCTGCCCCTGCAGCACAGCGCACAGAGCTTCCCTGCCTGCCACCAAGGCCCCCGCCTGGCCCAGCAGCAGCCCTGTCCCGCGGAGGGGCCGTTACCTCGAGGTTTCAGGTCATCGTCCTCTGACTCGGACTCTCCCTCGTCGGCCACAGCAATTGGGACGGCTTTCAGAGGGTGGGAGGGCAGCGGGGCGTCCTGCGTTAGAGACTCCAAGTGAGGAAAACGGGAGGAGGGGGAGTCGGCGCCAGAGCCCATGTGCCTCCGGGGGAAGGAAGCCAAGCCTCAGCCGGGAGCCTGCACTGAGCCAGCCCGTGGGAGCAGAGGATACCGGGAAAGAGATGGCATCATTGGCCTTGCCCTTATTCACGATAATGAATAGTATTAATTTATCTTATTTATAGTAAATTTGGAAAAAATCAGAAACAAAGAACAACAACATGCAATCCTACTTTTCCGAGACAACCACTGTTAATAGTCTCTATGTATCTCTGTAGGTTTTAAACTGTTAACATAAACATGCTTCAAAACAGGGCACTGAATATATTGTTTTACAGCGTTTTTGGTAAAAAATCATAAACGCTGACACGCCCACAAATGTGCTCCACACACACTGACCGAGCAGCTCTTCCGTGCCGGGCACCTTCTAAACGTGGGGGAGGCACAACGCGCACACGCACGTCCCAGCCTCCCTGTGCCCCCATCCTGCTGGCCAGTCCCACAACTGGTTTACGGACCACCGCCCCATGCTGGGCCTCCGCGCCCGCGCGCTGAGCCGCCACCTCTAAGGGCTGCACGGCGCCCCGCTTGGCGCACGCCCAGTGGGTTTCCAGGCGTTTCCCACAGAGAAGCACCTGCAGTGACTCCTCATGATTCCCCTGGGCTCATTTTACACCTGGGCTTGCCAGGGCCTCTCCACCGGCCCCACGGCCCCGGCGCACCCAGACCCTCACCTCCCCACGGCCTCCCCCCAGCCTGTGAGCTCCCTGAGGGAGGCCCGCTCCCAGTCACCTCTGTCCTCATCGCCTCACATGGGCCTTGGCACCCGGCCGGGGCTCAGCGAGCATCTGCCGACACGAGCTCCTCAAAGTCACCTGAGAACACTCACCAGGGACAGACACCGTCTGGGACCCACCAATCCATGCTCCACCGATGTTCAGATCACATGGCCCTGCCCTTGACACCTGTCACCACCAACCAAACCGACCCTGCAGCACCCCCTCACCTGCTCCGAGAACTTGGGCGAGGGGCCTGGCGGGTGGGCCGCCAGCCGCTGCTCCAGGAACACCTCCCTCTCACAGGCATAACACCACACCCGGAACGTGGTCAGGTTCACCGTCAGGTTGTGCTTTTTCACCTGGAGGGCCAGATCCAAAACAGGGTCAAGGATACACGGGCCCAAGACATGCCTGAAGCCTGCATCGGGGCTGCCTCAGCTCCCAGGCCTCCGGGAGAGGCCTGGTCAGCACAGGGCCTGGAAGCCCGGCACCTGCTCACCCTCCAGCCAGGAATGCCAAGGGCTGCTACTTATCCAGCACGGACAGCTGCCAAGTGCTTGCACCTGCACTAGCTCTTGCTTCTTTGCAGCAACCCTGCTACGATTCTTCTCATTTTACAGACATAGACACTGAGACCCAGAGCAGGTGGATGGAGCTGGGAGGCAGCTGGAGCTGGGGTTTGAACTCTGCGCTGTCTGACTGCAGAGCCGTGCTCCCGGCTACCACCCTCACCTGTGCGTGAATGGTGCTGTGGTCAGCGAAGGACTCTCCACAGCCAACGTAGGGGCAGGCGACCTGGGGAGAGAGGGGAGAGGAGTGGATTAGGGCTGGCCAAGAAGACGGTGCCAGCATAGTGAGCCAGTGTCCCCCATCTCCACCCGACAGGACCCACAAGGAATTGAGGCCCTGCCACCCTGCGGGGACACAGGCTTACATGCCTGAAGTTCGCGTTGGGCAGGCGTGGCCCCCATAAAAGCTGCCCCTGCGCTCTGAGCGAGATGGGCTACGGCCTGGCTACTCGGCGCCCAGACCCTCTCCCCGTCCACTCATCCCTTTTCGGCCAAACCCCACTTCCTACTGGGCCAGTTGTCGGGACGCACACTTCTGTGGGCCTCACAGACATTTTCCAATGGGGGATGCCGGATGGGCAGAGGCAGTCGGGACCCAGTGCTGACCCAGGGCCCCACAGGGGGCCCTGCAGGACCCTGAAGACCCTGCCTTTGGCCTTGCACTCTCCCACCCAAATCTACCCATCCTCCAAGGCCAGATCAGTGCCTCAGCCGCAGGCCTCCACCCAGCCCTTGGCCCGCTTCCCCACAGGAGTGCTGTCCTTTCCACCGTGATCAGCACCATGCAGGCTGGGGAGGGCCTTCTGAGTCATAAAGGATGAGCGGCTTTCTGCATGAGGCTTCCACATCTGTCTCTCTGGGGGTCTGTGGGCTCCCAGGAGGCAGGACCACGCGTCCTACTTCTTGCTGTTCCCCAGGGGCCCAGACAGTGTCTTGCAATCTACTTTATACTGAGTGACAGGCCAGAGTACCCTGCAGGCCCCCGTGTTTTCTGCAAAAGCAGACTTGAACTGTGATGTCTTCCCCTCAGCCTGTCTTGTTTCTACTTGTGTTTGTTTTTAAGGAAACTTTCTTTTTTTAAAAGATTGGCACCTGAGCTAACAACTGTTGCCAATCTATTTTTTTTTCTTTCTGCTTTTTCTCCCCAAATTCCCCCAATACATAGTTGTATATTTTGGTTGTGGGTCCTTCTAGTTGTGGCATGTGGGATGCTGCCTCAACGTGGCCCAGTGATCGGCGCCATGTCCACGCCCATGATCCGAACCAGGGAAACCCTGGGCTGCCGCAGTGGAGCGTGAGAACTTAACCACTTGGCCACGGGGCCAGCCCCTGGAAATTTTAAGTAATAGTTATTTTTAATATGATTATAAAATGCAGTAAACATACACTTGTAGGAAATTTGGAAAATACTACAGAATTACAGACAAAAAATGAAAATTACCCATAATTCCACCACCCATATAAAACTGTCATGTTTTGATATAACTGTCCTTCTTTGTAATAAGCAGTAATAATGAAAACATGACTGGGTTTCACGGGGTACTGTCTGTGGCACACACCCTGCCAAGCCCATCAGAGGCATCACCCTCCCAAATTCCACCCACACCCCACGAGGTGGGGACAGTCCTCAGTGTCGTCACCTGCTTTAAAGGTGGGGAAGCAGAGGCCCAGGCTGACCCGGGGACAGACTGTCACTAAGAAGTGTCAGGGCTCAGAGCCAAGACGCCTCCATTAGGCTCACGTGCACCCATGAGTGCACAGTTTCGCCTCTCACACAGGTGCGATCATTAGTCCCGAGGCTTCTCCAGCCTGCTTCCCTCTCTCGTCACTTCCACAGCTGCCACGGCAGCCAACCCAGGGACTTGCCGGCTCTAACGGCTTGGGCATTGCACCCGAAACATCCATGTCCTGTGTCCCTGCCCGAGCTTTCCGGCAGTACCCGCTGGGGACAGGTATGCCCAGCCCGGAGTCTAGACGGAGCTCCACGCCTCTACCAGCTGTCAGCAGAGCCTACCTGGAGACAGGCCCACAGGTTCGGTCCAGCAACACCACATGACTGAC
The DNA here is from genome assembly GCF_041296235.1 of Equus asinus. NCBI lineage: Eukaryota > Metazoa > Chordata > Mammalia > Perissodactyla > Equidae > Equus > Equus asinus. The sequence continues at coordinate 16,391,665 of NC_091799.1, forward strand.
AGGTTCCCTGTGTGAGTCGAGGGAAGAGAAAGAGCAGCGTGTGAGCAGGCTGCTCCAGCCTGGAGGGCGCCGCCCACCGGTCTCCACCAGCTGATGCTGATGGACAGACAGACGGACGCACCCTAAAGGCTCTGTTTGCCTCCCACAGGCCTTCGCCAGCCACCAATCTGAATTAGGTTCCCCACAGGCGCCTTACGCTCTATTGCTGGAATTGTGTTTTATTATGTGCCTGCGAAAACACTGTCAATAAAATCATTTGAAACTTAACTAAACAGACCACTTGACATGCTCTCTCCCCACACCTCCCACTCTCCCTTTGCTGCACGATTGAAGCCTTTCCCCATCTAGACCGTGCGCTCCATGAAAGAGGCATGGTCCGTTTGGTCTACCCCCGTGACTCCACAGAGCCTGGGACACATTAGGAGATCAGTTAGGTTTATCGGTCACAGAAAAAACCCAGGTCTCTGGGGGTGCTTCTTATCTGCCAACATCGCTCCCTCTTGCTTTAATAACAGAATGTGTGAATTTTGGCTGGACACATGACCAGCCAGCCACAGATGATGTTTCTCAGTCCCCACTGTGATCATGGGACTCCGTTCTAGTTTATGGGATGACAGCAAAAGTGACGTGTGCTACTTCAAGCTGTACACTACCCTTACTCTTCCTTCTCTTTCCATTGATTGGAATGTGGATGTGATGGTGGGAGCTGAAGCAACCACCTTGGACTTAGAGATAAAAGCCTTGTGTTGAGAATGGGAGAGCCACTCTACCGGTCCTACCTACCTCTGGACTGTTCTGTGAGAGAAAAGTAAACTTACATCTCATCTAAGCCACTGTATTTCAGGGTGTCTTTGTCACAAGAACTTAAACTGTGCCCTAAATAACCCTGTCTGCACACGTCTAGAACAGCAGCTCCCAGCTGAGCCTCGGGGACGTCCAGTGTGCCGCCTCCGTCAGGTGTGAGATGGCTTCTGGGTGCCGGCCTCTGAGAGCAGTCACAATATTAGGCTCAAGCAGAGTGAGAGCTGGCACTCGGGGAGAGGCCACGACAGCTAAGTTCTTCACGTGTTGCTCACATAATCCCAATGGCAGTCTGTGCAGCAGCTCACCAAGACCCCCACGCTACAGACGAGAAACTGAGGCTCAGCGAGTCACGCCCTGCTACAGAGTCAGCTCAGGAGGGGAGGCCAAGAAGCCTGGGCCATCAAAGCTGCTGCCAGGAAGCCTGGCTCCCCCGCGAGGGTGGCTGTGTCGGCCCCCCGGCCCCTGCGGGAAGCTCGTGTTCCTGCCAAGCACAGACACTGGCTGCGTTTGCCCACGGAGCTCCCAGTCGGGTTGAGGAGGAGCAGCTCCTCCCGTGCGGTGGGGCTGAGACCTGCACTCCGTGACGTGGGGTCTCTCCCTGAGGACGCTGTGGGTGGCGGGACATCAGTCTGCTCATCGGACTCAAAGCGGCCACCCCCCGCCCTCCCGAATCCGTAATCTCCTGTGATTCCCCAATTTCACAATTCACTCTCATCTTCCCAGGGCTTTTTTCATTTCAGTTATTTGCATGATAAAAGTATTGTATGCTTGTTCTAACCATTCCAATGGTACATATATGCTATATACAGTTTGAAATATATAATGTATGATACAAATATGCTGTAAAAATTTGAAGTCTATCCCTCTATACTTTCTTCTGGTACAAACATATACGCGTAGATTTGGGGGGGGGGGTGTAATTTTCAGGAAAAATAAGATCACACTATACATATTTCTCTGTAACACGTTTTTGTCACCGATCTATGGTCATCCTTCTCAGTCGGTACACAGAGACTACTTCTCATTCTTTGCAATAAGTGCCCAAGTGTCCACACTACGGGCACACCAAAGCTTATTCGCCCCTTCCCTTCTTGATGAATACTCAGGCTGTCACCAGATTTTCCTTTTACAAACAATGCTCAATAAATACTGCTGCGTCTGCATCTCTATAAGTGGTACCTACATTTTTACTAGATAAGTTCCCAGAGGTGGAATTGCTCCCCTAAAGTTACAGTGATGTCCAGCCTACTGCATCGTGCGTGCACCACTTCCCCCTACCCTTGTGGGCTCTGAATCGGATCAGCCTGTGTTTTCCCATCTGAAAACGGCATCATCTTGCTTTCATTAGCAATATCGTCAACCACTAGTGAAGCTAAGCATGTCTTTTCAAAAGTTTCTCAGCTGTTTGCATTTCCTCCATTGTGAGCTACCTGTGCACAACCTTGCCCGTTCTGGGTATTTTAAAACAATGCTGGTTTCCTTTCGCGGGTTTCCGGATACTTGAAGAGGTGCTGAAAGACACGCTCTCTGAAATGCAGGCCTGAGACATCTCCAAACGCTCTGCTCTTTCTGCTCCAGAAGCACTCACTCTTCTGAAAGGTTGCCACATCGCAGCCCAAACCTCACCTTCTGCCTCCCTCCTCCCACCTCGCTCATCTCCCTGCTCTCAGATTCCCCTTTTCCTGCCTCCTCTGGAGGAAAATTCCTCTCGGTGTGTCTCACTTACTCCCTTGTGCAGACTCAGAAAGAAACCCAGCATTAGAAGCACAGATGCGCCAGAGCCTCGCTCTGCCCCTCCCACAGACCACACGAGAAGCAAAACTACTTCAAAAGAAGCCACAGGCACTTTGAAGAACGGATCCCTCGCTGCAGGCCCGGACCAAGCCAGCTCAGGCCAAAGGCCACCCAGGACGTGCTGGTGCAGGGAGGCTGGACGACTGGCACCAGAGGCCTGGAAGGAGGAGCGGCAACATGTCTAAGAACCTGAGCCGACGACCTCCCTTCTGGGAACGTGCTCTACACACAGTCCTGCCTCTGCACACAACGACATTCCCACGAGGCCGTCCACTGAAGCGTCCTTTGTACTGGCAGGAGCCCAGGGCTCACCCCTGGAGGATCAGTTCTGGAGTCCATGAAATGAAATATGCACAACTTTGGGACAAATAATGAGAAAGCTCTCTCCACGCACCAATGTCCAAAGAGCTCCAGGAGATATTGTCACGTGAACAAAGCAACTTACAAAAGTGTCTACAGCATGGTACCTTTCATGTAATAAAGGGGAAAATGACAAATAAGTTTATTTGCATGTATCTGCATAGAGAGACCCTGAACAGATACAAAAGAAACTAATGTGAGTGGTTCCCTGGGGTGGAATGGGGAGGGTGGGGACAGGAGGCGGCAGGGGGACTTCTTGACACATATGTTCTCACATTGTTTCATCTCTGAACCACATGGAAGTGTCACCTACTTACGATGATACGTGCTCCCCCCTCAGCGAGGCCCACCTCCCCACTTCAGGCCTCCAGGCACTCCCTTCAGGTCAGCGTGTAAAGACGCCCAGGGAGGCTCAAACGCAGGATTCACCCCCTTCTCGCAAAGGCCCTGCGCCCGCTCCAACAGCTAATGCGCAGAGCGGCAGCGGCTCCACGTGGACTGGTCTAAAGGGTCGTAAATGGCTGTCAGGAGGCAGCCCCGGAAGGGCTCTCCAACAAACACCAGCTTTTCTATTTACATAAAAGGCTCAGTGGAGGCCATGGGGAGCCAGTTCTCCCACTGCTTCAGAAACGTGGCCCAGGAACAGGTGGCCTTGGGTGTGGGCCTCAGCCCATAAGGTCTGACCCTTTACCTTAGATTTGAGCAGCAAGTCCTCCTTGGTCACCTCCCCTATCGAGTCAAGGTGAGGGCAAAGGTCCCTGGAGTCCCCCATTCTGGGCCAGGCTCACCTACGAGAAAACACAACGAGTCTGGTGTTACTGGCAGCCACTGCGGAGGGAGGCAGGGGGGATCCCGGTTAAGTGCACGACTTTGGTCTCGAGTCCGGGCTCTGCCACACATCGGCCGGTGACCCAGGGAAGCTCCGTCACTTCTCTGAGCCTCAACACTCCTGGTCTGAGAACTGGGGGTGAGGATAAGACCTCCCTTGGAAATCCTGGGAAAAGGATTCCCGGGGGGGGGGTGCATGTAAGACTGGTGAGATCTGAGTAAGCTCTGTGGCTTGTACCGATGTCACTTTACTGGTTGTGAAACTGTACGACCCATATACCAAAGACGTGGCAGCATTGGGGGAAACTGGGGAAGGGTACATGGGACCTCACAGTACATTTTTGGCAACTTCCTATGAATTATAATTATTTCAAAAGAAAATGTTTAAAAATAAATAACTGAATAAATGTTTCAGCCACTCACTATCTTGGCAGGAATCTGACTGCTGATTCTAGCTCCAAACCACTGCCGAGAAACGTGCAGACCAACCATAGATGGGAGTGCAGCCAAGAGCGCAAGCACACGCAGAGGCTGTGTGTCCACTAGAGGGAGGCGGACCCCAGGTCCCTCCTGGAAGCCCCCTCCCTGCCCTAAATGGTCAGCCAGAGATCACTTGGCCAGACTCCCAGCCAGAACAGGAGTAGCTGGCGCCTACTAGGTGCCAGGACTGGGCTAACTGCTTCCATGCATTACTTCATTAAAAACTCGCCCAGCGTCTTTGAGGCAGCTGCAATGAGCCCCATGTCACAGATTCGGAAACAAGGGCCCTTCCTGTCCCAGGTCTCACAGAGAGCAGCGCTCGAGCGAGAGTGGAACCCGAGCTGGTCAGACTCTTTTTAACTCCTGGAAAACGCAGACACGTGCAGAACCCATCACCTGGCTTCACCCACTAACAAGTCACGGCCAGCCCTGCTTCAGCTCAACCTCCCACTTCCTCTGTTTTGCAGCAAAACTCAGATATCACATCATATGTTTTTCTAAAAGATTAGGACTTGAAAAAAAAAAAAAGAACCATAATTCCATTATTTCACCTAAAAGAAAAATCCATACTTCCTCCTCAGTCAGTGCTTGAGGGCCCCACCTGAGGAGGGGAGGCTCTGGGCCTACTCTGCGCAAAGAGACACCCCCAGGAAGTGGCCAACATTCTGCGGTGGCAGCTGGCAGCAGTGGGCTGCAGTGGGCTGGGGTGAGTGCAGGCCTCTCTGGGGACCTGGGGGACAGACCAGCACACTCCATATAGTTCTGTTAGTTTAAAATCACTCTTAGCACCAACCAGAAGCTAAAAATAGCCCCAAATTCCTCCTGGGAGGGGCAAGTACACTGTGGATATTTGGGGCATCCACAGGCTGGACACACCCCCCAGTTTATCCACAGGGACAATAAAAACACACCATTCCCAGGACAGCTAAAGAAAACTCCAGCAGAACTGGCAAATAGGGCCACCCCTCCTGCAGCATGCCGGCCCTTCACCAGTCACTGCTGGGCATTACCTTTTGATCCCTGAGAGACCTTCCGGGGTCTGCAGGAGAACGCCAAGGGGCCTCTCCCACTACTGCTCCCTCTGGCTGCTACAGCCCGTTAACCCTCTGGACGGAAGGCTCGGCCCCTTCCACGCATGCCACTGGGACCCTCAGATCATCCTTTGAGCCTCCCAAGGACCCTGTGCTGCTCAGAACCCCCGACCCCCAAGTCTTGAGCAACCCCAGGCTACGGGTGCAACCAGGTTCATCCACATGTCGCCACTGGCCCCCCTTCCTCGGTGGGCCACAGTCTCCCAGATGTGGGCAGTTCAGAGAGAGAGAGGCAGTTAGAAGCTAACATTTAAAATGGTCACATGACAATGATGGGGTTCAAGGTTCTAAATTCCAAGCCTCCTCACTCAAAGCCAGATTTTTAGATTTTTTTTCATAGTTTCCAGTGAGGCCAAGCACACTGGGTTGGTGCTAGTCCCACATTATTTTAAGCTGCAGTTTGTAGGGTTGTTTTAGTGTGTTTGGTATGTGCCCCATCTCTCCAGCTAGACGGCAGAGGAGGTTATGAGCCTGATGCCCAGGACACAGATGACCGTGATAGGCCCACCCCTGATTCCCACATGCAATCAGATGGCTTAAGTTCCTACAACTTCAGACGGGGGGGAAAAAGCCCTGTGGCTAACAACCCTCTATGTACTCTCTCTGCCCGTTTTACAGATGAAGAAACAGAACGGAGCTTAAGTAGCGAAGGAACCTGGCGAAGGTCAATCCCCACGAGTAAGTATGGTGGGGGCCTGATTAGATCGGTCCATGCCCAGCCTTGCTCTAAATCCGGGGCAGCAAATTTTCTATAAATGACCAGGTAGTAAATATTTTAGGCTTTGTGGGCCACATTGATCTTCATCACATATTCTTGATTTTGCTTTTTTTTTTTTTTTACAATCCATTAAAAATATTTTTTAAGAAATTTTAGCTCAAGGGCCCTACAGACCCTACTGGGCCTGCTGCCCTGATTTGCAGGCCCCTGCTCTAAATCACGGTGCTACTGGGCCTCACCAAAAGCAACCCTGGATCCTTCCACATCCCACCACACACAGATCACCACCAGTTTAAATAAGGCAAATAGCAAAGCACAGTCAAGAGGGTCTGGCTCCAGATTTTTGTCTAAGTAAGTAATTGAGGGTGGGTGCAAAGACAGAAGAACAAAGATAACCACTGTGGCACCATTTATAATGGAGGACACTGGACGTAATCTAAGTGAACAGCCAACAATCGGATAAATAATGACACGGTCACACACGGTTGTACTACATAGCCATTAAAAATGATGATGAATAGTGAATCTTTCTATCCACGAAATTAAATGAGATCTAAATAAACAGAGAGATATACCATGTTCATGGACTAGCACATTTAGTATTGTTAAGATGTCCATTTTCCCCGAACAGATCTAGAGGTTCAATGCAATCTCAGTCAAAATCCTACCAGGCTTTTCTGTAGAAACTGTCAAGCTGATTCTAAAATTTACATGGAAAAGCAAAAGACCTAGAATGGCCAAAACGATTTGGAAACAGAACAAAGTTAGAAGACTCGTATCACCTGCCTTGAGACCTTTTATAAAGGTGCAGTCATTGAGTCAGTGTGGCCCTGCCTCAAACACACACATACAGCTCACAGGAACAGAACACAGGCTCCAGAAGTACACCTGCACGCACGGCTGATTGATTTCCAACAAGGGTACCGATATAATTCAATGGGAAAAAGATAGTCTTTGCAACAAATGGTACTGGAACAATGATATCCACATGGGAAAAAAATGAACTTCAACTCCTACCTCACATCATACACAAAAATGAATTAGAAGTGGATCGCAGACTTTACGTAATTGGTGGTCAACAGAGGGCTCAAAAGACCTTTGCCTCCTTCTTGTTCTTTCCCAAGCTTCTCAGAGAGCTCGGTTGTTCTAAAATCCGCTCAGCTTCCCAGTTTGCCTTCTCATCTTCAAACTGGCGACATTCCTCCTCTAATTCCTTGCGCTGCTTCCAAATTCTTTTTTGTTCACTCGTGGTGCCGTTGGTGCTTGCCCTCAGAGTCCTTCAGTGTTTGAACTTCTTCTCTGGCCTTTGTCTCAAACACCTGCTCCATCTCCATCTCCCTCATCTTGGCCGCACGTCTCTTCCTTCTTCTTCCATGGGTGCCCGAGGGCTCTTCAGAAGCTGCCCTTTGTTCTCGCTGTTATCAACTCCAACGTATGTCACAACTGTCAGTTTTTTGCCTCTGTAGTTCTCATAGCGTACATTATTAGTGACATCTTACAAGTCCTGCAAGTGTCCTCGTATTAACATATTTCTTAGAATTGTAAAATCACAATCTTCACCATTTTCAATGTCAGCAACACCCCAAGGATGCGGCCTTCCTCTGACCCTTCTGCCGCTAACTTCAATGAAGTTACTACCGTTCACAGCAAGAGGTGAACGGTCCTTTATGTTTTTAACAAGCTTTTCTTCTTCATCATCTGTTGCTGGAAGTTCATCTATTTTAATTTTATGTTCTTGGGTTTCTTTCAGTTGTTGGCACTCCTCTGGTGTGAGCGTGTCTGCTGTGGCAATAAGTGGGTGATGCTCACTTTCTCATGCAAACTCTTCATAAACCCTCCATCCAATGGTCTAAGTCCACATCCTCAAGGGGTAATTCAGCATAAACAGCGCTGCGCCTTGTCATCGGGCATCTGACGTCTGTTCACTCAAGACTCTGCACTGAGGCAGTCCTCAAATTTACCATCAAGGTGGGCAATAACAGGCTGCCGGCGATCACTATTACTGACTGCATCTCCAAATCCTGGGTGTCAACTATCGCAAGGAGCAACCAAACACCACCTTCTCTGATTAAAACTCTGGATTGTTCCACCTGTACGGTCTTTTTATTCTATGGGAAGGACCTAGACACTCTGGAGAATACAAATCTGTGAGGCATGGAGAGGTGAGGAATGTCGACTTCCCAGTCCAGGTTCGCCATGACCTCAAGCGTGAATTCAAACCCTGTCTTCACTGATTCACTGTACACTTGAACTGGGAGCCTGCAAACCCCACGATGCCTTCAGGCTCATCTGCTGAGCCCCCACGGCCCTGCTGTCAGCATTCCTTTCCACAGCAACGGGGACCTTGCACTGACTGACATCCTCTCTGTGACCAGCTGGCCGCAGCACAGCCCGCCAATTCTCCAGATCACAGACTTTAAACAAAACAAAATTAAAACTCTCCAATTTCTAGAGGAAAACACAGGAGAAGATCTTTGCAACTCTGGAGTTGGCAAAGGTCTTAGGACACAAAAGGCAGTAATTACAAAAGGAAACATTGATAAACTGGACTTTTTCAAAATTAAAACTTATTCCTTTTCAAAAGATGCTGTTAAGAAAATGAAAAGGTAAGCTTCAGACTGGGAAAAAATGTTCACAATACACGTATCTAACAAACAGCCAAAATATATAAAGAATGTTACAACCCAAGAAAGGATAAATGGTTTCAATTTTGTTAAATGGGCAAATGAGTGAACAGACACTTCACCGAACAAGAATGGCCAATAAACACATGAACACATGCTCGACATCATTTGCCATCAAAGAAATGCCACGTTACAACCATGAGATAACGTCTCACACCCCCTAGAAAGCCTAAAACTAGTAAAACTTACACCCCCAGGTGTTGCTGAGGACGTGGAGGGATCGCCGTGCGGTCCGATGAGAGCGTGAAGCCGTGTAAAGCGCTCTGGAAGACAGTCTGGCAGCTCCCTACACAGCTCAGCATATGCTTACCAGACTCCTAGATACCCGCCCAGGAGAAATGAAACGTTCACCACACAAACACTTGTACACAAACATGCACAGTAGCTTCATACATAACAGCCCCAAAAGATCAGAAAGACCCCAGAAGTCCAGCAACAGGGGATGGAAGCAAACTACTGATACATTCATATAATGGAATACTACGTGGCACTGAAAATGACTACTGATATGCAAAGCAACACGGAAAAATTCCAGAAACATTAAACTGAGCAAAAGCAGTCAGAATCAAAAGAGCACACACTATACGATTCTATTTATATGAAACTTCAAGAGACAAAACTCACCTCCGGTGACAGAAAACTGAGTCAGTGATTGCCTGGGGCAGGGGAGGAGGCTAGGCTGTAAACAGGTGAGAAGGAGCTCCCTGTGGTGCTGGAATGTTCTAGACCTTGATTGGGGTAGGATTTCTCCAGGTCTCTCCACTGTCAGATCTCAGGAAGCCTACCTTTGAAGTGCCTGCATTTTCTTGTATGTAAATTATACCTCAATAAAGTTGGTTAAAAGCACTTTACAGCACGATTAATCTATAGCGACAGAAAGTAGCCCAGTGGTCGTCTGGGGTGAGGATGGGAGGCAAAGAGGGAACCACAAAACTCTTCACAGGGGTGCATTTTATTGGATAGAAATTATACTTCAATAAAACTGATTTAAAACCCTGAAAAAAGCCCCACACATTAAATAAATGACTGAGACCTGTGTTATCACACGGATAAATCAGAGAATGTAGAGTAATAAAAACAAGCTGCATGCTTTACACCTATCAGGATGGCTACTAGCCAGAAAACCCCCGAAGATAACAAGTGCAGGTAAGGAGGTGCAGAGACCGGAAGCTTGCGCACTGCTGTGGGATGTAAGTGAGGCAGCTGCTGCGGAAAACGGCATGGAGGCTCCTCAGAACCTACACACGGAATCACCATACGATCCAGCCATCCCGCTTCTGGGTGCAGACTAAAAGGCACTGAGAGCACAGACCTGAACAGCATTTGTGTACCACGTTCATAGCTGCAGGATTCACACTAGCCAAAGGTGGAAGCAACCCAAGGGTCCATCAGATGAACAGATAGGGGCCGGCCTGCTGGTGAAACGGTTAAGTTCATGTGCTCTGCTTTAGCGGCCTGGGGTTCATGGGCGCAGACCCTCACCACTCATCAAAGCCATGCTGTGCTGGCATCCCACCACAAAACATACAAAACATAGAGGAAGACTGGCAGAGATGTTAGCTCAGGGCCAATCTTCCTCAAGTGAAAAAAAAAGAGGAGGATTGGCAATGTGTGACCCCAGGGCCAATCTTCATCACCAAAAAAAAAAAGGTGAACAGATAGATAAAATGTGGTCTATCCATACAATAGAATATCATTCAACCTTAAAAAGGAAGAAAATTCTGATTCATACTATAGCAAAGACAAACCTTGAGAACATTATGCTAAGTAAAATAAGCCAGACACAAAAGGACAAACATTATCTGATTCCACTTATATGAGGTCCCTAGAGTAATCAAATCCATAGAGACAGAAAGGAGAATGGTGGGCGCCAGCGGGAGTGAGGATGGGGAGTCAGTGGGGACAGAGTTGCAGGTAGGGAAGATGGAACAGTCCCGGAGATAGATGGTAGTGATGACTGCATACCAACGTGAATATACTTGATGCCACCCAACTGTACACTTAAAAATAGTTAAGATGGGGCTGGCCCCACGGCTGAGTGGTTAAGTTCTCTTGCTCTGCTTCGGCGGCCCAGGGTTTCACCTGTTCGGACCCAGCAGGTCATGCTGAGGCGGCGTCCCACATGCCACAACTGGAAGGACCAGCAACTAAAATATGCAACTATGTACCGGGAGGCTTTGGGGAGGAGAAGAAGAAGAAAAAATAGTTAAGATGGTAAATCTTCTATGTATTTTACTGAACTTTAAAAAGAAAATTAAAAGTTGCAGGATATACATAGTACGACACCATTAAAAAGATGAAAAAGATATGATTACGACGTGAAACGCTCGATGACCAGGAAAGACGCTGGTCCCCTTAGGTGCCCTGCCATGCTGCTCACTGATCCCCATCCTCGCTCATCCTTCAGGTCTCAGCTCCACTGTCCCCTGCCCAGCGGAGGCATCTGCTGGCCCTGCTGAATGCAGTCACACTCTCCTCCACTATCCTCTGCCAAGGGAGGCCCTCTGTCCCTGCTGGCCCACACCCTGGAGTCATCTTGGTCATTTATCCCATTTTTTTGTCTAATGTCTGTCTCCCCTCAAGAATGTAAGCCCTGAGGGCAGGGACCCACGTTGTTCACTGCTGCATCCTGAATACCTGGAACAGCACCTGGAACAGCATAACTTCTCAGTAAATATTTGCTGAATGGATCAAAAGTGCAAAAAGCTATAAAACACTATTCCAAGAAAGTTCCATTTTGGTAAAATAATTTTGTTTTAGGGCCAGCCCTGTTGTCTAGTGGTTAAGTTCAGTGTGCTCTGCTTTGGCAGCCTGGGTTCAGTTCCCTGGCAAGGACCTACACCAGGAGGCGGTGGCCATGCTGTCATGGCGACCCACATATAAAATACAGGAAGTTTGGCACAGATGTTAGCTCAGGGTGAATCTTCCTCTGCAAAAAAAAAAAAAAAAAAAAAAAACCCAGCTTTATGGCTACAGAAAGGATGCTATCGTTGTCTCTGGGAGGATGGTATCAAGTGATTTCTATTTCCTCTTTCTTTGCTTGTCTGCATTTTCTACAAGGAATTTGTGTTGCTTTTGTACTATACAACCTAAAAGGTTAGTCTTAATTCTTTTGAAAGTTTTGAAAATAAGAGGAGCATGTGTCTGGCTGCTCCGGTGTGAGGCTTCCCTCCTGGGACTGCCCTTGCTCTTCCCCAGACCCCGAGAACACTCTGGGGGACAGAACTGCCATCCCCTGGGACTGTCCAGGCCCACAGAGGGCAGTGAGACTCTCATGGAGTCTCGGAGTCGCGGAGGCCCCGACAGAGGAAGTGCCCAGGCGCCACCTGGAGGGCCGGAAAGACCGCTTTCCACCCCATGACTCCTTCAGCCCAAGATTTGCTCTTAACGCCTCTGTTTTTACCTGATTAACTTTCAGGTTGGATTAAAATTTTTCATCTTCTACCTATGCTGAAAAAGACATTTTTGTTTAGTTTCAGTAAAATTGGCTCCCTTAGAGGGCCAGCCGCATGGTGCGTGACCAAAGAAGGGCTGGGGACTGAGCACGTCTGCAGAAGCTGGACAACAGAGATGGACGCAAAATGAAAAAACATCACCTGTAATCTTACTATACAGAAAAAAACACAGTCAGGGCTGGCCCGTGGCCGAGTGGTTAAGTTCGCGCGCTCCACTTCAGCGGCCCAGGGTTTTGCTGGTTCGGATCCTGGGCATGGACATGGCACCGCTCATCAGGCCGTGCTGAGGCAGCGTCCCACATGCCACAGTCAGAAGGACCCACGACTAAAAATATACAGCTATGTACCAGGGGGCTTTGGGGAGAAGCAAAAAAAAAAAAAAGAAGATTGGCAACAGATGTTAGCTCAGGGGCCAATCTTAAAAAAAAACGAAAGAAAAAATACAGTTATCATTTTGCTAAGTCTGTTCATATGTATGAATATATGATTTTTAAAACTAAACTCAAACATAACAGATACAGTTTGCATACAGCTTTTTTGGTTTATATCATATACATTTCCTCTGTCACTAAACTTCTTTTCAACAACTTCATTTCTGATGGCTGAATAATATTACCCCACATACAATTTAAGCTGCACAGCACCTTAACCACTTCCCTACTGTTGGCCAGCTGGGTATTTATGCGTGTGTTTTGCAATTATAAGTAAGGCAGTGAGAAATATTTTGGAATATAAAGCTTGGACTACATCTTCGACGAAAAGAAAAATTACTGGGTCAAAATGTATGTTTTGAAGGTTCTAGATACAATTGACCAACTTCCCTCCAGAAAGAGTATGTAAATTTATTTGCCTACCAACAGTGTATAAGCATGCCCAACATAGAAAATCTAAGGTTTCCTAACATTTTTTAAAGTTAATGGCTAAAAGTCAGCTTCTACAAAGCGAAAAGGTGAGTGGTAGTACCAAACACTTCGGGTGTTTAATATCCCGCACGCAGGACCTGAAACATCAGAGCACAGGAGACTGCGGGGTCTAAAGGTTTTCACTGTCTTTAACCTTGGTACCCAACCAGCGCTGAGCAAGGACTTCCTCTGGGCGATGACTTGGGGTGATGGAAAACAAGCCGGGCCCGGGCCCTGCCCTCACGGGGACACTGTTCCGTACTTCAGCACCAGGGTGGCGGCATGCAGCCACGGGGGATGCTGCCATTACTAACGGCGGCCACCTTTCACTGAGTTCTTATCACACGCCAGTTGCTTCGCACACACTCTCCCTGGAGTTGACTGATTACAGAAGGCAGTAAGAGAGACAGCTGGCCCGCCCTCCACTCCCTGCTCTTGTCTCTTGCAAGCTGTGCGTCTTCAGATAAATCATTAAATCCTGAGTTTTCTCATCCATGAAATGGGGACAAGGAACTAGGGTTCCTGAGAGGAGGAAGTGAGACGACGCACAGGGAGGATCTAGCACAACGACTTCTGGTCACGTGGACCTTCGGGGTGGCTCAGAGTTTGCATTTATCTGCACAGCAAGAATGCTCCAGAAAAGCTTAGTCCTACAATTTGTGTTACCTGCCACGTTTCATAGATTAGGAAACTAAGATTGGTAGCAATGTAAGCGCATGCCCAAGGCACCCTCCGTCAGCTTTTCACTCAGGGCTCCACGGCCCAGGACAGTGCAGGCCAAGCAGCCCAGCCAAGAAATGTACCATGGTGCCCAAGCGTGACCCATCCGGAGACTGACGCACAGCAGCTCTGATTCTCTGTGCTTCTTTTTATGACCCAACTTCGCCTCCTGGTGTTTTTGACATCAAAGCAAAGCCAGGAAAAGCGACCCCAAGGAATGGAGCAAATCATTAGACGGCTTTCCCATCCTGAGGCGACCAGCCTCTCTGCTTCCTGGCAACTGGATTCCCTTTCGCAACAGAGGCTTTGAAAAAAGGCACTAAAGACACAGGACAAAATTGGATCTTGGCTTAAAGGGAAAAAGGACATTAGTGGGACATTTGACGAATTTGAATACAGGCTTACACAGTAGATAACAGCATTTGTTACGGACTGAATTGTGTCCCCTGCCGCCCCCTTCATCTGTTGAAGTCCTAACCCCCAGTACCTCAGAAGGTAATCTTATTTGGAGGCGAGATCTTTAAAGAGGTCATTGAGTTCCAGTGATGTCTTTAGGGTGGGCCTTAATCCATTTTGACCGGCATCCTTAGGAGGAAATTTGGATACACAAGGAGGCACCAAAGATGCACAGAGAGGAAAGGCCACGTGAGGACACAGCGAGAAGGTGGCCGGCAAGGCAAGGAGAGAGGCCGCAGGAGAAAGCAGCCTGCCGGCACCTTGATCTTGGATTCCAGCCTCCAGAAGTGTGAGAAAATAAATTTCTGTGGTCTAAGCCCCCGGCCTGTGGTCCTTTGTTCCAGCAGCCCTAGCAAACGAACATGGTAGCATATCAACGTTAAAGTTTCTGAAGATGAAGACCATTTTCTGGTCATTATAATGCCCTTGTTCTTAGATGATTCCCCCTGAAATATTTAGGGGTAAAGGGTCATGATATCTGCAACTCAGTCTCAAATGGATAAGCGATGATAATGAGTATATAAATACATAGAGAGTAAACAGGCCAAAAATGTTAATAATTGGTGAATCTAGGTGAAGGGTATAAATGGGATTTAATTTTATTATTCCTGTAACTTTTCTATTAAGTTTGATTTTTTTTTTTGACATAGAAACTTTTTATAGATTCCCTTTCTCTCATCTAAGGTGGGAGCAGGGAGGGGTTCTTTTGGAAAAGGTAACCTAACTCGGCAACAGGAGCTCCAGGATCCAGCGCCTACCCCGATCCAGGCACGAGGCCCAGCGCCGCACACTCTCTCAGTAAGACCGCAGCTCCTCATCCTACAGAGGAAGGATGGAAGCTCTGGGATGGGAAGTGCTCACCGAGGACCACACAGTGAGGAAGTGACACAGCTGGACGTGAGCCAGGTTGTGTCTGCCTTCCCAGCCCTTTCCACCCTTCCCTCTGGGCAAATAAATGGAGTGCACACAGTAGGCATCTAGTAAAGACTGAAAGGGAAGGAAACCTGTGCTGCTGGGAGAACTGGATCCCGGGAACAGGCCCTGTTGAGGGCAGCTGGTTGGCCGTGCTGTTGGGGGTCAGCAAGGTGCCCGCCCCGTAGCCAGTGCCCGAAATGTCAGCCAGAGGGCTGTGCCTCCACCACAGCAACCCCAGAGCACCTCCCTTTCCTGACCCACCAGACCCACCTCCTCTCTTGGGGACGAGAAAGCAGAGGAAAGGAGGCAGGCTGGTAGGTCTGGCAAAGAGCCCACCCATTCCAGGCCCTGGGTGGGACTCCTGAGATGCTTCATCCGGAGTGAGGGCAGGCTCTTTTCCCTCCCTGGGCCTGCACCGCGTGAGGGGGAGAATGCTCCCCCCCGGGGGGCAGGCAGGCAGCGCATCCGGGGCTGGCGCCATCCGCTGAGACCAGGCCTCGGTGCCCATTAGTCATCATCTTCCTGGAGCTTCTGGCTACATCCTGCTCCCAGCTAGAAGCCCAGTCCCCTGGAACAGGAAAGGTGATGCTGCCAAGCTCCCCACCGACACAAGGTCACCCACCTGCCCTGCCAGCCCTGCTCCTCATCACATTAGCCATCCTACACCCCACACACCTGCGCCCCTCCCAGCATTACCCTTTCCCTCCGTCCTGCGCTCTTCTTTCCATTCCGCTTCCAAGCAACCCCATTTTCCCTAAAGCCCAAATACATCCTTTCCTTAACCCAGGCTCAACTCACTGAGTCCACCATTCTTCTGACTCAAAGCAGAACCCTCAGCCGCCCCGTGCCTTGACGAGTCCACTTCCCGCACACTTCCAGTGCTCCTCTTTCACCCTACCCACCTTGCCCCCACCCTGAATGGCCTCTCGTACCAGAACTGATACTAAAAGACCTCACTGAATCCTTATAACCACCCTGGAGGTCAGGCAACGTTGGGAGCTAAATCCATCTCCACCTCTGTCACTAAAGAAGGAGAGACTAAGGCTCAGAGAGGTGGAGTAACTGACTAGAAGTCACACAGCTACTGAGCCGCTGAGCCAGCATTCACAC
Source organism: Equus asinus (assembly GCF_041296235.1). Taxonomy (NCBI): domain Eukaryota; kingdom Metazoa; phylum Chordata; class Mammalia; order Perissodactyla; family Equidae; genus Equus; species Equus asinus. The sequence goes on from NC_091799.1 coordinate 16,407,982, forward strand.
CAGGACTGCCTGCCTCGATATCAGTGCTCTGAACTGTCGGCTCTTCAACTTCCTAAACAGCCCTGGCCGGCCTGGAGTGGGCTCAGACCAAACACCCACGCTCCACGGGCAGCTTCCCCGGCCTCCCTCATGAGAGCCTCTTCTGAGCCATTCCTCACAGAGCATTCTTCTGCTCAACTTAAATTCCTTACATCTAGGATGACGTCTCCGCACAGTCTGAGCCTGGCACTGCACTGGGTTCTGGGCTCCGTAAGAGTCAGTTAACTGGAGAGAGCAAGGGTTTGGGGCTACCCCAGGCCGGCAGGCTTAGCGGTTGGCAGGCTGGAGGCAGTGGCTGGCCCTGGTCACTGAGAGGCCGCAAACCCTGGAGTGAGTGTGAAAGTATAAGCAGAAACTCAGACTTATAAGACCCCTAAAACCATAAAGCAGGAGAGGACCAGAGAGGTTCATACTAAAGGTCACACAGCCTATAAATGGCAGAGCAGGCACTCTGGTGGGGAAAGAGGCTCAGAAAAGGGAAGGCTCCTCCCCAGAGTCAAGCTGGCAGAACCGTCACTTGAACCCAGGGCCTATAATCCAGTCCACTGCTTTGTCATGTTACCGACCAAACACAGACCATAACACACCAATTTAAATTTGCAACTCAGTCCTCTTCCCACTCTTGATTCCCTTGCCTTGTTCTGTTTTTCCTATTTCCAGAGCACTCATCACCTTCCAACAGACTTTACATAATATCACGTTCTTAGAACATCAAGTCCACTAGATCAGGGTCTTTCGTCTCTTTTGCTCCCTGACATATTTCGAGCACCTAGAACAGTGCCTGCTCCATATAGTAAAAGCTCAGTAAATATTGGTCGAATAAGTAAATTAGTCCAACAAGCATTTACTGAATATTTCCAAGGGCCAGGCTGTGAACTGTAGCCACTTTGCTGGATCCCAAACCTATCCGGACATCAGTGCTCACTAAACCCTGAAACAAACCAACATCTCCTCTGACCCCAGAAGGGAGCTAGCAAACCAACCCCAACTCAAGCCAACCCCGTACATTTCTCTAAACCAACAAACTCTCAAACCAAACTAAAACGTGACGCACATCTGAAGCGATGAGGACTCAAACGTCCCGGAGGCTCCCTCCCCTGCTCAAAAAGGCCCAGCAAGACTTCGAGGGTCTGCAGCCCCTCAGCCCACCAGCCACTGCCAGATTCACAGCTGCCCCTGTTTCAGCATTGCTTTTGCTAAACAAGTCTCAGATTTGCTGCATCCTAGTGGTTTCGCTGGGTGTTCCGGCCTTGCCCAGCAGAGACAGCTCATCGGTACCAGATGCTCCTCCCTGGGACGTCAGATGAGGGGAAGGAGGACCCAGAGACATCCCTGGCCTTCTGGCCCTCTCCCTGGGGCTGTCCAGTACCCTCTGGCGGGACGGCTGCTGGGTGGGCAAAATTGGAGCCATTTCTGGGAGTGTGAGAGCTGCCGACGTCGACTCCCTGGGTTCCTGCAGCAATTCCCAAGGAGCCTCTCCTTCAGCCAGCAGGAACACAAAGTCCAGTGATTCCCACATGCATCTGGGTTTGGCTGAACCAGACTGCAGAGGGTAAGACTTTGAGACGTTTAATATACAGCTTTTGATCAAAGAAAGGCAAAGGCTGTTTCAAGAAGTCCTGAGTCTACTATTATCTCAGCCCAAGGAACAACAATCTCAGAGGAGATCGGTCCGGAGAAACAAAGACATTCCAGAAATGCTGCTCTGCTTCAGAATGGTCTTCCGAAAGAGGGAAGCCAAAACAGGCTGCATCAGCCCCTCCCCCAGCCAATGAGCTGTAAACAGCACCTGCAGCAAACATTTACTGAACTCTCACCGTGCCAGGTACTGTGCAAAATGTGTGGCAGAGGCAGGCCTGCCCCTGAGCCCTGCTCCACCTTCCAGCTGTGCAGCAGGAGGCACACAGTCCTCTCAGGGCCTCTGTATGCTCATTTGCAAAACGCAAAAGAATAACTGAATCTACTTCAGAGGATTGTGGTGAGAGTCAGTGAGAGAATGCTTAGTCCAGCGCCTGCCACACAGTAAGCGCCTAAGGTAGTTTTTTCAAAGGAAAGGAGCAGCCTGTATTGAGAGAAGGAAAACTACTATTTAAGGAGTTTCTAAAAGTCCCCTAAGCCATTATTTATGTATTTCGTGATTTCCTAAGTGTTTGTTGTTGCCTGTTTTTCAAATAAACAATCTTCACTGCCTCCTTGGGGTGGAAGGGGCAAAAGGCAGAGCGACAATCCTTGTGACAAAGGATGAAAACAAGGCCTCGAAGGTCCAGGGAGGCGGCGGCCAAGCACCGGAGGAGCGGCCCTTTGCCCTCAAACCCTCAAAACATCAGACAAGCCTCTCCCAGGGGAGAGTGGCTGGAGGCCATGACTAGCAGGGCAGTGGGCGCTGGGACTTTAATCCCCCACCGCTAAGAAGTGGTCATCTTTTGGCCCTAAAGGAAAAATGCATGTCAGGGCCAGACCCCGGGGAAATAGAAGTCAGCGCCCTGAGACGCCACACGCGTGCTTTCAACGCTGGGTCAGGCCCCGGTACAATAAAAGAGAGGGCAGCCCCCGTTCCGGAGAAGGAGGAGCTCTCGGGGTCTCCAAGTGGGGCGCCGGGGCCCCCAAGAACCCCCTGGGCGCCGGCAGGAGATGGGAGGGGGCGGCGGCAGCCTGGGGGTCCCGGGCTCCGCTCACCTGGCCGCGGCGTTCGGCGCACTGGGCAAAGCCAGGCCCCCGGCGGCCTGGAGCGGAGGTGGGGTCGCTCCGGCTCGCAGAGGCCCAGCCCCCAGAAGCAGCCGGCGGGGCCGGGAACTCACCTGCCGTCGCAACCGCGCCACTGCCGCCTGTCAGTCAAGCGCGCCCCCTGCTGCGCCGCCCAGGGTCGAGGGGCCCGGCCGGCCGCGCCCCGCCTCCTCCCCCTCGGCCGCCCAATCCGGAGAGGACGACGCCATGGATGGGGGCGTGGCCAGGCGGGAGGTGCGGGCCGGGGGCGTGACCAGGCGGGGTTGGGGCGGGGCCAGGCGAGGCTGGCGCTCTGACCTCACTGCTGCGCGCCGGAAGCAGTCCCGGCCACGGCGCGACGGCTCGGCGGCTGGACCGTGGGGCCGGGTCAGCCATGCCGGTCACCGGGAAGACTTTCCGCCGGCGCCGCGCCGACTCGGAGTCGGAGGAAGATGAGCAGGACTCAGAGGAGGTTCGGTGCGTTTGGGATGGGGCTTCCACGGGGCAGAGAGAGGCCGGCTTGGGGGACTCACCACCGGCCAGGCACCTTGTTGACACCATTGCTAACTGTGAGCCAGGGTTGTTGTCCCTTTCTGCGGAGGAAGAAATTGAGGCTCCTAGGGGTGAGGCCGCCTCCCCAAGGCGCAGCTGGGACAAGTGTCTGAGTCCCGGTGGGTCTAGGCGCAGGTTCGCCTTCTGGACCACTGTGCCGGCGGCTCAGCAGCGGGAACAGGGAGCCCGTGGAAGCTGCTTTTTGACTCTGAGTTCCGCGGGGAGTCTCTCAGCCTGTGCTTTGAATTTTTTCAGATTAAAACTGGAAGAGACCCGAGAGGTACAGAACTTGAGGAAGAGGCCCAATGGGGTGAGGTGGGTACCGCTGGGGGACCCGGAGGAGGTGGGGATGATAGACACGCCCCCGCCCTGGTCGCTGTCACAAATATCTCCTCAGACATAGCCCCTTCTTTTAACACATGTGCACGCTTTACTGCCCTGAAGTGGGTCCAGCATTCTTTGCACACGTTTAACCAGGAGGTGCCTTGAGTCGTGTGGTCTTTAGGTTTGGTCTAGAGGTGCAGAAACAGGTCACTAACTCGTGTTTTTATTGCACCTGATTAATTGTGAAATGCACACTGATTGTTAAGAGTTTAGAAAATTTAGAGAAGCATAATCGAGAAAATTAAAAGTACCCATAGTTCTCCCATCCAGAGGTAACCAGTGTTAACATTTAATCTTCTTTCCGATCTGTTTTCTCTCTCTCTTTTGTAAAGATTGTGAGTACTTTTATTCTATGCTATTTTCAATTCATTGTGACATTGTGGGTATTCACTCACATTGTAGATTATTTTTCCAAAAGCCTTTTTAATGGCTGCATAATATACCACCACCTGTATGTACCATCATTTGTTAACTAATCCCCTATTTGGGGACTGTAGGTCATTTTGTAAATTTTCACCATCGAGTAAGGCTGCAATAAGTATTTTCCCACGTTTGTCTTTAACTTCGTTTTCCCTGAAGACAAAATCTTAGAAATGAGATTTCCAAACCAACATAATGCCAAATGGCTTTATAGAAAAGCGTACCACATCACTCACCATCACCACCACCCCATCCCCTGCCCCCAACACCTAGAGAGCTTGTTGAGCCCTGTTTTATTTTCGTGGGCTTTTCCAGCTGGCTCTGGTGCCCACCCCTCAAATCTCACTCTTGCACTACTGTTGGAACCTATAACTTCCTAAGTGTTCTTCCTCATCTCTGAATTGTGCCGTTTCTCTCTCTCTCTTTGGTTTTGCTCAGTGCTGTGGCCCTGCTGGTGGGAGAGAAGGTACAAGAAGAGACTACTCTAGTGGTAAGTTGCGGGGTCCTCCCTGGGCAGTAGGAAGATGTGGCTGCTCTTCAGTGGGTAATTGTGTTTTCTTAAAAAAAAAAAATCCCACTGCCTGTTATATAGATGTTTCTTCTAAGCTGGTTTGCTTTCTGCAGGATGATCCCTTTCAGATGAAGACAGGCGGTATGGTGGACATGAAGAAACTGAAGGAAAGGGGCAAAGATAAGTAAGTGCAGGCCATGCTGAGATGCACATTCACCTGTAGTCCCCGCCTGGTCTGCGTGCACCGGGGAGCTGGGGCCTGCAGCAGCAGCGTTAGTGGGGCATCCTGAAGTAGCCTTTGTGCCTTGTAAAGGATATGTAGTTTAAACACAAAGAAAGCTTAAAAGAAACCAAAAGAAATTGTTTAAAAATTAGCTTAGAGGGGTTGGCCTGGTGGCATAGTGGTTAAGTTTGTACACTCAGCTTCAGTCACCCAGGGTTTGTGGGTTCACATCCCAGGCGTGGACCTACACACTACTCATCAAGCCACGCTGTGCAGCATCCCACGTACAAAGTAGAGGAAGACTGGCAATGGATGTTAGCTCAGGGCCAATCTTCCTCACCAAAAATAAATAAATAAATAAATAAAAATTAGCTTAGAACAATATGGGTAAAAATCCTTTTATAAAGGTGCATTTTTTTATTATCTTTCAAACGCATGTGGAAATTTTGTTTTTCTTTTTAAAGAAAAACATAAAAACACAATTACAAAAATGATACATTGGAACAATACAAAAATGAAAAATAAAAGTATCTACTCATTCCCCAGAGGCATCTCCAGAGGCCAGCAGTTTGCTTGCGTCTATTTCCTCTGTTTACCTATCATATGTATTTTCTTCCCAAGCATAAACAGGATATTATACTTTTTGCGTGTGTACTTGTTTTATTCGTATAACATAAAACTCAGCCTCAGTGAGTTGTGACTTTAAGGCTCGCTTCATTGTTCTGTCCTTTTAGGATCAGCGAAGAGGAAGATCTCCACCTGGGGACGTCGTTTTCTGCAGAAACCAACCGAAGGGACGAAGATGCTGACATGTAGGTGTCAGTCTGTCTGGCTGTGAGCGATGAGGGTGGGCTCCAGCCAGATGGAGTCCAAGATACTTAGTTACAGAAGACATTTCTGGAATTATTCAAAGACCGCAAAGTTGGCCCCTTTCACCCTACTTCCCGGGCTTGAGAACTTTGAGAAATTCTTAAACGTTCTTTAAAAGGTGGTTCTTGGAATTTTAGATTTCCAGAGTAGTAATATTTCCCCCAAACATTGTAGGGATAAACATTGGACTTGCCCACTTTTTATTTCACCCACAAGATTGTTAAATTAACAACCATCTACCATTATCTTTCTGTCTTCAAAGAACCTTACATGTGATGACACCAATAGATTGATAGGACATAATCTCATAATAGAGGTTGGTGCTTTAAGTTGAAAAATTTTAGCTTATTGAAAAAAACTCAAGTTATTTTTATTTTTCTCATTTCTCCATGGACCCATGAAAACTTCATCATGGACCATCACTGCTCTGTGGGCCGGTGCCGGGGACCACTGATTTTTAAATGACACCAGTTGTGAGCTTCCTGCTCCTGCCTGAGGCCTGTGGGTTTCTTGTTTCAGGATGAAGTACATTGAGACAGAGCTGAAGAAGAGGAAAGGGATCGTAGAACATGAGGAACAGAAAGTCAAGCCGAAGAATGCAGAGGACTGTCTTTACGAACTTCCAGAAAACATCCGCGTTTCCTCAGCAAAGAAGACTGAGGAGATGCTTTCCAACCAGATGCTGAGCGGCATCCCCGAGGTGGACCTAGGCATCGAGTGCGTTTCACCCCCATGCTCTCGCCTCTCTGGCCCAGGGGCCAAAGGAAGAGTTCCGTGCTCCCCAGTTAAAGGGACTGTTTCTTAGCTGTCTCCTTGGAAACCCGCGAATAGAAACTGTCTTCCCTCTGGCGGGCTGAGGTGTCTGTCTCTGGGAGTTTCCCTGAAGAATTGGTCAGAGTAGTTAAAGAGACATAAGGGACCCTGACTGCTGAAAGCAGAAGTATTTTTTTGTTTTCTCTTGAGATATAATTAACATATAATGTTATAATAGTTTCAGGTGTACAACATAATGGTTCGATATTTGTATACAAAAGTGTTTATTTTTATTTACTCTTTGTTCACAGCTCTTCCGCTGTTCTTATCAGGCCCTGGTCTTCTTCTGTTTTATTTTAGCAGAAGCAATGTTAAAGGCTTACCCCCACCCCACGATCCTCCTTTCATTTTTAGTCCAAAGCATCTGCCCTGAAAGGGGGTCGTCATGGAGGAAGTGCAATGGTCAGGAGCATCTTTGGGGGCGCTGCGAAGGTGGGAGCCTTCTGGGTGCTCGCCTCTTTTCTGGCCTTCCTGGCTTTGAGCCTCAGACAGTTCAGTTTACTTCTCTGAGGCCCAGTTTCCTCCTGATCGGAGGAGAGTGACTCCTGCCCCTCCAGTGGTTGTGAGAGCTCCATGGGAATGTGACTGTAAGGGAGTTGGGAAACTGTAGAGAGCTGTGCCCCAAAAAAGATGCTTTCCTTAGGCAGTGGTGGGCTGCCAGCCTCACCAGTTAGCTCTGTCCAAAGGGGCGACCGTCTAATCCGTGGCGTGGCTCTTTTCCCCCCATAGTGCCAAAATAAAAAACATCATCTCCACGGAGGATGCCAAGGCCCGGCTGCTGGCGGAGCAGCAGAACAAGAAGAAAGACAGTGAGACGTCCTTCGTGCCCACCAACATGGCCGTCAATTACGTGCAGCACAACCGGTGTAAGCTTCCCTGGGGAAGCAGCCCCACTCCCACCCCCTTGGTTTGAGGTCCCTGGGTTTGCAGGTTTTGCCTGACGTGTCCCCTGGTCTCTTTTGGTCCAGTTTATCATGAGGAGCTCAATGCCCCCATACGGAGAAACAAAGAGGAGCCCAAAGCCCGACCCTTGAGAGTGGGTGACACAGAGAAGCCGGAGCCTGAGCGTGAGTACGGCAGAGGCCTGGAGCAGTCCTCACTCGGCCCGTGCAGGCAGGGTGGGACTGAGCAGGGGTGGCACTTGGTCTTTGGGGCCAGGGCATCTGGGTTCCAGTCCACACTCTGGACAATGGCCATGTGCCTTCCTCTTTCCAAGCCTCAGTTTCCTCATCTATAAAATGGGGATAGTAATAAAACCTACATTTGGGCTTGCTCTGAGGATTCACTGGGCTATCAAATATAACAGAGACTTAGAAAATTTCAAAACGGAAAAATAAATTAAAAGTTACTCATAATTTCACCACCCAAAGATGACCACTGTTAACATTTTTACGTATAACCTTCCCGACTTTTTCTAACATTCATATATATAAGAGACATATATTGTATACATACTTAACAGGATCTCATAGCTTTTTAGTCAGTAGTGCACCCTGCGTGTCTCTCCATGACCATAAATACATATTTTCCTTTTCAATGGCCATATTATGTGCCATTGTCCAGTCATACGTCCCTTAACAACGGGGATACGTTCTGAGAAATGCATTGTTATATTCTGTCCTTGTGCAAACATCGTAGAGTGTACTTATACAAACCTAGAAAGTACAGCCTACTACACACCTAGGCTATATGGTTTTAATTTTATGAGGCCACGGTTGTATATGTGGTCGTTGTTGACCAAAACATCATTATGTGGCTCGTGACCATGTAGATACCTGTGCTGTAGTCTAACTGTTTCTCTCTGGTTGGACACTTTGGTGGTTTCCCATTTTTCCCTATTTAAACAGTGTTTTGATCATTCTTGGCTATATCACGTCCTTAGGCTACGTTCTGAGAAGTCACCAAATGATGCTGTGGGAGTGTGGCGCTAATGTGTTTTCCTGCCAGCAGCACCCAACAGTGCCCCTTGCCCGCGTGCTCACCAGCACCAGGCAGTGTCTTCCTTGTCAGCAACAATGGGATGATTCTAAGGAAATGCCGAATTTGCTGAGGCTTCTGAAAGTCCAGCCTGGTGCTCTGTTTCCTCCTTCCTACTTGGGAACCTGTTTTCCGTAACATCTCGGTTGCAGAGTCTTTGATGCCCGAAGGGTTTTGTGTTATTAACACTAGTGAACGAGGACTTTGGAGTCACCAGGCTTGGGTTCGACTCGCAGCCCACCTTCACTTTGAGTGACCTTGAGCGAGTCACCTACCCTCTCTGAGCAGAGACGGTAATGCCCCTGTTAGGATTGCCGTGAGGGTTAGAGGAAGTCATGTCTGAAAGGATTTGGTGCCGTGCCTGGTACGTAGTCAGACTCTCAGTGAAGCGCAGCTGCTGCTGTTCCCCTAGTCTAATGCTGATGCCGGCACGTTTTGGCTGGTCCCGGACTCTACCATGTTTGTTGTCATTCACTCAATAACACGGAGTTACGGAGGCCCTGCTTCTACTCACCAGAACAGGCACTGGGGCTCCTGTAGGGAATGACGCAGCCGTGGTCCTTGCCTGTGTGGAGCTAAAGCCTGTTGGTGGCTTCCCGCGTGGCAAACAGCTTTTCTTCTTTTCCTTGTCAGGGTCCCCTCCTAACCGCAAGCGTCCTGCTAATGAGAAGGCCACCGATGATTATCACTATGAGAAGTTCAAGAAGATGAACAGACGGTACTGAGGGCCGCTCAAGGGGAGAGTGCCAAATGGGATGTAAGCAGCGCCACCCCCGCCCCCCCGATAAAAGGCTTCCTGGACAGAGGCCTGCTCATTTGCTAGCAGACAGTTCCAAAAACAGACTGTTAGTCCTGCTGCTTACCCCCTGGATTTTTTAGGCACTGAGTTTGTAACTTTTTGAAACAAAACAATGTGTGGCTTTCCTATTTGGGGGCACACTCTATTCTTGTGAGCATTATTAAATCTTGTTTGTAAATATGTTGAGTTTCTCTTAACATTTGCCCTGGGTCAGGAGGAAACAGCTGTGTGTGCAGGGTGAGACAATACCCTTTAGACTGTGCTTTTATTTTCTATCCAATCATGTCTTCTACTTTCACATATCTGGACTGGGGTTCAGAAGTGCATCCTTCACTCTTTACAGTGGATCCAGCTGAAAAACCTAGGACGGGATTAGAGAGACACTGGTATTTTCTGACTTTTACCAAGTTGCTTGTTTCTTTTCATTAAGAAAGAAAAAACCAATTTCTATCACTTTCAGCACTTAACTATTAAATATGAAATGAATCTGGCCTTATTGTTTGTATCGTGTCTCCTTACACCAACACTAGGTAGTGTGTTCACAGCTGGGGGTTGGGCAGCTCAAATGCAAAACTCAGTCACTGAGGGTGATTTTCTCATTTAGTTGAGATGTAGACAGGCTCCGTCCTGCTAGCTGTCAGGTATGGTGCCGCTTGTGCTGGCATTTTCCCCGAGGCACTTACGTGGGTCGGGAGGAGGAAGGAGCAGCTCGGTTGCCTTCTGGCCTGATTGCGAGTGAGCATTGCGGTTAAAGACCTTTGGCCTTGGAGTCAGATCTGAGCCCTGCTCACAGCGTACTCATTATATCCTTGGGCAAATCTCTCCTTCCAAGCCTCAGTTTTCTCATCTGTAAAATGGAGGTAGGTTTTTTTTTTTCCCCTTTCACTAGAATGCAAGGTCAGTGAAGGCAGGAATGGTGTGCTTCCTTTTCTTCTTGAATCCCCAGGGTCTAGTCCAGTCCATGACCTGATATATGGGCAGACCTGGAAACTATGAGGGACTAAGTGGAAGTAACTTTACGGTGGAGAAACTGGACAGACGCTGCCTCGCACAGGTGATGAAGGTCAACGTCAGTGGTCATAAATCATGTTGATGTGTACCCTTGATGTGACGTTATAACAATAGCACTTTACCTCTGTAGAGTATATTCCTCCCTATAACCTATAGCCTCAGTCTAATCATGAGGAAAACATCAGACAAATTCCAATAATGGGGCATCCTGCAAAGATTTGACCAGTACCCCCTGCCCCAAAACTGTCAAAGTCCTCAAAACTGAGGAAAGTTTGAGAAACAGTCATAGCCAAGTGGAGCCTAAGGAGACCTGACAACTAAATATAATGTGGTATCTTGGATGGGATCCTGGATCAGTACTAGGACATTAGGTAAAAGCTAAGGAAATCTGAATAAACTATAAAGTTATATGGATATAGTTTCATTCATTTTAACAAATGTACTAATGCAAGATGTTAATAGAGGAAACTATGTGGGGCAGTATACGGGGCCGTTCAATACCGTCCCCTCAATTTTCCTGTAAATCTAACACTTGAAAAGTCTTTTATTAAAAAAAAGTGGCCCCCAGCGGCTTCCGGCCCCCACCTCCCGGAAGCAGGGGAGGGCTCTGCCCCTCACAAAGATGGCGGCCGCCGGCCTCGCGGGGAGGTCCGCCCGGTACAAAGTGGCGGCCGCGGCGGGGCGGAAGCGGAAGCAGAGCCGGCGCTCGAGCTGGCGCGGGAGGCGCGGGAGCGCGGCTGGGACGCGGGTTCGGGCATGAAGCTGTGCCGGGCCGCGCTGGGCGTGCTGCTGCTGGCGCCGCTCGGGGTGCGGGCGGTGGAGCCCATCAGCCTGGGCCTGGCCCTGGCCGGCGTGCTCACCGGCTACATCTCCTACCCGCGCCTCTACTGCCTCTTCGCCGAGTGCTGCGGCCAGAAGCCGAACCTCAGCCGGGAGGGTAGGACGGCGGGCTGCGGGCCGGGCCGGGGGCGGGGCGGCGGTCGGGGCCGGGAGGGACGGGGCCTGGCTCCTGGGCCGCGGCCGCAGACGGACCGGACTTTGGCCGCAGCCCGAGGAGGCGCGGCGCAGGTGGGCCGCTCCGCGCAGAACTGGGCCTGGACGGCTGAAACTTGTGCGGGATTTTTCTCCTCGGCAGCCGATCCGGGAAGGCGGGCGGGGACTTTTCCGGCGCCGACAGTGGTGGCCACAGCGCAGCCCTCTCCCTGCCCGGCCGCGGCCGGAGGGAGCAGAGCTGGGGCTGGGGGCGCACCCCGGGGGCGGGGCGGTGGAGCCGGGGACCTTTCCGGGAAGGAGCCTGACTCCAGGCTTCAAAAGGCGCAGGACAGCAGAGGGCGGGCCTCCCTGACCCGCCGGGCGCCTCTCACCGGATGCTGGCAGCTGGCTTTGCCGGCCTTCATGTGAGCCCGTAAACTGGACTCAGTTTTGCTAGCGGGGCCCCCCCGACTCCCGCCCTGACTGGCTTTGTTTTTCCCAGAGTTGCAGAAGGATCTGAACAGCAAGCTGTTTGGGCAGCATCTTGCAAAGAAGGTCATCTTAAATGCTGTGTCTGGTTTCATGAGCAACGCGAAGCCCAAGAAACCGCTCACCCTCTCCCTGCACGGCTGGACGGGCACCGGCAAAAATTTCGCCAGCAAGATCATCGCGGAGAACATTTACGAGGGGGGCCTGAACAGTGACTATGTCCACCTCTTTGTGGCCACACTGCACTTTCCGCACGCCTCCAACGTCACCTTATATAAGGCAAGGGCAGAAATTTGAAATCCTTCCTGGACGGCACTGGGTTTGGGGTTTCTTGGTTGTGGGATGGGATCTGGGGGTTCCATGTTGAAATGAGTGAGCCCTGAAAACGGCTTCGTGGGTCGGTTCTTTGGAAGGTGTGGAAGTTACAGAGCGTTTGAGATGCTCGGAGCAAAGACACTATCACAGCTTTGCGGTGGTTTCTGAAAACTGGCCCAGTGTGATGCTCAGTTTAGTCAGTGGGGTGATAGGATTTTCGAGATGGACAGGATCAAATCCAACGTAAAACTCATCAAATCTAACTCATTTTGTAAAAGAGGAAACGTTTATAGAGAGGCCTTGAGTTCGTTCAACTGACGAGCTGCAGACAGCGTTGACAATTTAACTTGCTGACAGCCTGGCTTGGCGGCGGACACACCTGGATCTGAGTCCTAACTCCCCCTCCTTCCAGCTGTGTAGTCTTGGGAAAGTTGCCTGACGTGTCTGAGACTCAGGTTCTTCATCTGTGAAATGGTGCTTGTGAGAATTCATTGAGCTCTGTTGGTCAAGCGTGTGACATGTGACCTGCACATGAGCGTTCAAATCAATGTTAACTCTCATCTTTTTAAGTCTGTGTCACAAATCTGCAAGGTGAGCAGAACGGTCAGGTATTTGGCCCTCACCTGAGTGAATACGTTTTCCCTTCTGCTTGGGTGAGCATGAGGGTCATCAGCGGTCCAGGGGTGCCCAGGATGCAGGACTTTCGGGGCTACAGCTGGCAAACTGCCAGGCAAATAGGGAGGGCCTGGTCATCCTAGGTAGCATTCACTCTTCCCTACTTAATGGCTGTATGACTTTGGGCGAGTTACTTAACCTCTCTGTGCCTCAGTTTCCTCATCTGTAAAAGAGGGAACACAATAGTAACGACTCAGATAAGTTTGGGGAGATCACAGTAAAATGTTATGTGAACTGTGCTTAGAACAGTGCCTAACCTGTGTGAGTGCTCAGTCCGAGTCCTCTGTTATCGCCTGTAAGTCGGGCACAGGGTGGGAAAACCTTGGCTGTTGGAGCCTAACAGGTCTGAGCAAATCCTTGTTAGAACAGTGACTTGCTCTGTGGCCTCAGGCAAGTCCCTTCAGCTTCCTAAGGTTCCTTCTCTGTGAACAGGCCGGTCCATCCCCGCACAGCAGAATTACTGCTTAGGTTAGATCCATGCATGTGGACGTTGTAACCATCACCGTCATCATAGTAGCCAAGCAAAACTGCAAATCATAAGTCAAGATCTACACTGACTTCCGCAGTCTTCCTCAGAAGACAAACACCTGCCCCCCCCACCCCCTCCTCACTGTGTGTTGGAGGGCAGGTGTAGGAACACATCATATAGAACCATAGCTCAAATTTCTGATGGAAAAGAATCTTATCTCCTTACCTTCATTGCTTAGTATTATAAGTGCCTAAATATCTTCTTATGAGAATGTTTCTGTTTAGGCAGATTCATTTCAGAAACCTACAGGCAGGGGGCCAGCCTGGTGGCGCAGCACTTAAGTTCGCACATTCCGCTTCCGCAGCCCAGGGTTTGCCAGTTCAGATCCCAGGTGCGGACCTATGCACCGCTTGTGAAGCCGTGCTGTGGCAGGCGGCCCACACATAAAGTAGAGGAAGATGGGCACGGATGTTAGCTCAGGGCCAGTCTTCCTCAGCAAAAAGAGGAGGATTGGCAGCAGATGTTAGCTCAGGGCCAGTCTTCGTCAAAAAAAAAAAAAAGAAACCTACAGGCATTGTTCCAGAAACTCAAGAGTGTTACCCTTGCCACACTCATCCCCAAACGTGTGTGCTCTCTCAAGTTGAGTTGCCTCGCTAAGTGAGCTGCACTCCTGACTGTCTCCATGTGCGGGTTAGAGCGCTTCCCCAGGCCACTCTGAGGACTGGATGAGAGCAGAGATCATTTGGTCTCTGCCTTCTCCCAAGAAGGCTGCCATAAATGAGAGATATATTAACGCCACCATCATCAGTGTGATGTCTCACAGTACAAGAATTATAATCAAAGCATGGGGCTTTGGAACCAGGCAGGGTGGGGTTCAGATCTCAGCTCTGCCACGTACTAATTTTGTAATCTTGGGCAAGTTAAGGTCCCTGTGCCTTGGTTTCCTCATCTGTAAAATGGGTATGATCATGCCCACGCCCTGGGGTTGTGCGTGCAGAGTTCTTAGCCCAGAGCCGCACACAGTGAGCGCTCTGTGAACGCAGCCTTTGTAGAGCAGCCGCTGTGTTGACGATGCTCACGCTGGTTGTGTCAGTTGCACTTGCTGAGAACTTTGTGTTGGCTTTTCTCCCGTGTAATTCAGGATCAGTTACAGTTGTGGATTCGCGGCAACGTGAGTGCCTGTGCAAGGTCCATCTTCATATTCGATGAAATGGATAAGATGCATGCGGGCCTCATCGATGCCATCAAGCCTTTCCTAGACTATTATGACCACGTGGATGGGGTCTCCTATCAGAAAGCCATCTTCATATTTCTCAGGTAAGGTCGGCACTGGGACCTGATCCGAGAGCCATGAGCCCAAGCCTGTGGGCTTCAGGAAGAACCCCGTCCTTATCCACTGGAATTATTTTGCAGCAATGCTGGAGCAGAAAGGATCACAGACGTGGCCTTAGATTTCTGGAGAAGTGGAAAGCAGAGGGAAGAAATCAAGCTCAAAGACATGGAGCACGCCTTGTCTGTGTCGGCCTTCAATAACAGGAAGAGTAAGTGGGGCCACTAACCCCTCTTGTTTGTGATCCCGCGTCCCTGAGTTTTAAACCGGCATCGCCACCACCTGGGAACTGGATAGCAATGCAAATTCTCAGTCCCTTCCTTAGACCCGAGTCAGAATTCCGAAGACAATCTGTGCTAACAAACCTCAGGGGACTTACGCAAAGTGCTGTTTTAAAGAAAGAGGGAAATTGTGTTTTTTGTGGGTTTTTTTAAATTAAAAAAAAAATTTTTTGAGGACAATAAGCCCTGAGCTAACATCTGCTGCCAATCCTCCTCTTTTTGCTGAGGAAGACTGGCCCTGAGCTAACATCCGTGCTCATCTTCCTCTACTTTATATGTGGGACGCCTCCCACAGCGTGGCATGCCAAGTGGTGCCATGTCCGCACCCGGGACCCGAACTGTTGAACCCCAGGCTGCCGAAGCAGAATGTACGCACTTAACCGCTGCGCCACCGGGCCAGCCCCAGGGAAATTGTTGATCATGAAGATCTTGAAAGTTAGTTCTCTGTGTTTTCTTTGGCTAAATCATTGTCCTTTGTAGAAGAAAAGCAGCTGGTTGAGCAAGGCAGGCTGGTGTGCCTCTGAAGGAGGAGATGGCCCGTTGGGTCCCTTTCTCTCTGGGCACTGCCCTAGAACTCTGAGGTTCTGTGCCCGAGAATAACAGCCGGACAGTAGTTGGGCCCTGGTTCTGTACTGGGCACTCTGTGAAGCACTCTTTTATATTATATTATATTTCCTTTGATCTTCACTAAAACCTCATGGGGTAGAAACTATTATTGTCTCCATTCTGCAGATGAGGAAACTGGGCTCAGAAAGAGATAGCAGCTTGCCTAAGGCCACACAGCCTGTTACATGTCTCTGATTCCAGAGCCCGAGCTTTTAACTACCGAGCTCACTGCTTTTCCAGTGAACTCACACACGCACCTTTGACCTTGATCCCTTAGAGGTGGAAAGCCGCCAGGATGGAGGCTGACTCACTGGGTGACACCCGGGAGCCATGCGGGTTGACTGTGACCCAAGGCTTTGCTCAGGTTCATTCTTGAGATTACAAAACAAAGGGTCTCCTTTGAAACAGACCTGCCAGGAAATTCATCCTACTGCAGCTACGTGCGCACTATGGGGTATTTCAGGTCAGTTTGTGCAACTGGGGTATTACTGATGAAAGACAAAATGTTTTGTGCTGTGTTGAGTAGTTCCTGGGCCAAAATGCAGGGCCTCGTGCCGCGGGGCCTGGAGCCGAATGCCTCCGCCGAGGCTGCTTGCCTGGGACCCGCAACCCAGGGCCTTACAAGGGGCTTCCGGGGTGTTGCCTCAAAGTCGGGCAGACCTGGCTCGGCCGCCTCCTGACTGGCCGCAGGCAGATGGCTGAACTCTCCCCTCATTCTCTTAACAAACACTTAGTGAGCACCCACCAGGTGTCGGGCACTGGTCCAAGAACTGGCGACAGCAGTGAAGAGGAGCAGGAGTCCTTCCTCCTGGAGTTCACATCCTAACGATGATAAATAAGCAAGGACGGGTATCCCGTGCTGCTGTGTATCTGTATCTGTGGAGAGAGAGAGCTCCCTCCCCAACAGGGAAAAAGTAAAGTAAGGGTTTGGGGGGTGTGAGGACAAGAGAGTCAGGGAAAACTCACTGTGAAGGTGAGCCCTGGGCTGACCTGAGAACGAGGGAGCAAGCCGTGTGAGCCCTGGAGGGAACAGCACGTGCAAGAGCCCTGAGGTAGCAGTGTGCCTGAGGTCACTGGGGCTGGTCTGGGATGGACAAAGAACAGGAAGTTAGTTAAGAAGCAAGATTTGGGGTGGGGCCAAGGTAAGGCCTCGGGTTTGACTCTAGGTGGAAACGGGAGCCCCTGGGGGGTCTTGAGCTGACAGTGACAGCATGGGACTTCGTGTTAAAAGGACTGTGCTGGCTGCTGGGTAGAGAATAGCCTGAAGGCGGCGGGGTGGGGAGACTCAGGAGAAGTGTGACGACCCAGGGAGAGATGCCGGCGGCCTGGACGGGCGTGGGAGTGCTAGGGTGGTGTGACGTGGTCAGATCAGGATGTATTTTGAAGGTAGAAACAATAAGATTTTCTAAAAGAATATGTGTGGGAATGAGGGAGAAAGACAAGTCAAGGATCTGGCTTGAGCCACGGGAAGGGTGGCCCAGCCCTTTAGGGGACCAAGTGCAGGAGAGCAGGTTTGTGGGGAAGGGTGGGAGATAAAGACGAGTGTGTCCCGTGAGCAGTGACACGTGTTCGGTGAACGATGACACGTTGGAGACGTCCTAGCAGAGATGTGGAGCAGAGGGGCCTTCAGGCTGAGGACACGAACTGGGGAGTGGTCCCTAGCTGGTTTTTAAAGCCACAGACTGTCTGAGGTCACTTGTTACACCTGAACACTCTTCCTGGGTCTTTGTGCGGTCAGGTCCTTGTCATTTAGGCTCTGCCCGGAGGTCACCTACTCAGCTGGCTCTGCCTGAGCACCCTGGCTCGTTACCTTCTGTTGTCCTAGCCTCATCACTCCATCTCAGTGTTCGCAGCCCGAGCGCTCGCTGAAATTGTCTGTTCACTGGCTTGTGGGGTGGCTCCTCAGGTGTCAGCCCCATGAGGGCAGGGTCTGTGTGTGCCTGGCTCCGTGCTCTGTCCTCAGGGCCCACACAGTAGGCCTGCAGGGAAGAGCCGACCCGCTTGTTGCTGCTCAGTGGTTTGACTGTTGTTTCCCACGGCCCCAGCCTCTGCCCCATCCAGACGAGCAGACATGTACTGAGCACTAGGTGTGTGCCAACACTGTCAGGAAAGAAAAGCATAAACCCCAGTTGTGATATTGGGATTTGTAAGGAGAAATACATACTTGTTCTTCATCCCTGTTTCTGGCACAGAGCTCCTAAAACCCTTGGAATTTTCTAAGTGATAAGAGTGGTAAAGGTGTATGGTGTTCACAACAAAGCCCTTTCCACCGCAGCTGAGTTCATGTTAATGAGGCGACTTTGGAAAGCACCTAAGGATGGGTGCTGGTTGCCAGGGGAACCCACCCTGTGATTGGAGGGTTGGAACCTTCAGTCCCACCGCCTGACCTCTGGGGATGGGCTGGGGGCTGGAGGTTGAATCCATCGCCAGTGGCCAATGACTTGATCACCCGTGCCCATGTGATGGATCCTCCATAAATCCCAGAGGCATGGGGTCGGAGAGCTTCCAGGTGGTGAACGTGGAGATGCGGGGAGAGTGGAGCTCGGAGCGTGGAACCTCTGCACCCTTCCCACGGTCCTTGCCCCCACGCATCTCTTCCATCTGGCCTCCTGAGCTCTGTCCTCTATAGTAAACTGATAGTCCAGTAAGTGAAATGCTTTTCTGAGTTCTGTGAGCTGCTCTAGCAAATTAACCAAACCCAAGGAGGGGGTCGTTGGAACCCCCCAGTCAGAAGCACAGATGACAACCTGGACTTGAGATTGGTGGCCGATGTGGAGGGCAGTCCTGTGGGACCGAGCCCTCAACCTGTGGGATCTGACAATGCCTCCAGGTAGATAGTGTCAGAATTGAGTAGAATTGTAGGATGCCCAGGTAGTGTCAGAGAATTGCATGGTGGTGTGAATAAAACACACACATCGGAATCAGTGTCAGTGTCAGACCAGGATTAAGCACACGAATTATGCATCAAAGTGCAGGGGAGCAGGTTTGCATGGAGAAATGCTGGGTGTGATCCAGCAGGTGCTGTGTCCTCTTAGAGGAGGGAGCGGGTGTGATCTCTCAGGAGCTGTGAGGTCTCAGAGGAGGGAGCAGGTGTGATCCGGCAGGTGCTGTGTGGTCTGAGAGGAAGGGGCGGGAGTGATCCAGCAGGTGCTGTGTGGTCTGAGTGGAAGGGGCGGGAGTGATCCAGCAGGTGCTGTGTCCTCTTAGAGGAGGGAGTGGCTGTGATCCGGCAGGTGCTGTGTGGTCTGAGAGGAAGGGGCAGGAGTGATCCAGCAGGTGCTGTGTCCTCTTAGAGGAGGGAGCGGCTGTGATCCGGCAGGTGCTGTGTGGTCTGAGAGGAAGGGGCGGGAGTGATCTGGCAGGTGCTGTGTGGTCTCAAGGCCCGGGCATCCATGAGAGGTTGTGTCTGGGCCCGTGCAGAGCCAGCCCCCATCCCAGGGAGAAGCCATGGCAGAGTTGATGCCCTGGAGCCCGGCTGCAGCAGAGCAGTGTCTGCACGGGCTCCTGCCCTCAGGGTTCTAGTTTGGTCCCTGCAGAATGCTCTGCAGGGTTGGGCCGCGCTCGCAGCGGCAGTGGGTTGCCAGCCTGTTGCTAATCCAGCTGCTGAAACTCCCATGAGTCACAAGTTTCCCAAATAAAGGTGTGTCTGTCTGGTCCTTCCCTGGGAACTTGTCTCACCTTTCGCTGTCTCTGAAACTGCCAACCTGGGGGCTGGTCCCCTTCCCACTGCCTCTCTGCCTGTTCCCGGGCCCCCCGGCACCCTGCGTGGTGGGCCTCTGTCCCACTTGAGATCTTTTTTTTTTTTTTTTTTAAAGATTTTATTTTTTTCCTTTTTCTCCCCAAAGCCCCCCGGTACATAGTTGTGTATTCTTCGTTGTGGGTTCTTCTAGTTGTGGCATGTGGGACGCTGCCTCAGCGTGGTCTGATGAGCAGTGCCATGTCCGCGCCCAGGATTCGAACTAACGAAACACTGGGCTGCCTGCAGCGGAGCGCGCGAACTTAACCACTCGGCCACGGGGCCAGCCCCCCACTTGAGATCTTTAAGGCACATCTTGACAGGCCTCCCCTGAGCCCACAGCATAAAGGTGTCCCTTCCCACTGTCCCGTCACTCTGCCCTTTGCTTTCATAGAAGCGTCACAGCTCGTGGTTCCTTGGTGAGCCCACTAGCGATAGCCGCCCGCCACGTGAGCTGGGGAGCTCCCTGAGGACAGGTGCGGCTCCGTCCCCAGGGTGGGCGCGGTGACACCCACTTAGATAGTGTTGGGTGGGTGGGTGGGTGGGCAGATGGACGATGGATGAACATTACCTTTTTTTTTTCCCAGGTGGCTTCTGGCACAGCAGCTTAATTGACCGAAATCTCATTGATTATTTTGTCCCCTTCCTCCCCCTGGAATATAAACACCTGAAAATGTGCATCAGATCGGAAATGCAGTCCCGAGGCTATAAAGTTGACGAGGACATTGTAACCAGAGTGGCTGAGGAGATGACATTCTTCCCCAAAGAGGAGAGAATTTTCTCTGACAAAGGCTGCAAAACTGTGTTCACCAAGTTGGATTATTATTACGATGACTGAAGCCGGAGGCCTTGCTTCGAGCTGGAGAAGGAGGAACGCCACACGACACCTGCGTGGTTCCCGCACCTCCCCTCCCTTCCCAATCGGTCGGTCCCGGCAGGAGTGAGATGGAGTCTTCCTGTTCGACGGAGGGACTTCCCTGGGCCTTGTCTTCATCCGGGAGCCTGCAGGCCACACGGCTTGCAGACGGCAGGCAGGGGACAGCCCCGGCCCTTCAGAGGATGCAGCCAGCTTCCGGCCTGCCACCAGGCCTCATGATTTTTTAAAAATCATGTTTTAATTTGAAGTGTTTCTGTTTCAAGGAAGGACAAATAATTTTACTGAAAATGTGATGACTTTATTTAAAATGATTTTTAACATTATGAGAAACTTTTCAGACTCTTAAGTTGTTGGTTTTGTGTGTTTTAAGTTCCTGTGATAACATATACCATGATGTCTTCAGTGCAAGACAGCCCAAGCCTGAGGCCTTGGCATGTGTTCTGTAGGACAGCCTCGCTGGGCCCGAGGCTGGAGCAGTGACCAGAACTGTCAGAGGATGACCATCGCGAGGGGCAGTGAAGGGATAGACAAAAGGACAGGTACGTAAGAGGACACGCTGAGACACCCGGCAGATAACCCTAAATGGGCTCCATCTCAGTAACACTGAACTGTGGGAGCGATCTTAGTAACATTGTAAACGTTTGTTAGAAACAGTTTCTTTCAAGAAAAGTATTTCCAGCTTGTCACTTGCCAGTCATTCAGCTTGCCATATTTTTTAAACACCTTGCTCATTTATCATTAATTTTTGTTAGGTTTAACCAGAACTCCCAAAACCTAGGAAAGCTTAGCTGCCCTCAAGGATGCTGAGAACACTCGTTTGACTTAAAAATGCAAATAGCTACCGTTTTACAATACAATTGTGTGTGATTTGTGAATACATTTTTAAAGGAGAAAAAACCACTCCGCTGTGGGCCTCGTGCCAGCTCAGAGGTGAGGCCGAGCAGGTGCAGCCCAGGGTGGAAGGAAGTGCAGTCTAATGCAGGGACCCTGCGGATCCCAGGCTGGCCCTGGCTCCTCGCTCAGCCGCACGGGGTGTCGCACTCTGAGTTCCTGCCAGCCAGCCGTGGAGTCTAGAGACATGATCCCAGCTGAGCTGCCAGGCCGGCGCAGGGAGCGCTGTAGGGGACTAAACATACCTGGTTCACGCAACACCTGCCAAAAGGCGGGGCTCCTGGGGGGTGAGGCCTAAACAGCACTGCAGGGACAGTTTGCAGCAGGCACAGAAGATGGGGTGGCAGCTTGGCAGCTGGGCTGACGCAGGACCCCTCTGCCTCACGGCTTCCCAGCCTGGAGAGGGGCTCTTCAAGGCTGCCTCTGAGTGTTGGGATGTTCTTGATGTTTAGCCGAAGCTGGCCCATTGTCACGTCCCCAGGAGTCACAGATTAGGGCTAATCATTTGAAGATGGCATCCCCAGCACCTGGGAGTCCCTAATTAGGGGACAGAGGGGTCCCCTGATTAACGTGGCAAGTTCAGCCTTTTTCGATGAGGCAGTATGGGGTGGAGTAGGAACTGCCTTAGGCTGGGACCAGACCAACAGTCAGTCTCCTGGGACCCGAGCACCCCCAAGTAGGAAATGAGGGGAGCCAGTGGGATGACAGTGGAGAGGGTGTGAACTTCTAGAAAGTCAGCTGGCTCATCCTCAGTCCTGGGAAGAGGGTTGGTGTTAAAATTCTCTGGCAGAGAAGAGAGGCCAGGCTACGTGTGACTCAGCTGAGATCTGGTTAACATAGCTAGCACCTCATTATTGACCAGTTCTGGGCGGGAAGACCTGGCAGTTGGATTCCCTGGTCTGAGCTTGGCCTTGCTCAGGTTCAGAGTATCAGCAACGAGTCCTCTCCCAGGGCCTCATTTCCTTCCTACCTCAATTTGAGGGGAATGTATTTGTTACAAGTCCAGTTCTTTTTTTTTTTTCTCCTTTTTCTCCCAAAGCCCCCTGGTACATAGTTGTGTATTTTTAGTTGTGGGTCCTTCTAGTTGTGGCATGTGGGACGCCACCTCAGCATGGCTTGATGAGCGGTGCAATGTCTGCGCCCAGGATTCGAACCAGCAAAACCCTGGGCCCCAGAAGCAGAGTGCACGAACTTAACCACTTGGCCACGGGCCGGCCCCTGAAGTCCAGTGCTTTCTGATGACATTTTCATCCACGAAAATATGGAGTATAACCCATCATCTAATCCAGTTTAACTTCATATCTGTTAGGGATTACTTTCAAGATAAATATTGATTCTGTAGGATGTGAAGACTGCCACCCAGCGTGACCAGGGTATGGTGAGCCTAGTGACAACCGAGTTGTTGAAGAGCCTTTATTCCAAGCTCACACTTCTCAGTTACCAAATAAACCAGAAAAAAAATTTGCACGTGACATCTCACACGATAAAATTTAGGCTTTATTATTTTATATTCAGTAGGTCCACATAAGCTTTCGTCTACATCTTCCATGGGGTGGGGGAGGCTGGGCCGTGGTCAACCGTGGCCATTTCAAGTTTCAAATTAGTACCGAGGTCCAAAGGTAGCCAACACGTTGAGTTTATTGCATCGTAAACAGAATCCTGTCTCCTGATCAGCCACCCAAAACGTTATAAAAGAAATATAACTTAGCTCCAACTTGAGGATATGTACTAAAAATCTGAAGCCTCACTGTGGCATTTTTAAAAGACTAAGTGTGCTCCTCTTATAAGGCACTCCCACATCGTAAAAACATTTACCACATCTCATACAGTCATGCGTCACTTAATGACGGGGACGTGTTCTGAGCAATTTCGTCGTTGTGCAAACATCGTAGGGTAACTTACATAAACCTAGATGGTATAGCCTACTACATACCTAGGCTGTATGGTACGAATCTTAGGGGACCACCATCACATATGCGGTCAGCCATCGACGGTGATGTCATTCAGCGGTGCACAACCGTACAAAAAGGCTGCCCGTCGTTCTCATTACACGTCTGCAGTCTGCACTGCGACTACGGGATAGACACAGAACCATTCACCCTGGCTGGAATCTAACTCTGATTTCCCAATGACCAGGGGAGACCAGGCTGGCACTGCCATGTAGGGTGTCATTATCAGATGACATCCAGGACCAGCCACAACTTCAGACTGACCTCGCTGGATGTACAGTTGTGACCATATCTTACCACGCATTTAACTATAAAAATTCAGACCATTTGTTTTAAGAATACCTGATAAAGGAATAGGAATTATTCCATTCTGTGTCCCTCTCATATTTTAAAATAAACAACAGCCTGTATTTTCTATTCTTTAAGATTCAGAAGTAAAAACATTATAAAAAATACACATATCCTTGAAAGCGCCAGCATTTCTAGCGTGCGACACTTCCACCTCCTTGGCAATGCAGAACTGCAAGCTGACCCCTCAGCATGGGCAGCGTCGTCCGCGGAGAATGGCCACGTGCCGTGGATTTCACACGGTCTGGGGAGTAAAGTGGGAGGCGGACTCGCCTACAAACTGTAGCAGACAAACATTTCACCATGGGCACCAAGGACTCAAACGCAAAGCCAACGGTCCCATTCTGACTCCACCCTAGTGATGTCGCGGGTGGGGGCAATCTAGTGGTGACGGAAGTTCAGGAGCAGAAGTGGATCAAGGAAGGCTGGATCAACACCAAGCGAGAGACGGGCAAAGGAATTCCACGACCAGGGCTGTCATCAGCGGCCAGAGCGACGGACAGACAGACAGCTGCTGTGTGCGCTGGTCTCCTGCGAGGCCTCGGATGAGCTCCCCACCCATGCAGACGGCTGACCGGTCAGAGCGCTCGCTGTGCAGGCCCACGTCCCCACTGGACGCTGCGCCTGACGGTACCGATTTTAACTGAAAATACTTCAACTCAGGGAATGCTGTGTAAAGAAAGAGAGCAGATGACTGCTTCCAGCAGGTGAAAACCTGATGCCCCACAGACTGCAGCAGGGCCCTCGGACTCCTGCGATTACAACCGCAGCTCCTGAGGGTCCCCAGGGGTCAGAAACAGTCCCAGTCTCACCGCACGGCGGTGTCCAAGGCCATTCCCTCGAGGTCAGTAAGCGTGGGGGGGATGTTCGACGTTCACCTTAACCACAGTTAACAGTTGGATTGCTGTCACCTTGCAAAATGACAAGTACACTCGATAAATTAGCCTCTCTCCAAAAATCAACTCTTAGAAACTTCTAGATCCCAAAAGTCCACAGGTGCAAATGTGCAAACCCCAAAGGGGGCGTCAAAGTGCTTCCGAAAGGCGAGGCCACTAGCCTGCTGAGCTTGCAGCGGTCTCCTACCCTGCACCGTTAGGAGCTTCATGAAAATCCAGCCGTGACTGCACTGTCTTGCAGCCCTTGTCTGAGTAGATTTTCTCGTCTTTGGGGAAAAACGTCATTTCCTCTGCCACCATGGTGACAATGTCTTCATCTATGGCAGAACCGCGGGCCCTCATCTCTGCCCTCACGCACATCTTCACGTGTCTGTACTCCAGGGGCAGGAAGGGGATAAAGTAATCGATGAGGTTTCTTTCGATCAGGCTGCTGTGCCACAGGCCACCTGCGAAACAAGACACAGCAGGGTTTCCTGCCCGTCAATGTCACTGCTCCCACAGGGCCCGTTTTGATCCCGACCCACAGTACATTCTTTCTGTCTTTACCCCACGAGATTCTTTGGTCCAGCGTGCCACAAGCTGAATGTAAGCATCGGCTGGCCAGCCCTGCCAACTAACTGGCTTCTAGGATGGAATGCCCTAGAAAAAGTCCCTACTTCAGCAAAGCCACGGAGGCAAGCGGGTTCTGTGGCTTGGTGAAAGGCTTCAAGAAAGGAGACTCTGCTGGCAGGGTTAAGGGGCTCCTCAGCCTGGGAGACTCACTGTGCTTATTATTGAAGACTCCCACGGACAGCACGTGCTCCAGGTCCTTCAGCTCAATGTCCTCCCTCTTTCTTCCCGCTCGCCAAAAGTCAAGGGCTGTCTTCGTGATGAGGTCCCCACCTGCGTTGCTGAGTTGGCCAAAGAAACAAAGATTAAAATCACACCTGAAGACTTCTGTGTCTAATCAGGCAACATTCCTGCTCTCAGGTTTATTCTTACCCAAGGAATATTTACGAAGTGCTACTAGACAGAGAAAAAGCAGTGTCCGCCCTCAAGAAGCTTAAAATCGGCTTTTTCAGAACTTGCTGCCTAACGCTGTGACTTTTTATAACCTTTAGAGACAACAAGTGCAGGTAACGAGATTGCCTGTTATCAGCAATTATTTCTCTGATTTGTTTTCTCCTGCCCACACTCTGTGCCATGCCGATCTGGCAACGCAAAAGGAAAAGTCAGCAAGTCCCTTTGCCAGGCTGGCACTTTGTCCCCAGGAAACCAAACGCTGGTGGTCACCAGGCCCTCACTCTAGCACTGGGAGAAGGAAGGGCTTGTGTGTCCCCGAGAAACCGCCTCCCGCTGACCTGAGAAAGATGAAGATGGCCTTCCGGTAAGACACGCCATCCACCTGCTCGTAGTAGTCCAGGAATGGCTTGATGGCGTCGATGACCCCGGGGTGCAATTTATCCATCTCGTCAAATATGAACAGGGAGCTCGCACACGCACTCACGTTACCCCGAATCCACTTCTGTAACTGGTCCTAGACCAAGCAGAAAAGAAGACATAGGATGCAGAGGCTCACAGGATGTGCCAAGGGAGCAGCAGCTACACCGTGGCTGGCGCTCTGAGAGACGAAACGTCAGAGCACTCCGGGGTTTAACGAGAACTCGCGGAAACCGCGTCCTAACCTCCGCTTGCCGGCTAGCAGCTTTTCCAGCACTTTACAAAACAGGACACAGGCAGAGACAGGCGCTGAAATGCCAAGAAGCTTTCTCCTAACTCAAGGGATGTGCTAAATGTGACTTTTTAAAGGTGTAAGAGGTAAAAGATACGTGAATATTTATCATTTCATTGTTAACCAACCCATAATTTTCGTGTCACTGTGGGTGGAAATCTCAAGTTAATTTAACCAGACATGAAGAATGAGAAACTAGAGTATGACTGGCACGGTGCCCGACACCAGTGCCTTTTACTGGTGCCATGAGCAAAGGGGCTGACCTCGGTGACATTTTATGAAAAGCGCTGTTTCTATGCTTTCTTGAAACAAATAAACAGAGACCCAGGCAACAAGCCCTAAACCCCCAAATGTGAAAGGCTCCGGCAGCTCCATGACCTGCTCCAGAGGCACCCCCCACCTATCTGACTATATTTCTAGAGATTTATGAAACAATTTGGAAAACAAGGAAATCCTTCTTTCTTTTTGGCCATCTTCCCCATCTTACAGTTTGTGCGGCAAAGACCCACTTTCACTTCCTTGTTCAGTTAAGTTTCTATTTCTTATTTCAGTCCCCGCCTAACAGTAAGAATATTATCCTTACAAGGACAACCATCATTTAAATAAGACCCTACTAGACAACCGGATATAAATTAAACGTGAGAAGAATATCTCAAAAGGAGAAACGGTCTTAAGACTCAGTTCTCTGAGGCTTTCATTTGAAGAAAGCGAGCCATGCCCAGGATTTGAAGGATGGGAGGAAGAAAGGGAATACAAGCTACCGAGGAAAAAACCCCACTAGTCCATGTTGCTAAATGCAGAGGCAAAGCCGAAGCACAGGTGGGAGCTTTAATGAAGGCATGTCGGAGCAAATCATTTATGACGCTCCACTCAGCCAAGGGCTGTGATGGGGATGCTGAACACGCTTACTCACTGCAGAACGCCGCTACCCTGCCAACTGGGAGTTAGGAGATTTGGGTTCAAGTTTCTGATTTGCCACAAGGTCACAGACTGTCAGGGGCAAGTCACCTCGCCGCTCTTGGCTCCATCTTTTAATGGAAATAACATCACCTAGCCCTCTGTATTATGTTGGAATCAAGGGAGAAAAAAGTTGTAGGTGAGCTGTGTAAATAGCAAAGGGTTGGGGGGATGGGGGAGGGGTGGTTAGTGCCTTAACCCAGCAGGGCCTGAGGCTAGCGCAGTGCAAGGAAAAGCAGCAGAAGCCAGAATTAGGGAGCAGGTTGCCCAGACCAGTAGACCCGTCGGAGTGGCCTGTGGATGGGATAACGGGATTCCCTTGCCTGGTACAGTTTTATCTGCTGCTCGTGAGGGAAGTGCAGAGTCGACACAAACAGGTGGACAAATTTACTCTTCAGGCCTTTCGAGTGAAGATTTTCAGCCACAATCTGGCTGACAAAATTCTTTCCCGTGCCAGCCCAGCCGTGTAAGGAAAGAGTCAGCGGTTTCTTGGGATTTTTGTTGTTCTTGAAGCCAGTCAGAGCCTTGAGAATCACCTCTGTGGCCAGATGTTGCCCAAACAGCTTCTCCTCCAAATCTAGCTTGAGGGCTGCAGGAGCCAGCCCGAGAACAGAGAGAAAAATACACATTACACACGCACCAGAAAAGCAGCACCTTCCCCAGCTGGCCAAAGGGAGAGGCACAGATTAGCAAGTGGTCCCGCGGGGTCTCGGCCAAACCCCGGGTTGCAGAGGCACAGGATGCCAATTCCAAGGAGACGCACTAGGTGGATGTGCTCCTTAACACTCGTGTCTGACAAGGAAGCTAAACGTGTTCGTTCATCCAAGCATCAGCCCCCTCTGGGATGGGGAGAGGGAGCTGCATGCTACGTGCCCAGTCACCCCTGCTGGCTCGTAAGACAACCAAAAGCCAAATGTGGGCTTTGTGGGCAGACGCTGCACATCTGAACACTACTTAATAGGGGTGGCGGGGCGCGGAAGGGCCGGCCACGCTGCTTTCAGTTTCTTCTTAACTGTAATCCCAAGGAATCCGAACGTTTAGGAAGGAAGCGGGTCAGAACCCCACGATCTGGAGAGTCTGTCTCAGAAGGCACGGGTTCCAGGGCTGGAGTCCGGACCGAGGCCCCACCCGTCCTCCCTCCCGCCCGACCCGCGTACCCGACGCGTTGAGCGGCTGCTCCTCGCGGCAGCACTCGGCGAAGCGGCAGTAGGACAGGTAGCCGGTGAGCGCCGAAGCCGCCCCGATGACGACGCCCACGCTGACGGGATCGAACGCCGCCGCCACGTGGGCCGCCAGCAGCAGCCGCAACACGGCCGCAGCCACCAGCCGCCGCGCCCGCCGCATCCCCCTCTCCCACCCCGCCACCGCGGCTACGCTGGGCGCCGGCATCAGACGGACTTCCGGTTCGTGCGTCACTTCCGCCCCGCAGGCCCGCCGACTGCTTGGGGCGGCCAAGTTGGTGAGGGGCGTGTCTCTGTGCCGCCATCTTTGTGAGTGGCACGAAAGGCCTTCCAGGGACCGTTAGCTTCAGTTGAACGCCACGTCTAGCTTTTACGGTTTTGTTTTCTTAAGAGCCTCTCAGAGGCCCTGCGCCTTGCTTTGTGGTCGTTCCTCTCACTTCCCCCGGGGCTATAATGAGCGTTTCTCATGTCTACCCACCTGCCTGCCTTCCTGAAACTTGCTGAGCCCTCTGCGCGCCCAGCCCAGGCTGAGCCCTGGGGATACACCTAGGCAGACGTGTCCTGGAGTGCAAAGTAGAGCCCAGGACTCCTTTCTTTCACGCAGTGCGCTCCAAGGCAGGGCCCTTACTGGGGGCTGGGAGGACAGCAGTGAAGGAGAGGAGGCGGCCCCTGCCCTCACCAGCTCCCAGGCCATGGGGAGAGCAGACAGCGGCAAAGGCCGCTACTGAGCGGTCGGAGGAGTGCAGGGGCCGTGGAGCAGGGAAGGCTTTTGTCTACACTGAAGATTAAAGGAGTTAGCCAAGCAAAAAGTGACGAGTAGAGTGTTCTATGCAGAGAACGGAATATGCAGAAGGTACAGTTTAGGGAACTGAAAGTGATGCGGGCTCGGTGAGCCGAGGAGTCGAAAGAAAGATTTCTTGGACTCTCAAGGTCAGGTAGTAGTGCCCCTTTATTCAGAGAATAGCATGGGGACAGGACCCATGGGCAGTGAAGAGCAGGACCCATAGGCAGTGAAGAGCTGCAGGCGTGGGGACAGGACCCACGGGCAGTGAAGGGCTGCAATGAGTCGAGGGGAGGGCTAAATTTACAAGGCATGGGTTTGTGAGTTATTTCTTTACAAGACAAAAGAAAGATCATGAAAAAATCGTTAAACTGGGGTCAGTGCAGGTGGGGTCTGGTTATTGGGTGGTCCTATAACTGGAAAGGAATCAAGTTGAATCAGGTCAGGACGACCTGTGCTTCCCGGAGGATGATACAGATCAGTGTGTAGGGCAGGACGCCTTAGGCTTCTCTCCCTGGGGCAGCCTTGATCCTCATGAAAAGTATTTCACATACTAGGTGCAGGCTGGTGAGAATGAGATTGCAGAGCTGGGCCGAGACTGCAAGGGGAAGGCTTGCAAGCTCTGTAAGGAGTTTAGCCTCTGTTCTGGTGGGTAACAGGGAGCCACAGAAGGTTTTACACGGGGAGCGACATGGTCAGATCAGAGATCACGCTGGCTGCTAGGTTCAGTGAGGAGGCAGTTACAGTGGTTCAGGTAACCTTGGCTCAGCCTTTGCAGAAACTGGCTTCATCCATCAGCCAATCTATCAACAAATATTTAATGAACACTGGCTGTGGCGGATCCAGTGTTATATGCTGGGGATACAGCAGGAAAAAGGACAGACAGAGCCCATGCCTTCACAGAGCTCTGGGAGGCAGATGGGCAAGCAGACAGGTTAAGTCCAGCGTGGTCAGTGCTGTGAAGTGGGACGCACAGAGGAGGCACCTCACCCAACCTACAGGACGGGAGGCTCTCCTCCTCCATATCTCAGTTTTGACCTGAAGAAGGAGTAAATATGACCCAAGAGGACTGGGGCAAGCAAAGAGAGGAACGGCGAAAGTGGTCAGGCCGAACGCTCCAGGCGGGGTGAGTTTGTTCAATGAACTGGGGGTGAGCCGGGCACACCGGGAGCCCCGTGTGGCTCGGTGGCTGGAGTGTGACGACAGGGGCGACTGAATGGCAGATGGGGCCAAACCATCAGGGCCTTTGGAGCCATGCTAGAGAGAGGGCTATCCTGGGGCCAGAAGGGGGCCCTAGGACGGCTCGGCAGGGGTTGTTCAGACCACTCTGGCCCTGTCCTGAGGTTGGAGGGGCCAAGACTGTGGTAGGGAGACTGGGTCCAAGGCTGGAGCAGTGTTCGAGGAGAGAGAAGGCGGTGGCCTGAGCTGGAGCAGAGGCGGTGGGAGGGAGGGAAAGGAATTTGAGAGTTATTCTGGAATGAAAATGAGAGGAGGGGTGGACTGGGGTTGGGGAGGCGGAAGCACTATGGAGAAGGAGCAGGCAGAGGGCAGGGGATGGTGGAGACTCCTGTGCACTTCCACTGCTCAGATCCCAATCCCCTTGTTCCTTGCAAAATATACCGTGTGTATGCAGTGTTATCATCAGAGTCAGAAATGCCGGTTACTGAGCCTTGTGAGTCCAGATCGAAACACCGCTGAGTCCTTCCAGCACTGCACACAGTCCTTCAAGATCACGAACATTTCCTTGCAAACACCAGTGGCCTAAACAGCCTCTCCTGACTTGTGAGCTCCACAGGGTTGTGGAGAGGGTCAAAAGAGGCGACAGTCCCAGGAAATGGTCTTCCTGTCCTTCCCACTGTCTGCAGTGCTGGGGGCTCTGCATGCGTCAGCTCACTGGTGCCCCAATAACTTCAAAAAGAAGGGACTGTCGGGGCCAGCCCGGTGGCGTAGTGGTTCGCTTCGCATGCTCCCTTCAGCAGCCCGGGGTTCGCCAGTTCAAATCCCTGGCATGGACCTATGCACCACTCATCGAGCCATGCTGTGTTGGCGTCCCACATACAAAGTAGGGGAAGGTGGACACAGATGTTAGCTCAGCAACAATCTTCCTCAAGCAAAAAGAGGAAGATTGGCAACAGATGTTAGCTCAGGGCCAATCTTCCTTGCCGAAAAAAAAAGAGAGAGAAGGGACTGTTGTGATCTTCATTTTACAGATGGGGAAACAGTTCCAGAGAGGTAATGTCACATTGTCCAGAGCCACTTAGCAGAAAGAAAGAGAATGAACCAGGTTCTGTGACTTTTATGATCCCAACCTCCTGTTCTCTGTTCCCATCCCCTCATGCTGCAGAGGCCCTGGGGGCTGCAGAGCCGCTCTCTCGCTTCTTATGACTGCCCCCCAAGGAACGTCCTGGGCTTGGCCAGCTGCATGCCAAGCAGCCTCTGTCCTCAGAGCCAGCAGGAGAACTGGTTAGATTAGATAACGCCGGCTGGCAGCCTGCCCACAGGGACCTTCAGGGGGACAGTTTGTCAGATGGCCCTGGGACAGGTGCTGAGTCCCAACTTTTTTGTGTGTTGGGGGCGCAGCCCTTGTTGTGGGCCTTTCCCTGTCCTAGGTCAGCCGTCTTCAGCCTGGGTGTGTGACCCCCGGAGACAGGTGCAGACTCTCCAAGGTCGTGTGAGGGTTGGTCACTCTGAGGTCACTCCGAGGCTCCCCGTGCCAGCATCTCAGCCTCTTCCCTCTTTCCCCCCAAGCAAGGCCTCAGCGGCCCCAGCCTCCTCCGGAGCTCCTGTCTTCCCTCCCCGTCCTCGCCTCTGGCCCCCTGGGAAGAAGAAAAGCCACTCAGCAGTTTCCCCCTGTGGGTACATGAAGCAAACGGAAAAGAAAAAGAGAACCCCTCCGTCTCATTAAGAGATACATTTGCCATAAAATTTTAATTCTTTGTTTGATAATTATTTATAAAAAATTTGTAACACATTTCTATTGTTTTGACCAGTTGTGTACTAACAATGATCCGAAAGAGATGTTTTGACACTTAGAGCTTTGTGGTCACCGGAAAAATTTTTATATTAAATTTTAATTTGTAGTATATACGTATCTTTGTTGCAGAGAAATAAGATGGAATGATCAATAAAAGACTGCTAGGCAAAAAATATGTTTCATTAAGATGATATCTGATAGGGGAGCAGAATGGAAATATGGGTTCAAGTACAAGAAATGATCGTAAATACCCCACTTGTTCATGCATCTTATAAATGGCTGATGGCAGGTAAAATTGCTGTAACATTCAGATTCCATTGAGCATGACTAGAAGAGCAATGTAGCAATGTTATAATATTGATACTTACAATAGATGGAAATTGCGTCTTTTGCAACCATTTACACTTATGAAAAGTTTCAGTGTCAATCTAAAAATGCACAAAAGGGATGTGTGAGCAAAAAACAGTCCCCTGGCTAGATGGCTCCTTCCAGAGGGTGGCTCCTTCCTCTCCAGACTTCCTCTCCCTCTTGGTCGCCACATCTTCTCTGTCTCCCCACTCCACAGTCCCGAATGGCCCCGAGCCTCAGTTCTAGACCCTTTCTCTCTTTATTCCCTCTCCCTGGGTAAGAGGAACCCCAACTTTCTCCCTCCAGACGCTGCCTCTGGCTGCACACGGGATGTCTCCACTTGGCTCTTCACCAGACATCTCAGCATCCACTTGGTCAAAATGGAAGTCTCGATTGTTTTCTCCAATATGTCCCACCTGCCGTGGTCCCTCCCTCAGGAAGTGGAGCCATCTTCCACCAGTTGCTTAGTCCCAAACCTAGAGGTTGTCCTGGATTCTTTTCCCCAGCCTCCACTTCTAATCCATCAACAGGTTGCTGGCCCCATACATTTTCATATCCAAAAACTCTTCAGCAGTCGTCTCCATCTCCTTGGCCTCCCCCACAATCCAAGCACCAACACGGATGACCACAGTAGCCCCCTATGGGGTCCCCTGCACCCACCCTTGTCATCTCTGATCCATTTTCCCCCTGACAGAGACAGGTGGTCTTTTCACAACAAACCAGATCATGTCACTCCTGCTTTGAACCTGTCAGTGGCTTCCAAAAGCCCTTAGGAAAAAAATCCACCCTCTTGACGCTGACCTCAAAGTCGCATGCGATGTGCCCTGCCTTCCTCTCAGACCTTTTCCCATCCCACATCCTCCCTCATTCTCAGCCCCACAGCTCCCTTCTCTCTCCTGCCTTGCACATCTCATTCTCCTGGCTGGACTCTTGCTTCAGAGTCTCACCTGGCTAAGAGCTTTCAGCCCCAAGCCCACCTGCCCTATCTAATGTAACCCCGCTCCCACCTGCAGTCACCTACTCTCCTATCGCCCTGTTTGTGTCCTCATCTATCGACCGTCTCTCCCGCTGGCCTGAGAGCACCAGGAGGACAGGGGCCTTGTCGATTGTACTCCCTATCTCTAATTCATGGAGCTGTGCCAGGTGCACAGTAGGCGCTTAATAAATATGTGGTTACCATTCAAGGATAGAACACTCTGCGAGTGGGTGGGCTCTGATCTGGGGCCAGAGATGCTGAGATGGACTGAGTGTTCTCATCCCCCCAAATTCGTATGCTGACCTAACCCCGGATGGGATGGCACTAGCAGGTGGGGCCTTCGGGAAGTGACTAGGTCATGAGGGTGGAGCCCCTGGCATTAGGATGTTAATGATGGGGAACACTGCTGGTGGGCTATATGAAAACTCTCTGTACTATCTTTGCAAATTTTCTGTAAATCAAAATCTATTCTAAAATTAAAGGTTTCTTTTGTTTAAAAAAAGTAGTTTTATATGTGCTACTGTCTGACCATCAATGATATTGTAAAAATCATAATCCCACAAGCTTTCATTCTTCTAAACTGAAATTGGTTTGTGAAAGTGTGTAAATTGCATTTGATGGGCAGAAATGCTCAAATGACTGAATGTGATTATGTGAAGTGGATAAGCTATCTATTCTATTTCCATGAAAATAAATATTTAAAGTGATAAAACAGTCTTTTACTGATCACCTATCATGTGTCTGCAACAAAAGTAGAAATATATACTGAAATTTTAAAGTGAATGCAAAGGTCCCATAAACATTATGCTAAGTGACATGAGGCAGTCACAAAAAGAAACATGTTATATGATTCCACTTATACGAGGCACATAGAGTAATCAAATTCCTGGGAGCAGACGGCAGAATGCTGGTTGCCAGGGGCTGAGCACGAGGGAGGGGAGTTGTTTGGTGGGTATAGAGTTTCAGTTTTGCAAGAGGAAAAGAGTTTTGGAAATTGGATGCAGGACAACCTGAATGTACTTAACACTACTGAACGATACACTTAGACATGGCTAAGATGGCAAACTCTATGTTACGTGTATTTTACCACAATTAAAAGGTAAAAGTTTTTTTAAAAGTTTCTATAAGAATAAGCCTCTGAATTTGCCAAAATAGCATAAATATGTTTTTAAATCTTTTGATAAATAGCACATCTCTCAGTAGGGGCCTTGATTGAGGGCGACTTTGCTGACGCCCTCGGCTTCGATCCCTCACCTGGTGTCAGAGCTGAGGTGCCCAAGAGCGGGGCCTTTCTTCTGCAGAGTGAGGGAAGGCAAGTTGAGAAAGGAGGCAGATCAATCTTAGGCAGGAGAGCAGAGCAAGTGAGGACCCGGGAATTGATTCTCTTTGCATTATTCATGCTGTGCTCTCCTTGGAAAGCCTGTGGTACCCGAGGGTCCGCTGCCTGCAGAGTGAGCCTCCCGCCCTACTTATGCCCTTTGATGTCACGTGACAAGGTCTGTGTTGGGTCCAGGTTTGCATTAATCAGGCCCCAAAGCATCCTGACCCCCGGCTGCCTGGTCTCCCAAGCTGGCCCCTGAACGCAGTCTCCTGCGTGTCCGCACAGCCTCAATTCCACCTGCCCCACTTGGTCAGATAACCTTCAAAGTCTATAGCTCTCACATCCCCCTAGATTGCCTGATTATGTAACATAGTGGATTCCCGCATTTCCTTCTGGAGGGAGCTCCTCTTTCCTTCTCAGATCCCACATTTTGCCCTCCACCAGGGTGGTGCTGAGGCTGAATGGAAGATATGGGTGAGCCTCGGCCTGGGGGATACAGAACTGTGCTCTGTGGGGAGGCACAGCTGTGGGGGCATCTCTGAGGGTTTGGAGTTCCGGTCTGCCGTTTCCTCCAGATCTCTCCCCGCCCCCCAATATCCTCTATCCAGTTGTCCACATCTTGCTTTTTCTCTAGGAAGGACCTGGAAAAATGGAATTAAACCATGATGGGGTTCAGCATCCATGTAATCAGTCTCTGAATTTATTTCCCAGAGGTCTTGGCCCTTTGCATGCAGTAGACTTTTCCAGACAATTCTTCACAGAAAGGCTTGGGAGTCTCTGAGGCAGGATGGTGAAGTTTGCACATATCTTTTGGCTGTCCAGCTTCGTTAGGACCCACTGCCCTACCCTGGTGGTGGTGGCAGAGAGGGCGGTCTGGGCCTCAGCTTCTCAGAGTCCTGGAGCTCATCCCCCTCGGTGGGCGTGTGGTCCCAAGGCGGTTCTGGGTGACATTTACTCCTCTGTTTTGTCACCATGGGTTCTGACCCTCTGCTCTCCTGGAAGATGGAGGGTGGGAAAGTAGTGTCTCCTGCAGTTCTCTCCACGGGCTCAGTAGTCAATTCCAAATCCCCCCACTTCCCTAAGCTTCAGTGGCCTGCCTCCCCCTCTCCCAGTTGCCAATTGCACTCTCAGTTGAGGTTCTTTGCTTCCAAACAGTAGAGGCTACACTGAGTGGCTCGGACGAGGGCTTCACAGAAGAATATAGGGCGGCCCATGGAAATGTTGAACGTGCTAAGTGACCACGGCTTGGGAGGGAGGATCCCAGGGGTGAGGTGTGTAGGCCTCAATGGCAGGGCCTCCGTGGAGAGACGACCTGATTGGCCCAACCTGGGTCAGGTGTCCTGACCTTGGACCAACTAGTTATGGGCAGGGATGTTGTGTGTGGGCAGCCCCCAGTTCATGTTATTCTGTATATTTCTATGACATGTTGTTCCCATAAAAGAGCGGATACTTCCTGATGTGTCTTTTGGTCGTTTATCTTGAAGTTGGCCACTGGAACCCATGGAGGGTGGGGAGATGGCCACAAGGGTAAAGGGCCTCAAAACCTCTCACAAGGAGCTCTCTGGGTGACCCCTTGCCATCCGAGCCCCGGGAGTGGACTACAGAATGATCCTCACACTGCTTTGTGCTCCATTCCCTCTCTTTTAAGAAAATTTTAAAAATTTTATAGAATAGCATACTTCACAGTGACAAAAAATTAGTATCATTTACAGTATCTTAAGAGAAATTGCCTTTGAATGGGAACTGCCAGTACTCTGAGATCTGCAAGACCTGTCTAGAGAATTTCCTACTGTGGAAAATGCAGACTGCTTAAATCGGAACTGGGGGGAGGGCGGTGGCGAGCCTGTGCTTTCATCCTTATTAATTGCTGCCATACTGTCCTTCGGGCGGCTGAGGGAGTTTCCTGCTTTCTGTACACCTCATTGGGCGCTGAAGCTCTTGTGGGACAACTGCAATGCTACACAGGTTCTGCCATTTTGTTCGCACTGAGGTGGCTCTTGGGTGACCCCTGCATTAGAGCTAACTCCATTCATATTCATTTTTGTTGCAAATCTCGCAAAGGGGAGTGTTTCGGGGTATTTAGATCCACATTCTGTTTTAAGGCTGATTGTTCGGTTTGCATCAATTGCCCGAGCCCGTGGTGGCTGCCATCTTGCATCCCTGTGGCTGGAAGGCTGGCCTCTTCTCCACGCCCCTGGTCCTTACGTCGTCCATTCCCCTTTGCTCTTTCTGTCATCGCTCTCTTGGAGCATTGCCTGCGATGTTTAAGATGTTAATCAAAAACGTTCAAAACCACCAGCTTGACTCCTTAAGCCGTCGTAACTTGAAAGAGCAACCGAGAAAGCCCTGGACGGGCGCTCCTGCGGTAGCCGGGCCTCCGCCCGTCGGTTTGGCGGCCGGCTGGGATTTTCAGGACCAGAGACAGCGCCCCCTGGTCCGCGCCCGTCTCCCCGGGAGCCTCGGATTCCCGCAAGGGGAGGCGGCCCCACGCGGACCGACGGG
This sequence comes from Equus asinus, assembly GCF_041296235.1. Lineage (NCBI taxonomy): Eukaryota > Metazoa > Chordata > Mammalia > Perissodactyla > Equidae > Equus > Equus asinus. The sequence continues at coordinate 16,444,869 of NC_091799.1, forward strand.
GAGACCTGCTCGCGCCGAGGGGGGCGCCAGAGGGCGCCGGTGAGCTGCCGGCCGGGACTCAGAAACGTGGGTTCCACCCCCGACTCTCGTTTACTACCTCTGTCACCTTCGGAGGGTCACAAAAAGTAATGACAACATGAAAAGTGCAAAAACCTAGGTTATTTAAAATGCCAACTGTATACATGCCCGGCTCTCATCCAAGTTTTAGCAGTGTCCTTATTGCAGAGAGGGGCTCTCCTGGGGTCCCTGGTGTTTGGTGTTCTCCTTTCTAGTTATCTTGCATACGATGATACACGATTTATTTCTATGAAATCTTTTTTTTTTAAGATTTTATTTTTTCCTTTTTCTCCCCAAAGCGCCCCGGTACATAGTTGTATATTCTTCGTTGTGGGTCCTTCCAGTTGTGGCATGTGGGACGCTGCCTCAGCGTGGTTTGATGAGCAGTGCCATGTCCGCACCCAGGATTCGAACCAATGAAACACTGGGCCGCCTGCGGCAGAGCAAGAGAACTTAACCACTCGGCCACGGGGCCAGCCCCTATTTCTATGAAATCTTAATAGCTATGGAATATTCCATAGGCTTTCAAACAGCTTTGCTGAGGTAAAGTTGATGGATAACAAGCTGCATATATTTAAAGTGTACAGTGTGGTAAGTTTCGATGTGTGTGTACACCCACAAAACCATCACCACGATCCAGATAGCAAACACATCCTTCACCCCCAAAAGTCTCCTCTTGCCATTTTGTCATCTTTCCCTCTCTTCTCTCCCCTCATGCTCCCTCCCATCAACCACAGATTTGCTTTCTAACGCTGCAGATTCATATGCTTTTTATAGAATATGACGTGGTTTTTTAACAGTAACTTTTTTGTGTGTGTTTAGACAAGGATTTGCCCTGAGCTAACATCTGTTGCCAGTCTTCCTCTCTTTTCCCCTCCCCAAAGCCCCAGGGCATGGTTGTACATCCTCGTTGTAGGTCCTTCTAGTTCTTCTGTGTGAACCGCTGCCACAGCGTGTCTACTGACAGGCGGGTGATGTGGTTCCGATTCTGGGAAACAAACCCTGGCCACTGAAGAAGTGATGTCACCGAACTTTAACCACTAGGCCATCAGGGCTAGCTCGTACATGTTTTTAAAAATGACATTAATCTATATTATTTCATTTATTACATGCTTGCTGAGTGCCAGGTTCTGGGTGTGCCACAGTCATTTTCTCATTTAGTTCTAAAGTGGCCCTTGTGAAGCAGCAGTAGAAATCCCCAATTTCGGGAAAAGAAGTTGAGATCCAAAGAGGTTAAATAATGTGCCCAAGGAACTTACCACACGAGTAGACAGTGGTGGAACTGGGATGGAGACTCAGGCCCCACCTGAGCCCCTGCCCCACTGACCTGCCTGTCTCTCTCCCGCCTCTTAGACAAACTGCCTGGACTCAAATTCTGCCCCTAGTATGACCCCAGATATTACTGTAGGCAGGTGCTCCACCTGTCCAGGCTCAGGCTCCCCATTCGTGGAATGGTTGGAACAATCGTCCCTGACTTACAGGGTTGCCCGAGGGTCACCCGAGCTGAGGAGTGACAGAGGCACCTTAGCAGAGGCCTCGGGCAGAACAGATGAGTCCACATGTGGTCGCACTGTGGGATGTGAGTGCTGTGAGACAGGTGTGCATAGCAGGATGGGAACCTGGGAGGTAGAAAGGGGCGGTTGGTGTAGGAGGTAAGATTTCTGGAAAGTTCTCTCCTTGAACGCCTGGACCACTATGGTCTGTTCTACTCAAGTTGGAAAGGCACTCATCCATCCACTAGTGGTGGAGGGCGTCGGCTGTGTCAGGCGCTGTGCTTGTCCCCACTAGGGGTTTCCAGTGGGTAAGAAAGACTCGGCACCCCCCCACCAGGGCTCCTATCTGGTAGGTAGGAGCAAGTCCCAGCATTGCAGTCTGGGGTGATCAGTGTGGCGGTGGGGGTGATACAGATAAATATTCTTCCATTGCACCTTTACAGTCCCTCAAAGCTTCTTTCCTTCAAGCTCTACCAATGTCACCTGAGGCTGACCAGCTGCCCCAAGGAGAATTCTTCATAAACACAATATTGTTGAAAAACGCCCCGATGATATTGCTACTGCCGCTGTTGAAAAACCTGGAGAAGTTTCCTGTTCTTTGTGCTTATCCACCCCACTCCAGTCTCTCACTATTGTTCCCTAAGCAAGTGCCACCTCCAGCCCCCAAACCAATCACAAATGGGTCACCAAGAGCTGGGCTCAGGAAAGACTGACCTGGCTTGGAGCCCAGCCACACCACTGCAGGCTGCGTGACCTTCAGGTCATTTATTTCCATGAGTCTCAGTGGTTCACTCGTGAGTTCTCTGCAGAATATGTTTAACCCAAAACTGACTTCTCCCCCGGGACCCAGTCACCCACTTTGACCTCCCGATGGGTGTGGGCTCGAGGACTGCCAACCCACTTAATAAGCAAAACTTCATGGGGAGGGGAAAAAATCTGCTGCCCAGATTGATCACGCACCGCTGAGGTCCAAATCCGAGGTTGGAGAAGGTGGTTATTGAACTGCATCCATAGGGAGGGTAGGTTTCAGGCTAAAGGAAACACCAGGGCTGGATTAAGCAGCAAAGGGAGCTGGATCATCAGGCCCAGGAGGGTCTCACAGTCCCCACATGCAGGGGGCCCAGGGGCCAAGGGAGGGACTTAAGCCAGGACCGCAGTGCCCGCCTCTCTCCCTCCTCCCCTCTCATCCCCCTCCCTCTGTGGATCTGCTCCATTCTTTTCTGCACAGCAGCAGCTTCTGCTTCTGCCAGGAGATTGAGCAACAGCAGCCGGTCCAGGCACCCAGAGAGAGACCCTGCACTCACTTTCTTCTTCTCCCCCCTCGCTCTCTCAGCCCCAATTCCAGACTCCCAGGGAACTGATTGGATCAGCCCCGCCTGGATCAGATGCCCCTCCATCCAAACATCTGTGGCCTGGAGTGGGGACAGCATCCCATGGTGTAAACCAGGTGAATGAGGAAAGGGCCCTCCACAAAGGGACCCAATATGCACCCCCCTGTCACGTGCTGGCTTTTGAGCACCATGACGCCCCTCCCTCCGCTAGCACAGGCAACTGTGTGAGGACTGCTCTGTGGGGCCGTCTCGAAAGCTCAGAATGTACAGAGTGGTCAGTCTTGTCTCACGCTCTCCTCCAGCGCAGTCTCCTTGTCTGCACCCGTCCTCACTCTGCCCAGCTAGCCTGCTCAGCCCCGGTTCACCACCTCAGGTCGTTTGCTCATTCACTCACCAAGCATTCTTTGAGCACCGCCCATGTGCCGGCACTGTGTCAGAGCGAGCAAGACAGACAGGGGGCCTCCTCGCCCGGGGCTGCGGTAGAGAGACAATAAGCAGGTGATCCACGCGCTGCCGTTATCACTTCAGATGGCAGCAAATGCTGTGAGACAAAGCCGGGGTGGTGCTGAAGCAGCTTTCCTGGGTCCGGCACTTTCTACTCTTATGGTGAGTTCCTTGGGCACGTTATTTACCATCTGTGCATCTCAACTTCTTCACCTGCAAAACAGAGGCTTCCCTTGCTTGTTTTAGTTGGGGTTCTCCAGAGAAACAGACCAACAGGCTGTAGATGTACGAATATTTATATATAAGAGATTTATTTTAAGGAATTGGCTCACGTGATGGTGGTGAAGCTGAGAAGTCCAAACCCAGGAAAACCGACAGGAGTCCCAGGACAGGAGAAGTCCAATGTCACACCTGAAAACAGCCTTTCGTTCTGTTCACACCTTCAACGGATCGCACGAGGCCCACCCACGCCGGGGAGAGCGTCTGCTTACTCAGTCCACCGATTCAAGTGTTGATCCCGCCCAGAATCGCCCTCACAGGTGGACCCAGAAATAATGTTTTACCAAATACATGGGCGCCCTGTGACCCAATCAAGCGGACACGTAAAATTAACCATCACGACCTTGCAAAGAGGCCAAGGGTGACCCTTCTCTTTTGCGCCCTTCAGGCTCATGACTGTGCTTTACGTGTGGTGGGGAAGGGGGTGTGTCGTCAAGAGCTGTGGAAGGAGCCGGATTCTGCCCTGGTGAGCTTCCCGGGCCGGAGACAAGGGCTGTATAACTCACGGCACAGCGGATGTCACTAAATATTTGTGGAATGGATAGATGGCTGGATGCTCCCCGTTCCTAAGCCACCAGGAAATGGCAGTCACCCAGATCTCTTGGGGGCGCGAGAGCCCCTGAAGTCAGTTAGTGTGCTGAAGTAGAAGACAACACCGGTTTGGAGAGACCTGGTGAAGTTGAAGATGTGTGTGCCCTGCAACCCAGAAATTCCCCTTGTCAAGTCTTTATCACGTTGTGGCACATGAAGCGAAGGAGTCTGGGTACCGTCCACCGGGGTGAGCGGAGGAGCTGCTGGAGGAGCAGAGGGCCCCAGGCTCTGGCCACCCCGGGCGCTTTCTGTCTGCCCCCCTGTAACTCATTCATGCCAAGGTGGGTGCAAAGCCTGTCCGGGAGGGACCCACACATGTGCACAAGGAGACACTGCTTGTAATATTAAAAATAGAGATCAAACCTAATTTTCTGTCACTAGGGGAATGGATAAACCATTATTTAGTCCCACTGTGGAATATTATACAAAAGATAAAAATGGATGCACTGGAACTGTGTATATCCATGTCTATAAATCTTAGAAGCCAGAGCTGAGTGAAAAAGAAAAAGTAAGAAAAGGATATGTGCAGTGCACCATTTGTTTACATATTAAAATGCCCATATGCGACACACTGTTTATGGATACACACATGTGTAGTTGAAGTAAAAACACAACAAGAAATTGATACACTCCGACTTCCAACTTCTGCATGGAGATGACTCTCGAGAGGAGGGCCAAAGGAATGGGGCTTAGAGCTCTCATTTTATTAAAGCTACAGAGAGCCGAAGGAAATATAGCAAAATGTAACATCCGTCAGACCTGGGGGGTTACGTTATTTCCTTTAATGAAATAGTTTATAATTAAATAAAACAGTTAAGGCAGCATCCAGAGAGGTAGCTTGAGCGCCTCTGGAGAATCTGAACCCTGAAGACTGTTGTTATTTTGTCCACGAGAGAAGGGCTGGAAGACATTGGTCTCCCCAAATCCTGCCTCACCCCGGGGCTTCTCAGAGGGCGGCTGGTGTGCTCCCAAGTCTGGCCACCAGGTGGCGCCAGCACACAGGGTTGGAAATGGGGAGACTTGGATGCCCCACCGACTTGAACCGAGGAAGCAGCAGTTTTTGCAAGAGAGAAGCAGAGGCGCAGAGTGTATCTGAGACACGAGAGGCAGGGAGAGGTAAAAAACAGCCCCGGGGCAACGAAAGGACCCCTAGCTGAAGGAGCAATGCCATTCCCTGGGGTTGATAAAGCACCTATTTTCTCGTCCTCAAAATTACCCAAGATGCAGTTGCTAGGCATTGAAACAGGTGGCAACAAGGGGTTCAGGAAGCTTCCGCTCCCACCCCTACGTCTGACTCATGTCATTCCGCTCCCGTCTGTTGCACAACCCAGAGGTGTGTGCCCCCTCGGGAGGACAGAATGATCTGTGTTTACCTTCAAATGCCTGGACTTGGGCATAAAGGCCCTGGGTTCACCTCCTGGCTCCGCTTCTGACCAGCTGTGTGACCTTGGGCAACTGTCTTAACCTGTCTGGGTCTTGGCTGTCTGATATGCAAACTGGGGATAATAATAGTCCCCAGTCCGTAGAACTGTCACAAGGGCTAAATGAGGTTACACACGCGAGGCCCCCGGCACAGAGTCGGCCTTCAATAAGTGATACAAACATCACGCACCAACGTCCAAACCACTCTAAAGCAAGCAGTTCCAGGGAGCAAGGACAAGGTTTCAAACCAGCAACACAACAAGCAGAGTTTAATGCTCTCCTGAGGGATAAAGATATTCGCTCCCTTCCCTGGGAGAAAAAAGTGGTCAGATATTTGATGATCCTGTAAAAGGGCAGCCACCTCCCCAAGGGGGGATGACGCCATTCGTTTCTTCTTTCACTCGTTGGACAAGTATTCAGAGAGCAGCTTCCCTTCGTAGGTCCTGGGACACAGCGGTGAGCAAGACGGGACAACACCCCTCCCTCCCCTGAGGGACGACAGCCCAGTCAGGGCGGGACGAACACGTGATGGGGTCTGAGGGCAAAGGAGCCGAGGGCAGGGAGAAGACGGTGCGAGTTTGGTTACGGGGCCTGTGTGTCTGCTAGAAGTGGGCTGGCATTTCCAACACAAGGGTCTTTGGGAAAAAAAAAAAAAAAAAAACCAAAACCTTTAGTCAATACGTTCCAGCCCAGTGACATTTAAAAATAACACTATTGAGGCATATTTGCATACCACATAGTTCATCCTTTTCGTATGTGCAATTTAGTGACTTTTAGTAAATTTACCAAGTTATGCAACCATCACCATAAATCAGTTTTAAAACATTTCATCACTCCAGTATGATCCCTCGTGTATATTCACTGTCAGTTCCTGTCCCCACCCCATGCAACCACTAATCTACTTTCTCTCTTTGTAGTTTTGCCTTTTCTGGATATTTCATAAAAATAGACCATACAATATGTGGTTTCTTATGTCCAGTTTCTTCTCCTGAGCATATTTGTGTGTGTGTGAGGAAGATTGGCCCGGAGCTAACATCTGCTGCCAATCCTCCTCTCTTTGCTTGAGGAAGATTGTCACTGAGCTACCTTCTGTGCCAGTCTTCCTCTGTTTGTACATGGGACGCCTCCACAGCATGGCTTGATGAGCAGTGTGTAGGTCCACACCCGGGATGCAGGCCTGTGAACTCCAGGCCGCCGAAGCGGAGCGTGTGAACTTAGCCATCAGGCTGGGCCCTTGTGAGCATCTTTTCGAGGTTCATCCATGTCATAGCATGTGTCTCTAGATAGTTCCTTTTTATTGCTGAATAGCATTCCATTCTAAGGTTATATTGCTTTTGTTATCCATTTACCAGTTGATGGACATTTAGGTTGTTTCCAATTTTTGCTAGCCCATCAGATTTTAACCTAGGGCCAGCAGGTGGATGTCACACCTTCCACCAGCTCCTTGACACGACATGCAAAATGTGTGTGTGTGGTTGTGCTTTTTTTTTTCCTTTTTCTCCCTAAAGCCCCCCCGGTACATAGTTGTATATTCTTCGTTGTGAATCCTTCTAGTTGTGGTATGTGGGACGCTGCCTCAGCGTGGTTTGATGAGCAGCGCCATGTCTGCGCCCAGGATTCAAACCAACGAAACACTGGGCCGCCTGCAGCGGAGCATGAGAACTTAACAACTCGGCCACGGGGCCAGCCCTGTGTGTGTGTTTTTTATGGGAGAAGTTCTGTAGTTTTAACAGAGTCTCAAAGGGCACTGTGACCGTCCTCCTAATTCTGAGCAACCCACCTCTAGACTCAGTGGAGGTGGTCTAGTCAAATCCATCTAGCTGGGGATCCTGAGAGCAATACAGGAGGAAGAGAAGAAAAGGGGAGAAAAGTTCCAGCCCTGTTCCTCACGCAACAAGAAAGCCAGACTCAATTTTCTTAGAAAATTGATAGCATTTTATTTTTGGGAAAAAAAAAAATTGAACCTACAGAAAAGTAGAAAGAATACTGTGATGAACACCCATGTATCCTTCACCTGGAAGCACCCAATGGTGCTGCTTTCCCATTGGGCCTCCTCTCTCTCTCTTTGACTAACCTCTTTGAAAGTACTGTGCAGACATCACTAAACTTCACCCGTGAACTCTTCACCTAGCATCTCCTAAGGTTAAGGGCCACTCCTGGGCAAGCACAGTACCGCTGTCTTACCCAATTTAATTTCAATACAATTACAGGATTTATTACACAGTCCACATTCAAATCTCCCCAATTATCCCAATAATGTCCTTTAGAGGTCATTGGGTTTTTTTTTTTTTTTTTTAGATTTTATTTTTTTTCCTTTTTCTCCCCAAAGCCCCCGGTACATAGTTGTATATTCTTCGTTGTGGGTCCTTCTCGTTGTGGCATGTGGGACGCTGCCTCAGCGTGGTTTGATGAGCAGTGCCAGGTCCGCGCCCAGGGTTTGAACCAACAAAACACTGGGCCGCCTGCAGCGGAGCGCGTGAACTTAACTACTCGACCACGGGGCCAGCCCCGGTCGTTGGGTTTTTTAAAATCCAAGATCTAATCAAGGAGTAAGCCTTGAATTTAGTTGTCATGGGCAGCTAGACTTTGAATTAAACCAAAATGAATGAAAATTGCTAGTCGGTGCGGTAGTCCCTATGAGAACTTGAACGGCCGGTGCCAGAGGAAAGGACGCACACACAGCACCTCATTCACTCCTCAGAGCAGCCCGGTGGGGACCATGGCCCACATTTTATAGAGGAGAGGTGGTGGGAGGTGGCATTGTCAGAGAGCTGAGCTGCCATCGCCCTGGTTTGGAAGATGAGAAAAGCAAGGCTTGGGAATCTGAAACGCCTTGCCGGTGGTCCCTTCCAACTTGAGAGTGGAGGAGCTGGGACCTGAGCCCAAGTCTGGTCGACTCGGAGCACCAAGACAGTGGAGCACCTGCTCTACGGCTTGCCTTGCTGGCCTCCCGTCCCACTTCTGGCCCTGTCCTGTCGTCCAACGTGCTCCAACCGCGCTCTGAGAGCCTGCGAAGCCGGTTCGGCTACAGCAGGAAGCACCTTGCCAGGGACCACTCCCCCGGCTGCCAGAAGCTCCGGGTGTTCGTGACCACCAGCGCCTTTGCAATGGGTGCAATCAGGCTGCACCAGGTGATCTGAACCCGGGGAATCGCATGGGGAATGCAGGTGGGACGCCAGAGACAAGAGCAAATGACACGCACAACTGGCCCCACAGCGCCGCTGGGGCGAAGCCAGGGCGCACGGCTCAGGGGCGCACCGCCACCCGAGACCTCACATAGGTTTTGAAAGGCCCTGCGCAGCCGAGTGAAGGGTCTGACAGAGGCAGGTGAGGAGTCTCGGGCTGCCATCTATCACTTCTTTTGACTTGAGAGTTAAAAATAAAAAGCACCAATAATGCATGTGTATTTTTAAAGATATTTTTAAATTACAAAAATAGGACATGTGCATGAAGAAAATTAGAAAATATAAACAAGCAAAAATAAACAGAATCATCACATGCCCGCCTCTCAGACATCATCGCTGGTCCAATGCCAGAGCCTTCTGGATCTTTCACCAGGCGTGAGCATGTGCGCACTCTCCTCACAGTTTCCTTTTCCCAACAGAGACCTCATAGGACCAGATAGATTACGGGATGATGACCGGCTGTGGTTTTAGAGAAGAATGTTTATTGTTCTTAGGAGAAGCTGACAATGATCTTAATGTGATTTCATTCTGGGAACAAAACAAAATATGCTGTTTCATGACCTGTTTTAATCGGTTGGTGATTTCCATCTCAGAAAATTATCTAAAACAAGATTTTATTAAGATTTTCCCAGTTAACCCCAAATTGTCCTTCACAGCTGGTTCATGCACAGCGGTATTCAGCCCAGGACCATGCATCGGGTCTGACGGTGTGTCCTTGCGGTTCTAAGCTAGTGCCCCTCTTTCTGTGACAGTGACCGATGGAGAGACTGGGCCAGGCATTCCATGGAAAGCCCTACCCTCTAGATTTGTCTCTTGCTGCCTCTGGCTGTCATTCAGCTTTTTCCTCCATCGCCCATATTTCCTCTAAACCGGAAGTTAACGCAAGGCTGGAAGGTGTGAAATAGGAGCCCAAGATTAGCATTGCAACAGCACAGAAATGCGGAAAATTCCGGAGTGATGGTCTCCTCCTTGCCTTTCTGGTCCTTCTCCCCAGAGATGAACGGTTCCTGGCTGGGTGTCTGTCCTTCCTGACCTTTTCCTCTGCTTGTACAAACACACAGCTGTCCCTGTGTGGGAATATTTGCTTTGGTTTGTACAAAAAAGGGATTGATACAATAGCTATTGTTCTGGAACTTGTAGAAATGTTCCTGTGTATTTTGGCCATCTCTCCGTGTCTAGGGAGTGAAGCTCTGTCAGTGTAACTGAGATCACATGAGGTTTTGCCACTAAAAACCATATTTCCTTTGTGCATAAACTACTGTTAAGCCCCAGGGCGAGGTTGGGGGGCTTAAATGCAAATTCCCTGGACAAAGTAACATCTAACTTATCCAGTGGGCTTTCAACTGCCTCGTCCTGGCTCCACAATCCTTTCTCCTACAGCAATCAGAGCCATCTTTAAAAACCCAAGTCCCTCAGCTGCTTAAAACCCTCCTGTGGCCCCACTGCTCTTGGGATGAAGATCTAACCTCTCCCCTGGCTCTGTTCCCCTGCCACGTCCTCCTCAGGGCAGACCTTTGCACATTCTGTTCCCTTTCCTGGAGTGCTTTTCCCCTCTGGAGCTCTTTTCCTCTTGAGCTGTGTTGGCTGCAGCTGTCTCCTAGACCTTTCTCTGTAGAAGAAAAATCACTGACAACGGCTGGTCCCTGATTTCCGGCTAAGGCTGTGGGCAAGTGTGTTCAATCTGTACCCCTTCAGGGCTGAATAAACCCTCCTGAACAAGAGGGCCCTCTTCCTACACTGCCCCCCTCACCAGACTGGGAGCTCCAGGGAGGGGGCGGCAGACACTGACCCGTCTCGTTTGCCACTGAGGCCCCAGGACCCAGGACAGCACCTGGCACAGAGCTGGCACTCAGTGACGGAAAGAACAAATGAACAAATGCTGGCAGGAAGGCAATAGATAAAACCTTGTTAGCAACATGAGTCACAAGTCCTACAGACACGCCTGTACACTTCGATCCAGGAATTCCACTTGCAGGAATTTATCTGAAGGCACAGAGATGTTCATCTCGGCATTGTTTATACTGAGGAGTGCATTGATAACAACTTACGTGCTCAGCAACTGCTTAAGCACAAAACTGAATTCCTGACCTTTGCTCCCAGGTCAGCATTTCTTCCAGGCTTCCCATCACCGTAAATGGCATCTCCCTCTGCTTAGCTGTTCAAGTCAGAGACCTGGCCATTGGAGTTTTATTTTATTTTATTTTACTTAGAGGTACAATGTTCCTGCAGTCAAATGCACAAATCTTAAATGCACAGCTCAACCTTTTTTTTTTTTTTTTTTTTACCTATGTAGACATCCCCGTAACTACCAGCCAGATGGAGACACAGAAATTTCTCAGCACCCAGGAAGTTCCCTCGAGTGCCATCCCAGTCAGTACCCCTCCTCCGCCCAGAGGTACCCGCCATTCTGACTTCTCCTGACCTCCTGTTTTCTCACTTGGCCCTCTCTCTGACACGTCACAGCCAGCTTGTCCCTGGGGCCTCTCGGGTCTCTATTCCACGTCTCTCAGGCCCATCACCGTTCATCTGGGCGACAGCGCCAGCCTCCTCACTGCCGCTCTCCTTCCCCGGCTCCCTGTCCCCCATGACCACATCGGCACCCCGCCTGAGGCTACCCAAAGGCTCCCTCGTGCCGTCGAGAAAGTGCCAGCTCTCTCGGTGCCCTGGGCCCCCTATGTGCTTGTCTCCTGCATCCCCAGATGAGGGAACGGAGGTCAATGGGGAAGTCACTGGCCCACAGTTCCAAAGGCAGCAAGCCGTGGGGCAGGGGCACACCCAAAGGTGGTCTGACTCCCGAGCCCATGCTCTAATGCCTCTCAATGAATGAATGAAGGAAGGAATGAATGACCTATTATCTGGTTTCCTTTTTCAGAAATACAGCTACCCTTTGGAAAAATCATACGGCCCTCACTAACCAGTTGAATTTGGCTATGAGGTCACTTTCTTGGTTGGAGAAGAGGAAAAAGAGAAGGGAGGGGGAGGAAGGGGGAGGAGGAGGGGGAGAAGGAGGGAGGAGGTACCAGCCATGCAGGGCAGAGGGTGTCTCTGGAGTGGAGTGGATGCTCCCCTCCGCTGTGGCCCTTTCCTGAGGACTGGCCTTGACCCCTGGCAGAGGAGAGAGTCTGCATCTGCCCAGCGTCCGATCCGAGCCATGACTCTCAGGGGTTGAGAGGCGGGCAAGGGGCCCCCTGCAGGGTCGGAGTGAAGAAAGCCGTTGCGTAAAAATGAAGAACCTCACCACAGCCCAGGGCCTGTCCCCGCCTGAGTCATGCTTGAGAGAGAGGGAGGAGAAAGCAAGAGCCCCGAAGCCCCTCGGATTTCCAGCTGGCCGAGGCCGGCCTTGTGACATCGCTGAAGGCATCACCTGATGAGCTCAGGCAGAGGCGTCTGGGGCCAGGGTAAGAGGCAGGAGGGAGGGCGAGGCTGGCTCAGAGGGGCTCCCGGCCTGGGTTGAGAGAGGTCATGAGGTCGACTCTGCCTCAGGGAAAAGCCCAAACCACTCCGGATGTGGAGGGGCCTCTGACGTGACCCCTGTGTTCTGGCCAGCATGGGCCTGGCACACTTAAGGGCCAGGGTTCAGGGGTCACGTGGGTGAATGGGTGAATGAGTGAGCAGGCACGTCTGCCGTGCACTCCCGTCTCTCGCTTTAACTCTGCCACCTTCAGCAATAGCTGTTCTGGGGCCTCATGCGTCCCTGGTTCCCATGAGGACTCGCCCTGGCTTTCTGGTCCCAGGCCCGCCGCTTTCATGTGCTCCATGTGTGGCTCAATCTGTGCAGAGTTAGGGAAGGACTGAAAGCTGGGTGCAAATTGGGCCTCCAGCCGGGAAGAAGCAGAAGTTTTTCCTCTAGGATAATGGGGTGCAATTCAGAAGCCAAAACCTGTGCTGTCCCCAGGGCTGGAGGGGCTGCTGACGATGAGATAGAAGGGTCATGGCCTTCCGAGATGGTCAAGCCAGGCTGCCTGGGTCCCGGGCTGCAGCCGGTGCCAGAGGGTGCGAGGGATGGCAAGGGATGTGTCTGGTCCTTTCCAGGCTCCAAGCTCAGAACGCTTCCAGAACACCACCTCCCAGCCCAGTGCCCTGGGCTGAGCAGTCATTATAGTGCGCGTGCTGCTTGACTGCGGTTCTGAGATGAGCAGGCCGGATTGGAAACTGCAGATCCTGGGGGAGGTCAGAGCATCCAGCAGGGCCCATGGAGACCCGCCCAATGGGTCTCCACATCCTGCTCTGAGCACCAGCGCCTCTCAGCCGTCCTCCTGCCCTGGGCAATCTGAAGAGTCTTTGTCAGACACACCAGCCATATGTATACACATGGCACTACAGTTTAGCTCCGAAATTGATGGAGTCCCTTCACTCCTGTGAACCCCAATTTTCTCATCTCTACAATGGGGATGACAGTAGGCCAATGAGCAAATATATAAGCCACTGGGCACAGGACCTGGAAAATATTATTAGTTATTGTTACTAGTTAACTATTATTATCATTAATCTTGTTCTATAATAATTATTATTTTATCACTAAATTTTACTGCCCAGCTTGTGTCCCCAGCCCCAGCTGAAGCTCTGGCCCTCAGCTGCCCTGTCCGGCAGGAGGAGCCTGTTCTTTTTTGCCAGGTCCCATTCTTGTCCTGGAGCCAGACGGTGCCTGCTCAACCCCGGGGCCTGGCCCCCTCCCCGCAGAGCTGGTTGGTCTCTTCTCGCAGCTGCTGTTTCAACGTGCTCAACCAGGACACACTCACGGCCCTAGTGGCCTTTGATGGGTCCATGTGGCCAGAACCGTGCCCAGAGAACAGCCTGGCAGGAACAGGCAGTGAGGAGGGGCAGCTGGCTGCAAGGGGCTCGCTTGGGTCAATACGCGCTCCTCCGTGCCAGGGACAACCTGGCTCTTGGGGAAGGTGAGAACCGGAGGCCTTCATGGTGGTGGAGTTAGGGTCATGGGGGGACAAGGAAGCAGTCAGAGGCTTGCACAGAAAATGTCATCTTACCCTGAGGTACCCAGAGGACAAGTGGGATCCGAAATGGCCTTCGATGGGGCCTTGGCTTCTGGTGGACCCCAGCATCCAGTGGAACCAGTGCAGACCTGCACTGACCAGTCTGGGCTAGCGGCATTGGTTCGCTTTGTTGTTGTTAGCACCGAGCTGCCCTGAGGAGGCCAGGATAGAGGAGCCCACGGGAGGATGCTCTCGGTACAAGGGGAACCTCTCCGGTGGGACACGGGAGAGCGGGTGAGGACCCCAGGGCTGGCCAGAACCTGAAGCAGATTCACAGAGGGGCTTAGTTCTCAACACGTTCTTTGCCCTGTTCCTGCCGCTCACAGCTGAGCCCTCGGGCACTGAGCTGGCCCCTCTTGGTGTGTCTGGGCTCCTGTGCCCACCTCCCCGTCTCTCTCTGGGTATCTTCCGTTCACACCTGGGGAGCACCTGTTAGGGCGGAATCTCCCTGGCTGTCGATGTCATTGGCTGTCGTCTAGCCTCCCATTGGTTCCCTGTGGTCAGGGGCTCTCTGTGTCCATGGGGGCCCGACCCAGGAATTGCCTGGGGCTGCTTCCCTGCAGGAGGTGTCTGCTTGTGTATGAGGGGGACCACCTTACAGGGGCTCAGGCAGGGCCCCCATTCTGGGCCTTATCCAGTACACCCCCTGGCTTCCAAGCAGCCAATCAGGTTCCTGGGGGACCCGGCAAAAGCCCCCTTTCTCAAACTCTGTGCTTCTCTCCTCACCTGGCACACACACGTCATCATGGTTCTTCTCCTGCTGTGGGGTAGTTAGTCCTTTACCGGTCTCCTCCCCGACTGGACTGCTAATTCGTGGAAGGCGAGTAGACCTTTGTACATGCATCCCCAGGCCCTGGGCTCGGCTTCCGGGGTTACACTGGCCTGGTTGAATCTCAGTTGTTAAAACAACACCAATAGCAGTGATATTTTGCATTTCATGCCGGGCACAGTTCTACAGGCCACTTGGGTTATGTCAGCAAGCCTGGGCTGAGGGCCTATTAGCACGTCCATTTTAGAGACGGGGAGAGCAAGGCTCGGAGAGGCGAAGTACGGTGCTCAGACAGGAAGCAGGGCTGCCTGACAGCCACCGGGCACTGGCTCAGGCCTCGTGCCCCTTCCTGCTCGTCAGCCTCTGGGCCATGGTCGACAGCTCACTTGGTGTCTCCAGGCCTTAGTTTCCTCTTCTCTGCAAGTGGGATGAAATTTAACATATGAGCTGGCCACAGAAAATCAGCGCTTTCCAAACTGTAAAACTCAGCCCCCAGGTTGGCATCCTTATTGCAGACGGGAAGAGGCATTTTGCCGTTCTTTTGGTAATAAACTGGGGTCTGCAGAGTTGACTTTAAGTCCAGATTGCTCAAAATCAGCCCACGATTCGGGCACATACCTCAAGGGCAGTTTCGGCCTCTTGATTCACGGGTCTGGACTGAAAGGCATGCATTTTATCTGAGATTCTAATCTAATCGTTGAGATGCTAACAAATGTGACCTTGTTCCCTGTGCCTTAAAGGAACAAAACACCAAGAAGACAAAAGTCCCAGAAACCTTTGTGTCGAGTGCACTGTCCAATATGGCAGCCACAGCCAGACGTGGTCCCTGAGCTTCCGAAACGTGGGAAGCCCCAATAGAGATGTACCACAAGTGTAAAATTCATACCTGATTTTGAAGACCTAATATGAAAAAAGGGGAAAATATCTCATTAATAATGAAAAAATATTGATTGCATGTTAAAATGATAGCATTTTGGACAAACCGGGTTAAATAAAATATAGTATAGTAGGCTGAATAATGTCCCCCAAAGATGTCAGGTCTTAACCCCTGGAATCTGTAAATGTTACCTTCTGTGGAAAAGGCATCTTTCTTTGCAACTGTGATTCGGTTAAAGATCTTGAGATACGGAGATTCTCCAGGGAAGCCCTCAGTGCGATCGCCCGTATCCTTATGAGTGGGGGGCAGAGGAAGACTGGAACAGACAGAGAGCAGGGGAGGGGGCAGTGTGAGCACGGAGGCAGAGACTGGAGTGACGGGGCCACAAGCCAAGGCATGCCGGCAGCCGCCAGAAGCTGGAAGAGGCAGGAACAGATCCCCCCAGCCTTGAGGCTGTGCGGGCAGTGCAGCCACGCTGACACCTTGGTTTGGGTTCTGGCCTCCAGAACTGCAAGGGAATAAATTTTTATTGTTTTAAGTCACCAAGTTTCTGGAAATTTGTTACAGTGGCCCCAGGAAACGAATATGATTATTTAAATTAACTTCACCTGCTTCATTTTCTTTTCTTAACATGGCTACTAGAAAATTCTAAGTTCCCTGTGTGGCTGCACGGTGGTGTGCATCATGTCCCTGGTGGACAGCGCTACTCCACACGCAGCCTTAGAGGCCAGGCGAGCCGGACCGTCCTCGCTCTTCTCCGACCGTAACGAGGGGGGGCCCCCTCCCCTTCCCGATTCCTTGTCTGTAAACGAGGAATCAGAACACTTCCCATTTGCAGCCCTTGGGTCTCGGGGTTCCTGGAAGGACCTGTGGGTTTATTTTCAAGTTGGCAGCGTCAGTTAAATAAGTCTTCAGTCTTTTGCTGAGTTATGTGAAGCAGGCACTGTCTGGGGATCCACCCAGCAGGTACGCACGTCGCGTGGATGCACAAACACTTTTAAAAACACGAGAAGGCTTTGTGTTCATTTCCTGGGGCTGCTGTAACAGATTACCATGACGCGAGCGGCTTAAACAAAAGAATTTTATTCTCTGGGGCAAGATTCTGGAGGCCAAAGGGCTGAAATCACGATGTCGGCTGGGTGGCTCCTTCTGGAGGCTCCGGGGGTCCACTGCTCCCAGGCCCCTCTCCTGGGGCGCAGGCAGCCCCCGGCGGTCTTCGCGGCTGCATTGCGCCAATCTTTCCTCCTTCTTCACATGGCCTTTTCCTGTTTCTGTATCCGAATCCTCCTCTCCTTTCTGTTGTAAGGACACAGTCATTGGATTCAGAATCCACCTTAAAGCCAGCATGATCTCATGTCAAGATCCTCAACTAAAAATACATCTGCAAAGCCCCTGTGACGGTGAATCCCATGTGTCCACTTGACTGGCCATGGGGTTCTAGGTTAGACATCACTTCTGGTGCGTCTGTGGGAGTGTTTCTGGATGAGATTAGCGTTTGAATCCTGGACTCAGTAACGCAGACTGCCCTCCCCATTGTGGGTGGGCCTCACCCAATCCGGTGAGGGCCTCAACAGAATAAATGGTGGAGGAAGGAAGAAGTCACCTCCCTTCTCCTGCCTTACTGCTGGAGCCGGGACATCTCGTCTTCTCCAGCTCTTGGGCGGGGTTCATGCCATCGGCTCCCTGAGTCCCAGGCCTTTGGGCTTGGACTGAACCACACCTCCCACTCTCCTGGGTCTCCAGCTTGCAGACGGCAGATCGTGGACTTCTCAGCCTCTCTGATCTCATGGGGCAATTCCTCATAATAAATCCTACTGGTTTTGTTTCTTTGCAGAACCCTAACAATCATACACCCTATTTCCAAATAAGGTCACAGGTGCCGGAGGTTGGGACGTGGACCTATCTTTTGGGGGACGCTGTGCAATGTACCCCAGGCATGTTACCTGGGTCTTCAGTGGAGGCCGGACCGCAGCGGGCTCAGAGTGTGGGTTCTGCAACTGGGTGGCTCTACGTTTAAATCCTGCACTTGCGATCTCTTCACGCTGGGGTTTTTCTCCCTCTGAGCCTCAGGAGTGCTCGCTGAAAATTAGAGGCAATGGTGTTAGGAGTCCTTACCCCAAAAGCTGTTGCGAGGCCACTTATTAGCTGTGCGACTGGGTAACTTCCTCGACAGCTCCATCCCTCAGGTTCTCGTCTTTGAAATGGGCAGAGTAATAGTACCTACCTCAACCGGACGTTATGAAGATTAAATAAGCCAACGCGTCTCAGGCACGTGGTGAACGTTATGTAAGTGTCATTCAAATAAAATATTTCAGGGGCCGGCCCCGTGGCCGAGTGGTTAAGTTCGCTCGCTTTGCTTTGGCAGCCCAGGGTTTCACTGGTTTGGAGCCTGGGCACGGACATGGCACCGCTCATCAGGCCATGCTGAGGTGGCGTCCCACATGCCACAACTGGAAGGACCCACAACTGAAAATATACAACTATGTCCTGGGGGGCTTTGGGGAGAAAAAGGAAAAAAAAATCCTAAAAAAAAAAATTTCAGGACGCCTGGCTCAGGGGAAGCACTCAAAAATGCCAGCTGCTATGATTCTTGATGTTTTTACTGATAATAAAATGTCGGCCCTGTTATATTAGATCGAGGTGGTGACAGATCCCATGAGGTCAGAGGTGAACCTTCCTCTGGCTTTGTCTAGCACATGCCCGCCTTACCCACCCCCCGCCAAGCGACCCCGGGCTCGGAGCAGGGCGCACTGTGCACTCGCTCACCATCCCAGGCTCAGTTTAGTGCTTTACTGTCCTCATCTTGAAATTCTTAATAACTTTCCAACAAGGAGCTTTGCATTTTCCTTTTGCACCGGGTCCCACAAATTATGTGACCAGACCTGCTCGGAGTCACATTTCTTGTGCTTGGAGCAGTGAGGGGTCTCCAGCGAGGTGTGGTGGTCCCCGTCTGGTCTGAGCTGGGTCAGCGGCACACGGGGTTATGGCCCCTCTAAGAGGTACCTTTGCAGACAGAACGATCCACTGGTCGTGGGGGCTGGAAAACGTGAGATCTGAGGATGAGCTGCTGGGGTGGCGGTTGATTTGCCTGGAAGGGGAGATCCAGGCTGGCCTGGTGATGGCTTCTGATTTCTGATTTCCAAAGGGCAAATCAGAGGAGGCGAGGGGAGGGGAGCATGTGTTTTCTCTATGGCTCCAAAGAGGAAGGAATTTTGAACAACGAGAGTTGTGCAAGAAGGGAATAGGCTGGCTTGACTTCAAACTTCAGCCCCGCCTGAGCGTTACAAGTATGGGCTCTGGCTTCCGACAGCTCCGCCTCTGCCAGACCAGTGACCCTAGAGAAGGTCATTCATAGCCTCAAGCCTGCTTTTCCATGTATAAAATGGGTCCGATAATGCTCCATAATGGAGGGTGACGATGCTGAAGATAACGCAAGGTAGATTTGTACAAAACGCATGTAAAAGGTACCGGGCTCCTGGGAGGAGCCTCAGAAATGAAGGCGGCGTCAGCGGCCATTGTTGTTATTATTATCAGAAAGTAATGCATTCCCCGGACTGGAGGGTTCGCATTGAGATGGACCGTCAGGAGTTGCAGAGTCTACGACCCTTGCATGGAGCTAAAGGAGGAAACACGCATGTGCCCCCTTGACAATTTCAGCATCTGGCACATTTAGATGATCAGTTTAAAAAACCCACAGTCATAAAACCCTGTCTCCGTGACAAAGGCCCTGAGGGAAAGGGGCTGTGCTTCTCGTGGGACTGAGGAAGGTCTGCATCCTGGAGGCTGCTGAAGAAGTGGGAGGGCTTCCCATCTTTCCTGCATTGAAAACCCCCATCCCCTGGGCCATCACTGGCTGAGCCCGGTCCTAGGAATGCAAAGCTTCCCCTCCAGGGCCTCCTAGGAAATGGGTTCCATGTGTCTGAGAGCTGGACGCTGGAATCGCCCGCGGGAACACAGCATCCGTGGGTGGTGCGCGTGTAAGCGTGAGACCGCGTGTGCTCGCTTGATGCACAGGGCAGGGTCTTGACTCTTGCTGATCCTGGAGCCTCTGCCTAGAGCCACACTCGGGGTGACACAGCTTCCCTAGGAATGTTTTGGCAGTGGTTTGTGCTGGGATAAACAGTGCTCCTCCCCCTCGGCCCCCGTCTGCCTCTCCCGTCAGCTGCGCCTTGTCCCCAGGCTGCATCCAGGAAGTGCTCCCTTTCCAATCACAGCTCTGTATGTCGGGAATGGAAGCTGAGGCTCGCAGGCCGGGGGGGGGGGGGGGGCAGCAGACGGGCTCCATCAAGGGCCACGCTCGATCCAAGCTTGGAGCAGCTTGGATCTCCCGAGACAGGAAAAGCAGTTGGGCACCACAGCCGGCCCCAGGAATCCACTAGCATTTCCTGCACACATTAGGCGGTCTGTCTTCCAACAAATATTTACAAAGCCTGGCTCAGTGCAGACACCATGCTAGGCGTGTAAATACAGCTATGAACAAGACAGCGGCCGTGGCTTTTCTTTTTTTCTTTCTCTTTTTAACATAAAACTATTTTAAAGTGTACAATTCAAGTGGCATTAATCACATTCACATTGTTGTGCAACCATCACCACCATCCACCCCTAGAACTTTCTTGTCTTCCTGAAAGAAAACCCCGCATGCCTTAAGCAGTGGCTCCCCTTCCTCCTCCACCCACAGCCTGGCAACCACCCATCTACTTTCTGTCTCTGTGGATTTGCCTGTTCCGGACATTTCATATAAAGAGAATCAGCCAATATGTGGCCTTTTGGGTCTGGCTCCTTTCTCTCAGCATAATATTGTCCAGGTTCATCCACACTGTGGCACGTATTCACAATTCATCCCTTTTTATGGCTGAGTAGTATTCCACAGTGTGGCTATCTAGTCTTTTCTTACCACTGGACTCCACAGCTGAGCAACCTTGCTGTTCCTCGCTCCCAAGAGGGCGAGAGCTTCCCTGGGGAGCTCTTCATGCTTTCCTGACTCGGGACACACGAAGACAGTGGGAGAGACCCTAAGTTATTCATTAAAAGTTGCTAGTCCTTGAGCGCTTACCACATCCAGTTCCTCTGGGCCTGAGCCCCCAGCCCCAGAGCTGGAACGGTACTGCCTCTGTGTCAAGAACATCCACCTCGATCCAAGCCCAGCTGTGGGACGTCCCAGGGTGAGTATACAAACACCAACCGTGGCCTCAGGTCCCACGTCTTTAAAATGGGCCTAATAGTCATATCTCCTCAGCAGGATTAAATGCAATGGCCTCCGGAATTAGCCCAGTGGTGGCCGTATGGGCAATGTCCAGTGACCCTGTGACCGTCACCCCATCTGCCTGCTCTCCTTAAACGGGATCGCATCCTCCCTGAAGGCCATCGTGGCTGCCTCAGGAACGGCTTCAGGAGCCAGGCTGGGCTTGGCATGCAGCCCCAGACCAGCCCTGTTCGCTGACTGGCAGCTTCCGAGTCTTCTGCATTTATCCTTGTCATAAATGTCAGCTGCTGTGTTTCTACACTGCTGGACGAGTGTTGGGGCTGCCAACGTGCAAATTAGCTCAATTTAACATCGCACCACCTTTTCCGGTTCTGACTGAATGGTTATCAAAGGCAGGGGCCCTGGGGCAATGCCCCAATCATCTCCTTCTGGCCCCAGCCTGCCCGGCAGCCGGTGCCACTCGGAGACCCGGAGGCCTCTTCCCTGGCTCTCTGCCTGTTGGGAGAGGCTACCCCAGGCATTCCAGGAAGTAGGCGGGCAGGAGTCAGGACCGAGAACCAAAGTTTGGAGCTTTTCACTTACTTTGGTCTAGACTCTTTTGGTTATAAAGAAGAGAAATCTGAATCAAGTCATCTCAGTTCATTTCAATTCAACAAACGGCAGCTGTGTCGATGTGTCAGGCACAGGACCAAGGCTTGTGGTCCGTCGGAAAACAAAACTGAAGTTCCGGCCCTCGGAAGCCAGGTGTTAGACAGCAGGGATATGAAATAAAATGCGTCGTCCGGGGACGTGCACTACGGAAAGAAGAGAGAGAGCAGAGGCAGGGAAGTGGCATGAGGAGTGCTCGGGGTGGGGACAGGCTGCAGAACTGACTGAGATGGTCAGGGTGGGCCTGAGAATTGAGCAAAGACTTGAAGATGAGGTGTCAACCCAGGGGATGCTGAGAGGGAGAGAATTTCAGACAGAGGAGCAGCCAGAGCTGGGATGGAGAAAAGACAGCGTCTGGCATGTGTGAGGACCAGCAAGGAGGGAATGGGAGAGGCTGACTGAGAGAGATGGGGAGGAGTAAAAGGAATTCAGAGAGAACCAGATGGGGATGGGGTCACGGGCCATCGTCCAGACTTCGGCTTGGACTCTGAGTGAGATAGGAGCCACTGCAGTTTGGAGCAGAGGAGAGACGTAATTTGATTGATGTTTTGTTTAAGTGAAAAAGGAAACCGCTAGATTCCCAGATCTGGGTGAGTCAGAAGTTGGGGCCTCATTGTCTCCTCCAGAATACAGCCTTCCTCCGTGTGAGGAGGAAGAATGGATGCTCACAACTTCAGGCCAACACCATCCCAGGGCCCCTCCTGGAGCCGCCAGCGGTCTCTCTATCTGTGTCAGAATCTAAATTCCCACGAAAGTTCTCTGATTGGTTCCGCTTGGACCAATCTCAGTGGCCAGGTGCCAGGAACGTTGTGATTGGCTGGTCTGGATCACACAGCTTCCCCACAGGAAGAAGATAGAGCATTCTGATTGGTTCTCCCACCAGAATTACAGGCAATAGGAGCACAGTTCCTGAAAGGAAGGGTGTGACTTTCCAGAGGAAGGTAGCAAAGAGAGGTGAGCTGGCAGACAAAATCATCTCTCATGGAATTGCTCATCCTGAGAGGCCACCTCTGCCCCAGGAGGGGCTGCAGAGCGATCGGAAAGTGCTCACTAATTGACATTTGCCTCTTCTGCAGCCCGCACACCACATTTCACAAACACTGCCTCTCCCAGCAGGGTTGATGCTACAGTGACGACTACAGTACAAATCTGACTTAAAAGGTCACTTCGGCTACAGTCATTTTTTTCGTCACTGCGTTTCTCCATCCCTGGCCAGAGAAAGCCCTAGCAATACTCACTGAGGTCAGGCACCAGCGGGCAAGGTGGGGCCACTTCCTGCTCTCCCTGGGGCTTCTCTGAAGTCACAGACAATTAAATAGCCCAGAGAGCTGGGTCTCTGATCCTCAGGAAATGCCGAGGAGGGTGAGCTGGAAGGAGCCACATGGGGCTTTAGACATAACACCTCCTCTTTGCTCAGGGTTGTGGAGTTGTGATGGAAGAATTTTTTTTTTTTAAATACTGTAAAGTAACAAGATTTGAAGATACATCTCAGTGAATTTTGACATCTATATCCACCTGTGTAACCGCCACCAGGTCAAGATATACAACATTTCCAACACCCAGGAGGCCTCCTGGAGCAACGCAGGCCATCCCTTGCCCTCATTTTGTGCAGGCACCACTGTGTTTCCTGTCGGCCTCAGGGCTACGCCCACGGTGAGCACCCCCATCCCCTGCCCTGTGCTTCCCACACCCTCTCCAGTTTCCCCCACCCCCCGCCCCGTGCAAGGCAGGGGGCACCAATCCCATTTTACGGGCAGAGAATGTAATGGGAGCTTAGAGAAAAGTAAGGCCACTATCATCACCGCCACCCAAAACATGGCAGCTTCCGCTGACTGAGAGAGGCTGTAGGGAAATTCTTGGCGGAAGATCAGAGAGGGGATTGTCCTCCTTGCCAAGCCCTGGCTTAACTGGTTCATTTCAGCAGATGACGAGGAAAAGATTCCTACCGTGAAGTCAAACACATTAGTGGGAAGGACATCCCTACAAAAGTCCCTCTTATTTTTGGCTCCACGTCACAGTAGGTTATCATCTGCTCCTTGCCCACGCTGGTTTTCCCAACCCTGCTGGTGACGTTTCTAGCTTGTCGTTTCAGAAGAACAAACAGGACAGAGCCCGCCCCGTCCAAGGAGGGATGGACACCGAGGGTCCTCTGCTGGGCTGTCTCTGGTCCTCGATTCTGGGGGCAGTACAGCCACAGACCCCAACCCCATAACTGAGCTTTTTGACAAGAAAGACAGCCGCCTCTGGTGGTTCTTCAGAGCTGGAGGCAAGAGAGGGGGGCACCCTCTGTTCTCAGATAGAAACATCAGCAAGGAGCAAGCCAGCACAGCTCCTCCCGACTTGCAGGCAGGGAGAAAACAGGTTTCAGGACATCCGATGCTTTCTGCGTCCTGACCGTGACCTATCGTTTATCTCCTGAGGCTGGGACAACCCTGCCTGGCAGCCCCATGCTCCAGAAACAGTGGTGTCAGCTTACAAGGACATCTTTTGTCCAGATAAGGAAGGTTTGGCACATAGCAAATGGATAAGAAGCTACCCCGCCCCCCACCTACCCCCTCCCTACTCTCCACCCACTGCCGCCAGCAGCAAGGGCAGGGGTTACCGAGTTTCCCTCCTGGCAGCCTTCCTGGGTGGGATCATTATCCCCATTTTGAGGAGGAAGAAACTGAGGCTCAGAGGCTCATATAGATGGAGGGCACTGTATGCGCCAGGTGCTTAATAATTAGACATGACTCTTCTTAGTTCCCACAGCTGCTGTGGGGAGTGACTGACTGTCAGCTGCATTTTACAGTTGAGGAAACAGGTTCAGAGAGGGAGACTGCTTGCCTAAGGTCACACAGCTGGTGCTAGTGATAGAGATGCTAAAGAAGACCGTGGAAAAGCCTGCTAGTTTCCTCCGGCTGCTGTCATAAATGACCACAAATTTAGCAGCTTAAAACCACACAAGTTTATTATCTTACAGTTCTGGAGGCCAGAAGTCCTAAATCAATTTCAGTGCGCTAAAGTCAAGGGAACTGCAAGCTTCTAGAGACATCAGCATTCCAGAGGGCTCACGGCCCCTCCCTTCATCCTCAAAGCCAGCAGTCGAGCATCTTCGCTCCTCTCTGGGCTCTGCTCCTGTCTTCACATCTTTTCTCCCTCTGATTCTGCTCCCTCTCTCTTCGGAGGACCGTCGTGGTGAAACTGGATTCACCCAGATAATCTAGAGTAATCTCTCCATCTCAGTATCCTAACTTATTCCCACCTGCAAAGTCCCTTTTGCCACATATGGTAACGTGTGCACAGGCTGGGGGGGGGGGGTTGGGACGTGGACGTGTTTGGGGGCCATTATTCAGCCTTCCACGAACATCAAAGTCACATGGGTGTAGGTGTGGCTGTGGTTCAAGGGTGCAGGCTGAGTGTGCGGACAGATGCTCGGTTCTCATGCTCAGCACTTGCCCTGACCCTCAAGAAGGTGGGAACAGATCAGTGACCTGGCCACCTATGCAGGTCCTGCCATGTGCCAGTTTTGTCACACCCCCAGAAGGCAGGCACTGCGGTAGCCCACATTTTAGAGAGGAGAAAACCGATTAGAGAGTGTTTAAGGATTTGCCAGGGAGGGGTGGTCCGGAACCAGTACCTGGATCCGGGACACCTCCGTCTCTCTGCTTCTCTCCCAGCATCTGGAGTCCGATGTTGCTTCTGCCGCTGGGCGTGGGCGGGTGCTGAGCGCGGATAGGCCCCCCTCACTGCTCTCCCCGCCTCCGCCCTTCTCTAGGAGACACAGCCTCACGCCTGCTCTCGCCGTGTTCCCCGGAGCTCCTGCCGCCGAGATGCCACCCCCTAGCCTCGCGATGGTGAGTGGCCAGGCGCTCCCGGCCTTCCTGCTCTGCAGCACGCTGCTGGTCATCAAGATGTACGCGGTGGCCGTCATCACGGGCCAAGTGAGGCTGAGGAAGAAGGTACGTGCCGCCCTCGGGTACCCAGCCCGGCGTGCGCGCGCTTCTGGCGCTGTGCTGGGGGAAGGTCCGGGACAAGAGAAACACGGCCACGGGGTTTTCAGCGCCCGAGTGTGAGCAGGCCGGGACCCAGGTGCCTCTCCCAGCCCTTTGGGATGGCGCACTCGGTCCCAGCAGGACCTGCACCTTCTTGTCCTCTGTTTTAAGAGCGTGCACTCACTGGCTGTGCCACCAGGTAACTTCTCGGCAGGACGTGACTCTTGGCCCGCCCTGGGCTCTCCTGCGCTCCGCTCCGGGGAAGCAGGTCCTGGGGGTGGAGCAAGCAGCGGAAAGCCTCCGTCGAACCGGCGGCTTCCCGGCACGGGAGATCTGATGCTTGGGTGGAGTGGGAACCGGCGAAACAGGAGCCCCGGAAACCTTTAATGGAAATTCCCAACTTGCCGGTGAGGTCGCTTCCAAGCCTGCTGCAGCCTCCAGAGCAGGTCTCAGCCAGGCTCCACCGGAGCGCTCGGGGCGGAGCTTTCCCCAGGCTCCGAGTCCCCGAGACAAAACAAGGAAGGGGCCGAGATCCGGGCCAGGCGGGGCGGGTGGGCGGGAGGACGGTTCCAGAGCAACTCGGCTAGCACCGGACAGCCAGAGCCCGGGACGTTGCTGGACAAGCTCTTCAGCCCTCCTGTTAGACACAGAGGCCCAGGGTGCACCTGCTGACCATCCTCCCAGGCATTTCAGAGAGGAATTGTTTCTGGAAACTGTGCCCCACTGTCCCCCTTTGTCCAGTTCAAAGGCGTGGCGTGGGACACTGGGGAGTGGCATCTTGCCTGGCAGATGGCTCAGCTCCTGGCACAGGTACAGGCAGGGCTGAAGGCAGGGCAGCTCCCCAGATGAACTGTCACCCGGAGCAGAGGCACACTGATCACTCCTGACTTCTCCCACCTTGGCTCATCCTGGCATGCAGGTTACAGGCACGGAGCAGGGGCAGCTACTTTCACCCACTGAGTCCTTCCATGGAGCTGAGCATTAATACCCACCACAGCCCTAGGGGAAAGAGGGGAAGAGCCGGGTTCAGCTTATTTTCCAAGTGAGGAACTCGGGCTCAGAGAGGAGACATCACTTGCGAAGTCTGGTTTGAACCCGGGTGTCCAGCTCCAGAGCCCACACGTGCTCCAGGGGGATGGGGTCCTCAACAGCAGGGTGCAGCCCAGAGCTTTCCTTGCAATGTGAGCTCAGGGAGGGGAGGAGACAAACCTGTTGGAGTGCTTTTGTGCCTGGTCAGTGGGGAGTGGCAGAAGGAACATCCCCTTGGGCTGTCCCCGAGGTGCTCCTTACCAGTGTCCCTATCGTTTCTGCTCTGAGTTCAGAGTCAGCCAGGAAGGAGCGGGAGAGCTGCACTGTGGGGAGGTGACGGATGGGGCTCTGGCTCCTGCACCCAGCAGCCTTGGGAGCGCGGGCAAGTCTGGGAGCTCAGTTTCCTCATCTGTAAACTGGGGCTCATCACAGTACTGCCAGGAGAATTCGGCGCCTGGCACGGAGCAAATGGTCCACCAATATTGGTTCTCACTACTTATTACAACCGGAATTAACACGAACGGCAGCTGCCACAGGTCCCTCGTGGGGGCATCCAGAGGCCTGCCCCCCTGCCCCAGCTAGAGGTAGTTACTCCAGCTTCTGTCGCCGGGGCTCCTCCGGTCCACACTGCAGGTGGCTCCCGGCCAGGCTCACCTGCATTCCAGATCCGTCTTCAGGACCGAGCAACCTCGTGGACTTCAGACTCCAAAGGCAGCTGCCCACTGAATGCTAAGGCCCTTTCAAGGCTGTCGTGGGTCCACGCACTCTGTGCAGGGCCGTCAGAGTTGATGACTCCGTGACTTAAGGGCTAGCGGAGAGGAATTCTGGGTGTGAGGGCTCCCATCCTGGCCGTGACAGGCATCAGTGCCGTGCTACGTTCACCTCTGGGGTGGGGCAGGGGCAGGCCCACCAGACAGGACAAACCAGCGCTTGAAGACAGGTGTCACCTGGGCTCATGAGTCAGCAGCAGCAGGACTTGCCATTGGATGAGCAGTTTAGCAAACTTGCTGCTGAGGATGCCGGCAGGGAACCGTGGAAGTGAGTGACAGGCATGAGCCTTTAATGACCTGAGTGTGACCTTAAGTGTCTTCCTTCCGCAGACAATTCGTTAAGCATTCTTCCTGTGCCAACCATCTTGTGCTGGAGGCTTCTCCAGTTCTCTCCTTCACTCTTGGCAGGGTGCATGAGCTCCGCTGATCCAGGGTTCACAGATGAGGAAGCTGAGGCTCAGGGAAGTCCAGAAACCCGCAGTTAGTCATTGTGGAGCTGGAGTTCCCACTCTCATTGCTCTTAGTTCAAAGTCCAAATTCTTAGGGTCCTCTAGGACCCCTGCTGACCCCTGCAGCTTCATCTTGGGCCTCTATCCCTTGCTCTCTATGCTTCAGCCATCCTGGTTTTCTGTTCTGCAAACATGTCCATTTTCTTCTGACCCCAGGGTCTTTGCACATACTCTTCCTTATGCCTTGAATGCTGTTGCTCCAACCCTCCCTTCCTCTGGTTAATGTTGACGCATCCTTTAAGCCTCAGCTTCAGTGTCACTGCCTTGGAGAAGAAAAGCCTTCTCTGACCCCCAGACTCAGTCAAGTCTCTGTGAGCACTCTCAAGGCCAGCCCTGTCTTCCCTTTCTTAAGACTCAGCACCTGGTCTTCCCTGCTCCACAGGCAATTCCTCCATCAGACTGTAAGCTTCACAAAAGCGTGGATGGGAGGGCCTTTGTCTCAGTCCGATTGGGCTGCTCTAACAAAATGCCACAGACCAAGTGGCTCGTAAACGAGAGAAACTTATTTCTCACAGTTCTGGAGGCTGGAAGTCCAAGATCAAGGCCCCGGCAGATTCGGTGTCTGGGGAGGGCTTGCTTCCTGGTTCAGAGATGGCTGTGTCCTCACATGGCGAAAGGGCGAGGGAGCTCTCCGGGGCCACTTATATAAGGGCAATAATCCCATTTGTGGGGCTCCACCCTCATGACCGAATCAACTCCCAAAGGCCCCACCTCCTGGTCCCATCACATCGGGGGTTAGATTTCAACAGATGAATGCACAGGGCACACAGACGTTCAGTCCACAGCCCCCTCCTTCGTGGTGAGTCTCCAGCACCTGACACATAGTAGGAGCTTGTGGATGCTGGTGGATGGATGTGTATGTGGCCGTGCCGCCGCAGACCCCGGGGCCCAGGCCGTGCATCTCAGTGACCCTCAGCTGGTGTGTTCCAGGCTTTCGCCAACCCCGAGGACGCCCTGAGACACGGAGGCCTCCAGTTTCACCGGGACGACCAGGACGTGGAGCGTTGCCTGAGGCAAGTCCTGTTGGGCCTCGGCCTGGCCTTTCAGTCTCTCTCTGAACCCCCGGGGTTTGGGGGCTGCTGGGGGCCAAGCTCTTCTGCCTTCCTGACCCCCTCAGATTGTTTTAACTTATTCATTGATTTAATTTCTAATTGTGGGAAAGTAGAACCTGCTCATGGCTCAGGATTACAGAGTTGGAAACAGGCATCCCGTGAAAATCCAGTCTCCCTCGACCCCTGGCCTCCAGCGCCCCAGCTCTTCTCTCCAAGGGCAAAGGTTGTTACAGTGTCTCGCGCATCGTCCCAGAGGCGCTGTCTGCACACGTGAACGCATGTGCTATGCTTTTTCCTTCTTACCCGCAAAGGACCCCCCTTTCCCCGCTGGTCTGCACTGTGCCTTTTCCCCAAATGACACAGATTCTTCCACGTCAGCCCAGAGAGGGGCCACGTTCATTGTATGGCTGCTCCGGGGTCTACACCGTCCTCCTGTTGAACGGACGATCCGAGCTCATCTCACCGGTTCCTCTGATGGGCCGTGTTCTCAGTCCGTCTCTGTTGTGAGCAATTGCACCCAAACCTCTTTCATTTGCCTTGGTGTGTATGTGTGAGCAAAAACTGCAGGACGCAGCCAGATGGTCAGAAATAGTGCCGAACGGTGCACGACGCCGCTCCTGCCGCAGGTGTGCGTGCCGTTTCCCTCTGCCGCCTCAGTGCACCCACTTCGGGGTGGATACACTGCCAACGTGATAGGTGAAAATTTATGGCACATTCAGGGTTTACTCTGTATTTCTTTCGCTCTGAGCGAAGTTGAATATCATTTCATACGCTTAGCCTCCCTTAATCAATCAAAAACAATTTTTCTTACTGTAAAAATCAGAATTCCTCATTCAGACAATTTGGAGAGGAGAAAGAGGAAAACCTCCCACGGTTCTAATCATTGTTAACATTTTCGTCTGTCTCCTCTTCGTCTTCTATGTCTAAATATCTTTCATAAAATTAGTCACGCCTTATATACCCAATTTGGGGTTCTGATTTTTTTTAGTTAACATTATTTCATGAGCACTTTCCATGTGAGTAAATATTACTCAAGAAATGATTCTTACAAAATGACTGTGTAAAATTCTGTTGGAGACCAAATGATGACTTCAAGTGGTCAGTGTTGGACTTTTTGGCAGTTTCCTCTCTGCTGCTGGACCTCGGTGGGCTGGAGAGTGAGGAGGTGGCACTCCCAGGGGCTGGGGGTTGTCAGGGGAGGTCGCTGGAGAGGTGGGGGATGGGGAGCTGGGCAGGAGTGAGACGGGGACAAACCCTCACGGAGTTCTCAACACCTTCCCGTGGAGATGGGTGGGATGCTGTAGTGAAAATGACAGAGATTCTTTTATTAGAAGGAAGTCAGTGGTTTTTTTTGTTACGGTTTTTTTGATCATTGAAAATAATATACGTACTTGTGGTTTTCAAAAATTACAGACACGTGTCATGTAGGGAGTGAAATTCTTTGCTATTTCGCCCTTTCTAAGATAACTACAGCGTCCAGTCCTTTGTGTGAGGTCCATCCATCCATCTTCCATTCATTCAACATTTAATGTGCACCTTCTGTGTGCAGGACACAGTGCTAAGCACTAGTTTACTTTAGTGAACGAAAGCCAGACCCACACAGAATGTCCTACTGGTGAACCTTGTCCCGGCCTCCCCCTGGTTGGCTTTGCTCTCCTGGGCAGTGGAGAAGGGCAAGATGCCAGTCGAGGCAGCCACTGCCATGACTGTGGAAGGCCAGAACCGGCTCACAGCAGCTGCCAAAGGATGTGTGTAGCTTCTCTCAGCTTTGGAGCTTCCGTGCTGCGAAGCGTACTTGTGGCATGGAGTGGTTGCATGGGCGGCTTAGGAACTGGGCTGTTGTTATTGGCTGTAACCCCGCCCAGGAGAGCTGCAGACCCATGTGGTGCCGAGACATTTCTGGTCACCCAGTACAATTTTTTCCTTTGATCGAAATGACTCCCCATCTATGGGGCCGATGCTCAGACCGTTGAAATTCAGTTCAGCACTTTTCGAGCACCTCATTTAATGGTGTGTTATATCCATTCCGTGAGTATCCATCGGGAACTCACATGGCCAGACCTGGGAGTTCCTGGTCCCCTGGGCTCCTCCTCCTCCTGACTTCACCTAACATCCTGGGACCTGGAGGCCACAGAGCTCAGAGGGCCATCCGTCCTGTCGTCTGCTACTGGAGAACTGGCCGGAACCTGAGTGAGAGAGGCCCTGAAGGAGAAGTTAGTTAAATATTAGATCGAGTTTATGTTGCCATGAGGGTCAGCCTTCTGGGCACACAGGAAGGCACTAGGTCCGGGTTCTTGGAGGAGAACATGCTGCGGCCACAACGCGAGCTGGGCCCTGGGGGGAGTCAGGAACCAGCTGTCAAGGAAAGCGATGGAACCCAGCCACCTCGCCTCCCCATGCCTCCCAAGTCTCCTGGCTGTGTGTCTTTGGCCCAATTCGGAGTCTGTGTGTATGAAACTGCAGTGAGGGGGGTCTCTGAGTGGTCCCAAAGCAGGAAGACACACACCTGCCCGAGCTTTGGAGTATTTCTGACTGTTTGGAGTCTGTGGACTTAATCTGAGTGAACCGGTTTGGCAGGAGACTGGTCCCCAATTCTGAGCCCAGAAGCTCCTTAGATATTATCCAGCATGTTCATTTTATGGGTGGTCGGTGAGCCAAGGCCCAGAGAGGGAGGAGACTTGCCTGAGGCCCTGGAGCTCACCAGCACCCACAGGACGGCAGGACGGCAGGCTCCGCCCAGCACCCCGAAGATGTGGTCTATGAGTCGGGCCAGGGCGTCTGAGGGCGGTCTGGAGTCTGGCAGAACGCAGAGGGTGAAATTAGCTTTAACAATTGTGTCCAGGACTGGGCTGATGATGATGATGATGACGAAGAAGATGGCAGCTAACTTAGAACACACCTACTCGGCAGCAGGCGGTGTTCTCGGCGCGTTATAAATACCACCTCGCTCGGCCCTCCCAACAACCTTGTGAGGAGGGTACTGTTATCTCCGGCGGGAGAAACAGGCTCGCCAAGGCCGCGTGGCTCAGCTGCCATTGGGCCCAGGCCGTGTGATGCGCGTGGGCTCTGCTCCAAAGTACCCGCCTCCGCATAAACCTCATTTTACTCCGTTTTTCTACCTGCCTTTAAAACGAAGCGGCCCTTTACTTAGTGTCAAACCTGGATTCAAGGAAGTCACCAGTGTGGATGGGGAACAGGGCAGAGGGGAGGGGAGAGACCTGGCCTGGCCCCCAGCAGCTGTCCCTGCCCGGGATGCCTGGGGATAGCTATGGGTCACCCTCTCCCGACTCTGTCACCTGATGCCATAAAATGCGGCTGGTGTTGCAATGTCTGCTGAGAGGGAGGCAGCCTGGGGCCGCGGGAGGCTCTGCAAGTCCAGTCTAGTGGGGTTTTGCTTTGGGTGACTTTTACCTTAAAAAAACAGTTATTATTGGAATGACACGTTTTGCCCAAGTGTCTGTCTGGTACGTGACTCTTTCCATGTCTGCCGGTTCGGATCCTGGGGTGGGGAGGAGGAGGATGGGTTTGTTTGCATCATCCGTGCTTTCCCCACGTCTCCCTGACCGTGACACCGCTTGCGGCTTCATGGGGCCCTGCTGTGGTCGGAGACATGCCAGAGGGAGGAGGGGGCTGCGAGCAGGCACTGAGCTCCCTGGCTCCTCTCCTCCCTCACTGGTGACCTCTGAGTCCTCTAGTCCCGATTGCTGGAGCTGGGAGATGGCGCTCAGCACTTGCTGCACGGTTTTCTGCAAGGGCTGCCCCTCCCCACCTCTGAGTTCCGCCCCGCAGAGCAGGGCGCCCACCGGCCACCACCGTCTCCATCCTTGACCCTCCTCTCTGCCCTGTCTCTCCCCCACTTCTTTCCCTCCTGCTCTTTGGGGTTTGGCTGACGATTCTCTTAACGGCTTTCTGAAAACTGACTCACTCTTAAAATGGAAATACGTACTTTAAGGAAAGGTATCTGAATGAATGGGTCTCAGATGCTAGTTATGCTTTTCTGACGCTTTCAGGTAAATATATAAGTATGACAAAAATACTCATCCAGGGGCCAGCCTGGTGGCGCAGCAGTTAAGTGCACACGTTCCACTTTGGCGGCCCAGGGTTCACCGGTTCGGATCCCGGGGGCAGACATGGCACCGCTTGGCACGCCATGCTGTGGTAGGCGTCCCACATATAAAGTGGAGGAGGTTGGGCACGGATGTTAGCTCAGGGCCAGTCTTCCTCAGCAAAAAGAAGAGGATTGGCAGCAGTTAGCTCAGGGCTAATCTTCCTTAAAAAAAAAAAAAGCTCATCCAGGTGGTCCCATTTCGTGGGTCACCTATGGTATGCAGACCACATTCTGGGACACAGTGACAACCTAAAATGGGTTTTCCAAGGGCGTCCCTCTAAGAGGGTGTGGGGGCACGTTGGGATACTCAGCTCCATCTCCATGAGAGTGTAGAGGAACACTGGCTGCCTCCTCCCTCATGACTCACAAGTCGACGGAGGGACTTGCTTGACTGGGGAACTGGAGTGGCCCCAGTCCTCAGTTCCCCCTCTCCTCTTCCCCAGGGCCCGGGTCTGGCCAGTGCCCACCTCTGTCTGATGTGGAAGCCAGCAGTCTTTCCCTGGCTGGGCAAGGCCGGCCCTCCTGCAGACTTGCTTTCCCTGTGGCTGGGTCCCAAGGTTGAGATTTGGGAGAAAAGGAGCAGGAAGGCCATGTTGGCTCCAGGACAGGGGGACAGAGACACCAACTGGCATGTCCTGACTTTGACCTAAGAAAGATCCAGGCCCTGCTGGGTTTCTGGGAGCTTTTGTATGCCAGACAGAATTCCAGACTCCTTATCCCGCTTCATGAGGCCTCTCTCCCACTCTTATCCTGCCTATTCCCTCTTGTGCACCACACTCCAGCCACACGGGTCACTTTTCTGTGCCTTGAAAACACTATGCTCATTCCCACCTCAGGGCCTTTGCACATGCCAATCCCATTCTCTGGAAAGTTCTTCTCCCGGCATGGATTGCCCCTCATCACTCAGGCTGCAGTGCAAATGCCTCCTGACCACACGGACCCTTATCATGCTGCAGAGACACCTACGACACTTGGTGGCCAAGTGCTGCAGTCCTCTTCCCTGCCCTGTCCAGCCCAATTCCTTTCCATCAGGCCACATACCAAGGCGTTTGCCCAAGGCTCTCCATGCAAGTGGGAGGGAAGAGGAGGACTCTGCAGCAGGTCCCTGCCTGGCCCACTGGTGGAGCGTTGGAGAAACGCGTTCCAGCTGGAAGGCCTGGAGAAGGGGCTTCCGTTCCAGCAGAGTCCCGGTGCCTCACGCATGTGGCCCGTCCTTGGGGGAGGTCATGGGCTGGGCACTGGATTCCTGTTTGTTTGAACTTCCAACATGCCATCTAGGGCTTCAGTCGCTCGCTCAGTCTCTAATTTATGGGACTCGACCTCCCCACCCTCTGTAAAGGAAGCTGCCCATCAGCAGGAGTCACGGAAAATGTGAACCAACTCTTAGCAGAAGTGGGTTTTCTTTCTTGGTCATTTATTTATGGCAGGGTTATACACAGCCGTCCCGCCCCCGATACACTCCACAGACTCACACACTTGATGATTTTAAACAAAAAAAGAAACAGGACAGCAGGGATGAAATGAAGAGCTTTGCCGAGGTCCGGCAGCTGGTTGGCTCCAGTGAGTGGAAGCTGTTCTTGTTCTTATTTTCCCCAAAACGGGGAGGAGGGGTTGCTTATATTTAGGGGCAGAATAAGACAGATCTGGGCCTGGGTTTCAGATGCACGCTCCTAGGCTCTAGCCCAGCCCGCTCGGGAGGGCCCGGGAACCTGCATTCGGAAGGAGGGCGCCTCAGAGCTGCCTTGGGGGTAAAGGGCATGGGCTTGAGTCAGACCTGGGCTCCTCCCAGCTCTCACTCACCCCGCTGAGCCCCACTTTTCCGGCCTGGCATCCAAGGCCAGAGGGGAAGGTGGGGAGAGTGCGGTGGGGGCCAAGGCCCAGCCAGCCCTAGGGCTCAGCAAAAAAACCCCAGGAGCAGCCTGTCTGGCTCCTAGCCCCGTTAACGGGAGCTTAGGGTCGTGGTCCCTCCTGCCTCTGGGGCTCTCCTTGTCCTGGCCGTGAGCGGATTTGACTCTCCTGAGATGACCCCCAGTGGTGCGGGGCCCCTCAGGGCAGAGGACCGCTGCCTCCCGTGGTGTTCTCACTGCTGACGCCTGGCTGACCGCTGCCCCTTGCCTTCCCAGAGCCCACCGGAACGACATGGAGACCATCTACCCCTTCCTGTTCCTGGGCTTCGTCTACTCCTTCCTGGGGCCCGACCCTTTCGTGGCCCAGATGCACTTTCTCGTCTTCTTCCTGGGCCGCATGGTGCACACCGTGGCCTACCTGGGGAAGCTGCGGGCGCCCACCCGCTCTCTGGCCTACACCGTGGCCCAGCTCCCCTGCGCCTCGATGGCCCTGCAGATCATCTGGGAAGCAGCCCGCCACCTGTGACCGCCAGCTGAGGCCTCCTTGCCGCCAGACCGCTGACCGTGAGCCGCGTAGGGGATTGGGCATCCCTTCCAGGTTGTGACAGGCCCGGGGCCTGGTTTCCTGGCAAACTGCTGAGCGCGGGATCCCGGACCCAGTGCACCTGTGTGTGTTTGCATATGTGTGCATGCATACATGTGCGTGTGTGCGCCCCTTGGATTCCTGGGTGAAGTGGCCGATGGAGCCGTTTAGAGACGAGCTGTCAAGATTGATAGAAAACCCTTCCACTCAAATAATAGAGCATTTAAAACATGACTCCTTCTTCATCATCCCTAAGAGCGGGAAGAGTGAGGAGGGCCAGTTCAGATTCCTGAGCCTAATGGTCATCGGATCCAGGGCTGTCGTAAATGCAGACTTCTCAGACCCACCCCAGAAATTCTGGTTCAGCCTATTTAGATGGGGGCCTGGGCATCTGCATTTTTTGTAAAGCTCCTGGTGAGTCCCAGCACGGGCGGGTCCCGAGCCCCTGGCAGCCCCCTCTAGAGGCAGGGCCAGGACGCGCAGGGTGTGTTGCGATTTCTTTTACGGCCGGAGTTCAGTGAGGGGGCATTATGCTCGGTGCCCTCCGCTCAGTCCACATCCCTCACTGGAGCCTTCTCTGCCTGGCACCGGGGCGGATGGGAGGGGCCCCCGGTGACGTCCGCCTTCTCTCCCCGAGGTTTCTGTCGCTCCTGAAGGCTGTAAATCAAGGACAATGGGCCTTGAAGGACTAACCGCGAAAGGGAACTTTCTGGCTCCTTCAGTATCTGCAGGATTTGAAAACCGCAAATGTGCCTCCTGTGGAGAATGTGTGTGCGTGTGCGTGTGTGCGTGTGGAATCCACGTGTCTCTCCTAGACGCCTGTTCTGAGACATCTGTGGCTTTAATCATTAAATGGAGCGTTTGGCAAGCTCGGCCCACCGCTTCGCAGCCCCCTTGGCTGCTCCTTCCTGGCGTCCACCACTGCCCGCGGCTGGCCTGGGCTCCAGCAAGCTGGATATTTTTGCTGGGCGTGTCTGGACACGACCTCTGGCAAACACACGATGCGCCCTGACTGGGGCATTAAGGCACGCAGCCAGCAGCCTGCTCCCTGACACCCTCCTGCCTCCTGCTAGCGGCCAGGAAGGTGGTCTGTCGGCTCCACTGTTACAGCTGAGAGGACACTGAGGCTCCAGGAGGTGGACACCCAGAAGGGCAGGGCCAGCTCTGGCCTGGCCTGTCAGGGTCCAAGGACCTGTCCCAACCACTGTGCTCCACTGCCTCGCGTTCCCTAAATGACCTCCAGCATTGCCCCCTTTTCTCCAGGATCTGGGGAAGCCCCCCTCTTCCCTGGGCACATCCCCCTCTCCGCCCCCTGCAGCCCCTGAACTTCAGACCCCACGGACTGATGGGACCGCAGAGGGGGCCGCCCGGAGGCTCCGGGGACCCCAGGCCTCGCTGGAAATCCAGGTGAACCCCTCCAACCCGGCGCCGGGCTCGGGCTGGAGTGGGAAACGCTGCCCCCTGGTGCTGGGACGAGCCTCCGTTCTCGGGCCGCGGCCGCCCGGCGGGAAGCAGGAGGGGCGCGATCCAGGAGGGAGCCTGCTGTCTGCTGAGCATATCGGCGGACGCCGCGCCGTGCTGCGTACTGAAATCTTTTCCCCTTGATCCTTAAACCGATCCCCGGAGGGAGGCATGTCTGCCTTTTGAGGAGGGAAGTAAGGCTCAGAGAGGAGAGGCGGGCTGCCCACCGTCCCCGAGCTGGGATGTGATGAAGGCAGAGGCGCGGCCCTAGTGTGTGTTTCTATATTTTGGTATTTTCCCTCCTGGGGACAGAGAGTCTGGGAGGGCAAAGTGCCCAGCTCCGACCCGGGGGGAGGAGGGCATCCGACGCCCCCGGGGACCTTGTGAATATGGGGCCTCGATGAAGGGGCGGCCCGTCCGAGCG
This sequence comes from Equus asinus, assembly GCF_041296235.1. Lineage (NCBI taxonomy): Eukaryota > Metazoa > Chordata > Mammalia > Perissodactyla > Equidae > Equus > Equus asinus. Next base: position 16,481,916 of record NC_091799.1, read on the forward strand.
CAGAGACGCGGAGCCCCTCGTGCATGGTGCCATCATTCGTTCACCCGGGCGGGGCCTCCGCCGACGCTGTGCCGGGTGCAGGGGCAGCAGCAGCGTTGGGGGGACAGCAGGACAATAGACAATGACAGCCCCAAGTGCTCAGCACCCTAACGAGGGCCATGGGAGCGCAGCGAGGGCCCTCCAACCCTGCTGGGGAGGGGCTTCCTGGGGGAGGCGGCAACTCACCTGAGATGCGGGGTAAGTCAGACTGGTTTTGGGGGGATGTCCGAGCTGAGGAAGTTGGGGCGCAAAGACAGCAGAGCTCAGCCCCCTGGGGTCTTGCGGCTGGGTAGTGGAGGGAAGGTGTGTTGGGGCGGGCGGGTGGAGGTAAGGTGGGAGGGTGTGTGGGGGGAACGAGGCTAAAGGGGTCAGCAGCCGGCTCATTCGACACTTTGGGTCTTGTCAAGGGGGTCAAGCAGGAGCGGGATTGGTGCCGTTGGGTCTGTGTCCTAAGAGGATCTCTGAGGAGGCCACGGGGAGAGCAGTGTGGTGGTGTTGACAGCCGGGCAGCGGCCTGTACCTCCAGGTGGACAGGCCTCCAGGTGGTCAGTGCCCCGGCTGCCCACCCAGGAGCTGGAGGGCCTGGGGAGAGGCAGGTGCCGGCCGAGGGCAGGGAGGGGCCAGCCCAGGGTTTGTCAAGGGGTAGCTGGCAGGAGCAGAGCAATTTTTCCAAGGGAGAAAGAGGCCCAGGGAGCCTGTTCCGCTCCTGCCCCCAGGGGACACTTAACCCTCCAGGAGGGGAAGGGCTGGGAGTGGCCCCCTGGTGGCCCCTGTCCCCGGGGCTGGACACCCAGGCCCAGGAGAGCCACCGCTTGTCACCTGGCAGCAGTCGAGCGAGCACGGCATGTGTATCGACATGGTAGGGGTCCCTGAGACCATGTCTGCTGACCCGGCCGGAGGCGTGTGACTCCGCCACCCCCAGGACCATTGCAGGCACCGCGTTCACATTGACCTCAGGCGCTGGCGAGTCCTGCCCTCCTCCTTGCACCTGCAGCGCACATTCCGCCCCCTCTCCACCCAGACTTGGGGCGACCCTCCCGGCTGCCTCCCCCCTGCTGACCCAGGGTTGGGGGTGGTGTGAAGTGCGGGCAGTGCTTGGGTGGGGGGTGCTCAGCGGCAGCCGAGGGTCCTGGAGCCACAGCCTTGGGAGGCAGGCAATGACTTTTGGGCTGAGCCCAGGCCTGGAAGCTGGGGCTGTCCCTGGTTGGGGCCGGGCCTCTGGGGGCATCTTCTCCTGGGCTCTGAGGGAGCAGAAAAGGCCAGAGCCGGGTGGGGGTGTCGCTTAGTCCCCAGGGTCAGGGTGCTGGCCTGCGAGTTGGGGTCCTCTCTTCAAAATATTGCCAGTTTGGTCTCTTGCTATAGAAACTTTCACCCCACCCCTGTACACACCTTCTAAGGAGGAAGCCCAAGACAGGCGACGGCTGGTGTGCCCCGTCCACCCAGGCCCCCCAGTCTCCCATGAGGGCCCCTCCAAGGAACCCCTGGGGCTCCCCCATCTAGTGGATTTCTTAGCTCGAGGCTTCCAGGAGCCTCCGTGGTATGTGAGGGACTCGGAGGAACAGGCAAAGGTGACAGGAAAAAGGGGCCTGGTTTGCACAGTCCTGGAGGGAGGGACAGAACTGGGGGACCCCCTGGGGAGGCAGAGCCTTGTTCCCACAGAATCCAGGGGCTCCCGGGCCTCTGTGTGTCCCCAGGAGGCCGTTGCCCTCGGGATTGGGTGTCCAGGCTGGCCCTGGTGGAGACTGCCCCTTCTGATTCCAGGCAGGCTGGGCCTTGGGCAGTCACAGAAGAGGGGGCTCTGTTGGGGCTGGTGGGAATCCAGGCAGGCCTCCCAGGAGAGGCGTCATTTGAACTGGAACCTGAAAGGCAGATGGGATTTTTAAAAATTGTGAATTATATGTACTCGTGAGTAATGGTCAATGTCAAAGGGTTAGAAACTACAGAAAAGCTTAAAGAAGAAAATAAACACCTCCCAACCTCTCACCACGCAGGGGCTGCCCTGGGTCATGCTGCGGGGGCCCTGAGACACTTGTTTGTGGACCTTGCCGTGAACTCCTGGGTCATCACAACAGCCTCCCAACCACACCCCTGCGTCCACCCCGGGCCCCCCGCACGGAGCCAGAAGCTTCTCCTGTGTGCTGAGCCCTCAGGTGGCTTCCGGCCCACTCAGAGGGAGGCCTCATTCTCATAAGGCCCCACTCCATCTTTATCTTCCTCAGCGTCCGTCTCTTTCCCTAGAATGCGCGCTGCCAGGGCACAGGGATTTGGGTCTTTTGTTCCCTGCTGCGCCCGTGTCCCCAGGTCTTGGAAGAGCACCTGCTCCTGGGGTGTTTCTGTGAAGTGAATGACTGGTGTGTATAATGAATGTGTGTGTGTGAAGTGTGTGTGTGTGTTTGCACACACAGAATAGAGAGAGGGAGTCAGCATTATTTTTATGTAGGATGGAGTTCCACAGCAAAAAAATGTTTATCGAGGGTTTCTTGGCACTGGGGAGACATCAGTGCGTCACAGATGTGGGTGGCGTCTGTGCTCAGGGGCTCACAGTCGCCCAGCAACACCTCAGACTGGCTCTTTGTCATTTCTTGAGATTCTCCTTAATAACCCATCCGCACTTCCTCGCAGGGCATTTGATGGTCACTAGCGTGAACTCTAACAGCTCGCTGGCGTCCGGTCATCCTGGATCCCTCATCATTTATTTAACCTGCCCTCGTTGTTGGATAATTGCGTTTCCAGGCCACGTCAGCATAAGAAACGCTGTCCGGGCATCTTTGTACATAAATTTCTGCGCACGTCCATTTCTTTAGAGTACGTTTCTAGAAGTCAAATTACTGGGCCAAAAGGCATGCTTGTTTTTAAGGCTCGTGGCATATATTGTCCTTCAAAAAGATGGTTCCAATTTAGATAGGATTTTAAAAGAGTTTTGTCAAGTTTTAGTACCCACGTAGGGAAGTTTACCAGTGTGTGTACAAAGAATAGAGACCACCCACAATCTGACATCCCGAGACCATCACTGTTCACGGTACGCTTGGGACTTGCCAGGGTTTTTATTGTGAATATTATATGTAATATGATATTCTTGTTGGTGCTGCTGAGTCAATTCCGACTCCTGGCGACCCTGTGGACAGCAGGGCGGAACCTGCCCGGTTCTTTTGCGCCATCCTCTCACCTTCCGGGCTCTATCAGACGCTGTTCCACTGCATGGGCACTTTTTCTGGAAGTGGGTGGCCAGGTCCTTCTTCCTAGTCTGTCTTAGTCTGGAAGCTTTGCTGAAACCTGTCCATCATGGGTGACCCTGCAGGTATTTGAAATCCTGGTGACACAGCTTTCAGCATCACAGCAACATGCAGCCACCACAGTGTGACAACCAGGACACGGAGGGTGATTCCCTGACTGGGAAATGAACCCAGGCCAAGGTGGTGAGAGAGCCAGATCTTAACCACTAGACCACCAGGGCTGGCTAATATGCATAATATATTTATATATATCTATGCATATTAAAAATATAGATGTATTTATAGATCTCGTATGTACATGCAATCCTGCCGTGTGGCCACCCGTGAGATAACGGTTGCTGCTCTGGGTATCGGTGCCAGCCAAGAAGATTTTGAGTCGCTTCACTTTTTAAAGTTTGAATGATGAAAATGATAGAGTTTTTCTTTCCATTTTCCAAATATAAAATGATGACATTGAATTACTCTTTTTCAAACTATACACATCTCCCCAGACATGCTGATGCATCTGCTGTCTAGAATTTAACTCGTTTTTTTTAAAGTTGACACTATAATGTGGCATGGACTTTCACTGGCAGAGAGGGGCTGGGTGGGGAGGATGTCGCTGCATGGAGACAGCAGGAAGAGGGAGCTCGGTGGGGAGGGGGCACTGAGTTGTCGGGGCTTTCCGAGGAATCTAGGGTGGGGGCCAGAGGTGGGGGTTAAGGCTGAACACGGAAAGCAGAGCTAGATGGTGGAGCCTCACACACCTGGCCTGGGAGGGCCCTAGGGAGCCATAGGAGGCCTTAGGCAGAGGAGGGACAGGACCAAGGCTGTTTTAGGGCAGTCTATCAGCTTGACCAGAATGGCCCAAAAGGGGATGAAACAGGAGGCTGTTACTGTGGCCTGGCAGATCATTTGAGCCAAAGCTTCCTGTCTGCCCTGTAGTGGGCCTGGGGGCTCTTTGGGTGTCCCACCGGCAGAGGGAGGCCAAGCTCAAGGTGCAGGTCCATGTTCCATCGCCACCTGTGTTCCTTTTCTATGCTGTGCAACAAGTTGCCACAAACGTAGCAGCTTAAAACAACATCTGTTTATGATTTTCCAGTTTCTGTAGGTCAGGCTTCACTGGGTCTTCTGCTCGGGGTCTCACAGGGCTCCTCTGTCAGGGGCCCACCAGGCTGAGGTCCCAGCTGGACCTCAGTGTCCTCTTCTAAGCTCACTCAGATTGTAGGCGGAACTGAGTTCCTTGCGGTTGAAGTCTGAGGCCCTCAGCTGCTAGGGGCCACCCCTCCACAGGCGGCTCACAGCATGGCTGTCTGTTTTCCCAGGCGAGAGAGAGAGCATCTCCTTGCTTTCAGGAAAGACCTGGACTCCCTTTTAAAGGGCTCACCTGGTTAGGTCAGGCCCACCCTGGACGATCTCCCTTTTGATTAAGTCAAGCCCTACTGATTAGGGACCTTAATGACATCTGCTAAATCCCTTCATCTTTGCCACATTCTGTTGGTTAGAAGCAAGTCAGAGCGTCCACCACACTCAAGCAGAGGGGACAACACAAAGGTGTGGCCACCCCGGGGTGGGAATCCCGGGGCCATCTTAGAATTATGCCTACACACCACCTCTCCTTCGAGTTCTCATTCTGAGTTCAAAGTGCCCCTCCTGACCCCTCGTATCCCAAGCTCAGTCCATCCCCACCTCTCCCGCGGTGGGAGCTAAGAGTGAAGAGGCTCTCAAATACGCCCTTTTCAGCACTTGCGATAGAGACGGGAGTTACTGCTGACCACAGAGCCTCAAGATCTGGAGGACTAACGGTGGAAAAACAGCGGAGTAGTGATCTTTGGATGGGGGCCACTCCCTTACCAACAGGTGCTGTCCCCCACGGGGGACAGAGAAGGGAAGAAAGCGCATCTTTATCTTTGAAGAGCTCCTTCTGGATGGAGACTATTACCTCGGGCTACTGCTCTTGTTTCCCTCTGAAGTTAGCAGCTACATCACAGAAAATACGTAGATAAGTGGATTGTGAGCCACTATCAAATTTAAACTATTTACATTTTGGTTTGTGTCTTCTCAGATTTTTACACTGTGTGCATGAAATGTGTGATAAACATCTTGGGACATGTCGGCTCCCTCCGCCTGCCCCGATTATGGATTATTTCTGAAAGTGGGGCTTAGAGCAGGAATCACTGGGTGAAAGCATGCCAACGGTTTCAGGGCTGTTGGGCCATTTTCTCGAAGGCCTGTGCTCATTTTTGTGCTGTGACCCCTGCTGGTGATTGGGGATTTGCTTGTTTTCTTTGTCTTTCAAAGGAAGGCTGGGTCAAGAGCCTGGGGCTCTCTGGTGATCCGGGTGCGGGTGGGGAGCCAGCGGTGCTCCCCCAGCTCCAGGCCTGACAGTGACCCCACAGCGCCCTCCAGGGGCGGGCGGCAGAGCTGCGGGAGCTGGGGCGCCATTTTGCTTTGGTCCCACTGGCACTCCCAAGGAGTGTGGGCACCGAAGGGACAGGGGGCAGAGCCCCTGAACTGCATGTGTCAGGTTCTCTGGGCAGGGAAAGGCCATTTCGCCCTAGGATGGGGGGTATTTTGACTTCCTCAAACTCCACCCCTTACCCAGGGCTCCTCCCCCGTGAACACCAGAGCCCCTGTTTTTGCAGGGTGACTCGGTGCCAGCACCTCTCAACTCAAGTCCCTTTATTTCAAATGAAAAATAGAAGCAGACACACACAACGCCCTCTTCCAAGCTTGCTTGGCCAAAGAGGCAAAAGGAGGCGGAGAGAGCAGGATTCCAAGTTCTTCCAGCCTAGGATGGGGCCTTGGGCACCTTATCCTCGTGGAAAGTTATATCCCGGGACGGGTGCCCAGGAGGCTGCCCACCCAGCCCTGCAATTAGGGCCACAATAGCGACAGCGGTGCTTGAATAGGTTTTCTTTTGCAGGGAGGGCCGCCTGCCCCCGCCTCAGCTCTCAGAGCCGCATGTGTAAACGATTAAGCCGGTTTGTTTTCTCTGGAGCGCTCCGGAGGAAGTGACATTGACATCCTCACGGCCCGACGGCAGGGCCAGTGCCTCCGTGGGAACCAGGCCCTGCTTTTTCCAAAGCTGGCATTCTTGGGAGCTGCCTTCCAGGCTCGCAGCCTGAGCCTCCGCCCAGTGTGACCCCATTTCTGCTGCAGGCCGCCCCAGCCTGGCCATGCTTCGTGGCACCCTCCGCCTGGACTGAAAATAGAAGAGACCAGATTTGCCTGCCTCTGAGCCCGGAGCACTGGCCAGGGACCTGGGCGGCCTGTCCCCTCGCTCGCTCCCAGTTCAGTGCTTCTGGGGAAGAAAGAGGCCCCTCTTTCTGGCTGCCCACGAGGGCACTGCTCTGGGCCCCATGGGCCAGCCCTTCGCTGGTGCAAATCCCCAGGATGGGGGGAGTGGGGAAGCTCCTTGGGCGGGGGGACCTTGCCCAGACCGGCATGGCCCCGACTCCTGTCTGGGGGGAAGGGCAGCCAGCATCTTCCTGACTCCCATACCAGGCAGGTCTTCTTTGAGGGTCTCTAGGCCCCGGGTACTTCCATGTACCTAAGCCAAATCCTGGCCCCGTGACCGCCCCCTTCTCCCGCAGCCCATCCTCTAGTCATCAACCCTCGCCCCTCCTGGATCCGGAACACACCCCAGACCCGCCCACTCCGTCCCCACCTGGCTCACACTGCTGCCCCTCCTGCTGGACCTCCGCCTCAGCCTCCCCAGGGGTCTTTCTGCCTCCACACAAGCCCAGGGGCTGGGTCCCTCCACCCAGCAAATCCCCTTCATGCTGCCAGGATGACATGCAAACTTCTAGATCTGGCCACACAAGCCGCCCATCCTGCACCAGGAGATCCGGCCTGGAACTGTCCCCATGGGCCCAAAGAGACAGCTTCTGGCTTGCCCCACGGCCTTCACACACGCTGTTCCCTTAGCCAGAAATACGGTTCTCCCTCCCCTCTTTGTCTAGTGAACTCTTGCTCCTCCCAGGACACCTCCTCCAGGAAGCCTGCCTAGATGCCTGAGACTGGGTTTGGAGCCCCCTGTGCTTGGTTTGGCCTCTGGACCTGGGGCCCCTGTGTCAGTTCTCTGCTCTCTCCATAGGGCTGTGACACACAGCAGGTGTTTCATAGTGTCTGTTCAGTGAATGAATGGGAAATGGAGGCTAGAAAGCATCTACCCAAGGCAGAGGCCAGCCTGAGCAAGAACGCACAGCTCTGGCTGCCCCCCGGGCCCCCCAGGCCCCCCGGCCCTGGCCCCACGGTCCAGGCAAAGGTCTTTCCCCTGCTCTTGCCCCCGAGGCAGGTGGGGCCCGAGCCAGCTCACAGAACGCCCCTCACCCCTTCTTCAGCTGGAGCCTGTGCCCCCCTCACGCTCATCAGTGCCCACACTCTCCCGCTGCCCAGAGTCCCAACCGTCCAGCCACAAGGAAGCCACAGGGCGAGTGGGTCACCCTTCCCCGGGCGCATCTGAAGAGGGCCACGCTCACCCCACGAGAACCATGTTTCCATGGTGGAACTCCGGAGGCAGCACGGGAAGAATAACGGGGTGAAATGGGGGAGGGGGGACGCCCCATTCATGGGTGTTTAGGAGTAATTTAGGAATTACCATTCTTTCTAAAACAAAAATGGGGACCGTCTGTCATGCAAGGATTGTCATGTGGCTCTGGCCTGTTTGAGGTCGCCCAGGAGAGGCAGCCTTTGTGTGGGAACACGGGCATTTTGGAGACACCCTAATGTGGGGCCGGCAGGGCAGACTGTGGGACTGTGAGAGGCCCAGCCTGTCGACTCCAGAAGGGTGTCATTGCTGTGTCACCATCAGGGCTGCCCCTCCGGAGGGGTTGACCATCTTTGTGTCCTCTGGGGGCGGGGAGTACTGGCCTGCTTCCTGGGGGCTGGGCGAGGTTACTTTTAGCAGAAGGATCCCTTACCTTCCCTGGAGGGTGTGCCCCTCAGAAGGGGTGGCATGGGGCCAGGGGGAGGGCACTGGCTTCAGACACTGCCCCTCACCCCACCGTTTTCGGCAGACTCCTCATAAATGATGTCACCAGCTGGTGGCACCTGTGTCCTCTGTCGCCCCCAGTTACCATCTGCGAAACGCTGGGTGGGGGGACTTGGGAGGTCTTCCAATGGACGTGACTGTCAGGACCACTCCTCTGCCCTGTGAGCCGCCCAGGACCTCCACTCTGCACCCTACTTTCTGGGCCATGTGCCCAGGCCCCTCCACAGTCAAATGCCCAGAGGGTCCCACACCTGCACGTCCACAAGCAAGGGATTTAATTCCAGCATATGCCCCACACACCCGCTGGCCAGTCCAGGAATCCATGGTCACCCACTTTGCCCCCCTATAGGGCACAGATAGGGGAGGGGTCCTGCCCAGAGTCACACAGCACCTGGGTGTCCGTGGGGTCCAGGGCAGGTGTCTGTCCCTCCCTCACCCCCCGCATCCCCGCCCCTGAGCTCTGCAGGGTGACCGAGGACTACATTTCGAGGAAGGCACAGAGAGGAGGGCAGCTGGCCGTGCCATGGCCTGTAATCGGTTTGCTGCCCTTAGCTGCCCTCCCACAACCTTTTGGGGCTTAAAAAATTTTTTATTTTTTAAAGACAAAGCTTTTTGGTTTTAATACACAAAGTAAGTGATGTCCTCGGCGAGCTCCTGCTCCACCTTCCAGCCCAACCCCTGCAGGGGTCACGGGCCGAAGTCTCCAGTGGCCGTGGACAGGGGCTGAGCTGGGCTCCAGGCGTCTCAGCAGCTTCTCGAGGCCCAGGAGTCCGGGCCGGAGAGAGGGGCCAGGAGAGCCCACCCAGCCTGTCCTGGGGGCGGGGGCCAGAAGAAGGTCACTTTCCTGCGTGTCTGCCCTCTTTTTCATTGCTGTGAGGCCAGGGGGCAGCTGGGTCCTGGCGGGGCTGGCCGTCAGTTCACCGTGGGCACCTGGCTGTGGTGCAGGCTGAACTCCTTGGCCTTGAGACGCAGGCTGGCGATGCTGTTGGCCATGTTGACCCCCGGGGTCGTGGGCCCTGAGCCTCCAGGGCTGTAGGGTGGCACTGTGCTGGGGCGACATAAGACACAAGGACATGTTGGTGTGGCTGGCATGCTGCCCGGAGCGGACCACCGCTGGCCGTCAGTCCTGGCCCAGCCTCTTCCACCTGCCCCTCTCCTCAGCTGGCTCTGCTGGGAAGCCCACCCCTGAGGGTGGGGGTGACCTGGCTGCAGGATTTGGGGAGGAGGGAGAGCGCCCTCGGTCAGCACTGGACACGGAGCCGCCTCTGTGCATTTGTGGGCATTCCCTGCTGGACCAGGGGCTTCCCGAGAGCAGAGCCTAGGTCCTGTTCACCCCCGGCGCCTGCACTGGGCCTGGCGCACAGCAGGATGGAGGGGGATGAACACGCACCTGCATCTAAGGATGCTCTTGGTCGTTGTCCTGCCCAGAGAAGGACGAGGCAGGGAGGGAGTTGGGGGAGCTGTGAGGCTAACGTGGGGTCACTAGGACTCAGACCCTACAAGCTGACCTGCTGGATCTCGCCTCTGACCGGACTATGGCTCCAGCAGAGCTGCTCACACAGATCAAGGGGCGGACAGCACCCCCTGGAGTTGTGGGGTACAGAAACACGGCTCCCTCGCCCCTCTTCCCTCTTCCTGCCCTGCCACCTCGGAGCCGTTCCAGCTTTCACTGGGGCAAAAGTGCCCCCGAACTTGGCTCTGGGCCCCTGCCAGGCCCCCGGGACAGGGAGGCCACTCCCTCAGCCCTCCCAGCCTCAGTTTCTTGCTTGGAGGGTCCACACAGGGTGCTGGGGCTCCTGTGCCAGCCTAGACATCCTCCTCTAGGGTCTCCGCTTCCTCAAGGTGACGGGGTTCTTCCTTCCTCCTCAGATAGTCCTTGTCTTCTCGCCACTCCACACACGCACACACACGCTAACATTCGTGTGCAACGTATGCACACACACTCCTGTGCACTCACAGATACACGCAAGCACACTCACACGCACAAGTCGATGTGGAAATGCACACACAGTTGTGCATGCATGCTCACACTCGTGCAACACACACGTATATCCTTACACACTCACACTTACCCACATATCACTTGATGGACCCCAGGCCCAAAGGGCACCATTCACGGCTCTCTTCAGATCCTCAAAGGAGGCTGGGCCCCAAAAGGCCCCATGGGGTCCCCTGGCTGCTGCCCCTCCCTGCCTGCAGAGGGGGGGGTCCCAGCTCTCACCTGTAGGGGGACGAGGCTGTCCAGGAGAGATAGTCAGGACTCAGGGCAGTGGGCCGGGGAGCCACGGGCTGCTCGACGGCGGCCTCCTGGCTGTAGGACTTGAGTAGCGAGGCCGAGCGGCTGGCCAGCATGGCCCGCTCGTTTCGGCGGAACTTGGCCCGGCGGTTCTGAAACCAGACCTGCGGGTGGAAGGAGTGGTGAGCAGGGCCAACGGGCTGCAAAGGGGACCAAGTCCTTTTGACCCTGGTGTATGCCGGCTCTGCCACCCACCCTGGACTGGCAGCTTCACCTCCCTGAGCCTTGGTTTCCTGCTCTGTCAAGTGGGCGTGATAAATGGTGCTTGCTGTGGGGTAGAGATGTGTTGGGGAAAAGGGCAAGTGAGTGAATGAAGGAATGAGTAAATGAGCACAGAGCGGGCGCGAGGCTGCAAGGAGAGCACCGGGCACCCAGCTCAGCTGGCACAAGGTGGGTGCTGAACACTTTAAAATGACTTTTATTTATCACAACTCTTTGTGCCAGGCACTGCTCTAAGCTCTTTACAAATATATCAAGTCCTTTAATTCTCATAAGAACCCTACAAAAGAGACCCACGTGATCCTTATTTTACAGAGAGCCACCTAAGGCACAGAGAGGTTCAGTGACTTGCTCAAGCTCACACAGCTAGTAAGTGGCAGGGCCCGGATTTGACCCTCAGCCCTCCCGGCCTCCAACGCTCCTTGGTCGTAGGACACCTCCCCTTGGCACCTCCATGACCCTGGGGGGACGGTGGCTGCCCGCTCCCAGCGCTCACCTGGACGCGCGCCTCGCTGAGGTTGACGCGCCGGGCGAGCTCCTCGCGCACGAAGGCGTCGGGGTAGTGCGTGCGCTCGAACACGCGCTCCAGCGCCTGCAACTGGCTGCTGTTGAACGTCGTGCGGTTCCGCCGCTGCTTTTTCTTCCGCTTGGCGCCGCTGCCACGCCCCGGGCTGGGACACTCGCCTGCGGAGGGGCCCGAGGGTCAGAAGGGGGAGGTGGCACGTGGCGCCCCAGCGCCCGCTGCCCGAGGGCGGCGTACCGCGTGCCGAGTCAGGCACCTTCTCAGCACTAAGCGCTGTTCTGGGGTCTCCCTCTGCAGACGGATGGTCCGGCCCCCCGGGCAGGAGCGCTTCCCTTAACTCACTCCTTCATTCATTCCTTCGCTCATCCTTCAACACGCATGTACGGAGCGCTTACCATGGGGCAGGCGCAAAGCTGGGGGGTGGGGATATAATGGTGAACAAAACAGCCAGGCCCCTGTCCTGTGGAGCGAGGGCACAGGCACCTGCTGCCATGAGGGACAACTGACCCGGTCAGGGAGGGCCCAGGAGACACGCGAGTGTCCTCAGCACTTGGCCCAGGCTCTGGGGCATGGTAAACATCCTCCCACCCCCACCACCCCATGGATATTTGTTGTTGATTATAACAGTACATAATAAAGAGCAGTAAGAGTCACAGTTCTCAGGGTCCACTGCGTGCAGGCTCTTTAGCCCCACAGACACCGGATGCTCATGGGAATCCTATGGGCCGTGGCTGCTGTCTCATCACGCCTAACGCATAGAGGACGGCACCAGCGAGGCCCGGGTCTCCAGTCCAAGGTCAGGCACCCAGTAAGTCACTGCTAGAGGAGGGATTGGAACCACCATCTGGCACCAGAGTCCTGGTCCTGTTCACCAAACCACACCTGCCAGCTGCCGAGAGCAGCCTTCCAGAGGGCCCAGCGATGCAAGAGGGCATGTCTGAGCACCCGGAGCACCTCTGTGTGCCTGGGGCTGTGCCGGGTACTGGCGAGAGACAAATCGGGTGGATTCATCAGCAGGCCCCAGAAGGAGACATCCGGTGCCAGTGGATAAGGGCTTTGCCAGGGCGCGGGAGGATGCTCGGCTCTGGTGGGCAACGGGGAGATGATCGGGGAGGCTCCTCAGGAGAGGTGGTGCTTGAACTGGGTTTTGAAGGATGCACGTGAGTTCTCCAGTCAGACCGGAGGGAGGAAGGGAAGGCATTCGAGGCAAGGTGCAAGAGGTGGGCGAGACCGGGGGGTGAACCCCAGCGGGGGAGCTGTTCAAGGGTCTGTGCCAGCCTGTGGTGCAGAATTAGCTGCTCAGGTGAGGGCGTCCAGGGGACTCTGCCAGCGATGACACCGTCAGGACACTTCCTGTCCCTTGAGGGGACAGCTTGGAGGGCGGGCAGCTGACTATTGCCACATTTAAATTATATCCAGGAGCAGAGCTGTTGACCCTTCATCCCCGAGGGCCCAGCTTGCTGCCCACTCCTCCAGGGAGCCCTCCCGACCCCCTGGGTCCTCGTGGGACCCCCTCCCCTCCGCTGCACGCACGCGGCACTTAGCAACAACACTGCCCAGTTCAGCGCTTCCTCCTGGAGCTGATTTTCTCATTAAAAATGCATATTTTAATAACAGAGGAATATCACTGCTTGTCACAGTAACAGATTCAAACACCAGAGAAGGGAAAAGAGTAAAACGAAATATTCCCCTCTCCCCAGCTCCGCTCCCCAGGCCGTACAAGATTACAAATGCACATTTTAAAAAATTTACAAGCACGGGGTCCTGATGAAAACACTGTTGCCTCAACTTGCCTATTTTTATTTAATAATATTCCCGATGCCGTTCCATCCCGGTACAACAAACCTAACTTCCTTCATTTGGGTTGTTTTCCATACTCTATGTTCCCTCTTATTCCCTCCCTCCACCTGCTGGAACTCGCTTTTTAAACTAGTTTATCCTTCCAGAACTGCTTTTTGCAAATACAGTATGTCTATTTTTTCCCCCTCTTTATCAAAAGGTAGCATGCCATGTACCATCCTGCACCTCACTTTTTTCCCACTTAGCAGTAGGTCCCAGGACCCTCCCTGCAGGGCACAGAGGTCGTCCAGGTTCCTCTCACAGCTCCGCAGCCCCCGTTGTACAACGGTACCGCGCCTTATTCACCCGGAGCCGTCTGATGGCCCCTTGCCGTGTTTCCAATCTTTTGCAACTAAAAGAATGGCACAAGGAACAGCCTCGTGCAAACATGATTTTCTGTTTTTTGCCAGTGCATGTCAGGGACAGATTCCTAGAAGTGGGATTGCTGGGCCAATGGGTAAAACGCTCGATGTGGCCAAGTTCCCCCATCACGCTGCCCACCAGCGGCGTCTGGGAAGGCCTGTCACGCCCAGTTTGGTCAACAGAGCATACTGTCAACTTTCTGGATTTCATCCATACCTGCAGTTTTGCTCCCCAGTTACACATGCCCTCTATAGGTCCTGTGTTCTCTGCACAGTGTCGGGCATTTGTTCATCCGAGCTTCTAGAACATTCCAGGCCCAGGGATGGCTACCACTGCACCCCTGCTTTTACACAAGCTCCCAGGTTAGCAGGGCTTACTGACTCTTGAGCAACCGACTGATTCAATTTGAGGCTCGAGTGTTCCCTGAGACTCGTAAATGCTGGTGGTGGGGAGGGTGGGGGTTGTCAGGCAGGAAGCGGAGGGTACCTGGAAAAAGATGACTTTACAGCTGGGTTTGGACCAGTGGTTCTCAACTGAGGGCCATTTTGCCTCCAGGGGACATGTGGCGATGTCTGGAGACACGTGTGATTGTCAGATATATCCACAGTGCTGGAGGTGAGAACCTTGCTTTAGACGGATCACCAGGAGTCTATTTGGGACTTTGTCCCCTTTGGGAAGTACTTGCACACACAGGAGACACATGTGGGGGTGGGGGAGGCAGTGGCAGGGGACACCGAGTGGCCCCACGCGAGCTGGCTTCAGGCTTCACTCCTCACCTTCTCCTCCAAGAAGAATCGAAGATGGATGAGAATGCCTCTCCACCCCCCAGCCCCTTGAGCGAGAGGAAACCTTAAACTGAAACAACAAGGGTCCGAGTGCTGAAAACCTGGTGGTGATCAATAGCCGGAAAGCGGGATGGAAGCTTCTGGAACACCAGCCATCGCAGAGCAGATTTCAGTCCCCCGTCAGGCAATGCTGCTTGGGCACACACCCAACGCAGGAGGCATTTCAGCCAAAAAAGGAGACTTTTCCGGACCTTTCTGAGCAATACAACTGAGGGTGTTGAAATGAAAACCATTTTGCAGCTTTTGCCCCGCCAAGTGGGCGCCGGAAGAAACAACTCCTCTTTCGCCCGCGCCCGGCGACCTGGAGCCAAAAGCCTCACGCAAAGGCATTTGTCGCCAGCCGCCTGCCAGCCCCAGGCCCGGCCCCACCCCGACGCCAGCTGGGCTCCACGGGGGCCCGGGCTCGGCTCTCGCCTCCTTCCCCCCCGAAGGCGGCTCTGATGGGATGAGCTCAACAAAAGTTGGTTTGGGCCAGGAACAGTGCCAAGCGCTCCAGATGCCTCCACCCACTGGCTCCTCGCACCCGCCCCGTGAGCTGTTCCCCAATCTCATACACAGGGAAACTGAGGCTCTGAGAGTGGCTGGCCCAAGGTTGGTCAACTGGGATGGGAATCTATGTTGGTCAGAAGGCGCAGCCCACCAAGGCTGTGAGCCTGTCTCCGAGGGGTCTCCTCCCTCATCCGCCTTGCTCCCAGGGCAAGTGATGCCGGGGTCTGTCACTTTCTGAGCCCAGGCTCTGGGAGGCGCCGTGGAGCGGGGCCTCTAGACTCACGTCATCTCACTGGTGCGGAAATGCCCGTGGGTCTCCAACCCAGCCCATGGGAAGTCCGGCCCTGGGTACCTCTTTGTTCTAAAGGAAGACCTCATCTCTGGGAGCTGTGAGGGACAGTGGCTTGCCCAAGGTAACCCAAAGGAACGGCGAGCGGTTTGGCTTAACTTAGTGCCAAGAGCCTAGTAACTGTGCGAGACATGCTTGCTTGTGCGCAAACGGCTTCGCGCCAGAAGATAAGGATCTCGCTCACTGGTCCTTGGGTCCCCTCACGCCAGCCCACAAAGAAAGATGGGTCTGCAGGCCTTGCTGTGGGCAGAGGCTGAGGGAGGGGCAGCCAGGGTTGAGGAAGAGGCAGGCAGCGTCTTGGAGGTGACCCAGGACTCGAACCCACGGCTCTGGACTCAGCCAGGGCTCTGGGGCGGGCCTCTGCTCCCCAGCGGATGTGCTGGATATTTATTACCACAAGTTCCTGAATCACCTCTGACAAATGCATTGTGGTGGGCGTGTGTGTATCTCTGGGGGGGCTCCACGCTTGGCCTTAAAGCATTTGGAAAATAAATAAATACTCACTAAGCCTCAGACCAGCCAGGGCTGGGGCCTGCTCTGTCCGAGTCAGATTGTGCCCAAAGTTTCCTTTTACTCAATAAAAGTTCTGCTTTTCTCTGAGATTAAAAATAATAAAGCCTGGGACCGCCTCCACTTTCACGCTATTGTGAGGGCCTGGATTGGGGGTAGGGATAAACGTATGCAGATGGGGGAGCCCTGCCACGTGCTCCCTCCCTTAAAACCCAAATTACTTCGTCCTCGATTACATTACAAGGAAAAAAAAATGACTGGCGCACAGTTTTCTGCCATTAAATTATTTCACACATACCATTTATTTGGCTGACTTGCGGGCTGAGGCTTAAAATCTCTGCTCTCAGCCAAATGATCAAGTGTGGCTGGCTCGCCTCCCCTGCACCCATGGTTTTTCTTATTCCGTGTAATTTAAGGGTCTAAATAGTCTGGAGGGAATTAACTGCAAATTCTTCCTAAGACAAATAAACCCAGCCTCTTCGTTTCTGCCTTTCTCAAGCTGCGGAGAGAGACACTCTGTTTGTTTTTGCTTCAAATAGTCAGTTTGCGCCTGACCCCAGGGCCGCGGCGAGCTCCAACCCAAATAAATAACTTTTATTAATTAGCATTTATTCTGACCAAATAAGTAGCCCCGCCCCCCCACCCCAGTGTGATCTCTGCCAACACGTTCTCAAAAATAAATAGCGGTCCCCAGGACCTTGATGTGGATTTAACAAATTAACACTGGGCCTTGGTCAAAGGAGCTTCGGGGCTGCAGAAATACTTACGGCCAGGAAAGTCTGAGGAAGGAAGTGGAGGTGGGGGGCGTGGAGAGGCTGCACACACTTCGGCTCCCCACTCCCAGCCCGCCGAGGTCTCTTGGTAGAGATCTGGGCTCCTTGGAGGGACCCCGGGGAGAAGATCTCAGACAGGAATTCTGGAAACTGTGTCCTTAGCTGCTGCACAGGCGGCATCCCCGAGGACATCAGTGCATTAGGGGAGACTGGAGGGGGACCTCTCGCCCCACCCAGGTAAGAAGTGAGAGGCAGTGCAGTCTAGTGGTTAAGGAGGCAGGCGGTCCCGGGTTAGGATCCAGGTGGGCCGGCTCACCAGCAGAGTCTCTGTGGCTGAACTCCATCGCCCCTCCCAGCCTCCGGAATCTCACTGGAAAACGGCAATAACTGGAACTATCTCATTTAACCCTCACCACAACCCTATATGGGGGCTCTTAGCCTGAGTTTACAGATGAGGAAACTGAGGCACAGGGGGTTGAGAAACATGCCAAAGCCATGTGGCTAGTAAAGGCTGGAGGTGGGATTTGAACCTGCAGATCGGCACAGAGTCCAGGTTCTTAACGACCTCAGCACAGCAGCTGGCCCCCAGGGTCCCCACCCCCAAGCCCGCCCCGTCCCCCTGCAGTGGGATTCTGAGGGCCTCTCAGGGGCTTAGGGTGCACGGAACACCCGAGAGGATGGATGCTGAAGGCAGCCGCAGCATCTCTGAAGTGGGGGCTCTGCTGGGGTTCTGGGGCACGCAGGCCAGCGGGGCTGGGAACAGAGTGCAGTCTGCTTGGGGTGGCTTCCAGGAAGGGGAGGCGTGCAGGCTGCCCAGCCTGTGACATCTGTGAGGGCGGGGCCAGGGGCAGGCCTGGGGCCAAGTCAGGCCAGCCACCTTTGAAGGAAGAAAAGAAGGAAGGACAGAAGGGAGGAGGAAGGAAGAGAAACAGGTCCCTGGAGCCCTCTTGAGAAGGCTTCCCCCGAGGGCCAGCCCCACCCCAGCCAGAATCTCAAGCAAGTGCTTCAAGGGCTGGTTTCATCTCTGGCCAAGCCAGCCTCGGTCCAGGACGCTCAGGGACCAGGGCTCCGGCAGGAAGGAGGGGCTGGGGTCCTCCACTGAGATCACACAGGCTGACTTCCCAGCATCCCCTCCCTGGAGGCCCCCAGCCACCTCGAGAGGGGCAGGCAGGGCTGTCTCTGCCTCACAGAGAAGACGGAGGGAGGCCCAGAGAGGGGCCAGGACCTACCCAGGGTCACACAGCAAGTGAGAGCCCACCCCTGACAAACCCCAGACCCTTCCCTTTCTTGCTACACCTCTGCTGGCCACTCACCAGGGGTACAGGAGGGAGGAGGAAGCCCCGGCCCCAGCCCAGCGCTGGGCAAATCAGAGGATGAACACAGCAGAATGCAGCCTTTCTCTCCGGGGCCTTTCTGGCTCTTTCCACTGGATGGGGTCACCCACCCTGGTGGCCTGGGCCTCAGGGGGTCTCAGGGCTGCTGCCCCAGGTTCCCGGGCTCCTTGATGTCAGTGCTCACGCTGGACATGCACACCCTGTCCCTTGTGGACCCCTGCCTGTTCTGTTCCTGGGCATGCAACTTCTCCTCTCTCCCCGGCACATCTTCAGGTCTCAGCAGAAGGAGGCCCTCTCCAGGAAGCCATCCCAGATCCCCCATCAGAGCTCTGTCACACTGGATGCTAAATGTGGGGCCATTTGTTGAGCAGGGACTGGAACTGACTCTTTTCTGTCTCCCTGGGACCCATACAGTGTCTGGCCCAAGGGAAACTCTTCACAAATATTTTTTGAGTGTTGAGTGAATGAATGAATGAAAGAATGAATGAAGAGCTTGGGACTACCACACTTGCACCCCTTCCCAGCCCCCAGTGACCAGTGGGGCTATGAGGAGGCCACAGCAGGCTTGGGCTGACCCTGGAGGCTGGAGGAGGCTCCCACATGTCGCCTGAAACCTTGGCAGCTGCAATGCGTCTGGGTATCTCTAGGTTCTGGAGCCACTCCCTTACATGCACAAAGGATGTGGTGTGCTTCACACACTTCCAGAGGGCTACTGGATCACCCAAGAAATCCCAGTGGAGGGGCCAGTGTGCCAAGGGGATCTGTCTTGCCAGACAGCACAACTTCCTACTCACCTCAGGGCCTTTGCACACGCTAATCCCTCTGCCTGGAGCACTGCATCCCTTTTGCCTGGCTAACGCTTATTCAGTCTTTAGTCCAAGCCTAAGTTTCCTGCCATGAGAGGCTTTCCCAGCCCCTAGACCAGGCTGTCCTGGTCTCCTTGTCACGGGCTCCCAGGCCCTCTTCCCCCCCCCCCACATCTGTAATTAAGTCATTCTTCTGTTTGGGTTATCTGCTTCATGCCTGTCTATTCCATTTGACTCTAAGTTCTAGGAAGGTGGGGACTGAGTTTGCCTTGTCAATGCTGTGTCCCAAGAACTGGGCAAGAAGTTTGGTTTCAAAAATATTTCCAAGTGAATGACTATATAATTTAAGGAATGGCTCTTTTCAGAAAAGGATGGGAAGTCTCAACTTTGGAAGCCCTTCCCTTTACCCTCAAAAGGGCCAGACAACGGTTTCTTCAATGTGACACCAAAAGCACAAGCGATTAAAGAAAAAAAAAGATAAATTGGACTTTGTCAAAATCAAAAGTTTTGTGAATACAATCAAGAAAGTGAAAAGACAATCCAAAGAAAGGGGAAAATATTCACAAACCCCATATTTGGTAAGGGGTTTGTATTTAGAAAATATTAAGAAATCTTACCAACTCAACAATAAAAAGCAAATAATCCAATTAAAAATAAGTCAAGGATCTGAACAGACCAAGAAGATATACAAATGGCCAATAAGCACATGAAAAGATGCTCAGCATCATTAGCCATCAGGAAAATGCAAATCAAAACACAACGAGATACCACTTCACACCCACTAGGACGGCGAGAATCAAAAAGTCAGATAATAACAAGTGTTGGTGAGGATGTGGAAAACTGGAAGCCTCATTGGGATGTCAAATGGTGCAGCCGCTTTGGGAAAAAATCTGGCGGGTCCTCAAAATGTTCAACACGGAGTTCCCATATGACTCAGCGATTGCACTCGTGAGCACACACGCAAGAGAAACAACAACTTGTGTCCACACGAAAACTTGTCTGTGAATGAATGTTCCTGGCAGCATTATTCATAATAGTCAAAAAGTGGAAACAACCCAAATGTCCGCCAACTGGCGAATGGGTAAACAAAATGTGGTCCATCCACACAATGGAATATTATTCGACTGGAAAAAGGAATGAAGTGCTGATCCACGCTCCGACGTGGATGAGCCTTGAGGACATGATGCTCAGTGACAGGAGTGCCTAATATATGATTCTACTTCTAAGAGAAGTCCAGGAGAGGCACGTCCACGGAGACAGGAAGTAGACTAGTGGTCGCCAGGGGCTGGGGGTGGGGGTGGGGGAGTGATGGGGAATTGGAGGGTGATCATTAAAGGGGCAGGGTTTCCCTGTGGAGTGATGAAATGTTCTAGAAATCTTCTAGAACTGAATAGATTAAAGTCGCTGGAGTGTACACTTTATACATGGGGGAATTGTAAGGTCCATGCATTACATCTCGATCAAGTTGTCACTATATGAAAGAAGAACACAGAACAAGGGGAGGGGCAGAGAGAGACACTGGAGTGGCCAAGAATGACAAGGAAAGGCGGTCTCCTGAGGGGACGCTGGGAAGGGATGACAGGGAGGGAGGGACAGTGGCTCAGCCCTGCCCGGGAGGCCCCCAAAGCTGCTCTGGATTGGGGTCTTTGGGGAAACCCTCAGTGAGAGGACAGCCACAAGGCGGGGTCTTGAGACAGACCAGCTCCATGTGGGGGCTGCCACAGCAGGCCCACTAGGGGAAGTGGGGGGCACGGATGGGTGAGGCCCCAACTTCTCCCGGGGCCCAGGAGCCTTAGAAAAATGGGATCATTGGGCCCAAGAGGCAGCAGGGACAAGGCTCCTGGGCAGAGAACATTTGTGTCCTCTTCTCAGGCACATCAAAGGGCGAGAGGTCAAAGGCCAGATGGAGCCGACCATCTCGAAGGCTCTGGGGTCCCCCACCCTCCCGTCGTGCCCCCAGGCCTCTGGGTTCCAGGGCCCGACCGCCTGTGCCCTCACACCAGAGCCAGGCAGTCAATGTGCCAGGCTCCTCTGGCCGCGGCTGTGGTCAGCCCCCCTGCTGCACCCCCAAGACCCCAAACCACCCTCCAGAGAGTGGGGGGACCTGGCTGGGGTAGGGGTGCCAGGGAGTGGGAGTCAGGGAGCCGTTCAGGAGGAAGACGGGCCCTCTGCTCAAAGTTGGGTCTAAAGGGGGTGAGCCTTTGTCCCGTCTGGTTTTAATCTGAGGTTGGTGGCCAAACGCCAGATTGACTGTAAAACCTATATTCTCATAAAGGGCTGGTATCTGGAGGAACGCTGGCCTCGTTAACCACTTCCAGACCGGGCTGAAGCTGCTGCTCACGGCCCCGTGTGGGCTTTCGCCTCCCAGTTAAGAGCTCCTGGGCCCCTCACGACCCACCGCTGGCACCTGCTGGGAGCCAGGGCGAGGGCTGGCGGCCCGGGGCAGAGACGGTCCGGTTTCCGGGCCTTGGCTCTGAAACAAGCCTGCAAACAGCTCTGGAGGCTGGGGCCTGTTCTTGTCTCCTCAAGGAGTCAGACCTGAAGGGACCTTAGAAATCATCTGTCAAAGCCTTTCATGTACAGATGGGGAAACTGAGGCCTGGAGAGGGGCAGGGGCTTGGCCCAGGGCTCCCAGCAAGCAGTGGGACCCCAGGTTCTGTCCACGGCAGTCTGACCCCTGAGAACACACATCTTCCCCCTCCTGCTCTCTCTCCCTGCTCCTGGGTTCCCCAGGGGGGTGGGGGGGGGGGTTGTAGGAGCACATCCTTGACGCAGCCACTGGGCATGGCTGGGGGAACAGCCAGCAGCCCGACTGCCTCCCCTGAGCATCAGTGAATGAGGAAGACCTCCCCCGAATCCTCAGTCAAGAGAGTCCCCTCCGGGCCCTTGGCTTCACCGTCTGTGCACTGGGGCAGGGGTGGGACCTGTTCCTCCCCCTCAGGGTGATGCAGAGAAGGGGGAACAGCCCAGGCTCTCCAGGACGACCGTTTCCAGACGACCAGGATGCCCACGGCCAGTTTTCCCAAATGAAACCTCGGCCCTGCCTCACTGGTTCTCCCCCTACGTCCATCGTGAGCCCCTTGAGGAATCTGAGCAATTCTCCAGACCCGCCCCCAAAGACACAGGCGCACACAAAAGTTTGCCGGCAACTTGGGCGGCGGGGTGGCTCCCAGACCCTCCGAATCCTGTCCAGAGACCCCACCCTAAAAAGTCAGCTTGAGGGGCTGGCCCCGTGGCCGAGTGGTTGGGTTCCTGCGCTCTGCTGCGGGCAGCCCAGTGTTTCATTGGTTTGAATCCTGGGCGCGGACATGGCACTGCTCATGAAACCACGCTGAGGCAACGTCCCACATGCCACAACTAGAAGGACCCACAATGAAGAATATACAACTCCGTACTGGGGGGCTTTGGGGAGAAAAAGGAAAAAATAAAATCTTTAAAAAAAAAAAAGTCAGTTGGATGCAAAGTCAGTTGTTTTGCCCCAGAAGAACCTCTCTGTCTCTCTGCCCTTGTTCCGCCTTGAGGGGGGGGGGTCCCCTGGCCAGCGCCCCCGCCCCCGGAACCAGGGAGCAGCGGCGACAAAGGCAGTGCCCATCGGCCCCCTTCGGAGGCTGGCGGGACCTCCCGCGCCCCTGGCTCGGGGCAGCGCTGTGTTCCCGGAGCAGCTGACCTTTAAAGCATCGCTGGAGGTTTTATGACCCATTTCTGAGTCCCAGGCTTGCCGGAAAATGTGAGTGTGAGGCTCAGCGGCGCTGAGGGCTGTCTTGAGGGTGTCTGCCGCTCTGCTCGGCACAGCTGGGCCTGTGGCTCCTGCTACCCCGCCCTTCTTTGGGGCTTCCATTTATTGAACTTTATTACGTGCCTGGCTCAGGGTTACAAAGCCCTGCCTTCACAATGAGGACGGCACTGCTAATAAGCCTCGTCCTCCACCGGGGCAGTGAGGTTCAGAGAGGTGAAGTGACCGACCCAGGTCACACAGCCAGGCTGTGATGGGGAAGGGGTTTACGTCCCATCTGTCTGTTCCCAGGGCGGCAGGGACCCGGAGGAAAGCTGGCCTTGTTAACCATTTCCAGACCAAGGTGAAGCGCCGCTCAGGTTTCCTCTCCCGTTGGAGGCCCCTGGGCCTCTGGAAGCCAGCAGCCAGCACCTGCAGGGGCCAGGGCAAGCAAGCGTGGGGACCACTCTGATTTCCCGTGGCTCAGCCGGCCGGCCCTCTCTACTTGAATAAGCCTCAGCGCTCTGCCCACGCCACCCGCCAGGCTCAGGGCCCCGGGGGGGCCTCAAGGCTGAAGATGCCCAGCTGGGTGTCAGTGGGGCGGGCGCCTGTCTGCGTCCCAGCCTCCGCCAGCCTCACCGGCGAGCTGCACACTTGGAGCCTAGGCCCCCAGCCATCTGTGACAACTCTAACGTGTTCCCAGTCACACCCTCAAACGACAGCCAACCCTCGCTCCAGAAAATTCTCCATGAAAGTGAGCCGTAATTCCCCTGGAGGCGGGCCCCGCCCACTGTCCTGGGTTTCTGCTCTGAGGGGCGCCACAGGGCACCCTCCCCCAGGACCACCTTGCTGACATCTGAAGGCAGCCTTTCCAGCGCCTTCGCCCGTGACCCCGGGAACTGTCCTGTCCCCCTTCACCCCCCAGAGGCCCCCGGGGGAGGGGCTGACATCGGATCATCCAGATTTCTCACAGGGGTGTCCACTGCCGGTTGCTTCAGGACTCCTCGGGAAGTTGTTGGAAAGGGGCATTCCCACTCCATCCCGGGGGATTCCGATCCGGCCGGCCGGGGACCAGCTGGGAAACTGCCGCAGATCCTCCCTCACCCACAAGCTTAGTAATCACAGGCCTTGGCAGCAGACTGGGGATGACACGGCTCGACACGAACAACACCCGGCCCCTCGCCAGCTCCCCACCGTCCGATGTGGTAGCCCCTAGTGGCACGCAGGCCATCTAAATTTAAATACATTGATTAAAATGAAACAAAAATAGAAATCCTGCTCCTCAGTCACACCAGCTGCATTTCAAGGGCTCAAGAGCCA
Source organism: Equus asinus (assembly GCF_041296235.1). Classification (NCBI taxonomy): domain Eukaryota; kingdom Metazoa; phylum Chordata; class Mammalia; order Perissodactyla; family Equidae; genus Equus; species Equus asinus. Next base: position 16,505,541 of record NC_091799.1, read on the forward strand.
CACGTGGCTGAGGGCCGCCACACCGGACAGGAGGAAGAGGGGACATTTTCAGCATTCCGGAAAGGTCTATCCGACACAGCTGCTCTAGATAGCCCGATTTTTCTTCTTGTTGTTTTTCAAAGGAGAGGCAAGAACAACAGCAAAGACCGGCATTGAAGGACACTGGAAAGGAGAAAAATCATCCCTAAGTCCGACCATGCCAGCATATCTGTTTAATTTTTTGTGGACTTTTTGGCCCATGCCCACAGGTATCCACCCCTTATGGTGTGCATGAACATCATTTTCTTTTCTGGATGGGGCATTGATCAAGAGTCTAGGATTGCGATCAGACATACCCAGGGAAACCATGTATGGTTGCACAGGTTGTGCACTTCACAACTCCAGGAACACCATCCCCATAGAGGACAGTATGACAGGTGCCCCCTATAGTTATGCAGTGGACAACCTGCACAGTCCTACTGCTCTTTCCTGGAAATAGCTGCATTCCCATCCTGGCTTCACCACGCACCAAGTAAATGAGCTCTGCGGACAAGCGGCTGCCCCTTTCTGAGCCTGGGTTTTCTCACTGTAAATGGGGACAGCAGTACCTAAAGTGCTTAGACAACACCTGGGACCTAGTAAGCACTCCAGCAACATTAGCTATTATGTTGGTGACTGTTATTATCTCACCTTTTCACGGAGCAGATTCAACGTGACGACGCGGGTAAGGAGCTTCTTGCTGTGAGAGGCCTGGACCAGGGCTGACCCTGTGGGGACTGATGTGCACTTGACCTCCTCCGAAACCCTCCCTGTTTCCCCTCCGTGAGTGGCTGCATCATTACACCCAGTGGCGATGCCAAAATTGCTCAACCACTCCTCCTCCTGGCGCCCATTTAGCTCCCTTCCAACTTTCCTCTATTGTAAACACTTGGAAAATGCCTCATTTCTTTGTCCTTCCACTGGCTTTCCAAGTGGAAAGGGGAAGTTCTTACAACCGCATCCTCCTCTCTGCCGGGACCCTCTGGGTTCTTTCTCACCACCAAGTCAGTCAGATTAGGCTCCCCACAAAAACGTAAAAGGCGATTCACCCGGCACGATGGTTCAGAGCTGGCCTGGACAGTCAGCCGGTGCGGGGTTACGTGCCAGCCTCGCCGCTGCATGGCCCTGAGTAAGTCACAGCTTTTCCATGCTTCAGCTTTCCTATCTAGAAAGTGGAGACAACGAGGTCTCCCTTATACGGCTGTTGTGAGGAATAAGCGAGTTAACATGTGTGGAGTTCTCACAACAGTGCCTGGCACGTGGGGAGCGCTAAATGGCAGGAGCCATGAGTATATTTATTTGGAGTCAGATGGGTCTAGGTTCAGATCCCAGACTTGCCATATATTGGCTGTGCCACCTTCTGGCAAGTCACTTAATGTCTCTGGGCCTCATGTGTGTATCTGTGGAGCGAAGACCTCGGCGGTTGAGAGCACAGAGGGCATCCATGTGCCTGGCACACTGAAGTCCCGCTCCTCAGCGACAGCTGTAGGACACCTTTCCCCCAGAGCGGGTGCCCACACACACTGCCCAAATGTGCTTGGGGAGCCCGTCCTTCACGGCTGCTCCAGAGGAGCTGGGCCGGATCAGGCAGGAAGCCCTGCCAGTCACAGGCTGAAGTGGCCTCTTTATTCTCAGCCAGGCACAGAGGCGCTCGATAAACACTGAATGAATCAATACGTGAATGAACGGATGGAATCTGGGTCCCGATGGGGAGCTAAGCCCAATTCTCTGTCCCACCAGACACGTGAAGACTTCACGCATTACAGATCGGGTCAACTGTTGCAAGCTTTCCCACGTTCCGACTCTCCTATCTGTGGAAACTAATTTGTTTATGGGTTTTTTAAATTTAGCGGCCAGAGCATGAGCCAGAGAAATCTCCTCCCCTTCAGCCGGGCTTTGCTGGTGCTCGAGGCTAGAGGAACGGGGACACCATCCTTCCTGTAGGGGAAGGAGGAGAAGAGGGGTCCCCTGGGCTGGAGCCACGCCTGCTGAGCCTGCCCTGGATGGGAAGGGGTGGCCAGACCGGACTGGAGAGGCAGGCGGCTGCCTCTGATGATCCCCTCTCCAACCGGGTCCAGCACGCTCCCTCTACTTCCTAAAGGTTAGGAACAAACCGCTTCGTTCCTCGAGCTTCCAAATGCAAAGAGGATTCGGTCCCAAGCCCAAAGCTTGGTCTCGGGAGCCTGGGTTGCAATCCCACCTTCCGCATTCCCACTCTGTGATCTGCAGCCTGTCACTGCTCCTCTCTGGGCCTCAGTTTCCCCGGGAAGCGGGCACGCCAGGGTTCCAACAGGATGGCAGTGATGTGAGAGGGAGCACGCCCTGCAGTGCTGACAAACGGCCAAGCTCTGGCCGCCGGGTCTCAGCCCTCTCCACTCTGCCCAAGCCCTGGAGATGCGCGGCTTCCCTGTCCACATGCACCTAAGGGGGATTGACTCTCAGGGTGGGTGTCCATGGGGCCGACACCCCTTCCCCTACTCAGCATCCCAGCTTCCCATTTCAGGAACGAGGAATGGCAGCAGGAAGACCTCACTCTTCGGACATATCATCAAAGGTTTTCTCTGAAACTCTCTTCTCGCAAACACAGGAAGGGCCACAAACCAAGGTGCAGGCCCCAGGCCCTGGGTCAGGCTGCCTCCTCTCACGGGGCTGGCCCGGCCTGACAGCACGGCCCTGTCCGTGTCCTGCTCTCTTCTCTGCTCTCAATGCTGCCTCCATCTGGTGGGACCAAAGTGCCCCCTCCCCCTGTACCTGCCTCCCCACCTTCCTAACCTGATGGCTGGGGGTGGGCCTGCAGGGGCCCCAGAGCCCACGTGGTGAGACCTGGGGTCAGGCTCTGTGGCTCACTTTACAGAAGCCCAGAGGAGGTCCAGAAGGGCAGAGCACCCCAAAGCTGCCCTGGGGATAGAGTGGGGCAAGCGGCTGACTGGCAGCCAGGGCTGGGGACCCTCCTGTAGTTGACACAGATTTGGTGCCAAGCTGGGACAGGCCTCAATGAAATCCTCGTATTTCCCGGTGGGTGAGAAGCCCCTTTCCGAATCCAGGCGTTTCAAAGCCGCCACCCCCTACCTTTGCTCCCCATTTCCTGCCTCCTCCCCCCACCCCGTCGTGGCATTTCTCGGTATGGCCCAAACTCCTCATCTTAGGGGAAGCTCTGACTCACAACTTTAAAAAATCTTACACACTTAAGAAAACAAACTGGGAGGGGGGCGGGAAGAGTCCTCGGCCCTTGTAGGGGGTGTGGCTGGGCTTTCCGAGAGGCCATCCTGCCTTCCCCCGGGACAGGGCTGGCGGGCGCGGCGGACCCCACCCGGCGGAGCCCAGCATCCCGGGCTGGGCGGGGCGCTGTCGGCGCTCGGCTGGCAGGTGGGGGCGGCGGGGTCACCTTGACGCACACAGGGGTCTGGGGTCGGCCCGGAGACCCAGGGGGTGCCGGGCCAGGCGCGCCTGCCGCCGCCCACCCGGCCGGGCCATGTGCGCGCCAGCCCGTGCGTGCGAGCGCGCCGCGCCGGTGGCGGCCAAAGCGGCGCCGCGGCACATCTGGTTCCAGGCGAGCCCCTGGCGCCTGCCTCGCCGCAGACCCGCGGCCCAGACACACAGACGTTAATGGGTCGGCGCGCCCAGCCCCGCGCGGCCCGCCGCCGCCCCGCCGCCCGTGTGAGCGCGAGGCGGCCGCCAGCGCGGGAGGGTGGGCGCGGCACCGGGGTGGGCGCGCGGGGGGCGGGGTGGGGCCGGCAGGCTGGGCTCCCCCCCCCCCCGCCCCTGTTCCTGCCGCCCGCCCTCCCTCCCGACCCACCCCCGCCCGCCCGGTGTCCGGCGGTCCCGAGCTGGAGCTGGGACGGCTCCTTCCCATCGGGAAACCCAGGGCACGCAAATCCCAGCCCGGTTAGTAACAGGCAGTTCCACGTGCCCAGCGCGTCCCGCGGGCCAGGGCTGGGCCGGGCGCACCTCGGCACACGAGAACCCCAGGAGACAGGCACGCTGCTACCATCGCCCATCCCCATTTCACAGTCGGAGAAACTCAGGCTGGAGAGGTCCCTCGCCCAAGGACACACAGCGAGAAGGCCACAGAGCTGGCACTAAGCCGGGCTGTGCCCCGTCCTCCACTGCTAACGCACACACCTGGAACCCAGGGTCACCCACAGATAGCAGCAACGTGCCTGCGCCTGGCCGCCCTCCCTCCCCTTCTCGGAGAACTTCTAAGCTGCACCCCTGACCCTTAGCTGAGATCCTCCGACCGAGGCACCTGGGGGCAGTGATGCTGCGAGGGGCCTCCCCAGGAATTTGATTGGGTGCACCTTTTCCCTTGGCCAGGTTCCTAGACGGCTCCTTATTCAGAATTGCACCCCATATCAGACCCTAAACCCAGAGGGGACGCTCCAAGCCCACTGGTGCTCCAGAGGGAAGCTCTGCCTTAGGAGCTCCTATTCAGGGGTCTGTGGCGCATTGTGCCTTTGTAAGGGGACCCAATCTTTAGGAGCCGGCCCCCTACTGGGTTAAAGGGGTGTCAGTCTGAGTGGGCTAAGGTGGCTGGGAGGATGGAGGCAGATTTTGTCTTTCTGGTTCTCTCCCTCTCTTTCTCTCTCATTTATTTATTTGCTTTTATTTTTATTTCTTTCTTTATTTCTACTCTGGCCATTAGCCTCCAGGGGCTAAGTGTGTGTGCTTGCAAATTGCAAGTCCTTTGTTGGCTCCAGGTTAAATTTTAGCATTCGCCCTCCCGGAGCGGCCTTTATGGGGAAATGGGCCCACATCAAAACGCCCCACTCACCCTTAAACTGGGAGAAGAGTGTTTTTTCTGAGCTGCTCACACAATGGAGAAGGAGTTCTGTTTAGGACTTCCCCTTTAATACCCTCTGAATTCACTTGGGGGGCTTGTTAACTCCGGCCATCGGAGATTCTGGGTTTTAGAACAAAACCACACTTTTAAAAAGTTCCCAGCCTGCAGGTAATAAGCTTTGCAATGGCCTTGGCACACGTGCAGGCAGAAACCGACAAGGAAAGAGTCTTTTTTACTTTCCAGCCAAGTCCTACATTACAGGTTATGGATGGTGGGGCCTCTGCTGCCCATCCCTGCTGCCCAAGGGTGTAGGGTCTGGGGAAGAGCAGCATGGTGCAGGAAGGGGGCGCTCCAGCAACATGGGGGCTCCTGACCCAACTCCCAGTTCTCAGCAGTCCCCCCCACCCCCGCCAACCCCCAGGAAGCCTGGTCCCTTCTGCAGCCCACCCGGGATGCCTGAAGGCCAGGCCACTGGCCAGGACTGACTAACACAGGCTCAGAGTGTAAAAACCAAAGCAATCAAGCAAACTGGTCCAGTGGAATCTGGAGCAAGTGACAGTGAATTTGGAAGGAAGCCGACTCCTCCAGGGTCTGGCCTCTGCTTCCTGTCCCTCCACAAAGGCAGTTTCTCCTGGTACTAGAGAGAGCTTGTGGTGATTTCTGGTCGCAGAACTCGGTCTGCCTGCCTGTCCTTCCACCTGCTGGCCTCCCCTCACTCCCACTTAGCCAGAAAACTCTGGAGGGGCTGCTGATTGCAGGCGCCCTGTCCACACTGCAGGGCCACGGGGCAGGGGAGGCCCAGAACTTCCAGGCCCCGGGACTTCATGAGGCCCGGCCACCCATCTGTGGGGTGCTGAGTTTCTCCCTGGACTGCCGGGTGACCCCAGAAGTTCACCAATGGGTGCTGTGGCCGTGCCCCCAGGCCTCTTCGAGTGCCTGCAGCACGCTCCTGTCTTCTGTGTAATGACCCCCTTTCATCTGGAGGCTGCAGCAAGCAGGGGGCCAGGGGCGGGCTTGGGGGGCACTGAATCTCCCAGGGCAGAGGCCCGGCCCGGCCATGTGGCCTTCGCTTGACCGCCAGGGCCCTGTGCAGGCACCAGATCCATTATCATGATTCTGAAAGGGGTTCGCCCGGCTGCCCTCCACAGAGCCCCCGTGTGCCAGGCGCTTCCCACACGTGACTTCACGGAATCTTCACCTGCAGCCCTAGGAAGCAGATATCACCATCAACTCATCATACAGATCAGGAGACAGGATCTGAGAGGACTAGTAACTTCTCTCAGGTCACACAGCCTTAGTGGAAGAACTGGGACTCACCCACACTCGGATGTACCAGACTCCAGCACCCTGAGTGCCTAACCACTGAACAACACTGCCTCCCGGGGGGACAGGGTAAATGTCCCTGCTGAGCACGGGTGAGTCTGCGCTCACCTCCTCCCCAGGCAGCAGCCCGCACAGAGAGCCTGTGAGAGTCGCAAGGGCCTTTAGAGAGCGCTCAGACCAGGGCTAACTCATGGGGTCATCCTGCCTGCCACTTCCAATCGCCTGGTAGTAGCTGCTTGTGTTAAGGAGGATTCTGAGGAGCCCTGGAAGCTTTGTCTGCCATGCCCTCAGGAACGGGGTTCTGACAAGGAGGCAAATATTCGCCACTTCTGATCCTGGTCCCAGTGTCCTCATCCCACAGTTGGAAGATGGAGCTCAGGGTGGGGGTGTGACTTGCTCGAGGCCTCAGAGAGAGTGCCAGACAGAGCCAGAGAGGGCACATGGGCTTTGCTCCCTGCTCCGGGCTCTCTCCACCTCAAAGAGACACAGCAAACAGTGTCGCATGTGTCACCATCTTACCACCCCTTGGCCCCTGACATGTTCGTTTTGGGAAGTTCCACAGAGGTCAGGGAAGCGCACTGGGAGAGAGCCCTGTCTGGTCTGTCTCTTTCAGGAAATAAATGAGCAGTCATCTGGTGTGGCCAGGAGGCAGGCCCTCACCCGGGGCCTCGGCGCTGCAGGAAAAATTATCCAGCTCCTTCAACATTTAAAAAATAGGGACGACATCCCACCCCCTGCTCAGAAATACCACCTTGCCAGGTAATGTTGGCAAGGTAAATTTTGCCCCAAGAGAATTTTTTTTTTTTTACTATCTACCATGAGAAAACTTTTTTACAAAATTAAATTATAAACAACCCGATTAAAAAATTGGCCAAAGACCTTAACAGACACCTCACCAAGGAAGGTATACAGACAGCAAATGAGCATCTGAAAAGATGCTCCATATCATGTGTCATCAAGGAAATGCAAATTGAGACACCACTACACACCTACTAGAATGGCCAAAATCCAGAACTCTGACAGCACCAAAGGCTGGTGAGGACGTGGAGCCGCAGGAACGCCCACTCATTGCTGGTGGGAGTGCAAAATGGTCCAGCCACTTTAGAACAGTTTGGCGGTTTCTTACAAAACGAAACCTACTCTCGCCATCCAATCCAGCAAGCACACTTCTTGGTTTTTACCTAAAGGAGTTGAAAACTTATACCCACGCGAAAAGCTGCACACGGATGTTAAGAGCAGCTTTATTCGTAATTGCCAAAGCTTGGAAGCAGCTGAGATGCCCTTCAGCAGAGGATGAGTAATAAACTGTGATGCATCCAGACAATGGGATACGATTCGACAATAAAAAGAAATGGACTATAAAGACGTGGAGGAACTTTGAATGCATGATGCTAAGTGGAAGAAGCCAGTCTGAAAAGACCATCTACTGTCTGACTCCAAGTATATGACATTCTGGAAAAGGCAGAACTCTGCAGACAGTAACAGAGCAGGGGGCGGGGGTGGGGGGAGGGCTGACTACGTGGAGTGCAGAGGAGTTTTAGGCTGTGAAACTGCTCTGTGTGATACTGTCCTGGTGGATCTCTGTCGTTATATATCCGTCCAAACCCTGTGGGCTTTGGGTGCCGATGGTGTGTCAGTTCAGGTTTATGGATCGTAACAAACGGACCGCTCCGGTGCAGGATGCTGATGGTGGGTGAGGGCGGGTGTGTATGAGGGCCAGGAGTACATGGGAATACCCTGTACTTCCTGCTCAAGGTTGCCGTGAACCTGAAACCACTCTAAAAAGTAAAGTTTATTTAAAAGGGAAAGAAAACTGGAAAATTAAATTATAGCCTATGGTGTGCTGGTAAATGTTAACAACCGGCTCTCTGGGAGAAGGGGACCCTTAATTTATCGGGTTTGCCAATTTCTGGGGGTATAAATACTTCCATCACGGCTGATTTCTAGCCACGGTGTGACATCAATGGAGGCAAAATTGGGAATACATGTGCAGAAGCACATCAATATACAGTATTTCCACCGTCCAGGGACCGTGGGCCAAGTGACCTCCGGAGCACACGTAACAGGAAAATGACTAGAGAGAGGTGAGTTGAATCTGTATCACCTTCGTCTCAAAGGTAATCTTGGTAATTGTAAATTTATATAATTTAATCTTTAATAGCATCTGTATTTGACAACCAGCTTCTGCAGTTCTGGAAATTTAACAGCTGGCTCTCAGAAGCCAGGCCGAGCTGGTGCCAGCACACCGCTACAGTTTCCAGGCTGTCTAAGGGAAGTGCTCTCACTTTTGCCGATTCCCTCTCGTCCTCATCCACGGGCAGGCATATTTTGTGGGAGGCGGCATCATGACGTGCAGCCCATTTTTGGATGTGGAAGCCAGATGTATGGCGATGGTGACAGCTGTGTCTGTCCCAGGACCGGCAGCCCCCAGCACTGCTGCCCTTGTCGTCAGGGTTGGGATCCTTCCATCAACCCGATGCCACGTCTGACCACATCACTTGCTGCGAGCACCCAAGGCCTTTCTAAAGGGAGCCGTTACCCTCAGAAGGCCCGCAGCTTCCACACCGACTATCAGGGAAAGAGTGATGCGCCCCCCCCAAAACAGAGGCCCCGGGGGAGGGGTAGGGTGGGCTGAGGAAGGTGGGAGGGAGGAGGCAGCGAGGCGGAACTTGGGTCCTCAGCCCCAGCTACTCAGTGCAATCACCAGGTGGGGGACTAGGTGGAGCCTTTAAAAGTGAGAGGCCAGCCCCACCCACCCTCCACCCTCGAGTCTGACTTAGGTTTGGGGCAGGGCCTGGCCATCAGCGCTCACTGACTGCTCTCCAGGTGACGCTTTTGTGCATCCAGAGTTGAGAACTGCTCACTGACAGCGCCAAGTGCACGGTCTTTGGGCATCAGACGGGCCCAGCGCCAGGTCCCAGCACTCTGGCTGTGGGCCAGTTACCCAGAATGAGCCCCAGTTTCTTCTTCTGCAAAGTGCAGATCTCCCTACAAGACTGTCGTAGGCGATAGCGCAGGTCACCGAACACAGTGTCAGGTACGAGGCGGGAGAAGGGGAAATAATGATGGTTTCTGCAAACAAGTGGGGAGCACGCAGGGCGCTGAGCTAAATGAAGGAGCCTGGGAGATAAGCACGATCATTCACTCCCCTTTTACAGATGAGGAAACCAAGGCTCAGGGCGAATAAGCACCTGCCCAAGGCCATCCCGCCAGCACGTGGCAGAGTCAGGATTCAGACCAAAGCGGGCAGGCTTATGCCTGAAGACGTGAGTGCTCCAGGAGCTCAGAGAAGAGCTGGGGGTGCAGAAGGCAGGAAATCTTGAAAGAGGAGGGATCTAGAGAGGAGACGGGAGTGTCTCCCTGTGCCATGGGATCAGCATGCCTAAGTCATGGGCCTCTTGCAAACCAACACCCTGGAACATGGCTGTCTTCATGCATACTTTACCTCCTTCCTGTAAGACTCTCATTGCCCATCCCTTCTGGGGAGTCTCAGTAGATCAGGCACTTTCCATTCCATTCAAATGAGAAGGTGGATGTGCTAGATTCAAAGCCACATTAGTGAATAACGGGCTCCTACTCATCCTACAAGACCCCACTCAAAAAGCCCTCCCCTGCTGCCCAGAGCCCCTTGTGCACATGTCTGCTTCAGCCTTCTCACACTGGCTTCTAGGCTTGGTCCTCCATCTCCCCCATCTCAGGCCCTCCTAGGCTGTGAGCTCCCAGGTGCCTCTTTGGGCCCAGTGTAATTGAATAGAGGTAAACAGAGCAGCAGGAATGAGGACCCAGTGAGCCCTCCTGACCTTTCTCCTTCGGAGTCAAATAGACTGTGTCCTGATGTTGATGGTGCTTCTTGGGGAAAACATGAAACTGATGTGCTATTGCATGTGTCTAGGGGGAGGAGGAAGGCACAGAGAGAAGGGCAGAGACTGAGGAGGGCAGCTCGTGGTCAGTGACCACATCGTGGAGCCTAGGTCCAGGGTGGCTCTTCAAACAACCCCCCGTCACATCACAGGACCCTTCCCAGTCCTCAAAGCCCTTCCTCATGCACCCTTGGGAACAGCGCAAGGGGGATACCGTCACTAAGTCACTTTACAACAGGGGTATGAGGTCAGGCTCGAGCTGTGGCCGCCCAAGCTTGCCCGGCAGGGAGCTGAGCTCGAGTCTGTCGGTCTGCCCTCATCTCCTGGGCCAGGCCACCTTTCTGCTCCCCAAATCATGGGTTGGGTAATGAGTAGCCACCCCTACCGGGACTCGGGTGTAGTGACCAAAAGGCACTGCGAGTCAGGCTGCCGGTCTGCGACCTTGGTGAGTCGCTTCACCTCTCCGTGCCTCAGTTTCCCTGTCTGTGTAGCACATGACTCATGGATGGTCGTGAGGATTCCGTGGGATAATGCCTGGAAGGCAGTCCAGACACAGGACCCACAGGTGCGCCGTCTCACCTGTCTGGAGGGGTGGGCTCTGCGGACCGACCTCCCTGCCAACCCTCGGGGCCTGTCTCTACCCCTTCCTCCCCACGAAGCATCCTGAATGCCAGATGCAGCCTGCATCTCGTGGGCTCCCAGGACGTCATCTGAAGAAGCAACCCCCCTCCCCCATTCCCCTATCCCCCCGCAGGGGGCTGCACCACCGGCGACGGTCCCTCAGCAGCACCAATCAATATGGAAAAGAGCCAGCAACAGGCTGAGTGCATTTGCTTAATTCTCCCCAACCCAGGCCCGGCCCCCACCGGGTAGGCGCCTCTGATTTCATTAGCATTCTGCGAGGCCCCCCCATCGGCCCCACCTAGGCCCCCCACTCAAAAACATCAGGATGTGGGAGTTTTTTCAGAGAGGAGGGGAGGGGGCACTGGGCGGAGGAGGGGCGCTGATGAGCAGGGAGCTTGTTCTGAAGGAGCGGGCCCTGGCCCGGGGTGAAACCAGTGAGGCACAGAGGGAGCAAAAGTTAGGGAGGCCCAGCCTTCCCCGCGGGGAGCACCTCTTTCCATCCGTGGCCTCGGTGCCTCCTCTCCTCACCTAGTCCTGACCAACACCCAGAGAAGAGTCAATGCGCCAGACCAAGAGTCTAGACTGCAGCCTCACCACCTGCCCCGGCCCCAGCCTCACCTGGTGCCCCCTGCCCCTCACACGCCTCCTGCTGGCCACCCTCTGTCACCTCCTGTCTGTGCACATGCCGTTCCCTCTGGCTGGAAACAATTTTCCCAGCTCTTCAGGAGGCCCAACCCAGTCTTCAGCCCTCACCTGTAGGACTCTTCCCCTCACTGCCCCAGAGTCTTGGGGACCGTCTGCCTCCCCCAGCCACTTCACCATCACTGATTAAACTTGGACCACGCCAGCCTATTTCCCTGTGTCCCCCTCCCCAGGGTTCTCTGTGTTGTAGTGGTGCCTGGCACAAGGTGGGCTCTCCATAAACACCGGATGAATGAATGAATGAATGACCCACAGCCCAGCTCTGGTTAGCCTTTAGGCCCACCATGCCTAAGGCCCAGGAGCTTTCAAAGGCCTGGGAAGATGGAAGACCTGAAATACAGTTTTTTATTGGTTCCAAAATACAAGGCAGAGAGGAACGAACAAACGGTTGGTGGAATGTCGGCCGCACAGGATGGCCTGTCAACCGGCCAGCTGACGTCCACCACTGCTCTATGAATAAAGTATATTCGCCACGGAGTGTGTGATGTAACGGGAGGGGGACCGCTGCTCCTGGAAGGGGGCCCTAAGCCCAGCAAGACCTCAACCAGCCGAGCGCCCCAAGCCCAGGCAGTGATGGCCCCCTCCTGGCTTCCTGCCACCACCCCTCAGCCCAGCTCACGGACTGCTCAGATCCTGCCGGAGCTGGACAGACCCACCGAGCCAGACAGGCACTCAGCCCAGGAAGAGAGATGGTGGGGCCGCAGTGACACGGCTGCGTGCCCTGGTGGAGGGAGACGAGATGGCAGAAGGGCAGCGCCAGTGCCAGCTGCCCAGGCCTCCTGGATGGACATTCGTTACTTTGAGAGCCATGGTTGAGGCAGATACCCTGGAGTGAGTTCCAGCTCCCATCCTCAAGCTGGGTGACCTGGAGGGATTTACTTGACCTCTCTGAGCTTCGGCTGCCTCCTCTATAACGCGGCATAATAAAGGTCCCTCTGTGAGGATTAGGTGAGGTAAGACACGTGAAGCCATAAAGCGGGGCCCCGTGGAGGGAACGCTTCCTCGAAAATGCGAGCTCTGTTCCGTCCAGGCGCAACCCCCCGGAGAGCAGCTGCCCTCCGCTCCTGGTCCAAGGGGTTCGGCCGAAGCCCCGCCACGCCCAGCCCTGGGCCAATCAGCGCGGCCCCTCCGCGGCCGGGGCCCAATCGCGGCCCAGCCGGACGCGGCGGGGAGATTCTGGCCGCTCCGCTGCGTTAGCCCTGGATCCAGGCGCCTTACGTCCCCACCCTAGATTTTTCGGTTTACACATCATTATCTTTTTGCATACGGTAGTTGGGGCCTGTTTTCTATCCGTCGTAGGGGACAGTCCTCCCCAGCTATACCTGGACCCCCGCCCTTGCCCCGGCAGGACCAGAGGAGTGTGTCCCCGACTCGGGAAACCCCCCCACCCCCAAGTGTGCTCTGAGCATCGCGCCGGAGGGACGTGTGGCTCCTCTCTGCTCCGCTCCCAGCCCCGCCCACGCCATATGGGCTGGTCATGGGTCCCTCTCCCAACTAGTTTCGGATGCAGATCTTTGCAGCCTGTTAACAGCCTGGGGCTGTCAGCCAGAGCCTTGAGGGCACAGCAGGGATGGGAGGACCCCGGGGTCTGATCCTGGGTTCGAATCCCACCTCTGCCAGGTGCTGGCTGTGCAGCCTTAGGGTGGCGACTCTGAGACCCGGAGGCCCCTGTGCTTCTCGACTTGGTGGAATTTACTGGCACTGCAATTAGTTCCCTGTCTGTGTCATTATCAGTTAATTGCCTGCCTCCCAGGTACCTGGCGGCTCCTACGGGCTGACGGTGGATGTCCGCCCAGCGCCTGCACATAGTCGGGGCTCAAGAAATATACGTCGAGTGGAGGAGCCTCTGTTTCCTACCCGTAAAATGGGAATTTTGATAACCTTCTGTAAAGATGGGGGGGAACATGCATGCTCTGGGCTAAGATCATAATGGGGGCCTCTTTGGGGGGATGACTTGTTACTGTTATGAAAGAGGGTCCCAGCAGGGGCTCCCTGTGGACAGTAACTTCACCCAAAGTGACATTTAATGGTGGCAGGCACTGGCACAGCCAGGGAAGGAGGGGGAAGATGAAGGCAATGGTCTGAGGTCTCACAGTGGAGCTGGAAGCCGGAGCCCCTCCCCTGGGCTCTCCCTGACCCTGCTCTGGTGGCCCAAACTGTCGTTTGTCTGCTGTGCCCAAGGCTGGACAGCGCTGTGCTGAAGACCCCCGAGCGGTCCCCCAGGAGGGACACAGCTTCTGCTGAGAGAGGGGCGGGGACTCTGCCTGCACCCCCTCCCCTCCATCTCACCCTGACCATGCCAACCCACAATGGGAACAAACAGGCCCAGCTCTCACAGCCCCGCCCCAGGGTGGGGCTGGGGTGGAGGGAGAGTTATTGCCTTAATATGGAGCTGGTTTGGATTGGGGCCGTTCCCATCCTCTTGCTGGGGAGATGAGGGACCCTAGGGACCAGCAGCTGCCAGGGGTGTGGCTGGGTCCTCCCTGGCCCACTCTGAGAAACCCACATGTGAGTTGCTAATAATAGCAATGGCAGTAATGATAACAGCAGCAGCAGCTGGCCATGTGCCAGGACTATGGGAGTGCTTCCTTATCTCCACATCCTCACTTGTCATTATCCCCACTTTATGGATGAAGAAACTGAGGCTCAGAAAGCCCCTTGCCCCAGGGAGCTAACTGGAGTCAGTCTGACTTGCTGGCTCCACTCTGGACCTCCTCTCCCTGGGGCCCCTTGGGCACACAAGGAGGCAACCAGGCTCCAGCCATTGGCTACCAACTTCCGGGGGCTACTGCCCTCCTGGCCAGGACCAGGCCTCCTCCTCAGGGACCTTCCTGGACCCGTGGGAAGGTGGAGGGAGAAAAATCTTTGGTGCCCAGGGCAGCCCCACCCTCCCAACCTCTCCTGTGGCTCCTGGTTTTGCAACAAAAATTTGCCCCCATCCCCGCAGATCCCCGAAGCCGCCACGGACTCTCCAGAGCCTGGGTTCTTCTGCGGGGGCTCTGAGCTGGCCCCTGGGTGCTGAAGGGGCCACCCCCACCTTTGGCCTCTTTGGAATGGGGCTCGCCCAGCTTTCCTCCCTCCTCCCTGAGCGGAGCTCCATCCCACGCTGTCTGCCCTGTCTGCAGATCCACTCTTCACTCAGATTTCCATCTGCTTCTGGTTTTGGGGGGTGGAGGGAGGGTTTAGGGAGAAGCTGTGAGTTGTCACCCGATGGAGTAAACCTGACTCCTTCACTTCTTTCAAATTTCCCCCTGCCACCCACCTCCACAAACCCCAGGGCTGCTCGGCCATCACGGAACCTGCTGCTGCTGGCCACTGGGACATCGGGGGCCTGGGCGGAGAAAAGAGCCAGTATCGAGATGAGCTTCTGCACGGTGCAAGCACCACGTCTAAACCAGCTTTGCTGGAGCCCAGGAATCAGCTGAGTGTGAGTGTGTGTGAGTGTGTGTGTGTGCATGTTCTAGACGTGGCGAGAGCCCGAGGGAGCACATCTGAATCTCTCTGCCTTCCTCCTCCGGCCATCTTATCCACAGACCTTCTCGAAGTTGCAATTAATCTCTAATTTGAATTTTTAACCTCAAATGCCACATTATAAAAATAGTTGTGTTGTGTTTTACAGCCTGCATTTGTCATGAAATTGTACATGGTTACAGTTGTGCCATGGAAAACAAAGCAAGATGCTCATTCTGCATGGGAGCAGCGGTCAGTTCCAGCTAGGCTGCGGCTGCAGAAAACCAGCTCCATCCTTCCAAAGGGGACCCCAGGCCCCCGGCAGGTCTGGGCAGGGGCAGAGGGGTCTGGGCCCCTGTGTGTGTTGTGGGGGCACATGGAGCTGGATAACCTGTCTCCTTTTTGGAAAGCATAGTTAGGTACCAGCTGGGCACTGGGGCCTCTCCATCTGTGGAGAGGGCTTGACGGTCCTAAACCACACATCTGCCTCCTCCTCCGAGAACCAGGAAAAGTGAAAGTGAGAACAAACTGGTGTCTACGGAGCACCTCCCGAGGCCAGGGGGGCCCAGAGCCGAGCCCCCACTGCTTGACTTCATCAACTCCTCTGAATGACCCGAGCCTCGCGTACCATCATTATGCCCATTTTGCAGACAATGAATTTGAGGCTCAGAAAAATGAGGCACTTTCCAAGATCACCCAGTAAGTGGGAGTGAGGCCGGGGCCAGAATCCCACGGTCAAGCCAGGCCCCTACGAGCAGCATATCCTGCCCTGAGCAGGCGGAGGACCCACTGGAACTCTCTGGGGCCGGCTCTCCATTTCTCTGCCTGTGTCACCACTGAGCCGCATGGGGGACAATTGGGCTCTCCCTGTCCCGGGGTCCTGGCCTGCCTGGGCCGGGGCACAGCTCTGGCTTCTGCCCAGGAGCCCTCCGCTCCAGTGTCTCCACATCTCTGACCTGTCCCTACCTGCAGAAGCCTGGAGGGCCAGGTGAGGTCGGAGTGAGCACTGCCCAGGGGCTCCAGGCCAGCAGGGGTGGGGAACACCCCAAAGACAAACACCTAAGGCTTGGCACTCCCAAGTCCTCAATACATAGGCCATCTTTCTGGTCCTAGCTTCCACGTCTGGAAAATGGGGCCGTAAGACTGCCTACCTGCTAGAGCATCTGGGAGGAATGAATGAGATGACCCCCATGCAGGGTTTAGCACACAGTAGGTGCACAATGAATGGTCCCGACTGTTGGGATCGCGCTGATGATGACAAGGGTGAAGATGACCACACTCACAAGCCCCTCCCAACCGTCATCAAGCTCCACGTCCCTGACTCAGCCACAAGCGTCCCCAGCTCCCTCCATCCATCCAGGGGCACAGAACTCGGAGCCAGGCAGCCCGGGCCGACCTTGCTCATCTTGCTGACGGGTCTGCTAGTCAAACTTCTATCTCAGGGCCGTTGTGTACCTCTGGCACGGGGCCCCAGGGTTGGATCTGTGACTTCAGCGCAGACATCCTGCAAATGGCGGATTGGTGAGCCTGACGCTGGGCTTGGGGCCCTGCCTGCCTCTGCTTCTGAATGGCTCCTGGAGCCTCTCCTCCCTGACTCAGGATCTCAGATCTCAGAGCAGCTGGGTCGAGGTGGCCAGTTAAGGCTTGTGATCAGCTCTTTTGGACACAGGGGCACTCTGGGCAGCTCTGGGCAGCTGGGACCCAAATCTTGGTCCCAGTTTAACCATTCGCTTCCCACACAATAGGGAACACTCACTCACCAGGAGCACCAGTGGGGGAGGGGGGGCTGGGTGCTCCGGACATTCCAGACCCCCACAGGTGCACAGAAAGCATTCCCACCACTCTTCATATAAAAACTGCAAATCTTGAGCCAGGCCTGGCTCATTGGCCCTCTCCCACCGTGCTCCCTCCTACCCCCTCTGCTCCTCGGACAGCCAATCTCTTTCTCACCTCAGAGTCTCTGTATCTGCTGTTCTCTCCATGTGGAGCATCCTTCCCAACCTCCTCTTCTGGCTAACTACACTCATCCTTTAGGTCCCTTCTGAAACTCCGCTTCCTCCAGGGAGCCTTCCCTGAATCTCCAAGACCACGTAGGAGCCCCCCTCTCTTCTCTTAGCAGCCAGGACATCTCCTTCCTAGTGGGGACCATGCCTGCCTTGTTCCCTGTTGGGACCCGAGTATCCAGCCCGCAGCCTGGCATGGAGTAGATGATCGACGAGCATTTGTGGGAGGAAGGAAGGAGGCAAGCGTCCATAGAACGCCTCCTCCATTTTCGCCCCCCTGAGAGAGAAACCAGCTCCTGCTAAAGGCAGCCCCTTGGAGCTCGGCCCCAGACTTGAATTCGCTGCAATGGAAAGCAAGTTTTCTTTAAACAATGACCCTGCTTTTGGCCACATTAGATCTCCGCCTTTTCCTTTCGCCTCCCCAGTGAAAGCAGCATAGTGGGTTTTTACCTCTTGTCTCCAGCAACTCCCCACTTCCAGCCCTGACACTCTCCCCGCCTGGGGGATGTGGTGGAGGGCAGCCCACTCTACGGGAGAGGCTGGCCTCCCAATTAAAACAGGATGTCGCTCAGAAACATGTGCTTCCCAAACGCGGGGGTCCCTCCCCGCCCCCAGCCCCAGGCCCTCCACCCCAGCGCAGCCCAGCGCCCTCCTGCCTGGCTGTTGTGGGTCAGGCTCTGCACAAGTGTGCCCCTGGAACATGGCACCTTCTTAAGGGCACTGCAGAGGTTTCTGGGTGAGAACCAGGGAGGCGGGAGGCACAGTCCCTTCTTGGGAGGGCCGGGGCTGCTTCCGGCAAGAGGACACTGCCCCTCCATGGACACCTGGGGGCCTGGCAAAGGGTGGTCAGTGTTGTACCTGGGCTCTGGGGATCATTTCATATTTCCTGGGTGACGTTGGGCAAGTCACTTTGCCTTTCTGAGCCTCAGTTTCCTCATCTGTAAGATGGGCATAATGCTTCCCCTCCCTCTGAAGCTGCTGAGAGAATTCAGCAAGAGGCTGCACTTGGAGCGCTGAGCTCGGAGCCAGGCAGACGCGCAGAGCCGGATGGCAGGGAGCCACGCCGCCCTCGTGCTCCAGCCCCCAGTTAGGGACCTGCTCTTGCCTGTCCCCTGGGGTTTTCCCAGCACAAGGCCTCCAAACGACACACGTGTGCACTGAATGAATGAGTTGATGAATGGGTGAATTAATGAATCCCAGCCAGTTTTCTTGGAACCAAAAGGCAAGGCGTATCGTGGAGGGGGAGGGGCTGGGGCACGGAGTTCAACACGTGGTCTCTTAGCGGAATGCAAAAAGGCCTGTTTCAGGGGCTTCATCATGGGGGGAGTCAGGGAACAAAGTGCCACCCTGCCTCTTCTCCCACTTCTCCCGCTCTCAAAGGTGAGCTCCTCTGCCCTCGGCTGTAGCCTCGAAGCCCTGTGAGGGCAGGGGGCTGCGTCAGACCCACTTTTGAACGTCCACCACAGTCAGCACAGCACTCGCTCTTCACAGGGTCGGGAATGGGTGCAGACTCTGAGGCTCCAAGCCCCGCTTCTGCACCCATTGTGCAACCCCGGCCAAGTCCCTTCACCTCTCTGAGCCTCAGTTTCCCCAACTGCAATCATAACAGCAGATACCCTTTCTGAGCACTTCTCACGTGTTCCTCTGCTTCCACCATTTCCCTAAATCCTTAACTCTACCCTGCAAGGAGGCACGATTCTTCTTCTCTTGCGGAAACTGCTGAGGTCACACGGCTGGTCCGGGCCACTCCTCCAGCAGAGGGCTGTGCTGCTTGCTCTCCAGGGTCACTGTCCCCATCAGCAGACCCTTGGACGACGGAGTCTTATGGCAGGAAGAGAGGGGTGAGCGACTGGAGGAGGCCCCCAGGTCCCATCGGGTGCAGGGGGAGGCCCAGCAGAGAAGCAGAACCCGCACCCCCCGGGGAGGGGGGTGGGCAGCCGAACCCGAGCCCCGCGCTCCTGGCTGCCCGGGGCTGGACCGGCCGCCCGCGGCCCCATCTTGAGAGCATTAGGGGCTGCTGTTAACAGATGTTTTGGGTTACGTGTTATTTGTTAGTCTAATGAAAGGAGGTGCGCTCGCTCTCCAGGCCTGGGCCGGCGGGGCGGCTG
This sequence comes from Equus asinus, assembly GCF_041296235.1. Taxonomy (NCBI): domain Eukaryota; kingdom Metazoa; phylum Chordata; class Mammalia; order Perissodactyla; family Equidae; genus Equus; species Equus asinus. The sequence continues at coordinate 16,524,409 of NC_091799.1, forward strand.
CAGGGGGCCACGCGCGGGGCCCTGGCGGCGCCCGCTTTGACTCCAAGGTTCGCAGCCGTCCGCGTGCTAATTCCAGCTCTGGTTAAATGTCATTCTTAATAACGCCATCTCTGGCGTGTAAACGTCTGCGCCCACGGCCAGAGGGGAGGCCGGGAGAGGGAGGCCAGACAGGGAGACAGGGTAGGGGGCCAGTGGACGAAGCCCGGTGGAGTGGCTGCCCTTCCTGGGGGCAGCGGATGCCCGACCCCAGGGGCCCCCTGCGAGGGGAGCCTGCAGGATCTAGGGGCAGGGTGACTGAGGGGCACAGGATGCTGGGAGGGGCTTTTCCAGTGACCAGAGTGACAGAGACCCCCAGCTCAGTCATGAGGATTCTGACCACCCCAGCCCCCAGGTCCCCCCACCTCCGGCTGAGCACAGCTGGAGAGAGTCAAGATGCGTGAGAGGGACGGACAGAAATCTCCCCCGATCACAACACCCCTTTCATTCCAACTCTTTGGGCTGCTTTGAGCTGGAACTCAGTAGGTGCTCAATGAATGCTGGTGGACGGCGGACAGCAATTGTTCCCTCCTAGACCCGGCAGTGGGTCAGGTCTCTGGGGATGCTGGGGCTGGGCCTACGGAGCAGCTCCCCCCAACCCTTGGCCATATACTCAACCCTTCCAGGTAATTCCGATCGATGCCAGCCTCGGGCTTCCCATGGCGACTCGGCCGGGCCTCTCCAGCCCCCCAAGAGGACCATTTTCCACTCAGGCCAACTGAAGAGGAGGATGGAGGTGCCGAGGATGGAAGGAGCCTTCCAGAGCATAGCGACACTTTTCCTTTAATGCACATACAAATCACTGGGAGCCCTGATAAATGCAGATGCCCAGGCCCGGGCCCCAGAGAGTGCCATTCCATGGGGTGGGGCGGGGCCCAGGAACATGCAGTTTATGTGGTGATTCCAATGCACTGATTCCCGGGACTATACATTGGCAAACAGATGGTCCAGCCCCTCCCCCCAGATGGGGACACTGAGGGTCAGATCAGTGACAGAGTGTGTTCTGAGCTGCAGGGCCTGGCAAGTTCCAGTTTCCTGACTCCTAGTCCAGGGCAGTCTTACTACCACCTGGGCAGCAATGTCAGGGGAGGTGACACACCCTCACCTGTCAGTTCTCAAGCAACCGAGCTGCTTGCTCAACCCTCGGGTGGAGGGACCCTCTGTGGAAGCTTCCAGGTCTCACAGCCCCTGGGCCTCCTGCTCTTTCACTGCTCCCTTCCAGGACCTGCTCCAAAGACCACAATCCACCCAGCAGCCCCCTGTCCACCTCTCCGGCCTCGGGGTCCCAGCTTCTTGGCTTCTCCGTAACTCATTGCCCCTGCTCCCTCCTAACCCCTCCCACTGCCCCCCAAACCCAATGGGCCCGGCTGCCCCTCCCATGCACAGAAAAGCAGAATGGATCACAAAGAGGGACAAAAATAATGTCTTCCAGAGCCTGTTTCTTTATAGGATGCAATAAAAGATGTCATTAACCATAAAGGGCCCCATGTGGATGGCATCCTGTCATCACGGTGGCCCCTCGAAGCTGGGCTGGGAACAAGCAGCTTCTCAGATGTGGAAGGACACAGAGCAAGGGGGCCAGATTCACAGCGACAGAGCGAGCATAGGAGTCATTCAACCACCTCCATCCCCAGGACATCTAGGATGCTGCGATTCCCGGGGTCTGGCCAGGGCAGGCTATGCCCCTGTCCCCAGGTTGGCTGCTCTGACCCGGGTCCCCTCGCCTAGTTCCTGGAGGCTGCCGGGCACCTTGTCTCCTGTCCTCTGCTGGGCATGGGAGCTGGGCATGGTAACTTTCCCCGATCCTCTGTCTAAACAGGAAGCTTGTGCGATGCTCTCCTACGCACCACCTTGCAGAGGGCCCTCGACCCTGGGCCCGGTCCAGCGCAACATGGCTGCTCATATGCCTGCGACCGCCCTGCCATCAAGAACCTGAACTTGATCGTTGGGGCTGGATCGGAGCCCTGACGATGGGGGTGGTGTGTGTGTGTGGTGGGCGGGTGTGTGCGTCTCTGTGTCTGGGAGTCTGGGAAAGCCCGTCCACCATGTGGTTCCCAAATGCCAGCCCACGACAAGGTCTTCACCGACCTACCACAAAACGAGAAAAATAGGGGCACTTTGCAAACTTTTTGTTAAGCAAAATTAAGTCAGTTTTGAGAACATTCTTTGCTCTGGGATTAAGATGCTGCAGGTTCTTCCTTGGATAAACGGATAAGGGCAAAAAGATGGTAGTCATTGTGTGTAAAAGGCTTTTCTTGGCAAACTTTCAAAACTGCCCGTGCTATGCCAGTTCCTCGTTCCTGGAAATTCCCCCGGGCCTTGAAATCTGAAAGTCTGGGAACCACAGGGCGGATGGTAGGAGCTCAAGGCCTGATGCAGGACACACAGTCAGTGCTCGGAAAATGACTGTTGAATGAATGAATGAATGAGTGAGTACGAGAGCTGGGAGTGGGCTGCAAAAGGGCGCCTGTCCTATCGATGTTCCTCAGAGTCAGTGACCCTCCACAGCTCTCCCATGTCCGGGAAGCTGGAGACTGGCCTGTGGAGGGTGAGGGAGGCCATTCTGGATGTTTCTGGGCATGAGGAGCAGAGGACCCCCTCTTATACCTCCCAATACCCCCAAAGCCGGGCAGTCCCGATGCTGCCAGGCCTGACTCATCTCCCACAGGCCTGTGACTGGAGCCAGGCTGCTGAGGAGATGGAGGGGATCCCTCCCCTGGCCACCTCATGGCTCCTGGAATGCAGCCCACACCTGCCTGGGAGTGGACATCTCTGGCCGGACCACCCAGCGTTCCAGGGGCTCCCCGGAGGGCTTTAGAAAGTGGCAGAGAGCAGGGGTTTCAGGACAGGACAGGCCTGGGCTGGAATTCCATCTTCATGGGGGAGGAGTGACCTTGGCAAGTAGCTTGACTTCTCTGAGCCTCAGTTTCCCTCTCCATAAAGAGGAAAAAATAAAACGACCCACTTCTATGGTTGGTGGGAGGACAAGGCAGGGTGAGGCCAGTGGAGCCCCGGCCAGCGCTCCATGAGCACTTGGCTAACGTGCCTACAAGGGTCACGGTCCTTGTCAGCACGCCCCCTCACGTCCTCCTGCAGCTCCATCACGGGCATGTCCCTTGTCCTCCACTCCCACAGGCTCCGACCACAGGGCAGCACCCTGGCTGGGTTCCAATGCCGATGCCCCGTTTGTAGGATGCATTTGGGGGAAGCACTGGCTCCCCCTTAGATCAGCCCCCAGGTCCACTTCCACCACGGTCAGCCACCATCCTTTGAGTCCAGGACACCACAAAAGGTTCCCAAGTCCTGCCTCGTCCAGGCTGACCTCACATCCCTGCCCAGGACAAGCCACTGCAAACCCTTCCTCCCGTCTCTGCCCACTGAGAAGCCCTCTCACGGCACAGGTCCCTCCCAGCAGCCCCGCCCCGTGCCAGCCCACAGGGCCCGTCTCCCCAGCCTCCCTGCCCCCGCGAGTTTCCCAAACAAACCTTGGCCCTGGTCTCCCCAACAACCAGGTGGGGCTTCCCCTCCAAACACCAAGCTGTGTGGGAGAGAGAGGCCTGGACTTGGGATCTGAAAACACACCTCACACCTCCCTCCCCAGCTGGGAGACCTTGGGCAGCTTGCTTTGCCTCTCTGGGCCTCCGAAAAAGGGGATGGCAATTCACCAGTCCCGCTTATTCACACGGTTGCCTGCCACGAGCATCTCAGCGAGCTGGAACAGGGACCTTTTACTGAGCACCTGCTATGGGCCAGGCACGGTCCCTCACACCCACACCCACCACGCCCCCAGAAAGGACATCACTGTCCACCGTTCCCATTTCACAGATGGCAACACTGAGCCTCAGGGGGATTTTAGGCCTCCAGGGTGGCGTGCAAGCCGGCATTATCACAACTGCTCCAAAGTCACTTTTCCGGAGACTTCTGACAAGGAACAGTGACAGTTCCAGCCCTGCTGGGCTTCTGCCTACAGGGAAGGGCCCTTCTGGGGGTGCTAGCCGGTCCGAGGCCCCTGTGCCAGGCCCCCCAGCTCCCCTCAGATGACCTAGTAGAAAGAGGAGCGAGACCACCCTGGAACCAGGAGCAATAAACCGAAGAGCAAGTGCCCTGGCTGCCGACGCAAAGCCAGGGATGCGGACCAGCGTGCATCCCCCAGCCACCCTGGCAGACCCAGCAGTTCTCGGATGGAAGGCCTGGGGTGGGGGGGCGGGGAGGTCTCAGCTTCTAGGCCTGGTTCCTCGGCCTCTCGCTCACCCTCCTCCCTCCCTGCCCCCGGGCATGTGCTGAGAGACCCCCTCACCTGTCTGAGGGCCAGGTGCAGCCAGGACCCCGGCCGCAGAGACTCCATGTTCCCGGGGAGATGGCCCCATCACAGGTCACTTTCTCAGCCTGGGTCATATTACGATGAGGGGACAGGAGGGGCCTCACACACATCCTGTGCTGCCTCCCGTTGTTCAGTTGGGGGACTGAGGCCCAGAGAAAGGATGTGACACACCCAAGGTCCCATATGGAGATGGCAGCAAAAACCAGGGCTGGAACCCCGGTGTCCTGACCCCCGTCCAGGGCTCATTCAAGGCAGATGGCTTGTGACCCCAGGAAATGGGTGAAGGGAAAGACGGGAGGGAGGAAGGAAGGAGGGAAGGAAAGCAGACTGGTCTCTGAAAGCCCGGGTTCTGAAGAAACCCTTCTGTCGCTTCCTCACCAGCCCCGCTCCTGTCTTGGCGGCCGCCTTCCTCCCGGCTCCCTCCTCCAGCCGCACAGGCCACACTGCCACCTTGCAGGGCCAGTTACAGCGAGGCCGGTGAAAAACGGAAGTCAGCTATGGAAAACAGTAGGATGCGTCCTCAAAAAATTAAGCAGAATTACCACATGACCCGGCAATCCCAAAGAACTGAAGGCAGGGACTGGAAGGGGTACCTGTGTGCCCATGTTCTTAGCGGCATTATTCACAACAGCCAGAAGGCGGAAGCAATCCAAGTGCCCATCAACAGATGATGGATAAACAAGAGGCGGTCCACCCACACAGTGGAGTATTATTCAGCCATAAAAAGGAGGGAAGTTCTGACACATGCCACAACATGGATGAACCCTGAGGACATTAGGCTAAGGGAAATAAGCCAGGTACAAAAGGACAAACGTACGCTTCCACTTAAATGAGGTCCCTGGAGTCATCAAATTCATAGAGACAGAAAGGAGAATGGTGGGCGCCAGGGTCCAGGGGTAGAGGAGAAGAAGGAGAGTGAGTGTTTGATGGGACAGAGTTTCAGTTTGGGAAGATGGGAAAGTTCTGGAGACGGATGGTGGTGATGGTTGCACGACAATGCGAATGTACTTAGTGCCACTGAACTGTGTGCTTGAAAATGGTTAAGATAGTAAATCTTATGTTAGGTATCTTTGACCACAATAAAAATTTCAAAATTGGAGGCGTCTGTCAGTCTCTCGAACTCAATGGTCCCTTCGGGCTCTCCACTTGGACACTCAGCCCTGCCTGCCACCACTAGCAAGGAGGAAGAGCAGGTCCCCACCCCAAATCAGACTCTCCCTTGGCACCTCCTTAGCAGACGCGGCTCAGGGAGCAGCTCTGTGAAGGGAGCCCAGCCCCATCCAGGGCTCCAGCCCCTCCCGGCTCAGCCTGTGCCCTCGGACTCCAAGCGCCCCACTGTTCCGAATCTCTGGAGGTGGACCCGCTCGGTCCTGAGGTTTTCCCAAACAGGTACCAGCGCTTCGGGGCTGGCAGCCTCCCAGGGCTGGGGGCCTCGGCCACCCGGCTCCAGGGGCTGTGTTTATTTTCCCAGTGTGTCCGCATCCCTGTTTCCGCCCTGCCCACAGGAGGGAAGGCTTTAAAGAAAATCTCAGTTATTAATGTGGTTTCTTTTGTTGTAAGTCATCGCAAAGGCAGCGAACGAGGGTTTATTTTCCTAACGTGCCCGGCATAGCTCGGCGCCCGGCACGGACCTCAGCACTTGATTTGGGAGGAACCCGAGAACCCGGTTTGCTCTGAGTCACCAGCAAAGGCACAGCCTTCCCGGCCAGTTCAGGGGGGGCAGCCAGGTCTGGGAAAACCATTGGCAAGAACAGGTTCTATCTATGGGTGGCTATGTGAAAACAAAAGATTAAAAACTATTTTTTAAAAAATTTTGAGCCTGCTAACCTGGCAAGTTGGAAATATCTCAATTTTATAACTCATTAGTTTCCCCATTCACCCATAGTTTTCTAAATGGGAGTCCCTATCTTTCTTTGGTGTCAGTCACTTTCTTTGGACCCGGAAACAGCTCCAGAAGCCCCAAGAAAATTCCCTTCGGAGCGTGTGCGAATCCTCAGCGAGGCGCTCCCTGCGGGCCCAGGACTGGAGGACAAGCACAGCCCAGGCCCACACCTGCTCGCTGGCCTGGGGTCCAGAGTCCCAGCTTCCGGAAGGTTTGTTGCCAGCTTTGGAAAGGGGTCCAGGGATCTGTGCTGGGTTCCCCAGGATGAGGGGATGGAAGGTCCCTTCTCTGGCAGATTTGGGAATCCACAGTCAGTGGCAGTGGGAAGGGGCACCTGCCCAACAGAGAAGGAGAGCAGGAAGCCGGGCTCCCTCCGTCCACCTTCTGTCTGCGGCGCAGACTCAGAGAGCAAGCCGAGGGCTTCTCGCAGGCCTGGGGGCAGCCACACAGAGCCCCCACCCTGCTCCCTCGCCTCTCCGGGGGAACGTCGCCTGGCAGCGGGCACCCCTGGAATGCACCCAGTTGGCCTTGGGGAGATGGCTGACGCTACAGAAAACATTTGGATTTCATGGACTAGTGATGTGTTTTCAATCTGAGGAATGAGTATAGGGTTACCTCCTTTTAATTTTGCCAAGTAAGGACATTAAAATAAAACAATTTCCAGTTATTACCCCTTATTTCATAAAAGAAAGGGTGTTTTAACACCCAAAATGAATAGGAAAGACATAATCTCACACACAAGAGAGCCTTGTACATCGGAATTCTTCACTTCCTGAAGAACTCTCCATATTGTCCACGTTGGCTTCAATTTGCAGAGGCCTGGAGCAAATCTCCCCGTGGGCCAGGAGCACCCAGCTGGACCGCCTGTCCCCAGGGCAGAGCTGGGCAGGTGCCAAGGTGGGAGGCAGCCCTGAGCACATCGTTCAGCCCACCTTGAGCCTGGCTCTGACTCTGCCTGTGGCCCCTTGTCCCTCACAAATGAAGGAGGAGATGCCAATCTCTGGGGGCAGATGGACCTGACCCCATGCCCAGCGCATCCGCTGTCCCCAGGGGCTGGGTTTCCCCATTGTGCAGAAGCCCCTGCTCAGGAAAAAGCCTGCAGGCCTCCGGGGCTCCCACTGAGGGTGGCCCAGCCCCAGGATCTGCCAGGGATGCCCACTACCCGCCCAGCTACCTGGGGGCCACCAGTGGCCCTGTCCAGGCACTCATGTCCCCAGCTGACACGAGCTGCTTTGGGCCTCCCCAGAAAAACCTTCCATTTGGAGACCTTCTATGCTGTGTCCAGGAGAAGCAAGGACCTACATGGCCTGTCCCCACGGTCAGGGGCCAGGGCAGAAACGGCCCCATCCCCTGGCTGGGGCTTGAGTACAAAACGCCAGGGCGGCCCTCCTTCTCTCCCCATCACGCCTGTACTCCTCCCTTCCCTCCTCTCCTTCCTTTCTCCCTTCCTTCCTTGCTTCACCTTCAATCTGCTCGTCCTTTTCTCTCTAACCCCCAGGGGTCCCCCCGTCATCCGGGTCAAATCAGAGACCTCTCCTCTGCCTGGCTCCGAGCCAGCTGCTCCTCCCATGAGACCTGAGGTCCTCAAACAAACTCAGGCTGGCAGGGCCCTCCTCCCACACGAGAGGGCACCCCACCCTACCCCTGGCCCAAACTAGACACCTTCCTTCCACTTTTCTATCAGGGATAGCCCAGCTCCCAGGAACGGGTCTGCACACCTCAGGATTACTCCAGAGGGTGAGGACAGATGCCAGTGGCTGTGGCTGGAGGGTGGTGGATGCCACTGAGAGGGAACCAGAGGCCGCTGGACACAGCTGGCACCGGCTGGGTGCTCTCTGAGGTGCATTGTGAACTTAGGTGCATGGCAGGCGTCCCCCACAGGCACATGGGCTCCTGGACGAAGTTCCAGACTAGGCTCCAGTCACTTCAGTTTCCCCTGCACCTCCTGTCATCTGGGAAGTGGGGCATGCAGCCAGCCGGGGCTCCCCTGGGACCTGGAGGCTGGTGCAGGAAGTGGGGGTCCCCAGGGGCCGGTGGGAGGGCCGCTGGAGTCAGGTAGGTGGCTCTTAAGGGGCCACAGCCAACAGCAGGCCAGCCTGCTCCCCGGAGCCGGAGGACTGGGCAGTGGTCTCCTCCCAGGATGTGAGTGAGCTGTGGGGACTCCGATCCTCCCTCTGCCCCCAGGGAACCGTCCAGGGTGGAGCCCCTGCTTCATCTTCATCTCTCCTGCTCTAGTGTCCCCCGCCCCCCCACCCCCCCACCCCGATCGCGCCGACCAAGGGCTCAGGACCCTGCTATCCAGTGCGACTTTTTGAAAAAAGCCACTTGGGTGGGTTGTTTGTTTTTAAAGCCCCTTCCTGATGACCTTTAACCTCAGCAGGGGAAGAGCGGCCTAGCCGGCTCTTTAGGGCTGGACCGTTCCACCTAGGGAGCTGCGAGTGGGGCAAACTGGAGGCCGGAGCAGGCATCCTAACGCAGCCAAGGAGCCCATCTTAGGACGCCCTGGCAGTCGCTGGGGTGGTGTCGTGGAGGAGGCGGGGCAGAGTTTGAACCCCAGTTGGTGGTTAGGTCATTTTCCCCTCCAAGCCTCAGTCTCCCCGGCGGTACCAGGGCAATCGTCACCCCCCTGTCCCGGCTACTTGGGAGTGGCGCCGAGAGGGCTGCCTCCCCGGCTGGGCACAAAGGCAGCGCTGCTCCCTGAAGTTCTTACGACTTGAAGTGGCTCTGGGCAAAAGACGGCGGCCTCCCCCGTGGACAGCTCTGGTCACCGCAGCAGCCCACCGCGGACAGCCGCGGCTGCGGGGCAAGCCAGGCACACGGGCGGCGGCGCCCAGCGCCCGCTCCGCCCAGGTCCTGCCGCAGCGTCTCCGCGGGCGCCGCCGACCCCTTCCCAGGCCCGGAGCCCGCAGCCGGCGCGCCGCATCCTCCCTGCCCCACGCGCGCCCCTCGGGCCCTGCGCCCCGCGGGCCTCGCACCCCTCGGGCGCCGGCCGCCCGCACCCGCTGCGGCCCCGCATTCCGTTCCCACGGCCTCTCGGGCCCGCGCCGCCCCGGCCGCCCCGGCCCGGCCCCGGCCGCCCCGCTCACCGTCCTGCGGCGCCGCCTCGCTGCCGCTGCTGCCCCCGGACGGCTCCCGCGCCGCGCCCTCCTGCGCCTCGGCCCTGGGCGCGGGGCGCGCCGCCCGCCGCCCGGCCGCCGCCACCTCCTCCAGGTCCAGGAGGTGGCTCACCGTGAAGTTCTTGCGCGCCTGGGCGCAGTCGCCGGGCCCCAGCGCGGGCGGCGGCGGCGGCGGCCCCGGGCCCAGCGGCGGCTTGTCCAGGGCGAAGGCGGCGGCGGCGGCAGCGCTGTCCATGCCGCGAGCGCCCGGCTGGCCGGCGGGTGCAGGCGCGGGTCGGAGCGAGCGCGCCCCGGCCGCCCGCGCTCTGCCCCGCTCCCGGCCGCCTCCCGGCTCCGCGGCCGCCGCGGCCCGCCCGGCGCTGACGTCGGGGGAACCAACTTTCCGCCCTCCCCTTCCCCGCCGCCGCGCTCGCTCCCAAGTTGCTAAAACCCGAGCTCCGGACACACGCCCCTTCTAGAAGCAGACCTCGCCCCCTGCCTCCCCGCCTCCCCCTCCCCTTCGCCCGGCCGCCCGCCCCCACCCCTGCGGCTGCTGCGGGGAGGGAGGGGGTCCCGCGCCGAGTCCTGCCGAGGCTGGGGGCAGGGAGCGGGGACAGGAAGGGGTGTCCTCTTTTCACCCTCCCCACCCACGTTTTAAGGAGCGGGAAAGTTCAGCGTTTAGTTTAAAAAAAAAAAAAAATCCCCAGCAAGTGTCTGGGGAGACCACAGTGGAGGGATTAGCAGGCCCCCTCCCCCGTTCCATTTACAAAGTCCTTCACAGTGATGGGGGGAGCGACTCTGACACCGTCGACAGGGAAGATCTGAACTCCCAACTCCCCCCCACTCCCCCCATGCACCCCAACTGTGTCTCTCCCGCGGGAAAGAATGCAGGTCCACCTTGTTCACGCCACCTGGCCCCAGGGCTCACCCCCAGAAAGCAGCACATTTCAAGCTCCAGAGGTATATGCATCTCCCCCACACACACACTCACCCCCCTCGGACCCCACTCGCAGGATGCGCCAGGCCCTCCCCTAAGAAAACCAAGCTGGGGGGAAAGAGTTTCCCTCCAGTCTTCCTAGTGTAATTCCTGTCCTGTAAGAGGACAGACAAGCAGATGACAGCCAGACTGACAGACGCGGGCCAGGCAAAGACGGAGGCAGGCTTGGGTCTCCGCTCTTATTTTCGTTTTTCCAAGAAAGCAGAGAGAAGATGCCCCTGGTGATGGAGCTGAGATGCTAGCCCTTCAGATGCCACAGATCTTTGCCCAGGAAGGCTGCCTGGAGGCCTGGTGCTCTGTCCTCCCCGCCATCACCACAGAGCCATGATGTCATAGCCACAGAAAGAAGCCCACCAGGAGACGGTCCTTTCTGAGCTCCGGCACAGAAAAGCCATCCTGCACACACCCTGGAAAACCTACCGACCCGCAGCCTGGGTTCTGCTTGAGTCAGGGTTTTTTTTTTCCCAGAAAGGACTCACCCCCCCAAATGAGGCTGAGGTCCCCCAAGTGACGTCAGCCACAGCAATCACGGAGGTGCACGCATGGGTCGGTTGAGGGTTTGGAGGTGATGGGGTTCTCCTTTGGAAAGCTGCCCAGAGGAGCGTCCAGTGAGAAAGGTTGGCAAAGGAGGCGATGGCCTGCCTTCTCCCAGGTGGGTGTTGGGAGCCCAGCCTGGGTGCCAGGGGGTCCCCAGGGCTGCCCACAGTGTGTGCGGCCGGGCCACTTTATGAGGGACTGAGCAGGGAGGGGGGACAGTGTGAGGGCCTCGCCCCTGCTGGAGCACCCAGTGAGCCCAGAGTGAGAGCCCACGCTAGAAGAGGCGTCCAGAACAGCTTTGGGTCAGAGACCAGGTTCCAGGCCAGCTCCGCCATGCACGGCCGTGTGACCTCAAACATGTTAACTTCCCTCTCTGGGCCCAGCTTTTCCCTTGTAGAATGGACCTAACGAAGTGCCTGTCTCCTGGGCACTATGGGGATCCCATCACAGGCGAAATCCTGGGCCCGGGTTCTAGAACATGGGGAGGGGGTCATCGACATTGGCCTGTGGGGCTGGAAAGGGCCTGAGAGATCATCTAGGTCTCATCCCCTTGGATGACAGATGGGGAAACTGAGGCAGCAAAGGCAGAGGCTCCTTCTAGAGCTGAGAGAACCACTGAAATTGTTTGGTCCCAGGCCTCTTGTTGAACAGATGGGTAAAGCAGGCCCAGAGCTGAGAAGTGCCGCGTTAAGGTCTCTTGGTCACAATGGCTTCCTTCCTCCGCTCACACATTCACTCATCCTACGCGTATGGACGGGTAATATCCCACATCTCTGCAGCATGAGGGTGCTCTGGCCCCAGCCGCCAGGGTCCAAATCCAGACCTTGCACTTCCTACCTGTGAGTCTTAGCAATCTGCTTAGCCTGTTCCTCTCAGTTGCCTCATCTGTAAAATGGGCTTAGGAGGTTTAAGTAAGTTGATAAGTGGGGCACCTGGTACCTAGTCAGCACTCCATAAGTGTTAACAGTTATTATCTTTTAAACACTTATTGCAAGAAGCAGTGCAGGGCAGTGATGGCAAGCTCTGCCTCTGGAGCTGGGGAGACACGGGTTTGAGTCTGTTCACTGCCATTTACTAGCTGTGTGGCCTTGGAGAGGTCGCTCGCTGAGTCTGACCCGACATCTGTACGATAGGCATAATAAAGGGACAAATCTGAAAGGATTCTTGTGAATTTGGCATTATCATTATTGTTGTTCTTATTGAGTTGTTGTTACCCGTGCCAATCCTGGGGGCTGGGGGCTGGGGGGTTGGGCTGGGGTGGTACAGGGATGGCAGAGTAGGGCAAGAGGCATAGTCTGCTCGACCGAAGCTCAGCCCTTGAGGAAGAGTTCCAGGCCTGATGCAGCCTGGAAATGCACCCAAGGACACTCCAGTGAACCCATGGAGGACAGAGTGCATCACCCCAAAGGGATCCAGCTAAAAAATAGATAACTTCCATGGTGATCTAGGTGAATCCTGTGATACTAACCCAGAGAGGAGAGTGGAGGGACACTCGGACGCCAGTGGAAGCTCTCGGTTCAAGGAGTGGTTATTGACCAGGCCCTGCCCTAGGGAGCGAGATGGGGAGGAACAGACAGGGGCCTGCTCTCCAGAGAAGATTCCACAGAAAAGGAGCTGATCCTTAATTGGTGGCTCTGTTGGAGGTCGGATCCCGGGTCTGACCATGAGTAAAAAGGCATATTTGCCTCAATCTCAGAAGCCCGTGTGCTTGGGGAAAAAAAAGTAAGGGCCGGCCCTGTGGCCAAGTGGTTAAGTTCATGTGCTCCACCTCAGCGGCCCAGGGTTTTGCCAGTTCAGATCCTGGGCACGGACACAACACCACTTGTCCAAGCCATGCTGAGATAGCATCCCACATGTCACAACTAGAAGGACCCACGACTAAAAATATACAGCTATGTACCCAGGGGCTTTGGGGAGAAGAAGAAGAAGAAAAAAGAAGAAGATTGGCAACAGATGTAGCTCAGGTGCCAATTTCTTTTTCTTTAAAGTTTACTTTTGTTATTACAGAAGTAATATGCTTATTGTGGAGACTTTAGAAAACATAAGGAAAATTAAAAAAATTTAAATCACATATATCCCACTCCTAGAGATCTCTGACGCACACTAGGTATTTGAAACACTTTTTTAAAAGTTGGTTTAATGAAAGAGATTGAAGATAATCATCCTATTAATTCAATGTTGAATTGAAGGCCTAGAATGAGCAATAAGACAAGAAAAAGAAATGAGCTAAAAATAATTTTAGAGTGTATCTTTCTAGCTTACATCTATGTTCTAGACAGATGGAGAGAGACAGTCATATATATTATAAAATTTGAACTATCTTGTGCCAACATTTTTATAACTTGCTTACTGTGTCATTAGTCTTGTCTACTGCTATGCTTAATGAAAGCTTAATGATACATTATTACCTATTGCTATACATCCAGAGTTACTTTCTTAATAATAAATACCTAGAAATAAGATATCTGGAAGGTGGTAGGCAGTTAATATACTCCCACAGATGCCCACATCGTAAACCCTAGAGCTTGTGGATGCAGCAAAGCAGAGTTAAGGTAGCAGATGGAATTAAGGCTGCCTATCAGGTGCCCCTAAGACGAGGAGATGGTTTTAGATTGTCTGGGTGGGCCCAATCCAATGTGATCCCAAGGGTCCTTCAAAGTGGAAGAGAGAGGTAGGAGAGTCAGTGGCAGCGTGACGTGATGTGAGAAAGACTCGACTGGCCAGTACTGGCTTTGACGGTGGAGGAAGGCAGCCACGAACTGAGGAATGCAGGCAGCCTCTAGAAGCCAGAAAAAGCAAGAAAATAGTGTCTTCCACAGAGCTTCCAGGAAGAAATGCAGCCCTGTGGACACCCTGATTTTAGCCCTGGACTTCTCATCTCCAGAATGGTAAGATAATACCTTTATATTGTTCTAGAATACTAGGTTTGGGATAATTTGTTACAGTAGAAAATAGCAAACTAACATAGTGGGTCAAAGATTCTGCAGAAGATTTAAGACTTTTGATAACGTTCCATGTAGCAGCCAGAAAGGTTGTATCAATTTCTACTCCCAGAAGTGCCTCTGTATCCTTGCTAACATGAGCTCTTTTATTTGTTTATTTATGGCAGCCATCTTTAGGGTTTTGTTTAACACAAATAAAACATGCACAGGAGCTGTCCCTTTATTTTCTTTGTTGCAAAGCCCGGCATTGGGAGGGGTGACTCTGAAGGCCAGCTGGCTGGCTGCTCTTCCCAGGACAGCTTTGCAGTTCTTAGAGGAAACACTGTGAGCATTCTCAGCACAGTAAGGTTTGTTGCACTTCAGCAACATTGTTACTTCCAGCTCCTTGATGTTGCAGACCAGGAACTCCCAGTGTCCGCTGGGGAGCACGTGCTTCATTTTCTCGTTGCTCCCATAACCCCTGTGGGGCATCGAGAACCAACTCTTGAATCTTTTCTGCATCCTGTTGTCAGTGTGCCCGGGTTTCTACCAGCTACACTTAATTCTGACATATCAGTCTGACTGGTACTGGATGAACTTCTTGGTTCTCTTTTTGATTATCTTGGGCTTCACCCGGGGTCTGAGGACAGCGTGATGCGAATAGAAGATGGCTGCCACCTCTGTGGGCGGCGCCGAGGAAGAGCGGTAATGATAATTAAATTTCAAAAGGTATTTCCTTGATTTAACCTGCATACCTTGAATTATTGCTGAAGGTAAATATTTTTGGTATTTAATGGCCACTTGCATTTCTTCTTTGTGAAGTGTTTCTACTCACTGCCCATTTTTCTACTGGAACAGTTCTCGATTTTTATGGAGTTAGATCAGCGTCATTCTTTAGCAACGGTAACTTCTGCAAGACACTTGACCGTCAATCACTCAAGACCGGGCCCATTTCACAGATAGAGAGACGGAGCCCAAGGATGACGCGGGATCCTGCAGCTCTTCTCGCTCACCTGGCCAGCCCCTGTGGCCCCATGCCCAAGAGGCCCCTCTGAAGGAGACAGTCCAGCAGGGACAGCATGTGGAGGCACACAGGTCAAACCGTGTTCACTGCTGCACGTCTGGGGAACCATAAACACCACAGGCCGATGTGACCCAGACGTGACCAGGCGTGACTGTGACAGATCACAGGGTTTTGTAAATATCGTCTCAGCCTGCGACCACAGCGAGGCTCGCTGCTCATCCCAGACCTGGTCCCCACTGTGGGAAGCAGAGCCGAGCCCAATGGGGCAAGACATTTGGCTCTCAGCTCACTGCCATAACTTTCCCGAGCCTCAGTTTCCTTCCTGAGGATCTCCTACCTGGGATTGCCTGCTGGGGTCACTGGTTCTCTGCTCTTGGCAAGGGCTGAAATATTGTACGCTTTTGAAAAATGTTTCTGCCCTCCCTGCAAATCCAAAGATAGAGCTGTGCTCCAGAACAGCAGGGGCTCACATTTAATGAGCCTCAGTGTAAGCCAGCGATGTACCGAACCACATGGTCTCGCAGCATCCTCACAACTACCATGCGAGGAGGGGAAACTGAGACTCAGAAGCTTAAGCTCTGTGTCCTGGTAAGTTTGTCAGGCTCCTAACCATTATCAAGTTGTTCCGTGAGAATTTAGGACTAAGACGTTATCTCTTTCTCTTTAAGAATTATGGTCTCTCTTTTTAGAAAAAGAACTACATAATAAGATTTGGCTAACCCACTGCATTTCCCTTTTTGCCTTGGCTACCAGGAAACCCAGAGCTAATGTTAAGACATGATCACGGTTACTATCTGTCGAGGTGGCAAGTCAGTGTATTAGTTTCCCTTTTCTTCTTCTTCCATGTGGCTTTTTTTGTTTTCCTGTTTTTGTGTTAAATCTTTTTGCTACAGTGGCCCTCCATTCAATACTTTCCAGCAGCAGGACACTGATTAAGTCACTTAACCTCTCTGCATTTTAGTTTCCTCGTCTGTAAATCAGAGGTAATGATGGCACTTGTCTCACAGGGTTGTTGTGAGAATCAAATGAAGTGATGTATAAATAAAAAGCTTAGCATGAGCCTGGCACATGGAAAATGTTCAATAAATCTCACCTACAGATGTGAAAACAGCCTTTGATAAAGCCAAGAGAGCCTGTCCTAAATGGGAAGACTTGGCTGGATTCAAGGCCAGCCCGCTGTGGACCTGCTGTGTGACTTTGGGTCACTTGCTTCCTTCTCTGAGCCCTGGCTTTCCCTCTGTAAACTGCCTGTTCTGTCCTTTTCACCATCATGTCCCCAGAGCTGGCACAGGAGAAGGGAGGAAAAGTGATGCAGGCCCTGGCCTGGCACACAGTAGGGCTCCATACATGGTTATTCTAAGATTGAAGGGCTGGTGGTCAGATTCCCTGTGGCCCAGGAGATGGTGGCCAGCATGGTGGACTACGACTGGGCCAGTGCCAGGGTGGCATTAAGGTGGGTCTGGGGTCCCGAGGACATGACAGGGCTGGGACAGGCCTGGATCAGGGTCTGGGGCCAAACAGCAAGCTCCTGTTAGGCACCTACTGCATACAGGGCTGCCGGTGGGCACAGCCTTTGCACACACTCCACTCTAGACTCCCCTGCTGCCCTCAGGGGGCTGCAGGCTTCACAGGACAGATTGATGGACATCGTCCTGAACAACTCATTCTACAGTGATTTATTGAGTACCTACTGTATCCTGAGGCATCCCCGGTGAGCACCAGGCCATGGACCCTGGCAGGACTGTCTGAGGAGATGCTGTGGTCCAGCTGCGGCAGCTTGAGCACCACAGACTAAACTCAGATGGGCCGATCATTCTGTTACAAGAAAGACAACTTCCGAGCCGTGGGCTTTGGGTTTCTGGCACCGCTGTGACTCCCAGGACAACCCTTGCTGGACAACTCCCTCCTGTTACAGGTGGAGAAACTGAGGCTCAGAGGCGAAAGGACCAACCCCAAGCCTGGGACCCAGCCTGAACCACAGCTCTCTGGAATTCTCTCCTGGCGAACTGCCCTTGCCCGCTCCCACCCTGCCTTCCCACGGAGTCAGGCGAGGGATGCTGGGTTGAGGGGCTCAGGCCAAGGCCTCGGGGAGCCGGAGCCGTCACAAAGGCTTGCAGAGCCCCAGGCCCTGCCCTCGCTCCCTCCTGGGCCTGCAACATCTTGTTGTGATTACTCTGCGGTGAGCGGTGAGCGGAGGGGAGCCGTGCGAGGCTCTCCATCACACACGGCCCGGGGGCGGGGGGGGGGGGGGGGTCGGCCACGCACAAGGATGGGGGTGCTGTGGCCGAGGACAAGGAGGGGCTGAAGGACGGGGACGAGGCTCTCAGCTCCCCGGCTTAATTGGGGATATAATAGTTATTATTATTTATAACTTGCTCTTGAAGCCTCACCAGGAGAGTGCGTTCGCCGCCTGCACCGTCCAGGCGGGCGTTAAATAATTACACCGAGACCTAATCGGCGGTGAAACTCCCCGTGGGCTCCCACTTCCTTAGTTTGCTGATTGCTGATATTTTGGGGGTGAAATATGACCATTTTTTACGATCAAAGAGATCAGAGTTGCAAAGGAAAGAAATGGAAAATGGAGGGGGGGGCCTTTCCAGTTTTCTTTTCCTCGGACTTCGTGGTCTGGTAAAGTTTCTTTAGACGTGCAAAGATTTACACACCTTTCTGCAGGGAGCCTTCAATTACAGGCGGCTCCTCACACATTTCCCCGGGCGGCGCGGGAACAGTAAGTCATTGAGGAATGGACAGGCCTCCGCGCTCACTCCGGGCCTTTGAGGAGAATGTCTAATGACTTTTTTTGAAGTGGAGGTCAAGGTTTTTTAAATAAAACAATCTGTATTAATGCCATTTCCTTTTGAGCTGTGGCTGTGGATTTTTTTGGACACGGGAGGCAGGGGTGGGGAAGGGCATCATTTTTCTCTCACCAGACAATGCGTCCCTAATGAGATACATTTATTAAAACTCTGTATATCATCACCCCGTCAGGGACGCTGAGTGGGACCCCGTCTCCCTTGTGGCTTGTTTCTGGTTAGCGGGCTGTGCGGATGGCCCCGCAGGCTGGCTGGCTCTCGTTGCCACTGGTCTGCCCCCATCCCTAGTGCAGCCTTCACCGCTGCATTTTGTGCCCGCTCCCCAGCCCCCGTTCCCTCTGGTCACTCAGATCTTGGTCCAGCCCATCGGCCGCAGGTCCTTTACCTTCCCACCCCACCTCGGCCTCCTGCTGCTCCGTGCTGGCCCCTCAGGTTCCTGGAGGCCTTCCTCCCTCCCCAGGAGGAAGTACGGCTCTGTGGTTATGCCAAGGACTCTGCCCCAGGCAGAACTGAGTTCCAGTCCCAGCTCGGCCACCAGCCCTGTGACCGGAAGCCAGCTACCCAGTTTCCCCAAACTTTCATTTCTTTATCTGTCTAACTCTTGTTATCTCTCCACCCCCGGGATTCCCTGAGGCTGCCAGAAGGTTCTGCTGAGCATCCCTAGCATCTGCCTGGTGCCCGGCTCACGGCACATGTCCACTGACGGCAGCGGCCGCTGTCCCCACCTTCACTGCTTCCCCAGACCTAGAGCAGAGCTGAGCGCAGGGCCCGTGCTGTGCCCCGCTCCCTGCAGCTCACGAGCTGGACCTGAACGGGGGCTTAGCACCTCTATCAACACGTTTTTATCCAGGGCCTGCACAGCGCTGGGGCACAAGGGAGAGAGCAGTGATGCAGACAGCCCCGTTCCACAGAGACGGCAATACGCCAATCTGGGTAGGGAAATACGCAGCAAGATGAGGGGAACTGTGGGGCATGGGCTGGAGGATGGGTCAGAGAGGACTTCCCGAAGGAAGGGGTGTTAAGCTGGCTCTTGCAGCATGACCAGAACGTAGCAGGTGACAGGGGGCGGGGTCTCGGGGCCACCAGGCAGGAGACCCAGTACATGCAAAGGACCGTAGAGCCTCCAACCTTACCTGCTCCAAGGGGCCAGGGCCAGCCGGAGCATCCTTTCTGGTCTCACTGTGCCTCACTTTCCCCTCCAGGCCAAGAACTCGAATTATGTTTTTAAACTGCTCTGCACGCACCAAGGTCAGGAGACATCCCTTCCACAAGTGTGCACTGTGCTCCTTCCTGTGCCCACTCTGGGCGGGTCCAGGGGCTGCCCTGGGGACCAGGTTGGAGCTGGCCCCTGTCCTCGCGGCTCTCAGCTTACAGAGGAACAGCCAAGACGATGTTCAACTCAGAGCTGCCTTCAGCCATCCAGTTTTCTGAGGAGGAGGATGGTCGTGGGCCCAGAGTGGAGAGCGTGTTCTCTGCCTACAGCCCTGTCTCGAGGAGCTGTGGGAGCCCTGTGTGCGCCTGGGGGCTCGGGGCCGGGGGGAAATGGTCTTGGAGACCCTAGGCAGGATTGCTAAATTCGGGAAGCTGGCTGGAGGCCGTGTCCGAGGGTTTGGCCATGGGGGTCAAGGCTGGGAAGCCATCTACTCATTCCAAGGTCTACAAGCACCCACTCTGGCCCGGCTGTGGGCTGGGGCCTGGGGCCTGGGGGGTCCTGCTCCACAGGGGCAAGAGAGAGACCAATGCCCCTGGCCCCACCTCCTCTCTCAGCCAACTCCTGCCCACGCGTGGCACCCGCTGTCACCACCGCTGGCTGCCCAGGCAAGGTCAGCATCTCTGGGCCTGGCTGGGAGCCCCTGCCTGCCTCCCTCACTGCTGCCTCCCGAGAGCTGAGCTGGATGCACCACGAGCACGAAATAAACAGCTGCTGAGGGAAGTCCTGACTGTCCCGGCAAGCCACGCGGCGCGTCTGGACAGCATCCAGACAGGCCTGGGGGCAAACCCCAGCACTGCCACTCGTGGGCTCCGTGACCTTGGGCAGGTCATTTCCGCTCTCATCTGCAAATGGGGTGAATACAGGCGTCTACACCTCAGGGGTGTCGGGAAGAGGAGTCCCCATGATGCGTGTGTCAGGCAGGGCCTTGATAAACGCTGGCACCAAGGGACTCTCCTGGGCCTGGTGATTTCTGGAAACCTCTGGAACTTACTCTCCTGGTCTGTCAAGTGGACCTTTACCTCTTGTCACTGCTGACACCCCACAGCCAAATCCCAAGGCACAGGCCGGTCACACCCCCTCTCCCCTCCTGGCTCTCCCATCTCTGTCTCTGGCTCAGCAGTCCTCTCTCTCCGCTCTCCTGCCTCTGTCTGCGTCTCCACCACAGTTTCCCTGCCTTTGGTTTCTCTGTCTCTGCCTGCCAGGAAGTCTGTCCCGGAGGAACCAGTACTCCAGGGCTCGACTGCGTTCTCTCTTACAGCAGTGGGATGGGAAGAGGGAGGGAGGGAAGGAGAGAGACAGAGAGGAGGGAAAAAAATCAAAGCCCACATATTGGTTCCAGATGTGGCCCTCTCTCACGGCCCTCTCCAGCAATTTAATTAAATTCCCCCAGACAGCCAGGAGGGTTTCTTAATGATCAAATTTCCCGGCTCCCCTCCTCGACCGGCCCACTCTGTCTCCCTGACGGATGGCCGACGGGACTCTTCCTGCCGTCAGCTTTGCCAAGCTGCGCCCGTGGGGGTGGCGGGGGGCTTCCTGGGGAGCACAAAGGACCCTGCCCTGCCCCCACCCCGGCCCTCCCTCCTTCCCCATGGGCTCGGAGCCCTCCTGGGCTCTCCTTTGGCAGAGCCCGACTGGGCCCAGCTGCGGTGGCTGGAGGAGGCCCACCGGTCCCTTCCTTTGAGGTCTGTCTCAGGTCTGGCCTGGCAGGAACTGATGCCAAGTGGGCACCAGGGGCTCCGATGGGGGAGTCTCTGGGATCAAGACTTGGAGCTCACAGACCAGCCAGAGAGCGGGCAGCCTCAGACCTCCTGGGCACCCTCCACCCATCCATTTGGCAGTCTGAGAGACCAAGGCTCAGAGAGGGCAGGGCCTGGGCCAGGATCACACAGATCTGCTCTTCAGGGCCGGGAGAGGCAGAGGCAGGTTGACTAGAGGTTAGGAGGGTGGGTCTGCAGAGGGGCCCAGACTATTTCTTGGGATGGTTCCCCCATGTGGAGCTCAGGGTGACTCTCGGTAGGACCTCTGATGCCGGAGTGGGAAGGAACCTAGGCAAACCTTGGAACCAGCGTCTTCTTGTGTGAATGGGGCAGGGGGCTGGGAGAGGGCCAGGCCAGAGCCCAGGCCCCAGACTCCCTCCCGTCTTGGGATGAGGGATCTGGGGGGCTCTGTATGGACTGAATATTTGTGTCCCCGGCCCCCAAATTCATATCTGAAGCCCTAACCTCCAGGTAGGGGTGGGGCCATTGGAAGGTAGGCAGGTTAGATGCAGTCATGAGGGTGGAGCCCCCACGATGGGATTAGCGCCCTTCTAAGCAGAGGAAGAGACAGCAGAGGGCTCTCTCCCCGCCCGCAGGCAGGACGAGGTTGTGTGAGCACCCAGCCAGATGGTGGCCACCTGTGGGCCAACAGGCGAGGCTGCAGGATGGATCCTACCTTGCTGACACCTTGATCTTGAACTTCCCCGACTCCAGAACTGTGAGAAATGAATGTCTGTTGTTTAAGGCCCCCAGCCCACTGCATTTTGTACAGCAGCCTGGGCCGGCTAAGACAGGCTCTAAGTACCTGCTCACGCTGTTCTCCTGGGCTTCTGAGGCCCTGAACGCTCGCCTCACATGGAAGAGGCTGAGGGTCAGGCAGGGCCTCTGATGTGGGCACACGGGGATGGCAGAGAAAGGCGGGTCCCTCAGTGTCCCCTCTGAGGCTCTGGGCTGCCTACCTGGGGGCTTCACCAGAGCCCCAAACTGGCTCTCACAGGCCCCATGGCCTAGCCGAGCACCAGGACCACCTGGGCGTGTCTGGTGTGGAGGGGGGGGCCACATGAGCGAGGAGGCTGGTCTTGGAGCAGGGGGCTCTGGCCAGCAGGGGCAGGTGTCCTGGAGGGGTGTATGATGGGGAGGAGCGGGGCAGGCCCCTGGGAGCACAGAGGTCCCTAGAGCTTGACTTTCCTGAGCGTCGGGGTCCCCAAAGTTCTCCTGGGTGCCCTTAGAAGAGCAAATGGAATGAGGAAGGGGACAAGAAAGTCTTGCCCTGGCCCAGCCAAAGTCCTACCACTGGCTCCTGCTCCCAGCCTCCTGGTGCCTCAGTTTCCCCCTGAGCCCATCGAGGGCAGGGTGTCTGGGAGCAAAGAATCAGGGCCCTGCCCTTCAGCTGCGGGCCCCGAGGGCGGGCTGGGTGGGCAATAGTGTCCTGAGCTGGGCTCTGAGGAGAGGGGAGCACCAGGCTCTGGGTTCGAATCCCACCTGGGCCTCAGCAGCCGGCCAAGCTCCAGTTGGTCAGTTCTCTCTGAGCCTCGGTCTCCTGGACGATGACACGGGACTCTGCTGTCGCTTCCTTCCTGGGTGTGAGGACAAGTCAATGAGGTGACGCGTGTCAAGCTCCCCATCTAATTCCTGGGGCGCAGGACGCACTCAGCCAAAGGCTGCTATTGTTCTCAACTGATGGTTTGTACGGCCGGGCTGGGCCCATGGTACCCAGCGCGCTGGGGAGGTCAGCGAGTGAGGCACAGTCCAGGCTGGGAGGGCCCCAAGGAGGGCCATTCAGGAGGGCCTCTGGCAGAGGTGACCTGCATGCTGGGAAGGATGTCACTAGACGGAGTGGGGAAGAGAAAAGGCTTTGTGGGCAGCCCAGGCCTTGCTCTGCTGTTCATGGCTGTGAACCCTGAACCCCAGGTATCAGAGGAGTGTGCTGGCCTGATTCCCGGGCTGTGGCTGATTTACTGTTCTGAGTCTTAGGTAAGACACACTGACTTGTAAAAAGGTAGAAAATATCTTCAGAAGCACAAAGAAGATAAAGGTTCCCCGGATCCCAGCCCTAGAAACAATCACCGCTACCACCCCAGCATGTGGCCGTCAAGAATTAGCCCTGCCCACATGTACATGCATACATGCACACATGCAGGCGGGCACACACACGCTTTTCCTCCATGGGATCACACAGTACCTACTATTCTGCAGCTCGCTTTGTTGAGCTGCTGTGGGGCAGTCTGGCACCTAGTCAGTCCCATGCGTCAGCTGTTATCACTGTTGGTGTTGGACAGCTGGAGAGGGTAAACTCTCCTTATGTGTGTTGATGGTTTTTCATGCTTTGTGACTCACCTGTGTGTGTCCTTTGCCCATTTTTCTGTTAGTGTTTTTTGCCTTCTTCTTGTTGATTTTTCATAATTCTTTATATATGAAGGTTATCTCCCTCTGTACATTGGATAGTCAGAGTGACTCCCAGACTCCCTGGGGAGTAGAAGGCAGGGACAGAACCTGCCAGGATCTGAGCACTGGGGGCTTGGCCCCAGGACCCCCAGCCTGTGAAGGAACCCTGGAGTTGGGCAGCAGGAAGTGGCAAGGTTATCAGGGCAGTGAGAGGCAGTGACAAGGAAAGAAGAGAGAGGTCCAGAGCTGAAGTCAGAGGCTCTGAGAGACAGAGCCTTAATGGGAGGCAGATGGAGGAAACGAGGTTGCTCTTGCTGACAGGAGGAAGGTCAGGGGTCACAGAGCTTTCCAAAGATAGGAGCCTGGGCGACAAGTCGGCGGCAGGGCCTGGCTCCAAAGGGTGGTGCCGAAGGGCTGTGACAGAGTGGGGGTCAGCTCCCCCCACCCCCGCATGTCCAGACCCTCTCAGGCCCAGAGGCGGAGGAGCTGCAGGGAATCCAAGCCCCAGAGGCCAGACATATGCAAGAGTGCCCCAGATCTGAGCTGGAGTCCCAACCTAGCTGTGCAACATTGGGCAAGCACCTAATCCTCTCTGAATCTCAGTTTCCCTGTTGGAAAAATGACAATACCATCACCTACTTAACAGGATCTATTGAGATTGTGATGTCAAGCCTTTCGCACAGCTGGCACATTGAAATGGCTCAGTAAATAAAAGTTAACTCCTGGGGCCAGCCCAGTGGTGTAGCAGTTAAGAGAGCACGTTCCTCTTCAGCGGCCGGGGATTCACTGGTTCGGATCCTGGGGGCGGACACGGCAGCGCTTGGCAAGCCATGCTGTGGTAGGTGTCCCACATATAAAGTAGAGGAAGATGGGCACAGATGTTAGCTCAGGGCCAGTCTTCCTCAGCAAAAAGAGGAGGATTGGAGGCAGATGTTAGCTCAGGGCTAATCTTCCTCAAAAAAAAAAAAAAGTTAACTCCTTATTGGTGCTATCCTGGTCACAGGACAGCGATAGTTTTCCTCTTGGCAGAGCCCACCAGCGACACCAAGGACCTCTTCATTGGCTCCAAGGGTCTCCAGGTTACAGGAGAGGAAACTAAGGCCCAGAGACCAGAAGGACCAAGCCTGGGGTCCTCCATTAGAGCGGCTTCGTGTCCCCGAAGGAGGTGAATCCAGCCGTAGCCCCTGACCCCCAGGACGGTCGCCTCACTTGGAAATGGGGTCTTTGCAAATGTGATCCAGTTAACATGAGCTCATACTGGATTAAGGTGGGCCCTAAATCCAATGACTGGTGTCATGTAGAAAGGACAGGGAGATCTGGACAGAGACACGGACACAGGGAAGAGGGCTGTGTGAAGACAGAGGGAGCCAGAGACAGGAGTGGCGCCACCACAAGCCAGGGACACCGGGGGCCGCCAGACACCGGAAGAGGCAAGAAAGGAGGCTCCTCTGGCACCTCCGGAGGGAGCACGGCCCTGCCAACACTGAGTTCAGAGCAAGGGACCCTGGATCAAATGACAGAGGCTGTGAAGCCCCTGGGTCGCCTGTGAGCTGCTGCGCCATCCAGGGCCTGGGGATCAGTTGAGAGATGGGGTGTGGAGCCTCAGAACAGGGAGAGATATTCCCATGCCCCAGGGCAGTGCCTGGGGACACTGAGGCACCTCGGAGCAAGTGCCCCGTCCAGATGCTCATTGTTGCCAGACAGGAGTCTGGGCCGGGTGCCCTATCTCCTGACTTGACAAGATAAGCTGGAAACCTCCATTCCTGTGTGAGCAAAATCTCCTGATTTCAGCCAAGGAGCACACACTTCTTTCCTAGAGCAAGAACCCAGGCAGACGTGGGCTGGGAGCCATGGACCCTGTGGTCCCGAGACCCTTCTGGAAGCTCAAGGTGGCCTGTCCTAAAGGGGCTTCACCCTGGCTGCCCACCCCTCCTTTTTGCCCCTTTAGGTAATGGAGGGGGAGGCCAAATGAGGCTTTGGAGCAACGGGGGTTTTGATAGCTTGTCTTTTGATCTGCACCACAACCTTGCAAATTTAATAACAGCGAGCAATTTATCCAGCCCCTGCTGCATACTTGACCTACTGGGTCCCCACAGCTGGACCTGGGCATGCTTTGGATTGGGTTTTCTCCTGAAATCTGTTTTGCTCTTGGTGGAGGAGACCCACTCTCCTATTTTTTATGGTTAATCCTAAAACACATCCGGTTGTCTTTAAACGTGCCTCTAACTTTTTCTCCTCCACTGGACAACTCTCCTTTCCGGTAGGTTGCAGCGGGAGAGACCCCCAAGCCCGCACGGTCGGGGGTGGGAGGCCAAGGCGAGATGTGCACCGCTGGGACGGGGACACCTCTTCATAACGGACTTTCTAGAATCGCGAAGACATCAAGGCTCCACTGTGGGACTCGAGGTTGGGGAGGCCTAAATGGGTGGCCTAAGGGAAGATGCCCAAACCCCAGAAAAGTGGCGCCAGGCTTGGTTCCTTCCTGCTCGACTCCACTTCACCGACGCTTACAGAGCTCTCGATCCAAGACCTTGGGTGGGTGCGATGATCCCGGTTTTGCAGATGGAGAAATTCAAGTTCACCCAGTCCATCACGCAGAAAGTGGGAGGAGCCAGCAGCCTGCTGGGCCACGAGCTCCCGGGACAGAGACCAAGGAAGGGTCAGGGTGGGTGGGCGTGCAGTCAGCGTTTGGGGAGGCGACAGCCAGGCCACGCCGGCAGGGGCCGTGGTCCGATCCGTGTCCAGGGTGGCTCGGGGCCCGGGTTCAGTCACCTCCTCCGCCCGGGGGAGCCGGGCCGCGGCGCGCCATGGGCGGAGCTCGGACGGCGCCCTGCGGCCGCGGGCGGGATCGCAGGGCGGCGCAGGGCCAGGCTGGGCCGGGGCGGGAAGGGGCGGGAAGGGGCGGGCCCGCGGCGGGGTTCCGACGGGCTGGGCAGCGGTCCCCGCGCTCCCTCCCGCGGGGCCGCTCCTCCAGGACGGCGCCAGCTCGCGCTCCCGGACGCGCCGTGGTCCTCCGAGCCCACAGGGGGCGCTGGCGCCACCGCTCGCTTCCCAGGGCCGGCGCGGACCGGAAGTGCGAGGGCCACTTCCGGCGCGGGCAGGCAGCGGGCCGGGCGGGTGAGCGGGCCGGACGCGGGCGCCTGAGAGGCGGAGGCCAGCGGGGCGGTGGCCGCCGGATCGCGCCCGGCCGCCGAGATGCCGTTCTTGCATGGCTTCCGCAGGATCATCTTCGAGTACCAGCCGCTGGTGGATGCGATTCTGGGCTCCCTGGGCGTCCAGGACCCCGAGCGGCAGGAGCCCCTGGACGGGTAACTCGCTCCGCTGCCACCGGCGCTGCGGCCCTTTCATTGTCACTGCGGGCGGGGCGGGGCTGGGTGGCCATGTCCCCACCTTACGGAGGAGGAGGCCGGAGTTGCGCGGCTTCGAGCGCGAGCTCCTGGGCGCCGGCTCGGCTGCCGCGCCTTGCAGGGCGGAGGGTGCCCCGGGCCGGCGCGGGCGGGCAGGCGGGCAGGGAGGGCGCGGGGCGGTGGGGGGGGGAGCGGCGGGTGTCGGCAGGGCCTCCGCCCCGGGGCCCCACCCCGTGCCCTGCCTGTCCTGTGCCCTCCTCCTGCAGCTGCAGAGGAGCAGGCTGGCATCTGTGAGGCCCTCAGCTTTCACCCCAGAGCGGCGCGAGAGGGAACTTTCTGTAGCTGAGTTTGCACTTGATGTAGACAGGAGCAGGTCTGTTCGTGAACCTGCGGGGAAGGTGCTAGAACGTGAATTGTTCAGGGTACATCAGTGAGCTAGACAGAACGCCAGCCTCCGCGATGCTTGTGCTCCGAGGAGCGAGCCTGTAATGTAAATACAGTGTGTAGTGTGGGAGGTGTAACGGGGAACAAAGCAGAGGAAAGGGGGACCGTGTGTGTTGGGGGGGATCCTGTGGAATTTCAAACACGGTGATTATTGTGAGTCTCCTCAGGACCTTGGGTGGTAAGGGAGGCTTTCTTTGTCACTATTCCGCCCCCTCTGAGGTTTGTCCTGAAAATGCAGCGTGAGGTGTTTCCTCACCTCCATGGTCGTCCTGGGGGAGGGTGGGGCTGCCTCGGGGGCTTCTTGGCCTTTTCTAGCCCCAGACATGAGGCAGGAGTTCTGACTCAGGATGTTTGCCTTGCACCCATGGTGCAGAGGGCACTCTTGGCTGGGGGGTGAGACGGAATCCTGCCAGGCAGTACGATGGACCCTTGATCCCACTAGTTGAAAGGGTGCTGATGGGGAGACTAAGGGGGTGGGGGGAGCACCCGAGGGGAAGGGGAGCCTCCCCAGGAGGAGGAGATGGTGGCCTGAGAGGGGTCTGCGTGCGTGGTCGTGGAGCTGCCCCCAAGCCTGCATTCTGAGGGAAAGTCGAGGCAGTTCCTAGTGGGCAGTGCTGGCGGGGGAGGTGGGTGGGTTGGGGCTGGGGTGTGAAGGGCCTGTGTGTATTCAGCCTTCGGGAGGCCAGGGGCTAAACGTGTGGGTACGCGTGAGCTGGGAAGGAGGGCCGCTGACGGCTGCCTGGGCTGGGCTGGCACCCTCTGCAGCTCAGGGACGGTCAGTGTCGGAGGAAGCAGGGTCTGGGTCTGGTTCTTGCTTCTGCCGGCAAGGGTGCCCTTCAGTCCCGACAGCCCAGGTGGGTGAGGGTTTGTACCCAAGCCAGGGACCAGATTCTCTGGGCAACTTGGGAGGAGGCTGAAGACAGCCCCAGTCCTTTCTCAGCAAACCCGAGGAGTCTGCTCCAGTTACAGGGTCCACCTGGGCCCGCCCTCTCCCAGCCCTCTTCCGAAGAGACTTTCTGCCCCATAGAGCCAGGGCCCTGCTGGGGGGCGTTGACAGCAGGAGACTAAAAGCCACCACAGGGTGCCCAGGCTGGCTGGTCCCACAGCTCTTTCCACCCTCGCCTCTCTTGCCCCAGGCCCAGTTATGTCGCCAGCGAGGAGAGCCGACTCCTTGTTCTCACTGAGCTGCTGGAGAGAAAGGCCCACTCTCCATTTTACCAGGAGGGCGTGAGCAACGCCCTGCTGAAGATGGCCGAGCTGGGGCTGACCCGCGCAGCCGACGTCCTCCTGCGGAACGGGGCCAACCTCAACTTTGAAGGTCAGCTGGAACCCGAGGGGCTGGGTGGGTGGGGGCCCAAGTGTGGGCGGCCAGGCCTCTGGGCTCTGCTTTCACTGTTCTCCTAGGAGCTAGCGTCCTCACTTCTTCCGTGGGTGATGACGAAGGAAACAGGTCGGTGGCCTGCCGTCTCCTGGGGACTTGCAGATGGCCACAGCCACCTCTGCTCCGAGAGCCAGTTTGTTGCTGCTTCTCTCTTGTGATGGATTTAGCAAACCTTGTCCAGCCCCCAGCCAAGTCCCCGCTTCCATTAATGTGAAAATGTGGCTGCTGGCCCCGTGCCCAGAGCTAAGGGAAAGTAATTTTCTGCCACTTATTCTGAGCCATCTTGCATTTCCGTTCCTGCCATAGGGAGGGGGAGACAGATAAGCCACGTTGGGTGTAAGTCACTGCAGGATGTGTTGGCTTTTAGCTTGTAAGTTCCGGGGGGTGGGGGCGGGTAGAACCATTTTCCTTTCTTCTCTGGCTTTTGCCAGGAGAGGGCAGGGAGACATGCAGGGGGACTGTGACCGAATGGGGTCTTTGTGCTGACACAGGATGTGACCAGGCCCCTCTCCCCTCCCTATCTGAGGACAGGCTCCGAGACTGCTGGGCTCCCGGAGCATCAGGGAGCGGAGGAGGGGGAGGCTGTTCTGAAGTCCGTCACTTGAAGAGCCAGCTCTGAGAACTTGGCTGTTACTGCCGGGCTTAAGGAGCCGGCACTCTGGGTGTTCCTCCCAAACAGCCCGAGAGGAGATGCCCTGTTTCATGGTCCCATTTCCCAGAGGAGGGAAGTAAATCCCAAACAGATTGAGTGCCTCGCCCACTAAAATGCCCCCAGGGCCTGAACCCAGGTCTGACTGGAACCCACGCTCTGGCATCCCCTGAGGACGACTCTGTCCTGACCCTCACGGTGACCGGAGCCTGGGCCTCTTCAGGTGGGAGTGCTGGGGCTGGGCTGCCAGGCTGGCTCCCGGGATCCTGCGAGAATGTGCCGGACTGACGTGAGCTGTGTCCGTGCCTTCAGACCCAGTCACCTACTACACGGCCCTGCACATCGCCGTCTTGCGAAACCAGCCGGACATGGTGGAGCTGCTGGTGCGCCATGGGGCTGACATTAACCGGAGGGACCGGGTGAGCCAGCTCCAGCCTGCTCTGCGGGGGCGTGGTGGGGGCCGTGAGCAGCCTCCCAGGCTCCCGGGCCAACCCGGCTGTGCTTTCTTGGCTCAGATCCACGAGAGCAGCCCCCTGGACCTGGCCAGCGAGGAGCCGGAGCGCCTGCCCTGCCTGCAGCGCCTGCTGGACCTCGGTGCTGACGTCAATGCAGCTGACAAGCATGGTGGGTGCCTCCCACGGGAAGCAGGCGGGCTGGGCCCAGGTGCCCCAGGACAGCGGCAGGCGGGCAGGCTGGCTGCGGCCTGTCTGAGGGTGCAGCATGGCCAGGCACGCAGGGGCACTTTGCTGGCTTTCAGAGGCTTTAAAGAGGCAGTGCGGTCATCGTCTGCCAACCCCTTGAGACTGTCAGTGGGAGGAGACACCGTGTGCATGCCCCACCTGAGGGTGCTGTGTCTGGGTCAGGAGTCCTCCTCTGCTGGCCCTTCTGCTCCTTTCCTCTATGAGTGGAAAGAGAATGGCCAGGAGCCTGTCACCCTCAGCCCTAGCTGAGGTCGGTCCTTTTTCAAGGTCATTTTCTGACCCCGAGCCGCTGTATCTCCCCTCCCTGTGGGTTGCCCTGACCTCGGCTCCCGGGCCTCCGCTCCCCTCTCCCTCCGCAGGAAAGACTGCTCTGCTCCACGCCCTGGCCAGCAGTGACGGCGTGCAGATCCACAACA
Organism: Equus asinus; assembly: GCF_041296235.1. Classification (NCBI taxonomy): domain Eukaryota; kingdom Metazoa; phylum Chordata; class Mammalia; order Perissodactyla; family Equidae; genus Equus; species Equus asinus. The sequence continues at coordinate 16,554,328 of NC_091799.1, forward strand.
CTGAGAACATCCGGCTCTTGCTGGAAGGAGGTGAGGCGCGTCCCCAGGCTGTCCAGCTTCCCCCTTGGCCCCACACTCCCGTGTCTGCAGGCTCCTCCCGTACGCCGTCAGCGTTCCTGTGCCGGGGGTGAGGCCTTCTCCCTGCTGGCTCTTCCAGGGGCAGACGTCAAGGCTACCACCAAAGATGGGGACACCGTGTTTACCTGCATCATCTTCCTGCTTGGGGAGACGGTGGGAGGGGACAAAGAGGAGGCCGAGATGATCAACCGCTTCTGCTTCCAAGTCACGCAGCTGCTGCTGGCTCACGGGGCCGACCCCAGCGAGTGCCCGGCGCACGAGTCCCTCACCCACATCTGCCTCAAGAGCTTTAAACTCCACTTCCCTCTCCTGCGCTTCCTGCTGGAGTCCGGAGCCGCCTATAACTGCTCCCTGCACGGGGCGTCCTGCTGGTCTGGCTTCCACATCGTCTTCGAGAGGCTGTGTTCGCACCCGGGCTGCGCTGAGGACGAGAGCCACGTGGACCTCCTGCGGAAAGCCGAGACCATCCTGGATCTCATGGTGACTAATTCCCAGAAACTCCAGCTGCCGGAAAACTTCGACATCCATCCTGTGGGCAGCCTGGCAGAGAAGATCCAGGCCCTGCACGTCTCCTTGAGGCAGCTGGAGAGCTACCCGCCGCCCCTCAAGCACCTGTGTCGCGTTTACATCCGGCTCCACCTTCAGCCGTGGCCTGTGGACGCGAAGGTCAGAGCCCTCCCTCTGCCCGACCGGCTGAAGTGGTACCTCCTCAGCGAGCACAGCGGCAGTGTGGAAGATAGCATCTGACAGTCCGGACTGAGGGGAGCGGGCTGGGCGCTCAGCCTGTTGGTGGTCAAGTCCCCACAGCCACCTTCGGGGAGGACCTCGGGTCCCGGCTGTCAGAAGGTGGCAGGCTGAAGCCAGACTTGGTCCTCTGAGACGGAGAGCCCAGTGGAGTGCCGCAGCTGCCTTCAGTCCGGTGGGAGAAGGCTGCTCTGCCCCAGGGTGACAGCCCCCTCTCTGGTAGCACCCTCAGTCTCACCCACCCTGGAAAGAGGAGAGGGCTTAGATTCGGGACAAGCTCACCCCTCAGCAGGGAGGCTGCGGGTCTGGGTGCTCCTGAGCTGCGGGAGGTGGTCCGTCCCGCACGGACGTGGCAGAAGCTGGCAGGAAGCGGGGCGGGGCTCTGCAGGTGCAGCCTGGCTGAACCCCTTCCCTGCTCTCGACTGGCGCTCACTGAGGCTTCTGGTGGACTGGGGAGAAGGCTGAGCTGACCCTGCTGGCTTCTGCAGCTCTGGGACCAGGTCCCCGGGGAGCCCCCCGGCCAAGGCACACGGGTGGGCTTTGGTGGCAGCTGTTTGTGCCAAACCTGAGGTCTTGGGGACCACGCCTTCTACAACAGAGCAATCATGCATGACCAGGGATAACCCTGTCCAAAATGTCTTGTTTTATGAGGGGTTCACCCAAGTGGAAGCTCCCAAGACTGAAAGCCGACTGTCCTGCCCCAAGCGGAGCCCCCACAAAGCTGTTCTCAAGTCACAGTGAACTGTGTAAACACCTTAGGGATAAGTGGAGGCAACAACGTGATATATTTATATTATAAAATTAAATGGATTTCTCTCGGCCAGCAAGCTCCTTGTGTACATTTCCACCCCCTCCCCGCCCCAATTCACAGTGAAGGACCCCCCTTCGCCAGTCAAAAGAGGTGGTAGTGCGGAGGTGCAGCACGTGGGGGCGGTTTTGGGGGAATGTGGCCCCGTGGCCAGTAAAGGACAGCACCACTGCAGACTGGCTCGGGCCTTCACGGCACAGGGGTCACCTTTTATTTTTGATTGAAAATGCCCACCAAGGAGGAGCCTCAGGCACAGCCAAGAGTGAGGAAACAGACCTCTCCCCATGCTGCAGGCTGTCGTGACGATCACTGAGGTCACCAGAGCCCCCTCACCAAATAGGACTCAACACGAACGCCCCCCCAGCTGCAGGAGACAGCAGGCTCGCAGCGCCCAGCCCGGCCCCCCGAGGTCAAGTCCTGCACAGCCACGTTAAGGGCTCTGCTGCTCTTAAGGCCGCCAGGCCCGAGGCCATAGGTGATCTGACGGCCTATTTCTATGCAGGGCTTCCCTGCCCAGGCCTCGCCTCTGGGGGCTGCACAGCCAGGCTACCGCCTCACTGCCCCGTAGCCACACCCCTCCCCGCTGGGCCCCATTATGCCTTTTTAAAAAAGCCTGTATAGTGAGTGAACAGCAGACAGGTATATTTGGTGGCCTCACTCAACACTCCCAAACCACCAACGTGGAGCCTCTGGGTCTCGCCCGGCAGCCAGCTCCCCCCACCCCCACTGGTCCCTCGGTTTCTCCTGCCAGCCCCCGCTCATCTCAGGGCCAAGCTGTAGACATGGTAGATCTCATCGGGGAGGTTCTCCTGCCGCTCCTGTGCCAGGAGGCTGAGGCCTGCACTGCGGATGATCCTGTGGACCACCTCGAGGTCCCGGCACACGCTGCTGTCCACGTCGTCCAGGATCACGCCCTCCTGGGCCATGTTGTCTTTGATGACAATGATGCCATTGGGGCGCAGGCCCCGCTTGCAGCGCCGCAGGAACTCAGCCAGGTGCTGGTCGGTCAGGTGGCCTGGCGAAGACAGAGGTGTGGTTACCACCGCACGTTTCTTTCAGCCACCACTTACTGAGCACTTACTCTCTGCTTAACACACAGGGCCTCACTGGCACTCTCAACAGTCCACGGGGGGTTTACTAAGCCCCGTTTTATGTAAGAAGCTGGCTCAGAAGTCACCTACCCGAGGGCAATCGCCAAGTATGCAGCTGGGAGTTTGCCTCGACTGGGGTGACTGGCAGGCCCCGCCCGACACCTACAGCCCATGCCACCCGCCCCTCCCAGGCCTGGATCACAGGGAGGGCACCAAACAGTTCTTTCCCTCTATTAAAACTCCAGACTGCAGCTTCTCTGGACCACAGAACACAGGGCCAGACCGAGGGTGTTCCCAAAGGGCTGCACTGTCCCCCGTGCAGCGGCTGGCCGACCGCTGGCACAGGCTGCGCCAGGCCCGCAGCCCAGGAAGGGCACCCTGGGCGCACTGCTGGGCTGCGCGGATGCACGGCAGGACGGCAAGGCAGCACCCCCCACTGCCAACAGCAGAGACAGCCAGGGCTTCCACTTCTCTTATTTAAGAAATCCTTACTATAACGCACCTCCACATTTCTGAATGAAGTAAGTTATTGGTCAATTAAATTTTTTCAACAAAAAACTGCCCCTAAATGGGCTGCAGCAGGTATTAAGTTGAAACAAAGGAAAGAAGGAGATGTCCTTTCTAGGCAGGGTCTCCGCCCGTCCTGGGAGCCCCGGGGGAGCTGAGGAAGCCCCGCGGCCCGCCTGCCCCCGCTCCCAGGCCCGCATGGGCAGCCTGGCTGCGCAGCGGGACAGCGCAGGGAGGTGGGGAAGGAGGGGAACGCGCACCTATCACCCACTGGATCCAGATCACGTCGTAGGAGCTGGGCTCGGGGCTGAAGTCCTGGAGCCCGCAGCAGTAGTAGTTCCGCACCCTCTTGCCCTCCTCCCCCAGGTAGGTCTTAGCTTTGACCAGAAAGTCCTCCGTCACGTCCACCATGTCCACCACTCCGAAGAGCGGCAAGAGCAGCCTCTTGGTGATCCTTCCAATGCCGGCTCCGCAGTCCAGAGCGCAGGAGGTTCCCGTCTTGTTTGGGCCTTCCTAAAAAGCGGAGCACAGACGCTAAGGAAGGGCTGGAGAGCCAGAAGGACGCTGTCACTGCAAATTCCTCATGAGCCCCAGAATCACTCAAATAGGACTGGGCACAGGCTGGTGGCCGGCGCTAGTGGGGACATGAGTGGGTATGAGCACCGCACACACTTTTCCTGGGCCACACGCTTCTAAAATGAAAGCCACTTCTACTTAGAGGTGACAGCTCGATCAGGTGCACTCATCTCAGTCCTGAGGCCCATTGAAACGACAGCAGAGAGAATGAAAAGAATTCAAGCAGTGAAAGAATGGAAGAGGGCAATGAGCAAACACCAGATTCTAACTAACTGGGGAAGGTGGCAAGTGGGTGGGGAGACCCTGGACAGACAGGGCAGCAGCAGCCTCCCGTGCTTGCCAAGGGAGAGACGAGAGGGCGGCGGGGGCAGGGACTCAGAGCCTGTGTTCAGCAGAACAGCCCAGATGCCACGGACATGGCAGGAGAGCAGAGGTTTCGCTCCTGGCCAAACCGACAGGTGAAAGGAAGACTACTCTGTTCTGGCCTCCGGGAGTCGCCAGCATTGCGGCCGGCTCCTGCCTGGTCGCTTGAGCACAGAATAGCAGCTGCCCCCGCCCCACCCTGCTCTTCCAGGCCTGGGTGGTAGACACTGACGGATGACCAGAGACCCTGCAGTGTACATGGAAAGGTGGTGCCCCACGCAGACGGGCAGTGCCACCAGCGCCACATCCTCTCCTCCTGGAGAGCACACCAGACCTGCCTACCCTCAAAAACCTCTGCAGGAACTTCCGGGAGCTGTTGATGTCGATGCTGGAGATGTGGCCATACCCCCCGAGCATGCCGTCCACCGTGGGCGGGACTTCTTTCCAGTACGTCTTGGCCTTCGAATAGAATTGTTTCTCATCTTCTATCACCTCGCTCGTCATGCTGTCACCAGCCACGTCTCTGCTCAGGCACCCAACTCAGCAGCGGCACCTCCTGAATGAAGAAAAGGAGTGAAATCAGCCAGGTCGAGAACCCCGGCCTCACACCGTGCTTCTCGCCGGTCACACAGTCCTGCCTGAGGCAGAGGAACGTTCAGTGTCCCCAAATCTGCTGCTGCCCCTGGAGACAGTGCCTTCTGTCTCTTCAAGTCGTTTTGCAAAGCTCTCTTCCTATCAGAGCAGGGGAGCCAGCGTCCTGGTTTCTAGTGCTTTCCTTGCTCTACATGACACTTGACTTAATGGCTTCTGATCTGAGAATACAGAAAACCTGATCTACACTCGAGAAAGGAGAGCGACACAGGGAACCCAAGTGTCCTGCATGGACATTGCCTCGGGTCCTGGAGGGGCCGGCGGAGTCCCCATGCCTCCCTCCCTCTCACTCCAGCGTGTGCACAGGAACAAGCTCACTGAGGGGGCCGGTCCCTCGTTAACCGTGACCGGCCCGTGTCAGGCACCCTGCTGAGAACCGGGGAGACAGCCAGACGGAAGATAGCTACAGACACAGGAATCACAGCTGTGCGAGGGCTGCGGAGCAGTACGAGGTGCTGGAGGAGCAGACCCCGGAGGAGCCCGACTTCACTGGGGTCAGGAAGGCAGCCCGGGGAAGGGACACCCCGGCTGAAACTCGGGATGAGGCAGGGCTGGCTCGGCGAACCGGGTGGGCAGACTGCTCCAGGAAGAAAGGAGCATGCAGGGAGCCCCTGTGGGTCCCATGGAGGGGATCAGACGGCGCCCTGCAGGGCAGTGGGCACGAAGAGGTATGCTCTGGAAGACTGCTGGCAGCTGTGGGGACTGTGCGGGCAAGAGTGCAGCAGCCCCCGGGAGCGTGTGAGCGGAACGGACGGAGGGGCGTGCAGAACACGGCCAGGCAGCGGGGCGCAGGCCCACGGCGGCGCTCAGCAGAGGGAGGACGGCCGGGCAGCGGGGCGCAGGCCCACGGAGGCGCTCAGCAGAGGGAGGACAGCCGGTCAGCGGGGCACAGGCCCATGGCGGTGCTCAGCAGAGGGAGGACGGCCGGGCAGCGGGGCACAGGCCCATGGCGGTGCTCAGCAGAGGGAGGACGGCTGGGCAGCGCCACGTGCAGCAGCCTGGCCACCTCACACCAGGGGTGAGAGAAGGCCCACACCTCTCCCCCAGGCAAGGGCACTCCCCAACAAACATCCACGACGTTCAGGTGCGCTCCGGCTGCTGTGAGGCTAGTTGAGAAAGGCTGACCCCGAGAGCTTCCCGTCCACTAGGAGAGATGGGGAAAATGGAACCAACTGAAACACTTCACTATTCAGGGACAAGGGTTGGCACCACAACGAAGACAAGTTCCAATCGCTGTACTGACTGAAGAGCCCTCTGGGCTAACAGCCGGGGGGCCTCGGTTCTAAATGCTGCCCCCTCCCATCCTGGCTCACGAGCGTCCCACAGGTCCCAGCGCCTGAAGCCGTCCTCCCCAACCCGGGAAGAAAGGGTGGCACACTGCTTCCAAGAACAAACTCTCACTCCAACCCTGAGGTGCAGGGCAAGCAGAAGAATGTGGAGGCCGTCCAGCCCCCAAGAATGCTCCCTGCAGCAGAGTGGGCCTCCCAGTAGCTCCCGGAGGGCTGACATGAAGGGACCAGTCTGATGTCACCACATAGCTGGGTTTGGGGGCTGCTTATGTGGGTGCGGTCTGAAAGGTCAAGTGGCTGCCAACAAGCACCACAGCACCCGTGTCAGCCCCTCCACCACTGCCCAGGAGGGACACCGTCAAAGCCGACTCTGCCAGGCCGCACCCGCAGCACTCCCACTCAGACTGGAGCTCAGTGACGTCGGCCTGCCCCATGCTCCTCCCTGCCCCCTCCCTCAGCAAACTTCCGGTTCTGTATTCAAATCTATCTCCCCACTGGACTGGGAGCTCCTTGCAGAGGCAACACCAAGATGTAATGCTGTATTTCTTTTGCATCCCACGCAGCACCTAGGTATTCAACAGAAAGTTCACTCAGAGTAAATCTGGAGCCAAACACGTACCTGGCTGTACTCTCTCTGCCCTGTCTGCCTTCCCGCCCAGGATGTACGCTTCCTGGGGGCAGGGCCATGACCTTGCACACCATTAGCCCAGTACCTGATACAAAGTGGGTGTTTACTAATCAGCTGTCGAACGAATCAAAGAATGAGCTTTGTGCGGCTACAGTCCTTTTCCACTTTTAAGAAAATCCTACAGCCAAGAATCTAACCATTCAGAACTGACAACACTGAAGGCCATTACCGACAATATAATTTTTTGCTTTACCAAAAGCCTTTAAACATGATTCCTTTAAATGTCAAGGTTCCCCGAATAATTTAATTTACAGGAATTCCACTTACAGGCGGATTCTAGGAACAAGCCAGGGGAGGCATATCTAGGCCGGGAAATAGCGAGTATAACTTTGACATTTGTTCTAAAAGCTGATTCATTAGTAAACATGACTCTGGGGGCCCTGTCTGCACTGTGCCTCCCAGTGTCCAGATTGGAGTGGGCAGGGGTGGAGGAACGGCGGGGTCATCACATAGCAGCAAGTCCTTCCATACTCTGTCCACAGCACAGCAAGGCGCTGCATGGCTACAGGGATGGGGAGGGGCCTGGGCACAACCTGGCTCTGTGTGTGCTCTGGGATAGCTCGGAGGGGAAGAGAAATCCTTCGCTCATTGAACTTCTGCTCCTCAATGGTAGAATTTGTCTGTGCATCCTTCATGGTCATCTGGCCACCTCCCCCCGACCCCAAGGTATTCGAGGTGACACCTGGGCAGCCGCCCCAGCCACCTTCTCTTCTCCCAAGATCCATGGAAGAGAATGGTGTTTGAACTGTCACCATCAGTGCTCTGCAGAGTCATCTCATCCTCCCCATTTACCTGCTCTAAGAAGCGGCCTGGCAGCAAGAGGAGGCAAGAGCCTACCTGAAGTCCCCTCCTCCCTCTCGAAGCCTGCTGGACAGGGCTGTTCCCTGGATCTGTGCGGGAGCAGCTGCACAGATGAGAATGGCAGGGTGCTCTATGAAAAAGAAAGAAAAGGAGGGAGGGAGTAAAAATAACAGAGGAAGAATGTAAAAACAAGGCTCTGATGGAATCAGGTCTGAATCCTGGCCTTGCTTCTCACCGGTTGTGTAAGCTCAACTAAGACACCTAAACTCAGTTAAGTAAGTTTCTTTATCTACAAAATGGGAACAGCAATATTGACTTTACAGGAAGGCTGTGACGATTAAATGTGGATATAAAAGCATAAAGTGATCCAGACAGTACTGGGCACATATTATCTTGACTTTATAAATCTCTGTCAAATGAGAGTCTCGTCAATTTTCTCTGCCAATTGTGAAGATCAAATGAGAAAAATGCACTGAAATGCCTTAAAAATTGTAGGGTGCTGTACACATCTCAGGGATCATTACTGTCACGCTGGGTGGTCAATCCAGCACACTCAGCTCTGCCAGTCTGCAGAGGAAGGGAGCCAGCTTCCCATCCGTGTAAACACAGAAACACCGCAGATTCTGGAGACAGCTATCTCTTGTGATTCTGTGGCTTCCGGTCTCCACCAATGCTTGTACCTCCAACCCTCCCAGTCCCCGGTTTACAGGACAGAAAAGTTTACAGGACTAAAGGAGTGATGCACCTTAAAAAACACACAGGGAACCAGGAACAGAATAAGGAGGGAATCCAAACTTCTCACCCCACTCAAAGCCCTAGTCTTCCCAGGGGCTCATCCTCTCTCTCTGGGCAAAGATCCTGTACACTCTGACCATGGACAATACCGCCCCACCCACCAGCAGGGCCTGACCCACTGTTTCTATTCCTTATTGTACAGACGGAGAAACCAGCGTCCAGACACCGCACACAGCTGACGGGCAGCAAAGCCTGGGCCTTTCGATATGGCAGCCTCTCTGCCAACAGGCTGACCTTGGCTCCAAGGGCTCTCGGCGGCCAGCTGTCTTTTGAGCGGCACCTGTGTCGGGCCGTTCCTGGGGCTGGGTCCAAGGTGAAATCCGATAGCAACTCCTATGCAACGGGCGCTACCCTGTGTCGGCTCGGAACTGGGCACTGCACTGAATCCTCACCCTCACGCTCCGAGCGGGTGCTCTCCTTACCCCCGTCTCTCAGAGGGGAAACTGAGGCTCAGGGAGGGAAAGGGACTTGCTGCGGCCCGGGGGCCGGCGTGGGGGAGCGACCACCCAGGCGCTGGGGGCCTCAGCCTTCCTCCTCTACCCCTACCCCGGCCCAGGTCCGGCTCGCGGAGCCCCCAGGCGCGCACGTGCGGCCGCGCCGGCTGGCGCCGGGGTCACGTGACGGGCCGGGGCCTGGGCGCCCGGGCAGTTGGGGGCCGGGCCTCCCCTCTACCGGCGCCGCCGCCCCCGCTCCGCCGCGCGCTACTCACCCCGGGCGGGGGCTCCCGGGACGCGGAGAAGAGGACGCGGAAGAGGAAGGGGGCGGCAGGGAAGCCCGCACCAGCCCACACCAGCTCCGTGAGACCGCGGCCAGACGCGCCACCGCGCGGCGCACGCCGCCTTTGTCTGCGCACGTCACTTCCGGTCGCCCGGGGGCGGGGCCTCGGCGGGCTCCGCCCCGCGATCGGCTTGCCCCGCCCATTGTGTCCTGACCTGGAAGGACCTCCCCGACTTAAAGGGGCCGCCGCGCCGACCCTCTCCCGACCCCAGCATCCGCACCAGTTCTTTTGGAGGCTGCAAGCCTGGACTTTTAAAAACGAGAGTTCTAGGGGTTTCCCACTGGGTAAAAAGGGGAGGAAAAAGCCTTATACCTCAAATCCAACCCTCAACGATTAGCATCTTAAAATAATATACACATCCAAAACACAAAGCCAAAAAGAATACCTTTGGCAGTGCCAAGGGGTTGCCACCCCAAATAAGCAGAACAAGTCCATGATATTTCTATTTCAAAAAGGTTGCCCTCCCTAGGCTCCTGCCATATATAGAAATTCTGGCGCAGTCCTTGAAGCAGCCTTGATGGAGATGTAATTTTGCAGGTGGCTAGACCTTGTGAACCTCTCCGAGCCTCAGTCTCCTCTTCTGCTAGACAGATGTGATAATTACTCACCTTTCAACGCTCCGAGGGTTAAACTTGTGGGATATTGTAGTCAAGCCTTCAGTCCTGCGCTTGCCGCTGGCTCTCAGTAAACAGAAGCTGTTATAATGACAATATTCATCATAAGTTCATTTTTCCTAAACTGACATCCTGGTTTTAGATTTACAGTGCCTTCCTCCGGGCGCTACACATAGGAGGTGCTTAAAGTGTGTACACTCTAATGAAGCGAAAGTTATGGGGGTGTGAGGGGGTGTTGAAAAGCCCCACCCACAGCAGAGTCCCCCACATCTGCCTATGTACATATTATCTGGCACCCTCTCTAGCGGACTCCAGGTCAGACGTGGTTCCCTGGCCTGGGCCCCTCTCCCAAGCTTCATTTTCCACGTCTCCAAGGGAAAGGGATAAAGCCTGGGCTATCTCAATTGCTGGGGGTGTCCATAATCTTCTTTTGGGGGCAGCTCTGAGCTCTCCTGGGATGCCTGAAAATCCACCCTACATTTTTTTCCTGTTGATGGAAGAGAAAGTCTCTTCCCCACACCTGGGTTCCAAGGCCTTCCCAGGTCTGGCCAGCCCCTGACCTCAGAGCCTCTTGCGTCGAGTCCCCGAGCATCACACGTAGTAGTTGCTCAATAAATGTCTGCGGCGGGCGAGAGCTGGAGAGCTCCTTAGAAATCATCTAGTTAATCTGGCGTTCCTCGTCCAGTTCTTAAAAACTCACATGCCCTTAGAATAAATATCAAAATTTCTCACCTTCCCCATTCACGATTCTAACTTCCCAAGGAGGTAGCCCTTCCATCCCTAGGGGAGGAGTATTTGCAGACAATGGCACACATTGTCTGTCATGCCTCCTCCAGGCAGACGCCCTGTGATTTGAATTACAAAGTCATTTTTTCATTTTTCAAATTATAAAATTACACCAGGCCAGTGAAATTACTGGTCCAAACTACCCTTGTCCCCCACTCCATTTTCACAGTACAAGCTTCTTCCCTGCCCCTGCCCAGCCGAGAATCACCAACGCGGCCCACCAGTCCATTTGACCATGGAGCCCTGACAAAAGAGACTTGTCCAGCATCACACAGCAAACACAAGCACAGCATGGACTCGAAGCTGGTTCTCTTTGTTTCCAGGCCCACTGCGTTCTTACTGCCCAGCCCAAACATGACCCACCTGGGCCTCCGGATCAGGAAGGGGTAGTGGGACCCTGGGCCCTCTGTCCCTCCTGGTCAGGAGTCCTGCCACTGGCTTGTGACTGCAGTCTTGGTATCCTGAGCACAACAGCCCCGCCCTCTGCCCCCAGGCCTCAGTGCCCTCTGCTCCTTTCCTGGCCTTGGGTGGGGGCGGATCACAATGACCCTGAGGAGGCCCTGGAGGCAGCAGGGAGGGGCCCCGCAGAGGGACCAGACCAGGAAGATGGGCTCTCCCAAGGACCAGCCCACCTGTTACGGGGCTCTAAACTCACAGCACCTTCTCTGGCCCCACCCAGACCCCACCAGGGTGAGTGGGACGCTAGGAGCCAGCTCAGAGCTGACAACAGACTGGGAGTGGGCGTGATGGGGAGGGGCACACTCGAAGACCCCCAGTGACAGAAGCAGGGGGCAGGTCTGGGGGGTCTGCCTCACATATAAAAATACGTGTCTTGGGGGCTGGCCCCACGGCACAGCGCTTAAGTTTGCACGTTCCACTTCAGTGGCCCGGGGTTCGCCAGTTCAGATCCCGGGTATGGACCTATGCACTGCTTCTCAAGCCATGCTGTGGCAGGCATCCCACATATAAAGTAGAGGAAGATGGGCACGGATGTTAGCTCAGGGCCAGTCTTCCTCAGCAAAAAGAGGAGGATTGGTGGTGGATGTTAGCTCAGGGCTAATCTTCCTCAAAAAAAGAGAAAGTCTTGGCCCCACCCCAGACCTACTGAATCAGAATCTGAGGCACCTGTATTTTCAACAAGTGCCCCACCCCAAGGGACTCTGAGGCTCCAGCAGGACCAGACAGCAGCTGGGCTGGTCTCTCCTTTCAAGATGGTTCTGGTTTCCCAATTCCCAGTGGAGCTCACCCAACAGTGACAGCCTCCAGGACTGAACACTCCAGCGCTAGGCCCTCCCTACCACATAGAGAGCTCTCTCCCACGATGTTTATTCCTTCTTACAAAGGAGCAGGTGCTCTGTTATCCCCATTCTACAGATGAGGGCGCTGCGAGAAGGGAATTCATTGGCTCCCTAGGTTACAGAGTTACAAGGTTAGGTTACAAGGTTACAAAGCTACTAAGTAGTGGAGCTGAAATTAAATCCTAAATAATAATAATTTGAAAGTAAAAAGAGCGGCTAGTCTTTGTTGCAGCAGGTACGACGTGCCTGCCACTATTCTAAGCTACTGGCACATGCTTGCTCATTTAAACGTCACAGCAGCTCAGAAAGGTGGGTAGTCTCTCCGTCACCATTTTTCAGGTGAGGAAACAGAAGCTGGCGAGCTCCAGCCTGAACCACTCACTGTTGGGGGAGCCGGCGGGCTTGCCCCCAAACCACACTGCCCCGCTCTGGGCACGATGGCCTGGGGGCTGGTCCATGCCCTCCTCTCCACCTCCCACAGCACCTCCCCGCCCCCACTGACGTGAGGATGCCCTGAGCCGAGAGCAGGGCCGGACATGCCCAGGCGTCACCCCAAGCCAGGGGCCCAGTGGGTGGCGCCCAAGGGGTTCCCGGACGAGGGCGACGGCGCCAGCCGCAGGAGACCCCCGCTGCTGCCCAGGCTGCCTCCGCCCGAGCTGCGAGCATCTTGGGGCGCGGACGGCTTAGGGGGTTCGAGGGCCTCGGGGGGCGGCGCAGGGTGGTGGCAGACCCCCCGGGGCCAGGCCTCGCCCGCGGCGCCTGGGGAGGGCGTCAGGAGCCCCCCGCCGCGCCTGCCCGCCCTGCCCACCGTGGCCCCGCGGGCGGCACGGGACCGGACAGGGCTGAGGTCGCTGCTGCTGCCACCCCTGCTCCTGGCCCGCGCGGCCCGGGCACCGGCGCCCCCGCGCCCCGAGCCTCGAGAGTGCGAGGACCCCCGGAGGGGCCCGGCCAAGGAGGCCGCGGACTCCTTGGGCGCCCTCCTAGGAGAGTTCCTCCCCAGCAGGTTCCGGGAGTTCCTACGCCAGCTGGGCGTGGAGCGTGCGGAGCAGCCGCGGCCGCGGAGTGAGGCCCTGCCGGGGTCCCCAGGGGGCGGGGCAAGGGCGGGGCTGAGGCACTTCCAGCGGGGGCCGCCAGGATGCGCAGAAGGATGCTAATGTTGGTCTGTGTGCCTAGCAGAGCGCTGGCAGCTCCCCCTTGAGGGCGGGTCCACCATTGCCCCTATTGTACAGATGAGGAAGCTGAGACCCAAGGCCATATGACTAGGAAGAGCCTAGTAAGGACTGTCCCCAAGCAAATGCTCATAACTCTTTCCACCTCCTTCTGGCTCCCAGCATCCTCAGCAGCGCAACACCAAAGGAGTGTGTCAGAGCGCAGCCAGAGGTGTCCTTGCTGTCCCAGAGCCTCCTTCCTCCCAGACCTGCAGTAAGTGTTGGTGACATGTTGGTGGGGACAGGGTGACCGTGGACGCTCGGAGGGTGGGGGGCGACTCTGACCACTCATGCCAGGAGTGGCCTATTTGTCTTCAAGGGGCAAGTCATCATTCATCCGGAACAGTCTTAAGAAGATTTTGCTCCATCAGATACCTGCCCTGGGGACCTCGAAGAGAGACCACTCACAATTCACTACGATCAAGAAGGCCAGCCAGTGAGTTCTGGGAGGATGGGGGTAGGAGAGTGGGGAGAAGAGCATTTCTTCCCTTCCTTGCCTTTGTCTTCCACCCATGAGTTTATACATTTAGCCACCAATTCATCCATCTATGTGTGCGTCCATGAATCAGGTCTTCTGCCAAAGCACCCATAATCCATCCCTGAATCTCCCCATCCATCCGTCTAGCTAGTCCTCCATCTGTTCACAAACTCCCAGAATTCTACCCACCCATCCATGAATCCAATGAGCAGTCATCTACAAATCCTCCCCTCCACTTATAAATCCAGGATGCTGTCCATCTCTGATCTAGTCATGGAGCCACCTGCAAGTCTGCATACCCATTTGCATAATCATTCATGCACCCTCCATACATCCACCCATTCTCCTAAGATCCAGTCCCTCTATTCCGACCTTTTCATTAATTCATCCATCAGTCCACCCGCCTACCCACCCACCCACCACTCTTCCACCCTTTTGCCCATGCCACCATTCATTCATCCATTTCTTCCTCTAACTTTTATCAGGTTTTACTATATTTCAAATCTTGGGGGGAATAAAATAAGGAGTGGAGATAGGAGAAGAGCCTGAGCCTTAGAGCTTCCTGGGCCTGGATGCTGTAGCTCTGATGGAGCAGGAGAGAATGCAGAAAGAATTCCTCCAGCTTAAATAGGCTCAAACGGGGTGAAGCGTGGATAGCACTGCCATGAATTCAAAGACCAGAGAGAGCAAATATACTGTAAAATGTACAAATGGAACATACATGCCATTCCTTCTCATTCGGGACCCATGGCAGACAGTACTCGTTGATCACAGCACTTTTCCCGGCTGGGCCTCAGAACCCTTCCTGACACAGTGCTCCAGGCAGACACCACTGATGGATCAGAGTAGGTGCCAGAAATGAAGCACATTTGCCAACCCAGGAACTTTCAATCAATCAGCCCAAATAAACACACTACTTCGCACAAGATATGGTAAACGAAAGTATGGAATTCATTATCTCAAATGCAAGCAACAGCAGGGCTGGACACGTTCCCACTGTTTCCTACTCAAGAGCTAATACGTGAGCACCGTCCGGTGTGTGAGATTGGCTGGTAGGCCCTCCGGGGGACACCAGGAGCATTAGAATGGGCCCCAGCAGCCTTTGAGAGGAGAAGCTGAGATTTCAGACCTGTGGGCAGAGCTGGGGCGTGCCTTGGCCTGGCCCGGAGGCCAGCGCAGAGAAGGATTGATAAGCAGATAGCTTGGTAACCAGGTCCCAGTGCCTGTAGCCAGGGGCTGTCTGGGACACCTCCCTGGCCACCTCGCTCTTCACTGGGCTGAGGAGAAGCATCCCGTCTGTGTCCACACAGACGTGAAGATGTGGTTAGATAAGTGGATGCAGATACATCACTGTGTATGTACTTGAGGTCAAACACGGCATTTCTGAACCACAGAGCCACGGACGGGTCAGGCAGGCTCTCCTGCAGCTTTGCCCTTGAGGCTGAAAATTAATAACAACAGAAGTAACAATAACAGACACCCTTTACTGAGCGCAGGCCCGGCGCCAGGCCCTGTCCTGGATGCCTAACGTAAGTTATGTGATACTCACCAAACTCTTACAAGGATGCTGTCATCGTGCCTACAATATATAATGCATAATTTAAAGGGGAGACCTGCAAAATGGAGACAGGACGGTGGTCTGCCCAAGTCACGCGCTGGGCAGGGGCGTGACTGAGATGGACGATTATACTAAGAATAGTTCCCAGTTGGAGATGTTTACTGTGGGCCCCGCAGACCCTGGGTGGGGTGCTCTGCAGCCCATTTCATCTCTTCACAGCCCTGTATGGTGGGCACAACGATGATCCCCATTTTACTGATAAAGAAAATGAGGCTCAAAAGGGTTAAGGCTGAAACCCAGGACTGCCTGAATCCGGAGTTCATACCCTATTCTCTCTGCTGAATGGCTTGATGTGGAAGAGCACTGGCTTTGGAGTCAGGATTCAAATCTTGGCTCCGCCCCTTACCAGCTGTGTGCTCTTCGGCAAGTTGCAAAAAATCTCTGTGCCTCAGTTTCTTCATCTGTAAAATGGGAGTAATAATCGCATCTCACAGGGCTGTGTGGCTGAGTGGGCTGATGGTGTCCAATGCTTGTGACCTGACACGCTTGGTCAGCTGTTGTGACTGTCAGGGGCCCTCCCCTGCCCCCGGGCCTCTCAGCAGGCCCCACAGCACACAGGCCCCCCGGCTCAAGGCTGTGTCCCCCACAGCTCCTCGGAGGAAGGCTCAGGGCACTGCAGGCGGTGCTCTCCGTTCCGAGTGCGGTTCGCTGACGAGACCCTGCGGGACACAGCACTCCGCTACTGGGAGCGCAGCTGTGCGGGTAAGCAGACAGGATGGGGAGCCCCGGGACCCCAGAAGGTTCCAGCCTGGAGCAGGGAGAGCAGAGGCTAAGGCCCTGGCTCCCAGCGTAAGGCAGCAGCCTGCAGAGGTTAAGAGGCTACTGGCCCTGCCGGGGAGGCACCTGAACTGGCCTCTCCAAAGCATGTCAGGGTGACCTTCAAGGGCCAAGTAGAGTGTCCCAGGCCCAGCAGAGATGTCCCACGGCAGGTGGCACCAGAGGGCAGCTGCAGTGGTGGCCCAGGAGACACAGGCTGCCCAGGCCTGGCCACCACTGAAGGACTCCTCCTTGCCAAGGGTTCCCACCGCCACGTCTACCCACCTTGGAAGCTGCGCCTGCAGCCCCCCGACCCCACGCCTGGCCCCACACACGGCCTACAGGGGCTGGAGATGGTTGGAAAGCACCAGAAGCATCTTCTCCCCATATCCAGGAAGGCAGACCTCAGGGACCTGGAGGAGGAGGGGCCCAGAAAGGTCCAGAAGATAGAGCCTTCTCTCTCCTGGGGAGGGGCAGCACCACATGGTATGGCAGAGAAACTGGGAACCACAGGCCAAGTCCCCTGCAGATGTGCGTGCTCAGCCCTCTGGGGATGGATGCGATGGTGTCCGTGGGCACAGTTTCCAGTGTTTTCTGAAGTGGGCGTCAGGAGGCAGGTGGGAAGATACCTGTCTATGCTCTGGTGTGCCCTTCACCAGCCCCCCCTTTCCCCATCTGCCCGGCCTCTTCTCTTCTCAGCATCCAGCAGCCCCAGGGCTTCCAACAGTCAATCAACAGCTTGCATCCATTTACCGAGCGCCTACTGCATGCAGTGTCAGGAAATAGCTGCCCCAAAGCCTGGCTGTGGGTAAAGCTCTAAAAATCCAGGACCCTCCCTGATTCAGGAGGGCCCCTGCCCAGCCCCCTGGGGCCACAGGAAGTTGGAGATAGAAGCTGGAACTTTGCACAACTTCTGGTTGTCTGCTGGGGAAGCCGAGGCCCTGGGAGCAGGTGACACGGCAGCCTAGAAGCCAGGTGCCCCCGGCCACTCCTGGGAAGCCAGGGAAAGGAGGAGGTGCCTGAGAAACAGTGTCATGCGAAGGGCAGTTGGCTGGCCTGGGAGACGCTGCCTTGTCAGCCACTGGCCTCGAGGGGCTGTGGTCACACCCCAGGGCGGCAGAGTGGAGCTCGGCTGGCTGCTTCCCAGCCCCCTCCATCCTGAGGCAGCCGCTGGGGAATTTGGGGTCTCCAACCAGCCAAAAGGGCAGCTGTTGGACAAGACAGACTCCAAGCCCCAAGATACCCTCCATCCCTGTAGGAGTCTCAGCCTCAGATTTCCATAGGGGAGTGACTGGCCCCCCTGCTATGGGAAAGGGGGCCCTTTTCGGGCTGGAGCAGGAGTGGGAGGGTGTGTTTGGGGGGGGGCACAGCTTGGGTAATAAAGGCAGAAACAGTCACGCAATATAGTTTTAAAACCGGAGGCTTCTCTGGAGGCAGCCAGAAGGTGCTGGGGAGCCCGGGGTTGCCATGGAGACAGGGCTCTGCCTGGCCTCGCCTGCCAGAGGGAGGAGAGTGGGGGCGCGGGTGCCCCCTCCCGGTAGAGATCTCACCTGTGCCCTTGCTCCTCCAGTCCAGCAGGGCAGCCTCAAGAACGGGACGGCCACCCGGTCGTTGGCATCAGAGCGGGCGTTCGGGAGCCTGGGGAGATGGCTGGAGAATCTGCCCAAAGACCTGTACTCCAGCGCCAAGGCGGAGGCCGTGGCCGGCTCCCCATTCAGCTGGAACTACCCCTGCCGGTGAGGCGCCATGCACCGTGCCGGGCCTCCCCCTCCTCACCCTGTGGACCTCCCGTCCAGCCGTGGGCAGGCTGAGGGTCTGGGCCCTTGAGGGTGGATCTGGCACTCAGGGTCCATGCAGCTCACAGGCTCCTGTCCCCCTCAGGTGCACCCAGGAGCCGCAGGGCCACCTCTCTGAGGACGCCTCCATGAAGAGCAGGCTGCCCGTCATCCCCAGGGCCACCACCCAGAGGCAGCAGGGGGACCTCAAAACCTTCCCAGACACCCACAGAATCCTGGAGCAAGTGGGCAAATCGCCCTGCTCCTGGAGCCAGAAGCTGGTGAGCACCTGCCGGCAGCCAGCTGCCTGGAGCTGGGTGGGGTGGCTGTCACCGGGTAAAGCCTGACCTAAGCCCTTGGCTACGTGGTGGCTCCAGAACTGGGCTGCCTGGGTTCAGGTCCCAGCTCCACACTTGCAAGCAGGGGGGACTTTCTGCGTTTGTTTCCTCATCTGTAAAATGGGGCTGACCACGGTGCCTGCCCCCTCGGGCTGCGGTGCAGAATCCCCCTGTGCCTGGGGAACCCCATCTCCTGCCTGGAGGTCCCCACAGCCCCCAGCTGGTCGTCCTTCTCCCTCTAGGAGTCCTTCCCGCCCAGCTTGGTGCTGCACACGGTCCTGAAGCAAGACTGCCCTAAGGGGTACCAGCTCCTCCTGCCCTCTGCAACCTCGCAGCAGGCTCAGTGGTGAATGGCCACCGGAGCCCAAGCCCAGGCCTGGACACGGCCCAGGGGTGAGGGGAGGCCTTCCCTGCCCCACAAATAAACGCACAGCCCAGGCCGGGACCTGCTGCCTGGTCTCCCCCTACAAGCCTCTCCAAGTGCCTGGTTGCTGGTCTCCCCGGGGCCTGGACCAAGGGGAAGGAGGAGGCGGAGTGGGCTGGGATGAGTCTGAGAGTGGGGTGAGGCATCCCCAGGGGTCAAGGTTCGTTCAAGTAAACCCCTCTTCTGGAATGTGGGAGACCCTTCACACACCTTAAACCTGGGACCAAGCCTCTATCGACCTAGATCAGCCCATACCTGAAACAGCCACCTGCCCCCAGCCTCTCTCTTCAACTGGAACCAAAGGCTGCTTGCTGACCTCCACTGTGGGGCGAGGGCGTCCAGACTCCCCAGAGGGAAAGGAGCTCTGTGTGGGCATGAACGTTTGTCTTCTGTGTTCCGCAGGCCAGGGTCACACCATCTGGTCCCTGGTGGGCAAGCATCTGGGTGCAGCTGGGCCAGATGCTTCCCAGTCGTGGGGGGAAGTGGCAGTGTTCAAAGTGGCCACGTCAAGAGGTGCAGGTACCGCCCGAGTTTATCTGACCGCCGCACTGACCCCGCAGGGCCACCCGCATCCGCCTGTCTGCAGGTTTGGCCACACCTGGGTTCTAACCTCCAGAAGGAGGTTCGCGCCCCATCCCCGCCCCTCTCTCCTTGAAGCGGCGCCTCGGCCCCACCCCTCGCCAGGCCCAGGATCCGGGTCTTTATCGCCGCCTCCTGGCCAGGGAGGAAAGAGCCACGGGATCCAGGCCCTGGCGCCACGCTGATCTGGGAAGGGTGGGATCTGGGGGGACGAGCGGTGGGGATCTTAGGGCCAGGGCGGCGTGTGGATGGGGGAGGCCTGTCTTGAAGGGGTGCTCTGGCTCCAGAAGAAAGGCCACAGGTCTAGGCCCGGTTTGCAGAAGCCCTGTGGGGATGGGAGGGGGCAGGGCTGCAGCCGCTTTTCACTCGGGGCTGGAGTGGGGTTTCAACCCGGGGCAAGAACTCTCCCCTCCGCCTCCTTTTCTGGACTGGCACGCCCCCGCCCAGGGTTTCTATTTCCGGGAGAGCCTGCGGGTCTCAGAGGACCCCTACTCCTACCGCACCTCCCCCGGTGACCTGGCGCAGCCCGCCTCACCCTCTCCGAGCCTCAGTTTCCCCCGGGGCCCGTGCCGGGCCCCCGCCCCTCCGCCGCCTGCCGCGCCGCGCCGCGCCCACGCGGGGGCAGTGTTGGCCTGGCTTTGGCGCCGCCCGGCGCGGCCGAAACTTCTCGGCCTCTGGCTCGAGGGTCGGAAACTTTTCCCCGCGCCCCTCCCGCCACCTGCCCGGACCAGCCTGTCTCTCTGGCACCAGAAACTGCCCGGCCTGCGACGGCGCCGGTGCGGTCCGCAGCGAGCACTGGGAGCCGAGTCCCGCGGGGGGCGCGCAGGGCCGGGGCGGCTGGGGAGCCCTCGGCGCGTCTGGGGCCCCCGAGGCGGGGCGGCGGCGGGGTGGCCGGGCGGATGGAGGGGCGCCAGCGGGCACCAGACGGGGGTGGGGGTGGGGACTCGCCAGCCTGGGCCCCTCCGCGGAGGCGCAGGCGGGCGGGGGCGATGCGGGGTCCCTGCACCCCCTCGCGCCCCAAGAGCGCGGCGGACCCCCGCCCCCCCCGCCCACCCGCCTTGCCCGCCTCGCCTTCCTCGTCCGGGCCCCGGCCTCCTTTTCGAAATCCTTCCCGCCCCGCTGTCCCCGCTCCGCGCTGCTCCTCCTCCCCCTGCTCACGAACACGGATTCTGTGTCAAGAGGACCTTGAGCATCAGCTCGAGCCTCTCATCCCGCCAGTCACAGCGCAGACCCAGCGACACTCGGGGACACCCGCGCACGGGGCCGCGGAGACGCACCCGACACACACACACACACACACACACACACACACGGCAAACACGCCGCACACACAGACACCCGCAGACAGGGCCCGCGGAGATGCACACTGTGCACACCACACACACAAACACCTGCACACACGCAGACACACACACAGACACACAGACACTCACAGACAGGGCCCACGGAGATGCTCACTGTGCACACCACACACACAGACACCTGCACACACGCAGACACACACGGACACCCACAGACAGGGCCCACGGAGATGCTCACTGTGCACACCACACACACAAACACCTGCACACACGCAGACACACACGCAGACACACACGGACACCCACAGACAGGGCCCACGGAGATGCTCACTGTGCACACCACACACACAAACACCTGCACACACGCAGACACACACGGACACCCACAGACAGGGCCCACGGAGATGCTCACTGTGCACACCACACACACAAACACCTGCACACACGCAGACACACACGGACACCCACAGACAGGGCCCGCGGAGATGCTCACTGTGCACACCACACACACAAACACCTGCACACACGCAGACACACACGGACACCCACAGACAGGGCCTGCGGAGATGCACACTGTGCACACCACACACACAGACACCTGCACACACACAGACACACACACAGACACACAGACAGGGCCCACGGAGATGCACACTGTGCACACCACACACACAGACACCTGCACACACGCAGACACACAGACAGGGCCCACGGAGATGCTCACTGTGCACACCACACACACAAACACCTGCACACACGCAGACACACACGGACACCCACAGACAGGGCCCACGGAGATGCTCACTGTGCACACCACACACACAAACACCTGCACACACGCAGACACACACGGACACCCACAGACAGGGCCCACGGAGATGCTCACTGTGCACACCACACACACAGACACCTGCACACACGCAGACACACACGGACACCCACAGACAGGGCCTGCGGAGATGCTCACTGTGCACACCACACACACAAACACCTGCACACACGCAGACACACACGGACACCCACAGACAGGGCCCACGGAGATGCTCACTGTGCACACCACACACACAGACACCTGCACACACGCAGACACACACGGACACCCACAGACAGGGCCTGCGGAGATGCTCACTGTGCACACCACACACACAAACACCTGCACACACGCAGACACACACACGGACACACAGACAGGGCCCGCGGAGATGCTCACTGTGCACACCACACACACAAACACCTGCACACACGCAGACACACACGGACACACAGACAGGGCCCACGGAGATGCTCACTGTGCACACCACACACACAAACACCTGCACACACGCAGACACACACACGGACACACAGACACTCACAGACAGGGCCCACGGAGATGCTCACTGTGCACACCACACACACAAACACCTGCACACACGCAGACACACACGGACACCCACAGACAGGGCCCACGGAGATGCACACTGTGCACACCACACACACAAACACCTGCACACACGCAGACACACACACAGACACACAGACACCCACAGACAGGGCCCACGGAGATGCTCACTGTGCACACCACACACACAAACACCTGCACACACGCAGACACACACGGACACCCACAGACAGGGCCCACGGAGATGCTCACTGTGCACACCACACACACAAACACCTGCACACACGCAGACACACACACAGACACACAGACACTCACAGATGGGGTCCATGGAGATGCACAGTACACACACACACAGCAGAAGGCAGGGCCCATGGAGACACACATGGCACACAGACACCACACACAGCAAAGACACCACACGGAGACACCAGAGACACACACAGACATCAGAGAAACATGCACTACACAAGAGATGCACACTCCACAGAGACACACCCCACAAAAACATGCCCCCCAGACACCAGCCACGCATGCACACACAGACAGACGCACAAGCACGTGCCCACACCTGTGCATACGCAGAGACCCACACCACACACACCTGGAAACACCATACACTTACAGACACACACATGCCTACCCTCCCACAGTTAGCGTCTCCCAGTGACCGCAGCCCCCACATTCTGGGGTCCACCTGCTGACCCGGAGGCTGAGATGCGCCCCCCTCCCCCATGCCACCCTCCTAGCTCTGTCCACCGACAGGCCCCTCCCCCAGCACAGGTGCAGCTTGATCCTGACCCCCGGCGACCAGGAAGGCTGAGGGGGGCGGGGGATGCAGTGAGGGCTGGGCCCCCTTCCAGCTGTCCCAGGTCCTCAGTCTCACCCCCGCACCAGGGCTCCCAGTTAGGGTCCTCTTCCTGGTACATGTCCACTCAGGATGGCGGGTGGCGGTCCCTCCTGGGCTCCAGGGGGCAGTGGCTGGAAGGCCCGGAAAGTGGGGCTCCAGCTCCTGCTCCCCAAACCTCAGAGCCCCTGGACGTCTGGGAGCGGGGCAGGGGCACCCCCCCTACTGGCTTCTACAGTTCCTGTCTGTCCTTCTAACTCTGAGCAGTCCCCCCCCCCCCGCCCTGGCCAGGGGCAGCCCTGTGCCAAACCGCCCCTGTGCCAAACTGGAGTGCGGGGCAATGGGAGCTGGGTCTGGTCTGGGGGTGGCGGAGGGGGAGGAATGACTCCCAGCCCAGGGTGGAAGGAAGGGATGGGGGAGGCAGGAAACCACTGCTCCTTTCTCCTGAGCGTCCCCGCCTCACTGGGCCTCTCCACCCACTGCGAGGCCATCTCCTTAGCAGATAAGGAAACAGGCCCAGAGAAGTCAGGGAGTCAAGTCCGGGCTGTGGTGTTCTCTCATAAGCCACTGAGATGAAGAAACCAAGGCACAGAGAGG
Source organism: Equus asinus (assembly GCF_041296235.1). Taxonomy (NCBI): domain Eukaryota; kingdom Metazoa; phylum Chordata; class Mammalia; order Perissodactyla; family Equidae; genus Equus; species Equus asinus. The sequence goes on from NC_091799.1 coordinate 16,577,497, forward strand.
TTAAGTCACTTTCCCAGGGTCACACAGCTGAGCTCCAGATAGGATATCAGTGATGAGAGCTGGGACGGGGAAGCACAGGCAGGTGCTTGGGGAGCCCAGGGCAGCTGCCTCCTCTGAAACCGAGGTTCCAAACTCCAGATGGCAAGCTCTGTGCACACCTCGGTTCTGTTCCTTCTTCTTCATTCACTGAACACAGTTTTTTGAGCCTCCACGAGTATCCAGCTTCGTGCCGGGCCCTGTGGACACGTGTTCCCGCCTCAAGGAGCCCCCTTCTTGGTGACGGAGACGCAGGCGTATGACCCCCCCCGTCAGGTGCACAGAGCTCCTAGGTCAGAGGGGCCCCGCACTGGGTTTGATGCCCTGCTGTTGTCATCTTGAAACTCTTAATCAAATTTGACTTACTTTTATTTACTTATATTTTTGAGGCAGATTAGCCCTGAGCTAACATCTACCACCAATCCTCCTCTTTTTGCTGAGGAAGACTGGCCCTGAGCTCACATCCGTGCCCATCTTCCTCTGTTTTATATGTGGGACGCCTGCCACAGCATGGCTTGATGAGTGGTGTTTAGGTCCGTGCCGGGGATATAGAACCCCAGGCCACCGAAGCGGAACGTGTGAACTTAACCACTGCACCACCGGCCAGTCCCCAAATTTGACTAAATTTGACCCTGCGTTTCCATTTTGCCCCGGGCCTTGCAAATTGTGTAGCTGGCGGTGGACGCAGACCTTCAGCTGCGGCAGAGCTGGGCTGGGGCCTTGGGGAGGGCGGGCCCAGGGTCCAGGAGGGTTTCTCAGAGGCAGTAACGGATCGGCCCGGAAGTGGGCTTTGTCCTGACCCCAAATCCTGACCTGGGTCCCTGGATCCCTGGGGGCAGCTCCCTGGGAGCTGGGCCGGTGTCAGACAGGAGGTCAGGCCCAGCTGAGTTCCAGAAGGACGTTAGGAATCGCCCTGCCCTGTCTTCCGGAGACAAGGCCGTGGGCGCCCATGTGTGTTTCCGGTGGTGATTTCGCATCTCGCTGGCCGCACCGCTTTCCTGTGCTTGGCCTTCTCATTTCACCTCTAACTTCGAGACCACTGAAGGCTCTTTTAGGGCCTTTAATTGTGTAGATGGAGAAATTGGGACCCAGGGGGTCACACTGCCAGTGTGGGGGTTCTGGTCACCCACGGGCGGCTCCTGGCCTCGGCACAGTGCACTCTGCATCCCTTTGTGTGATTCCGCCCCAGCCCTCCCCCTCAGCCTCCCTCCTGTCCTAGTTTCAGGACTACCGTGAAAGGAGCCAGAGCTCTGTCCTGAGAGGGAGGTACTGTGACGATCCCCATTTCTCCATGAGGCTCAGAGAGGTGCACCCACCGTCCTGGGGTCACACAGCTGAACCAAGACTGGAACCTGCGAAGCTGCACTACCTGCCAGGAACAGGTTCACGTTCCCGGGGGGTACAAGACTCTTTGCCATATACTCACAGCGTCCTCGGTGCCAGATGGGGAAGCCCCGACTTCAGTGGGTGAGAATTGGGCAAAGGACCCTTCCAGCTGACAGCCAGCAGGATGAGCTGGCGGGCGTCCCAGCAAGGCCTGGGGGGCGGGGCAGGTGTGGGTACCCGGCCCCCTAGGCCCCAGCTGCACGGAGGCTCCTGGCACACCCCGGGGCGGCCCACGCCTGTCGCCAGGAAGGCTGGCATCAGCTGGTCGACCGTGCCTGGGGCTTCGAGTCAGCGTTTGGGTTCGAAGTGTTATTTTCATTGTGTTTTGTTTATTCCACGCTTGCCTTTGAAATCTGTTTTCGCACCTTCCCATCCCAGAGAAGGGAGCTGGTTTGGCTACAACATGCTGTGTTGTCTCAGCCTTAAAAATGATTCCCCTTGAGTTGGGGGCTCATCATCCCTGAGCACAGGTGGCCCCTCAGGTGCTGGTGTCTGTGGTGGGTCTGCAGGACAGGACGGCCCGACACCCTTCTGCTCCGGCCGCGCTGGGCCAGGCGACAGGCAGCCCTCAAACCCTGTGCCAAGACGGAACCTCCAGGTACCAGGGACGCCGTCAAGGCTGGCACCGGAGGGTCAACTGATGGGGGGGGGGGTCATGTGATGAAAGCTAAGGGCCTCATCTGTCCAGAAAAACGTATCTGCACACTGAGCTTTCAGCCAATTCCAGGAGCTTCTAGGACCTTCTGAGACCCATTCAGAGCCCTCCCTCCAGCTTAGAGCCGGTTCCTAAGGGAATCCCACACTCAGCCTTTTCCTAATCATAGTCGCTAAAATTGAGCACTTGCTCTGTTTCAGGGGCTGTACCGTGGGTTTCCTCAGATTAACTCATTTGCTCCTCATAATTGAGGCACAGAGAGGTTGGCTCACTTGCCCAAGGTCACACAGCTGGCAAGTGGCTAAGCCAGGATCTAAGCCCAGCCAATCTAGCCCAGTCTGTACTCTCAACCTAACATGCACACATGCGCACAGAGGCATGCACATGCACACAAGCACATGCATGGTGCCTGGCCCCTGAGTAAACCTGTGGGTTAGGCCCAGGGTGAACCCGGGGTGGAGAGCCCCAGGTAATGCGCTTGGGCTTGGGGTCTGGCCAAGCTGGGTGACAGGGTGTGGTCCTTGTGAGGATCAGATAAGACCCGCATGGAGAGTCTCGGCCCAGCGCAGGGGCTCCACTTGGGGTGGGGGGAGCTGATAGTACTGGGAGGAAGGAACAGACTGGGGGGGCAGGCCCCCCTCACAGTGACTGCCATCCACACAGACTCCTCCCTCCTCTCCTTCCTCCTGCCCTCTGATTCCCTCCTCCCTCCCTCTCTCTCCTTCTCTGCCTCCCCTTCCTGCTGGCTCCCCCTCTCCCTTCCTCCCCCCCCAACACCCTCCCAGAGAAGGATGAGCCTTGCTCGCCCCCTATAAGCAGCCGTGCTCAGCCTATGGCCTAATGGCCCAGCCCTGTCCACAGTGCACTTCTGAGAAGCCCAGACCACGTGAGGGGAGCCACTGCTTGTTCCCCATTTGCACTTGGCTGAGCCCACAAACCAGGCCAGGCCGCCCTCCCCCCCACCCCCCCCATGGAGCCTGTGCCACCCTCTCTCCTCCCCACGACAGGGCAGATGCAGCAGCTTCCACCATCCAGGCGGGGATCGCCAGCATTTGTGGAGTTAGGGCCCTAATAGTATTTTCCAACAGCTTTTGGTGGTTTAATAGAATTGTGGGTAAATCTAACTTGTAAATTTTCCTTTCTGATCTTCCTCCTTCTTTTCACAGCAGCTGAGCAGGGTTTAGAACAGGACTGGAGCGGGCTCCCTCCTCAGTCCTGCTCCCAGCCAGGGTTCTCCTGAGGTGTGAGGTCCTGGGCTGGCCCTGAGGTGGCCGCTGCAGGCTGGATCCCTGGTTGCCAGTCTTGACTCTCCACCCCCACCCCAGCACTGACCGGCCCAGGCAGGCTGCTCCTCCAAGCCCCAGGTCCTGCGGCTCTGCCTCCTCCCTGACTCCTCCCTCCATGCTCCCCCTCACTCTGCAGCAGGCTTCTCGCTTCTTTTCTACTCTCCTGAGCCAAACTCCTTCATGCCCCAGGGCCTTTGCACATGTTTCACCCTCTGCCTGAAATGCTCTTCCCACCAGCGTCACCAACTCCTACTTAACATCAGTTCTCAGTGAAGCTGAGGTCTCCTCCTCAGGGAAGCCCTCCTGGATCAGAATTGAACAATGGTAATAGGACTGGCTCACAGAGGACCCCTCTCAGCAGACCCTGAGCTCCGGGAGCACAGGGATTGAACAGGCCCCTAACACAGAACCTGCCACACAGAAGACCCTCAATAAATGCTGGGCAAGGGGGTGGGAGCCTCTCTGTGTGCTCTTCCTGCTGGGTTCTGAGCCTCAGTTTCCCTGCCTGTAAGACGAGGGGCTGGGTCCCACTCCTGCACTTCCCGTGCGTTGATTCTCCAGTGCTCCCTCTGGGTTTCTGGCGAGGATCACACTCATTTCACGGTATGTGACTTCCTTGATTATCTGATTTTCTAGGGAGGAATGTTAAATCTCTGGGTGGGGTGGCATCTGCCGGATACCCGGGCGCCCAGCCCATCCCCCAACCACATTGCACCTGACACCCTGGGGCGGCCTCCTCTTGGCGGGTGAGGCCTGGCACCAGAAACCCTTCAAGGGCTCGGCACCGTGTGCTGTTTGGCCCGTGGGGGATGGTGGGGGGGGTGGCACTGCTCTCTGTGTCCAGAGCTACTGAGCCGGGCACTAGCGCTCAGGAGCCAGACAGGCTGGCTTCAAATTCTGGCTCGGTCCCTTCCCTTCTCTGTGCCTCGGTCCCTCGGCCGCATAATGGGCAGAATATCGGCACCTCCCAGCTGGGGTTCTCAGGCTGACTGAGATGGGTCCCTGCCTGGGTTCTGGGGGTCAGGGGCCCTGCAAGGCAGTGGCTAAGCCTCAAGTCTCTGGAGACAAAAAACCCAGGTCAATACCCAGCTCTGCCGCTTAGCTGGCTGTGTGACCGTCTAGTGCCTCAATTTTCCCACCTGTAAAATGGGGGTGAGAGGGACACCTACCTGCACTCAGTGCCACATCAGTGTCTGCTGCCGTTATTCCCAGCCCGGCCTCACCCCACCACAACGGTGATCAGCAAGGGGGCAGCAGGCATGCGCAGTGAGGAGAGAATCCAGGGAACCAATGCGTCCTCTCCTGGGCTCGTGTCTGGTCCCACTTTCCAGGCTGTGCGACCTGGGGCGAGTCCCCTCTCTGAGCCTCAGGGTGTTCACCCGAGAAAGGCTGTCTTTAATGGACCACATAGGGCAGTGTGATGCTCATGTGGGACCGGGTGTGGCTGGTTATAGGAAGACGCCATTGTTATTATTACTGTTGTTGTTACATCAAAAAGAAGGGCCATTTCCCTGAACCCCTAGTTCACTGATGGGGAAACCGGCCTCAAGAAGGGATGGTTCGGTCTCATCAGTGAGCAAGGATGTTCAGTGTCTACCCCATCAAGCTTCTAGGAAGCTGAGCCCAGAGCGGGGACGGTGGGTCACATAGAATCCCTGAGACACACCGCAGTCTCGGAGAGGACCCTCCTCTTGGATGGGGTCGGGGGAGGGGGACTAAGGAGCAGGCACCCCGAGGTGAGCCCTGGCTTCCTGCTGGATCTCAGCCACCGGACACCAGGGCATCTTCACAAATGCTCCTCCCCAAGAAGGTCCCTCCTTCCCCAGAAGGAACCCCCCCCAGAGGGAACACCCCCTCCCGGAGAACGAACCCCTCCCCAAGAACGACCCCCCTCTCAGCGAAAAGGACCCCCGCCCCGGGACGGACCCCCTCCGCCCCGAGAGGGATCACCCTCCCCAAGAAGGAAAGCCCCCCCCCGCCCCGAAAGGGAATCCCCCCTCCCGGAGAACGAACCCTTCCTCGAGAACGACACCCCTCTCCCCGAGAAGGACCCCCCTCCACGAGAAGGACTCCCCCCCTGAGAAGGCCCCCCCGAGACGGCCCCCCTCCCCCTCATGAGGCCCCCCTCCCCGAGAAGGACCCCCCTCCACGAAAAGGAAAGCCCCTCGCCCCGAAAGGGAATCCCCCCTCCCGGAGAACGAACGCCTCCCCGAGAACGACCCCCCCCGAAAATGACCCCCGCCCCGAAAAGGACCCGCCCTCCCCAAGAAGGGTCCCCCTCCCCGTGAAGGCCCCCCCCTCCCCGAGAAGGCTTCCTGGGCAGGGAGGAGGGCAGCGAGGCACAGAGAAGGGCCGGCCCGGCCTGAGGTCGCGCAGCCCGGCCAGGTCCCCAGCGGCGCCGCCTGGTGGCCCCGCAGCCCCTGCCCCGCGGCCGCCGGGCCTGCAGGGACGCGCCCAGCGGGGACGCGGGGCCTCCCGGGGGTCTGCGCCGCCGAGCCGGGATGAAAGGGGAGTCCGCCGAAAGCTGCCTCCCGGCCGGCTCGCCCGCCCTTCCGCAGCCGGCTCAGGCCCCGGCGGCGGGCTTTGATGTCGCCGAGCGGCCCCATGCCGCCGGCTCGGGAGCCTCCGGGAGGCCGACTTGAAAGGGCAGCCGCGGGCCGCCCAGCCTTCCCCGGACCCGCCCTGGAGGGGAGGAGGGAGGAGGCGGGAGAGGGGGCGCCGAGGCCCCGAGAGCCCCCAACAAGGGGCGACGCGGGGGTTGTCCTCGGCATTCAAGGCCCTGCCTCCGCCACCCGTTGCCACGCTCCCACTCGCCCCTGGGCCACACAGAATAACCGTGGTTCCCGGGTACTGCCCCATCTCGGGCCCTAGCACACGCTGTTCCTCCTGCCTGGAACGCCTTTCCCATCTTTTCCTGCCGGCCTCAGGGTCAGCTCCTCGGCTGGGGCTTCCTCTCTTCTGGTGCCCTTCCTGGAAACCCCGCTGCGGCGGCGACCCCCATGGCAGCACAGACTAGTGATTTCCCCACCCAGGGTCCTGGCTGTGAGCTCCAGGAGGGCGTCCTTCCATCCCCAGCCCGGCCAGCGCGGTGGGTGCCCGGGAACCAGGGAGAAGGAGGCCTTCTGATAATAATGTCTTAGGGCCGTCAGTCTGAGGGGGCTCCCCCCACCCCCCCCCGGAGAGAATCCTGGAGTACATCACAGGTTCCTGGGGCGCCCTGTCCTCGGATTACAAAGCTGGGTGGCCCTTGTCCCCGCCTCCCGCCCGGGCTTGCCCTCCCTGTGAGCGCCCCCCTGCTGCTGCCTCAGCCCTGGGCTCAGGCCCGGACAGCCCCGGCCTCCTGCTGCCCTGCCCATGGTCCCAGGATGCTCTGCGGCTGCCTCCCCGAGCCCCCCCCTGATTTCCCGGGCCTCTCCCAGCACCCAAGAGGCAGGCTGCGGACGGAGTTTTAGTTCCGAGTTGCAGATGGGGACCCCGAGGTCCACAGAGGGGTCCAGGTCCCAGAGCTGGAGGGACAGAGCTGGTGGTGATTGGCCTCAGGAAAGAGAGGACCCCCCCCCCCCCCCGCGGCCTCCATTCAACCGGGGCCTCCTGGGAGAGCGGGAGGGCCCAGGCACCGTGCTTGGGGGGGCTTCCAGATAGCAAACATGAGAGCAAACAGGCTGCGTGCCTCCAGGGAGGTTCCAGGGCTTCATCTCAGGAGCTGATGCTCACTGGGCGCCACATAACTGGCTGTCAGGCACACAGATCCCAGGCCCCCCCACCCCCAGACGGGCCCTCCGCTGCCTCTCCAGGAGGGAAGAGCGTGGGGTTAGGGGGGTGTTGGGGTGGTAGAGATGCAGGGATGGTCTGGGTGGGTGAAACCAGGTGTGAGCATCAGCCTCCCTCCCTCCCCCGGGTGCTGGGGCTTCTGTGTGCAGCTCCCTGCCACCACCGCCTGCACCCCCCACCCCCAGCCCACTCTCTGCTCTCTCTGGGGTTCAGCAGACAGAGGGGGGAGGGGAGAGGGAATGGAGGGCTGGCCCTGGGGGTGGGGGGAGCAGGCAGGAGCCCAGCTGGCCCCTGGGCCAAGCTTCTCAGCCTCTTTTCTCATCTTTCCTGGAGCGCGCTAGAGTAATTCTCCTTCTTTCCTTTAACAAATGCTCACTGAGCACCAGTTACGTGGCAACCCTGTGCTAAGTGTGCAGATTCTCTGTGGATGGGATAGAGCACAGAGTTGAGCCAAATAGACCCATAAATAAGGGCTAACTGTGGGACTCCAGGCAGCTCTGAGAAAAGGCTGTAATCCAGACACAGACATCAGGGAAGGCTTCCTGGAGGAAGTGGCACAGATGACTTGAAAACAAAGGCCAGGGGGAGGAGAGTGAGGGGTGGGAGGGGAAGAGTGTGGAGGCCGAGGAGTGAGTGGGCTGGATTGTCCGAGTGGGAAAGCAAGGAACGACTTGCTGGAGGATGGACAACAGAGGCCTGGGGGCAGCAGGAGTCTGGGCAGGGCCCTGGCTGAGCAGGGAACCCACAGACTCTGGCCCAGGGTGTGCCCACTCCCCAGCTGGGGGAACTCGGTGACTGGGACCCAGAGAAGCAGGAGAGGTTCCGCTGGGGTTAGAAGAGACTCCCAGCCTGGACTTCAGACCCCGCCTGGAAGGGACTGGCCAGAGGCTGAAGCGGAGACACCCAAGCCAGGCTCTGAGGAGGGGCGATGGGTGGGGCTGGCCCCCACTGGAGGGCAAGTGGAAAGAGCCTGTGGCCCGCTCTCCTAGACTACCCTGCCTTCCCGCCACCTTGGTCAAGCTCCTCCCTCCCCCAGGACCCGATCTAAATGGCCCCTCTCCTGGGAAGCCTCCCCAGACCCCCAGGCTCTTCCCCTCTGTGGTCGCAAGATCCTTAGAAAGATCTAAAAGCAGCCATCTGCCACTGAACACCTCCTCTGTGTCAGGGACTTGCTGAGCGCTTTGCCTCAGAGAGAACCCGCTGGCCCAGGTCCCACCGCTGGGAAGGGGTGCGGCCAGGCTGGGGGCCCGGGACCACCCGACGCCACCCTGGCCCTGAATGCCGAGCTGGGTCCCCTCCCTCTGTGCTCCGGGCAGGGTGGGGTCGCTTGCAGACCTACTCTTCCCTGCTGCTCCCAACTGCTAGCTCTCAGCCCAGGGGTCCCCTCCTCCAGGAGGCCCTCCCAGAGTGGCTCTGCGCCTCCACCACTCCCCAGCATGTTCTCCCTCCTCCCTTCATCTCCTTCATAGCTCTTTTCACAACTGCAGTTTTTTCCCTGTTTATTTATGTGGTTATCAACTCTCCCCAAGCACACGGAGGTTTCTGGAAGGCAGGGGCGGTGCATCCTGCTCACAGCTGTGTCCTTGTGTTAAAAAGGATTTGGTTGTGCTTCAGATCATGGTGATTTAAACAAGAAAAGGGTTTGTTTCTCGTTGGAGGAAGTAGAGGCAGTCAGGGCTGGTATGGGGCCTGGTGGCCCTCAGGGACCGGGGCTCCTAGTGTCTCGGTGCTCTGCCATCTTCAACGCGTGGTGGCACCCTCATGGTGCTCCATGGCTGCTCCAGCTCCCGTCTCAGTGCTCGCATTCCGGTCAGCAGAAGGGACAAAAAGGGAGGAGGTGTCCCCCTGTCCTTTAAGGAAACTCCCAGGAAGTGATCCAGACCACTTCTGCCCACATCCGTTGGCCAGGACCTGGTCACGTGGCCACATCTAGCTGCAGGGGAAGCTGGGCCTGCAGGCCAGGCGGCCAGGTGCCCAGCTAAGGACTGGGGGTGCTGTTCTCCTGGGAGAGGGGAGAAGTGACCCACAACCTGTGCCACAGCCTCCACCTCCTGGCTCATAATGATAATGAAAATAACAGCTGACGTGTGTTTAGGACTTTATTTAGGGTCATTCATTTAATCCTCACGATAACCCTCAAGGTGGGGACCCGGGGGGCAGTATTGGTGCAGTTGCCCACCTCCCCCCCCAGGGCCACCTGGCTAGTGAGGAGCGGGGCCAGGATCTGCACCTCGGCCGACCGGCTCCAGAGCTCACATGTCTGCTTCTCTGCAGTGCCCGCTACGTCGCCGTAGAGTGAACCACTGACTGCACTGAATTTCCTCTTGTCCCACGTGCCCCATAAGTGGACTGGGCATCCCTCCGTGTGGGTTCCTCTCTCTGTCCCTCGGGCTGGCTCAGCGCCTGGGCTGTGGCCCCCAGGACCGAGCCTGGCCTGACGGAGGAGACTAGGAGAGGCCAGCTCCCGGTTGGGGTGGGGGCTTTGCCATTGGGATGGAAGGGACAGCTGTGACGGAGAGTTCCAGAGAACCAGGGGGAGGGGGGCATGGAGGCAGCCTCTGGGACTGAGCCAGCGTGGACAGAAGACCTTCCCAGGGCAGGGCGGAGTCTGGGGTGGCACTACCCCAGCTTCTGGCCGCTGGGGTGTCCCGATCCTGGGGGGACAGGTCGGAGATGCAGGTGGCATGGGGGCTCTTGCCTTGCCCTGCAGGAGCCTGCCCAGCGGTCCCCCAGCGCTCTCTCTGGGCTGGGGCCGTGGCTGCCTCCCCCACAGGGTCTCTGCCACGGAGCGCCTCCCCTGGACGTTTTCCTGCTCAATCCCCCCAGCCCCTCGTCTCTCCCCCCACCCCGGCTTCTGCCCCCCAGCCCCACTTGGACACCGATCGCCCGGCTGCCAGGCCCCTGCCAGATTCCCCCAGGCCTCCCGCCTGCGCTCCGGGCCCGGAGGTCCCCATCCCTGTCCCTGCACTGGGGGGTCGTGACTTTTTCTGTGCCACGGACCACCCACCGTGGCATTTGGGGAGACCTTCGTACCCCGTATTGTTTGTAAACACATAACGAATACGTAGGATTACACCGGAAGCCCATTGATTTGAAATACAGCTATCAAGATCTTTCTTAAAACCGCATTTGTGATGAAATAGTGAATACGCTTCTTCCTTAAGCATTAACAAGATCCAGCAGCGGGTCTAAAACGAAGGAGCGATGGGCCAGACTTTGAGAAATCCGCATCGACTTTGATGTGGTCTGAGGATACCAGTGATTTCGACCGGGTTCAGAGCCGCGGGTGGCGCTGAGGTCAGGGCGCGCCCGGCACGTTGTCACTGAAGGAGATGCTGAGCTGTAGTGAGAAGGCAGTGAACGCGAAGATGTCAGTCTCTCCCAAGGCCGTGAATGCCCTGGGTTCTCTCCATGCCACGCCCCAGGCTAAGGACCTCTCCCCTGCTCCGATAAGTGGGGTACAGACGTTCCCCCCGCAAGTGTGGAATTCTGGGAGGGCAGGAAAGGGAGGTTGGGGGCGGGGCCAGTAGCTAAGGGGGAGGAGTCCTGGACTGCGCGGAAATGGAGGGAGAGGGCGGAGCCAGCTTGCTGACTGGCTTCCAGCCTGGGGTCCCTGATGGAAGAGGAAGGTCAGAAAGAGGGCAGGCAGGAGTGCACCAGCCCGAGCTGGACCCAGCTGGGAGACGGAGAGCGTCAGCCCCTACCTGGTTCTGCTGTGCTACCCACCAAGCTGCAGGTGCAGCTGCCCCTAACCACCAAGGCCTGCGTCTTGCTCGAGTCAGGCGTCGGCTGAGGTGCAGGTCGGCAGCAGAACCTTTGTACCACCTCCTGTCCGGGATCCAGGCAGAGACATTGCTGCTTTCACGGTAGAGGGCAGGCCCCACGAAGGCCTCTGTCCAGCTATTTGTCTCCAGCATCCTGAACCATTCCTGATACGCAGTATGTGCTCAGCCACCTGCACTGAATCCCCCTGAGACCCGGGAGGAGGGCTCCATGCTTATATCCATTTTCCAAATGGGTCCCTGGGGCTCAGAGAGGGAGCAAGACCCCCCCAGGGGTGGCCCAGCAGGTACATGGCAGAGCGGGGATTCCCTGCTCCAAGTTCCCTGGAAGTGTCCTTGGTCCCAAGTCCTGGAGTACTGTCCCCTTCACCCCTTGGGGGAGAGGTCCAGAGCCTGGTGGGGCCCAGCTAATTGGCTCCCGGCACCATTTCCCCAAAGCAGGAGGTACCAGTTAGGCCTCAGGGACTCCATACAGGAGTTAGGAGTCCCCGCCAGCTCAAGCTTCAACTGCTCCTGAAGCGGCTCTTCCTTCTGCAAGGGAGTGGGGAGGTGGTCCTCCGGTCTGGGCCCAGAGAGCCCGAGACCTCGAGACCTCGGAGCATCCTGACGCCTTCCCAGAGGGCGCGGACAGGGTCTGCCTGACTTCTAGGCAGCAGGGCTGGGCCGTCCCTGTCCCGGGCATGAGTGGTGGGTGGGGAGGGGGATGCAGGAGAGGCGCTGTTCAATCCCCCGGGGGTTTACAGGCAGCCTGGGGGGCGGGCGCATGGTAATCACAGAGAGAGCAGGAAGGTCAGAGCCAGAGAGAGCGATGGAAGGTGCTGTGCTGCTGTTTCTGAAGGAGGATGGGGCCACAAGCCAAGGAATGTGGGCAGCCTCCAGAAGCCAGAAGAAGCTAGGAAACGGATTCTCCCTAGACACACAGAAGGAACACAGCCCGGCCAACGCCTTGACTGTGGGACTTCTGGCCTCTAAACCATAAGAGGATACATTGGTGTTGTTGAAGCCACTAAATTTGCGAGTGTTGTTTCCGCAGCGACAGGAAACTGACACGGAGCATTGCAGCAGCTCTTCTGGCAGGCCTTAGCCAGCTCCGATGTTCCCAAAAGAAAAGAAATAATGTGCTGTTCCCTCTGTTTGGGACACTTGTCCCTTTTCCTCCTCACCGACTGGCTCCTCAGTCTTTGGATCTTGGAAAGCTGCGGCCTCCTCCAGGGAGCCTTCCCTGACTGCCACCCCCACTGGAGCGACTGCCCCTCCCCTTTGACCCTGTGGGACCTCCCTCCCGTGTGCTCCCCTGGTCTCAGCACTAACCACATTGTACAACGATCACTCCTCAGGTTCCTTCTTCCCTCCAAGGCCCTGTGCCCCCTGAGGGCAGGAAGCCAGGATGCCTCTGTCTCCCCTGTCACCCAGTGCCCAGCACAGGGTCCAGCCCAGAGCAGATGCTCAGAACACTGTTGAATGACGAACAAACAAATGAATGAATGAATGCTGTCTGGCTGCATGAGCAAGGAGGCCGCATTACAGACATGTGCACGTGCGTGCTTGCTCACCGCAGGACAGTGTACAGACGTGGGCTCCTGCAGTGAGAGCTGGGCGACAGCAGTTTGGCCAAGGAGGGGGCTGGAGCAGGGGGAGGCCAGAGCACCGGCCCCCGTCCTGGTCGCCTCTGCCTGCGCAGACAGTGGACTCATTGCGGTTGCTGCCTCGTTGGAGGGGGAGGGTAGTGTGGAGAGAGAGGGCAGCGGATGCCGGCAGCCTTCAGTGCTGACACGGTCTGCTCCTTCCTTCCTCTGTGACCTCCCTGTGACCTCCATCGCCCAGCCCGGGCCCCTCCACTGAGTTGGAGAAGAGGCAGGGACGTCCCGGTGGCCCCAGGGGATGCCCAGCCCAGCTGTGCTCCGGCCCCGCCCCCTGCATCATCCCCCCAGCTCCGCCTGGGCCCTGGGGAGGACCTGGTCAGGCCCGAGGCGGGCAAGCCGGGGCCCTAACTCCGGGGAAGGTGGGGCGAGGGCTCAGCCAGCCTGTAGTCCGGACAGCCTGCCCTGTCCCTCACTCGTGCCTGGGCGAGGCGGGTCACTCCCCCTCTCTGACCCTTAATCCCGTCGTCTGTAAAATGGCACAACAGCACTTCCTTGCCGCGAGGAGCGATCAATGAGATAATGTTTACAGAAGGCTTGATGCCGTGGCTGCCGTGGAAAATGCTCAGTAAGTACAATTTTGTCATCATCACGATTGTTTCCCCTCTCTCTCCCTCCCCCCCTTCCTCCCTCCCTCCCTGTCGCCTTCCTGCATTCAGGACACGCAGGTTTGGCCCCAGTGCACCCCTGGCAGAGGGACAGATTTGTCTTCTCTCTATCCCCAGCCCCCGGCACAGAGTCTGGCACCTAGCAGCTGCTCAAATAATGTTTGTCGAATGAATGAACCAGCAGAGCCATTGCGGGGTAAAGCGCTTCCCCTCTCTGGGCCTCAGTTTGCCGATGTGTAAAACTGTCCACAGGAGCCAGCCTGGTGGCCCAGCGGTTAAGTGTGCACATTCCGCTTTGGCGGCCCGGGGTTTGCCGGTTCGGATCCCGGGTGTGGACATGGCAGTGCTTGTCAAGCCATGCTGTGGTAGACGTCCCACATATAAAGTGCAGGAAGATGGGCACAGATGTTAGCTCAGGGCCAGTCTTCCTCAGCAAAAAGAGGAGGATTGGCAGCAGTTAGCTCAGGGCTGATCTTCCTCAAAAAAAAAAAAAAAAAATTGAAAACTGTCCACAAACCAGGAATCCCCAGTCCTTCTGCTTTGAAATCAGGACTGGATGTCATGGTCGCTGCCATGCCGAGTCTTGGGTCCTATTTTTTTGAACATTCATGCCAGCTGATGCGTCCCCAAGTCTCTCACCTGGACCACGAGCCAGCCTCTCACTTGGCTGCCTGCTTTGCACTTTGACCTGAGTCTCTGTCACACCGGGCCGGCACACGGGTCTTCAAAACAGAAATCTCTGCCCGATAAAGACAAGCGTCTTTAACGTCGTGGCTCGCAGGGCCCTTGGGAGCCTTTCCAGCCTTGTGTCGAAGCCCCCAGCAGCTCTACTGCCTAGGATCCCTCTCTGCTCCTGCTCCTCCCCGTGGCCCTCCCTGTCCATGCCCTTGGCACATGCTGTTCCCTCAAGCTGTAATGCTGTTCCCTCCCTCTTCAGCTGGGTAACTCTTGCTCATTCTCCAGATCTCGGCTCTAGGCCACTCCCTCTGGGAAGCCTTCCCCTACCTCTCCTTAGACTGGGTTGAATCCCCCCATTATCGACTGCCTCAGCCCGCCCCCTCTCCCTCCCAGCGTTGGTCCAGGTCAGAGAGTCACAGCTGCCTATGGGATAATGGGTGTGTTTCCGCCCGAGGCCGTGTGCTCTGTAGGGCAGCCCGGCTCGGCTCCCCCTGCAGTCGCTAAGCAGCAAGGAGCCTGGCATGTGGGAGGTACTCCATAGAGACTGGCCATTGCCAGCATCCTCCCCCTGGAGAGGCGTCTCTGAGGCTGTCTGCAGAGCACCCCGGTGCCAGGGGCCAGGCGGCCACACAGGAGGCAGCGTGGACTGGGTGGAGGTTCACACTTGTCCTTCTGGGAACGGAGCACCCATGGGGAGAGGATCAGGGCAGTGGCAGGAGCAGGGTGACCTCTGGGTCTGTGTGCCCCATCCCTGCCCTCTGCCCCATGTCACAGCCTGCCCTCAGGAAGGGCCTGCATTAGCCAGGACATATGGAAATTAATCCACTTCTCTGAGTTTGGCCCCTGCTGGAGAGAGACAGGTCTTGAGACCTGGGATGAATCCCAGCTCCACCACTCGTTGCTGTGCATCCTTAGGCAGAGCCCTACCCCTCTCTGGGCCTTGGTTCCTCATGTAGAAAATGGAGACAATACTAGTCCCCACTGCGAGGGGTGGGAGTCAGCAAGACCATCTGTGCTCAGCTCCTGGCATGGGGCTCACACAGCACCCTGCTTGGGCAGGAGGGCACTCACCTGGGCAACAGGTGCCCACGGGGCGATGGGGGGTGAAGTCTTCAGGGGACGCCCCAAAGCCACGCTGCAGCTGGTCTGCAGGAGGCGTTAGGGAAGGCAGTAAAGAGCACCCAGACAGGCTGCCACAAGGGGTTGAGGCTGAGTGTGTGAGTATGTGTGTGAGTGTGTAAAGCTGGCAGGGAGGGAGGGAAGGAGCTGGAAAAGCTCGGCACTGCAGCAACAGGGAAGCCGGAGGCCCAGGGGCGGGAGGGGGCCTCACAAGGCCCCCCACAATCAAGCAGGAGAAGGAGGGTGGGCCTGGATGGACCGGGCTTCCCAGACCTGGGGGACGAACCGAGGGATCCAGATCTGAAGACCCGCTTGGTTCCGGGCATTCCTAACGCTGAGCGCCTGCGCTCCGCACCCCCCCCCCCCCCCAGAGACCCTTGCTTGAACCTGGGCTCTGCCACTTACTGCCTCTGTGACCCTGGGTCCTTTGCCGCTCGAAGCCTCAGTTTCTTTGGTTGTAAGATAGAGATGACTGTAGAAAATGCCTGTGTCTTCGCTTCCCAGGGCCCCCACACCAAAGGACCCCAGACCGGGGGGCTTAACTACAGAAATTTACTTCCTCCCGTTCTGGAGGCTGGAAGTCCAAGACCAAGGTGTGGGCAGGGCTGGTTTCTTCTGAGCCTCTCCCCTTGGCTTGTAGGCGGCCGTCTTCTCGCTGCATCTGCACGGGGTCCTTCCTCCGTACGTGGCTGTGTCCTAATTTCCTCTTCTTATAAGGACACCAGTCATACTGGACTAGGGCCTGCCCATATGACCTCGTTTTAACTTCATCACCTCTTTAAAGACCCGCTCTCCAAACACAGTCACATTCTGAGGTCAACCTACAAATTGGGGATGCAATTCACCCCACAACACCGGTTTTGGTCTGGGCTCCCTGAAAGTAGGCTAAAATAAAGGCTGATGTACATGCCGTTTGTTTGGAAGAGCATTCCCAGGGGCAGGAGTGAGGGATGAGCGAGTGGGGAGAGCAAAACATGAGAGGAAAGAGAACTAATACCCACATGAGTGGAGGTCTGGGCGCCTAGTCCCCGGAGCATTGGCGACTCCTTGTGAAATGTGTCTCAGGACCTCTGCCCAGGGGTGGGGGAAGGGGGAGGCGTTTATCCCCTGCCTCCGTCTCCCATGGATCGAGGGTTGGCCTGTAGGGTGTTCGAGTTGAGCACACTGCCTGCTGAGCAGGGGCCTGGGGCAGGTGGGTATCCCATACTGGGGCCTCAGGGAAGTCCCAGGGCAGGAAGCGAGATGCAAGTCGTGGGCCTCGGGAGTGGGCCACGGGAGAGGCATCACTGGGGACAGCCGCCTGGAGCCAGCCAGAGCCTTCGGAGCTGTTCACCTGGATTAGGAGGCAAAGCAAGAGGATTGAAACAGTGCATGAGAAGGGTCCAACGCAGTCCACCCTTTGCCCCACTCAGCTCCACCCTGCCCTCCACTGGGTCCAGTCCACTGCAGTCCCCTGCAAGGAGCCAGCTACCTGCGGTTCCTGCAAAGACTACACAAGACGCTAAACAGGCAGCAGCCTCCGGGGCTATCTACCCACCCCTGAACGGTGACTCCTTTCTCTGCCTGCTGGTCCCCAGCACAAGGACCCCAAATGGTCAGATGGCAGTCGAAGCTTTTTAGTTCAGTGGGACCCAGACTGTGCCCCCTGAGCCCTCCACCTCTCTTCCCTGCTCCCTTCCCCCCTCTCCTGTCTCAGGTGACCAGGACCTCTTATCTGACAAAAGCCAGGGTTGCAGGGACGAGAAGTACAAATCCCCAAGCGAAGCCCTGGACGTGATGGAGAGGGGGCAATCCTATTTCCACAGCTTGTTCCCGGACTGTACATCCTAGCTCCTGGGGACAGCACCACTGACTGGCTGTGGGCTCCATGTGCAGGGTGTCACATGGGCTAGCCGCCCCAGCATTCCCTCAGGCCCATGGCTGCAGGTGAGACCAGTGGATACCTTGCCCGTGAACCCACTGGGCTCCCCCTTTGCCATAAAGTGTGTCCCTTGATCCGAGGCACAGGTGGACGGGATCCCACATCTCCAGATTCTGTAAGGCCGTGGATGTGGCAGTGCCATGGCATTCTGTGGGTGGTCCAGAGCCGTCGCTGCGGCTGGCATACGTGCAGGGTCTGGAGTTCTGAGGGGTGCAACAGTGGGTGGGTGCAGCACAGTGTCTGGCTCGGTGGGCCCCTACTGAGCTACGACATGCCCATCTTCCAGACAGGGACCCTGAGGCTCAGGGAAGAGAGGCAGTTTGCACAAGAGCACAGTGCTAGTGGACATCAGCCGCGTGGGGACCCAAGCCTTATACATCCTGTGCCCTTAACCGAGAGGAAGGCTGTCCCGCCTGCCTCTCACAGCTGACTGAGCACCCGTCTCCTTAGAAAGGGAGAGTGGGTCTCTGCCTGGTCAGGCTCAGCGAACAGTGTGGGGGCTGAAGTTGCCCTCCATGGCCCCTGGGGCCATCAGCCACGCTTGGGGTGGGTGAAGGGGCAGCTGCGAGGCTGACCCACAGAGGCCTTCCTGAGATGAGTGGCAGCCAAAGCCACTGACGGAGCGGCGGGACACGGGGACTCTGAGATCCCTTGGTCCCCACCCCATGGCCTGGCTTCTGCCCAGGCTCCTAGGGTCCTTCCTGACAGGATAACCTTCCCCTCGGGCCCAGACAGCAGGCAGGGCTCTGGTCAGACAGCCTCCAGGCCGTGGGACCCTGGATGAGTCCTGGTCTCTGTTCCTTCGTCTTGCCCCATGGGGGACTGAGGGACCGATGAGCTCCCAGGAGCCAGGCCCTCAACTCGGTTGTTGTTAGTCCAGCCAAGGCACAGAGAGGCCACCCAGGGGTCCTGTGTCCTATCTAGACTCCCAATGCTGAGAAAATGTGGGGGTCGTGGGGAGAGGGAGAGGGTAGCAGAGGTGGGGACCTTACACCCGCTCCCCTCCATGTGCCTCATACATCATAGGTGCTTGCTAAGTATTTGCTGATTGACTGAATGAATGTCTGGGTGGGTGGATGGATGGACAAACGGACAAACAGGTAGGGGAGACCCAGCTCGGTGCCGGCTGGTCCCTCCCTCCTCTGCTAACCTCATTTGGTTGCTAGGCGGCTCGCTCTCATTTCTGCCAAGTCACTGCTCTCAACCCCGTGATGGGGCCGGTGTGCCAGGAATTTGGAGGGAAGAAAGAGTGACAGAACCTGGGAACCTCACCATCAGCTCTGCTTTCAAGATGAGGAAACTGAGGCAGGGCAAGAGTCCTGAGGTTTGCTCAGCCCTGGAACGCCCCACCTCCCCAGCAGCCTCGGGCCATTCCCTGCCTGGCTCGCCCACCACCACGGGCAGCCAAGGACTCCTCCCAGGAGTTGGGAACTGGGGGGGACGGGTGGGGGAGTCCGGTCAGCAGATTGGGTCCCCTGAGTCATTCAGAGCCCTTCCCAAGATGTCCTGGCACAACCCAGGTAGCTCCAAGGTCACTCTGGCTGGCCTGTGAGAGGCACAGCAGGGCTCCCAGCCCCCCACCCAGCCTGTAGGCTGCCCCCCACCCCACCCACTCCCCTCCATGAGTCTCTCTTCTCTTCTCTCTGGCCCTCTCACCATTCTCCAGGGTCTGGAGGCAGGACACAGGAGCCCACCTCTGTCCCCCACTTGTGCTGTGGCCTTGGGCACACCCCTTGCCCCTCTCTGAGCCTCCGTGGACCAGCTGAGGCAGGCCAGCTACCTGAGTCCCTCCTGACCTTGACCCTCCCTCCAGGACTCTCCCGTCAGCTGTCGGAGCTGTGTCCTCCCTTCTCCCTCCGTCTGGACCACCTCTCTTTCTCTCTGGATCCCCTGCGGTCCCCACCACACCTCTCTCTCTGGCCCCCTAGGGACTCCCTCCGCCCCACATCTCACATCTCGCCTTCTTTCTCCCCACTTCTACCCCCCCCCCCCCCCCCCCCCCCCCCCCCCGCTCCCGCCATGCCAATTCTACAGCTTCCCTCGACCTTGAGCAGCCAGCAGGTTGGGAGCCAGCAGCTCAGAGCTTTGCAAAGGGGCCCCTCCCGATGAAGCCCTGCCCAGGTGGTCCTGGGGGCCAACCCTGCCTTCGCACCCCCCCAGGCACACACCGTGTCCCACTTGCTCTGCTTTGTTTTTCTCTGCGGCGTTTCTCATCTTCTCCCATTATGTGTTATGTCTATTGTCCACCCCGCGTTAGAATGTCAGTTCCACAAGGACAGCGTTTTTTTGCCCAGTGACCACCGCTCTGTCCCCAACGCCCAGAAGGGTGCCTGGCACACAGTAGGTGCTCAGGGAACAACTGATGGAGGAAGATTTCCTCAGCTTTCTGATGACAGCCACCATTGACTGGCGAGCGCCTAACTCTTGCATCACGTGCTGCCTCCAATCACAGCTCTGTGTGCTGGGGACTGTGCCAGGGAAGTGGGAAGATGGGGAAACTGAGGCTCGGAGAGGAAGAGCCCAAAGGAAAGAGCGAGTCCGAGGTCACGCACTGGTAAGCGGTGGGGACTGGAGTCGAACCCACACGTCCAGGCCGTCCAGGCCGCAGCGCGCGCTCTTAGCCCTTGCTCCCAGCAGTCAGGGGCGGTGCATCGCTGGCCGGCGCTGGACCAGCAGAGGAGGGCGGGGTCAGTCCAGCAGCGAGGACATCGGCCACGCCCCTACTCGTGAAATAGGGAAACTGAGGCTCCCCGGCTTCCCTAGGAGCCACCTTCCCAAACCCGAGTCCGTCCGGGAACCGGCCGCCTCCTCGACCCGCGCCGGAGGCGGAGCTCAGCCCGCGCTCCCCGGGAGCAGGGGAGCTGGAGAAAAATGAGTTTTCCTGCCGCCCGGTGGCGGTGTCAATTGATCGGGCGCGGGCGGGGGCCGCACGCCGGGCTGGGGGCCTCGCTCGCAGCTGCCGGCGCACAATTATCGGGAAAAAACTGGGGCGGTTGCTGCGGTGAAATTAGTTATCGATCCCTCGGCGGGGCCGCGGGGCCGGGCTCGGCGCTGACGGCTGCAGACCCGGCCGGGCCCCGCAGGGCGGGGGGCCCTCCGCCCTCCCCCGCCCTCCCCCGCCGTCCTCCACCTCCTCCTCCGCGCACCTCCTCCCCGCGCCCTCCCTGCCGCTCTGCTCGCTCCTCTCCCATTCATCCCACCGCGGTATCGACCCACGGCCGCCCCCCCTCCGCCCGCGGGCCTGGCACCGGCGCCCCACACGTGTGGGCCCGGCCCCGAGGGAGCCCGCGAGCTGGCGGGAAGGACCGACAAACGTGGGCGGGGGGGGGGGGGGGGGGGGAGGAGGGGAGGGTGCAGGGTGGCTCCCACGGAGAGAGGATGGCCGGTGCAGGGGTGGAGCCAGCCGTGCCCCAGTAGGCCCGGGTTTGGAGCCTTGCCGCCTGGGAAAGTGCGTGACCTGTCTGAGCCTCAGTTTCCTCATCTATAAAGGGGGGTGGTTGTTGGGGATGAAATGAGGGGGTCGTGAGAAATGCCAGCACTCCTCGCTGCCCGGAAGCGTGTTGGGGGTTTATATGGCATTTATACCACCGAGTCTTCCCAGCGACACTAGTACATGGTTCCTATCCCCATTTTATGGATGGGTAAACTAAGCTCAGAGAGGGGACACACATAGTCCACGGCCAGACAGCAAGCGAGCGGCCCCATGACTCCAGAACCCAGCTCTCAGAGGGGAGGTGGAGGCGGGTTTTCTCAGTGGGGTGCTGACATGTGCATGCCTGGGATGGGGGCGTGGTGGGAGGAAAGGGGTCAGGTCAGGGTCTCCCAACCCACCTGGTGCCTGGCTTTCCAGCCTCCAGGGAGGAGGGAGAGAGAGGGGAGACAGGGGACGGCCACTCTATTCCAGCACTGGGGAAACTGGGAAAGGCCAGTGCGCTGGAGGGCAGGAGAGGAGGGGCGGTGGGTGGGGCCAGGCCAGGGAGGGCCTGGGGTGGTGAAGGAGGTCAGTCCCAGCCCAGCAGCAGGGAGGGGTTGGAGCAGGAGAATGGCAGGGTCAGGTTCTGCCCCAAGCTGCAGACCTGGCTCTGTTCTTGGCCTCTCTCAGCCTCAGTTTCCTCGTCTATAAAATAGAGATAATGATCCCCACTGTTATAGGGGCTGTGGGCTTTGAGTGCGTCAGCCCTGGGTTCGAGTGTTCCCTTGAAGCCGTGGGACCTTGGGCCATGTCAACAAGTGGCTCAAAGGGGCAGGGCAGCATAGAAACTCAGGGTCTGTGTGGTCCTCCCCAGCTTTCCTAGCTCCCCAAATGGAGCTCTGGGGGGGGGGGCGGTGCTTAAGACCCAGAACTCGGTCTCCCTGCTCGGGGAGGCCGCCCCTCCGCTGGCCGCGGGAGCCCAGGCCTGGCCTGCGAGAGGCAGGACAAGGGGGCTGCTGCAGGCTGACCCGCCTGTGGGTTGCAGGGACCTGGCCAAATTGAGGAGAGGGTGGGGTGGCCCTGTGGCAAAGGGGTCCTGAGTAGAGGAGACCGCGTGTCCCCTGCTGGCTGCAAGGGAAAGCAGAAACCTAGGGGGACAGGCTGGCCCATGGGGACCGGGTCTGCTTTATGTTCTGTAAAAAAGGCCCCTCACCTGGCTTCTGGGGACGTGTTCTATTTCTTGATGTGGATGCTGGCTAGTTATACAGGTGGGTTCACTTTGTAAAAATTCTTACGGCCAAACACGTGGGATGTCCCTCCGTGTGTGGGGGATACCCTTCAACAAACAGTCCGACTGGTTCTGTCCTCGGAGCTGCTAGTGGCTCACGACAACAGCCTGTGACACAGGAGCGAGCATCCCATTTGGCAGAAGACACGAGTGAGGCTCAGGAGAATCGAGTCCTCCTGGTTCGACCTGCCCGGGCGTCCAGAGGGAGCCAGGCCTGTGCGCCCTGGAGAGGGTCCTGCCGCCAGCTCCCCCAGGCCTGAAGAGCCCACCTTGCGGTTCCCAGGATTCCTGGGCCCTAGCTTGTGCTAGGAAGGCCACCGAGGGAGGAAACTCAATGGCATCTATGCATCCAAACCATGTGGTCTTCCCACTGGCCGGGTAAGAAAACAGGCACAGAGACAGTCAGTGGCCTGAGCTGGTCGCCAGCACTAATGAAGCCGAGATCTGAAACAAGACCTGCCTCCCTGGCCGCAAGGTCGCATGTTTTCTGTGACCCCCTCTCATGCCTGCCCCAGCTTCCCCTGCTATGCCGACACCTGACATTCCACCTGCTGTCAGTACACAGAGGGGGAGCAGAGGTGTGTGGGTGAGGAAGGAGGGGAGGAAGAGGAAGTCAAGGAGTAACCAGGCCCTGAATGCCCCTCCCCAGCAGGACACCCAAGGCCATGGCCACCCAGGCCCGTCCCACCCTCATTCAGGCGCTAGGACTCCTGGCCACTCTCCAGACTGTCCGTTGCCCTCATGCCTCTGAGCCTTTGCTCAGGCTGTTCCCTGATGTCCCACCTAGCAAACCCCTGTGCACCAGGCCTGCGCTGGGCATCAGGGATGCAGCCGTGAACCAGGGGACCGTGGTCCCTGCCCTCATGGGGCTTTCCATGTAGCGTGCAAATGTGCATCTGAGTGTGAATCCGCAGGGACGTGTGTGAGTACCCACAGGTAGACTTTGATATGCATGCAGGTATATCTGCGGACGCGTGTGCATTTGCAGGGAGATCTCTGTATGTGTGGAAGTTTCTGTGCATTGTGCACATGGGAAGACTGTGCGTGTCTCGCTGATTCCGCATGTCCGTGTGTCTAAGTGTGAGCAGTGCCACATGTGCGGAAATACTGCGCATCTTCCTATGCACGTGTGCATTTATGTATAGGTGCATCTTTGTGCGTGTTTTATGTGCATCTTGCATGTGCCTGCGTACATCTGTTTGTACTTGGTTTTCACTGTGCGTTTGGGTTGTGGGGGGACATCTTCCCGCACAAGTGAATGCTTATCAGCTCGTGGAATGGGCACTTGCCTGGATGCACAGAGTTGCCCGGATGTAAGGGAAATGGCCGTGTGTGCACGTCTGTCTGATGTATGTTTGCATTCTGGGTGCATATCGGTGCACACTGGCACACGTGTGCAGGTGCACATGTTGCATGGACCCACCTCCGTGGTTTCACGCATGTGCTTGTTTGTGTATGTCATTTCTCTACATGTGTGTGCAGTGCTGGCGGTAGCTGCTCCCAAGTGTGTGCACATTTCTGAGACTGCTTGTGCTCACGCCTGTGTCTGTTCTCTTCCACGCACATTCTGAGCATGGGTGCCCTGGGTGTGTGTAATCCCGTATTCATTTGGGAGCACAGCACACTGCCGTGGGGAGGAGACTATTTCTGGATGTTTCAGCAGAGCGCTAGAGGACTGAGAGACCGGGGCGGGAGGGGGAGTGGTGCTTAGCGGCTCCTTGCTGGGGAGAGGGAAGCAGAAGCCGCCCCCTGCGCCCAGCTGAGATCCAGGGAGATGGCCTCCTCCCCACTTGCCCCAGACCCCCAGCGCTGGCAGGGACAGGAGACAGCAGGTGGCCTTGCTGAGCAGGCTGAGGCCTCCCCGGGCCCCTTGCCAAGGGAGGCTGTCCTGAGCCTCTGAGCTTCAGAGGCACGCTGCTACCTGCCACATCCTTGCTCGGGCCTCACGTCTGCGCCCAGCTCCAAGCTTGGAGCGTGGGGCTCCGGTGGCAGGCTGTGGGGCCTGGCTCCTCGCTCCTCAACTGTCTCTCCATCCTGCAGCCCTGGCTTCAAAGCCCAGGCTGGGGTTGGGCCAGGGCTCTTCGGAGCAGCTGGAGCTGCCCGTGAGGCCAGATGCACAAGCGTATCCTTCCTCAAGCTGCCCATCTGGGTGGCAGCGACGGGGTCCAATGTGCAGAAAACCAGCTCGCTCTCTCCCTCTCTCTCTCCTCTTTCTCCATGATTCCTAACCGGAGTCTGTGATGCCCTTCCATCCACCACAGCTCGCCTCTCCCCCACCCCTGCCCGACTCCCTCACCCTTTTGTGAATCCTGCATCCTGGTCTGCGGGGTCACTTACTCATCCCTGGCACGACCCTTCATCCTCAGAAGATTTGGGGGCCTCCCAGAGTCCTCTTCCCCCCACTCAGAATGTCCCTCCTGGGTACCATGAGGACCCCTAGCCAACATGCTGGCCTCTTTCTTTCTCCGTCCTGTTATCCCCAGGGCCCTCAGCTTGGCCCCTGCACCATGGTCCACCCTGACTGGTCACTGCTTGCTCGGCTGCACCTCCGAGATCTGAAATTCCATCTTCCCTGCCTCCACCCCACCTCCCACCCACCCAGCCTTCACTCTCCTGAGAAGTACCTTATGCCTGCCACCCTCTTCCAGACCCCGCTGTCCCCTTAGGTCCCACCCCTCCCCAGGACTCCCCACGTCCATCACTTCCTGTACAATATCCTGAGACAGTCCCGCCCTAGGGCTGAGCCAGCCTCACCAGACTTGCCCTCTGAGTGTCAGCATGGCCACTGGACCAGTCTCTCATCATGGTCAGTCCATCTGGACACTGTCCTCCTTCTCTGCTTGTCCCTTCTCAGGCTCCCCATGTGGCCCGTCTGGCTTTGCCTCTTGATTAACTGATGGTGTGTCCTGGGGTCTGCCCCTGGCCCTCAGCTCTCCCTGCAGTGCCCACCGCGTCCACGGCCTCCTGGGCTTCCATCCTCAGTCCCTCGCCATCTGAACACCAGACCCATCACGTTCGCTGTCCTTGCACACCTCTGTCTGTGTCCCTGCAGCCTACAGGTCCTTCCCACCCTGATCCCACCCTTCCTGCCCCTCCTCCAGGCCTCCCCCTCAGAGAATGGTCCCCAGCCATGGTCTTCCGGGCAGGAAGCTAGACCTCACCCTGGCCTGCCCCTTCTCCCTCACCCTCCGCATCCTGTTGGTCACCAAGCGTCTGTGCTCAGGGGTCATTGAGCTTCTTGGATATAGATTTCATTGTTTGGAAAAAGTTAAATCTTTATTTCTTCCAATATTTTTTCTCTTCCCCTTCCTCCTCTCCTCTGGGACCCCAATTATCCCTCTATTAGGCTGCTTGGAACTTCCCTGCAGCTCACTGTGCTCTTTCCATTTGGGGGGGCCAGGGGGTCTTCTTTCCCTATGTTTCATTTTGGATAGTTTTTGCTATGCCTTCAAGTTCACTAACTTTTTCTTCTGCCTTGTCTAATCTGCCATGGATCCCATTCAGTGCCTTTTTCATCTCAGACGTCATGATTTTCAACTCTTAAAAGTTCAATTTGGATCTTTTTTATATCTTCCTGTCTCTAGTTAATGTTTTCAAAATGTAGAATGCAGTTATAAAGACTTCTTTAGAATCCTTCTCTGCTAATTCTAACATCTGGGTCAGTTCTGGGTCAGTTTCAATTGATTAATTATTGTTTTCTTTATGGGTCATGTTTTACTGCTTCTTTGCATGCCTAGAAATTTTCTGTTGGATTCTAGACATTGTGATGTGGGCATATTTTGTACTCTTGTAAATCTTCTCGAGCTTTGTTCTGGGGAGCAGTTGAATTACTTGGGAACCAATTGATCCATTTGGATTTTGCTTTATGGTTTGTTGGGTGGGTTTCTAGCAATGCTCATCTGGGGCTAATTATCCCCAACCTGAGGCCACAATCTCCTGAGGGCTCTACCCACTGCCCTCTGACTTATGGGTTTTCCAGTCTGGCTGGTGGGAACAGGCACTATTCCTAGCCCTGTGTGAGCACCGCACACTCTTCCCTCTAATTATTGATTAGAGGTTATTAGTTGTTTCAAGTGGGATAGTAAATCAGGCCTCTGTTGCTGGATCTTGGCCACAAGTGGAAGTTAGTCACCAAGTTCTGACGATTCCACTTCGTAATAACTCTTGAATCCATCAACTTATCTCCCACTCTCTGCCCTTATCCAGACCCCATTACCTCTTGCCTGGGGGGACACCATAGCCCCCCAGGGCCATGTCTCTGCTCCATTCAAACCATCTCCATGCAGCAGTCGCCAGAGGGACTTTCCAGGTTGCAATCTGGCCACTCCCCTCCCCAGCCTCTAACCTTCTTGCTCCTCATCGTCTTTGGGTTCATTTCATACTCCCACCCCCTGCTCCTCAGGTCTTGATACAGCCAACCAAACTGAACTGCCTGTGATTTTCCCAGGGGGTCCCTCTCTCTCTGTGGGGCCTGTGCTCGTGCTATTACTCCTCCAGGAGCTCCTGCTCCCCGTCTTCTCTTCCCCTCTAGGCCTCAGCATAGATGACACCTGCTCCAGGATGCCATCTCACCTCTCAGGTAGGGGAAGGGGCCCCTCGCCTCTGTGAAGCTGCCCCTGAGCACAAGTTGCTCTGGATGGCAGCCGCCTGGGATGGCTGACGTAGTCCCTGAAGGCAAGACCCCCTCCCCTCATGCTCAGCCCTGCCTAACATATCCACTGAATGCATGAATGAGTGAGTGAATGAATAGAATTGACTGATGGGGAAACTGAGGCCCAGCGGGAGGAGGATTGGGGATGGAGGAGAATAGATGGGCCCCCGGGTCACTTAGCACATCAGTGACACAGCCCAGCTCGAGGCCTCTGTGCCCACTCAGTTCTGCTCTTCTGGGCTGTGGCGAGGAGTGTGGGGAAAAAGAAGTCCCTGCTCCCCATGTCCTGGGGGATGGCCTCGTGGGCAGGCTGGGGCAGGCTTGGGGGCTGGGGCAGGACTTTGTGGTCTGAATCCCCAGGATTCAGAACCCACCAATAGGGAGGAGGAGGAGAAGGGTCACTGGGGCCGTCACACATCAGACTAGGGGAGGACTTGCCGGGGAGGCTCAAGGTCAGCCCGAGGTCAGCCCCTGTCCAGCTTAATTATTCATTAACCAACAAGTCCCGGCACTGAGTTAATGACCAGCACAAAGCTGGGGAGGGGGCAAATTCCTCCCCGGAGGGTGGGCATGACCTGCAAGGGCAGGGGAGCCTGTCAATGTGGAGAGGCTCTTCATTCATTCATTCCCTTCTCACTCTGTGCTTGATGATGAACAGAACTCTGGAGATTCAGCTGGTGAGCAGACCGGGCAGTGGAGACAAGGACAGTCCAGAGGGGTCAGTGCTGTGGCAGAGGCAGCAGAGGAGTCTAGGGGAGCACAGAGGAGACCCCCAGGCCAGCTGGGTGAAGTTGGCGAAGCTGCCTGGAGAAGGTGAGGCCCGGGAGAAGACCTGCCTCTCTGGACCACAGGGATGTGGCTGGACCACATGGCACTGGTTTGTGTGGTGTGGGGGGCCGTGGTCAGGCTCTCAGCCCCGCCCCATCCCAGCTCAATTTCTGCAGCATCAGGGATGGTACCATCAAGCTGACCTCTATCCTTGCTTTCCTCTCTCAAAGAGTCTAAGTTGGAGATTGCCACCCATGGTTCTGCCACCCCACCACCTCCATCCCACCACCTGGCCTCAGGCAATACTCCTGGCGGATGAGGAGGGTCCCAGGGAGGCCTGACATACAGGCTGAGAAGGAGGGAGGGAGGGGTCGCCTCTTGGGGTCCAGTGGGTGCACAGCTGCGGTGGAGGTCCTGTTCCAGGGGAGGCTTCCTGGATGGAGCGGCTCTGGGGACCATCTGGAGGTCTTGTCCCTGGCACGAGAAGGGGACAATCTGGGCTCGGGGGAGTCTTGTGTGCTAGGCCTGGGGTACAGGTGGGAATTGGGGGATGAAGGTGGGGTTCAGCCATGAAAGGGCAATGGGAGGGCAAGGAGGGGCTTGGAAGGAGATGGGTTCTCAGGGTGAGCAGGGGACGGCAGGGAGGGGAGACAGAAAGAAGGGGAAAAAGCAGACTGAACACAGGAAGACGGGCTAGCGATGCTGGGACCACGGCAGTGGGGGCGGTGGGGGGCCAGGTGTCTCCTGGGAAAGTGGTGGGAGCCATGGGGGCTTCTCAGAGGACACTGCAGGGGTTCAATTGTTGGGATGGGCCTGGGAGCTGGGGGCCAGTGCGGGGTGGGGGGCGGCGACGGGCAGGCACTTGTGTACCTGAACAATGCTTGTGCATTGTGTGTGTGTCTCACTGTGTGTGTACTGCTGCTTCCTTGCTCTCATGCCTAAGGCCTGACTGGCTCCATCACAAAGGATGTCTTGTCCTGTGAGGTCTCCTTACCAGGCCCCGCTGGGCAGCCTCGATCGCTGCGGGAGCCTCCCCCCACCACCCCGTGGGGCCGAGTCTGCATCCTGACGGTGGGCCCAGCATTAGCGCCCCATCAGGTTAGGGAGCAGGCGCAGTGGCTCCCACTCTGGCCCTGTGGGAGCCGGGGGTGGGCTTCAGGCAGCTGGGCCTGGAGGATGGGGGGTTGCGGGGGAAGCCGCCACCCCAGCCCGGGAGGGGGAAGGTTCAGTGGCGGAGAGGCCAGCTCCCTCCACTCCCCACAAAGGGGAGGAGCGGGCGTGTCGGCTCAGCTCGGGGGCTGGCGGGGCAGGAAGCAGAATTTCAAAGCCGCTTCACCCTTTGTTATCCCTTCCCGGCCCCACCCCCACGCCCCAGGCTGCATTCCAGAACCAGAGGGGGTCCTGCCCCGGGAGAAATCCGCTTAACCGGAGGCTCAGGTTACAGCCCGGCTGCTCGGGTGGGAGCCCGGCCCTTCCCAGCCTGACACGGAACATTCCGGAAGGCTGGTCTCAGGGTCCACCCCATCCCTTTGGCCTGGGGGGGGGGGGGAGGAGCTGGGGGGAGGAGGGAGAGATGGGCAGAAGGACAGACCCCTCATCCTGACAATGGGGGCTGGGTTCCGGGTTCCTTTTTTCAGAAGAGGCCAGGACTCCTGTCTCCTGACCTCAGATGAAGCTGGGGGGGTGACTCCTGATGGGCACGAGGCCGGCTGGCAGCAGGGGGGCACCTTTTCTTCCCAAACAGGGCAAACAGTATCTACCTTATTTTCAATCCTTTCTCGGGGTCTGCTTTACCTGAGATAAAATGCTCTGGTTTTAAGTGCACAGCTCTGCGATTTCTCACATTTGTGTCACTGTGTGACCTGAGCAAGATACCGAACATTCGAGTCACTCCAGAAAGTTCCCAGTCACACCCCCACCCCAGACAGAACCACGAGTCTGATCTCCATGGCCATGGACACTTGCCTTTTCATACAAATGCAATCGGAGCATGTTCTCTCTTGCGCCCGGCTTTTTGAGAATTTGTCCGTGATGTTGCCCGTATCACTGGCTGTCCTTGTTCGTTGCTCTGCTGTGTTTTGTTGTTTCTCTCTTCTCCCATCAACGCCCATCCAGTCATTTCTGGTCTCAGACTCCGATGAGTGAAGCTGCCATGAACATCTGTGTACCTGTCCTTTTGTGGAGAGGGAGGGACTTGACGTGACACTTTTGTTTATACCTCAGTTCCTGCCTAGGTGCATGCAGAGACACAGGGCCTTTGCACATGCTGTTCCTTCTGCCTGAACACTGCTCCCTGTCCTTGGTGTGGCTGGTTCCTTCTCATCCTTCAGGTCTCAGCTTAAATGTCACCTTCCCAGAGAGCCCTCTCTGACCACCTGGTCTAAGGATGTCCCCCACCCCTCAGGTCAGATTTCATTCTTTGGTTTTGTTTCCTTTGTATCGTTTATTGCCATTTGCAGCCGTCTTCTCTCTGTACTTGTTTCTTGGGTGCC
The DNA here is from genome assembly GCF_041296235.1 of Equus asinus. Taxonomy (NCBI): domain Eukaryota; kingdom Metazoa; phylum Chordata; class Mammalia; order Perissodactyla; family Equidae; genus Equus; species Equus asinus. The sequence goes on from NC_091799.1 coordinate 16,606,990, forward strand.
AGGCCCCTACTGGAAGTTTCCTGCTCTCTGAAGGCTGACACTTCTGCCTTGTGTATCCCAGTGACCAGCACAGGGCATGGTGCTCACCCAAGCATCTGTGGCTGCATCTGTAGGCATTGGGAGGTGAGGACCTGGCTGGGCCCAGAAGTGCCGCCTTCCCCGGGAGGCTTCCTGCAACCATGGCCCGTGGCCCAGAAGACCAGCCAAGGAGGGCTGGGAGCCCATGGGGGCTGGGAGATGCGTGGACCACTCCGACCTTGGTTATCTTTTAGCTAACGGTTTGCCATCAGGCTTGTGCTTCAAGAAGCGGGAGGGCGGGGTGGAGTCCATACTCTCCCCTCACTCCTGCCTCAACCTGAGCTGCTCAGCTTTCATTGTTTCATAAAAATAGGTGTAGAAGGACAGTCTCCCTGCTCGAAAGGGAAGTCTGGAAACCGGGCTGTAGGCAATGGGGAGCCATGGAGACTTCGAGGAGGGGAGTGATAGGGAGGTAGCCAGCAGTGCCAATCAAGCCTGGGCCCGTCGAGAGAAGGGCTGGATCTGATCCTTTTGCCGTCAGCTTTCTGTGGGCTGGGAAACTGCCACACGTATCTGCAAGGTCGCTTTATGGCTGGGAGCAGGCGGGGAAAGACCCACAAGTCCTTGGAGTTGGGCCAGTTCAGCGGGGGGAAAGCGGCAGGTTGAGGTAACAGCAGGGGCCGCAGAGCCTGCTTTGAACTGGCGAGTACGTGTCCCCACAAACAACATTAGCACTAAAAGCAAACACTTGGACATTGTGCCTTCCAACGGCATGCAGGGCCTGGCTCCAGGCTCTGTGGGGCCCCTGGGGTTGAGCCCCATTGGCTGGAGGACGGAGGACCAGAGAGGCGAGGGGACCTGCCCGTGGTCAGTCAGCCAGCTGGGCAGAGGCAGACACAGGTGAGAATGAGTGTCCCGAGTCCAGAATGGAGCTGGCTCCCCTCACACTGCCTTCCCAAACGCCCATCCCTTCCAGCCCCAAAGAGCCAGGCTGCAGGGGGCGGGCTCCTCTACTCCTCTCCTCTCTGCCTGCCAGCGGCTGCCCAGGGTGGGCGGGGGCAGAGGCAGGGTGGGTGTGAAGGGGCTCTGCCTGCACTCCTGTGTGGCTCTCAGGGGGCTGGCCTGTTCTGCAGGAGGGGGCAGAGAAAAGGGACCGGATAGCCCCACCCCCGCCCCACCGCTGGAAGCTGGTGGGTACAGAAGGGTCAGTGACATCATTGGCACGTTCAGCGTTTACTGAGCCCTTAGAATGTCAGGAGTAACGTGACCAGGTGGGGACACCTGGGGGTCAAGCTAGACCCCGCCCCACCCTGGGCAGCTCACAGCCTGGGACAGGAGGCAGAGCTGCAGGGCTGGGATGAGGGACCCTGGCCGTGTGGGAGCACTCAAGGGTAGAGGAGGTGGGTGAGAGATGAGGGAAGGAGGGGAGGGGCCGCAGGCTTTCCCAGGCCAGGAACAGCACATGCGAGGCCTTGGGGCAGGGCTCCCAGGAGAGCTGCAGGTCGGGCTGGCCTGAGAACCGGCGAGTTCCCCAGGACTGAGTCCTCAGGGCCCCAAAGAGGCTGCCAGGAGCCAACGTTAATTCTCGTCAGTGTTCTCCTGCGCAGACCAGGCCTGGGTCACCCTCTGCTCCAATGCAGAGCTTCGCACTCCTCGCTGTGCTGTGAGTCGTGTGGGGCGGGGGCGGGGCAGAGAGCTTAGAATGCAATCTCCGGCCTCGCATCCAGTACTTCTGGTTTGGACAGTTTGTGGGAGGGACCCAGTAATCTGCGTTTTGATGACCGCCCTGTCTTCGTGTCCCTTGGCCACCGTGACAAATGACCACGGACTGGGTGGCTCAAAGCAACAGAAATTGGGCCGGCCCGGTGGCACATCAGTTAAGTGTGCACCTTCCGCTTCAGCGGCCCAGGGTTCGCCGGTTCGGATCCCAGGTGCGGACATGGCACCACTTGACACACCATGCTGTGGTAGGCGTCCCACATATAAAGTAGAGGAAGATGGGCATGGATGTGAGTTCAGGGCCAGTCTTCCTCAGCAAAAAGAGGAGGATTGGCAGCAGATGTTAACTCAGGGCTAATCTTCCTCAAAAAAAAAAAAAAGAAAAAACCCAGAAATTTATTCTCTCACAGTTCTGCAGAGCCAGGTGCAAACTGAGTCTTACGGGGCTAAAATCATGGTGTCGGCAGGGCCGGTTCCTTCTGGAGGCTCCAGGGAAGAATCCCCCTCCTCTTCCAGCGTCTGGCGGCAGCCCACATGCCTGGGCTCCTGGCCGCATCACTCCAGTCTCTGCCTCTGCGCTCACATCGCCTTTGCTGCCGGTGTATCCAATGCCCCTCTGCCCTCCTCTCATAAGGACACCTGTGATTACATTAGGGCCCAGACAACCCGGGTGATCTGCCCAGCTCAGGATCCTTCATTTCATCACATCCACAATGTCCCTTTTTCCGGGTAACGTTCAAGGTTCCAGGGACTACAACCTGCATGTGATTAGAGGCGATTATGCAGCCCATGACCCAGCCCCCTTGTGACTCCAACGTAGAGGGTCTCGGACATTCTCCTGAGAAACCTTAGTCTGCAGGTCTGTTTATTTAACTGATCGCTGCTCTCTTGCAATGCTCTGAACTTACAGAAATGGCGAACCATTCAGCATTCATTTAACAAGCCTTCACGGAGCGCCCACTCCAGGTCAGGCCCTGGGCTGGATGCAGTGGACGCCAAGGTGAGGTGGACTCAGCCCCTTGCACTGGGTAGAGGGAGAGGTCAGACTCCTGGCCCCTGACCCTGAGGCTAATGGTCTTTGTGAAACAGGACAAAAGACCCTGCTTTCTGATGTGTCTGGTGTCCCCCCACCATCTACCCAGCCCTCCCCATGTGTAGCAGCCCTGGGTGGGGCTTCCCCAGCTGCAAGGAGGGCCTCGTGTCTAAGCCAGCTCCTCACCGGGTTCAGGGGCTCTGTTCTACGCCAACCAGCACACGCGTCTCCTGGAGACCTAGCCTGGCCTGTTCAGAAGGGAGGCGGCACGGCGCACCCTCTCTCCCACTGGACTCAAGGAAGGAAGCAAGCAGGTGGCCTCCACTGTCCCCTGAAGCTTACAGTCTTGCTGGGAAAGGGCCAACCCCGAGGCCGCCCCCACCTCTGAGCTGCCTGTTATGTTTTGTTCTGGTGTTCTTATTGCTGACGCCAGCCTGAGTCAGGATGCCTGTTACCTGCAGCCAGAAGCATCCTCACCGATGCAGCGTATCGTCCAGCGGGCCTGCCTTGTGTGGTCCTGAGGCTGCCCAGATCCTGGCCCACTCTCTTCCTTGTCACTCCCACTCACCCACCTGCCACTGCCCAGGAGCACCTTCTGGCCACCACTCTATTTCCTGGAACTCTCCAGTCTTTGTCCTGCAAGGTCCAGCTCAAAGGGTGCCTCCTCATCCTGACTGCCAACCTCCCGGGGCAGAAGAACCACAGTAACAGAGGCTCACCGACAGAGCGGAGCCCTTGCTGGGGCCCGGAGCTGGCCAAGGCCTGTCCAACATGATCAGCTGTGAAGAAAGCGCTGTTTTCATCACGCCCATTTTCTAGACAAGAAGTTGGAGTCCAGACAGCAAACCCGGGGCTGCCTGACTCCAAGGCCATGCTGGGAACTAACCAGCAACCGTGAGGTTCCTCCTTCTCCAGGCGCAGCGTTTGGTTCCCGTCCTCGCGCATCCCTTGCTCCTCGTCTCTCCCACACCGCAGCCCGGGAGCCCAGGAGAGGCTGAGTAAATTCTAGCTGAGGACGGGGGCGGCGGGCAGAAGCTCCTCCTGGCCACCTCTTGAAAGGCAAACCTGCAGATGGCACCGATGAGAGCCGAGGGTGGGGAGGTACACGGTTGCCAGGTGCCAGGGGAGGCGAGCGCGGAGGGGACATCAGGCAGTGTCACCACAGGCCCTTTAGCAAAAGAGTGAGGCAGCCCATGACTGCCATTCTTGTTTATGCCTCACAGCAACAAAAAGAATCCTGCCTAATTTTCACCAGGCTGGAAACCACTTCGGTAGCAACACTTCATTTAATCTGGCGACAGCCGTGATGTCACTGAACTCTTTCTGGGGGCAGAGACCGCTGCCAAACACTCTAGGTCCTTGACCTTCTTGGCCTGCCACCTCAGGAGAGGTGCGCCTTTATCATCTTCGTTACACAGAGGGGGAAACTGAGGCCCGGAGAGGGTAGGTGACTCGGCTGAGGTCACGCTGCTTGGGAGAGGCGGACACAGGATTAGAACTCAGGCCTCCTCGTCCAGGCTAGAGTGCATTCCGCTGCACACTGCCCCCCACTGCTGCCTCCTCGAGGGGCCTGCTGGCCAGTCCTCAGGAGGGGGCCGGAGGGGCAGGAGGGGAGAGCAGAGAGTGTGGGGGGACGGCCTGGGTTCCAGGGCCTGCTCTGCCCGGTCCTAGCAGAGGGATCCCAGGCCAGAAGGAATTTCACTGTGCTGAGCCTCAGTTTCCTGATCTGTAAAATGGGCACAGTAGTGGTATCCGCCTCCCAAGGTAGTTGCGAGCGTGGCAGTAACTCGTCACGGCCTGTCCCCTCTGCCTGGGGAGTTCCTCCCTGACTCTTCAGGGGACCAGCTCCTTCTCACCCTGTAGGTCTCAGCTTCAATGCCTCCTCCTCGGGGATGCCCTCCCTGACCACCCCTATCCAAGGTCGCCACCACCCCTTTCCTGCCTGGCCCCCTGTCTCATTACCGTGCTTGTTTCATCCGCAGCCCTCGTCACAGACCACGACCTTCATTAACTCATTTGTTTGTCTGTTGTCTCTTCTCCACTAGACTGTGAGCTCCACGAGGGCGAGGAGCCTTGAGGTGGCGAGCAGTCCTCAGCACTGGCGAGGGGCCGGCGAGAGGGGGCTGACAGACGCTTGTTACAGGGGCGAAGAGACGAGCGAAAGAGGATGGAGGTCAATTGCTTCTCACAGTGACCGCCACATAGCAGTCGCTCAATAAATGCTGGCGGACGCTCTCACTGCAAACACGCATTTTGAGCCTGTTGATGTGTAACTCAGTGACCTTGGGGTCAGTCACTGCCACCTTGCAGAGAGCACACAGTGGGGCCATAGGTGGCTCCCATGCGTATTTTAAGTGCAGTTTTGGCTGCACTGGTGTGGCTCCTGCTGGGAGTGGGGTGGCTATGCTGTGGGCCGAGCGTCTCATCTAGAGTTCATGGCCGCGTCCCCAGGACTGAGCACACACCCGGCACACAGTAGGTCTAATAAATATTTGTTGAATAGATGAATTAATAAGATGCACGGGAAGCATCTCTGGGGCTGTGATTTTTAACCTTTCTGAACCACTGACGTCTTTGAAAAACCCATGAACAAATGCACCCAAAGTGTGACGTATAATTTCAGGGATTTCTGGACCTTTCCATCCCAAGGTCATCCATAAAGCTCAGCTTAAGATCTTTCTACCTGGGGGAGGGGGGCTTCCTGAGATCCCGGGGAGACGTTGGCAAAGATGTTACCAAGACGCACACTGGGGAGCCCAACCTGCCCCAACAGGCTGGCGAAGAACGGGGTGAACGAGCCCCTTATCTTTTACTTTCCGCTCTCCAGGAGGAGGAAAGGAAGCGAGTATGGGGCGATCCGGCAGGAGGGGGAGAGAGCGGGAATCACAGGGCCAGGAGGAGAGGAAGAGAGAAGACGCGAGCATCAGAGAGGAGAAGGGGCGTGATGGAGAGGCTCGGCCCCTTGGAGAGAAGAGCAGGGCCAGCCGGGGGAACAAAGAGCGAGCGCGCAGCGAGCGAGGCGCGGCGGCGCCGGGAGGGAGAGGCCGAGGCCGGCCGGCCGCCCGGGCTGTCTGATTTTCTGTCAGCCGCCGCTGATTAACGGGCCGCCTTCCAGCTCCAAGTGCGCCGCGCCGCGTTCCTGGCAACCGGGCGCGCAGCTTCCTGGCGGAGGCGGGGCCTGCGGAAAGGTTACATTTGCACAAAGTGCCTCGGCGCAGCCGGCCCGGAGGGGCTGCGGGGAGGGGAGCGGGCGGGGGGAGTGTGGCGGCTGGCGAGCCAGGCGGGGAGCGAGAAAAGGCTGCGGCGCTCGGTGCTGCTGCCTGGGTAATGGAAAAATTCCTCTGGGGGCCGCGCAGAAAAATATCAGGTTACACGCCAGCAGCACACACGGCTTCTCCGAGGGAGCCTCCTGCTGCCGCCCGCTGTGGGGCCGCCGGGCCGGGGGGGCCTGGGGGCCGGGCTCCCCGGGGCGCCCCGGCCCCTGCGCCCCAGCTCGAGCGCCCTAGCCTGCGCGCCCCGGCCCCTGCACCCCCGCTCCAGCGCCCTAGCCTGCGCGCCCCGGCCCCTGCACCCCCGCTGCAGCGCCCTAGCTGGTGCGCTGTAGCCTGTGCACCTCGGCCCGAGGGTCTCTATTCTGCGCGCCCCATCCAGTACTCTCTGGGGCCTCGCCTTGCCTTCGCAGCTCCCCTTTTCTGCCTCAGAAGGCAGGTGAAGGGACCCCGCTTTCCCAAATCCTAGTGTCCGGGACTCCCCGCTGACCATCCCCTCTCCCCAAGAAGGCCGTTGTATGGCTGGAGCCAGGCCTTGCAGTGAGGGCGGACGGATCGGTCGCGTTCGCCATGACTTGGGAAGGGTGGCTGCCACTGGCGTCTGTTCCCGCCTTCCCTCGTGGCTCGCGGGGTCTGCCGAGCTCTGAAGGACTGGGCTGTTGCCTCTGGCACCCAATTACGTGGTGTAAGCCGTGTCCCTCCGCCCCTCTGCATTGCGTCACTCCCCTGCTCCCAGACCATCTGCGGCTCCCTATTACCGCCTCTACATTCTAGTTTACACCCTCGGGTCCTGTCCAGTATCTCGAGTGGAGTGTGAAGTCAAAACGCTCCAGCACCTGCGCACCTGCGGTGCCCCTGTCTGGTTGGGGCTGGAGGTTGAAGGGCTTCTGACCAGACACCATCTGCCCTGTGAGCAACCCCCCAGCCCCGGCCCCTCACTGCCTCCCCCTCTCCCTCTATCTCCCTCTCTCTCTCATTGAACTGGTTCTGTCAATAGACACTGTACTCAGTCGATTCCAACTAGACATGAACCGGGCCCTGGGCCCTGGAGGGCACCTGAGCTGAGCCGGAAGCAGCCCCTGCTCTCAGGGAACTCAGGTCCTTGCGGGCAGAGTGGAAGCTGGGTCCAGCAGATTTGCGTTTAGGGTTAACTTCTGTTCTTCTGCTTCCCGGCTGTGTGCGTCCTTGGGCAAGTTACTCCCTGAACCTCGGTTTGCCCAGCTGTCGGATGGGGACAGACTAGCAGTAAGAGCCTCTTCTTGGGGCTTGGCTGGACCCATTTAAGGAGACAAGGCCGGCAGCTTTGGCACAATGCAGAATGGTGCTCTCTCAATGGGACATTTTATTACTATTTGGGCCATAAAGAAGTCCACAAGTAACTGGAGCGCTGGGCACGACAAGAGAGTGTCTCAGCTGAAGACGCCTAAGTAAGCCAAGGGCTCAGAAGGCAGGATGACTTGGGGGGCTGGTGGGGGGCCATGACACTTCAGGGGCCACGCGTCTGAAGGCCCAGCGCATGGCTTCCCTAAGGCACACATACACGTGGACCCACCAAGGTCAGGGCTGCAGCTGTCCTTTAACTGGGCCAGGGGGAGCCTGGCCGTTTGGGTCAGGGGGCTGGCACCCCGGAGGGCACCCTCCACCCTCCACCTGGCTGGAGCACAGTTTTCTCTGAACCAGCAAAGCAGCAGGCAGGACCTGCTGCTGCATCCCCAGGAGGGCTGGCCTCTGTGGGGACAGCAGGGACAGACCAAGGGGAGAGACAGACCAGGGTGGGAGGGAGGGAGGCCTGGCATGCAGGTCCCCTCCAGAGATGAATCAGGTCCTTGCAGAAGCTTTGTGCCCATGGGGTCCTGGGCATCTCAGAAAATGGTCCAAGGGCAAGGGGGAAAGGGACGGGGGTCCAGAGCATCCTATTCATTGCTGCCTTGGTGTCACTACCTGGGGACTCAAGAACTGGTCTGCAGTCAAAGGGAGTTCTGGCTCAGGCTCTGAGCCGGTGACTGGATCCAGGCCAGAGTGGGTGCCTTGACCGCAGGACACCTCAGCCAACCACAAAGTGACAGTTGGCATTGACCGAGCGCTTAGCACGTGCCGTGAGCTTGCAGGTATGGTCTCCCAGCAATCCTAGGAAGTAGGTGTCTGTTAAGTTCATTTTTTACAGTTGAGGAGACTGAAGGTCAGAGAGCTTAAGCTGCTTCATGTACTTAGCCATCTGTGAAGCTGGAACCCAGAGCCAGCTTTGCCGGACAACAAGCTCCAAACCCTTAACTAAGTGCCCCGAGCCACCTCCGTGGTGGACCAAGAAACCAGCAACAAGGGGTGTGTTGGGGTGGAAACCCCGCTCGAGCTGACAGGCTGCCTCTGGCAATGCACCCATTTCACAGATGGGCTGGCAGGCTTTGCTTCAGTGACTTGCCCAAGGCCACACTGCCAAGGAGTGGAGTCCATTAAAAAAGGGAAATCTTAGCGTGTGGGAGCTGGAAGGGGTCTCTGAGCGCTTCCTGTCCACAGCTCATTTCCAGACAGAGAAACCGTGGCCCAGAGAGGGCGGGGCCTGGCCCTGGCTGGAGCTCTTTCTCCATCATCTCGGGCCATAGGTCTCTCCCCAGGGAACTGCTGACCCTTAACCTGTGAGTTCTGTGGAGCATTTGAGAGGAAATGGAAGGCAGACTGGGGAGAACAGCAATTAAATACGAGTGTCCAGGTGCTCATCCAGAGGCCAGTGAGGACTCCGTGACCGGCCACCAAAGTTCCTGCTGGGCTTCCCGGAGGAGGGTGGAGGGAGAGGAGTAGAGGTGGGCGAGGGGGAGAATGCAGCCGAAGTTGGCCCAGCTCACAGCCTTTCTGCTGGGTCCTCCCAAGTCCCAGAGCTGACTTGCCCCCCACCCCGGCCCCATGGCAGGCATAGTGGGGGCAGGGCGGGGGACTGAGGGGTTCTGGGGCTCCTCTTACTGCCCCAGCCCGTCAGGAGTCCCTTGATAACCAGGAGGGAAACTTCCTGCGCCCTTCCCCTCCATTCTCTCCACTCCCCTCCTCCCCTCCTCCAACCAAGAGGGGTGCTTGGCAGAAGCCCCTGAAGCCACAGCTCCTCGGTTTTGCACCTGAAAAATGGGGGTGCTGCTCCCCTCTCTAGGTCCTTCAGGGCAAGAAGCTGGGAGGCCAGCAGTGTGTGATCCTAACACTGAGACGGAGCCTGCGGTTCTGAGTCAGTGAGTCTAACCTGCGCTCACTCCTCCTGCCGAGATTTATCAGGCTCCTGGTGCTGCGGGCAGCCCTCCGCTGGGGACCCGGTGCCAGGTGGCGGTGGAGCAGAGAGACCCGGGGCTACCCTCATGGACCTCCCCATCCCAAAGTCCAGTTCCCAGTCTAAGGGTCAAATGTCATGAGTCTAAGACAGGCTTATTCGCACAAGAGTGGTTCTAACAGACCCAAGATGTTTCTGGAAGGAGGAAGGAGGAAGGAGGGAAGACGGGGTGTGGAGAAAGGCGGGGTCAGGCAGGGTGCTCATTTTCATGTACGTTTTCAGTGAATTTAGTCTTCTAGGATCCCTCACATCTATGAACACGAACGCCTTAAATACCACGGCTGATAGAATAATAGCACTTGTCTCTTGCAGCGGGCCCTCCACCCAGGCATCTCAAACGCTCTGTGAACATTAATTAATTAAGCCCCAATTAAATAGTTATCAGTGCCTGAAAATACATTTACTGCACACGTTCGACTGGCTCCTGGTTTCCTGATTGTTACTCACCCCTGCCGTCATCACTGTGGAAATAGATGAACGAGGGCGTTTCAAGACGGGGTTCCTCTCTCCTGGGGCGCACAGAGCTGCTGGGAGACTGTCTGCTGGGGACATGGGTTCCAAGGGCACAGAATGGGCCCCCAGGTCTTGTCCGTTGTCTGTCCTCTTGCTTCCTTCCATGCTGGGAGCTTCCTGGGATGGACTGTGCATACCAGACTCTTCCAGAAGAAAAGTTCTAGGTCAGCAGTGGCCTGTTTCCCACTCCCGCGGTGTAGGTCTTTCCCTTTCCGCTTCTCGTTTGAAGAGCAAGTGGGTCCCTGAGGTCGCTTTAAACTCCCAGTTCAGCGATCCTCTGGGGTGTCCTGTCCAGTGGTTTCAGGCTCCTCTTCTCTGGCTTCTCCCAGAGGACATTTTTCCCTGGAGGAAGCGCTGCTTGGCCAAGTCCTGTGCTGGCATCGGGGTGGGGATGAAGGAGATGTCCCATATACAGCGCAAGGACCTGCTGTGTGTCGGGCAGGGCTGAACCTCAGTGATGGGGGCAGTCCTCATTTCCCTGGGGCACTGCGGACCTGGGCGTGGGTGCCTGGCATGGAGTCTGAGATCCTCTGGCCATCCTAGTGCAGAACAGCAGGCAGGAGCAGAAGCCCCCACTCCAGGATTGGGATGAGGCAACGCAAAGAAAGGGAGACGTAAACAGGACCAACTGGGAGTGAGGGACCCCACGGAGGCATCTGAGGGGCAGAGAGAGAAGGCGAGTTTGTTTTTCACGGTGGCCACGGCCACGGACGTGGCATTTTGAAGAGAATCCATGTACAGAGGAGTCCAGGGACCGTGTGAGACGCTGTGCCACGCCTACCTTCTTTCTTGGGGCTTCCATTTCTTGAAATTGACTGGGACATGTGGTACCTCTGCTGGTACTTGGGTTCCCAATACAGCTGAATTTGCTTAGGAAAAAAGGAGAGCCTATGAGCTCACATGTGAAAGCAAACAGTGAGAAGAGCAGGAATGGAGCAGACCTCTGTGAGGACTGGGACATGGGACTCAGGCTCTTCCAGATTCCAGCTGTTCCTGCCTGCTTCTTTCTGCCTCTGAGGAACGGCTCGGCCTCATTCCTCTCCACTGCTGTGGGGAGGCGAGCGGGATGATTTTCAAAATACCGATTCATTTTCTTTAATAGTCATTGACTTATTTAGTTTTTTTCTTCTTCTTGAGTAAACTTTGATCATCAAGATTTTTCTAGAAATCCTCAATTTCATATATTTTCATATATAGTAGCATAAAGTTGGTCCTGGGATTCTCTTATAATTCTTAAAACTTCTACTGTATCTGTAGTTTCATATTCCTTTCATTCTTAATATTAGATATTTATGCCTTTATTCTTCTTTTCCTTCATTAATCTTGCTAGATGTTTGTCTATCTTATTGTCTCTTCAAAGAAACAGCTTTTGGCTTTGTTGACCATTTTTGTGATTGTTGATTTCCTTTTCATTTCTGCTCTTATCTTTATTGTTTACTTCTTTCCACTGTTTTTTTTTTTTAAAGCGTCTTTAGTTAGTCAGAGCTCTACTCATGAATGTTTAAATCATTCTTGTTTTAGAGTAAAGGCACTTAAGACTACATATTTCTCGATAAATGTCATTTTAGTTCCATTCTACAAATTTTATTTTGCATTTATCCTCAGTACCACATATTTTGTAATTCCCACTGTGATTTCTGTCTGTGTCTTTGAGGGGGCTCAGGAAATCATTTCCCTTTCCTCCCCTGGATTCTGAACTGAGATAAGATGAAGAGTGGGGGCCCGGGATCATCTTTTGTTTATTTTTAACTGATAAAGACAAGGTTGGAGGATGAGGGTGGATGTGACAGGCAAGTGGGCTCCCTAATACTGAAAATGGGGACGTGGCAGCCTCCACCCCAGTCCCTGTGATGCTGTGGGAGGTGGGTGGGGAACAGAGAAGGACCGCTGCCTGCAGGCAGCTCACTCCAGCCTTGGTAAGTCAGGCAAGGCCATTTTATTCCCCCACCCCCGCCCCGGGAGGGACCAATCGGCCAAGTCACTCTCTTCCTCTTTGGATCCGAGGATGCAAAAGGAAGAAAGACTGGGAGTGTTACTCTAATTCAGCTCCCTCCACGTGGATGGAAACATCAGGACTAGGACAGAAATGTTCCTACAACAATTTCCTCTTGGACCTATGAGTCACTGAGGAGTGTGCTTTTTAATTGTCAAAGATGTAACTGTTGCTGGTTTTAATCTGCCTTGGTAATCGTCGTCGACGTCTAATTTTGCTGCATGGTGGGTAGAGGATGTGGCCTGCTTTACCTCAACTCTGACGTTTGTTTAGGCTTTCACATATGACCTGACAGAAGGGCGGTTTTTATAAATGTTCCACATGTGCCTGACGGTCATGCGCTGTATCGGTTTGCCAGGGCCGCCGTAACAAAGCACCACCGAGCGGGCGCTTAAACCACAGAGGTTTATTTTCTCGCGGGTCTGGAGGCTGGAAGTCCCAGACCGGCGCGTGGTGGGCAGGGGTGGTTTCTGCGGAGCCTCTCTCCGTGGCTTGCAGACCACCGCCTTCTTGCTGCGTCCTCCCAGGGCCCCTCCTCTGTGTGGCACCCTGGTGACTCTTGGGGTGTCCAAATTTCCTCTTCTTGGGATCGGCTTAGGGCTCACCCGAAAGGCCGCCTTTTAACTTAACCACCTCTTTAAAGGCTGCTTCTCCAAACTCAGTCACCCTCTGAGGTCCTGGGGGCTAGGGCTTCAGCATGGGAATTGTGGGAGGAACACAGGTGTGTCTTCCTTGTCGGAGCAGGTGCGTAAGTTCATGCCGGCCTCTGTGTGTGCTCACCACCCCATCAGGCTTGTTAATTCTGTCGTTCAAATCTTTCAGATCTTTAGATTTTTTTCTGCTTGATCTATTCGTTTCTGGGGAGTATTAGAATCCCCCATTCCTTTCATGGACTTCTCAGTTTTTTGGAGTAATTCTTCCAGTTTTTGCTTTCCTTATTTTGCGGCTATGGAGTTAGGTATAAAAAGCTTATTATTGTTGGGCCTTTTTGGTGGGTTCTTATTTTAATCATCCTATAGTGGCCCCCTTTATCTCAGTTAGTATTTCTTGGCCTAAAGTGTATTTTGTCTGATATTAGTATTAGCATATTGGCTTTTGTTTGGTTAGCATTTGCCTCCTGTATCTTTTTCCATCATTTTATTTCCAGCCTTTCTTTTTTCTTTCGCTTTAGAGCATGTCTCCTAACCGGCATGATATTGTGTTTTGTTTTGTTTGTTTTGATCCAAGATGACATCCTCTGTCTTTTAACAGACAAATGAGCTCAATTAACATTTATAATGATTGTTGATATATTTTGACTTACCTCTACCATTTTATTTTCTTGATCTATTTACCCTGACTCTTAAAATTATTACTTCTTATGTTCTGTCATCTGTTAAATTTATAGTTTTCTTTCTTCCTCTTTTTTCTTTGATAGTTTAGAAACTGTGGATGTATTTCTATTGTTTAATGGGTTGCCCTTAAATTTTTAACATTGCTACCTAGAAGTATATTTTCCTATGCCCAATGTCTAAAGCAGCACAGTCTAATAGAAATATAATATGAGTCACATGAATCATTTTATATTTTCTACTAGTCACAGTGAAAAGTAAAAAGAAACAGGTGAAATGAATTTTAGTAATATGTTTTATTTAACATACATCAAAAATAGTATTAATCAATGTAAAATTATTAATGAGATATTTACATTTTCTGTGCTAACTCTTGAAATCTGCTGTGTATTTTACACTTACAGCTCATCTCAGCTCGGACCAGCCCCGTCTCCACTGCTCAGGAGCCACATGTGGCCTGCGGCTGCTCCATTACCACGTGTCTGAAGTTATGGGTACCTCTGTCCTCAGCAGGAGACAAGCACTGGAACATTCAGTATCCTCTGTATTCCCCTCCCCACTTCCTTGTTCTTTTTTAATATCAGTTTTATCAATATCTAATTTACATATAATCCATGTACAATTTCGATGAGTTTTGATAAGTGAATATATCCATGTAAACATCACCGAAAAGAAGATAGCAAACAGCTGATTTTTTGCTTTCTTTCACTTTAGATTAATTTTGCCTTTCCCCAGATTTCACATAAATGGACTTACACAGGATGTGCTGTTTTGGGTCTGGCTCCTGTCACTCAGCATAACATTTTCGAGAGTCATCCATGTTATCGTGTGTGTCGGTAGTTTGCCGGTTTGTTCCTTTCATTCCTGGGTGCTGTTCCCTTGTGTGGAGGCGTCATTTTTCTTTATGCAGTCCCCTGTTGGAGGACATTTGGGCTGTTTCTAGGTTGGGGCTGTCGTGGAAAGGCCACTGTGAACGTTGGTGTACAAGTCTTTGTGTGGACACGTTTGCATTTCTCTTGGGTAAATAAATGCCGAAGAGCGGACTGGCTGGGCGTGCGGCAGGAGTAAGTAAGTTTATAAGAAACTGCCGCACGTGGTTGTGGCACGTTGCATCCTGCTCAGTATTGTCTGAGGGTTCCAGTTGTTCCATGTCCTCTCCAACACTTCGTATGGTCGGTCTTTTTAAATCTAGCCTTTCTAGTAATGTGAAGCGCTATTTTGTTGTGGGTTGTTTTGTTTTTTGCTGAAGAAAAATCACCCTGAGCTAACATCTGCTGCCAATCTTCCTCTTTTTGCTTGAGGAAGTTTCGCCCTGAGCTAACGTCTGTGCCAGTCTTCCTCTATTTTGTATATGGGTCGCTGCCTCAGCATGGCCACTGATGAGTGGTACAGCTCGCACCTGGGAGCCACTGAAGTGGAACGTGATGAACTTAACCACTAGGCCATGGGTTTGGCCCCCATTGTGGGTTTTAGTTTACATTTCCCTAATGACTAATGATATTGAGCATTCTTTCATGTGGATGAAAAAATATACGTATTTTCCTATGGATGAAATAATATATGGATGAGATAATATGCAATGAAAAATTCATATATCTTCTTTTGTGCAGTATCTGTTCAAATCATTTTTTTTTTTTTTTGCTGGGAAAGATTCACCCTGAACTAACATCTGTTGTCAATCTTCTTTGTTTTTTCCTCCCCAAAGCCCCAGTGCATCCTGGTATATTCTAGCTGTAGGTCCTTCTAGTTCTTCCCTGTGAGCCACCACCACAGCATGGCCACTGACAGACGAGTGGTGTGGTTCCACGCCTGGGAACCGAACCCAGGTCACTAAAGTGGAGAGTGTCGAACTTCAACCACTAGGCCATCAGGGCTGGCTTTGTTCAAATCTTTTAATTGGGTTATTTGCCTTTTTCTTATTGAGTTGTAGCTGTTTAAATATTTCAGACGCCAGCCTTTCGTCAGATTTGTGTTGTGCGTATTTTCTCCCAGTCTGGGGCTTGTCTTTTCATTTTCTCAGTGATGTCTTTAGAAGGGTAAAAGCTTTTTAAAACTGATGGAGTCAAAGTTATCCATTTTCTCT
The DNA here is from genome assembly GCF_041296235.1 of Equus asinus. Lineage (NCBI taxonomy): Eukaryota > Metazoa > Chordata > Mammalia > Perissodactyla > Equidae > Equus > Equus asinus. Next base: position 16,622,256 of record NC_091799.1, read on the forward strand.
CCTACAGTTTGTACTTTCATGTGTTTAAGAAATCCGCTTTCCCCAAGGTTGAGAAGATTTTCTCCTAGATTTTCTTCCAGCAGTTTCATTAGTCTACGTTTTAAACTTCGATCAATGATCCATTTCAATTTAGTTTTTGTGTGAGGTGTGAGGTAAGGATTGAGGCTCATTATTTTTCCATGTGGAGATCCAGTTGGGTGCAAGTGGGAGTGATGGATGTGCAACTTACAGATGATGCTGTTAAAAGGAAACAGGGTGTCTTTCCCTTTCTCTGTTTCTACTAATGGGAAGGTGGATTCAGTGGAGCGCCATCTTGCTCTGGGCACAAGAGCAACACCACAGGGATCGTGGAATGACAAACACCTAAGGAGGCTGTGTCCTGAACACCATGAAGCTGTTACATGAGCTACTCATGCCCAGACTGTTACTTGGGGAGAAATCAAGCTCTATCTTGGTGAGCCACTGGCACACTGGGTCTCTGTCAGATCAGCCAAACCTCTATCCTAACATAATAATTAGCAGTACCAGTATCATTCGCCAATGTATTTGTTCACGGTTACTTCTCAGTACTCTTTCCCTTTTGGTTTATATTTCTTCTTGGCAGAGAACATCCCTTAGGAGTTTTTCACCAAGAGTTTGGGGGATGAAAAATTCTTGAATTTTGTAAGTTTGAAAAAGTTTTCATTTAGCTTTCACTCTTTAGTGATGGTTTAGCTAGGTATATTATTCTAAGTTAGTAATTAATTTTCCTCAACACCCTGAAGGTATTATTCCATTGTTTTCTTGCCTCTTTTGTAGTTATGAATTCTATGGGTTTGCCATTTCTTTGTGGTAACCTTTTTTTCCCCTCCAGGGGCACTTTTAAGATTTTCTCAGTCTATAGTATTCTGTTACAGCAGACTGAATTCACTAAGACAGGCTATTTATTCATAGGCTGCCATGAACATTGGTATATCTGTCCTGTAAAATATATGTACACATTTCTACTGGGTATATACCTAGGAAGTATATGCATACATTCAGCTTTGGTAGATTATGCCAAATTGTTTTCCAAAGTGTTTGTGCCAATTTATTCTCCAGCCAGCAGAATATGAGAGTTCCAGTTGCTCTGCATCCTTGCCATATTATCAATTAAAAATTTTAAATTCCTAGTGTGTGCAGTATCTCATAGTGGCTTTAACTTGCATTTTCTTGATAACGAATGATGTTGAACACCTTTTCCAATGTGCATTGGTCATTTGGATGTCCTCTTTTTTGATGTCCTCTTTTTTGATGCAAGTCTTTTTGCCCATTTTCTAAATGAGGCTGTCTTTTTCACATTAGTTTGCAGGAGTTTCTCATATATTCTGGACATGAGTTCTTTGTTGGAAATATGTATTGCAAATATCTTCTCCCACTCTGTAATTTTCATTTTTATTCTGTTGATGTTCTTTTTTTTTTTTAAGATTTTATTTTTTCCTTTTTCTCCCCAAAGCCCCCCAGTACATAGTTGCATATTTTTCGTTGTGGGTCCTTCTAGTTGTGGCATGTGGGACGCCGCCTCAGCGTGGTTTGATGAGCAGTGCCATTTCTGCACCCAGGATTCGAACCAATGAAACCCTGGGCAGCCTGCTGCAGAGCGCGCGAACTTAACCACTCGGCCACGGGGCCAGCCCCTGTTGATGTTCTTTTTGATGAACAAAAATTCTTATGTCAGTGAAGTCTAATTTGTTGCTTATTTTTTAAAGATTAGAACCTTTTATGGGGCCGGCCCAGTGGCTCAGTGGTTAAGTGCACACATTCTGCTTCAGCGGCCCTGGGTTTGCTGGTTTGGATCCTGGGTGCGGACATGGCACCACTTGGCATGCCATGCTGTGGTAGGCGTCCCATATATAAAGTAGAGGAAGATGGGCATGGATGTTAGCTCAGGGCCAGTCTTCCTCAGCAAAAAGAGGAGGATTGGCAGCAGATATCAGCTCAGGGCTAATCTTCCTCAAAACAAGAACAAAAACAAAACACAACAAGATTAGAACCTTTTGTGTGCTACTTAAGAAATCTTTTCTTAGTCCAAGGTCTCTTTCCTATGTTACCTTCTCAAAGGCTTATTGTTTTACCTTTTACATTCAAGTCTATGATCCGACTGAAATTTATTTCTACACACGGTGCGGTAGGGGTCAAGATTCATTTTTTCCCATATGGATATCCATTTGACTCAGAACCATCTATTGAAAAGAGCTACGTTCCTCCCATTGCCCTGTAGGGACAACTTTGTCACAAAATAAGTGACCTTATACTTATGGGTCTTTTTCTGCGCCCTTTATGCTGTTCTGTGGTTCTGTGGGGCTGTTTTTCTATCCTGTGCCAATATCACAACCAGCTTAATTTCTTCTGCTTTATACTTAATATATGATAATGTGAGTCTTTTAACTGTTCTTTTTTAGGATTGTCTTGGCTGTGATTGGTCTTCTGTATTTCCTTGTACATTTTAGAATCAGCTTGTAAATTTCCACAAATATTTGCTGAAATTTTTATTGGAATCACATTGAATCCACAGATCAACTTGGAAAGAATGTAATTCTTTCCCATATTGAGTCTTCTGATCCATGAACATAGTATATCACTATATTTATTTGGGTCGCCTTTAACTTTTCTCAGTAATGTTTTGTAGTTTTATGTATAGAGATCTTGTCCCTCATTTTCCCCCAAGTACTTGATGTTTTCTGGTGCATTGTAAGTGATATCATTGGCGAGTATTTAGAAAGGCAATGGATTTTTTTTTTTAATGTTGACGTTTCACCCGGGAACTTTGCTAAATTCACTTACTGATTGTAATCACGTATTTGTTAATTCTTTCAGTGCTTCCGTGTATACAGGCATGTTGTCTGTGAACAGTGATGGTTTGTTCTTTCTGTCCAATTTTTATCCTTTAAATATCCTTTTCTTGCTTTAGTACACTGAATAGGCTCTCCTGTACAATGTTGAACAGAAGTGGTGACAGTGAACAGCCTTGCCTTTCTCCTAAGCTCTGGGGAAAACTTCCAATATTTTGCCGTTAAGTATGATGTTTGCTGTACTTTATGTTAGATATTGTATCATATTAAGGAAATTTCCTGCCTATTTCTAGTTGTTAAGATTTTTTATTCTGAATGAATATTAAATTTTACTGAATGCTTTTTATGCATCTACTGAGATGATTTTGGTCCTTTATTTTGTCGACATTGTGAAATATGTTGATTTTTAAAAATCTCTTAGAATTATTAAATCACCTTGCTTCCTGAAATAAACCTCACTTGATCATGGTGTGTTATGGACATGTTTGTCAGTGTTTGTCAACATGACTTGATATTGTTTATTTTTTAAAATTTAGCCATTGTAATAGTCTGTAATGGTGTCCCATGTGGTTTTAATATGAATTTCCCTTCAGACTCAGGAATGAAATTGAGCATCTTTCATCCACTTATTCACCACTCACACATCTTCTTTTGTGAGGTGACTGTTCAAATCTTTTGCCCATTTAAAAAATTGTATTGTTTGTCTTTTTATTGTTGAGTTTTGAGAGTTCTTTGTATATTCTGGATATAAGTCCTATATTGGATATGTGGTTGGCAAAGTTTTTTCTCAACCTGTGGCTTATCTTTTTAGTCTCTTAACAGTATCTTTTACGGAAGTAAAATTTTGAATTTTGATATAATCTAAGTTATCAATTTTTTCCTTTCTATACCATGCTTTTGGTGTCATATCTAAGAACACTTGGCTTATTCCAAGTTCTCAGAGATTTCCCCCCATATTTTCTTCTAAAAGTTTTATTGTTTTAGATGTATCATTTAGGTCTGTGATCAATTTTGAGTTAGTTTTTGTATAACATGTGAGATAAAGATTGACAGTCTTTTTTTTTCCATATGACTATCCAAGTTTTTCAACCCAATTTGTGGGGGGAAAAAGAAAACCCAGCGATCCTTTCTCAGTTAACTTGCCTGTGCCCCTTTGCAAAAAGTCAATTCGCCATATTTGTGTTGTTCTATTTCTGGATTCTCTGCTCTGCTCCACTGATCTAGGCGTCTGTCCCTTCACCAACTCCGCACTGAGTGCTGTCGCTTTACAGAAAGCCTTGATCTCAGGCAGTGTGAGTCCTGAAACCTTGTTGTTATTTTTAAAAGTTATTTTGATTAGGGGCCAGCCCAGTGGTGCAGCGGTTAAGTTTGCACATTCTGCTTCAGCGGCCCGGGGTTCATCAGTTTGGATCCCAGGTGTGGACATGGCACCGCTTGGCACGCCATGCTGTGGTAGGTGTCCCACATATAAAGTAGAGGAAGATGGGCACAGATGTTAGCTCAGGGCCAATCTTCCTCAGCAAAAAGAGGAGGATTGACAGCAGATGTTAGCTCAGGGCTAACCTTCCTCAAAAAAAAAATTGTTTTGATTATTCTACTCCCTTTGCCTTTCTGTGTAAATTTTAGAATTAGCTTATTGATTTTTCCAAAATTTTCCTAGGATTTTATTTGGGATTAGATTGAATCTGTAGATCAATTTGGAGGTAATTGACAGCTTAACAGAATTGAGTCTTCCAATTCATGAACATGGTATATCTCTTCATTTATTTAGGTGTTTTAAAATTTCTTTCATTAGTGTTTTCTAGTCTTCAGCATACAGATTTATACCTGAGTATTTCACTTTTCCCAGTGCTGTTTCTTAATTTCAATTCTAATTGTTCATTGTGAGTATATAGGAATACATTTTTTTGTGTATATTGACTTATATTACGTGATCTTGCTAAACTCATTAGTTTATGGGTTTTTTAATATAGATAATTATGTTGTGTGTGAATAGAAGGAGATTTCTTTCTTTCCTTCCAAGCTGTACGCCTTGTTTGCTTGTTTGTTGCACTGGCTAGGAATTCTCTTACGGTGTTGAATAGGAGGAGTGAGAGCAGACACCCTTGTCCCTGATCTTCACAGGAAAACAGTTGGTCTTTCATTAAGTGTGACGTGAGTAATCCAGTACCAAATTCCAAACCAAGGGTCTGCTTTCTAGAGCCACTTTCTAAGCTTCAGTAAGCAGAACTGAGATGAAAAGGAAGTGCCACTAGTGTTTAGGGAGTACAGTCCCAGGGAAGCTGGAGTGAGAGAAAAAGAAAGGTGGAAGAACCAATATGAAGGTGCCTTATTGAGCTGGTCACTGGTCAATGTTGATCACGACCGATTGCTTGATCCTGTAGAACCGTCTTGCACATGCCTGGGCATTGAGTGGATCCCACAGCATTTCAAGCACCAGCAGCCACAGGAAGCCCATGGCGGGAGAAGCAGAAATGCTGTCAGGTTGTGCTGTGTGGAGTTGTCTATGCAGCATTGCTTGGGACAGAATGACTGGCCAAGACTCTCATAGACTGGTGCAGCTGCAAGGATTCAAGATGGCAATACGAGTACATGAGAAATGTGCTGTTCAGTCTGTCTCATCTGTTTTTTAAATTTTCATTTGCATACATGCATATGGCTTAAAGCATCAACTAGGTCCACAAGGCTATTATGAAAAACTGTCCCCTGTCCCTGAATTCCTCCATTTGCTGCTCCCCAGAGGCAAACAACTTCAATTCTTTTAACTGCTGTTTTTGGAATTTACCTCTATATCGCTAAATAACATGCTTTATTGATCCCTTTTTTTCCTTTCAATTTTAGGCATTATCTTCCAACTTTCCCCAGCAGAAGATGAGGAACTAGCTGCCTTTCATCAGCACCACCCTGCCTCCATCTTCTGCACATATGCTCCCTGTCCACCATTCTTCCAGCATAGTCAAATCACAATAAAGTCTACATTATTATGATTACATAGGTCCTCTTCACTCCTGTGCCATGCAGAACACTACAGTTATTTTCCTTTTCTTCTACAATCTTATGTTTACCTTGTAGTTAATATTGTCTAGTTTTTATTTATTAGTTTGCTTAGTTTCCTGAGTAATTATCATGGATTCATCTCAAACCCTTCCCCAGCAGCACGAACTGCCTCTTGATACATCCAAGTGCATCAACCTCCCAGTTGCATCCTCTTGGAAGCATTTTCCACAGATCCTTCCGGTCTGTTCCAATCTCATCTGGCTGCTTTCCAGGCCTGTTGGGATCTGCCTTCCTCATCAGCTTTAGGATTCCCATTGTTTCTCTTATGTATTGGTTTCCCACCTCAACCTCTTTCTTGGTCTACCTTGTTTCGATGGAGCACATCCTCTAGTAAATTCCCAAGAAAGAATAGAAGGGAGTTAAACTTTTTGAGCCCACTTATTTCTGAAAACATCTTTCTTCTACCTTCACAATTGATTGATGGTTTGGTTGGGTATAGAATTCTAAGTTTGAAAAAATTTTTTCAGGATTTTGAAGGCATTTGCTGCAATGTGGTCTAACTCCAGTGGCGCTGTCGAGAAGTCTGATGCCATTCCGGTTCTTGATTTGTTGTATTTAACCCGGTTTTTCCTTCTCTGGGAGTGTGTGTGTGATTTTTAATTTGTTCTCAGTGATCTGAAATTTACAAGGATGTGTCTTACTGTGCAAATATTGTCATCCATTTTTTTAGATACTTGGTGGATATTTCCAATCTGGGAACTCTTATCACTTAATTCAGAGAAACTTATTTGAATAACTTATTTGATTATTTAACACCCCCCCTCCCCATTTTCTATTTTCTCTGTTCTTTGTGGGACTTCTCTTATTTGGATGTTAGATCTCCTGTTTTTGTTTTTTTTAAAGATTTTATTTTTCCTTTTTCTCCCCAAAGCCCCCCGGTACATAGCTGTGTATTTTTAGTTGTGGGTCCTTCTAGTGGTGGCATGTGGGATGCTGCCTCAGCATGGCTTGATGAACAGTGCCATGTCCATGCCCAGGATTCAAACCCACCAAACCCTGGGCCACCGAAGCGGAGTGTATGAACTTAACCACTTGGCCATGGGGCCGGCCCCAAGATCTCCCATCTTGATTATCTCATTTTCATGTCTTTTCTCTCCTATGCTTTGTCCTTTTGCTCTGTTTTCTGGAATATTTGCTCATCTGCAACCTTATCTTCCAGTCCTTCCACTAAGCTTTTAACTTGTGCTATCCAAGAGATATTTTTTGTTCTTAGAACGTTCCTTTTTAAAAACATCCTGTACTTGTTTAATGTGTGCTGTCTCTCTTCTGTCTTTGATGATACTAATGATATTTTTTTTGGCATCTTCTCCTCCTTCTTGTCATCATCATCTGAGTCCCCTCCAAATTGCTTTTTTCTCCATTTGCTATTGCTTGGCTCTGGGTGAGGGGCTTCCCTCATGAGCCTGGAGATCCTTGGCTTTTGCACCCAGAGGCTGCTTGGAAGCACAGAGCTCAGAGCTGGCTGCCCGCTGGACCCCACTGGAGGCTGATCTGTCCGGGCTCTTTCATTGGGGGACTCTTGATGTCACTGCCTTTAAGTCTTTCCTCCAGGCCTTCTGAGATCTGCCGAGAGCTACCTCTCAGTCTCCTGCACAGAGGCTCACACCAAGCCTGGTTGCCAGTTGGTAGTATCAGTATTCAAAGTGAAGAGCTTCTCCCACTTCCCTTGTCTTCAGAGAGATGCCCGTGCCCCAGCTGGATCCGCTCTTCCCCTGTACAGAGTCCCTTGGTTCTCCCCTCCAGGGAATAAGCCATGTGTCTTCTGCGGGAATACGGTGGGGGCAGTCACCTTGGGGGGTGGGGGGATCTTGGTTACTGACTGCTCTTTAAACTGTCTTTCAACAAATCCCCTGTGGTTCAATCTGCTTTTTGCCTCTGCTGCCAGAAGTACCTGGCACTCGATTCCAGACCCTTGGGGGTTCTGTTTGTTCTGGAATTTCCTCACTGCCACCTTAGGCAGAGAGGAAATTTTTTTTTTTTTTTGCACCCACTAAGTCAGTTCCCACTCATCAATCTGCTTTCCAATTTCAAAATTACCCCACTTTCTTTGTCACTGTAATGTTTTAAAAATTCCTTTTTGTGCCGTTCTGGAGGAGATTCTGGAGGGAGTGGGGATACATGCCTGTGTCTAATCTCTAGCTCTAAGCAGGAACCCTGGCTGCTCTTTTTTTCATTATATTTAATTCTTTTTTCTATTTCCCCAAACTTCTTAGTCATTTTAATCACAGCTATTTGTGGTCTCTATCTGCTCGATCTACCATCCGAGGTTCCTGGGAGGGTCACGCCTCCCATTGGTTTCACCACTGACTCTCACTTACGACGGGCTCTTGTTTTGTGATTTTTCCCTGTGAGCTCATCTGCAGGGACCTTCGTCGGTCGGGACCCTGGGCAGCCCGGGTTCAGGTCGTGGTGCTCGCATTGTTTCTGCCCAGGGCCCAGGGGTGTCGCCAGCCAGGGAGCCCTTTTTGTGTTAAGTTCTTGCTTTCAGGGTCTCTAGAGCACGACGGTGTAAATTTAACTCCCATAGCCCTTGAGGATACGTCTCTGGTTAGGAATCCCTGGAGCAGCCCCGTATCTTACCGGAGGGCCTGGCTGTGGCAGATCAGCTTCCTGGTGATCCGTCTGAATGGTTTTTTAATTTTTATTTTTATTCTCATCCACCTTTTCACTGCGAATGGAAGAGTGGCTCGCAGGCGGGTCTCATTTTCAACTCTCTGCTTTGTGGAGCCCCAAGCCTGATTTCTTGTCCCCACAGGGACTGCACTGCCCACCCCCCAGGCTGCTGAGACCACAGCCCCTGCCCTACCCGCGCCCAGCACAGCACCAGCCCTCCTGCCTCCTGCTCTGCTTTTCAGCTGCTTCTTTGTTTTGATCCCTGGGGAGTGCCCCTCCTTTCCTGCAAGCTCAGCCATGCATTTAAAAGGGTGTTTGTTATATTTTAGCCACCATTTCCAAGGAGGACTTTGTAGCAGGCGGGTTCTCTGCTGTCTAAGTCACAATACTGCTGGAAATGGAAGTCCCGCCTGTTTGCTGTTTTCTGATGTCTTGTGCGTCTCCGCGTTCCCCACAGCAGAGCAGTAATAGAGGCCTCTGGAAGGGGAAATGGAATTGAATCGACACATTCCCACCTAATTGGGGATTTTGCCAGGGGCCACAGCAGAGTCAGGGTTCCTCCTGCAGTCCTGCTGTTTGGAGCAAGAGTCTCAGAGAATATTTAAGATCCATCCTGGGCTGGCCCCAGCCTACTGTGGGTACCCTCCTAGGCCTCTTGCCCTCCAGGCACACAGCTGACCACCAGCCCCATCTCACTCTTCTTTGAACTCGCTGGCCCAGGCGGAGTGGCGGCCCCAGCGCCTGGCAGCTCTCCGCACGGAGTTTCAGGGCTGTTGGCTCGCCGTCCAGCCTCGTCCACCGGACTCGCACTCCCCGGCGCCAGGCCCAGTTCCTTTCCCGTCTGTATCTCCAGCATCCTCGCGGTAACGCATAAACATCCGAGGCGCTCGATAAACGTGTTTAATGCGTGCAGGCGCGAGCCGGCATTCTCCCAGAACCAGCTCCAAGCACAGACCTCCTATTTTACAAAATTAAAGCAGCTGTTACAGCCGGGTCGCTAAACTCACCTTAACCTCCCTCCCGCGTGGCAGACCCCAGCCCTGCACTGTAGGAGCAGAACTAGCCTCTGGCGTTTTAATAGGGAGGTGGCAGCCATTGGGTTCAAACGGACTGTAATTAGCCCTCCCCAGAGCTGCGGGGTCTCCTCCTGGGGCAGGGGCAGGAGGGAGCTGAGCAGGAGGGAAAGATTTGCTCGCTGACTCCTCCCCCAGCTCCTCCGGTCCCCCTCTCCAGGGTGGGCGGGGTGCCAGGGCATAAGCTTGGGAAGAGACATCTCTTACCACAAGGGGACCTGGGTGCATGTCTCCCCAAAGCTGTGGCCCTCCGAAACTTTGTCTCTGTGGGTCTCTCATCTGCCAGGGCGGATGAGTGAGAGGAAGGTCCTAGTGCCCCAGTCATGGTGAGTTTGCAAAGCACTTTCCCTCTGATGAAGGAACCCTGGGAAGGGACTTTGCTGGGGTCACACATGGCAGGGGTCACACATGGCCGGGGGCGGGGGTGGTGGTGGTGGTGGTGTGGCTGCACTGTCCAGTTGGCAGCCATCAGCGACACGTCACCACTTAGCAAGCACACGGAATGTGGCCAGTCCAAATTGAGATGCGCCTTAGTCTAAAACACACACCAGATTTCCAAGACTTAGTATGAAAAACAAAAAAGTAAATATCTCCTTAATAATTTTAAATATTTATGACATGTCAAAAGGATAATATTTTGGATATATTAGACTAAATACAAATATTATTACAATAAATGCCACCAGTTTCTTTTTACTTTGTTTTAATGTGGCTACCAGGAAATTTTAAATCGCCTACGTGCATTTGTGGCTGGTGTCCTATTTCTACTGGACAGGCTGGTCTAGAGTCCGGGCCGCGTGCCTCGCAAGCAGACCTCCGTCCTGTACCGCCCTGGGCCCCCAGCAGGGCGGCGTGCTCCAGGACAGGAGGCATCTCTGCAGGCCGCCGCTTAGATGCTGGGGGTTTAGGTCTTGCTGTACCACCCAGGAGCTGTCTGACCGTCCCTGAGACAAGTCCCTTCACTCTGAGCCCCAGTTCCTCCTCTGTAAATGACACAGTTGTGCCCACAGGGGAACAGGGTGGCTTTCAGGATTCAGGATTCACAGAGAGCCCTTCCCGGTCGCCCATCGGTATCCTTGTCACACCGCCACTAGGCTGTGAGCAGCGCCAGGGCGGGGCCTCGTCTGCTGCATCCTGCACAGACAGGAGGCCAAGAATTCTGTGCTGAGCGAGTGAACCAGCGCTTGTCCAAGACCACGGGGCATTGGCTTATAGATGAAACCGTTTCTCTGGCTGTGGGGATGAGCCATTCTCAATCCATTTTCTACATTTGCAGGTATCTCATATTCATGAGATGCACAGCCCTGGGTGCAACCAGATTTGGGAGCTACCCCTGTCCTGATTTGGGGCCCCTTGAAAGCAGAACTTGAGTTTAGGACTTGGGAGTGACTCCAGGAGTCAGGAGAGCGAGTCAGGGGAGGAGGAGGAGCGATGGGGCGTCCTCTGCTGTGGGCGAGAGGAGGCTGGTTTCCACCAGGAGCTCCAGAAGCATGTGGAGACCCTCCCAGGACTGCCTTCCAGAAGACGGGAAGTGAGCATCTATCCACTGGCTCCTCTCCACCGCTGCAGGTCACCCCGGGGCCTTTGCTTCCCACTTCTGAGCTGTCTAGTGGCTCAGGAGGCTTTGGGGAAAGCCCCATGGCAGAAAAGCGCCTGCTTGGGTGGCGCACTCGTCCACGGGAGTCAGGGCTGTCCATCTGTTGCAGCTGAAATCAGAAGTGGGACGAGGGATGTGATGGGGCACAAAATGTCTGCTACGGTCCCTGAAGTTTACAGACACCAAAAAGAATTCAGAATTGCTGCCGCACGTGGACAGAGATCAGTGGCTGAACTTGAGGGCTGGTGTGGACAGAATGGGCTGTGGCTTATGGGCAGTTTCTAGAAAGCTAGCTGAAACTTCCTTTGTTCATTCAGGCCCTCATTCATTCATTCATTCATTCGTTCGTCAACCATATTTATTGTCCACTGCCTCTGGGTCAGGCCCTGGCCCAGCCCAGAAAGGACGGCAGAAGGAAAGAGGGAGGGGTAAGGAGGTCATTATATCAACCAAGTGCAGCCTTTCCTGATTCATAAATTAGGCAAGTCCCTTGCAAATTTCAGCCCTTTCATCTTCACAGGTAACAGCGTACCAATGTTGAATGTCACCCATTATCGGTGACAGCACAACCGAAAGCTCCTGAGGAGGGTTCAGCCTGTCCCCTGGGTCAAGGAGGACTCGGAAATGAACTCACTCCCCCCATCCTGCCTTCCTGCGTTCACTCAGCCTGCAACCCGTGAGCGCCCACTCAGTGTCAGGCTCGGTGCCAGATCTGGGGGTGCGACGGTGAGCGAGACGGAGCCCCTGCCCTCGGGAGCTCATGGTCTGGAGCGAGAGAAGGTACTACCCTTGCAGAGAATCCGGAGGCAGGCTCCAGGCCTGGGGAGGGGCGTGGAAGGGGCTGCAGCCTGCTGGGTCTTGGAAAGCTTACTGGAGGAGGTGCAACTGAACAGTCACCCCAAGGCCTCTGGGCCCCAGATGTGAGCTTCTGGCACAGACCAGACCTGGCTGAACCCCATAAGTGGCTGCTTGGCAGAAGACATTGGCAAACTCAGGCTTATTCTGGGCCATTTGCATATCATTTGCATCTATCTGCATATGCGGTGGCACAGCCTGGTCTCTTATGCATTTAAATTGCAAGTTATTTGTCTCTCTTTGAAAGCTCTCATTTTTTTCCCAAGGGGGGCTGGCTCCATTTCACCTACTTGCCCTTATAATGCGAGACTATTGAGCTTGCCCAGCGCGGTGCAAGGCTGTAGATCTTGGGGCACAATATACGTTTGATATTCTGGCTTTCAGAGTACTTTGTTATGTTTAAGGGACCCATGACAGCCTGGTGCAGAAGGGAGTACTGAGTATGCGTGCCCTGTGTTACAGATGGGGAAACTGAGGCAGAATGATTGAGTGAGGTTGGGTACCTCACTTGCCATGATGGAGGCAGGACCACAGCTAGGGGCCAGGGCCCCCGATTTCTGATCCCATGCTGAGAGGGCCCTGAGATGTCATCTCTTTGTGCAGATGGTCAAAGGAGGTCCAGAGAGGGACAGGGACTTGCCCAAGGCCACCCAGCTGGTCCAGAATGCAGCCTTGGCCCCCACAGCTCTGCCTCAAGACAATGGGCTCCTCTGCCAAGGTGCTTGTTTTTGTGGCTGTGTCAGTGGCCTCTGCCCCTTCAGAGGGGACCCTCCCTGTAAATACCCAGTGTGTTGATTTCTCCTTATCTGGGTTGCTGTTTAAGCCCCATGAGTGATGTCACCCAACCTGGCCCGTCTCATTCAACTAGGACCTGACTTTGCCCAGGTGTGAGCTGGCTGGAGTCCTCGCTGGTCTTCTAGCTGAGGACTTTCTCCTGCCCAGAGGCACAGTGTGGGCTACCTCAGAGGATGGACGTCCCTCCCTGGACTCAGCAGATGCACCTCTGACACGACCGTGAGAACCAAACTTGAGGACATCACCTTGTATCCTGAAATGTGTCAACAGAGTAGAGTGGGTACTTACTCAGGGCCAAGAATTGGGTCCAGCTGACCATCATCTCATTGGGGATCTTTATTTACAAGAAGAGAACCATGTGATTCACTGTTAATAACAGCTCCCATTTACTGAGCACTTTACCATGTGTGGGCATGGGGTGGGGCTTTTGCTCAAGTTACTTCCATTCCTCATCCCGCAAGGCAGGGACTGTGATTCCAATAGGTGAGGCCACTGAGGCTCAGTGAGATGAAGGACTGTGTTCAAGGTCACACAGCAGAGTTTCAGAGTCAAGGCTCAACATCAGGGCTGGCTGGCTTCAGACCCCCCAAAATGGCCTGCATGTTCTACTAAACCATGTGACTTCCAAAGTCAAGTCTAAAACTAGACCTAACACGAGCACTAAATTATAAGTCTTAGGCAGCATAATGTAAGGATTTACAAGGCACAGACTTGCTGGTACTGGAGGGATAGCTTATATCAGGTTAACTTTCTGCTGGTAACAATTATAAAATCTGGACAAAATATATAAAACAGATTTGTTTGGGATTACTGGAAAGTGACCAAAAGCAGGCAGAAACTGGAGGGGAAACAAGGAAACCACACTGGTGAGAGACATATTTATCTGGCTTTTCCCTTAAGGGCACTCCCTAGCTCATGTAGTGCATGGGGGATAGAGCTCAAGCGGAAAGCAGAAGGCTTATTGGCTGAGGAGTGGAACGTTGTAGTTCAGGGCCCCCAGAGCAGCTAGAAATCGGGAGAGAAAAATCCCAGAAAAGAGAGCCACAGAGAGAGAAAACTCCCCTCCAGTTCTTGGCTAATTTTGGCATGTGGTGTGACTCTAAGGAACCCAGGGGAAAGCACAGCTGGATGGCTGGAAGGACTGAGCAGAGGTTTCTGCTGCTGCTTGGCATTAAGGAGACAGATTTTCTAGTTCAGATCTCACCAAGTTAGAGTGGCATGGTAAACAAGCCAGGCTTTTCATCGAGATCCTGGGAGACCATGACTTAGGAGTAAGGATCAAAATAAACCTGCTCTAGCAAAGTCTAAAATCGAACCTCCACAGGATCAAGCCGAATGGCCGGCAATTAAGCAGAACAAGATGCAAAATTCTTCAGAGGAAGATCACACAATCCAGAAGCGCTACATTGTATCATCACAATGTCTAGCATAGAATTAAAAACTACTAGATATGGGAAGAAACAGGGAAATGTGACCCATAAACAAGATTTTTTTTTAAAGTCAGTGGAAACAGATCCAGAGACAATCTGGATGTTGGAATTATAGGCAGGCTTTTAAATAATTACAATGAATTTGTTAAAGGATCTACAGGAAAAGGTGATTATAATAGATGAAGACATGGGAAACTGCAGGAGTGCATTAGTTTCCCAGGGCTGCCAGAACAAACTGCCACAAACTGGATGACTTACAACAACAGATATTTATTCCCCCACAGTTCCAGAGGCTAGAAGTCTGAAATCCAGATGTCGGCAGGTTAGTTCCATCTGAGGGAGAATGGGTTCCAGGCCACTCTGCTGGCTGCTGGTGATGGCTGGCGATCCTTGCCCTTCCTTGGCTTGTGGATGCACCGCTCCAATCTCTGTCTCCATCTTCACATGGTGTCCTCCCTGTGTCTCTCTCCTCCTTATGAGGACACCAGTAAGATTGGATTAAGGGCCCATTTTACTCCAATATGACCTCATCTTCACTTAGCTAATTGCATCTGTAATAACTCCATTTCTAAATCAGGTCATGCTCTGAAGTATTGGGAGTTAAGACTTCAACATATCTTTTTAGGAGGGGGAGATGTAATTCAACTCCTAACAAGGAGAGTTATGGAAATCTTTTTTTTTTTTTTTTTGAAAAAGAACCATATCAAATTCTAAACTGTAAAATACAGGATCTGAAGTCAAACATTCATTGGATGGGATTAACAGCCATATAAACATTTCTTGGATGAGATTAGACCCAATAAAAAAAGGACCAATGAATTTAAAGACAGATCAATGGAAATTATCCATGCTGAAGCACGAAGAGAAAAATGATTGAATACACGAACCGAGCCTCAATAACCCATGGGGCAGCATCAAGCTGTCTTAACATACATGTCATTGGAGACCCAGAAGTGAAAGAGAGATAATGGGGCAAAAAAAATTTTGATGAAATATTGGATAAGAATGTTCCAAATTTGAAAAACTAACCTACAGGTCCAAGAAATTCAATGAACCCTAACCCAGGATAAATACAAAGAAAACCATACTTAGGTGCATCATTGTCAGACTGCTGAAACTAAAGATTAAGAGAGAATCTGGAAAGCAGCTGGAAAAAAAGAAGACAATGAGGTGCAGGAAAACGATGATGCTAAGACAGCGGACTTCTCATAAAAACAATGCAAGTCAAAAGACGATGGAACAACACTTAAAAAGCGATGAAAGAAAAAATTTGTCAACTTAGAATGCTATTGGTGAAAATATCTTTCAAAAAGGAAAAATGAAAACATTCTTGCATAAATAAAAACAGAGAATTAGTTTCCAGTATGCATAGACTATAAGAAATGCTAAAGAAGGTCTTAAGGGTTAAGGGAAATGATATCAGATAGAATTTCAGATTTACAGGGAAAAAAATAGCACTGGGAATGGTAAATATGTGAATAGATGCAAAAGACTATTTTTCTTTTCTTAACTTCTTTAAAAATTAATCGACTCCTTAAAGCAAAAATAACAGTGTGTTCTGGGATTTATAACATATCTAAAAGTAAAATATATGACCACAATAACTCAAAAGTCGGGAGAGGATGGAATGGAATTCTGCTTTGGTAAAGCGCTAACAGAATTCATGAAGTGGGGTACTGTGGTAACTTGAGAATGCATATTGTAACCCCTGAGAGAGTAAGTGAAAATATAAAGAGAGATAGCTAAACAGCAGAGGAGAATGGAATGTCTATAAATACTTGACTAACCCGACAGAGGGCAGTACAGGAGGAAAAAGGAACAAAGAAGAGAGGGGACAAAAAGACAGCAAATAGAAAGACAAGAGATGTAAACCCAGGAATAAATACACTAAATGTAAAAGGACTAGAAACTCTAACTGAAGGGCAGGTATTGTCAGATCTGATTTGAAAAACAGCCATGTCTGAGTTCTGGCTGTCTAAGTGGGAGAATGGAATGCGGCTGTGCATCAAAGCCCTGAGCACCATGCCGGGCCACGGTGGGTGCTTCTTAAGTGAAAACCCTGATCTTATTTTACGATCCCACTTTCCTGGAAGCCTGGCAGTGAACTTCCTGTGGGGAGGCTCCCGTCAGCTGCCCACACAGCATCCGGCCCAGAGCTGAGCATCCATCCAAGCAGCTGGTGTTGAGGACCATCTTCGTGTCAGACAGACGGGTCCTTCCTCACTGAGGGCTGCATGTGGGTTATTTGTTCACTTTTCAGGAGCAGGGAGTGGCCCTCCTCCTTTGCCTGCTCCGAAGCAGGGTGGAGAGGGGAGGCTAAGGCAAATGGATCCTCAAAGCCAGGACTGGCTGGGGTCAACAGCCTGTGGCCAGTGCAGACACCTCATGCTGCCCAGAGCCCTCCCCTTTCTTGGAAGCTGATGCCAGGGGTCTGCCCACCAATCTCCCAGTGCCCGTGGGCTGCAGGCAAGGCCTCTTCCGCCAGAGGAGCTCCTACTCTCTGGCCTGGACGGTCAGCCCCTTTCTTACGCCTGGCGTCTAGCTCCCTCTGATCGAGCCAGAGCACACAGCCTTCAGTCAGCAGGTTGTGGGTGCAGGACAACAAGGCAGTGTCGTGGGGGTGGAGCAGGAGAGGGTGCATGAGGCTCCATGAGCCCAGGGTGGACTATAGGCCCTAGGTTACCACTTGCTAGTTGGTGGTCTGTGTGGGCAAGGAAAGGGGGACCAGGACCATGAGCTGCATGTCTGTAAGTCCTGCCTCCGACATCTGGCCTCTCAGTTCAGTTCAGAGCCTTGAGGACCAAAGTGCGATTTCCAGCAACTTCCTAACTGTCCAGTCCATTGGTCTCCCCATCCTCCAAACCCCTCCAGTCACTACCCCTCCTCCCACCTGAGGGGAACCTCTACTCCAATTTCTAACACCATAGACTAGTTTCGCTTGTTTTCGTCCTTTATATAAATGACATCTTTTGCACACGATGTTTGTGAGATTCGTCCATATTACTGTGCATAGTTGTAGATTATTCATCCTTAAAGCCACCAGTCGCCCTCTGGATGAATAGTCTACAATTCCTTTATCCATTCCACAGCGCAGGACCTGTGGACTCACTCCGTGCAGGGCCGTGACAGACAGAGCAGCTCTGAATATTCCAGGTCACGTCCTCTGGTGAACACACGGGTGCACGTGGGTTGGGTCTGTGCCTCGGAGCGGAAGCAAGGGGTCAGAGGGTGGGACGTGCTCATTTTGAGTGGAGCAGGCGCCCGCTTCCCGCCGGGGTTGTCCTGATTTACATCCCCGCCGCCACGGTGCGTTCTGGTTGCTTCACGTGCTCATTGACACTCGGTGTCGTCAGTCTTCTCCGCGTGAGCTTTCCTGGTGTCTGATCGGCCAGCTCCCTGTTGCCTTCATTTGTGTTTCTCCGACGACTTGGGAGGCTGAGCACCTTCTCACGCGTTTGTTGGCCATTTGGATATTCTCCTGTGAAATACTTCAATCCAAGAATTCCCCCTCATTTTTCTCTTGAGTCGTCTGCCTTTTTCTCACTGATTTCAAAGGCCGGTCTGCTCCGCCCCACAAGCTCACAGCCCCCGTGGTTGGGACTTATTTGCACAGTAGGTGATGACAGGGTTTCAAACAAAAGACGTAATATGTCACATAAAATTAATCCTATTTGAATTGATTTTGTGTTTGATGGATCCATTTGTCTCGGTTTCTGGTTGTGTGAAAGCTACAAGGAGTTTATGCCTCGTTTTGTGTTGGTACGTGTGTAAGTGACAGCACAGTAAGGATCGCTCGAGGCCACGAGGAGGGCCCAGCAGATTCCCTTCTCCTCATGGCAAACAGGAGGCGACTTTCAAAACCCGAGGCCAGCGTGGTAACCCCCTCTGCCTAAAGCAAAGGCTGCCCTCCGTCGGGACGGCGACGAGGGTCCTGAACCAGCCCTCTGGCCTCCCAGCCTCACCTCGCACCTGCACCTGCTCTCCTGGTCATCCCCCGGAGCGGGGGTCTCTCTCTGGACCACGAGCTCCCGCCCTGGGCCAGCCCTCTGCACAGGCCCCCAGCTCCGCCTGCTCCCTGTTTCGGAGCAGCCTCTCCCTTGCGGCCCTTCCCTTTGCTAGAGTTAAGTTCTCACTCAGACCTCAGACAGAAGCCCCCACCATGGCCCTGAGGCACACCACCCTAGCTGAGCGCGTGTCTTCTTTGTACAATCCCAGCTGCAATTTTTGGTTTATTTGTGGCACTCTTCCCTCCTAGACTGCAAGTTCCATGAAGGCAGTGATGGCATTTTTCCCCCCACCTTTTTTTTTTTCCAGTGTCTATGCCGGTGCTTAGCATTTGGCGAGTGCTCAATAAATGTTTGTTGAGTGACTGAATGACCTGAGCTTGTGTAACCTTCTCACCGTATTGTTGCTGAAAGGCAGAGAGGGCCCAAGGTCACATGCAGGGAAGGGCCAGAGGCAGGCCTGGGGCCCAGCAATTCCTGTCCAACCACACAGAACGCAAAGGAAAGCCCTCTTTGGCCAGCAGCATAGAGGCCAGGCCGACCTCTTCAAGGGCCCGGATGACTCTTAAGGGTAATCTAGTCCTATTCTTTTGTGCTTCAAACGAGGACACTAAGAACCAAAGGGAGGACAGGGATGGTCTGGAGTCACGTGGGGACACAGAAGCCTGGCGGGATCTGGGACCCGCGCTGCCTGACAGTCAGCATTCTCCCCCCTGCCCCTCATTCTCTTGGAGACAGGCGGCCGAGGGAGGAGGGGCTCGCGGTTTCCACAACCCTGACTGAGCCTCGGAGCCCGGCCGGGTTTCCCAGACCCACGCAGATGGGGACTGACGACAAAGGCCTTCCTTGTTCTCCTCAGAGTCTATTCTGGAGTCCCCTGGGGCCGTATTGAATTCCTGTCCATGGGAAGGTGTAGGAGGACAGGAACATTCTGGAATAAGAGCAGGGGCACTCAGAGCGAGGCAGGAAGGACAACTGACAGCCGAGGAAAACTCCCACTGCCTGCAGATGCCCCCTGGTGCTGCGTCTGGGCGCCCTCCGTGATGGGCGAGGACTGAGGGCAGGGGCTCAGTTAACCCTTTCTGGGCAGAGGCAGACGACATCTTCTAATCGACAATTTTATTGAGATAACTAGATGGACATGCAGTTGTAAGAAATAACAGCGATGCCAGCTACCCTTTACACAGTTCCCCCTATGGAAACATCTAGAACCATAGGACAATCTCCCAAGTGGAGTATGGACGTTGACACGTTCCACAGATCTTCTCAGATGTCCCGGCGCTGAGTATACTGTTGTGTGTGTGTTCATTCTGTGCCATCTGACCCCAGGGCTGCGTATCCTCCATCCCAGTCAGGACACAGGACACCTCCATGGCCACAAGGACCCCCTCCTGCTGTTCTTGTGACCATACTCCAGACCGCCCCCATCCGGCGCCTCCTGCATCCTTGGCAACCTCCAATCTGACCTCCACGGCTAAACTTTTGCTGTTTCAAAAATGTCATCTGAGGTTAGCCTGGTGGCGCAGCGGTTAAGTGCGCACATTCCACTTTGGCGACCCGGGGTTCACCGGTTCAGATCCCGGGTGCAGACATGGCACCGCTTGGCAAGCCACGCTATGGTAGGCATCCCACATATAAAGTAGAGGAAGATGGGCACAGATGTTAGCTCAGGGCTAGTCTTCCTCAGCAAAAACAGGAGGATTGGCAGTGGACGTTAGCTCAGGGCTAATCTTCCTCAAAAAAATAAAATAAAATAAAAAATTAAAAATGTCGTCTAAGCGGCATCAGGGAGCTGTCACCTTATGCGTTTGGCTGTTTCCCCCAGCAGATGCCACTTTGGGAGCCAGCACAGTGTCTGCATGATCTCATGGCCCCCGGAGGCGGCATCTGTGGTTCCCATTTTACAGCTGAGCAGGCTGAGCCCCTGAAGCTCCAGAGCCAGCGCTCTCGGTGGCCACAGCAGGGAGCGCCTCCTCAAGGAGAGCAGGGCACGGGTGTGGGAGGTGGGCTGGGGGCTGGGGGCTTGGGACGCAATGGCCCCCTGAGCCTTCTTTAGAGCTTGCCCTCCGTCTGCCCTGCCTGGGGGTGGGGGGGGGGGTCTCCTCTGTCCCTCCCAGCCCTCCCCAGGTGTCTTTTCCCACCACAGAGAGGCAGGGACTGGGGGCTGCTGGATCCCAATCTGCTGACCCTGTGTGGCCACCGAGAAGCTGGGACTTGCAAGGTGGCCCCATTCTCTGAACCTCAGGCTCCCCCTGGGTGAAACGGGGTGGGGGGATGGATCGCACCCTGCAAATCCGTGAAGATGCAATGAGGCGACGTGTGAGGAGCAGTCAGCAAGGTGCCAGGCGCAGAGTGAGCCCCAGCGCGCACCGCCGAGAGCCGCCCGCGGCCCCATTTGGCAATGAATTATGTATGGCCTTCTGGCAGCCCTGTTCACTGGGGCTGGCGTTCTCCAAGCTTCTCTCGGGCCTCTCTCTCCAGTGAGGGGCGCAGGCTCCCCCCGGGGAGGGGTGGGCCACGTTCTTTGTCTGTCCTGCAAGGACCTGATGGACTTCTGGTGGCTGGTGCCCCAGTCCCCAGGACGCCCATTTCACAGACAGGAGAACTGAGGTCTGGGATCAGCTCGGGAACATGATAATGATGATAATGATAATAATAGCAGCAACATCAATAACAACAATAATGGTGATGGTGCCAGCTGGGCTTCATTAAGCATTT
The DNA here is from genome assembly GCF_041296235.1 of Equus asinus. Classification (NCBI taxonomy): domain Eukaryota; kingdom Metazoa; phylum Chordata; class Mammalia; order Perissodactyla; family Equidae; genus Equus; species Equus asinus. The sequence continues at coordinate 16,643,208 of NC_091799.1, forward strand.
TCGATGTGCCAGGCATGAACAATCGGTCCTTCGGATCTGAGTGCCCGCCCATGCAGGTGCTGTCCTAGGTTCTGGAGGCACAGCAGGTGACAGAACAGAGTCCCGCCCTCCTGGAGCTCGAATGCTGCTGCCGGAGAACAGGCAATTGATAACTGAGTAATTGATTAAATGAATGTCAGGTGACCGGGCTGTGGAGGAGGAGAAAGGAGAGCCAGCAGGGTGGCAGGAGGCGGGGCTGGCCAGGGCGAGCCAGCTGAGGGGGTGCCATCGGAGCAGAGCCCTGAAGGAAGTGAGACAGCCATTCCTCTCTCTGGGAGGAATATTCCCGAAAGGAGCAGCGAGTGCCAAGGGCCTGGGCGGGACGCCAGCCGGGGTCTGAGGCCCCACAGGCCGGCCAGCATCCTGAGGGCATCAGGGTCTCAGGGCGGCTCTGTGAGCAGCGTGCCATCACTGCCAACTTTAGAGATGAGAAACAGATTCAGAGGGTGTTTCCCATCTTTGTTCAGACGCCTCGCTGCAGATGTATTAATGTGTTTGACTGCGGGGGCCGCCCCACACTTCATGGGGGTGTTAGCAAATAGGTGGCATATGTGTCACATTATCTTCCTGCGACTGAAAAAATTCTGAATTCTGGAACCCTCTGCCCAGGGATTTGGGGTCAGGGGTGGCGGGCCTGCGGGATCCAGGCACCACCGTCAGCGCTCCTGGACCATCCCCACCTGCCTGAGCACACGTGCCGCCTCCTGTCTCTTTTTCACCAGCCTGTAAACTCCCAGTAGCAGGTTAACTAACAGGACGGCATTTCGCCGTCTGCAGACAGGAGGTGCCGTCTCCGCCTGCCCACAGCCCCTCGCGAGGCCCACGCGGCACATCCCAAGTCGAGTCCAGAGAAGCCACGACCCCGGCCTGTGGCCGCACCGCTCTGAAGCCAGCTTGGAGGTGGCCGGCATGGAGCCCACTAATGGGTCTGCCAGTGTCAGCCCCTGGAGGCCACGAGAGGTGTCCAGGCGTGGACGCGTGCTGTCTGACATCTCCACCGATGGCCTGGATGAGGAAGGAATGGCGAGAGGCTGCCTTCCCTCCCCAGCTAGGGGTGGAGGGGGTGAGGCAGCCATGGGGAGGGAGACGGTGCAGAACCAAAACGGCTCTGCAGGAGGGAGGAGTGGCTGGGAGAGGAAAACCGCTCAGCGGCCTCCCTGCCCGGGGGTTTGCCCCTCGAATCCATCCTGCAAAGGCTCCAGATTGATCTTCCTAATTAATCCTCCTACTTGAGGCCCCAAACTGTGCCGTTCCCTCCACCTTCCTCCTGAAGGCGACTCGGTGTCTGGCCCCAGCGGCTTCCTCCCAGAGCACACCTCCCGGGGGCCACTCTCGCCCAGGTCCTCGTCCACGCTGCTCCCCGTGTCTGGAATGGCACTGAAGACAAACTTGTAGGCCAGCCCCCAAGATCAGAGGAGGCCACCTTTCTCTAACTCCTCGGGGCCTCTCCAGTCCACCCAGCCCGCCCCTCCCCATCCTCCTGGTCATCGCAGCCCCTGCAGTTGGCTCCCCCTGGGCTCCCCGCCTCGGGGGGCGGGGGGGGGGGGAAGGCCCAGCTCCCAGCCGGCCTGGCGATGGAGGCCAGTCCTGATCAGCTGGGCTCCAGCCGCATGGCTCTCCCCGATTCCCTCCCTGCCCCCTGCACCTGTTCAGCCTGACAAAGCTGCTGAGGGTTCTCTGGTCCTCTGAGATTACCCTTTTCCTCTCTCACTTCGGGACCTTCCTTTGTGTGGTTCCCTCTGCCGGGAACACCGTTCCCTCCCCTCTCTGCCTGCCTTACTCTTACTCATCCTCCAGGACGTGGTGTTGATTCCCCTCCTCCAGGAAGCCTTCTTGGAATTAGGGCCCCTCCCCTTGGCCCTCAGAGGCCCTGCATCCCTGGCGTCATCATGAGTCCCCTTCCAGATTGAAACTGGCTGACTGGCCAGTCCCCTCTAGACCATGGCCTCCTGAGGACAGAGCCCCACACTGGCTCTGTCTCCCCAGCCTGGCGGGGGCCGTGTGCCCAGGGGGTACTAAGAAAGTCCAGGGGGAAGAAGTGGGAAATGGCAGCAACATTTGTGGAGCTTCTACTCGATGCCAAGCCTTTCACAAGCGGAACAACAGCCCCACGATGAGGGCCTGGATTTCTAGGTCTTTCCGCCCCTGAGTTAGGTGACCGTCTGGCCACGCCCAGCAGCCCTGGGCTACTCTCTTTAATCTGTGTAATGGACAGAATCCTGATCCTGTGTGACAGTGTTGCGAGCATAAGGGACCCAGTGCACGTAAAGTGCTAGCCGGAGCCCCAGGTGCTCAGCAAGCATTGCATGTTCCTAGTATTGGTGATTACTGGGGCTCTGGAGCCCGCCTCTGCGCCTTCAAATCTAGGCTCATCCATTCGTTGGCTCTGTGTCTTTGGGTAAGTTACTTAACCTCTCTGGGCCTCAGTTTCCTCATCTGTGACACGGGACAAATCATAGGCGTGTTTTCTCTCTCTGTCTCCTTGGGCTGTTGGGAGGATTAAACGAATGAATATGTGTAAGAGTCTCTGCAGTGGTTGGAGCAGGAAAGGGCTGGATATCATTATTACTGTCTCCAGATCGCCGTGAGGGCCTCAATTCTGACACCCGTGAAGAGACACAAGCTTCTGGGAAATCTTTCAGAGGCGCTGATGTGAGCTGGGGCAGGAACGGATCTTAGAACCTATGAAAATTGACTTCCCAGACATCCATCTCCTGAAACCACTCCATGTGTGTGTGAGGGTCAGAGTCACCAGGAAGTTCTTCCTTGTACCTATCCTAAGCCCCTCCTAAGCTGATTCCTCTGGGTTCCCATCCGGGCCTGGAGGGAAAGATGAGGGAAGGATTGGGGTGGATCCCAGAGCTCCCCAGCTCAGCCCAGCATCCAGCAAGGTGAGCGGGCTCCGCTCCTCGGGGGGCTGACAGCTGGGGAGGGTTTCCTGGGCTCAGTTTCCTCAAAGGCCTCCTAACCAGAGCCAAATGCAAAGTCACTCTGTCCCCTGGATTTCGGGTCCTGGGGACAGAATGGGGCCAGTGTGCTCCTGAGGGTGGGCGGGGGAGAGAGGGAGAGAGGGATGTGAGGGTGGGAGCAGGAGGGAGGCAGGACGGGCCAGGCAGCCAGAGAGGAGAGGGGTGTGGGAACCGGAGAGCGCGGGGCAGGGCCTTGGGGCTGGGGCAGGAGCCTGGGGAGGCCAGCAGGCGGGAGAGGGAGGCCTCAAACCAGACAGTGTCTAGACGCAGCAATTATTGTCAGCTCAGAACACCCAGGCTCTGCCGGCTCAGCTGAAAGGGAGCTTAACAAAGAGCCGGGAGAGGAAGAAAGCGGAGAAAAGCACCCATGGAGCCGGCTCCTCGCCTGTGGGGCTCTTTCTCTGCCGGCTCCCCCTCTTTGTGCTCCATCGACGGGAAAGCACAGCTCAGAGATGCCCTAGGGGGACAGACAGGGCTCCTCCAGGGCCCAGGGGGCCAGGCTAGGGTCACCGTGTGCCTTTGGGAGGGAGGGGTGGGTGTCCTGGAGGGGAGTGTGTCCGGCACGCGGTTCTCACTTGGAGGGCAGTGACAGAGGGAACCGAGTTCCCGAGGGCAGAGCAGCCCTCAGCGTCTGAGGCCCAGTCCCCCACCTTTCTGCTGTGTGGCACTGGGCCAGGGATAACCTCTCTGAACCTTGGTTTTCTCATCTGCAAAGCAGGAACAATTCTGCCACCTGGCCTGCCCGCCCGGAGAGGGTGGGAAACGAACATCTCCCCCTCTTGTACTGCTGCAGCCCATGGCCCTCAGCACACACCTGGCAAGACTTCAGGGCCCCAAGTGACCCGGGACAGGCCACTTCCCTTGCTAAGGGCCTCACCTCCATCTTTTCCCTGCCTCTGCCATTATTATCTCCATTTTGCAGATGAAGAAACTGAGGCACACAGAGGCCAGAAACGCTGGCCAGAGCCCACAGCCTGTCAGCAAGGGGCTTGGATTCAGGTTTGTCTCACCATCTTAACCACGACTTTGTGATGTGTACCCACCTTGGGGGTGGGAGGGCTACTGGTCGGTGGCAGGACTGACGGGAAAGCCACAGGCCCATGGGTCCAAGAGTCTGCAGGTAGGGTCAGAGCTGCAGGTGGCCAGGCCACTGCCCCCAGTGCTGTCTGCAACCTGGCCTTGGCTAAGCCCCTGGGCCCTGGTATTAAGGGCAGCTCCAGGCCTAGCAGACCTGCCTTCCCGTCCTGGGAGGGGACAGACCTGGGATGCCCCAATAAGGCCTCCTCAGCACCCTGCAGCGGTTAAGGGTACAGACATTGCCCTCCAGCCAATAACCCAGTGCCCCCCACCCCGGCTCCTTGGGGAGGGGTCAGATTTGGTCCTGGGCTCCAGAATAACCAGGAGTGGAGGGGATCGTGCTGGATTTGCAGAGCGGTGGCTGGGGCTGAGGTCCTCCTCCCTCCATCATCCCCTGTCCAGCCTGGCCAGGCCATTCCCTGGTCCTGGACACACTGATGTGTCCCCTAGGTCCTGCCTCAAGTGGAGGGCAGGACACTCAGTGCAAGGGACACTCACACACCCACTCTCACACACTCACACTCGTAGGCTGCCCAGACCTGGAGCCCTGACACACCCCCGTTCCCACATCCCCTCCTCCACCTTGGGGTACAGGCGGCAGCTGCTGGGGACTCAGCCCAGGCCGGCCCTGGCCATTGGCCTGCTGAGCGCCCTCGCCGTGGCCAGCGCCGGAACGTGCCCTTCTGCTGCCCCCACACTTCCACGGCTCAACACTGACTACAGGCTGAGTTCAGACCCCTCTGCCTGCTGTCAGGGCCCACCACGACCAGACTCAGCCTTTCTGGAAGATTCCAGCACATCCACAGTGCCACATGCAGTTCCCTCTTCCCTTCTCTCTGTTCTTTTGCTCAAGCTGTTCCCTCGGCCTGTCCCCACCAGGTCCCAACACACATGCCTGAACTCTGCAAACCTGCTCCCCTTGGCCACCATCGGCCTCAGGGGACAGCACCAGCCTTGCTCGTTGCACAAGCCAGCGCCCAGCACCTCCCTGACACCTCCTCCACCCCTCACACCATGATGCACCAACTCCCGTCCTCTGTTCCTCCCGAATCTGTCCAAGGCCAGCCTCCCCTCTGTCTCAGAGGCCACCTCCCTGGGCCAGGCTGCCATCTCGAGACCTTGGTACCACTTCCCTGCATCCACTCTTGTCCCCTACCGTCCTGAGTGACCTTTGCAGATCTGCTCTCCTCACCCTGCTCTATAAAACTCTTCCAAAGCTTCCGGCCGCCTCCAGGACGAGAGCCACATGACCCTCTCTCAGGCTCAGGTCTGTGCCCCTGGGACCTCATCCACGGGGGCCCTGCCCTTTCCACCAGTCACTCCTCACCTAGTTAACACTCCTGGTCCTCAGGCACCCCTCCTCAGGGACCCCTCCTGTGACTCCTGCAGAGGGCAGGCCCCTGGGGCCAGCCCCCCCAGCTCCCTGACTGTCCCCTGCCAGCCCGCTGCCCTCTCGTCATTATGATGCATTATTCATAATGGTTTGTGCAGCCTCTGCCTCCTCTGCAGGACTGGGAGCCCCATGCGGGCCCGGCTGCGTCTGTCTTGTTGTCACTGTGTCCCCGGCCCCCTCCTCACTCCACTCCAAGGCAGGAGAAGGGGAGCCCCAGGTCCCTTCCTCCCTCCCCTCCAGGAGCCCCTCCCTGCGGAGGTCACGGGTTTTCAGGGCAGCCCCCCTTGTCCCCTCCGCAGCGGTCCCCACAAGGGCAAGGACATGGTGTGCTCCTGATGGCTGGAGAGCACCCAAGGGCAGGGCTGCGGCCGCCCTGTACCCCCACTCTCCAAGCCACCGTGCCTGCACAGCCCTGGGCTGGGGCTGCTACGGGGAACAGCAGGATGCACAGCCTGGGTGGGGGTCCAGCAGGAGAGCCCACAGAGCAGGGGTCCCGGGTGAGGAGCCAGAGGGGTGTGGGGAGGGCTGAGGAGGCGGGCAGCGCCCCTCCACATCCATTCCCCTCCCAGAGACCCCACCAGCTGGCTCCCCCCACCCCAGCTGGCCCAGCCCCTCCCTCCACTCCCCTCCATGGCCCCTCTGCTCCCCGTTCCCCATTCCCCTTCCTCATCCCCTCCCCGCCTCCTCTCCTCTCCTCTCCTCTGCTCTCCCCTCTTTTCTCTGAGTCCTTCTCCCTCGCCTCCTTCCTTCCTTCTTCCTGGGTTAAAAATAATCAACTTTCTGGGAAGCAGCAGCAGCTCCTGCTGGGCCGCCCTCCCCACACTTGGGAGCCCCTGAGAATAGCTTTCTGCGGTTCTCAGCCCAGCCCCTCCTCTCCCCGCCCCCTCCCTGCGAGCTGACTAATAAGCCCGGCGGCAGCGGTGCCAGCTCTGCGAGAAAGCTATTAACCGCTTCGTGCCCGGCGGCGTGGACGGCGGCAGGGGGTGCGGGGCGCCCGGAGGCTGGCCGGGCAGCACCCAAGCCCCAAGCTCTGAGCGCACATAGTAGACGCTCAATTAATGCTGATGGTTGGATGCACTTTGACCTCTGGCCACCAAACCGGCCTGTCCAGCTGCTTACGCAGCTAACTCGGGGGCTTGGTGGCAGCGAAGGGACCTCAGAGGGCACTCAGGCGCGGAAACCCAAGAGATAGGGAGGGGCTGATGGATCCATGGATGGGGCCACGTGGAGGGTGTGACCCGGCCACAGGACTCCCTGCCCCCTGGCGCTGGGCACCGCCTGAGAAGGGCCAGGGCCGCGCCCGCTAAGTGTGGCCAAGGGCAAGGAGAGGTTGAAAATGTCCTGGGGTCGAAGGACGTCCACTGCTGTTCCGGCCTTCAGCCATCATCGACTCTCATCATCGAAAGGGGGAAACTGAGGCCCAGAGGAGGCGGGACGTCTCCAGGTTCCTGCCGCCGACCTTAAAGGATCCAGGGCCGACGGAGACCCTCAGCTCCAGCCCCGGGGTTTCTGCGGGTGTACGGCCGTGGTTGGGGGGGGACATCAAGGTCAAAGGTGAGGGGTTGGCGGAGAGAGGAGGAACTCGAGCAGGGGCGGGCCCGCCGGCTCCGCCCACCCCGCGCGGTCCCGGCATTACCTCATCGCGGCGCGCACCCATTGGCTGGTTCCCCCAGAGGCCGGCCCACTGCGGCCGAGCCGGTAACCCTTTCCGCCCCGCGGGCTCGGCCCTGGCCGGCCACCTGCCTCCGCGGCCCACGCGGCCTTCAGGAGCCCCAGGGCCACGGAGACCGGGGGAAGGTGACGTGGGGGCGAGCCCGCGGCCGGGGTTCTCAGTGGTTAGAGCACAGGTCAGAGAGCCTGGCGTGGGCCACTCCCCCGCTACTAGCTGTGTGACCTTGGGCAGCTGGCTTCACCTCGCTGAGCCTCCTCCGCTTGTTTTCTCAGCTGTAAAAAAGAAGCGAATGATGTAACGCCTGCCCTTCGTAATTCCTTCCCCGAGTACTTGCCAGCGCCGGGCGCACGTGGGCTCCGCACCCCACGCTGCCTCCTCGCTGCAAGAGGTACCGTTATGATTATGGGCTTTCAGACGAGGAAAGCGGCTCAGAGCGGTGAAGCCGCCGCCCAAGGTCACAGAGCGGGAAAGTCACAGAGCTGGGATTTGACCCCCGAGTGTCTGTGCGTTCTGAGCCTGACTCCTACCCAATGCAAGATCCTGCTTCTGCTGGGAGGTGCTCCTTCTCCGAGCTCCTGCTCCCCCAGGAGGCACAGGACTCACGTTCCCCAGCCAGTCAGACCACCAAGCATCACTGTGACCAAATGACACCAGTGACAAGCTGGAGAGCCAGGGCCTCCAGGGAGGGAAGGCTTCCTGGAGGAGGAGGGGCGGGAGGAGCCTGAGACAAAGGCAGAGGGACTGGGCAGGGCACAGTGGGGAGGCACTAAGTGGGGTCTCGAAGTCTGGAGGATCCCCTGGAGTCAACCTGCTTGTCTAGGGTCAGCCGCCGGATGCCCAGGGAAGCGGGTCCTCTCTGCGCAGCAGGGAGCCAGGAGCACAAGAGGAGGCCCACATACCTCATGGCTGAGTGTTTACGAGTTATAAATCACGCTTACAAACTGCTAAATAAAATATGTTCTGTCCTCTTTCTTTGACAAATACACCTTCGTAAGGACAAATGCCCCTGGAAGGCTGGGTTTGCGTTTGGAATCCAGACTCCTGGGCCAGTACTGGAAGTGGCAGCCTGGGGCCAGCCGGCCCCCCCGCCGCCTGCAGCCCCGACTCGGCCCCTCTTCTCTTCCCCTTTTCCAGGAAGGGTTTTGTGTGCTCAGGTGTGGACCTTCCAGTCTGCGTGCATAAACTCTGTCCACATCCCCTGCAAAGAGCAACCTCGGGGCCACCCTGGGGCTTAGGGTGCTCAAATGCAGCTCAGACTACCTTCCGGAGGATGGGCCCAGGAAGTGGGCTGGGGCCACTAAACAGGGGATTCCAGGGTCCCAGGTGCCCAGCTCTTGGATCTAGCTGGGCCTGTCCCCTTGGTCACAAGGATTCCTTTCCCCATGAGGAAGGGTACAGCAAAAGGGCCAGAGGTCTGGGACTCAGGTCTGAGGGTGCTGTTGAGGTCCCTAGGGGCTGCTGCAGCTGGGATGTCCCAGGCTGGACGCAGGGTCTCCCGTCTTCTTTGAACTTGCTTCTGACCATCCCTTCCAGCCATGTACCCCGACCCTGGCCAGAGCCCAGGTGCCATCCCTGACTTCTCCTCCCCAGCCCCCAGCCCAATCCTTGGCAAGACATGAGAAGCTGCCCACCTACAGGGGTCAGCTCCCTTCACCCCTCGCCCGCTGCCCGGCTCCTAGCCAGGCCAGGCTCCCCGCTCCCACTCTCTGCCCTCTCCCCGTCCAGTCTGCCCTCTGTGTCAGCCAGACAGATGTTTCTAAACTGCAAGCCTGACCACTTCCTTCCCTCCCTAACGCGCCCTGGCTCTCGGGATCTCGGTGTAGCATCCCCAGGCTCCACATGTCTGCTCCCCCCAGCTTCTCTTCTCCTCGCCTCGCCTTGGCTTCTGAACCCCAGTGATTTGGGCCTCCTCTCTGATCTGGACAGCTTGATGTCCTTCCTGCCCTGGGCCCGCATGCATGGTATTCCCTCTGCCTAGAACCGTGCTTTCTGCTCTTCATCCTGCCAATCTCAACTTAAGTGGGGGACCCTCCCTGACCCCCCAGACCAGCAGAAACCACACTGTAATGAGCCGATTCACTCTGGTGTTCCCTATTTCAGGTGTGTTCCCCACCGGGACCGTGAGCGCCAGGAGGCAGGCTCTGTCAGTCCTGTTTACTGCTCCATCCTCGGTGTCGGCGGGGCGCCTGGCCCGGAGCAGGCGACACTGAAGGTTCACCGGACAGATGGGTCTGGGCTGGACTAGAAATCAGCAGACTGAGAGTGACCACTGATGTCTGTGGCATGCTCCCTGTGTACCAGGCCCTGTTTTTAAGCACGGTCTGTGTATTCACTCACTTCTGTCTCCCAACAGCCTTTGAAACAGGAATTATCACTCTCCGCATGCTACAGACCGAGGACACTGAGGCACACAGGGGTCAGACGCAGGCTCACAGCTGGCAAGCCACAGACCCAGATTGAGACGCGGGCAGCTGAGTCCCAAAGCTCAGCCACCTCCGCCTATCTAGCCCCAGCTGGGCCAGTACCTTGCTGTGGGTCCCCAGGCCAGGGTCCCCACCTCTCTGAGCTGAAGCTTTTCTGTGTGTGCAACATAGGGTTGCCAAAGTGGTGATCCCTGAGGTCCCTTCCAGTTCTGACAACCTGGGGTCTCATGACCCCTCCTGGGAAGTTCCCCTGATGATCTGCCCTTTGCGGAGCACCTCCCCTCAGCCCCCCTCCCCAGGTCACAGGCAAAGGCTCTCTGCAGAGGTCCCGGGGGTGATGCCCAGGAGCTGGGTGGGTGGGGAACAGTGGGGTGTGAGTTAGGCAAGGTGGGCACGGGACACACTCATTTCTCTGCAGACGAGAGAAAGGCAGGGGTAGGCTGGGGGTGGAGCCAGGCCTTGGGCTCAGAAGAGGGCGAATCCGGGCTCCTTCACCTTAACTGGCGCTGCCCGGCCTTGTTCCCCTCACCCGTGCTGCCCCATACAAGCCTCGTGGGGCTGTCAGAAGGGCTCATGGGGCCTGGCTCACGCCGCTGGGGGTGGTCAGTACTTAGAAACTATGGCCAATTTTCTTTTTTTAACCAGTGGGTCCCAGAATGCAGGAGGCAGGGCCCGTGGCTCCCCCAACAAATTAACCCTGTGGTTCTAGAACTTACCTCCATGGGCAGCAGTCCACCTCAGAGAGGCAGGCGCTCTGAGCACCAGGTCGGGTACCCAAGTCGCGCCTGGCGGTCGGTCATCACGGCCAGCTGTGCTGGGCCTGCATCTCAGAGGGCTGCTCTGCCCTCCTAGGCCGGGCCATGTAGATAAGCTGGCTGCCAGGTGTTGGGGTTCAGGCAGAGACTGGAGGCTGGTGTGCTGGGGGGCCTGAGTGCAGAGGTCAGGGGCCAGGGGACACTTGGAGCAGAGTTAAGCTTGGGTCCCCAGGCCAAGAGCTTCACACACACCATCTCAGGGACTCTTCACAACAGCCCCGTGAGATATCCACCTATTTTACAGAGGACGTGACATGGAGGCTCAGAGAGGGACAGCGACTTGCCCAAAGTCACACAGCCAGAAGGAGGAGCCTGGATTTTGCTGTTAATCACTCTGCCCCCTGCTTCCGCAAAGGTGATCAAAACATATTCACACACAGGATGAGTGAACTGATCAGAAAATTTGTGGGAGAAACCCTGGGACACACATGTGGGTCCGTGTATGGGAGTGTTTATAAAGGAGCAGGGGTGCCTCCTCGTCCCCATGCCAGCACCTCTCCTTCCCTGCTTTTGTCCTGCTGCCTCCGTTTGCTCACTGCTTGTCATCTGTCAACTCTGCTCAACTCCGAGGGCAGCACCCGGTTGTTCCTCACCGTGGACCCAGCACGTGATTCTGTGCGGGGCACACGAAAGGCACCAGTGGCTCCTGTGAATGAAAACACATGAGCGACAGATGGTTGTGCAACCTGGCTCCCCGCTCCGGCCTCTGCGTATGGGGATGGGGGGGTGCCACTCCGAGTCAGAGCTCAGGGGAGCTGCTGGGCTCCTCCTGGGCCAAGGGAGGGCCCTAGCACCCAAGGGGCAGTGAGGACGAGAGTAGGCGCGTGCGGTCATGGGGCAGCTCATCCAAGTCCATCTCCCCTGAACATGTCCACCCTGACGAAGGCCGGCCACTCGCTCCTTCCCTGTGTCCGCCCATCCCCTTCCTCTCCCTCCTGATGCTGGTCACCCAACGGGACAGGCTGGCCCTCCCTCTCTGTGCGTTTCTCCTGACAGGCCGGGCAGCCAGGGTGTGCTCTGGGGATGTGGGCTGCAGGCCAGGCCCCCCGAGGGCTGCTGAACGCGAGGGGCAGCGCCAGGGACAGACAAGCCTGCTCCTTGTCAGGACCCCAACCCAACACCCCACCCTGGGGGGCCCGGCACAAAGGGCCTCAGGGACCCAGTCTGCAGGAGGGCGTGACATTTGGGGAAGGGGCTCAGCGAGGGGCCGAGCTGCACCCAGCAAAGCTCAGTTCACCCACAAACTCGGCCTGGCAGGAAACCGGTGGCCATGCTGATATCACCATGACTTTTCTTAGTTGCTACAAGGTACCTTCAGTGCTGCCCCATTTTACAGATGAGAAAGTTGAGGCCCCAGACAAAAGGGACCTTAAGACTCTGGCCCAGTTGAAGTCACGAAATAGCCCCAAGGCCCTGGGCTGGGGTGGCAGAGTGGGGACAGGGGGCAGCTGGACACTGGTGCTTCCTCTTGAGTAGCCGTGGTCTGGGGTGGGAGTGGGGCTGACCAAAGGCCAGGTCAGAGTGACCTGCGGTGACAGGGCCCGGCCCAGAGCAGCTCTGGAGGGAGGGAGGACAGCTGCTGGCAGCAATGGGGGCAGGCACTCGTTTGAAAGGGCCTCGATGGGGGCGGGACTGGGACACTACTGACCATGGGGGGGTCAGGGGTCGAGATACCAACCAGCGAGACTTGATGCCAGTCCCTGTGCTGGAATGGAGGAGGAGGATGGGGCCCTGCGCTTACTGGGGGGTAAACCCCACGATGGGGGTGAGGGGGCAAGATTAGAGGCTGGAGGAGCCCGGCGGGGGTGGGGGGGGAGTGTGGGCACCAACGCCGCCTGGATGCGTGCTGTGTGGTCTGTGTGTGAACGTGTGTGTTTACTGTGTGGTCAGGGTCCGTAAGGCGTTTGTACTGAATGGTCCGTGACGTGCGTGGGGTCCGTGTGTCTGCGGCCTATGGCATAGGGAGTGTGCGAGTACGTGTGTGCACCTTGTGTCTCTGATCTGTGTGGTGTGTCTGTGCCTCTGTGTGGTGTGGCCTGTGTGATGTGGGGGAGTGTGTGCTGTGTGTGTGTGTGTGTGTTGTGGGGTGGTGGGAAGTGGGACACTCCCCAGGGGAAGAGCTAAGGAGAGATGGAGGAGGAGATGTTAACCAGGAAGCGGGGAGAGGACACGGGGTGTTCCGAGTAGGGAGGGGGAACAGCAGGTGCAAAGGCCTGGAGGCACAAAGAGCAGCCTGGAGCAGCAGAGGACTTGAAAGAGTTCCCGGAAGCCTGGGGGTGGGTAGGGAGAGGCCAGGGTATGGGGGCGGTGGGGCAGGCCTTTCTCTGTGAGCTTGAGGGGGTGTGTGGGCACGAGCAGAGAGGCGCTGAGCCACCTGGCCAGGTGGGAGGGGCGGGCCTGGACCAGGGCAGATGCTGGGTGGAGCTGAGGGTGTGCCTGGCGCCTGGGGAAGAGCCAGAGCCCTCCCTCCCGCAGCCCAGCCGTGCTTGTGGGAGGCTGCAGGGCCTGGGCCCCCAGCCCTGAGCTGACTCAGTGCTCAGCCTCTGTGAGCAGCAGCTTCTTAGTTTCCCATCTAGAAATTGCGTCCCGGGATGATGTGCCAGAGGCCCAAGAAAAAGCCGAAGAATTGCAGATGTTTTTGGCACACTCTCCGTGCGGCTCTGGCAAGGACCGGGTGGGTGTAACAAGCTTTCCCAGCACACCACGAGGCCGGAGGAGCAGAAGCCGACGGGCCCTGGCACAGGGTTCGGCTGTTGGCACCACTGGCCTAAGGGCGCAGAGCGGGAGCCAGGATGTGGACCCAGGCGACCGACTCCAAAACGGCCCTCTCAGCTGACTTCAGCTGGAGCATCATCTTAATCACACACTAACAGCTGCCCCCGACTTCACAGGCAACCTGTCTTTCCTCATTTGATCCTCCATCCTCCCAGATTCCGCATGGTTATTATACTAGATTATCACTCCTGCTTTAGAGACAAAAACGCTGGCCAGAGGCCCACGGCCTGGCCAGGACGCAAACCCAGGCGTGTGGTTTTCTCCACGTAGACCCTAAAAGGGTCCTCACACCGGGGCACCAGCCTGTGGCCCCGCAGAAAGAACTTGGAACTCAGGGCCCAGAAACCCAGCTTGGACTGGCCCACCTTCTGTGTGACCTTGGGCAGGCCCCTTCCCATCTCTGGGCCTGGGCTCGCCCAGCTGTGCAATTCACTTCCTGAGTCTGGGAAGATCAGTTGAGCATCTGCTAAGGGGCAGAGGAGGAAACTAAAGTTCAGAGAGCCTAAAGGACAGGCCCAAGGTCAAGCAGTCTGCGTAAAAGACTCCCAAGTTTGAACCTGGAACCCCAGGGTGTGCCCTTCCCCGCGGCCTGCCCCCCAGCCCTCCCTCCCCAACTAGTGATGTCCCTGCCCTGGTGGCCCCAGCGCTGGGCGGACCGCCCCACGCGGCTCCAGGCCCTGCCAGCCTGACGTCAGGCCGGGCCGGCTCGGCACAAACAGACGGCGCGGGCCGGGCTGGGCCGGGCCGGGGGCGGCGATGACTCAGGGCCGAGCCGGGCCGGGAAGCGGAAAGTTTTGTGCCGATGACATCAGCGGGCGCGAGGGCGGGAGGGGGCCGGCTCCGGGAAGCGCGGCCTGGCGGGCGGCCCGGCCTGGGCCAGGGCGCGGGGGACGCCGGGTCGCCCCGCTCGGCCACCCCGGCCCCGGCCCGGCCCCCCGCCGCCGGCGAGGAGCGGGCTCCACCCGCCTGCAAAGACGCCGCGCTCCCAGCGCTCCGGAGGCAGCCGCATCCATCCTGCTGCGTCCCTGCATTTTAATTACCGCCGCATTAATATTCATGAGCCGAGACTCGAGGGGGACCGCGGGCTGTCATCTCCCTCGCCCGCGCACCCCCGCGCCCCTCTTCCCCGGCTGAATCGCGGGTTATTTTCCCTCCCGCTCCCAGCCCCGCCCGCGCCAACAGTTGGTGCACACAGATCTGGGGGGGGGGTGAGTGTGCGCATGAGTGTGAGCGGGTGTGGGTGCCGTGGGCGAGGGCCAGGGTGGGAGGGGGAGGACTGGGTGCGGGTGGGGGCTGAGCGTGAGCTAGGATGTGCCTGTGGGGTCTGTGTGCAAATGTGTGAGAGTGTGTGTGCTGTGGCTGTGCCTGTGTGTGCACGCCTGTGCCTGTGTGAATATACGTCTGTGTGCACACGTATGTGCCTGTGGCTGTGGGCCTGTGTGTGCTCTGCGTGTGTGTGCGCATGTACACGTGTGTCTGTGCAACCCCGGGGGCTGTGTGCAGGGCTGAGGGAGGCGGGGGTGTGTCCCTGTCTGGCCTGGGCTTGGGGGGAAGGGTCAAGGCTGTTGGGGTTAGCAGAGCCTGATTGCACAGATGGGGAAACTGAGGCAACCGGTCCAGCTAGTGAGGGGTGGGGCTGGAGCCCAGAAACGTCTGAGTCCAGAGCCCCTGGCTTTCAGGACGGCACCGTGCTGCCCCCTGGGAACCTGTGTGTATGTGTTGGGGGGCCCCACCGGCGTGATCTGGGGGTACCTGGCAGTTCCTCAGGCCCAGGCACAGAGTGGGTGCTTCCCCAGAAACACGGCTCACCGGCTGTCTCCCTCCCCGGGCCGCTTTGCTGGGCTAACAGTTACCCCTCCTTGCCCCCCACCCTGAAGCCTGCCCACAGCCACCTGCACACCAGGGGCTCCACAGGAGGAAGGTCTTGCTTCACAAGGGGGCAGGCTCCTGGCCCTCCTTGGGCCTCAGGCCAGGAAATCATTCATTCATTCGTTCATCCAACAAATGTTTAAGCGCCTGCTATATGCCAGTCACTGTTCTTGGCGCTGGGGAATCCTCCGAATTTACAAGGAGCCCACGTTCTGTTCCCAATTCTGGTCCTCTCCACCCAGGGGGGCCTCTGGGCTCTAAGAGGGGGCTTTTCGTCTTTGTGTGGATGCTACCAGGGATGTGGGCTTAGGGACACTTGTGCCCTAAAGATGGCTCCCCGCCCCAGGCTTGCGGCAGCGGTCCCGAGTGCGCATGCGCCGCGGGAGGAGGGGGCAGAAAAGGGCTGCGTCGTCCTGGGGCTGGTGGGGAGCCGCCAGGCCGTGCTAAGCAGCCTGCGTCTCTGCTTCTCCCGCCTTCTGGAACTTGTCCTCCTCCGCCTCTAAGCCAAATAATTCCAGGGGCTGGCTGATCCGCCTTTCCCAGGGTTGAGCAAGGCTGTCATCCCTCTCGCGTCCACCCTGCCCCAGTGCTGGCCTTCTGAGACCTAGAACAAGCTGGTTGTTTGCTCCCGCCTCTCCACCCACGCGGCGCTGGGCTGGAACTCCTGTCCCAGCCATGTCCCCGAGCCTTCCCTTCCCTCTCGGGGGAGCTCCACCGCAACACAGATAAGGGGACAGGAGGTCCAGTGCAGGACTCTATGGAGAGGAAATAAGGGTTTCACGGGGCTCCGCAGGTCGAGTAGGAGTTTGCCCCTATTCCAGGACCCGGGCAGGCGGAAGGCATGAGATCTGGGGAGACCCAGGGACGGGTTTTCTCCTGAAGAGCCTGAGGCCAGGCGTCCTGGTGTAGGGACTCTCAGGCGAACCACCCCCCCCACCCCACCCCCCCGCCCCACCCCCGGTGAGAATCCCACTCCCGCCTCCCTGTGAGAGCTTTGGGGAGTGAGCCACTGAGCCCCCATTTCCCCAGCTGTCAAACGGGGAGAGCAACACACGTTTTTGTGGATTATATTCAGACTAAGAGACACTGCGGTAAGGCCCCTAGACAGCGCCTGGGGTCCTGCATGGGACAGTCTGTCCTCAAGGACAGTGGGAGCCTGGGCTCCGTCCCCATTTAGCCCATGATAGGATTTAAGGTCCAGCCGATGTCCTATGGCCGAGCCAGCGGGGAGGAGACTGGTGAGGACAGACATCTGGGAGGAGCAGGGACGGGCTGAAGCCATCCTGGGTCGGGGGCGCTAAGGCTCTGGGCAAGAGGAGGGTCTCATGCCTGCAGCTGGCCGCTCAGCTCCCTGTAGGTCTCTGAGATGCAGCCCCTGACCGCCCATCACTCAAACAGCCGCCAGAGAGGCAGCTGCCCAACCATCCCGGCTCCCTCTGCTGTGGCTTCCCCCATCTCCCTGCCTCCCGGCCCCCTCTTCCCTTTGAAAATTTCCTCTTTTTCTTTTTCTTTCTTTCTTTCTTTTTTTTTTGGAATCGTTATACCTCTACAAGGCAAAAAAAATTTTTTAAAGGAAACGCGGTAAAAGTTCATGCGACGGATCCTGACCCTCCCTGTCCTTTTAGTTGTGTGTGTGCGCGCCCAGGACACCTCTCTGCCTGTAGAATAGAGCTGTCCTTCTAACGCTCCCAGAGGACGCTGTCCACCTCTGCTCAAAGACCCTCGGCGGCTCCCCGCTTTCAGAGAGAACGGCGGCTCTGGAAGGCCTTCGAGGCCCAGCCCCCAGCGCCAGCAACGGGCTCGGCTTCTCTCCGCACCGCCCTCCGGCCCCCCGCAGCTTTCATCCTCTTACGCTGCCTGCCTTTGCCGTTGCTGGGCCTGCCTCCAGGGATGGCCGTGCCCTCCACTAAAACTCCTCTTCATTGCTCAAGACCAGCCTTTCCTGTCCCCCCCCCAACCCCACTCTGTGCCTCCTGGCCAGCTCCCTACCTCTCCCTCCACCCCCCACGGAGCCGACCTCTCCTTCGTGAGAGTCTCATTAGAGTCTTGTGTCCTCACTCAGTTAAGAGCGTCTTGAAGGCCCAGCCATGCATCCTTATTTTTGTTGCTGCCCACCTTGGCGTCTTACACATAGTAGGTGCTCAAAATGGTTCATTTTTGAAAACATGCAACTTGCTTTTTCTTTAGGGATTCAGGCTCTAAGCCAGGAGATCAGCATTTGAATACTGACTCGTTCATTTCCTAGCTGTGTGTCCTTGAGAAAGTGAATCGACCTCTCTGAGCCTCAGCGACTTCATCTGGAAAAGAAAGTTAATAATAAAACCTTCCTCCAAGAGAAACAGTGAATGTAAAACACGCAGCATGGCTGAAGCAGAGAGCGGCTGACATGTTCTAGTTATTAGCGTTATTCAGTCTCATTTTATTTAGTCTCATTCAGACTTCTCCAAGGTCACCGTTCAGTTTGGGGCAGTGCTGGGACTCGACGCCCCCCATCTCCTCCTACTCCAGTGCTCCTTACTCCCCTCTGGTGAGTGAGGGTCACAGACCACTGTCTGTGTTCTGCAGAGAGGGAGAACAAGGTCCAGAGAGGCTGAGTTGCTCACCTGGGGTCACACAGCCTTGTGAGCGAAGCGAAGCTCAGCCTGCCTGCCAGGTTCCTTGTGGGTTCTCCAGGCCACTTAGGACAGGGACCCCACAGTCCCCACAGCCCCAGTGAGACCCACCATCCTGATGGGGGCCTCTGCTCCTCCTGGTGGCCAAGCAATCAGCAGAAGTGGGCCTCCCGGGGCAGGGTGCGAGGGGCTGTGCTGGTGCTCCCAGGCACCCTCTCCTTCATCCTCCCGGTACGCTTTTATCCCCCCTCCCAGGGGTGCTTACTCGACTCCCGGGGTGCAGGCCTGGTAAAGGGAGCTGAGCCAGCCCGGCTCCTGCCTGAGCCCTCCAGTGACAAGGGGGACAACAGGCTTGGGCTGGGGCTGGAGCATCTGGGGCTGGAGCTGGAGGCCAGGCGCCCCCCCAGGGTCGGGGATGCGGGTCTCGCAGACCCTCCAGGGGTCCCTCCCCTGCCCTGGCCCCGCAGAGCCTGCCCAACTGTCTCTGAGCCGCACCCAAACTCTCGTCGGCTTTGCCAGGGAGACTGGAAATTTCTGCTCAGCGGCTTCTCTGGATGATTTCGACACTCCGCTCAGCGGGGGCCGGGAGGAGGGGCCGGGCGCTCCACAGCCTTGGCGTTCTCACGGCTCTGCTTGGGGGGACGGGCAGGGGGGCCTGGCTAGGCCGAGGTGAGTCCCTCAGAAATAACAACCACCACCAACAACCAGCTCCAACAGCAGTGACCGCGTCTTCAGTGTTCACTGTGTGCCAGCCCTGTGCTAAGTCAAGGCTTGCATGGCCTCATGGAACTTTCCAGCATCCAGGCAAGGCTGGCACTGTTACTAACCCATCTCACAGATGAGCGAGAGAGGCTCAGACTGGGGAGGGCAGCCACCCCAGGCCACACAGCCAGGGGGCAAGCCCAGGCCTTTGACAGTAGCTCCAGGTCACTCACTGCTGGGAGCAGGCGGGGCAGGAAGGCACCAAGCGGTGGCCGCGTGGCGGAAACACTGGGCGCCCCTAAGGAACTGTGTACACAGAAGTCAACCAGGCTTGACCAGGAACTCTGCAGTCCAGGGGAAGGTGTGCCTGGAACTCGGGCCTCTCCTGGCATCCCAGAAGTGTCCTCCTGGGCTCTGGACCTGAAGAAGTCTGGAAAGTTCTCTCTACTAGTGGTCCTGGTACACCAAGAATTCCAGACGTCTCCCACCCACCCTGGGGCCGGGGGCGTCTGGCACCCCGCAGTCAGAAGTGGGGCTCCTGGGAAATCAGCCGGTGGCTACGGGGGCCCCCACCGTGCGCCCGGCCCCGCGCCCCCAGGGCTGTACCAGGCCCCAAGTCGCCACCAGGGGAGGGGGAGTGGGAGTGGATGGGCAAAGGAGCGGGGACCAGACACGCTGGGCAGGCAGCTGCGGGACCCGCGCGGCATGACGACCCTCACGGGCCTACCGGTCCCTTCCCTCGGGGCAGGTGAAGATGCAGTGCGCTCCCGGGGAGCCGCGCGGAGGCGAGGGGGCCGCCCCGGGCCTCGCTCCCGCGTGCCCCGCGCCCTCCCCGCCCCGGGCGCCCGGTTCAGCGGAAAGGAATGTCTTGCTCGGCGGGGAGGCGGCGCAGCCCCCCCTGCCCGGGCCTCGTTTATTGCGGCTCCCCAGCCGGGCGCGTTCCGCCAGCCGGGCTGCTCGCCGGGCCCCGGTGACTCACCCTCGCGCCCCGCCGCCGCGCCCGCCCCCGGCAGACCCTCGCCCGACGGTCGCCCGAAGTTGGGGGGCGTCTCCAAGGGGGGGAGGGTGCGCGCGCCCCTGCCCGCGGGAGCCCGCCGCCGCGCCCGCACCCCGCCCCCTCCCCTCCGCTCCCCTCCCCGCGCCGCCACCCCGCCCGCCCGCCCGCTCCCTCCCCTCCCCCCTCCATAACTCAAAAGCTTGTCAAGCTGGTTCCAGACTCCTGGCGCCGGGCTCCGCTCCAGGAAAGAAAAAAAGGAAAAAGAAAAAGGGAAAAAGCCGGCGAGAGGGAGAGAGGGAGAGAGGGAGAGAGAAAGGCCCGTCGAGCGAAACTGTGCGCCAGGGGCGCGCGCGGCACAGCGGTCCCCGTCCACTGGCCCTCCCCACTCCCCCGAACCCTAGCGGGGAACCCCCCGCACCCTGGGGGCCAGAGGGCGCGGGCGCAACACAGACCGGTTATTTATGGTCGAATCAATTATTTAGCTGCCCGGGGAAGGGAGGGGGCGGGGTGGGGACGGGGAAGGCCGGGAGGGGAAAGCGGCTGCGGAGACCACCCCGCTGGAGGTCGCGGCTCTCCCGCGGGGCCTCGGGGTCCTCAGGCGTCCCCACGAGAAAGCTGCCTCGGGGTGGGCTCCGGGAGGAGCGCGGGGGAACCTGCGGAAGCCGGTGAGCCGGTCCGTAACCTCCCAGTTAGACGGGGAAGGGGGAGGGGGAAGGGGGGACAGGCGGCCGTAGCTTGAAAGAGCCGACGGGCAGGTGGGGGGAGGGCGTGGGAAGAGTCTGGCCTGTGAATTCTTTCCTTCCTTACTTCATTCATTCCATCTTTATTGCGAGCCCACCAAGTGCCCCTATGCCCACAGCCCAGGGTGGTGGTAGGAGAGGGTTAAGAGCAGGAATTTGGACTTAGGACCAGATCCAAATCCTGGTTCCTATTGTATTCTCCCCTCCTGTGTGCCCTTAGACAAGGGACTTGCC
Source organism: Equus asinus (assembly GCF_041296235.1). NCBI lineage: Eukaryota > Metazoa > Chordata > Mammalia > Perissodactyla > Equidae > Equus > Equus asinus. Next base: position 16,663,525 of record NC_091799.1, read on the forward strand.
CTCTCTGAGCTTCCACTTCCTCGTGGACAGGATAGAGATGAGCAGAGTGAGGACTTGAAGGAGGTGGAGGTCAGGGTTCAGGGAAATGGGGCTCTTGGGCCAGACCTGACACAGAGTGGGGGGTAGGAGGTGGGTCCTCTCTTCACACTGAGGGGGCACGCCCAGGCCCCCAGTATCCCCGCCAACTGTGGGTCCTGGGTTTCCTGCAGCCTCCCCTGGTTTCAGACTTTGGAGGGTCCTTAACAAAGCCAACTCGACCCCAAGGCCTCTGCCCGGGGCCTCCCTCTGGCTGGCTTCTCACCAGCCTGGCCCTTCCAAGGCTGCTGCGGATGGCAGCCAGCGGGGCCTGCCCCAGCTCAGTCTCCTGTCCTCCACGCCCTCCTCCCCAGCCTCCTCCCTTCCCCAGGTCCCTCTTGTCCAGGCCTGCTCCTCCCTGCTCCCAGGCTGGGCCAGAGGTCGGAGCCCTGAGGTCTGGGGGCAAGGGGCAGTCAGAACAGGACCGGGCTCAGTGCCTGGCCCTCCCTCCCCCGACAGACTTCGCCCTGTCCAGGGTGCCAGTCTGCTCTCCTTCCAAGGCCCAGAAGTGAAGGGGCTTCCGTTGCCAGACCCAGGCCTGCCGAAGGGCCCAGTGTCTTCCCACCAGATCTTCCACCGGCCGCGTGAGGTGGGCCTGGCAGAGCCAAGTTCCATGGGGCCTGAACGTTTACAATATGGGGACCCTCTTTAAGAAAACTGGTGCCAAGTTTTGCATTCCCATGGAGCCCAGGGCCTTGGCAGGGCCGTGCCAGCGAGAGTCCCTGGCACCAAGGCTTCGTTGGCTTCTTGGTAAGTCACCTCTGTCGTGGGTGACACAATAGCCATCCCTTTGCAGAGGTGGAAACAGAGCTTAGGTGGGGTCTCACTGACCCACGGTCACACAGCTGGAAAGAGCAAAGCTGGGATTCGAGCCGAGGTCTTACCCCACAGGCAACACCCTGAACTACCTCAGAGCACATACCACCTCGACTGCAGGCCACATGTCACCTGTCCCCACGCGGGTCCAGCCCAGGCAAGGCCAGGGAGACCAGCCTGTGCCCCTCCCTCCCAAGGCCTTCATGCCCCGAGGCTCCTTTCTCACTTCTGACAACAACCACACAGTACCAGGAGGTAGGTCTCTTCTGACCTTTTCATTCCCACAGCTTTTCCTGCACACTCCAGAACTCCAGCTCCTCCACTGACCTTGAGGGAACACCCCCTGTTGGGTGGTGAGCTCCCTGGGGGCAGGGGCTGGATCTGTCCGCTTTGGCCTTGCACCCCGTTCTCAGCCCAGTACAGGCACGGAGCAGCCAGTCGGAGCACATTTAGCAGTAACATCTCGTCCAGGCTGGAGGAGGAGGAGGCAGGGGTGATGGAGAGGTTGTGACACTGCAGATTGCTGGGCCTCTCCGGACCTACTGAATCAGGCTCTCTGAGCCTAGGGCCTGGGGCTCTGCATTTTACAGCTCCCTCGGTGCGTCTCAAGCTCAGTAAAGTTTGAGACTCAGTGACCCAGAGCCAGAAAGAGCAAATGTGGGTCTAGACCAAGCCCCTCTCCCAAAGGGGATTCTTTTCCCCTAATTCTGGCTCATTTTACCAGTGCAGCGAGCTCATCTTCCAGCTGAGAGCTAATCGTTTCTAATGCTTATTAAAGACCTACTGTGTGCCTGGGACTGGATCAGAGGTTTCAGAGACCTGCCTCACTGGACACTCACAAAAACCCCAAGAGGCAGGGACAATTGTTGTCCCATTTTACAGATGGAGAAACTGAGACCTGGGGAGGTAAAGTGACTTGCAGAGGGACACGGCACCAGGGAAGGAGGAGGCTGGAGACAGAAGGCTGTCTGCGGGCCCACTGAGCTCAGGAGCGAAACGGCCAGGGTCTCGCGAGAACATCCGGATCTGAGAGCGGAGACAGCAGCCTGTGAATGGCTGGGAGAAAGCAGACACCCTGCAGAGTCGATACAGGGACCCCGAGCTTAGATGGCCAACCAACTCAGGCGACAGACCCCAAAGAAATCTGATCCAGGCGGCCTCTTCTCCCTGGTATCTTTGGAGTCTGCGTTCTGGGAATGTGTGTTTGCGGAAGGATTTCACGTGTTTGCTTCAGGCAAATCTTTGCCTTTTCTCTGCCAGCAGTTCTGGTGCAAAAGGGAAGGGGCCTGGTCAGCAAGAGGAGAGAAGCGGGGCTGCTGGCGGGCGGGCGGGTGGACGCTGCTGCGGCCGCGTGCCCCCTCGGCTTGTCTGCGGGGCTGTATCACTGACGCTCCCGGAGCCAGAGCCCTGTGCAAGCGCAGCATGACTCCCACTCCAGGAGGGCAGTCGAGGCCCCGGGAGGTTTCCAGCGGGGAGGGGCCAATTTACTGGCTGCTGCCCCTGGTCCCTGAGGGGGGACACCACCCAGAGAGGTTGGTTTTGCCTCACAAGATAAATGATCTAATAGTCAAGCTAGCCTTGTAGGTAGTGAGCGCTCCACCTGAGGAGATATTCAAGGATCGGTGAGGTGCGTGCGTGCGTGTGTGTGTGTGTATACAGAGCCATGACTCGGGAAAAGCACTGGCTGAGGCAACTTGCAGAGCTTTTTCAGTGTTGAGAGCCTGGGAATTTCCATTCCTAACATAACTGAGCAGCCTAAGTGGGGCCAATGTGAAAAACGAACAGAGGGAAGGTGGCAGGTTAAGGTGCCCAGGCTGGGAACCGCAGACCCTGGAGAGCCCCCAGGGCCACCGAGCCAAGCCCCCAGCCCTTGGCCTTCCAACAGAACTGCCATTTCTGGATGTTCCCATGTGCTGCTCTCTCTTGCAGTCATCCGCAAATGCCCATTAACCTTTCATTAGAATGATTAATAATAATATTACTGATAACTCACGATCAATGCCGTAATACCTAGGAACTGAGCACTTACTGAGACAGGCTCTATTCTAAGCGCTGTGTATGTATAAACACACATAGCAGACATGACAGTCTGTGAGCCATGTCCTTACATTTACTGTCATTCCCGTTTTACAGACCAGGACACTGAGGCTCAGAGAGCTGACCTTCGAAGCCAGAGGACTCAGAGCCAGGCTCAGGAAGGGAGCTGGGAAACGCCGGTGGAGGGCCGAGGACCCGGGCCACTCCCAACCCCGGGGGACAGAGCAGCAGAACCCGGAATGGGAACGGGGAGAGGGGACTATCTCACCCAGCGTCCTCATTTTACACCAGAGAAACGCGTTTCAGAGAGGGGGAGAGCCGTGTCAAGGTCGCCAGCAGTTCCACCGACCAACCGCTGGGTCTCCTGACTCCTCCATGTGGGCTTTTGCTGCCCTCCCACATCCGATTCCTCTTTAAAAACGATATTTTAAAGACTATTAGGAGTGACACATCACTCAGTGAACATTCCTAAAGGAACGGGAAGACGTGACCCGAGCGAGCGGTTGCCGTGGGCCAGGTCACGTGTGCGGAGGTCATGCTGCTGTCACCTGAAAGTGGAGGGAGCACGGCTGCTCCCTGCTGATGTCCCAGCAAGGGGTCAGGTGGATGCTGACGGGGGTATGAAGGTGCCTTAGAGACCGGAAGACATGGTCAACAGGATCCTCTCTGAATGTTGGGCACAGGAGTTAGAAGTAAGGCTGCGGCTCATCCCAGGGAAACCGAGTGACAGTTAGGGCCCGGAAGAAATCGGTTCTTCCAGGGCGGGATCCTCCCTAGAAGGTGTCCTGGGCCCCGTTCATTGACTCATCCATCCGCCCGAGAAAACCATGTTCTGAGCATCCGCTGCACGCAGCAGCGTGGTCAGCCCAGCGGCTTTGAGCACAGTCTCTGAGTCCACCCCCCTGGGCCTGAGTTCAAGTCTGGCCTCACGGGTCCAGGCTCACGTGGGCTCAGTGTCTCATTAGGATGCGCCCGCCCACTCTTGCAGAACCCAAGGAACAGTGGGTGGAGCAGAGAGGGGCTCATTTCCCTCCCGTGTGGGTCTAGGGGGCTCTGCCCTGGGAGCTGGTCCAGGGCCCAGGCCCCTTCTGTCTCTCCTATCTACAAGGCCAAAGATGGCCACCACCTCCCCACCTCCATTCTTTCCTCAGTGTGTTGGGGGAACCCAGGAGGTGGGAGACGCCTCTTCTTTTTAAGGGCAAGGTGGAAGGTGCATGGTTCATCTCTCTTACGTCCCATTGGCCAGAACTGATCACATGACAACACCTAGCTGCAAGGGAGACTGGGAGATGTAGTATTTAGCCTGGCAGCCATGTGTCTCATTAAAACCCAGGAAGGGATGTTGTGTTACTGAAGGAGAGATGGCAGAATGGATACTGGGCAATAGCCAGCAGCCTCTGCCACCTGGGAGTCAGGGAGATACTTTGGGGAGATGCTCAGCACAGGGCCAGGTACATGGCTGATGCTCAGGAAGTATGTGCTGTTATCATTGGCATTACAGACGGGGGTTGTTTGAACTTTCCCAAGGGATGCAGGGACCTGCTGAGGCCCAAGCCCGGGGAGAGCTCTGGCTGCATCGTGGGGGCCTCCATCCCTGCCTTGCGTCCTCTAGGTGATGAGGAGAAGCACTGAGAGACAGCAACCCCCAGCTCAACCCCTCAGGGCCCCACGGCCCAGGCTAGGGAGCATCTTGGGCCTCCTCCCTCCCTTCAAGGAAAACATAGAAAAGCAGCTTAGTCTTCAGGGCTTGGGGACAGGAGAGCCAGGTGACATTGGGGGTCTTGCAGCCCTGCCCCACGGCTGCCTTCATGGAGCATGGCAGCCTCCACCAGCCCAGAGCAGGAGGCCAGGGTCTACCTTGCAGACCCCAGCCTCTCAAACTCTGGTCAGAAGGCCAGGCAGGGCTCTCTGTCCCTCCTGATGCAGCACCAGGTGATCTGAGCTCCGAAACGTCCCCTCCCGAAACATTCCGCTCTGGACCCGAAGCCCTTCCCAGCCCGAGGAGGACTGGTGGGTGGCAGCACCTCCACTGAGCACTGCATCCCCGTGGGTCCAGCTCACCCCCAGCCGGTGGGTGGGAGGGTCTCTTCTCCTGCCCTCGCTGGGTACAGGGTCGGGAGCTGAGACCCCCGCATCAGAGAGCCCCTGACTCTGCCTCTTAGCAGCCACGTAAGCTGGTCTCTCCAATGATGTTGATGTTGATGACCCAATTATGATGGTGATGGATGATGATAAGGGCATCCATATCTCCCTCTTTTTGTAAAGATTATAAAAGAATCCATGCAAGCAGCTTGCAGAGAGAAAGGCCTCAAGGAACCGTGCCTGCTCAGATCAGGATTATGACTGTTACTTTCTTTCATCCCTTCCACAGTCCTTGACTGTCTACCGCCTGTCCACAACTCCCTACTGGTGATGTCCTCCCATCCTGCAGTCTACACGGTAGGCATCTTCTGAGGCCCCCGGACTGGGCAGGTCCCCACAGACACCACCTCTGCACCCCAGCTTTCTCCTTCCTGCACTTTCCAAAATCACAAGGAATTAACTGTTCGGGTGGAGTCTGCCCTCCAGACGAGGAGTCCCGGGGCACAGGGACCGCGACTACTTCCTTCACGGCGGCTGCCCTGAGTGCCCAGCGCACGACGTGGGTGGGATTCTAGTAAACGCCTGCGGGATGAATGAATGGGTAAACGAAGGCATGGCTGGATGAGTGATAAGGCATTTTGCCGTCAGCCTGAGAATATGTATTTAAGAGCAGAGTTTATAGACTTGGAAAGACTCTGACTTGAATCTCAATTTTGTCATTGACTTGCTGGGTGACCGGGAGCAAGACCCTTCTTCTTGAGCCTCAGTTTCCTCATCTGTACGATGAAGCTAAGGACACTTTGTAGAGGTGGTGACAGGTCACTGAGCTAATGCGGACATAATGTAGAGATATCGTGCTGGAGCACACAGTAGTTGCTCAGTAAGCGCTGGCTGTAATAATAGTCAAAGTTACTGTTAATACAATATTCTCCTTGAAACAAGTGGGGTTTTGTGTCAAAATCCCCTGCCTGTCCCCCTCCTCGACTTCTGGGCAGGTCAGAAATAGCTGACAAATGCTTCCGTTCATTCGTGCACACGGTGAATCCGAAAATACCTGTTGATCATCCTCTGCGTGCCGGGCCCGGGGCTGGATGCTGGTGGTGGGGAGCAGAAAGGGGGGTCCTACAGCGAGAGCAAGCCATCCAGTCCATCCTCTGTGCAAGGGAAGCGGCCGAGACCCTCTGTCCACATCCTGTCATCCTCCACCCCCCACGGCCGATCCATCTGTGTCCTTTTCCTGTGCCTCTTTCATCCCGGCCTGGGCGGGGGGCTCTGCGCCCCCACCCACCCTGCAGCCATTTCCTGCCCTTCTGTCATCTGCTTCCTGTGATCCTTTCGTCAACAGACTCTTGGAAGCCTCTGAACCGATGGCAACCTTGGCCACCTCTCTCCTCTGGGCTGGGCCGGGCCTGGTGACCCCACAGAGGCTGGAGCCAAAGTCGGCTTCTCCTGGGATGCTGCCCTGGGAGGCAGATGGATTCCAGCCTCATTCATTTATTCACTCACTCATCATTCATTCATTCACAGGTTCCAGGCCTGGGTGGGGCCCATAACGTGAACAAGACAGTCATGGTCCCTGCCCACATGGAGCTCGCTGCCCGAGGATGACAGGCCATCCCACAGCAAGGGGATTCTCCCCAGAACTGCCGCGGCAGGAGTGATCCGAGGACCCGCTCAAGGAGCGCCAGGCTAGGAGTCGGGCCTCTGGTAAGTGCCTTTGCTTCTGAGCCTCAGCTCCACATCTGGTAGATGGGGCAGCTGGAGAGGCTGGATGCCACGCTCTCTAAGGTCTTCCAAGCTAGAAGATTACGTGAGGTCGAGGGAGTGCTGGGCCTTGCTGGAGTGGACTTCCTGACACGGGACGGGGTCCCTGGACCCGGCAGAGAGGCAGGGTAGAGGCTGGAGATAGAGGGAGCCCAGGGATGAAGGGAGACGGATGCACCTCGTTGGTCAGAAAGTAAGCAGGGCCCTGCCTCTGGACACAGGCCTCCGCCCGCCCATCCCCTTGCACGGCCCCACATCCAGCTGACGGTGCCGTCTGCTGACGCTGTTCACAGGCTGCCACTTCCTGAGCCCTTACCACGTGCCGGGCATGCGGGCTGAGCTGCTTATGCCCGGCCTGACTCTGTGGACTGCTTACTCTGGCCCTGTGGGGGGAGGGGGGTGTGTGTGGTTATTCTCCCCATTTTACAGATGAAACAATGGAGGCACAGGGAGCTGAGAGGTTTGCCCAGGGCCCGCGGCTTGCAGGCGGCAGAGCTGAGGTTTGAATGCTGTTTGCCTGACTTCAGCCCCGATGCTGTCCTGCCCTTGGTGATTGAATGGGGCTGAGTCCCAGGGAAAGGCGGCCACACTTCCACCCTCTTTGGGAAGGGAGCCTCGAAGGGGGCATGGGAACACGAGCCACTCAGAGGCCAGGGCCCTCCTTCCTGGCAGATGCTGCTGTGGGGTCTCAGAGTAGCGCTTTCCTTCTCTCTCCCTGGCGCAAACCTGGGCAGCTCCCGTGTGAGCCTCAGTGGCAGAAGAGGAATCGGGCAGCTGGTCTGCAGACTGGCCCACCCTGTGGGAAGTGCACTGGACGGCGAGTCCCAGGCAGGCTGTGGCAGGGCCTCGCTGTGCACCTGGCCCAGGCGTGCCGCCTCTCTGGTCATGCGGTGGGGGCTGGCTGAGCCCCTCCTGGCCTGGCCCCTGTGGGCCACAATCTCTCATGTCAACTGCATCCCACCATGATGGTTCTCGGCAGCTGGTCATGGCAGCTTCAGAATCTCGTCCTTTCCAGGACCTCATTCTCAGGTGAGTAAAAGGTGAAAACCTGGCTGGTCAAAGTCGTTCACAATTAACTACCAGAACCAACCCTAGCTCAGAGAACCAAGAAAATAGCCCCTGTCTGCTCTAAATTTGAGAGAAGGCTCTAAATGGAAGCTGAGCATGGAGGGGGCGGTCTCAACACCGTCTGAGTGCTCCCTGGGGTCCTCGCCTGCCTACCCACAGAAGCGGCGTCTCTTTGTCTTCCAGCCAGAGAGTGGACCCCGGACGGGCAGGGGCTTTGCCCCTGCTGCCCATGTGCCTCAATTTGCCTCCTTAGACGTTTATGGGCTGCTTGATCTGTGCCAGGGGTGAAGGTTCAGAGGGCAGAGGCTGGAGGGGCTGCAGGGGCTGCCCCCGGAGCCCAGAGTCAGGCGGGCAAGCTACCCAGAGGCTGACCATTATAACATGGTGTGACAAACACGACAAGGGACTTGGGCACAGCTTGGATCCCCTAATCACTGAGCTCTGGGCCAGGCCCCATGAGGGCTCGTTACCCCCATTGGCCAGATGGGGAATCTGAGCCTTAGAGAAGGTGGCAGTGAACTGGGAGCCAGGATTTGCACCGAGATGGAGCCAACGCCCCAGTCTCCAGCAAACCACACGCAGGGGCTTGGTGGCCCTTAGGAGGCCTGCAGACTCCTCAGCAGGGCCTGCAAGATGTCACATGATCCAAGATGTCACACGATCCGGCCTGTCTGTGCCCCTCTTGCTGCCTCCATTTGAGCCTCCCTGTGGATTCTGAGAAGTACCATACTCCCACCAGCCACAGGGCCTTTGCACCTGCTGGAACGTCTCTTCCTCGTGTTGTAATGGTCAGAGATGTATCTGCAGCTCCAGAGTATGTGCCCATGAGGATGGAGTTAGGATGGAGTTCTCTGTTTACCCAGGAAGTGGCCAGGCCTGGCATCGAGCGGGGGTTCCCATTCTCATTGTCAAGGCATGAGTGGTGGGCGGGGGACAACATAAAGCAGGGTACATCTTGCAGTCTGGCAAGGAGCAGGTGGGTCACACAGTGTGGTTCTCTGCCCTGGATGGGGCACCGGTGGTTTGCTCTGGATGGAGCTGAGCAATTAACTAACATTATCTCACTGAATCGTCATGACCATCCTGTGAAGCTGCCACTGTCATTATCCCATTCTCATAAATGAGGCTGGGAGAAGTGAGGTGACCCTCCCAAGGTCACTCAGCCGGTGAATGGCAGAGCAGGAATTTGTTTTTTCAGTTTATTCAGGTGTAATAGACACACAGTAACGGCACATATTTAAATTGCACAATTTGATGAGTTTGGGCATCTGTAACCCATAAAACGGTTACTACCATCAAAACAGTAAACATATCCACCACCCCGAAAGTTTTCTCGTGCCCCTTTGTGGTCCCTCCTGGGCCCCACTGTCCTCAGGCAACCACTGAGCTGCTTTCTCTCATTATAGGTTAGTTCGCACTTTCTAGAAGTTTCTCTGAGTGGAATCACACAGTACACATTCTTCGTCGCCTGGCTCCCCTCACTCAACATAACAACCATGGGGTTCCTCCGTGTCGTGTGCATCAGTGGTTCATTTCTTCTTATTGCTGAGCAGTGTTCCACTGTCGGGATGCACGACTGCCTGGAGAGGGATCGTGGGCCGTTCCCAGTGTTGCCTATTACCCATAAAGATGCTGTGAACATCCGGGTACAAGTCAGCGTGGACCTCAGTTTTCATTTCTCTGGGATAAACGCCTAGGAGAGGAATGACCGGGTCATATGCTAAGTGTGCGTTTCACTTTTTTAAAAGCTGCCCAGTGTTTTCCATAGTGGCTGAGCCACTTTACCCCCCCACCAGCAGCAGAGGAGGGTCCCACGCTCCAGAGCCTGTGTCCCTCACTGCCAAGCCCTGGACCTCCCTGACCGGCTCAGGGCCGGCCTTGCTCCCTGGACAGAACGGCAGGAGAAGGAGCCAAGAGAAGGCAGGGGGCTGAGATGCACCCCCCCCCCACCAGGAGCAGGCAGCTCCCCTGGGCTGCATTAGCCGCCCCCCCACTGTGGGTCTGGCTTCCTCTTTGAGCAGAGGCTGCCTTCCCAGGGGCTCAGCGGCTCTGGGAGGGCCGGCTGGGCACACAGTGGGTACCAGGTGAATGCCAGTGCCCCAGGAAGCAGCCGGCCAGGCCCTCTGTGGCCTCTCGTCTCTGGCTGCACTGAGGAAGCCTGGGGGGGGGGGGTCTCCCAGGCCAGTGACAAAGGCATCCCGGGGGCTCCAGGGGTGGTGCCCAGGGCTTTCTTGGGCTCCTTACCAAGCTGGTGAGAAAGCGGCATGCATGCGTGTGTGTGTGTGTGTGTGTGTGTGAATGCTGGTTTCTGTGCACCCGTCTGCAGCGAAGGAGCTTGTCCCTTTGAGCTGTGCGAGAGGAGGAGGAAGAAAGAAGCCATCAGAGCCTGTGTCAGAGCGGGAGAGACAGACAGGGAGGCAGAGCCGGGCATCCAGAGAGAGAGAGAAGCAGCCCACCCGAGGAGGGGCGAAGCTCCCCTCCAGACCCCGGGGAGGGGGGCAGGGGGCCGGGGAGGGGTACTAGAGGGTAGCAGGAATTCTTCATTAAAAATGAAACCCCGGAGCCGGCCGGCGGCGGCCGAGGAGCCGGGCGCCGGCAGCCTCCCTCTCGCAGGAGCGCCGGGGCCCGCGCCGGCTCCAGCCGCCCGCGGCCGACCTCACGCGTCCTCAAAGCCAGCCTGTCCCACTTCCCTCGCCGGTTGCTACAGCAACTGAGCTCTGAGTAATCAGCTGCACGGTGACCTTTCTTCCCCCGGAGAGAGGGAGGAGGGAGGGAGAGCTCGGGAAGGAGGAGGGGGGAGGGAGGCGGGAGGGGGGAGAGAGGGAGGAGGGAGGAGGGGGGAGACGCAGGGGAGGAGGGGAGAGGATGGAGAGGGGGAGAAGAGAGGGAGAAAGATGAAGAGGAGGAGGGGGAGAGGATGGAGGAGAGAGGATAGAGAGAGGGGGAAAGACGGAGGTGGGGGAGGAGGAGAGAGTAGAAGGCGGAGGAGGGAGAGCAGGGGCGCTGCGCGGATGGTCAAAGCTGTAAAAGCACTGCAGCTGGGGTCTGGGGGCTCTGCCGGCGGAGCTGGCAGTCAGAAGGCGGGAGAGGAGGGGCCGCCGCCGGCAGCGCTGTGGTGGGGGAGGGAGAAGCCGCGGAACTCACGGGACGGATGTGGAGGGTCCTGACCTGGACAGACGCCTGCGGGGCACCGCCTTCCCCTGCCCCTCCCGTGCTGCAGATGGCCAGTCTCCGTGTGTTCTCTGGCTCAGAACATACCCTCTCTGAGCAGCCTGGCTCCCCCATTCCTCAGATGGGGAAAGTGAGGCCGGGAAGCTTGTTTATAGGTTCAGGACTCAGGCCCCTGACCTCTTGTCCTGCCTCCTCCCTCCCCGCACCTGCTTCTGACCCGGAGGCAAGGCCAAGCCAGGGCCAGGTCGGAGGGGAGTCCTGGTCCACTCCCAGCTCCCCGCTGCCCTGCTGTCTGTCCTCAGTTTCCCTGGTTGTTAAGCAAAGATGCCCGAGGCGGGGTGCGTGCTGCCCAGGGAGGCAGCCCTTGAGAGGGAGGCTCTGGGAGCCTCTTACACCCCAGTGTTGATTTGAATTCTCTAAACGCAGCAGAAGCCAGGCGGGGAGGATGTGGGAGCTCCGGGGAGCTGGGGGCAGCTCCGGGGAAGGGGGTGGGCGCAGATGGGAGTCGGGGCCGCAGGGGGAGCCCTGGGGAGAAGGGGCACCATCCCAGGAGGGCGTGGAACCCTCCTGGTACCTGGTCATCTGCCCGCCCACCCGCGGGCTCCCCCCAGCTCGGCAGCACCGCGCCAGCACCAGGCCCATCACCGGCCTGGCCCTGGGGACCCGCCAGCCTCCTGTTTATGAGGCAAGCCAGCCCCCCAGTCACAGCCGCGCCCACCGAGTGGGGGAGGGATGACAGATGGCGGAGGTGCTGTTTTAACCAGAGTCTGCTGCAGTTGGGGAAGGGGAGGAGGGAGCGGGGGTGGAGGAGGTGGGACCTTGCATTGTTGCTGGCTGCCCCCAGGGCCCCTGTGTCCCTGCTCCTCTCCACCTGGCACCTCTCCCCAGCCCAGGTCGCGCAGGGCTGAGGGGGCAGCTGACCCAACAACCCTGTTGCTTGGGCTGCTCCACTTCCCATGGACTCTGTGGGTGCCCCTTGGGTCTGCAAGGTGTCAGGGGTCCCCTGGGGGGTAGGACAATGGGGGCAGTGTCTCAAGTCTCAAGGCTCCACTGCAAGGAGAACCCCATGACTCCCCAGCTCGCAGCCAGGACTCCACTGCTGAGCGGGAAATGCCAGGCGCTGGCAGGGAGGAGTGGCAGGAGGGATTGTGGGCAGCCCGGGGGCCCCAGAGTCCAACCTTGGGCTCCAGGCTTCCGCTGGAGTCCTCAGGGCAGGTTGGGGGCAAAGCTGGGGAGGGGTCTGCCTTTTTATCCAGCTCCGCATTGGAGTGAAGTCCAGAAGCTCTCTGGACCTCAGCATGTGCATCTCCAGTGGTGGAGGCTGCCCGCCCCACGCACCTTGCTGGGCAGCAGACCAGGCAGTGATGGGGAAGGAACCGGCAAAGCCACCAGGGGCCTCTGAGGCCATCTTTCATAGGTGAGGAAACCAAGACTCAGAGAGGTGAAGTCGCTTGCCCAGGGTCACCCAGCTGGTAATGGGGAGCTGGGCCCTGGGTTGTTCAGGATGAGGTGCACGTGAAGCCACAGAGTGGCCACATGGAGCTGGCATCGGAGCTGGCTACTGTGGCGCTGAGACCACCTGGACCCCGGGGTTCTTGACCCCCAGAAGTCCCGCATTCCAGAAGCCTGTGTACCCCCAGCCCTTCTTCGCAGGAGGAATGGCAAGCCCTGCGGGCGGCCATTCGGTTCAGGGTGAGCCCAGCCCTGGGCCCCACACGGGCCCAGCACCCACATGTGGGGTGCTGCTGTTATCCCTGTGTTCAGATAAGGAAGGCGAGGCTCAGAGGGGGGCGGTGAGTTGCCTTGGGCCCCAGCACACTGAGCGCCAGAGCTGGGAACAGAACCCACTTCTTGAACTGAGAGATGGCCCCCTGACCCCAGCCATATCAGCTGGGCTTGACCAGACTCAGGGGGTGGGTGTTCCCCGTGTTGGACTTGGCTGTGAACAGAATTCCCTTGACCCCTATTAGAACATGCTGATGGAAACTGCACAGAAGGTCCCTGTGGACACAGGAAAGAGGAAGCTTGTCACAGGACAGGCATGTGGGCAGGGTGAGATGGGTCAGTAGGGTTGGAGAGGCCATGGGGTCAGGGGGCACTCACAGCCCAGGGATCTTTTCTGATCCTTGGGTAGTAGGGGGCAGGGACTATTATCCCTTTAGACAGATAAGGAAGCTGAAGCCCAAGAAGGCCAGATGACTTACTACAAGTCCCATAGGGCATTGGGGTCAGAATCAGGGCAATGGCAAGCTTCTCTGACCCACAGCCAGTGTGCTCTTTGCTGCATGCCAGTGCTACCTCGACCCACCCTCTCACCCATCCACCTATCCTCCCACCCATCCATCTGCCCATCTAGCCACTCACCCACTACCTACTCATCCATCCATTTCCCCATCTACCCATCAACGCATCCATCCTTCCACCTATCCACTTACCCACCTGCCCATCCACGAACCCATTCACCTGTCCACCTTCCCATCTATACCTCCATCCACTCGTCCATCCACCACCCATCCATCCCCTCATCCATTCACCCACTCATCCACCCATCTTCCATCCATCCGTGTATCTATCCACTTACCCACCCACCCATTCATGAACCCATTCACCTGTCCATCTTCCCATCTACACCTCCATCCACTCATCCATCCACCCACTCATACACCCATCCTTCCATCCACCTATCCACCCACCCACCCACCCACCCACACATCCATGACCCCATTCACCCATCCGTTTTCCCATCCACATATTCATCCTGTCACCCATTACCCACCCACTCATCTATCTGCTATCTATCCTCCACCCATCCATCCATCCATCCGTCCGTCTATTCATCTACCTACCCGTTTACTAATCCATCTACTTGTCCAGTCATCTAGCCATCACCCATCCAACTACCACCCACCCACCCATGTATCCATCCATCCGTCCACCTACCACTCACCCACTATCCACTCATCTGTTCACTTTGTTTTTGTTCTCTAACCATTCTGAGTCTTGTTCCTGCATCTTTTAGTCCTGAAACTTATGCTTCTGTGAGCTGGGTGCTGAGCCTGTCCTCTCTGTGGAAGTGTGCCAACTCCCCACCCCCAGGTCGGCACACCAGTTCCAACTGGTCCCCATCAAGACTGCACCTCCAGTGTCACGGGCTCAGGCTGCCCCTCCTCCCTCCTGGCCTCCACCGGGTGGGAGCTGGACTCTGGGTGCTGCTTCTCCTTTTCTGAGTCACTTCACCTCCCCGTCTGGGTGTTTCCGTCCCAAGAGAGAGGCCTCAAAAAAGGTGGGAAGAGACCAGGTCACCAGTGCGGAGGTCACTTCCATAGCCTTACCACTCTGCAAAGGACATGGATCAACAGGGCACTGGGGACCATGCCATGGGCACCAGAGGCTGCCATGGTGTGGGCCACTACCCACCTGCCCAGGGACTGAGGACCATAAGGACAGTCTGGACCAGGAACCGGGCAGCTTCTGCTCTCTCCTGCTGTGTGACGCTGGGCAACTGAGAACTGAGGACACCATCGTCCCTGCCCCTCTGAGGGTTGGAGGGAGACGTGGAAGCTTCAGGCAAGGCCACAGCCCTTCACCGACATGATGGCGAGTTTTTGAGGTGGTTAGCGGGGTTCAGCCTCTGAGGCATACGTTCTCTTGTTACGAAAACCTTCCAGAAAGGCGCCTTGATTCTGTTCAGACCAACGAGCTAGCCACTCATTCATTCATTCACTCATCCAGCACCAACTGTCTCCTAGGACCTGGGTGGGACTCCAGGGATCTAGAAAGCAATAAAAATTGTTTCTGCCCTCAAGAAATTTGCTGACTCTTGGCTTGGAACAGAAATCACGGTCACGTCGTACGGGTGCTGGTTCAGGCATGAATTCAGTCTTGGGGCATCGAGGACGAGTGTCCACTGTGCCTGGGCTGGGTAAGCAAGGAGGGGTCCAGAATAGGGGCACCCACAGGATCTGAAGGACAAGGAAGACGATGTGGAGAAGGGTCTTCAGGGCACATACAAAGCCATGGGGGCAGGGGAGGGCCTTCCTCGGGTGCCTCCTACGTGTCAGGCACTGTACCCGGTGTTCCCATCTCCTTTTCTCCTGGATCCTCCCGACAGCTCTACAGGGCTGGCATTCCATCCCCTTGCACATTTCACTGATGATAAATCTGAGGCTCAGAGAGGACTAGCAACCTTCCCAAAGCCATGCAGCTCCCACATCTAGATCTGGAACACCAGCCCAGGCCTTAGGTCTAACTCCAAAGTCTGGAGCCTTTGCTCATCTCCCCTCACCCTGAGCATCTCCCCCTCAAGGTGAGGGTGAGGGAGAAAGCACCTGGTCAGCATTCGCCTCTTTCAGGAAGCTTAGAAAGCTCATGCATTCATTCGATTAACAAATATTTATCCACTCCTCCTCTGGGTCAGGCCTGCGCTGGGCTTGGGGTTATAGCAGTGACAAGACAGGCCCCTCCCTGTCCTCCTGGGGCTCCCTGGTAGGGGGAAGCTGTGGGCATTGACCTCAACTCCTGGCAAAGCCCTGCTTCATCCAGGCTTAGAAATAAACCCAGGGCTGACCAGGCCCAAAGAGCGGGGGGCCACAGGCTCCCAGAGCTGCGGCTGGGGGAGCAGCAGGCAGAGCTGTCAGCTCGGAGCAGGCTCCTCTCATCAGCATGGGGCCCCAGCCTTCCTGCTTAAAGATCGCCTCGGGCGCTCTCTTAAAGATGCTAACGTTGCAGCTGACATTTGGGAGATCCTGGCAGGCGATCAAACCTGAGCTGAAAATCGGAGCTGCTGGGGTGGGGGTGGGGGGGGTGGGGCGCCAGGCAGCAGGGGTGGGGCCACTTGGGGCTGAGGGCAGCGGGGCTCAGGCAGCCATCGCTGGCTAAGGCTGTGCTCTCAGCCTGGCCCAGCCCAGCCGGGCGTCCAGCTCCCTGCTGGAAGGACAGGAGCGGGAGGAGGATGCAGAAGGCAAGGAGGGAAGTGGGAGGAGAACGGGTATGGAGAGACCTAAATCTCTTAGTCCATCCTCAAACCCCAGGTCACTGTCAATCGGCAAATAAACAAACAAAGGTCCACAGGGTGAAGATTATAGAAAAGAGGTGAGATGGAAGGCGGGTCCTGGTGCCAGTTACATCTCTGGCTGCAGGGCCCAGCGCCGGGTCCCTCCCAAGGTAGGGAGGAGATGCTCTGAGGAAGTGAGGGGTCAGAGGGAGGCCTGAGGACAGAAAGATTCCCACTCCACTCCTGCCTTGGACACTCTTGGCCTTCCACAAACTTCCGCATGCCTGAGTAAACCTTGTCTCCTCTCTCTTCCTTTATATCCAGTCTCCTTTCCGCCCACCCCGTGCTATCCATCCACCCCTGGCCACTCAGCCACCTTCCCATTTATCTACCCAACTGTTCTACCTTCTGCCTAACCGGTTCACCCTCTGCTCTTCCATCCATCCAACCATCCATCTCTCTAGGTAACCAGCCATCCCCTTCACCCTTTAATTCGTCTGCTCAGCCACCCATCCCCTGTCCATTCTCCCAACGCCCATCCATTCACCCATTTCCCCATCTTACATACCCCACCCATTCACCCATTCGCCCATTCACCCACCCACCCAAATGTCCATCCACAGGAGAGGCACACCCAGCCCAGTCGTGAGGGGTCAGGAGAGGCTTCCAGGAGGAAGGCCATCTAAGCTGAGACACGAAGAACAGGTAGGAGGGACCCAGGTGAAATGTGGAAGGCAGCATGTCCCCCAAGAGATGGGAGGCAAGAGACAAGGCCTCTTAGGGGAACACCAAGTTGCGTTCTGGGTGTAGCTTAAGAGAGAGCAGCTTATGCGAGAGCTGGGGAGAGGCCGACTCTGAGGCTGGGCTGGACGGCAGGGCCGGCGTGAAACTGGGACAGCCTGCCCTGCACCGAGCCAGCACAGGACATCGTGGGAAGGGGAGGGGAGAGGAGGGGAGAGGAGGGGACGATAGAGAAGGCCATGTCTTGGTCCACAGCTGTTTACCACCGACCCCTCCAAAGAGACCCTGTCCTTAGCCCCCTCCACCTCTCCGTCCTCTCCATTCCCAGCGTGCTCAGCTTTGGATCCCTACAGAGCTTCCCCTCCAGGCTTTTATTGGTGGTGTGGATTCTCGTTTCTCTGGGCCAGGGCCAGGCCTCGTCCTTCTTGGTGTCCTGCCCCATGGCCCTTGGCCAAAGCTCCAAAAGCATTCAAGAGATAAAAAACATGTGTCCTCCCCTTCTTCCTCTGGGGGCCCTTCCATGCACCCACTCACCCTGCCCCGAAACCGGGTGTCGTCCTCATCCCTTCCTCTCTCTCCAGTGTCCTCGCAGGTCCAGTCAGTCACCCAGACCTGTCGGTTCCACCTTTGACACACCTCGAGTCTGTCACTTCTCTCCACCTGCTCGGCCACCAGCCCGCTCACAGCTCTCCCCATCCCCGGGCTTGCTCTCCAGCCAGGCCACGTGCTTGGCACAATTCGAGAGATTTCCCAAAGTATAACCTTGACCAGTCTGTCCTCCTACTTAAACCTTTCATGGCTTCCCATTGCCCTTCGGACAAAGTCCTAGGTCCCTGTCCTTGCCTATGAGCTCCTTCCCAGGTTGGCCAATGCTGACTTCTCTGGGCTCCAGGTTTGTCCCTCTAAGACATGAGATCCATCGAGTTCAGTGCTGTCCATAGGGAGTGTCCAAACCTTTGGTCCTGGCTCCAGCCGCTGGGCCATCTTGGCCAAAAGCCTAGAAACATCCTGAGTCTTCAACTCGCTGCTACCCACACTCAACTGCCCCAGACCCCACAGCCGGTCTCAGCGGTCCGGGGAGCCAGTCCCTGTTCTCCATGCCACGGCCAGCACCTGGCTGGCCCTCGGGTAAAAGAAGATGTTGCTAATAGCTACGAGAACGTCAGAGTTTACCCCCAGACCTTTCCTGCCCAGATCGGACCGTTTCCATCTGTTGTCTGTGCCTTCAACCAAAGCCACCTGCCTGGCCTCTTCTCTGCCTACAAGACATTTTTACTGATTTTATGGCTACAAAAAATTTCCTTCCTGTCTTCACAGTCACAGGAAAGAGCGCCCTGGCCCTGACTCAGAATCGGATTCTAGCTGGAGGCGTCTGCTCCGTGCGGGCTCCGGGGAGAGGGTTTATCTGTTTGTTCCCTGACCTTGAGCGGGAGCTGAGGCAGCCAGAAAGAGGAGAGACAGGAGCAGGGAGGGGAAGGAGGAGAAAAGTCGGAGCTGTGGCCCTGGCCCCTGCACTCTGCCCCGAGGGACCAGCCAGGTGATAGAAATGAGGAGAGGGAGGGGACGGGCCCCCTGACTGCTGGCTCAGCCTGGAGGCTCTGTGACTGTGACGCAAGCTGCAGACCCTGCTCTCGGTGTTCCCATGTCCCCAGGTGGCATTGTCTGCCTGTCCCCATCTCTGGTCCCCCTGGAAACTGAACAGACCAGGTTTTCAGAGGGCGGGAAGGAAACTTACACCACACAGGTAGAAACCGCCTTTGCCATCCACACGGGGGGCCAACCGTGGCTGTTACAGACCCCACACTAGGAGCAGGGCGTCAGTCCACGCAGCCTGGCCTTGTCCACGTGAGCCCACAGACTAAGGACAGGGGCAAGAGGTAAAGAAATAGATGAAGAAAAGGGCCCTCCACGGAAAGGATCTTCCTGCTTCCAGTGCGTGACTGCAACGTACACTGAGCACCTTCCAGCTGTCAGAGTCCATGCTCTCAGTGAGCCGACCGTATACTCTTCAACTGAACTGCAGGCCAAGTTAACATAGGGACTATTTCCCCCCAAATAACCTCACTCTCACTACGAGAGTACAACATGCTTATTGTAGATATTCTGGAAAATACAGATAAGCTCGATGAAGAAGATAAACCCACTTTCAGTCTCGTCACTTAACGATGACCACTTTTGACACTCGGAGGGGTGGAGTCCCTCCTGGTCCCCCATAGCCGGCGTTTTTGCTTAGAGTCGGGCACACAACAGATGGGTAAGAATGACTTTGTGTCTGAGCATTTACCTGTTTACTCATTATTCGTTAATTCCAAAAGTATCCATTGAACCTTCGGTAGGTAACAATTTAGTGGTGTTTTCAATTCTTTGAGGGTGGAAATACGTGTGTAGAAACCTCAGCTAACACCGGTGTAACCCGGATAAAAGCCAGGGTTCCACGTAGCCCTCAAAGTTGCACAGTCTCTGCCTTGAGCGACGTGACAGGCCAGCAGCCAAAGGAATTTAAATGAGTTTTCTGAACTTACTTGTCTTCCAAAGCCCCTCAGAGGGGTATAATTCACATCCCACAGCAATAGCTCTTAGCAGCCCGTTTTTCTCCCCATAGATGCTCTGGCTTTTTGCACATACCCCAAATCCTGAATGGTTCTGACACCTGCATATGGGCACTTCTGCCACTCTGTTCTCTCCCTTCTTCCTCAGATGTTTATTACGAACTATACCCAACGGCCAAACCCTTCTCCCTCCTCCGGGCAGAGGAAGTGGTCAAGACCCCAGACTCGGGTCCAGATCCTGGCCCCATCACTCACCAGCTGTGTGGCCTTCCGCAAGCCACTTGATCCTGTGGATCCATGTGGTCCACAAGCTGGTGCTGGTCCAGGTGTTGTCTGTTGACGTGATAAGAGATGCACAGAAGCCGAGAAGAGTTTAGAAGCATTCATAGCAGTTTGGCACTGCATACACCCACTGTGCCTGTGCGCTCGTCCTATTGTGACTGTGCACACCTGGTTGTTCCTGTGCGCTCGTCCTATTGTGACTGCGCACACCTGGTTGTGCCTGTGCACTCGTCCTATTGTGACTGCGCACACCTGGTTGTGCCTGTGCGCTCGTCCTATTGTGACTGCGCACACCTGGTTGTGCCTGTGCACTCGTCCTATTGTGACTGCGCACACCTGGTTGTGCCTGTGCACTCGTCCTATTGTGACTGCGCACACCTGGTTGTGCCTGTGCGCTCGTCCTATTGTGACTGCGCACACCTGGTTGTGCCTGTGCGCTCGTCCTATTGTGACTGCGCACACCTGGTTGTGCCCGTGCGCTCGTCCTATTGTGACTGCGCACACCTGGTTGTGCCTGTGCACTCGTCCTATTGTGACTGCGCACACCTGGTTGTGACTGCGTGTTTTACTGAATCTTCACCACAGATGGTTTGAGAAGCTCAGATTTAACCTGCCCTGTGCCTCAGTTTCCTCTTCAATAAAATGGGGATAATGATGGCTGAACCGTGTCCCCCCCAAATTTGTATGCTGAAGTCCCCACCACTAGGACCTCAGGATGCAACTGCATTTGGAGACAGGGTCTTACAAGAGATAATTAGGTTAGAACGAGGCCGCTAAGGTGGGCCCTAATCCAATATGGCGGGTGTCTTATAAGAAGAGGGACACACACAAAGTCACCGACATGTGCGCCTGCACACGAGCCAAGGAGAGAGGCCTCAGAAGGAACTGACCCTGTCCATATCTTAATCTGGGAGCTCCAGCCTCCAGAACTGTGAGAGAAGAAATCTCTGTTGTTTAAGCCCCCAGCCTGTGCTATTTTGTTATGGCGGCCCAGCGGCGGAACAAGAACAGGATAATCCACAGACGCTCTCCTCTAGGAGGTGGGACAAGGGGAGGCAAGCTGCAGGCTCTGTGCACAGCAATTCTGAGTCCCGCTGGGTGGTCCCTGTGAGGCCCTCCGCCCCCAGGGGAAGGAAACTCTTCAATTAGGCCCCACTGTGCTCCCTGCCAACTGGCCCCAGTACCCTGTTCTCAGCGGGCCTTGGGTTACCCGCTGGGTGGACGTCCTTTCCCATCACCTCCTTGGCCACATCACATGAGGCCCCAAGAGCCCTCCTTTGGAGCCAAGCAGCTTTCTCCCCGTTGGAGCCCAACGTGGTCTTAAGTCATGAACAGTCACGGCCCCTCTTAGTCCAGGCTGGCGCTCTTTTGACAGTCAACCGTCTTCAGAACTTCGTTAACTTTTTCTCTATTTGTTTCCACTGAGCTGCTTATGCCAAAGACACGGCCAACTTTTTCTAGACGCGAAACTCTAGACTTCCTCGCGGGTGCCCTGAGCTTGCCGGAGGTTTTAACAAAGGGGCTGATGGCCTCACCCGGATGTGATCGTACCCGAGACTGAGTCTCAGCTGGGCTCTATCACACAGAGCACTTCTCAGGTGTATTATTCTTTTGTCTGAAGTCTGCAATGTTCTTTATTGACTATTTGTGGATTACCCATTTCGAACGGTCCCTACAGAAAATTTGAAATTCACAACTAGACATCTCAAACAATACATTTCTGGGGACACAGACATCGTTAAATTTAAAACTCCTATCTGCTCCAAGATCATATCACATGTTCCAAATGCCAATGTGTCAGAAGTGTTACTAAAATGTCATTTGTAACTCGAATTTTGCAGAATCAACTAACTGCCAGAGGGGCCGGGACTGGCTCTGTTTTGCCCACTTGTCATGCCAAGAGCAGACTTTTCCAAAAATGCCCTGGGTCCTCCCTCTAGGTTGTCTGGAAGTCGAACCGCTCGGGTGGGAGTGGGGGTATCGCACCCTTTTCCACTGGAGGACGGGGTCCTTATGCCCAGGCTGAGCTCCTGCAGGCTGAGGGCCTCCTTCTGTGACAGCGTCTCTGCATCCTCCCATGGGCTCTGAGCCCTCGACGCTGGGCCCCCGGGGCTCTCGCTTCCTGTTTCTTTCATTGGACAGAGATGAGAAATAGTTGCATTTTTCAACCTTGCAAGTCTAGAGCTTCTGGGTTTTCTCTTTCTCTCCCATCCCTGCTTGCAAACGGGCTAATTCCTTCCGGAGCACATCTCTTTCCAGTGGTGTCTTGTGAAATGCAGCTTGCTAGGCTGCTGTAACGGAGCACAACAGAAATTTCTTGCTCACAGTTCTGGAGGCTGGAAGGCTGAAGCCAAGGTGTCAGCAGGCTGTGAAGGAAGGAGCTGTCCCAGGCCTCTCTCACGGCCGGCAGGTGACCGTCTTCTCCGTGTCTTCACATTGCCCTCTGTCTGCACAAGTGTGTGTGAAAATTTCCTCTTCCTATAAGGACCCCAGTCACACAGGATGGGGGCCCACCTGATGACCTCATTTTCCCTTAGTCACCTCTTTAAAGACCCGGTCTCCAAATACAGTCACGTTCTGTAGGAATTCAACTCAATTCAACACAGGAATTTGAGGGGACATGATTCAGGCCATGACATGCAGCAGACAGCATCCAAGACATGCTGGACATTTTGATCTCCCAGGCCCTTCAGCCAGAGCCACAAGTGCAGTCCAGCATCAGCTTTACAACTTACTGCACGCAAGGATCTTTCCAAATGTTTCCCCGTGTATAACATGGGTCACCACCTTTCCTGCCTTCAGTGAGTGTTTCCTTGTCCCCTGTTACCTGCTCCTAGAGCCAATGGTACATATTTGTTTTTGTTATGGCCATGACTTCTAGGCATCAATATCTGTACTGGTCAGATTCTGCTGGGTTATGCTGCATAACAAACATCTCCAAACATCAGCAGATTACCATGGCCAAGCTCTATTTTCACTCAGGTTTAATGTTGGCTGCTGTGTGCTTGCCCTCTGCCCCACTACTCTTTGCCTGCCATCTTCATCATGGGGTCCAGGCTGAAGGGGCAGCCTCTATCTAGAGTGTGTCAATCAGGGAGTAAAGAGCCAGAGAACTGGCACAACCACAGGACGGCTTTTAGAGCTCCTGCTGGTCGTGGGCATGTGGTTGCTCTGCTCACATTTCCTTGGTCAGAGCAAGTCACAAGGCTGAGCCTGCCGTCGGTGGGCGTGGAGGTCTGCTCTGCCTGCAGGGACCATGGGGCAGCGAGGGATGACCTCCTGGGGCAGGGGACTGCTCGGACAATGCCCCGCCTGCCACCATAGGTCACACTGTTAGGATGTGCCACGTGTGGGGCTTGGTGCCAGCAACTTCACATCTT
The DNA here is from genome assembly GCF_041296235.1 of Equus asinus. Lineage (NCBI taxonomy): Eukaryota > Metazoa > Chordata > Mammalia > Perissodactyla > Equidae > Equus > Equus asinus. Next base: position 16,686,483 of record NC_091799.1, read on the forward strand.
CGGCTGGATGAGTCCTCATAGCCCCATCTTATAGATAAGAAAGCTGAGGCTTCAGGAGGGGGGGAGACTGTTCATTATCTGCTATTATAAATAAGATCTATGCACACACTTCAAAAAGCTCCAAGGGGCTACACATATCAGGTCTTATTCCTAGTACATCTCTTCTCAGTAGCCGGGGTGAGAAATGGCTCGGTGAGGAAGGGCTGGCCGTGGGTGTGGCCCGTGGGCGCCCACACAGCTGTTGGCCGTGACAATGTTCTCAGTTGGGCTGGGGAGTCGCGAGCCAGCCGCACCCCCTGCCAGGGTGTTGGAAGAGCCAGCTCCTGGGGGAGCCCACACCCCACCCCTCAGCTCAGCTCGGCCTCGCTGCCGGCTGGCACTGAGACCCCAGGAATTCTGCCCGGAGCCATGCAGGGCGGGGTCTCCATCAGTAAGTAAGTGCAGCTCCTCTTGGAGGAAGGGATAGTCCCGCTCCATCCCAGAAGCCGGCGGGTGCGCAAGCTCCTCCTGCCATAAGTCCCCTGGGGGCTGAGCGCTTTCAGGTCTGTTTGTCGTTTGTTTGGGGGAGCGAAGGAAGAACTTCAACAATCACATGACCTTGTTATTATTATCCTTGTTTCACAGCTGGGGAAGCTGAGGCCCAGAGAGGTTAAGTGGCTGCCCACAGCCAGTGGTGATGGGCTCAACATGCAAACCCGACTGAGGACGGCGTCAGTGAGGCCTGAACACGAGGCCACGAAGACCTGCATTCGAGGAGGCTGTGGGTGGCCTGGTAGGGAAGTGGTTAGAGAATGAGGTCTCTTCTGCTCCTCAGGGTTGTCCCTGGGCCTTCCCAGGCCGCCTAGGTCAGCAGGCCTGTCCTTCGGTGACGGGGAAATTGTAGGTGTGACAGCGATTCTTGGGGAGAAGGACAGAGTCTGGGGGCCCGAGAGAGTGCCAGGCCCGGGGCAGATGGCTGTGCAAAAGGACGGCGTGAGGACACTTGGACATGCATAGGACACACACACACGCACAGGCACACACACGCATGTTCACATATGCTGCACCCACATTACATCCATACCTCTCCAGACAGAACACACATGCCACACACAAATACAACCTATACCACGCAGACACACACACACACACACTCCACCACCACAGACTTTTTCTCGGTTTTGACACTCAACTCAGAGAAGGCCTTTTTTTGACTTCAGATTTTGGGAAACGTCATTATTAGGAATAATATTAAAAGCAATGCCGACGACAGTGAGCCGTCCCCGAGACCTTGCTGTGGGTCAGGAAGCCCCTGGAGACTGCGTGGACCCCCCACTGGGTCCTCGCGCCCTCCCTGGTGTTATCCCCACTGTAACAACGGGGAAACTGAGGCTCCGTGGACTTGGAGCTTGGAGTCGACGGAGCTGTCATTGAACACGGGTCAGCCTGTCTCCAAAGCTACACTGTGACCGTTCCCTCTGAAGCACAAACAACAAAATCGAGAACGAGAGCCCCACCTCGCTGCAGATGGAGCTCCGGGCGCCCCTATCCCCCACCCCCCCCCCCGCCCCCGGCTGATTTAGGCTCCGTCTGTGGGCGTGAGGTTGGGGTCCCCTCAGGTTCTCAGAGGCAGTTTGGAGGGGAGCGGGAGGCAGGGCACTGGGGGGCAGAGAGGGTGCGGAAGGACAGGAGGACGGAGCTTGCTCCTGGCACGCCCTCCACCTTTGGAACCCAGGCCTGCCCACCTCCTCAGGGAGTCCAGACTGAGTCTTGTCCCCAGGCCTCAACATCCCCAGGTGGCCTGGTGAGAGGCTTCCTTCCCCTGTGGGGACGAGGGCTGGGACCCTGGGGCCCTGCTTTCCCTAGGGCCGTTCGCCTCACCCCCCCAGCCCTGGGCTGAGCAGGGCCCGAACTAGCCTCTCCCTGTGGAAGGGGATGGAGCCCCCACGGCTGCCCCCTCCTGCCTGTGCACGCTCGGGACAGCGGCCTCTCAGATGTCAATGACAGCGCCTGCGGTAGAAGGCCAGCCCACTCTCTGCAGCCCTGAGAGGGCAAGACTGGACGCAACCTCTGTGCCCATCCATTGGGGATTGGATAACCACACGCAGATACGTGTGCCTCAGGGAGTACTAAGCAGCCACAAGAACGAGTGAGGGGCCACTACGCATCCAGACTCGGAAAGGAGACCACAACGTGTAAGAGAGAATAAACAGCCCAGCAGGATGTGTAGCATTACCCGTATTGACAGAAAAACCCGAAAGACTTCATACTAAACTCTTGACACCGATTATCTGGGAAGTCGAATCGAGGGGAATTGGGAGGGAGACCATTTTACTATATTCTTTACCTTCAGTCACAGTGAAGACATCTCGTCTTTGAAATTAAAAAAAAATAAGCCAATGGTGGTGGGGGGGCCTCTGAGCCTCTGCAAAAGATACAAGAACTTGCTTCCCAGCCTCCCGTCAGGCAAAGTGGGCGGCGTCGACCTCAGGGCCCGGGGCTCTTCTCTCCTCCCCGATGTCTTTCCTCCTGTCTCCCCAAGCAAAGGCACTGCCCCGTGTTTTCGGCAACACTCCCTCGAGTTGGGACCAGGAGGCATTCTGAGAGGCACTGCAGGGACCCGGCCTCGAGAAGCCTGGGGTCTGTGGAGTGGGGCAGGGGGCAACAATCACAGAGATGAAAGCAATCACGGCAGCGAGGGGGTGGGGGCACCGCCAAGTGCTCGGGGCTCTGCCAACAGCTTCCCACCCGGCAACTCACGGGACCCCGACAGTGGTTCTGTGGGTTTTCTCATGTTACCAGTGAGAGGGGCCCTGGGGAGCAGACCCGGCCTCGCCCTGGGGGTCCGTGACCCGGCCACAGAACCTCTTCAGGGACAGAATCACCCACCCACTGAGCCCGAGTCGTCCCCAAGAAGCAACAGATACACCAGACAAGAAAAGTCGTTGCGGGGGATGCAGATGGAGCCTGGTGAGGGAGCCACCTCCCCATGTGCCCAGGGCAGCGCACACATTGATTTGCTCCTCGCAGGAGGTACCATGGGCCCCATCTGAGGTGGGAGAGAGGACAGTGGCCAAGGTTGCCGTGCTGGAAAGCGTCATGGCCAGGGTTTGAGCCCTGGTCCCTCTGATTGCAAAGTCCTCCGTGCCCGGCTCTGGGCCTGGCGTCCAGCACTGTCCAGAGCGCCCCGTCCTTGACGTCTGCACGGCACTTGTCATTGAGACATGCTTGATACCTCGTTAACCTCCCTCTTTGTCCTAGTTCTGCCAGGGTGTGACCTTGGCCATGTCATTCTCGGTTTCCAGGCCTCAGTTTCCCTATCTGCACATGGAGGGGGCTGCCCTGGGGGTGTCAGCTTCCCATGCAGCTGAGTCATCCTAGACTTCCACTGTGGAAGCCAGGAAGAGCTGGTGGGGTCCTCCGGGGCTGGGGCAAATTTGGGGACCCGCGCTCATGTCTGGGGTGATGGAGGAGAGCTCCACAGACGGCCCCCAGCACCCCCTATCCAGCAGCCTTGGCCAAGCCTGGCTCCCCACCCACATCCCTCTGCCCCTTAGAGCCCCCGTCAACCAGACTTGGGACCCCAACCCCAGAATCCCGCTGTCACCCTTGCCTCTGGCTGCGGCAGCCCCCCACCCGGGCTGGTGCCCAAAGCACCTTGAAAAACCTCTCTGTGGCGTTCCTTCCCCAACGCACAGCCCCAGCTCGCTGCGAGGTGAGCGGAGAGCGAGGGCGAGAGCAGGAGGGAACAGAGCGAGCAGGCAGGCGGGAGAGGGGGAGAAATGCAAATGTTTTTCATCCTCCTTTCTTTTAAATGCCGAAAGCAGCCTTGACAGCCTCTGAAAATAAATGGCACCGACTCGCTGGGATTTCAAATTCCGTGATTAAGGGCTGGAGCAAATACTTTTTCCCTCCCCCCTCCCCGGCCCTCCCTCCGTGGGCTGATAGAGCGTGCGGGCCGGGGACAGCTTTTTGCGAGCCTGCCAGGAGCTCTGATACGCAGCCTCCCGCCGCCGGCAGCTTCTGCTCCGGGCTCCCGGGCTGTTTATCAGGAGTGCTCACGCCGGCAGCCGCGAAAGCAGCTTTAAATCCCCTGCCGAGCCTCACCACCCCCTCGGCGCCTGCACGCCGCATGCACGGGCACACACACACACGCACATGTGCACATAACATGCACGTGTGCACACATACAATACACACGTACATGCGTGCGTACAAATGCACACGAAACAGCACGATACACACATGCACACACGCATGCACATGAGCACAAAGGCACATGCACGTGTGCACAGGCACAATACACACATGCAGGCCTGTGCACAAAGGCACACAAAACACACAGCACAATAAACACATGCACACACATGCACGCACGCACACACCTGGCCAGGGTGGGTCTCTGCCTGTTCTCCAACCAAAGCTGAGGAAGGCTGTGCAGGTTGGGAGATGAGAGGAAGAGGGGAAAGAAGGAGGGGATGCAGAGGGGAGGTGGGAGGGGGCCAGAAGGAGAGGGGCCTGCTCTGGGCTCACAGCTTGCTGGGGCTGCCTTCCTACTGCCTAGAGGGGGGCCTGCTTCGATGGAGCCACAAGCCGAGTCTCCCTTCTCCTTAACTGTTAACTGCTCCCGCCCGGGGCTCTGAGCTTCATCCTGCTGCCAGACCCGCCCCCCCCACTCCTACCCCCGCACCCTGAGGTCCTGCATCTGCCCCTGAAGCAGACAGCCCTCCTGCTGAGGGGGCAGGCCAGCTCTGGGTTGCACCTTCTCGGGATTTGGACTCCCTGGCTGGAAAATGAGGGGCTTGCACAAGACGGGGCCTCGTGGTGGCCCCAGGGCTGCGCATTCACAGGGCACCGGGCACGGTGGCCCCACCAATGCCTCAGACCTCCTCTATGAGGCTGCTAACTCTCCGCCTGGCAGGTCTGAAAGCTGAGGCTCAGCCAGGAGTCACAGAGCTGGAAAGGGGGGCAGTCACAGCTCACTGTGGGCGTGGGGTAGGACAGAGAACCCTCCTCTGATTCTGGAGGGCCACCTCTGCTCAGAGACAACACCCCGAGTGTGGTCATCATGAGGAGCTGACAGCTGGTGTGAGGTGTGGAAGCCAGGCCTGCTCGAGGTGCCGGTCGGCCGCATTGTGCAAGCTTCCAGCAAAGGGTACAGGCTCCCCGGGCACCTCTGGGGCACCGATGCGGACCTCTGGCCCTGCAGCTCGACCCGAGGTGATGCAGGGGCAGCAGAAGGAGAGGAGCCGCAGAGCATGTGGCTGATCACCAGGCTGGCTCTGCAGAGGTGGAGCACCCCTCCGTCCCTGCCCTCCCCTCAACATACACCCTGAAGCCAGTGCCTCCCAGGAGGAGCTGCCACCTGGAGCAGAGTGGTAGGGACACAGAGACACCGCTGCAGCTTGCCGAGCTCAGTTCTGTCCTCCACACACGCCCCGGGGAATCCTCACTGGGAACATACCCATTGTACAGATGAGTACAAGCTGAGGCTCAGAGAGGGCAAGTGACTGGCCCATGGTCTCTCAGCTGGGAAGAGACAGACTCAGGATTCAAACCCACTTTTGCCCCATTCTACCCCTCAAGGCAGAGACATCTCAGAATCCCCATTTGTTCTTTATGTGCAAAATTATTAGGCTGATCAGCATGAAGGTGCCGACGTTCAGCCACTTTGACCTGCAGAAACCTCAATTTCGGGCAGCTCAACTCAAGAGCAGCTCTCGCTGGGCGGCTGCTCTCTCCTGGTCGACACAGCTGCGAGGCGACGCTGGGGACAAATGGGGCCGCGCTGTCCCTCCTTCGTTGTAGAAGCTGCCCCACGAGGCTCTGGCCCCGCCAGGGGTGCGACTCAGGCAGGGGCGACCTCCAGCCAGAGACAGGGTTTCCGGCACCCAGAAAGTGGAGGCCACGGGGCGGGGGGGGACGCCAGATTCAACAAGTAAAAACACAGGACGCTCAGTTAAATTTGTATTTCGATGAAACAAGGAATAACATTTTAGTTTATGCATTTAGTTTCTGTCCCATGCAAATATTTAGAGTAAAAAATTGTTCATTATTTCCTGAACTTCATGTCTACCTAGATGTCCTGCTCTTTCCCGGGCAGCTCTGTCTGGACCACTTCCTCTGAAAACAGGCTTTGAAATCGGGAACTCTTTGATCCAGAGCCCCCGCTACAGGCGGGAACAGCACCGGGATCCCCAGAATCGGGACGAGCCTGGGTGGATGAAGGAGCCTGGGGTTTGGGGCTGAACTGGGCTTTCCCAGCTGCTGCTTAGGGAACTGGGTGCTGGACCAGTCAGTCGTGACAGGCCGCGTTCCACACAGACCCGAGCGGGGGGTGACATGGAATGAAAGCTGAGACGTCCCAGAAAACTATCTGCGCGATCTCCCAAACACCCACTCCAACCCCCTTCCCTCGGGCCTTCCTCTATCACAGAGTCCAGAAAACTAAAATATGCCATTTCTCAGCTTCCTTTGCAGGTAAGAGTGGGCATGTGACCCAGTTCTGACCAACGAGATGAAAACAGAGGATCCTGGGGAAGGTTTCCCTTGTTGAGTTAAAAGGCAAAGATTTCAAGGAAAATATGCGTTATCCTGCTCAGAATGTGGACTTGATGGCCGGAGGTGGAGCAGCCATCTTGTGACCACAAGGTGTTCCTGAGTGCCCCATTAGGGACCAGTGCCCAATGCTCGGCTGAGGCAAACCTTCCCCAGGTCTTACAGCACAAGAAACAGTGTGAAGTCTCCAAATGCTGTTTTCTGGGGAGAGGATGTTCCTTCATTCTAAGATTATGTCCTTTGTAGCTTTTTGGTTTAAAAATGTAATTTATTTCATAAAATGAAGTGATAGTTGATGATGGGATTTTGAACGTGTGTTTTGTCTTCTTCTCTTTAACCTCCTTCTCTAGCAAAATTAAAAATTGGCATCCCCACATTAGTCCGCAAACTTCCTTTGGAAATTATATTGGTCTCTGAAACCCCAAAGCTTTGGGAATGTGCCCAAGCATCCCCTGACTCCCTCGCAGACCCCGGCCCAGCTGGGAGGACAAACACAGAGAGGAAGGGCCGTCCCCACCAGGGGCCAGCAGCAGGCGGGGGTGGGGGGGTTGGGGGTGGGCCCAGGGGCCTCCATTCCAGGTGCCTGCCCTTTGAGCCCCAGGACCTGGCACTGAGAGGATGGACGTTCCCAGCCTGCTCTGTGCCTCCTGCTGCCCCCTCCCCACCCCGAGTGGATGTCCCCAGAGGAGCGGGAACAGCTTGTTACAGCCCCCCAGGAAGGTGCGGCCCCCAGCACGCTGTGTCCCGGGCTCTGGCCACTGGACCGTGTATGCACACCTGTCCCAAGGCCCCTGGGCTTGGCAGGCTCTGGCCAGGGACGGCCACACTCAGCCCAGAAAACGCCGAGGTGACCAGAGACACCAGGAAGTCATGGAGGAGGCCAGGCCCCCCAGGGAGACCCCGCTGCCCCACCCATCGGGAGCAAGGACCCTGGAGAGAGCGAGGGCGGGAGCAGCAGGCTGGGAAACTGCTCCACCCCAGAGAAGCAAGAGAACACAGCGCTACCCGCCCCCCAGCACTTCAAACCCTGCAGCTCCCACAGCTCGGCCCCAAGAGAAGCAGGGAGAACCGCGGCAGGCGGGCAGGCTCGGGAGGGGCCTGGAGGGCCGGGGGTGGCAGGGCAGAGGGCTGAGCCGGGTCTCCGTGCCCTGCCACCCTGGGGCCCATCCTGCCCCACACAGACCCCGGAGAGCGTCCCGTCTCCCAGCTGCAGAGAGCAGCCAGATTCCCATGCGTTCGGGCGCTCTCTGATGGGGCAGGCTGGCGGGCGCACGTGGGTTAGACCACACGGGTGACGTGCAGGTACACTTGTGGGTCGTGACCACTGTACCACGTGTCACGCCACAAAGGTGCTGCGCTGTTACAGCAAGACCCGGCACCCTCTGTCCAAACACACAGCTGGGGAACAGCAGATGGGCGCTCGGTCCTCTTCTCAGGCCTGGCTTTGTCAGCTGCAAGGACGTCCAGGGCCGGACGCCAAAGCCACCTCATTACACGTGTCTGCTCCTTCCAGCCTCATCCTTCCCCCAGCCCTTGCCCCAGGCCCAGCCTGCTTTTAACAAGTGTCAGTTGAAGGTCTGGCTGGAGTCAGACAGGGCTGAGTTCATATTCTGGCTGTGCTAAAAGTGGCCTGGCTGAGTGATTTAGAGCCAGTAGCTTGCCCTCTCTGAGCCTCAGGTTCCTGTCTGAAGGCTGGAGAAGATGAGGCCCACCTCCAATGACTGCTAATAGAGTTCATGTCAGTGCCGAGAAAAGGCTTTGGGCTGCCGGTGAGAGAAATGGCTTGATTCCTTCCAGAAGTTTCCAACGTTTCTGAGCTGATGGGGCTCCCGGGAGACGCCTCCAGATCTCTCACTGTTCAGAGAAGCATGTGCTCCACTTGCATTAGGGAGGGTTTATCTTATTTTTGAAGAAGTTGAGGCCACTTCTCAATCAGATTCCTCGTGGCTGGAGCAGAGAGGATGCGAGCAAGGGCGTTAATCAAGGCTCCTTGAGGACATGCAAATCGGGAGAAAGCTCAAGTGATTAGGGCGTGAGGGGGCCTGGGGTCCAGATTTATCCCTGTCTGAGAAGAGAGAACCAGAGGCTCGGCTGGGGGCCGTGGCCAAGGGGATGGGGGACAGTGGCCTGTGGGCAAGTGGAGGAAGAAGGAGAGGGCACAGGAGAGAGCCACGCAAAGGTGGCTGAAGGCCCTTGATGGCGGGATGACGTGGTACCCCGCTGGCTTCCTGCTTCCCCTGCAGCTGCAGAGCCTGGGGGCTGCTCCGGCAGGGCCCTCTGCCCAGCCGGCATGGGCCCCTCTTCCTAATGGTCAGAGACTGGCACTTCAGCAGAGATGGCAGGGAGCCTGGCAGTGCCTACGACGTGGTGGGTGCACCCACCCCGTGTGGACCTAGGGCCTCCACATCTATGGGCTTGTGTGCACAACGATGCCGTCCTGGGGACGTGTACATTAATGAAAAGCTGGAACCAGACAGTGTCCCCCAAGGGGGCTGTTTGAGCTGGTCACGGGACGTGTTTACCATGGACTTCCTCGTCCCCCTGAAAAACGACAACTTAGACGTGGGAAGACAGTCACAACATATTGTTAAGTGACAGAGAAAAAAATGCAGGTTGCAAAACACTGGGTAATGAAGCCCATCTTTGGGAAAGAAAAGATATATCTAGAAAAACCTGGAAGGAAGGGCAGTCACAGAAATGTCAACAGTGGTTACTGTGGAGGGGGTAGATTTCAGGTGATTGTTACTTTCTTCTTTTGTATTAATTTTTTATGATGATGGGTATATATTACATTTATAATCAATAAAGCTATTTTCTCTTCTCTCTCTCTCTCTCTTTTTTTTTTTTTGGTGGGGAAGATTTGCCCTGAGCTATCATGTGTGCCAGTCCTCCTCTCTTCTATATGTGGGTCACCTCCACAGCATGGCTGATGAGTGGTGTCGGTCCACACCCGGGATCTGAACCTGCAAACCCAGGCTGCCGATGCGGAATGCATGAACTTCACCACCACGCCACGGGCCCAGCTCCTTCTCTTCTCTTTTTAAGAAAACTGCTCTATTGCTTGGCCTCACATGTCCCCTAGTCCCTTTACTGTGAAATAAATCTCCTGGTGGACCATGAGTGACACGCCTGCAGCCCCCGTGGGGGTTGAATCAGCAAGCCCCCTTTCTTTGCAGAGAGCAGCTGTCCACCACCCAGGGAGTAGGCAGGTCAGGGACTGGGGTCACTGTCAGACCCTCATGCAGCCCCACACCGTCTCTGGATGATGCAGAAGAAAATGGAGCACATGGCGATCATCCCGTCCAGGGTGTAGATATGCGTCCTGTGTGAGCCCAGCCTCCTCCTCTAAAGCCCTGGGCCAGAGGCAGTGGGGGACTCAGAGCTGTTCCTTCCGGAAGAACGATGTGGCACACACAGCGAAGATTAGGGAGCACCCCAGCAGGGCCTGGGCAGCCCCCACAACCAAACACATGAATATCTCTGCAAAGAAATGCACAAATATTCATATCAAGGGGAATAAATAAAACTATAAAGAGCTTCCCGTCAGTTGAGGTCAGGTTTTGCCTCCAAATGAACATGCCACCATCTTCCCAAAGAACTTGGGTTTTCAGAACTTTTATCCATTTCAGAATTCCAGTTAAGGGGCGGGGGTCCGATCGGGATCGGGGCTCGGCGGCTTGGCTGTCTTCCCGCACGGGCCCCCAGCAGCGGGGCTGGCTTCACAGGCGAGCAGCCTGCGAGGTCTCTCAGGGCCCCAGATGGTTGAACGCTCTGCTGTTGCCATCTTGAAATTGTTAATACACTTTGGACAAGGGGGGCCTGTTTTCCTCTCGTGTAGACCCTGAAAATCACACGGTTGGTCCTGCCAGCGTCCAGGGGGAGGCCTGGCACAAGGCGGTTGCTCAGTAAGTGCTCATTGAATGAATGAATGAAATGTCATTCTCATTTCACCCTGCTTTGCCCTCCCCCCAAGTTCTCCATCAGTGTGGAGAGCCAGAGTCCCGAGTGGCCCATCTCTGGGGAGCCTGACATCCATGCAGATTCTTGGGGCTCCCAGACCCTCATTCAGAATCTCAGGAGGAGGCATTTGAGTTTCTCACTTGTCCCCAAGTGATTCGTCCCCCGTGACTTTGAGGACCAACCGTGTGGTTGTTTTGAGGGCAACCTTGCTCTCTCTCCCTCCTTTTCTAGCTGTGTGATCTTAGGTAGGTTGCCAAACCTCTCTGAACTTCCTATAATGGCAAGGGGTTCACTCTTAAGCCCTCCCAGGCCAACTGTCTGGGAAAAAGCCCTTCCTGCCAGCTATCAGGGAGCTCCTGGGGGGAGGAAGTCTGGTCTGCCGAGTCTGGCTGGTCCCCTGAGTATCCCCAGCTCCCAGCCTGGGGGGGCATGTGGAGGGCCCAGGGGACACTTCCTGTGTGTGCGGATGGGAAAGGAGGATGATTCCCCGACCTCGTGGGGCCGTGTGGGGAGGAGTGAGGGCAGGCAGAGGGCTTCGTCAGCACAGGCTGGGCACACAGTCGGTGCCACATAAATGGAGCTGTCGTTACTGGTCTCCCCACCTCCTCCTGGGGCTGTGGCAGCAGGTGAGCCCCACCAGAGGCTGGAGGCAGTGGCAGGAGAGGAGGAAGGCGGGGGCTGGAGGATGGAGTCCAGGCACGTCCTGATACCAATTAAGGCAGCTCGGGAGCAGGGGGGCCGCGGTCGGCATTTATCAGCCAGTCGGGGAGGGGCTGGCAAGCTGTCCTCTGGCTGACGGATTAGACAGCGGACAATTAGGTTTCAGGCGGGCGCGCTCTCCCTCACACACATCCCTTTCTCCATCAGTCTGCAAGGCCCATCGACAGAGCCCAGCTGGGTCCCTGCCCAGCCCCCAGTGGCAGGGACAAAACAGACACAGAGCCCTCACCCGGAGGAGGCAAGGAATGCCCCTCAAGGAGAATAGCCAGGGACCCCCCCCCAACCCTACACCCACGTGGACCATGGCTGAAGACCCCACAGTTTCTCCCGCAAGCATTGCTTCCGGCTGGATGAGGAGTGGGGGAATTCTCGAGAACACAACACGTAGGAGGCGACAGCAGTGATGGTGCTTGCTCAAGCTGAGCGGGGGGCCAACCCGAGCCGCCCAGGGACCCCCTGCCTCCCCAAGAAATGGTCCCCCCTCCCCTAATTGGAGCCTTTGATCCATGGGTCCCAGGGGAAAGAATGTGTGAGCGAGGATGCGGACTTGGAAGGACTGGGCAAACCCGAAGGAGAAGTCTTCAGGATTCTGGAATGTTCTATACTGCAGATGCCCTGGGATGAATGAGGAACACGAGAAGGGAAGGATGACCCAAACCCTTCTTCGAGAACGGCAGAATCAGGAGGGACCCTGGGCAGCTCTGGCCCACAGCTGCAGGCCAGTCTCTGTCCTGGTCAAATGGGTCCCCAACCTCTCCCCTGGACCTTGGACACCGTGGCTGCTGGCGGCAGGACCTTCCTGCTAAGATCATGTTGGGCGCCTGACCCTCTAAGCTGAGCTCGTCCGTGCCCCCGGGCTCTCCACGCTGGCAAATGGCATCGTTGTCACCCCAAGGCCTGGTCTAGAAATCTGGGTTCGGCCTTGCCTCCCCACCGCCCTCCCCCACAGCTCTTTGCCTCCTGGAAGGCGCTCAGATGCACCGCTTCTGTCTGTCCCCTGGCCACACCCTGACCCAGGCTGCCACCCCCTGCCTGGAGACTCCACCTGCCCAGGTCCTTGGTCTTCCCTCCCACTCCGTTCTGCCCCAGCCACAGAGGGGTCACCCCAATCGCCCTCCAGTTGCGCTGCCCTGCTTCAAGAGCCACACCCCCAGCAGCCTAGGAGGAAGGGCCCAGCTCTGGCCGTGACCATAGGCTGCCTCCTTCCTCCCTGGTCCCCTGGTCATTCACACCGCGCCCTTGGCCATGATCCTGGGGACGTGTGTGGTCACCTGGCTGATGTTTGCCCCTCCGTCTCCCCCTGGAATGTAAGGAGGGCAGAGGCCCGCTCTCCTTTGTTCACCCCGTCGGCACCTGTCACCTGGCAGGGACTCTCGGCATCTGTGGAGTGAGGCCCAAGGCCCGCTCTGTCTGGCCTCCGCCCGCCCACGAGAGCCACACCCAGTACCGGCTGTTTCCTGAAGACCACGCTTGTCCCACTCTCTGGCCGCCTGCCTGGAACGCCCGGCTTACCCCAGCGCCCTCGGCCACCAGCTCCCGCTTCTGGCCTCAGCTCGGCTGTCAATTCTTCCTGAAGCTTCTGCCTCTGCAGCTAGACCAGTCTCCCACTCTGGGCGATGGCCGCCCACACGGCTGCTGAGTCAAGGCGGCTGGTCCACTCGTCGGCCTCTCCAGCCGGTGGGGGCTCCCTGGGGGCGGTCGCGTTCACAGAGCCCGGCACACAGCAGGTGCTCAATAAGCATCTCACAAATGGACGAGCCCAGAACGCCCGCTCTCTCCCCAGCAGAGCCCCCGCCTTCGTCTGGCCACGTCTGCCCGCTGCCTGGGGCTCTGAGGGGCCAGGGCCCAGAGTGGACACGACCAGGCACCAGGCTGATGACACAGACAGAAGTGCTCTGGGAACGCCTGTCACTGGGGACTCTGCCCGCAAAGGGGGCAAAGGATTCTGGGATGACCAGCTTTGAGGGGCAGAGGACAGGTTGGGGAGAAAAGGGACAGAATATTACCTTTATTAGTGAAAGACGGCCTGCGGGACCTTGGCGCAGCACTGTCTCGGGCTCTCTTGTGTCCTCCTTGTTACAACCTTGAGAATAAACGGCTTTGCCCTCATTCTTCAGATGAAGGGCAGCCGGAGGGACCCGAAGCCGCTTGTCCAGGATGCCACAGCCATACGTGGCGAATCCAAATTCAAACTCAGGTATGGCTGGTTCCGGGGGCTGTGTCCTCACTCCACCCATGTACCAGGGCCTCCTCACTGCCACCCACTGTGCCACCACCCTGTGCCAGCGTCTCAGGAGAGGCGCCGGTGTGACAAAGGCAGTGAGGCCGCATGAGCCCGGTGAGCAGGAGGTGGGAACACCTGAGGAGGCTGTGAGAGCCAAGTCCCCAGCTAGCAGTCAGGGGCGAAAGCCCAGGAAAAACAAGACCAGTCACGGACCTCTCTGTGCCTCAGTTTCCCTGTCTGTAAAATGAGGACATATTGGCACTGACTTCATACTAAGGATAAATATCTGTCAAGTGCCCAGAACAGTGCCTGGCGCAGAGAAAGCACGTGTGATGGTCTTAAATAAACAAACGGGGAACATGGTGGGTCCACGTCCAGGGGGACGGCAGGGGAGTCCCCGGGACATCTCTGCACTGGGAGGCTCATGGCACCAGCCAGGAGGAGGCGCGGGGACGATGTGCTGGGGGTGGAGGGGTGGGGTTACGGCTTCACTTTCCCAGCCAGTGGCTGGAGCAGGCCGCTGGAGAGCCTGGGGTGGCTCGGTGAGGCCACCAGCGAGGCAGGCAACCACCCTCCACTGGTCCTTGGAGGACAAGCTGAGGGAGGCCGCCGGGATAGCATCCTTCTCCCCTTCACCCAGTGGGTGTGCACACAGGCTCCCAGGTCAGACCCCAGGGAAATGAGGGGGGCAGGACAGCGGCCCGAGGATGAGTTAGATGGTGGGTGAGGGGGCGACTCCCCCATCAGCATCCACTCCAGTTAAGGTATAAAATGGTGAAGACACCCCGAGGCAGAGGGGTGATAATAATTCTTGACTAGGCGTCACAAGGCTGGTTGTCTTTCCATTCTGACTCCATCACTCACTCATTCATTCATTCAACAAACGCATAACGGGCACTTATCAGGTGCCAGGCCTGCCCTGGCTCTGGGGCAGAAAGCTGAGCACACAGACACGGTACCCGCCCTCAGGGGACTTACAGGCCAGGAGACACACTGAGCAGGCTCTTTATCATTGCCAAGAGGACACAGAGGAGAAGCGCAGGGTGCCGCAGAGAGGGACTTGCCCGGGGGGCAGGGCGGCCTTCCGGGCGCGGCCGCGGTTACGCCAGCCCTGAAGGACGAGCAGGGCTATCTGCGAGGCCTGGGCTGAACACGGCAGCTGTCTGCGCCTCCGTTTCCACGTTTGTAAAATGGGATAACTCATCATGGTTGGTGCCCCACACATGCTTGAGGACCCTCCTCGATTCCATCAGCAAGAAAAGGAGCGTGGCCCTTTAAGAAATTCCCCAAATGGGAATTTAAAAATGTGGACAAAGAGAACAGATTAGTGGCTACCAGGGGAAAGGTGGGGTGGGGGGTGGGCACAAAGGATGAAATGGTGCACCTACAACACGAATGACAAACATTAATGTACAACTGAAATCACACAAGATTGTAACCTACCATTAACTCAATAAAAAAAAAAATTCCCCAAATGGGACAGGGGTGTCCTTAAGGCCAGGAGGCAGAATCCTAGCCTGGGGATCCGTGATCTATACCCAGGACCCCAGTAGACCAAGGTCAAAGGCAGAATTCAAGCCTGTCGGACCCGAGAGGCCTGTGGCAGAGCCACCTGGCCCTCTGTGGGTCCCCCAGCCCAAAGCCCCCTCCTGCTGCTCCTGACTTTGCGTCAGGTGCGCAGGCCCCCACCCCTGTCCACCTCGCCTCGGGGGCCCTCACCACAGGCCCTCTCACTCCCTGAAGGGAGCACTCACAGCCAGGAAGGCCAGAGTTCTGTGTGCCCAAAGGCTCCTCGTGGACTGTGGGTGTCGTTCTTGCTTGATCGCCACCCCCCGACACACACACCACCAACCCCAAATATGGAGCCTCATGCAGCCCCTTATTAAGAAATTGGTCAATTTCCTGCTAATTAAAATAAATACTATGCCACATTAAAGGCCAATTAATTTTCAGAGCTGCCAGGAAAACATGCGCCTGGAAAACGCACCCCCACCCCCTCGGAAGAGACAGCCATGCAGCAGCAGCCGCGAGGAGTCCGACACACGCGCAGCCTCCAGCAGGGGCGCGGAGGGAGGGAGGACCCGAGGGGGACTGGCTGGACGAGGGGCTACCTGCCCAGCAGGGCTTCTTGCTCCCAGAGGGGCCGTGCTCGCTCAGCCCAGGAGTCTGGGACCCCACCCCTCTCCAGGACACACAGGTCCCCAGACCAGGTCTTGCAAGCCAATCCCACACCCAGGGCAAGCTCCTTCTCCATAACGTCTGTGAGAAAGACAGGGTTCTGGAAGGCTGGTGACCCCCAGGCCCTGTGCCCCTAAGGTATCTTACTGAGCCCCACAGCAGCCCTCCGAGGGAGGTGCCACCCTCTCCATCTGCAGATGGACAAGCTGAGGCTGGGAGCCACCAAGCCCCTCTCCTGAGGTCACAGCCTCTAGGGCAGAGCAGGAGGCACGCCTGGTCCCCCCTGACTATACCCCGATAAACCTGTAGCGGTTCCTGTTACAACCCTGAGCATTTTTCCATAATATGAAAAAGGGCAGGGGAATTGCCACGTCTGCATAAAAACAAATTTCGTCGGCTGGGTTTGTTCAAGGTGAGGCTTACCTGCTCCCTAATCGTAAGAAAGCTGTCTACAGAGAGGTTGGGACGTGCCAGGAGGCCTGCTGGTCCCTGTGCAGTTGTCATCTCACTGAATCCTCACTAGCGCTTGAGGCCCAGAGAGGTTAGGTAACATGCCCATGGTCATACAGCCTGCCCATGTCTTAGCCATGGCAATCTCCTATCTTTAAGGTTCACGTTTTTCCATTTCTTCAAGGTCAAAGCCAAGGTGTGTGGGTGTTCTCCTCTCCAGGCAGGACAGAAAAGAACACCGGGTTCACTGTGTGACCTTGGACAGGCCCCTTTCCCTCCCTGGGCCTCATCTTGCTCATCTGCCAAATGGGAGGGCTCCCCTGGACTCCATTCAACCTGAGCATCCTGCAGGGGCCCTCCGTCTGGAGCAGGTGGCTCGGGGCAGAGGATCCAGCCAGATGGTAGTAACAGCTGTCCCTCTGCCAGGACAGGGAGACCTGGCTGCCTCGCAGGGAGCAGCGGGAAGTGGCCCGGGGGCCAGACAGGAACACAGTGGGGACGAGGGCCCAGCCAGGGCTGGCCACAGAGTGCCCCATGGGCTGCTCCCACACGGTGGGTGTCTGCCCGGCCCCTGCTCTCCACTCCCCATGCAATCCAGGGATCAGCGGCTCAGCCCACACCAGGAGCAGAAGGCAAGGAGGTGCGCAGGGGAGGGGCTGGGGGAGCGACAGGCGGAGGCGGGGGGCCTGGCCCTCTGTGGGCCCCATGCCTCCCCTCTTGCCGAGCTCTAACCGGGAGCCCCCGGCATTTCACAGAAGCCTCTCCCGGGGGAGTGAGCGCCAAGGCGCCTGCCCCTCCTCGGTGAGGAAGCAGAAGGAGCAGCGGGGCTGGGCGGCTCACTGCTCGGGGCGGACCACCGCACCACCCCCTCAACCCCTCTAAGGAGCGCCTACCGTGTGACAGGCGTGAGGCTGGGACCGAGGACCAGAACACACATTGGCTGTGGCCCTTGTGCCTGAGAAGTCACACTGAAGGGGGGGAATCAGATGGGAGGTAAATGTGGGCGCCGCTCTGGACAACTGCCACTCGGCCACAAGCGTGCACAGAACGCTGGATGCACAGAGAATGCTGAGCAACTCGCCAGGGGGGTAGTTCCCAGGGCGGCGGACACCTGACTGGGATCTGCCCGCAGCCCAGAGAGGGAAGGACCCTCCTGGCAGAGGCCACAGCATGAGCAAAGGCCCAGCAGCATGAAGGGACCCACTGTGCAGGAACAGAGCAGCACAGCGTAGTAAGAGTGGGCTCAGGTGAAGGGCAGACTGGGGTTCCAGCAGTCAGGGCCTTCTGAATCATGGTTGCCAAGTCTTAGAATCAATAATAGTAATGAAAACAATAGCCACCCTGTTACTGAACAGTTATAACGTGTCCAGCTCCGTGCTAAGCCCATCTCAGGGACCAAGGCTCACCGAATCATCCAACAATACCCCTTAGTGGAGTACTGGTAGCATCCCCATTGACAGATGAGGACAGTGAGACCCAGAGAGGCTAGGTGAGTTGCCAGTGGTCACACAGCTCGTAGTGACTGGGCTGGGATTGGCCTCCGGCTTCTAACTCTCACCCAGCAGCATGTGCTGTCTCTAAGGAGTTTGAACATCACCTTGAGGGCAACTGGGAGCCATGAGGGATTTTGGGGCAGGGAGAGCAGAGTTTCAGTGCCCCAAAGCCCGGAGTCAGGCTCGTGGAGACTTGGCAGGTCTGCTCCAGGGTCCATGGGTCGCTCCAGGCCTTGTCTTCCTTTGGCTCTCTGCTGTACAGCGGGGTTTGGCCTGAGTCTTCGGCCCTGGCCCACTGTCCCTGGGTTCCAGCCCTCAGGCTGGGGGCCATCACTGCCAAGGCCTGTGCAGAACCTGGACTCCTACCGGTCTGGGGTCTCAGCTGCTCTGAGCCTCCCTGGGCCCCTACATTACCCGCTCTTACCTTCCCCCTTCCTGGCTCAGGGATAGCATGGGGGGGGGGTGCCTGGGAAGGGACCCCCTGTGGAGCTGAGCAAGCCCCAGAAAGAGCCCAGCAGAGGTGGCATCCCCTTGGGGTGCACCCAGAGAGCTTGGTGGGTCGCAGAGCCCCCAAGAAGCTCTCTCTTCCGCTGGCATCCTGTGCATGCAGAGTTAGTTGTTTATTCGGTGTCTTTTTTAGAATGTGAGGCCCTTGGGGGAGGGAGCCTGGGCATCTGACCTAAGGTTTGGCTCAAGATGAGCGTTCAAGAAACACTGGAAGGATAGACGGAAGGAACGACAGAAGGAAGGGAGGGAGGGAGGGAGAGAGAGAGGGAGGGAGTGGATGGATGGACGGGTGGATGGATGGATGGATGGATGGATGGGTGCATGGATGGATGGGTGGAAGGATGGATAGATGGGTGGAAGGATGGATGGATGGAGCGAGTGAAGGGTGACTGTCCCCTGCACCAAGAGGCATCCAGCGACTCAGGACCTCCGAGACCTGAGCTGCAGTTCACCGAGCGGCCCCCTCCTCCCTCCCCAGAATTTTCATTAGGACGCATCTGTGGCCCCTGGCCCCCCTGGCCTCTGCCCCTGGAAGACGCAGACGCCTCCGCTGGCTTTATTAAGGACCTATTAACCCGGTGTCTTTCAGACCTGGGCTACAGAAGCAGCTCTCGGCAGGGCTAACGATGCTGTCACCGCAGACCTTAGTAGAGAGCCCCAGAGGGCCTCCGGCGGGAGGGCCAGGAACCTGGGGTTACAGCGAGGGCATCAGAGCCGCACAGGCCCGCCAGTGCCTCTGCTAATTGGCTGTGTGGCCTTGGGCAACACACTTCCCTTCTCTGAGTTGCAGCTTCCTCACATGTAACATGGGGTAACAGTGTGCTTGTCTGAGGACTCCTGGAGCTGCTCTTACACCCCTCAGCAGGGATTAAGCACTTGCTACAAGGAGTGACATCCCAAGGACCCTCTGGGAGCCGGCCACCTGATCCTCCTGGGACAGGCAGCTGCGGTGACCATCCCTAATTGATGGATGAGGAAACTGAGAACAACAGGGAGCTGAAGGGCTGGGCAAAGGCCGCACAGCCGGGAAGTGACAGGGCCAGGATTCAAACAGAGGCAGTAGGCAGCGGAGGCCAAAACCGGGCCATTTCCTGCCTGGCCACTGAGCAGGAACAAAGCCTGGGGTGGGTGGGGAGGGGCTGGAGGGGCGCCTCTCCCACCAGCTCCTGTGCTGAGCGGAGGGGGAGCCGGGACAATAACCGAGATTTACGACGTCAGCGCCATTAACTGCACCATCTGGATGCCACGCGTCCACCTGGGTGTATTAGGGATCTCAGTCCTTCCGTAGAAATGGCAGGGAGGAACAAGGGGTGGGGGGAGGTGAGAGAACTGTCATGAGCTGCCAGGTTGACCGCAGGGACCGTGTGGGGCCCCCCTGGCTCTCAAGTTCCTGACGTACCCCAGAGGGGGTCTCCCACTGAGAGAGCTGGGGCCCCGCCAGTCTCAGAAGAGTCAAGAATGGTTGAACCCAAAAGCACAAACTCCTTGATCAAGGTCAGAGGACGAGCAGGAAGGCGGGGGGTGGGGGGGTGACAGTAACACAAACCACGCGGTGCTGGCTCTCAGGGGTGCGTACCATGCCACCTTCCAGGCTGCTGGTTCCCAGAAGGGGAGTTCACCTCTCTGAGGCTCTGTCCGTTCGTCTGTGAAATTGGGATCGTCGTGGCCTTCACCTCTCAGGGTTGTTTTGAAGGCTAAATGAGATAAGGAAATGGACAGACCTCGGTGGACACCGGCACGGAGTAACCCCCAATCCGGGCGGGTCGGGAGGATTACCCCATTTACCAGAGGGGAAGACCCAGGCCCCAAGGAGGCAAGCGACATGCCTTGGCTTGGCGGCAGGGCCTGTGACAGAGATGGGCCTGCCTGGGGACAGAGCCCAGGCCCAGAGCCTCAGGGCCCGAGGCAGCAGCGCTGGGTCACACCAGCGACAGTGGCGCACTGAGCGTCTCCAGCTCCAACAACAGCCACACGTTCTGAGCTCTGTGCCAGGCGCAGCTAAGAGCTTTTCTGCCTCACTTCACGGAACCACCACAACTTGGCAGGTGGGCGCTGCGCTGTCCCTGGCATGCAGGGGCACGAGCTTCCATGGGGCCCAGCTAGAATTCACCACCAGGACCGGCTGGTTCTAAAGCCCTGGGCCCCAGCATTCGCTCCTGCCCTCTGCACGGAGGCAGGGGCTTCTCTTTATTATAACAACCGCTCCCTGTGTCTTCATTTCCTCCTAAAAGAAGGAAAGGGACAAATAGGATGCTAGCCATGGTGGACCCCCAGTCTTCTGGATATCAGACAAGCTTTCCCTTCAGGGCCTGGGCACCTCTCCCACATGTCGCCAGGGGGAGGGGGAGGGAGGCAGGAATGTCACCCAAGCCCCACCCTCTCTCCTTAGCTCTTTCAGAGGCTAAGCAGCTAGAACCCCTCAGCCTGCACAAGGCCACCGTGGGGAGGAGGCTGGGAGGGGTGGCAGGGAGGGGGGAGGAGGAGGTTTGAAGCCATGGTCCCCCTTCCTTGAACACTGGCTCCCTGCATTCCCTTCCGGTCAGCCTGGATGCTGGAAGGCTGAGGCCGCCCCATTCAAAAAGCAAAAGCCTCTCCTTTCCATTCTAGAAAACCCCAGAGACCTGGGTTGCTCTGCTCACCTTCTCTCTTGGCCAGTGTGGCCAGGGCAGGGGCCAGGGGAACAAGAGCTGTCCTGCCCTGAGGAGAGAGGTGCGGGAGTCCTGGGCCTGGGCCCTCTCTGGGGCCCATACCCCGGGGAGCAGGTCGGAGACCCTGGCGCCCACGGAGCCCCTCCTGGCCGCCCGGAGCAGTGGCAGATGGGGAGGCTCCGCTGATGGCCTCCGCCCGGCCCCCAGGCCCTGTGACCCATCCTCCAGGGAGCTCCCGGCCTGTCCATCCGAGGTGACCCTTCCCCCTTCCCCACAGAAGCCCAGACCTCTGACCCTCATTAAAAACAAACCAAACCAAATCTGGAGAGAAAAAAACCCTCCACAAACAGCCTCAGAGATGATTGTGTCCCCCGCCCTCCATGCACACACACACACACACATGCACACCCGCCTCAGACACGCAAGGCTGCAGCCAGGCTTCCAGATAAACAAGCTGCTGGAGAGCGGCTCTGGCTTATGAAACATTTAGGTGCCCCTCGACACTTGCTTCCAGGGGGGTGGGCTGTTTCCTCGTTTTCTGGTGAACAGAGAGTGGAGAGGGAGCCTGGGGGTGGGCAGCATTTCACTTCTCCCTCTGTGCTCTCTGCTGCTTAGTTTGCGGAAGGGGATCCGGGGAGAGGGGACCAGGAGACACAGGCGGGGGACCCCTGGGAGTCACCTGGAGACGTCCCCCCACCCCCGATGGGGAGACCAGGCTCGGAGAGGGCTTCAGGCGGCCAAGGGCAGCAAGGCCTGGTCAGCCCGCCCCAGGCCAGTGCTCCGGGAGGCATCGCCCAGCGCCCAGCACTCAGACGACGTTGGGGACCGGGGCGGCTGTGTCCCTGCCCCCTGGGCTGCCCGCCCCCGGCGCCTGGAAGCCAGCGAATCGGCCAGGAACAAAGGCGGGACCGCTTTCCAAAGGCCCACAACAAACAGTGCTGCTATTTTCCCCTTTTTTCCGCCCAAGCGGGCGGCCGGGCAGATCTGGGGTCCGGGCGGCGCCCGCGCGGGGCAGGCCCGGGGCGCATGCGCAGACCGGGGCGCCGGAGGCCGCGGCCGCCCGCGCAGCCTCGCTCGGGCTGGTCGCCGTGGCAACGGGCTCGCGGGGGGAGGGGCCGGGCGGCGCGGGCCGCGGCGGCTGCTATTTCTGCCGCTTCCTGTTCCTCGCGGCCACGTCGCCATGGCAACCGTGTTACTCACCGCGGCCGCTTCCCGGCGCGGCTGGCGCGTGACCCCGGCCGCCCGCGCCCCCGTCTCTCGCTCGCCGAGCCCCCAGCCCCCCGGCGCCCCATCCCGTCCTCCCCGCCCCGCTCAGCCGGGGCCCGCGGCCGGGAGGGAGGGAGCCGATGCATGGGGGACGCTTATTAAAAAAACATCGTAACCGTTTCCGTTTTTATTACGTTGACAAGGGAGCGTTATTTACTGTTATTGTTTGCCGAGCGGGCCGCGCCTGAGCGCGGGCGGCCCCCCGGGAGCTCACCTTTCGGGCGGGCCCGGGAAGTCGCGGGTGGGAGCGCGAGGCGGGGTCCAGGGGACGCACGTGGGGTCCCAGCCCCTTCCCCCAGCCGGCCCGGCGACCCCCTGGGCGGGGCGCGTCTGCGCGGGGAGGGACTGCAGAGGCCGGGCACTCGTGTTGAAGGAGAAAGGCAGCAAAAAATAAAAAAGGGAACAGATGACTTCATTCTCGGGAAGGCTCCGTCCTACGTGGACCAATTTCCTGGGGACTGTGGTGGAACAGCCCCGCTGCCGTTGGAAGCACTTAAAACTAAACCAGATAAAGACCAGAAAATGCTCAGCCTTGCCTGAAGCCAGCAAGGGCAGGCTGGCGGCGGGTGAGCCCCGGGAGGCCGGCGAGGAGGGTCGAATTTCTGCCCCCTCCTGGGGCTTGGCTGTCCACCAACCTCCCCACGCAGACGCTTGTACCCTAAGAGGCTGAATAACTGCCCCAAGGTCACGCAGCCAGTTTCTGTTCTGCTCAAACACCTGCAGGGACAAAACCAGCGGCGGCCGGGGCGCCAGAGCCAGGGGCTGGCGTGGGAGCCCTGGAAGGAGGGTGAGGCTCAGCTGGACGCCCAGCGAGGGGCGGTGAACGCCGCGGGTCTCAGCCCTGGCCGGCCTGGCTCCCGCTCACCCCGCGGAGACCCCAGCGGGGGGCTTGTGGCAGGAGGGTCCACGGGGATCAGATGGGCCTGGAGGACAGCCCCACCCCCACGCCCCTGCTGGGATGTTAATCTCATCCTGCTAATTAGAGTTAGCAATTCTGTCCCCAACTCTCGGCTCCCGACTCTGGAACGTTGTTAGCTGAAATGCAAACAATTACTGCTCCAGACGAGAAGCCGGAGGAAAAAGGCCTCTGGAGTTCACATATAAAAAGGATTTTTTAAAAAATGTTTATACGTATAAACAAGGACTCCCAATGAACAGACCAGGTTTTGGAAACTGAACTTTCGGAGACTGCCTCAGCCTGTTTTGTGGTTTTTTTCCCCCTTCCAAGGGCACGAGGCTTGGGATTCAGTCACCACAGCCTTAGATGATCAACGAGGGTTTTTCCAGGCCCAGGATGGCCTCTCCAGACTCGCTGGAGTCCAGCACGCTGGGCCAGTTCCCGGTTAAGGCCTGTGGGTCTGGGTGTCACAGCCAGAGAAAGTTATCTTCAACTGTGTTCCCAGCACCCACCAGCTCTCGGCTGCCGAGCCTTCCCTGAACGCACGAATCAAGTCTGGGCTCCATGAAAAGAGAGTACCCCCCCCCCCCCACCCTAGTCCTTCCAACGCTTTGCTGTGTGGCATGGGAAGGCAGAGGGAAAGGTGGAGAAACCAGCCTCGCCACACACTCCTCTGCCACTCCACTCGTCCTGTGGGCTCGCCTTCCAAGCAAAACTCATCTCTGGCAGCAGGTTTAAAGACTTTGGCTGACGAAAGAGTCGTGCCCCCTGGGCAGCGTTTGATCAGGACCAAGATGACACCCAGCGTCACAGAATGCCAGGGCTGGGAGGCCTTTGGGGATTACCCAGACCAACCATTCCCGCTTCCCTATTTTACAGCTGGGCAAACTGAGGCCCGGAGAGAGGAAGAGACCTGACCGAGATCTGCCACTGGTTGGTGGCACTCATTGGTCCCCTCTGATTCTCCTGTGGAATTATCCATAGGAGCAGAGACTCTGGAGCTGGGGGACAGGATAGCTGTGGTGAGGCAGGAGGCACTGAAGTCAGATTGCCTGGGTTCAGATCTTTACTTCTAAGTGAGACCTTGGGCAAGCGAATTCTTCTCCCGGAGCCTCAGTTGTCTTATGTGTTAGGTGGCCATAATAATAGTGCCTGCCCTAAGTTTGTCTTAAGGAAGGCAGGAGGTAGTGTAAGAAAAGCCTGTACATAACCCTGGTACATACTGGTGCTTAACTAACGGTGGCAGTGATGCTGCTGGCACTGGTGATGCTGGTGGGTGTAGTGGATTGAGTGGTGCTCCCCACCCCAAGGATATGTCTGTGTCTTAATCCTT
Organism: Equus asinus; assembly: GCF_041296235.1. Taxonomy (NCBI): domain Eukaryota; kingdom Metazoa; phylum Chordata; class Mammalia; order Perissodactyla; family Equidae; genus Equus; species Equus asinus. The sequence continues at coordinate 16,710,697 of NC_091799.1, forward strand.
GGAACGTGTGCATGTGACCTTCTTTGGAAAAAGGATCTTTGTAGTCGTAATTAAGTTAAGAATATTGACGTGAGGGCATCCTAGATTACCCAGGCGGGACCTCAGTGCCCTCACAGGTGTCCTTATAGGAGACAGAAGACAGGGCCACAAAAGAGGAGAAACTGTGTGCAGACAGAGGCAGAGATGGGCGTGAGGCAACCACAAGCCGAGGAACACCTGGAGCCACCAGAAACCGGAAGAGGCGGGAAGGCTCCTCCCAGAGTCCTGGGAGGGCACGCGCCCCTGCTGACACCTTGGTTTTGGCCTCTGGCCTCCAGAACTCTGAGGGAATAATCTGTTTTAAGGGCCGGGTTTGTGGTGATTTGTTACACAGCCACGGGAGGCTAATACGGTGGTGCCGCTGGGGTGATAGTGACGATGGTGGTGATAGCCACTGTATTAATTTCCTGGGGCTGCCTTGCCTAACCAAGTACCACAAACCGGGTGACTTAAGACGACAGACACGTATTGTCCAATGGTCCTGTAGGCCAAAAATCCCAAATGAGGCGTCAGCAGAGCCGTGCTCCCTCTGAAGGGGCTGGCGAGGAAGCATCCCAGGCCTCTCTCCCGGTTTCTGGTGGCTCAGGTGTCCGTCGGCTTGCGCATGCGTCACTCGGATCCTGCGGTGCTCTGCCTTCACGTGGCCTGCTCCCTGTGCGTCTTCCCGTCGCCTTCGCTCTGTGTGTGTCTGTATTTCCCCTTTTGATAAGGACACCGGTCATAGTGGAGTAGGGCCCACCTTAATGACCTCATCTTGACTTGATTACCTCTTTAAAGACCCTATTTCCAAATAAGGTCACGTTCTCAGGTACTGGGCGTTAGGACCTCAACATATCTTTTGGGGGGGACACAATTCACCCCGCAACAGTGGTGATGATGGAGATGGCGATGGGCAGAGATGAGAGAGAGAGTGATGGTGATGGTAAGAGGCCTCAACCGCAGACTCCCACACTCTGCGGGAACCATTTAGAGAGCATCGGCCAGCTCACAGGGCTTCCTGGGGCCCAGGAATCTGTTCTCTGCAGTGAGGAGCTGGGTTGGAGTAACCAGCTGGAGGAGCAGAGAAATGAGGAAGATGATCCCAGGATGTCACTGCCAAGTCAGTGCCATGGGAGGAGCCAGACCCCCTTCTGGAAGCTCTGCCATTTACCAGCTGTGAGGCCTCCAGCAAACCCTTTAACCTCTTGGCCGCGGGTTGGACCCGATGCCGTGGAAGGGCCTGCTCAGCTCCGCGGTGCTGGGAGTTTGGGGTTCCACATGCTTGCCGCAGCAGGAGCCCGCCCGCCCCAGGACAGGGGAGAGGGCGTCAGGGCCAGCGGGTGAACAACGGGCAGTGAGGAGGGAGGGGACAGCGTGCCTGTGAGCGCTCCCGTGGCTCCCTGGCTCCTGGGCGCCTGCCTCCTCCCTCTCAAATGCAAGCACTTGCTATTTTTATCCACAGCTAAGCCAGTGCTTGTCTCTGGCTGCCAGAAGCCTCCCTGAGGGCAGGGACCAGGGTTTGCTCTCTTTGAGTCTTTTGAGCCTCTCAGAGCCTGGCCCGGTCCTCCACACTTGCATGCACGTGGATGGAGCCTGGAATGTTTTAAAGAACAGCGAGTCCCTCCCTTCTCTTTCCATCTGGGCACAATGGAGACAAGACAAGGTGGGGCTGGCCACCTGTTTTCGAATGTGATCTTTCTCCACCAGACCCTGGGCCGCACAAGGAAGACGTGCGACCAGTTGGGTGGAAAAGCAGAGTGAGCCTGGCTCGCCTTTCTTCGGGAGCCCGCAGTGCAGGCAGACCGAACCCCGACCCCAGAAAGCCCACTGGTCTCTGGCAGAAGTCAGGCGGGGTTGGGCCACTGGCTTTTCTCTTGGTAGACACAATTCCATTAACTCCCTCCTCAACCCGTCTCTCTCCAGCTTAATTATCAGCACTGGTTCATTCATTTGTCCCATCGTGGCAATCAGGAAGCAGCCACTCCGGCCGGGCACTGTCCTGTGCACCCGGAGACAATGGCCAGCGTGTGTGCAGCTCACATTCTCAAGAAGAGAGAGACAGAGAACAAAGAAGCAGGCTGATGCCAGCAGCCAGGGAGCAGGACAAGTTGGAGAGGAAAGGAAATCGGGGTGAGGGGCTCGGCTGGAGAACAAAAGGGCTGGAGTTTGGAAAGGAGGTGAGGGTGGTGAGGAGGTGACAATGGCCGAGACCTGGGTGAGGGGAGGAGGGAGCCCTGTGGAGGGCTGCAGGAGTAGGGACGTGCAAAGGCCTGAGGCAGCGCATCCTGGTGCCCCAAGGGGAGTGGGCAGCACAGGCGGATCTTGTCCAGTCTCAGAGTTTTTCTAGGTGCACCTGAAGCCAACGGAGGCCAGAGGCAAGAGTGAGCCAAGGGCCCACTGGTGTTTGTAAAGAATCTCTCTGGCTTCTGAGTGGAGCAGAGACTGGAGGGGCCAGAGGGAAGCTGGGGCACAGTTAGGAGCAATGGGGTCCAGGCAGGAGAGGGTGGTGGCCTGGCCGGGCACAGCAGTAGTGGGGGTGACAGAAACAGCTGGACTGAGGGTGTATTTTAAGTAGAGCCATCAAGATTTGCCAAAGTATCGGATGCGGGTGTGGAAGAAAGAAAGAAGTCGAGGATGACTTCAGTGTCATCCACAGTGGGAGGTACCGTTTCCTGAGATGGAGAAGGGGGGTCGGGGGTGGGACTCGAGAGTCGGCATTTGGACCCATTATGTCCGAGAAGCCTCTATGATATGCACATACTGTGCACTCGGAGCTGTCAGATACTGCCTTTTAATCCACACCACCCCCCTGTGAGGTGAGCGCTACTGTTAACCCCATTTCACAGATGGGGAAACTGAGGCCCGGATGGGGCAATTTGCCCCAGGCTGGAAGCTGGTGAGGATCCAGACGCAGGGAGTCTAATTCCAAATCTCCTCCTCTCATTTGTCCATCATTCGTTCACTCGCTGTTGGGGGCACTGTGCGATAGGCCTTGCCCAGAGCTCTGGAAACACAGCGATCCCTGCGTGCTGTGCACTGTGTGGGTGCGGGCGTAGGCGCGGGCGGTGGGCGGCGGGCGAGGGCCAGCCAGACCCAGGTCCGCCCTGCCCAGAGCCGACTTTCCAGGAGGAGACCAGCAGGCGATGAGCGAAGAGAAATACAATGACGAGATGCTCACAGCTTGCACGGGGCAGCAGTGTGCTGATTCAACAGAGCCATGGGGGCACCCCCTGGGTGGGGGGCTCCTCGGAGGAGGAGTAGCCAAGCCAAGAGCAAGAGGAATGGCATTTGAGCAGATGGAACGGCAAATGCAAAAGATCTCTTGATGGGAGAGGGGTGGCAGTGGGCTTCTAGACTCAGAAACCAGCCACAAAGAGGAGGAAGGCGGCCCAGAGGCGAGGGGCCTGGAAGTAACCAGAGCAGGGAGGGAGGGACCAGCAGCCAGGGGCTCGGACGAGGACATCGAGACATTGAGGTAAACCTGGAACATGCAGGCGCAGGCTGTGATCCCAGTGGAAACCAGGCAAGCGATGGCCCAGGCCCAAATAGGGTGAGGAACCCCCCTCCCGCCCCCTTCCTCTGCGTCCAAGCTTAAACCCAGGCTGACTCCACAGCCCTGCCCTAAAGCACAGGCTGTCCCACCCCCAGGCTGGGCTCCCCACGGCCTTCAAGGAGACCCAGGGCGGAGCAGTATCCGCACTCTGGCACTGCTGGGTCCATCATCTAGAAAGGGCGAGGCTGAGCGCCGGCGCCCCAGGAGTGGTCCCTTCACTCGCTCATTGGCTCATTCAGTGATGAGCCAGTATCTCAGTGTGCCCTGCTCCGGGCTGGGGACGCAGCAAGGAAGAACAAGTCCCTGCCGTCACAGAGCTGAAGATTTATAAGCAAACGTAGAGGCAGGTGGAGGTACAGGTGTGATGGGGAGGAAGGAAGCGCAGCCATCAGAGAAAGATGGGTTCCACTGTCGGAGCTGGAACGGTAGCCCCAGCTTTGGGAACTGAGCTCTGTTGGATGCTCCTTTAGTCCTGGGGTCCTCTTGGTCCACCGCTCATCTGCTCACGGCGGGGGCACTCCTGCAGCCGTGGGCAGGCTCCTCGTAGGGGGAGCAGTGCTCCAGGGCTCCTGGAACCCTTGTTCCCCCAGCCTCCCCTCTCCACACTCCACCTCCCTTCTCCTTGGTCAGCTGCCCATCTGGGGGTAAAGCCAGGCCCGGAAGCAGAGCAACCTCCCAGTGCCCAGGGGCCTGCGCAGAGCTGGGGAGGGGCTCCCAGGACCCTCCCCCAGCAGGGGAGGGGGTGCAGGTCAGCTCCTGCAGGCCCCCTCCCCCTTCTCTCCTCCCAGCTGCGCACAAAGGATTGCAGGACAGGGCCCTGGAACCCCAGGCCCCGGAGATGGAACACTTCCTGTGGGCCGGAGAGCAGAGGGTAGGGCTGAATAGTTGAAAAACCATGCCCAGCAGGTAAAACAATAGGCCAAGGACCGCCATTCCCGTTTAAACCATCCATACTCACTGAACCAAGAGCGTTCCTGGATGATCTCAGTGCAGCCTCCCACCCACAAGGGTGGTGCCGTCGTCAGCCCCATTTCATAGAGGAGGAAACAGGCTCCACTGGTCCAGGGCTTGCTCAGGTGGTGGGGCCAGGACTCCAACTCAGGGCTGATGGCATTCAGCTGGTGTTGGCCGAATGGCCGAGAAACCAGGGCGGCCGGCAAATGGCTGCCATGCCAGCAGCTCCCACAGGCACCCAGGCCCCGGGGTGGGCCAGGTGCCATACATGGAGGGTCCCACCGGGTCCTCACAGCAGTCCTGAGGGCGGGTGGCTGCGTTAGGCCCATGTTACAAGGGAAAAAATTGAGGCCCCAGGGAATGAGTCAGTCACCCCAAAAGTTGCGCAGCTAGTGAGAGGGGGCGAGATTCGAACCCAGGACTGTCAGACTCCCGGGCCCAGGCTGCCGCGTACCTGGGAGAACAGGAGGGAAGAGTTAGGGGGGCAGGGGCCCAGAGCTCTGGCGTGCAGACCCTCGGCGCAGGTGTCCACGTGGCGCTGGCAGACCCAGGGCACGGAACGTCAGGCACCGCCGAGGCCTCCCCGTGGGCACCCATCCAGGCCCAACGGCTACTCTCTCCTCACATCACTTCCCTGAGTTACCCTCTCTGCTGCCCCAGCCTGGACCCAGTCCCTCCGCCCTCAGGGCTGCCCTCGACTGCTGGGTCCCTGCAATGAGGTGACCAGTGAGAGGGCACTCTGGGGATCCTGGCCTTCCAGAAGCTTCAGCCTGGTCAGGGTTATCACTGGCCCCAGAGCCTCAGAAAATATAGCTGCCAAACGGCTGGAGTCTACCCAGCCCAGGACCCCACCCAACCCTGGCCTCAGCTTAGGATGAGCCAGGAGGTGCCTCCAGAGGTGGGACAGAGGGAAGGGGCATGGGATCCCCTCCCACTACCTCCCCCTGGGGCAACCCTCACCCCCTCATTGCTGCAATGATGGTGGGCAGGGGTCTGTGCGTGTAGCTTTTTGTGTGCGTGCGTGCGTGCGTGTGTGTGTGTGTGTGTGCAAGCGCTCGTGTGTTGGGGTGGGCATAAACAGCTGGATGGGAGAGGGAGGGAGGGAGCAGACAGAGCAGAGGGCTGGGGTGATACAGAGAGAGACAGTGAGGGAAACACACAGAGAGAAGGAGAAAGCTTGAAATCCAGCTGGGGAGAGAGGCGCGGAGAGCAGAGAGTGTGGGAGACCACAGAAGGGAGAGGGGGCGGCAGCCAGGGGCCAGCCCGGCGCAGCAAGAACCATGAAAAGACGAAGGAGGGGGAGCGGAGAAGAGCGGGCAGGGGGGCAGGGAGGAGGGCGGACCCCAAGTGGGGGGATAGGGCCGAGGCTGGGGGTCTTAGATGGGCTGAGGTGGACAAAGCCCGTGTGTTCTCCGCACATCCTGAGTCAGCCCTGCGGAGAAGCCAGGGACCTGGGGAGGCGGTGGCATCCGCTCCCACCCCCCAGCTGACCTGGAAAGAGGACTGGCACGTTGACACCATCCAAGACAGGCCTGGGGGTCCCTCCCGGCCCCTGGCTCCCTGCCCTGCAGCCCCCACAGCCCTCTTCTCCCTGGGCCCGCCAGGGCTGTGTGGGTTCGGGCAGGGACTGTTGCCTCGCTGGGCCTCCAAGCCCCCTGAAAAGAGCAGAGCTTGGGCCTGAGTGCTCAGGGATTCGAGGCCTGAGGCTGCAGAGGGGCAGGCCCAGGGGGCTCCAGCTGGTGAGGGGCGGGCTGTCCGCTCCCCAGGTGCTTGGCCTCTGGGCCCTCGCCTCCTCCACGTCCAGGGATGATAAATAGAGTCTACTGCGCAGGTGCTGGGAGGATGAACAGAGAGAGGTGTAAACTGTGAAGCGCTGCGGACGAGGGGTTGTGATTTGAAGTGGTCATTCACAAGAGTAAGTTTAGGTGTGTGCCACGTTGAAGGGGAGGGAGGTGCGTTGAGAAGAACCTGCTGCGGGACATGGACCACCCGGTGAGGATGACTCTGTGGCCTGGCCCCACAGGGTGGTCCCAGGAGCGGGCCGTCCTGGGGGTGTCTGCCTGGGCAGCAGGAGGTCCCACCGGGCCGGCTGGACCCTAGGTAGTCCTCTAAAGCCAGGGGCATCCACGTGGGCCCTTTTAGCCCTGGAGACCATGGCTCCATGGACCCCTAAGCCTCAGGATCCTTCTTGATCCTTCATTGTGTTGTCCAGGAGGAGGCTGCAGGACAGAAGGAAATAGAGACAGGGAGGGGGCCAGGGTCGTTCTCACTGGGGGGGGTGGGTTCCATTCCCTAAAGGCAAGGAGGCAGGGTGTGGGCGAGGAGACAAGGAGATGGGAAGGAGGGGAACGGGGCGGGTGGAGAGAGACCGAGCCTTGAGAGAGGCAGCCCAAGGGAAGGAGTAAATGAGGAGAGCAGGGGGGAAAGCCACGCGGGCTGCGGAGCCCAGCGGGCAGCGGGCAGGGGCAGGCCGCCCGTCTGCCTCTTCCAGAGACAAAGGCCCGAGGCCCAGGAGGAGGCGGGAGAGGTGGGGGAGCTGGAGGGGGGAGGCGGCAGGGAAGGGGAGGGAGAGGAAGGCTCCTCAGCCTGGACACTGCGCTGCTCCAAACCCCGGCGAGATCCTGCCCCCAGTCCAGCCGAGGCTCTGACCCGCTCCAAACTGAAGAGGGAAAAAAGTCTGCCGGCTGCCCTTGGGGCTGTCACAACAGATAAAACCTCACCCAGGCTTCACCAGGAGCGGCCTGCACACTAATGCACAGTGCGAGCTAAAAATACTGGCTTGAGCAGGGGGGAGGGGCAGGGGGATGGTGGAAGGAGGAAGAGGAAGGAAGGTAAGAGGAGAGTGGGGAGGAGGGGGAGAGGTTGAAGGAGGATGGAGAGGAGGTTGGAGGAGGGAAGATGGGGAGGAGGGAGGAAGATGGGGAGGATGCGGAGGAGGGAGGAGGATGAGGGGGAGGGAGGAGGATGAGGGGGAGGGGGGAGGGAGGAGGATGAGGGGGAGGAGGGGAGGGAGGAGGATGAGGGGGAGGGAGGAGGATGAGGGGGAGGGAGGAGGATGAGGGGGAGGGAGGAGGATGCGGAGGAGGGAGGAGGATGAGGGGGAGGGAGGAGGATGGGGAGGATGCGGAGGAGGGAGAAGGATGCGGAGGAGGGAGGAGGATGCGGAGGAGGGAGGAGGATGTGGAGGAGGGAGGAGGATGAGGGGGAGGAGGGGAGGGAGGAGGATGATGGGGAGGGAGGAGGATGCGTGGGAGGGAGGAGGATGGGGAGGATGCGGAGGAGGGAGGAGGATGAGGGGGAGGGAGGAGGATGCGGGGGAGGGAGGAGGATGGGGAGGATGCGGAGGATGGAGGAGGATGAGGGGGAGGGAGGAGGATGAGGGGGAGGGAGGAGGATGCGGAGGAGGGAGGAGGATGCGGGGGAGGGAGGAGGATGCGGGGGAGGGAGGAGGATGGGGAGGATGCAGAGGAGGGAGGAGGATGGGGGAGGGAGGAGGATGCGGGGGAGGGAGGAGGATGCAGGGGAGGGAGAAGGATGGGGAGGAGGGAGGAGGATGCGGGGGAGGGAGGAGGATGCGGGGGAGGGAGGAGGATGCGGGGGAGGGAGGAGGATGCGGGGGAGGGAGGAGGATGAGGGGGAGGGAGGAGGATGCGGGGGAGGGAGGAGGATGCGGGGGAGGGAGGAGGATGGGGGGAGGGAGGAGGATGCGGGGGAGGGAGGAGGATGCGGGGGAGGGAGGAGGATGAGGGGGAGGGAGGAGGATGCGGGGGAGGGAGGAGGATGCGGGGGAGGGAGGAGGATGCGGGGGAGGGAGGAGGATGAGGGGGAGGGAGGAGGATGCGGGGGAGGGAGGAGGATGCGGGGGAGGGAGGAGGATGGGGGGAGGGAGGAGGATGCGGGGGAGGGAGGAGGATGCGGGGGAGGGAGGAGGATGAGGGGGAGGGAGGAGGATGCGGGGGAGGGAGGAGGATGCGGGGGAGGGAGGAGGATGCGGGGGAGGGAGGAGGATGCGGGGGAGGGAGGAGGATGCGGAGGAGGGAGGAGGATGAGGGGGAGGGAGGAGGATGCGGGGGAGGGAGGAGGATGCGGGGGAGGGAGGAGGATGGGGAGGATGCGGAGGAGGGAGGAGGATGAGGGGGAGGGAGGAGGATGAGGGGGAGGGAGGAGGATGCGGAGGAGGGAGGAGGATGCGGGGGAGGGAGGAGGATGCGGGGGAGGGAGGAGGATGGGGAGGATGCAGAGGAGGGAGGAGGATGGGGGAGGGAGGAGGATGCGGGGGAGGGAGGAGGATGCAGGGGAGGGAGAAGGATGGGGAGGAGGGAGGAGGATGCGGGGGAGGGAGGAGGATGCGGGGGAGGGAGGAGGATGCGGGGGAGGGAGGAGGATGCGGGGGAGGGAGGAGGATGAGGGGGAGGGAGGAGGATGCGGGGGAGGGAGGAGGATGCGGGGGAGGGAGGAGGATGGGGGGAGGGAGGAGGATGCGGGGGAGGGAGGAGGATGCGGGGGAGGGAGGAGGATGAGGGGGAGGGAGGAGGATGCGGGGGAGGGAGGAGGATGCGGGGGAGGGAGGAGGATGCGGGGGAGGGAGGAGGATGAGGGGGAGGGAGGAGGATGCGGGGGAGGGAGGAGGATGCGGGGGAGGGAGGAGGATGGGGGGAGGGAGGAGGATGCGGGGGAGGGAGGAGGATGCGGGGGAGGGAGGAGGATGAGGGGGAGGGAGGAGGATGCGGGGGAGGGAGGAGGATGCGGGGGAGGGAGGAGGATGCGGGGGAGGGAGGAGGATGCGGGGGAGGGAGGAGGATGCGGAGGAGGGAGGAGGATGAGGGGGAGGGAGGAGGATGCGGGGGAGGGAGGAGGATGCGGGGGAGGGAGGAGGATGGGGAGGATGCGGAGGAGGGAGGAGGATGAGGGGGAGGGAGGAGGATGAGGGGGAGGGAGGAGGATGCGGAGGAGGGAGGAGGATGCGGGGGAGGGAGGAGGATGCGGGGGAGGGAGGAGGATGGGGAGGATGCAGAGGAGGGAGGAGGATGGGGGAGGGAGGAGGATGCGGGGGAGGGAGGAGGATGCAGGGGAGGGAGAAGGATGGGGAGGAGGGAGGAGGATGCGGGGGAGGGAGGAGGATGCGGGGGAGGGAGGAGGATGCGGGGGAGGGAGGAGGATGCGGGGGAGGGAGGAGGATGAGGGGGAGGGAGGAGGATGCGGGGGAGGGAGGAGGATGCGGGGGAGGGAGGAGGATGGGGGGAGGGAGGAGGATGCGGGGGAGGGAGGAGGATGCGGAGGAGGGAGGAGGATGAGGGGGAGGGAGGAGGATGCGGGGGAGGGAGGAGGATGCGGAGGAGGGAGGAGGATGGGGGGAGGGAGGAGAGCGGGGCTGCTGGTCCAGGCTCAGCCAGCCCCAGTTTTCCAGAGCATCCTAATGACCCAGATGTGCAGCTGCAGAGAGATGACTGCTCTGGGAACTGCAAATCATCGGCCCCTGGCGGCCCCTCCCTTGGACAGGGTGAGGTGGGGAAGAAAGAACAGGAGGGAGAAAAGGAGAGAGGCAGAGAGGGAGAGAAACCTGAGACAGGGAAGTCGAGGAGGAGAGCGGAGTTTCTGAGGGCAAGGGTAGGGATGAAGCGGGGATGAGGGACGGACTGACGGAAGGACAGGCAGGGAGGGGGGAGAACGGGAGAGGGAGGGGAGGAGAGAGAGGAAGGAGGGAGGATGGAGGAAGGGAAGGGTGGTGGGCAGAAGTGGAAGAATGTCATTGAGGGACCAGGTAGGAAGCCACATGTCCGCCCTGCCCTCTTGCCCTGGACCTTGTGGAGTTCAGCTGGGGGGTCTGGGTAGAGCAGCGGGGCCTGTTCCAGATAGTACCCCCCTCTTCGGTCGCGTCATTGGGAGGATGGGCCCCCAGTGAAGAAGACCTCCCAGGATGCAACCGGGGCGCACGCTGCCCCAGCTAAGCCTTGACATCCCCATTGGTTTAATGCTCAGAATGACCTGGGAGAAGGGGCCCGTGTTGTCCCCGTGGGACAGGTCCATTCCTTCTGCAGCATCTGTTGAGCACCTCTGGGTCGGTCTGTGCTGGAAGCTGCGGGTACAGGGAACAAGCCAGGAGAGTCCCTGCCCCACGTGGACAAAGATGTGCCCAGACCCGTAAACATGCGAGTGAGAGGGAGAGACGCCAGCAGGGGAATGGGTGGGGGGGGCACGCCAGGAGATGACATGGACCCTAAAACCTGAGTGGTAAGAAGGATCCAGCCTCACAAAAACCCAGAGGTGTGGTCCCCAAGAGGGAAACTGAGGCCGTGAGACAGTGAAGTCACTCGTCCACGAGTGGCCAACAGCAGAGCAGTCTCCAACCCAGGCCCAGCTGCCCCCAGCCGGGCAGGCAACGGGCTCTCCTGCGGCTCCTGAGCCAGCGTTAGCAGGGAGGGAGGCTGAGGGACCCAAGGGCCCAGGAGTTGTGAGAACGAGAGCTCCCTCTCCTTGGTTCTTCAGCAGCCTGGGAGCCTCACTCCTCTGCACAAAGGGGCCAGCACAGTCCGGCACACCATGACCTGCAGGGCCGTCCCTGTGGCAGTGGGCAGACGTGCCAGCGTCTGGGACGGACACCGCTAGGCCTTGCAGGGCCGTGTGACGTTGGGAGAACCACCTCAGCTCTCTACAAAGCAAGTCGCTTTTCTTTCATTCGCTGGTCTTTTCATTCTGAACTCGGAACTGCCCGTGGCTGGGGAGCGGGCAGTTGGAGGTCTGAGCCCTGAGCTGGGCCCTGGCCACGAGAACTCAGGCCCAGCCCTAATCTGTGTGCCTCAGTCTCCTAACCTCTGCACTGGGGCCTGGGGGCTTGGTGACAGTCTGCACTTAACACCTAGTGCCCGGCCGGAGGAGACAGGGAGTCAGCCGGGCCCCAGGTCAAAAGGTCCCTTGGAGCGAGGCCGCCTGGCCCGCCCTCCCCATCACTCTCCACGGCCGGCTCCAGTGAGGCTCCAGTGAGCAGCAGCAGCTTGCAGGCCAGAGGCAATGTTTACCAGCAGGGAGCCTCGGCACTGACTTACCAGTCTGGGCCTCGGTTTCCCCATGCTGACGGGAATGGTGGGGACCGTGCCTGCCTGGTGGGGCTGTCCTAGGAGAGTCAGAGGTAACACTGCCAGCTGTCGGCAACACCCCTGGCACGAGGGACTCCCTCGTAGGCCCTGGCCCATGACATCCTCACCCTCTGCAGAGTCCCGTTCCCTCTGTGTCGCCCCGTTGGACGGTGCGTGTCCTCGAGCAGGGCCTGGCTGCTGCCTCCTGGTGCCCCGGCCCGTGTCAGCCCCACTAAGTGTGCTGGAGCCAGAGGGCATCGAGTGGGCACTGCTGGAGTTCCCCCACTACCTCGGAATGCCTTCCCAGTTTTTCTCTGAATTCTTTAATTCTCTTCGCTGACAGAGTACATGGTTCAAATCCCCACACAGGGACAAAGGAGAAGGACGCCCAGGTCCTCTACCTGCTGGTGCTCGCCCACCCTGAGCACCTTCCTGTCCCCTTCCCGTTGGTCCATCTCGTACCATCCAGGTCCCCGTCCTCTGCCACTGCCCTGCCTGAGGACCTGGCCGCCCTTTCTGGGCACTGCTGGCCTCGCCCTCAGCCCACCCTGCGCACCAAGTGGGACCACAGCTGTCTGTGCTGGGCGCCTCGCACAAAACACGGGGCAGGGGAGCGACCCGAAGAGGGACAGCAGAGGACGGGGGTGAGCCCCAGGAGAGCAGACTGGACTGAAGCAAGGTAGTTGATATGTGTCTGGCCTTCCTCATGGTCTGTTGTTTTTTATCCTATTGTCTCGCTAACCATTTACAGCCGACCCTGGTTCTTAGGGTTTTCCCACGGTCCTTGCCCCCTCAGCAGCCTGGCTCCCTCCTGCAGCTCGTGCTGTGTGTGTGTGTGGTGTGTGTGTGTGCATGAGTGTGCCTATGTGATGTGTGCATGGGTGTGTGGTGTGTGCATGGCTGTGCATGTGATGTGTGCATGAGTGTGTGTGGGTGTGTGCGATGTGTGCACGGGTGATGTGGTGTGTGCGTGGGTGTGCGTGGGTATACGTCAGTGACCGGGGCTGGGAGTAGGGGAGCAGGAGCTTCCTCTGGGGCCCCACGGAAGGGGCCGTTGTCCCACAGCGGAGCAGGGGCGCACAAACGTGCAGTCCCCGGCGCCTGGGGCCCAGCGGGACGTTAGGGGCTGCGGGCTGGCAGGCCCCGTGGCTGTTTGATTTCCCCCTGCTTCCAAACTAGTTGAAATGACGCACCAAGCATGGATTTAATTAAGTTTTCGGGTGTGTGGCATAATTAGTAAGACACACGACTGGAACGGGGCGGGTGCAGTCCCATCCCTGCTCTCGCCTGTTAGAATTCTCAGCCCTCGGGCCACAAAATATGGCAAGTTGTGATGCGCAGGATGGAGGAGACAGAGCAAGCCAGCCGGAGCTACCATCGCCATGGGGCTCCTGTCTCCACCCGCGGGGAGACGCCAGGCCGCCCGCCGCCCAGGGAGCCGACCATTGACCTGGGCCGGACGCTGAGCCCAGATGAAGCTCGGCGAGCCCGGCACCCTCATGGTGACCTGGGAATCGGGCAGCGCGGGGTCAGAGAGGGGCCTCGCGCTCACTGTGGAATCGGTGATTTATCCACAGTGCGTATTTCCGGGACACACTCCCCCAGGGCCTATTTGCCACACGGTCTGCGCAGCCGCTTGGCCCCAGTCTCATCACAGATCGACCGTTCGTGGGCACAGCCCTGTCGAGGGCCGTTCTCCTCCAGCAGACCCTCCTCTGAGGGATCCTCCAGCCCAGGGTACACCTGGGGAAACTGAGGTCGGGGGGTGGGGTGGGGCCAGGCCCTGGTTGCTGACTGAGCGAGGGAGAGGCTGTTGCAGCGGCTCCCTGTCTAAAAGCTCCCCACGCGGCCCCCACCTTGTCCAGCCCGCTCACCCCTGCGTGAACCACGGTGGCCTTCCTCACCCCTGCGCCCGGCTTTCCTCCTCCCTCCAGCACTGCTGCCCCTCAAGGCCGGGCCCTCTTCCCTTCCCCCTGAACATTCCGTGGCTGTCAACACCCTGCCGTGACCCTGAGCCCCAGTGACAGACCCCAGGCCCAGCCCTGACTCATCGCCCTCCTCCCTGGTTCCCCTGCTTCTCCCTCCTGACTCAGGCCACCTGTGGGGCCCCTTCTCAGTCCATCCCAAGGGGCCCCGGGTCAGGACTGATCACCTCGCCCAGTGGACTCTGAGCCCCCGAGGGCAGCCCCACTTCTTTACTCACCACCGCGTCCCCAAGGCCGAGCTCAGGACACGGGATGAAATAACAGAGCGAACATTTCTTACGCACTTACTGTGAGTCAGGCTCTGTCCTACATGCCTTGTGTGTATGAACCCCCAGGTCACTGCTCCTTCCCCCGATCTCCCATCCATCCGACTGACCGAGAAAACCAAGGCTCAGGGAGATCCCAAAACTGGTCCAAGGTGACACAGCTATTACATGCAAGAGCCAGGATTTGAATCCCAGCGCCTGTCACCACAGCACAGGCCCAACCACGGTGTGAGACAGCCACCCAACCAGCCTTCCATCCATCCTCCTGTCCCTCGATCCAACCAGCCTTCCATCCGTCCTCCCATCCATCCTCCCAATTATCCTTCTATCCACCCTCCTAACCATCCTTCCAACCATACTCCCACCCATCCTCCCATTCATCTTCCCCTCCATTCTTCCATCCATCCTCCCAATTATCCCTCCATCCACCCTGCTAACCATCCTTCCAATCATCCCTCTAACCATCTTTCCAACCATCTTCCCAACCATCCTCCCATCCATCCCTCCATCCATCCTCCCATCCATCCCTCCATCCATCCTCCCATCCATCCTTCCATCCCATCCTCCCATTCATTCTCCCATTCATCTTCCCAACCATCCTCCCATCCATCCCTCCATCCATCCTCCCATCCAACCTACCATCCATCCCTCCATCCATCCTCCCATCCATCTTCCCATCCATCCCTCCATCCATCCTCCCATCCATCTTTCCATCCATCCTCCCATCCATCCTCCTGTCCCTCCTTCCATCTGTCTTCCCGTCCATCCTTTATCCAACTTCCCAGTCATCTCCCATCCGACCTCCCATCCACCTTCACATCCATCCTCCAGTCCATTCCCCTGTCCAACCCCCCATGCATTTCTCATCTGTCTTCCCATCCATCCTCCCGCCTACTCTGCCCCAAGCCCCACTCAGGCTTTGTCGCGCCTCTGAGCCTGCATTCAGGCTGGCCCCTCAACAGGCATGCCCTTTCTCTCTCTTTTGGTGTAGCCACTCACACCTGCCTGAAGCTTTCCCTGGCCTGTTCCCGCCCCCTCTCCCTCTGCACCTGGTCCCGCCTGTGCCAGCTGTTCTGCTCCCCGGGGGGGTCCTCAGTGCCCACCTCTGTGCCAGCCCCCGATCAGGAGCTCAGGGGGCATTGCTGGTCCTCCGCCTGGTTGGGCCCTGCTTCCCGGAGCTGGCTCTTTGCAGTGGAGGGAGCGGCGCCACGTCGGGGGCAAACACAGTGGGACATGCCTTGGGGGATACAACTAATTTTAACAACAGCTTTAGGAAAAAGACAAATCTGTCCTTTTTTTTCCTCCTTGGGTAAAAAAAAAAGTGTGTGTGCGCACACGTGCATATGTGCACACAAGACTCAGAGCATCGAATGTCAGAACGTGGTGACGCAGGTGTCACCAGCCACATCCTCAGTAGCCCCATTGCTGACGCCTGGCTCCCAGGGCCCCGCCGTCTGCTCAGACACCCACGCTCCTCGCAGTGCTCTCGCCTGCCTGCCCCGGGGCCCTGAGGGGTCTCCGTGACCTTTGACCCACCTCAGAGGCAGCTGAGCAGGAGTCTGGCTACTGGAAGCCGGGCGCCCTCAGGCCAGCTGGTGACCCTTGTGGCCCTCAGCTGCCTCCCCCGTCCACTGAGGAGGAGGCCAGACAAGGCAGGGAGAGCACCAGGCACACAGCTGGTGCCGGGCCTGTGTGTCGCCTCCTCTCCGGAGACAGGCTGGCTCGCCCAGCCCAGACCGGGCGGGGGGGGGGGGGGGGGCGGACAAACGAGGGCGTGTCGCCCAGCTCCCTATCCCTGGATCCACCTTGGATTTTGGGGCCCTTGCTGGGGTGGAAAGCGTTTGGAAACGCTCCCCCGTTCCCCCCACCATCCTTTTCCCTTCCAAGGCAGGATCTGGCCTCTTGAAATTCTGCACACTAATAAAATTGTAACTAATTTACATCCGAGATGGGGAGTGAGTGGCAGCGGTTGTCATGGAGACCATCTCCAGGGCCCTGGCTGCCTCCGCCTCTCAGTGCAGCCAAGAGATCAAGAGATTCTCGCTCCAGCTCTGCAGCTGGGGCTGGTCCGTGCCTCCCAGGCACCCTACCCACCTCCCCCCACCCTGGGCCGGCCCCTAGGGGCTGGGAGGGAGCGGGCACCCCCAAACGCACACCAGAGGATGCAGACCGTTCTCCTGAGTTGGGGTAAGCGTCGGCCCCCATGCCAGCTTCTCCCCTTGTGGGCCCTGCTGGTTTTCCTGCTGATGATGGAGGTCCCAGAGGGACACGAGGCCCTTTCCCTAAGCACTCAGAGTGGGGACAGTTTCCAGGGATGGGGGGTGGGGAGCAGCAGAGCCCTGAGCTACCCACAAGCTCAGCGTCCGGGGGTCCACGCTGAGAGAGGTCCCATCCTGAGCCCCCAAGGCTCCAAAGATGAGGAGATGCACTCCCTGGTCTCACAGAGCTTGCCCACCAACAGGAAAGACAGCCCAATCAGAGGGTGATATTTTAGCCCTCATTTTATCAACAATGAAAAGGTCTCAGAGAGATAGGAGGACAATACCCAAGTTCAGACCCTTCGTTAGCATAGGGGTCAGAGGCAAAGCCAGCTCTCTTGATTCCAAAACCATTGTGGTAAAGACGGTAAACTGCCTCCATGGAAGCAACTGAACAAACTAATTATAACAAAGCAGGGTACACGCAGCCGGAGAAGGAGGTGAGGGCACAGAGGGGCCCTCAGGAATCATGGAATCTAAATCGGGTTTTGAGGGATGAATAGGAGTTCTCCGAGGGGAGAAGTGGGAGAAGAGCATTCCAGGCAGAAGGTACATTCAAAGACCATAAGCTGGATGCTGGAGGGTAATGTGTGTGTGTGTGTGTGGGGGGGTGGTCAGCAGGGGCCCAAGAGGGAGCTGGGCTCTGGGGGGCTTTGCACACCAGACTAAACCCGGTGGAGCTTATCCTGCAGATGAGGGAATAAAGAGCTGAGGTCCAAGCAGGCCCACTCCTGGCGTTCGTGGGGCCTGGACAGGAGTAGGAAGGGAGGGTCATGTGCTGAAAGTCTAGACAGCGACAGGTTAGCGATCCAGCGGGAAAACTGCTCACTGACGACCCGCGGCCGCCGCCCTCCTTGACCGCAACCTGCGCAAGGCTCTGGAAGGCCAGGCCCGCGTGTACAGCCTTGTGTCCTCAGAGTTTTGAGCCAGAACTTGAGGATGCGAGCAGAGCCCGGCCCTGGGACCCTGTCCCCTGCCCAGAAGGCGGTCTTGTGAAATGCAGGTTCCCGGGCCCCACCCAGTCGCAGGCAATCCTTCTCTTGAGGGAGGGGTCCCGGTATGGCTGCATTTGAATGGGTCCTCTGGGAGATAATTGTGTATAAAAAGCTGGAGAAGCCACTGCTGAAAGTACTGGGGGTCTCTGAGGGGGACGAGGAACATGATCAGACCTGTGTTCTAGAAAGACATCCCCAGCTGGTGGGCAAGGGAGGGCACAGAGGAGAGGCCGGGGGAGCCGCAGGCCTGGCGGGGGCAGAGTCCGGGGGAGAGGTCGGAGGCTGGGGCCGGGGCAGGGGTAGGGACAAGGACAGGCTGCTGGTGGAGGCGGTGTTTGAGGTTCGGGGCCTGGAGTGGACGGGACCTGGGGCTGAGGAGGTCTGGTGGCGAGTGAGGATCCAGGCAGCTCCTTTGGGACCATGAAGTCGAGTCAGGCTGCAGGAGGTCTGGGCTCCGGGCAGCCTTTGTCAGGCCAGAGCCTGCCCCCTCTGCCTGACCCCGGGCCTCCCTGGGGCCCCTTCATTGTCACACTGGGGGTCAACTCAAGGCCGTGAGGGGGGAAGAGAATTAAAAGCTGGTCCCTCTCTCCTCCTCTCCTGAGGAGCCTGCGAGCCCCTAGCTGAGGCTGGAAGGTGGCGCGTTCTGGGAGGGGTTGGAGTGGGGGTGGAGAGGAAAGGGACTCCCTGCTCCAGTCCGGAGAGCAGTGGGCCCTTCACTTTCCATACCTGGCCACACCACTCTGGAAAGCATCTTGGGCGTAAAAATAATAGCCACGAGAACAGCAGCAGCGACTCTGGCCCTTGATGGAGCATTCATGACCTGCCAGGCGCTGAGTCGCACAGCAAGACCGCGGCAGAGGTGGGTCTGTTCCGTCCCCAACCATGGGCAGGGAGCCAGTCTTCTCTGTGCCAAGCAGAGAGGGGATTAAGACTCAGTCCCTCCCTCCCTCAGCATGCTTGCAGTCTATTTGGGGCTGAGACTGCTCTCGATGCATCTCTGGGTGCATCTAGAAGGTTCTAGAAGGTCCATGCACCTCTAGAAGGCTGTGTTGCCAAACTCCAGCTTTTCCGACCCTAGAGAACTAGACTGCATTTATCAGCGGCAGGTGTTGAGAACGGGGAGAGCTCGTGGAGCTGCTGGGGAGGGCGTGGCTCGAGCTGAACAGAGGCGGCAGTCAGAGCTGAGCAAGTGAGAAGAAGGGGAGAGGGCGTCCTCAGCAGGGCTGCGGCCTGGGCAGGAGCGGGGGTGGGGGGGTGGGGGGGGGTGAGGACGCACCAGGAATGAGGAGAAGGCCAGGCCGATGGGCTGGAAGGACCAGTCAGTGGGAGGCGGGGAGCCCCAGGGCAGGGCCAGGCACGCACAGGGTCAGCCCAGGCCTGCACGTGCCCCCAGGACTATCACGACCGGATAGGGAGGCAGCCGCCCTCATCGGCTGGGATGGTCCCGTTGTTGGGATGGTTTTGATGAGCTCCCAAGAACAGGAGCCATCCAGGAGGAGGCGTCACCATGAGGGGGCCTGAGCTGAGGCCCCCAGGAGAATGGAGGCCTTTGATCTCCCCAGAATCCTGGGAGGAAAGCTCCCGTGCCCCACACCCACCCCAACCAAGGGCACACAATCAGGGGAGATCCAGCCATTAGCTTGGCCCAACTGTCCCTTGCCTGCCTCTAGCAGAGGTAGACACCCTGGCTTCAAACCTTGCTCTTTCATTTGCTGTGTGACCTTAGGCAAGTTTCTTAACCTCTCTGAGCTCAATTTCCTTACCCATAGAATGGGCATAAAACACCAATCTCTAAAAGTTTATTAATTTGTTTTAGGACTAAATGAGATGATGCAAAGAAAGCATTGAGTGGAGTACTCGGTGCAGAGTTCACGTTTGGTAACTGTTGGGTCCCTCACTCCCGTCCTCAAACCCCGGACACGGCAAGTGTGGCCATAGAGGGTTCTCACTTGATTTACCCTTTGTGCTGCGTAAGTCTCACCACTTCGACGTCAGCGGCCCGTGGAGCTGGGCTGAGAGTCTCACAGGAGACAGACGTGGTCGCCTGTCGCCGTTGCCTCCTGCACTTAAGTCTATGGTCCACCGGGAGTTCAATTTTGTATAAGATATGAAGTTTAGGTTGAGGTTCTTTTTTTAACAAAACAAGTGTTCAACTGCTGTAATCATTCATGTAATAAATACTGACGGATAGTTGGACATCCATCTACAAAAGAAAAGAAAAGAAAAGAAAAAGGAAGAAAGAAAGGAAGGAAGGAAGGAAGACCATATACAAAAAGTCAACTCACAATGGATCATAGACCCAAAATGTGAGATCTGTGACTATAAAACTTTTAGATGGTGAGCCTGTGGCCGAGTGGTTAAGTTCGCACTCCACTTGGGTGGTCCAGGGTTTTGCTGGTTCGGATCCTGGGTGCGGACATGGCACTGCTCATCAGGCCACGCTGAGGTGGCGTCCCACATGCCACAACTAGAAGGACCCACAACTAGAATCTACAACTATGTACCAGGGGATTTGGGGAGAAGAAGAAGAAGAAGAAAAAAGATTGCCAACAGATGTCAGCTCAGGTGCCAATCTTTAAAAAAAAAAAAAACTTTTAGAAAACTTGGGAGAAAATCTTAGGAACTTCGGGTTAGGCAAAGAGTTCTTAGACATGGAAATAAAACACAATCCGTAAAAGATTAATTTTACTTCTTCAAAATTAAGAACTTTTGCTTTGTGAAAGAAACTGTTCAGGGAATGGAAAGACAGGCCATAGGTCGTGAGAAAATATTTGCAAATTCCACATCTGACAAAGGACTTGTATCCAGAAGGTATAAAGAACTCTGAAAATGCGACAGCTAAAAGAAAGCCCAGTTTAAAAATGGGCAAAGGACTTGTACAGACACTTTATCGGAGAAGATACACAGATGACAAATAGGGGCATGAAAAGATGCTCAACATTCTTAGCCACCAGGATGTGAAAATCAAAACCGTGACGAGACACCACTTCACGCCACTCGGTGGCTAAAATATTAAATCCTGACAATAGCAAGTGCTAGCAAGCACACAGAGCAACCAGAACTCAGACACCGAGGACAAAGGTGCAGAATGGCTCTGGAAAACCGCTTGGCAAGTTCTTAGAAAGTTAGTCAAACTCTTGCCACGTGGCAGCTGTCTGCCGCCAGGCATCGATCCCAGAGCCAGGAAACGCAGCTCCATGCACAGACGTGTGTGTTCATGGACACAGAGGCATGAATGTCCACAGCGGCTGGATCGGTGACAGCCCAGGACTGGAAACAGCTCGGACACCCATCAGTGGGTGGGTGGGCAGACACACTGGGGCGTCCACACCACGGGCTGCTATTCAGCACCAAAAAGGCACAAACCACTGATACAGACAACAACCCGGGTGGGTCTCGGGCCCGGACGCTGCGTAGGGGAGGCCCATCTCAGCCCGGACTGTCTGCTTCCACCGTCTACAGGGAAAACTGCGGCCGCGGAGAACAGACCAGGGGCTGCCAGGCGTTAGGAAAGAGGGGGGACGAGCTGACAAAAAGACAGCACCAGGGAGTTTTGGGGTGATGGAACTGTTGTGTATCCTGCTTGTGGCAGTGGCTACACAAATGCACCCATGTGATAAAATATATACGTATGTGCTCCAAAAAGAAGTCAGTAAAAACGCAATTAAGAAAAGGGACGAGGTAGGGCCTTGAGTTCTCAGGTGGCATCTTCCCACGACCAAGGCAGGCCCAGCCCTCCCCTGGAGCTCCTTCAAATGGATCAGGAGCAGGCACCACGTCCCGTGCGGATGCAGCTGGTGCCAGGGCCCTCCGCCCGGCGAGTGAGGGCTGGCTGAACTGCAGCTCCACGTGCCCCCTGAGCAGCCCCATTGTGCAGTGAACAACCTACACAAACGTCCATGCTGGCCCTGGAACCTCCGTTTCCTTCTCAGCTCCTGTTCTCTCCCCAAGGGTGAAGCTTTGCCGGGCAGCCCCCCCGGGAGCAGAGCGAGGGGTGGGCTGTGCGTTGGCCCTGATCAGCCAGGCTGGGGCCTCCCGCTAACAGCTGTGGACGCACTCGGCTGAGGCTGCAGGCCAGCCCTGCGGGGTCTGCTCTTCATGGCTCGCCTGCCGGGGAGAAGGGATGGCCAGTTCACCAGACACAGAGCCAGGCTCAGGCGGCTGAAGTGGGTGCGGGGGCCTCACCCCTGTCTGGAAGCTCCCCTCTCGGCTGCAGGCGGGCGGGCGCCGGGGCAGGGACCTGCTGGAGAGAGTGGCGGAGCCTGAGCGCTGGTGATGTCACTCCACTGTGCGGTGGGCCCGGCCATGCCCTCTCCGCCCCAGGGGGCTGGGCACCACCCACCGGGGTCCCAGCTCTTAGTTCCCGAGCACCTGCTGGGTGCCTGGCACTGGGCTAAGGGGTCTACCAGGGTGACAACAATAACAAAAGCACCAATAACAATAACATGGATGGTAAGTCGTGTCTGCTGAGTGCGTAGGAGGCTGGGCCTTCACCTCCTAACGACGCCGTGGGCTGGCCTGCTGCTGCCTTCCCTCCTCAGGAGCGAGCTGAGGCTCAGGAGGCGAGGTCCCGCTGCAGAGGGGGAACTTGGCCCTCGACCTGCTGTGCCCGCCGCCCCTGTGGACAGCCGCAGCCTCTTCCACCCTGTGACTTAGCTTTTCTGAGCCTTGTTTCAATAGCGGTAAAGGGCACTTTGCTTTCTCATGGTAAAAGAGGCCCCGACTCTCCCTACAGGTGGTTTTTCAGGATCTGTTCAGGCCCCACCTCCTCCAGGAAGTCTTCTTTGACCCCCTCCAGGCTGGGTCAGAACACCTCCGAGAAATAGGATTCCTCACTCGTCCTCGGGAACAAGAAGAAGTTGGTCTCCCCTTCTCTGAAGGTGCAGTATGAGGATAACATCTCGGACCCCAGCAGCCACGGCTGCCACCCTAACTGGATCAGCGGACACCATGAGGAGGACAGAGGAAAAGAAGCGCAGAGAAACCAAGCCAGATCCCCCACTATATCACGAACCTCTGGATCAAACCATGCCTGAAACCCACCCCACCTCTGAATTGTTCTATGACATGAGCCCATAATTCCCATTTTGATTAGATTTCCTGTCTGTTGTAATTGAGAGAGTTCAAACAGGTACAGGAATTCACCCAACGTGGACAGTAGCTATTTCTGGGGGGGCAACTAATGAGGGAACTTTCATTCTGCATGCACATGTTCTATATTGTCTGCAGTTTTACAATGAGCGGGCAGTGAAATCAAGGCTGGTGTTTTCTCCTGAGCAAACAAGTTGGCTACGAGCTGGTGGCTTGAAAAACTGGGTGGGTGGTGGTGCCAGTGATAAAGGAGGTGCGAACGGGGGGAAGGTGGCGGTTTTGACTTGGGGCACGGAGCCCCCACGTGGGGACTTCCAGGGGCTGGTGCTCAGGAGGGACAGTCAAGGAGGGGCCAGGGGGCAGGGCCGAGGCAGGTCACAGCCCACAGCCCACGGCCGGGGCCTCGCTCACCAGTGAAGTACATGGTGCTGCTTCCCCCAAAATGCTCCCCAGGGGGCTGCCACTGCCTCAGTGGCCCCACTGCTGGAGCCGACGACTAAGGCCAGCTCTGAGCGGCCGAACCCATCAAGCTGCACGATTCTTGGAAGTGGCCTCCCAGCCACCTCCAGTTGGCACAGGTGGCAGGGACCCCTGGGGTCCAATCGGCAGGTTGATTCCTCAAGCGTCAGTCGAGGCTCCGAGGCCGGGGGCGAATTACGGCAGCAACAGGCTCTCCTGTGAGGCTTTGCCCTGCTTAGAATGACACCCCCCCGCATCTGCGCCCTCCCCCGAGGGCCCTGAGACGCAGGCCAGGCAGCCTTCCACCTCGGTTTCACGGAGAAAGAAGTGTAGGCACAGAGAGGCCAAGCAACTTGCTCACAATCACACAGTGCGGCAGAATTTGCCAGAATTTGAGCCCAGTTCTCCTGCCTCCAGACCTGGTCCCCCTTCTATTGCCTCCTGCTGGGCTTCACAGCAGGGGTTGGGGCACGGAATTATTTGGGGTGAAGGTTGGCCGATGAGGCCCTGAGAAGATCTTGGCCCGGACTGGGGAGGCTGGGGGGCGGAGGCGGCTGCAGAGGCTCCCTGAAGGAGGGAGGGGAGGGACTCAGGCAAGGAAGCTTCTCCCAATCCCCACGGCTGCCCTGGGGCCACCACATGTCCTTCCCTGTGCCCTCAACACCCAGTCTCACGCGCTATATTGGTCATCACCTTGAACCCTCAAACATCCTGTTATGAGCCTGTTTTACAGGCAAGGAAGTGGAGGTTCAGAGAGGTTAGGTAATTTGTCCAAGGTCACACAGCTAGTTAGGAATGTAGATCTCTGCCAGCTGGAGCCCAGAGCCTGTGCAAAGGCCCTGAGGCAGGACCCAGGAGCAGGGTGCACTAAAAGAACCGTCACAAGCCAGCAGGCTGGGGCCAGAAAGGAAGCAGAAAAGGCCCTTCTGAGCTTCATCCAAATCTTACTTTTTCAAGCAAAAGTCTCCAGCCTCCACAGGATGTGGCTTCCTGCTCAGTGGAGCAAGACTCCATCCATCCTGGCCTCGGTTTCCTGTTGGGGGGGGGGCGGGGACGCACAGAGGCCTCTGGGGTCAGGAGAAGTGGCAGCGGCTTCAGCGGCGAATAGTTTTTGTAAAGACCCAGCAAGTGGGGGGAGTCGGGGGCAGCGGAGGGGGGACGCCTGTTCACGGACGGACGCAGCGGGGCGAACGTTCCTGCAGGGCGCAGGGAGGCCGGGGGCGATCGCCGGGCGCGTGCGGGCACACGCGCGCGCGCGCTCACGGAGCCGCCCGAGGAGCCGCCAGGACCCAAGAAGCGAAAGTGAGCAACCTCTAGTGAAAGAAACAGTCAGGCACAGACAGCGCGCGCCCGGCCCGGCCATGGCGCGCTGGGCACACGCGGTGCGCTCCCGGCAGCCGGGCGCGTGCGCGGCGGCCCCGCGGAGGAAACGCCACCCGGGGCCGGCCCGAGGCCCGGCGGCCGCAGAGCTGGGCACCCCGCGGGCGCTCGGCACCCGCCCCGACCCCACCCTGCGGCCCCCACGCCGAGATGCGCCCCCAGGCCTGGCTCTGACCCAGCGCCCGGGGGCCCTTCGCCCCGCCCCTCCCCGCCGGTGCAGGCACTGTCCCTTCCCAGCGGCCTCCAGGAGCGCCAGGACCCTGCAGGGGTCGTTGCTCAGGTGGCCTTGGCAGCAGCCGGCCTCCCGGAGAAGGAACCTCCGAGGGACCGCCCTGGGAGGCCAAGGGCCGCCGGGCTGGGGAGAAGAGCTCGCGGCAGCGGCCCTGGCGCCTCGGGAGCGCCCGCCCCCCTTCCCTTCCCAGAACCGGCTTTTCCAGCTCGGCGGCTTCGCCAGGCTTCTGGCGGGTGGGGATTGTTTTCCCCGGGGGCTTGGGTGGGAAGAGTGAAGACAGGGAAGCTGGCTGCCCACACAGTGCTCTGCCGTCCGCGCCCCCTCCAGAGGCGCCCCAGGGACGCCGCAGCTGAAATAAACACGGACCCCGGGCGCTGCCTTCGCAGAGGCGCAGACGCTCCACCATCACGACGTCGGGCCTCCGCGCAAACACCAGGAGAGGCCCCGAAAGTCCTACAAGGGCTGCCGGAGTCCGGTGCGCCTGGGGCCGGTACACAGCTCCCAGGGCTCCCAAAATGCACAGAAGGGCGTGACTTCTTCCCGTGGCGAGCAAGTCCGCGGGGGAGTTGGAAGACCCATCCCAGACCTTGGCCCAGGGGGCGAGCTCCGGACTGCACTGCAGGGTGTCGCCCACTGAGCTGGTCCGGCCTCTGCGAGCCCATAGCTAATGAGACAGGGAGAAGTAAGCAATCATGGTGTGGCCAGGGCTCCAGGAGAGGCCCAGCCGAGAGGCCTCCCGGAGGAGGTGTCCTCCGGCGCAAAGGTGCTCCCTGCTAAGGCGGGTGCGGGAGAGCAGCTGGCCTCAGGAGGTCCCACCTCCCCGGGGCTCTGCAGAGTGCCAAGTCTCAGGTAGCCTGAGATGAAGGGGAGGACCCCTCAGAGCCTCGGGGCTGCCTTCCACTCTGCAGGTGGAGAGCTGGGGGTCTGAGAGGTGCTGCCCAGGGTCACCCACTCGCTAGAGTTTGGGCTGGGCCCTGGCACAGAGTAAGTGGTTAATAAACGGAACTGTGCAGGTTGGAATCCAGCAAGCCAGGTCGATCTCCATGGACCCTCCCTCATTTCCTACAAAGCTTTGAGTCCCTTCTACGTGGTGATTAAGACACAAACAAGAGCCCCGTAGACAAAAACGTTAAGATAATTTTAGTTATTGATAAGTGGCGTGTTAGTGAGGGACTGAGCGAGTACAGAGAGAGCACAGTGAGCAGGGCCTCCGTTGGGGGGGGGGTCTCTGAGCTGAAGGATGAGCAGGGCCCAGCCATAGAGACATAGAGACATAGAGACAGAGTAGGCCAGGCGGAGGGAATGGCAGATGCAAAGGCCCTGAGGCAGGAATATGCCTGGCATGTAAGAAGAGCAGAAAGTCAGCCCGCTGTGGCTGGAGCAGAGGGAAGGAGGGGTGTGCAGGCCACGGAGAGGAGTTTGGGTCTGATTTCAAGTACGTTCCTCCCGCGTGATTGGTGTGGAGAGGGCAGGAACAGCTGCTGTGGGAGAACCCCCGCCGGACTGAAGTGAGCCTGGGGAGCTGCTCCAGGATGTGCACTTGGACTGAACGCCTGCTCTTCATTCCCCTGAGTCCTGCGGCCGCAGCGTTTTCTGGGAGGAATCCCACGGCCAGGAGGGGCCCACTTGACAGGTGAGAACACTGAGAGGGGCAGAGGCCCCAGCCAAGGGCGTGCGCTTGCTGAGCCCTGAGTCAGGCTCAGGCGCCGGGAGATGTCTGGGCCCTGCGTGCCGCTGGCTGGGATGTCGGGCCTGAAGCGGAGCCGGAGCCAGAGTCGTTGGTGGGGGCCCTTATGGGGGCTGGAGGCGTGGGGCCTGGGCCCGGAGGAGGCACGAGGCAGAAGGGCGGGCTGCAGGTGAGCAGAGAGAGCAGACGGGAAAGATGTGTGGACTCCTCCCACCTTGAGCAAGAAGTAGCAGGCACAACTGGCACGGGTGTGCACACACAGGCACACACTGGCATGTATGAATGCATGCACACATCCATGCACACATGCATACCTGCACCCGTGCATGTGAATGCACACACCCACAGGTGAGCACACGTGTGCACTCATGAGCACCCCTCAGTGCACATGCACGTGGACACAAACACGGTGCATGCTCACAGAACCTCGTCACAGACCATCTGCACACTTCTCTCCTTAGCAATTATCACGGTTCATTCATTCATGCAACAAACATATGCTGAGCCGTTTTCAGTGCCTGCCCGGGGAGGGGTGGGCGCTGCAGACCCAGCCAAGAGGCCCCACAGTCCCAGCCTGGCTTCCCCGGAGCTCACAGTCTAGGCTGGGAGAAGACAGACCTAAATCTTTAAGGCCATTTGTCACTGGGTCCTGGAGGAGAAGCACAGGGAGCTGTGGGGGGCTGGGGAGCGGTTCTGGGGGGTCTGGAGAGGAGGTGTGTTTCCAGGGGTGGGGGGACCAGGGTTGGGTCAAATGACGAGTCAGGAAGGGAGAGGCTAGTGTGATGGGTGGGAGAGGCCCAGACAGGCCTGCAGGGCATGGGGTCGGGGGCCTGCCCACCCCCTGACCCCCTTCCCCCCTGTTGTGAGCTCTCTCCTCCCTGTGCCCCGCGCACCCAAGCACCCAGCACAGGCAAGCGCCCAGTCCCTTAGAGGCAGGATTCTGGTCTGTGGCACAGCTTGGGGGGGGAGGGGGGGAGCCTACGAGTGGCCACAGCGATGCCCTCTCTCTCCTTTCCTCCATTCCCCCTCCCCTCTTCTCCCCCCCATCCCCTCTCCTTCCCCCCGGGCCTGCCTTTTCTCCCACACACAGCCCTCCGTTTCCCTGTCTGGGCGATGGGCGGGTACCAGCACCTTCCTCACAGAGCCGTGAGGTGAGTTGGTGGGAGACCGTTCTTCACAGAGCCGGCTGGAGCCGGTCCCCCTTCCTCTAGGCAGAGATCAGACCCTGCAGGGAGCCTCGCACCCAGCAGGTGGCAACAAGCCCCCCACACACACCCCACCCTGCACCCTGTGTGCCCCCCCATCTCATACCACACACCCGCTTCTCCCACAATACACCCCCCACCCCCACGCCCTGCCCCCCCACGCACACACCTCCACACCACACTTAACCTACACCACTCCCCCCAACAGACACACAGTCCCCCCCCCCACAGGCTTGACCCCCTTGGGCAGCCCAGCCAGTCTCACCCCCCGTCCCCCGCCCCGGGTCCTGGGCAGGGGGCAGTGACAAGCGCGTAGCCGGCCCTAGCCCTGGCTGCAGGGCTCTGCTCATTGATTCAGAGATGCTCTTTTCTTTCCTCAGGCGCTTCTCTGAAGGATGGAAAAATCGATGCCCGCAGAAGAGCGGGCTCATGGAAGGTACGGACAGCACAGTGAGAAGACCCAGGTCCCGGGGGAGGCAGGCGCCCGGGGGCCCGCCGGCCTGGCGCTGGCTGTTCCCCGGCTCCCAGAACAAACTCAGAGGCGGGTGTGGGCAGCCCGGAAGCCGGCGATGTGGTTTTGTCTTTTAATATTTTTGTTCTGATTACAAAAGCTGTATATGTTCATCGTAGAAAATAAAAATTACTGAATCCATCCCCAGAGGTAACCTCCCTGCCAACGTGTGTAGTAAACCCTTCCACCCTCTGCACATCGAATGCACTTTTTATTTTTGCAAAAATAGGACATGCTCAGCTGCTTTTTTTCACTCAACTCTCTGCCACCAACATCTCTCTGTGCCGTTTCCTGGCGCGACATCATTGTGTCTGATGGCTGCACCACGAGTCGTCCTGGTGGATGGTGGAGGCCCCACAAAGGCCTTGGAGTCAGCGTCTCGGCCCCTTGGCTGTGTGACCTCAGGCAGGTGGCCTGCACCCTCTGGCCTCCCTGGTCCTCCTCTGCGTGATGGCGTACTGATGCCTGCCCTACAGCCTGGTGGCGAGGATTACAGGAGAAAGGAGGCAGAAATCACACATTCCACGCAGAGCACATCGAAGGCATTCCATCAGCGATGGCTATTATTATTTTTTGTCTGTATTGTTATACAGCTAAACCATCATTATTTAGCCAGTCCCCTGTTAAGGAACATTTAGGTCGTTTATTCGGTTTCCCTTCAAGAAGAAGGCGTCAGTGGATATCCTTGTCAAGAAATCTTTGACAAATCCTCAGTGATTAATTTTGAGTGTTTTCTAGGAGGAGAGTGATGCGCCCTGGGAAAGGTGTGCACGTTTTAGGACCAGTTTGTTCTAGATACCGCACACTGCCCTCCGGAAATGTCCTGGTGGCGCTCTGTGAGTTTCCTGGGCTGCCGTGACAAACCTCCACAACCGGGGGGGGGCTTCAACAACAGAAACTTCTTCTCACGCGGTTCTGGAGGCTAGATCCAAAATCGGGTGATGGCAGGGCCACGCTCCCCCTGAAGACCCTGGGGGAGAATCCTTCCTCGCCTCTCACAGCTTCTGCCAGCAGCCCGCATTCCTTGGCTTGTAGCCCCACCGCTGCGGAATCTGCCCCTGTGCTCACATCGTCTCCTCCTGTCGTCTTCTCCCCTGTGTGTCTCTTACTGTCGTATGATCCAGGATGACCACCTCATCTCAAGATCCTTAATTTAATCACGCTGGCAAAGACCCTTTTGCCAAAGGAGGTACCGTTCCTGGGTTCTGGGGGTTGGGACGTGATCATGTCCTTACTCCTGCTGAGGAAGGAGGGTTGTGTTGAATTCCTTTTTCCCTCACCGCACAGCACAGTCTCATCTTTTTGAAATGTCTGGCCAATTTGGTGGGGTAAAAACGATCTCTTGTTTTAAAGTGCATTTCTTTAGCTGTTAATGAAGAGGGACGATTTTCGTGGGCTCGTGGGTCGTTTGTATTTCTCATTTTCTTACTGATTCGTGTCCTTTGTCCAATTCGCTATTAGGTGTCATTGTCTTCCTCTGGGTGTGCAAGAGCTCTTTGTAGATTAGGGATGTTGAATCTTTATTATAGCTTGTAAATATCTTCCTAATGGGTCACTTGCTTTTTAGGTTTTTTCATAGTTCTTCAACGTATATAACTTTTCAACTTTTCTGTAGTCAAAGCTTTGAGAGGATTTTTCCATCAGTCGAATAATTAAACAGGCTTTTCCCACTCACGTTATTTTCATCTAGCGCTTTAACAGTTTCACTTTTATATTTAAGTTTTTGCTCTGTCTGCAGTTTATTTTAGTTGTGGTGTATGTTAAGGCTAATTGCCTCCCCCACTAATTATTGAACAGCTGTCGATGCCATTTAATAATAGTCCACATTTTCCCAATTGATTTTAAATGATACCTTCATAATATATTCAATTTGACTTCTTGCTCCAATAACGTAGCAGACTGAGGAATGTGGCCTCCTCCTGCTGAGGAACGTCAACCAAACTTCGCAACAACAACAAAAGTAATTAATCTTGAAAGAAAGAAGGAATGGGAGATGCCCAGGTGCTGGAAGATGGGAGGGAAAAACCAGAACCGGAAGCTATTCCATGACTGAGGACCCCAAAAAGGCAAGATCCTCGGTGAAGAGAGCTCACAACTGAAAATAGAGACCACAGGCTGGAACGATCTACCACGAGGGAGAGTCAGCAGACAAAACAGGAAGGGTCAGTCCTCAAGAAACTGAGATAACAGCACAGCCCAAAAGAGACTACAACATGAATGCTTTAAATTATTTAAAAAAAATTAAAAACGCGTAAGAAAATTAAAAGACAACGTGGAAAAAGAAGAGGCAGACGTGAAGGAAAAACAAGGATCTAAAAGTGAAAAATGCAGTTGTTGAAGTTAACATTTCAACGAATGGGTCGAATAGCAGATTAGACACAGCTGGAGAAATGTTCACACGCTGAAAGACGGAACTGAGGAAATTACCCAGCATGCGGTCAACAAAGATAGAGAAACAGAATGAAAATAAAAACTAACAAAATAGAGTAAGAAAGTCCAACCCACGCCTCAGAGAAGACCTGAAAGGACACACACTAGGGAGAGAATGGAGGGGAGAGATATTCAACGTGATAATGTCTGAGAAGATTCCAGAAGTGATGAAAGACACAACTCCTTAGATTTAAGAAGTGGGTCAGTCCCAAGAAGGATGCATAACAGTGAGTCTGCACCTAGATATATGTACCAAAGACAAAGAAAGAGACTTAGAGCAACCAGAAGGAGAGACCAGATTACCTCATGCCCGTCGTAAAAGCATAGTGTTCCAACACTTTATACGTTAGCTCTTTAAGTCTTCAGAATAACTCTCTTAGTATTCTTATTATCCACATTTTAAGGATGGAAAAATCAAGGCACAGAAAGTTTAAGTATCTTCATTACTTCATGCTACTTAAGTAATTTTGGTTGCGACCATGGCCCCTGGGGAATCATGCTTCCTCATGACCACACCCTTGTGTGGTGCGACTTCACTGCTCCTCCCCAAGAGGACACTCTTGCCGTGAAGGAGAGGCCACTCTCCTCCCGCCTTGAGTCTAGACTGGCCTCGAGACTCGCTTTGACCAATGGAATGCAGCAGAGATGATGCTGTGTGGCTTCCAAAGCCAGGCCTTAAGGAGCCTTGTAGTTTCTACTTTTGCATCTTAGATCACTTCCATCATTGCGTCAAGAAGCCCAACACAGACTTCTGGTGGAAGAGAAGCAAGATGACCCACCTGACAGCCAGCATCAACTGCCAGGCTTTGAGTGAGGCCATCCTGAACCCTCCACCCAGTCGAGCCCCAGATGAGAGCAGCCACACGAGTGACTCAAGGCCAGACAAGCGGAAGAGCCACCCAGCTGAGCCCAGCGCACACAGCAGAACCGTGAGCCGCAGCTCACCGGGCACAGAATTACACAGTGATGGCTGACAGGGCCGGGACTGGGACCCAGGCAGGCCAGGACTCCAGAACAGGCACCTTCACCATGATGCCACGGCAAAAGCCATCAGCAACAATGGAGACCAGAAGACAATGCAACCTTAAATCTTCAAGACGATGGAAGAAAATGTTTGTCAACGTAAGCTGCCTTTCAGCTAAACCGTCTTTCAAGAGTAAGAGCAAAATAAAGACATTTCAGACAAACACAGAAACTTCACCACTCACAGAGCTTCGCTGAAAGAACTCATAAAAGATTACCTTAGGAAGAAGGTGGTCAAGCCCGGTATCAAGTATGTGATGAGCAATGAGCAAAGATTTTTAAAAGGTAAAACCTAAATAAGTGTTGGCTGGAAAAATCGGTGATAATAATGACAAACATAGCCTCAAAACAAGATGGAACTAAAATATGAGGCAATCACACATGGTGATGACTTTCCAAGGGGTTAAGTCACCTATGACCTCGTCCTGTCCAGGAGGACGGTGGAGGACACGGATTTAGATTGTAAGTCAATTATGCATGATAAGAATTTAAAGATAACCTCCAACAGGAAGAAATGGAATGTATAACTTTCAAACCAATATAGGGAAAAGGGAAATAAAGAAAACACTATCAGCCCAATAAAAAGCAAAAAAGAGGAGGGAAAGAAGAAAACGATTGACTTTTTGTGTTTTTATTCTATAACTGACCATTTTTGTAGAATTCTCCTATTACTTAATAGTTTTTCACTTCCTTCCCTTGGGTTTTCAAGTAGACAATTATATTATCCACAAATAAGGATAATTTTGTCCCCTTTTTAGCGGTTGTCCTTTATGTTTCTTGTCTTCTTGCGTTGTCTAGGACTTTCAGAGCCATGTCACACTATAGGGGCATTATTAAGCATCCTCACCTTATTCTGGATCTTGGTAAGAATGCTTCCAATATTTTACCATTCAATCTGATGTTGGCTGTTGGCTTGAGATGGATATTCTTTGTCACGGAATTAGTCAGGATAAGCTAGAGTATGCTGCCGTAACAAATAATGTCAAAATCTCACGGCTTGAGCGAGGTTTATTTCTTGTTCATATTAAGTCCAGGCAGTTCTCTCTCAGTTACGGCTGTGATTGGCTCAGCATTGCACCTCCACATCCGGGAATGCTCCCCTGCTCGCTGAGGCGAGGGAAAGAGAATCGGAGAGTCTCGTACCAGGAATTAAGTGCTTCTATGTAGACATGGCACACATTACTTCAGCTCGTGTTGATGTCACATGGTCCTGCCTAACCCCAGTGGAAAGTGCGTCCCCAGCCTGGAAGGAGGACTGGAAAGATCGGCAGACATTGCAGATGTCACGCTAACCGTGTTAAGGAAGCATCCTTTCATTGCCGATTTTACACTTGGGACCCCGGAAGACCCTAAAAGTCAACTTGAAAAGTCACTGGGGCCTTGGCTGTCTGACGACTAGCGGAGGAGGCTGGTGTGACGAGAAAGGCGAGGTGACGCATTCGCAGGCCCTGACGACGCTCGCCTCCACCGGAGCCTTTAATCGTGTGGAGGCCCTGAATCCTTGTAAGTCATCCCCCCCTTTCCTGAGCAGATTTCTGCTTCTTGAGGCCACACAGTCTCAACCGGGATCATTTGCCGATGTTTTCTTTGGGATTTTTATCAGATTCTTAAGCAAGACTGGTCTGTAGTTTTGTGCTATCTGCCTATTCTTGGTTTTAGGGTGATGCTGTGTTCTTAAGATAGTCGGGGAAACTTTCCGTCTTTCCTGTGTCCTGAAACAGAATGTTTGAAATATCTGAATATTGGCCAGAAGTGTCAGGACCGAACCGTTCTCCAGGAAGTAGCGCCTTCCTTCCTTTTCCAGTTTACCCTGTAGTAGTGGGTTCTTGAGTTTTCTTCTACTTGTTAAATTGGTTTTAGTTATATGTATTTTCGTATAAAAATACCCACTTATTCATATTTTCAAATTCATCATCACAAGGCTTTACTTAATGTAATTTAATTAAAAAAAATTTGTTTGTTCCCATTGTGCATTCATTTCTCTCTGTTTATTACCTATGGACCTCCTATAAATTTACCTAATTTATCAGACTTTTCAAAAAACCAAAAACCAAGTCATAGATTTGCCTTTTACTTCTCTTGTTTTTCTCTTTTGCAATTTATTAAATTCTGCTCTTTCTCTTTATTGACTTCCACCCTCTCTTATTTAAGAAATTCATAACGTTGAGCTATGAATTTTCCTCCTTGTAACATTTTAACCACCTTCCCGTATGTTTAGGTGTGTGGTATTTGCAGTCTTATATTTTTTAAATAGTTTGTCATGCAGGTTTTATTTAGAATTATTTACAAAAGTCGTTTTTAATTTTCGAATGGTTGGCCTTTTAATTTAAACTTTCGTTAATAATTTCTAGCTTAATTGCAGTGTGATCGAAGAATGAGACTTTTACTATATCTGCTTTGAGGGTTCTATTGAATTTTTCTTTATGGCCTCATATATGATCAATTTTCATAAATGTTTGATGGGCTCTGGCAAAGAAATGAGTGTCTTTTATTCGTAAGGTACGAAGTTCAATTATTAAATCAACCTTATTAATTATATTATTCCAATCCTACACAAATGTGGCTGGGGGATACTATTTGAATATGTCAAAGACAGAAGAGAGTTAAGTCTCCTCGGGGCTTTTTTGTCTGTCCTTCTGTGAATAGCTAAGTTCTCGCTTCTCCAGTTGGGTCTAATGCTGTATAGGACGTAAAAGATTGTGACAATCGGATCTTCACTGAGACTCGTCCTGCTTATCAATACAAACGACTTTCTCCTAGCTCATGATTTTTGCCTGTGATTCTTGATCCGATATAAATATTACCTTTCATTTGACTTGAACTTGTCTCATATAATTTTGCCCATCTTGGATTTTTAACCTTTTGGTGTCCTTCGGTTTTAAGTTTCTTTCTTTTTAATTTATTTTTTATATGTGAGGAAGATTGGCCCTGAGCTAACATGTTGCCAATCTTCCTCTTTTTGCTTGAGGAAGATTGTCACTGAGCTAACATCTGTGCCAGTCTTCCTCTATTTTATGTGGGATGCTGCCACAGCATGGCTTGATGTGTGGTGCTGGGTCTGCGCCCAGGATCTGAACCCGTGAACCTCGGGCTGCCGTAGCAGAGTGCGCAAACTTAACCACTGTGCCACTCAGTCGGCCCCTTAAGTTTATTTCTTTTAAGCAGCATGTAGTTGGATTTCCATCTTAGTTTTTGTTTTATCCAATCCGAGAGTCCTTGGTATTTTACCAGGAGAATGTCATGCATTTATGTTTGTTGTTAACACTGACCCCACGGATCTCACTTCCATGAGAAAGTTTCCCCCCCCCCCCTTTTCCGTTTGTCCTTCCAGCTGCATTTTGTTTTATGGACTCTGAATTTTTGCTTTAGTCTTCTCCAGACTTTGGTTAGTAGACATTTCATTTCTAATTCCACTTGAAATTGCCTTTATGTTGAAAAAGTCTTTCATTTGCAGCTGCCTGATCATCTGAATAGAATCAGAAACAGTGCCTCCTGAACCCCTTATTTTAGGTGTTTTTAAGGTTCCCCCCACTGTTCGATCCATGTTGATGTGATTTCAAGCTTTAGATCCAGATGGTTACCTTATTATTTTTTCTCTTCTATGATTTGTCATTTAAGAATAATTTTGACTTTTGTATTCAGTCTGGGAACAATATTTACAATAATTCTTTAGACTCACTGCTTTTGAACTGGTTTCATAATGCCCAGACTTTTGAAGCCACAGTGTTGGTATTCTTAGACTCCCAGCCGATGGGAGCACACCCTTCAGTAACAATGTCTCAGTGTTTCCCCCCAACCTCATACAAGTGGCTCCCTTATCACTTAGCATCCAGTAGGACACAATCTAGCCAGTCTGGATGTGTTCTTTTGTAACTAACTCACTTTCCTTCCTGGAGGCAGACGGCGTTGTCATTATTTGCATAATTCACATGTCTTTCCAGTATGTGTCTCAGTTGGTCGAAGTCTCTGTTTTCCCCGGATGCTGTGCCCCTTCCAATGTGCATATTCCGATCTTTTTGTTTCACTTTAAGGCACAGGGGAGTTTTCATTCATTATATTCGCAGTTCTCTCTCATCCTGGCCTTTCCTTCCAGAATCCCAGCTCTGTATTTGCTGCCTCCTCACCCTCAACCCCTTCTCGCGCTTTCTTTTCATCTCTTGCTCTCCGCCACACCTTTTAGCAGCGGTCTTGAGCTTGGCTTCCCCATCACTGACTGTATTTTCTGCATGACACTTTCTGCTTTCTGCTTCCTCCAGTATGGATTGGAATTCTGCTTCTCTGTCTTTTTCTTTCAGTGCAATCCTTCCTAACCCCGTCTGTATTTGTTTTCTAGGGCTGCTGTACCAAATGGTCACAACCAGGTGGCTCAGGATGACAGGAGCGTACACTCTCGCAGTTCTGGAGACCAGAAGTCTGGAATAAAAGTGGTGGCAGGGTTGGTTCCTCCTGGAGGTTCTGAGGATGAATCTGTTCCTCGTGGCTGCCCGCGCTGCTTGGCCTTCCTTGGCTCGTGGCTGCATCACTGCCGTCTCCGCCTCCATCTTCCCGTGGCCTCGTCTCCTGTTTCTCCTCTTCTGTCTGTGTCTTCTCTTCTTCTCACAAAGACATTTATCATTGGATTTGGGGCCCACCCAGTTAATCCAGGATGATTAACTTAATCATCCTGAGATTAACTTAATTATATCTTCAAAGACCCTTTTCCCAAATAAGGTCACCTTCAGAGGTACCAAGGGTTAGGACTTGGATATATCTTTTTGGGGACCATAATTCAACGCACCACACCATCCCGTCCCTTTTCATATCCTCTGCTGCTTTCTCACATCTCTTGGGGCCGCCCTGTGCTTTCCCGCTCCTGTTCTGCAGAGCGTGTCTTTCCATTAATGTTGCTGAGCAGTTTCCTGACATCTTCTTCTGGTTCCTCCAGGAAATCGCTGTCAGCCGCCTGCTCTTCAGCGTTGCAGAATGCCGATTCCTTTTCCACTGTCTACAGTGTTTTCTCACAGTCCTGTGCTGTCGATGCTTTTTCCTCTGGGCCGTCTCTCAAATGCAGGACAGTAAGCCACACTCCACGCTCACAAGTAGACAGGGCGTGTAGCTTGCCTTCGGTCCTGCTCTCTTGCCCCTAGTTGGATGGCTAAATCCCGTTCTCAGTGTTTGGTCTCAGCAACGGAATCCAGGGGGCTTTGCTCAATCCATTTCCTAGTTTCCAGCAGGCTTCTGCCAACGGCAGCTCTGCCAAGCGAGGGTGGCATCCGCTCCCGCCCGCTGTCTGGTTCTTGGATATTCTGAACAGAATATCCCAGCATACACTGCTACCCGGGAGCTTCCTGCTGCTCCCCGCCCACCCCTGCACTCATCCTGTTTCCCCCCCAGGATACCATGCACCGTGAAAGCCCATGCCCACATTCTCTGAAAGACCAGGGGACGCCACTCCAGGAGCATCTCTGGGAGAGGGACAACCGTCCAGTTCTCAGAATGGCACAGATTCCAGGTCACTGAGGGGGACAGACGATGGAGCATGTTCTGAGCACCTTCCTACCTTTGTCCCTGTCCCTGTGTCCTGAGGCTTCTCTCCAACGCCGTCCCCCACCATTGTCATCAGTACGGCTCCTCCCAGACTCTGGCATGAGGTTGGCAGCTGTTTCCCCGCACTGAGTGAGGTTTCGTCTTTCTCTCTGCCTTCATGGGTATTTAGTAGAAAAATGAGAACGGCTGAATCAGGGCGTTGCTCATTAGATGCCGTTTTATATCGAAGTCCACAGGTTTTTAGTGGTTTTTTTTTTTTAAGCCCAGACTTACTCCTTCATTTACATTTAATTATTCCAAAGAAAGGAGAGCCTTCACTGCTTGGCTGCATGGGGATGTCAGGATAAATCAGCCAATAATCCAGCAGAGCTTTGCAAGGATGCAGGAGTGGAGGCAAGCCAGGCCCAGCCCCTTCCTCCCTCTGCTCTGCAAAGCTGCCTGCCCCGGGGCTCTTTCCATCTCGAAGACCTCATTCCTGTGCCCCCAATTAGCAGTCTGGGAAATCAGACACATTTACTGAGCGCCCACTTTGCTCCAGGCACCAGGCAGTTCTTGGGGAGAGGAAGAGAGAATCGTCAAGATTCCTGCCCTTATGGTGCGTGGTTTCCATCTCTCTGCTTTAGAGCATAATGTCCGTTTGTCACCACGGTTTGTGACGGTTGTTTGATTAACAACCTCGCTAGACTCCTGTCAGACTGGCAGCCCCGTGAGGGCAGGGACAGTGTCTGTATGCTTGGTTGTTAGCGCAGCTGGGACTGGGGAGGGCTGCCTGGAGGAGAGGACTTCTGAGCCGGGCTTTGAGGGTTGGATAGGAGTTCAGAGAGGATAAAGCCGATGGGAGCAGGAAAGAGGGGTGAAGTCTCTCTCCCTGGGGTCTGCTCAGCCCAAACCTGACACTGCCTCTTGGCCTTATTCTCCGTGTGCTTTCTGCTGCTACCTGGAGAAAGTTCCTCTCTGGGTCTCTTTAGAGGCTGAGCACCGGGGGTCTGGGCAGTGTTCAGAGGAGGATGAGGTCTGCAGTGCTTGTCAGAGTGCATGGGCGCGTCCTAAAGGAAGGGACACCCAGGGTGTCCAGGCCTAAAAGCTAAGCCCAGAAGGATGGGCAGAGGCTCTGAGTTTGTCTCCTCTGGGTCCCCTTTCTTTGGCTTGCTTCCTCTTCTTTATCTCTTTTAAGCAGATCTCAGTGGGGCCCGTCCCGCCGTGGCGGCCTTGGGGTCGTCATCACTTTTCCAACAGGCACGTTCGTGGCTGGTCTGCTGGACGTGAACCAAGAGCCATTTGCTCCGGAGGCGAGAGTCGAGACAGGCCCAGCTGGGCTTTCCCATCCTTTATGTGCCCGATCCCATTAATAATTAACGGTACAGTAATGAGAATGGCTTTTAATAGAATCTGCTGCCATCACCGCATTCTCTTCCCCGCCGAGGGTCTCCCCCAAAAGGATTCATGCTTGTATGGCTGCCGTTCCCGCCACGGGCACCGGGAAGCCGGAAGTTCTCCTGCCGATGTCCCTCCCAGCCCCTCCTCTCTTCTGGGCCTGAGCTCCACTCCCTGTGACCTGAAAGCCCCCTCACTCCTCCATTTCCCACCCCTGTCCCGAAGCCCCGCCCATGTCCCCTTGAGGTGCCCCCTGTGGTGCTCGACTCCCCCACCCAGCCCAGCCAAGCATGGCGCTGTCACGCCTTGTCTGTCACCAGGGCAAACTGGTCCCATTGAGCAGGGATAGGGTGGGCGTGAGACCCACACGGTGCATCCAGGAGCTGACGTTCTGCATGGACAGGCCCACTTACAGCAAAGGTCAGTGGGACGGGTGTGGAGGCAGGCCCGGGGGTTGAGCCCGGGCTTGGCCGCCATTTGTGGGACCGCAGAGAGTGTCGTCACCCCTGTCCCCAGCCTCAGTTTATTCGTCTGCAGAGCAGGGATGAAGATGGCCCCTACTCCATCAGAGTGTTCCAGTGAGAAGAGAAGCGAATGTGCCGGAAGCAGAATTAAGGGAGACGGTCCCTAACATTCGCTCCAGGAAAACACCACAATGTGCCCAGGGTTTTAGCTACTCATGATGCTATTCACTGCAGCATTATTTATGATGTCGCAACTTGGAAACCAGCTCCTCGTTCAATATTGGAGGATTGGCTTCGACAAGTGTGAGCACATCCACGCAACGGGGCCCATGCCTGCTTCCCAAACTGGGGTGTGCCTCGGAACCCCCGGGAGCCCTGGGAAAATGCAGGTTCTGGGGGTCCGGGGCTGAGATCCTGCTCTTGTAAGAGCTGCTGGTTGGGGACGGTTCCCTGAGTATAAGGGGGTGGGGCCCTTGGGCGGGTAGAAGTTCGGGGTCTGCTGGCGATGGAAGAACCAGGTTGATAACAGTGTGTTCTGGGGTCCCATCCCAGGCTCAACGCAGAGCGCGTGTGGCTCACTCGGGACAAAGTCGGGAGGCTCAAAGCCGAGCGCTCGAAGTGCTTATAGAGAGGGGATGAATTATAGATCGTCTCAAGTTTTCTCTTTGGTTTATCTTAATTTCAAAATTATCCACAATTAACATGTATTACTTTTGTAAATGGAGAAAAATGTTATTTTTTTTAAAAAGAATAAATGTTCTCTTCCTTTCCCTACAACACAATCAGGGTAATATTCAGCCTGGAAAGAAGGGGATTCTGAGAAGAAGAGGATGCGTGTGGATTCTGGCCTCGCTCCAGAGCCTGGGGGAGGGCTGTGGGCTGGACCAGGCGGGCTGTGAGGCCCCAGGGCTCAGCTCGGGCTGACTCCAGGCTAAGCCCTCTGCACTCAGTGTCCCCTGTCCCCCACGGCCCTGGGAGGGACCTTCACCATAGCACTGGTATTAACACTGCTTTGCAGCCAAGGGAGCTAGAAGCTCTGGGAGGTGAGCGCCCACCCAGGGCGGCCACCTAGCTCCCTGTGGAGTATGTGGGGGGCAGGGGTTGAGGGGCCTGCTGGGAGGAAGCCCCTTCCTCCTTGAAGGTCTTTGGCCACTAGTCAGGGTGGTCTCACCAGGAAATCCAGAAAAGCTTTGAAAATTAGCTGGAGTTTCTATGTCCCAGGAGAGGCACTGGGGAGCCATTGAGTGTTCTCTGTGAAGACGAAATGATTCAAGTTGTGGGCAGCTTGGAGCAGAGAGCTGCGTTGACAGGAGACCCAGACATGCGCTCGGAGGAGATGCTAATAGGCCGGATGGATAACACACAACAGCAGCAGAACAAGAAGAGTTAACATTTACTGAAGTCCTGTGATGTCCAAGGACGTGACAAACGCTCTTCATTTAACCCTTACGACAGCTCTAGGCCGGTCGTGCTATGTTCTCCCCGTTCTGCAGACGGGAGGGCTGAGGTTCAGCACCACGAGGGGGCACAGCTGGGGTGAGGGCTCAGGTGTGTATGACTTCAGCGTGGGTGCTCTTAGCACAGTGCTGCACTGCAGAGAGCAACGAGGTCGGGAAAGGAGAATGAGCCCCAGGGAAGGAGTGGGGAGCGGGGCTGGGGGCAGGGCGGGAAGGGGAGAGGGTGGGACTGAGCCATCCTTCCACCAGCAGTGGTGACTCCAGCTGGCGGCCAGGCCTTGGGCTAGAGGCTTAGGGACAATCTAGTGGGGGCATCAGACAAGTAAACAGACCATGGCCACAGGGGCCATGGCAGCTCTCTAGAGGAGGGGAAGCCTCTGCTGAGTTCTAAAGAATGAACAGCCGATGTGATGATAAGAGAGAACATTCCAGGCCTCTGGACAGCGTGTGCAAGGGCACCGAGGCCTGGAAAGTAGCCAGTCTGGCTAGAGCAGGGGTGGGGGGTGGAGAGGCAAGAGGCTGCAGGGGTGGCAGGAACCTGGTCCTGGAGCCTTCAAAGCTGAGGGAAGAAATAGACTTGGTCAGGGCGACGGGAGTTACTGGGGCGTGGTGAGCCGGGCTGACACTTCCCCAGGCCCACGGGGCCCTGCGTGGAGTACTGGTGGTCAGGGGTCATCCTGGAGGCCTGGTGGGCGCCGGGAAGAGGCTGGCACAGCATTCCAGGCGGGAGATGCAGGAGCGGAGGGGGCTGGCGGCTGGGAGAGGTGGGCAGACGTGTGATCCCTTGTGCAGGAAGAGTGGCTGCAGGCTGTGGGAGGTGAGAGAAGGAGCGGAAGCAGGACGGCTGTGAGCATCCGGTGGGCGATGGTTCTCAGGATGGGAGGGTGAAGTCGGGGGACTCCTAGGCTCCGTGGGGATGTCTGTGGGCAGCACGGAGGGGCCGGTGCAGAGGACCAGCCCAGGGACTCCCCACTCTCCAGGAGGCCCCGGATGTCCCACACCCCAGCTTCGGTCCTCCGACCTGGCTGCGGGGAAAGTCTGGACCCTGTTCCTGTGCCTCCACCCCCTCCCCAAATCCCCAGCCATGGGGCTCTGGCTGGAATCCCTGAGGGGGCGGGAGGTGCCAGCCCAAATGATGCTGGGGCTGCCTTGAGCGGAGGTAGGGGCAGCATCTCATGGAGTCCTCCTTCCAGCCTCTCGAGGCAAGAGCATCACTGGGGTCACTTATAGAGGGGGAAACTGAGGCATGGTGTCATGTGCCCAAGGACACACAGCTGGACGGTGATGAGATCTGTCTGAGAGGCTCAGAGACTGTCCCCAGGGCCGCTCTGCTGGTCCAGGCCAGGGAGGGAGGGGAGAGGAGGGGGAATGCTCTGTGACTCCTGCTCTGCGGAGCCAGCCCTCCCCTGCCTGCCTCTGCCCGGGGCCATCAGGTAGTAGGGCCAGGTCTCCCGGAGCAGTGGTGGCAGCTGGCCCCCCACCAAAGGGAGA
Organism: Equus asinus; assembly: GCF_041296235.1. NCBI lineage: Eukaryota > Metazoa > Chordata > Mammalia > Perissodactyla > Equidae > Equus > Equus asinus. The sequence continues at coordinate 16,752,129 of NC_091799.1, forward strand.
GGGAGGAGGAAGCAGCCTGCAGAGGGGGAGGGGAGACACACCAAGCTGCAGCGTTCACTGGCAGTTGGCCCCGCTCCCCGGGAAGGACACGGCCTGCCTCCCTGCGCAGGGTCGCACAGGCACCGCACCCAGCAGACGAGGCCGAAAACTAGCACCGCCCGCTGGGCACCCCCACCAGCCAGCAGCCAGGCCCAGGTGCGCACAGGCCTTTGTGGCTAAGACCTCTGAGGTGGGGGGGGCTTGGGTCTCCATCTCTTAATTTCACCCATTAGCCCATTTAATCCTCACTGAGCCTTACATGGTGGGCGCTATTACTATCCCCATTTTCCAGATGAAGACACTGAGGCCCAGAGAGCATGACATGAGCTGCCGCCTGAAATTTGCAGGGTGCAGGGCCTGCCTCCCCAGTAGACATCCAGTAAAGACCAGGTCCTTGAGTGGTGGCCTCACACACCACTGGTGAGAAGGGCCTTTATCACCCCACGGGAATGAGCTGGAAACCGAGGCTCAGCCTGGGTGGAGACTGGGGTGGGGTCACACTGTCGGGCAGCAAGGCCCCTTCCCCTGCCCCCTGCTCCCGTCGGCCTCGACCTCGGCCCCCAGAGAGGGGAGCGCCAGGAGCCCCAAGGGCGGAAGCCCCCTTCTCGGGGCCAGGCAGGAAGAAGCGAGAGGCAGGTGGGCGATCTGAGGATCTGGTCACTGAGCTGGTGGGACCCGGCCCAGCCTGCTGGAGGGAGGGGGCCCTGGCTGGCACACCCAGGCAGCCCCCCACCACCCAACACCCAGTGCTCTGGGAAGGCGGGAGCAGCCGGAAACAGACCCAACTTCATCTCATCATATCTGGAGGTTCTGGAGCGATGTTGCCTAAAGTGGGGTGCACAGAAGGAACCTCAGCCCCCAGCTCCCAGGGCCCAGCACCCCCCAACCCGAGATGGGGCCCCCTTGGCAGTCAAGCCAAAATCAGTTCCCAAAAATCGTTGGGAACTTCTACAAGCTCCCTCCGTAGGTTGGAGACCAACCGTCCACATCAGCCTGTGAAGGCTCTGAGAAGTCCCGCAGCAAAGAACCTACTGGAATGTATTTAACCACGAACTCGACTTTTTCCATGAAACATCTATTAGCATCTACAGCGGATTAAACATGGCCACAAATACTTTGGCACTCCCATCAGTGAAAGGTGGGGTCTCTCCGCCCCCCTGAATCTGGGTGGGCCATGTGGCTGCTGTGACCAGTAGAGGATGGCGGAAGCAACAGTGGGACAGCTCCAGGGGGGTCCTTAACTTGCCTGGCAGCTCCCCCTCCTGCCTCTCGGAGCCCTGAGCTGTGACATAAGAAATCCGGTCTAGGCTGCTGGAAAGGGCATAGGAGGCACCGAGATGAGCCACGGGGCCACCCAAGGCCCCCAGCTCCCCTGCTACCTGACTGCAACCCCATGAGAGACCCCAGCAAGAACCCCAGCTGAACCCCGTCAACCCCAACCTCACAATAATAACTATTGTCTGAAGCCACTGCGTTGGGACGGTTTGTCACACAGCAGCGTTGACCGGAACAGCATCCTGCAGACCTGCTCTGGGCACCGACAGGAGGTCCCCAGCCCCTCCCCATTGCCCACCACACCACGCCAAGCCCTCAGTCCTTACCACATCCAGCCGCTCTCGTGCCTGGGTTCAGGCTGTGCCCTCTGCCTGGCCTGCCCTTCTGCCTCCTTTCCCACTTGGGAAGATCCTTCTAGACTCAGCTCCTACGAGGCCTCCCCTTGGAAGATTTTCTAACAACCATCAAGGCAGCCGCGGCGTCCCAAGGCTGGGATGTGCCTGGACTCACACTTGACAGCTGTAGGAACTCAGACAGGTGCTTGCCTCTTTGGGTCTCAGTTTCGTCGTCTGTAAAATGGGCATAATAATGGTCCTACCGCATGGGGCTGTCGTGCCGATTCAACAAGATACCGGGGTAACGCACAGAGCAGGTGCTGAACAGATGGCCATGGTTAGCTGCTCCTCACCTCCACTGGCACGTGGCCTAGTGCCAGGCGTGGGTCATTTGTGCTCCATCTCCCCCAAGACCAGGCACCCACTCCCTGGAGTGGGGTCTCCTGTAGCTCACAGCTCACCTTTGTGAAGCTGCTGGTGCTCAAGAGGGGTTTGGTGGAGGATGAAAGGCTCAGAGATTCCTCAACCATTCCATCTAGAAGGATCCTTGGAGATTAGGGAATACAGCCCCCTTATTTTAACTGAGGCCCAGAGAGGTAGATGGCCTTGCCCGAGGTCACACAGCTGGTTCTGGAACTGGATCCCAGGCCTCAGCTCCCCATCTGGCGCCCTGCCTGACACGGGGGTCCCCGAGTCTCAGGGACTGGTCCTCTCTAACCACTCGAAGCTCTCTTGTGCCCTCCCTGCCCCTGGAGCTGCCTGAGATGCACAGCCTCATCTCTGGCTCCAGGCGAGATCCGCTCGTTTGGACAGCACAGCCACACCGAGGCCCTCCTTGCCTCTCCCATAGATGCCATCAGCCAGGGAGTGTGAGCAGGACACCTGCCGTGTGCCAGGCAGAGATGCAAGCTGTCCTGCCAACCTAGGAGGCCTTCGGGGACCCCAAAACCTGCACCTGGGAAGAGACGGTGGGATGCTGCCCAAGGCTCCAGCCTGCAAGTGTGGAAGCATGTGAGAGCCCCTGGGCCCCTGAGATGCGGCACAAACCCCAGCCCCGCCTCTCACTGGCTGGAGGAGCCTGGGCCTGTTACCTCTCCCGGCCTCACCTTCTCCACCGGTAAAATGGGAGGGAGAACACTTCCAGCTGGGATGAGCTCAAGCATGGAGAGCCGGGGACCACACTGGGAATCTGGACCACCACTCCCCACCTTCAAGATCTGACCACCCCTCCCCACCACATCTCCCCCATTTCTTCCCATCAGTTCCCAGGCAGATCCAGGTTCTAAACACAGTGGGGGGCCCAGGGCTCTGAGCGTATGGGGCATAGAGCCTACAACCTTTGGGCAGGGCCACGGGTTCTCGAGAAATCCTTCCCGCAGAGGAGGCATGGTGGCACGGGCAGGCCAGGCCTCAGGCTGGGGGCCCACAGGCCTCAGACACGCGATGCCGGGCCATGTGGGAGTATTTGCACGAGAAGGATGAGTTTGTGTATTCGTTGCACAGAGAAGTGTGTGTATGATGCACCTGCCTGGTGTGGGGGGCTGGGGATGGGGGGGGGGGCCCTGCAGCTGTCCCCAGCCTTTTGAGGTCTCCGCAGGTCCGGCCTGTCCCTGTCACTGCGGCAACCCCAGGACCTGACTTGGGAGAAACTACTGCAGCCAGATTAGAGCTTCGAGCTTCGGCACCTGGCAACGGGCACAGCCCAGGCTTAAAGGGGCCGCTGAAATTAGAGACAGCCACCTGCCCTGTGACTCTCCAGTCCATCCTGGGGGCACGTTCCACCAGCCCCTTTACCATCTTCCACCCGAGCCACCAGCCAGCTTCAGGGAGGGAGAGGTCGGGCAGGGAGGACCCGGGGTCGGTCAGAAGGGTTGTGCTCAAACAAACCAACGAGAGTTCGCATATTAAATGACACACTTGGTTTGAAGTTGCAGGGAGCGGGGAGCGTGTGCCAAGAGCCCCTTCCAGCTGGTGACCCGAGGATGCGGCCTGAGGAGTCCTCCATCCTTAACAAAGGTGCTTCCCTCTGCCCAGCTCTCCTGAGCTTGTGTGTGGGGCTCAGGAATGGCTTCAGGGCAGGGGCTGGCATCTACCTCCCAGGTCTAGGCAGCCATGCCATCCATCTGGTCTCTCTGGGACTCAGTTTCCCCACACCTGGAGGAGAGGAGAAGGGCAAGGAGGAGAAAGGGAGCAGGCAAGGCCACTGAGCCTGGTGCTGTCAAGGGTGGCGTCCCCTTGGTGAGTCCATGTTCCAGCTCACTAAAAGCAGGCCCAAGGAAGTCAATTTCATGGAGCTTGTTCACTGGCTGGGGACTGCCCAGGTCCCCTCCGTGCCCACCAGGCACTTCCCCTCTCAGGGCCACCCTTTTCCACCCGTGAATTGAAGAGATGGACGAGGGCGACGGTGACAGGCACGGAGGGTCAGCGCGGCAGGCAGGTGCTGCTGTCACCCCACTGCACAGCTGGGAGACCCGAGGCTGCCGAGGTGTGCAGGGCCTCACTTGCTCAGGGCCACACCGCCAGGAAGAGGCCCAAGAGGGATTAGAACCCAGCTCTGTGTCACTCCTCACCTGGAGCTTTTAACTGCTTGTACTCTGTGGCCTGATTGCCCCACCAATTAACCGATTGATTAACTGATTGACTGATTACCTGCCACGGCCCCGCTCCCGCCCGGCCTCCCAGGGAGCCCCCTCCCGCCCCCACTGCTGGGTCCACGTGCCTCGGAAATCCCACCCCAGGTGCGCCCCCACCTGCCCTCGGGCAGGGGGCGTGGCCGTGGGCGTGGCTCCCCGCCGCCCCCGCCCTCGCTCGCTGAGCCCGCGCGTTAATCCGCAGCCCCCGCGGCCCCGCCAATCCCCCGCCGGTTGCCGGGGAAACGACCTCTCCCCTCGGATCGTTGGAAGGGCTCCCCCATCCCGGTGTCCCCTCCTCCGGGCCTCGCGTCCTCCTGCACTGGGACCGGCGGGCGTGAGCTGGGGTCCCCGGATAGGAGAGACTGGGGGGCACACAGAGAGATAGGAGAGGCATCACAGACGGACAGACAGCGAGACAGAGAGAGACGCACGGGCAGGGAAAGACTCAGGCAGGAGGAAGAGTGGAGGCGGAGAAAAGAGAGACAGACACGAAAACACCCCCGCCCCCACCACCGCAGCGGGCAGCGAGACGGTCCCAGCCCTATACAGAGACAGGGAGAGACAGAGACACAGAGATGGGGTAGTGAGGGGGGCCCCCACAGAGAAAGACGAGGGCCAGCAAGGGGGAGAGAGTCAGGAGGGGGCGAACTTGGGAAAATAAATATTTATAAATTGAGAATTTCTAAATTCTTTCTGTATTTCCGTAGTAAATTATTCATCTGTGTATCTCCCTCTCTCCTCTCTGCTCAGGGAGCTGCCAAGGGGGGTGTCCCGTTCCGTGCACCCCCTCTCCGTCTTCCCCCTCCCCCTTCCTGCCCCTCCTCCATCTCTCCCCTCCCCCCTCCTCCCCTCCCCCCTCCGCTCTCTTCCTAATCCTCTCCTTCCTGTCCCCCGCTCCTCCTCTTCCCTGTTCCTGCTTCCCATCGCCCCCTCCCTCTTTTGCTGAGGCTGGAGCTGGGCACTGGGGGCCGCGAGGAGGGCCCGCCGCCCGGAGGTGACGGGCTGCCACGCTCTCGGTTTCCTCCCTGCCTTAAATAAGAATAATCGGCTAAGTCAGCGGGGCTGGGATTAAAAAAACACTCGTCGCTGGCAGTCTGGCACCCCCAACCGGGACCACGGAAATCTTCCTCCAGAGGACTGGGGACGTTGGCGTTGGGGGGGAGATAGGAGCTGGGTGGGGAGCGGCTGGGCCCAGGATGGCCGGGGCTGGAGCCAGAAGCCCACGGAACTTCTGTTTCCCACGGGACTAGGACAAGCCCCTCAGCTTGCTGAACTTCAGTTTCCCCCTCAGTGGGGTGGGACCAGGGACCAAGCTCCTGTCCTCTAGGGCCAAACCCGCTCTCAAAGCTGTCAGGGAGTCCGGAAGGTTTGAAGGCCTCTGACCAATGCCCACAGCTTATCAGGCACAAAGGAGGATGGCCGAGGGAACAAGTCATACAGGTACCATGTGGGTCCCTACAGTCAGGCAAGGAGAGGGGAGAAGCACGCCCAGCCCCCTGGTCACAGTGTGTCAGGTGAAAAAGCCACAGCCACTGTCACCTGTGGCCTTGAGTAGAGTGCCTCAGTTTCCTCTTCTGCACACTGGGCTTGTGACGCCTCCCTCCCCTTGACCAAGGACAAGGGTCCTCCCCCTGCAACCTGCTAAAGGGTGCACACATGTCAGGGTCTGAGTGGCACTTGTTCCCTGCTCTGTGTCACCTGTGCCCAACTCCCCCACCCCTAGCCCCCATGTAGCCTCCAGGTTGCCCAACTAAACAGCAGCAGGAGAGGAGGCCAGAAGCTCTTCTCTGGGAGCAGGGAGTGGTCAGAACCAGAGAAGCAGGGCCGGGCAGCCCTGACCTCCTGAGCAAACCTTTGAGGGCGTCTATGTCCTTTCTCTGCTTGTGATGCTGCAGGTGGAAAGTGGCTCCACTCCACCGGCCTGCCCCTTCTGGGCTCTGAGGCCCGGGGGTCAGGTCCCGGGTTTGAGCCCTGACCCGGCTTTTTGACCTTAGCCCAGTCCAGTCCCCGTCTGGGATGAGAGTTCCAAGGTTCCTTTCGGCCCCCACCTGCTTGGGATCCTTATTATTGTTACTAACCCCACAAGCGCTACTGATCTGTTACTCACAAGCTGCCCGGCATGCTGGAGCCGCCAGCTCCTTGCGTCCTCCCACATCCCTCTGTCCGGGGCCCAGAGAGGCAGCCCCATTTTATAGATGAGGACACTGAGGCTCTGAGCTGGGACTCGCCCCAGGTCAGGCGGCCGGCCGGTGGCTGATGGGGGTTCTGGCCGGGTCTGGCTTTGGGTACACGGAGGGTGTCCTCGCTCAGCTCCTCGTGCTTCCCACAGGAACATCCTAGGCCATGTCACTGCCACCTGGCAGGAAGGTGGGCCCTCGGAGTCAGGGCTGTCCCAGCTTAGTGAGCTCAGGCCCTCCAGGAGCCTCAGAAACGCCAGTCCCTGATCTGAAGACTTCTCTTCTTTCCGTGTTTTTACATAAGCCCAGTGAGAAATCTGCTGGGAAAATGACTCTCCCCTCCTGGTATATCTATCTGCCACCTCTACTTCCTACAGCCAGTGACACCCTGGCTGGCCTAAAGCAGTGGCTTTCAAGCCTGTGTAGACCCCAGGGGGCTTTGGGGGCGGGGGTGAAGAGGGCCCTCAGCTGTCACCCGCTTGGCTCAGTATCGATCACTAAGATTTATTTTGAGAAAGAATAAGGCACACGGTTGAGACAGGAAGGTGGGTGTAAAAAACCCAGTTTGAAACCCACTGTTGTGACTCATTAGGAGCCGTTTGGGTCAGTGGATTGCAGCTTCCTGAAGTGCCCCCCTTACGCAACTTCCTGCCAGCCACCACCCCAAGCGCAAACAAAAACAGAAGCTCAACTTAGGGAGGGCTCTGGGAGGACTCGCCAGGCCCAGAACGCTTCACAGGGTCGTTGCCTTCAGTCCCCAAAATGGGCCCGCCAAGTGGAGGCTGCTGTACCCACAGTGTGGATGAGGAAGCTGGGGCCCAGAGACCTTAAGTAATTTGCCCAAGGTCACACAGCCAGTACGAGGCTCATCTAGGACACTCTTGGGTCTGTCTGACTCCAAAACCACGCTCCTGACACCCACCACCCTCCCCTGAGGATGCAGCACAGCCACCTACTGCGTGCCATCGGCTCTCACTCACCGTCAGTGTCAAGCCGTCCCCGGGGGTTTCTTTGGGCCCCTGGGGGGGAGGACTCACAGACGCTCGAGAACAGATCTGAGAACAGGTCTGAGGAGTGGCTGCCGGAGACAGCCATGGTGTCTGGGCAGAGCTGCCCGTGCTGTGGGCACAGCCATGCCCTCCACGCACACTCCCCCCCTCAGCCAGGGGCCCCTGCTGCCCCCACGGGCAGTGACAGCTGTGTTTGCCACTCCCCAGTGGATGTTGTCCCCAAAGTGCCAGAGCCCTGTGTCTCCAACAGGCCCCAAAGCAGGGTCCTGAGGGTCCCCATCGTCCCACTCCCTTACAGCTCTCCCTCACGTCTGTGTTGGGCTGGGTTCTGGAGCCAGCGCCACCAGGCCACCCCCAAGTCATGCCTCATCGCAGGGAAATCAGGCCAGGCCACTGCGGCCCCTTCTTCCCGAGAGGTGAAGGGCCCCCGAGGAGGAGGGCCCGATGGAAACCGCCTGAGGTTGTCCAACCACCCAGGCCCAGGCCAGCGTCGGCTCTGCGCTTACAAAGTCAGTGTTGCCGACAGCGGGTGGCGGTGGGAGAGAGGACACAGCAGAGAGACACCAACTTGCCTTTCCACAAGCTGGAGACACACACCGGCCTGGGTCTCAGCCTCTCGGTGTCCGGCAGGTGAGGGGTGAGATTCCTGCTCCCTGAGTGTGAGCGAGTGGGTGGAATCTCTTTGGAGGTGGGGAAACCATTTTCACCAGTTAGCTGGTGCCGGCCCTGCAGGGTCTGCTCCCTGGAGCTGGAACAGCAGCTTCCAACCTGGGAGCAGAAGCAGCAGCAGAGGCCCAGGCAAAGCTGTGGGCAGTGATGGCACTGGAAGGGAGGGAACTCATGTCTGGTGATTCATACACCCCACCTTTAGGGAGAAAGGTAGAGATTTTCCTTATCATTACCATTAGAGTGGGTGGTTAGAAATGTTTAGAATAAAATTCTAAATTACTTATTTATTTTTTATTTTTTTGCAGGAGAAGATTTGCCCTAAGCTAACATCTGTTGCCAATCTTCCTCCTTTTTTCTTCCTCTCCACCCCCTCAAAGCCCCGGTACATAGTTGTGGATAGCTGTAAGTCTCTCTGGTTCTTCAGTGTCAGCCACCGCCACAGCATGGCTACTGACAGACGAGTGGTGTGGTTTGGCACCCGGGAACCGAACTGGGGCCACCAAAGCAGAGTGTGCTGAACTTTAACCACTAGGCTGTCAGGGCTGGCTCAAAACATTAAATGTTTAGAATCTGCAGAAGGACAGGCAACCAAACGTTAACCATAGTCATCTGTGGGTGAGGGGCGTTGGTGATTTTCATCTTCTTGCTTGTGGTTTCCAGTGTTGCTTGAATTTATTTATTTATTTTACAATGAAGGTGTATCGTCTTTTTCCAGGAACAAAAGGGACGTTACCCCAAAAAGAAAGAAAATTTGAAAATCAATGAGACTAAAGGTGGTAAAAACCGAGATGCTCTTGCAAAGAGATGGAGCAGAGATGAAGACAACAAAGGAGAAAAGTAACAGGCGGATGGTTCTGCCGCTGGAGGAGCCAAAACACTAGACGCGAGGAAGGGAAGACGAGTTTCAGAAACTCGCCAAAAGAAAGCTCTGGGGGGAACATGAGAGCCTTTGAGAGGGGCCAGTAAAGAAAGGATCCGTGAGGTGTCCAGCAGGGAGCTGGGATCCTGGAACCCAAGAGGACTCCACCCAGGCTGGGACCGGGGTTCAAATGCTGCTTGCTGGGCAGCTTCAGGCAAGTGAATCAACCTCTCTGGAACTTGGGGTTTGCTATCCGTAAAATGGGCACAGCAAGAGTGGCAGGTCCTGAGAAGGAGAGGAGATATAGCATCAGAGTCGAGATGGAGAGGGCGTCCCTCTTCCTGCTTCCCCTCTTTGGTGTCCCATCTGGAAACCCCCTGGGGCGGAGGACTCACCCTGGTCCCCGAAACTCACTCGGCTCCATTAGCAACACTTCTTAAAAGCTCCTTCTGACCCTGGAGCAGCCCCTGCCACTGGAAAGCTGTCAGACTGCTCGCTGCACCTGCCCTCTGACCAAGCGATTCCATTTTTAGGAATTTACACCACAGAAACACTCACATGGGTGACAAGGGAAAACGTGCAGGAAATTCATTGCATCACTGTTTATAATAGCAGAACTTTGCAAACGGCCTGGACACCCATCGGGGGCACTGATTACGTACAGGTGGAGGCACCGCCCGGTGGGAGAGCAAGAGGCTGGACAGACCCCCACCGGCTTCTTCAAGGAGTGGCTGAGAACAACTGTATGTCCACAAGGCACGTCAACACCCGTGCTTGTAAACCGGCCGTTAGCGTGGCTCACCATGGCTGCTCTGGGAAGGAGCGGGGGGCTTGGGTAGGAGGGGGAGTCATTCCAGCTTCAAACCCTTTTCTCTCTGATTCAGTTCACTGTGAGCATGTCCTGGAGACAGCCATCCACTGGCCTTCGTCCCACTCGCATGGTGAGAAGAAACTTCCGGGGCTTACCCATAGTTATCCTCTCCTTCTCAGGCGTGGGGTGAAGCCATGTGACCAGTGCTGGCCAGTGGAGTGTGGGAGGCAGGGATGTGATGCTCTTTCCCTGCCTTGGGGACCCAGAGATGGAGGTGCCACCAGCAGGAGGCAGCCTGGATCCCTGGGCCTTCGCATGGAGGGCAGTTGCCCTGGAGAAGCTCCTGGACCCACGGCAGACTTTGCTGGATGCAGAACAGACTTGTGCTGTGTGAGACACTGCGATGTGGGGCTCGCTTGTTACGCAGCACAACCGAGCCTTGCTAACTGATACAGACGTGGAAAACCACATTCTGGTTCAAGGGAAGCCCAGAGACTTTGGACAAGTCTCTTGACTCCTCCAGGTCTCAGTTTCCCCAGGTGTACTGTTGGGCAAGGGGTCTTTTCTACTCTGACTAGGGCCTGTGCTGCTCCTGTTCCCAAACCCCACACGCCTGGGGCATATCTGCCAGGACTGAGGACTGCTGGGTGCTGAGTGCTTCCTGGACGCCGGCCTCGGCTGGACCACCTTGCAGGCATCATGGAATCCTCGCAGTGGCCCCAGAGGAGGCACCATCATCATCCCCATTGCCCAGTGAGGAAACTCAGGCTCCGGGAGGGGAGGACACTTGCCCGGGAATACGGCATCTGTGATTCTTAACTGCTCTAATGACAACTCCCATCTGGTATTTTAATTTATTTCTTGTAAATGCAACTTAAAAGAAAGCCCACTGTTGACAACTTGAGAGAACTTAGAATACGATTTTTTTTTAATTTGCCATCGTAACCATTTTTAAGCGTACAGTTCAGTGGCATAACGTACAGTCACATTCTTGTGCAACCATCACCACCATCCATCTCCAGAACTCTTTCTGTGTGTGTGAGGAAGACTGGCCCTGAGCTAACTTCTGTTGCCAATCTTCCTCTTTTTGCTCGAGGAAGATTGTCGCTGAGCTAACATCTGTGCCCATCTTCCTCTATTTTATGTGGGATGCCAACACAGCATGGCTTGATGAATGGGGCCAGGTCCACATCCGGGATCTGAACCCAGGAACCCCAGCCGCAGAACGGAGCACACGGACTTAACCACTACGCTGTGGGGCCAGCCCTTCCAGAACTCTTTTTATCTTGAGAAACTCTGTACCCATTAAACAAAGCTCTCCATCCTGCCCCTCCCCCCCGCCCCCACAGCCCAGGTCTTGGCATCCAACCTTCTCCTTTGTTCTCCTCTCTGTGAGTTTGCCCATTCTGAGTACCTAATATAAGTGGAATCATACAGTATTTGTCCTTTTGTGTCCAGCTTATTTCACTTAGCACGTGTCCTCAAGGTTCACCCGTCCTGAAGCGAGTGTCAGAATTTCCTTCCTTTTTGAGGCTGACTGGTACTCCGCTGTAATGTATACTGTACACCACGTTTTGTTGGTCCCTTCATCTGTTGATGGACTGTTGGGTGACTCCCCCCCTTTGGGCTATTGTGAATGATGCTGCAGTGAACACGGGCGCGCATATAGCTTTCAATTCTTTTGGATACATACCCAAAAGTGGAATTGCTGGATCATATGGTGATTCTATTTTTAATTTTTTGGAGAAACTCCATACTGTTTTCCGTAGCGGCTGCACCATTTGACATTCCCACCAACACTGTACGAGCTCCCAATTTCTCCACATCCTCGCCAACACTTGTTACTTTCTGGGTTTTGACAGTAGCTATCCTAACAGGCGCGAGGTGGGGTCTCACTGTGGTTTTGGTTTGTGTTTCCCTGATGATCAACAAGGGAAGCAGGATTTTTTAAATGCCACCGGTGAGTCTAGAGTGGTGCAGACACCTAGGTCTGTTTCCACGGGAGGGAGCAGGGGCCGGGGTGCTGTGCTACTCGGGGGGGATGCTGTAGCCGCAGCTCAAAGTCCTCGGCTCCCAAACAGGTGACTGGGCCTGTGCTCCCGGGGCTGCAGTGTGACCCATGCCCCAGCGGACAGGCTGGGATCCCAACTTCTCCAGAACCTCAGCTGCCGTGGGATGTTGCAAGCCCAACTTCCCCCACTGGGCCTGAGGAGGAACTGAGCTGGGCCTTTCCAGCCCAAGCTGACCCTGTGACCGTCAGTTCCCACCCAGGCCTGGGACACCGAGCAGAGAGGACGCGGCCCCACAGCGCAGCAGGAAGTGGGGTGATCTGCACGCCCCCTGGCCTTCCACTTCCGGACAAGGGCAGCTTTGTGTTTGGGATGCGAGCAGGGACGTAGGATCCAGACAGACTCAGTCCGAGTTCCATCTTTGCCGTTCACCAGCTGTGTGGCCTTAGATAAGTCACTTCCCCTCCCAGCCCCCCCCCGTTTTCTCATCTGTAAAACGGCTGAAATGGTGCTTGGTGCATGGTCAGCGCTCACGAAGCACTGCGTATAATCACCAACATCATCATCCTCCTCCTTCTCATCAACATCAAGAAGCATGACCAGGTCACGCCTGTGTCAAACAGTCCATGGCTCCCCATTGCTGGCAGGAAAAAGTCTACCACACTCTTATGGGCTCGTGGGCACTGTCTGGACTGGCCCCTGCTGACATGTCCAACCTCCTCTTCCCTCACTGGTCACATTCCAGTCACCTGGGCTGCCTCCTGTTCCGCAAACACCCAACACTTTTTTCTGCCACAGGCCCTCTGCACATGCTCTTCCTCCTGCCTGAAATGCGCTTCTTCCTGGACATCCCAGCCCCGGTCCACATGGGCGCCCTGGGCCCTCACAGCCCTAAATGGTCGAACGGTGCCTACAGGCGCTCACAGTACTGAATTGTGAAATTATTGGAGCAACGTCAGCCTCCCCACAAGAGCTCTGTGAGGCCAGGTTCACACTCCCTGTCACAGTGCAAGGACCAAGGACAGGGCTGACCCGGGTGCCCCCAGAATGTGAGTCATGTTGACTGACTGATTCCCAGAATCTCCCTGATTTTGGAAACTCAGATTCTTTTCAACAAAGACAATCCATTACTTATATAACCAAATAAGCTTCAACTTTCATACCTCTGTAAGACTTTTCCACACATTGAATGAACAAATCTGAGAAAACCCTCAGCTACCTCCCGTGTCCTAATTTTTCAGCTCAGAAAAACATGGTCACGGCGCTCTGAGCAGCTGCCCACAGTTCCCGCTGTGCCTCTCGCAGCCCAGCCTCGGGCCGTCCCTCCTTCAGCACACACCGAGCCTCCTGCCGGTCCGCCGGTCACCCCTGGCTTGGGGCTAAACACCGACCGTGAGTAATGGCAGGTTGCAGAGGGCCGCGCAGACGCATTTTCAGCCCCGTCAGCAAGATCAGCGAGAGCCGTGGTGGCCCCGGGCCCAGGGCTGGGTCCTGACTCAGCCAGTCCACATACAGCAGCCCCCTTGCCCCCAACCAGCTGGGGAGCGAAGGTGCAGACTCCAAGGGGGCCACCGACTGGAGTCCCCGCCAGATGTGTCACAAAGCCCATGCCTTTGTGGAGGCCGCCACCTGCCACTTGTCTGTTCCGACAGCTATTTGCAGAGCGAATGTGTGTGCGGCCGGCCGGGGTGCGGGAGGCCCAGCGCAGACCCAGTGCCGCCCTCCTGCAGCAGGGGCAGGTGAGAACAAGAATTACACAGTCATCACTTCCAGGGAGACCCAGGGCTCCACTCTCCCCTGGGTTCACCACCCTCGGGCCTCTGGGTGGCGGGGCTGGCTTTACAGGACGCTTCAGAGGCCCCCAGGGGAGCAGGGGTTCAGAGGGGCCGCGTTGATGTCCACTCACAGCGGTTCTCATGGAAAGGACTTTCTTGCCGTGCTGATGCCAATAGGCTCCAGTGACAATCGCTCTCAGCACTGTGGGTGCTGGGATGGTGGCTCAGGCCAGCTCGGGAAGGGGACACCCTGAGGAGGCCTGAAGAAGGGGGACTGTCCCAAGACGTAGGCGAGGCGAGGGAGGGCGTGGGACTTGGGTCCCTGTCTGGGTGGGCTCCATGGACACCGGGGTGCAGGAGCCCCACCAGAGAAGACCTGAGCCTGGAGAAGGAGCTTGGCCTGGGCAGGGGAGGGGTCCCGAGATGCTCCCAGACATCAGAGGGGTGCTGAGCACCCCATTTCAAGGTTCTCATGGGGCTCACATTCCTGTGGGGGAGACGACAGTGGACAGAAGGAAACAAACAAACACCTATGTGGGAGGGGAGAGGTGGGGAGTGGGGGGAAAGGGGCAGGGAAGGGGGAGGAGGGCAGGGAGGGGGGAGACTCCAGGAGAGATGGCTCATGGCACTCCAGGGCGGGGTGAACCTGAGAGATGGGAAGAAGGGTAGGGGTGGGAGAGGCAGGAGGGGTGAGGGTGGAGGTGGGAGAGAGAAGGGGTGGGGTGGGAGAGGGAAGAGGGGGGAGGAGGAGCATTTTATGAATGGACATATGCAAGTCTGGATCGCCACACTCATGCACACATGCACACACGTACACACAGGGAGAGCTTCCTGGGGGAGCTGCGCGCCCCTCGTTTCCTGCCCAGAGTTCTCAGGCAACAGGCTACACCCCATCCCCCATAACCAAGTCCTCCTCATGGCTGCAGACCTTTAGGGGTGCCTCAGTCTTCTCAAGTCCCCAGCCCCCGTCCTACCCCCGTTCTGCAGCTGAAGCAGCACAGGCTTCCCTGGAGAGGGGAGCAGGTTCGGGTGGGGGTGGGGGAGACAGGAGGCCCAAACCCCACGGGGATGGGAGCCCGCAGGGAAATTCGCATGCCAGCTGCCAGTATGGCGGTCTCAGCTGCTGCCACCTCGATGCACACGCTCACTGACACACACGTGTGTGCATGGACACACAATCCCAGCCTCACACACACACTGACACATACACACCACACAAACGTGGAACTCGGGTCTCCAGCGGGCCTGAGCTGTCTGCTCCAGAAGCCCCCTCTCTAGGCTGGCGCCCCCTCTGTGAAACGTTTCTGTCCTCACAGGACCCTCCAGGCTGCCCCCAGCTACCCCGTCCGTCACCTGAAATCCTCAGAAATTAGGAAAGATTCCATTAAAACTACACCTCAAATTTTAGGCCTAAATAATATTTTGAAAATTTGGGGCTCAGTCCTCAGGCCCCATCTGATGCAGGCTTATGTGATGCAGGCTCAGTCTGAGTCAGGCAGGTGGGGGCAGGTGGGATGGGGGAGCACGGGTTGTGTGTTGGGGGGTTAGTCTGGGCACATTCTGCGCCCGCCCCACCCCCCATAGCTGGGAGCACACCCCACAGAGCTGGAGATGGCTGAGGGCTGCGCGGCGTCAAGGATGCGGTTCTGGGAGTGCATCCCCCCACCTCCCTCTGCAACTCTCCCCAAGGGCCTTACTCTTGCGAGCCTCAGTTTCCCTATCTGTACAATGGGTGTGATGTACCTCCTAGGGCAACCGTGAGAGTTAAGTGACATCACACCTATAAAGTTATAAGCTCTGGAAGCCCAACGAAATAAGTGGGGGTGCGATGGACACACGCAGCGGCCTCCTGGCGGATGGGGCCGAAAAGAACCCGCATTTTCCTTCTTTCTGCGCTGAGGCTGCGCTTCCCGAGGACGCAGTCGGCTTCTCCGGAGCAAAGCCGCTCCCTCCGCCGGAGGTGACAGGGGTCTCAGGGGGCTGGGCCACCTCCTGCGCGACTGCCACCGAGGAAAACACGGAATGCTCTCCTCCCGGCTCAGGTTTCCAGACCCCGCCCCAACCCACAACAATTTTGCATATATTTAAATCTCCGCTGTGGTTTCCAGTCTTGAGCCCCCCTCTCCCCAGCCTCCGGAAAAGAGAAAGAAATTAGAAAAGCCCGTCATTTGTCTCCGTCCCGGCCCCATCTATCAGGCCTCCCAGCGCCGGGCCGGGACGGCCGCGTGCGCGGCGGCGGCGGCGGCGGGTATTTGCATACATATTAAACGGAGCCGTAAAAATGCAGACGTGCAAACCGCGTGGACGCTCCTCGCGCGCAGCCTGCCAGGAAATCAATCTTCTGCCGTCTTAAAGGAAACCTGCTCCGGAGGAGGTGGCAGGCCGCGCTGCCCGCATCCCCGGGGCGGGAGGCTGCGTGTGGAGAGAGGTCCTCTGTCCGTCTGTCAGGGGACCCAGCTGGCTTGGGGGTCCTTCCGACCACGGCCTCTGTGGAGCCCCTGGACAGGGAGCCAGGGGGCGCGGAGCCGGCTGCGCGCCCTAGAGTCAGAGGCTTGGCCCCTCTGAGCTCCCTGCACCCGGTGGTAGTGATGACCGCACAGCCCTCGCGGACCCGCGGGGTGCTGGAGATTTTTCCCTCACTCTGGGCCTCTGGGGCTTAAGCGGCTAACCCCAGGTGGCCCCGGCCCTGTCTACAGAGCTTGGATCCCAAGCCGGGGGCAGAGGAGATTGGCCAAGAGCACAGGCTCTGGAGGCAGGTGGCCTGAGTTCAAAGTCAGGTTCCACTCTTTGCAAACTGTGACCTTGAGCAAGTGCATCAACCTCTCTGTTTCCTAAAAAATTGGGGATCAATATACCCTCCTCTTAGGCTGTTGTTGGATTAAAGTAGGTCAGTGATTGCCTGGCACGCAGTAAGGACTCAGTAAATGGGGGCAGAGCAGAGTGTAGGAGGGCCCTTGGTGTTACTGGCGTGGTTCTCCAGGTTAAAATCTCTCTATGTCGCAGGGCTTGGCCGGCCACTCCCCCTGCGAGCCCCCTCACCTGTAAATGGGGTATTCTCACAGGAGCTTCCAGCCCACGAGGATCACCTACCCCGCCCTCCAGACATGGCCCAGGAGCTCCACTGTGGTTCCAGTGAGATGCGGCCAAGGCGGCACCTCTGAGGGCTCCCATCGCATCATCCTTTGCAGCTCAGGCAAAGCCCAGGGCCGGGAGTGGGGCACCCGGAGCATGCCCCGAATGGGCTGAACATCTGTGGGACCAGGAAGGGCAAGTGGCCCGCAGCCTCGGCAGAACCAGACCATGCTGCCCGCTCCACCCACCCCCACTCTGAATTCCACTCTCCAGATGGGGAAACTGAGGCTCAGAAAGAGGTGCTGCAGCCACGAAGCTTGAAGGTGGTGGAACCGGGATTCGAATCGGGTTGCCAACATAGATGGAGCTCCTTCTGCAGCGGAAGGGAATGCTGCTCCCCACCCCCGCCCCCCATAGGTGTGTGCCCAGAGAGGGAAATCTGCTCTGTGCCCAGGCTCAGCCTAGGATTTGTAGTACTTGGGGGCCATGAAGGTCCTTCCTTGAAGGGAACCAGAAGGAGGAAGGGTGGTCTTTCCAGAAGCCGCTCGAGTCTGGCCTTCATTATACACTCCACGCTCTTGGAGGCAAGGAATGCAGGTGACCGGCGTCCCCAGGACAGGCAGGGCAGGGGGCAGTGCTGGGGTGGGGGTGGGGGGGCGGGTGTGCCCAGCCTGAAGAGAGCCGGCATCCTCTCTGAAACTCTAGGCTTGAGTGAGCAGCCAGCCAGGGCTGGGGGCCTTTGCCTTCAGGTGAGAGAAGCTCCCTGTGATCCAGAGCTTCTCATCTGAGTGGCAGCATGACCTCCAAGCTGCATCGAGCTGTGTCCTGGAGCTACGGGAACAAAAAGGCTGAATCAGGGTGTGGCCCAGTTCGGTGGGGCTCCCTGTGTGACCTTGGGCAAAGACCCTGCCCTCTCTGGGCCAAGCTGGCAGAGCTGCCTGCACTCCTTCTCTGCCTCTCCCCGGAAGCCCCTCCCTCCACCCCTGGCCTCTGCTCTCTGAGCCTCCCTCTGCAGGCCCCAGAGCACAGGCCGCCCCCACTGCCCGGCAGGCAGCGGGTGGAGGAAGCCGGCAGGGCGGGAAAAGGCGGGAGGGGCGGGAGTTACAGGAACCGGCTGGGCCTGGGCGATTGCTCAACTGGGGAGCCTGGCCCGCGGCCCCCCCCAGGCCCCCACTTCCAGCAGCCCGCCCTCCCCCCGCCCCGCGCTGCATTGCAAACATTCCTCCCCAACCTCCGTTGCTGCGGAAGGGAACTGCCGCAGACACAGCACGAGGCCCAGAAACGCTTAACCCCTTCCCTCCTTCCAGGCAGCGGCCCGAGGACGGCTGTGCGCTGGCCACCGGGCTTTCTAGGCCCCGAGTGACCCGCAGGGGAATGGCTGGCGGCCCCAGCTGGCCTCTGGTTGCCGACTTGGACCAACAGGCTGAAGGTCGTGCGCACACAGTCTCCAGGCCTGGATTTGCTCAGCAGAGCTTTCCAGAGCTGCCCCTGGGGGCCGGGCCTACGCCGGGTACGAGGCATGAAAATCCCACAGCCCGCGCTCCAGATACACTGGCAATCTGAGATCACCACCATGAGCAGTGATGCGAAGGAGAAGGACGGTGTGAGCCTGGGCAAGAACTCAAGGCGCAGTTAGGCAGGGAGGGCTTCCTGGAGGAAGTGACATTTAGCCAGCCTTAAGAGGAGAGAGCGAGGATTCCAGGCAGAGGAGAGCAAGCGTGAGGCTTTAGAGAGACGACAGAAGTGGACACGGTCTAGTCTGTGTGTCTGGAGGAGAGAGGGTGAGGGGTGGAGAGCCCCCAGGTGGGAGAGCTTGCCCTGTGCCGGGCCCCAGAAGGCCCTGGGACACTCCCGGGCTTGGACTGTCTTCGAGGGCAGTGAGGAGCCACGGAAGGGTTTCACCTGGGGAATCACATGGTCCAGTCTAGCTCGAGGCACTGAAATTCCCTGGAGAGAAAAACAGAACCTTGACGGAGAGGGAGCCGGCGTGTTTTCAGGGACAAACCAGATCTGCTCTAAGACGGAGCACCCAAACCACGCCAAAGTGCCACCAACAGGAGGCCTTTCAAATGGCAGCCTGGCAGCTGGGCCTGGCCTGGGGTCTCCTGGGGCTGGGAGGGCCACTCTGAGCCCCGCCATCCCCAGCCCAGCTGGAGGCAGCAGGCGGGCACCTGTCCCAGGCTGGGGTCCACCCCCCCACGCCCCAGAGGCCACTCTGCAGACAGCCAGAGCTCAATAAATGCAGCAGTTAGAGCGTTGAAGTTAGAAGGGGCTGAGAGATCATCGGGCTCACTGCCTCCTCACTTCACAGAGGAAGAAGCAGCCCCAGAGGCAGCAAGGCCAGCCGAGGCTTCCAGTGCAGGTGGCGGGGCAGCACTGGGCCGGCCCCGTGGGTGTGCCCAGCCCTGGGGCTGAGGGGCATGCATCCGAGATGCCCACGGCGCGTGGCCCAAGAGGAGGCCCAGCCCGCTGTGACCTTGGCACCCACAGAGGAGACCCCAGAACCTCTGAGGACCCTCAACCCAAGCCCCCTTCTGGTCTCCCTCTCTCATGGGCCTTCACAGAGGCTGAAAGAACCAGAGATTCAAATCCAGAAAACCAGGAACCGTTTGGAAACGGACGGTCGCTGAACCTAGCTGGCGGAGGGAGTCCGCGTCTCTGCCCCCTCAGAGCATGAAGGAATGAGCCAAGGGACAAAGTAAGTTAGCGGAAACTTCTGGACTGTATTCTTTCGCTGGAGAACGTTTCCTTTTCTTTCTCCTCCTCCTTCTTTTTTAAATGAGGTATTACTCAGAACACCAACATACCAGCGGTTAAACGGAGCTGCCCGATTGGAGAGGAAAGGGGTGGTCTGGGTCCACCCCGTACACACCCACGTGGGCGCCGGGCCCTCCTGGCCAGCCCCGGGCTCCTCCAAACCCACTGAGGGCCAGCAGGCCAGCCCAGCCACAGATGTTAGGGATGGGGAAACCGAGGTCCTGGGAGGTGGAGGCACTCGCCCAGAGTCACACAGCTCTGAGGGATGGAGCCAAGTGCCCCCAGGCCAGCCTGGCCCCAAGGACCCGCCTTGAGCACCTACAGCCCAAACACCTCCATGGGCCCGGGCCCAGGCTGCAGGATGGGGGCACAGGTCTGCGTCTTGCTTTCCAAGGGTTGTCTCCTGGCCTGGCCTTTGGCTGGGACTCCCCAGGTCCTGCTCAGCAGCTGCGAGCTGAGAGGGCAAAACACGCCAAGGACGCTCCCTCTGTTGAAATTGTGCCCCGACAGGACAGGAAGGGGCCTGGCCGGCTCCGCGGCCGCACATGCCCCCAGCAGAAGGGGGGCTGGGTTCCTTCCAGGTCCCAGGGGTCACCCTGCAGGCTCCCTGGGCAGCAGCCGATGGGTCCATTCTTGGTCATAAGCGTGACCGAGCCTCCTTCCAGGCAATGGCATTTCTACAAGAGTTCTTCGAACCTGGGGGCCACCACCTCTATGACCCACCATCAGCTCGGCCATGAAAAAGCATTCCGGAACCTTCTGAATCCTCATCATGACGGGAGGAGTTCGCCATCATGACCCCATTTTACAGAAGGGAAACTGAGGACCATGAAGTCACTTGCCTGGGTCACACAGCGAGTAATAGACATGGGCAGGCCCGGGACGCACCAGGTGCACGCTCCTCACCCCCGGGCCTCACGGCCTCCCAGCCTGGGGATGTGACCACTTGTCACAGCAACGAGGCTCCATAAAGCAAAGATCCCCCCGGCTCGCCCTGACTCCTCGTCTGCGACTGTCCATGAAATAAAGCTTTCATCTCCCCTATTATCTGTTTATCTTCAGCATCTAACCCACCCCAGTTTGCTCTCCACTCCAATCTCCAGCTGGGCTCACCCGGGCCAGGAGTTTGTCTCTGAACTTCCAGAAGGCAGAGCTGCTGGTGTGGCTGTAGCCGTTATCACGAAAAAAAATCTCATTTTATGCATTTCATAGAATGAGTGGCCTGATTTGGAAATATTGGTGGAAGCTACTGCTTGGGGACAAGGATTGTGCAGCGGCCGTGATGTCCGGGAGGCACCTGGCATGGGGTGAGCGCTCCCCCAAAGGGGCTGGATGATTGTTATTGCTGCTGTTCCCTGGGGCTGGGCGTGGCTGATGAGTCCCAGACCTCTTCTTCCCGCCTTCACAGCACAGGTGAGCGGGTTCAGTCCTCACTCACCAACTGGCACTAAAGGGTAAGAAACCAGCTGGGGGATGAGGCAAGTTATCCGTCCTGGTCCTGAGTCATGGTTACCTTGGTAGTCAGCCTGCAAGATGTTCTCCGATGATTCCTGCCTCCTGTGTTCACACCTCTCTGGCTCCTCCCACAACGAACAGGGCTGCCCTGGGTGAGCAATAGGACACCGCAGAAATGACTGCAGGGACCATCCAAGGCTGGGTCACAGAAGGCACGGTGGCTTCCGTCTTGCTCTCTTGCATTGCTCTGGGGGAAACCAGCCGCCATATAGTGAAGAGACTCAAGCGGCCCCACAGAGAGGTCCCTGTGGCGAGGAACCGAGGCCTCTGACAATGGCAAGCGCCACCTTGCCAGCCCTGCGAGGGCACCGTCTTTGAAGCCCGTCCTCCAGCTCCAGTCAAGCCGTCAGATGATGGCAGCCCCAGCCGACCCCTTGACTTCAACCTCCAAAGAGACCAGGAGCCGGAACCAGCCAGTGACACCACTTCTGAATTCCTGACCCACAGAAACTCTGAGATAATAGATGCTTATTGTTCTAAGCCACTAAGTTTGGGGTGATTTGTTACACAGCAGGAGGTAACTAATACAGGAACAGGGAGAGCTTTTAGCTACCAGGGCCTTTCATTGACTGGCTTCCCAAAGTGTAGTCCTTGGAATACTGATCGCAGGCTATGCTCTGGAAAACCACGGCCCACGAGTGTGAGCAGACTGTGCACGTCAGTCTCTTACTCGAGAGCCTCAGTGCTCCTTGGTACATCAAGCACAGGCCCCGCTGGGCAACGAAGCCCAGCGTTCTCCTAACCCAGCATTTCCCAGGAGTCTCTGTGGAACTCTGGCCTCACCGCCTCAGAGCACTCTGGGAAACACAGGCAAACCATCATGGCAGCAGGCTCCTCGGGCACATTAAACAATTGTGCCCATTTATGAAAACAAAAACACTCCCAGCCTGATATTCAGAGTGTGGCCTGAGGCGCTGGATACAAAGCCAAGACGGCCGCCTCCCCCAGCGCACAGTCCCTCTGGCCTCTTTTTCCAGTTGTGGGGCCGCTTTGCCCTGGGTCCCCTCTGGTCCCACCGGTCTTACAATCAACGGTAT
This sequence comes from Equus asinus, assembly GCF_041296235.1. Lineage (NCBI taxonomy): Eukaryota > Metazoa > Chordata > Mammalia > Perissodactyla > Equidae > Equus > Equus asinus. The sequence goes on from NC_091799.1 coordinate 16,774,102, forward strand.
TGATCAGGGCTCCGGGCCAGTGTCTGGCGGTGGACCTCAGCCTATTTGGGGACCATTTTGGACTCAGATTTTCGTTCCCAAACTCTGTAGCTCCAGCTCATCAGCTCGCAGCCCACTGGCACGTGGGCCACGCTGCGCCCTTGAACTCTGCACTCCTCGTGCTCGCGGCATCCTCGGTACCCCGGCCTCAGAGCTGGGCATCTCTTGGTGGGAATGCAACCGTGGTCTTAAAACACGAACCGCTGGAAAATAGCGTCTGATGGAGAAAAATTCCTTTCACAGGCAACTTTTTAAGAGCAAATCCACCCCCTTCACTGAGGGAAGGCTGCGCTCAGAAAACCACATTCTTTTAGGCCCCTGGGGCTGCATGGGGGTGGGAACGAGATCTTTCTACACGCTAGGAGGCAGAGGTCTTTTCTTTTGTTGAAAACATAATTTCACCCTCACGTTGCTTCATCTTTCCCAGCAGGGACAGTCTGGGGCTCTGGGGCCTGTCTGGAGCCATCGCTTCCAGACACCAAGTGGCCTGCCCTCCTCCCTCGGGCCAGAGGCCCTGGTATGGCCACCTTGCCGCTCGGAGCGTGGCCCCGCTGGCCCAGCATCCGCCTCACCTGGGAGCCCCTGCCCCGGCCCGCTGCCTCAGAATCTGCCCCTTGAACAAGATCCTCAAGTGATCTGGGGGTTATTCAAGCTGGGGAGGGATCGGATGCACCCCAGAACTGCCGTCTCAAGATGTCCTCAGCCTGCCTGCCAACGGGCTGCCCTGCCCGCCCTCCTTATTCCCCTCCCAGGCTCTCTGTCCCATCACAGACTTCTCAGGGGTTCCAAGCGGAATTTCCCGAGACCCATTTTCTGTGCCCCCTTTTCTCACCGAAATCCAGTGAGATGAGCAGGGCGTGAGGGGGTAGGACGTCAGGAGACCCGGACAAGAGGTAATGACAACAGTAAAGACACCCAGCCCTTACAGGGGGCTCACAACCCAGGAGGGAGGCAGTGAGGCCCAGAGGTTCAGAGAGGAGAAGCCATCTACCCAAGGTCACACAGCCAATAAATGGAAGAGTCAGGATGACCCCACAGCCACCGAGCTCTCCCCTGACACCCTGCCACATGGGACTTCCTTGATGGGGAAAGGGGAGTGGCTTCAGGGACTGTCAACTGGCTTAGCCCAGTGGTTCCCAATCTGGGGTTCCCTGGGGGGCCCTCAAAGGCCCTCTGCGGGGCTCCAAGCTATCTACAGCCTCCCGAAACCCCCGATGGTCACGCACCTTTACTGCTGGCCAGGCCACCACGGGCTACCTGCGACATCAGGCTTCTTCGCTCTAACTGGGATTATCTCCACCCACTGTGCCCGTTCAGAGTCTCTGGGGCTGATGGCAGCTGAGCAAGCATCATCGTTGTCCTTGACTAACCCCAAATGAGAAAGCTTACATTACTTCACACACACAGTTTGTTTGTTGGCCAAACATGGGCTTTGGGGCAAGTAACAGCAGGAGGGGCTTTTCTGGTGGGAATGTAGAGAGGAATTAGCTTAGAAATGGGAGTTCCTGAAGGGAGGGCATTTGTGTCCATTATTTTTCAGTGGCGGCAACTGCTTCTTATACTTTCTTTAAAATGAAGTAAGTACTTCCCCACCCCCACACAGCCTGGTGCCTGCACCGCCCTGGGAGGCAAAGGGGGGGTGGCTGGCCGGGCACACAGCCCAGGTCTTCACTAGCTGCTCCTTGCACCACCTTCTCCACGAAAGCTGACCTTGAGGACGACGTGTGGGCTCTTGTCTGCAGGTTTTCAGCGAAGCCGAGTGGAAACCAACCACAGCCATGCTTGAATTTCTTGTAGGAACCTGCACCGAGACGGGGCGTGGACCTCTCCCTGCGGCCTCCACTCCGCTCTGCACCTTCCTTCGACTTCAGGCACGTCCGAGTGCACACGTGGGGCTGGGGTGCGGCTTCTCTTGCTCCTTCTAGCCCGACCCTCCCCTCCACCCCTCCCATCTCCACCACTCCCCCCTCCACCCCACACCCACAGGAGGTTTGAGGCCGTGGAGCTTTTGGTCAGGAGCGTGCAGAGGCTCAAGGCCAGGCCTTGGAAGGCTGATGGATGCCGGGGGCTCGCAACCAACTTCCAACTTCACTCCTGGACACGCTTCGTCCATCTGGAGACATCTCATGGGTGGGGGGGACCCCAGAGCTCATGACCACTGGAAAGTGTCCTCCCATCCGGGACTAGAAGTCACCTTTGGGGACAGGATTGGGGAGGAGGAGCACAGTCGCTTCTTAAAAATGAGTCTCATGTGTCTGAGTAGCAGGAGCTGGACACCCTGGTCCAGAGGCCCCACGACCGTGGACTAGAACGGGTGAAGGTCAAGGACAATGACGGTCAAGCCAACTAGATTTCAAATACAGCTCAAGAGGAGTCCACTGTGAGATATAAAAAACGCACCATCCATCAGCCACAGTAAAGGGCCTAGAACTCTGATGTCGACACACCAAGGAGGGGACATCTTTTTTATGCGCGGAAGGATTCTTCTGGTGCTAACATCTGTTGCCCATCTTCCTGTCTTCCTCTTTTCTTTTTTTTCTTCTTCTCCCCAAAGCCCCCCAGTATGGCTGTGTATCGTAGTTGTAAATCCTTCTAGTTCTCTGTGTGAGCCACTGCCACAGCATGGCAACTAACAGACGGTGGTGTGGTTCCACGCCACGGAAATGAACCCAGGGTGCAGGCGTGAGAGAGCCAAACTTTAGCCACTAGACCTTCAGGGCTGGCTCGAGGGGACTTTTGTAAGTCAAGGTCCTGTGGGGATCTTTCCAGTGACTCTTTAGGGTGTGGATCAACTACACCACGTGTTGTCTCTGCTCTGTGGATGTGTCCCCATCTGCTAGGAGACATACCTCCTCCAGGGCAGGAACCACCTCTGGTTCATCTTTGCACCCTGAGAGCTCACTGGGTACCCTGCAGGCAGGACCCAAAGTCCCTATGGGGTGTCTTCCCCACCACGCTGAGCCCCTGCTGGAAGCAGGACTTCACTCTGTTCATCAGCAAAACAGGGGGCCGGGGCCAAAGCCAGGCTCATTGGTTTCTCACTGAGTTTCCCACCATGCCTAGCGTGCAGGACACGCCCACAAGCGGGGGATCACCATCCTTCCCAGGGCTGATTGCAACACTGGGTATGTGGCGGGCGCTCAGGTACTGGTTGGTATCCAGACAGGTTTTCTTTAAACCAACATTTCTTAAAGTATAGGGATAAAAATCATATATTATTTGTGCAAAATGTGGTTTGTTTTCTTTTTTAAGAGAAAGCTTGACTTCCTTCTCCCCACCTATAGCCAGGAATCGAGATAGATACTTCCCATGCATGCCCATTTTACAGATGAGGAAGCCAAGGCTCAGAGAGGTCAAGTGAGGTCCCCAAAGTCACTCAGTGGCAGAACCAAGCTCTTAACCATTAGGATCTTGGGTTTATAGCCCTTGGCCTCTCTGGGACGTTTGCTTAAAGCCCCAGAACGAGGGGCCCTATCACAGAGATAAGCAACAGTGATCAACTGCACATATGAATTAACTGGGTCATGGTCACATAGTAAAGGCACATCCACTTGAAAGATTTCTCTGAGTGGGACCCAATGTGACAAGGAAGGAAAATTGAATCAGATCACACGAAAAAACCGGGCAACTCCGGGAGAGTGTGACCTGCCCAAGACAGAGCTAACCCTGGCCAACTCTCCTCTGATTTCCCAGGAAGCAAGGAAAAGGTGAGGAGAGGGCAGGGTCCGTTCAGAAGCCTCTCAGGTTTTAGTACAAGGCCTGAGAACCCTGGGTGGGGGTGGGGTGGGGGGATTCGTGCTCTGTGTCTTTCTTCAGGGGTCTCAGAGAGGGTCTCTGAAGCAGCTGTGAGAGGTGGTGACTAGAATCTGGGCTCTGGAGCCACAGAAACCTGGGGTTCTCTCCTGGCAAGCTGTGCGACCTCCCTGACCTTCAGTCTCTTCATCTGAAATGTGTCCAGCAAAGCTTTACTGTCCAGGTGCTCTCTGTGGAGCAGATGCTGGGTGCCAAGGACTCAGCAATGCCTGGGGGAGACCAGAGTGGAGCCTTCACCAACCTCACTGCCTAACGGGAGGCAGCAAATGTGGAGACAAACCAATTCTGAGACCCACTGGAAAGAAAGAACACAGAGAGGAGAAGCATCTCTAGCCCAGGCTGGTGGGGAGGCTCCGAGGGTGCAGCCACGTCAAGGCTGAGCCCAGCACCGAGCTCGGGGCGGGCATGCGGTCAGGGACAGCTGCTTTTGTTGCTGCTATTATTACTGTAACCTGAATAAAACCGGGCTGCCTTGGGGCCCAGTCTCATCACCATGTCACATTCAAAAGAAACACCAGTGTGACACTCTCAAATCCTTGAAAAGCAGTTTAAATCTTCCGGAAATCTCTCAAATACACCCCAAAGGGGAGTCCCTCTGCACACCACACACACAAGCCTTCTCGAGACTCTGCATCAGCGTGTCTTCCCTCCACCTCCTTCATTTCATCCTCTCGGAGAGGCAGGGCTGCTGGGCCTGGCCGTGGGGGATGGGGCATTGGGCAGGCCAGGCTCTGCCCTCACCAGCCATGTTGCTTAACTGCTCTGTGCCTCAGTTTCCTCATCTGCAAAACCTGGATAACAATAGCATGCCTTCGAGGAGTCACGAGTGGTTGTGGGCACTCAGTGAGGTAAGGGCTCTAAGTGGTCAAGATAAGCAGTCACCACGAGGCCACCCAAGTGGGAACTCTTGTGATTTCTTTCCACTGCCCTTTGCATCTCGCCCCAGTGAGGAGCTCCAGCAGGGTCTCTGGTCCCTCGGTCTGGGCTTTCTAGGTCCTGGTACACCACAGCAGCTCCACCCACCACCCCACCCAGCCCAGTGCTGGCAGGCACACTCTGAAACTCCCTCTTCCTTAGGAGTCACACACAGGGGCAGCCTCCCCTGGGCATCACCTGAGACTGTCAGTGCTCAGAGGGCAGGGCCGGGTGTTCCCTGATGCACTGGGGAAAGACAGCTCCTCACCAACCAAGGCCACCGCTTGCCCCACGCCTGCGCAGCAAAGCACAAGGTGGTTCCCACATCCTCCTGGTTCCCCAGGCCACAGGGCAGGCCACGCATCAGGGACCGGGCTGTCTCCCTTCCCGAGGGGCCCTGGGCCAGGGCCTTGCCAGGCGTGGGGCCCTGCCCTCACAGGGCTCACAGTCCTGCATGCAAGGCAGATAATCAGGGCCTGAGTAGGAGGTGAGACAGCCGGGGCAAGCAGGAAAGGGCCTGCCGAGGAGTCAGGGAGGGCTTCCCAGAGGAAGAAGCCCTGAAGGGAAGGGCTGGAATCAGAGGGAGGGAAGGAGTTCCAGGCAGAGGCCACAGCACAGGCAAAGGCCTGGAGGGGAGAAAGCAGTGGGCTCAAGAAGCCGCACGTTCTCTCTGACCTCCTACAACAGGTGCAGTTCACCGAGCACTGTCACCGACACCCCCAGAGGTCAGAGGGCAGGAGTCCTTAGCCCCACTTCACAGATGGGGAGACCAGCTCTAAGAGAGAAAGCCACAATTCCTGTCTGGGACTAGAGCCCGCCTCTTCTGACTCCCGGCTCTGGTGAGAGAATCAGAAGACTGGGTCTGCAGCACCCCTGGCATCTGCTGAGCGCCCAGGCGGACCTGCTATCATCACCCCCATTTTACAGATGAAGAAACTGAGGCCGAGGGAGACCACAACATCCCTCTAGTCTTGCGGTGCTTGTCTATCTCTGGGGATGGGACGAGCCTGAGGCGCCGAGATGCCCTCCCCAGGCCGGGCAGGAAACAGCCAGGAGCGGGGTGACTTGGGGTGAAGGAAGGAGGGGAGCGGGGACGGCTGGCGGAAGCCCACACCAGGCAGGGAAAGGCGGAGGAATGTGGGTGGGGTTGGGGTGCGCCTCTCCAGGAGGCCGGCCTGGAAGGGCCCCAGGGCCCCAGGCAGCGCCCTCACTCCCTCGGGGTGAGACCCTGACTTCCCGGAAGACACCGCCCCCCAGCTGGGCGGGGAGAAGGACACTACCTCCGGCCGCCCAATCAGACGCACGCCCAGTCTGATGGGGGAGGCAGCCGGGGCGGAGGGCGCCCAGGGCCCTCCCGGAGGCGCCCCGGGATCTGCCCCGGACTCGGCGGCCCACCGCCCCGCCGCCCACCCCCAGCCTCATTAGCGCCGACGCCCGTCGTCCTCTCCTCGGCTTCCGGTGGCTCCAGAATTTAAAGGTTAAATCCTAACCTCGTCTCAGCAGTTTCTCCCGGCTTTGCCTACCCAGCGCCAGTTGCTGGTAATTATATGCATCTCCGAGCAGCCAATCAGCTGTCAGACTGACAGATACTGATCTTTTCGTTTTATTTTTAGCTCTGTGCTTCCCCCTCTAGTTGCAAAAAAAAATTCTGTTTGTTCTGTATGCTGCTGCCTGGCTCCCAGCTCTGCAGCCGGCTCTCATCTCCGCCAGCCAGGCGGGAGCAGGAAGCCGGAGGGGCTGGAGCGTCCTGTCCTTCCAGAAAGGGGGGAACAAAGCCCCGGCTGCCCCCCAGGTGCAGCCCCCCAGGGCTGCGGTGGGAAGGTCAGGAGGCAGGTGCTGCCTGCACAGGCGCCTTTGGAGGCTAAGGGAGCCCGATGGGAGCTCGGCTTGGCCTTGCGGCCACGCAGGGGAGGGAAGCGAGTCATCGCAGCGGCTGGAGGGTGGGAGACAGAGACAGAGACAGAGAGACAGCTGGAGAGAGAGACATACCGGAGCAGGGAGAAACCTAGACTGAAAAGAGGAAAGAGAAGGGAGTGGAAGGAAAAAGACAAGCTCTGGCCCCTAGAAAAATTCTTCTCCCGAATGAAACAAAAATTCTGTTCTGAGCGAGCACTCGACTGGGAGTCCGGAGGGGGCTTTCCAGCCAGGTATGCAGGGCATGAAGGATGAGTGAAATACTCTTCAGAGTCCTTTTGTGGGTCATTCTGGAAGGTTCTATGGACCTCCCTGGAGGTACCAGGAGGCCAGCAGGTGTGGGGGCCCAGCTGGTAGGAGGCCCCTGTTCACGCAGGCTCTCTGGAAGGAGAGGAGAAATCTGAGGGCCAGGCAAGTGCTTAGGGCCCAGAGTCTCCCAGATAGCCGAGGGAGGGAAACGACTGTGAAGTTTTCTCCCATCATCACGGCACTCTACAGTTGGCAAAGCACTCCCCCTTGCCCCGAGAGCCTCCATTTCTTCCCCATGGTGAGCCCCAGGAGGAAGTGACATAGGGATCGGGAGGCCTGGCCCGTCACCTCCGTCCTGATTGACCCTGGCGGGAAGGGAGGCAGTGTAGCATAATGGTTTGGGCTTTGCAGCACCACCATCGAGGGTTCAAGCCCAGGACTGCTATTTACCACCTCTGTGAGCCCGAGCGAACGCCCTGAGCTCTCTGGGCCCAGTGCCTCCATCTGGAAGGTGGGCCCGAGAGCCACCCCAGCTCACAGATTGCCTTAGGGAGTAAAGTCACACTGTACGGGGCTCCTCACAGCCCCAGCACCCACAGGGCCCAGCCCAGCGCACCTGTGAGCAGGTATTATTAACGTCTCCGCTTTGCGGATGGGGAAACTGAGGTTCATGTGACTCGTAATTGGCAGAACTGGGACTAGAACCCCCCCCCCCCCTTGGCTTCCTTTTCTCTGACACCACAGATGGCGCGCTGAGAAAAAAGAGAGAAGAGAGCAGGGAGAAGGGAATTAGGAGACGGAGAGAGATGGAGGGAGGCGGAGGCACCGTGATCAATTACTTGGGCTATAAATTTCTGCTGTTTTGCAAAGTGAGCACACAACCTCAGAGAGGCATCGCTTGCTGGGTCTGCTCGGGAGAAACCGAACAGCCAGGCCCACGGCAGATGCTTCTGATGGTGGGAACCAGAGAGGAAATGAGGGCCAGGGTGGGGTCAAACCAGCGGGTGGCATGGGCAGAGGGCAAGGACCCACGGAAAAGAGCCAAGGAGTGGGGGCGCTGGGAGCTGCCCAGAGCCCCAAGGGCCTCACCTTCCTCTTCTCCTCCCACGGTTTTTCTCCCACTGCTGGAGTGGGAGCCCCAGTCCTGGGCAGCCCTGTCTGTCGGAACACACCCGCCTGGCCAGACCCCAGCCGCTGCCTTCACAGCTGGTGCTGGGGGCTGCTGGGGAGGGGTTCCGGGAACTTCGGCCTCCTCATCTGTCAAATGGGGGTGATGTTGGCATCCATCCCCAGGAGCTGCTGTGAGGGCCCAGAGAGATGTAGGATGTAAGTGGCCCAGCCTGGGGCCTGGCACATACCCCGAAATAGCGTTAATGTTGTTGTTATTATTATTGGGAAGATAATGGAGGGCAAAAGGTTTTGTAAAGGGCTAAAGGTAGTTTGGAGACTGACTGAATTATTAAAAAGGTGGGGGCCTGTGCTCCCTCTGGGGCACAGTCAGAGAAAGGGTTGCCCACGGTGGGGATGTAAGGGGCATTGACCTGTCTCGCAGTCTCCCAGCATGTAGGGCCCGGGCCAGGGTGCAGTTTGTGGCTGGGAAACGGGACCAGAGCGAGGCAGCTCAGGCCCAGACTCCCGGCCCCTCCCCTCCGGAGCCCCATTATAACCCATTTAGGAGCGGAGCCATAGGCAGAGGCCAGCTTATCCCTCTGGAATCCAGGTGCCCAAGAAAATGGGATTCTGGAAACAGTGCTCTCAAGGCCTGTCCGTGCTGTGAAACTACAAAGACCACAGCATTTCAGAAGCCCTCCCCGCCTGCTCATGAGGAGCTTCAGCAGTGAACCAGCTCCAGGCCCCGCCCTCAAGAAGCTGTTTGTCAGGGAGAAAAACAGATAGATACAGCTGACCCTGAATGCTGGTCTTCAGACCCCAGGCAACGGCCAAAGTAACGGGAGGCCACAGGATGGAACAAGAAGACGGCAGACTACAGACATAATGAAATGAGGCAAGCTGGGGTGGAGGGGCCTGAGTGCAGGCGTGAAGCCCATATTGGCTGTGAATCGGGGTCCTGGAGAAGATGCCCTGAGTTCAGGTGGGCTCCAGCACAGGGCCGGCCATGGGCCCTCTCCAGCCTCAGGGATCCCAGGCTGAAGCCAGTGGGGAAACTTGCTATTTTAAAGGAGACCTGAAATGGATTCCTTCAGAACGAAGAGAAGCTCCCTGGATGGGGGTAATAGAAATGCTGCATTCGTCAGGATGGGCTAATGGATGTAACAAACAGCCCCCAAAGAAAAGTTTATTTGAGCCAGCCCTGATGGCCTAGTGGTCAAAGTTCGGCGTGCTCTACTTTGGTGGCCTGGGTTTGGTTCCCTGTTGCAGAACCACACCACTCGTCTGTCAGTTGCCACGCTCTGGTGGCAGCTCATATAGAAGAACTAGAAGGATTTACAACTAGGATATACAACCATGCACTGGGAACTTGGGGAGGAAAAAAAAAAGAGGAAGATTAGTAACAGATGTTAGCTCAGGGCAAATCTTTCTCAGCAAAAAAAGAAAAAAAAAAGAAAACAAGTGTCTTTCTTGCTCACATTACAGTGTATGTGGGCTGGTGGGGAGGGGCCAGGGTCCTGCTCCCCACAGTCACTCAGGGGCCCAGGCTCCTTCAACTTGTGGCTCTGCATGTTTTAGGGCCTTATCTTCCTCTGCAGTAATCTTGTGAAAGGGGAAAGGGAGAGTGTGGAGGATGGTGTGGAAGGAATTCTGTGGACCAGGCTAAAAGTGTTGGGGGGGGAGCACATCACCTCAGCTCATGTTCCATTGGCCAGCACGCAGTCGTGTGACTGTGCCTAGCTGCAAGGGAGGCTGGGAAGTGTAGTCCAGCTCTGTGCCCAAGAGGGAAACAATGAATGGGTGTGTAAACTGATGCTCACAAAGCACCTAGTGTAGGGCCTGGCCCCTAATGTCTGTGTGCCAAAGCTGGTTATCTGTCCTCTAAATCCAGAGGCTGCTCACCTGAAGGTCAGGACAGATGTCGGAGGGCTGGTCCTAGCCCTCTTCCTGAAACTGTACATTAGAGTGTGTGTATGTGTGTGTGTGAGAGAGAGAGAGAGAGAGAATGGGTGGAGAGATGTGTCTGGTATAGGGAGAGCATCCAAAGCTTTCACCAGATTCTCGAAACTTTGAGGCATAATGGCTTAAAGAGAGGTGCGAAGTCGCCTTAGCAAGGCCTTGGTACACAGTACATTGATCCTCGTGGCCCCACTACGCATGGCAGGAGGTAGAACCAAGGATTCCCCACTCACCGTCTTCCCTCCTCTACCAAATGCCCCAGAGACCTCAGGGTCAGGGCAGAGAAGGCCTCAATCGATCCATGGCAGTGGACACACCAGACCCAGTGGGCTGCCGTGGCCCAAAGCAGCCGTGAGGTCCTGGGGTGTCAGCACTGGAGGCCAGCTTAGACGTGCAGGTGGAGAAACTGAGGCCCGGAGAGGGGCCATCTTGCCCAGGGTCACACAGCGAGTCTGGGCAGAGCCAGGATTGGCATTCAATTTTAGTTGGGTTTGTGTGGTTGTTAGCAACTTAAGCGGGCTCTGTCAGCCTTGAGCAGAAAGGGGCTTCGTCTCCAGACTGAGGGGGAGCTCAGGATGGAAGGAAATGCAGGAGAAGCAGGCGGGCCCCGGGGATGACACCACCAGGACATCTTGGGGAGCTGGAGGGACTCGGTGACCACCCTCAGGGACTGGCCATCAGGATGAGAACCGAGTGCCCCCCGCCCCCCAAGGAAGGAGGGCTGGTGACCCAGCCCGGGCTTCAGGCCCATCCCTTGGCAAGGCAGGCCCGTCTGGACCAACAGCCCTTTCCCCAGGCTGCACATGTGGGGGAATTCCCCTGGAGGCAACTGGGGGGCTTTTCCCAGAAAGAGGAGGGGGCGTGGGGCCAGGGCTGGCCAAAACAGCAGATGTCCACTCTGCCTCATGCACAGGGTTGTGCAATCGAAACAAAACAACAACAGGACCAGTTTCCTGCAGCCCAGAGCTGCGACCTCACCAGGGAACGCAGCCCAGAGCACGGCGGCTGGGCCAGGAAAACAGGCATGCAGCAAAGCAGTGTGGCGGGCTCTGCTGTTCCCCGGCGAGGAACCGAAGGCTCCGTGAGGGCGGCGAGGCGGGCCGGGTGCTCTACCCCAGGCTGGGCTCCCTGGGGCTCGCCCAGGATTCTACCAGCAAGAGCTGAGTGTCCCGGCGAGAATTCACCCCAGGAGGACTGGGAGCACAGCTGGCTCGGGAGCTGGGAGGGCTGCCCGCCTCACCCCACCCCCAGTGGGGACCGGTCTGGGAGTGGGGGTGCTCAAGCTGGCAGGAGCTAGAAAGCTTGGACAGAGGAGGGATGGTCACCGTCAACATAGTGAGGCTGCAGTCCCCAGTTCTTCAGACACTGATCTCAGTGTCGCTGGGAAGATGCCTCATACAGGCACTGCAGCCCATATGGGTGGACTTGAAGTGGGAGGTTGTCCTGGGTGTTCCGGGTGGGCCCGGCTCAACCACCCGAAAGGCCTGCAGAGCAGAGCTGAGACCTCCTGGCGGGGAGGAAACTCCGCGTGTGGACAGCGGCCTCGGCCCAGGCCCAGTGGTCCGGCTTTCCGACTGTCTGGCCAGCCGCACAGTCGCGTGACTGGTTCCTTGCCGGAAATCGCCTAACGTGGATCTCCTCCTGGGTCTGGTTCCCCAGGTGAAGCCTGACCGAGGCGGATGAAGGGGAGGGGCGGGCGTGCACCAGGAAGCTCGGAGGACTCTCTTGGGGTGGGGTGGCCACACCCTTCAGGACAAATGCTGACTGGGTCGTGTTCCTTCGTGCAGCCGGGGAACGAGGACAGTCCCGCTGTAGGGGCTGCACAGACCCTGGGCGTCAGTGTTCAGAAAGCTGGCCCAGAGCTCTGGGGCTGGCCTGGCAGTCCTGTCCCCCCTTGCCCCCTGCCCCGCCCTGCCACCCCCTCGTGTAGCTGACACGTCACCACGCTCTGTGCTGCAGAGGCTTGGTGCTGTTTCCACGGGGCAGGGAGGTGGCACCATCCCCCCGGGCAAGGCAGACTGAGGCCCAGATCGGCTCCCTTGTCTGGGGGCCAGGATGGTCCCTGGGCTCTTTGTGTCCCCATCGCTCTCGATGAGGCCCCCTCCCAGCCCACCCCATCCGTGCTGCAGGTGTGGGCAGAGGCCAGGGCCTCGCAGGGGCACCCCCGGGTCTGAGCTGACCCCACAGAGGATCACTGTAAAGGGGCTTCCAGACCCGCAGGGCAGAAACCAGCTGGGTCTGTCTGCTGGTGCTGGGGGGAGCCCAGGCCCTGAGGGGGAAGAGGCCAGTGCCTGCCAGCCTCTCTCCCCCAGGCCAGGGGCCTCTGGAGACTTCAGGCCCCTGACAGCTCCCCCCATCCTGTTAATAGGAGACCATGGGCAGAGGCTTAGAGAGCACCCCATCTTTGAGGAGGGACCTCAGGGACCAGCAGAGTGGGTTCAGGGTGGGCGATGTCTGCTCAGCATCCCCTCCCCTAGGACAAGGAGCGGGGAGTGACAGGGGAGAGGATAAGAAAAGGGGAGACCCCCTGACGTGAACCACGGACCTGCCTGCCGGCATGGGGGGGGTGCGCCTGCGGGAGGGGGCAGACGTTACTCTTGTTTATCAATGAACCCACGGCACCAGGCTCTGCTCCCCAATGGCTGTTCACTCCTTAGTCCTCATGACCGCCCTGAGAGGTGGGGGCGGTTATCTCCAGCATCCCCACTTTACAGAGCGGGAGACTGAGGCTCCAGAGGCCCCACAGCCGGCACATGGCGGGTGAACTCCATTGTCCTCTGGTCCAGCTGCATCCCGTTAATGCCAAGGCCCAGCCCACCTCTCCTCCTTCCTCCCAACAGACCTCCCTCTGGAGGCCTCCTCTCCCCTGGGCATCATCTGAAACCCCCAGTCGAGAGGATTCTCTGTGTCTTCTATTCTAGCACATGCCACAGCCCTGGTCTCATTCTCTCTCTCTCTGCTGTTTGGTTGGTTTGGGGGGATCCCACCCTCCATTATCAAAGCAATAAACACTCATGATGGAAAGTTTGGAAAGCACAGAGACCTCACACTCTGGCGTAGTTGATCTGTTCCCACGCCCACAGTTCCCCTCCAGATGCACGTCACATTCACGGCTGCTTCTGGGGGACGGGGCCCTGGCCCAGAGCAGGGGCGGCAAGCATGTCTGCCGCCCACCTCGGCTTTGCAAATCTTGGGCTGGTTCATCCACGCAGTGCCCGGTGACATCCGTTATAGCTGCCACGTGGGGCATGTGCCGTGTGCCCGTGCCAGGCTGAGCATCTGCCGCCCCTCGTCCTCCAGCCGTCTGAGATGTGCTGTTGTCGCCACCCCCAGCCTTCAGATGAGGAAACTGAGGCTCAGGGATGCTGGGCAATTTGTGCAAGGTCTTAAGTCCGTCTGGGCTCAGCATCAGCGCTTTTCAGTGGCCCCCGCCTCCCATGGGCAGGGGCGTTTCCAGGCCCCATTAGTCACTTATCTCTGTGCTTAGTGCAGGCACGTCTTCCTGCGACCTCACAATGCTGACACAGGAGCAAGAGGCTGCACGAAGCAATGTCCACTCACTGCCAGAAACGACACAGCGAGTGTCACCGCCAGCTGGGGCAGGATCAGAGGCTAACCAGTATTTTTACTTTAACTGCAAACCCAGAGATTTCCAAAAACCCGGATTGCTGAGAGCAAGGGAAGCCAGGATTAACTGAGTCTGGGCAGTTTCCATGAAGCCTGGATTGTGCAAAAGGACATTTAGCCTCTCCCGGGGTCCTGGGACCACAGGCAGGGGAGGGAGCCCCCACCCCCGAGAAGGCGCCTGGGACACAAGCCCACCGCCAACCGCCAGCATCAACAAGAAGACGTCTGGGTCCATGGACAATCCCAGCGGGTGACACAGGGGCTGTTGGGCACCGTCCATACTTTCTGAGCACTTCCGCAGCCAGGAGAGCACATTGTTCATGGACCCACAGGCCCCTACCCTCTCTGGGCATGGCTGCAGCAGCTCTGCCCAGCGCTCTGTTCCCCCAAGACCCGTCCAGGCCCAGGGGACACCAAGGAGAGCGAATTTCACTGTCAAGCAAGGAATTTCTCAAGGTGTTAACACAATCATTCATTCATGCATCCATCCATTCATTCATGTCTTCGCTGCGAAGCCTGATTGTTAGACCCTTTCTCATCAAGGGTGAAGGGTTGGAGCAAGCATCGCCCCTCCGCAAACCCCGAGAGCCATCACTGACGCCCCATGCCCCTGACTCACCAGGGCTAGTGGGATGAAATGAGTCACATGCCTACACAGCACCTCCTCTGGGCATCGGACCCGATTAGACGAGAGCTGGCACAGAGCTCTCTCCATGGGCTCAGATGTCCTCATCAGCCCATTTATGAGGCCCTAAGAGGGGGGTGCTGTTATTCTGAGCCTTTGCATTCACTATTATAAGATACTGCATTCATTCATTCATTCTTCCCACAAATTCTTGTTGAGCATGGATGGCACCCCCCGCCCCAGGCCTGCGCTGAGAATCCCAAGGTAAGCAAGGCAGGGCTTGCTCTCAAGGAGCTGGAGAGTGTGGTGGCCAGCTCCCAGGACGGCCCTGCTGGTTCTCACGCCCTTGTGTTGTGACGGATAGAGTGGAGATGATGATATGTGACTTCCAAGGCCAAGTCACAGGGGACCTCGTGGCCTCTGGCTGGCTCCCTTGGACGACTCACTCTGGGGGAAGCCAGCTGCCATGCTGTGAGGATGCTCACGTAGCCCTTGGAGAGGCCCAGAGCTTTCTGGGCCTAGAAGGGAGCCACGTCAGATGTTGCTTCTCCAGCCTTGTCCCAGGCTTCTCCCCACCTCGGGGCCTTTGCACATACTTCGGTGACAGCGGTCTCTGCCGACCCCTGACTGCATTCTCCTAAGAGACTCTGAGCCAGAGCCACCCAGCCAAGCCGCTCCCAAATTTCTGACCCACAGAAACAGGGAGATAATAGGTGTCTGTGGTTGTTTAAGCGACTGTGTGCTTGGGGGCTGTTTGTTATGTAGCAACATAGTAGTACAGTGGGGCATG
This sequence comes from Equus asinus, assembly GCF_041296235.1. Taxonomy (NCBI): domain Eukaryota; kingdom Metazoa; phylum Chordata; class Mammalia; order Perissodactyla; family Equidae; genus Equus; species Equus asinus. Next base: position 16,789,143 of record NC_091799.1, read on the forward strand.
TGTGTGTGTGTCACAGACTTGTAAACAAACGAATCCAGTGCCAACAGGTGTGTAGGGGACTGGCCAGGGAACGAAGGATCCCTGTGGGCTGAGTGAGGCACTCCTGGCCGCGGCGGCCTTAAAGTCCAGCAAGGAGACGGGCAGTGAATTAATGATTCAAACTGTTTCATTCATTCAGGAAACACAACTGTGTGCCTCCTCTGGGCTCGATGGCACTATGAACAGTTCCACAGTGTGACAAAAGCAGACCCAGTGCCAGCTGTGATAAAGTTGTCATTCTGATGGAGGAGACAGGTGCTGGATAAAGTCATAAATAAACCTGTGATCCCACATGAGACGAGGGCCATAAGAGAAAAGACACTCGAGGCCTCACTTAAAGCCACACAAACTGAGGCCAAAAGAGTCTGTGGAAGTAGTCCAGGTGACGCTGGGAGGTGCTGAGGGCACAGCACGTGCAAAGGCCCCGAGGTGGGGAGAAGCCTGGGGAGTCAAAGAAAAAATTTAAGGTCAGTGTTGTGGGAACAGAGTGAGCGAAGAGGGGAGGGTTATGAGGTACAGCTGGGAGGTTAGACACAGGCCTCGTGGGCCAGGGTAAGGCTTTCAGTGCTTGTGCTGAGCAGAATGGAGAACTGCTGATGGTGTTTGAACACTTTTGTTGCTACCAGTAACAGAACATCCGACTTTGAGTGGCTTGAACCATAAAGTTTATTCAAGAATTACTGAGATAAGATGTCCTGTGGTCAGTGCAGTGGCTCGTGAGTCAAGATAAGTTAAGATTATTAACCACGTGTGTGAAATTCCTTTTGCCACATGAGATAACATGTTAATGGGTGCCTTCCACCCTTTTACTCTGCCATCCCCGGGATTTTTTTAACCTCAGATTTGTCTCCTCATTGTTGCAAGACGGCTGCCACATCTCCAGCATCATATCTTCACACCAGCACCCAGAACAGCTCTCTCTCTCTCTGTGAGGTGGGAGGAGGGAATCTTCCCAAAAGCCCCCAGCGGACTTCCCTTTCTATCTCATCGACCAGAATTGGGTCACATCCTCACCCTTGCCCCAGTCACTAGAAAAGGGGAACAGGATTGGCTTGAACTGATTGTGATTGACCCCTGGGCTGGCCTCAGTCTTGCCCAAACAAGCCTGGGATTCTGTGAGCAAGGAGAAGTGACACGAGCGTGTGATTGTGACCAGTGCTCTGAAGGAGAAGTGCCCGACTGTCCCTAACTTCTGCACGTTTGTCCAGCACGGGCTGCGTCGGTGCTGGGGCAGAGCGACGGGACGCAGAGCGAGCCCCCGCATCAGTGACCCCGCGTGAGGACCCAGGTCATGAGCAGCCTTCGGAGGAAGTGACCCCAGCCTGAGACCCGTGCCCCCATCCAACAACGGTCCCCGAGAGGGTGCAGACCCTCTGCCCCACAGCTGGCTTCTGCAGACATTGGCTGCAGGCTGTAGCTCCTGCTGCAGGATGGGAGCTCCGGGTCCCAGCCATGGCCCTTGGCGAGGTGGGAATGTCAGGCTGATGCTGTTGCTGTCCCGGCCGCTCCGGTGTGAGAAGAAAGCCATGCCCTGTACTCCCAGCTCTTCGCCAGGTCCCACCTGCCTCCCTCCTGCAGCTGAGGAAATCATCACGGCAGAGACGACGTCTGCTCATCTCTTCTACATTAATAAGAATTTCTGCTGGGCCTCTAGCCACCCAACAAAAGACCCCATTTCCCAGCTTCCCTTGCAACTAAGGGTGCCAGCATGACCAGGTTCTGGCCAGTGGCATGTGAATGGAAGTGATCGGGGCAACATCCTATCCAGCCCTTAAAAGCAAGAAGGGCCCTCTTTCTCCTCTCTCCTTCCTGCTGGCTGGAATGAGGATGTGGTGGCAGGAACAGGAGCAGCCATTTTAAATCATGAGGTGGAAGCTGTGTATTGAGGATGGCAGAACAGCAAGCCAGCAGGGGTCTGAACCTTTGGCGCTGGGCTGTGTATGTTGAGGGCTGGTTATCGTGTTTAGGTCACTGCTGTTTTGGGTGAGGTTGTAGCAGCTGAACCTGTATGAAAGCATACGGTCATCACAATGCACCAAACTTCATTCCAGTTTTGCCTTCAGGTGACAAAGGCTAGTGCCGTCCACACCTCCAGCCCCTCACTTGGCTTCATAGAGAGTGGGAGGCAGGACTGCTGCTCTCAGAGAGTGTCCCGTACAGTTGAGGAGACACAACAGTTCCAAGGAAAGGAAGAGAGCTGGGGGTGCTTCCTGAAAAGAGGGATGGGCTAGCTAGACAGGGGAAGGGCCAGGACAAAAGCCAGGAGGCTGAGCTGCATCATGAGCTGCGGAGATGGCAGGGCTCGGCTCCCAGGGCCTCCCCGCTCCCTCCGGCTCGGACAGCCCGGGGCTAGCAGCACTCAGGCTGGGTCACTTCTCTGGGGAAGCTGTGTGAGCCGACACGGTGCCTTTGTTGTGCGAGAGAGAAACTCTGACTTTCACGTGGAGAGGAAACCCAGGCCCAGCTGCAAGCCCAATGGAGGCAAAACACCGTCGTCACCCCACAAGGCCCTGGGTCGGGTTGCTGTTCCCTCTTGTGCCTCAGCCTCTCCATCTGGTAAATGGAGCTTTTCCAAGGATGCTCATTTGCACATTTTAATACAATGAAACTCTGTCTAAGTACAAAGCAGTCCACCGGGAATGACACTTTTGCACGTGGGTTTTACTTTTACTTAAACGTGCAGCCAGATTTTATCACTGTAGTTAGGCACCCTCTGAGCAATAGAAAAGGTTTCTCCTTTAGGGGCGCGCCAAGAACTGTCAACCGAGGTCGCCCAATGACTACGTGTGCAAATACACAGTTGTCCCGAGAGCCGCCTGTCTCTAAGGCAAGGAGGACCCCAGAGTTCTTGGCCCATCCGTCGCCTTCCCACACGTCGTGGATCGTCTGCTCGCGTATTAGCTTTGCTGTTGAAGTCAGTGCACTGGTTTCCCGTTGCTGCTGTGACAAGTGGCCACAAACGTGGTGGCTTAAAACGGCACAGATTTCTCATCGTAGACCTCCGGGAGGCAGAAGTCTGGAATGGGTCTCACAGGGCGAAAGGCAAGAAGAGCGGGGCTGCCCTCCTTCTGGCACTTCTAGGGGAGAATTCATTCCCTTGCCTTTTCCAGCTTCTAGAGGCCTCCTGCGTTCCTTGGCTCATGGCCTCCTTGCACCGAGTGCATCGTTCTGACCTCTGCTCCCATCGTTATGTTGCTTTCTCTGACTCTGACCTCCCGCCTCCCTGTTATAAGGACCCTTGTGATAATGTTGGACCCACCCAGATAATCTGGGACAGTCTCCCCATCTCGGGGTTCTTATTTTAATCGCAGCTGTAAAATTGCTTTTGCCACATAAGGCTCTGGGTATTAGGGTGTGGATGTCTTCGGGGGGTCATTATTCTGCCTACCGACATCAGCGTCCTTCCACTAGAATGAGAGCCCCAGAGGACGAAGGTTTTTCTCTAATTTGCTCGCTCGTGTGTCCCAGGAACCTGGAAAAGAGTCTGGCGCGTAGTCAGTGCTTGATGAGCATTCAGTGCTTCACGAACACGGGACTGAAGGTGCCCCACATTTCACAGGGAAATCTTTATACCGTGACTAGAACCAAGGAGCCCAGTTCCCAGCCCAGTTCTGACTGGGGGGAGCAGACCAGGGGCTTCTCACCCGCTGGGGCCTGAAGGTCCCCAGGGAGAGGGCAACTGAGACATAACATTTGTCTTTGGTGCAGCAGAGGATGGTCCCTCGGCAGAGACATGAACCAAGAGGCTGTGCCCGTGACGGAGAGCAGGCGCGAGCTGATGCCCAGCTTCCGGGGAGCGAAGCAATGATGTGACAGTGCCAAGGTTCGCCTCCCGTCTCCAGAACGTGGAAGGACTTTGCCTCGTGACTCGACGAGCAAGTGCAGTCGGTGCAGCATGAGCTCTGTCCTGCCGCGCTTGAGGGCGGCCAAGCGGAGACTGAACCAACTGTGGGGTCTTCACAGACCCGGGAGACGCGTGAACAGCGGCCGCACTTCGCTGCAGTGCCTGCTGACCTGTTCAGTGCTATTCTGAATCTTCGTTTGTTTACAGTTTAGAGTTTTCTAAGGTAGAATTTGCGTATCATGAAACGCACAAATCTCACGTGTACAATTTATGAGTTTTTAAAAAAATTCTTATTGAGTTAATGATAGGTTACAATCTTGTGAAATTTCAGTTGTACATTATTGTCTGTCAGTCGTGTTGTAGGTGCAACCCTTCACCCTTTGTGCCCACCCCTCACCCCACCTTTCCCTGGTAGCCACTAATCTGTTCTCTTTTTTTTTTTTTTGAGGAAGATTAGCCCTGAGCTAACTACTGCCAGTCCTCCTCTTTTTGCTGAGGAAGCCTGGCCCTGAGGTAACATCATGCCCATCTTCCTCTACTTTGTATGTGGGACGCCTACCACAGCATGGTGTGCCAAGCAGTGCCATGTCCACACCCGGGATCCGAACCGGCGAATGCTGGGCCGCTGAGAAGCGGAATGTGCGAACTTAACCACTGCGCCACCAGGCTGGCCCCTAATCTGTTCTCTTTGTCCACATGTTTAAATTCCTCATATGAGTGGAGTCATACAGAGATTGTCCTTCTCTATCTGGCTTATTTCACTTAACATAATACCCTCAAGGTCCATCCATGTTGTCACAAATGGGACGGTTCTCTTCTGTTTTACAGCTGAGTAGTGTTCCATTGGATATATATACCACATCTTCTTTATCCAATCATCTGCTGATGGGCACTTAGGTTGCTTCCATGTCTTGGCTATTGTAAATAATGCTGCGATGAACATAGGGGTGTGTGGGACTTTTGGAATTGCTGACTTCAAGTTCTTTGGATAGATACCCAGTAGTGGGATGGCTGGGTCGTATGGTAGTTCTATTTTTAATCTTTTGAGGAATCTCCATACTGTTTTCCATAGTGGCTGCACGACTTTGCATTCCCACCAGCAGTGTATGAGGGTTCCTTTTTCTCCAATTTATGAGTTTTGACAAACGCAGACACCTGTGTAACCCACACACTTCTCAAGACATAGAACCTTTCCATCGCCCCGAAAAGTGCCTTTGTGTCTTTCTAGACTATCCTGTACCCCCAAAGGCAACCAATATTCTGATTTTTTTTTTCACTGTTGAATAGTTTTGCCCGTTCCAGAACTTCATATAAGTGGAATCATACAGTTTGTGCTTTTTTGTGTCTGGCTTTTTTCGTTCAACACAATGACCGTGCAATTCATCTGTGTTGTGTGTGTTGATCGTTCATTCCCATCTTATTGATGAGTGCTGTTCCGTAGTATAGACATATCACAATTTGCAAATCCATTCTCCTGTTAATGGACATTTGAGTTGTTTCCAGTTGGGGAGTTTTATAAATAAAGCTTGCTATAAACATTCACATACAAATCTTTTGGTGAACATATGCACTTATTTTTTTTAGAGAAAATATGTGGGTTACAGGGTAGGCGTATGTTTTATTTTATAGAAAACCAGTGAAACTTTTTTCAAAGTACTTGCAACATTGTGTGTTCCCATCAGCAATTTATGAGCGTTCCCGTTGCCCCTCAACCTCACCAACACTTGGTGTTGTCAGTCTTTTAAAATTTTAATCACAAATTATCTTACCCATGAAATACTGCAGTAGCATCTCACAGACTTTACTTTGCGTTTCCCAGGTGACTGGTGGTGTTCAGCACTTTTTAATGTATTCATTGGCCGTCGTACGCATTCTTTTGTGAACAGTCTATTCAACTCTTTTGACCATTTTTAATTGGACATGTGCCCTTCGATTATTGAATTGTAGGCTTATCTATATAATCTGGATACGAGTCCTTTGTCAGATACACATTTCATAATCTTTTCTCCAAGTTCACAATTTCCCTTTTCATTTTCTTAACAGTGAACAGAAGTTTTCAATCTTGATGAAGTCAATTTGTCGATCTTTTTTATGGTTATTGCTTTCTGGGTCCCAGCTAAGAAATTTTGACCTGCTCACAGGTCATGAAGATTTTTTCCTATATTTTCTTCTAGAAGCTTTATCATTTTAGTTTTTAAGCTTAAATCTATGATCCATCTTGAATTAAATGTGAAGTAAGGGTCAAGGTTCATTTTTCTCAATCTGGGCATCTGTTCCAGCACGATTTGTTCAAGAGACTTCTTTTCCCCATTAAAATGCTTTGGCTGTTTTGTCAAAAACGAACATGCTGGCTAAGGGTGGGTCTACTTCTGGACTCTCTGGTCAGTTACGTTCTTCTGTTTGCCTTGGCTTAATCCTTTAGTCTTGAAATGAGGGAGCGTAAGTTCTCCAACTTACAGTAAGTTTTTTGGCTACCATAAGTCCTTTGCTTTTCCCTATAAATATTAGAATCAGCTTGACAGTTTATGTATTTTCATAAAGCTGCTGGGATTATAATTGGAATTGTGCTGAATCTATAGGTCAGTTGGGGAGAATTGACCTCTTAACAAGATTGACTCTTCCAACCCATGAATATACCATTTCTTTCCCTTTATCTTAGGACTTCTTTAATTTTGTTCTTTGGTTAAATTTATTACTAAGCATTTTATGCTTTTTAAGGCAGTGAAATCACTCTATACGATACTGTAATGGTGGATACATGTAATTGCACCTTTGTCCAAACCCACAGAATATACAGCACCAGGAGTGAACCCTAATGTAAGCCATGGATGTGGGGCGATAATGATGAGTCACTGTAGGTTCATCAGTTGCACTAAATGTACCACTGTGGCAGGGGATGCTGATAATGGGGGAGGCTATGCAAGTGTGGGGGTCAGGGGATGTGAAAAATCTCAATAAATTTAAAAGAACTGATACCAAACAGAGGGTGTTCTCTGACCATAAGAAAATCAAACTAAAAATCAATAACAGAAAGACAATAGGAAAATCTCCAAACACTTGGAAGCTAAACAGCACACTTCTAAATTATCCACAGAGCAAAGAAGAAGTCTCAAACAAAATTGAAAAACTACATAGAACTGAATTAAAACAAAACACAGTATATCAGAATTCATGAGATGTAGCTAAAGCAGTCCAGTGAGGAAAATTGATAGCACTAAAGTCTCAGATCATTTATCTAATCTCTCACCTTAAGAAAGTAGACTTTTGAAATAATTTTATGTAAATGAAATGTCCCACCTACAAAGTATGAACTTTAAATCAAGTTTTGATCTAATAGTATTGTATTGGTGAAATTTAAAAAAAAGAATTTAGAAAAAAGAAGAGAAAAATAAACCCAAAGCAAATAGAAGGAAGGAATTAATGAATATAAAAGCAAAAATCAATAAAACTAAAATCAGAAAAGCAATAGAGAAAATCATGGAAACAAAAAACTAGTTCTTTGAAAAAATCAGTAAAATTGAGAAACCTCTAGCAAGACTGACAAAGAAAAAAATAGACACAAATCACCAATATCAGGAATGGAACAGGAGGTAGTCCACAGACCCTGAAGACATCAAAATGATAAGAAGAGAATATTATGAACAGCTCTACACACATAAATTTGATAACTTAGATGAAATGAACCAATTCTTTGGAAAGCACAAATTATCACAACTCACCCAACATGAAATAATTCATTTGAACAACTCTATAACTATTAAAGAAATTGAATCATAAAAAGAGAAAGGAACACTTCTAATTCATTTTATGAGAGCAGAATTCCACGACACCAAAATCAGACAAAGATAGTACAAAATGCAGTACAAACCAATAACCCTAATGAATATAGATGCAAAATTCCTCAACAAAATGTTAGCAAATGGAATTTGGCAATATGTAAAAAGAATCATACATTGGGGCAAAGTGAGGCTTTTTCTCGGGATGTGAGATGGGGTCAGGATTTGACATTAATCAATGTAATCCACCACACCACAGGCTAAAGGAAAAAATCAATGATCATATTAATTAATGCAGGAAAAAACACTTGACAAAATTCAACACCCAGTCATGAAAACACTCTCAGAAAACTAGTAGTAGAGGGGAACTTCCTCCACTTGGTAAAGAACATGTACAACTAGCATTATACTTAATGGTGAAAGACTGAATGCTTCCCCTAAGACTGGGAACAAGGCAAGGATGCCCACCGTCAACAATCTCCATTTAGTACTAGAAGCTCTAGCCAGAGCGATAAGGTAAGAAAAGGAAATAAAGGGCATATAGATCAGAAAGGAAGAAATAAAATGTCCCTTTTTATGGATGACATGATTGTCTATGTAGAAAATTCCAAGAAAGCTACAAAAATCTCCCAGAACTAAAAGTGAGTTCAGCCAGGTTTCAGGATACAGGATCAACACACAAAAATCAACCGTGTGTCTCTATATCAGTGATGAACACATGGAAACTGAAATTTTAAATATAAGACCGCTTATAATTGCTCAAAAAAATGAAGTACTTAAGTACAAATAAAACCCATGCAGGACTTCTGTGTTGAAAACTACAAAATGCAGATGAAAGAAATAAAAAAGATCTAAATAAATGGAGAGAAAATCCGTATTCATAGATTGGAAGGATCACCATAGTAAGAATGTCAGTTCCCCCACACTGACATGTAAGTTTAACACAATTCCTATCAAAATGCAAGCAAGATATTTCTTAGATACAGACAATATTATTCTAAAATGCATATGGAAAAATCAAAGGAATTAGAATCATCAATATAATTTTGAAAAAGAACAATAAGGTGAAAGGAATCACTCTACCTGATTTTAAAACATTATATAGCTACAGTAATCGAGCCTGGGTGGTATTGGTGGAGGGACAGGCACATAGATCAATGGACAGAATAGAGAACCAGAAAAAGACTCACACAAATATATCCAAGTGATTTGTTTTTACAAAGGTGCAAAATAATCCAGTGCAGGAAGGATAGCCTTTTCCACAAATGGTGCTGGAGCAATTGGACATCCATAGACCAAAAAAAAAAAAAAAATTGAACCTCAAACCTCATACCTATAGAAAAATTAATAGGATGGATTGTAGGCTAGAATGTAAAATTATGAAACTTAGAAAAAAACGTGGGAGACGTTCTAAATCTTCATTATCTAGGGCTGGGCAAAGAGTTCTCAGACTTAACACAAAAAGCATAATCCATAAGAGAAAAAGTTGATAAATTGGACTACATCAAAATTTAAAATTTTTGCACCGCCAGAGACCCCATTAAAAGAATGAAAAGACAAGCTTCACTCTTGGAGAAAATATTGGCAAATCACCCATCTAACAAACTCGTATCTGGATTATATAAAGAATTCTCGAAACTCAACAGTGAAAAACCACAAACAATCCAATTAGAAAAATGGAAAAAACACACCAAGAGATATTTCCCTGAAGAAGATAGGCAGATGGCTACAAAGCACATGAAAAAGATGGTCGACATCACTGGCCATTAGGACAATGCAAATTTAGGCCACAAAGAGACATCACTACTTACGTATTATAACCAACTAAATTAAAAAACAAAACAGTGACAACATCAAATCCTGGCAAGGATGCAGACAAATGGTCATACCTATATTTCTGTTGGGAATGGAAAATAGTACAGCCGCTCTGCAAAACAGTTTGATTGTTTCTCAAAAAACAAAACCCCATATGATCATATGACCCTGTCACCATATGACCCAGCAATCAAGCTTCTGGGCATTTATCCCAGAGAAATGGAATCCACACTAAAACCTGTACGTGAGTGCTCATAGCAGCTTTATTTATAATAGCCAAACACTGGAAACAGTCAAAATGCCCTTCAGTAGGGGAATGGTTAAACGAACCGTGGACTAGTACACAGCAAGAAAAAGGAATGGAATATTGACACACACCGCGACTCAGATGGATCTCAAGGGCATTGCACTGAGTGAAAAAGACATTCTGAAAAGATCACATACAGTATAATTTCAGTTACATAGCATTCCCTAAATGACAAAACTGGAGACAGAGAACAGATGGGTGGTTGCTGGGGGCTGGGGGGCAGGAGCAGGGAGGGGGTGTGATTCTAAAGGGGCAATATGAGGAAGATCTTTGTGGTGATGGAATGTTCACTATCTTGATTTCCATGTTAGTTACAGGAATGTACACATGTGAAAAAGCAAGGTAGAACTAACTATACATGTGCATGGTACCAATGTCAGTCTCCTGGTTTTGCTCTTCTCCTGTGATGGAAGATATACCCAGTGGGGGAAACCCAGATCTGAGGGTCCCCAGATCTCTCTGTACTATTTTTGGAACTTTCTCTGAATCTGTAATATTTTCGAAATTAAATTTTTTTTTTAAAGAGGAAGAAAAAAATACTTCAACCCAAGAATTCTATATCCAGCAAAAATATCCTTTATGAATGAAGGTAAAATCATCATTTTCCAATTAAAAATAATTTTTTTAAATGAAGAAGCTTTTTCACCAGAAGACATGGATTACAAGCAATGCCCAAAAGGAAATTCTTCAGTTGGAAAGGGAAGAGGTACAAGATGGAAATTCAGATCTTCAAGAAGAGCATTAGAAATGATAAATATCCAAGTAAATAGAAAAGATCATTTTTCTTCCTAATTTCTATAAAATATGTAGGACTATCTAAAGCAAAAATTATACACATGACAACGACAGCATAAAGGGGAGCAGAGGCGGGGCCACTGGACCTAGCTGGTCACAAGAATTCTACACTTTGTGGGAAGTAGTTCAATGTGAACTAAGTTAACTGAAAAGCGAGGTATTTGGGACGTATATTTTAATCCCTTAAGCAACCACTAAATAATAATAAGAATAATGCAAAGAGGGTAGGAAAGGAGGTGCAGAGGAACCAACACAGGGTGGGGCTTTAAATATAAAGACAAAGATACACAGCCAACCGGAAGCCAAGGGACGCGGGCGCGTCATAGAAATATCACGGCCAAGAAAGCTTGTCCCAGATGTTCTCGGGACCCGCTCCCTAGCTTCACCCCCAGTTCTGTTGGTGTCCCCTCCCTGGGGAAGCCTTCCGTGACACCACAGGGAGGAGGAACGGGCAGGGCGCTGGGCACTGGGCCGGGGCTGTGTGCACCCCGGCGCCGCCCTCAGCCAGGCGGGGTCTTCCTGCGCACCTTTCCACCCACCCGCCACCAAACCCACCTGGGGTTGGCACGTCTGCAGGAGGCGCTCACCGAGATTGGCAGATGCTGTGGGCTCCGGGGTGGTGTCTTGAGTCCGAAGGCTGTAATCGCCTTGGTTTACCGGCTCCTGGCCAGAGCCTAGAAAGGGGGCCGGATGAATTCGGGCGATGTTTGCCAAGTTCATCCCGTCGATGAAATATTTACTGAGCACCTGCTGTGTGCCCGGCCTGTGCCCAGCCCTGGGGATAGATACATTGTCGGACAAAACAAACCCAGACCTTCGCCTCGAGGAGCTTACATTCTGATGAGGAGGAGGGGAGACAGTAAACGGTAAACATCGTAAAAAATAAATGACAAAGTTTGTTAGAAAGAGATTATGGGGAAACCAAGTGGGGCAGGGTCAGGGCCCCGGCTCGCTGGGCTGGGGCGCGCTGGGCTGGGGCGCGCTGGGCTGGGGTGCGCAGGCTGCTCTGGCTGGACTCCTCGAAAAGGAGGGGAAGGAGGGAGTCCCCCTGAAATCTGGGTGGGGAAGATCTCCAGGCAGAGGGAGTCTGGAGGGTGCCAGGAACAGGGGGTAGGACCCAGGCCACCCGGTCACAGGGGAGGGTGAGTATTGCTGCAATGTGCCTGCTACTCGGGCAACCAAAGGCCAGGCCCAGGGCTGTCCCTCAACTTCTGGAGCAGAGCTGATCCACCAGGTGGTCCACGAGGCCCGGAGGGCCCCAGATTTGCCCGGAGGCTGGGAGGGGGACTGAGGTCCCAGTTTGGCAGCATTTGTTGGGGAAACGGTCATCCTATTATCTGTTTTATCCAAGTCAGCCCAGGCCACCCTCTGGTCCAGCTGTCGGAGCCCATCCTGTGCCCTTCCCCAAGGACCCGTCTGCCTTGCCCTCCATCTCGGTGCCTCCCTAAATGTTTGCTCCAGGTCTCATCCTTGGTCACATTTGTTCCCAAACCTTACAGGCTTCCTCTGAACCCACAGTCTTGGCCAGGCCTCCAGTGCATCCAAACCCAGTTGTCCCTCCGTGTCACTCTCTCCGCCCAGCAACGCCCGGCCGGGCTACTTGAGAGCCCTGGTGGAGTCACCTCCTTCCTCGCCCGCTCGAGAGCCTGCGTCCCTCCAGGACCCCTCCCCGCACGCTGCAGCGCCTGCCTCATCCCTGTCCCCCTTCGGCTGGCATTAGCAAGCCCCATTAAGGAGCATGCCATATTAGACGGCATTTGATATTCCAAATAAAATCTCGGCAGCCCCCGTGAACTGTCTTAACTGTCGAAATGCCCACAGGACTCAGGATTAGAAGCTCGACAGCACATGTGAAACGAGGGGATGGTATTTAGCGCTTAAGATTTATACATGTGTGTCAGGGGGGTGCCCAAATATGTATTTAAATCAAGTAACTTAATCCTCAGAGTTCAAGGCTAAAACCGCCATAGGAAAAGGGTATTTGCATATATTAATCTCTTTCCATGCAGAAGAGAGAACGTGTGGGGGAACCGGAGGCACCTGGAATTGGAGGGTCCCAGAGAAGTCGCCAGGATGGGTTCGCTTTCTGCTCCCAGCTGCTTGGCACCTGTCTCGGTGCCCCCCCCCCACCACTGCCCACACACACCTGGCTGGACACAGACTCACAAGGGTAGCGGCCAGCCTCGCGCGCAATGCTGAATTTCCCAGTGTCTGGTGTTTTTTGTTGAAAGAACAAATGTATGAATGAATGCATGCTCTAAACAAAAATGGGAGCTGACTGGCGCAGCCCGCTTTCTCCTTCTTTCGACAGATCCTGAGGGGAGGATGAGGGATGAAGCGCCGGCATGGAGGAGGTTCTGTTCCCGTTGGGGGGAAACAAACCAGGGGTTCAGAGGAGCCTGCAGGGGCCACGAGGACGCCCCGGGTCCATGGATGGTCAGGAACCTCTCTGAGGCGACTGGGATGGGAGAAGAGGCAGCGAAGGGAGAGGGGGTTCATTAGGGGGCACAGCTCTGGCAAAGGCCTGTGAGGCAGGAAAGAACTTGGGGTGACTGAGGGTCGCCATGGGGCTGGGGTCAAGGAGGGAGGGGGTCAGGAGGGGGTCCGGAGGGGGCAGCCCTCGGGGGAGTTTGCAGTTTATTCCAGCCACATGTGAGAGACAGTGGTGACAGTTTGGGAAAACAGAGCCGCCTTTCTGGAGCAAAGACAGTCCCTCTTCCCCAGCCAGGTGATGAACTGAAAACAGGGGAGAGCCCCCAGACTGCAGCCTTGTCTCACACACGCACACGCATGCGCACACACACACACATACACACAGGCCACGCCCTGCTCCTAGTCGCCTTCCCCATGGGCCGCTGGGACTTCTGGGGGCCTTGGGGTGTCCGAGTTCATTTAACTCCCTCTTTAGAGACAGCAAAACAGAGGAAGCGACTTGCTCGAAGTCACAGAGCCAATAAATGGTGGGGGCTGGATTTGGACCCCTGTCCCTTCTGACCGCCCAGCCGGTGCCCCTTCCCCAATTGTCCTGCCATCTCTCTGCCCCAGCGGGAGTTTAAGTTCAGCAGAGTGTCATTCATTCAAAGCCTCCTTAATTCAGAATTCCTGAGATGGGGGAGATTCTCCTTTGCGCCAGATGTGGAGGCAAGCAGGATTTACTGGGAAAAAAAAAAAATGAGCTGCGTAAGCAAGATTGATGGGGAGCCAGTTACCCCGGGAGAAGAGACTGCTCCAAAACTTCAGGAGCACACGGAAGGGTTGGCACAGCAGGTGCACCACTCCCGCAGGCTCTCTGTTAAAGAACCCTCTCCGTTAAAGAACCCGTGCCCGGCAGCCCAGTTCACCCCACGAGGGAGGCACTGGGCTGGCACCCCGCCGGGGCCAGGCTGGAGAAAGACCTGCCTCGGCTCCTGGCTGTGTGACCTGGGGCCAGGCACACCCCCTCTCTGAAGCTGTTCCCCATGGAAAGTCACTAAGAATGGCTTCCCCACAGAGCTGTTGTGAGAGGTGATGTGTGTAAAAACAGTGCAAGGCTTGGTGCACGGTGGGTGCTCAGCGCTCACTGCATTTTACAATAATGAAAAAGTACTTCTTGAATCAAATAGCCCGCTTCTCACTCCGCTCACTAATTCACACTGGTCTTTGCAGAAATTGACGAGAGCCCCACGCACCGTTCTTCCACCTGGCTCGGTGTGGGTTCCCCACGCTCGTCCTGTCAGTGGGCATTTATTTATCCAGCAGCTGCTTCTGCTTGAGTTCCCTGCTGAGAGCTGGGCGTACAGCTCGGCCTGGATGGACAGGCTCCTTAGCTATGGAGTATGCCTGCCATGGGGGCAGGGGTCCGAGGGTGTGGGACCGCCGGATTAAATACAAGATGCCAAGTTAGATTTGAATTTGAGAGAAATAACAAATTTTTTAGTATAAGTCTATCCCATTCAATATTTGAGATATACTTATAATCACAAGTTATTTTTTTGCTTATCTGAAATTCACGTTTAACTAAGTGTGCTGTATTTTTATTTTATTTTTATTGCTAAATGTTGCAGGCCTACAAAGCAGATGTCCCAGCGTTTAGCAGTTACCCAGCCCAGAAGTCCCTCTCCTGAATGACCAGACCTGGGGGCTCAGAGATAAAGAGAGGGATGAGCCCACCAGATAAGCACATTGGGTGGTCCAGGAGGCCCCTTGACAAGGTGACCTTGTCACCTGAGCTCAGACCTGCAGCGTGGAAAGGAAGAGAAAGGATGTGACATTCTCCGAAGAGGAGGAGAGCCACTGGCTTCAGAGGAGAGAGCGTGGCCTGGAGGGGAGGGAATGGTGGGCTTCCTGGAGGAGGGAGCATTGAGCCAGGCCTCGAAGCACAAGCCAAGGTGGCCAGACAGAGAGGAGGGGTCTGAGGGACCCCAATTTGGGATGGGGATAGGCTTCCCTCCCTGGGGATCCAGGCAGGAGGCCCCACAGTATCACAACCCACCCCAGGCACCCTCCCAGGCCTTTGGCACCCAGGGAAACACATGCGATAGAACATTGAGTGAGAGGGCAAGCTCCAAGACCGACCACGACTGTGGGGCTGCCGGGTTGAACTAGACCATCTGACCTTGTATACAGTAGGTGCTCAATAGATGTGGGCTCAATTGAATCACAGTTTTCCTATTTGCAGGCAAATTCAGGGGAAGTAGAGGCATCCAAAAGGTGTTTTTCTTTTCCTTTTGAGAGTATTTGACTAAATGAACGAGCGAATGGAACAGATGCGAGGTTGACAGGACTCCACCCAGAAGCCGTTGGTCGCAGACTTCGAAGGTCACAAAACCATAAGGAAAGACAGAACCAGCCTCTGGTCTCTGATGGGAGCCATCACTCTTGAACCCACGACAAGTAGCGTGTGTGTGAGTTCCTGCTCCCTCCTCAGCCCACTGGGTTTGCGAAGCTTCCAGGAGAGATCAGCTCGGCTTCTTTCTGATCCCGCAGCTCCCGTGTTCTCAGCCCACTGGGCCCGCAGAGGGTAGAAAACCCTGGCTTGCCAAAGGGGCGCTGAGGCAGGGGGCTCTGGGGAGAGGCCATCCCGCACAGACTGGAGGTCTCACTCACCACTGTCCTGTGTGTCCTTGGGCAAGTGGCTTCACCTCTCGGAGCCTCTCTGCAAAGCAGGGAGGGACTGTAGAGATGCTGCCCTTGTTATTCACAAAGGTCCGGGGAGAAGCGGTTCCATCCAGCTCTTCAAGCGCTTCGTTATTAACGCCGACACACAGGTAACGCTTCCTGAGTGCTGACATGTGTCAGTGCCCTGCAGACCACACAGCTGGACAGTGTGGATGCCCCGCCTGGGCGACGCCCAGCACGCAGCCAGCATCCCCACTGTGGTCAGCCCAGCCTGGCCCCTGGGCCTTGGGGGTCTCCTGGGACCTCTCCTGAGGGGAGGTGGGGGTGGGGGCACAGGCTGGGACCAGGACAGGCACCCCCACCCGTCAAGCCTCCGAAGCCCGTCTGGAGCCCTGGCCCTGCCCCTTCCCTCCACAGAAGGGGAAGCTGAGGCCCTGAGGGGACGCAGGTGTCCCCACTCCTACTCCAGTGCTCTTCCCACACCACCGGGCTGCCCCCTGCCCAGCAAAACCCTCACAGCCAGACCCAGGACGGCGTGCAGGGCATGTGGGTGGGTGTTGGGGGCAGGGGCCTAGAGCTCTGCTCTGAGGCCAGAACTCGGGACCTGGGTGCCCAGCGCCCCTCAAGGCCCATCCGGGTGTGCCCGACCAGTAGGTGCTGATGCTGAGCACAGCAGACTCTCTCTCCAGGCGCCCCCACCGGACCCCAAAGGGTCCCGTTCCTGTCATTGTGTGCACAAGGGGTGGTGACGGAGGGGACCACCTGGTGCAAGGAGACCCCTGCAGAATGGCGGGGTGGACGTCAGATCCAGTGAAGGCAGGATCCCTGGGTTCCAGGCTCACCCAGCGACCTTGAGCGGCTGCTCCTTCCAACGCCCACACCCACCGCCCAGACTCCTGGGCCCCTCTCTGTCCCCAGTCCCTCCCCGGCACAACACACTTCCATTTCTCCACATCCTTCCTCTTCCAAATGACTAAGACTAGGTAACCAGAAGTGACACCACAACCGCTAGTCCCCCCACTGCGTGAAGTCAGGCCTCCAACTTGCTGGCTGTGCGACTTTGGGTGGGTCACTTGCCCTCTCTGAGCCTCAGCTTCCTCACCTGTAAAACGGGGGTCGCATTAGCCCCCACCTTGCAGGACTTGGGCATGGGGGACCTGGAAGATGCGTGAGCACAGACCCAGCACCATGAGCACGCATTCAGCTTGAGCACCCTCTGGGCACTGCAGGGGGCAGATGTGTGTTTTCATGTTGTGTCAATTGTTTGTGTCCTGCCTCCTTCCTCCAAGGACTGAGGCAGCTCCCGAGTTTGAAGAGAGCGTGGTCTCTGCCCCTCGTCCAAGCCAGGACCACGGCAGCCATCCGTGGACACCAGTGGTTTGCAAAGTGTGGTCCGGGGCCAGCGGCATCAGCGTTGCCCAGGATCCCACCTAGACCTGTGAACCGGAAACTCTGGGCTACGGCCCATGGTCCGTATTTGAACAAGGCCCCCAGGTGACTCTGTTTTCACTCACTCAGGTTTGAGGAGCATTGGTGT
Organism: Equus asinus; assembly: GCF_041296235.1. Classification (NCBI taxonomy): domain Eukaryota; kingdom Metazoa; phylum Chordata; class Mammalia; order Perissodactyla; family Equidae; genus Equus; species Equus asinus. Next base: position 16,806,353 of record NC_091799.1, read on the forward strand.
AGACCATGAGACCCTGGAGGGCGAGTGGCCCCTCCCACCCCCGACCCCCACCCCGACTCCTGCACCATGTCTGGCGACCCCGCGCCGGAAGGCTCACCAGCTCTGTGCTAAACCCTTGACAGTAGCCCTCTTGTCCGCTGGCCCACAGTCTGGGGCCCAGGTTCCAGGATGGCCTGGAGCACGCGCACCAGAACCACAGGGAGCTTGACAAAATGCAAGTCCCCGGGTCCCCCCCAGACCTATCAAGTGGGACTCCCTAACGGGGGCCCAGGAATTTGCATCTGACACCCTCCCTCCCTGATGCTAAGGCAGCCAGCAGTCCCAGAGCAGACTGTAGAAAGGTGATGGGTGCAGAGAAAGCGAGCGAGGGGTGAGGCAGAGGGGAGAGGGGACACCAGGCTTGCCGGCATGAGCCAGGGTCCCGGATGCCCCCCAGACTCACTGTAAACAGGGACTCCTGGACAGAGGGGTCCGGGAACCCCACCGTGGTGGTTCACTGTGGGTGGACACTTTGAGGGGCCAAATATTTGGCAGGGATGAAATTTTGTGACAAGATAATAATAATATTCCCTGCTCTGGCTGGAGGTGGAACCCTAGAAAAGAGACTGGAGCCAATTGCAGCTGCAACCAAGGACCCTGAGCCACGTGACCCCAAGTCCAGCCCGCCCCTCCCTCCAGCCATCATGTAATTCCAAACACCTTTCCTCCTGTCTGTGGCAAGTTAGCGGGCTTCAGAGTCCCGGTGCCCTGGGGGCAGGTGGGCGGCAGCTCCCTTGGCCCCTTTGGGTGGATGGTGGGGTGGGTCCAGGCAGAGAGGTGATAGGCGACAGCCCAGGGCCTGTGGCGAGAGGGAGGAAGCTCGGCCTTTCCCCCCCACTGCCCATCAGCAATTCCCACCCCCTGCACCTAGGCCCCCCTGCCCCCGTCGGGACAGGGGTGGGGGAGAGGCCCCAGGAGAACCCCAGCCCCATCCCAGGCCCTGCGGCGGAGGCTGCCCAAGGTGCAGCAAGAGCCTCGTGGACTGGGGAGCTCAGGGGCTGGCGGGAGGGGTGGGGGGTGCCGCAGGGGAGGCCAAAGGCCCCCACACGGCTCAGGACAAGGAAACCTGCAGAGATAAAGGCCTAGAATAATGTGGCCCTGCGGGCAGCCTCCCTGAAAGGATTGGGACTCTGGGGGGACACCTGCCTCCAAAGCCAGCATGTCCTTCCGCCTCCATCCCGGGACCCATCGTAAACGGGAGGGGGTCCCCCAGGGCAGCAAGCCAGAGACGGGTCTGAGGGTCAGGAGGGAGCTTAAGGAAGAGCTCCCAGGGCCCAGACCCCTGTTGCCAAAGCTGTCACCACCTATGCTGTCCTCTTTCACTGCAGCAAACTCAACAAAATGAATATCAACCGTGTCTCCTATGAGCCAATTACCCAGCAGCGAAGCTCCCCCGGGGGCCGCCCGGCTCCCGCTCCCGGCCCAGCCGCCAGGTCCCACCTTCTCCACGGTTTGCTCTGTGTCCTCCCCATTCTGTTATTTGTTTAATATTTTCCTTTAAATGAATTCACTATTTTTACTTCCATAAATATATCTATCCGAGAACTTTATATGATGACCGGAAGTGGAAAACTAAGATCCTGTGCAGTAAATAGAGATAAAAGTAAAAATAAATGACAATTAAAATAAGACAATGTTATTAAATTCTATCCGGCCATCGTTGCCTGCCAACGGCTCGTGGTTGTGAAAGTTGGGGCGTGTGAGCTGCTCCTCTGGGAAGCCAGAGGGGCTGACAGGGGAGGGAGAAGGGAGTCACCTTCGTGCGGGGTGAGTCTGTGTGGCCCTGAAATCGCCCCTATCCTATGTCACCAGGGCTGCCCACCCACCGTTGGGAAACCCCCACCAGCAGGGGACACCCCCAGGCCACTGACCCAGGGCATGGGGCTCCCTCAAAGTAGGGGCCTGAGCTCATTTAATGCTGACAGGTACTATTCTAACCTCCTGTTAAGAGGCAGATACCACTCTGGTCCCCTTACAGATGGGGACACGGAAGCCCCCAGGGCAGGCCTGGCCCACGGCTTCCTGTTGGAGCGAGCAGACCACAGCCCTCAGCCCCCTGCTCCCCGTGTGGTCAGTCTGTTCTCTACGAATGCTCCACAGTGTTTCTGAGGCTCCCCTCCACTGGGATGCCCTCCCTACCCGGCCCCATTTGTTCAACCCCACGCACCTAGGGGCCCCTTCCTCCGACCGCAGTGGCAGCATGAGCGGGGCACCAGCCCACTGAGACTCATGGTGTCTGCAGTACTGTTCTGCCATTCGGGCTCCAGGACTCTGCAAACAGGACCCCTCTGAGCGTCATCCCCAACTGCAGCCCAGAGCCCTGGCCAGAGGTGAAGGGGGAGGAGCCGACACCCCAAATCCTCACAAGCCACCCCCTCGGCTTCTAAGTGAAGCAGGCAAGTCGGATCATAATCAACCCATATGCTAACCATTTCCTTGATGAGAAATCCGTTATAAGTCTCAGAAAGGAGCGCGTGAATTAAACCGGCAGTGGTGAAGGAGGGTGTCAGGACCGTCCCCAAACAGTCCTCCGGGCGGGAGGCCAGCAAGGATGGAGGTGACATTTCACTCGCACAAGGACTGGCGGCTGTTTGTCGCATCCCCACAAAACAGCAGCAGAGGCAGGCGATGCTCTGCCATAGCAGGCCAAGCCGAGGGCATATGTCACAGGCAGCAAATCTGTCACTTGGCCCCAATGGTCACACTGGCCCCACTCAACCATGACCCGCTTCTGAAGCCCATAACATCTCTTACTCGGACCCCACAGGTTCCCGGGTCCCCTCCAGTCAGGGGGGCAGCCTGGACACTCTCCCCAGTCCTCGGAGGCTCTGAGACCCGAGCGCCAGACCCCAGCCCTCCATAAGATGCGATGAGGCCCGGGTGGGGAGACAGTGATGCAAGGGGGCTCACAAACAGTCATCAAGGCCCGCCGGGCTGGGGGCTCTCAATCTCAGTCTGGGGAGGGTCTGACCTCAGATCCAACTCGCAGGATGAATTCGGAGGGAAGCCCCGCCCTTGGCAGCCTGGAACAGTGACACTGGAAGCGAGGGCCTGGCCATGAGCTGTGGGCAGACCTGTGTGTGCGGGCAGACCCCTTGCCACACACGTATTCCCGAGAAACACTCGGCCCCAGAATCTCACCCCAGCTCCTGAGAGCCGGTCTGCTCTGGTCAGGGAACAGGAAAAGCAGGGGGCCCGTGGTTGGCAGGGGCGGGCCCGAGGCATCCCACCCCACTCTGCAGGTCACCCTGAGGAACTGCCACCTTGACTCCTCTAGATCTCAGCCCCAAGGTCACATCCAGGCAAATGAAACAGGAACCGCCCCCCTCAAAATGGCCGCCAGGGCAGAACGCCTGAAGGGCTGGGGGACCGGCAGAAGTACAAGTGGCAGTTGAAAGCGTTCTTCCAGAACCTCCGAGACTCTGGTACCAGCCAGGAGGAGATGAGACAGGTGGGGAAAGCCAGGCTTTAGTGCTATGGGCCTGGGGTCAAACCTCAGCTCCACCCCCCGCCAGCTGTGTGACGTCGGGCCTGTGACTTCCCCTCTCTGAGCCTCAGTTTTCTCCCCTGCAAAACAATAGCACCAAACAAACTCAAGTTTTCTGTGACTTTCCACACGTTTGTATAGACAATGCATGACGCCTGGCACGTGTAGGTCAAATTCGTATAGGTGACAGCAATTATCATTATTGAATGTGATGTAGAGACCAACACTGGCGTGTTCAATGTATAAGAAAATTTTAAGTGAAGAAACTTAATGCAGGGTTTCCGTGCATTAATTCGATTTAGTCTGCAATGGGAAGGGTCCCTGCAGCAATCTTTCTGTCCAGCTCCTCACGCAGTGTCACATCTGCAGAGAGAAGCCCGACTGGAGGCCACCTGAGGGGAAGCGCGTGCTGAACCGGCCCTTGAGGCCTGCACGGGCTGGGAGCTTGAAACCCGGCACCTCGCCCCCAGACTGGGACAGGTGGCCTCCCCTTCCTCAGAGCGGAGATGAGGGACCCACTCCGGGCCCGCTCTTCCCGCGAATCTTGGCTTTCTGGCGACTGATTGGCTAGAAGAGGGGGCGTGGCCACAATGGGGCGTGGCCTCTGCTCCTCGGCCACGCCCACCTGGTGGGAGAGGAGCAGGGAGGGACCCAGGAGGGTGACCGGGACCGCAGGAGCAGATTCCCACGGATCTGCGGGCACCACAAACCCTTGGTCCCCGGAGCACCCCTTTTGCTGAGCCGAGTTGGCGGCCAGAAGGAGAAGCTCTGAGGCTGCACACTTGGCCAGGAGGAGGGCAGGGGGCCCGGTGGAGGCCAGGGCAGGCAGGGACCGGAGGAGGCTGGGGCGGGCTCCAGTGCTGGGCGGAGCCTCCCAGGAAAGGTCACCTGTCCGTCACTTCCTCATTCATCAAATTTGTACTGATTCCTGGCCTGGGTGCAAGGCGGGAGGAGGGGAGATGGCCAGGAGTGAACACACAGCCCTGCCCTCAGGGGGCTTAGAAGGGGTCACAAGGTAAGGGAGAGGCGGGATGGGGTCGCGCCTGGGGGGCCACAGTGAGGACCTGGAGCTTCCTCTCCCTGCGATGGGAGGATTCGGAGCCAGCAAGAGGCACAATTTGACTCGCGTTGTAAAACAATGGTTTGGGTGTCAACGTGGAGAATGGACTGAGAGACAGTCAGTTAATGCAGAGGAGCGGGGATGGCGGCTGGCCCGGGGTTCGGGGAGACCTGGGGAAGGGCCCAGGTTCGGGGTGTGTTAGAGCTGACAAGATTTGCTGGTCTGATGTGGATGTGAGAGACAGGAGTCAGGGACAGCTCCAAGAATTTCAACCGGAGACAATGAAGCCTGGAGTTTCTACTTCCTGTGGGAAGAGCAGGTGTGGGGTTAGCAGGTTGGGGCACACGGTTTGGGATGGGTTAAGGGTGAGGCACCACTGGCCTCCCCTCATCCCCGTGGAGGTGTTGGGAGGCCATGGGATGTGCAGGCCTGGGGTTCAGGGGTGGGGCCGTGCTGGAGACAGGAGTCTGGCGGGTGTCCCTGTAAAGCTGGTTCCCAGCCCCATGAAAGGAAGAGACCACCCAGGGGGAGGACAGACAGACAGGAGAAGCGGGGTCAGGACTGATCCCTGAGGCAGGTCCAGGTTAACAGGGAGAGGAGAAGCAGGTGGCAAATGGCTCTGGGAAGGGGCGGCTGGAAAGCAGGGAGGCCAAGGGAAGAGCGTGTGCTGAGATGGAGGGAGTGCCCTCTGTGTCTTCAGCTGCTGGCAGGTGGAGAAATGTGGGGACCAAAGGTAGTCTTTGGGGTTAGCAATGTAGCGGTCAGCACTGACGTTGGCAAGGCTGTTTGGAGTGGCCGGGGCGAGGGCCTGACTGCAGTGGGCTCAGGAGGCCATGGGAGGGGCGTGGAGAGAGAGCTGTTACACAGCCCTTGCAAGGAAGTGTGCTGGAAGCGGGTCGGATAAATGGGACTCAGCTGGAAGGGATTGTGGGGTCAAGGGGTGGCTCTTTAAAATATGGGAGACATTCCTGTGTGTTTCTTGCATGCTGATGGGGACAATCCAGGAGAGGAGGACAGCTGATGATGCAGGAGAGATGAGCAAAGCTGCAGAGAAGCCTTGAGATGGTGAAAGGGGATGAGAAATGACACAAGGGCCCCCGGGCAATTCCACGGCTTGGGTGCCAGAGCTCAAGGGGCCGCACGGGGGCTGGCCAGGACGGGGGCTTTGCTGGTGAGTAGGGGGAGGGTGAGGGCAGGGGGCTGAGGTGTCTGCAACAGAGAAAGGAGATTGTCACCGGAATGAGGAGAGAAGGAGGCAAGGGAGGGGAAGGACGAGGAAAGGGGGTCAAAGATTGCAGAGGGCAAAGAAACGTCGGAGTCAAGGTCGCAGAGAGAGTGTGTGGAAAGACAGGAGGCAAGAAATACAGGAGTCCTAGAATAGGAGGCTAGAAACGCAGGTTACAGATGCGAGAGGGCATTATGGGCAAAGCCAAGATCCAGGATGTGGCCCTGGGAGTGGCGGTGGGGCAGGGGCTGAGAGGTCTTTGCAGGAGAGGACTTTAGAGAACTCAGAGGCAAGGCCAGGTGAAGGGAGGACGAGGCCAGAGCGAGCCCCGGCACAGCCCTGCTCGTCAGAGGGGTGGGGGGGCTGCCTGAGGCCTCCATGCAGACCCTCCTTTGTCCCACTGAGCAAGGACATCCCTTGATGGTGGCTTTGGTAAAGACCATCTTCAAAGTCCTTTTTTTCTTTTTAATTGTAAAATACACATCACAGGAAATTTACCACCGTAACCATTTTTAAGCGTACGGGTCACTAGTGTCAAGTTCATCCACGTGGTTGTGCAACCGTCTCCCGGACTCTTTCCATCTTTCCCATCTGACTGTCTGTCCCCATCTGACTGTCTGTCCCCATCTGACTCTCTGTCCCCATTCCCCCTGCCCCCAACCCCTGGAAACCGTCATTCTCCCTTCTGTCTCTATGAACTTGACTGCTCTAGGTGCCTCATATAAGTGGAATCACACAGTATCCGTCTTTGGGATTGGCTAATTTCACTTAGTGTTATGTCCTCAAGGTTCATCTGTGTGGAAGCAGGTGTCAGGATCTCATTCCTTTTTAAGGCTGAATGCTATTCCATTGTTTGTCCTACACACCACATCTTGTCTATCCATTCATCTATCGATGGACACTTGGGTTGCTTCCACCTTTTGGCTGCTGTGAATTATGCTACCATGTCTATGGTATGGTATGGTATGGTCTATGGGTATACAAATATCTCCTCAAGACCCTACTTTCCATTCTTTTGGGTGTATACCCAGAAGTAGGACTGCTGGATCACGTGGTAATTCTGTGTCTAGCTTTCTGAAGAACCGCCATATTGTTTTCCCCAGCAGCTGCGCCATTTTACATTCCTACCAGCAGTGCACAGGAGTGCCAGTTTCTCCGCATCCTTGCCAACGCTTGCTATTTTCTGTTTGTTGATAACAGCCATCGACCTCAAAGTTCACTGACAAACATCGTGTTGTTTGCTGAGGAGGGCGTCCCAGGAGGAAGGGACAGCTTGAGAGGGGCAATGGGGCCTGGAAGCTGGGCGGGGTTGGGGGCAGAAACAGCAAGTGACACATTTGGCTGAAGCACAAGAGTGTCATCAGAGACGTGGCTGGGTGAGGCCGACCTCAGAGAGCCTCAGATGCTACAGGAGGAGCCTGGATGTCACTCGAGAGGTGAGGAAGAGCTCCTGCAGGCTCTGAGCAGAAAGTGATAGGACCACAGACGAGACACCGATTAATCCTCGGGTGAGGGGAACAGGGCGGCTGGAAGGGGAGAGATAGGAGGTTCGGGAGCCGAATAAGAGATGCTTAGACCAGCCGGGAAGAGACGAGAACACTGCTGGGAAGCGCCCTCCATCATCAGCTCTGAGCGCCGTGAAGCCTCATGCGGGTCCCGCCTCAGCCCAGGCAAGCCCTTCACTCCCATCGTCTCCATGTACCTGGTCAGGCGGGTACCTGGTCCCCCAGTTTATAGGTGAGGAGACTGAGGCCCAGAGAGCATAAGTAACTTGCCCAAGGTCTCAAATTCAACAAGTAGCAGAGCTGTGACTCAAACTCCAATCTGTTTTCCATAATTCCACAAGCATTTATTGAGCACCTACTGTGTACCAGGCCCCATGCTGGGGGCTGTTTGACGCCAAATCCATTGTTCTTAATGGCTACTCCATACCGGCTCAAATCGTGGTCAGCCTTCAAGCTGCTCAAAGACACGACACATGAAGGTAATAACTCACAAGGGTGTGGAGAAATTGGAAAGCAATTGGAAATGGGAGGAATTGGCTAAGCCACATGGGCTATTTTAGGGCGCACACGCGGACTCACCCAACGCAGAATCTGCCGGGTCTGGGAGGGCTCATGGCCAACGCGAGAGGGCAGAGGGGGAGTCCCAGGAAATTACAGACCGTCTGCAGCCTCCCCTCCCCAGCAGACAAGCTGAGCGTGACCCAGTGATGGGTCTACAAAAAGGGAGAGCTTGGGAAGGCTTCCACCACACGCAATTGCAGTTTTCAGAGGTCAAAAACAGCCGAATTTTGTTGGCAAGTTCATGTGCTTCAACCTAACACACAACGGTGTCAAGTCACTTTCACTGGCCCTCATTCTTCACCCAACATTTGGTGAGTTCCTACCAAATGCCAGCAGTGGGGACACGGAGAAGAACAAAGCACGTGTGGCTCCTGTCCTCATGGAGCTGTGGCCTTCCGAGACGCAGAACACACAGTCACATGTGCAAGGGGTGATGGGCAATGGCAGCCCCGAGTGGGGGGTTACGTGTCTGGGGCACTGGGGACAGCTTCCCCCGTGAAGGGCAGTCATGAGCAAAGGGCAGTAAGGTAATGAGTAAAGTAAAGGGCAGTCATGCCTACCCAAAGCATGAGTAAGATTGCCCTGCAAGGCGGTAGGAGGAAAGTGTCCCGGAAGAAGAAACAAGGGCCAGGCGACAGTGGGGGAGCCCATGGGAAGCACTGCCAGGGTTTGCGGAGCGAGTAGACAGGCTGGCGGACCGAGGGAGACCAACGTTCTCATCATTCAGACTTTCAAAGGTCGAGGCAAATAGGGCTTAAAATCAGAAACACTTTAACAGGCGTAGAGTCTTTGAAACATTTCCTGCTGTGTTTTCCCTTTTGCTAATTCAGTGTTTTCTCTCTCAAGCTTCGCCACCACCGTGAAACATAAACCATGAGGCTTCTGCCCCTGAAGGACGGTGGGTAACATCTGCAGCGCGGAGCAGGGAAGAAGGATGCCCCGGCATAAGGAGAGCTTCTGCAGACGGTGCAGGGAGCAGCAGTCTGTCAGGGCAAGAATGATTCGGCCAGGTTTGGGGGATGCGAGGGCATCCCAGGTGGTGCCTGTGCCCCCAGGATGTGTCCACGTTGGGCCTGACGCTGCACCCCACACGGCGAGGCTGCAGCAGAGTGGAAATGGCGGAGGGTCCCCAGGCAGGTGGGACTGAGGACAGTCTTACAGAGCCCCTCGCTGCAGCTGAGCGGAGGAAGGCCAGGAGCAGAGGATCCAGGGGTGGCCTTATGGATCCAACTGTCTTCCCCCAATCAAGCGAAGGGGAGGGCATTAGGGTGGCCCTAGTCCAATGTGACTGGAGTCCTTATAAAAAGAGGAGGAGACGCAGCAGAGATCACAGTGATGCATCCACAAGCCTGGGGCTCCCGGAAGCTGGAAGAGGCAAGGAGGGATCCTTCTCCACAGGCTTCGGAGGAAGCGTGGCACCTGCGATACCTTGATCTCAGACTTCTAGACTCCAGACTGTAATACATTTCTGTTGTCTTAAGCCAGCCAGTTTGGGGCACTTTGTTACACAGCTCTAGTAAACCAGGACAGATGGGGAGATGCTTGACTCCGAGATGAGACGTTAGGCAATGCAAGGTCCACCGTGAACATCATCGAATGCCCACACGATGCCCAGAGACCAGGGCAGACCAAACCAGCCACCCCAGAGCAGGTCAGTGACAGCAGGTAGGACAAGACACTCCTTCCTCGACCTCTTGAGGCGGCATAAACTCCTCCACACATCCAGACCCCAACCGCAAAAGGAAACAGAAGGGAGACACGCTGAGCGCAGAGGAACCACCCTGACAAGGAGTTAGGGCCTTGAGTTGACCAGATATTTGCCTGGAAGAGACTGTCTTCACAAAGGAAGAGACTGACTTTCAGTTTTGTCACCTCCACCTCCTCCACTGCCAAGACAGCAGCAGGAAAGGGCGCGCAAGGTCAAAATGAGATCCATTCTAGAAAATCAAGTTTTTTCACACGCCTTGGTCCAAGAGTGTACATTTCATCCCACTACACTCGTTTTCACAAATAGTCTCTGTGGAGTTGGGCCACCTCTTTAAGCACGGATAGAGGAGGGGCTCAGAGGAGGGACACCGAGGTGGGCTGAATTGGTGCGTCTCCAGATGGGGTGACCTGATTTAATCATGAGGATGTTCACTGGAGCATGGCTTATAACCGCAAAATACTGGAAGCAACCTAAATATCCAACCATATGGGACTGCGTAAATAAATGATTATAATGGACTACCATTGAAATCATGCCGCCTAAGATTGTTTAATGATATGGGGAGAAGGTTGAGATAAAGACTAAGTAATAATAATCATAATAAAGTAACCTAAAAACTGCATCTACATTATGATTCCAGTACCTAGGTGATGTTACCGTATCAGGCTAACTGCTTTAACAAACAAATCCCAGAGTCCACTGACTTAACCCACAAAGGTTTATTTCACCCTCAGGCAACATTAGGGGGAGTGGGGGGTCTCAACTCCACTGGATCATTCAGGAATCCAGGCACCTTCAGACTAGAAGTGTGGTGGTCTCCTAGGGTTGTGGAGTCCTTCGCTGCCTCCTTCCCATCCCATGAGCAGCAAGAGAAGAGAGAGAGCACGAAGGATCAGTAGATTTTATGGGCCAGGCTCAGAAGTGGGTGACATCACTTCCTCCCACATTCTATTGGTCAGAACTCAATCACATGCCACCCTACCTGCAGGGGAGACTGGGAAATGTAGTCCAGATTCGTGCCAGGATTGGCTGAACACATTATATCTGCTACGTTTAATATGCATAGAAGAAAATACTGCAAAGAAATCATCACATTTTAATCGTAAGTATCTCTGGGTGGTGAAATTATACATATTTAAAATATTTTCATGTTTATGCGGCTTTCAATTTTCCAAATTTTCTGAAACGAACATTTAATACTTTTGCAGAGAGGGAAAAAAAGTAATTTAATAATTGGCAAAATTGTCTCCAGGCTGCCTTTGGGATTTGGACAGGCTTGTGTGGTAGTCGGGCGTTAAGGTCAGACCTACAGGTTACATGATCTAAGGAAAGTTACATCACCTTCTTAAGCCTTAAAGCCTCCATGTCTGTCAAATGGAGAACACAAATACATGTCACACGGAGCTGTTGGGAGAATTAAACGAGGATGTGAGAAACACGTTCACGTGGTGCCTGGCATGGAGTGAGTCCACAGCACACGGAAGCTGTCGCTCTTTCTGGCTCTCACACCTCCTTTCCCCGGCCTGCTCCTTGCCCTCTCCTAGGTTCCCATTCTGTGCCTTTGCCTCGCCCCCAGACATCGTGACCGTCTCCCCTGACTCTCACTCTCTCACCCCATGACCCCGCTTTCTATTTCCGAGAGACAGAAACAATAAGGACAATAACCAGGGACTGCCACCTCCACCCTCCCCTCCGGCACCTGGCCCAGTCCCTCCGACCCTCCTGCATCTAGAGATGCCCCCTCTGTCTTGGGCACCAGATCCCATGTCCTGCCCTCAAGGACGTGCCCCAGCCGCCCCTCTCTGTCCTGCATCATCAGATCTCTGCCCCCATGGATAATTCTCGCCCACAGACAAACGTGCCATAACAACTCTCATCTACAAAACCTCTGACGGCACATCTCTCCCCGGCCATCACGCCATTTCTCTGCTCTCCTTCATTACAAAATGCATCAAAAGAGTTATCCGCCTGCTGTGTCCGCTTCTTCTCCTCCCAGGCTCTCAGAACCTGCTCCAAACGGGCTTCAACCCTTCTGCTCCACCAACACTGCTCCCTCCAATGACTGCCCACCACTAACCTGACAGCTGGTCTCCATCCTCTCATCCGACCGGAAGCAGCCCTGGCGCTGGCAGTCACTCCCTCCTTGACATCGATGGAACATTCTCCTGATTTCCATCCCACCTCCCTGATACTCTTCCTCAACCTTCTTTGCTGGTTCCTCCTCATGTCTGTGCCTTTTTTTTTTTAAGATTGGCACCTGAGCTAACATCTGTTGCCAATCTTTTTTGTTTCCCTTCTTCTTCTCCCCAAAGCCCCCCAGTACATGGTTGTATATTCTAGTTGTAGGTCCTTCTAGCTGTGCTCTGTGGGATGCTGCCTCAGTGTGGCTTGATGGGCAGTGCCAGGTCCGCACCCAGAATCCAAGCCTGTGAAACCCTGGGCCACTGAAGCAGAGCGTGCGAATTCAACCACTCGGCCATGGGGCCGGCCCTGTCTATGCCCTCTTAACCTTGGAATGACCAAGACTCAGTCCTCTGGGCCCAATAATGGATTGAATTGTGTCCTCCAAAAAGATATGTCGAGGAATATTATTCAGCCTTAAAAAAGGAAGGAAATTCTGCACCTGCCCCAGTGCCCTAGTGGTTAAGTTCAGCACACTCTGCTTCAGTGGCCAGAGTTCAGTTCCCGAGTGCAGACCTACACCACTCATCTGTCAGTGACCATGCTGTTTCAGCAGCTCACATACAAGAAGAGGAAGATTGGCAACAGATGTTAGCTCAGGGCAAATCTTCCTCAGCAAAAACAATAGGAAGGAAATTCTGACACATGGTATAACATGGATGAACCTTGAGGACATTATGCTAAGTGAAATAAGCCAGTCACGAAAGGATGAATGCTGTATGATTCTGCTTATTTGAGGAAGCTGGAATAGTCAAATCCACAGTCAAAGACAGACAGCGTGATGGTGTTGGGGAGCTGGCAGGGAGGCAGAATGGAGAGTCAGTGTTTAACGGGTACAGAGTCTCAGTTTTGCAAAATGAAGAGTTCTGTGGATGCATGGTGGTAATGGCTGCATAAAAACATGACCACTTGATGCCACAGAACTGTGCACTTAAAAACGTCAGAATGGTGAATTTTATGTCTTGCGTATTTTTCCACAATATTTCTTAAAAAGATAATCTAAAAATATTTTTTTAATAAAATGTTTTTTTAAAAAGATATGCTGAGGGGCTGGCCCTGTGGTGCAGTGGTTAAGTTTGGCGCACTCCGCTTTGGCGGCCTGGGTTTGCAGGTTCAGATCCCGGGCCCCAACCTACACCACTCATCAGCCATGCTGTGGCAGCATACCACATACAAAGTGGAGGAAGATTAGCACAGATGTTAGCTGAGGGCTAATCTTCCTCAGCAAAAAAAAAAAAAGATATGCTGACATCCCACCCCCTCCCCAGGTACCTCAGAATGTGACCTTATTTTCAACCCTATTTGAAAATAGGGTCATTGCAGTTGTAATTAGTTACAAGGAGGGAAGCCTTTGTCCCATATGACTGGTGTCCTTATAAGAAGAGGACAGAGACACATGGGGAGAACTCCACGTGACGACCGAGGCAGAGATCAGAGTGATGCTGCTGCAAGCCAAGGATTGCTGGCCACCACCAGGAGCTAGGAAGAGGCAAGGAAGGGTTCTACCCGTGTCTCAGAGGAAGTGTGGCCCTGCTGATGCCTTGACTTCAGCCTTGTCGTCTTCTGAACTCTAAGAGAATAAATTTCTATAGTTTTACGCCACCAGCTTTGTGGTTCTTTGTTACGGCAGCCCCAGGAAACGAGTCCAGGCCCCTCTCTTCCCTCTCACTTCCTAGGTGGTCTCATCCAGGCTGCCGCCTTTACCCCTCCATAATCAGGGGTCCCACATTCCCATCTGCACCCAGCCCTCCCCACTAGACCTAGATTCATGCTGCCAATGGCTACCTGGTTATCTAGCAGCATCTCAAATGCAACGTGCCAAAACCAGAGCTTCTGTTCTTCCCCCCAAAACCAGCTTTCTCATCTCAGTTAATGGATGTGAAGCCAGCAAGTGGCCTGGGCCAAAAACTCTGCAGTCATCCTTGACTCTGCCTTTTCTCAAAAAGCCCCATCCAGAACGTCAGCCGATCCTGGCAGCGCCACCTTCCAAACAGATCCCAAACCCATTTCCTCTCGTCCGCCGCTTCCCCTGGCCCGGTTTGTGCACCAGCAATCTCGCTGCGGCCACCTCCCCCTGGAGGCTGAGGCATCCCCAGCACAGCAGCATGGCGATCCTTTCAAAAGGTAAATCAGATCCTGTTCTGCTCAAAATCCTCCCGTGGCTTCCCACCACTCCCCAGGTAAAAGCTGAAGTCCCCAAGCGGCTGATAAGGCCCCACGCAGGCCCCTCCTCCCTAACCTCCTGAAGTCAGCACCCACCTCTCTTCCCCTACCTGCTCTGGCCGCACCGCCGCCTTCCTGTCCCTCAAGTGTCACCTCCGAGCCTTTGCACCTGCTGTTCCCTCCGCTGGGCACTCTCCCCCCAGAGAGCCAGATGATCTGCCCTTCAGGTCGCCCCACTCAAGTCTTTGCTGAGATGTCACCTTTTCTCCAGGGCCTCCTTATTTCATGTCACATGTCTGCTGCCCTCAGGACCTTTTGTCTCTTCTTTTCCCTGCTGGAGCCCAGCCCTTAGACCAGTGCCAGGCACAGAGTGCTGCTTGGTAGAAAATGAATGAATGAATGAATGATCAATGAATGAGTGGATTTTCTGAATAATGCCCATGTTTTTTCATCGTCAATTTCAGCACTAGAACAGGGTAGAATGAGACAGAGCAGCAGGGGGCTCCTTTTCTTGCTTAAAAGCTGAACTTAGATTCTTCCTCATAGGATTTAGGGTCATTTCAGAGCCCACTGAACTGACTTCCAACCAGGGCTGGAGGGGAGTCTGATCAGTGCTGTTTCTCCTGCATGCAATTTATGACTCTTCTCCATCCTTGGTCCCGCCGGGGAGCCCCCTCCCGTGCTTAGCCTCAGTCTGGGCAGTCGGCCACCCTCCCCAACCCCCCAGGATTACTCCCTGGCCTAATTCTGGCCCTTTCTCAATCTCGGCCTGGGACCCCCCCACTTACCAACCATGTGACATTGGGCACAGCTTTCTCAAGTTCAGTAAAATGGAGAAACCGACGGTCTCCACCAGATTCTGAGACGAAAGTGAGACTTGACGGCCACGCGCAGCACAGCGCCTCCAGCTCAGTGACGGCTCAGCATGCGTCACCTGTTTTTTTAAGTTATTATCACGAACACGTCTTTCCAAAGCTTTCCCCTTCCACATCCATCAACTATGGATGTCCCACTAAGGTTTTATAATATATGATTTATTCGTTATAACGGTGACCACATGGCCCAGTTCCGGTTTGCTGAGCACCATGTGCCAAGCGCCCTGCTTGCACCGCCCAGCATCTCCCAGAGCCCCCGGGATGCTCCGACCTGCCTGCCCTGCCCTGTGCATGCTCTTCCCCTAGAAGCCTGTAGCTTGGAATCCTCATCCTTTTTTTTTATTGCCCTCAACATCCAGGATGCCAACTAAACCACCGCCTAGGACTGTGGGGTTTCTGAGGAGCCTCCTTTGGGCCCAGCCGTGTGGAGATGGCGGAAGATACAGGAGAAATGAAACCTGTTCGCGAGACCCTGAAACTCACATGCAGCTGGGGTGGGGGTATTTGCATCCAGAACTACAGGCCACAACTCAGGCCAACGGCAGGAAGCGGACAGAATGCACACTGGAGGTGGTGAGAGCTCCTGCCGGCGGTTCTGTCTCTGTGCCCAGCCTCTGTCCGAGGGGCAGGAAAAGATTCATGTCCTGGGATCCCAGAACTCCGACGCCTGGCTCTTCCTCTTCTGCTTGCTCGGGCATTCAGTGCTCCTGAGAAGATGGGAGGGCGAAGGCGGGGCTGGAGACCTGGCCCTGCCCTTCTGCCGGAGGGTGGGCCAGACAGAGGGCGCCGATTCTGAAGGCGTTTAGGCCACGGGTGAAACCCCAGAAAACCGTAAGTGGGAAGAGTCCTGCAGACCTCACCCCCTCCTGACTTCGTGGAAGGAAATCTGAGGTCCAGGGAAGGTCACAGAGACAGAGGCTGGCCCGGGTCTCCTGGCCTCACACCGAGCCCTCTGGCCACTCACTGTAGCGCCGAGAGGGAGCACCAGCATGGGTCTGCAGGGAGCTTCATTTTTGCCAAGGCACCGTGCTAAGACTTTCCAACAGCGTCTCACCGAATCCTCCCACCGCACTGGGGAGGATGCTATCATTGTCCCCAGTTGTCGAAGAAGTTCAGCGATGTGTAGCATTTACCAAGGTCACACATTTTAAGCCCAAACTCCTCACCCCTCCCTACACTGCCCCTTGGAACGGGAGGCTCACTGGGTTTCTAAACCCAGCCTCGCCGCTCCCGGATCCGAGCCGCGGGTTCCTCGTCTGCAAAGGAGGAAGCGCCTCACTCCTGGAGGTTGCCTCCAGAAAGAAATGAGGACGCACGTGGCCAGGCCCTGGTTGGTGCTTGGGAAATGACAGATTCGCAGTGGGTGGCTGATCTTCAAAAATTCAGCAAACATGAGCACTTTTCTTTTACTTTTTTTTTTTTTTTCACATTTCGTTATTGTGGTAAACTACACATGACGTAGAAGTTACCATTTGAGCCATTTTAAAGCGCACAGTTCAATGTCACTAAGTACATTCACCTTGTTGTGCAACCATCACCGCCATCCATCTCCAGAACTTTGTCATCTTCCCAAACTGAAAGTCTATCCCCGTGAAACACTTGCGCCCCAGGCCCCTTCCTCTACTTTGAACCTCTTGCCTCCATATCCTGGTTGGACAGGCCCGGGGTTGGGCGGGGGAGGGGGAGATGACAATAGGCTGGCAGAACAATGAGGAAAAGGAAACAGGAAGTGAGAGGGAAGAAGAGGCCACAAGGAAGTGCATCCAGGAAGCTGCTTCTGTGGGGACAGGGCAACCGCCCCCCAAGGCCGGGCCAGCTGCAGCCCCCCTGCCCAGGAGGGGCCGCCTCTCTGTTGACCGCCAGCCTTCCACCAGCTCCCACCACCCCTCCAAAAGGGGCCAGACACCTTCCTGGCCCGGGGTCTCTTCCGAAGCCCTCCTGTGGTTAACCAGGCACGCCTCAGGGTCCTCATCCATCAACTGGGGGTGCAGATAACAGTTGGAATCTCCTAAGGCTGTTGTCCGTATGCGTGTAAAGCACTTAGCAGACGCCCAGCGTGGAGCAGCCTTCAGTGTTGGTGCCATCATTGTGCTGTTGTCATGACTCGGCCACAGCAGCCAGGGCGGAGCCAAGGTCCCCCTCACCGTGAGGGAAAGGGTTTTTCCATCCCACTTTGTCCTTTGCTTCCCAGAGTACCCAGCTGGTCTCCTCCCACTCTCCACCATGTCACTCAGTGATGCCATACCAGGCATTTTGACCAAAGAGGCAAGCGAGATGCAGTGCCCACCCTGGGAGCTCTCAGGGACACGAGGAGACAGACAGGGCTCTGGATCTCCTTGAGTGACCATGGTCAGTGATGAGCACATTTAGATTCTGGGGAAGGACAATGAAGGGGCCCTTAACTCAACCGAGGGGGCAGGGAAGGCTTCCTGGGGAAGAAGAATGAAGGCGGGCAGACAGTCCAAGAGCTGGAGCCACACAGGCAAAGGCCGGGAGGTGTCAAATGCCCTGGGGCATAAAGGGAACTAGAAGCGATTTAGTTTTACAGGAGCACAGGGTGCGAGGTGGAGACAGGGAGGGGATGGAGCTGGAGGAGCCGGCGGGGTGGGACGGGTAGGTGGGCAGAGCCAGGTCTGTGTCCCCAAGTACAGAGTTTGGACTCTCCCCTGAAGGCGACCGGGGCCAGGGAAGTGGCAGCATCTGTGTGTTGAAGCAGTCACCCCGGGGGCTGTGGGCAGAGGAGAGTGACAGAGATGACAACGGACAGGTGGCCACTGTGGGCATCTTGGGAAAGATGTGGGCAGCCAGAAAGGGAAGAGAGAGGAGGTGGGCTGCAGAGAAATTTTGGAGGTAAAACTGTCAGGACTGGTGTGGTCAACAGAATAACGCCCCAAAGATGTCCATGTCTTAATCCCTAAACATGGGAATATTTTATGTTACATAGCAGCGGAAGATTAAGGTCGCAAATGGAATTAAGGTTGCCGATCAGTTGACTTTGAGATGGCAAGACTGTCTGAATTATCTGGGCGGGAGTTCTCTTAACCGTGGAGGAGGGAGGGAGTCAGTGTCACAGAGAAGGGAAACTTGACCGGCCACTCCCTGCTTTGAAGATTAAAGTGAGTCACCAGCCTAGCAATGTGGACAGCCTCCCCACTTGGAAGAAGCAAGGAAATGGGTGTCCCTCTAGGGCTCCAGAGGGAACGAATGCAGGGCTGCAGATGCCTTGAATTCAGCCTGTTGAGACCTGTGCCAGACTTCTGACCCACAGAACTGTAAGAGAGCAAATCTGTGTTGTTTTAAGCCACTAAATTTGCATCAGGTTGTTACAGCTGCCATAGGAACTTGGTGATGGAACAGGGGCTGAGGGAAGTGGGCGTTAAGGGCATCTGGCGTGGGGACTGCAAGGATGGCAATGCCACCAACCACAAGAGGCCAGAAGAGGACCAACACGTGCGACTGCACTGACCTGAGCAGCCCAGCCTCGGCCCTTGCTGGGCACAGAGCCCAGGGACCCCAGTGAAGAAGGGGGGCCCTTACGTCATCACGATTGGGAGTGCAGTAGCTGTTGTAGGTGGATGGAGGGCGAGATCCCCCACAGTTCCTCGGGGCTCATTTTCAAGCATCGAAACAACCACCCTTGTTAAGCTTTCGCTTCCTGAGCAGAGAAAGAATTTAAACCTCAAGGACTGAGGTCAAGGCGGGGTTAGCAGCCCAGGGCGTAAGGAAGGACACTTCGGGCTCTCAGGGTGTAAAAGATGCCCGCGTACCCGGCTTTTCCCGGAAGAGGGAGAGCGGCTGGGACTGGCTGGAATCCTCTCCACCTCGCTTTCCGCCGCGATTCTTTCTGTTTTTCCTTTCCTTCAAAACACAAGAGGCGGGGGTGGCGGCTCCTCGCGGGAGGAGCGCGGGGCTCTCCCCGCCGGGCCGCGCCACCCTCCGCCGGCTTCGCTCCCCGCCTCCCCCGGCCTTTGTCTGGCTCCCGCGCTGCCGCGCACGTGGCCGCCTGTCAAATTCCTGGCAGCTCCGAGGGACACGTGTCGGGAAGCCGGCGGCCCCGCCGGGCCCCGCGTATCCATGGAAACGGCGGCCAATGGGAGGCCCGCGCTGCCCGCGGGGGCGGAGCCGAGCGCGGCCGGAGCAGGGGGGCGGGGCGAGGGGCGGGGCGAGGGGCGGGGCCAAGGCATCAGCGCCCGACCCTGGGCGGTCCGCAGTGCGGAGGATGCGCCCCCGCTTAATCTGCCGTTGTCTGTACCGCGGAGGTTAGGTACCAGCTTGACAGCGTGTCCTTGGCACTCGTAAGGTTCTTTTTGCCCTTAAGTATAAGATTAAGAGCTAGACTCCAGCAGATCTGGGTTCAGATCCGACCCGCACCACTTACTAGCTGTGTGCCTTGCGCGAGTGACTGAACCTTTCTGTGCCTCAGTTTCCTCATCTGGTAAATTCAGTAACTGTAAAGCTCCAGCAGTAATTCAGTAATTGTAAAGCAATTCGCCCAGGCCTGGCCCCAGTTGGTGCTCAGTCAAGAGCAGTGAACCTTATGACTAAGGTCCTTTTCCTGACCCTCTAGAAAGGAGGACCCCATTTGGGCGTGCAGAATCCACTCTCTAGCTGGGGGCTCCCAGGGTGCTGACTTCTGACTCACTTGCCCAAGGCTAGTTTCAGCGAGGCCTCAACGTGCCTGTCAACAAAATGGGAAGATGGGCCTGGTGTCTATCTGGGTCCCCATGGCAGCAGCCAGGCAGCTAGTTCCTGGAGGCGGACACAGAGCTGAGCACCTCTGGGGGCAGGGCCAGAAGGAAAGGAAAGTTCCATGCCAATGGCCGGGGACCAAGAAACGGGGTCAGCGCTGTTGCTGACCAGGCAGGTGACCCGTACACACGTTTTTACCTCTCTGGGCAAAAGCATCTTGTAAGACAGTGAGGGGGAAGCCTGCCCACCTCCCTCTCAGTGTGGCGGAGAATCTGAAATGAGGAAGTGGATTCTCAAACACCTCTGTCTGTTTCCATGTAAGCCCGGAAGAGTTTGGTGGAAGCAGAAATGACGGCAGACCGCACTGGGAGAGACGTGGCCCTCTCTGCTGGCTTCCCCAGGGCTCGGCGCAGGACCAGGGACACACATCCCCCAGCCAGGAGCTGCAATGAGCTGGAATCTTTCTTTCACTTTTATAAAAAATGAAAAATGCATTTATTCATTCATTCGTTCATTCGTTCATTCCACAAAGTGTTTTGTGGGTCTGCTGTGTGCCAGGCGCCGTGCTGAGTCCTGGGGCTACGGCAGGGAACAAAACACAGTCCCTGCCCTGAAAGAGGTCACTGTCTGGCTGGAGAGACAGACATTAAAGAAGTAAACACGCAAACAGACACGTGGCCACAAATATCCATAAATGCCCTGCAAGGACAGTACAGGAGCCAGAAGCATGGAGGAAATAGAAATGAGTCTGGAGGAGAGGGCAGGCAGGGTGGGCCTCCCTGAGGAAGTGATGTTTCAGAGGAGCCTCAGGACTGAGCAGGAGTCAGCCTGGTGAGCAGGGGAGGAAAAGTATTGCAGGCAGAGGGAACAGCATGTGGGCGCCTTGAGGCTCGGGGCATCCACAGAAGGAGAGGGTCTGTGTGGCCCAGAGGCCAGCGAAGGAGGAGTCGGTGGGCACTGACTAGTCAGACAGGCTCAAACTAAGGTCTTGATTTTAGTAAATGGCCACAACATAGGCTCATGGGATTTACATTAAAATATATGCCCGTTTTTCAGAGTTATCCCCTGAATTCAGCCAGTATTTACCTGCTCTCACTTGCCTCCTACCCTCCAGTCTGAAGGCACTGCGTGATCCACAATCAGACGAGCTTCGTTATTACTCAGCTCGCTCCACTGACTGCGACAGAAAAGGAGACACACGCTTACTGAAAGATTTTTGACACAAAGGTTAGAATTAGGGTTGGGGTTGGGTTTGGGGTTAGATGTTGAGTTTGGTTGGCGTTGGGTTTGGGGTTAAATGTTGAGCTTGGTTGGGGTTGGGTTTGGGGCTGTGGTTGGGTTTGGGGTTAGATGTTGAGTTTGGTTGGGGCTGGGTTTGGGGCTGTGGTTGGGTTTGGGGTTAGATGTTGAGTTTGGTTGGGGTTGGGTTTGGGGCTATGGTTGGGTTTGGGGTTAGATGTTGAGTTTGGTTAGGGTTGGGTTTGGGGCTGTGGTTGGGTTTGGGGTTAGATGTTGAGTTTGGTTAGGGTTGAGTTTGGAGTTATGGTTGGGTTTGGGGTTAGATGTTGAGTTTGGTTAGGGTTGAGTTTGGAGTTATGGTTGGGTTTGGGGTTAGATGTTGAGTTTGGTTAAGGTTGGGTTTGGGGCTGTGGTTGGGTTTGGGGTTGGATGTTGAGTTTGGTTAGGGTTGGGTTTTGGTTAGGAGTAGAGTTGGTATTGGGTGTGGGCCAGGATAGGGTTGGGGTTGGGTTCAGGAGTAGGGTTGGCATTAGGGTTAGGGTTGGCGTTGTGTTAGTGTTTGGACTGTGGACTGGAGCTCCATTAAGTATACTTACATCACTAGCATCCAACAGAACATCTGGGACATAGTAGGTGCCCAGTGGATATTTTTAATGAATTAATTACTGTGGTTTATTATGAACCAGAAAATCAGAGTGTCCAGGCCACATCACTTCCCTGGATATTATCGTTATTTGTCTGTGTGTTGTGCTAGGTGTGAACAGACTGGTAAAACTCACCTGTGCACTAATTTTATGTTCTTCTCTCTAAGACTGCACTAAAAATCGTTCCAGTATAGGAAACAAGAGGGAAATAGTCTGTGCATGTCAAGCCGGTGGCCAAGGGAGGGGAACAGAGAGCCCAGGAGACCAAATACTCTGAAACAGCTGAGGTGTAGGGGTGGAGAGGGTTCTGGCAGGAGTCACAGCAAGGCTGGGGTGAGGTCAAAGGAGACAGACCGGGCTGGAAGGTGGGGTTCGGGTAAGGAGTTGGGGGAAGGAAAAAGTGAAAACATGAGTGATAAAGGTAAAAAGTTGGGTGGCCCACAGACCACAGAAAGCCTTGCAAGCCACATAAATGTAACCCAAGTCACGCCAGGGGCCCACGTCGCCCAGCCCCTGCAGGGTCTCATTAAGAGCAGCTTAGGACAGCAACCACATGTTATTTATGGGGATTTCCAATATTTTTTGTCTTGCGAAGAATATCAAGGTGGGTCCAGTTTCTACTCCTCAGCATCACTTCTCAGCCCCTCACCTCACCCTGCGCGGCTCTTGTCTCCTGTTCTGCTCCAGAAGCCCTGA
Organism: Equus asinus; assembly: GCF_041296235.1. Taxonomy (NCBI): domain Eukaryota; kingdom Metazoa; phylum Chordata; class Mammalia; order Perissodactyla; family Equidae; genus Equus; species Equus asinus. Next base: position 16,828,425 of record NC_091799.1, read on the forward strand.
CTTACGGCCCCCACCCCACCCCCTCACTCCCAGCATGACTTTCCTGTTTTCCCTCTGCTCATTGAGACCTTCCTCACACAGCTCGCTCAGCCTCAGGGACTCCAGTTCTTTGTTCCCTTTGTTCTCCCCACTTCGCAGAGCCCCCAGTAAGAACAGCCCAGAACGGACCCAGCAAGTGCACACCTCTGCCCCTTCCCCCTGCTCTGCATTCCTGCCTCTCCCTGGAACCAGACAGGGAAAGAGAGCTCTCTGCAGAGGGCAGAAGGAAGAGCGGAGCAGGCATGGTCCAGATCCTCCATGACGAGGCCTGGCTGAGTGGGGAACGTGCCTGTGACCTGTCACAGTATGCAGATTGCGCCATCTCCAGTGGGCACCGGGAGCCGGGGGAGGGTTTTGATCGTGGGAGTGAAGCAGTCTGATTTGGGAGCTCCGTGGCAGCGGGGCTGTGTGTGTTTTGTGGGTGACCCCCCACCAGCACCTAGAAGATCCTGGCTGAAAACATGCTGAGTGAAGAGGTCAGTAATGAATGAATGAATGAATGAATGAATGGATTATTGAACCTCATGAACATTGTGGATTTTCACGCAGGCCTCAAGGCCTCCAGGACAATTGCATCCTCACCACAGTCTCTCTAAGTCCTTGTTCCTCACTTTGGAGCCAGCCAGCCAGGGCTCTGCCAATAATGACCTCCATGCTCACAGGGCACAGGGGGACCAGGCTCCCTTGCCCACCCAGTGGAGCATCTGGACTGGCTCCACCAGTCTGCTGGGAATGGCCCATGCTCCCCTGGGCAAGCCCCAAGGCGCACGGGAAACCTCCCAGTGCTTTTGGCTCTGGCTGCAGTTCTGGTCTCCAGCAACACATAAAAATAGCTTCAAGGACATACAGGGGGCGGGAGGGGGGAGACCTGGTCCCCGGCTTCCAGAAGAAATAGATACGCACGACTCCCATCTCTCCCTCTCCAAGGGACCCCCGCTGCCCGGTGACGGATTTGAACCTGGGTCTGCATCTGTCTGGGAAGCACAGGCCTACACTTGCAGACTCCTAGTCAGCGGCCCCCAACATCCTGCTCTGGGCAAAGAGAGGCAGATGTGGAAGTCGTGCAAGAAAAGCGTCTGAAAGCCCTCCCACTGCCAGCTCTGAGCACGACTCCTGCAGGGCCCTGGGGCATGACGGGAGGACAGCGGAGGCTGCGATCCAGAGCAAGCCTGGGGAGGCTGCAGGATGCCCAGGGAGCCGGGCTGGGTGGGGAGGAGGGTGGAGGCTGCCCAGCCGCAGGGGGCTTGCACGCCTCAGCCAGGCCTCCAGGGCTTTGATCCCCTCCAACAGCGGTGATGCAAATGTGTGCCCCAAGCCACCTTCCAGGGCCCACAGGGCCCACAGTGCCCACCCTGGGGCCAGGCAAGACCCCAGCCTCAGGAACAGCCCCCCAGGGAAGGGAGTGGAAGCTGTTTAATAACAGGCCCATTATGAGCACAGACTGTCTCAGGTGCTGTGCACACATCACCAAGAATCCATACAACCCCATGAAGGACTTTCGTGACTTGTCCCCATCATACAGAGGAGCAAGGTGAGGCTCAGAGAGGGCAATGACTGGCCACATGGCATGCAGGCCCCATGGCTGTGAGGGACAGAGCCAGGATTTAAACCCAGGGGGACCCACAACCCAGAGCCCCCTCCTCTGCACTAAAGGGGTGGGCTGAGGGCCGGGGTCCTTTTATTTATTTATTTATTTTGAGGAAGATTAGCCCTGAGCTAACATCTGCTGCCAATCCTCCCCTTTTTGCTGAGGAAGCCTGGCCCTGAGCTAACATCCATGCCCATCTTCCTCTGCTTCATATGTGGGATGCCTGCCACAGCATGGCGTGCAAAGCAGTGCTATGTCCGCACTCAGGATCCGAACCGGTGAACCCTGGGCCAGCGAAGCTGAACGTGCGCACTTAACTGCTGCGCCACCTGGCTGGCCCCTCCATTTTCTTCCTCGCTTCCCAAAGGACCCAAAATAGACCTACTTTCCAGACGAAGGGCCCCTCCCCTCAGCTCCACAAATACCCCGTGCCCAGGCAGAGCCCAGAGCACGGCCCTCAGGAGCTCGCACCTGGCAGGACCTATTTCTGGCTGCAGCCGTGGCTGGCCACAAGCGGCCTTCTGTGGTGGCCTCAGGCACAGCCCACCGCCAAGGCCCAGGCCCTGGCCCGGCCTCCAAAGGGCCCATTGTCTGCTGCCTGAGCCGCTGAACCTGGCTCCTGGACATCCGGCGTTGGGGGCAGAGGGTGACCGAGGGCAGGGTGGACTGAGGGGCCTGTGTAAGAGCTGCGGCTGACCTGAAGGACGTCCCAGTGTCCACTGTGCCCACTCAAGAAAGAAAACAGACTCCACCACAGGACGGCCCTGAGGTGACACCAGCACACACACACGCACACCCCAGAGGCGACAACCGCTGAGGGCAGCCCCCACGTCTACAGGGAAGCAAGGAGCTGAGAGCCGGGGTTTAGAGACGGCTAGGTTGGGATTCTGTGACTGGCTCCTCCTGTGCCTCCGGAAGGCCTGGACAGGTCGGGCCACCTCTCTGAGCCTCAGTCTCCTCCTCTGCGAAATGGGACGGGTACCACCCCCGTTTCACAGATGTGCCAACCCAGCTTCAGACAAGTGGCTAACCTGAGGCTGCACAGGCAGGATTTTTTTTTAAACATTAAAAGCGTTTCGATTAGAAACATTTCCAAATGGATACAAAAGTAAAGAGGAGAGTCTAATAAATCCTCATCCTTCAAATCAATAGTTTTTGAGATTACGCCATTTTTTACCTGTTTTATTGATCCTCCTCAATTATTTTGTTGTCGTTGCCATTGAAGCAAATTTACAGCTAATCTTGGACATGTCATTTCATCTCCCAGCACATTTCAGTGTTCCTCTGAATAGACGGACGTGTTCTCGTATAACCGTAACCCCATTATCACCCGGCAAAATGAACGGCAACTCCGTGGCGCCATCTAATTCCCAGGGCATCCTCTAATTTTCCCGACTCATCAGTGCCTCCTCTAGGCGATTTGTTTCTGTTAGGATCCCTGTAAGGTCTACACATGGCATTCGGTTGTTAGGGTCTATTACTTTCTTAAAATTTTATTTTCATGCCGTTGATTTCTTGAAAAGACTGAGTCGCTTGTCCTGGCCAATGTCCACATCCTGGATTTGTCTGTTTCCTCCTGGTGTCGTTGAACTTGTTTCTCTATCCCTGTATTTCCTCTGAACTAGAAATTCAGCTTCCTCCCTTTTTAAATAACTGGTTTACTGAGGTATAATTCACATGCCATAAAATTCACCCTCCAAGTGTGCAATTCGGTGTTTTTTGGTATCTTCACAGAGTTGTGCAACCATCACTGCTCTCCAACTTCAGAACATTCCCGTCACCCCAAAAAGAAACCCTCTATCCGTTAGGGGTCAGTCCTTGGCAACCACTAATCTGCTTTCTGTCCCTGTGGATTTGCCTGTTCCGGACATTTCATATAAATGGAATCATAAAATATGTGGCCTTTTGTGACTGCCTTCTTTCACTTAGGGTAATATTTCCAAGGTTCATCCATGTCATGGCATAGACCAGTACTTCCTTTTATTGCCAAGTCGTATTCATTGTATGAATACACCATATTTTGTTTATCCATCCATCAGTTGATGGACGTTGGGATTGGTTCCACTTTTTGGCTTTATGACTAATGCTGCTATGAACATCTGTGTACAAGTGTTTGTGGGAATATAAATTTTCAATTCTCTTGGGTGTACATACATAGGAGTGGAATTACTGGGTCACATGTAACTCTATGTTGACCATTTTGAGGAAACACCAAACTGTTTTCCAAAGTAACTCCACCATTTTATAATCCTACCAGCAGTGTATGAGGGTTCCGGTTTCCCCACTTCCTCACCAACACTGGTTGTTGTCCATCTTTTTTATTTCAGCTGTCCTGATGGGGGTGAGTTGGGATCTCCTTGTGGTTTTGATTTGCGCTTTCCTAATGACTGATGGCGTCGAGATCTTTTCAGGTGCTTATTGCAATTTGTACGTCTTCTTTGGAAGAATATCTATTGAGACTCTTTGCCCATTTTTAATTGGTTTATTTGTCCTTTATTATTATAAATAATAATTGAATCATAAGAGTTCTATATATATTCTGGACACAAGCCCCTTATCAGATACATGATTCACAAAACTTTCCTCCCATTCTGTGGGCTGTCTTTTCACTTTCCTGGTCTCCTTTGAAGCATGAAGTTTTAAACTTTGGTGAAGTCCTATTTATCTATTTATACTTTTGTCCCTTTGTTTTTGGTGTCATATGCCTATCCAAGGTCACAAAGATCTACTTCTATGTTTTATGCTAAGAGATTTATAGTTTTTGCTCCTGCATTTATGGTCCATTCTGAGTTGTGATCTATTTTGAGCCAGCTTTTGTATGTGGTGTGAGGTAGGGATCAACTTCTTTCTTTCGATGTGGGTACCCAGTCGTCCACACCACTTGTTGAAAAGACTATTCTTTCTCCATTAAACGATCTTGGCACCCTTGTCAAAAATCATTTGAACACAAAGGTGTGGATTTATTTCTGGACTCCTAATTCCGCTCCATTGATCTATGGGCTGCCCTTATGCCAGTGCCGCACAGTCTTGATCCCTGAATCTGTGTGGTAAGGTTTGAAATCGGAAGGTGTGATTTTGTTCTTCTTTTTCAAGATCGTCTGGCCATTCTGGGTCTCTCACATTTCTGTATAAATTTTAGGATCAGCTTGTTAATTTCTGCAAAAAAAGCCAACTGGAATTTGGAAATACAATTGATTTTTGTATGTTGATCTTGTAGCCTGCAACCTTGCTTAACTCATTTATTTGTTCCAACATGGTTTCTTTAGTAAAATCCTTATGAGTTTCTATACACAACATCATGTCATCTGCAAATGGAGATAGTTTTACTTTTTTCTTCCTAATATTGATGACTTTTCTTTCTTTTTCTTATCTAATTGCCTTAGCTAGAACCTCCAGTACAATGTTGAGTAAGAGTGGCGAGAGTGGGCATCCTTGTCTTGTACTTGGTCTTATGGGCAAAAGCTTTCAGTTTTTTACCATTAATTATAATGTTAGCTTTGGGTTTTTCATAGATGCGCACAGGCAGAATTTTAATCCAGATGTGAGGGACTCCAAAGCCGTGACTGTCTTTCTAGCTCTAGGACAGAAATGTGGCCTGGTCAGGGGGGCCTGTGGGGAGGACGTTCAAAGAGCTGTCAAAACTCCACATGGGCTTCCAGGGTCTGGGTGATCTGGGATGAGTCAATTCCCGCAGGGAACCCCAAGCCCCACTTCCGGCAGGCCCTGTCCCCGTCACCCCCACAGCCTCAGAGAACCCTTTACCAGGCAGAACAAATGTGGCAAACTCAGTGTCACAGCCTCGGAGGACACCACCAATGCTCGGTTCCCTGCAATCTTACCACACACCCCTTTGCCTCCCATCCTGCAGTGGGGCAGAATACCCACGGGAGAAGGAAATGGGAACAGTTGACACAGCTCATGTGGGAAGGAGAAGATGGACACAAAGGAGGCAGCCAGGCGGAGAGGTCAAGGGCATGGACTTGGGAACTGGACTTCCAGGTTCAAGCCTGCCCCTCCCCAACCCTGTGTGCCAACAGGGTGACCTTGGGCAAGTCATGTGAGCTCCCTGAGCATGAATTTCCCTGTTTGTAAAATAGGGATAGTGACAAAATCCACCTCCCAGGGCCATGGTAAGGATGACATGGGATCATTCTTGTAAGGTGCTCAGCACAGCATAAAGCACATTCTTGGTGCTCCATACATTCTGGTTATTATTGCCTTTATGATTGTCATTGTTACTCTTACTGCCATTTATACCGATGGCAGTTGTTCCAGCATCCCCAGAGGAGAAATTGCCTTTCTGAATGTCTAGCTGTTGATGGTGATTCCCAGTCCCACAGGACTCCTGAGTTCCTGTGCACGCTGCACTCCTCACCACGTGGGGCCCAGCTTCGGAGAGAAAGCCCCCCACTGCTTCCTGTACCAGAAGAGGAGTCGCATCAGCTCAGAAGGCAGCCAGTGGCCCCAGTGCAGCTCCATGCCAGGTGCTCCAGAGATGGTGCCTCATGGAATGCTCACCACATTGGGAAGAAACCCATCATTACCATCCCCACTTTACAGAAGAGAAAATAGAGAGCCAGAGACGTGGAGCAATTGTCTAAGGTCCTGTAGCTCATAAAAGGTGGAGACAGGACTCTGACTTGGCTCATTGCTCTCAGCTACTGGGCCACATCCCTCTCCCCAGGCACCAGCCAAGTCAGAAAGCTCAAGAAGTCACCTTGACAAGGAGGAGGAGGCCCAGGCAAATGTCCCAAAGTGCCCCCAGAAGAGTCCAGGACAGGATGGCAAAGCAGAACGCACATTAGTGGCGGGAGCGCTGCATGGGGCCCTAAGGATCTACAGTTCTGATCCCAAGCACCCACAGAGACCCCACCCTGGGTGGCTCTCAGGAGCTGAGGGGCCATATGCTACCTCTGGGGGCCCATACTGCTCGGTAGCCAACCCAAGACCCCAGAGCTTCCAGAAAAGTGCCTTAAGGTTCCCTGTCCCCCATCCTGCAACTGACTCTTGGAGCCAAAATGCAGAAGTTAACATTTCCTTCTGTTAAACTCCCTTTGTAAGTTGTGGACACCGGGGAAATCTTTGTGAATCTGCTGCCCAGACAGGAACCAGAACCTCCCACAGCTCTGGGCCCTACAGAGCTGGAAACCCTCCGAAGCCCTCGCCCCATCTGCTTGTGGTGGAGCCCCTTCTTTCTGGATCATTCTCTCCTTGTTCCTCACCCTCAAAGTCACTCCCCTCTCAGCGGGGAGGGTGGGAGTTCCTAAGGAACAAAAACAATCCGGGCACAATGACTCCGAACGATTCCTCTGTCCTGCACATCTCTCCTCCAGGCATTTAGCTGACCTCCTGCCGAGCCGTGCCAGGGCGCTGGGGACTTGGGACTCAGGTCCCCGCATCCAGGAGCTCCCAGCCCAGGGCGGGTGACACGAGCCACCGTCTTTAAGCCCCTACTCTGTGCTGCGAGCTGAAGACCTAGTGTTTTGGGGCACGGTCCCCCGAAAGCTCAGAACAACCCCATGAGTACGTGTTATCACTACTTCATGGACAAATGTGTTTCTTTATCTAAAAGATATGCATCGAGCAGCTGCTAAGTGCCTGGCCTGTGCAAGGGGGCAGATGCACAATGATGACAGATTCCCCCGGTCCCTGCCTCCCTGGAGGATGCTCCCCAGCAGGAGAGGCAGGCCCTGAACAAGAGAAGGAAGAAGGAAGAGAATAAAGGAGGGTCACAGAAGGCAGTAGACACTGGGGGCGACAAGACAGAGAGGAAAGTAACAGGAAGGCCCTACCCTAAGTACACTGATCAGGGAGGGACCCTCTGAGGAGCCGACATTCAAACGGAGATCTCAAGGTTGAGAAGGAGCCCGCCATGTGGAGTGCATGGAAAAGCATTTCAGGTGGGATCAGCACGTAGCCCTGAAGTGGAGGCCGGACAAAAGGCTGGTATGGCTGCAGGGCAGTGACCAGGGGTCCGGGTCAGGGGGATGAGGCCAGGAGGGTCAGGCCAGACCGTGCAGGCCGGGGAGCCCAGGCCGAAAGTAGGAGGGGGACAGAGGCTGTGGGAGGTTTCAGCAGGGACAAGACACGCTCCATTGTCCGCTTAAGACAATTCCTTGCACCACTCTATGGAGCCTTCCCGAGGGGTGTGGTGATGACCACCTGGATGGGGGCCACCAAGACGTGCAGAGAGATGTGGACTGATGAGGATAGAGCCACTGGCCTGTGGTCTAGATGTAGGCGGAGGAAGAGAGAGGAGCAGCGATGGCCCCAGGTCTCTGTCCAGAGTGATGGTTGAATCCTAGAGCAGAGTTCTTGACTCCATTCCGGGCCCGAGACACATCCAGAGCTTCGGTCCATGTCGACCCCTAACAAGGATGGCAGGGCACCTGGAAAGGCAGGCGAACCCTCTCCTTGTCCTCTCTTACTTGCTGCCCCATCAGTGGGGGAGGTGGGGAGGATTCATGGCTTCTAGTCCACCAACTAGCTGTGTGACCTTGGGCAGTCACAGTCCCTCTCTGGACTTGGGTTGGTAAAATGATCCATCCCACCCTGTCCTCCATAACTGAGACCAGGTATGAGAATGTAGAGGAAGCATTTAGCCTTTTTTTTTGCTGAGGAAGATTGGCCCTGAGCTAACATCTGTGCCAGTCTTCCTCTATTTTGTATGTGGGACACCACCACAGCATGGCTGACGAGTGGTGTAGGTCTGAGCCCAGGAACCGAACACAGGCTGCCGAAGTGGAGCTCACCAAACTTAACCACTAGGCCACGGGGCGGCCCCTTAATCTATTTTAAAGCACTTTACAACGTGCACAAATGTTATCACCATCCTGCACATCCCAGCAGGAAAACCCGCTTCTCTGTCACACCCACGCATTCACTAACCCGCTTCTGTGGGCCATGGGAGTCCTCCCATGCCTAGTTGGGGGGTACCCCATGTTCTTCTCTTGCTGAGGGGGAACTGAGGCACAGTTGCAACACAGTCCGTGGGAAGTTTCACTGAAATCAAGGTAGGGGAGTAAACCCCCAAACAATACCACCAGCAGACACGGGTGAGCACTTGGCGTGTCCAGATCTGGGCCAAAGGTGCAGCACAGATTGTCGCATTTCATTCCCACCACAGTCCTGCCTGGAAGGCTTTGTGATGGTGGGAGGGTGGATGGTCAGCAGCTGTCCACCCCTCCAGTTGGACACAAAGAAGCAGGGTCCCAGCCTGGCTTTGAGACAAACGGGAAATCATTCATTCGTTCCACCCCCGCAGAGGCTGGGCGTGGGCCAGCTGTGTTCTAGGCCCCGAGGACCCAAAGACTCAAGCTCTGGCCGCGTGGGGGGAGGAAAACCTGCCGGACGGATTCAGGTGCCGGTCGGGCGAGCTGCAGAGGCCTCCTCCTCCAGGGAGCAATTGACATCCGGGGCTGCTGCTGCTGGCAGGCGAGGGCCGTCTGCATCCCTGCGTCGTCTCCCCTCTGGCCGCGATTGTCTGGAACTCCAAGATGGATGGAAGAGCGCCGGCCATCCAAACGCGCTGCCCAGCAGGGCCGGCCAGGGACCGAGGGTGGCCCTCGGAGCGCCCCCACGAGCCGGGCTGCACCGCCGGCTCCCGGAGTCAGAGTGTGATTAAGTCATCTTCTTACGAAAGTCCCACCTCATCAGACACGCGGGCTCCGCTTCGAAGGAAATTCATTCCAAGGTTCAACCGAGTCCCCGCGTGTTTTCCTTCAGGGAAGCTGCTGGGAGGGAAACGAGGTCTGCGCGTCCCTGAGACCCCGAGGAACGGGCCCCAAGGCCCGAGGTTGCTGGAGGCTGGAGGTGGGGAGGGGGTTCAACGGCCATTGCTCGCCCCTAAATCCCAGGCCCGTGTGGGTGCCCCAGATGTACCTTGGTCAAAACCCGATTCCTCTCTGCCCCGCCCTCCTGCGCCCCCATCAGACCCAGTCGTCCTCCTGGGCTCCTCGCTCTGCAAATGACCCCGTCAGCCTCCCAGCTGTCACCCCTGCCCCACAGCCCCCGTGTCCAGCCTGTTGCCAGGTCCACCCGACTTCTAGACGCCTCTCAAAAGTCTCGCCTTGTCTCCATTTTTGCAGCCTCCTGCTCCATCTCAGCCTCCTTGAGCCTCCTCACTCGCTGTGCAGACCACATCTCCGGCCCTCAGGGGGCCGTGTCCGCTCTGCAGCCTCAGCAGATGCGATTCCCGGGAGGGAAAAGATAGTCCATCCAGGGCTCTGTGGAGGAGGGCTCTCAGGCTGTGACGCCGAGTCAGGTGAAGCCAGCTGGCTGTGTGACCTTGGGCAGTCGCTGTCCCTTTCTGATCTTGGGTCTCTTTCATCTCTAAAATGATCAGCCCACCCTGCCCTCCGTAACTGAGACCAAGTATGAGAATGTAGGGAAAGCACTTTAAATATTTTAAAGCACTTACAATATATGGGAACCTCGCCGTCACTCCTGCCAATCCCAGGAGGAAAATGTGCTTCTTTGCCATGCCGCCCCCGGTGTCACCACCCTCCTCCTAGTGACAGCCAGGTGAGATGGGATCCACCAAGAGGCCAGACAAGCAAAGGGCTTTTATCGGAGCTCTTGTCCTGCCGCTGGGTCTGGGACAAACCCCAGGAACAAGGTAACAGGGCCTTGCGGTTCTCACTCATTGCTGTGTCCCCAGCACAGGGCCCTGCACACAGCAGGTGCTCAATCGATGCCCTAAGTGGACGGCGATGCTCCACCCCACCCAGCTGCTCCTCGCATCTGGAGGATGATGCCAGCAAAGGCCTGCAGGGACCAGGCGGTCAGCATGAGGTCTCCTGTGGAGGTGGAGCCTCGCCCTGAAGGACGAGGCGATGTGTCTCGGGAAGGGAAGGGAGAGGGCGTTCCCGAAAGGGGCACAGTGTCGGCAAAGGCAGCGGGGCAGGAAGGGACACAGAGGGGGACCGGCCGTACAGAAAGACAGTCAATAGGATCTAGCAAGAGTTCCGTCCGCCGGCCCCCATTACGGCTCTGAGATAAATAATGCGGTTTCACCATCTTACAGCTGTGTAGACTGAGGCAGTAAATGGTTACATTGTTTCCTCAGGCCCCACAATCAGGGATTCTAATCCGAGTCAGAGCCCCAGAGCCCTCGGACACCGTCGCTGGACTGGTCGGCCCCGGCCCCGCTTTGTCTTAGCAGCAGGTTTTGCAATTTGCATGCACAGGAGTGAACTTCACATGAAATAGGGTTCCCGTAGGTTGAATTAAAACTGCCCCTCTGGTAGGTTCTCCTATTCCTGGGACCTACAGGCCAGTTCTTGATTTAGGGGCCAGGGAGCAGGCTTGAGCCTCCAAGGGGGTGTGTCCTGCAAGGAGCCTGGAGCCACTCTGTGCAGAGGACTGGGCAGGTGAGGTGGAGGGGGCAAGGAAAGGACAGCCCCTCTGTCCAGGCACTACCAGTTCAGTTGGGGGGCAGGAGATGGGTCCCCAAAGAACCAGAACAGTTGACAATGTCAGGGCAGGAGTGAGAAGCCAGGTATTCATCCCTCATCATCTGTCCATCCATTCGTTCATCCATCCATCCATTCATTCATTCATTCAAGATATTGACTGAGCAAACTGGAAGAGAAAATAGGAACTCGGAGAAAGGAGTGTGCGTGGAGACCTCTTTGCAGAGAGAGCTTGTCCAAGACTGGAGGAGCCTCCCCTTTGCCAGCTGGGAAGGAAAACGGGGACAGAAAAAAAGCCCAGGGCCCATAGTAATGGGAGACCCTCCCCACAATTAGCCGGGACCCCAACAGCTGCATCCTCAGGGACCAGCCCTTCTGAGGACACACAGCTGGGTGTGAACGACTCCGGTCTTCAGGGACCTCACGCTCGGGTGAAGGTGAGTTCAGACGTGGTGCGTCCAAGCGTGTGTGGACACAACAAGATTGCTCTCCGGGGGAAGAGAACATCATCCCATGCCTAAATTACCCCTGTGCTGAATGTTTCAAATACTACGACCAATGCACAAAGAAAGCTCGGCACACAAGGAAAGAAGCCACCATGAGAAAAAGCAAACAAAAGCACTAGAAACCGACCCACCAAGGTTTCAGATATTGGAATAAGCATAAAACAGCTATGCGTATGACATTTTAAAATAAAAAGACAAGCATGAAACATCACCAGAGAATATAAAACTGTAGAAAGCAACATAGCAAATTGACAGAGACCCAAATCAAAGCTCTAGAAATGAACGTTACGATAACTGAAATTTAAAACTCAGAGAGGGGCCGGCCCCGTGGCTGAGTGGTTTAGTCCGTGCGCTCCGTGTCGGCGGCCCAGGGTTTCACAGGTTCGGATTCTGGGTGCGGACATGGCACTGCTCATCAGGCCATGCTGAGGTGGCACCCCACATGCCATGACTAGAAGGACCTACAACCAGAATATACAACTATGTACTGGGGGGCTTTGGGGAGAAGAAATTTAAAAAAAGAAGAAGAAGATTGGTGACAGATGTTAGCTCAGGTGTCAATCTTTAAAAAAAAAAAACTCAGAGACTTTATTTCTTGACCTGTCAGTAATAGTCCCATACATGTTTGGTTTCTAATCATTTATTAAACTGTACATTTGTTTTTCACTCTTCTGCAAAGCTGTATATTTACAATTTATGCATTTCATGCATGTGTGTTACATTCCAAAATAATAAAGCGTTAAAAACACTCGATGGATGAGTCTAAGAATGGAGTAAATACAGCCAAAGAAAGAATTAGGTCAAAAGAAAATAAGTCAAAAGAAAATATCCAGAATGCATTGCAGAGAGACACAAAGATGGGGAAAAGGAGAGGGTAGAAAAGAGCAAGTTTAACTGGAGCCCTAGAAGAGAGAAAAACAGGTAGACACCATGTTTAAGAGATGGTGGCTGATAATTTTCCAGAACTGATAAAAGATACCAAATCATAGATTCAGGATACCCAGCGTCCCCAGAAAAATAAATAAAAAGAATCCATGCCTCAATCCATCTGCAGAAACCAAAGGAGGGAGAATATCCCAGATTCACTTTCAGGGGAACCCCGGTTAGACTGACAGCTGACTTCCCCTGCACCCGAGGTAGCCGGGAGCCATGGCGACTTCTGCCACCTGGAGCGAGTGCACAGTGGAAGGACGCCCCGCTGCCAAGGGGAGAATAGAGGGCAGGTCAGGGGCTGAGAGACCAGCCAGGAGCTGAGATGAGGGTGGCCTGGACCAGCTCGGCGGCAGTGGGGACGGAGGGGAGTGGACAGGTCTGAGAGATGCTGAGGAGGCAGAACCGGCAGGACTTGGTGATGGATGGACTGTTGATGGGGGATGAGCTGAGAGAGGAGGCAAGGGAGGAGGCCAGGTCTGGCTCAAGGGGCTGCTTGGCTGGAGGGGCCCCACTGAGACGAGACCCAAGAGGAGGAGCAGGTTTTGGGGGGGGGGAGAGCTTAGTTTTGGATGTGGTAGTCCAGAAACACAAGCCTATTGGTACCCAGAGGAAGGAGACTCTCCTGAGCAGAAGGAGACAGAAGGATTCCCAGAAGCGGAGGAAATAGGGTCAGCTCTGAAGGGCAGGTGGCAGGAAGGAGAAGATCCAGAAGATGACAGGCCTGCAGGACACAGCTTCTACAGCTCCAGAAGGCAGCCAGGGTGATGGGAGGCCATGGGAGAGAGCAAGGCCAGGCAGGGAGGCTGCTCAGGCAGGCTGTTCCCTCCCGGGGCCCTGGCGACCAGCTTGGCGCCCAACAGGTGCACGGCCGATACTTGCTGGACCAATCAAGTTCCGGTACTGTGCAGAATCGGTGACCGCGGTTGGTGGCCACGGTGAGGCCAGTGCTCTGGCTGGTTCCCCTTGTCCATCCTGGCGCAGAGAGTCAGGTCTGCTCACCCGCATCTTCCCCTTCGGCTGTGGTTCCCAGACCCTAATTCTGTATCCTGCCGACTCCAGATGATGTTGCAGTACCAAGATGGGAAACTGAGGCAGTCAAAAACAAAGATTGCTTGGCAGAGCTTTCTTTTTTCTTAAGAGAAATCAAGGACCCAGCCCCTCCTGCCAGACCCCCTGGACACCCTCCGGCCCCCCAGCCCGCAAAGGGCTTCCGCAGAGAGAGATGCGTCTGTACGGGGCTCCCCCTGCCACAAACAGGGAAGCCGGGAGCTCAGCCTTGCTGGTGCCCTCAGGGGTCCCACCTCCAGAGCTGAGCCACTTCAGGACTCAGAGACCCTCTCCTCCTGGAAGCGGAGAACCCCCAGGGGTCCCCGAAGCCTATGAAATTGGGGGAAGTGAAGCTTCTCGGAGCCCTCCCGCTCTGCCTGCCTCGCGGCTGCTCGTTTCTACAGAATCTGTGGGCTGAGACTCGGGCGTGTGACTCATCTCTCCCTCCCTCTCTCTGAGTAAATGTCAAGTGACATTAGTTACCCCATCTCCCTCGGAAGCCCCCCCAACCTTTTTGGCGGTGCTGTTTACCTCGGTGGGATCAATCAGCGTTCGGGGAGGAATAGAAGCCCTTTTAGATCCAATTAATGAAAATTGGGCAGCGGGAATGCACCTGTTTAAAATTTCACTAGCTGGGCAGGGAAAGGACCAGAGACGCAGGGAGATGGGCTGGAAACGGGGCCCCGTGGTCAAGCCCCTGCTGGCATTCGGAAGAGACACCCCAATTTCTGATGGGGAGAATTGGGAGGACCCCAAAACTGGGTCCTGGTCTAACACTGTCTGCAGGTACAGAGCTCAGATCAGCCTCTTTGCTCGTTCCTTGGAGGACGATCAGGGAAAGGAGTTGGGGGGAACCACGTAAGTGGCACAAAAGTTGCTGGAGAGACCCAGGGTCCAGCAGCTGCTTTGGGTGGGGGGGCCCTGGCTTCCCCTGGCCACGGGGACCCCAACTCCAAGGAGGTACCATTTCACTAACACTCCAGTGTGTTCCAGGAACCGTGCTGGGCATGGCGGCCTCTGCCTCAGGGATCATGGTCCCGGCTGCCCTGTGATGGTCAAGGGCAAACAGAGCTGGCTCTGACGCCGCTCAGCCATGGCCAGCTGTGTGACCTTGGGCAAGTGGCTGATCCTTCTGAGCCTTACACTTTTCACCCCTTAAATGGGGGTAATAATGTGCATGCTTCATAGGGCGACCGGAGGATGAAATGAGAGCAGGTGTGAAAAGTCTCTGTCTTAGGGCATGCCTTCTCCTCAGCCTGCTTCCCCACCCCCATCAATCCCCCTCCTCCCCCGCCCCACCCCACCTCAGAGCCCACCCCTCTCCAGCCCGAGATCGTTCAGTCATCACATTTATTTCCCACAGGCGGCAAAGGGCCTGGAGTGAGTGCACTGGGGACGCCGTTCAGAAGGACGAAAGAATGAATTCCACAGTCTTCAAAGCACTTGCACATCCATCAAGGGACGGTAGGAACTAGGCAAGTGACGGTACCTCTCTGGGCCTCAGTTTGCTTGTCTGTAGGATGGGGCCTGAATCAAATGCCTCCCGGGCCCACTTCACATCCCTCCGGCCTCTTGGCCCAGGGCGGCTCCAGGACAGACGCGGTCGTGCTTAGACAGCACCGCAACCCTGCGCCCCCCGTGCATCCTTCAGCTCACTTTCTGAATCCATCCCCAACACGGCAGCACCAGGATGTCGGTGGGAGCCCCCGGGGAGGCGGGCACAGCGGGAGGTGCAGGGAACATCACGCCCCCCCAGGGCGACCCTCCACCAGTGGGGGTCGGGGTGTTCAAGTGGACGGTGCTGGGTGGCTTTCCGTGTGCCCCTCAGAGGGCCCAGCTGCCCGCGGTGGTGACGCCCCTTGCATGGTCTCTTCCTCCTTCTCTGTCTCGCCCTCCCGCCCCCTCACACAGCCCCCTGGAACCCTTCCAACAGATACTCTGCACCTGGGTCCTCACCGAGCTCTGCAACCCAGGCTAAGACAGGGCCAACAAGTAACAGCAGCCTTACAAGCACATGTGATGACCGCGGGAGCCAACGGCGGCACAGGTGGATCCCCAGCGTGGCGGGTATGTGACCAGTCAGGTGGGCAGCGGGTGCTCAACAAACAGGTGCAGCTCCCGGGCAGGGGGGGCGTCCACTCACTCACTCCGTGCCTGGTAGAGAGCCAGGGCTCAGCCCTAGGAATGGCACCGTCCCAGCCCTGAGGGCCACGGTCTCCTGCGGCAGATGGACAAGTCAACGGGGGGGGGGGGGGGGGCCGGGGGTGCAACCCAAGCACAGCAGGGGTCAAGGCAGAGCAGCAGAAGTGAGTGGGTGCAATGGAAGAAGGAAGGAGGCCAGACCCTCTGCCCTTCGAGGCACGGGGTGTTGGGGGTGGGGGCGGGGGGAGGGGAGGCAGGAAATGTCCCCAGAGAGAACAGGCCTCAGGTGGGGAGAAGGGGGAGGGGGAGGGGCAGATCTGAGGCTGGGGAGGCCCAGAGCCGCCAGCTCCCTGCAGACCGAGTCCCTGCCAGGCAGACCTTCCCTGGCCAGGGGTGATGCCTGGCTCCCGGCGCTGGCAGAAGCACCTGGGCTAATGGGGCACAGACGTCCCTCCACCCTGCCAGCAGCAGCTGGGCTTTTGTGGAAGTGCCTGGCTCCAGAGGGGTGCATACAGGAGGGACCCCAGCTGTGCCCAGGTTCGGTGTGGCTCTGCCAGGTTCAGAAAGGCCCAACAGAGAAGGGGGGCCGCCTCTGGCAGCCCCCAACTACAGGCCCCGCCAACGTCCTGGCGTGGACAGGAGGCCACATCTGTGAGGGCCAGAATATCCTGTGCAGCTGTGCGGCTCAGCCCTGCTTGGACGGGTCCAGGAAGCGGTGACCGGGCACCTCCCAGGGGCTCCTAGACACGGGGACGTGGAGCCGTATTCGCCCGCCCCCTGCACATGGGCGATGGGTCCCTCGGAGGTGGGACACTGTTGCATGAGCCAGGCCAGGCTCGACTCTGCTGCAGGAACAAACATCCCAAACCTCGGCGGCTCCACCCCGGGAAAGTTCTTCTCACGGCAGCTGCTCTGCTCCAAGCGGTCTCTCAGGGACCCAGGCAGGAGGGCACCCCATCTTATAGCTCCCCACCTGGAACTGTGGCCTTCTCGTCACCAAAAACAGAAGAGACAACAGAGAAGTCAGCACTGGTCCTTCCGTGCTTCAGCCCAGAGGGGACACACATCACGTCATCTCTCAGCCCACTGGCCAGAGACACCGAGGGACTGGGAGATGCGAGAGCACGGAAGGGACTGTCACAGCAGCAGGGCAAATTCTCAGTCCCGGGGCTGGCGGCCTCGGGCAAGCGACGCGACCACTGGGCCTCAATCTCTTCACCTGTAAATGTGGACGGGCGTGTGGCACCAGCAAAGTGCTTCCCATGGCTCCCAGCCCACACTCAGGCATCCCCATGTTTGTGGCTCTTGTCACTCTCTGACTGCGATGGCTGTCCGTGGGAACTACCGAAATGTTTTGCTCCATTTTCTCTTATTTTATCAACATGGGTTGAAAAACACAAGGACAGAACCAGGAGCAGAATGGGAGGACGGGCGGGTTTGGTTGGTGTAAGGTGACTAAGGGCAGCCTCGTGAGCCCGCCCGGAGCCACCGATCGCACCCTCCCCAGGACGTGCGCCAAAGTGAAGAGAACTGACAAACACAGAATCCTGGGCTTGGCATCTGACGATCATGCCTGAAAAGACCATGGATTCTGTTTTCCCACTTGGGGGGATAGAGGCCCTGTTATAACACTCACGTCCGTAAGACACTCACACAGTCACCTCCCAGCTCTTCTTCAGGGATATATATGTCGAAAGGAAGGGACTCCTATGGCAGGATGGTCCCCACCCTCCGCCCGGGGGCTCCAGGGTGTGAGACAGAGGGAGGGATGACCAAGTGCCAGGGGAAGTGGGCTTCACAGAGGAGGCGATATTTGGGATTGGCCTGAAAGGGTGAGTGGGGTCACATCCTGGAGAAAGGGACGCTGACCACTGTTGAAGGTCAGCTCTCCCGAGTCATTCCCAAGCCAGTTCACCCTGCCTGCCTCCCAGCAGAGGCTAAAAAACCCATGTGCTCACTTTCCCAGCCTCCTGTGCAGCCAGGAGAGGCCTTGGGACCATGTTCTGGCCAAGGTATATAAGGCAAACTCTGCGGGGGGGCTTCGGGAAAAGATCTTTTCCTCCCTGATGAAAGGGGAGAGGCCCAGGAGAACACTCTCCCCACCTCACTGTGCCTCTCGTCACACACACACCCTCTTCTTTCCCGCTTGGGGATGTGGTTCAGTGAAGACATGGAGCCTGGAGATGTGGCAGCCATCTTGTCACCATGAGGATGATGTCTGGAGCTGAGCAGCCATCTTGTCACCATGAAGGATGGGCCATGGGAATCACAGAGAGGCAACCCAGGGCCCTTCTCCTGCCCTCGTCTCTGAATAAGCCCTGTAAACACCATCCCTGGTCTTCTTTTTGGGTAAACTTTAAATGGTCTCATGGTTTAGGCCCTAGGAGTTAGGGTTTCTGATACCTGCAGTGGAAGGCGTTAAGGGATACAAGGCCCCACCAAACGAGGAGCTCCCAACAACGAGCAGACTTCATCTCTAGAAGCCATCTCAGGTTGTGAGTAAATTCCCATTTAGACAGAGAATGTTTTCATTACGTTATCTAAAACCAGAACTAAGCGTATTTCTAAATCGCACCATGTCCACACGCATCCCGGGGTCCCTGGTCACCTGGGAGGGACCCACCCCCGCCAGCCTCTCTCTCCCGCACCCTCTGCATCACCCCACGGCACTTGTGGGTCCTTAAACACACCGAGTTGTGACCCACTTCCAACCCTTGGTCCACCGGGCCACCTGCTGGCCTGACCACGCCCTGCCGCCTTGCTCAGCTCGGGCTGCCATGATGAAACACCACAGCTGGAGAGGGGGTGGGGCTGCAGTTCTGGAGGGGGCATGTCGAGATCCGGGCGCCAGCACGGCTGGGTTCTGGTGAGGGCCCACTTCCTGGCTCGCAGAGTGTGCTCACCGGGCCCTGCCTGGGGGCGCTCCCATGGAGAGAGACCTCTCCCTCCTCCTCCTCTTGCATGGCCACTGAGCCCCTCCCGAGGGCCCCACCCTCAAGACCTCATCCAACCCTAATTACCTCTCAAGGGTCCCTCCTCCAAATACCATCACCGGGGTTAGGGCTCCAACACAGGGATTTTCAACCTCTCACCATCTAGGGTGCCTGTGAGGGGACCCCCTTTCTGGAGCCTCCCCTTATGTCTTAATGAGCCGTTGGAGGGCTCCTGGCCCAGGCCCAGCGCTGAGCTTGGCGCTGTTACAGCCGCAACAAGACACAGGGGTCACAGCTGGCGGGAGACAGACACAAACCCAGCACGTACGACGCACTCACCCCTTAGCCATGATTGCGACAAATGAAGAAAGGGAGGATGCCAAAACCCACGTAGCAGGGGACCCTGCCCGGGGGAGGAGAGGGCTTCCCCAAGGAGATGACATTTCAACTGAGACCCAAAGGACACACTGACCCCACCTCTCCGAGCCTCAGTTTCCACATCTGTAAAATGGGGTTCCGATGAAGTCCAGGCCTGACTCGTGTTAAGTGCTTGATGAACACGCACTCTGAGCGTGATTCTCCGGGGAGAGCGGGCGTCTCTGGCCCCCTGTGATGGAGGAACTGGACAGACAGCCTTTGCCAGCGCGGCAGTGCCTCAGGGCTGTGCAGCGGCACGTTCACACTTGGGAAACAACCAACCGTCAGCGAGACCCCACTGAGAGGGCAAGATGCCAGCAGACCGAGGCCCAGGCCAGGGCAGGCGGGCTGCGGAAGGCAAAGCAGAGCCCGCGACCAGGCCAGCAAGGGGTCAGGGTTAGAGTTCAGAGCGGCAACCCCAAGGCTGGAGGAGGCCCCGGCCCTGGAATCAGACCGGCCTGGGTGGGCTCCCGTCCCCACTCAGCCACTTAGAGCCGTATGACCAGCAAGTCGGGGTCCCGGCAGCGTGGTTGAAGTGCAGGCTGCCCCCGCACCTGTCCCATGGGGCTCGGGGACAGGTGACAAGGCCGCCTGCGGCGAGCGTCTCACACCTGTTCACGCTCCGTCAGTCCTGGCCGCGCTGGCACCCCTGTGAGAACCACGTCCCACCCCTGTCCTCCAGGCCCCCAACCCCTCACCCCAGGATGCCCACTCCCCCACCGCCCTTCTCGTCTGCCCTCAGTTTCTGGGAAAAGTCCTGACGTCAAAGACGGTGGTGAGCAACCCCCGGGAAGTTCTGGAACCCCTGGCCGGCCCCCCGTCTCCTCCTCTTCCCTGTCTGCACCCCACACCCTGGACCACAGAAGGTCAAGGGAAGGCTTGGAAAAAGGTCGTTCCATTTAGGGTTGCCAGATTTAGCAACTAGATATGTAGGACGCCTAGTTACATTTGAATTTCAGATAAACAACAAATAAATTTTGTAGTGCAATTAGGCCCCATGCAATATTTGAGACATACTGATGCTAAAAAATGATTCATCATTTATCCAAAATTTAAATGTAACTGTGTGTCCTGTATTTTATGTGGCAACCCTGATACCATTATGTCCTTACGACATGTCCTCCCTTAAGATCCATCTATGGCTCCCCAGTGCCTTAGGCCAAAGCCCAGCCTGTTGCACACTGGGCGGCAGAGACCTGGGCGGTGTGGCCCCTGCCTCCGTGCCAGCTCAGCAGAGAAGACAACGGAGCCCAGCTCAGGAATGGCCCTGAAGATCACGCCAGGGGCTAGAGTTTTTTCTAAAGGCAATGTGGAAAGAAAATCCAGTGCCGTCCTCCCCTATCCTGGCACCCTGCCTTCATTGAAGAGTCAAAAGGGTCAGAAAAAGTCCTTTTGTGTTGTGGTTGCCCCCTGACGGGAAGGGCAATGGAGCGCTCCCTCCATTCATTTCACAAACAGTAACTGAGCCCAGCTCCGTGCCAGGCCCCTGCTGGGGGCTGGGGACCCTCCCACTCCGGCTCCCTAGGTTCCCTCCATAAGCCTCGTCCCCATCGCAGGCTTCCCCTTGAAAAAGGCATTTCTCTTTGTCTTAAGCCCCTGCCTCCTCCCACTTCCTCCTCTTCATGAGTGGGAAACCCCTGGTTTCAGATCAAAAGGACCCAAAAATTCACATGGCATTTCAAGTTGAATCTGCAGCTGAACCATTGACTTCAGAGAGTTTCCAAAAGCATCACTGGGCAGAGCCGCCCGGGCTTCACCCTCCGATCAGAGGGAGGGAGCCCAGGAGACACCGCTGCCCAGAATCCTGGACCAGCAACAAAGGCGGCAGGCCCCTCTGCCTTCAGACTGAGCACCAGCCCAGCTTGGGGTGCCTTGGGGGCACTGCAGGAATGAGACCCCAGAAGAAGGGATCAGGGCAGCAACAGCTAGCATTCATGGGGTGCTACATGCTTAGCACGCACATCTAATCATTTAAGACTTGCTCCGAGTAAACCTTCCCTTGCCACCCAGACAAGCCAGGGCCCCAAGTGACACGCAGCCTGAGCACCCTGTGCTTCCTCGCCTGGGGCACATGGCAGTTCCATTTACTTATCTTGGGACTGACGTGTTCAAGGTCTGCCTCCCCCATTGCTGGGGGCAGAGGCCGACGGCCAGTCCGTCAACCTCACTGCTGGCCCCCGGCATCCAGCACAGCACCGGACGTAGAGCAGATGCTCAGCAAATATTTGTGGGATGGAGGGAGGAGGAGGAGGACCAGGAGCCCCGGGAGCGTGGGCGCCTGGCCCGGCTGGCTGGCTCTCTGCTCCACCCCGAGGGCACCACGCAGCCACTGGAAGGCGCGCTGAAGCAGCGAGGGCCCCCTCGGTTAGCACTGGAAAATCGGTTCCTAGAATTTGACCAGTGAATCATAGTGAAGAAATGCAAACTCGAGTGCATTTCTTGTTTTTCCTCCTTCCCCTTGAGAGATGGCGGCCCTCGCTGGGCCGCACCCCACCCCGCGCAGACGCGGAAGGAGACAGCACCCTCCAGCCTCGTCAGGAATGGGCAAACCTGACCCCAGGTATTTAGAGATACGTCAAACTCTAAAGAAAGGCGGGGAAGTGACTTCTTCAAAAGTCAGGATGGGGGTTACGTCTAGGGGAGAATAAGGGTGTGAACAGTAAGGACACCTGGGGGCTTCTGGGTGCTGGGGCAACACTCTGTGCCCACCTCTCCGTGTGTGAGAGGGAGCGAGATCCCACGAACTATGAAAGCTCTGCCTTCTGCCTGTCCAGCTGCTTCTTTACCACCTGCTCCTCCTCTGAAGGGCCCCAAACCATCTGCTCCTTGGGGCTCTGGCCCGGGGGGGGGCTCTCCTCACTCCTCTGACCCCTTCCTGGTGGTCCCCTCTGTGCCTGGCTGCAGCCCCATCCACACACTGACCACTCCCATCTTCTGTTCCCAGCCCAGCTTGTCCAGTTGCCTGTCAGGCAACATAAGCTCTGGGATGCCCCCAGGACAACCAAGCTGATCCAGTCAAGGAAGCACATTCTAGGAGACGAAACAGCATGTGCAAAGGCCCTGGGGAAGAAAAGGGGACCTGAAGTGAGGGAAACTTTGCAGGGCAAGATCTGCGGAGCCATGGGGGCACAAATGCCCATGTTTCCACAGGGGAGTCAGACCCTAAACCCCACCATTCCCCATCAGGTGCCAGCTAACTCAGGCCCCATGCCTTCTCACAGGTGAGGTTCATGCCTGCACCCCACTTTTCACTCTCGCTTGCCCGAGCTCCCTCTCCTTCCATCCTTCCTCTTCTCTCTCCTCATCCTCACCCTTGTTCCCCCTCTCCCCCTCTTCCTCCTTCCCCTCCTCCTCCTATATCACACAGCCTCCTGGTCTGAAGGAGGAAGAAAGGACTAGCACCCCGCTGCCCACCCCACCAGCTGGCAGAGCAGACACGACAGCCCAGGACCCCGGGAGGCAGGAGGCGGTGAGCCTCCACCTCCAGCCCGGAAGCTTCTTTCGAAGAACAGCAAGGCATGACGGGCCTCCTTCTGTCTCCCTCCTGCTCTCCATCACCGCCCCTCCAGGGCGTGCATCCCAGCGCGCCCGTCCATCCTGCGGGGCTCCAGCTGCCCGGGGTGGTCGAGCTTAGGCCTGGCTTTCATCAAATGCTGCCCATCCCAAAGGCCACAGCCAATGCGGAGGAAGAAGGGGGTCGGGGAGGGGGTAGAATTCTCCAGATTTTCTCCCAGCCTCCAAAGGGCCTCCAGAGAGGTGGGTATATAGGGTTTCTTTTTAAAAAGTGTGGAAAAGAAGTTTGCAAATATGAAGAAGGGCCGCGCAGGGCCGATAACGGGGTGAGCACCCTGCCTGCGGACAGGGCAGGTCCTGAGCCCAGGAACCCCGGCTGCTCCACATGGGCCGTGGCCGGACCGTCTTGTCACCGCTGTGTCCCCAGGCCAAGCTCAGGGCCAGGCAAGAGGAGGCACTCAGCAAATATTTGCAGATTTATCTGCAAACGAAATCAAGGAGAAGGGAGCCGAAGGGAGGAGAAATAGGCCAGGATTGGGGGTGAAAAGAAAGAGCCGGGGGGAGAAGACAGGAGGGGCCTCCTGATGGGGAGGGGGCTCGGGAATCAAGAAAACTGCTGAGTAAAAACTGTCTTTGAAAAGGCCCCAGATTATTCATCTAAGTCCTCATCTCACTAAATTTCAGTTCACGCGGCTGCAAATATTTGAAATGAGTAATTTCTCCTGATGAAGAGAGTCTGATTTTGATTCTGCCTAATTTATCTCGAGATTTCGGGAGCACCCAGAGGCGAGGGGTTGAGTCTGTTTCGAGCAGCTCCCGGCTGCCCTCTCTCCCAGTCGAGCCGCCTCCCGGGCCTGCCCCACCAAGCTCCAAAGGTGTGAATCTAGGCAGAGAATGAGCTGGTGCTCCTGGACCAGCGGAGGGACCTGGCTGGACCGCATGTGAGCCCCGAGGCCCAGGCAGCAGAGGGACCCCCATCAGGGACCGTCTCAGAGCCAGGTGGCCCCAGGCCTGCCTCAGCTCCTGGCCCCTGCAGCCTCCTCTGGGCCCGCAGGCCTCTGATCCACTCTGTCACGGCCACCAGCTCTGGGCCCCTGGACTCCTAGGCCAATCCCTGAGCCGGGCTCGTCTGGCACCCTGTTCACCTCCCAGCCCTGCCTCCTCCCCCTCCTCCTCCACTCCCCAAAGCCCCCAGGCCCGGGCACCTTCTGAGTGGTGTGGTCCCCTCTTCCTCCTAAAAGGCTTGAGCCCGATGTCCCCTCCTCTGGGGTGCCTTCTCTGCCCCGCAGAGCCCTTGTCCCCTGTGCAGACCCCATCTGGAGGCCTCCCTGCTTCCCCCAGAGAGGGCCCGGGCTGGCTCAGGCTCCCACACGCTCTCAGCCCCGCGCACAGTGTGCTGAGAAACTTTGGGGGCAAGAATATTGATCATAAATGCACAACGGAAGACGTGACAAGGGTACGGATGAGCACACAAAGGAACCGACAGATTAACTCGGGCCCCCGACAGACAGAGGCCCCGGCACCCTGTCTGGGCTCAGGGGCAGCCACCAGGGCCCTGATGAGAGGGCAGTTCTTGGCACCTCCCAGGAGGCCACCCACCCAGACATGGAACCAAAGGCCTGGCCTCGGCCCTGGGACACAGACGACACAGGAGCCTCAGCAGAAGGGAGAGTGCGGCTGGCTCAGGACCACCTGTCCCCACCGAGACAAGGCCACTCCAGTGGCACAGAGCATGCACTCAATAAACACCCGAATGAATGAATGAATGAATGAACGGATGCGGAGGCCCTGTCTGATTCTAGGATCACAGTAAGGAATACAGGCCCCCAGTGAGCAGATCTGGGTTTCAGTGCTGGTTTCACCACTTCCGGGCCTCCAGACCACATCGAGCCACCCCGCCTGGGGTATGGGGCTTCTGGAGGATCCGGGTTACCTTCTCCCCCGGGGGGGCCCTAGGAACCGAGGCCCTGACACCCGGAGAACCTGCCATTTGTTGACACTCGCCCAGTGCCCGGCCCACGCCAGGGTGTTTTCCACCCACTGTGACCTGCAGCTGACGCCACATTGTGACCCCATTTCACAGATGAGAAAACTGAGCTGCAAAGAGCTAGAGTGGCTGGTCCCGGTTTAGAGAGAACATATGCCCAAAACGTTAACTCGGGAGGAAACGGAAGGAGCACCGGAACACGAGTCCGAGAGCCTGGGTCCAGGCCAGCCCTGCCCTGCGGGGAGACCCACAGCCTCGTGGGGCCATCTGGCTCCTGCCCCAACGGTGAGTCCACTGTCCCCCGCTCTGGATCGAGCATCATCCACAAGAGGTTGGAGAAGGGAGCAGGGTCGGGCAAGCTCAGCCAGGAGACACCAGTGAGTTCCGAGCCCCAGAGACAGTAGGAGAGGCTGAGGCCCAGAGTGCCAGTGGGGAGTGGGGGTGTCAGAGGGCCGCGCACTAGAATCTGGGACGAGGTGACGCATTGTTTGAGAACCTGGGTGCCCCGTGCTGGGTGCTCTCCATTGCGTTTTCTCCTGCGAAGGAGAAGTAGCATGTGGGTGGGGGGTAGAGGGAGTGTCACGGATGTTAACGTCATCAGGGCAGCTGGTGACAGGCTTCCCGCACACGCCCGAGAGCCAGAATGTGCTCCCGTGGGGCCCTGGAGCCTTTGGTTCTTGGCAGAGGATGCTGCCCGGGCCAACAATGTGCCAGGCCCCGTGCTGAGGGGTCTCAGAGCTGAGCAGGGGGGCCCTGCCCCGAGGATTCGTGGTGGGAGAGCTGAGGCCAGAAGAAGTGTCGTTCTCGGTGGACAAGGGGGCCCGTGCTCCAAGTCACATGGGCGGGCGTCTCAGGGCTGGGGGCCCCACCACCAGGGGTCAGCTTCCGGACAGAGGGCAAGGTCAGTCCCAGAACTCTGCCCGCTGGGCTGTGCCGAGACCCCAGAGGGGAAGGTTTGAGTCGGGGGAGTGGGGGGTCCCCATCCCCAAGCCCCTTGTGTCTCAGATTTCAGGATGCAAATAGGGGATTGGGAGGGGGGTAACTCCTGGTTTAAAATTCAGGTTCCGGGGCCGGCCCAGTGGTGCAGAAGCTACGTTTGCACATTCTGCTTCGGCGGCCCGGTGTTCACCGGTTCGGATCCCGGGTGCGGACATGGCACCACTTGGCACGCCATGCTGTGGTAGGTGTCCCACATATAAAGTAGAGGAAGATGGGCATGGGATGTTAGCTCAGGGCTAATCTTCCTCCCAAAAAAATGCAGGTTCCCAGGCCCCATCCCAGAGGCTGTGGTTCAGCCAGTCTGGGCTCAGGCCCAGGAATCTGCATTTGACCAGCAAGCCAGGTGACCCTAGTGCAGCAGGCCCAGCATTGCCCAGTCCTGTACTGGTGGAGAGCTCCAGCTCTGGAGCCTGCCAGACTCCAGGGTGAGTCCCACCCCAACCCCTCCCTGCTAGGTGGCCTTTGACTTTCTTTCTGCGGGTGCCGCATGCAGCCACTGGGAGAGGCCAGTGAGCGCAGTGTTAAAAACCTCAGGCTCCCCCAGTCAGACTACCTGAGCTTCCGTCCCACCTCTGCTGCTCACTGCCTGTGTGACCTTTCTCAGGCTAATTAACCTCTCTGTGCCACAGCTCCTTCGTCTGCTCAGGGGAGGCAATAATAGCACCAGCCTCCCAGGTTGTTAATGGAAAATACACGTGTGCCGGCGCCCTCTAAACCCCCCAAAGACTGTAGCTCTTGTGCAGGACTCTTGACCTCCCAGCCCTCTCCCTGTGCCTGCCCTCACCCCCACAGCAGCCGGTGGGATCCCCTGAAACCCTGTGTCCCGTTGGGCCACACCCCGACTGACAGCCCGCAGTGGCCTCCTGGCCGGCAGCTGTCTTCCTCACCGTGGCCCCCTGCCCCGGGTGCCTGGACCCCTGCCCACGTCTGTGCCCTCGGTCCTGCCCAACCCCCGGCGCCGGGCTCTTTGCCTTCCCTCTGCCAGGAGCTCTCCCTGGTTTGGGCTCTTCTCCTTCAGGTCTCAGTCCAAATGTTGGTACTTATTACGTGCTGCCCTTTTCGGTTTAATAGAATATTTGTATTTGCTGATATCTGCATAAAGAAGCTCTGATTCTTTCAAAACCACAAACAGTGATGACTGGGCCCGGGGACAAGCACAAGAGGGACAGAGATGGCAGAGGAGCTGCCCTCGATAGCTTTTTACCAATTCTGGGTTTTGAACCCCGCGAAGGCTCTATATACTCACCTTCTTGGAGAGGCCCGCCCTGACGGGCTGTTCTCAAACCGCCCCCTCTCCCTCGCTCTTCATCCCCTCCCCGCTTTATTTTTATTCATCCTCCTATCACTAACTGCCATCATTTTTAGTGTGTATTTGATGGATTATTGTGTGTCCCTCCCATTGGAATGTCACCCTGGGAGCCCAGGGCCAGGTCCTGTCCCGGCACTGTGTCACAGGGGCTTCACAGATCCCCGCTGCACACCGGAAGCCCGTCCCAGAGCTGCTCCCACCGCCCAGTGGTGCGCACCTCCACGCACCGTCCACACTCATTGACGCCGCACCAGGACTGCAGACAGCACGCCACGGGTGCTCAACAAATGTTTGTGGAATGAATGAAGTCGTGGATGTCTAAAAGACCTTCTAACAGACGGACACAGACCTTCCAGAAGGACGAGCGAAGCTTTTTAAGAGGAAAACACCTGGAATAGCTACTGGCACAGAGGAGATATTCAATACATGGTAGCTACTATAATTATTACTAGAGTGTGAATGACTTGCCTGGGCCTCTTTCTGTGAGCAGGAGGAAGAAGTGAGGCCAGGAAAGCCCTGAGAAGAGAGGGAGGAAACACAAAATTCTTCTTCTCACCCCCACCCACCCTGGGCTCCTCCAGGCCCTGCTCTCAGCAGCCCTGAGAGGCTACAGACGTGAGGGAGAAAGAACTTGGCCTCTGGAGTCTGACAGCCCCAGATCCTCACTCAGCCCCGACCTTCCAGCACATTCCATACCCCACCTGACCCACTACTTGCTGTGCCTGGTCTTATTTCATCCTCACGAGATCTTTGGGAAGCTGCTGGGTTACTGCCCCATTTCACAGAAGGGGAGATTGAGGTCAGAGATCACTTGCTCACAATGACATTGCAAGAGCGTCCATTCCAGGCCGGGAGTCTGTGCTCCCACCCCGACTCGACTCGTGCTGCCCTGGGCTGGGGCTCTACCGCGGGACCCTCAGTTCCCCTATCTGTAAAATGGGGGCAACTGGGGTTTATCGCGAACGTTCACTCACTCACAGAAGTGACTTACAGAAGAATCTGACCTGGGAGGGGCCCACCAGACGCTTCCTTCCCTCCCCGGGGAAGCCCTGTGTCAGCCCGCGTGTGATGGCAGCCGCGGCCGGCTCGCTTCCTCGTTTCCTCGTGGGAGTGGGATGAGGATGGTGGGGAGGCAAAGATGCGGGGCTGCGAGGGGCCCCTGCGAGGGCACAGTGCTCACCAGGCCGGTACAGAGAGGGGCTGAGGGCTGGAGAACAGCGAAGACTGGCCCCTCTGCCAGGACCTGCACCACCCGTGTCCCCACAGCCACGTGCGCCTGCTGCTGCCATCGGTCTTCCGACAGAGCAGCAAGGAGCTGGCCAAGGAGGGGTGGAGAAAGAGAAAAAAGCAACCCCCTCCCATCTTTTGTTTCCTCCTTGCAGTGTCAGTTTTTGTTGTTTTTTTTTAAATCCAGCCACTCTGTGGTCCCCTCCGGGGCCTCCTGCCTCCTCCCACCTCCTCACTGGTGGCTGTCACACGACAGACATTTTTAGTGGTGACAGCTGGCCTTGTGGAACTCGGCTCGAGTACGGGAATGGTTTTTAAAAAAAGAGTGAGCCAAACCACCGCCACTTTAAATAGCAATGCAGCGGGAGGAAGGCAGGGAAGCGCGTGCCGCCAGGAGCCAGGCCGGTTGGGCTCCCAGGCGGGTGGCCTTGAGGGAGGAAGGTCCAAGCCTCGAGGACCTCAGAGCTCGTCAGCCACACCTCTGCATCTGCCGGAGGGAGAAACTGAGGCCCAGAGAGGGCGGGTGTCACACCCAAGGTCACGCGCTTGTGAGTGGGGGGCTGGGACTCAAACCCAAGTGTGCCCATGTCTGGCACCAGGCTCTTCCCTGAGAGGCCCGGCCCCCCCCACAGCGCCACCTGCCCTTTCCTGACCTTGGAGATAGCCCACTGCTATGGGCATCACAGGTGACCGCTTTGGAGGCCAGCCCTCCCAGACGGGGGCACCGTGAGGACAGAGGCCCCCACGTCCTGGAGCAAGCCACGTCTTTGCAGGAATTCAGTGGACATCTGCAAAGGAATGACAGGCTAGGATTCCAAGGGTCCGCGGCGTCCCCGGGACCCTCATGTTTGTAGCTGCAGGTCTGGAGACTCCCCTCGGTCCAGTCCAACACCAGGTCCCGTCACTTTGTCCCCACAACATTCATAGCTTGAAGCTGACCAGCGTGGGGAATGAGCAAAGGCTGCAAAGCGGGGCTTTTCTCCTCCTGGGAGAGCTGGGGGTGAGACATCGACCAGCACCCCGCCTATGCCCAGGCCCCACACCCAGTTCCACCGTTTACAGCAGACCACAAGCATCGACCCCCGAGGCCGAGACCTGGGTCCCACCTTGCCTCTCCCGCTCCTCCCTGTGTCGACATGGGTGGGTCACTGCACCACGCTGAGCCCTGTCAGCTCCTCTGTAAAGTGGGGAAAGTGTCAGGATGGACCTTATGGTGCAAATCAACGAGAAAACACGTGTAGAGCCTGGAGCCCAGAAACGCCTTAGTGAGTGGCAGCCGTTCTTAGGATGACCGAGCTGACAGGGTCCCCTGTCCCTTCGCCAGCCAGGTCTCCCCTCTCTGGACCTATGAGCCTTTGCTTCCGTCATCCCTAAGGGGCAACAGAAACTGAGAACAGAGCAGCACACGCCAGATGGGCCAGACAGGCCGGAGCGGGGAGAGGGAGAGGCTCTCCCCTTCCTGGCTCCAGAGAGGGCATCTCTCCTCGCGTAACCCAAGAATGAATCCCCCGGCCTTCTGGACCCCCGATCCCGTGCTCTCTGCTGCTCGACTTTCTTCATGATGCTTACCTTCCATGCCGTCTCGGTTGGGTTAATGCCCGGCTCCTGTCTCATCTGGGAATGTGGGCCCCTTGAGGGCAGAGAGTTTGCTGTGGCGTCCAGGCAGTGCCTGGCACATCATGAGGGCTCGATAAACAACCGCCCCAGGGGGCACCTCGGCTTCTCTGTGCCACATCCCAGAGCCACCTGGAAAATGTGAGTGGTGTTAAAAATTAGAGAAGGAAAACATGAAGCGGCAGAGGAAGACGAGAGAACAACCTCTGCAGAGCAAGAGGGAATCAGTGCAGCCTGGAAACCTCAGTTCACACACACGCCTCCGAATGCCTCCTCTGCTGAGAACCCACCGGTGTCTCTCGTTTGACCCTCACAACAGCCTGCAAGGTGGAGTTTTTACTGTCTTTCCTAGCCTACTTTATAGAGAAGGATACTGAGGCTCAGAGAGGTGAATACTCTTGCCCAAGGTCACACAGCACTGTGTGGGACCCAGCATTCCAACCCAGATCTGACCCCAGAGCCTGTACGCTTGCTATTAATAATCTACTAATAATCTCCAGCCCCACTCAAGAGAGTCATCCTGATTCAGGGCAAGGAGAGAGAATTTTCTTCACTATGAGGAAGACTGAAAAATTAAACCGGCTGGTATGTGAAGCAGGGAGCTCCCCATCACTAGAAGCATTCAAGCAGAGGCTGAACAACCCCCAGACATGGACAGGATGGCAAGGTTCCTGCACTGGGCGGGAGTGTGTGAGTGAACTAAAGGGACTTTAGGGTCTCAATGCTGAGACGTTTCAAATCTGTAACCCATATTCCGGGCCAGGAGCCGTATCAGTGTAACACAGTTACTCTGTGTTTCAAGGCTTAGAAAAGAAAAAGTAACTCTAACAAGTTAAATAAATGTATCAGCATGTCATGTTACACATTGAGAAATACATTTATTTTTACATGAGAAAAGCATTGGTTAATAATGTCTAATATTTTATAGAATTACTACATGCCAGACTCTAATATAAATATTTTAACATATTAAATATATTTTTTTAAATATATCTCATTTAATCCACACAACAATCCTGCATAGTGGGTACTTTTATAACATAGGTGGATTAGTCAGGTTTCTGCTGCAATACTGCTGTGTAACAAACAGCCCCAGTGATGCAGCGGCCTGCCACATTTCTCTTCCTCTCTTATAGGTCTGCAGATCAGCCGGGGTGATTCTGTTTCATTCTGTGGGTCGGCTTGATCGAGCTCCAGGCCACAGGGTGGATTCAGCTCGGCTCCATGACTGTCTTCTAGCACCATCAGCTGCCTGGGACATGCTGGCCTTGCAGCACATGGCAGAAGCTTAAGCAGCCAGGCCAAAAAACAACCACGTTGCAAGCCAGTGCTTTGTCACCTCCACTAATTGACCAACAAATTGACCAAAGCAAGTGGATGGCCAAGCCCTTGCTTCAGTGGGCTGGGGAAATCCTCTGCACCCTCCAGGGGATGGCACTGCAGAGTCCCCTGGCAATGAGCACAGGCGTGTGACCCCGTTACAGGAGGGAACGAGAACTTGAGAATAATATCTAACTTGCCCCAAGAGGTTTCAGCGATGAGAACTCCAGCCTCACGTGGGGACACACGTGACCCAAGGTTACACAGCTGGTTACAGTGATTGCAATTGGGATTCTGACCCAGGCTGTCTGACGCCAAAGCCGCTCTGTCCCCACAGATGGTCACAAGGACCTGCTACAGAACAGGTGCTCAGTAAATTACTAGTGCATTATTAAAGTGTACTCCTCAAAGACATTGCAGTCGATGAAACCATTGCATTCTTAAAAAGAAACTTTAAAGAAAAGGGAAAAAATGATCAGACAATAAACGCAATGTTAGCACCCGGTGCAGGACTGGATTCTGAAGATCATCAGGAGAGGGCTGGGGCCCAGCGTGCTCAGCAAGAACCAGGAGGCTCCGGTGACCGAACGAGGGGCTGGCCCTGGAAAGGGGAGGCTGCCCCGGGGGAAGACGCCAAAGGAGGCCTGGTTCTTCTCAAGAACCAAAGGCTGAGAGAGAGCCTGCCGGCCTGGAAACACAGCAGCCGTAGGGAAGGAGAGAGGTGGGTCCGCCCCTCGCATGGAGGCAGTGAGGGTGAGGCACCGCGCAGACCAGGAGTGGAGCGAGGGCGGCTGTGGGACTCAGGGAAGAGGGTCAAGGATGCGGTCAGTTCCAACATGCCGCCCGCCCTCCATCTCTTGGGGTGCGGAAGTGGTCAGGGGTGAAACGGGGAGGATGTGCCCCTGCTCAGTGGGACCTTCAATCCTCTGCTTTGTGACCCAGCATGTGAGTCACACGATGCCTTGGCGTTTCAGCAAAAACAAAGGGAAGATGTTCAGTGAGAGGAAAGGATGGAGCATCCGCCCCGCCTGTCGCAGACGCTGGACCCCCCCGGTGCCCGAGCTCAGAGGAAGGACGTGCAGCTGACAGATGAAGTGATAGCGCCGGGCGTCTCCACTTGGCCGCACCCCCGCCCTGAATCAACGGCCCAGGCAGTCACGGGCACCCACCTGCTGACCTCCAAAAAGCAGGAACAGAGGGCCTCGTGCCTGGTGCGGAAACGCCACATCTGTGCAGTCGTCTTGCCAGACACCACGCACCAGAATCTGGACTGGCCTCTAGGCCCGGTGCCGACCTACAGGAAGTACACGGAGCAGAGAAACAGGTTCAAAACCACCACGGGGGCGCAGTCAGCCAAAGCCAGGCCAAAGGAGACCCTCCAGGACAACACATCGCGAGGACACCACGAGGCTGGGGGGCCTTTAGAGAGGAGATTTCCAATACTGTGTAGACGCCGCTGGCTCAAATGAAAATAATTACCCATGAGTGCACGTTGTATATATTTTACATGCGATGCAGTTATATGTTGACTACGTAAATAGAATTATAGATTAAATATCTAGTATTTGAATACACTAAATATTATATTAAATAGAGATGTGTTTAAATATTAAATATAAATTGAGACCATTGGAAATTGGTGTTTTACATGTATAATTATGTATGGAACGGATTTACACTTATGAGAAACGCGATGGCATTGATTTGGGTTTCTTAAAAGGTATTGCAGCTATGTATTAAGTTTTGCAAGGCCCTCACTTTTCAGAGCTGCATACTGAAGTATTTCCAGATGAAACAATATGATGTCTGGGATTTGCTTCAAAGTAAACAGGGAGAGGAAGGAGCGGGGACGGAGGTGAAATGGACTGAGCGTGAGCGAGCGTCGGGACAGCGGGGTGAGGGGCACACGGGCTGACAGACTATTCTCTCTTTTTGTAAATGTCTGAAAATTTCCATCATGAGAAGATAAAGCTAAGTAACTCCAATAATAAATAATTTAGAGATTTTTCCCCAATTTTTTCTGTTGTGGTAAGATACGCATAACATCGAAGTCACCACCTTAGCCATGCCTGAGGGTACAGCTCTGTGGCAGTACGCACACACACGCTGTTGTACGATCATCGTCACCATCCATTTCCAGAATCCTTTGCATCTTGTAAAACTGAAGCTCTGTCCCCTTTAACCCCTGGCGACCACCATTCTGCTTTCTGCCTCTAAGAGTGTGACTCCTCTCAGGACCTCACACACGTGGAACCGAACAGTGTTTGTCCTTTTGTGACTGGCTTATTTCACTTCGCATTATGTCCCCGAGGTTTGTCCGTGTTGCAGCACGTGTCAGAATTCCTTCCTTTGGAGGGCAGGATACTATTGTGTGCATGGACCGCCTTTTGCTATCCATTCATGCATCCGTGGACACGTGGGTCGCTTCCACATTTTGAAGCACCAGTATTGTGAACAATGCTTCTGTGAACATGGGTGTACAAATATCTATTATTTAAGGTTTCTCCAAGAGGATAATTGCGGTGGCCATTCTTTCCAAGTCGGAAGTGGGAATGCACGGCCTGACGTTCCTGTAATGATCCAAATAAAATATGGAGCACCTGCAAACGTCAGGCGCGTGCTAGGGACTTCGGAGACCACAGCGAGTGGGCGGACGCACTCTTGGCCTAGTGGAGCTGCCTGTCCGCAGGGCCTTGGGGGCAGGGTACAGGGCATTTGGGGTCAGGCCTATGCTTCCAAGAGCTCTGGCAGGGGGGCGGGCTGAAAGGGGACAGTGCTCACCACGGTGTAAGAGATTCACCAGCCAAGCAAAGGGCAAGAGCACGGCCATTCCACGCATCCCCATCAAAGTCATTGTCCTGCGCCCATCCAGGAAGTGACCCTTTCGTCCCCTCCCTCCCTCCCTGCAGCCCTCCTCTGAACCCTGAAATGGAGGCAGCCTCAGCTGTCAGCCCCGGCCAGTCCATCAGGACTCAGGGGCCACCTCCACCTCAGCAGATGAACCCACGGGCAAACTTGGGGCTGAGGTGGGGTGTCTCCTCTTTGTTTCTCTCATCAGTGCCCAGGAAATGAGGGTGGTTCTTGAAGTGGCGATGGCTTCTCTTCAGAACCCAAGCAAGCTGGGACAGTGCATTCTGTCCACTCACCGTGAGCCCCCGTGTGCCAAGGCCTGAGCAGGCCACAGGGACACCAAGGTGGCCGTGTCCCAATTCTGCCCTCAAGGGGTTCCCAGTCTGGTTGGAGAGCCAGACACACACTCGATGGCAGCGCAGCAAGGAAAGTGCAGTGATGGGAAATAGAGGCCCAGAAAAGGCCCCAAACCCAGCTGAATGGAGATAACTGGGCTGACTCGTGGGACATGGAAGGGTGGCCATGGTTTGGTGTGAGGCTGGGCTCTAGGAAAGGGGCTGAGAGGTGGGCAGGGCCAGAGAATGAAGAGCCTGTAGGCAAAGGGGAAGGGTCTGGATTTTACGCGAGGGCAAAAGGGAGCCACTGAAGACTGTGCAGCAACAGAAAGACCTGAGCAGGTGCGCCCTCGAAAGTTCCATCACTCTGGCTGCTGTGGTGAGGATGAGAAGTGGGAGGGGTCAGGCTGCAGGGGGGCAGAGGGGTTGTGTGGGGTCCCACAGCATCAGCCAGTCTCCATCCCCAACTTGGGAGCCCACCGACAGGGCCAGCCCCTCCCCCTCCCCACCCCAGCACTGGAAACTCCAGAAACGTCCAGGGCTGCGTCTGTGACCTCCACTCCAACTTCCTGACAAGTTCAGAAAGACGTGGCTGAAAAGGCAGAGCTGCAAAGAACCCAGGTGGGCCTAGAGAACTCGAGACACAAGGCAGAGAGCCCCTGGGGCCGCTTGGCGTTTGCAAAGCTTGCAGGAGGTTGTCACCTCTCTGGGCCTCGGTTTCCTCACCTGTAAGATGGAGATGATGCCCGTGCCTACAGGGAGGCGAAGAGAATCAGCGAGGAAATCGTGGAGAATCATCGAGGGCTCGGCCAGCCGCACAGTGCTGGCTCAGCAAATGCTGGCTATTGACCGTGAGTAGTAGGACAGCACACGATTATTACACAGGCCCTGCGAGCCCACAGCATCGCCACCCCTCCACCCCAGGCAGCAGGGGTCAAGTGCGCCTGGTCTTTTCTACCCGCCTTTTTGTAACTCTTGCTCTGAAAGGTCCCCTCCCTGATTCTCAAACCAGTGAAGTCCTGCCTGTGCCTCCAAGCCCAGCCCGAAGGTCACCTCCTCCGCAGAGCCCGTTCAGATTGCCCCCAACACAGAGACTCTCGGCCCACAGCCCCCAGGGCTCACCTCTGTGGCAGCTCCTAGTTTCCCAAGCGCTAAAAAGCTTGCGTCAGCTTTTCACCTCCCCCTTCAGGCCGAGGGCTGAGGTCCCAGCATAGCGGCTGGTATGGAGCAGCAGTTTCAGCAAATGTGGGATGGATGGGTGGACAGAGGGACAGACAAATGGGTGACACAAGCTTTCTGCATTAGTCAGAACTGGTCGCGAGTACAGAAACCCTTAGAATGGATCAGGCATGGCTGGATCCAGGTGTTCAAACAATGTCATCTCTTTTTCTGTCTATCTCTCAGCGCTGCTCCCAGCTGTGTTGGCTCCATCTTTGCCCCGGCTGTCCACATGGTTGACCCTGGCGGCTCCAGCCTTAGATCTCCCAGCCTAGACTGTCAGCAGAGAGAGCACCTCACTTCCCCCTGATCTGAGCCCACGTCCCAGGAACACATCTCCTTGGACTGCCTTGGGTCATGTTGATGACACCCACGAAGCCCTCTGGCTGGGTGACGGCCAGGCCAGGATCACATGCTCGTCCCCAACAGAGGACGGGGAACCACTTGCACCAGGGAACTGAGGACTAGGGTGGGTGCTGGACAGTAAGAACAACAGCCACATCCCACGTTCACAGTCTCAGCCCCGGGGGAATCAGCAGGCCAGGTCTGGGGGAGCACAGCCTGCTGCTTTGGTGGGAGCGTAAGGAGCAGACAGCAGGCCCAGTCAGAGAACTCGGCCCCCAAAAGGAAACCGACCAGTAAACACATCGCTAGGAGCCACACCGTGCGGCATCAGAGCCGAGCAGATGGCCCGCAGAAGGCGTCTGCAGAGGAAGCCGGCTCCTGGACCTGGGGTGGTCAGGGAGGGCTGTCTGGAGGAGGAGATGCCAAGGCCGTGCCTCCCAGACCCTCCTCCCCCAGGGATAGCCCGTGCCACCCACCCCCATGCGGCAGATGTTCCTGGCCATACACCAGACCCCAGTAAGAGGAGGCCACGAGGCTCCATCTCTGACTGGCCCCGATTCTGCAGTGTTTCCCTCAGTGCACGCGGGAAGGGCACCACACCCCACAGTGTGCATCAGAGGCAACAGTAACTGGAGTCATTTAGATGGCAGTGAAAAAGTCCAAAAGCAGGCGCTTCCTCTTCCTCCCTCCCAACAACAACAATAATAATAATAACGGCCATGTCGTGAACATTCTGCAAGCCCTGTGCAATGCTGGGAGCCATACCATCACTGCCTTATGGACAAGGACCCGAGAATCAGAGAAGGGACGTCACCGGCCCAGTGTCATACAGTAAGAGATGAGCAGGGCCTGGAGCCCCGGGTCTGGGTGATCCCAGAGCTATGCCCTCGACGCTTCGCTGCCGCCTTTCACTCTGGCGAGGTGGCTCCATCCTCGGAGGCCAGTCACTCTGCCTCAGGAGCTGCGTAAAAATGGATATTCCTGGGCCCCTCCTCAGACCCTCTGCCTCAGGATCTCAGGGCACAAGGGGCCCGGGAATCTGCCTTGAACCAGTCTCCCTGGAGATTCCAACACAGCCGGACCAGCAGGCATCTGGGGAAACCATTTGGTTTCCAGAATGTCAACCCAGAAATCCCACCAAATGGGTGACGATTCGGGGGGGAGATAATTCCCGTTCCTCAGCAGCCCTAGGGTCCTACTGGGAAAGGGACCTCTGAGGGACAATGCCCCCCTGTCCTTCCCCCCCTCTCCTTGTGGCCTCACATACCCTAAGTTTTTAACTTAAGTATTCAGAGTCCCCTCCCCGGTTCAGGCACAAACGCACAGTTCGCACCACGGTTTGCAGGGGCGGGTCTCAGCACACACTTTCTGTACGTTCAAATCTTTTCACGGAGAAGAGGCTCCCAAGCCTCGAGAGACATTCTTTCCTACTGTCTGAATGACATTTTGAAGGGGTAATTGAGTTGCTTCCCCATTTTTTATTAATCAAAGACAAACCACAGCCAGCCAGGCCTCTGATCTGGGGGCCGCGGCCACAGAGATGATGCCATCCTCGCCCAGAGCACAGACCCCGATGTTTCTGAAGGGGCATGGGGGCTTCATTCCGGCCGAGCTTTCTCAAGTGTCCAGAACACTTTCCAGAAGTCCAGGGGCGCGAGGTGCCAGGTAGGGAGACAGGGTTCCAGGTGAGGGGGAGAGATCAGGAGGAGAACAAGATGCCAAGGTCACCATGGCAGCAAAGCCCGGGTGCTGCCAGCACTGAGGCCCGGGCTTCCTGCCTCTCTCTTTAGACGTGACCAGAACCCGAGAGCATGTCCCCTGGGGTCTCTGGGCCACAGTGCCAGAGGAGGGAGAACGAGAGCAGCGACCCAGTTAGGGCTCCTTTCCAAGAGCAGAGTCCCAAACACGGCAGCCTCCGCCCCTAGGCAGCCCGCTGGAGCTAGGGACCCCCCAGCATCTGGCCTGAACTCTTCTTGCTTCTGCCACATCTGGGATGGGGGGAGGGTGTGAAAATGTCCCTCCCCTATTTCCCAGGAGCGGTTCCTGATGGTCGATGAGTCTGAAGAGGCAAAGGCTTTTCTTGGGTCTCATGAAGACGTCCATTCAGCAGGAATTTGCCAGAGTCTGTCTCCCCTCCAAGCAACAGCGATGCTGAGCTTCCCCCCACCCCCATCTCCCTGCCTGGCTCCTGGGACAGGCCCAGGACAGCACTGAGCCAGCTCCTGCTGCAACCCTGCCCTGGGATGCCCCCTGCCCCTAGGGACAAGCCAGAACCTGGAAACAGCACCCTGGGGGCTGGATCCAGGCTCTGCCACGGACCCCTGGTCAAGGTTGGGCCAGCCATCCTGCCTGAGAAACAGTCACACATTCATCTGAGATCAATGGACACTCCTCACCATGGTTCCAGGTCCTGCAGACGCCCCCACTGGACTCACCCCGACTCACACTGGCCCCTTCCCCATTGCTCTCCGCCCTCCAGCCCCCGCATCTCTTGCTTCTCCCAAACCCGAAGTCCCCTCCGGCCCAGAGCCCTGCCTCGTGCTGCTCCCTCCGACTGGAAGGCCCCTCCCTGCTCCTGACCTGGCCAATCCAGGCCCAGTTTGAATGTCACCATCCTCTGGAAGACTTGCCCACACCCCGGGACTCAGGGTCTATCTGATGTGTGATTGACGGCTGAAAGTCTGTGGTCCCCCTTTCACGCCCACCCCGACAGTAAGCGCTGTACCCCAAAGGGCCAGACACACAGCTGACAGCCAATGCTTGGCCAACGGAGACTGGAAAGGTTTCAGCGAGATCACGGGTTTAAAGCGCGGGATCGGACGCCGCGCGGGGGGGGGGGGGGGGGGGGGGGGGGGCGAGGGAGGGGAACTGGGGGCTGAGGTTTCTGAGCAGAAGGAGGTGAGTCACGGATGGGGCGGACGCCCGGCGCCGCCCCTTAAAGGGCCCCGGAGAACGCGACGGAGCCGTCCAGAGCTTCCCGGGGTCGTGAGAGTTAACTCAAACGGCCTTCCACAGGAGACCCCAACAAGGAAGAGGGCCCTGCACGCCCCCGCAACTGCGAGCCCGGCGGGTGCCCGGCTGCTCCGTGCACGTCCGCACCAGCGGCGGCGCGCCTGGGTCCGTGGGGCTGAACTACAACTCCCATGATGCCGCTCCCTGCGGCGGGCCCGAGTGGACGAGCGCCGGCGGCACCGCCCCTCGCGGCCTTCTGGGGATTGTAGTTCCCCCCAGAGGGGCGCAGCCTGGGGACTGGGGCGTCTGGGCGTTCTCTCGGGGAAATAAGGAGCTTCCACGGCCCACTAGTAGGGAGGGGTTGAGGACGCTGGCTGCCTGCCAGCCTGGCTGGGGCTCCTTTCACTCCCACAGCTGTCTCCCAGCGTTGTTTCTTCTCAGTCATCATCATCATCACAACAGCTACTCTATTTAGTGTGCACCTACTGTGTGCCCGCCCCTGTGCTCATCTCTTGGAGGCCAGAGATAAAGACAGACGTGGTCCCGTCTTTGCTGGCACACAGTCCAAGCAAGGAGACAGACATGGGACATTCCATCGTACAAATACTTCATTGTGCTGGGCCCAAAGGAGCAGGGCATGAGGCTGTAACAGCAGGAGGACAGGGAAGGAGATGGAATGTTTTCCGAGCACAGACACACAGAGAAGACGATGGACTGGCATCTTTGAAACTCAAAGGGTGCATTTGATGGGCAGGGTGGGAAAATCCAGAACCATTCCTGCCAGCCCCTTCGTTATCCCCAAGAAGAAATTTGCCCAGAGATGAGGGGACCTGCTCGAAGTCACACAGCAAGTCAGAGGAAGTTGGTCCAAGGAGGCAGCCCCAGATGTCAGACTCCCCAAGGACGGGACCTGGGTCTCATGTGTCTTCTAGAACCACCCCCCCCCCCCCCAAAACGCGCACACACACACACACACACACACAAACCCCTCTCATCGGCCTCGCACGCAGTGGGTGTGAGGAGGCGGTCCGGCAGCAGACATCTATTGCCCAGGGTCCTCCCTCCATGTGGCAGGGCCCAGCCCTTCCTGGGTGTAGGTCTTCACCTCCCTGAGCCCGTATCCCCGTCAATGAAGCAGAGCACAGTACACCCAGCTCGTGGGGTCGTTCTAGCAGAAAAACCAAAAATGATGGATGTGAAACCAGCATTTTACAAGCAGGAGAGATGCCAGTGTGAGTCACTTTCTGTTCTGTGCCCCAGTGCGACGCCGTGGGACAGCCAGGAGCCATCTGTGGGCTGCAGCTGGGTGCCAACTGGCAGACAGCTGCCAGGGCAGGAGGTGCAAGAAGGAGACCCCGGGGGCTGGAAGCCCCTCTCCTCGGAGTGACGGTGTCCTCTGAGCCCCGAGGACTCCCCAGTCAAGTCTCCAGGGCAGCCGGGGACGTGTCTCCCTCCGCGACACGTCGCAGGTGCTCAGTTTAAATAGCAGAGCTTCAGCGCAAATCTGGCCATGCCACCCTTCCAGAAAAGCCATCCATGCCTCCCTGCAGCCCTGCAGATGAAGTTCACACCCCTTAGCTTGGGCCCTGCCCACTCCTTGCACCAGAATTCACCAAGCCCTTCCGTCCTAGGGGCCTTGGTGGGCCTTTGGCCAAAGCTCCGGGTTGGCAACCCAAAAGGCATTCCAGCCCCTCTCTGTTTCCTTCCTCTGCTATAGAGACGAGCAAGTTTTCTAAACTCAATTTTCCCAGCCTCTCTTGCAGTTCAAGGTGGCTGTGTAACCCAATTCTAGCCAATGAGATAGACCAGAAATCCCTGGGAAGCAATTCCTTTTCTGATTAAAGAAATGGAGTCTGTCAAGGAAAAGGCCTTTTCACCCTTTGCTATTTGGCCTTTTGCTCTTTCCCCTGGAAAAGACATGCCTGGAACACAGACATGAGGCCTGGAGGTTCAGCAGCCATTTTGTAGCCATGAGGTAGCAATGTGAGTTCAAGGTCTCCATGCTGAGGATAGTGAAAAGGAAGATAGAAAGAGCCAGGGTGCCTGGTGGCACCTTTAAGCCCCTAATCTAACCCCTGACTGCTCACCCCAGGCTCACTGTTGTCTAAGTCAAAATCTCCTATCTGTTAGAGCCGCTGTAGTAGAGCTTTTTATTTGCAATAAATATGATGCTGTAAACAGGATCCTGCATGAGTGGCCCCTACTGAGCTCGTATCTAATTGCTTTCCTTGGGGCTCACTGTACTCTAGCGGCTGTACTGGCCTCTTTTGGTTCTTTGACCAGGCTGAGCTCACTCCTGCCTCAGGGCCTCTGCACTTCCCACATCTACTCATGGCTGGCTCCTCTCACCATCCAGGTCTCAGCCTAAATGCCCCCTCCTCTGAAGGGCCCTCCCTGTCATCTGCACAATCTAAGGGAGCCTCCCCAGGCACCTCCACCGCACGACCGTGCCTATTTTGACCACCACTCCTTATTGCTGATGCTTTCTCTTTATAGTTACTTCATTTGCTCATTATCCAGAATACCAGCTTCATGGGAGGGTCGGGATTTTTGCCTGTATTACTCCCCTCTGCAGCCCCAGTGCATGACACACAGTAGGCGCTCACTAAAGGTTTGCCGGATGAGTTAAGTCCTGTGTTCGTTAATGCTGCTCTCTGCCTGCTGTGCTCTCTCTCCCTCTTTGCTGGGAGCTGGACATTCCCACTCTTTCTTCTTTCAGCCGCCCCCTCAAAGGAAAGCCTTCCCCGGACTCCTGGACCAGGCCGGGCCAGCTCTGCCCCGGTGTCTCTTGGCTTCTCTCCTCCTCTGCCCCTCCACACGCTAACTGCAGGGTCATCACATCTTCATCTGTTAGATGTCGTCTCCCCCTCCAGGACATAAGCTCCAAGAGGGTAGGGACTGTCTTATTTTCCCTGGCCAGTGCCTGGCACACGTGAATGTGTTTGTTGAATGAATGAATGATGGGCACTCCTTCCTGACTGTGTGCCAAGCCCTGGGGAAGATACTCCTTCAAGGCCTTGGGCACAGTCCCAGCCTAGATCCCTGTCTGGAGGGCAGGGACCACCTCAGACCCACCCACCCCACCCCTCCCCCTGCTACAAGAAAAACCAAACCAAGGCAGCGCATCGGGTCTGATCTGCCTGGCCAGGAGCAAAGGGGCGGCCAGTGCTTCTGCCCAGACGCGCGGGCATCAGCGACGCCGAGCGCAGCCAGCAGGGCTGCACAGCCCTGGGGCTCCGGGCTGACTCTCAGCAAGATCGGCCCGTTCCCTCCACCCCGTCCTCATCCCTCCTCCCTCCTCCCTCCTCCCGGTCTCCCCCGAGGAAGGGCGCAGCCCTCAGCCCTCGCGTGGGATTCTTCGTCTTCAGGGCGGTTGATACACTCGAGCTCGCGAGCAGCGCGGCCCGACACCGGCGGCTGCTCCCCGATGACATCTGAGTCATCGCGCCCGCGCCTACCGACGACAAGTCTTCCCCGCGGAGCGCACGCGGCGCCGCAGCCGGGACCCGCGCGTCCGCGAGCAGAGCGAGAGGGAAGGAGACGCGCCGGCCGGTCGGCTCCGGGGTCCTGGCGCCGGGCGCAGGCCCAGGGCAGCCGCCCTCCGCGGGGGTGGCTGCTGGCGCGCGGCCCCGACCCCGTGCACCCTTCCTGCCTCGGCCTCCCGACCACGGCTGCCTTCCCACCCCTGGGAAGCTCCCCGTCCCTCCCCAGCCTCGGCCCGGAGCCTCCTGATGAAGGAGAGGCAGGTCGGCCGTCTCTGCAGGTCGGCGGCTGCTTTGGGACTGGACGAACTGGGTCCGAACCCCAGACCTGCCACTCACCGGCTTGGGGAAGCGACTGAGCCTCGTGTTTCCCCCTCTGTGGAAGGGGCCGTGCTGGCACTGCCTCTCTCGGCGTGGCTAGGAGAAGATGGGAAAAGCACCTGGCGCTGGGGCGAAAGTGGACACGTCCAGCCTCTCTGGCTCCAGGGGCCATGGAGGGGCTCCGATGCAAAGGACACTGCCGCTGCCGAGGGTAAAAGAGAGCTGGGGGTCTCGCCAGGGCCCATACCAGCCGCTTCCTAGTTTATACTACAGTGAAAACGTTCTGATATATGTGGGCCCCAAATATGGCCCCTCAAGGACAGAGACTCTGCTTAGCAGGTAGGAACACTGCTGGCCAACTGGGCGGCCCTTTCACCCTTGTCTTCCCTCCTAACAGAACCTTGGTTTTGCTCAAGTGGGCAAATGGGCTCAGATAAAAAGACTCACCTCCCAGACTCCTCTTCGGCTAGCTGGACCACTTGACCCATTGCTGGCCAGTGAAATGGAATTCGGAGTCTCCTGCTAGGAAGGT
Organism: Equus asinus; assembly: GCF_041296235.1. Classification (NCBI taxonomy): domain Eukaryota; kingdom Metazoa; phylum Chordata; class Mammalia; order Perissodactyla; family Equidae; genus Equus; species Equus asinus. The sequence goes on from NC_091799.1 coordinate 16,871,447, forward strand.
CCAGGAAATCAGTTGTTTTTCTGATAAAAAGAGGAATTCACCTGGCAGGGGCATTTTGTCCCCTGTCCTTCACTTTTTTCCAATCTTCACACCAGTTTTCCTGCCTGGAATGCTGTCGTGGTACCTGCAGGTGAAGCAGCCATTTTGTGCCATAAGGATGAAATCCACATGCTGGGGATAGTGGAGCAGAAAATCAGAAGGACATCTCAAGAGGCTGCCACAGCTTGAACCGCCTCCTGCAAGACTGTCTGTGTTTAAGCCATCATGGTCAGGTTTCTGTGACTTGTAGAAATCCAGACTCATCACCAGGCCACCTCAGAGACCCTCACAGCACTCAGCAGAAGGGCCAGCACAGAGCAGCTGCTTAAGAAACACGAGTGAGCGATGGAGTGAATGGATGGACGAGGCGGACCAGACCTCTGAGGTGCCCTGCAGCCCTGAGACCCGAATTGCAAACTCAGCCCGAAGGGGAAGTGCTGGACAATTCCATCAGCGTTAGGAGACCTGGATTCCTGGCCCAGCCCTCCCCGGGTCATGCTGTGTGGCCCTGATCAAGTTCCTTCCCCTCTCTGGGCCTCAGTTTTCCTAGCTGAAAAATTAGAGCGTGGGCTTTGGTGGGCTTTGGGTGGGTCTGCCAGGGGAGCAGCCATATTCCCGGGCAGTGGCCCCCGCGACTCTTCTTTAGTTCTTTCTGGTGGTGGAGGAAGGGGGCTCCTCTCACCAAACCCAAATTCCATAGAAGGGACAATAAAGGAGGAAGCTGCGGGGTTGGTTTTTATCTGGGAAGGGCTGGCCTTGACCCAGCACCCACTGTGCCAAATGTCATGTGTCACTTCTGTGAAGCTTCACACCCCTAATAATATCCCTGTTGAGCAAATGAGGAAACTGAGGCATGGGCGTTAAATAGCTTGGCCTATTTACCAGGTGAGCATGTGTGGCAGGGCCAGGACGAGAGAGCTGAGGGGACAAGGCTGGACATAACTGTGATCCCAAGTTATGGGGGCAGAGGGAGGGGGGGCCTACAAGAGATGAAGTCATTTTTCTCAAGGTCTCAGGGAAAAATCCAACAGGCCAGACTCCAGGTCTTCCTGCCTCCAAAGCAGGTGCCCCTGACCCCTGCATCTCCCTCGCAGGAGGAGCTGGCCAGTGGTGGGGGCAGAAGGATAGGACAGACAGACAGACACCAATGTGACTCCTGCCCATGCAACGTTGGCTAAGCAGAGGTGCTCAGAGCCATGGAACAAAGAGAAGTGAATGGCTCTGATGGAGACATAAAGAAGGCTTTGTGGAGGAAGCATCATTGGGAGGGGACATTTTGCAGGGGTGGGAGCAGGGAAGGGATTGTATTTCACACCTGAGGGTCCCACAGGAGGGCTGGGCACTCACTCCGCTGTGTTCTCTGAGTGTAGGAGAAGGCTGACTGTGGAGGCAGCCGGCCCGTGACTCTGTTCCCCCCATCAGACTATGTGCTGGTCCAGCGTCTTCCTCAGGACTTGGCACAAGCAGGAGCTCAGGCGAGGGAGGGAGGCTGCGCTCTGGCCACTGTGGATGTGCCAGAGGAGGAGGGAGGTCAGGAGTCTGCATGAGGCTCAGCTGGGTCCCAGGGCACCTCGGGGTGAGCAGGGCAGGTGCTCTCGCAGGGCCCCCACGTGGCGTACAAGGCGGCTCCCTCCCTGAGGGGCCCTCACCTGTCCTGCCTCACCCACCCTCTGAACCCCTTACGTTCCCACCAGCCCAGGGAATCACCCGCTCCACCAGGAAGACAGGGAGTATCAGCTGGCAGAGGAAGTCTGGGGGTTAGACTCACATTAGGGTCAGTGGGCCCTTACCCGCCCTCCCAAGATTCTGCATGATTAACAAGCCCCTGGGTGGGTTCCGAGCTGCAGCCAGGTTTGAGAACCACAGACTTACTCTGCGCAGGTGTCAGTTTCCTTATCTGGAAAATGGGGGCATCTGAGTCCCACCCATGTAGCATAGCTGTGATGATGATGAGATGGCGCGTGGGAGTGCCCAGCACGGGGGAAGACCCCTGCAAATACGTGAGGGGGATTATTATTCCGCACTTGACCAGTGGCCGGCCACAGCAATGAGGCGATGGACCTGACCTCTACGTAACCCAGGAAATGGCCTGGAGGCTGTGAGAGAAGCTGAAGGATCATTTTACTTGTGAAAAGTTTATCATGACCAAATGGTCTCTCAGATCATTTTTTAAATGCAAATTTTATCAACAAAGAGGAGAGCCTAATGCAGTAATTAGCAGAGAGGAAAGCAGAAAGTGAATAAACCAAAAATCAGCCTCTTCCACCCGCCTCTAAACATGCCCAGCAGGAGTCAGATATTAATTAACTGCTTCTTCCACTTGGCCCCCTGTTTGCAGGATCCATTCGTGTTTGTTATAACAAACGCCGCAGGAGCCGACCAACAAAACCCCTCTCTTCAGACGAGCCCAGAGTCAGCAATGGAATGGACACCCAGCTGGGTTGGACCTTGGGGAGTTTTCTGTTAAAACAAACACACCACAATTTTTGGTTATTCGTGTATGATACCAAGGAGCAGAGGGGTGGGTATGATTGTATTTACCTGGATTGCAAGTATTCGTAGGTATTTGGAGCTGTCAAAACCTTGCATTCATGAAAAGAATAATCCCATGGAACATTTAAATTATGATCATGATATTCAGGCACAATGACGATTTCAACAAATTCCAAAGTAAAACACATTCTCAACACAGTGAAATAAAAATTTAAAATTAATAGCTAGAGTTTTTTTAATCTGGTGGTGAAAATTTGAAAATCCTCTTCCAAATAACTCTTGAGATATAGAGGGAATTCAAAAGGAAAGTACATACTATTTAGACATTTCATACTATTTGAACGTTAGCTAAAATGTGAGCATTGAATACTAAAACTTATAGGATGCAGCCAAAGCAACGCTCAAAGGAAAATTCATATCCATAAACATACCTAAGAGGTTTTAAGTTCCTGAGAAAGAGATTCTTTTAACAGAAAGTTGACTTACTCATCAAACAATTCCTGATAAGGGGAGAAATTCCTGTCTAGTTGTCTTGCCATGTTTCCTTAAAGCTCATACACAACAGAAAAACTGCTAATATATTGTTTTTCTTTCCTAAAACTCTCCATCTCCAAACTTGAGTATGGTGATGAAATTCTAAAAGTAGCAGAGATGCATCAATGCACACTGGGTTTACTATCTCCATCAGACAGATAGAGAAATCAGGCCAGAGAAAGTCCATCACGCCTACAGAGTACCCTCACTCCTAGTCCTGTTCTCATTACTGCCTGCCTTTACCCAAAGCCTCAGGGATGGGGAGTACAATAAGGTCAAAATTCTAGATTCTGGCTCTTCCCCTCATTAGCTGTGTGACCTTAATCAAGTCACTTAACATTTATGTAATAGTCAGCTTTTGCCGTAATGATGCCATGTAACAAACAACCTCAAACTCTCAGAGGCTTCCTACGCAAACATTTATTCTCACACTTATTGGTCTGTAGGTTGACAGAATTGACTGGTCTAGGCTGGACTCGACTAGGTAGTTGTATCTCAGGCTGTGGGCCAGTTGAAGTTGGCTCCAGGTTCCCGGTTGGGTTCAAGTTTGCCCCATGTGTCTCCACATTCATTTTGGATCAGAAGCTAAATGGGATATATTTTGTGGTGACAGATCACAAGTGTGCAGGGTGTAGAGCAGAAACAGACAATATCTCCCAGGGGTCTTCTTAGAGGCCTGCTCTCTCTCCTACCCACGGTCCATCAGCCAAAGCAAGTCGTGTGCCAAAGTCACAGTCAGTGGGGCAGGAAAACCTATTCTGCCTCAAGGAGAAAGGGAGTGAATAATTGCTGAACAATAATCCAGTCTACTTTCTTAGCTTCGGTTTTCTTGTCTGTAAAATGGGATTGATGAAAATTCCTACCTCATAGGAACTCAAGTCCTGAGCTTTCCTCTAACCTAACCATACCTCAACCCTGTGCTGGCTGGCTTTGGACTTGGGTTATGTCCCACTGCTGCCCGGTGAGCGGATGGGGTTGCCAGCCCTGGAGCTGGGGCTGGAGCCAATGCCACCCGAACCACGGGGTTGTTCCTTGATGGAGAAGAGTTGGAACCTGCATTGGGAAGTCCACCACAAAGCCCACTACCAGTGTGACACATATTCTTGTTAACCATCAAATTTAGTTACTAAGTTTCCAAAATTGCTTAAGTCCCACTAACATGTTCACTACAAGGATCACCTCCCATTCTCCAAGCCCCTTGGGTGCTGTAAGCGAGGCTGGCATCATTAATGCTACCAGCTGCCTTTCCATCTCCGTCAGTATCTGAGTCCTTCCCACCCAAGACTAGACTGGTGGGCATCCTTCTCCAGAACCCCAGAGGTGGGATGCTCGAGCAGACTCGCTTCGAGGTTTGGCTTCAGGACGATTCCCCAGTCAGTCCAGCCTCATTTTCAAAACCATGAGGAAGCTGAAGGCAGGAGAGTAGAGTCATGAAGCATTTGGATTTGGGGAAGAAAAGACTCAGGTTCAAAACTCCTGCTCTGCCACTTTCCTACTCTTTAAATTTAAGCAAAGCAGGTAAGCTCTGTGCACCTCGATTCCCTCACTGGGGAGACAGGACTGATGACTACATCCCAGGTGGGCGTCTGCCCAGAGTAGGGGAGAATGACTCAGAGCACGGGCCCTGGAACAGGCAGCTGGAACCCCGGCTCTTCCAGTGAGGGATTCTAGAAAGGATGTAGTCTCTTCATGTGTGAAATGGGGACGATGCACAAGCTGCCTGACCAGGTGTATAAAACTCCCGTGTCGGGAACCACCAAGTGCAGTGCCTGGTACATACTCAGTGCTCGGCAAGGAATGGTTCCCCTTCCTTCTCCACGACCCCAAAATACCCAATAGGCTGCCTTAATCAACGTGCGGACAGAGCTGGCCACTAAATGTGGGGCGATGGGATATGTTGTTTGATGTGCCTTATAAATGTTAACGAGCCCAACGAGTCAAATATCCAGACTTTGTCAAATCTAAGATTCATCCTGATTTCAGAGATGTTAGATATGGGGGGAGTGCGTGCCTTAGAATAGATTAAATTCAGTGTATGATTGTGCAGGTGAGAAATCGAGCTGCGATTTCACAGAATTAAATGTTGTCTGATTCCATTAGTTGGGGTTGCCTTGTCTCTGGAGTACGCTGCATGCCACTGCAGAACCGACGGCCCACGCCCTCCTCTTGTGTCCTGTAAAGGGTCCAGCACGCAGGAGATACTCAATAACTATCTGATGAAGGATGGAATCAACCTAGCCCTCCATTGGTACAACAACCAATGAATGAATCAACAGTGAACGAAGCTTGTTGATTTCAAAACTGCTCACCACTAGGGGCAGGACAAGACTGGTTAAGACTTTTTTTTTCAAGAGAGAGTTCCGTGCTGGACTGATGTTAAAACTATTTTTGTACACATCTGATACTTGCAAAGCTCCACAGTTGTTCATCGAGGTCCTTTCACACAGAGAACGTTTGTTCACTGAACAAACACTAATCGGGCATCTGTTATTTGCAAGAGACTGAATAAGCTGCCAGGCACAGAAACTTATGTGCCTGCCCTCAGGGAGTCTGCAGTCTAGAGGGGTAGACAGACACACATGGAAAAAAAACAAAAAACAAAAAACATTTTTTTGGTCATTGCAGGATGAGAAGCCCTCTCCACCCTGCCCCCACTTAAGAACGTTTTATTCATTTTTAGTTCATTTTTGTGATCCACCAATTGGTCAAGGCTCCCCTTTTGCTTTCTTCAAGGCTTTTGTGTCGGTGACAAAGCTGTGTATTCCCTGAACCCAGTCATTTGCCTGCTGAGCACATCCGAGGACTACATTTCCCAGCCTCCTTTGCAGCTAGGGTAGTGCCACGTGACTCCATTCTGGCCAATGGAAGGCAGGAATGCTGATCTCAGCCTTCGTTATAAAATATCCTGTGGCAGCATCCAAATGCTCGCTCCCACCTCCCTTTTCTGCAAGGCTACAAGCAAAAAAACCTCTACCATCTCAGATAGGAGAACCACAAGGGGAGGAGCCTGCATCCTGGAGGAAAGCTGTCTGACCCACATTCGACTGCGGTGTGAGAAAGAAAGAAACTTTTAATGGGTCAAGCCTCTAAGATTTCAAGAAGTATTTGTTACTGCAGCAGAGCATAGCCCAACCCCGAGCTAAAAACCGGTAAAATCAGACTGAAAAGATGAACCAGAACATCATCAAAGGTTCACAGGTTCACAGAGACAATGGTGAGCCCCAGCTCTCGAAGTCCCAGAGGCCACCTTCTTCTCCCTGCCACCTGCCTCCCCAGGTGTCAGGGTTAAAAGTGCCGGCCCTGGAGGTGAACCAGTTTAGATTCCAGTCAGTTCACCTCTCTGAGCCTCAGCCTCCTCGTCTGTAAAATGGGCTTGATAATTAAAGTACCTGAGTCATAGATTCAACACTATGACTCATGTAAAGGACTTAGTGGGTAGTACACAGCAAACGCTCAATAAATAGGCTAAGAGGAGGGCACTGGGAGCCACCATCAAGGACACAAGGCAGAGACCCACTTTGCTATATCCTGGGGTCAGGTCTGGAAAAAGGCTCTGCCCCCGCCAGCACAAACCACTAGGCTCCACTCTCCTTCCTGGAAGTCTCTCCCCATCCTCTCCCTCTCAGCCAGATTAATCCCAGCTCCTCTGAGGTCACAGAGAGGGCTCCTTCCCTCATTCCCACCCCTGCTGAGGCCAGAGCTGCTCACTTAGCCCTGAGCATGTGTGTGTGCATGCGTGTGTGCGTGCGTCCATGTGCGTGTGCATGCGCATGATGGGGCAGGCAGTGTGGAGCAGTGGAAAGAGGTTGGCTTAGAGCCCAAAATGTGAATCCTCCCTCCCACTCCACCTCTCATTAGCAGGAGGTCCCTGTACAGAAGCTGCTTCTTCCCTCTGTGCCTCAGTTTCCTCATCTGTATGACACAGGTGATAACAGCGCCTGGGTCCCCAAGGGGCTGGGTGGGTTCACTGAGGTCATGGATGACAAGGGCCCTGCCAGGTGCCCTTTCACCCACGCGGGGTCCAGAACTGAAATCCTCTTTGGCCTCATATTTTTAAAAATTGAAAAGGAAAAAGGAGCTCAGGGGATGAATTGAGGACAATTAGTACTCACTCTCTCCTCACACACACACACACACATACTTGAGAAATGATTTTTTTGAAAAATGCTCTCAAAACAAAAACAAAAACTCTGCTCATTCCACGTAAGCAGCATTAAAAATTCACCAGTTGTGGGGAGCGAGAGGGCCAGGAGCGCAGCCTGAGCTCGGAACAGATTGCTAGAGAGTTTGGGCCGGTGAAGCAGGCACTCAGGTGCAGGTGAGGCTGGGGAGGAGACCCCCCCCCCAGGGGAGGGGCAGGGTTTTGGGGACCGTCTGCCCAGTGAGCCTGTGAGGAGGGTCACTTTCCCCTCCCCCAGACCCCCTCACAAGCCTGCTTACTTCCTTTATCACCCTCATTGCAATCTTGTTTATTTATCTGCTTACTTATTTCTTGTTTGTTTCCAGCTGGTCTGGAATGTACTGTCCATGAGAACAGGGACAGCTGTGGTTCAGGGGCTGATGCAGAGCCTGGCACACAGTAGGCACTTAATATTTGCAAGGAACAAAAGGATGAGTGGATCAACGAGCAAATGGATGAATGGTCAAGAGGGCAGAGGGAGGCGCAGCTGGCCGTGAGTGGATCTTTCTGGAGCTAAGACCAGAGGCTGGTACCCACACCGCAGCCAGGGTGTGACCCCAGAACTTCACTTCCCTGGGCCTCAGTTTCCTCAGCTGTAAAACAGGGACCATGGTACTACCCACCTCGTTAGATCGTTTTGAGGATTAACAAAAACAAATCCATGTTAACTGAATTCTGTGTCTGGCAAAATGGTCTGTGGTTTTATTCACTGAGTAGGGAGGTGGGGGAAGCTGGCAGCACAGACACCCGCTCCCACCACTCAAGTGAAAAGAGAAATCCCAAGATGCCGTTCCTAAGATCCAAGGAGCTTCCCGCTCTTTAGAAACTCCCAGCTGCCTGGGGAGGGGACAAAGGCGTGTACTAAGTGAGTTATAAAACAGCTCAGAGCCAGGAACCACCGAATCTGCCCAGCACCTTCCTCCCCCACACACCTACCCAGCGCCGCCCAGGGTTAACTCTGGCCTGCCCAGCACGCTCAGCTTTGGCCGGGATTTTGAGAAAGGAGGAGAGAGGGAGGGGAGAAGTTTCCTATTTCGTTTCCATCCTAATCCCTTCAACACTTCACAGCACTTTCGTGTCATTTGATGCTCACAGCACCTCCTGGAGGAAGGTGACAAATAAGGAAACTGAGGCCCAAGAGAGGTGCAGCGTAATACCTAAGGCTAGCAGGCCAATCTGGGGCTAGAAGCCCTTTCCCCCAACCCTGAGACCCTCCTCTGTCTGCGTGACCACCCTAGATGTCCAACGCGCACAACAGACCCTCCATTCTCATCCCAGGGGCAGCTACCCAGCAGGCTGGTCACACAGGCTCCCAGCTGAGCCCTTGGCAGACATCACTAATCAACTGGGGCACATGCCAAATCCCTTCCAACCAGGGCTCCAGCCAGACACTACCAATCAACCAGAACTGGCCTGGGAGATTAAAAGGATCCGCAGCCCTGCTCTGGGCATTGGGAGCCGCCCAGTGTTCTCCCCAGGGCTTAGCCCAGCGCCGGCACGTTGGCCAGCCTTCAGTCCATGGTTATTGAGTGACTGCATGAATAAATGAATGAATGAATGAGCAAATGGACACAGCCTGTGCCCGGTGCTTGGGCAGAGACCCCAGCTGAGAGATCATATCTGCCCTCTATGCACATTCCATCGATAAGGACAGAATTTGTTCAAAAGGCCAATGTATCCTAAAGAAGCAGGAGGGGTCCTCGTCCCTCCCCTGCTGCTCATGGAGCTCCCACTTCCCCAGAGCCCTGGGATCCGAGTCACTTCTTCCTTGCTGTGTGACCCCAGGCAAGTCACCCGAGCCTTCTGTGCCTCAGCTGCTTCATCCATAAAATGAGGATTATAACCGGACCCGCCTCAAAGGTTGGCATGAGGATTCCAGGAGCCCCCCATGGGGAGCACTGGGCCCAGCGCCCGGCACAGATCAGAGCTCTGACAGGCCAGGCTCCTGTCAGTCTTTCTCGTTACACTCAAGGACCTCGAAGCCAGGGCCCACCAGGTCTTTCTGGGCCCTGAGCCTGTTGCCAGGACCATGTTGGGCAAGCACAGACATTAGTGGGTCATTAACCTCCACCTGGGATGGTGACAAGGTGCCAGTTGGGCAGGGCGGGATGTGGGACCTGCCTGGACTCTGAGACTCCAGATAAGCTCCCCAGCACCCACTGGCCAGAGAACAGCGTTCTTGGGGTGCAGCACAGGGCCCCCACATCCAAGCACCACAGGCGCCATGGCCTTGGAGAGGTCTCCACAGTGACCCACCACCTTCTCTGCCCACTGCCCGCAGTCCCCAGTCTCAGTCCTCATGGAGCAACACCCACTCCAAGCCATGGAGACAGTGAGCTGTGGCAGCCAGAGGCTGGACCAGGAGGTGGGACATCCGGGTTCCAGCCCCAGCTCCAGGCTGACACCCTCAGCACACCCCTCCTCCACTCCGGACCTCAGTTTACCCACCTGGAAATCAGAAGTCGGGGCAGCCTGGTCTCTGGGGCCCTTCCGACTCTAACAGCATCGTCTGAATACTTGCATTCATTGACTGATTTATTCCACGGTATGTATTGAGTGCCTGCTGTGTACCAGGCCCTTGGCTGGGCCCTGGGTGTTCTCTCTGATGGAAGGCCCCTTCCCCTCCTTGGCCTCCAAGTCACAGCCTCCTGCAGGAAGCCTTCCCGGACCAGCCCTGGGTTCCCCCTGCCCTCCTCCAGCCCCGTCCTCCTTCCTATCACAGACTTATCCCTCTGTATCATCCAGTCTATTCATTCTGTCTGCTTCCCTCTGAATCGTGGGCTCCTGAGGGCAGGATCACGTCTGGTTCCCTGACCCATCTGTGGGGATACCAGAGGAGGGTTCTGGAACTGTCTGTTGGGCAAATGAACAAATGAATGAATACACGAATTCAAATCTCTCTCCCCCTCTCTCCTCCCCCTAACAGAATAGCCTCAATTAAGCTTCTTGCCTCTGCACCCTCCTCCCCAGGCCAGTCCCTGGAGCCCACCGGGCAAATCCCACTGCTCACCGAGAACCTTCCTAGCTGTGGCTCCCTCCTCCAAGCCGGGTGACAAAAAGTTGCCCACAAAGCATATGTGCCATTTTCAAGGTGTTAACTGCTCTGGTGTGGCACGGACACCACCTGGGGTTTGACAGGAGCCCAGGTCCACATCGGTTCTCTGCGCTGCTCCACACTGTGCCCGCAGACCCTCAGTAAATATTTAGGCATTAATTAACTCCCTCCAGGGAGCAATGACTCCAGGCCACATGTCATCCCCCAGCTCCAGGAGGAAAGGTAAGCACCCCCACCTTTCTCAGGTGCCCAGACAAATAGGGCCAGCCCCGCACCCCAAGCAGCCCGTCTCACTCCGACCTGGCCCCCAGTGCAGGGCGCAGATCCGAGGGCCACCCCTCCCCACACATGTGCACACTGAGACTCATACACACACGTACACACTTGCTGCCTGGGACAGTCTGTGGTACCCTGCTCTGAGCCATTCTGCATCCGAACAGAAGCCTCGTGTGCGACCCACCCATCCTGCAAACATTTGTGAATTCCTACTGTGTGCCCCCAAGCTTCACTGCTCCCAGGGCACCAAAGAGCTCAGCTGTTCCAGGGCCTCCTTCGGCAAGTGTTTTCGTACAACAGCTGCGGCAACCCCCCCTCGCAGGCCACCCCCAAAAAGATCAAGGGTTTTTATTAAGCTAGACAACTGCTTAGGCTTCCCCACTTGCCCCTCTCGATTCTTGAGAAGGAGGGGAGACCCAGGGACTGTAGGCCCCAGATAAGAGGGCCTGAAGAACGGGGCCATGCAGCTGGGGCTGACCACTTCTCAGCTAGCCCCGGGGAGTGAAAGAGCCTTAGCAGAACCCAACTCACCTCGTGGCAGAGGCTGAGCAGGGGCCTGGGAAGTGCCGAGGGGAGCTGCCCAAGTGAGGGGCCTGGCTCCCCTGTCCCCACCCCGTGGCTAGAGAATCCACTTCCATCCCCACACCGGCTCCCCACCTGGGCCCCCAGAGCCCTGTCGTGGGGTGCAGCTCTGAGAATGGCTGTCAGTGATGAGCTGAGGCTGCGACAGATATTTGCTTCTTTGTGGACTCCTGCCGGCCCTGGTCTCAGAGCCGTTGGCAGGACAGTGGTGGGATGTCAACCAAATCAAGGTCACGATCACCCTGAGCTGAGCTTTGAGAACTGGACTCAGATCCACCAACAGCAGAAGCAAGCAGCCGATTCCAAGGAACCTAGAGCGAGTTCCAGACCTGGAAACAGCCCTGGGTTCAAATCCTGCCTCCACCCCTTCTTGGCTGTGTGACCTTGAGCAAGACACATAAACCCGAAGTCTTAGTTTCCCTCAATAAATTCTGGGCAAGGACAGCATGAAGGCCCAAACTCAGCATTCATAATACATTCTTGGGCTCTTGCCACAGGCCAGACACCACGGGTCTCAGATTCGACTGCTGCACTCCGAGTCCTCAGAGCTGTAAAGCCAGAGGGGACCTCCTGCTTCCCTCCACCTGCTAGTGATGTCTCAACAGTGGACTTCAGAAATAAATAAGTGAAGCCTCTGTGTGTCTGTAAGACAGGCCCCAGGGAAGTGCGGGGCTGTATATTCTTATTCCTGCAGGTGTTAGCACACGGGCAAGTTCCACTCTTGGGCGTCCCTACCACCAGATCACCAAGAGGACGGAAGTAGGATGCCCTTTCTCTGCAGTCCCCCTAAAATGTCAATCCTGGCTTCTCTGGGTCGAGGCAGGGAGAGGTGCAACTGGTCACAGAGCTTGGACTAGTCTGAGGTTGTTGGTAGCCGGCATGGAAAGGACAGGGGCCGGAGTTGTGGGACCTCAGGCAAGTCCCTGCCACTGTCAGTGCCTCAGTTTCCTCATCTGAAAAACAGGGTAAATGCTCCTTAACCTTGTTTTCACCCTTAATGCTTGGCCCTGAGTAGATGCTGAGAAATTGTTTGAGGAAACAAATCTGGAGAATTCTTCAGACTGAAAGGAGGCCCAGAAACCGCAGGATGGGCTGGCTGAGTCTTCGCTCCCCTCAAGAAGTCGATGCTGAGGACAACGGGCTCAAGGAGAGAGGAGACTCAGAAGAAACCCCGAGGGGGGGTGAAACAGCAGGCAGTTTGCTCCTGGGACCACCCCGCACCCCATCCCCACAAGGCCCGCCTGGCTACCACAGTCTCTGTGAAGTCTGTTCCTCCTTCAAGGACCAACTCAAGGGCCCCCTCCTCAGGCAAACTTCCTGACCACCTCAAGGAGCCACCTTCTCCACTCCCCGGGCCTTGGACCCCCCTCCCAGAGGAGCAGTCACCGTCTTTTTAGACCTCCTAGTCCGGATGGAGAGCCCCGAGATCGCAAGTCTGTCCGTCCGTTCTCCAGTTCTCTCAGTCCGCAGCTGGGAGCGGGTGGCCCATGAACGGTTCAGGACACGAAAGCAAACAGTGTCAACAAAAATGAAGTTGGCGAGTTCCTCAGCCCTTGGTATTCGCCTCCCGTCTGGGGCTCACAGTCTCGGCACAGATCCCGGCCCCACCCCCTCGGGGCTGTGTGATCCCCCAGGAGTCACCCCACTTCCCAGAGACTCGGGTCCCCGCTCTGCAAGCTCTCACAGTGAGGGATTCAGGGCGTTCCCGGCAAGGGCCCGCCCCATGCTAGGAACATAATGATAGTCCCTATTGTCATTATTATTAGTTAGGAAGGAAAGGAAAGGTTACGGAGCCGACGATTAGGACACCTGGTGTCGGTCCTCACAGCCGCTCTGGCCCTCAGCTGGGTCCAGGGCTCACGCACTCTCTGCAGCATGCTTCGGAACCTCCTCCATCAGAAACGACCAAAAGGCAGGAGGTTTGGGGTTTTCCCGTCAGACAGATGGGAAGGATGGCTCTTCCCCAAGTATTCCCTGAGGCCTCTCGGCCAAAAAGTCAGGGAGTTAGGCCAAACATTCTCTGAGGTCGAGGGTGCCTCCAAACCTCTCTCCTTTGAGGGTCCCCCTGGTCAGGCCGGCAGCGCCACTAGTCTCCTGCAAAGGCCTTGGGTCCCGCAGGCCACCCGGGGGCGCCAGGTGGGAAAGGAGGAGGCGCGCGGCGGGTGTGCGGAGCGGCGCGCACCTGCCGCAGGTGAGGCCAAGCCGTGCGGAAGGGGGAGGAGCCGCGGCCGCCGCCCGCAGGTGAGCCGACCACCGGCTCCCAGGACGCAGGCCGAGGGCGGCCGCGGCCTCCAACGTGTCGGCTGCGGGGCGACCCGTGCTGCAGGGAGCGGCCCCAGCGGCTCCGAGTCCCGCGCGGCGCGGCAGCCCCGGGAGAACATTCGAGGCAGCGGCGGCGTTGGAGGCCCGGGGTCCGTTCGGTATTTGAATAGCACAAAGGAACCGCCTTGGTCTGATTGGCCAGCCTAGTGGCCCCGGGGCGGGCAGCGCCTGTCACTCGGGAGGCTCTCGGCACTCCTATTGGCTCATAAGGTGTGGGGCGGGGCCCGGACGCCCGGCTAAATAGCTGGGGCCGGGGCCGGCCGAGGCTCATTGCTTTGGCGCCGTCTGGGGAGCACGAGCCCGCGGGTGGCGCGCGGCGCGTGGTGGCGGCTCCTCTCGGAGCGCAGCCGACCCGCTGACCCGGGCTCCGTTCCCTCAGTCCGGCGCGCCCCGCGGCCGGCTGGAGGCCGAAACAGCAGCAGTATTAGCAGCAGCAGCGGCCGCGGCTGCTCCGCCGCCGCCGAATCCGCGGGAGCATGGAGTGCGCCCTGGACGCCCAGAGCCTGATCAGCATCTCCCTGCGCAAGATCCACAGCTCCCGGACCCAGCGCGGCGGCATCAAGCTGCACAAGAACCTCCTGGTGTCCTACGTGCTCCGCAACGCGCGCCAGCTCTACCTGAGCGAGCGCTACGCCGAGCTCTACCGGCGCCAGCAGCAGCAGCAGCAGCAACAGCAGCAGCCGCCCCACCACCAGCACCAGCACCTCGCGTACGCGGCGCCGGGCATGCCGGCCAGCGCGGCCGACTTCGGCCCGCTCCAACTTGGCGGCGGCGGGGACGCGGAGGCGCGCGAGCCGGCAGCCCGGCACCAGCTGCACCAGCTCCACCAGCTCCACCAGCTGCACCTCCAGCAGCAGCTGCACCAGCACCAGCACCCGGCACCCAGGGGCTGCGCGGCAGCGGCGGCCGGGGCGCCCGCGGGCGGCGCGGGGGCGCTCTCGGAGCTGCCCGGGTGCGCCGCGCTCCAGCCGCCGCACGGCGCGCCCCACCGCGGGCAGCCCTTGGAGCCGCTGCAGCCGGGTCCTGTGCCGCTGCCGCCGCCGGCGCCCTCCGCTCTCTGCCCGCGGGACCCTCGCGCCTCTGCCGCCTGCTCCGCGCCCTCCGCGCCCCCAGGGGCCGCCCCTCAGGCCGCTGCCGCCGCCTCCCCGCCCGCCTCCCCGGCCCCCGCCTCCTCCCCCGGCTTCTACCGGGGCGCGTACCCGACCCCCTCGGACTTCGGCGTTCACTGCAGCAGCCAGACTACCGTGCTGGACCTGGACACTCACGTGGTGACCACGGTGGAAAACGGCTACTTGCACCAGGACTGCTGCGCCTCCGCCCACTGTCCCTGCTGTGGCCAGGGCGCCCCGGGTCCAGGCCTGGCGTCCGCCGCCGGCTGCAAGCGCAAGTACTACCCTGGCCAGGAAGAGGACGACGACGACGACGAGGACGCGGGCGACCTGGGGGCCGAGCCCCCCGGGGGCGCCCCGTTCGCCCCCTGCAAGCGCGCCCGCTTCGAGGACTTCTGCCCGGACTCGTCCCCGGACGCGTCCAACATCTCAAACTTGATCTCCATCTTTGGCTCGGGCTTCTCTGGGCTGGTGAGCCGACAGCCGGACTCCTCGGAGCAGCCGCCGCCGCTCAACGGGCAGCTGTGCGCCAAGCAGGCGCTCGCCAGCCTCGGCGCCTGGACTCGAGCCATTGTCGCCTTCTAGGGACCCCCGAGGGCACGGGGACCTGGGGCCCCGCGGGGCTGGGGCCAGACAAAGACTCGGCCAAGGGGCGAGAGGAAGGAACGAACGGGCGCCCGGCCACTCGGGGCTGAGCCGGGGGCGAGTAGGGGGAGGCGGCTGATGTTTTATAAATTGTAAAATAAAAAAAAGAAATCTAAGATCTTGGACTTTATTTTTGCAGAGAGAAAAAGCGCCTATTTAAGTATGCTTTGTGTTTCTCCTACTCTTTTTTTCTTTTTATTGTAGTGATTGCAGTGGTGTTTAGCGAGGAGCCAGCCACGTGAGGGAGGGCTGCTGCCTGGAGGAGGTGCCGGGCAGCTGGGGGCGAAGCAGGGCGCCTGGGCCACCGGGGCGCGCCGGGGGCGCAGAGCAGGAGGGCGCGGGGCCCAGGACGCCGACTCCAATCAGTTGTCAGACCCAGGAAGCCCGGCGCTCCGTTCTTGCGAGTCCCTCCGTGGGGTGAGGAATAGGTCTTGTGAAATCCTGAGCAAAAACAAAGGCAAACTCTATCTCCGAAAGGGACGTTTGGGTCACATTTCCTCTCTGGGGGCGGCCTCCAAAGTTCTCAAAATGAGAAGGCAGAAATGAAAACACTTCAACTTTTTTTTCTTTTCTTCCCGGGGCGGGTGTCTTGAACCCCTCCCCTCCCCGCCCCTCTGGCTCCGTTCTCCTCCCCTCCTCCACCCATCTCCCGGATTCGGGGGTGGCGCCCGACACCCCGACACTCTCGGACACTGTTTGGGGAAGGGGTGGGGGGCGGGCACCGCGGACTACATTTCCCATCATGCCCAGCACTGCGGTCCTCACTAAACAAAAAAGGAAGTCGATTCCTTCACCTGGATCCCCGGCGGCCCCGAGGGAGGGAGGGAGGGAGGGGCAGGGACCGCCGACGGCGTTGGAGACTTTTCGCTAAGTTCCTGGTCAGATGTGGTGTTTGTGTGCGTGCTTCTAAGTTGCACAGTCCTGGTTCAGCCTTCGGTTGCATTTCATGAAACCAGCATTGTTCGAGCCACTGAGAACCCCGTCCTGTGTCTTCAGCTCGATAGATTTTGTTTAATTTAAAGCCTTTTGTTGTAAAAAGGTGGGGTTCCTTCGCAGCCCCTCTGGTTCTCTGCCATCAGCACCATGTGGACTCCAAAACAAGTTGCCAACCTTCCCTCTCTTGACACTCTCCCTCATTCTGTATTTTTGTGCATACTGAATTGTATATCACCGGGTAAAACTGTTCAGATTATTTGTTTAAATTTATAATCTTAATAAAAAGTCCGTTATAGAGGATGGTGGTGCGTTGTTTTCAAGTCGGCCTAGAGGTGGCGGGAAGGTAGGGGCGGTGGGAAGAGACCCCTACACCCATTCAAACCCCAGCTTTCCTGGGCCTGGGCGGGCGGGATCTGCCCACATCCGCAGGGCCGGGGTGGGAGCGGGATCGAGGAGGGGATGTTTGTTGCTGGGGATGAAGCCGGTGCCGCCCGCCTCCCGGGCCCCCTTCCCCAGAGGAGCCGGCTCTCGTCGGGAACCGTCCGCCCCCGGCGTCTCCAGCAGGAAGCCGAGCCAGCCTCCAGCACATTTCCTGCTCAGCCAGGGCGCAGAGCCTGGTCGGCCTCAAGTCTGAGCTCTCTGCGGCGGGGGAAAGCAGCCGGGGGACGCCGGGGGCTTCTGGGCCACCCACACTCCCCGCCCGGCACGTCCGCACGTCTCAGGCTGCAACTTGGGGAAGTTTTTTCCTTTTTCTTTTTTTTTTTTTTTAAGTTGAGTTTGTTATCACTGCTCGGTGCCACTTGGTGGTGTGCTGGCGGCGTCTCCCTCCCTCCTCCCGCCCCTCCCCTCTCCCTCTCCCCTCCCTCCGCCTGCCTCTCTTCCCTCCCCAGTGGATGGAGGCAGGAAGGCTCCAGGCGCGCTCTCCCCTCTGACCACCTACGGAATGACCTCAGAGTGGGAGAATGTGCCAAGGCCCCGAGGAAGCTCGCGTTCTCCCCACTGGAACCGAATTCACATCTGGAGCCGCGGCTCGGGCCCGGGGGCGCGCGGGTGGTTCCAGCCTTGCAAAGAGAGGATAGGAAAGAAAGGCTGAAAAAAAAGAGAGGAAAAAAAAGCAAAGTGGCAGCTTGCTCTCTGTTTGATAATGTCTCTCGGTGTCTCTCTGGCTCTAGCTGTCTCCCCAGTGCTCTCTCGCTCTCTTTCTCGCCCCTGCGCTCCCCGTTTCCGCAAGAGCCACCCCACTGGACGACTCACGCCCCTCGCCCCAGCCCTCACGCCTCCCGCAGCGAGAGGAGGGGCTGTCACCGGGAAGCCCCCACCCCAGACTCGGAGAGGCGGACGCAGGCCAGTCCCAGGGGTCCGCTCGGCTCTGAGTCCCGGTGTCGAGCGAGGCGAAGTTCTCGGGGACACTCCGGAGCCCGGGGGTCAGCGAAGGTCCGCGATGGGGGTGGGGGAAGAGGGAGGTTATGGAGGCGTGAGTTACAGGGAGGAAAGGCACCTTCACCCCCTCAGACTGTTTTCTCGGCCTCCCACGGGAAGAGTCGCGCTGCTGAGGAGAGGGAACGGCGTGTCTCCCCCCTCCCGGTTTTTTCCCCGCAAGTCCACGGAGTCGCTGTTTGATGCACCGTTTTGATTCAATCCACCAAGCCAGTTGCCAGAGCTCCCCCTAGCGCCGCTTCCAGGACGCTGCAGCGGCTGCGGCTGGGAGTGGGCGAGGCACAGCCGGGGGCGGCCGGGCTGCTGGGGGCCGCTCCGCGCCCACCTGGGGCGCCGCGCCGCGTCGGGATCCAGCCCTGGCCGGAGCCGGAGCCGGGGGACAGCGTGCGTCCCCACGCCAGGCCTGCGTCGAGGAGAGGGCACGTGGTCGGCCGCCTTTGTTGGGAGTGCAGACCCGAGCTTGGGAAACCCGGCCCGCCCCCCGGATCCCTACAGCAAAGGAGTGTGGGTGGTGGGCTGCGAAATAGAAGCTCTAAACCCTGCAGGACCGCGGACCAGGGTTCTCCTCCCCTCTGCCAGGTTTTCTCAGCTTCAGCTGCGCCAAGAGCCTCAGGCACGTTGGGAGCTGGTGAAACCGAGGGATAGCGATGGAGGGTTCTGGGAGCACCCAGAGGAGAGATGTCCTTCCCCGCTCTTATCTTTTCAGGGCCCAGGGCAGCCACACAAAAGGTTAATGCCCTGAGCATCATGTGCAGTGACCCAAAACACAACTTACTGGCCATCCACATCTCACGTTAAGACATTCCACACAAAACAGTAACACAAGCACCACCCTGGTATCACACTGCACACCACCCTGAGGGCCACACCCGGCCCAACACACTCTCCCCAACACGAGACACCCTAGGTAGCATCGTCACTCTGCTCAAGCCCCGGAGTACTGGCACAGCCTGCCCAGAGCATCCTGAGAGACTAGAACTCCCAGGCACAGTGCGACTGAAAGGCTTGGGGTGGGGGCGCTGACTGTGAGGGTCCTCCGAAGGAGGGGAGGGGCCAGGCAGGCAGCCCAGGAGTCTACAGACCCAGGTCCACAGACAAGCCCCTCTCTCTCCAGTAAAAACACCAAGCCAGACCCCACAAGAGCCCCCAGGCAGGACTTGGGGGTGCTGCTTCGGGACGTATGGAGATCAGAAGAGATTGAGGGACCCAGGGAGTGATGAGGGGGAGCTTCCAGAAAACAGCAGCTCTGGAAGCGAGAGCTCCAGCAAGTCCCTCGTCCCCCCAGGGTCACCAGCACGCACACACATGCACACTCTTCCTCCAGCTCCTAGAACACCGCAGGTCCTGCTGCCCTTGATACGTGGTGTAGGGCTGAGCCAGACTCTAAGCTGCGCTCCCAGCAACATGGAGCTGCCGGGATGACAGCACAGAGCCTCCGAGAGCTGCAGGCTGCCCTCCACACGAGCCGGGGGCTGGGGATGCCCCAGGCTCCCAGGAGGGCCACTGTGCAGGGTGCTAAGATCTCAGTGCTTCTATGATGCACTCAGATGTGTGTGTGTGTGTGTGTGTGTGTGTGTGTGTCTATGAATATCCCTCTGGTGCAGGGCGTGCACAACAGGAGCTGTGTCTTTCTGCATCTACATTCACTGGACACACATTGACAGACCGCCCACTTGGTGCCTAGCCTGTGCAAAGCACTGAGCTGACCATTGTGAAAAATAATAGCAAACAGAAGAACAGCAAGTCCCTCTGTATGGATTCACTCATTTAATTTTCCCAGCCACTCTGTGAAATACATACTATTAGCATTCTTGTTTTAGAAATGAGGAAACTTGCCCGAAGTCACAGGACTAAGAAGTGGCCAGTCTTCCTGTTGGAGTTCACAGTCTAGTGGGGAAGAACTTATAACATATTACAATGCGAGCTGGCAAATGACCCTGATGTCGTCTAAATAGTGATATTGATAAGTTCCAGCTGAGCCTACACTGGTTCTGGGATGTGGTCAGCCTGAACTAGCTGGTTGGGAGCACACACACACACATACAAACACAATGATTCATGCTCTGGGTCCCAGGGACAAGGGATGGAGAGACACAGGACAATGATGTCTGTGTCCCACTCCACCCAGGGCAGGGAATGACCTTTTCCTGGTATTTGTCAGGACTCCTGTGGTAGGGGACAGCAACCCAACTGGAACCAGCTTGGGCTTCAGGTTGATTTCTTGGCTCCTGGCAGTAAACTGTGCAGTGGGCAAGGTGCAGCTGGCTTCAGGTACGATTGGATCCAGGGACAAATCTCCAAGATGCTCCCACTCTCTTCCTCTTGCTGTCTTCTGTGACTTCCTTCTCTGCACTTGATCTTCCGCCTCTCCTGTTGCAGACCCACTTCTCATTACAGCTGTAGGGGGCAGCTCCTGACTTCCCATCTCGCAGCTTTGCCACCCAAGAGGGACAGTCCTCTTCTCTTATTTTCAACTCAGAAAATCTCAGGGAAGGACTCTGTCATGTCCCAAACCTGTGTCCTGTCCCAAACCTGTGGCCGGAGTCAGAGGGCGTTGGTAGCCCCCAGTAGAAGCTTATTGGCAGAGAAGGGGTGCGCTTCTCAGGAACGTGTGGTAGAAGGTGACGGGCCAAGACGTCCTCCAGAGAGAAGGGCTGCAGCTGAGCCACCAGAGGCCTTTGCCTGTGGGATGGGGGACAGCAGGGCACAGGCATGGCTGCCTCAAGGCCCGGGTGATTAAGTGCAGCCAACACAGCTCTGGGAAAGGACACTGCTCTTTGCTCCCAGCCAGGACAGTGAGGCTCCAGGGCCATCCACTGCCTCCCGGGTTCACCCCTCTGGAATCTCCAGGGGAGGGAGGCTGCAGCCCCCGGGGGCAGGGGGCCAGATTTTCCCAGCAGGCTCCATGGCAGAGACGGTGACAGGGGCCACCATCAGGGGACTTACGGCAGTGGACATCCTCAAGGAGGCCAAAGTGGAGGAACTTGGCTGGAGCTGGTCGGTGGCTGTCCCAGGCCCTCCCAGGTAGAACTCAAAGGCTTTGGAGGGGAGGCGGAGGTGCTGCCTAGAGGAGGGGAGGGGAGGGGCCATGCTGAGGGGCCACTTTTCTACCCCAGCTGGTGGGGTCTGGGGACATCCGGGGAATAGAGAGCATTACCTGTTAACATGTGTGGATGACAAAGGCCGACTAGAAGCTCAAAAATGTTGAATGGTTGTTACCAGGTGGGCGGATTACAGGCCACTTTTGTTTTATCCTTCATACCTTTCTAGATGTCCCAAATTTTCTACAATGAGCGCGTATCACTTTTCTATTTGGAAGGAAAAATGAACACTACATTTTCAAATGTGACGTGACAGGCGGCATAATCGATGTACAGCGTGCCACCGAGCAGAGGGGGAGCAGCTGTGTTCAACCCATCTGGGGCCGGCTCGACCCTGGGGAAACAGAACGCTCCAACAGAAAGCCTGGCTTCGCCGGTACCCACCCTCCTGCGCCCTGTCTCTGTTAAAGGAAGTGTCAGACAGGCTCAGTGCAAGGGAGGCATTCCGGAGGGGCCTTGTTCCTTCTCCTCTCCGCAGTCCCAGACCCGCCCAGTCCTAGCCATCAATCGTCACAGGGCCAGTGGCTCAGAGTTGCAGGATTACCTGGTGGGGTGGGTAGGAAGAGGCAAATGTGCTCGGAAAATGTTTTCAGCAACTTAGGCTGAAACTAAAGAGGAAGTGGCAAGCCCGGCAGGAAGAGCACAGGGGCAGGAGTCTGGAGACCCAGGGGCAGGTGCTGGCTCTGCCACGGGCTTACCTTGGACCTGGGATGAATCATTTTCCTGGCAGGCCCACATTCCCTCGTCTGCAAAGATAGAGTGAGAGGAGAGCAGCAAAGCCTTAAGCCAGTGTGGATGCTTTAAAAGTTGAAAAAGCAACCCTTGCTTCCAGCCTCCTCGTGATCTGAGGCCGGTGTCCCGTCACAGCAAGAAAAAAGCAGGTGGCAATATCAGATTCCACACCTATCTGTGAACATGGTCATCTGCCTGTGTCACTCACTCATTCAAGAAATGTGTGCGTTCATTCATTCATATTTATTGAGCGCTTTATATGCCAGGCACTGTGGCCGGCACCGAAGACACAGCCGTGACCAAGACAGACAAGGGCCCTGCCCTCATGGCGCTCACATTCTAGTGAGGGAGACCGACAATGCGCAAGTGAACCAGTAAACAATCAGTAAGTGTTCTGGGAAAATAAAAACAGGGCTCAAGAGGACTGGCGAGGAGGGGGTGGCCCCACTGTAGAGCTGGTGATCGGAGAAGGTGGTGTTGGAGCTGAGGCCTGAATGGGTCAGCTGTATTTGTCAGGACAGGGTAGGCTATGCTGCGGTAACAATTAATCCCCAAATCTCGGAGATTTATTTCCTGACGGTGCAAAGTGTGAGTAAATCGGCCAGCTCTCCTAGGCTGCCGTCCTCCCTGTGGTGACTCAGGGACTCAGGAGCCACAGAGTCCTGCAAGGGAAGTGATACTCCTCACTCACACTCACAGCCCAGTGGCCAGGATTAGTCCCATGGCCCCGCCTAACTGCAAGGGAAGGGGAGACGGGCGGCGCACACCGGGGAGCGCTAAGTCTCTGTATCACCAGCTGGACGAACAAAGATGGAAGAGCGTTCCAGGCAGAAGGAACAGCGAGTGTGAAGACTAAACCGAGGACCTAACGTGATGTGTTCAAAGGACCAGAAGAAGGCTGGCGCAGCTGAGGCAGAGGGCGAGGGGCAGAGCGGCAGGAGATGGGGCCGGAAAGAAAGGCAGGGACAGGAAGATTCAGTTACGACCCATGCAGGGACTTCGCACAGTGCCTGGCACACAGCAAGCACTCAAGAAATGGTAGCGACTACTGGTGTTATAGGAACTTCCTTCCTTTCCCCAGATCAGTGGGATGCCTGGGGGGCTGAGGGAGAGAATCAACCAGTTTAACCACAGTCTGGGTCAGCTGCCCCCACCAGTTTCCCCGTTGCGCCAGGCAGGCGGAGGCTCCAGGCCAGTCTGGGCTCTGTGTCTTTTCCTGGTGGACTGAGCCCCGTGGACACACCCATCCCGGGGACCCTCAGCAAAGAGGGAGGATGGGAGGGTCGTCCCAGGGCCGCGTGAGGATTCCTTGTGCAGCATCCCTCCTTGTTAGTTGTTAACATCAGATGCGTGAATGTGGACCGGCAGGCACAAAGCCAAGCGCAGAGGGCTTCCCAGGGCCACCCCCAGCGGGGCCGACCGGCCAAGGCCCAGGCTCGTGGCTGCAAGCTCAGCTCCAGAGCCACACAGACCTGAGTACAAACCAGGCCCTGCCACTTTCTAGGTGACAATGGACTCTTCACATCCCCTCTCCGTGTCTCTGGTCCCTTGTCTACAAAACGAGGATGCACGTGAGTATCCACCTGTGTGCGGAGCCTTCTACAGCACTGCACCTGGCATACAGCAGGTGCCCAATAAACGAGAGCTGTGATAGGGTCACGGTCAGCTCTGCCCGGATAATAACTTCACTGCAAAAGGCAGGACGTTTTCCTGCTGAGAGAATTGATGACCTAACAAGTAAGAAGATGTGCCCTTTCCAGAACAAACCAATCAAGATCTTCTTACTCTGGGGCTGGGGAGGGAGCACGGAGGAAGTGCCCTATGAACTTTGTTGGATTTTCTTTTTCATCTTTCCATAAATTGGCACTCGTGTTTTTAAAAAGGTAAATCTCCAGGAAGGTGTTGGGCTATTTCAGGGCCTGGCTGTGCCTGCCGGTCAACACGGACTCCGTGCGTGTCTAACAATTTCATACAGGACGTCTGCCTAGCGAGTGAAGGATGGATGAATGAGTGGATGGGTGGGTGGATGGGTGAGTGGACTACTTGTTTGTTCCGGGGAGTGGTGTAAAGGGGAATCAGTTGGTGAGAGATTGCCTGCCTGCTCTGCCATCCCGGTCAGGACCTTCCCCACCCCCAGCCCCCTGGGTCTCTAACTCCTCCCCCTCCTGCCCCCAACCCAGCCATTTCCTGAACATTCCCAGGCACCCTTCCCACTTGCATTCCCCAGCTCCCAGCCACCCTCCAGGCCACTATACACACACACACACACACACGCACACACACACAAACCATCCCAGAGTGGGATTGGAGGCTCTCCTTTGACACCCACATCAACCAGCCTGGAGAACTCTGGGAAGGCTGAGGAATAAAGCTTCCCTTTGTTTGGAGAAAGAACCGGAGGCCTAAGATAAAGGACCTGGCTGACAGCAGAACAGGTCCATGTGGGGATGGGGCAGTTAGATCTCCAAGTGACCTGCAAACATTCCGATTGGATGGACGGTTCCAAAATTCTTTGTCAGGAAAGGAAGCAGGGCGTCCGGATTCCCAGGCCTGGCTCCTCACCTCTGTGAGTCCTGCATTGTTCGGGCCTCAGAAACTCAAGGAAAGCTGGCTTAAGGCAAGAAGGGATTAATTGGCTCAAAAACTAGGAAATCCATAGTGTCTTAGCTCCAGGCACAGCTGGACTGTGAGGCTCACATGACGTCATCAGGGCCGCTCGCTGCCTCTCCTTGGCCTCTTTTTAGGTTTGCTCTGGGGCGGGAGCAAGATGGCCATCGGCCAGGCCTAGCCTCACAGGCATGTGACCAGAGCAGCCCACAGGCTCCGTGTTCAAAAGACCCCATGCTTGGAGTGGAATGCTCTGCAGTTGCTGTCTTCAAATCCATAATTCTTTTGTCTTTGAATCTGTGTTTTTAAGCGATGGCTGATGGGATGATGCGCCGAGGGGTGTGAGCCTCACCTCACGTGCCGTCCTGCCTCCTGCCACCTCCCCAACTCCCTGGGACAGGTTTTCTGTCGCCACAACCCTATCCCCTGGCACCCCAGCCCTGCCTGTCCTCCCCCTCCCCGTGACCACTGCCCCCTTTCACACTGGGCATGGACACAGGGAGGGTTATGGTCAGGAGTGCATGCCCAGCAGCGTCATTGGGTGTGGTAGCAGCCATCGCTGCCCTGTGTTGGCAGCACTACAGCCTGTCTGCAGCCAACCAGCGACTGTGTCTAGGCAAGGAAGGGTCTCACCTACCCTCACCTGTGGCCTGAGATCCTTGGGGATCAGCCCTCTGCCTTGGGCTGAGGTACGGGCCTGTGGAAAGAGGAGCTGCCTGGTCAACTGCCCCAGGCCCAGTCCTCGGGCCAGGGCTCAAGACATCAGGCTGGTGGTCGATGGAAGGGGTAATTCAGCAACTGGCATGTCCAAGGGAGTGAGGGAGCATGCACATGGGCATGCATGACAGGGGGAGGGGTGCCTGGGAGGGTCTGCCGTATCCCCAAGCCCAGGAGCACCCCCTTGGCAGCACCACGTGCCTGGGGACCCTCTCCTCCTCTTACAACCTTCCTGTATCTGGCTCGTGTTTATCTTCTCTGGCGAGTTCAAGGTACCCTCAGGGACAAGCCACAAAATACAAATTGTGTAATTTCAGTGATTCTGCACATGACTTAAACGCTCTGATATTTGCATTTAAAACCAATATTGCACAATATAAAGATGAATGATAAAACGTGTGCTGAACATTTAAAATTTTGATTTTTTCTTTACTTGGGATGACATTAAATGGCAAATAAAAAACACCATGTCGAGTTGAGAGAGTCTGTGGAAGGAAGGAAAAGCATTCTGTATGCCTTTAATGTCTCTGTTTCCTGCTTTTTTGAGCAAGGGGCCCTGCATTTCCATTTTGCACTGGGCCCCACAATTACGCAGCTGGCCCTGCCACCAGCATCCCCAGGACAACACCCGCCCAGCTTAGCAACCCTGGCAGAAAGGGTATCTTCCCAACAGCTCTGACAGGAAGTACCAGGGCTGGCGCTCATTGGCACAGCCTGGCTCACATGCTCACCCCTGAACCAATCACAGCCAAGGGGGAGGCAGGTCTGGGCCTGTGTCCATCCCTAAGACTAGAGGGCCTGTCGGCTCACCTCACCCCTTCCAATGGGTTCTCCATAGAGAAGAGGGATTCTGTTCCCAGAGGAATGAGGACTGCACAGCCGCCAAACCCCGCTGTCCTTTCTCTACATACTCTTCATGCTTAGTTTAAAAAATAAGAAAGAAACCACTGGGCAGGGGAGCAATTTCGTTCCACTCTCCTGGTTCAGATCACCCCAATCTCCTTTGCAGGGTCCTCCTCTCCTTCCTCTACGTGCCACGGAGGCTCCTGGCTCAGGCCTTGGCCGCCTTCTCCCTTCTGGCCTCCTTCTCCTGGACAAGCTCGTGCTGTGCATCAACCCGCAGACACCTCCATCTCCAGCCGGGACCTCTATGCTGAATGCAGCTCAGGGGGCCCGGCCCTGCTTGACCTCTCCTCTTGGGGTACCGGGCACCTCAGAGCTCACCTGTCTGGACCCAGACCCCTGAGAGCCACCCCAGCACCTGTTTCTCCCCCGTCTTTCCCATCCAGTCGATGGCATCACCAACCAGCAAGTTGCTGAGGTCAAGAACTTCAGAACATCTCCACTGCTTCTTTGCCCATAAACCCAAATCTGGTCCCTGGGAAAATCCTGGCGGCTCTCCTTTGGGAGAGATTCACAACCCACCCTCTGGTCACCATCACGGCTCTCGCTCTCCTGGTCCAGCCACGCCGCCGCTGCCTGGGTTACGGCTCTAACCTGCTTGCTAGTCTTCCTAGTTTCACCCCTCCTACTGTCCATTCTCTCGCACGTGGCGGTGTGTAAGTCAGCTCGTGGCAGTCCCCAACTCGAATACTGAAAACTGATTGGGAGGCAGAGTTCAGTCGGAGCATTTGCCCATCTCTGTGGCGTAAGTACTCCCACCTTGGCAATTTCAAGCTGCCAGTGTGACATCGCTGGACGTGGAGTGGGAAAGACCCACTAGGACCCATGTCAGACAAACCCGGTTCCACCTGGCCCCACAGGAGGAGCTGGTGGCCCCAGGCTGTCCCTGAAACCTCCAAGCCCCGATCCGTCATCCCCACCTGGAAGGTGATGCCGCTTTCTCAGCTCGCTGGAGGGACTCCATGAGGGAGCATGGAGAGCCTGTCCTGCAGGCTGGCACACGTGTGGCCATCACCCAGAATGGTCACCATTGTCCTTGCTATCCTGCTGCTTCGTCATCTTTGAGCACCAGCCCTGCCTCCCGGAAAGAAACCGAGCTCTGCGGGAAGGAGCCTCTCAGACAGGACACAGGTCTGGGGCGGGTCCAGCAGGGGGAGGACGAGGGCTCCCCAGCCATCTGAGGTGGGACAGCACAAGGCAGCCAGGGCCACCCTGAGGCTTCAGGTCAGGCCCCAGGGAGGGGCTGCAGGTGCGTGAGCTTCCATGGGAAAGAGACCAACGCCTCGCCTATCCAGCCACCTGGGCTTCCGTTTCCTCCTCTGTGGAACGGGGACACAGGCGGCCCATGGTGAGGAAGAGGCGAGACATCATTTTAAGCACTTCACCCAGGGCCAGACGCAAGGCTGGGCTCAGGAGCCCCCCGCACCCAGGTCTCTGGGGACACCCCCAGGTGTCAGGGTGCTGGCGGCTTCCGGGGCCTGAGCAGCGGTGGCAAATGAGGGCGCAATGGTGCAGGAATTCGCATGGAATGGGGCAGAAGCAGCTCCTAAAGGAGCTCGTTCAGCCCGGAGGGCTTACCAGGCCAGCACGGTCCAGCCTGGAGGCCGGGCCTGGGGGAGCAGCAGCAATGGATGCCCAGCCCCTGGCTACACCTCAGAGCCTTCCCAAGGGGTCCTCTCTGCTGGGGCCATCCCCCCGGTCCTCTGCAGTGCCCATGGCCCCCTGCAGGCCCTCTCATGTCCTCCTGAAATCTCCATGAGGAACCAGAGGCCATGACTGAGCTCAGTGGTTAGAAGTCTGTGTGGGGCCGATGGCCAGCTGTGAATACCTCTCACCAAGGCAGTCTTCACCTTGCTGTGCCTTGGGCACCACACGCCCACCCATAGGGTGGCTTGTAAAGAAGAGATGAGATCGTCAGGTGAACTTCTGTGGGTCGTGCAATAACCCTGTAAGGCTGTGTTTATTTACCCCAATTTCTATCTGAGGAAACTGGGGCCCAGACAGGTTGAGGAACTGACTCAAGGTCACACAGCAGGAGGTGCAAGAGCTGACCCCAGAGCCCACACACACCTTGACCATGACACTCCCCACCCCTTGCAGAGGTTGGGGGCAGCTCTAGAAGGGTCTTCCCAGGCAGCAGAGCCGACCCAAATGTCCCCCACTGAAGGTCTGAGCAGTCTGTCTACCCACGGCCTCCCACTGGGGCTGGACTCTGGTTCTCCGGGGATGAGGCGTCCGCACTCTGCCTGCCTTTGCAGTGTCCTTTGGAAAAGCCCCAACCTCGTCCCAAGCAAACACAGAGGGAAAAGGGATTTGTCCACACCCAGGCTAAGAGATCTATCAAGAGGTCAGCAAAGGTCCAGCTGGAGAGGGGGCTAAGTGTCCTGGAGCAGTGGCACAGACAGAGGGGACAGCATCGAGACAAGAGCCAGGGACACGGTGGGCCGCCCTGTGGGAAGGGACCCACCTCCCACGCCTTTCCATGCATGGAGCGCCGACTTCGTGCCAGGCGCCATGGACACTCCAGCTCAGCGTCACGGTTCTGGACTGCCATCCACACTCGCAGATGAGAGAACAGAGGGGCTCAGAGAGGTGAAGGCCCTTGTCTGAGGTCACACAGGTCTGCCTGATTCCCAGATCCTTTCCACTATCACGTGCCCTAGAGACCTTGTGTGTCCCTGGTGTCCCTGGTCCTGGGCACAGTGCCCTCAACGCCCCCAGCTCAGAGGAGGGTGATGGATGAAGCAGGGACTCAGGAAACTACCCCCTGCAGTACTGCAAGCATTGGGAAGAATGGAACCACTTGTCCCTTGGTTTATAAGCTCCCCCAGTCCAGGCGATAGGCAGGAAAAAGTGCACCTCAACTCCAGGGTTGAATTCTGCCCCTCATTCATGTCTGCCGGGGTCCTGAGAGCAGGGACTGGCTCCCAGAAGTCACCAGCGGGGACCTCAACTCTCCCTGTCCGAAGGCTTTCTGAGGAAGCCCAGCTGCCTCTTCTCGCTGGGTGCGGCCTCTGGAGTCCCCATCACTGGTCCCACAGGTGCTTTACTCCCAGAAGCCCCAGCCCACATGTCTGCCTCCCTCTCAGAGAGGCTCTGAGCCAACCCCAGGCTGAGAGCTCCCTCCCGCCCTTTATCCTGATCCACCTGAGGAGCTCTCCCCTCCCCTCTCTCCCTCCTGCCTCCCGGCCAGAGGTACACCACACTCCAGTGCTCTTTAGGGGAACATTTCTTTTAATCAGTTTCTCTTTTTTTTTCTCATTATAAAATAATATGTGGACATTGTAGATTTAAAAATCAATTACGGAAAACAAAAGCAAAGTTAAAACATACCACAATCACTTTCTCTTTCTTCCGGGGTTCAGGAATGTTTACCATTTTCACAAGCATCTTTGGGGAGTGGGAGAAGCAACAAGGATTTCTCAAAAACCCTCACATCCTCACCACCCAGAGATAATAAGCACATTAACTCCTGGAGAAACAGCCTTCTGGTCCTTTGTCCATGGAGATGGGCAGACAGACAGATAAAAAATGTAGATATTTTACCAAAAGGGGTTGTACTTTACCTACAGTCATTGTAGCTGTTATCCTTGCTTCACAATAGGTCATAAGCATCTTTCCAAAAGAGTAAACGGATAAGCGCGTCATCTGATGGCCCATTGTATGACTGCTCCATCCGGCCTCTAACAATCCCCAACTGCTGGACACATAGGGTATTTCCAATGTTTCATTAGGATAAGTCATGCTAGAATATGTGCCAGGAGGGAGGGTCCTGTCTGTCCTGTTCACCGTAGCATCCTGGTGCCTGGCACAGAGAGGGCTCCAGCGATGTCTGCTGGGCAAGTGAACCAATACGAGCCACAGTAAGCAGCCTCCCGGCTCAGCCCTGATGGTCCCCACGAGGACTTTGGGTCCTCAGCCTGCAGTTGCTCTCAGGTTCCCCAGGGCTGCTCCAATAGGCTGCCTTGGACCCTGCTTTTTCCTCCCTCTGCTAGTTTCTCTCCCCTCCGCCCTAACCGCACCCTCATCTCTCCCCAGCCCACTGCACTTCCACTTCAGCCTCAGAGCCCTCAGAACTGCTCTCTCTGAGGTCCCCAGCACACCCCAACTTCAGTGCTGGCGGTCTGGCCTCAGGGCAGCAGTGGACACACTGAGCACCCGCTTCTGCCGCTCAGTGGCATCTCTCTGCCTCCAGACGGGGTGCCACCGCCTCCTCTCCTCCACCGGCTTCTCCCGGGTGATCCAGCCCACTCTGTGCCTCCATCATCCCTCCACAGGAAAGGCCTCTAACTCTGTTACAGCCACTCACAGACTGTCCTGAGCATCTGCAGTGTGAGCACCCTCCTAGGGATGGCAGGAGACAGGACAGCCGTGCAGGGAGGAGCGGTGCTGGGTGCTGAGCACAGGGGGTGGGCCCCAGCCGCCCACCAAGGAACCCTAAGTAAAGAGAAGCTGTGTCTGCAAACAGCCCGTATCACACCTATCTTCCAATGAGGTGGCTGCACCTCTCCCCCTCCCACCGGCCCTGAAGATCCCGGAGCTGCCGGGCTGCACAGACACGTGCAGCTCCCATAGCTGGGTGCCACGCGCTCAGAGCGGGGACAGGCATGCGGCCATGTGAGCACATCCAGGACACCTGCCCTGGTGTGGGGGCCAGGTGAGGACTCCCAGAGGACGAGAGGCCTCAGCCAAGCCCTGAAGAATGACCAGGGGTTCCAGTGAGGAAAAGGGTTCTGGGAAGAGGGCCAAATGCTAAGTGTGCAGTGGCCCGGAGAGTCTGAGGAAGAGAGAGGAGGCCGGTGCACCGGAACCTAGAGCGCAGGGGGAGGGAGGGAGCCTGGTGGGGGTTCTGGAAGTCCCTGCAGCCCGGCCCCCCACTCCACTGGGGGTTGGGTCTCAGCAGCCCTGCCAGCCTCAGCATCAGCCAGGCCCAAAAGCCTACCCCACAGAGCTCCTCAAACCAGCTGAGCGACACTCCCGCTGAGCACAGCATCCTCCCTGAGGCCTGCTCCTGCCCCTCGGCTCCTCCCAGGCACAGACGGCAGTCCCCAGAGTCATTGAGAACTCCTCCCTCTCCCTCAGCACCAAATCCTACCTGGATCTCCCCGTTCCCAGCCCGGGGCCTCTCTGCCCTGCACAGGGCCGTCAACATCTCTTACCTGGGCCCAGGCACCAGCCCTGTCGCTGGCACCCAGCTTCCAATCCAACACACACACACACACACACACACACACACACACACACACACACACACACACACACACACACACACCCAGTTAAACATCCTCCCTGGTCACTGATTCAACGTGTACCGGGTGCCTCTCTGTGCCAGTCTCTGCTGGCACTGGGATACAGCAGCAAGCGGGTCCCTGCCCTCCTGTGGCATCTTCCAGCAGAGAAGACATTCCTTCAACGCATACATTCTGCAGGTAATTAAAGCAGTTGTGCTGTGTGTCGAGGGGATGAGCTGAGCGCTGTGGGCGCCCCTCACAGAGCCCTCCGCAGGCCAGCCTCCACCTGCCTTCCCAGCTCTGCCTCCTGCGGCAGCCCCCACACCTCCACTCACACAGCCTCCCACCAAAATGCCCTCTGTCTGTGCCCATCATTCAAGGCCCCGCTTGAATGCCACCTCCTCCACAGAACCTTCCCGAGCTCCCCCTGGAGTCCATCGTCCCCCTTCTTCCATGGCTAGTCCACTGTCTCTCTGTTTCCCCCACTAGGTTGGAAGGTTCCAGAAGGCAGGATTCTCACCTTTTTCATCTCCACATTCCCCCAAATGCCTGTGACATAATGCTTGTTGGACTCAAGAAAAACATGTCACCCGACTTGGGTGCAAGCCTTGGGCACACCGAGCCCTCACCATGTTCTCCTTCCACCCCCAACTCCTGCCTGGGGTTCCTCCCAGGAAAGGCCTCTGCCCTCACCTCCTGGGAGCACAGCCTGGCTGCGGCCCCTGCGAGCCAGGAGGGAACACAGCTGGAGCTCACCTTGCTCTCTGGGGCCTCTGGGGCCCGGGATGGCGGGAAGCCTCCAGCCCTGGGGAGCCACCCCATTCTTGGTTTCCCTTCGTGGCCCCGCTGACCCTCAGGGACGACAGCAGTGCAGCCATCCTGCAGCAAGCACAGCATGAGCAGGAGTGTGAACCCTCACCACGTCGCATCTCCCAGGTCCTGAGTGGGCTTCCCACCCAGGCAGCCCTCTTCTCTCCCTCATCCCCACTGCTCCCTTGGGGAGCCCTGCAGACCCCTCCCTGACCCCCCGGCTGCCCCGCTCTGGACAGCACAGCCAGCTGCCTCCTCCAGCCCCGAGCCGCCAACAGCAAATCCCTCTCGCCAGTCTGCCCAGCTCCATAACCGGCATCAAGAACTGGGTTGCTCTTGGCTGCTCCTTTCCCCTCCCACCTTCCCTCCTGTGGCAATACCTCCCAGCACAGCCTGAATGGGACCACCTCTCACCACCTCCACTCTGAACTCTAATCCAGGGCTCCTCCCACACGGTGCCCACCTCCCCTCTTGCCCCACACACCCCAAGCCCTTCTCAGGTACAGAATCCTCCAGGAGCTTCCCAGAGAACACTTAAGATGAGACCCCGAACCCCCGGGCAGAGCCCAGAAGGCAGCCGCCTTGGAGCCCGGCCTGCTCTCCCCAGCTGCCCCTCCCCCTGCGGCTCTCCCCAAGGCTGCTCCTCCTCTTGGGGGTCTCAGCTCACACGCTGTCCAGGGTGTCTTTCCTGACCCCGGTAGCTCCTGTAAACCCCCCTCACACCCTAACTGCTGGTATGCTCTTCATAAAATACGCACCACTACCTACCACTCTGGGATTCAGGGATTTACTGGTGTCGTCTACACTAGAATGAGGAATACACAGCCACCACTTGAGAAATGAATGAATCTCACACTCCATGTCCTAATTGTTGTCATGCCCATTTTTCAGATCAGGAAGCTGAGACTGAGTCAACCATCAGGGTCTCCTGCTACTAAGTGATGGGCCTCGGGTTGAACTCAGGTCCGCCTGACTGCAGAGGCCGGGCTCTGGGCCCCAGGCTATCCTGGGACCTCTGCAAGGCCTCCAGGGCCAGGAGGAAGCTCTTGTTGTCTGAGGAGACTCATCCAAAGACAGAAGCCCAGGAACAGGAATTCCCAAGGAAGTGTCCAAGAGTCTTAGGCAGAGCAGCACGTCTCCCGACTCCAGCACGACAGGGACACAAGGGGTGGCGGGACAGGAGAGCACCCCCTTTAAGCACTGCTTGGACACGGTTCACAGCTAGGTCCAGGCCAAAGGCTCCCATAGGCCAGTCTGGGGCTGACTCCAGAGTCCAGAGGGGCTGCTGTCACCGAGGGCAGCCGCAGTGACCGCGGGCCCTGGGCTGAGGACTCTGCACCCTTCACTCACTGTTGTAGTCACCCTGTGACGGTCCCCACTGTATCGATGAAGCTGAGGCTCAGAGATTCAGTGACTCACCCAGGACTTTGCAGCTCGGGGTGGAGACAATCAGGATCTGAACCCAGATCTCTGCTCCGAGCTCCTCGAGCAACATCACACATTCAGTTGGGTGCCTTCCTGCCGCCCAGGAAGGAACCAACCCAGACCCCACCGCAACCACCCAAGCCCCAACCTCAGGGCCAGGGAGGGGACTCGATGGAGGAACAAACAGTCATGCGGAGATGGAACAAGCATGTGGCATGAAAGGACGCATCTCACACAGGTAACAGGTGCAAAACAGAGGCTTTAATCGGAACAGCAATGAAGGCGCAGGGGCTGGGGGCCCGAGGGGGCACGGAGACAGAGGAGCCAGGAAGGCGGTGGTCTGGGTCCCGGGAGGGAGGCAGGTACTGGGCCTCTCCTCAGAAAACTGTTTCTGTGACTCTTGTGGCTCCTGTCCAGCCTCTGCGCAGGCCACTGGCCCAGATCCAAGGGTCAATGCCCTGGACTGTGCTTCTCGGGTGCTCCCCCTTCCCAAAGGGTGTGTGGACCCAGCTATGGGGAGGGGGCTGGAGAAGGCCGGCCTTGGCTTTGGCAGGGGAGAGGCTGCAAGAGCCAGGCCCGGGAGCAGCCCTAGAAGATTCTGGAACTGGCCCGCTGCCGCCAGCACCCCGTCACCCCTCAGGTGGGCCTGCCCAGCCTGGCCCCCGTCCATCCTCAGGGCCCAAGTCCAGGCTTAGGGCGCCATCACTCCCTCATCCTGGGATGCTACAGGGCGAGGTCGGGGGGCTGGAGGAGAAGGGCTGCTGCTTTCTGAGCCCTGCTGTGGCCTGCTCACCCACCGCCCACAGGGGCCGGGAAGCAGGGCCAAGGGCACTGGAAGCAAGCAGAGTGAGGAGGGAACAGAAGCTGCCGGATGTAAGACTGCCAAGAGGAATCAGGGTTCTCCACAACCACTGCTGGCCCCAAGCCCCTCCCCAAGTCCCGGCCCCCTCCCAGCCAGGGAGAGCTTCGGAAGGGCAGGCCTCACCCAGTCAGCCGGTGAGCAAGCCCTGTGGGGCCCTCCCAGGAGCCCAGCGGCCGCCCAAAGGGCAGCTTCCAGAGGCTGCCCTTGGGGAGGGAAACAGGTGTGGCTGTGGCAGGAAAGTCAGAACAGAAAAGCCAGGATGAGGCGCTGGACACAGGTGTCCAGAGGCCCAGGGCAGCATGAGGGGAGCTGGGAGGGGTCACCAGAACAGCTACTGCTTCTTCCTACCTGACCCCCGCCCCCAGGCTGGCCACCAGCCTCAGCCTCCAGCCCTCAAATCCCCCGATGCCTACCAAACACGGCTTGGGGACCCACCCATCCTGCGGGGAGCAACTGCTCCACCCCTAGAAAGACAAGGGGCCTGCGAAGGGAAAGAAGCAACAGAAACAGCGAAATAGCCCTCCCCAGAGGAGCGGAGCAGCCCAGGCCTCAGGGTGCGCTGCACCAGAGGGAGCGGGAGCCGGGGCAGGCCCAGGGACCCTGGCCCAGGCCCTCTCTTCTTGCCTGCCCACCACAGGAGAAGTCACTTGGTCACTTCTCCCAACTGGGGTCCTTCAGTCTCACGCCCTGAGCCTCCCTCACACCATGCTCACCCCCCACCCCAGGAAAGAGCCTCTTGTCAAACAGAAAGAACAGAGGGGGCGGGGAGGGGGCCATGGCTGGGGTCGGGGGCAGGCACAGGAAGTGCGGCCTGGATGGCTCTGGCTGCTCAGCCCCTCCTAGCTCGACGTGACAGGGTGGATGGGCAGCAGGCTCCCGAACTTGAAGTGCTGGATCACAGGGAACTTCTCCAGGCACTGTGAGGAAGGAGGGGGGAGAGCAGAGAGGTGAGGGCTGCACCACACCCCTGCCGTGGCCTGCTCGGCCTCTCGGGCCTCCAGGGGCCCCCGGACAGCCCCGAGGCTCTGTCCAGCGCAGTTCTAGGAAGTTTCCATCCAGGACCCAAGAAGTGGCCATCTCAGAACAGCCCCCAGGCTTTGGAGGAAGGGGCAGCTTCCTAGCTGTTCTCGACCACAGCCTCCCACCCAAAGACCCCACTCCATGACAATCAGATCCACCAAGTAACGAGCATGAGAGTGACAGAGGGAGGGGGAGAGAAGCAGCCCAACCCCACAGAGCAGAAGCCAAGAGAGGCAGCCAATGACATCACTTGGCCCAGAGGGAGAAGTTGGACACCAGAGGTGAAAAGAACCCTCCAGATCACTGGGGACCCTGTAGCCAGGTCCCAGGCCTGGAGAAGAGGTGTGAGGACACTGGACACAAGCCTGAGAAGAGTCCCAGGCCCGCTTTCTCCAATTTTCAGTTCTTTGGACTGAAAAAGGCATCTTGGCACTTCAGAGCGAGACAATAAGAACCAGCTGAGAGCCCCCACCCCCACCCCCGGCAATTCCCAGCAGCCCAGTGCGTGGGGCGAGGGTGGCAGAGCTGGGGGATGGCCCTACTCCCCAAACCCAGCCCAGCAGCGGCCTCAGCCCCAGGGCTCTGGCAGAGAAGAGGAGATGGAGAAATCGGCAGGGCCTGCACCCCAGAAGCTGGCCTGGTCCACAGGCAGCCAGACCCCAGACCCACACGCCTCTGCCCTCCGGCCCGGGCACGGCGTCAGCACCGCACAGGACCAGGAAGGGGAGGAGGGCCCAGCTCCCAGCCTCCCGCAGCAGCCCTGCTGTGCCTGCCACCCAGGCCCTGGTCACTAGCTGCTTCTCACAGGCAGCTGCCCCAGGCATGTGAGAATCTGCCCCTCTAACACTTTTGGCCACAAAACAACCAGAATGTGCTGGGCACCCCCTGGCTGGCATGGAATAAGACTTATGGCCTTAGAAGGGGTGACCGTCCCATTCTGTGACTGTGGTCTCAACTAACTTTGAAGGACAAAGGCCCGCCATGACCGGCCAGGCTCCCTCACCTCAACAACCGGCTGCAGAAACAAGGAGATCTCGGTCCAGTGTGTGTGTCAGGGTGGGGTCAGTCCACAAGGACAAGGGGGGCCAGGAGGGGAGCAGGAAAAGGGAAATCTTTGTGTGCAGTGGAAGAAGGACGGGAACCCAGCTCAGTGTGGGAGCAGAGCTCCGGGCCAGAACCAGGCTCGTGGGCCTGGGGCAGAGAAAGCGGGGCGCAGGAGCCAGGAGTGGTCCCTGGGGGAGGAGGAGCAGCAGACCAGGCCAGAGGCAAAGGCAGCTGCCATTGTGCTTATGTCATGGAGGAAGTGGTGGGAGTTGGTAAAAGGGGGGGCCCCCCCAGGGCCCTGGAATTCCAAAAAGGGTCAAAGGTCAACCTGCTTCTAGCTCTTATTCACAGAGGCTGTGAGGGCAGGAAGCTTAGGGGGAGGGGCAGGGGCAGAAGTTCTCTCCACTCAAGCTTCCCCAGGGCCACAGGAGAGGCAAGGAGCAGGGTCAAAGGCAAGAGGAGGTTTGGGGCAAAGCAAGTCCCAGGCTCAGGGGAACAGCAGAAGGGGGCCTCTGGTCAGGCCCTTTGCCCAGCTAACAGTGCCCACCCCACCCGCGTATGGGGCAGAGCAACAGCCTCAGCCTGTCGCCACACACACACACCAGGTCCCGGTGACTGCGGGGAGAAGGGGCCCTCTGGGCCCTGACAAGGCCTTCTGAAGGGAGTGCCAACACAGTGACAGCCCTCAGCAAAGACAGGCCCCAGCCCCAGGGGCCCCGAACACATCTGGCTCTTCATTCAGGAAGGCCAGGCCAGGCAGTGTGGAGATGCGGACAGCTGGGCCCAAATCTGGAGGCCACCTAATGCCAGGCCTGGTCAGGCCTCTGTGGCCGCTCAGGGACAAGGCTGCCCTCCAGCAGCCAACTCTGGCTAGCGGCCCTGGCCCTGCTAACCCCCTTCTAACCTCCTTCTGGACTTCAAGACTGGTGGGCCTTGAAGCGCCTCCCTGTGGGCTGAGAACGGGAACGAAAAAGCAAGTCCTCTCCTCACACCTTGGGCAGGGAGAATGCGACCCCCTGGGCTCTCGGGGACCAGAGACTATGGGCTACCCGCGGGAGGCTGTCAAATGAGTGCCAACACCCCAGAGACGTGGTGTTCCCAAACTAGTCAGAGTTCCAGTGCGGCCCTAACAAAGGAGGCTGGCCGCCCCACAGCGCCAGCCGGGCAGCAAGCTCGTGCCGCGCCCACGTGCCCCGAGTGGGCTTGGCCCTGCTCTCAGGAGGGCACTGTCATCCACTCGTGCTCCCTGTCTGGTCCTGAGCTGGGGGAGTTTTCAGTGGAGCCCTGCTTATGTTGACCATCCGTAGAAATACAGACAGCGCTCACCCCAGGAACCTTCTGTCCCTGCCTTCCTGTCACCACCTCAGATCTGAATTTGCTCCTCCCTCCTCCTGTCAGCCTGGACCTCTCCTGCCTCTGGAAGGGGCAGGTAGGGAAAGGTGGCAGGGTCCCCTGTTCAGCCCTCAGGGGCCTGGGTCAACAGAAGTTTAGTCACTCAAATAAGAGCCTGCAGGAAGGACAGTGTTTAAGATCCCAGCGAGCTCTGCCTGGGACACGCTGGGTGGGGTGGGAGGCTGGGGGGCCGTGTGCAGGAGTAGGGAGGGCTCGGCAGGGTGACGGGGTTCCCCATCAGCACCCACTGTGGGCCTGTGGGAGTGGGGGTGTCAGGAACAACAGGACACCCAGAGGGCAATGGCCTGTGCTCTCCAGGCGGGACAGGGCCAGCGACTGCAGCGGAAGGGGCCTGCGCAGCCCCAGCAAACGCTCCTCTCCGATTAGAGAGGTATGTGGGCTGGAGCCTAAACACAGGATGTGAAGTCCAGAGGAAGGGACTGAGGGGGAGGGGCGGAAGGGAGAGGGGCCAGGCCGCCAGGGCCAGCGCCATTAACCCCTTCAGGCAGGCAGAGGAGCTGGCCAACTGGAGGCACTTGTCCTACCAAGCCACACCCAGCCCTCTACCACCCTTTCCTCCCCGCTCCCCACCTCTGGAGACCGGGTCTGAGTGAGATCTGGGCGTAATGAAGCAGACCAAGCACCTCCCTCCCTCCACGGGAGAGGGATGGCCCAGGGTCAAGAGGTGGGCACCCACAGGGCATCTGAGACCACCAGCCCTAGGGCGAAAAGAGGGGACTTTGGGGACCCATTGCTCCAGGTGAGGGAATTCACACCCAGGCCCTCCCCTGGCCAAGGTGAAGCAGTTCCAGGACTGGTCTGCCCAAGATGTGGAAGGAGCTAGTGCAAGGGACAGGATGGAAAGAGAATGTCCCCTCCCTACTTGCAAGAGAAAAAGCCACGTCCTTGGCTGGGAGAAGAGTGCCAAGCAGGACAAGGAGAGAGCATGAGATGCCCCAGGAGCCCAGGGCCGCCTCCCAGCAGGGGGAGCTCTGGGAGACCAGCCTCTCCCTGCCTTTCTGAGGGGAGAGCTCCTGGGCCCACAGACCTCCCACCGCCCAGCGATCAGACACACCAGTGTGAGAAGCGCCACTTTGGATGAGGCATCCAAGGGACAAAACCATTTCCGAGCGTGTCTGGGTCTTCATGTCCCCAAGAGAGACAGAGCTGCGGGTGACCAGGTGGGAAGAGAGATGATCCCCACCCCCACCCCAGCAGCAGGGCCCTGCTCAGTCACAGCGCAGAGCTGGGCCTCAGGCCAGTGCTTTTTTGACAGCCCATCCCACAGACGGAGACTGAGGCCTCCAGTGTCAGAGGGGCTGGCCCAAGATGCAGAGCCAAACAGCAGAGCCAGGGTGAGGGAACAACAGCCCTCAGACCAAGAGCAGCGCAAGCCCCGCTCACCTCGGCCTTGTACATGCGGATGAGGCCCTGGTTCACCTTGGACCACGAGGGGACCGCGCTGATGTTCCACAGCTGGTTGGAGTGCTCTGCAAAGGGGCCCGTCTTCATCTGCAAGAGAGAGTCCCTCTGCTGGAGAACGGGCCACCTGGGAGCCCAGCCCCTGCTCCCCTGCAGCAAGGTCATGCGTGCACACATGCACGCAGATTCACGCACACGCACACACACACACATGCATGCACAGATTCGTGCACACACACTGCACACAAGGGGACCAGGCTACAACACCTGCCTGTGGGGAGTGCACACGCACAGGCACACATAAGTGCCAAAGACATGGACCCTCCTGGCCTGTAAGACCCACCGGGAAAATGTGAGCCCCACAGTCACCCTCTTTCTTCCACAGCCAAAAAAGGGAAATGATTCCCACTGTCCACCGCATCCAGCAGCCTCAGAAAAATCAACGCTCCACCCAAGCTTCTGGTGCGCTCCCACCACTCGCCAGAGCCACAGAGAGCCCGCCAGCACCAGGACCCCCTCCCACTCAGGTAAACAGCAGCGGCAGCAGCCTGGACCCTGACCCCCAGGCCCGCACACAGGGGGCTTCCACCATAGGGTACTCAGTCTGCATCTGCCACAGGGGGAGTGGGAAGAGCCGAGGGAGGGGCCAT
Source organism: Equus asinus (assembly GCF_041296235.1). Taxonomy (NCBI): domain Eukaryota; kingdom Metazoa; phylum Chordata; class Mammalia; order Perissodactyla; family Equidae; genus Equus; species Equus asinus. The sequence continues at coordinate 16,910,971 of NC_091799.1, forward strand.
TCAGGGGAGGGCCGAGGCGGGTAAGAGCAAACCACACATCCCACTGGCCTGTGCACTGCCCGCAGAGGGGAGGAGGAAGAGGGGCAGACATGGCCAGGGCCCTGCAGCAGGCTCGGGAGGAGGGTCTGCTTAGAAAGCCAGCCTGACCTGGGGAGGGGAGGGCAACCAGGCGGCAAGGGACAGGCAGGAGGAAGGACAGCTCCATTCCTGGTCCCTCCTCTTGCCAAAGAGTTTGAGTCTCTGAGAAGGAAGAGAGAAATTCTGCAGCGAGCCCAGTGGAGTTCCCATGACATCAGAAACCACAGCACCGAGACAGGGAAGCCTATGTGCCTGAGAGTCCCCGCAGACAGCACACCTGTATTTACTAACGAGCAGCTCACAGTCCCCCTCGGCACGTCCCCTCCCGGGCTGATAAGCAGCCCTGACGCTGGGGTACAGGGCTCAGCACCCTGAGCCCCAGAAAGCGTCAGAAGAAGGCGCCTGAAAAGCAAAGAGGCTGAGCTGGCAAGGAAGAGGAGACTTGGACCCAAGCGGGTAGAAGGTTCCAGAAGAAGCTGTGTGTGGAGGTGGGGCTGGGGGAGAGCTGGTCCAGGCAGAAAGGATGGGCCAAAGCCATCTCTCCATACTGGACATTTTAAGTGTAAAGGCCCAGAAGTAAATAAGCCCCACCCTTTGGCTGTAGTCTCTACCTGGTGGCCCACTCCTGAAGGCCCCTCACTTCTCCAGCAGGCCAACTCCAAAAATGTAAGACTTAAGTCAAAAAAAGCTGCCATTCGGGGCCAGCCCCATGGCCTATTGATTAAGTTTGACGGCCCAGGGTTCAGTTCCCCAGGTGCAGACCTACACCATTTGTCAGTGGCCACACTGTGGCGGCAACCCACATACAAAATACAGGAAGGCTGGCATGGATGTTAGCTCAGGATGAATCTTCCTCAATCAAAAAGAGTAAGATTGGCAACAGATGTTAGCTCAGGGCGAATCTTCCTCAGCAAAAAAAGAAGAAAAAAAGCTGACATTTACCCTGGTCACCTCCCTCCCCTAGTCCAAGTCCCCAAAAAGCCTGTCTCTTCCCATGGGTTCAGTAACAGGGACAACAAGTACTTTCCACCAACATTGAGGCCACAGCCCAAGGTGCCAGAGACAAAACCCACTCTGGTCCCGGAAGGGCTTCTCCTGGGCTAGTCCCTTCACCCAGAATCTTTCCCCTCCTCTCTTTATCTAAGGCTCGCTCCTGGCTCTAAGGCTCCCTCCTCCTACTGGGGCCAGGCCTCCGCGGAGCTTTGTTCCAACAGTCCCACTCAGTCAGGCTCCACCCTCTGGCCACCCCGCCCCTTCCCCAGGATCTCTGCCATGGGGGCAAGCACCAGCTCCAGCTCTCTCTTGCACACTTCCAGGCGCTGAGGAGCTCAGGGACCACTGGAGCTGTGTAACCAGGTTCACTCTGGACAGGGCCCATGACACACTACCCAGCAGGGACCCTGACTGGCTTCATCCCACAGCAGCAGCTCCAGGGGGCTGCTCAGCAAGGTCTCCCAGGCCAGGGCCGGAGGGTGGACTCGGGGAACCAAGAGGTTCTGCTTCCTGGGCCAGCCTCACTCACTAGGGGCATGGAAGGGGGGCCCCAAAAGGCCCCTCTGGCCTACTGGCAGAGCCAGGGGAGGCCGAGCTCCGGCGGAGCCCCATGGCTGGGCCCGCACCGTGGAAAGGCCCGAGATGCTGTTTCTCCAGAGGGGCTGCGCACCCCCTTCAGGGTGCCAAGGTCTCCCTAAGTCCTTCAGAAGGAGACTGTGCAACTCTGGGAAAGGGAAACAGGGAAAAGAGGAATCAGGGGCAAAAAGACAAAAAAAATCTAGCTCATTCTAGCCACAAAGGGAGAAGAGAAAGAACGAGAAGGAGCAGGCAGCCGCAGTCCCGCAGTGACCCCAGGGGAATCGTGTGAGTCAGAGCAGCCATATTGAGCAGGAAATTACTCACAGGCGCGTTCCTGCCTCTCCACTCCCGGGAGAATCGGCCTTTTGTAAATGGCTCCTCTGTCAGTGACGGGGGATGGGCGGGGGTGGGAGGCTGCACAGCGCCTTCCTGTCAGCTCCTTCCCTTCCAGCTGAAATCCGATCCCTCCCTTCCCAAAACTCCAAATTTAGAAGCCAGATTGAGGCTGAAATTCTGTTCCTGCTGCCCTGGGCTCTTAAAGGCGCCAGGGCTGCGTTTCCCAAGGCGGCAGAAGCCCTGCTGGGGCGGCCATCCTCCGGGATGCCCTGGGCTCCCAGGGCGGTCCCGGCCGTCCCCGGGGTGAGACCAGGAGGAGAAGGCGGTTCCATTTCCAACTTCTTCTTGTTTTGTTTAGCCTCCTAGTGGCACGGGCCCTGGAGACCTCCGGTCTGCAGGGGCAACCGCCCCCTTGCCGACCCTAGCACGCAAGACTGCACGCAGGCCTCCAGGTCCCTGGGCCCCAGGGTCAGGCCCTCGGCCTCCCTTTGTCAGGGGAAGCCAGGCCAGGTCACCCACCCACCGACGAGGGGCTGCAAACATGTCTGAGGTGGACAGGGGCGGGGGGGTGGGAGGGGGACAGACAGAGCTGAGAACTAGCGCAAGGTGTGCTGGCGCGGGCGCCCTGGCCAGGGGTGGAGGGGACCTCATCACAGCCACCCCGGCTCTGGGGCACACCGCCAGCACCCCGTGGCGGACCACCAAGCCTGAGCACCCAGCCCCAAAGAGAAAACCAGGCCTTGCAGAGAGGGTGCGGGACCCCCAGGAGCTCTCGGCCTGCCCCCTCCCAGTTCACGCCTCTCCCCAAGCAAAGGTCACAAAACCCTCTCCTGGTTCAACGTGCCTTTAACGCCACCTAGTGGCCACTGGAGGATTTCCTCGAGCAGGGGAACTGGGTCCCACACTTTGGGAAAGCTTTTGGTTTTTTATACCGGCACCATCAACCAACCAAACAAAAATACAAAGTTTTAACCTGGAGTCAGCTCCCACGTCCCCTGAGGCCCGGCCTGGCCTTCGTCCTTGTCAGTCACTGACGGGGACCAGGCGCTCGGCCAGCCACCAGAGGGAGCCAAACCAGCGCCGCCTTTCACCCCTACCGGAGCAGGGGTGAGGCCGCAGCTCCGCGCAGCACACGCACCCGTCCCCCGGCTCCTCCTGCTCCTCCCGGGGTCTCCCGGGGCTCCGCAGACCCCGCATCCCACTCTGGAGGGAGCGCACGTGACTGCGCTCCCAGCAGTGAGCCAGGCCGCCCTGGAGTCCTCCCGACCTTGGGCCGGCTACTCTGCTGAAGGCAGCAGATCTCGCAGAATGAAGTGGTGGCCCCCAGCGCCAGCCCCGCGCCATTTGCTGACTTAGAAAAACGTGTCATTCCCCTCTGGCCTCTGGAGTTTGGTGGAGGCCTGAGCCGAATGCTGACCAGCAGGAGCCTGGAGCCCTGGCTGCTTAACCAGGCTTCTACCCCTCTCCGGGGGCTCAGAATGGGCAGCAGAGAGAGCAGCCCCCACGGGGGAGGGGGCGAGGTCCATGGCTGTGCCAGGGCTGTCACTGGGCCAGCAGACATGCATGCCGGCATCAGGGAAGAGAATGGGGGAAGGACTTCTCCAGACAGCAGAGCTGGGGTGAGCTTCAGGAGTTGTGCGAAGCGGGGGCGGCACACACGACTGTATACCAGGAAGGGAGGATGAAAGGTCCCAACACCTCCCGAAAGAGAGGCCCTGAGAACAGTGGGTCCCCACCTTTCATGCACAGTCATGTGGCCAGTGTGTTTAAACATAGGTCCAGCTCTCGTTCACTAGGATTCTGATCCAGAAAGCTGGGGTGGCGCCCAAGAACCTGCTTTTTAACAAGCTCCCCAGGCAATCTTGAGGAAGTGGTCCAAGGCCGCACTGTGGGAGATCCTGCCTTAGCAAGACAGCACCACCCAGTTAAACGACCCCCACGGGGTGGGCTGGGGGACCAGGCCTGCTCATTTTCACCTCCGGCACGTCACCTGGCCCATGTCCTCCGGCACTGACAGAGATGTGTCCCTTCAGCAGAAGTCTGTCCTGTCCACTCCAGTCCCTCCCACTCCTGCAATGGGTTCACCCTACACATCCACACACACACACAGCTCCCAGACCTGTGGGCCCCCCCACAAGATGCTGACACCCACGCACCCCCAACAATACCCGCCCTCCCTTCAGACCCGCTCTATGGATAACCGAGTCCGCCTAGTGACTGAGTCTTAGTCCTCGGCTCAGGTAGGGACCCCCAGACCACTGATGCAGGAGGAGCTCTGGGATGGTCAGAAGCTGTTTAAGTTCCCGGAGAGGCTTCCTTGCAAGAAGCCGCCTCCTGCGGCCAGCCCACCACCTTTGGGCAGCAGCTCTGGCTTGTCTACCTCCTTTCGCCCAGCCCGGAGGCGGCTGGCGCTTCTTGCGCACCCCCTTGCCCTCACCTCAGTGATGAACAGGATACACTCCAGGAACATGTAGTCCTTGTGGTTCTCATTCACAGCCTTCTCGTCGACGAAGTGCCTGGGCTCCAGATACGGGTGGTCTGGGAACAGCACAAAGGCCTGGGGTTCAGAACCAGGTGCTCACACCTTCAGGGCGCCTCAGCCCAGGGTGGACCACACCCAGCCCAGGGCCACAGCCCGGCCCACACCCCTCAACACCTGGCCTTGCAGGAAGAGTAAATGGCCGCGTGTGTACTCTAGTGTACTAAGCTGCAGCTCTGCTTCTGTCTAGCCGTGTGACTCAGTTTCCTCATCTGTGCGCCGGGGCTAAGAGCAGCACCTCCCTCATAGGCTGCTGGGTAGCGCCTGACAATCACAGCCACCGTAAAGCACTGCCATGGGGCCTGCACAGGAAGTGCTGCTCAGTGGTGGCAGGGTCCCGGAGAAGATTCCGGGAGCCAACTGACCTGAAGCGGTCAGAGCAGCGCCTGGCCCAGAGCCAGGCCTCCACAAGCAGTCACTTATTAGCATTATTGTGAGGGGAGTTAACCTACCCCAAACCAGAAGTTAGCACCTGCCTCGCCCACCGGCAGATCCCTCCCTCGCTCCGGCTTGCCTGGGGAAAGTGGGGGGCAACCCCCAGAGGGGGCCCACAGTGAGCGGCCCACCGCGCAGCACTTGGTGGCAGCTCCCTGAAGGGCTCACTTGCTCATGGCTCCATAATAACAGCAGATGACACTGGTCACCGAGTCAAAGGAGCCCCTCATTTTCAACATTAAACCCCGCAGCTGCTGCCAGGAGCTGGGCGCACTGCATAGCAGTCCATTATGCGCCAGGCGAGCACCCTGCTCCAGCCACGTCACTTCCCATTAACTCGGAGGCGCCCTGCCCCCACCGCCCCCAGCCTGCCACACTGGCTGGCAGCAGCAGGTGGACAGTGAGCAGCCCCCATCAACAGCCGGTCTAATGGCTGCTTTACAAGCTGTCACTGTCCGTGCTGAGCAGGAAGAGAAGGGAGGAGAGAAGAGAGAAGGGCGGGGCAGGGTACAGAACGCGCCCTGGGGGGCGCAGGGGTACGCCTGCCCCGCTTCAGTACCTATCAGCTGCGAACTGCCCCAGATAAAGGGCAGAAACTGGAAGTCATCCAGGCCCCACACGCCCTGGCTGCCGGCTGGCTCCATCCTGTATGTTTTCTGGAGTTTCCGCATAACCTCAAGGTACCTACAAAGGAGGAGGGGGGACGGGGGAGCAAAAAGGAAAAAGCCAGTCTCACCCTTCAGAGATCGAGGCCAGAAGGGCCCACCTCAGATTGGAGCTGGCCTCCACTGCAGCGACAACCCACGTGTCCAAGCTATGCCTCAGCTGGGACTCTCAGATCACGCAGCTGTTTGTCTCCCCTACTCAGCCTCCTCCTGGCCCAGGAAAGGGGCAGACACCGACTGGGATGGAGGGGGCGCGGTTAGTGCCGTCAACTCCTGACAACGTGTAAGGCCCTGGGCAGGAGCCTCAGCCTCCCCCACTTCAGCTCGCCTGTTGGAGCGCTGGCGGGGCAGGTCACCTCCTAGGCCCTCGCAGCGCGGAGCTCCAGTGTCATCAAAGGTACATCAGACTGCCCCAGGAGCCCCCGTGCTGGCATCGCCAGGGGAGCCCAGAACAGGCACTTGTCACTCTCTGGTGACTGAAACACAGCCGTGCTGCCGGGCAGGCAGTCTGGGCGGTGAGGGGAGCAGGTCAGAGCTGGACTGGCTGGGTTCAGATGGCTGCGTGACCTCAGGGAAGAGACCCGACTTCTCTGTGCCTCGGCCTCCCCATCGATAAAATGGAAACGAGAGCTGCTTCTTCCAGGGCTGCAGTGGGAATTACGTGAGCTGCACAGAAAGCGCTCAGAACGCGCCTCCTCATGGCATCCGCCACGGGAGCACAAGCCGTCATCACGCAGCGTTCCCTTCACTGTCTGGACTGGAAGTTGAACCTGTAAGGAGTCTGGGACACCTGTCCACAGCCAGAGCTTGATGAAGACAGGACGAGGGAACCCTGGCACCTGTCCCCAGCCGGACAAGAACAAGGGCAGAGCCCTCGCTCAGCCACCAGGTAGCCACCCCCCGCCCTCCCCGCACTCACCGATTGAACACCTTGAAGACGATGGCTATCTGGTCGTCCACCCGGAGCACCCCGATCTTGCAGAGACAGCAGAGGAAGGCAGCAAAGGCAGCTTCGTGTCCTGGGGAGGAACCGCCGAGCTTGACAGCCTTCCAGAAACAGCAGTGGGACATGCCCTGTCTCACTAGAGCCCAGGCCGCTGATAGCTGCCCTCGAAGGGGGGAGGCCGACATGGAGACCACGGGGCCTCCTCCTTATCCAGAAAGACCTTTTAGGAGCTTTTAGGAGCTCCTAGCACTGTAATTCTACTCCTAAAAGGGCTGGGCTGTTGACTTCTTTAAATAGGCATTTTCTTGAATTTTGTAGGTTTAAGTCAGTCATCAATGCCACCCTATTTATTGAGCACCCACTGTGGGTCACTGTCCACGTCAGGCATTAGGGGGACAGTGGGAAGAAGTCCCTGCCCTCGTTTGATAGTTTATGATCTATCAGGATGACAGACATTAAATATACAGTCACTTCTATGACCCCAGCTCTGAAGGAGAAGTATAGGGTGATAACTGGAGGATATCACAGGGAGATCCTGATATAAGGGCTCAAGAATGTTTCTCTAAGGAAGTAATATTTAATTTGAAATCTGAAAGATGAATAAGACTTGGCAAGGCACAGAAGGTGAGGGGAGCAAGAAGAGCCTTCTAGCCAGCAGAAACAGCATGTGCAAACGTCCTGAGGCAAAAAAAAAAAAATGATATATTTGAAGAACCCTAAGAAGGCCGGTATGGCTAAAGCAGAGCGAGCAAGAGAGAAAGTGTAACAAGATGAGGCTGGAGATCAGATAGGCCTTCATAGCCAGAGTAAAAAGCTCAGATGTTTTCCTTAGAGCAATGGGGAGCCACCAAAGGCTTCTAAGCAGGTCACCTTCTAAGCATGGTCACATTACAGGGTCAAAAGGCACCCCCTTCCTTTCCCAGTCATGTCAAATAGGAACGGTCAGCAGTACAGAAACAGAAACCACCGACTGGACTTTGGACTGAATCCCACGGTTCACGGCATCATAAAAACACATTTCGAGAGAGGTGGGGAGAGAATCTTTCAGTGAGTTCCTGTCCCATTTCAGCAGAATGAAGGCCCCTCCAAGGGCCTAGAAACCTGTGAGCTGTAGCTTTCACCTGCGCGGCTTCTGATCATGAGCAGCCCAGTCCAGGCCACCCTCGCTCAGGGGCAACCTCCACTCCCACACCTGGGAGCGCCTGAGGGCAGAGGGAACCCACCCTGCCGGCCGGCTCTCCTCACAGGGCGCCCGCTGGCCTGAGTCTAAGCCCCACCATGGAAGTCTCAAAACCCTTCACACCCCTGCTCCCCAGCAACAGGGGGAGCAGACGACAAACCTCCCCCAAGCCAGGCCGGTCCGCCCCGGGTCCAGGCGCCTCTTGAGGATCCTGAGCCCCAGGCGAGGGGCGGGCCCAGAGCAGCAGGTCTTGTGCAGCCTGCTGTGGGTGGAGGAAGGAAAGGCAGGCCTCCCATGCAGGCTCCTCCTCAGCACCCTGGCCCGGAGAATGCTCCCTCCACAGCCCTCCGGTCCCTCCCTCTCCCTCCACGGCTCCACCCCTGCCTCCCCACAAGAGCTCAGGAGCACAGAGAAGGTGGCCAAGAGCAAGGGGCCCAGGGAGAGGGTGCGCCGCAACGCTGCCAGAGGCTCCCAAGCTCTTCCATTTCTCAAGGCTTCTGAGAGCGGTGGCCTCGAGACATAGTAAGTGCTCAGTAAGCTATTGTTTGGGTGATGATGAGCTCACAGAGCATCTTTACAAAGAACAGAAATCAGCTCTGTACAGACAGGCACCACACGTGTGGTGCCAGCGCCCCCTGGTGGAGCCAGCCAGAGCCGCAACCCAGAAAAGACCACAGCAAGGCAGGTACCTGTGCCGTAGTCAATGCGCGTGGAGTTCCCCACCGACTCCTTTAGGTAAACAGCCACCTCAGGCACAGCAGCCGCCAGATGGGTGGGGACCACCGTGGCCACCAAGCTTTCTGCTTCCTGATAACACAAGAGACACAAGGTGGTGGCAGCAGATTAGGCAGCATCCGATGGCAAGCGCCCAGGGGCAGCATCTGGCTGGAGCCCAGGATGCCATGCGAGCTGGGCCTGGCTCCCTGCTCCAACTGGTCACAGAAGGAAGAGGAGGGAGAGCATTTATGTGTACACAACAGAGGGACTACCCTGGGGTGGCTTTTTGTCTGCTGACACTTTCTCGAGAGGACAAGGTTCCAGGGGCAAGACAGGAGGGATCTGAAAAAAACCCACTCAGCTCTCCTATCACGTAACTCATTGACACTCCATAGAGGTCATCTTTCTTCATACTTCCAGCAACAGAGTTTGTGCCATATGTCCACCAAAAGACGTATGCAAGGATGTTCATAGCAGCATTATTTACAGTAGCCACACATGGAAACAACCCACAGCTGAGATGTCCATCAACAGTAGAATGGATAAACTGTAATATGTTTGTACAATGGAATACTACACAGCAATGAAAAAGATCCACTGCTACACAACTATCTGGATGAATTGCACAGACATAACATTGAGCAAAAGAAGCCAGACATGTATATGATGTTCGAAAACAGGCAAAATCGATCTATGGAGCAGAAGTCAGAGAAGTTTGGGGATACCAGCTAGGAGGGGCACAAGGGCCCTGCTGGAGTGCTAGAATGTTCTGTGGTTTAATACAGGTGGTGGGTACAATGGTAAAAACATATGTTAAGTTCTATCAAACTATACAGTTATGATTTGTCAGCTTTAAGTTATAATTCAATAAAAATCTTTTAAAAAACCAAGAGTATATGCCATCTTAGAGTCCAGAGGCAGCCCCAGGCCGTTCTTAGGCAGGGACAGCATTTTTCTGGGTCCTTGGGACTCTCCTCTGCTCCATGTGAAAACACGGGGCCAGAGAAATTAGGACCCAAGTTTCTCTGAGTCCAGTCTGTGGTGGCCCAGGCATGAGAGTGTCTTGGAGACCTGGGGAGAAGCTGGACTCCCAGGCCCAGCCCAGACCCACAGACTCGGCCTTTCTAAGGATGGCATTGCAATCCTGCATTTTTATTTTTTGTTTGCTTTGAACAGGTATCACCTTCCTATGATTCAGAAATAAACATATTCTAAAAGGGAGGCATGAGAAGTCTCACTCCACCCCGTCCCTGTCCACCCCCCTCCCCTGCCCTCAAAAAGAAACTGCACCTGCCCATCGTGTGTCCTTCCAGTGAGGCTTCTCTGGGCAAACTGACCGATACAAACACACCTCTTTATCTTTCCTCCTTTCCTATCAAAAGGCAGCTTGCCGTGCGCATCCTGCCCTGGCTCCTCTGACCTAACAGTAAATCGCAGAGCCCTTCCCTGACTTCCCTAGTCGGTCTCCTTATTCTTTCTTACAGACCCTGGGGGGAGAGTGGCCAGCTGGCTGGATTTTATTTGACTGATCCCCTATCAGTCTATTTAGTTCTTCCCCTGAGAATGGACACCAGGGACACTTCCACCTGTTGCGAATACAAACGATGACCTAATGAACAGCCCCGAGCAGAGGACTGTGCATCCACATGGTGATTCCCAGAAGACGGCTGGGGCAGAGGGTAAATGCATTCATACTTTTGGTAAATGGAATTGCCATTTTCACAAACCCCCCAGTGATTTTGATCCGCCTGCAAGCTTTCCCCCTGCCCCGCCCCCAAGCCTGTCCTGCGGCAGCCTCACCTGGTCGAGTTTGGCATACCAGGTCCTATAGGCCTTGTTCCCAAACCGAGAGGGCTGGTCCACCAGAGGGGTCTCATCAATCCACCTGTCCAACGTGTTGAGAAGAGCAACCAGTTTCTCAATGGCCTGTGGAGGCAAAATAGAGGGGGCCAAGCCACAATGACCAGGGGCCCCGAGCCAGAGCCACAGAGGAGTCCCAACAGCTGCTGGCCAATGACCCCAAGCCACGGCACTAACTCGCATTCTCCTTGCTCTCCCCTTTCTTCCCAAACGTCCTGAATATGAAGGAGGGGCTGGGGGAACAGAGGGAGCTTTACAGAAAGGGACAGCACTAGGCTGAAGGGACAGGTGTGGCTTCAGCACCTGGTTTCTCCAGCCAGCCTATCCAGGAGGAGCTGGACAGGCGGAACGCAGCCCTGACCTTCTCTAAGAGATTTTATTGAGGTCTGCTGTTCAGCACACAATATCTACGCATCCCAGAAAACAGATGAAAAAGGAGAAAACAAAAATGACCAGTAATCCTGTCCCAGAAATAAACACCACTAACACTTTCACATCCTCTTTTATTTCATCTTTTTACAGTGTTTTCTCTCGCTCACCATGGTAAGAATTTTCGAGGCAGCTGGACCTGATTCAAAGCCCAGCTGAAACACCATTTAGTCGCTGCGAGACCTCGAGCCAGTGACTGACTCTCAGAGGCTGCTCCCCATTTCAAAAATGGGTGTGATGATAAGGACTTCGCAAGGCCCCTCCACGAGGCGCGCCGAGGCGGCGGCTCACAGGCCTGCGTATCCCGGTGTGTCCACGCCCCCACCACACAGGGTGGCAGTGGGTCACTCCGCGCCAGTCCGGCCAGGCGTGGCCACTGGACGCTTTGCGCTGCAGAGCTCTTTGTTGTTCATGGTTGGGAATGGAGACTCGGTGTCCAAAGAGTTTAGGACGGGCCCCAGGCACACAAAGAGCAGGCCACGGGACTGTGCCACTGCTGCCACTGCGTCAGATGGGAGGTGACCCGTCCAGGGCCCTCCTATCGAGTCCTCCCGCCACCACCCACCCTCTGGGCTGACCCAACTCTGGGGTCGTGGAGTCCCGGCGCACCCATCTCTAACACAGGGAAGCGCCGTGGCCTGGGGGTGGGCAGTGAAGTTCCTGTCCCTTTGTCCCTCCAAGTCCCACGGGCCCCTCTTGCTCAGAGCCTAAGGACATTTTTGAAAATATAGGACATTTAGAAGCAAAACTGAATGTGAGTGTGTGATTACTGGAGCAGAGACCGTCTGTAGTCCTCTCTCTCTCGTCGGCCCTTCTCACCACAGAGCCTTTGCATAAGCTGCTCTTTGTGACTGACATGCCCTCGTTATGTCCTGGTCTTGGGCCGATGCCCCCAGCGTGCCTACTGAATTCTTCTCAGTCTCTTGCTACAGTGTTTCTTCCCTGAAGCACCCCCTCCTGACCCCCTGCTGTGTACCCACCGACCCCCCCCCCCGCCCCCCCCCCGGCCTGCGCTTGTCACAGAGCCTGCAGTCTTCTCACCCATCAGAATGTCAGCTCCCTGAGAGCCAGGGCCCCACAACACAGCACATTCAAAGCAACTGCTTACAGTTGGACAAAAACGTTTTCAGATACACAGAGGAAAAAATTCAGAGTACAAAAGGGTGTGGGGAAAAACTCAGTGTCTTCCCACCCCTGACCTCCACGGCCTGGCTCCCGTGCCCTGGGGAAGAGAGAAGCCAGTTTCTCGGGTGTCGACAAAGCAAGTCTGTGCGTGTGCATCTAACGTGTTGATGTGTGAGCCTTTTACTCGGCACAGGTTGCAAAGTGTCCTCCATGCTCCCAAATCTAGACCAGACTCATCTGTTTGAACGACTGCACTGTACTTCGCTAGCACTCTAATTTATTTATGTTTCCCTTTGGTAGAAATTCGGGTTCTTTCCAGTCTTTCGTAACAAGCAGTGCTGCACTGCCTATCTTTGTACAAATGTCTTTGTACCCAAGCAGGCATATTTCTGTAGTCTAAATTCCTTAGGGCAGAAGTGCTAGGTCAAAGGGCTTTCCTTGGGGCGGGCCTTGTGGCCGAGTGGTTAAGTTCAAGTGCTCCGCTTCAGCGGCCCTGGGTTCGCCCGTTCAGATCCTGGGCGCGGACCCCAGGCCGTGGCAGCGTCGCACACAGAGGAACTAGAAGGACCTACAACTAGGATGCACAACTATGTGCTGGGGCTTTGGGGGGAAACAGAAGGCTTTCCCTGGATCTCTAAACGGGTAAGTGATCCCTAAACAGGTTGTACCAAGCTACCCCTCCTCCAGCAAAGGAGGGAGCTCATGCCCCCATTGCCAATCAATGCTCGATCCTGCAGGCCTGGGAGGCGTGAAACCACACTTCACTGTAGCTTCATTTGTGTTTCCTAGAAGTGTAGTCGAACATCTCAATGTCTTTCTCTGATTTATTTTCATGGTGATCATCTCTACCACTAACATACTCATTTGTAAACCGGAAAAATCTCAATTTATTATAAACATGTATATATTTAAAAGCCATTCGTATTTCATATTCTTTGCCCATTCTTCTACTGGGTTGTTGATGTTATTGTTTACTAGGAGCATTTTACATACTAAGGAAATTACCCCATTGTCTGTTCAAAGTGTTTTTTTCCTAATCTGTCCTTTGTCTTTGACTTGGATTGTGTTTTTTCGTTTGTTTGTACTTATTTATTTTTGTCAGGTATTTAAAATTGCTATTCATTATTACTTTTTTCATTTATGGCTTCTCCATTTTGTGTCATGCTCAGAAATATCTCCTCTACTCCAAGATTATAAAACGTGATGTTTTCTTCTGGGAAAAAAAAAAAAGAATGCCTAGTGCAGCACCTGGCAGAGGTGATAGTATAAATTTATACACATCCGGACTCAAAAACATAGGTCACGGGGCACACACTGCTTCGCAGCCTGCTCAGCTTCCTCACGAACCTCGTTGCACGTGCACACGCAGACACAACGTCACGATAGCCTGTAACAAGTGAACAGCACTTCCTGGGCCGAAGCGCTGCCGTTTACTCACTGACTCCCTCTCTGGTCAATGTCTGGGCTGCTTCCGATTGTTCACCACCACAAACAGCACTGTGATGAACAACGTGGCATCCCAGCCTCTGTGGAGAGGTCCGCTCAGAGGAAGGGACGCGGGAACGCTCTGCGGGTGTGACAGCCTGCTCTCGCCTCACTGACACCTTTCCCACAGAAGGCAGGACAAAGGAGTGGAACCAGTGTCACAGGCCGACTCGTGCATGCGCACACAAAATGTCACTCCATGAGGAAATCAGGGGACACTGTCCACCCAAAACACAGGTCTGTGAGGGCAGCTAGGAAAGCGTTCCTCCCAGAGGAGGCTTGCAGCACGGGCCAGGAGGAAGGGCAACGGAGGGCTCGGGGAGCGCACGGTGCAGACGCAGGGACACTGGGAGTCAGGCAGCCCTGGGAGGAGAGACCCTGCCCGAAGCGGACCTGGCCACATTGACTGGCACAGATGGTGCAAGGAGACACCTCCAGGAGCTGCCGACGCTGGTAGGACCCAGCAGGGTGGTGCCCACAGGAAAAGTCGTGACCAGCAGGGCCATCATGGCGGGCCTGCCATTGCAGAGACTCCGCAGAGAAGTGGTCTGAGAGCCGGCCGCATATTTGTGGGGAGGGGAGAGGAGCGCTCGAGCTAAGGAATGCATGTCACCCCCGGCTGCACAGCTCCAGGAGGCATAAATCACATCGCAGTCCTTGTACAGCCCCCCTGGCATTGTGCCACAGGACAACGGCCCTGAATGCAGCCCGTCCTCACCCCTCTTACCTATCAGAGGAGAAAGGTCCCTCTGCGTCTGGCTGAGGCAGGCGGTCAGGGGACATAAAGCCGCCATGATGAAATGTGACAGAAAGTGCTGCCAAAGCCTGGTTTTATGAAGAACCAGGTCACCAGGAACGGCTGACAAGGACAGAGCAAGCCCAACGCCACACAGCAACTAGGACTGAGGAGGGCTGGCCCAGCAATCCTGGCCCCAGGAAGCACCGGCAAGGCCCGAGGCCCTGGAGAGCTCAGTCTTTGGTGACACCGAGGGCACAGAGGTGGCGCTCCGGAGGCTGCCCCAGCTGCTAGCTCAGCTGGGCCACTGAATCATTAAAAGGCTCCCAGCTCCTCTTTCTGGAGAGGGCTTTCTGAACACAAGGGGCTGCCTCCACTTTTGGCTCGCTGGGGCAGAGGGGTGGGGGGACTGTGGGCTGAGACCGCTAGGAGGCCGAAGCATCCTCTGAGCTCCCCTCCTTCTCCCCAGACCAGGGCTCCTTTTTGGATTTCATGGACCAGGAACATTTTCTCCAAAACTTTACTTGCCAATTTTTCATTTTGCTCTCACTTAAAAATTCAAACAGAACAACAACAAAAAATAAGCCTCCTACTGCCTATCACTTTTATGTTGCAAAAACTTTAACCCCCAAAGAACAGGTCAGACACAATTTCAAAATGAAGGAGAGCCTTCTACATATGGGCCTAGGCAATATCACTACACCGCCCTTCCTTGTTCCCTTTGCCGCTGGTCCGGAAGCCGCCACCCGAGGCCACCAGAGGCACTGGGCCCTCTCTGCGGCCACAGCTGCCATCCCTGCAGGGAGGCCCAGCAGCTGCACAGGCGGGAGGAGGCCCCCACCTGTGGGCCGAGGCCCTGCTGCCCCTGCCAGCTGTGGGCAGAAGCTGTAAGACCTCTGGAGACCAAACTAGTCACCTCTGTCCACCGAGTGAGGAGGAAGCCACCACCCGGCAGTGGGAGGAGCCCCAGCTCAGGAAGAGCCCCAGCTGAAGGAACAACAACGCTGCTGGAAATTAGAACTGAGGACAGTTAATGATAACAACAGCTAATAACGATAATGCCACCTAGTGTGTGCCAGGTGCTGTGCTAAAGAAAAACTCAGCGTGCAGGAGCTCAGCGAATCTCCCCAGGGGCCATGAGCAGGCCTGCGGCTCTTCCCACTCTACAGATGAGGAAACAGAGGGTCAGAGGGGACAAGGCGACTCAGCTCAGAAGTGAGTGGTCATCAAAACCAGTCAGCCTGCCTCTGGAACCCAAGCACTTAACCACGCTGCCAACTCTGCCAAAAGAACAGCTCCTGAGCCAAGACAACACCTGGTGGGTGTGGACCGCCTGCCATCAAAGCCTCAAGGGCAATTAAGGGACCTGAGAGGGACCTGGCAGCTCAGGATCGGCTGGGGTAATTACAGTATTCTGCTTTAATTAGCCGTCCCACACCACATTCCCCAGCCCACTGAGCACAGCTGGACATCCCTGCCATGGGCTCAAGGAGGAGCCCTCTCCCTCCCCAGACATCTGTGCCAGAGCCAAAGTCCCAGGGCGCTGGGTGGGCCCAAGAGGAACCCAAGAAGTCATTGGTGGGTCAGCTCCCAAAAGAAAGCTGTGAATGCCCGGCTCGCCAGAAGTGACAGAACAGAACCTCAGCCACCCAGCAGTCAGCTAGGACCCAGGAGCAGGAGGGCTAAGAGGGCACTGCTAGCCTCAGGACAGACGGAGGCACTGGGCCAGCACAGACCTTACCCAACAGGCCGAGGCTAGGGCTGGAGAGCCGGGTGGGACAAGGAACTGCGAGAGGCCCTGATGTCTGAGATAAGAGGCTCAAGGTGGCTCTGGGCCAACTGTGACAGGAACCCATGAGGCCACTGAAGGCCTGGGACCCAGCCCTGGGAGATGGCAACCAGCCAGAGCAGACGGCCTGCAAGCGCACACTTTCCCCTGGGTATCGGCCTCCTCCCAGCTCCGCCCTCCCTCCAGAAACAGACCCCTCTCTGCAGCACGGCCGCGGCCACGGAGCAGCACAGCAGCATGCACCCTGCCACTCAGTATTTCCGCTTCTGGGAAGAATCCTCAGGAAAGGACGCCCACAGATCTGTGTGCAAGGATGTCCAGAGCAGCGATGTCTAGGGAAACAACCTAAAAGCCCACAGTTAGGGGGCAGTTTAAACAAATGAGGGCTGGCTCAATGAGGCAGCCATGTACACAGCAGGAAAGGCACTGGGGGGCAGGTCTGGTGGCACTCCGCACACCACGAACGGGACTGCCCCTGGGAGTTAGGGAGGAGGGCTGTACGGGAGGCTAGTGTCATGCACGTCGCTGTCAGTCATCTCTTCAGTTAGCACATTTACTTCTTTGTGATCTTTTTTAATTTAAAAAGTCATATAAAGACATCAGTGAGCAAAAATGCAGGCTATAAAACAGTATATTTACTTTGATTCCAATTTTATAACTACCCACCTATTTGCAGATAAGACAGGATTAGCAATAGAGACACCAAAATGTCAACTGCACATGTGTTTGGGCAATCTCATTTTTTGCATTGGCCCCGTTGTGGGCACGAGCACACGTGACCCTGGAGCTATGTTTGGAAAGACCCTGCCCAGGAGGTGCCCGCCCACACCGGCCTACCTCAGAGACTGTGTACTCGAAGGTCAGCTTCTTCCCCTTCACGCCTTCGTTGAGGGTGAGGATGAATCCGATGTAGTCAGCGTACGCCTACCAAATAGAGTGGGTGTGGGGATGCGGAGAGTGGTGTCAGAGCCGGACTCTATGCCCTGGCCAGCCCCCAGCGCCCCCCGGTTATCAAAGGGCTCCAAGCTACCCCTGGCTCCCAAGCCAGCAGCAGGGGCCGTAGAAAGATAATGCCGAACAGCCCGCCCCCACCCTCCCTCCCACACTGCTGGCAGGCCGGGGACCACAACGACACCGGGACCTCCAGCCAGAGTTTCCTCTGTGCTCACTGATGCTGCCAGCACTTGACACAACCACCCCACAAGGCAGCCACTATCACTGGCCCCATTTTACAGATGAAACCAAGACTGCAGGAGAAGAGACTTGCCCAAGGTCTCCTAAGACCAAGATCTCATCAGACTGGAGCAGGACCCAGCCAGCCAAACTCCAAAGCAGAGTGGCCAAGTCTTCGGCCATTACTACCAGCCCACCCGGAGTCCAAGGAATACTACCAAGGGTCCCTCCCCGGGCATCTCCCGGATGTTTCCCCCATCAGACGGGCCAGACTGCCTGCTTGCAGTGCAGCTGCCATACTCCCAGGAGAAATTGTCTTCTGTGCATGACCAGGTCTCCCAACACACCCACCAGCTTCCAACAGGGCACTCTCCCCGCTGCAGGGCTGTAGGTCACACACAGCACAGGGTGAAGAAAGCACGGAGGTGCAGGCCCCTGGAGAGGCGGGTCTGGGCGCACGTGACTTCCCTTCCATCTTGTTTCTTCTTCATCCCTTTCATCTCTCGCTTTTTCCTTCCTCCTTATCCAAGCCTTACGGGTGCCAGGGGCATCCACAGCCAGCCCTGAGATGAGCCCTGAGCACCAACCCCCAGTGTCTAGAAGGGAGCATCCTTCTCTCATGGTCCTCCTGCAGCCCATGGAGTGGCCGCAGGGGAAGGGGGCGTCACCTGGCCGCCGGGGGGCACCCACAGCCACTCTCCTAGCCCAGGGCAGTCTGAGCCCTCGTCCTGACTGCAGCCAGGCTCACCATCATTCCTGCAAAGTACACTGGGGCGCAAGGAGAGGGAGCAGCAGGGGCTGCGTCACCCTCCACAGCGCTGGCTCCCACACAGGTCTGGGGCTCTTGGTGACTAAAGCTCAGGACGTTCCTAGGAACCTGACTGTGGCGAAGTCTCCACTGACACCATTTCGTCACCACGAGAGAACGACGGTCACGTGTGCTGCTCAGTAGGGCTCCCTGGAGGCCTGGCCCTGAGCCGCGTGCTTTGCGGCCTTTCAGTCATTTAAGCCCCCAGACGATGTTATGGCAGCAGGAACTGAGGCTTGGTCAAGTTAAGCACCTTGCGTAAGTCACAAGAAGAGAAAATGGAAACCCTGGGCTTGAAGCTCTGACCTCTCTGACCCCCGGCCCTTGTTCTTGACCACCGCACAGAGTCACCTGCATGGCTGCAACAGGTCCATCCACTTGAACGATGAGCTTCCCAGCGAGTGAACACACAGGCCAGAAGAAAACGTGGCTGACACTCCCTAAAGCGCGCTGGCCCCTGGAGAGGGCTGGCCAACTCTGTAAATATGTGAGGCTCCACAGGCCACACAGTCTGGCACACAGGTCCTCACCTCTGCCCTTGCGGCCTGAAAGGCCATGGACAACATATCAATGAAGCAGTGTGGCTGCACTCCAGCAACACTTTCTTCACAAAAACAGGCCCGGGCCAGGTGAGGCTGACAGGTGCTCCTCTGCTGACCTGCAGCCTCGGGAACAGCGGCTCCCCCGACGGGGCTCCAGAGCCAGGCCACCGGGGCGTGAACCTTTGCCATGTCACACTCACTTGCTCAACCACTCGTAGCCTTGCCACCTTGCTAAATTTCTTGGCCTTCTGGCCCAAGTTTTCTCACCTTCAAAATGGAGCTGAGTAGAGAGGCCGCCTCCCACGGTTCTGGGAGCATGAACTGAGCTGAAGTGCTGGCACAGCCCAAACACCAAGTCCTCTCCGGAGGACATCCGGGGGAAAGCAAGGGGCTGAAGCCACGTCTGCATTCAGACAAACCTGCAAGCTCAGGGCAGAGCAGTGTTCTCCGCCTCCAGGGGACTGCTGACAACGTTTGGAGACATTCTAGGTTGTGCTAACCGGGGGCAGGCGTGCTACTGACATCTAGCGGGTAGAGGCCAGGAGGTTCCTAAACATCACGCAGCGCACAGGCCAACACAGAATCCTCCGCCCCAGATGTCAGCAGTGCTGAGGTTGGGAAACCCTGAGCTACAGCAACAGGACGACGAAGTATTCAAATGATGTGCTTTGAGCAAGAAAAGGGGCTAAAGTGTTTACCCTGGTGAAGCCTCGGCGAGGAATACAACTCAGAAAAGACAGGATAACCATCTCTGAAAGAGAAGCCAGACAGGCTCCACGGCCCCCAGGCCCAACAAGGACAAGGCCTGGCAGCTGTAGGGTTTGGGCTCGAGGCAAGCACAGCAGACTCCTGAAAGAGAGCCCACCAAGCTTGCCGGGACCCTGAGCCTGCCCTTCTGACAAGTGACAGTCCCCACCCCAGCTGACCAGACCAGGCGGAGGCACCTGGCTGGAGCGGGACCCAAGGCCTTCCCTGGGAATTAGAAAGTGGCTTTCTTTTTCTTAGTCCCAGTCTTTCCAGAAGCCTGGGAGCTACAGGCTGTTATCTTCTGCCCACCACGTGGACCGAGCAGCACAGAAGGCTGGTCCGCCCCCAGTGCCCTCAGTCCCAGTTCCCTGGCATCTCTAGGCTCAGCCCCCTCCCTGGCGAGGCTTCCATATGATACCCTCTCCCTTTGATACGCTGGCTCCCAGACTTGCTAGTACTTGCAACCAAGAATCAAAGGGACCCACCCTGTGACTGAGGACACTGGCGTTCAATCAGTACAACACTCAAGGAGCGGCAGCTTATGAGAGCCAGGAGCAGAACCCTCCGGGGTTACTCCGGCCCCGGCCCCAGAGAGTTCCCCACTAACGCGTCTCTGAGTTCTGCCCTGAGGAGGAGGGACAGCCAGCTCCCCGTCACCTCTCTCCCCAGCTTCTAACAGCTCTGCACCCAAGAGCAAGAAGGGGCAGGAGCTCGCAGCCCCAGTCATGCCCAGAAAACCACAGGCTTTGAAAAGCCTAAGCTTCTCATCCCAGTTGCGAGCCCACAGGGCAGACCCCTCCGGCACCTGAGAACGCTTCCACTTGCCCATGTCAGGAACCGTGTGGATCTCCTTCTTTGGAATGATGAAGTTCTGAGTGGCTGCAGGGGCATCCTCCGAAGAATCTTGATAAAGAAAATGCAAAGGCAAACAGATCAATAGAATCCTCCCCCCAGCACGCACACACGCACACACACACACGCACACACACACACTTTTAAACCAAGACTCCAACACGCAAGGCCAGCATAAACGAGATCAAGCTCCCAGGACAGAGTAGTGACTTGTTAAGCCAAACCCACCGGCCTCCTGCCTCTCCCTGCCCGACAGGGGCCAGGCAGTAGTGGCAACCCCTCAACAGCTGATCCATTTGGGGGCTCTGCCATGCCCTCACCTCCTGCTGCCCAACCGGCAGAACGGTTAGAAAAATAGAACCAAGTTGATCTTTTAGACAGAAACAGGCAATTCAAAGAAGAAAAAGAACAACAACAAATGGCCAATAAACATTTGAAAAAATTACCAACCTTCCAAATAAGCAAAGAAATGTAAATTAGATGAGATCACTTTTCCAAACCAGGTTGGCAGATCAAGAACATCGGGCAGTGGCTGCAGAAGGGGGAGCAGGAATTCTCCTGCACTGTTGGGGGGAGTCTCAGGTGGCAGAAGCTGCTAAGGGGGCAACTCAGCCCCGCCTGCATTCACCCACTGAGCCGCCAGTTCCACCTCCAGGAATCAACCCTTCAGATGTACTCGCAGAAAGAGACACACGTGTAAAAAGGTGCTAACTGCATCGAAAACATCAGAAACAACCCAAACGTTAGTCGATCAGGCGATGGGCAAATAATGATATGCCCACATAATGGAAATCTTCCTAGCTTTTAAAAAGAATAAAATCTAAATTACTGACATAGGAAAAACAGCCTAGATCTTCATAAGTGAGGAAAGAAAATTGTACTATATCAAATGTAATATAATCTCGCTTTTGTAAAAACAACTCTACAGGGGCTGGCCTCGTGGCCCCGTGGTTAAGTTCATGTACTCTGCTTTGGTGCCCCAGGGTTCGCCGGTTCAGATCCTGGGCAGGGACCTACACTCCGCTCATTAAGCCAGGCTGCGGCAGCATTCCACGTAGAACTAGAATGACCTACAGCTAGGATATACAACTCTTTACTGGGACTTTGGAGAGAAAAAAAAAAAAGAGGAAGATTGCCCACAGAGGTTAGCTCAGGGTCAATCTTCCTCACCAAAAAAAACTAAAAAAACAAAACCCCAACTCTACATACTAATATAAACAACACGTATACTTATTAGCATATGCCTTGGGAAAACCTAAAGCATTAACCACCAAAGTTAATAATACTTGTCTCAAGGAGGTGAAATTTATAAAGGACTTCTGTTTTCTAACCTACATATTACTATTCAAAACTAGCATATAGTACTTTTATAATCAGAAAAAACCTTCTTCTTCTTCTTCTTCTTCTTCTTCTTCTTCTTTTTGCTGAGGAAGATTGGCCTTGAACATCTGTTGCCAATCTTCCTCTTTTTGCTTGAGGAAGATTAGCCCTGAGCTAACATCTGTTGCCAATCTTCCTCTATTTTGTATGTGGGACTCTGCCACAGCATGGCTTGATGAGTGTTACATAGGTCCACACCTGGGATCTGAATGTGAACCCAACCACTATGCCACCAGGCCAGCCCCCACAAAAAAACCTATTTTAAGTGGAGTTTCTATATATTCAGAAGTTGAGGGAAAGGAAAACACGGGGCAGTTTAATGAGCCGTCCTAGACACACACTTGGCACCAAAGCTGATTGCTTACTCCGAATGGCCTCCCTAGCCAAAAATATCTTCCCCACACTGCAGGATCCCTTCACGCCGCGACACTGGGAGACGCAGCCCTCAGTCTCCTATCCAGAATTCCAAAATCCGAAAGGTTTTAAAAACCCAAAGGTTTTTTTTTAATAAGTTTGGCACAAAACCATTTGGTACTAAACTTAAACCTAAAGTGACATGAGAACATTTACAGGCTTTGTGTATCCCACGTAGGAAACTTATGTTTTGCTGCAGAATATTTTTGTTTGATTACGGGGCACTGCTTTCTGAAATCTGAAAAACTCTGAATCCCAAAATGCACCTGACTCTCGGGTTTGGGGTTGGGATTTGCGGACTGAATCTACTATTGGAGATTTGTTAGAGTAATAAGCATCTTCCTCTAAAAACGAAAATCTCCCGGAAGAGCAAAGGACTACCAGTCACTCACAACATAGTATAAATTTGTCTCATCCCCACCGTCTTCCTAAAACCGAACTGACATCAGGTGCATGGAGAAAAGGGGACAAGGACCTAAGAAGATTCTGGAACACATGACATTTGGGGGAATAGAGCCTGCCTGGAGAGGCCCTGAGGAAAGGAAAAGTGCCAGGAGACCTCAGGAGACAGACAGAGAATCTGAGATAAGAGCCATGCAAACCTCTGCCTAATTCAAAACTCAAACCAGGGCCCCAGAAAGAGACCAGAAATTCTCTTCCTCCTCCCACCTGTTCTGCAAGTCCTGTTCCCAGAACCCAAAATTGAGGACGCTGCTATTAGTAAACTGCTACTCTAAGTAAGATGCTAAATAAAAAACTTTATTAGGCTGGGAACCTAACCGCATTGTTTTTATGGGAAAGCATGTTCCACATTTCAACTAATCAACTTGCAAATGATCTTTGGGAATGCCCTTTCGGGAACTCGCTCTTTCTCTGAGAACCTGCAAGGGGATGTTTCACAAAGAGGAAGACCTCCAGGCCATACCCAACATGGTCCCAGGGGAGAGGCTACCTTGTAGGAAGCAATGTAACAAATCACTGATGAAACACACACAGGTCCCCAGAACATATAATCCCAAATCAAAAAAGAAAAACAAGCCTTCAAACTCGCAACTGTGATAAATGAAGTCAGACCCACAGTCTCTTCAGCCTCAGACTCGGTCTCTGACAAAGGTGCCGCAGGACAGCTGGATCCCCCTACGACATCTCAGTATAAGATGGAAACCTGCAGAGTCTTAGAGATGTTCCTTAAAAACCCCAGAGAGGATAATGTGTTATCATCTACCATTTGGGATCTGGTCTACATGTTCACCCTGGACCACCTCTGAGAAGGGTAACAGTAAATCCGCCTTTACTGACTGCCCACCACGCCCACGTTTCAGCCACATCAGCTATGGAACACACACTACAACTCTGAAGAAGGTATAGTCGCCCTATTTTAAGACAGAAGAAAACAGACTCACAGAGGCTGCGACTTGCCAGGCAAAGCCAGGTCTGTGTGACTCCAAAACCGAAGATTTTCACCACCACGCAGTTAAGTAGCTCTTTCCATTTGTTCCAAAACATCCTGTTTCAAACTTCACAGACAGACCCCCTCCAGGGAACCTGAATCTTCCCAGCCATAGACAGCCCGCCTGAGCCTTCGTCTCTCAGTGCAGATTCTCTCCCGCCACCACCCATTGTCAGAGACAGTCACCTCCCTGATAATTCACCTTGCCTTGTATCTCCTGATGTCATTACCAGGATTTCTAAGGGGACACGCACAAAAGTTTTTGAACCACATAAAATAAACGTGTGGTTCCGAACGCAGTAACAGACCATAACAGACCTAACAGACCTAACAGACTGGGCCGGCCCCCTCTGACAAAATTTTAAAACTGATCTGTGATCAGTCCTTTTTAGCTCAAGGTAGGGGGTGGGCAAATAGCTTGTCCCTTCTCCAGGTTAAGGATCTCTATGAGACCCCTTCCCTAGCACCTCCACCAGTCATTTGAAATGAATTAAAAAGAGGCCACAGGGGCAGGCCCGGTGGCCCAGTGGTTAAGTTCCCGCGCTGCGCTTCAGCGGCCCAGGGTTTCACTGGTTCGGATCCTGGGTGCGGAAATGGCACCGCTCATCAGGCCACGCTGAGGTGGCGTCCCACATGCCACAACCAGAAGGACCCACGACTAAAAATATACAACTGTGTACTGCAGGTGCTTTGGGGAGAAAAAGGAAAAATCAAATCTTTAAAAAAAAGGAAAAAGAAAAGAAAAAGGAGATTGGCAACAGCTGTTAGCTCAGGTGCCAATCTTTAAAAAAAGAGGCCACAATGTAAATGAAAGCTACAGATGGTGATGCCAGAGGCTCTCGTATCTCCTTGCACAACCAGCCTTTTTAAACTACTGGTTTAGACGAGCAGGGGCAGTTTCTCTCCATAAATTCTCAGCCCCGCAAACTCCAGAGCCCGGCCTCCAAGAGGGAGAGAGGGGAGGCGGATGAGGGGTGGCAGGACGTGCGGGAGGCTGGAAAGGGGGTCGAGGAGGCCCAGGCCCACGGAGCATCACCCCGTACCCCGGGGGTAAACGGTGTCATAAAGGCGGCGGCCCCATCCCGGCAGCCTCCCCACCAGGTCAAGAGCTGACTTAGGCCCGAGCAGCCCAGAGGTGGACAAGGCCCCCCTTCTGGCCTCGGCGCTGCCCACCCGGCCCCGGGCAGCCCGGGCTCCCAAGTCCACCCACCAGCCCTTCGCGGCCCCGGGTCTTGCTCCCCCGTGAGCGCCCCTCAAGCCCTGTCCCGCCTCGGGGCCCGCGGCTCTCGCCCCTCCAGCTCCCGCGTCTCCCGACCCTCCCCTGCCGAGCCCCCACACCACACCCCTTCCCCGCCCCACGCCTGGCGCCGCCCCCGCGCCCCCGGCCCGCAGCCCGCCCTACCTGGCGGCGCCTGCCGCTCGCCCTCTGCCATCTTTCTCCCGCCGGAGCCGCCCGGATGCCTGCAGTCCCCGCTCACCTTTCGCCCTGGAACCCACCCTTCCTTTCTCCGGCCCCACGACGCGCTCACAGCTTTGTGAAGCGCGATGAGCACCGGCCGGCTATAACCGAAAACCGAAAATTAGAGTCACCCCGCGGAGACGCCCGCCATGTTGGTGCGGGGCACTCAGGGAGCATGCCCGGCAACGGCCGGCGCGCGCGCGGCCTCGCTCACGGGGCGGCGGCGGCCATGTTGGTGCGGGGCGCCCCGGCGCATGCGCGCTGACGGCCGGCTCGGGGGGGGGGCCGCCCCCCCCCCCGCCCCCCGAGTGCGGCGGCCATGCTTTTGCGGGGCCGTCCGCGCCTGCCATCTTTGTGCGTGGCTCTGACCCTATCTCGAGGAAGAGCAGAGGACATTGCCCTGTCAATCTGGTTGTGCTTTCCTATCACTGTGAGAGTAACGGAATGAGAGGGGCGCACACCACTGCCTCCAACGGCTTGGACGGCGCTGGGAGGTGGGAGAGAGCGAGCTGGACATCACTCCGCCCGCCCCTCGCCCCTCGCCCCGGGCCCCACCGCCTCGCGCGTCCCCCAACTGTTCTCTGCGCCGGGCCCCGCCCCCGGCCCCGCCCCCGCCCCGCGCCCGCGGTCAGCCGCGGGGTTCGCTGCCAGCGGGAGGCCCCGCCCCGAGCGTCCTCTGCCCCGGGACTGCCAGTCCGCCGCCCTCCGGGCCCCGAGGGTGGGCGCGGGGCCGCCTCTCCTGGGCGGCGGCGGTGACTGGGCGATCTTGGCCCGGAAGCTCTAGCGGGGACCCACCGACGGCGGCGGCGGCGCGGACTTTGTCCCGTGCGAGGGGCGGAGCGGACCGTGTGTCCGCGGGCGGGCCGCAGGGATGTTGGCCTTCGCAGCCAGGACCGTGGTGAGTGCGGCCGGGAGCCCGGCCTGGCGGGCCCTGGACGGGGCGGGCGGGTCGCGGGCCGGGCCAGCCGTGCACCTGCGCCCGAGTGGGGGAAACGGGCCGTCGAGGCGACGCGGCCGGGCAGCTGCCGCGCAGCCCAGCCTGCAGCCGCTGGGGTGGAGTCGACAGGTGGGCTTCCCCCATTTGGCCGGGCAAGAGGCTGAGGCTCAAGGTCAGAGGCCGGATCGAACCCACGGCCGATGGCGCTAAATTCCAACGACCCGGAAAAGACAGTGGGCACCTTGGTCTCAGGCAGCATCTCACCTTTAGACCCCGAGCCAAGGAGCAGAGAGACGGGGAGTGCCTCTCTCACGGTTGTTCTCTGACACACACCCTTCGTACGCTCAGCCTGGGCCGTTTCTGCCAAGGCTAGAGCCACTTCTCCAACCCCATCCAGCTGGTCAGCCTCCTTTGGCTTGTCAGATGGCTCCTGGGGAACTGTGTGTGGCCAGAGAAACTCACGTGGAGGTATCGGGCTGGGCTGCTCAGACATCTTCAGCACTGGCGGGAGGCAGCAGGTGGCAGCTCCATGCCCTCCCTCTCTACCAGTCTCTCCCCGAACCTGGCCACATCCAGCCTCCAGTCCTCCTCCGAGGGCAGCCTGGAGCAAGCAGTGCTGCTCTCCTGATTTGGATTCCTGCTCTCTCTACTCCAAGCATATCTCCGCTTGTATCTCCCTCTGGGCCAAGAAGAATATTCCGGTCCCAGAGGGCTGAGAGTACCCATCTGGGGCCAGTAGTGGAGAGCCTGTTGCAGGTCTTCCAGGACCCTAAGGCTCCACCTCGCCCTTGCCACTGCCACCTGGGTTGTGTCCCCCATCCCACAGACAGCATCTAGGCCATTGTCCAGGACCTGCCGGGTGGCCTGATCACTTGTTCTGTTGTTAATACTGTCAAGCCAGTTTCACCTCCTGTGTACAGCAGAATGGGACACTGGCCCATCTTTCTGCACCATCCTCTCACCTTCTGGGCTTTATGAGGCAATGCTCCATTGCTATTGACAGGGTTTTCATGGCCAATTTTTCAGAAGTGGGTGGCCAGGTCCTTCTTCGTAGTTTGTCTTAGTCTGGAAGCTCTGCTGAAACCTATCCACCGTGGGTGACCCTGCTGGTATTTGAAATACCGGTGGCAGAGCCTTCACCATCACAGCAACATGCAGCCACCACAGTGTCACAACCGACAGATGGAGGGTGGAGTTCCCTGACCGGGAAACGATCCCCAGCTTGAGAGCACCAAATCTTAACCACCTAACCAGGGCTGGCCTGATCACTTTACTGCCAGGGAAACTGAGGCAAGGAGAGACTTAGCCAGAATCCCCTGGATCTGGTGACTCAAATCTAGCCCAATCCCAAAGCCAGCATCCTTTGGTTTATTTTGTTATTTTTTTCTTCTTCTTCTCCCCAAAGCCCCCCAGTACATAGTTGTGTATTTATAGTTGTGGGTCCTTCTAGCTGTGGCATGTGGAAGGCCGCCTCAGCATGGCCTGATGGTCAGTGCCATGTCCACACCCAGGATCTGAACCGGTGAAAACCCTGGGCCGCGGAAGTGGAGCGCGCGAACTTAACCACTCGGCCACGGGGCGGCCCCTCTTTGGTTTATTTTTAATCCCCCAAGTCCTCTACTCTTGGTGCCCAGCTGAATAAGCCAAAGTTCGAGAGAACCAGGCTTTGGTGGAAGGGTAGCCTGGAAGGACCCCCAGGAGTCCTAGAGGGAAACGGGGCGTGGGCAGGGCTCTTTGCAGCCACTGTGCGCTTACGCCCTTCCCCGTGTCTGCTCCCCTGCACCAACCCCAATTTTCAGGACTGATTTCAGGGTTGTGGTTTAACCTCAGCAGCCAGGCAGTTTCTGCTCTCCAGCCAAGTTTTCCCTCATCAAACAGACCTTGTAGATTCCAACAGGTGGACTTTTTAATACCTCTTGGCTTGTCTCCCTGGCACTGGGCCCATCCAGAGAAGAAAGGAGAAAGTTTCCCAGGTTTTCTCCTATTCCAGTGCCTATAGCCAGCCCTCTCACCTGTTCCTGATTCCTCCGCTTCTAGAAGCTGGGGCGGGTGGAGCAACTGCTCCTGCTGCTGCCACAACCCTGGATGCCACCACAGCCACCAGAGTCAGTCTCCACTGCCGTCTCTGCCTCCCCCCTGAATCTTGACTCTTTTCTCTTTCCAGCCGGGGCAAGTGGCTGTCTCTTGCTAGGTTCTGCTCGCCCACTTGGTAGCACAGTTAGTCTTAGTGATCCAGCCGAGGCAGACAGACAGGGCTCAGAACCTCAGTCCTGCCATGGAGGACGGGCAGCAGAAAGAGAAGGTATGGAACGGAGCCTCTGCTACTTGCCTCTCCACTGCTGCCAGCAGCCTCAGACCCTCCCACCTCTCTTTCTGCCCGCCTCCAGAGTCTCCTGGATTCTCTCGCTCTGCCACTTCTCACCCTCCTTGCCAGGCCGCTCAGCTCTCTCTTGCTGCAGCGCTGTCCCCGTGGCACCCCTACCCCTACCCCACAGACAGGAGAAAGGCCAAGGCCTCCACCCTCGCCGAAGCGTGCTGTCATCATCTGGCTCCCTCTGATTTTCTCTTCTTCCTTCTTATTTCATAACCTGGCAAGGGTGGGAGAAAAGGAAGTGGGGACCTCTGGGAGGGAGCAGTCACCTCACTGCTGGCTGGCTCGTCATCCCAGGATGAGAAAGGCAGGGCCCTGTGCATCCAGACAGGTGAGAGATCCCTCACCTGTGCCATCCACAACAGGTGCCATTCGTCCTGCCTTAGTTCCACTGAGCCCTGCCAAGATCAGTGGCCACACTCCCCCGCCCCCTCCCCACCTGCATCTCCAAGCCCCTGAGAGGCGGGGACAACTACCGCTTCTGGGCTGGGAAGCCAGGGCGGGCACCACCCAAGAGGCTGGCCCTGCCCCCAGGGATGGACACATAAGTGCCAGGACTGCAGCTTTGGGATTGCCAGGGCCTCCCAGAGCCGAGAGAGAATGATCAAGATGTTCCATCTGCAGGTGAAGCCCTTGGGCTTCCTCAAGCCCTCCTCCTTGACGCGGGTTTCCGGCCGCTTCAAGGCGCACCAGGACTCCCTGCCCCGGCTGCCCGTGCCCCCGCTGCGGCAGTCCCTGGACCATTACCTCAAGGCGCTGCAGCCCATCGTGAGCGAGGAGGAGTGGGCCCAAACCAAGCAGCTGGTGGAAGAGTTTCAGACCTCGGGGGGCGTGGGGGAGCGCCTGCAGAAAGGGCTGGAGCGCAGGGCCAGGAAGACGGAGAACTGGGTGAGTGAGAACAAGGGAACACCGTGGACAAAGGTGCCAACAGCCCGGCCTGCTTGGGGACAGAGGCTGGAGTGGAGAGCAAGGGCAGGGGTGCCCGGAGAAGTCACTTGGGCTTGAGCTCAGAGGGGGCCACAGGCTGGCTTCAAGCAGGGCATTTGCGGTGTTTGTGACAGATCGCCCTGGTTCTGTGTCTCAATCTGTCCGCCAGTGCGTTCAGCTTGTGGAAATGTGTCTACACTGATGCTCCATGCACTTTTCTGTATGCGTCTTATGCCTCAACATAGAGTGAAAAAGACCACCCTGGCTGCCGGGAGGGAAGCGAAAGTGGGGTGGGAGGCAGGTGGGCAGGCTGGTGCCATCGCCCGAGGGAGAGGCTGGCGCGGACAGGGTAGAAAGGCGTTCGGGCCAGGACGTGTGTTAGAAGCAGCACCAGTGGCCCTTGCTGCTGGGGGCCGGGGGTGGGGGGAGCAGTTCTGGCCTGACTTAACTGCACTGGGGGAGGGAGAGATGGGGATGGCCGGGAAAGAGCAGGTGCGGGAGGGAACCGAGCCAGTTCTGGAACAATAAAGTGGGAGGCGCTATGAGGGGAGTGGGGGCTGCACAGAGGAGGGTGGGCCGTGCGTTCTGAGCCTCGGCAGGTCCGGGCCTCAGTCTCCAGAATCAGGCAGCTGGCCCCAGAAGGTGCTTAGAGAGTCTGGGGTCCGGCAGTTTTCCAACTTTGTTTAGCCCAGAACTCCTCTTCAAACAGAAGCTTCTGGCTAAAGGGGTGAGGTCCCACCTTCCACACTCACAGGGCCCCTTAAGGGGCTCTGCCACTGCCCAGCAGATTCTCTCTGGGAGAATGCCCACATCTGCAGGGTTCCCCCCATTTCCTGAACTGTGGCCAGAAGCTCTGAGATCCCTGGTGGAGGGGGGCCCCTGGCTAAAGGGCAGCCCAGCTGTCCCCAAGGGGAAGAAGCTCCTAGCTGCCCCTCTCTGATCTATAGATGAGGAAACAGAGGCCCAGAGAGGTAGATTGAAAGCCCAGAGCCACACAGCAGCTCTCAGGGAGGTCCCAAGCTATAGAGGAGATCTGGCTGATCAGGGACCATGTCCTCTGGCCACAAGTCAGCAGACAGCAGTTGCCCAGTGATCTGCTGTGCAACCTGGGCATGTTGCCCTCCCTTGCCTCTTGCCAAAGGCTCATGACTAGTGGCCTGGTGCCACAGGCCATCAGGTCCCCAAGGGGAATCTGTGGTGAAGAGGCACGTCCCACTGCTGTTTGAGATGGGATGAGGAAACACAGTGGGAGCCCGGTCTCCAGGGATTGAGGGACCTGCCAGAGAGGCCTGTACTGGCCCTGTGCTCTGGGGCACAGCGAGGGGATGTTGCAGTCAGCACATAAGGCCCAAGGGTGAGTTACACAGCCCCAAGACGGGAGCCTGTCACAGCATGTCCATGGCTGGTCCCCAGAGAGACACTGCTCACCTGGTGGAAACAGCCTCACCTCTGGCAAAGGCCAGACCGCTGGGTGGAGATGCAGAGTGGGTCACCCACATCTTGTCACTAGTGTGATGATTTATGCTCACAGTGAGCTTCCTCCAGATCTCCCTGACCTTGAGGTCCAGGCGGGTGTCCACTCCCCACTCTGCCGCCCACGACACTGAGGCCACAGAGGACCAGGGTCCCAAGGGCCGCACTGAGCCCTGGGCTCCTGTCTCCATGGAGACGCCTTCTGCAGACTTCCTTTTTATGTATCTTTCTTTTTTCCTTTCTGTCTATCAGACATGCATTTTTATTTCTAAAAGTAGTAAAATCATTGACTAAAGATTTGTAAGATAAAGCAAAAGGATTCACATTGCTGCCTCTTTCCTCCTGCCCGCTCGCCCTCCCCACCCGGTTCCCTGACAGCCCTTTTCCCTCACTGCTTCTCTTGCTAATGCTGGTTGGCTCAGGCTGAGGGGAAGATGATGGAATGCTGCTGGTGGGTTTAGGCGGGTGGGGGTTCTAGATCTGAGCATTCACTTTGAGAATCTGTGCTCCATAGAGAGGCCAGAGGGGGCCCAGCCTGGTCCCCTGGGCCTGGTGGCTATGGGGCACCAGGTCCCTGCCCACCCCTCCTCACAGGCTCTGGTTCTTTGCCCAGCTGTCCGAGTGGTGGCTTAAGACAGCCTACCTCCAGTACCGCCAGCCCCTGGTCATCTACTCCAGCCCTGGTGTAATGCTGCCCAAGCAGGACTTTGTGGATCTGCAGGGACAGCTCCGGTGAGTGGCCGAGGCTGGGGCAGGGCCAGGGGGCAGCAGGAGCAGGGCTCCAGGCATTTTCAGGGCCCTGAGGGCCACTTCCCCCAGGAGACTGGAGGGGCCCCAGCCCTGTTCATTGTCTTTCATCCCCACAAACAGCCTTATGAAGTAGGGAACATCATCCCTATTTTACAGATGGGGAAACTGAGGTTCAGAGCAGTGAAGGGACCTGCCCAAAATCACTTCTCAGAATTAGCCAATCCGGGACAGGCAGCAAGGTTTTCCCGGCTCCAAAGCTTCATAACTGTTAACCACCAAACTGGGGACCAGGTCCCTCCCCTCCCCCTATGCCTGAAGCTACCCCTCTCCCCAATTCTGGCCCTTCACCCCTCCTTCCCTCTCTTCTCAGCTGGCTCCAGGGTGACCTTTGTACACAGTCCCTTTTTCCACATTCGGCCATGTCACTTGCCCTGGCCTCTGTTCCAGTCCTACCTAGGATAAAAATACCAGTGACAGGGATCTCCTGCCCAAGGGCTAGCCACTCACAGCCACCACCTGCTTCTCTTAAAGGGACCAGGGCTCCCCGGGAAGGGCCAGGGGTTCAGGGCCAGGAACTCTAGCCCATGTTCCCCATGTTGGGGGTCAGGGGCAGCCCCAGGCATTAGGCATGGTTGGTGTGGCCCAGACAGTCCAGGGAGGAAGGCCAGCTTGAGGGAGGTGGCCTGGGGGACACAGAGGCCCAGAAACAGGAAGGGACATAGCTAAGGGGACACCACAAGCCACTGCCCTCCCATTCCCACTCCCCCTGCCCCGAGGTCCCAGGTCCCTCCATAACTGATGCTTCAGAGCTGGGTGACCTCCTTCCAGACTCTAGGCTATATGGACCAGAGCCTCAGGCCCTTTGGGGTGGACTCAGCCAGTACTGACCCGTAATCCAGCCATAATCATGCTGCCATTTATTAGCACCTAAATCCTGTTAGGTGCTTGGCCACCAGCATCTCCCTGAGCCCTCCTGACAGTCCTCCCACTAGAAATTAGAAGAAAGCAGGTTCAGAAGGGTGAGCTGGGACTTGAACACAGGTCCTGCGCCTGGACTTGGCCCAGCATCCTGCAGCAGCGCCTGAGGAGTGGAGCAGTTCGTCTCCTCTCCTGCCTCGGCCTCTCCCTTCACCCAGCGGGCGTCTGACCCAGGGACCTCCTTTGGTTGGAACGTTCACACAGCTTCTGATTGGTTTCCCCAGGTTCGCTGCCAAATTGATCGAGGGTGTGTTGGATTTCAAGGCCATGGTTGACAAGTGAGCAGCCCTGCCCTGCCCTGCCCCTGCCCCACCCACCTAATTATTCACCCAGTGACAGCCCAGCCCCAAGCCCTGGCCCAGGACGTCAGCCCGTGTGCTGGGCAGACCCAGAGCCCGGTGCCTTTCTCTTCCTGTTGGCCTGGCCTCTTTTGGGGTTAGGGAGACAGAGCATGGGCATTGGGATGCCTAGGTACTCTGCTCCAGCTTCTGGGACCTCTTCCTGGTGACATCCCGAGAGACCCTGGAATTGGCATCCCAGCCAAAGAGGACCTCGGGAGTTGACTCGCTTCTTCATGTCTTCTGTGTCAAACTGAAGTGCAGAGAAGGGAAGGGAGTATCCGGGGTGACTCACAAGCAAGGCCTGTCCAGGGTGGAATGCAGGCCTCCTGACCCCAGCCCAGCCCTGACAGACCCCCTGCTCATGCTGAGTGGGAGTAGGGACGTGAGGGGCGCGACACTGCTATGTGAGCCCCCGCGGCCTGGCCCAGCAGCTCCCTGTTGGTCCTGCCCTCCTCCCCGCTGACCATGCCCCTGCCCCCACAGCGAGACCCTGCCCGTGGAGTACCTGGGGGGAAAGCCGCTGTGCATGAACCAGTACTATCAGATCCTGTCCTCCTGCCGCGTGCCGGGCCCCAAGCAGGACTCGGTCATCAACTTCAGCAAGACCAAGAAGCCGCCCATGCACATCACCGTGGTGCACAACTACCAAGTGGGTGGGCCCCCTGAGGCCTCATGCCCACGCCGCTACCAGGGAGGAGGCCGCCAGGCCAAAAGTCAGCTTCCCCAGTTCACCTGCCCCTGGACTCCCCAGGATAGGCATGCCCTGGGCGTCTCCACTGGGGCCCGGCGAGGCCCTGGCCTGACGGAGGGCAGGAGGGGCTGTGGGCCTACCCCACAGCCTGGGGAGAGCAATGCAGGGACGTCCTCCCCGTCTCACCTTTGGCCCAACCCCATCCCCTCCTCGGGGCCTGGGATGGTGCTGGCTGTGACCTCTGGGCTGCCAAGGCCAGGAGGCGGCTGGGGTGGGAGGTGACTGCTGCCAGTCTGAGACCCCACCAGCCCCCTTCTCTCCACCTGCCTGTACCCTGACAGTTTTTTGAGCTGGATGTGTACCACAGCGATGGGACGCCCCTGACTTCCGATCAGATCTTCACGCAGCTGGAGAAGATCTGGAACTCGTCACTGCAGACCAACAAAGAGCCCGTGGGCATCCTCACCTCCAACCACCGCAACTCCTGGGCCAAGGCGTACAACACCCTCATCAAAGGTGCCCCCGGGAGGGCATGGGGAAGGGAGGGAGGCCCACATCCCAGCCTCTGCCCACACTAGGCCCTGGGCGGCCACATTTCTCACTGAGTCCTCTCAACTCAGGTTGGGTGTTGTCGGCTCCATCTCTCAGATGAGGATCCTGGGCTCAGTTGGGTTAATTTAGTTTCCCTCTATTAAGTAGCAAGTTGCAATGAGAGTCCAGTCCTCAGACTGAGGAGCCCACCTTTACCTCCACATTCCCCCCAAATCCTCTGTTGGTCACGGGCGTCATCCCCAGAGTCAGACTGCCGCACTGACCCTGGGCTTCTGTTTCCTCGCTTCTAAAGTGGGTCAGGTGTTGGGCCCTGCCTCACGGGGTGCTGCAGGGCCCTAGTGAGTATCCAGCTCTGAAGCCAGCTCTTAGCACTCAGTGAATGTTCTGGAGGCCTCCGAGGCCTCCCCAGGCCTGACACTCTCCCCGTCTTGCGTCTTCCCCACCATGCCTCCACAGACAAGGTGAACCGAGACTCGGTGCGCTCCATCCAGAAAAGCATCTTCACCGTGTGCCTGGACGCGCCCGTGCCTCGGGTCTCAGAGGACGTGTACCGCAGCCGCGTGGCCGGCCAGATGCTCCACGGCGGGGGCAGCAAGATCAACAGTGGCAACCGCTGGTTCGACAAGACGCTGCAGGTGAGGACCAGGCTGGGCCATGACTCCCACCCCAGACACACACCCAAATTCAGCCCACTGCAGCCTCGGGACTTCCTGCCCCTCCACCTGAGCATCCCGGCCTCCCAGCTTGTAAAGCTGGTGGGAAGCCAGCAGGTGAACGCGGCTGTAATTACCAGACCATCAGCATGTCATTACTGGGCCTGGCCCAGAAACTGCTGTCACCCCCAACTCACCCCTGCAGCACGTCAGAGAGAGCCTGCGATGTGGGCCAGGCAGAGCAGTGCGATCTCAGCCATGACTTTCCGTCTCTGCATCTGTGAAATGGGGTGGTGGTAGGACTCCCGGAAGGGTAGCTGCAGGGACTCAGTGAGGTATGTCAGCACGGGACGTGCGTGGCATGGCCTGGGATGGGCCCCCGCTGAGTGTTAGCTGTTGTTCATAACAGTAATGTCAGCACAACCCCTTAGGTGGCTTTAGAGAGGCTCTTCCCACTGGACCCAGCCAGAGAGCGGTTCCGGGGGCCTGGCTAATGCCCCGTTTCCCTCCGCAGTTCATCGTGGCCGAGGACGGCTCCTGTGGGCTCGTTTATGAGCACGCAGCAGCAGAGGGGCCCCCCATCGTTGCCCTTGTGGACCACGTCATTGAATTCACGTGAGTGTAGTTCTGCCACTCTCCACCCAGGTCCCCAGCTCCAGTGACAGGTGACACATAGGCAACAGACTGGCTCCTCCCTTACGCCTGGGAATCTGTTTCTTCCAAGGGAGCCAGAAGAGGGCCTGGGTTTTAGAGTCAGTCAGACCTGGGTTGGAATTCTGGCTTTGCCACTTCCCAGCTCCGTGACCTTGGACAAGTCTCTTCCCCTCTCCTGGCCTCCTCCGTTTGGCCACTTGAAAGCTGGAGTGAAACAGTTTTCAGAAAAGCAAACCCAGGAGTCTCCTGGGGCTGGCCCCCTCCAGCTTCAGGGACGCATCCTCCCCACCCCAATCGCAGGGGTGGGCTAGGGACCCAAGCACCAGCACGAGCCTGAGGCCCTGTGTCTCCTGCAGGAAGAAGCCTGAGCTCGTGCGGTCTCCCATGGTGCCCCTGCCCATGCCCAAAAAGCTGCGCTTCAACATCACCCCTGAGATCAAGAGCGACATCGAGAAGGCCAAGCAGAACCTCAGCATGTAGGTGCTGGGCGCTGGGCCGCAGGCCTGACAGCCTCCCGTCGGGGCTATCGTTATACCTGGCTCATTCTGAGACCACTCTTGGGCCCTCCCTGGGGTTGGCAGGGCCACCAGGTGCCTGCTCCTCACCTGCCCTCTCCCTCCCCAGCATGATCCAGGACTTGGACCTCACTGTGATGATGTTCCATCACTTTGGGAAGGACTTCCCCAAGTCGGAGAAGCTGAGCCCGGATGCCTTCATCCAGATGGCACTGCAGCTGGCCTACTACAGGTGCGCCCTGCCCTGCCTGCCCGTGAGGGAGGGCTGAGACCTGGGGCAGAGGTGGGGGCGACCTGCCAGGGGTGTGCTTAGTGCCGTCTCCCACCCAGGATCTATGGGCAGGCCTGTGCCACGTACGAAAGCGCCTCCCTGCGCATGTTTCACCTGGGCCGTACCGACACCATCCGCTCAGCCTCCACAGACTCGCTGACCTTCGTCAAAGCCATGGATGATTCCAATGTGGCGGTGAGAGGTCTGGGGTGAGGATGGGGGCGCTGGGCTTGAGCTCTCTCCCTTCCTGTTCATTCTGTTGACACGTGCATTGAGTACCTACTATGGTGGGCAGTGGGAATCTAACAGAAAAAGGAGCCATGAGTTTAGTCCTGAGCTTTCTGGCAGCCAAAGAGAAAAAGGAATTATTCGTTCATTTGCTCATCGGCAATGAGCATCTGCCCTATTCAGGCCTTGGCTGGGGACTGACTAGAGAGATGGCAGTTCCGGTTCCTGCTCTCAAGGAGCTCAGCATCTAGGTCCAGGTGGGGAGTGGGCTGCTGAGGTGGGCAGCAGGGACAGGGCAGGGACAGCAACTCCCTCCTACCCTCACCCCCCAGGGGCAGCAGAAGGTGGAGCTGCTGCGGAAGGCAGTGCAGGCCCACCGAGCCTACACTGATCGGGTGAGTAAGCCCCTCTTGTCCCTACTTGCTTGACCTGTGACATTTCCCACCTGTCTGTCCATCTGTCTGTCCATTCCTGCAGCAAATGGCTGCTCACCCTCTCAGCATCAGCCATCCCTCCCCTGAGCTTTGGTGCACCCGGAGTGAGGCTGAATATCCCCATTTTTAAGTTGGAGAAACAGAGGCCGAGCCCAGTGGCTGCCCTGTCCTGGCGTGGCCTCTGGCTCTTGTGTCATGCTCTCTCCCCAGTACCCCTGGAGCCGGGAAGCTGAGGGTGTGCACAGTCTGGCAGACAGTGGGGTTCCTGCCCTTTGACAGCTTGTGCTGCAGTCAAGGGGATGCAGGGCTGGGCTCCCATCTGCTCTGGCTCCGAGCACCTGTGTTTGCCAGGCTCTGCCCATCTTACATGCAGACATCCCATGAGGGGAGTTCAGTGACAGTCCCCATCGTACAGATGAAAACACTGAGGCTCCAAGATATAAGTGACCTGCCAAGATCCCACAGCCGGGATGGGGCCAGGCCACCCAGCTCCAGGCCTATGCTCTTAAATCTTGCAGTGTCCTGCCTCCCTGGGCCTCAGTTTCCCCATCTGTGAAGTGAGGGCTCTCCTGCCTGGATGCTCTGGTCTCATGAGTCCAAGGGGCCAGTGGATGAAAGAGGTGTTGCTGCCACGGGTTCTGAGGAGGGCAGCAGCACCCTGTGGGCCCGCGGCCCCTGCTCCTGACAGCTCCCCCTCCTGCAGGCCATCCGCGGGGAGGCCTTCGACCGGCACCTGCTGGGCCTGAAGCTACAGGCCATTGAGGACCTGGTGAGCATGCCAGACATCTTCATGGACACCTCCTACGCCATTGCCATGCACTTCAACCTCTCCACCAGCCAGGTGGGCCATTGCCCCAGAGCCATCTAGGGGTCCCTGCCCTCTGGGCCTCTGCCACTGCCCTGGGGGGATGGAGAAGAACCCACTGGAGCTAGAGCTGGACACAGGCTGCACTGAATGGAGCCCCGGTCCAGAACGTGGTCAGACCTTAGTGATGTGGCCCACCCAGGCCACGACAGGCCCGCTGAGAAGAAGCTGAGTTCTGGCAGAAGAGCTAGGGTCAGGGGCTTCGCTGGGACCCCCCCCCCCCGCAACAGGAGAATCAGCTTCATTCATTCACTGGTCAGACATGAAGGAATGTGTGATCTGTGCCAGCCTGTACTGGGCACGGGACACATCAGGGACAGACCACTGGCCCTGCCCCAGGGACTAGTGACCCCCCCCCCCAGGAAGTGCTGGGGGGTCCAGGGAGTCCCAGGGAGGGAGCAGTTGAAGCCCCCTGCAGGAAGGTCAAGGAAGGCTCCGCAGAGGGATGACACCAGAACTGCCCCTAAAGGATGAGCGCGAGTAACCAGGTTGCTGGAGAAGAGAACGGGGCACCTGAGGCAGAGCACAGTTGGAGCAGAGCTACCGTGGGGCTGGGGGTAGCCGGCGGGGTAAACATGAGAGCCTTGGTCCTGTGCTGTCCCCAGGTCCCTGCCAAGACAGACTGTGTCATGTTCTTTGGGCCCGTGGTCCCAGACGGCTATGGTGTCTGCTATAACCCCATGGAGGCCCACATCAACTTCTCCGTGTCGGCCTACAACAGCTGTGCCGAGACCAACGCTGTCCGCCTGGCGCACTACCTGGAGAACGCACTCCTGGACATGCGTGCTCTGCTGCAGAGCCACCCCCGGGCCAAGCTCTGAGCCTCCCCTGCTCAGGCCTGCCACTGCCACAGCCAAGCCACCTTGGGGTGGGCCACCCACCAGGGCTCCCCTCCTTTGCTCTTTCTCCCCCGGGCCCTGCAGGTCTGACTGAACCAGGGACAGCACCCCCAGCAGGGCCTGCAGGCCAGAGCCAAGTGCCTGTGGTGGGTCATCCCCAGTACCTGCAGGGCCAAGTTCTGGGCTGAGTTCAGAGGCTGAGCAGGACGTAGGCCAGGAGCCCAGCGAGGCCAC
This sequence comes from Equus asinus, assembly GCF_041296235.1. Classification (NCBI taxonomy): domain Eukaryota; kingdom Metazoa; phylum Chordata; class Mammalia; order Perissodactyla; family Equidae; genus Equus; species Equus asinus. The sequence continues at coordinate 16,949,401 of NC_091799.1, forward strand.
CGAGGCCTCCCCCGGGGAAGGAACCCGCTGAGCGTCCCTCAGGCTGGGAGACTGGGAGGACCTTTTTTCTCCAGCTCAGCTCTGGCCAGTCCCTACCATCTGCACAGCTGGGGTCTATACGCCAATCCCCAAGCTCCCGAGGACCTAGAGGCAGGATTACCTGGAGCTGGGGGCTCCAGGCCCCGCCAAGGCTAAGATGCCGGGATGTGAGGTATACTGGTGAAGGGCTCGCCCAAGGCCTCGCCTCAGCCCCACCCTGCATCGCGCTGCCATCTCCAGTGTGGCTGCCGTGCTCTTTTGAATAATGTGGCTCAAGAGCTCCCGCTCGCTTGCTTTCACTCAGCTCGGTTCCTGACCCACGTTCCTGGTTGTATCGTAGAAATGTGAGGTGATTAATAAAGGGGGAAGTTTTTGGTGAAGAGGTGTTTCAGCCAAGGAGGGGGGCAGGGTGGGGGCGGACGCCTTCTACCGGCTTTCTCTGCGTCTGGGAGCTGGTGTCCAAGCAGCCAGTGGCCCAAGGGCTCCCAGAGGAGCCAAGAGGAAGGGACTTCAGGCCTGGGTCAGGGAGCCAAGGGTCAGCTCCGACCTCAGGGCTCTGGGCCAGAATGGCCCCAGACTCAGGGCTGTGTTCACAGACAGCTCCCTCCTACCCATGACTTGGGCCTCTCCAGTCCCATGGGCTGTGGGTGGGGACAGCTCTCCCAGGGGGCTGTGGGGCCCTGTAGCCTCGGGTCTGGAGGGCTGAAGTGTGTGATGGATACCCAGGGCCCAAGGCCTCATCCTGCCACCCCCAGCTGAGCCCAGCAGGAGTGGTGGCTGAGCAGGCACACACCCCCAGCGCTAGCCACTGCCTGGGGCCACCTGATCAGAACCCTCTACCTGCCCCCAGCCCCATGCACCTGGCAGAGGCAGGGTGTCCCCCCAAAGTCAGCTGGGCTGTTTGTAGAGAGAAGAGTCTCCCTCTGAGGGACACTCTGGCCCTGAGGAAGGCACATGTGAAACCCAAGAGCAGAGGCCAGGGCGATAGGGCGGGAAGGTCACCGAGCCTGTGAGCCAGGTGCTTCGTGGCCTGGCTGACCTGCAATGGTCACGAGTTTTCTCCATTTTTCAGATGAGGAAACTGAGGCTCCAAGAAGGCATACCACTTACCCAGAGTCCCAGGGAACAAGAAGTGGACCCCAGACCATGGGGGTTGGGGGGTGTTGTCCTAGGCCTGGTGGCTCCTCGGGACCCCAGCAAGGCCAGCAGGGTGGGGTAAAGCCAGGGGAAGGGGGATGTGAGTGCCTGTTCAGGGGTCACGAGCATGGGGACCTGGCAGAGAATTCCCCCACGACAGCAGGCGCGCCTTGCCCCGCTTAGGCTGCCCTTGGCGTCCCCCAGCCTGGGTCTTGTCTGTACAGTGCAGGTACGCTGCTCCCTCTGCAGCGCCTGGGAGTCCCGGGAAGCAGGGCCCACGGCAGGAGTTGGAGTGCTGTGTGAGCAGTGCTGGGGAGGGGAGAGGGACCCAGGCCAGGCCGCCACACGGCCAGACACCAGGACTCCCGGAATTCAGGTTCTAAGAACCCTATGGGTCTGAGTATAAGGCAGAGTTTTTTCCCAAAAAAATAATCTTTCAGAAGTGAGAGCATCCTCTTGCATTTGAGTTGTTACACATCTCGTGATACGGAGGCTTGCTCAGTTCTTTAGAGCTGCCCAGTACTGTTGGGGGAAGACACGCTCAGACCTAAACAACCCCAGGCAGTGTCGATGGGACGCTTGGAGGTCCCCTAGTGGAACAGGTAAGGGAGAAAAAGGCAAGGAAACAATAAAGAGTTAGTAATTATTCCTTGAGGGTGTGACGTGTGACCTGAGACTTTGCAACGGTGGGATGCGGGGCAAGCACGGGCTCTAAGGTCTCAGCACCGGGAGGGAAGCGTTGGGGTCACACACTCCTACACCATTGATTTTTAAAACCCAGCTGCCTGAATGTTGTGCCAGTGGCACTTGTGGCTTTGGATAAACTTTCCAGTGACAGCGTCACACATGGAACCCAGAGGTGCTGCTGTATCTCAAACTGTTTAGCCAGTGGACCCACGATAATCGGTCAGCTGACCCAGAGGTGGTCCCTTGGGCAACCAAACCGTGATGCCAATGACACACATGAAGAACTGATTTAATTTTTTTTTGCAAAAGGAGTGAAAAAGAACGGTTCTAAATTAATATATTTTGTGCAATACATCATTTGAAATTTGAGAATGTAATAAAATTAATGAATTAAAGATTACATGGCCTTTACCTAGATCCTCTAGAAGTGTCTCTATGCAGGCTGGCATGAACTTGACTTTGGCTCTTCGCTGGCTCTTCGCGGCCGGGGCCGCGGAAAGACTTGGGCTTTATCCCAAGACATGGGAGGCTTTCAGGAAGACGCTGAGGAATGGATGGAAGGGGCCTGACTGGGTGGGGATGACAGAAGCCTGTGGCGAGGCTTGGCTGCCCGCAGGCTGGGACTGGTGGCACCTGGACCCAGAGTGGCCTGAGAGGTGGAGGAAATTGAGTATTTCACAGATGCTTATGAGCCGGAGTGCAAGGAGACTTGGCGACCAACTGAACTGGAAAGGCTGGATTGGGTTACCCACAGGTGAGTGTGCTGGGCGGTTCTTCAAGAGCCCAAGTCGGAGGGTAGGGGTGCGGGTGTGTGCCAATCGGAGTGAAAGCAGTGAGCTTGGCTGAACATCCCTCGGCTCACCTGACAGCAGCCCGCTCCGCACCGCCTTGCAGCATTTTGGACTCTTCTGAGCTTTCCTCCAGTCCTCTTCAGCTGTGTCAGCCTCCCTACTGAACTCTGACTTCAGCTATTATATTTTTCAGTTTTGATTCACTGTAAAATCTGCCAGGGCTCATTTTAACGTTTCCTGTTCCCTGCAGATATTTTCAAGTTTGTCTTTTCATTCTTTAAAACGGTAAAACAATGCACAGTCTGTGTCTGGTCATTCCAGGATCTGAGGTACTTGTGGGTCTACTATCTGTTTTCTGCTGGTTCTCAATCATGCTGTCATTTCCTTGGGTACGTGGCCATCTTTGTCTATATTTTGTTATTGTAATTTAAAAACTATACAAATAACTGAAGTCCAGGATGAAGGGTCCTTCCTCCAGAGATCTGTGCACTTCTGCCACACACCTGGGGCGGCCGCCTAACTGAACTGCGAGGTTCCATGGTCCACTGTGGCCCCCAAATCCAGCCTGCAGCCCAGGTGAGGACGGGATCACTTCTGGTTCACCCTCACCCTGAGGGGGCAGCCGTTGCACATCTCGGTTTAACAAATCGGGGAAGGATTAGACTCCCTGCCTTGGGCCAGGCCCTTGAGTTTGACATTTCATCTCTTTCGCCAAGGCCTCCAAAAACACAGCTGTTTAGAGTTACTTCTTCCAAAGCAAGACACTCCCCTGTCCACATACTCACGAAAGACTGAGTTCAACAAGGAGCGGAGGCCTTCAGCCGGGCGGAGGCTGTGCCCGGTCCTCGAGTGTCACGTGGAGGAGGAACTAGGCTTAGGAGGGCAGAGCCGGCCAGGACCACACAGGGAGCTGACTGGGACTGGAAAAAGGGGAAACTTCCTAACTCTGAATGGCGCTGAGGTCTCCCCAGACTCTCATGGAGAATATGCAGTGGCATTCAAACCCCGGTTCTGGGGGCTAGAAGGGACTCGATGTCTTGGAGATGCTCGTGATTTTATGTGCTTAACCATATCCTTGCCCCTCAGGGTCACATGTCCCCACAACGGCCCCCAGCCTCCTCCCATGAGCTCAGTCAACATGTGCTCAAGCCGCCAGAGTTCAAGATTTTATTTTAAAACAAGAGTAAACAATTTCATTGATTTTTCTTAAATCACCTCACACCTGGCTTGTCTCAGGCAAAAAGTAAAAAGTAAAAATAAGAAGGGAAGGGGAGGAAAATGTGGGGACTGACCAAGCTTCCCCAGAAATAGGCCCCTGGTCCTGGCATCTGGAATGGCTTTTGGACACTGTCTTCAACAAATGAGAAAAGAAAGCACCAAAATATTGTGCTTCAGCAGCAGATTAGGAACCTCCATAAAGAAAAAGGCAGGGCAGGAGAGGGATTCAAACACAGGACCCAAGCAGCCTGGTTCAGTTCGAGAAACTTGCAAGAGTCTCGAAGCATCTCCTCTCCACAACTCCATTTCAGAGCAACTGAGAGACCAGCTCCCTTGAGGAAGGAAGAGGCGTCTTCCGAGCTGGACAGCGGGGATCTGAGCCTGCCTCCCGGGCTCAAGGGTGACCCCGAGCAGGCTCCCAGCGTCTTGGAGGAGGGTCAGGAAGGACGAGGAATGTTCAGAGCATCCAGAGGGAGGGGAAGTGTGGGGACGTCAGGCACCCACTGCCCCACTGTGCTCAGCGGCTCCCGGTTCCTTCACGTCTTGTTCGACTGGAGATGAAGACTAACTGCTCCGGATGGCAGGACGGAAGGGCTGTAAACAGCCGGGGTGTGCTCACCCACATGTGCAGGCTCTTTTGTCAGAAAAGGACCATTGTCTTGGGGACAGGGGACCAGAAAAAGCCCTTATGGTGTAGGGTGGATATGGGGTAGAACGCAGTGATAGCAGCCGCCAGATGCGTGCTCTCTGGGCCCTGGCCCCAGACAAGGAAACACTGAACGAGGTTCTGGAATGGCAATGGTGGCAGGGAGGGCATAGGGGTGCTCCCATCCTCCTGGGCCCCCAGGCCACCTCTCAGGCCCAGGGAGAGGCAGCCTGCCCCTGGGCTCAGGGCAAAGGGCCTGGGAAGCTGACCTGGGCCCCTCTGTACGCAGGGCAGCCACTGCCGAGCAGGCTCTTCCAGCCCCATCTCCAAAATCCCGTGTGCCTTTGACAAAACCAAGAAATAAATAGTATTTTTCACGCTGCCTGGATTTCCTGGCCCCAAGACCAGAGGTGCAAGCCCTCTTCCTGTACCCCACACCCTGGCGCCCACAGCAAGGGCACTTTCCGCCCGACCGGGGGCTGGCAGCAGCACAGCGAGGCTCTCTGGCCATGTGGCCCCCTGGCAGCAGGCCCTCCAGGGTCCTGGTGGAGGGGCTGGCTTGGCCCTTTGGTCCACCTTGTTCATTAAAATTAAAATAAGAAAAAAAAAGGCTCCACTTGGTGACTTGGGTCTGTAGAGGTCTCTGCTTTGTCCCTCTGTCATTCCGTCCATCCTGCAAGGCATCGTGCAGGCCAGATCTGTAGGCTAGACCCAGCCACACTCACTGGTCACTGCAGTTTCGTCCCCAGCTTGCGTTGTCTGTTCCTGCAAAATGGGCAGGGGGTGAGATGGGAGAATGCCTGGGGGTCAGATGAAGGGCCTCCTGGCTTTCGGCGACCTGCGCTCTCAGCTGTCCCTCCCCATCCACAGTCCCTTCAAGATGGGTGAATGCCCACCCCCAGGAGCCCGTGATTGACTCGAGCTGGGTCAGTCAGAGCTCCTGCCCTGGACTTGGGATCTAGCGAGGGTCAATCTCTCTGGCTGAGCCTGTATCGCAGATTTCTAAGCCCTGGAGTCCAGGAACAGAGCCAAGAGATTAGGGCAGGAGTGGGGGCCTGGATGAGAGAACAAGAGGGCCCTGGCTGGGTTCCAGCTAACGATGGGGCGTTCCCCTTTACAGATAAGCCAGCACAAGCAGGCTCTGTTACCATCAACCAAAAGAGACAAGGAAGTAGTGAGCCCTCCGGCTGGGAGGGATGTAAGTAAAGGCAGGAGATTACTGATAGAGGTTACAGAGGGGACTGGATACCTGGTTTGGGGGTGTGGCTACATCCACGATGGGCCAGGATTATCCTTGAGGGAAGTAGGAATAATCACCCCATTTTCTAGAGGGGCTGGCTGAGGCTCAGAAAGAAGAATGGGGCTCATCTAGGGTCCCAGGTAGAATCCAGAAGCCTAACTGTGCCCACAGGTCCTGCATGATGTGGCCCAGCCTCACCCACCCCCAGCTACCTGGCTGCAGCCACACAAGCCTGTCTGTCGGGTGGACTCACCAGCTTCCCACGTCGCAGCTCTACACATGCTGTTCCCTCTGAGTGCACTCTCCCTTCCAAACCCCAGCTCCAACAGGCCTGTTCTTTCTCCCCACTCAGGTCTGTCTCCCCTGGACATCAGGCCTGACCACCTCCCCCGACAGCGGGTTCCTCTCACGAGCTCCCGAGCACAGGGCACTGATCACACGGGTAGATGCCTCTTTTGTGTGCCCCCTGCCTGCTGTGGCTGTCTCACTCTGTGCCTGCACCCAGCACACAGCCAGGCACAGAGCAGATGTGCACAGAGATTGCGGGAAACGAAGGCAGGTGGCAGCCAGCCAGGTGGGGAGGGCAGGGCCAGGCGGGGCCAGGTGGGGCAGAGACACTCCGGTAGCCAGGTGGAGAGCTGGGCCTGGGCCAGCTGGGCCCTTTCCACCAATAATGGGATTGCCTGCCCTAACCCCCTCAAATCCCCTTTCTTCACGATCCAGGACTTTACCCTTAAGCTCGTTAGGATAATTTGGACCATGATGCACTAGACACATTTCCCGGCTGCTCCGACGCCCTGCCCACCATGGCTCCTCTCACCAGCTCCTGGGAAACCTCCCAGCCTTGCTTTGGAGCCCGACGTCCCCTCAGCTCCCTTCTGAACCTGGGGAGGAGCCAGGCCTAGCCCCACCCTGCAGGCACCCCACCCAGGATTTGGGGTGAGTGGAGTGGGACAGCCGAGTCAAGAGGCTCCAAAACCCCTCTTTGCCTCGACTTGCTGTGCAACCACAGGCAGCCTCTCACCCACTATGCCTCGGTTTACCCATTTCCAGGAAAGAGTCTGGGCTAAACAGCCCCAAGGGGAGTCCACACACAGGCGCCCTGGGAATCTCGGCTGCCCAGCTCTCTGGTTCTGGGCTAGACGGCCTGGGTCGCAGCCCAGCTCCCCTACCCACCATCTGTAAGTTCTCAGTCAAGTGACTCCTCCTCTCCTCTCTGAGCCTCAGTTTCCTCATCTGTAAAATGGGGTGCAGGGGAGGACTCAATGAGGCAGTGCAAGAACAGTGCTTAGGCAGGTGCCTGGCTCTTGGGGAGCCCTCCAAAAATGGAAGCAGTGGCTGCCCTGGGGCTGTGCCCCATGGAGCCAGGACCCAGTGACTGTCGTCCCCTTAACTCACCTGGCTTCTGCTCGGGTTACTGTGTACTCAAACCAGAGTACGTTGGGAATGAGGCTCGTGTCTCGAATTAGGAAGAACTCAGAGATAGGCCTGGAGAGACAGACACCCAGAAAGCCAGGGCCACATCAGGACCTGAGCCCGTCACCAGCCAGACTCCTCCACCAGTGCCTGGGGCTGGCGCTGTACCCTCCCCCACTGCTCTGAGTCTCTGCCTGGCCATAGACCCCTGAGACTGAGAGACCCAGATGTGTCACCTGTGTGACTCTAGGGCAGGGGCACCGCCACAGGATACAGACAGCCCAGAAGGACTCAGCTTGCTTTCTAAGTCCCAGAGAGCCTTGACAAAGACAGAGGATGGCACTCGGCCTCTGGGCCGGGGACGGCACCCCTGTGGGGGGGAAGGCAGGCAAGTGAGGCCGGTAGCCTTATGCCCTTCAGAGATCTGGGCACTATTGTCATCCCAGGGAGACTGAGGCTGGGGTCAAGATGCCTGGGTCCTCCCACTGATGGCTCCATCCGCAGGAGGGGGCAGAGGCCATAGTGCCCAGGAAGGCGGGAACAGCAACAGGGACAGGAGACAGTTACCAGGCTGCTATCCTGGGGAACAGCGGTGTGAGGACCTCCTGGGTGAAGACAAACCAGGCGATGGCCATGAGGCTTCCGGCGATGCCCCCATAGAGCACCTGGCTCCAGGTGTGGTACAGCAGGTAGACCCTGGGCCAAGGACAGAGGGAAGCTCATGAGAGCAAGCCAGAGGCAGGCCTGCACAATCCCCCGTGCCAAGTGCCAGCTTCCCAGGGACCTCTTCATGCACACGGGGGACACACACAGACAGGACAGACTCCTGGGAACACAGAGCCTCAGATCTACTTCCAGAAGGAGGCAGGGGGTTGGACCCCACCAGGGGCTCCCCTGAGTCTAGAAATGAAGGGATGGCTTGGCTGGGATTTTCCTCCCTTCTATCCAGCCCCGGAACTCTGAGTCCGTCTACAAGGGGCTCCTCCAGGATGCTGGGAGCAGCTAGCTGACGTGCGGAGGTGCCCCTAGAACACTGGGCTCAGCCGTGAGGAGAGAGAAAGGACTAAGCTGGAAAGGGCAATTGGAGCCCCATCCCTTTAAAACTAGAGGCCTGGGACCCCTTTCCCCGCCCTGCCCTCTAGGCTCTGCGATGCGGGTCCACAATGGGGCTCAATAGGGACTAAGAATCCAGCAAGACCCCAGTGGGTAGGGTGTCGGGGGGGGGGGGGCTCTCGCTCCCTCCATACCTGCTGTAGGAGACTAGAAAGGCCGCGGTGAGGAGACCCAGGGAGAGCACGTGCCTCCACAGCAAGTCCAGGAACCTGGCATTGTTTGTTTGGTGCATTCTGGGAAAACAAGCCTGTCAGACAGCCTCAGCCCTCCCAAAGAGCCCCTGGTCCCATCCCAAAGCTCCATGGGCACCTTCTGCCTTGGCTGCAGCTACTCCCACCCCCACAGAGGCCAACCCCAAGAGGCATCCAAAAGGCTAGCAGTGAGCCCCACAGAGCTGGCTGGGGCCAGCGCAGGGCCGCCCCAGCCAGACCAGAAGCTCACCGTAAGTACAGGAAAAGGAAGGAATAGACGGAGAAGAACCACATAAACTGCGAATGACTGGAGGGCATCCCGTACTTGGTGCCCACTGCCATGTGGGGGCCTGGGAAAGAGAAGGAACAGGGAGTGATGGGAGGACGCAGGCCTCCCAGGGAAGCCCCGACCTGGGGCACCCCAGACCCCTGCTGCCCAGGCCCTACCTCCACAGGGCCGCGGCTCCTGGATGACGTGTTTAATCAGCCAGTTGACCCCCTCGTTCAGTGCCAGGCCCCCGAGGAATGAGATCTGCCGGGAAGATGTGCAATGAGCTGGGACTCTGCCTGCTGGCCGCCGTCCAGCCCCAGAGATGGGGCCTCCACCTGAACCTCCCCACCCAAGTGGTAAACCTGGGAGCAGCCAGGACCCTCCCCACATCTCTAGAAAGGTGGAGGCACGGCAGGGATGAAGCGGTGCGGCCCCTCCTCCCAGTGCTGGGGACACTGGGGAGCAGGGGGGGCGGTGAGGGGTGGTGGGGACAGACTCACTCACCGTGTGCAGCTCCCGCTTGAATATGATGAGGGTCACAAAACCGACGATGACAAACACAGGGCTGAGGCTCAGGTAGGCAAGGAGGTGGCCAGAGAGATCACCTGGGAGAGACAGAATAGGAGGTGGACGGGGCTCGGGCATCAGAAGGGCCTGAGCCAGGAAGGAGGTCCCAGCAGGCCCGGGAGCAGGGCCAGGCTGCTGTGGCAGCCTCCGTCGACGAGCTGGCTGGAACAACTCGGTCACGGGTGCAACGTGCCGGCGTCTATTTCCTGAGCACTGAAGTTCAGACTGTGAGTTTAAAGCAGGTGCCTTCACTGTCCCTACTCTGTAGATGAAGAAACTGAGTCCCACAGGGGTTGTGTGACTTGCCCAAAGTCACACAGCCAGAAGGAGGTGGGATCTGGACTAAAATCCCAGTCTGTGGCCTGGCCCGATACTCATTACCCCGCTGGAGCAGGAATTTCAACCCGGCTTCGTCTGACCCTTGAGCCCAAGCCCTGTACCAGGAGGCAGCCGGGCAGGTGCATGGGCTGCCCCAGCCCAGCCTCAGCCTCCAGGGGACCCAGGTATTCTCTGGACACCACACAGACTTGGGTTGACCCAAGGCCAGGGTTGGGTGGAGGGTGCATAGCCCAATATGGCCACCTGGCACCACCCCCGCTTCTCACTGCCTTCCTACTGGCAAGAAATGGCTACCTATTGACCTCTCGCTTCTTCCCCTCCTAACTGGCCTGGGAGGGAGGCAGCATGGGGACCACCAACCCTTCTGAGAGATGAGGACACTGAAGCCAAGAGACAAGAGCCACTTTCTCCTTTGCCCAAGGGCAAGGTGATGCCGAGTCCAAAGGCCACCCCCACCATTTGAGACAGGGCAGCTCCGTGGCCACACTGGGATCAGAGGGCATGGTTCAGCTCTCGGGCCATCACTTGCAGGCCTGCTAGGTGACACTGGGTGAGGCTCTTCCCTCTTCTGGACCCCTGTCTCTTCATCCACACAGTGGCCTGGTCCCTTGTAGCCCTGAAATTCTGGGTTTCTCAGCTGCCCAGCTGATGCCCAGGGCACCGGGCTGTGAGGACAGGGCGTAGCTGGTGCCTCCAAACCTTTGGCCATCTCCATGGCCTGTCCCACAGCCAGCAACACCCTTGGGCCTTCCTACAGATGCTGTCAGCGACTCTGGCCTCGCCACTCTGATCCAAGCCCCTGTGTGGCTCCCTCTGCCCAGCTCATGAGGCCCTGCACTCCTGGGCCTGCTTCCCTCCCAGCCTCTGCTCCAATTCTAGGGACCGAACTCAGGTTCCCTGAGCGCACGTTGCCCTGCCCTACTTCTGGACCTTCGCACACACTGTTCCTCCACCTGGGATGCTGCCCAGGTTAACTCAACATAAATTATTTACCCACCACAGTGGCAAAAAAAGATATGCTCCTGCTGTTGTGGAGCTCTCCGTCTGGGAGGAATCAGTAATCAGGCATCACTCACGATATGCTTGTTAGTGTAGATATTGGGCCAGCGTCTGTCTCTCCCTCTCCACGGTAGGCTCCGTGAGAGAGCAAGGATGGGGCCCCTCAAGCCCAGCAGAGCTCAAAAACGATGTTAAGTGAATGGATGAAGGAAGCAAGGATCAGTGTGCTGAGGGGTACGAAGGAGAAGCGCAGGGGGCCACAGAAGAGTTAGCCGGGGGTCAGACTTTGCCAGATGCCCCAGGGCACAGCCAGGTCCCTCCTCCAGGCACCCACAGTTCCTGCAAAGGTCCCTTGTCACAGCCTGCATCATACTGCTCACAACTGCCAGGTCTTTTCTTCTTGCTGGTTAGACTGTGAGCTCCTCTGAGGCCAGAGGGTGGGGGGCAAGTGACGAAGGTGCTGAGGCCTTAGCTAAGTCCCTTCCATCTCCAGGCCACAGCTTGCCCCCTGTAAAGTGGGGTTTTTTTCCACAGTCCAGGACTGTGGGGACATATCTGCCTGTTCACCATTCTAAACCAGAGCCAGCCCAGGGCCTAGCCCTCAGGAGGCGCTCAGTGGATACTGGCTGGCTGGATGGATGGTGGGTGAGCAGGCAGGCAAGTAGGGCCCAGGACCTGGCAGGGCCGCCCTAGCCCCAGTATAACTCAGAACACCCAGTCTCCCAGCCTAAAGCTCCCTGGCATCCCGCCCTGGGGTCCTCAGCAGGGCCAGGCTCTCACATCTCTGCCCATGAGCACAGCACAAGCAGGCCCTTCCTCAGACAACCAGGTCTCAATGAGGGGCTCCCCTGACACCCAACCATCCTACCCAGGGAGGGTGGGGCGGACTTGAGAGGGCCCTGGGAAAGCGGGATAAAGTATTATCAGTCATTATTAAGCTGCAGTTACTCATTAAATGTTTACTGTGTCCACGCACTGCACTCAGCATTTCTCATGCTTCCTGTTATTTGATTCTCACACCACAACGAGAAGGCAGGCACTGCAATGAGTCCCACTTTAGAGATGAAGTAACTGAGCAGAGAGGTGAAGTCACCTGCACAAGGCCTCTGCCTGAACTTGAGCCCAGATACCCCTGACCCCAAGGCCCAAGCTCTGCATCACTCTACTAGACCGTCTCCAGAAAGGTCGCTAAAGGACCTCCCAGCTGGAAAACTCTGCGCTTCTAGAGATGCATCTTATGGAAAGCTCCAGAAGTCAAGATCCCGGGGGCTGCCTGTCCCCTCACCGGGTCCCCACTGTTGTGGAGCAATGCCCTGCTCAGGGCGTAGCACCAGAAGTACTCAAACAACGAATAGTCGCCCGGTCTCGCTTTGCACACTCCCAGCAACGGGGAGCTCTTTCTCTTCCAGGCAGCCCCAGAGCACTGTTTGAAGGAAACAGGCACTCCCTGCACGCCGAGGAGGGAGTCCGGCCTCCCTGGCTCCGGGGAGGGCGGGGAAGAAAGCCCCAGGTCCAGGCCAGTGATCCTTTCCCGCCTCACACAGACCCCTGACCCACTACAGACCACCCGCGCCACGGGACCCGGGGGAGCGCCCCGGCCGCGCAGCCGCAGAGTGCGCGAGCGAGCCGCTCACAATTTCGCCCAGCTCATCGCCGCGCTACTGCGCCTGCGCGGCGCGCGAGCCGGCCGAGCCCCTCCAGGGCTCACTGTTTGACAGTTCCCACTCCGGCCCCCCGGCGCCCCCTCCGAGGGCTCGCGCGGGCCCGAGCACCCAGGGCGGAGGGGCCGGCCCCAGGAAGGAAGCCTCGGAGCCGAGGCCGCCTTTTACCTGCAGGATATTCGACGTGGGTGAGGGTCACTGGCCGCCATGAAGCGGGGAGCGAGCACTGTCCGTCCGCTGCCATCTTACCCGGAGACCGGGCTTCTCCGAGCAGCCAATGGGGAGTCAGGGGGGCGGTGGTCCTGACCTATCACGCCGGGGAGGCGCCGCGCACCCAATCGGAGGCCGATACAGGTAGCGGCGCAGCCATTCAGCGTGCAGGCCGTGGGGCTGGCCCGAGCGGCGAATCAGAGAGCGGGGCCCCTAGGAGCCTGCGAGCGGCCAAGCCGGCGCCCAATCCGGGACGAGCGCAGGTAGGTGCCTAGCCAATCAGGGGAGAGGAGGGTTCCAGCGCACAGCAGAGAGCAGAGCAGCCAATCAGAAGGTGATGCCGGCTCTCAGTGTGGGCAGGGCGGGCCAATCAGGCGCTAGCCTGGGGGACGTGTAGAACTTTGGTGGGAGCTTTGGTTTGGCTGAGACCTGCGCCGAGTGAAGGCTTTCCCGGTACCCGGAGCCCGCCTCGGGTCGGCGGGACCTGGGCGCTCGTTAGAGCGCATGCTCCAAGCGGGGACGCATCCTTGGTACGATGGGGTCTGAACCCACCTACTTTTAGTTATGGGTAAACTGAGGCCATAGGGGCCCGTAGGGGCCTTATTTTTCTCTGCCCATTTACTGACTGGCGACAGGGCAGGTCACACAAAGCCGCCCACCTTTCTGTTAAAAGTGTGTGGGATGGGAGAGGGAACTCCCGGGGCGGGGCGCACAGTTGGCGCCCTAAACGCCTTAAAAAATGGAAGCTTAAGGGATGATAAGAATGGGAGCTTAATTGAAGTTAAAGTCTCTTTCCTCCTTTCATTCAATTAACAAAGATTTATTGATTCAGTCACATTTATGCTGCTTAATGAAGTATCTTGGGAGCGTTTTAAACAAGAAGCCGGTTGGTTTTCCACCTACACCTCGGTTTTTCCAAAACATTCCTCTCGGTGGGCTACAAGGCCCTGCATAAACAGCCACACCTTCCCACCCACCTCTCCCTCCCCAACCCCTACTCTCTCAGGCTAGATTGAATTACTGACAGTCCAAGTAAAGCGCCCATCCCCCTCCTGCCTCCTAGCCTTTACACATGCTGTTCCACTGCCTGGAATGCATCACCCCTCCTGCCCCACTTTGCTTGGCCCAGTCTGGCTCAGGTGTTTGTTCTCACTTAGAGGTTTTCGTGGCTGGGTGAGGAGCCTGCATTGGGCTCCCACAGATGCATCCTCTCTCCTACCTCAGCACTGACCACACTTGACTGCAGTCGGTTCCTTGTCTGTCTGTCCCAGTAAGCAATGGTTCAATGGTTCTCTGACTTCATGCAGCACCAAGATCAGCTTGTAGGAAATGCAGATCCCTGGGTCCCAGTGGGGCCTGGGTTGGTCCAGATCTGGGTTGAGCCTTGGAGTCTGCATTCTTATGTACTGGGGTTCTGATACAAGCGGTTCTAGCCACACCTGGAGAAGCCCAGCACAACATGAAGACAGGGCCCGTTACATATCTGAGCCTGGCCCAGGCCAGACCTAGAACAAGTGCCTGATAAATGATATAAATGCTTGTAGGGAGAAGTGAAGATAAACCAGGGAATCCCACTGAGCAGAATGGCTCGCTCTCCGAGCCTGCAGGACAGCTGGAGCCAGGGCTATGGGCTCGGCCCAGAGGGCTGGGGGGATGATGGTGACTCAGAACCCACCAGCCAGCCAGGAGGGCCCCCTGGCCTCCCTTGGCTGTGCTCAGCTCCCCAGCCAGCCCAGCCTGGGCTTGTGTGGGTCAGCTGGCCCCGTCTCCCTGTCACCTGCCCCCGGCTTCCTCAGGCACTGCCATTATTAGCTTCTGAGGAGCAGGAGGTGTGAGGAGTGGGCTGTGAGTTTCCCAGAATAGTTCCCTGGGACAGGGCAGCCATCCCAGGTCTGGCTGCGTTGCCCCTGATTAGTGACGATTTCACTGATGAGCAGATAGGCCTAGAGAGACAAAGACCCCGAGAACCAGGCCTGTCTGGTTCCAGGGTCTTCTCACCTCAGGGAGAGCGTTCCAAGGAAGTGACAAGGATCAGGAAGTACAGAATGAGAGGGCGTTATCCCGCATGGGGTTTTCCTGGCAGAGGGAACTGCACCAGCAAGTGTCCTGAGGCAGGAGTGTGGCTGGATGAAAGGGGCGAGAGGGAGGGAGGGGCTGCTGAGGGAGGAGGGGGTCAGCCGGGGCCTGGGCCCCCCAAACTCTGAGGGCCACTGCTGGTGGTGAGGACAGAGGGGCGCTTTGAAGGATTGGTGGGTTGGTTGGTTTCGTTTTGCTTTTTTAAAAAATTAAAATATAACATTCATTCAGGAACTTCCAGAAGTCGAATGTGTACAGCTTGAAATTTCACAAACAAAACACACCAGGCAGCCCCCTGATCGAGAGAGGGCTTGTCGCACAAAGCTGACTACCTTTCTGTTCAAAGTGAAAGCAGCCCCCAGATCAAGAACTAGGGCCCCGGGAGCCCCCGAACCCCATCTAGTCACCCCAGGTGACCACCATCCCAACTCCTAACACCGTATATTAGGTTGGTCTGATTTTGTACTTCCTATAAGCAGGATGCTACAGTGCGTACTTTTTGTGTGTGGCTTCTTTCACTGGCATTGTGTTTGTGAAGTTTAGCCATGCTGTGGCCTCTACTTGTAATTTGTTCTCTCCCGTTGCTGTGTGGTATGCCATGCTGTGAACACACCACTGCTTGTTTTCCATTTGACCCTTGATGGACATTTGGGGTGTTTCTAGATTTGGGATGTTACAAGTAGTGCTGCTAGGAATGTCCTTGTGCATGTCTTTGGTGTACCTATGGATGCATTTCTGATGGAGATGTGCCTAGGAGCCACTGCAGGGTTCCATGAGATGGCAGAGGTGACAAGTCAGACCTGCCGTGTGGACGAGGGTCTTGGCGGGGCAGGCGTGAATGCTGCAAGGAAACCCTGGGAAGCTACAGGACCCACCTGCCTCTGCCTGAGCTGAGGGTTAGACCAGTGATGCCCCTGGCATCACTCTGAACATTGTGGGAGGTTTCCAGCCTGTCACTCAGCTTATCTTCCCAACAGCCTGCAAAGCAGCTCTTAATTTCCCCATTTGTAGCTGAGGACAGTAAGGCTTGGAGTGCCCCACCAATTGCCAGGTCACCTGGCTAGTATAAGGCAGAGCCAGGATTTGAACCCAGGTCTGCCTGATGGGCAGGCCCAGGTTCTGAACTTCCCTGCATCCCATGACCCCAACTGCTAGCTGCCTCCTCCCACTGCCTGGAGGAGGCCTCAGACAAGCCCTAAGACCTGGGCTTTTCCAGAGCCCCTGCTTTTCCAGAGCCCCAGCTTTTCCAGAGCCCCTGCCTTTCCAGAGGCTGAGCTTTTCTACAACCCCAGCCTTTCCAGAGCCCAGCTGTCCCAGGCAGGGTCAGCCTTTCACTCTCACCTCTCTTCTGGCAGGGAGTTCACAGACAGGGCAGCCCCGAGATCCGAGGCACAAAGTGCTCTGTGCCCCAGCCACCCTGGCTTGTGCTCACCATCCCTTCAGAAACTCTCTTCCCCTCTCTGGGCCTGTTTCCCCAAAATGTGGCAGCTGCTGCCCTCTAGATTAGAGGTTCATTCATTCGCTTCAGAAATTACTGGAGTTCGTAAGAAGAGCCAGACCCTGTATAAGTGTCAGGGGTGTCAACGCAAATAACCAATACCAGTCTATTGATAAGACAGATAAGGTGAGTTTTGCTTGAGCCAAGCTGAGGACTAGCCCAGTAAGGCAGTTTCTACAAAGGAAGAAAGCATTCTAGACAAGCATGGTTTTCAGTACAGTTTTATACCTTTTTAGAACAAAGAACAGGTGACATCAGCATCATGGCAGAGTGAGTTGTTCCCTTTGTCTCTCCCCTCTAAGTTACAACTAAGCAGACTTTCATTAACCAAAGAGGATTCCCCACACAACACAATAGGATGTCCAAGAGATCCATGCAGCCATGCATCCAAAGGTGGGGGGACTGGATCCCTGGGAAGCAGTGGAACTAGGTGAGCAGACCCCTATGCCTCTGCCTCCCTGGCGGCAATGATCTAGGTCATGGGTCCTCACACAGCAGCTGGTGCAACTGTAAGAAGAGGCAGGGGCTCTTTTTATATGCAAAGGCTTTTGGAGTGGTTGCCTGGCCGGGGGAACACCCACCGAGCTGTGGCGGCCCTGCCTGTGGGAATGCTCCCTACTAAGTGGTATGGCTCAGCCCCCATGAGAGAGCCCCCACCAAGCACTGCAGCTCAGCCCAACTGCCTGCAAGTGCAGAGCCAGCCCCTACACTAAAGAAAGCACCCCTCCCCTCCTGCCTTGTGCACCAGCTCAGCCAGTCCCTTCCCAAGCACAGCAGTCCTGCACCAGAGCAGCCCACCAGTGGAGCAGAGAGGCCCCGCCTGCGTGGGTGTGCGTGACGTGTCAAGCAGCTGTGGCCAGCATGCAAATGCAGAGCAGCCCTACCAGCACAACTTCCAGCAGGTGGGGTGGGATCAGAAAACACAGCTCCCACCCTCCCCTCCCCCCACAGCGATGGCAGGTGGAAACTGTGACCTGATACTATCACAAATGTGCCGGCAAAGGACCACTTCATCAAATACCGTGAAGAACTACACTAATGCATCAGAACAGAAGGAAAATGACAAGTCCCCAGAAACCAGTCCTGAATTCACAGCAATTTACAATCTAAATGACAGAGAATTCAAAATAGTTGTCATAGAGAAACTCAACAAGTTACAAGAAAACTCAGAAAGACAGTTCAGTGAGCTCAGGAGTAAAATTAATGAGAAGAAGGAATACTTCACCAAAGAGATTGAAACTCCAAAAATGAATGAGATAAAACATAATCTAGAATCCAGAAAAAAGGGAGCTGATGTTATGGAGGACAGAATTAGTGATTTAGAGCATAGAAATCTATAAATGCTTCAGGTGGAGGAGGAGAGAGAACTAAGATTTTTTAAAGTGAAGAAATTCTTCAAGAAATATCTGACTCAATTAGGAAAAGCACCATAAGGATTATAAGTATTCAAGAGGGAGAAGAGAGGGAGAAAGGAGAAGAGAACTTGTTCAAAGAAATAATAGCGGAGAACTTCCCAAACCTGGGGAATGAACTGGACTTACAAATACGTGAAGCCAATAGAACTCCTAATTACATCAGTGCAAAAAGCCTTCTCCAAGGCATATAATATTAAAATTGGCAAAAGTCAATTACAAAGAAAAAACATTAAGGGCAGCAAAGCACAAGAAAATAACTTACAACAGAGCCCCTATCAGGCTTTCAGTGGACTTCTCAGCAAAAACTTTACAGGCTAGGAGAGATTGGAATGATATATTCAAAATACTGAAAGACAAAAACTTTCAGCCAAGAATATTCTATCCAGTGAAACTATCCTTCAGATACAATGGAGAAATAAAAGCTTTCCCAGATAAACAAAAGCTGAGGGAGCTCATCGCCACTAGGCCTGCCTTACAAGAAATGTTGAAAAGAGCCCTCCCATCTGAAACTAAAAAGCAAAGGTTTACAAAACCTTGAGCAAGGAGATAAATAGACAGAATTAGAAAATTGCAGCTTTGTATCAGAACAGGTTAGTAAATACTTAATTATAACATAAAAGACAAAGGGAAGGAAAGCATCAAAAATAGCTATAAATACTTCAGTTTAGTCACAAACTCACAACACAGAAAAGAATAACTTGTGACAACAATAACTCAGAAGGGTAAGAGGAAAGGGATGGAACCTGCCTAGGCTCATGGAGATAAGAGGCTATCAGAAAAATGGACTATCTCATCTATGAATCTTTTATACCAACCTCATGGTAACATTAAATAAAAAATCATAGCAAAGTCACAAATCATAAATAAAGAGAAAACCACCAAACTGAAATGGCAGTCAGAAATACAAGGGGCAAAAAACAATGGAAATATAGAACCAGAAAATGAGAGAGAAAATGGCAGCATTAAGCCTTCATATATCAATAATCACTCTAAATGTAAATGGATTGAATTTTCCAATCAAAGGACACAGAGTGGCTGGCTGGATTAAAAAACAAGATCCAACAATATGGTGCCTCCAGGAAACACATCTCAGCTCTAAAGATAAACATAGGCTCAGAGTGAAGGGATGATACTCCGAGCAAATAGCAAGCAAAAGAAAGCAGGTGTTGCCATGCTTATATCAGACAAAGTAGACTTCAAGATAAAAAGACAATGAGAGACAGAGGGGCAGTATATAATGATAAAAGGGACATTCCACCAAGAGGACATAACACTTATAAATATATATGCACCTAACACAGGAGCACCAAAATATATAAAGCAACTATTAACAGACCTAAAGTGCTGTTCTCCCCTAAAGGAAGAAATTAACAGCAGCACAATAATAGTAGGGGACCTCAACACCCCACTTACGTCAATGGATAGCTCATCCAAACAGAAAGTCAACAAGGAAATAGTAGATTTAAATGAGACACTGAGCAGATGGACTTAATAGATATAGAGAGAGAAAGAACATTCTATCCCAAAACAGCAGAATACACATTCTTCTCAAGTGCACATAGAACATTCTCAAAGATAAACCATATGTTGAGAAACAAGGCAGGTCTCAAGCAATTTAAAATTGAAATCATTTCCAACCATAATTCTATGAAACTAGAAATCAACTGCAAGAAAAAAGCTAGGAAAGTCACAAATATGTGGAGACTAAACAACATGCCACTGAACAACCATTGGATCAATGAAGAAATCAAAGGAGAAATAAAAAAAATACCTGGAGACAAATGAAAATGCAACATACCACCTCTTATGGGATGCAGCAAAAGCAGTTATAAGAGAAATTCACAGCAGTACAGGCCTATCTCAACAAACAAGAAAAATATCAAATAAGTAATCTTAAGCTACATTAAACAGAACTAGAAAAGGAAGAACAAACAAAGCCCAAAGTCAGCAGAAGGAGGGAAATAATAAAAATTAGAGCAGAAATAAATGAAATAGAGACTAAAAGAAACAATAGAGAAGAGAGAAGCTCAATGAAACTAAGAGCTGGTTCTTTAGAAGATAGACAAAATTGACAAACCTTTAGCCTGACTCACTAAGAAAAAAGAGAAGGTTCAAATAAATAAAATTAAAAATGAAAGAGGAGAAATTACAATGGATACCACAGAAATAAAAAGGAGTATAAGAGAAGACTATGAAAAACCATATGCCAACAAATTGGACAACCTAGAAGAAATGGATAAATTCTTAGACTCATGCTACCTTCCAAAACTGAATCAAGAAGAACTAGAGAATTTGAATAGATCAATCACAAGTAAAGAGATAGAAACAGTAATCAAAAACTTCCCAAAAAACGAAAGTCCAGGACCACATAGCTTCTCTGGAGAATTCTACCAAACATTCAAAGAAGATTTAATACCTATCCTTCTCAAACTATTCCAGAAAATTGAAGAAGACAGAATGCTTCCTAACTCATTCTATAAGGCCAAAATTATCCTGATACCAAAACCAGACAAGGATAACACAAAGAAGGAAAATTACAGGCCCATATCACTGATGAACATGGATGCAAAAATCCTCAGCAAAATACTGGCAAATCGAATACAGCAATACATTAAAAGGATCATACACCATGATCAAGTGGGACTTATACCAGGGATGCAAGGATGGTTCAACATCCGCAAATCAATCAATGTGATACACCACATCAACAAAATGAGGAATGAAAATCACATGATCATCTGAATAGATGCAGAGAAAGCATTTGACAAGATCCAACATCCATTTATGATAAAAACTCTCAATAGAACTCTTTATGAAGGAAAGTACCTCAACATAATAAAAGCCATATACAACAAACCCACAGCCAGCATCCTACTTAACAATGAAAAACTGAAAGCCATCCTTCTGAGAACAGGAACAAGACAAGGGTGCCCACTCTCACCACTCTTATTTAACAAAGTACTGGAGGGTTTTGCCAGAGCAATTAGGCAAGATAAGAAAGAAAATGAATCCAAATAGGAAAGGAAGAATTGAAACTCATTGTTTGCAGGTAATATGATTCTATATATAGGATACCCTAAAGAATCCACCAGAAAACTATTAGAAATAATCAACAACTACAGCAAATTTGCAGAGTACAAAATCAACTTAGAAAAATTAGTTGCATTTTTGGGGGGTTGGGGGAGACCGTTAGCCCTGAGCTAACATCTGCTGCCAATCCTCCTCTTTTTGCTGAGGAAGACTGGCCCTGAGCTAACATCCATGCCCATCTTCCTCTACTTTATATGTGGGACGCCTGCCACAGCATAGCTTGTCAAGTGGTGCCATGTCCGCACCCGGGATCCAAACTGGCGAACCCTGGGCCGCCGAAGCAGAACGTGCACACTTAACCACTGTACCCCCAGGCCAGCCCCTAGTTGCATTTTTAAACACTAATAATGAACTAGCAGAAAGAGAAGTCAAGAATACATCCCATTTACAATCGCAACAGAGAATAAAATACCTAGGAATAAACTTAACCAAGGACGTGAAAGACCTGTACACTGAAAACTATAAGACATTATTGAAAGAAATCGAAGAAGACATAAAGAAATGGAAATATGTCCCATACTCATGGATTGGAAGAATAAACATAGCTAAAATATGCATATTACCTAAAGCAATCTATAGATTCAATGCAATCCGAGCCAGAATCCCAACGACATAGAACAAAGAATCCTAAAATTTATATGGAACAACAAAAGACCCTGAATAGCCAAAGCAATCTTGAGAAAAAAGAACAAATCTGGAGGCATCACAATTCCTGAGTTCAAAATATACTACAAAGCTATAGTAATCAAAACAGCATGGTACTGGCACAAAAACAGGCACATAGACCAATGGAACAGAATTGAAAGCCCTGAAATAAAACCACACATCTATGCACAGCTAATCTTTGACAAAGGAGTCAAGAACAAACAATGGAGAAAAGAAAGTCTCTTCAATAAATGGTGTTGGGAAAACTGGACAGCCACATGCAAGAGAATGAAAGTAGACCATTATTTTACACCATACACAAAAATCAACTCAAAATGGATTAAAGACTTGTCTGTAAGATCTGAAGACATAAAACTCCTAGAAGAAAATATAGGTAGTACACTCTTTGACGTCAGTCTTAGTAGCATCTTTTCGAATACCATGGCTACTCATTCAAGGGAAATAAAAGTAAAAATAAACAAATGGGACTACATCAGACTAAAAAGCTTCTGCAAGGCAAAGGAAACCATGAACAAAACGAAAAGACAACCCATCAACTGGGAGAAAATATTTGCAAATCATATATCCGAGAAGGGGTTAATTTCCAAAATATGTAAAGAACTCATACAACTCAACAACAAAAAACAGACAACCCGATCAAAAAATGGGCAGAGGATATGAACAGACATTTTTCCAAAGAAGATATGCAGATAGCCAACAGGTACATGAAAAGATGTTCAACATCACTAATTATTAGGGAAATGCAAATCAAAATTACAATAAGATATCACTTCACACCCGTCAGACTGGCCATAATTAACAAGTCAAGAAATAACGTGTTGGAGAGGATGTGGAGAAATGGGAACCCTCCTACAGTGCTGGTGGGAATGCAAACTGGTGCAGCCACTATGAAAACAGTATGAAGATGTCTCAAAAAATTAAAAATAGAAATACCGTATGACCCAGCTATCCCATTACTGAGTATTTATCCAAAGAACTTGAAATCAACAATTCAAACAGACTTATGCACCCCTATTATTCACTATTATTATTCACTGCAGCATTATTCACAATAGCCAAGACGTGGAAGCAACCCAAGTGCCCAACAACCGTTGAATGGATAAAGAAGATGTGGTATATGTACAATGGGATGCAACTCAGCCATAAAAAAAGACAAAATCAGGGGCTGGCCCCGTGGCTGAGCGGTTAAGGTCGCGCGCTCCGCTGCAGGCGGCCCAGTGTTTCGTTGGTTCGAATCCTGGGCACAGACATGGCACTGCTCATCGAACCACGCTGAGGCAGCGTCCCACATGCCACAATGAGAAGGACCCACAACGAAGAATATACAACTGTGTACCAGGGGGCTTTGGGGAGAAAAAGGAAAAAATAAAATCTTAAAAAAAAAAAAGACAAAATCATCCCATTTGCAACAACATGGACAGACCTTGAGGGTATTATGTTAAGTGAAATAAGCCAGACAGAGAAAGACAGACACCGTATGATTTCACTCGTATGTGGAATACAAACAAACGCATGGATAAAGAGAATAGATTAGTGGTTACCAGAGGGGAAGGGGGTTGGAGGGTGGACAAAAGGGGCAAAGGGGCACATACATATGTATGGTGACGGAAGAGAGCTAGACTGTTGGGGGGGAGCACGATGCAGTCTGTACAAAAACTGATACATGATAACATACAACTGAAATTACTCAGTGTTGTAAAACAGTATGACTCAATAAAATAATTTTTTAAAACACTAAAAAAAAAAGGAGCAAAGAACATACATCAAACATGTCCAGGATACATATCCAAAGAGATATTTCGTTACAGATTAGCAGGTCAGCATGACCTTGATGTCCAGGAAAGGAAACTTATCTTCAGGAGTGCTGATCCAGGCATCATAGGAAAGGAAATGTGCATTCTTATCTTCGGAGAGTACGTGCTTTTACTTTGAGATAATATTTAATGGATCCTTTATCTTTAACAGTTAAAGCAGACGGACAATGTATGTTTGACAGGCCGTAAGTCAGCCCTCTTTAGTTCAGGCTGAATCAGGTTTAAACCAGAATAGCTACCCATATACCTTGATAGGTGAAAATTTCTTATCGGGGATGAAGACAGAACATGACCAGCAGGGGCACTGCCTTCTAGAAACTGTCGTTCCCGTGGCGGTTGTGGAACTCCTGGATCTTGAAGATGCCAGTGAGAAAGACAAGTGGTTTCAAACTAGAAGTGACAGTTTTGGTTGTCAAAACCTCTGTGAGGAGGCAATCATTGTCTCCTAGGATAGAAGCTTCTGGAAGGCAGGGCTTGGGGTTCCAAACACCATGGGGCAAAGTCCTCAAGACAAATTGCCAGGCTCATCCCCTGGGCTGCAAGGCCCCCTGGTTTGTGGCATTTGCTGATTTAGGGTGTCAATACTGTCTCCTGGGGTCACTTTCAAGCCACCACCATGAGGTACTGAACAGGGAGTTGGGAGAGAAGCGTAGTCAGCTCTCACAAGCTGGCCCCAGGGCACGCCATCACCACCTCTGCAGCCCCTGGGCAGGACCTGGTACACAGTAAGTGCACAATAAAGACTTGGTGAACAGATGCGTGATCATCCTCCAACTGTCCTGTCACATTTGTGCATCTGTCCTGGGAACCATTCATATTGTAATTCAAACAACTGCTTATGCAGCACTCAGAGTGTGAGCCCCATCACGGGACAAGGACAGCACTACGACACCTTACCTTCCACAGCCCTTCTCACGCTGGTGAGAAGCAGTTCATGGGGATGCAGCAGAAGCTCCAGGGCTGCTCGTGACCCAGCAGAAATACAAATAACCGCAAGGTGAGGGACACAGGGCGTGGACAGCACTGGGCTGGGTTCAGGACACGTGGGAGTGCCCCTGGGCCTGCCGTGGACTCGCTGTATGCACTGGGGTGGTCCCCCTCCCCTTTCAACTTCCCCTTTCATCAACAAGGGAGCTGGAATCAGTTATTTACTGCTGTGTAACAAGCCAGGCCAAAACCTACTGCCTTAAAACCATCACTGTTTTATTGCTCAAGAGCTGCAATTTTGGCGGGACTCAGCTGGACAGTTCTGCTGGGGTCACTCATGCAGCTGGCGACTCGGCTGGGCCTGTGTGGTCCGAGAGGGTCTCCCTCAAGTCTGGCATTGAGCTGGGGCTGCTGGACAGGGTGCCCATGTCCTCCTCCGCCAGGCCTCCCCAGCAGAGGAGCCAGGTTTCCTTCATGGCCGCAGCTGCCTCCCCAAAGGGCAAGCCCCAGTGCACAGCTGCTCATGTAACCTCTGCCTGCATCAACGTCGCTCTTGGCCCACTGGCCAAAGCAGGTCACGTGGCTAAGTCCAGCGCTGATATGGGAGAGCATTATCCAAGGACGTGATGCCGAGAGGCATGATTCCTGGGGGCTGTGATTCTAATAGTCCACTGTCTGCCATGGAAATAGGCCAGGGCTCCCCTCGGGCCTTCCCAGCTGTGGTCCCTGGGATTCTGGGCTTCCTGAGACATCTTGTTATGCTAGAAAGGAAGTGCTTGAAGACTGATGGGGGGGTGGGGCGGGGTAAAAGGACCCAGGAGCCAGCTCAAATGGGCTCCCACTGGCCAAGTTGGTGACCATTTGAGCATCGGAATGATTGTAACTAACTCTAAATATCGAGTAAATGAAAACCTGTGAGTCCATCGTGGTACTCAAAAAATAAGGGGAAAAACTCACTGCAGAATGCTACTCAGCAACAGAGAATCAAAATACTGGTACGTGCCATAAAATGGACAAATCTCAAAAACAGTATTCTATGTAAAGAAGCCAAGCACAAAAGACCACATATTCTGTGATTCCATTTACAGGAAATGTCCAGAAAAGGCAAGTCGAGAGGAAGCAGACTGGTGGCAGCCTGGGGGCTGAGGGATTCACTGCAAACGGGCACAAGCCGTCTTTCCAGGGTGGCGGACATGTTCTGGAACTGTGTTGTGGTAACGGTTACACCCCACTGTAAGTTTACTAAAAAAAAGTCATTAAAGTGAGTGCACTACACGGCATACAGATTAAACCGTAATAAAGCTGCTTAAACCAAACACACTTATTTGCCAGCATTGGTAGTGACTCTATCAGCTTGTGTCTCTAAAATTGGGCGATTAGAGCATTTACCCTTTTTAGGTGGAACGGGAGTCCATCTCTAGGTGACCAGGAAAAGCTCTTCTTTTCAGAATCCCAGCAGGTATTAGAGAATTGTTGATCAATTGTTTAGGTGTGAGTACGGTATTGTGGTTATGCCAGAGAACTATCTTGTTTGTAAGATCTGCTTGTTCAAGTGTTCAGGGGCGAAGTACTACCTGAAACTTACTCTAAAATATTTTACAAAAGAAATATCTACAAGAAAGAAATATGGCAAGATGTTAATTACTGACTTGAGGTGTTGGTTTTATGGGTGTTCTTTATGTAGTTTTCTTGCTAACTTTTCTGTACATTTAAAATTTTCAAAGTGCAGATGTTTTTAAAAGTACCTTTCAAATAAACTTTGTGATGTCCGTCTGCCCGTGGAAACACTTGAAGATCTGGCAGGCTCGGATCTGCTCTGTTCTGCCTGTGCCAGCCCCTCAGTGGCCCCTGGTCCAAGCCCTGCATCTTACAGATGTGGACGTGGAGGCCCAGGGAGGGGCGACCTCGCCTGGATGCCACCTGAGCTGGATCCGCACCCAGGCTGCCCATCCACATCTGTGCCCTTGAGCTCTGCACTGGCCACTCCCTCCCCTCACCCCCCATCCCCAGGGGCCCTCCCTGCCTAGGGACACGTGGACCCTGCCAGGCTGCCAAGTGGCACAAAGTTGACTCACAGCCCCCCACCAGGCCACCTTCAACCTTTGTCCTGGAACTGCCACCAGCCGCACCCTCGAGAGCGGGTCCCCAGCTCTGGCCCAGGAAGCAAATGGCCCCACGTGTTCCCAGCAGCACAGCAACATGGAAGGAAATCTTTTAAATCATTTATTTGACTCAAAGTCGACGCACACGGGCTCTACTATACAAAAGTTGGAAGCGGCAACAGATCGCGTGCCAGAGGCAGTGCGTGGGCGTGTAAACAAAGATGAAATGAAAATGCCACTTCTGTGTGATTCGGGAGCAAATCAGAGCGGGCCGGAGTGCAGGCCCAAGATTACATTCACAGCGCAGGGTAAGTGCAAATGAGCGGAATGTCGGGATGAAGGAAGGCCACCCTGGGTCCCTCCTGCCGGGAGGCTGCTCCCTCCTCGGCACCCATCAACCTCGAAGAGGTGGGTGGGAGACAGAACCAGCATTAGTGCACAGCGGTCCTCCAGTCTGGGGAGGGGAGTGGGCTGAGAGATGGTGGGCCCCGCCCAGCATCACCCCTCCCACATCCCCTCTCCCACTGCCCATGTGGGCAAGCTCGCCGACCCCTGGGGCTCCTTTGCCATTCAGGGCAGACTGATGGCCAGTCCTCCAACTCCAGAGTTTGAGGAGCCAGGAGTCTCTCTCTCTCATAGCCCTCTCAACCTAGGAAGGGGCAGAACCTCAAAATAAAGTGTTAAGGCAATAAATAAAACATCTCACCGCAGGTGAAAACACTGAGAGAAGTGCGTCTGCAGGGCTGACAAACCCTTGGCACAGGGACAATGCCCACGACCCTGTCTGCAGCAGCGAGGCAGGCTCCACACCGCTGCACAGCTCAGAGCATGTGCCCGAGAGCATTTGTGCGTCGAGTTGAAGGCAAAGTGCCAGGAAAGTTTCTTGTCCCAACGAGGGCTGGGGAGCTGGGCCAGCCACTTACATCCCTGATCTCCCCTCACATGGTACCCGGGCCCCCTCACTCCTGGGGCCACCACTGATGGCAGCACAGGTGACGAGCCTGGGATGACCCCTGGTCAGAGCCCCCAGCTCAGCGCCTAGCACCACCCGGGGAGTTCCAGGTTCAGAGAGGAGGTGGGTGGGGACGGGAGGACCAGCCCCACCTCCTCCATCTTTGGTGGTGGCAGAGGTGGGAAGATAAATGAGAATCTTTGGCAGGGCAAGGGAATGTCAGGGGACAGCCTCCTGGTTTGGCGCTTGGGTTTGTCAAGGGTCCAGTCCCTGCCCAGACGTGAGCACAAGGAAAGCAGGTCCACCTCTGGAAAGTCCAGGCCTGCCATCCACCACGGTGCCCCCCAGCATCACTCTCTGGAGTTGCAAACTCTCTAAGGTGGTGGCAGGGTTTGGGGGGCCGTCAGGACTGGCCAGCCAGAGGCTTAAATTCTGACTGTCCAGCCCAGGTTCCTTCTAGCTCAGAACATCCATAACCTTCACCACAGAGCCCTGCCACCCCCATCTTTCACCTCCACCTTCCCAGCCCCGCTTGTCAGCAGCCCTGGGGTGGTGGGAGGTTTTAGGGTCCCACGCCCAGGGCATCCCAGCTCTGCCGGTCCCAATTGTCACGACACCTTCTCCTCTCTCTCGCTACCTTCCTCTCCCACAGGCCCCACAGGCCAGGTCCAGCCTCTGCCTCCCCCAGGGACACCTGAGGACAGTCAGGCAGGCCCCAAGGGGCTCCATCCTTCTCCAAGGAAGTTTGCCCTCCAGGCCTTGGGGGCTCCCAGATGACGGGGGTGGGGGGGACAAGGTGAGGGGCAACTGCCCTTGGCCACCACAGCCTGGGCTCTGCCACTGCTGACGGCCATGGCCACCCGGGCCCTTCAATGCTGACCCAAAGGAGGGGAAGAGGCAGCCTTCTCTCAGCCACATGGACGAGGCCCCAGCAGCCCTGCTCCCCGAGCCTGCGCCGCCACTACTGCAGCTCGTCCTTGGGCCCGTTCTCGCGGGGAAGCACGCCGTTCAGGCCCACGCTGCTGGCCGCTGGTGCCCCGAGGTAGCCCAGCAGGATCTCGCTGCGGCGCCGCGACAGCTGCAGGATGTCATCCGCCAGCGCCGGCACCGATGTGTAGCGCACGTTGTCCAGGTCGAACATGTCCCTCAGGTACTGCACGATCTGGTGCTGGGGACAGCACTGGTGTGGGCCCAGGCGAGGCCCTGCCCCCCCGCACCGTGTCCTCCCGACCAGCCAGAGCCCCTGGGGAAGGGGCAGCACACCCCCTGCAGGCACCCCCGCCCAGCCCTTTCTGGGAGCAGCCCCAGGCCCTGGCTCCACTCCTGGCACCTCGCGGAGCTCCTGTCCCGGGGCTCGGGCAGAGCTGGGGAACAGCCGCCGCCGCGCTCCCTGCTCACCTTGAAGAAAGCACAGACTTCAGAGAGCTGGGGCTTGGGTCCCAGGAAGCCGAAGGCGAGGACGGGGCTAACGCACTCCGATACGGAGTAGAAATGGGAGATGAAGCCGTTGGGCACCTGCGGAGGGCGCGAGGTTGAGCGGGGACCCAGCGGGGAGAGGCGGCCAGGCCCTGGGGTCGTGTTAAGAGCTGGGCTTCACAGGGAGGCCCGGCTCACTCACGCCCTGGCTGGATGACCCCGGGCAAGGAACTGGGGCTTCCGAAGCCCCGGTTTCCACCTCTGCACAACAGGGTATCCATGGGTCTGCTATGAGGACTGCCCGAGGAGGGGTCCAGGGGGCTCAGCTCAGGAAGTGCCCGGGGCACGTGGCAGTGGCAGTGGCAGCTGGTATCAGCATCAGCTGGGCAGCAGCGCCCGGCTGGCAGAGGCAACATGGATGGCAGCCAGAGATGCAGCCAGTGGCCGCCTGGGAGTGCAGATAACAGCAGCCTGATGGGTGGGAGGGGGCTGCTCTGCCTGCCTCAGGGGCCTCCCCCCCCCACCCCGCTGCCCCTGCCAAGCCAGCCAAGCCAGCCGCCACTCCTTTGCATGCGCCCTTCCTCCCTCTGACAACACCCTTCCCCCCTGGGCTCAGCAAGACCTCCCTGCACCAGCCCCATTCCTCTGCCTCCCCCCCCCCCACCCCGCCCCAGATCAGGGGCCAGCACATGCAGAATGGAGGTCAGCTGAGCTGGGCACCACACCTAGGGCCAAGCACGGCCTCCCCAGGGACCCTGTGGGTCACTCACCATCAGCAGCCTCCTCTTGGCTTTCAGGACTGACCAGCAAGCAGTGGCCAGGGCCTAAATCAAAGATGGGACCCCACCGGGTGTCAGAATAACGGGCCGAGCCTGCAGCCCCTACCCATCCCTCAGCCCCGGACCAAGCCCTTACCCCAGCTCACCCCACCCCAGCAGGAAGATGGGGCTTGATGCCTGAGCTCTGCTGTTTCCCTCCCCTCGATCAGGACTCAGAAACACTTAAATCTGAATCTTGACTCCAACTCTTACTGCTGTGGGTCCCTGGACTAGCCACTTAACTTCTCTGGGCCTCAGTATCCTCCTCTGTAAAATGGCCATATCCCGGCACCCCCACCTCCTTCAGTGTTTGTGGGGATCCATGGTTACTGCCTGTAAACTGCCAGTAAATGACCAGCACCCGCCGCCCCACCCCCCCCCACCCCACCAATGCTCCCATGCCACACAGCATAGCTGCCCGAGTGGCACACCTCCCCGGTGGGGGCCCAGCGCTGGATGCTCTCCTGCTCGTCCTGTTTTCTTCCCCATAGTTTAACTTAATTTACTAGGATGCATTAAAATTGAAGAGAATTCATGCCAGCACAGAATGAGTCGAATTAACCACTCGGTGAAACCATAGAACACATGGAAAACGCACAGCAGGCTGTTCGACACTGGTGCAGAGGAGAGCAGTGCGATCCCCTGAAGCTTCTCCAGGGCACCCGCCTGGTCTGCCAGGCCCTGCAGCCCCAAATCACAGCAGGGAGGGAACCTGCCCAGGGGTGACTGCTGCCTGACGGTGGGGAGCCCTGGTGCCCAAAGCCAGGGACGGAGGGAAGCGGGGTCCAGGCAAACACATGGGGTCACCTGAGTGTGTGTGCACTTGGGAGTGGGGGCAGCCACCCACCGTCTCCTTGAAGCTGTCCGACAGCCAGCGGTTCCTGAGGACGGCAAGCACCGAGGACGGGGGGTTCTCCAGGTCCTCGAAGGCGTCCATGAGGATGAAGTCCAGCACGATGTCGAAGAAGCTCATACACACCACCTGTGGGAGGGAGGGGCACTCTGAGGCCCAGAGTGCCCGAGCTGCAGGGCGCTGTCGGATGGGAAGACTGAGGCCAGAGGAGGCTAGGGCGTGTAGGGGCCTGGGTGGGAACACACGGCTGAGCAGACACATCTCTGCTCTGCAATGGGGGCAACCGGGGCCATCTCCCTCCCAGCCTGGGCCCAGGCAGGGCAGCAACTTGGGTCTTGTAGCAGTGATGGCACCATCTCAGAGCCCAGAATCAAGGCAGAGTTCAGTACAGGCACCCCCTTCCTGATCCAGGATCTCCGCTATGAGGGACCCCAGGATGCCAGGGCGCAGCACAAGCCAACCCACCCCACGGCCCTCCAGCTCCAGCCGCGTGGTGGCCCAGGTCTCCGGGCGCAGGGCGTAGCTCAGCATCTCCTCGTAGCTCTCCAGGAAGCCTTTGGGGCTCTGTGGGGAGAAGCACAGGCTCTTC
This sequence comes from Equus asinus, assembly GCF_041296235.1. NCBI lineage: Eukaryota > Metazoa > Chordata > Mammalia > Perissodactyla > Equidae > Equus > Equus asinus. The sequence continues at coordinate 16,980,142 of NC_091799.1, forward strand.
TGGTCATGAGAGGGGCCCAAACCCCGTTGGACTAGATGCACAGGGACAGGCTGGCCCACGGATGGAGGACACGCCAAGGCAAGGCCAGGGCCTATCCCTGAGCAGCAGCCGTGGGGAAAACGAGGCAGGAAGTGTCCCCTGCCCACCTCGCTGTGCCTCTGCAGAGACCAGGGCATGTCTGGGAGAGACCCAACACCAGGGCGCATAGCAGTGTCTCAGACCAGCTGGTGACCGAGCCCCGCCTGCCTTCCAGAAGATGTGCACACGCCACAGCGTGAGCTCGCTCTGGAAAGATGCGTGACGACATGAGCCCAGCAGCCAAAGGTTCAAATCTCCATGACCTTGGACCTCACTGGTGAAACAGGAGAAGTGACAGCCCCATACTCAGAGGGCTATTCCGGGGGCGTTGATGAGCTCATGAGGTAACACCATCAGCCCAGCACCTGGACCTAAGCAATGAACAGCGTGTCAGACAGCTGCTGCTAGGGACTAAGTCTGTCAGCACGTGGGACGAATCCTTCACTCTCTGAGCCCATGAGGTTTAGCTGGGGCTTATGACAGGATCTGCAGACGTGCATTTATGGACACGAGGAAAGCCAGTATGTGCCAGGAACTGTTCTAACACGGATCAACCCATTTAATCCCTACGGTCCTACGAGGGACGGTCCAGATTACACCCACTTTACAGATGAGAATACGGAGGCTTCGGGAGGTCAGGGAAGTGCCCAAGAGCCAGGAAGGGTGGAGCTGACACAGAAGGGCACAGGCGGGTTCATAAAGAACCACGGGCGGAGGAGATGTCAAACAGATGTACACCAAAATGTGAACAAGATGGGGATGGGGACAATTTGTCTTTCTTTCCTTTTACTCTTTTGTACTGTCATAGTTTTTTCTGCAATGAGCATGAATCATTTTTGTACTCATTAAAAAAAAAAAAAAACTATTTTCATTAACTTTTAAAGAGAATTTGCTAGGATGACCCCGGGGCTGTGCCTTAACCTCTCCGACCCTGTTTCCTCATGTGTAAATGATGACCACGATGACGATAAGGGCTGCCGCTTCTGAGGGCTGCTGAGCATGTCTGACATCATCTCACAATGTCCCTGGGACACACCTGTTCATACATGAGGAGACCCAAGCTTGGAGAGCTTTCACGTCTGGCTGTGGACACACAGTGAGGAAGTGGGCCGATTCCACAGCTCCAGGGCCTGGGCGCTGCCCACAGAGCCAGTCCTCCCAGACCGCGCCTGCCCCAGCCCCGCCTGCCTGGAAGGACCCAACAGGGCGCATCCATGACCACTCCAGTCCCAGGGCTTGGCGCAGGCTCTGGCACCCAGGAGCCACTACACAGCCATTTGAACTTCTTCTTGATTTCTTTCCTTTTTTTTCTGAGGAAGATTAGCCCGAGCTGACATCTATGCCAGTCTCCCTCCACTTTATATGTGGGCTGCCGCCACATCATGGCTGATGAGTGGTGTAGGTCCACGCCCGGGATCCAAATCTGGGCCGCTGAAGTGGAGTGTGCCAAACTTAACTACTACACCACAGGGCTGGCCCGTCTTCTTGATTTTTTAAAGATTTTATTTTTTCCTTTGTCTCCCCAAAGCCCCCTAGTACATAGTTGTATATTTTTTTAGTTGTGGGTCCCTCTAGTTGTGGCATGCAGACACCGCCTCAGCGTGGCCTGATGAGCAGTGCCATGTCCATGCCCAGGATCGAACCGGCGAAACCCTGGGCCACCAGAGCGGAGCACGTGAACTTAACCACTTGGCCACAGGGCCGGCCCCTCTTCTTGATTTCTTAATAAAAATGAAACCTAAGTCCTGCCCTGGGCGGAGGCCCGGAAGAGGCAAGTCTCGCCTCTGGACCCCTGTGGGAGCAAGCACAGAGAGCGAGCGGTGTGCTGCGTGCCCGGCGCCCACTGCAGCCCCACGTTCCTGTCCTTCACTCGTCCGTCATTCACCCTCCTGGGGCGGCCACAGAGGACAGATAAGGGCACAGCCAGGGCCAGGCTGACCTGGGTTCAGACCCCGGCTCTACCTCTCCCTTGCTCAGCGACCCTGGCGAGGCCCTTTACCTCCCCAGGCTCAGCTTCCTTATCCGCCAGGCAGAGGCTGTGGTCAAGCTGAATGAGCCACGGGAGGTACGGAAATGCGATAAAGTGCGGGCTCCTTGCTTGGTGGGGAGCAGCTGCGGAGAGAACGAGCATCAATGTCTACAGAGCTCTGCCCTGGGCCAGGCCGTGGGCCGGGCACACGCCTATGCCAGGAATGCTGTGGGCCCGGCCCTTGTGGAACTCAGTCACGAGGAGAAGCACACGGTGACCCGCAAGCAGGACACGGGGTGATGGGGCCATGCTAGGTGGGATGAGCACAGGGGCTCTCGGGCCCGAGGGGATGAATCAGGCGGAGCCCTCCCGGGGAAAGAGACGGCTGGTGGGGACTCAGAAGATGGGTGACCAAGGAAGGGGCGGGGGGGGGACTGGGAGCTTCTAGATACTGGTATATGTTCCTCTTCCTAACGTGGGTGCAGGGTACACAGGGGTTCATCTTTTTATTCATCACATCCTACAGATACACTTTTACAGTCTCTTATGTATATTTTATAATAAAGTTGTTAACAATAATAAAAAAGAATTGAAGAACAGTGTTGCAGGTGCAGAAGAACCAGCACATGCCAAGGCCCCAATTGGGGACACAGTCTCGCGAGGCCTTTGGCCTGGGCAGGGCAGAGCGCACAGAACAGCAGCTGTGGCACGAAGCTTGGTCTGCACACCAAGGGCAGCCGGAGCTGCCAAGGAGGGTTTCAAGCGCTGGGTGACGAGGTCAGAGGTGCACTTTGGAACCACTGCTCCAGCATGTGGGGAGAAGGGACTCAGCGGGGAGAGCCGTGTTCAAGGGCTTTACTCGAACCCAACCCAACAAAAGAAACACAAGCGGCTGACAAACACGAAAATTCACGTGACCTCATTAATGATCAAAGAGATGTGGTGCAATGGATAAACTAAAGATTTAAAAGATTACGAATACTCAGCATCGGCCAAGATGTAAAGAGACACACTCTCATCCTGCTGGTGGGGACGTGAGCTGTCAAAGCGTTTCAGAGGGCAAACCAGCAAGATCTGGCAGCCTCTTAAATGTCTGAGCCCAGGACCAGTTATTGCCACATTTCAGGCTTTGTCCCACGGAAAACCTCACAGGTACCTTTAAAGAGCTGTAGAAGATTATCATAGTGGTGTCTGTGATGAGGAAAAATCAGACACAGTCCGAATGTCCATCCACAGGAGAACCACATAAACCACAGGCAGCCACCCAACGGAATACCACGCAGTCAGTAAAAGTAACTGCTTCTCCCGATGTGGAAAGATGGACAGAATCTACTCTGACACAACAAAATAAAGCTGCAGACCAGTCTGGAGGGCACACACCGAGCTCTGGAAATTAAATAACGATGTTCAAGGATTCGAGTCCATGAAAGTGCGTGGGAGGGACATGTCAGACTCCCTGACATGGGAGTTTTGGCGCAGCGGCTCCCTCAAGCAGGACGGGTTCGGGGGACCTATGGTTTGCATTTCATGGTCGGTGAATTTTGTAAAACTGCATTATGTTGTGATCAGAAATAAAAAGCAATACAGATTCACGTTTTTCTAAATCAGCACAGGAAGAAACCCCGACGCTTTCCCATCTCCCTGACACCCACAGGAGGAAGTCCAAGCTCCCCAGCTGGATTGCAGTTGGGCTTTTTTTTTTTTTCACAGAACCAAATAAAAGTTAAAAAAATAAAAATAAAAAAGGCGAGGAGGGAAGAAAAGCTGAATAAAGGGAGCCCGCAGCCCAGCTACCTTCTCAGCCTTGGTCATCAGGCCCGTCACCATCTGCCGGCCGACCTCCCCAAAGAAATGCTGGTTCCTCTCGTCTTCCAGAAGGCCCTAAGGAAGGGGGGAATGAGCACTGGGCTGGCGGGCCCCAGAGCCGATGGGGAGGGCAGTAGAAGGGGCTGGGCGGGTGACCCATCTGCCCAGAGGAGCCAGGTGTGGGAGCAGGCCCGGCGGGAGACCTGTGTGACCGCCCCCAGTGCCGGCTCCATCCTCCCCAGGCGGCCTGGACCACGCGCACCTCAAAGGCCTGCCGCACACAGTGGAGCTTGGCCAGAAAGTCCTGGTCACTGTAGCAGCCCAGCAGCTCTGTCCTGAGGGGGAAGCACAGACAGTCACACCATGTGGGCCCCGCCCAGTGAGGCCCCCATGAGGGTCGGGGGGAGCCCTGGGTGGCCCTGCCTTGGCCTGGCAGTGTGACCTCAGACAGCTGCCTGCCCCCTTCTAGGCCTCAGTTTCCCCCGAACCAAAGGCAGAGGCTGACTGGATGCTCTCTGAGGAGGACATGTCGCCTCAATGGCATGGGGCGGAGCTGGCAAGTCTGGTCACTGGGGGTGGGGCTGACCTCGGCCTCCTTTCAGCCTCAACCAGCAAAAGAACCTCATGGGTAAAAGACCAAAATGGCTAAACTGTTGCCAGCTGGCAGGACGCCAGGGCAGGGGTCACTACCCACTCTGGGCTGGGCTGGCCTTGCCGGGCAGCTGGAGGCACCCTGGCCTGGCTCCCCTGTAACCAGATCACCAAGGCTTCACCCGGGGCTCTCCGCCATCTTCACTCAGGGAACTCTAACCACACGCTTACGTTTGGAGTCATGACCAAAAGCCGAATTCTGAGTGTCAAATCATACAGAAGAACGAACATAAGATGCATAAGAGCTCGAATCTACCACAGATGAGAAAACAAGCTAGGAGAAGTTAGGTGACTTGTCGAGGGCCACACACCACCAAGTGGCAGAACGTGGAGAGAGTCAGGGTCTGTGTGTCCCCGGATCTGGCTTCTGGGCTGCCGCTGAAAGCGGTGTATGGGGACACAGGGCTTAGGAACAGTGCCCACTGTGTTTCTGTGGCCGGGCCTCTCTGAGAACTCAGAACAAGCACCAACTATTGTTATTTTATTAGTTAATTCTATTAATTTGTCACTGTTAATGCCACAGCTGCCTGTCTCGGCACTCCGGGGCATCTTAGGCTCCCCGGCTGAGCAGGAACGGCGGCCAGCCTCCCACAGCCCTCGGCCAGCCTGGCCCAGCTGCGTCCTCAGCAGCAACGCTGGCCTCTCCGGCCTCCTCCAAGGGGGCTGGGGCCCACCCCGCCTGCCTCCTTCCCCACATGCTCACCTGAGGGTCCGGCAGAGTACCTTGCCCTCCTTCACCAGCTGCAGGGCCTCCTCATAGGCGGCGGCCGGCCTGGAGAGTGGGATCGGGTAATCTCCGACCTGTAGGGACTCGAAGAGCTGGGGGAGGGTGCAGAGGAAGAGGAAGAGGAAGAGCTCGTCAAAGCCTGTGTCAGCAGCATCCCAGGGGGTGAGGGCGTCTGCCCACCTCTCAGACGGGGTGTCAGAGGGAACTGGCCCAAGAGGCAGGAGGCCTGGGTTCGAGTCCAGCTCTGGCCCTCAGCATCCCCATCTCCAGGGCTCCTTCCTGAAGGGACCATGTACTGGACACTCGGCCACATCCTCCCACCGCAGACTGGGATGGCCAGGTGGACACAAGTGGCCATGGCAGGAGTCTAATGCCAAGCAATGGACACATGGTCTGGAGAAGGGATAGCTCAGCGTGGGCTGGAGCCAGTGGGGGCAGGGACCCCTGCCCTCACCCACAGGTCCTACAGCCCCTGGCTTCTCAGGCCTCTCTGTCCCCAGCAATTGCATTGAGTCCCGGGGGGAGCAGCATTTGGTGACTGCCAAATTCTGCTCCCGTCAGAGGAAATGCCTTCACGTTCCCACAACCCAGTGCTCACCAGGAGGGTCAGAGGGTCGCCAGGGGCCTGGCCTTCACTCCACTCCCTCCCTCTGCACCCATCCCCCCGCCCTGTCACCTCAGTGGCGGAGAAGAAGGAATCCTCCGAGGTCAGGCTGTCCTCATCGTCCACGCGTAGACGCAGCGAGCCCTCGGTCAGGGGCAGCATGAGGGTCCGCTCTGGGAAGGCAAGAGAAGGGCGGAACTGAGACTCCCCAGATGACCGAGCTTTGCGGAATGCACATAGCAAAGTCCACTAACGCCCAATTCTGGGGCGGACGAGGCTGCCGACGGCAAAGCTCCCATTTACGGGGCACTTGTGCAGGAGGACTCTGGGCTCACCGCCTCCCAGGGATGACCTCCTCCCATCCTACGACATCCCTGGAAGTGGGCACAGCTACGTGTGGAAACAAAGCTGCTGAGGAGACCTGCTCACAGCCACACCACTGGACCATGAGGCCTCGTGGCCCCTGAGCTCTGAGGAGCAGACTCCTTTTTTTTTTTTTAATTGAGTTATTGATAGGTTACAATCTTGTGAAATTTCAGTTGTACATTACTGTTTGTCAGTCATGTTGTAGGTGCACCACTTCACCCTTTGTGCCCACCCCACCTTTCCCCTGGTATCCACTAAACTGTTCTTAGTCCATAATTTTAAATTCCTCTGAGGAGCAGACTCTTTCATGCTGTGTGGCCCTGGGCAAGTTGCTTCCCCTCTCTGACAAGCTGAAACTTAGCCACTGACACCAAAGGGCTCGAGGGAGTCCACAGGCCACTCACTTGGCATCATCCCCACGCAGTCAAGGGCTGGGGGTGTGGGACTTCAAGGGCATTTAGGAAAGTTTTGTCGAACAAACAAGCAGAGGCCACCACCTTGAATGCCCACCAGCCTTCTCTGCCAAGTGGGGAGGTCAAAGGAAGCAGGAGTCCTCCAATAGGCAAAGTCACTCAGGGACAGGTCGCGGGAGGACATGTCACCTTGGCCAGCCCTTGCTGGGCCTGTGTCCCCACTGGTAGAAACAGAGAGCTGGACACTCAGGGTCTAATGTCGCCCCCTGGGGCTGACAGCACCCAGGGAAGGAACCTGGAGTAGCCTTCAGCGCACAGGGTCTGGCCCACCACAGGCACCAGACAACACGGGCTGTTCGGCCGAGTAACTTCATTTCCTCGTAGCGAGGCCATGCCGCTTTCCCTCAATGGGACGGACACAGCAGGACTTGTGATCTTGGCCCTTTGGCCTGCCTTGGGCTAATCTCCATGCAAGCCGTCCCTTCCGCCTGCCCCGTGCCTGCAGGACAGGGCTCAAAACAAAAGGCTGGGGCAGCTATCGGGGAGATGTTGACACACAAACCCCAGGCCTGCTCCCAAGGCCATGGGGCAAAGCACATTGGGGCCTCATGCCAGCTCTGCTCCTGCCTGCCTCCTCTGTCCCTTGAGGGGCCTCGGTTTCCCTGTCTGTGCCCTGAGGCCCTGGATCAGACAAGGTCCGAGGGCCCTGGGGATCCCGGTTTGCCTGAGGCACTGAGGGAGTCACACCCTGGTTTTCCCACTGCCCCCGTCTGCCTCCACCCCGCCGCCTATGCCTGGGCCCAGCTCACCGAGGTCTAGCAGCATGCTGTCGGACGGGAAGGTGGACCCAAACTCCTCCTGCAGGTGGTAGGCCCGGCGCAGCAGGGACTCCAGCTTCTCCGCAAACTCCCTTCGCTGTGACTCTGGCTACAGTTAACACAATGACCGTCACCCCAGGCCCTCCCAGCTCCACGTGCTAACCGCCCCTTCCCTCACCAATGATGGGGGCCTAGCCCCTGGGGACAGGGGAGAAGGTTCTGGGGTCCAGCAGCAAGAGCAGAGATCTAGACCCGAGTTGCCCAGGACAGGATTCACCAGCCACATGTGGCCAGGAAGCACCCAAAATGTGGCCAGTTCCACTGCGATGTGCCGTAAGCATAAATACACACCAATTCGAAACAGCTCCAAAAAGAGACAGAACATAAACTATCTCAGTGATTTTCCATGTTGATTACAGGTTGAAACGATCATATTTGGGGTATACTAGATTACATAAGATATATTATTCAAATTAATTTAATCTGTTTCCTTTTGCTTTTTATTGTGGTCTCTCGAAACTTTTATTTATTTATTTATTTATTTTGAGGAAGATTAGCCCTGAGCTAACATTGCCAATCCTCCTCTTTTTGCTGAGGAAGACTGGCCCTGAGCTAACATCTGTGCCCATCTTCCTCTACTTTATAAGTGGGACGCCTACCAAAGAATGGCTTGCCAAGTGGTGCCATGTCCACACCCGGGATCCGAACCAGCAAACCCCGGGCCTCTGAAGCAGCATGTGCGCACTTAACCGCTGTGCCACCGGGCCGGCCCTCTAGAAACTTAAATGAGATGTGGGGCTTCCTGCTGAACAGCACTGTTCTGGACCCACGCAGACCCGGGTTCCGACCTTGGCACCACCAGTTCTGAGCTGTGTGACCTCAAGCAAATAACTTCCCCATTCAGAGCCTCAGTTTCCTTATCTGTTAACTGAGATAAGAGTGCTTACTCCCTGGGATTTCAGGGAAAACACGAAGGAGATAAGAGACGCAAAGTCCTTCACACAAGACTGGCATAGGGTGACAATCAGAACGTGTTAGCTATTACCGTAATTCCTGTACTTGTTACTATAATAAGGGAGCAGCCAGGAGCCCAGAAAGAGCTGGGTTCAAACCACGCCACTGCTATTAACCATGCATGCTTGCGAAGGCACTGCACCCAGGCTCAGCAGCCTGTCCCCTTGGTGACCCTTGCTGCCCTCTGCCTCCAAGTCAAGGCGTGGGAAGAAGAGGCCACTGCTGCTTCGAACCCAGGAGCTTCTGGGTTGAGGGGCCAGGCAAGGGCAGGCCCAACTCTGTTTTCCGCAAAGGCTGCCAGATGCTGCACTTGCAGGTAACCAGACCCCAGGGAGGAGACCAGGGCTGGCTGGGGCCTGAGGCCACTGGGGAGAAAGAGCCGGAGGAGCTCAAAGGGGCCGGTAAAGATGGAAATGGCTGCCTTTCACTGAGCTCTTGTCCTGGACCAGGCACCTCGCTGTCAGCCTCACGGTTGCCCTCAAAGGGGGGTATTCTGTGACCCCATTTAACAGAGAAAACTCAAGGAGGTTAAGAGGCTGCACCCACCCAGCTAGAGCCTGGCAGAGCTAGGATTCGACCCCAGGCCCAAGGGACCCCAGGCATACTGGCCACTTTGCTCAGTTCTCCAACAGGGCCAGACTGCGTCCCACGTGGCCTGGAGAGCCTTGTCCCTTGGGCAGAGATCTGCCAGCTCTTTCTCTGTGAAGTGACTTTGTTAGGGAAGGGTTTCTTAGATATGACACCAAAAGCACAAATGACAAAAGAAAAATAGATATACTGAACTTCACCAAAACTAAAAACTTCTGTGTTTCAAAGGACGTCATCAAGAAAGGGAAAAGACGGGGGTGGCCCTGTGGCCGAGTGGTTAAGTTCGTGCGCTCCACTGCAGGTGGCCCAGTGTTTCGTTGGTTTGAATCCTGGGTGCACACATGGCACTGCTCATCAAGCCATGCTGAGGCGGCATCCCACATGCCACAACTAGAAGGACCCACAACGAAGAATATACAACTATGTACCGGGGGGCTTTGGGGAGAAAAAGGAAAAAAAAGAAAAAGAAAAAAAAAGAAAGGGAAAAGACAACCCACAGAATGGGAGAAAAGATCTGCATATCCTATCTCTGATAAGGGACTTGTATCTAGACTATATAAAGAACCCTTACAACTCAATAATAAAAAGATAAATTACCAATTTAAAAATAAAGCAAAGGATTTGAATAGACGGTTCTCTAAATAAGATATACAAGTGGCCAATAAGCACATGAAAAGATGCTCAACATCATTAGCCATCAGGGAGACACATATCAAAACCACAACGAGACGGCTAGACACATCCACCAGGATGGCTAGAATCAAAAAGTCAGATGACAACAAGTGTTGACGAGGATGTGGAGAACTGGAAGCTTCATGCACCGCTGGTGGGATGTGAAACAGTGCAGCTGCCTTGGAAAACAGTCTGGCAGCTCCCCAAAATGTGAAATATAGTTACCATATGACCCAGCAATTCCTCTGCTGAGGATATATTCAAGGGAATTAAAAACATATGTCCACACAGATACTTGTACATAAATGTTTGTAGCGGCCAAAAAGTGGAAACAACACAAACGTCCATCAACTGATGAACAGATAAATAAAATGTGGTCGACCCACACAACAGAATATCATTCAGCCATCACCAGAAACAAAACAGGGTCCCACACACCAAGGATGAACCCTGAAAACATTAAACTGTGAAAGGAGCCAGTCATAAAAGGCCACACACTGGATGATTCCACTTATAGAAATGTCCAGAACAGGCAACTCTATAGAGACAGAAAGTAGATCAGTGGTTGCCTAGGGCTGGGGCAGGGGATGAAGGAACGGGGGGCAGTGACTGCTAAGATTATGAGATTTCTGTTTGGGGTGATGAGGACGCTCTGAAATCGACTGTGGTGCTGTGACGTATTCACGTGACTCTGACTATGCTAAAAGCCACTGACTTGCACAACTTAACCTGCTGAATGTACAGCATGCGGGTTATATTTCAATGTGAATTATATTTCAACAGACCTGCTGAACAACGTTTAGCAGAGAAAAATGCCTGGAAGGATACAAAGTGGTTCTGTCTGAATGAAGGGTTACAGGCATCATAACGCTGATGACAAAGCTCATTCACTGAGCGCCGACTAGGGGCCAGGATCACACAGCTGGTACCCTGTCCCGTGGAGGACACCAGGGCTCAGGGAGATGGAGGGCCTTTGCCCACGTGACACAACCATGAGCTGTCTGATTAGAGCCCGGGTGCTTTTGTTCTCCTCTCTTTTCTATTTCTGTAGTTTTCACTACTCTAGGAAGAATATTTAATTGTTTTCACAACAAGAAAGACAACGGAAGTTCTATAATTTTAAGATATAGCATCAACAATACATAGAACGTTTGCAGCCAAGCCACCTGCCCTCTTCTCGCTGCCCTGATGCACCCCTGCAGGCGCCCGTCGTCTGCCCACAGGCAGAGGTGACCTGATGCAGCTGTGCCCCCGGGCGCTGAAGGCTTTGTTGAGCCCCAGACGCTTCCTTCACGTCCACAACCACAGTGGTCATGCCTGGGTGACAGGCCTCTGAGCTAATGCCCCCAGCACACACACCTTCAACTCGTTACTGGCTGTACCAGGCATGCCCCCACTCCCGTACTGCAAACTCTGTTTCCCAGATCCCCTGCCAACTGGCCCCCGGCCAACAGAGGCACAGGTGGAAGAAAGAAGGCCGGGGATGGGGGGTGTGGGTAGGGACAGGCCATGACAATTCTCCTCTCCTTGTCCTGCCTCACACCATATCCCTGCCCCCACCCACACACCAAGTGGGGACAACCTCTGCTGGTCAGCCTGCATCGTGGTGTTAGCTCCCACAAGAGGTCCCTGGCTCCTGAGCGCTGGGCACACCCTCGCCAGCCCTGGGCCTCTCAGTGACTCCCTCACCTGTGCAACCAATGCCCCAGATTCAACGCCCTCCTTTTTCAACACCTGAAGTTGTTCCCATTTCCTGGCCAGTCTCGGACTGACTCTCCAGATACTGTCAGACTGCTCCCCAAAGACGTGTCCCCACATTTGACCTCGCTCCAGCAGAGGACAGGAGCTCAAGGGCTTTTGGGGTTTTTTGTTTGTTTGGGTGAGGAAGAGTGGTCCTGAGCTAACACCTGTTGCCAATCTTCCTTTTTTCGCTTGAGGAAGATTGTTACTGAGCTAAGATCTGTGCCAGTCTTCCTCGATTTTGTATGTGGGATGCCACCACAGCACAGCATGGTGAGCAGTGTATAGGTCTGTGCCCAGGATCCGAAGCCATGAACCCTGGGCCACAGAAGCAGAGTGCGTAGACTTAACCACTACGCCACCGGGCCGGCCCTGGGGGTATTTTTTAATACAAAAAGTATAAAGAATAAAATAGAAACAGCCCACAATACCACCACCTACACAAACCCTGCCTATAAGCATGTGCTTGAAATTACAGAAGTCAAACAGTAAAGAAAGACTGAAACGTACAGAAGAGTAAAACAAAAGCCTGCAGACCCTGTCCCCACAGATCAGCACTAATAATTCCCGTGCATCTGCCCAGAGGAAAATAAAAGCGTACACACACCCCCGCAGTTACCAACAGGTGCCCATATGCGCGGATGTGTTTTCAAAAGTGGACACACTCAGGTCACACTATAGACATGGGGCATCTTGCTTCCTTCACTTAACGATACATCAGTGGAGAAAGCAACTGATCAGCCCACCCAGCTTTCCCTCAGCCTTTTAACGGCTGTGTAGTATTCCAGACACTACTGACAGGCATTTAGATGGTTTCCAGCTTTTCATGTTTTCAACTATTACAAAACAATGCTTCAGTGAACACCCATCCTAGGATATATATTTGATGTGCTTTTGACAAAAATTTTTTATTTTAGCTTTTTTACTTTCTTTCTTTTTCCTGATATTGAAATAAATGTTCACTGTAGAAAAGTTGGACGGTGCCAAAAACTGTGAAGCCAAGATCGAGGCCATGTGAGCCACTCCACTAAGGACACAGCCACTTCCCTCTGGTCTTTCCTGAAGGCAAGTATGCCTCAGAGTCGGGACCAGGTGTGAGCACCATTGCCGTTTATGGAATAATTACCCAGGGCCAGGATGTGCTAAGCATGTTACAAGAAAAGAATATTTCACTTGCCTGGATCGACATCCTCGCCAAGGGGAACCCTCACATGCAAGAGGACAAGTGACTGGCTGGCAGAAGGCAGGGCTGCTGGCCGGCCTCCCAAAGTCTGGCTGTCCCTCTGCCATGCCACCTTCTCCAGGGCGGGGAGGAAAGACGCAGGGGAGGACCACCTACCTCGGACATCGCCTCTGAAGCAGTCTCGGGGTTCCGGAGGTTGTCCCCGGGTGTGGGGGTGCTGCCACTGTCCCCTCTCTGCCCCACACTCAGAGCCTGCTCCCACTTCTGCAGGGCCTCCTCGAACAGCTCCATGCCTGAGCACGGGCAGGGAGAGAAGGGAGAGTCAGGCCCCCAGCAGACGGGGAGCAGCTGGGCCCCATACAATGTCACTCAAGACGGGGCTCAGAAGAGCGAGGAGGCAGGAGGGCCCCAAAGGACAAAAACGGGCAGGACCATGTGGGCTGGGTCCTGATCACGTTTTCAGGGCAGGTCAGTCTACAGGCCTTCACTCAGACCAGATCTGCTCCTGGAGAATGGCCCCGTCCAGAAATGGCTGGAAACCACTGAATGGGGGTTCTGGGGCAGGCGAAGGGTTTGCAAAGCAGCACCTGGGGAAGTGTCCTGAGCCTGACCTGGCTCTGGAGGAGGCCAGTCCTCCCCACCCCGCCCCAGGAGAGCCCTGGGGCCCGCCTCCTGGCCTGTACCTTGCATGTAGAGGCTCTCGGCATTGCCGTCACTGGTGGTCACGGACTCCTCCATCCCTCTGGCATCCCATGGTCCCGAACTCGCAGCCATGGGGCTGGATGAGTTCACCGCCACCGTCTGGGCGTCAAGCAGGGCAAGAGGTGAGGGCTTCCCAGACCGTTTGCAGGACCTCTGAGCCTCCCCTACTGCCTGACCACATGCCACACGCTCTCTCCAAATACTACCCCTGAAGCTAGCCCCCCGCCACAGCGGCCAAGCCCTCAGAACAGCCTGGTTCCACTGACAACTCTAAGCACCTGACGACACCTCACAGAAACTGCCAGCTGTGGGCTCCTCCAGGACAGGAGCCACCTCTTGCTCGCCTCTGGGTCCCCAGGGTGGTGCCTGGCTCACAGCTGGCACTCAGTGCTTGCTGAATGAATGAATGACCAGCTGAGTGAATGAGCCAAAGCCATTCCCCATGAGAAAATAAATGTCCCTTTGTCTTATTTATCTCTACATCCTCGGCACCTAGCAGAGGCCCTGGCTCGGAGCAGGTGCTTGCTCAATGTCTAACGAATGAACGAACGCATGTACTTTATTCCTAGACAGTATCTTCCCCAAGAGACCATCAGCTTCTCTCCTGCACCTCGCCCCCTTCCTCTCACCGAGGCCTGGCACTCAGAGAGTGATCAAGGACAATCTCAGAAGGCACAGATAGATGAACGAACGGCTGAGAGGCTGAATGACTGAAATCTCTTATCCCATCTTCCTACCAGTCCATTAGCCCCCTGAGGCCAGAGACTGAGCCGAGGCATGACCGGCACCCTGGCGCCCTCCCCAAGGTCCTCACCGAGGCCAGGCTGTGGGAGGACCCTGAGTGCTTGCTGGGCCCGATGGAGGAGATGCCGCTCAGAGTGTCGTTGCTCTTGCTGCTGGGGCTCTGCACCCTCCGGCTGGAGTAGCCTGTGAGGAACACGAGGGCAGGGGTCACGCAGGCTTCCACCCAGCCTCTGCACAGGCCATTCCCCGCTCCGGGCCACCTCCCTTCCTCTTCATCTGGGGACCTGTCCTGACCGTCGAAGTCAGGGTGACGACAGAGCACCACAAGCATATGCACTCAGAAGAAGAGCGCTGGCCCCTGCTTGTCGCCCTGCTCGTGACCAAACATCCCTGTCACCCAGCACAGGGCCTGGCCCGGAGGAGGGGCGCCGACCTGCCGGGCTGAGGCTGAGGATAAGGTCCGGCTGCTCTCGCCTCCTCTTCACTCGGCCTCCCCCGTGTTGCTGACTGAGTGACCCATTTGGAATTCTCCTCCTTCCAAAACAGGATTTGAGGCAACAACATTTTTACATACTCAAAAGATTTTTTAAAAGTGAGAAACACAGGGAAGGGAAATAAGGTGAAAGCAGAGGTGGTGGTGGTCCAGGGGAGGCAAGCGCGAGGCTGGTGCGGAAATGGCTCCAGGTTTCCCGGGCGCCAACACCACACGGAAACCCGGCCACACGCACGTCTCTCAACTCACCGAAAACTTCTTTCCCTAATTATAAAGAGAGAACTTCCCTTTCGCAATGACAATTCACAGTTAAAATTCATTTTCACTAGGGGAGACTTCTGCTTCTTAAGACAGGTTTCTCCCAAGAGGAGAGCGTCGGTGAAGCCCTCGCCCTGGAAAGTGATCTAGACACAGTCAGGCGGGGCACACACCGCGGGGCCAGGTCACAGCGTTAACGGGGCCACAGACGAGCATTTGTTTTTTTGTTTTTTGTTTTAAAGATTTTATTTTTCCTTTTTCTCTCCAAAGCCCCCTGGTACATAGCTGTGTATTTTTAGTTGTGGGTCCTTCTAGTTGTGACATGTGGAACACCGCCTCAGCATGGCCTGATGAGCGGTGCCATGTCTGTGCCCAGGATTCAAACCGGCGAAACCCTGGGCCGCCAAAGCGGAGCACATAAACTTAACCACTTGTCCACGAGGCCGCCCCAGGGCCACAGAGGTTTTAAAGCCACGTCAGCAGACACAAAACAGATCAGCATCTGCGCAGGCTCAGGGGGCTGCACAAAGCAGGGGCTTAAAGCGTGATAGAACAGTCTTCGACTGTGGTGGTGATTATATGACCACACGTGTTCGTCAAAGCTCATGGAACTGTATGCCAAGAGGGGTGACTCTTACTGTATGCAAAGCAAACCTTACTTTAAAAAAAGAGGGAGATGAGGAAAATACCATCTGGCCCAGGAAACTTGGGCCATTCCAGCACCCGAGCCGGGGCACTTCCCTCCCTGGACAGAGGAGCTGTGCCCCACCAGCCCTCTCTGGACCCGGGTGCTCCCAAAGGGTCGTCTGATAACAAGAACAACCGTCACCGACGGAGATGAGCATTGGCCACATCACCCACCAATCCTTACAGTGACTCAGAGAAGGAGGTTCTGCTGTCACCCCCACTTCACAGATGGGGCGACCACGGCTTGGAGACAGAATGTCACTAGCCCAAGACCCCACGGTTAACAGGGGCCCAGCTGGGAGGTGACTCCAGGTCAGGCCCTTCCCCACCACCTCACACCTACCTTTCTTCACCGACGGGACCTTCCTGGCCATGAGGATGGGGAGGGGTACTGTGCCCAGATGCTCGCCTCCCATCTCGGGGCCGACCTGCTTCTTCCTCCGCCGTCGCCTCTTCAGCTGGTGGGCGGCCAGGGCCAAGGCCACAGTCCCCAGGGCCGTAGCAAAGAGGACCTTCCGCAGGCCTGGTGTCAAGCGCAGCTGCGAGAATGCAGACTGCAGGAGAAGCGGGAGGCAGCTGGGTTCCATCTTCCCCAGAGAGCCCCGAGGCAGGCCGAGCTGCCCTGAGGAGCGCCCAAGGGGCGGGGACGCATCGGGCACTTGGGGCTACTTGCTGGTCAGGAACCCTGGAGAGGGAACCACCTCGACAGGGGGGACCAGGCCAGCCCCTCTGAAATGTGGACCACAGCAATGTAAAGAGGGGCACTGGGGACGGCAAAATGACAATGCCAAGGAGATTGCATCTGGGGTCCAGCAGGTATCTGAACACCATCAGCCGTGACTCTAACAGCTCCAGCGACTGAGCACCCGCTATGCCAGGCACTGCACCAGGATTTTACTGTGCCACCTGTCTGAAGGCCTGGGACCTTCCAGGTGAGACATCTGACGCTCACGCAGATTAAGACACATGCTCAAGGTGACAGAGCAACAGAAATCGAACCCAGGCTGGCTGACCCCATTTCTTAACGACTCCTCGAAGACGATGACATTCAACATTCACTCCACCCGGCAGTCTCATCCTACCATTCGCTGCTCCTCCCTCGCTCTCTGCCTGCTGGCCTGCGAGCCCCCGGGAGGGGCTGCATCCCTCAGGGCCGAACTTCAGGAAGTGTCGAGAGGCCTGGTCAGCCACAAACATTTGAGGTTGGCAGGAAGGGCTTTATTGTCCCCTTTTATAGACTGAAAAACTGAGGTCGAGAGTCACAGGACCGTGGGTGAAGACTGGGCTCGGGGCCCCAGACTCCTAACCCAGCCCTTCTCACTCTGATCAAAGAGGAGACACCGGACACCTGGGAGAGCAGGGAGGGCCCAGCTTTCTCGGATGCTGAGGGAGCCTGGAGGACTGGCTCAGTGTTTCAGGGACCAGGGGTGTAGAGGACGAGACCATAGCCCACCCCAGTCTTTACCTGCCCAAACGTTGTGTAGAGGAACACGGGGATCTCGGCCACCGTCATGGCCAGGGCCTGGATCACGGACATGCCCTCAGTCCTCCGGAATGCCATGGCAGGACAGCACCCCAGGCAACAGCCCTCGGGGCCGAGAGCTTCCAAGGAGAACGTCTTCACCTGGTTGCTGGCTGGGTCCCGGGCACCATCCACACCGCGAAAGGACAGCGACACACATACCAGAGGCTCCCTCCACAGAGCTGAGAGACAGACGACCAAGTCAGACACAAGGATGTGCTCCCGTGAGCAGAGAAACGCACACAAGAGTGCTCTGGGAAATGAGACGGAAGCAAGCCTACGGCTGGAATGCCAGGCCTGCAACCAGGCCCCGGCCCTCTGCACCCGCCAGCAGAAGGCACTCTGCACCCTGCGCCCTGGGAGCAGAAGGCAGCGTCTCTGGCACGCTAGACCAAGAGTGCACCCCAGGCCTGGAAGATGGGGCTTTCTGCCACGCTTTCTCAGTCTTTTCAAACCCATGGCCCATGTGCCAAACAAAATCTCAGGCCTCCCAAGGGTCAGGCCCCTGATGAGAATCATCACCTCTTTTCCACTTCCCACGAAGCCAAGAATGCTTTACTTCCGGTAGACTGTAGTACGAAAACAGCAGGGTATTTCCTCAAATAATAACAACCACTACACATTATGTGTGTATTTCTTGCTGAGTTCTTTACGGACATTATTTCACTGAATCAGTACAATGCTGTGAACTACTTGCTATCGATCTCTCCCACCCCCTACGCCTGCCAATTTCCAACGAGGAAACTGAGGCGCAGAGAGGCTAAGTCAGGCATCCAAAGTCACACAGCTGGAATGAGGTGGAGTCAGGACTTGGACCAAGATCTCCTGGACTACTCCCCTTTTCCTAACCTGAATATGGAGCAGGAAGTGGCAAGCCCCTAGCAGAACCACCAACTACAAGGGCAACTTTGCCCTGGGGCCTTCTGAGACCCCCAGGGTACCCCACTGCCCCATTCCAAGGCCAACAAATGGCCTTCACTGACCAGTGGCTTGACTTCACATAGCCCAGTCCCCAAGATCCTACAGGGCACCAACCAGCAACCGCCACCACCAAGGCCGAGGATGCCTTCAAGGTTTCCTGGGACCTCAAGCGGAAGGAATATGCAGCCTGGGACAGACCCTTTGTACCCGGGATGGCTGCCAAAGTCACTGGACCAGCACGAGAAATGGCTTATCCCCAGTGAGAGGGAAGGATGGACAATCCTATTAGCGTAGCTCTAGGGCTGAGCTGTGTGTGTGTGTGACGGGGGTGGCAGAGAAATATCCTAGGGCTGAGGAATCTGTTATGTTGTCAAGGGTGGGGGACATCTTGCCAGGAGGCTGCAAATTGAGCTAAGTGACCTCCAGGGTTCAGGGCCCAGGTTAAAATCATAAGCCACCCCTCTCACTCTCCCAGCCTGGCCCAGGCCTCAGAACATCCGAGATCAACAGCCACTCTTTCCCAAGCTCTTACTACAGGCCAGGCTTGCAACAGGCTCTCCACAGAGGATTTCGAGTCTAGTCACTGACAGAACCCTCGCAACAACCACTGTTTATGATGGGGAAACTGAGGCTCTGAGAGATAAGCGACCTGACAGAGGTCACTGAGTAAATGGCCAAGCTAGGATGTGATCTCAGCTCCGGGAGACCCCAAGGCTGTGGTGTTTCCCCTGAGCTGCCAGCTACAACTGCCACGTGTGCCTCCGTGCTGCACCTGAAGGACTTCTGCACCCTCCAGTGAGGAGCCCACGTGAAGGCGTGAAGATGGTGAGCCGGGGCGGCCCAGCACCTGTCTGCAGGAGAGGGAAGAGCGCTCTCTGCTGGACCGACTTCGAGGAGAGCGGCAGGTGTAAGGTGGCAACACCCATCCCCAAGCCTGCTCCAAGCCGGGGACGGATCCAGAGCCAGCCCAACTGTGCCCTGTTCATCCCCCTGGCATGATCCAGAGAGAGGGCTCCACATCTTCTCCGCAATAAGAAGCCCATGGATATGTTCCCCACCTGGTGCCCCAACCTGGGCAGTGGTCTTTCCCGCCATATAACTTCGGGCAGGAACCTCCTCATTCCACCCCCACCATGGCACTTACAACACCCCCAGCCTGGATGCCCACACTTTCCACCAGCCCACCTCCTCCCTTGGCCTGGACAACCCCCTTAATGACTCTGGCCTGAGCAGCCCCCCTTTCTGCATTGACCCCAGCAACGTCCCCAGCCCGGGCACTCCCTTGAGCCACCCTCTGCCCATTCCAGCCTGGACACCTCACCAGGCCGACCAGGTCAGGCACGGGGCACTCCCGAATTGAACCTCAGCAATATCTTTGTCTTCAGAATCTGCTCATTCCATCCCAGACGTCTCTTTGCGCAGCCCCGGGTCAAGCCCCCTCCTCTCCTGCCCCCGAACACCAGAACATCCTTGAGGGTCGTCCGATCCCCGCAACGTTCCAGGCCCGCATCTCCTCACTGATCGGGTACCTTCTCCTTCCACCTTTCGCGCCGCCCACGGCCCGGGTACCTGCTCATTCCAATGCGGGCCCTTCCAGTCCGGCTGAGCCCGGACACCTGCGCGCCCACCCAGCGCCTCGCGTAGGCCCGGCTCCCGCCCGCCGCCAGCCTCACTCCCGGCCCCTGCCGCGCCGCTTGCCCGCTCGACCCGGGCCGCCACTCACCCGGGATCCCATCGCTGCGGAAGGGCAGCGTCTCCTTCCCTGGCGCCCGCGCAACCAACCTCGCGGGCCATCGAGGGGCGTGGCCTCACGAGGGGCCAATCCCTCTTTGGCCAATCAGCGTCTCCGAACCGCCCCGCGCTGCTCCTGCCTCGGACCAATGGGGTGGGTCACATGACCAATCTGGTCTCGCCTCTCGGCGCTCTCTGCCCCGCCCCCTAAGTGCGGTTGAGGCGCGGAAGTGCTATTTTCTCTCCTATGATTGGCCATCGGGATTAGATTGACACGGGCGGCTGAGCGAGGCAGGGCAGCTAATCTTAAACGGACTGAGACAGAGCAACTGGGTTTGGAAGGGGCTTTGTGGAAGGAGGTGGCGGCGCTCTGCGCCCTCTTATTTGGCTCCCCGATGCCTACTGGTCCCCACACGGACAAGTCCTTCCCGCTCTTCAAGCGCCCATTTTCAAATACCCACAGCATCCTCTTAAAGCCTTGCCACTCTCCATCTTCTTCTGGAGGCGTTCGCAAAAGTGCCTTGTCTCCCCTACCAGACATTGTGTCCCTGAGAGCTGGAGTGAAGTGACTCAAATCTGACCGCCCAACTGCCTGACACCAATCACTGGGTTTGGAATCAGACCGACCTGAGTTGGAATCAAGTTCTGCCACTTCAGCTCTTCAGAGTTTATAGCTTACCCCTCTGTGAAATGGGGATGCAATTCCTGCCTTGCCTGAGTTGCAGGGCTTTGGTGAGAATAGGAAGAAAACGGTGTGGCAGCCCTTTCAAAACTGCGAAAAGCTGGGCACATCTAAGTTTTTAAAATATAATTATCAGTAAGGTCACATTCTTTCATTCATTCGATAACTAATATTTCTGTGTGCCAGCACTTTGGCTGGGCATGGGAGCACAGTAGTGGACGAGATACATGTAACTGAGATACTTAATTACAATTGCATGATATTGCTCTAATGGGGGAAACCCAGGAATGTGGGGACACCTGGGCTCCCACGGGGAGGTGAGACTACTGAAAGAAAAGGAAGGTCCAAACCGAGACCTGAAGGATGAGCAGCAATTAGCTGGGCAGAGAGGAGAGGGAGGAGTGTTCCAGGAGCAGCATGGGCTGTGACCCGGAGGCAAGAGAGAATCTGGCATCTTTGACTTGAGGTGGCAGAGACAGGGGAGAGTGGCAGCCAATGAGCCATGGAAGAGAGAGCCAGAGCAAAGGGGAGCATCTCCACTGCTGGACTCACTGCCTGGATTCTGGGCTAAATCTGCTGCTTCCTCCCCTGTGACCTTGGGCAAATCATTTTGATGCGGGGTCGGTGAGCCGAGGAGTCGAAAGAAAGATTTCTTAGACTCTTAAGATCTGGCAGTAGTGCTCTTTTATTTAGAGAATAGAATAGCATGGGGACAGGACCCATGGGCAGGCAGAGCTGGTGTGTGGGGACAGGACCCACGGGCAGTCAGAGCTCCTGCTGCTGCTTCTGCTGCCCCCGCTGGCATGGGGACAGGACCCATGGGCAGGCAGAGCCGCTGCTGCTGCAAACATGAGTGGAGAGTAAGGCTAAATTTAAGGCATAGGTATGTGAGTCATCTCTTTACCAAGACAAAGGAAAGAACATGGAAAAAAGTTAAAATGGTATCAGTGCAGGTGGGGTCTGGCCATTGGGTGGTCCCACGACTTTTAGATAAGAATCAAATGGGATTAAGTAAAGGCCAGAAGCCACCACCCTAAATCAGTTACATGAGGTTGCCCCACGACTTTTAGATAAGAATCAAATGGGATTAAGTAAAGGCCAGAAGCCACCACCCTAAATCAGTTACATGAGGTTGCCAGACAGTAACCAACTTAAATTCTTGCCTCTGGCATTAAGAATTTCTAGAGATAAGGCCATCCCCCTTCTTCCTGGCACAGAGAGGGAGGCACCTTTACAGATAGAGGTTTCCCTTAGAAATGTAAAGGTTCCCCAACAAAGGGGCAAGCAAATTCCACTCCTCGGAGCCTGCTTCTCATCCGTAGTTTTAAAATTAATCAGCCTAAAAATCCTCATCATAAACTGTTTTAAAATTAAGCAGCCTAAAAATCCTCATCAATTTAACTTCTCTGAATCTCAGCTTCCTCACCCTAAAATGAGAAGGAGGATGGTTTCTGAGCTGTTATGAGGCTCTCAGATGATAATTCACTTAAAAGTGCTCAGCGCTGAGCCTGGCATGGGCTCAGGACACTTTGGCCACAGCTATGAGAAAAACTGCAATAGCCAAGGGGAAAGTAGATAAATGGATGAAACATATGGATTGGGAAGCTGTAAGATCAGCAATGACTAGCACCTACTGTCTCGCTCTCTCTCCTCTTTACCCTGCTGTGTTTGTCTTCCCAGGACTCATTACCTGACATGTTATATATTTGTTTGTCCAAGAGGGGAGGTCCGTTTTGTTCACCACTGCTTCCCTGGCGCCTGAAACAGTGCCTGGCACATAGTAGGTGCTGGCAAAGACTTTCTCCTTGACCAAACTGAGTCAGGCTCCTCTGAGCCCTCTGCTTGACCCGGCTTGACCTTGGGCTTCCATCTCTGTCCTTGTGGAGTGCGGTTGTAGCAAGAACACTGCTGAGTCAGTTTAGCAAGAATCCCCCACCCTTGGTATCTGGTCACCCTCCATATTTGATCAAATTTCTCATCCTCCACCCTCACTATCTTATTGCCCTGGCGTGCCTTCAGCAAGAAGCCCGCTAGCCTTGATGTTTCCTCTTAGTTATTTTCCATCACTGACCCCCACCCGGCTCCTTAGCTGTAAATCTCCACTTGTCCTTGAAGCATTTGGAGTTGAGCCTGATTTCTCACCCCTACTGCAAAACCCCCACTTTACTAGTCTCTCTTGAATAAAGTCTTCTTTGCAGTCTTTCATAAGTATCGTGAATAGTTTTTTCTTTAACAGTGCTCAGTGTGAGTTAATGAACGAACGAACATATAACTATATTGACAAGGCTGTTGCAGGATATGACTGGATGCTGGCTAAATGAATGATATAGTCAGCTATAGATAGCGTAGGGGAGGAAGACATTTCCTCTACCCTCTCTGGGTTCTTCTGGCCGGAGAATGAATTAAATTCACATGAGACAGAATGGTAGGAGAAAATTAAACAAAGTTTTATAATATGTATACATGGGAGAGGGCAGGCAAGCTGAGCAACTCGCCCAAATGGCTGAAGTCCCCTCTTAAGATTACCACACAAGTACAGTAAACAAGATGCAGATTTAAGTCCTTGCCTTTGGTATTGATTAAGAGTTTCTAGAGAGAAGGTCATCCCCTTTCTTCTTCCTGGTACAGAGAGGGAGGCACCTTTACAGATAGAGATTTCCTTTACAATGTAAATGTCTCCTAACAAAGGGCAAGCAAGTTCCGCCTCTCAGAGCCTCCTTCCCTGTCCCAGTTTATCAAAAGCAACCAGCCTCAAATAATCCTCATGCCAAAGAGACATATCTTGGCGTGGCCAATTCCAGTCCCCCACAACAGACACCAGTAAATAAGTCAAAGATCAATACAGACGAATAGAAACACATAGTGAACAGAAAGAAACACATACAGATGATGAACTGCAGGTATGTGCGTGACGTGAGAGTTGATGATGGCTCCATAGAGATAATAATACAGACCAGTGGTTCTGAACCCGGGGCACACATTTAAATCACCTGGAAGCTTTTCAAAACTCCAGCTGCCTGGGCCCCATCTGCACCGAGAGAATCAGGGCTGGGAGTGGGACCAAGGTCTGGATTTTGAACAAACCCCCAGGTGGCTCAGGGGTTCCCCTGCAGGAGAGGCTGGGGTAGGTCATGGGGAACTGGAGTAAGTGTAGCCAGGTATCCAGGGGACAGAGCCAGGGAGGAAAGGGAACCAGTTCAGGGACAGAGCCCTCCACCAGGTTAAGAGATGAAGCCTAGAGGTCAAGAGCAGGGAGAGGTGGAGACAGGTTGTAAGCCCCTTTCCAAGTCCCACGGGAGGAGGGATGTACGTGCAAGCCATCCCCTTGCCTGTCCGGGGCGGTGAGGAGCCAGGTTCAAGGTCAGCCACGTCCATGCCCCGAGGGCAGCCCGATCCGCCACCTGGGCAGAACCTCTCCTCCCTCTCAGTTACCCCTCGGCACACCTTCCCCCAAATTTGGGGAACCAGAGGGCTTCCAGCGGACAAACAGCCGTTCCCCAGCCGTAGAAGATTTGTCCCCCGGCTCAGTTGTCCTTAGTGTCACCATGTTCAGGGGCAGAAGAAGAGACGGGGCTGGAGAGGTCAAGGCGGTGGTGGTGGGCGGCACAGCGAGACCCGGGGCAAAAGAGGCCGAGAAATACGGAGACAGAGGGCCTAGTCCTAGGGACGAAGAGACACACACGAACAAGGCGCCACGGCGTGAGGAACGGAGGAGGCCGGCCGGGCGGCGGACGCAGGGGGCAGCAGGGAGCCGGGCCGCCCCGAGGCCCCGCCCCGCCAGAGGCCCCGCCCCCTCCGGAGGCCCCGCCCTGCGCGTTCGGCCGTCACGGCGGCGGCGGTGGCGGCTGCGGGCGGGCGGCCTGGCAGCAGGTGGGCGGGGTACGGGCCGGCGGCGGCGGCGGGCGGGGTCTGCCAGGCTGCGCTGGGGCCGGGCGCGGCCGGCCGTGGGCGCGCCATGGACTTCAACATGAAGAAGCTGGCGTCGGACGCGGGCATCTTCTTCACCCGGGCCGTGCAGGTGAGGCCGGGCGCCCTGGGCCGCGCGCGCCGGCTCCCGGGGCCCGGATGTGGGGCGGGCCGGGAGCGCCTTGCAGCAGAGTCCGGGGGCGCAGGAGAAGCCCCTCGAGGCCGCACCCCCTTCCCCGCTGCGGGGACACCCTAGCCCCCGACATCCCTCCTCCTGCGCTGCCCAGAAGAGAGAGCGAGCCCGGGGCGGCCGGCCCCCCTGGCCGCACCCTCACCGTGGCACGCCGCGGGGGGCTGAGCCGGCCTCGGCCCTGTTCCCTGCGGGGACGTGTCATTGTCCACCCTTTCCACCGGCTGGGTTCCCCCGCTGCCCTGGCGCCTGCCGCAGGCCCCGGTGGGTCTCCACTGGGAGGAGCGAGGGCACCAGGCGGCTCCTGCCTCCCTGTCCTTGCCCAGCAGTGACTCTTGACTCCCGGACAGGCGGTTGGATGCCTGAGTCCCAGGCCCAAGGACTCATGCATCGCCCCGACCCCTCCTTTGAGCCTCAGTCTCCGCACCTGTGCATTGGGCTGTCCAAGGTGGTACTATGCTTGCCTCGGTCCCTTTTACACGCTTGGATAGTCAGGCAGGAAGCCTGGAGGGACGGGGTTATCTCCTTTCTGCTCGGTGGGAGGCCTGTTTCCTCTTATTTCTTGGGGGCGGAGAGAGGGCTGGGGTCTGGCTGGGTGTCCTCCTCGGGAAGCTGTCCAGGCCTATGATGCTGGGATTGGAGCAAATCCTATCCATTTAGGGGCAAGGAGAGAAACTGAGGCAGCTTAATGTAATGGTGAAGACCTAGAGTCAGCTATGGGCGTGGATGCTCCCTCTGTGACCTTGGGGACCTCCGGTCTGGGCCTCAATTTTTCAATCTGAAAAATGGGATTAGCAGTCCCCCCTCCCAGGATGGATGTGAGGGTTCCGTGGCGCTCTGCGTGAACGTCCTCACTAAAGGCAGGCTCCCAGATTGGTGTTAATGTGGTTAATATTGCACCTGTGCAGCATGTGACCTTGGGCAAGTCACTTCTCTTGGAGCGTTCCTGTCCCCTTCTGCCAGTCAGGTGTAACCAAGGGTGGCTGCAGACTCGGGGCTTGGCCGTCGCAGTGCTCTGGGGACAGGCCCTGCTGTTTGCGCCTTGCGTTGTTGTTGACTCTCTAGAGGAGCTCGGCCGCAGACAGCCTCTTGGAAGCCCATGTGGCCATGTTTACTAGAAAGTGCAGTGTCTCTTTGGGGATTAGCGCCCCAGTGAGGATTTGCTGCTTGATGTTCCAAGCCCCACAGGTGACCCCAGCACTAGTGGAGATGCCAGGACCCCAGAGCCCATGGCCAGCCCCAGTCCATCTGGAAGGTGGGGAATCTGGAAGGTGTTGGTATGGCAACCGCTCTATCTCCCACATCTGGGAAGAACCTGATCTGCCGGTTTCCTGCTACTGTGGGGCCCTGGCACCTGACCTGGCCAGGGCCTGCAGAGCCTCTTGGCGTGGGGAGGTTTGGGGCCTGTGGCCTCTCTTCGCCTGGCCTGACGGGGGCAGGCCCAGTGGGTGGCCCATACTGGAGTGGGAGCCAGTGCCCAGGCCCCAGCCTCCAGTGTGGAGGAGGGAGCCGGGAGCTTTATAAATAGAGGCTTTCTCTGGCTTTGCACGCCCACCCCCTGCTGCTGCCATCTTGCAGGGAGCAGCCTGGGACTCTGCGGGCATCAGCTTCTGAAGCACTGGGCCCTTCCCCTTGGCAGGGATGGGGCAGGGTGGCAGGCCAGAGGAGACAGGGGCCTGAAATGTGACCTGGGCAGGAGAGGACACTCAGGGGACCCTCCTGAGGCCAGCCTGCCCAGGGGATAGAAATCAGCCAGGAAGGATTGGGGGGGTGGTTATTATCAATGCGTGGGCAGCGCCTCTGCATAGGTGCCACCTTGCCAGGTCCCAGGACATGCTGGGGAAGCGCCAGCCCCTCCGAGAACCGGCATACCTTTAAGAGCCTCACCCCACCCCCATCTGGTCGGGAACCAGCCCTTGGCCTTGGGATAAGAATCTGGAGGGCAGGATCCCTTTTGCACGAGTGATTCTGGGATGGCTTCTCCATCCCCGAACTGTACCCTGAAAGTCAGGAGGGGTTTGTGAAGTTGGTCCAGGTGGTGGGAAACTGCCCAGCTACGGGCACCGAGGCCGGAAAACCAAGGCATATGTGGGTAAGATGCCAGTGGGGGTAGGAGTGGGCATAGAAGTGAGAGTACTAACCATTTGTAGTAATTGCAGTAACAGTAATGGTAGTGTTAGAAATGATGAAAATAAAGCCAGGGAGGTGGCAGCATCGTCATCATCCGAGCCAGGCAGGCAGCAGTGGACGTGGGATGGATGCCCCAGAGGTCAGGGAGGCCGGGTAGGATGTTGAACCTGGGTGGATGTGGTGTGTGAGGGACGGGTGGTCAGGTGGCTCCGTGGGGAGCGCTGCCATTAGCCTTGATAAGGACGGGAGAGGCTGGGGTGCACGTTTAGCGTGACATGCACTGGTGCTGTCGGGGTAAAGAGGTCTCTAGGTAGCTCCTGAGAGCTGAGGAGGGTTATGAGAGAGGCCTTTTATCGGTGATGCTAGCACTAGCTAACGTTTATCAGGCCTGTGCTGTGTGCTGGCCATGGAGTTAAGCACCTTCCAAATATTCCGTGAGCTGGGTCCTGCTATCCCCATTCTTCAGGGGGGAAAACTGAGGACTAGAGAGGTGACTTTGCCCCTCTGAGCCTTGATTTCTTCATCTGGAAAATGGGGCTAATGCCACCCCCTCAAAGGGCTGGTGAGGTGAGCCTGTTCAGGGCCTGGCTCTGGGAGGCTCCAGTTTAGGGAGTATGAGGAGTAAGAGGAGGCAGTGGCAGCAGGGCAGTAGGAGTAAGGAGAGCTCCCAGGAGACCGGGAGCGGCTGGTACCCAGGCCGGGAGCTGAGGCTATAACCCTACCCGCCCCCCATCCGCCCCGCCCTCCAGGGAGAAACCCAAGCCCTGTTGCATAATTGATGGCCACCAAGCAGGAGCGGCCTGACCAGCAGCCTGTCGGCTGCCTCTGCTCCTGTCCCCAGCCTCTAGATGATTCATCACTGCCAAGTAGTCTCGGAAGGGCCTCCAGACCCCCAGCCCATGATGACCCTGACTCCAGCACAGTCTGCCCCTTGCTTGGCCTCAGTGGCGTCTGTGAAATGGGAAACCCACCTCGCCCCGCCCTGGCAGGCTGTTGGAGGAGTCAGTGGGTCCTTGGGGGAAAGCACTGAGCACAGGCTTGGGCCACAGGTGCGCCCGGCAGTATCTGTTGTTGTTACCAGCTTCCTCCTGCGGGTCTTCTCCTTTTTGCTGTTTGGCTGTGACCTTGAGCAGACTCCTTCCCCTGGCTGGAGAAGGCCTTCCAGACCCGAGGGGCCAGGACTTGGGCCAGCTTCTGGTTGTTCCTAGGTGGCCCACATGGCTTCTTCCAGCTCTGATGGGGGACCTATGTAACATCCTGGTCCCCGCCTCACCTTGGGGTGGGGCTGCCGAGCTTTCTGGGCCCTGGTGTGTCCAGAGTTGGTTCTGATGGGCTGGCGGTGTTCCCCGCCCATCACACCAGGCCACCAGAGGCCAGCCATGTGGCTGTCCTCCCTCCGCCACACACACACTCCCCTTCCTTCCCAGCCATCTCTCTCCCCATCAGCTCTTAACAGCAGCAGCAGCATCTTACGTTGAACACTGACTCTCTGCCAGACCCCGGCCTTCATGTCTTGCCCACATCTTTCTTCTTTCATCCTCACAACCTACAAGGGAGGTGCTATTACTTATTATTCCAATTTTTCAGCTCAGGAAGCTGAAGCTCAGAGAGGCAAAGCCACTTGCCCAAAGTCACACAGCTCATCAGTAGCAGAACTGAGACTTGAATCATGGCTCTCTGATTCTGGAACCTGTTTCCTCCCACTCACACCCCTGGCACCCCATCCCCAGTGGCTCCCAGCCCCCCATGGGGCCTCCTGATAACCCCAGACCTTGCCTTGTGCCTCATTGGTTCCCTGAGCACTTGCAACCAAGTACCTTCCTTCAGGGTCAGGCTCAGAGGACTCTCAGCGGTGAGCTCCCTATGGTTCCTTACCCCTCCAAGTTGTATGCCAGATTTTGTATAAATGTGCATTTCTGTGGGGAGCAAGTCTATTGTTTTCATTGGATTTCCAAAAGAAGCCATGCTCCCCAAACCCGGGTCACAGAGAGGCAAACTGAGGCTTAGAGCAGGTTGTAACTCGATCAGGGTTGCAGAGAAGATTAGGGACAGAGCAAATTTCCTGACCTTGGGGCCTGGGTTCCAGCTGGGGGCGAGGGGTAGGTGGGTGGGGCAGGGGGAGTCCTCCCTTCTCCCTTCTGAGCCCTCCCTTCACAGTTCACAGAGGAGAAATTCGGCCAGGCAGAGAAGACTGAGCTTGATGCCAACTTTGAAAACCTTCTGGCCCGGGCGGACAGCACCAAGAACTGGACAGAGAAAATCCTGAGGCAGACAGAAGTGCTCCTGCAGCCCAACCCCAGTGAGTGGACGCGGGGTGGCCCTGGGTGAGGGGTGGGAGGCCAGGCAGGTGGGGCTGGGCGGCAGGCGGGACTTGGGTCAGACGCTTGGGGCCGAAGGCTGCGGTGGGGGGTCCGAGTTAAAGAAAACAGCAGACTCGGTGCTGGGCTCCAAGACGTACCCTCTGGGGCAGTGGGAGTGCTAAGTTTTGCACAAAGGAGTTGAAGAAATGCCTGGAAACTAAAACACTTGGGAGGAGAGGCAGGAAGAACACAAGCCGGGTCATTTGAGAGAGGGCAGCGAGACTCAGAGAAGAGGGCTTGCCCAGAGTCACACCGTGAGCATGGAGAAGCACAACTGCGGGGAACATATGGGAACAGAGGGGTGGCCTGCGCTCAAGATGCTTATCTGCCTATAAGTCTGCTGTGTAGCAGCTGAGTGGCTGCGAGCTTTCTGGGGCCGGGGCCAGAGCATTGGTCATCTGTGTGTTGTGCTCCATAAATCATACTGTAATGAGGGAGAAGTGGGCGGGCTTTGACTTTGGCCTGTCACCCCCACCTGTGTGACCTCAGGCAGGCACTTCATGTCTCTGAGCCGTGACTTCCTCCTCTCTAGAGTGAGGGGTTCCACAGGGTCAAAGTGGGTGTCAGCAAGAGAATATTCTGAAAGTCACAGGCTGGGCACTCCTGTGGGCAGGCCCTGGTCTGGGTCTGTTTCTGTCACTGTGGCTTTCATCCTTAGGCTTGTACCAAAGAGCCCTGTGGCTTTGACTGCTGTTTCCCCACAGGTGCCCGAGTGGAGGAGTTCCTGTATGAGAAACTGGACAGGAAGGTGCCCTCGAGGGTCACCAATGGGGAGCTGCTGGCTCAGTACATGGCGGAGGCGGCCAGTGAGCTGGGGCCCACCACTCCCTACGGTGAGCCAGGCCCCACAGCTGGGGTCAGGGGTCA
This sequence comes from Equus asinus, assembly GCF_041296235.1. NCBI lineage: Eukaryota > Metazoa > Chordata > Mammalia > Perissodactyla > Equidae > Equus > Equus asinus. The sequence goes on from NC_091799.1 coordinate 17,009,964, forward strand.
AGGTCTCTCGCCCTCTAGTTTTTCTCCCTTTCTCTCTTCCTTCCTTTGTTTATTTTTATTTTTATTTATTATTTTTTATTTTTTTTGAGAAAGATTAGCCCTGAGCTAACATCTGCTGCCAATCCTCCTCTTTTTGCTGAGGAAGCCTGGCCCTGAGCTCACATCCATGCCCATCTTCCTCTACTTTATACGTGGGACACCTACCACAGCATGGCGTGCCAAGCAGTGCCATGTCCGCACCCGGGATCTGAACCAGCGAACCCTGGGCCGCCGAAGCAGAGCATGCGCACTTAACCGCTGCACCACTGGGCTGGCCCCTGTTATTTTTAATTACACAAATACCTGACTTCATTCTACTTGTAAAAATTTCAGTCAGTGGAGATCAAAATAAAGTAGAAAATGGAAGCCTCTCTTAACCAGTTTGGTTTGTGGGCCTTTTTTAACGGGATCATCCTGCGTGTACTATTCTGCAACCTGGTTTTTACACTTGGGCTTGCCTTAGAGATATCTGTTCACAATGCACGCATAGAGCCACCTCAGTCTTTATTTTTTATTTTTTCAGTTTTACTATAAGGTGCATCTGTTTTGAGTGTGTAATTCAATGGATTTTAGTCAATTTACGGAGTTGTACAAACATCCCCCGACCTAACTTAAAGAGCACTTCCGTCACCCGTAAAAAGCCCCTTGTGTCTACTGAGAGTCAGTCCCCACTCCCACCCCCGGCCAACCACCAGTGTGCTCTTGTCTCTGTAAATTTGCCTTTTCTGAGTATTTCCTAGAAACGGAATCCTACAGTATATTGCTTTGCATCTGGCTGCTTTGACCCAGCATAATGTCTCTGAGGTGCATCCACGTTGTGGCACGTTTTAGGATTCCATTCCTTTCTATTGCTGAATAGCATTCCATTGTATGGACAGACTGCATTTTCTTTATCCCTTCATCATGAGATAGACGTTTGTATGCACACCTTCGTGTGGCTGTATGCTGGCCCTTCTCCTGGGTATCCGCCTAGGAGCGGAATCGGCTGGGCCATATGGTAAATTGATGTTTAACTTTTTGAGAAATTACCAAACTGTGTTCCTAAGTGCTTCTGTGATTTTTACATCCCCACCAGCAGGGGCGTGGTTAATTTCCAGATATTTGTGGATTTTCCAACTTTCCTTCTGTTGTTGATTTCTAATTTAATTTCACTGTGGTCAGAGAACATACTCTGTGTGATTTTAATTCTTTTAAATGTATTAAGACTTGTTTATGGCCTGGTATATGGTCTCTCCTGGAGAAGGTTCCACGTTCACTTGAGAAGATCGTGTATTATGTTGTTGCAGGTAGAGTGTTGTCAGGACAAATCGGTTGATAGTGTTGTTCAAGTTTTCTGTATCCTTGCAGATTTTGTCTTGTTCTCTCCATTTTTTAGTGGATTGCAGTCTCTAATTATTTCTGTTGAATTTCTGTTTCTGTCTTCATTCTGCCGGTGTTTGCTTCATATATTTTGGGGTTCTGTTGTTAGGTCTGTCTGGTTATAACTGTATATCTTCCTGATGAATTGACTCTTTTTGTCATTGTAAAGTACTGCTCTGTCTCTTGCAACTTTTTCTTTTTATCTTAAAGTCCATTTTATCTGATAGTAATAAAGCTACTCTTGTTCTTTTATGGTTACTGTTAGCATGCTATGCTTTTTTTATCCTTTTATTCTCAACCTATTTATGCCTTTAAATCTAAAGTGTGTCTCTTACAGATAGTATATGTTTGGATCTTTAAAAAAAAATTCAGTCTGACAATATTTGCCTTTTGATTGGTGTGTTTAATCCATTTACATTTAATGTAATTAGTGATGTGGTTGAATTTGCATGTGCCATTTTGTTACTGTTTGCTGTATGTCTCAGGTCATTTTTGTTGGTTCCTCCTTACTGCCTTCTTTTGTGTTGAATAGATACTGTATTTTCTAGTGTAACATTCTAATTTCTTTGTTGCTTTCTTTCAACTTTAAAATTTTTTTAGTGGTTTTACAATATGAATTACAATATGCATTTTAACTTTTCACAATCTGATTCAAGTAATACTAACTTAATTCCAGTAAAATATAGAAACTTTGCTCCATTATAGCTCCATTCCCTCCCCATTCCTCTGTGATGTTATTGTCATACATCTGGCATCTCTGTATCTTATAAGCTCAATAATATAGTTTTATAATAACTGTTTTATTCAATTGTCTTTTAAATCAGTTAAGAAAAAAAAAATTTATATTGTCTTTTAGATTTGCCTATATACATACCTTTACTGGAGCTCTTGATTTCTTTATCTGGATTCAAGTTACCATCTGGTGTAATTTCCTTTGAACCTGAAGTATCTCTCCTATGGTAGGGCTGCTAGCAATGAATTCTTTCAGTCTTTGTTTATCCATGAGTGTCTTTATTTTCTGTTTACTTTTGGAGGACAGTTTTGCTGTATATAAAATTCTTGGATGAGAGATCTTCCTTTCCTCATTTTGAATATACCATCTCACTGCTATCTGACCTCCATTGTTTCTGATGAGAAGTCGTTTGTTAATCTTATTGTGGCTCGCTTGTATGTGAGAAGTTGCTTTTCTCTTGCTATTTTTGAGACTTTTTGTCTTTGTCTTTCAACAGTTTGACTATGATGTCATGGCTGTGGATCTCTTTGTCTTTATCCTGTTTTGAGTTTGTTTAGTTTCTTGCCTATAGATTAATGTTTTTCATCAAATTCAGGACATTTGGGGCTATTTTTCAAATATTTTTTCTGCCCCTTTCTCTCCTCTTCCTCTGGGACTCCCATTACTCATATGTTGGTTTGTTTGATGGTGTCCCACAGGTCTCTGAAGCTCTATTCTTTTTTTTTTTTTTTGAGGAAGACTATCCCTGAGCTAACATCCACCACCAATCCTCCTCTTTTTGCTGAGGAAGACTGGCCCTGAGCTAACATCGTGCCCATCTTCCTTTATATGTGGGACGCCTACCACAGCATGGCTTGCCAAGTGGTGCCATGTCTGCACCCAGGAGCTGAACTGGTGAACCCCAGGCCACAGAAGCAGAATGTGCACACTTAACCACTGTGCCACTGTGCTGGCCCTGCTATATTCATTATTATTCATTCATTTTTCTTTCTGTTCTTCAGATTAGATACTCTCTATTGATTTATCTTCAAAACTGCTGATTTTTCCTTCTGCCAACTCAAATCTACTGTTGAGCCCTTCTAATGAATTTTTCCTATCAACTATTGTACTTTTCAACTCTAGAATTTTCATTTCTTTTTTATAATTTTTATAACTTTATTAATATTCTTTATTTGATGAGTCATCATCATACTTTCCTTTAAATCTTTAAACTTGGTTTCTATTCGTTGTTTTTTGTTTGTTTTTCACATATTTGTAGTAGGTGCTTAGAAGTCTGTCTGCTCAGTAACATCTGGGCCTCCTTGGAGACAGTGTCTGTTGATTGCTTCTTTTCCCTGTGTATCAACCATACTTCCTTATTTCTTTGCATGTCTCATAATTTTTTGTTGAAATCTGGACATTTTACGTAATATAGCAGCTCTGGATTCTGATCCCCCTGGGGGTTATTATTGCCATCTGTTTGTTTAGAGACTTCCTGAGCTAATTGTTTAGTCTGTGTCCCTGGCAGTATGCAGCCACTGGTGTCTCTGCTGTTTTTTCCCTCTTGAATTACTCTTTTTCTTTTTAAGCCTAGCTTCCTGGGGGTTGCTCCTAGGTCAGCATATGTCAGTGGTCAGCCAACGATTGGTCAGAGGTTGTGCTTAATGTCTTGCACCATTAAGACTTCAGTTACGAATTTGTGTGTGGGCTGGGGAACACATTCAAAGTTCAAGAAGTTTACAGGTCTGCCCGGCTTTTACTTTGTCAGCATGCACAGCCTCCCGCTCAGCCAAGAATGAGTAGATAGTGGGGGTTCTCTCCAGTCTCTTCTGAGCGTGCTCCACACGTGCATAGCCTTCCAGACCACTGGAGATGCCTGGGAGTTTATCAAGACCCACTATGACTATCTCATCTCCCAGATCTCCTGTTAAATTTCTAGCAGGTCTGTTGCTTGTTCCAGCCAGCATTCCAACTTCAGGTTAGCCGTGATACTGGCCTTTCTGGATTATTTGCTATTGAGATCATTATTGTTTTCAAAGCATCCCATGGGTTTTTCTGTGTTCCAGCCCACATCAGATCACCCTCTTCCCGCAGTGAGCTGCCAGCCTCAGGCTCGCCCCGCCCTGGTAGAGCTGCAGCACCCAGAGCCTGAGGAGATGGGAGCACCCCCAGACTAAAGAGCCGTAGACTCCGTTGTTCTTACCAAGGTCCAGCAGGTCTCGAATAAATGCTTCTCAATCTGTTCTTTGCTTTTGGTCAGTTCCCAGAGTCTGGAAATGGTTGTTTCTGACAATTCTGTCCAGTTTTATTAGTCCTCTTTGGGGAAAGGATTTATTAATCCTTTCTCTGTCGTTCTAGAAGTCCCACCACCCCCCAATCTTTTCAATGGCTGTGTTGTGTTTCATTTTTGGGATGTCCCACTAATTATTTGTCAGTCCCCAGTGCATGGATATGTAGATTGCCTCCACAGTTTTCCAGCGCAGCCATTCTGCACTGACTGTCTTTGCTCTGGCCTCTTCAGCACATCTTCCTAGCAGCACATGCTCTTTCCTCTACCCGCTGGGGGTCAGGGCAGCCAGAGCCTGACCCTCTTCCTCACCCTTCACCTCTCTTCTCAGGGAAGACCCTGGTCAAGGTGGCAGAAGCTGAGAAGCGCCTGGGAGCTGCAGAGAGGGATTTTATCCACACGGCCTCCATCAACTTCCTCACCCCCCTGCGCAACTTCCTGGAAGGGGACTGGAAGACCATCTCGGTGAGCGACCTGGGACCACTCCACTTTCTGGTAACCATGGCAACCCTGTCCTCAGAGCTGCTGAGCATAGGTTCTCCTCTCATGCTGGGAACCTCCCACTGCTGGGGTCTCCCCAGATGTGGCTCTGTGGACCAAGTGACTGGAGTGGATGACTTCCCCTGTCTGGGCCTCAGTTTCCTTGTCTTGACCAAATGGCCCTGTGGGCCAGTCTTTCCATGGCTGAGGGTCCCCAGGGCTGCCCAGGGTCTGTCTCAGTGCTTTCTGTTCCCCACCTTGCAGAAGGAGAGGCGGCTCCTCCAAAACCGGCGTCTGGACTTGGACGCCTGCAAAGCACGGCTGAAGAAGGCCAAGGCCGCAGAAGCCAAAGCCACGGTAGGTGTCCCTGCCGGCCTCCCACTCCTCCCAGCTCTGGTTGGAGCCAGGGGGGTAGGGGTGAAGGGACCTGGTGTTTGGCATGACCCCTCTCCCCTGTCCCTGCCTGGAGAGGCCTGGCTGCAGGACGCTGGTCTGGGCTGGCCACTTCAGGTCACGCCTCTCTGTCCCCACCCCCAAGGGAACCCTGGCAGCTCAGAGCTCTGGGTGCCAGGGCAGACATTTATGGGGTGGGCCAACCAGCAGTGCCCTGACCTGGGCTCAGGGCACCCCACAGCCTCCCCAGACAGGTAGCCAGTTGGAGTTTCTCGCATGCCCTTGCCCTGCCCTCCCTGGATGCTCGGCTCTGTTCCCGGCTCTGCCCGGGCATGGCTCCCCTTACTAACTCTGCCACCTGCTGCTCTAGCGCTGGTCCCAGGGCGTCCTATGCTCAGGCTCACCTGTGATGGTGTGGACAAGCCTGGAGCTGGACCGCCCACCTGCTCAGGGGCATGTCTGAGGGGCCTTCCAGGTAGCCCCCTGAGACTAGTGTAGGGCCTGGGCCACCTTGGCCCCCCTTCACTCGCAGCCCACTGAGGCTGGTTCAGCCTGGCTGGGCCTCTGGGACACAGCATGGGACAAGTTGACCAGGGCTAGGCCAGGATTGGGAGAGCTGGGCCTGAGGGTGAGCACACTCTTGGCATGCCAGGCTCCTTGGGTGTATGGGGCCTAAAGGCCACCTCACACCCTGAGGAGGGAGGGAATCCCTATGTCCAGGGCATGCGCGAGGGATACCGCCACCACTGCCTCCCAGGCTCTCGCCCGAGAAGGCAAGGCCCAGCCCAGGCTCCCAGCTGCCCTGGAGAGTTCCAGCCCCAAACCTTCCTTGCATTCCCCTCCCACAGTGTGGCCACCTGGGGCCATGGAGCCTGGGCCTGCACTGCCTCTGGCAAGAGCCGTGGGCAGGATCTCAGCTCATCCAGGTGTGTGGGGTCCATACTGGAGGCAGGGGCTCAGCCACTGGCGTCTTGTTGGGATTGGGTAGGATGACCTATGGCTATTGGGATGATCTCTCTAAGTCACCTGGACAGGACAGTCTCCCTGTCACTCAGGGCTGGACAACCTCTCTGGAGTAACTTGGCCAGAACAAACTCTTCCTCTATCAGCCTGGCCAGGGGAGCCTTTCCTTAGTCACTGGAATGGCACAACCTTTTCTCCAGTTGATTGGCCCGGACAACCTCAAGCCTTTGGATTAGGCCAGGACACCCTCTCCACAGCTAGGACCTGGGCAGCCCAGGTACAGCATCCCAGGGAACTCAAACCCAGCAGTTTGCTCCTCATCCTTACCCCTCTAAACTCACACACATACACAGATCAGGACTCCTTCCAGAGGGTGGGGCTGTATGTGTCCATTCGCCTGTCCAGCCAGTGTCCCCTCCCGCTAGGGCCTGGGGGGCCTGCTCCCGCCTGCGCTGTGGACTCACTAACTCTCTGTTTTTGTTCCTTCCCGTTCTGCTTTGGGTAACTTGCTCAGTGTGAGGGAGATGTGAGTATACCTGTCCCGCGTGCCGTGCTGCTTCGGTTCGCCCATCGTGGCCTTGGGCCACAATGCTGTGGCGGCCCTGGGCACGTCCTCGGGCGTTTTGCAAGCAGCTGGTCTCCCCATCAGAGCTTCCACCATGTGTGGCCTCTGGTCTGGGGGACACTGGGCGTTGGAGCCTGTGAGTCAGCTCTTTGCAAATGTTGACAGCCTGTCACTCTGTCCATCCATGCATCCATCTGTCCACCCTCATTGTGGGGGAGGGGCCTGGTCCTTGCTGCAGGAGTGAGAGATGTGCTGTGTGCAGATTCTGGGATGGAGAAAGCTGGGCGGGGGGGCACCGGGAGGGCTTTGTTTGGAGGACTGTGGGTCTAACTGGGGCATCTGAGCGAGACCCCTGGGCCAGGGGCTGGCCCGTCTGTGCCTTGCCCAGAGGCAAGTGCTGTGACAGCAGCTGCGGGCTGTCTCCTCATCGCATCTGCTCTCCCGGGCACCCCAGTGTGTCTGCCCACTTGGTCTTTGTCTCAACTCTCCAAGTCCCTAAGCCTGCCTCCTTTCCAGGTGGTCGGCACGGGGAGAAGGGGGTCCATATTGTATTTGTCTGTAGCCTCCGTCCCTGGGGCCGGGGCTCCTGGCATCTCCCTGTGGGAGACTCTGGGGCAGCCTCCTGGCCCCAGCCTCAGCCCCGGCCCCACATGACCCCCCCTCTCCCCATGAACTCTGTTCCCCGCCAGACGGTGCCTGACTTTCAGGAGACTAGACCTCGTAATTACATTCTCTCGGCCAGCGCCTCCGCGGTAAGCGTCCCCCGCCCCATCCTACCCCTGGGCTCTCCCCCGACCCCCTCCCACAGCAAAGAGGAACCAGAGGGTAAGGCAGGGCTCTGCCCACCTGGCCGGACAAGTCCCGAGAGGCTGGAGGAAGGCAGCAGCCCACCTCTGTCCCCTGCCTCTCCCCTGTGCCCCGTGACCAGGTTGCTGGCCTCGCTTCTCCCTACAAAATGCTGAAGGTGGAGACTGACCAGCTGTGCTGAACAGCATGGTAAACTTAGGATGGCAGCTGTCCCATCCCCAGGGGACCTGAGAGTCTGCCCGCCCCATCCACAACCCTGACCCCTCTGAAAGCAGACACTCCTCCCCAGCCCCACTCACCATCACGACTGCCAGGCCCTGCACTGCCCTGAGGAGAGAGAGGAAGCCTGGGTCTGGCCTTCCACACGTTCACAGACCCCTAAAGGCAGGTGGCGAGGACAACGCTGTTCATCCAGCTGCCTTCATGGCACATCTGCAAGGTGTCGTGGGAGCGCCAGGAGGCCTTGAGAATGAGCAGGGAGAGTGGGGGGCATGGCAGGTGGAAGCAGCAGCTGGTGCCAAGGCCTAGAGGTTGAAGAGTGGGGCGTGTCCTGAGGGACTGGAGCTGAATGTGCGGGGCAGGGTGGGGGCCGGGGCAGTCGTGGGGCAGGAGCTGGGCAGGGCTGGGTCGTGAAGACTTTGAATGTCTTGCTATCTCTTTTTCCTACAGCTTTGTTGAGATATTTGGTATTTACTATTTAGTTTGGGAAGTAGGCAAATCACATCTATCCCATCATGCCCATCGCAACCACTGCTCTGCCTTTTTCTGCCTCTTTCTCTGGCCTCCATGCGCCCCATGGGTGACATCCTCCCGCACAGACCCTCTGGCTCTTCTCCCCTCTGTCATAAGCATGTTGCTGCGTGTATTCATGCAGTCATTCAATGGCTGGGCCGTCGTCCCTCGGGGGTGTCAACCACAGTTTAGTCACCAGGCCCCCATTGCTGGGTCCCCTGCCTCTGTCCATGTGGAGGTGGCTTCCCATGTTGGGAGGCATGTGACGGGACACCTCTGTCTGCAGGGCTGGCCTGTGTCCGTGTGTCAGGTTATCGTCTCAGGGTGCATTTCCTGCAGTTGGCAGGAGAAGTGGGTCTCTTAAGTTGTGGTGGGGGGAGGGGGTCTTTCTTCTTTAGACTCTGGATGACACGTCCTGTCCCCCTTCCTGGGCCGAGTGGAAGGAGCAATATCCTGGAGGGTGGAGACCGCCCTGTTTATTTCTTTTGCCATTGAACCCCAGTGTGACTCGGGCACGAGGCTGCCTTTCTCTGCCAAAGGACAGAAAGGTTCAGTGACTGGCCCAGGGCCACACAGTCCTGCCTCCCAGCCCACCAGCCTTAGCCAAGTGTGAGGGTTGGGTGTGGGATGCTCAGTCTCCCTTGAGACCCCAGTCAAAGCCTGGGGGCTTACACTATAGGAGAAACCCAAGCAGGACTTCCCAGCTGGCTGTCCCCCCTCCCTGCATGTGGCATGTTGGACTGGACTGTGATGATCAGTGTCCCCTCTCATACCAGGCCTCACCCCAGCCTCAGCTCCTGGTCGGGTTGCGGGAGGGAGTTGGGAAGGGAATGGGTGGGAAGAGGTTGGGGTCTTGGTGAGCTGAGGCAGGGCAGGGGCTCTGGCGTTCCGCCACCCCCCTTTGCCTCCCCTGCTGACTGGTACCCCCTCCCTCCCTGCCCTGCTGAGCGGTCCTGTTGTGGTCTCCGCAGCTCTGGAATGATGAGGTGGACAAGGTGAGTCGGGCCTTGGGGGTGGAGTCCGGGCCCGCCTGCTGCCGCAGGGTCAGGTCTGGTTCTGGTTCTGGGCTCTGCCCCATGCCCCTGGTCGTTGGAGGGGGTGTCACTTCCCCTCCTCAGTGCCTCGAGGCACACCTGTAAGCCCTTATGAGGCGATTGTTGGTTGGATTTCCCCTTGATGGGTGGTGATGTCAGATGGGCAAAAGAGTGACCCATGGCAGAGTCCCCAAGGGTCTGTCTTTGCGACTGCTCATCGCGGAACTGGCCCTGGGCATCCAAGTGGGGCTCTAGCTCCTCCAGGGGTCTGGGCTCCAGGCCTGAAGGCAGGGTGGGAAGTGTACTGCTGCCGCCCTGCTGTTTGTCTGCATCCCCGGGGCAGTGAGGGCAGAGGACCCCGCTCCTGGGAGGGCCGCCGGCCTGGGAGAAGGCAGATGGGAGGGCAGCTGGGGGCGAGCCTCACTCACACACACTCTCACACTTCGCTCTTCCCAGGCTGAGCAGGAGCTCCGAGTGGCCCAGACAGAATTTGACCGGCAGGCAGAAGTGACCCGTCTCCTGCTGGAGGGCATCAGTAGCACTCACGTGAGTCCTGCCCCTGCCTCCTCCTTCCCTCATCCACCGTCTTCTGCCTGCCCTCACATACCCGCTAGACTGGTCCATAATGAGGCAGTGAGTGAACCTGGATCTCGGAAGCAGGCGGGGAAGAGCGGGACTCTGCTTGAGCCTGTGGGCCAGAAGGGTGGAATTTAGCCTGATGGAGCAAGTCCCAAAGGGCAGGTGCCTCTCTCGTCCCCCAAGGAGCAAGCAGCTGGGGCAGAAGACGTGGGGACGCTGGGCGAGGGTCTAGCAGAGGCCGGGGCAGAGGTGGAGGTTTCGTGCCCTGAGACACCTCACGTCCCGTCAGCAGGGCCTCTTCCCCGCAGGTGAACCACCTTCGCTGCCTCCATGAGTTCGTCGAGTCTCAGACAACCTACTATGCACAGTGCTACCGCCACATGCTGGACTTACAGAAACAGCTGGGCAGGTGCCCACTGGGGTCCCCTGGCTCCCAGACTCAATGAGCAGCCTGACCTGCCCCAGGCAGGAACCTTCTCCCCGAGCTCAGAAAGCCCCATGACACACAGGGTGGGTCAGAGGGCTGCCGACTGGGCCCAGGCACCCCATCAGGATGACAGTGAAGTGGCTGGCCTTGGAGAGCTTTGAGAGGGGCTTCTCCAAGTGTGTGGGCGGGGAGGGGGGCGCGGCAGGAGAGCTCACTTTTCCCTTTCTTTGACTCCGCCCTTCATGCTGCCAGCTCCCAGGGAGCCATGTGAGTAGTTGGGGGTCTCCTTGCCTCTGTGGCAGTGGGCTCAGCTGGAGTTTTGTGGGGCACGTGGGACTCCCATGGGGATATGGCTCCTGGCTGCTGAGATGTGCCCCCCGCTGTCCTCTCCAGATTTCCAGGCACCTTCGTGGGCACCACAGAGCCCGCCTCCCCGCCCCTCAGCAGCACCTCGCCCACCACCACCGCGGCCACCATGCCTGTGGGGCCCTCTGTGGCCGGCCTGGGCCCTCCAGGGGAGGCCGCTCTCTGCCTGGAGGAGGTGGCCCCACCTGCCAGTGGAACCCGGAAGGCTCGGGTGCTCTATGACTACGAGGCGGCTGACAGCAGTGAGCTGGCCCTGCTGGCTGATGAGGTGGGCCTGGGTGCCACAGGATGGTGGGAGAGGACTGGCTTAGGAGCGCCAGGGAACTGGAACTGGGAGCATTGGGCTTGCAGACTTACACCAGTGTCTTCAAGTCTCTGAGGGGCCCTGAGGGTAGAGCTAGGCCCAGGGGGGTACGTAGAGGCAGCTCCAGCTCCGAGGAAGTAATCTCTAGTCTGCCATGTTGGTAGCGCAGATGAGGAGGTGAGCGCCCGCCTCTGGAGGTGTGTAGGTGCCGTGTATCAGGGAAATCGAAGCTCTGTCCACACCTAGTCCTGGGGCCAGTTCTGCCCTGGCCAGGGCGTGACCTCCCCCCACCACCCTCCTCCTCAGCTGATCACTGTCTACAGCCTGCCTGGCATGGACCCTGACTGGCTCATTGGTGAGAGAGGCAACAAGAAGGGCAAGGTCCCTGTCACCTACTTGGAACTGCTCAGCTAAACAGGCCCCCTCCCAGGCCCCTGCCCATTCTGGCCTGGGCAGGAGAGGACCAGTGCAGCCCTGCCACTTGTCTTGTCTGTTGGTGACCCAGCTGCTCAGGGTGGGGAGACTAACCCCATCCTGTCCTTGCCCCCGGTCACCCAGCTGGGAGGGGGCCCCAGAGGCTGAATGACCCCAGCCCCTCCCTCAGCCCTGCTTCTGACCTGGTTCTGGAGCCCCCAGCCCTGCCTGCATCCCCGGAGCACCCCAGCCCTCCCAGCTCCGCTCAGGAGGGGGGGGCTGGCTGCAGCAGCTGCACTCGCCTCAGCCCGGGTGGGGGTCAGCGCCGACAGCCTGAGGAAGCCCAGGGTGCACCCTTGGCAAGAGAGCACCTGCCTTTTAGTTGCCAAAAGCAGCAAAGGGGGAAGGCAGGCAGGTGTGTGGCAGGCCTCGGGGACCGGGTGCTGTCCCCTCTGGATGAACTGGAGCAGAGGGGAGCCTGGCCCGGGAGGCAGGGCTGGGCCCTGGAGCAACATCTCGCCAGCACTGCCCTTCCCTTCCCACCCCACAGCTCAAGCCTGCACCTCTTCACACTCACTTTTTAAGAGATCTTTTTACTCTGCCTGTCTGCTTGCTCTCTAGCCAGTGACGAATAAACCATCCTTCGTGTGCACGTTGTCTGGGCTCCTGTCTGGGCGCAGACCTCGCAGGGCTGGTGCTGAGGGCGGGAGAGGGAAGAGAAGACGTCACCTTGCACCTCCTGGCCTCCTGGCCGGGGTTGATGTACAGGAAGGGTGACAGCAGTTGGCCCCCTCCCAGAAGCACTGGGGCGGAGGGCAGAGGGCAAGGAAAGTTCTTTGAAGCAGGAAGTACATCCTCCACAGCCCTCCCTTTTCCCACAGGGCCTGAGCTGCTCCCATGGGAGTGAGCACTGTTCCTGTCCATGAAGCTGCATAAGAGACATTTTATTCCTAAGCAAAACTTTCCTAAATTCGGGCAGAGTGGAGTGGACTGTTAAAACCTGCATGGGGTTGATGGCCGTCAGTGCCTCCTGTGTGCCTGGCAGGGAGCCAGGCATGTTGTACATGGCATGGAACCACGTACTCTCATGTTGTCCTCACAGGTGAGGGAAGAGGAGAGCAGAAAGAGTCACCTGCTCAAGGTTCCATAACTGGCAAGTGGCCACACAGGGAGTCTAGCCCAGGTCAGTCAGATTCTAGAAACTGAGTGGTGGCTTTGGGATACAAGCCAGGTTTTAGATTAAGGCCCTTGGTTGAGCCCAGCACTCTATGATGAGGTCCTGAGGCCAAAGGCTGCTAGACCCTACAGCTGGGGCTTCTCCCAGGAGGGCGAGTGGGAAGGGAGGCAGGGGCACAGAGCTATAAATAGGAAGGAGCAGAGCTTCAGGAAAGGCTACACTCAGCAGTAAGCTCAGCTAGCTGGTAAACAAGTCTGTGGCAGGGGCAGGGGGATAAGACCTGGGCAGGCCAAGGGAGGGACAATTTGACAGTGTCCACCACCCATCCCCGACCCCCAGAACATTAATGGGAGGGATGGGAGTGAGTCAACCTCAGTAAATACCCTGCTTTCCCCAAACCTGTGCTCCACTCGCAGGGCCCTGGCTGAGGCAGATTGTTGTTCAATGCTCTGAGAGCTGGCTGGTCGTTCCTGGGCTTTGAAGGCACACATCACACAGGTGTCTATAAACAGTACTTTAATATTTGTATAAATAGACCACAGTATTACCAAAAAACTGCAAGAACAGAGCATGGAAAACATTTTCAAACCCGTGCATACAGCGCCCCCCTCTCCCCAGGCTGGGCTCAAGTGCTGTGGGGGAATGCTTGAAGGAAAGGAATACACTTCTTTGGGGCATTTGGAACGTGAGCACAGCAGACTCCTGGCTCCCCGCCCCTGCTGCTGACCTCTTGATCTATTATAAAAATAATGCCAGTGGGCAGGGTGGTTGGAGTCGTGGCCACTCTGGGGAGAGGGTGACAGGAGCTGCTCTCAGTCCCAAACAGGGCCCCATAGGGCCAGCAGCACCCTGCTGCCCAGGGCTGCTGTGCAGGCTGGTGGTGAGTGGTAGGAAGGTGGCATGCCACTGCCCTATCTTTGCACGTGTCGGACAAAGGCCTGCACTAGCTGGATCAGAGGCTCCTGACTCTCAGGGCTGGCCTTGGAGAGAGAGGTGGACTTGCCCTGAGGCGAGGGGAGGACACCAGCAGCAGGGGAGCTGGGGGCTCCCCGGCGGAAGTAGCGCGAGAGGCTGGAAAGCAGCGTGCTCTACAAGAGAAAAAGCACCTTGATGAGATGAGGTCCTGCTTCCCGCTACCCTCGGGGGCAGGACCCCTCGAGACTCTTCCCCACTGGCCCTGCCTCCTCCAGTCATAGCCCTCCAGCCATCCGTACCAACTCTGAGCTGAGCTCCTGCTTCATCCGCTGTTTGTCCCGGGGGTGCACAGCTGGGTCCCTAAGGTAACGCATTGCCTGGGAGATGAGCAGGTAGAAGCAGTTTTCCATGGTAAACATGAGGAGAGACCTAGGAGAAGAGCAGGTTTTTGGTACCGTCACAGAGGGCCAAGCCGGGAGGTGCAAGGTAGGCTGCTGAGCCAAGAGAATAGCCGGCCCGTGACTGCCCCAGCCCCAGACTAATTCCAGAAGGACGGCTTTCTTACTTCAGTGTTTTGGTCCCTTCCGCCTGTGTGCTGAGCCCCACAGCCTGGGTGAGTGGCTCCTTTTTCTTGTCCAGCTAGAGGAAGAGAAGGGGTAAAAATATAAGGTAACAGTAACAGCTCCGACTCATTGAGAGCTTCTTCCTGTCGGCAGGTCGTGTGCCAGCAATTTTTATCAGTTACCTCATTGAATCCTTGCAATAGTTCTCACAGGTAGACTCTCATACTAATTTTATGAAGAACAGGCTTGGGAAGGCTAGATGAATGTGCCCAAGGTCATGGTTAGGAAGTGGCAGACTGGGAGAAAGACCTGGGTTGAGTGGCCAGACAGCACCCAACTTACCTCTCCAAGCATGTTTAGGGCCACATTCACTGTGGCCAGAAGGGTCCCGAAGGAAGGGGCCACTTCAGAGTCAAAGGTGGGAGTGGTAAAGCTCAGGGCAAATAGGAAGTTGTATTCAGCAAGGTCCAGGGACTGCAAAGTAAGACAAGAGCGGTCTAGGGCCCAGCTAGGACCCCAGACAGCTCTTCAGTGCAGAGCAGAGCACAGCAAAGCCTTTGTGGCTCAGTGCTGGGAGGCTGGTACCTGATCCAGCAGGATCTGGCAGACGTCCGGGGTGAAGTGGCGCAGGGCCGCCAGGGTCCTGCTGAGGATCTTGAGAAGGCCATACTGGACTGTGTGCAAGGCTCGCTGTTCCGAGGCCTCTGTGTCAGCAGAGGGCTGCTTGGAGGAAGAGCAGGAGGGGGCAGCAGGGGCAGCTGTGGGTGGCCGCTGAACTCGAGGGGTGACAGCCGAGGGGATACCGTCCCCATTTTTGTTCTGGGGAAAAGACAAGAAATGGAGGTGGAGCCCAGAGAAGCCAGGGGAGAGGCACTCCCGGCAGCTGGGACAGGCAGGGCCGTTACCTGCAGGTAGTGCTGCAGCATCTTGCGGCTGTGCAGGAGGGAGGTGCAGGCCTGGCACAAGTAGCCCAGGCTGACCTGGAGCAAACACGGGGGAGGGGTGGCCGGGTTCTCTTAGCAGCGGCCTCGGCCAACTGACCAGACTAACGACACAGGTCTCTACGTAACACCAATGCACTTCTGTCTCTCACTGAGCGCCTCCTAATGCTCACCTCTCTATACTTTCTACCTTAAAGCCTGTTCCTGAGGGATGTGAACCAAGGTCTGTCCGATACAGCCTAGGTTCTTAAACTACAAGGCTGCCCTTTGCTCTGGAGGGAAAACTTTGGCTCCAGAGAAAGCACCATGAAACCAAATCCCATGCTCCTTAAGCAAAAAGCCCACGTTCCAGAACAGGCCTGCAATTCACTGGAGGTGCCCACCGCCCCATCCCCAAGCATTTGCCCTGACCCCTCCAAGAAATGAGGCCTAAGGCCCCACCTGGACATCCCGCATGAGCTGAGGCAGGTGGAAGTGCCATTCCTTCATGAAGCTGGAGAGCTGCAGAATGAAGCCCACAGTGTGGTCCGCCTCCTCCAGGCAGGCCAGACTCTGCACTGTCCTCACCGCACTGAGGCACTGGGAGGGGAGAGACGGGAGGATGGGGTGACTCACAGACCTGACAGGCCTGCTCCTGTCCTCCCGTGGGAAGGACAGGTCCTGGGCCCACAAACGTTGAGGTGGCGGCACAACAGGCGGCTTGGCATTATGACTAACAAGTTTCTGTCTGAGCTGATCCCAGACCGTTCCTCTCACTTACCAAAGCAGCTGCACTGGTTGGCCAGTCAGCTAGCAGTCCTTAGAGCACTGCGGAAATGGGGGCACAGACACCCCTCCACTGCCAAGCCTCAAGCCCTGAATGGCTCAGACCCCCTTTAGCCCCCAGCCCCCACCCCTTTGGTGCTGGCAGCCCCTCACCTGTAGGGTCCGTTCCTGATGAACGCCCACGAAGTCCAGGGCCTCAGTGAGGAAGTTGTAGCGCAGAGTTTTAAGGAGCCGCTCCATCAAAGACATTGACAGGCGGTAGACCCCCGGCCAAGAGGGGGCATCCAGGGATTTCCGAGAAGTGCTGGGTGTCTAAAACACAAACAGCAGACAAGATCAGGACATGGCGCCCAGGAACCCAGCTGACAGGTACAGCGGGGCCTCCTTGCAGCACAGCAGCTAATGCAGCCTGGCTGCTCGGAGGAGAAAAGCTCCTGATGGGCACTGCCACTGCCTAGCAACCAGCAGGGCCAGAGAGGGTCTGAGGCCAGTGGTCGCAAGGAAAGAGTACTAGGCAGAAATACAAGAATCCTGGGTTCTAGACTCGGGTCTGCCACTAACTAGCTGTGTGAGCTTCCCTTGCTAGAGCTCAGTGTTGGGGCAGGGAGAATTCTATACTATTAGTGCATCAGCCACTAAAGAGAACAACTTCTGGGGCAAGTGAAAGCACAGGGGCAGGGGGAACTTTCCCAGTGGAACTGCAGTCTGGCCAGCCCAGCCTCCTGACTGGCGCTCACCTGCACCGTCCCATTGCTGCTGAGCTGGTACACACTCAGGAGGGGCAAACAAATGCTCTGGGTGATGCCGGCTCCAGCCACTGCTGTGGCTCCCTGGGAGGGAAAGACACTGAATGTGAGGGAACCTGTCCCTGCAGCCACCCCACCCAGGGGCAGGTGGAGCTCTCAGGCTAGACCGCAGCTTCTGGGAGAATCACAGGCAGTCTCGGAACCTGCCCAGCATAAGCACCGAGGCTCCCTCCCGCCCTCAGGCGTGCCTCCTACCTGCTGGGTGCGAGCCAGGGTGAGGAGCAGGTGCAGCGCCGCCTCAGTGAAGTGCAGGTTCTGCTTCAGGCGAAGGCTCACCTCTAGGGTGGTGAGGAGGGTCGGCAGGATGGGGAGCCTGCGGGTCACCTGCAGCCACGAGTCACCATCCTCATCCACCTCACACAGCTCCTTGGCCAGGTGCAGGCCCAGGACACACACCTGCTGGGGCCCAGGGGCCAAGACGGGTAAAAGGGAAGGAAGCAGGGCAGGGGAAGAGGAGGAGGAACAGGAAGAGGACAGCCAGGTCACACCCATCTCCAAGTAAACTTGACAGAAACAGAACTCATGACCTCTCCCAATCCTGCTCTGCTCTGTGTCTACCCCTCGGGGACCAGCAACTCCTCCATGGGAACGAGCCACCCCCACACTGACAAGACTACCTTTGACTCTTCCCTCCCATTGCCCAACTGCCACCAATACGAGTCAGTGCTACTTCCCGTCTCACATCTGTCACTCCACACAGCTGTGCCACTTCGTGGAGCCAGTGACCTCCCCTCGTGCTGCACTCCTGCAATCACCTCCTAAATGGTCCTTCTTCATGCTCTCTGATCGATACCAGTGGCTTTTCAAACTTTTTTTCTTTTTTTTTAAAGATTTTATTTTTTTCCTTTTTCTCCCCAAAGCCCCCAGGTACATAGTTGTATATTCTTCGTTGTAGGTCCTTCTAGTTGTGGCATGTGGGACGCCGCCTCAGCGTGGTCTGATGAGCAGTGCCATGTCCGCGCCCAGGATTCGAACCAACAAAGCACTGGGCCGCCTGCAGCGGAGCGCACAAACTTAACCACTCGGCCACGGGGCCAGCCCCTCAAACTTATTTTTTACCACAACCCAAAGCAATAAATATTTTTTACATTGTGCCCTAGCATGCACATATTTACATTTCAGTGAATGGTACCTACCCTTACATCTCACAAAGCATGCTCATATTTTCCTTTACATTTTATTCCACTTCACTTTTAAAAACTGCTAGTTATAACCAAATGAGCTAATTTCGAGATCCATGTGGGTCATGGCCCACAGTTTGAAAAACACTGTTCTAGACTCCATCCAAAATGATCTTTCTAGAGTTCAAATCTGATCGTTTCTCTCCCTTGCTTAAAATCCTTAAATCGCTTCCTATTTCACTTACGACCAAGATGAAAGACCCCGACAAGGCTGCCGGTTGTCTAGCCCTCAGCTGTCCAGGCCTCAACATCTTCGCTCACACCAGCCTTTCTCCAGGTCACCAGCTGACTCTTCCCCACAGCTCACCACACACTGTGTTTGCTGCCCGAATCTCCCCTGCCCCTGTGCCTGCCTGACTCTACCAACGCTTGAAGTCACTGCTGGCAGGGCGCTTTCTCTCTGAGGCCCTAGATAGGTGAGAACTCCACGCTGTATGGTCTCCCTGTATTTCTCCCATGCAGGACTTGCCACAATGGAATTCTGATGCTTCTCTGCAGTCTCTGATTTGTTAGCTTCCACCCACCAGGCTGTGAACTCCGTAAGTGCAATGACTATCTGTCCTATTCACTAATCCCCCCCAGGCCCTGCCACAGAGCAGGCAGGCAGCTCATATTTGTTGGATGCGCATGGGAAGGACAGGCTGCTTCCAAAAGCACTCCCTCACCCCATCACGCTGGTCCTTGTGGCGGAGCCGTGAGCAATCATCAGTCTCCATGCTGTCCTTGTCCTCCACGGCACTGCCCGAAGCCAGACTATGGCGGGTCTGGTCGAAGAGTGCAATCACCTCTTCCTGGAGGGTCTCACAGACATTCAGCACCAGCTGGGAGTACTGAGGGATGTCACTCACTGCAGAGCAGACAGGGAGGGGACATTATCATGCTCACCCTGACAACTCTCACTGCACACCAAGGTTTCCTTCCCAGACAGGTGGCTGGGAACGTAGCATGGTGCTAAGAAGGAGAGTATCTGTCCCAGGGGAGAGGAGGAGAAACAAGTGAGGGAGGGAAAGAATTTTCCTAAAGACAAGAGTTCTAAGACTGAAAACTCAAACCTCACAGGAGAAACGTCCAGCTCTGAGCTGGAGGAAGCCCTGCCCAGGCTGGCTGCCAGCAGGGGCGAGGAGACCACTCCTCCCACTCCACTCTGCCCCTCACCTCTCATCTCCTTCATCTGCAACACTGTGATGAATGCTGAGAACACCTTGGCCTTGGTCTTCTCCATGAGTTGCTGGTCTGCCTGCAGCACTCCCTCCAAGATCTCCGTCAACGGTCCAAGGATTTCATCCACAGAACCTAACTCTCTAGAAATAACATGGGGTGGAGAGGGAGGGGAGAACACAACTCATAGAGAGGCCACAACTGCACCACTCCATCCCAGGACACCGCGGGGCAGCCTGCCTCTCATCCTGGCTTTGCTGTCAGCCCCACTCCCTACAATGGAAAGCCAGCCTTTTTCACACCCATTTTCTCCCCCTCAGGAAGCTGACGCGTCAGCAAAGAGGAACGAGCAGGCCCTGATGAGGCAGCTCTGGCTGCAGACCACCTCTCCTGGCACAGTGCTCACCTCTTCCACTGCCGGAGGAGGATGAGCAGCAGAGTGCACATCATGGAGCCGAGGCGGAGGCAGTTCACTGAGGCCGGGACTAGGAGCTGAAGGGAAACAGCAGACCAGTTAGAAGTCAGGCTTCCTGTGAGCTGACATGGCGAGAAGATTCGAGCTCCATCCAGAGAGCTCCTTTCAGCCTCATGCTTTTCTATCCTAGCAGTGAGCTCATAGGGGTGGGACACAGGGAGAGGCCAGGGGCTGGCACAGCAGCAGCAGACCCCTGCCTCCCCACTCCCCATCGCAGCCTCAGGCCTCCCAGGCCAACTGAACCCTTTGACCTGACCACTCACACAGCTGCAGACTCATGAGCTGCAATTTGACCTCGGAGACCTTCTCCCTGGGAGCAATGCAAAATCTCCCAGACACACTTACTAACGCTTTGGTCCCATCAAGCACATCAAGAAAGAGCTGGCGACGCACTGCAGAGTCGGTCAGGTGCATTATCTCCGCCTGCAAAGGAACAGAGAAAAAACATCAGTTGGGAAAATTTCCCAGACTTTAGAAGCCAAGAAATGTGGGGTCCTCTATTAGGCAATTAGTCATTGTCTCCCTGATTAAAATTGGGCTTGAGGGCCCTGCTGTTTTTTTGCCCATGCTTAGCTATGGTGAGAATCAAGCCCAGGTTCACCTCCCCCTCCTTATGACATCCTTCCTCTGCTCAGACTCTTTAAAGGCTTCCCAGTGCAAGGGAAATACAAGGTCTAGGAGGACCCATAGCATCTGGTCCAACTGATTTTGGTGTCATGCCCACCTGTGCTCACTCTATTCTAGCCCTATCGACTCCTTCCTCCTCCTGAACATACCAAGTCTTTCCACTTCTGCACCCTGCACTAGTCAGTCTCTCCGCCTAGACTACTCTGTTCCAGACTCTCTACCTGGAAGGTTCCTTTGCACATTCAGATCTCAGTTTGGACATCACCTCCTCAGAGAGGGCCTCCTTGACTACTCCTATCTTACCTTAGTGTTCACAACCACAGCATCCTGATTCTTTCCTTCATATTGAATTCTCATAATCTGGAACTATATTTCTTTGTGAATTTGTTTACAATTTGCCTCCCTCCCAGGCCACTCTCCATGAGATCAAAGACCTTATCTGCCTTATTCACTGCTGTATCCCCAGTGCCTGGAACAAGGTAAGCTTTTCATTAATATCCATTAAATGAATGAATGAATGAATGATCAATATCCTAGACTTAACCAGACAGGCTTCCTAAGAAGAGGATGGTGGGATTTTCAGAGTACGATTCAAGAAGTGCTGCCCAGCTAGGGCCTAAAAGGCAGCTGACACACAGTTATTCCCTGGGGAATCAATCATTCCCCAAAGATGGCTGAGCCTTCTGATGGGTTTGTAGCCTCAAGGGTCCAAAACCACTGTGCCACAGCAAAGCTCCAAGGCCAGGGGCACTCTGGCACTAGGGAACAAGTTGCAGAAGATGTGAGAGTGTGCTGGGAACAAGGGGCATCCATCAAGCTGAAGCTATTCATCAAGTCAAGATATTAATCTGGATTCCCCAGGGGAGAACAGTCCAACACTAACTCCTTACTACACAGCATGATGGTGTCAAACCACAAAAAAAATGCTAAGAAAAAAATGCAAACTCTTCCCAGATGTTAACTCTCTCTCTAAAAACCAACTCTCAGTAGATACACATTGCAGAAACAATGGCCTCTATTCTTTTTCTAAGAAGACCAGGAAATACTGTTCCTAGAACCAATGAAAACAAACTGCCCTCTGGAGAGGGTGCTGCTGCAGCTGTCACAGCCACCTGCTGACTAGTCAACAAATATTTACCTAGTGTCCATAGGGCCCACTGCCGAGAAGGCAAATGTGCACGAGAGGTTGAGGAAGGAAGAGAGCCACTAAGACCCATCCAAGGCCACAAGGGGAGCTGCTGGAGGCTTGTATGAACATCGGAAGGGATTTAAAATTACTTCTCTGCACGTTTCTTAGGGTCTCTTGTCAGACCCAACACCCTCAAACACTCCATATTAGCTCCCATTTTTTGGCACAGAACCTGTTACATTTTAACTCTCAGGGAAAAATCCCGATTCATTCTTTATCCCAAGGGGCTGTATCTGCTAGGCATCCTGGCACATCGTTGCTAGGATACCAAAGTGAAAACTCGTCCCAGGAGGTTCTTACGTGACTTGTGGCAATGATGAGAAGCATCCTCCAGGCGGAGACCAGCATCTGATACTCTACCAAGGAGGTGCAGCTGCTGCCCTCTGTGTCAGCCGTGTGAACTGCCAAGGACTTGACATACCCTGACCAGTAGGTGAAGCGATTCTCGCTGGAAAATTTCTTGAGTGTATCTTTTAATGACTGGTCTAATGAGCCCCTAGAGTGTCATGAAAAAACAAAACCTACAGTTAGGTTTTGAAAACAGATGGGAATGTGATGGGCAGAGACCCTTGTTGAGGCAGAGAAAGCAACCTCACATGGGCTTAAAGGCAGTCGGCTCCGGATCATCTCCAATGTGTGGGGTTCATACTTCTTGCTCAACATAATGAGTTAGGCTGAGGCCTTTTCCAGGATTCCTCCTCCATAAAATCCCGAGCACATGGAGTTTGCTTCACAATAACTCTTTCTGACAATCATAAACGCCATCAATGGATTGGCCAGGGACATAGCTCAGTGGCCCTCCACAAATGGCCCCAAACCAGCTCTCTCCTCTGCCTTGGCCTACACAGCCGTGCACCCAGTGGGAGGCCACCACAGTCCCCCAAACACCTTTAATTAAAATCTCAAAAGGGAAAAGGACTCACTTAACTACATAGTATATCTCCAAGCAAATTATCTTCATGACGAGGGCACAAGTTTCCAGGACGCTGGGCTGTGGAGGAAGAGAGCGGAGCAGGTACCAATCAGGAGGAGAACGTCTTCTCTGGTACCCTCCCGCAAGGTAACAGAACAGAGGCCCCAAATTGGCGAACAAGAAAGCACATTCCCTCTCAAATGAGAAGAGGCATCTAACTTGCAGGAGCAGAAGCGCCAGGCCTACAGTGTCTCCAAGAGCGTGGAGAAGCCCAGACAGCCATCAGCACAGAGCAGGGCGTGCCACTTTCTCTCTCAAAGCAAGGCATCACAGGGAAAGGAAGCAAGCACTTCTCTAAGAAAGAAGTTTCTAGTGAAGAAAATGTTCTGGGTGTTTAATTAGGAGAGCTGTCATTTTCTAGAGCTCGGCCTTTCCTCCTAGGGACTCACAGTCACTGTCCCACCTTCCACCACAGCTTACCTCAGATGTTTCTGAGGGAGGAGAAAGGGTGCCAAACAGTGGACTGGTTAAATTCTCCCAAAACTTGGGTCTAGAAAAGAAAATACAAGTTGGGAATCACACTTTCTCCCACATAGTCCCTTCTCTCTCCACGTCCCTTTGGTGGTTACTTCCTATTTTACCAGTCCCAACCCTAACATGTTTTTCACAGATCTCTTGCTCCTACATAAATATAAAGGGTTCCATAGATAAAATTATGTTTTCCCCTTAAGAAGCACAATTGTATGTTACAGAGTCGACCAATAACAACTCTCATGATTCATTCCACTGTGCATTTCCAATAGTCTCACAAGGAAGAGAGTGAGGAGGGAAATAAGGACAGCAGACTCCCACGTTTAGCCTTTGTAATGTTTCTTCCCTTTGTGCAAACAGGATCCATGAGAATAGAGTGTTTCATGCAGTTCAATGGCTTGAGCAACCCACTCTCATCTGAATCTACTCTTTCTCAAGAGCAATGGATTTTGGGGGTTGGCAGGGAACACATGAGGTGAGAACTCTAAGGTAAATACAGCTTTACCTTAGAGTAAAGATGACACCTACTAGTGGCAGCATTAAAAAGAGAATAACTAAGAATAAAACTCCCACACATTGACCAGGCACTAAGCACTTTTTACGCATATGCTCAGTGAGCTGTCACAACAAACCTCTAAGACAGGAACTATTGTTACCCTCATCTTACAGACAAGGACGTGAGCCTTGCAGGTAAAGTAACTCCAGAGGCAGACTTACTTGGTTCTGAGGACCAACATGGCACTGTCCCGACGGTCCTGCCACAGGGCATGCAGAAAGGCAATGGCCGCACGATGCAGCAGGGGTGGGCACCAGTAGCGATCCTCTTGCTGGGAATCAATCAGCTCCAGCACCGCATGGAGACAGCTCCATACCCCAAGGCTGAATTCCTGTAAGCGGGGCAAGCGCGAGTTCAGTCCCACAGCCGCTGCCAACAAGCACCTGTAGAGCCCCACACCCACCTCCCAGGAAGCCATCTCCCAACTTCATCCCAGGCACAGGCGAACCTTGGAGCCATCACTGCCATCCTTCACCTCCAGATTCAGAAATAGTTCAATGAGGCCTGGCTGAGTCTCTACTGCAACCGTGAGGAATTCTAGAATCATGACTTTGATGCGCATGTCCTCAATCTTGCTCTGTAGTCGGATCAGGAAGGCATCTCGAATGGCAGCCGCATCATTGCCCAGACAGGCATACACTGACATTGGGGCCACCTGGTGGAGACCAGGATACACAGACTTAAGGTTCTACTTCCAGAAAAACCTCAACAAGCTCCTACAGAAGGGTGCTGGAGAACTCTCAGAAAATGGGTACAAAGGGAAACATCCAGATACATAGTTCTGGGTCAAAAGGGCTATCACCCCAAATGACAGGACAAGATGCCCCACGATTTACAAGAGAAATAGTAATCAACGTAAAAAGATGTACAATCTTTCTCATGGTTAAATAAATGCAAAATAAAAAATGAGACAATACTGATTTGCTATTAGCTTAGCAAAGATTAAAAAACTGATGAAGTCATTGTGGCAAGGATATAAGACTTGGCATTCAGAGTATAACCTGTTACAATCCTTTTTAAAGGACAATTTGGAAATGTCTAATAAAAATTAAAATGTTCATTGATATCTATGTTTAGGAACTGTAAACAAAAGTTCAGAGTTTTATGGATTATAATGTTCACTGCAGCACTGTTTGCAATAGTGAGAGACAGAAAATAGCTCAAATAAGTTAGGATGCATCCATCCTATGGCATGCCACACGAGCAATAAAGAGAATGAAGTAGCTCCAGCAGTACCACATGGAAAGACTGAAAGATATGGTGTGAAGTGAAGAAAACCAGTCACAAAACAGTTTGTCTAGTGGAATTCTACTTTTGTAAAGAACAAAAGGGCACATCCAAATACCCTTTAATATATAAGCACAGATAAAAAGAAATCTGGAGCAATGTGTACCAACCTGCTCATAGGGACTCTTGGAATGAGGAGATCATAAGGTACCTTAACTTTCTGTGTTACATTTATCTGTAACATTTAAATATTTTAAAGTGAGTATGTATGTCTTTGGTAACCGGAAAAAAAACCCTCATAAAACACAAGATGTACATGTGTGCACGTCACTTTAAAAGTCCAAGTTAGCTGCTTCTCTTGGGAGAAAGCAAGAGTGGTCTCAAGCACAAAGTCAGTTTTCTGAGGCTTTGGTTGGTTAAGTGGGATCCTACCGTGGCCAGACGTTTCAGCAGCTGGATGGCAAGGCGCGGCAAAGCAGGATCATGTTTGTGGTAGATGTATTTGGCAAGAATAGCAATGAGGTTGTTCCCATGGGCACCTGAAACAGCACAGGAAACAGCTGAGACACCAAGAGTGCCTGCCTCTGGCTCTTAGGGAGGCTGCTTGTTCAAAAAGGCTCGTATATGCGAGGGAATTTACCCTCAACTACCTGGAGGGCCAGAGCGAACCCAGGTGGCCATATCTATCTCTCGTTTTCAGTAGTCAAGGGGATAGGTGGCATTTGGGGGTAAACAGCTCAATGCAATTCATTAAAAGCAGAAAAAGAGGGCTGGCCCCGCGGCCAAGTGGTTAAGTTCACGCGCTGCATTCCACTTCAGCGGCCCAAGTTTCGCCAGTTCAGATCCTGGGCATGGACCTAGCACTGCTCATCAAGCCATGCTGAGGCGGCACCCCACATGCCACACTAGAAGGACCTACAACTAGAATATACAACTATGTACTGGGGGGCTTTGGGGAGGAGGAGAAGAAGAAAAAAAAAGAAGATTGGCAACAGATGTTAGCTCAGGTGCCAATCTTAAAAAAAAAGCAGAAAAAGATACACTTCAAAGAAAATAGATAATCTTTTAATAAATAAGTTAGAAAAAGATATCACACTGAAGCATGGCAAAAATCATAAAAATCCCAAAATGATACAGCTAGGATAGGTCTTAGACATAATCCAAACACCTACTTGAAAATGAGGAAACTGGGTCCCAAAGAGATTAAATGAGTTGTTTAATAATGTGTCCAAGGTCACACAGCTGGTTGGAGTCAAAATTTGAACCAAGACAGTCTGACTTTGAACATGTGGTTCTTAACTACTATTCTGTCATCAATAGGAGGCAGAAATGAAGTATGATCCACTCCTCTTATTTCTAAGTCCAGGATGAGAGCTGGTGATCATTCCTGAATTTCCTCAAGGAGTTAATCAGAAAATACTGTTGACCTCCAAAAGCACAGCCTGAAGTATGTACTTATGGGCAGAAATGTTACTGATTGGAAGAAAAATACATACCATGTTGTGTGAGAGCCTGTTCCAGAGGGGATACCACATTAGAAGGAGGTTTCAGCCGAATAACATTGTTGGTAACGGAGAATGCCAGTTTCACTGTCTTGATCAGCAGCTGGCCCTGCCCCTGGCCCTCTGCCCCATCACTAGGGTGCCAAATGGAAACCAAAGTTGATTCAGACAACATGACTTCATTCGCAATAAATGTGCTCTCATGAATTAGATTCCAACAATAATCCCAGAGTTCAACAGCTTCTGTTAGACGCCCCAGTCCAAACTAGGAGAGAGGAGGAGCAATCAACTCCCTTTGCTCTGTGCCAGTCTATACAGTAGCGACTAGGTTATATAAAGGCTATGTCCTAGGAAGAACAAGGTTGTCCTAAAAAAAAGCTACTACATGCTATCTTAAACCAGAGTTTTCACAATGTGCAGGCACAATAGACAGAAATGGGGGAAGGTGGAGAGGGAGCCCTACCTGCGTGGCTGAGCAGCCATCACCATGTCAATGGTGTCCACGCCGATGCCCATGATATTAATAACTGTCTGTCCTGCTTCTGTATAGGCCAGGCTGCAGATGCAGAGAGACTGCAGGCTGGGGGTGTGACTGGAAGACAGACACATTCCGAGTTATTAGAGAGCCACCAAGTTTTTTACTGGAAGGAAAGGGCATTATCCAAACCTAACCAACTGGGCATCAGTGATACAGATCAGCTCTCTTTGCCAGATGAAGGCACTCTGATCACTTTCTTTATTAAATAGACTTGACCTTAAAGACTATCCTGAGAAACGATCTAAATATCCATGAATTAGTGGATACGTTTACTGAAATGCATCATGATTAATCCATACAATGGAATGCATGGAACCATTATAACAAGACATATCTATATGTAGTGGCATGGAAATAAAGATACAGACCAGTTAGCATAAGCAGAGGACGAAATCTAGAGGAATATACACTAACTTGTTAAAAGTCATCTTTAGGAAATAGGTTTATGAAGGGCATCTTGCACTGACTTTCAATGAACATGCATAACTTTTCTAAAGACAACAAAAAATGATTGGAGTGTGTGTGTACAATCTCTGGGATACAATCTCATACCCAGTTCATGTGTTTTCTCTCCACAGGGAGAAAGGATCAAGAGTCTAGTGGAAAGCAAATCAGAACCTCAGAGTACTGAGGTCTGGGCTCACCCCAAGGTGAGTTTTCTGGAAGAATGAAATGGCTTTGCCCAGAGAAGCCCATGTCTTCCCCTGGCGAGCGGCAGCATTAAGAGTACAAGCTGTAATCATCACGCCCCTCATACCTGCTGTGCAGGTCTGTCTCATGGCACAGGTTCAGTATTGCATGAATCAGCTCCAGGATCAGGCAACCTGCACTCCAGAAAAGACACAGGAATGATGTGGCATTGTGTGATGACCCTTATCCCAAGAAAGGGAGAGAAAGATCTCCAGGGAGCCAGAAATTCCTCAGATCTCCCTGGCCCACACTTTCCTTACCAATCTGTTCTCTCACACCATGTGAGTTGTAGCGCCACTTGTGGTAGCTAGGAAGCATCTCCTTCAGCACAAACATGACACAGGGCACCAGCCCTTGGCTCTGGGTACTGCCAAGCTGCCCCTACAAGAAACCATGCTGTGAGGGCTTATGCCATTTAAGGAAGAGTCATTTACTTCCTAGAGATTTAACTCCAAAACCATAGGTCCAAAGGGAATCTGGGCAGACCTTGGCCATCAGTGGAAAAAAAAGAAACATCAAAACACTCTACTCTAGTTCAACTGAGTCCAAGAGGTGGGTTTCTCTAGAATAGAGAAAAGGACTAAAAAGACAATGTGACAGCGTCACAAAAGGCACCTACGAGAGAGAGGGATGAAGGCTAAATCTGGGCAGAAGGGAGGCACCTTAAACATGCAGGATACAGGACTGTCAATAATGGAGAATGCCAGGTTCACTGTCCTGATGACCAGCTATCGTCCTAACCTCCACCCCATCACTAGAATACCAGAAAGATCTGATACTCAAAATTCTTTGTCCTAATATTACTTGTTAACATCAATTTCCTTAACTTAAAAACGAGATTCTTTATTTATATAAAAACATCTATATTTCTATCCTTATCCCTATATAGGACTGTTTCTATCTTTTCAAGCATTTATTGATTGATTCCTGCAGGCAGGAAGTGTGCTGAGTGCTTTTCAGGCATGGCCCTCTCAACGACTGCATGAAGTAGAGATCCTTTATCATTCCTATTTTACAGAGGTTCTGAGAAATTCTATACTTACCCAAGGTCATGCAGGTAGTAAGTGGTCAACCTGAAATGTACACCTAATTCTGTCTGACTCCAAAATCCATGCTACACCAGAATTTTTCAAACTGAGTTCTGATCCTTTAATGGATTGTGAGATTAGGTTATTAGAAAATATCACAGTGCATCTTGCCTAGTAAGAGTAGTGTTGTAGTATAAAACTTTGCTTCAAGAGGATACATACACACATGCATGTGTACAGTAGGACGTGATACAATATGTATGTATTCCCCTGGGCTATGGTAAAACTTGCTTAACAGTCACAACATTACAGCATACTGCCTCTGAGTATTACATAACACAGACAAAGCACCTACCATAGAATCCGGAACATAGTAAACACTCAGTACATAGAAACTGTTATCACCGTAACCTCAGAACAACTATTCTGCCTACACACAGGATGATTACAGTAGCAGGGGGCAGGGAAACTATTTCAGATGATTCTATCCGACCAGATTTTACCTTGACAAGAGTGGCGATCAAGCGCAGAAAGGCAATAGTGACCCCATACTCGCCCTGGGGCTGTTCACTATTCATCAAGAGGTTTCCGTACCCTCCAGCATTCATTCCCTCTGCACTGAAAAGACAGAGGCAGAGGGGAAAATATGATGTGGCAATTTCAAGGTTTCAGGAAACTGTAATCACAGAGCATTCTTGTTATTGTCTAGATGGCTTGAGCATAAAAGAGGAAAGCTCAGCAAAGGAATTAATCAAATTTAGGGAATTTTATACCCAGGGTAAACATTAAGAATATGTTTTATTGATATACAAAATCAAGAGGTTTAAAGTGAAAAATCAAATAAACATCAGGAAAACATCCTTGTCTTATAAGCAAGAGAGAGCAAGGAGCTAATGCTCAGGTAGTAAGATAGAGCCCGTGTATTAATAACTGGTCTACCAGGCGAGCTCAAGTAGCCATGAAACAAGGAAAAGTACAGAGTGACTGTGGCTTAAGAAAAGGAAGCCAAGTCTCTGGATCCAGATACCTCTGGATTCTCTAGGCTGGAAAATTAACTCCCACATACCTAAGTCGGCTGCTGCTAGATGACAAATACCTCTCTTTCTCTCTCTCAGGCTTTAAAGACTGTGAACCATCAGTGCTGGCCTAAGAGGAGAGCAGCCTGTTGCCTCAAGTCCCATCATCTCCTTTGCCTTGTCCTCACTCATTCTTCCTATTTCGGGTCACAGGGCTGAACAGGCAAGGAGCAGACAGAGTAAATGGGCACAAAGAGGCTTCCTTAAAACTAATGAAGCTAGCCTAGACCTGAAATGGATATGGTACTCCCAGGGAATACACTCTCCCCACCCTAAGACCTGACTCACCTAATCATCTGACTCATGTTGGAGACCTGGTGGGCCACGAATGGTAAAAAGCCTGTGTGACGAAGATCAGTCCAGACCTGAGAAGGGAAAAGAAGCGTCAAATGTCCATGTGTCTTCAGGTACACCAAGTGCAACATTGTTTGGCTGTTAGGAAGACTTAGTGTCCCACCTTTGCAGGGTTCCGGGCAGCCAAAATGGTCAAGCAATTGACACAAGAAGCAATGACATCCACAGGCGGGGAGATCACTGTGGTTAACCTGGTTGGGGAACAGCGCACTATACTCAGTAAAATGAATAATACTGTTTGTTCCATCACAAATATTTCCCAGTGCTCTCTTCCCAAGGCCCTCCTCTCAGCAGGGATGTAAAAACAGGAAAGCCCTCTCAGCTGGGGACAGACACCACACCAGGGCTTCCCATAGAGGAACGTGTGTGGACTTTAACCCAGGGAGGGTGTGACCAGACACTCACCGCTGCAGCAGCATGTAGATGCGAGACGTGATGGGCAGGAGACAGTCTGCTATGGACAGATCTGTACTGATGACCTTATGGACCAGATCAATGATGGGTCTGACCCGCTGACAGTGCTGAATCACGTCTGAGGAGAAAGAGAGCCATTTTGTATATGACCTCATGGAAAACACTGAACACTCTCTGAGACTCAGATAAACAAGTTAACACTAATTGCAATCTGGATGGTTCTGAATTTTATCTTGAAATTCTCTGTCTATCCTCCATATCCTCTAAGCATGTCTGTTTTTCTTCCCCTTAGTGATGTCTCCCAAAGGTGACCTCACCTGCAGTGGAAACAACATGAAGCAGCATTTCAATCTCACAGGTAAAGAGGGTCCAGCTGCTGTAGGAGTATTCCCAGCGCACCAGGTAAGCCCTGTCATCCAGCATTACTTGGCCCACAGTGCCTTGAGGTATGCGAAGGTTGGTCTGACCCCCTAAGGAAAGTAGGAAGAGAAATCAGTCTAATATCTGAGGACATAAGAAGAAGACGTAACTCCTATACAAGACGCCAATATTTAATCACACAGAGATATACAGAGTTTCTTCTTGGCGTCTAACATTGCTACAGCTTTTCCCACTAAAAAGAAAAAAAAACACTTCTCTTGTCATTTGGGGAAGTGAGTCACTCCATGTGTCTGAAAAACAGCTAAATGCAAAGTGGCTTTTCATGCAAATGATGATAACAGAAAAGACCATCTCATGGGATGGTGAGTGCCCAGCTCACTGGGTAAGTAGGTGGGGTGCAGGATTCGAAGACTAAGGCTATTCCTTCTCTGGTTTGTTCCTTGAGCACCTGGAATATCCATGGACTTACAGGTACTAATGGGCTGCTCTTACAGATTGCCAGTAGGAAAATAAATTGCTACAACTTTTTTCTACAACTTAATTGGACACTATCTATTCCAAACTTTTTAATTCTTTATTCTTTTTAAAATTGTGGTAAAATACACATGACATAAAATTTACCACTTTAACCATTTTTAAGTGCACAGTCTAGTGGCATTAAGTACATCGTGTGCAACCATCACCACGGTCCATCCAAAGAACTTTCTTCATCTTGCAAAACTGAAACTCTGGGGGCTGGCCTGGTGTCATAGCGCTTAGGTTTGCATGTTCCACTTCGGCGGCCCAGGGTTTGCCAGTTCGGATCCTGGCTGTGGACCTACGCCCCACTTGCCAAGCCATGCTGTGGCAGGCGTCCCACATATAAAGTAGAGGAAGATGGGCACAGATGTTAGCTCAGGGCCAGTCTTCCTCAGCAAAAAGAGGAGGATCGCCAGCAGATGTTAGCTCAGGGCTAATCTTCCCCACTAACCAAAAACAAAAAACAAAACTGAAACTCTGTCCCCATTAACCAATGATTCTCCATTCCCCCAACCCTCAGCACATCAACCACCATTCTTCTTTCTGTCTCTACAAATCTGACTACTCTAAGTACCTCATATGAATGGAATCATACAGTGTTTGTCCTTTTATGATGATCTTATTTCACTTAGCATAATGTCTTCAAGGTTCACCCATGTTATAGCATGTGTCAGAATTCTCTTTCTTTTTAAGGCTGAATAATATCCCATTGTACATATATACCGCATCTTGTTTATCTATTTTACCTGTTGGTGAACATGTATTTAAAATTTCTACTGTGTGTATCCTTTTCCCAACAATCTCACTTTGAGGATTCTATGTACTAAAACTAAAAGCACCAGTATATACGGCTATATGTACCCAATGTAGCATTGTTTGCAGTGGCAAAAACCTGACACAACCAAAATGTCTTTTAGAAGGGGAAAGATAAAAATTATGGAACATCAAAAATAATTATGTAGTTACTAAAAAGAATGAGTCAGATCCATATGTAATAAGATCAACTTGCAGAATGCATTTATGAGAGTATACAAAAATGTGTAAAAGGACACCAAACTCTTAACATTAATTATCTGATGGAGACAGGTCTGAAGAGAGTTTAACTTTCTAAAATATATCTCTGTGTTGTTCTCCCTGTTACAATGAATATGCATTATTTTTTAAATAAAGCAATCTAATGATGTAAAAAAGTGAGAAACTAATAATTTATCAACAAGCACAGTGGAGACGTGAAGGAACTGCTTTAAAGGCACCTTGCATGAAATAATCAAAACGGCAGTGAGGTCTAGAGGCCATGGAAAAGAGGCTACTGAACCAGGATCTCTTTATCTTACCAAGAGGATAAAGGAGTTTAGGTGTTTGCCTCCGCCACAGAGTTCCATCTTCATGGGAGACCACATCATGGGGCTTGTGCTTATAAAGTTCATTGTAGAAAGACATCTTATCCAAGAAACTATACACCTGCCAACATGAGGGAAAAAACCCAGCCACACATTTACCTAGGGAACATGTAAGGGGTCCCACATCTGCTTTTCTGCTCTTTCAGCCAGACTGTGTATGTGCTGACCCTCAAAATTCTTATAAACCCACCACTGTGACTCTTCTTGGAATTGCCTCTGCACTCCTGCGAAATCTTCACCATTCTTTAACACCCAACTCAAGGCCCCCCTCACCCCAGAGTTGCCTCTCCTGAAGTGTATGGTCTTTACTACTCAAAAGACAGTTACTATATACCACCTGGCTTTATTAGTTATTTATTTCTCATATCTATTATTCTCTTCCAATTAGATACTAAGGAATTTAATATTTTGTCTTATTCCCACAGTTTCTACAATAGGTACTTAATAAAAAGACTTTAATTTTATGAAATTGAGGCACTATCTTTGGCATTTCATTCAACTTCAGACTAACTCTTGCCATGGCAGTGGAATTTCAATGTGGAAAGCAAAAAGGATTCCTAAAAATATCTGCCACTCTCTGTAGGCATCTAACTGAACAACTTACCTTTTTGGCAGTAGACTTCCCTGATACAAGGGCTCGTAGCAACTGCAGGAGTGGGGAGAGGAGATGAGGAAACATTCCACACACACTGTCCAGAATGATCCCAAGACCAGAGGTTGGCTCCTATGGTAGAAGGGGAGAAGTCACTGACCTTCACATTATCCACGAATTAACACATCTCTGATTGTGCAGCAATCCTAAGAAAATCTAAAATGAATCCTTTCCTTTAGGCAGACATTATTCCTCCCTAATAATTTAAGACTTCCATACATCCACGGAAAAAGACTATCAACAACTGATTTACTCAGGACCTGAAAAGACACTACTGTTGCCACCATGACCTCTTCCTGGCCATCCCCTCTACAGGAAAACAACAATGTTCACCTCTGCATGACATGTTTCCACTAGTGAAAAGCACCCAACAAAATGTGAGCATTTAGCCACCACACATAAGCAACAGATCCTCAATCTAAACATTGTTTCATACTACCTTCTCCCAGGAACACTGTGATTCTCTATGAGTGGATAGCATCTCAGGAAAAAAGAGAACAACATATATGGGCAGAGCAGTCAGGCCACAGTGCAAGGGAAAACAGATTTATTCATTGGCTGGACGTTGAGGCTTAAGGCTGTTGTCAACTCTGAGACTAAGTACTGGTGAGAAACTGTTCTCTCCAAAGCCAAATTATTACTCTAACCAGTTACAATACTGTGACAGAAGACACAGTTACAATCCCCCAGTAGTAAGCGCAAGAGTTACAAGAGTTACAGCAACACCTGTGCCTGGGACTCCCAACAGGAAAAAACACTTGGTAGGTAGAACAGATAACATGCTGGTTAATAATGTGGGCTACAGACTCAAGTCAGACAGAAATGGACCCTGATCCTGGCTATCTGTCTAGCTGTATGACCTTGGGTAAGTCACTTCACATGTCTCAGCATCACCTTTCCTCATATGCAATATGATGATGATAATACTACTATCTATTTCACAGATTTTTGTAAAGATTAAATGAGAAAATAGACATAAATGCTTAGTATAAGACCTTTCACAAAGTAAGTGCTTGATAAATTCTTTTGCTACAGAGAATCTCATAGCATGACTCCCTATGAAATACGTACTGTTCCCCAGAACAGTTCTGGAAGAGAAGGGTCTGCCAGGACTTCACATGCTGTGTCGATTACATCCTGTTGGGGGAGGAGGAAGAAAATGGCTTATTTTCCCTGGTTGAACGAGTCTATCTTTTTTTTTACTGTATTCTGTTGAAATAAAAACACCAATAATACCTTCATATAGCATGTCAGAAAAAACTCTGGGTTTCCTTGTCGGTGGCCATGCTGTGGCGGCAACCCACATACAAAAAAGTAGAGGAAGAGTGGCACAGATGTTAGCTCAGGGCAAATCTTCCTCAAGCAAAAAGAGGAAGACTGGCAGAAGATGTTAGCTCAGTGCAAATTTTCCTCAGCAAAAAAAAAAGAAAGAAAAATTTAAAAACCCTCTGGGTTTAAAAAGTAAGATTACACCCTGTCAAGGGTGTATGCTATATCTATTGTACAATGTTACACAAATTAACCTCTCTGAACTTCAAACTCTTTATCTGTAAAATGGTGACATTACCCACTTTGTAAAGATTAAATGAGATAACATATGGGGAAGTGGACTGTAAATTTTAAAATGCCATGTAAACATGAAGTATTTCTAGGCTCAGCTAAACTATTCTCCTGGGGGCAAGAATAAGGCCTTTTTACTTTTTTATCCTCAGCACCTAACACAGAGCTTGGCACACAATGTGAATCTAATAATGGCTTATGGAATGATTTTTTTTAAAAAACCCAAGTACTAGGACTCTTGCAACCCCAATATGTTAATACCAATCCCCCAGGTGTATAGTAGGGTCCAAATGTGACCAGAATTTTGGCAAAGGATGCAACGCTTGTTCTATGCCTCTAGAGCTTTGGAAATCGAGTCTTTCAATTAACACCAATTTCTTTTCTCTCCAATGAAAAGAAATTTTCATTTTTATCAACTTCCTCAATTTCTTCAATTTCCAAAACAAGTCACTAATCATTAAAAATGAATACAATGACTTAGTTATAAAGAATTCCTCAAATATCATTTCCCACTAAATGGAACCAGGGTTCCTTGGAGAAATGGCAGATTCCAGGTCTGGGGCAAGAATCTTACAAGGTAATCCTGCAATAGTTTGGCATCCCAGAAAGCAAGAGAGCTATCAAAATACATAAGGGTAGTGTGAAACAGATTCAGAAGCTAATCTGAAAACGCTCTTACTGGCCAAAGATGGGGCAATCTGAGCATAAAAATAATAACTAAAATGGATTAAAACACAGCTAGTATGTTTAAATCCATGAGTTCACAATGATCTGTAAAAATAAAAAATCTTGTTAGTCACCTTTGGAGGATGCTAGGGAAAACTGGTAAACATAGAAAAGAAGCATGTAGTACTCTACACCAGAGTATCAGATAGTTAATGAGAGCAAATTTCCTTTTTTTTTTTTTCAGTTGAGGTATATCTGATATATACTATTTTTAGGTGTACAACATAATGATTTTTGTATATATCGTGAAACATAATTTTTTATAGCAATGTTCCAACCAATAAACAAAAGAGGAAAGATAGAATTAGAATAGTGCCATTTTGTAACCCCTAAGGAACTAATGGATCCAAACAATGATGTGGCTCATGGCTACCATAGTGCACAGCATAGTTATAAACTAAAAGAAACCCAACAGACTTAACCAACAAATAATGTGTGGACCTTATTTAGATCCTGATCCAAACAAACAAAATTATAACAAACTTATGACATTTATAGATAATTAGAAATTTGAACCTTGACTTGATATTTGCAGATAACGTATTTTTAGATGTGATAATGGTTGTGAAGTTTTAGTAAAATATTCACAGATGAAACTAAACAACGTCTGGGATTTGCTTCAAAATAATCAAGGAGGGCAGGGGCAGAAATGAGAAAGATCAGCTGTGAGTTGATAATTTGGAAGCTAGTGATGGGATCATAAAGGCTCATTATAAAATTTTGTCTACTTTGGTATCAGCTTGAAATGTTTCATTTTTAAAAAATACTGCGGGCCAGCCTGGTGGTGCAGCGGTTAAGTTCACACGTTCCACCTCTGCGGCCCAGGGTTCACTGGTTCGGATCCCGGGTGCAGACATGGCACTGTTTGGCAAGCCATGCTGGGGCAGGCATTCCACATATAAAGGAGAGGAAGATGGGCGTGGATATTAGCTCAGGGCCAGTCTTCCTCAGCAAAACAGAGGAGGATTGGCAGCAGATGTTAGCTCAGGGCTAATCTTCCTCAAAAAAAAAAATATTGCAGGGGCCAGCATGGTGGCATAGCGGTTAACTTCGCGCACTCTGCTTTGGCAGCCGGGGGTTCGCCCTTCAGATCCCGGGTACGGACCTACGCACCACTTATCAAGCCATGCTGTGGCAGGCATCCCACATATAAAATAGAGGAAGATGGGCATAGGTGTTAGCTCAGGGCCAATCTTCCTCAGCAAAAAAAGGATTGGTGGCAGATGTTAGCTCAGAGCTAATCTTCCTCAAAAAAAAACAAAACCTATTGCAGAAGATACTAGCACCCACGGACATTTGGATAGATGCACTACAGAGTAAAAAAAATGAGGTTAGGGGCTGGCCCCATACCCGAGTGGTTAAGTTCGCACACTCTGCTGCAGGCGGCCCAGTGTTTCGTTGGTTCGAATTCTGGGCGCAGACATGGCACTGCTCATAAAACCACGCTGAGGCAGCGTCCCACATGCCACACTAGAGGACCCACAACGAAGAATATACAACTATGTACCGGGGGGCTTTGGGGAGAAAAAGGAAAAAAATAAAATCTTTAAAAATAAATAAATAAAAAAGGTGGAGTTAAGCTAAAAAAAAAAATGAGGTTACAAAACAGTATATACGGGTGATTTCATTTCTAGAGAAGAATTATCATATTATTATGTATATATATATGCCGAAAATGTTCGGAAGGAAACACATCAAAATGTTAACAGAGGTTACCCTGTGTGGTGGGATTACACTTTTTTTCTTGTTATTGGCACTTTCTGATTTTTCTATTATTAATACGTATCATGTATATAATACAATAAATGAAAACAAACAGCAATAAACAAAGTACATCTCGGGTATGTGGGTGTGTGTTACATCAGCTCTAAAAGGGTATCTTATGGCTATGACTACAAAGCTGGGGAGTATAGACAGCTCCATGAAAGCCAGATACTGACCTGCTGATTGCCCAGCGTGTGCAGCTCCAGCGAGGTCAGAACGAAAGAAAGGAGTCCATAGACACACATGCACGCAGTGCTGGTGGTACACTGTAACAGCAAAGGAATCACTAATAATTCTGAATAACAAATTCTTCCCCAGATTCAGCACATGCCTATCACATTAATATAGTCTCTGTAAACAAACAGGAAGAGAATCCGAGGATTCATAATTTTCCTAATTTAGTCCCAGCATCAGGAAGACAAAGGGAGAAAGAGAAATCAGGAACCACAAATATTACAACACAGTCAAGAATAAAATCAAAAGGGAACTCTTTTCAAAATGATCAGTTTTTGTGGGGAAGAAAACCACATCCAGCCTAGAGAAAAGATAAAGAGTCTCTGTGCTGATAAGAATGACACAGCTGCCTGAACTGTAACCAAGATAAATCACCCAGTGCCAAAAAGTGGGGCCTGTCGGCTGAGGTTTCATTTCAGCATGTCAAAACAAGCTGACTAAACTGTGCCACTCAAATTAAGCCCCAACACAAGACTCAAGAGAATTTCTAATTCATCCTGTTCTAGTTGAATGAGTAAGCCCCCCAAAAAGATTTCTCCAGTCAACATCTCCAAAACTATCTCTCAGGAGATAAACTATACTGACACAGTACACTACACTGGCAAAGAGGGTTCAAACCGTATCCACCACTAATTGCAATTATTACTCCTATGGGGAAATTACGTCTCCCTCAATTTCCTAATGTGTAAAACAGGATGATAATCCCTAGTGTAAAGAAGTGTTGTAGGGATGAAATAAGATAATGTACAGAAGCACTGAGCACAGTGTCTGGTCATAGTAAATGCTCTATAGCGGTTAGTTACAACATTATCATCATTATTCACGTCACTATTACAATTACTATTCCCATGATTCATTAATGAGCTTTGCACTGCTCTTTGTCATTCTCATGCTCAAACACCAACAGCTTGAGCCTTACATCATTCCCTCCACTGGCTAGTGAGCGGAGTAGTCGGGTCAAGTACTGAAATACATTCAGCTGGATGGCTGTGCCACCTATCTTCCGGACAACACTGCTTGTCTCATCTGGACTCAGGGTGTGACGGAGGAGAGCCCAAGCCAAAAGCACTGGGGCATGATGTGGAATGTCCCCAAAGGTCAACATCAAACGGTCCATATCCTAATGAAAAGAGAAAACAACGTCTGTGTCACTGAACAGAAAGGGTCAAGACCCTTCCATAGGCTCCTTCATCGTGCTTGATAAATCTTCCATTCATCCATGGTAGCCCACTCTCCCATTCTGATATTTTACTCTTCCCAAATCCCTAGCCATCTCACTAATAAATCCCTCAATTACTCTTCCCTTACCCACAATTGTTTTCTTCTGATTTTAAGTATTCCTATTCTAAGATTTTAAAGATTTTTTTCCCCTTTTTCTCCCCAAACCCCCCGGTACATAGTTGTATATTCTTAGTTGTGGGTCCTTCTAGTTGTGGCATGTGGGACACTGCCTCAGCATGGCCTGATGAGCGGTGCCATGTCCAATGCCCAGGATTCAAACCAGCAAAACCCTGGGCCACTGCAGCAGAGCGCACAAACTTAACCACTCAGCCATGGGGCTGGCCCCTAAGATTTTAAAATACATGTTCAATGGAGACTTTTTAGAAAATTTCCCCTGATCCTTCTTGTACTTTCTGTGATCTCTCCTCATTTTCTATCTTTCTAACCATCCCATCTCAATGTTCTTGTCCTTTCTTCTTCTTGTACAGGATCCATAAATGCAAACAACCCCCAAGGTTCTGTCCTTGGGCCTATTTGTCCTTATAGCATCTCCCCAAGTGACTCCACTCATTCTCACAGATTCAACTATCACTCCTGGGCAGCTAACTGACAAATCCGAGATTTCTTCCCAGTCCAGTTAACTTCTTAACAATGTAGAACCTCAAGTTCCACAACAAGGAACGTTTTATGCAGCAGTATAGTTGAGTGATTAAAAAACATACTAAAACTGTAAGCTGTCTGCAAAAAGAAAAGAGGCTGTTCCAAGTTCACCTGACAAATAAGCCCGTCCTGGGCCAACTGGTGCAGCTCTCTCCTGTCATCCAGAGCACACTTATGCAAGGATTCAATATCCATGCCCTCCACCAGGATAAGGGCACTGAAGTAGCTGGAAAGAAATATAGCATCACGTTGTCATAAATGCTACTCTGACCCTCATTGGAGAATAAGGTGAAATGTAGGACACTACAATACAAAAAAAACCATTAATGAGTTGTTTTACATTCTTTTTTCACACTAACTTTTCTAAATCCAGTATGTATTTTACACTTCCAGCACATCTCAGCTTGACCAGTCACATTTGATGTGCTCAGCAGTCATACGTCACTTGTGCCTACCAGAGGGCAGATCTGGAGGTTTCTAAAGCCACCAATGACATCTGACCCGGATAAACTGCCTCACTGCTCAAGTGTGTATCTTTGTTCAAAGAGAGAACAGGCCTTAAAATGTGGATATACCCATTGCCATAAAACTCAAAGTCCATAGACTATGACACCTCAAAGAGGGCAGGGAACACATCTGCCTTGTTTATCACTGTCGTCTTCGCATTTGCGTGGTGCCTGGCCTACAACAGTTGCACAACAAATTTTTTGTTGAATGAATGGATGAATCTCTTAGATGAAGACAGTAAGTAAAAGAATAGAACGCAATATTTATTTTGAGAGACTATGTCCCTCTCAATCCCAGTCTTTACTCCCCCTATGACTTGGAACATGGTGGTACACCCATCTATTTACCCACTCATTAAGGGAAAAGTACACCTACCCCCACTTGCCTCCCAGTCACAGTAGTCACAGGACTACTATAATATCAATGCCCTAAACATTGTACAAGTTCTATGGCCTCAATTCATTCAGACTTACCCAATCCGGTCCACAAAAGGATCCATGGTCTCATCCACCAGGTGCCTGTTGGTCTGCCTACTACCAAATCCTTGCTCTTTAAACATCTTGGTTAATACCAATAAGTCACTAGGCGCCATCTCAAAGTATGCATAATAAAGGAAAATGATTTCTAGCAGCATGGACTGTTCCCGAAGACACTGAACAAACCAGCGAGACACTTGGCGCTCAGTCTGCACAACCAATGGAAAAAAATAAAGAAAATAAGGCAGATTTAAAACCATATTTAACATTTTTAAGTTACTTTTATTAGGTAATACACATATAAGAATAAAGCAAAAAAAATGTCTCCCTCCCTACAATTCCTATTGCCCATGCCTCCAAACCTTTCTCCAGAGGCAACCAAGGTTAGAGGTTTACCATGCATATTCATTCCTTCATTCATTCATTCAATAGTCTGCCTGTCTATTCATCCCTAAACCAAATAACATATTACACAAACTCTTCTGCATCTTACTTAACAATATATCATAAAGATTATTTCTCTAACAGTATATTAAGAACTTCCTTATTTTTCATTCTTTTTCAGAGCTGCATAGTAATCTATCAACCAGTCCTCTCATTGTTTTTTACGTTGCACAGTATTCCACTGCATGGAAATGCCATAATTTATTTTAACCAACACACATGGATGGGCATATAGGTTATTACCAATCTTTTGCTATTAAAATCAATCTTACACAACTGACAGAATAACTAGACAAAAACATCAGCAAAGACGTAGAAGATCTAAATAATCTTGACCTGACTGATATTTATACAGCACCAAACCCAACTCCTGCCAAATACACATTCTTTCCATGTGTACATAGTACATTCACCAAGACAGATCAAATCATGGGACAATAAATTTTAAAAGACTAAAACGATACAGAATGTGTTCTTTGATCATAATGAAGTCAAATTAAAAATCAATAATGGGGGCTGGCCCCGTGGCCAAGTGGTTAAGTTTGTGCGCTCCGCTGCAGGTGGCCCAGTGTTTCATTGGTTCGAATCCTGGGTGTGGACATGGCACTGCTCATCAAACCACGCTGAGGCAGCGTCCCACATGCCACAACTAGAAGGACCCACAACGAAGAATATACAACTATGTACCGGGGGGCTTTGGGGACAAAAAGGAAAAAATAAAATCTTAAAGAAAAGAAAAATCAATAATGGGGCCAGCCCCATGGCCAAGTGGTTAAGTTTGTGCGCTCTGCTTCGGCAGCCCAGGGTTTTACTGGTTTGGATCCTGGGTGCAGGCATGGCACCACTCATCAGGCCATGCTGAGGTGGGGTCCCACATGCCACAACTAGAAGGACCTACAACTAAAATATACAACTATGTACTCGGGGGATTTGGGGAGAAAACGTAGGAAAAAATATCAATACTAATAAGATATCTAAGAAAATATCCAATGTTTGGAAATTAAGCACACTTCTAAATAATACAAGGGTCAAAGAAAATTACAAGGGAAATTAGAAACTATTTTGAACTGAATGCTAATGAAAATATGACATATCAAAATTTGTGGGATACAGCTAAAAGCAATGCTTAAAGCAACATTTATGGCTATTTATTAGAAAAGAACTAAAATCTGTTATCTAAGTTTCTACTTTAAAAAAAATAGAAAAAGAGGAAATTAAATCCAAAGTAAGTAAATAGAAATAAATACTGAAGAGCAGAAATCAGTGAAATATAAAATGACAAACAAGAGAGAAAACGAAAGACAAAAACTACCCTTATCAGAAATGAATCAGGAGACATCACTACAGATCCTACAGAGAGTAAAAGGATAATAAGATTAACAGCTTTATGCAAATAAATTTGACTACTTAGATGAAATGGACAAATTCCTTGAAAGACACAAATTACCAAAACTGACACAAGAAAGAAACAAGAAAGTTGAGTAAGTCTGTATCAATTATAGAAAAGTGAATTCAGAATTAAAAACTTTCCCACAAAGAAAACTGTAGGCTGAGATGGCTTCACTGGTAAATTCTACCACATATTTAAGGAAGAAATAATACCAATACTACACAAATTCTTTCTGAAAACAGAGGAAGAAGGAACATTTCCCAACTTATTTTATGAGGCCAATATTACCCTAATAACAAAACCAGACAAAGACATCACAAGAAAACTACAGACCAACACCCCTTATGAACCTAGGGACAAAATTCCTTAACAAAATCTTAGCAATGGGGCCGACCCAGTGGCTTAGGGGTTATGTTCACACGCTCCACTTCGGCGACCTGGGGTTTGTGGGTTTGGATCCCAGGTGCAAACCTAGCACTATTCATCAGGCCAGGCTGTGACAGCATCCCACATAAAATAGAGGAAAACTGGGAGTGACGTCAGCATCATGGCAGAGTGAGCTTCCCCAATAATCTCTCCCCTCCACCATACAATGAAAAAGACATTCATACTCCAACAGAGGACATCCAAATACAACCCAAAACACGCCTGAGAGACCCACACAGCCATATGACAGAGGGTGGAGAGGCTGGAGCCCCCCTCAGAGGAAGTGGAACAGGATAAGAGAAAACTTTGCTTAGGGCAAATCTTACCCTGCAAAATAAAGACAAAAAACAAAATTGCAAAAACAAAAACAAAACAAGGCAAAAAAACAAGTGGCCACGACAGACTGGGATGCAGTCACATACTCTGTTCTCAAAAAACACCACAGAATGCACGCTTAAGCTTTGACTCTGCCAAAATTCCTGATTTTACAAAACTCCTAACAGCCACCTGGACCCAACCAATAAAACTGTGACCTGGGGCCGGCCCCATGGCAGAGTGGTTAAGTTCATGTGTTCTGCTTTGGCGGCCCAGGGTTTCACTGGTTCAGGTCCCAGGTGCACACATGGCACAGCTCATCAAGCCATGCTGAGGCAGCGTCCCACAAAGCACAACCAGAAGGACCTATAACCAGAATATACAACTATGTACTGGGGGGTTTTGGGGAGTAGAAGAAGAAGAAAGAAAGACTGGCAACAGATGTTAGCTCAGGTGCCAATCTTAAAAAATAAAACTGTGACCTGCACCAACCAATCAGGACTAAGCAGGGTTGCAGCTCTCACTTGCATAAGCAGACCTGAGTGGGAACCTGGGTAGAAACTTTTTCTTTAAAAGAGCCACTTTCTTTGTTCTCTGGGAGCATACTTTTGCTTTGCTGTGAAGGCCACATTTCCCCAGTTTGCAAACTGTATGAGCAATAACGTTTTCCTAACTAACAACAACAAAGAAAAGGAAGACTGGCACAGTTGTTAGCTCAGTGACAATCTTCCTCAAGCTAAAAGAGAAAAATTGGCAACAGATGTTAGCTCAGGGCCAAGCTTCCTCATAC
This sequence comes from Equus asinus, assembly GCF_041296235.1. Taxonomy (NCBI): domain Eukaryota; kingdom Metazoa; phylum Chordata; class Mammalia; order Perissodactyla; family Equidae; genus Equus; species Equus asinus. The sequence goes on from NC_091799.1 coordinate 17,053,516, forward strand.
ACACACAAAAAAACAATTTAGCAAGTCAAATCCAACAATATATAAAAACCAAAATATATCATGACAAACTAGAATTTACACCAGGAATTCAAGATTAGTTTGACATCTAAAAACTCAATGTAATTCACTATGTAAAATAAAAGAGAAAAACCTAAGATGATTTCAACAGACACAAAAGAAAATGAACAGAATTTAACACTCATTCTAATAAAAATGAAGAACCCTCAGAAAATTGAGAATAGAATGCAATTTCCTCACTATGATAAAGGACAGCTTCAAAAATAATTTACAACTGACAGCATACTCAATGGTAAAAGACTAAATGCTTTCTACCCAAGATCAGAAACAAGGTAGGTAAAAACGTTGGCTCTCTTACCACTTCTATTCAATATTGTACTGGAGGTCCCAATCAGACAATAAGGCAAGAAAACACAATAAAAAAATACAGATTTGAAAAGAAGTCAAAGTGTCCTTTTTACAGATGACATGATCACGTATATTAGAAAAAACTACTAGAATAAGTGAATTTAGCAACATCACAACATACAAGAGTGATGTACAAAAATAAACTGTATTTCTAAATACTAACAATGAACAACTGGAAAGAAATTTTCAGACAACATTTACAATAGCATCCAAAGAAGTAAAATAAATATTTAAGAATAATTAGCAAAAGATGGATAATACTTGAATACTGAAAACACTGAAACCCCATTTAGAGAAATTAAAGATGTACATAAATGAAGGGATATACTAGGTTCACGGATTGGAAGACTCATTAACATTATTAAGATGTCAACTCTCTCCAAATTGACCTACAAATTTGATAAAATTCTAACCAAAATCCTAGCAAGCTTCCCTTTTTTTTGGAAGAAAGAGACAAGCTTATTCTGAAGTAGATATGGAAAAGCAAAAAACCTAGAGTAGCCAAAACATTTTGAAAAAGAAAACAAGATTGAAAGACTTACGCTACCTGATTTCAAGGTTTACTATAAAGCTACAGTACTTAAGACAGTGTGATATTGGCATAAAGACAGATGTAGAGTTCAACAGACCAGAGATGGACTCACACTTACATGATCAACTGATTTTTTACAAAAATGCCAAGATAAGTCAATGGGAAAAGACAGTCTTTTTAATAAATGGTACTGGAAGAAGCTCTCTAGATGTGAAGGAAATGAATCTTGTCCCTTACCTCACACCATACACAAAAAATAACTAAAAATTACTGACGTAAATATAAGAGCTAAAACTATAAAACTTCTAGAAGAAAACAAAATCTTTGTGGCATTAGGTTAGGCAAAGATTTCTTAAACAAGGGCCAAAAGGCAAGAATCATAATAGAAAAAAGCTGATAAAACAGATTTTATCAAAATTTAAAATTTTTGCTCTTAGACACATTAAGGTGAGAAAAAACAAGCCATGAAGTGGGAAAAAATAATTGTAAAACATCTGTCTGTCAAACGGCTTGTCTCCACAATAAATAGAGAACTCTTAAAATTCAATAATAAGACAAACATCCCAATAAAAACAATGGACCAGATTTGAATAAACACTTCACCAAAAAAGATATAAGCAAATAAGCATGTGAAGAGATGCTCAACATCACTAGTCATCAAGGAAACACTAAACACCTATTAGAATGTCTAAAATTAAAAACGGTGACCACACTAAGTATTGGTGAGGATATGGACCAAAAAGAATTCTCATGCATTCTGGTAGGAATGGAAAATGGTACAGCCACTACAGAAAACAGTTTGTCAGTGCCTTATACAGATAAAAATATATGCTTATAATATGACCCAATAATCCAACTCTCAGGTATTTATTCATCCAAGAGAAATGAAAACCTATGTCCACACAAAGATCTACCACATTACTCATAATAGCCAAAAAACAGAAACAACCAAAATGTCCACCAACTAATCAATGGATAGACAAAACGTGTATATCCAAATAATGGAATATTATTCAACCATAAATAGGAATGAAGTATAGTGCAATGAAGTACAATATGGACAAATCTCAAAAACATTAAGCTAAGTGAGAGGAGCTAAACAGAAAAACTACCTATTGTATGGTTCCATTTATATAAAATTCTAGAAAAGGCAGATATAATGACAGTTACACTTACAAATGGTTAAAATGATAAATTTCAAGTTATGTATATTTTACCATAATAAACAAAATCATAATTTAAAAAAAATATAGTGACAGAAAGCAGATTAGTGGTTGTTTGGGGCCAGAGGTCACAGATTGATTGCAAACTTTCTGGGGAGACAAAATGTTCTATATATTGATCATACAAGTGGCCACTGCATGTAACTATATACAATTGCCAAAATTCAAACTGTATACTTAAAATGAGTAAATTTTATTGGATGGAAATTATACCTGAATAAAGCCAGGGGGAGGAGGTACTACAGATTTGTCATTTACACAAGTCATTTCACAGAAGTGTGAATGTATTCATAGGATAAACTTAAAGTGGAACTGCTAGGTTAAGAAATACGTGCTTTTCAATTTTTAGATCCTGTGATAATGTTTTCCACTAAAAAACATACCAATGTATACAGTGAAATATGAGTGAGAACCCATTATCTCATCCCTTAGACAAGAGTGTTGTCATGTGAACATGTTCATTGGTTTGCCTATTTTTCAATTTGGTTTTACTTAGTGATTTATAGGAGTTCTTTCTATTTTAAACATCCTTTATAATGTGAATCTTTTGACAATTTTATAGTGCTATTTTTGGTTTCTGCCTTGAAAAAGTTTTTGATTTGATGTTACTGTGTTTGTCTTTTTTTTTTTTATGGCTTCTGACTTTTACTTTAAAAAGTCTTCTAGCGGCTGGCCCAGTGGCGCAGCAGTTAAGTTTGCACATACCGCTTTGGCAGCCCAGGGTTCACCAGTTCAGATCCTGGATGCGGACATGGCACCCCTTGGCAAGCCATGCTGTGGTAGGCGTCCCACATATAAAAAGTAGAGGAGGATGGGCATGGATGTTAGCTCAGAGCCAGTCTTCCTCAGCAAAAAAGAGGAGGATTGGCAGCAGATGTTAGCTCAGAGCTAAGCTTCCTCAAAAGATAAAATAAAATAAAAAGTCTTCTACACTTCAAAAGATAAAAACAAAACCACCTGTGGTCTGGCCCAGTGGCGTAGTGGTTAAGTTTGCATGCTCCACTTTGGTGGCCTGGGGTTTGCAGGTTTGGATCCCAGGTGCAGACCTACACACCACTCACCAGGCCATGCTGTGGTGTTCTACACACAAAATAGAAGAAAACTGGCACAGGTGTTAGCTCAGGGACAATCGTCCTCACACATACAAAAAAAATCTGTTTTCTTCTAGTACTTTCATAGTTGAATTTCTTTTTAATTTAAATCATTGATCTATCTGATTTTCTTTTGGTAGAAGGTATGAAATAGATACAGTTCAATTTTTCTCCAGATGGCTACCCAATGGTTCTAACAGCATTTATTGAATAATCCAACATTTCCACACTGATCTGAAATGCCACCTTTAGTATACACTAATTCTCTATCAGTATTTGGGTCTATAGGTAGACTTCCTACTACGCTCTATTCGTCGATCTATTTATTCAAGTGCCAATACCATGCTTAAAATTATTGTAGTCTTATTATCTAATAAGGCTAATTTTCCTTCATTATTATCCTTTTTCAAAAATTTCCTGGGGTTGGCCCTGTGGCTGAGTGGTTAAGTTCGCATGCTCCACTTCAGCAGTTCAGATTCTGGGCATGGACATAGCACTGCTCATCAGGCCATGCTGAGGTGGTGTCCCACATAGCACAACCAGAGGCGCTCACAACTAGAATATACAACTATGTACTGAGGGGCTTTGGGGAGAAGAAGAAGAAGAAACAAAAGGACACTGGCAACAGTTGTTAGCTCAGATGCCAATCTATTAAAAAACAAATTTCCTAGTATTCCTACTTATTTTTGATATGAACTTTAGAATCAGTTTGTCCAGTTCCAAACTAAAAGGCAAAACAAACACTCGTTAGTATTTTTTCTGGGACGGCACTAAGCTTACAAGTTAACACAGGAAGTACTAACACTTCCAGAGCCGAGTCTTTACATTCAAGAATGTAGCACATCTTTCTACTTGGTTACAACTTCTTTGATACACCCTTTACAGCATTTTAAAGTCCCCTTCATTTAGATTTTCACTGTTGTAAACTTACTCCTGAGGAATTTATGCTTTCATTAACATTGTAAATGGGCCCTTCTACTCAGTATTTTAAATAGCTACTGTCTGTGTTTTCGTTGAATTGTTTTAATAAACATGTGTATTATTTTCAAAACAAAAAAGGTCATATTCTAATCTATAAATGTAGATTGCTTTAAGATTTAAGATAAAATAATCAAACTAGTGTCGCACACTTAATAGATAATGATAATAAAGAAGATGGAATCTCGGTTTTAGACTTAACCATTTAACCACTGAGAGAATATTTTTGGTAAGAACAGAAAGTAAATTAACTGCAGAGACAAAGACAAGGGAAAAGGTCCAAAAGTAAGTACCATTAGTTGAAGTCATCAATGTTTTAATCCATATAACATGTTTAAACTTCTCTGAAGAATGATAATCTACAAACGTTTTAAGTTGATAAATGAATAAATAATTTACTTGGAGCTCGAAAGGCAGGGTATACAATTCTCCAAGAGTTATAGGAGGCCCCACTAACCACATACCATGAGGTTTCCATGTGTCTCCCACGTTGGTGCTTCAGTTTTATAAAGCTCTTCAAACTGCTGTCTGTATTTTGTAACTAGCTCCTTCTCCAATTTATCAACACAGTCTGCATACTCAACCTGAAAAAAAAATCCAAAGCAGAGCAACTTATGCCTACAGTAAAAGGTAAATATTCAAATGAACACAAATATGAATAATATAAAATTATTAACAAGAGTTGAATTTTATAGGGTAAAGAGAACCAACATGACGAAATGGGCTTACCCTATAGGGGTGTCTTTCATCTTGGAAGTAAGTGAGAAGGTGTAAGACACAACGAAGGATACAGGTTCTTTCTTCATAGTAATAATCTGCAATCTGGGAAGAACCCAAAGATTCAAAATCAGTAACTCACCTTTGTAAAGAAGATATTCAATTTTAAATTTACTCATAAAGAGATCACTTAAAGGTATGAAGGGAAAAGTTCAGTTTCTATAAGCAATCACAGAAATGGAAGCATACTGCTAGGCCAAAAGCAAGCAAAAGACCTTCATGAACTAGTATACGGGTAAAGTCATGCAACATAAAAGGAATTATTTAATAACATGAATAAGTTTTCTAGCATGATTTCTCAGAGCATTCAAGTACACACAACACTATAAACGGATGGGCCAAATACACAAAGGAAAATATAAAAATACTATTGGTATATGTCATAATCGTTTGTAACTAATGTACTTAGTTCTCACTAAATGCCAAATAGGAAACTGCTTCAGAAGTCACGGTGAAATACCATTTTAAAATGAGATTCTAAGGTGAAAAGCTTGCTTTGAGAGGCTGGGAGGGAGAATATAAAGGAATAAAGAAATACAAATTAATCCTGTTGCACTTACACCTAGAGAAGAAATATCCATCAACCAGTTCTCACCCCCAGGGGCTGAAGAATCTCCTTTGGAAAAAGCCCTCAGCTGGGTCCAGGGGATAAGAGAGCCTCCTTTCACAAATGAGTTAATAAACTTCTCCATTAAGACCTCAATGCTCACCTAACACAAGAGGCAAAGGCCAGCAATACTCGGGAGAACAAGGTCAAGAAGCCATTACCCAATTCTACACCAAAGAATGGAAAGGGTGACTACTACTGACCTTCAGGATTAGGGCCTGGCTCTGCCTCTCGTCTTGCAGTACTGACTAAAGGAAAAAAGAACAGTCAAGAAGCCATCTTATAAGCAAAACTCAATTAACAAAGAAAAAGGTAAACACCCTCACCTCACCCTTCAAGATTATAAACGCCCACTCATTTCTGGAAAGTTTTTACCTAAGCACATCCAAGTCTGTGCTCAATTCTCGGCCCCCTACTCTGGGCTCCATTTCCTCATATGTAACATGAGGGGCTGAAAAGGCCAGATGTCGTCTCGGGTCCTTTTCAGCTCTGATACCCTGAGATTCTATAATTAACATGTCAATCTTTGACCTCTCCACCCCTCCAAGTCTGAGGCCAGAACTCAGCTTAAGTATGTGTTTTGTTTCTTTGATTTTGGGGTTTTTTTTAAAGATTTTATTTTTCCTTCTTCTCTCCAAAGCCCCCCAGTACATAGCTGTATATTTTACTTTTGAGTCCTTCTAGTTGTGGCATGTGGGATGCCGCCTCAGCATGGCTTGATGAGCAGTGCTATGCCCAGGACCCAAACGAGTGAAACCCCGGGCCACCGAAGCAGAGCGAGCAAACTCAACCACTCGGCCACGGGGGCCAGCCCCTTAAGTATGTTTTTTTAAGCCTTTAGTCTTTTCTGAGAAGGACCATATCTCATCACCTACCCCTGCTGCAAAGAACTGATACCAAAACCCTACGTTATCTCAAACCAACAAGGAAAAGGATAAAAGTAGAAGGGAGCTGCACATAACAACAAACCTTCAGTGAGCCCCGGGTACCTCTGTAATCCTCTTGAAGGTAACACTGGAGTAACTGTACACTCTGTTCTTCATCAAGACCCTGAAATACAGAGGTTCTAAGTGAGGAAACCACATACCATGAGAGCATTCTAAAGGTTTGTCCTCTGGAATGGACACAGAACCTGAATCAACAAAAACCCTTTCAAAAGATTCCATACAACATAACAATTTTAACCCAAATGGGAGAAAAAAGGAGGCAGTCACTGACATGTAATTTACAGGTCAGAAACAACCGTGCTGATTCACCAAGAACAGTACTATAGAGGTGCGATCTGAGTTTCCAAAATGAAAAGAAAACAGCTACATATTTAAATACAATCTAGCCAATTTAAAGACCACCACATGTGCTGAAGAAAACTCTGTGATATGGAGTAACCAGGTCAGGCAACTTGATCTGTGGCTTTTAAAAAGAAGAGTTGCAACTTGGGTATTTTGAAACACAGTATGCTCAATCTCATCTCCAAAACTGAAATAAAAGGAATTTTCACCAAAATCGCTAACGATATAACCACTCTCATCCACACTGCAGGTAATAAACTGAGCCGGTGCTCATTTTTACTCACCAAGAACTTGCTGATTCTTAAACCCAGTTCCTTCAGAGGTGAAGCTACATCTTTATTAGCTTTCACTTTTTCAGCGGAATTCGGACTACGAAAAAAAACAATGAATCATTTCCTCTTTCTCAATGACCCTCTAGGGTTTAAAATAAAAGCACTTAAAGATACTTTTACTACATACCTTTTTCTGCCTTTTAGATGCCTACAAAATACACACACACATACACACACACACACAAGTTCATCCTTACAGACTTCATAACAAAGAACTATTTATGCCCAAGTAATAATTATAGTATACGTCTGTTACAAACTATAGTTTTAATGATATTATTTGTAAATATATTACATTACAGTAATTAATTTTGATGCTTAAAAGTATCCTGAAAGGTAAGTATTATGATCTCCATTTTACAAATGGAATTACCAACACTGAGAAAGATAAATAACTTACCAAAAATCCCACAGCTAACACAAAGTGGAGGTGACATTTAAAACCAGGTCCGTTAGTATACATACATATATTACCCAGCTCCGTCCACTGAGAAAGCCCAGGAGCTACGACACCCCCGTAGCAGCAAGCACACTCAGCACCCAAATCTTGGTTTCTAATATTATACTCTAATAAAAGGTACCAGGACTCCTTGGAGAAATAGCTGATTCTAGAGCTACGTGGGGAAAACAGTGGATGAGCCTGGAGCATCTGGTAATGTCAGAAAGTAAGGGAAAACTCAGAAAACAAAAGGATGGGGGCATGTCAAAATGACACAGAAGCCAACCTAAAAGAACTCCCAATGGCCAAAGTTGGAACAAGGTATAAACGAAGCGTAAAATAAAGATAAATGAGTCCATAGTGACATAAATGAATGAGTGAATAAACAAATGGGGAGAAGGGGAAATCTGTAAAGAAGTCCAAATAATATACATAGATGCTACCCCCTTCAGGAGGTGGAGCTGAATTCCACCACACCTCCACACTGAGAGTGGGCTACACTCGGTGACTCACTGCCAAACAACAGAAGAGGGAAAGGGGGAAAAGGGACTTTACAGAGGAGAAGCTGAGCACATGCTACCCCACCCGAGTGAGCAAGGTTAACATCGCCAGTGACTCCATGGACAACATGCATCCTCTCATGATGTGACAAGAATGCTACTTCACCTCTGTGTATTCTTCCCCAAACCCCACAACCCCAATCTAGTAATGAGAAAAACAGAAGACAAATCCAAATTCAGGGCCTTCTACAAAACAGTTGACCAGTCCTCCTCAAAACTGTTTGAGGTCATGAAAACAAGGAAAGACTGAGATACTGTCACAGCTATGCTAAGGAGACATGACAACTAAATGCAATTTGGTACCCTGGATTGTATCCTGGAAAGAAAGAGGACGTTAAAAAAAAAAGAAAAGAAAGAAAGGTTAGATTCAAATAAAGCCTGCAGTCAAAAAAACAAAAAAATGAAAAAATCATTTCTGTCAGACTTCAAATCCCATGCTACCACAAACAGAACTTTTCTCTTTCAAAAAGGAAACTAACGCCACAAACGTCCATTTTGTGAACTAAAGCATGTTGTTCTTGTTGCATTTTTTTTACAGAGACTCACATTTCACAGAAAATCCCCAACACAAAGGCTAGCATAAGGTTAAACAATAAGTTCTGAAAGGGCAACACAGAATGATGATGAAGAACACAGACACTGGAGTAAGACTGCCAGGTTCAAATCTACCACTTACTACTGTGTGACCTTGGGCAAGTTACTTAACCTGTTTGTGCCTCAGTTTCCCCATCTGTAAAATGGAAACAATAATAAAAGTACCTAAATGTGATAAGATACTGATTATCCTTTTTAAAAGTCCATATATTTTAGATACAGAGTAAAGCATTTACAGATAAAATAATATGACGTCTGGGAGTTACTTCAGAACAATTATGGGGGAAGGGGTGACAGGATGAAAAATGAAAGATCCTCACTAACCTAAGAGAATGAAGATGGAAGGTGAAGACGTAACAAAATCAACCAATGCTCAGAAGTAGAAGGGAAATGAGGGTGGCTTGGGAACTATGATCCATAACAGAATGAGATCTGGACTAGGAATTAACAAGAGTCTACTCCGACAAGGTGCATTCTCTTTTGTAACCACTTTATATTTTACCATTGTTGTTTCCAACTGCTCAGTAAAAGAAAATCTATATATTTGAACAAAGAATAAAAATAGTACGTAACTCAAAGGGCTGACGTGAGGATTAAATAACTTATGCTAAGTCTATGCTTAGGAAAGTAACTGGCACATAGTAAACACTATATAAACATCAGCTGCTATTATCATCGTTCACTGCTACATCCCAGAATGTGGTGCTGACAGTGCCTCACACAAACTTGATGGACCAAAATAAATATTAAGAATAGTGACTCAATATTTAATAAGTCCTCATGCCCAGACACTTGGGCTACATAATTGGATTCAACAATACCGTATTTCTAGAAGGAATTTCCCCTCCTTTCAACAGACAGAAACACGTGCCTTACTCTTGTCCCTGGTAACCAAACTGCGTTCTCTCAGCAATCTCCTAACATGAGGATGGGTCCATCCACGCCGGATCCTCAGGGGAATCACTCTAACCACACGCACAGAAGAGCCATACCTGGGAGGTTTGTAGTAAGAAAGCCCCTCTAACAGCCGCTGCCAATGTTTACTCAGTTCTGCCTCAATCTGATTCTGGAAAAGAGTAAGGAAATTATAAAAATGCAATTTGAATCATACTCCAGGATCACACTGAGGGTAACATATTCCTTTGAGTCTGTTTAATATGCCTTTTCCCCCACAGTTGAAATCATTTTGAATACAGAATTCTGCACCCTCCTTCTGTTTGTTTAACACTCTAACAAAATGATTTAACCTTCTTATGAAAATCTTGATAAACATCCTTTCTAGTAGTTGCATAATATTTTACCAAGTGGATAGATCATAATTTATTTATCATCCCTCTAATGTTAGAAACACTTAAGCTGACAGTAATTCTTTATTAACATAAATAACGCTATGGTAAAGAGCTCTGTGCACAAAACGTTTTCAAGATTCAGTTTTTTTAAATAAATTCCGAGGGGCTGGCCCTGTGGCCCAGTGGTTAAGTTCGTGCCCTCCGCTGCAGGCGGCCCAGTGTTTCATTGGTTCAAATCCTGGGCGCGGACATGGCACTGCTCATCAAACCACGCTGAGGCAGCGTCCCCCATGCCACAACTAGAAGGACCCACAACGAAGAATATACAGCGAGGCTCGGGCTCTAAGACACACCGCATTTCAGCAGAGAGAAAAAGGGAATGCATGTTTACAAAGTTTTAGGAATAAGAAAATGTGTTTACTTCCTAGGTCAAAGAGAAGGCAGGGTTTTTCCCTAATATAAGCTACACAAACAAAGAACGATAGAATCCACTCAAGAACACCACCACTTACCAGTTCTCTCAGAGCCGACCTTCCAAGCAGAATTGTCCACAGTTCTCTACTGCTCCTGAAAATTACAGAAAGCAGTGGTGATTTTGCTCTTTTAGATTGTACAAACTTGACTAAGCTGTCTCACAGCTATTTTGTCTTCTCTGAAAGCAAGAAACTCAATGTGCAAAACAAATTGTTAAAATTTTGGACGGTATTCCTGTTTTACTGTTCTTGGAAGTTTGATGTTCAAAATAAACATTAAGTGGGGCTGGCCCCGTGGCCGAGTGGTCAAGTTCGCACGCTCCGCTGCAGGGAGCCCAGTGTTTCGATGGTTCGAACCCTGGGCGCAGACATGGCACTGCTCATCAAACCACGCTGAGGCAGCATCCCACATGCCACAACTAGAAGGACCCACGACGAAGAATATACAACTATGGACCAAGGGGCTTTGGGGAGAAAAAGGAAAAAATAAAATCTTTAAAACAATAAATAAAAAATAAACATTAAGAAACTAAAATGTGGGGCTGGCCCTGGGGCCGAGTGGTTCAGTTCTCGTGCTCCGCTGCAGGCGGCCCAGTGTTTCGTTGGTTCGAATCCTGGGCGCGGACACGGCACTGCTCATCAAACCAAGCTGAGGTAGCGCCCCACATGCCACAACTAGAAGGACCCACAACTAAAAATACACAACTATGTACCACGGGGCTTTGGGGAGAAAAAGAAAAAATAAAACCTTAAAAAAAAAAACACGCTAAAATATAAGATTTTAACCTAAACCAAGCAGATATTGTGCTACAAATGAGGATGGCCACCATATTTCAACACATTTAAGATGCCATTAATTGCAGGACACATGATTATCTACATTCTACAAGTCATCAACAAGAAAACATATTCCAATTTCACAGGTATTTAAAGTGTGAAAAAATGTGTACTTTAGAATTAATGAAACACACTAAGAAATTACAGTACGTTTTCTATGCTAAGAAGATGCTTCAATTTAGTATTTCAATCTCCTTCCTTATTAAAATGTAGTGACCGATAAGGAAGAACAATCTAGAAAAGGACTTTGTATATTTCAGGACCCCCATCACCTCCAGAAAATTTTGTAACTTCATGCTATAATTCACTTTCTCAACCAAGTAGAGTGGAACAGTGATCAATGGTACTATGTTCATTAATTTATGAATGAATTCCCACTAGGTGTCACACGCATCGCTACACACATAGGATAAAGAAACACACAGCAGATACAGTCCCTGCCCCCAGTGAGCTCTTCAGATATCCTGCCCACCATGGGCTTACCCCAATTCCTTCCTTCATCCCAAATCCATGCAATTAGAATTTCAGGAAACATACTTTGGGTTTTTTTAAAGACTAGAATTAAATTTGAAAACGTAACCATTAAGAAATTCTCTCAGGAAAGGGGTATAAAGCCTAGGGAGGGCTGGCCCAGTGGCACAGTCGTTTAAGTCCGCCCATTCTGCTTTGGCGGCCCAGGGTTCGCAGGTTTGGATCCTGGACAAGGACCTACACATCACTCGGCAACCAGGGCTGTGGCAGCATCCCACATATAAAATAGAGCAAGAATGGCACACAGGGACAGTCTTCGTCAAGCAAAAAAGAGGAAGACTAGCAACAGATGTTAGCTCAGAGCCAATCTTCCTCACCAAAACAAACAAACAAAATTATGGGGATTATATTTTGTGAGAACCTAAATCAGCCCTAGAATAGTAACCGGAAATAATTAACACTGCTGAGAAAGCTTATCTGCAGAGAAAAGACAAAAACATCCTCATAAAATGGACTAAACATTTAACAAAAAGAATGCAACCTGTATTAACTATGAGAATCAACTGAAAATGTTTTCCCCATTAAGACTGTGACACAAAGCACTAGCTCAATCTATTTCTATTTAAAATTGTCTCTCAGTACCTTCCCATCAAAACAGTTAAACACACCTAAAAATTATAAATCTCTTTCCTAGGGGTTAAGGCTTTTAAGAGAAAAAGAAAATCAGTGTGGAATCCCTAATCGTTTTCCTGATAACAAGAAAGCATTCACTATTGAATGCCAACTTAACCACTACGCCACTGGCCAGCCCCTAAATCACTCTTTCTTGATCATCCATCTTCCAATTTCAAACAGCCTGGGCATCTATGACCTTTAATTTATCTGCATTTGCTTTCAGAACTCAGGTCTATAACAAGCTAGGTAGCAGTGAGTCGCAGAAGAGACTAAGAAGACCAATACAGTCAAGAATTCCTTGTTTTCTCAAATTCAAGCTCTGGGTATTTCTTACACCAAAATCTGTATAGTTTTTGGAAAAAGTACACTGTCTTAAGCCAGCCCTGATGGCCTAGTGGTTAAAGCTCGGTGACATCCCCGAGTTTGTTTCCCAGTCTCACAACCACACCACCCGCCTGTCAGCAGCCTCACGGTGCCAGCAGCTCACACAGAAGAACTAGAAGGACTTACAACTAGGATATACAACCATGCCCTGCTGCTTTGCGGGGAAAAGATACAATGTCCCTAAGGAGGGTTTCTCAAACATGTAGTTGGTCCTTAGACCACAAAGAGCAAAATCACCTGGGAACAACACAGCAACACTTCAGAATCCTCCTCACCACCTACAGCTACTCTTTCTCAGAGGCTGAGCATGGGAAATCTACACTTTAAAACCAGTACCCAAATGCATCCCTCAATTCCCACTGCTCTAGGGCATCAGTTTGCCTCAGAGGAGCAGGTTAAAGGCCTGGTCAGTAAAGAGCCTCTCTGCCTTTTCCGCTGGACACATTAGCTCTTTTTGGGAGAGGGGATGGGAGGATTCTCCTACCAAACATGATTGGAGATCATGCCCGAAAGCAACTTTTATACGTTAGAAATACAGCTGTTCCTCTAGCAATTAAAACTCTCATTGGCAAAGCCACGTCATGTTATGGTCTTCTTGTCATAAGGTATCAGGAACAATCTTTGCTGAAGGTGAGTTCTTGATAACAAGAACAGCCAACATTTCTTGAGCAGTTACCTGTCAGGCACTGTCCTAAGTGAGTATTTAACACTTGGTCTTACTGAATATTGACAACTTCCTTTATGAGGCGGATACTCTTACTGTTCCCACTATCTGAGCAGGAAACTCAGGTTTAAGAGTGGTTAAGGAACTAGCCTGAGATCACAAAGTTAATCTATACTGGAGCCAGGGCTTGAACCGAGGCCTACATGACTCCCGAGTTTAATCAGGGCATTACACGGCCTCAAGCTGCACCCAAGAATTCACCCTGCAAGCAAGCAAACACTGAAGCGAAGCGTTCCTGTCTACACTGGCAGACCATACCTTAACACGCTGGATGGAACATAGGAGAGGCTCAAAAAGACGTGCGATGAACAAGCATCAAAGGAGAACACCACGAGGCCCTTTCACACTTGTACTCTAATTGGAACAGAAAAATTACGGAAAACAAATACTATATACAGAAGTGCCAAGAGAAAGACGAATAAAGGAGAAAATGGTCGTTCATCAGGAAGGGAATCATTGTGGAAATGAGTGTTACTGCTTCCTCAATTCCTACACATTTATGATCTAAGAATGATGGGGACACAAATAAATCAAAGACCTTCATGATGCTCAGAAGCTTAGTGTTGGGAATGACAAAGGACATTAAACACACATCACACAATCAGCAAAAAAGTAGAAAGTAGCAAACAGCAGGATGCTAACAATCGGACGCTACAAAGGAATATAACCATATGACATAGAAAAGAGTCAGCGAAGAGAGAGCTCACTGGGAACCGACCCAGGGATCAAGGAGAGACTTCACCTCAAATGCAGACCTGAAGGTTTCAACAGGTGATTCTCAAGACACAACACACACGACCGGAACTGTGCTCTGCAATCCAAAGCCTCAGGGTAACACCTCTACCTGTATTTTAAGGAACAAACGAAGTGCTACGTTGTCTCTCGCTCATCTGCACAATGAATAAATCCGAGCTAAGTATTTAGGGGAGAAACTGAGGCACAGAAATTAAACGACGTGCCTCAAAGGTAAAGTTAAAAAACTTATTGACTTCCAGTCCAATGTTCTAGAAGACACCAGGAACTCCATTCCTGAAAGAGCCAGGGTCAACGGAACCTGGAAGTTACCTTCCTTAGAGACCCACGCGGCTGGAAACCTTTGGGCGGAAGCTCCCAGGGGGCTGGGAGTACCAGTCTCTACAACACAGTCCTTTCGGTGGAAAGCTGAGACACAGCCAGCCCACTCTGAGATGGCTCTCTCGAGGAACAGAGTCATAGCCCACATGGACACATAGCTAGAAGTGGAGGCCGCCTCTTCCGCGTGTACTGAGATTCACGCTTAGCAGCAAGCTTTTCAAACCACAGCTGTTTTTTCAACTCACACACCACTCAGACTTCTACAGACACACTAAGTGAAGACCGTAGGAGAGACGCAAAAATGCCAATATTCAACTGACTTTCCCCAAACCCTGAGTGACTGATGTCAGGATATTACTGCATTTTCACAGTGACTTCCCTCCATGCTCAGCACTGCTCTCAAAAGGGTTCACATCTGCAGAAACAGGCTCCAGGGGGCAGCTGGCCTGTCTGAGGTCACCTGCGAGTCAGCAGCCCAGGAATGGAATCTGAGCTTTCTCTAGTGCAGACCGCCAGGCATTTCGCAGAAGGCTGCTGCCCAGCACGATCCCAGTCGTCGCGACGGGCCCTCCAGCTCACAAAGGGTCACTCTCGGGACACGGGCTAGGAGCGGGGCGGCGCCTGGAAAACCCCCTTCGGGTCCGAGTCGGGTAGGGTCCC
This sequence comes from Equus asinus, assembly GCF_041296235.1. Classification (NCBI taxonomy): domain Eukaryota; kingdom Metazoa; phylum Chordata; class Mammalia; order Perissodactyla; family Equidae; genus Equus; species Equus asinus. Next base: position 17,068,951 of record NC_091799.1, read on the forward strand.
CAGGACCAGCCGAGCACCTTGCAGGCAAACCAGCGCCCGCGCGCCGGCCTCGCGCTGTCCTCGCGGAGCGCGCCTCCCCCCGCCCAGCTGAGCTCGCCCCCGGCGCCGCGCCGACTGCCACCGGCGCCTGCGGCAGGCCGGCCAGCAAGCGCGGGGCTGCCCGAAGCGAGGCTGCCGTGGAGCAGCGGCGGAGGACGCGCAGCGGGCGCTCGCCAGGCGCACACGCGGAGCGGGGGCCCGGACGCCACGGCCTCGCGCGAGCGCCGGGGAGGGCGGCGCCATCAGCGGGGCCCGGCGCTTCTATTGACCGAGCGCCTCTCACGCGCGCTCGCGGGCTGGGGACACAGCGGCGACCGGACAGAACTCGGGGCAGCGCCGCGAGCCAGGGAGCAGGAAGCGGCAGGGGCGTCCGCGAACTCGGGAGGGCGGGCGGCGGGGAGAGTGGGGACAGCGCCGCGACGGGGAAACCGGAGCCGCGGGGATCCGGCCGGAGCTGCGGGCTAGGCCGCGAGGCGTCTGTCACCAGCGGGGCGCGCGGCGTCGGGCAACGAGGAGACGACGCGCCGCTGGGTAAGCACCGGCTCCCCTCCGTCGACGGCAGCTCCTCGCCCCGAGCCCGGGACGGCGCCTGGCTCTCTGGGGGCCGCGGGCAGGTCGGTGGACCACTCCGCGCACGGGAGGACGAGCAGACGGATGGAGGGAAGGCTGCGAGCACGGAGGGCAGGGCCGCCCGGGGGCGGCGACACGCGGACTCCGGCCGGAGCACATGGGCACCGGGTAGCCGCCAGGGAAGCGGGGGGCGGCGGCGGTCCGGGCTGAGGCTGTCGCGGCGACAGCGAAGCGCCTCGTCCTGCCTCGAGGGAGCGTCACGCCGCACGAGTAGGCGCGGGGGCCGCCGAGGGACGCGCCGCTGGGGACGAGGGCAGGGAAAGAGCGGGTGAAGAGACGGAGGCCGGCGCCGAGCAGAGGGCCCAGGCACCGGCCCCTCTCCGAGAAGGCGCCTCAGATCCCCGCGCGCGGGGACCGTTTGAACGTAAACGCCTCCTGTGTCGGCGCCCGTCAACAAGCCGGGCTTCGCCCTGCGGCCACCACCCCATCTCGCCCTTCTCCCGCCCCGCATCCGGTCGGCTAGAACTCGGTGCCTCACAGCCGTCCAGCCGACTTGGCCCACTCCGCACCTCACACACGGCCCACCGGCGGCCGCCGCCATCTTCGCGCGCGCGCGCCCGCCGAGCCACGCCCCCAGACGCCGCGCCCACGTGACCCGCCCCTCCCAGCGAGCGACTGGGCGGGCCCCTCCGTCACGTGACGGCGGGGCGGGGTGGAGCCAAGATGGCGATGCCCAGAAAGGCAGGGATCCTGCGGCCAGGATGGCGAAGGCGGTGAAGGAAGCGGCCTCGTAGAGACGTCTACGCCGCAGATGAGAGACGGTGGCGGAGACCAGGCACCAGCTCCCAGGACGCACAGAGCAGCCTACAGTGGAGCTTCCCTCCCGCTGCCGGAGAACGGGGAGAGAAGGTGCTGCCTGGGTGAAGCTGCCGATTTCTGTCTGGCAGGGATTGGGGGCCCCAGAGTCCGAGGCGTCCGTAGTTACCTCGGTTTCTCCGAGGTCCCAGGTCTAGTGACATGACCCGACAGTGCGCTCCCCCGGCTTCGGGCACTGGGGCTCCGCTGAGCGGGTCGGTGCTGGCAGAGGCGGCAGTGGTGTTCGCGGTGGTGCTGAGCATCCACGCGGCCGTGTGGGACCGATACTCGTGGTGCGCCGTGGCCCTCGCAGTGCAGGCCTTCTATGTCCAATACAAGTGGGACCGGCTGCTGCAGCAGGGAAGCCCTGTCTTCCGGTTCCGAACGTCCGCAAACAGTGGCCTACTGCCCGCTTCAGTGGTCATGCCTTTGCTCGGACTGGTCATGAAGGAGCGCTGCCAGTCTGCGGGGAACCCATACTTCGAGCGCTTTGGAATTGTGGTGGCAGCGTCTGGCATGGCTGTGGCCCTCTTCTCATCGTGTTGGCCCTGGGCCTCACTCGCCCGGTGCCCAGCAACACTTGTGTCATCTCGGGCCTGGCTGGAGGTGTCATCATTTATATCATGAAGCACTCACTGAGTGTGGGCGAGGTGATCGAGGTCCTGGAGGTCCTGCTGATCTTCGTCTACCTCAACATGATCCTGCTGTACCTGCTGCCCCGCTGCTTCACCCCTGGGGAGGCACTGCTGGTACTGGGTGGCATCAGCTTCATGCTCAACCAGCTCATCAGGCGCTCTCTAACTGTGGTGGAAAGCCAGGGCGATCCGGTGGACTTCTTCCTGCTGGTCGTGGTGGTAGGGATGGTGCTCATGGGCGTCTTCTTCAGCACCCTCTTTGTCTTCATGCACTCAGGTACCTGGGCCTCCATATTTTTCCACCTCATGCCCTGTGTTCTGGCTCTGGGCGTGGTGCTGCCCTGGCTGCACCGGCTCATCCACAGGAACCCCTTGCTCTGGCTTCTTCAGTTCCTCTTCCAGACAAACACCCGCATCTACCTGCTGGCCTACTGGACTCTGCTGGCCACCTTAGCCTGCCTGGTGGTGCTGTACCAGAATGCCAAGAGGTCATCTTCTGAGTCCAAAAAGCACCAGGCCCCCACCATTGCCCGGAAGTATTTCCACTTCATTGTAGTGGCCACCTACATCCCAGGTATCGTCTTTGACCGGTCGCTGCTCTATGTGGCCGCCACTGTATGTCTGGCAGTGTTCCTCTTCCTGGAGTACGTGCGCTACTTCCGCATCAAGCCCCTGGGCCATACTCTGCGGAGCCTCCTGTCCCTCTTCCTGGATGAACGAGACAGTGGACCACTCATCCTGACACACATCTACCTGCTGCTGGGGATGTCTCTTCCCATTTGGCTAGTCCCTAGACCCTGCACACAGAAGGGTAGCCTGGGGGGAGCAAGGGCCCTGGTCCCCTATGCGGGTGTCCTGGCTGTGGGTGTGGGTGACACTGTGGCCTCCATCTTTGGCAGCACCATGGGGGAGATCCGCTGGCCTGGAACCAAAAAGACCTTTGAGGGGACCATGACGTCTATATTTGCCCAGATAATTTCTGTGGCTCTGATCTTAATCTTTGACAGTGGAGTGGACCTAAACTACAGTTATGCTTGGATTTTGGGGTCCATCAGCATCGTGTCCCTCCTAGAAGCATACACTACGCAGATAGACAATCTCCTTTTGCCTCTCTACCTCCTGATATTACTGATGGCCTAGCTGCTGTGCCACAGCCATGGAGGAAACTGGCACAAGGGTAGGATGAATGGTCCACGCAGCAGCCACCCACTTGGGCATGAAGAGCCAAAGGGTGAGAAGCAGATTTGACTTTTCAGTTGATTCAGATTCAGAATAAAAATCAAAGCTCTCCTAGTTTCTAGTTTTGCTAATATTTAAAAAGCAAAAAAGAGGGACCACCTGATGGTGTCGTGGTCCAGTATGCGCACTCCACTTCTGTGGCCAGGAATTCGCCAGTTCAAATCCTGGGTGTAGACCACATTGCTCATCAAGCCATGCTATGGCGGCATCCCACATACAAAATAGAGGAAGATTGCCACAGATGTTAGCTCAGTGACAGTCTACCTCAAGCAAAAACAGGAAGATTAGCAATGGATGTTAGCTCAGGTCCATCTTCCTCACCAAAAAACAAAAATAAAACATAAGCTAAAAGGCTGAAAGGGCAGTGCAACAACCAAAGAACCTGAGTGTGCTGTAGACCCCCCCACCTCAACCTTGCAGTCCTCAGAGGGGAGGCACTAGAACATAGTGGCTAAGACTTACGGTTCTGGTGTCACACTAATCTGATCAGAATCCTTGGCTGCGCCCCTCCTTAACTGTGTGAGGTTCTTAACCGCTCTGGGCCTCAATTCTCCTGTCTGCAAGATGGGAATAATAAGAACCTGCACCTCCCAGCGTGTCGTGAGGACGCGGTGAGGTGTGGTGTGTGAAGTGTCCAGCCCAGGTCCTGCACATAATCAGCAATCAGTAAGGGAAAGTGTCACTGTTACCCAAGGCCAGTCCTCACCTCAGCAAAAAGCCAGGCAAGCCAAGGGGTTTTCTGGGTTGTCCTTGGAGACCAGAGTGACCTTCCTCCCGTGGCCTCACTTGGAGGAGAAGCCAAAAGGCAAGAGCCAAGTGCCTGTGGTTTCTCCCATTGGGACTGAGGACCCAGGAGGAGCTGAGAGGAAAGGGGATCTCCTCACTGCACATGTGGAAGGGCTGGAGGAAGAGGATCAGGCCCTGGGCTGACTTCCCATTTCAGCCAACCCCACCCCTGCCTCAGGGTCTCTGCTGCCTGGCTGAGTGGTGCTGAAGAAAGATGGGCTGGACAGCACGGGGTCCTTGTCAGCGGGTCCTTCCTGAGACCCTCTCACACTCCAGTCTTGTCCAAACCTGTGTTTGTCTCTTCTCTTGGCAAGAATTAGAGCCTGGGGAGCTGGCAGAGGTTACTGAGAATTCAGAATGGCTCTCCTGTGGGGGCCATGCTCTGGCCTTGCTCACTGTGAGGGCATGGTCTGGATCTGCCTGGTTCCCCACCACAACCCCCAGTGCCAGAGGAACCTGGCACTTAGCACGATCTCGGTAGAGGTTCCCCAAATGGATGAACATTGCCCATCAGTGGGAGAAGAGCACAGCAGCTTTCATGAGGCTGGACAAGGTTATCCCCCCATCTTACGCAGCCTAACAGGGAGGGGCCTACCAGGAAGACGTGAGAACTTTGGCCCAACAAGGCCAGAGGCCAGGAGCAGAGCTCTCGGGAGACTGTGGTCCTGCCTGGGAATCACTGCCAAGTCGTTTCCTTCAGAGGACATTCCCTGGGGGCTCGAGGAGCCTTAACAAATCCTCCCTCTCTCAGGTTCCCTTCTACTGCTTGCTTAGGAGGTGGCTGAATGTGGGAGGAGCACCGGCTTTGCCTCTCCGACTCCCCGGGCGGCCTCGGGGAAAGGGCTCTGTCCTCTGGGCCTTGGTTTGTCCTGTAGACAGTGGGGGCCGGAAATCAAGGTTACAAACTTACATGGCTGCTCAGGCCTTGCAGGTAATGCCACGAAGGAGGACAGTGGAAGTGGGAAGCAGCTCGTGTGCCTCTAAAAGGCAGCTCCAGCCAGTCGTCACCACGCTAGGCGACACGCCCAGTGTGGCTGACCTCCCGTTCAAGGAAGCTTAGAGACCTGGATCGCTATGTGAAATCTCCCAAATTTCAAAAGTGTTTATGAAAATGCTGAGGCCCACACAAAACATGTCTGCGGTCTGGAATCAGCCGGTGGCCCCCAGTTTGCACCCTCCAGGCCAGGCCCCGGCTAAGCAGGTTTTGGATTTGGTCATTGTTCCTGCAGAAGGTCTGGGTGCCTGCCAAGCATGTCGAAGATGGAGGGACCCATTGAGCCCCTCGTCTGGCCCCCTGATTGTGCAAGCGGGAACACAGGCCCAGAGAGAGGAAGGGCCTGGCCTGAGGCCAGAAAGCGAGTTGGTCACAGAGCCAGGACCAGAATGTGGGACTCTGGATTCCCAGTCCTGGGCTTATTTCCCCTCCCCATGCAAGGAGGCCCAGGAACGGAGAGGGCAGAAGCACAGGCTCTGGATCAGGCTGCCATCGCTGAACAACTGCACAGCTTTGTGACAGGCAGGTCTCTTAACCTTCACATGCCTCAGCTTCTTCATCTATAAAAGGGGGTGGTTAGAGCACAGACCGGAATGTGTGAGGGCTCAGTGAGATGAAGCATGTAGAGCGGTCGGCACGGTGAGTGCCCACGAAATGTCATGGTATTAAAATCATGCAGACCTCACCAGGCCGGGCTGAGGTGTCTGGGATGATTTTCAGCTGGGCTCTCATCTTGAGAGCGAGGCTGCTTGGGAAAAAAGGATGGAGAAGCTGCATTTAGGGGTCATTTTTATTCAATATCTTGCACAGTAGTAATCAGGGGTTATTTTTATTCAGTATCTTGCACTGTAATCATCAGAATTCCATCTGAGAGGAGAGAAGAGTAAGAAGCCGGCAGGGAAGTGGCCAGAACCCTTTCACGGCTGAGAGGCTGGCTCTAGAGGGAGGTGGTGTTGGGCAGCGGGGAGGCAGAGAGACAGAGATCTTGAGAAGGCCACCCAGCCCAGGCTCCTGCTGCCCGGCTGTCACCTCCAGCCACATCTCCAGGGCTGAGGGGTGCAGACACTGGCAGAAAGAAAGCCCAGGAGGAGAGATGTGCCTTCCTGGTTGGGGGGAGGGGGGTGGGGGGGGCCGTGGGGCAGGGGGGAGGCGGGTTAGCTGCTGGTATTTGCAGCCCACAGCTTCACCAGGAGGGGCAGTGTCCCCGCCCTGAGACGGCACTTAGGTGTACAGTGGGGGAAAGGGCAGCTCAGCTGTTGGCTGGAGCCTGCAGAGGATAGAAGAGGTGACCTTGAAATGCCAGCACCACTGCTCCCAGCCTCCAGGACGTCTTCAGGAGCCTGTGCTGCAACACACCCTGCCACCTACCAGTTCTCTGGGCTCCAGACGGTGCCAGAGGCCTCCATGAGGTGGAAAGTGTAGACATGGCGCGAGTGGTCAGACAGGTTCTGCTCGCTCTTGTGCACCACTTCTCCATGAATTAGGACGAGGGATCCTGGCAGGGACCCAGCAGGTCAGAACACTCAGGGCAGGAAGGGACATGGGGCCCTCCTCCCTCAAGAGGTTTTGTGGCCTATTCACACCCATTCTCGTCCCTGACGGCTCAGGGGCCTGCAGCCTGCCCCAGGGTTGGAGGCTGTGCTGTTGAACCTGGGTTCCTTGGCATCAGTCCCTTCTGCTGTGGCCCATGCCCTGGGCAAGCCTTAGCAAGGGCATCCCCTGCGTGGTATTAGTAGACCCAGGCAGAAGCTGTCTGTACTGTGGCAGGTAGCTGGGCCCTCGCCAGTGGACGCTGAGCTGGACCTCAATTCTCCCTTTTCTAAAAGGAAGGCGGGGCCGGCCCTGTGGCTGAGTGATTACGTTCTCGTGCTCCAGCTTCGGCGTCCCAGGATTTTGCTGCTTCAGTTCCTGGATGTCTACCTAGCACCACCCATGAGGCCATGCTGAGGTGGCGTCCTATATAACAGAACTACAAGGACCTATAACTTGCATATACAACTATGTACTAGGGGGCTTTGGGAAGAAGAAAAAAGATTGCCAACAGATGTTACCTCAGGTGCCAATCTTTAAAAAACTAAATAAATAAATAAAAGTGGTTGTCCTAATAGCCAGCATCTGTTGAGCACTTGCTGTGCACCATACAGGTTCCATGTAAACATCTTATATACATCATCCCACTGACTTCCCCGCTTTACATTTGGGGAAACAGGCTTACAGAGTTTCAGTCATTTGCTCAAAGAGACAGCCCCAACATAGCCGAGTCTGGATTCTAGCCTGATCTGGGAGAACTTGTTGCTCCCACTGCTTCCTGACTTCCCAGTCTGACCTTCCCTCTTTCTGTGACTTCATAGCCCTCAGGTGAGCTGGGTGCTAAAAGCACACGCCCACGAGCATGGCCTCAGGGCCCTTCCTCACTGTCCTCTGCATCCTGCCTACCTCTCCCCACTTCTGTGGGCACATAGAGGCTGTTGTCCCAGGCTGGGTCTGATCCCCGGATGGAGATCCCAGTCATGGAACCAGCAGTGGTCCGGACCATCCTTCTGGACACTCCACCTGCAGGCAAAGATGGAGCCTTTAGCCTCTCTTTTTTCCCTGGTCCCTCTCCCATGAGGGTGGGGTACTAGTGGGCAGGGAGAAACAGGTGTTCTCACTGGTGTGGGAGCCAGGGATGAACCAGAGGCAGCCGTTCTCCACCGTGGTGTCCTCCAGTGCGATCCACAAACCCAGCAACCGGCCCAGGGGCTCCGTGTACAGGAAGGTGGCATCCTGGTGGGCAGGGACTGCAGCAGGCCCACCTTGGCATGAGGAGCCCGGCCTCCCCTCACCCCAGCTCACTTCCCTCTCCCCAGTCCTCTCAGAGCACTCCAGGTCCAGCCTTCCCATCCCGGGATCAGTTCCAGTCTCCCCACTTTCCTGGCCCACAGACTCGGGGCAAGAGAGTTCCCCTCTCAAGGCCTCCAGGTCCTAAAGGGCAAAGTGGCCCCAACAATAACCTGCCTCATAGGGCTGCTGGAGGAGTCCGTGAGACAGTGTGAGACGTGCTCGGTACAGGGCCCAACATTGAAATGGCTTGCTACAAAGTAGCTGCTATTGTTTAATTCCAGCCAGGTAACGAAAGCCACTGTCCTGAGCCAGGGACGAGCATCTCCAGCCACCAGAGAATCCAGCTGCTGGGGTAACAGGGGGCAACTGACCAAACCTCCACATTTTAACCTGCCACGTGCTGCTGGGGCCCAGCCCGGATGGCAGACCAGCCAACAGAGGACCTGAGCCCCTAATCACAAAGTAGAGGGTGTTCATCTCTCCTCCTTCCTCCCCGAGGAGCTGGGTGTTTTCCGAGCACCAAACTTTAAGAGGGACTGTGACAATCCGACAGTGTCCAGAGGAAGGTGTCCTAGTGGTGGCACTCCAGAGCATTCTGAGGTGGATTGGCTGAAGGAAGTGGGGTGCTGGCCTTGGGGAGGGGCTGGTCATCCCTCCACCCGGGGGAGGCCGTCAAGGGCATCTGTGCAGCCTGGGGTTTGGAATGACATCAGCAAGTCTATGTTACACCAGTCCTCCAGGGAACTTGTGAAAATCCAGATTCCCAGGCCCTTGCAGTCCTGCTGGAAGATCTCAGGGAATGGCACACAGGAATGTGTACTTATAACCAGCTAGGACTTGCTGCCAGGTTCTGGAACCACTGCTCCCAGGCCTCCAGGTCGCACTCCCAATCCATGGTTCCGGGAAGGAATGGCCCAGGCTCTTGCCTACAGACATCTCAGCAGCTACTTTCCCTCCCCACAAAGACCTGATAACCACTAATGGCCCAGACTTCCCTCCGTGGCCTTTGCTGGGCCCCACAGCCTGTTCTCAGCTCACCTTTGCCGCCAATACGAGGTTGCTGCAAGAGAGACGAAGGGCCAGGTGAGACCAGAGGAGAGCTGGGGGAGCAGGGGCCTGCTCTGAGTCTGGGAGATGCTCTTCCCTGACCACAGGTGTTGACCTCCAAGCATTGCACATGAGTACCAGAATCGAGCACCTACTGTGTGCCAGGCCCAGGAAGGCTGCAGAGAGAATGAGCACCCTGCCCGACGGGGCGCTCCCAGTGTGAGCACATGCATGCCTAACAAGGACACGAGGCATGAGTGATGGGCAGCAGGAGAGGCTGGGGCCCAGGCCTGAAGTTAAACCGGGGTCAGAGATGGGTCCCTCTCTTCCTAAGGGACCTGGAAGGCTTCTTGGACGAGGTGGCACTGAGCTGGGCCTTGAAAGCCCAGAGCAGAGCATTTCAATAGCCAATGAAGGGAGGAAGGAGTCCTGGGGATCCCCTTCCTTCCCACCACCAAATTTGAACTGAGCACCAACTAAGTGCCTGGCACTTTAACCAGAGAAGACTGACTTTGTGTCTTCTCCCCCAACTTAACAAAAATTCCTCAGGGAAGCAGCTTTTGGCCCATTGTAAGGAGGCGCTTTGGAAGAGCACTCTGCCCATTTTACAGAGGGTCAGCTGAGGCCTGGGGAGGCCGCGAAGCTCACCTTAAAGATGTACATGCTCTGCACCACGACAGGTCTATGGAAGCCCAGACTTCTGGCCACGGCCTGGAAGGAGGCAGAGGTCACTGCTGGCCTGCTCACACTCACATCTGGCCCACGCACCTGCCCTCGCCCCACCCCTGCTCACCTGCACCTTGGAGGAGTGGGTGGCACCCTTGAAGACAGGGTCGTGGGCGTGCAGAGCTGCGGGACAGAGACAGTGGAGGGGCCAGTGTCCCACCCGCACGAGTCCCTTCCGGGCCTAGCCCTGAGCACCTAGACTCAGGCCTCACTTTGACATTTTCACCTATTTTGTGTGCATTAAGCTTTGTGCCTGTTTATAACTGAGGAATGGGCCCCACAGATGCTTCATCCCACCCCAGGACCCACCCACCCATGACCTTCATCTTGACCTTCCAGCCATCTGGGAACCTCACAGCTCTGACTTCACAGGGCCCATAACTTGCTAGCGATCTTGGTACTGGCACTTACAGTATGCGACTTTGAGCCATCGTTTCTCTCCTTTAAGCCTCAGCCTCCTCTCTGTGCAATGGGACTGGAAGAGTGGCCCTGCCCCTAGGCCGCCGTAGGACCCAATGGGCTAATGCAGGTGCAACCACAGCCGGGCCTGCACAGAATAGCCCCTCTCCTCACTATTTGCTATTATTACAAAAAGTGACCGTTGAATGTACTTAATGCCACTGAATTGCCTACTTCAAACTGGTTACAATGATATATTTTATGTTATATGTATTTTACCACAATTTTTTACAAAGCTACCATGAGATATCTTCAAGTTTAAAACTAAGTGGTCTAGAAAATAAATTATAATGTATGATCCTGGAAAAAAAAAAAGTTTCCTAGCTTAGTTTGGGGTCTCAGGACAGGGAACATGTCCACATGTTCGGTGCTCCTTAAGGAGGCTCCAGGAAGCACTGGGGCCCAGGACACCACAATGCCCGGGGCCTGGATCATCCCCAGGCCAGGCAGTAGAGAGCTGAGGGGTCTGCACGTGCCCACCTGCGTGCAGGCTCAAGTGGAACCTCTTCCCAGTGCTCTGGGGCATGCCATGTGATTAGCATCAAAAGATGCAGAAGAGGGGCTGGCCTCGTGGCCGAATGGTTAAGTTCGCACACTCTGCTGCAGCCGGCCCAGTGTTTCGTTGGTTCAAATCCTGGGCGTGGACATGGCACTGCTCATCAAACCACGCTGAGGCAGCGTTCCACATGCCACAACGAGAAGGACCCACAACGAAGAATATACAACTATGTATGTATGGGGGGCTTTGGGGAGAAAAAGGAAAAAAAAAATCTTAAAAAAAAAAAAAAGATGCAGAAGAGCAGGGCCTGAGGGGGAGCCGCAGCCAGAAATGCCATTTGCTGGGCCACTAACCTATTGTGGGCTTTGGTTAAAGCCCCTAAACTCTGCAAGCCTCAGTTTCCCCAGTTCCTTTCCCCCAGGCACCTGCTTACCGTGGCCAATTTTGTTGATGGATTTCTCCGGAGGGACTAGGAAATTTCCTGTAGCAAAGGAGCAGGTACAGACAGAAGAGCTGCAGTCCACTCTGCCCCGGGCAGCTGTCTCAGTGCCCCCCAGCCCTGGGGCCCATACCCGGGTCCAGCCCCTCCCACACCTCTAGGGCTCCAGCTCCGAACCTTTCTCGTCAAAAACACCTTTCTCAAAGAAGAATCGAATCTTGTCGCCGCTGCTCAAGAAATACTCTGTGTTGTCCTGTGGAGAGGGGGTATCAGAGGGACTGAGACAGCGACACGGGGTCACAGCTGGGCCTGGCAGAGAGGGAAGAGGACTCAGATGCTTCCCACCCCGCAGGGCTACAGACCCCGCTGGCGCTTCTCTAACTTGTCCACTGAGGCACAGACAGTGAATGGGAACCCTACTGCCTGGAAGCACAGCTGGAACCTACAAGCGTGGAATTCTTGCAAACCCCTCCATAAGTCACGGCACTCTTAGACTCCATATGATGTGATTCAGAAGACAGGCACTACGGTCAAACAGATTCCCCAGGTAGCCTTGGGCCACTTGTTTTACCTCCCAAAGCCTCAGTTTCCTCATCTGTAAAAGGGAATAATAATAGAACTGACCTCCCCCGCATGGTTGGAGGCTTCAAGTTGAGGCTGGATCTTATACCAGCTGAAAGCACAGACCCTGGAGATAGAAGACTTGGCTTCAAATGTCAGCTCTGCCACTCACTGGCTGTGTGACCACACCACCTTCCTGAACCTCTCTGGGCTTAGTTTCCTCATAAAACAAAGATGCTATTAGTGGTACCTCTCTCAGAAGGTGTTGTAGGGATGATGAGTCAGTATATAGGAAGCACTAGAACTGTCCTTTGAATGTGCTATGTGCCATGTGAATGTTTGCTTTTATTATGATTACTACTGCTGCTGCTACATAGGAAATACTCAGCTAGGACATGGTTCAATGTTCGACAAATGTAAGCTGCTATGGCTCTTTTTCCGTTTTATTAATAACGTCTCCTTGTTAATTTTAATATCAGGTTTTAAATTTCTTAGCATCGTATGAAAGAGATGCTCCAGGAAGATGCCCCATGTTTTCCCTGTGGCTTTCGCCACCCTTGACCACCATCATATATATCACCCTACCTTCCTGCATGGCCTCATGAGTGGAGCTGAGTGGCACCGACCCCCTACCCGGGCTCCCCAGGTGGCAGAGCCCCGCCACTCCCTCACGTGCGCACATCTGCTCTCACGGGTGCCTGCCTGGCCCTTTCAAAGCCCTTCCCACTGGAAACTAGAAGTGTTTTTCAACATTCTTAGCTCCTCTGCACTAGGATCAGGATGAGGCAAACCAGTCAGGGAAGCATAAGGAGATAACAATGATAGTACAGCAGTGATGCTAAATGTGTCAAGGATTTTACTGAACTCGTTAATTCACAGGGGGAACCAGTAAGATGTTCGAAGGAGAATTCCAAGAACCACATACATATAGGCATTAACCAATGCTGACACCAATTTACACATCAATGCAAAACTGATCTGTCTACAGGGCAACAACTGCATTCCGCTGGACCCAGTTTATGTCCCTTTCCGTGGACAAGTATCTTGTGCATGATTATCGGTTCTGTACAACTCACAGAGTTGTCCAATAACTCAAAGACAAGGAACGGTGGAGGTCGGCCGGCAGGGAGATCTAGACAGGACATCCACTGGTCTGGTTTTCTTTTAATACCCGTTTCAAAGTCTTTCACGATATCAGTAGTGAATATTGAGGGTTTATTGAGTGCCAGGCACGGTGCCGAGCTCTTCGCAAGCAGTATAAACCAAGGCATATACACTCTTCTCCCCTCCATCCCCCACCCCCTCCCTGGTCTCTGGAGCATTCTCAGAAGGCAGCTTGGAGGGCACAAGATTCGGCCCCCTCACTCCTCGGAGCCTTTGAGTGACCTGTCTCTGGACATAGGACCCCCGTCTCTCCTTTCTTCACTTAGAAGGCTGCCATGTCGCCCAATGAAACCGACCTTTGGGAGGAAATTATCGTTCTGTCACCCTTTTTCCTTCCCAAGAGCCTGTTCTCCGGGTGGCAGGGCTTCCAGCTGTTGTTGTTTCCTTTGTGCCCACCAGATGGCAGGAGCTCCTCAGCATGAGTGAGCCCCATCAGTGAGCCTGGCCTGCAGCTTTGACTTAGGGGCCGGCCACAGACAGGCTCCTAAATCCAGACTATGGAAGTTAAGAGAACTGTGTGGGAGAACCGGTGAGTCTCAATATACCCATCTTAGACTGTACTGAGTCATATTAAGTCACTAGGGGGAAACACACAGTTTCTAGTCTCATTGGGTCCTAAGGCTTACACAGGTGGGCCCACAGAATCACTTGGCATGGGCTGGGTTGCTGGCTGATAAAGGCCCTTTTGGGGGAGGAGAAACACTGAGGAAGCGCAGCAAGCAGGGAACAGCACGCACTTGGTATCAGCCAGATCTGGGTTCAAATCCTCGCACTATCAATTACTAACCGTGCAGGTTTGGGGCCAAAGAATGGAGCTTCATTTTCCTCACCTGTCAAAGGGAGGCAATAATGCCGACCTCATACATTCATAGTGAGGAGTGAAGGAAACATGCATATAAGGGGCCTGGCCTGGAGCCCGGCACGGGGAAGGCTCTGGCCTGACTGTTACCAGAACAAGCCCAAGGGCTGCTGCTCTGGCTGGAGACGGGGACCCCCATCAAAGACCACATCCCCTCCTCACCTGCCCCAGGTGCCCACCTGGGTTTTCTGCTGCTCTTCTGCCTTGTTGAGGATGCGAGGAGGAAATTCCGCACGGCAGTGGGGAGGGACATCCATCTCGGCCACTATCTGGCCAATCCTCTGTTGCAGGGCCACACACTCCTCTGCAGACAAGAATCCTTCCAGCACCAGGAATCCATCCTCCTGGAACTGCGGGCAGTGAGGACACTCAGGCTCCCCCCTTCCCTCAGCCGCTCTTTCTGAGGACCGACTGGACCCCTCCCCCAACCCGAAGCTCTGTGAAGGCAGGACCAATGGTCCTGTTCATTGCTCTGGCCCCAGCCTGGTCATGCTGTCTGGCACCCAGTGAGGAGCCATCAGTATCGGCTGCTTGAAGGAAGGCAGGAGGGAGGGGAAGGAGAGATGTCCTCACCCTTCCCCTCCAAGGGGCCTGGGTCACATGGGAATACAACCTCACTCAGTTATTCAGCTAAAATTGATTGAGCACCTACTGTGCACCAGACACGGTTTTAGGAGCTGGAGATTCAGTAACGAGCCAGCCAGCCAGCCAGCCATGATGGCTGTGCTCCCGGAACTGACCATCTCGGCAAGGAGCCTGACATCAAAGACACCAGCACACAGGGGAGCACACTATCACAGGCTGCTTAGTGCACGGAGGGACAGGGCTGAGAGCTAAGGCAGAAGAGTCTACTGTCAACCAGATGGGGAGGGCACAGGGGCTGAGGGCAGCAGCCTTGAGGAAGTGACATGTTATGGGGACCAGCAGGATACTGGGAGTGGAAGAGACAGGGAAGAGCATTCCAGGCCAAGGGAGTGCGGGAGGGACACGAGGAGCTGGGACCCGATGGAGCAGAGTGAGGGTGGAAGGGAGGCAGGAAGGTGGCACCCGAGCCAGGCCAGGCAAGAAGCTGGGCTTGATCCTGAGTTCAGTGGGCGGCCAGTGGGCAGTGAAAACACATGCCTTATTCTGACTTGCCTCCACTCCTCTCATCCTGAGGCTATAGAGACAAGGAGGAGAGAAAGAATATCTTTGTGTTTCCTTGCAGACAATTGTAAAGTCTTAACCTTAACAAGGGCCTTGGAAGTCCCCTCTAGAAACCACTGTGAAGTGTCTGATTTCCAGTTGCTGACCCCCATTCCCTCCCTCCCTCCCTGTCCCATGGATGCCCAGTTCTGCCTTCCACACACAGGATGCTGGAGCATTCATGACCACCCACCACAGGCCCTTCTGCCTTGGGCAGCTCTGCATGTTAGAACCTTGATCCTCATATCAGCAGCAAGCTGAACAGTGATTGCCTCCTTGGCAACTGGGTCATCCAGACAAACGGTGTACACGTGATCGAGTAAACACACTGCTAGGACTCCCCGAGATGAGAAGGTGGAGGATCAGCAAAGAGGGGAGCAAAGGTGTATGTATGGGGGGTATTGACGGAGGCTTGTTAAACAAGCAATAAGTTGGAAACAACCTGAATGCTCAGCAGCAGGGGATTCGTTCAACAAAGTGTGGTTCGTCTACCTGGAACACAACCCAGCTGATGAAAATCACGTGGTAGAAAAATATTTACCGACATGGGAACACGTCCCCGGTCTACTCTGAGATGAAAAAACCAGCCAAATGCAAATTAATGTCCTAGCCACTCTGAGAACTTGGGCAAGTGCTTTCCCCTCTCTGACCCTCAGACCATCCAACAGGGAGGACACTAGTGCCTCCTTTATGAAACACACGGCGAGCGCTCCATAAGCGTTAGCAGTAAGATGGACCTTTTAAAGATTCTAGGGCTATTTACCAAAATATTGTCTCACGGTAGGAATTTATGGGTGGTTTTCCATTTTCTTCTTTGAGCTTTTCTGTATTTTTTTGCATTTTTCTCTTGCTGTCAGGAACAACCAACAAGGGTTGTGTTGTTTTCAGAGTCTGCTCGCTCTAATTCCCATGGGGTAGCCTTTTGTGTTGGAATGCACGCAGACCGGCCACCCTGTGCCAGGCTCCAAGAGGCCAGCGCCCTTCATATGTCCGCCCCTGCAGGGTCCAGGCCTAGACCAATACTGCCTGATCCCGGTGCTTTATTCCCATTTTGGTCACATACACACATTCCCACCCCAACCAGGTCTTGTAGCCAGGAAGCACCCGGCTCTGTGTCAGAAGTTAGGGGTCATGTTGGAACAACCCACTCTAGGTTTCACTTTCTTCTTCTTGAAAAACAGCCTGGTGTGGGGCTCAGTTCCCGAGGACTACTCAAGATCCAGTTACTCCCCACTCCTATCTGACCCTCCAGGTCCCCACTCTCTGCAGGCACCTACCTTCTGGAGCTGTGAGGGGCTCAGGCCGGTCATGATGTCAAGACAGGGTGGAGAGTGGCTCTGGGTGCTGTACCAAGGGTTAGAAACAAAAGGAAGTTCCTCTCACGGGCAGGGAGAAAGGGTGGAGCCTAGGAGGCCCTGGAGGACTTAACCCTTCCCTACCCAGAGAAAACCCAATCATGGCCCCCCAGCTTCCCTCCCCCAAACACACACAGACCAGCCTGGGACCCTCCAGGCTGAGCCCCAGCCCTCACCTGCACCCTGTCACTCCTGCCCCTGGATGGGCCCTTGCCTCAGCCCCAGCCCCACACCCAGGTTCATCCCCCAGCTAAGCCAGGATTAGCCCTTTCTGATTCCCCTCTTGGTTTTTTTTTTTTTTTAAAGATTTTATTTTTCTCCTTTTCCTCCCCAAAGCCCCCTGGTACACAGTTGCACATTCTTCGCCGCGGGTCCCTCTAGCTGTGGCATGCGGGACGCCACCCCAGCGTGGCCCAATGAGCAGTGCCATGTCCGCGCCCAGGACCCGAACCAACGAAACACCGGGCCGCCTGCAGCGGAGCGCGCGAACTCAACCACCCGGCCACGGGGCCAGCCCCCTCCCCTCTTGGTTTTTAACTGCTCCCTCCCAGTTGGTTTCCAGACATAGCTCACACCTCACTGGCTACTTACCAGGTACCCAGAAGTTGTGTTCTAGGAGAATCCGGCAGACAGGACACCTGAGCCCAGGTGCTACCACTAACTGTGACCTCCAACCAATCTGTCCCTCTCTGGGCCTCAGGGGAGGATTAGAGTGTCCCTGGGCCACCCACATCAACCCCTGGGTGGGGTGGGATGCAGAGTGGGTCTGGGGGACATGCACATCAGACCCCGCTGAAGGGTTGTGCATTCCAAAGGTGGAAGAGGTCCTCTGAGAATTGTCAGGGCCCCTCCCACTTCTGATCCCCTGCAACTCTAGGTGCTGGGAGGATTATGGAAGCGATGTACAGATGAGTCTGCAGCTCAGAGGAGGGCAGAAGACAGGAGGATCTTAGAAAGAAGGGGCTGGAGAGCGGGGGCCTGGGCCTTCAGGATGAGGGAGAGAAGCGTGGTTCTTGTTTCCCACTTCCCCACCCCCAGCCCCAACATGTCTGCTGTCCACATTGGGAAAAGCACATGCACACCCACCCTTCTAGCCGGCCTTGCTTGGCAGCTGACAGGGCAATTCTGGCTTCAGCTTCCGAAAACTGGCCACCAGCCTTCCCTGAAATGACACTTTCTGAATGGCAAAGACACAGAGCGTCTTGAGAATGAGCAGGGGGACACAGCTCAGGCCTCAGGAGCTTTGGCCCCAGTCAAGTCGTGTCTTCTGGGCCAGTGCACTGCACTGGGAGTAGCTGCTTCATGCCGGCTTCCCGAGGGCCCAGGGCCGGGGGAGGGCTGAGCCCCACTGGGCTCTCGAGGCTGGAAGGAGAGGGTCAGAGGGGTTAAGCTGGGCGAGGAGGGCAGGCTGAAGACAGAACCACGGGAAATACAGCTGAGACTCAGCTCATGGGAGGCAGGGCGTGGCCAGCTGTCCTGGCCCCTTCTGAGGGGGTCCTCCAAAAAACACAGAGACACCAGCCATGTGCCACGAGTACAGGGAGGGCCTGTCGTGCTGGGCTAGCAACTGCCCTGGGAACCCCCAGTGAAGACTCGCGGTGGAGGCTCAGTGAGGCAGACTGGGGTCGAGTCCACGCCCGGGCCTTACTTTCCCCATCTGCAATTTCGGGATAACAGAAGTTCGTTTTGTAAGGAGGAAGATGAATTCTTACTGCTGACAAGGAGCTTGGCACAGAGCTGGGCACTCAGTGAGTGCGTACTCACCGTGCACCAAACGTTAGTGGGGCTGTTCTGGGTGGAATGTGAGGGTATTTTTCATTTGTTTTTTGAACTTCCCCAGGTTTTCAAACTGCGCTTGGAGTCAGAGAGACCACCCCTGTGGTTTAAGTGAAGTGGGGAGCAATGGAAGAAGGGGAGGGGCTGGGCTTTGTGTTCATTCATTCATTCTGCTCAGGCTCTGGGAAGCGGTGGGAGGCGTTTGCACATTGTTGTCGTTTCCAAAAACTAACCAGCTCCAGATGGAACAGTGCTGCTCCAGGCACTGGGCGGCCCCAAGGCTGGGTCCGGGCATGGGAGTTGGGGGAGAGAGAGGTAGCACCAGACAGGAGGGGAAGACCTCCACTCTGGAGACACAGGAGGGTCCAAGAGGGGGTCACAGTCCAGCTGCTCAGTCCTGAGGTCACCTGGAGGGGTCAGAGTCCCATGGAGGGAGGAAAGGCAGACTCCGGCCTGTTCCAGAGGAAGTGCCCATGCAGCAGCTAAGGCTTCACCGTAAGGCCAAGGTCAGAAGCGATGGCCTTTCTTCTTCCCCCAAAGACCCCTGTCCCAGGGCCCCTTAGTCAGTCCAGCACAAGCCTCTCTGGTCTGGGAGGAAGATATCCGTGACTGGGTACTGGGAGCCAGGCCCTCTGCTGAAAAGTCCACCCAAATGCAGAATCATCAGGAGTCAGCCTCAGAGCAATGCTGCATGGCTGCCAACACCATCCTCATGTTACCAATGAGGAAACTGAGGCCCCACATCAAATAAATGGCAGAGCTAGGATTAGAAGGCAGCCCTGTCCACCTCTCTGAGCCTCTGCCCTGGACCCCAGCACCTTTCCCAATGCCCCAAAGGGGCTGCGAGCAGCTCAGGCCCTCTCACGGTGACTCTCTGCCCCACCTCTGCAGAACCCTGGGACTGGCTGTTGGAATCACAAGGGACCTGTGAGGGCACAGAGTGGCAATGCCCATTCCAGACGGGATATGGAGGCCACGGGAGGTAAGGCACCTGCCCAGCTCCAGGCAGGGGATGACTGAGCTGGGACAAGGACTGCCTCCCTTTCCACTGCCCTCCCTTCCCTCCCCCAATCCAGCAAAGCTCACGAGGGCCCAAACCACAGGCCACTGGGCCTGCAGACAATGTGCTGACTGCAGGATCCTGGCCCGGGCCCACACGTGACTTGTAACAGACGCTCCGTCCAGCTGTCGTCCAGCAGCTGCCTCTAAGGAGCTTACAGTTGCACGGGGCAGGGAGAGGAGCAGAGCTAACTATCTTGTAGGTGCCCAACAAATGGTCACTCAACAAACTAGTGTACAGGGCCCACTGGGCCCCAGAGAGCTGAGGGAAGGGACCCCCACGAGATGGAGGCCTCCAGAGGTACTTTCTGTTATAGGTTTATTTGATATTTGAACTGAGTCTATACATTCAGACCCACATGTAACAGATTGCTTCATGGTTGTCAGAGGCCAGCGTGCATTATTTCTGAGGATTACATCCGCTGACATGACACAGAAAACACAAATGGACAGACAAATGGACATAATCGTTAAGACAAGAGACGCTAAAACGTGCCTTAGTGTCCAAGTGAGTGATCTAAGGTGGGGACCCTTCTAAGGTAGGAACCCTGGTGACTGATCTAAAGCGAGGTGGCTTCCCACCCCCAGGCCCTAAGGGGGCTGTATGCGCCGGGCGCCTGGGAGAGAAAATGGAACCCAAACCTGGGGAGCCTGCCCTCCCAGTGGTGACCTCCCGACCCACGACCCCAACTCCAACAATCTGTTCTCAGGGACCAAGTGGTAACAGGGCTGATGTAATCTCGGATCCTGGGCATGGGTTTAGAACCACTCATCAAGCCATGCTGAGGCGGTGACCCATGTAGCAGAGCCAGAAGGACCTACAACTAGAATATACAACTACATACCGGGGGGCTTTGGGGAGAAGAAGAAAAAAAAAAAGGAAATTAAAAACAAAAAGAAGATTGGCAACAGATGTTAGCTCAGCTCAATCTTCCTCATCAAAAAGACACAAACAATAAGGCAAGCCCATGGGTAAGTGGTTAAGTTCGCGCACTCTACTTCGGCAGCCCAGGGTTTTGCCAGTTGGGATCCTGGGCACAGGCCTAGCACCACTCATCAAGCCATACTGAGGTGGCGTCCCACATACCACAACTAGAAGCACCCACAGCAAAAATATACAACTACATAACGGGGGACTTTGGGGAAAAGGAGGAAAAATAAGATCTAAAAAAAAAAAAATTCCTAACAAAGAAACCTCCAAAAAACAAAGAAACAAAAAAAAACCACCTGTCATGTTTTCTTCTAGTACTTTCATAGTTGAATTTCTTTTTAATTTAAATCATTGATCTATCTGATTTTCTTTTGGTAGAAGGTATGAAACAGATACAGTTCAATTTTTCTCCAGATGGCTACCCAATGGTTCTAACAGCATTTATTGAATAATCCAACATTTCCGCACTGATCTGAAATGCCACCTTTAGTATACACTAATTCTCTATCAGTATTTGGGTCTATAGGTAGACTTCCTACTACGCTCTATTCGTCGATCTATTTATTCAAGTGCCAATACCATGCTTAAAATTACTGTAGTCTTATTATCTAATAAGGCTAATTTTCCTTCATTATTTTCCTTTTTCAAAAATTTCCTGGCTATTCTTATTTTTCACAAGAATTTTATTTTTAATTTTTTTTTTCCTTCTTCTCCCCAAAGTCCCCCAATACATAGTTGTGTATTCTAGTTGTGAGTCTGTCTAGTTGTGACATGTAGGACGTCACCTCAGCATGGCCTGATGAGCAGTGCCATGTCAAAGCCCAGGATCCAAACCGGCGAAACCCTGGGCCGCCCAAGCAGAGTGCAAGAACTTAACCACTCGGCTACCAAGCCAGCCCCATCAGGTGAACTTTAGAATCAGTCTGTCCAGTTCTAAAATAAAAGGCAAGACAAACACTTGTTAGTATTTTTTCTGGGACGGCACTAAGCTTACAAGTTAATATAGGAAGTACTAACACTTTCACAGAGCCGACTCTTTATTCAAAATGTAGCATGTCTTTCTATTTGGTTACAACTTCTTTGATACACCCTTGACAGCATTTTAAAGTCCCCTTCATTTAGATTTTCACTGTTGTAAGCTTATTCCTGAGGAATTTATGCTTTCGTTGATACTGTAAATGGGCTCTTCTACTAAATATTTTAAATAGCTACTGTCTGTGTTTTCGTTGGATTGTTTTAATAAACGTATTATTCTCAAAACAAAAAAGGTCATATTCCAAACTATAAATGTAGAGTGGTTTAAGATTTAAGATAAAATAATCAAACTAGTGTCACACACTTGATAACGATAATAAAGAAAATGAAATCTCGCTTTTAGACTTAACCATTTAACCTCTAACAGAATACTTTAGGTAACTGGAGAGACAAAGACAAGGGAAAATGTCCAAAAGTAAGTACCATTAGTTGAAGTCATCAACGTTTTGGTCCATATAACATGTTTAAACTTCTCTGAAGAACGATAATCTATAAGTGTTTTAAGTTGATAAATGAATAAATAATTTGCTTGGAGCTCAATGGGGAGGAGTATACAATCCTCCTAAGACTTATAGGAGGCCCCACTAACCACATACCATGAGGTTTCCATGTGTCTCCCACGTTGGTCCTTCAGTTTTATAAAGCTCTTCAAACTGCTGTCTGTATTTTGTAACTAGCTCCTTCTCCAATTTATCAACACAGTCTGCATACTCAACCTGAAAAGAAAATCCAAAGCAGAGCAACTTATGCCTATAGTAAAAGGTAAATATTCAAATGAAAACGAATATGAATAATATAAAATTATTAACAAGAGTTGAATTTTATAGGGTAAAGAGAACCAACATGACGAAATGGGCTTACCCTATAGGGGTGTCTTTCATCTTGGAAGTAAGTGAGAAGGTGTAAGACACAACGAAGGATACAGGTTCTTTCTTCATAGTAATAATCTGCAATCTGGGAAGAATCCAAAGATTCAAAATCAGTAACTCACCTTTGTAAAGAAGATATTCAATTTTAAATTTGCTTATAAAGAGATCACTTAAAAGTATGAATGGAGGGGCCAGTCCGCTGGCACAGCAGTTAATGCTCACATTCCACTTTGGCAGCCCAGGGTTCGCTGGTTCAGATCCCAGGTGTGGACATGGCACCACTTGGCAAGTCATGCTGTGGTAGGTGTCCCACATATAAAGTAGAGGAAGATGGGCACAGATGTTAGCTCAGGGCCAGTCTTCCTCAGCAAAATGAGGAGGATTGGCAGCAGATGTTAGCCCAGGGCTAATCTACCTCAAAAAAAAAAAAAAAGGGTATGAATGGAAATGGTCAGTTTCTATAAGCAATCACAGAAATGGAAGCATACTGTTAGCTCAAAAGAAAGCAAAAGACCTTCATGAACTAGTATACGAGTAAAGTCATGCAAGATAAAAGGAATTATTTATAACATGAGTAAGTTTTCTAGCATGATTTCTCAGAGCATTCAAGTAACACACAACGCTATAAACTGACAGGCCAAATACACAAAAGAAAATATAAAAATACCAGTGTTATATGTCCTAATTGTTTGTAACTAATGTACTTACTTCTCACTAAATACCAAATAGGAAACTACTTCAGAAGTCATGGTCAAATATCATTTTAAAATGAGATTCTAGGATTAGGACGTAAGCGTCATGCCAGAGTGAGCTTGCCTGGGATTCTCTCTCCTCCAAATTATAACCAAAAGGAGCAACCACATTCCAACAAAAATCCTAATAGCACAGAAATCGTCAGAGACCCACAGCAGCCAAACAATGGATGGCAGAGAGGCTGGAGCCCCCCTCAGAGGAGCTGGAAGGGGTAAGAGAGAACTTCGCTCCCTCCCCTAGAGACTGGATGGCTGCCGCAGGTGAGAGAAGGGGCAGGGGAGGGGCCGCACGTCCAGGGGATCATCCAGGACTCCCACAGACCCATGCAGCGGAAACTCTCTAACAGGAGAAAGCTTTCGCGTGGGGGAACCCCATCAAGCCAAGGCCCCAGGAAACCAGAGAGCGAAAGCTGAAAGCAGAGAGCGAGATCTGATGGGAATCCAGGTCTGCGCACAAGGAAGTGCCCCTCCTCCCCCAACCCACGCTGTGCACTGCCATCGCGGCTGAAGGTGGAGGGCTCAGAATGCGCTGCTCTCAACCCCCATCTAGTGGGAACAGGCAGTGACTGCAACTGAATAGTATTATGCGCAAAAACCGCTCCTCTACCATCCAGCAATTTATAAAAGCTCCAGACCAGAAGGAAAACAATAAAAACACAGAAGTATGTCCTGAGGACTTGAAAATAGGTAAACTAAATGACAATGAATTCAGAATAGCTATCATCAAAAAACTCAATGACGTAAAGGGAAATATAGAGAAACAAGTGAACGAGTTCTGGAGTTACTTCACAAAAGAGATTGAAACTATAAAGAAGAATCCATCAGAAATACTAGAGATGAAAAATACAATGGATCAGATAAAACACAATACGGATTCCCGGAATGCTCGTGTTGACACCACAGAGGAGCAAATTAGCATAATTGAAGATAGACAGGCTGAATGGCTCCAGACAGAGGAAGGAAGAGAACGAAGAGCAAAAAAAAACTGAAGAAAAACTCCGAGAAACAGCCGACTAAAGGAGAAAAAGCAACTTAAGAATCATTGGTATTCCTGAGGGTGTGGAAAAGGAAAATGGAGCAGAAAGCATGCTCAAAGAAACAATAGCAGAGAACTCCCCAAACCTAGGGATTGAGAGAGAAATGTGTGGAGGAAGCTTTCAGATCTCCTAGGTTTGTCAATGTAAAAAGACCCACTGCAAAGCATATAGTAGTAAAAATGGCAAAAATGAATGACAAAGAAAGAATCCTCAGGGCAGCAAGGCAGAAGAAAATAACCTACAAAGGAACCCCTATCAGACTTTCAGCAGATTTCTCTACAGAAACCTTACAAGCTAGGAGAGACTGGAATGACATATTCAAAACTTTAAAGGATAAAGATCTTCAGCCAAGAATACTCTGTCCAGCAAAAATATCCTTTAGATATGAGGGAGAAATTTAATCTTTTCCAGACAAACAAAAGCTAAGGGACTTTGTAGCCACAAGACCCGTCCCCCACCAAGAAATCCTCAAGAAGGCCCTCATACCTGAAAAAAGAAAAAAAGGGAGAAAGGGTCACAAAACACACAGTAGGGAGACAAACAGATAGAATCAGAACAGGATAGCAAATATGCAACTATAGCATTAGGATAAAGGGAAGGAAGTCACCAAAGCAAAGACAATCTTATCACTTTAACCACAAACTCACATCACAAGTTGGAATAAGAGATGAAAATAACAATTTAGGAGAGGAGGAGGAAAGGGACTGAATCAGTTTAGGCTAAGGAAGTAAGAGACCACCAGAAAATGGACTGTTATGCACGAGATTCTGAAACAAACTTCAAGGTAGCCACTAAACTAAAAAACAGAAGAGAGACACAAAACATAAATAAGGAAAAAGCTAAGAAACCCAGCATAAGAAACTGCAGAAGTCAATGGGTAGGCTAAAACACACAGGACGAGAAACAAAGGAAACGCAGGACAACTGGAAAACGAGCAACAGAATGACAGCATTAAGCCCTCATGCATGAATAATCACCTTCAATGTAAATGGATTGAACTCTCCAATAAAAAGACACAGAGTGGCAAGATGGATTAAAGAATAAGATCCAACAATTTGTTGCCTCCAGGAAACACACCTCAGCTCCAAGGACAAACACAGGCTCAGAGTGAAGGGGTGGAAGACAATACTCCAAACTAATAGCAAACAAAAGAAAGCAGGTGTTGCAGTACTTACATCAGACAAAACAGATTTCAAGATAAGGCAAGTAAAGAGAGACACAGAGGGCCAATATATAATGATCAAAGGGACACTTCATCAAGAAGAAATAATGCTTATAAATATCTATGCACCCAACACAGGAGCACCAAAGTTCATAAAGCAACTATTTACAAACCTAAAAGAAGATATGAAAAATAACACAACAATAGTAGGGGACCTCAACACCCCACTCACATCAATGGACAGATCATCCAGACAGAAAATCAACAAGGAAACAGTGGAGCTGAACGAAAAGCTAAAACAGTTGGGCTTAATAGACATATATAGAACACTTCTTCCAAAAACAGCAGAATACACATTCTTCTCAACTAGGCATGGAAGATTCTCAAGGATAGACCATAGGTTGGGAAACAAGGCAAGCCTCTACAAATAAAAAAAAATCGAAATAATAACAAGCATCTTCTCCGATCATAATGCTATAAAGCTAGAAATTAATTACAAGAAAAAGCTGAGAAAGGCACAAAGATGTGAAGACTAAATATGCTATTGAACAAGCAATGGATCACTGAAGAAATTAAAGAAGAAATCAAAAAATACCTGGAGACAAATGAAAATGATAACATGCCATACCAACTCATATGGGATACAGCAAAAGCTGTATTAAGAGGGAAATTCATCAGAAT
This sequence comes from Equus asinus, assembly GCF_041296235.1. NCBI lineage: Eukaryota > Metazoa > Chordata > Mammalia > Perissodactyla > Equidae > Equus > Equus asinus. Next base: position 17,094,488 of record NC_091799.1, read on the forward strand.
ATAGGCACATCTTAACAAACAAGAAAAATCCCAAATAAGCAATCTTAAACTACACCTAACTGAATTAGAGAAAGAAGAACAAACAAAGCCCAAAGTCAGGAGAAGGAGAGAAATAATAAAAATCAGAGCAGAAATAAATGCTATTGAAACAAAAAAGGCAGTGGAAAGGATTAATGAAAGAAAGAACTGGTTCTTTGGGAAGATAAATAAGATTGACAAACCCCTAGCCAGACTTACAAAGAAAAAAAGAGAGAAAGCTCAAATAAACAAAATCAGAAATGAAAGAGGAGAAATAACAACAGACTCCAAAGAAATACAACGGATTATAAGAGAATACTATGAAAAACTATATGCCAACAAAATGGATAACCTAGAGAAAATGGATAAATTCTTGGACTCCTACAATCTCCCAAAGCTTAGTCAAGAAGAAGCAGACAATTTGAACAGACCAATCACAAAGAAAGAGATTGAAACAGCAATCAAAAGCATCCCAAAGAATAAAACCCCAGGACCAGGTGGCTTTCCTAGGGAATTCTACCAAACTTTCAGAGAGGATTTAATACCTATCCTTTTCAAGCTATTTCAAAAAATGAGGGAGGATGGAACACTTCCTAACACATTCTACGAGGCCAACACCACACTGATACCAAAGCCTGACAAGGACAGCACGAAAAAGGAGAACTACAGGCCAATATCACTGATGAACATAGATGCAAAAATTCTCAACAAAATTTTGGCAACCCAAATTCAGCAATTCATCAAAAGGATCATACACCATGATCAAGTGGGATTCATACCAGGGACACAGGGATGGTTCAACATCCACAAATCAATCAACGTGATATACCACATCAACAAATTGAGGAATAAAAACCACAGGACCATCTCAATAGATGCAGAGAAAGCATTTGACAAGATCCAACAGCCATTTATGATAAAAACTCTGAACAAAATGGGGATAGAAGGGACCTACCTCAACATAATAAAGGCCATATATGACAAACCCACAGCCCACACCATACTTAATGGGCAAAAACTGAGCGCCATCCCCTGAAAACAAGAACGAGACAAGGATGCCCTCATCACCACTCTGATTTACCATAGTACTGGAGGTTGTGGCCAGAGCAATTAGGCAAGAAAAAGGAATAAAAGGAATCCAAATAGGGAGGGAAGAAGCGAAATTCTTGCTGTTTGCAGATGACATGATCTTATATATAGAAAACCCCAAAGAATCCATTGGAAAACTTTTAGAAGTAATCAACAACTACAGCAAAGTTTAAGGGTATAAAATCAATTTACATAAATCAGTAGCATTTCTATACTCTAATAACAAATGAACAGAAAAAGAACTCAAGAACACAATACCATTCACAATCGCAACAAAAAGAATAAAATACCTTGGGGTGAATTTAACTAAGGAAGTGAAAGACCTATACAACAAAAACTACAAGGCTTTTCTGAAAGAAACAGATGATGACATAAAGACATGGAAAGACATTCCATGTACATGGATTGGAAGAATAAACATAGTTAAAATGCCCATTCTGCCTAAAGCAATCTACAGATTCAATGCAATCCCAATCAGAATCCCAATGACATTCTTTATAGAAATAGAACAAAGAATCCTAAAATTCATATGGGGCAATGAAAGACTCCAAATTGCTAAAGCAATCCTGAGAAAAAAGAACAAAGCTGGGGGCATCACAATCCCTGATTTCAAAACATACTACAAAGCTACAGTAATCAAAACAGCATGGTACTGGTACAAAAACAGGTGCACAGATCAATGGAACAGAATTGAAAGCCCAGAAATAAAACCACACATCTATGGACAGCTAATCTTCGACACAGGAGCTGAGGGCATATAATGGAGAAAAGAAAGTCTTTTCAACAAATGGTGCTGGGAAAACTGGAAAGCCACATATAAAAGAATGAAAATTGACCATTCTTTTTCACCATTCACCAAAATAAACTCAAAATGGATCAAAGACCTAAAGGTAAGACCTGAAACCATAAGGCTTCTAGAAGAAAATGTAGGCAGTACACTCTTTGACATCAGTTGTAAAAGGATCGTTTTGGACACTATGTCTTCTCAGAGAAGGGAAACAATAGAAAGAATAAACAAATGGGACTTCATCAGACTAAAGAGCTTCTTTAAAGCAAGGGAAAACAGGATTGAAATAAAAAAACAACCCACTAACTGGGAAAAAATATTTGCAAGTCATACATCCAACAAAGGGTTAATATCCATAATATATAAAGAACTCACACAACTCAACAACAAAAAATCAAACAACCCCATCAAAAAATGAGCAGGAGACATGAACAGACATTTCTCCAAAGAAGATATACGGATGGCCAATAGGCACATGAAAAGATGTTCATCACTGCTGCTCATCAGAGAAATGCAAATCAAAACTACACTAAGATATCACCTTACACCCATTAGAATGACAAAAATAACCAAAACAAATAGTAACAAATGTTGGAGAGGTTGTGGAGAAAAACGAACCCTCATACACTGCTGGTGGGAATGCAAACTGGTGCAGCCACTATGGAAAACAGTATGGAGATTCCTCAAAAAATTAAAAATAGAACTACCACACAATCCAGCTATCCCACTACTGGGTATCTATCCAAAGAACTTGAAGTCAGCAATTCCAAAAGTCCCATGCGCCCCAATGTTCATTGCAGCATTATTTACGATAGCCAAGACGTGGAAGCAACCTAAGTGCCCATCAACTGATGTTTGGATAAAGAAGATATATACATACAATGGAATACTACTCAGCCGTAAAAATAGAACAAAATCGTCCCAGTTGCAACAACATGGATGGACCTTGAGGGAATTATGTTAAGTGAAATAAGCCAGATAGAGGAAGACAATGTCTGTATGACTCCACTCATATGAGGAATTTAAAAATGTAGACAAAGAGAACAGATTAGCAGCCACCAGGGGAAAGGTGGGGGGCGGAGCACAAAGGGTGAAGGGGTGCACCTACAAGACAACTGACAGACAATAATGTACAACTGAAATTTCACAAGATTGTAACCTATCATTAACTCATAAAAATTAAAAAATAATAAAATAAAATAAAATGAGATTCTACGTGAAAAGCTTGCTTTGGGAGGCTGGGAGGGAGAATATAAAGGAATAAAGAAATACAAATTAATCCTGTTGCACTTACACCTAGAGAAGAAATATCCATCAACCAGTTCTCACCCCCAGGGGCTGAAGAATCTCCTTTGGAAAAAGCCCTCAGCTGGGTCCAGGGGATAAGAGAGCCTCCTTTCACAAATGAGTTAATAAACTTCTCCATTAAGACCTCAATGCTCACCTAACACAAGAGGCAAAGGCCAGCAATACTCGGGAGAACAAGGTCAAGAAGCCATTACCCAATTCTACACCAAAGAATGGAAAGGGTGACTACTACTGACCTTCAGGATTAGGGCCTGGCTCTGCCTCTCGTCTTGCAGTACTGACTAAAGGAAAAAAGAACAGTCAAGAAGCCATCTTATAAGCAAAACTCAATTAACAAAGAAAAAGGTAAACACCCTCACCTCACCCTTCAAGATTATAAACGCCCACTCATTTCTGGAAAGTTTTTACCTAAGCACATCCAAGTCTGTGCTCAATTCTCGGCCCCCTACTCTGGGCTCCATTTCCTCATATGTAACATGAGGGGCTGAAAAGGCCAGATGTCGTCTCGGGTCCTTTTCAGCTCTGATACCCTGAGATTCTATAATTAACATGTCAATCTTTGACCTCTCCACCCCTCCAAGTCTGAGGCCAGAACTCAGCTTAAGTATGTGTTTTGTTTCTTTGATTTTGGGGTTTTTTTTAAAGATTTTATTTTTCCTTCTTCTCTCCAAAGCCCCCCAGTACATAGCTGTATATTTTACTTTTGAGTCCTTCTAGTTGTGGCATGTGGGATGCCGCCTCAGCATGGCTTGATGAGCAGTGCTATGCCCAGGACCCAAACGAGTGAAACCCCGGGCCACCGAAGCAGAGCGAGCAAACTCAACCACTCGGCCACGGGGGCCAGCCCCTTAAGTATGTTTTTTTAAGCCTTTAGTCTTTTCTGAGAAGGACCATATCTCATCACCTACCCCTGCTGCAAAGAACTGATACCAAAACCCTACGTTATCTCAAACCAACAAGGAAAAGGATAAAAGTAGAAGGGAGCTGCACATAACAACAAACCTTCAGTGAGCCCCGGGTACCTCTGTAATCCTCTTGAAGGTAACACTGGAGTAACTGTACACTCTGTTCTTCATCAAGACCCTGAAATACAGAGGTTCTAAGTGAGGAAACCACATACCATGAGAGCATTCTAAAGGTTTGTCCTCTGGAATGGACACAGAACCTGAATCAACAAAAACCCTTTCAAAAGATTCCATACAACATAACAATTTTAACCCAAATGGGAGAAAAAAGGAGGCAGTCACTGACATGTAATTTACAGGTCAGAAACAACCGTGCTGATTCACCAAGAACAGTACTATAGAGGTGCGATCTGAGTTTCCAAAATGAAAAGAAAACAGCTACATATTTAAATACAATCTAGCCAATTTAAAGACCACCACATGTGCTGAAGAAAACTCTGTGATATGGAGTAACCAGGTCAGGCAACTTGATCTGTGGCTTTTAAAAAGAAGAGTTGCAACTTGGGTATTTTGAAACACAGTATGCTCAATCTCATCTCCAAAACTGAAATAAAAGGAATTTTCACCAAAATCGCTAACGATATAACCACTCTCATCCACACTGCAGGTAATAAACTGAGCCGGTGCTCATTTTTACTCACCAAGAACTTGCTGATTCTTAAACCCAGTTCCTTCAGAGGTGAAGCTACATCTTTATTAGCTTTCACTTTTTCAGCGGAATTCGGACTACGAAAAAAAACAATGAATCATTTCCTCTTTCTCAATGACCCTCTAGGGTTTAAAATAAAAGCACTTAAAGATACTTTTACTACATACCTTTTTCTGCCTTTTAGATGCCTACAAAATACACACACACATACACACACACACACAAGTTCATCCTTACAGACTTCATAACAAAGAACTATTTATGCCCAAGTAATAATTATAGTATACGTCTGTTACAAACTATAGTTTTAATGATATTATTTGTAAATATATTACATTACAGTAATTAATTTTGATGCTTAAAAGTATCCTGAAAGGTAAGTATTATGATCTCCATTTTACAAATGGAATTACCAACACTGAGAAAGATAAATAACTTACCAAAAATCCCACAGCTAACACAAAGTGGAGGTGACATTTAAAACCAGGTCCGTTAGTATACATACATATATTACCCAGCTCCGTCCACTGAGAAAGCCCAGGAGCTACGACACCCCCGTAGCAGCAAGCACACTCAGCACCCAAATCTTGGTTTCTAATATTATACTCTAATAAAAGGTACCAGGACTCCTTGGAGAAATAGCTGATTCTAGAGCTACGTGGGGAAAACAGTGGATGAGCCTGGAGCATCTGGTAATGTCAGAAAGTAAGGGAAAACTCAGAAAACAAAAGGATGGGGGCATGTCAAAATGACACAGAAGCCAACCTAAAAGAACTCCCAATGGCCAAAGTTGGAACAAGGTATAAACGAAGCGTAAAATAAAGATAAATGAGTCCATAGTGACATAAATGAATGAGTGAATAAACAAATGGGGAGAAGGGGAAATCTGTAAAGAAGTCCAAATAATATACATAGATGCTACCCCCTTCAGGAGGTGGAGCTGAATTCCACCACACCTCCACACTGAGAGTGGGCTACACTCGGTGACTCACTGCCAAACAACAGAAGAGGGAAAGGGGGAAAAGGGACTTTACAGAGGAGAAGCTGAGCACATGCTACCCCACCCGAGTGAGCAAGGTTAACATCGCCAGTGACTCCATGGACAACATGCATCCTCTCATGATGTGACAAGAATGCTACTTCACCTCTGTGTATTCTTCCCCAAACCCCACAACCCCAATCTAGTAATGAGAAAAACAGAAGACAAATCCAAATTCAGGGCCTTCTACAAAACAGTTGACCAGTCCTCCTCAAAACTGTTTGAGGTCATGAAAACAAGGAAAGACTGAGATACTGTCACAGCTATGCTAAGGAGACATGACAACTAAATGCAATTTGGTACCCTGGATTGTATCCTGGAAAGAAAGAGGACGTTAAAAAAAAAAGAAAAGAAAGAAAGGTTAGATTCAAATAAAGCCTGCAGTCAAAAAAACAAAAAAATGAAAAAATCATTTCTGTCAGACTTCAAATCCCATGCTACCACAAACAGAACTTTTCTCTTTCAAAAAGGAAACTAACGCCACAAACGTCCATTTTGTGAACTAAAGCATGTTGTTCTTGTTGCATTTTTTTTACAGAGACTCACATTTCACAGAAAATCCCCAACACAAAGGCTAGCATAAGGTTAAACAATAAGTTCTGAAAGGGCAACACAGAATGATGATGAAGAACACAGACACTGGAGTAAGACTGCCAGGTTCAAATCTACCACTTACTACTGTGTGACCTTGGGCAAGTTACTTAACCTGTTTGTGCCTCAGTTTCCCCATCTGTAAAATGGAAACAATAATAAAAGTACCTAAATGTGATAAGATACTGATTATCCTTTTTAAAAGTCCATATATTTTAGATACAGAGTAAAGCATTTACAGATAAAATAATATGACGTCTGGGAGTTACTTCAGAACAATTATGGGGGAAGGGGTGACAGGATGAAAAATGAAAGATCCTCACTAACCTAAGAGAATGAAGATGGAAGGTGAAGACGTAACAAAATCAACCAATGCTCAGAAGTAGAAGGGAAATGAGGGTGGCTTGGGAACTATGATCCATAACAGAATGAGATCTGGACTAGGAATTAACAAGAGTCTACTCCGACAAGGTGCATTCTCTTTTGTAACCACTTTATATTTTACCATTGTTGTTTCCAACTGCTCAGTAAAAGAAAATCTATATATTTGAACAAAGAATAAAAATAGTACGTAACTCAAAGGGCTGACGTGAGGATTAAATAACTTATGCTAAGTCTATGCTTAGGAAAGTAACTGGCACATAGTAAACACTATATAAACATCAGCTGCTATTATCATCGTTCACTGCTACATCCCAGAATGTGGTGCTGACAGTGCCTCACACAAACTTGATGGACCAAAATAAATATTAAGAATAGTGACTCAATATTTAATAAGTCCTCATGCCCAGACACTTGGGCTACATAATTGGATTCAACAATACCGTATTTCTAGAAGGAATTTCCCCTCCTTTCAACAGACAGAAACACGTGCCTTACTCTTGTCCCTGGTAACCAAACTGCGTTCTCTCAGCAATCTCCTAACATGAGGATGGGTCCATCCACGCCGGATCCTCAGGGGAATCACTCTAACCACACGCACAGAAGAGCCATACCTGGGAGGTTTGTAGTAAGAAAGCCCCTCTAACAGCCGCTGCCAATGTTTACTCAGTTCTGCCTCAATCTGATTCTGGAAAAGAGTAAGGAAATTATAAAAATGCAATTTGAATCATACTCCAGGATCACACTGAGGGTAACATATTCCTTTGAGTCTGTTTAATATGCCTTTTCCCCCACAGTTGAAATCATTTTGAATACAGAATTCTGCACCCTCCTTCTGTTTGTTTAACACTCTAACAAAATGATTTAACCTTCTTATGAAAATCTTGATAAACATCCTTTCTAGTAGTTGCATAATATTTTACCAAGTGGATAGATCATAATTTATTTATCATCCCTCTAATGTTAGAAACACTTAAGCTGACAGTAATTCTTTATTAACATAAATAACGCTATGGTAAAGAGCTCTGTGCACAAAACGTTTTCAAGATTCAGTTTTTTTAAATAAATTCCGAGGGGCTGGCCCTGTGGCCCAGTGGTTAAGTTCGTGCCCTCCGCTGCAGGCGGCCCAGTGTTTCATTGGTTCAAATCCTGGGCGCGGACATGGCACTGCTCATCAAACCACGCTGAGGCAGCGTCCCCCATGCCACAACTAGAAGGACCCACAACAAAGAATATACAGCGAGGCTCGGGCTCTAAGACACACCGCATTTCAGCAGAGAGAAAAAGGGAATGCATGTTTACAAAGTTTTAGGAATAAGAAAATGTGTTTACTTCCTAGGTCAAAGAGAAGGCAGGGTTTTTCCCTAATATAAGCTACACAAACAAAGAACGATAGAATCCACTCAAGAACACCACCACTTACCAGTTCTCTCAGAGCCGACCTTCCAAGCAGAATTGTCCACAGTTCTCTACTGCTCCTGAAAATTACAGAAAGCAGTGGTGATTTTGCTCTTTTAGATTGTACAAACTTGACTAAGCTGTCTCACAGCTATTTTGTCTTCTCTGAAAGCAAGAAACTCAATGTGCAAAACAAATTGTTAAAATTTTGGACGGTATTCCTGTTTTACTGTTCTTGGAAGTTTGATGTTCAAAATAAACATTAAGTGGGGCTGGCCCCGTGGCCGAGTGGTCAAGTTCGCACGCTCCGCTGCAGGGAGCCCAGTGTTTCGATGGTTCGAACCCTGGGCGCAGACATGGCACTGCTCATCAAACCACGCTGAGGCAGCATCCCACATGCCACAACTAGAAGGACCCACGACGAAGAATATACAACTATGGACCAAGGGGCTTTGGGGAGAAAAAGGAAAAAATAAAATCTTTAAAACAATAAATAAAAAATAAACATTAAGAAACTAAAATGTGGGGCTGGCCCTGGGGCCGAGTGGTTCAGTTCTCGTGCTCCGCTGCAGGCGGCCCAGTGTTTCGTTGGTTCGAATCCTGGGCGCGGACACGGCACTGCTCATCAAACCAAGCTGAGGTAGCGCCCCACATGCCACAACTAGAAGGACCCACAACTAAAAATACACAACTATGTACCACGGGGCTTTGGGGAGAAAAAGAAAAAATAAAACCTTAAAAAAAAAAACACGCTAAAATATAAGATTTTAACCTAAACCAAGCAGATATTGTGCTACAAATGAGGATGGCCACCATATTTCAACACATTTAAGATGCCATTAATTGCAGGACACATGATTATCTACATTCTACAAGTCATCAACAAGAAAACATATTCCAATTTCACAGGTATTTAAAGTGTGAAAAAATGTGTACTTTAGAATTAATGAAACACACTAAGAAATTACAGTACGTTTTCTATGCTAAGAAGATGCTTCAATTTAGTATTTCAATCTCCTTCCTTATTAAAATGTAGTGACCGATAAGGAAGAACAATCTAGAAAAGGACTTTGTATATTTCAGGACCCCCATCACCTCCAGAAAATTTTGTAACTTCATGCTATAATTCACTTTCTCAACCAAGTAGAGTGGAACAGTGATCAATGGTACTATGTTCATTAATTTATGAATGAATTCCCACTAGGTGTCACACGCATCGCTACACACATAGGATAAAGAAACACACAGCAGATACAGTCCCTGCCCCCAGTGAGCTCTTCAGATATCCTGCCCACCATGGGCTTACCCCAATTCCTTCCTTCATCCCAAATCCATGCAATTAGAATTTCAGGAAACATACTTTGGGTTTTTTTAAAGACTAGAATTAAATTTGAAAACGTAACCATTAAGAAATTCTCTCAGGAAAGGGGTATAAAGCCTAGGGAGGGCTGGCCCAGTGGCACAGTCGTTTAAGTCCGCCCATTCTGCTTTGGCGGCCCAGGGTTCGCAGGTTTGGATCCTGGACAAGGACCTACACATCACTCGGCAACCAGGGCTGTGGCAGCATCCCACATATAAAATAGAGCAAGAATGGCACACAGGGACAGTCTTCGTCAAGCAAAAAAGAGGAAGACTAGCAACAGATGTTAGCTCAGAGCCAATCTTCCTCACCAAAACAAACAAACAAAATTATGGGGATTATATTTTGTGAGAACCTAAATCAGCCCTAGAATAGTAACCGGAAATAATTAACACTGCTGAGAAAGCTTATCTGCAGAGAAAAGACAAAAACATCCTCATAAAATGGACTAAACATTTAACAAAAAGAATGCAACCTGTATTAACTATGAGAATCAACTGAAAATGTTTTCCCCATTAAGACTGTGACACAAAGCACTAGCTCAATCTATTTCTATTTAAAATTGTCTCTCAGTACCTTCCCATCAAAACAGTTAAACACACCTAAAAATTATAAATCTCTTTCCTAGGGGTTAAGGCTTTTAAGAGAAAAAGAAAATCAGTGTGGAATCCCTAATCGTTTTCCTGATAACAAGAAAGCATTCACTATTGAATGCCAACTTAACCACTATGCCACTGGCCAGCCCCTAAATCACTCTTTCTTGATCATCCATCTTCCAATTTCAAACAGCCTGGGCATCTATGACCTTTAATTTATCTGCATTTGCTTTCAGAACTCAGGTCTATAACAAGCTAGGTAGCAGTGAGTCGCAGAAGAGACTAAGAAGACCAATACAGTCAAGAATTCCTTGTTTTCTCAAATTCAAGCTCTGGGTATTTCTTACACCAAAATCTGTATAGTTTTTGGAAAAAGTACACTGTCTTAAGCCAGCCCTGATGGCCTAGTGGTTAAAGCTCGGTGACATCCCCGAGTTTGTTTCCCAGTCTCACAACCACACCACCCGCCTGTCAGCAGCCTCACGGTGCCAGCAGCTCACACAGAAGAACTAGAAGGACTTACAACTAGGATATACAACCATGCCCTGCTGCTTTGCGGGGAAAAGATACAATGTCCCTAAGGAGGGTTTCTCAAACATGTAGTTGGTCCTTAGACCACAAAGAGCAAAATCACCTGGGAACAACACAGCAACACTTCAGAATCCTCCTCACCACCTACAGCTACTCTTTCTCAGAGGCTGAGCATGGGAAATCTACACTTTAAAACCAGTACCCAAATGCATCCCTCAATTCCCACTGCTCTAGGGCATCAGTTTGCCTCAGAGGAGCAGGTTAAAGGCCTGGTCAGTAAAGAGCCTCTCTGCCTTTTCCGCTGGACACATTAGCTCTTTTTGGGAGAGGGGATGGGAGGATTCTCCTACCAAACATGATTGGAGATCATGCCCGAAAGCAACTTTTATACGTTAGAAATACAGCTGTTCCTCTAGCAATTAAAACTCTCATTGGCAAAGCCACGTCATGTTATGGTCTTCTTGTCATAAGGTATCAGGAACAATCTTTGCTGAAGGTGAGTTCTTGATAACAAGAACAGCCAACATTTCTTGAGCAGTTACCTGTCAGGCACTGTCCTAAGTGAGTATTTAACACTTGGTCTTACTGAATATTGACAACTTCCTTTATGAGGCGGATACTCTTACTGTTCCCACTATCTGAGCAGGAAACTCAGGTTTAAGAGTGGTTAAGGAACTAGCCTGAGATCACAAAGTTAATCTATACTGGAGCCAGGGCTTGAACCGAGGCCTACATGACTCCCGAGTTTAATCAGGGCATTACACGGCCTCAAGCTGCACCCAAGAATTCACCCTGCAAGCAAGCAAACACTGAAGCGAAGCGTTCCTGTCTACACTGGCAGACCATACCTTAACACGCTGGATGGAACATAGGAGAGGCTCAAAAAGACGTGCGATGAACAAGCATCAAAGGAGAACACCACGAGGCCCTTTCACACTTGTACTCTAATTGGAACAGAAAAATTACGGAAAACAAATACTATATACAGAAGTGCCAAGAGAAAGACGAATAAAGGAGAAAATGGTCGTTCATCAGGAAGGGAATCATTGTGGAAATGAGTGTTACTGCTTCCTCAATTCCTACACATTTATGATCTAAGAATGATGGGGACACAAATAAATCAAAGACCTTCATGATGCTCAGAAGCTTAGTGTTGGGAATGACAAAGGACATTAAACACACATCACACAATCAGCAAAAAAGTAGAAAGTAGCAAACAGCAGGATGCTAACAATCGGACGCTACAAAGGAATATAACCATATGACATAGAAAAGAGTCAGCGAAGAGAGAGCTCACTGGGAACCGACCCAGGGATCAAGGAGAGACTTCACCTCAAATGCAGACCTGAAGGTTTCAACAGGTGATTCTCAAGACACAACACACACGACCGGAACTGTGCTCTGCAATCCAAAGCCTCAGGGTAACACCTCTACCTGTATTTTAAGGAACAAACGAAGTGCTACGTTGTCTCTCGCTCATCTGCACAATGAATAAATCCGAGCTAAGTATTTAGGGGAGAAACTGAGGCACAGAAATTAAACGACGTGCCTCAAAGGTAAAGTTAAAAAACTTATTGACTTCCAGTCCAATGTTCTAGAAGACACCAGGAACTCCATTCCTGAAAGAGCCAGGGTCAACGGAACCTGGAAGTTACCTTCCTTAGAGACCCACGCGGCTGGAAACCTTTGGGCGGAAGCTCCCAGGGGGCTGGGAGTACCAGTCTCTACAACACAGTCCTTTCGGTGGAAAGCTGAGACACAGCCAGCCCACTCTGAGATGGCTCTCTCGAGGAACAGAGTCATAGCCCACATGGACACATAGCTAGAAGTGGAGGCCGCCTCTTCCGCGTGTACTGAGATTCACGCTTAGCAGCAAGCTTTTCAAACCACAGCTGTTTTTTCAACTCACACACCACTCAGACTTCTACAGACACACTAAGTGAAGACCGTAGGAGAGACGCAAAAATGCCAATATTCAACTGACTTTCCCCAAACCCTGAGTGACTGATGTCAGGATATTACTGCATTTTCACAGTGACTTCCCTCCATGCTCAGCACTGCTCTCAAAAGGGTTCACATCTGCAGAAACAGGCTCCAGGGGGCAGCTGGCCTGTCTGAGGTCACCTGCGAGTCAGCAGCCCAGGAATGGAATCTGAGCTTTCTCTAGTGCAGACCGCCAGGCATTTCGCAGAAGGCTGCTGCCCAGCACGATCCCAGTCGTCGCGACGGGCCCTCCAGCTCACAAAGGGTCACTCTCGGGACACGGGCTAGGAGCGGGGCGGCGCCTGGAAAACCCCCTTCGGGTCCGAGTCGGGTAGGGTCCCCAGGACCAGCCGAGCACCTTGCAGGCAAACCAGCGCCCGCGCGCCGGCCTCGCGCTGTCCTCGCGGAGCGCGCCTCCCCCCGCCCAGCTGAGCTCGCCCCCGGCGCCGCGCCGACTGCCACCGGCGCCTGCGGCAGGCCGGCCAGCAAGCGCGGGGCTGCCCGAAGCGAGGCTGCCGTGGAGCAGCGGCGGAGGACGCGGAGCGGGGGCCCGGACGCCACGGCCTCGCGCGAGCGCCGGGGAGGGCGGCGCCATCAGCGGGGCCCGGCGCTTCTATTGACCGAGCGCCTCTCACGCGCGCTCGCGGGCTGGGGACACAGCGGCGACCGGACAGAACTCGGGGCAGCGCCGCGAGCCAGGGAGCAGGAAGCGGCAGGGGCGTCCGCGAACTCGGGAGGGCGGGCGGCGGGGAGAGTGGGGACAGCGCCGCGACGGGGAAACCGGAGCCGCGGGGATCCGGCCGGAGCTGCGGGCTAGGCCGCGAGGCGTCTGTCACCAGCGGGGCGCGCGGCGTCGGGCAACGAGGAGGCGACGCGCCGCTGGGTAAGCACCGGCTCCCCTCCGTCGACGGCAGCTCCTCGCCCCGAGCCCGGGACGGCGCCTGGCTCTCTGGGGGCCGCGGGCAGGTCGGTGGACCACTCCGCGCACGGGAGGACGAGCAGAAGGATGGAGGGAAGGCTGCGAGCACGGAGGGCAGGGCCGCCCGGGGGCGGCGACACGCGGACTCCGGCCGGAGCACATGGGCACCGGGTAGCCGCCAGGGAAGCGGGGGGCGGCGGCGGTCCGGGCTGAGGCTGTCGCGGCGACAGCGAAGCGCCTCGTCCTGCCTCGAGGGAGCGTCACGCCGCACGAGTAGGCGCGGGGGCCGCCGAGGGACGCGCCGCTGGGGACGAGGGCAGGGAAAGAGCGGGTGAAGAGACGGAGGCCGGCGCCGAGCAGAGGGCCCAGGCACCGGCCCCTCTCCGAGAAGGCGCCTCAGATCCCCGCGCGTGGGCACCGTTTGGACGTAACCGCCTCCCGTGTCGGCGCCCGTCCAGCTAGCCTGGGTCCGCCCCGTTGCCGCAACCCCATCTCGCCCTTCTCCCGCCCCGCCTCCGCTAGGCTATGCTCCGTGCCTCACACCCGTCCCGCTGACTCTGGCAGCTCTGCACCTCACACATCGCCCTCTGGCGGCCGCCGCCATCTTCGCGCGCGCGCACGCGCGGCACCGCCCCAGCCCCGCCCCGAGACGCCGCGCCCACGTGACCCGACCATCCCTGCGAGCGCGTGGGCGGGCCCTTCGGTCACGGGACGGTGGGGCAGGGCGGAGCCAAGATGGCGATGCCCAGGTAGCAGAGTATCCTACGGCGAGGGCGGCCGAGTGTGTGAAGAAGGCGGCCGAGTGGCGACGTGCATTGCGTAGATGAGAGACGGTGGCGGTGAGCGGGCACCAGCTCCCAGGCCGAAAAGATCGGCCTACAGTGGAGCTTCCCTCCCGCTGCCGGAGAACGGGGAGAGAAGGTGCTGCCTGGGTGAAGCTGCCGATTTCTGTCTGGCAGGGAGTGGGGGCCCCAGAGTCCGAGGCGTCCGTAGTTACCTCGGTTTCTCCGAGGTCCCAGGTCTAGTGACATGACCCGACAGTGCGCTCCCCCGGCTTCGGGCACTGGGGCTCCGCTGAGCGGGTCGGTGCTGGCAGAGGCGGCAGTGGTGTTCGCGGTGGTGCTGAGCATCCACGCGGCCGTGTGGGACCGATACTCGTGGTGCGCCGTGGCCCTCGCAGTGCAGGCCTTCTATGTCCAATACAAGTGGGACCGGCTGCTGCAGCAGGGAAGCGCTGTCTTCCGGTTCCGAACGTCCGCAAACAGTGGCTTACTGCCCGCCTCAGTGGTCATGCCTTTGCTCGGACTGGTCATGAAGGAGCGCTGCCAGTCTGCGGGGAACCCATACTTCGAGCGCTTTGGAATTGTGGTGGCAGCGTCTGGCATGGCTGTGGCCCTCTTCTCATCAGTGTTGGCGCTCGGCATCACTCGCCCGGTGCCCAGCAACACTTGTGTCATCTCGGGCCTGGCTGGAGGTGTCATCATTTATATCATGAAGCACTCACTGAGTGTGGGCGAGGTGATCGAGGTCCTGGAGGTCCTGCTGATCTTCGTCTACCTCAACATGATCCTGCTGTACCTGCTGCCCCGCTGCTTCACCCCTGGGGAGGCACTGCTGGTACTGGGTGGCATCAGCTTCATGCTCAACCAGCTCATCAAGCGCTCTCTGACTGTGGTGGAAAGCCAGGGCGATCCGGTGGACTTCTTCCTGCTGGTCGTGGTGGTAGGGATGGTGCTCATGGGCGTCTTCTTCAGCACCCTCTTTGTCTTCATGGACTCAGGTACCTGGGCCTCCTCCATATTTTTCCACCTCATGACCTGTGTTCTGGCTCTGGGCGTGGTGCTGCCCTGGCTGCACCGGCTCATCCACAGGAACCCCTTGCTCTGGCTTCTTCAGTTCCTCTTCCAGACAAACACCCGCATCTACCTGCTGGCCTACTGGACTCTGCTGGCCACCTTAGCCTGCCTGGTGGTGCTGTACCAGAATGCCAAGAGGTCATCTTCTGAGTCCAAAAAGCACCAGGCCCCCACCATTGCCCGGAAGTATTTCCACTTCATTGTAGTGGCCACCTACATCCCAGGTATCGTCTTTGACCGGTCGCTGCTCTATGTGGCCGCCACTGTATGTCTGGCAGTGTTCCTCTTCCTGGAGTACGTGCGCTACTTCCGCATCAAGCCCCTGGGCCATACTCTGCGGAGCCTCCTGTCCCTCTTCCTGGATGAACGAGACAGTGGACCACTCATCCTGACACACATCTACCTGCTGCTGGGGATGTCTCTTCCCATTTGGCTAGTCCCTAGACCCTGCACACAGAAGGGTAGCCTGGGGGGAGCAAGGGCCCTGGTCCCCTATGCGGGTGTCCTGGCTGTGGGTGTGGGTGACACTGTGGCCTCCATCTTTGGCAGCACCATGGGGGAGATCCGCTGGCCTGGAACCAAAAAGACCTTTGAGGGGACCATGACGTCTATATTTGCCCAGATAATTTCTGTGGCTCTGATCTTAATCTTTGACAGTGGAGTGGACCTAAACTACAGTTATGCTTGGATTTTGGGGTCCATCAGCATCGTGTCCCTCCTAGAAGCATACACTACGCAGATAGACAATCTCCTTTTGCCTCTCTACCTCCTGATATTACTGATGGCCTAGCTGCTGTGCCACAGCCATGGAGGAAACTGGCACAAGGGTAGGATGAATGGTCCACGCAGCAGCCACCCACTTGGGCATGAAGAGCCAAAGGGTGAGAAGCAGATTTGACTTTTCAGTTGATTCAGATTCAGAATAAAAATCAAAGCTCTCCTAGTTTCTAGTTTTGCTAATATTTAAAAAGCAAAAAAGAGGGGCCGCCTGGTGGTGTCGTGGTCAAGTTTGCGCACTCCACTTCTGTGGCCAGGAATTCACCAGTTCAAATCCTGGGTGTAGACCACATTGCTCATCAAGCCATGCTATGGCGGCATCCCACATACAAAATAGAGGAAGATTGCCACAGATGTTAGCTCAGTGACAGTCTACCTCAAGCAAAAACAGGAAGATTAGCAATGGATGTTAGCTCAGGTCCATCTTCCTCACCAAAAAACAAAAATAAAACATAAGCTAAAAGGCTGAAAGGGCAGTGCAACAACCAAAGAACCTGAGTGTGCTGTAGACCCCCCCACCTCAACCTTGCAGTCCTCAGAGGGCAGCAGAGTAGACACTGGAGGCACTAGAACATAGTGGCTAAGACTTACGGTTCTGGTGTCACCCTAATCTGATCAGAATCCTTGGCTGCGCCCCTCCTTGTGTGAGGTTCTTAACCGCTCTGGGCCTCAATTCTCCTGTCTGCAAGATGGGAATAATAAGAACCTGCACCTCCCAGCGTGTCGTGAGGACGCGGTGAGGTGTGGTGTGTGAAGTGTCCAGCCCAGGTCCTGCACATAATCAGCAATCAGTAAGGGAAAGTGTCACTGTTACCCAAGGCCAGTCCTCACCTCAGCAAAAAGCCAGGCAAGCCAAGGGGTTTTCTGGGTTGTCCTTGGAGACCAGAGTGACCTTCCTCCCGTGGCCTCACTTGGAGGAGAAGCCAAAAGGCAAGAGCCAAGTGCCTGTGGTTTCTCCCATTGGGACTGAGGACCCAGGAGGAGCTGAGAGGAAAGGGGATCTCCTCACTGCACATGTGGAAGGGCTGGAGGAAGAGGATCAGGCCCTGGGCTGACTTCCCATTTCAGCCAACCCCACCCCTGCCTCAGGGTCTCTGCTGCCTGGCTGAGTGGTGCTGAAGAAAGATGGGCTGGACAGCACGGGGTCCTTGTCAGCGGGTCCTTCCTGAGACCCTCTCACACTCCAGTCTTGTCCAAACCTGTGTTTGTCTCTTCTCTTGGCAAGAATTAGAGCCTGGGGAGCCGGCAGAGGTTACTGAGAATTCAGAATGGCTCTCCTGTGGGGGCCATGCTCTGGCCTTGCTCACTGTGAGGGCATGGTCTGGATCTGCCTGGTTCCCCACCACAACCCCCAGTGCCAGAGGAACCTGGCACTTAGCACGATCTCGGTAGAGGTTCCCCAAATGGATGAACATTGCCCATCAGTGGGAGAAGAGCACAGCAGCTTTCATGAGGCTGGACAAGGTTATCCCCCCATCTTACGCAGCCTAACAGGGAGGGGCCTACCAGGAAGACGTGAGAACTTTGGCCCAACAAGGCCAGAGGCCAGGAGCAGAGCTCTCGGGAGACTGTGGTCCTGCCTGGGAATCACTGCCAAGTCGTTTCCTACAGAGGACGTTCCCTGGGGGCTCGAGGAGCCTTAACAAATCCTCCCTCTCTCAGGTTCCCTTCTACTGCTTGCTTAGGAGGTGGCTGAATGTGGGAGGAGCACCGGCTTTGCCTCTCCGACTCCCCAGGCGGCCTCGGGAAAGGGCTCTGTTCTCTGGGCCTTGGTTTGTCCTGTAGACAGTGGGGGCCGGAAATCAAGGTTACAAACTTACATGGCTGCTCAGGCCTTGCAGGTAATGCCACGAAGGAGGACAGTGGAAGTGGGAAGCAGCTCGTGTGCCTCTAAAAGGCAGCTCCAGCCAGTCGTCACCACGCTAGGCGACACGCCCAGTGTGGCTGACCTCCCGTTCAAGGAAGCTTAGAGACCTGGATCGCTATGTGAAATCTCCCAAATTTCAAAAGTGTTTATGAAAATGCTGAGGCCCACACAAAACATGTCTGCGGTCTGGAATCAGCCGGTGGCCCCCAGTTTGCACCCTCCAGGCCAGGCCCCGGCTAAGCAGGTTTTGGATTTGGTCATTGTTCCTGCAGAAGGTCTGGGTGCCTGCCAAGCATGTCGAAGATGGAGGGACCCATGGAGCCCCTCGTCTGGTCCCCTGATTGTGCAAGCGGGAACACAGGCCCAGAGAGAGGAAGGGCCTGGCCTGAGGCCAGAAAGCGAGTTGGTCACAGAGCCAGGACCAGAATGTGGGACTCTGGATTCCCAGTCCTGGGCTTCTTTCCCCTCCCCATGCAAGGAGGCCCAGGAATGGAGAGGGCAGAAGCACAGGCTCTGGATCAGGCTGCCATCGCTGAACAACTGAACAGCTTTGTGACGGGCAGGTCTCTTAAGCTTCGCATGCCTTAGCTTCTTCATCTATAAATGGGGGTGTTTAGAGCACAGACCTGGAAGGTGTGAGGGCTCAGTAAGATGAAGCATGTAAAGCGGTCGGCACGGTGAGTGCCCACGAAATGTCACGTATTGGTATTAAAATCATGCAGCCCTCACCAGGCTGGGCTGGGGTGTCTGGGATGATTTTCAGCTGGGCTCTGATCTTGAGAGCGAGGCTGCTTGGGAAAGAAGGATGGAGAAGCTGCATTTAGGGGTCATTTTTATTCAATATCTAGCACATCAGTAATCAGGGGTTATTTTTATTCAGTATCTTGCACTGTAATCATCAGAATTCCATCTGAGAGGAGAGAAGAGTAAGAAGCCAGCAGGGAAGTGGCCAGAACCCTTTCACGGCTGAGAGGCTGGCTCTAGAGGGAGGTGGTGTTGGGCAGCGGGGAGGCAGAGAGACAGAGATCTTGAGAAGGCCACCCAGCCCGGGCTCCTGCTGCCCGGCTGTCACCTCCAGCCACATCTGCATGGCCGAGGGGTGCAGACACTGGCATAAGGAAAGCCCAGGAGGAGAGATACGGCTTCCTGGTTGCAGCTGGGGGTTCAGGTGACCCGCTGGTATTTGCAGCCCACGGCTTCACCAGGAGGGGCAGTGTCCCCGCCCTGAGACGGCACTTAGGTGTACAGTGGGGGAAAGGGCAGCTCAGCTGTTGGCTGGAGCCTGCAGAGGATAGAAGAGGTGACCTTGAAATGCCAGCACCACTGCTCTCAGCCTCCAGGACGTCTTCAGGAGCCTGGGCTGCAACACACCCTGCCACCTACCAGTTCTCTGGGCTCCAGACGGTGCCAGAGGCCTCCATGAGGTGGAAAGTGTAGACATGGCGCGAGTGGTCAGACAGGTTCTGCTCGCTCTTGTGCACCACTTCTCCATGAATTAGGACGAGGGATCCTGGCAGGGACCCAGCAGGTCAGAACACTCAGGGCAGGAAGGGACATGGGGCCCCCCTCCGTCAAGAGGTTTTGTGGCCTATTCACACCCATTCTCGTCCCTGACGGCTCAGGGGCCTGCAGCCTGCCCCAGGGTTGGAGGCTGTGCTGTTGAACCTGGGTTCCTTGGCATCAGTCCCTTCTGCTGTGGCCCATGCCCTGGGCAAGCCTGAGCAAGGGCATCCCCTGCGTGGTATTAGTAGACCCAGGCAGAAGCTGTCTGTTCTGTGCCAGGCAGCTGGGACCTCGCCAGTGGATGCTGAGGTGGACCTGAATTCTCCCTTTTCTAAAAGGAAGGGGTTGTCCTAATAGCCAGCATCTATTGAGCACTTGCTGAGCACCATACAGCTTCCGTGTAAGCATCTTATATACATCATCCCACTGACTTCCCCGCTTTACATTTGGGGAAACTGAGGCTTACAGAGTTTCAGTCATTTGCTCAAAGAGACAGCCCCAACATAGCCGAGTCTGGATTCTAGCCTGATCTGGGAGAACTGTTGCTCCCACTGCTTCCTGACTTCCCAGTCTGACCTTCCCTCTTTCTGTGACTTCATAGCCCTCAGGTGAGCTGGGTGTTCAGAGCACAGACCCATGGGCATGGCCTCAGGGCCCTGCCTCTCTGCCCTCTGCATCTCGCTTACCTCTCCCCAGTGGTGTGGGTACATAGAGGCTGTTATCCCGTTCTTGCTCTGACCCCCGGAAGAAGGTCCCAGGTGTCAAGCCAGCAGGGGTCTGGACCATCCTTCTTGAAATTCCACCTGCAGGCCAATATTGAGCCTTTAGCCTCTCTTTTTTCCCTGGTCCCTCTCCCATGAGGGTGGGGTACTAGTGGGCAGGGAGAAACAGGTGTTCTCACTGGTGTGGGAGCCAGGGATGAACCAGAGGCAGCCGTTCTCCACCGTGGTGTCCTCCAGTGCGATCCACAAACCCAGCAACCGGCCCAGGGGCTCCGTGTACAGGAAGGTGGCATCCTGGTGGGCAGGGACTGCAGCAGGCCCACCTTGGCATGAGGAGCCCGGCCTCCCCTCACCCCAGCTCACTTCCCTCTCCCCAGTCCTCTCAGAGCACTCCAGGTCCAGCCTTCCCATCCCGGGATCAGTTCCAGTCTCCCCACTTTCCTGGCCCACAGACTCGGGGCAAGAGAGTTCCCCTCTCAAGGCCTCCAGGTCCTAAAGGGCAAAGTGGCCCCAACAATAACCTGCCTCATAGGGCTGCTGGAGGAGTCCGTGAGACAGTGTGAGACGTGCTCGGTACAGGGCCCAACATTGAAATGGCTTGCTACAAAGTAGCTGCTATTGTTTAATTCCAGCCAGGTAACGAAAGCCACTGTCCTGAGCCAGGGACGAGCATCTCCAGCCACCAGAGAATCCAGCTGCTGGGGTAACAGGGGGCAACTGACCAAACCTCCACATTTTAACCTGCCACGTGCTGCTGGGGCCCAGCCCGGATGGCAGACCAGCCAACAGAGGACCTGAGCCCCTAATCACAAAGTAGAGGGTGTTCATCTCTCCTCCTTCCTCCCCGAGGAGCTGGGTGTTTTCCGAGCACCAAACTTTAAGAGGGACTGTGACAATCCGACAGTGTCCAGAGGAAGGTGTCCTAGTGGTGGCACTCCAGAGCATTCTGAGGTGGATTGGCTGAAGGAAGTGGGGTGCTGGCCTTGGGGAGGGGCTGGTCATCCCTCCACCCGGGGGAGGCCGTCAAGGGCATCTGTGCAGCCTGGGGTTTGGAATGACATCAGCAAGTCTATGTTACACCAGTCCTCCAGGGAACTTGTGAAAATCCAGATTCCCAGGCCCTTGCAGTCCTGCTGGAAGATCTCAGGGAATGGCACACAGGAATGTGTACTTATAACCAGCTAGGACTTGCTGCCAGGTTCTGGAACCACTGCTCCCAGGCCTCCAGGTCGCACTCCCAATCCATGGTTCCGGGAAGGAATGGCCCAGGCTCTTGCCTACAGACATCTCAGCAGCTACTTTCCCTCCCCACAAAGACCTGATAACCACTAATGGCCCAGACTTCCCTCCGTGGCCTTTGCTGGGCCCCACAGCCTGTTCTCAGCTCACCTTTGCCGCCAATACGAGGTTGCTGCAAGAGAGACGAAGGGCCAGGTGAGACCAGAGGAGAGCTGGGGGAGCAGGGGCCTGCTCTGAGTCTGGGAGATGCTCTTCCCTGACCACAGGTGTTGACCTCCAAGCATTGCACATGAGTACCAGAATCGAGCACCTACTGTGTGCCAGGCCCAGGAAGGCTGCAGAGAGAATGAGCACCCTGCCCGACGGGGCGCTCCCAGTGTGAGCACATGCATGCCTAACAAGGACACGAGGCATGAGTGATGGGCAGCAGGAGAGGCTGGGGCCCAGGCCTGAAGTTAAACCGGGGTCAGAGATGGGTCCCTCTCTTCCTAAGGGACCTGGAAGGCTTCTTGGACGAGGTGGCACTGAGCTGGGCCTTGAAAGCCCAGAGCAGAGCATTTCAATAGCCAATGAAGGGAGGAAGGAGTCCTGGGGATCCCCTTCCTTCCCACCACCAAATTTGAACTGAGCACCAACTAAGTGCCTGGCACTTTAACCAGAGAAGACTGACTTTGTGTCTTCTCCCCCAACTTAACAAAAATTCCTCAGGGAAGCAGCTTTTGGCCCATTGTAAGGAGGCGCTTTGGAAGAGCACTCTGCCCATTTTACAGAGGGTCAGCTGAGGCCTGGGGAGGCCGCGAAGCTCACCTTAAAGATGTACATGCTCTGCACCACGACAGGTCTATGGAAGCCCAGACTTCTGGCCACGGCCTGGAAGGAGGCAGAGGTCACTGCTGGCCTGCTCACACTCACATCTGGCCCACGCACCTGCCCTCGCCCCACCCCTGCTCACCTGCACCTTGGAGGAGTGGGTGGCACCCTTGAAGACAGGGTCGTGGGCGTGCAGAGCTGCGGGACAGAGACAGTGGAGGGGCCAGTGTCCCACCCGCACGAGTCCCTTCCGGGCCTAGCCCTGAGCACCTAGACTCAGGCCTCACTTTGACATTTTCACCTATTTTGTGTGCATTAAGCTTTGTGCCTGTTTATAACTGAGGAATGGGCCCCACAGATGCTTCATCCCACCCCAGGACCCACCCACCCATGACCTTCATCTTGACCTTCCAGCCATCTGGGAACCTCACAGCTCTGACTTCACAGGGCCCATAACTTGCTAGCGATCTTGGTACTGGCACTTACAGTATGCGACTTTGAGCCATCGTTTCTCTCCTTTAAGCCTCAGCCTCCTCTCTGTGCAATGGGACTGGAAGAGTGGCCCTGCCCCTAGGCCGCCGTAGGACCCAATGGGCTAATGCAGGTGCAACCACAGCCGGGCCTGCACAGAATAGCCCCTCTCCTCACTATTTGCTATTATTACAAAAAGTGACCGTTGAATGTACTTAATGCCACTGAATTGCCTACTTCAAACTGGTTACAATGATATATTTTATGTTATATGTATTTTACCACAATTTTTTACAAAGCTACCATGAGATATCTTCAAGTTTAAAACTAAGTGGTCTAGAAAATAAATTATAATGTATGATCCTGGAAAAAAAAAAAGTTTCCTAGCTTAGTTTGGGGTCTCAGGACAGGGAACATGTCCACATGTTCGGTGCTCCTTAAGGAGGCTCCAGGAAGCACTGGGGCCCAGGACACCACAATGCCCGGGGCCTGGATCATCCCCAGGCCAGGCAGTAGAGAGCTGAGGGGTCTGCACGTGCCCACCTGCGTGCAGGCTCAAGTGGAACCTCTTCCCAGTGCTCTGGGGCATGCCATGTGATTAGCATCAAAAGATGCAGAAGAGGGGCTGGCCTCGTGGCCGAATGGTTAAGTTCGCACACTCTGCTGCAGCCGGCCCAGTGTTTCGTTGGTTCAAATCCTGGGCGTGGA
Source organism: Equus asinus (assembly GCF_041296235.1). Classification (NCBI taxonomy): domain Eukaryota; kingdom Metazoa; phylum Chordata; class Mammalia; order Perissodactyla; family Equidae; genus Equus; species Equus asinus. Next base: position 17,118,055 of record NC_091799.1, read on the forward strand.
CATGGCACTGCTCATCAAACCACGCTGAGGCAGCGTTCCACATGCCACAACGAGAAGGACCCACAACGAAGAATATACAACTATGTATGTATGGGGGGCTTTGGGGAGAAAAAGGAAAAAAAAAATCTTAAAAAAAAAAAAAAGATGCAGAAGAGCAGGGCCTGAGGGGGAGCCGCAGCCAGAAATGCCATTTGCTGGGCCACTAACCTATTGTGGGCTTTGGTTAAAGCCCCTAAACTCTGCAAGCCTCAGTTTCCCCAGTTCCTTTCCCCCAGGCACCTGCTTACCGTGGCCAATTTTGTTGATGGATTTCTCCGGAGGGACTAGGAAATTTCCTGTAGCAAAGGAGCAGGTACAGACAGAAGAGCTGCAGTCCACTCTGCCCCGGGCAGCTGTCTCAGTGCCCCCCAGCCCTGGGGCCCATACCCGGGTCCAGCCCCTCCCACACCTCTAGGGCTCCAGCTCCGAACCTTTCTCGTCAAAAACACCTTTCTCAAAGAAGAATCGAATCTTGTCGCCGCTGCTCAAGAAATACTCTGTGTTGTCCTGTGGAGAGGGGGTATCAGAGGGACTGAGACAGCGACACGGGGTCACAGCTGGGCCTGGCAGAGAGGGAAGAGGACTCAGATGCTTCCCACCCCGCAGGGCTACAGACCCCGCTGGCGCTTCTCTAACTTGTCCACTGAGGCACAGACAGTGAATGGGAACCCTACTGCCTGGAAGCACAGCTGGAACCTACAAGCGTGGAATTCTTGCAAACCCCTCCATAAGTCACGGCACTCTTAGACTCCATATGATGTGATTCAGAAGACAGGCACTACGGTCAAACAGATTCCCCAGGTAGCCTTGGGCCACTTGTTTTACCTCCCAAAGCCTCAGTTTCCTCATCTGTAAAAGGGAATAATAATAGAACTGACCTCCCCCGCATGGTTGGAGGCTTCAAGTTGAGGCTGGATCTTATACCAGCTGAAAGCACAGACCCTGGAGATAGAAGACTTGGCTTCAAATGTCAGCTCTGCCACTCACTGGCTGTGTGACCACACCACCTTCCTGAACCTCTCTGGGCTTAGTTTCCTCATAAAACAAAGATGCTATTAGTGGTACCTCTCTCAGAAGGTGTTGTAGGGATGATGAGTCAGTATATAGGAAGCACTAGAACTGTCCTTTGAATGTGCTATGTGCCATGTGAATGTTTGCTTTTATTATGATTACTACTGCTGCTGCTACATAGGAAATACTCAGCTAGGACATGGTTCAATGTTCGACAAATGTAAGCTGCTATGGCTCTTTTTCCGTTTTATTAATAACGTCTCCTTGTTAATTTTAATATCAGGTTTTAAATTTCTTAGCATCGTATGAAAGAGATGCTCCAGGAAGATGCCCCATGTTTTCCCTGTGGCTTTCGCCACCCTTGACCACCATCATATATATCACCCTACCTTCCTGCATGGCCTCATGAGTGGAGCTGAGTGGCACCGACCCCCTACCCGGGCTCCCCAGGTGGCAGAGCCCCGCCACTCCCTCACGTGCGCACATCTGCTCTCACGGGTGCCTGCCTGGCCCTTTCAAAGCCCTTCCCACTGGAAACTAGAAGTGTTTTTCAACATTCTTAGCTCCTCTGCACTAGGATCAGGATGAGGCAAACCAGTCAGGGAAGCATAAGGAGATAACAATGATAGTACAGCAGTGATGCTAAATGTGTCAAGGATTTTACTGAACTCGTTAATTCACAGGGGGAACCAGTAAGATGTTCGAAGGAGAATTCCAAGAACCACATACATATAGGCATTAACCAATGCTGACACCAATTTACACATCAATGCAAAACTGATCTGTCTACAGGGCAACAACTGCATTCCGCTGGACCCAGTTTATGTCCCTTTCCGTGGACAAGTATCTTGTGCATGATTATCGGTTCTGTACAACTCACAGAGTTGTCCAATAACTCAAAGACAAGGAACGGTGGAGGTCGGCCGGCAGGGAGATCTAGACAGGACATCCACTGGTCTGGTTTTCTTTTAATACCCGTTTCAAAGTCTTTCACGATATCAGTAGTGAATATTGAGGGTTTATTGAGTGCCAGGCACGGTGCCGAGCTCTTCGCAAGCAGTATAAACCAAGGCATATACACTCTTCTCCCCTCCATCCCCCACCCCCTCCCTGGTCTCTGGAGCATTCTCAGAAGGCAGCTTGGAGGGCACAAGATTCGGCCCCCTCACTCCTCGGAGCCTTTGAGTGACCTGTCTCTGGACATAGGACCCCCGTCTCTCCTTTCTTCACTTAGAAGGCTGCCATGTCGCCCAATGAAACCGACCTTTGGGAGGAAATTATCGTTCTGTCACCCTTTTTCCTTCCCAAGAGCCTGTTCTCCGGGTGGCAGGGCTTCCAGCTGTTGTTGTTTCCTTTGTGCCCACCAGATGGCAGGAGCTCCTCAGCATGAGTGAGCCCCATCAGTGAGCCTGGCCTGCAGCTTTGACTTAGGGGCCGGCCACAGACAGGCTCCTAAATCCAGACTATGGAAGTTAAGAGAACTGTGTGGGAGAACCGGTGAGTCTCAATATACCCATCTTAGACTGTACTGAGTCATATTAAGTCACTAGGGGGAAACACACAGTTTCTAGTCTCATTGGGTCCTAAGGCTTACACAGGTGGGCCCACAGAATCACTTGGCATGGGCTGGGTTGCTGGCTGATAAAGGCCCTTTTGGGGGAGGAGAAACACTGAGGAAGCGCAGCAAGCAGGGAACAGCACGCACTTGGTATCAGCCAGATCTGGGTTCAAATCCTCGCACTATCAATTACTAACCGTGCAGGTTTGGGGCCAAAGAATGGAGCTTCATTTTCCTCACCTGTCAAAGGGAGGCAATAATGCCGACCTCATACATTCATAGTGAGGAGTGAAGGAAACATGCATATAAGGGGCCTGGCCTGGAGCCCGGCACGGGGAAGGCTCTGGCCTGACTGTTACCAGAACAAGCCCAAGGGCTGCTGCTCTGGCTGGAGACGGGGACCCCCATCAAAGACCACATCCCCTCCTCACCTGCCCCAGGTGCCCACCTGGGTTTTCTGCTGCTCTTCTGCCTTGTTGAGGATGCGAGGAGGAAATTCCGCACGGCAGTGGGGAGGGACATCCATCTCGGCCACTATCTGGCCAATCCTCTGTTGCAGGGCCACACACTCCTCTGCAGACAAGAATCCTTCCAGCACCAGGAATCCATCCTCCTGGAACTGCGGGCAGTGAGGACACTCAGGCTCCCCCCTTCCCTCAGCCGCTCTTTCTGAGGACCGACTGGACCCCTCCCCCAACCCGAAGCTCTGTGAAGGCAGGACCAAGGGTCCTGTTCATTGCTCTGGCCCCAGCCTGGTCATGCTGTCTGGCACCCAGTGAGGAGCCATCAGTATCGGCTGCTTGAAGGAAGGCAGGAGGGAGGGGAAGGAGAGATGTCCTCACCCTTCCCCTCCAAGGGGCCTGGGTCACATGGGAATACAACCTCACTCAGTTATTCAGCTAAAATTGATTGAGCACCTACTGTGCACCAGACACGGTTTTAGGAGCTGGAGATTCAGTAACGAGCCAGCCAGCCAGCCAGCCATGATGGCTGTGCTCCCGGAACTGACCATCTCGGCAAGGAGCCTGACATCAAAGACACCAGCACACAGGGGAGCACACTATCACAGGCTGCTTAGTGCACGGAGGGACAGGGCTGAGAGCTAAGGCAGAAGAGTCTACTGTCAACCAGATGGGGAGGGCACAGGGGCTGAGGGCAGCAGCCTTGAGGAAGTGACATGTTATGGGGACCAGCAGGATACTGGGAGTGGAAGAGACAGGGAAGAGCATTCCAGGCCAAGGGAGTGCGGGAGGGACACGAGGAGCTGGGACCCGATGGAGCAGAGTGAGGGTGGAAGGGAGGCAGGAAGGTGGCACCCGAGCCGGGCCAGGCAAGAAGCTGGGCTTGATCCTGAGTGCAGTGGGCGGCCAGTGGGCAGTGAAAACACATGCCTTATTCTGACTTGCCTCCACTCCTCTCATCCTGAGGCTATAGAGACAAGGAGGAGAGAAAGAATATCTTTGTGTTTCCTTGCAGACAATTGTAAAGTCTTAACCTTAACAAGGGCCTTGGAAGTCCCCTCTAGAAACCACTGTGAAGTGTCTGATTTCCAGTTGCTGACCCCCATTCCCTCCCTCCCTCCCTGTCCCATGGATGCCCAGTTCTGCCTTCCACACACAGGATGCTGGAGCATTCATGACCACCCACCACAGGCCCTTCTGCCTTGGGCAGCTCTGCATGTTAGAACCTTGATCCTCATATCAGCAGCAAGCTGAACAGTGATTGCCTCCTTGGCAACTGGGTCATCCAGACAAACGGTGTACACGTGATCGAGTAAACACACTGCTAGGACTCCCCGAGATGAGAAGGTGGAGGATCAGCAAAGAGGGGAGCAAAGGTGTATGTATGGGGGGTATTGACGGAGGCTTGTTAAACAAGCAATAAGTTGGAAACAACCTGAATGCTCAGCAGCAGGGGATTCGTTCAACAAAGTGTGGTTCGTCTACCTGGAACACAACCCAGCTGATGAAAATCACGTGGTAGAAAAATATTTACCGACATGGGAACACGTCCCCGGTCTACTCTGAGATGAAAAAACCAGCCAAATGCAAATTAATGTCCTAGCCACTCTGAGAACTTGGGCAAGTGCTTTCCCCTCTCTGACCCTCAGACCATCCAACAGGGAGGACACTAGTGCCTCCTTTATGAAACACACGGCGAGCGCTCCATAAGCGTTAGCAGTAAGATGGACCTTTTAAAGATTCTAGGGCTATTTACCAAAATATTGTCTCACGGTAGGAATTTATGGGTGGTTTTCCATTTTCTTCTTTGAGCTTTTCTGTATTTTTTTGCATTTTTCTCTTGCTGTCAGGAACAACCAACAAGGGTTGTGTTGTTTTCAGTCTGCTCGCTCTAATTCCCACGGGGTAGCCTTTTGTGTTGGAATGCACGCGGACTGGCTGCCCTGTGCCAGGCTCCCAGGGGCCCGGAGCCCTTCATATGTCTGCCTAGACCAGTACTGCCTGATCCCGGTGCTTTATTCCAGTTTTGGTCACACACACACATTGCCAGCTAGGTCTTGCAGCCTGGACGCCCCTGGCTCCATGCACAGAAGTTAGGGGTCATGATTGGGACTAACCACTCTAGGTTTCACTTTCTTCTTATGGAAAAATGGCCTTGTGTGGGGCTGAGTTCCCGAGGACTACTGGAGATCCCAAGGGACTCCCGACTCCTATCTGACCCTCTGGGTCCCCACTCTCTGCAGGCACCTACCTTCTGGAGCTGTGAGGGGCTCAGGCCGGTCATGATGTCAAGACAGGGTGCAGGGTGGATCAGCCTAAGGCTTGAGAGGAAGTTTGGGCGGGGAGAAAGGGTGGAGCCTAGGAGGCCCTGGAGGACTTAACCCATCTCTACCCAGAGAAAACCCAACTGGGGCCCCCACCTTCCCTCCCCCAAACACACACAGACCAGCCTGGGACCCTCCAGGCTGAGCCCCAGCCCTCACCTGCACCCTGTCACTCCTGCCCCTGGATGGGCCCTTGCCTCAGCCCCAGCCCCACACCTAGGTTCATCCCCCAGATAAGCCAGGATTAGCCCTTTCTGATCCCCCTCTTGGTTTTTAACTGCTCCCTCCCAGTTGGTTTCCAGACATAGCTCACACCTCACTGGCTGCTTACCAGGTGCCCAGGAGCTGTGTTCTAGGAGAATCCGGCAGACAGGATACCTGAGCCCAGGTGCCACCACTAACTGTGACCTCCAACCAATCTGTCCCTCTCTGGGCCTCAGGGGAGGATTAGAGTGTCCCTGGGCCACCCACATCAACCCCTGGGTGGGGTGGGATGCAGAGTGGGTCTGGGGGACATGCACATCAGACCCCGCTGAAGGGTTGTACATTCCAAAGGTGGAAGAGGTCCTCTGAGAATTGTCAGGGCCCCTCCCACTTCTGATCCCCTGCAACTCTAGGTGCTGGGAGGATTATGGAAGCGATGTACAGATGAGTCTGCAGCTCAGAGGAGGGCAGAAGACAGGAGGATCTTAGAAAGAAGGGGCTGGAGAGCGGGGGCCTGGGCCTTCAGGATGAGGGAGAGAAGCGTGGTTCTTGTTTCCCACTTCCCCACCCCCAGCCCCAACATGTCTGCTGTCCACATTGGGAAAAGCACATGCACACCCACCCTTCTAGCCGGCCTTGCTTGGCAGCTGACAGGGCAATTCTGGCTTCAGCTTCCGAAAACTGGCCACCAGCCTTCCCTGAAATGACACTTTCTGAATGGCAAAGACACAGAGCGTCTTGAGAATGAGCAGGGGGACACAGCTCAGGCCTCAGGAGCTTTGGCCCCAGTCAAGTCGTGTCTTCTGGGCCAGTGCACTGCACTGGGAGTAGCTGCTTCATGCCGGCTTCCCGAGGGCCCAGGGCCGGGGGAGGGCTGAGCCCCACTGGGCTCTCGAGGCTGGAAGGAGAGGGTCAGAGGGGTTAAGCTGGGTGAGGAGGGCAGGCTGAAGACAGAACCACGGGAAATACAGCTGAGACTCAGCTCATGGGAGGCAGGGCGTGGCCAGCTGTCCTGGCCCCTTCTGAGGGGGTCCTCCAAAAAACACAGAGACACCTGCCATGTGCTACCAGTACAGGGAGGGCCTGTCGTGCTGGGCTAGCAACTGCCCTGGGAACCCCCAGTGAAGACTCGCGGTGGAGGCTCAGTGAGGCAGACTGGGGTCGAGTCCACGCCCGGGCCTTACTTTCCCCATCTGCAATTTCGGGATAACAGAAGTTCGTTTTGTAAGGAGGAAGATGAATTCTTACTGCTGACAAGGAGCTTGGCACAGAGCTGGGCACTCAGTGAGTGCGTACTCACCGTGCACCAAACGTTAGTGGGGCTGTTCTGGGTGGAATGTGAGGGTATTTTTCATTTGTTTTTTGAACTTCCCCAGGTTTTCAAACTGCGCTTGGAGTCAGAGAGACCACCCCTGTGGTTTAAGTGGAGTGGGGAGCTTTTGTTAGGAGGTTGTGGGGGAGGGAACGGGGTCAGGGAGGGAATGTGGTGGGTGGTGCTGGGCCTGGCGTTTGTTTACTCATTCTGCTCAGGCTCTGGGAAGCGGTGGGAGGCGTTTGCACATTGCTGTCGTTTCCAAAAACTAACCAGCTCCAGATGGAACAGTGCTGCTCCAGGCACTGGGCGGCCCCAAGGCTGGGTCCGGGCATGGGAGTTGGGGGAGAGAGAGGTAGCACCAGACAGGAGGGGAAGACCTCCACTCTGGAGACACAGGAGGGTCCAAGAGGGGGTCACAGTCCAGCTGCTCAGTCCTGAGGTCACCTGGAGGGGTCAGAGTCCCATGGAGGGAGGAAAGGCAGACTCCGGCCTGTTCCAGAGGAAGTGCCCATGCAGCAGCTAAGGCTTCACCGTAAGGCCAAGGTCAGAAGCGATGGCCTTTCTTCTTCCCCCAAAGACCCCTGTCCCAGGGCCCCTTAGTCAGTCCAGCACAAGCCTCTCTGGTCTGGGAGGAAGATATCCGTGACTGGGTACTGGGAGCCAGGCCCTCTGCTGAAAAGTCCACCCAAATGCAGAATCATCAGGAGTCAGCCTCAGAGCAATGCTGCATGGCTGCCAACACCATCCTCATGTTACCAATGAGGAAACTGAGGCCCCACATCAAATAAATGGCAGAGCTAGGATTAGAAGGCAGCCCTGTCCACCTCTCTGAGCCTCTGCCCTGGACCCCAGCACCTTTCCCAATGCCCCAAAGGGGCTGCGAGCAGCTCAGGCCCTCTCACGGTGACTCTCTGCCCCACCTCTGCAGAACCCTGGGACTGGCTGTTGGAATCACAAGGGACCTGTGAGGGCACAGAGTGGCAATGCCCATTCCAGACGGGATATGGAGGCCACGGGAGGTAAGGCATCTGCCCAGCTCCAGGCAGGGGATGACTGAGCTGGGACAAGGACTGCCTCCCTTTCCACTGCCCTCCCTTCCCTCCCCCAATCCAGCAAAGCTCACGAGGGCCCAAACCACAGGCCACTGGGCCTGCAGACAATGTGCTGACTGCAGGATCCCGGCCTGGGCCCACACGTGACTTGTAACAGACGCTCCATCCAGCTGTCATCCAGCAGCTGCCTCTAAGGAGCTTACAGTTGCACGGGGCAGGGAGAGGAGCAGAACTAACTATCTTGTAGGTGCCCAACGAATGGTCACTCAACAAACTCGTGTACAGGGCCCACTGGGCCCCTGAGAGCTGAGGGAAGGGACCCCCACGAGATGGAGGCCTCCAGAGGTACTTTCTGTTATAGGTTTATTTGATGTTTGAACCAAGTCTACAAGTTCAGACCCACATGTAACAGATTGCTTCATGGTTGTCAGAGGCCAGTGTGCATTATTTCTGAGGATTACATCTGCCGACATGATGCAGAAAACACAAATGGACAGACAAATGGACATAATCATTAAGACAAGAGACGCTAAAACGTGCCTTAGTGTCCAAGTGAGTGATCTAAGGTGGGGACCCTTCTAAGGCGGGAACCCCAGTGACTGATCTAAAGCGAGGTGGCTTCCCACCCCCAGGCCCTAAGGGGCTGTGTGCACCGGGCGCCTGGGACAGAAACTGGAACCCAAACGTGGGGAGCCTGCCCTCCCAGTGGTGACCTCCCCACCCACGACCCCACCTCCAACAGTCTGTTCTCAGGGACCAGGTGGTGACAGGGCTGATGTAAGCAGCTGAGGCTAGCGGTGGCAAATTCATGACACACAAGGTGGGAAGGCAGAGTCCGGGAGAGGTAGCTCCTCTCAGCTCCTTAACACTGCGATGAGGGAGGGTGGGATGGAGCACCGTTCATCCAGGAATTTGTCAGCCCACGTCTCCCCCCTTCTTGGCCGCTCCAGAACATTCCCTTTGGCCAACAGCCTCGGAAATGAGCGCCTGCCAAGACACATGGAGGAGAAAGAAAACAAGACACCAAAAACAAAACAAAAATCCCCACCCTAGGAGAGGAACAAACAGAACTCCTGGACCAAGGTCACAGCAGATTCGGAAGACATCCTGCAGCCTGTGCCCACAAGAGAGGAGGAGACACAATTCAGGTCTTGCTGGTCTGCTGAAGGACAATGCTGCCCCACCCTGAGACCCCAACTCACTGGCCTTTAGTGTCTTTTTTTTAAGTTTTTTCTTTTTAATACCCAAACCCTCAATTTTCAAAGCTTAAAAAAATTTTTTTTTTACTTAAAAAAAAAAACCCAACATCTAAAATGGATGAGGCAAGTCCCAGGCCTGGCCTTTCCACCTGGCAGCCTGCTCTCCCACAGGCCCTGCCGCCAAAGCCCACCCAGCACCACTGGGCAACTGCCCCACAGGTGCTTTGCACTGGAACACTCTGCTCACTCTGAGTGGGCAGTACATGCCACAGCATCACCAAAAAAGGAGAAGGCGACACAGCCCACCCTTCCTCCAACACCCCCATCCGAGCTGAGCTTCCACGGGAATGTATAAGTTATCTGCAAGGAGGGGACATGAGGTGGAGAAAAATAAATACCAAGAGCTAAGTAGATGTCCCTGGACCTCTGGCACTGGCTCAGCCTCTGGGGCAGAGGTGGCCTCCAGGGAGGAGGCCCTGATTGTCCGAATACCGTGCTCTGGGATGGACTACAGGTCTCTGATCCCCCAAGGCGCCTGCCCAGGGGCACGTGTCTCAGAGGGAGAGAAGGGGCCAGCCCCTTAGGTACTGTCCTGTCACCAGGCCCAGCTCGCATCTGGCTCCGGGATGGTAGTCCCGGGGTTTCTGGGTTCCTGGGCCTGCGGACTCCTCAGGGTCCTGCTGCTGGCCGCTCAGGGCTGGCTCCGTGCTCGGCTGCCCGCCTGTGCTCAGGCCTGCTCCTTGTCGGCCCTCCAGAGCCGTTCCTTGACCTCGGGCGGCAGGGTGTTGAACAGGTCCTCCTCCACCACCAGGCCACTGCGCTTGAGCAGCGGGCACTCGCCCAGCTCCACGGGCAGGCACTCCAGCCGGTTGCCCCGCAGCTCGATCTGGGTCAGGTTGGTCAGCTCGCCCACCCTCGAGGGCAGCGACTGCAGCACGTTGTTGCCCAGGTGCAGGGCCCGCAGTTTCCGGCACTGGAAGAGCTCCGGGGGCAGCGCTTCGATCTGGAGGGGAAGGAGCAGGGGCCAAAGTGAGGTGAGCCAGGCTCAGACCCGGGGCCTCCAGGCCTGAGGCTTCCCTTCCCTCCTCCCTCCCTCCCCCAGGTACCAGCACCTTCTCTGAGGCCCTTGGGCCCCAGGCACCAGCACACTCTAGACCAAAGTCTGGCTCACTTCCACCTGTACTTTAGGTCCTGGTTCTGGAGTCACTTCCTCCAGGAAGCCTTCCATGACCTCCTGGGTAACCTACGGCACCCCCACCCCCCCAGCACTGGTCCCTCTATGGTGAGACTGCTTGATCGCCTGTCACACCGGGACTGTGGGCTCTGAGAGGGCAGGACTGGGTCCGCCTTGCTCCCTGCTGTCTCCTAGCACCTGGCACCCTAAGAAGCATATCACACGAGCCAGCTACTACCAATCCCCCTCCTCCACTGCCCAGGACTCACCAGGAGCTAGGAGGTCGGTCCTGCCTGGTTTAAGAGCAAGCTATGAAAGCAGAGTGGAACGCTGAGAACATTCCACACCCCAAACTGTTTCTGAGAACTAGAGAGAGCTCAACAACAGAGGTGAGAACCCTGGCTGTGTCGCTTCCCCTTCCTGGGCCTCACTTTCCTCGTCTGTCAAGTCACAGGCTGATCGTGAGCGCATGGGGGCCAGTATTGGCCATTCAGAGTCCCTTCCTTCTGATTTTACAAAACCTGAATAATGGGCAACACCCATAAGCAGCTTACTCCGTGGCAGTCTCGCTCTGAGCACTGATAACTATTAACTCATTGAACCCTCAGGACTACCTGTAAATACTCTGTAGAGACTCCTTCCATTTAACAGGTGGGATAACTGAGGCCCTGAAGAAGCCCAGAGGTTCACAGCTGGAAAGTGGTGGAGCCAAGATTTGAACCCATGGGTTCAACAGCCCACTGTCTACACTGCTGGTGGAGCAAGAACACTGTGGCCCGCGGGGGGACATGCTGAGTCTGCTGGCAAACAGGAGGAGCTCCACAAACACCAGGTTCTTCCCTACCCTTCTGTGAGTGCTCAGGGTTCTTATGGAGCCTATTGCCCTGAAACGATCTCCTCCAGAAATGATGGGCAGGACAGACCCTACCAGCAGGGCAGCAGCCAGGAGACTTGGGCTCCGATCGCATGTGAGGACGATGGGAAGACTACAATAACCTCTCTGGGCTTGCTCTGTCGCTGTCCCCATTTTCCTGCTGAGGAGGCTGAGGTCTGGAGAGGTGAGAGGCAGCGTGTCCGAGGCCGCACAGCCAGCAAGGGGCAGGAGAGGGTGCAAGGCTTGCTCCCTCCAACTCAGGGCCGCGCTGTATCCCCATTCTGCCAAATAGGGCGCTCATTGGCAGTGTAACCCTGGGCAAGGCTCTTTCCCTCCCCGGGCCTCAGTTTCCCCATCTGTAGAATGAAAGGGCAGGACAGAAACACCTCTCGGCTCGGATGTTCTGTGGCTGAGGACCTCTGGGCAGACCTGGACCTCCCAGGCTCTCATCCTCTCTGTCTGTTTTTGGGAGAGGACGCTGGTTCCAGGTGAGGAACTTGCCCTTCCCATCAGGGAAGTCAGTGTGGCCACGGCTGGGCCATGTGGACATTTTAAAGGAGATGCCTGACTCAGGCCTCCAAAATTGCCACCATTGTGCCCAGTGGTCAAGAATGGGGCAGAGGTGGCTTCCCAGCCAACACAGCCGAAGTTCAGGGACATGAAGGTGAGAGGACAGACGGGAAGTGGGCTCTGGCAGGACTGAGGCACCCGAGCCTCGCAGGGACCCCGCTCTCACCCGCAGCGGCCTCCTCTGACCACACAGTTGTCAGAGGCAGTGGGAAAGGCTCCGGCCAGTGAGTAGCAGAGCTGGGGTTCATATGAGGTCGGTCTGGCTCCAGAGCTCCCTCCCTGAAATGCTCGCTCCCCAGAATAGCCCAGAACACCCCACGCCCCAGCCAGTGAGCTCTCTCCAGGCCCCAGAGGGAAAAGAGAAGATGGCCTCAGGGGCTCAGCATGTCACCAGAGCCACACTTGTCCTTTGGACCTGTCCGTCCTGCCAAGGTGTCGCTCGTTTGCTGAAGGCTTGAAGTCGTTTCCTGTCACCCCCAATCCCCCTCTCTCCTACCTCCTCAAGGACCTCAGTGGCTCCCCCATCAGCAGTGAAGTGGCCTCAGGTCTGCAACCCTCCCAGACAACCCTTCCAGGAGCCTTCCAGGGCTGCTCCATCACTCTCCGACTTCCTGACAAACCATCTTGACAAACGCTGTCTCTCTCCTCAGCCCACCATGATCTGGCTTCTGCCCCGTCCACCCCTGAAACTGTCTGGCCAGAGTCACCAGCTGTCACTCCTAATCCACTGAACCTGAACCTGGTCTCCTTTCACCCGACTGCACCATGTGCTGTGAGCCCACACGCCTCTGCCTGGCCTTTCTCCTCCGCCCTCCATCTCGAAGGCTCGAGCCAGACTCCCTTCCTTCCCCCTCTATCCTTTCCCTCATCAAGGAGCCCTCTTTACCCATGAGGCCTGGGGCGATGACTCTTGAGCTTCAGCCTGCCTCAACATGGCATCTTGGACATCCCAGGGGCCCCAGACACCCAACACGGACACACACTCTCCTCTCTGAAAACCTTTTCTGAGAGCCTGCGTCCTGTCTCAATGCTCCTCCATCTGCCCAGGGAGCCAAGCAAGAAACCTCGAGTCACCTCAGACCGCCCCGGCTTCCCCCATCAAACACAGCCCACAACCTGCGGAGTCTGCCTCCAGTCTCCCCCAGATCCGCCCACGTCTCTCTCCACCCCTGGCAGCCTTTGCCTCCAGGCCTCATCCGCTCTTGACCTCTCCTCCTGCCTCCTCAAACCCAGCCCTTCCTGCTGCAGCAAGAACAGCCTCTCTGATCGCAAGTCAGCTCGTTCCTGCATCTGCTCAGTCAGCAAGACTTCGGTAAACATCTGCTGCACGTCAGGCATTGATGGGAGAGCTAAGGTCTTTGTCATCAGAGGTTATGGCCCGGCAGGGGGAGTGCACATGGAATAAGGAAGATACAATCACGCTCCTACAGGCCCTGGAGGACAGCCTGGCCCCCGCCCTGAAGGGAAAGTCCAACTTCCAGCTCACCGCTCCTCCCGCCAGCTTCCAGTTCCTCAGGGACAGAAGGGTACTGGCCTCTCCCTTTCCTCGTCCCCTGGCTAACTCCTCCTCATCCTTCAGGGCCAGGTGAAAGGTCCCTTCCTCCAGGAGGCCACCTGCCTTCAGTTAAGTCTGGGTTGAGGCCCTCCTCTGTGCTCCCAGATAGCTCTTGCCGCACTGTGCTAACCGCTGGTTACTTGTCTCTCCCAACGAGAGGGTGAGCTTAGGATGGGCAGCCCAGGGGTCTTGTTCATCCCTGTGTCCTGGGCACCTTGCTCCACACTAGGAGTGCTCAAAAACATTTGCCAAATCAATGAACAAAGGAATGAATAAGTGGACAAATGAACGAGTGGACAAATGAATGAGTGCCTGCCTTGTCAAAATATTCATTGGTAGGAGTTTGAGCTTGGGAAAACAGTGGCCGAGGGCCTAAGCCGGGCCACACCCACCCAGCCCGGCCCTGCCTGGCCCTTACGGTCCTGTCTCCAACACCCCCAGACCCGACAGGGAGCAGGGAGAAGGGCTCCAGCTGAACAGGAGGAGCCAGAACAGGACTGGCCCGGGAGCTCTTCTCCCTCGAAGGCCGCTGGCGTTCCAGGGTCGGGGCGGGAACAGGATGTGAGTAAGCAGCACAGTAAACCATGCCAGATGGTCTCCTTCCTCAGGATGGCGCGCCTGCCGCCAGCTCCTTTCTTGAGGGCTGACCTCAGCCAACAGGCCTGACCTAACAGGCAAGCTGGGGGTGAGGAGCTGGGGGTGAGGACGGGGAGCCAGGCTGGAGGCCGGCTGCACCCTCCACCCAGTAGGAGGGCCCGTCAAGCCCCAGGGCACACAGTTCAAGGACAGAGCAGGTGTCACAGAAAGTCGTGGGGTGTCCAAGCCTGAACCAACTCCAGGGGCAATCTGGCCCCACGCTGTGCTCTGGGAGCCACTTGCTCCCTCCACATATTAAAGAAGGGGTTGGGTTGTCCAGTGCTCGCCAAATGTGGCTTCTCCCCAGGGGTCCAATTTTCCTGATCAGGAGCCTGTGCCAGGTCCTGGGGGCAGATTCTCCAGAGTAAAGCAACCTAGGACCTGACCTTTGCCTTCGCACACTCTCACATGTGCAGAGTCACGATCTGGGCAAGGGAGGAGGGACTCGTCACAATCTCTGATATATGGAGGAGACAGGTTGGTTTGCCCTTAGAGAGGCTTAGGGAAGAGGGGAGGGGGGCTTTGAAGCAGTCAGAGGTCTGGGGTGCCCGGACTCTCCACTCTGAGTGAGGCTGGAGAAGGCACATCCTTTCCTGGGCAGGGGCATTGCAGGGGCTACCTGCCTCTAGGCCTGAGCCTCTGGAGAGCTCCTGCTGCGAGGACCCTACAAGATGCTGGCGGCATTGTGCCCGGCACAGGGTTGACACAGAGCAAGTGCTCCATAAACCATGGGGCTGCTTCGTGCTGCTGCGTGCAATGGAGGCGCAGAGGTGGCCACTGCATCGGGTCTCCCGCGTCTCCCAGCCCCTGGCCTCGGGCATCCACACCACCCGCCTCACTCTCACTCTGAGAGTCTCCAGCATGAAGGTATGGACACAGAAGATCTGTTCTTCCTAATGTCAACGTCTCTGCAGGTCCCCAGGACAGGTGGGCAGGGGAAGGTCCCCCGAGTGGCCACAGCTTTGTTTCCATAAAGCCATAGGAGCACCCTGCCCTCCGCCCCACTCACCTGCCTCCGTGGAGGGGCCCCTCAGTGGGGGGCTTCCCTGGCCAGGCAAGGGCTGGTGCAGAGGGGTTGCCAACGGTCTCAAGAGTATCTCTAGGGCATGGCCTCCCACACTGCTGGCCCGCAGGGGTTTACACAATTTCTTCTCCAGAAAGGCAGATGGTGACAAGCCAGCCCCAACTAAGCCCAACTCTGCCCTCTACCACCCCTACGACGCAAACAGGAAAGGGGTGTGAGAGAGAACACAGGCCTTGGACCTCCTCCCCATGCACATGCCTGCCTATGAGGATCCAGCGCAAGGTCACCTTGGGGACAGGTCCCATCTGACCACACCATCCCTCCTGGCAGGAGAACTCTGCAGCATTCTGTGACAAAGACAGGCTCCCAACTCCAGAGATGCTGATTTAGCAGGTCTGGGGTGGGGCCCAGAAATTTGTATTTTCAACAAGCTCGTCCTGGGTGGCTGTGGGAACCACAGGTGAGCACTCCAAAGCTGGGCGCACCTGACGGTCCAGCGACACTGGGCCTCCTGAGCACCCCCACCATGGGCCACGGCCAGTTTGCCTGCTAGCCTGTGTATGGAGCTGCTGCAGGGCCACTCACCCGGTTGGCCGTGACGGCCAGATTCTGGAGGTTCTGTAGGAGGCCAATGTCAGCGGGGAGGAAGGTCAGGTTGTTGTGGCTGAGGTCCAGGTAGCGCAGCTTGCGGCAGTAGAAGAGCTGGGTGGGGATCTTCTCGATCTTGTTGCGGTTCAGGTAGAGGCGCTCGAGGTTGGTGAGGTTGCCGATCTGGATGGGGATGTAGGCAATGTGGTTGTACCACAGCTTAAGGCAGGTGAGGCGGTGCAGGTGCTGGAAGCTGATGATCTCCTCGATGGTCTTGAGGTTATTGTCCTTGAGGTCGATCTCCTGCAGGTTGTGGAGGCTGAAGATGGAGTGGGGGATGCGCTCCAGGTCGCAGCGGATCAGCTCGAGCTCCGTCAGGTTCACCATCTTCTTGAGGCTGTTGAGGACGATGAGCTTGGTGCCCTCATTGTTGATGGACAGCTTCTGCAGGTGCACGCCCACATCTGTGACCACCTGGGGCAGCTTGCTCAGGTTGCTCTTGAGCCGCAGCACCTTGAGGCGCTTGAGCTCACGCAGCCCGTCGATGACGATGTAGCGGTTGTTCTCTGCGCTCAGGTTGCCCGTCAGGTGCAGCTCCTCCAGCGTCTTCAGGCTGTAGATCCACAGCGGGATCTCCTTGATGTCCGTGAACTTGATGTGCAGTGCCCGCAAGTTCTCACGCAGGAAGGCCAGGGCGGGCGCCTCGATCTTGGCTGCTGTGTGGTAGAGCCACAGCTCCTTGAGGCCCGTGAGCTGAGCGATGCTGGGCGGGATGGTGACGTCGGGGATGAGCTCCAGCTTCAGAACCTCCAGCTCCACCAGGTCAAACACAGTGTCGGGGATGCCGCTGAGCATGAACAGGTGCAGCTCCAACTTGTCCTGCGCATTCTTGGTGAGCCGCTGCCGCAGCTTGTCCAGCGTCCACTCGTTGTTGAGGTTCAGCTGCCTCAGCTTGTTCTCGCTCACCTCTGACAGGAAGACAGCAAAGCGCTTCGAGTAGAGCGGGTCGTACTGGTCGATGAGGTGCAGCATGAAGGCAAAGTCGTTCTTGACGTCGGGGATGTCGCTGTAGCTGCTCTCCTCGCGAATGGACTCGAACGAGTACTTCTTGAGCGAGCGCCGCAGCATCCACCACAGCGTGTACATGCAGATGAGGCCGTAGAAGATGACCAGGCTGATGTAGAAGGACGCCAGGATCTTGAAGAGCGTGGCCAGGGGGTGGGCACACCGGTAGGTGCGGTAGCCGGTTAGGCTCTCAATGTCCACAGTGCAGTCCACGTCGAACTTGATGTTGTGCACGTAGTAGACGGTGTAGCAGATGATGAGGATGAACTTGATCACCTTGATGATGGTCTGACGCATGTAGAGGCGGTATACGATGTCCCCCTCCTCCACGTGGGTCCGAAATTTCTTCACCTTCTCAAATAGCGCCTTGGCTTGCTCCCCCTCCTTCTTGTCCAGCACGCCCGTCTCCGAGCGGTCCACGATGCCCTGCTCGATCCGAGACTTGGTCCGCTGCAGCATGGGTACAGTGGCCTCCACGTCCTCGCTGACTGTTGACGATTTCTTGTCCATGGAGCCGTTCATCTTGCTGAAGGCCGGCTTGGGGTCACTCTCCTCCACTACTGTCTCCGACAGGGCCCGCGTGGTCCAGGGCGAGTCGAAGCACTTAAGCAGGATAGAGACGAAGTGTTCCAGCTTCGAGCTGGTGCGTGGGAACTTGAACCAGAAGTTGCTGCAGGCCAGGAAGATGAGCGTGTGCAGAAGCACCAGGTAGGGGAAGTACTTGGCAAACCAGTGCAGGCGGTTCTCATAGCACACGGCATCCACGTAGTTGTACTGGTGCCGGTCTAGGTCGTACTTGATGCCCGTGGGGCCTGTATCAGGGGCTGGAAGGACCGTGGAGTTGGGGTAGGTGGGCTCTGGGCCAGGGGCTGCCCAGCCTCGGAAAGAGTCATTGCAGGAGTCCTTGGTGACCCACTTACAAGGCAGGCAGATCATCTTGTCCTGGGTGACCTGCAGCGTGCCCCCAAAGACTGCGATCATCAGCATGACGATGGAGATGTAGTCGGTGAACACGTCCCACCACGGCTTCAGGATCCGGTACGCTGGCTGCGTGTCCGCAAAGTAGCGGAGCTCTGTCACTGGAATCATGGTTCAACCTGAAACAGACCACAGCAAGGGGTTACTGCAGGGTGGCCTGCCTTTCTGGGATCCAGGGGTCAGGGGAAGGAGACAACGGGGCCATGATCCAAAATTCCACCTGTAGTTTAGCTGGGAGTCATAGCTTTGCCACTCATCGGGCGGCCCATGGATTGGCCTTTCTCCAGAAACCACATGGTCCTGGGAGGCTGGGAAACCACCCCAGGGGAAGGCAGGCAGCCTCCCCACTTAACAGACGGAAGACCGAGCACTGAGGTCAGGGCCCATGCTGACAGATGCTCCTGCAGCCTCACAGGGGCAGCCCCTGCTTTCCAGCAAGAGCATTCGGAATTCCGGTCTAGACCCCATCTTCCTAATGATCAGACCGACCAGAGGGGCTTGGCGAAAACTCCCGGCTCACTAGGAACCAGTCGCCGTGAAGTTGCACCAGTGACCCAAAGAGATTTATGCGGAGTGTGAGAAAAGCCAAATGCGGAAGACAGAGTTTAATATGCACTCACTTTTGTAGGAAAAACAGGGAGGTTTTAAAAGTTGTACCTGTGTGCATGCAGTTATGTCCATACAGGATTCTGGGAACTCCAAGGGGAAACCGGAAGGACACACACACAGCAGGTGTAATGACAGGCTCCCGGGGGAGGGGCCACACAGGGGGAGGACAAGAAAACCAGACGGTTATCCAGCCCAAGCTGGATGACATGATCACACTTATGCATTTCTGTAAAATCATCTCTGGCTGTGTGCGTCTACGTGGGTGTGTATAAAGAAACTAAATCGACAGCAGCAGATTCTCCCCGAAAGTCCAACTGGGCAGGTCTCCGGCAGAGCCTGGGAATCTGATTTTTAACATGTGACTTCAGTGCCACAAATGATTTGCCACATTCAGGAAATCCAGCCAGTGACATCCAGGAGCTGTACGACAAAATAATCCTGTGGAAGGAATCCCGTCCTCGGATCACCTCGTCCAGGACCGCCCTGCCACGATATGCTGCTTGTAACGAACAGCCTGTGAGGCTGTAACAAGATAAAAAACGTACTGGATGTTCCCTGGAGAATGCTGGGAAAATATAAAAAAGCATAAGGACCACAAGAGAAATTCCTTGAAGAACACTGGCCTGGGTTACCCACTGCTGACTTTTCACGGAGTAATAACCTTCTGGTTCTTTTTGTGTATATTTTTTTAAATAATAGTGTGATTTTACTTTACTCCCTATTTTCTAATCTAGAATCTACATTTTAAATCTGTGTCAACGTCCCTGTATTTTGCATGTGGGATGCCCCCACAGCATGGCTGACGAGTGGTGTAGGTCCATACCCAGGATCTGAACCTGTGAACTTGGGCTGCTGAAGCAGAGTGTGCCAAACTTAACCACTATGCGTGGGGCCAGCCCCCTACATACTTGTGTTTTGACAAATGGGTCTGTTCTTTTGGGAGAAGAACAAGGGGGCCCAGGTTATGGGACTGGGCCACCTCATTCTGATTACTGGTAATATTAATAATGACCATGGTAACGAACACTTCAGAAAACAGGGCCTCCCTGCAAAAGTCAAATGCTTCCCAGGCCGTATGTCTAGAACACACAGGGATGGGTGGGGAGGACAGGAGGAAGGCAAGCCAGACCCTGGGAGGGAAGCGGGGCACTTAACAGATGGACATGTGCCAGGCGCTAGGCCAGCCCTTACCCCATGTGGAATTGCCTCATGGAATCCCTTGGAAGCCCAGATGTAGGGCCTATCTGTGTCCCCATTCCACAGATGAGGGAACTAGGGCTCAGGGAGGTGAAGTTACCTGCCCAAGCCCCCTGTACCACTCAGGGCAGAGCCGAGACCAAGCCCAGGCCTGTCTCTCCACCTCCCTGTCCAGGTCCTCACCACTGCGCAGGCACCCTGTCCACCTGCCTGAGGCCCCACACACGGGCAGGAGTCCAGCATCCCCACCCCCTGGGGTTTCCCAGAGCTCAGGTCACCACGGGGCCAGCAGACACCACCACCCGCCCTGGCTGGCGGCTCCAGCCCAGGGGTCAGCCCTGCTGCTAAGGCCAGGACTCAGAGGCCAGGGTGAGTGACCACCCCCCAGGAAGGCCCAGGCCCTCTAATGACCAGCTGGCTCCTCACGCCACCCACACTCCTGGGAAAGTGGCACTCCAGGGAGGGCCTGCTGAATCACACGGCTGGCCTCCAGCTGAAAGACACCCGCATACTCGTCCCTCCCTTCCCAGATCCCCGAGTGCACATCCAGGCAGGCGCCCAAAGATTGGGGACCGGAAGGAAGGAGGGGCCAAGACAGAGGGCCTGAGGGCATGCAACAGCCTGCCCTGGAGAGTCCAGAAGGAGACTGCCACAGCAGGATGACAGACACGGGGGGTGGGGGCCATGTATGACCAGGCAGGATGTGGTTGCTGCCTCACCAGTTGGGAGGGGAGTGGGTGTGTCGACCCACTGGAGTGCCAGCTCTTAGGCAGGAGCTGCACCTGGGCCCGCAGTCCTGGGCTCTGCCCGTGTGGCCTTCCCGATTCCTGCTGGCTCTGAAGTGGGAAGGTTCACAGCTCCCTTACAGGTGAGGGAGCCTGAGGCTCAGAGAGGCAGAACAGCCAGTCCCTTCCGGTATGATGGCTCTTACCGCCCTCACCCGCAACACCCAGTCTGGAAGCACATGGCGAGCTCTCGGTGCAGCCCTGGGCTAGGTCCCCTGGGGGCAACAAGAGTGACTAAGGTGTGTCTGCCTCTCGGTCTAGTGTGAGCACGTAGGCAGGTGGGAGAGACAGACGAAGGCCGGAAAAACTGGACCCTGTGTGGGGACAGGGGCAGCCCTGGCTGCAAGAGGAGGGACAAATGCCACCCTCCCGCTGAGAAGGGCTTCGTGGAGGCGACAGTCCTGTGCCGGTCCCTGAGGCTCCCCCCTGGTGTCACCATTCCACTGCGCAGAGGAGGCCACGGAGGTTCAGAGGGGCAGAGCTGGGGCCCAGGTCACGGAGGTTAAAAGGGCAGGACTGGGAGTCCAGCGCAGGCCTGGCCTCATGTGGGTGACCTGTCTGAGGGGGTCGCCCTCTCGCTGCACCCAGGTTTCTGCCTCCAACTCACTGTGAGACCCTGGACAAGCCACTGCCCCTCTCTGATGGGGTTTTGGGGGGAATCTAGAAAGCAGGTGCAGGCACCAAACCCCAGGCTCTAGCCCCCAGGGGTGCCAGGGAGGAGGAGGTGGCCAGGGCCCCTCTGGAGTGGCTGCTGCCGGAGACGTAGGTGCAGGCCTGGGCTTGGCCGCCTGCAGCCTGGGCCTTGCTGCACGGCCTTGGGCAAGGTCCTCACTGGCTGTCGGCCTCAGGTTCTTCACAAACACAATGGGACAGTACCTCAGAGGGCCACTGGGAGGAGTCCACGAATTCACGCCTTTAAAGCATTCAGGGCAGAGTGGGGCGGGCAGATGGTTTTGGCTGATGTCATCTGTCCTCACCCTCCTCATCACCCATCACCTGGGTAAGGTCAGATGCTCCTTGAGGATGGGAGTCTTCAGCACACAGTAGGTGCTCAATAAATTCAGCGGGTCTCAAGAGAGCGCCTGTGAGGGGGCCGGGACAGGAATGGGGCACAGGGAAGGGATGGGGGGGTGGCAGAGTTTCAGGTGGATGCGGGCTGGGAGGGTGGGGCCGAGGGACGCAGCAGAGGCGTGGCTCCGGGCTCTCCCTGCCCCTGCCCAACCCTGAGGGCCCGGGGGAAGCAGCCGGAGCCCAGGAAGGGAGCTCCAGGGCAGGGACCCACCCAGGAGCTCAAGGTGACTACACACCCTCAGCTGGAGCAGCTGCTGGTTCCCAGACTGATGACAAAGGCCAACCCAGAACCCTCACAAGCCCAGGAGGCCTATAGTTTTTGCAGCCATTTTTTCCCTCAAAATTCTTTCTTTATTGGGGTAAAATACACATAAGGTTTACCATTTCAACCATTTGTAGGTGTACAGTTCAGTGGCATGAAGTATATTCACATTGTTGTACAACCATCACCACCATCCAGAACTCTTTTTATCTTGCAAAACGGAAACTATCCCCACTAAACAATGACTCCCCATTACCCCCTGACCCCAGCAAACATCGTTCCGCCTTCCATCCCTATGACTCTGACAACGCCAGTATCTCACAGAAGTGGAATCATACAGCACTTGTCCTTTTGTGACTGGCTTATTTCACTTAACATAATGTCCTCAAATTTCATCCGTGTTGTAGCATGTGTCAGACTTTCCTTCTTTTTTAAGGCTGAATAATATTCTTCATGTCCATTTTCTAGATAGGGAAACTGAGGCTCAGGGAGACAAGTCATGTGCCCGACTTCACACCGCCTGTAAGTGACAGAGGCCACCTTCAAACCCGGATCTGTGATGGCGCCAGACAAGCAGCACCTCCGGGGGGCCGTTCAGATGGAGCAGATCCCACCTGACAGCTGCCCCGGGGCACATCTGGGTGCGGTCAGGAGAGCACCCCTAAGGGAAAGGGGCAGATTCAGGGCACTGGGGACCTTTAGTCCCAGTTATGGAAAGCGTCCTCTTCAGGAAGTTTCCTGCAGGCAGTGCGACAGCTTCTCCCCCAGGGCCTCAGTTTCCCCGTCTGGAAGGGAGCAGAGAATGTGTCATGGATGTGCCATGTTTTGTAAAAGGTGGTCAAGGTACCAAGCAGCATGTGATCCCAGGCTCCTGCCCACCCTGGTGCCTCCCTTACACTGACTGTAGCCCACCCCCAGGTCAGAGGGCAGGGCTCCACCTCTGGAGCCCTGACGCCGCCACAGACACCCTTGTCCCGGCCGGTTCTGCCAGCCAGCCAGGAGGGAGGGAGAGGCGCTGTCCAAGAGCCAGGACTCCATCCCCTCTTGGCCCCTTGGCCTCCCCACCCATAAAACAGGCACAGTAACAGACGCCCTGCCAAACTCCCAGGACTATCAAGAAGTCATAGGAATGAGGTTTCCCAAACTGCTGTGTGTGCGACCTCGGGCAGGTGGACAGCAAGTGCTGAGCAGCGGTGATGAGAGCTTAAAGGCAGAGGGACAGCCGGGGCCAGTCTGGGCTCTGCCACCCAGCAGTGGAGTGACACTGGACAGGTGACTTCACCTCTCTGAGTCTTAGGCCCCCCATGCATGGAATGGGGCTAAAACAGACACAAGCCTGCAATCCTGACTTCAACAGACCGTTGACGGGTGAACAAAAAGTGTGCAGACCCAGAGCATGAAGGAAGGAAACGCAAGAAGGAGACCACCCACGGGGCTCGCAGACACAGAGTTAGCTAAGGCCTGGCACACGGCAGGTGGGCAATCAGCACATCCTGGGACATTGAAGGAGTCACTCGAATGTAACAGGGCCCTCTCAGTGGAACAAAGTAGCTCTGTAAGTAATGTCATTTTGAAAAAAAGCGAGATCCAGAATAATAAATAAAGACAATCCCATTTTGATAAACCTTCGACCAACATTCCCCGCACGGTGGGGAAGGCTCCCTCTTAAGAGTGGGAATAGGGGCAGAATGAAAGGAAACTGTAATTTGTTACCAGCATGCATTATCTTTGTGATTGAAAAATAGCACAGAATTTAAAATAAATAGAGCCAAAAAAAAAAAAGAAAGAAAAAACTGGCCCCCAGTGTGGGGATTGGATGTTCTTTTGTAGCTCTGAGCGGGCGATGGGGAGCCGGGTCAGGTCAGGTCTCTGCCCCAAGACATGGAGAATTTGGACAGGATTCTGAACAGGACAAAGATTAAAGGGTTGAAATCAGGGCGGCTGAGAAAAGACAAAAAGGCACGTGCCGCTGTCCTCCGAGCTCTGGTCTAGCTAACTCCCCGTCTTCCAGAAAGATGTGTCACTTTAAGCTGGAGGCTGTGCCCTCCTAGAGGTCGGGGATTAGCACCCACCAGTGAGGGGGGAGACTGCTGGCTGCACCCCAGTAAAGCTAGGGAGGCAGTGGGCAAGGGACCGCCGAGGGGTCGGGGGGAGTGAGGAGGCTGGGTACCCTGCCGGACCCTCTAGATTCATCCCAGCCCTGTGCAGAGCCCGGGATGGAGAAGTGTCAGGAGGGAGGACGGCCACTGTCTGGGAAAGACTGGGATGTTCATCCCAGTGTTATTTATACCCCAGGAAAACTGTAAACGACCCAGATGCCCGGTATTAAGTGAACGGTTGAATATTTATTAAATGATCAGATGATGGAAAACCACGAAATAACGGAACACGTTAGAGCAAAACGTTTCATGACTTAATGAGAAAACGTCCAAAGTGTGTGAAATGCAACAGGTAGGAGACAAAACCGTGACAGAGCAACGCTTCTGCGCTAAGTTTTATACATACACATATGTATATATATTTGAACAATATTGGCAGTGAGATTAGACTGCTACTTATAATCTTTTTTCACCCCAAACTTACCTGTATTTTCTCTCATAAGCACATGTTACTCAGGTAATTAAGAAAAAAGATTTTTTAAAATCATAATTCTAAAGGATCAAGAAGAGCTAAGACAACTTGGAAGAACAAGGTGGGAGGAAGCTTACTACAAAGCTATAGGAATTCAGCCAACGTGGTGCTGATGGAGGGGTAGATTGGTGGGCCAAAGGCACAGAAGAGTAAGCCTAGAAACAGACACCCAAATTTCTGGAAAATTAGACATAACAGTGTTGGCTCTGCAGGTCAGGGGGAAAGAATGGGCGTCCATAAACAGAGCCGGCTGTCGGTTACATACACAAAAAAAGCATAGCCCATCTACCTCCTCACACGAAAATAAATTCCAGTGACTTAAACACCTAGGCAAACCTGAAAACATTTAAAGAAAAAGTCTAAAAGACCATCTTAATGCCTTTAAGACAGGGAAGGATTTCTCATCACAAAGAGTATGAACCATCACAGGAAAAGATTGATATACCGATCACATTAAATTTACAATGTATGCACATCAAAGGATACAATAAAAAGAAAGCGAAAAGAACCCACAGACTTGGCCTGGTGGTTAGGATTCGGTGCTCTGACCACTGCAACCCGGGTTTATTTCCGGCCAGGGAATCACACCACCCGTCTGCAGGTTGTCACACTGCGGTGGCTCTGTGTTGCTGTGATGCCGAAAGCTATGCCACCAGTATTTCAAATACCAGCAGGGTCACCCATGGTGGACTTCCAGAATAAGACAGACTAGGAAGAAGGACCTCGCTACCCACTTCCGAAAAACTGGCCATGAAAACCCTATGAACAGCAGACAATAGGAGCACTGTCTGATAGCGCCAGAAGGTCAGAGGACCAGGCAGGGTTCTGCTCCACTATCCACAGGGTCACTAGGAGTGAGCAGCACTGACAGCAACGTAACTAGCAAAGGATTAACATCCAGAATACAGAACTCCTACAAACACACACAAAGGCAAGCCAATAGGAAAAAATAGACAATTCACAGGAAAAAAACACAAATGGAAATTGAGGCGTGAAATAATTCTTAACCTCATTACTAGTCAGGGAATGCAAATTACAACATATTCCACTCCCTGCAACTGGCAAAAATGCTGAAATCCTAGATGAGGATGCACACATCCCACAATCCAGCAATTTCTCTCCTAGTTACAGACCTTAGAGAGTCGCTTTATGCATAAGTGTGAAGCCCTGGAAAGGCACCGACAAGAATGCTCACTAAGAGTTGTTCCTAACAGTAAAAAATTAGCAACAACCGAAATGTCCATCAGCAGGAGAAAAGATAAATTGCTCTAATCATACAACGGAACGTGAAAGCAATGAAAGTCAACGAACCACAGCTATACATATCCACATGGATAGACATCAAAAACAACGCTGAGCCAAAAAACAAGCTGTAGAATAATACGCACACTATATAAGGTTTTCTACAACCTATCTATCCAAGTGTAGGGAAGCTATAAAAACATGTGTGGAGAGCCCCAAAATCAAGATAATAATTTCACCCAGAGAGAGGGAGGAGGATGGGATTGTGTCTGAAATAATTTGAGAGAGAGTGTGTGTATCTGAAGCAATTATTGCAAAACCTTAAGGTCTGACAAAGCTGAGTCCTGCATACAAAGACATCTGTTCTAGTTTTATACTTTTCTCTGTGCTTAAACTATTGCATACAAATTACCAAAACAATCATCCGTTCTTGCTCCTCCTGGCTGGTGCTCCCTCTGGTCCTCACCTGGGCCAGGTTCAGCGGGAAGCAGCGGCTACCGCGTGGACCAATTGCCAGGGCAGCAGATTCGGCTCCTCCTTGCAACTGGCCTGCTCCTCCCTGGCGCAGCAGCACCTGTGGCCTCTGAGGATACTACAGCCAGCACGGGGCAGCAGCACCCAGCCTGGTCCACCCGCCCGGCCCCAGGGAGACGCGCGGAAGTGGGTAGGAAGAAGCTAGCCCCTTCCCACAGTGCAGCACACGCAGGTGGGGAGGAGCGCGACCAGGTTCCTGCGGCAGGGCTGGAGCAGCCCTGTCCCAGGGGAGTCAGATAAAGCAACCCAGACAGCCTTATCATCCCCTCGGTGGCAGGCGGGTGTCGAGGAGTGCAAAGCCAAGAGCGCTGGAGTCAGGAGCACACAGGTTCAAATCCAGCTCCAGGATGAGCTAATTCCCTGACCTCAGGCAAATTATTTAGCCCGAGCCTGTGTTCTGGCAACTTTGAAATGAGAATAATGCTCCCTACCTCATAGATCTGTATACAGTGATGCAAAAGATGTCCAAGAGATATTGAGTAGTAAAAAAAAAAAAAAAAGAAAAAAGGGGTGGCTGGCCCGGTGGTGCAGTGGTTCGGATCCCAGGTGTGGACCTATACACTGCTTGGCAAGCCATGCTGTGGCAGGCGTCCCACATAAAAAGGAGAGAAGATGGGCACCGATGTTAGCTCAGGGCCAGTCTTCCTCGGCAAAAAAAAAAAAAAAAAAAAAGAGGGAGGATTGGCAGCAGATGTTAGCTCAGGGCTAATATTCCTCAAAAAAAAAAAGCTGCCCAGGATATAAAATGTATGATCCATGGAAGAAGCCAGTCACAAAAGGACAAACACTGCTGATCCCAACCACAGGAGGCACCCAGAGTCGTCAGATTCATAGACAGAAAGTAGAACAGGGGCTACCAGGGGCCGGGGGAGGGGATGAAGGGGAGTTAGTGTCCAACAGTGCAGAGCTGCAATTCTGCACAATGAAAAAAGTTCTGGAGGTGGATGGTGGTGACAGTTGCATAATGTTTGAATGTAACTAAATGCCACTGAACTGTACACTTAAAAATGATTAAGATGTTAAATTTTACGTTATATATATTTTACTATAATAACAAAAATTAGGGGAAACAGGTAGGATCCCATTCTTGTTTTAAAAAATTATGTCAGCAACAAACTTATCACTGTAAACATAGAAACATCTGGAAAGATATACACAGAACTCTATGTGGGTGGGTCTGAGGGTGGGTAAGGTTGTAGAGGGTCGTCTACATTATACATTCTCCTATGATTGAAATTTAGTGCTTCTGAGTAGAAAAAATACTTGGGAAAAAAACAGAAGAGCTCCCTCACCACGTGGTTTCTGAGGTTAGAGAAAGGTTAGCACGCCCGTGCCTGCCCTCCCCAGGGACACGGGCTCCTCAACAGGACGCCTCCCTACAGGGAAGCGGTGGGGTGAGCTCAGACCCTGCGACAAACGACGTGTCCTCTCGGAGCCTCAGTTTCCTCAACTGTAAAATGGGAACGTTACGGTACCCATCCCGGAAGCCTATTGTGAGAATTGAAAATAACACCGTCTAACGTTGACAGTCCAACACCTGGCACAGAGGAAGCGGAGCTATAGTTACTACAACCCACCTGCCATCGCAGAAAACCCTCCAGCATTCAGTAGGGGGACACCCAGGTGAGGGCTGAGCCGCAAGGACAAACACCACCGAGCACAGACCAGACGGCCAGGGGCCCCCAGAGCCTCCAGGACTCACCGACCACACTCAGGAGCGTGGACTTCTGGGGACCCTCGCAGGGTCAGGACCCCGGGAAAGGACGAAAGGAGAGAGCTGGCGATTTGCTCTCAGAACCACCCCTTAGGTGTCAGGCCTGGGCTGCGCTGTTGACTTCCTCCGGACGCTCCTTATGGACGGGGAAGGGAGTCCAGGCCTGACACGCCACCCCTCGTCCCAGAGGCTTGGCGCTCACACCTGAGCGTGGCAGGCGGGTCGGGCCGCGGGTAAACATGGCACAGAGAGCCTTTTGTTAAAGCCCAAACAGCAATGCTGGGAAGACTTCCCGGGCAGGGGGGAGGCGGGAGGCGGCCCCGCTCCGCCGCTCTCGGGAAGGCTGTTCCTCCAGCCCCGTCCCGGGGGAAGGGCCATTCCCAAGAGGCCCAAGGAAGACTCTGGGTCACTGGCCTTGTCCTGGGAGAGCTCCGGGCCTGTGAATCTGCTCCTTGCTCAGTGGCCTCCTTTGGTCCCAGAGCCAGGAGCGGGAGGAGAGGTCTCATCTCGTCATCTGGTGACACAGCCCCCACCCACCCAAGAGCAGAGCGTGGCCCTCTGGGCCCCCACACTTGTCTGGGGTGAGTCAGCGGCTGGGGGCGCTGCCTGGTTTGGTGCTCACCCTGCATAGAAGGGCACACCCTCACTTCCGGGGGAAAGGAAGAGGGGAGACAGTTGGGGCAGGAGGCAGAGGAAACAAGTTTCAGTTCCAAACTGCTCTCACACTTGAGCTGGGCCTCCCAAACAGGTCTGTCCTCACGAAAACTAGCAAGGGCGTGGCCAGCCTTTCAAGGTGAAGGGTGACAGGTGAGGGACACCCAGCTGGGGCTCCTCCCACTGGCTCCCCACGCCAAGCACACAGGGCAGCAGGCCAGGCCTTCCCCTCACGCCACCAGGCTGGCATTCGAGCTCCCGGTCCCTGACATGCACTGTGTGCCAGCACTGCACCCAGCACTCCCTCCGCCTCAGCTCCTGATCTCCACGCGCATCAGTGAGGTGGCTCCCCACTTCACCAGCGTGTGACTTTGGGAAAGTCACTTCACCTCTGGGGCTCTGGTTTCCTCATCTATAAAACGGCTGACGAGTTTACTCCTCACAGGGTTGTAGCGAGGACTGAATGAGCCAGTCCATGGGAAGCTTTTGGCCCAGTGCCTGCCACAAAGTAAGACTGTAACGTTAGCTGCTGTTAATATTAATGACAGGTTTTATCAGTCCCTTTATGGGTGCGAAGTCTGAGGTCCAGAGAGGTTAAGTGACCTGCCCAAGGCCACACAGCTAGAAGATGGTGGGAAAGAGCATCCCAGGTCTGACTTTCCATCATGCCAATCTGCCTCAAAGGCAAGCAGGTCTCCTGGACCTCCCTGGGCACCTAGAACGCTAGAAATGCTTTGTGGGACAACACCCAATTTTCCTAACAGTATATGGACTCAAGGCCTCTGCAGCGAACCCTCGCAGGCCATGCTCAGATGCCTCTGGTCTCTCAGGTATGGCTTTAAGGAAACTTTGGAAGGGAGCCCAGCTCTGGGTTTAGGCCCAGAAGCCAGGTGTCCGGCCTGGGCCCATTGGGGCAGACGGGCCTTGGAGACGGGGCTTGATTGGCCCCCAGCACTGCCTTCCTGGACAGGTTATGAAACGTGGACAGGAGCCCCCGAGGGGGGCTGCAGATGCAGTTTCTGCCGAGCCCCCTGGGACTGGGACTGAGGGGCCCGGCTCTCTGGGCGGGGACCCTGATGCTGAGTGCCGGCTGGGAGCTGTGAAGGGCAGGATTCCTGCGCCGCCCTGCCCCAGCTTGGTCAGCGCCTGGGTCAGCTCGCCAAATCTGTCAGAGGGCGGGAGCCTGGCAGCAGCACCTCTGAGGGTGTCCAGGTGGCACGTGAAGCCGTGGAATTTTACAGTCAGCTTGGTTCCGGTGGAGGCCGCTCCAGGCATGAGGCTATCGTGCAGCAGCCTATTTAATTCTGAGGTTTTCGGCCCTCAAGAGACAGTTAAACATAGAACTTGCTACGAGATGCGAGATGCAGCAGAAACGTGTTGGGAAAGAGAGCAGAGGATGTTTGTGGCTGGGAGTAAAAGCCCTTCGAGAAACCTCGCCCCACACATCCTCGAGGAGGGAAGGCTAACCTCCAACACACACTGGGAAGTCACGATAAGCCACCATCCTGCAGGAAGCTCAGCCCTGCTTCCACTCCCAAGGTGTCAGTTCTGGCGGCGGACGGACCTCACCAGAGCTGGGGCCCGGGGCTGCAGGGTCGCCCTGGGCAGTGTACCCCGGCAGGGTCTGCGGCCTGCCTCGCGAAAGCCTGGGAGCTTCTTCAACGAGCTGATTCCCGGGCCCGCCCCCAGGCTCTGACTCTGCAGCCGTGTGCTGGTGGACCCAGGGGAACCGGCACTGTTAGCAAGCTCCTGGGTGACTCTGGGAACCTAGAGAAAAAGGGAAGTAGAAAGTGGGATAGAGAGAGCACAGGCTGCTGAGGCAAAGAGGGTTCGAGTCCTGGCTGTGCCACCTAAGTTGTACAACTTTGGGCAAGTGCCTCCGAGCCTTGGTCTCCTACCCTGCCTGTGACATGGTGGCCCTCCTCCCACAGGAGCTGTGGCGGGCAAGCTGGTAAAGGTCTGCAGGGAACCGGCACGCAGCCTAGCACGAGGCCCACAGCCACTGAGGACGAGCCCAGGCCATGCGGGTCCTGCTGCTGGAAGGAGGGGAAGGCGGAGGGGCTGGGCATCGTCTACCGGGCCAGCTCCTGGGGCTCCCTGCCAGGAGGGCCTCATGGGAGAAAGAAAAAGAGACTCCAGGGAAAGAAGGGGAGGAAGAAACTCAGGAGAGGGAGAGGGTGAGGACAGTGAGCTGAGGGGGCACCAGGGAGGGGACAGGGAGTGCTGGCACAGACCCCACTTCCAGCTTGATCCTCCAAACCACGCTCTCCCGGCTCCACGAAACCAGGCTGCCAGGCCAGAAATCCTCCTGCCGAATCCCATCTTGAGGTCACCTGAGCCCCAGCAGAGCAACTTTAAAGATTTTATTTTTTCCTTTGTCTTCCCAAAGCCTCCTGGTACATAGTTGTATACTTTTAGGTCTGGGTCCTTCTAGCTGTGGCATGTGGGACGCTGCCTCAGCGTGGCCTGATGAGCGGTGCCATGTCCGCGCCCAGGATCCGAACCGGCAAAACCCTGGGCTGCCGAAGCAGAGTGCATGAACTTAACCACTCGGCCACGGGGCCAGCCCCCCAACAGAGTGTCTTTAGACCCGGGTCACAGGGCAGCCCCTCTGCCTTCTCCTCGCCTGCCCACCCTCAAGGCGAAAACCTGAAAGGAGCATTCCAAGGGGACAAAGACTGAGGCTTCCACCAGGAATTGCCTGGGTAAACTGAGTCAGAGCCAGACTCAGGCAAAGGCAAGAACTCATGCATGTCCCTCCCTACCCCCCACCCCGACCCCTGCCTCAGGCAGACAGCGGAGGCTAAAACCTGGAGGCCAAAAGCTCTCAGGCCAGCGTGCCACCCTCCAGCGTCTCTGGCCCGGAGGAGGAATTCTGCTCCCAGATAAGCAGGACCCGCTGCTTCCTGCTCACAGCAGCCAGCAAGGCTTCGGCTCAGGCCTCCTCTCTGCAGGGGGCAGAATTCCTCAAAACCAACAGGAAACTCCTACAGGGCAGGGCCGGGATCTGCTGACCTTGTCCCAATAAACAGGAGCGTCAACAACATCACCCACCAGGCACTTCCCACCCCCTCCACTGCTGCGAATGCCCCAATGCCCGACAAGGAGCTCAAAAACCCCAGACGTGAGAATGTGGGCGGGCGGGCAGGTATCGGCCCTGCTGACAGGACTCACGCATCCCTGCTGGCCTGGGAGAGAGGTCCAGCCTGAACCAGTGAACGGAGCAAGAGGAAGTAGGAACCAGCGGCTCTAACAGCACTCAATTTTGGAAAAACAAGCAAATGGTAATAAGACCCGTGGAAGGGCGCACCCCTCCCCTTCGCACCTCTGGAGATGGGGATCACAGGAGACGTTCTCTTTCCATGTGACACTAAGATCAAAACAGAAGAACCTATAATGAACTTCAACTGTATGAGTAATTACAAAACAAAAATAAGAAGATAACTTTCTTTTAAAATCCAGGCTGGGGACGGCCAGGTCTTCCTTAACAAAAAGCCGAGCTGGGAGGCGGATGCAGGGAGGTCTCGGGCACAGGATAGAGGACCCTGGCTCAGGATCCTGGGGTCTAGTTCAAGTCCCATGTCCCTGCCTTCCTTCCTGAAGATTTGGGACAAGTGGCTTCCTCCCTCTGAGCCTGTTTCCACATCTGTACATGGGATAAAGGCCATTGCGTGAGCTTCTTCAAATGACCAAAGGAGATCATTGATGAGGGCGTGTTTTACGAATTATAAAGCAGTCTACACACACCCCCCTACGATTAGGGAGCACATTCTGGGATGCACACTCTGCTAAGTGCCTTCCCTCTATCAACATATTTAATTTTGAAAATATCCTAAAGGAAGGGAAGGCGCTAATATTATCTCCTTTTATAGATAAGGAAACTGAAGCTCAGAGAAGTACAGTGACTGGCCCAGAGTCACTCCTCAAGCACTTGACAGCTGGGACTCAAACCCAGGTGTGACTACAAAATTTGGGTCCTAACCAGTGCCCTCTCCTGCCTTTGGGAACCAAAGTGTAGGCCAAGAAACCAGTCCCCAGATATGTCCACGTGATCAAGCGAGTGTGGGGAAACACGACCTGCTAGCTCCCTCTCAGATCCTCATCATACTCAGGTCAATGTGTTCAAGGCTCTGAGAAGTCCTGCGGCAAAGACAATAAGTTATTTTTTCCAGACTTATCTAACCACCGTGACCAAAAAAACTGGTGTTCCATGGAACACACCTTGGGAAATGTGATCACAAGACAGCAGCAACAATCCAGACTGACAAGATCTGGGCTGAGCGAGAAAAAACAGAGGTTCGCAACGAAGCTTGACATCGGCGTTCAAAGAGTCCAGCAACCATATACTTCTCAGCTGGCCACTGAGGCAGGAGAAGGAGGAAGAGTTCTGTCTCCCACCACCTCTGCCCTAGATGCCTTGGACCTACAGCGATAAGAGCAAAGGACCACAGAGAAGGAAACACTGCCCTGTGCTCCCCAGGGTGGGGAAGGCACCTGACCGGAGGCGGTGGCTGACCTGGAGGGAGAGGGGCCCAGTCCTTACCCCGTGGACGGCTCTGCTATCTGCGTGTTGGCTGTCGGCGCTGAGGCTGGCCCACATCTGTCTGGGCAGGGTCCTGGCATTCCTTTCGCTCCATGGAAGCTCCCTCCCTACGAGGAAGCAAGAGCTACGTCAACAGGGCTGAGTGTGACTATCAGCGTTACCTGCTGTGCGGCCGTTTTCTCAGCACCTGACCGGTGCCAGGCCCTGGGCTGGGCTCTGGGCTGACAAGAGAGAATTGGACAGTCTACTGGGGACACGCCAAGTCAAAAATGACGGCTGGCTCTTGAGAGCCCAGGGCTCTGCTGGGCGGAACCCAGAAGCTATGGGAACATGGGAGAACCACTGGACCCTGACCAAGGGGGTCAGGGAAGGCTCCCTGGAAAAAGTGCTGCCTGAGTTGACTCCCGAGGAAGAGGAGGAGTTGGGGAGAGAGAATTCCAGGCAGAAGGAACAGTATGTTTGCCTGGAGGGGAGAGAACGTGACATCTAGAGAACGCTGAGTGCTTTGGCCTGGCTAGATCCCACTGGACGTGGGAAGTGGGGAGAGATGAGCTATGGTGGGGTGAGCTGCATCCAGGCAAAGACACAGCCTCAGCCCAGACACACCACTTCGACTCAAACACAACTCCAACCATCACTGATTAGTCAAGGAGCATTGAGCGAGCATCTACTTACATGCCAGGCACTCTGCTCAGAACTGCTCACACACGTGAGCAAGACAAGCTGGCAGGGTAGGGAGAGAAGTGTGATCAGACCACTGCAGGGGAAGGGGGAGCACCTCCACCAGCCAGGAGCTGGGAGTGTGGCCCGAGGAGAAGGAGGAGTTAGCAGGAAGGAGGAAGTGGGGGAAGAGGGGACACAGGCAGACAAAGGGACCCGAACGGCTCTTTGAGGGACTGTGGAGCCTTGCAACCACAGATGCCACTGAGCATTTATCACATCTACTCAGCACCAGGCACTCCACTGGGAGAAAAGAAGCAGAAGGCAGCCTCCAGCCTCACAGGGGGACAGGTCAATAAGCCAGCAACCCCACTCAGGTGACTGTGACCGTAAAGCACTTAGAGCTGCAGAGGCACAGAGGCCATCCAAGCCGGCCTCTGCCCCTACCCACCCCCCTCGGCAAGGATGGGGATGCCCACCGACGCTGGGCTGTCCAGTCACTCGCCCGTGGCAGAGCCCGGACCAGAACTCCGGCTCTGGACTCCCTGTCACTGATTCTTCTAGTCCCTCCTATTCCAAGAAACACAGGCTGACCACCCCTGCATATTCCCCCAGAGCTGATGCCTCCTTCCTCTGGGCTGTCTCTGTGTCGCCATTATTACACTGGCCACCGTATTGCTGTTTCCCTATCTGCCTCTCGTCTTAGATGGCAGCTCAGAGGAGGCCAGGGACTGTGTTCTCTTACCACTATTCCTGGCACAGGCCAAGCACTTACTAAAGGATGACTGACTGACTGAATGAATGAATGAATGAATGAGTCAAGGGGTGGCGAGATGGTGTGCTGGGCTCTAGGGCCCCATATCCATCCCACCTGACTCCCCATGAGGTCTTATACCATTAGCCCATGCCTCAGGGTCCCCATGTGGAAACCTGGCATCACCTCCACTCTCAGGAGAGGGAGTGGGGAACCAGGTTGATTCCTTCCCTCCAGCTCCTATAGGGGAGGTCCGAGCCAAGCCAGGCAGCCACCCAAGGCCCAGCGACCTCCCCTGGTTCTGACCTACCAGGGCAGTCCTCAGGATACCCCACAGTCCAGAAAGGCCGTTCAAAGTTTGCAGAGGAAACTGCTTCCTAGCGGGTGTGCCCAAGAGATGGAGTGCAAACCACCTAGCTGAATTCCCAGGAGAAGTCACAAACATTCTTGGATCCTGCTCTGTGTTCCACAGCCCACAGGCAGAGGGGCATCAGACCCAACCCCAAGGAATCTCTCAAACCGAGAAGACAGGGAAGCCAAGGCTGGTGATTCATGCCCCAGCATCTCTCCAAAAGCCAGTCCTCCACCACAAGTCACCTGTCCTTGCCTCTCCCCGTGAGCCAGAGGAAGACCTGACCTTCACGAAGGCAATGCCAGTGTGACTGAGCCACGGGCACTGACTGCCCAGGCCCTCTGCACAAACTCCCACTCCCCCATCCCCTCCACAGGAAGTATCACCACCAGCAGCCCTCCTCCTGCCTTCAGTCTGTCTGTCTGCTAGTCTGTCTGCTCAGAGGGCAGGAAACAGTTTGGCAGAGGTTTAAGGTCCTCCTAATGGAAAAGGTGGGAGAGGCCTCTGGTAGCCTCTCAGCTCCCTCAAACCCGTCCTCCGCCATTGAGGCCAAAATTCGCTTTCCCTCACCAAGCTCTCTCCCTCTCCATCCTCACACCTCATCCCCAAAAGGCTTCCTGGGGAAGAGGCGTCAGAGTGTGGTCACCGAAAACCGGCCCCACCCTTCCAGGCAAGTCCCCATCAGGAGGAGGTTGTCGACACCCCCAACCATTTCTCCTCCTTCCCAAAAAAGGCAGCAGTTGCATCAGCTAAGAACTAGCCCTTGGTTCACTCCAGTCCAGACCAAGGGCAAGAGGCAGTCAAAGAAAGGAGCAGAATCATCATGAACCCCAAGGAGCGGCAGCTATGCTCCTTCCGACCGGGAGCCAACTTTTCTAGATCTCCAGCCCGGACCTCATCAGATCCGGCTCTCCGGCCCATCAAGACGCAAAGGACACGGGCAGGGTCCGGAGCCTCGGACCCTGGGCCGATCTTCCCAGGAACCCCAGCCCAGACAGGCCCCAAGAGCCTAGCCAGGGATCCTGCCCTCAAGTCAGGGCACTGTTCCCGCCGGATCAAGAGGAGGGAGGGGTCCGGGGAAAGAGGAGGGGGCCAGGAGCCCAGGAGAAGACAGCAGGGGGACCCTTTGGAAACGAAAAAAGCTGCCAAGGAGACAGTCCAAAGGTGGAACCTCTAGGAAGGGGGGAGTGTGTGTGTGGAGGGGTGAGGATCTGGGGGAACCCAGGGGATGACAAGAGGACCCGGAGAAGCCGAGGCGGAAACTCCCGGAATGGAAAGCGCAGGGAAGCACTGGGGTGCCTGGGAGGGGGCTCGCGCGCCGCGGCACCGAGAAGAGGGTGGGGCCCCGGAGACCCCGGGGATGCGGGAGCCCGGAGGTAGGCCGAACTGAACTGCCGCGGGAAGCCCCCAGGGAGCTGGCCCCGGGCAGAGCCCGAGCTGCCCAGCGCCTGGGGCCGGGCAGCTGGCCAGGGACGTGTAGGAGTGGGTTTCAAGAGATGACAGCTCGCGCCCTTTTCCCCACCCCACCCACTCACCTGAGCCCGCCGCACCCGGCCGCCCAGCTGGCAGCACCCGACCCTTGCCGCTTCGTCCCGCGGCCGGCCGCTGCGCCCCTCCGGCGCCTCCTTTTGTTTGTCCCTCACTGCACCACTCAGCCTCCTCCGCCCCGGAAGTGACGTCACCGCCGGGCGCGAACGCGGCGGCCAGGGCGTCGCCATCTTTTTGAGGGGAGCTCTCTTCGCGTCCACACCCCTCCGTATCGTGCTGGCGCCATGTTGCTTTGGGGCGGAAGTAGCGGAGCCCGGGCTCGACCTTCTTAAAGGGCCACGGACGGCTGTAACCTTCAGGGCGCTCTTGGGGACGAGGAGTGAAGCGAGCGAGGCGGAGGTGAGTAGCTGGTGCTTAACTGTTGCTGCCCCGAGGTCGGGTGCTGCGGCTGGAGGGCCTGGTAGCCGGTTCCGAGCTCGATTATACCAGAGTCCATTCGGCGTTTGATGC
Source organism: Equus asinus (assembly GCF_041296235.1). NCBI lineage: Eukaryota > Metazoa > Chordata > Mammalia > Perissodactyla > Equidae > Equus > Equus asinus. The sequence continues at coordinate 17,154,688 of NC_091799.1, forward strand.
TTCTGGTATAGCGAAATAGCTGTGCCGAAATGTTGACCCAGCTGGAGCAGCTGGTGAGAATAAATTGCGTGCGCTTCTCGCTGACCCTCACTCGGACACTGGGACCTGCCAGGCTGGTCCTCTCTGCACCCACATCCCTCGCCCCCAACCGCCCGCGATCGTACTGGTGGGGAAGATGGAGCCCAAGGGAACTGGGCGAATTCTGGGCAGAGCCTGGGCTGGAACCCCGTCCCGTACTCCAGCTCTACAGCTCTGCGGATCCTGAGTCCTCTCAGTTCCCAGACTGGTAATAGTAACGGCAGCTACGTTAAAAAATAACCCATACAGTGACATACTGTGCAGCCACTAAAACGAAACGTGTTCAACATGTACTCATATAGGACGCCTTCCAAGATAACTTAGAGGAAAAAAGGAAGGGACAAAAAGAACAGTGTTGATTGGCGCTACGGTTTGTGTAACAGAAGGTGTGTCGGGTGTGGATGTCTGCCGGTGTGCGCACCCGCCGGCTTCTACGATGCTCAAGAAGTTAACTGTGGTGGCGTCGGTTAGGAGAACTGGGGTCCTGGGTACCTGGGCAAGGGGGAAGAATTCACTACCTTGTGCACAGATTGGTTATTTTAAAAATAGGATGATGAAGATAATCCCATCCATCAAGTGTTGAGCCAGTGCTTGGTTTCAGCTCTCCTGTCAGGGGGTCTTATTTTTCCCTGTTTTTAGAGGAGGAAACAGGCTCTGAGATTAGGGACCTTAGTAATATCACATAGCCAGGAAGTGGAGAAGCTGGAATTGGAGCCCTGGAGGATTTCACACTAATGCCCACGTTCTCACTTATCCCACTCCCCACTGAGAAGCTTTTTAGTTATCCAAGTACCAAGCTTGGGGCCTGGAACACAGCAGGCTTCCGGTAACTGTTTATTAGCTGTTTACTGACTGAACATGTGCAACAAACAGGAGACAACCTGAAGTGTAGAATGAAGAGAGGCAAACATTGGAGGCCAGAGTCCAGACTGGAATCCAGGGCAGCCCCTTTCCAACTTTGAGACTGTGGACCTGGCACAGCCCTCCCTGAATTCCGTGTCCTGGCCTGTACACCTAACAGCCATGACCATAGTAGCTGACCCGAGGGCTCCCATGTGTCCCACTTTGTGTTTTACACTCAGATGAGCCCAGTTTTACAGATGAGTGAGTGAAGCAGAGAGAGGTTAAGAAAGTTGTCCAGGGGCCACCTCTGTGGCTGAGTGGTTAAGTTCACACGCTCTGCTTCAGTGGCCCAGGGTTTTTCCCATTTGGATCCTGGGCACAGACATGGCATTGCTCATCAGGCCATGCTGAGGAGGCGTCCCACATAGGGCAACCAGAAGGACCTACAACTGGAATATACAACTATGCACTGGGGGGCTTTGGGGAGAAGAAGAGAAAAAAAAGATTGGCAACAGATGTTAGCTCCGGTGCCGATCTTTAAAAAGTAAAGAAAGTTGCCCAAAGGGGGTCTCCACAAGGCCTTGCTCCCCGACTCCTCAGCCTCCCGGGATCATCAGCACTAATGCTTTGGGGGACGTACAATGTGCTAAGTGAACTGCCAGAGGCTGAGCATCGGGTGGAAACAGGACAGACACACAGTTCCTGTCCTTGGAGTCTAGTGAGGGCGGCAGACTACCCAGCAGTTAGCATCTGTCATGGGCCTGCAGTAGACAGAAGCTGAGGCCTTGGAAGCATGGAGGAGGGAGCGCCTGGCTCGGCCCAGGGGCAGTCAGGGAGGACTTCTCAAAGGAAGTGACTTTTAATCTGTGACTGAGAGATGCATAGGATGTCCGGAAGGGGAAATGATGAGGCTGGAGACTCTAGCAGAGACGCACTCATACCTGAAGGTTCCTGACATGATCAGAGACTCTGCAGGTTAGAAACGTTCATTCTGGCTTCTGTGTGAATCGTTCTTCCCTCCTGGAGAAAGCCTCCATGTGGCAACATCTGTGGCTTCCCACCCTGCACCCCACACTTAAGCTCATGCATCTCCAAAGGGTAGGACTCCCTAATTTTATAATCCAGGTGGAGGTGACAGAAGAACACAGGGAAGTTAATAGCCATGAGGAAGTCCTTCACACTGATTACCCGCCGCCTTCTATAGCCAGCAGGCCAAAGTCACACCAGCTGCAGCGGGAGAGGAGTCACGTCTCTCCTGCCCTAACAGTCACCGGGCCACATCCCACTCCCAGATGGCACTGCCAGCTCCCTGAAAAATTTCCAAGACACTCATCCTACTTCTTCATTCCCAGACAGTGGTACGAGCTGTGGATTCACAGCTGCGGTCCCTCTGTGCTTTTCCAGGACTCTGACTTCAAGTCATTCCCCCACTCTGAGCCTCAGTTTCTCCATCTGTAAAACTGATGTGATCTCCCTACTTTTCCTGCCAGGGATTAAATATACATATTTATGTGTTTATTTATTATATAATATATATATTTTTCCCCTCCATATGTAAAACTGCCCTGAAGAGTGAGATTTTGAGTTTGGTTCTGGATCCCGTGCGAGGAGGGATAAAGAGTGGGCTACCTACTGTCTGTGTCACTCAGGGTTCGCCACCAACCCCCCTGGCCCCAGAATGTGCAGTCAAGGCTCCAGAAGTCATTTCTCTCTCTTCTGGAACTGTGTATAAGTTAGTGTGCTTGTTAGATCTCCCCAGACAGGCTGTCACCTCTCTTGGGGCAGAACCATTGACTTGACAAGTTTTCACCAAACAGTTGTCTTATAGGGACACTGTTTTTTGTGTTTTTTAAAAAATATTTTATTAAGTCTGTATGATTTTTTTTTTTTTTTTTTGAGGAAGATTAGCCCTGAGCTAACTACTTCCAATCCTCCCCTTTTTGCTGAGGAAGACTGGCTCTGAGCTCACATCCATGCCCATCCTCCTCTACTTTATATGTGGAATGCCTACCACAGCATGGCTTGCCAAGCGGTGCCATGTCCGCACCTGGGATCCAAACCAGCAAACCCAAAGCGCACGTGAGCACTTAACCGCTGCGCCACCGGGCCGGCCCCAGGGACACTGTTTTTAGAACTAAAAAAAAATCAGAATTCATTATCCAGCGAGAGACTTTGTCGTTATGCTCGGTTAACTAATGTTTATGGAAAACCTTACCGGTTTAGATGTTAATAGCTTCTTGTAATTGACAGTTTACTGTGAGCTGGGACCTGTGCTAGATGTTCCTGTGCGTGATTGCATTATCATTATTCTCCCCATTGTATAGATGTGGAAGCTGAGCCTGGAGAGGCTATGGTACGGCATGACCAAGGTCCCATAGCTAATTCAGAGTACAGCTGGGACCACGTTATCCAAGTCTGAGCCTTCATCTTCTGTGGTTGTTCATGTGACACACTGGTTTTGCGCACACGTCGTACCTGCTCCCCAGGCCCCTTCTCCAGAGGTGGTGTGGTTTGTGTTTTTTCAGAAACTGGGGGGCTCCTGACATTTTGAGCCCAGGGATGCTAAACATCCTGCAAGGCGCTGGACAGATCTGCCCAATAAACAACCGACTCACCCCAAATACCAAGTGTGCCCCTATTGAGATTCACTGAAACCAAGAATCCTCATTGCATAGAATTGACAGGTGACGTGGGGCCAGCTTGCAAAGCCGAGGTCACCTTGCCTGCCCTTGCAAGCTGCCATGTGGGGTGGAAGCGGGGCAAGGCATGGCTCCTGTCCCCCGGGAGGCAGCAGCACCCACCTCCTGAGAGAGGGATTTGGGGGGAAAGAGTTTTGACTTTGGAAACAGACGAACCAGGGTTGAGTCCCAGCTCAGGCCGTCTCAGCTGAGTGAGCTTTGTTCTTTCTCCTCTTGAGAAAAATAGGAATGAGCATACCTTCCTAGTGATCGTGGAAGATTAGAGAAGATGAGAGGGGAAAATGAGAGAATTTACCACAAGGGTCGGGCACATGGTGGGTGCTCTCCAAGTTCAGAGGAGGGCCCACACGGACACAGAAGGCTTCAGAGAGGAGGGACGGCTGGGGCTAGGCCCTGCCAGGGGATCGGATTGGAGGACATGACAGGCAGGGGCACAAGTTGAGCAAAGGTGGGCAACATCTATTCAGAAGCAAAGGATTTGTCCATTTGAAAGAGGAGAGCATATGGAAGCTGCTGACAAGGCTAAGGAGGGTCTGGACTTTATCCGGTATCAAGACAGGCTGCTTGGCAAGGCCACTGCAATAGGAGATGTAGCTGATGTCAGCCACCAGAGTATTGGTCACTGCGGCATTTCCCTAGGGTCATCCATTTGCTGGTAACGGGTCATGGTGCCTTCTGGCCAAGAAGGTAGCCAGGAGCTGCCCAGGCTGAAGGAGGCGTGTGCTGGGGGAGGACACGGACCACAGGTTACTGGCCCCCAACCTGGCAGCAAGGAATCCTGAGATCTTAGATGCTTGGGAAGCTGCACTGGAAGGTGTCCTAAAGGTCACCTGGTGCGTTTCTGCTCCCCTCGCCACAGCGCTGGACCTGCCTGCACGGCGGTACCTCTTTGTAAACTGATTTGTAAGTCGTAACAAGAATAATGATGACATTTGCCGGACACGCACTCTTTGCCAGGCACCACGCTAAGTGATTTTCTTGTGTTACTCCCTGATTCTCAGTACAACCCTATGAGGCAGCTACTGTCATTATTCTCATTTCAGAAATGGTTCTCAGAAAGGTTTAGTAATTTGCCAGAAGTCGCACAGCAAGTAAGTAAATGGCTTCAGTCTGAGGTCCGTCTGATTTCAGAGCTTCACAGGCTCATTTAAAAAGAAAAAAAGTCAAGCTGTTTAGAAGTTTATAAGACCCCATCCCAATCCCAGAGAAAGCCACCGTTAATAATTTAGTGATGGCCCTAGAAACATCCTTATGCACAAACATGCACATCGTCAACAGTCCTTGCTTTGCACGCTTCTGATGTGAACGAGTTTTAGGCACCTCGATTTAAGTAACGCCAGCCCCTCGACAACACGGTTCAAATGTGAGTTGCCATGTTCTAAGTATTCACTATCTGTAATTGCATAACGCATGGGCTTTGCTGCTTGCTAGCTCTTCAGTCCACAAATTGCTATGGAAATGAGAGGTGTGCCTAATGGTCAGTGACCAATCACAGCACTTCTTTCAAAGCCTGTCACTGTCTGGTCATCATGCCTCTTACAGACAGCAAAGCATGTAGTTGTGTGACTCCAAAGCCTGTGTTCTAATCCACTCCTGGGGGTCTGCTTGGGGCCTGGTCCTGCGTGGGTACCAAGAGTTTGGCAGGACAGACCTGCCCCATGGAGGGTGCAGTGTAATGCCCACTCCTGTGCCTACAGACTCGCCCAGGGAGCACTCACCACCCCCTGCCCTGGCAGCCCCCTGCGGGGAAAGCCCAATCTGGTTTCCAGCCTCAGCCCCAGCCTCAAGACTCGTTCAGCATATACTTGTCCAACACAGGCTCACCTTGCCCTCTGGGGAGCCAGGCCACCTCCAGCCCCAAGGCACCAGCTTTCCCAAGATCTGGCAGTGCCCAGAGAGGGTGAGGGGCTGAGGTTGTGGCACAGGAGGGGAGAGGGCCACAGCGGGGATGTTTTCCCGTGTGAGTTTCTGCCCCATGCAGGGCACCGGGTGGTGCAGACCCTCCCCTGACCTCCAGGAGCTCCACAGGATTGTCAGCTGTTATCAGATCATTATTACGAATGTCCTTGCCTATTATAGGGGCAGAAGACTGCCTCTACCCTCTAGGTCCTTCTGGCTGGTCTACAACTTAAATTGACAGAATAACAGGAGAAAATCAAACAAAGCTCTATAACATGCATACATGGGAGAGACCCAGGAAAACTGAGTGACTTGCCAGAATGGCCAAAGTGGCCCCCTTAAATACCATCTTCAGCTAAAGACAAAGGAGGATTTTGGGGTGAGTGGCTTAGGGCTTCACAGAGGAGGAAGGCAATTTACATAGAGATGGCAAAGCAAATGTTTGATAAACAAATGTTTACTGGGCTGGCTATAGACAATGTTACCTTGTGATATTGGCTCCTTCCTGGAACAGGCCTTCTAAAATTTTTTTAGGCAGTTAGGGGGAAGGTCAAAGTTTCTTACAGCATCTTTTGTTCTTAAAAATAATCAATCCAGAGGCTGGCCCCGTGGTGTAGTGGTTGAGTTTGGTGTTCTCTGCTTCAGCACCCCAGATTTGGATCCCAGGCGCACACCTCCACCACTTGTCAGCCATGCTGAGGTGGCGACCCATCTGCGAAAAAAAATAGAGGAAGATTTGCGCAGATGTTAGCTCAGGGCTAATCTTCCTCACCAAAAAAAAAATAATAATACCAATAATAATAATCAAGCCAAAGAGACACATTTTGGGGTGACTGATTCTGATCCCCCACATTATTAATGGGGGTGAGGATAGCACCTACTTTCCAGGATTGTTGAAAGGGTCCAATGACATATGTATAGTCCTTATCACAGTGCCTGGTACAGAGCAAGCACTCAACAAATTAGAGCAATCAGCTCTATTTATTAGTGGTATAATTACGGCTATATAATATTAGTGGTAATGTCGTTCCTACCACTGTAATCTGGTGAGATGATAAAGGCATGATTTGGGGCACAGGAGGTGTAATCACTTTCAGAGAAAGGACAGAATTGATAGACATGGAGTGATGTGGGTGACGGTGTCAGAGAGAGGGTCAGCCTACCAGGCCTCTGGAGATTTTGAACCAAGTGATCAGGAGGTGGTGGGGGGTGCAGGGGTCCCTCTAGGATTAAGTCCATCTGGAGGAGTTGGCCGGACGTCAGGTACAGGACAGGAGCAGCCAGCCCTGCATTTGGCCAATCTAAGGGGACCAACTGTCCCATTTGCCCAGGATGGTCCCAGTTTTATTACTGAAAGTCCCATATCCCAAGAAACCCCTCAATCCCAGGCAAGTCCCCCCATGGCTGGTCCCCCTAGAACACACAGCAAGCACGGGGTGTGGACTGTGACCAGCGCTGGGCTCAGGCCTGGCCTTGGGCCTTGTGTCCCTTGACTGAGTGAGGCCAAAGCACACCCTCCCCTCCCCCTGATGACACATCGTGGAATGTCCCTCCTCGGGTAATGATCACACTACTCTTTGTTGCTCCAGCTCTGGTTCTTAGCCACAGGGATCAAGGAGTACTTCCTGCACGGCCCCGCCGGGAGCTGGCTCTCAATTCTAAGAAAACAGAGGGTGAACTCTGGCCAGCTGACTCCCCAGCACCTGGACTCTCCCAGCTCTCTTCCACAATCTGGGTGGTTTTAACAACAGTTCTAGAGGCTCCCAGTTCTGGAGGCTAGAAGTCCAAAATCAAGGTGTCGGCAGGGCCATGCTGTCTCTGAAGGCGTTGGAGGAGAATCTGTCCCCTGCCTTTCTCTTAGCCTTAGGGGTGCCAGCAGTCCACGGTCTTCCTTGGCTTATGGACACATCACTCTCTCTGCCTCTGTCTTCACACGGCATTCTCCCTATGTGTCTGTGTCTCTTCTCCTCTTCTTATAAGGACACAGGTCATACTGGACTAAGGTCCGCCCGAATCCACTGTGACTTCATTTTAAATTGGTTACGTCTACAAAGATCCTCTTTCCGAATAAGGTCACCTTCACAGGTACTAGAGGTCAGGACTTTAACACGTCCTCTTGGAGGGCCCAGTTCAAGCCATAACACACTCTTAGCACTTGTCAGGAAGTACTTGCTGGATGAATGAAGGAGACAGTGCTTGTGGGATGTTTCTCGCCCCCGTGACACTGTGAGCCCCTATGGCGGGGCCCTGTGGGCCTGGTCCCCACCGTAGTCTCAGCCCTGTGCCAGGGAACATTCTGGGGAGAGGCTGGCGATTGAAGAACAGAGGAGGCAGTGCCCTGCCTTTCGGCAGGTTGCTAATTTCCAGAGCTCTGAAATGCTTTGAAGGACATTGAAGAGGCTGGGTTGGGAGGGGGTTTAGAAGGACTCGGCCAGGGGGCTGCCCCAGGCACACTGAACTTATTTCTTAGAAGCAGGTGCCAGCAGCTCACTACTTCATGGAATCTTCTAGTGTGGGCGAGCCTGAGCATTTACATACTAAAATATACATTATTGGGTTACACATTACTTTCCTTTATTTCTCCTCTATAATGACATTAGAGCATTATACTGATAGTTATGAAATCTTGTGACTAGGTAGGTTCTATTGGACTTCGGTTTCCAGCCCTGCGTGTCTGGAGCTTGGAAGTCGTCAGTCTGTCCTTACAAGTGAAAAGCTGAACAAACTGAGAAATTGCCCTCTTCCTGGCTCCATCAGAGAAGTGAGGTCACAGGGCAAACCACTGCCCCTGGAACTGGAGAGACAGACAGGCAGATTCAGAGAATCACAACCCGCAGGAGCAGAAACCTCCGCAGGGACCAGCGAGGGAGTAGGAACCCTAAACTGAGGCTGACAAAGTGCTGGAAGCTCGGTGTGAACAGATCTGAGAGTTAAAAACTCCAGGGGGCACCCTCGGTGCAAATCCAGTCTGCCCCTGGTGTTTGTAAATGCAGGGTTGTTGGAACACAAACACGCTCATCTGTTTACACGCGAAGGCTGCCTTCCTGCTACAGCGGCAGAGTTGAGAAGCTGTGAAAGAGGCTGTATGTCCTACAAAGCCTGACGTTTTACTCTGGCCCTGTACGGAAAAAGATTGCTGATGCTGGCTGCTATAGACCCTCCCCCAAATCACTCCCCGCCAAGTCCTAACCCTGTGCGTTCTAGCGCCCTCTTACTGAGACGTGCCGTGGCTCCCTGCGCGCTTCCCTCACTGCACTGTTTCAGTCACAGCTGTGCTCCTGGTGGCTTGTGGCTGAGGGCACTGACAGGGTTTATCAGTCAGGCCTGGTTTGCTGTGAATGAAAGAGAAACCAAGATAACAGTAGCTTAAACAAGATCTAACTCTCTCTCTCACTTGCTTTCTTCTCAACTAAATCCAGAGGGGGGGAAGTTTCCTCCATCACGAGGGGCTCGGGCTCCTTCCATGTTGTGGCTCTGACTTCCACTTCATGAGGATGGAACATTCCAAATATAAACAGGAGAGAGTCGAGCATCCTGACCCTCCAGTCTCCATTCATGGCCCATCTTCATTCTACCTCCTCCATCTGGATCGTTCTGGATTATTTTGAAGCAAATCTCAGATATTATGTCATAAATACTTCAGGATATATCTCTAAAATATAAGGACTATTAAAAAGGAAGCAAGAAATCCCCAATACCATTAGCACACCTAAAAAGTTAATGATCCCTTCCTATCGTAGGATGCCGGGTCACTGTTGACGTCTGTCCCATCAGACCTGCCCCTCCCGTTTGTGGGGCCACAATGGAGCCCACCAAGCAGCGCTTTTCCTCTGGTTCCCCAGAGCAGTGGTGGGGTTTTCTCCACCCACAGTGCCCACTGTGTGCGTGCTTGCTGTCTCTCTCTCTCTCTCTCAGCTTGTTCTTCCCTCTCCTGTAACCCTTCTTACTCAGTCAGTTACCAAACTTTACAAACCTTCCTTAAGAGCCTGACAAGAAAATAAGCACCTTAGCGACTTTTTTTTTTTTTGAGGAAGGTTAGCCCTGAGCTAACATCTACCACCAATCCTCCTCTTTTTATTGAGGAAGACTGGCCCTGAGCTCACATCCGTGCCCATCTTCCTCTACTTTCTATGTGGGACGCCTGCCACAGCACGGCTTGCCAAGCAGTGCCATGTCCGCACCCAGGATCTGAACCAGCAAACACCGGGCCGCCAAAGCAGAACGTGCACACTTAACCGCTGCGCCACCCGGCCGGCCCCACCTTAGCGTCTTTTAGTTCAGTGTTTGTCATAGGTGCAGCTCCCTAAAGCAGAGACTTATACTGAGGGCAGCACCAGTCAGAATCGGCGTCTTTGCATCACTATCCCAGACGAGGTCTGGACGTTGCCTCTTTTCCCTCTCGGCTTATTGAAAAAGCTGGACATACAGGAAAGGCGAAAGAACCAGACAGTGGCCGCGTGTGTGCCTACCCCCCGGATTCACCACTAGGTAACATTTCACCCCATTTGCCCATGTCTCTGTCTTCCCTGCCCTGCCTTTGTAGAGAAATGTCTTCTTGGCTAAATCTTTTGAAAGCAAGTTGCAGACATCCTGACACTTCCCCTCTGAGTACTTGAGCATGTGCCTCCTGAGAACACCGTCCCCTATGTAACCCGCCCACATTGTCGCACCAGAGAAGTTGGCCATTGAGTCCGTTGTGTCACCTGATATGCAGGCCACATTCAGATTTCTCCAGTTGTCCCAAAACTATGTTTTGTGGGCTTTCATTGTTGTTGTTGTCATCGCCAGTCCAGAATCCAGTTAAGACTCACATGCTGCCTTTGCTTATTGTGACCCTTTAGTCTCTGAATCTAGAACGCCCCCCACCCCAACCTCCAACACCCACTCCTTTTTGAGGGCTGTGCTCTGACCCCCTTGGAGGAGAGAAGGGAGGAAGAAAGGCTGGAAGGAGAAGTCTCAGACTGAGGTGCCGTTCTCAGAAAGTTCCGGCAAAGCCACTGAGCGTCTTGGAGAGTCCCTCAGGCACTGGCTGGAGCAGCCTGTGAGAGCCTGGCCTCAGTGCTGAGGACTGGGGTCGGGTTTCTGAGCGCAGCCGTCCCCTCCGTCCGTCCGTTAGGCTCCTGGCAGTCAGAGCGACACATTCCCATGGCCACCACAAGGGCACTGCCTTTTTTTCCCCCAAAGCTTGGGAATTGTTAAAAACAGCTTTATTGGGATATAATAATACATGCGCCGTATAATTCAACCATTTAAAGTGTACCATTCGGTGGTTTTTAGTGTATTCACATTTATGCAGCCATCACCACAATCTAGTTCTAAAACAGTTTCATCACACCAAAAAGATGCTCTGCACCCATTAGCAGTCATTCCCCATTCCCACCCCTCGACACCCACTCCCAGCCCAAGGCGATCACTAATCTATTAAGCCTCTACGGACTTGCCTGTTTCATATAAATGGCATCATACACTCATGATCTTTTGTGCCTTGCTTCTTTTACTTAGCGTATGTTCTCAAGGTTCATCCAAGTTGTGGCATGGATCAGTGCTTCCTACCCTCTTACTGTTGAATGACGTTCCACTGTATGGATTTGTCACATTTCGTTTGTCAAGTGATGTCCATCAACTGGTAGACAGGTAGATTGTTTCCACTTTGGGGCTTTTAGGAATAATGCTGCTATGAACATTCACAGACAAGTTTTTGTGTGGACATATGTTTTCATTTCTCTTATGTATATGCTAAGGAGGGAAATTGCTGGGTCATAGACTGACTCTATGTTTAACATTTTGAGGAACTTCTAGACTGTTTTCCACACCAGCTACACCATTTTACTTTTCCAGAAAGAACATACAAGAGTTCTAGTCTCTCGAGCCCTGCCTGGTTGCCAAGTGGTTAAAGTTCCAAACACTCTACATCAGCTGCCCAGGGTTCGTGGGTTCGAATCCCAGGCGCAGACTTACTCCACTCATCAGCCATGCTGTGGAGGTGTCCCACAAAAAAATAGAGGAAGATTGGTGTGGATGTTAGCTCAGGGCTAACCTTCCTCAAGCAAAAAAAGAGGAAGATTGGGGGCCAGCACGGTGGCATAGTGATTAAGTTTGCATGCTCCACTTCAGTGGCCCGGGGTTCACAGGTTCAGATCCCAGGTGCAGACCTAGCATCACTTGTCAAGCCACACTGTGGAGGCATCCCACATAAAATAGAGGAAGATTGCCACAGATGTTAGCTCAGGGCAATCTTCCTCAGCAAAAAGAGAAAAAAAGTTCCAGTTTCTCAACATCCTCAAAACACTTATAATTATCCATCTTATTTGTTACAGCATCCTAATGGATATGAAGTAGTATCTTTTTTTTTTTTGTATGGGAAGATTCACCCTAAGCTAACATCTGTTGCCAGTCTTCCTCTTTTTTCTCCCCCCGCCCCCAAAGCCCCAGGACATAGTTGCATATGTACTTCTTGTGGTTGCATGTGTAAGTTCTTCTGGTTCTTCTGTGTGAGCTGCCGCCACAGCATGGCTACTGACAGATGAGTGGTGTAGTTCCATGTGCTGGGAACCAAACCCGGGCCACCGAAGTGGAGCACGCCAAACTTTAGCTGCTTGGCCATCAGGGCGGGCTCTGAAGTGGTATCTTGATAAGGCATTTCCCCAATAACTAATGAGGTTGAGTATCTTTTCATGTGCTTATTAGCCATTTATATATCTTCTTTGGAGAAATTCAGATTTATGATTTGCAAATATTTTCTCCCATACCACGGGTTGTCTTTTCGCTTTCTTGATGGTATCCTTTGAAAAGCAAAAGTTGTCAGTTCTGATGAAGTTCAGTATATCTATTTTTTCTTTTGTTGCTTGTGCTTTTGGTGTTGTATCTCCTAGCTCAAGGTCACCAAGATTTACTCCGGTTTTCTTCCAGGAGTTTTATATAAAGTTTTAGCTCTTCTATTTAGGTCTGTGATCCACTTGGAGTTAATTTTTGTGTATGGTGTGAGGTAGGGGTCCAAATTCATTCTTTTTTGTGTGGATACCCAGTTGTCCCAGCACCAGTTGTTGAAAAAACTGTTCTTTCCTCATTGAATTTTCTTGGCACCTTTGTTAAATAGCAATTGACCATAAATGTGAGAGAGTTTATTTCTGGACTCTCAGTTCTGTTCCATTGACTTATATGTCTGTCCTTATGTTGCTACCACACCTTCTCAGTGCCTGTAGCTTTTTGGTAAGCTTTGAAGTTGCACAGTGGGTCCTCCAAGATTTTTATTCTTTTTCAAGGCATTCAGTTTTTTATATATGTCTAAGTTCTTTTAATCTAGTGCCCTGGACATTTTTTCCCCTTTCCCTTTATTTGTTGAAGAAACAGGGTCATTTATTCTATAGACTTTCCATCATTCTGAATTTGTTGATTGCATCTGCGTGGTGTCATTTAACATGTTCTTCTGTCCCTTGTATTTTGGTAACTCAGAGGCATGATCACAATGTGATTTAGATTTGGTTTTAGCACAGGAATAATTTGCAGGTGGTGTGTATGTTTTCAGAGTCAGAACATGGCATAGGGTCAACTCTCTCTGTGATGCGAGGGGCCATCCAGGATCTTCATCTGGATCATTTTTTTCATTAGAGGTGATGTACGTTTTGAAAAGGTCACTCTGGTTGCTGGTGGGGGAGGGGGTCTCGGGGTTTTTGAGGACTGAGGGATAATCCTACAACAAAGCACTTGTGGCCATGCCTGGTGCACAGTGACCACGCAATAAATATTAGCCCTTGTTGTGGTTGTTATGATTGCTGTGTCTGGGACCCAGGTCCTGGACTCAGAGCCATTCTCTGGCCGGGACATTCTCTTCCCTTCTCCTTTCCCTGTGGAGGAGGAGTTGTCAGTGCCCGTGGCTTTGGGAGGCATGTTCAAGAATGTGGCAGCCATCTGTTTGCACCTGGTGGGGCCCCTCTGGGGAAAGAAGACTGGAGCTTCCCTCACCCAGTGCTTTCACCAGACTGTAAGTGTTCTAACCCCAGCTGCTCTGCCCCCTGCACAACCTGGGGCTCCTGGGATCTGGCTTGGTCCTGGCTTCAAAGCTGTGCATGAGCCTTCTCTTCCAGGAAGCCTTCCCTGACTGCAGCCTGGGTGTGGCCCCTACCTTGCCCTTGCCTCTAGTCTAGAACTTGCATTCTTGCATCTGAGTAGTCGACTTGGTGCTGCTGCCTCCCCACCATCCCCTGTGCCCAGCCCAGTGTTCGCTACACAGTTTGTACTCAATAAATGGTGACTGAATGAATACATTATGCATAAGCCCAGGAACAGGCACTGTTTCCTCACTTCTCCATGGCACGTATTTGAAGGTCACTTCTTTGAGCACCCCAAGGTTCTGGAATTCCCGCATTATTTGTATCTCCTTCCTAAACACTTTCAACTCTGTTTGCCTCCTTTGTTCTGCCTCTCTCTGTGCCTCTGCACCCCTCTACTCCTTCCCCACCCCACCCTCCTCAAACTTCCCTCACTTCACTTCTATCCCCCACCTCCCCTCACTGCCCCAGCTCATGTTCACTTTATTTTTCTTTTAATATCATGCATCTGCAATTCGAAAGTAATTCCTTACGTCTTTGAATCCGTGATGCCGTCACTTGTAAATGCACTGTTATTTTATGAACTAGTAAGGGAAGGAGATGCCAGTGAAACTCATGCTATACATCGTAAGACACGTCTGAATTCAGAGAAAGGACAATGCGAAAGAATGCATGTATCAGAATCGATCAAATATGGGTGTGGTCTCTGTCCAAAAAACTTGGAAACATAGAGAAGCACACACATGCAGCTAAATCACCTATAATTCCACCACTCAGAGAGAACTTAACATTTTAGATATATTTCCTTCCAGACTTTTTTTTCCTATTCATATATGGTCATAGAAAAAATTATGTATATTAGGGTATATTTTTATGATTAAAATATAATCATACTGTACACACTATTTTGTAGCCTATTTTATTGATATCAGTATATCACATTGATAAATATTCTCCTAAAATGTGATTTTCTCCCACTTTTTTTTTTTTTTTTTTTTGCTGAGGAAGATTTGCCCTGAGCTAACATCTGTGCTATTCTCTTTTTTGCATGTGGGTCACCACCACAGCATGGCCACTGATGAGTGGCATAGGTCCACGCCCAGGAAGCAGTAGAGTGTGCCGAACTTAACCACTGAGTTGCTAAGGCCAGCCCCTCTCCCACATTTTTTAATCATGAAAATAAAACATTTATTTTAGAAAACTTGGAAAATAAGAAAATTATAGAGAAGAAAAAATATTTGTTAACCAAACAACCAAAGGTAATCACCGTTAACTCACATTTTGGGGATAACGTGATTCTCCCTGGCAGAGATCACCCTCATTTTAAAGCATCTTGGGGGCCAGCCCCGTGGCCGAGGGGTTAAGTTCATGTGCTCTGCTTTGGCGGCCCAGGGTTTCACTGGTTTGGATCCTGGGCGCGGACCTAGCACTGCTCATCAGGCCATGTTGAGGTGGTGTCCCACATGCCACACTAGAAGGACCCACAACTAAAATATACAGCTATGTACTAGGGGGCTTTGGGGAGAAAAAAAGCAGAAAAAAACAAAAAAGATTGGCAACAGTTGTTAGCTCAGGTGCCAATCTTATAAAAAAGAAAAAAAACTATTTCAACGTGTAATGAGTGCCAGGCCTGGTGATCCTGTCAGGGATCCAGTGAAGGGACAGGGCTGGCAATGTTGGCAGTGCGCCCACTAGGTGCCAGGCCCCCGGCTGGGCTCTGCGCAGCGCTCACATGAGCAGGACCCCTAGGCTATGGAAGAACCTGGCCCATATACAGACAGTCCCCAGGCCTGTGTTGCCGCCCCCATGACCAGGGTCCTGTCCAGCTCCTCCTCTGACCTTGGGCAGGTCCCTGAACCTCTCTGAGCCTCCGTGTCTTCATCTTCAGATCGGGATCATCAGAGCACCTCTGAGAGGGGTGCTGTGGGAACCTAGCAAGAGCATGAGAAGCAGGAAGGGCTCAGTGTTAGCCACAGCAGGCGGCTGAGGAGAACACCAGAGCCCGGGCCCCACCCTCTGCCAGCCGTCGGAGACCCACCCGCCTGCAGGACCGGAGCTCCCAGGGACGGGAAGTCCGTGCACCTATTGTACTGATGGGGAGACTGAGGCCAGGAGGAGCAAAGTCACCTGTCCAATGTCACCCAGCCAAGGCCGGCTTAGGACCCGAGTTTGGCAGCCGTCAGGCCTGGCCAGTGTCTGCGCACCTGTTGATGAGGGGAAAGCTGGCCTAGAAGGAACATAGAGGAGGGGAGGAGCCAGCTTGGAGGAGGGCCCCTGAGCCCCCCAGGACTGAGCAAGGATCCCCTTTCCCTGAGTCAGAATGTGCCTTGTCTCAGGCCTGAGTCTGAGTGTATTTGCTGTGTGACCTTGAACACATCACTCCCCTCCCTCCCCCTTCGATTTTCTCCTCTATAAAATGGGCCCATCAGAGTGTTCTGAGAAGTAAATGGAAGAGCTTAGCCAGACCTCTATAAAGGGAAGCTGCTGCTGTCACTGTTGCTAGGATCTCTCCCCCGCTCCCCCACATCCTCCTTCCTCCCTCTCCTCCTCCTCAGCCTCCAGCCCGTCCTGGGTCAAACTTTAACCCCACTGAATCCGGGCTGTGTATGTCAGGACATGTGGAGCCCGCGCTGGCAGATGGGCAAGTCAAGGCTGGTGAATGAGGAGGAGCAGGTGCGGGGGCCGGCAGGGACAGGTGCAGGGGCTTGGTGGGGACGGGGGCTCAGGGAGCAGGGACAGGTTCTGGGGAGGCAGGCTCAAGGCTGCCCTGCTACCTGGGAGCGCTGAGGGCCGCCTCCTCCCTGCGAGTGGACAGCTTGAGGCTGCAGTCAGAAAACAGCCGTCTCCCAGGGCCAGCGAGGCTGCTGCCCCTCCCACTCTGACTTTCCACTGCTCTGTCTCCAGCTCACCATGGCGAAAAGGCTGCAGGCTCGAAGGCTGGACGGGATTGACTACAACCCCTGGTGAGGCGGGCAGGGCTGGGGAGGTGCCTGGCTGTCCCCTTGGGTGCAGGGGCAGGAAGGGGCTGGCGGTCCTTGGGTTTGCAGGGACTCAGTGGTACCCGGAGCAGCTGCAGTACTCGGACTGTGAGAGCTGCAGCCAGAGCCCTGCAGCCACAGGCCGGGAGAGGCGAGACCCGAAACAGCAGGCTTCAGTCCGAACCTCAGCTTCACCCTGCTTGGCTGTGGCGCTGGGGCTGAAGAGGCACCTGCTCTGAGCCTTGGCCCCCCCAGCTGCACAATGGAGATAATTCGATTTCAATTGAAGGGCCTTGGGAGGATAAGGTGAAATGCTGTATGACAGCCATAGCCAGTACCCAGGCACCAGGCTGAGGGCTTTCCAGGGGTGATTCTCTTCCACACTCAGTACAGAGTAGGGTGAGCTCAGTAAGCTAAGAAGGTGAGATACATGCAGCTCCTCCCAGACCTTTGCAGAGGTTACCGTCTTTCCTTCATTGACTTGTTCCAAACACAGAAGGCATACGTGCCCATTGTTACTAGTGACACAGTAGACGCAGTGGGAAGATGCATAAGAAAGATTGAATGATCTTCCCACTCCCCCCGCCTTTGGCCAGGAACATAGACACCTCTACACTTTAAAAAAATTATTGCTGGTCCGGCCTGGTGGCGCAGTGGTTGAGTTCGCACGTTCTACTTCTCAGCAGCCCAGGATTCGCCGGTTCGGATCCTGGGTGTGGACATGGCACTACTTGGCAAGAGCCATGCTGTGGTAGGCGTCCCACATATAAAGGAGAGGAAGATGGGCACAGATGTTACCTCAGGGCCAGTCTTCCTCAGCAAAAAGAGGAGGATTGGCAGTAGTTAGGGTTAATCTTCCTCAAAAAAAAAAAAATATTGCTCTTTGTTTCTACAAAAAATGGGACCGTTTTTTCTTTCAAACTCTCCTTATGGACAGCACTTGTGTTTTGCAAAGATCTTCCACCTCCATCTTCTCCTTTGATGTCTCGTGGCTTTTGGGGCTTTGGGACAGAGGGAGCAAGGCCCAAAGGCCCTATAGATCCGGCTGCCCTATAGGTTGGGCCTCCGGGGTCCTGATCCGCAGGCTGCCATCCTCTGTCCTCTCTCTGAAGAGGCTGGGCAGCCTTGTGGCCCATTTTGCAGATAAGGTAAAGTCCAACTCAGAGTGGGGAGACGAGGAGATGGCTGGGAGAGGCGGCAAGAACCTGTCCTGGCCCACAGACCCGGCATATGCGACCCCCTCACCCCCACTGTGCAGAGGGGAAGACCGAGGCCAGGGGAGTCTAAGTCTCATGCAGAGGCAGGGCAGAGTGGGACCAAGCCTGGGAGGAATGCACGGGACAGGAGGGGAGTGTCAGGAGGGATGAGGGCCGTGAGAGTCAGGGCAAAGGAAGATCCCAGGTTCCTGCTGGCCCCAGGGTGGTGGCCTTAGGATCAGGACCCTAGAGACCCTACCTAGAGGCCAGCCAGTCTCTCTAGGGCCTTTGAGCCTGGCTCCCCTGACCCAACCACCATGAAACATCCACCACCTGATTTTCTACCTCGGCTGTGCCGTTAGCTGCTGTGTGACTCTGTGCAGGCCACTGGCCTCTCTGAGCCTCAGCAGCTGTGTGTCTTCAGAGACATTGTGGAGCTCTGGGGAGAAAATGACCAATTTTAGATATAATGATATTTATTGTTATGCAAATTCAACTCAGCCCAGCCTGACTCCTCTGCCCTCAACCAACCTCACAGCACATACCAGCCCTTCATCCAGAGTCTCAGCCTGTCTCCCAGTTTCCCTGAAGAATTGGCCACCAGGCAGGGCCAGAAGAAAGGTTGTTGGGGGCCAGAGATGGCAGATGGCAGGGCTGGTGGGGACCCATTCTATCCAGGGTAAAGGTCAAGAGCATAAACTTGGCTTCAGACAGACGGAATCAAAGGCTGGCTGTGCCGTGCACTAACCAGGAGCCCTTGGGACGTCACCCCGAACCTCAGTTTCTCCCTTCCCATTGTGACTGAGGAACAGGACGTGCCCCAGAGACTACTGGAAGGTTATGTGAGCACGCATTTCAAACTGTGGTGTTGACAAATGCATTAAGGGGTCGTGCAATCCACTTAGAGGGTCTCAACAAGTATTTCTAAACAGCGTAGGATAGGGTTGGAAATACTGCAGATCATGCCAGAAGGATAATGCTGATTCCATGTTTGTGCTCTCCAGGGTTTGGGATGTAAAGATGATGGATCATGGTCAAGAGTTTGAAAGCCCCCGGGCTGAGACAAGTCATTGGCACAGTCCCTGGCCCACCTAATCTCAAAGCGTGGGACCAGGGGCTGGCCTGGTGGTCCAGCGGTTAAGTTTGCACATTCTGCTTCGGCGGCCCGGGGTTTGCCAATTCGGATCCCGGGTGCAGACATGACACTGCTTGGCAAGCCATGCTGTGGCAGGTGTCCCACATGTAAAGTAGAGGAAGATGGGCACGGATGTGAGCTCAGGGCCAGTCTTCCTCAGCAAAAAGAGGAGGATTGGCAGCAGATGCAGATGTTAGCTCAGGGCTAATCTTCCTCAAAAAAAAAAAGTGTAGGACAAGTCCTGAGCCTCCACAGACCTTCAGGCCAGGGCAGATGCTAGTTGTCCAGTTGTTCTAGAATGAGCCCAGTGCATTGCTCTTTGTCCTGGAAACAGGTGGAAATCCAGGTCGGGGTGGAGGGGTGGGCCGGCCAACTCTCCATTTGTTCCCCAGGGTGGAGTTTATCAAACTGTCCAGTGAGGACGATATTGTGAACTTGGGCCAAGGCTTTCCCGACTTCCCACCCCCAGCCTTCGCCGTGGAGGCCTTTCAGCACGCCGTCAGCGGGGACTTCATGCTCAACCAGTACACCACGGCATTTGTGAGTCTCCCAACGCCTCCCGGGGCCCCTGGACACAAGCCTCTAGGAGGCCCGGGGGGAGGAAGGAGCAGGCCTTTCTGGGCACAAGCCCTCCTGGGTGTCAGGGTTCATGGGGCAGAGCCCAGGGAATTGAGTCTGACCATAGTTCAGTGTTCACTGAGTGTCCCCTGTGTTCCAGGCCCTGGGACAGCTCATGGTCTGGGGAAAGGCAGACAGAAAAACAACACAAAAGCAGAAAACAAAGGCAGTTGATACACTGTGATGGAGGAGGATGGGGTTATCTGTGGGAGCAGGAAGGAG
Source organism: Equus asinus (assembly GCF_041296235.1). NCBI lineage: Eukaryota > Metazoa > Chordata > Mammalia > Perissodactyla > Equidae > Equus > Equus asinus. The sequence continues at coordinate 17,174,404 of NC_091799.1, forward strand.
GGAATGAAACCCGGGAGATCAGGGAAGGCTTCTTGAAGGAGGTGACACCTGAGCTGAGCCCTAAGAGACAGCTGCTGATTGATTTGACTCTAAATCCAAACTCTTTCTGCAAAGTGTCAGAGTAAATATTTGGCACCCCTTGGAGGAGAGCCTCATTCTTAAACTTTGGCATGCATGAGAACTTCCTGGATGAAGTTCCCTCCAGTTCCAGCGTCCACGGATAACCACTGCCAGCAGTTGGCTGCTTTGCCGAGAGTGTTTAGACTTTTTAACTTTTAACTTTACTAGATGCTATATAAATACCTCCTCACACACACACACATGCATGTACTCACATGTGAGATTTGCATTTTTTTAATACAAATGGACTCATACTATAAATAATCTCCTGTAACATGTTTATCTCATTAAACAGCATGTCATGGACAAGTTTACCTGTCGGAATTCACTAAATAATATGTCCTGGACAACATGTCGAAATAGCCTCATGCTTTTTCGTGGCTGCATAGTATTCCATTGCCTACATGTGCTGTGATTTATGTCACCAGTCCTGCACTGATGGGCTGGTTTGCATATCTCACTATTATAAGCAATGCCACAGTGAATATCTGTGTGTATGTCTTTGCACACATACGTGTGTTTCTCTCAGATAAATCCCTAGAAGTAAAAGTGGGGAATCAAACGTTGTAAGCATTGAAACATGTAATGGATATTGTCAAATTGCCCTCCAGTAAGGTTTACTCACATCCCTACCAACAGACTAGTCTCAGAGCTGGCAGGAAAGTTCTTTTCATTTGCTTATTGGGAATCAGCACTTTTTCTTTCAAGACCTACCCCATGTTTTCATTTGGGTGTCTACGTTGTCTTGTTGCTTTGTAAGAGCTCTTTATATATTAAATATCTTACCTCTTTCTCTTATGTTGCAGTGTTTTTTTGTCTTTTCACTTTGCTCATGGTATATTTTGCTGTACAGAAATTTTTAATTTTTATGTAGTCGCATCTGGTTTAGTGAATGATTTAGTTAGGTTCTAGACCTCAGGTTTCAGTTGCTTGGCTTGGCCTTGAGTGTTTTATAAGTGTCCTCAGCAAACAGGCATATGGATCAAATCTTCCTCTCAAAGCAGGGTGCTTCCAAAGCTGCAACAAAAGTCCTATTCCTGCATGACCTTGGGCAAGTTGTTTCCTTTCCTCTGGGTCTCTATTTTTCTACCTGTCAAATGGTGGGGATCAAATAATACTTCTCCAGCAAGGCTGCTGGGAGGATCAGATGGCACGAATGTGCTTCTTCAACTTGAAGGGAGGTGTTTCAAGTGTGGAGCTGCTCCTACGCTGGGGCTCCGCTGGACTGTGCCCCAGGAAGGCACATACCCTGTCTGGTTCTCCACCAAGTCCCAGCCCTGGCGCTGGGCCTGGCACAGATCAGGCTCCCTGGCAAGCGCTGACAGAGAGATGAAAGAACCCACTCCACCGGAGCTGACTTTGCCCCCAGGCCTGCTTCTGGAAGGTGCTAGAATTGGCTGGATGCCACTGAGCAGGAGGGAGGGCCAGGCTGAGCCAGGCAGCTGACCCCTACTGTGCTGGCAGGGTTACCCACCACTGACGAGGATCCTGGCAAGTTTCTTTGGGAAGCTTCTCGGACAGGAGATAAACCCGCGCAAGAACGTGCTGGTGACCATGGGTGCCTACGGGGCCCTGTTCACAGCCTTCCAGGCCCTGGTGGATGAAGGAGATGAGGCAAGTGGGCAAGGCTAGGGCTGGGTGGGAGTGAGGGGTCACAGAGGTGCTGACCCCAGCTGATCCGACCTTTGTACCAGGTCATCATCATTGAGCCGTTTTTTGACTGTTATGAGCCCATGACATTGATGGCGGGGGGTCGCCCTGTGTTTGTGTCGCTGAAGCCGGTGAGGATGATGGTTGGGGCTTGGGGTGGGCAGCGGGGTCCAAGGAGTGTGCTGCATTGGACCCTGGGAGATGGGAAAGGGGGAAGGAAGTGAAGGAGGCCAGTTCCTCCAGGATGGGGAGAGCGGTGTCCAGAGCCCCAGAGGAGAGAGGGTGGGGACAAATGCCTAGTGTTGAATGTCAGGGAGGTGAATACTGCCATCCCCCCCCACCTCCTCTTGCAGAGCCCCACTCGGGATGGGGAACTGGATTCCTGCAGCGACTGGCAGCTGGACCCCGTGGAGCTGGCCAGCAAGTTCACATCTCGCACCAAAGCCCTAATCCTCAACACTCCCAGCAACCCCCTAGGAAAGGTACCTGAGACACCCCTTCCGCAGACCCCTGCAGACGAGGTGTCCCTGCTCTGTTACTGCTGTGCTGCCACGGGGCCTCAGTTTCTTCATCTGTGAGGTGGGAGGACTACCTGCAATGAGCTCAGAGGACCAGGTCTCCCAGGGGTCCCAGGGACAGGGCAGGAATCCCTGGGGAAGGCGTCAGGGTTTGGGCTGGCGGAGCCCAGCACCACCAAGGGGTGCCCCCATTACTTCCCTGTGACCCTGGGACAGTGACTTCAACTCTCAGAGGGTTTTCTCATCTGTAAAATGGGAACATGACAGAACCGATCCATGTAAAGGAATGGTCCATCTTCCACCTGTGTTTCTTCTTCTCTCTCACACTACTTCCTCACTCACAACGCTCTGACGCCGGATATGGGGGGGGGGTCCCCCTACGCCAAGCGATTCTGTGACACCAGCTGGGTGTCCTACAGTTTAACTCAATTCAAATCTGACGCTGTCTGTCTGGAGATAGTGTCAGCTCCCACAGGTAAAGGCTGCCCCCAGCCCACTTCAGATGCTGTCCAGGTTGTCACCTGTGCTTCTGACCTGGGACTATAAATCTGAGGTTCCCGCAACCCCCTCGTCAGGTTCAATTAATTTGCTAGAGCGGCTCACAGAACTCGGAGAAACACTTAGGCGATAAAGACACAGCTGAACAACCTGATGAAGAGATACACAGGGTGAGGTCAGGGAGGGTCCTGAGCACAGGAGCTTCTGTCCCTGTGGAGTTGGGGTGTGTCACCCGCTCAGTACGTGGATTGTTCACCAACCTGGAAGCTCGTACGACTGGGATTTTTCTGGAGGGTTCCTCACGTAGGCAGGATCAATTATTGTCTCCGTTTCTAGCCCCTCTCCCCTCTCTGAAGGATGGGGGGCGGGGCTGAAAATTCCAAACTTCTAATCATGGCTTGCTCTTTCTGGTGAGCAGCCCCCATCCAGGAGCCCACCCAGAGTCACCTCATTAGAACAAAAGATGCTCCTAGTGCTCTTGGCACTTAGGAATTTACAAGGGTTTCAGGAGCTCTGTGCCAGGAACTGGGGGCAGAGACCAATACATGTGTTTTCTATGATCTCACACAGACCTCGCAGGGTCAACACGGGGATTCAGTAGGATGGAGCAGAAAAGCCCTTAGCACTGGGTTTGGCCGTATCCTTGCATCTCCCTGAGCAGGGCTCTCTGTTTGGGGACGGGCCCCACAGGTGTTTTCCAGGGCAGAGCTGGAGCTGGTGGCCAGCCTGTGCCAACAGCATGACGTGGTCTGCATCGCCGATGAGGTCTACCAGTGGCTAGTCTACGACGGGTATCAGCACGTCAGCATCGGTGAGCCGAGCTAGCCAGGGTGCCCCCATTCCCCTGGACACTTGTGGCAGGACATTGAGCCCAATCTGGGAGTCAGCAGAGGCCTGGTGATTGGGACTGAGGGGTGGGAGGAGCCACACAAGTGGTTGACCTGGGGCAGTGACTTCACCTCTCCGAGAACAGGAAAACACAATGGCACCTGCCTCCCAGGGTTGCCGTCAGGATGAGCTGAAATAAGTCCTGTAAATAACTTAGCACAGAACGGAGTGAGGGTGTTGAGAGCCTGAGTGCCCACGGGGACCCCACCCCCAGCCCTTTGACGCCCCTCCCCCATCTCAGCAGCTGCTCTCTTTGACTTTGGGCAGCCAGCCTTCCTGGCATGTGGGATCGCACCCTGACCATTGGCAGTGCTGGCAAGACCTTTAGTGCCACTGGCTGGAAGGTGAGTTGATGAGGGTGGGTGTAACCCCTCCCCGCTATGATCCTTGGCAGGTGAGGCTGGCCTGGGAATTAAGAACAGGTTTGGCCAGGCCCTGAAGGACCTCAGCCCCTACCTGTGTTCCTGGTCCAGGTGGGCTGGGTGCTGGGCCCGGGTCGTCTCCTGAAGCACCTGCACACTGTACACCAGAACTCTATCTTTCACTGTCCCACGCAGACCCAGGTGAGGAGGGGCAGGGTACCCCTCGGTCGGGGGAGGAGGGCTCCAGGGTCAGGTCCCGCCTGACTGCTCGTCCATCCCCCCAGGCCGCAGTAGCCGAGAGCTTCGAGCGGGAGCAGCTGCACTTTGGCCAACCCAGCAGCTACTTCGTGCAGTTTCAACAGGCCTCACAGCGCAGCCGTGACCACGTGATGCGAAGCCTGCAGTCCGTGGGCCTGAGGCCCATCATCCCGCAGGGCAGCTACTTCCTCATCACGGACATCTCGGAGTTGAGTGAGTGGGAGTGGCCAGGCTGGGCAGGGTCCCGGGGGCTGGAGGCTGCCCAGGGCTCAGCATGGCCTCTGTCCGGCAGAGAGCAAGATGCCTGACTTGCCAGGCGCTACAGATGAGCCGTACGACAGCCGCTTCGTCAAGTGGATGATAAAGAACAAGGTAGGCTGGGCCTCTGCCGGAGCCCCTAGGATATGGTTTTACAGGTTGTGCACTGTTCAAGGGTGCCCGACCAAGGGGCTCATGGGCCAAAATCCAGCCCAGCCTCTGCGAGGAGCCCTGGTACAGGGTTGCATCCATTTCAAGGAATAAGGAGTCTATTTTTAATTTGCACAAAGATACCATGTGGGCTGGCAAGAATTCCTGCTCTCTCAGGGCCTTGGTCTTCCCTTTGTTCAGTGAGGCATTGGCCCATTAACTCTGATCCATCCAGCTCAGAGCTACGGTTCTAAGGTTCATTTCCTCTCTGGCTCTGCGCGGACCTGCCACATAATTGTCCCCCCTCTCGGCCCCCATCTGCCCTCTGTACACAACGAGGGACTTGGAATGATGCTCTGGGTTTCTTTTCCTCCGACCTTGACACGGCACTGGAGGGCGCTGCACTGAAGCTAGCTGGCCTTCCCCCGCCCATCGTGGAAGCTCTCCATCCCCCCGCCGAGGCCTGCGGGCTGTGGGGCTGTGCTGAGCATGCGTTCCCTCCTCTCCAGGGCTTGGGGGCCATCCCGGTCTCCATCTTCTACAGTGCGCCCCATCGCAAGCACTTTGACCATTATATCCGCATCTGTTTTGTGAAGGTAAAGGGCAGGGCTGGAGGAGGGAAGGGCTCCCCGAGCTTCCCAAGGCCCGCTGGGGGTGTGGGGAGAGGGTCGGACCCGTCTGTGTTGGTGCAGGATGAATCCACACTCCAGGCCATGGACAAGAAGCTGCAGAAGTGGAAGGATGAGCTCGGGCCCTGACGTTGCCCCCTCGGCCCCGCCCTACCTGGTCCCGCACGCTCTGCAGGCCTCCGTGTTTGTCCAAGTCTGAGCCACTCCCAGGTTGGGGGTAGATGGTCCTGGTGGACACCTTCTCTGTGACACAGAATGTCCCCAGGGAAGAGCCCCCTTCTTGGTCTTGGGGGAGTCAGGAGCACCTCCCCATGGTGCCTATATTCCTGTCACAGAGGTGAGGGAGGCCTGACCTGTGCCTTTCCCTGCCCCTTCCCAGGTTGGGTCATAGGGTCTTGGGTCCCCTTGGGCCTCCCCTGTCTTGGCTGGGACTCAGTGGGCAGAATACGACAGTGTTCTGGCCTTGACCCCCAGCCCTGAGCTGGCCCCAGCTGAGGCTCGGGCATCCCTCCCTTTCCTTATCTAACCTCGGCCTTGGGAAGTTGCCTTTGGCTTGAGTCCTCGAGCCAGTACCTTTTGCCCGTAATAAACTTTTAAGTAACCAAACCCTTAGCTGCTTCTCTGTGCTTCACACTCGGCTGCTACTTGTGGATGGGGACGTGGTCAGGATGGAAGGCACCCCAGCGAACTCAGATCCCAGCCCCTCTTTGTACAGAAATGTTTTGTGGAGTAAAATTGAGGCCCAAAGATGGGGACCTGGGAGTTCTCCAAAGTCACACAGTTAGTTAATGGTCAAGCCAGGCCTCGAACCTGAACCAGGGCTCAGATGGTCTGTGTTACTGGTGTGTGTGTGTGTGTGCGTGTGTGTAGGAGATAGCGGCCTCCATTGAGTGAGAGGGAAGACACGGACAGGCCCCTCCCACAGGGGTCAGAGTGCAGGCCAGGAGGGCCAGGGATGACACAATGAGACAGGAGAGGAAGGAGGTAGCCGGTGTTCTTGTGCACCCCTGTGTGCCAGGCACTTCGATGCCCATCAGCTCGTTAAACAACCCTCTGAGACAGGAGTTACTGTCTCCATTTTACAAGAGAGGAAACCACTTGGGAGGTGAGGTGACTGCCCAAGGCCATCCAGCTGGCAAAGGTAGATGGGATTTGATCCCTGGGATGGGCGTCCCCCTGGAAAGCAATGGCAGCTCCTGAGTTCTTTTGAGAGGTGGTGCTGGGGACTTGTCTTGAAGTTGCATTTGCAGAGCAAGCCCATGGGTTTTGCTCATATGATATATTTAATTGGGGGAGCTGACGGGAACATATGGTAAAATAAAGCATATTTGGTCTTTGTCCCTGATCCCTGGCACAGAGCTCCTAAAGCCCTTGGAATTTCCTGAGGGATAGGAGTATCTTGTGTTATTCCTACCGAGTCCGCTTGACCATGTGATTAGAGGGTTAGAACTTTCAGCCCCAGCGCCAGGCCCCCAGGGAGGAGAAAGGGACCGGACATTGAATTCAGTCACATGGCCAATGATTTAATCAACGATGCATACGTGACAAAACCCCACATAGAAACCCTGCATCAGTGAGGCTCAAGGAGCTTCTGGGTTTGGGAACACATCCATGTGCTGGGAGGCAGCACATCTGGAGAGGGCGGGGAGCGCTCACCCCGTCCCCCGAGGCCTCACTCTGTATACCCTTCCCATGGGACCGCTCCTGAGGCGGAGCCCTTATCACAAAACTGTCATTATAAGTATAGTACTTTCCCAAGGGCTGTGAATCGTTTCAGCCAATTATTGAACCTGACGGCCTCATGGAAATGTTGCCGAAACCAAAGTGGGTTCCCTCCTGGCGAGGTAAATCAGACTCTCCACCAGAAGTAGTTGTCTCGCAAAGTAAAGGATATTTGCGGCAAATAGGAGACCATGTGGAGTCATTTCCAAAGTCCTGGTTCTCCCGGAACAAAGGGAAGCAGGGACGTTTTATTTCCGATGAGGCATGAATATTCAAAAGGGGCAGGTGGGTATTCACTCGCGCAGGCTCAGTTGGAAAACACGCTTCCACATACACTGCAGGTGACGGTAATAAGGCCTAAGCTCCTCGTGGAGAGACCTTAGCATTAAAAAAAGCAAAGGCCACAGACAGAGCTCTGGTGGTGGAGCTCGGTCTGGTTCAGGGTGGTTGGTGATTGATCTCTTAAAGTTAAATGCTTCTGAACCCACCCTTGAGTTCCTCAGGGCAATTAGTCGGTGACAAAAATACCAGAGGCTCAGGCTTGGAGCCCCTTTGCCATACTACACATAGGCTGATGTTAAGAAAGTCCTCGACGGGGTAAACCCATAGACTTCTTAGGCGGAACCACCCTGACCAAGGTTCTAGGTCTCATGAACCATTCCAGAATCTGCCTATAATTCATATCTGTGACTCCACAGATTTCCAGATCTTAGACTCAGTAACCTCACAAAGCCTGACACGGTAGAGCTTCCCTCAGATGCAAGAATGACTTTGCTTTCTCATTCGGATAGGGGAGGGGAGAATGGCGAAATAAACCCCCCTAGAATGTTAACACATGTATTGAATTAGAAATTAACCTCTCCTCCGCCAGGCTGTAAACTGCAGATCAGTATCTGCTTTCGCTTACCATTATGTCCCTGGCGGTTAGCGCAGGACTTCCTGCCCCAAAATAGACCTTGCTCAAAAATATTTGTTGATTGAATGAATCCTGGCTCAAATATATTAATTTTTTAAAAACTTATCTTATTCATCGCTGGCAGGAATGCAAAATGGAATAATGACTTTGGAAGACAGTTTGGCAGTTTTTACAGAGGTAAACATAGTCTTATTGTAGGATCCAGCAGTCGGGCTCCTGGCTGTTTACCCAAATGAGCTGAAAATTCATGTCCACATAAAAACGTGCACATGAATGTTTCTAGCATATTTATTCATAATTTCCCAAGACTGGAAGCAACCAGGGGCCCGTCTGCTGGTGTAGTGGTTAAGTTTGCGTGCTCTGCTTCGGTGGTCCAGGGTTCGGTTTGGATCCCAGGCATGGACCTAGCACCGCTTGTCAAGCTACACTGTGGCAGGCATCCCACATAAAATAGAGGAAGATTGGCACAGATGTTAGCTCAGTGACAATCTGCCTCAGCAAAAAAGAGGAAGATTGGCAACAGATGTTAGCTCAAGGCCAATCTTCCTCACCAAAATCAAACAAAAAAACTGGAAGCTACCAAATGTCCTTCAAAAGGTGAGTGGATAAACTGGCATAGCCATACAATGGAATAGTACCTATCAATAAAAAGAAATTAGCTATCAAGCCACATGAAGACATGGAGGAACCTCGAATGCATATTGCTTAATGACAGAAGGGAGTCTGAAAAGGCTACATACTGTCTAATCCCGGCTATATGACATTCTGGAAGAGGCAAAACTGTAGGGACAAAAAGATCAGTGGTTGCCAGGGGCTTGGAGGAGGGTAGTGGAGCACAGAGCATCTTTATGTCAGTCAAACTATATTGTATGATATTACAGTACCACGTATGCATGGTAGATACATGACTTTACGCATTTGTCAAAACCCACAGAGTGTACAACACAAAAAGTGACCCCTAATGTAAACTATGGACTTTAGTTAATAACAATGTATCAATACCGGTTCATTAACTATAACAAATGCCCACACTGACACAAGATGTTAACACCAGGGGAAAGCAAGTCGGGGAGACAGGTTATATGGGAACTCTCTGTACTATCTACTCGATTTTCGGTAAACCTAAATCTGCTCTAAAAACTAAAGTCTGCTAATTAAGAGGGAGTAAATGAACGAATCTATAAAAGAACTGGATTAAATTATCTCTAAGGTCATTTCCAGATCTGAATCACACTCCAACTCTGGGCGTCAGGGTCCCCAGGTATAAAACCAAGCTGAGGTTTGAGTGTCGTGGTCGTCCAGAGCCAGAGAGCGGCTCTCCAGTCGTCCAAGGGACCAGGACAGTACCCAAAACGCTGCCCATTTAAACCCCAGGCCGGCCATGAGCCCCGCCCACCCAGCTCGGGCACTGCGCACCCGGGGAGCCCAGCCCAGCCCACGCGCTCCCCCAGCAGCCAGGCGCCTAGGCCACGCCCCCGCGCGCCGCTGGCTCTCCGATTGGACAGCTCGGAGGAGGTGTGGCCGGAAGGGGTGAGAGTGATTGGCTGGGCGTGGGCGAAGACGTGCGGCGAACATGGCGGAACGCTTGAGGAAGCGGCCTTGCGGCCCGGTGGGTGGTAGAAGCTGGGACCCCGAAGCAGGACCGGCGTGGGGGCATGAGAACGCGCCGCGTGCAGGGCAGGGCCGCGCACCCCGCTCCCTACTTCTCGCTGATCTGGGGCCAGAAGCCCCGAGGTGCCGCATGCTCGTGGCCGCGTGCGCCCCCGCCCCGATGAGAACCGGAGGTGGGAGCCGGGGTCTGAGCCAGAGCCGGGACAGCGGCAGGTCATCCATTGTCGGACGCCCTCGAGGCTCCTCTGGCCGGCCCGGATTCGGGAGGTGGGACCCTACTCACAATCCCGATCCCTTTCGTGGCGTGTCTCTTCTGACTCCCAGGGTGACGTGCGCAGGTCTTGTTCCCCTGAGCCTCAGTTTTCTCTTCTCTCCAGTGGGAACTCATTCAGCAACTTATTCAGTGCCTGCTGTATGCCAAGTGCCGTCTCAGGGACTGGGGTGCAGCAGGTCCTTGCCTCGCTCTCCCTGGGGCAGCGTCGTGTAGGGGTTCCCTGGTTTCCTCACCGCCCCCATTTAGAGGGAGGAGACAGCTGTGGAGCAGCAAGTGGGACTCCTCCCACGTTGACCATTTAGCCTCACTCCTGTACCTCTTCCCACTCCCACTCCAGGGTGAACACGGGCAAAGAGTCGAGTGGCGAAAATGGAAGAAACAGAGTAAGTAAGGGGCTGGGGAGTTTGGTGGAGGGGGGAGTCTGTGCTCACCCTTTCCCCAGGCCATTCCAGCAGTGCACAGCTGAACCTTAGGGAGAGCCCCCAGGTTTGTCCCCTGTGGGTCCCACAGCACCCAAAATGGGGAGGAAGGGGCTAGAAGTCCTGGGAGGTTCCTCTGGCTGCTCACCCAGCAGCAGCACTGGAGAGCTCAGGCTGACCCTATGGAGAGGGCACCATCTCCGGGATTGCTCCAAGTCCCTCTTCCCTCCACCAATTGGGATGTCTTCTTATCCAGAGAAAGAGGAGAAAAAGAAGTGGAAGGATCTCAAGCTGATGAAAAAACTGGAGCGGCAGCGGGCACAGGAGGAACAGGCAAAGTGCCAGCAGGAGGAGGAGGCAGCTGCACAGGGCGAGGACAGAGGTGAGCAGCTTGGGTCCTGGGCAGGGCAGAGAATGTTGTATCTGGAAGGGACCTTAGAGAGCAGTGGGTCCAGACGCCTTGTCCTGATGGAGAGACCCCGAGAACTGAGTGCTGACCTCCTACTTAGAGAAGGAATCATGTCTCAGGGGCTAATGCCTCCAGACCTCATCCTCGTGACAATAGTTATGTTTTACCTTTTTTTAAAAAAAAAAAAAATTGGCACCTGAGCTAAGAACTGTTGCCAATCTTCCTTTTTTTTTTTTTCTGCTTTTTCTCTCAAAATCCCCCCAATACATAGTTGCATATTTTAGTTGTGGGTCCTTCTGGTTGTGGCATGTGGGACGCTGCCTCAACTTGGCCTGACAAGTGGTGCCACGTCCACGCCCAGGATCCAAACCAGCCAAACCCTGGGCCGCGGAAGTGGAGCGTGCGAACTTAACCACTGGGCCATGGGGCCGGCCCCATGTTTTGCTTTTTTTATTGAGAACTTTAATTTCATTTTTCATTTAATTATTTCGATTCCATAATAAGAATGCCTCTTTTTTTCCTCATTAACTAATACATGCTCAAAACAAAACCCCTCGAACCATACAGAAAACTATAATGAAGAAAAGTCCCAGCAAGCCTGGCAGTGAACGTTTCTCCAGATGTTGTTGTCCCCGCTCAGACACACGTAGAGAGATGTGTAGACACAGTTTTACAGAAGTGAGAGCCCTTGATCGTGCACTTCTGGGCCTGGTGTTTCTCATCCCACATTGCATCCTGGCTGTCCTTCCACGTCAGTACATATGGATCTACCCTAACAAATTATATCTTCTCCTTGGCCAGACCTGATGCTCTGGAGGGTCAGGGGCCATACAGACCTGTAAGCCCAGTGATGGTGACGGTGGGGACAGTGACTGAGCATGTCAGCTGTCTCAGACACTGGTGAGGCCTTTTATGGGCATTAGCTCATGTGGCTCCCTTTGGATGACTCTCGGAGGGAGAGTGTGGTGGTCCCTCTGGAACCAGAGGCCTGAACCCCTATCTCAGTTGTCCTGCCTTTTTGTGACCTTAGGCCACAGATTTGACCTCTCTGGGCCACAGGTTCCCCAACCTGGGGATCATAGTAGCACCTGCTTCCTAGGGTTATTGGGTAAGTGTGCACACATTAAAAAAAGTCATTCAAAATAAATATTGGCTCTCATTATCATTCCCATTTGACAGCTGGAGAACTGAGGCAGTAAAGGGTGGAGCCAGGCTAGGAACTTAGCCAATGCCTCTAACCACCCCCTGGCCTTGCCCTGCTCATGCGAGCCTTGGAGATCGCTGAGTCCATTTTCCTCTTGGGGGGATGGAGGCCAGGAGAGGGGAGTTGGATCTATTTTGCTGATCTCAAAATTCCTCTCAGTGGGAAAATTCTCTAACTCTGGGCTCTGGGATTAGAGGAAGGGAGGAGAGGGCATGGCTCTGGCGTCTCAGACTGACCTTGAGCACCCCTCCCCTGCCCAGGGCGGCCCTACACCCTGAGCGTGGCCCTGCCGGGCTCCATCCTGGACAACGCCCAGTCGCCCGAGCTTCGGACCTACCTGGCCGGCCAGATTGCCAGAGCCTGCGCCATCTTCTGTGTGGATGAGATTGTGGTGTTTGATGAAGAGGGCCAAGATGCCAAGTGAGGGGCCATCCTCACTTGGGTCTCTGGGGCTCAAGGAGGAGGGGACCTGCCAGGATTGGCCTGATTTCACCCTTTGCCCTGCCTCCTTGCCTGGGCTGAGAACCCTGCCTGCAATGCCCCCATTGTCACCCTGGTGGGTGGAGTTGAAAGCGGGGGCCCCGCAGAAGTCGGACTTGGGGAGGAGCTGTCGAAGGGAACACCAAGGCTCCTGAGCCTGTCTTTCTCTCCAGGACTGTGGAGGGAGAATTCAGGGGAGTTGGCAAGAAGGGACAGGCATGCGTGCAGCTGGCCCGGATCCTGCAGTACCTGGAGTGTCCACAGTAAGGGGGTGAAGGGCAGACTTCCCGAGCAGGAGGGAGGGGTGGTGGAGGCGCAGGTCAGGCCAGAAGTGGCCTCGCCTAGGAACTTCCTAAGCTCCGCCTCCTTTGCTAGGTACCTGAGAAAGGCATTCTTCCCCAAGCACCAGGATCTGCAGTTTGCAGGTAAGGCTGGGGGCCTGACTGACCCCCGTCTCCCGTGGATCATCCCTCCAACCCTGAGAAATCAGCCCAGGCAGGGCAGGTCCTGTGCCTGGTGGCAAGCAGCAGGTCTGTGGCAGAGCTGGAACTTGGACCAGGGTTCCCTGCCACAACCCTCAGGTGCTTTTGCACCCCCAGACTTCCTGGTCCCTCCCCACCACAGGGCTCCTGAACCCCTTAGACAGCCCTCACCACATGCGTCAGGATGAGGAATCCGAGTTCCGAGAGGGTGTCGTGGTGGACCGGCCCACCCGGCCAGGCCAGGGCTCCTTTGTCAACTGTGGCATGAAGAAGGTAGGATTGGAGGGTGGGTTGGGACATCCTTCCCAGACACACCCTGGCTACGGAGGACAGGCAGGGGCAGGTGACCAGGGAGCCCTGGATCAGGCACCTCCGCCTGCTGATCCCCCAGTAATGCAGATTTGGGCCAGAGAAGTGCCTAAAATGGGACACTTGATAGATAAAGCCAGGAGCAAATTTACTGTTTTTTAAAAAGCAAATCAACAGGGCCAGCCCTGTGGCTAAGTGGTTAAGTTCACAGGCTCTGCTTCTGCAGCCCAGGGTTTCGCCAGTTCAGATCCTGGGTGCGGACATGGCACCGCTCATCAGGCCATGCTGAGGTGGTGTCTCACATGCCACAACCAGAAGGACCCACAACTAGAATCTACAACTCTGTACTAGGGGGCTTTGGGGAGAAGAAAAAAAAAAAAAGATTGGCAACAGATGTTAGCTCAGGGCCAATCTTTAAAAAAAAAATTAAAAAAAAAAAAAAGCACATCAACAGAAGACAGACGTTGTGTTAAAAACAAAACAGAACCCCACCAAAGCAAGTTTAGACTCACTCGGGCTGCTCTCGTGAGGCCAAGCCGAGCTGGGGACTGGAGCGTTTGCTTACCACCTGTTTACCCTCAAGTCTCCTAGAGTCGGAGGAGAAACATTTCAATGTGTGGGATCCCTCCCCTCAAAGAACAGACCAGAAATAACTGGCTAAAAGCAGACCAGGATGACCCAGACACAAATGAAAGGGGAAGGGCATGAGAAACCCCCAAGAGGGAGAGAAAGGGCCCTATCCTGAGCTCACAGTCGGCACACCTCCAGAACGGCAGTTGTTACTCAGCACGACTCCCACGCATGAAGCGTTCACTTCTTGCCAGGCCCTGTGCAGCCTAACGACAGCTATTGTTTACCGAAGGTCTTCTGTCTGACAGATGAGGAACCAGGTTCAGAGATGTCAAGTGACCCGCCTAAACTCCTACAGCTAGTAAGTGGCACATAGCCACAAAAACATAGAAAAGTGGGATTTCATCTACTCAGGAAATATTTACCTCCTACTCCATGCCCAGCCTGGGCCAGTATCTTGTGGTCATTTTGCACGAATAGTCTCTTACGAGCAGATCTGGCCCAGGTGCCAGGGATGGGGGTGGCAGTGAAGGTTGGCCTGGACCCCTCAGGTCCCTCGCCAGCTCCACAGATCCCATGTCTGGGAGAGCAGTGACTCCTGCTGGTCGTGCAGGGAACAGCATCACTTTCTTTTCCCAGGAGGTGAAGATTGACAAGAATCTGGAGCCTGGACTTCGGGTGACGGTGCGACTGAACCAGAGGCAGCTCCCAGGTGTCCGAAGGCTTCCCCTACCTGGCCGGCCTGAGGGCTTGGAGCCTCCTTCCGCTTTCTTGTCCCCTCACCCCGTCTTCACAGCCTCTCTGCTTCCCCTCCAGAAAGCAAGACCTGCCGTGGAAAAGTTGTGTCGTCACAGGACCCTCGCACCAAAGCTGGTCTCTACTGGGGCTACACGGTCCGCCTGGCATCCTGCCTCAGTAAGGACAGAGCTCCTCCTCTGAATATCCGTCCTCTCTGTCCGGGAGGCCACAGAGAGCCTTGCTTGACCCAAAAGTCAGACCAAGGTCCTTTCCCTGCTAACTTGCTGTGTGTCCTTGGGCAAGTGCCTTTCCTTCTCTGGGCCTTGGTCTCCCTGAGTGCGCTGCCTGGAATGCTGTTAAGGACTTCTGAGGAAAAGTACCATGATGGATTAACGATGTCTGCCGTGGGATTGGGAATGGGGGCAAAAGGACCAGATGAGTCAGAGGTGCACTCAGAGCTATTCTCAGAGCTCCTTGCTATGCGCCCTCTGCATTATTTCCCCCATCTGGCACTGGCGTGGGCTCTCCCTGCTTAGTCCCTGCCTTCCTGGGAGCAGTGGAGAGCCTGGGGGTGGCCTGTTTACCTGCATCCCCCCCACCCCCCCGCGCGTGCACAGACACACACACACCACACCCCCCCCCCCCCCGAGTGGCTGTGGCTTGTGGGGAGCAGGCCACCCACTGAGCTGGCCTCCCTAGGTGCTGTGTTTGCTGAGGCCCCCTTCCAGGATGGGTATGACCTGACCATTGGGACGTCAGAGCGAGGCTCAGATGTGGCTTCTGCCCAGCTTCCCAGCTTCAGGTGGGTGCAGGCTGGGGCAGGGACGGGGGGCAAAGCTGTGCAGACTGGGCCTCTGCTGTGTGCAGGGGGCCGAGAGCTCTGGGGGCGGCATTCAGTGGGGCCTCGATGGGCAGTTAGTGACCCCCTCCTGTGGGTGCCAGGCACGCTCTCGTGGTGTTCGGGGGCCTCCAGGGGCTGGAAGCTGGTGTGGATGCTGACCCCAACCTGGAGGTGGCTGAGCCAAGTGTCCTCTTCGATCTGTACGTCAACACCTGCCCCAACCAGGGCAGCCGCACCATCCGCACGGAGGTGAGCCGCCCGCCTCCCCCGCCTCAGCTCCCAGCCAGGGGCGGGGGCCTTGGGGTCTGTCCGAAGGGGGTTGCAGCTCTCCCTGTCGTCACCCACCCGAGGCTGCCCTGAGCCGGCCTTCTCTGGGGGTGGTCTCCTCACCACCTGGGCCTCACCCCAGCTGACCCGCAGCAGGGACAGGATGCGGGTGAGCTGGGTGCTGGTGCGGGGCCAGCTGCTCCCAAGCTGGAAGACTGGGAAACCTGCGCATGCCTGCTCTGGGCTACGTTCCCTTAGCTGTTTGCCCAGTGTCCCACTGCCTTGTGTGTGACCGTGCTGGGCAGGGCAGCCTTCCTGCCAGGCTTCCCTGGCACCTCAGCCCTGTGGGGACAGTATGCAGCCAGCTCTGTGAGCCTTGGTCTTGGGCCTGTGAGCACTTGGCTGGGGAGGCTCTGTTGCTTCCGTGGGTCTTAAAGGATAGTGACTAAACAGGTGGATGGTCCCAGTCTTCCTGTCCCCTAGGGCCCTGCCGGGGCCAGGTAGCTGTGAGCCTGTGAGCTGCACCCTCCCAGCAGGAACCCTGGCTCCCACCCTTCCAACAGCTGCACTGAGGGCTGTGAACTTCCTGCCCATCACCTCCCTGAGCCTCACCCTGGGAGGCAGGAATGATTAGGATCATCCCTGTTTGATAGAGGGGGAGACTGAGAAACAGAGAGGTGAGGCCCTTCCCGGCAGGGCACGCAGCCGGCCCGCAGCAGATGGGCAGCATGAAGCTGGGCCTTTCCGTAACCTACCAGGCGGCAGACCCCATGGGCTGGCTCCTGGGTGGCCTGGCACTGAAGGCAGCTGGGAGCCAGGGTGCCTGCCAGCCTCGCAGGCCCCAGCCCACTGCTGGGCTTCTCTTCCAGGAAGCCATCCTCATCTCCCTGGCTGCCTTGCAGCCGGGCCTCACGCAGGCAGGCGCCCGGCCCAGCTGAAGGTTCCGTCAGGCCCAGGACAGGAAGCAGCAGCGGTGAAGCCAGAGGTTCCGGCAGGTCACCTAGGACAGACACGGCCAAGACTCATCTCCAA
This sequence comes from Equus asinus, assembly GCF_041296235.1. NCBI lineage: Eukaryota > Metazoa > Chordata > Mammalia > Perissodactyla > Equidae > Equus > Equus asinus. Next base: position 17,191,009 of record NC_091799.1, read on the forward strand.
AAATAACCACCTTTAATCTGACCCAGCCCCCAAGCCCCACAGTCTGGCTGTGCCGCCATCCTCACTTGCTGCCTGCAGTGATGGCCTTGACTCTGCCCGCCCTTGCCAGTATGTTTGGCACAAAGAGCAGCCCCGAGGCCCGCTCGATGCTCTCGATGGGCACCAGGAAGCGCTCCAGGGGGATGGCCTCATCCACGGGAGCGTTGGGCATCACATAGGAGCAGAGTTCGATTTGCCCGCCTGCTGCCTCCAGGATCAGCACCTTGAAGAAGTGGGTGGGCACCGCCACGTGGTTCTTGCCAATGACCTGGTACTTCACGTAGGACTTCCCGTCAGCCTCAGTCCTGCAGGCAGAACCAGGCACACACAGCCTTCAGAGCTCCCAGAGGGTCTGGTCGGACCCAAGGCCACCACCTCCAGGAAGCCTTCCCGGACCCGACCTCCACCTTGTGTCAACCTGCATGACTGGCCCTTCCACCTGAGGCTTCTGTGCCCTGCTTAGCTCCTAGGGGATGGGAGCTCCCTGCAGGGCAGAGATGTACTCTTACCCTGACTTCCTTGTGCTCAGCATGGGGTCAAGCAGGGTGGGTGGTAGCAATAAATGCTGTTGGAGGAATCAGGCCTTCTAAAGACTCGCATTCATCCCTGTGGACATGCGATCACTGTCTGTTTCTCCCCGTGGAGAGTGAGCACCCAGTGGGCAAGGCTGGGAGGGCTGAATGTCAGCCCCAGCGAAGGGGGCCTGGTACACAGCGGTGCCCGAACACTGGCTGGGGGACTTCCCAGCCATATCAGGCACTTGCTAATTCAAGGTTATCAGTGCCCCAGCCACCACCTCAGCCCTGAACAGGGTGACATCCGCCTTCGTACTTTGTCCCCTAAAGAACCACGAGATAGGTAACGGGCATCCTCCCTGTGTTGGTGGAGAGGACCTTGAGGTCATTTGCCCACAGTACGCAGAGACTAGGCAACGGGGCCTGGCTTCCATCCCAGGCCTGTGGACTCGGGAGCCAGCTGTTCTCCCACAACCCATTGCCTCTCTCACTCCTGTCTTCAGTGACCCAGGGAAACCACAGCATGCCCAGAGGAGCTCAGTCCGTTCTCCCTGGGAGACGGCTGCAGAGGGACGAGCGTGAAGGCTCAGGGTCAGGAAGATGGAGTTCAAACCATAGCTCCGGGAGGAGGGTCGGGGGGTTGCTCCAAGCACAGGAGAGACTGAAGGCAAGCGAGGTTGGTGCAGGGTTTCTATCTGGGAGAACCCAGGGTTGGGTGGATGTGACAAGAGGTGACGTAGGGGAGAGGAGCAAGGGCAGATTTAGGGCCTGATGCCCATGGGCAGAGGGGACAGGGTCTAGGTGGGCGCCCCAAAGGTCTCTGGCTGTGGAAGTAGAACTAGGCGGCCCAAGGCAGGGAATAGACAGACTTGCCAAGAAACCAGATGAGTGGTGACCTGGGAGTGGTGACACCAAGCCTGGGCAGGATTAGTGGCAGGAGGAGGCCTCTAGCGAGGGAGGACCCGGTGTCCCCAGGGTCCTCAGCTCTGGCCTCACCTGGGCAGGAAGAGTGGCCCCGTGCAGACATAGACGTTCTGGTAGGTGCGGGTCAGGCTGCGGCTGTACTTCTCCAGGTTGTTCCAGGCGTTCTGGTTGAGGTGGGGCACCTGGTAGGAGAGGTGGGGCTCAGAGAACTGTGGCTGGGGCCTTTCCCCTCTGTGGGAGGGGCTGCCCCAGGCCCTGAGGGGTGGGCACTGACATCAAGCCAGGAGATTGGTGGGGGTGGGGGGGAGCATGTAGAGGAAACTGAGGTTCAAGGAAGGGGAGTCACTCTAGGCCATGTGGCCATGAGGGTGGAGTTCACACAGAGCTCAAGGGGGTGCTGGCTCGCCCCCATCTAGCAGGGGAGGACTAGTAGCCCAGGTCTCAAAGCCGTTTCTCAGCTCCAAAGAGCCATACGAAGGAGAGGGGCACATCTTTGAGAGAGAAACTGAGGCCTGCCCCAGCCCCCAGGGGCTCCTGAGAAGGCCAGCTCTCCCGACCATCTCTGCTTTCCTTTTCCCAGCCAAGCACTGCAGAGCGCAGCCGGGACTGTCGGGAATCTGCTTCTGACTCCATCACTTGGGCTCTCCAGTCCTCAGCGCAGTGTCGAGTCAAATGCTCAGGGGGCTGTGCTGCTGGGAGCACAGAAGTCAGGTGCAGAGGCCTGGACCCTGCCGGCTTCACCCAGAGCCCCACATCAGTTTCATTCCACTGGTGCCCGGGTCCTGCTGGGAACAGGGCTAGAGGTGGGGTGGCTTGTCCAGGAGCACAGTGACTGCTCCTAACAGCCGACTAACTGCGTGCCAGCTAACTTGCCTTTTACTCCTGGATGGCAGGCAGGATAGGACAGTGGCTGAAAGCTCTGGGTCCCCTGGACAGGCTCCCTGGGTCTCCTCCCGCTGTGTGACACTGGGCCAATCATTTGCCTGTCTGAGCCTCAGTTCCCTCATTATAGTACTTTTGTATGCATTGTGTCTTCAGTTGTCAGCGCTACTGCATGAGATAGGTGAGTAAGTTTATCCCCATTTTACAGACAAGCTCAAGCTCAGGGAGGCCGGGGCGCTCTGTTAAGGTCAGACTGCAGAGCGGGTGCTCGCCCCCGGGCTCGGTCCCTCCCGGCCCGAGAGCGGGCGCCCGCAGCTGCCCATTCTGCAGAGGGGCGAAGCGAAGCTCCGCGGGGGCGCGCGGCCTACCTGGGGCGCGACGTTGCTCAGGTAGAAGGTGTCATCCATGGCCTTCTGGCTCCAGCGGTGGTTGGCGGCGGCGGCGAGGTGGCCGCGGTCGAAGCCGCTGCCGCGGTAGTCGGCGTTGGTGGCGCGGTGGTAGGCGTGCACCGAGTCGTCCTCGCGGAAGTCGCACGCGCGGCGGTCGCCGTCGCCGCGGAGCCGCTCGGGCCGCAGCTGCTCGACCACCCAGAGCGCGCCGCGGGTGCGCGGGTCGTAGCACAGCACGTACGACTCGCGGCTCTTGAGCTGCACCAGCCCGGGCAGCCCGTACTTGGCCAGCTCGCCGGCGCCGCCGCCCGCCGGGCCCCCGGGCAGGGCGGGCAGCTCGGCCGCCGCCGCCACGGGCAGCACGGGCAGCCGGCCCAGCAGCCCCGGCGCCGCCCGCGCGTCCGCCCGCCGCCGCCGCCAGCTCTCGGCGGCCCCCCCCAGGCCGGCGCCCAGCGCCAGGGTCAGCCCGGCCCGCAGCGCCCGCATGGCCCGGGAGCACGGCCCGAGCGCGGCCCGCAGCGCAGGGACCGCCGCGGCCTCGGGCGTCCGACCCGCCGGGCTCTTAAAGGGGCCGCGCCCACAGCTGGGCAGGGGCCGGGTCGGGGCGTGGGAAGGTGGGCTGTGCGTCCTCTCTCCTAACGCTCCCAAGCCCTTGGGGCTCCAACAGAAGCGGTCAGGACGGCCGAGCCGACCTCTCGGCGCCCTTTCTTTGCCCTTTTAAGAATCCGACCTCAGAGGCGAGGCACCGCCCCCCCGGTTGGTGATTGGCCGCCGCCAGGCCCGGGTCGCCCCACCCCGCCTCACGGGTCTCCGCGAGGGCCCCTCCTCCTCTGCGCTAACAGCGAGCGCGGAGAAAGCGTCAAGTACGGGTCTAAGTGCTTCCATCACTGTTTAATCCTCAAGACCCCGAGGGGGAGCTTCTAGTTGGCAGAACAAGGACAAGACCCCAGGTCTGTCTGACACCAGAGTCTATCCTCCTAACCATTCACCATAAGGCAAAAGTTCCAGGACCCTGGCAAACATTTTAACACCCGGCGTGAGGACAATGATGCAGCGGTGGATGCTCATTGCTGGTTGGAACAGAAACCAGTACCAGAAAGCAAGCTCAGAGTGTATGAAAAGCCTTAAAAAGGCTCATACCTTTCAACCTACCTAGAGAACTGAGCTGGGGAAATAAATCGAGAACACAAGGCTTTGGGGGCCACCACTGATGCAGCGGTTAAGCTCCCACATTCCACTTTCACAGCACCGGGGATTTGCGACTGGGATCCTGGGTACAGACCTACACACTGCTTATCAAGCCATGCTGTGGCAGGTGTCCCACATATAAAATAGAGGAAGATGAGCATGGATGTTGGCTCGGGGCCAATCTTCCTCAGCAGAAAGAGGATTGGCGGCAGATGTTAGCTGAGGGTTAATCTACCTCAAAAAGAAAAAAAAAAAATACAAGGCTTTCAATCACAAAATCTTCCCCACAGTATTACTTATAATAGAGGCTGAGGAATAAGCAAAATATTAACAAACAGGTACTAGTTCCAGACATTTTTAGCATATTACATAGAATAGTATATAGCCCATAAAAATATTTTAAAATCATACAGCAACTTGCTCACCACCTAACATGATGGAGGAGACAATACACAAAACTACGGAATACGAAAATGACAATGTAACAAAAATTACATCTGCGAAGAAGACAATGTTATCAGTGATTTTCTCCAGATTGTGGGGTAGGAGAGACTTGTTTTATTTACAAGTCTTTGAATTTTCAATCTAAAAGACTACTTGCTGTATAACCGTGTACGTAGCGCCTTCGTCCCCAGCCCAGTCTTCCTGCCAGCTGCAGACTGCAGTGGGTGGTGGAGAAGAGCTGAACAGGCTCTCCCAACAGGAACTTCCCGGCCTTGCTCTTAGGCCACCCTGAGAGCCTCCCAACTCCTTCTCTGCTCAAGCTTTCTTCTCCCTGCTCTGAGGTCTCAAAGGTGTCAGCTCATCACAGCACCAATGCCCATTGCAAAGAACACATGATTTATTAAAGACAACTTGTCATCAACAGCACTGATTTAAGAACGAAACTGATGAACGAACAGAAGCAGACTAACATTCCGACCCTCTGGAGTGAGACTGCTGAATTCAGCCAGCCCCATCTGTAAGGGTCCAAAGTCCTGGGGGCAGCTCTCCAAGCAGGAAGCCTCAGGCACTCTGGCTCTCTGGGGACCTCCCTGGAGAGTCTGGGGAGGGGGATCACCTAGGGCAGGTGCTTTCCTCAGGCAGGATCCCAGTGGGGAGCTCAGCCTAACCTGGACACGTCCCTGTGCTCCTGACCTTCAACCCAAGGTCAAGAAGGCACCGGGCCCAGGTCTGACTGAGGCAAATTAGACGCAGTGATTCAAGTAGTGTGGCCCCAGGAGGGAAGGCAGGGGTCAGGCGAGAGGGAATGCATCAGGTGTCCTGGGCAGTGTCTGCTGGGTCCCAGGCTGTGGCCCGAGCCTCAGGCTGTGAAGGGGTCAAAGTTGGGAGCGAACAAGTTCTGGGAAGAGGGTGAGCCCGGCCGGTGGGAAGGCGTGTCTCTGCCTCGTGCCTGGCTCTTGAAGCCTGGTAAGGATACCAGCTCTCCTGTCTCCCTCACACTTAGCGCCAGTAGAAAGCTCAGAGCCTTCGTGGACAGGACCTGCTGGAAAACCAGGAAGGTCCCAGAGGCAGGGGGCGGGATGCCGACTCTGACCTTGGAAGGGAGGTCAGACCGCGTCTCCAACTCCTTTCTGCCTTCCCAGCCCCACCCTTTATCCTCAAGCCCAGCACTTGCCAATCTGCAATAAATAACCAGGAGTCTAAATAAATAGTAAAAATCTCCCAAATACTGTGTGTTGGGAAAGGAGGCAAAAAGGCAAGTGCATGAAGTCCCCGAAGCACCCAGGGCACAGCCTGGCAAAGGAGCCACCTGAGAGCTGTTCCAGGCCCACAGCCTGGCCAGAGTGGGCAGCAGGAAGTCCTGGCTGCCAGACTCAGGAAGGCTTTGGGGGAAGAGGGCCCTGCTGGCCAGTCTGAGGAGAGGTTTAGGACCCTTGCTACGTTACCCAGCCTTCCAGACCCAAACCACCAGCCTCCTCACAGAAGGAGGGGACTTGGTCAGAATACGGCCACTACTCCAACAGCCCAGCAGCGGGAGTAGCCAGCTGCTCCTGCTCAGAGGACATTTGCCCCAAATCCTGGGACAGCCCAAGCAGGTGACCAGAGACAGGCCAGCATCCCCTGCAGCCTGCTTGGGGGAAGACGCGGCTCTCCTGGCACTGCCAGGATCCAGGGCCTTTGAGCTCAGCTACACCCAGTGCAGGGAGGCTCCCTTGGGTCCCACTTGCCCTTTATGGGACTCACCACCCTGGGCTGAGACCTGGAAGCCATGAGAATCACTACTCTTCCCAACCCCTGAAACACAATCACCTTCATGTCCTTTTCCTTTGGGAGAGAAGGGCCTTTTGGGGACTCTCTGGGAGCCGCAGCTCCCCCTCTTCTCCCTCCCCCATCCCTGGGCAGAGAGGAGGGGAAGAGGCTCAACGCTTCATGGGCCATCATTTCCTGGCAGCTTTTGGTTTCCAGATATGTCATGGGGAGCAGATTCAGGGCGCTCCAGTGAGGCACTGTGGACGCCCTCCCAGTCTGGGGGACCTGGGCGCCTAGGACTGGCGGAGGGGAACGGGGTGCAAAGGCCAAGGTTGACCTCCAGGGGCTTTGCTGAGCCAGACTCCTCATTCTGTCTCCAGGGTTCACAGGAGTGGAAGGGAGGAGGGAGAGGAAGAGGCTGGGGATAAGGCACCCCAAGAGAGAGGGGCAGAGGGAGAGCAATGGAGAGAGGAGCAGACAGAGCGAGAGTCACACACACCCTCTGTGAAAGAGGTGGAGGGAGAAGAGAAGGAGACAGGCAGAGAGAGGGAGAGAGACAGAGGAGGAGAAGCAGAGACCTAGAGGGATGCAAGGTACCTCCCCTCCCTCATACACACACACACCCACAGAAGCAGATACCTGGGGATGAACAGACACACACACACCAACTCATGACTATAGACAGACAGTGGGAGGGGGATAGAGGGTGTGACCTGGGCCAGGCAGCTTCTTAGCTCCTTCAGTGTCACCTTCCCCATGGAGAAGCCTAAGCACCAGCCCCCAGAAGTGGTTTCTGGCTCATTTGCCAGAAACCCGAGAGAGCCCAGAAGACCAGAGAGGAGAGGAGGAAGGGAGCAGCAGAGCAGAGGCAGGGAGGGACCCTTGTCAGCCCCCAGTGCCCCCAATCTGCCCCAGCCCCAGGAAACAACTTCACAAGCTCCAGCCTTGCTTGGCAGCCTGGGCAAAGGGTCCCAGGGTGGCAGGGTGAGGAGGGAGCCAGGGCTCGGTGGTCAGAAGGAGCATGGCACAGTGTGCCCCGGTGGGAACGGCATAGAGTGGGGAGGCCTGGAGTAGGCCACTCCTGCAGCTTCCTCTCAGGCTGGGATCCCACAGGCATCTGCGTGTCCCAGAAGCCAGGGCACAGGGGTCGGCGGCTTCTCTTCCAAACCCAGGCCGCTTGCTGCCAGGCTACTTTGAGTCTTGGAGTTCCTTGGCTTTCTGTAGGATCTGGCAGACATCTGTGATGGGGTAATCCTGGGCATGGGAAAGGCCACCAACATGCCTCTGAAGTCAGCTCACTCTGAAGTTTGCCACTTGTGCCACACCCATGCCCTTCCCACAGGGACTTGTCATCATGCTGGACCCTGAGCCTCAGGGACAGAGACCACAGGTTACCCGACACCTGCATTCTGCCCAGACCCCTGCACGTAGCTAACACTACACCCACTGCGGCACTAACATAACCAACCCAACCAGTGCCCCCTAAAGGGTCTCACGGCCCCTTCCTTAGGACCAGGGCCACACCGCCTCATCTCTCCCCACCTCCCGCCATCGAAGCCTGAGCCCTATTCATAATGAGTTTGGTACTGGCCGGACACTGTACATGCATTAGCTCAGTGGGTCACCTCAAGAGTCCAATGAGAAGGCTACTGTGACTATGCCCACTTTACAGAGCTGGTCAATCAAGTCACTGAAAACCAACCCCAGGACAGGCAGTGGAAGAAACTGAGGGCTAGAGAGGTTGTCACTTGGCTTAGGTCACATGACAAGCATAGCAGAACAAAGATGTGAAACCAAAGCTGTCTGACTCTTGAGCCCACATTCTTAACCACCATGCCCTACACTTTCCTTCTCCAGGTCTGAGCACGGTTACTAGTGAGCACTACCATGTACTGGGTGCCACTGTGTCCCAGGGAATCTTCACTTATGCAGAGCGCTTTGTTCAGAGAGCCCAAGTCATCCACTCAAGACCACACCACACTCAAGCGGCAGAGCCGGGATTCAAACCCAGATCTGCCTCAGGGGCCGGGACTCTTGAGCCCTGCGACCCTCTACTGTTCCTGACCCCAGCCTGTCACAGCGGCTGGCATGAGGTAGGTGCTTGGTAAGTGTCTTCCTCTCAACTAAAGACTGAGCTTCCCCTCCAAACTCCATTACCTGCAGGAGCCGCATGTTCACTGTAAAGTCCCCTTCCAGCAACTGGTCCCGGATCAGTCTAAGAAAAATAAGCAGGGCCGGCCCCGCGGCCGAGTGTTAGGTTCATGCGCTCCACTTCAGCGGCCCAGGGTTTTGCTGGTTCGGATTCTGGGCACGGACCTAGCACCGCTCATCAAGCCATGCTAAGGCAGTGTCCCACATGCTACAACTAGAAGGACCCACAACTAAAACATACAACTATGTGCTGGGGGGCTTTGGGGAAAAGAAGGAAAAAATTAAAAGTTAAAAAAAAAAGCAGCAGCCTAAGCACTGATTGAGCCCTTGGGCTGCCCGGAGGGCAGCAGTTGGCCCCTTCCCACCCCTTCCTCACCACCCACAGCAAGTCTGGTCTGACACCCACCCGAGAGCTCCAGAGGCTCACTTCAGCCTCCAAAGAGCAGCCCCTGCCCGCCCCTCTGCCCGTGGTCACACTCACATGAGCATGGCACAGCACACGAGGAGGAGGAAGTCAAAGCGGCTGTCATCGGCAAAGAGGGAGTCCCAGATCCGGATGACGTCAGGCAGCAAGAACTCCTGGGAGAGCAGCAGCGTCAGCCAGCGGAAGGCGAAGAACTGCGGCTTGATGTTCTGCTCTTGCTGGGGAGACAGAGGTGAGGAGCAGGGAACAAGAATCCGTGTCGGTTGGTTGCCATGTAACACCATGCAGCCTATCAGACGTGAATTCAGATGAGTAGCAGGCCAGGTGTGAGTGACAGGCACACCAACCGTGGGGAAGGCACTGGGCCACCTAGACAGCCTCGTTCGTTCAGTTGAAGTGGCAACTGCTGCTTGCTGCCAGCCAACGTCAGTTTTTGTGGGGTTTTTTTTTTTGAGGAAGATTAGACCTGAGCTCACATCTGCCACCAATCCTCCTCTTTTTGCTGAGGGAGACTGGCCCTGAGCTCACATCCGTGCCCATCTTCCTCTACTTTATATGTGGGACGCCTAACACAGCATGGCTTGCCAAGCGGTGCCATGTCTGCACCCACGATCTGAACCGGTGAACCCCGGGCCACCAATGCGGAACATGTGCGCTTAACCCCTGTGCCACCAGGCCGGCCCATTGTCAGATCTTCTGATTTTTTAAGAGAAGCTATAAACCCAAACTTTTATATAAGCTCTCTAGATTTATAAATGATGGCTCAAATTCTTTTAAAACACTGTACAGATTACAACCTTGGATTTATGGACAGACATAAAGACCATTAATCAGACACTTAGAACAAGCCTGGCCTTGTGCTTAGCATATTAGATATATTAGCCCACTTACTTAACTTCATGGAACCCCGCGAGGCAATTGTTCCCCAAAGAGATGAACCCTCTGGGGGCTGGCCCCGTGGCCGAGTGGTTAAGTTCGCGCGCTCCGCTGCAGGCGGCCCAGTGTTTCGTTGGTTCGAATCCTGGGCGCGGACATGGCACTGCTCATCAGACCACGCTGAGGCAGCGTCCCACATGCCACAACTAGAAGGACCCACAACGAAGAATATACAACTATGTACCAGGGGGGCTTTGGGGAGAAAAAGGAAAAAATAAAATCTTAAAAAAAAAAAAAAAATGATCCTTTATCTTTTAAAAAAAAAAAAAAAAAAAAAAGAGATGAACCCTCTGGATGGCCAGAGTGACTATTATTAACTGAAAAAGCACGTTACACAACAGCAAAATCATAATTCCATACATGTTTAAAAAGACATGTTCACATGCTTATATCTTCTTGTCCACACAACTGTTTTTGTCTATATATAAATAAATGTTTTTACTTAACTAGTTTCCAAAATAAACATGGAATGCCATTACAATAATTTTTAAAAATTATTTCTAATAATGAAGTTCAGGGACTGGCCTAGTGGCATAGCAGTTCAGTTTGCACACTCCACTTTGGTGGCCCAGCGTTCGCAGGTTCAGATCCTGGGTGCAGACCTACACACTGCTCATCAAGCCATGCTGTCATGGTGTCCCACATACAAAACAGAGGAAGACTGGCACAGATGTTAGCTCAGAGCCAATCTTCCTCAAGCAAAAAAAATGAAGATTGGCAAGAGATGTTAGCTAAGGGCCAATCTTTCTCACCAAAAAAAAAAAAGAGAGTTTCATATTTCTTTTCTCAGAGGACTACCAAGAGACTAAACTAATTCAGCATATGGTAAAGGCCATGCATTGTGCCCAGCACACAATGGGCACCATACAACCTCCCCTTCACTCCTGGCCTGCTAGGCTCCCACCATCTGCAGCCTCAGTCTCCCAGTCCCGTCTCAGCATGGAGGTCAGCACTCCCTAGCAGTAGCAGCCACTTTCAATTGCCAGACTCTAGCCAGACCTCGAGGGCCCTGGGCCTGAGATGCTCAGGAAGCCTGCTACCCTTTGCCCCTTTCCGTCTGTCTGTCCTGGCCCATGGGGTCCCAGGGTCCTCACCAGTTTCAGGTAGAGTTCCACGTCCTTATCCTTCAAGGTGGAGTAGACCTTTTCCATCTTGTAGGTGATGCCACATTGTGAGTCATCCAGGCTCTTGATGAAGTTGTCCCGGATCTCAGCCATGAGGTTGGTAAAGCAGAAAAAGGTGTCTGCCTCAGCGTGCTCTGGGTGAGATGGGCAGGGTGAGGGAGCCGCAAGGGAAGTGGTGTCCTCCCGAGGCCCACCCCATCTCTCACCTATGCGACACCTCCTCCTCACCTCTAAGCCTCGCCAAGTCACCTCGCCCTCATGGACAGGCTCAGTCCCTCCTCTGTCCTTGACCACTCTCCATCCCTAGACTAAGGACATCACTTCTTTCTTCTCATATCTTCTGGCAACACCATACACTCGCTTAGCCAGTGATTACATGTCCTTCTGATGACATATTTCAAATCATTATTCACTTAAACCCTTTCTATCATTCAGCTTCCGGTATATATATCTCATCTCCTCTACCAGAAATTCAGTTACAACTATCAAGAGATCAGTGAACTTCCAACATTCTAGAAAGTCCAAGTCAGAAAGGATCTCAGAGACAATGCAGGCCAACCCCATCATCTGACAGCGGGAAAATGGGGGGCCGGAGAAGGGAAGTGAGCTGCAGTCTGATGAAGCCCATTAGCCAGCTTTCCTTGGTCCATTTTTCTAGGGAGGCAGCAATGAGGGATGTGGGCAGCCAAGAGCCCTTTTATACCTTTCCACTCGCTGTTGGGGTCAGTGGCAAAGGTATAGTAGAGGGGCCCCACGATTTCATTCATGCCCTGCACGTAAGCAATGCCAGGGTTGAGCTTGGCGTAGATGAACAAGATCCGCTCCACTACCTCCCAGTGGGCCTCGCAGCCGTTGGGCAGCACCTCGTACTCATTGAGGGCCGAAGACGTAGAGTTCTTGTGTGGGGAGCTCATCTGCGGGAGGAGGGGAGGAGCCCATTAAGAAGGTGGGTGGCATTATGGACAGTATGTTCTCACCAGAAATGTTTACCATTAAAGCTAAACTTCACTTCCAGCTTGTGGGAAACGCAGGGCAGAGAGGAACACGTCCAATGCCACCAGGAAGAAACAAGCAGACAAATCCAGAACGCAGGACACCCTAGCAGATAGCTGGACTAAAGTCTAATTTGTGGTGATAAAAGCCAGAAGTGTGCTTACCTCTGAGGTGAGGGGGAGTGACTGGGAAGGGGCATGAAGAACGTTCCGGATGATGGAATGTTCCGTGTTTTGATCTGGTTGGCAGTTATACAGGTGTATACATGACAAAAAGTTCATCTAGTGGTATACCTAAGATTTGTGCATTTTACTACATCTAAGTTATACTTCAATTAAAAAATAACTTTAAATATGTCAAAAACAGAAAACTGGTCAAGACTCTTCAAAAAGTCAAATGTTGTGGGGGGTAGGGGAGAGTCGAAGCCTGCTCCGGATCAAAGGACTAAAGAAATGTAACATCCCGATGCAACGCATAAACCTCGACTGCGTCCTGGTTTGGAAGCAAAACAACAAAAATATTCTTGGCGCAACCGAGGACACCCGAGCAGGGACTGGACGTTAGGCGTTACTATGGAGTTACTGTTAATCGTTAGAGATGTGACGGTGGTGAGGAGGAAGACTGTCCTTATTCTCAGGAGATGCCTGCTGAAGTACTTGGGGTTAAGGGTCAGGCCATCTGCAACTTACCCTCCACCTCTGTACAATATACACACAAATACAGCAAAAGGTTAACAATTGTTGAATTTAGGTGGAAAGTATACAGGTGTGCACTGTACTCTTCTTTCAAATTGTCTGAATCTTTCAAAATTTTCATAAGAAAAAGTTGGGAGATAAATAAAGAGATGATGATCCCAGCTAAAAACTCATGCAATAGAGCAGAGGTCCCCAACACCAGCTGCCCATCAGGACCCCTCGGGAGCTTTGTGAAGATTCAGGTGCCTGGGGTTACCTGTATGAGAGCTACAGGCAAAGCCCGGCAGGGACAGAGTGTGAAGCTGTCCTGGAAGCACAGGGCCCTGAAGACAGTAAACTCCTTTTCCCATTACATACACACATGTACGCATAAACATACACGTGCATGTGCACACAGACACACATCGTTAACATTTACCAAGAGCTTTCTAGGTACAAGACAATGCTCTACAAGTATTCCTTCATTTAATCCTCTGAACAACCTAGCTTATCCTCTCATCATTTTCAAGATGAAGAAACTTGAAACGTTAGGCTCAGAAATGTTAGGTCACTCGTCAAATGTCTTGAATTAAGCGGTGGCACTGAGATTTGAACGCAGACTGGCTGACTCCAGAACCTGAGGTCCAGGCCTCAGAGAACGCCCAGTGCCTTCCAGCTTTCCAAGAATCTGCACAGCCATGACCTCATTCCATCCTCTTGGCAATTCAAAAGCCAGCAGGACAGAAATGATGTGCCCAGTTTCCAGAAGAGGAGACGGAGGTCCAGGAAGGTGGGCCTGCTTTTACTTGCCCAAACAGAAGGTCAGCTTTAACTCAAACTGCCCACTCACGAGTCCAGAGGTCTAGGGACGAAGTTTGTGATCAGCCTCTCTGCCACCAGAACCAGGCCTACATCTAAAATAGAGAAAAGCTCAGTTCTCAGATCCCCATTACTGTAGTGAAATGAATGACAGAAACCAGGTCCCCACCTCGCCCTGCAGCCAGAAGCTCAGAAGCCAGCTAAGAGGGCTGCCCACACAGCAAGCCACTCAGTCACCCAGCCAAGCATTCTGTACCTCCCAGACACCCAACTCTGTCCTAGGCACATGGAACCCGGACATTAGCTGTCATTGTCCTTGTTACCCCCGTAGCGGAGAATGGCTGCTCTCCTAGAGAGAGGGCCTTGATCAGTCATTACACCGAGGGAAAAGCTTCAGCAGGAGTATCTGTCTCTAACTGGTGAGAGGTTGGAGGACAGTGACAAGTTCTGAGGAACAAGTCAGAGTGCAGATACCAAAGCAGAAGGTCGAAGTTAAGGAATAAAATGTACTTGTTTGGCTCCAAGCGGCTTCTCAGAATTACAGGAATCTGCTGGAAGACTGGACTACAAGCACTCAGCAGGACGGGGCGCACGAGTCCCATCAACTCTACTTCCTAAGCCTCAGGTCTATCCCCGCTCTGCCCCAGCCCCAGGCCCCACCTACCCGTGCCTGGACAATGGAGCCGCCTCCCAGGTGGCCTCTCCACTGCCATTCCTTCCCCCTCCAATCAAGTGTCCCCACAGGGCCCAGAGCAATCTTTTACAGAGTGAACCTGAATCACGTCCCGGCCCTGCTAGAACCTGCAAAGGCTCCCTAGGCCTCAGGATAAAGGCCCGGGCGTGCCCTCACCACCACCCAGACCTTCCCTCCTCCTCCCCTTCCTCCGCCTCTGGCCATGCAGGACTCCTCTGTTCCCTGAACACACCACACTTCTGCCTGAGGACTTCCACATATGCCTTCTTTCCCACCTGAAATGCTTTTCCTTCCGAGCTCTTCAAGTCTCAGCTTAAATGTCACTTTCTCGGGGAAGTCTTCCCTGATACCCAGACCAGGCTAGCTCCCCAGCCCCATCACTGCTCCCATCACTTTCTCATCACACATGTCATCACTCTCTCAAGAGACATTTCTACCAGAGGACTCAGAGCGCGCAGGGCCCTCCCCGTGGCACCCATTACACCCAGCCTTCGATACCTGACTTTCAGAAACAGCCCCAGAGGGGGACGTGGCAAAACCAAGGTTGCTCTGGGTAACTATCAGGGCAGACGGTCACGGGCCCAGTGGCCTGTGGCCGGCAGCCTAAGGGAAGTAGGAAGGAAAAGGCTATCACGGGGCCCCCAGGTTGCCTCTCACGTTTGTGACCCCACTCCGGTTCCGGGCCACTGTCTGGGATTTCAGCGTTGTCTGTTCCACCCGCTTACGAAGGGTCTCAAACTCATTCTGGGGGTCCAGGATGAGGAGGCAGGGATACTCGGTGGCCCTCTGAAAGAAGGATATGTCTGGGCACAACCTCCTGTCAAGAGGGAACAGGACAGAGGGGTGTTACTCAGGTGGAGGTTTGGGCATTCCATGAGCATCCTGCTGCCAGGTGTCCCAGCAGCCCAAAAAGCATTCTTCCTGTTGTTGGTTTTTTTTAATTAATGACATTTTATTTAAAAAAACAATATAGTTTCTAAAAAGCAATATAGTCATTGTATATGTATACATACCCATGTTCTTAAGTGTATTTACAAATAGATAAACACATATACATTTACATGGTTTTTTTTTTTAGTGTCTTTATGGTCTCAGAATCTAACTCTTCTCTTAAACCACAAACGTCTTTCCATGTCAAAAATATCTAACATGTACAGGAGTGCTAACTGTAGTGTGGTTTGAAATGATAAGAGAGGTCTGGTTAAGTTACACATTATACAACAGAATACTACACAGCTGACACGGGAAGATGTCCAAGACGGAATGAGAGAAAAAAAGAAAGTTGGGAGACAGTCTCTAGAATGTGGGCAAGTTTTTAAAATATACGTGCTACAGTATATGCACATTTTTCAGATTTCTGATCCACAGCACACTGCAAACTTGCCCTCGATGAACACTGAACCACGTGCTACAAACACCGCCAGTGTAAGACAGAACCTGTTTCCTCAGGACCCGGTGAAGATGTGGTTCTTGACTTACACAGGGCCGTTACAACACCTCGTGGGTAGAGGCTGCCCCAGCACCAGCCTGAGAAGGAAGGAGGCGAGAGCCCCCTTCTGCATCCCTGCTGAGGTGCTTGGGGCTGGGTTTCCACCAGGGCCATCTGAAGCTGGGCCCAGGCAATGAGCAGAGGCAGAGGGGCAGCACCCAGGTGGTGAGGGGCTGGAAACACAGATAATGACTGGGTGGGTGGAACCGAAACCAGGCGGACGCACTCCAGAACCCACGCTCTAACCACAGGGCTCCACCGCAGACAAGGGCTTCCTATAGCTCCTCAGCCAGCCTTTCGGGAGACTGCCCGCTGCCAGACTCACCAAGACAACAGGATAGCACAGCCAGTGTCCCCACATTTCTCTAAAAGTGGAGAAGCAAGCACATGCACACCAGAGCTCACACTTTTTTAAAACACACATCTGATCCTGTCACTCCTGTGCTTAAAACTTTCACATGACTGCTCCCCGTCCTTGTGATCAAGTTCAAGGCCCACCCTGCCCCCGCCCCAAGCGTGGCGTTAACCACACTGGCCATCACACCGCTCCTCAAACGTGGGCTCTCAGGCCTTCCCGGGCAGCTCCTCGCCCACCACAGCCTTTCCTCCCTCTTCCTGAGACTTCTCAGATGTCAGCTGAAACACTGCCTCCTCAGGCGAGGTTTCCCCAAACGCCTCGAAGCACCCTGAACTCTTCCTGCACAGCCTTTACCACAAACGTGAACTACACAGAACTATTTGCTTAACATCGGACTTCCCATCTTCCCCCCTAGGTTCTTAGCTCCTTGAGGAGAGGGACCATGTCTGTTTATTCTGTGCTCAACTCTGAGCTTGGCCGTGAGCATGGCACATAGTAGAGCTGCAACATTTGTGGGAATGACCAGATGAATCCATAATGCCTGGGGCACAACAAACTAAGGCAAGGAGACAGGAGAGCCAGCCACTCGCTGCCCTCACCAGCCCCACTCTCAGCTTGTCATCACTAGGACCTGGACCTAACACGGGGACAACCCACCCACAGTTCCTCAAACACCCTCCTATGGGCCTGGCGGGGAAAGGGAAAGGACAGAACTGGGAAACCCCCCCGGAAGTCCCATGGGCCAGCTCCCAGGCCCCAGGTGCCCCGCCTACCGGACATCCTTGTCAATCTGCAGCAGCACCTCGTTGTCCTTGAAGTACGTGTTCCACCGGCTGTCAGGGTTGGGGTTGAGTGGCTGTGGGAAGAAAAGAAGCTGCGCTGTCCTAGGCCCAGCTAGGGTCCCAGGGGCATGTACCAGCTGGAGGCCTGAGCAGCGGCCCCGTACCAACAATCCCCCCAGAGGCCCAGCTGTGGCTCAGACAGCCTGTGAGCAACTCGAGGAGCAACACAGGCCTCCCACAGCCTCCCAAATCACATTCCAACTCCACAGCCAGCAGGCGAGCCAGGCAGTTTGCTCTGAGTACACCCCTGCTTGGAGGGGACTGTCCTTTCCGTCCACTGCTGTAGCTGTAGGACGCTGCCTATAACAGGTGCTCACTAAACGCCTGTTGAATGAATAAATGAATGTTGCATCATTAGGTCTCTTCGAATCTAACTCATGAAGGCTCTGAGTCGCCAGTTCCAATCCTTGGAGGACCGGTCTGGGTCCAACCCACCTCCACTCCCTGCACCGTGAAGCCCCAGGGAGGAGCTCAGTATTTGAGGGCAGAATGAGGCTTCCTCCAGGCCACAGAAAGGCAGTTTATCCTCACTGCCACCTGCTCTTTCTTCAACTATAAGATCACAGAACCTTCCTTAAGGAACAGGGATGAAGAGGAAACGGGGACAGGGGAGCCGGCTCAGTGCTGCACACATAGCTATCACTTACGTTCCCAACCGGGCCTGGGAGAAGCGGGTAGACAGGGCCTTCTGGGCCGGAGCAGCTGGACACAGAAAGGAGGGACTGGAAGGGTCAGAGGGGCCCAAGATCAGCTGCACTTGTTCTCTGGGGTGGGGGACGCTGCCTGCTACAAAGCTCGCACCTCTCCTCATTCTGTAGCCTCAGGCCCCGATGCCTACCCCTACTCACATGGTCCTCAAAGGTCACATCCTCCCTGGACGCACCCATGTTGGCCTTGGCAATGCCGGGCTGGATGATCATTTCCCTCAGGAACTGAGAATATAGCTCCCTGCCGGAGAAGAGAGAGCAATGATTCCCGAAGGCCTTGCCCAGGGAGCCCGGACACAGGTGCAGCAACAGGAAGCAGGGCAGGCTTAGCACCACCTGTCGTGCCTGACAAGAAGGCCCTCCCGTCATCCCCTCTCTTGGGTCTCACCTCTGCTTGGCCAGGATGGAGCTCCATGAGGCTCTCTCCAAGGGGAGGTAGTTCAAGAGAATCTGCACAGAGGGAGAGGAGCAAAGCTCTGGCGACTCCCCCAGCCCAACCCTGGATAGTAGGTGGAGCCTGCCAGGCCTCAAGGAAAACGTCTGATAAAACCCAGAGAAGACAAGATGGGCTGAAACCCAGGAATCCAGGCATGGGCTAGGGGCAGCCTCCCCTTTCCTCCCCACTCCTTTATCCTAAACTGGCCCTTTCCAGTGCCTTTCCTCACACAGATTGTTCCAAAGGATAATACCACCTTGTACTCAAAGGGGCTGGAAACCAGAATACTGGGCTTCGCTCCCCACCTCAGCTAATAGCTCTGGGCAAAGCACAGCCTTCTTTTGTCCCAATAAGCATGACTTCCACTATACTGTCTGGACCAGGGAGCAGAGGGCCTCACTGGCATTACAAAGTGTTCCATCCCCAGGGGGATCCTGGACGGGACACGAAGAGAAACAGAAAACCCAGAACTTCCCATAAAAGCTTCCTCAGACAAGCAAGGAAAGGTGCAGAACAGGAAGAAGGGGCTGGGAGTGGGGGGCAGCCCATGCAGGAACCCAGGGACTCTGAGCAGAGCAGCAGCCCCACCCCAGGCACACCCACCTTCCAGCAGAGGCACCGCAGTCCGCCCTCACAGGGGATGCCTGTGAACACAGCAGGCAAAGGTCACGCCCCGGCCAGAGTCCCAGAACCCCCCAGCCCTCCACCTCAGAGACGGTTGGCAGGGAGTGGAGTGGGCAAGAAGTACTTCTTCAAGAATCATTTTCTGCCAGAAAGATTACTTGACTAAATGTTTAATCCTGTGTGTGCTTTCTCTTGATGACCCCTGCCCCCAGCCCAGAGCTCCCTCTGTCGGGAATGTTCTTTTGAGGATAACATCTTCTCATCCTTGATATTTCTTCCTCAGAGCAGCCTTTACCAGCCACTGTCTCTTCCCAATTGAAGTCAGGTCCCTCATTATAACCGATAATGGCTCCGTGACTTCTCCTTCATAGCATCCATCGTAACTGAGATTGTACAATATAATTTGCATATTTATTTAACATCTGTAACTTCTACGACCAGGGAAGCCCCAGAAAGACCAGAACCAAATTTGCCTTATATTCTCAGTACCTAGCACAGGGCATGGCACACAGGAGGTATTCCGTAAGTATTTGTGGACACAAATATAAATGAAGCCATGAATGCTAAGTGCTTCATGCTTTATGGACACTATTTCACTTTGTCCTCATTATAACCCTGGTAAGTAGGGAAGATTAGCATCATTGTCCTTATCTTACAGACAAAGAAACTCATCTGTAATGACAGAGCAATCAAGGATTCAAACACAGGTCTGTCTGACTTTAGAGCCCAAACTCTCAATCACTACTAGAGACTGCCTCCCCTGAGGCCTGGCTGACTCTCCAGCTCAGCACAGATCCCAGGACCCCTCAAGATGGTCAGGGCCTGAATATCACTCCTGAGCAGAAAGACAACCTTCTCCCGCACTATCGTCAGGAACCTCACTAAAGCAGCTGTTGCTACAGTACCCCCAGTACTCATGCCCCCACTTCAGAATCTGCATGGGGCTGAGGGGGGTACTCAAGAATTCCCAGCTGACAAAGTTACAAGGGCAGAGCAGTGACAAAAGCACCCTGGGGTATTTTTAAAGACAAGCAAAAATCTCTGTGCTGGAAGGTTAACAATGCCAGGGAGGGCAAAGTCAAAAGTGGCTAAGGTTCAGCTTCTTCAAATCAGTGTCTCAAGACTGGAATTTTACCATTAACCAAAGTTCACTGTCGCCTGAGTCAGCTCTGACCCCAAGCCAGGGAGAGAGCCAGGAACCACTTTGCAGCTAACCAAATTCTACAGCACAGGAAGCTTGCTGATGAATGAGGAAAGACCCGACCGAGGCTCTGGAGTCTGCTCCCAGCTCTCATCCTTCTGTCTTCAGTCCCCTCCACTCACTCTCAGGAAGCAAGAAGCCTCACTGATCCGCCACTAAGCACCCTGTCCACGGCCCACAGGCATGCTAACTGTGGCCGTCACTCCTCTGGAAACCCCCTCCAAGCTCAGTGCAGTCACTGCTTGTTCAACTCGACAGAATCTGGAGAAGGATCCAAGAGGCAGGCTGGCCCCCAGAACTGACCAGGTGTGGCCTTGGGCACCTTGCCCTCCATCCTAGTCACAACGCTGCTCTAGAAAACCCCTGAAAATGGAGCGTTGCCTCTTACCACTGAAACTGAGATCCCGAAGCTTTTCCAAGGCAATCGTGGGCTCCTTCAGGACATCCTGGAAATCTGCAATCCTGGAAGCAGGGAGGCGGAGGCAAAGGGAGCACACTCAGTGGCCAGGCGGGAAGCCCAGGGCTCCCTCACACCACCAGTCCCCAATCTGTTTCCCCCTCCCCTTCAGGACGTAAAGATGGCAAAGCTCAAGGTCCTGGCAAAGGCCGCTTTGGAGAACTCTAGATCACTTCTTCCTCTAAGCCCACAAACACAGAGACAGCCTTGTCTAGGAACTCTCAACCCAGCACCAGGAAAGCAGAAACATTCTAGTATTTGGCCAGCGGGCATTTATCTGGCGATCCCTGCCGGCCAGGCCCAGCCCACAGCACCACTATCTGACCTCGGCGAACCCTAGGAACCGGGAGTAATTTGATGCGCAGACAACGGATCTGAGTAATCGCAAGCAGCTCTCCAGGCTCGACAGTATTACCCTGAGACGACCTCCGGGCCCGCCCGCAGGCAAGGACAAAAGGTTTAAAAAAACAATCCTGGAGAAAAACTGAAGAGTGAGCAAAATTCAGCCCGTGCTGCAGGATTTGGCCTGGGGGAGGGGACAGACTGGAGAATCCAGGTTTTCTAGCCTTTCGAGTAATAAACGGGCACCGGGCCGGACGCGCGTGGAGAGCAGGGAACTGGGGCAGAGGATTAACGGAGAGCAGGACAGGGGTGGGGGCGGGACCCCAGGGAAGGGGGAAACCCGGGGTCCAGGGTGAGGGAGCGACGGAGAAGGGGTGACACCGAGAGGCAGGCGAGGCGCCTCGGCTGTGCCGCTCAGGCCCACAGCAAAAGGGCTGGAAAGCGGGTGCCCGAGACCCTCCGCCGGGGGCTCCGGGCCCGGCCGCACCCGCGCCCCCTCCGCAGGCACAAGGGGCGGCCTGGCCAGGAGCACCTTGGCCGGCTCGGGCCCCGGCCCCTTACCGGCTCTTGTGCAGACTCGACATGGTGCTGACTTCCGGATCCCCCCCGCTACCTCGGCCGACGCGGCCGCCGCCGCCCCCTAGGGACGCGGGGCGCTGGGCAAAGGCGTCCGACCGGAAACGCAGCCGCTGGCGCGGGCGTTCCGGCCTGTTCCGCTCCGCACGCTCGGCCCGGCCCCGCCCCGCTCACGTGCCGCCCGGTCCTCCCGCTGCTGGGGCGGGGCGGGGCGGGGTACGAGGGCCCCAGGAGCACGCCCCGACCCCTGCCCCACTCGCATCCCCGCGGACTCTGCAGCCCAAGTTGAGGACGCGCAAGTTATGGTGCAACCTGTGTGCCCTAGGCTATTCTTTGCGCTGCCCTGGGCCTCCGTTTCTCTTTATGCAACATACCTATAAGTCACCCTGTCCTCGCCTTAAACCTGCTTCACCTGCAATAAACTATTGCGTCATTATTTTGGGAAGGTGGACCTTCCCTGCTGGACTATCCAGGCCTCCTGGGTGGCCTTTTCACTCATGAATCCTGCACGCCTATAGCAGGCACCGCACAAAGCAGATGGTTCGGTAACTATCGGATGGAGGAGCAGGACTGCAATTCAGCGTTTCCCTGATTTTCGAATTTCATGAACATGAAATTTACCATAACATCAGAACAATAGAAAAGGCAAGTCAAGATTTCAGGATCTTTCCCAAGAAAACTTAGTTGGCAGCCTTACAATGATTTTTCTCTACACGTATGTGTGCCTACGTGCATAGTTGTCTTTATTTTTTAATTTTTTCTACAAATCGGTGAAAACTTTGTCACTGGACTGTGTAAACTTGAAACCCCCTCCAGCTCTCAGGTGCCTGTCCACCAGGACTTCACTGGCCAATGGGGCAGGCACACAAATACCTGCTCCTTTATTCACTCATCCCACAATTTCTGCTCCCACTGTGTGCCAGGTACTGTGCTAAATGTTGCTGCAGAATACAAAGATTAAGTTCCTTTGTACGAAATACAAGAAATGAATAAATGTTGACTTACTTGCACACCAGTAAAGAAATATTATTCCAGATAAAAAGTACCATTCAGCCCTTGAAACTGCTGGTTAAGAAGACAGGGAAGGGGCCAACCCAGTGGCACAGCGGTGAAGTGGGCATGTTCTGCTTTGGTGGCCCAGGGTTTGCCGGTTCCGATCCTGGGTGCAGACATGGCACTGCTTGGCAAGCCATGCTGGGGTAGGCGTCCCACATATAAAGTAGAGGAAGATGGGTACGGATGTGAGCTCAGAGCCAGTCTTCCTCAGCAAAAAGAGGAGGATTGACAGCTGATGTTAGCTCAGGGCTAATCTTCCTCAAAAAAAAAAAAGTGAAAAACACACACACATGATAGAATAAGAAACATACAGTTGGCTATCATTTGGAAAAAAACAAAGTTCTATTCCTACCTTACATCTGACAGAAAAATAAATTCTAAATGAATTAAAGCTCTACAAGGGAAAATGGGATTAGAGGAAAAATATCTAGAAAAATGTTTATAATCTTGGAGAAGGAAGACACAAGGCCCAGAAGCCATTGTGAAAATTAATAAAGGAAACCTCAACTAACATTGGAGTTGGGAAAGCCTGTAGAGGGAGCTCGCATGCCCTACCACTCATCCTCAATTACCCCAAACAGGAAGAGACTTGCCTTGCATCTCTCACAGGAAGTGGGCTACTACTTTACTTCCCCAGCAGGAGGAAGAATTTCTTCTTGCCCAGCAACAAGCCCAGCCAGTGGAAAATGCCTCAGCTCAGCCAATAAGGAGCCATAAGGAGAGTAAGGAACTCTTACTCTCCTCTAATGAACTTTCATTTAGAAGAGTCGCTCCCAACTATCCCTTTTTCTCTACAAAAGCAAGCTCCCCTCCTTTGTTCTCTGGACTTGCCAGTGGTTCCCTATAGTTCACATGTCCCGAGTTGCAATTCTTTTGCTATTCCTGAATAAACACATTTTGCTGGTAAACTAACAAGTTATTTTATTTTAAAGTTGACATTAAATGGTGTCAGAAAGTGGGATCCATGGAGGTGACCCCTTGAGAGACAATGACCCCTGAAATGGAGTGAGGTACCCACAGTGAGTCCCTTGTGCTCATTGCGTCTGTGAGTTGCTGCTTACTGTCAGTTTGGTAAGACGCCTCTCAGATTCTGAGCTCCACTGTCCTTGCATTTTGAGCTCTCCGACTTGACGTGGGATGGTGAAAGGCTTTGTCCTTTCTAGTTCAAGGCTTCCTCCTTGGTGAGTACTGGATTAGTTTCCTTTTGGAAGTGTGCTGAAACTTTGGTAAGGTTCCTTTTGGAATTGGGCTAGCTAGGAATTTTCTTTTTCCCTCGGGAAAATTTGAGAAATGGGATACCAGTCATCTAAATGCTCAGTTCTCCTTCAGGGCCCCTGGCTGGTTTTCTGTTTGAAAACTATGGACCCTCCTCATGCACAGTTTTAATTAAACAGACCAATTTAATAAAAAATTACTTAAAACACCAATCTCCCCAAAGTTGCATTTCTCTGCACTAAATTAGAAAGCCACTGCTCTAAAATCAAACAGATTGAATGGGATGCCTATTTTAATTGGTACCTTGAGGCCTCCAAACGTATTTAGGACTCTAAAATTGCCTCTCAGCAAAAACCCATATCTAAATTAACTGAGACAACCAACTCAAGGCAAACAAAATGGCTTCTGAAGCCTGGCGTTTCCCTCCCTCTGGCTCCTTTATCTCAGGCTCCACCCCTGATGCCATCTTACTCTGTTCCCTGGACTGAAGCTGAATTGCAAGCCGTACTTAAGGATTTTCCATAAGCAACTGAAGACCCCCATACATTTGCTGATGAATTTAATGTAATTATTCAGACCTACCAGCCAGGGTCTTCGGATTCATATCAACTAATCCACAGGCTTGTTGGTGAAGGTCTTGCCCAACATTGGACGAAACTGGCCCTACAGGAACATCCTGAAAGGGATTTCGAAAAATGAACCACTAACTTTTGGAAAGATGCTAGCACATTCACTGGAAATCTCCACTGAAAATCACAATAGCTTTGCCCAAGCCTTCAGGCTTGCATACAAAAGCCTGATGAGCCTGTTCATGGCTGTTATAATTGGCTGCAGATCACTTTTAAAGAAAATTCTGGCCTTCCCACGGATGTTAAATCCACTCGGGTAGCCTTTAATTCTGTTTGTTTTTTGGTTTATTTATTTTGAAGATTGGCCCTGAGCTAACATCTGTTACCAATCTTCCTCATTTTTTTTTCTCCTGAAAGCCCCCAGCGCATAGTTGTATATCCCAGTTGCAGGTTCTTCCAGCTCCTGCACGTGGGACGCCGCCCCCCAAGGCCCCACAAGCGGTACCAGGTCCGCGCCCAGGATCCAAACCGGCAAAAGCCTGGGCCACCAAAGCAGAGCCCGCGAACTTAACCACTCAGCCACGGGGCCAGCGCCTAATTCTGTTTATTGATGGGCTGAACCAGGAGCTTTCTCTTCTAGTAAGAAGGACCAGGATGGAATGGGAGACTCTCCACTCCAGATTTAGTCAATCTAGCAAATCAGCTCTCCCACACCCTAGATGATTCAACTAAAAGGAGGACCACAAAAACTCAATTTTCAACTTCAACAGATGGAGGCCCCTAGACAGAACCAGAAATATTCTGGTCTCTGCTATTACTGTAAAAAGCCAGGGCATCTGAAGAGAGACTGCGTTGAGCATAAGCTCTCTGAAGGTTTTCAGCCCTCTAACCACCCTTTCCAGGGCCTTCCTAATCCCCAATGACAAGGCTCTGAGGAACCACAGGGGCGTTTCCCAACCTTTCCCCTTAATCCACTTGGGGAAACCACCCTCCAGGTTGGAAATGAGTCATTCCCTGTACTTACTGACGCTGGAACAACGCTCTGCTGCTGAGCCCCACAGCCACTGCACGGCACCCGCTTCGGAGCGCCGAAACAGTTCAGGTAGTGGGGGTCTCCAACGAACCTCAGCAGTCTCTGTCTCCAAACCCGTTCCCTTTTGTTTAGGCCTTTTGAGAGATATTCACCCTTTTCACCTTTGTTCCTCTGCTCCTGTTCATTTATTGTGCTGAGATTTCTTAAGAAAAATATCCTGCCGTAATTTCTTTCTCCCAAAAGGGGGAAATAATTCTAGAAATTGACAGCAGCATCCAAAATGGTCAACTAGGTGAATTAAGTGATCCTTCAGCATCTTTTCTTTGCTCTGTCTCTGACGACATTAAAGGTAATTCCAAGGACACTAGTCATTTGTCCCTATTAGATCAGCTACCACCCTCTTTATGGGCAAAGTCTGCAACCGAGATTGGCAGAACCCACAGTGCGGCTCCTGGTCAGTTCCAAATAGATCCCTCAAAGCCTCCTCCCAGAATTAATCAATATCCTGTAAACAAAGAGGCCCTCCAGGGCATCAAGCCATAATAGAGAACCGGGCCTTACTGCTTCTTGTCCCCTGTACTCTTCCCTGTGATACCTCTATCTTACCCCTAAAAAACCCCCAATGGCTAAAGATGGAAGTTTGTCCAGGACCGCCGAGCAATAAATAACATCGTCATCCCTCGGCACCCATTTGGCACCCAGTTGTTCTAACCTGTGTATGCTGCTGGCCTCCATTCCAACTGAGGGAAAATTCTTTCCTGTATCTGATTATGCAGTGCATTCTTTAGTATTCCAGTTGATGAAGCTAGCCAATAGCTTTTTGCCTTCACTTGGGAAGGAAAAAAAATCACCTGGATAGTAATTCTCGGGGTTTTACTAAAGGTCCTTCTTATTTCTCAGAAATCCCCAATGCTGATCTGCACGATATAAAGTCTCCTTGAGACTCTGCTTTGTTGCAACATGTGGAGGATGTGCTTCTTTGCTCTCCCTCCCAAGCCTTCTCACAGGAAGACAACATCTGCTTGCTAAAGCTTTTAGCCTTAAAAGGACACAAGGTCACTAGGAAAAAGTGCAGTTTGTCCAAACCCAGCTTCAGTATTCAGAGCATCTGATAGGGAAATAAGGCCCACACCTAGATCCAGACAAGCCTGATAATGTCCTGAGTTTCCTCGAACCCAAAACTGAATGTCAACTGGGAGGTTTTCTCCGGATAGTTGGCTGTTGTCAAAGCTGGATTCCAAGTTTCTCTCTGTTGGCCAAACCTCGGTATGTTTTACTAAAGAACAACCACCCTGACGCAATTTTATGGAAAGAAAAAGACAGCACAGCCTTTAAGGACTTAAAGCAGAGCTTAATGAACCCCTCTGCCCTTGAGCGTCCCAATCAGCAGCTTCTCATTTTTCTTTTGTATCTGAAAAGGAAGGGAATGCCCTTGGGGTGCTCACCCAAAAATGCAGGGACAGGCCTGGCCCCATGGCCGAGTTGTTAAGTGTATGCACTCCGCTGCAGGCAGCCCAGTGTTTCGTTGGTTCAAATCCTGGGCGCGGACATGGCACTGCTCATCAAACCACGCTGAGGCAGCGTCCCACATGCCACAACTAGAAGGACCCACAACGAAGAAGAATATACAACTATGTACCGGGGGACTTTGGGGAGAAAAAGGAAAAAAAATTTTAAAATCTTTGAAAAAAAAATGCAGGGACCACCATCAACTGGCAACTGGACTCTGTGGCACAAGGATACCCTCCTTGCCAAGAGCCATTCCTGCCACTGCCCTGTTGGCTAAAGCCACCAAGGAAATAGTTGTGGGATCCCCTTTCACCATCTTTTTACACCATACAGTGGAAACTCCCCTAAATTCTCACCACACTCAGCATTTTCCAGCCAGCTGTCTCACCTCTTACAAGATGCTCTTATGAACTGCACCTCATACAACTCTTTCTCGTGGCAATAACCTTAACTCTGCTACTCGTCTTCCCTCCATAACCGGCCAAGTCCCTCATGACTACTGAACACTGATGGGTCACCTCCTGACCGCCCATGAGATCTGCAGGAACCTCTTCAGTAACGCCAACCTCTCACGATTCACTGATTATTCTTATTGAAAAGGTAGCAATGGTAAATATGGTGCTGGATATGCACTATCAACTCCTTTTGATGTAATTGAAGAAGCGTCTTTGACTTGGCTGCTACGGTTCAACAAGCCAAATTACACCCACTCAGACAGGCTGCACACTAGCCCAGGGCAAAACTGCTGACGTTTATGTGGATAGTAGATACGCTTTTGGAGCAGCTCAGGATTTTGGAAGGTTGTGGAAGCAACACAATTTCCTTATTTCTAGCAGAAATAAAACTGAAAATAGCCCTTATGTGCAAGAATTGTTGGATGCTCTACTTTTACCTGCTGCTTTAGCCATTATTAAGATCCCGGGACATTCTAAACCTGACTCTCTGGATGCTAAAGGAAATCACCTCGCTGACATTTCCGCAAGGAATGCTGCTCTTAAAGGACCAACAGCAGCCAAACCTCTGTCATGGTCCAGAGAGATATTTCCCCAAATGATAACTTAGAAAAACTGGCTAGAGAAGCTCAAGAATCGGCCTCAGAAAAGGGAAAAGAAGATTGAAAATTCAGTAATTGTTCATTTGACAAAAAGAGAAAGTTCCTGTTCGAGACAAATAAAAACCCAGTCCTACCAGAGACTCTGAAGTTCCCGTTGCCAACCATTGTACGTGCCTTGAATCATTGGTTCACTGATAAAATGGTAACATTTATGCACCAATACTGGTGGGGAATTTTTTGGGTTTTTTTGAGGAAGATTAGCCCTGAGCTAACATCTGCTGCCAATCCTCCTCTTTTTGCTGAGGAAGACTGGCCCTGAGCTCACATCCATGCCCATCTTCCTCTACTTTATATGTGGGATGCCTGCCACAGCATGGTGTGCCAAGTGGTGCCATGTCCACACCTGGGATCTGAACCGGCGAACCCCGGGCTGCCGAAGCAAAACGTGCGAACTTAACTGCTGCACCACCGGGCCGGCCCCTGGTGGGGAAATATTAATAAGGCCATTAAAAGTGCCTATTTTGCTTGCCTTGCCTATCTAAAATACAATTCAGGAAACCCTGTCTGCACCACTCCTGGACACTTTAAATTGCCCAGTGGACCATTTGAGGTTTGGCAAATGGATTTCATACAGCTTCCCCCATCTCATGGATATAAATGGCTTGGTCATGGTCTGTATCTTCTCTCACTGGACTGACACTTGTAGCGTCCCCTTGTAGACAGGCCACTGCTGCTTCTGTGGCTAAAATTCTCTTAGACAAGATTATCCCTCCCTGGGGAGCCCCCTAGAACTTCGCAGAGGCTGGGGAACTCATGTCACTGGTGCAGTGCTTGGACAGGTCTGTGCAGTTTGGCTGGTTCAGCAGCACTTTCACTGTGCCGATCACCCCAGCCCTCTGGGCTGGTGGAACGCACTACAGGCGTTATTAAGACCCACTGGCAAAGTTTGTGGAAACCTCCAGAAACCTTCCCAAAGGCACTGCCACTTGTTCCAAATCTTAGGTCTACCCCCTTTGGGACTCATAAATTCTCACTTTTTGAGATAATTAGGGGACATCTCGTGCATTCGGCTCCTGCCACTGTTGATCCTTAGCTGATAAAGGGAGACATATTTCGACATTGTAAAGGCTTCATTGCTTCTGTTGAGAATACCACGCTTTAGCAGAGCAGTCTTTTCACAGCGGTCTCCCAGGGATGAAAACCCCAAACACCACGCTCTGGACCTGGAGATTTTGCCTGCTGGAAAAGATACCTCCAAAAGGAGTCTCCAGCCTCACTAGAAGGGCCCCGTCGGGTACGGTTGACAAACCTCTGGGCCGCCAAACTCCAGGAAGTGGACTCTTGGATTCATGTGTCACACCTACACAAGGCACCTAACGCCGGCTGGACCTGCACACCATCCAGTGACCTGAAATGGAAGATTACCAGGAACTGAAGCAGATGACATCTGAAGCAGACAGCTTTCCCAAGGTGACCAGACCAGGCCTGTACACCCTTTTCTCACTGTTGATTCTTACTTTATTTTCTTCCTCTCTTTCTGGGAAGGACAATGACCTTATCCACATTTCCCAATCTATTGCAAAAGGGAAAACCTCTCCAGCCGTTGGATCTGTCATCAGAAGCCTTGATGTGTCCAAAACAGTAATGACCCCTTAGTTCACCCTATAAGTAATTTCACTGGAATTCCAAATGCCACTGCATATTTAAATTGTTCCAGGGGCCCATTTTATAAAGTTAGGGTACTAAGCCCACCTAACCTCATTCCTTACTTCAATCTACCCAACCCTGGGGAAACAAGATCTCTCAAATATCTATATAAGAAACTCTCTGGGACAGCAAGTGTAAATCGGGCCCTTTGTAAGCCTGCTGACATACCCGTATATTTAGGCAGCCTTTCGATATGTAATAATATAGTATCTGAGCCTTGGTTGAATGATGCTAATGCCTCTATATCAATGAACGGGTCCACAGATACTGTCACTTTTGCAGGAAACTTATGCACACCTCCCGGCCACATCTTTATATGTGGAGGTTTGGATAGTGGCCTTAATGCTTGGGCAACTCATTGCCTTGACAGCTGGAGGATAAAAGGACAGTGTGCCCTTGCTGTATTCACTGTTCTATTCTCCAGACCAAAACAGAAGCCTCCCATTGGTCCATCACATTAAGCCTCTATAAACACCTTACACGAGAACTTCCAGGAAGTATATGTGATTCTGAGTTTGCCTCGGTAAACCATGGAGAGCTTTCTTTCCATGGATCGGAGTAAGTGCCAGTGAACAAATGATCAGAAATCTCTCCCTAACGTTAGGAGAATTGGCCAGTTCCTCAACCAAAGCAGTTTCAGCTCAAGAATGCTCGCCTGACTCATTGGCTAAAATATTTTTGGATAATCCTATAGCCCTAGGTTATCTATGTGCTGAGCAAGGAGGCGTCTGTGCAACAGCAAACACCTCCTGTTGCGCATAGATAAATGCCTCTGGGGAAGGAGAACCCAGTTATATAAAATTAGGGAACAAGCACACTGCCTACTACAAATTTCGCCTGACTGTCTGCGGCCTTTTGATCTGTTTAGCTGGTGGCCTTCAGGTCTGGGTTCCTGGTTTAGAACCATCATACAAACTGGGTTTGTTATGTTTTTAATTCTGCTCTGTATACTAATTGTTAAGTTCTGTTCTTGTTGCATGTTGAAACTTTGTAAAAATGACGTGCCTAATAAGGTGATGCTAGTTCGGTGCTTTGAGAGGATTCCCAACGCTTATGACCTTGACAGAAAATAGACTTCAGTTAAGAAATGCCTGAGCGTTCTCCCTCCCACTCTTCCTTGTTACTCGAATGTAGCCTCAAGCGGTTTCCAGTCTATGCACTTTGCCTCCAATGTAGGATATCCAGGAAAGGTCCGTCCTGGCACCAATGGATAAAAGCTACTGAATTCGGAAAACCTGACTCTTTTTTTTTTTGTTTTTTTAAAGGGTAAATTTTGCAGTATGTGGACAGCTCATTTTTATTTTACTTATTTATTTATTTTTTGGTAAAGAAGATTGTTGCTGAGCTAACATCTGTGCCCATCTTCCTCTATTTTATGTGGGACACCGTCACAGTGTGGTTTGATGAGCGGTGCTAGGTCTGTGCCCGGGATCCAAACCCATGAACCCTGGGTCTCCGAAGCACAGTGAGTGAACTCAACCGCCACACCACGGGGCCAGCCCCAGAAAACCTGACTCTTGATCAGTGATGCTTTCAGAGAAAGATCTTGATCAAAAGAGAAAAATATGAAAATTAATAAAGGAAACCTCAACTAAAATTAGAGTCAGGAAGGCCTGTAGAGGGAGCTCTCATGCCCTACCACTCATCCTCAATTACCCCAAAGGGATGCCTTACGTCTCTCACAGGAAACAGGCTACTACTTTACTACCCCAGCAGGGGGAAGGAAGAATTTCTTCTTGCCCAGCAACAAGCCCAGCCAACAGAAAACACCGCAGCTCAGCCAATGAGGAGCCATCACCACCCTGAACTCTTACTTTCCTCCATTGAACATTCGTTTAGAACAGCCCCCCCCAACTCCCCGTTTTTCTGTGTAAAGGCACCTCCCTTCTTTTGTTCTCTGGACTTGCCTGTGGTCCGCCATACTTTGCATGTCCCAAATTCCGATTCCTTTGCTATTCCTTTTTTTTTTTAATATTTTATTTTTCTCCCCAAAGCCCCCCGGTATATAGTTGTATATTCTTCATTGTGGGTCCTTCTAGTTGTGGCACGTGGGACGCTGCCTCAGCGTGGTTTGATGAGCAGTGCCATGTCCACGCCCAGGATTCGAACCAATGAAACACTGGGCCGCCTGCAGTGGTGCGCGCGAACTTAACCACTCGGCCACAGGGCCAGCCCCTCTTTTGCTATTCCTGAGTAAGGCTTATTTTGCTGTAGCACAAGTGGCTATTTTATTTTAAAGTTGACACCATAAAAGATAACACATAGGGGCCGGCCCAGTGGCACAGTGGTTCAGTGCACACGTTCTGCTTTGGTGGCCCAGGGTTCACCAGTTCGGATCCCAGGTGTAGACATGGCACCGCTCATCAAGCCATGCTGTGGTAGGCATCTTACATATAAACTGGAGGAAGATGGGCATGGATGTTAACTCAGGGCCGGTCTTCCTCAGCAAAAAGAAGAGGATTGGCAGCAGATGTTAGCTCAGGGCTAATCTTCCTCAAAAAAAATAAATAAATTGGGGCTGGCTCCATGGACGAATGGTTAAATTTGCGCTCTCTGCTTTGGCAGCCCAGGGTTTTAGCCGTTCAAATCCTGGGTGCAGACATGGCACCGCTCATCAGGCCATGCTGAGGCAGCATCCACATGCCACAAGTAGAAGGACCCACAACTAAAAATATACAACTATGTACTGGGGGGGCTTTGGGGAAAAAAAGGAAAAATAAAATCTTAAATAAATAAGTAAATAAAATCTAAAAAAAAATAATAATAAACTGCTAAGCCATTTTCCCAAATGGTTGTATCATTTTACACCTACACCAGAAGTAGATGAGAGTTCTTTTTTTTTTTTTTGAGGAAGATTAGCCCTGAGCTAACTGTTGCCAATCCTCCTCTTTTTGCTGAGGAAGACTGGCCCTGAGCTAACATCCATGCCCATCGTCCTCTACTTTATATGTGGGATGCCTGCCACAGCATGGCTTGCCAAGCAGTGCCACGTCTGCACCCGGGATCGCAACCTGTGAACCCCAGGCCACTGAAGCAGAACGTGCGAACTTAACCGCTGCGCCACTAGGCCAGCCCCTTGATGAGATTTCTTGATGTACCATATCTTCATCAACACTTAGTATGGTCAGTCTTTTTAATTTTAGATATTCTAGTAGGTGTGTAGTGGTATATTATTGTTGTTCTGACATGCATTTCCTTAAAGACTAATGGTGTTGAGCATCTTTTCATGTGTTTGCCATCTATATGTCGTCTTTGGGGAAGTTATCTATTCAAACCTATTTCCCCTTTTTTTTTTTTAGGAAGATTAGCCCTGAGCTAACATCTACTGTCAATCCTCCTCTTTTCGCTGAGGAAGACAGACCCTGAGCTAACACCCGTGCCCATCTTCCTCTACTTTATATGTGGGACGCCTACCTCAGCATGGTGTGCCAAGCGGTGCCATGTCTGCACCCAGGATCCGAACCGGTGAACCCCTGACCACCGAAGTGTAATATGTGAACTTAACTGCTGTGCCACCAGGCTGGCCCCTATTTCCCATTTTTTATTGAATTGTTTGTTTTCTTATTGAAATTGAGTTTTGAGAACTCTTTAGATTTTCTGGATACATGTCTTTTTTAAATTTGTCATTATGGTAAAATATACATAACATAAAATTTCCCATCTTAACCATTTTCAAGTGTACGGTTCACTAGTGTTAACTATATTAATATTGTTGTGCACTGCATCTCCAGAACTCTTTTCATCTTGCCAAATTGAAACTCTATACTCATTAAATACCAATTCCCCATTCTTGATCCCCCAGCCCCTGGCAACCACCATTCTACTTTCTGTGTCTATGAATTTGACTAGTCTACATACTTCATATAAGAGCAATCATACAGTATTTATCTTTTTGTGTGAGGAAGATTGGCCCTGAGCTAACATCAATTCCAATCTTCCTCTTTTTGTTTGAGGGAGATTGGCCCTGAGCTAACATCAATTCCAATCTTCCTCTTTTTGTTTGAGGAAGATTGGCCCTGAGCTAACATCTGTCCAGTCTTCCTCTATTTTGTATGTGGGATGCTGCCACAGCATGGCTTGATGAGCGGTGTGTAGGCCTGCACTGAGGATCAAACCTGCGAACCCCAGGCCACTGAAGCGGAGCACACGAACTTAACCACTACACCACCGGGCTGGCCCCAGTATTTATCTTTTTGTGACTGGCTTATTTCACTTAACTGAATGTCCTCAAAGTTCATCCATGTTGTAGCATGAGTCAGAATTTCCTTCCTTTTAGGCCTGAATGATATTTCGAATTTTGTTTATCCATTCATGCATCAATGGACACTTGGGTTGCTTCCACTTTTTGGCTATTGTGAATAATGCTGTTATGAACGTGGGTGTACAAACATCCCCTCAAGAGCCTTTTTTCAATGCTTTTGGGTAGATATCCAGAAGATGAATTGCTGGACCATATGGTAACTCTATTTTTAATTTTTTGAGGAACTGCCACACTGTTTTCCACAACACCTATGCCTATTTACATTTTCACCAACAGTACAAGGGTTCCAATTTCTCCACATCCTCACCAACATATTATATTTTCTGTTTTTATGGTCATTAGCCATTCTAATGGGTATGAGGTGGTATAAGTCTTTTAAGATATATGATTTGCAGGTATTTCCTGCCAGTCTGTGGCTTGCCTTTATATTCTCTTAATAGCCTTTCTCAAAGAGCAGAAATTTTTAATTTTGATAAAGTCTGCAATTCCTTAGAGTCATATCTAAAAAACTTGCATAATCTGATGTCACAAAGATTTTCTCCTATGTGTGTGGTTTTTTTTTTAAATTGGCGCCTGAGCTAACATCTGTTGCCAATCCTCTTTTTTTTCCTTTCTCGTCAAAGCCGCCCAATACATAGTTGTATATTCTAGCTATGGTACTTCTAGTTGTGGCATGTGGGACGCCGCCTCAGCATGGCCTGATGAGCGGTGCCAGATCTGCACCCAGGATCCGACCAGGCAAAACCCTGGGCTGCTGAAGCAGAGCACGCAAACTTAACCACTGGGCCACGGGGCCAGCCCATACTACGTGTTTTATAACTTTAGGTTCTATGTTTAGGTCTAAGATCCATTTTAAAAAGTTTACGATCCATTTTGAGTTAATTTTTGTCAATGATTAGTTTATTTCCACATGAGTATCCAATTGTCCCAGTATCATTTGTCGAAAAGATTATCCTTTCTCCAACTGACCTGCCTTTGCATCTTTGGCAAAAATCAATTACTAATCATATATGTGCGGGATCTATTTCTGGACCCTCTGTTGCATTTCACTGATCTCTTTGTCCATCTCTTTGGCCTCACAATACTATACTAGTAGCTCTATAATTGGTCTTCGTTTTCTACATGAGCTTTAGAATCAGCTTGTCGAATTCTAGAAAAAAAAGTTGCCGGGATTTGGTTGGGACCGCATTGAATCTGTAGATCAATTAGGGAATAATTGATATGTCAACATTATGGACTCATCTGATCCATGAACATACCTCTCCATTTATTTAGGCCTTTAATTCCTCTTAGCAATGTTTTGTAGTTTTCAACGTATAAGCCCTACACAGAATTGCTCAGATTTATCCCTAATTATCTCATTTTTTGATGCTACCATAAATAGTATTTTTTAAAACTTCAATTTCCAATTGTTTCCTACTGAAATACAGAAATAAAATTACTTTTATTTGCTCTTGTTTTTTCTGATAATAAGATTAATTTATAATAATAAATTATTTATTATTTTTAGATTAGTTATTTTATTAATTCTTTTATAGTGATAAAGTGAATTTATAATAAATTATTTATTTTAATTGCTTTTATTGATCTTGTATACTGAAATCTTGTGACACTCACTCATTCGAGAAGTTGTTTTGTAAATTCCATAGAATTTTCTGTCTAGACTATTGTATTAGTTTCCTAGGACGTCTGTAACAAATTACCACAAACTGTGTGCTAGTTTATTCTGTTACGAATTTAGTTTATGCTTTGAAGTATTTATTCTGTTAAAAATTCTGTTAAGAATTTTTGCATTTGTATTCACAAAGGATATTGGTCCATAGTTTTGTTTTTTGTGGGTTTTTTGCTTTTTGAGGATGATTGGCCCTGAGCTAACATCTGTGCCAATCTCCCTCTATTTTATGTGAGATGCCACCACAGCATGGCTTGACAAGCAGTGCTAGGTCCAGGCATGGGATTCAAACCTGTGAACCCCAGGCTGCCAAAGCAGAGTATTTAAACCCAACCACTATGCTGCCAGGCTGGCCCCTGGCCTGTAGTTTTACCTTCTTGTCACGTCTTTGTCTGCTTTTGGTATCAGAGTAATGATGGCCTCATAAAATGAGTCGGAAAGTCTTCATTCCTCTTCAATTTTAGGGAAGAATTGTGTTGAATTGGTATTATTTACTCCTTAAATGTTTGGTAGTGGGGCTGGCCCCATGGCCGGGTGGTTGGGTTCCTGCACTCTGCTTTGGTGGCCCAGGGTTTCACCGGTTCAGATACTGGGCACAGAGCTAGAACTGTTCATCAAGCCATGCTGTGGCAGTGTCCCATGTGGCAGAGCTAGAGGGACCTGCAACTAGAATATACAACTATGTACTGGGGGACTCCGGGGAGAAGAAGAAAAAAAAAATGTTTGGTAGAATTCATGAGTGACTTTTTTTTGGTCAACCAAATTCCGCCAATAAGAAAACTGTGCAGTTATTGGAGTACTATGTAACCATTCGAAAGAATTAAACAGAACTATACGATCTGACATAAAAGGTGATAAAAATATGTCACAGGACAATTTGTATAGTACCATCCTACTTACATTTTTAAATTCATCCTGCGTTATGAGTTTATATACACACATATGTTTAGAAATGCATTTTAAAACAGCTTTTTGGGATACAATTCACATACTATATATTTAAAGCATACATTTATTTCTCTTTTTTAAAAATTTTTTTTAAAGATTGGCACCTGGGTTAATAACTATTGACAATCTTTTTTTTTTTTCTGCTTTATAGCCCCAAACCCCCCCTGTACACAGTTGTATACCTTAGTTGCATGTCCTTCTAGTTGTGGGATGTGGGACGCCGTCTCAACATGGCCTGACGAGCAGTGCCATGTCCGCGCCCAGGATCCAAACCCTGGGCCGCCACAGCGGAGCGCACAAACTTAACCGCTCAGCCACGGAGCTGGCCCCTAACGCATACATTTAAAGTGAAGAATTCAGTGGCTTTTAGAATACTGACAGAATTGTGCAAACACAGCTATCATCCATCAACCATCATCACCATCTAATTTTAGACCCTTTTCATCACCCCAACAAGAAACCCTGTGCCCACTGGCAGTCATTCCCATTTCCCTACCCCTCAGCTCTAGGCAACGACTGATATATTTTTTATCTCTATAGATTTGCCTATTCTGGACATATGAATAGAACCATACAATGGATGGTCTTTTTTGACTGGTTTCTTTCATTTAGCATAATGTTTTCAAGGTCCATCCATGTTGTAGCATGTGTCAGTACTCCATTTCCTTTTATTGCCAAATAATATTCAATTGAATGAAACTACTGTTCCATATCATAACCATTGACCAGTTGGGGGACATATGAATTATTTCCACTTCTTGACTGTTATGAATAATGCTATGAATATTTTCTCTTGGGCATATACCTAGGAGTGGAATTGCTAGGTGGATAGTAACTGCATGTTTAACTCTTTGAGGAACTGCCAAACCGTTTTCCAAAGCAGCTGCATCATGTTTAAGCTCCACCAACCATGTAGGAGAGTTCCCATCCCTCCACATCCTCACCATTACTTGTTATTGTCTATCTCTTTGACCATATCCATCCTACGGATATGAAGTTGTATCTCATTGTGGTTCTGACTTGCACGTCCCTGATGACTAATAAGGTTGAGTATCTTTCCATGTACTCCTTGGCCATTTGTACATCTTCTTTGGAGAAAAGTCTAGTCAGCTCTTTCGCCTATTTTACATGGGGTTATTTGCCTTTTTATTATTTAGTTGTAAGTTCTTTATATATTCTGGATTACTAGTTCTTTGGGTCTTTGGTTTTTTGTTTTTCCATCCTGAGCTAACATCCGTGCCAATCTTCCTCTATTTTCTAGGATGTGGCCGTCAGCACAGCACGGTTTTGGCGACTGGACGAGGAGCTGAGGAACACGCAGGCGCCAAAGCTGACCCCCGTGTGACAGCCGAGCTGCCTGGTGGCCCATCCACGAGCTGGAGAAGCAGCAGCGCGATCGCGGGGAAGCTCCTGACCGCGTTTGGACGCGTGGGCGTGAGCTACCTGCGGAGAACCCTGGGGGAGATGCTCCGGAGGGAGCGGGACGTGGGGCGGCGCTCAGAGACGTGGGTGCTGACGAGCGAAGGTGGAGTCAGCCCCGCCCTCAGCCGCTGCCTGGGCTCCGGCGACCCGCGGGCCAGCGCGGGAGCCCGCCCCGATGTCCCACGAGCCGGCCCCGCCGAGGCCAGGAAGAGCCCCTGAGAAGCGCGCTCAGGAGCGGGGGCCGGCCCACCCGGCTCGCTCCTCCACCCGCGGACTGGACCGCCGTCCCGGAGGGGAGCCGCCGCGGGGCCCCGGAACCTTCTGGCGCCGCCGCCCGCGTTCGCCGCGGGACCCGTCGGGGGAACCCGTTCGCTGTTGCTAAGAGGCGGCCCCGGAAGTGACGCGCCCGGGGTTTGTTGACAGCGGAGGCGGCGGCGGCTGCAGCCTCTGAGCCGTAGGAGCCGGATCGGGGGAGGGGCCGGGCCCCGGAGCCAGCACCCGGCGGCCCGCAGCCCTAAGGGCAAGGTAACGGCCACGGGGTTCCCCCGGCGCGACCCCCTCCCACCCGGGGCTCGCGTCCCCGGGGTCCCAAGCTCCGCCCCGCCGACCCCGTCTCCCCAGACCCCGGCCCTGCCTGCTGAGATCCACTGCCTCCTCCGGCGCTCCGGCTCCGGGTTCTCCCGGGCCGCATCCTCCGCTCCTCCCCGCGGAGGAAGCATCCCGAGCGCTCCCGGGGCCAGGGCATGTGTCTGCGTCCTCCCCCTTCGCTGCTGCAACCGCTTGCACAGGTCCATCTCGGCCAATGGAGGGAGGGTTCCCTTCTCTACCCCTGCCTCCAGGTCTGGGAAACGTGCCTCTAAAACAGCTCCCAAAAAGAAAATGACGCCCTGTCGGATGCCCCTACAAAATGGGGGATCCATGTAGGTCTGAAAGGGCCAGCCTCTGCCCCTCCTACCTGTTGGATGAGCTTAAGTTCCCCCAAAGCAGCGCTTAAAAGCTCGGGGACGGCTTGGGTTCTGGATTAGCTCCCAAAAGGGATGACAGGGTGCAGGCAATCCAACAGGGTGGGAAGGGCATGGTGTGTGTGTGTGGAGGGGGGGGCGCGGGTTTGCAAACCAGAGGGCCAAGGGAGCCCGATAGGTGAGTTGAAAGTGAAACTGACTGTGCTGGCCACTGTAGCTCTGTGGGTGGAACTTGACTTGGCTGCTCTTTGGCCCAAGGAGTCCAGGATTTCCAGTCTTTGCCTGTGCCTGTCAGCGCGGTCGGTTTTTAAAGGGGAGAGTGGTGCCTGATGGCTCCATGGGAAAATCACCCCATATGAAACATCACACAGAAAGTTTCTCTTCGGGGTTCAGACTGGTTAGAATGAGCATTGAAGACAGCTTTGAAAAGGGTCACAGGAGTCTATGCTTAGAGCAGAAGGTGGTTCCCAGTGGTGAGGGGTCCTTCTGTTTCAGTTCGTTCATACAGCAAATAATAAACATAAGTGCCATGGAGTAAAATAAAGCAAGAAGGGCTGTGGAAAGGGGCAGAGAGTGGGGTCGCCTTTCTATAGAGGGTGATCAGAGAAGATCTCTAAGAAGGTGATATCTGAGCAGAGACCTGAAGGGAGTGAGGGAGCAAACCATGCAGCTCTCTGCAGGCAGAGCATTCAACAGCAAGTGCAAAAGTCCTGAGGTAGTATGCCTGATGATTTTAAGAAACAGCAAGAGGACAATAGGGCTGGAGCAGAGTGAAGGAGGGGGAGAGTGATTGACAAGGAAGTCAGAGAAGAGTGAGGACCAGATAATGGTGGGGAGAATGTGAGGGGTTTTCGTGTGATGCAGGGTCACAGGGTGTCTAATAGGCCACCCTTTCAGAACTGTGCTAACTTGAAGTGTCTGGTGGTTAGAGAAAATCTAGATTTGTTTTAGATGACAAATGGCCATTGTGCTCTGGCCTGGCGTTGTAAGTACCCTTTCTCCATCTTTGTAATGACCATTGATGGAATAAATACAAAAAGGACGGCCAGAGAGCACTGTAGTTAAATCAGGTCCTGCTGCTGCTTCCTGGTGGTGAGAACTTGGGCAAGGGACCTCTTTCTACCCCAGTTTCCTCATCTGTAAAATGGGGTCTTGAGGCTAAATTCGCTGAAGAACTTAGCACACTACTTGGCACATGTTCAGTACTCAGTACCTAACAGTCGTGATGATGGAAACGACAATGCTGATGGCGATGCCAATGATGATGAGGAACTGTTTGCATGTGTCTGCCTCAAAACCTTTCTTTTTAGCATCAGCTGGTGGTGTCACTAGCTCTGGTCGCCTCCCTGAGTGAGTAGAATTTTGGAGAACAGTGAGGGAGACAAAGTGGAAACTTCCTGACACCCCTCAGTGGGAACGGGGGTTGCATATCCTACAGGGAATATGGTAGCTTGGTCCTGGCTTTATGCATACCAGTGGGAAAGTGATAGGGGCTTTTCTTAAAAAGCCAAGCAAATCATCATTTTACCACATAAAATAAACAAAATGATGGTGTCGAAGTAAATACGACATGGAGACAGGTTGGGAAGAGCAGTAAACGTTGTCCCTGGACATGTGGTTGGGGTGCGTCTGGCTGATCTGCTGATGGAGATTGTTGATCCTAGAAGTGCCCGGGAGAGGCTGAGATTTTGCAGCCTGCCTTATAGGGAGCGGAACAATGGCTGATCTGCCTCCTCACCCCCCAAGCCTGGACTATGTCATCAGGCCTGGGTCATACACTGAGCGGGGCAACTGGGCCAGAGGATTTGAAAATGAAGTCAGAGCACTTAGATGCTGAGAGCCAGCATGTTGTAGGAGGCTGTTGTGGATAGAACCTCGGACTAACCACTGGGGACCCGGGTTCAAGCCCCAGCTCAGCTGCTGGCTCACTGTGTGAACCTGGGCAAGTCCCGTCCCCTGTCTGGGCCTCAGTTTTCCAATCTGTACGCTAACTCTGAAGGCTATTGGGAGGATGACATGAGGCACAGGTTGTGAAGGACTTTAGTGCACCCTAAAGCTCTCTACAGAGGGAAGGACCAGTTCTTGTTGTCATTAGCGTAGACCTATTTTTGGAGAGAGGGTTTCAGTACCTCACTTGTTCTTGACTCCAGAAATGCAAGTTCAGAGACCCAGGTTGGGTCATCTATTTTGGGACCAACATCCTGTATCTGGTTCAAGCACTGAAGCTGATGTTCCAGATTCAGAGATGAGCAGAAGTGTCTCTCCAAGCATTATCCTTAGGAAAACCCTCCCTAATTATTTGTTGCCACCTTCTTGTCATGATTTCATGGCATCTTCTCAGCGACCCTGTGAGGCAGGTGCTGTTCGCCAACATTGACAGGTAAGGACCCTGGTGAATATCGGGACTGGTAAATATTGCCTGGGGACCTCGTGGAGCTGAGGCTTCTTCACCTGCAACCAGCCAATCATGCACTCACTGTGTTGTGGAGACCACATGGATCACACAGGGGCCCTGCCTCAGCAGCCTTCTAGTCCTGTGGCCAAAAATGATATATGGCCATAGGATGGTTACCAGCGATACTCAGTCATCTGTTCTCAGTGCCCGAGGACACTCGGAGTTGTGAGGAGGCAGTGAAGGCCTGTGCCGCAGAAGGGAGAGCTGAGGCTTGCAGGAACAGCTCCTGCCCTTGGCCTAGAGATAAAGAGAGCCCAGCACTTCCTGAAGGACCTTGGACAAGTCATTGCTCATCTTTGAACCTAATTTCTTCATCTGGAAAACAAAATATTATGTCGCTCGTAGGTTATTTGTGGCTTCCATGAGAACATGTATGGAAAGTTCGAAACTCTGGGTCTTGAACTAGTGAGTACATCTCAGTGTGTACATATAGACCCATGTTTGGATACATAGTCCAGGCAAATTACTTCACCACTCAGAGCCTCAGCTGCCTCATCTGCAAGTGGTAGATTGTGATCACACCTTCCTCGTGTAGTTGTTGAGAGAATTAAATGAGTTAACGCATATCGAGTACCCAGCAGAGTTCTTAGAATATGGTGCTCAGAACGGATGAGATGGTTAAATTTGATTCCAACCTTAGAACCCAGGTAGCCCCAAGGCTCCTCTGCCTCCAGGTGGCACCAGTGAGCGGTGATGCATGGTCCTCCCTCATCCCGTTTCCACATCTTCCTAACGTCACCGGCCCTGCACGTTAGTCTCTGCGGGCTGAGACCCCCTGGGATGCCCTCTGAGCCTCACCTGCACCCCTGGCCCTGGGAGACCCCTGACGCTTGCCCTGACTCCCCTCACAGCAGCCTCCCACCCCCAATATCTGTTCTGTGATCTGCTCCATCCTGGAAAGCTTCCAGCGTCTGTAAATAGGGCATTTGTTTGGGTTTTTTCCCCTAGGTCCTGGGTTAATATTTCGCAGGGTGGGCGCTGCTCCAAGGC
Source organism: Equus asinus (assembly GCF_041296235.1). Lineage (NCBI taxonomy): Eukaryota > Metazoa > Chordata > Mammalia > Perissodactyla > Equidae > Equus > Equus asinus. The sequence goes on from NC_091799.1 coordinate 17,232,839, forward strand.
TCAGAGCTTCTGGCTTCGCCAGCCTCTGTCGGCTGGATGTCAGGATGCTGGTGGGGTCCCATGCTCCCTCTGCTGGACCTCAGTTTCTTTTTCTCCTCCGTTGGATGGACAGAAGACCAAATGGTTTGGTGAGAATGATGGGTTTGGTTTAGATTGCGTCCCACTCTCATGGGTTGTGTGATTTCAGGCAAGCCTCGGTGTCTTCATCAGAAAACGGGGTAACAGTCTCTACCTCGGGGTGCTATAGAGAGGTGGCTCGGGCAAAAGCAAACCTTTATTCTGTGACGTGCCTGGCAAAGGCGGGGGCACCAAGGATCCAGGAGTGTGTGAGCAGAAAGGGCTCCTGTCCTCCTAGAGCTCATGGGCTGGGGGAGGTGTCGTCAGAGAAATCGTTGTACGATGACGAATTAGCTACAAGTCCAGGGAATGTCGTTGGTTAAATAAGGAGCTATGTGAAGTGAAGCCCGTCAAGAGCTCAGCGCCACGTCTGGAAGCAACTACCGTGGAGGCTGCGGTGGCTGCTATTGCTGCTGCGCTCTCTCCTCTCTCCTCGCTGCTCCCCCCCCCCCCCAGGATGTCATAAGCTCATAAGGGATCCAGTTTTAAAGAACCTGCAAAAGAAGAGGTGGAGAAAGATACAGGTTCTTCTTGGGGTGTGGTGCTCTGTCATCATCAGAGCTCCCCCTGTCCCAGTTGCCAGAATCCCAGATGGCCAGTGCCTGCCTGGAGAATGAGGGGCCCTGGGAGGTGGGAGTAGGTGGGTGGAGATGGCTGCCTCTGGCAGGTGCCAGGCCTGCAGCTGGGTGGGGCACAAGTGGCAAGGTGCTCCTGCCCCCAGGCCTGTCAGCCTCGCTGCCAAGATGAGGATAGCTCTCTCCTCCTCCAGCTCACCCCAGCCCCAGGCCGCAGGGGCGGCACTGCCAGTAGGCCATTAGCAGATGGTGCCGTCTGCCTGCTTTGTCTTTTGGGGGCTTTTGGTGACCTTGGTGGCTGACAAAGTGGTGTTTCTTCCACCTGGGGAGCAGGTTAGGGCAGAACGGCTACCTGGCTCAGACCCACAGAAGAGGCAAAGCTCCCAGGGGCTCTCTCTCATTCAGGGTGCTGAGGGTTCCTCTGCAGCCACTGGGTGCTGGCACTGCCCTGGGCACAGCGGGCAGGGAGGATACGAGAGCATGCCTTGCCTCCCGGGTTCCATGCATGGCACAGCCTGCGGGTCCCTCCCGTCCCTTCCACAGGCATATGTGGAAAGCCTACCATGTGTCAGGCCCACATGGCTGTTCAGCCCTTCCTTTGTTTAGCAAATGCTGGTGGAGTTGGGCCTGTGGTGCTGATGCCCCGTACCCTCTGTCCCTTCAGCATGTGTACATTTCTTCCTTCTTCCTGGAATGCCTTTCCCTTCTCTCCCCACCACCAGACTTAACTATGACTCATCTTTTGAGCCACAGCTGAAATGTCACTTCCACGGAAGCCTGCCCTACTCCCCAGTCCAGGGCAGGTCCCTGGCATAGGCACCCACAGCCCCAGGTACCTCCCTCCCCTTCACAACACTGGTCCCAGTTATGTGGCGTGGGTTTGTGTGCTTCTTAAGAGGGGGTCTGTCTCCCTCTGGAGCTAGTATGCTCCATGAGAACAAAGACCTTGTCTGGTTTCATTCACCATTGGACCCACCGTGCTCAATAAGCAGTTACTGAGTGAATAAATAAACTGCCTGGGCCAAACCCAGGGATGCAATGCCAGACAAGACAGCCCAGTTCCTGCCCTCATGGAGCTGGCCGCCTGGAAGGAAGCTGGATCATTAAACCAGCATCAGTACAAAGTGTTAGTTGTTATGGTAGGGCCTGTGGGGCACACAGCAGGAGCACCCTGGCAGGTTGGGAAGGCTTCCCAGAGGAAGTGATGTTGACACTAAGGCCTGAGCGTGCGTAGGCATCAGCTAAGTACAGAGGAGAGTTCAAAGGTAGTGTGGGCTGGAATGGTGCGGGCGTGCTTCCTGGAGGGGGGGGCATGAATGTGTTTTGAGGGTAGGAGCAGTATTTTGAGAAGAAAGTGGAATAATTAGTTAAATTTGGACAGTCTCAGTTGAAAGAAAATAGACTGAGCAAAGGTCTGCAGGTGACCTGTGCTTCTGGCCAATTGCCAGGACAACAAAGCAGCCCGGCCGGCTGGAGTAGGGGGTCAGTGGCCGCAAGCAGGCCCGAAAACTGCATGTAATTCTGGAGGCCTTGAGATCAGACTCATCAACTTCAGTTTCCAGTGGAGCGTGTCTCCCTGCTGGCAGTGCTCCCTCTGGCTCCAGTTGCCCAGGAAGAGAGGCTGCTGGGCTCTTGAAGATCTGAAAGTGGTTTGAAGGCAGAGGAAGGCCATGCCCGGGGCCCTGGCAGCCTGTTTATCATGCCTTCCCTCGAGGGTGTCACGTAGCCAGTGGGACAGCTGTCAGAATGGGCCTCACGGTGGGAGATCCTGCTCTGTTTGGGGACCAGGGCAGGTGAGGTAGGAGAAGGGGATGTTAGTGATGATGATGGAAATGATAGTGATGATGATGAGGAGGATAATGGCTGCTTTTTATTGAGCACTTACTATGTGCCAGGCAGCATGCTAAGCCCTTTCTATGTCATTCCATGTTATCTTCACACAACACTGACTCTTTTATTTTTCTTTCTTTTTTTCTTTTTTTGAGGAAGATTAGCCCTGAGCTAACATCTGCCACCAATCCTCCTCTGTTTTTGCTGAGGAAGACTGGCCCTGAGCTAACATCCACGGCCATCTTCCTCCAGTTTATATGTGGGATGCCTGCCACAGCATGGCTTGATAAGCGGTGCTAGGTCCGCACCCGGGATCCGAACTGGCAAACCCTGGGCTGCTGAAGCAGAGTGTGTGCACTTAACTGCTGCGCCACCGGGCCGGCCCCAACACTGATTGTTTTAGAGAAGAAACTGAGGCACAGAGAGTGAAGACACTTGCCCAAGTTCACCTGCTCCTGGGCAGCAGGGCTGAGGCTTGAAGCTGGGTCGGCCTGACTGCAGAGCCCCTAGAGCACGGTCACTCGTAAGTGATGGTGCCAGAACTTAGAACTGATGATTCCAGAGGGCACCGTGCTCTGTGGCCGCCCGCTGGATTTCCTGAGCAGCACGGAAGGCTCGGATATGGGTGTGGAGGCTCCAAGAAGCCAGGGCCAATGCTGGGCCCTAAACTCTTTCCAAACCCTCCAAGAGATGGTGTGATGGAGTCCAAGAGACCTGGTTCGAATCCCACTTTGGGCAGAGTGGTCTTTCTCTGAGCTTAAATTTCCTCATCTGTAAGATGGGATCATAACCCCCATTTTTTGTGAACTTGGTCGTGTCAGCCTGAGACTAAGCATCTTCCCGACATCTCATTTACTGCAGCAGCCCTGTAACAGAGGGATCATTATCCCCATTTTCCAGATGAGGAAACTGAGGTCGGGGCAGGTTAAGTACTTTATCAGTGAATTGTGGAACTGGGTTGAAACATAGATCTGTCTGACCACAGAGCCTGCACTTAAAACGACAGCAACAAAACTTTATTGAAGTGTAACATAAACAGGGAGAGGCCCCAAAGCCTGAGTGGGCAGTTTGATGAATTTCCACAGGTGGACACGCCTGTCCCGGCGCTCCCCGGGGCCCCTGCCGCTTCCTCATCACTGCCTCCTGCGGAGCTAGTCACTGCCCTGCCTTCCAGCACCAGAGATTCATGTTGCCTGTTTGTCCCCCTCTCTGCTGTAGACTCGGTGGGAACATGGTTTGGGGTTAGTTCCTGACTGTCCTCAGTTGTTCAAATGGTCGATAGTTTTCAATGTTGTTCACTCAATTTGAATGTGAAGTTTCAGTTGTTGTTCTCTGTTAGCCACACTTCCCACAGCTGCGGATGCTCCTCGCTTAACTGAACCCTGAAGCCCTCCTGACCCTGGGCCTCTGTGGGGTCCAGGCCATTTTCTTAACTTTTTGTTGAATTATAATGTACATTTTTAAAAATGCACACACGGTGATAAACAGCTCCCTGAATATTCACAAAGCGAACACACCTGTATGTCCAGCACTCAAATAAGGGCTAGAAGCTTCTCAGCAGCCCACCAAATGCCCAAAGTAACCACAGTGCTGACTTCTACCACCACAGGTTAGGTTTTCCTGTTTTTGTTTTTGTTTTGTTTTTAGGAAGATTAGCTCTGAGCTAATATCTGCCGCCAATCCTCCTCTTTTTGCTGAGGAAGACTGGCCCTGAGCTAACATCCATGCCCATCTTCCTCTACTTTATATGTGGCTGGCTTTATATGTGGGACGCCTACCACAGCATGGCGTACCAAGCAGTGCCATGTCCACACCCGGGATCCGAACCAGTGAACCCCAGACCGCAGAAGTGGAACGTGCGCACTTAACCACTGCGCCGGCCCCCTGGGTTTTCCTGTTTTTTAACTTAATGGGGTAAAACATAAATGGATTCTTACAGTGTATGAATATATACTCTTTTGTGTCTGCCTCCTTTCCCTGATCATTGGGAGGGTCATCCAAGCTGTTGTGTCAACGGCAGTTTGTGCGTTCTCGTTGCAGTGTAGTATTTCCTTGAGAAGAATACCGTAATTATTCGTTGTACCAGCAGTGCACGGTCAGGTTCTTTGCTGTTTCTGGGCTGTTGTGAATAGTGCTGCTCTGGCCATTCTGGTCTCTGTCTTTTGCTGAACATTTGCATGTGCACCTCTGTTGGGTGTATGCCTAGGAGTGGAATTGTGAATATTGAACTTGTGTGTGTTCACTTTTAGTAGATAGTGTCACACAATATTCCAATTACACTCTCAGTGCACACCAGTTTACACTCCCACCAGCAGTGTAGGTGACACCCCGTTGTTCTGTATCTTCACTCTCGTAGGGGCTTGGGATTGCCTGTGGTGTTGTTTTCATTTGAGCCGCTCTCGTGGGTGGGAAATGGTATCTCACTGTGTTTCTGCTGATACTGATGAAGCTGAGCCTTTTCCCTAAGTTCATTGTCCCTTTCCCTATCCTTTATGAAATAAAGGTCAAGTCTTTTGCCCATTTTTTAAGTGGATGCTATGTCCTTTTCTAAAACACTGATTTGTAGAAGTTGTTTATATATCCTGAATACAAGTCCTTTGTTGGATATGTGATTGGAAATAACTTCTCCTAGTCTGTGGCTTGCCCTTTCTCTTTCCTGATGCTGTCTTTTGATGAAAAGAGTCTTAAATTTTGAGGCAGTCCAGTTTATCAATTTCTCTTTGTGGCCTGTATTCTTTTTATGACCTGTGGAAGGAATTGTTGCATACTCTAAAGCCATGAAGGTGTTCTCCTATGACCTTATAGAAATCTTATTGTTTTACCTTTCACATATGGGTCAAAGGTCCATCTCAAATTACTTCTTGTGCATGTATGAACAGAAGTTTCTTCACCTGAGTGCAAATCAGTTTATCATTTTTTCCCTCATGAGTCCTTTTAGAAATTTTTACCTACCTCAAGATCATGAAGATAGTAGGAGACTTCACTTTTTTAATAACAGTTTTGTTGAGGTATAATTTCTGTACCATATAGTTCCCTATTTAAAGTAGATAATTCAATGGTTTTTAGTATATTCAGAGTTGTGCAACCATCGCCGCAGTCAGTTTTAGAACATTTTCATCACCCCCCAAAGAAACCCCATACCCGTTAGCAGCCACTCCCCGCTTCCCCTCAACCTCCCCGTCCTGGGAACCAGTCGTCTACTTCCGCCTCTGTGGGTTTGCCTGTTCTGGCCCGACATTTCATCCAAATGGAGTCATACAACATGTGGCCTTTCATGACTGGCTTCTTTCACTGACTGGAATGTTTTCAAGGTCTCGGGTTGGAGCATGGATCAGTTCTTCATTCCTTTTATGGCTGAATAATATTCCACCGTATGGCTAGACCATTTTTGTTTATCTGTTCATCCGTTGGTGGACATTTGTGCTGTTTCCACTTTTTGGCTCTTATGAATAATACTGCTATGAACATTCATGTACAACTTTTTATGTGGACGCATATTTTCATTTCTCTTGGGAAGAGGCTTCATTCTTCATCCTATACAGTGAGATTCGGTGCTAACATGTCTATAACGCCCGGGCACATGCTAACTGTTCAAACAGTGACAGCTTTACACAGGTTAGGCTGCACAGCCAGGGACACCCCAGTGTAGCTGTTAATGAAAGCCCCTCTTATCCCCACCCCACCCAAGCACTGGGTCCCCAGCACACACGTCTGTCCCCAGACATTGTGAAGGCACAGAAATGCTTGGACAAGGCCCCCTGTTCTTTGTAGGTCAAAACTCGCACAGATGGTGGCACAGCAGAGAGGAGCAGGGAAAGAGTCAGGAGTCGTGGGCCCTGGCCCTGCTAAGCTGTTAATTAATTAATTAATTAATTATTTTTTTGGTGAGGAAGATTGGCCCTGAGCTAACATCTGTGCCAGTCTTCTTCCATTTTTTTTGTATGTGGGACACTGCCACAGCATGGCTTGATGAGCGGTGTGTAGGTCTGCACCCAGGATCCAGACCCACAAACCCTGGACTGCCGAAGTGGAGCACAAGAATTTAACCACTATGCCACCAGGGCAGCCCTAAGCTGCTGATTTGATTGTGATGTCCGGGGCCTCAGTTTCCCTACTCAGAGAGTGGACATAGGGCAGCTGGTGGGTCTGGCCCTTATGTGTGGCTCACTTGGCTTCTTTCCTGTTCCCCAGGTTGTGGCTCTGTCAATGATCCTGTGAGTATTGGAGAGTCACTGTGCCCCTGAGGGCCCCTATCCTGGCTTGAACCACCTGCCTGCGCCAGCATGGCGTCCGACACTCCTGAGTCCCTGATGGCCCTGTGCACTGACTTCTGCCTGCACAACCTAGAAGGCACCTTGGGCTACCTGCTGGACAAGGAGACTCTGCGGCTCCATCCAGACGTCTTCCTGCCCAGCGAGATCTGTGACCGGCTCGTCAATGAGTGAGCAGGCCCGGGGCTGGGGCAGGGGCACGAGTCTTAGCATGAGCATGTGTGGAGACATTGGGACCCTCGTGTGTGCACCACACGGGGGTGAGGCTGTGGCTATGGATATGTGAGGGGGTGTGCATGCGTAGGTGTCCGTGGGTGGAGGAGAATGCTGGTGTATGCGTAACTGGAAAGGTGTGCGTGTGCGTGTTGATCTGTGTGTGGAGGGTCCGCCCATGAAGAATGAGTGTCTGTACACACCTGGGTTTCTGCAGCATAGAGTATGTGTGAGTGTGAAACTGCAGGTGTGCACCACACCTATGAGAAAGTCTAGAAACCTGCTCATAAGTGAAGGAGTTATGTGCTTTCCTGTGTGTGTGTGCGCATGCCTGTGCTTATGAACACAAGTCTGGATGTGATCATGGACACATTCAGGTTTACGCACCAGGGCCCAAATAATGGATCCATGACCAGCTCTCGAATCGAATCATTCAGAAAATCTTTATGTGGTTCCTCCAAAGGACTCTCCACTAATAGAGGCTCCTGGGAGGATGAGATGCAGTCACTGGCCACTGGGAGTTCAGTCTCGATGCCCAGAGGGAAATGGTTACATCAAGCAGTTGCATGTAAAAGTGGGAGCCTGTATGTGACCTGAGGACAGAGCCCAACCTGTAATAATGTTCTGAGCATCTAGTCTGTGTCAGGCACTAGGTTGGACACTTTGAAGACCAGAATTATGTCCATTTTACAGATGAAGAAACCGAGGTCCAGGGAAGTTTAGTTACTTATCTGAAGCTGCCCAGGTAGTGAACAGCCAAGCCAGGATTTAGATTCCAGAGTGTTTGACCCCAAGCCTTTGCCACCAGACCAGGATTCTTGCCTGACCTGGTGTCCCAGCAGGGTTTTACTAGTGCCTGCCCTGTACCCAGCCGGGAGCTCCAAACCCCGTGGCTTCCTCTTCCTGTTGGAAAGGGTTCTGGGAGCGGCTGATCCAGGAAGCAGAAGCTGGCTTTAAAGAAGAGGAGTGTAGGCGTGTATGTTTGTTAGAGAAGTGTCTACAGTTTTGGGGAGGAGAGCTTGGGAATTGCTGTTGATAAGAGGCCGCTACATCCCCGGGAGGCCTACCTTTGGACCCTGGTTCCGGGGCCACCTTTCATCTCACCTGTAGGGTGCTCGGATCCAACCAGGTACTGTTGGGAAGAGGAAGAAGAGACGGAGGCTGCTGCCTAGGTGATCAGAGAAGGCTTCAGGGAGGGCAAGGCTTGTGCTGGGCTTGAAGGGAGGACCAGGGTCCCTGTGCCCCTCCCCTGAGCCAGGCTTTCTTTCCTCCCAGGTATGTGGAGCTGGTCAACGCCGCCTGCAACTTTGAGCCACACGAGAGCTTCTTCAGCCTCTTCTCGGACCCCCGCAGCACCCGCCTCACCCGTATCCACCTCCGCGAGGACCTGGTGCAGGACCAGGACCTGGAAGCCATTCGCAAGCAGGTGAGCCCTGTGTCGCCAGGCACCAGGGATGGCCGTGGGGAGGCTGGCCTGAGACGGTCAAACAGTGAGTCCGGGGCAGGGCCGCTCACCTCTAGCACAAGCGTCCCCAGGCCCTTCCAGTGCCCCTCCGTTGTGCAAACCCCTCCTCAAGGCCACCTGTAGCCCAGGGCTGGCCTAGGGCAGGGAGTGGGCAGTGGTGCTGATGGAACTGTGCCTGCCCCCAGGATCTGGTGGAGCTGTACCTGACCAACTGCGAGAAGCTGTCCGCCAAGAGCCTGCAGACGCTGAGGAGCTTTAGCCACACCCTGGTGTCCCTGAGCCTCTTCGGCTGTGCAAACATTTTCTACGAGGAGGAGAACCCAGGGGGCTGTGAAGACGAGTGCCTCGTCAACCCCACCTGCCAGGTGCTGGTCAAGGACTTCACCTTCGAGGGCTTTAGCCGCCTCCGCTTCCTGAACTTGGGCCGCATGATCGATGGGGTCCCCGTGGAGTCCCTGCTGCGACCACTGAACTCGCTGGCCGCCTTGGACCTCTCAGGCATTCAGACAAGCGATGCGGCTTTCCTAACTCAGTGGAAGGACAGCCTGGTGTCCCTTGTGCTCTACAACATGGACCTGTCGGAAGACCACATCCGCGTCATCGTCCAGCTGCACAAGCTGCGGTGAGCTGCCGGCCTAGAGCTCACTGGGGCAGCGGGTGGGGAGGAGCGTGTTGTCATTCCCAGAAGGTTCGTGGGCCCCGGCCCGGCAGAAGGTGGGGATGGAAGTCTTATACCCACTGTTTCAGCTGGAAGAGGTCTGTTCAGGGCACTTGGGGCCTAGCAGGTTTTTCCCCGAATGCCATGGAGCAGTTGTGGCAGGGGTGGGCCTGCCCCTGCCATGGACTGAAGGAGCAGGAGTGTAAGGGGCAGCCCCACCCTGCATCCAGCTCCTGACCTGTGCCTCCCACCCCGACCTCCAGACACCTAGACATCTCCCGAGACCGCCTCTCCAGCTACTACAAGTTCAAGCTGACTCGCAAGGTGCTGAGCCTCTTTGTGCAGAAGTTGGGGAACCTGATGTCCCTGGACATCTCTGGCCACATGATCCTGGAGAACTGCAGCATCTCCAAGATGGACGAGGAAGCAGGGCAGACCAGGTGGGGACCCACCCGCCACAGTTGCCCACGGGGTGTCATTCAACAAGCATTTACCAAGTGCCCCTCTGCCAAGTGCTGTGCTGGGTGCTGGAGATAAACAAACCAGGCCCTGCCCTCTCCAGTCCAATGAGCTGTTGGGAGCAGATGGGTTATTATTAGGGCTGTGGCAGGGGAAGCACCGTGCTCTGGGGTGCCCTGAGGATCAGGAAGGAGGCAGGAGCAGAAATGGCATTCCAGCTGTGCCAAAAGCTCATTCTGAGTTTGCAGAGGAAGGGTGTTCTAGCAGAGGGAACGGCATGTGCAAAGGCTGGAAGGTACAAGTGCGAGGAGTGACTGGGAAATTATGCCATTCAGACTGGCCAGAGACAGTATGGCAGTGATACGAGGAGGCTGGCAGTGTTCCCTGTCATTAGGTGTCACAGCAGATAGATTGTTCCTGGGCTAGTTGGTTGAGAGATCTGATTCAAACCAATGCAGCTGCAAATGGGCCATGTGCCTTAACCCCAGACATACTTAAGCGGGCTTTGGTTAATTGGCATGTCCCTTCACGATGGTTGGTGGAACCTAAACGCAATATATCCTCACTAGAATGACAGTATTTTCCAAAGACGGCTGCAGCAGCATCTCCCACTCCACGTGTTCTACAGTGTGACTTTGCCACCTTCCCATCCAGAGGTGGGGTCTATGTCTCCTACCCTTAAAGAGAAAAAATAAAGATGAGGCTGGAGGGCCTACAAGGGGGCCCCAAATAAGCGCCTCGCCACCCCCATGGAGAGGCCCTCCTTTGTGCTGACCCCAGGGCAGCCCCAGGCCCAGGCCGCTGACCCCAGCCCCTCCTCCCCAGCATCGAGCCTTCCAAGAGCAGCATCATGCCCTTCCGGGCCCTGAAGAGGCCCCTGCAGTTCCTGGGGCTCTTCGAGACCTCTCTGTGCCGTCTCACGCATATTCCGGCCTACAAGGTAAGAAGGGGGAGCGGAGGAGGGGTGAAACAGGGACCCCTGGGAGAGGCGATGGGGTGGACTGGGGGCCCCCAAGCATCTGCCCTGGGGTTCCGTCTGGAGCTGGCATCTGGGGATCCCAGCCCTTGGCCTCTTCCGGGTTGTTCTGAGCATGCTCCATCCCCAGGTGAGTGGTGACAAAAATGAGGAGCAGGTGCTGAACGCCATCGAGGCCTACACGGAGCACAGGCCTGAGATCACCTCACGAGCCATCAACCTGCTTTTTGACATCGCACGCATCGAGCGCTGCAACCAGCTCCTGCGGGCCCTGAAGGTCAGCCCAAACCCCAGGAGGGCCTCCGCCTCCTGTCCATCCCTGCCTGGAGGGTGCTGGACTTGGCTGAGCCGTGTCCCCAGAGCCCCTGTCCCTCCTCTACACCGCCTCCTCATCCCCAGGACACCAGCAGCCCTACCTCCCAAACCCCAACCCCGCCAGTAGTGGCCTTGTCCCGGAACCATGGCCCTGCCCTAGTTTCTGCCCCCAGCCCCTTCCTGTGCCCTCAGAGAGCAGGCTCAGGGTAAGCCCTGCCCCAGAGGACCTGTCCAGGCACCCTCGCAGGCCCCTAGCCTGTCCCTGCATAACCTAACAGCACTCACCAACCCGGGCCTGTACCCTGTCTTCATGCAGCTGGTCATCACGGCCCTCAAGTGCCACAAGTATGACAAGAACATTCAAGTGACGGGCAGTGCTGCCCTCTTCTACCTGACCAATTCCGAGTACCGCTCAGAGCAGAGCGTCAAGCTGCGCCGGCAGGTCATCCAGGTGGTGCTGAATGGCATGGAATCCTACCAGGAGGTGACGGTGAGCCCCTACCCGCCAGGCCCTGCATGCTCTGGCCCAGCTACCCCTTTTCCTGCTCAGCCTGTGTCGCAGGTCCCTCAGGGGCTGGGCTTGCTGTTACTCTTCCTTGCCTGGCTCTGTTCGGCCCCCCTCCCAACCCCCCTTTCCCACAACATCACTCCCAGGCTCTGGGACACGCACTCAGGGCCTGTCACCCAGTGCCATCACCTGCTGCCGCCCTCCACCCCAGGCCCCTGTTTTGCTGCCTCTGGGCCTCTGCCCATGCTGACTCCTCAGCCCTTCCACCCAGGAACACTCTGCGGGGGGGTATTGTTTTCAAAAGCTGCTTCTATTATAAAAGTAATTAAGTCTTTTACTGTAGAACGGTTATAATTACAGATATAAAGGAAAAAAACACCCGTATTCCCACCACCCAGAGATAGCCACCATTAATATCGGATATCTGTTGTTCTGGATTTTAGTCTGTGTGTATTTACCTATAAATGGGATCATTCTGTGCATACAGTTTGTGTAACATGGATTTTTATGTCAATGTCTTGTGAATGTGAACATCTCCCATGGCAACAAAGATTTTTACAACAAAAATTTTTCTTTTGAGGAAGATTAGCCCTGAGCTAACTACTGCCAGTCCTCTTTTTGCTGAGGAAGCCTGGCCCTGAGCTAACATCCGTGCCCATCTTCCTCTACTTTATATGTGGGATGCCTACCACAGCATGGCGGCACCCGGGATCCGAACCGGCGAAGCCCGGGCTGCCGAGAAGCGGAACGTGCGCACTTAACCGCCGCGCCACCGGGCTGGCCCCTACAACGAAAATTTTTACATGTTTCTTTTCTGATTACAAAAGGTACCTGATGCTTAGAAAACAAATCAAGTAATACGAAAGTGTATTAACCGGAAAGTGAGAGTCGTTCGCAGCCCCAGCTCTCCTCCCACAGAGAGCTGGTTTTAACAATTCTGTTTCACAATTGTAGGTGTCAGCGTCCTCACCCGGGGACAGGCCGCTCTTGTGCCGACTCTTTGCTGGAGCTCAGAGGCAGTGGCCGAGCCCCATCCCCACGGACTAGCAGGATGGAGCTCCCCCATGCGCAAGATACAGTTACTGAATCAGCCCGCATGGTTGAACATTTAGTTGCTTTTTTATTTTTTGCTATTTCAGATGAAGCTTTGCTGACTAGACTTAATTGATAATCCTTATAATACATGTCTAAAAGTAGAATTGCTGGGGCAGTGGACATGTTTTTGTTTTTTTTTTTAAAGATTTTATTTTTCCTTTTTCTCCCCAAAGCCCCCCCGGTACATAGTTGTATCTTTCTAGTTGTGGGTCCTTCCAGCCGTGGCATATGGGATGCCGCCTCAGCATGGCCTGATGAGCAGTGCCACGTCCGCGCCCAGGATTCGAACCAGTGAAACCCTGGGCCGCCGCAGCGGAGCACGCGAACTTAACTACTCGGCCACAGGACCGGCCCGGCATGTGTATTTTTAAAGCACTTGGTGTGCATTCTCAAATTGTCCTCCAGAAAGGCTGTGGCGGGGATACAGCCTCTGCAGGCATGAGAAGGCCCACTTTCCCACCACCTCCTAACTCCAGATTTGAAAGCACTTGTTTTTTTCTACATCAAGATCGATTTTATAATCAGGTAAAAGAGGTGTCTTTATTTTTAATGGAAAAAATGCTAGTTGAAGACTCTAAAAAATTAATAAACTCTATCAAAGAAATGAAAATTAAGATAACAAAGTATCGCATTTCATCTCAAGAGATTGATGATACCCAGCACTGACAAAGGTCGGGGGAAGAGCACTCTTGCACACTTTCCACTGGTTTGGTATAAATTGTGCAACCTTTTTGGAGGGCAAATGGCAGAATCTGCCCAAAACTGTAAATGTGTTTATTTTTTGGCCTACGGGTTCTACACTTAGAAACATTCTCGGAGGAAAAAGATATACATACATCCACCCTTTCTGATTAAATAGAAATCAGAGGAAACCAAAATGTTTTAGCAACAGGGGCCTGGAAAAGTAACAGATGATCTCCCCACATGATGGACCATCATAGTAAATCTGTGCATCCTAACGTGGAAAGACGTCCACTGTGTGTTGATAAGTGAAGAGGTTTGGACCAATATGTATAATATCTTTTTTTGCCTCTCCTCTCCCCCAATATATATTTGTATTTGCATGGTAGAAAAATCTAGAAAGATTTGCACCAAACTTTTAACAGTAATTACTTCTGGGGAATAAAGTGGGCTACTTTAACTTTGTGCTCAGATAGTATCATTTGAACTTTTTACAGTGAGTATTGCTTTTATAATTCAAAATAAATTTTTTTCTCAAATTAAAAAATATACATATATTGGGGAGAGGGACAAAGAGTTAACCAAGGGTGCTATCCTCTAAATTACATAATTAATAAAGTATAAACTTCTGATATCTAATGAGAAAGGATGGAAGGAAATTAAATTACATGGAGAATGTGCTGAGAATGCCATTTAAAAAAAAAAAAGCCTGCAGACAATGCAAAGAGAAACTGAGAATGTGGAGCAACTGGGGCTGTCCTCCACTCCTGGTGGGCATGTAAACTGGCGCAGCCACTCTGGCCGGTAGTTTGGTGTCACCTGGTAAAGCTGGAGACATGCGCACCTCGTGACCCAGAAGCTCCACCCACCAGCTGTGTGCCCTAGAGACACCTGGGCGCACAGACAAGACTTTGTTTGAAGTAGCCGAACATTGAAATCCACCCAAACGTTCACCAGCAGTGGGATGGATGAATAAATTGCAATACTATACTGCAAAGAAAAAATGAGTGCATTTCAGCTACTTAACAACATGGTTGATCTTGCAAACCTGTGTTTGAACAAAAAGAAGCAGGATGCCAGAGAATCTTCCGACTAGAAAAGCAGGGATGGTGGTTATCTCTAGTGGGCAGAGGGGCTTATGATTAGGAAGGGACATGTGGGGACTTCTGGGTGCTGGCAATATTCTATTTCTTGACCCAGATGGTGATAAAATAGTTGTTGAAAAGGTTATTTGCTTTATAGTTACTTTTAAAACTATACATTTGTGTTTTATGCATTCTTCTGTATGAATATGATATTTCACATTTTTTTTAATGTTAAAAAAAAATGCCTTGTAGCCCCCTTTTCCAGAAAGCCCTCCTGGACCACCACTGGACCTCACACCTCTAGAGAGCCCCTCGAGTCCAGCTCCCGAGTCTGACCCTGACTGTGTCCCTTTGTCTCCCCGCCTGGCCCAGGTCCAGCGGAACTGCTGCCTGACCCTCTGCAACTTCAGCATCCCTGAGGAGCTGGAATTCCAGTACCGCCGGGTCAACGAGCTCCTGCTCAGCATCCTCAACCCCACGCGGCAGGACGAGTCGATCCAGCGCATCGCTGTGCACCTGTGCAACGCCCTGGTCTGCCAGGTGGACAATGACCACAAGGAGGCCGTGGGCAAGATGGGCTTTGTGGTGGTACGTGTGGGCGGGCTGCCCTTCCCTCCCTTCATCCTTTCCTCTGCCATAGCCCCACTGCTGCATGAAGGATTTAGGCAAGATCAAGGGAAGCATCTCATTTCCGACCCCTGTGGATTTCCTCCCCCTCGAACACTGTCGCCCTCTCCCAGCCCCTCCATTCGCCCATTAGGTCCCACTGTACAAGTCACTCCTGCCTCCTCAGACCACATGCCCCTGTTAGGTCTTCCCGGCTGGGATTAAATAAGGGTCTGAGGATATCTGTCTAACGTCGGCCTCCTGACGTTATGACAACCAACGGGGTTGTGAGCACCATAAGCAAAGACACCATGCTTGTTCCTTCCATCGTGACATCCCCAGTAATTCCTAGCTTAGGGCCTGGTGCAGAGTGAGGAGATAGATATCTGCCAAAGAAAGGAAGGAACGAATGAGGAAGGAACGAATGAGGAAGGAACAGCCAGTCTCCTTTCATTTTATCGCTGGGGAGCCCAAAGCCCACAGAATGGGAGGGCCATGTCCAAAACCACACAGGGAGTCAGGGTAGAGCCAGGCCCCGCACCCAGGCCTCCTCATGCCAAGTACCAGGTACCAAATCTGTGGGTTGCACTTCTTCACAGCCTCCCAAATAGATGGGCAGATTTGGTCTTGTCAGGCTGTGTGAACCACGAATAGAATTGCTGACTCTCCTCTCTCTATCTTGCTTCTTGGGGGACATGGTAGCTCTTGAGCCCTGGCACCCCACAAGTTCTCTTCTCTGCCCGCAGACCATGCTGAAGCTAATTCAGAAGAAGCTGCTGGACAAGATAGTAAGTCGAGTCTTCATGGAGACACTCTGCCCCTCCCCCAGCCCGGGAGGGGACTGGCTTGCCCCTGGGGGATGTCCATATTTTGTCAGGGGCGCCCTCAGCAGATGCCAGGAGCCCGCGGGGCCATCCGGGTGAGCCTATGCGGAGCCCTGAGCGCCCCCCCCCCGACCTCAGTGTGACCAGGTGATGGAGTTCTCCTGGAGCGCCCTGTGGAACATCACGGACGAGACGCCCGACAACTGCGAGATGTTCCTCAACTTCAACGGCATGAAGCTCTTCCTGGACTGCCTGAAGGTAGCGCTCTGCAGCGGCCGCAGCCTTCTCGGCCACCCACGGGCCTCTGTCCGGAGGCTCCCCACCGACCAGAGCCACCTGGATCCGTCTCCCTGCGGTTCCCATAGAAGGGCAATGGGGGCCAACTCACGGGCCCACCAGCCCAGGCTGTGCTGCCCTCAGAAGCTCCGGAGATCTTCCTGCATGCAGGCGGCCTGGCCGTGTCCTGTCTTAGAGCCCTCCCCCCGGGGAAAGCCTGCCCCTCCTTCTCAGCAGTGATTGCTCAGCCTGCCCGCAGTCTGACTGGGGGCCGTCGGGACATGAGCTGGACAGGATTCTGACCAGCAGGATGGCCCGTTCATCCTAAATTCATCCTTTATTTTCTTGCTCTAGTTTCTAAGAGGATTCGCTTAAACTAGTATTTTGAGCTTTGGTAAATAGAACCATGTTTGTCCCATTCATAATTTTATAGGTCGGATCTCCACTCCACCTTTGATTTTGTGACAAGGAGCCCCACCATTTCAACCCCTTATAGTGTGTACCCAGCACTGTCTTCTAGTATGAGGTGTACTAGAAGGTGGGGGACACCATAATGCACCCCCCCATCTAGTTGGAATGGCCAGACAGACGCTCATAAAGCTTCTAGGTTAACAATACCAGACACTAATCAAGTATGAATTGATGTGGCCCCAATGGCTTTCATTTTGCCAGGAATTCCCAGAGAAGCAGGAACTGCATCGGAATATGCTGGGACTCTTGGGCAACGTGGCAGAGGTGAAGGAGCTGCGGCCCCAGCTAATGACTTCCCAATTCATCAGTGTCTTTAGGTGGGTGCCTCTGTCCTTTCCCTTTTTGCTTTGGCTCCCAGGTTGCTCAGAGCTCTAGTCTGTGCTCAGTTGCAGCAACTGCTTTTAGCCTAGGTTTCCATTATAAATGTTGCCTTTTCTCTATAACATGGTTTCTTATTCTTTTAGTCCTCCATAAATAGCCCTCTGGTAGCTAGTATTTCTTGTCTTAAGCAATCTCAAATCTCTTTTAGAAGTGCTCTGGGTATGGACAATAAGTGATAAAGAAATCTGGCATCTGGTGTGTAAGTTGGCATCCAGCAGCTGGTATCTAAAGAGGGACGTGGGCAATAGGACTCCATTTTTCTCTCTTCTTGGCAGCAACCTGCTAGAGAGCAAGGCTGATGGGATTGAGGTTTCCTACAATGCCTGCGGCGTCCTCTCCCACATCATGTTTGATGGGCCGGAGGCCTGGGGCATCTGTGAACCCCAGCGGGAGGAGGTGGAGGAGCGCATGTGGGCAGCAATCCAGAGCTGGGACATCAACTCACGGAGGAATATCAATTACAGGTGCGGAGTCGGGAGGGTGGGGGTCACCCCGGCGGTGGGGTGAGCGCTGAGACAGGACGCTTATTCCCAACAAGTCCGGTCAGAGCTTCTTGCCCTTCTTCTCATCCTCGGTTGGGTCTCGCTTATTGAGGAATTGTCCACATCCAGCACAGAGCAGAAAGGCAACACCTCACCTCTACCGCTTGGTGCCTGTTGCCTGCACTTCACACCTGTGTGTACCCACAGCCTGCTGTTTACAAACATTTGAAACACATTTGTGGAAAAAAAGGAGAAAATACAGACACACAATAGGAAACAAAACAGAAACTATTGGTCCCCTTGTTCCCTGAAAGAGAACTCTGGAACATTCTGGTGTCTCCCCTTCCGGCAGTTTTTCTATGCACAGATTTGATTACTTTCAGTCCAGTTGGCATCAAGTCTCACTGTCTTGTGACTGAATTTCCAGCCACAAGGTATGGGTCACCTTTATCTCTTTATGACTGGTTTGCTGTGTGTGCTGGTGGGTCATCTTGTCCTGATTGACAGTGAAGAAAATCCATATTGGGAGGAACGGCCTCAAGTTTGTGGCTTTGCCAACACTCCAGTTACTGTTGGTCCCGAGGAGAGATGAAGTGGACTCACTGGCCCAGGGGGTTCGCACGTCGATTTTTCGGGCCTTTGGACCATGACTCCAGATGCCTGTCGACGGCCGGCTGTTATGAGAAGTGCGGTCACACTTTCTTCTGCTTCCCAGGGTCCTTCTCCCTCCCCCTCAGGCTGGGTCTCCCCTCCTCACTGAGGTCCCCAGTTGCTGCACCACCTAATCTGTGTCCCTCCGGCCTCCCTTATGTGTCCTTGCTCTTCACCTCTCTCCCAAGGGAGCCCCTCTGTGGAGCTGAAGCAGCTGAAGGGCCAGGTGCCCCCGCATCTGTGTCCCTGCATCCTCCTGGTCTGCTCACGGTTTGCCATAGGCCTTCAGGGGAGAGAGACCTCCAACAAGAGAAGCTGCTCTCCCCGACCCCCAGCACCAGAAGTGACCTTGATTTCTCTTCCTACAGGTCATTTGAGCCAATTCTGCGCCTCCTTCCCCAGGGCATCTCTCCTGTCAGCCAGCACTGGGCCACCTGGGCCCTGTACAACCTTGTGTCTGTCTACCGTGAGTACCCACTTGCCCTTTCTTCAGACACAGGGACATTCACCCAGCTGAGTGCTTTCCCTCAGGGAGCTCACAGTCCAGGGGGGGAGCACTGAGAGAGCTGGGGTCTGCCTCAGAGCAGCGCCCTCCACTTTCCAGCACTCGTGGGACACCCGGCGTGACGGCTGGCCGCTGCCTCACCCCCAGAAGCAGGGCTGGCCAGTGAGACGGCCCATCCAGGGTTCCAACTCAGCTTTCTTTGTGCTTCCTGCTTCCGTGCACGTGAACAGCCATAAACCTCCACGCCTTCTGCGCAATAGTGAGACCAACCCAAACAGAACCAGCCCCTGAGGAAACAGATGTCCAAGGGAGCAGGAGAGAGCCTTCAAATGGCTCTAACTTATTTCCTCAAAGAGAGCCCCCTCCCGTAGAAGAGCCTGAGCTGTCCCTGCCCGGTGGCTTTGGGGGAGAGGAGAAAGGGCGCAGCCCTGGGAGTCTCTGATGGCTGCCCAGGGTAGACCTCTCGTCTTCTCCCTCACTGCCTGTGAGACCTCATGCAGGCTCCTGAACCTCTCTGGGCCTCAGATGCCTCCCTGTAAAGTGGGGTAAGGATACCACTCACCTCATAAGATTGATGTGAAAAGAGAACCAGCCTAAGTGCCGAGCCCAGTGCCCGGATTCTGCTCAGTGCTGGGACCTGGAGAGTGGAGGAGAGCGCAGGCTCCACAGGCAGACTGCCTGGTTTGAAACCTGGCTCCACCCCTTGCTGTGTTACTTCGAGCAGGTTTCTCAGCCTCTCTGTGCCTCAATTTCCTCA
Organism: Equus asinus; assembly: GCF_041296235.1. Taxonomy (NCBI): domain Eukaryota; kingdom Metazoa; phylum Chordata; class Mammalia; order Perissodactyla; family Equidae; genus Equus; species Equus asinus. The sequence goes on from NC_091799.1 coordinate 17,252,040, forward strand.
TCTTTTTTTTTTTTTTTTTGAGGAAGATTAGCCCTGAGCTAACATCGTGCCCATCTTCCTCTACTTTATACATGGGACGCCTACCACAGCATGGCGTGCCAAGCCATGGCACATGTCCGCACCTGGGATCCAAACCGGTGAACCCCGGGCCACCGAGAAGCAGAATATGCGAACTTAACTGCTGCACCACTGGGCCAGCCCCTCAATTTCCTCGTCTTTAAAATAGGATAATAATAGCACTTACCTCATAGGATTACTGTGAAATAAGACATTTTACATATGCTTACAAGGGTGTTTGGCACATGCCAACTGTTCAACAAGCATTAGCATTTTTTAGTACTACCTGAGGTTAGTCTTACTAAAAAGTAGCATCTTACCTCAAAGAGCCAGCATAGCCCAGAGGATGGAGCCCTGAGCTGGGACTCCCTCACAAGCCTCTGGGGTGGCTTTGGATGAATGACTTCATCTCGCTGAACCTCAGTTCTGTCATCTGTAAAATGGAGATGATGAAATTCGCTCCTTCTCCATAGAGATGCTGGCAGTCTACTGAAATGCCTGGTTCTCCGTAGAGTGTGACGCCCTGGGTACCGAGCACCAGAAGGTTTTTTGTTGGCGTGAACCATGAAACCACCCAACAGGAAGGCATAGTGGCTCCAACCTGGCTGGTCACCAGAATCACCCAGTGGCATTTTGTTAAAAATACAAATAAATACGGGTTCTTGGATCTGTTGAATCAGAATGCCCAAGGGCAGGGCTTAGTAATCTGTATTTTGACAAAAACTTCTCAGAGAATAGAAGCCACTGGTTTGGGTGATAATTTCCATAGGGTGAGCTCTGGAAAAAAATGCGACTGCGTGTCAAAGGCGGGAAGAGCTTTTGCAAGGACTCCCCCCATGCTTCCCCCAGGGGCACTTGGGCCCTGGCTGCAGCAGTGCCTTCCCCCAGGCCTGTGTCTTCATCCCGCCCTCCAGGAGGGCAGTCCTGGCAGCAAGGGTGGGTTTCTGGGCCACAGGATGAGAGAGGACCCACCCTGATCACCTGCTGTCTGCCCCTACCCCACAGCGGACAAGTACTGCCCCCTACTGATCAAAGAAGGTGGGATGCCCCTTCTGAGGGACATGATCAAGATGGCGACTGCACGGCAGGAGACCAAGGAAATGGCCCGGTAAGAGAAGGGAAGTGGCTCTGCTTGGAGCCTCATCTAGTGGAGTGTGGGACACAGTGGGGGCCCTCTGTGGTTAGGAATGGCTGAAATTGGGAGTTGAGCGTGGAGGTGGACAGCATACTGATGTCCAGCTGGGGCTTCCCTGAGTGTCATTTCGGCCACAATGTGGCCACAAACTAGATGATCAAGCTCTGAACAGAGCGTTATTGTCCTCATTTGTAAGCTTCGTTTCCTTTTATTCCCAAGAAATCCCATCCTCTCCTCACCGAGCATTAGCAAGTCAGGTCAGAATTTTTTATTGTTTTTGGCCAAAGATGTTCCAGATAAAGAGGACACGGTGTGGTAAGATACGTTCTGGAGACCAGGTGGGCAGAGTGTGAGTGAGGTCCTGAATGTGAGGGCCCCGGACACGGCAGGCCAGCAGGCCTATGCTGCTGTGTGGCTCTCAATACAGTGTCTGCAACACTGTCAGCTCTGCTCTCACACCCATCAGGGCAGGAGAGAGACCTCAGGGATGGTACCCGTCCCAGCACTAACAACCTTGCTTCTCCAGGACCCATTCTAGAAGGGTGCCTCATTAAGTTTACCCCAGTTCCTTACACGGTGTAAAATAAAGAGAATCACGGAGGAGGACTTGAAGCTTGGAGGCTCACAAGACAGCGGCTCACTGGGTGGGGGGCGTTGACGGGTTCTGCCATTATTTTCAGCCAAAGGCCCTGCTTAAACATTAATTGACAGATTTGTCTGAGTTTGAGAATGGTAAAATGAGTGGTTCTCAAACTTAATCTCCCTAAAGATCCACCGGGAAAGATTGCTAAAAAGGTACAGGCAGGTCCCAGCTTAGGTTTTCTTTTCCAGTGGGTGTGGGGGGTGGGCGTGGATATCTTCACTGTCAACAGGGATCCCAGGAGATTGGAGAAGCACAGGGTAAGCCCTTACCTCCCCAGTCCCTTTGAGCATCTCTGTAAGACCTGAGATGTGCATCCAAGCTGGCCGGCCTGTCTGACAGCAGGGTGGGAATGACACCGAGAGGATGTTTAGGAGAAGGCACAACTGTCCAGCTGTCCACAACTCCTGTCCGTTCCAGGTATCCCCTACTTTGTGAGAGGCACTGGGTACCTCTTTAGCACATGCAGGCTACAGTGAACACTTGCCCACCCACCCCCCACCCCCCGACCAACCCAGAGGCTTAGTGTTGAACCGGAAGGCCATCCAGGGGCCAGGGTGACAGCTGACAGCAGTGGGGCAGCAGTTCCCAAGGCCACCCTGGAGTGGGTGACAGATCGAGATCTGAGCACGAGGGGTGGTTCCCACACACTGTGCTGGGTCCTGGGCGCTGCGGGGCGGCAGGGGCCCTTGTGTGAGCACAACTGCCCCGCAGGATCCGATCTCAGGTGAATCTGACATGCAGCTGGTTTGGGGAACCCTAGTAGGCTCTGGGGAAGAAAAGGCCTGGGTGTGCAAGGGGAAAGCGAAGAAGGAGGAGTTGCTGAAGAAAGGACCAGAGGGTTTTGGAGGTCAGGCCTGAGCTGATTCAGGGGAGCGCCTAACCACAGATGCCCTGGAGCTGAGAGGTGGGGAAGGGGGCATGGGAGGAGGGAGGGGAGGATGGACGCTCAGTGCATTCGTGGCCACAGGGACCATTCCCTGGGTTCTCCACCTGTGCTTCCACTCTGCCAGCCGCTCTGCATACATGCTCTCTGTCAGCATAGCATCACGGTTCACGTTTGCTAACAAATCCAGCGGCCGGATCAGCCGGGAGGGGCCAGGCCCACCCCGACCCATGCCTGCCCTCCGGTCCTGTCTCTCCCGTTGTCTGCAGCAAGGTGATTGAGCACTGCAGTAACTTTAAAGAGGAGAACATGGACACGTCTAGATAGAGGCCTCCACCCCTGTGGCCACCCCTGCTCTGGACCCGAGGCCGGAGGAAGCGTTCTCAGCAGGCCAGCTGGCAGACCCCCACCGGGAGCCTCCCACTGGATGGAGGGGGACTTTTGCACAACCGACGCTTTTCCTTAACATTAGTGAGATATATATATTATATATATGTATATATTATTTTTTTTTGGTTAGGAAGTGTGAAGTTTTGTGTGTATGATTTCTGTACAAAAACAAAAGAAACACTCCCTGAGTCCTTGCAGCTTCCTTGGCCATTCTCGAGCCCAACGCAAAGCCGTCATTGCTGCCACACTCACTCCCACCCCGCCAGACTAAATGCCTCTACCGTTGTGAGCGTCCGGTCCCTTCCCAGTGATCTCAGACCCTCAGACTCTCTGTTAGGAGAGGCAGCAGGCTGTTAACAACCCACTCTGGCTTCCTCACCCACTTGCCAAAGCCTGAGAACCCCATCTGGGTTCCTGAGTGCGGCTGATGGGGTTTGGGATGAAAACTACCCCCACTGGGTCTCCCAAATGCCTTGGTGCTCCCAGCTGTGGCCATCTGGGGCAAGGAAGTGAACCGTGCCGAGGCCCAGGTCCAGGCAGCCCCAGCCCCAGAGGAGCCTCCAGGAACAGGGCTCACAGTGGCCCTGCTGCTCTCTGGCCAGGCCTGCCTGAGCCCACGCTGCTATGGAGGCTGCCTCCTAGTCTCCCACCAGGTCCCAGGCTGGTGAAGCCTCCAGCCCAGGGCTGGTCAAGAACTCGGGCAGATTCCATTGCCCCTTCTGCCAAACATGTCAGAACTGGCCCCCAGCCCTGGAAGCCAGCACCTTCTGGAGCTGGGGGCTCGCTCCCTCCCTTCCCAGCCCCTTAGCAACCCGCAGCACCCAAGGTGCCCAGGCACCCCACCAGCAGAACTGAGCCTGCCTCATTTGCCCCTGCCTGCCCCGCTACCCAGAGGCCCCCACTCCAGCCTTTCCCAGCAGCAACAGGCAGATGCCTCCAGACCAGCACTTGGCACAACCTGCAGTGGCCCCACTTGGCCCTCCTGAGCCCCCCGCCCCACTCCCAGGCTTTATTTGGAAACCTCTGTGCTGTGTTCAGAGAAGTATGAGCCGCAAATGTGTCTTGAAATATCTGTGGTCCTCTCGGTAATTCCGAATTGCTTCTCATGGAACAGGCGGTGGCGAGGAGGTCCCTCTGGAACAAGGGGCCTGGGGAGCAGAGCTGACTCTGCAGGCATCCGCTGGGGATAGCTTTTCTTCCCTCCTCTTTCCCTGGGCCTGTTCTGGGTTCTCCTAGCATTTCTGCCTCCAGACAGAACAGACTGGATGAGCAGCCCGGGGAGAGACACCTGGCCTTTTTCTCTTGGAGTCTTTCCCTCCCGGCCCTGGGAAGGGGACAGCTGCCCTGTGTTCCCCCAGCTTGGCAGATGGGCCACATCTGCCCCCCTTCCACGCTCATGTGGCCTGAGCCAGACCCCGGGCAGAGCTCACGTCACATTGCTTTGTCACCTGGGGCCTGGGTAAATGTCTGTACTTGGAGATGTCACAGAAATACATTTTTGTGCAACGTGGAGAAGAGCAGAGTGTCTTTTTTGCAGGTGGAATGGGGTCAAGAGAGGGGTGCGGGCCGGCTCGGGCAGTGAGCCTTGAATGTGGGTATCTGTGGCAAGCAGGGTGCATTCAGTCGGTTTGTGTACCCAGCCTAGAGGGTCAGTTGACTGCAGCCTGGGGACAAGTGGCAGAGCGGGCTGGAGTACCTGTTTCCTCTGTGTTCTCTCCGCATCCCGGTGCCCAGACACTGAAGGTACCACTGGCAACAGACCAACGGCCCAGCCCAGGATGGCTCGATCTGATGGTAGAGACAAACGTGAAATGAGATTAGGACCTGGGTGCAACAAGCAGGGAGAAGGGAGCAGAGAGAGGGTACCTCCTGAGGCCTGGTGGGAGGGGGTGGGGGGTTAGGGAAGACTGGAGTCGGCTCAGGGAGAGGGACGACCACGTGTGGAGGTGAGAGGCAGCGTGGTGTTCCAACATGGTCAGAGGCCTCTCACAAGAGGAGACGTGAGCTGAGTACAGAGAAAAGCCAAGCCTCCAGGCCTGGCCATGAGGGGCTCACGTGAAGAGCCTCCTAAACACAGGCCCCTGCTAGGGGAAGGCCTGGCTGCTCCCTGCACCAAGCACGCCGTGCAGCTGCAGCAGTGAAGCAACGAGGACACGAGCAGGAGGGGAGGGAGAAGTAGCTGGGATGGCAGCTCTGCCCAGGATGGTCCTGCGTGACACCTGCTGCCTAGTGTAACTATCAACAGCGCCCTCAGGGCCCCAAGGTACTACGGAGGCTGCCTCAGTGGGGAGGGCTATTGCCCAAAGGACAGTCTGGGTGCTGGGACCAGCTCAAGGGGCACCATGCCCACACGTGCGCCTGCCCAGAGACAACAGTCTCTCCTTGACCAAACTCTAGCTTGGCTCCTCTGAGCCTTCTTCTTGACTAGGCCTCAACCTTGACCTTCAAAAACCACTACAGGCTCTCAGCAAGTGATTTTATTCCCCTCCCTTCCCCCGCACTAGAGCGCTGAAACAAACTCCAACATAGTTTCTAAGGGCTCAAGGTCGAATCCCTAGGATGACGCCAGCCCCCCTTAAAGTGCCTGCCTGGGAAAACTCAAGGCTGCCAGAAGAATCGACTGTTTGTTTTAGCCACCACCTGAAGATAGGCCCCACAGCGTAAAAAAAGGGCTTACAGTTGTGAATCTGTCCCTTTGAAAATATATTTGTATTTTTTACAACTCAGGCGTGTTTTTCTCAAGGCCCTGAAAGCCATCTAAAGTGTAATTCTAAGGAAGGATCAGGCCCTGTCTCCCAGTCTCTGTGGGAGGATAGAAGCCTGCTTCAATTATTGCCAGCCAGCAGACACAGCTGGCCTGGTCAGTATTTACACTGACCGCCCCTTTGCAATTTCTCACTTCCCTGAGTCTGTGCAAGCCCCCGGCGTCCTCTCTACTCCCTCACCCTCCCTTTAAGATGCCCAGCCACCTCTGTACAAATCGAAGTTGCATTCAGTTCACACTGGACCCCCTTTCCCTCCTGCAGTAGTATATTGAGGATTAAAATCTGTCGTTACCACTTTAACTAGTGTCTAACTTATTTATCTTTGACACCAGCACAGTGACTGACTCATGGAAGCTTTAGGATTATTTATTAAGTGGATGAGGTGCTGGTGGACCCCCTCAGCACACTAAGTCATGCACCCATTGCAGTAATCAAGACTGAGTTGTAAGTGACACTCAACTCAAACACCTACCCAGACTAGTGAAAGGTGGGAGGGAATTCATTGACTAATGCAACTGGGGAACCTAGAGTTAATATCAGCTCTAGGCATAGCTGGATCTAGGGGCCCAGACAGTGTGGTTAAGACTGTCTCTCACTCCCTTGTTCAATGCTGCTTGTCTCTATGTCTTTTTATAAATTGACCTCATTCTCTCCTGTCACAGTCTCTCTCCACATAGCATCAAGACAGCTGCTAGTTGCCCTTATATTCTATTCCTTATGCTTAAGATCCAAAAGAATGCCCCTTTCTCTCTCAGTGTCTATACAGTATTCCCATGGAATGATTCTGATTGGCCCTACCATGTCATGTACCCACCACGTAGGACCAATCACTGGGGACAATGAGATGGGGAACTATGTTTGGCCTTCCTGGGTCACATGCCCACATCCTCTCTCCTACCACCCTATGGACTGAGGGTCTCAGTTCCTCCAGAACCACATGGGATGGGGAAGAGTCAGTTCCCCCAACGGAAAAAGGGATGCTGAACTGACAAAAACGACAGATGTCAGAAGAGTATACTGCATTGCTGGGAGGGGGCCAATCTGGTGGAGAAAGAAGGTGGATGTTGGGATCAGGGCTAAATGGGGAAGGCCCTGAGGGGACAGGTGAAGGAGTGTGAGCAGTGAATGATGGGGTTTCATTTTAGAATAGCCTGGAGGCTTGAGTTGGGCAAGTCAGTCTGGCAGGGTGTAGGTGTTGGCTTAGAGCTGGGAGACAAGACAGTCCTGTGCTAGACACTGTATTGCCATTATTTAATCCTCCCAACCACCTTAGGAGGGGGGTACTATTACCGTCTCCTTTATATAGACAGAAGACAGAGCTCAGAGTGGTTCAGTAACTTGCCCAAGCTCACACAGGTAGGAAGGCACAGTGCTGCTGTTTCTGACTCTGACCCAAGTTGGGCCCTTCATAGAATCTGCACCACGGACCTCCACGTTGCTCTCGTCCCGTTTGCAACATGTGAAATGAATAACAAGGCGGTAAGGGTGTCACCACGGAGCAACCTTGGGCCAGTCCGGCCCCGCTCGAGGCCTCAGTTATCACATCTCTGAAAGGGGCAAACTCTACAACCTGGAGTAACAGACGCCTGGCTCTTTGAATGGCCCAGGGAACTGCACGCATGCGCGAGGCTGCGGGGTTGGGGCAGGGCTGGAAGCCCAGAGGGCGGGGTCGGGACTCGCGCCTGCTCCTCGGCTCTCGAAACTTACCTGGCTGGTAGGGGGTGGGGTTGGGGGAGTTACCGGCTGCGCGCGCGCCGGCCCCGCCCTCGGCCTCTTCAGGCACCTGTTGGCTCGAGGGCCTACTCGGCCGCAGCTGCTATCCAATAGGCAGCCTCCCTGGCCCAAGATAGCCCCGCCCACTTCCCGGATCCGCCAATCCCCGGGTGGCCGCGGCCCCACTCCCTCGGAGCACCCGCCCCTCTGGGCGCTTCTTCCGGGTGGGGCCCCGGGCGGAGGCGATGGCGCCCTGGGCGCTCCTCAGCCCCGGGGTCCTGGTGCGGACCGGCCACACCGTGCTGACCTGGGGGATCACGCTGGTGCTCTTCCTGCACGATACCGGTGAGCCGGACCTCGCTCGACCCCGGACCCACCCGATCCCGCGTGGTTCCCCAGACCTTTGGATCTCACTGGGTCCCTTGCCAAAGCCCCAAAGATCCTAGGATTCACCCCATCTCCACCAGCTCCTGAACCGCCCGCCCGATCCATCATTCCAAGAGCCACCTGCTTTCCGCCTAATACCCAGTTGATCCCTAATTAATCCCAGCATCTTCCTGATCCCTGCCAGATGCCCTGTCCATCCCAGGACCCATCTGGTGCCCACCAGATCCGAGGACCAAGTCGAGCCCCATCTTCCCTGATCCTGGGACCCACTCGATCCTTCCCAGGAATTGACTCCCAACCTTCCCTCTGTAAGATTCTGAGAATCAACTAGACCAAGGACTCGCATCCCGCCCACCCCAGGGAACACTATCTGCCCAAGTCCAGGCTCCCCACCCTCAGGCAACAGAACACCCCATAGGAGCGCAGCCTGTGCCCCATGTCCCCATCCTTGCTTCTTGCCCTGGTAGGACCCATTCACCTCACCTACCCACCCCCACTTCCATCCTTCCCATCTTTACCTGCCACAGACCACCTCCAGCACAAGCTCCCATGCACCGCCCACCCCCACCCGTCACTCCAGCCTCAGCCCCTCGACTGCGGGGCGTTCTCACTTTCCTCCCAAGACCTTCTCAAGTCCCCTTCGCCACCTTTGCCCTTTAGCCTAAAAACCTGCTCAGTCTCCCCATCAGAAAGGACCTCCAGTCCTTTCTCTGCTCCCTTTTACAATCAAGGGCCGCCAGAGTTATCCACACTCTGCTGTCTGGCTGTCTCACACCCCTCACTCCTCAGCCCCCCACCCTCCCCAACACTTCAATCACTTCCATGAGCTGAACCATTCCTGGCCTGGGCCCCCCCCATGTCCCCCTGCAGCATCGGAGCCTGCTGGCCCCATCCTCCTCTGTGTCTGTCCCCTGGGCATCTCAGATTTGGCCAGTCTCTCCCCATCCAGCAGACAGAGGTGGGAACCCCTCCTCCCTCTCCCCTACATCCACTCAAGTCTGGCCCCTTCACTCTGTTACTCCAGCAACAGGAGGACTTTCAGAAACAGATCTCACCCTACAACCTTCCATGATTCCCTCTTGCCCTCCAGAGAGTGCAGATGAACTGGTTTTCTTTTTTTTTTTTTTGCTGTACCTAAACTTCTCACCCCTGTACCCTATGCAGTGGCCACACCAGACCACTCCTCGAACCTTATTTCCAGACCTTTACTCAGCCAGGGACACACTCCCCACCTCCAGCTGCACCCCCACAAACACACCCTCCTATTCGGCCTGGCCCCAGCCTCACTCTCCTCCTCCGGCCTCTCCAGCACTGCGGCAGTGGGAAGAGCAGGGGGAGCTGCTCCTGCCCCTCATCTTCCTGCTCCTGGTGCTGGGCTCCCTGCTGCTCTACCTGGCTGTGTCACTCATGGACCCAGGCTACGTGAACGTCCAGCCCCAGCCCCAGGTAACCAGCGGGCCTCTTGGGGCCTAAACTCCTCTCACCAACAGGGGACCCAAGGCCCCAGAAATAGGCTCTGTGCAGAGAGCTTTCCTGGGGCATCTCAGTGAATTCTCTTGCCAGCCCTAGAACCTCATCCTACAGTGAGGAAATCTCCAAGGCCCAGAGAGGGGAAGCCACTGGCAAAGGTCACACAGCCTCACTCAGTCCAGGGCACTCTGCCTGACCCCACCACCTCCGTTACGCATGGGATGGGCCCCAGAATGTGCACACGCAGAGCTAAGCTGACCCCCAAGGGAGACGCCCACCAATGCCATCTGCGTCCCAAGAGGATCCTATCTTATACCCTGTCCCCTCCTTTTCAGGAGGAGGCCAAGGAGGAGCAGACAGCCATGGTTCCTCAGACCATCCCCCTTCGGCGCTGCAGATACTGCCTGGTGCTGGTGGGTGATACAGGGACCTCTGTGGGAGGGGTCCACCCTGACCCCCTCCTGCCCCAGTGCCTTGGCCTCACCCCTCCTCTGGGAAAGCCTCCCAGATTCAGGCTCCGACCTCCCTCCCTCAGCCCTCCCCTCGTTGTTGGGCCCAGAGGGGAGCGGGTGCTGAGTCCAGATTCCCTCCATGCCCACAGCAGCCCCTGCGGGCCCGGCACTGCCGGGAGTGTCGTCGCTGCGTGCGCCGCTATGACCACCACTGCCCCTGGATGGAGAACTGCGTGGGGGAGCGCAACCACCCGCTCTTCGTGGCCTACCTGGCACTGCAGCTGGTGGTGCTTCTGTGGGGCCTGTACCTGGCATGGTGGGTTCCAGCGCCACCCTGGGTGCTGGGGGAGGGCGGGCACCGTGCACCCACAGGGTGTGTACAGAGCCAGAACTCCCTTTTCAGGGGCTTTGGACCCTCTCCCAAACAGCTTGCTCACCGGGCTCCCTGGGGCACCCCTGCCCTCCCCCAGCTCTGGGTCTCCACCCCTATCCTGCCCTGCAGGTCTGGCCTCCGGTTCTTCCAGCCCTGGGGACTGTGGCTGCGGTCCAGCGGGCTCCTGTTTGCCACCTTCCTGCTGCTGTCCCTCTTCTCGTTGGTGGCCGGCCTGCTTCTGGCCTCGCACCTCTACCTGGTGGCCAGCAACACCACCACCTGGGAGTTCATCTCCTCTCACCGCATTGCCTACCTCCGTCAGCGCCCCGGGAACCCCTTCGACCGCGGCCTGATCCGCAACCTGGCCCACTTCTTCTGCGGATGGCCCTCAGGGTCCTGGGAGACCCTCTGGGCCGAGGAGGAGGAGGAGGAGGAGGGGAGCAGCCAAGCTGTTTAGGGTCACTGGAGGCGGGCTGCCATCTTGTGCCTGAAAACCTGAGGAGCCGCACCCAGCTGGGGTGGGCCCTCGGAGGGCCTGGGCTCCTCACTCCGCCCCGTCCTCCCAGGCCTCAGTGGGCAGTGCTGCCCTCCGAAGGGAGAAGGGGAGGAAGAGGACCTATGGGGGGCTCAGGCACAAAGGACCTGGGCCTCTGAGACCCCACCTCGCCTCCCAAGCCAGGCTGCCCCCAGTGCACAGTTTTATAAATTTAATATTCCATAAAGCAGGTCACGTATTAAAAACCAAACCAGACTGCTCCTCGCTGTGCTACCCTTTCTGGTCCAGGTGTCGCTAGGAGGCAGAAGAGAGGTGGACAGTGGGGGAGCGGGAACTCTGCCCAGCGGCTGAGCCAAGTCCACAGCAGCAGCCCCCTGGCTGCCACCTCAAGTCCCTAGGGCTCATAAATGCCAGGCAGGGCCCAGGCTTCCAAGGCAGGGTGCAGGCCGGTGGGCAGAGAGGTGGGCGAGCGGAGGCTGGGTCTGGGGGCAGCGGGCAGAGCGGCCGGGAGGCCCTCAGGGCTCCAGGAATCGCTCTGACACAAAGTCGAAGTCCCGGAAGGCGGCCTGTTGGCGGGCAGTGAGGGGGCTGCGGGGGTCCGGCGGGGTCAGGGCAGGCGGCAGGCCCGTGAACTCGCCCTCGAAGTAGCGCAGGTCTGTAGGGCCACAGAGGGTGGGCACGAGCGGGGGCCGGACGGCGCGGGCGAGCAGGGCCTGCCAGTCGGTGGTCTGGGGGCAAGGGGAGAGGGGCCTGAGACAACGGGATCAGCAGCCCCAGCGGTCACTCCACGCTCCCCACTGTGCCAGGCGGCCGGGACCGCTACGGCCCTGGCCACTCACCCTGAAGAAAGGCTGTGTCTTGATCTCCTCAGCATCCTGCTCACCCGCCCCCAGGCGCTTCTCCGGGCACTTCTGGAGGAGCTGGGCAAGAGGCCAGGGGTTTGTGGAGGGCTCTTGGTCTGAGGCATGGCCCGCCTCCCTGAGTATCCCAAGTGAGCTGGGCCATAGGGCCCCAAGGATGGGTGGTGACGGGTGGCCCATGAGCAGGGGCAGCTGTCCAGCCCAGCCCTGGACCCTGCAGTGAGTACCTTCTGAATGAGCTCGAGCCCTTGCACGGACAGGAAGCGGGGACATGGGGTGTCTGCGTTGACGATGCAGTCAAACACCTCCTCCTCAGTGTCCCCCGGGAACGGGCACTGTGGGGATGGGGGCTCAGCAGGGTGCATGGACAACCCCCACCCACTCCGACCTAGCAGCCCCAGCAGCCCCGGGCCAGCGCTCACCTCGCCCACCAGCATCTCGTAGAGCAGCACACCCAGCCCCCACCAGTCCACAGCCCGCGTGTAAGCCTCCTGGGTCAGCACCTCGGGGGCCAGGAACTCCGGGGTGCCACAGAAGGTGCTTGTCCGGTCCCCAAAGCCGATCCCTGCAAACCAACATCCACACCGATGCTGGCTAGTGTGTCTCGTCCACCATAGCCTCTGTGGTTGTTAAATCAACAGCCAACCCTCCTGACCCCACATATTGAATCCTGTGCCAAGCCCTGCCCCATTCCTCAGAGATGGGAATGGTTCTCATGCCATCTGACTGATGAGGAAGCTGAGTCTCAGCCAAGCTCACATGCCAAGGTCACGGAGAAAGCAGAACCCAGTGCCCTCTCCCAGCTCCAAGCACAGGCTCTCCCTCTGCGTGAGGGCAAGAGCTTCTAGGGCTGGGAAGAAGAAGTCACACAGCCAGCTGGTTCCTGGAATGAGGGCCGGGGTGAGATTTCCTAGGAGATGCCACTTGCCCACAGCCCTGCTGACCGGGGCTGGGTGAGCAAGGCTGGAGGACATGGCTCCTGCACGGTCGGCACCCACCTTCCTTACATAGCCCAAAGTCTGCGATCTTCAGGAAACCCTGGGCATCCAGCAGAAGATTATCCAACTTAAGGTCCCTGAGGGTGAGGGGGCAGGTCAAAGGGGCTGAGAAGGGCCAAGGCCCAGGAGCAGGGCAGCAGCTGCCTCCTTGCCCACTCCCCAGCATCTCAGGAACAAGTTACCTGTAAATGATCTTCTTCTCATGTAAGAACTGCAGCCCCAGGACCACACAGGCCAGGTAGAACCTAGACGGGGTGGTGTAGGGGCGAGTTCAGACCCAGTACTGCAGGGGGGGCAAGGCAGGGAAGCACAATGGCCATGGCCTGGGGACCCCCAGATGTCCTGGCCAGAGTCAGATATGGGTGAGAGACGGTGGGGGTGAGACTTCTCCTGACAGCAGCCCCAAGCTTGTCCCAGGGTGGCTGCCTGCTAACGGCCTACCCTCCCTGGGCTCTTAGATTCTATGCCAGGGACACTGCTGAGTGTTCTCAAGCCCATTCTCCCGGGCTCCTCCCAGCAGCCTGCAGGTGATAGTCATCACGCCTGTTTTTCAGATGAGGATCTGGGACTCCAGGTAAGTGATGCACCCGCGGTCACACAGCGAGTGGCAGAGCTGATATGCAAACCCAGCTCCAGAGGCTGCATTCTGGTGGGCAAGAAATAACTCCAGGCACCAGTCACTTCCTGTGCCCTGGTCCCTGTGCTCAGTTAATTATTAACGTTACGCTCTTCTATGCAACAAGCCCATGAAATAGTCATTAGCCCAGTTCACAACCACATAAGCCGAGGCCCAAGGTCATGAATGCTGTGAGTTGATAACCGGGATTTGAACCGAGGCCTCCCTGACTCAGTGCTCTTTTGCTGAGGGGCACCCTGGGGGAAGCAGGATGAAGGGGGCCGGGTACAGGTAACGAGGGAAGCCTTGCTGGGAGAGGCAGTCAGGAGGGACGGAAACCCACCGGGCCTGGGGCTCTGGAAAGACATCCTCGTGGATCTGCATCATGAGGTCACCACCGGGTGCAAACTCAGTCACGAAACAGGCGTGGCTGGAGGTCTGGAAGCAGGCAAGGAGGCAGAGCAGGAAGGGGTGGCCTGTGCAGCCCACAGCCTCCAGGATCCGCTTCTCGCAGTACAGGCTGCAGGGGGGGCCGTGGCGCTCAGAGGGAAGGCACACCTCCACTGGCTGTGTCGTGCAGCCAGCGCAGCAGCCCTGGCCCACTGGGTCCTCAGTCAAGGTGCCAGGCAGGTAGAGGGATGGAGTCTGTGTATCAGGGGCCCATGAGGGTCATTGAACCTGCAGGACCACCACTGCCACTGTCCCATCTTACAGAGGGGGGAACGGAGGTGCAGAGAGAAGAGGGGACCTGCCCCAGGGCACACGGTTAACAACTGCAGGTGCTAAAGAGAACCCAGGCCTGGCCGACCCCACAGGGTCACCTCTTCAAAGCCCCAAGAGCAGTCAGCTGCCTTCCGGTGCCCACAGTCCCGGGTACCTTCCAGGGTCAGTACCCCCGGCCTCACTACACACCTCTCTATCTCGTCCCGGCTCAGCACCTCCTGCTTCTTAAGTGCTTTGATGGCATAGTACTTCCCTGTCCCCTTGAACTGGACCAGGAGGACCTGGGGACCAGAGACAGCTTAGGCTCCAGGTGGCCAGTACAGGGGAGCCTTTACTTCCGCCACCCACTACCCCACGATCACAGCGACCTCCCAGCTAATGTGCTGGGGCCTGCCCGCCCCCCTCCACTGCGCCCCTCCTCAGCCCACTACCTTCCCAAAGTGTCCCCGGCCCAGCACAGCCAAGCAGCGGAAGTCCTGAAGCCGAGGGGGTTTCCTGCAAGAGAGAGGGCACAGAAAGCCCCTTGGGACAAGGCTGGGCCTCCACCAAGAGCCGCTCCAAACCCTCCGTGCCCGGTCCTAGGCTGTCCTCGGTTATGGGGCGGGAGGGAGAGGGGCTAGAGAGCCTGCTGGAGGCTCCCAGAACAGTAGTTTCCTGGAGTCTGGCATACAGCTGGAGCTCAATAATGTGGGTCCAGCGAGGAAGAAGCTGAGAGCGAACCAGCGAACGCCGAGGAGCCACGGGGTGATGTATGAACGGACACACAAACCCTCAAGTGGATGACCATCCCAGACGTGAAGGTGAACCTGCCGGGGGTACCTGGTGGCTGAGGCTGCTGGAGGTGGCCCGAGTCGAGTCATGGGCTCCATGTGCGGGCGTTTGGTGCGCTGTGAGGACGGAGGGCTCAGGGCAGAGTGGGGCTTCCTCCCGGCTTCCCCTCCAACCCTGCCACCCCCACCCCGGCAGCCCCCAGGGCCACCAGCCCCCTCACCGGCGTCTCCTCGGGGGTTGGCTCCCAGGGCAGGTAGAGGCGCGGGGGCTTGGGTGGGGGCCTCATCTCTTCTCCCAAGGGGGTCTTCTTGGGCAGGAAGTTACTGTGGGGAGGAAGCAGACACATGGCCGAGCACAGACAGATGGAATAGCTGGGGGGGACAGACACACGGCCATGCTGAAAGATGACAGTCAGAGGTCAGAGGGTGGGCAACCGGGACAGAAAGACAGATGCCCCCTGCACCTGGAGAGAGGCGGACGCTGCAGAGAAGCAGGCAGGCTGGGGCAGGCGGCTCCTCACCTGGGTGAGGCAGGGTCAGCGGCCCCCCGGCGTGTGGCTGGGGTCTGGGGGCACACTTTGGGGGGGCTGATCGTGCTTGGGGAGCTGCAGGGGGGCAGCAGGCTCATGACCAAGTGCCCCCAGGCCGCCATGTTGAGGTTCATCTGGGAAGCCCTCAGGAAGTCCTGGCCTGGGAGCAAAAGGGGGGCTCAGTCCCGGGGTCTCCTGACGGGCCCTGCCCTGCACCCTACATGCACACCCTCTCCTCTCCACACCTCTGCGTTTAGAGAAAATGCGTTTCTGCCTCTGCAGCCGGGGCCTCTTCTCAATGACAGGGTCACAGAAGGTCACCTGCGGGGGCATGGGGCAGGGCTGAAGACCAGTCCCCTCCCACCCTATCTGCCACAGGCACCTCCTCACCCTCCAGGATCCCAGCCTAAGCCCCCAATATCAATGGATGCAAGAGCCAGAAAGGCCCAGAGAGATAGATTCAACGTCCTCATCGGTACCACTGGGGAAACTGAGGCCCAGAGAAGAGAGGCACTTGTCTAGGGTCACACGTGAGGCAGGGCAGAATCAGGACAAGGACACAGGCCCCTAGACTCCTATAAAGGACTGAGAATCCTTCGTTCCTGGAGACCTCCTCCATCAGGCCTCAATTTCCACCCCTGGAAGGGGGGGGAGCGGGTTGCACACTCTTGAAAGCCCTTCAAGCTCTGATGGAGCCAGGGCCCTGTGAGGTCAGAGGGCAGGGGCCAGTGGGCACCTGGGCAAAGAGCAGTCCCTGTGGCACCAGGCTGAGGGAAAGCTGGTGACAGGCATTGTCCAGGAAGTCCTCCAGCCGCAGGAAGGCCACACCGCACAGCTGCCGCCAGTCCCGCCAGTGCACCCCGATCTCCAGCTCTCGGGCCTACATCAGAGAGGCAGGCTGAGGGTGGAACAGGGCACCAGCCCCTACCTGGCCGGCCTTCCACCCCACAGCCCAGGGTCGCCCGTGATCGCACAAGGGCCAGCCTCACCCGCTCCAGGGGGACAACAAAGGTCTGGTCCCAGGACTGCTTGGCCACTGGCCCCCAGCCTGTCTGGCCCACGACGCGATTGTCTACCTTTAGCACGGCCAGCACCTCGCCTGCAGGGCCAGAGCCAGAGTTCATGGCAGGCTGTGAGTGGCTGTCCTTGCTGCCCACCCCCAGCTCCCCACGCCCCCTACTCACTGGCCAGCTCGCCTCCACCACGCTGCTGTTTGGCCCTGCCCCGAAGCCAGCCCTGGGAGGGGCTCCCGGCCAGCGCGGCCGCTGGGGAACGTCCAGGCACGGCTGACAGCAGCTGCTCACAGCCCAGGAGGCAGACCTGCAGTGTCCCTGTGGGGGAGAATGAGGAGAGACTTAGGTGGCATCCTCCCACTGCTGCCACCAAAGGGGCCTCTGGGACCCCAGAATGCTATCCTCTCCTCTGGAGGTAGCTAAAGCCAGACCCTGCCCACGTTAGGCCTTGGTAGCCACTGCCACCCTGCAGACAGACCAACCGGCCCTCCCCTCCTGCAGACTCTCTTGTCAGGGGCAGCAGGGGGACACACAGGCAGAGGAGTGAGACTCAGACCTCAGCCAGGCTGCCAGGAGCCACAGTGCATGAGGACATGCTGTTCAGGGCTCAGGGCCGAGGCAGCACATGGCTGGGACAAGCTTGGGCAGCAGGAAACCTGGCTGTCTGTCCTGTCTCCCCTCCTCCCTGGAGCTCAGTTTCCCCATCTATACAGTGGAAATGAGTGCCCGCCTCCCACAATGGGTACAAAGTGTATTTTGGCAACCAAGTGGATTCATTTTCAAGGTCATTCGAGTTTTGTCCCTCAAAGGGTAGAGGAAGCAGTGGGACTCCAGCCCTAAGAGCACCACTTAGGGAGTCCAGGCCAGGGGGTTATAAACAAAGGCAGTGCCCAGAGTTGGAAGATTATCTTAGGAAGAACAGCTCAAGGAACTAGGAGGTTAGCCAGGAGACAGGATTGGGGTGGCCCCAAGTAGCTGAATCCTAGGCCTTTTAACAAGCCATTCTCGCTGCCTTCCTCAACTTGTCTACTTGGTCAACTCCCATAAGCCCTTCAAGGCCAAGCTCAGACACCACCTCCTCCAGGACGCATTCCTTGATTCCCCAAGGCCAGGTGAGGGGGCCCATCCAGCCTGCGTACTTCCCCTTCTCAGCTCTGCTCACAATGGAATGTGGCCTGTCTACCCCTGCACAGTCTCTGAGCGGGCAGGCGTTGAACTCTCTAATTGGCACGGCGTCCCAGGAAGGAAGCTCAGGGCTTCCAAAGTCGACACTCTCAGATTATTTGTTGATTGCAATTCAGCTGCCACTACAAGGAGACAAATCCAGCTCGGGATAAGAAAGACCTTTCTAATGGTCCCAGCTGCCCAGGACAGGGTACCAAGGCCTCCAGGGCTGTGAGCTCCCTAACACTTGCCCTTTAAGCCTAATCATGGTCACTCATTTACATAAGAGCATCATTGATTGAGTGCTGACTGTGGCGGCCCTGTGCTTGGCACTTCACATTCAGCAACTCACTGAATTTTCACAGCAACCCTATGACGGAGGTGCTGTTATCATCCCCATTTTATAGATGAGTAAACTGCGGTTCAGAGAGGAGATGTCAGTTGCCTAAGGTCACACAGCAAGAGGGTGGTGGGGCCAGGATTGGAACTCTTCTCCAAAGTTCTTCTGCTCTGTTTCGGGGTCCTCTCGGGAAGGGAAGGCGAGCTCTGTAGTGGGAAGGACTCCTGGCTACCTGTCATGGCAGTGGGCTTCACGAGTGCCCCTGAAGGCTGGAGGTTCCCAGACACAGCAGTCCGCAGCTCCCGGGCCACTCTAGCCCGCAGAGGGTGGGCAGGAGGCAGTCCCTCCAGCAGCTGCTCCAAAGCCAGCCGCAGGAGGTCCAGTTTCTGGGAGGACTCCTGGAGCTGGGCCTGAGCCTGCAGAGGGGATACAGGAAGGGGGTACTGGCCCAGGGGGGCTGGGGGTAGGGGGCAGCACTCAGGCCACCTGGAGACACCCCTACCATGAGGTCTAGACAGAATGTGCCTCCTCTTGGCCATCCCGCACGGCCAGGCCAGCCAGACCTCCCGCCACTGCTGGTATGAGAACAAGCAGAGCCTGAAAGAGGAGCAGCAATGGGGGGGCCCGGGGTCTGACCTCAGCCAGTGCCTTGCGGTCCTGTGTTCGCCGGCTCCCCAGCAGCTTCACCACGTTCTTGGCACCCTCGGCCACAGCAGCCTCAATGTGTAATCGATGCCTCAGCTCCTCTGCCAGCAGCTCAGGACCTGAGAGGAGGGGTCAGCCCTCAGCCCCATGCCCTGCTCTGCCCTGCCTATCCCCACTTCTCAAGGCCTCACCTGGTTCAGGGGACCCACTGGCCTCCAAGCTGCTGATCTTCATTCGCAGCAGGGCCACCTTCAGCTGGCTATCCCGCAGCATCTGCTGGGCAGCTGCCAGGAGCTTCCTCTCCTATGGGGTGAGGACACACGCCCCATCAGACAGAGCTAGCCCAGAGCCTCCCCTGTCAGACCAGGGCCTGGAGCCAAGCCTCCCTTGTCACACCAGGGTGGAAGCTCAGCCTCCTTTGTTAGACTTAGTCTGGGGCAGAGGCTCCCCCATCAGACCAGACATGGCATGAGGTCAAGCCTCCTCCATCATATCAGGGCCGAGCTCCCAGGATCATGCTGGGAGTTGGGACCGGGCCTGGGACTCCCCGTTAGACCAGCGTTGTGCCCTCTCTGTTAGACTAGGAGTTTGAGCCACGCCTTCCCCGCCAAGCTGGGATTTGGGGCTCCCCCATCAGACGAAGGGTTCGGCCTGTGTCTCCCTTCTAGAGTCAGTGGCTGAGTTGCACATCCCCATCAGAACAGGGGCTGGAGGGGCTGGCCCCGTGGCCGAGCGGTTAAGTTCACGCGCTCTGCTGCAGGCGGCCCAGTGTTTCATCGGTTCGAATCCTGGGCACGGACATGGCACTGCTCAATAGACCATGCTGAGGCAGCGTCTCACATGCCACAACTAGAAGGACCCACAACTAAGAATACACAACTGTGTACTAGGGGCCTTTTGGGACAAAAAGGAAAAAAAATAAAATAAAATCTTTAAAAAATAAAAATAAAAACTTAAAAAAAAAAAAAAGAACAGGGACTAGAGCAGCACCTCCCCTGATCATCTGAGAGCCACATCTCTCCCCATCAGACCCTGGGAGCCTTACCTTGGGGGTGCCATTGGCGTACGTGTGGGTCATGTTCTCGGCCCCCTGCTTTACCTTCAGCTCCACCTGCAGCTGCCTCTGGAGGGCCTCCAGGTGCCCAGCCCTTGGCTGCTCTGCTGGTGGCCGGGGTCCTGGGGCCACAGGTTCTGTGTGCACAGAGTATGGGGCACATGTACCCCTCACCCAGAGTCAAGAGCCCCCTATGGCCTAGCTCTCTCCTCCTCTCCCCTCCTGGGCAGGGGCAACCTGCAAGGCTCTGAGAGTGGCCAAGGCCCAGGAGCTGGGTGGGCCTGGCCTCCTGCTCCAGGGTGGCTGCTCCGACCCCTCACTCACCAGCCGGGCTGGGCCCAGGGCTGAGCCCAGGGCTGGGCCCGGGGCCGGGCAGCAGGATGCGGGCATGCAGCTCCCGCAGCTCTCCATGCAGCTGCTCCAGGCGGCGGTTGGAGGACCGCAGCAGCTGCTGCACATGGCCCAGCTGCCGGCGGTCTGTGGCCACCCGCCGCAGGTTCTCCACACCCTCCTTGATTTTTAGCTCCTTCTGGATGGCCCGGCGAATCACCTCTTTCTCATCCTCAGGGGGCCGCTGGCCCGCCCCAGGCTGTGGAATGGCAGAGGAGTCAGTCGTCCCACTCGTCCCGCCACCACATTCCCCGCTCACCACAGGTAGAGGGGAGGGAGGCGTGGACCGCACCCAGGACTGACACAGGGCTTTGGGAAGCATCTCCGACCTCAGAGCTAGGACCCTAAGCCAGATGGAAAGCTCGAGGCTATTTACCCAGCCCATGCTCCTGTCCTCTGCCATGAGAGAAAGGTCAGGGGAAAAATTGTTACATTTCTGCTGTGCACTGAGTGCCAGGTTCTGTTCTAAGAGCTTGCCATACGTTAACCTGTCAGTCTGCACAACCACCCCATGAGGTAGGTGCCAGTTTTATCCCCATGTTAGCAATAAGGAAGCTGAGACCCAAAGAGGTTAAGTAACTTGTCCAAGGTCACAACACAGAGAAGGTGATACCACCACCTCTTGGGCCCCAGCCCCTCCCCGCCAGCCATGCTTAATCAGACTGCTTTTAGGCTGGGATTCAGGCTAAGATTTGGGACCAGAAATGAAGCTGGGGATTCACCCAAGGTCACACACAGAGGGCAGCTGGAGGCCTGAATAGAGGCCAGGGTTGTCCCCCTGACGCCCCAGTGCCTCAGGTGGCAAAGCAGAGGCACACAGAGGGGCTCAGGAGGTCTCCGGGACCCACTCCCGGCTCTGCCCCTGGGAGGAAGTAGGCTTTTCACCGCTTCACCCCAGGTTGGAACAGAGGAGGAAAACCTCCTTCCCAGAGGCCGACATTTCAACCCACCAGTGCCAAAGCTGACCGCAGCCCAGGGCAGCCCATGATGCCCCCTCACAGGGACTCTGGCAGGGCCTCCCCCTTACCTCTCTGCAATCCATCTCCTGAGCCCGGTGGAAGGGGTGGCTACTCCTCAGGGACCCTCCATCCCCCCTCCACTGGCCTGCTGGCCCGCCTGTCAGAGGGCAGGGGCAGGGGCGGGGCTCAGGAAATCCTTTGAGGGCCCTAGGCCAGAAGGCCAGAGCCAAAGGCCTGAGCAAACAAAGATCCCATGGAGCGGGGGGCCCGGCCACCGGGGTCCTGAGTCACCCAGCTGCCTGCTGGGCGGACGTTCACAGGAAATCGGAAAATGTGTACAAGCCACGGCTGGAACAGGCGTAGGGGCCTCCGGAGGAAGGGGGTGGGAGGGGGCCGACGCAGCCCTGAAGGCTGCCTAAGCCGTTGGGGTGGGGGCACTCGAGGAGCCTTGTGGAAGACACCGCACCCTTGAGCATAGCCCACAGTCCTGCCTGCCCTGGGTTGGAATGCTACCATGTGCACACAGCCTCTCCCTTTCTGCTCTGCGGCTGGGACCCCATCTTGTACACAAATGCCCCCACCCCCGTTTGCTAGGGGCCAGAACTCCACCTCTCCCTCCCCAGTAACAGCCGAACACACAGCCTTGGCCCCTGCGCCCATGCGCACCTATCGCCAGCTCTGGCAGGAACCCCGCCCCTTCGCACGCGGGCTGGAACCCTGTGTACCCGAAGGTTCCCGCTGGGGCGCTGGGCTAGGCCCTTCCCCGTGGTGTGCACGCTCCCCGGTGCCCGGGTGCTGGGGAGAGGCTCCCCCTCAAGTGCGCGGAGACTGGCCCCTCCCGGGCCCCCTTCTGCCTGCGCACACACAGTCTTCTCCCCCAGGACGCTTCCCCATGTGCCCGCACGGTAGACTCCAACCTGGAAGAACCGATTTGGGGAAACTTTGGGGCCCACCCTGGTGGCCCTGACTGCAGATTCGGACGTGCTCATGACTGGCCTGACTGGAGGTTCTGAGTCACTTGGGGGTGATTTGGGGACGTCTCCGGGGAGTACGAACGACTTACCCCCAGGGCTCAGGTCTACCCTGCGAACGTGTAGGGGGGCAGGGGGCAGGGGCTGGGAGGGGTACGGGGAGGGGTTGGGGGTGCGGATGTAGAGTGCGGGGCTGGGGACGCGGCGGGAGCTCGGTGCGCCCCCAGCGGTGAATGAGGCATCCCCCACCCCCTCGGCCCGCGCCCAGAGCCCGGCCTCTCCGGGCGCCGTTCACCTGCCGCGGTGCCCCCTCCTCCATGGCGCCGCTCCGACCGCTCGCCCCTCCTCTCCACCGCTCCGGTTCCGGAAGCCCCGGCCCCTCCGCCAGGACTTTCAAACTTGAAACTTCCCGGGAAGCGGCGCCGGAGCCGCGGGATCGGGCGCCCCCTCCCGAGGTCCGCTGGCCCTCCCGGGACCTGGGACCAGCGCCGCCTCTCGGCCGCGCTGCCTCGGCGCCCCGGACCCCACTCCTGACCCCGAGGCCCCGGCACCTCCCCTGGACTCGACGTTCCGCGGGACTTGGGACCCAGTATCCCCTCTCTTGTGAGGCCGCAGTTCCCGCTCCACGCGACACTGACCCCCGCCGCGGGACAGGAGTGCAGGACGGGACATTTCTCGGGCGGGAGTTCCCTAGTTGTCCCGGCGCGCGCTCAGAGGAGCGGGCCCAGATAGGGACAGCGCCGCCTGCCGGCCGCGGGGCGCTGCCTGTGTGGCCGGTCCACTCCAGGCTGGGTCAGCCTCCTCTTCCTAGGAGCCCCGCCACCACCTGGCTCCTGCTGCGAAGTCTTCGTTCGGAAAATCGTTGGTGTAAAATGGGCTGATCCCAAACCTGTCGCCCCCATGGAGTGGTCAGTCTTGTCTAGAACCACTATGAAAACATATGCGTCTGGGAAAAGTAAAACCGCACTCAAATTAAGCCAAATTGCAAATCACAGATGAATAAACCAAACGTCTCTCAGTCCCCCATCACTGTATCCTCTGGCGCTTTCCGATACAGCCAGTTCCACCTTTGCCCTAAAGAGCCCTTTTAAACAGAAGGCGCATTTACACCTTGAGACAGCCACTATCTCGGAAAGTATCCAGCTGCACTAGGCCGCAGGCAACGGCTTGCCTGCGTAGGGAATCTGGGTTCTTTATGGCCTAGTCTAGGGCTGTTGAGCCACTTTCCGGCATCCTGTGCTCACCAGTATTTGGTGCCAAGGCTTCAAGGAAAGAGCTTGGCCTGAGAGGCCATAAGTGAGCAAGGGTCAAATAATTGAATGTGGCTTACTCGCTGACTTGGAAGAAGCGCCCTCCAGCGCTTTTACTGAAGGAAACCAAGGCAGTTCCACTTTGCCCTGATCACCTCCCTCACAATGGACTGGAAAAACTGAAATTGGCAAGCCGTGGACAATCCTGGGTCCTGCAATGGGAAATCAACAAGTGGCATCAACAAATGCAAAGGCAACTTGGTTCACTGGGGGATGTGCCTACACTCACCATCAGAGGCTAGTGACACTTTTACACACGTACATAGAGTTCTTGAGGGCTAGATGTTAACACACAGTAGGTTAGCCTGGCACATAGTAGGCTCTTTTAAACGGGGGTATTATCAAGCTGCCCTGAACTGAATGTTACTTAACCATAATCTAGAAGTAAAAAGACTGGGGCCAGCCCTGTGGTATAGTGGTTATGTTTGGGTGTTCTGCTTTGGAGGCCCAGGTTCGCAGGTCCGGATCCCAGGTGTGGACCTACCACTCATCAGCCATGCTGTAGCAGTGACCCACATACAAATATAGGAAGATTGGCATGGACGTTAGACAGATGTTAGCTCAGGGTGAATCGTCCTCAGTGAAAAAAAAAAAGTAAAAAGACTACCAGTTTCTGACTGCAGGTTATAGGTTTGAGAAAAAGCCATGACTCAAACTAGCAAAGCTCTACCTTTCAGGAAGGCGTCTATTTCCCATCTTGAGGATCATTTATCCTCTCCTACAGCCAGAATGCTGAGTTCTGTGGAAGAACTCAAAATGATTTTCCAAGTTTGCTGTGAAGTGTTTCACTGTGTCACCTGCCGCAGAGGGAAAGACGCTGAGAAGCAGCAGAATCCATCCATCTTCCCTAAGGAAGCCCAGGCCGCGCAAACCTACACCCCAAGACCTGGGCTGACGGACGGTTCTGACCAGACAGCTGCATCTTGTATGACTGATGGTGATGGTACTTCATGAAATTGCAACTCTTAGGAAAATGGTGGGCCACATTCAACACCCAGTGATCATGAACAGTACAAACCAACTCCACAGCTAACTGGCTGTTGAAATTGCATGAACAGCAACCTGAAAGGAATCTAAAACTTCCTAGCAGGGTACCTAAGGAAACACTTTTCCCTGTCTATACCCTTTTTCTTCTTCTCAATATTGCAAACATCAATCCATCTAGATTTAGATTTGCCTCTGTCGGGAAATATTCAAGTACAGTGTCACCAACCAACCACATAGCCACACACCCTCCACTTGAAAAGTCCTCTCTATGC
The DNA here is from genome assembly GCF_041296235.1 of Equus asinus. Lineage (NCBI taxonomy): Eukaryota > Metazoa > Chordata > Mammalia > Perissodactyla > Equidae > Equus > Equus asinus. The sequence goes on from NC_091799.1 coordinate 17,276,406, forward strand.
TTGTTCTAATCACAAAACCGCATTTCTTTCCCTCGGACTTGTTAAATAGTAAACTTGTAAGTCTTCATAAACACAGCTGCATATTCAGAAGGGCATGGTCACTGCCAGAGTGGGAGACAGACTTTTCAAAATGATAAGATGTTGTCCTCGGGGCTGGCCCCGTGGCCGAGTGGTTAAGTTTGCGCACTCTGCTTTGGCAGCCCAGGGTTTTGCCAGTTCTAATCCCGGGCGCTGACATGGCACCGCTCATCAAGCCATGCTGAGGCGGTGTGCCCCATGCCACAACTGGAAAGACTCACAACTTCGTACCAGGGGGCTTTGGGAGAAAAGGGAAAAATAAAATCTTAAAAAAAAAAAGTCCTATTTTTTCTTTTCTTTGGTGAGAAAGATTGGCCCTGGGCAACATCTGCTGCCAACCTTATTTTTGCTTAAGGAAGATTGACACTAAGCTAACATCTACGCCAATCTTCCTCTATTTTGTATGTGGGAGGCCACCACAGCATGGCTTGATGAGCGGTATGTACATTCACGCCCAGGGTCCAAAACTTCGAACCTCTGGCTGCTAAAGCAGAGTGTGCAAAGTTAACCACTACACCACTGGGCCAGCCCCCAAGATATTGACTTTTTTTTTTTTAAGATTGGCACCTGAGCTAGTATCTGTTGCCAATCTTCTTTTTTTGTTTTTACTTTGTTTTTCTTCTTCTCCCCAAAGCCCCATCCCCCAATACATAGTTGTATTCTAGTTGTAGGTCCTTCTAGTTGTGCTATGTGGGACACTGCCTCAGCATGGCCTGAGGAGCAGTGCTGGGTCCACGCCTGGGGTCCAAACAGGTGAAACCCTGGGCTGCTGAAGCAGAGCACGCGAACTTAACCGATCAGCCACGGGGCCGACCCCTCCTCTTTGAACAATTGAAATGACTATTCATTCATCACCTAAAGAACTTGTCTCCATCTTCAGGAAATCCTGAAAGTCTTCACTTTTTGCAACCTAATTCCATTCTTGGCAATAACTAGAAAGAGTTCATAGCAAAATCTTAAAAAGAAAAAGCAGAAAAACTGTTTCTGGGACCAAATGAAACTATGAAACCAGCTGTATTATAAAGCAGTAATGATAAGGATTACCAAATTAACCAAGAAACAATTGTTTAGGAATCCTCTGAAGCCCAAGGCCCCCAAAATCCATCAAGAGTCAAAAATTCATACCTTTTAGCAGCCAAACAGCTGATACAAGTGAAGCAAGCCAGATGTAAAGCAAATGTCAGCCCAAGAACCCAGGAACTCTATGGACCATTTCAACCTACATTTTAGAGCAAGTTGGGTGAAATAGTTCCAGGCCTATCATGGAGGTCAGGGAATACCATTAAGTCTTTTAGAAATCAGGACATCACTGGAGATAGAAGTAATTTCAACTGCAGGGGTGGTCTAAAATAGAATATCCCTTAAGGTCTTGGAATTAAATGTACAGAGAAAAGCTACTGTCCCGTGCCTCAATTCATGGAAGTTACTCCGCTCCCCTCAGAAGCTGAGGATGGCACAGCTTTGGAAGATGTCCTCTCTTCCTAGAGAAAGGACGCAAACAGCCATTATTGGCTGTTTTCTTTTTAAATGTCTTTGTACCAAAGGAGCTTTCAGCCATTCATCTGGCACTTTCCAATACACACTTGCCTAAGGGCCAGCCCAAGAACTCCTCTTGCAATTGGGCACAGAGCACAGCAGCTGCTCTGTAGCCATTCCCCCGTGCACTAAGGTCCTCACTTTGCTTTTTCACAGCCTGGCACTCCTTCACAAGATTCGCAGGCACAGGGGAATCTAAAGGGTAACCTCAATAGTTGGGAGGAAATTACCTTCAGGAGTTCCTATTTTTTGACCACATTCCCCAAAATGAAGGAATGTTATATGTGGTTAAACGTGACCTATAATTTAACAGCGCTAGGATCTCACCAGCACATAAAGTTTTGGTAAGCTGTTAAGTGTGTGAAACAAAAAACATAGGCTTATCTAATATTAGTTCAACTGACTATTTTTCCCCCTAGCAAAAAGTCCTTTAAATGTTGAGACTTTAAAACTCCATCCCTTCAGGAATTTACTACATCTCAAGTAACACAGTAACTTGCCCCTGACTTTACACATGCCTCTCCATGCAGACATTACCTATGCTGTACTAAGTACTGCTGAACTATTTGAAGAGCAGTTTGCCCCCTCCCCAGTCACTATGAACACAAATAACAAGACCAGGAAAAAAAAGCTGGCTCACCACCTAAATCCAAAAGTAATAACATTTCTCTACAAAACAAGGAGAATGACCCCAGTCAAAAAAAATCTTTATGTTCCTTTATTGGAGCAAGATTCCTGACCAGTATACAGTGATGTATTTACTAAACAGAAACCTGTGCAGAAAGCACATACTATCCATCTAGACAGGTTTTCATTACACTTTCCCTATTGATGGAATAGTTCCATTTATAAAGTTTTATACATCAAAAAGCTTTGAATTTGACCAGGCTGTTCATTAATTCATCTCTGAAAAAGTGGCATTTAATTTTAGTTACTATATTTTACAGCATTAAAAAGCTTATGCATTAGGTAGCTTCTCAAAATGTTATTCTATGCACAGTGGCATTTAGCAGACAGAGCAGAGTCCACTGTCTCACCCAGATTCACACAGATGGGTCTCATTTGAGTTATATGCTAAATAGCTGGTACTTTGAGACAAAAGTACTCCTGACCTGAGTTTCTTACCACCAATATGGACTTCTTACTCTGAGAGCCTGTCTTCTTGGCCACACTTTATATTGCCAATAAAGACATGCCAGCAATTGCCCCGTGTGTAACTTGGCATTAGAGCACCAGGTCTGTCTGATAGTGGTGGCAGGCACTATTATTGTATCCAGGTAAATAAACGCCCATTTTTTAAAATGCTAATTTGAGATACAAATCGAAGGTACAACATACTCAAAACTGACTTTTGAGCAATCTGATATCCCAAATGATGTGAAAATTTTCGGAAACTGATGACAAATTGTACCCATGATATTTCCCAGCTATGGAGACATTAACACATTGATTCAAATCCCTTTACTCAATCCACATAGCCCTGAGGTCATCCTGCAAAGTGCGTATCAAAAAATACGGAGTTAGGGCGACAAAGTTTGACAACATGTTATACAAGTCAAACTTGGGAAGTCCTATTAAGTTTATCTGTTCTGAGAGAAAAGCATCAAATCCTTTGTGTACACATTTAGTTTTATTGTAACAAAGCAACTTGTACACTTTTAACGTTTAAAACTGAGCATCATCTTTCCTTTCCAGTGAAACAAAAAGAAAATTTAAAAATAAACAGGAACAAAATTACAATAGAGAATGTCAATTCCAAATAAGATCCTACAGGTTCTGCTGATTCTCCCATTGAGTGGCAGGGCTCAAGTCATCATTAGGAGAGAATTTTATTTTAAAAGTGTCATCTTAAACTGCAAGGATGTCCGTTAAACATCACAATTAAACATGCCAAAGGAGAAGCCATGTTGTCAAAATGCCCACTTAACCCACCCAAACATCTCAAACCCACCCTTTGCTGACCTTCTATAACCCCATTTTTTTAAGTTTTTTTTTCTTTTTTTTAAACAAGAGAAAGTAGACAGATACATGTTGGTAAATGCTAACTGTCCATATTCACATAGAGACACAGTGTAATCTCTGAGCCCAATATACAGAGAAAGGAGGAAAAAAGCTAGAATTCTATGCACTACTACACAGGGGCCTAGCACCCTCCAGCTTCCAGCAGAGCTAAGGGAGCAGAAGGTTTTTCTTTTTTCCCACAGAGCACGGTGGTGTTGATTCCATAAAGTTTTTGTTGAGACAGGAAGGGATAAAAATGAATTTGGAACAGAAAGGGGTAGAGATTCTTTTCCCACTGTATTCTGCTCAAGGTATTTCCCCCCAAAATAAGTTGAGAACCATGGTATAAAGGAGAGAAAAGAGACCTCAAAAACAGGGCGACTGAGCACAAGAGGGGGGGGAAAAAAGACTTGCAACTTGCTCCCAGGGACTGGAGAAAATGAAAAAAGGAAGGGTGGAATCCATCAGTGTTCCATTAGTCATCTTCTCCTTCATCCTCCTGTAAAAGAAAAAGTGGGTAGTTCATCTTTGGGTTAACTGTAAAGTTATTCCCCAACATTCATACGGACTGTGACGGACTCCACAGAACACCACATGCTACGGGGGCATCTAATCTTAGGAATATGTCCATCTGCACTGAATCGCGACTGGAAAACTCAGTGATCTTGTTTCAGATAAATTAACTTTTCCACATTAACCCAATCACTGGATACCTTTCGGACCGAATAATCCAACCAAACACAAATCTATCCCGATCTGACTATAAAAACTTTACAGTTTGTCCAAAATACCCAAATTCTTGTTATTTGGGAGACTTCTCAGAATCTGACCAGCTACACAGTCCACATCACTTTCATTGAGCACTGGCTAGGGAAGGGCAAGATCGAGGAGTCATAAAAGCCAACCACAAAAGCAGAACTGGTTAAATTGTTGATACAACGAATGTATCAATTTCCTTCAATATTGAACAACAGAAGAGCTTATCTTTTCTACAAATTCACACACAGTTACAGTTCCGTTAGACAATATATATAAACCTCTAAAGTAACATGGTTAATCCTTTAAAGATTTTCTTTTTGGATTTAACCAAATTTTCTTTTACCTCTCCTTCCTCCCCCTCATCATCATCTTCATCTTCTTCACCTTCATCCTCATCCCCTTCTTCATCGATATCTTCTAATCCTTCTTCTTCCTCATCGTCGTCATCATCTTCTTCTCCTTCCCCTTCCTCATCATCCATGTCAGGAACCTTAAAGAACCAAGAACTACCTTAAGAACTCATTTTCAAACAAACAAGACAAGTCCGCTCTTGAATAAAAGAACCTTCTCAACTCACCAAATAGTACTGTAATGGATTTGGCCAAATATCATCTTTGATAACCTCTCCTAACTCATCTGCACCTGCATCAGAATGGTCAGTAAACCAGGTAAAGAAGCTCTCTGGTTCCTCATGCTGTCTCTTCCTGCTGGCTTTATTCTGTGTTTGACTTGAACGTTTCGTCAAATCCTAAATGGATGGAAAAACTTATAAGCTCTTTACAACACCTAAATTCCCTATAATTCAAACAATAAGATTTTAACCCAAAAGCACAACAAAAAACAGACATCAGTATATTATCTACACTACCATTCTATGTAAAAGAAATTATAAAACGTACAGCAGGTAAAGAGAAAGAAGTCCTAGAATTCTAAGTCTGCAAAGACTGTTGTCAAATTTGTATGGCAAGCTTTTCCCAAAAAGGTACCATCTAAACTTGGCTTTTTCATAAAATAGTTCCACTTTAACCACCATTATCACAACATAGTATGATCATCTAAAATATATGTACTGGGGCCAGTCTTGTGGCATAGCAGTTAACTTCGTGTGCTCTACTTCAACAGCCCAGGGTTTGCCGATTCAGATCCCAGGCACGGACCTACACACCACTTATCAAGCCATGCTGTGGCACGCATCCCACACATAAAATAGAGGAAGACAGGCACAGATGTTAGCTCAGGACTAATCTTCCTCAAATAAATTTTTTCTTAAATGTAGTCCATTTCTTTAAAACCTTGCACTATAATTTATAGAGTTCCAAACTATTGTATTTGACTTTAACACACTGGAGTTTATCTTAAGGATTTGCATTTAACACATTACCAAAGCACCAGTATTGGTAAATGATTCGACTAAACCAAAACATACAAAATGATATTTTTGTCAACAATTCCTCAAATACCTTTCCAGATTTCCATTTGATTTCAGTGGACTTTGAAGACGGATCACCACTCTCATTCAGATGAAATTCTTTGGAGAGAATTTTATTTTCGAAGTAAGGGTTTTCATCAAAATACTATAATAAATGATCAGAAGATTAGAAATCAATACAAACAGCCCCTCTAACCAAGCTCAAGTTAATTTCCACAGTGGTAAAGATGAATTACTGATACTTACAAAATCTATTCTGTAACCTGATTTAATATCTTCAAATTCTGTCACTTCAACTCTTGTCAAATAATGCAGTGCCTCTTCATCCTCCTCCCCAAGCAACGCAGACACTAGACCAGCAAATTACAGATCAAATATTAAAAACACAAGCATTAATGAGCAACTCAAGTGACAATCTTCCAAATTTTAGTGAGCATCTTTGGGTTCATGAATCTATAACTGAAAACCAAATGGCTCAGAGCGTCAGACCTGTCACCATCTTCTATTAAGTAATTAAACAGAATCCTCAGTTAGAATAGTTTCTTCTAAATAAATAAAAAGCATTAATTACCAGCCTCCTGTCTCTGAGTGTTTCAATCTCTGCAAGTAACCAACTTGTTGGACCAAGTTCTCGACCAAGGTCCCTTAACAGGTGGACAGCTCATACCCTTTAATAATGCTCTGCCATAACATACCTTGTGGATGGTTGACAAATGTTGTTACCCAAAAGTTTGGGATTTTGGCGATCAATTCCGACCTCTTCTGAAAAAATGGCTGGCGGAGTTTGTTATATTTCTGTTCTACTTTCAAAATCTCCTCACTGGCTTGTTCATTAAGTCTGAAACAAATGAAAAGACGTTGACAATGATGGTATTGGACAAATACAAATTGCTGAGGCTACAGAATATTTACTCTTGTTAAGCTTTAAAACAGTGCAAAGTACCTATTTATAATAACCAAATGACCTAGATTTTTGTAGCTATAGACTCCAGTCAAAACTAAGATGACAATTTGATCTACTTTACCAATAAGCACTCAGTAAGTGACAGTTCTTAAAATGCCCAAACTGAGCATTTTGGTAACTTTGTAAATTTACTTCATTTACTCTCCATCACTAGAGTAACTTCACTTGTTTCAGTCAGCAGATGAAGTTAAAAAAAAAAAAAAAAAACGCTGCTAATCAAATAAAGTTATACGGCAAATCAGAGGAACACTGATGCCATAATCCTAACTATCGGAAGTCCACCACCGCAATTCAGCCTTGGAAAGCAAAACCCAATCTTTACAAGGTCAATGTACCGTCATCCAAAACTTTTTGGTGACTACAAAATTCACAGAAAAATAACACTGAATCTTCATAACATTTACAATTAAGTCATAATCATCTCCCACTTAGCCAGTGGACACAGACTCATCTGACCAGTTTCAATGACACGAGACCAGAAGATGCATCTCAGAAAACTTCTCCAAAGTAAATTAAGAAAACCATTACCTGTCTATTTCATTTTGTACTTCATCAATATGTTCAATTGCTTCCTGCTGTTCTTTTTCTGCAAGACAAAGGTGCGTAAGACTCAACACTAATCAGAAGATAAACTTAACCGGGTTTTCTGATGTTAACACTGTCTGTGATGTGCGTTCTATCAATAAAGCTGTTAAAAAAAAAACCTGCCTACTACACGGCATGCTCTCCACGTGTTCAAGCACGCAGTCGACAAATTATTTTTTAATTAATACTATTTACAAATCATGCTATGTCCCGAGCCACTCAAAATGTTTGACAGTAGCACTTTTTAAGAGTCCCATTACAAGAAAGAGACCGACTGTTAAAAGTTTCTACTATGAAAGATAAGGAATAAACCTTATCCAGACATTCCGAATGCTTACTACTTACGGCATTATATACCTGCAATAGAATAATACTAGCTGTTGACCAGAACACGGAAACTAACTCCCTCACGGTAACAAAAACTAGACCACCACCTATCTCGATAGTAGCATCACTTTTTATACAAAGTTAAAATTCCTGTTGAGTACCGCTTACAATTAAGACATCAGATACGCCTACAAAGACAGGCAAGGCCCTGGGAACTACCCCGCCATCGTCAACACTCGACTCTACCCTCTTCGAACAGGAACCCCAGGATTCGCATCTGACCTTTCCCATCCCTCCAACCCCATTTCAGGCGGGCTGCCCTCACATGCGGCCCCACACGATCGTGGAGCAGAGGCAGCGTGAAGTCAGAAACTACGAGCCACAGAAGGGAGAGGAGGCAAAGGGGGTGTGCGACGGAAAGGTGCCCTTTTGTCCGGTAAAGACGGCCAAACCTACAAAGCTAAGTGGGCGTGAAGGGGCCCGATCGCGCCGTGCATTTCCGGTAACCATCCCGGGTTTCGCAGCCCCCCTGCCGGGAAAGCCTCTCCGGGGAAGGCCGGCAGGTTTTCCAGGACCCATTGTCAAGCCCCCACGACACCCCGGCCGCCGCGCCAGGCTCCTGCGCGCGCTGCCGCGCCGGGGCGGCCGCCCCACGTGGGGAGCGCCCGGGGCCGGCCGGAGCATCCTCCCGGGCGGCCCGGGCCCCGCGCGCGGCCGGCCGCGTGCTTCCCCGCGCCCCCACCCCGCGCCGGCTCGAGGCCGACGGCCGCGCCGGGGCCGGCCTCCGGGTGGGGGCGCGGGGGCGCCGCCCGCGGCCCGGGCGCGAAGGGGGAGCCGCGCGGAGGCCCGGGCGCGGGGCCGCGTCCGGCCGCACCATGTGGCGGCGGCGGCGGCTGATGGGAGCGAGGCATCATGGCGGAGCACAATAAAGAGAGGCTTCTCGGGAGGGAGGGAGGGGGAGGAGAGCGAGGGAGGGGGGAGAGGAAGGGGGGGTCTCCTCCGCCCGCGCCGAGCAGGCCGCAGCGCCCCCGCCTCGCCGCGCCGTCCGCCGCCGCGGCGCCACCCGGCCCCGGCCCCGCGCGCACAAAAAAGGGCGCCGAGGCGCGCGCCGGCCCGGCCGCCCGGCACCCCCCGCGCCCCGGGCCCGCGGCGGCCTGCGGGCCGGGCGGGCGGCGAAGATGGCGGCGCGGCCGGCCCCCGCCTCGCCCGCTCCTCACCTGAGGTCTCGTCGGCCCCGTCGTGGTTGGAGTTGAGCTCCTTTTTACTGACTTTGGCCGCCGGCGCCGACATGGTGCTGCTCCGCGTCGGGGGGGGAGCGGGGAGGGGGAGAGAAGGGAAGGCGAAGGGGGCGGGCAGCGGCTTCCCCTCACGCCACACGCGCGGCGCCCGCTCGGTCCGGCCGCCTCCTCCCGGCGCTCGCTCGCTCGTCGCTCGCCCTCCCCTGGCTCGCGCGCGCTGCCCTCGCGGCCTGGCGACGAGGGCGGGGCTGGGGCGGCGTGCCGGGCCCCGGCCCGGGCTCCTGCTTACGGAGAGGAGGCGGCGGCGGCGGCTGGCTCCCTCACTCACGCTCCGCGCTCCAGCTCGCTGCTCGCTCTCCCCGAGCCGCCTCCTCCTCCACCTCCTCCTTTCGGCGATGGGCGGGCGGCAGGGCGCAGGCGCGCCAGGCCCGCGCGCACGCCCCGCCCCCGGCCGGAGAGGCTCGCGCCGCCTCGCCATTGGCCGGGGCGCCGGGCCGAGGGGGCGGAGCCGCGGCGCGGAGACACAGGGCCTGGCGAAGAGGCGGGAGGAAGGAACGCCGCGACGTACGGGCCGGCCCCCCGCGCCGCGCGCCCCTCCCCCGCTTTCCCCTTCTCCAGCCCGACCCGGGACATTTGCGCGCTACGGGCGCGCGGCGGCCCGAGGGGCGGGGCCTCGCCGGGCTGCGCGCAGGCCCCCCGCGGGTGCGTCACGTGGTGGCGGAGCGGCTTCCCTTCTCCGCGGGGTGGCGTGGGGCGCCAGGCGAGGGGTGTTCGCAGCCCCTCCGAAGTGCAGGCCTCGTAGTAGCCTGGCTTCACGTCGGGGCCCAGAAACACGCCCACCCCGGGGTCTGCGCCCTGGGAGGCTGCTGGCGCATCCCTCTTCGTGGGAGAAGGAAGGCGGCACCTCCATCCTATTTTCCAGAAAGGGAAGCTGCCCGTCCGACCCATTCCGGCTTGTTCGCAAAGCCCGAAGCTGTCTAGACCGCTCACGGGGCCTTTTCCTGCCTTTTAGTCCAAGCTCTGCCCAACAGGCTGTGTGCCCTTGAGCAAGTCACTTTCCTTCGCTGTACCTATTTCTGTTATGAGATTATAAAATTTAAAAAAGGCTGACAGAGGCCGGCCCCGTGGCCGAGTGGTTAAGTTCACGCGCTCCGCTTTGCGGCCCAGGGTTTCGCTGGTTCGAATCCTGGCGGTGGACGTGCCACCGCTCATCAGGCCACGTTGAGGCGGCGTCCCACATGCCACGACTAGAAGAACCCACAACGAAAATATACAACTATATACTGGGGGGGATTTGGGGAGAAGAAGCAAAAAAAAAAAAGACACCAAAGGCTGACAAATGGGACCGTTTTGGCAGTGGGGACATCTAAGCAGGGCCTCACTGAAGTGGAAGTCCTTTGAAGGCAGGACAGTGCCCCATTCATCAGCGGATCCATTTAGCCCAACTCAGTGCCTAGTACTTGCAAGAAAGTGTACCAAGTGCTAAGCACCAGTCCCAGCAATGTGCAGCATGCATCTCACAGAAGCTGCACAACTAGTGGGCGGGGTAGGCGGTGTTAAGTTCATTTCACCATGTCAGAGATGATGGGACCAGAAGGCCTGCTTTAGAGGCCAAGTCTTGAATTACTGTGTAGGGCCAAGGCGCTTCAGTTTAAATAACACTTTCCAGGTAGTGCAAATGCACCGCAGTCTACTTCCTCCTCCAGGGCCCCAACACACGGACCACAAAAAGCCTGAAATCTCTCCTGGGAGTTTGTAACCAGAATTGGGGGTTAGATTATTAGCCTTCCAGCACTCACATTTTACTATTGGCTCGTAAAGCTCAAGTGGTATCTTTAATGTTCAAGACAGTCCATGGTGAGTGATGGATAAATGTTAAATAATTGGCATCTAGGCAACAGGTACAGAAAACAAATGTCTTCTTGGGACTTTCCCCCAACTCCACAAATTCATCTAATTCTTCCCCTCCAAACTTTATTCTCAACTGAGTCCAGCTCGATTTACACCTGTCCCAGTTAGATGGACTTTTTTTTTTTTTTTTTGAGGAAAATTAGCCCTGAGCTAACATCTGCTGCCAATCCTCCTCTTTTTGCTGAGGAAGATTGGCCCTGAGCTAACATCCGTGCCCATCTTCCTCTACTTTATATGTGGGACGCCCACCACAGCATGGCTTGCCAAGCAGTGCCATGTTCATACCAGGGATCTGAACCGGTGAACCTGGGCCGCTGAAGCAGAATGTGCGAACTTAACCGCTGTGCCACCAGCCGGCCCTAGATGGAATCTTTAATGGAAGGATTGTTAATACCAGTGATAAGCTGGTAAACGTTTGACAACCAGCTCCCAAAAGAGAAAAACACACCAAAACCCCTGATTTGTAGCATTTGCTGATTTCAGTGGTATATAAATATGCTCACCATGGACAATTCCCTGCTACCACTGTGATGTTACTTAGAGTTGGAAAGAAATACCAGCTCTAGCACACTGCTGAAGCATGTACCATGGGCCACAGGCTATGACAAGTACAGGCATTTTCTCATTTAATCTTCATGAAATACAAAGTAGGTATTAATATCCTCATTTCATAAACTCAACTGTTTTTTTGATGCAAGTAGCAGAACCAAGATTCTAAACCAGGCTAGTGGCTAACAAAGCTGCTGTCCTAGGAGTGTTTCCAGTTTTTACATGGCCCACAGTAAGAGGCACATTTGAAATTAGGACCCAGTATACACCTACACCCAAAACAATGCTTACCCATACCAAGTGTGGTGTGACTCAATCTATTTTATTTTTTTTTAAAGCAGGTTTCACTCCACTAAAATGATTTCATGACCCACAAATGGGATGAAACAGTCTGAAAAACACTGTGCTGAGGGCTGCTTCTTTTATACGCAAAGCCTGCTCACAGGTTGGTACCAGGGACCCAGATCATCTCCTACGTGCCTAATCTGCCCGTGTTTCCAGTGGAGCTGCAGGGACTTCAGGGAGCCTTGTAATGCCTTCTGATTGGGCAGTGGGCTTCAAGGCTCCCTTCTCACCATCCCATCCTTTAGAATCATCTGCTCCTCTTCCTGACCTTTCCCATAGCACTTCTTAAGATGAATGCAAGAAGCACACACTAGGAAGTGGAAGAGAAAGAGAAAGCAAAAGGGCAGTTGTTTCAGTAAACAAGGGAGTGGCATGGACACACCAAGAGATAATTCACCCACTGTGAATTATCCACTGTGGTCTCTCCTCTCTTCGACATTAGGAGCTCTGCATTATCTCCTTGGCCTCTCACCTCACTCTCAGAATTCCTCTCTCCTCTTCTTCCTTCCCAGCTTCCTTTGACAGAGGACAACCCCACAGCTTAAAGACTGAACAGAGAGATGCTGGTGTCCCCTACACTGCAGCAGTGTCCCAAGGTGACCAGGGAATCTTAGCTGGGATGGCCTTCAATAGCCCCCCACCTCTCTGAGCCTCCTTTTTCTGATCCGTAAAATGGGCTTATCCACAGCATTGCTGCTGCTGTGAGGGTTGATGGATAGATAAGTGCTTAGCACAGCGCCTGGCCGATCAGTGCCCAGGGAGTGGCATGAGCTGTTATTTGGACTTTAATGAACTGCCTCAGAAGGACTGTGGCTGCACCTTCCAGTCCCTTCTGGTCCTGTTAATTCTCCCAGGAAGCTAACTGCAAGTCCACCAGGAGGACTCATCCAAATTTTGCCGCTCCCAAGTGGGAAGGAATTTACTATCCATCTTAAGAGCACTAATTGTGGGGCCAGCCCGGTGGCACAGCAGTTATCTTCGCACATTCTGCTCCTCAGCGGCCCAGGGTTTGCCGGTTCAGATCCCGGGTGCAGACATGGCACCGCTTGGCAAAAGCCATGCTGTGGTAGGCATCCCACATATAAAGTAGAGGAAGATGGGCCTGGATGTTAGCTTAGGGCCAGTCTTCCTCAGCAAAAAGAGGAGGATTGGCAGTAGTTAGCTCAGGGCTAATTTTCCTCAAAAAAAAAACAAAAAGCACTAATTGTGAGCCAATCGCTGTCTTAAATGTTTCACTTCTATTTAACCCTCACAGCAAGCCTAAAAGATAGGTACTGTTGAGCCCATTTTACAGAATAGGAAAGAAGTACAGGTTATGTCACTTGCTCAACAGGTTATGTCACACAGCCAGACAGAGCCAGGTTTCAAACCCTGCTGTCCAGCTTTGCCACACTGGAGCATCAGCTGGGCGGGAGGCCTTTGCATCCCACTTGGAAGGGGCTGGACCAAGACCTGGTAAAATCAATCTTGCCGTGTCACTCAGCAGATGTACAGGAGCACTACAATGAAGACTCCTCATCCAGTGCTCCTTCCGTAAGCATGACTGGACCTTAGCCAAGTCAGCAAATTAGGAAGATTCATGGGCTCCAAGCCCCTCCTCTCTGCACTGAGCCAGCCCGCTGTCACATTTTCCTAGGGCAATGATTTCCTGCCTTCCACCTATCCAAACCCAGCCCTGAGAAGGCCCCACCACATCCCCACTCTATTGGGGAAGCCTGACCACCAGAACAATGCACTTTGTGCCTGGCTCCAAACGCAGCCCTTCCTTCCAAGGTAAGGGTTAATGGGGGGAGGGGCAGACATGAAACCGACAATTAACCATGTGAGGGTGGGGCTGGGGTGACTGGGTGCTGGGATGGCAAAAGGGGGCTCCTAATGCCCAGCAGCTGTGGCTCAAAGGAGAATGCCTGCAAGAAGTGACTTTTCAGCAGATCTGGAAAACCAGGAGACGTGCACAGGTAGGAAGAGGGGAGTGATCCAGGCAGAGGGCAAGTGCGCATTCAGGCTCCCAGGTGAGAGAATAGAGCCTCCGGAGATGAAGTGAGGTTAAAGGTGCAGGAGGAACAGGAGACCGCAGAGGTCGGCAGGGGCCAGGTGAGGAGTGCCCCGGAAGTCTCTTAGTCTATACCTCGAGGGCAATGGGAAGGCCAGGAAGGGTTTGCAGCCAGGGAGTCACGTGAGCGGCTTTGCTCAGGCTGGAGGGGAGGAGGTGGCAGTAATCTGGGCCAGAGTTGTGAGCAGGCGGCAGCAGCAGGAAACGGAGGTGGATGGACATGAGAGGCAGTGAGGAGGTAGAAGCAGCAGGACTCCGGCATCTGATGGGACGTGGAGGGGTGAAGGGAAGGAAAGGGGTCGCGTGTGTCTCTCCAGCCTCAGCCTGGCTAGTGGTGCCACTTACGACAGGAAACCCAAGAGGAGTTTGGAGGCTGGCAGACAAGTTCCGTGTCGGCATTGGGTTGGGGACAAGGATGAGCTCCCATGTGCTCCAGGTCTCCCATTTTCACCCCTTCTGCTTCCTTCTTCACATAAACTTAATCCACTCACCTCATGCTTAAAACCCTTCAGGGGAGTTTGGGATCACATCTCAAAAGGGACCGGGCAAAAAAAATCACTTACGAGTCGATCCTTGCAAATCCCTTAAGCCTCCACCAAAATGTCGTGTAGGGACATACCTCCTTGCGGCAAGTTCACAGAGGTCTTCGACGTCTCTTCTGGCCTGGGGGTGGGAGGCAGTCTCGGTTTCTTAGTTTGAGGCGGGAGCGAATTCTGGCGTTTGGGGGCCATGCTGTGAAGAAAATCCAAGAGTCAGACCCAAAGGAAGATGCCAGTGTCTGGAAGAAGCGGTGAGAACAGAGGCTGCCCCATGTGCCGGAGGTTTAAATCTGCTCTGGAGCCGCCCAGCAGGGAGGAGATATTTACATGACAGTGGGACACCCGCTCCATTTCCCCTCCCCCAGCCTCGGACCTTCCCACCCACCCTCCAGTCGAGATCAACTCCTTTTGGTTGTGCTCTGCGTTTCTCTACAGGGGCATTCTTGCCATTCGGTGGGCGGGGGAGGTATTTCCTTGTGGGGAGCAGTTCCTGCTCTCCAGAACCCTCCTGGTCTTGACTTCAAACACTGGCAGCCCATCCCCCAGTCCTTTCCCAAATCCCCTAGGTAGGCAGTGCTGCCCCCACTGAAAACTTGTCCTCTTCTTTCTTTCCTTGGGCTTCCAGAAGACTTAAACATGCCCTTGCCTCACCTCAGCCTGGAATGTTCTTCAGTCCCTCCGCCCCCACCACCATGTCTAGCTAACTCCTGCCCAACCTCCAAGGGATAAATGAATGTTGAGATAAAGGATTCCCGATCAAGAATTACAAAGGAAGAGGGAAACGTAGGTACTGGAGAGGACTTGGAGTAGCCATTCATTCTTCACTCATTCCAGAAAAGGATAGAAGGGAAGGAGTTCCAAGAACCTGGAGAAGACATCTTGTCTGGGGGTCACGAACCCCAATGCCTTTTGGGGCCTATCAAGTAATAACTATGAGTAAGGCAAGCAACTGGAATTCACAACGGCTAGTGGGAGGTAACTTGGTACAACAACTCAGGAAAACTGGGTGCCAGCTCTGCCGAAGCTGAATGTGTGCCAAATTACTGTTACCCGGCGACTCTACTCCCAGCTGTATCCTCAGCGGAAATGCGTACCCGTGTGCACCAGTGTGTGTGATAAATGTGTACACGAATGTTTATAGCAGCGAGATTCATAATAGCCAAACTCTGGAAACAATATAATGCTTATCAACAGTTGAAAGAATACATTATGAGATGTTGATACAAGGGGACATGATAAAACATTGAAAACGAATGAGCCACAGCTATATGCCATGGCGTGGATGCAGTCTGCAAACAATGCAGAGTGAAAGACAAGACAAAATAGGATAGGCTGCGGATTTCATTGGTATAAAGTACAAAAACAGGCAAATCTGATCTATGCCGTTAGAAGTGGTTCCTCTTGCCGTGGGGAGAGACATCGTTGGAAGGGGACATGTAGGAGCCTCTGGAGTCCTGATGATGGTCCGTTTCTGCTTCTGGGGCTTACTACACCATTGTGTTTGATTTGTGAACCCTGTGTTGCCAGATCTTTGATTTTTCTGAAGAGAAACCAGAGATACACATTTTTATGTAAACTCTCTGGATTTTAAAAAGTTAGCAACAGGGGCCGGCCCCGTGGCCGAGTGGTTAAGTTTGCGCACTCCGCTTCGGTGGCCCAGGGTTTCACCAGTTCGGTTCCTGGGCACACACTTGGCACCGCTCATCAAGCCATGCCAAGGCGGCATCCCACATGCCACAACTAGAAGGACCCACAACTAAAAATATACAACTGTGTGCCAAGGGGCTTTGGGGAGAAAAAGGAAAAAAAAAATAAAATCTTTAAAAAGTTAGCAACTAATTGAACATTTTAAAACACGCTTTGTGAGCCAGGTAAAACATCTCGGCAGGCCACTTTCAGCCTATGGACTGGGAGTTTGCGGCTTCTCAGATAGGGAAATGATTTTCAATTTTTTTTCTGTTTTTTTTCCCCCATTGATTACCCTCTTAACAAAATAAATCTTAGGCATAAGTCAATGATGTCAATACCAATGAAAAGCTGAGTTCCTGCTGGTGGAAGATCCACGCCCCCCCCGCCCCAGCTCCCTTCCATTCCTCCGTTCTTGCTCAGCTTCTGAGGAACCTTGAACTCCTTCTAAGACATTGTGAAAGCCCCAAGTGTCTTGGTTTTACAGAAGGGCAAGCTTGGACCTGAGAGAAGTGATTTTCCTAAGGTTGTGAGGAGAAGAACTGCGTTGTAGCTGGAAGCAGGGTTCTGGCGTCACTTTATCACAGGGATGCACTTTCCTCCCAGCCCAAGTCTCAATGCTTATACCTGTGAAATGGCTGACAATACTACCTGCTTCTTTGTCTAGGATTTTCAACTTGAGGACAAAGGGTCATCTTTTCTCTGGTTTTACTGCAGAAATTGTCCAAAAGCAGTATGGGAAACAAAAACGAAAACTCCCTTTTGATGAAACTGGAAGTCGGCTAAACCCCAAATCACAGAGTAGGTGGCTGGACAGACAAGGCAGTGGAGAAGGAACAGGATGTGTACAGGAAGAGAGGACAAACACCCTGGCTACAGATTTCTGGAAAGATCATCTCCGGAAGCTGAGGGGCAAGCCCCAATCCCTTGCTTAGAGCAGACAGAACGGGGTGTACTGACAGGATGCTGCGCTGCGCTGGTTCCTAGAAACAAAGGAGAAGGGGCTTAATGAGAAGTAGCCCAGAGGAGCTTCGTAAGACAAATACAAATTAGAACTATCTTGAGATTCCTTTTTTTTTTCTTACCCAACCTGAGATCCAGAAGTTTAGAAACACCCTGCCTGCGAGGGGGTATAAGGCGAGGTACTCTCCTTCCTAGTGGCAGCTTAAATGGCTACAATCCCTTTGGAGGGCAATTTAGCTGTCAGAGTATCTATCAAAAGTGCAAAAGCACATACCCTTGACCCAGAAATTCTCCTTCTAGGAATTTATCTTACAGATTCATTGCACAGCTGTGAGATGGCCCCCTGTAAGAGGCAATTCATTGCAACTTTGTAAAAGCAGAAGATTGGAAACAACCTAACTGCTTCTTTAGGCTTGTTCTCCAACCATCAAAGCAAATAGGGAACCAGAGCAATGGTGAAGTGAAATAAGCAAAGTCCTCAACCAAGTAGTTAGTATGTTACCATTTGTATAAAAAGGGGGATAGAAAACAAATACATGTTCACTTATTTGCCTGATACCTCTGCCGGAGCTCTTGAAGGCCTCCGGTGAAGATGACAACATGGCCATTCCCAGAGAGGGCACTGGGTGGTGAGAAAGGAGAGGACAGAGATACAAGCGAGATGTTTCACTCTTAACCCTGTTGTACATTTTGAATTTTGAAACTTATGAATATACTACATTCAAAAACAACCATCACCACCAAAGGTGACCTGAGCTCCAGTACACAGAATCCCTTAGATCACCTAAGCAGAGCACCCACTTGGTACATGTCACCTTAAATCCAAACATGCAAGACCCCACCTTTCCTTTCCTCTCCAGCTTCCGAAATTTTAACTTCCTGGATTCCCAGAGGTGTTACCAGGCAACTATGCAACTCTGCTCTGTTCCAGAACGGGCTGCAAGCAAAATGGGGCAAGGCAAATTGCCTCCCTCCACCCCACCCAAAGGTTGACAGGTTCACGATGTTCCCTAACCCTGAGGCCAGGCTCCCTCTGGGAACCAGAAGTTTCCAAAACATCCAAAACACCGTATTGTTTAGTTATCTGTGTGCACAGCAGGGTAGCTATAAATAGCTACCATTTATTGAGCATTAGCTGTATGAAAGGCGTTCATTACACCTTATCTTTTCGATCCTTCCTATCAACCTTTCCAGGATAGTAATATGTCCTTATTTTACAGATGGGAGAATCAAACCAAATGAAGAATCGACGTTCAAAGAGTCTTGCTCCAAAATCAAAGTGATAGAAGTAGAAGAGTGAGAATTTGAACCTGTGTCTTTCTGACTCCTCTGCACCACTTTTGGCCCTGATGTGATGCAAATGGGTGGCTACCCAGAGCCTGATTGTCAGGTGAGCCCAGAACACACCAAAGCTTGTCTCTGAGACAGGCAGAACCCCAAGAGACCATCTCTGGCCATCTCCTCGTGGATTTCCCTTCACACTTCTCAGCACAGAGGAGGCACTAGGATTAAGACAACCTTCTGTCTTTTTGTTTGTTTTTAGTTTTTCTGAGGAAGGTTCACCCTAAGCTAACATCCCTTGCCAATCTTCCTTCCTTTTTTTGCTTGAGGAAGATTGTTGCTGAGCTAACATCTGTACCAATCTTCCTCTACTTTGCATGTGGGATGCCTCCACAGCATGGCTGATGAGGGGAGTAGGTCCGCACCCGGGATCCAAAACTGTGAACCCCCAGCTGCTGAAGTGGAGTGTGCACAACTTCAACCATGGGGCTGGCCCCAACCTTCTGTCTTAATTGAGTGCCAGAACCTGAAGGTCACTCGATTCCTCTTTCATTGTCCCCACCTGTGCGCTAGCTCCTTAGGACTTATTAAAAAGTTATAATAGCATTTTTATTAAAATTTAGAAAATTAAAATAAGGCAAAAAAAGAGATTATACAAGTATCCTACCATCAAGAGATAGCAACTACTAATATAACCTACCTACATAATGTAACCTGTATGTCATATAACATGTATTTGTGTGCATTTAAAACATGGAGATTATAGTATAAAAATGGCGTTTAGTCTACTTTTTCCCATTAACAATTTTTTAAAACATCTTTTCATGCTGTTTTATATTGGCCCGTGACAACATTTTTCATTGTTGCATTGTTTTCTGTTGGGTAAATGTGCTATAATTTATTTAACTAAACCTCAACAATGGAAATTTAAGGTGTTCCTACTATTTCATCATTATAAGCAATGTTGTGATGAATATCCTAGCAACTAACTGTGGCACACAGACATGACTATTTCCTTAGAATACATTCCTAGAACTAGAATTGTTGAGTGAGAAAGTAAGTAAAATCAAAAGGGTTTTTAATGTGTTGCCCACTTGTCCAGTTGCTTTCCTGTAGGGTTTGTGTATATTTCACAAAGCCTTGCCTCACTCTTTAAAGTTCCTATGTGTTAGGTGGAAAATTTTATCTCAGAGTTGGTATTACTAGTGAGACAGAACAATTTTTCATATGCTTCTTGACTGATGGGATTTCTTCTATTGTAAATTGCTCATTCATGTCAATTTGCCCAATTTCCTATTGGCATGTTTCTCTTTTCCTTGTTAATTTATAATTGTATCTTACATATTAAGCATATAAGTTGCCTCTCTTATATATTGCAAAATATTTTTCCCTAGGTTGTTATTTGCTTCTCATTATATTTTTAGTGATTTTTGGGGAAAGTCACTAAAGTATATTTTTATGTAATCAAGCCTCCTGATTTTTTTTTAATTGAGGCAACATTGGTTTATAACATTATATACATTTCAGGTATACGTCATTATATTTTGACTTCTGTGTGGCCTGCCTCATGCTCACCACCCAAAGTCTAGTTGCTATCTGTCACTATTCAAAGGATCCCCTTTACCCTTTTTGCTTTCCCTCCACCCCTTTCCCCCCGGTAACCACCAATCTATTCTCTGTATCTATGTCTCAGTCTTTTCTTTTTTGTTCAATGGTTTCTGCCATTGGTGATGCTTAGATAGAAATCCTCCATCCCAAGATGATGTAAATAATCACCTGTTTTTCATTCTTGTATTGTTATATCTTCCCTTTTTTTTGTTAATTTTTATTTATTTATTTGAGGAAGATTAGCCCTGAGCTAACATCTGCCGCCAATCCTCCTCTTTTTTTGCTGAGGAAAGCTAGCCCTGAGCTAATATCGGTGCCCATCTTCCTCTACTTTATATGCGGGATGCCTGCCACAGCATGGCTTGCCAAGTGGTGCCATGTCGGTTGGGATCTAAACTGGTGGACCCCGGGCCGCTGAAGTGGGACGTATGTACTTAACCGCTGCGCCACCGGGCCAGCCCTGTTATATCTTCCTTCTTAACATTACAAGTTATGACCCATCTGAATTCATTCTGGAGTATGATATGAG
The DNA here is from genome assembly GCF_041296235.1 of Equus asinus. NCBI lineage: Eukaryota > Metazoa > Chordata > Mammalia > Perissodactyla > Equidae > Equus > Equus asinus. The sequence goes on from NC_091799.1 coordinate 17,296,787, forward strand.
GCTGGAATATAATTAGACCTTTTTCCAAATGATTGGTCAGTTGATCCAACATATTATTTTTTTATTCAATACATATTGATTAAGTCTTTTTGTGAGGAAGTTCCAGTTAAAAGGGATGGTGAATCTAAGGATAGATGGAACACGAGCCATCTCTCACTGAATAACTTTGAGATTCATCAGGTTTAACTTTACCCAGATAACTGTTTACATATCACATTTTTAAATAGAACTGGTGTGGCAATTTCTAACGTTGACAGAAGTATTGGAATTGACTGGAAGAAAATCTGCTTATATAGAACCATATTCATTCATTTAATCAGTTAATATTTATTGAGTTTCTAAGACATGCTAGGCGGCAAGATTATGAGAAATCTTTGAACAAAATACAGATAATATGGTAAGGCCTTCCTAATGAGCCGGCATTTGGGCAGAGACCTCAAGGAATTGAGGAGCAGGCATTGTGACTATCAGAGGAAGAACATTCTAGAAACAGATATGAGAAGGGCTAAGCCCTAAGTCAGGAGTATTTTCCAGGAGAAGCAAGAAGGTCGGGTCATCAGAATGGGTTAAATGATGGGAGATGAACTCAGAGAATGTCAGGCTCCAGTCTTGTAGGACCTGTGGGCTATGATAGGGTCTAGATTTTTCTACACTGGGCATACAAAATTCAGCCAGCTGGTGATGTAGTGGTGAAGTTCACATGCTCCGCTTTGGCGGCCTGGGGTTCATGGGTTCAAATCCTGGGTGCAGACCTACACACCACTCATCAAGCCATGCTGTGGCAGCGTCCCACATACAAAATAGAGGGAGATTGGCACAGATGTTAGCTCAGGGCCAAACTTCCTCACCAAAAAAATCACACACACACACAAAAAAAATTCAAAGCTGATTAAGACATGCGTGTGTCTTGAATGAGATCATAGTTCAGATCAAAAACTAATAAATATGAATAAAACTCTATAGGCCTAGGGAAAATGCAACAAATAAATCTACTGGCAGAAATCAAAGAAGGTGAAGTTTAAGCTGGGTCTGTAAGAATAAATGATTGGTGTGGGATTTCTTTTAGGGGTAATGAAAATGTTCTGTAATTGATTATGACGGTGGTTGCACAATTCTGTGAATATACTAAAAATTATTGAATTGCACACTTTAAGTGGCTGAATTGCATAGTATATGAAGTATATCTCAATAAGGTTGTTAGAGTTAAAAAAAAAAAAAAAGAAAAAGAACAAAGGGGGGCTGGCCCCATGACTGAGTGGGTAAGTTCACCCACTCTGCTTCAGCGGCCCAGGGTTTTGCCAGTTCGGATCCTGGGTGCAGACATGGCACCGGTCATCAAGCCATGCTGAGGTGGCATCCCACATACCACAACTAGAAAGACCCACAGCTAAAAATACACAACTATGTACCAGGAGGCTTTGAGGAGAAAAAAAGAAAGATAAAAATCTTTAAAAAAAAAAAAAAGAATGAGTTGGAGTTCCAAGTAGAATGGATGTAGATTTTGTTTCTTTCTTTTGAGGCAGATTAGCCCTGACCTAACATCTGCCACCAATCCTCCTCTTTTTTGCTGAGGAAGACTGGCCCTGAGCTGATATCCATGCCCATCTTCCTCTATTTTATACATGGGACACCTGCCACAGCATGGTTTCCCATGTGGTGCATAAATCTGCACCTGGGATCCAAACCGGTGAACCCTGTGCCCCCAAAGTAGAATGTGTGAACTTAACCACTGCACCGCCCAGCCAGCCCCTGGATGTCCGTTTTAGATAGAGGGGAGTTTTGTTTGAGGGGCGTATTTGCAAGGAACTTTCTCTTTAAATCATGAGAATTCCCTTGTTCTGAGACTTTGAAAATTGCAAGGAATTAACAGCTCAGCCTTTTGTGGGATGGATATATGTTGCCAGGTGCTGGGCTGGGCCTTCATGTTGCAAAAATGAAAATGATGTAACCCCATCCTTCAAATCTCATAGACCAGTGGAGTGCATGTGCTCACAGGGATATGGGTCCAATTCCAGTTATCGAACAATTGAAGTATTCCGTTCTACTCTGAAAGGTCACCTTGGATACGCATTAAAAAATATACTTATGCCTGTTTCTGGACTTGTTATTCAGTTGAACTGATATCTATGATTATTTCAGTCAACTCCGCATTCTTTATATTATTTTACTTGAACTATTTCTTCCACTTTTTTAAAAAATTAAAAAATTTTTTCCTTTTTCTCTTCAAATCTCCCCAGTACATAGTTGTGTATTTTTAGTTGTGGGTCCTTCTAGTTGTGGCATGTGGGATGCTGCCTCAGCATGGCTTGATGAGCAGTGCCATGTCTGTGCCCAGGATTCGAACCGGCAAAACCCTGGGCCGCCAAAGCGGAGCGTGTGAACTTGACCACTTGGCCATGGGGCCAGCCCCTTCCTCTTTTTTTTTTTAACAGCTTCATTTAGATATAACTTACATGCCATATATTTCACCCATTTTAAGTGTACAATTCAGTGATTGTTAGTACACTTACAAAGCTGTACAACCATCACCACAATCTGATTTTAGAACATTTTCATCCCATCCCTACTCCCGGCCCCAGGCAACCATGAATCTACTTTCTCTTTCCATGAATTTGCCCCTTCTGGACATTTCATATAAATGGAATCATACATGTCATTTTTTATGTCTGGCTTTACTTTATCTATTTCTTTTTCTTTTTCTTTTTGAGGAAGATTAGCCCTGAGCTGATATCTGCTGCCAATCTTCCTCTTTTTGCTGAGGAAGACTGGCCCTGAGCTCACATCCGTGCCCATCTTCCTCTACTTTATGTGTGGGATGCCTGCCACAGCATGGCTTGCCAAGCGGTTCCATGTCCGCATCTGGGATCCGACTTGGCGAACCCCGTGCCACCGAAGGGGAATGTGTGCATTTAACTGCTGCACCACCGGGCCGGCCCCTACTTTATCTATTTCTTAATATGTGGTGGTGCCTGGCTTCCTTCAGTATTGTTCAATTTTTAGGAAATTGTATTTCCTAAATGGGTTTCTTCTTCCAAATGAACTGGAACAAGTCATGTTCAACAACCCAATTTATAGACCATTATATAGATCAAAAGGTATCATTCCACCAGGTCCCAACTTAATAATTTATTTTGTCTCTGAATAAATCTTGACTACAAATATCAAATCCAAGGTCCGGCCCCATGGCCGAGTGGTTAAGTTCGCACTCCACTTCAGCGGCACAGGCTTTTGCCAGGTCAGATCCTGGGGGCAGACACGGCACCGCTCATCAGGCCATGCTGAGGCAGCGTCCCACATGCCACAACTAGAAGGACCCACAACTGAAAATACGCAACTATGTACCGGGGGGCTTTGGGGAGAAAAAGGAAAAAAAAAATCTTAAAAAATCAAATCAAATCCAGGGGCCAGCCCAGTTGCACAGTGGTTAGGTTTGCAAATTCTGCTTCAGTGGCCCGGGGTTTGCCTGTTGGATCCCGGGTGCAGACCTACGCACTGCTTATCAAGCCATGCTGCGGCAGGCGTCCCACATATAAAGTAGAGGAAGATGGGCACGGATGTTAGCTCAGGGCCAGTCTTCCTCAGCAAAAAGAGGAGGGCTGGCGGTGATGTTGGCTCAGGGCTAATCGTCCTCAAAAAAAAAAAAAAAAATCAAATCCATCTTCAAGGAACAGAGGATATTTTTCTTTTTAAGAACTATCACACTACAAAGGTAGTTCCGGAAGTTGGTATCACACTGAGTTGTAGGCCCAGAATAAACACATTGTAACCTGACAAAGTAACTGATTGAAGGACACTCCATGTGTGAGTTCTAGTTTGCTTCCTAAAAACAAAACAAATGGATGTGCTCAGCTGGATGGCAAATCATCCTTCCTTTCGGAACCTCAGTTGCTCGTTTGTAATCTGTATAATGGGCACTGTAACAGCTAGGCCTTGGAATCATGAATGTCCACTCGCTTTACCTCCGCTCCATCTGTAGGGTCACACCAGCCCCCAAACAAAGAGCATGTGCAGAACGGTCACCTTAATTATGGCTGCTGTTAATTAAGCTCTTTCAGGTGCCAGACGCGCTTATCTTCACCATGACCAGGTGTGGCAATTATTGTTACCCTCCCACTTTATGTGTATTCATTCCAGGTGGACACACGTTTATTCACGACCTACGGTGGGTGAGCACTGGCCTGGCAGGGGCAAACTTGAGGCCGAGGTGACAACAGTCTCAGCACATGGTGGAGTGGGAAGACACACGTGGCAAAGCAGGAAACAAACAGTGAAGGTGTAAGGCACTTCGAGAAGGGGCCAGGAAGGCAGCCCACAGGGCTTGCAGTGGAGAATAACAAGGAAGGTCTCTTTCTATCAAGTCTTCAGGGAGGGTCAGTCTAAGAAGAAAATCTTTGATCTCAGACTTAAAAAAAAAAAAAAATCAACGCCTCTCAGAGCTGGGAGACAAGTGGTCCAGGCAAAGGAAACTGAGGCACAGAGAGGGACAGGAAGGGCACAAGGTCACACAGCAACTTCCCAGAAGGGCCAGGATTTGAAACTCTAATGCCAGATGCCAAACTCCCCTCCGTGACATTCTCTCTCTTTTTTTTTTTTTTTTGCTGAGGATGATTAGTCCTGAGCTAACATCTGTGCCAGTCTTCCTCCACTTTATGTGTGGGACACTACCACAGCCTGGCTGACCAGTGGTGTAGGTCCGTGCTGGGGATCCGAACCCACAAACCTGGGCTGCTGAAGTGGAGCACTCTGAACCTAATCACTACATCACTGGCCTGGGCTCCATCCATGACATTCTCTTTTTTTTTAATTTTTATTTTTTTTTCCTTTTTCTCCCCCAAGCCCCCCAGTACATAGTTGTATATTTTTAGTTGTGGGTCCTTCTGGTTGTGGCATGTGGGACGCCAACTCAGCATGGCCTGATGAGCGGTGCCATGTACACGCCCAGGATCCGAACCGGTGAAACCCTGGGCCGCCACAGTGGTGGGCGAACCCAACCACTCGGCCACGGGGCCAGCCCACATCCATGACATTCTTAACAACCAGTCATAATCTGGCCTGGGGGCTCACACTCAGCAGGTCCTAAGGAAAATCACCCTTGCTTGATCCTGGCTGGACGGATGGCTGCTCAAGGCTGGGGCTCAATGTACAGCCATGCTTGTGAGTGTGGGCAGAAGGATTCACCATCCCGGGCCCCAGCTGGGAAAGGGGGCAGAGGTTTTACCCCATCGTCCTTCCCCTTCCTACTCCCCTCTGACAAAGCTGTTTTAATGAATTTATGAAGGCTCCTTTGTCTTCGGTCTACCTTTGAGCTGGAGCCTTTCCGGGTAGGGGTGGGATGGGGCCTGGGCTGGGCAGGGCAGAGGGAAGGCTGAGGGTCAAGAGAGGGCGGGGCAGGCAGGAACTCTTGGGGCCTGGAGGGACTGAATTCACCTCTCAAATGTTACCTCCTCCAAGAGGCCTCCCTTGTCTGCCCTGGATAAAATAGTTGTTTCAGATGCACCCCTGTCTCTCTCTGTTCCCTTCCTCTGCTTTATTTTCCATCTGACTCATAGTAGTCATTCAATTAATATTTGTTGAATAAAACAGTTATTTGTGCTCTTCTATGGGAGAGGCATGGGGTTGGGCCTCTTATCACCACTTCCTTCCCACCACACTCTCCATCCCCCCAGTGAGCACCTTCCCACCCACCCTAATGACCCTATGCTTCCTCCAAGCCCTTTTCACCTTGTAATTACCTATATGCCCAGTGTCAATTCCAAGAGAGCAGGATGCTTGGTGGTGTCGCCTGCTCCAAGCACAGTGTCTGACACACAGGAGGTACAGGGTAATCATTTGCTGAGCAAGTGAGTGAATGAACGAATGACTGGGAAGGGGTCCCGGGGTTGGGCTAGGAAGCCCATCTATGTGATTCTGAGGTAGTGGCTGCTGCTCACAACTCCACGGGACTTTCCTCTTCCCAGCAGCTTTGACTTCACTGAGACCGCCTTTACTCTCCAAATAGTTCTGGAATTCCTCTTGAATAAGTGGGTCTTAAACTTCAGAGCATGAAAGAATGACCGGGGAGATCCCAGAGCCCACCTTAGAGGTAAGGACTTAGGGGGCTGAGCTGGGCTAAGGGAATCTAGTTGTTCACAATCCAGTCTCCTCCTGGCAGCCAGGCACCTTAAAGTACACATATCTATTGTCACTCCCTTGCTGGAAGACCACCGGTGGGTTCCTGGCGCCCCAGTGATGAAGTCCAAACTCCTTGTCCCTTTAGTACCTTCACGACCCCGCCCCTGTCCACCTGCCATATCAGTACACCTTGGAGACTCCTTCGCCGGGCTCTTCCTTCTTCCTAGGAGACTCTCCCCTCCCACTCCCATTTTCCTCTTCAAGTTGTCCTCACCTGGCTGATGTACTATACTTCAGACTTCAGCCTGGAAGCCATGTCCTCCCAGAGGCCCTTCCTGCTCCCCAGCTGCACAAGGGCCCTCTGCTGGCCACACAGCCCTGGCCACCACCCAGAGCATGCTCACAGGGTGTGTATTGTAACTGCCTCTCTTAGGCAGCTGTAAGCTTGTTGAGGGCAGAAACCATCTCAGACCCCAGAACCTAGCACAGTCCCTGGCACATAATTGGTGGCAACTTGGGGGAAGACAGCACTTTGGATGGCCAATCGTGTGTGTGTGTGTGGGGGTGTGTGTGTGTGCACGCATGCTTACACGTGTGTGCCGAGAACCTACCCCGTGCCTGGTGTTACTCAGGACTAATCTTTCCCATCTTTTAAGGCGAAGCTCCCTTTGTGTGGTCCCCCTGATGCCTACAGCTTGATGGTAATCACACCGTTCCTAATTAAGAAGTACCAAGTACTGATAACCTACTAGGCGCTGCTTTGTGTGCTTGCTCTCCAAGTATTAATCCATTCAGTCCTAGTTCAACCCGGTGAGAGAGGCCCTGGTATCCCAATCTGACAAACAAGAAAACTGAGACACAGAATGATTTAAAGAAAGGAGCACGGGCTTTTCAATCAGGCACTTCTGGGTTTTAATCCAGCGTCCACCTCCCCAGCTATGCATGACGTTGGGCAAGTCGAAAAGGTCTCTGAGCCTTTGGTCTTTCCCACCTCTGTGAAACGTGGGTCATAATAATACCTGACCTAGCAGGACGTGAGAATTCACGCAAGGTGCTTAGCACATGGTGTAACTCCATACACTCAGAGGTATATTTATAATATGTTAATGAGTTGTTTCATCCTTGGCACATGGTATAGACATCCAGAAATTGAGTTGTTTACTAAATACAAGTCACTAATCCAGCTAGGGGCCGGCCTGGTGGCGCAGCGGTTAAGTTTGCACGTTCTGCTTCTTGGCGGCCCGGGATTTGCCGGTTCGGATCCCAGGTGCAGACATGGCACCGCTTGGCAAGCCATGCTGTGGTAGGCATCCCACATGTAAAGTAGAGGAAGATGGGCGTGGATGTTAGCTCAGGGCCAGTCTTCCTCACCAAAAAGAGGAGGATTGTCAGCAGTTAGCTCAGGACTAATCTTCCTCCAAAAAAAAAAAAAAATAGAAGTTACTGTTCCTAGAAGAACTGCCACCAGGGTTTAAGGATGGGGATGCTCTCTCTTTTCTTGGGGCGGGGGGGAATGCTCTCTTTTTTTGACTGTTTGCAAGAGGCTCCTGGAATGCATTTGAACGTTCTCTGAACACTCGTTTATTAAACTTTCGTGCAGCACGAAGTCGAGGGAGGAAGTAGGAAGCTTCCTGGAAGTGGTCTGATAGGCAGGGTGAGGCCCAGTTGAGATTTAGGAGGGGCTCTGCCCTGCCCGTAAGGCTGGAAACTAGGCAGCAGTCCCTTGTTACTTAAGTACAGTTTTGAGGAGTGCTCCAGAGGAAGAAACTCAGTCCCATGAGAGCCAGTAACAGGGGCTTGGGATCTGTTCCCCTTAGTGAGTAAGGCTTCCAAGGAGGCCTGAAGGTTAGGAGACAAGGAGGAGCATCCCAGGGGAGGGAGGGTGCGTGGAGGCCGGAGGCCGGGTGGAAGAGTTTGGGTTGCTGTCAGGGTATCAGGGGAATGGGCGAGTGCCTGCTGCTTCAGGATGGGAGAATGAGACCTGGAGAGACACCACAGGGCCCCTTGCTGCCCCACTGTTCCTCCTCTCCCTCCTCTTTCTCCTCCAAGGAGCCCTGCTCTCTTTTTCAGTCTCCTTCTTTCTGGGATATGCGCCTGCTGAAGACTCTCCCCCTGGAAATGTTTCCCCAACTGTCCTGCCTGCCCACGATATTTCTCCAGCACAGCTAAGCATTCATCTCTTCATTCATTGACTCCTTTCTTTTCACAAATAAGCCACATAAAACTTGAATGCTACATGGGGCCGGCCAGTGGCACAGCAGTTAAGTGCACATGTTCCGCTTTGGCAGCCCAGGGTTGGCCTGTTCGGATCCCGGGTGCGAACATGGCACTGCTGGTCAAGGCATGCTGTGGCAGGCATCCCAAGTATAGAGTAGAGGAAGATGGGCACAGATGTTAGCTCAGGGCCAGTCTTCCTCAGCAAAAAGAGGAGGATTGGCGGCAGATGTTAGCTCAGGGCTAATCTTCCTTGGGAAAAAAAAAAAACCTTGAATGCTACAAAGAGAGAAAAATAAAACTTCAATTACCCAGAGGCAACTGCTATCAATATTTGGATCTATACTCCTAGGTTTTGTTAGAAATGCGTATTGTTATAAAAACAGGACACACTGTATGAAAATTGCATTTATGGGACTGGCCCCATGGCCGAGTGGTTAGGTTCACGCGCTCCACTGCAGGCGGCCCGGTTTTTCGTTGGTTCGAATCTGGGTGTGGACATGGCACTGCTCATCAAACCACGCTGAGGCGGCATCCCACATGCCACAACTAGAAGGACCCACAATGAAGAAATATACAACTATGTACTGGGGGGCTTGGGGAGGAAAAGGGAAAAAAAATAAATAAGAAAAAAGAAAATTGCATGTAATAAAAACTTTAATATGCTGCAAACATTTTGCCACATTTAAACAGCTACATAACAGCACTGTTAATGGCCACCTGAGATTCTATACCATGTGTCAGAAATAGTCAACCAAAGGCCTACTGTCCATTCTTTCTCAAATATTTAGTGAACACCTGTTGTGTGCCACGACTTTGATTGAAATTGAGGCTGATGGCAGGACTTACTATCATAGTAATACGATTGTAAATGATGTACCACTCAGTATCCTTGGGGCTGAACGTCTGTGTGAATCTGTAATTATTGACTCAGAAAAAATTCTGAGGAACACATCTACATTAAAGAGGAGGCATACTTTAAGGTCAAATTACCCTCCCATTAGGTTTTACCAATTTACACTCAAACCCACTTCCTGTGGTTAGCCTCCTAATAAAGCCCATTACTTTCTCGACTTCCTCCTTTGGTTCCTAAACCTTCTGCAGGCTGGCTTTTGTCCCTAGTACTCCACTGAAATTATTCTCACTAAGGCCATCAGATATCATCCAGAATGCCAACTTCAGTGATTGATCCGTTTTCTTATTTTTTTTTAATTTATTTTTATTTTTATTTTTTTTGAGGAAGATTGCCAGTCCTCCTCTTTTTGCTGAGGAAGCCTGACCCTGAGCTAACATCGTGCCCATCTTCCTCTACTTTGTATGTGGGACGCCTACCACAGCATGGTGTGCCAAGCAGTGCCATGTCTGCACCTGGGATCTGAACGGACGAATCCCGGGCCGCCGAGAAGCGGTACATGTGAACTTAACCGCTGCGCCACCGGGCCGGCCCCTGATCCGTTTTCTGGCCGTATCTTCATTGTCCTGTTTGGGGCATTTAATACCTTGGACCACCCTTCTCTTCCTGAAATATTCTCTTTTCTTGGTCAGGTAAAGCCAGTCTAGTCTTCCTAGCCTCATTTTACAGCCAGGAAAACGAGGTCCAGACAGGTACCAAGTCTATTAAAGAGGATGGCACACTGTTGAGGCTTCAGATCCAGGCATCCCTACTCCCACAACCTTGAGCTTCATTTTGAGTGTGAGTTTTGGAATCCTTGGTGATGTCTGCAGAATCTTCTAGTGTTTTGCTTTGTGTTTTTTTGCTGAGGAAGATTAGCCCTGAGCTAACATCTGTGCCAATGTTTCTGTACTTTTATATGTGGGTCGCTGCCACAGCGTGGCTGATAAGTGTAGGTCTGTGCCTGGGAACCGAAGCCACCAACCAGGGCAAACGGGAACACTCGGAACTTAACCACTGCGCCATGGGGCCTGCCCTTCTTGTAGTGTTAAGAGGGCCTCACATGGGAAATTTGGCTGGTTTTACTCTTTCTTGGAAGAAATTTCTATTGCATTTCTTTTTTTTTCAGCATTGCTAATGTAATCGGTCCTCAAGGCCTTGCCTGGAACAGGGTCCTAAGGAGGACTCAGTCGTGCGGTGGAGCCCCTAATTGGGTGGGTTTCCACCCCTGAGAGTTGGGGGATAGGAGGAAAGCGGCCCAGAAGACATTGCCGAGGATTCCTGCCATGAGACTCAGAACCGGGCTTTGGGTCCAAACAGCCGCCTGCCGGGTCTGGGACAAACGTGCTGAGGGCTTTGCTGGGTGACCTGGGACCATCAGCACCCTAGTGCGATATATAACAGTTGCTTCTGTATAGAGCTGTTTGGAGGACTTAATAAGATCAACATACGTTAAGCTCTGGGCTCCGCCTGACACACGGTAGACACTCAAGAACTGGTAGTTACTCGGTTCTTTAATTTCGATTTCAATTCGACCTCATTTGGGCCTTCCAACTATTCAACCATGCTCTGGATCCGCATATGGAGATTTTAGGTCACCATTCTATTGAGGCAGAACCCGAGGATCAGAGGGCGAGCGCTTGGCCTCGAGGTGGCCGCCAACCGGACCCGCGCGGCACTCGGCCCTGCCAGGAGCACCAGGCTGCCCGGCCGGCTCGGCGCCCCCAGGCCCCACGACTCGCCCGGCCGCCGCTGCCGCAGCCTCGCGCACTAGCCTCTGCACCTGGCCGCTCAGCACCATCTTTGATGCTGGCACGAGGCCTCACTTCCGTACTTCCCTCCCCCCGCAGGAACAGCCGCGCATGCCCCAGGCGTGGCCTTTCTGGGGATGGGGTATCCCAAACCCGTCATGCTTTGTCGCACTGGCCGAAAAGAAGAGTTTCTCTCTTTTTCTCGGATCTTGAAGTCGGCTCTCTGACCAATTCAAAAATGGCGCCCATAGCCTCACCTCCCCAGCATGCTGAGGGAGGCGCAGGGGCAAAGGTCGCGTTGGAGTGCGCCAGCGCGGGGGGCGGGGCGCGGAGCCGTCCCCATGGCAACCCGCGCGCGGCCCTGGCGTCTCGGCCCGGCGGGAAGCGCGGGTGCTGAGAAGCTGGCGACAGGCGGGGCTGCGAGCGCAGAGGGCCCCGGGCGGCCGGGGCCGCTGCAGGACGAGACCCTGGGCGTGGCGTCCGTGCCGTCGCGGTGGAGGGACGCCCAGGGCTTCCGCGGGGAGACGGTGAGGGTGCGGGCCCGGCGCGGGCGCGGGCGCGGGCGCGGGCACGGGCGGGCGCGGGCAGGGGCCCCGCGCGGCCGCCGGGCCAGGTGCCGCCGTCCCGCCGTTGTATTTTTATATTTTAGTCCCCAGAAACCGACCCGTGGGGTATCTCGTCCCAGATTCCCCAGTCTTTGAACAGCAACAAAAGGGGTTTTTCTTTAAAACCTCTAAAGATCTCACGTCTTGAAGGATTTTCTGCAGTTTTTGGGCATTTTAAACTAACTTGCGTTTTAAAAATGACCAAACTGCATCTTAAGGTCGTGAAACGCCGGCTTTCGAGTAGTTTAATCAAAAGCACGCAGAACGAGGTTCTTGGGTCGGGGGGAGGCAGGGCTGGCGGGTGTCAGGTCTCCTGGGGGTCTGCGTGCAGACTCAGCGCCTGCTGTGCGCAGGGAGCTGCTGGCGCTGGGGATTCCTCGGGAAGGAGCTTCCTCCTGGAGCTTCCGCGGGCCGGTGTTTGCAGGGACCGAAGGTGCACAACGGATGCAATAAGTAGGGTCTGTGGCGTGTTAGGAAGTGAATCGTGCCGTGGACAAACGAAAACGCAGGGTGAGCGCTTAGAAGGACTAGGGTGGGGAGTAAGCGGGTGGGTTGCAGGGTGGGCTTCATTGAAAGGGTGACATTTGAGCAAACCCTTGGAGGAGTGGGAGAGTTAGCCAAGTGGATACTTGAGGCGGAACCGTCCAGGCAGAGCAAATGGCAAATGCAAAGGCCGTGGGGTTGAAGTAAATCGGGTGTGTTTGAGGAGGCAGGTGGGGCTGGAGAGGAATGAGGGAAGGGAGAGTGGTCCTTGGTGAGGTTGGAGAGGGTAAGCAGAGACAGGTCAAGTAGGGCCTGTTGTAAGGATATTGGTTTTTCCTCCGTGAAAATGAGGAACACTGCAGGGGCGCCCCGCATTTCCCAGAAGAGAAAACTGAGGCTTAGCCTGCCACCTGCAGACCCCAGGTCGTCACCAACACCAGTGAGGTTTCCCTGAAGTCTCACCCTGGGGACAGTTTTCCTGCCTCGGTCAACTGTCTGCAGGTCTCAAGCCAGCATTTGCTCTGGCTTCAAAGCACTTCCCACTAAATTGTGCTGCCCAGGAATGTTCTAGTTAAAAGCAGACAGTGGATATTTTAGTTATGTCTGTCCATCCTTAGCACAGGTTAATGTATAATTCACATTCACTGGCCTTTAGAAAAGTACTTGAAATAGCTCTTGCTGGCTGGAGATTCAGATTTTAGAAGACCAGGCTGGGAACCTCTGATTCAATCGAACTCTCTTTCTCCCCCCAGAGAAGGAGATTGAAGCCTGTTGATTTTCTTGTAGCTAAGGTTTTAACCTGTCGGGTTCTGAGAACTGACTCTGATAGCCCAGGTGTGCACGCCTTCCTCTCTGAGGTTGGTTCATTTGCCTCAGCCTCTCCTGTCTTGCCACGAGATTCTTTATTAAGTTGTAAGAATGTTGCAAGAGGCGGAAGAAAGTGGTAAGTTGCTTTTTCCAAGTTAACTTTCTTCTCTTTATAAAAGTTATCTGTGTCCAAAATTTAGAAAAAATCTGGATAAGCAAAAAGAGTGGAAACAAAAATCACCCCACAATCTCATTCCCCGGCCATTTGGTTTGTACCTGACCCATCTCTGCTTTGTCTGTTTTCCCCCACGTTTTTCTTTTTTACAAAAATGGAATCACACTGTACCTAACATTTTGTCGACCCATTTTTTTCACTTAATACACTCTGAACATCTTTCTGTGTTTAAAAAATTTGTTTATAACTTCGTTTTATTTAACCAGTCCCTCTTTTTTTGGGAAGATTAGCCCTGAGCTAGCATCTGCCGCCAATCCTCCTCTTTTTGCTGAGGAAGACTGGCCCTAAGGTAACATCCATGCCCATCTAACTCTACTGTATATGTGGGATGCCTACCACAGCATGGCGTGCCAAGTCGTGCCACGTCTGCACCTGGGATCCGAACCAGTGAACCCCAGGCCGCCGAAGCGGAATGTGCGCACTTAACTGCCGCGCCACTGGGCTGGCCCCTAACCAGTCCCTTTTGATGGGCTGTTAGGCTATTTCCCATTTTTCTCTTATCAATAAACGCTGTGAGTGTTTCAGCTAAATTTTTATACAGTTTCCTAATTTTTTGTAAGTTCCTTTGGAGACGGCGAACATTGGCCATGTTGCCGTGCAATACCGGAGTGTACTTGCATGTTCCAGTACTGGATTTGTTTTTAGTATTAGCGGTCTTTGCCTGACTTGACTTTTCTTGTCGTCTTCTGATCTGTTCAGAGGGACAGGGCCCTGGCCTTTGGTTTGAGTGCACGGACTCTTTCGGTGCTCGGCTTTGGACCAGTTCCGTGGTCTCTTCTGCCAAGTGGGTCTTGTTAGAATACTTCCTGTGGGGTTAAATGAGATGCTGACGGGGCAGCAGGTTGAAAGCGCAGTGCCTTGGGGTGGAGGGGGTTCTGAGTCCAGCGGCCGGTCCAGCTCTGAGATAGGCGCCTCCTGAGCGTGCTGACCCGGCTCGTCCACTGTCGCTCAACCTTGCCTGACCCTGGAATGCCTGGAGAGCCTTGAAAAAGATGGATGTCTGCGTCCCACCTCCAGCGATTCTGGCTAACTTGGGATGTGGCGTGACTGGGGAATCTGGTATTGTACAAGCTCCCAGGTCATTGCAACGCATAGCAAAACTTGAGAGCTGCTGGTTGATCCGACCTCCTTTGTGGCGGTTGCCTTTCTGAAGCCCCTTCTGATCCCATCAGAACATCCGGTGTTTTTTCCCTTGTTTGTGGTAAAAGATGTGTGATATAAAAGTTACCACATTGAAGTGTACGATTCAGGGCTATCCACTCCATTCACAGTGTGCAGTCATCACCACTGTCTAGTTCTAGAGCTTTCTCATCAGTGGCTGCATCTTGGGCGTTCAGGTCTGTCTCCTTTGGGCTGTGCGCTCCCAGAGGGCAGGGAGAGGGTCTCGTGTCCTTTTGCATCTCCCGAAGGCAAATGATTTTCTCACGTCCTGTGGTCCTCGGCAGGCTTGCTGCCTTCTCCCCTCCTGCCTGGAGTTAGGCTCTGCAGCCTCCCTGCCGGCCCGCCCTCGCCTTGGCGGTCTCCACACTCATGGCACCCCATGCTGGAGGGCGTTTCCTTTTAACCTGGGGTCTAGCCTCCTACAGATTTTCAAGATTTAAATCCGTGGTTCTCAGCCTTTTGGAGATTGCTGGACAGTTTTTTTTTTTAAAGATTTTATTTTTTTTTCTCCCCAAAGCCCCCCGGTACATAGTTGTATATTCTTCGCTGTGGGTCCTTCTAGTTGTGGCATGTGGGACGCTGCCTCAGCGTGGTTTGATGAGCAGTGCCATGTCCGCGCCCAGGATTCGAACCAACGAAACACTGGGCCGCCTGCAGCGGAGCACGAGAACTGAACCACTCGGCCACGGGGCCAGCCCCTGCCGGACAATTTTGATACTAGATTTTCCCCCCAAGTACACGTGAAGGGATTAAAGGAGGCAGACAACCCAGAATGGCCTGCAGTGACTGCGACTCGAGGCCAGTGTGGCAGGACAGCGTCTCCAGCTCTGGGAGGACATGGTCATCGCCCTCTTCACGCGGCTGACTGGCAGCTCCAGGGCCTCCTTTGAGGGCTCTTTGCTGCCCTGATGGACTGAGAGGTGAGTTCAAGTCAGCAGAAGAGGGCTCCTGACGTCGGGTTGGGGCTCGCTTACTCCACACTCGGAGGTCTCGCCAGGCAGTTGTCCGTATTGCATCACAAAACCCGCTCAGCTCCACTTTATGCCCAGGATATTCCTGCTACACCTCCTGCTTCTGCTCATTAGCATCAGAATGTCCTTCAGCCCTGGATCAAATTTCGGGTCTACTCCGGAGGAGTTTGCTGTGTTCCAGAAAGAGCCCTGAGTTAGCCGGGAGTTGGCCCAGCTGCCATCTGGGTGTGTGCTGGACTCTGCTGGGGAAGGCGATGGGAGGGAGGGCTCTGGGGACCAGAGGAAAAGGGGAATTCTGGGAAGGGGCGCAGAGGTGGACCTGAGTGCAGGTTTGCTGAGGTTGCAGACAAGCTGCTCCAACGGGCCAGGCAGTGTCCCTTTGTGGGCTCTCCGTTGGCAGTATGCCTCAGCCTCTGCGGAGGAGCCCTGTCCTACCCCACCCCTTCCCAGGTGGCACCCGGCCTGGAGTGGAGGAAAGGGGCCGAGTGAGCACCACCTGCTCCGCTAGGGGAGCTGAGAGATGCTGGGCCCTGGGGGTGGCCAGAGGAAGCATACAAGTGAGGGGCAAGGCCGCATCTGGAGTCTGGGCCCCTCCCCGTCTGCAGCATCAGCGTAACCTGGGGGTTTGGTGGCTAAGCAAATTCTCAGGCCCCGCCCCGGACCTACGGGACTGAAACTCATTGTGGGGGGAGGGGGTGGGGAGGCAGCAGTTTGTCCTTAGCAGCCTCCAGGTGCTTCTGTTGAGAACGCTGGTCTGGAGTGGCCTCTGGGGTCCCTTTCTGCTCTGGAGTCTGGGGTGCCGGTTGGCAGGTAGAGCGAGAAGCTGTGCACCAGCGTTTGCTGGCGGTGCTGCCACCCAGGGGGAAATGGGGCTTGGCCTTCAGCCGCACATCATCCCGACTGTCACACATTCTCTGTATGGCGCCATGTGTCCTCATCCATAGGACGCGTCCCCCCCACCTTAACAGATCTTAAGAAGAGGTGTCTCACGCCCGTACGTGTGCCCAGCATAGTTTCCCCTGAAGAGCCATTGCTAAATAATCTGTGTGTTTTACAATCGATGGTTAAGGTGCTCTAGAATGTATATTGTTAGTGAGAAAGTAACCGTATTATGCTCACAACCCCTTACTGACACCCCGTGAGCGGGTGTCTCTGGCTGGATGGGTTCTGACCGACTGAATCGCACGTCAGCCCCCCTGACCGTGGCATCATTTCCCCTCTGAGGCTGAAGGCAGGGAAGAGCCCCCGTTCTCTCACAGGGCGCCCCTCCGGGCCACTGTTGCTTGCTGCCTGTGGGCAGGTGGCTGGACAAGAGACCCAACGGGGCTATTTCCTCTGTCATGACAAGTGTTCCTGGAATTGGTCCTGTAGGCCAGCCACCTTTTTTCAGGGGTGAGACATTGTACGGTGGTGGTCTAGGGGTCAGGGAGCCCTCCCAGAGCCCTCCTGGGTATTGGTTTAGGACTCTGATAGCATGCAATGGAAACCGGCCCAAATCAGCTCCTGTCACACACTTCTTTTCCTTTTTACTTTGGTGAGGAAGATTGGCCCTGAGCTAATGTCTGTGCCAGCCTTCCTCTATTTTATGTGGTACACTGCCACAGCATGGCTTGATGAGTGGTGTGTAGGTCTGTGTCCAGGATCCAAACCACAAACCTCAGGCCACCAAAGTGGAGCACACAAACTTAATCACTACGCCACTGGGCTGGCCCCAGACACTTTTCCTCAAGATGCAGAGGAGTTTCCTGGCTCAGCATGGAGGTGCAGCTGGTCCTGAGGAAGGGGCAGGAACCAGAATCTAGACGGCTTTGGGGGCCCTCCCCCCTCTCCCAGCTCTGCTCTTGCCTCGCAGCCCCCGAGGCCTGTTTCTGCACAACTCCTGTCCCCATGGTGGCGCCGGCTGATTGTTGGCACCCAGGTTCCATGTTTCCGTTCCAGGCACGTGCCATTTATCTCGTTGAGTCTTCATCTCTGTTCTGAACTTCCCCGAGAACCTGGTTGGCCTGGCCGGGGTTAATGTCCCCTCTCGCCGGGTCCGTGGCTGCAGTCCTGGTGTTGGGGCCTAGTCTGTAGCGTGGGTAGGAGGTTTTCTGAGAAACGGCCTTGCGTGGTGGGCAGATTCTCTAGAAGGTGTCTCTTCACCGTTCTGGGCCTCAGTTTCCTTCATCAGCAAGACGCAGGAGTCCTGACATTCTGGGTGTCTGCGGGACCTCACGGGCAGGAGCGCTGGGTGCCACCCTGGGCTCCGCCCTGAGGCCTGCCGCCTCCCGTGCTGCTGCAGGCCTGAGGCCCATGGTTTGGGAGTTGTCCTGCCTCCCCCGGCCCCTCCCAGCACGGGCTCAGTGGCCGGCCCAGGCTGCCAAGGCCCGGGAAGCCAGGGCCCTGCCCACCCCCAGTCTCCTCTGACTTCTCGGGGGCTCGTGACGGGAGCCTCACCCCTGCTCTGGGCACACGCCACCTGGCATGGAAGGCGCCGCCCTAGGTGGGAGCCGAGGGCAAGCCCTCCCCTTCTGGGGGCATTGGGGCCTCAGCCCCAGACAGGTCAGGGTCAGCCAGATGCGTGTGTCTTGCACTGTGGGCGCCCGCTCAGGTGTCCCGGAGCCGGGAGGAGAGCAGAGGTTTCTTACCGGTTGACAGAAGAGTTGGTGCAGTGGCGTTGGCTTTGAGCTTTCTTCCCCACAGATTGTCCTTAGAGCTTCGGCGTGTCTCATTGGCCTGAATCAGGAATGTGGACAGACACACCCGGAGAGTGGGTGCTCCTGTCTCTGGACAGTGCTCGCGGCCGTGATTTTACGTCAGTTTCTGCATGGAGACGTTCATGTCATCTTCTCTTAGGAACATTGTTTTGAGTTCATCTGATGTGATTAGTGGCCAGGATTTTAGACTGTTTATGACTGAGAGACAATTCAGTGTCCCAGGTCAGACTGCCCGGGTTCAAGCTCCATTGCGATCACCTCTTTGCTGTGTGATCTTGGGTGAATTACTTAACTTTTCTGTGCCTCAGTACCAACATGAGTAATGCACAAATAGGATTTGCTTCATAGGGTGGTTGTGAGGATGAATAAGATACGGGTAAATCTTTAGGGACACTGCTTGAATTGGCACTTAATAGCCAACATTATTACCATCTTTGTGGCTTCCAGGAAGTTTGAGATTCACCCACAGTCTCTTGAAATTTTGGCTCCTCGTGTGCGCTTTCCGATCCCCGTGCCCATCCATTAATTCCTCAGTGTGCACGTTCCCTCGCGTGTGAAGACAGATGAGACCGGGTTCTTGTGCGGGAGGAGCTTGCAGGTTGGTGGGAGGTGGCCGGGCACGGAGACAGCTAATGGAGTGGAAAGGGGAGGTGTGCACAGTGCTGAGGCCTCCAGGTTCCAACAAGTGCTGCCCTGTGGGGCCGGCCCCCTTCCTGTGGGCTCGCCAGCACTGACCTGGTGGTCGGCCCCGACCCCCATGCCGGAGCAGGGAGCATGGGCTCTGGGCCTTGTCATGTGCGGGTGTCTGGCTAGTGGCCACGGGAGAGGGCCTCTTGTAGACAACGGTCTCAGTGATACAGGCCTCAGTTGGCGAAGCTTGGTCGTGTCCATAAGAAAGGGAGGCTATGTCGACTTCCCTGGTCTGATGTCCGTCCCTGTGCCCAGCTGAACAGGGGACAAAGGACTGGGGACAGGGAAGGGTGGAGAGAAGGGGCAGATGGGGAGCAGCTGACCTTTTGCCGACTAGCTCTCGGACGCACATGCCTCCTTTGAGCCGGGTGCATGGAAGGTGCCCACCGCAGGGCTGCCTGGAACACGGCAGGTAGCGAGGAGTCCTGCTCCGGCGGCGTCTGAGGTTCTCTGTGTGCTGGTGGGGACGGCCACTGCTGGCTCTAAGATCGCAGGATTCTTATTGCTGTCAGCATCTTCGAAAAGGCCACTCCTGCGTCCCCTCCAGATGATGTCACCCAAAGTCCTGGGTCAGGCTCTCGTTGGGTCTTGTTGGCCATCGCGTGGCTGCAGGAGAGGCTGAGTGCTCTGACTGGCCAGCTGGAGGTCGTGCGTCCATCTCTGTGGAGCAGGGGAGGGCTGAGGGTCAGCGCCACCACACCACACAGATTGGGTTCTTCCTGAGAAAGGTGGGCCAGTCAGAGGAGGAGGGGACAGATTTGGGTAGGCGGAGTGAGCAGAGACACGGCAGCCAGCAGGTGAGCGCTGAGCAGAGGAGGGGAGCACCCTGGGCAGGGGCACGGGAGGGCAGCTGGCTGGTGACTGGTTTCCATCTCCTTCTCCAGAAGAGTTGCCAGACGGCCAGCGTTGCCACCGCCGATGCAGCCTCCCAGGCCCGGAAGCGCGCAGACGCCGAGGTGCAGACCGAGGCCCCTGGGCCCGGCGTGCTGCCTGCGCCCCGGCACGACAGCGCCCGGCTGGCGGCCTTCCTCCGGAGAGTGGAGGCCACGGTGGTCCGCGAGCTGAACAGGAACTGGCGCAGCCACGCCTTCGACGGCTTCTCTGTGAACTGGACCGAGCCTCAGCGCACGGTAGGGAGTGGGCCGGGTGGGGGGGCCTCCCTCCTCCTGGGGCTCGGCTCAGCCTCCGCCCCGTCGGGAGGCCGTCTTTTGTGCCACGCAAACAATATTACCAACAATAGTAACAGCAGCCCCTGGGCTCTGACTTTTTGCCAGGTGTGGGGCTCAGTGTCACAGGACTGATGAGTTGTTGGGCCGTGTTGCCACCCTTGGAGTAGGGGCAGGTGTTACCTCCATTTTACGCTGGGGAAGTGCAGGCCCAGAGCTGACGCAGCTGTTCCAGAGTCACACCGAGCCATCAGGCCGCGGGCAGGGTGTGAACCTGCCAGTCTGACTCGGGATCTTATTCTCCCGACTGCTCGGCCGGGGCTCCCCAGGCATCACGCCTGCCGGCCTTCTCTGTGCCATCTCAGTCGGTCCTCAGGACAACTGTGAGGTAGTGCTGGTCTCATCTGCATTTCATAGATGAGGCCCAGAGAGGCTAAGTGACTCGTTCAAGGTCACGTCAGCTGTAACTGGTGGAGCTGGAATTTGAGCCCTGGTCTGTGTGGTTTCACTGCCGAGCTCTCGTGACTTCAGCGTCTCCACGTTTTTCTGCTCTTGAGGGACAGCTCAGAGCCGTCACCCCGTAAACAGATGTCCAGCAGGACGCACATCTTAGGCTTCGAGATCAGAGGCCTCTGAGTGAACGAGGGGCTCTTGGCTTTTGCTTCTCGCTGGGCTTCCTCCTCCCAGCGTGCGGTGCCTGTGGACAGGCTGCTCCCTCAGCAGCGTGTTAACACTTTTTTAATACAATGTTTTCTTCCTTTAGAAACGGAGATGAGTAACTTTGTGTTCAGAGGTCCTAAGACTTCTCGGCCCCTTCCTCTCTTGCGCCTTCCTTCTGTCTGTTTCCACATGGACAGCGGCCCTCTTCCCCCGAAGCATTGGTGGATAGAGGAGAGTCGATTTATTGGAGAGAAGTCCTCAGAATCGCTCTGAAAACCGGTAGCCGAGGCCGCACCAAAGTGGAGTCCTTGTCTCCTTTTAAGCAGGGCGCGGGGAGACCCCAGTGAACGCAGATCTTAACGCCTTCTCTCCCTCCCACCCTCCTGGGCCTTGCTGATGCCCCATTTTACAGTTGCGGTCAGAGAGCTTGAGCTTTTGTTCTTTCTTCTTAGGGCTTGTCCACATTTCTGTGGCTTAATTTGGTCCATGTATGTAA
This sequence comes from Equus asinus, assembly GCF_041296235.1. Taxonomy (NCBI): domain Eukaryota; kingdom Metazoa; phylum Chordata; class Mammalia; order Perissodactyla; family Equidae; genus Equus; species Equus asinus. The sequence continues at coordinate 17,317,725 of NC_091799.1, forward strand.
TGCTTTCCCCCCCTTAAGAAGTATCAATTCTTTCCTGATTACCAAAGCAATACGTGTCCATTAGAATAAATTCAGCCTTTATAGACATACAGGACCTGTCACGTGTGGCCCGTGAGAGGGGACGTCGGTCCGCAGGCCTTTGGAGTCGCCCCTGCGCTGACTGACGTGTAGCATTACTGTTGCTACAGTTGTCATTAAGAACATTTTAAACAAAAATGGAAAGCACGGGACGTTTTGTTTGTGACCCTTCTCGCTTGCCAGAGCTCCCGTGTCAGTCCGTATGGAGGTGCCCCTGTCTTTCCAGCAGCCGCCTCCTGTCCCACCGCGCGGACGCAGCGTCCTTTATCCGAGTCCCCTGTCGGTGGGCAGCCCAGGCGGCAATGTCGCTTCTAGAAATGTGTCCTCCTGAAGCATGTGACCAGGGGAGGGTGAGAACCACGGCCTGAGTGGCCACGTGCGCAGTCCCCGCTGGCCCCGAGTCTCTGAGCCGCTCGCGAGCGCCGGCCGGAGGAGGGCCTTCAGGTCTTCCCGTTCCGCAACTGGACCGCCGCAAGTCTCTCTCACTTTGTCTTCTTTTGCACCAATTTCTTGTTTATTTCCCTGTAGCAGAATTATTTTGGCTGTTCTCTGTCTGTGCTCCTGCCGTCTGCCTGTTGGCCTTGGCGTCCGCTGCTGTCCTGGCTCTGCTGTTGTCACCCCAGCAAGGCTGAGAAGCTGCTCGAAATGCAGAACCGTAATTTCAGAATTCTAAAACAGTGTGACAGCATTGTCGAACACTTAGAAGTTAGAGACACGGAAGAAATCAGCTGGGGGCCTCCCACCAGGACCTTCCATCTCTCTGCTGGGTCGCTTCCTCCCTGCTGTTTCCCACACGTGGTTGCTGACAGCTGTGAGTCGCTGCGGTCCATGTCAGGGTCTTTTCTGCTCAGAAGCCAAGCCTGTTCTGTGTTGTCAGGTTGCTACACAGACTACACACTTGTCCTTCTAAAGTGCCACGTAATGTTGCAGCCGTAAACTTTTTTTTTTTTGAGGATGATTAGCCCTGAGCTAACATCTGCCACCAATCCTCCTCTTTTTGCTGAGGAAGACTGGCCCTAAGCTAACATCCGTGTCCATCTTCCTCTACTTTATATGTGGGACGCCTACCACAGCATGGCTTGCCAAGCAGTGCCGTGTCCGTACCTGGGATCCGAACTGGCGAACCCCGGGGCTGCCGAGAAGCGGAACGTGTGCACTTAACCGCTGCGCCACTGGGCCGGCCCCCATAAACTTTTTTTGAGTCAGGTTTATCAAGGTCTGCTTTCCATACGGATAGATTCGCCTTCGTGCTGTGCTGAGTCTCTGCGGACACGTGGCCGCCACAGGGAAGGTGTAGACCAGCCCACCATCCCCTAATTTCCTCCTTGTATGGTCTCATCTTTAGATTTTATATTCTACTGATCATTGCTGTTATAAATAGTGTTATGATAAGTAACTTAAAAAGTATATAGTTTATTTTTTTTTAATTATTTTTTTTTTGAGGAAGATTAGCCCTGAGCTAACTGCTGCCAATCCTCCTCTTTTTTTGCTGAGGAAGATTAGCCCTGAGCTAACATCTGTGCCCATCTTCCTATACTTTATGCGTGGGCCGCCTACCACAGCATGGCTTGCCAAGCGGTGCCATGTCCACACCCGGGATCCGAACCGGCAAACCCTGAGCTGCCAAAGCAGAATGTGCTCACTTAACCGCTGTGCCACCGGGCCGGCCCCTATAGTTTATTTATAGTTTATTTTTAATGTAAACCTTATTGAATATAACATAAAAATGTGCACAGAGGGGCTGGCCCCGGGGTCGAGTGGTTAAAGTTCCGTGTGCTCCACTTCAGCAGTCCAGGGTTTGTGGGTTTGGATCCCAGGCACAGACCTACTCCACTCATCAGCCATGCTGTGGAGGCATCCCACATACAAATTGGAGGAAGATTGGCACAGATGTGAGCTCAGGGCTAATCTTCCTCAAGCAAAAAAAAAAAAAAAAAAGAGGAAGATGGGGCAACAGATGTTGGCTAATGGTGAATCTTCCTCACTCTCTGAAAAAAACAGGGCACAGATATGAGTGTTCAGGTCCATGACTTTTCACAAAGTGAAAACATTTGTGGAACCAGAACCCACATCAAGAGAACACATGTTACCAGACCCCAAAGTTGTCCTTATGCCCCCTCCACCTCCCACCCCGCTGTGTAGCTCTGTTTTAAAATAACAGCTCTATTGAGACCTAATTCACACGCCGTGTAATTCACCCATTTAAAGCGTGCAGTTCACTGAGTTTTAATGGATTCCCAAAGTTGTGCAGCCATCATCACAGTGAATTTTAGAACATTTTCATCACTCAAGAAAGAAACCTCGTGCCCATTAGCAGTCACTCCCCATGTCCCCAAACCCGGGAAGCCACCAGTCCAGTTTCTGTCTCTCTAGATTGGTCTGTTCTGGACATTTCATATAAATGGAATCCTGTGAGGTGTGGTCTTATGTTGCTGGCTTCTTCCACTTAGTGGAGTGTTGTCGCAGTTCATCCACGTCGTGGCATGGATGGCTCCCTCACTCCTTTTTCTGACCGAGTAATACTCCATTGTAGGGACACACTGCACTTGCCTGTCAGCTGGTGGACGTCTTGGCTGTTATGAATAATGCTGTGAACATTTGTGCGTGTTTTCGTGTGAACCTGTTTTCAGCTCTCTGGGATATGTGCCTAGGGGTGCAACTGCTGGGTCATATGGTGACCATTTCTCATTTTGAGGGGCTGGCAGGCTCGCTTCCACAGTGGCCACATCATTCTGCAGTCTCACTGGCAGTGCATAAGGGTTCCCACTGTATAGCTTTTGACAGATTTTGGATTCTTTCCATGGGACAGTTTCTTAAATGGGGTTTTGAGGTCAAGAAGCATGAAACTTTTCACAGGAGTTTCGATCTGTGGTGTACCTCCCCTCCTGGCGTGTCCGTGCCCACCCCCTCACTGTGGCTGGCATTGCTATGGGCTGAGAAACAAGATGCCAGAGCTTTGAAAATTTTTCTGTAGTGGGTAAAATACATATAAAATTTACCATTTTAACCATTTTTCAGTGTACAGTTTCATGGCATTGAGGACATTCACATAGTTGTGCAACCATCACTACCATCCCGTTCCAGAAGCCGAAGCTTTTGAAATGATGTGAGAACTGATGTAGGAACAAGGCCCAGCTCTGATTGGGTGCTGGCATCTGTCGTGGTTCTCAAGGCCCTTCCGTCTGGGTTTCTGGAAGCATCTTGTTGGCGGGTGTCGGAATGCGGCTCCACATCTTCCTCCAGGGCCGCGAGTCGACTTGAATAGCTTTCAGGGCTTCAGGTGGCCCAAGCCTGGGTGTGGGTTAGGTGGCCATGAGGCTACCTGCTGGGTGGCTTTGGGGCTCAGGGTTGAGGACGGTCTGTCCCTTGCAGGTGACCTGCCTGCACACCCTGGGCTACCCCCCAGCCCAAGGGCAGGGTCTGCATGTGACCAGCGTCTCCTGGAACACCACTGGCTCTGTGGTGGCCTGTGCCTATGGCCGGTGAGTGGCAGCAGGGGTAGGTGTGGGGCAGTGGGAGGCACTTGGACCCTCGTCTGAGCCTCTGTCTCCCCATCTGTGCAGTGAAGGGTTGACCCAGAGCTGGTCTTTCTCCAGGCTGCCTGCGTGGGGTTGGTAGCGGGTTGGGAGGAAAAGAGCAGGAGTGGGAGGAGCTTCGAGCCCAGGACTCATAGTGCCCACCAGCCATCAGCCTTCCCACCTTCTCCGTGAGCTTTCTCTGATGGGCTGGGGTTCCCCCACTCTGCCACTGCATAGACCTATCTTTGGTTCCCGGGACCCTTTTCCAGAGAAAGTCATGCCCTTGGGGTGCCATGGAGGAGCCTGTGCCACTTTGATACCCAGTACAGTGTCTGGGTGAGATGGGGACACGGGCTAATCTGTCTGAGGGTGGTTTTGGGGGAGAGGGGTCAGGCGATAGGAGCGAGATGGGGATGGGGGGCAGTCAGGATAAAGCCCAGCCCAGGGGCCGGGCCAGCTCAGACATGTCCATCTGCAGACTGGATGACGGAGACTGGAGCACCCTCAAGTCCTTTGTGTGTGCCTGGAACCTGGACCGGCGAGGCCTGAGCCCCCGGCAGCCGTCGGCAGTGGTGGAGGTGCCCAGCGCCGTCATGTGCCTCGCCTTCCACCCCACGCAGCCGTCGCACGTTGCAGGTGAGCTTTCCACCCTGCAGAGGGCGGCCAAAGAGGAGCTGTCCCCTGGGCCCTCAGCCCTGGGCGTGGCCAGGGCAGGACTCCTGGGAGGCAGAGACCACAGGCGCCTTGACCCCTGGACTCAGGTGAGGACGCTGAGTGGGCCCGTGCCAGGCGTGGAGGTCAGGGGAAGTGGAGGCGGGTCCTCAGCAGAGTCTTGAAGGGCGCGGCCACGCGGAGGTGCGGTCTTGCCAGGAAGGAGGCAGGGTGAATCAGGCGCCCTCTGGGAGCCCACGGGGTGTAGGAGCGGGCAGGTGGAGCTGGAGGGAGCGGCAGGGTGCTGGGCGGGGAGAGCAGCCTGGCAGTGGGAGAAGCTTCCTGGGGCAGGCACAGCAGGACGGAGTGTAAGGCCTGGGGGACCAGGACTTGTCCTCCTCAGGGACCGTTTTCACGGAAGTGGCTCTGAGTTCTGCTCTGTGGGCATGTGGGGTGGGTGCCTGGCCAGGAAGCCGGGCTGCTGGGTGGGGGTCAGCTCCTGCTCAGGCCCGCCTGGTTCCGCAGGTGGGCTGTACAGTGGCGAGGTGCTGGTGTGGGACCTCAGCCGTCCTGAGGACCCTCTGCTGTGGTGCACGGGCCTGACAGACGACACACACACAGACCCCGTGTACCAGGTCAGCACCGCGGGCTGCCCGGTGGGTGGGGGGCCACCTCTCCCCACTTGGAGCGGGGCCTTGCTGTCATGGGCCTGCTCCTTGAGGCAGAGCGGGAGAGGGCGCCTGCTTGGCACAGCTGTGCAAGGTCGCCAGGGAGTTGCAGTTGGACAGCTGCCTTCAGCATTCTTGGAGCTCCCTGGGCATGAGTCACACCCTGCCCTCAGCAGGAGCCACCCCCAGGGCCATCCCAGCCTCCTGGCCTTGAGCTGCAGTGCGGGGCTCCTAGCTGTCCTGGCTTTCTGCTGGCACTAGGGGAGGGACCCTTGCGTCTGCTACCTGGTGGGTGATGCGGCTCCCAGGCCTCCCCCAGAATTCTCCCTATTTTTTTTCTGGAAGAGAAGGGCAGGGTGGGGGTGGGGAGTGGGCTGGGGGGCAGGCATCGCTTTCTCCACTTTGCCCCTGCACCCTGTCCTCCCAGGTGGTTTGGCTCCCCGAGCCCCGGCACAGCCACCACTTCCGCGTGCTGAGCGTGGCCACCGACGGGAAGGTGCTGCTCTGGCAGGGGGTCGGGGCGGGCCAGCTGCAGCTCACCGAGGGCTTCGCCCTGGTCGTGCAGCAGCTCCCACGGAACACCAAGCTGAAGAAGGTAGGTGGGGCCACGCTGAGGTTGCTGCCCCTGCAGACAGGCCCCGAGGCAGCCACCGCCTGTGGGACCTCCCTGGGCCAGTGAGCCGCGGGGGCGGGCAGGGGCGGGCACCAGTGCTACCAGCCCAGCCATGACTTACTGCGTGACCTCCTCGGGTCACAGTGTCCACTTGCGTGCCTGGGCTCCTTTGAGACACTGTGACCAGTGCCCTAAGCTCTGTCCTGCTGTTTCTCCACAGCCTCCCCGTGGGGAGACCGAGGTGGGCACCACAGCGGTGGCTTTCTCCAGCTTTGACCCCAGCCTTTTTGTTCTGGGCACGGAAGGCGGCTTCCCACTCAAGTGTTCCCTGGCAGCGGAAGAGGCCGCCCTCACACGGATGCCCAGCTCTGTGCTCCTGCGGGCCCCGGCACAGTTCACCTTCTCTCCCCATGGCGGTCCTGTGTACTCCGTGAGCTGTTCGCCTTTCCACAGGTAGGAAGGCCCCAACCTGGGCCTCGGGCACAAGGAGGGACCCTCCAGGCCACGCCATAGGGCTGCAGTCTGTCCTGAGCCCAGGTCTTCCCACGTGAGCCCTAGTATCCAGAACGCTGGTGGCTGGCCCCAGGGAATTGGCCCCTCTCTGCCAAGGACCCCAGGTTTGGGGGTGGGGGCTTTTCAGGAGCCTGACAGCCCGGGAGGAGGCCGGCAGGACGGCCCCAGCACTCATCCCTTGCCTGGCTCTGCCCTGCATCCCGTCTAGGAACCTCTTCCTGAGCGCAGGGACCGACGGCCACGTCCACCTGTACTCCATGCTGCAGGCCCAGGCCCTGACCTCCCTGCGCCTGTCCCCCAAGTACCTGTTTGCTGTGCGCTGGTCCCCAGTGCGCCCCTTGGTGTTTGCGGCTGCTTCTGGGGAAGGTAGGAGGCGGGCACCACGCTTGGGTCGGGTCAAGCGGCACGGGCCCAGCATGTGCCTGGAGTTCTGGGGGGAAGACTGCACGTGGGTGAGGACTTCCCCCACGTGGGAAGGAGAGCTGAGCTGGGCGACAGCCTGACCTTGTGCTGAGGCCTCGACTCTCGAGTTTCTCTTCTCAGGGGCCTGGGGAACTCTGAAGAGGCTCAGAGGCCGCTGCCCAAGGTCCCTCTCACCCCACGCATCTCTCTTCCTGAAGGTGATGTGCAACTGTTTGATCTCCAGAAAAGCTCCCAGAAACCCACAGTTTCCATCAAGCAAACCCAGGATGGCAGCCCTGTCTACTGTCTTGAATTTAATCGCCAGCAGACTCAGCTGCTGGCCGCTGGCGATGCCCAGGGCACAGTGAAAGTCTGGCAGCTGAGCAGCGAGTTCACTGAACAGGGGCCCCGGGAGACGGAGGACTTGGAGCAGCTGGCGGAGGAGGTGGCCACCTGAGGACAGCAAAGCAACAGCAGGGTCCTGGCAGGAATGTCCCTAAATACAGAGGCAGGGGGGCGAGGCCCCATCTGTGCTGAGCTGTGTGTTTCTTCTGGAAGCTGAATGAAGACAAGACAAGCTTTTTGGGGAGAGTCATTTATTTGTCTTTTACATGAAAACAGAAAATTGGGGGGTGGGGGAGTGGAGAACAAGAGGGGAGCTAGCCAGCTGCTTAAACTTTTCTGAAGTCGGAATGGGGCAGCTGGCTGCGAGACAGGAATCTGGGTCCCCACAGCAACACGGCAACTGCGACTGGACCAGAGCGGTTTCTTGAAGCACCATTTTCTACTCTCTTTTCTCAAGCTAAGCAGGTTTAAGGTTACACTGGAAAGTAACACTGTGTGGAATACTTAAGAGCACAGAGATGAGGTGACATGCAGCAAGGCGACGGCAGGGCAAGCAGTGGTGGGCCAGCTAACCTAGGAGTGGAGCTCAGTTCACGAAGAGCGAGCGGGTGAACTCGACGTAGTCGAAAGCGGTGGGGAGCTCGCGGCCCTTGCTGTCCACGTAGGGCTTCATGTGGGAGACGCAGTAGTCGGCTTGTTCCCGAGTCAGGTTCTGGAGGGAAAGATGGCACCCGTCAGACACTGAGGCAGGGGTGGGGGCACACATGCCCAAGCTCAGAGTCGGTGACGTCAGCTTCGAGCGGGCCGGAAAATGTGGTCTGGACCAGGCACAGCTTCATTTGTAAGTGGGGACAGAACGCCTGCACCGAGCACAGGAAGGCTCAAACGGGGGCGGGGGGAGGGGGTCCTGTTACTCTAGACTCAGCTGTGCCCCTAACCCAGGGGCAGCCTAGGGCTTTGCTTTTCTAAGGAAACCTCAAACCCCTCCTCAGGGCAGGGGCAGCAGAGCCCCCGGACCTGGTACAGCTCCTCCTTGGTCACGTAAGGTTTTCCTTCGGAGCTCAGGGCCCGGAAGGCGCTCTCGATCTCCTCGCTGGACTTGACGTTCTCAGTTTCACGGCTGATCATGAACGCCATGTATTCTTGCAGGGAGACGTGGCCGTCCCTGGGGAGGAGCAAGTGCAGTGAGCAGGGAGGGCCACAGGAGCCGCGGGCAGCACTGCTTCCACGGCCTTCCCTGAAGCTCACCTGTTGGGATCCACGGTGTCCAGGATCGCCTCGAACTCGGGGTCGGGCTCCCCTTCCTCCACCATGGGCAGGTCGTAGCCCAGGGAGCGCAGGCAGGATTTGAACTCCTGGTGGTTCAGCCGGCCAGACTTGTCCTTGTCGAAGTGTCTGTTGCACAAAGCCGAGAGCTGCTCAGCACACAGGCCCCGCTGCTGAGCCTGCCCCCAGCCTGGGAGGGTGCGGGGCATACTCACTTGAACATCATGCTGAATTCTTTGAGGGCCTCCTCGGTCACCCCTGTTGTGTTCCTGGAAGAAAGTACAAGAATGAGGACGGGGCCCTCCACCCCACAGCAGGTGACACGTTCTGTTCTATCCCAGTACACGGACTGCTGGACCCTGGGGGTGACCTGTGGTTGGTCGCGGGCCAAGACCTTTCTTCCCACAGCGCTCATGCCGCCAGCACCCGCCGGGGGCAGGTACCTGGCCTGGATCTGCTGCTCGAGATTGTGCTGCATGCGCATGCCCAGCTGGTCGAGCTGGTCCCACTGCTGGGCCAGGCCCACGGTGCTGTGCTCTGTGTACTTGTTGTCCAGGATCAAGGCTTCCTCCATGGCAGCCCCCAGGTCCTCGATCTTCTTCAGCTGGCTTCTCATGGCTCGAATCTCCTGGTGCTTGCGCTGCAGGGGTGGAGGACCAAAGATGCATGGGACAGGGGCTCTCGCCTTGGCCACCAGGCCCAAGAGCCTCCTTAACAGTCCCCCTCAGTCTTGGCATTGCCACCTGCAGGGCTGTCTGGAATGGGAAAGGTGGGATGGAGTGAAGTGCAAGAAATCCAACGGCGTCAGCAGAGGGAAAGACTTCCACATGAGTCACACCCGGGGGCAGAGCCTCGAGGGAACCAGTATGTACTGAGGACGGAAGGAGCCTCGCCCTCTTCAAGCAGGGCTCCCGGGAACAGCTGTCAAGGACAAAGGCCTTCTTCCAAGATGGGGATGAGGTCCTGGGCTGCTTCAAGCCAAGGGAAAAGGGGTATCCAGTCAGCCCACCTCATGCCCAACTTTAAACCAGGCAGGCCTGCTGGGGGTGGTCGGGTGCAGGGTCTTAGCTGGGCCAGAAGCCCTAGGGGCACTTACTTTGGTAGCTTCAAGCTGGGATTCGAGGGTTCCGGATTCTTCCACCATGCAAGACCTAAACACAGAAGCACCGTGAGGCAAGAGGGGCCTGACTGCAGCGCAAACTTACCTCTCTTTAGATAAACTGCCTGCAGTCTCGCATCCCTTTTATTAAGGAAACAAGACCTGTCTGCATTGGGAATCTTCTCCTACGCAGCCCTGGGAGCCAGGGAGGGCATGTACTATTTCTTCTGTTTCAGAGACGGCAAGGCTGCCCCATGTGGCCTGCCACCTGCTCAAGGCCAACTGTGGGCCAGGGCCGAGCCCCACCCAGCCTGCTCCCCACTCCCAGGCTAGGACCTTTTCTCATGTGGCTCCTCAGGCCCCGAGTTTAAGTTCCCCTATGGGAACAGAGAGGGGCTGCAGGCCTGACAGACAGCCTCCCTCTGGAGCCGTGGGGGAGGAAGACGCCCTGTACAACGGCCACCCAGCAGACGGCAGACCTTAGGGAGGAGGGGAGGCTGGCAAGCTGACAGCCACCCCCCAGAAATCCCTGGAGTCTGCCACAGGTTCCTGAAGAGGGGAGCCACATTCTGGAGTGAGTGATGGCAATGGGGGGAGATGCAGTCAGATAAGCCCCCAGTCAAAGAAACAACTGGAGTGGTAAGGGAGCGTGACCAGATTTGGGTTTTGAAAGTGGTTCTAACTCTGCCCAAAGGAGGGAGGTGGCTGTGACTAAGGCCTGGATTCGGGCTCCAGGATCTAGAGACACAGTCAGCACCAGAGGCTCCTTCCAGGGCCAAGTTCCGAAGAGCAGGCGGGCCCTGGAGCCTCCATGTTCCCAACATAACACAGTGCGAGGTCACAGACAGCTACCGGTGAACGAAGACGACAAACGAGTCGGGGTTACGTGCAGGGATGAGCCACACTGTGCATGTGTCCTCGGTGGGATTTAGCCCAGCCTCCCCTGGACCCACATTTGCCCCAGCCTACCCTCTAACACCCAGCGAGCCAGGGTTAGCTCCAAAATTCCCCCAAGTTCAAAGTGCTCTAGCAAGGCAAGGCACCAGGCTGCTCCTACCCCACAGATCAGACTCACAGTCACGCCACGTCCCCCAGGGAAAAGCACACCCCCAGGACCTGGGGGCGGGAGGCTGGGTGCTGGTGCAGTGGGAGGAGGACAGACCCCTCCTTCCAAAGCGGCCGAGGGCGGTGGGTTAGTCAGAAAGCGGAGCTGCCTGGGGAAGTCAAGAGTGCATCGGTAAAACCACAGTGAGGGAAGAAAAGAAAAAAGAGGAGAAGAACCTTCCAGACAGATCATCCCCAACTTCATACTGACAGACACGAATGACCCGCCGGTAGGCTATGCTAGTCAAAGAAAAGAAACCAAATGAATACACCACGGAGTGGAGCAAGAGCACACCGAGACAGACACACGGCCCAGGCTGGGCTGGCGGCGCGCAGAGCTGATGGCCCGCCTGGGAGGAGGCCAGGGCTGGGGAGGAGCCACATGGTTAGGGGAGCACAGCACCTCACGGAGACAAGACCGAGACCAGCAGACACAGCCACAGGGGCCAGGGATGGGGTTTCTGAGCTCAAGCTGGAAACTGGGACCACTAGATCCTGCCCGCTCGCCTTCAGCACACGTGGTGGGATCGGTGTGGGCAGAGTTCTCCTGCTGCTGCCTCAATGCCCCAGTCACCATCTGCAGAGCCTCAGTGTGCTGCCCTAAGCCACTGTGGTCCCACCGACCCTGGCCTTGACGGTGGGCCTGAGAGAGAAAGCAAAGGTGCTTGACCCAGGCAGAGGCCAAGGCCTGGAGGAGGGGACCCTCCTGGGACTGGGCAAGACGGCCCTGCTCCTCTGGGGCTCCTCCTGAGCCCTGTTTCTTCATCACTCAGAGACCCTGGGCATATCTGCTTTCTGTGAGGGTAAATGATACTGTCCCCTCCCCTGGGAAACCTGGGGGACAGTCTAAGCCCTCATGGTGGCACTTGGGGAGAGGTCAGTGCACAGCTGGGGACTTACTGCACCAGCCCGAGCCCCTAAACACTGTCATCCCACTTCATGCCCGTGACCTCCTAGCGTCTGAATATGGTCCCTTTGGATACCTGGGGAAAAGAGGCAGAAGAGAAGTCCAGTACCATCCCAATGGCTGAATGAGCATGGGGATTCTCAGAGGCTTGGGCCTTCTGGCTTGGTCACATTCTCAAAGAACCCTCGGGGTCTGAACAGGAAGGTGTGGGTGGCCCCCCTCCCTAGACCGCAGGCTGTCAGGGACAGTGGGCTGCAGGGCAAGGCACACACTCCTTGTAAGGTGACGCAGCAAGGGTTGGGCAGGGGAAGTGCAGCCCCCTGGGCAGGAAGGCCCATCCTGGGATCCTCTGCAAGCCAGGCTACAGAGGGACAGAGGGCAGAGGGACAAGCACACAAAACACCACGTCAGAAGCCCCGAGAAATAAGAAGACAATATTAACCCATCGAGGAGATACGTTCTGCGGAGATGGGGTCCAAGCAGCCACAAGACAGGGTGGTGTCCAGACAGCAGCAACCAGGAGGCAGGGGAGAGAGAGAGACACAAGAAAGAAAAGAAAAACAAAACCAAGAACACATCAGTACCCACACTGCACCCAACCCTGGACCGTCTGCCACTGAAGCGCTGCTCGGGGCTGACCATGGGCCATGGTCCCTCCCAATCCAGGACATCTACCAACTTGATCTTTGGGAAAAGGACCTTCGAGAATACTGCTCTAACTCTGCCCTCCCCCGCAGCTCCAGCCAGACCAGGCACGCTCCCAGCTCTTCTTTCCTTATTCCCAGCACGCCTTCTGGTTTCATGCAAAGCTCCCTGCACCCTGGAGCTGGAGGCCTGGCATTCAGGCCCGGGGACCAGAGAGCTCCCGAGGCGATCGCGGCGGGCAGGGCCGGCACCTGGTCTCCTGGATCCACTGGTGGAAGGCGTTGGCGTGCTGGGCGAACTCCTGGCGCAGTTTGTCATTCTCCTCCTGCCGGCGCTGCTCCTTCTGCAGCTCCAGCTCCCTTTCCTAAGGACCAAAGGGCGGGAGACGCTCCGTCATCCTGGGCCCCTCCTTTGTGGACAGGCTCAGGACGGAGACGGCTCTACCCTGGGCAACTAAGCCGGGGGACATAAAAGTTGAGAGGGGCCAGAAGGAATGTTCTGAAGCAGAAGACATGAAACAAGCACTCTGGGGATTAGGGAGGACTGCATGTTCACCTCAACCCAACGATGACACGGGACGGGTGTGGGAGCCATGCGGCAAGCTGAGAACACTGAGTCCTCTGGCTGCTCGCCATCTCCTCCAGAGCTCTGGCAGGACGGGGAGGAGCAGTGACAGATAAATAAGCGGTGGGCTGCTAGCCTGACAGACGCGTGACTCCTGACAACCGAAACTGCGCTCCCATCCCCGGTCTCATCAACTCTTCAGCTGCGGGCGCGGCAGGAGGGCGGGAGCTGCGGGCACGGGCACCTTGATGATCTTCTGCAGGTTCCTCCACGTCTCCTCCAAGGCCTCCATGGTGAACCAGGTGTAGGGGTTGGAGGCCACACGGAAGCTCTTGATCTGGCGGTCCAGCTCTGCCAGCTGGTTGAAGTCGGCCTGGGCTGAGCTGAGGGAGGAGCGGAAGGCGTCGTGGGCCTCGCGCAAGGCTTTGATCTCCTCCAGGGAGTTGCAGCGCACGGGGTCTGTCAAGTCCTCCTCCGCGTTTTCAAACCAGCTGTTGAACGCAGAGGCCTTTTTGGCAAAGGTCAGGAAAAGGTCCTCCACCTGAAAGCAAAGGGGACAGTCGTGAGGGCTGGATGTGCCAGCCCTGGGCAGGAGGGCGGCTGGGGGGTGTGGAGCAGGAAAAGCAGGGCTAGTCCCCAGGGCTCAGGGGCGAGGCGGCACGCAGTTTGCTTGGCACCTTTCTCCCACTTCTACTCCCGAGAGCCCTCGGTCTCCCTTCCCTTGCTACCCTTCTCTCTTGGTATCTGCAAATTCAGTGTGTCCTGGGCGTCTGACTGGCAGCCTCGTGAAACCGCCTGCCATGGTTTAAGTTGACTCCACGCCACTGTACAGAGGTGATGGCAGAGCATGGCGGATGGAAGCTGGATTTGCCCTTCCTGTGGGCTGGGCCAGCTGAGCTCTGCCGGGCCCACACTTACCTTGCGGAAGTGACTCTGAGCCTCCAGCAGCTTCTTCTTCCGGGTGGCTGAGTTAGCCAGAAGCTGGCTCCATCTTTTCATGAGGGAGGCGTGCCGGGCCTCAATGGCCTTTGACTGAATGTGCTTGGCGGCCAGCAGCTGGTCTTTGAGGGCGGTGATGTTGGCAATGCCCTCCTGCTGGAAGGCCTGCAGGCCAGCATCAAAGGTTTCCTGGAACAAGGAGCATCAGGTAAGCCAACCTGCGGTGACTGCAATGAGACGACGCACTCTTTCTGGGCGTCTCAGCCAGACTGTCAGCCTGGAGTCCCCACCGTCCCGACACTCGCTCACATCTGCCCACTTGTCTGCATCTCCTTCAGACCAGAGACTACAGCAGCGCTTAGTCTCCACCAGCTCTCCAGGCAGACTGAGGCAGCAGGGCTCCCCGAACACGCCAGACTTGCCCCACTACCTCTCCAGCCCCTCTCTAGAACGAGCGCCCTGCCTCTCCACCTGCCCACTGTCGGTCTACCCTTCATGAACGAGCTTAGATGTCATTTCCTCTGGGAAGACTTTCCCCACCAGCCCTGGCCTGCTGGAAACTGAGTCAGACACCTCTTGGGTGTAAGTCCACAGCACGTCCTGCTGCCCTCAGTCCTGTGAGCACCTATCAGGGTGCAGCAGATGCCTTAGTCTAGAAGCTCTCCGAGGACCAGGACTATATCTTGTTCACCGCTGAATCCTTATGGTCTAATGTAAAACAGTCAGATGTCTCAATGAAAGACTCTGACCATCATTCACCTACCAGAAAATACTATTTAAGTAAATTTCAATCAATCAATCAACAAAGTGGCCAGAACTGACCTGTTTGGTGAGAAGAGTTTGGACAGAAGATAGATCTCGGCCATAATCATCCGTCTTCAAGCTGTTCTCCTTTTCACCTAGAAAACCAAGCATGGGAAATATAACCCCCCTTGTGCGTGCAGTGAGACAAATTAAAAAGAAAACCAAGGTACAGTATTATCGTGTTTACGTTTGAACTCCACTATTCCTAACAGCAGCCTCTGAACCCACAAGAGCTGGCTCCTCCCCGCACCCCAGGCTCCCGGTCTCCATCTGTGCCATGGAGAGATGTGCTTCAGTTGCTACTCATGTGACAGCAGTTACCAAAGTCACATGGGTCCTGAAATCAAAATCCAGTTCCTCCTCGCCCGGGAGCTGGACTGCAGCCTCAACCTGGGCGGCCAGGGGACAGTGCCGACGCAGGCTAGTGGCTACTAGTGTACCCATTTTCTTCGTGGTGTGGCGTCTACTGCTTCTTTCAGCATCTAAGGGCCTTTGTTTAGCTGAGCCCCGCGCTGGCCCAGTGCCGGCAGCGCTGAGGCCCCGGCTCTCTGGCCTGCCCTGGTGGCGGGTTCTCTGATATGCCTGCATTTGATTGGTTTCTTCTCTGTAGAAGAAAACCAACTGCACAGGAAGCTGTCAAGCTGTGGCTCCAGAACAATCTTCCCGGCCCGGGAGGGTAAGAAACTTGGGACTCGCCGAGACAGCGCTTACCGATCCAGGACTCCACCACGTCAGCCTTCCAGTTGAACTGGAGAAAGGCTGAGTTCTCGTCAAGCTTCGCCTTCCTCTGGGAGGCAGCCTTCTCCAGGTCTGACACCTTCCCATTCAAGCACTTCATCTTTGAAGAGATGTTCTCCTCATGGTGATTGTTCTAGGCCACGAAGAGAAGGCACGCTCTGGTCAGCCTCACCTCCTGCTGCAGTCACCTGCCCTGCAGCTGCCCTGCCTGGAAGGCTCTCAATTTCTGCAAGATGGGCCGTGGACTCCCCTGGCCACCGCCAGGGGAAGGAACAACGGGTAAGCTTCTCTAAGAGCAACACAGAGCAAGCCTTACAAAATGAAAACCCTTGTCTTAAAAAGAGGAATAATGGCAACTCCACGGATAGGAATTAATCTAAACAAATAATGAATAATGTGCTTAAGTGTTAAGTTACAATGATGCAATCATTAGCATTATTTTTGACAGCAAAAATTGGAAAAAGCCTAAACAATTATCACTTAAATAAAATACTATATATATCCAAAGAATGGCTAGGATACATAGACTGAAGAATATTCACAAACTAGCCGTCTCACTGGTTTTAAGAATAGAGCGTTACCCAGGCGTGCATGTGCGCGTGGGGCGAGTCACACACAGGCCTCACTGACGCCTGTACACTGTGTGTCCAGCAAGTGGGCTCATCTTAGTTTATTTGTCCATAAGAGCAAAGAAACAAAGCTCTCCCCTGAACATGGATTTTAACTATTGTTACCACCTATGGCCCAAATCTCTAGTCTCAAGGCCAGGATCATTGGTGCAAATTCTGTGATGGAAAGTCTTATTTACTCATTATATGTTTGTGACAGGAAACTAGAGGTGTCAGAAAGCGTCTTGTGGTGACCAGCCCGTGACGAGCGGACAGATACATTTAGTCTGAACTTCCTACGTTAGTGACTGGACTTTAGTGCTGGTGAGAAAGCGCCAAGAGCCTTATTTTTCGTTTTCTCCTGAAAAGGCTGTTGGAACAAAACAGACCTGGTGACTTTGACAGGTGCCTCTCTAACATCCTGTAGAGCAGCCAGGTTTTGTGTGATCCATGAAACAGGGCTCTTGTTTATCTAATGGGCATCTCACGTGGACAGACTGCGCCTGGAGGGTCAGGCGTGCAGCTCTTACTGTGGCCATCTCTGCCAGCGTTACGGCGTCTACTATGACTGCTGTCCGTACTGTCCACTACCTCTGTAAAGAGCTGTATTACCTGGGAAATAAGCTAAGAGAGCAGCCATGGGGGGCGCGAGTGTCACAGAAGGACCAGCAGGGGTTCTCTGCTTCATCAAGGCAGAAAAAATAAACACTGCAGATTAACTTGACTAACCAGCTTCAAGAAGCGGGAAATACCCAACTAATCACGTGACTGTCCTCCTCCTTACGACACCCACGAACGGACTGCTACTGGACCCCGTGTGGCCTCTGTGGGGTGCGGCAGCTGTGGCACCGCCTGCGGCGTCCCGGAGCCGGAGAGGAGGGTCTGACCAGCGGGCCAGGCTCACCTTCTTAACAAGGTCTTGTCCGTTGGCGCAGACATCGTTCACCCGGTCTTTGTGGACAGTGAAGTCTGTCTCGAAAGCTTCGTGTTTCTTCAGTAAGCCCTGGAGTGGAAGCAGCAAGGCCAGCAACTGAGAGCCCGGCATGTGCCCTGTGCGCCAGGTCCAGGGGACAGTGGGTAACAGAACTAGAAAGTCCCTGCCCTCACACGCGTCACATTCCAGCTGGGACTAAGACAACAGACAGGGACGGACACAAACAGGTAATCGTCAGGGAGTAGAAGCAGCGTGCAGCGAGGGTAACTGGCAGTAGGTGGGCGTGAGAAGTGCGGTCATGGGAGCCCTTTCTGAGGGGTTGGCGCCCGCTAGCCAACCCGTAGCGTCCCTCTTCCCCTCTAGAAGACCACAGCGTGAACGCAAAGCAAGCTTAAGATAAACACCCACACAACAATCCGAGCACATCTCCTACGGGACTTGCAAGTCTCGTCTTTTCCTCGGTATGGCTGACGCTCTGGAGACGACGCCCTTTGCGCTCACTTCCAGGGGACTCACTCACCCCATCTAAATTCGACTAAACCACCCAGAGCTGCTGAACGGATGCTCACTGTGGGGAAGTGGCTCAGGGGCTACCCTGACTCTTGGAATGCAACTCTGCTTCCACAGCTGGTGGCACGGTTCAGGAACGTGTGACCACAGTGTGTAGCTCCTGCTATCAAGAGGGGAGTCTACTGACCCACCCTGGGACCCGGGGCTGCCTTGTGACTGCTCTGACAATGGAAGGCAGCAAGGTCGATGTTGTGTAACACCTGCCACTAGGCCGTATGACCCCTTGCAGCCTCTGCCTTTACCTCTGAGGGCTGGTCTAGCCTCCGGAGGAGGGGAGGGGACCTGAGACATCCCAGGTGCCAGCGCACAAGTGACGCCCTCCAGCTCAGTGCAGCTGTGTGAGGATCCCATGGGAAAGCAGCAGAGGGAAGGCCTGTCCACTCACAGACTCATGGGAAGTAAACTGCTGCTGGCTTCAGGGCTTTTACACAGCAGCAGTTACCCAATGTACTCAGGGAGCCCCTTAAGGACTGAATTCTGTCCCCCAAAGGATATGATGAAGTCCTAACACCCAGCACCTAGGAATGTGGAAATAAGGTTTCTGTGGAAGTAATCAAGTCAAGATGAGGTCATTAGGGTGGGCCGTAATCCAATATGATTTGAGTCCTATAAGAGGAGAGAAATTTAGGGCCGGCCCTGCAGCCGAGTAGTTAAGTTCACACGCTCCGCTTTGCAGCCCAGGATTTCACCAGTTTGAATCCTGGGTGCAGACACGGCACCACTCGTCGGCCCACACTGAGGTGGTGTCTCACACACCACAACTAGAAGAACCCACAACTGAAAAAAATAGACAACTGTGTAACTGGGGGAATTTGGGGAGAAAAAGCAGACAAAAAAAAAAGATTGGCAACAGTTGTTAGCTCAGGTGCCAATCTTTTAAAAAAAAAAAAAAAAAAAAAAAAAAAGGAGAGAAATTTGGACACAGAAACACCAGAGAGAAGACATGGGAAGACACAGCCACGGAGGGAGACAGCCACGTGCAGAGAGGCCGAGCCTGGATTCATGCTGCCACAAGCCTAGGAACGCCTGGGGCCGCCGGAAGCTGAAGACACAGGAAGGTCCTCCCCTAGAAGTGTCAGAGAGCAAGGCCATGTCTACACCTTGATTTCAGGCTTCTAGCCTCCGCAAGTCTAAGAAAGCAAATTTCTGCTGTTTGAAGACACCCAGTTGGTAGTACGTGGTTACAGCAGCCACAGGAAACGAACACAGTGCTAGTACCCTGCGGGAACGACGCGGCTGACTGACAATGGGCTCCCCAGCGGGGCGGACGAAGTCACGCCAACTTTGTCTACAGAGGGTACCGTCTCTGGCAAGAGATCTTGAGGGCTACAGTCAACCCGCCAGATCCTGAGTGAGCCCTGTGTGCTCGCCGGTAAGGCAAGGTCACAGAACAAACCAGGCAACGGGGACCAGCAGGCAGCTGCGAAGACGGAAAGCAGGGGCGCCCTCAGTCTCTGACCTGGATGGCAGCCAGAGTGTCTCCGTAGTCCTCGCTGGCCACCAGGGTCATCTTCTCATTGATCCAGGCTTCCTCCTCTTCCACGTTGGCTACAAACTGCTGATATTCCAAGGACTCTTCTAGCCGCTGGCCCCTAATTACAGGAGACAGAAAAAACCAGCCACAATCTCCAACTTTGATTCTGATAGTTAACATACGCTTAAAAATAATTCATGACGAGGGCCCGGCCCAGTGTCGCAGCAGTTAAGTGCGCATATTCTGCTTCAGTGGCCCGGGGTTCGCTGGTTTGGATCCCGGCTATGGACATGGCACCGCTTGGCAAAAGCCACGCTGTGGCAGGCATCCCATGTATAAAGCAGAGGAAGATGGGCATGGATGTTAGCTCAGGGCCACTCTTCCTCAGCAAAGAGAGGAGGATTGGCAGTAGTTAGCTCAGGGCTAATCTTCCTCAAACAAACAAACAAACAAAAATTCATGACGAGTGTGAGATGTGAATGGTTCAATCAAGCCTCCTGCATAATACAAAGTAGGAATAGTGTTGTTCAAACATGAGACTCTGCAACCAGGTGCTTGGTCAGAGGTGGCCCTGAAGCCAGCCGACTGTGACACTTGCACACCCGAGGAAAGTTTTCAAGGGGTGGCAGGAAGCTCTGAGCCTGGCCTCAGGGGCAGGCCTTCCCCATTGTACCCAAAGCGGGACGCGTGCTCTGCCCGCTCACCGAGCTGCAGCCAGCTGCTTCAGCTCTTTCCAGTGCTCCACAAACTGCGCCAGACGCTGCTGAATCTCCTCCTTCCCAATGGTGTTGTCATCAGAAAGCTTCTTTCCAGTGTCCAGGACACCCTGACAAGTAAGAATGATTTGATCAACAACTATCACCTGCTTCTAGACGCTTCCATGAAAAGCCTCAACATCAGATTCAGAGCTTCTCCCTCCCAGTCTGGGACGAGGGGTCACAAACACTGGAGAGACTCTGGTGAAATGAATAAAAGCAAAGGATCTCTTTGATGTCGCCTGGGCCCCATCCCTCCCCACTGCCCTCAGCGGGAAGAGGCCCTCCTCACCTGGATAGCAGGCTCGTGCGCAGCCAGTTCTGCCTCCAGCCGTTTGTGCTTCTTCCTCAGGTTCTGGACGCCGGTCAGGTCTCGGCCATAGTCCTCAGAGCTCACCAGCAGCTTCTTCTCCCTGGACCACACAGGCAGTGAGTCAGGCTCTGCACTTTGTGTTTTCAGCTGGGGATGTTTGATCGAAACAGCTCTGACATTTACAGAGCCTATGATGTCCTTCACCTGCGTCTCCCAGTCTCTCCAGGAAAACCCCTGCCTCTTCTGGGAAACAAAAGCTTCTATTCCCCAAACGCACAGTGTCCACACATGTCTCTCTCAGCACCTACTGTGTCTGATCTGCAGAGGGTTGGGGTGCGCTGGAGAACAAGGAGGTGCCACTGGTGTGTCCCTTATCAATCCTACTTGATCAAGTACGTACTTCCATGTACTATAAAAATATTGAGCTAAATATTTTTTTAAAGAAGTGAGGAATGAAGAAAGGATTTTGTCCCTAAAAAAGGTCTGTTTTGGGGCCGGCCCCGTGGCCGAGTGGTTTAGTTCGAGCGCTCTGCTTTGGTGGCCCGGGATTTCACCAGTTCGAATCCTGGGCGTGGACATGGCACTGCTCATCAGGCTATGCTGAGGCGGTGTCCCACACAGCACAACTAGAAAGACCCACAACTAAAATATACAACCATGTACTGAGGGGCTTTGGAAGAAAAAGGAAAAATAAAATCTTAAAAAAAAATAGTAATCGTTAAAAAAAAAAAAACCACACCCAGTCTGTTTACATGCTACATCAACTGGAAAAGGCTGACTGCAATTTTGGGGGGAGGGGTGATTAAAAAAACAGCTCTCTGTGCTCCAAGCAGCAGTGTTCCACAGGATCAGTCTTTCCTGGATATGAACTCACTAACTGCCCCTGCGATCTAAGGGCAAGATCTAGATAAGACTTAGGATAACTGCCAGGCTTCACTACCATTTTGGAGGCCATCGCTGATCATTATCACCACACAGCTGGATCTCAGGAGAAGAGACTGAGGATCCCATGGTGCGTGTGTGCAGAGTTGGGACCCAGCCCAGCACACTGCTGAGCCCACACCCTTTCTGCCACACTTTCCTGTCTCCCACACAATCCAGGAGAGACTGAAACCTCCTGGCCAGGCGCCCTGAACCTCCTGACTCTCTTTCAGTGCACCGTTCCTAGCGCCTGCCCCTGAAGGTTCAAGGCGCGTCCCAGAGGATGAGGTGAGATCCCAGGAGCACCTACTTGATCCAGGACTCCTCATCATCCATATCCCTGAAGAACTGGTGCAGGCGATGGGATTCATTCAGCTTGGCTCGCCGGGAGGCTGCCATGCTCTTGATCTTCTGGAAACGACCATTGATGGTGTCCCGCTTGTCCTTCACTTGGGAGGTGTCAAAGGCACTGCTGGTCATCAGGCTGTCTGCCTGGCTGTTCAGGTCCTTCAGGCGATCCTGGGGCAGAGGACATAACGAGAGGAGTCAGAAATCTGGGTCTCCCATGAATATCTGCTTGAAAATAAGAATGTAGGAATTCCTCATTGACAGGGTGGTTCAATATTTATTCGTGTGGAGTGCTGACATTCTCAAAGTGTGGTATGTAGACCACTGAGGTCTATGAGGTCAGAACTGTTTTTACAAGAACACAAAAACATCATCTGCCTTTTGCACTGTGTGGACATTTGCACTGATAGTGCAAACACAATGAGGGGAATGCTGAGGCCTTAGGCTCAAGGCAGTGGTACCTGCACCAGCAGAAATCCGATTCTTTCCTGCCATGCACTTGCAGTAAAAAATGCTTTTTCACTTGAGAATATCCCTAAAAAAGCAGCAAAAGCTGATAATTTTATTAAATATTCTTCATTAAGAATATGTCATTTTAGGGGCTGCCCTCGTGGCACAGCAGTTAAGTTCGCACGTTCTGCTTCGGCGGCCCAGGGTTCGCCGGTTCAGATGCCAGGGGTGGACATGGCACCGCTTGGCAAGCCATGCTGCGGCAGGCATCCCACATATAAAGTAGAGGAAGATGGGCACGGATGTGAGCTCAGGGCCAGTCTTCCTCAGCAAAAAGAGGAGGATTGGCAGCAGTTAGCTCAGGGCTAATCTTCCTTAAAAAAATAAAAAATAAAAAAAAAGAGAGAACATGTCATTTTAATACCGTATGTGTAGTTCCCGTTTCATCACACACAGCACTTCTGCTGCACACTCCAGTGCAGTGACCGGCTTGAGGAAAAGCCCCCGCTGTGAGCTGAGCCAGCCACTCTTCAAGGACCACTGTGGTCACTTGAAAGAACCAACAGACAACTAGGATCATTCACACTTCAATATTGGCAAATATTCTGTCAAGAATAAAGTGAACCTGTCACTTTAAAGAAAACGGAGTTTGTTGCTAATGATAAAATTCAAACTTTCATGAGAAAACTACACTTGTGGATAATTTGCACTAACCCCTACAAGTTGTCAGCTTTCCAATATGTATGTAAAGATCACTGTGCTGAGACTGGTTGGGATGTTAATGAATGTGATGATATAATGAAGTGAGTCAGTATTTAAAAGATCTACATAACTCAGCACACCAGTGCTCTCCAAATGATTCTGTAACATCATGCATAGGTAAAAAAGATCCATTCAAGGTCTAAACGGACCAGTGGATGTTAATATAAAACAGTACAAAAAACTGAGTGACAGGGTTTCAGTGTCCACTGTGCAACTAACTTTTAAGAAATGAGCATTTACTGAGATTGGTGTAGTATCCCGCGTTCAACATTAACTACCTGAATTAAAATACCACTCCATTCTCTAAGTGCCTGTGTGAGGCTGTGTTTTCATTGTGTGCAACACTCAACAAACTGAATTCAGAGCGTCTGTGAGAATCCAACTGTCTTCTATTAAGTTGGGCATTCAAGAAATGTGCAAAATTACAACCAATGCCACTCTTCCAGCTACATTTTTGTTTTTAGAAAAATACAGTTATTATTCATTTAAAAAGTTACTTACGTTAATAATTTCTAATGGGCTTATTATTTTAAATGAATTAATAAACTTTTTGTCAGTTTTCTGAACTTTCTTACTTTGAAATAATTATAGATTCATGAGAAGTTGCAAAAATAGTATAGGTTCCATGTACCCTTCACCCAGTTCCTCCCAACTGTCGCATTTTTCACAGCACAATATCAAAACCGGGAAACTGACACTGGTACAGTCAACCCACAGACCTTATTCAGAGTTCACCAATTTTATACGCATCGTTTCTGTGCCTCTATGAGTGTATGTATGTAGTTCTGGGCAATTATCATGTGTAGATTTGTGTAACTATTGCCAAATCAAGACACAGATATTGTTCTGCCAGCACAAGGAACTTCCTTCTACTTTTAGGGTTGCTCGCCCACCCCCATTTGGAGGCCCAGGGCAACTACTAATTTGCTCTCCATCTCTATAATTTGTCATTTTGAGAATGTTACATAAATGGGGACAGTATGTAACCCCTTGAGATTTTTTTTAAATATAACTTTTAAGATTTATTTTTATTTTTTTGAGGAAGATTAGCCCTGAGCTAACGTCTGCTGCCAATCCTCCTCTTTTTGCTGAGGAAGACTGGCCCTGAGTTCACATCCATGCTCATCTTCCTCTGCTTTACATGTGGGATGCCTACCACAGCATGGCTTTTGCCAAGCGGCGCCATGTCCATACCCACGATCCAAACCGGTGAACCCCGGGCTGCCGAAGAGGAATGCGTGAACTTGATCCCTGTGACACCGGGCCGGTCCCCTAAGATTTATTTTTTAATAATGGTGAACACTGATAGATAAAACCCACATAATAAACTCTTTTAGTTACATAATGTTAGTTTCTCACAATGTTTGAGAACCTTGGCAGTAAGTGACAGACGTCGCTCTCCTCCAATGCGCTGGATCTCCTCAAGAGTTGTCCACAGCCATGCCCCAATGCAGCCTAGCTGCCTCCCCCAGCTCACCTCATGGGCAGATATATCTGCCTCCAGCAGCTGATGTTTTTTTAGCAGGTTATTCACAGAAGCCAGGTCTTTGCCGTAATCCTCAGATGCCAGAAGGGCCTCCACCTGGCAATGAAAGACAGAAGGGAAAGGCTACTGCATGGAGCACATTTAGTGTTCTGGAAATCCCAGAAGCCTGCTTGTAATTCCAGGTCTCTTCTCAATCACACGTTACTAGTGCTATGCCTGCTCAGCTTGTATCAGCCTGCACGGCCTAAGATGCGTTCCTTTGTGCAAATGCAGACTCAAAAGCCTATGAATTTAAATACTACAGCTAAAGGCTGGGTCACTGAGCCTTCACAGTGGTACACTGGCAAAATGCACAGCAATCCCCTTCAAGGGGTCTCCCCAGGGGAAGAACCAGCAGCATGGGCAAAGATTAATACACAAAGAGGTTCATGGCAGCAAAATGTACGCTACCGAAAAGCCAGGACACCTGAATGACCAACAACAGGGGAAGGGCTACAAATGACGGCGTAACTCGGTGACGGACTTCCGCTGTGTTCAGACATTCAGGAAGAACTTTTAGCGACTTGGATAACACTCCCAATATGCACTAATGAAAAATGACGTGTGAAAACACGTATAGAGTAGGTATGCAGACAGTGGTGGTTTCTAACAACTTCTATTTCTTCATACTACTTTTCTTTTTAAGGTATGCTTTCTTAGTGAGGAAGATTGGCCCTGAGCTAACATCTGTTGCCCATCTTCCTCTTGTTTTCCTTTTTTCCTCCCCTAAGCCCCAAGTACATAGTTGTACCTCCTTCTAGTTCTTCTACGTGGGACACTGCCCCAGCAAGGCTGGATGAGCAGTGCGGATCCACACCCAGGATCCGAACTGGTGAACCCCAGGCCGCCAAAGCAAAGCGCACAAACTTAACCACTACACCACCGGGCCAGACCCTTCATACTTTCTGTACTCTCTAAATCTTCCACAGAGAATGCGTTACCCACTCTGGCTTCCTGACTCTTTGCTATTTGATTTCTATCTAGGCACAGACTCGCTGGAGCTGCCTATCACAGAGACCCCCATAACCTCTTCCTATTTGCATTCCCTACGGAGATGAGCGATCTGTGGTCTAAGTCTCATCAAAGATAAGCTCTCTCTTCTCTAAGTGTTTATTCTGTCTGCTGATGAATCCCTAACGGCACACAACTCCCATTTGATAATGGTTTCTGTTGAAAGGGGCATTGGGAAAGCCCTGCTCTTTCATGGTTTGGGGCCTGTTGCCCCAGTGACTAGAAGTCCTCCAATGGTGGGAAGGGAAACCACTGGGCATTACCTCAGAAAGCCAGAAGTCAAAGTCCTTGATTCCGGTGTTAAAGTTCTGCTGCTTGTTGGCTTCTTTCAGTTTTTGGCTCTTTTCAGCTGACTTCTGTACCAGAAACTGCCACTGGTCAGCTAAGGCAGCCAGCCGGGCCTGGGGAAGAGAAGGGAGCCATTAGAGATGGGGAAATCCAAGCAGAAGTCCCTCTCCTGAGGCTGATGTGACACACTCTGAGAGGAGAATGGACAGCACTCACAGGAGCCACTCTCACTGCATTCCCCATCTGTATTGCCGCCAACAGCCTTCTCATCTCTTTATCTCAAAGTCAGCAGCAGGTTGACAGTAACACGCTAACACTCAAATCCAAGCCCCGCTTCTCGGGCCGGGAGGAGGGGCTGGTGGACCATACCTTGACAGCATCTTCGCTGCCAGCACAGGCCCCACGCTCAATGAGGGAGTTGCCCATGTCAATGACCCCGCGGATCCGGTCAGCATTGGCGTGCAGCTCTGCTTCAAAGGCCTGATGCTTCTGATGCTTGCTCTAAAAATACCAAAAACAACCTGTCAAAACCAGGTCCTACTAGATGACATCCTTTCAGGAAGAAGGGATTCTCAGCAGGGAGGGAGTGGGAGCAAACCTAAAGAACTGGGGGCAAGTTTCAACCTTTTCTTATAGAGAACAATCACAGAATTTGCGTGAATATTGTAGGGGTCAGTCTGTTAGGGAGGGGTTCAGCAGAAGGTCTGGGCCAGGAGAAAGGGAATTTACCGGCCCGGGAGGAGGTGAATTGAGCCAATTCTTAACTCAGCTGGACTAGCTGGCTGGGAGTGAAGTCCTACACAGACACTTTCTAACGTTTTGCAGAAGATGGCAACGGCCAACTGTAGTTTTGAATCCACCTGTACATAATTTCCACCCACGGCTTTCTCCATAGTGGACAAAAGCTCTAAGAAAGAGCACGCACATGGATCTCTCCTCCTCTAAGGCAGCAGTCACTCTGAAGCAATGTGTCTGATGGTCAGGCTGACCCTCTGTCGACAGAGAAGTCTATAGCTGCCGCAGACCTTGGCTTTGCTGGCTTCTCATGGGGCAGCTGCTATTAATCAAAATTCCTGGGTGTCATCAAAAGCCAGGTTTGACTACAGGTGGGGATTTCTCTTTCCTAGGAAAAGAGAGGGCTGGGGGAATAACGGGATCCCGATGCTGGGGCCTGATTGGGTCTTTAGAAATCCACAAAGAAACAGAAGGTGCGAGAACACCACAAGAGACAAGCGAGGACATAGCTGTAGCACAATTCTGGGTGAGAAATGCAGGGTTTCAGGGGAGAGTGTTATTTGGGGGAAAAGAACCGAAAGGAAAAAGCAGTACAGCTGGGGAGGGGTTCTGCATCACATGTTTCATTTCAGGGGCAGCAACCGGGAAAGGATGGAGCCGCATGGCTGGGAGACAGCGCTAACGTAAAGTGCCCTTCTTACTAACACACTCTGACGCCTGAGCCCAATCACAGGAACACGGGTCTCAAATACCCACAAATCCTGACAAAAGCTCAACTCCCTTTTTTCTGATCACTGTTTGATTCAAATACCATCTATTCTTTTTTTTTTTTCTGCTTTTTCTCCTCAAATCTCCCAGTACACAGTTGTATATTTTAGTTGTGGGTCTTCTAGTTGTGGCATGTGGGACGCCATCTCTACAGAAGAACCTCAACACGGCCTGATGAGTGGTGCCATGTCTGTGCCCAGGATCCGGACTGGTGAAACCCTGGGCCGCCAAAGTTGAGCGTGCGAACTTCACCACTTGGCCACGGGGCTGGCCCCAATACCATCTATTCTATTTCTTCATTTCTTCCATCCATTTAAGCAATTTCTTTCTTTTTAACTGAGTCACTTCTCTCATATGCTTTTTTTTTTCTTTTTTTAAAGATTGGCAATAGATGTTAGCTCAGGCACAATCTCTCTTCTCCCCAAAGCCCTGCAGTACACAGTTGTAGGTCCTTCTGGTTGTGCTATGTGGGATGCCGCCTCAGCGTGGCTTGATGAGTGGTGCCAGGTCTGTTCCCAGGATCTGAACTGGTGAAACTCTGGGCTGCCAAAGCAGAGTGCATGAACTTAACCACTTGGCCACAGGGCCCACCCCCATTTAAGCAACTTCTGAGCTACATTTTGACTGAAAAGCCCCTTCCACTACCCCTTGGATAATGTCCACTTTTCTCTTGACATCTCAGCCCTGGTTCCTCTTATATCTGCAAGCAGATCATCTGCCTCTCTGTGGGTCTCTAGCTGTCCCTCTCCAGTGAGCAGCACCTCAGGACACCAGACTGTGTGTGCAATACAACTCTCACACTCCGCCAGTCTCCCTGCCCTAGGCCACTGAGAAGCATGAGCCCACAGCAAGACGAGCCCACGTCCACACCAAAAAAGCTGGTCATTTCATTTATTGAAAGGACCTCTAGAAAGAAAACAGTCAACTACTGCCCCCCAAATCAAACATTGTGCAGAATTTGCCTACGTGATAAACTGGAGCAGGGAGGGGAGTGAAGGGTTGCAGGCTAATTACAACAGAGAAAGCCACATCCCACAGGCGCACTTGAATGGAGTGTGATGGACGATTAGAAATGAAGAGGATGGATGAAGAGACACCAGCAGACTGTGTGACCACAATAACAAGAATCTCTACAGAAGAACACAAACACTGGAGCTCATTTAACCAAAACTCTTTAAAAAAATAAAAAACTTACCAGCAGCTTGGAAAGCTACAAAAATAGATTAAAATAACAAAAGTTCAGTACACTGATGTGAATATAGGTATCGGCTCTTACACAGAAACTCATTTTGCTGTCATACTTCCCCTGGGAAGCTCAGCGTTTGGGGACAGCAAATAGAAGGGGGGCGGTCCTCAGACTTCTTT
Source organism: Equus asinus (assembly GCF_041296235.1). NCBI lineage: Eukaryota > Metazoa > Chordata > Mammalia > Perissodactyla > Equidae > Equus > Equus asinus. The sequence goes on from NC_091799.1 coordinate 17,345,406, forward strand.
CAGAGCAGACATGGTTTCAACAGAGACAAATGAGGACAGGAGCTTTTAAGTGGCTCTGACAATTTGGTGGGACTTTCTCCACTTAGCTTACTAAAATAATTTTCACTGGCTGCACCATGGGTACAAGGAAGTCGTCTTACAGATACGTCCCCCTTAAGATGCCTAATTTAACAACACCTGCTCCATGTCACAGGCTACTTCAGAGATAAACAGCCGGTCCGTTCAGCTCACCTGGATGTTGGTGGGATCCTTATACGACTCATCACTCGCGGTCTGCAGTTTTTCGCTGATCCAAGCCTCAATCTCGTCCACATCCCGGCTAAACTGCTGCAGGGTTTGCGATTCTCCCAGCTTTGACCTTTTCTCAATCATCTGGGCTTTTAAACGTCGCCACCTGAGAAAGTGAAACCGAGACCAGATGTGAACATCCCTTGGAGTTTGACAGGGCAGGGCTCTCGCACGAGGATAGGTGAGATCTGTCAGCACCAGGAAACACCCACCTGTCCAAAACCTCATTGCGCCGGCTAGAGATGTCACCTTTCGCATAGTGGCCAGCAGCAATGAGCTGGTCAGCGAAGGACTGCAGAGCGGCGATCTTCTCCTCCTGTTGGCAGACAAAGGCGTGAGGTTAAGCTGGGCAGGATGCCCCTGCCTGGCCTCGACTGCAGGTCTTGAGGGAGAATGGTTATTTTGGGTGACTGAGAACTAGCCGGTGACAGGATCGGAATACAGCGACACTTTAGAAGCAGGAGTGTAAAAAGCCAGAAGAAAGCTTGATTTCAATCATTACTAGAGTAGAGTTTAACTCAAGAAGATTCCAGGTCACGCTGGGCTGGGGCAGGGGCTAGAACACCAACAGATGTCAGACAAAATTACCTCAAGAGGATCAGGTTGTCAGATTTTCAACAAAACGGTTTGTAAATTGAAGTTTTACATCTTTCTGATCTGTTCATGTTCATGCATTCCCTTACCAACCACAAAATTGTTTTTCCTTCCCTTCACAATACGTTTTTTCCCCTGTGGCATCCCCATTATTAAAACCTCAGAAATACCATAATTTATATAAAAAAACCACTTATGTACATATCATTCTTCCCCAACTATCCAGTATTACTGGAGATATCACAGTGACTGTGTCACTTCTTTGGAGGAGTCAGTATCAAGTATTTTAATTTAAGGAAGCTGCCAAAGCTCTCCAGCTGAGTTAAGCAAGTCAATGACTCTTTTTACTCCAGTCATTAAGGAAAGAAAGGAGAATAAGCCAACAAAGGGAGAAGACATCAATCTGGAAAAATCTAGCTGCGGATTCTATGGTACAAAGGTCTCACCTGGACATTAATTGCTTTGTCAAAGTCCTCGTGCTTTTTGATCAGGGCCTCCACACTGTCCAGTGAGTCTCCTTTGTCTTCGGTGTTCAAGAAGGCCTCCCGGGCAGCCATCCAGTTCTCAGCTTGCTCACAGTCTCGATGAAACAGCTGAAGGGGAGAGGGAGGTGAGAAGACGGAGCTTTTGGCAATGAAACACCTGGTCAGACCCCATGGCAAACAGGAAGCTGCTGTCCAGCACACGTACCTGCAGTTCGAGGCACTGATCCAACATCATCCTGCGCTGAACCCAGGCCTTCTCCAGATCCGCACGCTCCTGATCTAGAATATCTAGTTTCTCCTTGATCTCTGGGCTGGCATAGTGCCTATGAGCCAACAGCTGCTGCCCAAACTGCTCAAATGCCTGGAAAGTGCCAGCCCTGGCATCAATTTCTGTCCGGTGCTCCTGCCAAAAGGAGAGAAAGGATTAGGTAACTGGCACAGATGCCCACTCTAATACCAACCACCAAGAGACTCAACAATGGGGCGGGCTGGGCGGGCACAGCGGCGAGGTCCTCCTGGCCCAGCAGAGCAACCATGTTTCTGCCACTCGGCAGGCAGGTCTACCCACCTGATGTCGTTCCAGCAAAGCTTCAGCTCCAGTGACATCCTTGGCTAGCTCATCTGAGGACACCAACCCCCGTATTCCATTGATCCAGGACATGAGGTCCCTGGAAACCAGATCCCAGAGCAATAGCTATTACATATCTGGTGAGCATGCCTTCTACCCAGGAAAAGGAAAAACTACATAATTCTTGTCTCAGACGGTTATTTAGGGTTAATCTCAATCTACTGAATGGGGCTAGATCTCTGGGCCAAGTACTCCAAAGCCTTGTCTGTCTTGTTGAGATATTTAAAAAAAAAATCAAGACTTTCTCAGAGGAAAAGCAAATTAGGTTTATAACTAAGGTCTTTTTTTTTTAATTTGCTTTATTTTATTTTTTTAAGGAAGATCAGCCCTGAGCTAACATCTGCAGCCAATCCTCTTTTTGCTGAGAAAGACTGGTCCTGAGCTAACATCCGTGCCCATCTTCCTCTACTTTGTATATGACACGCCTACCACAGCATGGCTTGCCAAGCGGTGCCATGTCCACACCCGGGATGCGAACTGACGAACCACGGGCTGCTGAAGTGGAACCTGCGAACTTAACCGCTGTGCCACCAGGCCAGCCCAATAACTAAAATCTTTTAACCTTACGGAATAATAGCTTCTAACAGAGGCAATAGTTATAGTTAAGTTTTTGTTTCTTTTTTTTTAAAGATTTTATTTTTTTTTATTTTTTCCTTTTTCTCCCCAAGGCCCCCCGGTGCATAGTTGTATATTCTCCGTTGTGGGTCCTTCTAGTTGTGGTATGTGGGATGCTGCCTCAGCGTGGTTAAGTTTGCACGCTCCACTGCAGGCGGCCCAGTGTTTCGTTGGTTCGAATCCTGGGTGCGGACAAGGCACTGCTCATCAAACCATGGTGAGGCAGTGTCCCACATACCACAACTGGAAGGACCCACAACAAAGAATATACAACTAGGTACCGGGGGACTTTGGGAAGAAAAAGGAAAAAATAAAAAAAATCTTTAAAAAAAATACAAAAGTCCATGGAAGAGACTAAGGTATATCTATATAAAGTGGAAAATAAGTCTAAGGAAGGAATATAATATATAGCATTTGGCAAATATCTTCCTAATGAAAACGATCACTACTAAGGCTCTATGCCCTAGAGGTGAGTGGATGCTGTGCCTTACCGGAAGTCACTGAGGAAGCGCTGCAGGTCGTGCGAGTCACCCAGCTTGGCCTTGCGTTGGTCCGCACGCTTTCCCAGGCTGCTCCACGCCTGGTTTAACTCAGTGCATTTTTCTTGGAGATCCTCTGCAGACTCAGGATGGGACTGGATCAGACGCTCGGCTGTTTCCCCGAGGGAATTGACCTATGGGAAGAAAGTGGTGAGAAAGCACAAACTAAGGGAGCAGAGGCAGAACATGACACTTGGACAGAAATGTAGAAAGATGACTCTGTGTCCTCCCACCTTGTCGCCGAGAGCTGCAAGGTCCCTCTCAAAGCCCTCATGCTTGCGCTGCAGGGCTTGGACACTGGCCAGATCGTGGCCATAATTGTCTGTGTTCAGAGCCTGGTTCTTCTCTTCAATCCATTCTTTGGTTTCGTCAGCATCTCTACATATGAGACATACGTTCAAGTTAACAAATGCCCAGTATGGCTGCCTTGAGTATAGGACACACACAGGAAAAGTTTACTTGGCTGGCATCTGTACATCTATCAGAGACTGCCACTAATAGCAAAAGAACACACAGTCACTCAGCAGTATTTACTGAGCATCTGCACTGTGTCAGATACAGTCCCAGGCACCAGAGCACAAAATACTAACAAGACCCAGCTGTTACTCAGAGAGCTTAGTTAGCAAATCTGGGGGCTGCTGACGTAAACCCAACAGTTACCTGCTTCTCCCTCTTCCAGCCCCATGCTGTCCCTCACCTGTGGAATCTCTGCACTTCATGGGCGCTGCCCAAGAGCTGGCTCCGCTCCTCGGCCAGCTGCTGCAGGGACCGCCAACGCTCATTCAGCTCCTGCAGGAGGACAGCAAAGTGTCAGCTCTGAGGCAACCCCTCTTCTGTCAGACCCACACCAGACTCCGGGAAATGGGCCACGAACCAGAGGACTGGTGGCTTAACTTCAAAGGACGGGCTGGGGCATAGATAATTTCCCGTTTCCAACCTTTGTACTTGAGCAAACTAGTATGAAACTACATCAAAAGTCCAGAAAGTCAGAACCTCGCCAAAGGGAGCCGTATCTGATGGTGTGAACACCCGACCAACAAGTGACCTGCAGTCACCCTGGAAGCAGCAGGAGGCGCGGCTGTCTTGCCCTCACTCTCGGCTCCTAGCCCGGTGCCACTGGCACCTGCTGAGGGCTGAGTCCCAGAGCCTGCTGCCCGCAAGCGTGGAGCACGGCTGCAGCCCCAGGGCGAGCAGCAGGCCCGAGAGGCGCAGGAGCGCCGCCAGGCCTTGTCCTGGAGGAGACAAACCTCCTTAGATGCCAGAAAGAGTGCAACCTTCTCCTGAGGAGGCAAGAGCGGCATTCACCGCCTTCTAGACAATATGCTCCTTGCAGCTCCTGGCCATGCTGAAGCTAAAGGAAGACTAACTCTGCTGAGGCCTGGCGAGGTCTTGACTGGGAAAGCCCACCAAGCCGCCTGAGGAGAGCTGGTATCTGCCCAGGGTATCCTCGGATCCGGGAGAGCAACAAGTGCTACAGCTACACAACTCATTTGGACAAGAGCTCTGCTGAAGACAGGAGGAGGACAACAGTGAGAGAAACCAGGGGGAGACAGCGGAGCTGGCCACAGTTTCTTACCTTGATGGAATTAAAGGTGGCCACGGTGTGAACCATCAGGCGAGCGGACTACGTAGGGGAGGAAAGCAGAAAAGCAAAACCAATCAAAGTGTCTGCCAATTACGAGATAGAAATCTGAGATGCAAGAGCCATTAATTAGGTCCCGATTCTCAACCAAAACTATCTTAAAGGCATATTGTCAGGATTCTGAACAGAGAGGCATTAATAAAAGTATCAACCACTAGAAAGTCATGGAGAAACCCAAGTGCACAATCAGGCTCAACTCAATGATTAATTTTACTCATTGAAGAGTGAAAAGAGTGTGGTGAAAACCACAATTAAAATAGCTGGTTGAAGAGGAAAAGACAGCTGAAAGACTAACAATTAGTGTCTTTTTCTTGTCTGTACTACAGGAGAACAGTCCAGAAAACATACTCAATTTAACAAACGCTGGCACCCGAGGCTGTTTAAACAGTAAAGTACACCATTTCATTTCTAATGATGGTTACTGGGCTGTTCTTTTTCAGTGTCCCTTTGAACTAAGGGCAACAGCCTTACCAGACGAAAGAGAAAACAAACCAGTGAATTAGCTTTCTTCTTGTCAACGTAGTTACTTCTAAAAATGAAATGTCACCTGGATCTCAGAGCCCACCTAGTTCTATCCAAAAGCAGCTCTACTTAACACGCATTATGAGGCCCATAACCTTAAGTATGAGAGAAAACGGGGCCAAGCTTGCATGAGGGAAGTCAGGCTCATCAGATGTTCCTATGATGTGCCCAGGTGACATTTTCAACCATTGTGGGATGAACAGGGCACACAGGGAAGACACCCACTATCACCAAGCCTTTTCAGAAATAGGAGGTATTGGTGTTTATAAAGTCACATGAAATATGTTTCTGAAAGAATTCTTATGTCACCAGAAAACTCTGTCAGGAGATCAGATAGGTAAGGCTGTTGCCCACTCATGTCACCAATGATCAACTTTTCCCATATAAGAAAAATTAAGATTAGAAAAGAGGAGAAAGCTGAATCAAAGGAAAAATGCACCCTGCCCCAATGTGGAGTGTATTTAATGAGCAAAAGTCAGAGTCAGGAGGGACAGGAGGCCAAAGGAACAGATCCCTCTGGGCCGCAGTCCTCACAGCAGGTCAGACAAGACACAGAGCGGGAGAAGTCCCAGAGCAGGAGGGCTGGCGGGGCGCCGCTGGTTTTTAGGTTTCATGCCTCCTTCACGTCTCCGGAAGAGGCACTTTTCTATAGCAGAACTCTGCTCTATCTAACTTGCCTCGAACTCAAGGCCTGGTCCTGAAGAGCTGGGGCAGGAGAAGGATGCTACACTGGGACTTGGGCGACCAGTTCCATAATCGCAGCTGTAAACACTTCACGTAAAAGAGCTCCCCCTGTACTCCTCTCAGAGCTGTGCGCCCCCGGTCAAGCCCCAGCCCTGGATTTGTGTGAAATAACGTCCAGCATTAGTTGGTAAACATCTCCTGTTCCTCCCTTCACATCTCTCGGAAGGACGTGGGAGCCCTCTAGGAAGCCTTTCTTAGGCCGGAGGAGAAAGTGGGGAGGCAGACGATGAACGGCAAGGTTACTCTTCCATTCTTAGTCGTTTCGTTGTTCACGTCACGTCCTTCTGGACCGCAACCCTCCTGGCGAGACCACGCCTGACAAGGCAGTGCCACCGCTGCAAAGTATACTCTGGCAGCAACGCGCGTAATAAATGGGGCCTAACTGACCTCGTGCTCAGTATCCGCACGGGGAACACTTGCTTCTGTAAATTAAACCTCACATTTCAAGACAAACTTAAAGACTATGATGCCAGAGTTAAAAAGACAGCAGCCCACATAAGTCCAGAAATGAGCAAAGGCTCAAGGCAAGCCTGAACGCTCACAAAGAGGCACATCAGAAATGGACATAAAATATTTTTGTTCCTGAAAAACCTTTGGAAACAATAATGTGCAAAAGAGTTCTTACCTTCCACGGGGAGGCTGTCTTGGAATCACCTTCATCCTATCCCAAGAAGAAGAAGGAGTTTAGGCAGCCCTGCTACTGAGCACAGACAAGGCAGCACCGGACCTGCCTTTACGTGGCAGGACGGCCACAGAGAACGAGCCAGAACGGCACTCCCCTCTGTGAGTGAGAGCTCAGCACTGCCTGGCAGCAAACCGCAAGGCTGCTGGACGGAATGAAGCAAACAAATAGGAGAGGAAAACTCTAATTTTTTATGCAGTAGAAAACAGAATAAGGAAATCTAATAACACAACTGCCAACTTCTCTTCATGTCATACTCAGAGGATTCTTTGAAAAGGCATAATCAGCAAACCAAAAGGATAGCTGAGGGAGAAGTTTAAGAAACTGGAGAGAGAAAAACTTCTTTGGTCTTTTGGAGAGTGGTGAATAGAAATCAATTCAATTTCTGCTGTTTCTTTCCCACAGATTTTTACACAGAAAAGGCATCTCTGAGGCTCAGGAACAAAAATCCTTAAGGGGCTCTTGACTTCCTAGTCTTCCCAAGATCTAATCCTTCTCAAGTTCAAGTTCCACCGGAGCACCTGGGACTTACCCTGGGCATGGCGCCATACACCTCCTACAAGGAGAGAGGGAAACCGGTTTATTATTAGAGGAAACACACACCTCTCAGTCTACTCATTACTGTCAAACCTGGAGACACAGCAGAGAATTACAAAAAGACAAACAGTCCTGTTGGCCAGAGGAACTTCTTAAAGTCTCCAAGAGAGACCGAATATTCACACGTAAGGCCTTTGAAGGAGTCACAGGTTTATGACTAGTTAAGGGCTACACAAGCATCAGGCATCTTTCCTGACACTCGGAGGGCACAGAGACAGGAGCTGTTCTCCCTGCTGCTCAAGGTGAGCAGATGGCTTTGGTCACATAGAAGGCCTGGTCTATACTCTGGCCACAACTCGGTGCTATGGTACACTGCTCGCTGGACTATGAAGGACACAGGAAGGAACCAAGTTGCTTCCTTGCGGCGACAGAGCCTCAGCGTGCGATCAGATGCTCACCTGCTGCTGCACCGCCTGTACCTCCTCCACCATCAGACCTTCAGACTCCAGGGCTTCAGCCACCTTGTTAATGTCCTTCAGCCGTGACTCATTGGCCTTCAGATCCTTTAAAGCAAAAGGATAACAACTGAAACCCACAAGAGCAATTCAAAGGAGGAGGGAGTCAACAGACACTCATAAACTACGGTTTCAATCTATACATTTCTGTTCAACAGGGAGCCTAGGAATTGGTTTTTCTATTCCTTGACAGTGACCTGAATCAGGAAATCCTGACTGTCACTATCAAGTAAAAAAACGATAGGGTACTAGAAACATTCCGTCTCAAATTTACTTAATTAACTATACTTAGTGAACCATTATTCTGTTTGAACGGAAATTTATTTTTTTAACTTTTCTTTGGGAGAGAAGACATAATGTTTTTAAAATGTGATTAAATTTCAAAGCCAGCCACTGTGAGAGAAAAAGCCCCTCACCCATTTTAAGTGGTTGTAAGAATACTTTTAAACTGAGAAATGGATAAACAAAATGGGGTATATGGATACAATGGAGTATCATTCAGCCATAGAAAGTAATGGTTACATGCTACAACAAGGACAAACCTTGAAAACACGCTCACTTAAAGCAGTTATCACAAAAGGTCACATGATATGGTTCTATTTGTACGAAATGTCCAGAATACATAAACCCAGAGACAAAAAGCAGATTAGTGGTTGCCAGGGGCTGGGGAGGGAGAGTGTGGGGACTGATTGCTCAGTGGATATGTGGTCTCCTTTTCAAGTGATAAAAATGTTTTTTTATTATGTTTTTTTTTTGAGGAAGATTAGCCCTGAGCTAACTACTGCCAATCCTCCTCTTTTTGCTGAGGAAGACTGGCCCTGAGGTAACATCCGTGCCCATCTTCCTCTACTTTATACGTGGGACGCCTACCACAGCATGGCTTTTGCCAAGCAGTGCCACGTCTGCACCCAGGATCCAAATCGGCAAACCCCAGGCCACGGAGAAGCGGAATGTGCGAACTTAACCACTGCACCACCAGGCCGGCCCCTAAAGATGTTTTATAATGAGATAAAGATGATGGTTGAACAACACCATGAATGTACTAGATGCTTCTCAACTGTGCACTTTAAAATGGTTAACTGTATGTTATGTGAATTTTACCCCAATGAAGAACAAACTTTTACCTATTTTTATATTTGAGGTTTAAAAACTATCTTAAAACAACAGATAGAGAAAACTGCGTGTATTTCCTTGAAACTAAATCGGTCCAAGAAAACTTTCGATTAAACTCATTTAGAAATAGCTCACAGGGGACCAGCCCAGTGGTGCAATGGTTAAGTCCGCATGTTCTGCTTTGGTGGCCCAGGGTTCGCCAGTTCAGATCCCGGGTGCGGACCTACGGACCACTTGTTAAGCCATGTGTGGCAGGCGTCCCACATATATTACAAAATATGGGCAAGGATGTTAGCTCAGGGCCAGTCTTCCTCAGCAAAAAGAGGAAGATTGGCGGCAGATGTTAGCTCAGGCCTAATCTTCCTCAAAAAAAAAATGCTCACAGATGGTGGAATATAATCCATGTAATTTTCGTTCTAGTAATCTGGAAAAACATCAAGAGAACCAAGGCTTTGAACAATTTTGCAGCTCGGAGCAAGACTTCTCCTACCTTCTGGAAGTCATCGAACTTCTTCTGTAGCACTTCAACCTGCTCCAGGTCTGCGCCAACCTCCTCACTCGTCAGAGCAGCTTCCTTCTCATTGATCCACTGCTGCAGTTCGTTCGCCTCACGGAACAGCATAAACTTCTTACAGCTCTTCTCCAGCATGCCTTTGCGCTTCTCACCCAGCTCCAGCAGAGAACGGTATCTGACGTGATTCAAGGGGGTGACAAGAGGGAGCAAGGCGGGCAGTTAGCTTCCCACAGAGGCTAATGGAAAGGCAAACCACTAGGTGTCTCCAACATGTGGATCCAAGGTCATGAGTTTGTAATGACGATGCCTCGTGAGAAAGTCTCAGAGCAAGGATGAAGACGCCAAATACCCACACTCCAGCCTCAGGGATGAGCATGGACTGCACTGTTGACCACTGGGGAGCCAGAACAGCCAGGCACCCTCATCCCTGGGCCAATTTTGCTTTTATAACATCACAACCACAAATGACCGAAACCAAGCGTTCAGCACAATAACACAGGGCTCATGCGACTACAGCTGGGAGATGAGATGAAGTTGCTGGCATAATGTATACAGAGGGCTTTTTCTCCTCTCTTATAATTCTCCGAGCAGCCCCCAAGTGGGGAGTGAAGATATGCTGAGCTTTAAAACAGCCTCATATAGGATGTCCGCATTTCCACAACAGGAGGAATTTTCTACTGTTCCTAAAATAACATATTTATTTCTCAGAACGTTTTGGCAACTGCAGAAGGGAAAACATGTAGAGTACAGAGTATCTGTACTATTTCGTTAGCTGAAGATTTTTTTTTTTGAGGAAGATTAGCCCTGAGCTAACATCTGCTGCCAATCCTCCTCTTTTTGCTGAGGAAGACTGGCCCTGAGCTAACATCTGTGCCCATCTTCCTCTACGTTATATGTGGGATGCCACCACAGCAGGGCGTGCCAAGTGGTGCCATGTTCACACCCGAGATCAAAACCGGAGAACCCCGGGCGGCTGAAGCAGAATGTGTGCACTTAGCTGCTGCGCCACTGGGCCGACCCCTGAAGATTTCTTAACAAGAATCAAAGAATATTCTAACCCTTGGTAACTAATATACAAAAGGCTAAACTCCTACTATCTTCAGACATGAAAATGACAAACAAAAAAAGTGTCAAAAGTTGGAAAAAAAAAAACACCCTAGAATCACCATCAAATCTAAGCTTCCCAAAGTGAAATAAGAGAGGAACAAGTTCCCAAGAACCAAAGCACTTTAAAGAGGGGCATTTAATTTCCTTCCCTCTAAAGAACACTACAGAGTCAGCCTTCAGGTTTGCTGCCAATAGTGGCTGGTCCACCACAAAAGCCAACGGGGAAAGCAACCCCACTCTGAACACACAGCTGCACGTGGAAGCACCCACAAGATGAGTGGCTGTCAACTGACATGGCTTCACCAAAACCTCTTCCCTGGGAGCAAAAGCTGCTGCATGGAAGGCAGTCCCTGCCACCACCTCCTCTTTCAGGATGGACAAGTGCCTTCGAGAGAAGCGGCAGGGGGAGAATGGACAGGCACAGCCATGGACACGGGTGCGCAGCAAGGCTCTCAGCCTACTCACAGTTCTTCCACCTGTTTCATACGCAGAGATACACTGCCGGCCTCCTTAGTTATGCGTGTCCTGCACAGAAGGGGGCACAGCAAAAGCATGCACAAATTAGTGGGATTAATCCACGGGGATGAAAAGCAGCAGCTTTGACTGGTGCCATGACAGTGGATGCTTAAAGTGGGGAAAATTAAAGAGTCATTCAAAAGCTCTTGAAGGAGGCCAGGCCATGAAGGAAATCACAGTGGAGAGAGAGCAGGAAAATTAAACGGAGGGTTAGTTCATTTTCGTCTCCCTGATGAGAGTGCGATGCTTAAGGCAGTAAGTTTTCCTTTGCTGAAAACACTGGTAACTTCACAGAACCAGGCCAGGGAACAGAATGAGCGCTCTTAGAAAAAGCTTCACTGAGAGCTAAGACACAGCTTTACTCAGACAGCCAGTCCGTTCTTTTGCTCTCATATTTATGACCTGGCCAAAACCTCTCATTCTTGTCTCAACAGCAGCAGAAAAAGTCGCAAGTATTTGTAAATACCATAAAGTAGATTTGTCCATAAGTTATTTGTAAATAACTGATCTTTTCAGGGATCACCAAGGTCAGAAAAGTTCTACAATTCTCCAGTGAGAAGGCACCATTTGCATTTCCCAAGTGTCCAAAGCTGCTAATTTCATTAGCAGAGTAGGATATGCTCTAAAGGAGGGCCATAGGTCAATGTGGGGGCGTAGCTATAGGAAAGAGGAGGAGCCAATAAAAAAAACAACCAACCCCCCCCATTCTCAGAACACAAAACCATGGCAGAGAGAGAAGCTGTCTCAACAGCCTTTCAAAAGGGGCAGAGCTGTAAGGGTGTGAACTTCCAAAAATGCAATTTCAGAAAACATCTCCCGAACAGAGGACGAAGGTTAAGGTGGGAATAATTAGAAAAACGCTGGTTAGGAAAAGAAATTCACAAATGTGAGGGAAAAAACAAAGCAAAATAAGGTATCAGTCAGGGATATTAGGTTCAAACAGAGTTTTGTGGGTTAAAAGTGACTTGGGGAAAGCAGCCAAGAATATGGCCTTGAGTCCTGACGACGGCGCTTGAAGAACATGTGCTCCAGAAACCTCAGGACACTGCCCAACCCTTGGCCCACGTGTGAGCAGACTGAGTCCTGCATGGTGCCCAAACCTCTGTGATCGGCCGCATCGTGCTTACTGGTTGTCAATCTGCTCCTGCCGCAGGGCGATGCTGCCTTGTTCCTCCAGGAGGTTCTCCCGGGAGGCTGACTGGGCAGGGTCCAATTTCTTCACGTATGCGGCTGGCACAAAACCCTGACGGTCATTCACTTCCACTTTCCACCAGTCCTAGGAAAAAAAGGGAGAGAATTGAAAGCATATTCTTTCCCTGAGATAGGGAGAAACCAAGGAGGCACGTCTAACAGCGTCAAAGTCACCTTGCAGAAGGACTGAAATTTCAGTCTGTTTATGACCAGCCAAGCATGGAGAGGGTCACAAGTGAAGCAGGAATGACACCCACCATGAAGGAAACTTCCTCTTTGCTTAGATAGTCAAGAACTATGCTGTCCAATACTGCAGCCACTAGTCACATGTGGCTACTTAAACTTAAATAAATTAGAATTAAATTTAAAAACTCAGTTGCACTAGTCACATTTCAAGTGCCTAATAATCACATGTGGCTGCTAGCTACTGTACGGCCAGCACACATATACAAACTTGCCGGCATCACAGAAAATTCCATTGGACAATGCTGCTTTGAGTGAACCAGAGTCAGACCGGAGGGTTTGTTTAGGTTTAAATTAGAGTCAACAGAAAGACGTAAATCCCAGGTTTCCTCAAACTCTCATGACTAGGGTAAAGTGGGGGTGTGGAAACAAGGAGGTTCTTAAAAGCTGAGGACCTTTCTCCAGCCTTAACCAAGACGGGAGATAACATCCTTGGGCATTGGTCAGATAATATGCAGGGTATCATGCATCTCACTTCAAGGCCACTGTCAAACCAGAAAGTTCAGGAAGAAAGACTGGTGAACTGGGCAGCATTTAACTTTCAGGAGACAGAGCCCGTGGGGTAATGTCACAGCTGTCTTCAACTGTCTGCTACAATGCAGACTGTAGAGTATACACTAAGAACCAACCAGTCAAAGTTACAGAGAGGCAGACTCTGGTGCAAAAGAGAAAGAATTCCACTTCGAGGTGTTCATTAGTGGAAAAAAGCTACCCTTGAGAATGTGAGGCACCACACTACTTGCAGATATTCAAGAAGATAGACTGATTACCTTCTTGATCATATCCAATATAGGATAGACCTATATTAAGTGGGAGATTGACTAGGAAACTAATGTCTCTTCAAATTCTACACCAGCCTCATTTCTGAGAGACACAACTACCCAAAGACACCCAAGTGAGTGAAACCGGTGGTGCTGATGGAAACAAACACGCAACTACTTTATGCCTTGCCTTGTTGGTGCTGTTGAGTAAGGTGAGAATATCTCCTTTTTTCATGGTGACCTCTCGAGGACTCTTCTCCTGATAGTCATAGAGAGCCAAGACCAGCTCCTTCCCAGTCTCATCGTCCATGGGGGCCACTTGTTGCTAAAAATCCAAGGGAAGGGCAAACACAGTGAAAGGATGTCCATGGGTTTCCATCTAAGCAAACTGCAGACTTCAACAGTTGTAGCAAATACCAAATTTACCAAATCTTCTCTGTGGCTACCAATAAAATCTAATTCAAGAATGCTGTTTCGTATCTTTAAAAAAACTTGTTTTAGGTGCTGGCCCCGTAGCCGAAGGGGTTGGGTTCGCGCACTCTGCTTTGGCGGCCCAGGGTTTCACTCGTTCGAATCCTGGGCGCGGACATGGCACCGCTCATCAGGCCACGCTGAGGCGGTGTCCCACATACCACAACTAGAAGGACCCACAACTAAAATATATATACATACTGGGGGGCTTTAGGGAGAAAAAGGAAAAATAAAAAAAATCTTTAAAAAAAGACACAAAAACTTGTTTTAAACTGTCTCTAAACCTTTGTGCAGTAAGACCTGCTAAAGTCACAAGAATGTCTCCTGTCACCACAACACCTGCTGGCAGTGTCTGGGTCCTTCGACCTTCCCTGCCTCCCCCTAAATCACTCATAACTGCTGAAACTAGAGCCACGCTTACCCGACACGACTGAGCTTGCTCTCTCAGGGCCTGAATGCTGCTGCCATAGGCGCTGAGATCCGACATCAGAGCCTCGTGTTTCTTCAGTAGAGCCTGAAACCAAAATCACACAGTGACCCCGTGCCAGAAGCCAGAGCTGCCCGGCCCCACTGCCTCACCAACGTGCCATATGCCTTTCTCAAGCCTCGTCTAGTTACGTGACAATCTGGTCACCTCCTGCTCTACACTTCCACACACTCTTTTTAATAAATGTTGAATTTGGAGGAAATATTAATTGTGACTTATAGTATTATCTTTTCACCCTGACTTTACGTACTTAACTAAGCAATATTTGAAATAAAGAGAGACATAAGGAACAGTATCACACACATCTGTGAATCTACCACCTATCTTAAGAAAAATATCACCAATAAATCAAAGCTGGCCATATATATATATACACTGCCCTCCCTGAGGATATTCACTTCTCTGCCTACATTTAGCACTTCATCATTTTCAAGTACTACCATTTTCAAAGCTTTCTGTTCTCCCATCTTTGGGAGAATCATATTCAGTCCATGACAAAATTCAGCTCATTCTGGTTTTTGTCAAGACTGGCAAGAAAAGAGGTAGGTACAGGAACTACACCTAGACCTTTACAAATAAAATTGCAGAGTTTCAGTGAAAAAACAGAAAACCAGCAAAAATATGTGTTTCTCTTAAGTATGTACACATGCCTATGATGGAAAGAAAAAACAAGAACAGCAAGGGGCCGCCCCGGGCCGAGCGGTGAAGTTTGCACGCTCCGCTTCGCCGGCCCAGGGTTTCACTGGTTTGGAACCTGGGCACGGACATGGTACGGCTCATTAGGCCATGCTGAGGCGGCGTCCCACACGCCACAACTAGAAGGACCTACAGCTAGAATATACAACTACGTACCGGGGGGCTTTGGGGACAAAAAACACAGATTGGCAAGAGATGTTACCTCATGGCCAATCTTTAAGAAAAGGGAGAAAAAAAGCATTAGAAAGTAAAAAATAGATTCTAAAACACCTTGAAAGTCATGATGCTGCACCTTCCACAGTCATTTTCCTAACTGGCAACCCTAGTAAGCACACCACTCCCCAAGCTTGGGTCACCTCAGCGGAGTCCTCGTCCTTCCCGTAGTCGGTGCTGCCCACGATGGGCTCCTTCTCCCGCATCCAGGACTCGGCTTCGTTGGCGTCGGCAAAGTACTGCTGGGCCTGCAGCGAGTCCTCGAGGTCCTGCCGCCGCTGCGACGCCTTGGACTTCAGCGACTCCCACTTCTGGTTCAGTTCATTGAGCTTGGCCTTCACGTCCTCTGCAGCAAAATGGCCTGGAAGGTGGAAGGGAGGATAGTGAAAAGTATGTTGACATGTTGCAGAAGGACAAAAAAGGGGACCCTTTGGTCACTACATTTTGGTGAGCTAGACCCCTTCATAATTCCAAGTTTTACGAGAGGCTCAGGTTCCAACTGTTTAAAAGATCTGTTCGATTTTTGCCTCCTCAAACAACGATCTCTATTTAGATTCTAAAAAGCAGATATCCCCAGTCAGCATTAGTGATGCTATCATAAGGAAATAATAAAACTAATGGCATCCCATAGTTCTCGGTCACTGAGACTCACACGGGCCAGGCTCAGGTCTCGCCAAGGTCAGTTAGGAGAGAATGGGGATGGTATTCAACCCCACAGCCCAGTCTGCCTCAAGTCCATACACTCAATCATAGGAGGGAGATACAATGAGCAAAAGCAAAGTCACTTTCACGGACGACAACTGCTCACCCTCCTCCACCATGGCATGCCCCTTCTGGGTGACTGCTTTGATGCGGGGTTCATGTCCAGCAATTTCTGCTTGTAGGGCTTGGTGTTTCTTTAGCAGATTCTGAACTCCAATCAAATCTTTGCCTGAAAGCAGAAACCACTCCTTAGTCATCTAAGCCTTCAAGAGAAAAGTCAGCACTAACCATCCCTCTTAGCTTCCACCATGGATCCAGTTTATTTAAATTTGACCTTGCTCATTCTGACAAGTGTCCCTTTTATGTTATAAGGGCAGAGTCCTTTCTCAACTTGATTCCTATCTGATGGAGGCAGACTGACCTCTGTTGGTGGACGCAGCAATGGGTTCTTTCTCTCGAATCCACGTCTCCTCATCCTCAACATCACGGAAGAGCTGCTGCAAACGCAGAGAATCAGCCAGCTTCTGCTTCCGGGCAATCATGGGTTCCTTGAGAGCCTCATAGCGAGCCACAAGGGCTTCCTGCTTCTTCTTGATGTTTTCAGCATCAAAATGGCCAGCATCTTGGAACTGGCGGGCCTGAATTGTGATGCCATCAATTCGATCCTGGCAATGGGAAAGGACAGTCTTGAAAGTTTGGACTGGTGTTGGGCAACTACGTTCTTGACATTTATAGGCTGATTTTATTACTTCAGGTGTGCTCTGATCATATATGAAGAAAAACTGACACGTTTCTTTTCCCACTCCTGAGAGTACTCTTTCTGCCATTTCTTTCCCTCCTTTTGGGCTCCCAGAAAGCTCTGAGGGAAGACAGTTTAATTTGAGCAGAAGCATATGGAACATATAAGCTTACCTAAGAAAATCAACACATCCCATTCCTTCTAAAACTAGTTTGGTGGTGAAATTACTCGCCATCCTTCCCTCGTACCCTTCCTGGATTCACTGGCCCCACAACAGCGCCCACTTCACACTCCACCTGGTGAGCAGCCACATCTGCCTCGAGCAGGGCATGCTTCTTCTGCAGGTTCTGGACGTTGGTAAGGTCTTTGCCATAATCATCTGAAGCCAGGTGACCTTCCACTTCATACAGCCACAGTTCAATGTCCTCAACGTTGCGATTAAACTGCTGCTGCTGGTTAGCCTCGCGAAGCTTGATTCCTAGCCAAAGAGGCAAGGTTGATTTTCTACGTGTTAACATCAGCCTTCTGCCAATACTGCTCATAAACAATGGGATCTCAGTGAAGGACCACTGCTCAGGACTGTAGTTACTGCTTCACCTCTATCACAAAGGTAAAGAACACAAACCACCACCTCTGCCCTCCCTTCTGGATGCTGAAGTAGAAGGTAAGTATTCTAACCCCCATGAGATAAGGGCACTTGAGAATGACTAAACGCCCTTGGCTTACAGCTGAACTTTGATTTCTAGAGATGAGGCCCAACTCAGTCAGGGCCACCTGTCCCAATCATTGTCTTCTCACTCAGGCTCCCCCACCCACCGGCCTGCGCAACCACATTTACCAGATTAGCAAAGCATGTAGAACTCAAAGCAAGGAACTCCTTCACAGGAAAGGAGCCCAAACGCAAGGTCATGCACCCCACCTTGCTTGGGGGGTCTATATCCCTAAAACACTTAACCGGAAGGACTATTTCATTCCCCAAACATCCCTATCACCATCCAGGGAAATATTCTCTCTTACCTTTCAGTTCAGTGGCCTCTAGCAGTTTCTTCCACAAACTGATGACCTCGTTCATACGAGCTGCTACTTCATCCTTGGCATAGTGGTTGACGTCAATCAGCTTCTGCCCAGCTTTCTCCAGGGCATCAATGCGGCTCTGGTTGGCTGAGAGCTCAGCCTCAAAAGCCTGATGCTTCTGTACTTTTCCTTGCAGGTTGGATGGGTCCTGCCAATGAAAGAAAGAAGGTGGTTCTATCTTGAACCTGAGGATGTCAAGTTACCTCACATTACCTTCACACCTATCTTTATGGGGATGTATAATAACGGTATGTTTACATTAAATAGTGAGGTTTCTGGAACTCCTATTTCTTTCCTTAGCTACAATTTATTTCTGAGAGCTGTGTTCAGCTTACTAACCACGTGCTACATGGCAACGCGAACAGTACATTACTTTGTAAGCTTCATCTGTGGCAGTTTTCATCTTCTCGTTGACCCAACTCTTGAGCTCATCGGAATCACGGAAAAACTGCTGCAAGTGGAAGGAATCAGCCAGCTGGGCCCGGCGATACATGGCTCTCTCATGAAGGGCATTGCGGCGGCTCAAAAGCTGAAAGACAAGGCTCCATGTGCATCTCCAGTTCTTACTCCTCAAGAGATTCCAGCTCAAGAGGCTGAACTGAAACATCTGTCTTAGAAGGGACATCCACGTACAGAAAGGAAGGTGTAGAAAGAGCCTGGAGACTTACAGCATCTCGGCGAGTAGCCACATCTTCCATTGCATAGTGGTTGTTCTGGATTAGCTTGGTTGCAAATTCATCTAATGCCTAGGAAGGAAGAAGGAAAGTTCTTCACTGGTAAGCATCCTGTTCCATGGCCTGGCCTCCAGAGAAAAGTAACTGCTGAACAGGTCAAAACCTTAACACAGGTCAAGGTATTCACTAAACCTTGACACAGGTCAAGGTATTCACAGCTCAAGGTATTCACTGAACCTTGACACAAGTCCAGGTGTTCCCACTAAGGTTTGCTATGACAACACTTATCTCAACTTTTGAGTTTTTGCTTGATGTTATTAGTCAGACATAACAATACAATGCTGGCTCCATTCAGGACGGGAGACATTATCTGATATGAGAGTCGGGTCAGATACAGGTTAAAAGCCTTCTCCTCCCTACTTCTATGGTCTATTTTCAATGGGAAAAATGCCTCTTACATTAATTCTCAGCTACTTTTAGAGAAAGCTAAATCTCAATTTGGAGGTTTACATCAAGAAAATGATTTCACACTAAGAGTTGTGTTATGTCTCCAGCAAGATGGTGTATCATGAGATTTTATGCATGCACCGGAGTGCCTTTCACACAGATCCTTCATCAAATCTGTTCAGAAACCTTTCAGAAAAAGAAGAGACTTCTGGCCTGTCTCTGAGGATCACTGGAAGGCACTGAGCACAAGCAGAGATCTTACTGTAATCTTTTCTTCCTGGGCACTGAGGGATTTCTCGAAGTCCTCGTGCTTCTTGAGAAGCGCTTCCACACTATCCAAGGAGTCCCCCAGGTCTTCATTCAGCAGGAATGCCTTGTAAACGGAAAGAAAGCATTCAGAATAATGGCCTATTCCTTTCACCTCTTTAGGCTGGAAAGTAAGGGATATTTTGGCCAAAGTACAAAAAGAAGGAAAGAGACTCTGGCTATTAAACTTTTAAGATCTCTTCTGGAAAGTCTAAAGTCCTTTAAAATTCACTTAAAACTAATGCAACAATAACATGAAATTCTTATTCTACATTCTACTGAAACTTTTTCAAATAGCTTATGTTGCTTCTATTAGATTTAAATTATGCATAATGCTAGGTTCTAAGGAAAAAAATTCTCTTTTAATAAAATTCTGTTTTAATAAAAAACAATTTACAACATTACACTCATCTGAAAAACTGGGGCCTTTTCTGAGAGCCTCGCAATCTCAGGAGAGGGGAGAAATGCTGGCAGAGCCGACGGAGGCTGGCTCAGCAACCCCTCCTCACTGATTCAGAACTGAAATGGTAAGGATTTCCTATACATACTAAGCAAACTATCTGCGAAGCAGACGAAACAGAAACAAAGACTCTGCTCACTGGGCTGGCAAGGTTTCCGCTCACACATTACCTCTTGCTTGCTCATCCAGTTGTCCACCTGCTCGGTGTCACGGTAGAAAAGCTGCAGGTCCATGCACTGCTCGTACTGCTGCCTGCGCAGCTCCCACAGCTCCAGCAGGGCAGCTCTCTCCTCAGAAAGAATGGTCAGCTTGGAGGAGAAGGAAACAGAAAGGCAGGGAAGACATGTCAGTCGCAATGCCCTCCAGCCAGACGTAAAGGCTGCCCTGGAATTTCTAATCCTCACACTAATCTTTGGGCCTCTTTTCGATTTTCAAAAGGGAAAGAATAACATTCACTTGTGTGTGTCAGCACACAAGCCAAGTCACAAGAAATCACTCAAATCCTGAGCAGCTTCTATGCTTAGGCTACATCTAAGAGAGATGGCCCTGTCCTAATTAGTCTAGAATTATACTATTATTATTTATTTATTTATTTTCTTTTGAGGAAGATCAGCCCTGAGCTAACATCTGCCACCAATCCTCCTCTTTTTACTGAAGACTGGCCCTGAGCTAACATCCATGCCCGTCTTCCTCTACTTTATATGTGGGACACCTGCTACAGCATGGCTTGAGAAGCAGTGTAGTTCTGCAGCCAGGATCCAAACCGGCAAACCCTGGACAGTGAAAACGGAACGTGAACTTAACCACCGCGCCACCAGGCCAGCCCCTAGAATTATATTATTGCCACATTATCACAAATGATTTTAGTCAAAATGCTAAGTAAACTCCTAGGAAGAAGAAAAAGGGCCTCTATCTAAAAGCGAGGCAGTATAAATGGAGTAGGGACTCTCGGTTGAGCAATGTCAACTGAGTGGGTACTCCTGAAAATATGTCAAATAAATTCACGAATGCCTTAGAAATAATTTTTTGGCTCCAAAGTTAATGATAACAAATATGTCTTTGAAATGTCTTCCCTTGACCTATATATTAAAATATACATCATTATCTAATGTTCTTCAGGCATATTTACACTCAAAGATTCTTTCCTCTTGGCTCCAAATACTAACGCAGGACTCAACTCCCTGTAAAGTCACCTTTAAGTAGGAAATGTGTCATATATGCCCCAAATAAGTGGAACCTTCTCTCCCTGTTCAATCACCAGACTGTACACACATCTGCTTTTTAAACCTCTGAAGAAGCTGCTCGGTAACTTCCAGGTGGAATCTCTAAGTTTTCTCAGACCCCATGGTGAACGCGCCGTCTGGCTATTTAAGGATGAGGAAGAATACGAGCTTTCAGAGACTTTTAGTAAAAGAACCTTTTCTCTTTTTACCTTCTCCTTCACTTCATCCGAGGCGTAATGGCCAGCAGCAAGCAGGGCCTGTCCAGATTCATCTGCAGATTTAAAGCTATCTTCATGAGCATCAATTTCACCCTACAGGGGAAAAAAGGCACACTCAATGCCCAGCATTTTGTAAAAGAAAACTAAGTTGCTGTATTTCAAATAATCATTACACATCAAAAATATAACATCTAATATGAAGATCCGAACAAAAGACAAGATCAGGTTTCTTGGTATCAGTGAAGATCATCAAACGAGAACATCACTTATTAAAAAGACTTTTTCCAAGTGGCTTTTCATGCCACCTCCGCCAAACTCTGTCAAGTTCCACACATTCACAGGGTCTGAGCTTGCTGTTTTCTGTTCCGTTGGTCTATTTGTCTTTCTTGGATGAGATGGTTTTACTATGATTTTATAGCACCTGGTAGGGTGAGGTTCTCCCTTGGCCCCACCTTGTTCTTCAAAATTGTCTCGGCTGTTTTTCAATTTTAGAATTAGCCTATCTCATTCCAAAAACAAAGACCTGCTGCGCTTTTGATTGGAACTGCAATGAACGTATATATCTCGAGAATTTTTATACCTTTACAAAAGATCATTCCATCCATGCACAAGACAAGACATTCCACTTAGTTTTCATTTTTCAGTCTTTCAACAAAGTTTTATAGCTTTCTCCACAAGTGTCTTACACTTTTGTTAGATTAATTCCCAAACATCTCATATTTTCTGATGTGTCTATAACTAGTATTTTTAACTACTGCTAGTATAGAGGGACATATGTGACTTCTGTATGATTTTATATCTAGCACATTAAAACCTCTCAGAAGGCTTAATAGTAATAATTATTTTAAAAATTCCATTTAAGAGTGTTTTCCAAAATTAGTCAGCCATAGAAAACCCTCTTTCTTTTTAAGGTACAGCTTATTAAGATCTTGTGTAACTGGCTAGCCATAGAATATACTTTGGGGAACTATGAGAATAAGAAATTTAGATTTACCCAAACCAACTCTGAAATTCAGCATTTAAACAAAGACATTATTTAAGATGTCACAGGACTGACGTGCAAACTAGTAGCACCTCCACCTTGCCACAGCTTGGTTCTTCACTATTATGGACCACAGTTGATCTCCTGACATTTAACCCACTTCTCCATCTATTACAAGCAGGCAGAGTGAGTCTCCAAAGGCACAGCCAACAACAACCCTTATGGTGAGAGCAGCCTGTGAATAAAGTTTCACCTGCTCCAACTATAAGCGGTAGTGACACGCTATCGCTTATCTGGACAGTGATACACGGATGCATTTTAAGTGAATGTCTTCACTTCTGGAAGATCTTGGAGACGTTACCTTGTGCTCCTGATGCCTATCGAGCAGGGCTTCAGCCCCGGCCACGTCGTTGGCAAGTTCATCTGCATTGATGAGGGCTTTCATCTCAGTCACCCAGCTGGTGAGGTCACGGAAGTCAGCAAGGAAGCGTTGAAGTCTAGGAAACCAAAGATAAGCCAGCAGATCTTTCCAGGATGGAAAATACCTCCCTAAAGCTCCAAATTCTATGTCCTCAAAGTCTAACAAATCATACAAACTCCAGTCCTGGGGAATATGGGATTCTTTCAACCCAGACTGTAAAGGAAAGTAAGAGAAGGCTGAAATCAATCCTTTAAACTTAGGTTCTGTCCATCACTGTAATTCCCCAGTCTTCTCCCTTATTGTCAATTTCCTTGTCATTCCCAAGGTTAACCCCTGGTTAGTAAGAAGCATTCTTTCTTTTCATGCTCAGACTGCTAAGGAGATATTTCCATTTCTATTGGTCACAACACAGTGATATAGGACAGAAGAAAGATATTTACACAGTTTTAAGTACCATGTTTGTGAACACACAACGCACTGTCAAGTTGCCAGTCTCCAAACACATATAATACAGCTACAAGAAAGTCACCTCCATTTTCTTAGCAGAAGAACCTGGCAGGGTATACAGAAGCTTTCTCAGTCTATAGAACTGACCCATAACTCTGCCTTCCTCTCTTTTCCCAGAGAAGTCCGAGGAGTACTGGAAGATTCTCTCTACCTGTACGAGTCATTGAGACGCGCATGTCTCTCCGCTGCCAGAGTGCGGATCTGCTCCCAGTTTGTGATCAGTTCCTCTCGCTTCACTTGAATCTGAGTGGCGCTCAGAGGGTGGGACTGCTGCAGGCGGTCAGCCTCGGCACACAGGGCTTTGACCTAGAAGCACACTCTGTCAGAACTGCTCTCCTGGCCCTTGGTAATTTATTTATAGGATCAGCTGTTTTCAAACCCCACCTTGTCCTCTAACGCAGCAAGGTCTCTCTCCAAACCCTCGTGCTTCCGAAGCAGAGCCTGAACACTTGCCAGGTCTCGGCCAAAATCATCAGAGGCCATTAACTGCTCCTTTTCCTTAATCCAGCTGATAGTCTCATCCACATCCCTATAGGATAAAGGCACCAATTAATCTAGTTACAACAACTGTCTGGAACTTGGAACGCCACGCTGGGCCAAGACCCAGTGAGCCCCAGCATTTTATTAGCACATGCCATACACTTTTACCAAGCCCCTCCAAGAAGATGCCCACTCCCAGAAGCTGGCTTGGCACCTGTTAAAGCGCTGAACTTCAGCTGCCCCAAAGAGCTTCCCCTGTCTCTGAAGAGCCAGGCCCTTGAGCCGCTGCCAGGCTGCGTTTACTTCGTCCTGCTTAGTCTTGATCAGTTCCTCCTCAGGGTGCTGCTCCTAAACAAAGAGTAGAAGGCACTGGACTTGGTCCATAACCTCTGGCTCCTCCAACTAGTCACCTGAGGTTGGCTCCTTCAAGTATCTGCTTTAGCAAACCTTCATCATTCTACAGAAACACTGGTTTTCTGTGTGGAACAAAGTGAAGCTCATTCAAAAAGAGCTTCTGTTTTCTCATGTAAAGACGAGAGAGCCATTATCTATCCCTTGGAGTAGTGTGGTCCATCTATAAAGCGCTTATGTGCATCAGTACCAAAAACCTTTACGTTAACAAACACTTCAGCTGCAACTTTGTGGTAGCTTCATCAATGCACCCATCTCTGTCTCAACCGATCAAAAGTGTGGCATTTCAAACGTTCATGAGGTTGTTAAGCAGTGCTGCCCAAACACATAGTTTTCAGGGTTTGTTCCTGACTTCAGGCTGGAGATATTTCTTTAAAAGTATCCTTCCTCACTATTTTGTTTTAATAAGAATAACACATAAAGTAATAAGGTGAAACACTTCAGGGTTCTGAGGTCCATTTGTGAGACCTTGGCCTTGGCCTGACTGCTCTTCTCAGCACAACCTTGGGATGGCCCAGATTGAGGAGGAGCACTTCTGTCACTGTGAAAGGGTGAGGTATTTCTAAGGAATGTGGCTCTTCTTTCCCTTCATGACTGGTAAGAAAGGGAATAAGTTTAAGCCCTAAAGCAGATCCATAAATTTAAAATTGGTACCCCCCCAAATCAAATTTCCCTAAAAGCCAAAACTCTCTAGTTCCTACTACTTGACGTCTTTGGAGCACTTTGACCCTTGTGGGGAAGGTGAGAATACAGCAGCAGCTTATGGGACCATACATAAAGGCCATGGGGAAGGGTTGCACCACTCCCCTCCTACGGCTCCAGAGTTACCAGTGGAGAGCCCACTCATTACAAGGTTCCCCATGAGAGCCTGGGGAAGAGCAGGTAGGCATTGGCAGACGTCTGCCAATCCCAGGAAGTATCCACCGCCACACCCTATTCTGAGAACCTCGACTCCCAGCTTTCACAGCCCAATAAAAGGCTCACCAAGCCCTACCCGAAAGTGGGTGGAGGAAGCAGATCAAATGAACTCTGCCCTTCCTCCCATGCCACAAGTTAGAAGGCATTTTCTAATTTAGGGCTAATCAGTATTGAAATCCTACTTAGATCTAAACAAAACCCTCAGAAACGCTTACCAAAACTTGGTCACTCAGAAATTAGGGAAGTGAACACCAAAATTTTCTTCTGAAAACAATAGAAAGTTAATAGAATGATGTTGTGAGAAGCACATGGCCCTCTGCTATTTACCTGAATGAGTTTGGCAGCAAACTGGTTCACTTCATTAACTCTTTCTTCATGGGCGGCCATATCTGTTTGGAACTCTTCAAATTTCTTCTGTAAAACCTCCACATGCTCCAGGTCCTGGCCCAGCTCCTCAGAAGTCACAATTGCTTCCTATTCAGGGACCACAGCAGAGCGAGAGTCACCAACCAACACTGGGTAACAACGGCTTCCAGAAACTTAGCATGAAATGGGCACGCTGGGATGGGGCCACGTTAGCTTTAGTGGATGCAGTTTTCTGGGGGTTTGCAATTTTAGTTCCTCTGCTATTTGAGAGGTTGCGCTCACAGCATTTTGGTCTCAGAGACTGCAGGTTTCAGAGCTACAGCAGAGAACACATCCAGAGAGAAGCTGGAGATACAGCAATCCCACCACCACGCCTTTTTCTTAAACTGGCTGCATGGCTGCTAACCCTGGCTCTCGGCTGCAGACCAAGGAGGGGTCTCTGCTCTTGCTTTCTCTTAAGGCTTACTTAGCAAACCTTCCTTCTCAGAACATACCTTGTCATTGATCCAGTCCATCACATCCTCACATTCTCGTAAATACTGCACCAGCTTCTGGGCCTGCAGCAGTTTGACTCCTTTCTCCCGCATCTTCTCCAGAAGTAATTCCCATTGGCGGTGCAGCTCCATCAAACGAGTCTGGAGATTAATAAAATATATATAGGGGCCGGCCCAGCGGTGTAGTAGTTAAGTTCGTGTGCTCCGCTTCGGCAGCCCAGCTGGTTTGGATCCTGGGCACAGACCTAGCACCACTTATCAAGCCATGCTGAAGGGGCGTCCCACAAAGAACTAGAATGACCTACAACTAGGATATACTAACTATGTACTGGGTCTTTGGGAAATAAAAAAACCAGAGGAAGATTGGCAACAAATGTTAGCTCAGGGCCAATCTTCCTCACCAAAAAAAAAAAAAAAAAATATATATATATATATATATAAAATATACACCTATATATATACACACACACACACACACACACACACACACATATATAACTCTCTCTCAACCCTCCAGATTACAACCATTGCTATAGGATCTGGCTTTTCCACAGAATTCCCACAAGTCAGAAACCTCATGGAACTCTGAACAAGTCTTTTTAAAAGATAATTCCTAAACTGAGAGGAAATCCTAAATTTGAGAATAGGAAAAAGCATACACTTCATCGTGGTTTGGGAGATCTTAAGGTACAAAAGAAGTGACCTTTCACAGACTCGTTCTAGTTTACTTCACGGTAAGAATTATTATCATCAATTATCATTGATATATTATTTGTAAGTATTTAGATAACATTATTGCTTATTATTACTTATTAAATTATTAAAGTGGGATTGCTAGGTCAGAAGACTACTAAGGAAAGATGAATAATTAATGTGGAACCTCAGGAAAAATTACTGAAGGGTGTATTCGGAACTCGTGTAAAGGGGAAAAAACAAAACAAGAGGTCCTACAGACATCATAAATGTAAAGAAATAATTATGAGGCACAAGTAAATAGGAAAACTTTAGTATAAAAGTAGAAATGATGAGGTCCTAAAACAACTGGCTATCAAAATGGATTCTTGGCAGAAACAGTTTCAGAGCTTCTGTGAAAAGATAAAGTTTGTGGTACAAAACATCTCACCCAAGCGGCAGCCACAGGCCCAAACATATTCACCTCCCAGGATCTTTGGGTTCTCATAGCACAGTCCTAGTAAGGACTTGTCGACAACTGGGGGAAAATGATCATCAATTCAAGCTTAGCTGATGCATTCTGGTATTCTAATCCAGTCTCAATGCCTTGGTTGTGCCTACCCAAGATACTGGGAGTTTCTGTGTAACACTGACAGAAGTAAAATAAACACAGAGATTTAAACACTGACAAAAGAGAAGTCCGAGATCCACCCATGGTTGAGATGCCACTCCCAGCTAACCACGGGACAGTCAACAGGGGTGGATGCTCTTAGAAACAAGTATGGATGTTTCATGTGAAAGGAGAAGGCTCACACAATTCACTTCCACCACTCCAATCACTTCCACCACTGACGGCTGAAACTGGAATCACCGCTGAGAAGGAAGTGAAAGGCATTCCAAGGCAAGAGGGAAAGGCAACCAACAGCAAGTCAATATTCCACCTACTCGGATGTGGGACCCAATGTGGGTGGCGGTGACTTTCGGGCGCCACGCAGTCCGGTACGGTGTGAAAGTCTAAACCAGTGACAGACAGGTTATCCAGGACACATAGTCTTCACATTCCACCCACCATCCTCTATGTTAATGCTGCCTGCCAAGCTGAGTTACCGAGTTACAGGGCCAGAGAAATTACTAAGCCAGGATCACCATGGGACCCCTGAGCAGGAAAGTAAAGATTAAGTGAGAGCCCTTTGCTCAAATTAAAAATGGGCCTACAGAAGGCTAAAGGAAAACCTCACCCTCAAGTCAACTGTCAGTCTCTCTCAAATCCCATCCGCACACCTTCAAGTAAAGAACGAGAGCCAGGCCTGTTCCAGTATCGGAACAGCCTTCCCTCTCCTGCTGTCTCTGATCTTGTAAACACTGCAGGTTAGAGAAGAGTCCAGTTTCACAAGCACACTATTGTTTGAGAGTGTGAGTGGGCAGGGAGGCAAGTGCACTTAAGAAATACACTCAAAGCTGACCGGGTGGAGAAGAAATCCTGGTTCTGACTCAGGTGGATTTCTCAACAGGCGCAGGAGCAAGCCGCAGGAGCTCACAGAGAAGCAGTTGGGGGAAGAAAGAAGGAAAGCCGATAGGAATGAAATGCAGGTTGGAAAATTAAAGTAAAGAATTGTGACTAGAGAAAGAAAGGAGTGGATCAAAATTCCAGTTCTGTCACCTATTAGCTGTGTGAATTTGGGCAAGTCGCTCAAACCTCTCTGAGCTTCAGTTTCCATACTTCTATACGATGGGGATAATGGCTACCTTATAAGCTTACTGTGAAGATGAGAGATAACACATGCAAAATTCTCAGCAAAGTGTTTACAAACAAATAACTACTAATAGCTACTCAACAAATAGTAGCTAATAGTACTTTTAGATGTTGCTGTAATAAGATCTCTAAACAGGGAAGAGGGCCACTTACCAACAGACTCGAATGAATTGAGCTTTGGGGCTCCCCTCCCCCAGATTAACCACCAAAGCCCAACACTTGATCTAGCTCTCATGTTCTCCATCTGTAACCTGGTTACACTACCGCCGAGCAGCCCCAGTCACTCAGGGGAAACCACTTCTACCAAGGAGTAATAAGGCACGCTGATTTCATTTACTGTAAGACTGTATCCAAAACAGGGAGGAAACGGCCAGATAAACATTTGTACGTAATTGCACAGACATATATTTACCCAAATGGTCATGCAGCATTTAGAACTTACTCTTATTTCCTATTTACAATCATTACTAGGGATAGTTAATTATTAATAATAAGCTTAGGGTTAACTGCAAGTCTTCAATATGAGACCACAGAATATATTGGAGCAAGAGACAAGTATTTACGTTGAAAACCACTAGACCAGATCCTAAGGGAATGAAACCTCCACAGTGGGTATCAGGGAACAGGAGAGGATGAAACATGTCTAGCTGGAGCTTAAGAATGTAGCTTTTCCTACAAGAATGTACAACTATGAACTGGGGCCCTTTGAGGAGAAGAAGAAGAGGAAAAAAAAAACCGCAGCTTTCATCTGGTCCTTCAATGGAATGTGACTTTGGATGACAAAAAACAAAATACAAAGATAGATAAGAGCATCCAGTTATGAGAAACTAGACGTATATACTTCATCCTAAAGAGGTTTGTTTCCCAGAATACCTTGGTATCGGAAACGTGAAACAAATCAGAGAAAAAACAATTATTGCCCCAACTCCAATGAAGCAGCACCACAACAAGCCAGACCAGACGGAGGACTCCTGCTCCCAAGTCAGTCACGTCACCATGCTCACTGACCAGTGGTGCCACAAGTCACTCCTTACAGCTGGTCCTTCAACTGGCTTGCTGACTAGACCTCAGTAAAGCCCTCCTGGGGCAAAGCATCAAGATCCAGAGAGCAAGCTTTCCAACAGAGAACTTACTTTATAGTGTCTGTGATTAATCCTATTTACCTTTGTGTCCTAGTACCCAAATTCACCAATTTCACGCATATGCTCTCCCATCTAATTATTATCTGCAAATGTTAAGAGTTTAATTTATGCAAGCTTCCATAAAGTATAATCACATTTTAATTTATTCCATAAACATTAATTTCCTGAATATACAAACACTTGTTTGTATTCATATTGAATCATCATATTACAAAGGCAGCACTTGCCTAACTCCTTTAGGAGACTTGACAAATTCTTTTACAAAGCCAGGAAAGTCTATCTTTTTAGGAACCCAAATTTACCTCTAAGCATTAATCCACATTCCTCTGCCAACCACAGAGATGAAGGCCATCCATACAAGGCCCGACTCACTCACCCTTATGGTTTCAGATGCGAAATGCCCTTCGGAGATCATCAGGTTTCCGGTCTCATCCAGCTTCACAATGGCTCCTGAGTTGGCCTGCACTTCAGCTTCAAAGGCCTGATGCTTCTGAAGCTTGCCCTGTCGGTGGACCATGAAATGAGCCACAGATGCAATCACACAGCACTCAGCATTCTGTCTCCTCACCCCCATTATTCCTCCCCTCCTGAATCCCACTCCCTCTCATTAAGGACACATCACTCAGCATCCCACCCATCCCCCTACCTGCTCAATTACTCAATGACTCTGACAGCATCTGTACTGGTCCTCTGAAACTCAGCCATTGAGGGCCAATCTTGCAGATAGCAAGATGCTACAAAATATCCTAATTTTATTGTCTATCAGGAAATTAGCCTTTATGTGGACATCTAATACCTTCTAGAAATATATAACCATACTGACAGTTTTCTTAGCATGTACTGTTTGCCCTTGAATAATCCACCCACATTCACTCATGATATGACATTTTTTCCAGCTTGCTTTAGAAGCCACATTCTTTGATTGATTTGATACATTCCATTTCTCAACACCTCTTTTTAATCAAGTACAGAGCTGGGAAGGGGCCTGCCAGGCAGGGAGTGTACCTAAACCAGCATTCACCATTTTCTCTTGGACAACTTCGGTGTAGTCAAAGAACCAGGGGCCCAAATACTGCTCCACTTGCTAAAAAAGTCTTTCACCAAAATCAATGAGATGAAAAGCTTTATCTTTTTTAAAAATAGCTTTATTGAGAAATAAATAAAAAACACCCATAAAATTAACTTACGTGTACAATTCAATGATTTTTAAAGGTTTTGCTTTTGATAAGACTTATCAATGAGTTGCTTAAAGAGACCCCTGACTATAAATTTTCACCAGCAACAACCTTGTTAGCATGCCTTTCTCAAAAATATGTATTTCAAGAAATCAACACAGGGCCAGCCGCAGTGGCCTAGTGGTTAAGTTTGGCAGTTTGCTTAGGTGGCCAGGGTTTAGTTCCCAGGTGCAGACCTACACCACTCGTGTGTCAGTGGCCATGCTGTGGTGGCAGCTCACATACAAAATAAGAGAAAGATTGGCAACAGATGTTAGCTCAGGGCCGATCTTCCTCAGCAAGAAAGAAAGAAAGAAAGAAATCAACCCAGACCTTTTCTGAAAAATGTTGAAGGATCATCAATGGTTACAAGACAGTAGTTTGAGAACCATCAGCCTTAAAGCATTCAGAAAAAATAAATTAAAACCGGCAAGATTCCATGCACCCTCACTCATACACAATACACACACTAAGGGCTTTTCAGAATAGTGAGTCCTTTCTTATGTCTGATCTACATTCTTCTTGCTGCCCAATCTCTCTAGGTCACAATTAAATGACTTTCTTTGTATAATTTTTGGGCAAAAATATCTGAGCTCTTGGGGCTGACCCTGTGGCCGAGTGGTTGAGTTTGCACACTCCACTTGGGCAGCCAAGGGTTTCGGCCAGTTTGGATCCTGGGCACGGACCTAGCACCACTCATCAAGCCATGCTGAGGCGGCGTCCCAAATAGCAGAGTCAGAAGGACCTATAACTACATACTGGGGGGCTTTGGGGAAAAGAAGGAAAAAAAAAAAAGATTGGCAACAGATGTTAGCTCAGGGCCGATCTTTAAAAAAAAACCCACACATTTGAGTTCTTGAAGTTTGGCAGGAATCTCAGGGCGATCAGACGCACCTGCAAGTTGGTTGGGTCTTTATAATTCTCATCAGACGCAATCTGAAGTTTCTCCTGAATCCATTTCTCCAGCTCCTCAGCATCTCTTTGGAAAAACTGGAATCGATAGGAATCTTCAAGCTTCTGGCGCCTGAGGGTTGAGAGCTCCTTGAAGCGGTGGTATCTGTCTAGGACCTGCTGCCGCCTCTCCTGGATGTCCTCTGCTGTTTCCAGCACCTTGACCCCACTGGGGTCCATTTTCTGAAAAGACAGAATGTATGGGATAAGCACCACGAGACATCAAAATAGATATAATGGAATTAGCATCTCTGAAGGAAAGCAAAAATTAGCAGATAGCCCTGGCGGACAAATGAACTGAGATGGTAGCCCCTTCTCAGAATCCAACAATGAAGCCTAGATCCTATTCCTTTGTAAGAAATGGCTATAGGGGCCGGGCGGTGGTGCAGTTAAGCGCTCACGTTCCGCTTCGGTGGCCCAGGGTTCGCCGGTTTGGATCCCGGGTGCGGACATGGCACTGCTCAGAAGGCCATGCTGTGGCAGGCATCCCACATATAAACGGGAGGAAGATGGGCACGGATGTGAGCTCAGGGCCAGGCTTCCTCAGCAAAAAGAGGAGGATTGGCAGCAGATGTTAGCTCAGGGCTAATCTGCCTCAAAAAAAAAAAAAGGCTATCCACTACCCCGCAACAACCGCCTACATGGGTTCCTCAGACGATGTCTAACCACGGCAATGACACCAAGCAAAAAATTCAAATGGGATGGTTTATACTATCAACTCTACAAGAGCTTTGAGAATTCAAAGGAATGCCAACTTTGGTACTCAAAGAGTTACTGAGAAATCTATTCAAAAGTCCTTTCGGGGGGGGAGGGCACAAAGGGGGAAGTGGTGTACCCACAACATGACTAACAATAATGTACAACTGAAATCTCACAAGGTTGTAATCTATCATAACATTAATAATAAAAAAAAAAGTCCTTTCAGGGGCCGGCCCCGTGGCCTAGTGGTTAGGTTCGTGCGCTCTGCTTCAGTGGCCCAGGGTTTCACCGCTTCGGATCCTGGGCACAGACATGGCACTGCTCGTCAGGCCACGCTGAGGCGGCATCCCACATGCCACAACTAGAAGGACCCACAACTAAAATATACAACTATGTACTGGGGGGATTTGGGAAGAAAAAAAGTAGGAAAAAAAAAGATTGGCAACAGTTGTTAGCTCAGGTGCCAATCTTTAAAAAAAAATAAGTCCTTTCATCTGGTCTGTGCATTCCACTTCATTCTTACTTAATTCAGCTTTTCTCTCTTCCCAGATCTCAGCCTGTTATTCAATGAAGAAAAGGGAATAATTGTAAAGGAACTGAGTCTTGGTTGATATAACCAAGAGAATTTACTTAGTCAAAGAGCTGATTTCTCAGTTACTCCAAAAAGTCAATCCTACAAGTCTTCAGGGTACCAGAGAGCCTGGGCAATGAACAGGCTTAGTTTCATCTGAAGGCACACAACTAAAACAAAATTACAGTGTATCGTTAAAAAAAAAAAGAGGTGTGGGGAAAGATTTCTCCTGCTTTACTCCTACCTGTTATTCTGGAGAGCAAGGAGACCGCGTAAGCACAGCAACAATTTCAAGTCAACCACAGATGCAGGCTGACCGGGCAGGTGGTACTTTCCCCACAGCACTCAATCTGCCCCAACTTTAAACCCTCAGATTTCTAGGCAATTTCACTAAATTTTAATGTCAAAAAAGAAACCTTGACCTATTTATGGGAGAAACTCAGAATATGCTACCTGCTCTTATCAGGAACAACACATTCTATGATCTAACCAATGAAGGACCAAAGAAGGAAACAGGCAGATTAATGACAGAGAGCTTCGAAATGTCAGTAACCTGTGACCTTGCATGAGCCACCTTCCTGCTCTGTACCTCAATTTCCCAGAGTGACTAAGAATGGCAGGTGAAGATAAGATGGTCTCAAGACCCTTCCAACTTTAAAATTACATTCTACAGAGAAGATTCTGAGATTTGGTAAAGAAGCAGGCCAGATAAGCTTTGTGGTCTCTTCCAGCTCTTCTTCCATAATTTATACAAGGTTTAAAAAATTGTGTTATCCAGCAAACATTTGTGAGCCCTTCCCGTTAGCTGCTCACAGGACTGGGCATGGAAGTCGGTGAGACTGCCCCCCACCCCATCCAGCTGTGAGGTGAGCCCTGGGCAGGTCCAAGTTCCCAGCTCTTCAGGGATTAAAGCAGCGCCAAGAGGAGGCGGGAGAGCATTGTCTGCACCTGATCCTCTCTGAGGCCTACCCTTCTGTGAGACTATCTTCCTAGGGAACAGAACATGACGATTTCAGCCCTATCACCATCCTTTCTAAATTATTCTCCACATATTAACCAGTTATTTTGTTGTATTATTGTTTTCCACAAAGTCTGATTTATTTATCTATTTTATTATAAAGAGAAACTTATTCTTTGCCATGTCACTCCTGTGCTTTAAAATTTCTCATGGCTCCCCTCTGAGAGAGGCAAGAATCCACCTCTTTAGCCAGACCTTCCCTGACCTGGCCCAGCTCACCTGACCGGTATCATCTCTCGCCTGTGCCCCCTACCCTCTTAGCATATAGAAATACTCTTTCTTCACAATACACAAGATTCTCTTTAAAAACTCCAAGCGATATGCACATGCTTGCTTTGCCTAGAATGTGCTATCTCCTCTCTGCCCAGACAACTCCTGTTTCTATCTCAACACCCAGCTGAAGTGAGCACGCTGCAGGACCTTGCCTCTTCACTAAGCTGTCCCAGAGCTGCTTCCGCGCCTCCTGCTTAGGTTCGCTCACACTCCCCTGCAGAAGCACAGAGCACTGGCACATACTAGGTGAGCCAGCTGAGCTCTGCAGCCCCGATTTCCGGCACTCAGGCCATTAGGAAGTGCTGGCTGAAGGAAGGAGCAGGCCCGTGCTGAGGGCTGCAGCTGTGATGCCGCAGCCCTGCATCCATGTGTAAAGGGTGGGGAGAGAGTCGGATAATCTATCGACCCAAGTTTCATTTTCCATATTGTCAAGCTGGAATTCGATCCAGGTAAAAGCTAGATTCAAGACAAGAATAGCAAACAAAGAACGTGCTGACTGAAGCCATGACGAGGTGTCAACCTAGCAAACCAGTCTGCATTACTAATCCTGGACTGACCACACGGCAGCATATTCTGAGAAATGAGCTGCTCTTTTCACTTTGGTAGGGCGGGACCTCGAGGAAACAAAGCTCAAGAAGGCAGTTTTGTATCATTAGTAGATACCTGTGTCTGAAAAAAATATTTCCTACTCTTAAAACGGGCTTCAAGAGTCCTTAAAACCAAAAACTGAGGGTAACCTTGAAAAACTACACATCTGTTCAGGGCAGAGCTCCTGTAACAGCACTTAATCACAACAACGCAGCTCTGGTTTACACTGCCGCCCTGCGTCTACCAGCCTCTTCTGGAGAAGGCTGACTCCTGACGAGGACCTGGACGAGGACCACTACCATCACCAGCCACATTTACCAGAACGTAAGCGTGACTTCACTCCTTCACCGGCACTGTCTGCTCCAGGCGTGTCTCGCAGCAAACTCCTGCACCAGCCCCGAGTCTCGGCCCCTGAGCAGGTCCATTTCCCTGCTAAGCAAAGTTCCCTTTGACAGCAAAGTTCTCTGCTCCAGTCCTCTACCATTTAACGCCACGCAAACCCCTCAAAGGCTAAAGCACCTCCCTCGTCCTCTCTGCAGTCCTGAGTCCTCACTCCCTCCACGGACCTCTTAGAGCACCATCACATATAATTTTTTGTTTTCTCCCTGCCATTTTGATAAGTTCTTTGGGGAATTTAGAGTTCCTAAGGAACTATAAAAAAGACCTTTAACTCTTATTCTCTGATCACAGAACTCGACACATATTAGAGTCAACTTCATTCTGAATCTGGACATAGAGAAACTGCTGTCCCTTCACAATTAAGTAGGCAAGAGACAAGGTCATCTACTAAGCAAGTCGTGGAGCCTAGAGTGACCCAGGATGCCTGGTTCCCAGACTAGCATGCTGGAACCAGTGATTCTGAACAGGACTGGAGCTGACCTGCTCTGTACTAATGGCTGTTTGCTTATTTAATTCCTTTCGCTACCTCTTATCTTTTCCATCTCCACTTTGGAGGAGAAGGGAAAAAAGGGAGAGGAGGATATATTAATCATTAAAAAAATTAAAATTTCGGTTTTTTAAGATTGAGTCTTAAGTTAGTAAACAATTAGGGTTAAGAATAATTTATATATGTGGCTGGCCCGGTGGCGCAGGGGTTAAGTTTGCATGCTCTACTTCGGCGGCCCGGGGTTTGCTGGTTCGGATGCCGGGTGTGGACATAGCACTACTTGGCAAGCCATGCTGGGGTAGGCATCCCACATATAAAATAGAGGAAGATGGGCACGGATGTTAGCTCAGGGCTACTCTTCCTCAAAAAAAAAAAAGTTGTAGAAAAACTAAATAACATTACAAATCCTTTAAAAAGTAACTATATAGTTCCTTTGTTCTCATCCCTTGGGAAACAGTTAAGATGGAAAAATAGCAGAGAATTATGTGTCTAATTTGCTTGCTTACAAAATTTTCTTGTACAGAAATTTTCCAAGGAAAGTATAGGTATGTATGAAACAGTAACCTCACTGCCCAGGAGCTCCTGAAAGAGGTCTAAGGCAGGGGCCGGCCCCATGGCTGAGTGGTTAAGTACATGTGCTCTGCTTTGGTGGCACAGGGTTTTGCTGGTTCGGATCCTGGGCACGGACATGGCACTGCTCAGCAGGCCATGCTGAGGTGGCATCCCACATGCCACAACTAGAAGGACCCACAACTAAAAAATACTATGTACCAGGGGGTCTTTGGGAGAAAAAGGAAAAATAAAATCTTAAAAAAAAAAAAAAAAAAAAAGAGGTCCAGTGCTTCAGATTAACATGTGTGGCGTTTGTCCTGCCTCCTCACACCACGGGATTCACTGCATTTCTAAAATCCTCTAGCTGCTATAGAAATTTCTAAGCAATCACATTGGGGAGCAGCCCTTTATGATGAGAAAAAGAATCCTCAATCTAATACTGCAAAGGTTCCACCTGAGCAAGTCCCCCTGCTCGGATCCAGCATGCTGATTTGCCCCTACCAATCCAGGGAGACAGTTCAGCGAGGCCCTGCTGAAATTAACCAACCTAAAAGGCTCTCTTTGTCACCCCAGTGAAGTAGAACGAGTCAATTCTATACCAAGTGCTTTGGTCAGGCAATAATGGACTTTTCTTTCCTGCAGTAGATCAGCTGACGTCAGTAGGTGGGAGCTCTGCCAAGCCACAACTGGCTGTCTCTGGGGAGCTGGACATCTGAAAGTCATCAGTGCTCTCCCACTGCTGTCTGCATTCAGAATTTTCATTTGTGGGATTACAGGAGCCTAAGGTTTTAGGTTAGTAGGAGTTCCCCCCACCCCCTTAACCTGATAGGGAGCCGTCTCCAGTTTATCTGTGTAAGTCCCAGTTACTCTTTGCTTCTAAAAGTTCATTTCCATAGACTGTATTAAACACACGAAGAAGTCTCATATCATCAAGAACTACTGCCACCCAAAGGTGCTACAACCTCTCACCCAGAACTATGTGAGTCAATGGCATTCCTTGGATTCTGCCTGTGTGTAGGCGCCACATTCCCACTGCGACTGAGACTGCAGGCCGCAAGAACCCCGCCCCTGCTCTGAAATATGCAGCTCACTGATAAAGCGGACTCCACAGAGAATGTTCCGGGCTGTTCCCAGCCTTAATGGGATTAACGCCTTTTGAGAGCTAGAAAGGAAGAATCTGGGACATGTGCCATTAAAAAAACAATCTCCGACCTTACCAGCCTATCTATCTATTCCACTAACTGCCTAAAAACCGCAAAGAAGCTGACTTCCTGGGCATGCAATCTGCTTATCTCAAGGCAGCCAATCAACCCTGATTTTGCCAATCCAGTCTATGTATTTGGAGGATGAAGGAGGGGAAAGTAAGTGCTAAACATATCCCCTGTAGTCATGCTTCGCTTAACGACGGGGTTACATTCTGAGAAATGCACTGTCAGGTGATTGTGTCATTGTGTGAACATCATACAAACCTAGATGGTATACCCCACTACACACCTAGGGTATACGGTACCAATCTTATGGGACCACCCGTCGTATATGCAGTCCATCATGGACCAAAACGTCATTATGTGTTGCACGACTGTAGTTTAAGGACACTCCTGTTTAAGGTAACTGAAGAAAAAGGCTGTATTTTTTCAAATATTATGAGAGAAGACTGAAGATGCAGGCTGTTTAGAGATGCTGCAATGCAGCAGTCAAAATATAAGCTGCATCATTCAGCAAGTAACGTGAACTGATCTCAGGGGATAAAACAGGAATTACAACTATGTCCTCTATTGTAATAAATTAGAAGAACTTGTCAGCGTTCTTACAATGCTGTCAGATCTCTGGGAAGAAAAAGGGGGTCTAAAGACATGTATCTTGGTTAGAAAGTTCCAGTTTAATCCAAAGATATAATATATCCAACGAGTGCTCGTATTCAACACAAACTTGTATATATTATCAAACGAAAATGGACTCCTACAAAGAGGTTGGACATTAATTCATATCTTTGTCTTCTTGATGAATGCCGAGACAGCTGTTTGAGGCAGTTCTTGGTATTTAAGGAATTTTTAAATGCCTTAACCTAATCTACAGACACTATATGCCCCATTGTGCAAGGGGATATATCTGTCCTTGGTGGGTGAGGACAGGCAGTGGGTGGGAACAACACTGTGTCAAGCAACAGAAAAGACTGCAGATACAAACATTTTCAAACCAAAGGTCAAATGCTTTAGACTCTGCAAACTTGGCTCCTGCAGTGAGTAGTTTAGGAGACCTTGCAGAGATCCTGGAGAGCAGAAGCATTCAGCAAGCACAGTTTCTCTATGGAGCCCCAGAAGAGAAGAAAATGGTAGTGAAGATGAAAGGAGTCGCTATTTAAAATGAAGCAGTGGGACTGCCGTCCTTTCAGCAAGCTGACTCTGCTGGATGTAAGAGGCACCTGGAGAACTACCAAATGAATTCTGATTTCACAGCATAGATTGATTCTCAAGGAAAGGGGTTTTAGGGACTAACAGGATGAAGAGATCATTAGGCTCTATGGAAAAATTCACAAACATTGCCCAAAGCAGAAGGTCAGAGAAATCATTCAGCAATGTTGTTTTTGTTGCTTAGTCAGAGCCCAAAGGTGAACCAACAATGCTGTTTTCTCCACGGCTTAGAAAGCTGACCTATTACCAAGTTTTACATGTACAAAGCAAGAGAACTACCTCCATGGATGTGGAAGGGCTTCCCCTGAGGACAAACCACCAAAAAATTGGTTAGCACCCATACCAATTGATCCTTAGATCCAACAAATTAACTCAAAACCAGCTTAGCTGCAGATTTTAGTGGCAGGTCTGATGGTAAGCAGAGAGGTAAATAATACATAAGTTAAGAGTTTTAACCATGAATAAAAACAACAAATATTTTTGCTTAAACCACATTCCAATCAGGATTGTGGATCTGCATGTCAGCCTTCAAACTGATCAATTCATTTCAACTCGTCAGCACGATTCTGCAGAGGTGAGCGGGGCCTCGGCTTGAAGAAAGCAACAGACTCATACTGCATTGCATCAAAATCCAGACACGCAGAGCGACGCTGAGGACACTTACTTCTGAACGCTTCCCAAATACTATCTTGCTGCTACTTACCTTTTAACCTGTAAAATTCAGATGAGAGGTATTAAGAGCAGAATATTGTGTCTGAGATTCAAAACAGGAAAAGGTTATCATGTGGCCCATTTTTATAAACCTCATTTAAATAATTAACCAGTCTGATTTATAAAAGGGCTTGCCTTGGATTTATCACCCATAATCACTAGAAATTTGCAAAGTTTCTATTTCTCCTTATGGGCTATCATACACAAATTTTAAGCATTTTTCTTTTTGAAAAAGGTCAAATTTAGCAAACACGCAAAAACTGTACACAAAACAGATATATAGTGAGCTTTTTTTTAATCAAGAAAATGCAAGCGCCACTTCATTACAAGGAATGTGGCAGAAAAAAATAAGTCAATGGGAACAGGAAACAAACCCAAGTTTAAAATATTTGTCAAATTTAAAAATACTACTTTTATTACATGTTTTCAGGTTATTTTTCCCAAATATGTAAGACAACCAGTTTAGTCCCTTGGTTCTTAAGAACCAAGTAACCATCAATAAAAAAAATCAGCAAACACTACATGCAAACGCCAGTAGGGTGATAAAAAAATTAATAGTCATGCCTTAAAGAGAGGAAAGTAAAAGAAGAGGCGGCTTTGGAAATTTTAGAATAAATTTACTAAGACTTCTATTCATATAACACCAAAAAAACAACAAAACCCAAACCCTAAGCAATTTGCTTAACAGAAAGATCATGCAGGCAGGGTTTCTTCCCCCTCTCTTTGGGTCATTCAAACTCTCTGACCCAAATGTGTCTTCACTGCAAGCCAGGCAAACCCGAAAAGGCAACACATTTCCTGCATGCCGGTCAGATACCTGGACTCTGCGCTTACGAAACGATGACAGCATGACGGAGGAATGTGGAGTCTACAGAGGGAGGGGAGAGCAAGATAACAAGCTTCTGAGGGCGAACTGAACAGAACAATTTCACAATGAAGGAAACAGACCTTTAAAAACACATGAACACAGGTGCAAATCAAATTTCAGATGTCTCCCTGGTGCCTGGCTTACTCTACAGAGCTTCTAAGGCCCAGCAGGGGCTTAACGTGCGGAAAGAGAACCAAGGTTCTCCAGTCTTAGCAGCGCTTCTCTCTCTAGGTGTGTGGCTTTGGCCAAGTCATGCTCCCTTTTGGGTCTCAGTTTCCTGACTTTTCAAATAAAGTAATAATACTGAATATACTTTTTAATACTGAACATGTCCCCTACTGCCCCTCATTCTGATAAATTAATTGAGACTCCCAGGACTAGATGGTTCCTAAACTCCGTTCCATTCAGTAATAAAACAGCATGATTTCGTGAAATTATAAGAAACAAGAACCAACTCAAGCTACAAAGATCTGACTTGGGCCTAGTTTACTGGTACACTTCCTTTACAAAATACTATTTCCTGTTCAAAACCGGTACAAGAGGAGTATGCAAAAAAGGTGGAAGGGAGGTAACCAGCACAGCTGCTCCAGTCCCCCCCACCCAGGGATCAGCCCTGCGTCCCTCCTCTGAGTGCCTTGAGTCAGCATTTGCCACCAGGGCGTCGCATTCTTCTACCTCCTCTGACCGCAGCTGTAGCAGACCCGCCTGCATAACTAGTGGAGTCCTCGCATAGCCCACGGAGGATTGATTACAAGGCCGGCCTGGTGCCCACACTGTCCTTAGTGCAGGTTCAGCAATGCCAGGACTGTGGACTATTCCGACTTCCACTTCTCAGGAGCTGCAGTGGGCCCCTCCCTTTGGAATGAAGGCAGGTAAGGAAAAGCAGAGAAAATTCTAACCCAAGGAACCAAAAGATATACTTAAAAAACAACTCTCCCCAGCTGAACCTGTTCATCAGATTGCTTGACAGACTCCTATTAGAGCCTGCGACATATCGGATTTCTCCAATTATTAGATTACTACAAACCACACTGCCGAGACCAAAAGCGTATCAGAGAATGTCATCAGGCTGATGGTTTACATTAAGAACGGCTTCACACCTGTCCAGGACAGAGCAAATCCTCCTTTCAAGTCTCGGCTCTCCATCTAGGTCCCCGGATAACAGCTAACACACTTTGAGGGTCCCTTTGAGTAATTATTGGCCCAGTTACTAAAAAAGGCTTATTGTTCATTTCCTGGAGAGAGGCCCTTCTGCAGCACATTTTTTTCCCTGCAGCATATTTTTTAAACTTTGACTTCAATTTGACCTTTCAAAATCTAAGACATCAGCTGCAACCAAAGGGAAAATAAATGACTAGTTTAAGGAGCTGGAATCTTGGCTCAACGGCTTCGTACAGCAGTGTGTTCCCACTGCTATTCTGAAGATTTTCTGTTTCCTGGCTGCAAGACACCCCCACCCTTCCATCTTTGATACATTCTGATTTACTCAAGTCCAATTGCCATGACGACGCAATTTCTCCACACATTACGAAAATACTTCGTATGGTCTCTCTTCTATTCTTCCCGAACAGCCATGATGGTTAAGTTTTTCTAAGATACCATGATGAAGACAGAACAAAGAGCCTACATATTTTAGGATCTATTATATAAAAGAGATTTGACAAGGGGCTGCAGCAATTCCAACAGCATCTCAACCCAGCTTCCGGAGCTATTCAGGCTTTTAATTTAAAATATACTCAACTATTAATCTTAACAAGCCCCTTATTTAAGATATTTTATTCCAGTACATCAGAGACTTTTAACGGCAATTTTCTTTGGGAAGCATCTAATCAAATTCGCAGGGGCGGCTTTCAAACAAAAGGCTGCTCTATCATTCAACACCGGAATGGCTGTAGAATTTTTGACAAATATACTGTCCTCGACTCGGAAGACCCGGTCTCAGGAGGGTTAAAAAAAAAAAAAAAAAGAATCCTAAGCTATGAAGTTATTTGATTTGGGTCTCATACAAAGCAAGCACCGCATCTACCTATTATTTACAAGCAAATCACAACTGGGTAGGAAAGAGACGTTTATTACAAGGAAAGAAAAGGAGGTGATGGCCAGTCTCGGACCTTTCTGCGTCTAAGAGAGAAGACAGAGACTCGCCATACAGGATGAAATTAAGGTCACAGAGCCCTTTACTCTGATCTTGGCTCTTCCTCCTCCAAGGGTCGGGCCGGCACTGCTTGGGGGATTTGGGACTTGGGAAAAGGAGCTGCAGAAGTCCTCCCCACGAGGGAAGGGACGGGGGCGGTGGGGGGAGCGCTCTGCAGGGAGGGGCACGGTGACCATCCCCACCAGGGAGCCCCCGCCCCACCTGCCGCAGCCGGATGGGGCCGGGCGGGGCCGCGGCCGGGCTGGGGGAAGGGGCGGGGAGGAACCCGGCGGCCTCGCCCCCCCCTCCGCCCCGTCAATGACATTCCAGCCGCCGGCGCCCAGGTCCCTGCAGCCCACGCGCCACAAGCCGGTCGCGGCCGGCTCGCCCGGCTCCCGCCCGTCCGAGGGAGCGGCGAGGCCCGCCCGGCTCACCTGTCCACGCGCCGGCCCCGCCCCACCCCGGGGGCCGCCCGGCTCCCCGCCCGGGGGTCGGCAGTCCCGGTGCCCCGCTCCCGCACCGAGCTCCCCCGCTCCCCCTCTCACCGGCTCCTGGAGAGTGAGAGCCGTGGGTGCGTCGGGCCGGGGGTCGCTGCTGAGGGACCGACGCGCCTCCGCGGCCTCCGCTCCTCGCCGTTCGCTCCGCAGCGGGTAGTGGCGGCGACGCGCGCGCCCCGCCTCTTTTATAGGCGGCCACGCGCGTTCCGGCGACGGGCGGGCGCGAGCGCGGGGAGAGCGCCTCGGCGCGGCGCGAGGGGCGGGGGCGAGCGCCGGAGGAGCACAGGGGGCGGAGCTCCCGCCGGCTCGCCTCCCGATCGTCCAGCGGAAAGGGCCGAGCGCTGCCGGAAGGAGCCGAAGCGGCGATGCGGGGGAATAGCCGAGCCCCGGGAGTGCCGCGGGAGGATGGGGAAAGAGGGCGCGCGCCAGGGGTGGGGGTTGATGGTGCAGAGGAGTCGTCGCCTCCGCCCAGGCGGGCCGAGATGCTCCAGCCGCCCCGCCCTCCCCGCAGCTTGGATCCTCCAATCCTGCCCCTCCCCGCCCTGCAGAGACTCCTCTGCACCCCGCCCCTCCGTCCCTGGGAGCCTTTCCAGGACTGCAGCGAAGGGCGGGGCGGGGGCCATCGCTGCAGTCTGCCCTGGGATGCTGCGCACCCCGGCCGGAAAAACGCCCAGTCCCAAAGGGTGAGGTCACCCGTGTGCTTCTCTGGTGCCCCCTTTCCCCAGGAGAAGGCTGAGGCCGCCGACCCAAATCCTGGTCGGGGCTGAGGTCAAGAGACCGAGGATGATTTTGGGCTCCAAGATTGAGGAGGTGGTAAGAAAAGGCCAAATCCGATTCTAAAAAATAAAGCCGACTAATTTGGAGTTTGTCTGTCATTCTGGAGTTTGGAGAGTTAATAATTTCTTATATTCTTACAGCAAAAGCTTTCTCACAGGTCGCCCGTGGAATAGGATGCATCAGTCCTATTTTATAAACAGGATATTAAGGTTCTTCCTGCCACAGTTTACTGAACTTTCCTTATGTACCAGCACAATGCTAAGCATTTAATGTGTTACTTTTTTTTTTAATCTTTGCAATAATTTTATGAGGTAGGTATTATTTTCCCCGTTTTGCAAATGAGCACCCTAACTTGGAAGCTAGGTCTCTTGCCCTGGGTCAGGCACCAAACAAGAGGAAAAGCTAGGATTCGAATCCGAGCAGTCAGAACCTCTGTAACAGTTTGCCATACCGCCTTCCCACAGGAAAGGGAGACATTGTGATGGTGGATGCTGGGGTGTGGACAAAAGAAAAATAAGGGGTTTCTGGAATTTCTGTTCTTTACCGTCTTAGCAGTTTAAGGGCCTGGCTCTCAACTCTATAACCAGAAGCTCTCGGTTAGGAAGCCCTTTCCCCACCCCCACACCAGTGACAGCTGGGCGGCAGTCACTGGGAGTAACACCCAGATCATTCCTGTGCAGTCAGGCAGACCAGCAGCTCTGCAGCTCAGGAAGGCCTCAGCCTCCCAGTTACCAGGCAGCCCTCCTCTTTAAATAAATATAAAGGCACTGGGCGCTGCACCAAAGCTTGGGCCCAGGCCCAGCCCTGAGCTTCCTGGTCCTCTCCAGGTTGGCTTCTTTCTCCCTGCCTGGCATCTACAATCTGGTTTCTAAACGACCTTGGTTGTAGCCATGATAGTGAGGAAAAATTCCCCTGTTCCCTCGCTCCATCAGAGCGGAGAGAAAAGAAAACGAGTGGCCACACCCCAGAAGCAGCTTTAGAGAATCTGGAGGAAAAACGCAGGAGCCAAGAGGCATTTCCTGCAATCTTCTCTGTAGAGAAAACAGCCCCGGTAACTCCTCCCTGGGGTATACATTTCTGGGAACAGCTGATAATGGCGACAGCCTCTTCTCCAGCGGGGAGCAGCAAAATGTTTAATCAAATATTCAGCTCTGGGTACAAAATGGCTAACACAATCACAGCTCTCCAGAATTTCTAAGACTTGCTCCAACAAAGAACGGCTCTCAAGGCCGTGGGCAGGAGCTATAAAAAGGGAGGGTTTTTCTTTTAAATCACTCTGGCCTCATAGGGAAATGGGGGTTTTGCTGCTTTTACCAGATGCAAAACAGATTTGACCTTAGAGAGAGCTTCTATACTGAGACAGACGCCGAAATCTTGTTCGCTGATCCTTTGTCTGATCTGAGACATGGCCAAAAAGCAGTATCTCCAGCCCTTCCACCTCCCCCTCACTCACGCACCCCATTCTGCATTTGGCACTGGAGGCATTTAAAAAGCCATTTTTCATGCATTCTCCTTGCC
This sequence comes from Equus asinus, assembly GCF_041296235.1. NCBI lineage: Eukaryota > Metazoa > Chordata > Mammalia > Perissodactyla > Equidae > Equus > Equus asinus. Next base: position 17,390,166 of record NC_091799.1, read on the forward strand.
TACCTCACCTCGCACCAGTTTCACCACGCCTAACACTCGGGTAGGTGTGGGGAGAGGAAGATGACAAAGCAGATAATGGCCCTCTTTGTTGTCTGAGAGAAACTCATTCAGGAAAAAAACAAGAAAGTGCAGGACAGTATAGCAGCTCTGGAACCAATCAACTCCAGGTTCTCAGTCCCCTCGCTCCTGGCCTCCTGAAAAGCAGGGGGAGCTCCTTTTCTAGTTCCAGCAGTTCTCTGAAGGTTTGATATGCGCCCTAAGCTTAGGCATCTAGGTCGTGCCACTACGTTTTCAAGTTGTTCAACACGTCAACATTGGGAAATGCACCAATTGTAATGATGTTTTCACATGTTCCGGGCATGGAAAGTCACTTGCCTACTCTCCCTGGGAGAGTCCACACACACACACACACACACACACACACACACACACACACACACACGGCAGTTAGCAAGCAAGCACCAAGCATTCCGCTATTTTTCCTCCCAAGAAGGTTGCTGATTGGGAAGTCGTGCCGGAAGTGGAGTGTACTTCTTCCCAGATGACATTCTGCAGTGTCAGAGCTGGCAAGGAACAGCACAGATCTTCAAAACTGTGACCGGAAGAACCTTGAAGACATTATGCTAAGTGAAATAAGCCAGACACAAAAGGACAAATATTGTAAGATTCCATTTCCATGAGGTCCCCAGAATCATCAAATTCATAGAGACAGAGTGGAGCAGGGGTTGCCAGGGGCTGGGGGGAGGAGGAGCGGGGAGTTAGTGTTTAATGGGTACAGAACCTCAGTTGTGCAAGATGAAAAAGTTCTGGAGGTGGGTGGTAGTGATGGTTATATAACAATGTGAGTGTACTTAATGCCACAGAACTGTACACTTAAAAATGGCTAACATAGTAAGTTTTGTGTTGTGTATATTTTGCCACAATTAAAAAATAAAGCAAAACACAGTGACTGCTTCTGAAATCAGAGACCACATTAGAGAAGAGGCTGACAGTTGCTGGGAGCATGGCTGTGACAGGCTGGCCTTTTTTTAATTTTTTTTTTTTAAAGATTGGCACCTGAGCTAACAACTGTTGCCAATCTTCTTCTCCTTTTCTTTTTTTCTCCCCAAATCCCCCCAGTACATAGTTGTATATCTCAGTTGTGGGTCCTTCCAGTTGTGGCATGTGGGATGCTGCCTCAACATGGCCTAATGAGCAGTGCCATGTCCGAGCCCAGGATCCAAACTCTGGGCCATTGAAGCGGAGCGCACGAACTCAGCCACTCAGCCATGGGGCTGGCCCCAGGCTGGCCTTCTTAAAAGGACTGCAGGTGACAGCAGAGAGGCGAGCTCCTCCCCGCCTCGAACATCTTCCCAATGCAGCTCACTTAGCTCCCATCTGTACTCTTGTGGGACTGCCGTTAGGCCATGTCAGTCTCTACACCGCCTGTTCACCTTGAACACACAGTTAGAATGTTTCACAAACCGTGTCAAACCTTCTCAAAAATCTAGTAGCTTCCCCTTGCCTACCAAAGTGTCCAAGCTATTTAAATAGATTCCGGAGCCTTCCCAAACTTGTTCCAACTTACCTTTCCACAGGATCGTTTCCCACTGCTTTCCTCCAGACCTGAGCTTAGCCAACCAGTGAAACAGGTTATTTATTTTTCCAACTTCATGCTTTTGCTCACACCTTTTCCCTCCAAGTAGAATGTCCTTCTTTCCCAACATCCACCCTCATTTCTGCCTGACAAATCTTACCCATTTTGAGTTCTGAAAGGGCAAGTTGGCAATGTGGATCAGAATATAAAATTTGCATGCCACTTGATACAACAATACATCAAGGTATTTACCCTAGGAAGGTAGGACAAGATATATATTTAAGAACGTTAATAATTGTAAAAAATTAGAAGTAACTAGTCACCAACTGAAAGATGGTTAATTATGATTCATAAGATCAGCAGACTATATTGGTGATATAGGTCATACTCATTGACTTGAAAAATATCTGAACTATTACTAAATAATAGCAGGTTACAGAAGAACACGGGTACTGAGTCTATTTACTTAAGAACTGTATTTGCATATCTGTGTATATATATATACAGAGATGACAGAGATGAAGAGATGTTCACAGTGAGTACCTAGAATAAAAGGATTTTTGGACTTTTTAAAAATATCTGAATAGTTTTAAGTATCTGGATCAAATACTATGTTCCAAGATACTTTCTTGACCACCTAACCTCCAAGTAAAGCAAAAGTGTCTTCTTGGGCCTAGTCCCGTGGCTGAGTGGTTAAAGTTCCATGCACTCCACTTTGGCGGCCCAGGTTTGTGGGTTTGGATCCTGGGTGTGGACCTACTCCACTCACCAGCCATGCTGTGGCAATGTCCCACATACAAAAAGATAGAGAAGGATTGGCACAGATGGTAGTTCAGGGCTCATCCTCCTCAAGCAAAAAGAAGAGAAGGATCGGTAATGGATGTTAGCTCAAGCGAATCTTCCTCAGCCAAAAAAGAAAAAAAAAAGTGTATTCCCAGAAATATTAGGCCCAAGAGAAGCTCTGGAAACAGGAGTTCCATCGTCAGTTTGGGAAACACTGCAAACTCTTGAAGGTTAACAATCCAAAGCAGCACAGTTAAGGCATTAAAAAATCCAAGATAAAAGTCCTTTTTCTTTTCTTTAGAATCTAGACATTTATAATGGAAGGTTTCAAAGATAAACCTAGTAAACAGAATAGTACAATGAACCTCCATATGCCCATCACCATCTTCAACAATTACCAACATTCTGCCATTCAAATTTCACCTATTTCTTCACCTAGTTTACTTTTGACAGAGTATTTCCCAAACCTCTTTGACTGCCAAACTCTTTTGTAGGATCCTGTGGGAAAACGCTCTGGGAAAAGCTGCCCGAAATGCAACAGATCTATCTTCTGAGCTCCCATAACTTTTAGCTCAAACCATCAAGTACTGCAAGTACATAAATCACATTCTCCATTGAATGAAAATTATTCCAAGTCACCTATTTCACTTTAAGTAGGAAGCATTTTGCAAGACCTGCTTAGAGTCAACTTTCCATCCTTGCTACAGCTTGATGGCTTCCTGGTAACCATCACTGTGGTCTTGTTTTCAGGGTTGTAGGTTCTGTAGCTTGATTTTGTCACCTTATCAGAACTGCAAGTACAGGTTTTTTTGTTTATTTGGGGAGGGGTGAGGATTATCTTTAATTTTGAAATAATTTCAAATTTACAGAAAAGTATGTCTAATAGAATGAAATCCCCTATGCCCAATACCCAGATTCTCCAATTTGTTAACATTTGACATTTGTTTTATTATTCTATGTATATACTTACGTAAGTACACACACACACACACACACAAACACGTATGTGTGTAGATATATGTCCCCCCTGAACCATTTGAGAATAAGTTGCAGGCATTATGCCTACCAACCCCCAAATACTTCACATGCATTTCTTAAGAACAAGGACATTGGGGCTGGCCTGGTGGCTCAGCGGTTAAGTGCGCATGTTCCGCTTCTCGGTGGCCCGGGGTTCGCCAGTTTGGATCCCAGGTGTGGACATGGCACCGCTTGGCACACCATGCTGTGGTAGGCATCCCACGTATAAAAAAGTAGAGGACAATGGGCACTGATGTTAGCTCAGAGCCAGTCTTCCTCAGCAAAAAAGAGGAGGACTGGCAGTAGTTAGCTCAGGGCTAATCTTCCTCAAAAAAAAAAAAAAAAACAAGGACATTATTTTTATAACCACAGTATAATAATCAAAGTCAGGAAATTGGTGTTGACATAACACTATTATCTAGCATATAGACTTTATTCAAGTTTTGCCAGTTGTCCCAGTGTCCTTTATAAGACAAACACACAAACAGATCTTTTTTTTCTTGGCCCAGGTTCCAATCCAGGATCGTGTACTATATTTAGTGTAAACATCCTGAAGAAGCTAAAAGAAAAATATTTCTGAATGCCGTCTATATGAACTGTTATTTAAAGCAAATGAAGCCTGGCTGTAAACTTGGAGGATAAATTCCTTTATAATGGGTGTTTTTGTAAATTCATCACGTAAGTGGAAGACCCCAGCTCTTGTCGGCTTTCTGCAGGTCCCAGGAAATCTAGTATCAGGAATTCATTAGGTAGGACAGAGAAAAGGGAAGTGAATGACCAGGTCTGATAGAGCCCCTGTAGGAAGCTCTGTGGCTCTTTTGGTTGTCCTGGCATGAAGATAGATGACATCCAAACCTAATTACATCACTGCTGACATCATAGGAAGCTTGAGAAGGGGAAGCTCCCAGTGCTTGGGTGGGAAATGCCCAGAACAACTCCATTCTTCTATCCAAGGGATGTGTGAGGTTTCTCTTCTATTGGAATTTTCAATTCCTCACCAAATTTGCTCTAAAATGATGTAGGACAATGATATGACAAAAATATGGGACTCAGCCTGAGAAATGAGGTCAAGCTTGAAAGGAAGCAAGCAGGCAAGTGAGTACTTGCATTTAAAAACTCTATGCGGTCATTAGCATTCTAAGCTAAGGAATATGATGCCACCACCCACCAGGAGTGGCATCTATCGGCGAGCAATCATGATCTCTGAAGGGGACACTATCAGTGAGTATCAAAAACCTGGCCTCCTCAGTGCTCTCCTTTCTTTGTTTACCATCAAGAGCCCATTAGGAATACCAAGCATCGAATGACGTGGGCAAGACTGTTAAACACGTCTAGCGAAAGAATGTTCAAATATTGTAAGAGGAATTTTCTATGGTGTGGCACAAATTCGAAGTGGAAGAGACCTTAGAGATCATCATGTCCAGTGATTTTTCACATTTCACTTTCGGCAGAGGAACTTTTCCATATATAATCTTACATGGAACCCCAATATACATAGCACATAAAGCAAAAAGGCTGTGGCAGAGAGGATCCCAGAGTTCCATTGGGGCCCCAATGGAGGCAAGACGTGAGCTGTGCAACTCTAGTAGGTGCCATTCACCTCCTACTGTCATAGACTTTCAGTTATTAATAGGACAATTTCCAGGAGACGGCAGTGGATCTTGAAGGAAGGAATGCCTTTTTGAAATTGCCCAAAGCCTCCATATGCTGACTGACGGTAGGGCTGAGCCCCATCCACTCGACAGCCCGAGGTCAGTGCTTCCCAACCTGTTCCCCAGCATGATACTTAGAAAATGATGCCATCTGTAAAGCACAGGTAGAGAGAAAATGCACATGGCAACTGGCCCGGGGATCGGCCCACCGCAGGCCCCATGGGCTAAGGGATCAGTGTGCCCCGACACACCAGCTGGGAAGCTCTGCCCTAAGACACTGCTACAGAGCACAATTTGGAAACTACTGATCTAGCGACTAGTCTGATTCTTGTGTTTTGCAGGTGGGGCTACTGAGATTCAGAGAGGGTGAATGACCTACCCAAGGCCACAAAACCTAAAAGTGAATTGAGCCCAGGTTTCCCGACTCTTTCCCCAGGTTCATTCCACTGTGTCCACATTAAAAGACTTTAATACTTTCCCATTTCTCCTACATAAAACAAGGTCAGTTATTGGTACATAATTCTAAAAAAGGAATGACAAAAAAAAGCAGTTCTTCCGAAGGAAAGGGTCAAGAAGACAAAAAAGGGAAAAACACACAGCACTCTGTGCCCAGACTTGTGTACCACCACACCCCGAATGACTTACACAGCTCAAGGTAACTGACCATGCTGAACCCACTAGATATCAGCAATGGGTTTTAAAAATCAAGCTTTATTTCTTATTTTTTGGCACCATAGTCAATAATTTATAGAATCAGTCACTTCCCAGGGAATAGCCCCCACAAACACACTCCCACACATGACATTCAGCATAGAGAACAGATCCATGGCTTCCGCCTCTGCAGTATAAAACAAATCGCAACTCTTATCTGAGAAACCAAGTTCGGGTTTTTTATAGTGACTTTGGTCAGGCAAATCTATCATCAATCCATTACTCAGAACAGGTAAGAAATTAAAAAGCAGTTTTCAATTCCTCCCTGTCATCTTCATTTAAGCTCTGATCCACTGCTTACGGATGCTCAGCTCATGTATAATGTTGAAAGCCTCAGCTCAGTCTATTTTAATTCAAACTGAAAAACAAAAAAAGGCACCTGCTCGGCTTCATGCGTCCCTAGTCATTCAGGGACCAAATCCACATTCAAAGGACAAACATGCTTCCCGGTTTAACATAACAGTGCTAGCAGTCCTCATCCCAGACACGAAGTTATCCCTGGTGCAACTGGGGACTTAGTCTATGTCTCCATCAGGCATTTCCTCTGAATTTGTGATTACCGCGTAAACTGAGAAACAACTATAACCCTAACCCAGACTTGCATGTAAGGAATCGGGCCTCAACTATTCAACGATCCTTTACAGCGGACCTTAGAGAGGCTCTGCTTCCCGGGAATTCATGTGAACGGGGCGGCGTGCGGGGTGGGGGGGAGAGTGCTGGGCTCACTTCAGCTCAGAGGGACTGGGTAAGGTATCACCTACTTTCTGAAAGATACTAGAGACAAAGGAAATAAAGGATGAGATCAAGTGCTAAACCTCTTCTCATAACTTTTGCAAAAACGACAAAGGCCCATTCTGTTTACTCTGTCATGTGGACCCCTTAAGGAGTCATCAAATCTAAGGGACCGCCTAGATTTTGTAACCCATGAAAATCTCCTCTCCCGGTCACAAGGTACAAATGCAGAAAAATACATGTTGACAGATTTCTAAATCTGACATGACTTCTTCCAAATACAGCCGTCTTCAGTTGCTTTATTATTGCCCCTTGCAACATTTAATGGTGATGGGAGGCGACAGAGTGACATCAGGAACGCCAGAATGAGGACGTCAGAAAGCCCTTGGGGACGGGAATCTCCTTGCGCTGCAAACATTTCTGGTCAGGGAAAGATGGAGAAAACAGAATGATTTTCTGATAACATGCTTCCAACACTCAACAGCTGGAAGAAACTTTGAGGGACAGCAAGTTTCAGTCCCAGGAAACAGGGGACAAAAAAGGAAAGAGCCAGTAAGACTGGGGGCTGTGTATGAGTCTTCTGCATGAGTTGCAGCAGAGAACAAATGCCACGCCATTCTTACGCCTGTCCCACCCTTATCTCCCATGGCCCGGCCTCACCTTTCACCATGACTATTTTCCCAGCTGGGCTGGTGGAAATTGGAAGGCAGCGGGCCGTCTTGGCAGACCTAACACAGAGTTCTAAATTGTCAAAATTAACCTCTCAAAATGTTCTGGCTCTTGGAAATAGGGGAGGAGTCTGGCCGAAGGTGCAATCTGTTCTCACGGAGAAATGTGACCACACTTACCCGTTCCCCGGACTTGAGCCTGAGGGAAGAAACAGCCAACATGCAAAAAATGTATTGGCGGGACAAGACTCCTCAAATATATTTTATTTGTCTCTTAGGACAGCTTCCCCACAGGCAGTACGGAGAAGGCCATGTAAAAAGGAGATGAAATGGCAGCCCTTAAGGTTAAGGGGGTAGCATGGATAAAAAGTAGGGCTTGGAAAAGTCAAGAGGAAGAGACTGCAATCTGAGAGTGTGGAGGTCCAAGACCAGTCAAACACAGGCGCACTCGCGGCCAGCAACAGTTTGGGACGTGTTAGTCTAAGGGCATCTTACCTCCAAGAACTGCTTGAGGCGTATGAAGGAGCCCATCTGTCCTGAGCTTGTGATGGCTTCGATCCTAAGGGAGGGAAAGAAGACACATGAGTCCCCCCCTCTCTCCCGGAGAGGAGTTCGGTACGCTGTTGATGTGACTGAGGGCAGATCAAATGACGCAGAGCCAGCTTTTAGACTAAGGATTCTGCTGCTCGTCCAAACAGCCTCAAGCTTCTTTTCAAACAAGGGGACACAGGAGAAGAGAGCACTGCTCCTTCCCAAGGTCTTTGTGATCAGGTGGGATGGGTGTTGCCAAGGCCTTTCACCGGCTTGAAATGCCAGGGGTTGAGAGGAATGAGAAGGGTACTGAAGGTGAATGCTGTGACAGAGTCAAGCGAACAACTGATTTATTGAGGGGACCTGACTCCTTGTTTCATTCATGACTGCATGTAATCACCATCCCACATTATCCGGGGGAGTTTGGAAAAGAATAGAGTTAAAAATGTCAGGTATCTGAATCTAAGATCTTTCTAATATGTTTTTTAAATTTATTTAGCCAACAATATTTAAGAGAGACTCTCATTAGAGCTCAAAAGTGTTTAGTGAAATATCAAGGAGGAGAAGGATGAGAGTAGAAGACATCACACAATACCAGTGTTTTTAAGTGAGTCAAAACCAGCACGTAATGGTGCCCAAGGATATCTGCTGTCATGAGTTTTACCTACTCATGACTCCCCCGGTGTCTGTGCAACAAGACTAATACCTGGGGAAATAGTCCTCTTTGATGAGAAGTATCATCTTCCAGAACTGGACCTGGTACTGCTTCATGAGGGCATTCCCACACACCTAGAGGGAAGGAAAAGCACCGTCAGAGCAGAGAATGAAAATGCACACTCATACGAGAGAACCAGAAAGCACAGTTGGCCCTTTGCCTTTCACTCCTATCAAGAATTTCAACCACAAGGCCACTTAGCTAACCAAGGGAATAAATGGAAAAATCCAACTTTCTTCTGAAGCATTTCTCTGTATATGGCAATACCTCCATTTAAATAGACTGCCAGGTGGCCAAATGTTTCAGAAAACCTGAAAACATGAATCAAACTTAATTAACTATTCTTCTTTGATTCTACTGAATGGCAGCCTTTTTAAAGGTCTAACATACCTCTCAACCTTAGTAAGCCGAGTATACAGAATACCACTTGTGTTCTCAATGCTTCAGGACCATTGTTCACGTATCGTAATCTCAAGAGCTATTAAGGTAACTAGAAACCATTGGCCAAATGGTCCCAGATTTGTTATCGCATATGCCTTTTTCTTTTAAGAAGTGTCTCTTCTCCACAGAAACCCTTACATCACCCTACAATGGTGGCCTCTGATAGACAGACTGAACTGTTTGGAGACTTCTGGAAGGGGGAGATACCTGACCCGAGCTGGGTCATCATATTTTCTCTCCTGGGAATTAGGAATCACAATGGTGGGATAGCAGTCCTACTACACTGGGTGACCACACTGAGGCTGAGTGATATAGCCTAGGATGGCCATCTTCTCCACTGTGCACAGACAACTAGAGAAAGCTGGCCGATAGAACAAGGACCAGGCAACTTGCAGGGAGAACAGATATGAAAGACCACGTGGCCCTGAGAGAGACTGTCTTGGTATCTGGTGACATTCCAGTTGCCGGTTCCAGGCCTCATGAGATTCAGCTTTACATCCTACCCTTGGTTCTGGGAGGCACTTCTAAATCCCTTAAACAAACTCCCCTTTTCACTTGTACTAAGATGTACAATTTTATCTCTTTTTTAAAAAATTCTTAAAAAAGTTTTATTGAGGTCACATTGGTTTAAAACATTGTGTAAATTTCAGGTGTGCATCATATGTCAGCTTCTGTACAGACTGCATCGTGTTCACCAGCAAAAGTCTAGTTTCCATATAGTTTTTTGTTCTTTACAGAGATGAGAAGTACAGTGAGAAAAAAAATCAAATGCTAGGTTTTGTCTTAGGGCTCAGGAAAAAATTTACGACACTGGACCCCAACGCTGTTCACCGTCAGCCTCTAATTCTACGCTGCTCCCCATTCAGGTCACACGTTGGCCCAAGGCTGCTTCAACCACTGGCCCTCTCATGAGTGATAACCACATTACATACTTCCAAGAAGTCAAAGAGGAGGGTGGCTGTCACATCTGACAGGGGCTCCATGTTTAAGATCTGTGCCAACCAGCGCCAGCCATGATTTAAGCCATGAGGGTGAACCTGGGAGGAGAGAAGCTTGGTCATGATTTGATTTCATTTCATTCAGAGATCTAAACTCCCAGTGTTATCATCTAGCCATTACTAAGTGGACATGAAGCCCCAGCTCACCTAACCCAAGCACAGGCCGCAGGGCAGAAACAGCACAAGCCAAATGAATTCTGGTTGTAAATATTCCAACAGCTCAGTACCCACACGCTCTTTACAGGACCCCTTCAATACACAACTGTCAGCTTCAGTTTCAGCGGTCCCAGAGGCCAACCGTTACCCTTATAGACATTTTATTTGTTATTCTCTGTGCCTTTAGCACAGAACCTGGGACACAGCAGGTGCACAATAAAAACTTCTTGGATTCTATCAACACATCCCTTTCTCTTTAGTCTCTAAGTTCGTTAACTTCTTTCTCTCTCTAATCTGTCTTCGTTGAAAAAAGACCTGGGCTGGCAGGTCAAAGCCAGCCATGGCTCTGCCATTGCCGAGTGTGTCTCACTAGAGCTTGCTAAGCCTCTGTGAGCCCATCTGGGAAGCAGGTATGTGACCTAGACGGCCTCCAAGGCACCACCTACGTCTATTATGACAATTTCTTGCTCACTCCACTTCTAATAAAATCTTCTAACCTAATGATTGATTTACAACAGATTCTCCTCTGGGAGACTCTTCTATAAACTCAAATTCTTTAAAGCCTCAGCTGAGTCAATCATTAAACAAATGGTTCTGATGATCCAAAACTTTCCTAATAATCAAGAACTTCTCTAAAGAATACCTAAAAAACAGCAATATACTTTAACTTATCACATAACCGACTGCTCTCTCTGAAAGAAGGTCAATATCTGCTGCAGACAGAGCACACTAATATGGCCCAAGCTCTCCTTGGCGACAGTAAGCCTTTCAACTACCTCCTGTCGGTTTCCATATGGCCACCGGAGCTGGATAATGGCAGCGTAGAGACGGATCATCCCAGACATGCGCTTGAGGAAGTTGTCCTGTTGCTCCACTTTGGAGTCCTTCACTTGGTAGCCAAGCATCCTAGATGAGAAAAAAAATTCAAAGTGAGGGTAACAGACCAGAGATGACTTTTTTACGGCTAAAAGTAACAATACATTATTATATATTACATTTGTAGAATACTTTGTTTACAAAGCACTTGTATCCACTATCAAATCTGTGTATCAAATAAGCCCTGAGAGATAAACTCACAGGAGGTAATGGCTATCATTTACAAACAAGGAAAAAGAGGGCCAGCACTGGTGGCCTAGTGGTCAAGTTTGGCATGCTCCGCTTCGGCGGCCCGTGTTCAGTTCTCAGGTGCGGACCAAGACCACTCGTCTGTTATTGGCCATGCTGTGGTGGTAGCTCACATACAAAAAGAGGAAGATTGGCAAAAGATGTTAGCTCAGGGCAAATCTTACTCAGTAAAAAGAGGAAGATTAGCAATAGATGTCAGCTCAGGGAAAATCTTCCTCAGCAAAAAAAATTAAATAAATAAATAAAATAAGGAAAATGATGCTTAAAGAGGTTAAAAGATTTACCCATTTTCACAAAGCAATTAAGTGCAAAGCAGGGATAAAATTCTAAGACCCATGGATTCTAGATCCAGTATTCTTTCCAGTCAACTATACTGATTATTGATACCTAAATCCACAAATTCCGAAAGCTGTCCAGTTTGCATGAAAGACACTGTATTCTCCAATAGCACATTCAAGGGACATAAGGGGAGCTGTGAGAAGGAGGAATAGAAATTCTATTTATATTTCATTGGTCACCCTAGGGACAATGAGTGAGGAGAAAAACAACTTCACCTCTGATAGTCTTCCAAAGTCATTCCCTCCTTGAAAGCTGGATAGAAAGGAACAGAGTAAGGACACTTCTTGTGTAGATGAGCAAGAATGAGGTCCCCCACTCTGGGGTGGAGCTCCCAGATCCCAGATGCCACAACCGCGATGGGGAAGGCTGCTTCATGATGAGAGGCCACTTCTTCCTCTCCTTGTTTCTGGGAACACAGAAATGGGGACGAGTTTAAGTTAACACTTGAGAAAAGCTTCAATGTTGTGCACCAGCCTCCTCTTCCCATACCTCTGTAAACAAGGTTTCTCACCACAAATTTCTCTGCCAGTTTGTACTGGACAAAGTCCAGGCCCTGCGGGTTAAGTGTCACGGACACAGAGTGCCCACCAGATTGAACAGGTTTTCCAGAGAGTAGGCTGTGGATCTTGTCAAAGATCTCCTTCAGCTTTGAGCCTGGATATGAAAAAGAGAAAGCCACTTAAAAGATACAACTGCAGATCGATCTGTTTTTCACCACTGTAATAACCACAAATCTATATAAATCCAGTAGTGCAGCCCTACAGCAGTTCAGAGCCTAAAGCCAAAATACCCATGCAGAAAAATAAATGACAACTACATACATGTTGTGGGGAATGCAAAACCTACTTAAGACATAGTACTATTTCAAAGGAATTCTTTATTTGGGAATGAACTAATTCTGAAACTGATACATCAAACGGAGGGATGAACAGTATGGAAAAAGGTGTTGAATTGGTATAGATCCCATGGGCTGTGGCTGATGTCCCTAAAGGAGTTATTTTCATTTCTGGGAAAAACCTTTTTTTTTTTTGAGGAAGATTAGCCCTGAACTAACTGCTGCCAATCCTCCTCTTTTTGCTGAGGAAGACTGGCCCTGAGCTAACATCTGTGCCCATCTTCCTCTACTTTATATGTGGGACACCTACCACAGCATGGCATGCCAAGCGGTGCCATGTCCACACCCAGGATCTGAACCGGTGAATCCCGGGTCGCCGAAGTGGAACATGTGAACTTAACTGCTGCGCCATGTGGCCGGCCCCACAGGAAAAACCTTCTGAAGGATCTTCCCAGCTCACAATGATTTCCCCCATTCTCTAGGACCTACCTTTCTCCATCCTCAGAGAGAAAGAAGTAGGTTCCTAGGAGCTATATCTCTATGAAAGATTCCGTGTGCCCTATCCCCCACAGTGGCCACAGTTAGATTAGGGTAGTCTAGTTGAGCCAATCAGCCAACTAAGAGTCAATTCCTTGAAGTGGCTGACTTGCAACATGTACACTCATGAGCAGTGGGGCCTTGCAACTGCCATGTGGACCACAGGAGAGCAGTCTATAAGATAAGAATGGAGATGTCAGAGGGAAGACAAGATGAGAGAGAAGTGGGTCCTAAAGATTTTACCTCCTGAGACCTAGCCCCGCTCCTATCATTAGGTTCTGTGAAATACCTTTACCTTTAGGACACATTTTTTTTTTTTTTTACAGAAACAGATCTGAATTAGTTTCAACTACTTGCAATCAATTTAATTTAAATGAACACAGCATCTCCAGGTTAGAAATATCCTGCCAAGTTCCTAACCACTTTAAGGAATGTTACAAGAATCTCAGAAATATCATCTCCAAACTACTGATTCAGGGCCATTAAAAAAAAAAAGCCAACTACATTTCTTATGAAGTAAGAAAAGCTTGGCACTTAAAGATTGGCACTTGAGCTGACATCTGTTGCCAATCTTTTTCTTCTTCTTCTTCTCCCCAAAGCCCCCCAGTACATAGTTGTATATTCTAGTTGTAGGTCCCTCTGGTTGTGCTATGTGGGACACGGCCTCACCATGGCTTCATGAGCAGTGCCACGTCTGCACTCAGGATCTGAACTGGGAAAACCCTGGGCCACCGAAATGGAGCACATGAACTTAACCCCTCGGCCATGGGGCTGGCCTGGAACCAAGAATTAAATAACAAGGTATCGTAGAAGCCCCAAGGCTAATAATCCCAGAAAAACAGAAACAGAGACTCAAACCTCACTGAGATAGGAAAATACATATATTTCCACACAAATTTACCCAGCTCACATTCCTGCTAAGTCACACTCTATTACTACTTTACTGATGGTTTCAAAGAAGCCCATTGGCCGAATGCCCACCTAGCCCCTTTCTCTATGCCTCTCTAGTTAGGAAAGTCAGCTCACAACTCTGTGCCTGACATGGCCTCCCTCATCCCACATGCTGCCCCAGCACCATATCCATATTTAAATTCTGCTCCAACTCTAACTCCTTACGGACGTCCACCTTTAAAGAGGTAGGAATTGGGTATCTCTTCTCAGTCCCCTAACATCACTGAGCACTAACTCTAGAGCACGTCTGTGTCTGGCTGGACTGTAAGTCCTTAAAGTGCTTACAATAATGATGGAGACAACGGGACACAGTCAGGAAAAGTGCAGAAAAATGGAGAACAGTAAAAACTAGACCCTAATGAGATGAAGAGAATGAAACAGAGGAGGCAGTCATGGGGATGACTCCCAGGTTTCCAGCTAAGGGGACTGGGTAGATAATGGTGCTCTGATTACTTAGAACAAACAGCAGAAAAAGCAAGCATAGGGGAGACGATGAGCTCAGATGTGAACACATTAAACTTGAGGTACCTGAGAGACAGCGAGGCGGAGAAGTCCCCCAGGTTGCTGGAGCTGGAGAATCTGAAGCTCAGAGGAAAAGAATGAACTAGAGACAGATCTGAGAGTCATCTGTGCACAGCTAATGGTTGAAGCCATGGGGTCTGGAGAATGAGAAGAACTGAGGGGCAAGAGCAGACCCCTAGGAAACACCTACAAATAAGGTGCAAGGAGGAGACCAAGGAACCCACTAAGGAGAAAGAGAGGTAGGAGGAGAACCCGGAAATTAACACTATCATGGAAGCGAAAGGACTAGAACTTCATAAAGAGGGGAAAATCAACAGTGCCAAATGGAAAGTGAGGAAGACTTGAAAATATTTAAAACATACAGAATCAGGGGCCGGCCCCGTGGCACAGCAGTTAAGTTCAGCACACTCCACTTCAGCAGTCTGGGTTTGTGGCTTTGGATCCCAGTTGCAGACCTACACCACTTGTCAGCCATGCTGTGGCAGCAACCCACATATAAAGTTGAGGAAGACTGGCATGGATATTAGTCCAGGGCTAATCTTCCTCAGCAAAAAAAAGAAAGAAAGAAAGACAGAAGGAAAAGAATCAAAGGAAACATAGTTCAGGATGTGAGTGACTCAAGTATGTTTAAAGGGAAAAGAGCCTGTAAAGGGAGTAATTGCAGAAAACAGGAGAGAAAGGCGATAAATGATGAGGCCAAGTCTTGAAGGAGATGGGAGGAGATGGGGCCAAAAGCAGAGATGGAAGGGTAAGCATGGGCCAGAAGGACACCTCATCCTTTGAAACAGGAGACTAAGAGGTAAGTACAGCTGCATATGGGTGGGAGGGGCAGGCATCGGAGAATCTCACACCCGACGTCTCAGTTTCCCTGATGAAGGAGGACACAAGGCTATCTGTGGTCAGCTGAGGGGCAAAGCCTGTGGCTAAGCCTGAGGAGAGCAGTGAAGGTGCGGAACAGGCATCATGTCAACCTCGCCCCCACTGCTACTGCTATCAAAAGAAATGGCACTTTAAATTCCAGAAAGTGATACGTGTTTATTTATTTATACCCTGTCCTGTTCCAGAGAGAATTTCAGGCAGCAAAGTGATATGTAAGTCCTGTCATACAGCCTGTCAGGGGCAGGAACTGCAACTTTCCTGCGCTTTTTAGGCAACAAGTTAATCCGGGGAACTGGGACCCATGCTAAGTCAGAGCAGCTCTCTGGTTGCATGTGCTCCCCAGCCACTTGGCAGCATGCTCTGTAATCTGGAGGCTTCCACATCTAGAGCTCCATAAAAATGAACCTCTGTCTCTAAAGAAGAAGAGGAAGAACGGTCTTTCCCCTGGCTGCTTCTTCCTGTCTAAATCTCAGTCTCTGGAGAGAAAAGGAATACATTCCAAAGTATTAACAAGGCAGGCCTGGAACCTGTAGCTAAGGTTGTAGGACAAAGCAAAGAAGACAAGTCACATCCTCGGCACCCTTAGTGATGTTTTCCGCAGTAACTTTCAATTTCAGGTAAGAGCCATCCTAAATAATTTATTATTACTATATAGTTTATTTTTTTAAAAAATGAGTCAACACACACATAATGATTACGTTCTCCATGTTGAAGAGGAAACAGAGGAGAGTAAAATGGGATGCATTTAACTTTTACTTATCTGATCCAAATGTGAACACGTGTGCAAACAAACTCTGTTTATAGGAACTTTACAGATAAGCAGATTTGGAGTCTTTCTTTAAAAATAATAAAATAATAAAAATAACAAAATGAAGTGAGGGGCTACGTTCGTAACTCCTCTGACTAACCTGCAATGGTGGAGATTTGGCTCACTGGGATGGTGGCAGCCTTCTGGAGGTCCATCTTTATCTTTCTGGCCTGCCAGAAGAGAACAGTGAGAAAGCAGATAGTGTTCTGAGGAGCTGAGTAGATGCCATTAGGATTAGGGAACGTGACACGCTAGCTCCACTCCTTTGGGACACGAGGCTGTGGAGAGCACGATCAGGCCCAGAGAATCCCTGACTGACATCCCTCCTACCTGACTGTCTTTGCTGCTCGTCAGTCCCTCAAAGGCCAGCACACACTGACTGGAAGCATCCTGCAGCTGCTGGTACCACTGCATTGTGCTGTCTTGCACCTTCACCTGCAGGTCTGAGGAATAAAACACAGGGTTTTCCTAACAGCTGGTATATATTGAACACTTACCATGAGCCAGGCACTGTTCTAATCACCTTATACATATATTAACTGCTTTCATTGCCACAATAACCCTATGATGCAGATACTATCATTTTCATTGTAATAGATAAGGAAACAGGCATGCAGAGGTTAAGTAATTTGCCAAAGTTACACTGCTACGAAGCAGAAAGACTAGATTCCCACTGATCTGGCTCCAAAGCCAGCACTCACAACCATCAGGCTATACTGATTCTCTTATACATTAAGCAAACATTTATTTTGTACATATTTATTGAAAACACTCAGCAGCAGCAACACTTGGAATGATATACCTACTAGCATTATACAGAATTTCAAGTCCTCATGGAAAGTGTTAGAATCTGAAGTCAGGCTCCATATCAACCAAAACTAAATGTAATTCAGTAAAAGTACTGAATTTTACAATATAGAAAAGTTCTGGCAAATTGTCCTGTAGTTTAACACAACACTGAAAACACATTCTCGTTTCTTTCCACATTCTGAAACTTACACTGAGCAAAAGGACCACAGCCACACTCACACGTACCTTCATTCTGTTTCCCTCCTGGGCCCTGGCTGGGAGCTGGGGCCTCTTTGGGGACCTCTGGCCCCTGCTGCCTCTGTGACTCCTGCTGCTTTATCTGGGCCTCCTCTTTGTCCTGCCTCCTCTTTTCTTCACAGGCCCTGGTGATCTCCTGCTGCAAGTTCGTAAGGAGGTCCCGCATTTCCTGCAGAGCTCTCTCAGCCACAGCTTGGTCCTCTGCTGTGGGAAAGCCGTTCTGCCAGGGTGACAGGGGCAGACCTTAGTGGTTATTCCTAGGCATCCCGTAGGGCTGAATCATGCCTCACACAAGTCAACACATTTACAGAATTGGATCTGTTGTGCCAATGGAATACTCACATTCGACACATTGATACTTATTGCTTTCCTGTTCTCTTCAAGGTAATACTGAATTACTAGCACATCCCCAGTATTTAGCTACGAATTCTTCCGTGCTCTCACCAACACTGGCTGCAATAATTTTTTAAAAGCTTGTGACAATAGTCTAGACAAAAATGATACTGTCTGGGGCCGGCCCAGTGGTGCAGCGGTTAAGTATGCACATTTCGCTTCAGTGGCCCGGGGTTTGCCGGTTTGGATCCTAGGTGGGGACATGGCACCGCTTGTCAAGCCATGCTGTGGCAGGCGTCCCACATATAAAGTAGGGGAAGATGGGCATGGATGTTAGCTCAGGGCCAGTCTTCCTCAGCAAAAAGAGGAGGATTGGCAACAGATTTTAGCTCAGGGCTAATCTCCCTAAAAAAAAAAAAAAGTTTAAAAAAAAAAGAAATAAAGATAAGACATATATACACTTAGTGATGTAATGATATCACTATAATGTTATGCGTGGTAGTGAAAATACATAAATGTTTAATAACAGGCATGTTTTTTCCAATAAATTTTGGTATGGTTACATGTTGGAAGTATCTAATTTCATCTGTTCATCAAATATTTATTGAATATCTACTATGTCAAGGCAATACTTGCAGTTTTTAATACTGCCTTAAAAACATCAAAATATTTTTAATGATTATAGTAATTATGTGCTCAAAATGCAATGTTAACTGAAAAAAGCAATACACATTTCTGTAAGGTTTTAATTTTTAGCATAAGCACAGGAGGCATTCAGTATATACTAACGAAGGAACTCAAGTATTTCGCAATCAGAAGAAACAAATGTTTTCTTTCTCTTTTTTGAGGAAGGTTAGCCCTGAGCTAAAATCTGCCGCCAATCCTCCTCTTTTTGCTGAGGAAGACTGGCCCTGAGCTAACACCCATGCCCATCTTCCTCTGCTTTATATGTGGGATGCCTGCCCCAGTATGGCCTGACAAGGGGCGTGTAGATCTGCACCTGGGATGGGAATTGGCAAACCCCAGGCTGCTGAAGAGGAACATGCGAACTTAACTGCTGCGCCACGGGGCCAGCCCCGCAAATATTTTTTTAACCTAAGGCAAGAGTTCAATTTTGGGTGAGGATAACACATACACATGCGCGCGCACACACACACACACACCCCGTCAGAAAAGAAATATAAAATGTTATCTCTAGATAAGGAAATGACAAGCAATAATAAGCAGGAATTATTTTTTTTTTCTAAGTTTGGCACCTGAGCTAACATCTGTTGCCAATCTTTTTTTCTTCTTCTTCTTCTTCTCCCCAAAGCCCCCCAGTACATAGTTGTATATTCTAGTTGTAGGTCCTTCTGGTTGTGCTACGTGACGCCGCCTCAGCATGGCCTGATGAGTGGTGCCATGTCCACCCCCAGGATCCCAACTGGCGAAGCCCTAGGCTGCCGCAGCGGAACATGAGAACTTAACCACTCGGCCACAGGGCCAGCCCCAAGCAGGCATTATTTTTAATCACAAAACATTTTTGCTTTCAAGGTTCTTCATTTCAAAGACAGAGGACAGGGTCCTCCTGAAGCCCCCTCACCTCCGAAGTAGCCCGAATGATCCCCGAGATGAGGCCACAAAGCTGATTGCCTCGGGTCTGGAAGGCCGACAGGTCGCCCTTGAGCAGGTCCCTGTGCTGGTCGGAGGAGTCCAGCTGCTGGCTGAGGTGCAGCACCTCCTCCTGCAGTGCGTAGAGGCTCCGCAGGCGGACCTGGCCTTCCTCCTTCCGGAGCCGCTCCTGCTCCGCCTGCTTCAGGCGCTGCTGCTCTGCCTCCCGCAGCTTCAGGTTGAGAATCTACAGAAAGAGCTGCCAAATTACCTCTCTCCAAGGGGCTCCTGGGCCTTCTCCTTCTACAGTCATCAAGTTCTCTGTGACTGCATACTTTCACGCACGGGCCCAGAGCAGAAAAAGGACTGCCCAAGGTCACTGACACAGAGGCCTGATATGGGCCAGGCCCTCCATGACGGTCTGCAGAACCTGACTCTGCGGGCAGGTGACAGCCAGACACCACGACACCCACACAGATCCTCCCCGGCTCTGACCTTCGCTCTGTGACGATGCTCAGCTTTCAGCTTCTCTTGATGCCCCAGGGCTTCTCTGGAGCTGAAAGAAAAACGACACGGAGGAGTAGTCAGGGATGCTCCCTAAAACTGTTTTGCCTCTCCTAAAAGCTCCCCTCCCCCTCTGTGTGATACACTGCTCGTCTTTCCAAGGGTAGTGACTCTCCTAAGTTTAAAGCTACTCTGGCTATTCTATTTTGCTATTTAGGACTCAGAAGAAGTTCAGCTCTTTCTCTCTGCGTGTCCTGTTGGGAAAGAGTTCCAATCGACCCCACGGACATTGCCGGTCAGAATTCAGGGAGACTCACCTCTTCTCCATCACTTCCCGCAAGTCCTGGAATTCTTTATGATGCTTCAGTTCCTTCCGTTCATCAAAGCGCTTCAGTTGTTCAGATGCCATCTCCGAGAGGGCTCGCACCCTCCTCTCCTGCTCCTCCTGCCACTGCCTCAGGCCCTCCTGAAAAGGACCAGACCCTGCTCTCAGGAGCTCCATTACCGCTTGCTCACTGATCCCTGCGGAACACCCTCCCATGAGTCCTTAACGCCAGGAGAGATACTCAAGGGCATGGAATCATCTGCTTACTTCTCAGAACCTTTGCGGATCACCTCTCCCCTTTGGGTTGACCTTTAAACTCACTTGTTTTGGAAAGCTCTTCCAATTTCCCCGCATGGTTTATGTCACTTCAGAATAAGCTGGAATTTATTATTAGACAGGTATTTACCAACACAGTTTCAAATAGCCCTGTACTTTTAAGCTTCTATCCTGTGTATTCTTGTGAGGGTTTCAGGGTAATCTACAGAAATCCTTTGTCTAATTCCATAAACCTGTTATGCACATTCCTACCTCATTCCTTTCCTCATGTTATTTTCTCTGCCTAGATTTTTTTCCCCACCTCCACTTAGGAAAGTCCCTTTCCTTTATATCTATACCTTTATACCATCAGATATTTCATTTATTATTCATGAGAGTACTCTCATGTTTTTTAAGGGCAATGTGACATTTTAACTATCAAAATTTAAAGTGTATATATCCTTTGACACTAGTTCCATTTTAGGATTTTGTCCTGAGGAAATACTTGCATACGTGTGCAAAGATATATGTACAAGGATGCTCACTGAGCTCTGTTGATAATGGCAATAAATTTAAAACAATTTAAATTAACTGAGGAATGATTAAATATATCACAGTGGGACATACTAGAGAATACTCTGCAGCCTTTAAACAGGATGTGATGCTACATATACTGGCATGGAGATATGTCAAAATATATTAAGACCTTATGTTATTCTATTTTAAAAGTTATTTTAAAGCTTCCAGTGCAAGAAGGCAAATTGAACACAAGCATATATATCCTCTCCTCTGAGACTGTTTAAATAAGAGTTGGGAAGAAAAAAGATTCAACATCAGAGAACACATGAGGGAGACCATCAGCAGGGAAAGACTTTATACATACTCTGGAATACAGAAAGTCCGTGGAGTAGTGTTGATCGATAGAGCAGAGCTGAGAAAACCCAAGGACACATGGATACACACACATGCACACACACACACACACACACAGAGCAGAGCTGAGAAAACCCGAGGATACAGGAACGGGCACACACACACGTGGACGGACACGGATGGAGGCGCACGTGTGCGCACACACACAGTTCATGGAGAGTGTTGACTGATAGAGCAGAGCTGAGGAAACCCAAGGATACACGGATACACACACACACTCCACCTCCACTGCTACCACCCTAGTCTAAGCAACCGTCATCTTTTCTTTTCAGAGTCAAAGTGAAGGCTTTAAGGAGTGCTGCTATCTTTCACGCAGATTATGATAGTCTTCTAACTATATTGTACTTATTTCTCTGGTTTACTTCTGTCTCTCCCACAGCATAAGCCCTACGAGGACACGGACTCACGTCTTTGTTTACTGTTCCATGTAGACCTGGAACAGCATCCAGCATGTAAGCGCTCAGTAAATGTTTGTTGACTCAATGAAGAAATGAATGAGGGCAGATGCCAGAAGACTTTCACTTTATCAACTCACATACTCTTTAAAAAATTTTATAAAATTGTGCATTGTTTTCTAATAAAAAATAATAAAGTCAAATAAATTAACTAAAATAGTGCATTCTTTTCTCAGGAGGCTATTAAGGTCCATCTTCTAGGTATAACCTTATTGGACAACTTCAGATCATCTTCAAATTTTGGAGAAGTAAATGGAAGCCAGGAAAGCCTAAGTAATTTTCCCAAAGTTGCATGTAAAATAGAAGAGCTAGGATTTGAAGCCAGATTTGACCTCTGAGAGCTTAGTCTTGACTGCTAGATTACACTACCTCCCCACGTGAATCGGGAGTGACTATGTGGCACACGATGATTAGCATACCGCATAGGGCGGCCATTCACAAGCCCCAAGGAACTGTATTTAAATGTGGTTCCCTAGGGTCAAGCGTGTCTTACTTTGCGGGTCACTTACTGTTCCTTTCATTCTGTGCACCAGCTCGTACATTCGGATGCAGCCTTCCACTTTGATCCCCCGGGAGGACTGAAGTACCATAGATTCTGTGTGCTGGGACTCATGTTTGCCCTATTTAGACAGAAGATGGAAAAATTAAGCTTTTAAGATGTTAAAGCTAGTGTGATCCCTTCTAGATAAAAACCACATCCCTACTTATGAACAACAGCCAATAACCACCACAACAAAACAATGCAGGCTAGAACCAGTGTGCTTTTCATGATATTGGCCTTGTCCTAATTATTTTCCTTAATGAATTGATGTTTGTTCCTTCCGACAGGTTTGTTTTTTGTGTTTCACTTGCTTGTTTGTTTGATCTGCCCAGCAAACTCCCCCCTTTGTCTGGGTAAGCGTCCATGTGTGCTGGGGTAGTTTTGATGGAGCAACCTCAACCCACATCCCCACTTCTTCCAGCCTCCTGGCCTCAGGGGTAAGCATGCGACCAGCCTGGCAATCAAACTACTCTATGCCCCTATGGCCAGGATCTACTTCAGGAATGAGGCTTATGATCCAAGCAAGGCCAGTCCACCTCTGAATTTCTCGAATGTAGCTGTCTGTGAAGGCCTTCTCTTCCTCTGGGGAAGCTAACCTAAGATGTTTGTCTAGGGCTACCAATAGCCATCTTGCCACACAGAGCCTGAAAAATGAAACCAGGAAGAGTTAGGCAGAAGTGAAAGTTGGAGAGTCAAAATCCTATCTTTGGGTCACTGGAGCAAGTTAGAAATAATGTCAAGCAGAGACATGCAGAAAATAGACTGTCCAGATCTAGCTGACTCCAAATGCACTCCTAGACTTCCTGGATATACGAGCTAATCAATTCCTTGCCACTGCCCCCATCATTTTGCTTAAGCTAGTTTCAACTGGATTTCTGCTATTCGAACATCAAAAACTCCTAAATGATATAACAATCCATTATATAAAGCCATCCAGGGCCGGTGCCATGGCCGAGTGGTTAAGTTCCTGCACTCCGCTTTGGCGGCCCAGGGTTTTGCTGGTTCAGATCCTGGGTGTGGACATGGCACCGCTCATCAAACTATGCTGAGGCAGCGTCCCCACACAGCACAACCAGAAGGACCCACGACCAGAATATACAACTATGTACTGGGGGGCTTTGGGGAGAAGAAAAAGAAGAAAGAAAGGAAAAAAAAAAGATTGGCAACAGATGTTAGCTCAGGTACCAATCTTTAAAAAAAAAAAAGTTAGGGGTTGGCCCCATGGCTGAGTGGTTAAGTTTGTGCACTCTGCTTTGGTGGCCCAGGATTTTGCTGGTTTGGATCCTGGACACAGACTGGCACTGCTCATCAAGACATGCCTAGGTGGCATCCCACATGCCACAACCAGAAGGACCCACAACTAAAAATATACAACTATGTACTGGGAGGATTTGGGGAGAAAAAGGAAAAATAAAGTCTTTAAAAAAAAGGTTAAATGGTAAATTTTATGTTACGCATCTTTTACCACAACTTTAAAATAAGATTAAAAAAAGTTTTAATGTTCACACCCTTTTTACCTTTGACACAATTATCTGGGCATTTATTTTAAGATAATAGTTGAAAGATATATTTTAAGATTAAAAAGGAAAAACATCTCTCTGCAGAAAGTTTTTCATTGTAATATCTTTAAAAGGCAATGAAATGGAAATCATCTAAATGCCTAATAATAAAGGAGCAGCTTAATAAATTACACGATATTATATAGCCAAAGTAGGATATTTACAAAAGTGGAGATAACATGAACAAATAGCTCAAATAGTTCACGAACAAAATAAAGTTAGGAAGGAAGAACAGAATATGAAAGTGTATATACAATTTAGCCATGTCTAGGTACAAATGTGCAGGCATATGAGACTGGAAAGGAGTAACTGTTGACTGACATGCTGAAATCACAGGGAGATTTAAATTTTTCCTTTTGATGCTATGATAATATTTTTTCAATAAACAAAAATTTGCAGTGGAGAAGGACAAAAAGAACAAAGAACTTTCTTTTGGAAGCTAAACATGAGAAAGGTAATCTCTACCTTTCTAAAAAGTGCCTAGTCTTAATTTGTCAGCATAAAAATCTAAAACTTGAGAAAGCACAATAGAGCATTTTAGAAGGTTTTTTTCTATTAACTCTTTACATTCTAGGCCAAATACTACTTCTCACATCTTACTTTGATCCACACAGGGTTTAATGCAGCTTACAATGGAACATAAAATATAACAACATAAATTAAAAGTCAGAAAAATATTAAAAAGAATGAGGCAGGGGGCCGGCCCTGTGGCTGAGTGGTTAAGTTCGAGCACTCCGCTGCAGGCGGCCCAGGGTTTTGTCGGTTCGACTCCTGGGCGTGGACATGGCACCACTCATCAGGCCACGCTGGGGCGGTGTCCCACATGCCACAGCTGGAAGGACCCACAACTAAGAATACACAACTATGTACCTGGGGGTTTTGGGGAGAAAAAGGAAAAAAAAAAAAAATAATAAAATCTTTAAGAATGAGGCAGATATAAATAGATAGAAAAGAAACGATCTACAAGATATATTGCCAAGCGAAAAAAGTAAAAACAAACAAGGTACCCAACAGTATAGTCTACCATCTTTGAAAAAAAAAGAGGGCCGGCCCGGTGGCCGAGTGGTTAAGTGCGCACACTCCGCTTCAGCTGCCCGGGGTTTCGCCGGCTCGGATCACGGGCGGGTACACGGCACCACTCATCAGGCCATGCTGAGGCGGCGTCCCACGTAGGACAACCCAGCAGGACCACAACTACAACATACAACTATGTACTGGGGGGCTTTGGGGAGGAAAAGAAGAAGAAGAAAAAAAAAAGAGATTGGCAACAGATGTTAGCTTAGGTGCCAATCTTAAAAAAAAAAAGAAAGGAAAAAGAAAATGAAAAAGAACATATGTTCCTATATATCTGTATTTATACAAACTACTCTCAAAGAGTACCAAGAAAAAAAAAGAAAGAACACCACCAATAACAATTTAACTGTTTTTAAGTGGAAGAAACAAAGGCAGGGACAAAATAGAGCCAAAAATAGGGTAAAAACACATACAGAATCAATAAGTAAGATACGTAAATTTAAGAGCAGGTACAAATTTTACTCTAAGCCTTCCCACAGCCAACACAAAAAGGGAGACCTTACCAGTTAAACAGATGCAAGGTTCATGAGAAAAAAATATCCAATTGCTCATGAAATTAATTACTATTCTTGGTACTAAGAGCACAGGGGAATTTCTCTCTCTGGGTCTTCATAAAGAGAACACTGGGTGATGTCGTAAACACTGTCCCTACAAAGAGCTACAACTTGAAGCAATCATTATTTTCCCCAGGGTAAGGTCACTGTCGTGTGACAATGTTAAACACTTCAACTTTGCACCACCGTTGTCTTTTGTTTTCAGCTGGTTAAAAACCGTACCTTGGTTCCATCTGGCGTTGCCGGGGAGGCTGGGGAGAAGGCAGGGCTTCTGACAGGAGATTTGGGCACAAATGAAGGCTGGCCTAGGGCTGAGGTAGATCCAGAGGATGTTGAGGTCTCAGACGGAGGTGGGTTCCCTTGTGTCTGGGGTAGGACATGATCGACCACCCATCCAGAGTAAGAAGATAGTTTGGGAAGAGACATACATTCTTCTAAAACATCCTAGAGAGAAGAAGAAGGTTAAGCCCAACTTGCATATCAAGTGATCTAAGCAATGAAAAATAATCCACTACATGCCTTACAGGAAATCTAAAAAGGCATACATACATGCATACACAAACACCAAAGACCCAAAGTAACTGTACTGACAACCAGAGATGAAGAGAAAGTACAGTAGTTTCTTGATATTGACCCTGACTGTTATCCTTTGGAGTATCAGACTAAATAACTCTACCTACAGAAGCCGGAACAAAGATGGTCATTAAAGTATATGTGAAAGCAATTCAAAATGTTGGGACAGAAAAGAACACAAGAGGAATTCTGCAGGAAATTATAGTATACACAATCAGTGGAACATTAGTCATTATAAAATGCTGATTGTAAATCCTATGTAATAACATACTTAAGATTTAATTTTAAGTAAAAAAACCCAGGAGTAGAAATACATGTCTACAATTACACAAAATAAAAACAGGGGCTGGCCCTGTGGCCGAGTGGTTAAGTTTGCGTGCTCTGCTTCAGTGGCCTGGGGTGTCGCCGCTTCAGAACCCAGGCGCGGACCTGGCCCCGCTCACCAGGCCATGCTGAGGCGGCATCCCACATAGCACAACCAGACGCACTCACAACTAGAATATGCAACTATACAACTATGCACTGGGGGGCTTTGGAGAGAAGAAAAAAAAAAAAAGACTGGCAACAGTTGTTAGTTCAGGCGACAATCTTTAAAAAAAATAAAAATAAAAACAGATGCTACTACACTAAAAAACATGAAGGAAATATACCGGAAGTTATGCTTGGGTGATGAGTGACATGTTTCTCCTTGTTCTAATTTTCTGTATTTAATTTTTAAGTGAACATGTTATAATTTTTAAAATGAAAATGAGTTTATAAAAAATAAGGATATAAAACTGGTTGCTGATATAAAAGCCAATGACTTAAATAAAATGGGATTTATAATAGAAAGTCTATAAAACAAATCCTACACACTTTCCAACATGTGTGTGGACAACTTACTCAACTGGAGCAGTTAACTATCATCTCTGCATCTTCAGCATTCACTGCTTTAAACCAGAGAAGCTCACGCCATTTAACTGTGGTTAAAGTACACAGCAAATTGTGGCTAGGAACTTTACTCAATGTCAGGAAAATATTACCAGGAAATATGCAGAAAAAGTGTAACAATGACTAAAAGCACTGAGTTTGGAACTAGCCTCTCCTAGTCTGAATTCCATCTCTGCATTCCACTTACCTATATAACTCTGAGCAAGTTACCTCACTCTCTGTGCCTCAGTTTCCTCACTTCTAAAATGGAATAGGGGTCAGCCTGGTGGCACAGCGGTTAAGTTTGCACATTCTGCTTTGGCAGCCCGGGGTTCGCCAGTTCGGATCCCAGGTGTGGATATGGCACTGCTTGGCACGCCATGCCATGGTAGGCGTCCCACATATAAAGTAGAGGAAGATGGGCACGAATGTTAGCTCAGGGCCAGTCTTCCTCAGCAAAAAGAGGAGGATTGGCAGCAGATGTTAGCTCAGGGCTAATCTTCCTCAAAAAACAAAACAAAAAATAAATAAATAAAAATAAATAAAATGGAATAAAGGATCCAGCTCAAAAGATTTGGGGAGGATTAAATGACTAATAGATGTAAAGGACTCGGAACAGTATCTAGCATATAATAATTACTCACAAATTGCAAACTATTATTTTATCTAGGTCAGTAGCCTCAAGCAGGGCTAATTTTACCTCCCAGGGGACATCTGGCAATGTCTGGAGACATTTTTGGTTGTCACAACTGGGAAAGTGATACTGGCATCTAGTGGGTAGAGGCCAGGGATGTTGCTACACACCCTACAAAGCATAAGAGAGCAACAGCAGCCCGCCATGACAAAGAGTTATCTAGCGCAGCTCAAAATTCCAACAGTGCTGCGATTAAGAAATCTTGATCGAGGTCATAGGTACATGTCCCACGTACAACAAACAGCTGATCAAGCCATGGGGAACAATCTGCACAAAGAAGCATCATGCTGTATGCACACTTTATACAGTAATGAGGCTCATTTTAAAGACACATTAGAAATAATGTTGAGACAACACCTTTTTACTCATTCCTTATAGCAAAATAAATTCCAGGGGCAAAGTTTCAAATGCAAAAAATAAAATCATATATTAAAAAGAAAAACACAAACAGAAAAAATTCAACAAACTAGAAAAATATATATGCAATATATATCACAGATAAAGGTCCATTATTATCCCTAATACATAAAGAACTTGTAAAAATTAGGGGGAAGAGGGGCCGGCCCCGTGGCGCAGTGGTTAAGTGTGCATGTTCCGCTTCGGTGGCCTGGGGTTTGCGGGTTCGGATCCTGGCTGTGGACATGGCACCGCCTGGCGAAAGCCGTGCTGTGGTAGGCGTCCCATGTACAAAACAGAGGAAGATGGGCATGGATGTTAGCTCAGGGCCAGTCTTCCTCAGCAAAAAGAGGAGGACTGGCAGCAGTTACCTCAGGGCTAATCTTCCTCAAAAAAAAAAAAAGAGGGGGAAGAAAACACCAAATCCCCAACAGAAAAATGAGCAAAAGACATAAATAGGCAGTTCACAAATAGATAAAACTAGTTCTTAAATATACGAAAAGATGTTCAATCTCAATCAAAAGAGAAATGCAGAAATGCGTTGTAAGACCACACTGAGACCTTATGCTTATCTATTAGATAAGCAAAAATTAAAAGTATAGTGATACATTCTCTTGACAAGGCCGTGGGGAAACAGGCAAGATCATACATTCCTGACTGGAAGGCAAATTGATATATCCTTCATGCGAGCGGAATTTGACAATATATAACAAAATCACATCTATGTTTATCTTTTGACCCAGCAGTATCACTTGTTGGAGTTTATCCTGAAGATAAACTTCCCGCAAAATGAAAAAACACATAATATACAAGGTTACAAGATGCAGATTACAACTCACTGAATAAAACAGGAACTCACGAGTCCATACCGATATAAACAATTAATTAAACAGGGGAAAAAAGAAAGCTCTCCTTACATAGAATGCCAACTAACAAATGTAGAAGGAAGAATGGATATGAAAAAACACCATTTGGCTACATAACAGGTGACTGATGCAGAAATCATCAATGAATGCTAAGGGTGGAGGTTTGATGAGAAAAAAGACATTGGTGTAATTTTGGAATACACAAAATACTAATCAGTTAAAAAGATAAAAATGATGAATTTTAGCGGGGATATCTAGCAGATACCAATGTGGGCCAGGCGCTCAGGGTTAGCCTCACCACTGCTGGGACGGGTTGTAGCATCTATGTGCTTCCCAGTGTGAGAACACAGCATCATTTCCGTGGTATTCCTGCCAAGCATGCATACCCTGAGTACAAACCACATAGACCTATGCTGGGATTCATCCTATAGAATGTAAGCTAAGTATTCTTTAAAACTGTCAAAGACATAAAAGACGGGAATGCTTTGGAATTGTTTGACACAGAAGTCTGAAGAGACATCATATTACCAGCAACTCGGGAACAGGAGCTACGCCTTAACTGTCTCTAGATCCTCCCACCCTTGCTGTTTAGTACAAGGCTTTACAAACACTGGGTTCAGTGACCACGTCCCCATTAAACCCTCCTGGTCCGCCCAAAGTCATCTAAAAATTTGGTCTTTTCACTGGCAGCAAGAGGTTAGCCATGTTAATCGTTCATCGCTAAATCTCGATCCCCCCCCAAGAAACCTAGCACAGGAAACCCGCAGTAAGTTAACCGACCCTGAGAGGCCAGGTTTGCTTTGACAACACGGGCCGAGGCGCCTAACTCTGGCTGCGGGTAGCAATGAAGCCTCCGTTCAGTGAGAACAGCTTTCTGAAGTAAGGGGAGCTCCCGAACGGCTAGAATAGGGTGGAGAGGGCAGTAACCCCAGGACAGGGGGATGCACACCCAGGAGTCAAGAAATACATGCGCATGTTGGAAAGAACGCACTGG
The DNA here is from genome assembly GCF_041296235.1 of Equus asinus. Classification (NCBI taxonomy): domain Eukaryota; kingdom Metazoa; phylum Chordata; class Mammalia; order Perissodactyla; family Equidae; genus Equus; species Equus asinus. The sequence continues at coordinate 17,419,744 of NC_091799.1, forward strand.
ATCCCGGCGCAGGACGTGCCAAAGGCTGGGGAACAGCAGTGTCCCGTCGCGAGGGGCCGCCCCTCTGGGTCCACTGCTCACCTCGCCCCGCAGCAGCCAGTCGCGGTGGTAGCAAAGGCGACCTTTTTCGGAACTGCGCAACGCCTGGAGGGTCTCCCAACACCGACCCTCGGACGGCATGGCCCGGCTTGCTGTGGCTCTTGAAAGGCGCAGCCTGTGACAAAACAAATCCTCGAATCAGCCGCCCGGAAACAGGTGCTGGCTTCCGCTGCCGGGGCACGCACGCAGCTGCGCGGCGCAGCTCCGCCCCTAACGGCTGCACTGCCCCGCCTCTGGCGCCGAGCGCGACCGCTAGCGCGCCTGCGCATAGGCTTGGCCCCAGGTGGCTCGGGCGCCTGCGGGGAGCACCAGATAAGCGGTTTGTGGAGCCTGTGTCTTCCAGAAAGTCCGATATGTGTTGATGAGGGTGTGGAGAAATTGGGAGCCACACACACTGCTGGTGGGACTCTAAAAAGGGGCAGCTCCGCGGAAGACAGTCTGGCAGGTCCTAAAAAGCTTAAAGAGGTAGCATTTGCACAGCGATTCCACTCCTAGGTTTATACTCAAGAGAAATGGGATATGCGCCCACACAAGAACTTGTGGAATGTTCATAGCAGCATTACTCATAATAGTCAAAAAGTGTAAACCCAAATGTCCATCAGCTGATGGGCAAATAAAATATGCTGTATTCGTACAGTGGAATGTTAGTGCACCAAAAAGATGAAGCACAAATATGTGCTAACATGGATGAAGCTTGAAAACATTACGCTAAGTGAAAGAAGACAGTCACAATATTGTATTTCTTTTATGTGAAATGTCCAGAATGACAAATGCATAGAGACACAGAGACGTTATTAGTGGTTGCCCGGGGCTGGGGGAAGGGAATGGGGAATGACTGCTAATGGGTATGGGTTTTATTTTGGGGTGATGAAAATGTTCTAGAATTAGATAATGGTAGTGATTGCACAACTTTGTGAATATACTAAAAAACCCACTGAATTATACACTTTAAAAGGGTGAATTTTATGGTATGTGAATTATATCTCAAAAATAAATCACAGATTCAACATTGTCTGGAGCCAGCTTTTGCTAGGACCCTTTAACTTTTGACCCTTCTTTTGCCCTCTGTTTGAGGTAGGAAAGATTCTCTCTGGGGTTTGAAGCAATATAAACATTTTTCATTTTTTATGAACTCTGGACTTTTTGTAGTAAAATACAAAGAAAAATAGAACATTGCTGGGAGCGTCTGAGCAGTGAGCTCCAGTGAGGCGCTTCCCATACCAGCACCATCAATAGCAGCGCCCTGTACTGAGGAGGTTTGTGTTAGTTCGACGAAAATAAGTTATACAGATATGTACACATAATGGTTAAGTTTGCCAACTGTCCTTTCTTGGGAAGGTCTTGCATACATTGTCAGTTAAGTCTGTTTACCTTAAGGATGTGAAAACAGGCTTGGTTTTGTGGCAATGGTAGCTGGTAGTTGTTTTTTCAATAACCTTCCTTGGCAAAATTAAAAGCTGGGGACTACAAATATCCCCAAATTGGAGGGGAAGGGGGTTTTCTGGCCATGAATCCAGACTCCTGGTTGGGGCCCATTGCCCTCGAGGACGTAGGGGAATTCTCTGGAGTTTTGGATTTGGGTTAGAGTCGTTGAAAGAGGACAGGACCACGGGCCGGGCCCCGTGGCCAAGTGGTTAACTTCACATGCTCTGCTTCGGTGGCCCAGGGTTTTGCAAGTTTGAATCCTGGGTGTGGACATGGCAACGCTCATCAAGCCATGCTGAGGCGACATCCCACATGCCACAACTGGGAGGACCCACAACTAAAATTATCCAACTATGTACCAGGGGGCTTTGGGAGAAAAAGGGAAAATAAAATCCTTAAAAAAATAAAAAAGAAGACAAGACTGGCTCACTCAGAAGGCCAATAGCAGCTGGAATGGAAAGGTTAGGGATCCGCACAGTACCAAATTTATTCTTTCTAAAGAATTTGTTGTTCTTTCTTTTAAATACAGGAAAATGTGAAGAGAACAAAAATAGCCCATAATCTTATCATTTAGAAACCAATTAACATTTTAAAAATAGTAATATATACACATCCCATCTTCCTCCTAACAGCTGAAGTGGTCTGCCTGCAAACACTGAGCCATGCCTTGCAAAGTGTGCTTCCTCCAGTCACCTCACAGGATTGTGTTGTGAAAGTGCAGAGAGCAGCAGCAACCCAGGCCAAGATGAAATGAAAAGCCTAATGTTCCACACAGGAAGTACTTCAAAATGTTTGCTGGCTCTCCTGCAGCATTTTACTTAATCATTTTTAGAAGAGGGATGGAGGTGGGCAAAGGAAATCATTCAATGGAGACTTAAATATTGATTATAAAAGCTTTTTGTAAAATGACACAAATATTTCAAGAATAAATGCATTCTATAGATACAAACCTGGCCAAGAGAAACAAAAATCAGTAAGATTGGGATTACACTTTTAAAAGGCCAACTGCACAGGAGCCCTTAAGTGTCTGCTGTGAAGTGCGTGGGGGCAAGTGGCCTCTTGGACACTCGGGCAGAAGAGGTGTCCACTGGGCTTGGGAAGGGAGCCTGGGGAAAACACTGTACCCATGAACTAAGGAAAACAGCAAGGGAACATGCTCCCAGCCCAGGAGGGGTGGTGCAGACCCCTGCTAATGGCTCCTGCTGGTTCAGGTCAGAGAAAACCCGAGAGAGAGACTTCTAAAAAGAGGAGGGATGTGAGGAGACTGGAGGAAAAAGTCCAGTCCAAACATTCTCTGGAGAAAGAATGGGCGAAGTCATGGTGAGTTAAAATCTGGTACCCTAACAGAAGCAGATTTAAGGCCTGTCAGGGTAATTAAAGACTTCCGCTAGGTGACTCTCCCAGAGAGGAGAGAACTAAGTGGTTCCTGCTTCATCCCCTGCTGCTTTAGGGACTTTTCTGGAGCCAGCAGCTAGGACAAGATCCTGAACACACTTCATCACTGGAAGAGAGAGGAAAACCCAGAGGCTTTGCAGGCTTGGCTTGGCAACTCCTCTGGCCCCATGGCATCAATCCGGGCTCCCGGCCCTCAACCGGCAGCCTTAGGTAGGAGGAGATCGGGAGCGGATGGGAGAGCTCGTCAGGTAGGTAGTGTAGGGACTGTCCCCAAACACGTTGGCATAGGATGACTTGAGGAATTGGACGTAGTTCTGCATGCTGCGGTTGGTGCTCTCCGACTGCTCCAGGCGATCCTTCAGGTCTTGCATCCGGCTCTGGTAGCGGCGCTCAGCCTGAGAGCAGAAACAGCATGGGCCAAGTGCGAAACATCGGCAGCCGAGCGAGGGGAAGGGCTATGGGGTTTCCTCCTGTAAATCTTCTAAACTTAGATCTGGTGATAACTGCACAACTCTGAATATACTAAAAACCACTGAGTTGTACAATTTAAATGAGTGAATTTTATAGTAGGTCAATTCTATCTTAACAAAGCTGTTAATAAAAAAAAAGGGATCTACCCGGGATAACCTGAAGGGATGGGAAATTGATTAGAGAAAAATAAAACCGTGTCATATTCATAAAGACAATATAACCCCTTGCGCTGCAGGCCCCAGGAAGCTAAAGTCTCAGTCCTCTCCCTCCACGCCTGTCCCCGCCCCCAGCCCGACTCACGTCGTCCCGGCTCCGCCGCAGCTGGCTGAGTTCAGTTTTGGTCCTGCTCAGCTGGGTCTCGAGGTCCAGGATTTTGTTCTGGGCTGCCCGCTCCTTGGAAACTGCATGCTCCTTGGTTTGTTCCATCTGCCAGGAACACAGAGACGTGGGGCTGGCTTACCTGACATAGGGGACACCTGGCAAAGAGCAGGTGGGGCCACTCCCACGATCTGGCCTCCCAGACAGCACTTGTACATGGCTGTGGAGACCTCTCTGGAGTCTGAGGGCAGGAGCTAAGTGTGGGGACAACTTCTGCAACCCAGCTTTACTGGCCCTTTCCCGACGCCCCGTAAGTCATCACCTCAGACTTGGTAAACCTGTCTGAGTCCCACGCAGGCAACAATTAAATGAGCAATCATGAATAAAGTGCCAAGTCCTTTACAAGAATTGCTCATTCGATCCATATGACGAATTCATTAGGCAGGTACTACTACCATATACCTGTTTTTCTGGCGGGGAAATAGGCTTGGAGAGATTAGGTAATTTGCTCAAGGTCACAGAGCTAGTTAGTAATGGCATTGAGACTGACCTGCCTCTGAGCGTCTTCAATGGCGCTCTCCAGCTGCCTCGCCAGGCTCCCACATTCCCGTGTCTTCTCCTCCAGCCGCAGCTGGGACTGGTGGATTGCCTCCTCCCTCTTGGCAATCACCTGTAGGAACTCGATATTCTGGGCACTGGTCGCCTCCAGTTTCCTAGGTGAGAGCACTCAATCAGATCCTGCTCATGCCCTACCTGTCCTGTTCCGCCCCACCAAGGGGCTGCCAGCCACCCCTCGGCCGGGGCTTCAGCACGCCGACAATCTCCAAGGAGCCACAGGAATGAACTAAAGAAATCTGCTGATCAGCAAGGCGGCAAGAACAGTGCAACTGGAGCAGCAGTTCGAGAACTGTATGAAGAGTGGGAAAAGCAAGCACAGGCTGACCATGGGCTGTGCTAAGCGTGCGTATCATCACACGTCATACGGCAGCTTGCAGCTCAGAAGGTGGGTTCTGTTATCATCCCCACTTTACAGGGGAAGAAACCGAGCCTCAGAGGTGAAGTCATTGGCCCCAACTCAGCACAGCTGGCAAGTCTGTCACTGATACCCATGTCCTCAACTTTTTCTGGTGACTGCTGCCTCCCTCAGAGATTTGAGCTGGACCATTCAACATCTTATATGAACAGGTGTGAGACAGCAGTGACCATCCCAGTGTGCACACACCGTCCCCACTGCACTTCCAGAACACCTTCAATCTAAGGAGCTCTCCAAGTCCTGCTGAATCCAGCTGCATCTTTGAGGCCAGCAGAGCAGAGCAGAGGTGGAGCCCGGAAGACTACCTGGTTCAAGTCCCTGCCTGCATGAGCCACTTGGGGCAGTGACAGCCTCCTAGAGCCTCAGGCCTTTCATCTCTGAAACTAAGGCTCCAGCCCTCATTTTATAGATGCTAAAAGCTTTGGAGGATGACAGTCAGGGGTCTAAGTTGCAGCTTTGCCAGCCAGCTGTGTGACCTTGGGCAAGTCACTCAACCTCTCCACAAGCTCAGTCTCCTCACATTTAAAATTAGGATGGGGCCGGCTTGGTGGTGCAGTGGTTAAGTGTGCATGTTCTGCTTTGATGGTCCAGGGTTCACCGGTTCACATCCTGGGTATGCACATGGCACCGCTTAGCAAGCCATGCTGTGGTAGGCGTCCCACATATAAAGTAGAGGAAGATGGGCACAGATGTTAGCGCAGGGCCAGCCTTCCTCAGCAACAAAAAAAGTAAAATTGGGATAATACTAACTAATATACACTAACTATGTTGTGCCTTTTTGTATGCAGGTAATGTGCTAAGCCTTTTGAGAATTATCTTGAAGACTCACAATAACCCCAGGAGCGAGGATACCCCTACCTGGATCCCTTTCTCAAAATGAGTAAAAGATGGAGCCAGCCCCGTGGCCGAGTGGTTAAGTTTGCACGCTCCGCTGCAGGCGGCCCAGTGTTTCGCCAGTTCGAATTCTGGGTGCGGACATGGCACTACTCATCAGGCCACGGTGAGGTGGCATCCCACATGCCACAACTAGAAGGACCCACAACTAAGAATATATAACTATGTACCGGGGGGCTCTGGGGAGAAAAAGGAAGAAAATAAAATCTTAAAAAAAAAAATGAGTAAAAGAGGTTCCAAAGGGTTAAATGATTTGCTCAAGAGCACAATGCAGGTTAAGTGGCAAAGCCGGGACCCAAGGCCAGGGCTTCTGATTCCAAAAGGTGTACTCTTCCCCTCTGACTACCTCCAATAGTCCGTAAGTAACAGAGTATGATCAGATCAGAAACATCTTGGGGAAGGATGACCAGGAACAAAGAGCAGAATGGGGGAATGTCCCCCACCGCAGCATGTGGCCCCGCTGGTTTGCTTGGACGAAGTGTGCCTTTCTGACAGGTGGTGCCTATGGGTGCTCTGATCGTGACCACACTGTTATGGAGTGTCCCCCTAGCCGAGAGACCACCTTCCTCTCTCCCACAATGGTTACCACTGCAATGGAAGCAACTTCTCCTCTGAGGTCTGCCTAGTACCCTCCAGGGCCTTGGGTCCCTCAAACACTTCTGCATACCAAGCCCAAAGCAGCTAAGTGGCGGAAAGTCTCAGGTCCTAGGAAGAGGACAGAGATGGGACCAAGTGCCTCTAACCTCTCCAGTTCATCCACCTTCAGACTCAGCTGTTTATTTTCCTTCTGGGAAGCCTGATGTTTCTCTCTCGCCATCTCCAGCTTGTCCCCCTGATGTTCGATCTAAAATGACAGGAACACAGACCAGTTTATGAAAGAACTTCCCAGTACAGCCCTCCCTTCTCCCTATGACCTGTCATCCACACCCAGGAAAGAGGCACGCTGCCCTCAGCAGGCGTCCAAGTCTCAACACACAACCTGGAGGAGAGAGCCGAGCAGGGACAGGTGAAGCCCAGCTCCCAGGGCTGAAGGCTTTCCCGCACCGAGAGAAGCCAGGTTTCATCCTGAAGAACCACGACGATGCTTTCATGATCAGGAGAGGCCACTCAGTGGGATCCGGGGCAGGCATGAGAAGGCAGAGGCAGATGGCGGGCCTGACTGGCCCACATGATCTACCACAGGGCTTTACCAATTACCTTGTTGGTACCACTGACTTCATTCTCCCCTTAACTGGAGGCAAGTGCAGGCACAGGAACAAGAATCTACCCAGGCTTTCAGGCTGGCAAGCTTGAGAAGTTATCCAGAGGGGTGCTTTACGTCGAAGCCTCAGATACCAGGGGTTGAAAAGCTGAGAACACTCAGGTTCGGGAGAAGGCAGGCAATTTAAGAGCACTGAGAACACGGGCTTGGGAAGCAGACAGAGCTGGCTGGGTTCCAATCCCTGTTTACTGTTAGCTCTGTAACCTCAGGAAATTACTTCTCCCCTCTATGCCTGGACTGCTTTCTGTAAAATGGGGAAACTAATACACCTCACCAAGTTCCTGGGAGAATTGAAGAGAGAATGCCAGAGCACAGAGCATGTGCTCAAAAAATGGGAGCTGCTTTGACTATTATTACAAGGAAGCAGGTCAAGAGAGGGGAAGGGCCTTGCCCAAGGTCACACTGCAAATGAGAGGTAATTTCTTAGGCACCATTGGCATGGTTCCAGTAACCCAGAGGCAGACTGCTTCCGGGAGAATGGGGACCCTCTTTCAGGACAGAATCTCAGGCAATGGTCTGTTAAGAGTAAGGAAAGGCAGCTAAAGCAAGAGAAAGATGGAAAAAAAGAAAACCTATGGCTCAGTGTCTGCAGCAGAGAGTGAAGGACCGAGGCAGGCAGGGACCTGGAGCCCTGGGGGGCGGGGCAAGAGCAGGAGGGCCCAACAACTCCAGTCGAGTGACGGCTCCTATAACTACAATCACTTGGTGCAAACACGAGGCATTTGGCACACCAGACTTTTATTTCACAGCACTGATGATAGCTCACTCCTTTCAGAAAGCGGCAGCCAAGAAAAAGGAAGTGGTCCTCCCTTGGGGGTGTGCGGCTCATCTTGGTAAGCGGGCCCCTGCTCGGGCCAGGTCGTGGGACCCTTTCTGCCAGTCCCTTACCCGGCTGCGCAGGTCTGATATGATGGCTGTGAGGTCGATGTTCTTCCTCTCATAGCCCTGCAGCTGGTCTTGGCACTCTGCGAGCTTAGCCTCCGTGATCTTGAGGATGTCAGGTAGCTGCTGCAGGTCAGCCAGCTGGGACTGGAACTGCCTACGTGCCTGGAGTGGGGGAGAAAAGCCCACCGTTGGGAAGGGCCCAGTTGCTGAAGGGGCCAGGCGGAGTCCTTTGGAGGTAGGGCAGGGCCACCCTCCTCCCCTGAAGAGGATCTTGCGAGATCCACAGGCAGAAGTACCACCTGCCCTCCCCACAGGCCACCAAGAGTGTCCAGCTGCTCTCTGGGAGGACACACTTGGTCTTGACTTGCCACTTCAGCCTGCCACTCTAGTCACCTAATAACATGGCAACCACATAGCAAACACCAGGACCCAGGCATTGTGCTGAGGGCTCTCTGAATTACTCATTTAATTCATACAACAACCTACTAAGTAGGTGCTGTCGTTCCCATATAAGGACACTAAGGATCAAAGGATCATTTGCCCAAGGTCACTCAGCTAGAAACTGGTAAAGCCAGGGTCAAAGTCTGGTCTAACCCCAAAGCCCCTAGGAAAGCAATCACCATGCTGTAGGTCAGAGGGAAGGCAAAAACACTCTGGTCCTCATCCACCTTGTAATCACAAGGATTCTGAGTACTAGAGAGGGACAGTGACTTGCCCAAGGTTATGTAACACATTAGTGGCTGAGCCTGGACTCAATACATCTCCAACGTTACTATTAAGATGATCCTGTTGCTTCTACACAGCCAAGCCATCTCTAGAAGAATAGGCTCTTTGGGGAAGGGGACAGGAGGCATTCTTTTTGGTTGGCACAAAATAAAGCCACCACACGGAATGAAATACACACACCTAAGACCTGGCAAACTGTGAATTTGAATCCACTTGGATGCTCCAAGTAGGAGAGTTTTTTTTTTAGGAAATTGGAGAAAGAAGAAAACCAGGAGGGAAAAAGGGATGAAGAAGAAGCATGAGAGAGAGAAGAGAGGAGACAAGAAAGGAGAAGGCATGTACACAGTAGAGTGGACCAGCCCAGCAGTGAGACAGGTTGTTAATCTTTCTCGTCCACATCAGGAGGGTCAAAGGCAAACAAGAGAGACAGACTGATGGACATGGAACTGGGGGTGGGAGGGGAGAGCAAGGAAGGGGAGTAGTACCGCTTCAATCTCTTTGTTCATCTCATCTTTAAGGATCTTGTTCTCTTTGTCACAGCGTTCCAGCTGGGCAGCCACCTCATCAGCCTCCAATCTGGTCTTCATCACCTGTGGACCAACAAGGATGAGGCCGTCTCAGGCAGAGCCAAGTTTTGGTGAAAAACACCTTTCATGCCCCACCCTTCCTGGGAAAGGCCTCGTGGCTAATCTGCCAGTTTGCTGGGAGGTGCTGCCCCGGCAGGGCTGCAGCCCCTGAGAGGCCTACCTGACTCTTATAGTTGTCAATCATCCCCTCATAGTTCTTCACCGACGCCTTCAGCTGCTGGACCTCAACGTGGGCTTGATTGAGTTTGTCCTCCATCGGGGCGAAGCTAGCCTGGAAGGAGTGGCTCGTGAGTAAGCAACAGGAAGGTTCTGGAGCAGGCTGCCGTCCCACCCTCAGCTCCAACTCCAAGGGGCCAGCAAAGGGAAGCCCCACCTACTCAAACCCATGCCAGCAGTCTTCCTTGCACAAGGGCAAGATTCCTAACATGACCAACTCAGGTGACGACAGAGGCAAATAAGTGGCTCCTGTGTTTTCTTGTTCTTACTACAAAAGCCATACAGAATCAATACAGAAAATGGAGATAAGACTAAGAAAAATGATTCATGATATGTGACGCCTTCGTATATGGTTATACATCAATAGCTGAGTCGACACTCTAATTTCTTCACCAAGAGCAGAATTACATTGTACTTACTGCTTTGCAACATACTTTTTCAAGGAACAATTATGTTGTGAACTACTTCGCAAGTCAATAAATGTCTTCCTACAACCCAAATGCCCTCCTTAGTGGATGGGACAAAATAAATCATGGTCTCTCAATAAAATAATAAGCAGTCATTTGAAAGAGATAAAGCTAAAAAGCAACTGACCTAAAAAGATATCCAAGAAATATGGTTGAATGAGAAAAGCAAGTTGCAGAATAATGGATGGATGAATGGGCATGTATGTGTTTGAATATGTATGTTAGTATCTGGGGAAAAAACTGGAAAAATACACATCAACAGTTAAAAGAGACCTTCACTGCTACATCACATTTCTGTAATGTTTTAAGCTTTTACTATGAGCATATTTTACCTTTGTAATGATAATATCTAAGAAAATGCATTTTTTTTTTTTTTTTTTTGCGGAAGATTAGCCCTGAGCTAACATCTGCTGCCAATCCTCCTCTTTTTGCTGAGGAAGACTGGCCCTGAGCTAACATCTGTGCCCATCTTCCTCTACTTTATATGTGGGACGCCTACCACAGCATGGTCTTCCAAGCAGTGCCATGTCCGCACCTGGGATCTGAACTGGTGAACCCCAGGCTGCCGAAGCGGAAGGTGCGCACTTAACCGCTGCACTACCAAGCAGGTCCCGAAAATGCGCTTCTACAAACATTGTTTTGAACGGCCACACTGAATAACAGTACACGGATATACCACACTGGAACCAAGCCCCTGACCCATTATTAGACTTGGAGGTCGTCTCTCATTCATCCAACAACTGCATTACAACAAAGGAGATACTCTGACACCCCTACCAGAGTGGCTCAAATGAAAATGACTGACAATACCAAGTGTTGCCGAGGAGATAGGGAGCAACCGTTCACTCTCGCATACTCTTGATGGGAGTATCAGTTTGTACAACTACTTTATTGCATGGTAACATCTCCCAAAGCTGAACTTATGCACACCACCCGATGACTTGGCAAATCTATCTCAAGGTGTACAACCTGTAAAAATACACCAATTATGTGCACCGAAAAATATACAAAAATGTTCTACGACCCAAATGTCCATCAACAGTAGAATGGATAAATATATCGTGGCTTATTCATACAATGGCATACTGTACAGCATTGAGAATGAATAAACTGCCACACACAACATGGCTAACTTGCACCAACATGATGCTGAGGAAAAGCCAGGCACAACGTTCACAAACAGGCAACCGATCTGTGGTGATAGATAGAAGTCAGCCTGACGGTCGCCTCTGCACAGGGTGTCTATAACCAGGCAAGGTCTCTGGGGTGCTGGTAAGGTTTGATCAGGCAGACTGATGGACAAAGTATGTTCATTTTGTGTACCTTCCTGTATGTTACACTTCCTTAAAATCAAGCATAACAAACAAAAATCTGTAAAAAAAATACACCTAGATATTACTGCCAGATCAGTTAAAAACCAAGCTCAAATCCGGCTCTGAAATGTCAACCTCAGGTCAGGTCCTCTCGCCCCTGGCATGCTGGGAGGGTGTATAGCAAGTGGTTAAGAGCTAGCTCCACAGTCCGACTTGGGTTCAAATCCCAACTCCAACACTTCCAAGGGCAAAATCTTGGCAAGAAACTCGACCTTTCTCTAGGCCTCAGCTTCCTTATTCCATAAAGTATTGGGAGGCTGGGAGGTTCAAGTGAGAATTAGTGCATGTGAAGGGGCCAGCAGTTGCCCGGGAAAGTCAACATTAAGCTCGAGGTCAGGTCTGTTTCACAAGCACAGGCTGAGCGTGTCATGTTGAGCACTGCACGTGCATCACCACATTCTCACAAGGGCCTCATTTCCTCCTGGTAAGGAACTGGGCCTTTCTGGCTTCAGAGCACGCCCTCTCCATCACGCTGCTGCCTCCAGACCCTCTGAAGATCCTCGTGGGTCACCTCTGGGACCCAACCAGGACTGGCCAGCCATCAGCCTCCTGCTCTCCACCCCACTGTCCCGGGCCCGGCTGCCACACAGACCTTCAGCCTCTCGTTCTCTAGCTTGAATGCAGAATATTCGGCAGTCTGCCGGTGGAGTCTCTCCACCAGGCTGTCCCGGTCTTCCCGCATCTTCTCCTCCAAGGTTTGTTGTTGGTTTACAAGATCTGTCACCCGGCTGGAAGGTCACCAAGCGAAAGCAGAGAGAATCAATACACAGGTTCTGAGGAGCCAGGCTCTTTGTGTGGAACAGGGACAAAAGTTCCTCCCCAGGTCACGTCCCTCCTCTTGGCACCCTGCCTGCTCCCTGGTCTCCCCCCGAGAAGCAGCTGCTCTGCCTGTCCTGGCATCGCTGCTGCGGCATTCCCACGCACCCCGTCTCTTATAACAGCCTCTAAGATTTGTCTCCCACACCACCCCCTCTGAAAGTCTGCTCCACTCTGATCCTCCCATGAGGCCAAGACACTCCCTGAAGATGAGCACCAGACGCATGGGCCCTCCCCAACTCCCCGCGGTGCCTTGCGGATCTCTTCGTCCACCACGTCTTGAGGTTGGGAAAGAACTCCAGGCTGGGTGGTCAGGGACACCCCTAGGCATTCCTCTCCCTCAGGCACACATCACAGTGGGGTTCTGTCTCTCCCAGGTGAGGGCAGGTGCCAGGAGCAGTAAAAAGACAAATGCATCCCGTCACTCAGCAGGGCTATAATCCTCCAGTGGCCTGAGAGGAGCATGGGGGCTACAGATGCTTGTCTATCTTGACCACAGACCCAACACAGAACTTTTACACACTGTTTGCTCTCAGTATGGATCAGTTATAGTTCATCCAGCACATATTTACTGAGCACTGACTAGGCCCAAGCAAACACATCATGTTGTTTTACCTGGCAAACTCCTACTCACCCTTAAAAACCCAGTTCAGAGTTCCTTCCTCAGGGCATCTCTTCCCCAATCTCCTGCATCCACCATACATCCTTCTACCTTAATCACCTGTTTTCTCCCACTAGACTCTGAGGACAGCGCCTGGCATAGGGCCTGGCACATAGCAGGTTCTCATGTTGTTTGCTTGCCAAATTGAGTTGAATATAGCAAGAGCCACTGGCTCAGGGAAGACCTTCCTGACCTGGGGACGAAGTGAGCTCCCTGTGAGCTGCCCTCAGCCCAGGGAGTCCAGGTCTCTGTAGCCTCATCCCCTCTACCAGAGTCCAGGGTTAGCTCCCTGAGGGCAGGGGGCGCATGTGTCCTTTTACTGCTGCAATCCTGAGGGCCAGCACAGAGCCTGGTATCTAGTAGATGCTCAATAAGTATTTTTAAGTGAATGAACATGTGAATACAGCTGACAGTGAGAATGTTCACCAGTGGCAAGAAGAGTGAGTTCAGTCACCCGCAACTTGAGGCCACTTTTGCCCCCCAGTCCCAGGCCACACCTCTGACCTACTGACTCGTGGGCAAAACAACAGAGAGAAGATGACACAGGGGTCACCAGCTGCTCCGTTCCTCATGCTGTGCAGACTGGGACCCAGTTCAGGCCTAGGCGCTGGAGCCAGGCCCAGCCCTCTGACCAGAGAAGCCTAGCTCCTCCACAGTGCCTGCTCGGGGTAGGACCCCGGGGCTGGGACTGGAGCCTGCACCCCAGCCCCAACCAGGAAGCCCAGCTCAGGGCCATCCAGATTTCAGGCCAGTGCAGCCCTTGACCAGGGGTGACCAAACAGCAGCCGCGTGAGCAACATGGCCTGCCTTAGGGAGCTGGGCTCCGTCCACGCGCACACCCACTTCCCTCCATCGGCCCACACGCCCTCTCCTAACACAGACATACTCATTCAGGACGATGATTTCCAGCTCGAGGTCTCCCTTGTCTTTCACAACTTGGTTGTAGCGGCTCCTCCATGATTCCAGAGTGGATAAAGCTTCTGCGACATAAAGATCCTGAGAACACAGACAACAGAGTCCATCAGCCTGCTGTCAGCTCTGAGGCCAAGGAGCTGGAGCCTGGGTCACCCTGGACGATCCCACACCCTGATAACTTAAACCTCACTCCTGCGATCCCTTTCTAGAGAGCATCGAGAGTGACAGTGGGAGCCCAGCTGTTGCTTCTGGATTTCCAGCAATTTCTAGATTTACATGCATCCTGTTTGTAAATCCTTCCTTAACCATCATTTCCACCCACAATTTCTTTTTTTTCCAAAAATTTTATTTTTCCTTTTTCTCCCCAAAGCCCCCCAGTACATAGTTGTGTATTTTTAGTTGTGGGTCCTTCTAGTTGTGGCATGTGGGACACTGCCTCAGCATGGCTTGATGAGCAATGCCACATCTGCGCCCAGGATCCCAACCAGCGAAACCCTGGGGCCCAAAGCAGACTGCGCAAACTTAACCACTCCACCATGGGGCCGGCCCCCTACCCACAATATTGACCTACAAACCTTCCCATCATCTCCAGCCACCCACCCCATTACCATCCTTTTACCCATCTAATCCCACTCCACCCAGCCACCCAGCCCACCAGCCCCTTCACCCTTTCCACTCCTGTCATCCTTCCATTCACCCACCCAAACTACCTCCCCCTATCCCCCCCCCACCTATTTACCACCACTGCACCCCCACCTCCACCGTTGGCCAGCCCTCCACAGGGAAGGCCTGCTACCTTGTCAGCAAGTTGCACGTGCAGCTGCTCAGCATACTCCTCGCTCTTCTCAGCTCGTTCCTTCTGGGCTCGGATGGCCTTCTTCAAGGCCTCTTTGTCTCGGTCTCCTTTTTGCTTCATTTCCTTCAACTGCTCCATGATGGCCTCCACTTCCGCCTTGTGCTGGTTCCCACTGCGCTCCAGGTTCTGGAGGAGAGGGCCGGGGAGCAGATCAGGGGAGGCAGACAGGCATGAGGAGAGGAGAGGCAAGAAAGGCCAGAGGAAAGCAGGGCAGAGAGTAAAGGGGAGAGAGGGAGAAATAGGGACCAGCGAGAAGCAGGAATGAGGGAGAGGGAGAGAGAAAATGGGTCACCAACTGTGTGGGGGGTTAGGGCTCCCCTAAGGTAGACCAGAGATGAAGGCCCTTCCTAGCTCCACACAGCACCTCTCTGGATTGCTGAACCCATCGGGCCCTAATATTCGGGTAAGATTCTTCTGGAATCCTTCCTCGAACTCCCAGCAGAGTGGTCAGAGATAGCCCTCAGCCACTCAGCAGAGCTGTGACCTCAGAGGGCCCCTGGCTCACAGATATAAGCAGCATTTGAGACCATCCTCTCCCCATGGGTAGTTAGGACAACTGAGGGCCTAAGAGATGAACTGATTGGCTCAGGGGCATGGCACTCAACCCAGTCACTGCTGGGAGGGACATCCAGACCTCCAGGGTCTCTGTCCACCCTTCTTGCCACTGTCCCAGAGTCTCTCTGAAGTATGAGTGGTTTGGCAGCAACTGCCCCAGAAACCTTTGAGGCAAAGCCTTCCTGAGTGTGACGGCCTGGTCAGGCCATCACTCTTGGACCGCCAGGCCCCTGCCCCCTCCTTCCCCACCTGTGGGACCAGCAGGTACCTTGATCTGCATGCATAGGCGACTGTTCTCTGCCTCTTTGCACCGAAGCTGTGCCTGCAAATGCCCACGCATGGACTCCATGGACTTAGAAAGCTCAGATGCTGTCTTTGCTTGAGCCTGTAGAGAGATGGAGAAAGTGACAGAGCCAGGATGTGAAGCCAGCTTTCCAATTCCAGAGCACACTCTACCCGCGACGCTCTACCGGCTCATAAAAAGGAGCAAGGGTCAGGGATGGTACCTTCTCACACTGTATTTCCTGGAGGAGCTCTTCCACCTCCTTGTCCTTGTCTTGCAGCAGTAACAGCAGGCGCTGGAGGGAACGTACACCGTCATGAGCTCCCTGGGAGGGGCGAGGAGGCCCAGCCCAGAGAGGAGAGACACTCCTGTGAGTGCCTGGCCACTGGGGCCCAAGGTCTCAGATACACTGGCCCATGTCACAGAGACCCTGGCAGGAAGCACCTAACACTGTATTAAAATTTTTTTAAACAATAAACATGTATTTATTTTGCAATTTAAAATAAAGTACCATTAAGTGGAGAAAACATTGAAAAACACTTAAGAATCCCCACAATCCCCCACTCAGATAGAAGCAATGTTAATACACATTCCAAGTCACATGTATATTTCGTTCCCTAACCTACAATTCCACAACATTTACCATCATGTGACTAAAACTTCTACATCTTTTTTTTTTTTTTTTTGGCAGGGGAAGAGTCACCCTAAGCTAACATCTGTTGCCAATCTTCCTCCATTTTTCTTCGTTCCCCCCAACCCCCACAAAGCCCCAGTACATAGTTGTGCATAGTTGTAAAATTCTTCTGGTTCTTCCATGTGAGCCGCCGCCACGTCATGGCTACCGACAGACAAGTGGTGTGGTTCTGTACCAGGATACTGAACCTGGGCCGCTGAAGCAGAGTGCACAGAACTTTAACTGCTAGGCCATCAGGGCTGGCTCTAAATCTTCTACATTTTTTGAAACAGCAGCTTAATGTTTCAACTCACTGATGTATCATAATTTAACAAGCCCTCTGGAGCTGGGAATGCAGGTTTAGGCATTAGCTCCATTGCTGCTGGATCTGCCACAGCAATGTTTGGCCAGGCATAGAGGGCCAGGGCCCAAGCCTTGGGAACGTGGCCTCCATCTTTCTCTCTCTTGGAGACTCAGAACCTCCCTTGCATTCATACAGCAAAGCCTCCAAAAGGTCTTGGAGTTAAGAAACCTATTCAACTTTTGTTCAGGCTAGCCAGTAGTTTCCCAAATTTATTTGGCCATGGATCACTCTCCTTTTTTGTCTCTTGCACCCATTCACATCTTGAAGAACTTAGGGTTCCATGGAATAGACTTTGGAACATGCTGACTTTGGAGAGATTTCTAGAATTAGAATTCTTGATCAAAAATTCTGTACTTTTTGATGGCTTTTAATCCATAATACAAATAAGGAAATGTAGGTAACAGACTTTGATGGTTTATGAATCCATCATCACCATCCCTCATGCTGGTGTCCAACTTGGTGGTTCAGGCTCTCAAGTGATCAACTAGACAAGCCCAGTGGAGCAGGCGGGACAGGGGACATCAGCCCATAGATCACGAAACTAAGACCCAAAGAAATGTCAGAGCAGGGCCCGCGCCCTCCTGCCTCCATTCAGCACCGGCACGCTTTGTTGTCTGGAACCCCCTAGAGCCGGCAGGGGGCGCATTCTGTTACCGCTTTCTCTGTGTCCGCCTCCGCCAGCCGTTTCAGTAATGCTCCTTGTTGTTCCATTAGCCTTTCGGAATCCTTCAAGGGAAGGCAAAGGGAAGGCCAAGTCATTAAGCAATAAACCCAGATGTTACATCCTATTGATTCTTCTCCTTTCCCCAAAATTATATTTCTATAGAAGTACTAAATAAATTATATTCTCATTATAAAATACTTAGTGAACACCAACACAACTGAGGTTCCCCTCACCCCCACCTCCAAACACCCCCCCACTGTTACTAATTTGAAGAGTGTTCTGACCATCCTTTCTCCATGCTTGTGTATACAGCTACACCTAGAAAAATATCTTTTAGGGGATGGGGGAGTGGGAAGGGATTACTATGTAATTTTACAAAATGATATCATATTGTACTTTTTGCTGTAACTTAATTTTTTATTATTACTTATTATTATTTTTTTTTAAAGATTGACACCTGAGCTAACATCTGTTGCTAATCGTTTTTTTTTGCTTCTTCTTCTTTTTCTCCCCAAAGCCCTCTAGTACATAGTTGTATATTCTAGTTGTAGGTCCTTCTGGCTGTGCTGTGTGGGACGCCACCTCAGCATGGCCTGACGAGTGGTGCCATGTCCTTGCCCAGGATCCGAAATTGCGAAACCCTGGGCCGCTGAAGCCGAGCACTGAAACTTAATCACTCGGCCATGGGGCTGGCTCCTACAACTTAGTTTTTTAAAATAGCTTTACTGAAATATAAATTCACATACTATACAGGTCACCGATTTAGAACATACAATTCAATGGTTTTTAGCACAATACGTTATTAATTTTTTTAAATTGTGGTAAAATATTGATAACATAAACCTTGCCAGTTTGACCATTGTTAAGCGTGCAATTCAGTGGCATATAGAACATTCACGATACTGTGCAAACCATCGCTGCTCTCTAGCTCCGGAACATTTTCATCACCCCAAAGGAAACACTGAACCTGGTAAGCAGCCGGTCTCCATGTTCCCCTCCCCTTGGCCCCAGCAACCGCTAATCCGCTTTCTGTTTCTCATAGGCCATTGCATTTTTAACACCTTCTCATAACCTCTGGGCAATGAGGCTGTTCCCGGGTTTTGCAACTGCCAACACTGCAACAATGAACATTGCTGGGCATGTACAAAGTATGCATACGAGGTTGACACAAGAGGAGGAATGACTAAGGTGGAAGGTTCAAGATTTGTGGCTGAAATGTCCTATCAAATGCCTGCACCCATTGACACAGACACAAGCAGGACATGAGAGCACCGGGCAGCACCCACCTCTGCCTATTGCCAGTCTTCGCCAGCACTACTCCTGCTGTTTTAATTTGCATTTCTCTAATTCCTCATGTTTATTAGCCAATTGAGTTTCTTCTTCCCCAACTGCCTGCTCCCATCCTTGCCCATTTCCCATTGGTATGTCTCTTTGTGATCCATCTCTATTCTTCCCAGGCATCAGAACAAAGTGTCCCTACAAGGAGGCTCACCATCCCTTTCTCTCTTAGTGCCACAGCTCCCCTTCACAAGCCAAGAGAAAAGGGCTCTCTGGTCCGAAAGTTTCCTGGGGACCTAGGAAATGAAAGAAGCCAGCACTATGTTCCTCCAGCAACAAGAAGAGGCAAAGAATGTGGGACAAAAGCCTTGGCCAGGGACCCAGAGCCTGAAGCTGCGCTCACTGTCCATTATGCCATGCCTTCCAAGCCTCCAGAGGTACACCACACAAACTAATGATGTCACCAAACCCCCCCCACAACTGAGGGCCATGCACTATTACCACTCCCATTTACAGATGAGGAGATCAAGGCTGGAAGAAGTGAGGTGAGCTGCCCGCAGTCACACAACTGGAAATGGCAGAGATGGGCCCTAAACCAATTGAGGCCAGAGCCAGAGCCGTATCCCCCAACAGTGAGCACTCCCTAGTAAGCACCGAGACGGGGGTGTGGTCCACAGTGCCACATGGGCAGCCGGAGATGAGAGCTTGGACTGAACAGGGAACACCTCCTGTGGGTGGGAGCTCAAATTAGCTGCCATTTCATCTCCAATTAGAGATTCTGGGATTCCAGGATGATAGAAGGTTAGAATCAAAAAGGAAAATAAGTGGGTAGGAAGAGGTATTCCCCAGTCCCAGGACAAACAGCAGCAGCACCCACCACTTACCAAGCACCTATCACGTGCCAGGCAGTATGCACACCCCTCATCCACGCTGCATCTGTAATTCTCACACAAACCCATGCAGAAGATGCTATTCCCATTTTATAGGTGGGAAAACTGAGGCCCAGAGAAGTAAAAATCACCCACCCAAGAACAGCAAGCTAACTACAACTATTTTAAGTGAATAATTTAGCTATAACTAGTCCAAGTCATACAAACACATTCTAGAAACTCTCAAGTCCACCAGAATAGTGTACATGAATGCTCAAAGTGACACTGCTTGTAATAGCAAACAACTGAAAATCCATCTCCATCAACAGAAGAATGGATAAATACATTGTGGTATTGTTGTAGGTCTCAAGGATAAAAATGGATAAAATCTCATGAAAACATTGAGTGAAAAAAGCAAACTCAGAAGAATAGATATGGACCAATATCATTTACGTCAAGTTTGAAAACATGCTAAACAACCCTATATGTTGCTTACGGACACATATGTAAGAGATGAAAATGATCAAATTGAAGGTGCAGGTTCCCTCTGATGGGAGGGGGATGAGTCAATCGCCAAAGGAAACACAGGCGGGATTGAATGTGGAGGAGGTTTTGTTTGGGAAGCTGGACAGGGAGTACACCACTTTATATTACTTACTTATTTACTTGTTTTTTAAATGTGTGTTGTTTTATTTATTTATTTTTCCTCAGGAAGATTGGCCCTGAGCTAAAACCTGTTGCCAATCTTTCTCTTTTTTCTCCCCTTCCCAAAGCCCCAGCACATAGTTGTATATCCTAGTTGTAAGTCCTTCTAGTTCTTCTATGTGGGAACTCATAGAACTGCCGCCTCAGTGTAGCTTGATGAGAGGCGTTAGGTTAGCAC
Source organism: Equus asinus (assembly GCF_041296235.1). Taxonomy (NCBI): domain Eukaryota; kingdom Metazoa; phylum Chordata; class Mammalia; order Perissodactyla; family Equidae; genus Equus; species Equus asinus. The sequence continues at coordinate 17,439,711 of NC_091799.1, forward strand.
CAAGGATCTGAACCGGCGAACCCCGGACCACCAAAGCAGAGTGTGCAAATTGAACCACTACGCCACCCTGCCAGCCCCTATATTCCTTATTTTAAATGTTAATTTTTAAAAACAAAAACAGGGACCAGCCCCGTGGCCGAGTGGTTTACTTTGTGCACTCCGCTTCAGCGGCCCAGGGTTTCACCGGTTTGGATCCTGGGTGCGGACATGGCACCGCTCATCAGGCCATGCTGAGGCATCATCCCACATGCCACAACTAGAAGAACCCACAACTAAAAATATACAACTATGTACCGGGGGGCTTTGGGGAGAAAAAGGAAAAAATAAATCTTTAAAAAAATAAATAAATAAAATAAAAACAAGTTGACAATGTTGGAAAAAGAAAAAGATGTTAAACTAAGAAATATGTCATTTCATCAGTACGGGCATTTTCAGATTCTTGATTTCCCTTTGGTTTGAACCAAACAGGAAGACAATTGTTTATACTGTCAGGCTTTTCAGAATCAATCACTAACATAAAATATATTTCAGAGACCATCTTTTAAGAAAACAAAGTGATACCATACGATTTGTGTCCACCAGCCCTTAGCCTTTCTCCTACTTCACCACAGCCCTGGTCGAACCCTCTCCCGCTGTGCCGCACGATCCTGGAATGTGCTGGACCCTCCCCGATTCCTCAGCGCCCTTCTCCTCACTTCCAAGTCCTTCCCGGGCTGCCAGGTCCAGCCTGAACAATTGAGACAGCCCCCTCCACCAGGTGCCCGGTGCTTTATGACAATGATTTCATGAAGTCTTTCTATAGCCCTCTCAGGTCAGGCACCGATATTATTTTCTTTTTACAGACGAGGAGACTGAGGCTCAGAGAGGAGGGGCTCGCGGTGCTCGATGGCTGGAGCCGGGTCCGAGCGCCGTTGGGGAGGGCCGCGGCCTGGAGCGCACCTCTTTGCAGTGCTGTTCCCTCAGCAGGTCCCGGAGGGTGCGGTTGGTCTCCTCGAATGTGCTCAGCTTCTGCAGGAGAAGTTCCTTCTGCCTCGTCAGGGTGTTGATGTCCGTGCACGTCATTTGTTTCTCCTGGAAGACAGCAAGCAGTCTTACAAGGTATGGGGGGGAAGGGAGGAGCCAGCAGAACAGGCCTCAGCGGGGACTTAAGCGGTGCTGGTGGCAAGAAGCTCAGGCTAGAAGAGCTGGGCTGTGTACAGGGCCAGAGGGGTCAAAGGCAGGCTTCCCAGAGGTGGCAGACCTGGCAGTATAGGCAGGAGGTGAGCCTGAGAATAAGAGGTAGGAAAAGGGGCTGCGAGCTCAGTGTGGGCAAGGGCATGTAGGGCAGGCTTCCTGGAGGAGGCACAGGAGGAGGATGACACCTGGTGGCTGATACTTGCAGGGATCAGACGCATGCCTTGACTCACTGTGATCCCAGGAGACCATGATGAGGTCTCCTCAGAGGCCCTGGTCACCAGAGGTCATCTTCAAGGGTTAGGTCCCAGAAGTGAGAGTGAGGGTGGGGGCTGAGGAGTTAAGTGTGCCCTCCCCCGGCCTGGAGATGTCATAAAGTCAGCCTGATGACTGTGTAAAGACCCCACCCAGGCTTGGCTGCCCCTCTCTGGGCCCATGCCAAGGGCTGGGCTGTTCTGCCTGCCACCTACTGTCTTCAGCTTCCCGATGGTGTCCTTCAAGGCCATGACCTGCTTGGCAGCAGCAGCCCCATCCATTTCAGCCTCCACCAGCTTGGACATGAGGCACTCCTTCTCCTGCTGGAGGTGTTTCTTCTGAAGCCTGGGGCCAAAGAGAACAGGGCTCTGTGAGCCCTGCCAGGCCCCTGCCCGCCCGGAGCTCCGAGGCTCGCCTCACAATGCCCTGCCAGGCTCATCTGGTCAGGGAACAGTGGGGGAGGGGGAAGGGATGGCCCTTCTGGCCCAAGTGGCCCTCTGGAAGGACACCTGGGCACCAGAGCAGGGCCTCTACACCAGGTGACATGCCACTTGCATCCCTGCTTGTCTCTCAGATAGCCACTAGCATCACCTCTGCCCCCAGGCTCTGCCACAGCCTCCAAACCACCATCTTTGGATCCGCTTTTGAGCCTCCCCATCCCCTCTCCACACCAGCCAAGTCTACTCACACCATTCTCTGCTTTGAAAACCCTTCCACGGCTCCCAACTGCCCTCAATGCAAACTCCTCCAAGTGGACTCTAAGAGCTGGCCCCTGCCAACCTCTGTGGCACCCCATGCCCTCTGTTCATCCTCTCTCCTCGCTCTGGCCTGCTTTCCATTTCTCAGTCACAAACTGCCCCCACCTTGGGGCCTTCGCACGAGATGTTCCCGCTACCCAGCACTTTCCTCCTCGGCACCCACCTGCCTGACCCCCTCCCCGCACTGCCCTCCATGGGGTCCTCCTCTTCCTTCACACTGTGAATCGAGCACCATCAGGTAACTGTGTGACTGTGAACAGCTGTAACCTGGGCTAGACTGTCACCCGAGGACGGTGCCTGGGCCTGCCTCCTCCATTGCTTTCCATTCTCAGGGCTTGGGGCAGCCTGGCAGGAGGGACAATCCTCTGGGGACAGACAGGGCCACCTTACATTGTTAGGTCCTTCTCCTCCTTGATGCGCTCGATGTTGTGCCTCAGCACAGTATTCTCGTGCTCAGTCTCGGCCAGCTCGTGGGCCACCTCCTCCAGCTCCTCCTTCCGCTCCTCCAGGAACCTTTTGGCCATCTGGCGCTCTCCCTTCTGCATCTTGACCTGTGCAGGGGCACGGAGGCAGGGGCCACTGATGGGAGGCACCTCCTCTCTGCCACATCGTTCAGCCCGTTGCTTAGGACCAAATTAAGGGCAACTCCAACTGACAGCTACATAGGTACTCAGGTCCTTTCAGGCACAATCTCAGTTAATCATCACAAAGACACTCTGGGGAGATATTATTCCTCTCGTTTCCTCATTCCTGAGGAAACTGAGTATAGAGAGCCTGAGTGACTGGCTGGCTGGGGACAGACCAGGATACAAACCGTGGTTTAGCTGCACACCACAGGAGGAGAGATGTCACAAAAAGGCCCCTGTGCTGCGGGCTATGGAGAAAGGAGGGACTGTTGCCAGGCAGCCAGCCACAGGTTCTCCAGGACGGCCTGAAGGCCCCCCGTACAGGGTGGAGGATTAAAGACACAGGCCACGTTAGTGGTCAAAACCCAGATGTCATGCCAGCTCTGCCAACTTCCTACTCAGGGCTTTGGACTTTCAGGTTGTTTCCGATTCCATTGCCATATCCCACCCAAAGACACAGTCCAGCAACTGAGAACAAACTTTCTTCACCATTTTGGAGCTTTGATTTTTTTTTTAAAACTTTTGTATAAAATGGAAAGCAGAGGCCCAATTGTCCTAGTGACTTCATCTCAAAAATGGGGACAATAATACCACCAGCGTCATTTACTATTGTAAAAAATGACAGGCCATCCATACAGGGCACGAGGCAAGGTCAGGGCCAGGCCCAGGCTAAGTGCTCAATGGAGAGGACATCCCAGGGTGCCTGCTACCTCTCTGGGGGCATCTGAGGCCCTGGGCAGCCTGTTAGGAAGCGGGGAGGCCTGCAGACAAGCAGCCAGAAGTGTCCACCAGGAAGCTGCCTGGGCAGTCCCTCACGTCCTCAGGGCACTAGGTGTCCTGGCCCCCCAACCTCCCTCACCTCAGACTTGAGACAACCAACCGCATTCATTAGACTGTCAATCTTCTTATCATAACGGTTCATTTTACAGTGACCCGAGTCATCATCTTCTGTAGAGAGGTCACTTAACCGCATCACCGAGACCAGCTTTTCTGAAGATGGTGGTGTGATCTCCAGGCAATGAGGTGGATTCTGATGTAGAGGAGGGAGAGACACATGACTCGTAAGGCAAAACCACCACTGTCAGTTCCACCACACCTGCTTGTCCACTGGAGGCAGGAAGAGCTCAAACTGCTAAGGGACCAACCTCGGGGACCCTGGGAGGAAGAACATGCCGCACCTTCTCCATGGAACATCACCTACCCATGTTTACGTGAGGTTTTGTAAGATTTTCTAACAGAAACAAAAAGCCTATGTCACAATGTCAAGTTTAAAATAAAGAATATAACAAATTAGCAAAAATTGCAATAATACCCCAAATTATCAAAAGTTTGGGGCAACGAGTGCTTTTAATATGTAGGGTAGAAGTGAAATATGTCCAAGTCTTTCAACTGAAGATGAATGCGTGAGAGTGGATGGTTGCAAAAGCATATAAACCTCCTATAAAAAAGGAATTTTAGGGCTAAGTGGGGAAATTTGAATATGGACCAGATATTATATGATAGAAATGAAGTTTTTAGGGCTGATCATTGTCATCTTAGACATGTAGAAAAATATTATCAGAAAGGCATTCTGAATCATTTAGGGGCAGGATGGTATGATGTCTGGAAAATCTTTACGTAAATACATCAGCATGAAAACATACATATTTTTTAAGAGCATGTGCCCCTCAGAAAAGGTGATGCAAAGTTGTATAACACTTTGCTTTTAAGACTCCAGAAAGAAGTATACTATAATCTGCAGGCCAGTTTTCCATGGGTTTTTGGTATATTGACCTTGACTCTCTCATTCTGTAAGTCTATTCTGGTGCGTTGAGCAGTTGCTATTTCTCATTATTTGTGCAGTTGTCTGCTCCTCTTACGCTGAAGGGGCTAGCCTGCCGTGGCAATTTCCAGGAGAAGACGATGGTTCTCAGGCATAAAAGGAGGGTTCAATAAAGGGTATAACTGTTATGTGGAACAAGTGGGACTCACAAGGTGCCATTTAAAAAATGCCATGTGCCCTTTGTCCCAGCAATTCTATTTCTAGGGATATATCAAGAATATCTAGGGTGGCCGGACCAGTGGCACAGCGGTTAAGTGCGCACGTTCCGCTTCTGCGGTCTGGGGTTCACCGGTTTGGATCCCGGGTGCGAACATGGTAATGCTTGGCACACCATACTGTGGTAGGTGTCCCACATATAAAGTAGAGGAAGATGGGCACGGATGTTACCTCCGGGCCAGGCTTCCTCAGCAAAAAGAGGAGGACTGGCAGCAGATGTTAGCTCAGGGCTAATCTTCCTCAAAATAAATAAATAAATAAATAAAATAAAAATAAAAGAATATCTAGGGTCCACCCAGTGGCGCAGTGGTTAAGTGCGCACGTTCAGCTTCGGCAGCCCTATAAAAGGGGTTTGCCAGCTCAGATCCTGGGTGCGGACATGGCACTGCTTGGCAAGCCATGCTGTGGTAGGCGTCCCACATAGAAAGTAGAGGAAGATTGGCACGGATGTGAGCTCAGGGCCAGGCTTCCTCAGCAAAAAGAGGAGGATTGGCAGCAGATGTTGGCTCAGGGCTAATCTTCCTCAAAAAAAAAAAAAAAAAAAAATCTAAAAATGGAATCAATATTTAAATTCAAGGCAAGGATATAGATAAATGTATGACAAGAGAGTACTGGTTAAATATGGTAATAGTACAAATATACACACAATAGAACATTGCCTTAAAAAAATAATGTGTGGGGCCGGCCCTGTGGCCGAGTGGTTAAGTTCGCACGCTCCTCTTCGGAGGTCCAGGGTTTCACCGGTTTGGATCCTGGGCACGGACATGGCACCACTCATTAGGCCATGCTGAGGCGGAGTCCTACATGCCACAAGTGGAAGGATCCACAAATAAAATATACAACTACGTACTGGGAGGCTTTGGGGAGAAAAAGGAAAAATAAAATCTTAAAAAATAAGAACAATAATGTGCAATGTAAATATAGTCAAAACACGTTTAAAAAGAATGTCATACAATGATAAGTAAAATATGATCCCAGGGGCCAGCCCGGTGGCACAGTGGTTAAGTTCACACGTTCTGCTTCAGCAGCCCGGGGTTCACTGGTTCGGATCCCGGGTGCGGACATGGCACCGCTTGGCACACCATGCTGTGGTAGACGTCCCACATAGAAAGTAGAGGAAGATGGGCACAGATGTTAGCTCAGGGTCAGTCTTCCTCAGCAAAAAGAGGAGGATTGGCAGCAGTTAGCTCAGGGCTAATCTTCCTCAAAAAAAAAAACCAATCCCATTGTTACAAAAATCCAAAGAATGCGGCTATTACTAAGAAAAGACCAGAAGGCTTGCCCCTAGAAGTCACAGGGGTCTTCCCAGAGTGGCAGGATTACAGGTGATTTTTACTTTCTTCCTTGAGCTGATTTGGATTTTCCATTTTTTCAACAATGACTATGCATTGCTTCAATAAGAAAACAAGTTATTTTTAACGCATAAAAGGATAATATATAGACAGGATGATTACAATGCTATCTTTAAAAACCCAAAACTATGTATAGGGAAAAGTGTGACAGTAAATGGACCCAAATATTAGTAGTTTCTGGAGAGTGGTTACCATCAGGGACGGTAGTGACAGGGACATGAGCTGGGTGACACACAGGTATATTCAGTTTGTAAAAATTCATCAAGCAACACACTTCTGATGTGTGTACTTTCCTGCACTTGTCTAGAAAATGTCTTTAAAAATAGCAGCCAGGTTAGAGTAGAATTACAGGTGATTATCTATTTTTCTGTATTTTCAACATTCTGTAATAAAAATAGATCACTTTTAATAAGAGGGTAGAGAAAAAACTCAGACTTTCTCTCTCCCAAAGACAAGCTTATGTACCAAAAAAAATCGAACAAGAATCCCCACATGTACACAGCATCTTCTGAGGCCATCTCCAGCTCGCCCCAAATTTCCTCCTCCTAGGGTCTTTTCCTCGTCCATAATGGAAGGGGTCAAGTTGGCGCTTCCCAGAAACACGAAGGGCCACTGGGAAGTGGAAAGGGGCTGGCCCAAGAGGGTAACATGAAAGACAGCTACTATTTGCAAGACAAGTCACCTCTCCAGGCGTCTCCAATCCCAAGATTCTGTGGCCCCAGGACAGGAAGGGGCATTGAGCTTTCCAGATGAGACCATAGCTGCTAGCAACCCGTGGCAACAGGGAAGTCAATTTCCACAGCAGAGTATCTTTGATGCATACTTTGAAGACTACCAAGTCTTTTCATTTTTTTTAAAAGCATTTTTAATTACAAAATATAGTATGCTTGTTATAAAGAAATTCAAGCTGGCCATAAAAAAACAGATGAAAGCTCCATGTCCCAGAGGTAATCACTGCTAATCACTTCTTGTATATCCTCCCAGGAAATGTTATGCACAGACAAACAGATGCATACACACATGGACACAGACACCCTTTTTGTGCAAATAGTGCTAAACTCTACATGCTGTGCAGCTCCGCGCTTCATTATCATGTGTAAATATCTAGCTTGATCTTTGTGATGGCTGCTTGGTATTCTACTGTATGGATGTATCATAATTCAACAAATACACTCTGGATAGATATTTAGGATGCTTCCAGTTTGTTTTTTTTTAATACATTTTTAAAAAGATTTTATTTTTTTCCTTTTTCTCTCCAAAGCCCCCCAGTACATAGTTGTATATTCTTAGTTGTGGGTCCTTCTGGTTGTGACATGGGACGCTGCCTCAGCGTGGCTCAATGAGCAGTGCCATGTCTGCGCCCAGGATTCGAACCGACGAAACCCTGGGCCGCCTACAGCGGAGCGCTCAAACTTAACCACTCGGCCACGGGGCCGGCCCCCAGTTTTTTCTATTATGAACGTCTTTATACAGGATCCTTGAACTCTTCTGTGCCTTTTTTGGGGTAAGTTCCTAAGTATAAAACTATAGAATCAATTTCTAGATGTAAAACTACAGAATCATCATTTAGATACGGCCGAACTGCCTCAAGAAGGGTTGAGTCGGTTTCACGACCATCTCAAATCTGTCTAAAAAGGTTCATTGATCCTCCATATGCTCGCCAACATGAGACCTTTGTAATCTTTTCAACTTTTTCCATTCAATAAAAATGATAGCTTGTTGTTTTTGTTTTTAAAATATGGTTGTTTATAATTTACATTTCACTGATTACTAGTGAGGTACACGTAGTAAAAAATGTAAGATGGCACTTGAATTCCAACCTTTTTTGTGCTTCACATATATACACACACTTGTCAGGACAGTCCTCAGTTATTCCCTAGAATACCCCATACTCCCCACAGTCCCTTTGTCTCCTAGGGATAAACTGGTAAATCAGGGAGTCGAAACCATGAAGTATGACTATAAACTTCAGAGTAATTATTTTTATTTTTTATTTCTAATTTTAAAAGTAATAAACTATCAGAAAAAGACTCAATCTTTCAAAATAGATCAGGCATCATCATCTTAAAGCAGTCTCAAGTCCCTCACGTGTCCCCATAAGGAGATCTTTGTGTAATACGGCCAAAACCTTGTCTTATCGTTGAGTTTTCTCACTGCGACTGATAGACTGTGGGCACAGGAGGGCACGCCAGCCGGTCTGCAGCTGTAGCTACGGTGCCCAGCAGCGTCTGGCACAAGTCTCAGTACATGCATGCCGCATGAGTTACTGCACGGATGGATAGGCGGATGGTTGGATGGACAAGCAAAACATGTCGCAGTGTGGCTAAAAAAGGACAACAGTTCTTTTGGTACCCTGACAACTAATACTAAAGGCAATTATTCCCCAGGAGATTGTTCCGAAAGTGGTTTTGATGACATCTATGGAATACGTGCATGGTCTCTTTCAGGGACTACTTCAAAAAAGGCCATACTTTCTTAGATATGTATATACACGTGGTTCCTCACACACAAATTAGAGAGGCTACAAGTATAGCCTCTAGAAGGAGAAACACTGGGACCTAACTCCAGCTCTGTGACTTCCTCCAGGAGACTTCATCTCTCTGAGCCTGGGTTTCCTCATCTCTACATTGAGATAGCGGGACCTACCACACTGCAGCGTTGTAAGGACTCAAGAAGATTCACCTACTTTCAGGGTTTAGGAAGGCACTCAGTCAATGGACCTACTGGGATGTTGCTAATAGCTACGGCCGACCCTGAATCGTACCGAGTTTGAGGCCTGCTAGAACCTGACCAGTCCGAGAAGAAAAGCCTGAACAAGAATGAGCCTACCTCCCACTTGCATCCCACATGCCGGGCGGATGATTTTCCAGGGGGCATCCAAGGTACCTTGGTTTTCACCCGGACACTCCGCCGCACATTCACGGTGTCCCCTTTCATTCCGCGCTTATGAGATTTCTGTGAAGAGAGACAAACCCAGGGTCACTTCTCCACATAGCTGGCCATGGCATCGCTCTGGTGGCATCCACTTCCAACTCTGCAGGGGAGCCTCTTCTGACTAAGCCTACTGTTACCATTTCTGGATGACAGTCCTGCCTACCTTCTAACCAGGTAATTGATCGCTGAAAGCGAGTGCCTTTGTCTCTCAAACCTTTGGAGTTAGAAGCGTGAGGAGCTGGGAGGTGTCACCCTGCTCCACAGTCTTGGCCTGGCCCCACTGGCATGCTCCTACCTGGCTGTTGGTCGCTGACGGTTTCGGGAGTTTTTTTATGTGGACGTGGACAGGGGTGTTCTCATCCACGTGAACATGTAAGGGGGGAGTTGAAGAGCGGTCCTTCATGGTTCGCTTCTGGCAGGCGGGGGAGGGCAACACAAAAAAGGTTGATCTGTGGATGAGTAAATTGGGCATAAAAAACAGAGCTCACAGCCTCTGGGGGCCACTGAAAGCCTAGCCACCAAGCGAGCAGGACAGCTACCAACTACTGACATGCAGGCAGGAACCAAGGCAGGAGTGCCATTCAGCAGGCTCCTCAGAGATCCCAGCTGAAGACCACTGGGGAGATCCAGATCCACTCAAGAGAGGGGTAAGACCCAGTGGTTCCGTCAAAGAGCCCAAACCCAGGCCCCAGGGTCCTCAGAGCTGAATCTCCTTCCAAGCCTGCTGGAATGCATTGCTCCTCCTTAGATTTTAGCGTAGCAAAGCCGGAAAGCACGTGACTCCTTCTACACCGGGACCTAAACTGGGCATGTGGATTAGCACAAGAAACACACATAATGGTTAAGGTGCAAAATCAATCAGGCAGCAGGCAGGTAAGACACGATGAAAACAGAAAGGTGGAGGAAATGCCGAGATGAGAAGGTTGTAGAAATTCTAAAGCAAAACCCTAGCTACATACCCCTTGCCCACCACCAGCCCCTATCCCCTCTCCATACTTTTTTTTAAACTTTCTTCTTTTTTTTGGAAAGTCTGTTCTAAAGGTTTTTGGAATTGCCTGGAAGGATTAGGTTAAGACAACCCCCTCACACTCGGCAGCCTTACCACAGGCGAACCCCCCCCCCCAATTAATCAGCAGGTTATGCACGAAGGCACCTAGCAGAGCGCTGGGCCGCAGTGGTGCCAGCAGGGTGAGGCAGCTCCTGGAAAAGGTGTGCAGAAGCATTTTCGGCAGGGCTGCACACCAAATGCTGCTCCATGAGCACGGCACCTACCGTCACAGTCACACTGGGTGCTCCACAAGGTGTCCTCAAGACTTTTTTCTGCGTGAGACTTGTGACTCCGTTCTTCCCACACGATGGAAACCTGCACCCAGGCACAAGAACCAGATTATAAGCAGAAAACTAGGGCTCTTCTATTAGCTCTCCCAAAATCACACACTACATATGGTGGCTAATAAATTCACGGCTAGGAGAGCCGGTCAGGAATCACTTGGCTCCCTTTACACCAAATACGCATGGTGTGCTCGGCTGTGGGATGGAAACAGGGGGTAATGGGCATTCACAGAGTTGGCCTTTTAACCTGCCACCGCATCACACATATTGTGACCTTTTGCTGAAAAGCCCAACTGTCATCCTACCTGTCAGCTGACAAAAAACAGGCAGCGCGTGAGCAGCAGCCAAGGTACTAGCCTGGCCAAGAGTGAAAGTGCCCAGAACAGAGCCTGGAGCACATGAGGCCCTGGAGGAATGCTCGGTGAATGACAGACATAAAAAGACAGAGTAATAGGCTCAGGAACAAAGTCCCTTTGACTCATATTGATAAAATTAACAGTCAAATATTGAATGAAGAGGATGAAAAATTACTATTTCCCAAAATATTCCACTTGCTACCCTCTAAGTTCATAAGAAACAGGGTTATTTTTTTATACCACTTGTAAATCATCTTGCTTATACATAAGCAGCCCCATCACCAGATTTGCAAATATAGCAAAAGTTTAATCTCCAAAATTTGACAGCAGTACATCCAAGAAGTCCAGGGTGAGAAGGGACTTGGAATTTGACATATCCCACTGCCTCCGGATAGCTCCAAAATATGACCTCGCCTTCCCCGCAAATATTGGGAGAAAATAATGCAACATCAATATTCTCGGGCACTTTAGCATGCATTACTGTACGTAAATTACACCTTGATAAAAAAGAAAAAATATTTATTGAGTCCCAGCAATCATTTAGCCAAGGAACACCAAATCTGAGTAGACGGGATTTTTTTCCCTCCTTACTTAGAACATTTCTGTTCACGTAAAGCCAATAGATTTGGGAAATCTCTCTCCCTCAGTGGGCTTCCCATCAAACCACCTGGATTCCATCCACACCTTGCTAACTGCCACATCCACCTCCTGCATCACTGTTATTTATTTGCACCTGACCTCCTTTCAAAACAGGATCTGAGCCTAGTACTCCATTGAGACAATAGAGACCCTGTTTGCTACCAGGAACTCATAAGCAGAAAACTAGGAAATGAGGCACTTGAAGGGGGAGGGAGGCAGAGCTGGGATGGGGTGCATGCATTTTTCTCCTCCTTCCCTTTAAAAGTGATTTTTAACTGTTTTGGTCCAGACTTTCAGGACACTGAACAGGGAAGCTGAAAAGGAGAGCCTCCAGCGAGCCTGCTCTGGGGGTCCCTGACCACCTTTCCCTGCTCTATGGCAGAGGTGCCCCCCACATTGGCAGTACCTGGGGGAGCCGCCTGAGGATGAGGCAGACATGGCTAGGCATCAAAGACGCAAGGGTGGGCAATTGGGTCAGCAGGCTCTGCTCAGGGGGACCCAGAGGGGCTTGTCAATGAGAATCTCAGGGGCCCGGCATCAAATGTCCTGAGGGGAGGAGGGTGGTAGCTTTGGGGGTGGCAGTTGGATGAAAACTTGGGAGGCGCTCCTCTACTGTCCAAGTCGCACAGCAACTGTCCTGCCAAAGTGGGGGGAGATAGGAGAGGCTGAGCAACCTGCAGGGCAGCTGGGGGGTGGCCGGTAGACGGGTGAGGGGGGCAGTGGGAGGGACAGGGGGCGGAACTTCGAGGGAAAGGACCACCACGCCCAGACCCCACCCGGGAGGGAAGGTGGGTGGCCACCAGGGGAAAACCTGCGGTGCTTGCTGGCGTGCGTGGAGGGCGGGAGAGAAGCGCTAGGCCCCAAGTGGGCCCCAAAGGGCCGGACCCGGCAGCGGGAGCTGGGGGGATATTCGGGGCGGGGCCAGGCAAGTATCTCCTAGGAGAACGGACGTTCCCGGCAGAATAGGTACCGCAGAGGACCAACAGTTTTGAAGGAGGAAGGAGCGGAGGCTACAGGGCGAAAGGGCGCTCGGCCGCGAGTGGGGACCCCCGACGGCGGAGGGAAGATCCTCCCCGGCGCGGGGAGGGAGAGGCCGACCGGGCGACGCCCACCGGCGGGGAAGAAAGCGCGGGCCAGTCTCCGTCGGCGGAGAGGAGGGACGACCACCCACCAGCGGGCAGGAGGGGCCCAGTTTCTGCCCATAGAGAGAAGGGCGGAGCCCTGCCGGAGGGCAGCGGAGGAGGCAGCGGAGCCCTGCCGCTGGCCAGGTGCGGAGGGAGGCGGCTGGCCCGCCCGTTAGCGGGAGGAGGAGAAGGCCCGCGCCGGGGGGCGGGGCGGCGGCCAGGTTCTGACGGGAGCGAGGCGAGCGCGCCGGGCGCTGCAGGCGGGGGTCCGGGGGGGCAGCGGGACCGAGCGACCCCGGCGGGGGCCATCCCGCCCGCGGGGCCCGGGCCCGGCGGCGGCCGCGGAGCGCGTTGGGTCCCGCCCGCCGGCGGCCTCTCACCAGGAGCGACAGGGCTGCGCCCAGAAACGCCTCCTTATGAAGTCGTTGAAGTCGGAGGCCAGGGTCGTGCCATGGAGACGCCGCGGCGGATGCAGTCCAGCTCCCGCGGCGGCTCCTCCCCGCTTCCGCCTCCTTTTCCGACACCCGGTCGGCAGCTCGCCCATTGGCCAGTTCAAACCCCCCCGGGAGCCTCTCGGGTTTCGCCATTTAGGCCCAGCCCCTGGCGTCACAGACAGGCCCCGCCCCGCGGCGAAGCCCCGCCCACTTCCGGGGCACGCGTCTCGTCGCCGTGGAGACGCGGACGCCACCTGCCCGCCCTGCCAAGGCTGGCCCTGCTGTTCAAGGCCTGGCTTCCCCCTGCGCCGTTTTTTTTCTTTTTCTTTTTCTTTTTGGTGAGGAAGATTAGCCCTGAGCTAACATCTGCCGCCGCTCCTCCTTTTGCTGAGGAAGATTGTCCCTGAGCTCACATCTGTGCCCATCTTCCTCTATTTTATATGCGGGACGCCTGCCACAGCATGGCTTGATAAGTGGTGGGTAGGTCCGTGCTGGGGATCTGAACCTGCGAACTCGCGCCTCCAAAGCACAGCGTGGGAACTTAACCACTGCGCCACCGCCACCACACCGGTCCCCCCACCCACCGCCATTTTTACCCTGCCTTCGGTCCTCCTTGATTCCCACGAATCAAAGGAACACTAACCTTCGAACCCCTTCCCTTGGGCCCAGAGGGGAGTCGCAGAACAAGTTAGTGCCCGGAGTTGCGCGCAGCTTCTGGAAATCCAGCCCTGTCTCCACTCCGCTGGTGGTGCAGAAATGGAGCCTGCACACCACCCAGACTCGCTCCCCTCCCACGAGGCCTCTGTCTTTGTCCAGACAGGAGGAAGGGTTCTCGCTCCCCTTGCTCCTCACCGCCCTCCTGCACACTGTGTGCCGCTTTGCGTACAGACCTGCTCGGATGAGGTTCTCGCTGGGCCGCCATCTTCTCGAATATGCTTCACTGTCAGCCAATCCTGGGCGGCTGTCACGTGCACCAAGGTACCGCCCTGGATTCTGGGACGCTTTAACATCCTCCGGGCCAACCTGGCCTCAGTTCCTGGACATCTTCATCTCCACGACCGTGCCCCACCCCTCAGCCGTGCACCCCCGGCGTCATGCAACTGGTCCACGTGAAATCTTAAATTCCAGCTCCCCTCTCCAAACAGAACCTGCTTTTCCGCCTTCGCTCTCACCGTCTCATGCCTACCGTGTTCATTCCTCAGTGTTGGGGAATCCTCCGTTCCCTTGACTCGTTCATTTTCTCCCTGTTGAATAAATGGTGGATCCCCAATACCTTTTGTAACCCAACGGCCTGAGGCTCTGCAAAGACCAAATCCACAAATCCCTGCCTCCAGCCTCAGCTGAGCCCCCACCACTGCCCAGCAACTAGAACAGTCTCTAGACTCCCTCCCACAGTGGCTTTTCCAAAGCTTTGCCTCTTTCCCCTTCCATACTCCAACTCCCCTTTTTCATGGAGAAAAATAAAAGCATCAAGCAGAATTCCCTCCACCTTCTCCCCACCGTCCCTCATCTTTGACTTCCCCCAGCCTGAAATCCCCCTTCAGAGGAAGAGATGTTCTTGCTGCTGAGACAAACTTTCTTCCAGGCCTAGGTCAAACGTCTCTGAAAAGGTCTCTCGCTATCCCCAAGACAGAATTGTTGGTCATCTCTTAGTGCTCCCATGTTCACTGAACCAATATTTAGTAAGTCCCTGCTATGTGCTAAGCCCAGTTCAAGGGCCACTAGACCATTGCATCCCACCCAGTCTTCCAGGAGCCCATGATCGGGCTCTCTAATGTAACCAGGTAAAATGATGAAAGCTCTCCCCACACACACTGAAGAGTTTTACCTGTGTGGTTGTGTCCTCTCCCCACCAGCTGACCACAGTCCTTCCCTGCCAGTGGAGGTCCTTGGGGTATTTGTGATGGAAAATCTGAGAATGGACAGGATGGAGGTCACACACATGTGCGCACACACATACACACTCACTAGACCTGGGTGACAGGGCGGAGGAGGAGGGAAAGCTCCTCAGAAGATGGGTAACAGGGAAGGGGTGGGGGAAGGGTGCTGAAGACAGGGGCACGGGCACATGCAGTGTGTGAAGGGTGTGGGATGGGGAAGCAAAGAGGAATTTTAAGCGTATAGCTGTGGTCCGGGTATCTGACCTATGTGCGGTGTTTGAGAAATGCAAGTAAGGAACGTTTGTGATTCTGATATTAGTTTGGATTGCTGGACCATGTCTTCTGAAGCAAACCTGCCGGCACTGGCCACTTTTTTCAAAGGGCTACACCCAGCACTGATGAGGACCTTGGGAAGCAAGCTGGTAGGTTTAAAAGTTGGTGTAACCTTTTGACAGTGGGATATTATATATCGAAACAAACACCAACAACCTCTTTTTGTGTGTGTGTGTGAAGAAGATTGCCCCTGAGCTAACATCTGTGCCAATCTTCCTCTATTTTTTATGTGGGATGCTGCCACAGTACGGCTTGATGAGCGGTGTGTAGGTCTGCAGCTGAGATCTGAACTGGTGAACCCTAAGCCACTGCAGCAGAGTGCGTGAACTTAACCGCTACACCGCTGGACTAGCTCCCCAACATCCTCTTCGACCCAACAATTTCATGTCTAGGAATATATTGTAACGGAATAATCCAGGAGACATGCAAAGATTTAGACTTTAAAGAGAAATTCCCTTTCAGTGCTCATTTTCCTCAATGGGATTTTCCTTGGACTGACCCTTCCCTACCTTCCCAAGCGGGTGAGAGACTCGGAGAAAGGGAGAAAGGAGCCCTCTCAGGCTTGCCCATAGGCCAGAGAAAAAGAATGCTCCACCTGGTCCAGAGCTGTGGACCAGGAAACTTCGTGGGGTTGGAGCAAAGCCAATTGGTAATAGGCGATATGCATTCGCCCAGTGCACGCCCTGCATGTCTTATATCCCTCTGGAATCTGGTGTGAGGATGAGTGGTGTGGTGCAGTTAAGAACAAAGCGTAGTTAGGGTGAGGCAGGAAGGATCTCAGATCCCAGATCCCAGGACACAGGTCTAACCTGAGGCCTCGTTAAAATGACCAATGTTTGTGGAAGGTTGAAAAATCCTAGCCACTTGATAAATTATATTACATATAGTCTAAGGAATACTACAGAGCCATTAAAAATGATAAGACAGATCTATTGTTCAGACATGGAAAGGTCTCCAAAACATATACTAGCTGAGAAAAATAAAAGGCAAGGTGCACAGCTGTAGGTGGACCACAGTGCCATTTCTCCATGAAAATAACCTGTGTATGTTATTACAAGCATGTAAAAAGAATCTGGAGGAATACACAACTGAACTATTCAGATGGATTATTTCTGGAAAGTGGAATTAGAGGAGATTTTCACTTGTGACTTGTAAATTTTTGTAATGTTTAAGTGTTTTGGGAAAGGAATACCTGTGTGTCTAGTCAGGAAAAAATCAAGAGATTAAAAACTTGTTGGAGAAGATACTCATGACATATTGGTTGAAAAAGCAGGTACAGAACAGCAAGTTCAGTCTAAACCTATATATGTGTTTGGGGGCTGGGGAGAGACGTAGACAGAAATTCATAGAGAAAAGCCTGCAGATTTGGGGTGTTTCTTATATGACTCATATATTCTTTTTGGTACTTTTGAAAAAGATTTTAAATTTGTGAACTATATTTTCAAAAGAGGGTATGTAATTGCATCAGTTTGCTCCAGCTGCCGTAACAAAGCACACACGCTGGGTGCCCTCAACAACAGGAACTTCTTGTCTTATAGTTTCGGAGGCCAGAGGCCTGACGCCAAGCGTCGGCAGGGCGGTGCTCCCTCTCGAGGCTCCAGGGAAGGACCTGTTCCAGGCCTGTCTCCCAGTTTCAGTCCGTTCCTCGGTAGCAGAGCTGCAGTCTATACGTGGCGTCCTCCTTGTGTGCCTGCCTGTGTCCAGATTCCCCCTTTGGATAAGGACACCAATTAACCGGGTTAGGGGCCCACCCTATTCCAGCATGACCTCATCTTAACTAGTTACCTCCACAACGACCCTATTTCCAAAGAAAGGTCACATTCTGAGGTACTGGGGGTTAGGACTTCAATGTATGAAGCTGGGGACCCAGTTTGACCCACACCGTAATGCATATATTCCATTTAAAGACGTATAATAAACGCTAAGGGAACCACGGTCCAGGTTAAGAAACAAAAGAGACTTAAAAAAATTTTTTTAACTATAAGACGCTATCTCAAAATGTTAACACTGGTGATTTTATTTTGCTCGGGGTTTTTTTTGTTGTTTTTTAAAAAATTTCAACAATGAACGTGGGCTTCCCTTGTTAGTTAGAAATAACCGCAGCTGATAGTGGAGCTGTGCACTGCAGTGCTGGACCCAAGCCTGCATGCGCTTGCAGCAGGGGGATGCCCCTGAGTCCTCGGCTCAGGATGCGGCCTCTCCATTCCCCCAAGGGTCTGATTACCAGTTGTTTCCATCCAGGAGCACCTCCTCCAGGGGCCTGATGCAACTGCCACAGCATGGCCCCAGGGACAAGGAATCTGTGCTCCAGAGTGGGTCTGGCTTTTCTTTCAGGTGACTGGAGAGATTTCAAGTCCTGGGTGGGGCTGGGAGAGAAAATTCTTGCAGGCCCCATCAAGGGTCTGGCTCCTCTTGGACCCTCTGAACAGCCCCTCGCTGGCCCTGGGCCTCCGAGGTTGGATGGATGCTGGGCTCAGCTGAAGAGTCTGGTTCTACAGTTGCCCAAACCAGTGGTTCTCAAAGTGGTCCTCAACAGCCGATGCTGTTGGTGCTGGAGAACCCGCACCAACGGCGTCAGCATCACCAGGGAACTTGTTAGAGGTGTGGATGCGTGGACCCCACCCCAGACCTACTGCGTCAGACACTCTGGGGGTGGCGCCCAGTAGTCTGTTTGAACAAGGTCTCTGGGGGTTTGGATGCTCTCCGAGGTTTAAGAACCACTTCCCACACCATCGGGGAGGGATCCCAGACGGCAAATCTCGTCATGCTCCTTCATTTTACACAGGGGGAAACTGAGGCATTTTACAGCAAGGAGGAGGACCTAGCTCAAGTGCCACAGACAACCAAGTGGCAGAGGTGAAACCGGAAGTTAGATCTTCTGTCTGCCGAGTCCCCACTCTTTCTTCTGACTCAGGCAGACCTCCTAAGTCCAACCTGATTCCCTCTGTCACTGTAGGGAGGGTCACCATGATGCCAGCCACCATCAGGGCAGTGCTCCCTTTGTGCTGGGCACCATGCTTACCTGCACTGGCTCAATGAATCCTCACGACATCCAGTGAGGTTGGCACGAGAGCTAACCCCATTTTACAGAGCAGAAAGCTGAGGCGAGAGAAAGGTCAGGACACTTACCCAAGGTCACAGAGCTAGAAAGGGCAGAGGCAGAACTCAAACTAGCTTTCTCTGCTCCCAGAGCCCATGCTGTGGCTAATAGGACCACACCAAGGTTTGCCGAGATGGCCATTGGCCGGTGGTGGTGGTGGGGGGTGCTCTTCTCCAGCATCTACAATTCGGCTGAGAAACTGCGAGACAAAAAGCTTCTGGAGCAGGCAAAACAGTTGGCAAACAGCTGGTGCCCAAAAGCTATTGCCATTTACTCCGAGGAAAGCCCCTGGTCTGCACACAATTGTACCCACCTTGAAGTGAGGGGCACAGTGCAGATTAGAAGCGGCCCACCAGGAGGGAGGTGCAGTAGACGTGGTTCTTGCCCACTCACCCTCATTCCACTTTCTCACTTTCTTTCAGCTGTCCGTGCCTCCCCCTAGCGGGGGCGTGCCTCACAACAAGGCTTCCTGAGCCTTTTCACAGCAGGGCACACGTGGAAAACCAAAATATTTGCATAGCATCCCGGCAGCCTGGAGGGTATTGGGGATATTTAGAAGTCTTGAGGAAAATTTCCTGACACTTTCTTCCTAATATATATTAGGATTAGAAACCGTAGCATAAAGTATTAGGGAAGATGTTAAAGCTCAGTTTTGTATAAAACTTCCAAATAAAACATTGTGCTGGATAAAAGACGACACACAAAAGGCCACATACTGTGTGATTCCATCCATGTGACAGTTTGGAAAAGGCAAAACCATAGGGACAGAAAGCAGATCAGTGGTGTCCCAGTGCTGTTAGGAGGAGGGAGTTGACTGCGCAGTGGCACAGGGAAACTTTTTGGCAAGACGCATATATTCTCTATTTTCATGTAGTGGTGGTGACATGACGGCTTACGTTTATCAAAAATCATCAAAGTAAATTTTACTGTATGTAAATTTAGCAGCGGTTCCAAAACCTGTCACCTCCTCAGAATCACCTGGGGTGGTTTTGTTGAAAAGTAGTCAGGCCTCACCTACAAGCAGCTGAATCAGAGCCCTGTGCCGCGGAGTTCAGAGGGGGCAGGAACCTGCCTATAACAAACTCCCCAGGTGGAGGGTGTGGCTGGGGACCAGGACTTTTGGGTCAGGACAGAAGATTCCAAGCTTCTGTCTCCAGCCCAGACCTGAACCTTGAATCCCAGACTCGTGGATCCAACCACTACCTGACCTCCACGTCCGGATCTCCAATTTCGCATGTCTAAAACTGCTCTCCTCACTTGCCCCCAACCAGCCCCACCCATCTTCTCCACTTCAGTTAATGGCAGTTCCATTCTTCCAGTAATTTGGGCCAAAAACTTTGACATCGTCCTCAATTCCTCTCCTTCTCTCTCTCTCTTTTGCTGTTGTTTAGTTTTTATCTCATGGTCATAAACTTTTTTTTTTTTAGCATTTATTTATTTATTTTGGAGGGGGGGATTAGCCCTGAGCTAACAGCTGCTGCCAGTCCTCCTCTTTTTGCTGAGGAAGACTGGCCCTGAGCTCACATCCATGCCCATCTTCCTCTACTTGTCATGGCTTTTGCCAAGTGGTGCCACGTCCGTACCCGGGATCCGAACCGGCCAACCCCGGGGCCACCGAGAAGGGGAACACGCGAACTTAACCGCTGCGCCACCGGGCGGCCCCTCATGATCATAAACTTAACTCTTCAGTTCATCTAGACTTGAGGGGGAGAAGGAAAACGTGGAACCGAAAGAACTGCAGCCAGAGCATGAAGACGACAGGATGTGTAAGCAGCTGGGGAAACTGGCGGTTAAGACAAAACACAAGTCAAGGGGCCGGCCCGGTGGCACAGCGGTTAAGTGCACACATTCTGCTTTGGCGCCCCAGGGTTTGCTGGTTCGGATCCTGGCTGCGGACATGGCACCGCTTGGCAAGCCGTGCTGTGGTGGAAGATGGGCACGGATGTTAGCTCAGGGCCAATCTTCCTTGGGAAAAAGAGGAGGATTGGCAGCAGATGTTAGCTCAGGGCTAATCTTCCTAAAAAAAAGCAAAAACAAAAACAAGTCAAATTGCTTAGAGTCGTCCACAGACAGCAACGGTGTTCTTGCTGGTCTTACCATTCCTGGACCCAAAGTGCCCCTTGGCTTCCGTGAGAGTCATGTCCCTTCCTCCTTGCCAAAGACCACATGCCTGCCATCCAGCCACTCAGCCTTGGCAGTGCAGGTGAAAACCCGGGAACTGTTTGTGCTGGGGCCAGCACATGCCGTGGACAAGATGCCAGGACCCACGTGCTTCCAGATGAAATATTCATCATCAAATTTCTCCCTGTAGGGGGACTCTCCACCGGTGCCAGTATGCTGTGTGAAGTCACCAACCTGGCACATAAATCCTGGAATAATTCTGTGAAAGCAGAAAACTTCATAACCAAGTCCTTTCTCCCCAGTGCTCAGAGCACGAACCTTGTCTGCTGCCTTTAGAACTTTGTCTGCAAACAGCTTGAAGGAGACTCGGCCCAAGGGCTCGCAGTCGATGCTGAAGAATAGTGGGGTCGACCAGAGCAAGGCAGCACAGGGGGGCTCCAGGAGGTGACATCATCTCCTCTGCAAAGCCTCCTCTCCTCTTGAAATTCTCTCGGCTCTACCTTCTCACCACCCCAACTGCTAACACCTGGTCTGAGGCATCGTCGTCGTATCTCACCTGGACTCATGTGGGTTTCTAACCAGTCTCCCTACTTCTACCCTGGACCCACCTATGGTTCATTCAGTATGGTAGCCAGGGTGAGCATGTTCAATATAAGTTAGATCATGTCATTTCTCGGCCTCAAACCCTCCAGGGGCTTCTCATCTCAGAGTAAAAGCCAAAATGGCCTCCAAGGCCTTCCCTGCTCTGACCCTGACCTTGGCTCCATCATCTCCAGACCTTGGCTCCTCCTTGCTCACACTGCTCCACCCACACTGGCTTCCTTGCTGTCTTTTGAACCTGCCAGTCCTGCTCCTGCCTCAGGACCTTTGCATATGCTGTTCCCGTGGCCTGGAATGGTCTTCCTTCAGATGTCCCCATAGCTTGCCACTTTACCCCCTTCAACTCTTCATTAGACATTAACGTCTCAGACTGTACCTGATAGCTCCCCCTTTTTGCTCTATAGCACATATCACCCTGTAATATTTACTTATTTGTTCCTGTCTGTCTCCCTTGGCAGAACGTCAGGTCCATGAGGTCAGGGGTGTTTTTCAGTTATGTTACAGGCTGTATCCCTAATGCCTAAACCTGGCCCATAGGAGGTGCTTGATAAACGTTTATTTCAATGAATGAAGGGGACACCTGAAGCCTGGAGAGGAGGTGACTTGCTCAAGGTCATAGCCATGCAGAATCAGTGCTTTCACTCTTGGACCAAACAAAGCACAATCCCACAGCTCTGGCCCAAAGTCCTTCTCGCTGCCATGCCAGGGCCTGGAACCAAAGCCGGGCCTGCTGGACCGCAGCCCCAGGACAGGAGGAGGGATGGCCCTGCCTCGGGAGGTGTCTGTCCGATCTGCCAGGACCCAGGGGTTTACACAACCAATCAAGGGGCTGCCACGGGAGAGGGGCTCCTCTGGAGAAGGAAACCTGTGATGCCAGTACCACGGTCCTGTGCTGGTGGAGGCAGAGACAGCCACGGCCAAGGCAAGGAGCCACCACCCCAGCGCCTCAGCTCCCTGAGTGCAGGTCATGGAGACAGCTGCTGGGCCCAGAAGCCTGACCCTACCGCGGCTGGGGGAGGGAGGAGAGCCAGCAGTCCCTGAGCAGAATAGCAGAAGGTGTGGAGCTGCTGCAGGCAGCCCACAGCCAGGGGCAGATTCCAAACGCTGGGGCTCCCTTCCCACTTGTCGCCCCAAACCAGCAGAGGGCGCCCTGGCCCCCACAGTCCAAGTTCCGGCACCTTGCGCCCTCTGGCAGCCACACTGGTTAGGGACGGAGGGGAGCCCCAGGTCTCCCCCAGCCACTGCCAGGGGAGGGGCTCCAGCTGCACAAGTGAAGACCCAAGGGCTAGGAGGATCAGCAGCCCTGGGTCTGACCTGGGCCCACCCTGACCAGCAAAGTGAGGCCAGCGATGACCACTACAGCCCCAGTGGGTGAGCACTCACTGTGGGCTGGGCTCTGGGCCAGGCCGCGTTATACACACCCAGCTCAGGAGATACTCCTCTCCCACCTCCACTCTACCTGCGAGTAGACTAAGACACAGGGAGGGATGGCACCCACTCAAGATCACCCAGCAAGGAGACGATGCCAGGTCGGCCTGACTCCTCCTCCAGGCTGCCCTCCCGTGTCTCCATCTGCTTCATCAAGAATCCTCCCTCCCAGACCTCGTGACACGCAGAGAAGCTCAGCCATGGCTTAAAAAGTATAAAGTGCAAATACCAGCCGGCTTTTATTGAGGGCCTACTGTGTGCTGGGCACCAGGTCTGCAAGGGTCCTCCTCCCACCTCCCTGCACTTCCCACTGGCCAGGGAGGAAGGTTGGCCCTGGAAGGTGGGACCCAGGTGTCAAGCCAGGGAGGGGGCTGAGGTGGAGGTAGAAGGGGGCAGAGGGGCCCCAGCAGCTGGGTCCTCAGGGAGGGCAGGGCTCCTGTCTGCCCCCTCCTCCCCTCCGCCCAGGCCCTGAGTCAGGCAGTGCAGGGTAAGAGGGCCTGTGAGCTCTGCCCTTTCACCACGTGACCTTTGGAGAAGGGGACCCATCTCTGAGTGGTTTCTCCCGATATAAGATGGGTCCAGAGGGCAGAGTGGCCATGCCTAAGGTGGCAACCAGGTCTCTACTGGGTCTGTGGCTGCTGGTGGCAGCCTCTGCCAGCGATCTCCAACTCTGCCCCCTGGACAGCTGTGGCCTGCTCCTGGGCACTCCTCTGGAGTCACCACCTAGACCTAGACAGGAGACACAAGAGGAGAGAATAGAAGAACTAGGGGCAGAGAGCGAGGGGCAGAGACAGAAACAGACACGGAGAAAGTCAGAGAGACAGAGGCGGGCAGAGAAAGAGTAAGCGCTAGAGGTGCACAGAGAAACGAAGGGACAGCCAAACACACAAATAGAGACAGAGATGGAGCAGACAGAGGGAAGGAGAGAAAGAAGACAGGCTGAGACCAAGACACAGAGAGTCAGCTCTAAAAGGGAGAGGCAACCGAGGGCCCCCTCTTCCCAGCCCGCCCTCACCTAGAGCTCATCCCTGGGGTGGGGATGGAGGCTGTGCCCACTGCTGCCAGCCAGGTCCAGGCGAGGGTCACGCAGGGTCTTGTGAGAGCCACGCCAGCTGATGAGGCGGCCGCTGTCATCATCCCAGGGTGAGGATGTCTCCGTGTCGCTGAGCCACTCGGCATCCCCCGCATAGTGGGTGGGGGCGGCAAGCAGGGGCCGGGCTGAGAAGGCCCGCAGGTCCCGTGGCCAGAAGTGTGCCTTATACTGCTCGCTGTGAGGCAGGAGGATGGCTCAGGGGGGCAGAGGGGGGCTGAGGTGGGCCCCTCCACCCAGACCGCACACCTGTCTGGAGCCAGGCACCTCACTGCCCTCCCCATCTAGACCTCACAACAAACATGAGAGGCAGGATTCTCTGATCCATATTTTCCAGAGAGGGAAACTGAGGCTTGGAACAGGGAAGTCACTTGACTAAAACCCACATGGGCAGCACAGAATTCACACCTGGGTTGGTCTGACTCTAGGGCTAAGCTGGGCTACTCCTCAGTGGCCTGGAAGAAGTGACTCAGCCGTGCCAGCCTCGGCCTCCCCACCTGCCCAGCGAGAGGCGGGCTCCCAGGAGAGGAAGCCCTGCCCTGCCCCCACCAAGACTCACTTGGGGTGCTGGTCAAACATGATGGGCAGGAACTCGTCCACGGGCAGCATTCGGCGTAGGGGCTGGGAGGCCAGCAGCTTGCGGGCACCCGCCAGGCTCAGGAGGTATGCCAGTGTCCAGTAGGAGTACCCGGCCACCACTAGGTGTGGCAGCCCCTCCACAACCGCCTCCTCCTCAGGGTTCACCTGCTTCCGGCCGAGGTAGCTGTAGGTGACACCAAAGGTCCCAGGAGTCACTGTAGGTCCTGTGTCACAGGACCCCTCCCCTGCCCCCATCCTACAGGCCAGGTTCTGGGGGAGGGCTGACCAGGGCTCCAAGCAGGTGGAGGCAGGCTCCCAGGGGCCCACCCCTCTCCCTTGCCCCTGGGGGCGCAGGCTGCCTACATCAGGTCCCATGGGAGTTTCTCTGCCTCCACTTCCTCCATCAGCTGCTCCAGTCGCCCCCTGAAGTTGCTCTCAAAGCGCACGTCGTCCTCAAACACCAGGACCTGGGCCAGGCCCCTGGCAACCACCTGTGGTATACGGTGGGGGATGGCTTTTTAGATTGAGCCATCCCCTTCCACCTCGCTAACACCAACCGACTCTCCCTGGCCTCAGTTACGTGCCAAACGCTCGGCCCTGGCCACGTCACTCAGCTGCTCCAAAGCCTGCTGGGGCTCTCACCGCCTGGGGACTGAAATCCCAACGCCTTGCTCTGGCATTCAAGGCCCTCTGGGACCCTCAGGAGGCAGAACACAGGATGTCCCTGTGCTGCAGTGAGGAGATGGAGATGTGGGGAGGTGGAACCACTTTCCAAGGACACACAGCCAGGCGGTGGCAGAAGCAGGATCTGACCCTGCATCTGCTGGACTCGAAGGCCTGGCTCCTCATCCCGAACTCCTGAACTGTCCTAAAGGAGGCTGGGCTGGGCGAGGGGTGAGGGGAGACCCTAGGCCCCAACATCTCTCAGAAACGGTACTTCCTGTAACTTTTGGAAATGTGAAAAGTACATGAAATCAGCTCAGTAAATGGTGAAATGTACGTCATCCTTCAACCTGCTCAGAGACAGTAGAAAAATAGAAATATAAGCTTGCAGCCATCTATTTTAGTTACAGTAGAAAACAAAGACACGGAGTGAGTGTGAGCCCTCCCGGGGGGTGCCTCCAGGTAGCAGCTGCTCCTGGGTGCTCACACCCCAGCCCTGCGCTGAGGGTTCCGCCTAGTGCCAAGCAGGCCTTTCTTCTTCCCTCCAGAACACACCCAACTCCTTCCTGCCTCAGGGCCTTTGCTCACACTGTTCTCCTCTGCCCAGAAGCCTCTTCTCCCCTCCCTTGGATGGCATGGCCCCCCGGACCCCACACCAAGCCAGGAGTGCAGGCCAGTCCACACTCTAGAACAGCCTGACATCTCCCCTCCATGACAAGCTTGGTTCTTTCTTGAGCTGCATTTTCCTTGTTCCCCTTTGTATGCTCAGAGCAGAATATCGCCTAGCACACAGTAGGTGCTCAATAGAGACTGGAGAACGAATAAGGTATAGGGTTGAACACACAGAGTTAAAGCTGCTGACCGGGTCTTCATGCATTCATTTCTCCACTGGTTCATTGGAGGGCTGGACACAGAGCAGTGGTGAGGGTGGCCCTGCTCTCCCTGAGGGTGTGGGCCGAGGGGCCGGGGTCCTCACCTCCTCCCAGATGGAGTAGTGGCTGAGGAAGCAGCCCACCTCGCCCTTGGTCAACGTGCGGCCTGAGTAGGGGTCCTGGTAGCCAGGGAGCAGGTCCACGCCAAGGCTCCTCAAGATACTGCTGTTGAGTGTCCTGAGGGAGACGGGTGTAATGGGGTGAGGGCCGCCAGCCAGGGCCCCATCCAGGAGGCCTGGCCTGTGCATGTTGGGGATGGTCACACTGGAATCTGGTCTGAAGGAGCTTTCAGCTTTGTTACTGCTTTGTGTGGCCTGAAGCCATCAGTGACTGGACCTGGGGAACCCCTGAGGGGTGACCCTCAGGGGAGAGGGTAGCAGCGTGGGGAGGCGGGTGGTGGCCTGAGAAGGATGCACCCCAGGACAAATGTGGGGAACATGGCATATAATTCTTGGGCAGAGGCCCAAGCAAAAAACAAAATCCTGTGGTCAAAGGGGCTGGTGGCACATGCAGCAAAGATCAGCAGGCACGTGGGTCATATGAGCCCTGGGTCCCCAGGGCACGTGACTGGCCTGCTCCCACTCCCACCTACCCACCAGGGACCTAAGTTCAGGATGGGGAAGAATAACCCTGACCATAATAAAGACACCTAAGCTTTGGAACACTAACCATGAGTCAGGCCCTGGCTGAATCTTCACTGACCCTTACCAGCCCCAAAGAGCAAGGCACAATTATCTGCCATTTACACAGCAGGGCTGAGAGGTGGGGGTAACTTGCTGAAGGGCAGAGCTGAAATCCAAGCCTGGGAGCTCCAGATCCTGGGCCTTAACCATTGTACTCTCCTCCCTCCATCCTGTCCTATTTCTGTCTGCCCTGGGACTCCCTGAGACAGAACTGCTCAGGCCTTGTTTGAATACCTCCTAGAACAGGAAACTCACTCAACTCATTTGTCCCCCTCCCAGGAAGCTCTGAGGGACCTGGGGAGCCTCACCGGCCATCCACAGCATCCACCACCCGCCCGGAGATCTCCATCTCCCAGAGCGAGCTCAGCATGCGCTCACGGCGGTCGGGCCGGCGGGCCAGGCTGATGACAAAGACCTGGACGAGGCAGCGGAGTGGGTGCAGGGGAAGTGGGTGCAGGGGGAGGGAAGAGCCCACCCACCTCCTGGCCCCACTTCTGCAGGCTGAGGGGGCTTACCTCATCAAACCCCATCTTGCTGGGCCTCTTTGGGGGCCGGGACACATGAGCCGAGGCCCACATGGGGGGCCCGTCCACTGCAGAGGAAAGCACCCCTCAAACATGAGTCCTCACATGTCAGGGGCAACCCTGGAGTCCCAGCCCCCCTCAGCGGAATGCCCAGCAGGAAGGGCCCTCTGAGATCACAGAACCCACCTGCCTCCAGGGTGGAGATGGGGAGACTGAGGCCCAGTGGGGAAAGAGATTTGCCCAGAGTCAGGGAGTGAGTTAGGCTGAAGCTGGGACCCAGCCTGCTGCCCAGTCAGGTCCAGGGCCTGGGAGAAGGGGCACATGGGGCAGGGAGGCGGGGAGCAGCCGCACAGGTGGGCGCAGGGGCACCCAACCCTCACCTAGTGCTTCCAAGATCAGGTGGATGAAGTTGACCCTCTCGTCCTCTAGCCCCTGGTAGGATTTCACGGCCACGTTCATGTACCCGTAGCGGTGCTGGTTGCACACGTGGACCGAGACCCCTGTGCAGAGAGGCCGAGTGAGTGCTGGAGTAGGGGGCAGGGCTCTCAGAACCCAGCTGAGAAGTTCTAGGCGCAGTCCTGCCAGCGACCCAATCCGTGAGTCCTCTCTGGGACTGGAGGGAGAAAGGGCTTGGCCCAAATGATATCCAAGGGACTTTTCTGCTGAGATGGTTTATTCATTCAACAGACGTGTCAGAGCACCTGCTGGGTGCCAGGGTGATGGCAGTGGGCAAGACGGACAGAGTCCCTGCCCTCGGGGATTGAGGTGAGGAAAGAACAGGCAAACGCCCACCCCACAGGATGCCACCAGGCATTGCTCCACCCCCTAAACCTCTCCCACCTCTGCCCACCCCACCGCCTGGCCCAGACCCAGCACCCTCAGCTCCCGCCCACATCCTTACACTTAACCCCAACCCTGTCCTGCTCCCACCATGCTGTCCTCCACTGGCAACCAGAGTGGCCTTTTTTATTTCATCAATATTTGTCACCTTTATTATAATTACTTATTTATTCTTTATCTTCTATAGACCATGAACTCCTCAGGGGCAGGCACACACTATCTATTTAAAAGTTAACCCCATGCCCAGCACGCCTACCTTTCCTGCCTTGGCTTGCACCATGCCCCCTCAACCTACTGTGCTCCAGCCACCTGCCTGCTTATATTCCCCACCACCACAGGGCCTTTGCATCTGCTGGTCCCATTGCCTGAAATATTCTTTCCTGCTCTGCTTGCCTTGTCAGTATCTGCCCACACTTCAGATCTCAGCCCCAAAGTTCACATCCTCCAGGAAGCCTTCCCTGACCAGGTCAGTGCTCGCCTAAGCTCCCAGGGCACCTATAATTGAGAAGTTCTCTTTCCTGTCACAGTTGTGATTGGACATTGACTTGTGTGATCCTTTGACTGACGGGACTGGAGCTTCCAGCAGGGCAGGGACTGCCAGATTTTATCCACACTGTCTCCCCAGTGCCTGGCACATGGTTAGTGCTCCATAAATAATTGCCTGATTGGGGCCAGCCCCACAGCCGAGTGGTTAAGTTCGCATGCTCCGCTGCGGCAGCCCAGGGTTTCGCTGGTTCGGATCCTGGGCGGGGACGTGGCACCATTCGTCAGGCCACGTTGAGGCGGCATCCCACATGCCACAACTAGAAGGACCCATGACTAAAAATACACAACTATGTGCTGGAAGGACTTGGGGAGAAAAAAGCAGGAAAAAAATAAAAGAAGAAGATTGGCAATAGTTGTTAGCTCAGGTGCAAATCTTTAAAAAAAAATTGCCTGATGAAGGAATATATGCAAGTGCCATGATGGAGACAGACAGAAGGACATCTAACCTACTGGGGCAGTGGGCTCAAGAAAAGCTACAGCCCGAAAGACAAACAGGAGCTAAGATGAACTGCAGAGTGGGGAAGGGCATGCAGAGGGAACAGCACGTGCAAAGGCCTAGCGGCCTCCCCTCACCAGCAGCCTGACAGGCGTAGGCGAAGACAATGATGTCATCGAAGGGCCAGGTGTAGTTGGGGTGAGGAGGGTAGAAGGCGAGCTGGGCTGCCCCCTCAGCCCGCAGGGATATCAGGAATGTGGAATGGACCATGGGGACACGGAAGCAGCCCCGGCGCTGGCGGTTCTTGGTGGGGAAGTACTCGGCTGTGCGGCGGTAGTAGCCCTGCGGAAGGGGGTTGCTCTGGCTGTGAGAGGGCCCCCTCCATCCCAGAGCCTGCTCCCCTGCCACAGCCCACAGACCGCGAGGCCTTCAGGCTCTCCCTGTCCCTCCTCCCGAGGCCCCCATCCCTGGCCTTACCTGGGGGGTGATCCCGCACCAGAAATTGGAGTAATAGGTCTGGGAGTCCAGCATTGGGGCCACCACGGGCAGCCCCTTCTCGATCAGAAGCCTCAGTGTCTGATTGTTGGTCAGAATGTTGTCTGTATCTGCAAACTTTGGGGAGCGGGACGTCACAGGCCTCAGACTTGTCTGGGCTGCAGCCCCCCAAGGATTCACTGGGTAAGATCCTTCCCCATTCCCAGAGACCCAGACTGGCTCCCAGAATCCAATGGAGTTCCCTTAGAGAGGTCTAATCTACAAACCAGTAGATCTGTTTCTGGACCAAGGATCTCATCTGGTGCACTGGCTCAGGGGTTGGGCCCAGAGATAAGAGTTACTGATCTAAGAACTTTATCTGAGATCTGACTTAGGGAGTAGATCCAAGGATCTACTCTGAACTCTAGTCCAGGGAACTAGGCTCAGTTTATACTCTGGGCTCTAGCCCAGGAATCTAGCCTCAGTATATACTCTGGCATCTGTCTCAGGGATCCAGGCTTAGTACTTAGTCTGAGCTCAAACATAGGGATCCAAGCTCAATATCTGGCCTGGGTTCAGACCCAGGGTGCTAGCTAAAGGATCCAACCTACAGGTGGTTAAATCAAACAAAGATTTGTATCAAGGACAGATACCACCACCTGTGGGAAGCCCAATCCTAGGCCAGGCTTTCTTACCAGGATATAGTCAGCCTCCCAGTTCCTGGCAAAAGTCAGGGCTTCCTGCTTCAACTCCATCAGAAACTGGTGCCTTTCTTTGGTCCAGTGCTTGGGACCCTCTTCATCTGGGTAGGACCTGAGCAGGTAAAGAGATGGGATGTTCCCATGGGGTGGGTGCATGTGGTCTCTCCCTCGGAGGGTAGTGGACAGGGACGTGGCCTGGAGGTTGAGGCTCAGGGCTGCCCCCGTCCTCTCTGGGTTGCAGCTGTGCCCATCTTCCCCAGGACCTTTCCCCTCAGATCACCACCTGGACTCCCCTTCGGGCCTCCAGACTACAGTCGCATAGTCATCGCCCACAGCGGCCAGCCACTCCTGCAGCATCTCTGTGGTGTTGTCCACGTTGTGGTCTGTGGCACACCTGGGGACACAGGAGGAAGAAGGGTGAGGGGCAGCAGCCACAGAAGGGCCAAACCCCGAGGCGGCCTTGACCCCCAGAGCACCAACACCTGCAAGGCTGGCCTCTCCTGGGAGCAGTAGAGGCAGATCTGCTACAGAAGATGGACTGAAGGCAGGCAGCTAGGTCCCAATCACAGGTCTGTGATCCACTACGTGACCTCAGGCAAGTCCTGCCCTTTCTGGGCTTTGCTTTCTCCTCCTGTGACTAGAGCTGTTCTGCTGAGCTCATGGGCTAACAGAATGCGAATGCATTTTGAAAGATGAAAAGTACCTTAACTTTGAGGGACCTTTCTTAGTTACCTTCCTTCCTTGCTGTGTGACCACAGGTCAGCCCCTTCCCCTCTCTGAGTCAGAACACGACAGAAGAGCTGCTGCTTCCCTCTGCCCGAAGGTTGTAAAAAAGACCAAACCACACTCCGAGCGTCCCTGAGAAGTACTAATGGGCCCTAGCTCCGCTGCCAGAGAGCACAGCCTCTCTTTTCCCGCGGAAGGGGCTCCCATGGTGGAGAAGGGTGCAGGCGGCTTAGCCAAGAGCCCAGGTTTTAGAGGATGCTGCCCCTTTAAGCCAATTCCCCAGAAGTGAAGACTAACTACGTGTCAAGTCCTGCAGGGGTGGGAACTAACTAACTCAAACTGTGGTAATTGTGGGCAGCCTCCCAGGACACAGCTCCACCCCCCAACCCAACTTTGGTGTGTTGTGGGGGGTCAGTTTGTCATTTCTCTCCGTTTATCCCAAGCCTCAGCTTAGGACTCCTCCCTGTTCTGGCTTCCACAGACTGTGGTCTCTGATTCCAGTGCCCTGTGGGGACACTTGGGGGGAGACGCTCCAGGGAGGGGGCGCTACCATACTGAGAGAGGCTGGAATCAGCCCAGCGGGAGGCGGAGGGGTCTGACTCCCCTGCAGAGCAGCATGGTTGGGGGGGCTGAGGGCACCTCCACAGGCTCCCCAGGAACCCCTGGTCCTGGTGATCTCTGCCACGTTCAGCCCCAGGGGACGTGAGCTCTCCCGTCTGCTCCACTCCACATCAAGCCAACCACAGGGCCCACTGGGTTGAGTTTGGGCTCTGAGAACTAGGGCATGAGGGGCTGGGCCCAACTTACACCCAGAGGAGGTCCCAAGAGGAGGAGTAGAAGCCGGAATGAGAAATGGGTGTCCCTGGGTCAGCCTAAGGCCTCAGAGGTCAGTCTTCAGGGCCAGGGGATGGGGGGGCGGCTGTGGGGGGCTGTGGAGGGCCTGTCGCGAGGGGAGGGGCCTGCCTGGGTGGCGTCTGGATAGGGAGCCCATGGGCCATCTGGGGCCTGGACTGACTGTGGGGCTGGGGGTAGATGCCCAGTGGGTGCCAATGCCCGGGTCTCTCTCACCAGAGGGCCAGCCTGGCCCGGGGGTAGTCCAGCCGCTCCAGCGCACCCAGGTAGTGGGGTAGTGAGTGCTCGGCATTGCGGGCCAGGATGGCAAGGACCACTGCGGGCAGCGGCGGCTCCGCGAGGCCCGCAGCCCCGAGCGGCGGCCCCAGCAGGAGCAGCAGCTGGAGCAGCGGGGCGGCGAGGGCGGCGCGCATGGCGGGCGCTCGGGCGGCGGCGGCGGCGGCGGCCCCCGGGGCTCCCGGCCCTGCCGAGGGGAGTGGGCGGCGCGGCGGGGCCGGGGCGGGGCCTGGGCCGGGGCGGGGCCGAGGCCGGCCGGGGTCGGGGGAGCATACCCCCAAAAAGTGGGCTCCCACGCCCCACCCCTATTCGCGGGTTCTCAAGTGTCTTCTTCTGGGCCGGGGGCACGCGCCCCAGGCGTGACCCAGGAGCGGCCCCCTCCCGGCTGCACGCCGGAGGGGGGAAGAGGAGGAGAGGGGAGGGTCTGGGGTGACGGCATCCGAGCCGCCCGGGCGTCAGAGATCGCTCGACTCCGAGTCCCCGAGCGTTCAGGCCCCGGGATCCGGCTTCACTGAGCGCCCGACCGCCCTGCCTCAGGATTCCCTGGCCATCCCTCCGACCCTGAGACCGGAGCCGTACACCCGGCGGGGAGGAGCCACCGGCCACCGCCCTTCCCGGCTTCCCCGGCCCCGCCCCTCCTCGCCTCCCCGCGGGCGCCCTCTGGCGGGCCCGCCGGAACTTCGCAGGCCAGGGAGGCCGCGCGTGGGCCCGAGAGCAAGACCGGCTTAGGGGGCCGGGAGCGGGTCTCCCTGACCTGCGCGCGCTGTCCCGCCGCGGTCCGAGCCTGGCATCCCCCGCGTGTCGTCGTCCTCGCCTCCGTCGCCAGCACCGGCAGTGCTCCTCCCGCCCTTTAGGAGAGCAAAACCCACTATTAGACTGTAGAACGAGAGGGCACCACACAGCCCCACACGGTGACCCGGCCCCACTCCAAAGCAGGGGACACAGCCTCCCCTGGGGCAGAGTTGGGGTCCTGAGGCCCCTGCTGAGATGGAAGGGGGTTTCCAGCCTCTCTTAGGAGAGGGCAGGAAAGGGGGGTCACCTGGAGGCAGTGGTGGGTTCTAGCTGGTATCTGCCACTGACCTCAGGTCCTCATAGGTGACATCGGGCTGATAACACCACCCGTCTGCGAGAGTGTGCGAGGATTCCTTGAGAGAAGGAATACGCTTGAGTCCTCTGCATGGAGCCTGGCACCCAGGAAGAGTTACTGGGGTGGGAAGATGGGACTGGAGGAGCCAGGCTCCTAGTCCCTTCACCCCCAACCCACGGGGAACCTGCTTTCCTATGGCACCTTTGGGTCTCTCTTCAGCCTCCTCCTAGGGTCAGGAAGGGGAGCTAAACCTGTGCACACTATCTCCACTGAGAGGGGAAGGGTGGGGGCCCAGTAAGGAATAGACTTGCCTGATGATGGGGCAGTGTGTGGGGGCATCGAACCCCACAGTCCTGGTCTCCAGCCCAGCTCCAAAGCTACCACTAGGCCTCAATCAAAGCTTCCTAGGTGGGGCTGCTTCCTGGCCAGTGGCCCTGCAGTGGAAGGCCTGAGGCCCCACAGCGGCATCCAGGGGAAATATAAGAAGCCATTCCCTTGCATAGTAGCCTCTGGACGGAAGGCACTCCCAACCCCAGAACAGGGTTCCCTTTCAGAACCAAAGCATGTCCCCCACCTTACCCAGCCCAGAGCCGCTGCCCATCCTATTGGGCTTGGGGGCTTTCAGGTTCCTCCCTTGCCTCGAGTCCTCCTCCTTCTCCCTATGCACCGACCCCTCCCATCTTCACCTCCCTCCCTCCACAGTCCACACCGTGGTCCAGCCTGTCACTAATTCCCTTGCTTCAGGGTTCTTCCATCATCCCTGCCTGGAAAAACCCTATAACCGTCTTGCTTTGGGGCAGGTTGGGGCTACTGCAAGCTCACGATCTCTGCCCTCGGCTGGACTCCCACCAAGCCCAGCAGGCCCATTCCCCCGTGCTCCTGTGCTCTTTCCTCAGTGGCATTTCACATCCCCACAGCCCCTGAAGCCCCACTCTATTCCCCCTCCCCCCAGCAAGGATCTCCCTGCTACTTTTTGGGAGAAAAGAGAAGCCATCACCTGGGAATTCTCATTTCCAGCCTCCAAACCTTCCACCCCTGCCCCCAAGCGGCCTCTGCTCCCACCGCCTGGTACAATGGGAGAGGCCCCCTTTCCTCACACCAGAACCCCCCCTGGGCTCCAAATGCCACCCCCTCACCCTTCCTGAACTGCCAACCTCCCTCTCTTCTGGAAACTTCCTTTGACATTCCAAAGGACTTAAATCTCCCCCAACTTAAAACATGAAAACACCCGGCTGCCTGCAGGCCCCCAGCTGCAGCCCTCTCTCTCTCCCTTCCTCCAAACCTCTTGCAAAGCAGATCTGTGCTTTTCTTCCTCACCTCCCTTCACAGCTTGACACACGCCAAGGCCAAGGCCGCTCCAGCCAAACTGCTCCTCCCAAGACCAGCATCCTCCTGGCCACTCCCCCCAGTGACACTTCCTTCTCATCTAAGAGGGCTTTCTTCAGCAGCTGACCACATGGACACTCCCTCTTTCTGGAAAACCGACATGTGTCTCAACTGCGCACCTTGACCCAAATTCCATCTGTCCAAAACAGAAGCCCAATCTTTCCCCCAAACCTGCGCCCCTATGGTGCCCTTACTCGGACGGCAGCTCCGCCCACCCAGTCCCACAAGCTGGAGACCTGGATGTTGCTGATGATAAGTCTCTCTCCCAGCCCACTCCATCACTTCATCCTGGCAGGACCACCCCCTCACCATCTCCTGCGCATGGCTGCCTCTTTCTTTCTGCACTGCCACTTGCCTGGCTCAGGGCATCAGCACCACTCACCTGGGCCACTGCACCCTCCAGGCCCACTCCTACAAGGCTTTCTGCCTGGAAACCATTCTGTATTCAGTGGTTCTCTCTAAAGTGCCTAATGTTAACACTCTCGCGGGCTACCCATTGCATTCAGCACAGAACTCAAACCCTTCAAGGGCATCGAGGCCCTGCATGGCCTGCCTGACACTTCTCCAATCCTCTGATGCCCCCTCCTCCCCCATCTCCTGCTCTAGCCAAATTGACTATTTGCAGTTTCCAGAACACTCCATGCTTTAGGACCTTCCCACATGCTTTTTTTGGTTCTTCTGCTTGAACAGATCTTTCTCTTGCTGAGCAAATCCCACAGGCCCTCCAGTCTCAGCTTGAACTTCCTTCCTCTGGAAAGCCTTCCCCGATGTCATGTCTGGGGACACACACCCACGTGGAATCCTATATAATCCCATTCATTCAGCAAATATTTATTGAGCACATGCCAGGTGCAGATAGGACTCAAGGAACTGGGTGAACAAGACAGACAATCTCTGTTTCCAGGGTGCTCACATTCTGGTGAGGGAGACACAAGGGAAACAACCAAACTGATTAGTTAATAGATAGTTTCAAAGGATGGTAAATACTATGAACAAAATAAAACGAGTTAATAAGAACAGAGAGTAGCTGGGAGTGGGAGGCAACGTTGAGTAGAGGGGTCAGTGAAGACATCTCAGAGCAGAAGGGGAGCCAGTCAAGAGCAGATCTGGGGGGAGAGTGTTGCAGATGGAGCGATCACGTGGGGCCAAGGTCCTACGGTAGGAACAGGCAAGGCCAGTGTGGTAGGAGCAACGTGAGCAAGGAGGGTGTGGTAAGAGCTGAGAACCGCCTAGGGCCTGCAAGCCACGGCAGGATTTAAAATTTTTTCAGTGCAATAAGAAGACATTGGAGGGGGTAGGCAGAAGAGTGACGTGATTCGTCTTAAAAAGATTGCTCTGGGGGTGGCCCCATAGCCGAGCGGTTAAGTTTGCATGCTCTGCTTCAGCGGCCCAGGGTTTCGCCGGTTCGGATCCTGGGCGCAGACCTAGCGCCGCTCATTAAGCCATGCTGAGGTGGCATCCCATATGCCACAACTAGAAGGACCCACAACTAAAATATACAACTATGTACCGGGGGTTTTGGGGAGAAGAAGAAAAAAAAAAAAAGATTGCTCTGGCTGCACCTCAGAGGGTAGAGCCATGGCGGCAAGGATGGAAACAGGAGACCCTCATACAGAGAGAGATGATGGTGGGCAGGGTTGAGAGTTGAGATGTAGAATGGAGGCAGAGCCCACTGGCTTGTGGGATTAGACGTGGGAGACAGAAAAGGAATCGGGATGACTCATAGGGTTTGGAACTGGGCTGGATGGTGGGCTAGTTACTCAATGGGGAAGACCTGAGAAGAAACAGATGGAATGTGATCGGATTCTGTGTTGGACTTTTAGTTTGAGCTGCCTTTTAGACTCACAGGTGGAAAGATCACATGCCAGACCAGCCTGGCTGTGAGTTTGGAGGCAGGGACCCGCCCGCCTCCTTCACTGTTTCATCCCCAGCCCCAGAGCAGGGCCAGCTGAGCATAGGGTGAGCTCTCAGTAGAAATATGGTGGGGTCACTGATGGAGGTGGGCTGATCAAGCCCTATATTCCCACTTACACTCAGTTTTTTGCCCCAAAATTTAAGACACACTCTGCAAAGGTAATATTTGAGCAAATTCACAGAAATTCTGAAGCGGTGGCTCTCCAAGCATGGTCCTTGGACCAGGAGCATCAGCCTCACCTGGAAACTGTTAGAAATGCAAATTCCTAGGTCCCTCCCCATACCATTGAATCAGAAATTCGGGCAGTGAAGGTAAAACCAACAAGCCTTCCAGGTGATTTTGACACAGGCTAAAGATTAAAGCTGCTGTTCTATGGGGCCTAAGGCTTCATTCTCCAGGTCATGTAGGATGCATGCCTGGCAAAAAATGATTGGGCTCCTCTAGCTGAATAGGACCCAGACCACTGTGGACCAACATCTAGGCACAATTTCCCCCCCCCCACAGCATCCTCCCTCCCATCCCTCAGCCATTGTAGTTCTGGCCAAAGCCAGGTGGTGGCGCCAGCGCCCCAGGCTTCACTCTGGCTTGGGGCAGTCGAGACCCTGGAAAAATTGTCCCCCTCCCCAGGGCCTTCTTCCCTCTGAGGGCCTCAGTTCCAAGGCCTACCCACTGGCAAAGGCTCTGCAGGGTGGCCTTCATCAGGGAGAGGGGTGCTGAGGCTGGCACACCCAAGATGAGGGCCAACCTCTCTCCCTGGAGGTTAGAAAGATGGGCTAGAGGAGGCCCCTTGGTCAGAGAGAAATTAGGGGTGTCTGGCCTGTGGGACTTGGGGGTCAGGAGCCCAGGCAGCCAGCTCTGGTCCAGTGAACTCTGGCAAAACCTCCACTAACCCTCTGCCTACCCTGCCCAACCTCATTTGTGGTCTCAGGTGCCGTTTCCCTGCCAATGGGAGGGGGCAAACTGGAGGTACCCCAGAGCCCAGACAGAGCACCAAGGTTGGGGGTCTTCAGAGCCTGGCAGCCAAGCAGGCAGGGAAGAGGGGCCCACAGTGGGGAGGATGCTTGGATGGAGCTCTTACCAGCTGCCAGCTTCAAATCTCCCGGGTTGGGGGCTCTCTGGGCCCCTGTCCTGCTTGGTGGCCAAGGGAGCCCAGGATCCTGGCCAGAGGAGGGGCCCACGCCCCGTTCCTTGTCCTGGGTGCAGCTCAGCAGAGAAGAGTCCAGGAGCCCTGCCTGGGCTCCCTTCCACCTCAGGTTCCAAGGCCGCTTCCCAGAGAAGCCAGGGCTGAGCACAGGCTTGCCCCCCATCTGCTCCTCTGCCCCTCATCTTTCCTATTTGAGGGGAGACTGAGACCACCAGATCCCAGCTGGAGTCACTCTGCCCATTCTGCTTAGACCTAGCATACCTTGGCCTCTGCTCTAGGAATCTGTCCACGCCCCCTCATCTCCAGGGGTTCCACCCAACGCCCACACTCACTCCAAAGGACCACCCTCTCCCTCTGGGTCATGCCCTCCTCTCCCAGGACCCCAGATGTGGAGCTATCCTCCTCTGAGGCTCTGCCTGTGTCCTGAGGAGGCTGGGGCCAGGCCAGCTGTTTTTCCCAGGCAGCCAGCTGTTTTGCCCATCAGGAAGCAGTGCTGGCTCCTCCGCTAAAATCCTTGCTGTGGCTGGGCTGCAGCGTGGCAGCCCCGCTGAGCCAGGGCCTGGGAGCTGTTAACTCCTCTGGGCCCAGGCAGCCCCTTCCTCTCCTAGCCGGATCCCTTCTGCCTCCCCCCTCCCAGACCTGCAGGAGCAGCCTGTCACAAGACTTCTAGAGATCCCAAGAAGACCAAGCATTGCTCTCCCCGCCCCCCTCAACAAGTGCTAACCCGCCCCCCACAACAGAGCCTTGTCCTCAGGTGACCCCAGGTGAGAGGAGGGTCCAAAGGGGTAAATGTTACCCCATTCAGACTAATAATAATAAGAGCCATCAACTGACTGCTGTGTGCCAGGCATTGTGCCAAGTGCTTTAAATGTGTTGTCTAACAATTTTTACAACCACCCTGTAAAGTAGGGAGTATTTTCATTTTATAGATGAGGAAACTCAGACGTTGGAGTCTAAGTCACTGGCCCAAGCCCACAGAGTTGAAGTTTGAAACTGGGCTGCCTGCCTCTCTCAGGCCAGCCCTGGTGGCCCTGGAATCACTGTTGGTGTCGCTATTTGTTTCCCAGAGCCCCTCACCCAGGCTGTCTTTCCCTGGTCTTGGCCTCACGAGCACCATCTGTGAAACGGGAACACTGATGGGTGGAATTAACACCCCGATCAGCTCCCACAGGCTGAGTCCGGGGCTGTGCCAGGCTCAGCGCTTAACACCTTCCAAGCATTTATTAACAGATCATTCCTCTCGCTGGCAGTGGTGAGCCCGGGCGAGGATCCCAGGTTTGCTGCTTCCCAGCAGCCTGGCTTTAGGCAAGTGACTTTATGTCTCAGAGTCTCAGTGTCCAAAACTGAATAATGGATGTAAAAACAGTATCTACTGCGTCCTCGATTTTGTGGTGAAAGGAGGAGGTAACATACGTAAAGTGGTTGGCTTGCTACCCAACGCAGAGAAAGTGGTGTGAAAGGTTAGCCCTTACTATTATGACTAGTGACCACATCTGGAAGGATCTGAGTGGCCTGTCCACCTCTGTGTGCCTCCATGCCCAGAGGCAGCTGGCAGCCAGGAGGGCTCTGTCATTACTTGTGAATGGATGGACCCTGGTCTGGTAGTACTACATGGGGACAGCCTCCTTCAAGAGGAGGCGGAACTTGCCCAGACCACACAGCTACTGGGGTAGAGCTGTGGGCATCCCAAGGCTCCTGCTCTTAACTCCTCACCCCTTCTCTCCAGAGGCCAGAACCTGGTCTGGTGGGAGGGGAAGGAGGGGCAAGAGAATAGGGACAATCTCAGGGCTGAGACAGCCCAGAAGGTGACTGGGTTGTGGCTGGGTGGGATCTCAGGGTCTGGGAAAGACCCCTCAGGATGCAGTGACCCGTGCTCTCCCCTTTGTCCCCTCCCCTCTGCCCACCATGGGTCAGCTCCCTGGTCCCAGCCTAGACATCTGGAACTGGGGCAGACAAAGAGCTGCGAGGAGGGACAATAACCTTCTGTCCATTTTCAGATGCCGGGCCGGGCCTGGCCAGGGCTGGGGGCCGGAGCCCCGGCGAGGCGGTGCCAGGCCCCCCGCGGGCAGCGGACAATGTTGGCAGTGATGGAGAGGAGGCATTTCAAAGCGTTTTGTTCCCACTGACCCCCTCCCTGCCACATCTCGCCCCAGCTCGGGGTGAGGCCCCAGCCCCACCCCCAGCCACCCAGGCCCCTGCTCCAGGCGGCTTGGGGACCGGCCACATTCTTGACCTCAGGGGAAAAGTTTAGACTCTTTGCACCCTGGGCAACAATAACAGTGTCACAGAACTGATTTAGGAGCAGCACTTACCATCACAAAGCAGCAGACAAAGAGCCAGGGCTGAGAACGCGCCGGCCTCTGGGCCTGCTCCTCCAACCACGGCTGACTTCTCTCCTGGACTCTGCCTGGGCAGGACTGGGTACCCGGGCCCCAGACCCGGGGCACACCAGAGGAGAAGCGGAAGTGGGAAGGGAGCAAAGGAGAAGAGTGGGGGAATCCAGTGGGGAATCAGGGGGCCTGAGAGCTGCTTCCTGCTCCGCCACCGATTTGTTAAGTGACCCTGAGGAAGTCCTTCTCCACTCTGGGCCTCAGTTTCCCTATTTGTAATAAGGAGGCTAAACTATAAGGCTGAAAGCAGGATGTTCTGATCTTGCAGGCAGGAGGGTTTCAGTAATAATGATAATGATGATGGTGAAAAGTATTTACCGTTTAGTTCTGGGCACTTCCTAGGTGCCAGACACTGTGATCGCTAACCCCTTTCTGGCCCTCATCCCCTTTTATCATTTAATGCTCATCAACCTCACAAAGCAGGTGTATAATTAACATCGGTTTACAGTTGATAAACAGAGGCTCAGAGAAGTTGAGTCAATTGTCCAGGGCCACACAGCTTGGAGGCCGTGGAGCCGAGACACGAGGCAAGGCTGGTTCACTTCTGATTATGCTGCAGTGGGAAGGAGAGAGGGGCAATGAGGCAGCTGGACCGTGGTGAGTCCTGGGTGGGAGGGCCTCTTCTCCCAGCCAGAAGGCTATGAATAAATAAATGTCTGATTACCCCCAGGGGGAATTCTACCCTGGAGCAGGTGCCTTTAAAAAAGAGATTAATTCTCATCTGTGAACAGTTTGGCCTGCGCAGACACCTAGATGCAGAGGATTGGACACAATGACCTCTAGTGGAGACTTCCTAGGAATTAGAGGTAAGGTGGGAGGACATTTAAGGGCTCAGGGCCCTGGAGGCAGGCTACAGGTTCGAATCTCGGCTCTAGCTTTTTCTGGCAGCGTGTCCTTGGGCAAGTTACTTCAACATTCTATGCTTCATTTTTCCAACCTGTAAAATTAAATTCACCTGGTAGGAGTGTGGTGCCCATTTGGTGAGATGCATGGAAGGCCTTAGAACAGCGCCTGACTCAGTGAGGGCTGCCTGTTCCTATCTGGCAAGGTCCTTCCAGCCAGGACACCTCAAGGTGGGCACTGCTAGGACACTGGCATGCAGTCAGCTATTGACCTTGCTTTTCAGGAAGAGGTTGGGCTTTGACTACAGCATGAGGGACTATGGTTAGACACTGAGAGCAAAGGGGGCCCTGTTCTCTGCGATCTGTAAGGCAAAGACCAACCATAGCTTCCCGGGGACCGAAGAGCTTGTAGCTTCTCTGATGCCTGGCAGGGGTTGCTTAGCCCTGGGCATGGTGTCTGGAGAAAGGACAGAAAGGGAAGGAGGCCCTGGGAGGTGCTGTCCAGAGTCTGCCCCCTGCCCCTTAAATCCAGAGGGATCAAACTGTATGTGGAGAGGGAAGGAGAGGTGGCCAAGGGCAGCATCCACAAGCCCTGGTGGGTTTTGAGTCCCAGCTCTGCCAACTTGCTGTGTGTTACCCAAGATGAGTTGCTAGCCCTCTCTGAGCTCATTCCAAAAGTCTTTTAGAATCCAAGGTGTTCAAAGGAAACTATCACAGGCGCCTCTGTGATTCCACAAGTCTAATAAAAAGTTTGCTTGGCATCCAGGAGTCCTGCTCCCCAGACTACAGCCCCTCCTGGCTCCCCTCATCCCCAGACTTCACCTCCAGCTTCTCCACCATCCCTTCGGCTCCCCTCCCCAAACCACTGACACATGCACCACAGACAGAGGGCGAGACAGTCCAGTGGAAAATGTCACAGATTCTTAGGGACTCGTGGAGTGTGGGGGGTGGTCCTGGGGAGCCCCAACAAGGACAGCCTTCCCCTCCCTCACTGCCCGGCTGTGGAGCCAGAGGAACACTCACCTGGGCAGAGCATCCTGGGGTCCCCCTCGGCCCGGGAGGTGGATGGCACTGCTGGGGCCGTCTCTGGCACAAGGTGACGTCCCTGCCCTGTTCCTGCTGCTGAGAAGGGCTGGTCAGGCAGGCCCTCAGGTGCCAGACCGCCCTTCCTGGGCACAGATTTTCCTGGCATCTGCTGGGCAGGAGGGCACTGGCTGGGGGTTGGGCAGAGGTGCATGGAAAGATTTGGGCAGAGGTGTCACCTAGAGGGCTTGTCCCCAGCCCCTAAATCCACTCCCTTTCTGGACACTG
This sequence comes from Equus asinus, assembly GCF_041296235.1. Lineage (NCBI taxonomy): Eukaryota > Metazoa > Chordata > Mammalia > Perissodactyla > Equidae > Equus > Equus asinus. The sequence goes on from NC_091799.1 coordinate 17,481,591, forward strand.
TGGGCCAAGGGTTCAGGAAGCCATGGGCCCTCAGGGGCATGGAGAGGGCTGACTTGGGGAGACTGAGAGGAGCAGGCCCCTGCCTCATCCTGCCCCATCCCCCCTCATCCTGCCCCACCCCCAAAACAGGCCAGCATGGCCCAGGCTGAGGTGTTTGCTTTTCCAGTCTCTACACTGACTCCATTCAGAGAGGCCTTTCTCCACCCCCCGCCAGCAGCCAGTGAGCCAGGGCACCAGGGAGAGAGATCACCGCCCCCACCCTCTCTCCTTTGCAACCCCCTCCTGCCATCTTCACTGCAGCAACGTCAGCATGAGGGCTTCCTAGTTTTCAGGAGGGGCTCCAGAAGTAGGGGGACTGAGGCAGAGGGGGCCCACCCCAGAGTAGAAGAAAGAAAGCGGGAAACCAAATGGAGAAGAAGGTGGTGGGAGAAGAGGGCCATGAAGCGAGCCTGGGGAAGAGAAGAGGGACAGAGGGACGTAGAAGGGGCTTGGGGGAGAGCAGGGCTGCTGCTGGAGGGGGCCCCAGGCAGAGGTGGGGGGGGAGAAGGGGCCCAGAATGGGGAACCACGGGGCAGAAACTGGCACAGGAGGCAGGGGGCGCCTTTACAGGGTGACCCAGGGGCTGGCACCCAGCTCTGTGCCATCAAGTTGGGCAGGGCCTGAGGCAGACGCTGAGGCTGGGAGCTCCTGACTCCCACCTGAAAACCAGCCTCCTGCTCATCCCCGGGACAGGAGCCCAGGCGGGGCTGTGACCTGGTCTGAGACCAGGGGAAGGAGGAGGGTGAAAAGTTTCCCCAAGTCAGAAGGCCATGGGGGAGGCATCTCAGGGGGTCCTGCTCTTTGCTCTCTCTGACTGTCACGTTGGTACATAAAGGGGGTAGAAAGGTCAGATGTGGCCTTTCAGCCCCGTGGGAAAAACTCTGCCCATTTCCCTAATCCATATTTATTGGTGTGAGACACTGGGGTGGAAGGAAGCCCCCTGCCCCCACCCGCCGCCCTGGCCAGGCCAGGTTAGCACTAAGAACAGGCTCCATGTCACCCAAATCCTACTCTTTGTCTCCAGATTGGCTCCAGAGTCCTCCCCCTTCCCTCCTCCCCTTTGCTCCCCCCGACCCCCCTTTGGAGTTGCCAAGCAACCGTGGAAGGGTAGCTGAGATATTTTCTTTATTACAAGCAAAAGCAAGACAGCATCACGGCCCCAGGAGGGGAGCAGGGTAGGGGCTGGGGGACAGGGCGTCTTATGCTCTGGGGGGACCTTGCTACCTTGGTCTGCTCTGGGCATGGGCAGTGGGGACGTAGGGCCTCAGAGCCCAAGAGAAGGTGGCAGATGGAAGAGAGTAGTGGTGGTCATGTGGTGGGTGGATGCACAGACATTGATCCAGTCTACAAAACGCTAAGAGAAGAAGTGGTGCCAAAAGACCCAGGCCCGAGTCCCTCACCTGTCACTCACCAGCTGTGCATTCTGGGCCAAGTCACTTCCCTTCTCTGGGCCTAAGTTTCCTCCTTGATAAAATGGGAATAATAACATGTATTATCTCATTTAACGCTCACATTAACCCCAGGAGACGTTTACTTTTCCCATTTTACTGGTTAGGAAACTGAGGCTCAGAGACGTGAAGTGACGTGCCCAGCAGGTAAGTGGCAGAGGTGAGATTCTTGAGGCCCAACTCTTTATTGAGAGGTAACTCACATACCATATAATTTGCCCATTTACAATGTACAATGGACTGGTTTGTAGTATAGTCACAGAGTTGTGCACCCATCACCACAATCAATTTTCAATTTTCATAATCCCCCCAAACACCCGGTACCTATTAAGCGTTCACTCCCATTCCTTCCAACTTCCCCTCCGTCCAGCTCTAGGCAAACCACTAATCTGCTTTCTGTCTCTAAGATTTGCCAATTCTGAATATTTCTGAAAATAGAATCAGATAGCACGTCTGAGTCCCAACTCTTTTTTTTTTTGTTAAAGATTGGCACCTGAGCTAACAACTGTTGCCAATCTTTTTTTTTCCCCCTTTTTCTTCCCCAAATCCCCCCAGTACATAGTTGTATATTTTAGTTGTGGGTCGCTCTAGTTGTGGCATGTAGGATGCCGCCCCAACATGGCCTGACGAGCAGTGTCATGTCTGTGCCCAGGATCCAGACCAGTGAAACTCTGGGCTGCCCAAGTGGAGTGCGTGAACTTAACCACTTGGCTACGGGGCCGGCCCCTGAGTCCCAACTCGTAACTTCCAATTGCTCCAAGCTCCCTGGGTGCCGGGGTAATAGACTAAGAGGTGTCAGATAGTGGCATCACTAAGAAAATGGGCCTTGCTGTTAAACAGACTTGGGTCTAAAACCTGGCTCTATACCTGGGGGAAATAGCCTCCTCTCTGGGCCTCAAGTTCCAAGTCTGTAAAATGGGGCAAGTAATGGCATTTTTCACAAAGCTGTAGTGACCCATGAAAAGTGCTTAGCCCAGCACCTAGGGCTTAATATCTGGTAGTCGTTAACAGGATTACAATGATCCATGCATCCACCTATCTATTTATCCCTTTACCCAGGCATTTAATAAAAGTTAGCACCTTCTAAAGGTCGGGCATTGTTCTAGGTGCTGGGGATACAAGGATGAACAGGACATGAGCCCTGTCCACATACAGCTCACATTCCAGCGGCAAGACACATAAGACAGCGGATAAATAACAGGCTTTCAGAGAATGACACATGCGATGAAGACAACTGCACAGCACGATGGGATGAGGCATCCCAGGTGGGTGGAGGTGACTACAGATCCTCCTTAACTTACAATGGGGTTATGTCCTGATAAACCCATGGTAAGTTGAAAATGTCGTAAGTCGAAAATGCATTTAATACACTTCCCCTACCGAACATAGAATATCAGAGCTTAGGGGCCGGCCCGGTGGCACAGTGGTTAGGTGGGCACGTTCCACTCCTCGGCGGCCCGGGGTTCACCAGTTCGGATCCTGGGTGCGGCCATGGCACCGCTTGGCAAAACCCATGCTGTGGTAGGCGTCCCACATAGAAAGTAGAGGAAGATGGGCATGGATGTTAGCTCAGGGCCAGTCTTCCTCAGCGAAAAGAGAAGGATTGGCAGCAGTTAGCTCAGGGCTAATCTTCCTCAAAAAAAAAAAAAAAAAAAAAAATCAGAGCTTAGCCTCCCCTACCTTAAAAGTGCTCAGAAGACTTTTTTTAGTCTACAGTTGGGCAGAATCATCTACACAGGGGGCTGGCCCCGTGGCCGAGTGGTTAGGTTTGCGCGCTCTGCTGCAGGCGGCCCAGTGTTTCGTTGGTTCGAATCCTGGGAGCGGACATGGCACTGCTCATCAAACCACACTGAGGCGGCATCCCACATGCCACAACTAGAAGGACCCACAACGAAGAATATACAACTATGTACTGGGGGGCTTTGGGGAGAAAAAGGAAAAAATAAAATCTTTAAAAAAAAAAAAAGAATCATCTACACAAACCCTATTTTATAATACAGGGTTGGACATCTCATGTAACGTATTGAACACTGTGCTGAAAGTGACAAACAGAATGGTCGTGTGGGGACAGAAGGGCTGGAAGTGTAGCGGTTGTTGACCCTCGTGATCGCAGGGCTGACTGGGAGCTGTGGCTTGCGGCCAGAGAGTATCGTGTCACATATAGCTGGCCCAGGAAAAGATCAAAATGCAACATTCAAAATACGGTTTCTACTGAATGCATATCACTTTCGCACCACCATAAAGTTGAAAAATCGTATGTTGACATGATGCAGGCTGAGCAAGCCGAGGAGTCAAAACAAAGATTTCTTGGACTCACAAGGTCTGGTGGTAGTGCCCCTTTATTCAAAGAATAGCATGAGGACAGGACCCATGAGCAGTGAAGAGCTGCAATGTGTTGATTGAGGGTTAGGGCTAAATTTATATTTACCCTTTTATTTTTTATTTTTTTTAGGAAGATTAGCCCTGAGATAACTGCTGCCAGTCCTCCTCTTTTTGCTGAGGAAGACTGGCCCTGAGCTAACATCTGTGCCCATCTTCCTCTACTTCCTATGTGGGACGCCTACCACAGCATGGCTTGCCAAGCGGTGCCATGTCCGCACCCGGGATCCGAACCAGCGAACCCCGCACCGCCAAAGCGGAATGTGCGCACTTAACCACTGAGCCACCGGGCCGGCCCCAGGGCTAAATTTATAAAGCACACGTATGTGATTTATTTTTACTAGACAAAGGAAGATGATGTAAAAAGTCAAATGGTATCAGTGCAGGTGGGGTCTGGTTATCGGGTAGTCGTATAACTTTAGCTATGAATCGGATCATATAGATTGGCACGTAGGCCAGGATGCCTTGGGCTCCTCTCCCTGGGCAGACTGGATCCCCATCACAACCATCGTAAGTCAGGCACTGTCTGTCTCTTAGATTGGAAGGCTCCCCCGCCCCGCCTTCATCCAACTCATGAAGAGGAAGATCTTTTGTGAACTGAGACATGCTCTGCTGGGTAGAGGGGTTCTTAGGATCCCCCCTGAGTGGCGACAGTGGCCTGGCTTTGTCACTTTCTGAGCCTGGGGATGTGTCAGTTTGTCAATTCATTTTCAAGGCAGGCCACTCAGCCAGTCACCACATAAGAGCACTGGCTACTCTTTTTTTTTTTTTTTTTGAGGAAGATCAGCCCTAAGCTAACTACTGCCAATCCTCCTCTTTTTGCTGAGGAAGACTGGCCCTGAGCTAACATCCATGCCCATCTTCCTCTACTTATATGTGGGATGCCTGCCACAGCATGGCTTGACAAGCGGTGCCATGGCCACACCCGGGATCCTAACCGGCAAACCCCAGGCCCCCGAGAAGCAGAATGTGCGCACTTAACCGCTGCGCCACCGGGCCAGGCCCCGAGCACTGGCTACTCTTAAAGAACCCTGTACAGGAGCCAGCCCGATGGCACGGCGGTTAAGTTTGCACGTTCAGCTTCAGCGGACCAGGGTTCACTCGTTCAGATCCCTGGTGTGGACGTGGCACCGCTTGTCAAGCCATGCTGTGGCAGGTGTCCCACATACAAAGTAGAGGAAGATGGGCATGGATGTTAGCTCAGGGCTAATCTTCCTCCCCCCAAAAAAATTTAATTAATTAATTAATTAAAGAACCCTGTACAGATGAAGCAATTGGAGTCTAGAGCAGGCAAGGGCCTGGCCCAGAGATGCACACTGAGTAGTGGCAGGGCTCATTCTTCGATCCCAGGCTGCAAGGCCAGGCCACAGTGAAACTGGATTGATGGGAGCATTTGAGGACATGACTCCAGGGTTGGAAATATTCAGCACAGAGGTGCAGCCTGACCGACCTGTCGCCACAGCTGCTCCCTGGGTACCTGTCTGCCACACTCCAGGTCTTCGACCTGCCTTTGAAGCACAGACTTGAGGCCGCAGCATGAAGGAAGCCCCCTTCAATGAGCCCTACCCACAGCAATGCCCCTAGTTCCACACCTAGAACCTCAGCTGACTGGCTACATTCATGCACCCACTGTCAATTCTTTATTGATTTCATCTTTCATTCAATTGTCCCAACATCTGTTTTTTCATCCATTTATCTGTCTGTTCATGCACCCATTCATTTAATTATTACTTCAATAAAACATTCATTCATTCATTCATTCATTCATTTAACAGATGATTACTGAGCATGTCCTTTGTGCTGGGCACAGTGTTTGGTTAAATCCTTGGGAAAATCCCAGTCCTGGGGGAAGGGCACGCTTAACTGGTAGTGTGGACAACTTTGTCACCTTCTTCCTGAATTGATCTTAATAAGGGAGAAAGTAGAGAGCAGAGGCTAGGAACAGTTGAGCACACGTGTGAGCCTGAACATGGATCTGTGTGTGTGTGTGCGTGTGTGTGTGTGTGGTGGAAGATAATGATAAAATCTTACTGCCAGCAAATGCAAGGTGTGTTCGGATCCTCCCAACACCACAATGATCTCTAGGGAGGCAGGACAGGCATAATGGCCCCATTTCACAGAGGCAATAACTAAGGTTCAGTCTATTGGGATTCATTTATGCTGGAAGCCCAAGGCAATGCTGCCTCTTCCAGAAGTTTTCCCACATCCTCCCTGCTGGAAAGAATCAGTCTTCTATAGTCCCAGAGAAGTCTGCTAAGACTTCAGCTAAAGTGTTTCCCTGCAGCTCTCTCCTCTCTCTGGGGCTGGCTGGGTCTTTGTGTGTCTGTCTGTCCACCGGACAGCTACTTGTGCCGAGGCAACATCAGACTCTGCTCAACTTTCTGTCCCCCGCTCTCCAGCCTCCAGCACACACATAGTGCACCTCAGGGGCTCACTAAATGTTGCTCATTGCCAATGACCTCCGTGAGGTCACCGGATTCTTAAGAACACAGTTCAAGACCCTGCTCTGCCGTCACCTAAGCCCAGCCCACCACCAGCTCACCTGTAAACCAGCAGTAGCCTAATCGGTCTCCTGTCGTCATCTAGCTTGCCCCTTTTCCGCCCGCCCCTCCTTCTCTACACTCCAGCCCCAGCAAACCTTTAAAAATGTAAATCTGAACTTGTCAGACCTTTCAGGATCCCCACTGCGTTTAGGATAAAATCACAAATCCTCTCAACATCCTTCAGGGCCTGGCAGGGTCAACCCCAGCTTTATTTCGCACTTCCTCTTCCTTTCCGTGCTGCCGCCACCCGCATTTCTTTCCTTCCCCAGACTCACCAAGTTCTGTTGTGCTGTTAGTGCTGGAGTGGGCCGCTCCCCCCACCTGGAGCAGTGCCTGCCTCAGCACCCCACCCGCTTCACCTAACCCCGGCTCCCCGGGCCGCTCGCCTCCCCCATGATCGGCCTCCGGCCTCCGCTGTGCATTTCCTCTGGGGACAGCTATCTGCTCACTGCTGAGTCCCTGACTAGCACACAGTAGGCATTCTGTAAACATCTCCTTCAATGACTAGCATTAGGATGCTTCTAGGCTCCTCAGTTTCCCTGTGGGTGAGGGTGAGGCGAACTGACCCTTCTCCGCCCAGGACTGCCGGCTTTAGGCTTTACGTAGCTGTGATACACCCTGGAGGTGGAAAAGTCCTCCTCCTAGAATGGAGCTGCCTGACCCGTGCAGAGACCACTCTGGCCTGCTCCGTGAAGGCTGTGTTCCTGCCAGGCCGGGCTGGGGCTGGGACTGGATTATAATTTAGAAGCAGACACAGGTGTCTCCCGGATTTCACCGTCTTGAGTGCGCATTTATGCCTGTGCCCTCTATCTGCTCAGTAAAGGCTGGGGAACGATAGCGTGCAGTGGGTTTGACAGCCCTGGGTTCCAGTCTGGCTCCATCACCTGCCAGCTGGGGGCTAAGGACTTAACTGCCACCAATCTCAGTTTCTTCATCTGTAAAATGGCGCTGATAATAGTACCCACTCCCTAGGGTTGTTGTGAGGCATCAACAAGCTACTGCCTTTAAAGCACTTAGTGGTGGCACACACGGGGCCCGCTGTGGTTATAGTTGTTAGTATTATCAGATGGAGAATTATCGGGAGTTGGGACCTGGTTAGCAGGCGCCTTCCCTCGCTATAAAACCCTGACTCAGAAGCCATATTTTTTCAACTTTCGTAAGAAACTCCAAGAAGTTTATGTGGTTCATTTTTAAGTCACCAATGGATGTTCAATGATTGGTTGGGAGGAGGGCACTGTCCTGGGCCCTGGAGGCACAAAGATCAGTAGGACCCACTTCCTGTCTGAATGAGGAGACTAGACAAACCAATAATCACAATCCCATGAGGGCACATGGCAGGGCGGCCCACAGACTGTAAGGATAGGAGATTTCAAGGTAGAGCAAGGGCATTTGGGTGCCAGGGAACCCTGGGGTGCACGGAGGGCAAAATGTCTGGAAAGAATGGGCACGCATTCTCCTGCAGGGTGTGAGATCCATTGGGAAAGAAAGGCTGAGCGTAGAGCCTCGTAGAAGTGAGAAACTGGGCATGTATGCCCCCAGTAGACTGAGAACCTTCTCTGCACCAGACCTGGCTGAGTGGGGGTGGAGAGCACATCAGACCTAGGCAGAGCCCCTGCCCTCCTGCACCCATGGGCTGTCCAGTGGAAGAGACAATGACGAGACAAGAATTAATAGATTCCACACCCCTTTCCCCCCATCCCCACCCCAGTGCTAGAGCTGAGGTATCTAGGAGTCTGCAGGGGGTATCTTGGGAGTCAAGCTCCTGTCCTTGGTCAGGGAGAGGGCAGTCTTGAGATGCCTAGTGGGGGGTGTGGTCTCTAGGCTTATCTTCAGCCTGGAGGTTGGGACTGCCTCCTTTCCTCCCCTATCCTTCAGTATAGCCTTTTAAGGGGGTGACCCTCTGATTTCCACCTCCAGGGTGTTCCCCCTCACCCTCCAGCTAGAAGCCCCTGGGGCAAGAGTGTAAGGAAGAAGGGCTCTAGAGGCCTCAGGTTTAGCTGCAGATCGGAGGCCTTAAAAGATTCTGGGGTCCCCTGGGCACTCTTGGGGAGCTCAGCCAAGGCCAGAGGCCTGAATTAGGTCCACGGGAGTGCAGGGCAGGGATGCGGGTGCCTGGCCCAGGAGGAGGGAGGGGGCGATGGGCAAAGGGTTCAGCCCAGGGAGCAGGCAGGGCATTGGGAGTCTAGGACGCAGGGTGGAGGTGGGAGGGCGAGGGGTCCGGTCGGTGCAGAGGGGGGGCAGCCCCCGGGGAGGGGCACGCTATGTCTTTAAGAGCTGCCTGAGCGCAGGTTGCAGCTGCCTGGCCAGCCCGAGAGACAGCGGAGATTCATTACCCGCCGACACAATGACCATTGATGGCCCCGTGGCGTTATTCAAATCCAGTACCAATTGCAGCCGAGCCCCTTTCTCCGCGCCAGGCCCGTATTGTTGGAGCGGCCCACTAAAAGCCCGCCCCGGCCCCGAGCCGCCAGAGGCGCCCGCTCGGGTTCAGCCCTGCGCCTCGTCAGCCCGCCGGCTCCCAGCCCGGCTCCCCGGGCGCTGCAGGTGACCCGGCGGCGCATTCCAGCGCTCCCCGCTGCCCGGGCCACCGCCGCCACCGCTACCGCCGGCGTCCCGGCCGCGACTCAGCCACAGGGAAGCGGAGAGCGCCCGAGCCGGTGCGTGCGCGGGGCTGGGCGGGGACGGGGGACCCACGAGTCCAGCAGCCCGGACCCGGGGCTCGGAAACGCGACCCGGCCTCGGCGAGGCCCCTGCTTTCCGGATTCCCGGCGAATCCAGGGAGCCCAGGCGGGGGGCGGGGAGAGGGGAGTCGGGGTTCCCCAAACCTGACAGAGGAGATTCCCCCGACCTGGGGCGGCGCAGAGACCCAACGCGGGCTACTCTAGGGACCCCTGGCCGCGACTGAAGGAGAGACACGCCAGGGGCGATGGGGATCCCCACGCAGGGTCGGGATCCGCGTGCTTGCTCGTCCACCTTACCGCCGGATGGGCCGCGACTGCTGAGCGTCCTGCGAGGTAGTCGGACGCGCAGCTCTGGAGATCTCCTGGTCTGGCGCTTTTAAGGAGCAAAGCGGAACCCCGCCGGACACCCGGGACCCTGAACTCAGGGGCTTCGCCACTGATTGTCCAAACGCAATTCTTGTACGAGTCTGCGGCCAACCGAGAATTGTGGCTGGACATCTGTGGCTGAGCTCCGGGCGCAACAGGGGCGGGAGCCGCAGGGACAGAGCTCAGCGCGGGTGAGACCCCTCGGGGCGGCGGCTGGCTGGCCCCAGCGCGAGGATCGCGGCCCCCGCCGGGCGCGCAAAGGAGGGACGCCGGTCCCTGCCACCAGCGCCGCCATCCTCATCCTTGTCGTCGTCGTCGTCCTCCTTCTCCTCCTCCTCTGCGGGTGACCAGTCCTGGCTGGCGGGGTTCTCCAGTCGATCGCGTCGTTTTTCCCTTTTTCAAATTTCGGCCGGGAACGAAGCTGGCACGCTGAAGCTTGGCGGGGCCTGAATGTGGTCCGGGGAGCCCGCCCTCGGCCTGAGCCGCAGCAAGACGGGGGCGAAATAAGATGCCGGCGGAATGCGCTCGCCAACTCGTTTTGAATTGGTTCTAACCTATTCCCCCACCAATACCCTCAAAACAAAAAAGCCTAAACTGGCCCCTAAATCCCAAATAAACTGACTCCTCCCGCCAGCCCCTCCAGACGGACCGATGGGCTGAGGCACCTCCAGCCGCTGCCGGAGTCGGAGAAGCGTCGGGAATGATGCGCTCCAGCCGGGCAATCGCCTTGGCTTTGGAAACAGAACTTGGACAAACGAATCCTTTACATTAAAGACAAATCTTCCGAGATAGTGGGGTTTATTTATTCGTTTATTTCTTCAAAAGTGGGGGTTAGGAGTTGCCTGGGGGGGGCAGTTGGGCGTTCCTGGGGCTGAGCCCAGGTCACCTGTCCTCGACCCCTCCTGGGCTCAGGGCTGAAAATGACCAGAAATGCTGTGGAGAGAGCGTGGCCCTGGCTAATTTTAGCCACGACACTGGCATCGCTCACCACAGTGGAGAACCCGGTTTTCCCAGTGTGTCCTCCTGCCCTACTCCTCAGCAGTAATTGGGGTGCAGTGGAGGAAGGGATATCCCGTATCCACCCCCTCCCCCACCCAGTGCATGAGAGAAAGGAATCCTATTGCCCAGTTTGCAGGACTTGGAATCCCCGGTGGGACAACAGGCCACTCTAGTGGGGCTGGAGGCAGGAAGGGCCGTCCAGGTTACAGGAATCAGGGGACAGGCCAATCCTCTACAGTGAGGCTGCAGGGGGCCATTTTCAAGTCCCTTACTCTGTTCCCTAACATGGAGACCCTGACCTCAGCACCTAGTGCAAGTTGGTCATACAGCCTCTCTAGACCCCACCTGCACCCCAACACTGACCTTGATTTGCACATAGAACACCTCCTACCACTAACCCCACAATGGCTACCTCCACCCACCCCTGGATCCCCTGGAGCCCCCTGCTGCCTCCACCTGCAGCAGTGCTGAAGAGAAGCTCACCAGCCAGAGGGTCCTCTGTCCTCTAAGCCTTGATAGTGATGTATATAACATCCCCCCAACACTGCTGGTACAACCATTTGGCATTTTCACCTCCACCCAATGAGAGAAATTCCACTTTAAATTATTGACACTTAATGAAAAGCAACGTTTTGGGCAGGATGATGTTCATGCCCTATTTTTTTTTTTTTTGAGGTCTCACTCCAGAAAACAAAGCTTTTCCTCCAGCTCATGGGAAGGGGGGCTCAGCAGTCTTATCTATGCCACTCCCATTCTGGGTTCTGGGGCTGCAGCTGGTGGGACAAAGCCTGGCCTTGGACAGATGGGTAGGGAAGTGTTCTGGGACCCAGACTGGTCAGCACAGACTGGCTCTGCCACCCCTTTCTCCAGATGGCCCTATCAGATCACCCCCTACCAGACAGTCTGGGTAGTCTGGGTTTCAAGCCCTGCCCCCTTTTTGGGTGAAGGGCAGCTCTGAGAGCCCTAGGCTGAGGGCAGAAAGGCTGGACCAGAGACCATGGCTGGGGGCATGTGGGGTGCCACTACTTTCTAAGGATGAAGCTCCAGGCAAGGCTAGTAAACAACCTAGTCTTTTATTTGCCCAAGGCCAGCTGTTGCAGGCACTGAGGTCCCAAGACTTCCAGAAGGGGTGGAGGGAGGAGGGGAGAACCATCCTGCCTACCAGGTACTGCCTGCCCCGATCCTGCTTCCTGCAGGAGGTGGGAAGGGAGAGAAAGTCCACATTTGTGCCATCAAATATCACCCCAGTTTTCAGATACTATAAATATTCAGTTGTTGAGGAGGAAACTGAGGCACATTGACCCTCCCCCCCCAGGCCTCTATTTGCCAGTCCAAGGGTCAGCCTACTCCCTCCCTCTCTCCAGAATGAGCTGCAGGCAGCCTTTTGCTGGGGGAGGGTCTCAGGAGCCCATCTGGTGGCCCGTGGGGGGGAAGGCCAGCCAGGGTCAAGGGCTGGGGATGAGGGGAGCAGGAGGAGGGGTGTGGTTGGAAGAGCAGCTGCTGGGTGGGGGGAGGGGGTCAGCACTGAATAGGGGACCCCAGCTGGGGTTCTATAATGATATCAGTGGGGGACAGGCAGAGCCCTTGGCTGTCCAGATGGGGAAACTGAGGCGGAGACTCCTGTACTCTTTGAGAAGGGAGGGGCCTCCCACGAGCTATTTAGGTTCATTCGTCTTCCCCACTGAGACACTGCAGCCCAAGAGCTGGTGCGACTTGTCAATGGTCAGTGTTTAGGCTGAGACACAAGGAGTGGAAGGCGGCTGGGTCACCTGGGCGCAGAGCCCCTCCACTCTTGACAAACCAAGGGCACCCTCCCCCACTTCGGCTGCTGGGAGAGGAAGTGCCGGGCTCAGGCGCCTGCCCGCCGTCTTCCCTGCTCACGTGCCTGAGAAAGGCTCATTTTTAGCACCTGGCCTCTTTTCCCTGCCTGGAGGGAGCTCAGGGGACAGAGCAAGGAAGAAAGCAGCCAAGGGGGACAGGGAGATCTGGAAGCAGGGCCCAAGGGAATGTCTGATTGTTCTCTTCTCGCCACCCCAAGGGGACCGAGGCAGAGAGGAACCCTTAGCCACCGTGCAGCGTGGATATGAAGAGGATGCTGTCCTGGTCCTGAAGCTGGTAATCCAGCTCACCCTGGTCCAGAAGAGAAATGGGGAGGAGACCATCAGGGGCGCTTTTCCCTAGGTTTCTCCCTAGGTGTTGGGAGGGCAAGGGGGAAGGCCTGGCTGCTTTGGGAGAGAAAGAATCTAACAGAAAAACGGGTACCCTATACATTAACTTGCAAATCTCCAGGAGGGAGGAGAGCTCCCCACTCCCCCCAGCTCCCCAGTCCTTCCTCACTTGGGGTGGGAGACTTGAGTAGCCTCAGTCTGGAGGCCAGGGTGGGAGAGGATTATCTAGCCACCCCATTTGGGCCTGATGAGAGGCCCAAGGCTTTCCTACTGAAGCACTGAGGGGAGGGTTGAGGGAGGGAGGTCCCCTGAGGTACTGACCAGCAGTTCCCAGTCGGCGTCGTTAATCAGCACCAGGATTCCTGGCCGCCTGTGGGAAAGATGGAGGTGAGCAGCAGGGAGTGAAGGGCAGGAGGCTTCAGGAGCAGGGGTGGAGGGGCTTGGACCTTTGGGCTGCAGTAGAGTGTGGTGGGAGCCTTTCTTCCTGAGGTTCAGGTTAAAGACGTCCCAGGAAGTGGAGGCGACAGTCTGAGTCTAAAGGAAACCAGGTTAGGGGCCAGCCCAGTGGTCGAGTGGTTGAATTCGTGTGCTCTACTTCGGGGGCCCAGGGTTTCACCGGTTCAGATCCTGGGTGCGGACATGGCACCGCTCATCAGGCCACGCTGAGGCGGCGTCCCACATGCCACAACTAGAAGGACCCACAACTAAAAATACACAACTATGTACTGGGGGGCTTTGGGGAGAAAAAGGAAGAATAAAATCTTTAAAGGAAACCAGGTCAGATAGTCATGGTCTTTGGGGCCAGATGGGAAAAGTGCTAATTCCAGCACCACCTCCCAGACCTCGGGCTGGTCATTTTGTTTCTCTGAGTGTCAGTTTCCTCATCTGAAAATGGGGTAAATTACAGTGCCTTAACCTCAAGGTCTGTGAGCATGTAATGGGATCATGCGTGGGTGCTTGCTTGCCAGTGGTGTCATGGTAACCAGGGGCAGCAGCATATCCTCCAGGGGTCTACCCTCACTCTCCTAGGCTTCCCACAGGCCTGTGCTGGAGAGGAGGCTCTCGGCTCTTCTGGATCAGGGAAGCCTGCCAGAGGCCCCGAGTACCGGAGCCCCCGAGAGCAGCCCTCCCTGGAGTGAGGCAGGCTAGGTTGACATTTGGATGGGCACCTCAGCCTGGCTCCTGCTGGCAGTGGCCCAAGGAGAACTGCTGTCCTTGGGGGTGGCCTCCATGACTGCTGGACCATGACCTGAGCCAGGGCTTGGACGGCAGCCCTAGCCCCCAGGGCTTGCTGGTGACCTCTGCTTCAACGCAGATGAATGAGTCCCACAAGTGCCCTGCCCGCCTCTTTCAGACATTAGGCTGGCCTTGCTGTAGAAGTAAAGTGACTTCTTGGCACATGGAACCTGGCTCTCTTCCTAGGAGGCTGAGCTGGGCCTGGAACAGGTGTAGAAGCTTTGGGCTGGGGGAAGGGGTGTCCCCAGTGAGCACAAATGTGCGTGTGTGCATGTGCACACATGCATTCATGTGCACATGGGCATAGTGACTCCCTGGAATCCCAGACCTGCACTAGATGCTCCAATATGGCATCTACTAGCCACATTTAAATTTAAATTTAAATTACAATGATGTAAAACTGAACATTTAGTTCTTCAGTCACACCAGCCACATTTCAAGGGCTCAACAGCCTCACGTGCCTAGCAGCTACCATATTGGACAGCACACATATGGACCATTTCCATCACTGCATGAAGTTCTACTGGGATAGCACTGTCCTAGATTGTCGAGGGATAAAAGGGACCTTGGGCAGCATCTTTTTCTCAGTACTCTCTGTATGGAGAGAGTAGCTGAGGCCCAGAGTAGTGAAATAACTTGCCTAAGATTCCACAGTACGTTTGTAGCAACTAGAAGTGGGAATTCAAGTTTTTTGAGAAATTTACCAGTCTCTTGACCTAAGCTTTTCAAAAGTCCAGTGTGGTAAAAAGAAAACTGAAAATAACCCTCTGATGGAGCTGGGTAGCAGCTCTTTCCTCCAAGGAGAAGGGGAGAAGGAAGAGAATGGGACTGCAGAGGCTGCGGTGGAACCCAGGCCAGGCCCCAACCTCCTGCCCTCTGCCCAGCTCTCTGACAGAAGGGAAGAAAGGGACTCACACGCTGTCTCCCTGGATGAACAACTCCGGCCGCTCTTTCAGCAAATTCTTCTTGATCCAGACAAGGAGGTTCCGGATGTCCCCTGGAGAGGAAAGCACAGAACAACCTATTGTCAAATCCAAATGATTCCTGGTCTCTAGAGCCTTGTCTGGACCAGAAGGAAGTGAACATGGGGCTCACAGGGTCTCTTTCAGACCAAGCTATCATGGCCCTTGAACTTGTGGATTCCCAAGGCGAGGAGATGGGTTAGGAGAGGCCAGTGACCTGCCAGAGGGGTCTTCAGGGAAAGTGGCACCTGGCAGTGCTGAAGGCTTGAAGAGGGAATGGGGACTCAAGGGAGACAGCAGGAGGGACTGTCACATCTGGAACAGTTGGGAGACAGACCCTAACCCACAAGTCCTGGAAGATGGTCTGAAACTGCCACGGGTAGGCTTCTGAGAGGACCCTTTATCTCTCCAGCTAGTCCCAGATGGGGAGGACTCGACTTTGCACTGGAGAAGTCTGCATATATTTCCCTTTGTGAGGGAAGAAAAACAATTGCTGAGCTGATAACATCAGTTAATTTCCTCCGGCAGAGGGAAAGAAGGATCCTTCACCAGCCAGAGATGCTGACAAATCACTGGCTCTCTACTCCCCCTGCACAGAGCCCCCTAGGCTGGGGGCAGCCACCTTGAAGAGGCAAGAGGTTCAGGGTCGAAAGGGCCTCTCCTGCTCAGCTAGACACCGAGATCTGCCTCTTTGTGGTTCTCGTACAGCCACCAAGCTCTTTGCACATCACATGGGGCTTCAGAGCCACCTGTCCCCAGGGTCACCCCTCCATTCCTAAAAGCAGAGTCCCAGGCCACAGCACCCTGAACCCTGACTTGCTAAACTCCTCGAAACCTGTGGCTCTCAACTATCCACTCTTCAAATGGACCATCTCCTGAGGCAACTTGAGGACGGAAGGTCCTGGGAGACCCCTAGTCTCTGGGAAGCCAGGAGGGGTTTGGGGCTAGCTACCCCCATCCTGAGTCAGTATCTCAGAGGGGTCTGCTGTCCTGGACCCATGGCCAAGACAAAGCTCAGTGCTACACTGGAGAAGGGTTTCTCTGCTTAGACTTGGAGTCCTGGCGTGGAGGTGAGGGAAAGGCTGCTTGGACAAGGACAGGCTGAGCTCCGCCTCCATCTAGATCCAGCAGCATGTGACACACACAGCACCAGCCTTAGGCAGGGTATTCAGGCACCCTCGCTGGCCTGCATGCCACCCTTCCGAGAGGCAAACAGGCTGCCCTCCGGATGGACTGGTTCACTCTGTTCTGTGCCAACTTCCCTGGATTATACGCCAGCAGAACACAGGGCCACAGGCAGAGTGTTCATGGACTGAGACTGCTGCCTTTCAATTTTAATTCCTACTTTTAAACAAAGCAGATCGGAATCCTCACAGTCCCTGGAGTGGGCAGAGGATAGGGAGTATTGCCTCCAACTAGCTGCAGTCCATGTGGACTCCTGGTTGGGTTTCCTCCCCGAGGCCTGCGTCTCAGAGGTTTCCCCTTGGCCTCCATCTTGGCACTGTCTGGTGTGCCGCCAGCCCATACATCTTGTGGCCGCTCGATAGAGCCGCTGGGGTCTGACACATCCATCAGCCAGCCCTGGCGGGCGGGGTTGTGCCTGTGTGTACAGAGGCACTGAGAGGGACTGGGCAGTGCCTGGCCTGAGGGCCACCAGCTGTACCTCCACAACCCTGACTGGCCTGTACAGAACCAGGATCCAGTTTGGTAACAGCCCTGGCTCCCTCTAAAAGGAGGGGACTTGTGTTCCACTCTGGATAGGCTCGGGGGAAGGAGGAGGGCTAGTGGTCATGTTGAGGTCATCCAAGTGATGGCACCATCATGGAGTCCCAGAGGGCTGGGCTAGGGGGTGAGTCTGCTGCCGGTGCTGGCTCATTTATCATGATGCTCCTCTTTGCTGAGGTCATTCCCTCCCTCCTCTGCACCCCCCAGGCCAGTCCACATTCTTGATGGCCTGTTACCATGGTGAGGCTACCACATCACCACCCGTATTGTTCCCCTCTGCCTGGATTTGGGGGTGGGGAGAGGTGGAACTCAGCAGCTCCCTTCGCAGGCTACAAGGGGCACTCGGCCTGGCCTGAAACATACCCCCAGGGACATCTTGCTAGGCTTGCTGAGGTTCAGACAATATGCAAATAGTCTCCAAGCCAGATGGTCGGCTTCCAAAGGCACCCAGGGGAGGAAGGGTTAAGCAGAATCAGAAGCTGGTGGCTTGGGGACGGCTCTGGGGAATCTCACTTTCATGTTCCCCTGTGTGCT
The DNA here is from genome assembly GCF_041296235.1 of Equus asinus. Lineage (NCBI taxonomy): Eukaryota > Metazoa > Chordata > Mammalia > Perissodactyla > Equidae > Equus > Equus asinus. The sequence continues at coordinate 17,498,671 of NC_091799.1, forward strand.
CCTGCCTTCCCACTCCTACTGAAGGGTTTCCCTCCTGGGATCCCATGCATTCATTCACAAGACAAATATTTATTGAGCAACTACTATGTGCCAGGTGCTAGCGAAATGGTGGCGAGCTAGACGGACACAGAGCCTACCTTTACGGAGCTAACAGGCCAGCAGGGGAGACGGACGTTACTTATTTAATTAGCTGTGACAAATGCTCTCTCCTTTGTGTGGGACCAGTAAAAGCTTTTCTGAGTATGCTAACATTGAAGCTGAGGCCTAAAGGATGAGTAGGGTGGGATAGGGAAGCATTCCAGGCAGAAGGAAGAACATACAGGAAGACCTGAGGCAGAATAGAATTGGCAGATTCAAGGATTCAGAACAGAGAAGGCAAGAAGATCAGCATGGGACGAAGGCAGGCAGCAGCGAGGGGTCAGATTACCCAGGGCATGGGTGGGCCTCAAGAAGGGGCCTGCTCTGGAAGAGGCCTCTCCCTCCTCAGAAACTCCAGGGGCATTTACCAAGTGTGTGCTCTGGGTACAGAACTGCACTGCCCAGGCCTGTGCTCCATGTTTCTCTGCCCTGACATGTGTAACAAGAAACGGCTGGGGGCCTGCCCGGTGGCACAGCAGTTAAGTTCGCATGTTCCGCTTCGGTGGTCCGGGGTTCACCAGTTCAGGTCCCAGGTGCGGACATGGCACGACTTGGCAAAGCCATGCTGTGGCAGGCGTCCCACATATAAAGTAGAGGAAGAGAGGCACAGATGTTAGCTCAGGGCCAGTCTTCCTCAGCAAAAGGAGGAGGATTGGTAGCAGTTAGCTCAGGGCTAATCTTCCTCAAAAAAAAAAAAAAAGAAATGGCTGAAATGTACAGCATTATCACCACTAGAGTGTGTTCTGAGGACACGGCACCAGCCACAGCACACAGCACAGAACCTCAGAGATAAAACACCCTTGAGATGTTTGCTAAGCATGGGGACAACTGTGGAGGGAAGGGGGGACAGGTTAAGAACAGGGACTCAGTCCTGGTTCTGAGTTTGACTCCATCACTTCCCAGTTATATGACCTTAGGCAAGGAATTCTCTGAGCTTCCCTCTTTATACATCGGGAGCGGTAAGAATGTCTAACAGGGTTGTTGTGAGGCTCAAATAAGATGAGCCATATAAAGTCCTTGGCACTGTGCCTGGAATATCAGTGCTGTGCTGCTTCTATGATTCAGAGGAAGAACCTCTACCCTTCCACCTCTCTTGACGCCGAGAAGACACCAGAGTTTTATCCTGACAAGACCACGCTGGCCCGGCTCCAGGACACACACCAGGCCCTAGCACCATCTGCGTGGCCCCTGGAGTAAACCAACCAGGCTGGTGAAGTCAGTGGCTGGCAGGAGGGAGCCAGACTGGGCTAGCCCGGCCTGAGAGCCCCCAACTAATCCCCGTGCCCGCCCCCCCAATCGCCACCAGGTGCTGTATTTCCCTGACCGATAGTGGCATGCCACACTCACCGTGTCTTCATCACTATCTTCCTCAGCTAGCCAGAGTGGGAGGCTGGCAAGCCCACAGTACACCAGCACACACCCCTATAGTGCTCACAGATTTTATTACAGGGACAGTGGTGGCAGCAGTGGCTTCAGCCTAGCCCACCCTCACCTGCTGTTTCTGGCCCAGAAGGGGGACGGGCAGGCTCACGGCCCAGCAGCAGAATCCTGGCAGCCTGGGGACATGCTCAGACAGCTTTGGAGGATGGGGTAGTCAACCATTAATCAGACAGTGCTGGGACTGGCTGGGGTTTTCTGTGGAATACACCACCTTTCCATCAGAAGCTGGAGAGGGAATGAGGGGATTGGGAGAGTGGTGAGGGGGCCCCAGACACTGGCCTTCCCTCCATTTTAGATGTTCAGACCCCTAAGATGCTCCCAGGACAAACCAGGTGGAAGGAACCACATTCCGAGGCTGTGGATGCTGGAGGCTATACCGGCCCTGGGCACGCAGCACCAGAGGAGGGAGACAAGCCCCCTAATATGAGGTTTTCAGTGCAGGACTCCCTGGGACCTAGCCTGCCCATTTGGGGAAGAACAAGTGGTGGGAGTTGCTGCTCTGTAGGGCGGTGGTCAGGAATTCGGATTCTGGAGCTGGAAGGCTCTGGGCTGTGTGCTAGGTGGCCTTGGGTAGGAAGTCACTTCCCTCTCTAAGTCTCAGGCTCATCCTCTGACAAATAGGGATAATAATTTGAACTCCGAAGAGGCTGTGAGGATTCAGGCACAACGCCAGCAGCAGGCCCGGCACAGCATCAAAGTCACAGGACAAAGGTCCATTTGCCTACAGTGACAGAACTCTTTACCCTCTGGGCTGCCAGATCCTTCTCCCAAAGGCTGCTGGCAAAGGGGCACCATGCACGCCCCTCCTAGAGAGCACCTACAGAGGCTCCCCCCAGAAGCCCTAGTCTCAGTGGACTTGTCCTTGTCTGGGGCCACTGACCACCCACTGTAGCAGGGCCTCCAACGACGTCAATCCTAGATTCTTGGGCCAAAAGAGAATAATCTCAAGGTCTTATCTGATATTGAATCTGGCTGCAGCAGACCCTCGTCCAGCCTCTCTTTGAATACCTCCAGGGAGAACTCTTCTCCCAACCAGAAATCTGTCTTCCTGTCACTCCTACCCACTGAGCCTGGTTGGTCCAGGGGGACCACACCAACCTATGTGGCCCCTCTTCCCACACCACTCAGCTTTGAGGGAGATGGATCCCCTAAGTCTCCTCTTCCATAGGTTAACCTGCTCCTGTCCCCAGCAAGTCCACCAGGCTCCAAGACAGGGCTCCTCTGGGAGCCCACCCTAGGCCTTAAGTTGAAAAGGGAGAAGAAAGAGCTGGGATGGGGGGAGTAAAAGAGACGAGAGGGTAGAGGGAACATCAGAGGGTCCATTTACAAGTGAATGGGGTAAGAAAGGAGCAGTTTGTGGGCTAAACTGGCCTCAGAAGGAGGTTTACAGATGTGTGAGGGGACGCTCCTCATTGTTTAATTAAGCAGAAAGTGGATCTTTTCAAAAGCAATTTTGCACAGGGACTGGGAGGGGTGAGGGGAGAGGAGGGCAGTGGGGAGGGGATCAGCAAACAGGCCCCAGAGCAGAGAAAGGAACAGCTGGCCCCAGAGAGGCTGTGAAATGCATGCTAAGCAGTTTAAAGCTCCTGGGAGCTCCTTCCAGCTCCTGCCCTCCCTTACCAGCCACCCTTTAATGTGAGTGGAGCCAGCAAGGGGCACAATGGCAGGGCAGAGGACGAGGGGCAGGGAAAGATGAGGCAGACCTGTCTCCTCCTGGGGCCAGGGCAGGTAATGAACGCACTGGGACAGTCTGTCCCTCGATGTTCTGGGTTTGCTCTAGGCCACTGACCAACCACGGGCTGGAAGCCTAGAGTTGAGGGGATCCTTGAAGCATAAAAACCAGCTCCGAGCGGCCACAAGCCCAAAGCTGGTGGGTACGTTCCAACCCCTGCCAATGAAGGAGGTGCTCTGCTCCAGGAGATGGCTTTTAAGATGTTCCCCCTACATGCACAACCTCTCACTGGATCAGCGTGCCCTGCTTCACAGAATTGAATACTTACATCCGGAAGCAACTTTTCTGAACTGTAGGTGTCAAATAGATAACCAGCTCGTTAAAGACTAAATCTAGCCCAACCCCCCGTTTTACAGATGGGAAAACAGAGGCCTGCAGAAATAACTGATTTGCAATTGTTCACGGCCAGGGCTTCTCTCTTGCAGTCTCATCCCTTTTTGGCCTTGGCCACCATCTTCTCCTAAGCTGGCTGGGTTGGAAGCTCTCCCCTGGCCCAGAACCCAGGGCCCTGGAGTCCCCTTGTTTGTAAGACTTGTCACAATCCACAATCTTATGGCTGCTATTTTCTCTGCTGGAGTCTCCAAGACCTGCTTGGCCAAGTGGCAGCCCCTGGGCTGGGAAGGCTGCCAGACAACAGATCTGGGCACAAGCTTGGGGGAAAAGTAAGACTCTCCCAGTGACACCAGGCCCTGCCTTCCCGTTGGGCTCCCGTGTGCCAGGGTAAGGCCTGGCAGCCGCCAACTGGCTCTGCGGCTACGATGTGACCCATGCCTTGGGCACAGCAGGGCAAAAATGGGAATAAGAGGTAGAGATCCACAGCCAAGGGCCCAAAGACTGAGCAAAGGGGCCATTTCGACTGCCCCCTCTGCTTCCTTTTCTTTCATCCCAGAGAGGGGAAGAGAGGCCCCCACCTGCCCCCTAGTCGGTGGAGGGAGGATGAGGGCTCACAAACCCAGTCTGAGCCCAGCCTCCCTACTGGAGCAATTCTCGACGGGTCACTCACTCTCTGAGGTTTGATTTCCTCGATGATAGGTAGTATCTACTGGGGTTATTAGGAAAATCAAAATAAATAGCTGTTGAAGGCATGAATGAATGAATGAAGGTGTAAAAAACCAGAAAAGACATTGCAGGTATGAGATGTTATGTGATTCAGGGAACCTCTTGGGATAAATGATGATGGGTCAGTGGCACAGTGCAAGGACTGTGGAGACCCTGAAATCTGGTTCTGAATCGCAGCTCTGCCATTTAAATAACTGGACGACTTGGGGTGAGACCCTTGACATCTCTGAGTTGCACTTCCACTTTTTATTTAGCTATTTAAAAAAAATTTTTTTTTTAGATTTTATTTTTTTCCTTTTTCTCCCCAAAGCACCCCGGGATATAGTTGTACATTCTTCGTTGTGGGTCCTTCTAGTTGTGGCATGTGGGACGCTGCCTCAGCGTGGTTTGATGAGCAGTGCCATGTCTGCACCCAGGATTCGATCCAACGAAACACTGGGCCGCCTGCAGCGGAGCGCGCGAACTTAACCACTCGGCCACGGGGCCAGCCGCTAGCTATTTATTTTTAAAGATTGGCACCTGAGCTAACATCTGTTGCCATTATTTCTTCTTCTTCTCCCCAAAGCCCCCCAGTATATAGTTGTATGTTCTTAATTCTAGGTCCTTCTGGTTGTGCTACGTGGGACGCCGCCTCAGCATGGCTTGAAAAGTGGTGCCATGTCCACACCCAGGATCCAAACTGGCGAAACCCTGGGCCGCCAAAGCAGAGCACGAACTTAACCTCTCGGCCATGGGGCTGGCCCCACTTCCACTTTTTAAAATGGGAATAATAACACCAAGGAATTTGTGACAATTATTTGTACAACCAACTGGGGTTTTGCTTACCATGCCAAACTCAGCCTGTGCCCCTCATGACACTGGCCTCCCTTCAGTTCCTTGACCACCCTGAGGACTTCCGCCCAGAGGGCCATCGCAAGTGCCGCCGCCTTTGCTAGGAATGGACCCCATGCACCTCTGCTCTCCCTTCAATTTATTAGGCTGGCTTCTTCTCATCCTTCAGGCCTTAGCCTGAAAGTCACCTCCTTAAAGAGGCCTGTGCTCACCACCTGATGTCTCATTCAGAGCACCCTTTCTTATCCTCGTGCCACTGACCACCACTTGCAGTTATACAGTTACACGTGTGTTTGTTCACTGCCTGGCTCCCCTTCCATCACACTGTAAGCTCTGTTAGGGCAAGAACCACATCTGTATTAACTACTGCATACCCAGCAACCAGTACAGTGGCTGGCACAAAGGAAGAACTCAAAAAAATACATGCCAACTACAGGGAAGAATAAAGTACTTACTACCACACCTGGCACTTGGTGAGCATTCAGCCAATGGATAAATGAAAAGAGCAGGAATTATTACACTTGTGGACTTTCAAGTCAAGCAAATGCAGGAGAAATAAATCATAAGTTGTGATATTTTAATAATTCCCTGGCCAGGTCTTTAAGGCTGAATCTTTGTGAGGCTTCTTTTAGAGCCCCTTGTTCCCTCCCAAGGCTGTGTGGCCATCTGTCAAAGTAAGAAACAGTCACTTTTATCACCCTGGGTCTTCCCCAATGAGGGACACACCCAATCCTACAACCCTGACATTTAACCCCAGCCTCATGCCCACCCTTAGCTCAAGGGGGCAGTATCCTGTTCCTGGGTGAGTGTCCCCCAGCCTCTGAATGTGGCACACAGACCCACCCTGTGCTACGGCTCTCCAACCCAAGGGAGAGTCAGAGGCAGCGTTGGCAGCCAGTGAATTTGGGCAATAATTGATTTCTGGCAGATGTGTGCCCCATTCCAAAAGAATCCTGTCAAACCTTACTTAACCACTTTCTGGTGCCTGCCTCCAGGAACTCATTCCCCTGCCTCTTCATAGGATTGATTTCCTCTTCTTCCCAGAAGTATCTCAGCCTTAAGTAAGCTGGGCTCCCATTCCTGAGCATTCTGCTCTCGCTAGGATCCACCACTGGGGCTGCAAAGCACCTCCATAGTTGCAACATCCAACATCCCTTTCAGCTACTCTGATATTTACCAAGCTGGACCTCTGCAAGTGAACTCTTCAAAACCCTCCAATTTGAAGGCAGGGACTGACTCTCGTTCATGTCTGTCTCCCCAGTGCTGGTACATGGTCTGCCCCACAGGAGGTACTTAGTATATATTGGTTAAAGAAAGATGAACAAGTACAGTCATGCGCTGCATAACAACATTTCGGTCAACGACGGACCACATATATGGCAGTAATTCCATAAGATTAGTAACATATAGCTTAAGTGTGTAGTAGGCTATACTACCTACTTGTGTAAGTAAGTACACTCTGATGGTCACACAGCGACTCAATCGCCTAATGACACATTTCTCAGAACGTATCCCCATTGTTAAGCAATGCATGACTATATTTGAATGAACAAATGAAAAAACCCCACTGTCTCCTTTAGTCAACCTCCGTCCTCCAACCTCCTTTTTGGCTGGATACTTTTCTTCCCATCTAAACCCTCTTACCATAATGTAAGCCCATCTGCATTGTTCCATTCTCAGTGAAGGTTACCACCTTCATGAGAACATCTGTCTGCTGCCATCTAATAATAACAGAGGCACATATAATAACATATAATAATTAATATAATACACTATATTATCGATATTATATTAATATAATTATATTGCATTTATATAAATAATTATATTAATAAACATTAATTAATATATAATTATATTAACATATTATATTACAATAATATAATAATAATAGAGTTCTCCTTTTAGCAACCCTGAGACAGGGATTACCATCCCCACTTCACAGGTAAGAACACTAAAGCTCAGAAAGGTGCGCTCGCTGAACTAAGGTTCTAAGGGCATTCAAACTCAAGTCTGTCTGAATACAGAACCTGCACTTGTAAGGACTAAGCTACGCCATCTCCCTCTGACAAAGCTGGTTGATCCCAGAAAGGATGAGGGGAGAGTACATGATGATCCTCTCTCTTCCTCCCTCTCTCCTCCCTCCGCACCATCCAGGGAAATCTTACTCATTCCCACTTGAACGGGGCTGAGTGACCCCTGTAGAGCAACTCCTGCCCATGGCCCCCAGAGAGGGGCTCAGAAAGCCCATACTCACAGGGTTCCTCTTGTCCAGGCAAGGTGACCTGATGTTTCTTTACACCATCAAACAGGAGCTCCGCGCCGCCTCTGAAAAGGAGGGCCAGAGAAAGACAGCCAGGTGAGCTCCTGCAGATGCCTAGCTGAGACCGAAAACTGAGGAGGCGGCTGGTACCAGAGGCCCAAGAGACGCAGAGACCGACATGTGAGAATACCTTGGGTACCAGTACCTGATTCTCAAAAGTGACTTCCTGACGTAGTAAAGTAGGATAGAAATAATTTTTACTAAGATTAAAGTATCCAAATTTGCAGACTCTTGTTTTTACTCCTCTGCTTTCTCAAGAGGCGGCTTAGCTTACAGGTGCATATAGCACAGGCCTTGGGGCTGTCGCCCCAAGACGGAAGCCAAGGTCCACCTCTGCCTGACGGCAAGACCTTGGGCACATGACTCCATCTTCTCGAGCTTCAGTCTTTCCATCTGCGAAAATGTTGAGAAGCCACCATAAGGCAGGCTGGAGACCCTGTGTCTCTAGAGGTTTCCTCTGACGAGGTGGGGGTGTGAAATGCCCCTGCTTGTGCCACCACTGCTGGCCTGGTGGGCACACCACCGTGCTGGAGGATAAGAGACTCCACTGGGCTTAGCAACAACTTTGCTATTTACAAGACCATTCTTCATCTCATTTCATTCTCAGGGCATCCCGGGGAAGGAGGGAGGGAGGCAGACATTATTAACCCCATCCAATGGAGAAGGAGACTGAGGCCCAGAGAGGTTAAGCAACTTGCCTGAGGTCAGACAGGCAGTGGCTGAAGTAGGATTTGCATTCTAAGTGGTTTCTGCTCAGCCCCAGCAGCCTTGGCAGAAAAAACTAAGACTCTCCAAAGGTCAGAAAGCCCCTTGAGGGCAGAGTTTGGTTCACTTCTGTGTGTGTCACCCAGCTAAGGGGACGCTGGGGCAGCAGAGATGCTCAGAGCCAAGTCCAGAAGCCAGGGCTTATGATGTGGACACCAGGGCTCTTTCAGTGTCCCCCACTGCTTCTCCCTCTAGGTTTCCTGATTCCCATCTCAGACTTCATGTGTATCTTAACTGAGAAGGCCTTAACAGACTTTTGATGGATGCGCTGCCTCCCACCCCATCACTCTTTCCCAATTTCAGAGAACAGAGATGTCCTGAGACAGTCCACTGGTAGGCCAAGGCAAGGCAAGCATTGTCACGGGGAAAACATGGGGCGACTGTCATCCAAACAAGGTCACACTTTGTTGATGCAGAAATGTGGAGGGGGAGAGGAGGCCCATCTGTGGCCGCACGCAGGCCCATTTCAGCTGCAAGCCGGCACAGAGCCTCCATTTATCCCCTTCCAAGAGCCCCGTTCTCTCCTGGGGGGAGGTTGGCACATGCAGCAGCTGGGGTGGGGGAGGGCGACAGGCAAGGGGCTCAGGAGTTGGGGGACACAGAGGAGGGGTGGGAACTGGAGGCACTGAGACCCAGGCAAACAACCAAGAGTGGCCAAACCTGGTGGTGCCAGGCTTGGAGGCCGAGGCTGTTTTTCTCTTTACAAGTGGATAAAGGGAGAACCAGTCTGGCTCAGAGAGTGACCTGTCACCGCTGGGTTCACTAGCCCCCAAGGGAGGGGTTGGCAGTTCTGCTGTCAGCACATCTGGAGGAGAGGAAGGTACATGCATGTCCAGCCTCTGGAGTGATTCAGGGAGGCAGGCAAGGGACCTGTTTTGGCCCCAGGAGAGAATCAAAGCTAGACTCTCTTATGTCCTAAGGAGGTGCTGTTCAAATTCAATTAAGAATTATATCTTAAGATACCTCATCTTCCCTCCACTCCCCAATTCTTGGTGGGAGTGTTTGTTGGTACCAGGGACTAGTAAAGACATTCCCAAAACTGCTATCACTTTTTCTAGTTTATCTTCATCCTTTTATCTTATAGTTTAAAATTTTTGTTTATTTATTTCCCCTCTACCTGCTGGAATGCAAGCTCTGCCTAAAATGGCCTGGCACACAGTAGGCACTCAAGAAATAGTTGCTGAATGAATGAAAATGCCCACAGCTTCCACTTCTTCTCTAATCTCAATGGGATTCCCTCCCTTTGCCGATATCTCCCAGACTCAGGAAGGAGGAAAAGGGAGAAGAAGGAATCTCACATCTGGACTGCAGGGACACAAAACACACCTGTACGACATACTGTGAATCCTGTGTGGCCTGAGAAAATGCTCTGCTAGGGACAGTTCGGGAGGCAAGACAAAGGATGGCAGTACTGACCACCGACAAGAGGGAGAGAGGTGTGAGAGGTCTTCTAGAGAGCCTATCAGAGCTGGTGGGGCCGAGAGGGACACATCTGCTCAGGGGAAAGAGGGAAAGTCCTAACCCAGACTCTTCAAGGCTCAAAGTGGAAGTCAGGGACAAAAGGGAGAGAATGATGGGCAAGGCTGCTTCTTTGCAAATCTCCCTTGGTTCAGAGTGAAGGGTGAAGGAAGTCTGCTAAGAGACACAGGAAACGAAAGAAAAGGCCAGAGGCAAAAATTATGTACTGAGACAAAGACAAAGAGAGAAGGAATCTGGGTTTGGCACACATCTTGGGCCTTCTTGGTTTCCCCGAGAAGCTGGAATTCTCATGGGACACTGTGGTGGTGGGTGGATGTGTTAGGAGCTAGGCAGATGGGTGGAGGAATGTTGACCTGCCTTGCTGGGGCTCACTATTGCTCTTGGGGGTAAGGGAGGCTGAAGCTAGAGGTGGTCAGGCCAGAAAAGGGGTAATTAAGCTAGTATGTAAGCTCTGGAGGGCAAGAACCATATTCCCTCATATGACTTCCTCACAGCTGCCAGCACAGTACCTGGCAGACAAAGACATTTCTAGTGAACAAACACCATGTCTGACTCAGTGAGAATGAAAGGTAAGCTGACTATAGATAAACCTTAACACAAGCAGTGTGCAGTTTCTCCCTTCTCAGCTCTGCTGAGGTCTATCAATGCAACAGGGATCCTCCTAGAATCACCAGGCTAAGGGGGACACGGCTGGGCCACGGGCCAGTCCAGTATCGTTACCATCAGATCCAAGGGGCCAGACAATATCGTTAATTAAAATGCACTTAACATTCAGGAGACTACCCCCTTCTAAGGGACAGAAACGCTGAACACTGGATGGCATGGACAGAGTTCTATTTATCTTTGTATCCTCAGGGCCTGGCTCACTGCCTGGCACATGGGAGATACTCAGTAAATGACTGCTGAATGAACTAGCCAGTGAAGGGAAGACATGAAAGAAACTGGGGGCCTCCAAGGGAAGGAAAGGCATTACGGGCAGAGGTTTTAGATTCCCATCCCAGACTTTCCCTTTCACATAAGCCTTGGCTTGTTTATCTTCACACACACACACACACACACAAATCAAATCCAGTCCCAGCTTTTCCACATGACTCTGGAAATTATACTATTCATCTCTTTGGGTCTCAGTCTCTTTGCCTTCTCTCTAAGCTCTGCAATTTCTCTCAGCTCTGAAATAATGACAGACATTCTGTTTGTAGTGGGGAGAAGACAGTGACTTGAGGAGACTTCCTCTGACCAGTGTTTCCTTAGCTATTGGTGTGTGCGCCCCAATTCCTGCACTTTTCATCCTGTGCACACCGTACTGTCAGGTCTCCTCCGCTGCGCTATCTTACTTATCCCCCTCGCTCCACCTGACTCAAGGTCTGCAGAAGGCACTCAGCAAGTTTACTGAATGTCCTGAATGGGGTTCAGGTCTGTTTAACATCGCCAAATCCTGGGATAGTGAAGAAAGGAGTCCCGTCTTGGCCACACATCCCACGAGAAACAAAGCTCCAAGAACCATATAAGTGGAATTGCTGCCTGAAGGAAGAATCAGGGAGTGAACGATGGTCCTTCTCGGTTCTAGGAGCTCTGATGCCAGACAGACGGGCCTGGTCCAAAACGGGACTGGCAAAGAAGGTAGGGAGACTGCTTGCTCAACCCTCACGCCTTTCGAGTCCAGCAGGGCACAGGGCACCAGGGAGTGCCCGAAGCGCACCTCCACGCGCGGTCGTGCGCCTCTATTCCCGGACATACGGCCTCGTCGCCAAGGGAGACCGAGCCTCTCAGACTCCGCGAGGCTGGTGGCGTAGCTCAGGGAAGGCGCCGGGAGGCTCGGAGATTCGGTCGTGACAGGCCCCAAGGCAGAGGGAGGGGAGTTCCGGGCCCGACAACTTCAATCCATCCCCACGGTGCCCCAGCTCTATGACTCACCCGAACTCCACCTCCACTGACAAGGGCGCTGCCATGTTGAGGAAGCCGAGCTCGCAGGAAACTCCCTTCAACTTCCGGCCCTCCCGCCCCACTTCCGGTCGCCGCGAACGGAAGAGGCGGCACCCGGGGGGGAGCCATCGTCCTCAGCTATTGGAGGAAGCCTCGGAGCGCGGGGCGGAGGACGGGAGGCCGCGGGCGCTGCTGGGGGCTCTTGAGTTGCTCCCCGTCTGCCGTTTATGGAGCAGTGCAGAGAGTCCGGGTGGGCTGGGACTTGTACAAGCTATCGCTGGGTGGAGGGGAGTGTGACTGTGAGCATAGTGACTGTGAGCCATATTACTGTTTATTTGCGTTAGTTACAAATGTCTCCAGTCCGCGCACCGCTTGGGCGAGCCTGTCCCCTCGTCTTGACCGGAGGTATAAATGACCCCCAAATCTTTATTTCCAGCCCAGAAATCTCTCTCCTGCGCTATCGACTCGCTATCCAACCGCCCCTTTCGCTGTCTATCTGGACTTCACTCATTCATCAGATAATTTCTTGCACGTCCTCCGTGTGCCAGGCGTTTTGGTCGGTGCTGTGGAAGTCAACTGGGTGGGCAAGGTTCTTGCCTTTAGGGCGCTCGCAGTCTAGTGGGGGAAATTAGCTCTAATCAAATAAACGTACCAATCATACTAACTCCTGTAAATTCTCAAACTGAAAGAAACGATCTGAAGTTAAAGGAACTTTAAAAAGAAAACGGACTGGACTAGATTTGCACTGAGCTCTAAAGCCTGAGTAGAGTTAACTCGGTGGATATGAAGGGAGAGAAACTTCTGGGAGCATTCCAGTGAGAACAGAAGGTGCGAGACTCTGGGTGGAGAACACGCTGGAGCATCATGAGAGGAAGGTAGGAATCGGGGAGCAGAGGGCCTGGTAAGAGATGAGGCTAGAAAGGTGGGCAGGGGTCACACTATTCCTTATGAGCCAGGTAAGAACTTCAATCTCTAAGGGCAATGGATGGCCTTTGAAGGGTTTGGGACGGGGTGACATTAGAACTGTGTCTTAAAATATCCTTTCTGGCTGCAGTTTGGACAATAGTTTGGAGGGGAACAAGGAAAGAGGTAGAGAGACCACTGGAGACTGTTCCAAAAATCCAGGGCAGAAATGGAGTGAAGTGGATGTCTCAGGGTGTCTTTAAGCACAGCACTTCCAAAACCGAACTCAGCGTTGGTAGAGTATGGTCGTGTAGCCTGGTGGTTAAGGGCGGATATAATGATGTACAGACGGTCCTCGACTTATGATGGTTGGACTTAAAATTTTTTGTCTTTACAATTGTGTGAAAGCAATACGCATTCACTAGAAACCTAGCTTTGAATTTTGATCTTTTCCTGGGCTAGAGGAAGTGTGGTACAGTACTCTTGTGATGCTGGGCAACGGCAGGAAGCCTCATCTCCCACTTAGAAGCTGGATCACGAGGGTAAACAACCGCTACACTTACAACCACTCTGTAGCCAGACCACCATTCTGTTTTTCACTTTCAGTATTCAATAAATTACATGAGATATCCAACACTGTATTATAGGCTATGTGTAGATAATTTTGCCCAACTGCAGGCTGATGTAAGTGTTCTGAGCACATTTAAGGTAGGCTAGGCTAAGCTATGATGTTCGGTAGGTGAGGTGTAGTAAATGCATTTTCTTTTTTTTCTTTTAATTTTTTTCCTTTTTCTCCCCAAAGCCCCCCGGTACATAGTTGTATATTCTTTGTTGTGGGTCCTTCTAGTTGTGGCATGTGGGACGCTGCCTCAGCGTGGTTTGATGAGCAGTGCCATGTCCGCGCCCAGGATTCGAATCAATCAAACACTGGGCCGCCTGCAGCAGAGCACACGAACTTAACCACTTCGCCACAGGGCCAGCCCCTGCATTTTCGACTTACAGTGTTTCCAACTTACAGTGGGTTTATTGGGAGGTAACCCCATCGAAAGTCAAGGAAGATCTGTAATCACTAAGAGCTAGGAGTTCAACTGCCAGCTTTATATCCAGGTCCCACCATTTTCCCTAAAACAGGCTCTCCCGTCTTCCCCATCTCAAGAAGACCACTGCCATCCCCTGGAACACCCAAGCAAGAAACCCTGGACATTGTTTTTAATTCTCTCCCATATCCAGACAGTCACCAATTTGGATTTGTCTTGCTTCTAAGCTGATTTAGCACCCAAAATTCTTCCACCACCACCACTCCCATCACCTCTCACCTGCACCTGCTTCTCTGGCCTGCCTGCCTCCCACCTCCCTCCCTCTGGCCTTGGCTTCCTTGTGCAGTTCAACTCCTGGGACAGCCCTGAGCCCCTTCAACGTACCAGGCATCTTTCCAGGGCACTGGCAAACTGAGGACAAATGAGACATAGCCCTGGTCCTCGAAAAGTGCAAAAGAATCCTGTGGTAAATGGAAAGGCCCCACAGTCTCCGTGCTGTGTGGTTAGGTCACTTTCCGCTCTCTTAGTTTCCCCAATCTGTAAAGAAGGCATGGGACCAAATGATCTCTTAAGGTCCTTTCAGCAAAAATATTCTAAGATTCTTCCATTGGCTCCTCCAAGCCTGAGCTCTAGAAACCTTGCCTGATTCATCTTTGATCCTTAGCTCATAGAAAGGAGCTTTATAGTTGTAGAGGTTTGGTAAGTGCTTGCTGAATGAATGAAGGAGTGAACACATATCACTCCTGCTCAAAGTCATTGAATGGCTTCTCTTTGCCAGCGAGGTAAAGGCCTACCTAGAAGGCATTCAGAGCCCTTCACAGCTTCTGTTCCTAGCTTACCTCCATGAATTGACTATCCTCTGACCCTGGGAGCTGCTGTCTCCTGGGTCTGGAACAGGAGAGCTGGGGAGCATTGGAAAAGCTTCATCCATTTGACAAACATTCATTGAGCATCTATTAAGTGCCAGTGCTGGGAACACAATGGCGAACAAAACCAGTGGGTCCCTGCCCTCCTGGGGCTGATGTTCCAGGAAAAGACATAAACCACAGTAAAAATGGCCCACAAAGTGCAATCAGTGTTATGAAGGGGGCACATGGGGGGCTGTGGAGCTGGAAGAGGCCCCCTCATCCAGCCTTTGTGATCAGGGAAGGCTTCCCAGAGGAAGTCACCTCTAAGCCCAAGTCCCAAGGAATTGTGGGAGATGGAGGGGCATGTGGGAAAGCCAGAGGCATTCCCTCCTCCCTGCACATCTCAAGAGGCAGGGAGTCCTCCAGCTGCTTCTTGCATAGCCCCAAAGACTCGGAGCTCACTTCTGGGTAAATCAACCTATCCTGTGAATGCCTGGCTCTCACTCCAGAAAGCCCTTCCTTCTGCCCCTAAGCCTATCCTACTCAACCTCTAAAGTAGTAACAATAAGTCTATCATACATTCATTCAACGAGTATTTATTGAACACCCACTTTGCACCTGCTAGGTGCCGAACATACGTTGCCTGATTGATTCCTCGCAGGGACTATTATTATCCCCATTTTTCAAATGAGAACACAGAGGCTCAGAACTAATGGCTTGCCTGTGGACCCATGAGGCCTCAACCCCAGCCTGTTGTGCCTTCAGGATCCCTAACCCTACTCACTGACCCTCACTGCCTTCCCTTGGACCAGGTTCAGCCATCTGCCTTCCCCGGGATCCACGCAGAAGAAGGGCTTGCACCCCATCCTCTGTCCCCTTCAGCAGGCCAGCCAGCCGGGCGTCGGCCTCTATCCCCTCTGAAGCTCCTAGGGAGACAATGGCGGCGGGAGGCGGGGGCGGCGAGGCTGCGGGTGCCCCCATGCCCGCTGCCCTTTGTCTTGCCTTGCGCGCCCCGGGAGGCTGGGAGGCGCCTCTCGCAGGCTTCCTCCTCCCATTCTTGTGCTAATTGGGTGTCAAGCTGAGATCAGTGAGAAAGAAATCCGCCCCGGCTTGGGTTAAACTGCCGCCAAAGACGAGGGCTGAGCCCAGAATATCATTAGGCGGGGAGGAAGCAGGGCCCCATCCTCGGGGGGAGGGGCCAGCCACGCATTCAGGCCCCTTTGAAAGTCACTCGGTCGCCCCTCGTCGCCACCGCCTCAATGGGCCTCTCGGAGGTATTTAACCTTCTTCCCAGGAATTGAAAGTGATACACCAAGCTCCGGCCTGGGCGGCCACTTGCCTGTCCCGAGGGCGGTAGGACCTCCGGGGACGCTGGAGGCAGGGCCCCTCCAGCGTCCCCGGGTGCAGGTTGCATATGGGAACACGGAAGCTCCGGGAAGGGGGCTTGCATCCCAGTGCTGCCATTCACAGACTCTGTGGTCTGTGGAGGGACTTTGCTCTCTGCACCTCAGATTCCTCGTCTGTGGAATGGGCATAAAAATAGCAGCTGCTTTGCGTTATGGATTCAATGAAATAATGCACATAAAGCGCTGCACACAGCACCTGGCACATAGGAAGGGCTCCATACGTGGTGGCCATCCCAAGTGTCAGGAAGTGGGTTTGACCTGAAACAAGGATTTTCTAGCAGAGCACCCAGTCTCTGGAGGCGTGCAAGTAGAAGTGCCCACAAAGGATTCACTTTTCACTTTTTGTATCTTGCCTCCACTCTCGCCCCACCCCACCCCTGCAGCCTCCTTAACCTGCTGGCCCTTCACCTCCAAGCTTTTATGACTTTGCTGTGCCTTCTGTTTGGGACTCCCCCCAGCCCCCTTCTGGGATGGCTCTTCCTGGAAACGCCTCTCTGACCATGAAACACGCCCCCTCCCCCCGTCCCCCAATGCTGGGTAAGGGTGCAGCTAAGCCCACACCCTTAGCTTCTTCACTGCTAGCCCCTCTCCCCGCCCCCAGACAGTGGGCTCCCTGAGGGCGGATCAGGGCCTGGGACTCCAGCTTACTCCCTGTGCCCCCCCAATCCCCTCTCCTGACAGAGTAGGCCTTTCAAATCGACTCCATAGACGAACTTACGCACGCGGTGCTTTGTAAACCAGCATGCACCATATAAACGTCAGGAAATGCCTAATAAACAGTAGTTCTTGTCAGTTAACTTCACGAGCACGTGTTGAACACCTGCTATGTGCATGGAGATGACCAGAGGCAGAGAAGAGCCCCGTGCAGCCCAGAGGCCCGCGAGTTTCCTGTTTCATGGAGGGGCTGTGGGTGGGGGGCGCGGCGGTGCAGAAGGGGGAAACAGGCCTAGTTTGGGATCTTAACATCTGAATATATCTTTTTCTTTTTTTTTTTCCTTTTTGAGGAAGATTAGCCCTGAGCTAACATCTGCTGCCAATCCTTCTCTTTTTGCTGAGGAAGACTGGCTCTGAGCTACCATCCATGCCCATCTTCCTCTACTTTATATGTGGGACACCTACTACAGCATGGCTTGCTAAGCAGTGACATGTCCGCACTCGGAATCCAAACCAGGGAAACCCAGGTCATTGAAGCGGAACATGGAACTTAACCGCTGCGCCACCGGGCCAGTCCCCTCTCCTTCTTTCTTTTAACTACCATGTTCTGAGCAGATAGCAGCAGCAGGCCCTGTGCCTAGTGTCCACACACGATCTCACTGCATGTTCACAACCATCCCGAGGTGGGGATTCCTAGACCTCCGTTTACAGGAGGGGAAACCGAGGCTTAGCCTGGCAAATGGAATTGAACGCAGGCCTGATTGACTCTCAAGATGGAGCTTTTAACCACCACTCCATACTGCCTTTTGGTGACTGTGTTCAACCTGGAGGAAGGAACAGGGCCCCCTGGGAGGCTCCTTTCTATTGGAGAGCACTTATTGCTGGAAGTGAAAGACAGGAAGCTTCACTGCCAGCCAAGTCCAGCCCCTTGGAAGTCCGACCAAAGGCCCATACAGGACCTTCTGGGCTGGGTACCCGGCTTGCGGGGGAAGTGGGCACTCAGCCCCTCCTTTGCGCTTCCCAAGGTTGAGCTAAAAGGGCCGACAGGATTCTGCGAGGTCCACGCGCCCTCTGCTGGTCACACTGGGGCACTGCAGCTATGCCTGTGAGCCCGCAGTCAGTTCCCGCCCCTCCCGCCCCCAACCTCCTCTCCAAGGGTGGACTCCAGCTCTGCCCACCTCTCCCCACCTTCCCCCATGACTGGCATCACACTTCTTATCTTTCAAAGGTCACTCCCCCAAGAGGCACCCCAGATTTCTCATCCTGGCCACCCTCCACCCAAACTGTCAGCTGCTGGCCTAGGGTGTGGCCCACAGTGAGCTCCACAGGTATGAATGGAATGGAAGCTCTTCGGGCTTTCCTGTTGTCTTCTGCACCAAGGAGGCGAGTGGAGGAGCAGGAGGGGCACGGGGCTGGGATTTGTATTCCAACTTCCCCTACTTGCTGTGTGACCTCAGCCAAGTAACACAGACCGTGGTGAGGGTTAAACAGTGAGGATGAAGCCCCTGGTACACCCTGTCTGCTGCCCTGGGCCGTGTGGCCCCTTTTCCCATTGGGCTGTGCGCTTCCAGCCTGGGTGTGACTCTGGCGATGGGGCCTAGGGGACAGCTGGCTCTCCACTGGCACTGCTGACCCTACAGCCTTCATAAGACTCCAGAAAGCTTTCCTGGACTCTGCCAGGGCTGGTTAGGCAGCCTTGCCCTGGTCACGCAGCCCCCAAACCCCTGGGAAATACACCCCAGGCCAAGGGAACAGCAGGAACAAGGGTGTGGAGATGGGATCCTGTCCTGGGTTAGGGCCCTCCCTTCATAATGGCTACCTTCAGCTTTCTGAATCCTCCTGATTATTCCCATTTCACAGACGAGGGAACTGAGTCACTTGCCCAAGGCCATAAGCTCATAAGTGACACAGCTGGTTGGGCTTCCAAGCTCATGCTGTTAAATACCTTGCCAGGCTCAGGTGGGGAATGCCCCCCACCTGAGACAACACATTGAGGGCAGGGGCTGTGGGGTCTTACCTGCTGTATCCCCAAGTCCAAGTGAGTGAGTGAATGGATGAGTGAGTGAATGGGGCAGGAGGTAGGGCCTGAGCAGGCTGGGGGTGAGCTCAGGCGGCATGCACACGCTAGGGGAAGTCAAGGCAGAGTTTATTGGCCCCTGAGCGCCCCCCACCCCTCCTCATAGCCAGGCCAGGACTGAGATGGAGAAGGTGACATGGACAGACCCACAAAGACAGAAAGGCGCTGCCTGAGGGATAGCCAGGCAGCCACCCAGGGAGAGGAGGACAGGAGGGGGTGTTCTGTCCAAGCCACCTGCTGCAGGTCGGGGTCTGCCCTTCTGCAGGCCGAAGCAGGGCAGAGTGACACTTGAGCAGTTTGTGGGCCAGGATCCTCTTTGGCCACGTTTGTCGGCCACTGCTGCTCCTGCCCACTCTGCTGGCTTCCTGAGTCTGGGGGCTTCTGCCCTGGTCCCATGTACAGCTCCCTGCTCTCTGGGAAGTCCTTGGTAACCCTCCACCTCCCCCTGCCCAGACCTAAGACATCATCCTGAGGGGCCCAGTCAGTCTCAGCCTGGGGCCCAGAGGCCCCGCCTAGCCTCAAAGACATATGTGGACATGAGGCTTTCACAGAAAGCCTCGGGGGGAGGTGGCAGTGGGTCACTTGGCAGTTTTGAGGGGGAGGGGGTCAGCACCTCGAGCCGAGGTGCTGGGTCCTGCTTGCTTTGGTCTGGCATTGCCCAGGACCCCTCTGGAGTAGGAGCTGGGGCTCTGGGTCCAGCCTCCACTGGCCCTCAGAGGGATCCGGGGCAAATCACAGCCTCTCCTCGCCTGCCTGGATGCGGCTGTAGGCCTCTCCGTCCAGTGGGACGTAGCGGCACTTCCGGGTGTCCAGGTAGAACAGCGGATCTTTCACAACCGCTGGGTCAAAGCCCTCCTTCCGCAGATCCATCTTCAGTAACTTGAAGGTCCCTGAGGGGGCGGGGGAGATGGGGGGAAAAAGAGTCAGAGTCAGAGGGTAGAGTGCAGAGGCCCGAGTTCCAGGTACCCGACCGCCAGAGTTGAGGATGGGCAGAGAAGGAGGACTAGAGAGAACACAGGAAAGGGCATGCATGGGAGGAGGAGCACAGTGCTTTACAGTTTGCAAAAAAGGCTCCATCACATTTTGTCTCGCTTCTCAGAGCAGCCCTGGCAAAGGGGTGTGGGGGCCATGTTACCCGCCTCCTTTGCGCAGATGGGGAAACTGAGACCTGAAGAAGGGGAGATATTTGTCCAAGGCCACATACTGAGAGGACCAGAACTTGGGTCTCCTGTGATTACTCCCTTTGTTCAAGCACCTCCCAGGCACAGGTGTAATCTCATTTAATCTGCACATCAACCCCAGAGACAGGGGCTCAACCTAATTCTATAGGTTCTAAGATGCACATGTTTTAAAATTTTAATATCTCTGAAATAGTTTAATTAGCAGTGGTTTTCTTTCTTAATAGTATGTAATGTAAATTATGCATCTTTTAGTCCATCATATTAGCTACTGTACAGAGGACAAGACTGATGCTCAGAGAGGCACACCTCTGGGCCAACATCACACAGCTAGTAAGTGGTGGAGCTGGGATTTGAACCCAGGTATGATAGACTGACAAAAATGGCTACAGATTCCTCCCTTCCTTGTATGTACACTCCTCTGCCATGTGGTTTACTCACTTTTCCCAGCAAGAGCTGGAGTCTTTCTCAACCCCCATTTGAATCCGGACTGGCCTTGTAACTTGCTTTGACCAACAGAACGTGGCAGAAGTAATGTTGTGGGAGCTCTGAGTGAGTCTAGGCCTCAAGGGGCCTTGCAGCTTCCATCTCCCCCATCTTGGGGGTGCCCTGAGACCAGTCTAGCCTGAATGATGAGAAGCCACACAGAGCAGAGATGAACCATCCCAGGGAAGGCCACCTAGATTGGCGCCGTCCAATACAGTAGTCACTGGCCATACATGGCTATTTAAGTTTAACTTAAATTAGATAAAACTTCAAATTCAGTTTTTCAGTCATACCAGCCACATTTCAAATGCTCAGTAGCTAAGCAGGGCTAACAGCTGCTGTGTTGTCAGCGCAGACACAGAACAGTTCCATCACTGCTGATAGTTCTTTCGGGCAGTGCTACAGAACTACCAGCCAGGAGCCAGACACGTGAGTGAGCATCTAAGACCCTCCAGCCCCAGCTGAGCCAACATCACACAGCCAGTAAGTGGTGGAGCTGGGATTTGAACCCAGGTATGATAGACTGACAAAAATGGCTACAGATTCCTCCCTTCCTTGTATGTACTGAGGGATGGCAGCTCTTTGACCCCAAGTGAGGCCAACAAAGAAGCACTCACTCCCAAATTGCGGGCAAATAAAATGGTTGTTTTAAGCCCTAAGTAAGAGTGGGGTATTTGTGCTGCCTCTCTGAACCCTGAGGTCTGACAGCTCCCCTGCCTCTCCTGGACAGAGAAGTCAAGGCCATCCTCCAATCCTCAGGGGGCTCGCAGTCCGTCAGGCCCTCCCTACTTCAGCTGGTTCAGGTGCTCCCAGGGGCCTGATACTGGGCAGGGGTCACATCAGTCAGGGAAGGCTTTCCAGCAAGGCAGGGGCTGGCATGATGACCACATGGGAGGTGGCCAGGAACCTGTGAGCTGGCGCAGGGGAGGAGACAGACCTGTTTTGTGCAGCTCCTGTGCAGGCAGGAAGCGCAGGAAGATGGGGCGGGCGTATAGGGGCAGCTCCTTCTCCAGGAGCCGTGCAAAGTGCTCTAGGTCACAGCTGCCAGCGGGGCTGGCCACAGCAGCCATTCCGGCCCGGCCCTCAGTTCCTGGGGGCAGCAGGATGGATGGTGAGAGGCTGGCAGTGCCTCCTGCTGGCTTTTCCCCACACATCCCTGGCACCTCCTGCCTTCCCATACATACCTGGCACCTCGACACCATACACTGCCACGTCGGCCATGTCCAGCAGGCGGCTGAGCGTGCCTTCCACCTCCGTGGTGGACACATTCTCACCTTTCCAGCGAAACGTGTCCCCCGTGCGGTCTCGGAAGTACAGGTAGCCCAGCTCATCCATCACCAGCACGTCACCTAGGGAGGGGTTGTGTGAGGCAGGGCGTGGGCAGGCCTGGCTTGTGGCCCAGTGACTTAGGGCAGGCAGTCCTTGCTGGATCCCAAGGATCTGCTCAACCATAAGGGCTGGGACTCGGGGAGTCCTGGGGAGGTGTTCTCTGAAGGTGGGGGAAGGCCCCTTTATTCCTCTCCACCCTGCCCAGCTCAAAGGGGCTATGAGGGGCTGGAGAGAGATGCCCACCCACCGGTGAGGTAGGCCTGGTCCCCCTTCTGGAAGACATCCTTGGCAATCTTCTTATTGTTGGTGCCCTGGTTGAGGTAGCCATCGAAGCGCCGCAGGGGGTCCTGCTGGATGATGCGGCCCACCAGCTGGCCTGGCTCACCTGGGGGCAGGAAAATGAGAGTCAGATTTGCCCTGAGTGGCCTCTTTCACCAGCTCCCCCACTCCCCAATGCACCCTGCATCTTGATCTGGCTTCTGTTCACACTGCTTCCCCTAGAAACACCCATTTCTGCCCCCAGCCCAGGAGCCCCGAGGGCAGGGAGCTTCTCTGAGCAGGTCTGGTACATGTAGGCACTCAGTCATGTCTGGTCACCAAACAGATGGTAAGATGAACAAATAAATGAAGGGTGGCCAAGCTCTACATGGACATCCTGACGAAAGCCAGCACTCCCCGGGCCCCTGGCTCTGCTCAAAGAGCTTTGTGTTCTTTACCACACATCATCCTCGGGGCAACCCCAGGAGGTGGTGCTACCATCAGCCCCACTTGCAGATGAGGGGACTAGGGCATAAAGCTAAGGGGCTGACCTAGGATCAATCCTAGTTGGCCTAGACCCAGGGTCTTCAACATGAAAGTGAATGAATGCACTGAGGGATGGATGGGATGGTGAATGAGTAGATGGATGGATGAAGAAAGAAATGCCTTGTAGTCCTAAGCAAAGAGCTAAGTGATGGCCACTGGTCAGAATAGGGCTCCCTACTCATTGACCCCTGTCCCATCTCCCTCCTGGGCCAATCTCTCCCCCTCTTAACACCCAATTCCAACCCCAGGGTAGACCTGGCTGGCAGGGAAGGCAGACGCCATCAGGCCCCCGGATCAGCTCCATGGTGTCCTCATTGACACGTACCAGCCGGATGGGGTACACGAAGGACAGGATGCGGCTGTTGAAGCCACAGGCTCCCACCTGCAAAGGCCAAGACTTGGGCCTGTGCTCTCCCACCATGGGCCCAACACTCGAGGGGTGGGGGGCTCTGCCACCCACACTCCCTCGCTGGAACCCTGCCCTCCCCTCTGCTGCAGTGCCTTCCCTGGTCCGTCCGCGCCCCGACCTGGGCCGCACCTGGCTGTCGAAGTTGCCCAGGCTGCAGTTACACTCAGTGGCGCCATAGAACTCAGCCACCTGGGGGATGTGGAAGCGACTAGAAAATTCGGTCCAGATGGACTGCCGCAGGCCGTTGCCGAGTGCCATGCGCACCCGGTGCTGGTTCTCTGCCTCCCGGGGCGGCTGGTTCAGGAGGTAGCGGCAGAGTTCCCCGATATACTGCACGATCTGGGGGCAAATGTGACGTGAGTCTGGGCCCCCAAGGTGTTGTCACTCACCACCTCTCAATCTCTCAGGTCCCAACCCTACTGGTCCTGACCCCACCCCCCTAGGGGCCCGCTGTGCCATCTGTGTCCTCTGGGCCTCCCCATCTGCACAACAGGAATGTTGCCCTGAATGAAGGACTGGTTGCCTCCAGCTGTCAGACAAACGTCCCCGAGTGGGGTTGGTGGGAGGGTCAGCAGGCAGAGGGACAGCTCCTGCCCTTCCCTTCTCACTCACTGTGCAGTTGTACTTGATACAATCATCCCAGAACCGGGAAGCCGAGAACTTCTTCCGGATCACCACTGTCATGCCGTGGAGCAGGCACTGCCCGATTCCCACGATGTTCCCTTAAGGCAGAGGGGTGGGCCCTGGAGGTCAGGGAGACGGAAGACCCTTCCCTCCAGAGCCTCCTCTGGCCCAGCCCAACCTCCTCAAAGGCCCTTTCCCCTGGTCTCTCTCTTTTCTGTCCTGTCCCTCCAAAACTAACTGATCCTATCTCTCTCTAGTCACACACCTTCCATGGCTCCCCAGTGCCTCTGAGATCAAGTGCACATTCCTTAGACTATCCCCCGGGGCCTCTGGAGCCGGTCCCAAGCTCCTGCTCTCATGCTCGTACTGCGGCCATTCAGCCAGTGGGCACTGAGCTAGACCACCTGGCTTCTGCACTTCATATCTGCCTGCTTCAGGTGCACCTCCTTCAGGAAGCCTTCCCGGCCATCACTGGGCTCTTCTCTTGAGCTGAGCTCCTGCTCCCTGTCCCTCCCCAGACTCATGTGGGCTCCCATCATTGTCCTGCCCCAAATACACACTGGACTCTTAAGCAGCTTGAGGGCAGGAACTATATTTATTCCATCTCTGTCTTCCCTTAGGCCCCTAAGAGCAAGCAGCCAGGCTGTGCACACCTCTGGAAATGAACGGAACTGTCAGACCAGCCCAGGGGCCCTGCGGGACACAGACACCCACACCATCAGGCTGGTGTAGCCATCCTCATTCAGAGGAGAAGTCCAGTCAATGGCCACATCTGGATTTGAACCCAGATTTGATTCCAAAGCTCACGTGTTTCTACTATGACCTGCTGCCTGCCAAGAGGGGTGGCGTTCCTGAAGCTCTGGGGGCACTGGAGACTGAGGAGGTGGGCCCAGGGTTACCTGCTGAGTGGTAGAGGGGGAGGCAGTTATAGACAATGTCGTTAGGCCGCATGCGGAATCCGTAGTAGACCAGGGCAGCCATGCGGTAATACCTGGGAGGGCAGGGGGCAGAGGGCTCAGTGAGGCCCTGGAAAGGCAGGAGGAGAGGCTCCCAGGCCCTGCCACCTCCAGCCCTCCCCCTGGGGCGCCTGCCCCTTACCTGCTGTGCACTAC
Organism: Equus asinus; assembly: GCF_041296235.1. Lineage (NCBI taxonomy): Eukaryota > Metazoa > Chordata > Mammalia > Perissodactyla > Equidae > Equus > Equus asinus. The sequence continues at coordinate 17,523,228 of NC_091799.1, forward strand.
GATGGCAGCTTTGGGCAGCCCTGTGGTGCCCGATGTGTAGATGTACAAGAGCTTATCTGAAGAAAACAGACACATGAGCAGCCGTGAGGGGCCAGCACAGGCCTGGGCATGGAGTCAGACAGAAGGACAAACCAACACCCACTCCCATCACATCTACCCCAGGAAGCCGACTCTGCTGACCCCAGACACCACTCTCTGCTCAAATGCCTGCATCCATTCTTTCAACAAACTTTTTCTGGGCCCTCGCTCTGTGTCAGGTGCAGGGAGATATCAGTGACTAAGACGGGCACAGCCCCTGCCCTGGCAGAGGTCACAGCCAAGTGGGACAGGCAGATGGGAGGACACAGGCAATCACAATATTGAGCACAGAGTGCCGGGAGGAGATGGGAAGCACAGGGTCTGGTGAGGCCCAGCAGCAGCACTTGACCCAGGTTTGCGGGAGGGCAGGTGGCACCAGGGAGGGCTTCCAGCTTCATTTCTTCTTTATCCTACCCTGTCACATTACAGTTTCTGTACAAGGCTCAGCTCCACCAGGCTGGTGGTTCCAGGAAGTCAGGAATGCCACTGGATGATCCTGCACATTTTATATCAGCCATCTCACACTCTGGATGCCTGCCGATGCAAGCCCTGGGCTAGGCACCATGAGGCCACCAGGCTGAACCAGTCAGAGTCCCTGGTCTCAAGTAGCCTACAAAGCACCCAGGAGATAAGATCTCAGTGTGGCAGAGGTTAAATGACAGTAATGACAATGACCAGCGACTGAGTACTTCCTCCCACACTCTAGCTCCAGGACTCAACCTACTATATCTTTGTCAATCCTCAAAGCCACTCCATGAAATAGGTGCTGTTACCAGCCCCAATTTTTTTCTTCTTCTCCCCAAAGCCCACAGTACATAGTCGTATATTCTAGTTGTAGGTCCTTCCGGCTCTGCTATATGGGATGCTGCCCCAGCATGGCTCGACGAGCGGTGCCATGTCCATGCCCAGAATCCAAACAGGTGAAACCCTGGGCCGCTGAAGTGGAGCGTGTGAACCCAACCACCCAACCACCGGGCTGGCCCCGACCATCCTCAATTTTTTTTTTTTTTGAGGAAGACTAGCCCTGAGCTAACATCTGCCAAGCTTTTTTTTTCTCTTTTTTTTTTTTTTTCTGAGGAAGACTAGCCCTGAATTAACATCTGTGTCCATCTTCCTCTACTTTATATGTGGGATGCCTACCACAGCATGGCTTAGCCAAGCGGTGCCATGACCGTGCCTGGGATCTGAATCAGCGAACCCCGGGCTACCGAAGTGGAACGTGAGCACTTAACTGCTGCGCCACTGGGCTGGCCCCTATTCCCAGTTTTATAGCTGTGGGAACCAAGGCTCAGAGGGCAGCTCAGGGTCACACAAAGGGAGCAGTAGAGCCAGGATATGAACTCAGTCCAAGCTCTGAGCCACCAGGTGATGCAACAGGCTGTCTGCTTCACAAGGCAGGCTGGAGTGGAGAGAAAGAGAGGGAAGGGGGTCCGGGAGGCTGCCTGGAGGATGGAGGGGAAGGCAGGCAGCCCAGCACTAAACATGTGCTGGATGAATCTGCAGAGGACCTTGCTCCCAGCCCAACCCCAGCCGAAATTCCCACAAAGCAGGTTTCTGAGCTCCACATGATCCTGCACGTCAGGCATCAGCAAAGGTTTGTTCAACAAATCAGACTCAGGTTTTGTGAGCTCTTGTGTGCTCGGCACCAGGCCTGGCACTTTCATACACATCAGCTCATTTTACTTTCCTGGTAACCCCAGGGTTACTGTCCCCATGTTCCCAGATGGAAAAAGGAGGTCACATGACTCACTCCAGGTGATAAGGCAAGTTTGCAGAAGAACCCAAGCCACTGACCCTCAGCCTGGTGCTCTGTCTTGGTCATCTTAGAACCCCTTTGTGGGAGTGGGGAGCTCACCTGTGAAGCCCTTGTCAGGGAGACTGGGAAGGTGGTTGGGGGCATCTGCCAACAGGGGATCCAGGTGCTTTGTGCCAGCGGGCACTGCACTGGGCTCCCAGGGGCCGGAGCAGAAGAGGAGGAGTGAGGGGTCCAGGCTGGCATGGATCTCAAAGACAGCTGTGGGGAGACAGGGCAGATTAGCAGGCAGGCCAGGAAACCCTGTGTCCCCAGGACCTCTGCTCGTGTCAGCACTGGGCATGCTGTCAGGGGAGACTGGCTGGATGCAGGGAGAGAGATGGGTGAAGAACAGGCACTCAATATAAGGAAGATGCTCATAGGAGTGACCGCTCCTGTTAGCTGCTGGCTAACTACACCACAGGCTCTCTCCATGCACTCTCCTGCTCACACACCCAGGAAGTAGAGACCAATAACAGCCTGTTTTACAGATGAGAAAATTGAGGCTCTGAGAATGGGAGGGACTTGCTCACAGCTAGAATGTGCTGGAGCTGGGACTCAGAGCCGCCTCTATCTCACACCAACGTCTGAGTTCCTACCCACTGTACTGTGCTGGTCTGTGGGGGATCCGTTAGAAGGGAGGAGTCGGGGTCAGAGGCCAGCAGCCCTCCAGCCTCTTCAGAGAGTAGGAACTTTCTCTCAGGCTCCCCTGAGCACTACAGACGTCCAGATACTCACTCGCCCTGGACGCGGACCTGTCCTGGCCCACCTGGCTCCACTTCCTCTGGCTTCCTCTTGATTCACTCTATCCTCCTTGCTCTCCCTGCTACATCCTCCTTCCTCCCTTTCAGCATCTTAATAACCTTCCCTGTCTATCATTCCACAACCACAGCGGCATGGGCAAGAAGAACAGGGACACTGTGGTCAAGCCCAAGATCAAAGCCCGCTTCTGCCACTTACCAGTTGTGTGACCTTGGGTGAGTTCCTCACACCACTCTGAACCTCGGTCTCCTCATCTGTAAAGCCTGGATGACGATCCCTACCTCACCAGGCTTTGTGAAGATGAAAGCTGCTTTTGTAAAGCACCAAGCTCAGTGCTCGGTCAGTACCCAATGTGGCAGCAAATAAAACATAAGCTCGGCAGGAAAGCAGGGAATGGGTTCTTGTTCCCATTTTATAGACGAGGCAAATGAGGCCTAATTAGTCACAAGAATGGTTACCATTATATCTGAGGGCACCAGATAACAGTAGCATCAGCCTGTTAGTGCTTCAGGTGAAGTATCTTCTTGAAAGAGGTATGAGGTAGGTACCACAGTGAGGAAACTGAGGCCCAGAGAATACCATCTCTCACTCAGGATCTCCGGCTGACCAGCAGCAGACCCAGGCCGTCTGCTCCAGGGCTCATGCCCTTACCCACGGAGCTGCGCAGCCTCCCCCAGGGCTGGAGAGGGGTTGTGGTGTGTGCAAGGTCCCATGGGACTCCATGCCTGTCCCCTGACCCTTTGGTGCTCACCTGGGGCCATCTCGCTGCCAAAGATGAGGGCCCGGGCCTGGGAGGTGGTCAGGCATTGGCACAGGGCATCCCGGCGGAGGTTGGTGTTGATGAGTGCCGCCTCCACGCCCAACTTGGCCATGCCCAGCCACAGGCCCACAAACTCATTGCGGTTCTCCATGAAGAGGGCAGCCACATCGCCCGAGGCCAGGCCCTGGGTCTGCAGGAAGTTGGCCACGCTGCTCGAGTAGTTGTCCAGCTGGCGGAAGGTCCAGTGGGTGTCTGTGCCCTCGAAGATCAGGGCCGTCTTGTCAGGGTGGCGGCGAACCGTAGAGGCGAACAAAAGGGGCACTGTCTTCTGCTCCCGCAGGTACCGCCGGACTTTTACCTTCACTTTCAGGAGCACCATGCCGCCACTGGATGGGACCGAGCAAGGGAGCAGTGACTGTGGGGTTGGGAGTGGGGATCTCGACACCCTGGTCCAGGTTGCGGCTCCACGGGCCTGAGGCTCCTGAGCCCGATGACTTGCAACATTCCCCTTCTGGGCACCATTAGACGCACCAGCTCATCGATGCCACGCAGTAACACTAGGGACTGGGCAACTACTCCCTCCCTTGTGCAGGAGGGGAAACTAACGCTCTGCCAGTGCCATGGCTTGCCCCAGACTTCGTGGGTGGAATGTGGCCGAGCTAAGACTTGAACCTCAGTCCCCTCTGGCTCCAGAGTTCAACTCCTACTATCCTCTAAGCTCTGCTCTGAGTCTGCTGTTCTGTCGGAGCCTTCCAGGACTCCCCAAGTCAAAGTCCAAACTCCTCTTTCGGGACCTTCCACAGCCCCATATCGTACCTCCCCACAATCAGCACAGTAAATAAAGGGCGAGTTTGCAATTTGTCCAGTCTTCCCCACTGTGAGCCCAGCAAGGGCAGGGCTCTCTCTTGTTTACCACCTCGTCCCCCAGGTCCTGCCCAGGGCCAGGCACAGGGTAGATGTTCAGTCAGTGTTTGTGGAATCGCTGGCAACATCCCCCTTTCCTGCCCCACCCCTGCCACCTCTGACCCCTGAACTCTCCCAGATGCCTGGCCTCTATGCCTTTGCTGATGCTGTACCCTCTACCTGGAATCCCCTGCTCCTACCACCTTGAGGTGCCTCTCAAGTACAAATAATTTTCCTCCAGCTTCTCTGATTCCCCAAGGCCCCGGCCTGAAGCTGTCTCCCCTTGCTCCATGCTCCCACAGCTCTCTGCTGCTTCCACCCTTCCTGCGGTGGCCACTCGATACCTCCTTTTGCAGTCAACTCAGAGTGACAAACGCTGAGCTGCCTGTTCTGGACGTGGGTCACTGTGCTGGATGCTGAGACACTACTGTGAGCAAGGCTGCCAGGGTCTCTGCCTGCATGGCGCTGCCAGTTAGGGATTCACTGTGCCCCCTTCTTATCTCTCTGATCAGTCTGAGCTTGGCCCGGGACTGGGTCTGCCTTGATCCTCTCTGGGCCCCAGAGCCAGCACACTACCTGGCACAGAGCAGGTGGCAGTGGGTGTTTCTGGTACAGGGTATCCCTGTGGACCATACCTGACCTTCTTTGGGGAGCAGATTCTCCCAGACATCTATTTGAGGCCCTGCTGTAGAACTTGGTGCCCTCTCAGATTCATGCCAACCCGAAGACAAGGCCTTTCCCACAGAGTTCCTCTTCACCCTCTCACAAGCTAGAGCATGTCCTGGGGACCCCTTGCAGATGGCTCCTCAACACATCTGTTGTCAGACGTATATCCTGGGCCCCCAAGTCTGCCCCAGGCTAAGGGACACCAAGTTAGGGAGATTTCCCGGGAGGAAACTTTGACCTTGGAGATGGAAGTACCAGGTGCTACTGCCAGGAGCAAGGTATGGTGCAGAGGCTGCTCCTTCAGGGCCCACGTGCCCTGTGCTGGTAGAGGCCACAGAGTCCGGTCTGGGGAGATTTTAGGGATTAGGAGCCCAGCTTGGTGTGAGAGACCTCAGGTACTCACAAGACATCGCGTCTGATGGTCTTGATGAAGATCCGGATGAAGGGCCAGCCGCCAGACCCCAGGTAGAGGAGCAGAAGGGAGAACCCCACTTGGGCCCAGGGCAGTTTCAGCACCAGCCTGGAGAACAGCAACATCCCCACCAGAGATGCCCCGAGGAGCATTGTGGCCTGTGGGCACAAGGCAGTCAGTGGACCCAGATGTCTGGGTCTCCCACCTCCTGACCCAGGCAGCCAGGCCACTATGATCCCAAAGGGTCTACCATACTGAGGCTTAGCCATACTGAGTAGGGTGGCTGAGAACGAGGTCCCTTTCCAGGGCTGTCTGGGAGGGGCAGGCTATAGGCATGGGACTTGAGGTTTGGAGTTCCAGGGGTGACAGGCAGGAGGCTGGGTTCTATCTTCCTAGTCCCATCTCTGCCTACGACACTCTGAGTGACCTTGGGCAAGTTCCTTTCCCACTTTAGGCCTCAGTCTCCCCCTCTGCGCGATGGGTGTAGTGAGACTCGCTCTCAGAGGCCTTTCCAGCTAAAACAGGTCAGTCTACTCTCCTGACATCCAGGGTCCCTAATCAAAATGGCTCAGAGGCAGGTATTGACCTAAGTGCCTCTGGCTCGGCTCCCCATCTAGAGACTGAGGGAGGTTCTGTGGATGACCAGGCTAAACCACAACACCCAAAGGAGCAGCTTCCTGGGGAGGGGCCCTGCTCAGTCCCTGCCTATGGCCTGGGGGGCAGCGCCATACCTCGGCTGGCCCATAGAGGGCGACAGAGCAGACAGGTTAGAGCCCGGGGGTGCCTGAGAGGTGACCGCCCAGAGGGGAAAGGTAATTGAGGGAGAGGAAGCAGGCCTTGAAGGCACTCCCCACAAACACACTCAGCAAATCACTCAGATGAATCTTTGGGGGTTGGGGTTTAGGGAGAGGGGAACGGCCCGGCAGGGCTGAGATTAGGACTCTTGGGCTCTATTGTTGGCGCTTTACGGACTTGCTCAAGGGGGCAGCCAATGGGATTCAGTTTTCCTTCGGGTTCTCCTGTTCCTGGGGAGGGGGCTGAAGGTCAAGGCTGTGATGTAGCCTAAGAGTCTCCAAACCAGGATAAGGATATGTTCTGAACCACAAGGAGCCCTTATGAACCATCTCCCCCTCCTCCACGAGAACAGCGAAAGCCGGGAGGAGGGCCGAACTAGCGTCCCCAACTCCAACACAAGGGTTTCCAAGGCCCTCAGATCTCTGGCCTCCCACAGCCCACCAGAGCAGAGGGCAGGAACTCGACCCGGAAGGCTGGGGCTTGGGGCTAGGAGGGAAGGGGATACCCAGTTCCCTCAGGCCCCCGTCCGTCACTGCAGACCGCTCTGCCCCTAAAGAGCCAGGGTGGCAGAGCGCCCGGCAAGGAGACAGAGCGGTAGGGTGCGACCCCTCACCCCAGGCAGGCGCTGTCAACTCCCCCCGACGCGGCCCGGGATATTCCTCCGCCCAGGGACCCACTGGCCTGGCCTGTGCTCACCCGGCGTCGGCCCCGCCGCGCGGCGCCCGGTCCAGATGCGGCCCGGCTCCAGTGGCGGAGCGGGGAAAGCGAGGGGCATTAGCTGCCTCTAGGTGCGTAGAGCCCGGTCTCAGCCGCAACTCGCCGGCTCTGCGTCCTGCATGGCCAGGCCGCCCGAACCGCCCCGCCCGCCCGCCCGCGGCGCTCCTCCCCCGTCCGCCTCCTGCAACCCAAACCGGCTGCGCGGGCCGGCAGCACCGCCTCTCGCCCCTTCCCCACGGCCGGCGACCTCAGCCAGCGGCACAGCCCCAGCACGCGCGACGCCACCCGGCCCAGCCCGTCCTGCGCGCGCGACGGCCTCGGGCGGCGCCTCGCGCGGCACCCTGGGAGTTGTAGTCCGCGCCTCCCAGTCCCGCCCAACTGCGGACACCTCCAGGGTCGGGAGGAGACAGGTGAACTCTACCTCGGCCCCGACTCCCCAGTACCGGAGCGTCTGGACGTGGGGCAGAGTACCCCCACCCTCACTGACGGCGGAGAATCAGGAGTCCCTGTCCAGACCGGTGCAGAGTTCAGCAAGCCTCTCCTAGCCAGCGACACGTAGAAGAACTCTGAAACGGCGGTTTCAGGTGAAGAGGTGAGTCAGGGGACAAGTTTGGGTGGCTGGCTCTGTGGTGCAATGGATAGCGCATTGGACTTCTAGCTGATCCTGGTGTGGTCATTCAAAGGTTGTGGGTTCGAGTCCCGCCAGAGTCAAATTTTGACAACTCACTCGCATTCTCATATTTTATGGCCTCCGTAACTTTATGAGGTTCAAAAGACTTGTAGACCTGAGGCTGCCACCTCTGCTTCTGGGACAGCAATAAACTTGGCGTGGGGATTACTGCATAGGAATCCCTTCCCATCCAAGGTATCTTATAAGCAGCCTGGCACACCTGGTGATACAAAGGGCGGTGATATGGAGACCTGTACCTAACTTCGGTCTCTGACTGTTCTGGACTCTGCAGCAAATCGGTTGACCTCTAAAGCTATAACCATATTTGTCATGCCACCTGCCAAGCCCTGGTCCATCGGCCAGCTTCCCAGCCTTGTGTGACTCTGGGCCTCTGAAAATTTGGTTCCTTGTTAATCATACACGTTGGGCATCCACAGTTGCCACTTGTCCTTAAATAGATCCTTTAATCCCCTAGTCCAGTAGAAGTCCTTAAAGGCAGGGAGGGGCATTTTTCAGGCTCTATTCATAGGGATCAAAAATGAAATTTTGGTCTGATAAGAATTCGGACCTATTTCTTCCAGATAGGGTGCATCCTTTTGGAGGACCTCAGTAAATTAAAACACCACCTCTGCCATGGGTATTAGATTCAGGAGGCGGTGTGGTGCAGTGGTTATGGGCCTGGGCATTGGCATCCAACACATTTGGGTTAACTTCTCAGTTGAAAGTTCAGTCCCCATTTCTTCTTATATTACAAAAACGAGGACATACTAATAGTGCTTACCTCACAGGGTTGGTGTGGAGAGTCATGGGGAGCATTTGAATTAGCACTTGACATATTTATTATTGTAGTTTACAGACTCATTGACTACAAAGCACATACAATATCTAGACATGAAGATTATCTCATTGTATCCATAGGGCTTAGCAAATAACAAGCTCAATAAATGTTTGTTGAATGAATGACAGGGAGAGTGAATTGAAGGCTCTGACCTTATCTGTACCAGGATCCATGGGTATAAACATGATTATTTCCACATGGACTGTGAGGTCATATGCAAAGTGAGAATTTGGAGGAAGGCGGTGGCGACCAGCCCCCAGGCTCTCCTCCACCCAGGCAGGTCACTTTGGTGAAGCCAAAGCAGTGCCCCGCAGACTCTGGGCCAGGCCTGAGGGGGGAGGTGTGAGAGGACAGAGGGAACAAGACAGTCTGCCTTCAAGTTGCTTGCAGTCTAGTTGGACACACAGAGAGCGTGGGTGGAGATTAGGTCACTAGAATAGGTTGTCCCTCACCAAGTGCTCACTGTACTTCTGTCAACACTCACCACACACTATTGTGATTTGTCTTTTTTGCTTTCCAGTCAGACACATCTGAGTTGCACTCCCAGCCCCAGCTGTGAGACACTGGGCAAATCACGTCTCTCCATGGAGCCTGTGTCCTTAGTTGTCATCAATGGGAATACAATCATCACCGTCCCTGGCTCCTAAGGCTGGGTATGGATTCAGTGCGATGATGCATATCAAGCTCTCAGCACAGGGCTGGCACATGGAAGGCCCTCAGCTGCCATACTGCTCAACTCTAAGAGGGTGGGGAGGCAGCTGTCTCAGTCACTGCGGAATCCCCAGCATTCAGCAAACGCTCAGAAGATATTTGTGAAATGATTGAAGACTAGGGGCTTGTGCATCAGAGCACATGGCAGAGCACATGGCACAGGAGGGCTATGTAGTGGGAAAAGTGATTGGAAAGGCCTTTGTTTGCCAGGCTGAGTTGTTGATCCTGCTGCCATCAAGAGCCACTGAGGGTTCCTAAGAAGGGCAGGAGCTGGGTGGGACAGGCTGAGCTTAGGCTGACCTCACAGTGGGTTCCTTTCCACTGACATGACCCCCATCTGCCCTGCATTAGGGAACTAATGTCAGCACTGAAACCAGCAGACTTATCAGAGACTGACATTTGGAGTCACTTGAAGGAATTAAACCTCCCCAGGGGACTGAAGTGTTTTGACCCCTGCCATAGAGTAGGTGTTTACCCCATAGATATCAGGTGCATTTAACATGAGGATCTCTGAGCTCTATAAGTCCTCCCACTCTGGGTGTATGCAAAATAAATACCTCTGGCTTGATTGTGTACATGCTGACTTCAGAGGCCATGAAGGGCATTCCTGCCAAATGACAACTTCCATTTCCTAAGTGCTTATGTGCTAAAGCCCTAGGTGTGCACAATGGCCCTGTTGTGAGACAGATATATACGCTCCAATTTTCCAGATGAGGAAGCAGAGGCTCAAAGGGGTGACGTGACTACTGCAAGGGTGCAGTGCTGGTCAAGAGCAGGCCCAGGTCCATCTGCCTTCAGAGCCTGGGCTCCCAAACACTGCTCTGGGGTCAGCTACATATGGCTGCGATGAGACAGAGGGAAAGGGAGCCTTCCTTTGGCTTCTGGGAGAGCACTCAAGACCTGTGCGTCCCAGGACAGGCTCCACCATATCCCAGCTGTGTGACCCTAGGACACGCTCTGAACCTGAGACCTGGGGTCTTCACCGTGAAGTGAGGCTGTTGCGGGGACCAGACGAGTCTTGCACAGGGGATGCGCAGCACGGGGCTTGGCATCCATTCCTTCCACAATGAAGCAGCAAGCCCCTACTGTGTGCCAAGCACTGTTTGCAGCAGTGAAGGGGAAGAACAATGTCTCTGCCCTCCTGGAGCAGACACAGAACTTGTAAATAAATAACAAATGAGATAATTTCAGAGTGGTAAGCATTCTATAGAAAATAAAGTGATATGATGAAGTGAGGGGAGGGGACTGCTTCAGATGGGGTGGTCAGGGAAGGCCTCTCTGAGGAGGTGACATTTGAGCACAGATGTGAATGACAAGGAAATGACCATGTAATTGTAAATACAATAAATGACCATGTAAATGACCTGGGGACAGAGTGCTGTTCCCAAAGACAGGAAGAAGGTCAACACATTATATTGAGATGAAGAATGGAAGTTTCTAGGCAGAAGTTGGCAGGGCCTCATAGACTGTCGGAAGAACTCAGTAAGTGGTAGCTATTGCCAGTATTTTTCTCCAGTTGCGAGCTGGTGACAAAAATGCCACACTATGGTCTGGAAACCGGCATCCATTCTCAGCTAATCTGGATGCCCAGTGCTCTCTCCAGTGCTGTAAAGGCCCAGGGTCATCCAGGCACCGAGTGGCAGAGCAGGTGAGCTCCCCAGCTGGGCAGAGGCCAGGAGAATCTGATCCCCTCCCCTATGCCCCTCCCCCAACCTTGGCACCACTGACTTTTACTGACCTGGGGCTGGGGGTCCCTGGGACCCTGGGGAAGCCATGGAAACAGCTGGCAGGCCTGGAAAGGCCTGGAAAAAAATCACTGAGGTATGGGGAGCTCATCCCCATCCCCTCCTCTTTCTGCAGGAATTCCAAGAGCTCAGCATGAGGCTTCCCTCTTGACAAGGCCATGGTTCTGAGTAGGCCCCCGGCCTCCCACACCCTCCACACCCTCTCTCTGCCACTGGGAGCCCTGGACTGAGATATAGTGGCACAAGGAAGGCTGAGGCACTGGTGTCGCAGTGCTGGGCAGGTCCTCGGACAACCCCTGGTTCCAGTCCCAGCTCTGCTCCTATTGCCTCATTAGTAAAATACAAGTAACAGTACCACCTCCCTCCTTGGGTTGTTGGAGGTGTCAATGTGAGAATGCCTCTCAAGTACTTAGGCACATAGTACACCTGTAAATACACTGCAGCTCTCATCATCGATGGGGAACTGAGGCATAGGAAAACCAACCAGGAGGGCTTGTGGCCTGTGTTCTAGTTATTCCAGGCAATTCTTTGCCCTTCTCTGGGCCTTAGTTGTCTTATCCACACAGTGAGGAGCTGGCCCCCCAAAAGCTCTAAAGGCTCTGCCATCTTGGGAGTGTTTCTGGTTCTAAATCCCAAGATGGGGCCACCCACTCCTCCAACCATACTTGTCACCCTGCCCGTCCCCCCTCCTTAGCTCTGATCCAAGGAAAATGCCGGGTTGCCACTCCAAAATGACCCTGCAGCCTCGCAGCTGCCTCCTCCACCTGCAAACACAGTAAGACTTAAACAGCTCCTGCCCCTTAGGTCCTTCCTCTGAAGCCCTTCTTCTGAGTGTCACCTCACGAAAGCCCCACAGTAACCCCAGGAGGTGGGTACTGCTCTCATTCTCCTTTTACTGATGATGATATGGGCTCAGAGAGGGGAAGGGACTTGTCCTGAGTCGTTCTGCTAGAAGACAGTGGAGGAGTTAGGAATTTGAATCCCAGTAGGCCGACTTCAGACCAGAGACAGGACAAGCAGCTGAAGCTCAGGCTGGAGGGAAAGTCTGCCACAGGTTGCCAGTCATGGGAGAAACAGACACGTGACCTGATGGGAGCCTTTATTCAGACAGTGGGGACTCACCTCCCCCTACTTAGGCCTCTGGAATTGGGTGTAGCCCTCACTCCTGCGAGGATACCTAGCTTGGCACCCAGAAAACCCTGGTTGGCAGGGAGGGTTCTGGAACAGGGGGTGTGGATCCAAGACATCTCATATGAACCTAGACAACTGATTCCTGGTCACATGTGGTTCTCTTTGGCTAAGTCCTGGCTTGCCTGGGAACCCCACTGCACAGACTGCTCCCTCCTGGGTTGGCCCTCAAAGCCACTCAGCAGTGGTTACGACAAATTCTGATAAATGATGTCCCAGAGTCAGCGTTCAAAGAAAAGGAACAAAGGTATTGGCAAAAGAGTCCTCTGCCCCCAGGGGAAGCCAGGCCAGGCCCCCCTGGTTCAGCAGCTCAGGGCCTAGGCCAGGCCCTCGACATGCAGGGGGGATCCGTGATGCCCAGCTCCTCCCGTAGAGCCCTGAGGGGCTGCTCCCAGCGCCGCTCGTAGTACAGGTTGAGGACACACGGGGCCCTGCGCCCATTCTGAACTGCCCATGGGATCAGCTCAGAGACCAGCACTTGCAGGCTCCTGTGGGGCAGCAGAGGAAAAGAAGACATAAGGTCCGAGGGCCGGGCACACTGTGTGCCCAGCAGTTACTGTGCATTTTCATGTTCATCACACAGACCTAAGGAGGAGGTAGTTATTATTCCCATTTTTCAGATAAAGAAACAGAAGCTCAGTGAGGTAAAATCCTGCGCCCAAAGCCACACATCTTGAACATGCCAAAACCCAGATTTAATGTGAGGGCCACCTAGCTCCAGAAACTAACGCTACCTTGTCCCCCCAGCCCCAACTCCATCATTCTGACCTGCCACTGAGGCCTGGCCCAAGAGACCCCAGGGTCCCATGAAACGTCCATGCTTCATTCATTGCCCCAGAGACCCTGTGCCAGGGCACTGTCACCTCTCTGCCCCGTTCTTTCCACTCTGGCTTCCTGGAGAACCACTGGGGTCTGCGCAGGAAGGCTGCATGCTCTTCCCATTTCCTGGAGCCCTAGCCCCTCTCAATTCTCCCCCGGCCCTTCGCCACTTGAGAACTTACTTGGCACTCAGTCGAATTGGTCCAAAAAGTGCACCCAGGATGCACATGGGCAGGCCAGTCTGGACAGCCTCAAACCACTTCACCACAATCTCTCCTGGGAGGCAGGGCGGGGGAGTGGGAAGTGAGCAGGGGCCAGGAGGAGAGGCCAGTGGTGTGCATGGCAGGGCACAGCTAGGTGTCTGCTCCTCTCTGACCTCTACCAGGGCTCGGCCATGCCCAGTCCCCACCCGTGCTGGGCTCCTTCCTTGAGGTGAAGGGGAGGGTCCAAGAAAGAGCAGAAGGAAACAAGGGCTGAAAAGGAAGCCTGGGTCAGAATGCAGAGGACTCCCAATAGCCAGGCTGGTACCTACAGGTCTTAGGGAGCTGCTGAGGGTTTCAGAATAGGAAGCCCTGATGCTTGGACGCCGCCACATCAGTACAGGAGCCACAGAGGCAGTGGGGATAGAGGAGAGGGCACGCGTGGCATAGATGCTACCAAGATGTTCGGGTTAAGTAGAAAATGAGGCACTGAGCCAGCTAATTGGTGGGTGGCAGAGATAGGTGAGCCCTGCCCTGGTCCTGAAGACAGAGCCAGGTGGACAGGCTGGCTGGAGGGCCTCGCCCCACCCACCCTCCACTCTCAAGGCAGCTGGGAGGGTGGCACTCACCCAGGATGTTGGTGGGCATCCCCAGCAGGGTGTGGAGCATGTCGTGCACCTCCCGGTACCGCTGGATGACGTACGCTAGCTCCTCATCATCCACGAATCGGGTGGGTGCCCGGGTATCTGGGGAGACCCTCTGACAACCATGAGCCTCCCCTAGACCCCTTCCCAACCGTTCCCAGGACCCAATTTGCCAGCCGCTCCTTGGCTCTGCCAAACTCTCACCAAACTCATGCCCCACCAAGTATCTCTGGGGACTTTGTTTCTGTGCATACCTGCCGCCAGGAGTCCTTGGGCAGGCAAGCTGGTAGAATTGGCACCCCCTTGGCCTACCCCAACTCACACATAATGTATGTAGCCTGCTGGAATCTATGGCAAAGCAGCCCCTGAGGGGAGGGGGAAGTGGTTGTTGTTTAATGGGTATAGAGTTTCAGGTTCACAAGATGAAGAAGCTCTGGAGACTGGTTTCATAACAATGTGAATATACTGAACTGTTCATTTAGAAATGGTTAGGGCTGGCCCGATGGTGCAGCGGTTAAGTGTGCACGTTCTGCTTTGGCGGCCCGGGGTTCGCCAGTTCAGATCCTGGGTGCGAACATACCACTGCTTGGCAAGCCGTGCTGTGGTAGGCGTCCCATGTATAAAGTAGAGGAAGATGGGCACAGATGTTAGCTCAGGGCCAGTCTTCCTCAGCAAAAAGAGGAGGATTGGCGGCAGATATTAGCTCAGGGCTAATCATCCTCAAAAAACCAAAAAGGTTAAGAGGTAAATTTTATGTTATTTTTTTTAGTCATAATTAGAAATAAAATGGGGGGGCGGCCCCATGGCTGAGTGGTTAAGTTTGCGCGCTCCGCTGTTGTGGCCCAGGGTTTCGCCAGTTCGGATCCTGGGCACAGACTATGGCACTGCTCATCGAGCCATGCTGGGGCAGCATCCCACATGCCACAACTAGAAGGACCCACAACTAAAAATACGCCACTATGTACCTGGGGGCTTTGGGGAGAAAAAGGAAAAATAAAATCTTAAAAAAAAAAAAAGAAAGGAAATGAAAAACAAAAGCCCCCACGGCCGCTGATCCTTTGCATGAGCCGCTCCCAGCCTAGGGTGCTCTCATTTTCACCTTGATTAATCCCTACTTAGCCTTTTTGACTTAGCTTAAGTGCCCCCTCTCGGGGGAGGCTGTCCCTGCCCTTCAGACTGACGAGGCCCACATTACGGCCTCTTGTAGCATCCTGTACCTCTCCTCGGTGCCCAAGATGACCGACCGTAATGTTTACTGCATGTGAGCGTCAAGGTGCCCCGCTAGACCTACACGGTCCAGTTCAGCAGCCGCACACCACATGAGGCCACTGAGCCTTGAAAAGTGACACGCTGCAACTGAGGTGTGCTGTGCACATGAAAAATACACACTGGATTTCGAAGACTTGGTATGAAGAGAATAATGTGAAATCTTAATAATTTTAAAATATTGATTACATGTTGAAATGATAATATTTGAGATATATTGAGTTAAATAAAATATGTCATTAAAAATAATTCCACCTGTTTCTTTTTGCTTTTATTAAAGTGGCCAGCAGCAGACTTAAAATTACCTCTGTGGCTTGAGTTCTGTTTCTATGAACAGTGTCGCAGCAGCCTGTCAGGCGCGAGGACAGGGCTGGCTCTGTCCGGCTCACTGTAGGAGCTCCAGGGCCTGGTGGATCTACACCTCTTGCGTGAGTAAAAGGCCAGCCCCCAGGCACTTTCCTGATCCAGGAAGGAACATGAGCCATCCTCCTTTACCTACCCACCCTTCTGAGTGCTCAGGAGCACCCAGAGTGGGAAGAGCCTGGTCTTCCTGTTCCCAAAACATGGCCTCAGCCTGTCCAGAAGGCGAGAGATTTGACATCTTCATGGCTTTCGGGCTGCTGGCTCAGTGCCATGGTCTGTGGCCTCCTTGGGTACCAGGTCCTAATTTCTTCTGCAGGGTTCTCCGTGCTATACGAACCTCAAGGCGATCACAGTGAGAGCAGCTACTTGTTTTCTTCTTCTTCTCCCCAAAGCCCCCGAGTACATAGCTGTATATTCTAGTTGTAGGTCCTTCTGGTTGTGCTATGTGGGGTGCCGCCTCAGCATGGCTTGATGAGCAGTGCTAGGTCTATGCCCAGGATCCAAATCTGCGAAACTCTGGGCCGCCGAATCAGAGTGCAAGAACTTAACCACTTGGCCATGGGGCCAGCCCCGAGAGCAGCCACATTTATTGAGTACCTACCATGTGCCAGCAGTGTATGACGTCTTTTACATGTATTATCATACTTCACCCTCATGATCATCTAGGGGGTAGACACTGGTATGAGTCTCAGATACAGAAAAGGAAAATAAGGCTCAGAGAGATAAAGTAACTTGCCCAAGGTCACACAGCTAATCAAATGGCTGAGTCAGGACTTGAAACAAAGTCTTCTGGATTCCAAAGCCAGTAGTCTTAATACCCATTATTAGTAAGCCATCTAAGTACCCTGGAAGATAAACTTTAGGTCTCCTTACCTCAGATAAGGAATCTGAGGCTCAGAGAGATCAAATGATTTTCCCAGGGCCATAAAGCTGGGAAAAGAGGCAGGATTCTGACTCAGGCTACGATGAACTCCAGAGCCCAGGCCGAGCCACCTGTAATCTTGATGTCACCAGGATGACCATACCTCCTGCCAAGGTCAGCCTCAGGGAAGTGACTTCACCTTGAACCTTGACTTAATCTCTGCTGGGACAAAGGCATGCCTTCCCATTCTGTGTGCTGCTGCTTTCCATGTTCTACAAGTGTCACAATCTCTAGGGCTGTGACCAGACAAGGTGCCCATGGAGGCCCTGGCAGTCCCACCTCCTCCATAGCAACAGGACGAAAGGCGCTGGGGAACCTCAGAAGGTTGTCCCTCCCTGGGTGGCACTTGGGGCAGGTCACCCTGATGGGTTTCCCACTGATGAAATAACTTGTATCCTGGTGAAATCTGAAGGAGATGGTATAAAATGGGGCAGAGGCAAGTGTCAGGACAGTACGAGGAACAGATTATTTTTTCAGGGACAATAACTTTGTAGAGCAGTGGTTTTCAACTGTCCACCAGGGGACATTTGCAATGTCCGGAGACTTTGGTGGTTGTCACAACTTAGGGAGGTATTGGTGTCTAGTGGGTGGAGGCCAGGGATGCTGTTAAACATCTTACAATGGACAGGACAGCCTCCACAACAATTATCTGACCCAAAAAGTCTACAGTGCTAAGGTTGAGACACGCAGTTCTAAAGCCACCTTGGCTCACTCCCTCACCTCCTCCAGCTGGCTGGCTCCTGCAGCTGGGCTGGACAGCCACTTGGCAGACGTGGTTTGATCGGGTGTGTAGGTGTTGGAGGTGGGTAGGGAGAGGGAAGGTGGCCAAGCTGTATCCTAAGGTCCCTTTATAAATCAGATCATGCAACTACCCAGCTGGAAACCTGCAATAGCTTCCTATTTGCTCCTATTACAAAATGCAGACTCTTTCCCATGACTGGCAGGGCGTGGCCCAGCTGACCTCCCAGCCCCCTGGCTGCCTCTCCCTGACTCACTCCTCTATGGCCACAGTGGTCAGTTTTCCTGTTCCTAAACACTCAGAGCCTTGCACTTGCCAGTCCCTCTGCTCAGAATGCTCCTCCTCAGCTCTCCTCAGGGCTGGCTCCTCCTCATCTTCCAAGTCTCCTCAGAGGGGCCTCCAATGACCACCCTATCAGAAGTGCCCCCGCTCCAGCCCAGCCCTCTATCATGTTGACTGCTGTCCTCACAGCACCACCTGCCAGAATGGAAGCTCCACCAGGGCAGGCTCTCTGCTGGTTTCATTCACTGTATCCCAACTGCGGAGAAAAGTATCTGGTATGTTCTAAGTACTCGATAAATATCTTGCCTAATTTTTATATGAATATTTTTTCTTTTACTGTTTTATTGTCTACTTCCCCAACTGGAATATTAGCTCCATGAGGGGGGACCTTGTTCATCTAGTTATCATTCTATCCCAGCACCTGGAACAATGGACGGCACACGGCAGATTCTGAACAAATGAATGAGTTCCTCAGTAACTGAGACTCTTCCCCCACCCCCCAGCCCCTGTCCTCCCTGCCTGGGGCTGCAGAGTGCCACAACGTGTCATACTCTAGGGAAAGCACTGTCCCTGGAACAGGGGACACAGTGCAGCAATTAAAGAGCACAATCTGGGTTTGAATACTCCATTAATACTGGCCTCCATTAATACTGGCTGTATGAGATCAGCAAGTTGCTTAGCTGCTCTGAGCCTCAGTTTCCTCATCTACTAAACGGGGATAATAATAGAACACACTTGACAGGGTTGCTGGGAGGACGCAGTGAGATCATGTATGAGCCTGGCATCTGGCATGCAGCAAGCGGTTAATAAATGTTGGCCAGTATTACTGCTTGGAGTAACGTTCCCAGACTATTTGCCTGTCCCAGGGAAAATGACAAGCCTTGGCACAAAGGATTGAAAAGCACTCCTGCCCATAGTGGCAGCTCAGGGCTCCTCCTTCCACAGTACGTCACTCCTGTGCCACTCCTCTGCCCTCCCGGTGACTGCAAAGTGCACAGAAGCTAGAAACTCACATTCACATCCAGGAAACGGAGATACTCGCGGCCGAGGGAGCCCTCAGGCAGGCTCTGGAGCTTGCCCAGGTCAAGGGTGGAGAGTGAGATTCGGGGTCGTTCTCTGCAAGGCAGAAGGCAGGACTTAGTTACTGGGAGGGCACCAGCAAAGGCAGGTGAAAGGTCCAGCTAGAGCAGGTGAAAGGTCCAGCTAGAGCAGGTGGGTTTCGTGAAGGGGCAGAGAGCAGCAATGGGGCCATACGTCCTAATGGAGCACCTTCTACTAGCCAAACCAGTGGCAGGGGCTGAGGAGACTACCACAAGCTAAGGATGTGGTTCCTGCCTGCCAGGATACAATCTAGGCAGGCAGGCCTCACATGTGATCAGGGTACTCACAAAGGGCACTGAAGGTAAGGGTGTGGGGTACAGCTGGCGTGTGTTATGGGAGCTTAGTGAAGGCACAGAGCCCTGTGGCTGAAACTGGGCTGAGGCCACCACATGGCACTACCCAGGGGTCATCATAATGTCTATATGAACAGTACCCCCGGAGTTGGGCAGTGCCCAGCCTGTGCAGCCATCCATGGCCAGAGTACAAGAAGGGCTCCCGAGAGGAGCACAATGTGACCCCACAGAGATCAGGATCCCCAGAGAATGCTCCTCATCGCCCAGGCAGAGCTGGGACTTACTGCAGGATCTGGGAACCCTCTGGATCCCTCCTCATCTGATCCCTGAGGACCTTCAAGGCACGGCGTCCTGTGGTCTCCCCTAGAACTGCGACCATGTCTGAAAGGAAAGAAATGGAGATAAATGGAGGATACGATCTTAGGCAAGTTACCTGATCTAGTCTGAGCATTAGTTTCCTACAAGATAAAATATCTACTTACCTCTTAGTTATGAGGATTCATGTTAAACTTAGCATATCACCTGGCACACTGTAAGGGCTCAGCATATCTAGAGTTACTATCATCAATGCTATCAATCTAAAAGGATGAGGTGGCTCTGGTCAGCACAGTGCTTGAAAGAGTTTATAAATCACCTTCACACCCATTATCACAACAGAATATCATGTCTCCATTGACGGGTACAGGCTTTGGCATGAGAGAGTGCTGGGTTTGGACCCAGGTGCAGTCACTAACTAGGTGGCCTTGTGCAAATCACTTCACGATTCCAAGCCTCCTGTCCTAATTTATGAAGTGCAGATAACACCCTTCTTATAGGGTTAATGTGAGAAATCAAGAACATCATGCATATAAAACGCTTGGTGCAGTGAGCAGCTAGCATAAGTGCTCAGTGAGCATTTAGCATTACTGTCTTTATTAGTAGGAGTAATAGTACTTTCCGACTTAAGATCCTGGAAGGCATGGGAAGGACCCTGTAGGATCCTAGGATGTTCTGTTCATACATCCAACAAACATTTATTGTATGCCATGCACTATCCAAAACGCCGCCAATACAGGAGAACGGGGCAGTCGTGCCCCTGACCTCATAAAGCTAATTTCTAGTAGGACGTTATAATTTGATAGGTGCTCATAAATCATCTATTTAAATAGTCCAGAGGTTCTCAATGTGGCTGGATGACAGAATCTCCCGGGGAGTAGTTAAAAAAGGCAGAAACTCAGATTCCACGTCCCTGCTCCCTCCGCTCCCCACTCCCGGCAGATTCGGATTGAGTCAGTTTAGAGTGGGATTCAGGCATCTGCATTTTCATGAACGTTGTGGGTGATTTTGAGGTGCAGCCAGGTCTAGTCCCCAGTTACCCATAGGAAACCGAGGCTCTGAAAGAGATCAGGACCCGCCCAGGTTTCAAGGGCCCCCGGGAGCGTCAGGCACGGGCGGCCTTACCGTGGCGATACGGGTTGTAAAGCGCCATTCCGGCAGAGCCGGCGGCCAGCAGCGCCTTCTGCAGCGGGGAGGTGGGGATGTGTTCAGGGTAAAGCAGGCCAGCGCCACGGCTCGCGGTTCGGAGGGGGACATCTGCAGGGCAAGAAAAAGGCCGCGGGTCAAAGATGCACGGGGCCCCCAGGACTCCTTCCCGCCTGGGCCACTTGCCTGCAGCAGGCCCGGGAGGGCCCTGGAGCGGGGGGAAGGGGCGCAGGGCCCGGCGCAGCAGCGTCGCCATGGCAGCGGGCGCTGTCGGACGTCCGCGGAAGGATGGCTGGGCAAGGCCGACGCCCCAAACTTCTCCGGCGACGGAGCGCCGGAGAAGTCAAAAGGACTTGATACCTACTGGGCGGAGGGCCTTTTAAGGGGAAAAACCATAGTACAGACAGGAAAGCGCCCTATTCTAAGTAGGAGAAGGAAAGCAGGCGACCTGCCTACACCTATTTCCACCGATATAAAACTTTCCCATTTTCACCTCGCTCCCAAAGCAGGTAAGCCCCGCTAGCTTTGGGTGGGGGACTCAGGGAGAGGGGTTCAGGGCCGGGCCCTACTTTCTTGGCCGCAGCACGTTTTCCCCGAGGACAATAAAACGCGAACCTCTTCCGGCTGCAAAACATGGCGGCGCCCATTGTAAGGTCTATTTGGGGGCGGGACTATACGGCACTTCCGGCTGGAGCCGGGTTTTCCGCGAGCCCGAGCGGTGGGCCTCCAGCATGGGGCCCGGTGGTCTGGCGCGGCTGCATGGGCTCTTCGCGGCCTACAAGCCCCCGGGGCTAAAATGGAAGCATCTGCGGGACACCGTGGAGTTGCAGCTTCTGAACGGTGAGTGCCTTGAAGGAGACCCACGATCCCGCTCCCGTTCTCCCGGGATACCATCTCCGCTTCTGATCCTTCCCACAAAATAAAGTCACGTGACCTAGTCGCCTCGGCAGAGCACTTTACTAATCATCTGTTGTGTACATTCCGTTACTCCTCACTTTTCCCTGTGTTCGGATGGGTAAACGGAGTCAGTATTGTACTTGTCGTAAGTAGTTAATAAGTGGTAGAGTCAGGATTTGAAACCAAGTCTGTTTCTTAAGTACTGCTCTTCTGTTCGCTACGCCTGGGATTTGTCTGCCTTCCACATCTCCATACTTCCCTGTCCCCCTCCCCGAGGTGTTCGGACAGAATTGACAAGATGTCCTTTTACATATGTGTGCTCAGGTCTCAATGCTGGGAAGCCTCCTGCCCCTGAACAGCGTGTTCGCTTCCTGCTGGGCCCTGTGGAAGGCGGCGAAGAGAAGGAGCTGACCCTCACAGCCACCAGTGTGCCCACCCTCACCGACCATCCGCTGGGTAAGGCCCATTCAGGCAGGGGCCTGGGTGTCGCTTCCACGAGAATCTCTCCCCAGAGTCAGTGTCCCAGTAAGGGCTCAGACTCCCTTCTGTCCCAGACACTTGAAGGGCCACAGTGGGGATGAAATATTTGACCATGGATTGGCAAATTTTCCTGGAAAGGGACAGATAGTAAATATTTTAGGCTTTGGGGGCCAGCCTGGTGGCGCAGCGGTTAAGTTTGCATGTTCTGCTTTGAGGGCCGGGATTTGCCAGTTCAGATCCTCGCTGGGGACCTTCGCACTGCTTGTCAAGCCATGCTGTGGCAGGCATCCCACATATAAAGTACAGGAAGATAGGCATGGATGTTAGCTCAGGACCGGTCTTCCTCAGCAAAAAGAGGAGGATTGGCGGCAGATGTTAGTTCAGGGCTAATCTTCCTCAAAAAAAAAAAAAAATATATATATATATATATATATATGTTTTAGGTTTTGTAGCCTCGTTTCTGCCATTGTGGTGTGAAAGCAGCTGTAGACAATATGTAAAGCAGTGAGCCTGGCTGTGTTCCAGTAAAAGTTTATTTAGGGACACTGACATTTGAATTTCATATAATTGTCATATGTCACAAAATATTATTCTCTGGATTTTTTTTGAACCATTGAAAAATATAAAAACCCTTTGAACTCGTGGGCCAAAAAAAAAGTAGGCTTGAAGATTTGACCTGTGGACCCCTTTACTATCCTGGGACTCTAGGGAGGAACTGAGACCCTCAGGTAGAAGTCCTAAAGAGGGAGTTTTGGGCTCTTGGGAAACAGCGACTTTTTAGCCAACAAAGCTGCGTAACAGTGGAACTAGTTTTGATAATGAGCCCCCCGTCACTAGAGGTGATTAAGGCCTGTTTGGGGGAGGCTGTAGGAGGACTGAGGGGCTTGACCAGAAACCTCTAAAACCCCTTTGACAGTGATATGCAGTGACTCCACTGTATGACAAGTAACAAGTGTGGTGTGTGAGGGAGACGTTGCTCTAGATTCTGTGTTAAGTTCTTCCCAAACGCCATCTCATTGAATCTTCACCACAGTCCTGCCAGGTAGATCTTATTCCCACTACACAAATGAGGAAACTGAGGCTCATTGCTGAGATTAAGTGTCATAGCCTGGATTCAGCAGGCTCTTAACCACCCCGTACCCTTTCCCTCGTTTCCTCTTGATCTACAGGAACGTAAATGCTTCCGGCTCATTATGCGTTCACTTTTTTTTTTTTTACATCTTTATCGTGGTATAGTTGATATACTAAAAACTACACATATTTAATGAGTATATTTTGATGATTCATTCATTCTTTCAATAGTTATTTGCTGGGGCCAGCCTGGTGGCTCAGTGGTTAAGTGCGCACGTTGCGCTTCTGTGGCCTGGGGTTCGCCGGTTCGGATCCCGGGTGCAGACATGGCACCGCTTGGCACGCCATGCTGTGGTAGGCGTCCCATGTATAAAGTAGAAGAAGATGGGCATGGATGTTAGCTCAGGGCCAGTCTTCCTCAGCGAAAAGAGGAGGATTGGCAGTGACTACTCTTCCTCAAAAAAAAAACCAAACGTTATTTGCTGAGCACCTGGTGAGTTATGGACTCTGGGGGTGGAACTGTGAACAGACAGACCCAGGCCCCACCTTAAGGAGCTCACAGCCTCCATTTTCTCACTGGGATAGTGGCCAGGACTGTCCTGCGGGAGCTGGATAGAGAACCCCACAGTCTTGACTCCCGGAATTATGCCCAGTCCACGTGAAGCCTCTCACTGGGGGAATGGCGATAGCAGAGTAACAGGCATCTTGGGTTGCCCTTTCTCTGGGTCCAGGGAACTGAGGAAATGATTCTGGGCCCCAGATTCCATGGTGAGGAATCCGAGAGTCCAACCTGCACCTGCTTTGGGCTCCGTGAGGCTACATCCTTGGAATGAGGTCACCACATGGCCCAGACCCATCCTCGGGGCTGCTTCATTCATTGAGGAAAGGGACCCCGTTTGTTTCTTCCCAGTGTGTGGACCGACATTCACCAGCCTGAAGGTTGGCGTAGGACATCGGCTGGATGCCCAGGCTTCTGGGGTGCTTGGTAGGTGACGTGGTGAGTCTGGGGGTATAGTGATATGGGCACAGGGGAGGATTGAGGAGCTACTAGGAGCCCAGCCCACTAGTAACCTAACAGCCATGTCCCACACTGCCCTCCTCCCTTGATACCCCGAGTCTGATCAGCTGGGGAGATGACCGGTGGAGTAGAGAAGTCACAGAATGGAAATCGCAATTGCCCGCCTTTATCAAGTGATTCCTGCCTGTGACGTGGATTCACCACAACTGCCTTACTGGGTAGACAGTGTATGATTTTATGGATGAATACAGTAAGGCTCCAGGAGCTAGGGTCACTCATCCTGGTCACATGCCCCTGGTCCAGGGAGGGAAAACTGTCATAGCCTGTGTGGGGTAGCCAAGTGCATGACTCTGGCTCCACTGGCCAGGGTCTGGATGTTGCTGGAGCTGGACACACAAAACCCTGAATCATGAGCCATCTGTGTCCCCAGGGTCAGGCGGTGGCCATATCCTCCATGCACGACAGTCCCAATGCCCTTGTCTTGCATCCTGGGGCACAAGCAGGCAGACGTGATCTCATACCCCTTCTCCAGGAGTGAATGGAGGGTCATTCTTGTTTTTAACCAGAGGGAGAAACAGACCTAGGCAAAGGCTGGGAGTGGCCACAATGCTGTGTTTGTTGGGCCCATCCTTTGTGCTGACCACTTCCTGTGCATTGTCTTAATCATCACAACCCCCACAGGAATCAGGCGATATTTTTAATCCCTGTTTTACTGATGAGGATAAAGCCTGAGACCCAAGGAGGTTAAAGGACACGCTTAGAGCTACCCCAGATTCGAGTGTAGGTTTCTGTGTCTGGGCTAGTGGTCTCTTACTTTTAAGTGCATCAGAACCCCCTAGGGAGCTTACTAAGGATCCTAGGTCCCCTCCCCACGACAACTCAGAGTCAGTACATATGGGTGGGGCGCAGACGTGCATTTTCCTGTGTACTCCCGGGAGCTTGCTTGTTCCCTCTGGAAGAAGCTCTCCTTCCCCTTTGCTGGCTTTAGCAGCGTTGGAGGTGGGAGTATTCTGATGGCGGGTGGGGGGGTCACAAGGGAATGGGAAGGGGAGCCAGGTGTGAGATCAGGCTGGGTGCCTTTCAGTGCTCGGCGTGGGACGTGGACGCAGGCTCCTCACCGACATGTACAACGCTCACCTCACCAAGGTACGGACAGGGTGCTGGGGACAGCCTGCTTTCCCCTTGGTCCTTTCTCTGGGGGTCACTGGCAGGGTTCTGAAGCTGAGAAGATTCCATGGGGCACACCCAGGCCATCAGCCAGCCTTTTATGGTCGTGCGCTAGGGGAGAGGTAGTAACGCAGTAGTGACCATGGGCGTTACTGCTGGCTGCTCCCAGCTGAGCACTGTGTATGGACTCCCCCGTGGATGCCTCACAGCTCCACCATGAAGTAGGATCTGTGGTTAACCCATTTTACTGAGGTGCAGAGAGGGGATGTCACTTGCCTAGGGTCACACAGCCTTTAAGGGGCAGAGCTGGGATTTGAACCTGGATCTGTCCAACACCAGATCTTGATCACGACACCACTCCATTCTTTCCCGAAGACTGAGAAGTGGACATTACCTTCCAGGCATAGGGAACCTTTGTCTAGGCTGGGGCCATGGAGTCTGGCACCACGAATTTGCAGAGGTGCCATGTTAGAGGGCCTTTGTTTTTAGTGGTTAAAAGCACAAATTCTGGAGCCAAATGGCTTCGATTCAAAACCCAGCCTGTACCTCTCTGCCAGCTATGTGTCTTTGGGTGGCTTGCTTATATCTGTGTGCCTCAGTTTCCTCATCTCTAAAATGGGAATGATAATAGTACCTCCTCAATAGAGTTACTTTGGAGGTTAAATCAGTGACTACATGTAACTTAGCACAGTCGCTGGCACATGGTAAATGCCCAGTAAATGTCACCGTTGTCATCATCTCTGTCATCGTCGTCATTACTCTTACTTGTGGCAGACGCAGTTAGCTGCACAGATCGTATTTAGAGGGGTGGAGAGAAGCCGACAGGGCATAGTAGAAGGGGCCTGGCACGAGAAGTCAGGTTTGGCTAGAGTGGAGAGATGTGGAGGCCTGGGGTGGTTGCACGGTGGTTGTCTGTGCCCTTTGTGGGAAAGGTGCCCTTCCCCAGGGGACAGTGGGGCAGCTGGGTAGGGGCTGAGCGCCTGAGCTTCCTGAGGAAGACCTGAGGGCCCCCACCCCCTGGCCCCACTCTAGCACCTCTGGGGCAGGAGCTGCCGAGCCACGACTCCCTCCTCAGCACTGAAGCCTAGAGCGGAGATGCTGAGCATCCCTTTCCCTCCCTGTCCTCGCAGGATTACACGGTGCGCGGCCTCCTGGGCAAAGCCACAGATGACTTCTGTGAGGACGGGCGGCTGGTGGAGAAGACAACATATGGTGAGAGCCTAGGACAGTGGGAGGGGCTGCTCCGGCTGCCTCCGCATCTGCGTTCTCTGATTCTTCACCTCCACGTGGGCTTCCTCTCAGTTACTCTCAGACACACTGAGCCCCGGCTGGCTGTGGACGGCTGTGGACGGGTCATTCTGTCTTCCAGGAACGCCCTGTGCTCGCCTCCTCACCTGGCTTAAATGTCGCCTGCCCAAGGAACCTGCTTTAGCCCCCAGACTCGGACTGAGTAGACTCAGAATAGTAATCAACTGATGATTAGTGATTATTTAATATCTGTATCCCCACCAGGCTGTCACCCGTGAGAACAGGGACTGTGGTCACACACAGGGCCTGGGATGTGAGAGGTGCTGAGGTGCTGGATGGTGGCTGGCTGGCTCGTTTTTCACTTCGCACTCTCCGTAGGATCTAATGCACTTGCTTATTTGACAGATGATTTTGGAGCACCAGCTATGTGCCAGCACTGGGGGGACATACGGTGAATCAGATGGGGTCCCTAATGCTGGTGAACTCACAATCTAGCAGGGAGAGCAGACACACACCTCTACGCATCTACATAACATCTTCTGGAGAAGATTGAAAGCAGGTGGCAGAGGAATACTGTGTATTTGCACATGTAGGTGTGTGTCAACACCCAAAAAATGCCTGAAGACAACTGCCAAGTTGACAGTTCTGGGAGAGAGGAAGCCAGAATTTGGAGCGGGGGGAGATTTTTGCTGGTGCTGATCTAAATTTCTTAAAGAAGATTCATGTATCAATTAAGAAGTCGTGTAAAAACCAAAGAAAGTTAACTGCTGGGAAAGAGACCCAGGTGTAGAGTGGCAGGAGCCAGGAGAAAGAAGCACCATGCTCCGGGGGGGGGCTTCATTTGAGGAGGAGGCAGCATTTGAGCTGGGCCACAAATGAAGGGGGAGGAGGGAGTGGCAGGTGTGTTCCAGGTAGGACAACAGCATGAATGAAGCCAGACCCGAGGGATGAGAGGCCTAGGCTCTTCCAGGCTGGCAAGCCTTCTGTCACCACATCTGCTCCCAGAACTCTGGCCTTTGGAGCCGGAAGTTGGCGCCTGCCCCAGCTAGGCTGCAGGATCAGCTCCCAGCAGAGTTTGTGAGCGTCCATAGGCTTGCCTGTCGCCTGCCCCACAGTCACTTGGCAGGACCAGCAGGCAGAGTCATTCCCACTAATCACCACTAAATGTTTCTGCATTTGGACAGATGGCACCCTCCCTTCCAGGGTCCCTGGCATGGAAAATCCCAGACAAGGGCTCAGGAGACCTGGCTTAGAATATCGGGCAAGTCACATTACATCTTTGAGCCTCATTTCCAGAAGGAAGTGTTCTTAACCTGGAGTCTGCGAGCCTCTTGAAAATGTCCTCAAAATCTTGAGTTCATGTGTATCTTCCTGAGAAGAGGGCCTAGAGCTTTCATAAGATTCTCAAAGGCCTCTCCACCCACCAAGTGGACCCTGAGACCAGAGGATGCTCTGGTACCTGCTCCAGGTTCCAAGGACGGGGCTGGTTTGGGGGAAGGCTGTTTGCCAGTTTAATGTCACCCATCCCCAGCGAGCACCTGTGTGCTGACCGTCTGCTGGCTTTTCCAGACCACGTGACCAGAGAGAAGCTGGACCGGATCCTCGCCCTGATCCAAGGTTCCCATCAGAAGGCCCTGGTGATGTAAGTGGGGCCCAACCCACACCTCCCTGGAAGGGGCGCTCGAGGTTCTGCAAGAGCAAGAAGTGCCCATAGGGCCCCCTCTACGCTCCACCCGCTCTGGGACAGATTCCACAGATCGTCTTTTCAGAGCCCCAGAGCAGACATGAACCACCCGTTCCTTCCACAGCACGCAGAAGTGTTTCTGTGTGCCAGGTCTTGGGCAAGCCCCTGGGGAGACCAAGGGAACAAGAGACCCCGGCTGGCCTTCTGGGGAGCATATGCTCTAATGGAGAGGAAAGCCAGGGACACATATCATCATGGCACAGAGCCCGGGGGCTGGGAGGAGACAGCACGTCTGTGACTGTTGAAGCCAGGGAGAGTGTGCAGAGGAGAACAGAGCCAGCATTTAGGGATTGAGGGAACAGAAAAAGGCAGCTGCACCGGTGGCTGGAGGGGCAGGGAAGATGGAAAGTGAATGAAGAGCTTCAGGAAAGGTGTCTCGTGGTGGGGCATTGCTGGGGTAAAGTGAGCCCAGCTCCCACTGCTAACCAGCTGCCTGACTCTAGCCCCCTTCCCATCCCCAGGTACTCCAGCCTTGACCTGCAGACCCAGGAGGCCTATGAGATGGCCGTGAGAGGTCTGATCCGGCCCACAGACAAGTCCCCGATGCTGATAACCGGCATCCGATGCCTCCACTTTGCGCCTCCGGAGTTCCTCCTGGGTGAGTCGCCCTGGGAAGTCGGAGCGGAGGTGGGGTTGGGGAGTCACTGTGGATTGCCCTTGTGGAGACCCGCATAGGCCAGCCCCAGTCTCTGCCGGCTGGCCTTGGCCGATCACACAAACACTGTCCTGTCTCCCGCCAAGTTGCTCTTTGAAGCCAGACCTCAACAAGCAAAGGCTGTGTTGAGCAGTGCACTTCCAGAGCCACCCAGGCTTCAAGCTGTGGGCCATCAGACACCACTCTCACCTCCCCAGTCCCATCCAGCTCAGCCCGCCACCCCCCACTTCTTTCTTTTCTGTAGATCATATTAACCTTTTCTTGAGCACTGACCAAGACTCTCCCAATGCAAAGCATCTTATATAAATCATCTCTTAGACTCCTCACAACCACTTGTTTTTACAGATGAGCCAGCCAAGGCTTAGCACAGCGCTTCTTGAATTTTAACCTATCCACAAAACCCCTGGAGGTCTTTTTTTTTTTTTTTTTTTTTTTTGGTGAGGAAGATTGGCCCTGAGCTAACATCTGTTGCCAATCTTCCTCTTTTTGCTTGAGCAAGATTGCCTCTGAGCTAACATCCGTGCCCATCTTCCTCTATTTTTTGTATGTGGGATGCTGCCACAGCATGGGTTGATGAGTGGTATATAGGTCCACACCCAGCATCTGAACCCACAAACCCCAGGCCACTGAAGCGGAGTGCATGAACTTAACCACTGTGCCACCGGGCCAGCCCCCCAACCTGGAGCTCTTCTTAAAAGGCAACTTTTTTTTTTTTTTTGAGGAAGATTAGCCCTGAGCTAACTGCTGCCAATCCTCCTCTTTTTGCTGAGGAAGACTGGCCCTGAGCTAACATCCGTGCCCATCTTCCTCTACTTTATACGTGAGAGGCCTACCACAGCATGGCTTTTGCCAAGTGGTGCCATGGCCGCACCCGGGATCCGAACCGGCGAACCCTGGGCCGCTGAGAAGCAGAACGTGCAAACTTAACCGCTGCACTACCGGGCCAGCCCCTAAAAGGCAAATTCTGATTAGCAAGTCTGGGAGGGCCCTGAGGGTCTGCCTGTCTAACAGACTTTAATGGCTGGCCCTTGGGCGAGACTGAATAGCAAAGCCCTAGAGAACTAAGCGGTGTTGCTAAAGTTATTACACAACCGGGAAGTATCGAGGGGTGTGGATCTAGATGAGCAGGCACCAGAGGCTGTGCTCCTGACCACTGTGTCCGTCCCTGTGTGTCCCTGGCAGAGGTGCAGTGCATGCATGAGACGCAGAAGCAGCTGCGAAGGCTGGTGCATGAAATCGGCCTAGAGCTGAGGACCACTGCGCTCTGCTCCCAAGTGCGGCGGACGCGTGACGGCTTCTTCACCCTCGATGACGCCCTCCTGAGGACCCAGTGGGACTTACACAGCATCCAGGATGCCATCCAGGCCGCAGCCCCCCGGGTGGCAGCAGAGCTGGAGAAGAGCTTGAGGCCAGAGCCGGGCACCCAGCAGCTCCCTGGTCTAGGCCGGCCCTGGGACTCCAAGGGGCCCAGCTCTGGCTTGGGGCTGGAGAGTTGTGCAGGGCATTGAAAGGCCAGGCAGTTGGTGGGGCAGTGGGTGGATAAAGATAAGACTTGTTCGTGAGCCGGAACTGATGACTACAGAAAGTGAGAGTTGGAGAAGCTTTTCTACATGTGACATAAAACTCTGAAGCTATAAGAGAAGAAATCAGCAGACTTGACCCAACTAAAAAGGGGAAACTTCTGCATGGAGGGAAGGACGGTAAATGAGTGATAGACTGATAAAAATATTTGTCATATGTTTAACTGAGAACTAATATCCATGATGTATAAAGAATGCTTATAAAACAATAAGAAAAAGATGACTGAAAAATTGGGCCATTGACATGAATTGTGTGTATGTATATAAAAAAGAAATCCAAATGGCCGGTAAAGCAGAAGTGATGCTCAATCTCGCTAATAATGAAAGTCATACAGAGGAGAATGAGATGACTTTTCCTTGCCTTTCAAAAAAATTAATAAAAAGATAACTACCAGTATTGGCAATGTTGTGGGAAAATGGGCACCTGTTGTTAGGAATATATAACTATGTACCCTTTCAGGAGTAATTTGGTAATGTGTACCAAAATTTAAAATACTTCTGCCCTGTGACTCAGCAGGTACAGTGTCAGGACTCTTTCTAGCACAGATTGCAGAAAGTTCTAGGTACGAAGATGTTCCTAGATGCATTGTAATAGTGATAGGAAGTGTGCTTACCACCCATCAGGAAGGGACTGGTTAAATCAATACGGCATCTACACGGCCAAAAGGCTCTATTCTAATACCGTCAAGAAAACTATCAAAAAGTTTTTTAGCCATTTTTTCTGCCAATTTTATTTCTCCAGGCTTTGGATGCCTGGTCCCATCTGGACGTTCTTTTTGACCTGGTTGTCTTTTAACCTCTATCCATGTGGGTAGAGGCGAGGGCTAGAAGGAGGCAGGAGGGCTCCGGGTTGGGCACTGAAGGGAAGCACTGCATGTCTCTTGTCCCAGCTGTCACCCTGAGAGAGGAGGCCCCCCCCCCCACCACGGCTCCCTCACCTTCACTCCAGAGCAGCCTGCAGCTCCGAGCAGAGCTGAGCCGGTGAGACTTCCTGTGAGGCCTCGAAAGCTCAGCTCCCTCCTCCAGAACTTGAGAAGAATTTCGCCCCACTAGTGGGCTTGTTGAGGGGACAAATGAAGTCAGGGTCAGGTGGTCATCACAGTGCCTGTCCTGGAAGACCTGCTCTGCGCATGTGAGCTGTCTGCTTGCTGTGGCTACTCTGCTGAACGGTGACCTAGAACGGTTGCCACGGGTAGAGTCACAGACCTCTCCATCACCTCTTGTTTCTCTGGCATAAAAATCAGTTGGGACCTGGACAGACTATCTCAGCCAGGTGATCAAGGTCAACATCAACGGTGGCAAGTCGTGTTGCTAGTATGTACTCTGGATAAGATGTGGTGGAAGTGGCTCTTACGACAGCCCTTTGACAGAGAGCTCTCCTTGTGCCAGTTCCTGGGCTAAGGGCAGTTAGCATTCTTGATCTCATTTAAACAGGCACCAGGGCTATTCCTATTTTACAGATGAGGAAACTGAGGCATGAAGAAGGCAAATAACGTGTCCAAGGACACCCAGCAAGAGAGTTCAGGGCTAGCCCCAGCGGCCTAGTGGTTAAGTTTGGTGTGCTCCACTTCTTTGGCAGCCTGGGTTGGGTTCCCAGGTGTGGACCTACACCACTTGTCTGTAGGTGACCATAATGTGGTGGCGGCTCACATCCAAAAAGAGGAAGATTGGCAGCCAATGTTAGCTCAGGGCAAATCTTCCTCAGCAAAAAAAAAAAAAAAAAAAAAAGTTCAGAACCAGGGATCATATCTATGCTGTCCAGAGTCAGCATCCCTAATCACTACACCATCCTGCCTCTCCACTGGAACCATTGCTGCTTTTGTGGTGATTTACTAATGTAGTCCCAGGCCTGGCACACGGTAAATATTTGTTTAAGGAATTGAACACCTGTTGTGATATTGTAATGTAATAAGAAATGTATAGTTTGGTCTTCCTCGCCAACTCCTGGCCAGAGCTCCTAAAACCCTTGTCGTTTCCCAAGTGATAAAGGTGAAACGAACGTCTTTTCTTAGAACATTTTGTCCTTAGTTCCTGGAATAGCTCCAGAGTGATGAGGTGAAAGTGAGCATCTTTTGTTATTCATAACAAGCCCCTTTGAACCACACCTGCCTACTTAATGGAAGCTCCATAAAAATCCTAAAGGTGGGGCTGGCCCAGTGGCCAGGCAGTTAGGTTCAAGTTCACACGTTCTGCTTCGGCAGCCCAGGGTTCACTGGTTCAGATCCCGGGTGTGGACATGGCACCACTTGTCAAGCCACGCTGTGGCAGGCATCCCACATGTAAAGTAGAGGAAGATGGGCATGGATGTTAGCTCAGGGCCAGTCTTTCTCAGTGAAAAGAGAAGGATTGGCAGTAGTTAGCTCAGGGCTAATCTTCCTAAAAAGAAAAACAAAAAAAACCCTGAAGGTGGGAGTTTGGAGAGCCTCTGGGTCAGTGAACACATCTGGGTGCTGGGAAGGTGACTCACGTGGAGAGGGCATGGAAACTCTGTGCCTGTTGCCACACCAGGACCGTTTTTGCCCCACGCCTGGGGAGCCAAACACCGAGGCGAGACGAGATTGCAGCAGAGAGTTTACTTACAAGGCAGCCGTGTGAGGAAGCGAGAACGTGAGTCTCAAATCCGCTTCCCTGAAAATAGGGACTCAGGGATATTTATGGGATGGGGGCAGGGTGGCCTCAAGTGTGGAGAGAGGTGATTGGAGGTGAGGAGAGGTGAGGTAATTGATCTGCACAAGTGTAGTCGAGCTTCATGGCTCTTCCTACGACACATGTTCACAAAATGGTGGCGTTAGCATGATCTGAGGGAGGAGTTTTTACCTGCTTGATGTGGAAAGGTCGCCTATTAGACATCTATGCACGCCCAGTTGATCTGTTGGTGGTCTCTGATGAGGATTTTAGGCTGGTTAATTTTAAAAAACTGCAGATGAGAAGCAAGCTCCGAGGATTGGAATTTGCCTGCTCTTTGAGAGAGATTTGCATTTGTGAAGGAAGGGGGGATGACCTTGTAGGGACCTGAAATTGACCACCCCAAGATATGTCTCTGGCATCCAGATTGTTTTGGGCTGATTGCTTTCGATAAACTGGGACAGGGAAGGAGGCTCTGGGGAATGGAACTTGCCCTTGTAGGGACACGTTTACATTTGTAAGGTAAATCTCTATCTGTAAAAGGTGCCTTCCTCTCTGTACCAGGAAGAAGAGAGATGACCTTGTCCCTAGAAACTCTTAATGGGGAAGGCAAGAACTTAAGTTGGTTGCTGTCTGGCAATCTCATGTAACTGATTTAGGGTGGTGGCTTCTAACCTTTCTAACCTTTACTTAATCCGATTTGATTCTTGTCTAAAAGTCATGGGATCACCCAATGACCAGACCCCACCTGCACTGATACCATTTTAACTTTTTTTCATGTTCTTTCCTTTGTCTTGTAAAGAGATGACTCACATAGCCATGCCTTATAAAATTAACCCTAACCCTCAACTAGGGGCAGCAGCAGCGGCTCTGCCTGCCCATGGGCCCTGTCCCCATGCCGGCAGCAGAAGCTCTGACTGCCCATGGGTCCTGTCCCCATGCTATTCTATTCTCTAAATAAAAGAGCACTACTGCCAGATCTTGAGAGTCTAAGAAATCTTTCTTTCGACTCCTTGGCTCACCGACCCCACATCAGTCTCAACTGGCCTGAAGTGGACAAGGGGTTCTAATTCATGAAAAACAGCTCCCACACCCATTACCATGGCGACCAGGCTCCAGGGAGATGTTCTCCATAGGAGCCTAGTGGGAGTCAGATAGCATACTGCCTAAACAGCACAGTTCACAATGGGGGAGTAAACAGCTAAAAGCCATAATCAGTAATTGCAAAAAGGAAAAAACCTTTAATTCCTAGCTGCTTAATCATCAATGGCTAACTGTTTGCTGGTTTCAATCCCCCCTTCTTTGGTCGTTCCTCATTCTTGAGGGAGTTGGGATGACAACCGATCTAGCTACTTCCTGCTGAATTGGGGCGTAGATCTGGGTTGGAGGAATGAATCTGTTTAGCACTCATTTGGAAATATTCTCTTGTTCCTGGCTTCAGGTTGACATTTGACATTATTAGAATTTTGTACCTTGCTCAACAGTTTTGGAACACCATCTAAAGGCACATGTTATTATCAAGTGACTAACCAGAAGGATAAGTATAGACAGGACCAGCCTGGTGGCACAGCGGTTAAGTTCCCACATTCTACTTTGGCAGCCTGGGGTTCCCCAGTTCAGATCCCAGGTGCAGATGTACACATCGCTTGGCAAGCCATGCTGTGGCAGGCGTCTCACATATACAGTAGAGGAAGATGGTCATGGATGGTAGCTTAGGGCCAGTCTTCCTCACTAAAAAAAGGAGGATTGGTGGCAGATGTTAGCTCAGAGTTAATCTTCCTCAAAAAAAAAAAAGTATAGACAACCCAAGTTTTAACAGTCCCTGAAAAATAGACCTAATCCCAGTGGGGCCTCCATCTGATCTCCAGGTTGGGGCAGACATCTGGTCCCAGTTCCTGATAGTCCTTTGTTTTAGTGGATATGCATCAGAGACCAGAGTATCGCCCTATACCCTGATCTTTCAGTTGTCATTGATGATGGCTATCAGCACAGACCCTCTGCCTGGGGGGTCATCACATTCCTAAGGAACTCAGAAGAACAAAGTTATCAACTTATAGCAGCGGGAGGGGCCAGAAATCTACAGAGCCGCATGCATGGATTCCTGAGTTGTATCTGTGGGGGACTGGAATTGGCCACCCCAAGATATGCCTCTTTGGCATAAGGATTATTTGGGGCTGGTTACTTTTAAAAACTGCAGACAGGAAAGAAACTGAAAAGTAGAATTTACTTACCCTTTGTAAGAGACCTTTACATTTGTAAAGGAAATCTCCATCTGTAAAGATACCTCCCTCTTTGTATCAGGAACAAGGAGGGATGACCTTATCTCTAGAAACTCTTAATCAGTGCAGAAGGCAAGGACCTAAATCTGCATGATAACCTGACTCTTATTTACTGGGCTTGTCTGGTAACCTCCTGTAACTGACTCCCCCCACCCCCAACATCCTCCTTTGTCTTTAGCTGAAGATGATATCTCAGGTGGTGGCTTCAGCCATTTTGGCGACTTGCTCAGGTTGCCTGAGCCTCTCCCATGTATACGTGTTATAAAGCTTTGTTTAATTTTCTCCTGTTATTCTGTCTCATGTGAATTTGATTCATTCTCCAGCCAGAAGGACCCAGAGCCAGTAGAGGAAATGTCTTCCTCCCCTACATATTCTTTATAATACACTGGTAAACATAAATGTTTGTCTGAGTTCTGAGCTGCTTGAGCAAATTATCAAACTTGAGAAGAGGGTCGTGGGAACTCCTGATTTATAGTCAGTGGGTCAGCAGTACAGGTGACAACCTGGGACTCCTGATTAGCATCTGCAGCGAGAGCAGTCTTGTGGACCTGAGCCCTGAACCTGTGGGGTCTGCAATAACTCCAGGCAGTTAGTGTTAGAACTGAGTTAAATTGTAGGACACCCAGTTGGTGTCCACCCAAAACTGGAGAATTGCTTGGTGTGGAAAGACCTACACACCTGGCATCAGAAGTATTGTGTGTAGAGAGGAAACAGACGTTTTTTTTTTCTACCTGTGCGACAAGAGATTTTCACATATTGAGGTATATGGGATAACTATTCGCATTCAAAACTGATTCGGCTTGAATTAAAAAGCCTGGCTTATGCCCTATCAAACACACATTGTACATCTGCTTAACGCTTAAAGTAGAGAATGCACTCTCTTAAGACAAGAATGCGGACTTCCCTTCCTATGCCCTATTGGTAACCCTGGATTTGTCCCTTTCCTGACATCACAGTAGTGTTGCTAATTTGCAACTGAATACCTCTGTGAAATTTTGATGCAAATGTATCCTGGGTGTGTTTAATGTATGCTCTTTGTTCCAAGATGGTATATAACCACTCTGTATAACCCCTTTTCTTTGGTGCCCGTCCTTCCTCGGGGAAGGAAGGCCCCAGGCTAGTCCTCAGATCTGGCTTATAATAAACTCACCCCAATTCTGATTTATAGATTGGTTATGCATTATTTGCATCAACATGTATATGTAGCCAGTATATGCGTGTTGAATGAATAACCCAAATAGTTACTTTTTTAACAAAGTGGAATCATAATGTACATGGTGTGCCACCACTGACTTTTTCCATTTAACAATGGAATGTGGCCATTTCTCCCTGTACTATCAGGTATGAGTGCTCCTTCCCCCAGACCCCAAGGGGTTGGCCAGAGACACAGGCCTCTCTCAGAAGAAGGCCTCACCCTCTTCCCCACTGGGACTCTTCCTTCCCCATTGTGCAAATCCTCGTGGCCAGGATGGGGCAGCTTTCCCAAAGGACTGAGTTCCAGCCAGTTTATTCAACATTCACTCAGCAAATATTTACTTAGTGCCTACTATTTGCCAGATCCTGTTGTAGGCACCGGGAACACATCAGCAAACAAAACAGCCCAAGTGCGGGATAGTGAGGGTGGCACTGTTAATTAGGGCTGCATGAGAAAGGGCCATTGGGATAAAGAACTGAAGGAGGTGAGGCACCAAGGTAGGAAACTATCTGGAGAAGGAAGCCTTCAAGGCCAAGGGAACAGCCAGTGTAGTTCAGACAGGTTCTTATCAGGGGTGGAGAGGCAGGTCCACCTGCTACCTGGACTGCCTGTGAATGAGAACCCACCTGAGGCCTTTACAGCTGAGGCGAGAGCCCTGCATGCTCAGAAGACTCGGCACCCTGGACGGGAGAGCTGAACGTCAGTTTCATTATCGATGTGTTTTGATTTTGTTTTTTGTTTTCCTTTTTCTCCTGACAAATAAAAATGGCAAGTAATAGGATATATTTGTCCAAATGCCACCATCTCAAGGATATAGACACATCTTGGTAATGATTTGCATGTTTTCACATTGGATTGAGGCCTTTCCTTGCAGAAGAGCAACGGCTTTAACAGTCGGTAAATTACTATTAGAGAGAATAATTCCTGTTTGGGGATTTCCTACTGAGTTACATAGTGACTGGGGAACTCATTTCACGGGACAAATAATTAAATCTATTTGTAATATTTGGCCAATAATGCAACATTTCCACTGTGCTTACCATCCTCGATCCTCAGGACTGGTAAAACTAATGGCACAACTAGAACTTAATTGGCAAGCTTTCAGAAGCATTTACTCTCTCACGGCCAAAAGCTCTTGTGCTAGTGCTCCTTAATGTTAGATCTATACTTTTTGTAAACATCGGCTGTCTCATTTTGAAATAATAATAAAACAGCCTATGCAATTAGATGAAGACATATATGAACCAGCTTTTCTTAAGGGATGTATTACATTGTTGTCACGGTCTTATTGAGGTACTTAAAGTACAATGAAAGATTGATAGCTGATGCTTTCATAGAGCTCCCAGAACTTAAGGATCTTGGACTGTAACCTGAAGAATTTATTTATTGAAAGAGACATCAAATAAGACTGCAGCCCTGTTGAAAAGGACCAAACCAGGAGGAGAAGAAAACGACATCTATTGTAGACAGCTGTCCCAAGACTCCGGACCAGGCCTGTATTCCCAGCCTTATATCTCCTCATTTAAACATTTATTATGCTTAAACTGTATACCTATTTTATAATTTGTTTGGAATGCTATCATACTTAAAGTGATTAATTTGGAACAGACTGGTCTTGAAGGCCAGGAATTTATCGAGTGACTCCTAATGGAACTCAATGGTTATGTGGAACAAATCTTTGGCCTTGGCTACTGCCTGGATGGCTAAAAGATTGCACCCTGAGTTTCCTTTAAAAGCAAGGAAGGAGTCAGGCTGAGTTAAACCCTGTTGCCAATCTCCCTCTCTTTAAGGCCGGATGGGCTTGTTCAGTGTTCCACTGCTATGGCTATATTTGCAGCTGTATTTGCTCCTTCTTTGGAGCTAAAAGATGGCATTATTATATATGGAATCTCTGACTAAATTTACACAGGAAGCCCTTAATGATAGTCAAGCAGGAATGGCCTTATTAAATACTGAAAAGTCTTTAATGAGAAGGGCTGTCCTTCAAAACAGAATGGCTTTAGATATTCTTACTGCATCCCAGGGTGGTACATATACAGTCATTCAGACTGGATGCTGTGCTTTTATACGTGATGAATCTTCCAATGTGTCCTCTCTGCTAAAACACATGAAGAAGCAAGTGGATGCCTTATGCAATCCGACACCCAGTCTTGAATTGTTTGGTTAGCTCCCTTCCGGTATCAGTTCCCTTTTCCGATCCAGATTGGAATTCCTATTTCTACTACTTCTTGGAATTCTTGTACTAGTCATAATATTCAAACTAATTGTTATTTTCTTTACTCAGTGTTGTAAGAGTAGCATACAAACTAGAGTAATGATTGCTCGATGGCTTGAGATGGTTGATCTGTCTTATAACCCTGGACAAATTTCCTTTTCTGATAAGGACTATGACTAAGAATTCATTTCAGACTAATCCTTTTAAAAATCCTGTTATTATTGTTACTGTACTTGTTCTAGAATCATATACAATGTAAATGTGAAGTGTCATAGAAAAGCACATATACAATGTGACAAATAAAAATGGACAGCAATAGGATATATTGGAGAATATGAGGAAGCCATTTGGTATAAACCTAATTCGGCCTGACCTTGTCTTTCCAAAAGGGCCTGACCTAGGCTGTTGAGCAGGCATTGTAGCGTTGTATATCTGCTTTAGATCCCTATGGCAAGAGCAAAGGCCCTTGAGATAAAGGTGCAACTTCCTTCCCCCTCCCAACTTGGCGTCTCCTTAAGGATTAAGCGTCTTTCCTTAGGCTAGAACCTGATTGCTGTGCTCACCTGTGACCGCCCAGCTGGAGACAATAGACTTGCCTCCTGCTACACCCACCAAGATAGCAG
This sequence comes from Equus asinus, assembly GCF_041296235.1. NCBI lineage: Eukaryota > Metazoa > Chordata > Mammalia > Perissodactyla > Equidae > Equus > Equus asinus. Next base: position 17,562,152 of record NC_091799.1, read on the forward strand.
ACCCACTACCTGCTGTGTCCATCAAGTGCTGTGCCGACAGGGCAATCTTGTGACTATTGTGGGAGGGACATTTCAATCATATGTGGAACACCCTCTTTGAGGGTATATAACCACCCTGTGTACCCCCACTTCTTTGGAGTGCTCTGTTCCTTTGTGGAAAGACTCTCCCAGGTTATAATCCTAAAATTTAAGCTCAGAATAAACTCACCCAAATTTTCACTTATAGATTGGTTAGGGATTACTTTCGTGGACACTCCCAAAGCCCCCACCCCTGGTACATAGTTGCATATCTTTAGTTGTGGGTCCCTCTAGCTGTGGCATGTGGGATGCCGCCTCAGCAGGGCCTGCTGAGCGGTGCCATGTCTGTGCCTAGGATTCGAACTGGTGAAACCCTGGGCCTCCAAAGCAGAGCACTGAAACTTACCCACTCGGCCATGGGGCCGACCCCTCGATGTGTGTTATTTAACCTCAGGGTGACCATGTTTGTTCTTCAGAGGAGCCCCTTTGGGCCTCTCTTCTGGCACTTACACCCATATCTTCAACAGAAGGTAGAAATTGGCTGCCTACGCTGTTTTCCTGAAAGGCTGGGCTGAGGCTCTTGCTGTAAATTGTTCCCAGGGCCCATGGTCAAGCCCAGGGCTTGGGCAGGTTTGGTTGTCAGCAGGCCAGGTGACCTGAAGGGAAGATGAGGACAGTGATATCAATAATAGCAGCTGTCAGGAGCCGGCCCCTGTGGCCGAGTGGTTAAGATTGTGTGCTCCGCTTCGGCTGCCGGGGGTTTCGCCGGTTCGGATCGTGGGCGCAGACATGGCACCCCTCATCAAGCCATGCTGAGGCAGCATCCCACATAACACAAGCAGAAGGACCTACAGCTAGAATGTACAACTATGTACCGGGGGGCTTTGGGGAGAAAAAGGAAAAATAAAATCTTAAAAAAAATAATAATACTAATAATAGCAGCTGCTATTTACTGAGGGCTTCTGATGTGGCAGGCCCTGTGCTAAAAGCCTGACATTCACCATCTCAGTTACCCTCACAGCCACCTGGTACAGCAGGTGTTGTGATTATCCCCATAATTTGGATGAGGAAAGCTCCCAGGGGGAGACATCCTGCCTAGCAGAGACCATCAGCATCGCAGTCTCAGTAGAATCCTGCCCCCTCCATGATTTCTGAGCAGGAAGTTGCTCCAGACCTCAGTTTAACCTGCATACCTCCTGCAATTCTGCCCCAGAGGGGAATATAGACCCATCTGCTGCACCTGACACACCTGGACCTGGCTGGGCTGAGCCACGAGCAAGTGCCCACTCCATCTGTGCTAGCTCAAGCTGATGAGGATTTTAGGCTGGTTACTTTTAAAACTACAGATGAGAAGCAGGCTCTGAGGACTGGAATTTTGCTTGCCCTTTCGAGAGACATTTGCATTTGTGAAGGAAGTGGGGGATGAGCTTGTAGGGACCTGAAATTGGCCACCCCAAGATATGTCTCTGGCATCCGGATTGTTTTGGGCTGATTGCTTTCGATAAACTGGGACAGGGAAGGAGGCTCTGGGGAATGGAACTTGCCCTTGTAGGGACACGTTTACATTTGTAAGGTAAATCTCTATCTGTAAAAGGTGCCTCCCTCTCTGTACCAGGAAGAAGAAGAGAGATGACCTTGTCCCTAGAAACTCTTAATGGGGAAGGCAAGAACTTAAGTTGGTTGCTGTCTGGCAATCTCATGTAACTGATTTAGGGTGGTGGCTTCTAACCTTTCTAACCTTTACTTAATCCGATTTGATTCTTGTCTAAAAGTCATGGGATCACCCAATGACCAGACCCCACCTGCACTGATACCATTTTAACTTTTTTTCATGTTCTTTCCTTTGTCTTCTTAAAGAGATGACTCACATACCTATGCCTTAAATTTAGCCCTAACCCTCAACTCGGGGCAGCAGCAGCAGCAGAGGCAGCAGAAGCGGCAGCAGCAACATGCCAGCAGCAGCTCTGCCTGCCCATGGGTCCTGTCCCCATGCCAGCAGCGGCAGCAGCAGCTCCCCATGCCAGCAGCATCTCTGACTGCCCGTGGGTCCTGTCCCCACGCAGCAGCCTGACTGCCCATGGGTCCTGTCCCCATGCTATTCTATTCTCTAAATAAAAGAGCACTACTGCCAGATCTTAAGAGTCTAAGAAATCTTTCTTTCGACTCCTCGGCTCACCGACCCCGCAGCAAAGCCACATTCACTGCCCAAGGGCAGTCACCCCTTCTTCCTGTTTGGCAGCTCCAGGCTTCCACCTACCACCCCCTCTTACACCATCCCTCCCTCATACCAAAATTCCTAGGGAATTTAATCCCTATTTTACAGATGTGGAAACTGAGGCACCAATGAGTTTGTACTTGCCTGGGCCTCACGGCTGGCCAAGGGTGGACTGCAGATCTGAACAGGGTAGTCTTGCTCTAGATCCCTGCTCTGAATCTGTTTAACCTTGGCCTCCCTGTCTTGACCTTGGCCCAAGGGAGGCCCAGCCCAACTGTGGCCTGGGTGGTCCCCAGCGAGATTTTCCTATTGAGACCTTGGAGCCAGGGAGACGTGCATAATCCAGTTCCATCTAAGAGTTGCGGCTCTGTTAGATAGGAAGCACATGCAAATGTGTATTTCTTTTTTTTTTTAAGATTTTTTTTTTCCTTTTTCTCCACAAAGCCCCCCGGTACATAGTTGTGTGGGGGACTGGAATTGGCTACCCCAAGATATGCATCTTTGGCATAAAGATTATTTTGGGCTGGTTACTTTCTTTTTTCTTTCTTTTTTTTTTTTTGAGGAAGATTAGCCCTGAGCTAACATCTGCTGCCAATCCTCCTCTTTTTGCTGAGGAAGACAGGCCCTGAGCTCACATCTGTGCCCATCTTCCTCTACTTTATATGTGGGACGCCTACCACAACATGGCTTGCCAAGCGGTGGCATGTCTGAACCTGGAATGCGAACTGGCAAAACCTGGGCCACGGAAGCGGAACGTGTAAGCCTAACCGCTGTGCCACCAGGCAGACCTGGGCTGGTTACTTTTAAAAACGGCAGACAGGAAAGAAACTCTGAAAAGGAGAATTTACTTACCCTCTGTAAGAGACATTTACATTTGTAAAGGAAATCTCCATCTGTAAGGGTGTCTCCCTCTCTGTACCAGCAACAAGGGGGATGAACTTATCTCTAGAAACTCTTGGTCAATGCTGAAGGCAAGGACCTGAATCTGCATAATAATCTTACTCTTGTTTGTTTGTTTGTTTGTTTTGAGAAGATTAGCCTTGAGGTAACTGCTGCCAATCCTCCTCTTTTTGCTGAGGAAGGTTGGCTCTGAGCTAACATCCGTGCCCATCTTCCTCTACTTTATATGTAGGACGCTTACCAAGCGGTGCCATGTCCGCACCTGGGGCGCGAACCGGCGGACCTGGGGCTGCCGATGCAGAACATTCTAACTTAACTGCTCTGCCACTAGACCGGCCCCTAATCTTACTCTTGTTTACTGTACTTCTCTGGTAACCTCCCGTAAGTGACTCCCCCCCACCCCCAACATCCTCCTTTGTCTTTAGCTGAAGATGATATCTCAGGTGGTGGCTTCAGCCATTTTGGCGAGTTGCTCAGGTTGCCTGAGCCTCTCCCATGTATACGTGTTATAAAGCTTTGTTTAATTTTCTCCTGTTATTCTGTCTCATGTGAATTTGATTCATTCTCCAGCCAGAAGGACCCAGAGCCAGTAGAGGAAATGTCATCCTCCCCTACACTTGTATATATTTTTAGTTGTGGGTCCTTCTAGTTGTGGCATGTGGGATGCCGCCTCAGCATGGCCTGATGAGCAGTGCCATGTCTGTGCCCAGGATGTGAACTGGCGAAACCCAGGGCTGCCGAAGTGGAGTGCAGGAACATAACCACTTGGCCACGGGGCTGGTCGCTAGACTCTGTTTTGAAAGCCGAAGAAAGTGCAAATAATTCTTTCTGTGCACAAAATGTGCTCTGAATAGCACCAGCAACTTCAACAAAACCACAAGCCCTCCACGTTTGCCAGTCGCCTGCCTGGGTGACATGGGCACCTGGGTGTGCTGTGAGGGGGGGCGGGGTGCAGTCCCACAGCTGTGCATCTGGGCTGGGCTTTTGTAGCCCAAGGGCCTAGATGTGAATCCTGAGTTGGACTGGATGACTTGACCTCTGTGAGACCAGTCCACCTCTCTGTCAAATGGGGATTAAGATGACACCCTCTCGATCATTCCCTAATTCCAGCCCTCCTCCACTATTAATCATGGACTTCCGTAGACCAGCCACTGCTCTGGCACTGAGGACTTGTGTCGAAGGACAGACAAGGTCTTTAGTCTCACGGAGCTTACAGGGTAGGAGGAGAGGCAAGACAACAAGAGAAATGAGCACTTGGAAGGAACCCAGCAGGGTGAGTGGAGAGGAGACTGGCGCCCGGGAGAGCCTTTCTGAGGTGGTGACATATAAACTGGGACCTGGACACCACAGGAGCTGCCCATGCAGACGTCCAGGGGCAGAGCTTTGTAGACAGAGGAACACAGATGCCAGGCACTGAGGCAAAGGGAAGAAGGCTGAGGATGGAGAACCGGGCAGGGCCAGATGCTCCTGTGGGGCCCAGAGACAAGAAACCGTGGGGGCTCCGGCCTAGGGTGGACCCAGGTTTCTTGGGGCCTGAGGCTTGTGCAATTTTGGGGGCCCTCTAAGAAAAAGAATGAAGCCTGAACATCATTAACTTCAAAGGATAAACCCACCCCTCCCAAGTAGTGGTGGTAGATGTCAAAGAATGACAGCGGACACTACTTTTTTTAAGTAGCGATCTCTAGTCTCTTTTTTAAAATGCAATTTCCAAGTTCACTGTTTTTGGTGCTCAGTTCTGGACAAGTGCATGCAGTTTAGCTGAGCACTACCACAATCAGGGTACACACAGGCCCGTCACCCCCAAACAGCCCTCATGCTGCTCTTTTGCAGTCGATCCCCTCACTCCAGCCCCTGGCAACTCCTGGTCTGTTTTCTGTTATAATTTTGACTTTCCCAGAATGTCAGATGGATGGAACCAGGCAGTATATAAACTTTGGAGACTGGCTTCCTTCAGCATCATGTATCTGAGATTCATCCAGATATATCAGTAGTTCACTCCTTTTTGTTGCTGTGTAGCATTCCACCATATGGATATACCACAGCTTGCTTATTCTTTCACTAGTTGAAGGACTTCTCAGCAGTTTTTTGTTTTTTTTTTTGAGGAAGATTAGCCCTGAGCTAACTACTGCCAATCTTCCTCTTTTTGCTGAGGAAGACTGGGCCTGAGCTAACATCCATGCCCATCTTCCTCTGTTTTGTACGTGGGATGCCTACCACAGCATGGCTTTTGCCAAATGGTGCCAAGTCTGCACCCGGGATCTGAACTGATGCTGAAGCAGAACATGTGCACTTAACCGCTGCGCCACTGGGCTGGTCCCAGCAGTCAGTTTTTTTTTAAAGATTGGCACTTGAGCTAACGTCTGTTGTCAATCTTTCTTTACAATCTTGTGAAATTTCAGTTGTACATTATTGTCTGTCAGTTGTGTTGTAGGTGCAACCCTTCACCCTTTGTGTGCACCCCCTACCCCCCTTTCCCCTGGTAGCCACTAATCTGTTCTCTTTGTCCCCATGTTTAAATTCCTCATATGAGTGGAGTCATACAGAGATTGTCCTTCTCTACCTGGCTTATTTCACTTAACATAATTCCCTCAAGGTCCATCCATGTTGTTGCAAATGGGACGGTTTCGTTCTTTTTTATGGCTGACTAGTATTCCATTGTGTATGTATACCACATCTTCTTTATCCAATCATCAGTTGATGGGCACTTAGGTTGCTTCCACATCTTGGCTATTGTAAATAATGCTGCAACAGACATTGGGGTGCATGGGACGTTTGGAATTGCTGATTTCAAGTTCTTAGGATAGATACCCAGTAGTGGGATACCTGGATCATATGGTAGTTCTATTTTTAATTTTTTGAGGAATCTCCATACTGTTTTCCATAGTGGCTGCACCAGTTTGCATTCCCACCAACAGTGTATGAGGGTTCCTTTTTCTCCACAACCTCTCCAACATTTGTTACTATTTGTTTTGGTTATTTTTGTCATTCTAATGGGTGTAAGGTGATATCTTAGTGTAGTTTTGATTTGCATTTCCCTGATGATCAGTGATGATGAACATCTTTTCATGTGCCTGTTGGCCATCCATATATCTTCTTTAGAGAAATGTCTGTTCATGTCTCCTGCCCATTTTTTGATCGGGTTGTTTAATTTTTTTGTTGTTGAGTTGTGTGAGTTCTTTATATACTAGGGATATTAAGCCTTTGTCAGATGTATTACTTGCAAATTTGTTTTCCCAGTTAGTGGGTTGTTTTTTTGTTTCAATCATGTTTTCCCTTGCCTTGAAGAAGCTCTTTAGTCTGATGAAGTCCCATTTGTTTATTCTTTCTATTGTTTCCCTTGTCTGAGAAGACATGGTGTCCGAAAAGATGCTTTTAATACTGATGTCAAAGAGTGTACTGCCTGCATTTTCTTCTAGAAGCCTTATGGTTCAGGTCTCAGCTTTAAGTCTTTGATCCATTTTGAGTTTATTTTGGTGAATCGTGAAAAAGAATGGTCAATTTTCATTCTTTTACATGTGGCTGTCCAGTTTTCCCAGCACCATTTGTTGAAAAGACTTTCTTTTCTCCATTGTATGCCCTCAGCTCCTTTGTTGAAGATTAGCTGTCCATAGATGTGTGGTTTTATTTCTGGGCTTTCAATTCTGTTCCATTGACCTGTGCACCTGTTTTTGTACAAGTACCATGCTGTTTTGATTACTGTAGCTTTGTAGTATGTTTTGAAGTCATGGATTGTGATGCCTCCAGCTTTGTTCTTTTTTCTCAGGATTGCTTTAGCAGTTCAGGGTCTTTTGTTGCCCCATATGAATTTTAGGATTCTTTGTTCTAATTCTGTAAAGAATGTCATTGGAATTCTGATTGGGATGGCGTTGAATCTGTAGATTGCTTTAGGTAGAACGGACATTTTAAATACGTTTATTCTTCCAATCCATGTGCATGGAATGTCTTTCCATCTCTTTATGTCATCATCCATTTCTTTCAGAAAAGCCTTGTAATTTTCATTGTATAGGTCTTTCACTTCCTTAGTTAAATTCACCCCGAGGTATTTTATTCTTTTTGTTGCGATTGTACCGATCTTTATTTATTTTTATTTTTTTAATTTATTTTTTTCTTCTTCTTCCCAAAGGCCTCCAGTACATAGTTGTATATTTCAGTTGTGGGTCCTTCTGGCTGTGGCGTGTGGGACACCACATCAGCATGGCCTGATGAATGGTGCTAGTTCCACACCCAGGATCCAAACTGGTGAAACCCTGGCCTGCCCAAGCAGAGCACATGAACTTAACCACTTGGCCATGGGGCCGGCCCCTTCTCTGCCCTCTTTAAGAGGAAAACTCCTCTTAAAACGTTGTCTCCAGTCGCTGTCCCCTAATTCTTCTCGTCACATGCTCCCTGGAACTGTCCACTGCTCTCCAGAAACTGCTCTTGCTAAGGCCAAGAACAACTTCCTCCTTGTTGAATCCAGCGGCTCCTTGTCAGCAGCGTCTGACACAGCTGGTCACTGCCGCCTCCTGGAACAGTCTTTCAGGAGCCTTCCACTGGGTCTCCTCCTCCTTCTCTGGTCCTTCTCAGCCTCCTTTGCTGGGTCCCTCTCCTCCCCCCTCTCTGTGCCCACAGGCTCCATTGGGCTCTTCTCTCAGCCTACGCTCGCTCCTTGCTGATGTCAGTTGGGAATCTCATGGCTGTCAATACCATCAGTACATTTCACTGCCAGTCCCACATTTATATCTCTCACCCGACCCTTCCCATGAACTCCATGCCCAAATATCTGTCACTGACCCTTTGCACTTCCATGTTGAGTTGGCATCTCGACCCTCACAGATCTCAACCCTAACTCCTTTCTCCGCCTGTGCCCTGTTCCTCCCATAGACTTCCTCTCTCCAGGAAATCACAACTCCACCTTTCTAGTCACTCAGGCTAAAATCCTGGCAGACCTCCTTTTCCTCACACCCACATTTAATCCATCAGCAAATCCTACCGGCTCTACCTTCAAAATACTGTTGTTTCCAGAATCTGACCGCTTCTCACCGTTCACTTGTATCTACCCTTGTACTCTCTCCCTCTGGTGGACAGAGGAATTATGTGAAGATGCAAGTCAGATCTTGTTATTTCTCTGCTCAAAGGCCTTCCTGTTACTGAACCAGGTTCGTTTTTGCCCAGAAAGCCACCCAGAAAACCAAACCCCAAGACAACGAGATTGCAGCAGAGAGCGAGTTTACTCACAAGGCAGCCACTCAAGGAAGCAAGAACATGAGCCTCAAATTCGCTTCCCCGAGAAGAGGGACTCAGGGATATTTATGGGATAGGGGGCAAGGTGGTCTGAAATGTGGAGAGAGGTGATTGGAGGTGAGGAGAGGTGAGGTAATTGATGATCTGCGCAAGCAGAGTCAGACTCCATGCCTCTTCATAGGACACATGTTCACAAGATGGTGGCATTAGCATGATCTGAGGGGGGAGTTTTTAGCCTCTTGACGTCAAAAGGTCGCCTATTGGACATCTGCATGAGCCCAGTTGATGGGTTGGTGGTCTCAACTGGCCTGAAGTGGACAAGGGGTTCTAATTCCTGGAATACAGCTCACACGCCCATTTCCATGGTGACCCAGGCTCCAGGGAGATGTTATCTGTAGGAACCTAGTGGGAGTCAGACAGCATATTGCCTAAACAGCACAGTTAACAATGGGCGGGTTAAACAGCTAAAAGCCATAATCAGTAATTGCAAAAAGGAAAAAAACTTTAGTTCCTAGCTACTTCATCATCAGTGGCTAACACTCTGCCGGTTTCATTCCCATCTCACCTAGAACAGAAGCCAAAGAAGTCTTTACAACGGCTTGAAAGGCCCTCACAATCCGCTCCCGTTTCCTCTCTTTCCTCTCCCCTTACATTGCCCTGCTGAGTCCACACTGGCTTCTACACTGTTCTCAAACCCTCCTGCCTCAGGGCCTTCTCTTGCTGTTCCCCCCAGATATCCACAGCCTCCCTCCCCTCCTGCAGGTCTCCAGTCCTCGGACACCTTCCCATCCTATTTAATACTGCCCCAGAGTGGGCCCTTCCTGGGCCCAGGACCTAAAAGTGAATTCATTCCATATGTATCAGGGAGAGGGGAGGCTCAAATTTTATAAGGTTCAGGTTTCATACCTTTTCTCTGATTTATTTTTCTCCTCAACACTTATCACCATCTTAAGAATGATTTAGGGGCCGGCCCAGTGTCTCAGCGGTTAAGTGCGCACGTTCCGCTTCAGCGGCCCAGGGTTTGCCTGTTTGGATCCCGGGTGCGGACATGGCACCGCTTGGCAAAAGCCATGCTGTGGTAGGTGTCCCACATATAAAGTAGAGGAAGATGGGCATGGATGTTAGCTCAGGCCCAGTCTTCCTCAGCAAAAAGAGGAGGGCTGGCAGCAGATGTTAGCTCAGGGCTAATCTTCCTCAAAAAAAAAAAAAAAAAAGATTTATTTTTTATTTGCTTTATTGTCTGCTTCTCCCACCTTAGAATGTAAGCCCCACAAGAGGGCAGGGATGTTTGTCTGTCTTCCTTACTGTGATATCCCTGGAATTTAGATCAGTGCCTGAAGAAATACTTGTTGCATGGAACGAATGAATGAGTATCAAGGCCCAGACATCCGCAGCTTTCAAGGTAAGAGTTTTCTCTTCTTACACTCCCCAGCCCACTCCCATTTCCCCTCTCCTAAGTGCCCCCTCTCTTACTCCTTCCCAGCCCTCCTTTCCCCTGCCATCCCCAGACTCTATTGCACCAAGAATGTTGGCTCTGAGGTCCCATGTGAAGCTATAAGGACCTTGCATTCCCTGAGGGACAGAAACATATTAGGACACAAATGTGTCATCATAATGGTAAGCTACATTTGCCTATAATTTTTACGATCATTAAACCAGCCTTTATACCTATGATGACTTGTGAAGTGGCCACAGCTGGTTTTGTGTTTCTTACTTTATAGATGAGGAAACCTAGATCTGGTGAGGTCAGTCGAGCCACCAGCCCAGCCTCCTGCACCTGTCTATACAATGCAGGCCTGCTGAGCTTGGTGTTTGGCCATAGAATATAAAACAAACAAGAAACCATATCCACCACCGTAGTATCAACACCTTGAGTTCCTCTGCAACATCCTGTCAGTCCCTGATGAAGCCCCTCCTTCGAGCACCTTAGCAGGAGGCATGGGACTCATCCGGAGCCAGGCTAGATTATAAGAGGGATCCACGTTAGTCACACCAAAGACGCTCCTGTCTCAGTGAGATCAGGATGCTGCTGAGGGTGGTGCAAGCTGACTAAGAGAGACAAGCATCAGGTGGGCGGCTGGGAGGTGACTGGTGGAGTGGTGGGGCTGCCCTGGGCCCTTCCAGCCCCCTGTGGTGTGCAAAGCAGCCTGTGGTCAAAGTGGCCCCCTGCCCAGCCCTTTTCTCCACATGATCCTTGCCCACAACCCCTACAAGTACTTCCTGAAGCCCTAATAAATCAGAAGCAAGAAGAGCCCTAAGATGGCAAAAGAGGCTGAGCCCCTCCGGCAAACCAGCTGGGCAGGTCTGCTGGTGCCAGGGTGGAGGGTGGGGCAGCAGGTTGGCTCCAGCCCAGGAACGGAGCTAACAAATCCCCTGGCCTATAAGAGGGTTCTGGGATAAAATCCCACCTGGGTTCCACCTAGAGCTGGCTCTTAGGGTCTGGTGGTTCTGTAGAAGGCTTTGAAGATGACTGGTTTGGAGGCAGAATTTGATCGGCTGTTATTACTGGTGGTTAGAAACAATTTCGTCACCATGGCCAGATAGCAAGACTATGTGGGGAGCTTGATAAAAAATACAGGCCTGCCCTAAACCTGCAAAACCAGAATCCCTAGGGAGAGGTTAGGGATGCAAATCTTTATTTTCAGAAGGCTTCTCAGATGATTGGGATACTCAGAGGTTTGAATTATTACCTGGTCTTTAAAGAGCATGTGATTGGAGCCTTCAGCATCAGAGTCTGCTACTTGGCTGTGTCTCCTTGGGAAGTGAGCTTCATTTGCCTCATCTGGAAAGTGGGGATAACTAGGTACCTCTAAGGGCTGCCATTAGGAATATACGCAGTAGTCATGCTGAGCGCTGGCTCGGGGCCGGGCATGGGGCATGTGCTCCAAGGGTTAGTTGCTATGACTATTATTGCAGCTGAGATTCCTGGGGATTCTGGGATGAACACGAGAGGCTAAAGGTCAGGAGAGGATCTGTTCCTGTTCAGAGTTCCTGATGTTGGGAATGAGAGACTCACTGGAAAGGGAGCAAATCCTCCTACTCAGAGGAATTAGGAGAGGGGCCAGGGCCGAGGCTGTTCATTTCTGGCCACTGGCCTGGCTGCTGGGCAGGGCCTTGGGCAGATACAACTTAGAAGAAGCACAGCTTAAGGGCTCAGAGAGTTCTGGGCTCAAGTTCTGACTTCTTTTATTAATGCATGACCTTGGGTGAGAGACTCAAGAGAGGCTGAGCCTCCACTAGGGGGGCTGGACAGCACACCATCAGCAGGCTCTGGCGCCAGACAGTTCAGCCACTTATTGGACCTGTGACCTTGAGCAAGTCACTCCACCCCTCTGAGCTTCAGTTGGGAATGGGGACAGCCCACCTACCCACACTCTGTGGCTGGGAGGTGCTGACGAGCTTTGCACAGGAAGTGGCTCCTCTCCCTGCCTGAGTCACAGAGTTTTGTAAATATTAGTTATCATTACCATCAACCCCTTCTCTGGGGGAACCTTTGCTGGTGACTGGTTTGAGTGTGATTGTCACCTTTCACCTCATTCGCAGTCCCTGCCCACCTGACACTAATGGGAGCTTTCATCACAATGCCTCCAGGCACCAGGGCTGGGATCCTCTGGCCTGGATTTCCTCCCTTCTCTCCCTCCTCAAAGTGTCTCCTTCTTTGGAGCAAAGCTAAAGTGGGGTGATATTTGGTGACACTGCCTCCATGAGGTCAGGCTGCCCAGAAATGATCCCTTTTGGTCCGCAGGGATGAGAATACCGGCCATACATGTTAGTGTTTTGAATTCCCTTAGGTGCTGGATGATAAATATTTTTCAGTAAGGTTTATACTGGATACCATCAAACAAACTGTTCGAGCACTCACAGTGTCAGAGCTACCCTTGGCTACCAATTTTCCAGCACCGTATGGTACACCCTGAGAAATGGCACACATCACTATCCACATCTCACAACCAGCTGGCTCCTTACTGCCCATGGCTGGGGAGTCCCTTCAGACTCCTGCGAGGGGTGCTGCCAGAGAGAGAACCCCCTTTTCTACGTGGGGCACTCGGAGGATCTAGTCTGTGGCCAGTGGTGTGGCAGACCCGGACCTTCCCAGCAAGGCCCTCCCAGGAGTGCTTCCCTGGCCGTTGGGCACATCTCTGAGTGGATACTGCCCCCACGAGGCCTCCACCTGCCATAACACCTGGGAGAGTTCACCTCCCATAAGTGGGAAACGATCCAGATGACGCTTTCTTTCCTTCCAAGAGTCCTCCAGGGGTGCCTTAAAATTGGCCCCCAATGCAAAAGTCTCTGGAGACAGTGTGTTCGTTCTCAACTGGAGAACATGGAATGCCACCCTAGTGCCATTTGTTGCCTTCCAGAAGAAAGGCAACTTGGGGTGACTGCCAGAAAACAAGTACATAGTCACAAGAGGTCTTGGGACTCTAGATTACCTGTAATTTGTAAAGAGGCGAGGGTTCTAGGGAGCGAGTGAGAAGGGCCCTTGCTTTGTAGTAACACTTGGTATTAGGGTGGAGGATAAGGTTGGAGGTAAGCAAAATAACTAGCAGAGAGTTAAGGGAAGAGGGGAAGATATCTTGCCATAAAATTTGAAATTAGATACCAGAAAGGGGGTGGGAGAAATAAAGAAAATAAAAGAAAGAAAGGATTAGTTACAGGAAGGTTAGGATTGACCAGCAAGACTGAGAAGTAAGCGAGTGAAGAGGAGCTGTGTTGGCGGTGTGGGTCCCACAACCGCTGTGCTGCCAACAGTGTAACCACATTGCATGCTGCAGAGAAACATGCGGGAAGAAAAAACCACCAAGCATTCTACCATCTTAAATAAGCAATTATTATTATTTGGGTGCATTCCCTTTGTTATTTTTCCTGCATGTCTGCTTTAAATGACTTTATTGGATTTTTTAAATCACAAAATGTGAGTTGTAGGAAATAAAAACTGTACCCATCTTCCCGCTAAAAAAGATTGGCTCTAAATGCAGAGTTGGGTTACAATTGTGTCTGGCAGAGGCTCGATTCCTAACTACTCTCCAACCAGGTGGAGTCCCTGAGGGTCCCGGGCCCACTTAGTTCTCTCCCCCTGGGCCTTTTGCAAATGCTGTTTCCACTCCCGGAAAACTCTCCCACATTCTTGTCTGGCTGACTCCTTCTACTGCACAGGCGTCGATGTCTCTTCTCTCCGGAAGTTTCCTCAGTGTCCCAGCTGGGCTAGGTACCACTCAAAATGTGCTCCTATGACCCCACGACAGCCTTTTGTCAGACTGCATTGTCTTCACTTCTTAGTGCCCCGACTTCATGCTGGCAGGTGAGCACCGTGTGGCACAGACCCAGAGCCCGCAGCTCCTCGGCTCCTGGTACTGAGGGACTTTTTGTGTGGACAGAGGAAGACAAGCCAACGGTCCATGTGGAGAAAATGGGGTGAGGTGGGGAAACCCATAGAAGGGGGTTGCTTCTCCTGGGGTTCCCACCTCTCTGAGCCTGGCCGCTCACCTCTCTTCTTCCTCCTCCACTGTAATACGACGTGGCACAGGAAGGTGAGAGGGGAGTGGGCCAGTGAGGTGACAGGAGCGGGACCTAAGAAGTGTGAGAATCTCAGGAGCCCCTTCCAGACCTGGGTCCATCTCTAGTCAGGTCACTAGCTCTCACCCACGCCCTAAGGAAACAGGCTCAGAGCCACGTCAGTCAGGCAAACAGTGCGTATGTGTGAGGTGCAGGTGGGCAGGGCATCGTTCAAGATGAATCTGAGTCTTGTCCTCAGAGGGTACCCAGTCTGGTAAGAGTCTAGAGCAAGGCCTTGTGGTGTGGGGTCCAGGTTAGGAGCTGGGATTAGGAGCCAGACAGGCCTGGGCTCTTGTCCTGTCTCTGCCACTGTGTGACTTTGACAAGCTGCTTCTACTCTCGGAGCCCCTATTTCCTTATCTGCAGAATGAGGACAATAACAGAACCTATCTCATAAGGTAGTTGTGAAAATCTATCGCTATCATAATGTGAAAGTTTAAGAAATGGCAAGGAAAGCCCCAAATGAGAATGCAGGCAGGCTATCATGGTGAATCTAGAAGGGCAAACAAGTCTGCCGTGGGAGCCAGGACCAGAGCAGGTCGTGCCGTTCACTGAGGAGGACGGCTTGCTGTCGAGGGCTCAAGGGGAGCTCAACTCGTTTCTAGGCGTCGAGGCCTGTGCGGTTGCTCACCCAATCCCTGAAGCCCTCTCTGGGGCCCGGTGCTCACGACCCAGGTGGCAGCTAGTCCCCATTCAATAGCCATGGGCTCACCCTCCTTTCCTAGTCTCCCTCCGTCAGTTTGTGCCGCATGACTAGTTCTGGATAATTGTCTGTGAGCACAAGCAACGTCTGCTGATTTGGGGGGAGCGAGTTTAGAGCTGATGTGTCTTTTTTCTTGCTGTGGCTTCCAGCGGTGAGGCTCTGAAACGTAGGAGGGCTGCCAGACCCTCATCAGACTTTGTGAGACAAAGAAACCTTTATCGTGTTCAGCCATGGGGATTTTGGGGTGGCTTGTTGAGACAGCTAATGCTAACTGCCCCAAGGCATAGAGAACCATTATTATTTCCATTTACAGAGGCCAAGTCAGTTGCCCATGGTCACACAGCTTGTAAGTGGGCAGAGCTGGAACTCAGACCCCCACCTGACTTGCATGGCTGGTTTTTAGAAGCTATACTGACTTCACCTTGTGACAGCATGTCCGCATCACTGCTATCACATCTGAAATCTTATGAGAATGTCCAGCGAGGCCAGGGCCAGAGGGGCAGCTAGTATACTGAGAAGGCTTAGCAAGTTGGTGTGAAATCCTGCCATCTGGATTGCACTGAGCAGCTGTAACCTCCAGTTTCACTTCTGCCAATGAAGGTTCATGATAACCAACACACAATGAAGAAATGACAACTGCTCACCCTTGCTTGGCAGATTATAATTGGGGGCTGGAACTCTCATCCTGTCGATTGATTTACAAGGGAAGAATTCCTCCCAATGTTGCTCTTAGCTGTTATCCATTTGTGCCCCAACCCAGAAAGGCAGGATTGCAAACCGTAAGCTTCAGAGTTAGGGCTCAAATCCCTGCTTGGCCACTTACTGGCAGTGTGACCTTGGGCAAATCCCTTTGCCTCTCTGAGCCTCAATTTCCTCATCTGTAAAATGGGGATAGCAATACTAATTCCTCATAGGATGGATTTAAGCATTAGAGATCATGGATGTAAGGCCCTTAGCACAGTGCCTGGCACATGTAAGCTTGTCATAATCCAAGGCAGGCTCTCTCTCCCCCAGGTAAGATTAGGGGACTACAGAGGAGAAGCAATCAGTGTACAGATTCACACGAAGATCGCTCATATGGGGCCTGGCCCTGTGGCCAAGTTGTTAAAGTTCTGCACGCTCCGTTTAGGTAGCCTGGGTTCGCAGGTGTGGATATACTCCACTCGCCAGCCATGTGGTGGCAGTGTCCCACGTACAAAGTGGAGGAAGACTGGCACAGATGTTAGTTCAGGGCTAATTTTCCTCAAGGAAAAAAAAAAAGAGGAGGATTGGTAGCAGATGTTAGCTTAGAGAGAATCTCCCTCAGCAAAGAAAAAGAGAAGATTGCTCATATGTTTATTTACAAATAGGATATATATACACATACAGAGGTATCACTGGGACATTTCAGGAACCTTGGAGCTGGGAACACCCCTTTCTCCCTGCACCCCTCTTCTCTGGGCTCTCTAGAAAAAAGCTTCTGAGATTTTCTCACTGGAAAGCCTGTAGGTGTGCTGGCTGGGCTCTCACTGCTTCTCATGTCCACCTCTGTCTCTCCCAGTGGGCTGTGGACAAGGGCTGTGAGCCTCTGCTCAGTCACTCATGTCTAGGCCAAATTCTGGATACAACTCTCTGGTGGTGACACCGCGGATCACAGCTGGAAGGAAGGAAGGAAGGATGAACAGCCAGTGGGAGAAGTGAGGGGGAGAATGGCCAGAGCCCTGACCTATCCAGGACTCACTCCTGAACCTTCTTCTTGCTCCTCTACTTGCCCAAGATAGCCTGCCTGTTACTCCTTCCAGACCCCTCCACGGGGGGCCCTGCCTGGCCACCCCAAACTAGACTCGCTGAACCCCCACCCTACTTTGCAGAGAGGTCAAACAAAGCTCCCCTAGGACCCTTTCTCCACACAGAGCAGCTACAGTCGAGTCATCTGCTGAAAACGTACGCATACATTTACATTCCATCTGGGGCCCGCCCCATGGGCTGTGCCCTTGCTATTGGTGACGTCCTTCCTCCTGCTCCCTCAAAGCCTCTTCTTTCCTCCCATGGGAAGGATTCTCCTCAGAGGCCTTCCCTGACCACCTATCTCATCCCCACCTGCCATCCTGTTCATACCTCAATATTCCCCATCTCTGTCCTGTTTCCTTCACAGCACTGAACACATTTTAGAATTCCTTTGTTTGTGCTCCTTTACTTACAGACCATTCCCCCGGCCCACCTCAACACCAAAACATAAGTCACATGAGAACAGAGACTTTCAAGTGTCTGGATCACCAAAATGTCCTCATACCCTGTAGAGTGGCACTGAGTGGGTGCTCAGTAAACATTCACTG
The DNA here is from genome assembly GCF_041296235.1 of Equus asinus. NCBI lineage: Eukaryota > Metazoa > Chordata > Mammalia > Perissodactyla > Equidae > Equus > Equus asinus. Next base: position 17,579,082 of record NC_091799.1, read on the forward strand.
AACAAATCAGAGAGGAGAGGCTGCCCACTCCAGGTCCTACGACCTGGAAGGACAGGTCTCAAGTTGGGTTCTGGCTAACAAGAGCTATGCCCCTAGCCACCAGGCTACAGTCTCCTCATATTTCTTTCTTCCTGGGCCCTGATCATCCTCCTCTCTTCATCCATCTATATTTCTCTCCTATTTTCTCCTTTCCCTCCTTTGGGACACATGCCCTACTGAAGCACAGAGAAGCCCGCCCTGCCGTGGAATCCTGGATGCTGATGAGTAACTCTGCAAGTACTAGAACTCACGCAGCAACTAGGCAGGAGGTCCCAGCTCTGGACATTGTCCCAAATGGCCACTGGCTGCTGAACATGAGATTGGCCACCAGTCGGAGCCAGGGGATGGAATGGAGGCCAATGACACATTTCCTTACCTCCAAGGGGTACCTACCGGGGTCTGTGCCTTGGCTAAGCCCTCTGGATAGTGAGACTGTGTTCAAGGAAGAACAAAATACCCCTTTAAACCACACAGAGCTGCCCTTGCACTTTCTGCCTCTGGAGCAAGTCAGCTACTTGAGGCAAGGATGGTGTCTCGATCAGTCCGAGTAGACCCCAGAAGGCTGGGAACCCTAGTCCTCAGTCTAGCAGGTGGGCGAGCCTATGCTCAAACCTGCCTGCAGCTTTTTTTTTTTTTAAAGATTTTATTTTTCCTTTTTCTCCCAAAGCCCCGTGGTACATAGTTGTGTATTTTTAGTTGTGGCTCCTTCTAGTTGTGGCATGTGGGATGCCACCTCAGCATGGCTTGATGAGTGGTGCCATGTCCACGCCCAGGATTCGAACCAGTGAAACCCTAGGCCGCCGAAGTGGAGCGTGCAAACTTAACCACTTGGCCACAGGGCCAGCCCCTGCCTGCAGCTTTAAAGCAGGCTCTACACTTGAGGGAAAAAAAAACTTAGGACTCAGGGAAGAGCTGTACAGTTGCTTTGCTAGGTAGCCAGGGAGGGTAGGGGCACTCAGGGAGTGGGGCAGCTGGGAAAGGCGAGAGGGTTGGCAAGTTAGAAGGCCCAGGAGCAAAAGCCAACTACCCCTGGGTGATGGGGCCTCCCTCGAAGCCCCGGCCGCTCCTCCGGAGTCATGCTGCTCACCTAGTTTGCCCAGCAGCATCTGGCCTATATCCTTGATGTCATTATACATGTGGAGCTGGGAGATGTGGTCCTCCAATTCACCCACACTGTAGCCTCTGGGATGAGGGATGGAGAGAGAGAGAATGGTTAAGAAAGCTGATGAGGATCCAAGGGTCAGAGCGTAACGAAGCATCTATTTAGCAAATGTTCACTCAGGGTTCCTAGGTGCTTGGCACTGGGGACATGATGATCACAAGATAGACCCTGCCCTCAAGAAGCTTACAGAAGGGCATGGGATCTGGCCACTCACTCCTGGCAAATGCTCCCCATACCCTTAGGGTAGGGTCCCTAGCCACACGGGTACTATGTGATCCTGGCCACAGCTGAAGGATTCACATGAGTGGCTAGTCAGATCCCCTCAAGTGTGAAATGCACATTCAAAGGCTGCTCAGTCTGTGCCATGTGGCTGGAGCAAGGGGCATGAGAAAACTCAGGAGTTGTGGAAGAGTCAGCTTCCCCTAAGCACTAAAAAACATCCCTTGCAGAGAGAGAAAGAAGTCTGTGTGTATGCAGAAGCAGAGGCAGAGAACACGGGCCCCAGAGAGGCTGGGAGAGCGATACCCTCCATTCCTGACAGCTTTCCAGTTCCCAGTTCCTGGTCCTCCTGAGCTTGACCACACCCTACCTGAGACAGGCTGCTGAAGACACCCGAAATCCAAGAGCAACTGAGTTTCAGTTACTAGGCACTAGTTAAAAGTTATCTTAAGCATGCTGAGGAACCCAACGAGGAACTTACTCAGATAGTAATTGGGAGATCTCCTTGTCCAGCATGTCCCTCTTCTCCTTCAGTTTCTGAATGTCAAGGTGCAGAGAATCCTCGCTGGTCCCATCAGCCAGGTCAGACTTGGGAGATGGCCGCTGAGTGGCACAAAAAGTCATTAGCCAGACTGATCAATTATCCACAATTTAGAACCTACAAGTTTTCTCCCAATATCTCCTCCTTGCTTCTGTTTGGTAATAGACACCCCTACCTCCCAATATGACTACATTTCCCAGCTTTCCTTGGAATTAAATATAGCCCTAAAACTAAGTTCTGGCAAGTGGAACTTAATCAGAAATGGTGTATGCAACTCTGGGAATTGTCCTTCCAGGGATAGGATACGCCTTTCCCTGGCCTTCCTCCTTCCTGTCTCCTGGAACACAGAAGCAATGCTGGAGCCAAACAGCTATCTTGGAAGATGAGGTAGAAGCCAGGTTGAAGATGTGGTGGAACAAGTTAGAGGCCTGGGTCCCTGATGACTGCTCAAGCCACCATTATTTGGGGTTTTCTCTCACTCCCAGCCAAACTCAATCCTAACTAAAGGGTCCATCCTGGTCCCCAATCTGACCCCAGAGAATCTGATTCAGGTCTACTTCTTGAATTCTCTTCTCAAGTCTATGATGTCACTGGATTTATAATCTCATTGGAAACAACACCCTTCCCTGAGGCTACAGTCTATGTTTGCCCTTTCTGCCTGGAAACGCTGCGAAGGCCGGTGCCTGGTACACTGCCAATCTTCAGGAAATGTGTGTTGGATCGACTGTCTACACATGATACAAGAAGAAACCAAGGAAGAGAGGAAGACATGGTTCCTATTCTTAGGACAGGAGTTTTCAACCAGTCAGTCAACAAACAGTCAGTAAGTACTATCTGCTAGGCACGGGGAAAGGCTCCCGGGGTTCAGCAATGCGTCAGACATCAAGTCTGTCCCCCGCGCCTCCAGGGAAAGAAGCCTAGTCCCAAAAATGAAACACCCAACAATTATGCTCTTCCTCTAGATAATTCCATTTCAAGCTCTACTCACAGGTCACACTCCATCAGAAAGGCCTGCCTTGACCACCCATCTCAATGGTCACTCCTCAATCACTCACCATCCCTCTGACCTGCAGTTCTCTAACATCTACCTCCACCTGGCATAATATGCATTTCATTATTATTATTATTATTATTATTTTCATTGTGGCATGTAAATTCCATGAGGGCAGGGATGTTGTTTTGTTCACTGCTGATGGCACTGTGTCTACAGCAATACCTGGCACATAGCTGGGACTCAGGAAAATTGGTCAAACGAATGAGTGAATGACAGATTAATCAACTAATGACAAGTCTGAAAAATGCTTTGACACTGAAGTACAGAGAGCTAAGAGACTGTCTAACAGGAGAATTGGGCAGAGCCAGGGCTGGGGGTGAAGTTCCTCTGAGGAAGCCCAACTCTAAAGGATGAGCTGGCATCAGCTGGGCAAAAAGCTGGACGAAAGTATTCCAGATGGGGAACAGTATCTCTAAAAGCCCTAAGCCCGGAGAGAGCACATGTGTTTGAGGGAAGGAGAGTGGCTTCTGTGTGGGTGGAATGGGTGAGGGAAGGGATAAGAGTGTGAAAAAGAACAAAACCAACCACTTGTGGTGTGGTCAGGCAGGAGAGACAGAGCCCACTTAGAGCCTGGGGTACCGATGACAAAGGACGGGACACTGCTTCTTCTGTGAAGCCTGGTGGGCAGATGAAAAAGATGAGGAAGGACTGAGAAACGACCTGGAGTGGCTCAGCAGAATAAGGTCTCCTGGGAGAAGACCTTGAAGACGGCTGGCGGTGGGCCTGGGCCAGCTGCCCTTGGGGATGGGGAGGAGGGCTTGGGAGCAGCAGTGCCTAACACGGTGGAGGGCAACGGGGGCGGAGCACAGGCATACTCACAGGAGATCGGAAGGCTCCGCGGCAACTTTTGGAAAGTCCTGGTTGAGTCCTGGAGAGGAATCCGAGGGAAGAAAAGCCGATGGGACCTAGAGTCCGCTCTGGGAGGAAAGGGGGACTGCCGGGGTACGGGAGGAGGAGCAGGTGGTAAGTAGGAGCGACCGGGACTGGATCCAGTTGGAAGGGGAGCAAATTGCTCCCGGGGTCAGGGTAGGGATCCTCGAGGGAGGGGAGATTCTGATAGTGGGGAGTGTGTGGAGGACTGGACGGGGGTCTCTGGAGGTGATCTCTGGGATGAGAAAGCCTGGGACAGAGCTATGGGGGAGTCAGGAAAGGGACTGTGAAAGGATGCGCTTTCCCCCTGCTGTCCGCTCCTGGCCCACCTCCTGAGGCCTGGGGTCCGGGGTCCCCGTCTTGGGGGGGTCTGCAGCGGTGAAGGGTCCAGGGCGAGGGCAGGACAGTGGCCTCTCAGGTTCGCCAGGTAACTGGAGTCCGGCGACCGAGACCGGGAACGGTCAAACGGCGAGCTGCGCGCGCACTCTGCGAGATCAGGCCCCGCCCTTCCCCCTAAGGTGGGCGGAGACAGCGGCTGCGCGCGCAGCTTTCATTGTGACTTCACCCGTTCCTCCCTGCCTACGGCAGCCTGGCCACGCCCCCTTTCCGTTTATTTTTCCCACGGACCAATGGGATGTAAGCGCTGAGGCCACGCCCACACCGCTGCCTATAAAAGGCGTCGCCCCGCCTTCTCTGGCTCAGTCGCACGGCTGCGCGGTGACTGCCGGAAGTTATTCCGCAGTGGTTGCCGGGATGGCGCTGATGTGGCCCCGCCCTTACCCTCCCTGTCCCGAGATGTCGGAAGAAACCCGACAGATGAAATTGGCCGCGGCCAAAAAAAAGGTAAAACGTGCGGGGTCGCGGCTCCCTGACCCAGCCCGAGGCCTCTCCTACAGCCGGGCAGTGGCCAGAGTCTGTGCTGCCCCTGAGGCACACGGAGCGAGCCCCTCGGCGCCCCTTGGCGTCCCCCCAAAGTCTTTTTAGCCAGTCCCGCCCCCTGGCAGCCCAGCCCCCGCCCTCGCGCGTCGCCCCTGGGTGACTTTTGGCCAGGAACTCCCGGGGCTCCCCGCTCCAGGTTCAGCTCTCGCCTCCTGCCGCCCAGAATCAGACCTCCTGGGTTCCCCGGGCCCCTGAGCTCCCGGTCTCCAAGGACCTCGGTCCCAGCCCTGCGCTTTCCTCCCCCACCGCGGAGTGGCGACTCGGGCGGCGGTGGGGGCGGGGGGAGGGGAGGAGGGAGGAGTGGAATGTAGTGAAGTCACAATCCCCCTCGTCGCTATAGTTACCGCCGCGAGCCCGGTGTTTGATCTTAGGACCCATCCCTTAGTGTTTTCATAGTTTTCCTTAACAGTTTCTCTGGTCGCGACACAAATTTCCAGCTTGAAGGGGACTTGGGACTATGGGACCCAGGTCGGAGAGGTTTCAGGCTCCCTGACTGTAAACTGTCCCCCATCCTTTGGCACAGACGGTGTGAAAAGCCTACATTTCACCAGTGATCTCGAAACCTTGACAACATCTCTGGGTGACAATGGGGAGAACGTTTAGTTTGGTTTTCTCCCAGGTTTCTACTCTCCAGAGACACTTTCAAATTTTTAATATGAATTCTCTACCTCCCGTTCTAATTCCCTATGATTCTGGGACCAGAGTGCCCCTCAGTCAGTGTTGGAGTGAGGTCTGCTTATCCTCTGTGGAACAGATCCCAGGAAACTGAACTTTACAGCTGGGAGTCTTCCCCAAATCATCTGAACACGGGGTGCTCTGGGTGCCACAGGATAAATATGAGACTGAAGCAGCAATTTTGCTTGATTCTCTTAAGAGAGAAAAAGCCTTTTATATAAATGTACTTAGGGGTGACATTTGCATGTATTTGTAAGATTATGATAGACTTCTCTCTGAAATAGTGCTCGGGTTGTCCTCTTTCTGTTACGTTCCCAGATTTGCTAGAAGTGTGCCTTCTCTGCCTTCTGCCATTAGGATACATTGAGGTAAAAGTTTGAGAAGTAGTCATGTGCAGCTCTGATAGACATAAGAAAGGATCTGATTTCTGATCACTGAAATGTTTACTTCTCCACCTCTGCCTCTGGTTTTGGCCTCTGGCAGCTGCTGATTCGGGCATAACCCCAGAACTCGGAATCAGAAGACTGAGTTTAAGTTCCATTATTGCCTTTTTTTTTTTTTTAAGCCATGTTATCAGTCCATTTCTTCAGTTAAGTGAGAATTACAACACCTTGTAGGGTCATTGGTGGCATTAAATCAGATGATGAGTATAAGTGTATTTTGTAAACTGTAAAATAGGATGTGAATACAGGGGCTCATAGTTCTCATGAGTCCCCCTGCTTTTCCTTTCTGCAGTTGAGGGAATATCAGAAGAAGAACCACCTTGGTCCTTTCGCAAAGAAGAAAACGAAGATTAAAAATGGCAGTAGCTCTGAGATAACCACTTCTGATGGTTGTCACTCTCCTGAGGATGTGAGTCTTAGCTGGCCAGGCCCCTGGTTTTGGCCCCTGGCAGCTGCTGATTCCGGCATAACCCCAGAACTCGGAATCAGAAGACTGAGTTTAAGTTCCATTATTGCCTTTTTTTTTTTTTTAAGCCATGTTATCAGTCCATTTCTTCAGTTAAGTGAGAATTACAACACCTTGTAGGGTCATTGGTGGCATTAAATCAGATGATGAGTATAAGTGTATTTTGTAAACTGTAAAATAGGATGTGAATACAGGGGCTCATAGTTCTCATGAGTCCCCCTGCTTTTCCTTTCTGCAGTTGAAGGAATATCAGCAGAAGAACAACCTTGGTCCTTTCGAAAAGAAGAAAAAGAAGATTAAAAATGGCAGTAGCTCTGAGATAACCACTTCTGATGGTTGTCACTCTCCTGAGGATGTGAGTCTTAGCTGGCCAGGCATCCAGGGACAGGGATGCTCACGGGGCAGTAAAGGGTAGTGATTAAGACTGTGGAAGAAGTATCAGGTACTGGTTTGAATCTTCCCTCTCCCTCTGCTAGGGATATGATTTGGGGCAAATCGCTTAAACTCTTTTGGGTCTCTCTTTCCACATTGGCAAAATCGGGGTAATATTGTCTTACTTACACTTAGGATGTTTAGGTGGGATTGTTGATGTTTTTATATTAGTCCCTTAGTCCAGGGCCTGGTTCGAAGTAAACATTCAATAAAGGGTGGTTGCTATTTCACTTGCTGCTCTGGTGATTTTCTCATCCCCAGCCTCAGGGGGAAGCCAGGCTGTGAGAGCAGCCACTTCTCATGTTCTCTCCCTTTAGGAAGCACCAAGAGAGTCCCAGGCTGTGATGAGGAGAGCCCCAGACACTTGGATTAGGAGCTGATCTGAGTTGCTAGTCCATCTTTGCCACCAGCTTGGTGGATGACCTCAGGAAAATCACTTCCTCCCCGGGCCTCAGTTTCCTCATCTTAAGATGATATTGTTGGATCAGATCACTGTCTTTCAAACTTATTTTTTAGCTGTAGCCCCCTTTGTTCAAGCGACCCCTTACTTGGAAGTTTGGTTTTTAAAATGGAGATGGGGGTCTGGAGCTTTTTCAGACTCCTAGCATCCAGGGCCTGAGGAGAGTATGTCATGGATGTATTAAGAGCTGCAGTGGTCAGGCGACTCCACTCTATGTGACGGCATCTTTCAGGGGACTTTTCCATCTATTTGTTTATGTTGATTTCTGCCTCTGGCAAGGCAGCAAGTGGCTGTTTGGAAAGATGGCACAGGCTTTGGTATTGATCCCCTTCTCTCTTCTCTAGCGTTCCATTGCCCTGAACCGTCTCTTCTTCCTTCCTTGACTCTCTTGCCTCTCACTAAGCCACTTTTCTCTTTCTCCCCCTGCCCTTGTTTTTCCCTTTTCACCTCCTATAGATTCAGGACATTCTGAAGGTGCTGGTGTCTGACCTTAACCGCTCCAATGGGGTAGCACTCCCCTCATTGGACAATTGGAAGGTGAGGCAGTGCCGAGCCCCCTCTCTGGCTTGCTCCCTCCCAGCTCTGCATGCCCCTCGGCTTCTCTGCTTTGGGGGATCATTTGCCTCTGGCTTATTTTATGTTGCTGTCATTAACCCTTGGCCTGTTCATGTCTGCTTTTTCACCTGCTTGGTTGGTTGGGGTTTTTTTCCTTCCCCCACATCTTTTATTGTCTTGGAGAAGGTGAGATGCACCTTGAAGGGTAAAGGTATTTGGGAATAGCTTCCAGAGCAGGTGTGTGGCATGTGGGCTTTTTTAATTTTAAAGATTGGCACCTGAGCTAACATCTGTTGCCAATCTTCTTTTTTTTGTTTTTTGTTTTTCTTCTTCTTCCCAAGGCCCCCTGGTACATAGTTGTACATTCTAGCTGTAGGTCCTTCTGGTTGTGTTATGTGGGATGCCGCCTCAGTATGGCTTGATGAACGGTGCCATGTCTGCGCCCAGGATCCGAACAAGTGAAACCCTGGGCCACTGAAGCAAAAGGCACGAACTTAACCACTCGGCCATGGGGCCGGTCCTGCATTTGGGCTTTTTGAGCCTCAAGTTTGAATGCCCAGTGGTGCTGTCAGACTTGGAGAGATTAAATAAAACCAAACTGTCTTGCCCTTTGGGCATCTGTCCCCGAAAGACCAGTAGACTACAGTGCAGTTTGTGATTTTTTGAGTTGATTCATTTTGGTTTGAAAGTAGGGAATGTAGAGTTAAGAGAAAGGGAGTTTGTATTATAGTTACAAGGATTGAGGTTATTTTTTCAGGGGAACTACCTGTAAAGGATGTGAGGTTAGCCAAACAGATGAGTGACCAGGACATTCTGCCCCGTTCGTCTTGTAAAAATCGACCAGACACTTAACCGTATTCAGTGGGCCCTTGATAGCAGAGACACTGCCAGGTGCTGGAGAAAGTAGGTAAACCAGCTAGAATGCACCCTGAGGCAGGCAGGCGCTGCTGAAAGAAGCAGGGTAGAAGGTGGCACTGTTGCAGATGCTAAACTGAGGCAGAGGTTGGTACTAAATGGACTTGAGGCTGGAGGGGGTGGCATTTGAGGCCAGTTTGAAGATTAGAGGTGGGTGACATTCATCCTTACCGAGTGTGGGGGAAATGGGAGTCCCTGGCAGAGTGCATAGTACAGGTAACAGCCAGGATTATGAGCTCACAGAGCACCTCCCAGAAGGGCTGGTGTTTGGGGTGCACTGGCTGGGAGATGACCTCCTCTGGACATGACGTTGGCACTTCCTCCTCAGTTAGCTTCCTCGAGGGAGATCTGCCAGGCCAGAGGAGTAGGGCTGAAACAGGGCCAGCTCCTGTTGGAGATGGGCGTGGGGAGAGGGGCTGGGACAGGGCCCTGTTGGCTGCTGTTGGAGAGTTTCAATCATCGGGACTGCTCACGCCCAGTTGATCAGGTCTGTCCAGGTATGGTAACTCATCTTGTCGACTCAGAGGAGACACTGAGTGGCACATAAGGGGAGCCCAGGCGTAGAGGAGTCCTGAAGCCATGTGTGTGCACTCATGTTCGAAGATTCTGTGCCCGCATCCCTCTCTTCTCCTGGAAATGAAGACCCAGATCCTCATAGTCCCTTCTTGTTATTTTTAAATCCTCTCTCTGTCAATAACTGTTTCTCACTTAAGTTTTCTACTCAGTACGGCACGCCTGGGATTACAGGAGCCTGGGCAGCACTGAAAGCATTTCCAGAAATGGGGAATGTTGGAGAAATACACCAATTTTTAATGGAATGGGACATTTGAGGGGAGTGGACAATGTTTTCTTAGAAGTCCACACTTACCTACAAGGCTTAAAATGATGAAATAACTTGATTGCTCACAAAATAGTCATGTTTTCTATATTTAATACCTCTAATTCTAGAGATCAGTGGGCACCCAAGATGCTGGGAGGGACCGGGCTTGCCAGGGCCCAGGGCTATGAGTGTGCCCACCTCCCCCAGAGTCTCATGCCCGGCCTACTGCTGAACCCCTGCTCTTCCCTGTTAGATTCAGTTGTACAGGTTGGCAAGGCAACACCAGGTTCTAGGGCCAAAGGTGGTCACAATGTGGACGGTAAACGTGCAAACAGCTTGAGTCCTCAGCTTCTCAGGCTCTGCCAGCACTTGCTCTAAGGAGGGCAGTACATTTGGGTTTTCAGAGGGCAGGGCTGAGGGGTCCAGAGAGCAGGTGGCCCTTTCCCCCAGGAGAAGTGCAGCCTCTTCCTCCCTGACCCAGCCTTGCTGGCTGGCCTTGGCTCCGTGGTGCTCTTTGCTCATTAAGCTTTAGCCTGTCAGCCATCTTCCCCATCTCTGCCCATCTGGCCTGTTGGACATTAGATCTCCAGAGCCAGAGGCCTCAAGTAGCTGTCAGATCTGAGCCTGGAAAGAGGCTGGATGGGGCTCTGGTCAAGCCAGTGGGTCCAGTTGGGGAAGAAGGAGCAGCTTCTTTATGGCTCCTGGTCCTCAGTCCCAGGATTGTTGTCTAGGATGTTAAGAGTCAAAGGGTAGACATCTTACCTCTGGTTTCTCGGTTTCTTGGTTGGGTAGGTGTTTTGGAGTGAGGAGGTTGGGGGTGGGGGGTACCTCGAGGAGCAGGGAGAGGCTTCTAGTTGGGCTGCCTCTTTCCCAGAAAAGGCCTGAATATCTGAATTGGGCAAACACAGCCAGCAGTTGAGGGGAGGAGGGAAGGGAGGAAATCAGAGCCAGAAAGGAAAGAGGCAGTTAGCTTCTTCATTAGCACCAGCCTCTGCCCAGCAGAGGCCCAGGGTGAGGGTCACTCAGAGGCACAGATTGGCTTTCTGCAAGAGCAGTGCCTTCCTTCTCCCTAACTTGGCACACCTCTTTCCACCTGCTGTGGCTGCCACAGGTCAGAGCCTGGTCTGGTCATTTGCTGAGCTCCGGGGAGAACAAGGCCGTCATGTGTTCACGAAGGAGGTCGTGCCATCCCTACTTTAGGCTTTGGCTGCCCAGAAGGCTGCAGAGCAGCCTGAAACGTGGACGAGCGATAGCCATACCCCAGGGTAGCTCCCAGCATGTGTGACTGTCACTCTGACTGCAGCAACACCTGTCCTACCCGCTCTGCACCCCTGTATCCATAGCATTGAGTTGCCTTCTTTCCTGCATGGCACCCTAACCGCCTGCTCTGTTCTGTGACAGGCGCCCAAAGACCGCGCCGCTGCTGCCTCAGCACCTGCTGTTGACACCGTGTCACCTGATGGTGTCCCTTCCCCCAGTGCTAGTCACCCCCATGTCACTAGCATGGCATCAGTTCAGGTTTGTGCCTTTCCCCGCTGCCCCACTGTATGTTCGTCCCCTCCTCCTTCCCAGAGGATCGTATCTCCTGTGGAGTCTCTTCCCCTTTCTTCAGGCAGCTTGGTTCCTAGAGCCAGGTGCCCTTCCCGAGGGCTGGAATGGGGGAGGCCAAGACCAGGTTTTCTTTGAGGTTTGGGAAGATGGAAGGTTATCGGAATGCGCTTGGCTCACCCCACCCATGGAAGATTTCTGTCTTCTAAACGGAAATTGAGTGACTACCTCATGTGTTTTTTTCCCAAACAGAGCCATGATGCTGAAAATGGTCCTAGTCCCATGGATGAAAGCATGTGAGTGTCTCTGATGGGGGCAGTAGTCCCTAGGCTGAGGGAGTTGGGACAGGCTGCTGCCCATGCCCCCCTTCCCCTCTAGCCTCCTGCAGCCCTGACCCCTGTGCTCATCCCTAGATCCCTTTCATCTACTGAGAGCCTGCGCCAGCTTTCTCAGCAGCTCAACGGTCTTGTGAACGAGGTACCCCAGAATTTGTAGCCCAGAGCAGGGGGGAGAGGGGAAAGGAAAAGATGATAGAAAGAAACTGAGGCAGAGATTACCAAAAGGGAGGGAAGATCCTGGGACCAGCTGAGTCAGCTGGGCAATGTTTAGCTAGTCATTATTTCCGAGTCTCCTCTTTGAAGCTGTGCAAATGAAGGGGTTGGACTACGAGATGCGTTGCATCCGTTCATCCTACTGCAGAAAGCACAGGAAGAGAGGTGCTTGGGAGAGGAGGGATGAGGGGGAGATGAGAACCATAGGAAGTTGACTCAAAGGGGTTATGGGAGGAGGGGGCCAAGTTAGGCAGCAAATAAAATTTTGCCAGTTGATGGGGAAGACAGGAAGTTAGAGGGCTTAGGCATTGAGAGAGCCAGAGAGCATCTCCATGTGAGCTCTTTGATCTCTCCTAGTCTACATCATACGTCAATGGGGAGGGCCTAGCATCTTCTGCTAATATAAAGAATCTGGAGGTAAGTGGCCCTGGACTATGGCCCAGTGACCCTGCAGGCCAGCCCCCTACCTCCTCTCATAGCCGGGGCTGGGTGCCCCGCTGCCAGCTGAGACAGCCCAGACACCCCCCAACCCTAATGATTGCTCTCTCTACCTCTCCCCCACCCTTCCTCCAACTCCTCCTCTCTGCATGCGCCTCAGAGCCGGTACCAAGAGCTATCAGTAGCCCTGGACTCCAGCAATCTAACAAACAAACAACTCAGTAGCAAGATAGAGGAATTGGTAAGAGTCCAGTGGGGTCCCCTGATTCTGTGCTGCCAATCCTGGGCTCCAGTTTCCCCTTGGGGCCCTAAGAAAGGAGCTGGGGGCCCCTGGTGCCAAGGGAGAATGGGGTTGGGGGGCCTAGGTGTCAGGTGGAGGGACCCCAGAGCACGGAGCATGCAGCATGGCTGTTTCTATGGCTGTCCTCTTTGCCTACTCTGTTCTCCAGACACCCCTGCTTGAGTCCTCTCCACACTTGCCCTGGGTCTGTGGCCTCTAAGGGAAGCACTAGCGTGACTGGTGTGTTCCAGCCCTGACTCAGCCCCTAATTTGCTCTGTCTTTGACCTTGGACGAGTCACTTCTCCTCCCTGGGCTTCAGTTTCCTGAGGAGGTAGAATTAGAGGGTATCCAAGGTCCTCTCCAGCTCAAAAGGTCCTTTTCATTTCTATATCCCTGCTGCTAAGGACAGAACTTGGTCTGTAGTAAGTGCTCAGTAAATTTTTGTTGAATGCACCCTTCCAAATCCCAAACAGAAGAAGGGGAGTCTTTCCCTTCTCAAAGTCCACTTCTAGAGGCTTGTGTCATTGTCCTTTCAAGGGAGTCTGGATTCAGACTCTCACTTCTGTAGCCATGACAAAACCACCTAAGATGCAGTCACTTTGCTCGGGAACTTAAGGAGAGTTTGTCAGTTCATGTCCCCGTGAACTCTCCCTTTAAAACCCACTCCTGGCACCTGCCCATCCCTCCTTCTTGGTCTGGGGAGCATAGGAAAGGGGGGCCAACCTCAGTCACCTTCCTTTGACTCTTTCCACAGAAACAGCAGAACCAGGACATTTTGGATCAACTAGAGAAAGTAATGTGATTTCTTTGTCCGTTACGTGGCTGCTGGGTTTGGGGGAGGACTCAGAGGTTGAGGCCTTGTCTTGCCTGCTCCCAGCCTGGAGAAATAGAGCTCCCCCCGCCCCCTCCCCCCACCATAATCTGGTGTCATTGGTGGGCCATTGGTGGCATTCTGGGGGCATGTCCTTTGCTGTTTCATCTCCACCTCCTCCTAGTAAGAGATGTTTCTTTTCCTGCAGGAGAAGAACGAATTTAAGCAAAAGCTTGCAAAGGAGCAAGGAGCTCTAAGAGAGCAGCTGCAGGTGAGTGGACTGTATGCTGTCCCCTATGGCCCCTAGGGAACATTGCTTTTCCTCCTTTTCAGCATGCGTTTGGCTTTTCTCCCAAAGGTTCACATTCAGACCATAGGGATTCTAGTGTCTGAGAAGTCAGATTTACATACCGCCCTGACTCATACTCAACAAGCAGCGAGACAGAAAGCAGGTGGGAATCTGGATGCCCTTTCATCCTCAGCCTGGCACATCGGCAGGCCTGCAGTGGGATTTCTTCTTTGGGGTCCATCTTTAACTCTGTCATTCCAGGAGAGTTGGAGGATCTTGCTAGTCGTCTGCAGTCTTCCCGGCAGCGTATAGGGGAGCTAGAGCGGACACTATCTGCTGTGTCCATGCAGCAGAAACAGGCCGACAAGGTGAGCCCAGTGCCTGCCCATCTACTGGAGGTGTCGGGGAGTGAGCCTGAAGGTCCCTTCTGCAGGATGGAGTGTCTTGCTGCCCAGAAGGCCGCACAGGCCATTTCTCGATGCTTTCAAGTTGTGTGGTTGTTAGAAGTAACCCGAGGATGCGTTGGTTGCCATGGATGAGTCGGGGCTGGGGGTGCTGTCTAGAGTGAGCACTGGATGCAGAGCCCAGAGCCTGAGGGCCAGCCTGCTCTTAACTGGCTGTGGGCCTTGGCCAAGTGCTAGGTGTTTGGGCTGTGAAGGTACAGAACAGGATTTTTAGTACGTCACCATGTGTGTAGAAAGGGGAGAAGTGTGCATGTGTGTGTGTGAGAGAGAGAGACATACAAGATGTGTCTGAAAAGACTCATAAACGCCCTGGGGAGAGGAACAGGGTGGCTGGGAGACATGCCACTTCTCTACCGTCTGAGTTTTGGACTGTGTGGATGTATCTTCCATTCAAAAAATGAACAAAAGATTACAAGTTTAATTTCCCCCCTCATATCTGCTCTCCCACCCTGGGGAGAAAGTCTGGTTCAAGAATCAGACAGACCTGGATGTTCAGCCCCAGCTCTAAGTGATTGTAGGCAAGCGACTTAACCTCTAATATGCAGGTTTTTTGCCTGTGATTGGAGATGGTCGTCCTGCCTCGTTTGGTGATCGTGAGGAGGAAGTGGGATCATTCGCACGGTGCCTGGTAAAGCGCTCAGTCAAGGTTCAGAAGTGGTGATGCTGCTGATAGTGATAATGAAGCAGTATGAGCTGCTGACTCTGGGCCTCCGTTAGCCAGCCGTGAATTAGAACTCTTTACCTGCCTCTTCCACCCTTCCTGAGTTCTTATTAAAAACAAATGAGAACATGGGCTTGGAACTGCTTTGGAAAAATACAAAGTCTACCTCAGGGTGAGGAGGTGTTGCCATGGAGTAGTTACTGTTGCTGCTTAGTCTGCCAGCTGCATCTTCTGCCTGCCCAATCCTGACCTTGCCTTTCTGTATTTGCAGTACAACAAGGATTTAACCAAAGAGCGAGATGCCCTCAAGCTGGAGTTATACAAGAACAAGTAGGATGGGAGGGTGGAGGAGGGCTGGGGGACCTTGGGCGGGTGACGTGCTAGGAAGTGGGAGGGTACAAGCGGGCATGGTGACAGAGTCTCAGGCCACATGTCCTCTCTCTGGCCTGCCACTTGTGACTATTAATCCTGGGGTCCCTTCCAATGCCACTGTGGTTCTGTGGTGAGGGGGGTGGGTTGATCACCAAAGGGTTCCTTTCTCCTCTTTATTCATGCCTTTCTCCACTGCCTCCCGTCATAGCAAAAACAATGAGGACCTGAAGCAGCAGAACTCAGAATTGGAGGAGAAGCTTCTGGTCTTGTTGACAAAGAAGGACTCCATGCAGCTCGAGGTGGAGGAGCTCCGCAAGAAGCTGGAGATGTCAGAGCTCCTACTGCAACAAGTGAGGGGCTGGAGCCCCAGGGAGCCCGGGCCCCCTCCAGCTGGGGCCAAGGTTTTTAGGAGTCATCGTGGGTGGCCTCCAGCCAGGAGTTGGATCCTTGTTATGGTCCTGCCACAGAATCCTCCAGAGATTGATAAAAACCTACAAATTGGGGCCCTGCCCAGACATATGGAATCAGAATCTCAGGGATAGGCCTTTTTAATTTTTATTTTTTAAAGCATCCTGGTTGAAAACCATTGTTTTATAGATGACAGTTATAAGGCCAGCCCATGAATCTGTTTACTGCCTCTCGGGGGCCAAGCCACCAGGTAGTCAGGGTGCCCAGGTCAGAGGGCTCCTGCTCTCCAGTTCCCCACACTGAGCAATACTCTGCCTTCCTGTAAGTTCCTTCCACTGGGGTCTGGCTTCCCTCCAGAACAACATGGGAAAAGTCGAATCTCTTTCCCAAGAGAGACCTTCAGATGCTTTGAAAAGGGAAGAGGGGTATATGGCTCCCCTGTCCTTTCTAAGATCTTCTCTGTGCTAAAGTGTCTAAGCTCCTTCAGCTGTTTCTCATGCAGTCTGTCACCCTCCTGACTGCTGTCTCCAGGATGTGACCTGATTTGTCAGGGCTCCTTTCTTGGTCAGGCCCCCAGAGCACAACATGAGTCTCCACATTTGCTCTGGTCTGGGCAATAAACAGAGAGCTCTCCTCTGCGCTCCTTCCATCCATCCGCCCAGGCAGTCAGAAGAATGAATTGAATGCCTCCTTTGTGCCCATTCCTGTGATAGGCAGTCTAATAAATTGCCTGCTAGAGATAGAAGAAGTTAGAGCTTACGGTTGCTGTGAAGTTCAGATGGCTGCCCATACTTGGTGACCCAGCTGCCCCATTTCCAGCACCAGCAGTGTGTAGCCTTATTCAATATAGCATCTAAAAGGCCATCAGTAAGGGTCTGGTTAACGTATGCAATAGGCATATGTTGGGCTACTATATAACTGTTAGAAAAATTAAATATATCTTGTACGCAGCAAAGTGAAAATAAGTTGCAGAACCATATATGACACCACTCCAAGACAACACAGCTGTGATGTGCATTAATGAAATATGTTTGCATGTGTACAGAAAAGGGTCTGGAATTATACAGACCAGATTGGTGGGATTGGGGAGCTAGAGGAAAGGTTGGGAGGAGTTTGCACACTTATTTGAATTGTTTACAATGAGTATTTAGTAAAAATAAAGCCTAAGGATATGGTATTAATAATATGAGGATAGAAATTTTTATTGACCCTAAGTTGTACATTGACCCTAGCACACCCTTTTGGTCGGGGGATTGTATGGAACAGCCTGGGCTCCCCAGATCTAACCTCCTCACTTTTCATCACCCAGTTTTCTAGTCCATCTGAACCCCGTGATAGCAACCAGCAGTTACAGCAGGCCCTGGAAGAGCAGGCACAGCTGCAGAGACAAGTGGAGGAGGTAAGGCTTTGCAGAGGGAGGGGTGTGGAAGGAGGATGACCCCAGGTGACCAGGAGCAGGTGAGGCCCAGTGACAGCACCTGCTAACTTCAGCCCCCATTCTTGCAGCTGAAGCATTTGCTAAAGCAACTGCAAGTGGAGAGAGACCACTATGTGGTGAATCTGAAAGAACAGAATGCCTTTTGGCAGGAGAAGATGAAGCAGATGTCAGAGAAGGTGAGATGTGACCTTTAGCCTCTCACCTTAGACAGGTCACTTGATCTTTCTGGGCATCTGTAAAATGCATCATCACTGTGTGCAGCCAGAGGTGGCTGTGTGTTTTTTGTAGGCGGGGGTAGAGGGAGATGGTCGCCTGGCCATTCCTTCATCCCTTCCCTCCGTATGCTCCTCCCCCTGTGCTTTGGGCAGCTATTCGAGTTGAGGGAGGAGAAGGAGTGCAGCATGAGTCAGGTGCAGGTGCTGGAGACCAGCTTGGCCGAACTGAGGAACCAGATAGGTGAGCTGGGCCTGGAGTGATCCGGCAGCAGGATTGGTGTCGGGGGGCTGGTGAAGGTGGCTTTGAATACTCCAGGGAAGTGGGTGGATGGAAGGGAGTTGTGGCCAAGGGACAGAGATCTTTCCCAGGAGTTGGCAAGTCTTGCAATCTCTTTGAGCCTCAGTGTCCCCATCTGCAAAAAGGGGGTGGAGTGCCCACTGTTAACCACCCAGAATTGTCTTGAGCATAAAAATGTACAGAACTCAATTTGAAAGTGTCTTGACAGATTGAACATCATATGAGCATGAGGAATTATTAGCCAGGAAGCCAAGATTTGGGGCGAGGAGGCTGAGTTAGGAGCTGTGGACCCAGCAGAGGCTTTTTTGAGACTCCAGAGGCAAGAGGCCCTTATTGTATGCTTCCTTTCTCAGCTGTTCCCCCACCCCAGGAGCCCCCAGCAGGGCCATCTGAGGTGGAACAGCGGCTACAGGCAGAAGCTGAACAGCTTCAGAAGGAAGTGAAGAGCCTGGCAGGGCAGCTGCAGGCCCAAGTCCAGGACAACGAAAGCTTGAGTCGCCTGAATCAGGAGCAGGAGCTGCGGCTGCTGGAGCTGCAACGGGCGGCTGAGTCATGGGACGAGCAGGTGGAGCAGCATAAGCGGCTTCTGGAGACCATGGAGGGCGACCGCAGCACCATCAGCCGCGCTCTCACCCAGAACCGCGAGCTCAAGTCGCAGCTGGCCGAGCTGCAGGATGGCTTCGTCAGGCTGGTGCGCAGCCCTACCTGGCTAGCCTGCCCCCCTCCCTGGCCAAGGCCTTTGGTGCAGGGCAAGATGCATAACCCCTCTGGGCCTTTGTTGTTCCACCTGTAGAATGGGGCGGGACAGACCTTACGTGAACAGGTGCCCATGAAGGCCCCCGTGAGCCAGAGAGCCCTGCTGAGATGAATGTAGGGGGCGGGGGATGCTTTCCCTACCTGCCACCACTCTTCCCTGAGCTGTGGGAGGTGGACACCAGGTTCTGGGGTCTCCAGCTACATTGGGTGGCCACTGATTGCTTCTTTTTGTCCAGACCAATGATAATATGGAGATTACCAGTGCGCTGCACTCAGAGCAGCATGTCAAGAACGAGCTGGCCAAGAAGGTGGGCCAGCTACAGGAGAAGCTGGGAGACCTGAAGGAGACGGTAACTCTGGCCCCAACTGAGAAGGACTAGGAGACAGGCGCCAGCTTCTGGGGAGGGGAGGTGCTAGGTGCCGGGGCCAGGACAGAGGCAGCTCCAGCCTCAGGGTACAGGTGACCCAGAGCCCTTGAGGGCCTGTGACTAGTTGTTGCCCGCTGCCCTCTGACTTTTCAGGGTGGGGAGCCCTGGACTGTAGGTCGTCATCCCCGCTAGAGGCATTGAGCCCCTTATCAGAGGGGAAGAGACGGCAGGTGATGGGCAGCTCCTTGGGTTCGGCCCTGGATTCTCGCCTCAGCCCCACTGGTCACTGTTCACAGCTCTAAACCTCAGTTTCCATAACTTAAAAAGAAGATTAGCGTTTTCCTCGTATGTTGAGGTGTGTTGAGGATTAAATGAGATCACGCAGGTAAAGTATTAGGCACTTAGTGTGCACTTAACAGATGTTGGTGGCGCTGTCTGCTTTTCCACCAGTCTGTGGTCAAAAATTAAGAAAGGTTATTATGAGGTATGAGGCTGGGTGAAGGAGGCCTGGGGCTCTGGGCAAGGGAGGAGCTCACTTAGCCCTGGAGCAAGGAAGCCAGGGGCCTGCGCAGGCGGCAGAGGGCTCTGCCCAGTCTCCCCAGTCCCTGGGCTCAGATGCTGGAAGCAGCCACCACCTGCCCTCACTCCCAGGGTCTCCCTGTAGGTGGAACTGAAGAGCCAGGAGGCTCAGAGTCTGCAGCAGCAGCGAGACCAGTACGCGAGCCACCTGCAGCAGTATGTGGCCGCCTATCAGCAGGTGGCCTGTGAGAAGGAGGAGCTCCACAAGCAGGTCCTGGTGCAGACCCACATCATGGACCGGCTGCAGCACGAGGAAATTCAGGGCAAGGCGGCGGCCGAGACCACCCGCCAAGAGTTGCAGGAGACCCAGGTGAGAGAGTTTGAATGCTGGGCCCCTGAGTGGGAAGGCCTGCGGCCCGTGTCCCTTATCACTCTCTTTCCTGGCCCCTTAGGAGCGCCTAGAAGCTGCTAACCAGCAGAACCAGCAGCTACAGGCCCAGCTGAGCCTCATGGCTGTGCCTGGGGAAGGTAAGTGGGACTGCCCAGAGGAAGAGAACACAGCCCAAGGATGAGGGAGACTTTTAGCCTCATAGAACTTAGTTGGAAGAGACATTTAGGACAGTGAATTCTTTTCCTCTGGAGCCTGGCTGGCCCAGGGTTGCACAGTGAGGCAGGGTCAGAGCTGGGCCCCGAGCTTTCTTCCTTTCCTCCTTGTTGGGTTGTCTGAGGACCTTCTGGCTGCCCCCACAGGAGATGGACTGGATGGCGAAGAGGAGGAGGAGGAGGCTCCCCGGCCGAAGCTGAGCATGCCGGAGTACCTAGAGAGCCAAGAGGCCATGGTGAGCTGCCTCCCTGCCCCATCTCCTGCCTCCGTCTGTGCTCCCTCCTGGACACCCTTCCTACCTCTTGGTTTCTCTCCCTCTGACTTCTCTTGACCCCCAACCCACCCCTCCTGGGAGCCAGTGGTTGGACACCACGCCATTCTTGAGCCCCAGGCAGGCCCCCTGAGGGCCTCTCCGCCTCCCTGCGCCTCCTCCTGTGTATCCTCCCCTGAAAGCACACCTGCACCTCTTGCCCGCAGGTGGCATTTTTTAACTCGGCCTTAGCCAGTGCTGAGGAAGAGCAGGCACAGCTGCGCGGGCAGCTGAAGGAGCAAAAGCAGCGCTGCCGGCGCCTGGCTCACCTGGCGGCCCCAACCCAGCATGAGCTGGAGAAGGCCTCAGCCCCTGGGACCAGGGGCGACAGTGTGCCTGGGGAGACCCACCAGGCCCTTCAGGTGGCCATGGACAAGTTGCAGGTGAGTGAGTCTCCCTGACATGGGCCAGGAAGGGTAGGGGCAGGCGGGACGGTCACTGCTGAGCCCTGACCCCACTCTCTGGGCTGCAGAACCGCTTTACAGAGCTGATGCAAGAGAAAGTGGATCTGAAGGATCGCGTGGAGGAGCTGGAGCATCGCTGTATCCAGCTGTCTGGAGAGACAGACACCATTGGTGAGCAGGAGGCCAGGGCCTGGGGCAGGGGGAGCTATGTGGTGGATCGGGAGCCCCAGCATCTGAGCTCTGTCTGCCTGCCCTCCCTTCCTGCAGGAGAATACATTGCCCTCTACCAGAATCAGAGGGCAGTGCTGAAGGAGCGGCACCGGGAGAAGGAGGCGTACATTAGCCGGCTGGCTCGGGACAAGGAGGAAATGAAGGTAGGGGCTCTGACCATCTCTGTGGGCAGGGGCCGGGGTGAGGACAGGGGTGGGGGTGTTGAGTGCCTCTCCCTCCAGGTGAAGCTGCTGGAGCTACAGGAGCTGGTGTTACGCTTGGTGAATGAGCGTAATGAATGGTATGGCAAGTTTGTGGCAGCCGCCCAGAACCCTGCTGGTGAGGCCCCTGCAGCACCCTCAGCTGCCCAGGAGCTTGGCGCTGTCGACAGCCAAAATACTGCTCAGGATGGTGAGTAGAGTCCTCGGGAGGGAGGGCAGGCAAGGGAGAGCCGGCACATCGCTCAGAGCTCAGAGCGCTGCCACTCTCTCTCCAAAGATCTCCACGAGGTGAGCCTCGCCGACAATGTGGAGCCTACCCAGGGAGAGGCCCTGCTGGGCCAGGCTACCCCTGAGAACCTCACTGCGCAGCAGATCATGCAGCTGCTGCGTGAAATTCAGAATCCCCAGGAGTACCCAGGCTTGGGCAACAACCCCTGCATCCCCTTCTTCTACCGGGCCGATGAAAACGACGAAGTGAAGATCATGGTGATCTGAGCCTGACACGAGTAGGCAAAGCCCGGAGAAGTGGGGCCGGGGGCTCTGCCCCCACCCTATCCTTGCCATCCCGTCCCTGCCACCCCCTCCCTGCCACCCCGTCCCTGGTCATCCTTCCCCAGTCGCCCTTTTATCCCTAGACTAGCAAGATAAGACCCCTGAGAACGGGTATGATAAGCCCCCCGTCTAATGCGGGGAGACAAGATGATGAGCCCCCCCATCTAATGTGGGGAGACAAATAGGTGCAGACCCCTTGCCACCTTGGCCAGGGCTGTCTTAATTTCTGGGCTATTAATAGTTCCAGAAAAACAAAGAGCCAGAGGCTCAATCAAGGTAGTTTATATAGCAGGCTGCCTCTCTCGGGGAGCAGGAGTGGGGCCGGGGGCTCTGCCCCCACCCTATCCTTGCCATCCCATCCCTGCCACCCCCTCCCTGCCACCCCATCCCTGGTCATCCTTCCCCAGTCGCCCTTTTATCCTTAGACTAGCAAGATAAGACCCCTGAGAACGGGTATGATAAGCCCCCCGTCTAATGCGGGGAGACAAAATGATGCGCCCCCATCTAATGCGGGGAGACAAGATGATGAGCCCCCCCATCTAATGTGGGGAGACAAATAGGTGCAGACCCCTTGCCACCTTGGCCAGGGCTGTCTTAATTTCTGGGCTATTAATAGTTCCAGAAAAATAAAGAGCCAGAGGCTCAATCAAGGTAGTTTATATAGCAGGCTGCCTCTCTCGGGGAGCAGGAGCTCCCTGATGACCTCCTCACCCCCCACCAAGCAGCCCTCCATTCAGAGGGACTCTGGTATCCTCTATTCAGAGGCACTTTGGGGCACATGTGCCCCCCTCGTCCAGACAGACAACTGGGCAGCACTCTCACAGGCCTTGGGACAATTGGGGCTCACTGAGGCCTGGCAAGGGCACAAGCTGGTGGCGATGGGCTCCCTCCCCAGTGTATATACTGTATCTCTGTAACATTTTGTATATTCTGGAGGCAGGGCAGCTCCCTGTATCATAGCGGAGGTTGGAGCTGGCAAATGGGGAAAAGGTTTATTAAATATTTGGGGGTGGGGAAACTTATTTATTGATTTATTGATAGCATAGGACAGAGGAAGGAGGCGGGGACGGGGTTGCTCCCGGGTGATTCTACTCCTGTTTATTTTGAAATAAATGGATTTAGCCATACTGCTTGGCCTTGCTTCTTCCTGTTCCTGTCGCTGGGGCCTGGGGCCTGTGCTGTGCCCACTGAGCAGGGGCAGGTCCTGCCAGCAGAGGACAGGCTTCTGGATGCTCGTGTCTGAGCATGTCCCGCAGGGCTGTTGAGAGATCTCCAGGCCCGTCACCCGCACGCAGCGTGGTGAAGCCCGGGGAATCCCAGGGGGACTGCCGTGGGGCTCTGAGGGGCAGTCTGCTGGTTTCCAGTGCAGACTTTCCATTCCATCATCCTCCTCATCCTGTCCCTCTGTCCTGTCCCTCCACGGTGCCCGACCGGGAGCCCCACATCCTCCGTGCAGGCTGAGTTGGTGCCCCTGCCCCCTAGTGGCTGGAACAGGCTTCACAAGATGAGGACAGGCTAACCTCCAGGTGCTTTTCCAGGGCGCCTTGGGAAGGATGGGGCCTTTGTTCACCACTCCTTACAGCACCCTAGCAGTGGCTGGGCCCTTCTCCACCCCGGCATGCCAGGTAACCTTCACTTCCCCCTGAGCTCCACGGAGAACACAAGCCAGCAGAGGACACACTGTTCCCCATCGTCCAGAAATAGGTTTTATTCTCAGCCAAGAGACAGCAAGACTGCTGGTGGTCAGAGAACCACACAGCTGCCAGTACAGCACCCCCATGCTCAGCGGGGAGGGACAGGAAGGTGGCAGAGGGGGGCTGTCTGTCCACAGGCTGGGCATGACAGGGAGGCTCATCGGAGGTGGCACGCTCTGGAGTGGGATGTCAGGGTGACAGTGTTCCCTTGTAGGTGGGCCACAAGACTCCTCAAGGACAGCATGGTGACTGATTCCCTACACTAGAGGCAAGGCTGTGGCGGCCATATATATGTGTATATATATCTGAGTATTTATAGATATTTATAGAACGGGGCAGGAGCAACACCACAGAGGGGGCACAAGTTTCACCAAAGTCACGCCTGGATGTCAGCTCACCACTACGACAGACTAAGTCACATATGAAGGGGGAGGCTTTGGGACTGGGGAGCCAATGTCAAGTCACAGAACAGCCGTCCAGGTAGGCTTGGAAAGGGAGGTCTCCGAGGAATAGGAGGGATCTGGTTAGAGGTCGAAGGGGGGCCTGGGGCTCTCAGGACGGGATGGACTTGCCTGACCCGATCGGCTGGCAGTTGGAGAGAAAGCAGAGAGAGAGAATGGAGAGAGAAGGAGGGGGAGAGGTGGTAAGGCAACAGCAGCCAAGCCCGGTGGTCGAGGTGGGGGTAGGGGTGGGGCAGGGGACAAAGACGCGGTGAGGGTTTGGGTGAGGTTTCCGGAATAGAGGAGGTACCAAGAAAGGGAAGGTGGAAGGGAGGAGCTGGAGAGGGGCAAGGGGACAGACTTCATGGGGTGGAAGATGGAGGCTGGGCGGCCCTCCCTTGCCACGCACGCTGGTCTCTCACACACCACCAGGCAGTGCACCCACAGCTCCAGACACGTGCTCGGCCCCTTCTGGCTTCCCTCTTCTCTGGCTCCCTGTCTTTCAACCCACTGGCCCAGGGCCGCCCCCAGCCCCAGGGAGTATGGGGCTGTGAGCCCTGTGCAACAGCCACCAGGCCTGATGGAGAAAGACATGAGAAAGAACACTGTTTGAACCAGGAGGGCAAAGCTAAGAGGATGGCTGGAGGGAGCACTGGAGGCCCCTCTGGGTGGGCAGAAAGCCCAGGTGTCCTCTGATGGGACCCTGGGGAGGCAGGGAAGGCAGGCAGCTGGATGCCCTTGGCCACAGGCTTATAAGTCTAAGAGGGGAGCCTCAGCTGGTCGGGGGACCGCAGGTCGCGTAGGTGAGGCTGGGCCCTTCCTGCTGGGGAAAAGCAGAAGAGCAAGAGTCAGTGGCAGGTGGGTTCGCTGGGCGAGTTTTGCGGCCCAGCTGGGGCAGAACTCAGAGAAGTAGACCTGCCCAGGTCAGCAGACACTGTCATCCTCCTGGCTGAAAAGTGTAGGTCACCCCTAGGAGCTACAGGCCCAGATCCATGAGCCCACGGGCTGGCTATGGTGCTTCACCTGGGGCCGAAGACGCTGCCTTCAGTTGTGCACTAGCAGGAGTGACAACACCCAGGAGGTAGGGGAAGGGCTGTGTGACTCTGCCTCGCCTGTGAGGTGTGCTCTGGGCCGACGGTGTGGGTAGGACCCTCAGGCTTTCAGAAATCATCGAACCAGCAGAGCCTTCACCCCAGATCACTGCTCAGTCGTTGGCACCATAGAGGAGGTGGGACTCTGACCTCCTCGGCCCTATCGTGGATTCAATTCCCAGAGCTCCCAGGCTGAGAGCTGGCTGCGCTGCCCCAGCAGCACAGCTCAGATTGGGGAATGAGTGTGGCAGCCCCAGGGTGAACCTCCCAGGCCTCTGCCTGCCTGAGTCCAGCCCCACACACAATCCCCTCCAGACTCTCCACCCCTACACCATAAACCATGAGCTCTCTGCCCTCTCTGACGGCTCCAGAGGGCACCCATGTCTGCCAGTTTGGGTGCGAAGCCTGTCCCAAGAGCTCCCCAGGCTCAGCCATGGGGGTCTTGGTCAGGGGCACTGAGTCCCGAGGCTCTCTGCGAAGGGAGGTAAGAGCCAGCTCTTAGAAGACAGCAAAGACAGAAAGAGGAAAGAATAAGTCTGGAGCTGCAGAAGAGGGGGGGCCTGGCTCTGAGGTCCCAGGTGCGCCCCCCATTATGGAGCTGGTGCAGCAGGGGCAGACACACCGTTCATGCAGCAGGCCGAGAGGCATGTACCTACCGTGGCTGACACTCCTCAGGGGTCACTGATAGTGATTCTGAAAGACAGCACGAAATCAACATGGCAGTTCACACGCACGGACGGGGCAGGCCTGGGGGTGGGGGACACGCACACGCACACACCCGGGCGTGCACACACATGCTGTGAGGCCCCACGGCCCCGCATGCACACACTGACACACATGCCCACGAACAACACGCATACACCTCCCCCACCCGCCACTGCCCAGCACCCTCACTGGCCAGCACGTGCAGCATGGATCTGGGGCATGCAGCCACTCGGTACACTGAAGCACACGCGTGGGCTGAGTCACAACACAGAAGCTCGCCCGCACACAGGAGGCATTGCACCAGCTCCCTGTATACTCGTGCCTGGCGTGCTCAGAGGGCCACCTGCAATGCTCCATAAGGGACAAATCTTGTGTCTTAGGGTCCAGCTGTCACTTCTCTGCCCAAGAGCATTCCATGACTCCTGCCCACACCACTGCGTCCCATCAAGTCAAACTCTTCTGTGGACTTTGAAGGTTCTCCAACCTGCCCCACTGTACCACGGTACCCAGGGCAACCACTTCTTATTCTGCCTCATTCCATCTGCACACTGCTCTGGCCAGTGGCTCTCCTCAATGCATCCCATGTTAAACCTTTGCCCACACTGCCACTCCCCCCAAAGGCCCCCTGACTCCCCACCACCTGAGCTGTATCTCAGACAGCCCTCGGACCTCTGCAGTCAAGCTACCTTGAAACTCCCAGGTCTGCTGTCTTCCCCGAGGCAGGGCCATGACTTGCCAAATGTTTCCCGTGTGTTAGCAAGACTGGAGTCAGAGCAGGTACCAAATCTCACAGCTCCCATATGTCACACCTCAGTACAGACCTGGGCATGTCAAATACCCTCAAGAATCTGGACTTACGTTGGAAGTTAGCAAAATGCTCCTATAACTAGTGTCTCTCTTGATCCCCACACCAACCCTGGGAGAAAGGAAGAATGTTCAATATTATTTGGTAGAAGGGAAACTGAGGCCCTGGAAGGGAAAGTGACTTGCCTAAAGGCCCAGGGTGAACCACAACCTCTGGACTCCAGTTCAGTGCTCTTGACCAGCACCACACTGCCTGCTTTGCCTCTGCTTTGGTCATCAAATCACCACAGGGCAAGCCCCATCTCTGCTTCATTTTGGGTTCATGGAGGCTAAAACCACAGCCCTACCCTCCAGCCATCTGGAAACATAAATGGATACTATTGGTCTGATATGTTCTTCCTCAGAGAACATGGCCAGTGGAAAGAGGTCAGACTGAGTCAGATATCAGAGTCAGTTTCCTTGCAAGAAGGTCATGGATCAAGAAGGCAAAGCCAAAGGATAAAGTAGAATCCTTTTCTCTGGAAATCTCGGAATGAGGCAGGCTTTACCCACTCCTGCCCCCACACCCACCACATCAGTCCACCCCAGGGAGGGCCAGAGGCAAAGGGAAGGAAGAAAGCCATCAGATTGCCCCATGGCACCCAGACACCCTTCCCAGCTGCCCTATGTCCTAGTCCATGCCTGGGTGCCATTCCTGCACTCACACCCGTGTGCACGCCCACACACACATCACACACCTTGCTGTTCACACAGTCACAGCCTGGCCTCCGTTCCTGCAGGCCAGAGGTTGGACACCCCCCTGGGACAGCTCAAAAGAATCAGGACTGAGAAGTGTAGAACAAAATCTACACATCCGGAGAGGATCTGGGTTCAGATCCTCAGACCTGAGGTAGGCTCACTAGGGGCTGGGAGAGGGAAGTAGAGGATGGAATGGAGAATGGAGGAGAGCAAGAAGGGAAAAGGAGGAGGAATGCAGTGTGTGGGAGAAAGAAGGAGTGAAAAGGTGGGAAGCGCCATGCAAGTGCTGTAAGGAAGGGGGCAGGTGGGATGAGCCCCACAGCCCCCTCCCCAGAAACGACCACCTCCGGGACTCAGCGCTCCCTGGGGGACAGGCTCCGCCAGCCCTCAGCCCCACCTCCCGTGGCTCTGGCACCCACAGTCCGAGTGCCTTGGATGGAGAGGGCCGGCTCTGGCGGCCAGGGCCGATGTTCCAGAATCTGGCCCCACTTCCCTCCCGGCCACGCCCGCCCGGCGGTCTCTCCCGCCACATTCAGCCCCTACTCACCTGGGGACCCCGGGCGGGGCGCGGTTGGGGCGCGAGGGCACCTGGGGGGGAGGACCGAAGGGGTCAGGGGAAGCCCCCGGCCTGGAGGGCACGGGGGGCGCTCCCCCCAGGGCGGACCCAGCAGGCGGAGGCCCAGGAGCAGGGCCCCGCGATCCGGGCCGGGCTGGGGGCACGGCAGGGGCTCGGCGCTGCGGTGTGGGGCTGGACGTGGGTGACCTGCGGGCGACAGGGAGCAGAGGACAAGGAAGAAAGGGATGAGCGGCACCGCCCCAGCTTGAGGCACCGCCCCGAGCCGAGTGCCGGC
Organism: Equus asinus; assembly: GCF_041296235.1. NCBI lineage: Eukaryota > Metazoa > Chordata > Mammalia > Perissodactyla > Equidae > Equus > Equus asinus. The sequence continues at coordinate 17,606,713 of NC_091799.1, forward strand.
CACGCCCATGCTCGCAAGCCCCGCCCCACCCTAGTCCGCCGGGGCTTAAGGCCCGCGTCCAGTGGCTCCAACTTTCCAGCTCCACCCAGCCTCGCAGCCAGCGCTCCACGGCAAGCCCCTCCCCGCGGCAAGCCCCGCCCCTCTCTAAGCTCCGCCCCTTGCTCCAGGTGGGAGCCGCCCCGGTGACGCGGGCGCGCCACTGCCCGGTCCCGGCCCTCCTCCCGCGGGCCCCGGGCTGGGGGGCTTTGGGGCCTTGGGGGCCGGCCCTGGTACCTGCGTCCGGCCGGTACGCTCTGCACCTGCAGCCAGGAGTCGTCCACAGGCGGGGGCATTGGCGTGCTGACAGTGGTCGTGTTGATGTCGCCGATGATGCTGAGCGCCTCCTTCAGTGCGTGGTACATGCGCAGCATCTCGTCGCGCCGCTGCGCCTGCTCGGCCGACTCCTCCATCAGTGTGTTCTGGTCCCCGCACGAGTACAGGTTGGCCAACAGCTCCGAGAAGATGAATTCCTTGGTCTGCAGGCGGGCGAAGAGAGGGGGCGCTGGGACCGGACTCCTGAAACGCTCTGCCTGCCCCGCGGGACCCTGTTAGGACTGTGTGATGGACTGGGAGCTCTGGGACAGGACTCTGCCACCACTTAAACTCAGAGATTCCGCCCCCCCTCCCCTCACCCCCGCTTTCCCCCTTGCCCTTTTCTCAGATGGTCCAGAGAAGAAAAGTGAGCTGTCCAAGGTCATAGATCTGAGATGACACCTGCTGACTCAGCTTTTTTCAGCCTCAGTTTCCCCATCTGTAAAATGGGGTAGTTACTCTTTCCAAGGACATGCATGCTCCATTGGACCAAAATAAGGAAGACGACAGTTTAAAATTTTCTGAACCCTTGAGCAATACGTGTAAATGTGTGCCTGGATGGGGTGAAATGTGAGTCTCTGTGTACAGAGGGTGAGTTAATGTTCTCTTTAAAATCCCCACATGGTACCTGGCCAGGCTCTGAGACATTCATGGAGAGATGCTGAGGTTTTTCACGCCACAGGCCTGTGTCTCGTTTCTTTGTTATTCAAATATATGTTAGGTTCCTACTCCCTGCCATTCACTGTGTTGCTATGCACTTTATATTCATCTAATCCTCAACTCTATTATTATCCATATTTTACATATAAGGAAACATGTTCAGAGAGGGCAGTTCCTTTGCTCAAAGTCACACAGGGAATTTGTGGCAGAGCCAAAATTCAAACACAGTTCTAATTCTCTGGGGGCCATGCTTTTTCACTAAGCCTCAGGTGGTAGCCGTTCTGTGAGGTGTGTATTTCAAAATGTGGTCTAGGAGTTCTCAAAAGATGCAGATCCCTAGCCCCTTCTGTAAAACATGTAAGCATATTTGGAACAACTTAGGTGTATGAATCTTCAAAATAATATATGCAGCTCACATTATATTCCTATTGGACAGTTCTGGTGCAGACCCATGCCTCCCTCCTTAGAACTAGTCTCACAGGGCTGGCCTGCACCTCCCCCAGGGCAACCTGGCTACCCGCCTCCCTGGTCCCACAGGATCACCCGCCCCCCCCCAAGTGGTGGTGCACCCACGTTGTTGATCATGAGGTGCATGATAGTCTTAGGCATGAGATCTCGCACAGTCTTGTTGACAATGGCCATGTATGAGTCCACCAGGTTCCGGATGGTCTCCACCTGCCGCTCCAGCTGTGGGTCCATGGAGTGCATGAAGTTGTCTGAGCCATTCTCCTCGGTCTCGCTGGTCTGCCATCAAGAACAGAGGACATCAGGGTGGCTGGGCCCTTGAAGCCAGATTCCAGGCATCCCCAGGGTCTCAGCCCCTCCAGGAGTGCCTGGCATACTGAGGCACAGAGGGAAGCAACTGGCCTGAACACAGAGATACCCAGCTCCCCCATATGCTCTGGGTCTTTGGGCTCTGCCCATCTCAGTGCCTCCTTCAGCCTTATCTCAGCTCTGACACTAGTGCCTAGAATTTGTCTCAGTTTACTAGTCCATGAATTAGGAAAGGAAATCTCCTAGGTCCCTTCCTGATTCCAAAGACGTGGCCAGAGCTGATGCCAGGCTGGAGACGCCTGGCAGAAGGCGAGGGAGGGGAGTACTCACTTTCTCCTTGTCCTGGGAGGCCCACACCAAAGCCATAGAGGTCACCACACCAGCATTGCCACCACGCCGCCACCAGTGAGCACAGCGAAGCAGACACAAACAGAGAGGAAAAGGGGAGGGATTGAGTGAGCCCAGAGCACTGTACCCCAACTGTAAGGCAACTCTAGACGTTGCCACAGTGAAAGAGGGGAGAAAAGAGACAGGAATCACAAGAAACTGCCATCGTATGAAGGGGATGCAGGAAATGCTAATTGTGGCAGAGAAGGGGACACATCAAACTCCCACTAAACCTCCGCTTAACTCTGATCCCCCCCCAGGGCAGGTAGCAAAGGATCCCTGCTATTTCTGAGCCCAATAAGGGCTGGGAAGCCTGGCATGCCTCAGCATCACTGAGGATGATGTACCCCAAGTCCCCCATTACAAGCAGCTTGCCCTCTCCTCCCTGCCCCACCACTCACCCCAACACGCTCGGGGTACACGCCAGCCCTTAGGAAGGAGGCCTTCCAGCTATCCACCTCCTCCTGTGTCTCACAGGCCAGTTCCAGCTGCCGATAATCCTTGTAGACATTCCTGCAAGATGGGGCAGGTGGTGAGGGGAGACGGGGCAAAGCCTATCTTCCTTGGTGGTTAACGGCATGCATGTACTGGGGTCATCATGCCTGTGGTCCAGTCCTGGCTTTCTCATTTCCCAGCTAGGTGACCCTGGGCAAGTCCCTTCTTCTCTCCAAGCCTCAGTTTCCTCATCTGGAAGATGGGTTAATAATCATAATTCCTGCCTCCCAGGGTCATTGTGACTGTTCAGTGAAATGAGCAGTCAAATGCTCTATTGGAAAGGGACTGCGCCCTCATTAAAGGGGCATCCATGACAGTACCTCCCCTGGCCTGGCTCTCAGCCCCCCTTGGCTCCCTCCCTGGCTCTCCAGGGATTCCCCTGATGAATGCTCATCCCTGAGTAGGAGAAAGCCTGCTAGACTCAGCCCTGGGTTGGCAGGTGAGAGGCCTGATTCTGCACTGGCCCCACTGGACACTGAGCAACATGAGAAGGGGCCCAGGCATGACTGGGGCTCTTCTTTGTCCTCAGTGCCTGGCAGAGTGTCTTACGCACAGCAGGCACTAACCAAGTGCCTGTGGAAGGACAGGAGGCGAGGAGGGAGGAAGGAAGAGAGAGAAGGAGGGAGGGAGGGAGGGGAGGGGACCTTGACATGAAGTCTAGCACAGAGGAGAAACTCCGTGGGGGCGGTTTGGGGCTTGCAGGGTCTGGGGCCCCACAGCCCTGGTCGGGGGCAGGCAGGCACCTCTGTTCCGTGTTAAAGAGGGCAAAAATATGCTTGCTCGACATGAAGCCCTTCTCCACGTCCCGCAGCTTCAGGTTGTCCACAGACAGCATGTATTTCTTCTCTTTCTCCTGTGGGTAGAGATGGGAGCGATTGGCATTCTCCTCTCCCACGCCTTACTCCCTAAGAGTCTTCCATGCTGGGGGGGCGCCTGGAGCTGTGGATCCCCAGAGTGGCCCTGGGCTCTGGGCACCAGCCCCCTTGTACCACACAGGTGCTGTCTCATGAAAGTCTGGCCATGGAGCCCTGGGGCTGCCGGGCACCCGTCGCTCCCATTGGCGTTTAAGCCATTCCCACCACCTCTGCATACATGCCAGAGCCCAAGAGCCGAGGGTGGCAAGGCTGAGGGTGGCTCCCACGTCCCATCCCAAGCAAGCCCTGGACACCAGCCAGGCCAGCCCGCACTGGAGCCTCTCTCGCCGGGGCCTGGCTGCCAGGGCCTGCCTTGGATAAGCCTCTGACTTCATTTCCTGACTGTAGAGACAGGGAAGGGGGGCCACCAGCACCGGAGGCTTCAAAGGGCTGGCTCAGCCCATTCCCCCCAGCCGCCCATGTGTTAGCAATCAGGCGCGCAGCACAAGCCTGGAGATGGTGAGTCTGTGTGTGCAACATGCGTGTGGTTGTGTGTTTCTACAAACACATGCAAGCCTGAGCCCATATCCTATCAGCCTTGTGTGTGCGCCCATGTGTCTGTGTTGTACATGTGTGTGTGTGCACACGTGTGCCTGAGGAGGTACCCAGCATGGCCGTGTGTCCATGTGAGCACATTTGTATGTCAGTGCGGGTGTGTGTACACTTTTGTAGATGTGTGTGGCAATTGTAAATGTCTATGTGTTTGCATGAACGTTCCAGTGGGACACGTACTATGGGTACATGCTTACATGCATACAGTTTGTGTAATAGGCTGAATATGTTTGATTTATCTGTAGTCATCTGGGAGGAGATTTGTGCATCTGTGGATGAGCATGTGGGTGCCAGGCCCACATGCAAACGTGTGTATGCCTGGTGTGGGCCAATGTGTCTGTAGGCTGCTGTGTCCAAGGGGAGGGGCTCAGGGATCTGCAGAGGATGGGGCTCTGGCAGGAGGGGAGGGTTTCTGCTGCCTGTACCCCACTCGCCCCCCCAACACCACGGGACCCACGCGGGGGGCAGAGGGGGAGCTGCCTGTTTGAGTCTTGGGGACTCAGGGCTTGGACATGAGCTTTGCCTAGGATCTCAGATGGGGGGCTGGGTTTAGGAGGACCCTGCTCCTCCGTCTTGGCGTCATCCTGCCCACCTCCCTCTGCCCCCCACACTCGCCTGGCCCATCCAGCCACATAAAGCCCTCTTTATGCCAGGCGGGTGGCCGAGAGCCCCAGAGGGTGGCTGGGGGAGGAGAGGAGGAAGTTGCACACGCGGCCAGGGAACATCTGGAAGCATTCGAGGGAGGCCCCGCCACCACCCGCCCTGCGCTCTGGGGTTGGACACTAGGTAGGAGCGGCCTCCTCCCCACCCCTCCCTTCCTGCTGGCCGGCCCCCTCCTCAGGCCCCTCCTTCCCAGCCACAGCTCCCGCTCACCCCTGCCACGTCAAAAGAGGCAGAAGGGGAGTCGGGAGCAGAGAGGGGACCACGGCTGGCTGGGCTGGGGCTGAGGGGACATGGGCTGGGGCAGGGGGCCTTGGATCTCCAGGAGATGGGGCTGAAGCTCCCACCCGATGGACAGACACTGCTGCCTGGATGGACCAGAGGACACCTCCACTCCGTCTACCCAGTGTTTAGACTATCTGTTCAGGACTCCCAAATTGTACAGTAGTCTGCACATTGGTTAGGCTGGGCTGGGTTAGACCCTCGGCGCCGCCGCTGGAGAGCTGGACCGACCCCCGCCCGCCATCCCAGAACCGGAGCCTGGAGCAGGGGCAGGGAGCTTGGGGGGCACAGGGTGGGCTGGGAGGAGGTGCAGAAAGATGGGGGTGCCACCCTGCTGTGGGACGGGGTGGGGGGCGCTGATGGGTGGTGGAGGGAGACTGAGAAGATGGGGGGGTCAATGAGGGCTGGGGATGTGGGTGGCCGCCTGTCTGCCCAGAGGGCCACCCAGGTCCCAAAGACCAGAGGGCTGGCAGCCGGGTGGAGAAGGGGGACACATTAGCCTCCCCACAGCCTGCCCACTTCCATGGCCCCAGCTGTTCTAGTGAAAAAATCCACTGGCACCCAAAACACACACACAACCTCACCTTGATACCCACTCCCCAAATCAGGCACATACACTCTCACACCCAAACTTTAAATCACACATCCATGCCCCAAGCACACACGCACATTGCAAGTGCAAGCACATGTGCACACACATGCACACACCCTCACAATGGAACACCGGCCCTCTCCCATCCTTACATCCCCAATGCATACATATTCTCCAATATTCCACAGGCATACCCTCCCTCCCCAAGCCACTGGCCACACACAGACACCTACACTTACACACCGAGCATGGGCACATATGCCTGAGTCACACCACAGGTACACACGGTCTGCCCCCAAAGGCACAGGCAGACCCCCATATACCACACACACCTAGATGCCTACAGCCCAAACAGTCTCTTACAGAGCACCCGCCCACAGCAGCCACAAGTCTCCCCCCCAACCTCCCAGCACTCACTGTCCACCCCACCCCACCCCCACAGACACGCAGCACTCACTTCCACACACCACTAAACTCGAATGTACACACAAAGCTCAAAAAAGACCCCCCACGCAGGTACGAGGACAGGGGGCCCCTCTCAGATACACTCCCCCCTCCCCCCCACTGTAGCCAGTGTAGCGCCCTCAGCCCCAGGTCACGCTGTCCCCTGACCCTGTGTAAGAGCCCCAACACAGGAGCAGCAGGAGTTGTGGGGCAGCAGTCGGCACCCCCAGCCCACAGGGGCTGTCTAGGGCGCCTGCCTGGGAGATAGAGCAGGAAGCGACCCCCCCACCCGCGCGCCACGCCACCTCACACTCCATCCCTTCCAGGGGCCCCGTGCTCTGGGAGAGGCCAGGGTTGGGGTAATGAGGTCCAGATGGCTTGGCGCCCCCGCCAGTGACGACAGAGGGCCCCCGCCCAAGGTGGGGAGGAGGGGGCCTGCCCTGGGCGACTTGGAGGGGGCAGGGATCAAGGAGAGGGCTTGGAGACCAAAATCGCAGGCGCCCACCGCGTGCCCCGCACCCTTGTTGAGAGTGCCCTCTCCTCCAACAGCCCCGCCAGGAAGAAGAGGGTCCCTTCCCCCACTTCATGGCCAGCTGGAGTTCATTACCACAAGCCCCCCCCCCCCCAGCCCTCCCCATTCTCTCTGGTCACCTCTGGAATCCAGATGTGGAAGCCAAATAGACTCATTCTTAAAGGAGACCAGCAGCAGGGGAGGGAGGTGGCGGGGGTCTGTGTGCCCCATTGGGCAGGGCGGGGTTTGGTGTAGTGCCTCTGCAGGGCCCCATCGCTCCTTGTCCCTAAGCCTGGAGGCACCCTGGGCAACTCCCTTGGACCTCCAGGGTCTGGTGGACTGGGGTGCAGGGGTTAACAGGGTGTCTGGCAGCTGGACTCATGTGTGTCATGAGCCTGTGGGGGCCACGGAGGAGGCGGCACGCCCTGGAGCAGGAAAACAGGAAGGCTGCAGGGCTGGTGGGGTCAGAGAGGGACACCCAGCACCCCTGCCCACTCTCTCCAGGGCGCTTAGCCCCAACCTCCCCAGCCCTGCCAAGCCACCTTCTCTGCCCAACCTGGATGAGCACCCAGGACCGCCTGCCTCTACATCCCACCTCCACCTGAGGGTCTTTGATGGGATTTCTTTAAACCCCTGTTGGGTGGTCCAGTCCACTCCAAGGCCGTGGTAGGGTCTGAACCTGACTCTGGCCGCTAACCAAACCCTTGATGACCAGTGGCCCTCTACTTACCTCATCATCCTTGTACCAGGACAGATTCTCAGCGGTCAGCACAAACCAATACTCCTTGGAGCCCCCCTTCATGATGCCAATATTGTTGATGGTCAGCCAGCCCTTCCGGATGACCTGGAGGGCGAGGGTCAGGAGGTCAGTGGCCAGGGGCCAGGCTTCCCCGTGGAGGATGGGGAGACAAAAAGAGGCACTCAAAAACCCACCCAGCTCTTGGAGGCCTGGCTGGTCAGAGAGGGTGGGGGCCAGACCTGCCGTGATTTGAACCAAAGGGAACAGAGTGGAAGACAGAGGAAGGCAGAGGTCAGCTCAGGATATAGAGCCTTCTGACAGAGCCGTCTGAGTAAGTAACTGGTGGCCTTGGTAGGGGATGAGCTCCCCATCACTGAAGGTGTGCAGAGTTTAGGTGGCCAGTTGGGCAAGACAACTCTGAGTGTCTGTTCAGCTTAAGATATAATTTATTCTAAGACTTCTTTCTGACCTCAGGGACTTTTCACAGGCTGCTGTTGCCTCTGCCTGGAAAGCACTTCCCCTCCTGTCTGCCTGGCAAATTCCTACTCACCCTCTGGGCTCCGAAGTCATATTCTCAGGCAGGGCCCCCTGACCCCCAGTTTAAGTCAGGACCCCCATTATAATGTTTTATCGCTCCCTTAACTCTTCTTCTAAGACAATGACTGGGATTTCAAATTACCTTGTGTGTGGGTGTGCATGATTATCTGTTGATGTCAGCCTGTCTTGCTAAATTGTGAACTTCCTCTCACTGGTATGTCCCAGAACCTTGTGGAGTGCTTGGCAGACAGTAAGTGATTGATAAATATTTGTGGCATGAATACATGGAATGCTATGATAGCAGGGTTCTAAGAGTCTGATCCCAGACCTGGACTGAGTGGGGTGGTAGGGAGAAAGGGCTGGGGGAGGGCGCTGAGCTCAAACTGCCCGAGCCCTTTCTTCCCAGGGGAAGCTCAGAGTAACAGGCAAAGGTCTCCTTTCACAGCAGAAAGCAGCTGTCCCCAGGACTGTCCTGAGCTATCACCACAGACGAGGGTCTGTGGGTTCTATTTCAAGGGCAGGGCCACTGCACAGACCCTGGTGGTGGGCCAGACTAAGAGGATGAGCGAGAAACTTCTGCTCCCTCCCTTAGCCATGACTTCCCTGGCTTCTCCTCTGAGCATCCACAGAAGACCAAGGAGCCTGGGGCTGACAGGAAAGCCCCCTTGGGCCAGGCCTGCTTCTAAGGCCCTCAAGGCCCTCCTGGAGCCTCCTTAATCCTCGCTGGCTTCCCCAAGAACCTCATGGAGAACCCAAGCAACAGACCTCGCCATCCTGCTTGCTGGCCTGACTTGCAAGAAGCACTTGACCCTTGACATTTCATTAATCTCTTTACTCAACTCTCTGGTACAGATGGCCTCAGCTTAAAAACATGTCTGTCTCTCATTCCTCCCTCCCTCCCTCCCTCCAACATATATTTAAGGAGCACCCACTTAGTGCCAGGCCCCTGCCAGGCATTTTCACCCACCCCCAGCCACATGGTCTACCTCTGTAGATGTACCTGATGTAGATACTCAGCTCATGCGCACTGATGGACAGGTTGATGGGACTCTGTGTATGGCTAGTCCTTGCCTCTGGCTTGACAGCATGTGTGGACACCCATGTGCTAGTGTAGGCAAGCAGCTCAAGCCAAAGGTGCCCTCTTGCCCACTGCATATCCCCACTACAAATGGGCCCCCTCCTCCCCTCACTACACAAGCCAAGAGCCCCACTCCTGGTACTCACCAGAATCTCATCCTGCAAAGAGGTAACCATAGCAACCACGAGAAGCATCGGGAGAGAGGAGAGAGGGTTACTGAGGCAGAGTGGGAGGCTTGTGGCTGGCAGTTGACAGGCTCCCTGGCCCCTGTGGGACCCCTCCTCTCAGGGGAGGGGGCTCTCAGAGCTTGGCGTCCATCCGGCACCCTCCATCCCTCGGGCTGGGGCACTTGGGCTCACTCACCTGGTTCCCTGAAGCCTTCTTCTTGTTCATCTGGTTGCTCCTTTGCTGAGCACTAATGGAGAGAGAGGAGAGTCTCAGAACTTCTCTCAAAAGGCCCAGCTCCACTGCCACTGCTCAATGGGCACCAGACCCAGAGGGTTAACCCAGGGCACCCCCACCACCACACACAGTCACACAAGGTGTCACCTTCTCAGCCCAGGGAGCACTCACTTGGCAAAGCCTATGAAGTCCTCATGGTTGGTATTCATGTAAGCCAGCTCAATATCGATGAGGAGCATGACCTTCAAGGATACACAGGTCAGCAGGCAAGTAGAAAAGATAACCACAAAGTTTTAAAATGCATGAAAACTGGGAGAAACTTGCAGCGCAAATAGAATCCATAATCAATCAATCAATCAATCAATCACTCCATAATAAATAAAGAGTTCCTACAAATCAATAAATGAAAGACAAGAAAAACAAATCAAAATGGTCAATGAATGGGTAATTCATAAAAGAAATGCATACAGCCAATAAGGATACGTAAAAAATGTTCACCCTCACTAATAAAGAAACGTAAGCTAAAACAATGAGGTCTTTTTTAAACCTATCAAACTAATAATAAATACTGATAATGACCAGTGTGGGCACAACCGTGGGAAGATGGATTCTCTCATATACTATGGGTGGAAGTGTAAAATAGTATCACCTTTTTGGAGGGCAATTTGGCAATATTTAACAACATTAAAATGTACATATTCACTTCCAAAACTACATCTCACCAATAAACTCAGCACGTGAGCAAAGACACACATACCAGCGTGCTCAGTGTGATGTGGTTTATAATAGAGAAAAATTGGGGACAAGCCAATGGCCATCAGAAGGTGAAATAGATTATGGTACCCTCCAAACAATAAAGCACTCTACAGCTGTTCAAAAGGATGAGGACAATTTCTAGGTCCTGGCATGGGGAGATCCTCTTTGCAAATGATTAAGAGTGAAGGGATTCATAATTGAGTCGTGATAATGAACACTGCTGAGTTCAGACCCAGGGCCTGCTGCTTCCCGTGAGCCTGGGGCCTGTGCTTACTAAGCATCAGGTTCCACAAATGAAGTGTTTCTGCCTCAGAGGAGCGAAGGAGACACAATGAGGTGAGGTAGGTCATGCGTCTGACATGTAAGAGGTGCTTGACAGATGTTAGCTACAACAATTATCTTTAGAGAAAAAAAGGCATGACACACAGCAGGACTGTGGTTTTTTTAAGATTAAGATGGAATCTGGAATCTGTGTGTGCCTAGAAAAAATGCCCAGAAGGGGACACACCAAACTGTTAATAATGGTTATTTTGTGGGAAAGACTGGGGGCAGAGAAGAGTGAATGGAGTCACACTTACTTGTAATTTAATCACTTCTATACTGATTGAATATTTTGTTGAGTATTTATCACTTTTGTAATTAAAAAAGAGACCCATAAGGATTTAAAAACACAACATCAACAACAAAAATGTGAGCAGTTGGGGACAGTGCCATTGTGGAAAACAGATGTGTGAGCATAGAGGCTGGGAAATGGGAGCCAGAGGTGGGCATAGACGGAAGGATGACAGAGAGACGGACAAGGATAGAGGACTAGCCCGTGAGGTTCATGAGGGCCACGCCGGGGGCCTGTCCTCTCTGCTCCTCCCAGCTCAGAGACAGCATTCGGTGATATGTTTGTGATCAAATGAATGAATATTTGATAACTGACTACATAAAAGGAAGCAGCGTGGCTATGAGAGGTATGAGGTGACCCAGAGAAACAGCAAATAGACGGACAGATAGGCCCAAAGAGGGACGACCACAGGAGAGACTGCCAGAAAGCTGAGAAGCAGATAGTGGGAATGCAAAATAGTGCAGTTGCTGTGGAAAACAGTATGGTGGGTCCTCATAAAATTGAACACAGAATTACCATATGATCTAGCAAATCCATTTCTGGGTATAGACCCAAAAGAATTGAAAGCAGGGTCTCCAAGAGATATTTGTACATCCATGTTCACAGCAGCATTATTCACAATAGCAAAAAGGTGGAAACAACCCAAATGGATGAACACAATGTCGCATATACATACAATGGAATATTATTCAGCCCTAAAGAAGAAAAAAATTTTGACACATGCCACAACATGGATGAACCTTGAGAATACTATGCTAAGTGAAATAAGCTAGTCACAAAAGGACAAATGTTGTCTGCTTCCACTTATATCAGGTACCTAGGGTTGTCACATTTATAGAAACAGAAAGAAGAACGGTGGTTTCTGGGGGCTGAGGGGAGGGAGAAATGGGGAGGTAGTGTTTAATGGGGACAGAGTTTCATTTTGGGAAGATGAAAAGTTCTAGAGATGGATGGTGGTGATGGTTGTACGACAATGTAAATATACTTAACGACATTGAGCCGTACACTTAAAAATGGTTAAAATAGGAAATTTTATGTTATATATTTTTTCCCACAATAAAAAAGAGAGAGAAAAGTAGAGACTTACTATGAGGAGGGAAGGTATGAAGGAGGTGGAGACAGAGGGACAAGGGAGGAAGGAAGAGAGCCCTGGGACAGGACGGAAGGCCAGGGAAGAAGGTGCCGTGTGGTGGGCTCACCTGCTCCTTGGTGCGACCCTCACGCTCCCGGATGTGGGTGGTCACGATGCGCTCCATCTCCTCCCGCAGACGCGGGTATTGCTGGAGCTGGGGAGGGGCAGGAGGGGAGAGAGCCACGTACACAGGGGGCACGGGCAGGGAGCACCCAAACCCCACCAGAGTCCAGGGATCTAGGGGCGTGGGGTGGGAGACACACACAGAATGCCCGAGAGGGGGACGAGAGACCTGGGGTCCCAGGAAGCTGATGGCACCAAGCCAGGGCCACACTTCTCCTCCAAGTGTGGGTTCCAAATGGCAATTCAAGGGTCTTCCTGGTTCCAAGCCCTCTTCACTGGCCTACCTGGGCAACTTCGTGGGGGCGGGCAGTTCCCATGGGCAGAAACGCCATCGGAATCCGCCTGCTCCTCGGCCGCCATCTTGGTGGCAGCCATCTTGGAAACCGACATTCTATTGTGGCCTTTGTTTGGGAGACCGTTAGCTCCCACGGCTTTCACCGACCCTCAGGGCTACCCCTTTGCCTTGTCAAAGGCTTGGAGGGACAGTCGGATAGGGAATCCGACAGGGAACAGCCTCGAGATTACTATCCAGGAAGAATCTGGGGAGGGCAGGGCCCAAGGTGCCAGTTGGCCTCCTGAGTCAGGCTGGGGACAGTCAATGCTCCTTGTCAGAGCTAGGGGACGGGGCAGGAGAAAACTAGCAATCACACAAACGACATGCAGGAGCCACAGGCACGGGCATGCGAGGGCATAGGGGGGCATGCGGAGTGGGGGTGCCAGCAGCATGAGCAGTACCCTGCGGGGGCCGGGCTGAGCCACGGGCCCTCTTGGTAGAATCCACCCGGTTTTGCCTCCTTTTGCATGCCCCAGCCTGGCACCATCATCCCCAGCCATGTCTGCCTGGCTCCGAGCTGGCCAGCCAACCTGTCTCTACGCCAATCCTTTGGGGTAGGGGTTCAGTAGCACCCATTTCCCCCAGTTTTTATCAACTGAGGCTGAAGGGAAAGTTGCTCCAAACCCTTCCCCCTCTGCCTGTGAACTCTGTCCTCAGCTCAGCTGGCTCTGGACAAAGCCCAGGTTGACTCATTCTCCTTTAAGACTCTGTTGGATGTCATCTCCTCCAGAAAGCCTGCCCTGACCACCCTGAGAGCTGGGTTGGGGGGCTCCCTGTGCCCCACCCCTTCCTTCATTAGACTGGATTGTAATTGCCCTAAAGGCAGTAGCAGGGCCCACCCAACACTGGTGTTCAAAGAGGGCATGTTGAAGAAATGAGAGTATGAATGAAGGATGAATGTCTTTGCCCTCCTTGCCAGGGTGAGTGGACACCAGCTGCTCTGCCCTCTGGCTCATGAACCAGCAACTCCTTGGGGAGGAGGACTCGCTGAGCTGCTGATGTTGGGAGCCCACCCACAGAGACCTCCAGTCCTGCCGGCCCACTCTCCCCACTCTGTGGCCACGTGGGGCCCAGGTAGGGCAAAGCTAGAACCACTCCTTGTCCCTCTTCCCATGCCTAGGTCAGGCCCTCAGGTGAATGTCCTATGTGGGAAGAGAGCTGGAGGTTAGCATGCCTGAGTCATAGGTAGTGATTCTGAGGGCAAGATGGAGGCCAGGGAGGTGGGAAAGGGGGTCATCGGGAGAGGCAGGAGAATGGGGAAGAAAGCAGTGCCCTGGATGCCAGCCCAGGAGAGGCAGACATGAAAGATGCCACATCTCCCCCCTCCCCTCGACCATCCATGGCTGTGCCAAGGGTGTGGACTGATGTGGCCAAGTGCAGGGGACCTGGGAGAGAGGCAGCCTGAGACCAGGGGCTTAACAAAAACGCTGGCCCACGAGGCTCAAGGAGCCTCCTTCTCAAAGTCTCCAAGTTAGGACAGAGATTTGGAACTGAGTCACCACCACCAGAAGGCCTCCTCTGAGGTGGTCCCAAGTGCTCCCTCCCAGAGGGACTGGTGGGGGAGAGGTGGGCAAGGAGGGAGGAGGAGGGAGAAATTTGCCAAAGAGCATGACCAGTTCTCCCACTAACCGCCTGGATGTTCCATTTGTCAGGTTTTCCACGTGTCACACATGACAGGGCAGCCTCAGCCCCTTTGAGAAGGTCTGTTCTCTTTGAGCATCTTTTTCCATTCTGGCTGCCTCTGAGCATTTCCAAGACTTTTAGCCAGTTTTTAAAATGGAACTTTTCTCTCTTGGTCTTTGGCTGAGTTTAGTCCAGGTCAGCCTGGAGCCCACCGATTAGTGGCCAGGGACACAGCCCCTGGAGCCTCATGGCTCTGAGTTCAGAGTCGGCTCCTCCCCTGCTGACTCTCCTCAGAAAAGTGACTGGACCTCTCTGAGCCTCAGTTTCTCCATGTGTAAAATGGGGTAGTAATGACACCTCCCCTCTGAAGGTTGTTGAGAGCATTGAGCAGCACATTCTATGCCCAACATTAAACTCTAGAATTCATCTAGTAATGAAAACTCTAATCCCAGCAGGGCTGGGAATAATTAGAGCTGACTATTTATCGAACTTCTGGCAGGAGTGGCTTGCTAAGCTTAGAACACTTGGGGAGAAAAAAAAAAAAGACAGAGATGGGTGAATTTTTCCATATTAAAAAAAATAATTACCATCCACTAAATAAAAGACAAAAATTGTTAAAAAATAAGTTTAAAGCTTTCCTTTTGCTTTTTAAAGTTTTTGTTGCTCATTTTTTCTGTTCACAAAAATCATACAGACTCACTGTAAATTTGAACAGGACTAAAATTTGTGAAGTAGAAATGGGAAAATTCCTATATTCCTTGCTCTCTCTTGAAATAATGGTTAGCAATTTGGTGGATATGCCTTTGGAAATTTATCATGCATATATATAAGTTTTTCCCCCAAATACTATACATTCTTTCCTGAAACCTGCTTTTTTGTTCACACTACATTGTGGAGGGACGTATGAATGGAAATAAATATGCCTTGCCCTTTAAACAGCTATAGTCTTCCATTTCTGTGTAATAGTTCATGTGATCAGTCCACTCTTGGTGGACATCTTGGTTGTTTCCAAAATTTTACCATTTACAATAATTACTGCTTTCCTTTTGGAATGTAATTCAGCAAAGTGTCGCACGGTGTTTCAATGTTTATATCTAGGAATCAGTGTTCTAGGAATCTATCCTATGGAAATAATCCTAGAGAAAGAAAAATAAAGTTCTATATACACAAAGATGTTCATTGCCAGGTTATTTATAAT
This sequence comes from Equus asinus, assembly GCF_041296235.1. Taxonomy (NCBI): domain Eukaryota; kingdom Metazoa; phylum Chordata; class Mammalia; order Perissodactyla; family Equidae; genus Equus; species Equus asinus. The sequence goes on from NC_091799.1 coordinate 17,621,870, forward strand.
ATTGAAAAACTAGAGACAACTTAAATGTTCACCAATAGGAAAGTGGTTAAGTAAACCGGGATAAATCTAATCAACAGAATATTATGCAATCATTAAAAATGCTTATGCAGACCATGTAATAATACTCAAAAAAATGGATATTATTAAGAGAAAACCCTAATACATTCTAATGCTAATACATTCACAGTGTACCTAACAAAATTAACAAACCTATGCATCGAAAAAAAAGATTTGGAGGAATATAAACTGGTGAAAACTTTTTGGAAGGCAACATTGCAGAAGGTACCAAAATTGTCAATGCTCATCACCATTGATCTGGCAGTTCTAGATATAGAAATTTGCCTGAAAGAAACAACAGGATAAGTACTAAAAATACATCTATACGGATATTCGCTGTAGCACAGTCTGTAAAGGAAAAAAAATTTGAAACAACCTAAATGTCTGTCAATAGGATATTGAATATATAAATGATGTCGCATTTCTACAGTGGAATACATTCAGCAGTTCAAGGTCGTGGTCCTTATGTAGCTACACACAAGGATTCTACTGCACACTGCTTGGTAAGGAAGGAGAGTGCATGGTCAGTGTGTGTAGGATGATCCGATTTCGGTTAAAACCAGTGTATGTTTATAATGAGTTAGGAAGGGTGTGCTGCGAGCAAGTCCTTCTTTCTAGGGTTGTGGGCTTATAGGGACTTTTGCTTTCTCTGTGCTGTTTGAATATTTTCATAACAATCATGTATGATCAAAACAAACCAACACTGATAATTTTGTTCTTAAAAAAAGGAATGTACTTGCCGGAAATGTTCAAAAATCTCAACAGTGGCTCTCTGGCAGGGGAGGGTTGTTGCCTTCTTTTTCCTCTGGTATTTTCCAAATTTTCTTTAATTAAGAATGTATAACTTTTATAATTAAAAAACAAAGTGTAAAAAAAAAGTTAGTTATAGCTTGTCTTCTTTTGTAGAAGGATTTGAGTCAGCTTAACATGAATTTGGCATTTTTTAAAGTTGAACAAAAGTAAGAGTGCGTTGCTTAGTATTCATGATGCCGTGGGACCATGACTAAGATGTCACGATAAGTACTATGCAATGGGGAGCCCAGCCCAGGTTTCATTCCACCTGGACAGACACTGAGTGGATGCTGATTTGCTTAATCTATCCCCATTTGACACAAAAGTGGGCAAAAGGGAGACAAGATTGTGAAAGAGGTGCAGTGACTAATCGTGTACGAGCCATGAAAACTGGGACGCGTAATTGAAACATGAAGGTAAGGCAGGTGCGATCCCACCTCCCCAGCACAGGGAGTGTTTTCCAGTACAGGTGAGGCTGGGCTCTCCCCCACCCCCCCAGATGCTGGTTCAGCCTGCTGGGCGGGGGCATTTGAACTCTGGAAAGGTGCCCCCTGGCAGTTGGTTCTCAGGCAGTCCCCTGGGAAGAAATGCTTCAGCAGCTCTGGCTAAAAATCTTCACAATGCCCAAAAGTGGACAAATAGGAAAAAGGCGTCTAAAAGGTCACAGACGACTCAAAAGAGGCCAACCCTGCCAAACACATAGGGATTACTGTAAAGCGAGTAATCCAATATGCTTTTAGGCAAATGGCTTTGGAGGGACCGGGATAGCTCCCTCGCTCCAGGAGGCCTGATCTCAGGGCTCCTCCCTCAGCCTCCCTAATCTGAACCCCACTTGGCTTTTCTTTTCTGAGACTCGGTTTTGTCATCTGTAAAATGAGGATACTACCACCCACTTCTTAGGGGTGTTGAGAGGATTAAGCCAGACAACAAGGCTCTGTCAGATAACAAGCACTTAGCCCAGGGCTTGGCATTCAGTAGGTGCTCAATCAGCAGCAGCCATCTCTTTATCCTCAGCATCGTCATGTCATTTTTATTGGTGGAAAGGGACAGTGACGATACTTGGGTTGGAACAAAGTCTTCTGGCAGAGACGGGGACCCGAAGGGACTGTGAATGTGAGGAGACCCAGGGTGGTAAGCTGGCGTGAAACCTCAGGCTGAGGAACCACCTGGCCAGCGTGGGCATCTGGGTCCACGTGGGTGGCCGAGAGGCTGCCAGGCCTGCTCAGCAGACGGTTCTGCCCACGGGAGGCCATGGCCATGAGAAAAGGATGGCCAGGCCCAGCCCCGCCCAGGCGGCCGTCATACCTTTTCGCTACACTTTCTGATGGTGGCCGTGAGCTCACTGACTACCATATCCACACACTTGATACTGGGCTCTTTGAGCTTCTGCACCTGCTTTTTCACTGTGGCTTCAAAAGCGAGGTCAGGTGTGAAGAGGCCCGTCCTGCACCCAGGGAGAAGGGGAGGACAGGCGGAGGAGCAGCCACGAGTGAGCGGGCGGGCAGGCAGGCAGAGAGAAGGAGGGGAATGGAAGCCAAGCAGGGCCAGGGTCCAGGGGTGGAGGATGGCACAGCATGGGGGAAGAGAGAGAGACACCGACACAGAGAAAGAAAGAGAGAGAACAGAAGACAATGTGAGCGTGGGACCCGGCCCTCCCTACCGCCACCCGGAGTGGGCACCTCCCAGGTGCTGCCAAGCATCCCCAGGGCTCTGTGGGGATGGATGGGGCGCTTCTGAGGGACCAAGCCCCTGCTCTGTACAAGGCCCCTTACTGAGTTCAGATCCTCTCCCCAGCGTTTGGGCCCCCAGTCTTCAGCTACACTGAGCCTCTCTCTCTTTTCCAATGCCATCTTTGTCACAGCCTTGGGTTCTCCTAAGTGGCTGACCCAGGCCAGGACCCCACCCACAAATTCTGTTCAATTCTAGGTTTCCCAGTACCTCCTGCATTTGCTTCATCCTGACTCCACAGCCCGACACAATGCCCCACCTTCACCAGGGTTGCTGCATCCAGCTGCCCAGGCTGTGCACTGCACAGTTCCAGGGGGCTCCATTTGCATAGACTATGGTTCAGACGATGCCTCCTGGAGATGGAGTTTAGCTGCCTGACCTCCACTCTCCAGCTCCCTGCTCTACTGCCCTTCCCTTTCTCCTCAAGGGGCATCCTTTGCCTCTCCTCCGACGGAGTCTGGAGGAACTCAGCTCGGAAAGACAGAAAGAGAGAGAAGAGGAAAGACAGAAAGGGTGGAGGTGGTGATAGAGAGGGGCCAGGGCAGCAGTGGGGAGAGGAAAGGAAGGGAGGCTGGAAGGTGGACTCTAACGAGCACTGGACTTGGAGTCCAGAGCCTTGGTTTCGAGTAAGAGTTCTGCCACTTCCTAGCCAATATGACCTTAGGCAGGTCACTTGGTCTCCTGAGCCTCAGCCTTCCTCCTTTGAGTGGGTGCCATCCCCCCTGCCTTGCCCGGCCCTCCTTGGGTGGTTTGGCGGGCTCAGATGACACAGCGGATGGAAGAGGGCTCTGTCCCTGGGAGGCCGGGTGTGGATGGAAAGGGGGGGGAAGGCCCTGAGTGAGGGTGGGGTGAGGATGGGGAGGAGGAAGGACAGTGGGGAGTCAGGGGGCCTGCTGGACCTGGATCCTCTGCACCCCTCTGGCTGTCCAGGCCCCCAGAGCAGCACCCAAGAAGGCCCTGTATCTCACCTGTCTCCAGGGCTAAGGTTTCCCCAAGACCCCTCCCTGGAGCCCCTAGACATGACCCCCCTCTGAGAGCAGGGAGGGGGGTCAGGGTCCCCTGAAGGCCTGTTCTCCCTGAGCTGGGGGCGCTCCTGATGGGCTCTCAGGACAAACAGCCACCATCATACCTGTCTTACCAAGGTCTAATCGCTTGGTCCCCTGGGCCTGGGGGCCAGTGGGTGGGTGATGCCCCCTCAGAGCGTCCCCGTCTCCTGGTCTGTGGTGGCCTGCCTCCCCCACCCCGCTGAGGTCTGTACATGCTACCGAGGAGGCAGTGGGGACGTGGGGAAGGAGTGCCTGGCAGCAGTGCAGGATGGGGCAGAGGCGGGGGCTGGCCGGGCCGCCGGGTTACCTTCTTGGTGCACTGTCTAACGGTGCTGATTAGCTCCGAGATAACCATGTCCACACACTTGAGACACGGTTCTCGGATCTTCTTCACCTGCTTTTTCACAATGGTCTCAAAGGCCATGTCTGGGGTAAAGAGCCCCGTTCTGAACGCCCGGAGCAGGAGAAGGGCACAGTGTCACAGGCCAGTTCCTGCCAGGTGTGCCAGGCCAGGGCCCCACCCGACCCCCTGAGCTCGGCCCTCTGGGTCCTCCCACTACCCCTCTCTGGGCTTCAGTGTCCCCATCTGTAAAATGGGCGGGTGGGATTCTAATGAAGAACTTTCAATCGATACTCCTTGGGGCAACACAAGGTCTGCTTATAACTGTCATATATGTCCTGTTTCCTCTTAAGGTTCTGTTCACATAAATGGCTCTATGGCCAGAAATGGTTTGAAAACTGCCGGATTCGGTTCTCTTTAGGAGCCTTTCTGGGAAAAAGTATTTTATTTTAAGAGCAGGAGAGAGTTTTTCCTGTGCCTTAGCCAATGCAGTTATCAGTCTGTAAATTCCATGCCAAACCTTGGAATTGAACCTGCATGAAAGCAGGGACATCTTGGTCTCGTTCACTGCCTGGCACATAGTAGGTGCTTTAAATTTCCTTGTTGAGTGAATGCAGTATAGCTCTAGGGCATTGAAGGGCGGGCTAAGCTTTTAAGGAGCCGTCTATTTCCCAGTCCCCCTCCCTGCTCCACAGGCCTTGAGCTTGGCTAGAGGGACATGGGGTGGAATGGGGCCCACTTGGAGCTATTGGGACTATGGGAGGGTCGGATGGTTGAGAGTCCCCGTCCCACCGTAAAAGGACACAGACCAATACCTAGATGATCCACCCCAGGCCCAACCCAGTGGTTTGGGCAGCTTTGCACAGCTACCTGGATAGGACTTGGGGAGTGGTCTCACCCCAAGGGTGGGTGGGGGCCCAAGCCCAGAGGGTACTTCCCCAGACATCTGTATCCTGGGCTCTGCTCAGCTGGTCCCACCTCTAGACCCTGCTCTCAGGGACAGCAAAGGAGGGCAGCAGGTTGCAGGGCTGGGGATGGCCCAGGCCTCCCATCCATCTCCCCCTGCAGGAGGCTGTCTGAGCTGGGGGCCAGAAAGTTGGGGTTTGAGGGGACTGGGGACTAGGGCTCCTGGTCCTTCCTGAGGGAAGCTCACTTCATCACGCCCTATGCCTCTGCATTAGACCCTCCTGCCTTCCGGGGTCCAGCCCCCCTCCCTGGCCCCAATACGTGCCTAATGCCATGGATATTCTTGATGGCATAGCTGATCTCCTTTCGGAGTTCCTTCTCGTCAAACTCCATCTGTGTAGGAGAGAGAGACGGCTGGTCAGGGTCTGTCGTGCTGCCTAGGAGGTCAAGACAGGGTCTGCCCCACTCCCAGGGCTGGGCACTAGGGCCTCTAGTGGGCTCAGCCATGGTACCTGTGAGAGAGTCCTGAGGGGGTGGGCGCTAGCCCTGAGCCCTCCTGCCCCTGGGAGCCTGTCTTACCTTGACCAGCTCAAAGGGGAAGCGCTCATGGAAGATCCGGTTGATACGGGCTCCCCCTGACAGCTCATAAGTGTCGATCTGGTCCCCTGAGCCCTCAATGCGCTTCTCAAAGTCCACGGCAAACTGCTGGACCATCCTGGAGGGAGAACGGTGTGGCCTGAGGGAGCAGCAGCAGCCCAGTGGGGGCAGCCCTGGGAGAGCCCTGTGCGGAGAGGCTGGGGGGAGGGGCAGCTCAGTGATGGGGAGTCAGGAGTCGCCAAGGGCCTCACTGAAGCAGAGCCTTGGTCTTGCGAGCTGGGTCATCAGGACGGAAGTTCTTGTACTCCTCCACCTCCTTCTCAATGGACAGCAGCTGGCTCTGCAGCTTGTTCCGCAGCCCGGGCAGTGTGTCCCGGATGTGGTTCGTCAGTTGCTGGTGAGTGGGGGGGCGAGGAAAGAGTTAAGTTCAAGGTCACAAACCCAGATGCTCACAGGGCCAGGCAAGGACCAGGATGCCAGGGGCCCTGTGGACACAATGAGGTGGAGAGCTAGAGAGGGCAGACACAGCCATGCCCTCTGCTGCCCCATCCAAGAGAACGAAAGCTGCCTGAGGGCAGGGCCTGGCACACAGTAGGTGCTCACAGAGGTGTATTAATTTAATTAATGAATGAATAACTCAATTTTCAATAGAAGCCAGAAATTCAGATTTTTATATGAAATCACCTGATTTTTGACTAATTTTTTTTTTATGAGGAAGATTAGCCCTGAGTTAGCATCTGCTGCCAATCCTCCTCTTTTTGCTGGAGAAGACTGGCCCTGAGCTAACATCTGTGCCCATCTTCCTCTACTTTATATGTGGGACGCCTGCCACAGCATGGCTTGCCAAGTGGTGCCATGTCCACATCTGGGATCCGAACCGGCGAACCCCAGGCCGCCGAAGCGGAACGTGCACACTTAACCACTGGGCCACCGGGCCAGCCCCTAATTTAATATTTTTAGACATCATGAGAGCCAAACCAAATGAATAAATGGGGCAGGGATAGCTAGAGGGCCGCTCCTTTGTGCCCCTGGGTTTAAGGCCTCCCTTAAGGTAATTCTCAGGTTCTGGGCTCACTCTGGCTAGGACCCTACACACAGTCTCTCCTTGAACCTGCACCATGGTCTTATGAAACAGGGTCTTATCACCATTTTACAGATGCAGAAATACAGGCTCAGAGAGCTGGAGAGAGTGTCTCAGTGGGCGAGTGACAAAGCTGGGATTGGAACCCAGGTCTGCGGCCTCCAGAGTCCCCAATACTCCTCTACGCAACACTGCATTCTCCACTGCCTCCCGCCCATCCTTATGCACACACGCACACACTTCAGTTCTGGAAGCCCCATTGCAGATGGAGAAACATCATAAGGAAGCCCCTGGGATCACCTGTTCCCGTCTCCAGATCAGCCTCTCCTCATTCAGGAGGATCAAGGTCTTCAGCCCAGGACACTCCAATCCTGGTCCCCAAACCCAAGCCCTTGTCAGTGCCCCCTCCACACGAGGTCTTGGTCTTCTCTCCATCCTGGGGGGTTATAGGGCTCCCCTCCCAGCCCCAGACAGGGAAAGGTCAGCAAAGCTCTGTTGCTACCTCCCCATGGGACTGTGGGCAAGCTGTTTTGCTTTCCTGGGTCTCAGTTTGTTCATCTGCATAACAGAGATGCTAAACTCTGCTGGTTGGTCTCATAAAACACACTTAAATGATCCTGTTCTCATGCTGGTTTGCCCAGGCCTCATCCCAGCCTGAGCCCCTACCTGGTTGAGGACCTTCTGCAGGTAGGGTGTGCCCATGCGGTCAGCCAAGTGGCGGTAGGATGGGTGGGAGAGGAAGAACTTGCGTTCAGCGGCCAAGGCAGCCGTGATGTCCTTCTTGCCATCGATGTCCTTCTGGCTCCGGTTCACCACCCCGATGTAGCCTGTGGACGGGTTCAAGGTTGGGGTAACCAGCCTTGCAGGGGGTGAGGGGGAAGAGGATGGGCAGTGGAGAGGGTCAGGAGAGTGACCTGCCTACCTCTGCGCAGGGGGAGCAGCTTGTTCTCCAGCACGTCACGGGCATCTGTGCCCTCGTCCATCAGGTCCAGCTTGGTGATGACCCCAATAGTGCGCTGCCCTGGGGGGCGGCAGGAGAGGCTTGTCTACATCTGCACTTGCCCTCACACAAGGGACCCCAATGCACTCCCAGCCTGCTCCCTCCACCTCCCTGCCCACTCCCTCCCTCCCCCACCCCTCATCCATTCTCCACAGAGTGGCCAAAATGTCTTTTAAAGGCATAAGTCTGATCTCACCACTACTCGCTTAGGCCTTCCAGTGGCTCCCCTTCCACTGAGAACAGACCTGCAGGAGGCCTTGTGCTGCCGGTGGGAACCTACCCTGGGAGTCCACCTCCTTGGCGATCTTCAGAGCATCTGAGTTGGCCAGGTCAGAGTTGGCCGGGGACACGGCCAGGATGAGGCAGTTCTCCTTGGTGACGAACTGCATAAGCATGTCCCGGATCTGGAACTCGATGTCGGGAGGTTGGTCTCCCACCGGCACCTTGGTCATTCCAGGCAGGTCCACCAGAGTCAGGTTCAGCACTGGACAGGGCGGCGAGAGGGCGGGCTCAAGGCGAGGGGCGTGGCCGTGGGCGGGCGGATTAAGAAACAGGGCCGGGCTTAGAGAGGGTCGGCTTGGGGGCGTGGCCGTGGGTGGACCGCGTCAGGGAAAAGCGCTGGGCTAAAGCGGGCGGCCCGTTGGAGGCGAGGCCAGAGGTGGGCGGGGTCATGGCAGGGTGGGGCTTAGGGTAGGATGCACAGAGGTGGGGTCGCTGTGGGGGCGGAGTCTGCAGGAGGCGGGGAGCCTGCGTAACGAGGCACCTGCAAGGAGGCGGGGCCAAGGAAAAATGGCCCCCCCAAGGGGCGGGGCTAAGCGGCGAAGCCCAGAGGCCGGGGGCGGGGCCAGGTGTCCTCACCGTGGGGCGAGTAGACGCGGAGGTTGATGGGCACCGGCGAGATGCCCTTGTTGGTGCCGGTGACCCGATCGGTCTCAGCCTCGATCTCCAGGCGCACCTCCTCGAAGTCGGTGAATTTCTTCCCTTTGCAGTGCAGGAACTCGGCATATTCTGCCCCGGAGGCGGAGTCGGGGTGGGGGTGGGATGAGGGGGCGAAGTTAGGGGTAATTATTACAGCCAGGAGCCCACCTGGGTCCCATTTTCCACTGGGAATAGACCTTCACACACACACCCCCCAAACGCTGCCTTTTCTCTCCTCCCTCCCCACAGCAACGCCATGTCTCCGTTATGCATTTTTATTCCCACTGTCCAGATGGGGAATGGAGGACCAAGGTCATACAGCGAGCAAGTTCAGCGGCTAGGCTGGACCTCTCCTTGGGGATGGGGTGGGGGGCTGGTGAGCCCAGGTCGGGCTGCTGGTGGACGACACCACGTACCTGTGGTAGCATTGACTAGCTGCAGGACCAGGGGGCGTCGGGTGACAATGCCAGATCCTCGGGGCAGGAAGTCCCTGCAATGAGTTGGGGGTAACAGGATGGTCATGGGTGCTCCAAAGCTCCCCACAGTGCCCCACCACACCTTAGCCCAAGGGCATCAGGTTGCTAAGGGGAGATAGCAGCTGAGAAAGGTGGAAAAGACTTCCCCCAAATCCCCCGGGTCACAGAATTTCTGCATTTGAGGTGCCAGGAGACAAAACCAACAAGCCCGAGACCTCTCTCAGGTATGCCCTGTGTTTGGTTCTGAGCCAACAGGAAGTCCCTGCCCCAACCCAGCCACTGCCATTCAGCCCAGGAGAAACTGAGGCATGGGGTGCCCCACATGCCCAAGTGTCCAGTGGCCACAGGGTGGATCCCAAGGAAATGGAGCTGCACCTCCTCCCCTCCCTTCCGCTGTGCGGAAGGGCAGCGTCTCACTTCCCCTTCCCAGGCCCCATCTGGCTGGTGTTGAGGATGAGGGGTTTGGGGGGAAGGAGAAGGCAAGGATAAGAACTCAAGCTTAAGCGCCTACTGCATGCCAGGCTCTTTGCGGGCAATAGCTCCTGGGCTCCACATAATAGACTCGTGAGGTAGGTGCTGTTATTATCCCTTTTTACAGATGAGGAAACTGAGGCTCAGGGGTGTACAGGTTGTGCAGCCAGTAGCTAGCAGAGCAGACCCTGGATCTAGAACTGTTTGACTCTGCGGTGAAAGCTCCCAGCCCCTCAGCGCCCTGCAGTCCTTTGAAGCACTGAACTCAGGGGTCCCAAGGTCACCCTCTGCCTGATGTCTGTACCTGAGACAGCAGCTCGTGCCAATGGCAACCTCAGCAGTCCTTTTGGCTAACTCTTGCAAGTGCCGATTCTCTGTCTTGTCAGCTCTTCCCATCTCCCCACCCACTACGGCCCCAGCCAGGCTGGCACAAGAATGAGGGTGGAGGCCTCTTCAGGGACCAAGCTGGCGGAATCTGCAGTCATGGGACCCCCAGGACCCAGGAGAGGGGGAGCTGTCTGGAGCCAGAGGGACCATAGAATCCGGCCAGCCACCTCATTGACGGAGAGACACATGGAGGCCCAAGAAGGGGAAAAGACACAGTCAAGCTCCTACAGGGCTCAGACAGCCAGAGCAAGAACCCGACTCTCCTGCCCCCAGCCCAGAGCCTGACCTGGATTCACACATCTTCCTGTGCCCCAAGGTTGAGGCAGGGGGTCCCAGGGAGAACAGAGCAGGCCCAGGCTCCTGGGCTCAAGGCCTCCTCTTGGGACCCCGGGGAGGCCCCTTCCATCCCCTGTCCTCATCTGCCCTCCTAAGGGGGAGGAGTCAGCCACTTTAATGGGGAAGGAAAAGGATGATGAATCCTGCATTTATTCATCATTTCTAGGTACCCGGCAAGCGCTTTTCATTTTTGCAAGACTCTGCACTTCAACAGGGCAGGGCTTGCTCTTTCTGTCCACCACTGTGTCCCAGAGCCCAGCACAGGGCTTAGCACACAGGAGGTACTTCATAAATGTCGACTGAATCCCCAAGTCCTCGGCACAGTGCTCGGATGTGGAAATTATCATTTTACAGATGAGGCAGCTGAGGCTCAGAGAGGTGAAGTGACTTGTCCAAGGTCACCCTATTAGGAATGGCAGGGCTAGGACTCAAACCCAAGTGTCTGTTGGACCCCAGAGCCTGGGAACTTCCCTGTCAAACTGTGCTGCTCCCTAAACCCGTGGAAGCCAGACTTGACTTTTTACGTAATTCAATTAAATTCAGTCTACGACATATTTGGGAGCAGCTGCTCTGTGCCAGGCCCTGTGCTGGGCCCTGGGGATGGGAGATGATGAGTCAGACAGTTCCCCACCCGAGGAGCTCACAGTGTGGTGGGAGAGCCAGACCAGTAAACAGATAATGCAGTGCAGTGTGACATGTGCTGGAACGGAGGTGCAAGAGGCAGCACAGAAAAGGAGGTGATTAACTGGGGGGCTGGGGGACTTCCTATCTCTATCTCTCCCCTACTCACTCCTGTGGGGGTGACCCCCTAGTATTTGGGATCCCCCCAGGGCTGTGGAGATAGGACATCTGTTCTCACATGGGGCCTGGGGTCCACCCTCTTCCCCACCAGCTCCTCACCCAGCAATACCATGGCAACAGTAGTTGCCATGGAAACTGCAGGAGGGGCTTGGAAGGATGGGACTCCCCACAGAAAGCCCCCACGCAGAGACATGGACCTGCCCCGGAGCTCTTCCCTGAACGGCCTCCCCCTGCACAGATGGGCCCACTTGGCCCTGGCCGGCCTGAGGCGCAGAGGTCTGTGAGGTGCCGCATTGAGGGCGCGGGGAGCCCAGGGCTGGGCTGGAGGCAGTGGTCAAGGGTCTGGGCCTGCCTGCCCCAAGTCACTGCCTCCCCAGGGCTACTTAAAGGCCAAGCAGCTTATGGGAAGCAGAGATTAGAGGGCAGGGCCACGTGTCGGGGCAGAGCCTCTTCTCAGACTGAGATTTCCCAGGGCCAGAGTGGGGATAGGAGTGCCCGGATCAAGAGGGGCCCCATCTCTGCCATGGCCCAGGTTCTCAAAGTGACACCCTCACAGGGCCTGCATCAGAATTCCCTGGGCAGCTTGTTAAAATGCACATTCCTCAGACATGCTGGGTTAGAATCTTAGGGGCAGGGGTCTGGGGAGGAGAGGAGAGAATCTGGATTTTAAACGCAATCCCCATGTGATTTTCACATTCCCTTTCAAGTTGAAGGATCACTGGCTTAGTGGTTGGGAGCCAGTTCCAGGCAGAGGCCCTGGGGTCGAATCCCAGCTGAAGAAGAACTTAGCCCGTGCCTGGTACACAGTAGGCGCTCGGCAGCTCAAGGGGGCTTCCGAGGAGTGCCTCCTGTTCTCAGCCTCCTCCGTAGGAGGATTCCCAAATTTCAGCAAGGAATCCAAGATCCTCTGGAACCCTCTGCCTCACCGCCTCCGGGCCCCGAATGGGATCTCAGGATTCTGGCCATGAACTGTTGGACGGAAACGATGGACATCAAAGAGGAGAAGCTCTCAGAGGCCATCTCATGCCCCCATCACCGTCCAGAGGGTGGGACAGAGGCCGAGAGAGGGGCAGGGAGCTGTGAGGCCACACGGTGATGGGAGAGGTGGCCAAGAGGGACCAGGACACTGGAGGCCTGCTCCCCAGCCCCACACCTGGACAGCCAGTGAAGAGCACCGGCTTGTTCCCACGTTCAGACTGTGAGAGCCTCGCTCGGCACAGGCCTGGCACATGGTAGGTGCTCAGGTAGCACTCGAAGGGGCGGGCATGGCTCAGGCTCGGCAGCTCCACAGCCCCTGCCCTTCACCTGGGCACCCTGTCCCACAGCGCTCTGTTAAAGTGCCCCCTGGTGCCTCAGCCCTGTGGATTCACGCCGATCCAGCCAGTGCCACCCCTGCACTTCCCACCCAGCTCCTGCTTAGGCTGAGGGAGCACAGAACAGGTGCCCAGAGAAAAGTGTGCCGGGCCCACCAGCCTCGGAGGCCGTGTGGGAGGGTTGCATGGTGGCATGCCAGCTCTCCCTACTCATTCTAGGCAGATGGTGGTTTCCCGGGGAGGCCTTGCCTTGCCATCTGCAGAGGCACCTTCAAACCTGAAGCCAGGGAGGATGAAACAAACACCTCTCAGGACCTCCAAACGCCGTACGCTCCCTGTCTGAATTGACACTGTCATCCCCAGAGGGGTCTGGAGAAAGTACATCGAAGGTCTGAAATGACCCCCACCACCACATCTGGGGCCAGGGCTCAGGGACCCTGGATCCTAGATCCTGTTGAATGCAAACGATGCCAGAAAGTAGCATGCTTGGTGTGGCATGTACCCAGGGGAGGTCATTCTTATAAGTCTCCTGTTTCCTGGCTCTGATGTCAGACAAGCCCGGTGTTGAATGTCAGAGCTGCCACTTAGGAGCTGTGTGGCTGTGGACAAATGACCATACCTCTCTGAGCCTCAGTTTCCACATCTATAAAATGGGTTTCTTTGAGGCTTGTAGAAGTTAATGCCTGAATAAATGGTAGCTTCGTGATTACAAATATTATAACTTGTTGAGTGAGCTGAGAACACAGGCTGGGCTCCCACAACCGTCACCAAACAGTGCACAGGGAGGGAGCTGGAAGGTGGGTCTCCAGGGGCTGGCGGGAAGAGTGGGCAGTCAGGCCAGGATATTTCCAGCCAAATTTTGCCACTGGACGTGGAAGGCAAGGGGGGTGGGCAGGCTCTGAGGTGCCCTCTGAATCAGGGAGCCGGGGTGGAGGCGAGGAAGTGGGTGGGCCAAGAAATACAGTAGGGAGGAGGTGAGGCTGCCTCCAGGCAACAAGTCCCTCTCTGTTCCTGCTGCCCCAGGAGGCCCCAGGCGTGCCCACGTCACACAGCCCATGAATTTCCAGCTGAGGTTTGAACATTTCAGAACAGTCGGGGCCTCAGCCTCCCCTGCTGTCCTGCTGTCCTGAGAGCAGGCACCGGGCTGGCACTGTTTACGGCCGTCTCCCCAGCACCCAGCACGGAGCCGGAGCCGGCACGGGGGATGCCTCATTGGCCGAAAGAATGATTTAAAGACGAGCTCCTCCGGTTTTCTCACCGTCACCATCACCCTTGTTGTACACATGTGGAAACTGAGGCAGAAAAAGGGGAAGAGTGTTGCCCAAGATCACAGTGCACGTTAGTGACAGGTTGGGGCTTGTACTCAGGACTCTGGACTCAGAGCCTGGCACTTTCTCCACAGCAACCATTTTCTCTTTTAAAGAAGATCCATGATGTTTCCTTCCACCTTGTCCTTCCTACTTTTCTTCTTGGCCTCTTTCCTCCTTCCTTCCTTCTTTTCAAGTCTTGATGACTTTTTATACTTTCAAAATGGAAATAGAGTTCTCTTTTGCCTCCTACTTTTAAAAATCATATGTTCTCCTTTGAAAAAATATTCAGAAAATACATAAAGTGTTTAAAAAATAAAATGCAACCATCATCCCAACACCGGGGGCTCATCATCTCATCACTCATAATTATCATCGTGGCAAACACCGAGGGGTCGTTGACTGCCGGCCAGGGACTCTGCCACGGGCTTTAAAATCCGCACCATCACGAGGTTTCTTTTTGGGGTGATGGAAGTGTTCTAAAATTAGATGGTGATGCTGGTTGCACAACTCTGTAAATATACTCAAAATCATTGAATTGTGCACTACAAACAAGCGAATTTTATGGCATGTGAATTATACCTTATTAAGCTGTTTAAGAAATCTGCAGCCTCCAAATTGATCCTCGCACGGCTGTGTGGGGTGGGTGTGACCCATTTCCCCATCTTACAGGGGAAGAAACTGAGGCTCAGAGAGACAAAGTCACACGCCCCTCATATGCCCACATGTGCACCGGGCTCCGTCCACACTTGGGTAGCAGCTCCATTTGACTAATAGCCTATCATGGACATTTCCCAAGTCATTCAATTCAGAGCCACATCTGGATCCTTATTTCTTCTCACCAGCAGCTTGATGCGAAGGAATCTCAGCTCCACCAATAAATTACTTCCCTGCTCCAAACCTCAGCTTCCCCATCAGTGACCTGGGACACAGTCCAGCAGCTCTCTCCTGGGGCTGTCGAGGGAATGCCCTGAGGTCTTGCCGGGAGAGCGCTGTCCCTTCGACTTCGGGACTCAGGTCAGAGGGGAGCGTGCCTTCACCTACTGAGATTTTTCTCCCCGCCCTGGTTGGGGACCTCGTTTCCTGTGCTAAGATCATTTGCATCAGAGCTGGAGTGATGAACGAGTGGCGCAGTCACAAAGAGGTACAAAGTCCACCGTAACCGTGGGAGAAACTGCGGTCTGCCAGGAGCCCTCAGCCGTCTTCCTCTACAGCTCCTCATCCTGGGAGAAAACTGAGCTCTACCCCACACACCCAGGGGCCGGTCATCGGGGGCGAGGGTGGTCAGGCAAGGCATCCTGGAGGAGGTGTTGGCTGATGAGAGACTTGGAGGACGAGCCAGTGAAGGAGGAAGACCAGGGCATGTTGAAGAGCCTTCCAGCATATGCAGTGGCCCCCAGGAGGGGGAGAGAGAGGACTCAGCCCACTTTTTCCATGAACTGCAAGATACTCAGATGGCCCAGGAGGGAGCACCGGAGGGAAGCAGGGCTGGGTGAGGCAGGCCTCAGGGGCCCATCTCAGGAGCCGTGGCTCTGTTTGGAGGGCAGGGGGCCAAAGAGGGCTTCAAGCAGAGGGGGTCAGATTGGGAAGCCATAGAATGTTCCATGCTGTCAGGGGGAGAAGAGATGAGAGGGGCAAGGGAGGAGGCTGCCCCCAATGCTAAGACAAAGGTGGTGGCGGTGGAGGTAGAGGGGTGGACTAGGCGCAGGACCACAGATTCGGGGATGACCAGGACAGGGAGGATGAGAGAGGAGGGGGAGGCTGACCCTGGGGCCTCTGGCCAGGGCACTGGGAAGATGCCACTTAAGAGACTGTCTTGAACACCTTGTGAGGCCAATATTCCTCTTTGTCCTGTTGCCTGTAGTAATTCCAAGTTGCTAGAGCTGTCTTCCCCAAACAGCTCCTGTTCCTTAGCCAGATTTCAGTCCGGGGAGGAGGTAAGAGTGCCAGAGAGACAACCAGGGAGAGTGGAGGAGAAGTTGAGGTGCGTGATATGTACGCACATGGTCGGGGTGAAGAGGGTGGACATTCACATGAAGGCAGGAGGTGGGTGAGGGTTCCTGTCTTGCCTCTGATTCCATTGCTGTGTGACATAAGGCAGGTCTCCTACCCTCTCCGAGCCATTTCGTCATGTGAAAACCTGCTCCTCCTACTAACAGGTTGTTGGTTCCAAGCAGACAGTAACAAGTACTGCCCTTGGACCTGGGGAATCAGGGGCCCCAAGCTTTCGGGGTCCCTTTTTGGATCTCTGGCCTCACTTTCGCCATGGAGCAAGGGGTCCCCAGGTGCCAAGGGCAGGTGCCCGGCTGGAGCCTGTGCACCCCTCCTGGGCCACATTTGAGTGTCCAGGAATCCCCCTTGAGCAGCCTCAAACTCTCCTCCAGGGTCTGCCCCCCTGAAAGCTGCCCTCACTGCTGTGGGGCTGCCCCGGGGCTCAGGGGGGATCCTTTCTGGGGCCGCAGATAGAGCTGGGATATGAGGGCTGGGGTGTCCACATGTGAGCCAAAGAGGCCCCTTGTGGTGCAGGATGGAGTGGGAAGGACAGGGGCAGCCTGGGGAGAGGGGCCACCTGTCCCCACACCTCCACATGCCATCACAGAACTCTGAGGAGTCTGAAATTCTAAATTCACACCCAGCCTGCCAAGCTCTTACAAAGGTGTGTTCGTCAAGGTGGGGGGTATTGTATCTAGCAATGTATTGTATTGTATTGCATTGCATCTAGCAATTCCTCAGCTTGATTTATAACTGGAATGTTTGGACACACGGCACATGGGCCCCCACTCCTGCTCTTGTTCCACGCCTGATAGCACTGCGCCCACGACTCGCTTCCTCCCCTCCCGCCCTCCCCAACCTGCATCCCGCCCCTGAGGTTTCGACCCTCTGACTCCAGCCAAGGCCTGGGAAACTCGATTCTTCTGGAGTTGGGATCAGATGCCGTCTCCCAGGGTCACCTTTCATTCCCAGCTCCTCGAGGCCACCGAGTGGGGCAGGGGTTTGGGGAAGATGTCCTCTGGCCGGGGATGGGCACATGAGTCAAGCTGTGGGCATGTACTCAGCACGTGGCAGGTGCATGCTCTGAGCACAGAGAGGCTAAAGCAGAATGTGGCTGCCCGGCAGCAATGGGGGCTCTCTGGGTGGGGGTGGCTGTCGAGGGGCCACTAGCGCCTCCCGGACCTCATCACTCAGCCACACTGCCCTGCCTCTAGGTCCTCAAACCCACTGGGCTCCTTCCCGCCTTGGGCCTTTGCTCAGGGGGGACCCTGCCCCTGGAGAATGTTCACTCCTTTGCCTGACCACGTCCTATTCTTGCTCAGGTCCAGCCTCAAATGCCGCCTCCTTAGGGGGCTTTCTCTAGTCCCCTGACGGTTCCCCACCCTTCAGCATCAGGCTCCTCATACCCTTCCTCAAACATGACAAAAAGAGCTCTCTGTGTGATTCAGTGTCTTTCTGTCCTGCTCAGTGGCGAGCCCCCAAGAGCAGGGATGGGTCCGGCTTGGTCATAGCTGGATCCATAGGGCCTGGCACGCTGCAAGTGCCAACAAAATGTCAGCTCCCTCTGCCCCCATCAGTCAGTGACTTTCTACCTGCAATGTCTCTGTTAGCCCCTAATCCTCTTTGGCCTCAGTCTCCAAATCTGGGAAATGGGCCCACTAAGATGTATCCGCAAGTGTTCAGAGGAAGAGACAGAGCTTAGTGTGGCGGCTGGGCGTCCCCCATGGGAGGGGCTGGGGCTGGCCAAGAGGAGGGCTCTTAGAGGCTGGAGACCAGCACCCAGCCCGTGCTGGGATGAGGATGTGGAGGAAGGGGCAGGGCGGTTTGTGGGAGGCAGGGAGCCTGGGCAGGCATAGGCAGAGTAACCAGGGAGACGCAAAATCTTGTCTCCCAGGCTGCCCCTTGGGCCCTGGACAGAGGCCTGCTCACCAGGCCCCCTGCCCAAACCAGATGAAGACCTCTGTCCCCACCCTGGCCCACCCCCAGCTGCACCTATGCCCAGGCAGGACCGGAACTGGCACGTCCTCTATGCCAGGCCTTCCTCTGAGTGCCCCTCAGGCATTGTCTCAGCACAATCCCAGGAGGGAGGCGTTATTATTACCCCCATTCTACAGATGGGGGAACAGCGGCTGAGGGGGTTTAAGAAACACGCTCGAGGTCACTCTGCTTGCAGGTCGCGGAGCTGAGCTACAAACCCTGGTCCGACCCCGGAGGCTGAGCTCTCAGCCCCTCTGCCACATCCCCACTGGCCTCGGCCTCCCCAGGGGCCAAGAGGGTGACGAGGGTGCGCACTGCCCATTTGTTGGCCTGCCCGGCACCAGCGCGAGCGAGGTCAGGGCACCGGAGCCTGGAAGCCTGTCCCAGGACTCCCCACTCTTGCCGCTGGACGGGCTTTGTGGGGACGGGGCACGCGGCGGAGGGCCAACGGGGGAGCCTGGGGCACCAGGGACCTGCTCACAAAACGCTGGGGTGTCCTGGGGCCCCCGCACAGTCCTCTGTCTGCACTCGCCCCCAAGATGATCTCACCTACGCTCATGGGTTAAATCCTGTCTCTCCACGGACAACTCGCAAATGTCTATTTCCAGCCGCCTTCCCCTGCGCTTCCCACTCACATCACCACACTGCCCACCTGACGTCCCAGACTCCACATGTTCAAAACCAAGCTCCAGCTCCTACCCCCGCCCCCCAAACCTGCTCTGTATCCCAAACCCGCACTCCGTCAATGGCACCAACACCCACCCCGAACCAAAGATGCTGAAGTCATCCTTGATTCCTCTTGCCTCACCCCCCCACATCCCATCCACCAGCAAGTCTTGTGGGACCTTCCTCCAAAATATATCCTGAACCCCATCATTCTCCTCCTCCCCACAGCTAAAGCCCGGGTCCAAGTCCTGTCACCTCCTGCCTGCCACAGCAGCCTCCTCCCCTGTCTCCTGCCCCCTCTCGGCCCCCATGTCACACACTTGCTGGAATCAGCTCAAGTCACTCCACTACTTGAAAGCTTCTGATAATAATGAAAATAAACCCAAACTCCTCACCACTTTCTGAGGGCCTGTAGATCTGGCCCCTGCCTACCTCTCTGAGGCCATGTCCCCCTTGCTCATCAAACACCAGCCCCAGTGGCTCCTTCCTGTTCTTCAAACACAGCAAGTTCATTACTGCCCCAGGGCCTTTGCACTTGCTGTTCCCTTGGCCTACAATGCTTCTCCACAGCTAGTCCATGGCTTCTCATCCCTCAGATGCCACCCCCTCCTACAGACCCTCTCTGACTTCCCCACAGAAAGCAGCCAACTCCCCTCCCCGGCACTGACCACATTCTCTGGTTGTCTTCACCCCATACATGCTCCTGTGTTCATTATTTCAGAGTTTCCCCTCTGGAGTGCAGAGCTTTTGCTTTTTCTACCCTAGCATTCCCCATGCGGAGCATTGTTGGCCCTCCATGAATGATGAATGAATGACTGAATCAGCCTCAGTTTTCCTTTCTTTCAAAGGGGAATGAAGAAATAGCACAGACCCAGAGGAGTCCTAGCAGGGTCTGGGCCGGCCGCTGGGCCAGTTCCTTTGCAGAGCTGACACAGGGCCCTCCTGGGTGCCCAGGAGCCCAGCTGGCCTGAAGCAGCCTCGCTTCCCCTGGTGCATTTTCCACTTCCTCTCCGTCGGGGGTTGACTCCCGGGAAGCCCCAGGAGGCAGAGCGGCTGTTGCCATGTTCACCAGCCTGGGGACCCAGCCCTGGGCGGAGAGGTCGGAGCACATGAAGGAGCAGGTGGGGCTGGCTGGGGGCCCTGCGGAATCTCAGTTTCCCGCCTGCACCCCAGCCCTGGCCTCCTCCCTAGCTCTCACGAGGATCAAATAGTGCTGTCCCACCCACTCCTCCGCCTCAGCCCAAGCCCCTCTCCTCTGCCCTGGGCCTGCACCGGGACGCCCCACGCAGCCTCCTGCAGGGCCACTGTCCAAGGGCGTTGGGTGCAGGGGGCAGCGTCCACATCCCGCTCCACCACTCGACTGGCAAACGGTTGCCGCATTCAGCTGTGCCCGGCTGGCCTGCTGTGCTGCCTACGGACTGGCACCTCTCTCTGCCAGACAGTGACCTCCAGGAGGGCAGAGCAGGGTCTGTCCTGGCACACGCACGCCCCCAAACCTGACTACCAACACCTCCCTCCCACATGCTTACACCCATGAACTCATTGGAGCCCCACAGCCACCGTCTCAGCAAGGGAGAGCCGCAGCCATCAGTGTCCCATCCCTCAGATGGGAAAATGGGGGCCCACATGCCTGCATGTTCCTGTGCCCAGTGCAGGGCTTGGCTCTCAGAGGCTGTCAGGGTCCAGATTGGGAAGCTGGGCTGTGGGGTCTAACAGACACTGTCCTTCCTGGCTGTGTAGCTTTGGGCAAGGCATGTAACCTCAGGGCCTCAGTTTCCTCATCTGGAGGATGGGCATGATGGGAGCTGCCTCATGGGGCTGTTGTGAGCCATCCCATGAAGTGTGGTGTGGGGCACATGCAAAGGGCTCACTTGCAGCCACTTTCTCGTCTGTACCCTATGCCGAGAACACATAGCCTGGCACAGCGCAGACATTCAGCAAATGCTCCATGAGGAAAGGTGGGAATATGGTTTGTACGCTGTAAAGTGCTGGATATCCACAAGTGCCATTTAAAGCACTACAGCCTCAGGGCTTCATTGCCTCCGAGGTCCCCCCATCCCCTTGCTCTGACTGTCAGGCCATGGGGAAAGGGCCCATCTGTGCGTCTCGCCTGTATGTCTCTGCAGCTCTGGGGGTCACGTGAGCAGGAGGGGGGTACTGTAGGAGCTGGTCCCCAAGAGGCAGACGGCCTCCCCCTCTGCTGACCAGATGGGGCTGGCCGCCCCCATGGTGGTTTTCCAACATCCCACAGACATATCGCTCCTGTCAGGACCCTTCTGCCTCACCCCTAGTGTGTGCACTGGGCTTCCCAGGTCATTTGAGGGGCAGGAACAACCATCCAGGCCAACTGTCCATATTAGAGATGAGGAAACTAAGGCTCAGAGAGGGCAAGTGACTCGCCTAAGTTTTCACAGCAGAACCTGGCTTGGGCCAAGGATGTCTTCCCTAGAACTTCTGTCCTCTGAGAGGTTGGGGGGGTCCTCTGCCTCCCTCTTCCATATGCCAGGCACTTCCTTAGCCGTGAAGGTCATTGGAAGAAAGCTAGGGTTTCTGAAGGTGAGGGAGGGAGATGATAGAGTGGGGAGGTCAGTGTCAACTCTCCTGCCTGCCCAGCCCCCGTTCTGCCTAGCAGCACGGGAGACTGCCGTCCTCTCTCTCTCCTTCTTAGCACCGGAAAAGCCATCTCTGCCTCCCCTTTTTGGGGAGAGTATGGGGGGGTCTCGACCCTGCCTGCCCCCCAAACCCAAGACCCTTTGTCTTTGCGGTTGCCCCCTACTCCCGTGCCACCTGGCCTTCCCAGGGGCTTGTGGGATCAGAGGCAGGAGGGGGATTAGGTTCTGCAAATGGCTGCCCCCCTCCCGCCATCCAGCCTCCCTGTCTTAGTCATCTCTGCCCTCCGCTGCCTTCTCTCTCCATCACAATCCCTCTGCCAGGCCAAGAGGAGAACGACACTGACAGGCGCCCCCCACCCAGGGGCGGCGGCGGAGCAATGGGCCAGCTGCTCAGCAAAGGATCGGAAGCGGTTTCTCCCCCACCTCCCTTCTCTTCCTCATCCTGCAGCCCGCGCCTCCCCCCCCAGCCAGGCGCCGCGCTGCGCACGGATGGCGGCGGGAGCCGCAGAGGTGTGTGTGTGAGGGGGGAGGCTGTGCCTGGTCCTCGATGCCCACGGGGCTATGTCCTCTCCCAGGGGCTGCAGAGTGCGTGCGTGGGGGGGGGGGGGAGGCGGGGGGGGGGTCTCCTGCCACTGTCCAGGAACTCCCATGGGGCAGGGAGCTGTCCCCCGTAGAGCCCTGGGGTGGGGGCGCTGCCAAGGGGTGCTGCCCGCTCCAAGAGGCTCTCGGAGCCGACGGGAGGCGCTGAGTAATGCAGGCCCCCTCGGTGCCTATACTGGGGGAGGGTGGCAACCCTTTGCCAGGGGCTCTTGGCAGAGCGCTGTCTTCCCTAAAGGATGGGGCGGAGGAGGGGGGCGTGATACCGTGGCCTGTGGCTTGACGACATTTGTAGACAAGCGGGGGGCGCTGCCGCCTGAGGGGCTCCCGTGGAGGGGGGGGCCACCTCCCTTTGGCTGGAGGTGGGGGGCGCGCCGTCCGTGGGGCAGCGCCGTCGGGGCCGGGGCAGAGGGCAGGGGACCCCGGCGGGCGAGTCCGCGCTCCGGGGCGCGCCGTTCCTACCTGCCTACGAAATTCTCGAGCACCGAGCTCTTGCCGGCGCTCTGGCCGCCCACCACGGCGATCTGCGGCAGGTCGAGGTCCGCGTTCTGGCCGATGGCAGAGAAGGCGTCCTGCAGCCGGTTAACCAGCGGGATGAGATCCTCCATGCCACGGTTGCCCATGGCTGCGGCGGGCCCCGCGGGCTGCGATCCGGCGGCTGCTCGGGCTCCCGGCTCCGGTTCCGCCGCTGCAGCCGCGCGCTCCGACTGTCTGCGCCTCGGGCCCCCCGCCCCTCTGGGAGCGGAGCGGAGCGCTACTCCAAGATGCCACCAGATGGCGCTCGCGGCACCGCGGGCCGGCGGCCGTGCGCAGGCGCCGCCCGCGGCGCTATGGGGATTGTAGTTTTCTCCTTCTGCGGCTTTTGGGGCGCTTGACCGTGTCTGGGGGTCGCGGATGCTGCACCTCAGATATAATTCATGGAAATGGACGAGGTCTCACACCTAGTACCGGGCCTCTCCTATAGTGGTCATGACTGCCTTGCTCGGTCTTACAGATGGGGAAACTGAGGCTTGGAGAGATCGGCCTCCTCCAAGGTCACAATCTCCTGACCAGGAGTTCCAGCTGGCCTCACTGCCCTCTACTCTGGGTTCTGACACTAATTCATCTCTGGAGTGTCCCTTTCGTCGTTTGGGCCTCAGTTTCTCTGCCTCTAGAAAGAGAATAATAGAACATTAATTCAACAAATAGTTATTAAGCACTTCCTATAAGCCAGGCCCTTTTCCAGGCGCTGGAGAGAACAGCAGTGAACAAGACAAGCAGGTCTCCCCCCTCGTAGACCTGACATTCGGGTGGCAGAGATAGATAGTAGATGAATGAACAGAGAAATGAAATAGTAAAAGCAAAAATAGTTTATACTAAGAGTGATGGAGGAAATAAAGAGGGGGTATGAAGAGGCACCTGTGTGGGTGCAAAAAGTCCACATTAGTCTGGGAGGAGTTAGGGGTGTTCTCTGAGGAGATGAAATTGGAGAAGAGACCTGAAGATGAGAAGGAGCCAGCCACAGGCAGATCACAGAGAAAAGCATGCCTGGCCGAATGAACAGCAGGTGCAAAGGTCCTGACGCTTGGAAGAGTCTTCCTTGAGAGAGTTGGGACTTTCTGTCCTAGAGAATCACTGTCTTTGCCTCAACCCATGGGGTGGTGGCAAAAGAGTGGGATTCAAATCCGGGACTCCTACAACCCTACCCTGTTTATCCCTTTCACACAGAGAGACCGTGAGATCTAGCCATCCATTTCTGCACTTAAGGAACCTCATTTGGACTCCCCACAAGAAGGCTGGGAAAGAGAGGCCAGCCTTCTCTGTGCTGTTGAGGATCAGCGGGTCACCCTGTACATGAACAAGTTGGGGGGGGGGTCACTGCTGGGGAGCAGTGGCCTGTGAATTGGAGCCTGTCCTTCGTTCACCCATCTACTGCATATTTATTGAGCCAGGCACTATGCTTGACCCCAGCAGTGAGCAAAATGAACAAAGTCGTACCCACATGTGGCTTATAGTCTAGTGGAAAAGAGGGACAAGGCACAAATAGCCCAATAAATATGACTCTGTCAGATGGTGATGGGTGCTTTGGAGAGCAGGAAAGCTAGGGGAGGTCGGGGTGGGGTCATCTTGCTATTTTGAATAGAGTGGTCAGAGAAGGACTCTGGGAAGGTAAACATTTGAGCAGAGACCTTGGAGGAAGTGAGGGAGTGACTCACGTGGACAGCTAAGGAGGAATTTTCCAGGCAGGCAGAGGGGAAGAAGCAGGCTCTATCCCAGGAGCCTGGCCTAGGCCTTAGACAACCTGTGTGATCTGGGACCCTCCACGTCTCTGAGCCTCAGTTATCTAATCTGGGTAATGGGGGTAATGATAGATCGGATTGCTTGTGAAGGGCACGGCCCCAGCCTGGCACTCAGGAGACCCTTATTAAACCGCTACTTTGAGGGTGCCAATGATGACAGCCCCCCAGACAGCTGGAGCCTTAGCTACATGCAACATGCATCCTGAGCAGCTGCTTCAAATTGACCTGTTATTATGCTCTGAGAACCCAAGAGTGCAGAGTGAAGCCTGGAGTGGAGCCATTAATTTGGAGTGGGGGTGCAGTTTACAGATGTCTGCCTAGAGGGGCACCATTATGGCTGGGTTGTCTTTCCTAATTACACTAGTGAAACAGTGTAAAAACCAGACTTTACACAAGTATTTGGAAGCTTCTGGTCATCCTCCCCCCCAGAGATAACCACTATTTATAGTTTAGGGCTTATTCTCTGACTTTTTCCCATATATATTGGTTTTGTTTCATTTTGTTTTAATGGAGAAGGGATCATACTATATCTCCTGTGCTGCTGTATCACTGATGCCGGACCAGCAGCCTGGAGTTTGTCAAAAATGCAGAGTCTCAGGCCCCATTCATGACCTGCTGGATCCCAACCTACATTTAAGAAGAACCAAGAACCCCAGGAGATTCCTGAGGACATCAAAGTTGGAGAAGCTCTGATATATATTTTATGTGCACTTCGCTTTTTTAGTAACATTAAGTCTTTGACGTCTTAGTGTAAGAACAGACAGATCGGTCATGTTCCTTGTTCATAGCTGCATAGTTTTCCACTGCTTGACAGTGCCCTGGTTTCATTCCCTGGTCTGCTAAAAATGGCTGTGCTGGGCTTGAAGAACGGATGAAAAAAATACCAATGAGGGGTGTGAGAAAGGGCCCACATTCTGGACAGAGGAACCAGCATATGCAAAGGTATGGGATCAGAAAGGAAAGGAACCTGAAATCTACCCTGGCCTCAGTTTCCCACAGTGCTTGGTGTGGACTGGAGGAGGGCCACTGCAGATGGTCCTCCCCAGGTGCTGAGAAGCTGGGGGCCTTGAGGGCCGAAGAATTAAGTGAGAATCTTAGAAATAGCTTTGACCCTCTGCTTTGAGCAGCAGAGAGGGAGGATTCCCTCTGGAGTTCCCAAAGCTTTAACCACCAACGGTGCTGGGCAGCTTAACAACAGGAACTTTCACCGTGCATTTCCTCCTGAGAGAGTCAACCCTCGGGAGGGAGACGTTTCCATCAGCCCCCTCTGACAGGTGAGGTTAATGAGGAAGGTCTCTACGGTCACAAAGCCAGGTGTAGTGTAAATGCTGACAATGAGCCTTTTGATTGTAATGCAAGTGCCTCGAGTTAAGCTTTTGATTGCGGAGCCATCCATTTCAAAGACATCCATCTCTGATAAACACATTGCCACCTACACAACTAAATAAAGAGCCGGTCTGCCCCACCTATGAAGTTCCTCTTTTAGAAAGTCCTGGTGACCTAGATAATGGACTATTTGAAGGACCCTGCTTTTCCCTTCCCACACTTAATTCCTGCTCGTATGTTTTAAATTCTTATGTTTTAAATAAACCCGCAAAACCCTAGGCACCCCACCCTTGACTCCAATAAAGGTAGAACCCCAGGTCCACTCTCTCTCTTTCTCTCTCTACCCGCAACCTTGCTGTGTGGCCCCCAGTGTGCCATGTACCCTGCAGGACTCGTGGGACTAATGGGTGTCACTGAGGTGTGTCTTGCAATCATAGTAAGAGCTACAAGGGCCCATGCAATCACAACATTGGCTCTGGTGGGGGAAATGTCTGTAGGGGCTGCCGCAAGTAGTTGGGGCCCAGGTGAGAGCCCCCAGGCATTGCCAGCTAATAGCATCCCTATCGATAGGCTGAGACTGACACAAAACGCCAGGAAGTGATGGAGTCAAGACATGAACAGAGGCTGGTGTGACTCAGAGCTTCCATGTTTACAGGCTACATCACATGAGCTCTTGTAACCTATACATTTTTTTTAAGATTTTATTTTTCCTTTTTCTCCCCAAAGCCCCCCAGTACATAGTTGTATATCTCAGTTGTGGGTCCTTCTAGTTGTGGCATGTGGGATGCCGCCTCAGCATGGCCTGATGAGCGGTGCCATGTCCACACCCAGGACTCAAAGTGGCGAAACCCTGGGCCGCCAAAGCAGAGCTTATGAACTTAACTACTCAGCCACGGTGCTGCCCCCCTAACCTATACATTTTTAATGCATATAAAATAAAACACTTTCTGATAGGGTTTCTGTGTGCATACAGTAGGTGCTCAATAAATGCCAGTTGCATTGCATTGGACAGTGGCCTTATTATACAGCTCCTGGGTCAAGCCATTATATTTAGTCACTAGCTCTGTTCAGTGTCTGGGCCTTGGGATTCATTCATTTATTCATTTATTCTTCAACATGTATTGATCAGTGGCTATTTCGTGCCAGACCTCAAGCAAGACACAGAGAGGTTAAGAGGTTAATAAGATGCAGGGCTTCTCCTGCTAGAATGTGGCTTCACAGGGGAGAGAAAGACTAGCTAAGCAGACCAGGTGCATGAAGCAAGGGCACCTGGCCCTGTCTAGGGCAAGGTCACTGCTGAGGAAGCAGCTGGGCCAGGCCGAGGCGCACACAGTGCCCTCCTCTGCATGGCTGGGGCCTGGGCACCAAGATTCCTCAGGGGCTTTGGACACTGATAGTCCAGGCATCTGTGCTTGCACTGCCCCATTGCACAGTGAGGAGTCCCCATGAGCCGAGAACAGGTCAGGTGCCCATGCATGCTGCTAGTAGATGCGTGAGGGTCAAGGGCACGGGTTCCGAAGCCAGACAGCCTGGTGTTCAAATCCCACCTCTGCCGCTTTCTAACCCAATGACCTTGATCAAGTCACCTCACTTCCCTGACCCTGCGTTTATTCATCTGTAAGAGGGGAATCACAATATTGTCTAACTCATAGGGTTGTGCAGGGAGGATTCGGTGATATAATAAAAATTTAGTTAAAACATGGGAACAGTGCCTAGAACAGGGAATAATTAGAGCTACGATCAGTGTAATTATAATCATCATCACCATTGTGCCGTCCGAAGAAACTGCAGTGTTGTGGCGGTAGCAGAGGGAGTCATCTCTTGATGAGAGGGATCAAGTATCAGAAATGTGCCAGG
Organism: Equus asinus; assembly: GCF_041296235.1. Lineage (NCBI taxonomy): Eukaryota > Metazoa > Chordata > Mammalia > Perissodactyla > Equidae > Equus > Equus asinus. The sequence continues at coordinate 17,648,732 of NC_091799.1, forward strand.
ATTTGTGGGAGACACAGAGCTGGATCTACAGGCCTGGATTGGGAGCCAGCTGTGTCCCTGGATGGCTCAGCCTATGGGAATCCCAAGCCCCACTGGGCTCCAGATGGCCCAATTCCCCGCAGAGAAGGGGGCTTTGAGGGTATGACCAGCCATCAGGGAAGGCCTTCCGAGGAGGTGACGTTTGAGCTGAGCTGGGAAAACTGCACAGCAATTGGCCTGGTGAGGAGTGAGGCATGGGGGTGCATTGTGAGGGAAGTTTGGTACCTTGGGGACAGAAGGCAGCCACCATGGCTGGACATGGTAAGGAGGGTGAGAGAGAACCCATTACCCTCAAGTCAGTCCTGACCAGCAGAGATGGCCAAACTAAGTTCCTAAGTCAGGAGGGGTCCTGCCCTGGGTCACTCTGGAAGGAAGCGGCAGCAACAAGGCTGTCCCATCCTGCCACTCCCTGCCTCTGTTGTCTGTCTCCCTCACCCTGTTTATTTATAGGTAAAGGCACAGGTGGGTGACAGTGACTGGTGAGGCTGCATGACAAGCATATGGTGTTACATTTTTCTCTGCCTCTAGTCTGACCTGGAGCTGTCACCGAGCACAGCCTGTTCCTGTGATTCCTGGGCTGGGTGTCTGGTTGTGGGTCCACTCTATTACCTGTGTCTGTGAGCTGGGTGCCTTGATGGGGTCCACCTCCATGGGGTGATGGACACAGATGTCATGGAGGGAAGAGCTGCTACGATGAACACCAACCTGAGGATGGAGGAAGGAAATTGCACACTAGAGTCATTCATTCATCCGCTCGCTCATTTAATTGACCTTTCCCAGGCAATCACGATGCGCAGGACTCTGAGCTGGTGTCCCAATGACACAGCGGCAACTCAGCAGCTGCTTTCCGCTGCTAAGGGGCACATGACATTACAGAAGGCAGAAATAATGCCAAGTGAGGAAGTGGCAGGTTACAAGACAAAGACACCATAATCAATAGCTGGCTAGAAAGTGTACTGGGAAAATAGCAATAATAACCACCATAGAAACTTCACAGGCGCTTGATTAAGGATACTGAAAGATGACATAACGCGAGGCTTGAATAAATGGAGACATTTACTTCATTCTTAAACTGAAAAACTTGGGATAAAGATATCAGCTCTTCTCCATGTAAACACATTTCACGCAACACCAGCTGAAATTCTGATGGGGTTGGGGGCAGGGGGAGGAGTTTGACAAAATCATTTTATAATTTAACTGAAAAAATTTACATGATTGCGGATTGGCAAGAAATTTTTTATAAAGTATAATGATGTCGGGGCCTTGTGCTATCAGGCATTAAAATATATTCCAAAATTATAATAACCACACTATGGGATATCATCACGGGAAGAGACAGGTAGCAGAATAGGTCTGGACATAGATCCACTGAGTATAAGAGTTTATTTTGTGATGAAAGTGCATCTCAAATTAGGAGCAAGAAAGAGGCCCCCAGGTGATGCGACAGCCTCTGACTTCATTTGGAATGCAAAGAGGCGGGGCCTCTCTTCTCCTTCTCAACTTGTTCCATTTGGGGCCTTTGCCTGAAAGGAAGTAATTAAAAGAAATTAACATGAGTCTAGCCCCAAACAGTGTCCCCAGAGTGTTCCCATCCACTATCTGGTCTGGTCTTTAAGGAGGCAGCACAAGGTCATATACACTCAAAAAAATGTTCACTCCTTCCCTGTGATAAAACCATCCAAACCGCTCACAGCAAGTTAGAAAAAAAGGAGAGAAAGTGAAAAACGCCCATGAGCCCACTGCACACATATTTCTTCTTTCCAAAATCAAGATCATAATGTGCACGCAGTTTTGTAACCTGCTGAGTTCACTTCACATCTCACATCATATTGTGTTTAAATATCCTTTGATATTTAAAACCTAATTTCGATGGCTGTGTGCTATTTCTGAAGAGACAGACACCAGGATTTATTTAGTTGTTCCTCTTAAGCTGATTATTTTCCACAGCTATTATAAATAATGTTTCTGTGAATGACCTGCTGGCTTTTAAAAGACTCGTTTCTGACTTTTTTCTTGGGTTAGATTCCTACAAGAAAGGTTACCAGGTCAAAGTGCAGAACACAATCAAGAGTCTTGTTAGAGAATTTGCAGATCTCTTTTCAGAAAGATGAACCAACACAGGAAGCGAGCGCTGGCTTCCCTACCTTCACCAGCATGAGCATTATTTTTAGTTTTTTTACTTTGGCAATTTGCTAAGCGTGCTCTGTGCCAGGTGCCAGTGCTGAGCATTATGTAATATCATCCTCACACTCCCCTCACCCCCGGGGGGCGCCCATTTTAGAGACAAGGAAACCGGCTCAGAGAGGGTTCCTGCGCCGGCCGGGATCGTGAGCTACACGGAAGCGGAGCCCGGACCCCTCCAAGGCCAGCAGCCGCATCAACCTGGTTGCGAGCCTGCAAGATTTTGCTTCGGCCCCTCCCCTCCTCCCCCACTGTCTGTGTCTTGGTTCTCACCAGAGTGAGTTTTCTAACCTGGGTGCATGTGATGCTGTCACAGCCCTCCCTAGCCCTCCCTGGCCTCCGGAGATAAAGCTCAGCTGCTTAGGCCGGTCTTCCAAGTCCCCACCATCCAGGCTGCCCTTCCACCCAAAGGCGCAACGTCCCGCTGACCCCGGCCCCGCCCCGCGCTCCGGGCACTCTAGGCCACTTTCGCGCCTCCAAGTCCAGGCGGAGTTAGGCACCTGTGAGGTCGCCCCGCGCTGCAGTAGAGCCGGCCCAGAGCTTAGGGCAGCGCTTGTCACATGACTTGCAGTGATTGGCTGACACTCCCGTCTCCGCCACGCTGGGCAGGCCTCGGGTCTGCGCGTCCCTAGCGCCACCGCGCGCCCTGCCCGCACACAGTCGGCGCTTAAGGCAAAGGGAGCGAAGAGCCCAAGGCTGTTACAGTTGTGGAAGGCTTTGCTACTTAGTAACCACTAACCGACTTAGTAACTGCGCGGCTCCGGCAGCCCTGCCAGATTGTTCGGCTCAGTGACCCCGTGTGGGGACCGAGGAGAGGGGGGCCGGGACGCGGGACAGAGTCAAAGTTGAAGGGTCCTTCCGGGCAGGACCATTTCAGAGGCAGGATGAGCGCCGTTTTTCATCATTGAACTCAGCCCTCCTCGCCCCGTCCTGAGTCAAATCAAAGTTGAAAAAACACTTTCAAACGGACCTCCCCGCGCCCTTCTAGGGCAATTCTTCTGCCTGCCCGCGCCGATCGCCCTCTCGTCGGGTCTCGGTGTCCCAATGGACAGCGGTCGGCTGCACGCCCCCTCCCATCCCAACCCCGCGCGGGGCCGGGGATCGCGGGACAGTGGCGGCCGCGGGGCGGTCGGTTGGGGACGGTCCTCCTGGAAGTCGCCCTCGATGTCGCCGCCAGACGACAGACCCCTCTGGACAGCAGACGGACCTTGGGCTCAGAGCCGACCCTGCCCGATGCGGAGAACGCGCGACGGAGGGTCTGCGCCTCCCGAGGCCCCCTCGCAGCCGGGAGCCGAGCCCGCGGCCCGCCAGGCGCCGGGTGAGCGGGCGCCGCCCCGCCCCGTGAGCCGGGCGTGGGGCAGGCGCTCGCGGCGCGGCCGGCGGCACCGGGACCTCCGGGCCTCCAGGGGGCGCTGCACCGGCGCGGCCCGCCGACGGGCCCTCGGAGCGGACAGGCCCCGGCCGAGGCGCTGGGGGCCGGAGCCGCGAGCCGCGAGCCGCAGGCCTCCGCCCGCGCGTGGGGGCGGCGCGACCGCGGAGGGGCCGCGGGGAGGGGACCGCGCGGGGCGGCGAGGCGCGCGCGCCGGGGACGCGGGGCCCGGACGTGAGGCTTGGGGCCCCTTGAATGGAGGCTGCGGGCTTCGCGGGCAGGTGGGGCTCCCGGATCTGATGTGTAACGCAGGCGGCACCTGCAGAGGAAGCGGGGAGCGGAATGGGGGTGGGGGATTCGGGGAGAGAGAAGCCTTCCTCCTACCTTGTTTCTGGGCCAAAGTGAAAGGTTGGGGATGCTGTTGTTATTGACACAAAATAGGCACGAAGGAGGGAGACGGTGGGAGTGTTGTCGAAGGGGGTGTGAGTGGGAGCGGCTGGCGTTGGGACGTGATTGGAGCAGGGCACGGCTGAAGGGTGGGCTGGGGAGACGGATTGGGGTCGGACGCTCCTCCTGGAAGGGTCGAGCTGTGGGAGTTGGAGAGATCGAGGGCGGGGTTGGGCATTTGCAGGAGAGACTGTTGGCAGGATTTGGGGGAAGTTGGAGGGAAGATACCTGAAGCCTGCTGCTAGTGGCAGATTTGGAGGTATTGAAAGGATGGGGGGCCCATGTGGCATGCTCTCGCCAGGACTGGGAGTGTAGCTGTGAAGCTCAGCGGGCAGTCTCTGAGGGCCGTGGGCTGGCGTGGGTGGCCATGGGTGAGAGGGGCGCTGGACTGACGTGTGGTGGGGATCCAGGCCTTCCTCCCCTGCCTCCCCCAGCCGCCATGTTCAACCAGCAGCAGCAACTCCAGCAGCAGCAGTTCCAGCAATTGCAGCAGCAGCAGCTCCAGCAGCAGCAACAGATGCAACAGCAGCAGTTGCTGCAGCTCCAGCAGCTGCTCCAGCAGTCCCCTCCGCAGGCCCCACTGCCCATGGCTGTCAGCCGGTGAGTTCCCCACTGGAGGGGTGGGTGCTCTAGGCCTGCCACTCGGACCCCTCTCGGAGAATCCCCCATCGCAGCCGTTTCTCCCAGGGACATCCCGGTTTGAATCCTGGAAGTTCTCCATTCCCACCCCATGGGGATCCTCAGTCTGCAGGAGAGGGGGAAAGAATGGAGATGAGGGGTCTCAGGAAAGAGGGAGAGTCTGGCTCACCCAGTCACCCTCTGACACCTCCTTTCAACACAGGGGGCTCCCCCAGCAGCAACCCCAGCAGCAGCTTCTGAATCTCCAGGGCACCAACTCGGCCTCCCTCTTCAATGGTTCCATGCTCCAGAGAGCTTTGCTTCTGCAGCAGTTGCAAGGTATGGCTATGGGCCCTTTCTCACACCATCTTAGTGGTAGCTCCCCGGGAGCCCCATTGCAGGAAATCTCATCAAATCCACTCAGTAACCCTGAGAGGGAACTACTGTCAGTGTCCCAGTTTACAGATGAGGACACTGAGGCTCCAGGAGGTGGAAGGCCCTAAGTTGCTCAGCTGGATGCAGGTCTATCTGATCACAGAGGTGTGCCCTTGGCCATGGTGCTGTCTTTGTGGGCCGTGCTCAGCACAGTCCCGTGACATTCATATTAGATGAGATGATAGATGGAAAGATCTATGTTGACCACCCTTCTCCACATCCCATTTGATGGATGAGGAAGCTGAGGTCCAGAGAAGGAAAGTCTTTTTCCCTTTTGCCCTGGAGCCACACAGCACAGGCAGTGGCTGAGCTAGACCAAGGCCCGGGCCTCCTGACTCCCTGGATCTGTGGGTGGGTGTCTCTAGCCCTGTGCATTAAGCTTGTGCCCTGGCCTCAGTTTCCCCATGCGGAGAGCAGTCTCTCAGTTCCTACTTCCAAGATGCTGCGCCTGATATATCAGCCCCTGCAGGAGTAACCCAGGGATCCATTGACCTGGGGCCAGCTCATTTTCAGGCCCAGCGCCTCCTACAGAGTGGGCGTGGCTTGCTGGGTGGTCCCTCCAGGCTGGGCACTGTGCTGGGGCCTTTGCAAACCCAATTCCTTGACTCTGCTGACAACCCTAAGGGGAGGTACACTCATGATCCCATTTTACAGATGAAGAAACTGAGGCCCAGAGAGGGGCCATGTGCCCAAGGTCACACAGCATGGAGATGTTGATTAGAAAGAGAGCTAGAGCCCAGGTCTTAGCACAGAGCTGCGTTCTTAGACACCAGGCTATCCTGCCTCCCAGCAGGGCATGCAGCCAGGTCACAAGATGGGATGGTTGTCACTCTCCAGCCCCACCAGGGCCCCATGGGTGTGGCTGGTCCTGGGAGCTGACTTACAAATGATAGATGGATGGGTGCAGAGGTAAAACCACAGGGACCCATAACGTGTATATATGTATTTCCCCCTTTTTCTTTCCCACTTTAAAAGTCACACTCTTCAAAGAAATGCGAAAAAAAAATTTTATGGGCCCAGCACACTTCTGCGCTACTCTGCTACCTGAAAGAAATATTTTAAAAAGAGGATAAGAAAACCCAAATGGTCATATGTACACTCACCTCCTGAAGACAAAAGCCCCCGGCAAGGTTTTGGTGGACTTCCTCCCATTTTTTTCTAGGCACAAACTTGGGGATTTGTTTATGATTGTGGTTACTGGTACACTCGAAAGGCTGCATCTTGTTTCCTTTCCACTGAGTAGAATGGTGTGCTCATTTACCACATGACTTGACAGGCTCTGTAAAGAGTATTTTTAACAGGTGTTTAATATTCCACTGGAGGGATGTACCCTCGCTTACCTAAGCTTCTCAGCTGTTTCCTTTTTTTTTTTTTTTTTGCTGTTTTAAGTAACACTGGGATGAATATCATGTTTGAGATTATTTTCTTAGAATGGGTTCCCAAAAGTAGAATGACTGAGGGGCCAGCCTGGTGGCTCAACGGTTAAGTTCACACCTTCTGTTTTGGTGACCTGGGGTTCGTCAGTTCGGATCATAAGTGCGGACATGGCACTGCTTGTCAAGCCATGCTGTGGTAGGCATCCCACATATAAAATAGAAGGAGATGGGCACGGATGTTAGCTCAGGGCCAGTCTTCCTCAGCAAAAAGAGGAGGATTGGCAGCAGATGTTAGCTCAGGGCTAATCTCCCCCCCCCCAAAAAAAAAAACTAGGGTGACTAGGGGTGGGGGTGGTGGTGGATGTTTTATGGCTCTTGATAAGTATTGCCAAATTGCTTTCCCAAAGGACTGGACCAGTTTGCAATGCCACCAGCCGCATATGACAGTGCCGGTCTCCCCATGCCCACAGCAACATTGGGTATTATATGCTTTTCTTTATATATATATACACATAGTTTATTAATTTGATTGGCAAAAAAGCTCTATCATTAATGTGTTCATTTACATTTCCTGGAGTGCCAGTGCAGTTGTACATTTTATATTTGTCTGTTAAACGTTCGTATTTCTTTTTGTGACTTGTCCATGTCCTTTGTCCATTTTTCTTTTTGAGTGTGCCATCTTTTATCTCACTGTTTTTAAGAGCTGGTTGGCGTTCTTGCTCTGCGCATATGTGTATATGTGTTCAAGTTGATGTTAACTGAACACGTGCTGTGTACCAGGCACGCTTGTGTATCTCCTGAGTCCTCATAAAGCATTGCGAGTCAAGCTCTGTTATTATGCTCATCTGACAGTTGAGGAAACTGAGCCTAAGAAGGGGCCTAACTTGCTGAATTCACAGAGCTTGTCCTGTAGAATCTGGACTTGAGCCAGCTCTCACAGCACCATGCCATTAACCCCTGTGCTTCCTGTCCCCTCACCAGGGCAATGATTTGAACTGTCTTTTATGGCCTGAGTACTGGGCCTCTAAGTCAGATGGTGTCTGCCCTTAAGGAGTTCCCTGTGTGCTTGGGTAGTGGGCAGTGGGAAGCAGCTGGTCCTAGAACAGGGAAGCCAAGGCCTCTGGGGACACAGAGAGGGTCTGGGAAGGCCTCCCAGAGGAGAAACATCTAAAGGAGGAATGAAGGATGACTGGAGGTAGTGAAAGCAGAATGACTCAGGTGGAAGGACAGAATATGCAAAGGCCCAGAGGCAGGAAGAAACCAGGCTTGTTTGAGGGACTCACGGGAGCATGTGGCTGGAGTATCATGGGGGCACATGTGGGGAGAATGTCAAGAAAGGAGGTTGAGGAGGTGGGCAGGGCTAGACCTTGCCTGGTGCGGAATGGGCTTTGTTCCTGAGCAGCTATGGAAGGGTTTGGGGGTGGGTGGCGAAGTCAGAGTGTGGTTTTAGAGTGATCACTGTCTGCTGCTATCTGGTGCCAAAGCTGTGGCGGAAATTCAGACGGGATGAGGTAGCTTTGGAAGGGAGGCAGGAGTGGAGATGGAAAGGGGAGTCAGGCTGGACCGGGAAGAGGGGTAGGAGACAGGCTTGACAGGATTTGGTGATGGCTTGGATGGGGGGGGGGGTAAAGAGAGGGGAGAATCAGGGGGACCCCAAAAGCCTGCCTGGGGCCAGTGGGTGGACAGTGGTGTCCCTCCCAGAGACCCTGGAGAAGCTACTCCTCCACTTTGTGTCTCTATTTGGTCATGGATAGAGATGATAATACCTCCCTGATGGTGGCTGGGAGGAGTGACTGAGGCCATGCGTGGAAAGTGCTTAGCAAGGGCCTGGCTCCCGGTAGACTTTGATGAAGGATAGCTGGTGGTGGGTAGGGAGTGTCTCATTATTCCAGGGACCAGTCATCTTGCTGGTTCTCCCTATGGGTCCTGTGTGGATCTTTCACACACCTTAAGGCGTACCCTAAAGCATGCCTGAGGGTGAGCGGGGTTGCTGGGGGTGCTCAAGCTGCTGACCAGAGAGGTATCTGGGGAGGGAAAAGGCAGAACCTCTCCCCTCCCCAGCTGGAGCAGAAAACCAGCCCCATAGCCCCCTCCCCACCAAAGCCTGAGGTGGGACTGGGCTTCGGCTCTCCTTTCTCCCCTCTGGTTGCCCTTGGGTGGGAAGGGGCCCCTTTGAAGTTATCCATGATGTTCCCATGATGCTTTGGGAGATTGACCCCTGACCCCAGCCTCTACCACCCAACCACGGTTGTGATCCCTCTTCTTGCCTACAGGTAACCTCCGCAGCTACAGCCTGGCAACTCCGAACCTGACGGCCCCCAGCCTCCCAGCCCCGCCGCTGGCCACCCCAAATCTGCAGCAGTTCTTTCCCCAGGCCACTCGGCAGTCTCTGCTGGGCCCCCCTCCTGTTGGGGTCCCCATAAACCCCTCCCAACTCAACCTTTCAGGGCGGACCCCCCAGAAACAGGCCCGGACCCCCTCCTCCACCACCCCTAATCGCAAGGTGAGTGGTGGCTGGGATGCAGCAGGTGGGGGTGGGAGAGGGCATCCTGGGTATCAGCCCAGCTCCACCCACTCTGGCTCACACTGGGCCTTGGGGCAGGTCACACCCCTCTTTGTGCCTCAGTTTCCTCATCTGTAAGATGAGCCAGGCTAGGGGCAACGAAGATAAGTTGGACCTGTCTAGTGTTTCCCAAACTTCAAATATTCCTGAACCCCTGATGTGATTTTGTGATTTTTGCCATGCCCAAACACCACTAGAACTGTTATTTACCTAGTATTTCTCTCTTTAAAAAAAAAAAAAAAAAACTGAGATATAATTGACGTAAAACATTGTGTTAATTTTAGATGTACCCTAATATTTCTCTTTAAATCAGTGCTACCCAATAGAAATAAAATGGAAGTCGTATATGTCATTTAAATTTTTCTAGTAATCACATTAATGAAGTAAAAATAAACAGGTGAAATTAATTTTACTCATGTATTTTATTTAACCCAATATATTAAAAATATTATTTCAGGGGCCGACCCTGTGGCCGAGTGATTAAGTTCGCGTGCTCTGCTTCGGTAGCCCAGGGTTTCGCCAGTTCGAATCCTGGGTGCAGACATGGCACCACTCATCAGGCCATGCTGAGGCGGCGTCCCACATGCCATAACTAAAAATACACAACTATGTACCAGGGAGCTTTGGGGAGAAAAAGAAAAAAAATTATTTCAACATGTAATCAATATAAAAAAATGAATGAGGCATTTTACATTCCTTTTTTTGTTGTTGTACTAAATCTTTAAAATCTGGTGTGTATTTTATACATACTATCTCAGTTCAGCTTGCCACATTTCAAGCGCTCAAAAGCCACACACGTGTGTCTGGTGGCTCCTGTCTGGGGCAGAGCAGCTTTCAGTCAACTAGCTGCTTCTCAGTTACATTTATTTAAAAAGGAAACATATCACTTCTTGAAATTTTAAAAACAGTTTAAATTAATTGCCATACACAGAAGGAAAAGAAAGCAAGCTAGAGTGAAACAATGTTATATAATCCTGAATGCTACACTGTTGCCATGGAAGGTTCCAGCCAGCACTGCTTGCTCCAGGGGCATTTGAGAGGTGTTTAACTCATCAGAGGCTCTCCCTGATAAGCAGACTCAGAGAGCTGGAAAAGGAAAGAACCGTCCTGCCCCTGACCGTCCCGGCAGCTCCTCACACACACTATGCTCCTGAGAGCATTCCAGGGCAGGGCCAACACCCCCCATTTTCTGGCTGCTCCAGGGCCCGCCCACATCTGGAGGTGAGGCATTTCCCTCCAGAGGGGGGTCTTGGCCTCCAGCCTTCCAGTTGGGCCTGTCCTAAGGTGGTCTTGTCTAGGGTCTACTCCCGCCCCCATTTTACATATGCGAAAACTGAGGCTCAGAGATTGGGGTTGCCCTGGGCTGCACAGCTGTCAAGACAGACCCAGAGCCTGGGCCTCCTGACTCGCACACCAGTGCCAGTGTCGGGCAGGGCGAGAGCTGGGTAGTTTCTGAAGGGCATGGAGTCCTGGTATGATCCACATCCCCACTCAGCACTCGTTCCTCGGGCTTAGTAGGAGGGAGGGAGGCTGCAGGCGTACTCCTGGGGGCCTCCTGGGGTGCCCCGGAACCAGCCGGAGCCAAGCATTTATTAGCAAACATCTCTAAGTCCCTGCAGGGGACTCAGTGGTACAGATGGCTTGGCCTGGCCCTGCTGGAGATCTTGGGCTGGGGAGGAGGGTGGTGTTGGTGATGGGACGTTAATGCAGACAATGCTCCCATCAATTAATTAAGACTGTGGAAAATGCCACAAAAAGGAAGCCCAAAGCCCTCTGGGTCTGCACCCACTCTAGGGTCAGGAGGGCTTCCTGCAAGAAGTGCCTTTAAGGCTCTGGGTGAAGGCCTGGGGCAGGAAGAGCTCTGCAACTTTGGGGAACCAGAGAAAAGGCCATTGTGGACGTAGAGACGGTGAGGGGGAGAGTAGGGAGAGCTGAGGCTGGAGGAGTGGACAAGGGGGCAGAGGTCAGATTGCGCAGGGGGTGGGGGAGGTGGCTTCAGGCTTAGGGTAAGGAAGGAGAACTCACAGGAGAGTCTCAGCCTGAAAGAGACAAGATGTCTTCGGGTTTGCATTTTAGAAGGCTTACTCTGGCTGCTTCATGGAGGAGGGGGCGAGGAAGTCAGGAGGTGGCACCGTGGGCCAGGAGAGGGCTTTGTGTCCCCAAACCTGGGTATACTTAACAGTCAGGCAGTTAGATGGAACCCCCTAGACGCAATTCCTGAGAGGTTTAGGGTCATCTCCTGGCAGCTCTGGGGCCAGGCTCCTTCATCCTGGGGGACTGTTGCAGCCACTCTTGGTCAAGGGAGTGTTTACAACAGTGGGTGGCAGATGTCAAAGACAGTTTCTGAAAGGAAGTAGGATTCTTCTTCTCAGACGATGCCTGTGGAAGACAAGTCAGACCCCCCAGAGGGGTCTGAGGAAGCCACAGAACCCCAAACAGACACACCAGAAGGTAAGGGAGGGAGGCTGCTGGCCCTTCAGAGGGGATGCAGGTTGGGGCAGCTGGGTGTGGGGCTGGTAATGAAGGCAGATCTGGGAGGCAGGGGTCTTGGTGGGGTGTGAGCCCAGGCTCTGTCTCCTGGAGCTCATTCATGCTCTACCCAGCATCAGGCCACTCATCTAACCTCCATTCCAGACCAAGATACCTCTCCCAGCCCAGATGGCATCACTAAGGAAAAAGGCACTCCAGCACCTGAGCCCGAGTCTTGTGAGGCATCTGAGCCACCAGCCAAGAGGTCAAAGAGGTAACTGCTGCTGAAAACCTGCCCAGGGCCCAGGTGCCCTGTACTCTCCTTCCTGCAAAGGCAGGGCGTGGGCGTAGGTTGGGGGTGGGGCCCTTCAGGGGAGCTGGAGCAAGGAAAAGGCCTTGGCCTCTGACTTGGAGGAAGGTCAAACCTAATTCTGTGCTTCACCTGGGAAGGTCCCAGGCCAGACAGACTCTGGTGTCTTCACTGTGATTGAGCCCCCTGGAAGTGGGCTAGGTGGCCAGGTTGGAGGGGTGAAGATGTGCATCTGAGATCTCAGAATGGGCAGAGGGTGGGCAGCTTGGATCCATATTAGCAAGTTGTGGGAAGTGGGAGCGAGTGACTCTCAATTTATTTTGGTGAATCTGGTACCTAGAGAGCCAAAGGGGCTTCCCAAATGCTCAGCTTGTATGTGGTAGAGCTAGGATTGGAACTTGGGTCTTGGCCTTTCTGGGGAGCCCCTGGGGCCAATTGGAAGATGTGAATTTGATCTTCTTTTTATCCTTCCTAGCTCAGAGGGGCCCACAGAGAAGGGACCCCCAGGGCAGCTGCAGGCAAAGGTCCAGCCACAGGCCCGGATGACGGCACCGAAGCAGACACAGACCCCTGAGCTGCTGCCTGAGCCCCAGGAAGCCCGAGTGCAGCCACGTTTCCAGCCACGGGTTCTGCAGATCCAGGCCCAGGTGCAGCCACAGACTCAGCTACAGATGCCACCAGTGGATGTCCAGGTGCAGCCAAAGCTGCAGAAGCAGGCACAGACACAGACCTCTCCAGAGCACTTAGTGCTGCAGCAGGTGCAGCTGAAGCTGCAGAAGCAGGCAGAGCCACAGAAGCAGGTGCAGTCACAGATGCAGCCACAGGCACATTCAAAGCCCCCAAGGCAGGCTGAGCCACAGAAGCAGGTGCAGCCACAGATGCAGCCACAGGCACATTCACAGCCCCCAAGGCAGGCTCAGCCACAGCTGCAGAAGCAGGCACAGACGCAGACGTATCCACAGGCCCAGGCAGAAGCACAGCCAAGGGTTCAGCCACTGGAGCAGCCACGGGAGCAACCTCCAATGCAGTTGCCAGTGCAGCCACTGGACCAGACCCAGGGGCAGCCTCAGACCCAGTCACAGGTGTCATTGCCAGCATCAGAGCAAACACCGGTTCTGGTTCATTCCACAGTGCTGGAGACACCTCCTGACACAGTAGAAGCTAGAGCAGGTAAGTGAGCGCTAGCTCCCAGCTGGCCTGGTGGTGGGACAGTTCTGCCCGAACCCTTCGTTCCTCCCCTGGCACTGTCCAGCCCTGACTGGGTGCTGCCTGGGGCTGAGCATTGGGCCTGGAACCAGAGTTCAGAGCCATCCACACCAGAAGCCTCAAGGTCCTGGCTGTGGGAAGAGAAGGTGGCTTGGGCCTGGGTCCCTCTGGGCCCAGGTGGGAGACGGACTCTGGGAAACAGAGCACGTCTGTCATTTCAGGCCTGGAGGAGGCCTCGCCGGAGCCAGCAGGTGCCCAGGTCAGCATGGAGGAGAGCCAGGAGGAGTTGACCAGTGGCCTGGATGTGGGAGAATGTGAAAAAAGAGCAAGAGAGATGCTAGGGGTGGGTAGAGATGCTAACGTGGCAGCATGAGGGCCACAGGGGCCAGTGGCAGGATGGCCTCTTTCTGCCCCAGCCCCCATCTGGGCCCCCTCACGCTTCCTCACCTGTGAAATGGGACAGCAGCCCTCTGCCTGGGCTCGTGGGCAGACCAGACTGGGTTTGACGGTGATTCATCAAATGCTCGTGCTGTTTGCTGCCTTCACATGCCCTGCCCGGAGACACTTTCCGTTATGAGTCCCTTCCAGCCTGCTCCTCCCTACACTAGAGACCCCAGTCCCCTCACAAGGGTCACGTTGCCTGTGTGAGGGAAGCCTGGGCCTTGGGTCCCAGTTCTGCCTCGTAGTGTAATTTTAGCCAAACCCATTCTCTTCTTTGCATCTCAGCTTCTCCATCGGTCGCGTGAGGGGTCACGTGGGATGGACTTTAGAGTTAGGCGGACCTGGGTTTGACTCCCGACTGTAGCACTTCCTAGCTGTGTGAGCTCGGGCAGTCACCTAACCGCTCAGAGCCTCAGTTTCCCCATCTGTAAAGCGGGCCACCAGGAGGGCCTGATGAGACAGTGCTGGTGGATGTGTAGTGCTGGGGCTGGCCCACCCTAAGCGCCCAGCTGGTGGTAGCTCTGCTCCTGTTCCCGGCGCAGATGTGGGGTGCTGGGGGCTCCCTGAAGGTCACCATCCTGCAGAGCAGTGACAGCCGGGCCTTCAGCACCGTCTCCCTCGCACCCGGGCCGCGTTCTGGGGACTCCACCTCCGCTGCCCCCGCCGCCGCCAGCGCGCCCTCTAAGCAGGCCCTCCAGTTCTTCTGCTACATCTGCAAGGCCAACTGCAGCAGCCAGCAGGTGCCGCCAGCGGGCCCCGGGGTGGGCGGGTCGAGTGGGCAGAGTGGAGGGTTCGGGGTCTGGAGGGGATGCCCAACCTGCCCGTTCCATGGCTGCCTGATGGCCACTCAGGGCATTTGCTCAGAAAACATTTCCTGACTAGCCAAGGAGGCAGGATTTTAGAGTCAGGCTGACCTGGTTTGAATCGGCCCTGACCAGCTGTGTAGACCTCAGAAGGTGAATTCCACCCTTTGTGCCTCAGTTTCCTCCTGCGTCAAATGAAGAGACATTTAGAACCCACCTCACTGGGTGGTTCTGAGGATTCAGCGACTTGACATTGAAGTCAGGAGCCCCAGGCCTGGCCTAGAGTGAGCACAGCATTAATAACAGCATTATACTCCCGTTATTACTACCCTTGCTATTGTTCCCTCCGTGACTCTGTGCCTCACCTGAGCAGAGCCATGGGCACCTGGAAGTTAATCAGACCGCTCCTTGTCTCTGAGGCGCTCACAGTCTCCCGGAGGAGCAGGAGCTCTGCCTGCTGTGTGCGCCCTCTGTGCCTCAGTTTACCATCCTTCTCTGACCCATAGAGTTGTTGTAAGAGGAATGGCCTCATAGCCACGGTGGGGTGGCCATGAAGCCAAAGTTGAAGGCCTTCTCCCCAGGCCCCACCCATGCCTGCTGTTCCGGGGCTCACTCCTCACACCCATCCCTCCCTCTCGCCCACCACAGGAGTTCCAGGACCACATGTCGGGGGCCCAGCACCAGCAGAGGCTCGGGGAGATCCAGCATATGAGCCAAGCCTGCCTCCTGTCCCTGCTGCCTGTGCCCCGGGATGTCCTGGAGAGAGAGGACGAGTGAGCGGGGAATCTCAGGGCCTCTGTGCTGGGGGGTGGGCTGTCTCGCAGGCCAGGCAATGCCAGGAGGGGCCCCGAATCTACCATCTGCAAGGCCTGCCTCTGGGCTAAGCAGCGCCGTTGCCCAGAGGCCTTTTCACACTGTGTGGCCTTGGACCTCAGTTTCCCTCATCTGTAAAATGGCCTGGTGCAGGGTGTCATGCAGGAATTCGTGCATGACACATGCCCCTCAGCTCCAGATCTCCCATTTTTTGGGGAGAATCCAGAAACCCAGATTTGTGTGTGAAATCTCACTTTGAGAAGAGCCGCTCTGCGTGGTTTTGTAGTCTGTTCTCGAGCCTTAAACCTTGCCCTGCCCACTACCCTAGGACTAATACTCAGGTGAAATAATCATGAACACAGGAGAAAGGGGACTCACGAAGATGTTCCTTGCAGAGTAAATGTAATGGTGAAAAAAAATTTAATTGGAAATGATCTAAAATATCCAGAACTAAGGAATTAGATCGGTTAAGCCTTGTCCACTCTGTGGAATGACTGATAAATAGGACAGAGGCAGGGAATTTATGATAATGTGGAAACATATGTGTGATGTAATGTCAGGCTAGAACAGATTCAAAATTGCACTTGCAGAATCAACTTGATTATATAAAAATACATCTTGTGACTCAAGAAAACCAGAAGGATGGAGCTCAAGATGTTAACAAACTCCAGATGGAGGGGAGTCATTGAACTGTCTGCTGATGACGTTTCCCCTTGAGTCTTGACTTGACCCAGTGGGGCCACACAGAATGTGGCAGTCCTGCAGATGGGCTGCCTGTCCTCCCATCATCCAACAGTCAGAAACTCTGGGCTGATCCCCTTCAGGGCCTGGGGGTCCTGGGATGGAGTCCTGGCCTCCCAGAGCTCACCACAGTCCATCAGGGGCAGAGAAGGATCAGGTGCTCCCAGTCCATCATGGAAAATGCTATGGCAGCGGCACTTTGGGGCCTCAGAGGGGGGCCTGGCTTCCTGGGAATGGGGGAGGGGCAAGAACAGCTCTGGGAACAACAGGACATTTAGACTAAAGGATAAAGAGTTTTCAAGGCCAGATATCCTCAGTTGTGTCACTGTCCTGGTGGCCTCCTGGTATCCCAAATGCTTCTAAATCTCATTTTTCCCCCAAGTTTCCTTAGTTATTCTTATTCAAGTATTCTTCCAGATGAATCTCAGAACCATTTTGTTGAGTTTCCAAAAAAGATCCTGTTGAAATTGTGCCACATTCACGGAGCATCTGGGAGAGCTGCTGTCTTTCCGATGGGGACATAGTGTCACCCTATGCTTGTTTTGATTCTCATGATTCAGAGAGCCCCCACCGAGGCGCTGGTGCAACACCTGCCAGGTCTACTACGTGGGGGACCTGATCCAGCACCGCAGGACACAGGACCACAAGGTAAGAGGACCTGCATGCTGCGAAGGCACCCACATGAGCTGTCACCGAGCCGAGGGCTGGGAAGGAGGGAGCCCAGGCTGGGAGTGGAAAGTAAATGTCAGTCTTTGTCTCCGCACACATAACTCATAAGTGTGGCTTCTCAATGAGTCAGTCCTGTTTCTTCTTTGGGCTTCGGTTTCCCCATCTGTCCAGTGTGGGCAAGGCACCGTCTCACCCCACCATTCAGCCACAGGGTTTGTGGGGGTCCTCTTGGCGGCTCCCTCTCTCCCTGTCTCCTCTCTGTCCTGTCTCTGTTGCCATCTGCCATCCCATCTCATAGCCCATGGCACAGGGCGGGGTTATGTTGGCCCATGTTCTGGTACAGGGGCAGAGCACAGCCAGCTGATTACGGGTGTGGTGGCCTGCAGCTGGGAAGCGAGGTCTCACTGGGCACGGCCTGGCTGCACCTGGGGACACTGCCGGCTGCCCACTTGGCCTGCCCTCCTTTCCCCAGATTGCCAAACAATCGCTGCGACCTTTCTGCACTATTTGCAACCGCTACTTCAAGACCCCCCGCAAGTTTGTGGAGCATGTGAAGTCCCAGGGGCACAAGGATAAAGTCAAGGAGGTAACCCCAGCTCCCTCAGAGGAAGACAGGCCCAGAGAGGTACAGAGCCTTGGCCAAGGCCACACAGCAAGTTGAGGTTTATCCCAGGCTGAACTCATAGCAGTTCCAGAGGAACTGGAGCCTTCTGGGGTGCGGGGTGGACGGGGCATGGCACCTTGGCTGCCCAGAGCTGACCTGAGCGCTGGCCCACTCCCCTGGGCAGCTGAAGATGCTTGAGAAGGAGATAGCTGGCCAAGATGAGGACCACTTCATCACGGTGGATGCCGTGGGCTGCTTTGAGGGTGATGAAGAAGAGGAGGACGACGATGACGAGGAAGAAGAAGAGATCGAGGTTGAGGAGGAATTCTGCAAGCAGGTGCTTGGGAGGGGGGTGTGTGGGAGGCAGGCTGGACTCCAAGCCTGGGAGGGACTTCGCCCCACCTCCCAGGGGCCGAGAGGCAGCGTGCGGCATTTGTAGGCACTAACGCATGCCTCATGTAGTGTTAACAGGAACTATATACTGTGTGACTATATGTAAATATACACCATGATGACTACAGGGTGGCAGGTGAAATATGCAGGGGCCTCGAAGCCTGGCTGAAATTTTGACCTGTGTTGAGGAAGGGAAGGGTCAGCCTAGGCCAAGGGAACAGCACCAACAAAGGCACAGAGGGGGGACTGTGTGGTGTATACAGGAAAAATCAGCGTAAGATGATGATGATGATGATGATGATGATGATGAAGATGAAGAAGATGATGATGATGATGGTGGTGGTGGTGGTGGTGGTGGTGGTGGTGGTGGTGAGAATAGTCACCATTTTTGGAGCACTCACCATATGCCAGGCGTGTACCAAGCATTTTCCCGGCAGAATCTCACCGACTTGGATGCCAGGCAGTGAGTTCACGCTCATAACGCCCCAGCTCCGCCGCCCCCATGAGTGAGGAGCTGGAGGAGCCTGCATTCTTTTCAGTCTAACAAATGTTTCTGAAGCACTTGTTTGGGGCCAGCCCTAGTGCTGGACACCAGGGATGTGTGGGGACCAAGGCCTGGCCTCTGCCCTCACAGAGCCCGCCCATTGCAGTCCAGGGTGGTGAGGGGGCAGCCGAAGGGGGGGTCGCAGAGGGGCTGTGGATGGAGGGTCGCAGGTTAGGGGTGAGGCTGGCTTTGCTACTCAGCAGTCAGCAGTGGCGTGACCCCGGGCAAGCCCCTTGGCTTCTCCGAGCCTCAGTTTCCTCTGCTCAGAACACTTGCATGATTCCAGGTGAGGTCCAGAGATATATCCATAGAGGAGTGGAAAGGCTCGGAGACCTACAGCCCCAACACCGCATATGGTAAGAGCGCAGCCCTGACCCCACCTGCAGGAGCTGTGGCCCTCGGGCCCAGCCCCCAGGCTACCCCCCAGATCTGAGCCACAGCATCCTGGCCAGCCAGCCTAGCCCTCCTCGTCCTCTTCTCTTCTCCCACCCAAAGGGTGAGGGAGCAAATGGGCCCCTGGAGAGGGCGGGACACCTGGCTGGCGCTGGGGATGTGAGTGCACAGACCCTGCCATCCCCCAGGTGTGGACTTCCTGGTGCCCGTGATGGGGTATATCTGCCGCATCTGCCATAAGTTCTACCACAGCAACTCGGGGGCGCAGCTCTCCCACTGCAAGACCTTGGCCCACTTCGAGAACCTGCAGGTGAGCCGGACCTCCTGCCTGCCCCCTGCCCTGCCCAGGGGCTCAGACTCCGCCCAAGCTGATGGGGATGGCCAGTGGCCACCTCCCTCCTGTGCTTGGCCTCAGTCCTTGGGCACAAGGGGAATCAGAGCCCGGGTGAGCCAAGGTCTTCCTGCTGTTGGTGTCAGGGGCGCTGAGGGCCAGGGTGAGCTCTGGCCCAGGGAGGCCGAGCGTATCGCACAGGGTCACACAGCACAGGGAGGAAGCCCTGCCTCACCTGCGCCCTCTGTGTCCAGAAATACAAGAAGGCCAAGAACCCCAGCCCCACCTCCAGGCCTGTGAGCCGCCGGTGTGCGATCAATGCCCGCAACGCCTTGACTGCTCTGTTCACCTCTGGTGGCCGCCCGCCCAGCCAGCCCAGCGCCCAGGACACAGCAAAAACCTCCAGCAAGGTGACGGCCCGGCCCCCTCTACCTCAGCCCCCACTGCCCCGGCGCTCGACCCGCCTCAAAACCTGATAGCGGGAGCTCCCAGGCCCCCCTGTCTGGGTCCAGACCTGCTTAGCTGTAGGAATCTGTGTGGAAACTTTGACATGGTTGGTGTTTTTACTCAAAATCCAATAAAAGAAGGTAGTTTGGCTGTACAGTTCCCACAGCCCTTGTGTCCGGGGGCAGAGGGGAAGGGGGCACCCGGCCAGCTCTCAGCCAGCGCCCAGCCTCTCTAGCAGTGTGGCAGCAGAACCAGAAGGCTCTCTAACCAGGGGCTCTGCGTTCACAAAGCGCTTCACCTCTCTGAGCCTCAGCTTCCCTCTTAATAATGTATCAGGGCTAGGGAAGCACCTTCAAGTAAGATCTCATTTAATCTTCACAATGACCCTAGGAGGCGGGTCTTGTCATTATCTCCAAATTACAGATCAAGAAACTGAGGCCTAGCAAAGTCAGGTGACTTGCTGAAGGTCATATGTTTGGTGAGTGGCTAGGATTTGACGCCAGGCCTGAGCTCTGGACCCTGTGGAAGTTCAGGTGCACAAGAGTGGACCCTCGCTGCTCTTCAGGGTCTGAGTTTGTGGTTCACTAGTGGGGGGGGGAGGGCAGGTAGGGCCCGCCCTTCTCGTCAGGCAACTCTATGATGAATCATCAGTAAATGGGGCCCAGGCTGAGGTGGCTCTTTACTTCTGCTATTTCCCCATCTAGAAAGACCCTTAGAGATAGCCAATCAGACCAACCTTGTTATTGGCCAGCTGAGGAGACTGAGGCCAAGAACAGGAGGGCAGTGCCCAAGGTTGCACAGCATGTCTTGGTGTTAGTTGTCTGGGTGAAAGGCCCTAGTACCCAGAGAAGCTGAGAGCATCACACAGGGTCACACAGCATGTCTGATGCTGTTTCAGCCAGGCTGGGAAAGCAGCTGCTGGCTAGGAGCACACCAGGTGGGGAGGAAGCCCTGACCTCACTTGTGCCCTCTGTGTCCAGAAATACAAGAAGGCCAAGAACCCCAGCCCCAACACCAGGCCCGTGAGCCACCAGTGGTGATCACCTCCTGGAAGGCCTCCACTGTCCTGTTCACTTCTGGCGGCCCCTGGGACCCTCATCCTGGGAAACAGAGGAGAGAGGCGCAGTGGTGTTGGAGCCCCGTTTAATGTGGACGCTCAAGGCCTGGGCAGAGTGGGGAGTGCCCAGGGATTGGGCAGGCAGACAAGGTGGGTGGGTTGTGGGCATACTCCTGGCCCCAGGAGGGGATGCTGGGCAGTGTGGGCTGGCTCAGGCACCCCAAGAGGAATACGAGAAAGGTGGCCCAGGCAGGCAGACCCACCAGGGGACCCGCAGGCCAGCCCTTGAGAAGGTATCTAAGTCAGGTGGTGAGTGCCCAGGCCAGAGCCTGGCCAGGGAGGGGCCTGGGTGGGGACTCCGGGAGCCTAGGGGCTGGCATCGCTGGGGGCCTCCCCGAGCTGCTGCTGGAACTCAAGGCGCGTCTGCCGGTTGGACTCAAGTAACTCCTGGAGGCGGGCGTGGAGGTGGTCGTTCTTCTCCTCCAGGTGGTCCAGACAGGAGTTGATCTGGTCCAACATGGAGTTGATGGCAGCGTATTCTGGGAGGAAGGGGAAAGAGAGCCAAGGTCCCTCGCCTCCTCAGGGTTCACAGACACCCTCCCCCACCATGGGCAAGTCCCTCCTCCTTCCTGAGCCTCGGCGTCACCATCTGGAAAATAGGTGGATACCAAAAGAGGAAAGGCTTTGGAAAAATCATACCTAGTGCATCGTTGTTTTTTCTAGGGTTAGGGTGGTCATGAGGAGGTCAGCCAGACAGTGTCCTGCCTGGGAAATCCTGCCAGGTGCCAAGTCTCCTCTCCATTTCCTTCATCAGCTGCCTAGAGGCCAGAGCCCAGGCAATCAAGGCCTCTGCCCCCAGGCAGGCACTACTCTCCAGCCTTTCTGTGGCTCTCTGCCCTTGGGGATGAAGCTCCCCACAGGCTCTAAGGCCCCACTCCCCTCTCTAGCACTGCCCCTGCCCGCCTCTAGCCCTTTCTGCCCCATCCCTGCTCCTGTCTCGAGCCCCGCCTCTCATGTCTTTTCCTTTGCTCTCTCACACCTGCCTTTGCCCACCTCAGGCCCGTTGAACATGCTGTTGCCTCTGCCTGGAATGCGCTGTGTCCTCCTTCTGTCTTCCTTCCCTCCTCTCCTCCTGGATGAGTCCCACTCGTCCTTCATGTCTCAGCATGGATGACACACAGGGAGCCCTCCCAATGCCCCAGGTGGACCAGGCCTCTATTCCTGAGCCCCTGCCCTCCTCACACCTCTACAGCCCTCACCTCCGGATTGCCTGCCGTGATTATCTGTGTGCTGGTCTGTCTCCCCTACCACACTGTAGAGCTCCATGAGAGGTGGGATGGTCTTGCGTCCACTGCTGTGTCCCTGGTGCCCTCACTGGTACACAATAACCATTTGTTGAATGAATGAATGGGTGAATGAATGAAGCCTGACTGCCCAGCCTTTCTGCCTTTGCTTAACTGTCCCTGCCACCCAGAATGCCTCAAGCACAACAGCCATTCAAGGACCAGCTCAAAATGCCTCCTCTTCCGAGAAGCCTTCCATGGTCTCCAGAAGAAACCATCACTCCCTCCACCACGGCCACTCCTGACCTGCTTCTCTCAGCAACACAATATCCCTTAGGACCCAAGGTCTGGGCCTGTGCCCACTGTGGGACCCAGTTCTGAGCCAGCCCATGACTCAGATACACTCAGCTGCCAGCTTTGGACAAAGGGGAAGTGGCTGGCAGTGTCTGGAAAAGGCCAGGGCTGGAGGAGTGCGGTCTGGGATATGGGTGCGAATGTGTCTGCATTCTGGGGGAAGAGCACCCATCGCCCAGAGCTGGCCCACCTCACAGAGACCAGAGTCCTGGAAGGTCGCTGCTGGCTCTTACATTCCAACCCCCTTGTGGTACAAATGGGGAAATTGAGGACCAAGAAGGAGGAGACCTGCCCAGGGTCCTCCAGCTGGTTCATGGCAGAGCCACAATTCAGACTTGGCCACCAGGGGCACTTCGGATTTAGTCCCAGCTCTGCCCCATCCCAGCAAGTCACGGCCCCTTTCTGGAACAGGTGGTGAGAACTGGTTTTTGTGAGGATTCATCTGTATCAAGAACTCAGACAAGGTCTGACCACAGCAAGTACTTACAGATGGTCATTACCGTCAACATTTCGCATTCCGTGTCATGAGACACAGGCCGGGAGAAGGATGGGGGAGGTGAGCATTTCCACACCACTGGGGCCAGACTTTATCTGTGTCAAGGGCACTTCCCAGGTCCAAACCTTTGCCTTCCACTTGGGACGCCCTCCTCCCCACTGTGCTAAGTCTCATGAATCTGCCAACATCCACTCGTGTGACTCCTGGGAGGCCCTTCCTCACGCTGCCACCACAGCTGCCGTGTCATCACACACATCTGGCCACTGTTCACTAGTAGTGTCCAGGGTCAACCAGCCAGCCCGCCACTTACCCCACTGGGAGTGGGAGGTCCTCTACCTCCTCATTAAACGCAGACTGTGGGTGATGAAAGTGTTCTAAAACTACTGTGGTGATGGATGCACAACTCTGTGGATGACCTAAAACCCGCTGAATTGTACAACTGAAATGGGTAAATTGTATAGTATGTGGATTATAACTCAATAAAGCTGTTACCCAAAAGAAAACAAAAAGCAGACTCCATAGTGCCCCACATTTACTAAGTCCTGTTAATAACCCAGTCTTCATTACACTAAAGAGAATAATAATGACCACTTACTGCACTAGCATGCTTGGAACCTACCTAGTATCTTCCGTTCGTTTTCCTATTTAATCCTGACACACTGCAGTAGGAGACACTAATCATTATTCTTAATTCACAAATGGAGAAACTAAGGCTCGAGAAGACGAGAAGGGAGCTAATGGTTCTCTCTCCACCTCCCCCCCCCCCCCCCCCCCCCCCGTGCTGTGCAGGCAACAGGCTGCTTTGTAAGCAAGTCACCGTCGCCAAGCCTCCACCAGCAAAGGGGGCCGGGGATGCTGACTCAGCAGGGCAGGCGCGCCCACCCAGACAGCCCCTGCCGCTGAGCCAAGGCGGTCCACAGGCCCCGCCCCCTCAGGAGCCTCCGTCTCCTCAGGGGCTGAAGGAAGTGGCTGGGGCAAATCCCAACAGGGCGAGTGTCCCTGAAGCGACCTCAGTTTCCCCGTCTGCGAAACGAGGCCAGCTCCCATAGTTCTCGAACGCTGCCGTTTCTGGGGACCCGCTCACACGCAGGTGCTGGCCCTGAACGCCGAAACGGCACCTGCAGCTCGCAACCCGCCCAAGGGTGGGAGAGGCTCCGAGGTCCCTTCCAAGCCCCCATCCCGGCCCCGATCCACCTTTCCAACAGGGCACCCCCGGAAAGCAAAGGTCGCTTCAGCAGCCCCCCGGGTCACCTGCTTCCCCGAAGCCGTCGTCCTCGCCTTCCGCGCCCGCCTCCACCGGCACGCCCAGGTCCCCGTTGGGGCCCGACATTGCGGGCTCGGGCGCCGCAAGGGCCGCGGACGATGGAACAGCGCCGGGCGGAGAGCCGGCGCCGTGCGGAAGGTGCAGGCGGAGGAGCGAACGCCGGGCCGGAAGAGCTGAGCTGCTCGGCTGAACGCGGCGGGCGGCCGGGGCCCCGCCCCCAGGGCTGGAGCCGCACGGCCCGAACCCCGCCCCCTAACTCCGCCCCCGCCCGCCGCCAGACTCCGCCCCCGAGCCTCTAGCCCCGCCCACACCCTGCCTCAAGTCTAACTCCGCCCACCCCCACGTGCGCGCGAGCCCGGCTCCTCCCCTGGCCTCGGGGCGGGGCCGTCCCGGGGCTGCCGGCTGAGAGCCCCAGTTGCTGAGGCTCTGGCCCTCAGCTAGGGCGAGAGGGTCCCCACTCTGCCCCATCCTGCCGCTGGGGATCTGAGGGCCCTCAAGCCGGCGCCTCCGCGTGGGCGAAATCTGAAACGCGTGGTTTCTAAGACAAACCCCCCCGGCCTCCACCCCCCCCCCCCCCCCCCCCCCGCCTCCCCTCACCAATATGGGGAAAATTTCCGTTCACAGCCTCCTTGAGAGTCACCGTCTGTGGCTGCCCGTCAGGGAAGGCTTTGGGATAAGCTGGGCCCAGCTGCCACCATCCTCCACCCCTTTTACCAGCTGGGAAGGGAGGGTGCTGAAAGTGTGCCTGGGGGCAGCTGGGCGGACGTGTGCATCTCGCATCTCTGTGCAACCTCCATGAGTGAGGGTTCGCATCCACTTGCAGTGTCTGTGTCGTGTGTGTTTCCACCTGGGTGTCTGTGTGGTGTGTGTGTCTGTGTGCGCCTGGGCATGTTTCTGGGAACCTGTATGACTCTCTGAGGGTCTGTTGCTCATCCCGGTGTGCCCGGGAGTCTGAGTATTTATCCCTTTGTCTGTGGGCTCATACACAGAGTGGGGTCCTGTGATCCCAGATGTGATTTCACATCTGAGAGCAAAATGTGTGCCTGTGTTTTTTTTGGGGGGGTGCCCTGTGCTTATAGTGATAAATGTGTTTGAATTGCATTGGCACATCCACACATGTGACCTGTGTTTCTTTCTTTTTTTTTTTTTTGAGGAAAATTAGCCCTGAGCTAACATCTGCTGCCAATCCTCCTCTTTTTGCTGAGGAAGACTGGCCCTGAGCTCACATCCGTGCCCATCTTCCTCTACTTTTTACATGTGGGACGCCTACCACAGCATGGCTTCCCATGCCGTGCCATGTCTGCACCTGGAATCTGAACCGACCAACGCAGGGCTGCTGAAGCGGAACGTGCGAACTTAACCTCTGCGCCACCCGGCCGACCCCTGACCTGTGTTTCTGACATGTCTCTGCACACTGGTGTGCTACACACAGACACAGGTGCTTCTGTGCTTGTCAGCGGACATGGGGCTCTGCTGTCTTGGTTGGTGAAATGCTATGGTCCCCAGAGAGGGCCTCTCACTGATCAGCCAAAGGCAGCGCCCAGCCCTCCTTCTCTCTCACTCCTGCTCACACCTCTGCCAGGTGCTGCCCCTGCTCAGCCCCCCCTTTCCCAGGGAGGCAACCTAGCCTCAGAGAGTGCCCCCTCCCCCATCAGGGGCTCCCATCCCATCGTGGGGATCAGAGTCCCTCACCTTGTCCTGTTAGAAGTCAGACTCCATGGAGAAGTGGGTAGGGTCTGCTGGACCCTGCAAGGCCCCCTGCAGGACCAGCCCCACCTGCAGCATTCAAGGAGCCATTCTCCGGGAATGGAGAAGTGGCCATTCTCCTGGAGCCCGAGCAGGGGCCTGGGGCTTGGGGTAGTGGTGTGGGCAGAGGGAAGCAGGAAGGAGAGGAGAGCAGAGGGCAGATGAAGCCAAAGCTTCATCCCCCATGTGGATGCCCATGTGAGGGCAGGGAGCCGGGGGAGTGAGGGAGCTGGGGCTGGGGGAGCAGGCGAGATGGCAGAGGCCCCTTACCTGGCTGGCCCCTTCTCCACTCACAGAGGCCAGAGCTAACCTGCACCCTGCCCACCCCACTCTGGTGTCAAGGCCCACACACCAGACCACAGGATAAAACAACCCCCTCCCCAGCCAGCCCCGATGGGGGTGGGGGTGTGCCTTGGTACTGCCTTGCCTGTGGGGTCCCTGTTCACCTCTCATTCCCCAACTCACAAGCTCTGCCATCATTTCTCTCTAAGCCCGGGGGCGTGGGCTGAATAATCGTCCCCAGAGATCCGGGTCCTGATTCTTGGAATCTGTGGACGGTACTTTATTTGGAAAAAGGGTCTTTTCAGATGTGATTGCATTATGATTTGAGCTGGAAAGATTATCCTCGATTATCCAGGTGGGCCCTAAACGGAATCACAAGTTATAAGGGGGAGACGGAGGGAGATCTGACCATGGACATAAGAGGGAAGGCCGTGTGAGGACCTCCGCGGAGAGAGAGGTTTGGAGATGCTACGCTGCTGTGCTCTTTGAAGAAGGTGGAAAGGACCACAAGCTAAGGGATGCAAGGAAGGCAGCTCTAAAAGCTGGAAATGGCAGAGAAGTGGGTTCCCCTTGGAGTCCCCAGGGGGAAGCGTAGCCCAGCCAACACTTTGATTTCAGCCCAGGGAAACTGATTTTCCTCTTCTGGTCTCCAGGACTGTAAGACAAGAAATATATGTTGTTTTAAGCTGCTAGTTTGTGGTAATTTCTTTTTCTTTCTTTCTTTCTTTTTTTTTTTTTTTTTTTGAGGAAGATTAGCCCTGTGCTAACTGCTGCCAATCCTCCTCTTTTTGCTGAGGAAGACTGGCCCTGAGCTAACATCTGTGCCCATCTTCCTCTACTTTATACATGGGATGTCTACCACAGCATGGCGTGCCAAGTGGTTGCCATGTCCGCACCCGGGATCTAAACCAGCAAACCCCGGGCTGCCGAAGCGGAACATGCAAACTTAACCACTGTGCCACCGGGCTGGCCCCTGTGGTAATTTCTTATAGCAGCCATAGACAACTAATAAACCCAGTGACCCTGGGAGGAAACACAGAGCCCCATTTGTGCCCTAAGGATTTGACCCCGGAAGGCCTGGCAGGCCCAGGTGGTGATGGGAAGCTGTGTTGCGTGGGCCAAGGCAAAGAACCTGCATCTGCTGCCTGAAGTAGAGCCCAAGGGCCAGGCGTGCTGGGTTCAGCTTCCCCCACTCTCGGCCAGCTCAGGGGCTCTGGCTAGTGGCCCCCTTGGTGCTCTTCTCAGTGTGGGCCTGTCTGAGCTCAGGTATGGCTCCCATCCCTCACTCAGCCCAGGCTGCAGCAAGCTGGTCTCTTCCTGGAGTCTGCTTCAGACTTCTGAGGCTGCGGCAGCATCTGGTGGGCCTGGGTCTCAGGCCTGTCCTGCTCCCTGGGGGCTCAGGCTAGGACTGCTCACAGCTCCAGTGTCTCCCCACCCCCTCAGCCAGTGGGTAGGTGTACAAGTCTGCGGAGCACAGAAGCCTAGGTTTCTTCAGAACCCCGCCTCCTCTGGCCTCTGACCTTGCAGGGGGAGAAGAGGCCACGGAGGGAGTTCCTGTGTGTGATGCAGGAGCTGCAGCTGTGGCCTGCGGGTAGACAGGGCTTATCAGGCCCCTGACCCTGACAGCTAAGCAGTGGGTGCAGGCCTCAAGCCCTCGAATCTTCCGGAATCTGGATTCCTGGCAGCATATTCCCCTCCTTGCCTCCCCCGGCCCTGCCCCTGGTGATCAGCGGTCATGATGGAGAGGAGGCATGGGTAAGGGACAGCACTCTGAATGGGGTCAGCATGGACACTGCCACCCACCAGTGGGGCCAGGAGGGTGAGCACTGGGCCCACAGGGGCCAGCAGAGGGGCAGGGAACCACCTCTGGGGACCCTTTCTGCCTGGCACAGCCTCAAGCTGGGCATGCCTCCGCCCCACCACTGTGCACCCTTCCCACACTGGCTGCCATCTTCCAGCATCCACAGGGTGATCAGAGGTGACAGCACCTCAGCCTTCCCAGGCCCCTCCAGCTCCCTGGCCCTGGGTGGGCCTCTGCTACAGGACTGTTGCAGGCAGCAGAGCATGGGCATGAGGTGTGGCCCCATCACTGTTTCCACTGGATTGGATACCCCTTGAAGGCAGGGACATGGAGGTGGGCCCAGGGTTGGGAGCCAGGAAGTGTTCAGTGAAAGCTGGACTCTAGTTCTGCAGCCTCCATCCCTCACTGGGACCTCAGTCCCTGGGAGCAATGCTAATGTGAACCCACCCTTCACCCATCCTCCTCCCAGATGGCCCAGGGGTCAAGGAGCACAGACTGGGGGGCTGGGGGCTTGTGTTTATTTAGCAGGAAAGGAGGGGCTCCATCAGTAGGGTGGCCTGGGGAGCAGCTGGTGGGCTGCGCTTCGGGAAGGGTCCCTTGGCTCTCTCACTGGTGTCCGGGCTGGTTGGGGCAGCTGAGGCAGTGCCCTGGACAGGGGCTGACATGAGGGTGACGGGGGCAGAGAGACAGAAGGCACCTGAGAGGGAGACAAGGAAATCAAGATGGCAGCAAGCTTGGTGGGGAGCAAAGGCAGGCCCGAGACCCTGCCCCGCTGCACCCCAGCTCCCACTAGCCCCCCGAGCTGTACTCACTGCGCGCTCACTCTTCATCGATGCATTGATCTGTAGAGGAGAGAGTCGGTCGGAATGGGCAGGGGTGTGTGTGTGTATGTCTGTGTGTGTGTGATCCCTGACCACCAGGGCCCCTGTACTGCCCCTGTACTGCCCCTGGGCTGCCCCAGTCTGGCCCAGCAGCAGCAGATCTGGGGGTTCCCTTCAGAGATGGGGCAGCAGAGGGGTGGACAATGGGGGCAGCGGATTGGGAGAAAGGGCTGAGGACAAGTGGACCTGGGGAACACGCATTCTCCGGAGGAGGCAAGTGAGGCCCAGATGCTTGCTCGGGTACCCAGGCCTCCTGCCCATCTACCCACCGAGCCCTAGCAGCCCTTCAGCCTTGGGGAGCTCACTAGCTTTCTGAGTGGCCTGGCTGGAGCCCCCTGCCCAGGCCAGGCCACCTTCAGACAAGAGCACCTCCCAAGTCAGTGGTGAGCAAGCCCCAGGCCAAGCCGGGGACAAGTGGGCCTGGGAGTGTGAGGAGGGAGTAGCCTGGGACAGCAGGACCTGGGGCATAGCGGGAGGTGGCCCTGGGCAATGAGGCAGGGGAAACTTGAACCTGGGCCTAAAATTCTCATCTGGGCAGGCCCAGGTGGCCTGTCAGGGAAGAATACTTGGGGCAGAGATCCCTGGGGGCCCCACAGACCCTTGGGTAAGGCAGAGTCTTCCTGAACCCAAAGTGGCTCCCAGGGGGCTCCAGTGACTGGAGCAGGGGACTGTGCCTCCTCTCCCCTTTCCCTGGTGGTGCAGCACCAGACCTGGACAGTCCCCACATCCCCTTCTCCTCTCCCCAACTGGCCCTTACCAATAGGGACCGGGAAGATGATATGATCATCGGTGAGGCCCAGGGATTTCGCGAAGCTGATGAATTTCTCCCTCAGTTCAGGGGTCAGCTCCTTGGTCCTCCCTGTGACCAAGACAGCCAGTGAGTGGCCAGTGAACACTCCATAAATATTGTTGAATGTGTGAATGAGGCCTCACAACCCCTCCTCACCCAGGGACCTCTCTCCCTGGCCTCCCAGGGGCTCAGAGCAGAGCTGGTGCTGGAGAGGACCTTGGGGGATGGGTGGGGATGGTCCTCTCCTCCCCTCTAGTGACCAGGAGCCGGGTCCCTGAGGGGGTGGGTGAGAACCCACTATAGAGAGTGGTCTTGAAGTACTCCTGGTTTTTGTAAACCTTCCTGAAGAACACGATGGCAAACTGGTTGTAGTCGGTGTCCGCCACGCGCACGATATAGCTCTGCACTCCAAAGTAACCTGTGGGGCGACGGTGAGTGGTCAGCCCACCTTGGCCGGGAGCTGATCCTTTCTTCCTGCCCCGCCCCCCACTTGTCTGCATGGGCTTCCCCCCGCCGGACAGCACCTATGTGGAGGGGCAGGGGGGTCTGTGCCCCTTCTAAGAGGACTCCACTCCCCCAAGCCCTTACCCCGGGGCCCACCTCACTGAGGACTCACGTTTAATGTCACCCAAGTTGAACTGGCCGGGCTGGGAACTTGGGATGAAAGTTCTGATCCAGTGGTCACAGTTCTGGTCCCTGGGAGAGTGAGAGATGGGTGGGTGAGAGGGGAGAGGACACAGGCTTGGACTGCCTGGGCTGGACGAGGTGGGGCCAGGGCTGTAGCTGAAGGGGCTAAGATTCTGATGCCTCTGATCTAGCCAGCCCATGACAGCCCAGCCCCCACCACAGCAGGGGGCCCCACCCCACCCAGCTTAGACGGACCTGGGTCCTCCCCTCTGAGCCTATCTCTGGCTGTCCCTGCCCGGTCTGCCCTGGGCCACATGACCCTGCTTAGACCCTCCCTTCAGCACCTACTGTCCTTCCCTCTTCAGGGCTGTCTCCCCGCGGGGGCCTTCCCTACGTACTGTCGTACTGTCGCTCCCACCATGTTCCCCAGGCATTTATCCCTCTCTGTGGCCTCCCCCGGGGGATTCACCCTGTGAGGTTCCAGTCTTCTCCACGCCAAGGACACCCCTAGCTCTTGGGCCAACCCGACCTCTTGCCTGAGTCCCACCCTGTCCCCTGACCTCCCAAACTCCCCTCCTTCTGCTCCTTGCACCACAAATGCTTCTGTCCCGATGTCCCCAGGTGCCAGAGCCAGAAACCCACAGGAGCTACGTGATCCCTGGCACCCCACCATTCCTCTCCTGCTCGGACCTGCTCCTCACCAAATTCCTTTGGGGCTGGTGCCTGAGGCCCCCGCCAGCATGGCACCTGCCCCCTTCCAGGCTGCTCATCGGCTCTTGCTCAAGGCAGCCACACAATGGCTTGCTGCTTCCTGAAGGGGTCCACCAGCCCCTGCCGTGACTGCCTCATGCCTCCTCCTGAGGCAGGTTGGCTCCTTCAAGGTCCAGCCTGGAGGCCACCCCCTTAGAAGCCCTGGATGAAGCCTGGGTGGGGTTCCAGGCTGCATCCAGTGACCCTCCTCCCACAGCGGGACACCCCTGCTCTCTCCATCTTGTTTCCCAATAACTGTCCATCCCCACTGCCATCTGTGTGTCTGCGCTGCAGTGACCGATAAATGCTGATCTAATCAAGAAGGAAAGAAGGGACAAATATGCGAATCCAGCACTGAGCAGTAGGACCAATGCCTGTCTCTTAGCTTCGGTCACTTCTTGGCTGCGACATCAGTCTGCGCCTCGGCCCCATGGACAGACCCCCAGGTCCCCATGTTCCCCAAGGAGGCAGTGGCTGTCACCTGAGCAGGATGGAGGTGACGTTGTAGCTGTGGTCTTCCTTCAGCTCGTAGGTGGTGGTGTACATCGTAAACTGGCCTTGTTCTTCTTTCTTGAATGCATTCCCGGCCACACCCACGACATACCACTTCCCCTGGAACTGCAGGGGGGCTGATGGCAGGCAGAGCCCGGGAATGGCCCCAGGGCCCCCCTACAGCTCCATCCCTGAAGGCACCTCTGGGCAGCCCAGCCTGGAACCAGGAGCCCGTCTAACTAGGCAGCAGGGCCTAGGGGCACTGGGCCCCTGGGGACTGGGCACTCAGACCCGAGCTGGGCCTGCATTGATGAAGCCAGCAGGATCTGGAGGCCACCAGGCCAGGAGGGAGCCCTGAGTTTTGCAGGGATGGGGTGACCCTGGGCAAGTAACCAGCTGGCCTTTCTGAGCTTCAGTTTCCTCACCATGCAGAGGGACTGAAGGTGTTCCCACCTTGCAAAGACTGTGGGGGTTAAAGAGAGTATGGGCCTGGGAAGGTCTGCTCAGGTGACCCTCTTGTTAGCAAGGTCAGGGTGAGATGGGGGCATGGGACATGGCTTCCAGAAGGGCACATTGAGCTGAAGCCTGGGCCTGGGTCTCCTGCCCTAACACGGTTCCTAAGACGCTTCGGCTCTCTTCCGCTCTGCTTGCCTTCTTCCCCGGGCTCTCTCTGCAGCTCTCCCTCCAGGCCCCTCACCTGGTCATCCTTGAAGTCGGGCTGCAGTGGGACCCTGTCCAGAGGTGGGGCCGGGATCAGCTTTGGGGCAGGGTCCCGGGCCTGGGTCTGCAGGGCCCCGAGCAGGGTGAAGCCTAGCCACAGGAGACCTAGGGCCATGATTTCGGGGCCAAGGAAGCTGGCACTCCGGGAGCTGCTGGAGGAGGAGGAGGAGAGTGAGGAGCCTGGCCTGGAGGACCTTATTTATGGTCCACCTGTGGCTGGCCCACCCCAGGATGGAGTGATTCATCCTTTGCCACATCCAGGAAGGGTGAGGCAATTGCCAGCAACTCCTGCTGAAACACTTGGCAAGATTTCTGCCTCTTTCCCCGCTGGTCAGGATTGTGCAAGGTGGATGGGCAGGAAGGCCAAGGGGGTTGGGAGCGACAATACCTGAGCTCCTCACCTCTGGCACAGACAAGGGGTCCCTCCACACACTCCCTGTGGCCCTTCCCTTCGCTCTGGTTGGCCTCATATGTGGGCAGTGGTCCCAGATGTGGAGGAGCTGTCCTCTGACCTCCAGGAGCCCCTGCTCAGCCCAAGCCTGGCGCGGGGTCTGTGCATGGAGGCCCCCCTTCCTGCACCTGATGTAAGCAGGGAATGCCTCACCACAACAGACTGTGTGTTGTTTCCTGGTTCTCGGAAGGGACAGGGAAGGGTGGAGCCGCTGAGAGTGGACATGCCCAACAGGGAAGGACAGAGTATGTGCCCTGAGCTTGTGGAGCCCAGACTCTGGCCCTGGCACAGGGTAAGACCCTCTGAGAGGCTGACCTGAGAATTGACCCCTCCCCTCCTCCATGCGCCATTTGTAAGAGCAGACTGCAACTGACCCCTAAGGGACTTGACCTGTCCTGTGGCCAGTGGACAGAGACCCCAAGCTGGGCACTGGAGCAGCACATGTGGCTGCTTGGCAAAGCAGAATGCCAAGGCTGCAGTCCCAGCTCCATCCCGGCGGGGGGATGATGCAGGGCATGCACCTGCGCAGGATGAGGCAGGCTGGGGGCCTGAAGGTGGGCTCTCCACCAGGCTGCTCTGGACACCAGGTGCTCTGGGTCACAGGGAGCACAAGGACTCAGCCTCGTCCTTGAGAGGTCATTGAGATCATCCATGTCTCCTGGCACAGCCTTGCGCCGTGCAGCCCAGTGGCTCAGGCCTGGGCCCCTGGAATTGTCCCTGCCATGGCCAATCCTAGCTCTGTTGTGGAGAAAAGCAGTTTCCTAACTGGGGGCTTGGTGGTCCTTAGGAGGCAGTAGTGGGCCCCAGCCCCTGTGCAGTGTCTCCCAGATGTCACCATGAGGGCCAAGGCTGTCTGGACACCTGACCTGAGGCTAAACTGAGGGTTCGCTGGCCTCAGAGGAGACTGACAGGACCTCAGTGGCTCTGCCCATCTGTTGCAGGAGACTGGCTCCCCCGGCCTGGGCTCTGGGGTGGCGGGTGTGAGAGAGGGGGCTTTGGAGGGGGTCCTGAGCTGGCGGGGAGGGTGCAGCCTCAGCCTCCCCAAGGCCGGAGAGGCCCCCGCAGGCCCCCTGTCCCCTCAGGCCCTGCCCTGCCTGCCCCTCTGGGTGATGAAAGGGCAGGAAGTAGAGGTGAGCAAAGCTGCTTTGGGGGAAGGATGTTGCCACCAAAGCCCGCACACCCTCTGGAGGTGCGAGTGGCCACCTCCCACCCCTCTCATCCCCGCTCACAGCCCCAGGGGCTCCACCTTTGCCCCTCTCTTTGACCTTAAAAGGGTATCCTCAGGTCTGTGGTGACCGTTGGATGTGGGGAGACCGATGGACGGAGCCCTGAAGAATTTTAAGTAGGAAAGGGGCAGTGTACTGGATCACCAAGGAGCCACTGGATGGAATATTCTAGACTCTGAATGTCAGGTGGTAGAGTGGCCAATGCTCTCCTGGTATGAATTGGGGAGGGGGGTCAGGGCCTGGTCTGCAGCATATGAAAACCAGGGCCAGGTGCAGGAGGGGTGACAGCCCAGCCCAGGGACCCCACTTTGAATCCTGGCCCCTCTAGGTACTCTCAAATCTCTGCCCACCCACAGCCCCATCAGTTTCCCCTTCTATGAAGAGAGCAGCCCTGCAGATTCTTCGAGGCCATGCACACGCAGAGTCCACGTGCACATGCACAGAGTGTTTCTACATGAGGTCACTGCTGAGTTTCTGACCAAACCCACACAGGGCCCATTCTTCTCCCTGCGCTGGCTCCAGGCCTGTCTCAGACCCTCTGGCCTTGTCTCTGTCTCTCTGTCCTCATCTCTGTGTGATCTTGGTCTCAGCTGATACATGGTGATGGCCATCTCATCGCCCCTTCCTTACCTGGCTGCCTCCCGCCTTCTCTCCTGGCCCACCCAGCTGAGGATGGTCATGGCCATGGCTGGAGCAGAGGTCAGACTGCCTCAGCCAATAAGAGGCGGGTGTTGGGCTGGCTGGGGATGGAGGGCAGGGGATCAGCTGGGGATGCTCGCTGCATTCTGCCCTCGGAAGGGAGGTCCAGTAGGCTGGGCTGGGGATACAGGTGAAAAGCTCTGCCCACTGTCTTCAGGGTCGAGCAGGGCCTCGGGGGGAAGGTCAGCTTAAGGTGCATACCAGCCTCACCCAAGCGGCGAAACTCAGCACTAGGAGGGTTGAGTGAGGACCGTGGTATAGACCTGTTGAGACTCAGGCCAACTCCAAGAGCTCCAGGGTGGACAGGACCCTGGAGGCCCCACTCTTTGCCCTCCCAGTTCCCACTGGGCCTGAGCCCCTGGCCAAAAAGGGGACTCTTGGGTTCATACTGCCCAGCTGGGGACAGTCCCTGGGCCCCGGGGCTCTCAGAACGGTCTGCACTGCACATGTGGCACCGTGAGGGGCACACCAAGCACTCACCAGTCTCCTCTCAGCCCCTTTCTTGGCTTCTGCTGTGGCCTCTAGGCTGGTCCTGCAGGGCCACCCCTACTGACCTTCCCTCTCCCTCCAGGAACTCAGATGTCCTGAGTGAGGCCGCAAGAAGCCACACAGAAGCCTTGAGGCCAAGCCCCTCCTGGGAGACGCCAGAACAGAGCGTTCCAAGTCCTGCCCTGGGTCTCTTTAGCAATGGCAGGAACTTAAAAACCATCCACACTTGGGTTTCTCTATGGCAAGAAGCCAAGAGAACTCTGGCTGCTCCAGACCCCCAACACTGTCTCTGGCAGGTGGCTCTCGCCCCTCCATGTGCCCAAGAGGAGAGGCTCTCAGGTACCGCAGTGGCCTGTCCTCCCACGGAGCGGCCCGGGCTCCAGCCCTGGTCTAATCAACTCAGGAAGGCAGCATAATGTTCTCTGACAGTTCCTGCACCTCAGGAATGCAGCCTAACCTCCTGGACAGGTTTCTGGAAGCCTGTGAGCAGTGTTCAGCCCAGCCTCGGATGGCCAGGGCAAAAACAACCCTCTCTCCCCTGCTTGAAGGGCTGGGCAGGAGGTCCCCCCAGAGGGTGACTAGGCTTCTTGGAGCCAGGGTCACGCCTGGGAGGAGCCTACAGTCACGATGCCCCCAGGGGGCCCGTCACAGCCGCAGGAACTCTTCGTGTCTGCAGATGGGCCTTCCTTGGCTACTGCAGGTCCAAACATCCAGGAGGAAGTGTAAGTGAACAGAAGCGAGGCCATCTTGTTACGCTAAAGGGCCCTTTCCTAGTTAAAATGTAATCACTGTAAATTCCTACACGCTTTCGTAATTTTCTGGCCCTGATCCTGTGCACATCCACTTGTTGAGCTGCCCTGAGAGCTTTGTTCCTGAGAAATCTTTTTTTTTTTAAAGATTTTATTTTTTTCCTTTTTCTCCCCAAAGCCCCCCGGTACATAGTTGTATATTCTTCGTTGTGGGTCCTTCTAGCTGTGGCATGTGGGATGCTGCCTCAGTGTGGTTTGACGAGCAGTGCCATGTCTGCGCCCAGGATTCGAACCAACAAAACACTGGGCCGCCTGCAGCGGAGCGCTCGAACTTAACCACTCGGCCATGGGGCCAGCCCCCTGTTCCTGAGAAACCTTAACAAATTTTCCCAAGGAATAAGAAGGCCTCCAGGAAGAAGGATCACCTGTAGGATATTCATCATCCCTGGCAGAAGAACAGAACAGTGAGGGACCCTGGAGTCCTTCACGCCTGAAGGCCGACATTTCTAAACCCCCTCCTTATTGCCCGTTTTCCCGCTATAACTGCCCCAAGATTCTGTAATTCTTTAGGATGTTTTTGAGACATTAGTCTGCCATCTTCCGATTGTGCCAGCTAATTGGGTAAAACCTTCCTTTCTCGATCTCTAACTCGTTGTGATTAATCAGCTCAGATTGCTCAGTAACAGAAGGACTGTTCAATGGGAGGTTCCTGCTGCCCTAGGGCCTTAGCTTGAGTGTCCAGTTTCTGGAAGCAGCTTCCCAACCCCACCTCCCACCTCTCATTCCAGGGCTCAGTGGAGGATCCCCCGGCTCCTGTCCTTTCCACCTGACAGGGGCCCTGCCTGTGGAAAAGCTCTGCAAGGCAGCCCCTCCTGACACCCTCACAATGTGCCCACTGGGTTCCTTCCTCTGGGGAGGTCCTCAGGGTCCACCGGGCAGGAGGCAGCATGAGGTCTGGGCCCAGGGCTGCCATCTGGTTCTGGTCCTCCTGTGAGTTGCCCAGTGTGGCCCTTGGCTGGGTGCTCCTGCCTTCCACTCTGGCGCCTGGACTCCCATGTGGGTGAGAGGGCCCATGATGGCCACAAGAGGGCAGGGGAGTGGAGGCCACTGCTCAGAGCAGGATCTGTAGTGGACGCTGGGCTCCTGTGGAGCTGGGCAGGGGGCACTTTTGTCATAGGCTTCTGCCTGGGCTGGCCTTGGCACTGGACAAGACATGCTCCTCTCAGCACTGCACCCCTCCTGCCTGGACTGCAGCCTCTGGCACCCCAGGAAAGGGGCTTTTCCACCCCGACCACTCCTGGGTCATCCCCATACTCCCTGCTCCCAGGCCCTTGACTGGGCCTCTGCTGGACACATTGAAGGTGGATTGAGTGAGAGGACGGACCTGGCTCCCCAGAAAGGGTCCTTCTCATTTGTGGCCTGAGAGCCCAGGATATGCCAGGGGAGCGCCCAGCCTAGGGGGTGGGGGAGTGGTGCTGGAAGGGTTAAATGAGAACAAATGTCTGAGAGGTGCTCAGGCTCCTCCTGGGTCCTCCCTGGGTGCTTAGGGGGTGGGGGCTGGGGCCCGACCGAGCTATGGCCCTTCTGCCCCTCCCCATTCATCCCAGTGGCTGGGGTCTCAGCTCAGCTCCACGACACCGTGTTTATTTCAGATGGGGCGAGGTCTGTGGCTAAGTCCCCATCCGGGTGAGGGCAGTCATGAGCAGGACTGTGACAGGCAGTGAGGGCAAGGTCAGACTCCAAAGGGAGAGCGTGTTCACCTTCATAAGAAGGGTCCGACCCAGGCCAGTGGAGAGTGGGGCAAGGGGCCGTGGAGAGTGGTGCAGGGAGCAGAGAACACCCACCTTGGCCTTGGCCTGGCCACTGTCCCTCTGTAGCCCAATCTCAGGGGGACAAGTTTGGGGGTCTAGGGGGAAGTTTTGAGTTTCTGGGGACCTTGGGCTGGAGGAAGGACCTCTCTCTTCCCCCTTCTCATGACTCTCAGAATCACCTCTTAGGAGTGGGCAGCCTCTGCAGAGGTGTGATGGACAGGCAGAGGACGCAGAGCACAGGTCTGAGCGCTCCCTCTGGGCCCAGAGCCCCTCGGGTGGGCGCCAGCCTCCCCCAGGGTCAGTGCAGCCACAAGTGCCCCTCTCTAGGAACCAGCCTGGATCTGCCTGGATTGGAGTGACCCATGACTCCTCAGTCTCTACCCACACCCCTGCATCCCCCTGTCCTGGGACACTGTTAAGAACTGAATGTTTGTGTCCCCCCCCAAATTCATATGTTGAAATCCTAACCCCCAATGCAATGGCATTAGGTGGGGCCCTTGGGGTGATTAGGTCATAAGGGTGCAGCCCTCATGAATAGGATTAGTGCCCTTATAAAAGAGACCCCAGGAGCTGGCCTGGTGGCATAGTGGTTAAGTTTGCATGCTCCACTTTGGTGGCCTGGGGTTTGCGGGTTTCCAACCTGGACGCTCATCAAGCCATGCTGTGGTGGCATCCCACATACAAAAATGGAGGAAGATTGACACCGATGTTAGCTCAGGGCCAATCTTCCTCACACACACACAAAAAAAAAGAGAGAGAAAGAGAGACACCCCCCCCCCCCAGAAAGCTCCCTTGCCCTTCCCACCATGTGCAGTCACAGCGAGAAGACAGCCATCTCTGAACCAGGAAACGAGTCTCGCCAGACACCAAATCTGCCAATACCTTCATCTTGGACTTCCCAGACTCTAGAACCGTAAGAATTAAATTTCTGTTGTTTATAAGCCACCTAGTCTATGGTATTCTGGGTCTCCTTGTCCTGGGCCACCTCTCCCCACCCCCGTGGAGACCCTTGTCTTGGGCCTCCTCTTCCCCACATCATAGGTCCCCTACCCAGCCACACCCTGGGACTTCTCCCCAGAGCATGTTCTCCTAAAAGTGAATTTCCTACTTGTGGCATCTTCTGCAGTCTGGATAGGCTGAGAACTTCCCAAATCATCAAAACTGTAACAAATTACCACAAATTTATTGGCTTAAAACCACACATGCCAAAGGCCAGAAGTCCAGAATCAGAACTCCACTGTGCTAAAGTCAAGGTGTGGACAGGGCCACACTCCCTCTGGAGGCTCTAGAAAACTGTTCCCTGCCTCTTCCTGCTGGTGGGGGCTGCTGGCACTCGTTGGCTTGCGGCCCCAGCACTCCAGTCTGCCTCCACCTGCACATCGCGTCTCCTCCGTGTGTAATCTCCCTCCACCTCGCTCTTCCCAGCACACTTGTGCTGACATTTCTGGCCCACCCAGATAATCCAGGACGATCTCCTCATGTCAAAATCCCAACTTATTAAAAAGGTGAAATAATAAGTTAATAATAATAATAATAATGAGGAGGCAAAGAAGGAAGACAGAAAGGAGAAGGAAAAGAAGGGAAAGGCCCAACATTGGTTGAGAACTCCTGTCTTCTACTGTTAAAATATTGGTGAGCTGTGAAAATAATTTTATTCTTCTCTTACAAATTTGAAAACAGAAGGCACTCTGTGCTGTCTTACGAATCAGGAAGGAGAACATTGCGAATCTCCAAGAAAAGAAAAAAATCTGGACCATACCAAGAAAAAGATAGCTTGTTCTGTTTGCTTTTGAAGAGAGTAATGCATGCATTTAATTTGTCCCCCTTAAAAATCGAACATTAGGACATTAACTATTATGAAATTTTAAAAAGCAGTAATAGAGAAAAAAATTTTGAACTTAATCATAGCTGCAAAGACTCTTTTTCCAAATATAGTTACATTTACAGGTTCCAGGAATTAGGACACGAATTTCTTTTGGGGAGCCATTTTTTAGCTTACCACAGTCACCTTGGCACATTGATCTCCTCCCCACACCCCAGGCCTGCTCACAAAGGGACTCGGGTTCATCTCAGGAGGGGCCCCGGGCCCTGGGTGGGCCGGCCTGTGCAGGCAGCTGCGGCCAGGCTGCTCAGAGAGCCCCTAGCATCCTGGGCTGAGGACCTTCAGGGCTCAGCTGTCCCAGGCAGGGGTCCTGGGTGCCCCGGTGGGTGCTGAGGCTGGAGTGTGGGAGCCTTGTCCTTTTGCCACTGTCTCCTCCTCTTCCTGTCACCTGTGTGGCTAAGGGTTCATACAGGCTCCCAAGTGCTCCCTCTGAGTGTGTGCTGTATTAGGAGTGGTGGGAAACAGGAGGTCCCCCAGACCTGGTATATCCCGGAGGACCCCAGACTCAAGTCCCTTTGTGACTATTGTCCCTTTGCCTGGTAGTCATGGACTGCAGGGTCCTTCCCCCCCCAACCACAAGCCTCTCCTTCTATTAATTATACCCACGAGGAGCAGCGGAGGGAGGGAGCTGCTTTGCCCACCTCCCCGCCAGTGGCCATTTTAGAGAATCCCTGGGGAAGGTGGGGAGCTGACTTCTGACCTTGGAGCTTGTGGACTGGAGTCAGACTATTGCCACAAAAAGCCAAAAGGCAAGAGATGGGTTGCATCAGCCCCTGCTGGACAGCAGAGGGGTAGGCTGCCCAGGAGGCTGCCACTCTGCACGGGAAGGCAGGGGGGCCTGGTCTTCCTGGGGGCCCAGTGGACCTTGGAGAGGATCCGTACGAAAGAAGTCCTGGCTGTACAGCAATCTGGGCACCCTGAACGGCCCCCTCATCCACCAGACCACTGATCTAGCATGAAACTGACTCAACTGCCCTGCCGGGCTCACAAGACACAAGAGGCTCACATAGCCTTAAGTGTGAGTTCAGATTGAGAAGGGCTGCAAAGTCATGAAGAAGTGTCCAAAGCAAGAATTTAGAAAGGAAACTACACAAAAAACCCAAAGAAAATGGAAGGAGAAAATGAAGTTAAATGCAGAAATTAATGAAATAGAAAGCTACCATAGGAACATCAAAGCCAAAAGTTGACTCGGGAGCCGGCCCTGATGGCCTAGTGGTTGAAGTTTGGCGCTCTCACTGCTTTGGCAGCCCAGGCTTGTTTCCTGGTCGTGGAACCACACCACTCACCTGTCAGTTGCCATGCTGTGGGGGTGGCTCACATTGAAGAACTAGAGCTTACAACTAGGATATACAACCATACACTGCAGCTTTGGGGAGGAGAAAAGGGAAAAAAAGAGGACGATTGGCAACAGATGTTAGCTCAGGGCAAATCTTTTCCTGAAAAAAGAAAAAAAAATGTTGACTCTTAGAAAAGACTAATAACATAGATAGAAATTTGGAAAAATTTCTCAAGACAGAAAGATATAAGGCACAAATAACAGAAGAAGTAGAAATAAAAAAGAGATATATCTATAGAGGCCGGCCCCATGGCCGAGTGGTTGTGTGCGTGCTCTGCTTTGGTGGCCTGGGGTTCGCCAGTTCGGATCTTGGGTGTGGGCCTACCCACTGCTCATCAAGCCACGCTGCAATGTAATCCCACATAGAAGAACCAGAAGGACTTACAACGAGGATACACAACTACGTACTGGGGCTTTGGGGAGGAAAAAAAACAGAGGAAGATTGGCAATGGATATTAGCTCAGGGTCAATCTTCCTCACCAAACAAACAAACAAAGATATATCTATAGATTCTATGGACATTAAAAGGATAAGAGAATGCTATAAGTAATGAAATGGAAATTTCCAGCAAATTGTAACTTACCAAAATGGATTCAAGAAGAAAAAGGAAGTCTGAGTTGCCCTATAACGATCACAGAAATTAAATCAGTTAGGGACAAATTTCCCTACAAAGAGAACACCAGACAATGCAATAAACTGCACACATTCAACCTGCACAATTTGACAAGCTTTTAAAAAATAAACTTTTAATTTTAAAATAGTTTTAGATTTACAGAAATATTGTGAAAATACTATACAGAGTCCCCATATGCCCTGCACCCAAGTTTCTTCTGTTATTAACATCCTACATTAGTATGGTACGTTTGTTACATTAATGAAACACTATTGATACATTACTATTTTTTATTTATTTATTTATTTTTTTTAAGGTTTTATTTTTTCCTTTTTCTCCCCAAAGCCCCCCAGGACATAGCTGTGTATTTTTAGTTGTGGGTCCTTCTAGTTGTGGCATGTGGGACGCCACC
Organism: Equus asinus; assembly: GCF_041296235.1. NCBI lineage: Eukaryota > Metazoa > Chordata > Mammalia > Perissodactyla > Equidae > Equus > Equus asinus. The sequence goes on from NC_091799.1 coordinate 17,690,135, forward strand.
TCAGCATGGCCTGACGAGTGGTGCCATGTCCATGCCCAGGATCCTAACCAGCAAAACCCTGGGATGCTGAAGTAGAGCACGTGAAGCTAACCACTCGGCCACGGGGCCGGCCCCTGATACATTATTATTAACTAAAGTCCATAAATGACGCCGATTTCCTTAGTTTTCACATAATGTCCCTTTTCTGTCCCAGGATCCCATCCAGTTGTCATGTCTCTTCAGGCTCCTATTGAGAAACTGTGACAGTTTCTCAGACTTTCCTTGGTTTCCAGGGAAACGTGTCCAGAGAGCCCGAAGGAAAACAAAGAGAGGTGGTGTCATGGAGCCACAGAAGGGCATGTGTCCAGGAGGAGAGAGGCCACCAGGGTCAGATACCAAAGGGAGGTCATAGAAGTTATAGTCTGGAACAGGGCTCATGGGCTGGCAGGATCTGGGCTATGCCTGGACAGAGGCTCCATCCTCTTCCCTATACGGGAACCCTGGGTCTCAGCCGCTTACCCCAGATGTCTCACAACTGGGAAGAGCACAGCCATCTCTGGGCTTTGCTCCAATTTGGGCCTAGGGCTCTGCCCAACTCAGCCACAGCCCTGTGGTCCCCTGGGCATTAAGCAGTGCTGCCGTCAATGCTGGCCACAGATAGGAGGCCCCTGGTTGGAGCGAAGTAAGGGAGAAGCGGTGTAGGACCAAGGGCGGGAGCACTGGATGGCAAGCCAAGAGGTGTGGGCCTGCCCTGATGTCCTGCCAATTTTGGCCAGGAGGACAAAGGGAGACTGAGGCAAATATTTTGGTGGAGGGGCTGGTCATAGGGTTTCCTTGCTATATTTGCCAAAGGCTGAATCACCCCATGCTTGGGTGGAGCAGCTGCCAGGTGGGCAAAAAAATAGGGATCTCTAAGGAACAGGCCTCTCCAGCCTCCAGCCTCTGCCATTCGTTTTCCCATTTAATCCCGACACATCTCAATAGGAGACACTAATCCTTATTCCCATTTTACGGATGGGGAAACCGGCTTCATAAGGTGAAAAGGAAGCTTACGGTTCTCTCTCAATACCCATCCCCTCGACGCGCCCCCCCCCCCCCCCCCCGCCGTGCTGTGCAGGCAACGGGCTGCTTTGTAAGCAAGTCACCGTCGCCAAGCCTCCACCAGCAAAGGGGGCCGGGGATGCCGACTCAGCAGGGCAGGCGCGCCCACCCAGACAGCCCCCGGTGCTGAGCCAAGGCGGTCCACAGGCCCCGCCCCCTCAGGAGCCTCCGTCTCCTCAGGGGCTGAAGGAAGTGGCTGGGGCAAATCCCAACAGGGCGAGTGTCCCTGAAGCGGCCTCAGTTTCCCCGTCTGCAAAACGAGGCCAGCTCCCATAGTTCTCGAATGCTGCGGTTTCTGGGGACCCGCTCTCAAATGCTCGCCCTGAACCCCGAGATGGCACCTGCAGCTCGCGACCCACCCAAGAGTGGGGGAGGCTCCGAGGTCTCTTTCACGCCCCCATCCCAGCCCCGATCCCCCTTTCCAACAGGGAACCCCCGGAAAGCAAAGGTCGCTTCCAGGAGCCCCTCCGGGTCACCTGCCTCCCTGAAGCCGTCGTCCTCGCCTTCCGCGCCCGCCTCCACCGGCACGCCCAGGTCCCGGTTGGGGCCCCACATTGCGGGTTCGGGCGCCGCAAGGGCCGCGGACGATGGAACAGCGCCGGGCGGAGAGCCGGCGCCGGGCGGAAGGTGCAGGAGGAGGAGGGAACACGGCGCGGAAAGGGTGGAAGGGTGCGGCTGACAGCAGTCCCCGAGCGTAACGCAGGAGCCTGGGGGCCCAGAGCTCCGCCCATCCCGCCCCACCGCAAGAGCCCCGCCCCACGCCGCAGCCAGACTCCGCCCCCACCCATAATCACGCCCCCGCCCGCCGCCAGGCTCCGCCCCCCACTAAGGCCCGCTTTCGCACCTCCCCGCGCGAGCAGCGCTGTCCCCGCCCCGCCTCAGACTCTGCCCCTCCCCGCCCACAACCTGTCCCGCCTTCAGATCTCCGCCCCTCCCCGTGCACCGCCCCACGCCCAGCGGGGCGGGGCCATCCCGGGGCTGCCCGCGGAGACGCCTAGATAGTTGAGGCTTCGGTCCTCAGCTAGGGCTAGCGGGCCGGGCGTGGGGCAGCAGCAGCCTGGGACCGGCCCCCCCGCCACCCCGGCCTCATCCTGCATCTGGGGACCTGCGGGTCCGCGAACCGGCGCCTAAGCGTGGACGAGATCTGAGACACGTGGTTTCTAAGGCCCCCTGTGTGTAGGGAAACTTTTATGGTTCGGGCCACCGAAGAAACGGCGCAGCGATGCGGGAGGGCAGAAAGAGCCCGAGTGGCCGACGTCCGGCCACTAGTGGGGCGGGTCGGCCCGTTTCCACGACACTCATGGGCCCGAAGCCGTGACCCTTTCCCTGACACTCTCAAGGGTTCTGTCTGTTTCGACTGGTTAGAAATTACTAGCCATCTATTACGGACCACGCTGAGGCTCAGAGGCCACATGGCGAGTTATTGGCCGAGTTCCCTGCGTTCGGCCCGGGTCACCACCGAGACCCAGTATATCTACATGTTCAGAAGCCGGGGCACTTAGCGACTCCCAGGCATCCCCGATGTGTTTCTGTGGCTCTGACCGGTGTGTGGAAGCTGGGCGCCGGGCACGCACGCCCAGTCCCAGGAGCGCTGTCCTCCCCGCTCGGCGTCACGGTCGCCCCTGGCAACCCGGAGACCACCCCGCCCCCCCCCCCCCCCAAGGTCCTTTAAAAGGAGCCGAGCCCAGGCCGTCTTCGTTTCGCGCGCCCGCCCGCGGCGCCGGTGAACAAACATGGCCCAGGTTGCGCGGGCGCTGTGGCCCTGCGGGCGCGCTCTGGCCTGGGGGCTGGCCCATCGCCCCCCGCCCCGACTTCCCATGCAGGGCCGGGCCGGCTTCGCGGGGACGGCGGGAGGGCCCGCCGCCACCGCCCGCAAGGGGAGCTCGCGGCTCCTAGGGGCGGCGGCTCTGGCCCTGGGGGGCGCCCTGGGGCTGTACCACACGGCGCGGTGGCACCTGCGCGCCCAGGACCTCCGCGCCGAGCGCTCGGCCGTGCAGGTGAGCCAGGGCCGGGCCGAGTGCGGGTCGGAGCGCTGGGGTCTGCGCCGCACGTCGGGACTTCTAGAAACCGGCGGGGTCAGGAATGCCTCCTCCGTCCGCTGTGACCTTGAGCACGTGACTCAGTGTTAAGTCTCCGACCTCATCTGTGAAATGGGGGCGCTGCTGATGTCTGCTAACTCGAATTGTTGTCTTTGCCTTAAAATCGTTTTTCTAAGTGTTTTAATGGAAAGATTTGAAGGTCATAGAAAAGAGAAAGCAAGCCTCTTTCACAGTTTATCACTTTCCATTTTGTTGTCCCCCTCCCACCGTCCCCAAATCCTAAGGTCGGGAATTTACTTATTAGGGTTGTTATTAGTATTTTTATGGGACCGATGACCCATAGACTCCAGGGGCGGAGACAGGGAGGGACAGGGAGGTGTCCTCCCAGCCGATGGTGGCCCAGCTGCCCTTGAAATGCTTTATACACAGCACCAACATTGCCTTTCTCTGCTCCCGCCCTCCCCCCGACCCCCTGCAGTCCCTTTCCTGGCCGCAGGGGACCAGGGTGGGTGGAAGGGGAGTGGCATCCTCTGTGTCTTCCTGCTACCCCCCCCCCCCCCCCCCCCCCCCCCCCCCCCCCCCCCCCGCAACATGGAGGGAGGTGGGCTGCAGGTGCCACTTTCCTATGTGAATAGGGTGCAAGCTCACCTGGGCCTTTCCTGAGGAAGGTGTGGCATCCAGGGGGAGGCGGGAGGCACTGGTACAACCCTCCCTCCTGGAGGTTTGAGGTAGACCCCACTCTGGCAAAGCTGGCTCTGCCCCCTCCCCCAGAGGTCCCTGGGTTTGGGGGAGAGAGGGTGGGCACTCCCAAGTTGAAACAATTATTCTGCATCTCCGGGCGCACACCTGTTGGTGCCTGGTGTTCCCTTGGGACAGGAGGGAGAGGAGAGGTGTCTGTCCAGTGTTGGACAGAGCCCAGAAAATTCCTCCTACACAGACCCCTCTGGGGAGTGTGCCGCATGGGTGCTTGAGCCTGGGCTGTCTGTCCACTGCATGGGCCCACTCCCCACCTCCCTGTGTCTCCCCTTCTCCCTGCTACCCACCCCCATTCCTCCCGATGTTCTCAGGGTCATCCTAGAAGACTCCCCTCCCCAACTGAGACATGTCTGCTTGGGGGCAGGGCCTGGGTCTGGGGGCAGGTCTGGGTGCCAGGCCTCAGAAGCCCCCCTTTCTCTGCTCCCCACCCAGCTCTCCCTGACCGGCCACCTGCAGCTGACCCTGTACCAGTACAAAACGTGTCCCTTCTGCAGCAAGGTCCGTGCCTTCCTCGACTTCCACGCCCTGCCCTACCGGGTGGTGGAGGTGAACCCCGTGCGCAAGGCCGAGATCAAGTTCTCCTCCTACAGGAAGGTGCCCATCCTGCTGGCCCAGGAAGGAGACAGCTTGGTGAGCCTCGGGGAGCCCCCGCAGGTCCGGGATTGTCTTGGGAAACTCCCAAGTGGGGCCTTGCTCTGCAGCCTTGGAAGGAGCTTGGGCTCCCTGGGTGTCAGCTGGGAACGAGGGGAAAGTGGCTGGTTTACGATAGATGTGCAGGCAGTGTAGGCTCTCTTCCTCCACCAACACCAAACCCAGCCAGGTCTAAGGGAGGCAGAGCACAGAGCTTAACAAGCTGGCTTCTGAAATCGGGGTGCTCTTGGTTCGAGGTGTGGCTCTGCTACTCACTGGCTGTGTGACTTGGGGCCAGTTATTTAGCCTCTCTGGGCTTCCTTCCTCATTAATCGAGGACCATACTCTCCTGGTTGTAGGCACAGCAGATATGCCTGGCACAGTGCTTGGCACCTGTTACGTAGATCTGAAGTCCATCCTGCCCCTCGGTGCCCGGGAGGCCAGGCGGGTGAGTGGGCCAGGGCCCAGCCCCTGGGTCCTCCCCACGCCTCCTCCCCATGAGCTGCACTTGCTCCCTTGTGATGGGCCATCCCGAGGGCAGGGACTGGGTTAGGAGGAGGGCCTCGGTTTTGGGGGAGCCCCCAGGGGTGGATGAACAGTGCCCGGGTTCCCCCTGCCTAGTGCCCGCCGATGCCGGGGTGTCGGTGTTGTTCAGAGCCCCTGGGGATCGTGCCGGCTGCCAGGCAGCTGCCCTGACCTAAACCATCTTCTTCTCCAGCAACAACTGAATGACTCCTCTGTCATCATCAGCGCCCTCAAGACCCACCTGGTGTCGGGGTAAGACCCCCCCCACCCCGCCGGAGGCCCAGGCGGGCATCGCATTTGTCCCTTCTCCTGCCTCCACGGGAGGCCTCCCCTGAGTTCCTCCATGGGAGCAGGATGGGGCTGCTGCTTAGATTTCTAGAATGGACCATGGGCGTCCTACTCTGAGACTCCCCCTGCCTCTCCTCCGCACACTCCATTTGTCAGGGCAGTGCTCCTGGTGTCTGCCCCAAGTCTCTCTTGCTGCAGGACCTGCTGTGTCACGTGCAAGAGGGTGGAAAGCTTCCGTGGGTCGGGCTGGGTTGGTTATTGCCCCTAAGGAGGTGAGGGCTCAGTCCCCCGGAGGAGGAAGGAGTTGGCTGAGACTCTGGATGTCTCCCAAAGGCAGCCCCTGGAAGACATCATCACCTACTATCCGCCCATGAAGGCCATGAACGACCAGGGCAAGGAGGTGACCGAGTTCTGCAACAAGTACTGGCTCATGCTGGACGAGAAGGAGGCCCAGCGAATGTACAGTGGGAAGGAGGCGAGGACGTGAGTGGGGCTGGGGCTGGCCCGGGGCGGTGGAGAGGGCGGGGTCTTCCCCTCAGGGGACCAGGCTGAGCAGGAAGCTGTGAGGGGGGAGCAGTGTGGGCAACCACGAGGGCTGGGCTGAGCCTCCGTAGGGACCTGATGCTCAGGCCTCGGCCTCCCGTCCAGACGCTGGGCGGTCTAGACAGTGTGTCTGCTCCCAGCACCTCCCAGGGCCTGGCTCAGGAGCCCACTCAGCCCGCCTGCTGTCCCCCACAGGGAGGAGATGAAGTGGCGGCAGTGGGCGGACGACTGGCTGGTCCACCTGATCTCCCCCAACGTGTACCGCACGCCTGCCGAGGCCCTGGCCTCCTTCGACTACATTGTCAGGGAGGGCAAGTTCGGGGTCGTGGAGGGTGCTGTGGCCAAGTACATGGGTGCAGCTGCCATGTACCTCATCAGCAAGCGGCTCAAGAGCAGGTGATGGCACGTGTGTGTGTGTGTGTGTGTGTGCGCCTGGGGGCCTGCTGTCCCCCAGTCCCCGTCATTAGCCACATCAGGACTTGAACCCAGAACTCCTGATCACCTTCCCCACCCCAGGGGAAGCAGGGCTGGCCTTGGGGTCCAGAGCTGGGTCCTGCCTGGTGCCTTCCACTGTTTCTCTCTCTTATCATCCCTGGGCCATGGCTTCCCCGTCTGGGGCTGATGGTAACTGAGGTCTCTGTAGATGTGATACCCCCACCAAGGGCCCTCAGACCTTCCCGCTCTCCCCACTTGGGCCGGGGGTCAGAGTTCCCCTGATGGACTTCCCCCATCCCTGCCTAGGCACCACCTCCAGGACGATGTGCGTGTGGACCTCTATGAGGCCGCCAACAAGTGGGTGGCAGCTGTGGGCAAAGACCGGCCCTTCATGGGGGGCCAAAAGCCGAACCTGGCTGATCTGGTGAGTGTGGTAGTGACGGGGGGGGGGGGGGGGGGGGTGGTGGTGCCCAGACTGAGGGCCTTCTCTGTGGGGTCAGTGGGGCCTAGGAAGAGAATGCCCACATGTGGGTAATACCTATATTTCCTAGCTCCCCCACCCCCAGGGGCACCTGGCTCCATCTGTTGACAGGGCCTTAAGGAAAACCAACTATAAGGAACTGTCTTGGTTCACATAAATGACATGTTCAGGGGAGGGGTCGGTTTCAGGCCCGGCTGGATCCAGGGGCCTGACTGGTGTTACCAGGGCTCAAACTCTCCTTGAGCATCTCCTTGGAGTTGGCTTCAGCCTGAGGCAGGCCTGGGTCAGTGCTCCAGCGTTCCATCCAGCAGCAGTGTTGGGACAGTGTCTCACCGGCCTAGCTTCAGTGCCAATCCTTGAAGCAGTCCTACAGCCAGGATGGAATTTGTGGATTGCCAGGTCTGGGTCTTGGAGCTGGGTAGTGGGTTCTCTTCTCCCCACATCTCAGTACCTGAGCGTGGAGAAACCCTGGGTGGGTTATTGCACAGAAAGGGGGTGTGGGAGCCAGGAAGGTGAAACCTGCAAACCTGTTTGCAAACTGGCCCTTCAGTGGGTCCCGGAGATCTCAGAGTGGGGAGGTGATGGCCGCAGGACACCCAGCTGGCAGAAGATGGGGCAGGTCTAGACGCCCGCTCTGGGCCATGCCACAGTGACAGTGCTGTCACCCCTGCAGGCCGTGTATGGCGTGCTGCGTGTGATGGAGGGCCTGGAGGCCTTCGACGACCTCATGCGCCACACCCACATCCAGCCCTGGTACCTGCGGGTGGAGAAGGCCATTGCTGAGGCACCGCACTGAGCTGAGCGTCCCAGGACGAGAGGCAACGGAAGATGCTGGCTGCCTGGCAATGCTGTGCAGTGGCGACAGGCTCTTTCTGCCCCTTGTCGACCCCCAGCCCTCTCCCTTCTAACACTGGACGCCTGCTGGGGCGCTGGGACGTTGGGGACAAAGCCCAGAATTTCCGTTCACACTCCCCCTGAGGCACGGAGGGCCACCCACCTGACCCCCTGCCCTGGCTTCCCTACTCTTCAGCCGTTTTCCAGGGCCCTCCGTGGCTGCCCTGTCTACCCCCTGCAGGTGGCATTTGGGCCAGGCTCCTGCCCTGGACAAGGGAAGTAGGGACAGTCAGTTTAGGGAGGGCTCATCCCTGGCTTCCCCTGGTTCCTGCTCTTCCCAGGCGCCCCTGGGACTGTGTGTCATGTTTGCAATAAAAAAACGGTTTGTGGCCCCCCTCGGGGGTGCTGAAAGGGAGGTCTGCGGTGTGGTGCTGCGTGTGGCTGCCGGTCAGGCAAGGCTTCGGAATGAGGCATGGCCAGCCCTGGGGTGAATACAGTCTATTCTGTGCTTACTGTCGGGGTGACAGGCTGAGCAGGCTTGTGTCACATAATCCCTGGGACACCACCATGGGATGCTCAGCAGGGAGGCTCAGAGACGGCCCAGGGCGCGTGTCCACTTCTGCCCCTCACTGGCTGTGGGACTCTGGGTGGTGACGCCCCTCTCTGAGCCCTGGTTTCCTTATCTGTCAAATGGGCATAACGACAGTCCCCACCTCGAGGAGAAGTCGTGGGAGTTCGATGACAAGATGCAGGTCAGGGGCCGGCCCAGTGGCGCAGTGGTTAAGTGCGCACGTTCTGCTTTGGTGGCCCGGGGTTCACTGGTTTGGATGCCAGGTGCAGACATGGCACCACTTGGCAAAAGCCATGCTTGGCAGGCATCTCACATCTAAAGTAGAGGAAGATGGGCACGGATGTTAGCTCAGGGCCAGTCTTCCTCAGCAAAAGGAGGATTGGCAGCGGATGTTAGCTCAGGGCTAATCTTCCTCAAAAAAAAAAAAGATGCAGGTCAAGTGCATGGAAGGATACTAGCTCAGCGGGGACCAGAGTTCCAGTCCTGCTCTACAGACTGGAGACTCAGGTTCAGAGAGCACAGCACCTTCCAAGGCCCCTCTGGCAGCAGGTGGCCACCCCTGGGCTTCAGTCCTAGGCCTGGGACTTCACAGGGGGTGGACACGGGGACAGGGTTCTATAGGGAGAGCCGGCTCTGGGAGCAAGGGGGCGCTGTGGGTGGAGTGCCCTTGTGAGCAGAGCACCTGGGGTCGGGGGTCCCCGTTCCCCTGGTTTCAGCAGATGAGGGGCACGGTGGCCTACAGTGAGCCCAGCTCTATCCCGGGCCCTCCCTCTTGGGAGGGTGACCGGGCAACACCCCAGACCCTCGGGAGAGTTTTAAATTTTTATTTTATTTTTAAACATAAAAACAGTTCGTGTTCCTTGTAATAGCAAACATTCAAATAAGGTGGAAGCGTGACGAGCACTTGGGAGGCAGACAGCATGACCACGTGACGTTTGGAGGCAGGGGCCTCAGTTTCTCCTGCAGGGCTGGCTGGCCACCTGCTATTCTCGTTCCCGTCGTGGACTTCTGTCCTTGTCAGTGCATGTTGGGCTGGCTCGTTCTTTGGGGCTGCAGAGCGCTCCGCTGGCCAGGCCCATGTCAGGCCCATGTCTGTCATGGAGCACGGGGGGGGGGGGGGGGTGGGGCTCCCCCTTCCTGTCCCCCTGGGGGTGTTGAGCATGAGGAGCTGTGGGAGGGAGAGAAGCCGAGGCCTGAGGCCACGCCAGTCTGTGGCTTGAGGAGCCTTGGAGGCTGCCTCCGGGGGGGCCCACAGGTGTCAGGGTCCCCAGAGCCACCACTGTGTCCAGAATGCTGTTCCCGCTTCATTGGTCAGGCCATAAGTCCTAAGGGGCCTTTGCTCCAGGGCCCGGGGGTGGCCTGTGGACCCCAGAGCCCCCCTCAGGGCGGGAACTAAGCCAGGAGTGCCATGGGGCACCGAGGGACCGTCCTCCCCGCATCCCTGCCTACACCCCAATTTCCTTTTCTTCACAGACAGTCTTTTCCTGCCGCCCACCCTGTGTTAGTTGGGACCTTTCCAGCTGCACAAGGAGGCTGACTCGCCTCTCTTTGTCTCAGTCTCAAATTCCCCAAAGGGAGCATCTGATGTGCCCAGCTTGTGACCAGGTGTCCACCTTGTGTCCATGACACCAGGGCCAGGGGAGGACCTCACCACCCGCAACCCACCCAGTGCTCCCTGCCCTTTCTGCTCCCCCTGCTCAGCCCATTGATTGTGTCTCCCAGCCTCCGCTTCCCCTTGAGGCCCAGTCCCACCAAGGAAGCCCTGGGTGCTGGCCAGGTCCCCAGCCCCCAGCCATCTCCCCTCCCTGTTTTCACAGACTCAAGGATGTTTTCTTCTGTCTCCGTGTTTCACAGAGGAGGATGTGGTTGGTGGCTGAGCCATGCTGGGGAAAGGGGCCTGACTTCTGACTAGGGTTTTTTCTCTGGGGCTGCTGCAGGCAGAGAGGAGCCCGCCTGCACCATCCTTGCTCTCCTCTACTCAATGGTCACCTTGATGAAAAGTCCAAGGACTGTCCTAGCTAGACCTATTCCCTGTGATGGGGACTGGAGAATGGCCAGTCAGCCCAAGGCTACAACGGGGCACCAACTAAGCCCTGCTTCTTTCACCGAGGATCCTCCCCAAGAGATGACAACCCTGCCTCAGTTTTCCCAAATGTTCCTGGCCTGGGCCCTGGGCATGTTTCCCCATAACTACCAGAGAGCGGTAGAGGATGCAAAGCCCTGTAGGAAGGAGCGCGTTACAAGGCCTGGTGCTCCCACGTTGTGGCCAGTTCCGGGATTGCATCTTCTCTGGGCAGTCATTCTTATCCAGGGACCGTATGTGCCCATCTGTAAAAAGGGTTTAGCCTGTAAGGGTCTGAAGATGGGCAGGTAGGAAAAGCCGTGCCTCTCAGGGGAAAGGGCCCCAAGCCAGGAACCCCTGCCCCATCTTGGTCAGGCTCCAGTCACAGCTTGTCCACTGTGGCCTTGATGGTGGCAGAAGGCCTGAGGTAGGAACCCAGCCACTGCCTGCTGTGACCTTGGGCAAGCCGTTGGAGGTCAGTTAGCCTCCATGGGGTTGATGCAGACGGGGCTGGGAAGGTTGCACAGAGCCAACGCGCCGAGCTGACATGCGAAGGGTGTCGTATGCAGCTGGTGGGGGGCTGCTGTCTGTTCTCAGAACAGGCTCCCTGCTCGGTTCCCAGCCGGGCTCCCAGAGCTCACGGTCAAGAGCTCCAGGAAGCAGGGATGGGAGAGAGTCGTGAGAACGGAGCGATGCTTCCTCCCTGGGAGTCAGGAGGGCTCCCTGGGGAGGGTAGCCACCGCTGGGCTTCAAGGATTCTGGTTTGCCTTTTTCTGCTGTCAGATTGTTCAATTTTAAAATTTCACTTTGATTATGCAAATAATTAATATTTATTGTATGTAAACAGAACTCGCAGGTAAGCAAAAGATGATACCAGTTATTCACGCTCCCACCACCCGGAAGTATAACCACTTAACAATTTTTTGGAGTATAGCCTTCTAGTTTATTTTTATGTAGCCTCCATAGACTGCATACATATAAAATTCATATTTTATGTATAGTAACTATATATACATCTAACAGTTAGAAGGGGCCTATTTTGTGGCAAGCACTGTTTTTTGTTTTTGTTTTTTAAGATTTTATTCTCCTTTTTCTCCCCAAAGCCCCCTGGTACATAGTTGTCTGTTTTTAGTTGTGGGTCCTTCTAGTTGTGGCATGTGGGATTCTGCCTCAACGTGGCCTGATGAGCGGTGCCATGTCCACGCCCAGGATTCGAACCAGTGAAACTGTGGGCCGCCTGCAGTGGAACGCGCGAACTTAACCACTCGGCCGCAAGCACTGTTTTAAGCTCTTTACATATATTACCTCATTTAATCCTTAGAACATCCCTGTGAAGTAGGTACAAATATTCCCATTTTACAGATGGGGAAACAGTCATCAGAAAGGTTAAGTGAATTCCCTGGTGTCAAAGCTAGTTAAGTGGCAGAGACGAGATTTGAACCCAGATCTCCTGAGGACTCCAGAGTCTGTGATCGTTTTTTTTTTTTTTTGTGAGAAAGATTAGCCCTGAGCTAACTACTGCCAATCCTCCTCTTTTCCTGAGGAGGAGTGGCCCTGAGCTAACATCCGTGCCCATCTTCCTCTACTTTATATGTGGGACGCCTATGGCGTGCCAAGCAGTGCCATGTCCACAGCCGGGATCCGAACCGGCGAACCCCGGGCCACTGAAGCGGTGTGTGCGCACTTAACTGCTGCGCCACCGGGCCGGCCCCAAGAAGTGTCTAATAGGGAACAGGGCTTGTAGTGGGGGAACGGTGTGGTGGGCTAAATAATGGCCCCCAAATATATCCAGGTCCTCACCCCTGGAACCTGGGAATGTGACCTTACGTGGTAAAGAGAATTCGTAGATGTGATTAAATGAATCATTTTGAGATGGAGAGATTTTCCCCGGATTATCTAGGTGGGCCCTAAATGGAGTCACAAGCATCCTTTTAAGAGGGAGGCAAAGGGAGATATGACTAGAGAAGAAAGGTGACAGAGGCTGGAGGAATGCGAGGAAGAGGCCACAGACTAAGGAATGCAGAGGGCCAAGGAAACGTCCTCCTCAGGCGCCTCCAGAAGGAACCAGCCCTGGGGACACCTCAGCCCAGTGAAACTGATTTGGGGCTTCTGGCCTCTAGAACTGTAAGAATAAACCTGCCTTGTTTTAAGACACCAGATTTGTGGCAGTTTATGACAGCAGCCATAGGACGCTAGTACAAATGGTGTAAGCCAGTGCAGTCAGGGAAGAGAAACGGCTACGAGGAGCCTAGTGACCCTGGGCCAGTCCCCAGCCCCCGGGCCATCAGTTTCCTCCTCATAAAATGAGGGGGCGGGGGTTGGGCTCCTTGGTGCAGCCAGGGGCGCCCCACCCTGGCGGGTGTGGGTGGAGCCAGCTTCCCCTCTCCTCAGCCCCCATAACTGCCCCAGACAGATAGTGGTTCCTCCTGGGCCTCAGGGGCTGTGCTGATGGGTGATAGCACATGGCCAGAGGAGGTCCCTTCTTTGTGGCTGCTCTCTGGCCGGCCTCCTGTGTTCCGGGAAGCCCAGAGCAGGAGGCCCAGGTTTGTGGGGCCCCCGTGGGGCTTGGGCAGATCTCTGGCCCTCTCTGGTCAGTTTCCTCATTCTTGGTTTTTTCCTGCCCGGCTCCGTCACTCCCCTCCTGCTGGCCCTTTCCCACCAGCCCTGGCCAGCCTCTCCAGCCACCATGACTGGGCCTCGCTGGTCCGCTCCAGCTTCCTCATTGGCCCTGGAGGGCAGAGACCAAGGTCTACCCTGGGCAGTGGGGCCCACACCTGGGCTGCTGCTCTTCTCACCCTTGCCCTGCATTCCAACCTGCTCAGGCCAGTGAGATGGGGACTGGGGAGGGTCAGGAGGGAGGTGGAGAACATGGCTTCAGGGTCTGCAAAGCGGGCTTGCATCTAAGCTCAGCACTGACCCTTTGTATGAACGTCGATGAGTCCTTCCCCCTCTGAGCTCTAAGGAAGGTATTGTGCTCATCTTGCTCATGGGGAAACTGAGGCTCAGCGAGGCATGAGATTTGCCTAAGATCACACTGCTAGGAGCCAGGATTCAAGCACAGGCCTGCCCCACGTGTCCGAGTTCTCTGTGGCCTCCTGACGCGGGAGAGCAGGCAGGGACCAGGGGCCACCCGTCTGAGGTGAGGCTAGGAGCGCCTGCCCCTTGTGAAGGTCCCCACGGCCTGGTTCCAGCCTGCCAGGCCTCCTGGCAGGCAGCCCCAGCAAGCCCACCCTATCTTCACCCCTATGCTTGCAGTAGGCCAGGGGTCCACTGACCTGCACTCAAGGCCCTGTCACTTACGGTGAGGTCCCGGGCAAGTCCCTGCCCCTTCCGGAGCCTTCTTTTCCTCATCGGTAAAAGGGGGACATGGGGGCAGCAGCACCTCACAGACCTGCTGAGGGCTAAGAGAGTTCGTGTGTGTGCAGCTGGCACTCAATAAATAGCGCTCTCAGGATTAAGAGATGAAAGGGTCTAGCTTCAGGAAGGAGGCACGAAGAGGTCTGGCCAGATCCCACAGCACAAGCGTCTTCCCCGCCCGCCCTGGGGAGAGGCGTGGCTTCAGATTTCCCCTCAGATGCCCAAGATCCCAGGCTCACAGGACCTCCTCACCCGGGAGGCCAGAATGATAAGCATTTAAGGGGAAATGACTGTGTGTTTTTGGAATCCTAGATGGGGGAGGGGAGCTGGGAGGTAAGCTGTTTATTAGGGACCATTTCGGGTCATTTCCTGTCCAGGCAAATCCGGAGGGCAGACGTCTGAAACGCAGCTCACCGGGCTCAAATCAAGGTGTCCGCAGGTATCCTCATGAAGGCTCCAGGGACAATCTGTTCCTTGCCTTTTCCAGCTCCTAGAGGCTGCCCGCGTTGTTTGACTTGTGGCCCTTTCCTCCATTTTCAAAGCCAGCAACTTGGGCTGAGTCCATCTCGTGCCATCTCTCTGGCTCTCCCCCTGTCACTGATTTCCATGCTGAAGGATCTTGTGGTCACATGGGGCTCACCTGGACAATCCAGGACAGCCTATCTTTTTGGGGTTTTTTTTTGAGGAAGATTAGCCCTGAGATAACGTCTGCTACCAATCCTCCTCTTTTTGCTGAGGAAGACTGGCCCTGAGCTAACATCCGTGCCCATCTTCCTCTACTTTATATGTGGGATGCCTACCATAGCATGTCTTGCCAAGCAGTGCCATGTCCGCACCCGGGATCCGAACTGGCGAACCCTGGGCCACCGAAGCGGAACATGCACACTTAACTGCTGCACCACCAGGCTGGTCCCAAGGACGGCCTCCCTATTTTAAGGTCAGCTGATTAGCAACCTTAATTGCTATCTCACTTCCCCTTGACTCTGTAACCGAATTCACGGGTTCTGGGGATCTCTGGGAGGGGGCGTAATTCTGCCGACCACACCATGAAACATGTGGATGAGTTGCATCCAACTAGTAACTATTCAGTAAGCACCTAGTGGGTGCTGCACACCTACAGGGAACAGACGTGAAGAAGCCAAGTACCCCGCCCTCAGGGAGCTTACATACATGTGGCAGAGGCGGACGATTAACAGGGACTGAAAGCAAGCAGTGTCCCTGATGGTGAAAATGCTAGGGAGAGAGAGAGTGGGATGGGGACTGGGCTGGGTGGGGAGAGGCGGCCCCCTACTCTCTTAAATAGGGTGGTCAGGGAAGGTCTCGTGCGGAGGTGACATGTGAGTAAAGACCGGCAGGAGGGGTGAAGGAACAAAGGAGACAACCGTAGGAGGTGAGGCTCCGAGCTTCTCCCCCTCAGAGCACCTCCCCATGTTAACTTCTGGGCTGGAGAAGCCCCTCTCCCCGCCAGATGGGACTGAGGACCTGGGAGGGCGCCCAGCCCACCGTCCCAGGGGAAAGCCTGGTCAAGGCGGGATGGGGGAAGCAATTTGCCAGGACCCAGTGGGTGGGAACTGATCTATGCCCGTTACCCTGAGGATAACGAACAACTGAAGAGAGTGGCATAATAGCTTTGTAGGGCTGCCGTCTCCACAAACAGGGACGGCCCAAAACAACAGGAATTTATTCTCAGAGTTCAAATTTCCCTCTTCTAGGATACCCGTCACTGGACTTAGGGCCCACCCTGATCCAGTATGACATCTTAACTCGATTACATCTGCAAAAACTGTATTTCCAACTAAGGTGACATTCTAAGGTTCCCAGTGGACGCGAATTTGTGGGGACACCAGCCAGCCCAGTACAAGTGGTACACAAGCGAGTCTCACACAGGGGCACACTTCCATGCCTCGGCACCTCTGAATGCCAGGGCCCCCTGGCGGGCTCCCCAAGCCGCTTCATGCCATCTCTTGCCAGCCCGGACCCCAAGCCCCAGGGCCATGAGGGGCCGCAAGTGTGGACAGTTATTTAACGGGCATTATATCGAGCACTTTGTGCACCGGGCACTGTCTCAGAGGCTGGAAATACAACTGCGAACACATTCCCTGCCCGCCGAGGCCTCACGCTGTCCTGGGGAGACAGGCAGAAAGCAAATAAAGAATGTTAGGGGGCTGACCTGGTGGCGCAGCAGTTAAGTTCGCACGTTCCGCTTATCGGCAGCCCCGGGTTTGCCAGTTTGGATCCCGGGTGCGGACATGGCACTGCGTGGCAAGCCATGCTGTGGCAGGCGTCCCACATGCAAAGTAGAGGAAGATGGGCATGGATGTTAGCTCAGAGCCAGTCTTCCTCAGCAAAAAGAGGAGGATTAGCGGTTGTTAGCTCAGGGCTAATCTTCCTCAGGAAAAAAAGGCAGGAGGGGGCCCCCAGCATCTCTATGTCAGAAAGATGGGCAGGAACCAACGCTGAGGCCGGGGAGGAGCACCAGGGAGGTGGAGAGCAGGGCAGAGGCGTCTGGAGACCCAGGAGGGAGTGCTCAGCTCTGCCCAGGATGTGCTGGACCAGATGAGGGCTGAGGCAGGACCACCAGACTCAGCACCTCGGAGAGCACTGGGGCCCTGGTCAGAGCACCCCAAATCCAACCAACACCCATTCGAAAAAGCAAGACCCTCCCAGAAGCCCAGGGCATAGCTTTCTCATTTTCTAACAGGTGGACGCCCCCACACCACCCAAGCCCAGATCAGAAAAATCATGACTCCGTCATCAGCTTTGAAACAACTTTATTAGAAGGCTGTTTTAAATGACACTTCCAATTCTCTTGTAATTTGCTTATTCACAAATTCCAGTTATAACTATATTTCTATATAACAATAACTTTTGCATTGATCTTTGCATCCTATTTCAATTGTCCTCGTCAGGCCCTTCTGGCGGAATGAAGTGCAGCTGCGAAGCTGCAAGGTGACCAGCATTATTGAGCATGAGCAGCTGGGGGGCCCGGGAGGGAGGGAGCCCACTTCACACGCACGGGTGGGGAGCTGGCCGCCCTCTCCTCTAGGCCCCCACCCCGAACTCACAGTGATGGGCACCTCACTGCGCTGTCATACAAAAAGGGTGAAATAAAGAAATCCTCCAGTCCAAGAAGTGATTTGGACTTCCATTTTCAAAGGACTCGAGATTTCTCCCCTCTCCCCACCCCAGTCAAGCCCTCAGATCCTAAGGCTTCCGGGGTGCCAGTGCTGCCCCAACCTGCCACAGGACACCTCTCCATGTTTGGGGTCCCCTGTGTCACCCTCCTTCTTGGTCGCCAGTTCCAAGAGGAATTCCTTTGGACAGACATGACGTCGGTGTGGGCAGTGGCGGGAGGCTCCCTCCCCTGGCCTCTCCTTCCTTTCCCCACCCCACCCCCACCTCACGGTGTTGGGAAGGTACAGTCAACCACGAACATAAATATGAATAAAAAATGAAGTTGAAAATGACAGGCTAGTCATTAAACAAATCTATAAAAATAGTTAGGACATAACTCTGTTCAAATAAATACAAAATAAATAGGCTCCAAGCACTGTGATACGTGGCATGAGTGGAATGTGAGGCTGGTCCCACTCTGCCCCAGATGGGATTGGATATAAACCCCAGGGGCATCAGAAACAGACTTTTAAAGCAGTCAGCCAAGCTGTCTACTGCTTTGTCTTCTCTCTGGAAGCACAGAATTTGCACATTTGTCCAGTTTGTCTTTCTGAACAAAACCCTTTTCCCAACAGTACATAATTAAGGCCTTTAACACATTCTCTCTCACCAGGGCTCGCAGACACGGGAAGAAACAGCCCTTCCCGCTACAACACGATGCCCCACTGCCCTCAGGCCCGGGGGGGCAGAGGGAGTTAGTTCTGAGCTGGTGCCAGTCCCGACAGAGTCTGGGGCCAGCTTGGAGCACCATGAGGCCCCCAGCAGCAGGGAGCACAAGCCCTCTGGGTTCCAGCTCTCGCCTTCCAGGAAGCCATGCGCCAGGACGCCAGGCAGCCAGCGGCGGGGCTGGCCTGCCCTGCTGCATGCACACGCACAACCAGAGGCCCATCCGTTGGTGAGCTCAGAAGCCAACAGTGGGGCTCAGATGAGGATGAGCACAAAGCCAGACTCCTCCCTCCTCCGGCACCACCTAGCAAGCAGCGACACTGTGGGCCAGGAAGTCGGGGTGGGAAGGCCAGGTGGAACCACCTTTCCCCAGACCAAGGGGAGAGGAGTGGGGAGGGGCATGGGAGTGGGCTGGGAGCCCTCCTCCCACCACAGGAAAACAGCAGCAAGGAAGGAAGCAAAGGGGGCCCGGGTTAGACCCCCAGCAGGCCAAGGGGCAAGGCCTGCGGCTGATGGTCTGGCTGTAAGGGGCGTGAAGAACCGACCCAGCCTCCAAGCCCTGCTATCCAGCAGGCACCGCAGGAAACGTCCTGTCCCCACGTGCGACAGCCTCTGTCCTGCTGACCCCTGGACCCTGAGGAATACCCATGGGTCTCCCCTGGGATGGAGCCCAGGGTCAGCCAGGGTCAGCAGGACAAACCCGGTTGGCCTGCCAGCTCTTCCCCTCCCTTGCGGGCGCATCCCAGGGTTTTCACAGCTTGGCTTAAGTCAGCTTAGTGTTGGCACATTCACAGAATGAGATGGCTACAGGTCCCAGGGCCGCAGGCCCAGGATCAGCGAGTCCGCTGGGCGGGGCTGCCCTCCCCCGTCACCGCGACTGCACGCCCAGGGTGATCTTCAGGTTCTCGTACACCACATAGCTGATGCTCACGGCTGGGATCACCTTCATGAAGTTGGGGGCCAGCCCCCGGTACAGGCCAAAGGCCCCCTCAGTCCGCAGGATCTGTCTGAAGAGGCTGCTCATGGTCACCTCCGGAGCGCCCTCAATGGAGGCTGCAGGGAGAGAGGCCACCTGTCAGAGGCCTTTCGCCAGCTCCTCCCTAGTTCCCAACCCGCCCCTGGGGACTGTCCCAGGACCAGCCTTACCTTGGGCCTGCATCCGGGTTCTGACCAGGGCCAGTGGGTAGCTGGCCAGCTGGCCACAGGTGCTGGACATGGTGCCACAAGCCAGGAGCACAAACACACCGGGGTCTGCGCTGTTCACTGCGTAGCGCTGCAGCCAGGCATTCTTGAGCGTCTGGAACGGGAAAGGGGGGCTGGGATGAGCCAAAGGGCCGGTGAGCCCAGGAAGAGCCTGTGAGACAGAGAGACTAAGGGGTTCGGGGGGGGGGACGGACAGTTATTGGATCCACACAGGAGGCCTTTCCTCATCACATGGGACCCGCGAGGCCACTGTAACCTGACTCGCTTGGCCTGGGCTGACCTGGGGCTTGCTGAGCTCCTGGCCTGCCTGCCCTTTCCTTCTGCTGTCACTGGGGATTCCTGGATGGGACAGGATGAGGCAGGGGCACACCCTCTTCCCCCCCACAGAGCCTGACTTCTGTGGTCTTGAGTCTGCTAAGGGCTAAGTGAGCCCCGCTGGCACCCGACTCTGGAGATCTGCCTGCCGAGCTCCTGCGGGGGCAGAACCTGCGGGCTGCAGCGGGGCAGCGTGATAGGAGAGTCTTGCAATAAATAAACGAGCCTGGAAGGAGACACTCTGATCTGTTCCCTCTCCCAACCACCCCCAGTGGTCTATCAGGCATGGAGACAACAGGCAGGGGCATGGCTAAGGAGGGAGTTTCTGAACCTCTCCCGCTGTTCAAGGGGCCTGGGCCCTCTAAGGCCTCACCTCGTAGACGGCCAGGTCTATCCCAGCATAGGGGATGATGCCTAGCATGTTGGGAACGTAGCCTTTGTAGAAGGCAGCCATCCCCTCTCTGGCCAAGATCTTCCTGGCACAGTCCAGCATGCCCGAGTACTGGCCTGTCTTGCGCAGGGCCATCCGGGTCTTCAGAACCTGCCGAACCCAAAAGGAACAAGGGAAGCATGAGCACAGCCCGCTCGCCACCCTCACGCACATGCGCACTGCCCACCCCAGGACCAACGTGGCCCTCACCTCCATTGGGTAAATGCTGCTCTGGGCGATGGCCCCTGCCAGGGACCCTGCCACAAGTCTCTCGTGAATCCTCAGAGTCTCCTGGTCACTCCCAATAAGACGCTTGATCTAGAACAGAGAGCAAACAAACTGATGCACCCCAGAGGCCAGTGCACACACTCCTGCCCTGTCCCTCCTCATGGAGCCAGTCAGGGTTAGCAGAGACCTGGTGTCCCCGGCACCTTTGATGCTGCCCAGAAACAGAAGGAACTGGCGGCAGAGTTGGGGTCGGACCCAGGCCTCCTCCCTCTCGCCTCACCCTGCTGTGCCTTGGGTACAATGACTGGCTCCAGGTTCCAGGGCATCAGCAGGGCAGGGGCCTCATTCCAGGGGAAGCTCAGTAAGCAGCTGCCAACTGGCAACTCTCCCTGTGAAGCCAGGTCCTCACCTGCTCATAGGCCATGAATTTGATGGCCGACTCGGGAGCAATTTTGAGGACGTTGATGCCGTTGCCCCGCCAGAGGGACCTGGCCCCTCCCTCTCGAACCATCTGGGTGAACCCGCCCACGATGCACATGTTGTTGCTGCGGGAGGCATGGACCTGAGGAGGGAAGGACAAGCGGTCAGAAAGAACGCGGCAGCCACAGGGCTGCCATCATCTGACAAAGAGCTCTTCCCTCTCGGGATTCCGAAGACTAACTCAGCGCCGGAGACTCAAACATGGCTACTCTAGGTCCAACTCGACTTTTCTGTGCACCTACTGTGTGCCAACATCGTGCTCAACACCTCCACAAAGACTACTTTTTAAAATAAAAAATTTGAGCTTTTTATTACAGAAAAATTTCAAAGATATACAAAAGTATAGAGAATTATTTAATGAGCTTCCGTGAACCCATCATCAGCTTCAACAATCATCAAACCTCGGCCAGTCCATGTCACCACGCCGCCCCCACCTCTGCAGGATTACCTTAAACCACATGCCAGGCTTGTGTCATTTCACCTAAAGCCTGCTTTGACTCTCTACAGCATTCCCAGGAGTTTGGTTAAGAAAAACAAACTGATGGGGCAATGTGTTCAAGTCCCTTAGGTTCACGGAGGAATGAAGTCCTGGGGGTGAAGTGACTTGCCCCAGGTCACACGACCATGAGGGGGGACCCTGGTCAGACTCCATGCCTGGAGCCCTTCTCCCTGACCCATTCCACTTCCCTGTCTCAGCACAAGAAGGGAGTTCACACTTATCCATCAACAGGCCCGGGAGGGCAAAGGGTAAGGCAAGGGATGACATCTTTCTGAGCGGGGCTCTGACACAACAAGTACGAGAATATAAGCAAGGGGACAAGGGGGTGAATGGCCACTGTTCAGATGACACTGAAGTCCAATGGTGTGTCCTCGTGCAGGCTGATTTCACAACCCTACCCCTGACATTGGTCTAGCTTATCTCTGTTCTGTAGATGTGGAACTCTAAGATAATGGTACTGGGGCCACGTGAGGATCCACTCGCACTGCCCCGTGTGGGACCCTACACAAGATGCTCCTAAGGAAACAGGTTCCAGCCACACCCCAGTTCTCACTGGCTTTACCTGTCCACATTAAGACTCAGTAATGTGACTGACCCCTGGTTTAAGGGCCTCGGATAAAATTAGATCAGCTGTGTACAAAAGGTCACCTAGGCTTGGATCTAATGTCACCCTTGTCTGTGTAATAATTCCAATCTCATTGGTTGGGTTAGGAAAGTACGTGCCCAAAGCAGGCCCCAGACAAGGAGAGGAAACCAACCTTCCAAAGAACCCCAGGGCGGAAACCAGGTGGTGTGGGGTCTATTTCCCTGCATACCTGCATGAGCACCTTGAGCCTGTCCAGAGGGGCCGTGCAGGTTCTGGAGACAGCCCCCGCGCCGCCTCCGGCCACGAGGTGTCTCCACCACATCCCCGTCTGCCTCTCCTCCACCGTGAACTCATCAGGGACCGTCAGATTCTCACCCACATCAAAGATCTGCGAGGAAGACCAGCAGAGATAAAACAAGCAGGCCATGACGACGCAGCGAAGCCATTCCAGCACACAGCTGGGTCCACAGCCTTCCACCACCTAGAATGGACTACACCCCAGGGGACCACATAGATGGTGAGAACGCCAAGGACTCTGGGTGGGCAAGTGATGCACCTCCTCCCCTTCACTATGTGAAGGTAGCAAAGCTCTGATCCTGTTGGCCTTGGTGAGGCCCAGATACAGAATCTGAGAGCGCAGGCAGAAGAAAGCAGTTTTAAAACCATCCGGACAGCCCTTTCCGTGACTGCCAGGGAGCTGTTGCAAGAACAGCTTACAGAGGCATTTCAGCTGAGGATCACTGGGCTCGCTGCACTGAAAGGGCCAAGTCAGGGGTAAAAATTCTTCTAAAATCTGGTGTGTAACCTGATCACATTGGCAGAACATCGTGCAAGACCTCGGCAAATATGAGAGGTTGCGACGCCTACAGAACACACTCTCTCCTGGGCAGCACCCTGGCTGCTCAGACAGAGCTAGCTCTGCTCCGGCCCCGGGGCTGCAGGCCACACCACGGGTCACCTTGCTCCTACCCCTGGGGTGGTCCACTTAGTTTCAACAGCAAAGACACCAGGTGTCCCCTGGGGGTGAGGCCCTGGCCTGGGCACTGTGCAAGACAGATGAGGGGGAGTGCCTCTGGCCTCCCCTCCCAGAGCTGAGAGTCTGGGGTGGATAGGACTGCAAATCGAGGGGAAGCCCAGCAAAAACCAGCAGAGAGGGCCGCACCCCGTACGAAGGGGGCTCACGGGCAACAGGGCCAACATGGCTACAGTCAGCGAGGGTGCACATCTGTATTTCTGAATGACAGCTCTGATGGGGGTGAGAGAGCAGTACGTGTGGGAAGAGAGAAGCGACCCAGAAAATGGGCCGGCGGGGGCGAGAAACCTAACAGCTCCACCATGTGCTCTCTAGAGAGTGGCCCCTGTCCCGCTCCTGGAGGAAGGTGCACACTGGCCTTGGGAGAACAAGCAGGATCAGGAGGCCGGCGTGTGAAGTGGACCTTGAACAGGCTGCCCGTGGGGGACAGGAGGGCCTCATTTCTGGCAGGGGCACCCTGTGTTTGGGGAATGGCCAGGCCCTTCAGGTTTACCGGCGTGTGGGAAATGGAGGGAGCATGTGGAGTGCTCCGTGGGGCTGGCAGAGGAGTGGACAGTCTCACTGCTGAAGAGGAGGCCAGCCGGAAACCCCAGCCCCACCCCAGGTTGGGGACTGATGCTGGGCGAAGGGGACCTTGTGAACGGACAAGGAGACCACCTTGAGGCTCTGGGAGCGTGGGACTCACCGTGGAATGCTTCCAGTACAGGATGATCTCGGGGATATTCTCCACGGGGTGCAGAAGGTGATAGTCTCTCCACTCGTTCCAGTCGATGGTCATCGTGCCATTTTTGTCCATGCTGCAAGACACATGCATGGTCGCCCACGTGTAAACAGGCCCCATCTGTCAGCCGCACATCCCACCTCCAGGAGAGCCAAGGGCAGTGCATGGCCACCAAGGAAACTGTAGCAGGTGTGTCTGCCCCCAAGGAGAGAAGGCAAGGTGGCTCCACACCCCACTTTGCACAAAAACGGGATATAATGGCCCACAAGAACCCCGTTCTAATCAGGCACAGAGGTCAGGGAGGGAAGCAGTCACCAGGGTGACACAGATACTTACTAGGTGACAGGGCCCCAGAAGTGGCCCGTTCGTATTCTGACAGACAGACAAAGGAGGATGCGGAGGAGAGAGGAGAAACAACACCAATAAGTGCTCTGAGCAGATGTTAGTGAGGCGAGCGCACAGCACAGCACGAGGACGCGCCCGGGCAGCGGGTACAAGAGGCTGCTGTCCCTGACCAGCCGGCTTCAGGGCCCAGGGATTTGGACAGGCTCAGCCAGGAGAGGGAGCCGCTTGTAGGGCCCTTCTGTGCGATTTCCCAGCACAGCAGCAACTATGCTATCCACTGGGCCCACCGCTGGCCTGCGGGCTGTCTCTGGGGGCAGCGCATCTGATTACAGTGTTAAGAGAAAGTTACCATCCCAGGGGGTGAGCGCTGCCCCGTGAGCCCTTCCCCTTCACAACCAGGCAGAGAAGGGTGTCCCTTGCTCGCCTTTCACCTACTTGAGACCCCCCCCCCAACTAATGATTTGTGATTCTCGTAAAGGGTCACTGGCAGCAGGCACGTTTCCAGGTGATTTGTGACTTCAAATGAAAGCTGACCTGGAACCCGGGCAGCAGCTACTCTCTGGGAGGGGCTACGCAGTAATCCCTTCAAACCAGCAGAAGCCAAAGTTCAGAGAAACAGGGTCAATACAGTAAATGACGCCACAGAATTGGTCCAAGAACTTTTCTCTCGTCACATGTTTGTTCAATTAAAAGCAGAGGCTGGCTAAGCACTCACCTTTTGAGAATTTTTTCTGCCTGCTGCTCAGATATCTTGACCCCCAGGTCCCGCAGGGACTGCATGATCTCTTGAGCGTCGATTCGTCCTGCAACAACAGAGGCAGTGAGCCAGGAGCCACACCCCGGGGAGCCCCGGATCCGCTCAGCCATTGGCTCTGGAGGCAACGCTCACCGTCATTCTTTTTGTCCAAACTCTTGAACACCAGCCTCAGTTTCTTCTCGTGATCTTGGAGATAATGGACAAACTCTTCAAAGTCTAGCTGCCCATCAAGGTCTTTATCGCCAGCTTGTAGAATTTTCTGTAAAACAACAGTAAGGTTTTGTCCTTTAGCTCAGGCACCAGCTTTTCCTTGTCCCTCACGGTGCCCTGTCCGCAGGAAACAACTGTGCTAGCCCGTGAACAGAGGTGGCCCAATGACCGGAGATGCTTCCACTGTCTACTCCCAAAGCCACCACCTGGATCCCCAAGGGCAGGCCGGAAGCCAAGTGAGAGCCTACCTCGCTTCCCTCACAGCAAAGAGGACAGAGGCGCCCCCAGGAGAAGCCCGTCAGACAGAGGCCAACACTGGGGAGCTCGGCGCTTTCTCACTTCAAGCGTTCTGAAGACCACCTTGTTACAGGGCCCCTGTCAGCTGCCTGGCTCCCCGGCAGCGCTGTCCCTGGCACCTGGCCAGAGCCTCACATGCTCTCTGCCCACATGTGCGGACGGCCTTGGAGCTCCAAATTCCTTCAGAACCCTGCAACTTGCTCTCTTTATCCCCACAAGTGGCACCAGCCCAAGAACAACTGGGTGGCCAGGGGGCAGGTATGGGGCAGAGCGGGCCTCTGCCAATGCCTACTTGGCAAACGCACTGCCAGAGAGAACTCCGGAGGCTGGAGAAGCAGCAAGAGCCACAGGTAACTACGGGGCGTGAGCTCGATGGCACTGCCAGTCTTGGATCTCAGGGGAGCAGGATGATAAAAGCACCCTCAGCTCCCTCATCCAGGCCCTGAAAAGCAGGACAGCTCTGCTTAGTAACAGGCTAGTGATCCAAGACGACTTGGAGACACGTTGTTCCTCAGCAGTGAGGTTCCAAAACCACGCCTGCCCTTAAAGGTGAGCTTCGAGCAGTAGCTGCAGTCGGTTTTGGATGCTCAGCAACTGGAAGTTCTCCAAAAAACGGCAAGCACTTGGGCTGTGCCACAGATGCTGCTAAAGGCTTTACCTCTAGCAGCCCGATGAACCCTCTCAAACAGCTCTAGAAGATAGGTACCATCATTTCCCCCATTTTACAGAGAAGGAAACAGAAGTTCAGAGACATTAAGTAATTTATCCAAGGTCACACAGCTAGGGAAGTGGTAGGCAGGATTCAAGCCAGGCCTGTTGGACTCCAGAGCTGCCTCCCTAGAGATCCTGCCACCACCCTACAGGATAATCTCAAGAAGGTGGGGGACACCCATGAGTCACTCCAACCCAGCAACACCCCAAAACTAGGACCAAGAATTTCCTAAAGAAAATGACTATGGTCTTCCTGTGTTGTCCAATTCTCTCAGCTAGAAATACATTTACTATCCACAAACCACTATGGGTTTCAAAGGCTTTTGAACCAGTGGGTTTGGAAATGGATGGACCACTAGCCAGCTGGCACTCTCCAATGATTACTATCACGGTCACTCTCTGAACCGCCTGATGGCTCTTTGTGACTGCTCAGCCACTAAGCGTGGTAGGAGGAGGCCCGGACAGATACCATGTCACCTAACATGATCCGAAGAACAAGGCAGGGGGTGTGGCTGGAATGTGAGACAGGTGCTGGTCTGTATTTTATCTGCTAGCTGGAGTTATATTAACTTCCTGCAGACATCTGTGCTCTCAGCCAAGCATGACGCAAATGACGTATAGGGTTATCACTGATTTATGGCAGGAGCGGAAACAGAATCTACATGCCATTTAGGGTGGATGCAAAAGTTAGGCATGAAGCTCTTTGATAACCAGGCTGTTCTGCCGCCAACACGATCCACGTGCCTTATTGGGGTGAGTGCCCTGTGATACAGGCACCCAGGGACAGGCTCAGTGCAGCTGATTTCAAAATATTCTCAAAGTCCTCGTTTCCACCTCAAAACGACTGGGCCTACTTTGTGACTTTGTCTCCTTCTGAGGATATGCAGACCACCATCCCCTGCCCACCATCTGACCTGCCCTGCCACCAAGAGCGCTCGCTGGGGGACAGCCCGGGATCTGATTAACAGAGAAACTGGGGGCCCCTTTAGGAGGCAAGCGACCCTCCCAGACTCTGTAGCTGTTTCCTCACCTTTAAAACAATAACCGTCTCTGCTGCCTCCCTGCTCGAAAGGATGTGTGGGAAGGCTCCCCCTCACCTCTGCATGTGGGCTTGTTTCACCCAGGGCACAGCGCTGCCGGCTCCAGCCTCTGCAGCTACAGGGCCAACTCCTGGGCCTCCAGCGGGGAGCCTCTCTGCCTCTCCCCTCGCAAGCCCTCCCGGCCTCGGGCCCCAGCTCAGAGGAACAGCCTCACAGCAGCTGGACTGTCCCTCTCTCCTGGCCCTGTACTGCTGAGGACACCCCTCTGCCCCCACAAGAGAATTCCTTTCCATCTCCCACAAGTGCCTCCCCTATAATTCCAGCCTTCCTCGGAGGTCACATGAAAGCCCAGCATTCCCCTGACGTCACCCTTTCATAGGCTATAGCCACATGACAATGGGGGGAAAACTCGCACATTTCAGACATTCTTTCCCCTCGGTGGGTGGCATGGTGGGGACATTTCACGCATGCGTACCTTCTAACACCACTCATCCGTTCACTCAACCACAGCGATGAAACGCCCGCTGCCTTTCACAGCCTGGCGTGACCCCACACAGACCTGCTTCCACTGGCGGTAGGTGGAGAACTCCTGGGAGGGGATAAAGACACTCAGTTTGAAGATGGACTTCAGCTCAGCAGGAAGCCCCTTGGACTCGAAGTACTGGAACTCGGTCTGGGCCTCCCCGATGACCGGCACATACAGGCACAGGCAGAGCATGGTGACAGGGAGCCGGCTGCTCAGCCACCACCGGGAGCAAGTTCTGGCGGCGAGAACTGGAATGCAGCCTGGCCCGGCAAACTTGTACAAGCTCTGCTGGGGCGCAGCTGTCATTGGCTCCTGAGGCCCTGCCCTTTAACTCAATTGAGAAAGTCCACCCACTGTGAGTCCTGCCAACAGCCAATGAGCACAGACCCCTGGAGGAGGTGTCGGATTGCTCAAGGGGACATGAGTGAAGATCAGGACTGAAGTCACCTGTTCCCCAGAGTTAACTCTTTGGAGCATTCTGCCTGGCCTTGGCATGGTGCCCAAACAAACCCTCTCCCTCGGCTGCCAACCCCTCCAAGTGAGCAAATAGCCTTCAGCCTGTTTTCCTACAAGGTCCCCACATGCGTCACACGATACAATCGTTTTCTCCCCTGGTAAATCATTCCCAACAGAAAATAAGTGGAAATAGAGGTTGAATCAGTGCTCCCTGAAAACAGGCCCGGTTTAGCTGAGAGGGTAGAAGTGGGTGGGGGGCGGCCGAGAGCCGGTCCCCGGCCATCCTGGAAAGTGGCCCCACTGTGGGCTCATTCATCGGCGGGGGAGAGGCCCCGAGCTGGCTGGGCCCTGGCCACACGGCCTTCTGGGCACAGTTCCAGCTGGCTCCAGAGACCTTTTCCAGGCCACTCAGGAGGTGCAATGCGAGCACCGCAGAAGCAACGGGTTACCCTGCAGGCCTCCCCAGGGGGTCCCACGAGCGCTGAGGAGCTGACACGCTGGGGGCAGGAAGAGGACATTCTAGGTTAAAGGTCGCTGTGCTGAGGGACACCCCCCAGTAGCACCAATCTGGGGTCAGCCAAGGCCTCCTGTAGACCCACAGACGTGGTCTTCAGACCCACGCTCACTTGGAACACACGAGAGGTCTGTATAATCGTAGCTGTCTGGCCGAGAACTGTGCTGTTTGATACGGAAGTTTTTAAAATTTTAAATTATTTAAAATTAAATAAAATTAAAAATTCAGTTCCTCAGTCGGATGGCCACATGTCAAGTGCCTGACAGCCGTACGTTCTCCCTGACCTGATCTCGATTTAAAGGGGATCCTCCCCAGGCCAGCCTGCCACCTCCACCTCATCCCTGCCCCACAGAGAGCGTCGGAGACTCGTGCTGCGCAGGAAGAGACCACGCCACAGCGACGGAAAAGGAGCCGGTCTCGCCTTGTTCCTTCTTCAGTGCACCACTTCCTAATGCAGACTGAATCTCACCGCCAGGATGGATAGAAATGGATGGTATCATTTGGGGATCAACAAAAATAAATTTCCTAATTCACTAAAAAGCTTTTGTCAAGAACTTGAAAAAAGGATTTTAAAATAAGATGCTAATGCTTACGTACAACACTATGAAAGAGATTTTAATAACTTCTATGACATTTTGGCCCTTCTACAAGAGAGCTGACGATGAGTCTGAACAAACAGGTCTTGGCCTTCACTAGGGTGGGTCCCACGAGGGATCCTGAGGCAGCTCAGGGTCATCCAGGCAGGCTCCTGCTCAGCCTCCACATACATCCAGGATAGTCAGCTGTCTCTTAAGCCGCCCAATCCAGAATGTTCTGCTTTGGGGCTATTTTTACACACATCTTATCTCTACTGTTGGGGTCCCTGAAAGCAGGAGGCTATTGTTTTGAACCTTTGTACCTCCTTGCCTGCAGGAAGCCCAGGCCTTGATCACGGAAGGTGCCTGATATAAGCAGTTTCTGAATGAATGACACGACCACTGCTAATGAAGACCTCAGGTTTGTTCTCAGTGTCTGCAAATAGTCTTCAGGGCACTTTATCCACCCCAGAAGATACTGTATTGTCATGCTGACCTTCCTTTCTTAAGTTATTCACGTTTGCTTCTGAAACAATAATAAGCTACACAGGTCTGTTGAAGTATCTCATTTCACTGATGCCTGTGTCAGTCCCATACAAAATGGCAAGTATTTTGACTGAATAAATAAGTTGTTCAACTAGCAATGCTCATTTCCTAATAAACTATATTTTTCAGATAATTTTGGTAAACATAACTGTACCAGTGAATTTTTTTTGTACTCTCGAGTTTTATGATGTATTTACAAAACAAATCTGGGCAGAGATTTGAAAATAATACCAAATAAAAGTGAAACCTATATTCTATATTCTAAGGAAAAATTATTAAAGCATTATCCAATAAGAACAACTGTATTCTAGAGAAAACAGAATGGAATCTCCTGGATTGTAACAAAGCTCACCACTCAGCAGACCCAGGGGGTCAGGGTATGTTCTCTGAAAAGGTCTGCTTGTGCTTGGCAGGATGTTACGTTACAATGTTAACGTTAATTCTATTCCAGTGTTAATTTAAAAAAGGGTTCCAACAATTCTATTTTGCAACTGTGACGGAGTCCAACAGAATGTCTTCACTGGACTAACTTGAATTGACGTTTGATTATTTATTTAAACCACCTGTCCTTCTGCTTTCACAAGTCACGCAGAACTCCATTTTCACACACAACTGGGAATTCTTCCCAACAGCCAATGTTGAGGCACCTAGTGTCCAAGGCAAATCTCCACCCCTGGAATCACGGCAGCGGGCGCACAGGGGCTCTGGGGTCATCCCTCCGTCTCGGAGATGGTCAGACAGGCCAGGAGAGGTCACCTGGTGTGCCCAGGGCCCAACACCTGGAGACATGTTAAGCCTCACCCAGGGCCCGGCTCTTGTTACAACGCCACTTAAAATAACATCCAAACTCAACACGGCCAAAGAGATCTTAGAACTCAGTTTCCAAAGACCGTCTACGGCCTGACACTGAGAATTACAGTAAGCAACATGGCACGTGGGATGACGGCAGGTGCACGGGAAAGGTGCGGCCTGAGCGAGTCTAGGCTTAGCCTTAGCTAAAAAACCAACAAAACCAGGATCTGTTACAGCTTCTGAACCCATATATGAGACACAAATAAGAAGCAGACGAGAGCTGGGCTCGTGGTGCGATCCTGATGTTTCACTCCAGCACAGGGTTCTTCAACATCCCGGCGTCACGTACTGTCTCTCCCCCTCCTGCTAGCTACTATTCTTCTCTGCTCTCTTATTCTGCTTTTGTGACACAGATCTACTTTTGTTTCCTCTCTTCTGACGTCCATTCCTGTAGCAACTAGTATTCAGGAACAATGACGGCAACTCTAGATTCCGCAAAATTTAGCGGTGTTGGATTTCATTTAATCTGTAAAGTAGCAGTTCCTCTCACGAACATCTTCTCACTCTCAAATCGGCCAATGCCCTTTCAAGCTTTCCTTGTTCTATTCTGTTTCATGCCAAAAAAGCAGGTGCTTCCTGTAAGCGCTGGAATAGCATGAGTAAGGACAGGTACAGTGCCTTTGGGAGTGTGGCATTAGGTTGTAAACTATTGCCCCCTCTGCTGCAATGACTCAGACCAAGCCAAAAATATTAATATGCCAAGGAGCCCCGCCAGCATCCGGTTGTTCTAGCCCCACCCACCGTAAGGCTCTCAAACCTCATTTGCTGCTGGGGCTGCAGTGTCATTTGATGATCACGTTGCCATGACAGCCCGATGTAGCCAGTTTCCAGTGAAACCTGCCTACACTTGGCAATTAGACACACAATGAACAAAATTCTCTGAGCTTCTAAGACAGCCCCTCAAGATTTGAGGCTTGAATGCCGCTGAGGGCACCTCCCACTCTGGAGTAACAGCTTTCTTCTCCAACTGTGGGTTAACTCTGAGACAAAGATAAAGGGAAACACCGGAGCAGTTTCTAGAATAAAAGGCCGCAGGAACCTGCCTCACAAGCAGACATATTTAAACGGGGGAAGTGAGAGAAAACAAAGTCATGATGATGGGAAAGTGAGAAGCCTGAGAACCAAAGTGAACTTCTCGAGGTTTCCAGAATGTTTTGGAAGCCTCTTCCTGAGAGAACAGGCGAGGCCAGGCCCCACCGGCCAATGACCACAAACCCCAAACCCCACCTTCAAAGTAGCTGCCCTGGAAACGGACACTCTTGCAATTCTCGGTTTATCTGCTTTTGCAGAGTCCACACTGCCCAGACGTGCTTTCTTTCTTGCTTCAAACTAAACCGGTGATGGAGCTCCCTCTTTGGGCTCCCCCACCCTCAGCCAGCTGATCTGTCTCTCTTTTGGGAAAAAGTGCCACCGGAAGGTGTGGGTCTCAACTTGAGCCCCCACAGCTCCTGATTCTGCAGGCCAAGAACTATGCTGTTGGGATCAGAAAGTCCGGACACGTGGCCACCCTTGGGGGAGGGCTGGCGAAAGGTGCCGCCCAAGTCTGGGAAATGGGGCAGTTAATTATTAAAGTCAAAAGTAGGTGAATTTAAAGGGGAGCCAGCCAACCCCTTATTCCCTTGGCAATAAGGCAAGCAGGTCAGTAGATAAAAGTTCCTCACAAAAGAGAGCGCCATCGTCACTTCTGAGACCGTTTAAAATGATTGAAGGGTAGAAAGTGACACCTCTCAAAGCACAGGTCAGCCATAAGACAGACTCTGAGACCCCTGCCGCCCGGGAGGAGCCCATCACAGACTAAGGATTCTCCCGAAGGCTTCAATTTAACACACTGCAAAAGTTGTTGCATCACAAGGCCCTCCCACTTAGCAAAGGAAAAATAAACATTTCTTTCTTAAATGTAGCAATTCAGCAAACATCTTTTGGGACTCTACAATGTGCCAGACACAGGGCAGAATCTCCTTCCCTTCTCCAGTTGATTTTTATCCTGAGAAAGGAGAAAAGATTCAAAATAACCAAACCTCAGGAGGTGAAAAAGGTCACTCCTGCCGCAGGCAGGAGAAATCTCTGCCAAACGGCACTTTCTGTTCAAACCCAGAACTCGACTGGTCCCGTTAAGGACTGCCTTCTTACGCGACAGTGAGGCAATCAGGGCAAAGTTCCAGACAGATTAGGGGTGACACCTCAGCTCTACCCTCCTCACTGGTTTAACCCTGGGCAAATCACTTAGCCTTTCTGTACTTCAGTTTCCTCATCTATGAAATGGGCGTATTACGCCTTGGCCCCTGTGAGGATCAGATGAGACAACCCACGCTCACGGCAAGAGACAGACGGAAGGCCCTAGCACTCAGCAGACCCGCAGACCCAAGAGGGGCTCCAGCCTCTCCTCTGACCACCCCCTCTTCCTCCCAGACCAAAGGTAAGCGGGGTCCTCCGCCCGCTGGGCAAGGGGTATGACCTCTGGGCTGCAGGACAGGCTGGCCCTCCCACCTCCAGGCAGCTGGGTTCAACTCTGGAGGGTCACTCTGTTGCCCGCTTAGTTTGGTTCCCCCTGCATTGTTTGGATACACTAAGACATAAGACACACTGTAATCGTTTGTCCCCTCCTTTCAAATGGCTTTCTGGGGCCAAACTGACAAATGCGGAGATAATTGCATTCAACCTTCCTTCCCCAAACGGTCACACTGAAGTGGTCATAATAGGATAATAAAGCTTTTTACAGTGGCCACAGAAAGACTGTGGACTGAAGATTTGGGCTTCCTCATTGTCTAACATTTCTCCCCAGTCTCCAAGACCAAAACGATTGATTTATGAGTCTCTCTTCCTCCCCGGCTCCAGTTTTCTCCAGGACAGTGATCCCAGCCCAGCCCCTAAACCAGGTGGTCCTCTTGAGGTTGCCATTACCTTAGGAAACTGCTCTGCAGGTCCGACCACCAGCAAAATGGTGGGTCTCTTTTCCGTGGCCTCAGCCCTTCCGTCCTGTTTCCCCAAAAAGCTTGGCATCTGGTCTCCCCGAGCAGGAGCTGGGGTGCCTCTGACTTCCTCATCGGTCCCCTCCCTGGAGCCGTGGCACCCAGCCCTGGGGAGAAAGCTTGACAGAAAATCCCACAGCATCTGCAACATCACGGCTTCCTCCACACGGCGCAACGGTGACTGTTCACTTTGGAGGAGGGATGTGACCACAATACCAAGGGTCACTGGCTACTCAGCTGCTTGGAAGACTAGCCTGGGGGGCTGGAAGGCTGGAAGCTCTGCATGCAGTGGCTGTTCCTTGCTTTTTCAAATTGGCTAGCACTGCTGTCGTGCCCGGCCTGAGAAGTAGCTCACACTAAGAGAGCCCCGCCGGGTTGCTGGCAATCAGGAAAGAGCAGCTGGAGCTTCTTCGATACAAACTCACTTCTGCAGGTCAACGGTGATCAAACGCTTGGCTTTTTTAAAAGAGGAAAAAGCAGTAGCCCAAAAGACCTCTCCCCGAGACAGAAGCAACTTCAAGCTCCCAATTATTCAGCTGTCCTCGCTCAACTAATGGTCATCACACGAGCGAGGACTCCAGCATCCACTCTGCATTCTCACTGCAGCAGGGCGCGGCCAATCACCTCTGCCGACACTACCAAGTTCGTTATCCCGACCGGCAACATCCCTCCAATCACAGGCGGCCGATTCCCTGCGTGCAGCCGGCAGTTCTGCAGGGAGGCGCCACCTCCAGACAAGCTTCCAGTCTCACAGAATCCAGGCCCAGCTGGCTTGTCTGCAGGAGCCCAACTTCGTCCTCGCCACCTGGCTTGTTTCCAGGATGACATTCACCATCAAGTTTAACATGATTAAGAGTGCCTGGAAACACTTCCTAAGACATCTAGCAACACTTTTCTTTGTTCCATTATCCCATTCTCTCCATCCATGTGTAACATAAGGCACGCCATACCATAGCTACTTCTGTGTCTGCCTCTCCACGATGAGCTGCCTGGGGACAGGGACAAAGTCACAGATCATTCTACCCCTAGTATCCAGGACAGGCACAGATGAAGTCTGTAGACTGAACTGAGTGAATGATGAACAAAAGGGAATTAAGCTTCGGTCATCTGTTAATTTACTGGCAGACAAATGCAGTGACCAACTACTCATCTCTCAAAAAGGTGGCCCTTTGATGCGGTGTTCATAACATTATTTTAACAACACAAGCATGAAAAAAGTTTAATAAACTGTTTGGGGACCATATGGCTAGACAAACGCCCTGATCTGCTGCCATGAGAGTGTAAACCAGCACAACCTCTCTGAGGAGCAGTCTAGTCACAGCCACTGACTCTTCCAAAGCACAAGCCCTTGGACGTGGCAATGCCACTTCTAGCAATTTATCCTGCAGATATATTTGCACATGTGGGAAATCACAAATACACAGATATGATATATATGTGATACAGATATGTGATAAAATACAAGGATAGTTTTTGCAGCCTTCTTTATAATACGACAAGTTTGAAAATAACTTAAAGTCCTTTAAAAGGGGAGTGGGTTCATAAATCATGGCACACCCATGCAGTGGAACCCTGTGCAGCTGTTAAAAAGAATAAGGCAGCTCTATACATACTATTATGGAATGACTTGAAAATATCTTGTTAAATGAAAAAAATCAAGGTGCAGAAGAAAGGGGATAGAATGGTGCCATTTATTTCTAAGCTCGTATATGTGAAGAATATTTCTGGAAAGACACTAAAATTGAAGAGATGGTTTGGGGCAGGGAGGGCACTTGGGGGTTTGAGAAGAGAAAGGCAGACGGGAGATTTTTTTTCAGTGAATATCTTCATATCTTGTGAAACTGAATCATGAGCACCCATGAACAGGCATGCAAGCATATATACATACATACAACAACTATTTAAAAAGAAAACATGAGAATAGAAAGCAAGATAGCCAAGCTAGGGCTTCCTAATGCTTGTTCCAAAGCTGCAGGAGCCTGCATCAGCTGCCTTCACTGGATATACAGAACAACCTTATCTAGAAGCTGTTTTGTGTGCTGATTAAATGTATGATCTGTGGAGCCAGAGCTCAGGTATGAATCCTGCCATCACTTACTAGCTGTGTGATCTTGGTCAAGCCACTTTAGCTCTCTGTGCTTTAATATCCTTATGAGCAAAATGGGGGTGGTAACAGAACCATATTGCTACTTCAAAGTGTTGGTTAAGGACTGAACTATATAATATAGAAAACTCTTAGAATAGTACAGAGCACTCAATAGCTACTAGGTATTTTATTATCGTTATCTAGAAAATGATTGTGAGTTCATGCAACTAAGTAGTTTTTTGCTTTGGGCACTGTCTTAATTATCCTTTATTTGTAGTCTGCCCTTAATTATGCTGGTAATCTTTTGTTTTTGTTTTTTTTCAATTCGCAAGTCTCAGTGTACCTAGGTTGCCAACAGCTCGTTGCCGACAGCTAGTGAGAGCAGGGGCCACTTAGCAACTAAGCAGTTTCAATACGACAGAAAAGCCAGTCCAGAGCCAGAAACCCTAAGGAAATAAGGAACCCTTTCATGAACATGAATCTTGTTTTGAGGCCCTGAAAGTCTGGTGAAATGGAGGAGATGGTGATGTTTTGGGCCCCCATCTACAAACTTAAGAGAAATCTCAGTTATGAACTCAGGGGGTTCCAGCCAAGATGGAGTAGCAGGGACCACTTCACCTTCCTGCCAACAGCAATTAAATGTCCAGATAAAATATACGAAACACTGGTTTGGACGTCAGGCAACAAAGAACAGTGGCCCCTGAGAGCTATACAAATGAGGTGAGCCCCATGATTGCCCCAGCTTCCCGGCTGGAGTTTCCAGGCTATGGTACAGAGGGTGGGCACTCAGGCAGAGCCCAGCAGTCTCCTCATGTTGAAGAGATGGAGCTGGGAGTCCAGGGAGGTCCAGGCAGCTAGAGTTCGCAGGACAGAGTACTAGAGAGGAGCAGGCTGCACAGGCCCTCTAGAGTCACAGCACAAGTGTGCGAGGAGACTGCCCGAGGGTGGGAATGGAACCAGCCAAGGCACCATAGCACTAAGAACAGTTCCTGCTTCCACCAGCCAGAGCGGAAAACCTCATAACAGAGGGAGGTTCAGGAAGGGTACTCAGGTTTTGCCTCAATAGCGGGGCAAAACTAGTCTTTGACTAAATGTTGTTCTTGCCCTGCCTAACAAAGCTTTAAAAACCAAGCCCTGAAACAGACTGTTTCCAAAAACTTTAACTGCACCCCAGAATAAAGCTCAAGAACATTTATAGGAATACAAAAAATATCCAGGAACCAACAAGATAAGAGCCAATAAAAAATTAAGAGGAATGCAAGGAAACAGGAAAAGATGACCCATAATGAGGATAGAAATCAATCAACTGAAACTGATTCAGAAACGACATATATAATAAAATTCATACATAAGGATATTAAAAGTCATAATTGTATTCCAGATGCTCAAGAAGCTAATGCAAAGATCAAGCATGTTAAATAGAGATAGTACCGACACTCTAGATGAAAACTACAATGTCTGAATGAAAAATTCACTGGATGGTTTTTTTGTTTTGTTCTATTTTTAAAGATTGGCACCTGAGATAACAACTGTTGCCAATCTTCTTTTTTTTTCTTTCTGCTTTTTCTCCCCAAATCCCCCCAGTACATACTTGCATATTTTAGTTGTGGGTCCTAGTTGTTGGAAGGTTTTAACAGCAGATTAGACAATGCAGAAGAAAAGATTAATGAACTTGAAGACACAGTAATAGAAACTTTCCAAAATGAAACACACAGAGAAAAAACAAAATAAATGAGCAGAGCATCAGTGAACTGTGGGAGAACCACTAACAGGCTAACATACACATAACCAGAGTCCAGGAAGGTGGGGACAGAAAAAATACTTTAAGAAACAATGGCCAGATTTTTGCCTAAATTTATTGAAAACTACAAGTCCAGAGATCCAAGAAGCTCAACTAACCTCAAGTATAAGAAACATTAAAAAACAAAAACAAAAACAAAACAGCTACACTTAGGCACATCACATTAAATTTCTGAAAACCAGTGACAAAGAGGAAAATCTTAAAAGCAACTATTAAAAAAAAAAGACCCATTACATACAGAGGAACAAAGATAAGAATGACAGGGGACTTCCAGTCAGAAACTGTTAACCCAGAATTCTACACCCAGAAAAATACCTTCCAAAAGGAAGGCAAAACAAAGACTTTTCAGACATACAAGACCTGAAAGAATTTAACACCAGCAGATCTGCATTACAAGAAATGTTAAAGGAATCCTTCAGGGAGAAGGAAAAATGGAACCAGATGAAGATCTGAATCTACACAAAGGAATGAAGAACACCAGAAATGCTAACTGGGTGGGTAAATATAAAGGACTTTTTTCTTATTATTTAAGTCTCTTTAAAAGATAAGTGACTGTTTAAAACAATGTATTGTCGGTTTGAAACCAGGTACCTGACAGTGGCTGTAAACATTCAATAAGATTACCTTTTGACCTTGTTATGAAAAGTTAATCTGGTCAATTCGCTGTTTTCTTGTTTAACCTGAGAGGTAACTCAAAGGTCACAAGGATTTATGAGCTTGATTTATAGAAGAAAGAGAATACCTTCAAGGATCACGAGAAAACCAACCCCCAGCCACTCTTGGCCCCAGAAGTCAGATTGCCCAGAAGCTCATCAGGAGTGAAAGAGACAGGATTACCCCTTTGTTTCTCAAAACTCCTCCTGCCACATTCCTTAGCTCTATAAGACCCCCTGCTTGCTTGTCTTAAGGCAGATTTGAGAACCCATGCTCCCAGCTTCTCTTTTGGCCAATTTGAGTAAAACTTTCTCTATCTCCAAGCACTGATGTCTCAGTGATTGGCTTACTGTGCATTGGGCACACAAATTTGAGATTAAGAGGTTCAGTATCAGGTTTATAACATGTGTAGAAGTAAAAATTTATGAGAACCACAGCACAAAGGCTGGGAGGAGAGAAAAGAAAGTTGCGATATTTGGTCATTCAGATGATTGAAATATATTTCTCAGATATACTGGTCTTCATCCACAGCTCCAAAAACCCTTGGCATTTCCTGAGCAATAAGAGAAATGGGAGCATCTTTTGTCAAAATAGTTGGTCTCTTGGCCTCAGTTCCTGAAAATGCTTCAGGGCCATAAAGGTGAAAGGTGACTTGCTTATGTTAATGAAGATGAGTTTTGGACCCCACCCAAGGGTGGGGGCCGATTGCCAGGAGAACCAGCCATGTGATCAAATTGGAACTTCAGTTCCACCCACTGATTTCCGGGGAGTGGAGGGGGGCTTGAGGTTGAATCAGTTGCCAATGGCCAATGACTTAATCAATCATGAGTAAGTAATGAAGGCTCCATAAACACCCAAAAGGACAGCTCATCGCACCTTCTTTCTGGAGAGCTTACATGTTGGGGAACCAGAATGGTTTCACATGCCACTGTGCTGGGCACCAAGCTCCATAAGGACAGAAGCTCCTTTGTTTGGGATCTCACCCTATGTATCTCTTCATCCAGCTGTTGATTCATACTCTTTAATATCCTTTGTAATAAATCAGTAATTTAGTGAGTAAACAGATTTTCTTGAGTTCTGGGGGCTGTTCTAGCAAATTAATTGAACCTAAGGTGGGGGTCGTGGGAACCTCTGATTTAGAGCCACTTGGTCGGAAGTACAGGTAATGAGCTGGGCTTAGGATTGGCATCCTGAGCTGGAGGGGGCCATTGGAACCTCCAGTTTGTAACCAGTTGGTCAGAAGCACAGGCAACAACTTGAGCTTGCGACTGGTGTCTGAAGTGGGGGGCAGCCTTGTGTGACCTGTGGAATTTGATTCTATCTCCAGGTAGATAGTATCAGAATTGAGTAGAATTCTTGGATACTCTGAGAAAATGGGAACAAGGAACAGAAGGGACACATAAAAAACAATTACCAAGGGCCAGCCACGGTGGCTTAGTGGGTAAGTTCGGCTTGATCTGCTTCAGTGGCCCAGGTTTGGTTCCCGGGCATGGGCCTGCATCACCCCTCTGTCAGTGGCTATGCCATGGCAGCAGCTCACAAACAAGAAGAGGAAGGTTGGCAGTGGAGGTTAGCTCAGGAGAACCTCCCTCAGCAAAAAAAAAAAAAAAAATTTGCTCTATTGGGGCCAGCCCTGTGCCAAAGTGGTTTAAGCCTAGCATGCTCCCCTTCAGCGGCCTGGGTTTGTGGGTTTGGATCCTGAGTGTGGACCTACACCACTCATCAGCCATGCTGTGGTGGCAACCCACATAAAAAGTGGAGGAAGACTGGCACAGATGTTAGCTCAGGGCTAATCTTCCTCAAGCAAAAAAAAAGAGGAAAATTGGCAACAAAAGTTAGCTCAGGGCTAAGCTTCCTCAGAAATAAATAAATAAATAATAAATAAATAAGATGGTAGACTTAAACCTAATCAAATCAATAACAACAGTAGGTATAAATGGTCTAAACATCCCAATTAAAAGGTAGAGATTGTCATATTGGATAAAAAAAAAAAAAGTAAGATCTAGCTATATGTTGCCCATAAGAAACACTTTAAATATAAAGACACAAATAGGTTAAAAGTAAAAGGATAGGAAAAGATACACCATGTTTATATTAATCAAAAGAAAACTGGAGTGGGTATATTAATCAGACAAAGTAGGTTTCAGAGCAAAGGATATTATCATGGTCATTTCATAATGATAAAGGGGCCAATTCATCAAGAGGGCATAACAATCCTAAATGTTTTTGTACCAAATCACAGAGGTTCAAAATACATGAGGCAAAAACCAATACAACTGCAAGGAAAATGAGACCAATCCACAGTGTAGTCAGAGATCTTAACACCCTTCTCTCAACTGGTAGAGTCAGTAGACAGAAAATCAGTAAGGACACAAGACCTGAACAACACTATCGACCAACTTGACCTAACTGACATTTACAAAACACCTCACCCAACAAGAGTAGAATATACATTCTTTTCAAGTACACACAGAACATATTCCGGCCTATAAAACAAATCTCACTAAATTTAAAAGGATTCAACTTGTACAAAATACGGTTTTTGACCACAGTGGAATTAAATTAGAAATCAAAAACAAAAGATACCTGGAAAATATCTAGATATTTGGAAATTAAATAACACAATTCTAAATAACCCATGTGTCAAAGAAGAAATCCAAAGAGAAATTAGAAAGTATTTTGAATGGTATGAAAGTACAGCATATCAAAATTTGTGGAATGCAACCAAAGTGGTAAATAGACGGGAATGCCTGTAATAGAGAAGATCTCAAATCAATGACCTCAGAAATCAGAAAAGAACAAACGAAACCCAAAGTAAGCAGAAGAAAGGAAGTAAAAAGGAAAGGTGAAGAAGAGACCATGCCTTATTTATCCTTAAATCTCCCCTGACCAGCACCTAAGACAGAGATCAACGAAAATTTGTTCAATTGCATACTTTGCCAATATTTTCATTTTAAAGTACTTTTCTTGTATCTTTGATTTTCTTGTAGGTTAACACAGTACATCTCTTTCCTTACACCACAGCATCCCCTAAACCAGCAGTCTGTGATAGACCATTAGTTTCTTTTGGGTTACATGCAATTACTCTAATACAGCCCTACCACACTTAGCTTTCTTGGGTACGAGGGACCACCCGTATCCAGAGACAGGGCTGGCCAGTATAGCCGTCCTCTAAGTGTAGCTTATAAACATCAACACAACCTGGTTGAGACGAGGCTAATCACCCGCAGAAATAACCCACTCTTCCAAGAATCTACAAAATAGAGACCTGAGCTCTCACAACCGACTCCAGGTAATGCCCCATGTCACACGACCACCAGTTTATCTACCTACTACCCATCTTAGAATTATTATAACATTCAGAAGAGATGCTGCTAGAGGGAATATTATTTACGCATTTTTTTAACTGAAAAATGAAGCCAGATTTATCTGACAGAAAGTTGGACTGATTTAATAATGAGGACTGGCTGGGCCAATTAAGTTATATCGAGGGCATTTTCCATAAACGGAATGAGTCAAATCTACAAAACTCTAAAGTTTTGACCAAAACCCAAACCAACAAAAACATATAAAGCAGATATACAGTATGCCAAAAATTAAATCCTCTGCAGCTATTAAACTTAAGAAAAAAGTTTTTTATGTCAACTTAAAAATGTGCAAGGGAGGGGCCGGCCCAGTGGCACAGCAGTTAAGTTCACACGTTCCACTTCAGCGGCCCAGGGTTCGCCGGTTCAGATCCCGGCTGTGGACCTACGCACCACTTGTCAAGCCATGCTGTGGCAGTCGTCCCACAAAGAAAGTAGAGGAAGATGGGCACAGATGGTAGCTCAGGGCTAATCTTCCTCAAAAAAAAAAAAAGTGCAAGGGAGTAAATTGTTTTTTTAAATTCTTTTAGGACAGTACAAGAGCAAAAGAGTTTCAAGGATCTCATTTATACACTGATACATGGTAGCGATTTGCTATTTCAGAGGCACAACTGTGGCAGGGACTACCCTTCTCTGAAATGGACCAACCTGGGAACTTAATGCCTGGATCCCAGATGCTGTCCAGCACCGCCCTCTGGCAGCCGAGGTTTCAGGATGGAAGGCAGGACTGTTAAACGCCTTCTTGTTGGTGACTCAGCACACAATTACACAATGAAGAAGAGCCAGGCACTCGCCTCATTTGGCACAAATGAGACCAAGGCATTGAAGATGACAAAACTGCGGTGACAGAAAGGTGAAATCCCCTAATCTATTTCCATTTTAGGAAGTAAAACCAGAACATCTAGCTTCAGCAAAAACTCCCTAAAGGAAATGCCTGTGACCATGGAAAAGAAAGAGGAAAGAAGCGCACTCCAGAGAAAACACTCAGTCTCTTGATGGCTTCTGCTTACTGCTGGTGAAAGCCAGTCCTCACTGAGGGTCCAAGTTCAAGGTCAATGCCAACTAACAAAGATGTCTTTTTCTTTTCCCTAAAACAAAGTGAGGAGTGTATAAAATTAATCCAATTTTAAGTTTAGGATTTTGAGCTGTGACATGTAAATTAAAGTTCTGCAGAAGCAAGAGACTGCACAGAACAGCGTTAATTTCTCTTCTTTTTCTTCTCTTTCGAGACCATGATTCTCCTTCAGATTAGACATATGCCAAGT
Organism: Equus asinus; assembly: GCF_041296235.1. Taxonomy (NCBI): domain Eukaryota; kingdom Metazoa; phylum Chordata; class Mammalia; order Perissodactyla; family Equidae; genus Equus; species Equus asinus. The sequence goes on from NC_091799.1 coordinate 17,732,040, forward strand.
GTAAGGGGGAGGTGGAGAATATGGTATTGAGGCCAGCATGTAAATACCCAATCACCTAAAATGACTGAAAATTTCTCAACCAACCCAAAATTGATCAGTGGGAGCCAAACCATCGGCACACATTCACCCTGCTTGCTGCAGCCACTTTATCCTTATTCATGCCCTTCCTTCTCCCACACGAAAAGGCAAACCAGTAGATTTATTAATAAAGGAACCCTAACTGTTTTCAGTTTCTGGAAACTGATTTCAGGATCGCCCTCTAAAACTAAGATCGTCTGAATGAGCTCTCCCCAGCTGCTTGCTCTGTACTCAGGGAGGATTGCCCAGAAGAGCCGGACAGAAGTGTGAGACCTGCCCACCAGCTGCCGGCAGCAAAGACGCACCAGAGCTGCCCAGGGGGTAAAGCATTCTCTGTAAGAGTAACTGGTTTATACCAAGCCAGCTCCTAGAAACAATTCAGAAAAGGCATTTTTTAGCTATGGAACTATGTACCAGATGCTATCTTTACCTTTTATAACAGGTTAAAGCAGAGACTAGCAAGAAGAACACACCCAAGATGTGAATGAAAAAAGAAACAAAGTAAACTGTGTCTATAAATGCGCCACTAAGGGCTGCCACAGGGACCTTATCATGCCCCTACTAGTGCCTCTGTACACCCTGGACAAGTTGCTTAACCTCTCTGTGCTGCAAAACGTGGGGACTGAACTGGAAAAACCTTGAAAGCCTTTCTAGCTCTAATGTCCTACGGATTCAGACTCAATCTAAAGGCATTAAGCAAAGGTGACAGTAGCATTTTACATGTGGGATGGGGAAAGAACCAACAGGCTGACGAAGGTGGGCGCTGTAGCTGGCTGGTTTTAATCAACAGGACTATTCAATTGTGTAGAGCTCCAGACAAGGACTTCACAGTTTGTGCTGATTCTTGGGGCTCTAAACTACCCTCTCTGCCCACTTTTTTTCTTTTCTCCCACCACTGGCATTTCAATGGTTTTGAGAGTTTTCTCACACAATGTAAATGGTTTTCTTTGTGTTTTGGAGTCCCATCAGACACCAGACGAGGGGAGGGAGGGCTGGAGGAAAGAAAGCAGGAGGCCTGGGGTGGATGGAACAATGTGGAAAGCGTCACAAAGCAGCAGCAGGAACAGGGACAGCCACCATTTCCAGTTTCCCCCTTGACCCTGGGAAAATGAGGCATGACTCACCTCCTTTCCAAGCTTCCTGGAAACCCCGCCAAGAGTTTAAAGCATGTGAGAAGCTCCTTAAGTCCTACCCTTGTAATTCATTTATTTACTTTAAAGAAAGGTGCATCTTTAAGACAACAATCTGTGTTTTTTAGGTATTGTGTTGAGTCTTTTATGTCCCATGTTGAGGAAGAGTGTACCTCTCATTTCCGGCACTGCTTCCTGAGCACCATCGGGGGCTTAGGAGGCCGAGCTGGCGTTACGCACAGATATGTCAATGTCCGAAACTGTACATATAAAGCTTGCAAGCTTTAGGGGCTAGTGAAGTACCTACAGCCATAGGAGGCAGTGAGTGTCAGCTAAACTGGGCAGAGCCAACATTGTGGGTTCTGCTGCTGACTTTGCCTTCAACCAACGCGGCCTCTGAGCCTCAGTCCCGCTTCTGCAAGGTAACACGCTTAGTGGGATAACCTCCAACGGTTTGAACTAAGCTCTGCCTGAAGCTTCCACTGTCACAACTTCAAAGAGAACTCCATCTTTGAGAAAAGACCATCCACGGCTGATGAAAGGGGCAACAGGCTTGCAAGAGCAGAGTTCCTAAGGGCCCGTTTCCGTCCAGGGAAACATTTGGGCCAAAACTGTCCTATGTGTAGAGTGACTACCACACCTCGATAGCTTTTTAGAAATCTCCTGCCACCAGGGCTTCTTTTTTTGTTTTAACCTTCCCAGTGCCTATAGGGCCCAGAATTTCCGTAACCCACATTCCTCCTCCCCAGCCTGTGGAAGGCCCTCTTAGCTGACAGGAGACTGTGCTCTTCCAAAGCGCTAACCACCCTTTATTACCGATGTCCTCAGGCCTTCTCCTCCCTTCTAGTCCACTGCACACCTAAACAGCCTGGGAAAAAATGGAGATGATTATGACCACTTCTGGGCAACTTATTTTCAAAAACTCAATGGGGGAAAAATGTCACTTTGTGTTGAACACTGTGTCAGACACTGTACTAGGCTCTTTATATACCTCATCTAATTTATTTATTTTGGTGAGGAAGATGGTCCCTGAGCTAACATCTGTGTCAATCTTCCTCTACTTTGTATATGGGATGCCACCACAGCATGGCCTGATGAGCAGAGGGTAGGTCCATGCCCGGGATCTGAACCTGCGAACCCTGGGCCGCCAAAGCGGGGTGTGTGAACTTAACCACTACACCGCCGGGCTGAACCATACTTCATCTAATTCAATCCCACGACAACCTGATGAAGTAGGTATTCATCCCACCGCGTTTCTGATAAGGAATCCAAGATTTGGAGAGGTTGAGTATCTTGCTCAAGGCCACACAGCTAGCATGCGGCAGAAACAATATTTGAACCCAGGATTATACCACAAAGCCTGTACTGGGTTTTTAAAAACAGTTGTATTGAGATAAAGTCTGCATACAATACAAATCACCCACTGAAGTGTACAGTTCACTGGTTTTTAATATAGTCACAGATATGTGCAACCATTGTCATGGTCAATATTAGGACATTGCATCACCTCAAAAAGAAACTCCAAACCTCTTAGTTATCACCTTCCTATCTCTGTTCCCATCCCCTCCCAGGCCTAGGGAACCACTGATCTACTTTCTGTCTCTATAGCTTTCCCTATTCTGGACTTTCACATAAATGGATCATATAATATATAGTCTTTTGTGACTGGCTTCTTCCACATAGTGTAGTTTCCAAGGGAAGTCTGTACTTTTACTCCCATAGTACACTGCCTCAGATGAGGGACCGTGAAAGTTGTGGAGAGGATATCATGTGAGAAACGCATGATGAAACCTACTGTTTCTAGCGGCAGCAGACATTATAGGAAGATAAGGCAGCTGTTTTCAGGTACTTAAAGGGCCCTCGGATCACTTCTCCCTTTTGCTCCTGAAGGTAAACTTGGGGCAAATGGGCAGCAGATACAAGCAGACAGACTTCAGTCTGACACAAGACCGAACTCACAATGACCCTGAGTAGGTCCACAATGGAATGGGCTGGATGGCCATCCGTGAAGGACGTCGCAGGAGGAATGCTCCCCACACTGGGTGGGGGGCTGGCCTATGATGGCCGGTGACTCTTCCAAGACCAAATTCTTTGGCCCTGCCAAATTCACATTAGTATAAGAAGAAATAGTTAAAAATGAAAAGTTTGCCCAGATTTCGTTTAATGAGACTAGTCCTCTGTAAGCACAGTTTTGTTTTCTGGATTTATCTCATGGCTGCACTCAGCTGGCCTAGAAATGAATACCAGCAAAATATTTGTTTCTCTCATTCCTCTGTGGTTTCTGAAGACTTCAACAATTCATGACTCTGAACATCAAAGGAATTCACCCAACGGAAGCTCCAGATCAGGCCCTCTCGGGTATATTCTTATTTATTACTTGGTCTTAGATCAGGGTACTTGACTTCACCTTTCCAAATACCAATTAATTCTTTTTTTAAAATCTTCTAGTTGATTTGATGATAATTACTTCGAGCCAGGAACCCATTTTGTAACAATATAACAAAATCAGTTTAATATATGAATTCAATCTAATCTGCAAATAGCATTTTTCTTTTTCTAATGGCTATTATATTATACCCAATGATGTCTACTCCTTTTCTATGAAAAAGGCTTTCTTCTGTACATTATCTTATCTAAGTCCAGCTATTTTGGTAAATACCTTCGCCACAATGGCCAAACATTTAAAGGTATAGAATTCAACAGTACTGTTTGATTAAGCATAGCAATTTGACATTAGTGATCTTCCATTCAATTATTTCAAATCAACACATTGCCTCATGTACACTGCTCAGGTCAAGGAGAGAATTAGGACAGGATGGATTCTCATTCTTTGACAGGATAATCTGTGGATAATCTTGAGACCTATTTTAGGAATAACAGATGAGGTTTTAAATGGCTCTCATCTTTCTCAAGTTCTCCCAAAAGCCCAGGTGGGAAATGTCTTCATGTCCCCTCAGAAACAACTACTATAGTTAAAGACGAGTGGAATGGGAATCAGAAGATGGTTCCAGTTCCTTCTCTGGTCTAATTCCTCCGTGGTCAAATGAGTTTGGAGGTTGTTTACAGTCTTTTTGAACCTCTGTTCCTTGCTCTGTAAAATGGGGCGAAATCTCTGTCTCGCCTACTTCACAAAGTGAAGCTCAAACTAGATGGGGCGTACGCAAGTCTCTAAGCCAGCAAACTCAACCACGCCATCTTCTAGAATCTTCACCTTCATTAAACACCAGCCCCTTAGCAGAGCCCCACGAGCCTCAGGTAAAGGGACAACTGTTTACATGTAACACAGCTTGAGTTCTTCCTCTAATTGGCCGCCTGGGCGCTAACCTACGTTTTAAATTGGTTGTAAGACAAAGATTTTGTTTGGTCACATGAAAACGCCTTAAATAGGCAATGCTATAAATAGCTCCAGCTGAAGCCTCATCTCCCGAAGTCACTGCTGTTGCCGTCATCCTTCTTCTTTCTTTAAAAACCCTTCCCTTCTTTTGTCCCAGGACAGGCTTCTTGCTCACATGCCCTGTACAAAGAAAATTTCCCTGGCTGGCTGCCATCAGTTTCTCTGCCCACTTCCATTTTAAGTAATTGTTCCTCAACTGTCCCAATTTCTTCTGAAACCAAGGCAGATGCCGAAAATTGCTGGTTCATTTCTAAAAAAAATTTGACCCAAGCTGTTGTAAGCTAGCAAGAGGCTTTGTGGAGTCACATGCCCCGGGTTCATCCACTACCCATGGATAAGCACCCACAGCTGATTCCTGTACAAACCCCAGCATCTCAGATTGGTCCTGTGGGTCACATGAAGCAGCTGTCAAAGTTTGATGTTGTGTTTTTCAGTGCCTGCCCCCATGGGCATTTCATTTCAAACCAAACCAAAGGGCCCTCAAATCCTCCTCTGGGTTTGTTAATTCTGCAAAACAGCGGCACTATTTTTTCTGTGTGTAGCTAATACTGATACTATTTCAACAGGAAGTGGTATGGGGGCTCATGAGGCAGAGTGTCTTCCTGTCGCCCAGTTATTTACAAAAAGGCAGATTCTCTCTCTACTACTTAAACCATTCACCACAGGACTAACCTGTGCTCCTCTACAGGTAATAAAAAAAGAAAATGGATCATTCCCAGTCTCTCTCAAAGCTGTCTAATAATTTAACTTATTCAGCAGCTGAAAGAGTTGGAGAAATAATCAGAGTCCATACTAAATCCAAACACCAAAAGAATACAAAAGAATTGTTCCACATCATAGGACTCAGATCAGCCAGAGAGTCAAAGATTTTAGAGCCAATGTGACTCCAAGAGGCTAGTCTCCCTTTGGTTAATAAAAAAAGGTTTTCTTTCAACACTGGAAAGAAAAACGATCACTTTCTCCTTACTTGCCCTTAGAAATTTACTGCCAAAACAATGAATTAGGATCAATATCAGATGCGCATTAATTGCAAAAACACTGTGACTCCAGTTGAGGCACAAAGCAAGGTGAAAATACCAAACACACTCCTGCAGCCAGATGCCCTTGACGCGCCTGGCAGTATACACCAAGTGGGCAGCTCCATAAGAGCAGAGAGGCTCCCCGGGACCCACACCTCCCTGAACCCATAAGGCACAGACTCTCTAAGTTCAGTCGTCCTATCTTTCTGGTGACTTATTCATCAGAAATGTGTGGGAAAATATCCAGCTCACAACACCATTTTATATAAAATTCACTGAAATTTTTTTTTTAACTTGTCTCTAAACCTCTTGGATTTAACCCAGTGATTCTATCTTGTATAGTATTACCCTTGGTCTTCCTAGGTTGATCCTAAGTAGGTTAATTACCTTGGATGTTGGTCCAAGATATCTTGGACATGAGTTAAAAACACGTGATGTACACCTACTCGACCAACAAATTGGTTTAATTCGCTGGTGTCTTACCAGATTTTTTTCATGCTTGGCTATAAGAGATTCTCTAATTGTGGTAGGAACCAATGGACCAAAGGAACTAACTTAGAAGAGAGGGTAAACTACTTAGGAGTCCTACTCCAGGTTGTAAACCAGGCTAAGACACAATAAATGACATACTTGGGAAGGGGTAGGTACGGATACAAAGTGAGGGAGGAAACATACCATGAGAGACAGAAGGGGAAGAAACAGCCTCTGCTGGAGGTTCTTAGACAGAAAGGACAGCTCTCCTCTTTCTGGCAGATCCAGAGATGGCTATGCTCTGTTCTCCCTTCCCCCTTGGCTGAGAGCCCAGTCCAGGACCAGAGTAACAATATCCTCTCCTAGGTGTGCAACACTTTCACCTTTAGGAAGAATTTTCCCCCAGAATCTTTCACTCTAATCTGCAACCTTGCAAGTGATCACGATGCCATTTTCTGGATAAGCATGTCAACGGGGATGAGCTTAAGCCGTGAGAACTGTCAGTTCTCACCACCCACACCGACACGGATCTGCCTGAAACCCCAGTTCCCATTTTTTAACTCCCACATGCTTCTGAGAGGAACCAGATCAGGGCCCACGGCTGGCATGGAAACGAGAGGGGAAGGGAGGGGTGCCGCGGGAGGAGGATGGACGAACCCGTCAATGTAGGAGGGGAGGAGGGAGCATCAAGCTTAGCCTTAAGGTCAGGGGGTGAGGAAAGGCGGACTCCTGAGACCTGGCCCCTACTTCGGGGCAAGCCTGAGCAGGAAGGGGCTTTTCGCCCATCAGAAAGCCCAGAGGGTGGCCACGAAGAGCCTTTCCTCCGGCTCAAGCGCCCACAGACTCCAGAAGGAGCCCCCACTCCCACCCCGGCATAAATGGGGTGTCCACCTGTCACTCAGGGGGTTCCACTCAGCCCAAGAAGCCATCCGCCAGGCCTGCCAAGCTCCAAGGGGCTGCCCAAGAGGCCGGGCCGTTCAGACCTGTCGCCCGGACCTCCCGGAGGTGCTGGGGCGCCACGGGGCCCCCTCCCGTCCCGCGCGGACGGTGCGCGTCGCCTACCCGGAGCTCGCCCTCGGTGCGATGCAGTCCCAGGCGCCGCAGCCCCACGGCCAGGTCGTTGACACACAGGCCGCCGTCGCGGTTGACGTCGAGGGTCTGGAAGAGGCTCCACAGGCGCAGCCGGTGGTCCGGGCCCCCGCAGACGGCGCCGCCGCACGGGTCCACGGACGCCTGAGACGAGGCGGACGACGAGGCGGCTGCGGCGGCGTCCGGGGGAGGGGAAGCCACGCAGCGGCACAACACACTGCTCACCATCGGGCGCGAAGCAGGGGCGCCGGCGCGGGCGGCGGGCCGGCGGGGAGAGCGCGGAGACACGCCGGCGTCCTCAGACAGCGAGCGCGGGCTCCGAGGTGCCGGCAAGCTGGCAGGAGGGGCCGCTTCCGGGAGCCCCGCCCCGCCGCGCGCCGCCTCGCTGGCCACGCCTCCAGGCGCGCCACCAGCCAGTCACAGGCCCGGACGGCGACCCGGGAGGGGCGGGGCCTCCCCGAGGACTGCCCACACCGCTCTGGACTACCCGAATCAATGGAGAGGGCGGGGCGATCCCGGCTCAGTCTGGGGCCGATTCAAACTGAGGGAGGCGGGGATTGGCTGAGCCGGGCCGGAGAGAGGAAATCACGCCGCGATAGGCAGAAGTCATATGATTGGCAAGCGGAAGACCCCGTGTCCGGTTTCCATTGAGAAACGCGGTTTAGACTACGGAATCCTAAGGATGGCAGGAGCGGTCGCCTACGGAGAGATCGAAGTCTCCGGTGGGAAATAGGATTTGTGTGAGGACTAATTGTGAGCTGCGGTTGAAAGGCAGAGTTTGCGCCAGTGGGTGGAATTAAAAATTGGTCCACGGCTCAAGGCCGAAAGCACTAGGTATCCTCAGGGGGCCGGGTTTTGGTAATCTTAACTCCCTAGACCGCCAATAAAATAGCTGAATTTAACGGCGTAATAGTCGTAATACTGATGATTGAAAGAACGATTTTCCAATGAAAGTGAATCAAGGTTAGGTGGGCGGAGCGTTCTCTAGTGACAGACACACCTTTAGACCAATGATCAAGCAAATTCCAGCAAGTAGGCGTGTTCTTTAGCTGAGCGACAGGTCAAAAGAACCAGTGATCGACGCGATGTTTGAGCGGCGCCCAACTGGGAGGACGGGCTCCCCTAGAGAAGCACTGGGAGGCGGGAAGAAGGGAAGTGGGCGGATCTCCGCACACCCCGGCGGAAGAGGCAGATTCAGGAAGCCATTACGCAGCTGGCTGGCGGCGGCTGGACCGGTCGGGACTGAGGCCTACGCACTTTGCGTAGCGAGGGGGGTTACCGAAGGTCTGGTGCTTGGCCTTGGGCAAGCCCGGCCTGTCCCCTGTAAGGGGGTGGGTGAGGGGTGACGCTGAAGAAGAAGAGAAGGGGAATTGGGGCGGTTGAGGGGATTATAATTTCTTTACAAGGAGGGGTTGGGAGAAGCCATGGCTGTCCCAGCCAAGAAGAGGAAGATGAACTTCTCTGAGCGAGAGGTGGAGATCATCGTGGAGGAGCTGGAACTGAAGAAGCACCTGCTGGTGAACCACTTCAACGCCGGGGTCCCTCTGGCTGCCAAGAGCGCCGCCTGGCACGGCATCCTGAGAAGGGTCAACGCTGTGGCCACCTGCCGCAGGGAGCTGCCTGAAGTCAAGAAGAAATGGTCTGACCTCAAGACCGAGGTCCGTCGAAAGGTTGCCCAGGTCCGGGCGGCCGTGGAGGGTGGCGAGGCCCCAGGGTCCACTGAGGAGGATGGAGCTGGTGGACCTGGGACAGGTGGTGGCAGTGGCGGCGGTGGCCCAGCTGTAGCCCCTGTACTGCTCACCCCCATGCAGCAGCGCATCTGCAACCTACTGGGCGAGGCCACCATCATCAGCCTGCCCAGTACCACAGAGATCCACCCTGTGGCCCTTGGACCCACGGCCACTGCAGCCGCAGCCACGGTCACCCTGACACAGAGTGAGTGACCTCTCCTGCCCAGTTCGGCGTGCATAAATGGGAAGGGCCAGCAGGAGCTGGGGCAGCTTGGGGAAGGTTGGCTGCCAAGGGTCAAAGGTCAGATGGGAGTCTTAGAAGACCATGAGGCCTTCCAAGAGCTCCCCAGACAGAAGTGATCTTGTTCTCTCTGGGACTTCCTCAGCACGCAGTCTAGACTTCTCGAGACTGGTTTGCTCTCTACTGAGATTTGCCCCCATTCATGTCCACGACTGAACTGTGTGGTCCTTGAAGACAGAGACCATGTCTGTATCCCCACAGGACTTATCACAGGGCCTGGCACATAGTAGGCAGTCAGGACATATTATTGAATGAATAGATACATGGGAAGAATAATGCCCCAGACATCAATTCTGGACAAAAGCATTCTGAGTTTTCAGTGCGGTGAACATCCGTCAGGCACTGCTTAGAAACCTCAGGGTTCCTGGTGTTAATCTACTCATTCATTCATTCCTCAAATATTATAGCACTTATTCTGTGCCAAACCCTGTGCTTGGCACTGGGATTACCAAGGTGTCTAAAATATAGGCCAGTTATATTCTGGGAGGACAGATAAGACGCATATGTGGATAACTGCACTGTCATTTGGGGAAACCTAAGGACTCAAGAGGAAGGGGCATCCTGGTGGGGGTGGGGACACACAGTTGATGTGGAGGGTGGAGAAGATTGACCTTTCCCGCACACGTGGAGGCCCCAACAGCCCACCTAGAATCCCTCCAAAGGTTCTTAGCTGGGAATAACAACAGAACTTGCTTTGGTTGGACTTTTAGTTCAGATAAGGGTTTGCACCAGTGACTGTTAACTGCCTCTCGTGACAGCCCATGAACAGTATCCGTCAGGGATTCTCCATGCAGCTTAGAGGAAATGGATGTATGTGAGGGCCATCCCCCCACAGTGTCATATTTCTCAAGGATATTGAGGTGGGAAAGGAGATCAAACACTGGTCTATATCAGTTGCTGTTCTGGAAGAGGGAGGACCTTTAGGTATTCCACTGACCAAGGTGATCAAGGAGACAGGCATTTATTGGGCACTTTAGCTGCTGCCACTCCCACCTCCTTTTCTGCTTGGCCATAAGTCACATGGAAGTCAAGAAAGCACTGAAGGAGGTAGAAACTAGTGTGGCTACAAACAGCTTATGTAGAGTCCCAGCCAAGATGCCTGCTGTGTGCTTGCATGACAGGGAGCATGTGACCCTGCCTTTATTAGCCAGAAGCAGCACAGTGGGTGGTTATGAGCACGTTGGACTTTGGTCTTGGAGAGACCTGGGTTTGCTTCCTGGACCTGCTGAATAAGCTGTGTGACCTTAGGCAAGTCACTGCATGTTTCCGAGTCTGTTTCTGAGTCTCTGAAAGTGAACATGACAGTACTACTTCTTGGGGTCATTATGAGAATTTGTTGAGCTAATGAGTGCAGAGGTCTTAGCACAGTGGCTGGCACATCATGAGTCTTTGCTAGTCTTCTTATTAGCATCTTTGCTTTTGCCAGATCCAGGCTGGCCCTTTGGTTACCAAAAAGATTAAGATTCTAAACCCCTTAGAGTCTAGATTTATACATGAATAGCTATAAAGCCAGAGGAGGCCTGAATTCCCCAGAATAGGGCTTAATGGCCTTCTCCCCACCCCACGTGGCCAGCTTCACTCTTTCTAGAAAGTGACCTGCTGCTGCCTTTGCTCTTTCTTCCCCACAGTCCCCACAGACACCACCTATCACACTCTGGAGGAGGGAGTGGTAGAGTACTGCACAGCCGAGGCCCCCCCGCCCCTGCCAGCCGAGGCCCCGGTGGAGATGATGGCCCAGCACGCTGACACCTCCGTCAAGCCGCAGGCACTTAAGAGCCGCATCGCCCTCAACTCGGCCAAGTTGATCCAGGAGCAGCGGGTCACCAATCTGCACGTGAAGGAGATCGCCCAGCACCTGGAGCAGCAGAACGACCTGCTGCAGATGATCCGCCGCTCCCAGGAAGTGCAGGCCTGCGCCCAGGAGCGCCAGGCTCAGGCCATGGAGGGCACCCAGGCGGCCCTGAGTGTCCTCATCCAGGTCCTCCGGCCCATGATCAAAGATTTCCGCCGCTACCTGCAGAGCAACACACCTAATCCCGCCCCTACCTCTGACCCTGGACAGGTGGCCCAGAATGGGCAGCCCGACAGCATCATCCAGTGAGGCTGGGGTTCGGACCAGCCTTCTGTTGTGATTGGATGACACCGTGGTGGTCTTGCAAATGGGTTCTATGATTGGCCTTAGGCGAGGGCCAGTCATGTGGACAGCTCCCTCTTTGACAGACATTTAAGGGTCCACTGTTTCTGAGAAATGAAGGAGACTGGGAAGAACTTGTTGGGCTCCTAGGACCCAAACGCTCTTACCCTGACCCCTTGAGCTGCCTTGCTAAGAACCTGAAGATTGGGTGAGCGTCAGGCGCTGGTGATGGACACGTGTTGTCATGAGCCAGGGCTTGTGATGTGACCCACACTCCGTTGAGGACTACGGTAAGGAAGGCTCTTTCTGGGGGGCTGTCTCACAGCGGGGGGGCATGCTGCAGTGCCCCCCTGGCGGTGCCATCCATTTGACCAAGGTAATGTCAGTGGTGCTGGCAGCAGCACGGTAATACCTTCTTCCTCCCTTGGGAGGCAGAGTGACTAGGCCCGAGGAGGAACCCCGCCCTCTTCTCCTTCTCACTGTGCTTCGGTTCTCAGGGGACTTCATGCCGAGCTCTCTCCCCACCCGACCCCAGGCACAGCAGGGGCCCTTGTTAGTGCCCTGGGCTGCCCCTGCAATATACCCGGGATGCGGCCCGCCAGGCTCAGGAATGCTGTGTGTGGTGGGGACAGCTCGGCCACCATCTGGTCTTCCACTGCGTCCCTGGGCAGCCTTTTGGTGGTTTGTCCCTACAGCTTTTGACTCAGGTGAAGCATCAGGCTTTGGGTGCTGTAAATTTTGAGAAAGCAAACCAGTGTGGAGAATTGTTGCCGCACTGCGGTGGGTCGGGGGTGACCTGCGGGCTTCGTCCAGAAGGCTCCAAGCCAGTTGTATTTATTCTGTACACGAACCTCTCCTGGGAAGGCCTCCAGGGGCAACGAGGGCAGCTCTGGCCACACCCTTCCTCCTTTCCTCTCTGCTGACTTTGCATATCCAAAACCCAGTGCAAAAACCCCTGTTCAACATCACACCCTGGACTCCCTTCACACGTCATTCAGCGCCTCATGTTTTCAAGAGACCCCCACTGACTGGCTGGGTGAATCTGAAGGCCTCATTGGCCCTGAATGTCTGAGGTGGAGTGTTGAAGCTGACCTAAGAAGCAGGACCTTGGACTTCTGTGCTCGGGGAAAAGCACACAGACCTTGGAGTGCTGAAGGAGTGGTGTTCCCTGTTCCCTCTTGACTCTCTCTCCCCGTTTGTAGGGCGCTTACCCAGATGGCATGTGTCTGTTTCATTTTCAGAATTGCCGCCAATTACCAAGACCCTTGCATCTTCCCAGATCATTTCCCATGTTAGCCATTTGCTGCCAGTGCCTTGGACCCACGTGACCAATGGTTACAGCTCAAGGCTCTGGATCTCAGCTAAACATGAAGGTGCTGCCCTTCTGGGCACATACATTTAGAATTGCTCAGCCTCACCGTTACAATCATGGGAAGATGCCCCCAAAGATGGTTGGGAGGTGACTGCCGAATCACCAACCTCTCTGTCGAAGTCACATGCGGTGCCAGCTATGGAGGAATCAAGCTGGTGAGGGAGTTGGGTGGCGGAAGGAAGCCCCTTCTTAGCGTGTCTGGACAGCAGCAGGCCCTGGCAGCCAGGGCCCCCTCCTTCCATGGAGCCTCATGGCTCCAGCAGGGTTGCTGTGGGGACTTCCTGAGGATTTGTGACTTGGTTTGGTCTTTCTCTGGGGTTGTCAGTCTGAGCCAATATTGTGTCTGTTCCCATGGGGTATAAAGAGGATGCCTGGATCACTTAAACTGATTCTTTCCAGGTCATAATTTTAAATTAAAGAAATATCACTTTTTTATACACACGTCTGTGTCTTTATTGGTTCTATCTAGAAGAGATCTGGGTTGGCAGAGAGCAGGGGCTGGCACGCTATGGCCCCCAGGTCAAGTCTGGCGTACCACTTGTCTTTGTAAATAAAGTTTTATTGGAACACGGGCACACCCCTTCATTTACTTAATGTCTGTGGCTGTTTTGTTGCTACAACAGAAGAGTTGAGTAGGAGTGACAGAGACATTTGGCCCACAAAGCCAGACGTATTTGCTTTCTGGCCCTTTACAGAAAAAGCCTGCCTATCCCTGGTTTAGGGCAGTGTTTCAGACTCAGAATTCCCTGGGGTGTTTGTTAAGTATACCCAATCCGTGGCCTCACCCCATACCTAGAAGAGACTCTGGGAGGGAGAGCTCTAAGAATATGCATTGTAAACAAGCTCTCTGGATTATTCTGGTATTTCTTGAAGGTTAAGAACTTTGGCTTGGATACTGGAAGCCTTGAACTCAGCTGAATCAGGATCAAGCCGCGGGCAGGGCTGGTTCTTAGGGGTTTCTGCTGCTTAGGGGTTGAGAAGCCCTGCCAAGCAGAGATTCTCATTTAAGATTGCCCTTCTTTCTGGGTGGATCCCAGCCTTCCTGGACGTGGTTATCACTCTCCAGTATTTAGTATTATAAAAACTGACAGTTACTGAGCCCCGGCTCTGTCCAGGCCTTATAAGCATTACCTCACTGACTCCTTGCAACAGCCCCATGAAGTAGGTACTAACATTGTTCTCAGTTTGCAGATGAAGACACTGAGGATCAGAGAGGTTAAACAGTTTGCCTAAAGTCACACAGCTACCTTATTCCCTAGGGTGGCCCATGCTCTTAACTGCTGTTCTTCACTCTTAACTCCTCTGACCTTGCTGCCAGTGAGATGTGAATTCACCTAGAGATAATTTGAGCCTGACCTTGAGGAGTTTCTAGGTCAAAAGTGGAGGCCTAGGAGGCAGCTTGTATTATTCTCGTGGAGGCCTGGGAGGCGGCTTTAGTTATCGTTCTTCTTGGCATTTGAAAGGGAACACTGTGGCTCTCCTACTCTCTCCAGGCTCTGGACTTACTCATAGTGAGAGGGAAAAGGGTGGTTTAATGGAATTAAACCCACTGCACCTGGTGGTGCCGGTGGAGCGCTGTCACATAGGTTGGGGTGATTTTTTGGAGTCCTTCCTGAAATGTGGAGTTTTATGTAAAGGAAATCCTCCAAGCCACTGAAGCTCACTACAAGCAATGAAACCTTTTACATTTTAAGCCATTTTGGTGGAAGTCTTTGATGAAGGTGTACTTTGTGGACTGCATTTTACCAGCTGTTTCTTATTCAATAGAGATTTCACAACAGGTCCAAGAGGCCGTGCTCCTCGTGGAAGGGCCCAGGCTCCTCAAGGTTGGGGCTTGAGGTCAGCTCCACCACTTGGTCACTGGTCCTTAACTTCTCTGGGCCTTAGTTTTCTCAATTCTAAAATGGGGATGATGAATAATAGTCCCTACTTGACAGGGGTGTTATGAACTGTCATTTGATGGAAATAGCTACCATTTATTGAGGACTCGCTGTGGCCAGACACTGTTGGAAGCACTGTATATTAACTCATTTCATGAGCTCATGTACATACAACCCTTAGCGTGTGCCCAGGACATAGCATGTGCTCAACAAATACTGGCTGCTGTCATCATCATTACAGCCTCTGTTCCTCCAAAGGGGTGACTCGTGAGTCTTGTCTTGAGATCACAATGGGAGCTTTGTCAAAGTGGTTTGAGCCAGATTACCAAAGATGTGACCCTGGAACGAGAGGGTTGCGGGGCACAGGGGCAGAGTGTAGGAAGGATTCAAGGTGGACTGGGCCATGGGAACCAAGGTTCTTATCATACGTGCTCTGAAAGAGGCGACTTGAGCAAGTTGTCACCAGCTGAGCTGCCACGTGTCACAATAATCCATTAAAACAACAAGCCAAGGGCCTGGCGCTGTGGCCAAGTGGTTAAGTTTGCACGCTCTGCTTCAGCGGCCCAGAGTTCCACTGGTTCGGATGCTGGGCATGGACATGGCATGGCTCATCAGGCCATGCTGAGGCGGCGTCCCACATAGGAGAGCCAGAAGGACCTACAACTAGAATATACAACTACGTACTGGGGCACTTTGGGGAGAAGAAGGGGAAAAAAAGGAAGATTGGCAACAGATGTTAGCTCAGGTGCCAATCTTAAAAAAAAAAAGACAACAAGCCAAAATGAGAGCAGCAGTCAAGGCTTTAATCACTTACTGAGATGGTATAAGCAAGAGGAAAAAGTGCCAGCTCCCCCAGGGTTCTGTTTTCCCTACAAGACAGTGCCAGCCCAGGGTTAGATGTACTGCAGGTGGGGAATCATCTCACTGCTGAGGGAACCCCGGCAAAAGGCTCCTGCTGTTTTACAGACTCTGTGTGCGTGTGTGCGTGTGTGGGTGCGCGCGCGTTGGGGAGATGAGAAAGGAAGGGCTAAGAGTGGAAAAGGACTGAGAACTGAGTCAGAGTACTGGGTACTGAGTTTCCCCACTCCTCTTGATCCAAAAGGAGGCCTTGGCAAAGGCACCTGGGGATGGATTTGGTTGACAGACCCCAATAAAGAGGCCTCCAAATGGAGGCATCTGGGCTCTGGCCAGCCTGGGGGGCCTGCCTCCTTGACTGCAACTCCCGTCAGAGACTACAGTGCACTGGCTGTGCCCCGGATCTGGTTGGGGCGGGGAGGCAGCACCTCCCGGTGGGGTCTGCCATGTAAAGCCTTTGTAATGGCCAATGGCCAGGCCTGAAAGATCACACATGGGTTTGTGGCCAGGAGCTGGGCTCCTCGCAAGGAAGTACCAGGTCTTTGCAGTCAGCTTGCTTCTTATGCACTGGCTGTGTGCCCTGGCATGGGGTCATTTAATTTCTCCAAGCCTTGGCCACCTCATCTAGAAATCTTTCTCTAACGAGGTTGATGCAAAGTTACCAAGTTAATGCTTAGAGGGCACCTAGGGCAGTGTCCTCAACAAGACACGTAAGAGCTGCCCAATAATAGGAGCTGCTTGTTTCAGTGAGCTATGGCTGTGTAACAAACCACCCCCAAACCCAGCAGCTCCTAACAGCAATCATTTATTGCTCCTGATTTTGCAGTATGAGCAGGGCTCAGAGGGAATGGCTTATCTCTATTTCTCCTTGTCAGCTGGGGCAGCTCTCCTGGGCCAGGGGGATCCACTTCCAACATGGCTCGCTTGCGTATCTTGCAAGCTGACACTGGATCTGGGCTGGGGACTCTGCTGGGACTGTCATCTGGGGCTGGGAGTTGGGGTGGGCCCCTCAGTTCTCCTCTTCATGGGCCTCTCCATGCAGCTGCTTGGGCTCCCTCACAGCCTGGAGGCTGAGCTTCCAAGAATGAGGAAGTAGAAACTGCCAGTCCTCTTAAAGGTTAGGCTTAGATCCAGCACTGCATCACGTTGTCATATTCTCTTGGTCATGAAATGCGGGGCCAGCCTAGATTCAAGGGCATGGAGGAGTAGATCCCACCCCTTGATGGAGGCGTGCTCATGCACACAGGGAGAGGGGGAACTGATGGTGGCCATCTTCGGAAAGAAGCTAACATACTGCTTTTATTATAAATTGGAGCCATGACTCCAGACCCACAAAAGACAGCCTCTCTGCCATGTTCCTGGCAGAATTGAGGACTTCCTTCTGTCCCCCAATCAGGAGGCAAGGGAGCTCCCCAAATGTTGAAAGAGAACCTATTGAACTACTTCCCGTTTCCTATAGCTTTGAGTCAAGAGATGAGAATGAGAAAAACCTTGGCTGGACCGGGGCCACTTTGACTTCTTTTACTCTGGAAATCTTTGCACATTAGAAAGGGGCCCCGGGCCTGTGAGGGGCCTTTCTGTGCAGACCCACTTGGAAACCTCCCTGAAAAGACTTCCTGACCCCTGGAGAAGTTCTAGACAATTGGTTGGGGCCGTAGACGGTGGCAAGGTGGTTGCAGAGAGGAATAGGCAGGGACAAACCCACTCATTTTTTTTTTTCTTTTTAATTGCCAATCTTCTTCCTCCCCCTGCCCTCCGCTTTTTCTCCCCAAATCCCCCAATACATAGTTCTATATTTTTAGTTGTGGGTCCTTCTAGCTGTGGCACGTGGGACGCCGCCTCAGTGTGGCCTAACGAGTGGTGTCCTGTCCATGCCCAGGATCCAAACCGGCCAAACCCTGGGCCGCTGAAGCGGAGAGCACAAACTTAACCACTCGGCCACAGGGCCGGCCCCAAACCCAGTCTTTTGGTTAGAACTAATGAGCTAAACTTGGTATAGATATTTGCATAGGGGAATGTGGTTCTCAAAATGGCCTGTCCAGTGACAGAGGCGTAGAAGCTATTCTGGAATGTGCTGGTTCTCTGCCAACTCAGGGCCACCACCTTCCCTGTCCCACCTCTTCCCTGGCCTGCTCCTGGGAAGTGCTCAGGCTTCTGCTTGGATGTCACTTCTGCAGAAGGCCCTTTCCCATCACTCCACCAGCCCAGGCCGGCTCCTCCGTGCTGTGCACACCCATAGCTCCCCGCACATCGTCTCCCTAACTCTCATCCCACGTGGACTTACTTGTTTTCCCACTGATCCCCTCCCTGGGAGCCCCTTGGCTTCAATGATCTTGTTCTCAGCTATAGCCCAGCTCTGTGAATGGCACCTCCATTCCCCCGTCACCCAAGCTGGAAGGCCAAGTGACATCCTTGATTCCTGCCACTCACCTGTCACATCCACTAGTTGTTAAGACTCTCCCGGGCCAGCCCGGTGGCGCAATGGTTAAGTGCGCACGTTTCGCTTTGGCAGTCCGGGGTTCGTTGGTTCGGATCCCAGGTGTGGACATGGCACTGCTTGGCAAGCCATGCTGTGGTAGGCGTCCCACATATCAAGTAGAAGAAGATGGGCACGGATGTTAGCTCAGGGCCAGTCTTCCTCAGCAAAAAGAGGAGGACTGGCAGCAGATGTTGGCTCAGAGCTAATCTTCCTAAAAAAAAAAAAAAAAAAAGACTCTCCCGATACCCCTCAAATCCACCCATGCTCTCCTTCTTCTAGTCCAATCCCACCTCTCTCACCTGGGTTAGCCACAGCAGTCCCTGAGTGACCTGCGAGGAGGGTCTTCAGAAGCAAACCTGACCAGGCTGCTCCCTGTTCCTTCCCTTCAATGACATCCCTTACCTCTCAGGGTGAAGTACAAGCTCCTGAACGTGACCTACAGAGGACTTTCACGGCCCACTGCTGTTTCCCACCTTGTCCTCCATTCCAGCCACACTCAAAGTTTACTTCCTTGTCAATTACATCTCAATAAAACTGAAAACAAAAAAGTTTACCTCCTTAAACATGCCAGGCTCTGTATACCCTCCAAACTTTTGCCTTTGCTGTTCCTCTTGCTCAGAACAACTTTCTTCCTTATCACTTTCCTAACTCTTTCCTAACTCCTCTTCATCCTTCTTGTCCAGCTTGGGTGTCACTTCCTCCAGGGAGCCTTCCTGGATCACACCATGTGTTTCCTCTCTCACTTTTACACTGTACTGTAATTGCACATTTAATTGTCTGAGTCCTGCTAAAGGAGGGTTTCTCAGCCTCAAAACAATTATCATTTCGGCCTGGATCATTCCTTGTTGTGGGGGGCTGTCCTATACACTGTAGGCTGTTTAGCGGCATCCTGACCTCTACACAGTAGATGCCGGTAGCACCTCCCCCTCCAGCGTGATGATCAGAAATGTATCCAGACATGGCCAAATGTCCCCCATGGGCAGAATCGCCCCCAGTTAAGGACAACTGTCCTACAGCAACAATATTTGTTGTTACTGAGCCAGGTTCGTTTTGTCCACTGCATGATCATGCCAATCACTGAGATGACAAGTTTGTAAGGAGAAAGTGTTTAATCGCAAGGCAGCCAAGCGAGGAGAAGAGAGAACCAATCTCAAATCTGTCTCCCCGAAAAATGGGAATTAGGGATGTTTATGGGATAGAGGGGTGGGGAGGTCTGAAGTGGGAATAGGTGATTGGAGTTAAGGAGAAGTGAGGTAATTGACCATCTGCACAAGCGTAGTAAAGCTTCCTGGCTCTTCCTAGGGCACATGTTCACAAAATGGCGGCCTTACCATGATCTGAGGGTGGAGTTTTCAGCTCCTTGATGTCAAAGAGTCACCCATTGGTCATCTGCGCAGGCCCAGTTGATGAGTCGGTGGTCTTAACCAGCCGGAACTGGACAAGGAGTCAACTCTCAGTTCCTGAAAAAGTCAAGCACCCGGACCATGGTGATCCAGGCGTCAGAGATGTCATCTACAGGGTGGGTTTTAAGAATGCATTATCGGGCCAGCCTGGTGGTGCAGCGGTTAAGTTTGCACTTTCCGCTTCGGTGGCCTGGGGTTTGCAGGTTCAGATCCTGGGCACGGACACGGCACTGCTCATCAAACCATTCTGAGGCGGCGTCCCACATGCCACAACTAGAAGGGCCCACAACTAAGAATATACAACTATGTACCAGGGGCTTTGGGGAGGAAAAGGAATAAAATAAAATCTTAAAAAAAAAAAAGAATGCATTATCTAACTTCTTTTGCAAACAGACAACTGAGTATAGTTAAAGCAAGTTGGCCCCCAGTTTCACTCTTATTCATAATTACTTTTCAAGTGCATAGCGCAGTCCCCGAACAGACATTGAATACACTTTTTATTGCAGTGTTGATTGAGTTGAGCGCCCGCAGCATCCCTGTGAGATGTTTTGCATTTCCCCCATTTGATAGATGAAGACACTAAAGCCAAGACTCACCTGATGGCAGGGCATTATAAGTGGCAGACCTGGGAGTCTCCCCTAGGCGTGCCTGGCTACGCAGCCTGCTCTTTGTGAGTCAACGTCTCGTGAAAGTAGGAGCATGAATCAGCCTTCTGGAGCTGCAGCTTGGACCCTGGACCTGTGACAGGTGCATCAGGAGCCCCACCCTGAGTGGCCCTGCCCCACCTGAGTTCTGTGACCTTGGACAGGGCACATCTCCCCCGCCGGGCTGTGAGGTTTGCCCTCCTGTGCAGCCTCTGCTTCTAAGGGCTGATGAGAGAATGAAATGAGAAAAGTGAAGTAGATGAGTGATGTGAGGGCCCGTGCACAGATGACAAGGAGCCCCGGAGCGCCTCACAGGGCCCGGCCTGTAGAAGGTAACGGAGATGAAGAAATGAAGGGGCAGGAGGGCGCCCGCCTGAGGACCCCTCACCGCACGTTCTCCAAGGATTCTGCCAATCCCGAGGTGACAAACTCAAATGCCTACACCTGCTGAGATTGAGTCCCTTGACTCAGATAACAAGTCCTCTGCTTGCATCTGTACAAAGTTGGCTCGATAGAGGCTGAACTCGGTTGGCTTCAGGCAATCCTGACAGTCAGGAATGTGGGTCCATCCTGCCAGATAGTCCGTTTTTACAAAAGCAGCCAGAAATCTAGGCTTTCATGTGAAATCTCCCAGTTTAAACATATTGACTATCAAATATTTGTAAACCCTGTGCAAGCCAAACAAAACACACCTGTGGACTGGACTCAATCCACGGAAGTCATTTTGTAAGCTCTGTACTTAACCCTTTGGGAGCCAGTTTGTATACCGTGGGAGCAGCCAGAGGAAGGTGGCTGGAGGCAGAGGCTGGTAGGCAGGAGGCCTGGGTGCCGGATCCCTCTTTCTCTTGCACCCTAGTCTCCCCATCCACCTGATGGGGGTGGGCCAATCTAGTTGGAATGGTCCCTAGTAAGGACACCCCTCCTGGATGCCCCTCCTTTGCCCAGGCTGGGCCTGACTCCCTGGAAGTACCTGGGCTGGGCTCTTTGCTTTGCTTGAAACTGAGTCAGTCTCATTTCACACACGGCAATGATACTCACATGCCACCTGCCTATCAGGATGTTTCCAAATGGGGCTGGCCACCGCAGGGGACCCCTCCAAGGCTGATGTTGGCAGAAGCACTATTTCCAGACAGGCCTCCAACAGGGTCTTGTCCAGATGGGAGGTTGGACCAAAAGGCTTCCATGATCTCTTCTGGCTGTTTATAGTGTCTGCTCAGCACCCAGGGCTCCTCCTGGCAGTGGCATTCTGATTTTGTTTTGAGGACCCACCCCTCCTCCACTCAGTCCACTCAGTTTGAGGGAGGGATCCCAATTCTGGCCTCAGTGGTAAGGATGTGGCCCAGGACTGGTCCATGAGAGGAATGAATCCCTCTGTCCACAGTGATTGGTTAAGGGTGAGCACATGACCCAATCGGACCAATGAGAATCTGCCCTGGGACTTTTGCTCTTTCCATTGAAGTTTCCAAGCTGGTGGGATGAAAACCTGAGGCTCTTGGGAGGTGACCCAGTGGAGGAAGTCCACCTAATAATGAAGCCAACCCAGGAAAGGCTAAGCAGAGGATCGAGAGAGATTTCAACTGGGGTTGGAGAACCTGAATCCAGCAGTTCCTGAAGCTAGCTCTACCCTCCTGGATTTACCACTTACAGCACCTACAAATCTCCAGTTTTACTTATGTCATTTTGAGAAGATGTTTGTCACGAGCAGCTGAAAGAGTCCTAATCCTTTTTTCCACCCTGAAGTTCTGCAATTCAGATTCCAGATCAAAATATCTTCAGAGCGTTTGCCTAGACTAGCTGCTTCTCAAGTTATAACCTGAAAAGCATTAACTTTAGGATCATCTGGGTTGTTAATGCACATTTCTGAGTCCCACCTCAGACCAACTGAAGCAGATACTGGTGAGGTTGGGGAGGGAGGGTGGGTGCGGATTTTTAACAAGCTCTCATGTGACTCTGACTGAATCTCAAGTTTGAGAACGCTGGCCGACCTCTGCCCCTTGTCCTTCCGCTCTCCTGCCTGCGTGTTTGAACCATGTGATTCCGCCCGCTGGCCACAGCTGATAGGACAGCAGACGATGCCTGGTCCAAACTGGGCCAATTGGTTTTCTTTCCCCCAAATTTGGAATTGGGATGCAGAGACCCACTCAGTCTTTGCAGCTGTTGGAACCTTCTTCCACTTTACACACCAAGAAGTAGAAAAGGTTGCTCAGAAGAGGGAGAGGAGGGAGGGAGCATGCGAGGAGAGGCAGGGTGGAGAGAGTCAGACGGTGGCGCAGGGTTTAAATTCACACGTTCCACCTCATAGTTCACTGGTTTGGATCCCTGGTGCCCAGGTATGCACCGCTTATCAAGCCATGCTGGGGGAGGTGTCCCCCATGTAAAGTAGAGGAAGATGGGCACGGATGTTAGCTCAGGGCCAGTCTTCCTCAGCAAGAAGAGGAGGATTGGCAGTAGTTAGCTCAGGGCAATCTTCCTCAAAAAAAAAAAAAAAAGAAACTGCCAAACTGTTTTTCAAAGTGGTTGCACCATTTCACATTCCCACCAACAGTGTATGAGGATTCTGGTGGCTCCACATTCTTGCCAACCTTTGGTGGGGTTTTAATTTTAACCATTCTAGTAGGTGTGAAGTGGTATTTCATTTGGGTTTATTTATTTATTTTTGGTGAGGAAGATGTAGTCTGAGCTAACATCTGTGCCAGTCTTCCTCTATTTTACACGTGAGTTGCCGCCTCAACATGGCTGACTGGTGGTGTAGGGCCACGCCCAGGATCCAAACCCCTGAACATGTGCTGCTGAAGCAGAAGTGGAATGTGCTGAACTTAACCAGTACGCCACAGGGCTGGCTCCTCATTTGGTTTTAATTTACAGTTCCCTAATGCTAATGGTGTGGTTATTTGCCATCTGTAGATCCTCTTTGATAAGGTGTCTATTCTATTTATTGTTTTTATTTTTCATTTTTTTGAGGAAGATTAGCTCTAACATCTGCTGCCAATTCTCCTCTTTTTGCTGAGGAAGATTGGCCCTGAGCTAACATCTATGCCCATCTTCCTCTATTTTATATATGGGACGCCTGCCATAGCATGGCTTGACAAGCAGTGTGTAGGTCTTGTGCCCTGGATTCGAACTGGCAAACCCGGGGCCGCTGAAGCTGAACGTGCGAACTTAACCACTGTGCCACCAGGCTGGCCCCTGTCTATTCTATTTAAATTGTCTTTTTATTGATATGTGTTTAGAGTTCTTTATATATCTGGATACAAGTCCTTTGCCAGCTATATTTTTGCAAATATTTTCTCCCAGTCCGTGCATGCCTTTCCATTTTTATAACAAACGACATAGACTATTTTGATACACATTGAATGTGAGAACCTCTCTTCGATGACAAACTGTGCAGATTCAAACAGCAGCAAGAGGTGCTGGCCCATCCAACTGGCAAAACAGCAAAGAAGGCCCTCAGGCGTTATTGATGATGGAGATCTGTTAGAAGGAGTGGAAATTTGTCCGAAACCCTAGGACTGTTTGCTGATAGTTCATCAAAATCTGTAAATATGGGTTCCTTTGACTCAGCAAGTTCAGTTCTGGAAATTTTTCCTGAAAAAATAACCAAGAGCAGTAAGGTGTCTGTCCCAGGAGCTTTGGTCCTGGGGTTGTGCTGACAGGAGGGGGCTGCTGACATGCCTGGCTGGCCGACCCCAGATCTTGGTCCTGTGTCCCTATGTGCTCAGAACCCTTTTGTCGTCAACCTGGGTGGAAGGCTCAGAAGGACTGGGAGGTCAGTGGGGCTGGAATTTGACCCGTCCCCGGCAGGGTGGCCAAAGAAAAGTGCAAGGCAGGTCTCACCCGATTGCATCAGGAATCTGGGTCCGATCTAAGCCTGGCCTGGCCTCGGAAGGCTCCAGGATTCAGGTTCTAACCAGCCACCACCAGTGCAAACTGGGAAACGGAGACACTTGGCTGACCTAGTTACCTGGGACCTAAGAAGGGACAGTCCTTTCCTCTCTAAGCGCCAGTAGTTTCCCCTCGACTCAGGGAGGTGGGGCCTTGGCCAAGGCCAGGCCAGGACTGCTGGGGCTGTGTGTGAGGAGGGAGCTGGAAGCCTGGAGACCTAGGTTCTAGATCAGCCCCCATCTGCTGTGCCACTTAGGGCCAGCCTGTTCCCCTTCCCAGGCCCCAGTCTCCTCAGCGGGACATGGGGGAGGCAGATCAGATAGGCAGTTCCCTCTGGCCTCTCCAGCGAGGACTGAAAGTAGCAGCCTGGAACCAGCCATACCTGAGTTCCATCTCTGTCTCCATCACTTTCTGTGACTTGGCATATTATTTAGCCTCTTTGTATCTCAGTTTCTATCTTAACTTAAAGCCCTGCAATGACTCCCAATTGTGCTTTGGAAAAAGGCCCTCATGACCTGCCCTTTCCCACCTCTCCAGTTCCAGTTCCTGCCACTCTTTCATTGTCACACTCCAGCCACACTGGAGCCACTAAGCTCCTCCCCCTGCCCCAGGGCCTTTACAGATGCTCTTGCCTCTGTCTTGCCTTTCGTTAGCCTCTCTCCCTGGATAGCTCCTATTCTTTTTTTTTTTTTTAAAGATTTTATTTTTCCTTTTTCTCCCCAAAGCCCCTCGGTAGATAGTTATGTATTTTTAGTTGTGGGTCCTTCCAGTTGTGGCATGTGGGATGCTGCCTCAGCATGGCCTGATGAGCAGTGTCATGTCCGTGGCCAGGATCGGAACTCGTGAAACCCTGGGCCGCCGAAGCGGGGCACGTGAACTTAACCACTCGGCCACGGGGCCGGCCCCAATAGCTCCTATTCTTCATCAGAGCTCAGAAGCCACCTCCTCAGGGAAGCTCTCTCTGACCCCAGACACAATCACTCGTGCTGCTGACCCCTCTCACAGCACAACCACAGTCATTAAATGTGACTGTTTGTTTGATGTCTGTCTCCCAGTGGCACTGTGAGCTCTTTGAGAGCAGGGACTAGACAGCCTTGTTTGGGGCTGTGTCTCCTGCCCTTTGCACAGGCCTAGCATAGAGTAGGCACCCCAGTAATTTTGTTGAACAAGTAGTGCTAACACCATATTTCATCCATTCTGAGATGTGTTTCCAGGCCACATTTTAACATCTCTGAAGTCAGGATGCTTTTTTTTTTTTTTTTTTTTGAGGAAGATTAGCCCTGAGATAATATCTGCTGCCAATCCTCCTCTTTTTGCTGAGGAAGACGGGCCCTGAGCTAACATCCGTACCCATCTTCCTCTACTTTATATGTAGGACGCCTGCCACAGCATGGCCTGACAAGCGGTGCATAGGTCTGCACCCGGGATCCAAACCAGCGAACCCCAGGCCGCCAAAGCAGAATGCGTGAACTTTTTTTTTTTTCCTTTTTCTCCCCAAAGCCCCCTGGTACACAGTTGTATATTCTTCGTTGTGGGTCCTTCTAGTTGTGGCATGTGGGACGCTGCCTCAGCGTGGTTTGATGAGCAGTGCCATGTCCATGCCCAGGATTCGAACCAACGAAACACTGGGCCGCCTGCAGTGGAGCACGCGAACTTAACCACTCAGCATGGGGCCAGCCCCAAGAATGCGTGAACTTAATGGCTATGCCAACTGGCTGGCCCCAGGATGCATTTTTCAATTGCTGTGACAGAAGCCAGGTACCTGAGGGTTACTGTAAATAGTCAATAAGATTACCTTTTGACCTTGTTATGGAAAGAAGTTAATCTTGTCTGTTTGCTGTTCCGTTGTTTAACCTGAGGGGTAACTCAAGGGTCAGAAGGATTTATGAGCTTGCTTTACAGAGGAAAGAGAATGCCTTCAAGGATCACCAGATAACGAGCCCCCAGCTGCCATGGCTGCCCAGGAATGAGACTGCCCTGGGGCTCACCAGGAGTGAAAGAAACACTGACCACCCCTTTGTTTCTCTGAAACTCCTCCCACCAAGCTGCTTAGCTCTATAAAACCCCCTGCTTTCTTCTCTTGTTAAGACAGATTTGAGAGAACCTATCCTCCAGCCTTCTCTTTGTGGCCAATTCAAATAAACCTTTCTCCATCTCCAAGCACCACGTCTCAATGATTGCCTTACTGTGCATCAGGTGCATGAATTTGAGATTAAGAGGTTCAGTATCAATTTGTGAGCAGACAGCAACTGTGACATATTCGGGGATACCTGCCCCTATTCATCAAAACTTGCAGCTCGGAAGGACATCCCTGAGGCAAGAGTGGACTACTCAGAAGGAAAGCTGCATCATCCCTGCTCTTGATGACACAGGACAGTATTTTCAGGAACAACACAGACTTCAATGACTCAATGACAAAGTGATGCAAGAAAAGTCAGACTCTGCACGTGCAAAAGTTTCAAGAATATCTTCACTAAATTATTTTGGTCACAGTTTCCTTTTTATGTATGGCCAATAGTGATGTACGATAAAGATTGTCTCAATTTAGAGAGCACCTTGAATAAGTATAAAATCAAATTTCTAAGTGCCCAGGAAGTGCTGTGTCATCTTTTACTTGGTAGTGCTTTTTTCTTTTCTAGTGGCACAAAAATGAATGATGTGTCTTTCAACTGAAGGCATCTTGGATTTGATTCGATGCTGTAAGAAGTTCCTGCCTGACCTGGGTGGCCGGGCTGCTGCAGCCAGAGCCCGGCGTAGGGCGCAGAGCTCTGAGCGGCCACAGGGGCGCTCTGTCCACGGGCGCCTTCCCAGCCGGGAGTTTCAGGAATCTGAGCTCGGAGGAGCTGGGCGGCGTGTCGTTCTCGGTGCGTCCTGTAGGTGGCGCCAGACAACCACTCTCAGGTGCAGCCCTGGGCACAGCCCGGAGAGTTCCAGGCTGCAGGGTGGGGACGGGTGAGGCTGGAGGGCGGCCTCAGGGGTGTACTGTCCCAGGGAGAGGACGTGGCCAGTTTTACCAGCCCGTCTAGCCCAGAAGCAGCTCCGGGTGTGGAGAGAGCTTAGGAACAGAAGTTGAGGGCCCGGCCCTGCCCTGCCCGGGGAATCTGTGCGATTCTGGGCTCCCTTCCCTTTCTGGCCTGTCTCCCTCCTATGCTGTGAGCATGTGAGAGCCTGCCGCACCTGACCCCTGACTGTAGGGATCCGAGGTGGCTGACAGGCCTCCAGGAGCGCCCATCCGCTGGCTTACCGGCAGAGGATGGTCCTCTCCTTGTCTGACCTTGCCATCTCCCCTGAAGTCATGACGTTTCCCTTGCTCCCTAGATGAGGAAACTGAGGCCCAAGAAGATTAAAGGACTCTCCCACGGCTACAGAACTGTGAGAGGTTGGAGCCAGGAGTGAAAGCCAGATCTGCCTGCTCCTTCTACCATGTCCGTCTGACCTCCTGTGATGGAAGCGGGTGCGAAGCAGGCTGGGAGAGAATTTCCCGCGGAAGAAAATGAGCTAAGAGCAGTTCCCTGGTGCGGTGATGGATTCATCACACGTGCCTAATTTGTCGCCTTGCTAAAACTACAATAAAGAGGTTTTTTTAAGCCATTGATTTCTTAGAAAAGACACCAAAGGCACAAACTATGAAAGAAAACCTCGATAAATTGTACCCTATTAGAATTTAAAACTTTTGCTCTTCAAAAGCCATTGTTAAGAAAATGAACAGGCAAGCCCCAGACTGGGAGAAAAATATTTGCAATACGTATCTCTGGCAAAGGACTTGTATCCAGAATATGCAAACAATGTCTACAATTCGATAATAAGACAAACAGCTCAATTTAAAAATGGGTAGGGGCCCGCCTGGTGGCATAGTGGTTAAGTTTGTGTGTTCTGCTTCAGCGGCCTGGGGTTCACAGGTTCGGATCCTGGGTGCATACCTAGCGCTGCTCATCAAGCCACGCTGTGGCAGGTATCCCACATAAAATAGAGGAAGATTGGCACAGATGTTAGCTCAATGACAACCTTCCTCTAGCAAAAAGAGGAAGATTGGCAATAGATGTTAGCTCAGGGCCAATGTTCCTCACCAAAACAAACAAACAAAAACCACGACATGGATGAATCTCAAAATAATGACGCTGAGTGAAAGAAGCCAAACGAAAAAGAGTTCATACTGTGTGATTCTATTTATATGAAACCCCAGAAAATGCAAACTAAACTATAGTGACAGAAAGTAGATCAGTGGTTGCCTAATGGAGTGGGGTGTCAGGGAGGGTGGGAAGGACAGGATGACAAAGGGGCGTGAGGAACCCATGGGGGTGATGGATCTAGTCACTATCTGGGTGATGTTTTCACGGATGTTCACAGACATCAAAACTCAGCAAATTCGACATTTTAAATATGTGCCGTTTACTGTTAATGAATTATATCTCAATACACCTGTAATAAAAAGTAGTTATTAACTTCAGGAGAAACAGTGAGGAAATAAGAAAGGAAATGCAATACTAGCCATGAGTGACATTTACATAAGAAAAATCTTATAAACACCAAAGAGTGATTTTTCAATTGAGGCATGAAGTATATTCAGCGTTGTTGCACAAAGAACTGTACAAAGCTGAGTGTGACTAGTGATTTCACCCCCAATTGCAACATTACTTCCACCGTGGATGACGGAGGAGAGGAAATAGGGGGGTGATGCAAGAGAGAAAATCCTCCTTTATCATAACAGGTGGTGGGTAGATAGTGTAGGGGGACAGTAGACAGGGTAGGTAGGAGATAAAGGCTAAAACGAGTGGATCAAAAGATAGCAGTATGTGCTTGTTACTTAGAAATATGAGATGTGCTAGGAAGACAACAGCTCAGAGTCAAAAGTAGTTGCTTCTGTGAAGGTGCCTTGGGGAGACCAGGGAGGGGCAGACAGGAAACCACGGTGTGTTGTTATCTTCCTTTCTTTTTTTTTTTTGAGGAAGATTAGCTCTGAGCTAACATCTGCCGCCAATCCTCCTCTTTTTGCTGAGGAAGACTGGCCCTGAGCTAACATCTGTGCCCATTTTCCTCTACTTTCTAGGTGGGATGCCTGCCACAGTGTGGCTTGCCAAGCAGTACGTAGGTCCACACCCGGGTTCCGAACTGGTGAACCCCGGGCCGCCAAAGTGGAATATGCAAACTTAACCACTGTGCCACTGGGCCGGCCCCGGCAGTGTTTATTTTTGATGGTACATAAATAATGGTGCATGTTACAGTTGGTGATGGCTTAGATTCATTGAAGTATGGCATTATTTTGATAAAATAATTATTTTAGAGAAAAAAATAAGCTAATTGGAACAGCTGCTGTTTATTGAACTCCTACTGTGGGTCAAGAATCGGGCTTCCTGCCTATGTTCAAATTTAGTATTCTAAACAACCTTGGATTATGATTTAAAATTTTGAGCCAAGGAAACTGGGGCTAAGAGAGGTTAAGTGACTTCCTTAATGTCACCTAGCCAGTGAGTGATAGACATGAGTCAAAAACTAGGGGCTGTCTGACTCCTGAGTACGTTACCTCTGTTTTAACCAGATTGAAACAGCTCTATCTATGGTCCCTTCTGTTGTAAGGCCCAGAGAGAGACAGGGGTTTGCCCAAAATCACACAGCAAGACTAAGGCTGAGTTGAGCCTAGACGTGGGCCTTTAGCACCCAGTCCAATGTCCTTCCCTTGAAGCTGGTCTCTCCCTCCCTACTGCACCGCAGTGCTCAGGACACCACTGAGAACTCAGATTGCAGTGTCTAAATGCAGGCAACACTTATGGGACCCAGGTAGAGCCCTGGGAGGCAGGCTCTGGGAGGGCAGGGCAGGGCTTGACCTGGGAGGGGAGCAGCAACCTGTGTCACGTGACCACAGCTGTGGCGCCTGGATCAGCAGTCAGGCCAGGCTGGTCTCAGGACAGGACAAGCCCACAGGAGGAGCCTGGGGCAGCAGTGGGGAGGGAAATTGTGGAGGAGACCAGAGGTTTGTCTGGAAGCTGTGCTTGCACAGCAAGCTCAGTCTTTTTATGTAATGGTGTGCTTGTTTGGGGCGGCGGGGGCACAGGGCTGCAGGTGGTTATTATGGTGGGGAGGGGATAAAGCTCTCCAAGCTAGTCCATTGGCTTTGCCTCCTGTTTTGGCAAAGAATTGCTCCCACCTCCCAACCCTGCAAAGAACCTTTATCACCATTTACTCAGCAGCCATCTCACCAGCTCTCTAACAGAGGCTCAGAGAAATCAAGCCACACGTCTGCAGTCACACAGGCAGGAACCTATCTGACTCCTAAGCCTGTGCTCTGACATTTGGAGGCTCTGCTTCTCCCACGATGTTTTCATGTATCTGATGGTACATGTCCATCTCGGGCACCAGCCCTGCTGGGGGAAACCCACATCCTGTTTCCGATTGTGCCTCAGAGATATGAATTCTTGATAATGGAGCATCACGAGTTAACCTCTTGCGTGAGGTTCTGCCTCTTCCCTCCTTCCTCTCTCCTCTGGCCCTGTTGCAGAGCCCCCGGCACCCCCAACCTGAGCATGGTCATGGCCTGCCTGTGGCTTTCGCAGCATGTCACCCCTTGTGTCTCGGAGCCTCAATTCCTCTTCTGTCAAATGGGAGGAAGAATAAAGCCGACCTCAGAGGGTTCTCAAGAGACTGGATGAGCCGATGTGTGTTCTGTGCCTGGCACTGCGCTGGTGGGAATCTGGGGGGAGGGTCCAGGAGTCAGGGGACATGGGTGTGACCCCTGGTTCTGTCCCTGACCAGCTGTGCAGCCTGAGGCAAGTCTCTGCCTCTCTGAGCCTCGGTTTCCTCCTCTATATGATGGGGGTCATTTACCCAAAGCAGATCCAGGTTTCAGTCTGATGTTACCGTGGTTCACAGTCCTATTCACTGCTCAGACACCTTGGCTCTCTTCTCCCATCGAAAGAGCCCAGTTAGAAAACTCACACCAAGATTCTCCTGTTCCCAAGGGTGCTAAGAATCCTGGTGGGACTGAGCCGAGAGCCCCCGTGATCATTGAATGCCTCATCTGCACAGTGGGCACCATGACTGTCTCTGCCCCCCTGCAGTGTGGTGAGAAGGCGGTGAGTTCCTTGCCGGGGGGATTCATCCAACAAGAAAGCCCCCCTTCCACGGGTGTGCAAAGTGGGGGAGGGAGGCCGTTCCCTGCATCAGGATTTGGGACGGAGGAAAGAGGACATCCCTGTGGCCCATCGGCAGGCGTCTGCGGTGGCAGCCTCTGAGAGAGCCCGGATGCTCCTCAAGGCCTGGGGTTCAGCCTTGGGGAGACCCTCCCACGTGTACCAGAGTTGGTCTGAGTGACCAGTGGCAGAGTGGCCTGCCGTGGTGGTATGTCACTGCTGAGATTAGTCATCAAAGACTGTGGCTTCCATGGTGGCTCTCTCCTTACTCGCCCTGGGGGAGGCAGCTGTCACATCACAGGGATGCTCAGCTACCCGCAGAGAGGCCCATGGAAGTGGGATCTCCAGCCACAGGCAGCAAGGAGCTCAGACCTGTAACAATCACAGGAGAGAGGCCGGAATGGATTCTCCAGCCCCTTCGGAGGACGGGTGCCCTGGCCGACAGCTTGACGGCAACCTCAGGAGAGAAGCCGGAGCCAGAACCACCCAGCTGAGCCACTCCCAGATTCCTGACCTTCAGAATCTCTCAGATGATAAATGTGTGTTGTTCTAAGGTGCTAAGTTTTGGAGTAATTTATTACCCAGCAGTAAATGACTAATACAGGGCCGTGTGAACTACATTTAGTATGCCAGTGCCAGACCAATGTTAAAAAGAAAGAGGTAGGTCCCTGTGCCCAAGCATGGAAAGATACCCAAGGGATGGTGCTAAGTGAAAGGAAATCTTGGGGAAGAATATGTATCTCATGATGCTTTTGGTATAAAAATATGCTGTCATTGCACAGTAAAAAAAACCTGTAAGAATATATCCAATCTATTAATAGGGATTCTCTCTCATTGCTGAAGCAGGAAAGGAGCGCAGGGACCTCCATTCATTTCTGTGATGTTTTAACTTTTTATGATGTATGTGTCTTAATTTGGTAAAACTGGTGGCAAAAAACAATAATTTTTAAAATGTTTGCCTGGTAGAAAAACATAATAAACTGGCTCCAATAACCGATAAACCTTGAAATCTCAGTGTTTAACAGATTACGAGTTAATTTCTCAGTCTTGTAAAGTCCAGTCAGCAGGGAGGGGTGGGTGGGAAGGGCTTTGCTCCACAGAGCTGACCCTCCAGGGATCTGGCTGACGGAGGCTCTGCTGTTGTCACATGTGTCTTCCCAGGCAGCCTTGGGCGTAGACATCCAGCTGGCAGATGGGGGACTCGGAGGGGTAGAGGGTGAAGTGGGAGATTTTCATGGGTCAGGTGTGGAAATGACACCCAGTCACTTCTGCCCACAATTTATTTGGCCAGAACTCGGTCACCCTCTGGCATGGCTCCTGCTCCATGATCTCTGGGCCATCTGTCCCTTGGCCCCTTTGAGTTGACTGTCCATTCTCATCGCCCCTGTCTTCTCCCAGAATCTCAGCCACAGGAATATTAGGGCAAGGCCTCCTGGGGCTCCCAGATGCTGCTGGACACCCAGAGGACGGAAGAGCTGATGCAGCACATTCTAGAAGCGTTAACTCTCCGCGGAGGGAGGCCCAGCCTATTCCGTGTGGTCAGTCAAGAACACAGCCGTGGCGTCCCCTCCTGCCTCCGCCTCCCGGGGACAGGACCCATCACCTAGGGTGGGGCTGTTTGAAGAGGAACCCGGGGTCATGGAGCCCTAAGAACTGTTTGCACACTGCTGTGAACATCCGCGTGTACCCGCAGGCCGGCAGTGCCAGACTCGCCAAGGTCGAGGAGCGTGCTGGCTCCTGCTCCCTGTGCCCTGCCGCACGCCAGGCACCGTGCTGAGGGCCCGCCCCAAGGGAGTGTGCGGGACCCTCCCAGCTACTCTCTGAGGAGGCCCCAGATGGGGAAACTGAGGCTCAGAGAGGTGACATCACTCACCCAGAGCCACACAGTTCCTAAGGGTTAAGGCTGGGAAGAGAGTGCAAGTAGGTCTGCCTGACTCCAGAGTCAGCCTTCCTAATCCTTACTCCACGTCATTCATTCATCCATCCCTTCCTTCATTCAGCAAGTGTTGATTGACCCCTACTGTGTGCCAGGCTCTGTGCTGAGGGTAGAGTAGTGAGCAAAACCCCAAACCGACCAAGTCCTTTCCCTCATACAGCTTAGGTTCAGGGGTGGGGGAGACAGAGAGTAATAATAATAAGGGTAACAGCAAACATATACATACATGCAGGGCCCTCACAGCATGCCAGGCACAGGCCAGGCACTTGATATATTCTTTAAAGGCGGCACCCTCCCCCCCCAATCCTATGACACAGCGTATTGTTATTATGCCTACCTCCCAGAGGAGGAGGCTGAGACTCAGAGAGGCTACGTAACCTGTTCGAGGGCAGAGCTGGGATATGGTAGAGGCAGGTTCTGAACCAGAGTCCAGGGCTCTCAACCACCACGCTCAACAAAACAAAACAAAAAGAGCACACATGTAAATAAACAAGATAATTTCAGGGAGTGATCAGTGCTACAAAGAAAATAAAGTAGGGAGACATGGTCGAGAGCACCAGGGGACATAGAGGGTAGAGGCGTGGATGATCAGAGTTAGTCTCTCCCAGTGGGTGACATTTGAACTGAGGTTTAAATGATAAAGAGCCGGCAGCCACAGGAAGGTGTGAAGAAAGACATACTGGGCAGAAACACGGCATGAGCAAATGTCCTGAGGCAGGTGTAGGCAGGGACAGGGAGGCCAGTGTGATCAGGGGTCTAGAAAACAAGGGAGAGGGGAAACATGGAAAGTGAGCTCAGAAAGTGGGTGGGGGGCACCCTGAGGGCTTTGCAGGCCACAGTAAGGATTTTGGATTCTACTTGAAGAAGAGTGAGATACTATTGGAGGATTGAAACAGGGGAGTGATATTTTCAAACTGTGGTCCCTGAAGATTTTCAAGTTTTGAGTTTTTATTTCAATAATCTAGTAAAATTGCCAGCCTCCATACTGGACCATGGGGAGGCTGGAGCCTGGCCTGCCTTAGCATGTCTGCTTGTGTCTGAGCCAAGTAGGGCTGTGTCAAGGGACCTGGCCAGTGAGAAATTAACAGAGAAGAGAGAGGAACTGGATTGGTTATCTATTGCTGCGTAAGATATACTCTCCAAAACTCAGCACCTTAAAACAACAGACATTTACTACCCCACTGTTTCTGTGGGCCAGGAGTCTTTGGCTCAAGGTCTCTCCCAGAACTGTAATCATCGTATTGGCAGAGGCCCCATCTCAAGGCTCAAATGGGGAGGATTGGCTTCCAATCTCACTTACCTGATTGCTGGCAGCGTTCAGTTCCTTGTGGCCCATTGGACCAAGGATCTCAGTTCCTCCACGGCTGTCGGCCAGAGGCCTTCCTCAGTCCCTTGCCACATGGACCTGTCTACAGGGTGGCCCACAACACGGCGGGTGGCTTCATCCAAGCCAGCAAATAAGAGAGCAAGAGAGGACAAGCAAGATAGAAGCCAGCATCATTTTTGTAACCTAATCTCAGAAGTGACAGCTCATCACTTTTTTTCTTAATAAATGTTTAAATTTTGGAATAATGTTGGATTTACCGAAAAATTGCAAGGACACTGTGGAGAGTTTCTCTCTACCTGCCTCAGCCAGTCTCCTCTAATGTTATCATGTTACTTCACCACGGAATATTTGTCAAGAGAAACAACTTGGGCACCTAAACTAAACTTCAGTCTTTATTCAGATTTCACTTATTGCTACACTAACGTCCTTTATCTGTTCCAGGATCCAATCGAGGATCCCACATTGCATTTGTCATGTCTCCTTGACTTCTTCTGGTCTGTGACAGCTTCTCAGTTTTCTCTTGCTTTTCATGACCTTGAGTTTTGAGGAGTACTGGCCACATGTTTTGTAGAATATCCCTCAATTTGGATTTGTCTTTGTTTTCCTCAGGATTATATTGGGGTTATGAATTTGGGGGTAGGATATGTTAACCTGAAAAACCTCAAAATGAGTTAATTCGGGAATAGCCAAATAGAATTGCAGTTCAGGAAGTGCATGCTATGGCAAGTCATAGGCAAATCCAACAAAGGAGAGGAGCTGCTTTTAGAGTAAAAGGGGGTGTAGGGAGGGGTTGTTCTGAAGGAAGGTCCATTCGGGGAAGTAACAGGTCAAGGAGGCAATGGCTTCTCATTGGCTGAGCTGTGGCATTTCTCATTGGCTGAGCTGTGGCATTTCTCATTGGCTGAGCTGTGGCATTTCTCATTGGCTGAGCTGTGCTATTTCTGATTGGATGGGGTGTTGCTGGGTGGGAAGAGAAATCCTCCTTCATAGTAAAATAGTTTTACTTCCTCTCCAAGACAAGGGTCTCCATCTCTTCCAGTTTGGTGTAACTGATGAGGTGTGATAGCGCATGAGAGCTCCCCCTACAGGGCTTCCTGACTCCAATTTAGTTAAGGTTTCTTTAATTTCCACAGACACCACAGAAGTGGATGAAGTGCCCTCCTCGTTACATTATATTAGGGGGCGCATGATACCCATGTGACGTCACCTATGAGATTAGCCTTCATCTCTTGGTTAAGGTGGTGTCTGATAGGTTTCCCCACCGTAAGGTTACGATTTTTTCCTTTTCCATATTGTATTCTTTGGGAATTGGTCAAGTCCAGCCCACACTCAAGGAGCAGCGAATTGAACTCCACCCGCTGGGAAGATATCGTAAATTATTTGGAGTTCTTCTATAAGGACGATTTGTCCTTAATCTCCCATTTATTTATTTATTCAATCATATGCTTATACCAGTATGGATTCACGTATATTTATTTTATACTTTGAGTTGTAATCCAATATTACGTTACTTACTTTATTATTCAAATTGTTTCAGCTGTGGCTATCACGTGCTTTCAGGTTGGCGCCTGTGTCCCTTTGAGATGCCCTCGTGCCCTTGTTTTTTGAGCATTTCCTTGCTTTCTGCGCTACAAGATGCTGCAGGCTCATCTTACGTTTTCCCTGTCTTAGCCTTAGCATCAGCCATTTCTTGAAGGAGCCCTCATTGCTTTCATTGGACAATGGAATTGAGAAACCAAGATCTGGGCACTAGGTCCTAGTAGCCTGTTGCCACTAGGGTGTCACTTGGGCCCTCTCTGCCATCCCATGATATTTTCTGTATCTACTCATTAAAAGCCGGTCCCCAGACCCAGCCCACTCTCAGGGAGAGGGGCTCACACAGAGGCGTGAATACAGGATGTGGGGATCACTAGGGGTCATCTTAAAAGCTGCTTACCGCGTGACTTAAACCAAACCGGGGCAGTTATCAAGAACAACCCTCATGTGCATCAGCAGGGGACAGGCAGGAACAGGAGGCAATGGTAAACAGGAATGAGGAAGCCCTTCCCCTCCTGATGTGTGACGATCTCCAAGATCCTCTGTTAAGTGCAATTAGCATGGAGCAGAGCCACGGATATGGTATAAGACTTTTCTTTTTTCAATGAGAGAAAAAACAGGATATATTATTTGTATTGCATAAACTACCTTTGGAAAGACACACAAGAAGCTCATAAGACTGACTTCTCAGGGAGACGGATGTGAACTGCATCTGTCATCTATCTATCTATATCTATCTATGTACGTATAATTTAAAAAATTTTGGAACAATGTGAACTGTTATCCGTTCCAAAAATTAAATTAAAAATTTAAAAAGTTACTGCTATGCCAAGTCATGGACAAAAGTTGATAATTTCCCTGTGGTTTGGAAAAAGAAATGTAGTAGACAGGCCAGGGCCCCTGAGGGACTCGTGGGCTGAACTCAACGTGATGCTGGGGCAACCTGGTTCCCGCAAAACATCATCGTCTGTCACGTTCAATTTGTGCGGTAGTTTGAATGCTGTTCCTGTAGTTCGCTTTGTGCTTAATCTGTAGCTGTGTGGTATAGTGGCCAAGAATACAGGACTCAGGAGCCTGACTGTGTGTCTCCAAATCTCGGCTCTGCCACTTCCCAGCCGAGTGACCATGGGCAAATGACTCATCTCTCTGAGCCTCAGTTTCCTCTTCTGTAAAATGGGGACAATAAACATCCCTACCTCATAGGTGGTGGAAAGGATTCAATGAGTTAATACATGTCAGGAGCACAGAGCAGGTGCTCAATAAATGTGAGCTGGTATGGTTTAGGGGACAGAGTATTGAAATAATCTATGTCACTTCTTGGGCTCTGAGAGATTTTTCCCTTTTCAATGAGTGTGTATGTTATTGGAGCTGGAGGAACTTTGGGCGCCCATGCCTAGCCCAGTGCTGTTCACACGTGGACCGGCATTGTCTGCCCTCTCCCTGCCTCCCTCCCCTCTCCCGAGCCAGACTGAGATACTGAGATGTGAGCTCTGCAGGGCAGGGAGATCCGTTCACCCTGGTGTCCCTGCTGCCCAGCCTGGTGCCTGGCACAAACTAGCATTCAGTAAGTATTTGGTGAGTAAATGAATGCAAGCCGGCATGAATGAATGGAAAATCTGGCAGTGTACATGTGACTATGGTACTGAACCTCCCCTTGGGTGATCAGGGAGGGCTTCCAGGAGGAAGTGTGTGTGGGGTCATGGCAAGGGGGGTGTTCTAGGCAGAAAGGACAGCATGTACAAAGGTTTGGAGACCAGAGAGCATTCTATTCCTTCGGGGACCTGAAAGCAGATTAATCTGGATGGAAGTCAGAGGGTGAGGTTGGGAGGTGAGCAAGGCTCAGATCACTCACTGTCAGGAGGAGGTGAGACTTTGCCCTGAGCAGGAGAGGAGACAGGGCCCAGGATGGGGCATCAGTGGCCAGACAGGAGAAAAGGAGCCCTGGCTGAGTTGGTGGCCCCTGGGCCGCATACTACTGTGTTGGCCTTGAGCAAGTTGCTTCCTCTTTCTGAGTCTCGGTTCTTTCATCTGTGAAATGGGCACTGGGTTGTTAAAAGAGCGGACACCAGACTGGACCACAGTGTGAGCTCCAGTAGCCTGCTAGTGGGCCAGGAGACTGTCTGCCAGTTGGCAGGACAATCTGGCAGAATGTATTACCTAACCTTCAACTGAGCAGTTCCTTTGCTTAGAATTTATCCTGACAGAGTAATTTAGCACTTGTAAGAAGATTTGGCCCAGAGCTGGTTCATCAGAATATGGCCTGAGGGGGTCGGCTCCATGGACGAGTGGTTAAGTTCCCACGCTCCGCTTTGGTGGTCCAGGGTTTCACTGGTTCGGATCCTGGGCACGGACATGGCACCACTTGTCAGGCCACACTGAGGCGGCATCCCACATGCCAGAACTAGAAGGACCCACGACTAAAATATACAACTGTGTACTGGGGGAGTTTGGGGAGAAAAATCAGAAAGAAAAAATAAATAAATAAATAAAAAGAAGATTGGCAATGCTTGTTAGCTCAGGTGCCAATTTTTAAAATAATAAAAAAAAAAAGAATATGGCCTGAAATGGCAAGACAGTTTGAAACAGACAAAATGTCCAGCATTATGGGAATGAAGGCTGCACTATCAAAGTTGTGCTGAAAATTTTTATCTAATGGCATGCAAAGGTTTCCACAGTATATTTAAAAGATTTTCATTGCAAATTTAATACAGTCATGGGCCACATAACGATGTTCTAGTCAATAACAGACCGCATATACGGCTGTGGTCCCATCAGATTAGCACCAGGTAGCCTAGGTGTGTTGTCGGCTAGGTTTGTGTAAGTACACTCTGTGATGTTCGCACAATGACGAAATTGCCTAAGGGTGCATTTCTCAGAACGTATCCCTGTCGTTAAGCAACACGTGACTGTACATCTCGCTTTTAAAATATTCCAACCCTAAAGAAAAGTATAAAGTTCAAAGCTGAAAGTCCTGTTTTACCTACTTATTTCTACTCTTGAAAGTTAACCACCTTTAGCAGTTTGTTAAATAATCTTTCAGACTTAAATCAATGTGTATTCAAACATATAAACATATATATGATATATGTGTATCATACATGTATGTAATATGATATTTTAAGAACATACATAGTTTCTTAATAAAATATTATCTTATTACGTATACTGTGCTAGATTGTTACTGTAACAGCCTCTGATGCATCTTGCCTCCCCGCATCCGCGCCCTGGTGTAGGACCCTCTCGTGTTGAATTTGGGCCTGCCCATGTGACTTGCCTTGGCCAAGGGGACATTAGCAAGTACCATGCAAGCAGAGGCTCCATAAGGGCTTGCATGTTGAGGCTTGGCCTCTTAAAATTCGCACTCTTGGGATCCAGCTGCCATGCTGTAAGGAAGCTCAGGCTGGACCACAGAATGAGCACAGGCCACGTGGAGAGAGGCTGTGGAGGATGAGAGCCCACCTTGGAAGTTCCAGCCAAGCTCCCAGGTGAATGCCACCACATGAGTGAGCACTGCTGATGCCTCGTGGAGCCAAAGAACTTGCCAGTTTTGGGTGGTATGTTACTTAGCAATAGATAATAGAAACGTAGATTGTTTTGCAACTTTTAAAAAAATCTTAACAATACATACACATATCATGAACATCCTATGTCAGTTCATATCAATCAGTTCATTCTTTTTAACGGTTGCATAGTTTTCCATAGGATCAAGGAAGCATAATTTAATTATCTGTCTCCTACTGATGGACATTATTAGGTGGCTTTTTGATTCTTTGCCATGACAAACAGTGCTACCTCCTTGTGTGAATGTCATTGCCAACTGACATGAGAATGTCTTTAGGATACATTTTGAGAAGCAGACTTGCTGGATCAAAGGGTATACACTGTAAAAGTTTCCACAGATATTGCCAAATCCCTGTCACATGGTTGTGTTAATTTGTGCTCCCACCTGCAGTAGATATGTGGGCCAGGCCCCCAGCCCTTGTCCACACCCTGTGTGACCCAGCTTGGAGAACCAGAGTAAGCGTGTGAAAGTGTTACAGGGCATGGCTGGGTGTGGGGTGAGGGCCTGGACTGTGGGGAAGATTGGCTGCTGCCGCAGGGAGCAGGGTCCGGGGCCCCAGCCTGCCCCCCCTCGGTTCCTTCCTCTTCTGCCGGGGCAGCTGTGCTCAGCACATCCTCTTTCGGCGCTGCCCTTGAAGGCGCTTCCCCAGCAGACCTGCCTCCTGGACAGGCCCAAGTTCCTCCAGCCTTGACTGCCCGCTCGCAGTGACCCTTTGGCTCAGACAGGCCCCAGCCTCAGCCCCCACCTCCTGCAAAGAGAGGAGCCATACAGGTTCGCCTTGCAACTTTGGACAAACCTCTGATCTTCTCTGTGCCCATAGCTGCTTTTGAAAAAAATGCAGATGATAACAGTACCAACCTTTGGGCTCTGTTGTTTATTCCTTCAGCAAACAGTTATTTATTCCTCCTTTCCCTTCCTTTATTTCTTTCTTCCTTCCTTCCTTCTGCAAACATTAATCATCCTGGCATCTTGGCCTCCATGGTCTAGTGGGTGGGGGGCAGAGACAGATCAGGTAACCACATAGGTATGTATTTTTATGTACTTATATAGGTCATCTGAAATCAAGTGCAAGTACACAAGAATCTGATTCAGCTGGAGAGTGGGGCAACTAGACAGCCACTGAGTTGAAACTGGAGGATGGAGATGCTAAGGGAGTGGAGAGCAAGGTAACTGCATTCCCAGTGGGTGGAATGGCTTGTGCAAAGGTCCAGAGGTTGAGGGGGCGCAGTATGTTACATTCATTTCTGAGACTGGAAGAAACTAAGTGCAGAGAACAAAGGGGAGAGAGGTCTGAAGTGAGGCTGAGGGGTTAGCAGACCACACCATGCAAGGCCTTGTAGGCCACACTGTTCACCTTTAAACTAAGAGCACTAGGGAGCTATTGATGTGATAGTGATAAGATAAAATGAGATACATCATGCAAAGTTCTTAACCCAGGATTAGTGCTCAATAAATGTTACTATTATTATTTTATTTATTTACTTAACTTTCTCCACCCTCTGGGTGTCAGGCCAGAGAACTCCCTTTGATCCCACAAGGCCCTGACCAGTCTGGGTCAGCTGTGTTCCTTGACTGGGAAGGACCCCAGAAATAGCCCCAATGTTTTCAGGAAATGGAGTCCAAATCCAGAGAGCATCAGTAACTTGCCCGTAGGTCACCCAGGGAGGCAATGCTGAGATTTTTTTTTTTTTCTTTTTGAGGAAGATTAGCCCTGAGCTAACTGCTGCCAGTCCTCCTCTTTTTGCTGAGGAAGCCTGGCCCTGAGCTCACATCCATGCCCATCTTCCTCTACTTTATATGTGGGATGCCCACCACAGCATGGCTTGACAAGCGGTGTCATGTCCGCACCCGGGATCCAAACTGGCAAATCCCGGGCCGCCAAGAAGTGGAACATGCAAACTTAACTGCTGCGCCACTGGGCCGGCCCCAATGCTGAGATTTGAACTCAGTTCTCTGACTCCAGGTCCAGTGGTCTTTCACCCTTCCCCTGCTGCTGAAAGCTTGAAATCCTCAATGGCTCCCCGCTGCCTCCAGAATGCCCACAGCCCTGACGGGCAAGACCCCCTGCTCAGGTTGTTTCTCTCTCTTCCTTGGCATGAGCCCATAGCAAAGAGCAAAGAGCACTGTTCAAGGTCACCCAGAGGACACAGGGAAGTCTGCTGCCACACATCTGCCGGTGCTGCTCCTCCCACCAGGACTTTGGGTGGGTGGAGGCACTCTAATCCCTTCCCCAGTCGTTCCTGCAGCCGGTGGGACCCGCCTGCCCTCCTGTGTTAGTTTCTCACGCTGCTGTAACAAATTACCACAACTTAGTAACTTAGTAATTTAAAACAATGCAAATTTGTTATCTTACAATTCTAGAGGTTAGAAATCCACAATGAGTCTCACTACGCTAAAATTAAGTTGTGGGCAGGGCTGCATTCTCCTCAGGCTCTGGGAGAGAATCCATTTCCTTGTCTTCTCCAGCTTCTGGAAGCTTCCTGCTTTCCTTGGTTTGTGGTCCCTTCGTCCATCTTCAAAGCCAACAACGTAGTCCTTCTCAAGCTGCCATCTCTCTGTTTTTGCTTCAGCCTCCCTCTTTGATGTTGAAGGACCCTCGTGATTACGTTGGGCTACTTAGATAATCCAGGATAATCTCCCACTATTAAGGTCAGCTGATTAGCAACCTTAATTCCATCGGCTACCATAATCCCCCTTTGCCACATAACCTAACATATTTGTACCAGTCACAGGATTAGGATGTAGACCCCTTTGGGGGCCATTATTCCTTAACCACACCTCCCCTCCCCCCTACCAGGTCCTGCCCTTCCTCCCCATCCTCATCAGGCAGCGCACTCAAGTAGGAGTTCAGGAGGACGTGCCTGCCGCCCACACCTCTGGAGAGGAGACAAAGGCTCCTCACAACACACCTCCATGGAATGTTTTCGAGTTTGTACAGGGCTTTCACATACTGGGGGGTTAGTCTAGACTATTTGTTCGACTCTACGTGTACGTCTGAGAAAACTATGGTAAGAAAGATCAAGTGGCCGGCCCAGCATCACAGTCTGGAGTGACTCTGGCTGGGCTCATCCCCAGGCTGAACCCTAGCTCCTGCTCTCTTTCCCCAACCCTCCCTGAAAGGCCTCCCCTCCCCCAGACCATCGTAGTGATTTTCCAAGGCCACTCCAAGAGAGTCCTGTGGCCAATTTGCCCTTATGTCTGGCTTCTGGCCAAAAGTCATGGGGTCACACTTGAAAGACTTCCTCAAACCCTGCAAGTCATCACTCTGGAGGTTTCTGTCTGAATTAGAAGCAGGGACTGTTTCCTTACACGCTACCAATGGGGCTGTAATGGGGGCAGGTTTCAGGGGAGCCATTTGTCAATGCGTTTTGAAAGCCTTAAAAACATGCATCCCTTTTACCTGTCAATACCACATGAAGGAAACAAACAGATATGCAGAAATGTACCTACAAAGTTGTGCACCACAGCATTCTGTAGCACAGCAAATATCAAAGCCGCCCAAGATGCCCATCAACAGGGTCTTGATGAAATAAAAAGATGGATCCAATGTTGTAGTGCTACACAGCCATTCAAAATGATAATGTGGGGACCACCCCGTGGCCGAGAGATTAAGTTCGCATGCTCTGCTTTGGCGGCCCAGGGTTTCGCCAGTTCAAATCCTAGGCGTGGACATGGCACCGCTCATCAGGCCACACTGAGGCGGCATCCCACATGCCACAACTAGAAGGACCCACAACTAAAAATACACAATGATGAACTGGGGGCTTTGGGAGAAAAAGGGAAAATAAAATCTTTTAAAAAATGATAATGTGGATCTCCATTTAGTGATGTACAAAGATAGCCTTGAATAAGCACATGAAAGGATGCTCTTCTCCATAGTCACTGGGGGAACACAAACTTGAGCCACAATGAGATACCACTACACATCTATTAGAATAGCTAAAATGAAAAAGGCTGACCAAACCAAATATTGGCAAAGTTATAGAGTTGCTGGCCATCGCATATACTGCTGGTGGTCATGTAAAATGGTATGACCATTTTAGAAAACAGTTTGGTAGTTTCTTAAAAAGTTAAACATATGCTTACCATATGATTCAGCCATTCCACCCTGAGGTATTTACCCCAGAAAAATAATAGCATAGATCCACACAAAACTTGTATATAAATGTTTATAGTAGCTTTATTTGTAATAAATAAACCGGAAACTGATAACACCTCAAATGTCTATGAACAGGTGAATAGAAAAACTGTGGTCTACTCACACAATGGAACACTCCTTAGCAATAAAAAGCAATGAAGGAGCCAGCCCTAGTGGTCTCGTGGTTAAGATTCGGTGCTCTCACTGCCGTGGCCTGGGTTCGTTTCCCAGGTGTGGAACCACACCACCCATATGTCAGTTGTCATACTGTGGTGGCAGCTCACATAAAGAATTAAAAGTAACAACTAGGGGCCGGCCCCGTGGCTGAGTGTTAAGTTCACGCTCCGCTTTGGCGGCCCGGGGTTAGCATCCTGGCCTTGGACCTGCACACTGCTCATCAAGCCACGCTGTGGCTGCCTCCCACATGGAGGAACTAGAATGACTTACAACCAGGATATACAACGATGTACTGGGGCTTTGGAGAGAAAAAAAAAAAGAAAGAAGATTGGTAACAGATGTTAGCTCAGGGCCAATCTTAAAAAAAAAGTAACAACTAGGATTCACAACCATGCACTGAAGCTTTAAAGAAAAATAAATAAATAAAAAGAAACAAACTATCAATCCACACAACAGGATGAATCTCAAAATAATTATGCTAAGTTAGAGAAGCCAGACATAAAATAGGATATCCTGGGGCCGGCCGGGTGGCGCAGCGGTTAAGTGCGCACATTCTGCTTTGGCAGCCCGGGGTTTGCCGGTTTGGATCCCAGGTGCGGACATGGCACCGCTTGGCAAGCCATGCTGTGGTAGGCGTACCACGTATAAAGTACAGGAAGATGGGCATGGATGTTAGCTCAGGGCCAGTCTTCCTCAGCAAAAAGAGGAGAATTGGCAGCAGATGTTAGCTCAGGGCTAATCTTCCTCAAAAAAAAAAAAAAAAGGATATACTGATGATTCCACTTATATAAAATATTAGGAAATGCAAACTAATCTAGAGTGACAAAAAGCAAGATAGTGGTGCTGAGTGTGGGGGGGTGGAAGGAGGGATTACAAAGTGGCATAAGGAAACTTTTGGGGGTGATGGATACATAAGTCATCTTGAATATGGTGATGGGCTCATGGGTGTATGCACATGTGGAAACTTACACACTTTAAATATGTGCAGTTTATTGCAGTCAGTTATACCTCAATAAAGCTTTTTTTTTTCCAGAAAAATGCCCACATGATACACTGCTAAATTAAATTTTAAAAAAAAGGCAAGTTCCAATGGTATATACAGTCTGATTTCTTTTCCGGGGAAAAAAACGTGTCTGCATGTGTTTGTATTTTTCTGAGTGATAGGATCAAAGGTTAAGTGGACTTTTTTCTTTAAATTTTTCTGCGTTTGCGTAAAACAATTTCCATTTTGCGATGGGAAAACAAATGCCCTAGGCAGGGCCTCGTTCCTCCCCATG
The DNA here is from genome assembly GCF_041296235.1 of Equus asinus. Classification (NCBI taxonomy): domain Eukaryota; kingdom Metazoa; phylum Chordata; class Mammalia; order Perissodactyla; family Equidae; genus Equus; species Equus asinus. The sequence goes on from NC_091799.1 coordinate 17,776,978, forward strand.
CCTGGTCCTCTTCAGCCGGAGGTGGGAGATGACCCAGACTCAAGGGCTTCCTGTGAGCTGGTCCCCACGCTCGGCAGCCCCCCGGGCAGTGACGAGAGCAGCCCTGCAGATGCTTCCCGGAAGGCCGGAGGGTCAGCCTGGGCTAGACCAGTAAATCACCCGCAGAAAGGGCTGGAGGGTTTCCTTTGTAGAGGCTGGGCCGACGAGGGGGAAGTGGATTGTGGGTGGATGAAGTAGGGGGAGCCCCCTCACGCTTGGCTATAAGGGGGCAGGGAATTGAGAAAAGGAGGTGGTGCAGCCCAGCTCCCAAGGGACTGGAACAGGGACCTGGAAACCCAGCAGGACCCTCCTGAGTTCTTAGTGCCGTGGGCTACCTGTTTCATTGCTGCTTCTCTGGGCAAGGGGCTGCCCCTGGCAGGTAGTACATGTGCTGATGAAGACTAGTTCTGAGCCAGATGCCCAAGTAGAAGCTGAGTGGCCCCTCTTGGGTCATGTGGCACGCAGTCACCCAATGGGGTGGGGTCAAGTATACTAAGATGCCTTCTAAGGAGATCTCAGGGGGTTCTCAGAGAGGGGCAGGCGGGGCTGGATGCTCCCTAAAGGCTGGCCACTACACTCTGCGAGCAGAGAAAATCTGACTGGGTGGTGTAGCTCCCAGACAGCATGCTGCCTCCCTATGTGGCAGCTGTCCAGAGGGGCCCAAGCATTAGAAAGCCAGCCTGGTCCAAGCCCCTGCCAGGGAGTGGTTCCCCACCCAGGTCTGAGCTATAGCACCTGCCGCAGGGCAACAAAGCTCTGCCCCAACAGGGCTAAGGCACAATTCCTCTGAGGAACGTGCACTAGGTTATGGGGAGGAAGGTGAGGCTTTGTCGGTAGGATCAGGGGTAGAAAGACACGCACAGAGCCAGCGGAGGGGTCAGAATAACGATGATGCCGAGGGGCTTTTCATCACCATCACCTGAGCTACAGTGCAATGGCTGCAACGCTGACACAACCACCACCACAAGCCCCAATAAAGCATGGTCTCAACATGCTAAGCAATTTCCAGGCAGCAGGATGCTGGTTAGGCAGACACCAGTGCCTGCTACAGATGGAAGCTTGGAGAACCTTGTCTACTAGCATTTAATGCTAACATTAGCACTGATCCAGCACCTTCTACAGGCCAGGCACCCATTCCAAGCACCTCACATATATCCACACATGTAACTCTCCTAACAACTCTAAGAGGTAGGTACTATTATCCCCATTTTACAGATGGGAAAACTGAGACACAAAGAGTAACTTGCCCTCGTTCACAGAGGCAGGACTCAAACCTGGGCAGCCTGGCTCTGACATCATGCTCGTAACCACTGCCCCCTAGGCACTGGCACGTGCCTGACACTGTTCCAGGCACTGGGATACAGACCAAGACACACATCCTACTTCACGGGCCTCGCCACCTGGGGGAGATAGCTGTAAATAGCAATGACCCACATCATGAGCTGTCACTATGGTTTTAAGTGCGGCAAGCTTGGTATTCTAAAAGTGTCTGGAAAGGGATCGTCCTTGTCTGGAGGGGTCAGGGAGGGCTTCCCTGCAAAAGTGACACATGCTGAGGTCTAAAGTGTGACAAGGGGTCGGCCAGGCAAAGCAGTGAGGGCAGAGTGTGTGGTAGGAAGAGGTCCAGGTGAGACGGAATAGCATGTACAGCTCGCCCCAGATAAGCGCTGTGCTGAAAGTCACTCTGGGCAAAGGTGACCGAGCATGATAAGGACCTCACCCTGGCCTACAGGTGACTGGCCGCTCTCTGTGACCCTGCCCTACCTCCCCACTGGCAATCACAGTTAAATGTCAGTGTGTCAACTCTGAGGTGGCAGTAGGACAAACCCACGGATGTGTTTGCTACCAAGTGGCCCGGAAGGATGCTAATCACTTTAGTGCCCGCTTTGCGGGAGTCACGATGATTCAGGGAAAAAGCTCCTCGCTGAATTCTGGAAGGGAATTCAGCTGGCCCAGCTGCCCATGTGTGGAGATGCTAATCAGCTGCCAGCCTGGGCGCCGCTCACCTCGAAAGTGGGGCCCTGGCGGTTTACGCAGAGCAGCCCTGGCCTCTCTCCAAGGGCTTATTTTGGACACTGCCGGCTTTCCTAAATGAGTTAAAAAGCAAACACTGGGGTTTTTGAGAAGCGCTTTGGTCTCAGCCATCTGATGGGTATTCTTGAGGGGAACGGTCCATTTCTGGATCCCAATGGCAGCAGCAGGGATGTCACCACAGGAGGCTGGGTCGCTCTCGAGGGTCAGGCACCGCTCAGCAGGACACGACAAGAGTTCACCTCATACTGACCATCTCGGCAAAGACGACAGCAAGGATGGCGAGGAGAGGGGAACCGACCCTCATTCTCTAGCCAGAGTTGGTTTTGCCTTCCTGGGGAGAATGTTAAAAACGATTCCTGACCTTTGGCCCAGAGATTCTACTTCCGGAAATTGCTCCCCAGAGAGCCTCCCACCAGCACACAGGGGGCATTTACAAGGGTGCTCACCTTAGAGTGACTTGAAATAGTTAAAAACTGAAAATAGCCCAAGCATATCCTAATGGAACTGGCTAAATCCAGTGTGGATGTCCTCCCCATGGACAACTGTGTGGCCCTTGAAGAGAATGTTCCAGCAAGCAGCAGCCTCTAAGAATCACTCTTAAGTAAAACAAAACAAAACAGCATAAAAGAGACAACACAACGTATATTGTATTAATTTTTGTTTTTTTTTAAAGATTCTATTACCACAAGCTTTGAAAAACCATCTGAAATATCTATACCACGGTGTTAACAGAGCTTACCTCTATGGAGGGGCATCACGAGGGCCTTTTGCTTTTTAAACTTTTGCTTTTAGAGTGTAAAATTGTGCAATGCTTGAATTTTTTTTTTTAATGTATGCTTTTTGGTGAGGAAGATTGGCCCTGAGCTAACATGTGTTGCCAATCTTCCTCTTTTTTTTTCCTCCCAAAGCCCCAGTACATAGTTGTATATCCTAGTTGTAAGTCGTTCTAGTTCCTCTCGTGGGATGCGACCACAGCGTGGCTTGATGAGTGGTGTGTAGGTCCCTGCTGAGGATCTGAACCGGCGAACCCCAGGCTGCTGAAGTGGGGCATGTGAACTTAACCACTCGGCCACGGGGCCAGCCCCTTGAATTTTTAAATGATGAGCACATGTTTTTTTGCTTTCAGATCTTTCTTCTTCTTAAATGTAAGCATCTACCACCATAAACTTCCCTCTTAGTCTTGCTTTTGCTGAATCTCACGTTTTGGTATGTTGTGGCGGTGTTCTCATTTGTTGTCAAGATTTTTTTTTTTTTTTTAAAGATTTTTATTTTTTTCCTTTTTCTCCCCAAAGCCCCCATTACGGGGTTGTATATTCTTCGTTGTGGGTCCTTCTAGTTGTGGCATGTGGGATGCTGCCTCAGTGTGGTTTGATGAGCAGTGCCATGTCCGCGCCCAGGATTCGAACCAACGAAACACTGGGCCGCCTGCAGCGGAGCGCACGAACTTAACCACTCGGCCACAGGGCCAGCCCCTGTTGTCAAGATATTTTCTAATTTCTGTTGTGATTTCTTCTTTGACCCATTGGTTGCTCAAGAATGTGTTGTTTAATTTCCGCATATTTGTGAATTTTCCAGTTTTCCTTCTGCTATTGATTTCTAGTTTCATTCCACTGTGGAGCATGTGATACATTTGAAATCAGAAAAGCAGATGAAAAGAGGAGCTGTCTTGATAGCACAGTGGGTAAGGGCAGGGGCTGGGGATCCAGACCGCCTGGATTTTCAGTCGGCTCCATCGTTGACTGCCCATGTGACCCCGGGCATGACATCAGCTCTCTGTGACTGTTTCCTCACCTGTGAAATGGGACATCGCTCATGGCATTGTTCTGAGGATTAAGAGTTGATGCACAGAAAGCCTCAGATCAGTGCCTGAGGCACACGGTAAGCAGTGGTGGAGTGTCAGCTGTGGTGATGGTGAGGAGGAGGGCGGGGAGGAGAAGGAGGGAGAGGATGGGACAGCGGCAACTGCCCAGCCTGGGGGATGTCTCCACTGGGCCCAGTGTGGCGGCCACAAGCACATACAATTGAGTTCCCTGCCCTCCAGGAGCAAAAGGCCTCCTGACTCCTGATGTGACCCTTACCCCGTGGAAGGGTTAGTGTCAGAAGTGTTCTGTTGTTCGATTCTTCCTTTCTTCCTTTCTTCAACACTCACTCACTGGCCTCCTGTTATGTGCTAGGCCCTGGGCGGGACAAGTGGGACAGATATAAACTCTTCCGTGAAATGAAGGTAATGACCGCCTTAGTCCACTCAGGCTGCTGTAACCAAACACCACAGACTGGGTGGTTTATAAACAACAGAAATTTATTTCTCACAGTTCTGGAGGCTGGGAAGTCCAAGATCAAGGCACTGGCAGATTTGGTGTCCGATGAGGGCTTGCTTCCCTGTTCACAGACGGCTGTCTTCTCACTGTGTCCTCACGTGGCAGAAGGGAGGACGTAGCTCTCTGGGGTCTCCCTTTTTTTTTTTTTTTGAGGAAGATTAGCCCTGAGCTAACATCTGCTGCCAATCCTCCTCTTTTTGCTGAAGAAGACTGGCCCTGAACAAACATCTGTGCCCATCTTCCTCTGCTTTATATGTGGGACGCCTGCCACAGCATGGCTTGACAAGCAGAGCCATGTCCGCACCCAGGCTCTGAACCGGTGAACCCCAGGCTGCAGAAGTGGAATGTGCGCACTTAATCGCTACGCCACCAGGCCGGCCCCTGGGGTCTCTTTTATAAGGGCACTAATCCCATTCATGAAGGCTGCACCCTCATGACCGAATCACCTCTGAAAGGCCTTACCTCTAAATTCCATCACATTGGGAGTTAGGGTTTCAACATATGAATTTTGGGGAGACACAAACATTCAGTGCATAGCGGGAATCTCCCTGCAGGCTGCTGGCATTTGAGGAGAAATTAGGAGCACAGCGCTGAGCCTGAGCCTGGCCCAGGGCGAGGTCAGCACACATAAGCTGTTGTGGCTTAGAGAAAGAGAAGTGACAGCATCAAGGCCGTCTTGAATCCCCTGCCTCAGGGCTGCATCACTGGTGGGGATTTCTAAACCTCACCGAGCTCAGGCCTCCTGTCTGATTGTTCACACTTGTATCCCACTGCTTACAACACTGCCTGACTCACGGTGGGCACTCAGTTTTTATTTTAGTCAAACAGGCACAGATACTTTACAAATATCTACTCCTTCACCATTCATAACAACCCTGGGAAATAGGTAATATATTCCCATTTTAGAGATCAGGAAACTTAGGCACAGAGAGGTTACATAACCTGTTCGAGGTCACACAGCCAAGAAGTGGCAGAGTTGGAATTCGAACCCCGGGTGATGTTTATTGAAAGAAGGAAGGAAGGAAAAGGTGAGGAGCAGGGTCTGAGGTCTTGAGGTCTGAAAGGAGAATCAGAGAGCAGGGCCCTTAAAAAGCATCAGCCTCTACCCTCACCCCACCGTGGTTCCACAAGTGCAAAGTGGGGACTGAGGACTGAGAGGGCAGGACCCCAAGGCCAAACAGGGTTCCCAGCTCACAGTCCCGTGATCCCGCGCGGTTGGGAGTTTGGGATGCGTCAGAAAACCCCCGGGGTTAAATTCCTTACTGTCACTGGAAAGAGGTTCATAATGAGGTGAGTGGAACAGGCAGGTTACAAACACGGTGTGACATTAATAGCTATCATTTGACAGGTGCTTCCCATGTGCCAGGTAACTTACAAAGCCCTTTATATACATTACTACCTCAGTGAATCCTCAAAAGAATTTCATGAGGTAAGTGTGGCCACTAAACCCATTTTACAGCTGTAAAAACTGAGGCTCAGAGACTCCAAGTGACTGACTCCAGGGCATTGAGCTAACAGGCGGAGGAGTCTGGGACTCATACCCTGGTCTGATCACCAGGCCCTGCAGCAGCCCCTGTCTCCCACTATCCCCCACTGTCCCCTACTGTCCTCCAGTGCCTCACCACTAAATGGCACCACTGATGGTTGTACCGTTTAGCAATAATAGCTGTTGCTGACAGTAACACCAGGGCCTGTGACTAGGAATTCAGAAAATAAGCAGAGCTCAGCAAGGGCTAAAGGGCTGTGTGTGCGTAAGAAGTACCTCAGAGGACAGGAAGGTGACCTGGGAACACCTCTTCTCAGTAAACACGGCCGTGATGACTGGGTGAAGGGTGTCAGTCTCCTGCCCGGTTACGTAAGCTCTGCGTCTGCCTGTCGGCTCCTGGCCCACCGGGTGGGGGTCCGAGAAGGTCCAGAACACCAGGTCTAGCTCAGGAGGTCTCATCTGAGCTCACCTAGCATGCGGTCAGGCTGCCCAAGAAGGGCCTCGGCCAACGCTTCCCTCCACCTTGCTCGGGGCCAGCAGGGCCATAGGGACACCTCCCAGAACTGGGACTCCTGCCTGCCCTCCGGGAAGCCCCCTCAGCCCTCTCCACAGCTTTGGTTTGACTCTGCACGGAAGGAATCCAACTGGATTTCCTCTCCTACGTGGCTCCGTGCCATACACTTTTCCTTTGTAATTTGTGTAACTGTGCAAAGAGGTGTCATTATCTCCATTTTATGGCAGAGGACACTGAGGTGAAAGAGGTTAATGACTTGCTTGAAGCAATGGGGCCAAGGAGTGGCAGGGCTGGGATTTGAACCCAGGTCGTATTAGGTAGAAGGCAGGCCCTACAAACTGTGTCCTCATCAAGTATCTTGAGACCAAGGTGGCAGGTGGGGAAGGGAAAGGTGAAGGGGCTAAATTCTTGACTCTTACAGGGAGGTAAAGGCCACGTAGGGAGCTGGCCTGCAATAATCACATTGTCCTCTCTCTAATACCTTCCATGGCTCCCCGTTACCTTTAGGATAAAACACCACATCTTTAGCATGACCTGCAAGGCCCTCCTGTGGGATGGGGCCTGCCTACCTTCCTAGCTTTCCCCTTGCCTCTCACAGATCCTGGATTCCTACACTCTCTCAGCTCAGACTTTCCTCTCCAACAACTCCCCTCTCTCCTGGCTGACTTCTACTCATTCGTCAGGTTCGGGCTTACACGTCACTTCCTCAGGAGAGCCTCCCTTGATCACACACATCAGGTCAGGCCCCCTTGTGTTCCCACCATTCCTTCAACTCCCCCTGTCCCCTAGGTGTATCTCAGCTCTCAGTGCTTGGGCCACATCTGCGCACCCACCACTATAGCCCCAGTCCCACAGCAGACGGCCTGACGAATGCCTGTACATGAAAAATGACTGAATGCAGGGAACGTATGAAGCACGTAGCAGAACTCAGGAGGCTGGGCAGGGAGGCAGACACAGGGTGCAGACGGCGCGGCTGCGGGGCTGGCTCTCAGGTTGTACTGATGACGGTACTCCGGGGGAGGGCCAGCTCTCCGAGTGGAACGCAGGCTCAGCTTTGGACTTTGTCCTGTCAGCCCAGCCAGGAGTCCTGGGCTGAAGGCGTGCTGGAACTGAAGCCCTGGTTAAGAAGGTAGAGCTGGCCTCAAAGCGTAGTGGGACATGGGCGGCTCTGGGGAGAGCCACCCATGGGTCTCTGGACATGTGGAAGTGTGGTAAACACACCCTCGTGTTTCAGCCCAGGAATCGGGCCTGGTGTTGCACAGTGTTGGGTCAGGCATTGGGCCTTGGCCTGCACACACACTCATTAATCAAATCTGCCCAACAGCCCCAGGAGGCAGGGACGGCTGTGGGCCCCACTGGACAGATGGGGAAACTGAGGCTCAGAGAGGCAGAGTGACCTGCCCCAAGTCACACAGGGACTCTCCAGCCCTGCCTTAATCAAACTCTGTATCGCAGCTCACTCAGAGGTGGGGGGATGCAGACCAGCCAGACCTGGGCTGTCCAATATGGTAGTCATTAGCCATGTGTGGCTATTTAAATTTTAAATTTAAATTGAATGGAATTCAAAATTCAATTCCTCAGTCATACCAGCCACATTTTAAGTGCTCAACAGCCACATGTGGCTCGTGGTTACCATATTGGACAGAGCAGATATGGAACACTCCCATCACTGCAGAAAGTTCTAACAACAGTGCTGGTCTAGACCATGGAGGTGGACAGGTCCTCAGAGACCATTTAATTCAACGTTCTTATTTAACAGCTAGAGAAAGAGAGGTCAGGGACTGGTTCAAAGTCTGGCTCAATGTCACATGGCAAGTCAGTGACAGTGGTGGAACTCAAAACCTGGGCTCCTGACTCCCCATCTAGTGCTCTCTCCATTGAAGTAGGTTGACTCCTATCTCTTAGCTGGGGCTAGGTAAGGGGCTTCTGTGAGGCAAAAAGATACCACCAAGTCCAAAGACAACTGATTGAGTGGAAGCAATACTTTAACATATATAACAGAGGTTGATATCCATAATATGTAATAAGCTACTACAAATAAATAACAAAAAGATACCACCAAGTCCAAAGACAACTGATTGAGTGGAAGCAATACTTTAACATATATAACAGAGGTTGATATCCATAATATGTAATAAGCTACTACAAATAAATAACAAAAAAAAGATGACTACTCCAATTTTAAAAATGGCCAGGCAATTTACAGAAGGAGAAATTCAAATTGCCAAAAAATATGAAAAGATGCTAGTGAAAGAAACACAGGCATAGCAGTATACCTTTTTTTTCCTTTGGTCAAACAGACTGCTAAAGATGGAGAAAGTGTGGGAATGGGTGCTGTCTTATACTGTTGGTGGGAGTATAATTGAGTCCAACTTTTTCAGAAGGCAGTTTGGCAGCATCTCTCAATAGTAAATATGTAAATACCCTTTGACTCAGTAACCTCTGGGCTGGAACCCAGGGCTGCCTGCCTCCAGATCTCATGTCCTGAACCATGACTACCCTCCGTGAGTGATGGTCAGGCTTGGGTTGGAAAGGGCAGAGTTGGCTGATCACGAGAGACTTGTGGACTTGGCTGTGGGAGGTTTAAGCAGGAGAGAACACTGGCGGCAAATTCTTTGGAGCCTTTATCTTCTTGTGTGACTGGCTCCGATATTAGCGAGGAGCCCAGCACAAATCGATATGCCCTTGGTCAGCTGCTGGGGTGGCTCAGCTGCCATTCCAGTTCTGCAAATAATTGGAGCCTAGTCACCGGTGAATCAGCACCGACCGCCCTTGGCAAGCAGGGCTGGGAAGGCGGCTTGGTGTGGCACTCTGTGCTGGGTGTCAGGTGACTGAGACAGCGGGCCAGCTGGGTAGCTGCCCACAGCGTGATTTGGGCAAGTGACAATTCTCCATTCCTACCTCAGTTTCCCCTTTCTTTCTCTGTTTCTTTCCCTTTCTCTTCCTCTCTTTCCTTTTTTCCTCCCTTCTCTCCTCCCACCCTCTATCCCTCCCTTCCAGTGAGTGCCGAGTATGCACCAGGTAGTGGGACAGAAATCAGAAAGCCAGGCCCTCATTTTCTCCACACACAGATGGTTGGTAACTTGGGGCACAGAGCAGGGAGTGAGCACTGTGTCTGATGTGGGGGAGCAGGGTGGGAGAGGAAGCTTGACCCTTAGAAGGTGTCACCGGGCGGGCAGGGGGACAAGGCCAGGACCTGTGGGCAGGGCCGCAGAGGCCTGAAGGAGGCAGGCAGGGAGGGGCTCAGCAGTTGCTTCCAGAGGCACCTAAATGCCAGGCTAAGGACCTTGGATTTTATGCAGAGGGTGACAGAGAAGCACGGAAGGGCTTTTGCTGATAATATCCTTATAATTATATACTATTGAATTATAAAACTAATTGATCATATTACAAAAGCCAAACAATACTCAAGAATATTCATTAAAATAAAGTAAAAATTTCCCTCCAAACCTTCTCCTCAGATGGAACCCCCTGGTAACAGTTTAGGGTGTATCCCTCAAGATTCTTCTTCTTCTTCTTTTGTTTTTTTTTTTGAGGAAGATTAGCCTTGAGCTAACATCTGCTGCCAATCCTCCTCTTTTTGCTGAGGAAGACTGGCCCTGAGCTAACATCTGTGCCCATCTTCCTCTACTTTATACGTGGGACGCCTACCACAGTATGGTGTGCCAAGCGGTGCCATGTCCACACCTGGGAGCCAAACCGGCAAACCCCATGCAGCTGAGAAGCAGAATGTGGGAACCCAACCGCTGCGCCACGGGGCCGGCCCCTCAAGATCCTATGTATATATAAAAACATCTATTTTTTTTTTCACAAAAGTCAGCTCTTCCCTTACACACTGTTCTATGACTTGCTTTGCCACGATAGGGTGGACATCTCTCACCTTAGCACACACACATCTCCAGCATCCTTCTCAACAGCTGCATGGCATCTCAGTGATGACGCTTCCCTTCATGCGACAAACATTTATTGACCTCTATTATGTACCAGGCACTGTCCAGGTGCTAAGGATTGAGCAGCGAACAAAACACAGTCCTTGCCCTCAAGGCCTCCCTCTTCCTACTGCCAGACATCAGGTTGCTCCAATATTTTTGTATAATACACAACAGTGCAGGGGCCATCTTGCACATGTATCTTTGTACACATGTGTCAGTATTACTATTGTGTAATTTACTTTAAAACGAATTGTGCACACTGAATTTTGATAGTTATTGGCAATACTGAGGAGTGCTAAAGTACGAGTGACACAGTTAAATCTATAGCTATCTACCCATCCATCCATCCATTCATCCATCCATGCACCTATCCATCTATGCATCTATTCATCCATCCATGCACCTATCCATCCATGCACCTATCCATCCATCCATGCACCTATCCATCTATGCATCTATTCATCCATCCATGCACCTATCCATCCATGCATCTATCCATCCATCCATGCACCTATCCATCTATGCATCTATTCATCCATCCATGCACCTATCCATCCATGCATCTATCCATCCATCCATGCACCTATCCATCCATGCATCTATCCATCCATCCATGCACCTATCCATCTATGCATCTATTCATCCATCCATGCACCTATCCATCCATGCATCTATCCAACCATCCATGCACCTATCCATCCATCCATGCACCTATCCATCTATGCATCTATCCATCCATGCACCTATCCATCCATGCATCTATCCAACCATCCATGCACCTATCCATCCATGCACCTATCCAACCATCCATGCACCTATCCATCCATGCACCTATCCATCCATGTATCTATTCATTCATGCATACATGCATCCATCCATGTATCCATTCCTTTGACAACGCCTTATAGAGCGTCTATCATGTGGCAGCACTGGACGTGGGGACAGCAGGATGAGATGTCTGACCCTATTAAACTTGTGATCTAATGGGAGAGAGAGATAAGTAAACAGCATCACAAGAGTTTGTCCAGGGCCAGATAAGGGGAAAGATTCTCTAAGGCTGTCCCATGTTCGCAGCTGTGGTTCCCGTTTAGAGGCTGCAGTCCCACTGAATTCCTCTGTCCCGCTCCACTCCTTCCCCACACCTCTCCCAGTGCTCTGCTCACTTACCTCCCCACTTCAAGAACTTCGTGGCATTCAGTCAAATTAAAAATCCTGGCAATGCTCAAAAAGTGCTAATTGAGTAACTGCTATCATTGCTCAGCAAGTGCTGAGCTCTTCCTCTGAAATGTGTCCCCTTTCTCCTCCCATTGCTCTCGTTCTCCTGTGGTCTGAGCCACCAGTCTCCTGTCGGGATGCCTGTCAAAGCCTCCTCAGCTGTCTGCTCTGCTCTGCTCTTGCCCCCTGACAATCAATCCACTCTCCACATAGAAGCCAGAAGGAACTTTTAAAAAGGTATTTTGGATCTTGTCACTAACCTGCTTACATCCTCCAGTGGTATCCCTTTGGGTTTGGACTAAAATCTAAACCCCTCCCAGGTCCACAAGGCCCATGTGAGCATGCTCCTCCTGACCCCACGCCTCTCTCTCCTCCCTCTACTTACTCCACTCCTGTCAAACGGAGCCCCTGAAACATCCAACTCCTGCCTCTGCCCCCAGAGCTTCCTGTGCTTGGGTCTCCCTTATTATTTAGGTCTGGGCTGAGACAGCACCTCACAGAGACCTTCCTTGACTACCCCACCTAAATCAGGACCCCCAGTCCAATCATCCTCTCTCACATGGGCTTCCTTCTCCAGACCACTTGTCTGAATTATCTTGCTAGGTACTGGTTTCCTTATATGTCTGGTCAGGGCTTCAGGGAGGTAGGACAGCCTATGCTGGGGAATTTTGGGGCTGGAGAAGTGGAAGTGCTGGCCTGGAACCCCCTGCTCACCACTTGCTCAGATCCCCATGTCACTTCAGGCCTAAGCCTTTTTCCTCTTTTGCCTAAGCCTCTTGAAGCTCTTACAACATCTGGAAAGGATAGTATCCTCGTTCCCATTTTACCAGTAAAGGAACTGTGGATCAGAAATGGAAAAGTTTAGGGTGTATGCATTCCTTTCTATGCATGCAAAACTACACCCCAAGTTTGTGTGACACAGGGGGTCAATGTTGTGCCAGCCAGACTTCAAACCCAGCTCTGCTGGCTCCAAGGCAAGTGGTCCCAGCCATACCATACTGATTCCCCTCTCTATTTGGAGCCCCAGAGCCTCAGTGTCCTGAACCAAGGCCACAACGCCAATGTTCAGCAGAGTCAGGATTCTAACCGGGCTTGTCTCACTCCAAATGGAGCATCGTATCCTGGCACCAAGCTCTGTCCCTTCCCCAGGCACCATCTGGGAAATGAGGGGAGGGAAACTTCCTGGGTTCGCAGCCCTGAGGCTGCAGAGAGACAAATACCCCACCCGAGCTAAGTCTGGCAGCTAGGCCCACCCTGCTTCCTGTTGGAGTGGCCTGGGGTTACTCACGGTCACAGCTGAGGAGCTAGCCAGGACTTGGGACAACCTTGGCTGGCTCCCTCCTCCGAAATTCCCTCCTCGGGTCAGGTAGCCACAGGCTCTTCCCCCTGGAGCAGGCCCACCAGGATTAGTGAGAGAACACACCCCACCGCGTGGGCAGCACAGCTCAGCACTCTAGAGCCTGGGCTCCAGGGTCAAGTGATTCAAACTCTCCAGGCCTCAACTCCCCTGGCTGTAAACAGAGATATGTAACAGCACTGGGAGCTGCTATTATCATCTTTCTCCTATCCGGCTGTGTTTTCTAAATTACGGGACAAGCCGGAGAAAAGTGCAGGTTGCCAGCCATTTTACGGCTGGGAGGCAGGAAGAAATCAGAAATCTGAATCCTCAGTTACACGTCCAGACCTAACTCCCCCTCGAGTCCAGCTGAATCTGTCTCTTGAAATCCTCTCAGACCCATCCTCTCGTTTTCCCCCTGTGCTGAGGTTCTGCTGTCATCTTATCTTGCCTGGATCACCTCAACAGACTCCTCACTTCTGTTTCCCATCTTCTCCCCTCCACACGACCTGCAGCCAGAGCAAGCTTCTTACAACAGAGCAAATCTGTCTGGGTCACTCTCCTGTTCAAAATGCGTGCGTGGCTCCCCTCCTCACTCTGCTCTACAACAAGACTGCAACATCCAGCCACCACAGGCCTTCTAGCCCCAGCTCTGGTCCCTCTCTCTCAAATCACCACAATGCAGCCAGACAGTAGGGTCCTCCCAGCTTTCTGTGGGCACTGCACTCTCTGGGTGCCAGGCCTCTCCAGGACCCCTTCCTCTGTCTAGACCCTGCCTAACTGAGGGGTGAATCCTGCTGGTGGCTTGGGTCACTGTGTGAGAAGCCTTCTTTCTGAGTCCCCTTCCCCAGCCCCCATCTCCACGGAACTTCCTCAGTCCTCTGTACGTCACATCCCCCATTACAGTTCTCATCCACCAGATTTGTCACTGCCTGTGTACAGTTCTCATCCACCAGATTTGTCACTGCCTGTGTCCGCCGTCTGCTTCTCCAGCTCGTCTTTGGCTTGAAGACGTTGGAGAGGGCGGGCCCACCAGGCTCACTGCTGGGTCTGAGCCTGGCTCAGAGCAGATTGCCCTTTAACACCTGGGGACTAAATGAAAGAACAACAATGTGTCCAGGACCTGGGAAGCTCCCGAAGCAGTCTCTGGCCAGGGCAGTTAATCCAGTCAGGAAGACCAGCCTCAACTAGGTAAGAAACTAACCGACAACAAAAGATAGCGCTTCGGACAGGAGAAGATGGGTCTAGCACAACGTTGCATAACGAAATGCTCCAATTCACCCCCTTGGCGACGTCTTTGCAGACACTTCCCTCCTCAGGGCTGAGAACTAAAGACTGGGAGGTGAGATACCTGCTTGGTCTAGATACCTGACCATTTCTGAGTGTTTTCTGAAAAATGGGACTCGCCACCTTCTGGGCCTGATTTAGTGGTCAACGAGCTCAAGTCTCGGGGAACACGGGAGGCCATTCCAGCCACAGTGTTCATATTGTTTCTTCTCTTCATTGTTTCTCCTTTTCTTCTGCTCGCGCCCTCCTCCTCGCCCTGTCAGCCCCGGCTTCCCGCCCCGCGACCTCCCACTGCCTTCCCGGGGCCCCTCTCCCTTTCCCTCCTCGCGCTCCGCCCCGACCGAGGAGGCGGGCCCAACCGCACGGCGCACCAATCCGAGCGTCCCGAGCCGCCTCTGCCTCCTGCGAGTCCCGCCCAACGCCGCTGTTCGCCAATCGCGCTCCGCGCTCGGCTCGCCGGGCCGCCCAATCGCGGGCGAGCTGGGCCGCCGGCGCCCCGCCCCTCTCGCGCTCGGCGGCGGCTCGGCGGCGGCCGTGCTGGGCCTCGGCATTCTCGCAGCGGTGCCGCGCAGCGTCGGGCTCGGGCGGCGGCGTCGGGAGCGCAGGCGGCGGCGCTGCTGCTCGCGGGGTGCTGGGCCGTGGCGGCGGGTGAGGCGGGCGCCACCGGCCGGCCGGAGAGGCGCCTCAGCTCCACCGGGGCCCGCGGTGCGGGACCCAGGACAGAGGAGGAGGCGGCGCCCCCGCTGCCCGGGGCCGGGCCCGGTGCCCGCCCAGAGGGGCCGCGGCCGGACGTCCCCGGCCCGGAGCGTCCCGGACGCGCCTCCTGGAGAGGCCCCCCCAGAGCTCCCGGCCGCCCCCTGGGGGGCCTCAGCCTCCCCGGACTCACCTGCTCCGGCCGCCCGGCACCCAGGTGCGGGGGCGTGTGCGCCGCGAGGGCGCCTCCCCCGGCCGCCGGCGGGGCGGGGGCGGGGGCGGAGGCGGGGCCGCCCCCGGCCTCACCGGTCCGCTCGGCGCCCTCAGTCTCACCGGTCCGCCTGCCGCGCCCGGCCGCGCGGCGTGAGCTCCCCGGGTACCGCGGCTCGGGATGCTGCCCGCCAGCGCGGCTGCTCGCGCGCCGCCCGCCGCCTCTGCCCTTGCCTCCTGGGCCATGCTCCGCTGTTTACATGCCGGTGAAGCCCCCGGCCACTCCGAGCCCTTCCGAGCCCCGGCTCCCCGAGGGTGAAACCAGCCGGCCCGCGAACTGGACTGGTCGCTCCGACCTGTGCTCACCGGACCTAGATCCCCGTCCTCTCTGCCGCCTCCGCCACCATCTGGGCGGGATCCGGCTCTGGTGTTTTGAGGAGGGGGTGTGGTGTAGGGAAAGGAATCCTGGGGATTTCTGGCTCCCTCCTTTTTTTTTGGCCTTCGGGGCTTCAGACTCAGGGAACTCGCTCATGGCTTTCTTGATGAAGAAGAAGAAATTCAAATTTCAAACCACTTTCACCCTGGAGGAGCTGACTGCGGTCCCCTTTGTGAACGGGGTCCTCTTCTGCAAGGTCCGGCTGCTGGATGGCGGGGATTTTGTCAGCTTGTCGTCGAGGTAGGAGCTGGGGCAGTCGCGCCTGCAGGGGAGGGGGATGAGGAACGAGATAGATCTAGCCACTTGGCCAGTGTGGAAGCGCCCCTGGGGGCCCAGAGAGTCCTGGGGATTTATGTGTGTCTGGGACAGGTTTGCACAAGGCAGGACTGAGTGATCTGGGAAGTCTGGGCCTGAGGAAGCTGGCAAGGTGCTGGGCACTGGTTAGCAGGTGACCAGCCGGACACCTGGGGATCTCTTCTTTCAGCCCTCTCTTGGGGTCCTGCACACAGCTTGCGGTGGGCCCATTCTGCAGACTTGAAGAGCCCAGCAGGGTTTGTGCCTTGAGGGGTAAGAAGGGGAAGAGCATTCCAGGCTACTTTGCACTCAGCTGGCCACTCGGGCTGTCATATGATTTAGAGCCCGGGCCAGCCACAGGTTCCCTGGCACTCCTGGCTGCTGGGACAGCCCGCCCTAGGCCCTCCCGGTCTGGGTGGAGGGGAGTGGCTGGATTTTGGCCTGCCTAGCCCCCTTCAGAGTGACAGCACTGTTCTGGCTGGAGCTGGGGTGCTTTGCATTGCAAATGCCCTTCTCAAGGAGGCTGCCACCCTCACTGAAAGAGGCTCCATCAAGTTTGGTTTTGTGTTCTTCCCCATCCTGCGTGTCTCTCTGCCCAGCTCATTACTGAGGGCGACTGAGTGCCCAGGCTGCTCCCACTGACTGGCCCACCTGGGGTCACATAGTCCTGGCCTGTCCAGGAGAGTGCCTTGGAGTCTGAGGGAGGGGGTTGGAGTCCTGGCTCAGTCGCTCTCTCGGCCTGCTACAGGTCTCTGTCGGAGAGGTGTGGAGAAGTTTCAGTAAATGCAATGTGGTGCAGGGGCCTGGCCCAGCGCCTAGGACATGCTGGTTCCCTTCCCTGGTCTGTCCCTTTGCCCCTCAGGCCTCCTTGTGGGCCCAGTTAGCTGGATCTGCCTCATGCTTCTGAGATGGGGGTGCCTGTTATAAGTGGAGAAACTGAGGCCCAGAAAGAGGAAGTAAGTGGCTTGCCAGGGACCTCGCAGGAGACAGTTGTCAACTGATCTTGGCCTATTTGGAGACCTGTTGAATGAATCTAGGGGTCGAATGGGTTCTGCTGGGAGGAGGGGAGGGGAGCCATACAGCCTAACGCAGATTTAGGAATCTCCGGTGTGGACAGGGTGGGGTGCCTTTTCTGTGCACTTGGGCCTGCTCAGGCCTAGAGGCTCCCCAATCTACGAGGAACTGCTTATCTGAGGAATTCAGACAAGGGCTGCCCTTTGATGCGGGGCTGTCTTCGGTTGCTTGGGAAGCCTGTGATCCCTGTGATCCCGTGGCCACCCACATGGGCAGCCCAAGTTTTTAGGGAAAGGGCTGTGCTCAGAGCTAGTGCTTGGGGTCGGCCAGTCACTTGCTGGGTGATCTTGGGCAAGTTACCTAACCTCTCTGATTCCAGGAACCAGCAATTATTGGTGGTTTTACTAACACCTCTCACTTAATCCCTTCATTAGGCCATGGAGTGGGGTGGAGGTTGGGGGTACCAATAGGGTTATTATGCCTATTTTACAGAGGAGGAAGTGATTTGTCTGTGTTAATACAGTGGAGCCCAGATTCAAACTCAGGATGTGCTTTTTAACTACTACCTTGTTCTGCTTTTGAGCCTTGGTTTCCTCTTCTGTGAAATGGGAGAAGTTATACCCGCCCCTAGAGTTGTGAGGGGGAGTGGATAATATTTATACCATGTCTGGTCCAGGCAAATTGTTGTGGCACTTGTGGTTGCGATGGCAGAGGGGCCCAGGCCCTGGCCCCAGCCCCTCCCAGGTCTTGGGGGGACCAGCTGGAGTCAGCAGGGGCCTACATGTGAGCTGGGGATGGGGGCAGGGTCTTGGATCCCACTGAGGAATTGGTGTTCAGCACCAGGCTGACCTTTTGCCTGGCCTCCCGGGCCCTGGGGCCACTGTCACCCTACCTGTCAGCCTTTCCATTGCCCTAAACCTGCCCTCTCATCCGGGAAAGTCTGGAAAGTTCCAGGTCTCAGCCCACAGCGTCTGGATTTCACCTCTGTCTCCCCTTCTTCCCTCCTGGCAAGGGGCCATGGATTCCCTGAACCCAGCTGAACCCAAACAGCCTTTCCCAACCCTCATCCTGGATGAAACCTGAGTGGGGCTGAGAAGGGAGGAGCTGACTGTAAGCCCCCCAAGGCTGGCACTTAGCGGGCTGAGTATGTTTGCTGCTGGGCAGGTGTGGCTGGAGGTGGTAGACTGCGATGTTGGGACTTCAGGCTGCTTTAGAGCTGCTTTGGCTTTTGCCCAGGGGATGAGGGTTCTGGGTTCCTACCCCTCCCTTCCCGTGCTGCCCACCCTGGTCTCCAGCCTGTGGGCCCCACCTCACAGCCTACCCCTCCAGACGGCCAAGACCCCATTGTTTTGGAGTTCGAGTGGAGTCAAGGGCAATGAGACCTGCTTAGATCCTGGGCCCTGATCCAGTAGCACACTCCCCACAACCCCAGGTACCCCTGAGATGGCCCAGAGACTGGTGGTGGTGGAATGGGTGGTGTCTGAGCGAAGCAGGCCCAAGGCCCCACCCCTGCCGCACCCGCCCTCCTAGCTGGAGTGTTTCCCTGCCTGTTGGGTGCCATGGTAACAGCTGGGTACACAGCTCCAGCCTGACCCAATTTGAGCAGGTAGAACAGGTGGTACATTGCGCTGTTCCCCAGGCTCATCTTTCTGAGGCCTTCTTATGAACCACAGTCCTCACAGCTAGCGTGTTCTGAGGGCCCACGCCACGTGCCAAGCACTGTGCTGAGTGTTTTGCAAATGGTATGTCTTCTAATCCTCTTGGTTGTCCGGAGAGGCAACAAGGCCAGAGAGGTGACGCTACATGCCAGAGGTCAGCCGGCTGGTAATGCAATTGGGAAAGTAACCCTTTTATCATTAGGATTTAAGGCACCTTTGATTGTGCACTTACTGTGTGCCAGGGACCTGTTGAGCACCTCGAATGCATGGTCAGTTGAGTCCTTGAACCGCCTCATGAGCTGATGAGGAGATGGGGGTCAGGAGACCTGAAGTGCTGGGCCCGTCGCTCAGCTAGGGAGTGGCAGAGCTCTGATTTAGATTGGGCAGGTCCAGCTGCACAGCCCTGCCTTGCCTTGGTGGCAGACACCTGGGAGCAGCGATAACCCCATGTGATGTCCCCAGACTTTTGAAGGTTTTTTCAGTGGGTTAGGTGGTACAGGAAAGTCGAGATTTGAATGATTTTAAGGTACCAAGCCAGATCCTGTGAGCTCTGAGGAAAAGGGGTCCCAGGGTCATAGGTGGGGATGGGACTAAAGCCACTGCCTCAGATTTGGGACCAGGCACAGGCTGGCACTGAGGCACAGTGGGCATTTGCCAAGGTCCCTGCATGGAGGTGTTCCAGGCGGGTGCATCCAAATGGCATGTGGGAGGCTTTCCCAGGGGTCCCTGGAGGAATTCAGAGATCGCAGCCAAGTTGGGTGAGTTGGAAAACAGTGCACTGGGCCATGGTCTCCCCAGGGTGGGCTGGGTGCAGGCTTCCAGCCTCGAACCAGTCTGTTCTTCAGGCAGGAAGAATCCCAAACATCCCGAGAGGTCTGTGCCTCCAGCTGGCACTGGTCCTGTGGCCTGCCTGGTGCACGTGGCTGGCGGTGCCAGGGGGCGAGCAAGAGGGAGGTATCCATTTACCCTACAGAAAGTTCTGTCTGCAGGAGACAGGCAGAGAGCACCTCCTCACCAACGCATGGGGAAACTGAGGCCCGGGGCAGAGAAGTCACTTGTTCAGGGTCACTTTGTAGGAGGAACTAATGGCACAGCTGGGTGGACTCTGGTCTGGCCCTGATCTCTGTCCCCAGTGCCTCAGTACCCCTCTCTGCATGAAGGGGGCAGGTTAGGCCAAGGAGAGAGGAGGGACCCCTCCAGGGGTGCCAGGCTGTCCAAGAAACAGACTGTGTCACATGGGGAGGCCCCCGCCCCGTGCTTTCTTCTTTGGCAGTTTTGGATCCGCAGTTGTCTCTTCAGTGGGATTTTGATTTGGGCAATCTGTGACTGAGTACACGCCTGCTCACAGCACAGCTATTGCCTTCCCTCCGTGGGCCTGGCCTTGTGCTGGCGGGATGGCAGCCTTGGAGGGATATTTGGGATCTTAGGGGCATGAAGAAGGCCTTGGACAGGTCAGCTCTGCAGCTGGAGGCCCTGGGCCTGAGCCTGGAGAGGCCAGGTCTTTGCACACACAACACAGGCTTGGCCAGGCCTCTGATTCCCTGACGCCCTCTCCCTCCCTCCTTGGAAAAAGGCTGCAGAATGCCACTGGAATCTGCTACCCTGCGAGGCCTGCTCTCATGCACATCTTGGTGTGGAGGGAGGGTGGTGTGGAGATGGACACGTCGTTTGGGTGGAGGGGGGTGGGGATGTGGAGGTGCAGTGGGACCCCAAGTCAGGAAAGGCATCCCCTTTCCTCCCCAGAGCCAGAGCTCTAGAGGCTGAGAGCTCGGGGGGCGGGGAGGAGAAGGCTGGCAGGCACATGTCCCTATTCTGCATTTGCCAAGCCCCGGCTTGGTCCTGGGCTTTCAGAGATGAACAGGACTAGCCAGCCCTGCCCTCCTGGATCTCCCCGTGGGGTGGGCAGTGTGCCTGATGGGCATCACGGAGACTTCAGAGCCAGGCATATCTGGGACGAGTCCTCGTCAGGGTTCCATTAGATCCCAGTGGACCAACTGGGGGGAAGGCATCTCTGTTCAGTCATCTGTCCCTTGTATTGATTGGGCACCCTCCCCAGGCTGGCCACAGTCCTTACCCTCATGGAACTCGTGATATTGTGATGGGGCACATCATGGTGATAGGGAGGGCTTCCCCGAGGAAGTGACCCTTCTCAGGAGCCTTGAAGGCCGAGGGAGATTGGACTAGAGAGAGAATGGGAAGAGCCTTTGGGGTAGAGGCCCGTGGTGGGAAAGCACTTGGTCAGTCATCTAGGCGAGGCACAGGCGTGGTTGGGGTGCAGAAGCGGCTGGGAAGGGCAGGAGTGAATGAGGGTGGGGGTTGGCTGGGCCAGACCATTCCTGGCCTTGGGGGTCCAGTTGAGGGGCAGGGGAGCAGTGTGGCCTGGTTTGTCCATTAGGATGAAGGCTCTTGGCTACTGAGTGGAGAAGATGCAAGAGGGCCTGGCTGGCACCCAGGAAGGCACAGTTGGAGTTGGCTGGGCGGGCCTGCTGGCCTGGCTGGGTGGTGGCAGGCAGAGGGAGAGGAGTGGGAAGACTGGAGAGAAGGAGGTCAGGCAGAGTAGGCAGGTGGGTTTCCTTGTCCTGAAGTGCCTGGCCTCACACCTTAGTGCTTATTGGGTGCTGGAACATGGCAGTTCCGAGGGCACACAGTGGCCAAGTGTAGCCAGTAATAGTTCGTGACAGCAGGAAAGTCCAGACTTTGAGTGTCTCTTAAGTTGGAAGAGTTGGCAGCAGTGCCGTGTGGCTGTGTTTGGCCCAAGGGGCTTTACAGCTGCCTCCTCCATGGGCTGCCTGCTCAAGGCTCCTCCTGACCCCAGTGCAGCCCCTTGGAGCCCTGACCGTCGTTTGCTGCCCTCATTTTACTCGGCTCGGCCTGGTCCCCAGGGCCCCTGTGGAAGGCCTTCCCTGTGCAGGCTTAGGGGCATGAGGAGGCGGGGCTCCCTGGAGAGAAATTCTGCTGGCAGGAGAAGTGGGCGAGGCCAGGCTGGGAGGCTGCAGAGGCCACCCCCCTGGCAGCCAGGCCGAGGCACCAGGCCAGCTGCTGGCTCCCCGAGGGGTCAGACCGTGCTGCTGGTGTCCTTGGTGAGGCCTGAAGCTTCCCAGCCTGTGCCTGGCCTTGGTGTCTGCTCCTTGGACCTGACCTTTGCTGCCAGCTGGCCATACTGTTGGCAGGTGCCACCCTGGCAGCCCTGCCACCTGCCCGCCAGCCTGGCACCAGCAGAGGCCTGACCTGAGGTGATCTGGCTTTGTAGAGCCAAGGCTGTTCCCTGAGGCCTGTTCCTCACTTTGAGCTCTGTCCTGGGAGACACGCTGGCTAGGGGTTCCTAGCAGCAATCACACTGCGTGCCTGTGGGCTCTGCTTGCCTGGGGGTGGCCAGAGGCCCTGAGTGCCTTTTAACTTGGCTTGTTCAGTACCTGGCAGTCCGGACTTGCATTTGGGAAGCCCTACTTGGGCCTCATGGTAGCTGCTGGTGTGTCTGCTTATGGCATCACGAGCTGGGGAACTCAGTGTGTGGAGTCTGGTGACTGCCGTATGATGACCCTGCTGTCACTTGCCTGCTGCTGGGGATGGGCAGTAACACCCGTGGCAACCAGTGTAGAATTTTTTTTAAACATTTTTTTTTGGTAAAGATTGGCACCTTAGCTAACATCTGTTGCCAGTCTTTTTTTTTTCTTCTTCTTCTCCCCAAAACCCCCCAGTACATAGCTGCATATTCTAGTTGCAAGTCCTCTGGTTGTGCACCAGTGTTCATTTATCCTCATCTCACTGGACAGCCACAGAAAGGTCTGAGCAGGCAAGAGACATCAGATTTGCTTAGAAAGAGACCTGGAACTAACATGGGGTGGGGGTGAGGGGTGGCTCTCCTCGTTTTTCACCTTGTCTGGCAAGAGCTTTGGGTTGTGGGGACAGCAGACCTGCCCCCAGGACCCCAGATGTGCTCTGTGACCCGAGGTCTGCCTCCCCTGGGCCTTCTGGCTCTCCCCGAGGTCACACTGTCCATGGGTGGTCTTGGTGAGGCCTGAAGCTGCTCAGCCTGTGTCTGGCCTTGGTGTCTGCTTAGGGCTGTGTTTTCAAACCCTTGGTCTCTGCTCTGAGCCTCTCCTGGCACCCAGGCTCACAACAGCTCTCCACGCAGGCCTGGAACCGTCCGCCCTCGACCCTGCCCAGATGTCAACTGGGAGTGGCCAGCCTGCAGCCTCCTCCGGCCAACTCGTTCCAGCAGTTGGGAGGAAGGAGCTCCGGTGGAGGACTTTCTCCCTGTTTGGTCAGGCTAGTGCCTTGCTGCGCACACAGACCTGGGAAGGACGTTCCCATCCTGCCTCTGCCTCTTGCTGCCTTTGTGACCTTGGACAAAGACCTTAGTCCCTAAGCCTCAGTGGCCCTCCCTACCACGTGGGGCTGCTGGTGCCTGCCTCGCAGTGTTCTTGGGAGGACGCAGTGAGATAATGCCTGACAAATGTCCAGCTTGGCTCCTGGCACATGGTAGAAATATGGTTCACGCTGCAGTCTGTCCTCCAGCCTCTGGGCTGAGTCATGGCGGTGGGCTGGATGGCACACCTCAGTTGCCCCTCCGCAGCAGCTGGCTCTTCCCTATGGGCCAGGGCTGACTGGGGTGCTGTCTCTATCTCGAGATTCTGTGGGGTGCTGCAGGGAGAGAGTGCTTCCCTCACAGGGCTCTCTGACCTCCGGAGGGGTGGGAGTGGGCAAGGAGCACACCTCGTGTCTAAGGGGCAGCTCACGCTGGAGCTCAGGGTCCCCAGGGGGGTCTGTGCGTTTTCCTACCCTCATTGGCTTGAACCTGGCCTGCCTTGGGGTGCTTGGCTCTGAGGTAATGAGAGCTGGAGCGCTCCCCCTGGGTGAGGCTGGGCTGGGGGCGGCTTCTGCCTGCTGGAACGGGCCCTCTGCATAGCCAGCTCTGGAACCCACTCTGGTAGACAGAAGACAGCTCCACATGTGAGGTGAGGGCTCTGCGAGGGGCATCAGACTCTGCTAGGGTATGGGGGAGCTGGTGAGAAAGCCAGGGGCCCCTCAGTGGGTGGGAGGCCCCTGCCACTCCTGGCACTGCCCTGGCTTCCACCGCACCTCACTCTTGCAGGTTTTTGCTTCTGCAGTTGCCTTGTCCTCAAGCTCCCTTCCTCCACTTCTTCACCTTGCTGAACTCCTGCTCAGCCCTGGAGCCGCTGCCTCCGGGAAGCCTTCCCTGGCCTATTTTGGCCTTGGACACCCTCTGTGGGCCCTCGTCTCAGGACACTACAATCTCTGTCCACGCTTCTTAGCTCCTTCCCCACTCTGGGCAGGAGTGGCCTCCGTTGAGTCTTAGTCCTGGGGCTTTCTGCCTTGGGTGGGCGCTGGCACAGGGCTGGGACTTGTCTCCCTTGGCGTTGAACCAATGTGGGTGCTGATGTGTGGTGTGCCGGCCACTGCCAGCTGCTTGGGCCTAGCCCCTCCCCACTCTGGTGCTGGAGGTATCAGTCCGTGTCAGGAGCCGCCCTCACCCGCATCCCGGGCAGCTGGGCACCGCCATGGGCTCAGAAGCTGCAATTGAGAGGCAGCTGGGGGCACTGATGGGTTGGGTGGACTCTCTGTGGGGAGTGGGGATGCTCCTAGCGGGGTGGGGAGGATGAGGGACTGGGGCCTGCCCCCAGCTTTGCAGTTGGACCTTGGCAGCTGCTCGCTGGTTCTGTGACCATGGTGAATGGTCTTGTTCTCTCAGCCTGTTTTCTCCTCCATCAAATGGGGTGGGGTGCTTGTGTAGGGGTGGGAGGGCTACCTAGACCAGGGCTACCTGTCCAGCACGGGGCCAGGCATCTGGCAGCTGAAAACAGACCAAACCTGCTGAGAGGGGAGAAGGTGCACAGCCCTGTGCTGGGGCGGGCGGAAGTCTGGGTCCTGTTTGCACGCAAGGCGCCCTCACCTCCCACCACTTCCTCTCTGGGAGGCCAGACTCTCCACAGACATGTCGGGGCAGCACACCTGTGACTCCCCCCCACCCCCCGGTTCCTCTGGGGCAATTTCCTGAGCACCTTCTGTGTGTGGGGCCCTGTGCTGGTTCCTGGGAACACAGCCCTGTCCCCTCAGGGCCCTTCCCCAGGAAGTGGTGCTGGACTTGGTCCCAGGGACAAGTAGGTTAGCGGGTGGGCAGTGGGGGAAGAGCAGCCCAGGGCAGAGGGAGGCGAGGGCGAGAGTGCTGGACAGGGAAGAGCCAGCGGCCTGGGGGCTTGGAGTGGGGCGCATGGGGAGGGGCTTGGACCTTATCTGAGGTGGAAGCCACCACAGGGTGTGAATTGGTCAGATTTGTGTTTTAGAGCCACCAAGGGCAGCCATGGAGTTGACTGCTTGGGGCTCCAGGTTGCAGAAGGGAAGGTGGCTGTCAGCTGAAGGGGGCGGCGTCCCACCCTTTCATCAGGGAATGATTAAAAACAAAACTCAAGCCTTTGAGGCAGCAGTGAGAATGAACAAGCTGCTGCTCCTCACAACAAGGAAGCGTCACAAACAACGTCAGGGAAGGAAGCTGGAGACAAGAGCGTGCCGTGTGATGCCGTTTATGCAAAGTTCAAGAGCTTTCTGATGAAAAAACCCATCCTGGTACAAGTCGGGATGATGTTATGATGTTATCTTTGTCGGTGGCGGTCATGCCTGGAAGGGGCTTCTGGGGGCTGTAAAGTTCTGCTTCTTGGGCACTGGTTACACTGGCCTCTTCTGAGAATCTGCGAGCTGTGCACTCACGGTGTGTGCACATGTCTGTGTCAGAAACAGCCTGGAGACGCCCCACCCCTTGGGTGGTGCTGGGCGCCAAAGTCCTCTAGACAAAAGCGAGGCGCCTCCTGGGTGCCTGGAAGCCTAGAGGCGGTCCTCGGGTCTTTCCAGGGCCATCTGGCCGGGCAGCCTGAACCATCCTGACCTGATATGCATTACTTCTCTTTATGAGGCCATAACTCAGCTTGGCAGCTGCCAGCAGCCTTCTGTGGCTGGGGATTTTCCTTCTGCCTGTTGCAAACCCCGGCAGGGGCTCCTGGGCTGTGGGATTTGGCAGTTCAGAGGGAGGGTGGGCTCCCGAGGCTGTTAGACCACGGGATTTCTCTGAGCCTTGCTTTTCTCATCTGTGAACTGGGGTGATAAGCTCCTTCTTGGTGCTTGGATTAAAAGGGTTAACACCTGTTGTGTACCCAGCATAGCCCCTGGCACAGAGTACGTGCTCAGTGAAGACTGGCAGTGGTTGGTCTTAATCCAGGGCAGTTATTGGAGGGGACCCAAGGGTAGGAGCAAAAAGGAAAGGTCCATGTTCTTCCCTCTCTCCTTTTACTGTAATTATTTCTCTTCTCTCTTCCTGTGGTTCACCCATTCAGCAAACATTTGTGATTAGAGCCAGGCTGCTGGCCTGGCCCTGAGCTGGGCACTCGGCCCAGCAATGGCCAAGACAGCCATGGTCCCTTCCCTGGGGTCCATGAGCTGGGGAGACCGTCAGACACATCGCTCTTGGAGGAGTGCTGAGGACAGCGGGGGAGTGGGGCCCTGACCCCTCTCTTTGGGAATGGGCCTTTGACTGATGTGCTGTCCTTGAATGCCAGGAGAAGTCCTGACCCTGGGTTCCAGTGCCTCCTAAGGGTTTCGTCGGCTAAAGAGGAATCACAGGGACCTGGGTGAGGAAGGCCACACCCATTTTGGATGCAGGCAAGAGGGAGCCCCAGGCTTCTTGTGGGTATATCCCCAGTGTCCTGCTTAGGCCTGGCTCTTAGTAAGTGCTCAGTTAATGTGTGTGTGGAGTAAGTGAATGACAGAGGCAGCAGTGGGCCCAGGGTCAGTCTGTGAGTCTGTAGGAGAATGGGATGTTTGGGGAGTGGAGATGGTGAGTCAGGGCCTCATGGTCCCACCTGACCCCCAGCCCTTTGTCCTGTGATTGGAATCTTGGAGAGCTGCTGCAGATGGCTGGAAAAACAGGTCTGAGTCTGGGTCTGTGAGATGTGACCCTGGCTGAGTCGTCCCTGATTATTCCTCGGTCACTTCAGAAGTCTAAGGAGCCATGGGGAGTGCTGTGTGGAGCAGTGGGAATGCCTGGGGGCACATCCAGAGATGGCAGTGACCCCTGACCTCTCGGACTCTGAAGAGACCTAGAGGACACAGACCGACCACAGTGGGGAGGCCCCTTTCCTAGAGGCAGGAAGGCCTAGGGTGGCCCTTCTTGGGAGCAGGGCTGCGAAGGTCACCAATTTAATCATCAGATACTTTCTGAGCACCTTCTGTGTGCCAGGTGCCGTCCTCAGGCCACAGAGAGCAGCAGTGGTGAAACAAAGGCCCTGCCTCTAGGACCTCTGTGCTCTGGGACACGGGAGGCTCGTCTGTTTCATTACACCTAAGACCCAGACCCAGGAAACGACAGGATTTGTCCAGCTGCGGTAGTTGGGGGGCAGGAGCTATTGGGAGAGACTGTGGGGTTGAGTAGGGGCTCAGAGGACAGCCATCCTGTGGCTCGCTTGAGTCCAGCTGTTCAAGGAACCGAGCTCCAGGGATCCCTCCCTCCTGGCTCTTCCCTTCTTGGTGATTCAAACACCACCCAGGCATGAGTCAACCAGGAGCGGCCTGGGCATGCCTGGGCCACCTGCCAGCCCAGCTCCCGGGACGTCCCCACCAGGTTCGAGGCCTGGGGAAATGTCCTGATCCGTGGTCCTGGGGCAGGAAGGGGAGGCTCTACCAGGGGCCTTGCACTCCTGGCTTTCTACTGGACCACGTGTCTCTGAGTTACTTCTGATGCTCACAGCCATGTCCCCCATTCAGCGTGAGTGCCTCTGGGTGTGTGCCAGGTGCTGTTCTCTCATTAGGCCTCTCCAAACCTTGTGGGACAGGAGCAGGGCAGTGACTGAGGCCCAGAGAGGTTGAGTGTCCTGTGGGTGGCAGAGTCTGGCCTTAAACCCCGGCCTCTTTGCCTCCTGCCTGTGATTTGTGAGCGCCCTGCTGGGAGGCTCTGGCTCAGGAAGGGAAAGTCCATGAGCAGAGCCCACCCTGCAGCTCTCCTTTCTACAGCTGTGGGTCCTCGGGGAAGGGGAAGTTGCTACCACAGCCCAGCCATGTCTTCTTACTTTGATTTCGGGGGCCACCGGCTTGGCCCAGCCCTAGCCTGGGAGCCCGGGGAGAGATTCTGAGGTCAGCCAGCCAGGGGTTCAGATTACAGCCCTCTCCTAGCCAGATGTGGGGTAGGTGGATTCTGTGCTCTGGGCCTCAGTTTCCCCACCTGTGACATGAAGATGGTGGTACTCACCTTCCGGGGTTGGAGTGTAGATTCCAGGTCGGGCAGGCAGAGCTCTCAGTTCAGCGCCTGATCAGTAGAAAGTGCTCAGGAGGCGGAAAGCTGATGTTACGAACTTGTACAGGAACATCTTCACGTCTCCCTCCGACCCTGGATTGACCTAGCTTGGTCCCCGACCCCAGCAGGGCTTGATAGGTTTGGCCCAGTTCTGTGCCCCGCTGACCAGCACTCCTTTGGGTAAGCCTGGTCTCAGGGCTGCCACTTCCCTTGTTTTGAGACTTGTGCTGAAGGGTCAGCCCACAAAGTGCAGGGGCATTGACTGATGCCACAGTCCCCTGGGGTGGGGCTTGGGGGTGCACATCACCCCTCACCTCCTGTGTGACCTCTGGACTCCCTGAGTGTCAGTTTGCTTATCTTTGAAGTCAGTGGTGGTCGTGCCTGCAGAGAGCTGATGCTTGAGCAGTACCTGGCACACAGGAGGGTGCCCAGGAAACAGGAGCCAGGCTGGGCCACACTGGGTGGTGGGGGCACCGTCGACCAGGTGTGGGGTTGGATCAGCACTTGGTCAAAGCCAGCAGTTTCCTTTGGATCCCTTTAACAGCCTGCTCTCCTCTCAGGCTGTAAGAGCAAGAGGGAGTGGCCCATTGGCATCACCTGAGAATAGCATCCACGGGCGTTCGCCTGGGTGGTGCAGAAGCTCGAGCTGTCTGCATGGCCTTACTCGGGGTGTGGAAGGCAGAGAAGGGAGACTGTGTGCCTGTGCCTGTGAAACGGGAAGCTGGCACCTGCCCACTTTGGGTTTTTTGATCCATCTTAAGGTTACCGGGCTGGTGAGTGACAGGATTCAAATCCAGGTGCATGTGAGTCCAGAATCCTTACTTCTAACCCTGAGGCTTCCCCACCAAGCCTGAGGGACGTGGCTGATCCCCTGCGCCTTTTCCAGTTTGGAGTTTCTGAAGCCCCAGTGTGTCCACTCTGTACTTCCATGGGTTACTCGCTGACGCCAGCCTTTACTCCCAGCCCACCTGCCAAATCCCCAAGCCCCCTCAGGGCTCATGTTGGCAGGGGAACAGGGAGGGTGTCTTGGGCGGCCGGGTGGCTCCTCTGAGTGCTCCAGTGTTGAGCACACAGTGGCTTGGCTTCTAGGAACTTCTTGCTGCCTCATCGCGACATGGGAGGAGGGGCTGGCTGTGTCAGAACTGCAGCAAGCCGCCCTGGGTTTCTGGCAGCAGCCAGACACTGCTGGGCTGCCACGTTGGCCACGTCGCCGGGATGGAGGCTCTGCTGCCCCGCGGCCCCTGGACGGCCGCCTCCGCTGATCCCTGGGGTGGGCCCCTCCCTGGGCAGCTGTACTCACTTCTCTTCGGGGAAGCACAGGCAGATGTTGTCGATTTAAATTGTTTCCTTATTAGACTCTCTCCTCCCCGGCCTGGGCTGGGTTTCATCAGCCGGGAACCTGGATTGCATCACGGCACCCGCTGCTCCTCCAGGAACCCGGCCAAGGACTGGAAGCTCATGGAGTGGGCTTGGCTGAGAGGTGCGGGCGGGATGCCCTGTGGGGGAGGGACTCATGATGGAGCCTCGCTCTGGTTACCCCTCAATATCGGGGACAAATGGGAGGAAGTCAGGGGACCAGCCCTCTTAGGAACCCAGTAGCACAGCTGGGCCTGGGAGGTCCCTGGGGCGCCTCTCTCAGCCGAGTGCCCAACTCCGTGCCTCAGAATCACCGGGAAGCTGCTTACAAAGTCCAGTCCAAGGCCTGAAGCAGTGGTTCTCAATGGGGGCGATTTTGCCCCCCACAGGGGACATCTGGCAATATCTAGACACATTTTTAGCTGTCACAGCTAGAGCTGTGCTACTGGGAGGATGCTGCTAAACATCCTAGGATACACAGGACACCCCCCAAAAAACCTGGAATTATCCAGTTCAAAATGTCAATAGTGCTGAGGCTGGGAAACCCTGCTCTACAGAGCGTGTAGTTGTGGCAGGGCCTGGGAATCTTCTTTTGTGATGAGCCGAAGAGTTTCACTGTTGGCTTGAGTCTGAGAAGCCCTGTCCTGCCAGGCCTCGCCACCCCCCGCCGCCCGCCCACTTGCTTGTGGCCACGACTGAGCTGGTCCCTGCCGGGCCGTGGTCCGTGCTGCGCACACAGTGGGTGATGGGACAGATACGCAGAGAAGTGCTTGCAGCTGGGGGCTGGGAAGGTGGCGTGCTGAGGGTGGGCGTGGGGCTCCCTGGAACCTGTTCATGGGCTGCCCTGCTGACAGTGGGGCTCCCTGCTCTTGCCACTGCTGCAGGCCGAGCTGGGCCTTTGCTCCAACTCTGCAGAGAGGCCCCTAATGGCCTGTTTGGTCCCTGTCTGCAAGGACCTCATGGGCTGTGGGCAGCCTGTGGCCAGGAGGTGGCTCCCACAGCACTGACCCCTTGTCACTGCACGATGGAGAGAGTGGCCACAATAAGTCTTTGTGGATGCGTAATAGAGGCCCTGGTCAGGATTCCGAGCCAGGGAAGCTCCGAGGGAGTTCTCCTGGGCTGAGGACACAGCCTGGTGGGGTGCGCCGCTCTATTTCAGGACAGCCCAGAAATAGCTGCCTTCTGCCGCCATGATGGCCACGGGCTGCGGTGGGTGGAGGGCTCACCCTGCCTTGCTGGGACTTGGACGTCTAATTGTATATCTTAATGCTAAAAATGAAATTCCCCTGAGCTGCCCTGAAAACCAAGTCTCTGTAATTACCTGTCCCCACAGCGTGGAGCGGGGCACTCACGCCCTAAAAGCCCAGGCGAGGGGTGCGAGAGACCATCTTCATCTCTTACCTAGGGTGCTCCCAGTCCTGCCAAGAGGGCCCTTGTGGCCCAGGCCTGGAGTCAGGTCGATGGGGGTTCACATCCCTCCTGCTTTTGACCAACCCTTTTAACCTCACCCCCTTTTCTCATTTTTCAATTTAAATTTCAATTACAGAAAGAATTCTTGGACAGAAATGAAGGCGGTGGCCCTGTAGTCGCTCACCCGACCTGAGCCAGACCTGCTCTGAGCTCCCTCCTCTTTCAGCTGCTGTCTCTCCTGCCAGTGTGCAGAGGGAACAAGCTGCTCCGCCTGGGAGCCGGGCGTGCAAGCTTCTGGGCTGTCTCCTCTCGGGGCTTGGTTCCATCATCTTTACATTGCGGTTTTCAGCCGTCCTGAGCCTCATCAGCAGGGTGAGCAGGGGGTGCACAGGCCTGTGTTTTCTTAATGAACATCTTTTATGGGTTTTCTTCATAGATGCTCATTTGTTTTAATTTTTCATGCTCTCCCTGTTGCTAAGACAGGCAGCTTACTGCCCTTCTGTCATTGGGGGGTGTATGCAGAGGCCCATGGTGCCCGAGCGGGCCGGCCGCTGCCCCCTCGGGGCGCACAGTCCATCAAGGTCACAGCAGGTGTCAGGTGGCGCTCAGGTTTCAGGATCCTAGTCACCCTTTGTGCGTCTTGCAGTGCTGCAGTGGGCCTCTGCTGTGTCTGGGGGTCGTTCCCCACAGTCCCTTTTTGGCCTCTGACCTCATTGCAATCTTGAGTTACAGAGGAATTCATTTTTCTCTCAGGCATGCTTAAAAAAACAAGTCAGGGGACCCACCCGGTGGTGTATTGGTTAAGTTTGCATGCTCCGCTTCGGCGGCCTGGGGTTTGCAGTTTCAGATCCCAGGTGTGGACCTAGCACTGCTTGTCAAGCCATGCTGTGGTGCTGTCCCACATAAATTAGAGGAAGATTGGCACAGATGTTAGCTCAGCGGCATCTTCCTTACCAAGAAAACCCAAAAAGCCACAACTGATACTTCCAGTTCAAAAAGAAAGAAAAGAACAAAATACACCTTTCCCACCATACCCTTATTTCTTCTGTTCTTCCCCACCCACCTGTGCTCACATGGATGCCGTGATTCTCAGCAGCTCTGCACGGCCCCTTCGTAAGTTTGGGGCCAAGATTCCCTCTCTAATCTCACTTCCCACCACTCTCCCCCTCACTGACTCTGCTCCAGCCACAGTGGCCTCCTTGTCATTTCTTAAACAGGTCAGACCCATTCCCACCTCAGGGCCTTTGCACTTACTGTTCCTCGTGCCTGGACTGACCTTTCCCCAGGTGTCTGCATAGGTCACTCTCACCTCCTATAGCTCTTTAGATGTCACCTTCCCTGGCTGTCTTTCTGTCATGCTCCCCAACCTGGGCACTGCCCGCCTCCTTCCCTGGTTCCTTTTTCCTCCATAGCACTTACCAGCATCTGATGTGTGTTCTGTCTCCTACCCACTGCCTGACTGTAAGCCCCTTGAAGGCAGGGGCCATGGGGCTGAGTCCTGGCCGGGCCATCTCGGGCTCTGTGACATGGGCTCTGGGCACAGATGGGCCTGGGGTTGAGACTGGGGTCTGCTCCTCACAGCTCTGTGACTTGGGCACGTTGCTTCAGCCTTTCTGAGCCTCACATCCCTCCTCTGTGGAGTAGGCAACAGTAACACCCTGCTTTCAGTGTTAGAGTGGTCTGGGAGGCACACAGTAGGCCCTCGGAAATGGCTGCTGCTGGGGTGTTTATTTTACCCTTGTTGTGATCTGGGGTGGGCCGGGGCGGGGCTGTAAGCCTCTTCCCATGGGAGTGGTAGCACTTGATAGTGTGTGTTTAGAGCCCTGTGGAAACAGGAGGGCGGCCCGGGGCTGATCCCATGAGCCCTGCCCAGGCCCCCCTTCCCTCGGGGGAGAGGAAGAGCCTGTTACCTGAGCCCGGAGGGAGGCCTCTCTGTGGGGGGCCTCAGCTTCCTGGCAGTGTCCGTGACAGCCTTGCAAAGGGGAAGGGAGAGAGCCCACAATCCACTGTCTGCTTTTACTCCCACACAGTGATCCTAATTCCTCTGGGTGTTTCAACACGCCAGCACTGTGAGCGTCCCCCTCCAGCTCCTCGGCTAGGTTGAACAGCGGGGGCTGGCGGGGATCTGAAGGTCCATGTGGGAGCTGTGTCTTCCCCCCCACCGCCAGCTTCCCCCCTTTCAAGCTTGGGCCTTTTTTGCCCTTCCACTCACCTCCTCCAGGCCTACTCTTGGCATCTCCCTAAAGCCAGAATCCATAGTGGCAAGACAGAGCCACTATCAGAATAAGATTCAAAGTCCTCGTCATGGCCCTTGAGGTCCTGCATGAGCTAGCCCCTTACTCCCTCATCAGCCACATCCCCTCTGCTCGCCTCTCCAGTCCCATTCAGCCTCTGGCCTCCATGCAGCTTTTCCACTTGCCAAGCATGTTTCTACCTCAGGGCCTTTGCATTTGCTGTTCCTGCATCTGGACAGCTCTCCCCCAGTCTTTGCTCAGCTGGAATCCTTACTTCATTCCAGGCCTTGCTCAGATGTCACTGCCATAAAAGCTTTCCCTGACCGCGCCCACCTTCTCATCTCTACCTAGCACTCCCTACCCACCTTCCTTGCTCTGTTTTCTTCATTTTTCTCTTTCTCTGATTTACTCTGGTTTTTTTTTTTTTTTTTTTTTGGTAACAGTTTCATTGAGATGTAATTCACATACCACACAATTCCCCCATTTAAAGTGTACAATTCAGGGTTTTTTCGTATATTCACAGAGTGGTGCAAGCATCACCACAACCAATTTTTGAACATCACCCCAAAAAGAAACTCCATACCCATTAGCAAGTCATTCCCCATTTTCTCCCAACTCCCCCATCCCCTGGCAATCACCAGTCTTTCTGTCTCTTACAGATTTGGCTGTGTTGGACATTTCATATAAGTGGAATCATACAACATGTAGTTCTTTGTGCCTAGCTTCTTTCACTTAGCATGGTATTTTCAAAGTAAATTCACATCATAGCTTGTATACAGTAAGTGCTTACTTTCTTGGATTGCCGAATAATATTGCATTGTATGGATATACCACGTTTTATGTATCCATTCGTCAGTAGATGGACATTTGAGTTGCTTTCACTTTTTTGGCTATTATGAATGCTGCTGTGTACGTTGGCGTACAGGTTTTTGTGTGGACCTGTGTTTGATTTCTCTTAGATGTATACCTGGGAGTAGAATTGCTGAGTCATACTGTAGCTCTGTGTTTAACCTTTTGAGGAAGTGCTAGACTGTTTTCCAAAGCGGCCGCACCGTTTTACATTCCTACCAGCCGTGCATGAGGGTTCCAATTTCTCTCCATCCTCACCAACACTTGTTATTATCTGTCTTGATTATAGCTATCCTCGTGGGTGTGAATTATAGTTTTGATATGTGTCTCCCTGATAGCTAATGATGTTGAGCATCTTATCATGTGCTTATTGGCCATTCGTATATTTTCTTTAGAGAAATGTCTGTTCAAGATCATTTACCCCTTCTTTAATTGTGTTGTTATTGAGTTGTAAGTGCTCTTTATATAGTATCACTACAAGTTCCTTATATATGATTTGCAAATATTTTCCTTCGTTCGGTGGGTTGTCTTTTCACTTTCTTGAGTGTGTTCTCTGAATCACAAAAAATTTTTTTTTTTCCTAAGATTTTATTTTTTCCTTTTTCTCCCCAAAGCCCCCCGGTACATAGTTGTATATTCTTTGTTGTGGATTCTTCTAGTTGTGGCATGCGGGACGCTGCCTCAGCGTGGTTTGATGAGCAGTGCCATGTCCACGCCCAGGATTCGAATCAACGAAACACTGGGCCGCCTGCAGTGGAGCACGCGAACTTAACCACTCGGCCACGGGGCCAGCTCCTGAATCACAAAAAATTCTGGTTTTGGTGATGTTCAGTATAGTTATGTTGTTCTTTTGGCATTTGTACTTCCGGTGTCCCGTGTCTATGAACCGGTTGCCTAGTCCCAGATGATGAAGAGTTACCCTCTAAGAATTTTATAGTCTGAGCTCTTTAACTTATGTCTTTGATCCATTTTAAGTTATTGTATATGATATCAGAAATGGGTCCTACTTCATTCTTTTGCATGTGAATATCTAGTCATCCCAGCAACTTTTGTCAAAAAGACTCTTCTTTCCCCACTGGCACCCTTGTTGAAAATCAGTTGACCATAAATGTAAAGGTTTATTTCAGGTTCTCAATTCTATACCACTGATCTGTGTGTCTGTCCTAATGCCAGAACCACACTTTCTTGAT
Organism: Equus asinus; assembly: GCF_041296235.1. Classification (NCBI taxonomy): domain Eukaryota; kingdom Metazoa; phylum Chordata; class Mammalia; order Perissodactyla; family Equidae; genus Equus; species Equus asinus. Next base: position 17,811,781 of record NC_091799.1, read on the forward strand.
TATTGTGGCTTTGTAGAAGTTTTGCGATCGAGACATGTGAATCCTTTAATTATGTTCTACTTTTTCTAGATTGTTTTGACTGTTCTGGCCCCTTGAGTTTCCGAGGTTTAGGATCAACTTGTCAAATTTTTGTGAGGAAACTAGCTGAGATTTTGATAGGGATTGTGTTGAATTTTTAGATCAATTTGAGAGTATTGTCATTTTAACGATATTAAGTCTTTCAATCCATGACCATGGGCTGTCTTTCCATTGCTTTAGATCTTCTTGAATTTCTTTCAACAATGTTCTGTAGTTTTCCAGAACATATGTTTTGTATTTCTTTTGTTAAATTTATTCCTACAGGGGCCGGCCAGGTGGCGGAGCAGTTAAGTTTGCACGTTCCGCTTCTCGGCGGCCCGGGGTTCGCCGGTTCGGATCCTGGGTGCGGACATGGCACCGTTTGGCAAAAGCCATGCTGTGGCAGGCATCCCATGTATAAAGTAGAGGAAGATGGGCATGGATGTTAGCTCAGGGCCAGTCTTCCCCAGCAAAAAGAGGAGGATTGGCAGTAGTTAGCTAAGGGGTAATCTTCCAAAAAAAACAACAACTTTATTCCTACATATTTTATTCTTTTTGACAGTAATGTAAATGGAATAGTTTCTTCATTTCGTTGTGGGTGTTCACAAGTACAGTCCCCCTGTTAACGATGGGGACGCATTCTGAGAGATGCATTGTTAGGTGATTTCATCTTTATGTGAACATCACGCAGTGTACTTACGCAAACCTAGGTGGTACAGCCTCCTGCACACCTAGGCTGTTCGGTATTAATGTTATGGGACCACCATCGTGTATGCGGTTCGTCATTGACCAAACGTTGTGATGCCATGCATGACTGTATAGTAGTAATTGATTTTTGTGTATTGATCTTGTATCCTGCAACCTTGTTGAGCCTGTGTATTCTAATAGTTGTTAAGTGGATTCCTTAGGAGTTTCTATATACAAGATCAAGTCATTTGTCAATAGAGATTGTTTTATTTCTTCCTTTCCACTACCATGTATTTTTCTCGTTTGTTTGAACTTCATCTTTCTTGTCGTACAGAATGTAAGCTGGTCACTACTGTGGCCCCAGGGCATAGAACAGGGACTGGCACACAGCTGGTGCTCAATTCTATGAATGAATGAATGAGTGAATGAATGAATAGAGCTGGCATGGCTGGGTCGGTTGATGCCCCAGCCCAGAGATTCCACTCCTGCTGTGGCATCTGCTTCCTGAGGGTCCTTGCCCATATCTGCCGGGGGTTGGAGACTCTCCCTTCCTCCCCCTTGTCTCTAGCCGTGACCTTTTCTGTTTGTCCCCAGTCTTGGGGCTGTGGGACATTGCTGGAGCTCAGCCTCCTGACAAGCTCGGAACATTGTGGTGGCTGAGTCCTTCTAGATCCCCAGTGTCTTCATCAGATGAGACATGTCTCATGGGATCTCCCCAGGCCAGGCCAGTCCCTTGGTCGGCTCACCTCACTGAATGCTCCCAGGCGCCCCGAGTGGCACAGTGAGTGTGGGGCTGTGAGCCCAGGTCTGCCTGACCCAAGTCCTCTTGCCCCTTGTCACAGCCTTGGCAGGACATGGGAGAAGCCATGGTCCTGTCCTCAAAGCCCTGTGGAGCCAGGAGGGAGCTCCGCGTGGATACTCAGCTGGGGGCTTTCATCGGCTGAGTAAATGAGAGTACATTCGCTCCTTGCTCCTGCTTGTCCTTCTGCCTGGAACTGTCTCCCCGCTGGAACTGGCTACTCCCCACTCTTCATTCGGATCTGAGCTTGAGTGTCAACTCCCTGTGGTGACTCACCCCTTCCCCCACCCTCTCCTGGTGACATGGAGTCATCACTGGAGTGACTGTCAAATGTCGGTCTGTGAATCAACTCCATGGCACTGCCCAGTGCCTGACACATACTTGGCACTCAGAGACATGGGTGGGCGCCTCAGGTCCACAGCAGGGCACTGCTGGCCCCACAACCCCGGTAGATTCTGCCTGCCAGGCTTTTCCAGGCTGTGTGGCCCTGGGACTAAGGTGATGGCTGAGTGCTCTGACTCTCCATTTGGACAGTCCTGGATTCAAATCCTGCTGTGTCAGTCACTGGGGATGTGGCCTTGGGCATCTCCTGGAACCTAAGGGCCGCAGCTGTAGGAGGGAGTGATGCGGAGCCTACCCTCCAAGGTTGCGGAAGAAGCACACGAGCCACGTTCAGGAGACGCTCAGCCTGCGCTGACTCTCCACGCCGAGGCCCCAGTCTGGCAGTTAACCTGAGCTCCTCGTCCCCAGAGTGTGGAGGGGTCACTTCCTCAGCTGTCTGCTTGGCCGTTCCTGTTAGGTGGGATGCGGCTGGAGATGATGTCTCTCATGCCGGCCCCTCCCTTCCTTGGCTGCCCCTTCCTGAGCCGTGGTTCTGCCAGGCAGGCTGTGGGGGGACAGGGAGCTGTGCAGGGGTGCAGCGCTCATCTCTGCCACCCACAGGTCTGCTGAGCCCCCCACAGCAGCTGGGAGTGGCTTGGATGAGCTCCTCCCACGGGCTCCCACTCACTCCCAGGGTGCAAACTGCAGCCCTGTGAAGGGGGTGCTAAATTTTGGGGCTTGGTCGTGCTCCCCGGGCCCAGGAGGAACTCGAGGGACTGGAAGGCCAGCCCGCCAGTTAGTGTCTGGGAAGCTGAGGGCCCCAGGTTGGTGTCTCAGCCCTGGAGTGGAGAGGGCTAAGTGTGTGGCACCCAGAGCCAGGCTGCTTGGGTTCAGGCCCCTGTCCGCTCTGCCCATGGTGGGCCTCGAGCCAGGGTCTTAGCCCAGAGCTCCTGGTTTCTTTGAATGTAGGATTGGGCTAATGATCGTAGCTGCCCCAGGCGGGTGTTGGAAGGGTTGGCGTGATCACAGATCTCTGGCACTTGGAGCAGGCTCCCGGGACGGCTGGTTTTGTAAAGTGCTCTGAGTGGTGCCTGGCACATGGAAGTGCCGTGTGAGCTTTGGCTGTTATTATTATCGTTGTTGTTAATAGTAGTGAAGAAGAAAGCTCTGGAGCTATGCCGCACTGGGCTTAGGGCCAGCTGTTTCCTGGCTGGGTGATCCTGGGCAGTTTACCTAGCCTCAGTCTCTTCATCTGTAAAATGGGCTGGTAGTCCAGCCTGGGAAAACTTTTGAGGGTCACTTGAGATGGCCAGTGGGAACCTGGCTGGTGGGAGGTAATGGCAGTGGAAGGCTCCACCCAAAGCTACGGGGAGGAGGTGGGGGGCAGTGCTGGCAGCAGAGGGAGTGGGCAGCTGCCCGCAGCCTGACCTTAACCTGCCTTGTCTTTTCTCATTTTTGTTACATTTTTTTTTTGTTTTGATAACACTTAATGCAAGCACACTCTTGTTATGACAATAGAGTCACTTGGTGATACACAGTGAAAAGTGAGAGCTCCCCCATCCCTGAAGGCAGACCCTGTCCCTGATATAGGGTCCCCAGGTTCCCTGGGCATTGACCTGCCTGCTTGTGCTCCCCTGTCCCCTTGGGCCTACAGGGAGGAGGTACAGGAGAACTGCGTGCGGTGGCGGAAGAGGTTCACCTTCGTGTGTAAGATGAGTGCCAACCCAGCCACCGGCCTGCTGGACCCGTGCATCTTCCGTGTGTCGGTGCGCAAGGTGAGCTGCCTTCCGGCTGGGGCTGCAAGGCCAAGGCCAAGGAATGGGGGTGGGGCCATTGGTCTAGTGGCTTTAGGCCCATCCCCTGACTTTTCCTCCCAGGGAAAATGGGATGAGTTGCTCTGCGCCTTTTCCTGTCCTCCTCCCCAGCAGTCAGATTTCGGGGGAGTTGGGGAGACACGTGACAGCCCTTGGATTCCCTAGTCACCCTGCTGCTTGTGTCTGTCTCCCTGTGCAGGAGCTGAAAGGCGGGAAGGCTTATTCCAAGGTGAGTGGGGCTGTGTGATGGGGCTGTGTGATGAGGCAGTGGGACAGGCATGAGAGAAGCTTCCAGAAGAACATCCAGGCCCCTCTCTGCCCCAAGCAGGAGATACTCAGCCCTACATGAGATGTATAATTTTTTGGAAATATCTTTACTGACAGTCTTTGCATTTTGCACTTAACATAAAGGCAGCATATGCTTGTTGCAGCACAAGTGGTACACAGGTTCATGGAGTGGAAAGGACAGTTTCCATCCCTCACCCTCCCCAGGCCTCCTCCCCAGATCCCACTGTTGGGATTCGTTAGGGTCTTTCCATACCTTTTAAGAAAAAAATACATATTATTAAATCTATGCTACACATGGAGCAATGAATAAAACGTATGCCTGTGGTTTAGAGAGATGTCAAATGAGCCCCCATCTCTGAACTTGTGTGCCTGTAGACAACAGGATTTTTAAATACACAAAAGGGATTTGTTCTAAACAGATTCTGCAGCGTGGTGTTTTACTTGCCAATACGTCATGGGCATGTTTTCATGTCATCACAAATTTTCTTTTGCTTTCTAACAGTGGCAGTGTCCCATTGTATGGCTGGGTGACCAGTGACTCAGCCAGTCCCCGCTGTTGTACATCTCTCTTGTTGCCAGGTTTTCCCTGCACCCACAGACAGTTCAGTCCTATGCATTGAAACCTTTTCCACTGGGAAAAGTGGCAGAAGACGGCTCTGGAACGGTTACCTTTGGCTCTGAATAAACCTGCTCTGCCCTAAACCCCCTTCTCTGTGGCGACTCGTGGCCCACCCTCTGTGACCCCCGGGAGGTGGCCCAGTGGCAGGGGATGGGCTCCATCAGTCCAGAGGGGAAATGCCTTTGCCTCACCTCACCCTTCGTGGAAGGCCCGAGGGAGGTGCTGCACGGGGCGTGTTCCTTCCCACTGATCAGAGCTCAGGAAGCTCAGCATTCTGGGCTGTGCGCTCTGCCCTGGCCAGGGGCCCTGATGTCCCTCTCCAGAAGCAGAGGGCAGGGGGGCTAGAACTGGGCTGTGGAAGGTGCCGTCAGAGTGGAAATTTCTCTTCCCATTGATTCACGTGGGTGAGGACAACTGCCCAGTCAGGAAAGAAAGTGCCAGCAAACAGCCAGAGCATCCCGCCTCCACCCGGCAGACATTTCTAGGACACCTAGCACACGTCAGACCTGCCAGGCCCTTCTGGTCTCTAATGAGCCATCCACACGGGCTCAGCTCCCGTTGTACAGAAGAGGAAACTGAGGCCCAGAGAGGTGGTGAGACTTGACGCTCCTCAGACCTAATTTCAAGCGTGGCTCTGCCAGTTGAGCAGTATAGGGCCCTGGGCAAGTCACTTCCCCTCTCTGAACCTTAGTTTCCTTCTCTGAAAATGGGGGCCACTCTGAGCTGATGGCAGGGCTGGGATCTGAACCTGAGTCCCTGATTCTGGCATATGTGCCCCTAAACTCTGCAGTAGAGACTTGTATGCAGCAGGTGCCCAATAAATGTCCCTGGCTGGTTTAGTTGTCCCCCAAGTCCCTAATCCCAGCACCCCTCACCCTGTTTCCCCTCCAGGTCTGGCAGACTTGGCTTCTATCTAAGAGGGCTTCTTAGCTCATAGACCCTGTTCTCACACTTTTTCCTGCTTCCCTCCCCATCCCTTGCTCCTCTCTCTGCATCCAAGGAGTAGCCCACCAGCCCCTCACTCCAGCCTGGGCCAGGGTCTCCTTCTCCCCATGCAGAGTGCCCTCCAACCACCCACCCCCACACCAAGTTCCCACGGGCCTTCCCTCCCCCCTGCCCACTGGCCTGGAGGCTCCCACAGCACAGCCTTGTTTCCCAGGGAACAATGTGTCTGTATCACAGACAACAATGTCCTTTCATCTCAGGCGCTGCCCCGGTGCACACTGGGACATGACACAAAGGGCGCTTTGTGCTGCTCAGGGATGTGAGCTCCTGGCTGTGCCACGTCCATTGGAGCCGCCAACCCAGGCCTCTGTCCTTGGCGGGGGGGGGTGCCTCTGTCCTTGGGTGTTGGTTATGCAACAGTCAGTCTGGGCTGTGGGGCTGTGGGTCGGGCCCCAGGGGCTTTGCCTGCCCCTCCCCCTCCTGCCTCTGCCAAGTTAACCCTTGTGCTGCCAGCCCCGTGCCCACACTGCCTGCAGCCTCCCACACTCTCCTCCATCCCTCCCAGCTGGGCTTTGCCGACTTGAACCTGGCCGAGTTTGCGGGCTCAGGCTCTACGGTGCGCTGCTGCCTGCTGGAAGGATATGACACGAAGAACACTCGCCAGGACAACTCCATCCTCAAGGTATTGGGGCCCTGTTGCCTCCCGCTCCTGCCAAGGGGCGAGGGCAAACCCATTCCTCCTTAGAGTACCCTGGAGGGTTGTTAAAGGTACGGGTTCTCACCCTGGATAGGCGGTGAGAGACGCTGGGAAGATACGGGCCTGGGTCGGGAAACCACCATAGAGGCCTGGGCTTAGCCAGTGGCCTCAGTTTCCCCATCCATAATTAGGGGTCGGAGAGTAGACGCACAGTCTCTCTGGGTTTGGTGAGCGCTTTCAGTGAGATCAGCATTGCTGAGTGTTACCTCCTCTTATCTTGTGATGCCTGACAACAGCCCCATGGGTGTGGTGTCTGTTATTTGTCCCAGTTTTGCACAGGAGGGAATTGAGGCACAGAGGTTAGATCATTTGCCTGGGGTCACAAGCAGACCTGGCACTTGACCCCACAGTCCAGCTCCTAACTGTTGCACCATGTGACACAAGGCAGCCTGAGCACCCAGTGGAGCATCAGTGAGCAGAAGAATTTGGCATCTCTCGACCTAGACAGACTGAGCCTGGCTGCTCCGAGGGCCCAGCCACATGCAGGTTTCCGGGGGCCAGGGCAGCTCCCGCCCCAGGCAGCTGACTTGTTGGCCTCTTGGGACAGAGCTATCTGAGCATCCGCTGCCAGTGCCCCTCTCTTCCTTGTTTCCACCCGCTTCCACCTGGCTGAGAAAACAGTCTTGCCCTAACCACACTTCTGAGAGCTGACCCAGTGGGAGCGTGTCGTGCCTGGGGCAGACCCGGGCAGGAGGTGGTGGCCAGGGGCTCTGGGTCCTCCTGGACCCTTTGCAGAGGGAACTGGGGGTGCCGGAAAAGCTCCAGGCTAATTGTGGTGGGAGCCCTGAGGCCTTGTAGCCTCACCCCAGTGGCCCCTGCACCCTCAGGCCAGATCAAGGATGCTGGGGCGGGGGCGGTTTCAGATGAGTGGTCTCCATTTTTGTCAGTGGGGTCCTGGGATCTGAGCACTTCTTTCCTACCCCATCACCCTCTGCCTGTCACTCCATCTCAGCCCAGATTTGGGGACCCAAACCTTGCCTTGTGTGGGGCATTGCCAAAATCTTTGCCCAAGTAGATGTTAAATGTCAAATGGTTTCTTGCTTTACTTAATTCAGCAAACTTTCACCAGGCGCCTGCCATCCGTTGTGAACTATGCAAGTGCTCCCAACCATGTCGGGCTCGGTGGACCCCTCCTCACAGAGTGGGCTTTGAGGGCGTCCCTCCTGCCTTCGTGGGGAGCTCTTGCACCCTCTCCCACTCGGGGCCCTGAGACAGAGGGCGCCCCAATAGCTGTAGTCGTGAAGTCACAGCTGGTAGCTTTTGCTGCTCACTCACTCTGCGCCAGGCGCCAACCAGGTGGAGCCTCATCTCACTGCATCCGCTCCACTGTCCCCCGAGGCACGTGTTAGGATCGGTTCTGTCTTCTGCACGAGGAAACTGGGGCTCTTCACCAGGGCCAGCAAGGGGCTGAGTCGGGACCAGAGTCCAAGCCCATCTGAAGCCAGAGCAGGGAGGTGGGGCGCCTGGGCCCGGTGAGTGGACAGGGTGTGGCTGATTCCTCCCTTCATGCAGGTCACTATCGGAATGTTCCTGCTCTCTGGAGACCCCTGCTTCAAGACGTGAGTGCTGGTGCAGGCTGTCTGAGGGGCGGGCTCCATCCTGGGCACTGGGGGAGGGCGGACGGGACTCTTCACTCCAGGCTCCCCTGTCTTCATCTGATGCCAAGGATGGGGCACCCCAGTCACAAGCTGTCTGTCCTCCTAAGGCCTCCGTCCACTGCTAAGTCCATCTCCATCCCGGGCCAGGATTCTTCCCTGCAGCTGACGTGTAAGGGTGGTGGGACCAGCAGCAGTGGCAGCAGCAGCACCAACTCCCTGACGGGATCCCGGCCCCCCAAGGCCCGGCCCACCATCCTCAGCTCAGGTACTATTCCCCACCTGCCCGCCCTGCCTCCCCGAAGCAGAATTTAGCTTCGCAGTATCTTCAGGTTCCAGGGGCCCGCTTACTGACTAGAGAGAGGTGGTGGGGTGGTGCTTGCCCCCGTCTGTGCTTCCGTTAGGCAGATGCTGTCTGAGTCCCTCCCGTGTGCTGGGCTCGGTGCTTGGCCCCAGGATCGCAGCAGTGCCCTGGGTCGAGACTGGCGTGGTGTCCTTGGCCTCATGGTCCTCGCGGTCTAGCAGGACAGATACGCATAAGTCAGACAATAAATAAGTCAAACATGTCCACCTACAGATGTGACAAGAGCTGGCTGAGAGAGGCACAGGAGGCATCCGTCTGGGCCCAGGGAAGGCTCCCTGACTAGGTGGCATTTGAGCTGAATCTCGGGTGTGGGGTGCAGTGTTCTTGGCAGGGGGACATGCTCTGAGCTCTTGCTCTCCCTCCTGCTGAGGGACCTTGTCTGGCCATCTTGCCTCACTGGATCTCAGTGTCCTTCTCTGTCAGATGGAATCAGCAGGAGTAACCACAGCCTGGGTTTGGGGATTAACTGGGCAAACGTGTCTGCCTGGTCTGGCACATAGTACGTACTCTGTGTATTTCCCAGCACTACGTTTCTGTTAAAGTATCTTTATTACTAAATGTTAGAAAAAATTCGAATGAGCCTGAATCTCCAGAGGAGACAGTGTGGCAGTTAGGAGGAGGTGCTGGCGCGAGAGGAGGCTCCAGGTGTGCTATGCAGGGTGAGGCAGGGCCCCTGAGGTGAGCCTCGGCCCCTGCACCCCCTCCAGGGGGTGAGCTCAGAGCTGGGAGGCAGACTGCCCCAAGCTAATTAGTGAGCAGCAGGGCACGTGAGGGCCCTCATTTGTGCCACAAGAGCCATTAGGGCTCAGGGCCTCGGGCGGCTCAGCAGATGTTTGCTGGGTGATTCTGCCCCCGGGGGCTGGGAGCAGTGAGGGACCCTCTGCCCTCAAGGGCCAGCTTTACTCCACTCCCATGTTTCCTGCAGATCCAGCAGGTGAGGGCCAGAGCAGAAGCTGGGGTGCTTGCCTGCCTCAGCCTGGGGACCACACTTGGGAATGGGACCGCACAATGGGCTTCCCAGCACCATTGCTCTCTCCAGCTTCAGGGTGGGGATCCCCAGAGGAGCAATCTGGGGACCAGGCCACACCAGCACAGATGATGCCTTTATGCAGAGTAGAAGAGGTGCCCTCCTGGCAGAGTGGGCGCCCCCACATGTCTGTGTAGCTGGCTTTCTGCTCCCCCTCCCCCGACGTGCAGAGAACCTGTTGGGGACTTGAAAGACCACATGGCTTTAGGTGGGGACACGGGCAGGCCTGGGGTCCAGCCTATGGCCTGGCTTTGCTCCTCTCTGAAGAGGGGATGGATGTGTTGACCAGGAGGGCTGGTTGGGGGTACTCACAGGGCCCCGGGGGGTCCCATCGGCTTCCCTTGCACCTCCTGCTGGGTAGTGCTGGAAAGGTTGTTTCAAAGTTGGACTTAGGGGTGACTTGGGCCAGGGTGTCAGCCACTCCACTTCCCCTTATTTGCTCTACTCTAGCTACAATGACCCAAGCTCATTGAGGCCTCAGGGCCTTTGCTTATGCTGTTCTCATTGTCTGGAAGGTTTTTTCCCTGATGCCTTATCTAGCTTGCTCCCTCCCCTGCCTCCTGAAGATCTTGCATTAAGGCTGTCTCCTCAGAGCAGCCTTCCGTGACCCCAGACTGGGTCAGATACCCCGCGTGCACTTCTCCCTGCTCTGCACCACTCAGTGAATTGTGGTTAATTGTGGGTCATTTTTCGTTCTGCATTCTTCTTCCCCACTGGCCTGAGACACCCTGTCTCTTGTTCACAGCAGCCACTCGAGTGCCTTGCACAGAGCTGGTCCCCACCAGATATTTGTGAAGTGAGTGAACCTGGGTTCAGATGGTGAATGGTGGCTTGGGGCAGGTTGCTGCCCTTCTGAACCTCAGTTTTTCAGTCTGTTAAATGGAAATACATATCGTCCTCTCCAACTCCAGATTCAGCGAGAGGACGTGTGAAGGGTGAGGCCAGGCACCACTGGTAACCCCTGCCCCCTCCCTGCCTTCCAGGGGTGCCGGAGGAGCCGGACCAGAACCTGTCCAGCCCCGAGGAGGTGTTCCACTCTGGGCACTCCCGCAACTCCAGCTACGCCAGCCAGCAGTCCAAGATCTCGGGTGAGTGTGCCCGCCCAGCCCTGCACCCTTGGCCTTGCACCTTCCTGGGCTCCCCCATCATGAACCGCCCTGACCGCCCACAGGCTACAGCACGGAGCACTCGCGCTCCTCCAGCCTCTCGGACTTGACACACCGCCGCAACACGTCCACCAGCAGCAGCGCCTCTGGTGGCCTCAGCATGACTGTGGAGGGCCCCGAGGGCAGCGAGCGTGAGCACCGACCCCCCGAGAAGCCGCCGAGGCCGCCCCGGCCTCCGCATCTGTCCGACCGCTCGTTTCGGTGAGTCTCACTGCTCAGTGCTCCTGGAGCTCCTGAACCTCCACTTCTTTACCTGTAACACGGGGACAGCAGGGTCCCCGCCTCACAGGGTTGGATGGTGACAGTTCAACCAGCTGATGCTCCTCAAGGGCATTGCCCCGGCCTGGTGGTGCGCATGCCCAGTTAGCAGTTGCTGTGTGGGCTTCAGTGTACCTTAGGTCCCCAGCTCACGCACCGCGTGGCCTCTCAGAACCTCTGTGTCCTCATCTACGGACCTAGCTGATAGCAGCGCATGCTCCGCTAACTGATGTAAGGGTTAAGTGAACACAGCCTGCCCGAGCCTTCACGTGCACATGGAGATCCTGAGTGCTGTGGGTGTGCGCTGTGGTTGTCATTGTTCCTGTTACTGCCCTGACTGTTGTGACTCTGCCCCACCCTGCCCCAGGCGGAAGAAGGACTCGATGGAGAGCCACCCGACCTGGGTGGATGACACGCGGATCGACGCGGATGACATCGTGGAGAAGATCATGCAGAGCCAGGACTTCACGGATGGCAGCAACAGTGAGGGTGAGCTGCCTGCGCCGGGTGGGCTCGTGGGACGGTGCCGCCTGCTCCAGGGTCTCCCTGGCTGCCTCTGCCCCCCCCTCAGCCTCCATCCTCCCTTGTGTCCCCACAGACAGCAACCTCCGGCTGTTCGTGAGCCGTGATGGCTCCACCACGCTGAGTGGGATCCAGTTGGCCAACAGGTAGGGGTGAAGGTTTGGGGGTGGGCACCAGGGTGGCTGTAGGGGGCACAGTGGTGAGAGCAAGTTCTCTGCAGCCCACCGACCTGGCTTTGAATGCCAGTTCTTGTCGCCACAGTGTGATTGGGGCCAGTCACGTCTCTCTGAGCCTCAGTTCCCTCATCTGTCAAATAGTGTGGACCGCATCATCTCACCTGGACACCCGAGACAACCCCCCAGGGTTGGTCCTGAGGATTTCCAGGGTAACCTTTGGAAAGTGCCTGGCACACAGCACGGGCTTCATACATCTTTATTTTGGGCCCTACTTTTCTTGCTCTTCCTCCTGGATCTGGGAACCCCTAAAAAATGATGACAGTAACTCATTTATTTATTGGACAAATATTTATTGAGCACCAGCTAAGCACCAGGCACTGAGTTGGGCTACAGCGGTGAGCAACACAAATTTCTGCCCTAATGATATTCACAGACGGGTGGGCGGTCGAAGCAAGCTTTGGCCTGAACTCTGCGGTTGGTAGAGTGCTCTCTCAGTCGTCTGTTGACAGCGCGCTTACCGTGTGGCTGGCTTGCTGAGTGAGCGGAGGGGCTTCCCACGTGCAGGGCTGTGCCAAAGGCTTTGCCCCAGGTTCCTGTGGGCTGGGTGGGAAGGTGCCATCTGGGGCCAGAGCGGGAGGAGACAGCTGGGCCCAGGGTCCTGGGACCTGTCCTCTGGCGCTGCTCTGCTGACCCCTGCTGGCCAGGACTCGAAATTGCAGCCACCATCTCGGTGCAGCCTCCTGGGCTGCCCCTGTGTCAGGTGGGCAAGAAGAAAAGAGGGGATCTCTTTGGAGGTTTCTGAACACCCTTCTCTAGCCCTCTCTGAAGATGAGGAGACTGGGGTTCGGGGCAGGGAAGAGCCAATCTATTTGACATCAAGGCATAGCAGAGCAGCAAGCCAAGCCCCAAATGTCCATGTACCCCTGGGTGGGCATGGCCTCAGCTGGGAGAAAAGCTGATCAGGCTCCCCAACCATCTGCCTCTTATCAAGCCCCATAATCCCTCTGAGTCTCAGTTTCTTCATCTGTCAAGTGGGGTGAGGCACAGTCCCTCCCTGCCAGGGTTGCTGTGAGGATGGGTGCAGCACAGCCCGGTGTGTAAGCTGCTGATGCCCAGGAATGGCTTAGGCCAGCTCTGCGATCGCACAGACTCTGGTGCTTACCATCTCTGTCACCCTGGGCAAGTGACTCAACTTCTCTGAGCCTCAGTTTCCCCCTCTGCATAATGGAGCCAGTTAACAGTGCCTGCTTGTGAAGTACTAGGAATGGCCTAGCCCAAAGAGCATCAGAGAGAACGAGCTGCCTTGTCTCTCTCCCACAGGGTCTCCTCTGGGGTGTACGAGCCGGTCGTGATTGAAAGCCATTGAGGAGCGGGTGTTCAGGCTGGAGAAGGGCCCTGCCTTGTGGGCGGCCAGACCCGTGTCATTCCATGAGGGACCTTCCCCGTCGGATCACCATCCGCACCGCATCTCATCTGTGCCTCCTCCATGCACTCCGGCCCCATTCCTGCCCCACAGCATCATTCCATTGTCCTCTCATCCATGCCGGGAGCCTCCTGGCCTGCCAGGGCCCGGGCACCACTGTGAATATTCTCCTCTGAACCACTAGAGGGCAGGACACATGGGCCCATGAGGCAGGTGGGCAAGAAAGATGGCCAGGACTGGCCCGAGGGAGACTGCCCTGGCCCCTTGGCAAGGACCTGCAGCAGCTCCTACGCACGCGAACATGCTTGTGGCCAAGGGGCTTCTTGCCCTGTGTCCCAGCCCACTCCAGGAGCACTGGCTCAACGATGCCCTGGCAAGGCCTTGCTCCACTGCCCCCGTCCTTGGGGGGCCAGTCCACCCCCAGAATCCTGCCACCGTGGCCCTCTGACTGCTTAGTGTTTCAGCCGTCCCTTCCCTGTGTCCTGGGGGACCCGCTGGCGGCCTCCTCCTGGGAGTCAAGACCTCAGACCCCACCTACACTCCAGACTGAGACCCTCTCCCCCAACGAATGTTCTCCTGCTGCCCTGGCAGCCTGCACTTTGCACATGCTCATCTCCAGCACAGCCCCACTGGCCCTGCCTGCCCTTCCTCTGAGCCCTTCCCAAGAATTCCTGGGCGCTGCCTGCTGTGCAGCCAGCGGCCCAGCTCTAGCCACCCGGCTGGACCCGGGCATTGCCTCTCCTCCCACCTGTTAGCTCCAGCTCAAGCCTGACCCATGCTGAGAAAGGGGGTGCTCCTCTGCCCAGGGCTGGGTCCTGAGCAGCTGGTTTCCCATAGGAAGCCAGGGAAGGTGCCTCCCAAGCCCTTGGAGGTCAGGGGCCTGGTTGGGCTGGGCTTAGCAAGCCAAGCCCCCTTTCTCCCCCTCAGGGTCAGCTGGCCAGGCCAGGGCCGATGCTGGAGAGGCAGGTGAGCTGTGACTGGACTAGCCTGGAGCTGGCTTCCTGGCCAGAAAAGCCCCAGCCCTTCTCTGAAAGCATCCCTCTCTCTGGGCAAGGGAGAGGCGGGTCCTTTAGGGGGGTGTTCCCAGCGGGGAGCAGTCTGGCCCTGCCTCCTGTCCTGCCCCTCACCCCTCGCTAAAGCCTCTGCTCTCGGCACTTTCCCCCCTGGTCCTCATTACTGGCTTGAAGGTGGGTCCTGGCTGCCAGCCAGCCAGTCCCTGGACAGACCTCCCCCCGCTGCTCTTAAGTTTCACTCATTTTGTATAAACCCAGCAGGCTGGTGTTTACTTTGCCCTATACTTTGCTTTCTTTCCTTTTTTTCTCTTCTCTCTTTTACTCCTTTTTTTTTTTTTTTTTTTAGCGTTCACAGTTTGATATTTTCTCCTTCCCCGGATGAGGGGAGGTGGTTCTGTTCTCTGCCCTACCTGCTGGCTGGGTCCCAGCAGGGCTGGGGATCTGGATGGGGGGCCAGTATCCTGGTTCTCTCTCTGGTAGGGGTGCAGTGGGGTGGGGCTGTCCTCCCCAGGCTGGGAGCGGTCCTTGCCCTTCTGCGTTAGCTTGCAGTTGGAGTCTTGGTCTTGGAACCTCCTGGCATTGGGACCAGAGCATTTGTAGGATTTTTGTTGTCGTCATCGTTTTTAATCACCTGAGTCTTTTAGAAAATGAATGTTAGAGGTGCCCACTGAGGCAGGTTGGAGCATTTGCCCTGGCTGGAGAAGCCTCTGGTCAGCTCGTCGGGTCCCTTCCTGCCCCACAGACACCTGGCACTTTGAAAGGGAGCTGGCTGCACTGTATGCAGATGAAGTGACCCCTGGAAGATGGGAGAGCACTGCCCTTCCCTTTGTGTCTGCATGACCTCAGTCCACTGGGGAGGTGCCTTTGGGGTGCATTCGAAGTTCTGGTGCATTAGGCATAAAACAGCTGGCTTTGGTGTTGGGGAGACTCCCCGAAACCAGGAACCCCAGCCCCACCCTAGGCGAGGTCTGAACTTGACAGTCACCCAGAAGGAAACAGAGCCTGCTACATTCTCCCATGCCAGGCCCTGGGCCAGGGTAACTGGACTGAGAGTTCGGCCACAACCCAATTAATGCTGGCTGGAGCCGGAGTCCCGGAGTCTTGGCCTCATCCCCACGTGGGAGCCCTTTCTTCGGCTCTCTGGTCCCCTCAAGCTCAGTGAATTCCCACCAGGCGCCCACAGCTCCTGGACTTGAAATTCTATATATATAGAGAGAGAGAATATATTAGAGATATTTTTGGAAAGGAATTGGTCTATGCAATGCCCGTTTGGAATCTTCCTGAAAGACAGTTTAACGTTTTTATTAGAAGATTTAAAAAAAAAAAGTCTACAATATTTTTAGGTTTTTTTTTTTTCGGGTCACCCCACAAACTGACCACATGGCATGATCTGCCAGGACGGAGAATGTCCATGTTTTCCTCTCTTTAGGGAGGTGAGTAGGGAGATGGGGGGGAGGGGAGGTCCTTTGTTTTTCTTTTTAAAATTCCCCTTCTTTCTAACAGAATGTTGTCACCACCAACCCTACCCTCGATTCAGTGGGCTGTGTTTGTGTATCTGTGTCTGCTTCTGTTGTAGAAAATAACATTGTAAGGGGAAATCAGCCTAGTATCAGTGTCTTGGTTTGGGGGAAGAAATTAAATGTTGCAGTTTTTGTTTGTTATGGCATGTTGGTTTTTTGTTTGTTTTACTGAATTGACTTCGGGGTCAAGGACTGCGGCAGAAGGAATCCAGATGGATAAGCTGACAATTCTGGGGGTGGGAAGATGTAGGTGGCCAGGTTCTCCACGTCCTGGGTGCGGTCACAATTACTACTACCTTTATTACTCCAGATTTCTTGGGAGGAAACTGAGGCCCGGAAGGGCAGTTTCTCGTCAGTCTCACGCGTAGTAAGTGGCAGCTCTGACGTCAGAGCCCAAGTCCTAACTGCTGCTCTGCGGACCTCCCCAGCACTCAGGTGGCCTCTGAGGAGCATGCCTTAGGGAAGCTGACTGTGCCTCAGTTTTCGCAGCTGCAAACGGGGTGGTGGGTCAAATGAGAAAGTGTGGGTACAGCCTGAGCTTTGGGAGGTGCTGAGGGTTTCCCCAGCCTCTTTAGAGCCCCCGGCCGGCATTTCTCCAGGCCTAGGCCCCTCGCTCCCTGCCCCCGACTCAAGTTAGAGGAGCCAGAAGCTTAGCCAAGCTCTGGGAAAGCCTGTCACCCGGGGCCTTTAAGGAGCCCAGGAGTGGCAGGAAGCCTCTGTGGCTTTGGACAGGCCAGAAAGGACCAGACTAGCAGGCCTAGTCCCTGCTGCAGCACTGTGGTACCCCCACCCCTACTCGGGGCTGCTGCTCCTCCTGGCCCCTGCGAACCCTGGCGGCTGCTTCTCAGTCTGTCCGTCTGTTCCGTGCACACCTGGGGAGGGAAAAGTTGGCTCTCGGCTGAGGCCAAAGGCTGTTCTGAGAAAGAGGGAAGGAATTGGCCTGTAGGCCAAACAGGGTTGCTCCTTTGGAACACAGTAATGCCAAGTGAAAAATCAGTATACAAAATGGTAGGGAGAAAAAATGGTCGCTTCCATCAGCTTCAGGAGGGCAGTCCCTATAGTTAGAGACGGACTCAGAGGACCCAAGGAGACAGATGCTGCCAGCAAGAGCAAACCATGCTAGGTTCAGACCCCCCTCCCCCTGCCTCCCAAGTGGAGAGAGCAGGCTGAGCCTCCACACAACCCCTCAGGAGGCCTGGAGTCCCTGGACGCTATACTCTAGCATTCCAGGATCGAGAAACATCACAGAATCTTAAAGCTTGTTGGGTGATTGAAAGCTCCTTTGTGCCAAGCCCCATTCTAGGCACTGAGGACACAGCAGTGACCACAGACCCTATCCTCAGGAGCTCAGTCAGGTGGGCCAGAACAGCAAGTAAATCAGCTAACGAAAATGCGGGGACAAGTGTCCTTAGGGAGACATGCTTGGGGCTGTGGAGCACTGGCGAGGGAACCCTGGCCCAGCTGCGAAGGTCACTTCCCTGGGATGCATGGCATCCCAGTGAGACCTGATGGGTGAGGAGCAGCCAGCCCCGCGAGCTGTGGGAAGACCGTTCCAGACGCCGGAGCTGGAGGAGACGCGAAAGGAGATCAGGCCCAAGCTCCCTTTGCTCTCAGAGGAAAGGGCCTCCAAGCCTGGGGAGGGGCCTGAACAAGCGGCCAGTCCCAAGATCTGTCTAGGCTGTTGCCTGGGCTGCCGCGTCACCCAGGACCCCAGAGGCAGCCGGTGAGGGCAGGGAGGGTCACTCCAGCCTCATCCGTGCAGTGAAGAGGGGACACCCGGAAGGGTCGCCAGGGAAGCCAGGCGATGGTAAGAGGGCGCCCCTCTCACAGCCAATCGAAATCCTCCCCATCCCTGCGGGCTCGGGCACCCCTCCTCCTTCCACCCCAGGAACATTCTCTCCACTGTCCCCTCAACAGACAAATTAGGGCATCGGGACGAGGAAGTAGGACCCCCGGATCAGGGTTTCGGCTTCGCCACTGAGTCGAGTTGTGATCTCCTGCAAGTCCTGGCCCCTCTCTGAGCCTCAATTTTCAGATGGGACTTCCGACCCCCACCTCCATCCCCCTCTGGCTTTCGGACTCTGGAATATTTAAAGATCGGTGGGTTTTTTTGGAGCGAGTTAGACAGGATTGAAACCACAAGTGCCAATCAGTCTGGGTTCCCAACTCCGTCCCCTTCCCTCCGGAGATTTAGGAACACAATTCCATTGGGAGACTACATTTCCCGACATGCAAAGGCGAAGGCGGTGCCTACCTGTTTGGGTAACGTAGTCCTGGGCCGGCCTAAGGACTACGACTCCCAGCGTGCCCCGCGGCACAAGGCCAGAAGGGCCCGGATCCAGAACCGGACGTGGCTTGCGGCTCTGGTGCTGGAGGGCGGGTGAGATGGTGAGCTTGGGGCCGAGTGCTGGCGTTCGGGGGCGTTTAGGGGTGGGGTCCCGGGTCTGTTCAGGAGCCAGGGCTTAGGCAGTCGGAACCGGAATTGTTCCCCCGTCGGTCCGTTGTACGGATGAGAACGCCGAGGGGCGGCACTCTCTCTCCCAGCGGAGAAACTGATCCTAGTCAGTCGCGTCAGACACGTCAGTTGAGTGAACGGGAAGCTTAGAGCGTAATCAGGCTGCGACGCCCGCCTCTGTTAGTGCCCCTGGATGGAGAGTCACTTCGTCAGTTGAGCCCTCCCTTTTCTCCAGGCCACGGGGACAGACCAGGTGGTGGGACTCGGGCTCGTCGCCGTTAGCCTGATCATCTTCACCTACTACACCGCCTGGGTGATTCTCTTGGTACGTGTGCTTGCCCCGCCCTCTCTCAGCTTCTCCCATCCCTGGATCTTGAAGCCGACTCCTGGCATCATTTAAGCAGCTGCTGTGTGACAGGCACTGTGCTAGTGCCTGCATATCTCGTGAAAGCTCCAGACCAGCGCTATGGGGAAGACGCTAGTGGCGTCCCCGTTTTATAAATCAGGCTGAGGCTCAGGGAGGAGGGTCGGGCCCAAGGTGGCATCGTTAACCGCTACACTGTAAGCCCTGTTCCTGATTTGCTTTGCCTTTGATGGGAGTTCTAGTCCTTCTGGTTATCCCGCTGGCTTCTGGGCATGACGAGTGCTAATGGATTTTGTTGAGAGCCTGTAGCCTTTTTTTCTTGTGGGAAAACTTGTTGATTACTGCTTAAGAAGTGCAGTGTTCTCAGAAGGCAAAATCCTGCAGAACTTGGTATCCTTTGGAGAAAATATTAGTAAAGAAAACCTTGGAGCCCAGATTGGGAATCACTCAAGGATTCCTCAGGTACCTTTGCCCCTGCGACGCTGTAAGGGCCTTAGGGCAAGTCCTTTGCCTTCTGTTCACTGCCAGGTCCCCTGCACCAACTTAGGGTGGGCACCAGACAAGTGCTCAGTAACAACTATTAAATAAATGAAGGAAGGAAGCAAACCAGGGCACCCAAAATGCCGTCATCTTAAAGAAAAGCAAATGCTGCCCCGTGCTTTGAATGGGGTCAGCCCCTGAGATGGAGGAGGTGGGATGCTTGGGCTTGGGGGCTTGGCAAGGCGAGGATGCTCATCAGAGCTCTGCCCTCGGTGGCAGCCATTCATCGACAGCCAGCATGTCATCCACAAGTATTTCCTGCCCCGAGCCTATGCTGTTGCCATCCCACTGGCCGCCGGCCTCCTGCTGCTCCTGTTTGTGGGTAAGTCATCACCCCCCTAACCCTGGGCAGAGTGTCTGGGGGGCCCCGTGACCCTCTCCCACCCCTGAATGTGCTGCCACACTTTGGCACTTGCTGTACATCTGCTTGAGGCTCCTTGTCCCCAACTCACCCCCTGGGGTGTTCTTGTTCCCCCTCAGGGCTGCAAGTCAGTCTCCCATGCCTCAGGCTCACTGGACTCGAACGGGATGTCTCCTTTCTTCCTGCTCCCTCTACCGCTGCCATCCTCACTGCTCACACCTCAATCACCTCTCACCCCCTTGTCACCCTGGCTCATGATTCCTGCATCTCTCTGTCTCCCGTGGTTTAGTGGGTGGGCTTCCCCGGGGCGGGGACTGTGGCTTCATCATTACCATGTCCTCAGCTCCCAGCACAGGCCTGGCCGAGGTTCCTGGCACTGAGTGGCTCAAGAAAGTATGTGCTGAGTCAACAATCCGATAACTAGATGAGGGGTGGGTGGGGGGTGATGGGTGTTGGGTGGGCAGGTAGGTAGGTGAACAGGTGGTGGATGAGTAGATGGCTAGTTGGGTGGATCTTGTTCCCCATAGAGTCTGAAACACCAAATACAGCAAATTGCCTGCGGTAGGCACTCAGTTGGTGTTTGTTGAATGAATGTAGGTGGATGTGTGGCTTGATGAATGACCAGGGAGATGACCAGGTGGCCTGGAGGGTGGTTGGGTAGGTGCTTGGCCCTGCGTGTGGGTCACTCCACCATGCTGTGCCCTGCTCAGGCCTCCCGGCAGCCTCGAGCCCGAATCTGACCTGGCCTTTCTGGTCTGTTTATTCCAGGAGTGTTCATCATTTATGTGCTGCTGAAGAACCAGAAGGGGACCAAAAAGACTCAGTGAAGGCCCAGCGGGGATGAGGCTGCAGCCCCCTCTCTGCCTCCCCTCCAGGGCAGGGCCCAAAGGTGGGGCCCCGCAGGACCGGTCCAGGTACTGCAGCCCCCTCAAGCCTGGCTGCCCTGCACACAGCCCTGTGTGCTGGAGCTGTTCAGGACTCACCCCGACTCACCAGAGCCCCTGCTCACACTGCCAGAAGCCAGGAGGGACGAGTACGTGGAAGTCTCCCTCTCACCCACTCCGGCTCAGGGCCTGAAAGATGCTGGTCCTTCCCACCCTGCCTTCAGACTCCCTGTCACTTTTTCCTCTGGGTTCTCCCTTCTTGCCTCAGTTTCCCTCCTGTCACATGCTGATGTTGGACTTAGCAGGTTCTGAGGCAGCGCATGACCTATCCCCACATGTCCTGCTGACCTCTCTCCACATGTCCTGCTCCTCCCCGAAGGCAGCTTTCCCGGTCTAACAAGCCCCAGACCCCACAAGGACTTCCGGACCTGGAGAGCCTAGGAGGAGGACTGACAGGCCCCAGGACCACCCCCAGGCCTCAGGGTGCATTAGGGTGGCCACACCGGGCCCCCAAACCAACTGCTCCTCATGGAGGCCAGCCCCCTAGCCCCAGTGCTGGCCTACTGGGGAGGCCTGAACAATAAACATTGATGGTGTGTTTGTGTCTGTGTCATCCCTGACCAGGGGAGCCGGGCCGCTTGGGGGCTGGAGCTGGGCTGGGAGCCAGCCCCTGCGTTGGTCGCAGGTTGGGAGACCCTGGTTCATGCAGTGAGTGAGGGTGCCTGAGGTGCCTCGTGGATCATTCCTATGCTTGACCCGGGATAAAACAGGGCCCAGGACAGATATGGTTCTGGCCCAGTGCAGCTCACGGCTGGGGAGTGGGTAGAGGCGTGGTGATCTGCCAGACATCACATTAGCCTCCCCCGTGCCAGCCCAGCCAGCAGGCACTAGTATTTTACACACCTAAAGGCCAGTCCCCTAAAGTGCAAACCTCTTGTCCATCTCTTGTCCCCGGCAGCCCACTTTGGCGTGGCTCTGAGCAGTGAGGGCTGCTCACTGAGCCAGCGCAGGGCTGGTTCCACTGTGTTCGGGTTTACTGATCTGGCACAGGCCCCAGCCCCCAGCAATCCCACTGTGCCCTTCTGGGCAGCCAGGTCTCCCATTCACAGTGCCCAGTGTACACCTCCATCCGCCACAGCTTGATGGTCACTCTGCCTCCAGTTAGCAGAGGGGTCTCCGTCAGAGAACAGAGGCCAACTGCAGGTACACCTGCCCTGCCCTCGCCTGCCCCACCCTCTCCGTGTCCTCCAGACCCCGCAGAGCTGCCCACCTGGGCTCTGGGTCCTGTCCTTCCCCTGCTATAGCAGGCACCTCATGTCACTGATGATGCCCCTCTCATGGGAACAGCCGCTGCTTCTCCCAGTATGCTCCAGGCTCCCACATAAAGGACCGTCCATCAGCCCAGTAATTCTGCCCAAGTCCCTCCCTGTCCCCTTCACAGCTGGACTTCCAAGGAGGGCGTCCACACCTGCTGCCTGCACTTCTCACCTCCGCTGTGCTCAGCATCTCTCCAGGAAGTCTGCACCCACTGAGACCACCAGTGCACGTGTCCTTGACCCCTCTGCCACATTTGGCCTGTGACCTTCCCCCGGATGCACCTTCCCACATGCTCTCTGGGTGTCTGTGGTGACCCGTTCTCCTCCTTCGTGTCTCTCCCACTCCAGCTCCTCTGTTCTGCCATGAGAAGGTAGGCCCTCAGGTAGGCCGCCTCACCTCATACTCTTCCTAGGTAACTTCATCCCTACCCAGGCTCACCTCCAGCCCAGCCCTTTCCTGTGCTCCGATGCATTGCACATGCACCAGTCGCCCACCTGATGTCCTCATTGGGTGCTGTAATGACATCTCAAATTCATCCTTTCATGAGCTGAATTCTCAGACTTCACCCAAGTCTGGCCCTCATGCCCTGCCCCCTCTCATGACTGGCATCGTCCTGTGTCCCCGACCCCAGCCTGACACACATCGCTGACCCTGGCTTTCCTCTCCTAGCCCCATCCCCGAAATTCCGAATCCTGTCAATTCTCCCGTTTTCTCACTGCCCCTCCCCCCAGTAGTCACGTTCCTGACGCAAAGCCACCATCCTCCGCCCTGAGTTAGCAAAGCTTCCTCAATGCCCTCCCCCTGCCCACTCTGGCCCCCTCCAATCTGACAATGCACGACAACCAGTGCCTTTTGAAAACACGTGAGCATCTTTCTCACACACATAAAATGCCCCTCCGGGTTTCCACCCTCTCTCGACCATGGCCTACAGGAACCTGCATGCTCACTCGCTCACTGTCTCCTTCTCTCTCCAGCCACGCTGGTCTTTCTTTGCCTGGAACTCACCAAAACCCTTTGCACATCCTAAATCAGTTCAGCATATACTTATAGAACATTGGTTTGTGCCAGGCACTGAGTCAGGAAACCAGCCTGGCGTGGTTCCTATCCTGGCACTCCTTTTCTAGGGGAGAGATGGAAGAAACAAACAAGTGAACAAGACAGTCTCATTGTTAAGAGTGATGACAAAAATAAAGCAAGACGATGTGATCAAGAATGAGGGGAGGGATGCTTAGAGTCGGGTGAGGCGATAAGATGGAATAAGGCAAATGAAAGCCTGGGGAAAAGGATTTCAACCAGAGGGAACAGCACCTGCAAAAGCCCGAGGTGTGAAAGAGTTTAGTGGCTAAGGAGCAGCAGGGCGCCCTTGTGGTGGTGGGGTGGGCGTACTGAGGAGAGTAGTTTGAGATGGGGCTGGAGAGTGGGAAGATGGGCTTGGGGGCCATGGCGAGCGGGATGGATTTTGTTCCAGTGCCGCGAGAAGGCACTGGAGATTTTAAGCATGACGGTGACATCATCCGATTTATGCTTTTAAAAGCTCACGCTGGCAGCCGTGTTCCTCCCTCTCACTCACCACTACATCCCTGGGGCCCAGCACTGCTCCCGGCCCATACTGAGTGTTCAAAACATGTGTTGAATGATACATGCCCTTGACTTCCTGTGTGACCTGGAGATAGTCACTTCTCTCTCTGGACCTTACTTTCCTCACCTGAAAGACAGTGGATGGGAATTTCACGCCAGAGTGAGTGGGGGGTACTGGATTTAAGTTCCCCGCCTCCTCAAGCGACCCGGAGACCCGAGTCCCCCACCCCTGGGGACCCTAATCAAAGCGCAGCGGCCCCGCCCCGCCCTGGACCGCGGTCCAAAGGATGCTGCAGGCTTAGGGGCGGGATCCGCAGGCGATGCCGGCGCCCCCGGCGCGGATTGGGTGCAGCCGTGACAGGCACCGAGCGATTGGTCGGTCCAGAGGCAGGGGCGGGGCCTGGCTCCTGCTGCGGGGCGGCGGGGCGGCGGGGGACACGGCCAGAGGCCGGGAAGCTGCTACGCGGGCGATGGCCGCGCCGAGCCCGGGACCCCGCGAGGTAGGTGCGGATCCGAGAGAAGACGGGAGAGGGAAGGGTTGGGGGACAGGAGCTGGGCCTCCCCTCCCAGTGCCGCACGGACACACCCCCATCCAAGCCCAGGAGGGGTCCTGCACTAGGCGGGACCAGGACACGCCCCACATGGGGCCGCAGGTAGGATGGGAGGAGTCTGGCGGGTATCCTCTGAGGGCTTCCTCAGTTGCCTCCTCGGCAAAATGGAGATGATAATAAAAGCTCCTCCTTCATAAGGCTGTTAGGAGGTCAAGCTCTCAGCCATTGCTGGCAGATGGGGGGCTCCCACTACTAATGGGTCAGCTGCCCTGAGCTCAGCCTCGTGCTGACCCTCCACGCTGGGCTAGAGGAATTCAGCATAGACAAGTGGAATAGATGACTGAGTCACCGGCATCAGGGCTCCTACTAAAGGGTTCCTGTGCATGGAGCTCACACTCAGCAGTAACAACAGTTAATACCTGCCATGAAGGAATTCTTATAGTTCTCATTTTACAGACAAGAAGATGGGGCACAGAAAGGTTAGGTGACTTACTTACCTAAGGTCACACAGCTGGTGAGAGAAAGTCAGTCTTGGGCCAGGTGTGGCTGCAGAACCCACGCTCTGCCTACTGATAATAATAAGTATCACTCTATTTTGGGCGCTGACTGCATGCCAGGCACTGTGTGGCTGCTCCTCAGGAGACACAGAGAAGTGGGTGCTAGCATTATCCATTTTTTACAACTGAGGAAACTGAGGCAGAGAGAGATGAAAGGAAGGCTCACCAGTTGTGGAGGTGGGACTCAAATCCGGGTCTTTCCCCTCTGGGATGCTCATTGCCTCTCATGCCTCCTGCCACCAGGTCCTGGCCTCCTCCCCAGAGGCTGGATCCAGAGCAGCTGCTGCGGGCTCCAGCCGCCGTGGCCTCCTCTGGCGTCTACGGGAGAAGCAGTCACGTCTAGGCCTGTTTGAGATTGACCCGGGGCATGAGCTGCACCAGATGACGTGTATGATGCAGGCAGGGCTGTGGGCTGCCACCCAGGTCTCCATGGACCACCCGCCCACAGTGAGTGGCCAACCTGTCCCGTGCACTGACAGCAAGACCAGACTGATGGCCTGTCCCGCTAATACTGCAGGGCTGGGGACTGGAGAGGGCTAGAGGGGGAGGAAGGTAGGGGCGTGGTGCAGGGAGGGAGGGACATTCTGGGGTAGGGGCTGGGGCCAGGAAGCTAGAAAGTCCAGGGTGCAGTGGGCGTGTGAGGAACCCCCTGACCCAGAGAGTTGCAGTGTGACTCTAGATGGGCATCTGCCTCTCTTGGGCCTCAGTGTCCCCATCTGTATAATGGGTGGGAGGGATTGTACTCCTTGGTCTCTGAGGCCCTCCCAGCTCTGCCAGGTGTATGGCTGAGAAGGGGCGCCACCCCCACTCCATCAGCCTGGCCCATCCTCCCTGGAGCTCAGGCTGGGGCCAGGCTGGCTCAGCAGAAAGGGTCACCCAGCTGCAAGCTCAGCAGCTGGATGGGTGGGTGAGCATGTGTGTTTGTGTGTGTGCACACGTGTGCACAGTGTGACCACATCCCACAGGCCAGTCCTGGCACAGGGACCCGGAGGTCCTGGGAGAGTGTAAGAGTCCTCTAAATCTCATCACCTGCTGAGAACCTTCCAGGGCTCCCCAACACTCAGCATGGCCTCAGGATCCTGTTGGTTCAAGCCCAAGCGCCAAGTGTCCAGCCTCGTTCACACTCCATCCCTCCCTTACTTGCTTCAGCCACTTGGGCCCTCCTTCCCTTCCTGGTGGCCAAGAATGCCGTTCCCACTGTGATGAGCATCCTGCTCTTCCCCTCCACTACCCTTCAGATTTCAGCTTAGAAGTCACCTCCTCCAGGAAGCTTTCTCTCATCCTGCTCCTCCCAGGCCGAGTCAGGCAGATCCCCTGGCTTCAAGGCCATCCTCTGTTACTGGGATGGCATCGGCTTCACTTGGCCAACATGTGTCTGTGCTCACGTGCCAGGCTTGAACTGAGAGCCCGGTCCTTGGGACCCAGCAGTGGATGAGACACACCCAGGATCTGCCACACTCATTCTCATCCTCCTTCCAGCTTTGGGAGGGCCTGCGACCCATCTGCCCAACCCAGGCCCACCCAGAGTGGTCCCTGTTTGCTGGAGGAGTCCAACTGGGGGAAGGGGGCGAGGCCAAGTGCAGGATGCTTGGAGCTGCTGGGGCTGGCAGTGGGGGTGGAGACCTGCCCTGAGCCCCTCTGCCCCTCCCTGTAGGGGCCGCCCACTGAGGAGGATTTCTCCCAGGTCCTGACCCAGGTTCACGAGGTAGGAAACCCCAGACTGCTGCGTGGAAGGGGGTGTGTACCCGTCTTAGCTCTCTTTCCTCAGTTTCCCCCTCATGCAGTGGGAGCGATGGCTTGCCTCAGAGCCTTGCAGGAAGGGTGTGGTTACCCTGACCCCCTGGCACTAGGGCCAAGTGCACACACGTGGGCCCCTGTGGACGCTCTTGGGGCGGCTCTTCCTCCCCAGCAGGGCTTCGAGCTGGGCACCCTGGCTGGCCCGGCCTTCGCCCGGCTGCGGCGCTCCCTAGGCCTGGCGGATGAGGACTACCAGGCTGCGCTGGGCCCCGGCGGCCCCTACCTGCAGTTCCTCAGCACCTCCAAGAGCAAGGCCAGCTTCTTCCTGTCGTGAGCTGGCCGCAGGGGCGGGCGGGGAAGGGGTGGGAGTGGTGTTCCGGGCTGGTGGGGGGCGCTTGGGGCGAGAAACGGAACCGCCGGGTGAGGGAGGGTCAGGGCCAGATAGAGGTCAGATGGAGGAGGTGAGCCGGAGGGGGAGGACGGGAGGCGAGAGGGGCGGCGGGGCGGCCGCTCCAGCCCGGCCTGGTCGGTGACCTCTCCCTCCCGCCCCCAGCCACGACCAGCGCTTCTTCCTGAAGACCCAGCGGCGCCGGGAGGTGCAGGTGCTGCTCGCCCACCTGTCCCGCTACGTGCAGCACCTGCAGCGGCACCCGCACTCTCTGCTCGCGCGGCTGCTGGGTACGGCCGGCCGGGACCCGGGACTGCGGGGCGGTGGGAGGAAGGGAGCGAGGAGCGCAGGGGGCCAGGGAGTGGGGCGACTCCCAGGACGGGCGCTCAGCCCAAGCCGGGTGGTGGGGAGCGGCCAGGAGGCGAGTCCGGCGGCGAGCAGCGTGCAGTGGGGGGCGGGTCCTAGGCCGCAATGTAGCGGGGAGAGCGGGGGCCGGGGGGCGGGGCCAAGATCTGGGGAGGAGGGCATTGGACAGTCCTGTCGGGAGGGTGTGTGTGTGGGCGGGGCCTTATCTCAGGACCCGCATACTTGGGACTAAGTCTGTAGGCGAGTGCAGGGGGCACAACCACCCAAACTGGGGAAGGGGTCTGGGGGCGCAGCCTGGAGGGGCGTGTCTCGAGAAGGAGACGTGGCCTGGAGCCCGGACTAGGGTAGGATGGGCCCGGGGTTGCCGAGTTTGGGGTCCCTCACCTGGCACCCTCTCGCCTTCCAGGAGTGCACAGTCTCCGGGTGGCCCAGGGAAAGAAGGTGGGTAAGGCGGAGGCGAGGGGGCTGGGCCGGAGGGGGCGGCTGGAGGGTGAGATCCTGCCTCCCTCACTCCCTACCCCCGTCCCCAGAAATACTTCATCATCATGCAGAGCGTCTTCTTTCCCGCCGGCCGCATCTCCGAGAGGTGAGTCGGCCTCGCAGGGCCCCGGCCCCACCCGGAATGTGCCCCTGAAGCCCCCACGCTCCCTAGATGGCCGGCGAAACCTAGGCCCGGGGAGGAGAAGGGACGTTCCCAAGATCCCCCGATGGATTGGAGACCGTGGTACCCCCGACCAGCATCTCTGAGAGCTCAGTATGCATTGGGCTCTGTGTTGAGCCATTTGCATTCATTAGCTTCTTTATTCCCAGAACAACTCTGAGGGATAGTTTTATCATCATCCCCATTTTTTAGATGAGAAACGGAGGCGGGGGAGGACCGCACGCTGCTGTGTGAGGAGTAGGAATTCGAACCCAGCCTCTGACTGCACATTGCCCTGACTCTGCCGGCAAGCTCCCCACTAGTGCTCCAGGGCCAGGGCCTTCCTTCCAGCCGTCCTGGTGCTGCCCTCTAGGGTTGGACCCCTGTGTCTGGGACACCCCCAGGGATGACTGGGCCGAGACGCAGGCACAGGCAGGGGGAAAGCCTGGGCCGGCTTCTGGGCCTGAGTTCAAATCCCTACTCTGCCGTTTACGTACTGTGTGATCTTGGGCGAGTCAAAGGAACTCTCTGTGCCTTTTTCTTCATCTCTGACCTGGGACAGCAATGCAATGGGGCCGTGCTGAGGATATGAACAGTCACCCCGTGGAAGCTCTTGTTTCTTAGGATTACCTTGTGAGGCTCCCTGTGTGTCTCAAGTCTGTGCAGAGCTGAATTCTCCCGTCCTCTACTCCCTGCCTCTTAGGTATGACATCAAGGGCTGCGAGGTGAGCCGCTGGGTGGACCCGGCCCCGGAGGGCAGCCCCATAGTCCTGGTGCTGAAAGATCTCAACTTTGAGGGCAAGACTATCAACCTAGGTGAGCCACGGAGCGGTCACTGCCTGCTCTTCCTCCATTCAGGGTGAAGTTAGAAGGGAGTCCCCTGCACTGCCCCGTGCCTGAGTCATTAAGAGCCCAGGTTCTGGAGTCAAGCAGAGCAGCGTTCAATTCCTACCCCCAGGACTTACTAGCTGGGTGACCAAGGCTCATTACAGCTGAGTTTCCTCATCTGTGAAATGGGACAGTAATGACACCTGCCCTCCTGGGGCAGATGCATATGGAGCCCTCAGCACCTTGCCCGGCACATGATGAGAACTCAAGTGGGGGCACTGATGCTCCGGCAGGGCCCCAGCGGAGCTGGTTCCTCCGCCAGATGGAACTGGACACTGCCTTCCTCCGGGAGCTCAACGTGCTGGATTACAGCCTCCTGATGGCCTTCCAGCGGCTCCACGAGGATGAGAAGGGCCTGGGCAGTAGCCTCATCTTCCGCACAGTCAGGTGGGCCCCCGACAGGAATGAGGTGATGAGAGCATGGAAAACACAGATGGTGAGGTGGGGGGACAGCATAGGCAAAGGCTGGGAGACTGGAAAGTGCGTGTTTGCATGTGTGTGTGTGTGTATGTGTCGGGGGCTGGTGAAGCCTGGCTGGCAGGGGTAGCGGGCACAGGTGGACCACAGCACAGGGGACAGGACAGGTGAGATCCGGCTGGATAAGGGCTTCAATGACGATTTGAAAAATCTGCTCATTTTCTAGAAGGGGATGTGGAGCCATTGGAGGTTTCAGACCTATTTAATTTTTGCCTCAGAAAGAGCCCTTGCCCCTTAACTCTGCCATTCCACTCCTAGGATGCTGAGGTCATCCCCACTGTGCCCATCATCATGTTGGGATGGGTGTGGCTTGGGCAGAATCCAGGGTAATGGCTCCCCACACAACCCATGGCTGGGCTGGGCACGTCCTGACCAGATGGTGGAATGCCTGCCATGGGGCAGAGAACCCCCCAAGTCTGCCCATCCAAGCTAGGTCAGCTTCTCCCTTACCCTCTGCCCCCAGCCGGCGCCTAGATCATGGCTGTCATTCAGTCTGTAAGACCGAGTTTGCATGTAATGGTTATCTTATTGAAATATTGCCATGCTGGCCGGTCAATAGCCACTGTCCCAGCCCCGCCCTCACCCAGTTCCACGCCCCCATTCAGAACACACTCCCTCCCACCTCTTCCTCATCCATGTTAACCCTGACACCACAGAGTACCAGCGCCTTGCCCAGGCTCCCACACCACTGGGTTCTGATTGGTTGGTGCCTGGGAGGGGCTTGTCTCTCATTGCTTACTTCCTTGGGCAAGGCAGGAATAAACCCCTTTAGCCACCCCACCTTCCAACCCCCCACCTCCCTCCCACCCCCAGGAGGACAGTGTTAGGGAATTGCATTTGCTTCTGGCTGGGACTGGGAGCCCAGCCAAAGGCATCTTCTGATTTGGAATACATTTTGAGGCAACAAAACACAGCATCTGCAAAGTGGAATTGGACTTTGTTCACAACGTTTCAGCTCTGCCCCCTGAAACGTCCAGGATTGGATGACTCCGAATAGAAGCTTGGGAAATACCCAAATACCAGTGTGTGACCCACTGCTCTAGACCAGCGCTACCCAATAAAGATGCAACGAGAGGGCCGGCCTGCTGGTGCGGTGGTTGAGTCCACACGTTCTGCTTCCGCGGCTGGGGTTTGCCGGATCCCAGGTGCAGACCTATGCACCGGTTGTCAAGCCATGCTATGGCAGGTGTCCCACATATAAAGTAGAGGAAGATGGACACGGATGTTAGCTCAGGGACAGTCTTCCTCAGCAAAAAGAGGAGGATTGGCAGCAGATGTTAGCTCAGGGCTAATCTTCCTCAAAAAAAAAAAAAAATGCAATCGGAGGCACACGTGCAGTTTTACATTTTCTAGTAGCACGTTTAAAAAAGTAAAGAGAAATAGGTAAGAGAATTTCCATAATATATTTTATTTACTCAATACATCCAAAATTTTATCATGTCATCATCTAATCAATATAAACATCTATGAGATATTTTACATTCTTTGTCTCATTCTGTCTTGGACAATGACATTCAGTATGTATTTTACACTTCCCTGCATCTCAATTGGGACTGGCAACATTTAAGTGCTCAATGGCCACATGTGGCTAGCGGCTGCACATCGGCTAGTGCAGCCCCTGAGCATCAACCACCTTTTACTCAGCCTCCCAGCTTATCTGACCTCACAGCCTGGCACACAGGCGGTGTGGGAATGAGCAAAGGAAGGGCAGGGTCAGCGTAGAGCACCGCCGAGGGGCAGCCTCGCAGGGTCCATTGGCTGGGGCCCCCTGGAGGAGGCGGTAGCCTCACCCTCCTGTCGGTGCCCAGGTCTGTGCGAGGGATCCAGAGCCCGGAGGAGTCGGGAGCCCAGAACCGTCGGCTGCTGCCGGACGCCCCCAACGCCCTGCACATCGTGGATGGGCCGGAGCAACGCTATTTCCTGGGCCTCGTGGACCTCGTCACGGTCTACGGGCTCCGCAAGCGGCTGGAGCACCTATGGAAGACGCTGCGCTACCCGGGCCGGACCTTTTCCACCGTCAGCCCAGCTTGCTACGCCCGTCGCCTCTGCCAGTGGGCGGAGGCGAACACCGAGTGACCGGCGCCGGGCTGCTCTCCCCATCTGGACAATGGGCGCACGCCCGGAACGCCGGTTCCAGCCTGGCCAGGGCAGCGGGTTGGGCTCCCCTCGCCGGCTGTTCCTCCCGTTGGCCTCCAGAGGGCGGTGTCCGCTCACTAATACGACGGCGACACAGCCTCATTCGACGGTGATGCTGTGCCCGGCACTGTGCCAGGGACTCCCCCACATTAGCTCATTTTATCCTCAAAAAATGCTATTATTCTCTTTTTACAGACCATGAAATGGAGGCTCAGGGGGTGAAGGGACTGAGCAAGATCATTCAGCAATAAAAGATGGAACCAGGACTCAACTATGCCTTTTGGACTCAGGAGCCTGTATTCTTGCCCACGAGCTCCCGCAGCCTGTCCCCATGCTCTGGGGAAGCAGGGAGACTGAAGGCTCCATCCCAGCCCCCTGGAGCCATCCAGATGGGGAAACTGAGGCCCAGAGACTTTAAGGGGCTTATGCACGGGTAAGTGGCAAGGCCAGCCTGAGAACCCAGGTCTCCCAACCCCTTGCCCCTGGCTCAAGCAGGGCCCACTGGCCTCCGTCTGGGGTGGCCCCCTGGCTCCTGTCCCTCTAGGGATGCAGGTGGGAGAAGGTGGGGTGTTGGGGGGAGCCTGCAGCTCTGGGAGGCACTATGTTGGAGTCCACTATGGATCTTGAGTAAGCTCTACCCTCCTCTGGGAGTCACTTTTCTCATCTGTGAAATGACAGCAGGGGTTGGTGGTCAGACCAAGGGCGCTGGCCACACAGACATCACTGGGAACAGAGCAGAGCAAAGTGGCTGCACAGCCCCTGATCCTTCCTTCTCCCTCCTCCAGGAAACTCCAGCCGGGCCTCTGACCCCCGTCCAATCCGACCATGCCCAAGCTGTCCTTTCCTCTGGGGCCTGGCTGTGTGACCTGGGCAAGGTGCTAAACCTGTCTGTGCCTCAGTGGTCTAATCTGTAAAAGTGAAAGGATGAAAACGGACCTCATTAACGCATTAAATATTCATTGAGCACCTGCTATGTGACAGGCCCTCTGCTGGGCGATGGGGACCTGGGGGTGGAGCAAGATGCAGAGTCCACCTTCACAGAACTCACAGTCCAGAGGGGAGGGGTCTTTACAAAAGCAACCAGGTGTGACAAAGCCTCATGAAGGAGCGTGGGGCCCTGGAGCTCAGGGAAGGGGCCCCCGCCTAATTACTGGATGGCTGTGTCCTCTAAGCTGAGACCAGAAGAGTCAAGTGCGGCCCTGGGAGGGTTCCAGGCTGAGGGCACAGCAAAGGTCCGGGGTGAGGGAGAGCCTGGCATTTGAGAGAAAGAAACATTTCCCTGCGGCTGGAGTTCAGAGTGGGTGGGAACACTGTGGTGGGGGGCTTTCTGGGCCAAGAGCTGACCCCCAGGACTGGAGGACTCTGGATCTCGGGAAAGCTGCTCAGCTACACCAGACACTGCCACCCCATCAGCCTTTGAGAAAACGAAAAATGGCTGATGGGGAAGGGAGAGGAAAGGGATAGCTTATGCTGCAGGGCTGGAGGGTGGGTTCCTAGAAAATAGACTGTTGACATCACCCCCAGTCGTCTGGGTGACCTTGGGTGGTTGCTCAGCCTCTCTGAGCTGGCACAAGCCATGGAGAATTTCTTGTTTGGGCTCAGCAGGAAGCTGAGACATGGAGTGCGTTAAGCCTGGGGGCCCACAGGAGGGTGAGGCTACCGCCTCCTCCAGGGGGCCCCAGACAATGGGCCCTGCCAGGCTGCCCTCGGCGGCGCTCTGAGCTGACCCTGCCCTTCCTTTGCTCATTCCAACACCTCCTGTGTGCCAGGCTGTGAGGTCAGATAAACCGGGAGGCTGAGTAAAGGGTAGTAGGTGGAGGAGGGTGGGGGGAGGAAGCTCGGCAGGACCTTTGGGCCTCAGTTTCCCTGGAGTCTGGATCCGACAAGGCTGCCAGAGCCCCAGAGTCCTGCGCTCACAGAAGGGGACGGCTCAGCCCCACCCCTCTGGGTCTCTGGCAGTAGGCTGAGGTCAGGCCTGAGGCTGGAGAGGGAAGTAACTCATCCAAGATCTCACAGGGCCCAGGACTCCTGGCTCTCCTAACTCGCTCATTCCACAGACGTTACCTAGCCCGTAGGGTGTGCCAGGCACTGTGCAGGCACTGGGAAAGCCCCGAGAACATGACTGGCCGGACTGCCCACATGGAGCTTAAAGTCCAGTGGGCAGGTGGACCACAAATGAGAAAACCAGGTAATACATGAGGTGCTTCAGAGTGTGGCAAGTTCCATGAAAAAGATAAGTCGGGGTGGGACTCGAGGGATGGGGGTGCAGCGTTGGACACGATTGTTGGAGGGGGACTTTCTGAGGAGGTGACATTTGAGTTGCATGACCAGGAGCCAGCCATGTGACTGGACCAGTCAAGGGGCAGAGGATACTGCAAGTGCAAAGGTCCTGAGGTAGGAATGAGCTTTAGTGTGATTGGGGGCCAGAAGGGTGGCCAGGGTGGGCAAACAGTGATTAAGAAGGAGGCAGGAGTCCAGACTGTGCAGGGCCTTGTAGGTCTAGGTGAGAAGAGTGGGTTTTTTTCCAAAACCAAACTGAGGAGCTACATCTGAGGCTGCCGGCCTTCCCAGTCTCAATTCCACTGGGGGTGTTTGATCCTCATCTGCTCCGGGAGCCCGGGACATTGGGGCACGCCCCTGTCTCCACGTGGCTCTAGCAAGGAGGGGTTGCCTCTCTGGGGAAGGACTCGTCACCTCACCAGCCATTGTGGGTGATGGATGAATCCACAGGGGACTCCTCACCACGGTCCCCTGGGGTTGGGTCTATGAGGAGAGAGACTTGAAGGGTGAGGATTTGGCGGGGGGAGCGCCAAGAGGCTCTGGTGTTGGGGACCCACCGTGTGCCTTGCCTTGTGTGAACGAGGGCCGGTGAGAGAGACTGACCTTGGACCACTACCTGTGAGGTGTGCCCAGCTGGGGTGGGGGAGACAAGGAAGGCTTATGCTCAGAGGGGTCCCTGGGGGCAGGGCCATGTGGGCAGCTCCCCGTCCCCACCCCCAACAGGATGGGGAGAGGCATGGAGGGAAGCAGCAGCCCTGGGGTCTTGGCTTTGCTCCTGCAGGATGGTAGCCTTGGCACATCTCTGAGCCAGGGCAGATACCCAATATAGTTGAAATGGGGCCAGAGCAGGAGCCCAGGCTAGTCCCCAGGCCAGGGCCCTCTGGAGGGAGGTGGGGATGATGGGGGTGGGAACATGAACTTTCTGGCCCAGGCAGCCTTTTGTGGAAAAACACTTGAGACAGGAAGTTTACGCTCGCCTCACCACAGGCCCGCCCCTCCCTACTGCCCCATATCTGCCCCTTCAACCCTTTCTGGCCCCTGAGTTTGAAATCCCTGAGGGACCTGGTCTGAGCCTTCAAATGGGACCCATTTCAGCATATGCAGAGGCCCTGCCCTGGCTCGGCTTCCATTTGGGGGACTCCTCGGGGCATTTGGGAGGTGACAGTAAGTGGTCAGAGCCCCGGCTGTGCCGTGAGAGTGCCCAGGGTTCGAATCCTGACTGTCCCACGAGCTGTCCCTCCACTCTCTCACGCGGCGGGAAGCGCTGTTGTTAACTCCACTTGATCGAGGAGAAAAACAGCTCAAGTAAAGGTCACAGGGCCAGCGAGAGGCCAGGTTGCTAGAAAAAATATAGGACGACCAGTTAAATGGGAATTTCAGGTTTTTAATATAAGTATTCGTTGTTTATCTGAAATACCAATTTAACTGTGAGTCCTGTATTTAACGTGCTAAATCTCCCACCCCGCCTAGTGGAGAGAGCAGGCCGAGCCTCCACGCAATCCCTCAGGAGGCCTGGAGTCCCTGGACGCTATACTCTAGCATTCCAGGATCGAGAAACATCACAGAATCTTAAAGCTTGTTGGGTGATTGAAAGCTCCTTTGTGCCAAGCCCCATTCTAGGCACTGAGGACACAGCAGTGACCACAGACCCTATCCTCAGGAGCTCAGTCAGGTGGGCCAGAACAGCAAGTAAATCAGCTAACGAAAATGCGGGGACAAGTGTCCTTAGGGAGACATGCTTGGGGCTGTGGAGCACTGGCGAGGGAACCCTGGCCCAGCTGCGAAGGTCACTTCCCTGGGATGCATGGCATCCCAGTGAGACCTGATGGGTGAGGAGCAGCCAGCCCCGCGAGCTGTGGGAAGACCGTTCCAGACGCCGGAGCTGGAGGAGACGCGAAAGGAGATCAGGCCCAAGCTCCCTTTGCTCTCAGAGGAAAGGGCCTCCAAGCCTGGGGAGGGGCCTGAACAAGCGGCCAGACCCAAGATCTGTCTAGGCTGTTGCCTGGGCTGCCGCGTCACCCAGGACCCCAGAGGCAGCCGGTGAGGGCAGGGAGGGTCACTCCAGCCTCATCCGTGCAGTGAAGAGGGGACACCCGGAAGGGTCGCCAGGGAAGCCAGGCGATGGTAAGAGGGCGCCCCTCTCACAGCCAATCGAAATCCTCCCCATCCCTGCGGGCTCGGGCACCCCTCCTCCTTCCACCCCAGGAACATTCTCTCCACTGTCCCCTCAACAGACAAATTAGGGCATCGGGACGAGGAAGTAGGACCCCCGGATCAGGGTTTCGGCTTCGCCACTGACTCGGTTGTGATCTCCTGCAAGTCCTGGCCCCTCTCTGAGCCTCAATTTTCAGATGGGACTTCCGACCCCCACCTCCATCCCCCTCTGGCTTTCGGACTCTGGAATATTTAAAGATCGGTGGGTTTTTTTTGGAGCGAGTTAGACAGGATTGAAACCACAAGTGCCAATCAGTCTGGGTTCCCAACTCCGTCCCCTTCCCTCCGGAGATTTAGGAACACAATTCCATTGGGAGACTACATTTCCCGACATGCAAAGGCGAAGGCGGTGCCTACCTGTTTGGGTAACGTAGTCCT
Organism: Equus asinus; assembly: GCF_041296235.1. Taxonomy (NCBI): domain Eukaryota; kingdom Metazoa; phylum Chordata; class Mammalia; order Perissodactyla; family Equidae; genus Equus; species Equus asinus. The sequence continues at coordinate 17,847,243 of NC_091799.1, forward strand.
GGGCCGGCCTAAGGACTACGACTCCCAGCGTGCCCCGCGGCACAAGGCCAGAAGGGCCCGGATCCAGAACCGGACGTGGCTTGCGGCTCTGGTGCTGGAGGGCGGGTGAGATGGTGAGCTTGGGGCCGAGTGCTGGCGTTCGGGGGCGTTTAGGGGTGGGGTCCCGGGTCTGTTCAGGAGCCAGGGCTTAGGCAGTCGGAACCGGAATTGTTCCCCCGTCGGTCCGTTGTACGGATGAGAACGCCGAGGGGCGGCACTCTCTCTCCCAGCGGAGAAACTGATCCTAGTCAGTCGCGTCAGACACGTCAGTTGAGTGAACGGGAAGCTTAGAGCGTAATCAGGCTGCGACGCCCGCCTCTGTTAGTGCCCCTGGATGGAGAGTCACTTCGTCAGTTGAGCCCTCCCTTTTCTCCAGGCCACGGGGACAGACCAGGTGGTGGGACTCGGGCTCGTCGCCGTTAGCCTGATCATCTTCACCTACTACACCGCCTGGGTGATTCTCTTGGTACGTGTGCTTGCCCCGCCCTCTCTCAGCTTCTCCCATCCCTGGATCTTGAAGCCGACTCCTGGCATCATTTAAGCAGCTGCTGTGTGACAGGCACTGTGCTAGTGCCTGCATATCTCGTGAAAGCTCCAGACCAGCGCTATGGGGAAGACGCTAGTGGCGTCCCCGTTTTATAAATCAGGCTGAGGCTCAGGGAGGAGGGTCGGGCCCAAGGTGGCATCGTTAACCGCTACACTGTAAGCCCTGTTCCTGATTTGCTTTGCCTTTGATGGGAGTTCTAGTCCTTCTGGTTATCCCGCTGGCTTCTGGGCATGACGAGTGCTAATGGATTTTGTTGAGAGCCTGTAGCCTTTTTTTCTTGTGGGAAAACTTGTTGATTACTGCTTAAGAAGTGCAGTGTTCTCAGAAGGCAAAATCCTGCAGAACTTGGTATCCTTTGGAGAAAATATTAGTAAAGAAAACCTTGGAGCCCAGATTGGGAATCACTCAAGGATTCCTCAGGTACCTTTGCCCCTGCGACGCTGTAAGGGCCTTAGGGCAAGTCCTTTGCCTTCTGTTCACTGCCAGGTCCCCTGCACCAACTTAGGGTGGGCACCAGACAAGTGCTCAGTAACAACTATTAAATAAATGAAGGAAGGAAGCAAACCAGGGCACCCAAAATGCCGTCATCTTAAAGAAAAGCAAATGCTGCCCCGTGCTTTGAATGGGGTCAGCCCCTGAGATGGAGGAGGTGGGATGCTTGGGCTTGGGGGCTTGGCAAGGCGAGGATGCTCATCAGAGCTCTGCCCTCGGTGGCAGCCATTCATCGACAGCCAGCATGTCATCCACAAGTATTTCCTGCCCCGAGCCTATGCTGTTGCCATCCCACTGGCCGCCGGCCTCCTGCTGCTCCTGTTTGTGGGTAAGTCATCACCCCCCTAACCCTGGGCAGAGTGTCTGGGGGGCCCCGTGACCCTCTCCCACCCCTGAATGTGCTGCCACACTTTGGCACTTGCTGTACATCTGCTTGAGGCTCCTTGTCCCCAACTCACCCCCTGGGGTGTTCTTGTTCCCCCTCAGGGCTGCAAGTCAGTCTCCCATGCCTCAGGCTCACTGGACTCGAACGGGATGTCTCCTTTCTTCCTGCTCCCTCTACCGCTGCCATCCTCACTGCTCACACCTCAATCACCTCTCACCCCCTTGTCACCCTGGCTCATGATTCCTGCATCTCTCTGTCTCCCGTGGTTTAGTGGGTGGGCTTCCCCGGGGCGGGGACTGTGGCTTCATCATTACCATGTCCTCAGCTCCCAGCACAGGCCTGGCCGAGGTTCCTGGCACTGAGTGGCTCAAGAAAGTATGTGCTGAGTCAACAATCCGATAACTAGATGAGGGGTGGGTGGGGGGTGATGGGTGTTGGGTGGGCAGGTAGGTAGGTGAACAGGTGGTGGATGAGTAGATGGCTAGTTGGGTGGATCTTGTTCCCCATAGAGTCTGAAACACCAAATACAGCAAATTGCCTGCGGTAGGCACTCAGTTGGTGTTTGTTGAATGAATGTAGGTGGATGTGTGGCTTGATGAATGACCAGGGAGATGACCAGGTGGCCTGGAGGGTGGTTGGGTAGGTGCTTGGCCCTGCGTGTGGGTCACTCCACCATGCTGTGCCCTGCTCAGGCCTCCCGGCAGCCTCGAGCCCGAATCTGACCTGGCCTTTCTGGTCTGTTTATTCCAGGAGTGTTCATCATTTATGTGCTGCTGAAGAACCAGAAGGGGACCAAAAAGACTCAGTGAAGGCCCAGCGGGGATGAGGCTGCAGCCCCCTCTCTGCCTCCCCTCCAGGGCAGGGCCCAAAGGTGGGGCCCCGCAGGACCGGTCCAGGTACTGCAGCCCCCTCAAGCCTGGCTGCCCTGCACACAGCCCTGTGTGCTGGAGCTGTTCAGGACTCACCCCGACTCACCAGAGCCCCTGCTCACACTGCCAGAAGCCAGGAGGGACGAGTACGTGGAAGTCTCCCTCTCACCCACTCCGGCTCAGGGCCTGAAAGATGCTGGTCCTTCCCACCCTGCCTTCAGACTCCCTGTCACTTTTTCCTCTGGGTTCTCCCTTCTTGCCTCAGTTTCCCTCCTGTCACATGCTGATGTTGGACTTAGCAGGTTCTGAGGCAGCGCATGACCTATCCCCACATGTCCTGCTGACCTCTCTCCACATGTCCTGCTCCTCCCCGAAGGCAGCTTTCCCGGTCTAACAAGCCCCAGACCCCACAAGGACTTCCGGACCTGGAGAGCCTAGGAGGAGGACTGACAGGCCCCAGGACCACCCCCAGGCCTCAGGGTGCATTAGGGTGGCCACACCGGGCCCCCAAACCAACTGCTCCTCATGGAGGCCAGCCCCCTAGCCCCAGTGCTGGCCTACTGGGGAGGCCTGAACAATAAACATTGATGGTGTGTTTGTGTCTGTGTCATCCCTGACCAGGGGAGCCGGGCCGCTTGGGGGCTGGAGCTGGGCTGGGAGCCAGCCCCTGCGTTGGTCGCAGGTTGGGAGACCCTGGTTCATGCAGTGAGTGAGGGTGCCTGAGGTGCCTCGTGGATCATTCCTATGCTTGACCCGGGATAAAACAGGGCCCAGGACAGATATGGTTCTGGCCCAGTGCAGCTCACGGCTGGGGAGTGGGTAGAGGCGTGGTGATCTGCCAGACATCACATTAGCCTCCCCCGTGCCAGCCCAGCCAGCAGGCACTAGTATTTTACACACCTAAAGGCCAGTCCCCTAAAGTGCAAACCTCTTGTCCATCTCTTGTCCCCGGCAGCCCACTTTGGCGTGGCTCTGAGCAGTGAGGGCTGCTCACTGAGCCAGCGCAGGGCTGGTTCCACTGTGTTCGGGTTTACTGATCTGGCACAGGCCCCAGCCCCCAGCAATCCCACTGTGCCCTTCTGGGCAGCCAGGTCTCCCATTCACAGTGCCCAGTGTACACCTCCATCCGCCACAGCTTGATGGTCACTCTGCCTCCAGTTAGCAGAGGGGTCTCCGTCAGAGAACAGAGGCCAACTGCAGGTACACCTGCCCTGCCCTCGCCTGCCCCACCCTCTCCGTGTCCTCCAGACCCCGCAGAGCTGCCCACCTGGGCTCTGGGTCCTGTCCTTCCCCTGCTATAGCAGGCACCTCATGTCACTGATGATGCCCCTCTCATGGGAACAGCCGCTGCTTCTCCCAGTATGCTCCAGGCTCCCACATAAAGGACCGTCCATCAGCCCAGTAATTCTGCCCAAGTCCCTCCCTGTCCCCTTCACAGCTGGACTTCCAAGGAGGGCGTCCACACCTGCTGCCTGCACTTCTCACCTCCGCTGTGCTCAGCATCTCTCCAGGAAGTCTGCACCCACTGAGACCACCAGTGCACGTGTCCTTGACCCCTCTGCCACATTTGGCCTGTGACCTTCCCCCGGATGCACCTTCCCACATGCTCTCTGGGTGTCTGTGGTGACCCGTTCTCCTCCTTCGTGTCTCTCCCACTCCAGCTCCTCTGTTCTGCCATGAGAAGGTAGGCCCTCAGGTAGGCCGCCTCACCTCATACTCTTCCTAGGTAACTTCATCCCTACCCAGGCTCACCTCCAGCCCAGCCCTTTCCTGTGCTCCGATGCATTGCACATGCACCAGTCGCCCACCTGATGTCCTCATTGGGTGCTGTAATGACATCTCAAATTCATCCTTTCATGAGCTGAATTCTCAGACTTCACCCAAGTCTGGCCCTCATGCCCTGCCCCCTCTCATGACTGGCATCGTCCTGTGTCCCCGACCCCAGCCTGACACACATCGCTGACCCTGGCTTTCCTCTCCTAGCCCCATCCCCGAAATTCCGAATCCTGTCAATTCTCCCGTTTTCTCACTGCCCCTCCCCCCAGTAGTCACGTTCCTGACGCAAAGCCACCATCCTCCGCCCTGAGTTAGCAAAGCTTCCTCAATGCCCTCCCCCTGCCCACTCTGGCCCCCTCCAATCTGACAATGCACGACAACCAGTGCCTTTTGAAAACACGTGAGCATCTTTCTCACACACATAAAATGCCCCTCCGGGTTTCCACCCTCTCTCGACCATGGCCTACAGGAACCTGCATGCTCACTCGCTCACTGTCTCCTTCTCTCTCCAGCCACGCTGGTCTTTCTTTGCCTGGAACTCACCAAAACCCTTTGCACATCCTAAATCAGTTCAGCATATACTTATAGAACATTGGTTTGTGCCAGGCACTGAGTCAGGAAACCAGCCTGGCGTGGTTCCTATCCTGGCACTCCTTTTCTAGGGGAGAGATGGAAGAAACAAACAAGTGAACAAGACAGTCTCATTGTTAAGAGTGATGACAAAAATAAAGCAAGACGATGTGATCAAGAATGAGGGGAGGGATGCTTAGAGTCGGGTGAGGCGATAAGATGGAATAAGGCAAATGAAAGCCTGGGGAAAAGGATTTCAACCAGAGGGAACAGCACCTGCAAAAGCCCGAGGTGTGAAAGAGTTTAGTGGCTAAGGAGCAGCAGGGCGCCCCTGTGGCGGAGGGGTGGGCTCAGTGAGGAAAGTGGTTTGAGATGGGGCTGGAGAGTGGGAAGATGGGCTTGGGGGCCATGGCGAGCGGGATGGATTTTGTTCCAGTGCCGCGAGAAGGCACTGGAGGTTTTAAGCATGACGGTGACGTCATCTGATTCACGCTTTTAAAAGCTCACGCTGGAAATAAGCCAGATAGAGAAAGACAAACTCTGTATGACTCCACTCATAGTTGGAAGTTAACATTTAGACAAAGAGAACTGATTGGTGGTTACCAGGGGAAAGGGGGGTGGGGGGAGGGCACAAAGGGTGAGGTGGTCCACCTACAACATGACTAACGATAATATAGAACTGAAACTTCACAAGGTTGTAAACTATCATAATCTTAATAAAAAGAAATAAAATCATAATAAAAGCTCACGCTGGCAGCCGTGTTCCTCCCTCTCACTCACCACCACGTCCCTGGGGCCCAGCACTGCTCCCGGCCCATGCTGAGTGTTCAAAACATGTGTCGAATGATGCATGCCCCTGACTTTCTATGTGACTTGGAGTTAGTCACTTCTCTCTCTGGACCTTATTTTCCTCACCAGAAAGACAGTCGATGGGATGGGGCTGGCCCGTGGCCGAGTGGTTAAGTTCGTGCGGCCCACTTCTGCAGCCCAGGGTCCAGATCCTGGCCGCGGACATGGCACCGTTCATCAGGCCATGTTGAGACGGCGTACCACATGCCACAGCTAGAAAGACCCACAACTAAAATATACAACTATGTGCTGGGGGGATTTGGGGAGAAAGAAACAGCAGGAAAAAAAAAGAAGATTGGCAACAGTTGTTAGCTCAGGTGCCAATCTTTAAAAAAAAATAAAAAAGAAACAGCCGATGGGAATTTCACGCCAAAGTGGGAATTTCACGCCAGAGTGAGAGGGCGGGACTTGATTTAAGTTCCCCGCCTCCCCAAGCGGCCCCGAGACCCAAGACCCCAGTCGACACCCCTGGGGACCCTATCAAAGCGCGGCTGCTCCGCCCCGCCCTGGACCGCGATCCAAAGGATGCTCCAGGCCGGGGGGAGGGACCCATAAGCGATCGCCGGCGCCCCCGGCGCGGATTGGGTGCAGCCGTGACAGACACCGCGCGACTGGTCGGTCCAGAGGCAGGGGCGGGGCCTGGCTCCTGCCGCGGGGCGGCCGGGCAGCGGGGGACACCGCCAGAGGCCGGGAAGCTGTTGCAGGAGCGATGCCCGCGCCCAGCCCGGGGCCCCGCGAGGTAGGTGCAGACTCGAGAGAAGACGGGAGAGGGAAGGGTTGGGGGACAGGAGCCGGGCCTCCCCTCCCAGTGCGGCTGGGCATCCAAGCCCAGGAGGGGTCCTGCACTGGGACCAGTACACGCCCCACATGGGGCCACAGGTAGGAAGGGAGGAGTCTGGCTGGTATCCTCTGAGAGCTTCCTCAGTTTCCTCCTCGGGCGGGAAAAAGGAGATGATGATAAAAGCTCCTCCTTCATAGGGCTAATAGGAGTTCAAGCTCTGGGGGCTGGCCCCGTGGCCGAGAGGTTAAGTTTGCGCGCTCCGCTGCAGGCAGCCCAGTGTTTCATTGGTTCGCAATCCTGGGTGCGAACATGGCACTGCTCATCAAACCACGCTGAGGCGGCGTCCCACATGCCACAACTAGAAGGACCCACAACGAAGAATATACAACTATGTACGGGGGGGCTTTGGGGAGAAAAAGGAAAAAAATAAAATCTTAAAAAAAAAAAAAAAAAAGGAGTTCAAGCTCTCAGCCGGTGCTGGCACGTGGTGGGCGCCCACTACTAATGGGTCAGCTGCTCTGAGCTCAGCCTCATCTGACCCTCCACGCTGGCCTGGAGGAACTCCACGTAGACGAGTGAAATAGATGACCGAGTCACCGGCATCAGGGCTCCTACTATCAAGGGTTCCTGTGTATGGAGCTCAAACTCAGTAGTAACTACAGTTAATACCTGCCCTGAAGGAGTTCTTATAGTTCTCATTTTACAGGCGAGAAGATGGGGCGCAGAAACGTTAGGTGACTTATCTCAGGTCACACAGCTGGTGAGAGACAGTCAGTCTTGGGCTGGGTTTGGCTGCAGAACCCACGCTCTGCCTACTGATAATAACTATCACTCTATTTTGGGTGCTGACTGCATGCCAGGCATGTGTGGCTGCTCCTCACCACACCCAGTGAGGAGGGTACTAGCATTATCCATATTTTACAACTGAGGAAACTGAGGCAGAGAGAGATTAAAGGAGGGCTCATGAGTTGTGGAGGAGGGACTCAAATCCTGGTCTTTCCCCTCTGGGATGCTCATTGCCTCTCATGCCTCCTGCCACCAGGTCCTGGCCTCCTCCCCAGAGCCTGGATCCAGAGCAGCTGCTGCGGGCTCCAGCTGCCGTGGCCTCCTCTGGCATCTACAGGACAAGCGGTTGCGCCTAGGCCTGTTTGACATTGACCCGGGGCATAAGCTGCACCAGATGACGTGTATGATGCAGGCAGGGCTGTGGGCTGCCACCCAGGTCTCCATGGACCACCCGCCCACAGTGAGTGGCCAACCTGTCCCGTGCACTGACAGCAAGACCAGACTGATGGCCTGTCCCGCTAATACTGCAGGGCTGGGGACTGGAGAAGGCTAGAGGGGGAGGAAGGTAGGGGCGTGGTGCAGGGAGGGAGGGACATTCTGGGGTAGGGGCTGGGGCCAGGAAGCCAGAAAGTCCAGGGTGCGGTGGGCTTGTGAGGAACCCCCTGACCCAGAGAGTTGCAGTGTGACTCTAGATGGGCATCTGCCTCTCTTGGGCCTCAGTGTCCCCATCTGTATAATGGGTGGGAGGGATTGTACTCCTTGGTCTCTGAGGCCCTCCCAGCTCTGCCAGGTGTATGGTTGAGAAGGGACGCCACCCCCACTCCACCAGCCTGGCCCATCCTCCCTGGAGCTCAGGCTGGGGCCAGGCTGGCTCAGCAGAAAGGGTCACCCAGCTGCAAGCTCAGCAGCTGGATGGGTGGGTGAGCATGTGTGTTTGTGTGTGTGCACACGTGTGCACAGTGTGACCACATCCCACAGGCCAGTCCTGGCACAGGGACCCGGAGGTCCAGGGAGAGTGTAAGAGTCCTCTAAATCTCATCACCTGCTGAGAACCTTCCAGGGCTCCCCAACACTCAGCATGGCCTCAGGATCCTGTTGGTTCAAGCCCAAGGGCCAAGTGTCCAGCCTCGTTCACACTCCATCCCTCCCTTACTTGCTTCAGCCACTTGGGCCCTCCTTCCCTTCCTGGTGGCCAAGAATGCCGTTCCCACTGTGATGAGCATCCTGCTCTTCCCCTCCACTACCCTTCAGATTTCAGCTTAGAAGTCACCTCCTCCAGGAAGCTTTCTCTCATCCTGCTCCTCCCAGGCCGAGTCAGGCAGATCCCCTGGCTTCAAGGCCATCCTCTGTTACTGGGATGGCATTGGCTTCACTTGGCCAACATGTGTCTGAGCTCATGTGCCGGGCTTGAACTGAGAGCCGGGTCCTTGGGACCCAGCAGTGGATGAGACACACCCAGGATCTGCCACACTCATTCTCATCCTCCTTCCAGCTTTGGGAGGGCCTGCGACCCATCTGCCCAACCCAGGCCCACCCAGAGTGGTCCCTGTTTGCTGGAGGAGTCCAACTGGGGGAAGGGGGCGAGGCCAAGTGCAGGATGCTTGGAGCTGCTGGGGCTGGCAGTGGGGGTGGAGACCTGCCCTGAGCCCCTCTGCCCCTCCCTGTAGGGGCCGCCCACTGAGGAGGATTTCTCCCAGGTCCTGACCCAGGTTCACGAGGTAGGAAGCCCCAGACTGCTGCGTGGAAGGGGGTGTGTACCCGTCTTAGCTCTCTTTCCTCAGTTTCCCCCTCATGCAGTGGGAGCGATGGCTTGCCTCAGAGCCTTGCAGGAAGGGTGTGGTTACCCTGACCCCCTGGCACTAGGGCCAAGTGCACACACGTGGGCCCCTGTGGACGCTCTTGCTCCCCAGCAGGGCTTCGAGCTGGGCACCCTGGCTGGCCCGGCCTTCGCCCGGCTGCGGCGCTCCCTAGGCCTGGCGGATGAGGACTACCAGGCTGCGCTGGGCCCCGGCGGCCCCTACCTGCAGTTCCTCAGCACCTCCAAGAGCAAGGCCAGCTTCTTCCTGTCGTGAGCTGGCCGCAGGGGCGGGCGGGGAAGGGGTGGGAGTGGTGTTCCGGGCTGGTGGGGGGCGCTTGGGGCGAGAAACGGAACCGCCGGGTGAGGGAGGGTCAGGGCCAGATAGAGGTCAGATGGAGGAGGTGAGCCGGAGGGGGAGGACGGGAGGCGAGAGGGGCGGCGGGGCGGCCGCTCCAGCCCGGCCTGGTCGGTGACCTCTCCCTCCCGCCCCCAGCCACGACCAGCGCTTCTTCCTGAAGACCCAGCGGCGCCGGGAGGTGCAGGTGCTGCTCGCCCACCTGCCCCGCTACGTGCAGCACCTGCAGCGGCACCCGCACTCTCTGCTCGCGCGGCTGCTGGGTACGGCCGGCCGGGACCCGGGACTGCGGGGCGGTGGGAGGAAGGGAGCGAGGAGCGCAGGGGGCCAGGGAGTGGGGCGACTCCCAGGACGGGCTCTCAGCCCAAGCCGGGTGGTGGGGAGCGGCCAGGAGGCGAGTCCTGCGGCGAGCAGCGTGCAGTGGGGGGCGGGTCCTAGGCCGCAATGTAGCGGGGAGAGCGGGGGGGGGGGGGGGGGGGGGGGGGGGGCGGGGGGGGGGGCCAAGATCTGGGGAGGAGGGCATTGGACAGTCCTGTCGGGAGGGTGTGTGTGTGGGCGGGGCCTTATCTCAGGACCCGCATACTTGGGACTAAGTCTGTAGGCGAGTGCAGGGGGCACAACCACCCAAACTGGGGAAGGGGTCTGGGGGCGCAGCCTGGAGGGGCGTGTCTCGAGAAGGAGACGTGGCCTGGAGCCCGGACTAGGGTAGGATGGGCCCGGGGTTGCCGAGTTTGGGGTCCCTCACCTGGCACCCTCTCGCCTTCCAGGAGTGCACAGTCTCCGGGTGGCCCAGGGAAAGAAGGTGGGTAAGGCGGAGGCGAGGGGGCTGGGCCGGAGGGGGCGGCTGGAGGGTGAGATCCTGCCTCCCTCACTCCCTACCCCCGTCCCCAGAAATACTTCATCATCATGCAGAGCGTCTTCTTTCCCGCCGGCCGCATCTCCGAGAGGTGAGTCGGCCTCGCAGGGCCCCGGCCCCACCCGGAATGTGCCCCTGAAGCCCCCACGCTCCCTAGATGGCCGGCGAAACCGAGGCCCGGGGAGGAGAAGGGACGTTCCCAAGATCCCCCGATGGATTGGAGACCGTGGTACCCCCGACCAGCATCTCTGAGAGCTCAGTATGCATTGGGCTCTGTGTTGAGCCATTTGCATTCATTAGCTTCTTTATTCCCAGAACAACTCTGAGGGATAGTTTTATCATCATCCCCATTTTTTAGATGAGAAACGGAGGCGGGGGAGGACCGCACGCTGCTGTGTGAGGAGTAGGAATTCGAACCCAGCCTCTGACTGCACATTGCCCTGACTCTGCCGGCAAGCTCCCCACTAGTGCTCCAGGGCCAGGGCCTTCCTTCCAGCCGTCCTGGTGCTGCCCTCTAGGGTTGGACCCCTGTGTCTGGGACACCCCCAGGGATGACTGGGCCGAGACGCAGGCACAGGCAGGGGGAAAGCCTGGGCCGGCTTCTGGGCCTGAGTTCAAATCCCTACTCTGCCGTTTACGTACTGTGTGATCTTGGGCGAGTCAAAGGAACTCTCTCTGCCTTTTTCTTCATCTCTGACCTGGGACAGCAATGCAATGGGGCCGTGCTGAGGATATGAACAGTCACCCCGTGGAAGCTCTTGTTTCTTAGGATTACCTTGTGAGGCTCCCTGTGTGTCTCAAGTCTGTGCAGAGCTGAATTCTCCCGTCCTCCACTCCCTGCCTCTTAGGTATGACATCAAGGGCTGCGAGGTGAGCCGCTGGGTGGACCCGGCCCCCGAGGGCAACCCCATCGTCCAGGTGCTGAAAGATCTCAACTTTGAGGGCAAGACTATCAACCTAGGTGAGCCACGGGGTGGTCACTGCCTGCTCTTCCTCCATTCAGGGTGAAGTTAGAAGGGAGTCCCCTGCACTGCCCCGTGCCTGAGTCATTAAGAGCCTAGGTTCTGGAGTCAAGCAGAGCAGCGTTCAATTCCTACCCCCAGGACTTACTAGCTGGGTGACCAAGGCTCATTACAGCTGAGTTTCCTCATCTGTGAAATGGGACAGTAATGGCACCTGCCCTCCTGGGGCAGATGCATATGGAGCCCTCAGCACCTTGCCCGGCACATGATGAGAACTCAAGTGGGGGCACTGATGCTCTGGCAGGGCCCCAGCGGAGCTGGTTCCTCCGCCAGATGGAACTGGACACTGCCTTCCTCCGGGAGCTCAACATGACAGATTACAGCCTCCTGGTGGCCTTCCAGCAACTCCACGAGGATGAGAAGGGCCTGGGCAGTAGCCTCATCTTCCGCACAGTCAGGTGGGCCCCCGACAGGAATGAGGTGATGAGAGCATGGAAAACACAGATGGTGAGGTGGGGGGACAGCATAGGCAAAGGCTGGGAGACTGGAAAGTGCGTGTTTGCATGTGTGTGTGTGTGTATGTGTCGGGGGCTGGTGAAGCCTGGCTGGCAGGGGTAGCGGGCACAGGTGGACCACAGCACAGGGGACAGGACAGGTGAGATCCGGCTGGATAAGGGCTTCAATGACGATTTGAAAAATCTGCTCATTTTCTAGAAGGGGATGTGGAGCCATTGGAGGTTTCAGACCTATTTAATTTTTGCCTCAGAAAGAGCCCTTGCCCCTTAACTCTGCCATTCCACTCCTAGGATGCTGAGGTCATCCCCACTGTGCCCATCATCATGTTGGGATGGGTGTGGCTTGGGCAGAATCCAGGGTAATGGCTCCCCACACAACCCATGGCTGGGCTGGGCACGTCCTGACCAGATGGTGGAATGCCTGCCATGGGGCAGAGAACCCCCCAAGTCTGCCCATCCAAGCTAGGTCAGCTTCTCCCTTACCCTCTGCCCCCAGCCGGCGCCTAGATCATGGCTGTCATTCAGTCTGTAAGACCGAGTTTGCATGTAATGGTTATCTTATTGAAATATTGCCATGCTGGCCGGTCAATAGCCACTGTCCCAGCCCCGCCCTCACCCAGTTCCACGCCCCCATTCAGAACACACTCCCTCCCACCTCTTCCTCATCCATGTTAACCCTGACACCACAGAGTACCAGCGCCTTGCTCAGGCTCCCACACCACTGGGTTCTGATTGGTTGGTGCCTGGGAGGGGCTTGTCTCTCATTGCTTACTTCCTTGGGCAAGGCAGGAATAAACCCCTTTAGCCACCCCACCTTCCAACCCCCCACCTCCCTCCCACCCCCAGGAGGACAGTGTTAGGGAATTGCACTTGCTTCTGGCTGGGACTGGGAGCCCAGCCAAAGGCATCTTCTGATTTGGAATACATTTTGAGGCAACAAAACACAGCATCTGCAAAGTGGAATTGGACTTTGTTCACAACGTTTCAGCTCTGCCCCCTGAAACGTCCAGGATTGGATGACTCCGAATAGAAGCTTGGGAAATACCCAAATACCAGTGTGTGACCCACTGCTCTAGACCAGCGCTACCCAATAAAGATGCAACGAGAGGGCCGGCCTGCTGGTGCGGTGGTTGAGTCCACACGTTCTGCTTCCGCGGCTGGGGTTTGCCGGATCCCAGGTGCAGACCTATGCACCGGTTGTCAAGCCATGCTATGGCAGGTGTCCCACATATAAAGTAGAGGAAGATGGACACGGATGTTAGCTCAGGGACAGTCTTCCTCAGCAAAAAGAGGAGGATTGGCAGCAGATGTTAGCTCAGGGCTAATCTTCCTCAAAAAAAAAAAAAAATGCAATCGGAGGCACACGTGCAGTTTTACATTTTCTAGTAGCACGTTTAAAAAAGTAAAGAGAAATAGGTAAGAGAATTTCCATAATATATTTTATTTACTCAATACATCCAAAATTTTATCATGTCATCATCTAATCAATATAAACATCTATGAGATATTTTACATTCTTTGTCTCATTCTGTCTTGGACAATGACATTCAGTATGTATTTTACACTTCCCTGCATCTCAATTGGGACTGGCAACATTTAAGTGCTCAATGGCCACATGTGGCTAGCGGCTGCACATCGGCTAGTGCAGCCCCTGAGCATCAACCACCTTTTACTCAGCCTCCCAGCTTATCTGACCTCACAGCCTGGCACACAGGCGGTGTGGGAATGAGCAAAGGAAGGGCAGGGTCAGCGTAGAGCACCGCCGAGGGGCAGCCTCGCAGGGTCCATTGGCTGGGGCCCCCTGGAGGAGGCGGTAGCCTCACCCTCCTGTCGGTGCCCAGGTCTGTGCGAGGGATCCAGAGCCCGGAGGAGTCGGGAGCCCAGAACCGTCGGCTGCTGCCGGACGCCCCCAACGCCCTGCACATCGTGGATGGGCCGGAGCAACGCTATTTCCTGGGCCTCGTGGACCTCGTCACGGTCTACGGGCTCCGCAAGCGGCTGGAGCACCTATGGAAGACGCTGCGCTACCCGGGCCGGACCTTTTCCACCGTCAGCCCAGCTTGCTACGCCCGTCGCCTCTGCCAGTGGGCGGAGGCGAACACCGAGTGACCGGCGCCGGGCTGCTCTCCCCATCTGGACAATGGGCGCACGCCCGGAACGCCGGTTCCAGCCTGGCCAGGGCAGCAGGTTGGGCTCCCCTCGCCGGCTGTTCCTCCCGTTGGCCTCCAGAGGGCGGTGTCCGCTCACTAATACGACGGCGACACAGCCTCATTCGACGGTGATGCTGTGCCCGGCACTGTGCCAGGGACTCCCCCACATTAGCTCATTTTATCCTCAAAAAATGCTATTATTCTCTTTTTACAGACCATGAAATGGAGGCTCAGGGGGTGAAGGGACTGAGCAAGATCATTCAGCAATAAAAGATGGAACCAGGACTCAACTATGCCTTTTGGACTCAGGAGCCTGTATTCTTGCCCACGAGCTCCCGCAGCCTGTCCCCATGCTCTGGGGAAGCAGGGAGACTGAAGGCTCCATCCCAGCCCCCTGGAGCCATCCAGATGGGGAAACTGAGGCCCAGAGACTTTAAGGGGCTTATGCACGGGTAAGTGGCAAGGCCAGCCTGAGAACCCAGGTCTCCCAACCCCTTGCCCCTGGCTCAAGCAGGGCCCACTGGCCTCCGTCTGGGGTGGCCCCCTGGCTCCTGTCCCTCTAGGGATGCAGGTGGGAGAAGGTGGGGTGTTGGGGGGAGCCTGCAGCTCTGGGAGGCACTATGTTGGAGTCCACTATGGATCTTGAGTAAGCTCTACCCTCCTCTGGGAGTCACTTTTCTCATCTGTGAAATGACAGCAGGGGTTGGTGGTCAGACCAAGGGCGCTGGCCACACAGACATCACTGGGAACAGAGCAGAGCAAAGTGGCTGCACAGCCCCTGATCCTTCCTTCTCCCTCCTCCAGGAAACTCCAGCCGGGCCTCTGACCCCCGTCCAATCCGACCATGCCCAAGCTGTCCTTTCCTCTGGGGCCTGGCTGTGTGACCTGGGCAAGGTGCTAAACCTGTCTGTGCCTCAGTGGTCTAATCTGTAAAAGTGAAAGGATGAAAACGGACCTCATTAACGCATTAAATATTCATTGAGCACCTGCTATGTGACAGGCCCTCTGCTGGGCGATGGGGACCTGGGGGTGGAGCAAGATGCAGAGTCCACCTTCACAGAACTCACAGTCCAGAGGGGAGGGGTCTTTACAAAAGCAACCGGGTGTGACAAAGCCTCATGAAGGAGCGTGGGGCCCTGGAGCTCAGGGAAGGGGCCCCCGCCTAATTACTGGATGGCTGTGTCCTCTAAGCTGAGACCAGAAGAGTCAAGTGCGGCCCTGGGAGGGTTCCAGGCTGAGGGCACAGCAAAGGTCCGGGGTGAGGGAGAGCCTGGCATTTGAGAGAAAGAAACATTTCCCTGCGGCTGGAGTTCAGAGTGGGTGGGAACACTGTGGTGGGGGGCTTTCTGGGCCAAGAGCTGACCCCCAGGACTGGAGGACTCTGGATCTCGGGAAAGCTGCTCAGCTACACCAGACACTGCCACCCCATCAGCCTTTGAGAAAACGAAAAATGGCTGATGGGGAAGGGAGAGGAAAGGGATAGCTTATGCTGCAGGGCTGGAGGGTGGGTTCCTAGAAAATAGACTGTTGACATCACCCCCAGTCGTCTGGGTGACCTTGGGTGGTTGCTCAGCCTCTCTGAGCTGGCACAAGCCATGGAGAATTTCTTGTTTGGGCTCAGCAGGAAGCTGAGACATGGAGTGCGTTAAGCCTGGGGGCCCACAGGAGGGTGAGGCTACCGCCTCCTCCAGGGGGCCCCAGACAATGGGCCCTGCCAGGCTGCCCTCGGCGGCGCTCTGAGCTGACCCTGCCCTTCCTTTGCTCATTCCAACACCTCCTGTGTGCCAGGCTGTGAGGTCAGATAAACCGGGAGGCTGAGTAAAGGGTAGTAGGTGGAGGAGGGTGGGGGGAGGAAGCTCGGCAGGACCTTTGGGCCTCGGTTTCCCTGGAGTCTGGATCCGACAAGGCTGCCAGAGCCCCAGAGTCCTGCGCTCACAGAAGGGGACGGCTCAGCCCCACCCCTCTGGGTCTCTGGCAGTAGGCTGAGGTCAGGCCTGAGGCTGGAGAGGGAAGTAACTCATCCAAGATCTCACAGGGCCCAGGACTCCTGGCTCTCCTAACTCGCTCATTCCACAGACGTTACCTAGCCCGTAGGGTGTGCCAGGCACTGTGCAGGCACTGGGAAAGCCCCGAGAACATGACTGGCCGGACTGCCCACATGGAGCTTAAAGTCCAGTGGGCAGGTGGACCACAAATGAGAAAACCAGGTAATACATGAGGTGCTTCAGAGTGTGGCAAGTTCCATGAAAAAGATAAGTCGGGGTGGGACTCGAGGGATGGGGGTGCAGCGTTGGACACGATTGTTGGAGGGGGACTTTCTGAGGAGGTGACATTTGAGTTGCATGACCAGGAGCCAGCCATGTGACTGGACCAGTCAAGGGGCAGAGGATACTGCAAGTGCAAAGGTCCTGAGGTAGGAATGAGCTTTAGTGTGATTGGGGGCCAGAAGGGTGGCCAGGGTGGGCAAACAGTGATTAAGAAGGAGGCAGGAGTCCAGACTGTGCAGGGCCTTGTAGGTCTAGGTGAGAAGAGTGGGTTTTTTTCCAAAACCAAACTGAGGAGCTACATCTGAGGCTGCCGGCCTTCCCAGTCTCAATTCCACTGGGGATGTTTGATCCTTTCTGCTCCGGGAGCCCGGGACATTGGGGCACGCCCCTGTCTCCACGTGGCTCTAGCAAGGAGGGGTTGCCTCTCTGGGGAAGGACTCGTCACCTCACCAGCCATTGTGGGTGATGGATGAATCCACAGGGGACTCCTCACCACGGTCCCCTTGGGTTGGGTCTATGAGGAGAGAGACTTGAAGGGTGAGGATTTGGCGGGGGGAGCGCCAAGAGGCTCTGGTGTTGGGGACCCACCGTGTGCCTTGCCTTGTGTGAACGAGGGCCGGTGAGAGAGACTGACCTTGGACCACTACCTGTGAGGTGTGCCCAGCTGGGGTGGGGGAGACAAGGAAGGCTTATGCTCAGAGGGGTCCCTGGGGGCAGGGCCATGTGGGCAGCTCCCCGTCCCCACCCCCAACAGGATGGGGAGAGGCATGGAGGGAAGCAGCAGCCCTGGGGTCTTGGCTTTGCTCCTGCAGGATGGTAGCCTTGGCACATCTCTGAGCCAGGGCAGATACCCAATATAGTTGAAATGGGGCCAGAGCAGGAGCCCAGGCTAGTCCCCAGGCCAGGGCCCTCTGGAGGGAGGTGGGGGTGATGGGGGTGGGAACATGAACTTTCTGGCCCAGGCAGCCTTTTGTGGAAAAACACTTGAGACAGGAAGTTTACGCTCGCCTCACCACAGGCCCGCCCCTCCCTACTGCCCCATATCTGCCCCTTCAACCCTTTCTGGCCCCTGAGTTTGAAATCCCTGAGGGACCTGGTCTGAGCCTTCAAATGGGACCCATTTCAGCATATGCAGAGGCCCTGCCCTGGCTCGGCTTCCATTTGGGGGACTCCTCGGGGCATTTGGGAGGTGACAGTAAGTGGTCAGAGCCCCGGCTGTGCCGTGAGAGTGCCCAGGGTTCGAATCCTGACTGTCCCACGAGCTGTCCCTCCACTCTCTCACGCGGCGGGAAGCGCTGTTGTTAACTCCACTTGATCGAGGAGAAAAACAGCTCAAGTAAAGGTCACAGGGCCAGCGAGAGGCCAGGTTGCTAGAAAAAATATAGGACGACCAGTTAAATGGGAATTTCAGGTTTTTAATATAAGTATTCGTTGTTTATCTGAAATACCAATTTAACTGTGAGTCCTGTATTTAACGTGCTAAATCTCCCACCCCGCCTAGTGGAGAGAGCAGGCCGAGCCTCCACGCAATCCCTCAGGAGGCCTGGAGTCCCTGGACGCTATACTCTAGCATTCCAGGATCGAGAAACATCACAGAATCTTAAAGCTTGTTGGGTGATTGAAAGCTCCTTTGTGCCAAGCCCCATTCTAGGCACTGAGGACACAGCAGTGACCACAGACCCTATCCTCAGGAGCTCAGTCAGGTGGGCCAGAACAGCAAGTAAATCAGCTAACGAAAATGCGGGGACAAGTGTCCTTAGGGAGACATGCTTGGGGCTGTGGAGCACTGGCGAGGGAACCCTGGCCCAGCTGCGAAGGTCACTTCCCTGGGATGCATGGCATCCCAGTGAGACCTGATGGGTGAGGAGCAGCCAGCCCCGCGAGCTGTGGGAAGACCGTTCCAGACGCCAGAGCTGGAGGAGACGCGAAAGGAGATCAGGCCCAAGCTCCCTTTGCTCTCAGAGGAAAGGGCCTCCAAGCCTGGGGAGGGGCCTGAACAAGCGGCCAGACCCAAGATCTGTCTAGGCTGTTGCCTGGGCTGCCGCGTCACCCAGGACCCCAGAGGCAGCCGGTGAGGGCAGGGAGGGTCACTCCAGCCTCATCCGTGCAGTGAAGAGGGGACACCCGGAAGGGTCGCCAGGGAAGCCAGGCGATGGTAAGAGGGCGCCCCTCTCACAGCCAATCGAAATCCTCCCCATCCCTGCGGGCTCGGGCACCCCTCCTCCTTCCACCCCAGGAACATTCTCTCCACTGTCCCCTCAACAGACAAATTAGGGCATCGGGACGAGGAAGTAGGACCCCCGGATCAGGGTTTCGGCTTCGCCACTGAGTCGAGTTGTGATCTCCTGCAAGTCCTGGCCCCTCTCTGAGCCTCAATTTTCAGATGGGACTTCCGACCCCCACCTCCATCCCCCTCTGGCTTTCGGACTCTGGAATATTTAAAGATCGGTGGGTTTTTTTGGAGCGAGTTAGACAGGATTGAAACCACAAGTGCCAATCAGTCTGGGTTCCCAACTCCGTCCCCTTCCCTCCGGAGATTTAGGAACACAATTCCATTGGGAGACTACATTTCCCGACATGCAAAGGCGAAGGCGGTGCCTACCTGTTTGGGTAACGTAGTCCTGGGCCGGCCTAAGGACTACGACTCCCAGCGTGCCCCGCGGCACAAGGCCAGAAGGGCCCGGATCCAGAACCGGACGTGGCTTGCGGCTCTGGTGCTGGAGGGCGGGTGAGATGGTGAGCTTGGGGCCGAGTGCTGGCGTTCGGGGGCGTTTAGGGGTGGGGTCCCGGGTCTGTTCAGGAGCCAGGGCTTAGGCAGTCGGAACCGGAATTGTTCCCCCGTCGGTCCGTTGTACGGATGAGAACGCCGAGGGGCGGCACTCTCTCTCCCAGCGGAGAAACTGATCCTAGTCAGTCGCGTCAGACACGTCAGTTGAGTGAACGGGAAGCTTAGAGCGTAATCAGGCTGCGACGCCCGCCTCTGTTAGTGCCCCTGGATGGAGAGTCACTTCGTCAGTTGAGCCCTCCCTTTTCTCCAGGCCACGGGGACAGACCAGGTGGTGGGACTCGGGCTCGTCGCCGTTAGCCTGATCATCTTCACCTACTACACCGCCTGGGTGATTCTCTTGGTACGTGTGCTTGCCCCGCCCTCTCTCAGCTTCTCCCATCCCTGGATCTTGAAGCCGACTCCTGGCATCATTTAAGCAGCTGCTGTGTGACAGGCACTGTGCTAGTGCCTGCATATCTCGTGAAAGCTCCAGACCAGCGCTATGGGGAAGACGCTAGTGGCGTCCCCGTTTTATAAATCAGGCTGAGGCTCAGGGAGGAGGGTCGGGCCCAAGGTGGCATCGTTAACCGCTACACTGTAAGCCCTGTTCCTGATTTGCTTTGCCTTTGATGGGAGTTCTAGTCCTTCTGGTTATCCCGCTGGCTTCTGGGCATGACGAGTGCTAATGGATTTTGTTGAGAGCCTGTAGCCTTTTTTTCTTGTGGGAAAACTTGTTGATTACTGCTTAAGAAGTGCAGTGTTCTCAGAAGGCAAAATCCTGCAGAACTTGGTATCCTTTGGAGAAAATATTAGTAAAGAAAACCTTGGAGCCCAGATTGGGAATCACTCAAGGATTCCTCAGGTACCTTTGCCCCTGCGACGCTGTAAGGGCCTTAGGGCAAGTCCTTTGCCTTCTGTTCACTGCCAGGTCCCCTGCACCAACTTAGGGTGGGCACCAGACAAGTGCTCAGTAACAACTATTAAATAAATGAAGGAAGGAAGCAAACCAGGGCACCCAAAATGCCGTCATCTTAAAGAAAAGCAAATGCTGCCCCGTGCTTTGAATGGGGTCAGCCCCTGAGATGGAGGAGGTGGGATGCTTGGGCTTGGGGGCTTGGCAAGGCGAGGATGCTCATCAGAGCTCTGCCCTCGGTGGCAGCCATTCATCGACAGCCAGCATGTCATCCACAAGTATTTCCTGCCCCGAGCCTATGCTGTTGCCATCCCACTGGCCGCCGGCCTCCTGCTGCTCCTGTTTGTGGGTAAGTCATCACCCCCCTAACCCTGGGCAGAGTGTCTGGGGGGCCCCGTGACCCTCTCCCACCCCTGAATGTGCTGCCACACTTTGGCACTTGCTGTACATCTGCTTGAGGCTCCTTGTCCCCAACTCACCCCCTGGGGTGTTCTTGTTCCCCCTCAGGGCTGCAAGTCAGTCTCCCATGCCTCAGGCTCACTGGACTCGAACGGGATGTCTCCTTTCTTCCTGCTCCCTCTACCACTGCCATCCTCACTGCTCACACCTCAATCACCTCTCACCCCCTTGTCACCCTGGCTCATGATTCCTGCATCTCTCTGTCTCCCGTGGTTTAGTGGGTGGGCTTCCCCGGGGCGGGGACTGTGGCTTCATCATTACCATGTCCTCAGCTCCCAGCACAGGCCTGGCCGAGGTTCCTGGCACTGAGTGGCTCAAGAAAGTATGTGCTGAGTCAACAATCCGATAACTAGATGAGGGGTGGGTGGGGGGTGATGGGTGTTGGGTGGGCAGGTAGGTAGGTGAACAGGTGGTGGATGAGTAGATGGCTAGTTGGGTGGATCTTGTTCCCCATAGAGTCTGAAACACCAAATACAGCAAATTGCCTGCGGTAGGCACTCAGTTGGTGTTTGTTGAATGAATGTAGGTGGATGTGTGGCTTGATGAATGACCAGGGAGATGACCAGGTGGCCTGGAGGGTGGTTGGGTAGGTGCTTGGCCCTGCGTGTGGGTCACTCCACCATGCTGTGCCCTGCTCAGGCCTCCCGGCAGCCTCGAGCCCGAATCTGACCTGGCCTTTCTGGTCTGTTTATTCCAGGAGTGTTCATCATTTATGTGCTGCTGAAGAACCAGAAGGTGACCAAAAAGACTCAGTGAAGGCCCAGCGGGGATGAGGCTGCAGCCCCCTCTCTGCCTCCCCTCCAGGGCAGGGCCCAAAGGTGGGGCCCCGCAGGACCGGTCCAGGTACTGCAGCCCCCTCAAGCCTGGCTGCCCTGCACACAGCCCTGTGTGCTGGAGCTGTTCAGGACTCACCCCGACTCACCAGAGCCCCTGCTCACACTGCCAGAAGCCAGGAGGGACGAGTACGTGGAAGTCTCCCTCTCACCCACTCCGGCTCAGGGCCTGAAAGATGCTGGTCCTTCCCACCCTGCCTTCAGACTCCCTGTCACTTTTTCCTCTGGGTTCTCCCTTCTTGCCTCAGTTTCCCTCCTGTCACATGCTGATGTTGGACTTAGCAGGTTCTGAGGCAGCGCGTGACCTATCCCCACATGTCCTGCTGACCTCTCTCCACATGTCCTGCTCCTCCCCGAAGGCAGCTTTCCCGGTCTAACAAGCCCCAGACCCCACAAGGACTTCCGGACCTGGAGAGCCTAGGAGGAGGACTGACAGGCCCCAGGACCACCCCCAGGCCTCAGGGTGCATTAGGGTGGCCACACCGGGCCCCCAAACCAACTGCTCCTCATGGAGGCCAGCCCCCTAGCCCCAGTGCTGGCCTACTGGGGAGGCCTGAACAATACACATTGATGGTGTGTTTGTGTCTGTGTCATCCCTGACCAGGGGAGCCGGGCCGCTTGGGGGCTGGAGCGGGGCTGGGAGCCAGCCCCTGCGTTGGTCGCAGGTTGGGAGACCCTGGTTCATGCAGTGAGTGAGGGTGCCTGAGGTGCCTCGTGGATCATTCCTATGCTTGACCCGGGATAAAACAGGGCCCAGGACAGATATGGTTCTGGCCCAGTGCAGCTCACGGCTGGGGAGTGGGTAGAGGCGTGGTGATCTGCCAGACATCACATTAGCCTCCCCCGTGCCAGCCCAGCCAGCAGGCACTAGTATTTTACACACCTAAAGGCCAGTCCCCTAAAGTGCAAACCTCTTGTCCATCTCTTGTCCCCGGCAGCCCACTTTGGCGTGGCTCTGAGCAGTGAGGGCTGCTCACTGAGCCAGCGCAGGGCTGGTTCCACTGTGTTCGGGTTTACTGATCTGGCACAGGCCCCAGCCCCCAGCAATCCCACTGTGCCCTTCTGGGCAGCCAGGTCTCCCATTCACAGTGCCCAGTGTACACCTCCATCCGCCACAGCTTGATGGTCACTCTGCCTCCAGTTAGCAGAGGGGTCTCCGTCAGAGAACAGAGGCCAACTGCAGGTACACCTGCCCTGCCCTCGCCTGCCCCACCCTCTCCGTGTCCTCCAGACCCCGCAGAGCTGCCCACCTGGGCTCTGGGTCCTGTCCTTCCCCTGCTATAGCAGGCACCTCATGTCACTGATGATGCCCCTCTCATGGGAACAGCCGCTGCTTCTCCCAGTATGCTCCAGGCTCCCACATAAAGGACCGTCCATCAGCCCAGTAATTCTGCCCAAGTCCCTCCCTGTCCCCTTCACAGCTGGACTTCCAAGGAGGGCGTCCACACCTGCTGCCTGCACTTCTCACCTCCGCTGTGCTCAGCATCTCTCCAGGAAGTCTGCACCCACTGAGACCACCAGTGCACGTGTCCTTGACCCCTCTGCCACATTTGGCCTGTGACCTTCCCCCGGATGCACCTTCCCACATGCTCTCTGGGTGTCTGTGGTGACCCGTTCTCCTCCTTCGTGTCTCTCCCACTCCAGCTCCTCTGTTCTGCCATGAGAAGGTAGGCCCTCAGGTAGGCCGCCTCACCTCATACTCTTCCTAGGTAACTTCATCCCTACCCAGGCTCACCTCCAGCCCAGCCCTTTCCTGTGCTCCGATGCATTGCACATGCACCAGTCGCCCACCTGATGTCCTCATTGGGTGCTGTAATGACATCTCAAATTCATCCTTTCATGAGCTGAATTCTCAGACTTCACCCAAGTCTGGCCCTCATGCCCTGCCCCCTCTCATGACTGGCATCGTCCTGTGTCCCCGACCCCAGCCTGACACACATCGCTGACCCTGGCTTTCCTCTCCTAGCCCCATCCCCGAAATTCCGAATCCTGTCAATTCTCCCGTTTTCTCACTGCCCCTCCCCCCAGTAGTCACGTTCCTGACGCAAAGCCACCATCCTCCTCCCTGAGTTAGCAAAGCTTCCTCACTGCCCTCCCCCTGCCCACTCTGGCCCCCTCCAATCTGACAATGCACGACAACCAGTGCCTTTTGAAAACACGTGAGCATCTTTCTCACACACATAAAATGCCCCTCCGGGTTTCCACCCTCTCTCGACCATGGCCTACAGGAACCTGCATGCTCACTCGCTCACTGTCTCCTTCTCTCTGCAGCCACGCTGGTCTTTCTTTGCCTGGAACTCACCAAAACCCTTTGCACATCCTAAATCAGTTCAGCATATACTTATAGAACATTGGTTTGTGCCAGGCACTGAGTCAGGAAACCAGCCTGGCGTGGTTCCTATCCTGGCACTCCTTTTCTAGGGGAGAGATGGAAGAAACAAACAAGTGAACAAGACAGTCTCATTGTTAAGAGTGATGACAAAAATAAAGCAAGACGATGTGATCAAGAATGAGGGGAGAGATGCTTAGAGTCGGGTGAGGCGATAAGATGGAATAAGGCAAATGAAAGCCTGGGGAAAAGGATTTCAACCAGAGGGAACAGCACCTGCAAAAGCCCGAGGTGTGAAAGAGTTTAGTGGCTAAGGAGCAGCAGGGCGCCCTTGTGGTGGTGGGGTGGGCGTACTGAGGAGAGTAGTTTGAGATGGGGCTGGAGAGTGGGAAGATGGGCTTGGGGGCCATGGCGAGCGGGATGGATTTTGTTCCAGTGCCGCGAGAAGGCACTGGAGGTTTTAAGCATGACGGTGACGTCATCTGATTCATGCTTTTAAAAGCTCACGCTGGAAATAAGCCAGATAGAGAAAGACAAACTCTGTATGACTCCACTCATAGTTGGAAGTTAACATTTAGACAAAGAGAACTGATTGGTGGTTACCAGGGGAAAGGGGGGTGGGGGGAGGGCACAAAGGGTGAGGTGGTCCACCTACAACATGACTAACGATAATATGGAACTGAAACTTCACAAGGTTGTAAACTATCATAATCTTAATAAAAAGAAATAAAATCATAATAAAAGCTCACGCTGGCAGCCGTGTTCCTCCCTCTCACTCACCACTACGTCCCCGGGGCCCAGCACTGCTCCCGGCCCATGCTGAGTGTTCAAAACATGTGTCGAATGATGCATGCCCCTGACTTTCTATGTGACTTGGAGTTAGTCACTTCTCTCTCTGGACCTTATTTTCCTCACCAGAAAGACAGTCGATGGGATGGGGCTGGCCCGTGGCCGAGTGGTTAAGTTCGTGCGGCCCACTTCTGCAGCCCAGGGTCCAGATCCTGGCCGCGGACATGGCACCGCTCATCAGGCCATGTTGAGACGGCGTACCACATGCCACAGCTAGAAAGACCCACAACTAAAATATACAACTATGTGCTGGGGGGATTTGGGGAGAAAGAAACAGCAGGAAAAAAAAAGAAGATTGGCAACAGTTGTTAGCTCAGGTGCCAATCTTTAAAAAAAAATAAAAAAGAAACAGCCGATGGGAATTTCACGCCAAAGTGGGAATTTCACGCCAGAGTGAGAGGGCGGGACTTGATTTAAGTTCCCCGCCTCCCCAAGCGGCCCCGAGACCCAAGACCCCAGTCGACACCCCTGGGGACCCTATCAAAGCGCGGCTGCTCCGCCCCGCCCTGGACCGCGATCCAAAGGATGCTCCAGGCCGGGGGGCGGGACCCATAAGCGATCGCCGGCGCCCCCGGCGCGGATTGGGTGCAGCCGTGACAGACACCGCGCGACTGGTAGGTCCAGAGGCAGGGGCGGGGCCTGGCTCCTGCCGCGGGGCGGCCGGGCAGCGGGGGACACCGCCAGAGGCCGGGAAGCTGTTGCAGGAGCGATGCCCGCGCCCAGCCCGGGGCCCCGCGAGGTAGGTGCAGACTCGAGAGAAGACGGGAGAGGGAAGGGTTGGGGGACAGGAGCCGGGCCTCCCCTCCCAGTGCGGCTGGGCATCCAAGCCCAGGAGGGGTCCTGCACTGGGACCAGTACACGCCCCACATGGGGCCACAGGTAGGAAGGGAGGAGTCTGGCTGGTATCCTCTGAGAGCTTCCTCAGTTTCCTCCTCGGGCAGGAAAAAGGAGATGATGATAAAAGCTCCTCCTTCATAGGGCTAATAGGAGTTCAAGCTCTGGGGGCTGGCCCCGTGGCCGAGAGGTTAAGTTTGCGCGCTCCGCTGCAGGCAGCCCAGTGTTTCATTGGTTCGCAATCCTGGGTGCGAACATGGCACTGCTCATCAAACCACGCTGAGGCGGCGTCCCACATGCCACAACTAGAAGGACCCACAACGAAGAATATACAACTATGTACGGGGGGGCTTTGGGGAGAAAAAGGAAAAAAATAAAATCTTAAAAAAAAAAAAAAAAAAAAGGAGTTCAAGCTCTCAGCCGGTGCTGGCACGTGGTGGGCGCCCACTACTAATGGGTCAGCTGCTCTGAGCTCAGCCTCATCTGACCCTCCACGCTGGCCTGGAGGAACTCCACGTAGACGAGTGAAATAGATGACCGAGTCACCGGCATCAGGGCTCCTACTATCAAGGGTTCCTGTGTATGGAGCTCAAACTCAGTAGTAACTACAGTTAATACCTGCCCTGAAGGAGTTCTTATAGTTCTCATTTTACAGGCGAGAAGATGGGGCGCAGAAACGTTAGGTGACTTATCTCAGGTCACACAGCTGGTGAGAGACAGTCAGTCTTGGGCTGGGTTTGGCTGCAGAACCCACACTCTGCCTACTGATAATAACTATCACTCTATTTTGGGTGCTGACTGCATGCCAGGCATGTGTGGCTGCTCCTCACCACACCCAGTGAGGAGGGTACTAGCATTATCCATATTTTACAACTGAGGAAACTGAGGCAGAGAGAGATTAAAGGAGGGCTCATGAGTTGTGGAGGAGGGACTCAAATCCTGGTCTTTCCCCTCTGGGATGCTCATTGCCTCTCATGCCTCCTGCCACCAGGTCCTGGCCTCCTCCCCAGAGGCTGGATCCAGAGCAGCTGCTGCGGGCTCCAGCTGCCGTGGCCTCCTCTGGCATCTACAGGACAAGCGGTTGCGCCTAGGCCTGTTTGACATTGACCCGGGGCATAAGCTGCACCAGATGACGTGTATGATGCAGGCAGGGCTGTGGGCTGCCACCCAGGTCTCCATGGACCACCCGCCCACAGTGAGTGGCCAACCTGTCCCGTGCACTGACAGCAAGACCAGACTGATGGCCTGTCCCGCTAATACTGCAGGGCTGGGGACTGGAGAAGGCTAGAGGGGGAGGAAGGTAGGGGCGTGGTGCAGGGAGGGAGGGACATTCTGGGGTAGGGGCTGGGGCCAGGAAGCCAGAAAGTCCAGGGTGCGGTGGGCTTGTGAGGAACCCCCTGACCCAGAGAGTTGCAGTGTGACTCTAGATGGGCATCTGCCTCTCTTGGGCCTCAGTGTCCCCATCTGTATAATGGGTGGGAGGGATTGTACTCCTTGGTCTCTGAGGCCCTCCCAGCTCTGCCAGGTGTATGGTTGAGAAGGGACGCCACCCCCACTCCACCAGCCTGGCCCATCCTCCCTGGAGCTCAGGCTGGGGCCAGGCTGGCTCAGCAGAAAGGGTCACCCAGCTGCAAGCTCAGCAGCTGGATGGGTGGGTGAGCATGTGTGTTTGTGTGTGTGCACACGTGTGCACAGTGTGACCACATCCCACAGGCCAGTCCTGGCACAGGGACCCGGAGGTCCAGGGAGAGTGTAAGAGTCCTCTAAATCTCATCACCTGCTGAGAACCTTCCAGGGCTCCCCAACACTCAGCATGGCCTCAGGATCCTGTTGGTTCAAGCCCAAGGGCCAAGTGTCCAGCCTCGTTCACACTCCATCCCTCCCTTACTTGCTTCAGCCACTTGGGCCCTCCTTCCCTTCCTGGTGGCCAAGAATGCCGTTCCCACTGTGATGAGCATCCTGCTCTTCCCCTCCACTACCCTTCAGATTTCAGCTTAGAAGTCACCTCCTCCAGGAAGCTTTCTCTCATCCTGCTCCTCCCAGGCCGAGTCAGGCAGATCCCCTGGCTTCAAGGCCATCCTCTGTTACTGGGATGGCATCGGCTTCACTTGGCCAACATGTGTCTGAGCTCACGTGCCGGGCTTGAACTGAGAGCCCGGTCCTTGGGACCCAGCAGTGGATGAGACACACCCAGGATCTGCCACACTCATTCTCATCCTCCTTCCAGCTTTGGGAGGGCCTGCGACCCATCTGCCCAACCCAGGCCCACCCAGAGTGGTCCCTGTTTGCTGGAGGAGTCCAACTGGGGGAAGGGGGCGAGGCCAAGTGCAGGATGCTTGGAGCTGCTGGGGCTGGCAGTGGGGGTGGAGACCTGCCCTGAGCCCCTCTGCCCCTCCCTGTAGGGGCCGCCCACTGAGGAGGATTTCTCCCAGGTCCTGACCCAGGTTCACGAGGTAGGAAGCCCCAGACTGCTGCGTGGAAGGGGGTGTGTACCCGTCTTAGCTCTCTTTCCTCAGTTTCCCCCTCATGCAGTGGGAGCGATGGCTTGCCTCAGAGCCTTGCAGGAAGGGTGTGGTTACCCTGACCCCCTGGCACTAGGGCCAAGTGCACACACGTGGGCCCCTGTGGACGCTCTTGGGGCGGCTCTTCCTCCCCAGCAGGGCTTCGAGCTGGGCACCCTGGCTGGCCCGGCCTTCGCCCGGCTGCGGCGCTCCCTAGGCCTGGCGGATGAGGACTACCAGGCTGCGCTGGGCCCCGGCGGCCCCTACCTGCAGTTCCTCAGCACCTCCAAGAGCAAGGCCAGCTTCTTCCTGTCGTGAGCTGGCCGCAGGGGCGGGCGGGGAAGGGGTGGGAGTGGTGTTCCGGGCTGGTGGGGGGCGCTTGGGGCGAGAAACGGAACCGCCGGGTGAGGGAGGGTCAGGGCCAGATAGAGGTCAGATGGAGGAGGTGAGCCGGAGGGGGAGGACGGGAGGCGAGAGGGGCGGCGGGGCGGCCGCTCCAGCCCGGCCTGGTCGGTGACCTCTCCCTCCCGCCCCCAGCCACGACCAGCGCTTCTTCCTGAAGACCCAGCGGCGCCGGGAGGTGCAGGTGCTGCTCGCCCACCTGCCCCGCTACGTGCAGCACCTGCAGCGGCACCCGCACTCTCTGCTCGCGCGGCTGCTGGGTACGGCCGGCCGGGACCCGGGACTGCGGGGCGGTGGGAGGAAGGGAGCGAGGAGCGCAGGGGGCCAGGGAGTGGGGCGACTCCCAGGACGGGCTCTCAGCCCAAGCCGGGTGGTGGGGAGCGGCCAGGAGGCGAGTCCTGCGGCGAGCAGCGTGCAGTGGGGGGCGGGTCCTAGGCCGCAATGTAGCGGGGAGAGCGGGGGCCGGGGGGCGGGGCCAAGATCTGGGGAGGAGGGCATTGGACAGTCCTGTCGGGAGGGTGTGTGTGTGGGCGGGGCCTTATCTCAGGACCCGCATACTTGGGACTAAGTCTGTAGGCGAGTGCAGGGGGCACAACCACCCAAACTGGGGAAGGGGTCTGGGGGCGCAGCCTGGAGGGGCGTGTCTCGAGAAGGAGACGTGGCCTGGAGCCCGGACTAGGGTAGGATGGGCCCGGGGTTGCCGAGTTTGGGGTCCCTCACCTGGCACCCTCTCGCCTTCCAGGAGTGCACAGTCTCCGGGTGGCCCAGGGAAAGAAGGTGGGTAAGGCGGAGGCGAGGGGGCTGGGCCGGAGGGGGCGGCTGGAGGGTGAGATCCTGCCTCCCTCACTCCCTACCCCCGTCCCCAGAAATACTTCATCATCATGCAGAGCGTCTTCTTTCCCGCCGGCCGCATCTCCGAGAGGTGAGTCGGCCTCGCAGGGCCCCGGCCCCACCCGGAATGTGCCCCTGAAGCCCCCACGCTCCCTAGATGGCCGGCGAAACCTAGGCCCGGGGAGGAGAAGGGACGTTCCCAAGATCCCCCGATGGATTGGAGACTGTGGTACCCCCGACCAGCATCTCTGAGAGCTCAGTATGCATTGGGCTCTGTGTTGAGCCATTTGCATTCATTAGCTTCTTTATTCCCAGAACAACTCTGAGGGATAGTTTTATCATCATCCCCATTTTTTAGATGAGAAACGGAGGCGGGGGAGGACCGCACGCTGCTGTGTGAGGAGTAGGAATTCGAACCCAGCCTCTGACTGCACATTGCCCTGACTCTGCCGGCAAGCTCCCCACTAGTGCTCCAGGGCCAGGGCCTTCCTTCCAGCCGTCCTGGTGCTGCCCTCTAGGGTTGGACCCCTGTGTCTGGGACACCCCCAGGGATGACTGGGCCGAGACGCAGGCACAGGCAGGGGGAAAGCCTGGGCCGGCTTCTGGGCCTGAGTTCAAATCCCTACTCTGCCGTTTACGTACTGTGTGATCTTGGGCGAGTCAAAGGAACTCTCTCTGCCTTTTTCTTCATCTCTGACCTGGGACAGCAATGCAATGGGGCCGTGCTGAGGATATGAACAGTCACCCCGTGGAAGCTCTTGTTTCTTAGGATTACCTTGTGAGGCTCCCTGTGTGTCTCAAGTCTGTGCAGAGCTGAATTCTCCCGTCCTCCACTCCCTGCCTCTTAGGTATGACATCAAGGGCTGCGAGGTGAGCCGCTGGGTGGACCCGGCCCCCGAGGGCAACCCCATCGTCCAGGTGCTGAAAGATCTCAACTTTGAGGGCAAGACTATCAACCTAGGTGAGCCACGGGGTGGTCAGTGCCTGCTCTTCCTCCATTCAGGGTGAAGTTAGAAGGGAGTCCCCTGCACTGCCCCGTGCCTGAGTCATTAAGAGCCTAGGTTCTGGAGTCAAGCAGAGCAGCGTTCAATTCCTACCCCCAGGACTTACTAGCTGGGTGACCAAGGCTCATTACAGCTGAGTTTCCTCATCTGTGAAATGGGACAGTAATGGCACCTGCCCTCCTGGGGCAGATGCATATGGAGCCCTCAGCACCTTGCCCGGCACATGATGAGAACTCAAGTGGGGGCACTGATGCTCCGGCAGGGCCCCAGCGGAGCTGGTTCCTCCGCCAGATGGAACTGGACACTGCCTTCCTCCGGGAGCTCAACATGACAGATTACAGCCTCCTGGTGGCCTTCCAGCAACTCCACGAGGATGAGAAGGGCCTGGGCAGTAGCCTCATCTTCCGCACAGTCAGGTGGGCCCCCGACAGGAATGAGGTGATGAGAGCATGGAAAACACAGATGGTGAGGTGGGGGGACAGCATAGGCAAAGGCTGGGAGACTGGAAAGTGCGTGTTTGCATGTGTGTGTGTGTGTGTATGTGTCGGGGGCTGGTGAAGCCTGGCTGGCAGGGGTAGCGGGCACAGGTGGACCACAGCACAGGGGACAGGACAGGTGAGATCCGGCTGGATAAGGGCTTCAATGACGATTTGAAAAATCTGCTCATTTTCTAGAAGGGGATGTGGAGCCATTGGAGGTTTCAGACCTATTTAATTTTTGCCTCAGAAAGAGCCCTTGCCCCTTAACTCTGCCATTCCACTCCTAGGATGCTGAGGTCATCCCCACTGTGCCCATCATGTTGGGATGGGTGTGGCTTGGGCAGAATCCAGGGTAATGGCTCCCCACACAACCCATGGCTGGGCTGGGCACGTCCTGACCAGATGGTGGAATGCCTGCCATGGGGCAGAGAACCCCCCAAGTCTGCCCATCCAAGCTAGGTCAGCTTCTCCCTTACCCTCTGCCCCCAGCCGGCGCCTAGATCATGGCTGTCATTCAGTCTGTAAGACCGAGTTTGCATGTAATGGTTATCTTATTGAAATATTGCCATGCTGGCCGGTCAATAGCCACTGTCCCAGCCCCGCCCTCACCCAGTTCCACGCCCCCATTCAGAACACACTCCCTCCCACCTCTTCCTCATCCATGTTAACCCTGACACCACAGAGTACCAGCGCCTTGCTCAGGCTCCCACACCACTGGGTTCTGATTGGTTGGTGCCTGGGAGGGGCTTGTCTCTCATTGACTTACTTCCTTGGGCAAGACAGGAATAAACCCCTTTAGCCACCCCACCCTCCAACCCCCCACCTCCCTCCCACCCCCAGGAGGACAGTGTTAGGGAATTGCACTTGCTTCTGGCTGGGACTGGGAGCCCAGCCAAAGGCATCTATCTTCTGATTTGGAATACATTTTGAGGCAACAAAACACAGCATCTGCAAAGTAGAGTTGGAGTTTGTTCACAAGGTTTCAGTTCTGCCACCCTGAAACTTCCACGATTGGATGACCCCAAATTGAAGCTTGGGAAATACCCAAATACCAGTGTGTGACCCACTGCTCTAGACCAGCGCTACCCAATAAAGATGCAATGGGAGGACCGGCCTGGTGGTGCGGTGGTTGAGTTTACATGTTCTGCTTCCAAGGCCAGGGGTTCGCCGGTTGGGATCCTGGGTGTGGACATGGCACCGATTGTCAAGCCATGCTGTGGCAAGTGTCCCACATAAAACAGAGGATGATGGACATGGATGTTAGCTCAGGGCCAGACTTGCTCAGCAAAAGTGGAGGATTGGCGGCACATGTTAGCTCAGGGCTAATTGTCCTAAAAAAAAAAAAAAAAGCAATGGGAGGCACACGGGCAGTTTTACATTTTCTAGTAGCATTTTAAAAAGTAAAAAGAAACAAGTAAAATAATTTCTTTTTCTTTAATTTTTTAAATTTTTTTAAAAGATTTTTTTTTCCTTTTTCTCCCCAAAGCCCCCCAGTACATAGCTGTATATTCTTCGTTGTGGGTCCTTCTAGTTGTGGCATGTGGGACGCTGCCTCAGCGTGGTTTGATGAGCAGCGCCATGTCCGCTCCCAGGATTCCAACCAAGGAAACACTGGGCCACCTGCAGCGGAGTGCACGAACTTAACCACTCGGCCACGGGGCCAGCCCCTAAAATAATTTCCATAATATATTTTATTTACTCAATACATCCAAAATTTTATCATGTCATCATCTAATCAATATAAACATCTATGAGATATTTTACATTCTTTGTCTCATTCTGTCTTGGACAATGACATTCAGTATGTATTTTACACTTCCCTGCATCTCAATTGGGACTGGCAACATTTAAGTGCTCAATGGCCACATGCGGCTAGCGGCTGCATATCGGCTAGTGCAGCCCCTGAGCATCAACCACCTTTTACTCAGCCTCCCAGCTTATCTGACCTCACAGCCTGGCACACAGGCGGTGTGGGAATGAGCAAAGGAAGGGCACGGTGAGCGCAGAGCGCCGCCGAGGGGCAGCCTGGCCAAGCTCGCAGGGTCCATTGGCTGGGGCCCCCTGGAGGAGGCGGTAGCCTCACCCTCCTGTCTGTCCCCAGGTCTGTGCGAGGGATCCAGAGCCCGGAGGAGTCGGGAGCCCAGAACCGCCGGCTGCTGCCGGACGCCCCCAACGCCCTGCACATCGTGGATGGGCCGGAGCAACGCTATTTCCTGGGCCTCGTGGACCTCGTCACGGTCTACGGGCTCCGCAAGCGGCTGGAGCACCTATGCGGGACGCTGTGCTGCTTGGGCCGGACCTTTTCCCCAGTCAGCCCAGCTTGCTACGCCCGTCGCCTCTGCCAGTGGGCGGAGGCGCACACCGAGTGACCGGCGCCGGGCTGCTCTCCCCATCTGGACAATGGGCGCACGCCCGGAACGCCGGTTCCAGCCTGGCCAGGGCAGCAGGTTGGGCTCCCCTCGCCGGCTGTTCCTCCCGTTGGCCTCCAGAGGGCGGTGTCCGCTCACTAATACGACGGCGACACAGCCTCATTCGACAGTGTTGCTGTGCCTGGCACTGTGCCAGGGACTCCCCCACATTAGCTCATTTAATCCTCAAAAAATGCTATTATTTTCTTTTTACAGACCATGAAATGGAGGCTCAGGGGGTGAAGGGACTGAGCAAGATCATTCAGCAATGAAAGCTGGAACCAGGACTCGACTATGCCTTTTGGACTCAGGAGCCTGTGTTCTTGCCCACGAGCTCCCGCAGCCTGTCCCCATGCTCTGGGGAAGCAGGGAGACTGAAGGCTCCATCCCAGCCCCCTGGAGCCATCCAGATGGGGAAACTGAGGCCCAGAGACTTTAAGGGGCTTATGCACGGGTAAGTGGCAAGGCCAGCCTGAGAACCCAGGTCTCCCAACCCCTTGCCCCTGGCTCAAGCAGGGCCCACTGGCCTCCGTCTGGGGTGGCCCCCTGGCTCCTGTCCCTCTAGGGATGCAGGTGGGAGAAGGTGGGGTGTTGGGGGGGCCTGCAGCTCTAGGAGGCACTATGTTGGAGTCCACTATGGATCTTGAGTAAGCTCTACCCTCCTCTGGGAGTCACTTTTCCTTTTTTTATTTTTAAAGATTTTATTTTTCCTTTTTCTCCCCAAAGCCCCCAGTATATAATTGTCTATTTTTA
This sequence comes from Equus asinus, assembly GCF_041296235.1. NCBI lineage: Eukaryota > Metazoa > Chordata > Mammalia > Perissodactyla > Equidae > Equus > Equus asinus. Next base: position 17,880,602 of record NC_091799.1, read on the forward strand.
GTTGTGGGTCCTTCCAGTTGTGGCATGTGGGCCGCCACCTCAGCGTGGCCTGATGAGCGGTGCCATGTCTGCGCCCAGGATCCCAACCGGCGAAACCCTGGGCCACCGAAGTGGAGCACGCGAACTTAACCACTCGGCCATGGGGCCAGCCCCTGGGAGTCACTTTTCTTATCTGTGAAATAACGGCAGGGGTTGGTGGTCAGACCAAGGGCGCTGGCCACACAGACATCACTGGGAACAGAGCAGAGCAAAGTGGCTGCACAGCCCCTGATCCTTCCTTCTCCCTCCTCCAGGAAACTCCAGCCGGGCCTCTGACCCCCGTCCAATCCGACCATGCCCAAGCTGTCCTTTCCTCTAGCACTTCTCTGGGGCCTGGCTGTGTGCTAAACCTGTCTGTGCCTGGCAAGGTGCTAAACCTGTCTGTGCCTCAGTGGTCTAATCCGTAAAATGTAAAGGATGAAAATGGACCTCATTAACGGATTAAATATTCATTGAGCACCTGCTATGTGACAGGCCCTCTGCTGGGCGATGGGGACCTGGGGGTGGAGCAAGATGCAGAGTCCACCTTCACAGAACTCACAGTCCAGAGGGGAGGGGTCTTTACAAAAGCAACCAGGTGTGACAAAGCCTCATGAAGGAGCGTGGGGCCCTGGAGCTCAGGGAAGGGGCCCCCGCCTAATTACTGGATGGCTGTGTCCTCTAAGCTGAGACCAGAAGAGTCAAGTGCGGCCCTGGGAGGGTTCCAGGCTGAGGGCACAGCAAAGGTCCGGGGTGAGGGAGAGCCTGGCATTTGAGAGAAAGAAACATTTCCCTGCGGCTGGAGTTCAGAGTGGGTGGGAACACTGTGGTGGGGGGCTTTCTGGGCCAAGAGCTGACCCCCAGGACTGGAGGACTCTGGATCTCGGGAAAGCTGCTCAGCTACACCAGACACTGCCACCCCATCAGCCTTTGAGAAAACGAAAAATGGCTGATGGGGAAGGGAGAGGAAAGGGATAGCTTATGCTGCAGGGCTGGAGGGTGGGTTCCTAGAAAATAGACTGTTGACATCACCCCCAGTCGTCTGGGTGACCTTGGGTGGTTGCTCAGCCTCTCTGAGCTGGCACAAGCCATGGAGAATTTCTTGTTTGGGCTCAGCAGGAAGCTGAGACATGGAGTGCGTTAAGCCTGGGGGCCCACAGGAGGGTGAGGCTACCGCCTCCTCCAGGGGGCCCCAGACAATGGGCCCTGCCAGGCTGCCCTCGGCGGCGCTCTGAGCTGACCCTGCCCTTCCTTTGCTCATTCCAACACCTCCTGTGTGCCAGGCTGTGAGGTCAGATAAACCGGGAGGCTGAGTAAAGGGTAGTAGGTGGAGGAGGGTGGGGGGAGGAAGCTCGGCAGGACCTTTGGGCCTCGGTTTCCCTGGAGTCTGGATCCGACAAGGCTGCCAGAGCCCCAGAGTCCTGCGCTCACAGAAGGGGACGGCTCAGCCCCACCCCTCTGGGTCTCTGGCAGTAGGCTGAGGTCAGGCCTGAGGCTGGAGAGGGAAGTAACTCATCCAAGATCTCACAGGGCCCAGGACTCCTGGCTCTCCTAACTCGCTCATTCCACAGACGTTACCTAGCCCGTAGGGTGTGCCAGGCACTGTGCAGGCACTGGGAAAGCCCCGAGAACATGACTGGCCGGACTGCCCACATGGAGCTTAAAGTCCAGTCGGCGGGTGGACCACAAACGAGAAAAGCAGTTAGTACATGAGGTGCTTCAGAGTGTGGCAAGTTCCATGAAAAAGATAAGTTGAGGTGGGACTCGAGGGATGGGGGTGCAGCGTTGGACACGATTATTGGAGGGGGACTTTCTGAGGAGGTGACATTTGAGTTGCATGACAAGGAGCCAGCCATGTGAATGAACCAGTCAAGGGGCAGAGGATACTGCAAGTGCAAAGGTCCTGAGGTAGGAATGAGCTTTAGTGTGATTGGGGGCCAGAAGGGTGGCCAGGGTGGGCAAACAGTGATTAAGAAGGAGGCAGGAGTCCAGACTGTGCAGGGCCTTGTAGGTCTAGGTGAGAAGAGTGGGTTTTTTCCAAAACAAACTGAGGAGCTACATCTGAGGCTGCCGGCCTTCCCAGTCTCAATTCCACTGGGGGTGTTTGATCCTCATCTGCTCCGGGAGCCCGGGACATTGGGGCACGCCCCTGTCTCCACGTGGCTCTAGCAAGGAGGGGTTGCCTCTCTGGGGAAGGACTCGTCACCTCACCAGCCATTGTGGGTGATGGATGAATCCACAGGGGACTCCTCACCACGGTCCCCTTGGGTTGGGTCTATGAGGAGAGAGACTTGAAGGGTGAGGACTTGGCGGGGGGAGCGCCAAGAGGCTCTGGTGTTGGGGACCCACCGTGTGCCTTGCCTTGTGTGAACGAGGGCCGGTGAGAGAGACTGACCTTGGACCACTACCTGTGAGGTGTGCCCAGCTGGGGTGGGGGAGACAAGGAAGGCTTATGCTCAGAGGGGTCCCTGGGGGCAGGGCCATGTGGGCAGCTCCCCGTCCCCACCCCCAACAGGATGGGGAGAGGCATGGAGGGCTGAGCAGCAGCCCGGGGGACTTGGCTTTGCCCCTGCAGGATGGTAGCCTTGGCACGTGTCTAAGCCGGGAGTGGATACCCAATACAGTTGAAATGGGGCCAGAGCAGGAGCCCAGGCTAGTCCCCAGGCCAGGGCCCTCTGGAGGGAGGTGGGGGTGATGGGGGTGGGAACATGAACTTTCTGGCCCAGGCAGCCTTTTGTGGAAAAACACTTGAGACAGGAAGTTTACGCTCGCCTCACCACAGGCCCGCCCCTCCCTACTGCCCCATATCTGCCCCTTCAACCCTTTCTGGCCCCCGATTTTGAAATCCCTGAGGGACCTGGTCTGAGCCTTCAAATGGGACCCATTTCAGCATCCGCAGGGGCCCTGCACTGGCTCGGCTTCCATTTGGAGGACTCCTCGGGGCATCTGGGAGGTGACAGTAAGTGATCAGAGCCCCGGCTGTGCCGTGAGAGTGCCCAAGGTTCGAATCCTGACTGTCCCACGAGCTGTCCCTCCACTCTCTCACGCGGCGGCAAGCGCTGTTGTTAACCCCACTTGATCGAGGAGAAAAACAGCTCAAGTAAAGGTCACAGGGCCAGGAGAGGTCAGGTTGCTAGAAAAAATATAGGACACTCAGTTAAATGGGAATTTCAGGTTTTTAATATAAGTATTCGTTGTTTATCTGAAATTCCAATATAACTGCGCGTCCTGTAGTTAACTTGCTAAATCTCGCAACCCTACCAGCTTGAAACCCAGGGCTGCCCGACCCCACGCCCCAGTTTCAGAAGCGGAGAAACTCAAGTCCTGCCCGCCAGGGAGCCAGGCTCAGGGATTCCGACGCCTTCCAGGGGTTTCCTCTGCGGGCCGCCTACTCCCGGCAGTAGATTCAAAGAAACGCAGGAGGGCAGAAAAGGGGAGAGGCAGGAGCTAAGGCTCCGCCCCCGGCCCGCAGGCCCCGCCCTCATCCCGGGGCCTCTCCGCCAGCCACGCCTCTCCCTCCCCTGCACCGGCCGCTCTCGTAGGCCCCGCCCCCGCCGCGCCTGTCTCCTCCCCGTCCTCGCAGACCCCGCCACCGCCGCCGGCCGAGCACATTCGGCTTCCAGCATCCAGAAGCCGCCCCTGCCGCGCCGCCTCCGCCCTGGGGCTACGGCTTCCAGCCCGGCCCGCCCGGCCCGCGGGCCATGGATCTCCGAGCAGCGGATCGAGAGCAGGCGGCGCGCCCCAACCTGCCCGCCCGGTTAGCCCCCGGCCGGGGGAGGGGGCGGTGGAATCTGGGAGAGGGTGCGGAAATCCCTTGTCCTTTCCCGCCCCAGGCCTCTCCATTCGTCTCGCGGGTAGTGAGGTAGGAGGGATGCGGTGGGAATCAGGGCCCCTGGTTCTATCTGACCCAGACTCGATGGGTGACCTTGAGCCGAAGGCTCCCCCTCTCTGCCTCTTCTTCCCCTCTCTGCCTGTTCTTCTTCCCCCTCTGCACAGTGGGGATTGGATTGGCGGGAGATTTCCCAAAAGTCACCTGTTCCAGTTCCTTTAGGATGGGGACAGTGCTGCCCGATGTTTGGGGACTTTAAGGTGTTTGATTCCCAGAAGCCAGCTGCCTTGATCCCGGCCTGTACCCTCCCCTGCCTCAGTTTCCCTGAGTGGTTTCCTAAGAGGCCTGGGACCTAGCTCTCAGTTTCTGGGTCTTGGCAGGTGCCTGGCTCCCATCCCTTCCCAGCCTGAGCCCTGGAGACAGCAGCCCCCCGGCTGCTGAGCGGCAGCGACAGCATGAAGGCTCCGGTAAGTAGCGGAAGGAGGAAGGCCTGCTGGGGACTTGGAGGTGGCTTCCGGCACAGCGGCCTCGGTAGCCTCTTCCACCCCAGGACTGTCGCTTCTGACCCCACTGCTCCTGAGCTGAGGAGAAGGGCATACTAGCCTCAAAGTCTGGCCCTGATCTGGCAGACTGTGGCCCCAGGCAAGTGCGTTCCCTGCCTGGTTTCAGTGCCTTGCCTCTCTCGGCTGTAGCATGGAGATAATCGTACTGCCTCTTGTGAGCATCCTCGAGGGCCCCCAGGTGGGGCACCTCCATGGGAGTGGGATGTGGTGTGAAAGTTCATTTTACCTGCTCTTGACTTTATTCAGGAGCCCCTGGTTGTGGGAGAGAGCTCTGGATGTTGGGGACAGTGAACCACAACTGCCTGAATCACGGTCTCTGGGTCCCTGTGGGCAGGGGACCAGGTGCCAGGCAGCGCCTGAGGCCTCAGGGGTAGAACCCCCTCCCCCACACAGTTGGCCACACAGAGATTTATTTTTAGAAGCTGATTTGGCTTGTGGGCAGAAGGAGGTGGGCCTCTGGCAGGATATGCCTGGCGGGGGATGGTGGGGGCTTCTTTCTCATTTCTGATTTTCAAAGAGCGTCAGCCAGTTGCTAGGTGATTCTGAGGGGCACCAAGGGGAGACTGGGAGAAAATTGGAGCCCAGAGAGGCACAAGTGGTGACCAGGTGGCCCAGCACATGACAGCAGCCCCAGATTGTGTTCCCCATCAGGCAGCCCCTCCTTGAAGGCTTGATGGGGGCATTCACTACGTCTGCCAGCAGGCTCAGCCACAGGTGGGCGGGGGCCAGTGGGCCAGGAGGGCTTCCTGGTTCAAATGGCCTTCGGCACATGGTTTCTGGAGGTGGGAGCCTCTGGGCAGCAGGTTTCAATTATTGAAACCAGTTCTTGAATGATGCTTCCCTTGCGTCCCCCTCTGCCATCCTCCTTACTCACCGCAACTGGTGACCCGGATCGTGATCATTAGCTGGGGCATGGCCACTGAGTCAGCTGGGGGAGGGCACAGGGGCAGTCTCAGCAGTCCAGGTCTGAAGGGGGCTGCTTGCCCTTCCGATGGGCAAGTCTCCTGTCTTCATGTGCACAGTACTTTACGGTATACAGGGCACTTTCACCACTGTCCTCACAGTAAGTTCACAGACCGGGTGTTATCGGCCCTTATTTTGTAGAGGAGGTAACAGGCCCAGAGAGGTAGAGAGTCCTACCCAAGGCTGCACAGTGCACCTAGGATTCTGGTTAAGAGCTTGAGGCCCCAGCCTGCTTCTCTCTTTCCGGGTGGCCTTGAGCTGCACCCTTCATTCCCAGTTGGTTTCCTTGTCTAGAATATGGGGATAGTAACAGGGCTTATATCCAGGGCCTCCAGGGCCCTGAGCCTGGCAGCCCAGAGGAAGGCCTGGTTAACAGAGACTGTGGACCCTGCTGATGTTCTGGGAGCTACTGAGCTGGGATTTGGACCCATGAGGCTGGGGTGCAGCCCCCCTGCGGAAGCCTCTAGGAGCCGCAGGCACCCCCACCCCCATCCCATGACCGCTGTCTCCCCCAGGGCCGGCTCCTGCTTGTCATCCTGTGCTCCTTGGGCTTCTCTGTGGTCTATGTCCTGCTGTGCTGCTGGGCCTGCCTGCCTTTCTGCCTGGACTCTTGCCTGGACCCCCACCTCTCTGCCAACTTCAGGCCCACCGTGCCAGGGCCCCTGCACTTCAGTGGCTATAGCAGCGTGCCAGATGGGAAGGTGAGTTGTCCGGGCAACATGACGAGGGCAGTCCTGGCCAGACTGCCAGGGTGCCCCCCTCAACTCTCTGGTGGGTAGTGAGAACTGGGCTCATGCAAGGGCAGCCTGGACCCCAGGCTTGGCTACTCTGCTCACCAGCTGTGTGATATTGACCAGTCACTTCACCATTCTGACCCCCAAGTTCTAAGAGAAAATGGCTTTTTTATTCAACAAATATTGGCTGGCTGCTCTCAGCTGGGTGTAGGGGATAAAAAAGGTGAGTTGGAGAGGGTGGCCTGTCACCTGGAGCTCCCAGTCCAGTGGGGGAGCCAGACACCATCACATTGTGGGGACAGGTGTGTTCTCTGCATCTTTATTTTTATTTATTTATTTTTTTATTTCTTTTTTTTTAAAGATTTTTAAAAAATTTTTTTCCTTTTTCTCCCCAAAGCCCCCCAGTACATAGCTGTATATTCTTCGTTGTGGGTCCTTCTAGTTGTGGCATGTGGGACGCTGCCTCAGCATGGTTTGATGAGCAGTGCCATGTCCGCGCCCAGGATTCGAACCAACGAAACACTGCACCGCCTGCAGCGGAGCACGTGAACTTAACCACTCGGCCATGGGGCCAGCCCCTCTCTGCATCTTTAGATTTAACTGTCTACACACACAATCCAGTTGTTCAACAAGTGGGTGTTTGGTACCTTGAGTCTGTCCTGCCTTGTGCTGATCGCTGCTGAGAATAGAGACGACACAGACAAAAGTCACGTCAACCCCAGAGTGCTCTCTCTCATGGGGACACAGGGACACTGGGGCCCAGGGGTGATGAGGCAGCTGTGGCCCCTGCCCCACGGCGCCCGCCTCCCCATGCTTGCTCTGCCAGGCGTGGTTCAGAGCACTTCCCACCTCTCACCGTGATTTCAGGGCCCCACATGGCCGGTTTCTCAAAAGCATCCCACGTGGACGCCCGGTGCAGAGAGCTCCCAGTTCTGAGTTTGATGGCTCCCTGAGTGTTGGTCAGAGGGAGGTGTGCTCAGGGCCCCTGGCTTGGCAGGGACCTGTTTCAAGTCTCTGCCCCTCTGAGTCACTTGCCTCCTCATCTAGAAGAGATCGTCGCAGTTTCTGTCTCTGTCCGGCAGGATGTTTCACGGATGGTGTTCAGATCAGCTGCTGTGTAAATATTTGATCAGGATGCAGAAACAACTGGGTGGGGCGGGCAAGCTCGAGTGCCCCGGGTTTGGCCAGGTGGGACAGATGGCGGAGTGGGCAGGGGGATGCTGTCCCATCTTCCGTGGCAGTGGCCACTGTTCATTTCAGACACTCAGGAGACGTGGGCCCAAGGTGGCCAGATCCTCTGGGTTTTCTAATTGAAGTGGGAAATCCAAGTTTTCAATGTCAAAAGGACTAATTTTAATAAACTAAGGATTAATTAAAATCTTTTTTTTTTTAAGATTTTATTTTTTTCCTATTTCTCCCCAAAGCCCCCCGGCACATAGTTGTATATTCTTCGTTGTGGGTCCTTCTAGTTGTGGCATGTGGGACGCTGCCTCAGCGTGGTTTGATGAGCAGTGCCGTGTCCGCGCCCAGGATTCGAACCAACGAAACACTGGGCCCCCTGCAGCAGAGAGTGCGAACTTAACCACTCGGCCAGGGGGCCAGCCCCTAATTAAAATTTTTAAAGACCTTGTGTGGGACAAGCAGAACACCTGGGGCCGGTGGTGACCTTGGATCTGAACAGACCGCAGTTGTCCAGGACAGGTTCAAAGTGAGGGCAGAATAAGGAAGCCTTGTTCATTACTGAGGTGTGGGAAATGAGCCTGTGCGTCCTTAAATCGACATTATGTCAGATAAAAACGTCTCTGAGTGGGATACGAAAGTGTGTCTTTTATTGACTGGAATTAATTTTCCCACATCCTTTCCTGGTCCCCCCTAAACTACGTCCCACTAGGAGGGCTCAGAGGCGTGGGGTGGGGAGCAAGTCCTTTTCTGGGAGCCCTGATGCCCACTGAAGATTTGCAGTCGTGTTGGCTGAGCTTCTGTCTCTTGGGGACAGTAAGATGGGAGTTGGGCCCTCACTGTACCCTAGGTCTGTGTCCATCACTCTCCTGGCATTTTTTTTCCCTTTTTTTTTTTGAGGAAGATTAGCCCTGAGCTAACATCTGCTGCCAATCCTCCTCTTTTTTTTTTTCAAGATTTTATTTTTCCTTTTTCTCCCCAAAGCCCCCTCGTACATAGTTATATATTTTTAGTTGTGGGTCCTTCTAGTTGTGGCATGTGGGATGCTGCCTCAGCATGGCTTGATGAGCGGTGCCATGTCTGCACCCAGGATCCGAACTGGCAAATCCCTGCGCTGCTGAAGTGGAGCGTGCCAACTTAACCACTCAGCCACAGGGCTGGCCCCCAATCCTCCCCTTTTTGCTGAAGAAGACTGGCCCTGAGCTCACATCCGTGCCCATTTTCCTCTACTTTATATGTGGGATGCCTGCCACAGCATGGCTTGCCAAGCTGTGCCATGTCCACACCCTGGATCCTAACTGGCGAACCCCGGGCCACCGAAGCAGAACGTGCGAACTTAACCGCTACACCACCGGGCCAGCCCCTTTCCTGGCATTTTTAATTGAGTCCTCACAACCTGGTCAAGTAGATGCTATTTTCATCCCCATTTCACAGATGAGGGAATTGAGGCTCAGAGAGGCAAAGTGACTTGCCTAAGGCCACACAGCTAGGAAGGGGCAGAGCCAGGATTCAGCCTCGGAACAAGAGGTCCCCAGTGCTGTCATGGGCACTAAAGACTCTGCTTTTTTTTATAGACTGGACACAATGTGAGTGGGGCTGGGGCAGAGGAGGAAGTGACCTAGGAGTGATTCTGAAGAGCTGAGGCTCATGTTTACTTAAACACATTTTTGCCACCTGGCCTTTGCCAGGCACTGCTCTAAGAGCTTTATAAATATTTGCTATGGAACCCAAATAAGGAACCCATGAGGCAGGGCCTTTTAGGGCCTCAGCAATAGGGACAAGAGCCATGGATATGGCTGACGAGGAAGCATGGGACTCTGAACGTAGAATTTTAGCTCTGCCACTTGCACTCCATATGACCTTGGGAAAGTCACTCCACCTGCCCAGCCTCAGTCTCCTCATCTGCAAAATGGGTTGATAAAGTACTTCGAGGTGATGCTGGGATCAGGCAAGGTCAGCGGGCGTTACTGGGTGGAGGCGCAGGGGCTGGAAGCTGTGTGCCCATGCCTTTCTCTCTCTCCGTCTCTCCCGCCCCCTGCAGCCGCTAGTCCGAGAACTGTGCCGCAGCTGTGCTGTGGTGTCCAGCTCCGGCCAGATGCTAGGCTCGGGCCTGGGTGCCCAGATCGACGGTGCTGAGTGCGTGCTGCGCATGAACCAGGCGCCCACCGTGGGCTTCGAGGCGGACGTGGGCCGGCGCAGCACGCTGCGCGTGATCTCGCACACGAGCGTGCCGCTGCTGCTGCGCAACTACTCATACTACTTCCAGCAGGCCCGCGACACGCTCTACGTGGTGTGGGGCCAGGGCAGGCACATGGACCGGGCGCTCGGCGGCCGCACCTACCGCATGCTGCTGCAGCTCACCAAGATGTACCCGGGCCTGCAGGTCTTCACCTTCACCGAGCGCATGATGGCGTACTGCGACCAGGTCTTCCAGGACGAGACGGGCAAGAACCGGTGAGCCTGGGGCCGGCCTTCTCCGGGGGCTTCTTGTCCATCACGGGTCTACTCCCTCAGGTGCTGAAAGTTGGCAGTGATGAAGGCAGACCGCTCCTGCCCTCCACTAGGGGGCAGGAATCAGAGGCCTTGTCACTCATCGATCGTCACATAAGTCAGGAATCCCAAAATGACGGTGAGGGGCATTGGGCCTTGCGAGCACACGTTGGGGAGCACTGCCTCATGTGGGGCTGTGTCAGGGAGCTCTTCCCTCTGGAGAGGATGCTCTGAGATCTGAACTCGTCTCTGAAGTCCCCTTCAGATAGTACAAGTCACAATTACAGTACTAACGGCCCCGTTCATCCACCAGGCACTGGGTTAAACACTTTGCATTCAAGATCTCATTTTACCCCACAGCCAAGGAGTGCTCCGAATCCCGCCGGCCGCCGCCTGCGCACTCCGGCTCCTCCCCCCTCCTCCCCAGCTCCAGAAACACAGCCGCCAGCCTCTAATTTTCCAGCCAGAAATTTGGGTTTTGCTCCCAACTCCCCTCGTTCCATCACCTGCCACATGTTATGGGCTCTTGAATCTCCCTCCGTGCCCACGGGTGCCACCTTGACCGAAGCCTCCATCTTCCCCTGCCCTTGCTCCACCCCTCACCGGTCTCCCTGCTGCCACCCTCGCCCTCCACAGTCTGATCTCCAAGCACCCCAGTGAATTCATCCCGTCAGTCACCTGCCCTCAACCCTCCAGCAGCTTTACTTCTCATGGAGAATAAAGTCCAGAGTCCCACCTCCTCCCCTTCCCTGCCCTACAAGCCTTGTATGATCTGGCCCCTGCCTGCCTCCGTGACCTCGTCTCCCTTCGCTCTCCCTCCTCTGGCCACACTGGCCGTCTGGGCTTCCTCAGACGTCCACACTGGTTCTCATCTGCAGGCCTGTGCTCATGTTGTTCCTGCTGCCTGGAATGTTCTGCCCCCTAATCTCCCTGTGACTGACTCCTTCTGACCATGCAGGCCTGAATGGAATGTCACCTCCTCAGAGAAGCCCTCCCTGACCACCTCATCTGATGGAGCACCTCCCACTTGACAGTCTTTTCCCTGTTCCTTTGTCCCCTGTCCTCTCAGCAGTCCTCTCCTGGCCGTGCCCTCCCTCGAGAACCGTTAGCGCTGGGTGTGGCCCTTTCCTACTGACACGGCCTGGGAGGTGCGCGGTTTCAATGAACGAACCACCCCTAACCCCTCTGTAGAGGTGGGGGTGACTGGCCCTCGGGGAGAGTAACCAGTGCTGGTGCCTTGAGAGAGCTGACCCTGCGGGGCCACACAGCTCCTTGCTCCGGGTTTGGTGTGGGGACCTGGGGGGTGCTGGGCTGACAGTGTTCTCTCCCCATAACCACTTACAATTATCCCCATTTCACAGATGGGTCACTGAGGCTCAGAGAGGTTCCTGAGCCAACCTGATACCCCAGAGCAGATTCAGGGTTCAAATCAAAGACCTTTGGACTCCAGACAGTCCCCTTTCTCGCTTTCAACCAGATGTGGAGAGGCTGTGGCTAGGGGCCCCGCCATCGTCCGGGGGTTTGCTCTAGCCCTGCGTGGGTGGTGAGGTGTTCAACAGACCCGGGTTTGTGTCCAGGCCCACCTCTTGCCCACAGCTGGCCTTGGGCTGGCACTGTCCCCTCCCCAGCCTCCTTCAGGGCCCTCTCTCTAGGGGTCAAGGTGAGGGGCCCCTGGCTGGGAAGGTGACCAGCGCTGGCCCTTGAGAGAGCCGAGGCTGCGGCCGCCCGGCAGCCCCTTGCTCTGGGTTGAGTGGGGCGGTGGCCTGGCTGACTGCGTTTCCCTTCCCTGCCAGGAGACAGTCCGGCTCCTTCCTCAGCACTGGCTGGTTCACCATGATCGTTGCCCTGGAGCTGTGTGAGGAGATCGTAGTCTATGGCATGGTCAGCGACAGTTACTGCAGGTCAGGCCAGCCAGGCCCTGGGTGGGAGGGGAGCTGGGGAGGCTGGGAAGACCGTGGGCCCCTGCGCTGGCCTCCCACCAGAGGATCTAGGAGCTGTGGGGTGCAGGGCGTGTGGCCTTCCTGATGGGCGGCTGGGGCACAGACATCCCTTGGGCCTAGTGCCCGGTAAGAAAGGGCTCAGAGTATGGGACAGGCTGGATGTCACCCTCTGCTCCGCCAGTATGGTCTTGGGCCAGTCGCACGGCCTCCCAGAGCCTCCATTTCCTCATGTATAAAAGAGAGGAAATAATTCACCTTCCTCAGAAGCTTGGGAAAACATTTAGAGAATAATCTACCAAGCGGTTACCACAACACTGGGGCCGATCTATGTTTCAGTAATGTACTACGTCTAAGTTTTTTCTTCTGATATTATTATATTTCAATAGTATAACTAACAAGTTCAGAAAGGGCTCCATGTCTTCACGCTCTGTTCGTTTTGGAACCTGTTTGTGGAGCACGTAGGCGAGATGGCAGGAGCCCGTGAGCCCTCTGCCGTGGCTCTTGGCCCGGCCTCCGGCGTGCACAGTGCCACTGAGTAGGTGGGTGTGTGGGACTGACAGCTCTGTGCCACCAGGAATGAGGGTCCCTCGCTGTGAGCCCATTACCAGTCTTCATCGTTCTTGACCTAAGGACTCAGCCCACAAGGTGGATATCACCGGCCTCATTTACAGATGGGTTATTGAGGCTCACAGGGTACGTTTCTGGCCCAGAGTCAACCAACTTGCAGAGTCGGGGCTCGAACCCTGGCCTTTGGGATCCACAGTGTGCCCTGCTTCTCCCTTGTCTGTCCTGGCCCACCCCGGGACCAGGCATGGGGCTCCGTGGGCCTGTAGTACCTGGGGAGGGGTGGTTGCGGTAGGTGCAGGGTCTGGTGGGAGGCGGGCAAGTTCTAGTGGCCCACGCCCATCCCTGTTCCCCACCCGCAGGGAGGAGAGCCACCCCTCAGTGCCTTACCACTACTTCGAGAAGGGTCGGCTGGACGAGTGTCAGATGTACCTGGCACACGAGCGGGCGCCCCGCAGCGCCCACCGCTTCATCACTGAGAAGGCCGTGTTCTCCCGCTGGGCCAAGAAGAGGCCCATCGTGTTTGCCCACCCGTCCTGGAGGACCCAGTAGCCACACCGCCCAGCCGGCTGCAACGCCTTCATGAGGCTTCCTGAGGTTCCATCCACACTCCACCAAAAACATTTAATTTATGGATCCTGCCCCCTGCCACATGCCAGCTGGACCTAGGTCCCTTCCTGCCCTGCCCTGGGGACACTTGGAGCCATCTCAGGCCTTCAGACTTAAGGAGGAGAAGAAGGGGCCTGTGATGGCCTTTGTACCCTCCTCCCCACCCCCGCTCCGAGTAATTGAATCTTCATTTGGGGGTTCATCCCACCTCCGGGTCTGTCCAGTGGCCTTTGCCCCTGGGGCTGATGGTGCCCGCTCACCAGCATCGTGACCTTCAACCTTGCACCAGCCCTGGTCCTTCCCCTCCACACACCTCCCCACCCGCCTTTGGTGCCACACTTCCCAGGCCGGTTGTCCTGGTCAGGGCAGGCCAGAGCTTGGGGCTCATTGGGCGAAGGGGTCTTTGAACTGTGACTGCCAGGGCTGCCTCTGGAGTGTACAGGTAAACGTCTGTTTTCCGGAAGCCTGTCTTGAGTGTGGTCACATGTCTGAGGCTGGGCACTGGGGCTCCTCTCTCTGCCACAAACCCATAAAACTGTTGACTCGAGGGCAGGCTGTGTCCTGGGGCCCCTCCCCAGACTCACAGCTAGCTGGGCTTCTATCCATTTAATCTGCCGGCGTGTTTCTTTCCCAAGAGCCTACCCCCTTCCCCAACAGGTCAGGGAGTCTGGCCCCCTGGCTGCACTTGGCACAGGAAACGCCCAGCTCATAGGTTTCCATGGGACCAACTGCCACCCTGCACCAGTGGGAGAAGAGTCTGGGGCCTGGGAGGAAACAACTCAGGGTGGGAGGGAAATTCCTCCACCCCGTGTCACCCTCTGGTCTGTGGTCACATTCCAAGGACCTTGCCAGTTAATTCCCTGTTAGCTCTGGATTTCATTACTGCAAGAGAGGACAGTGGAGGGCAGGCCCGAGGCTCTGAGCTTCAGTTTCCTCGCCTATAAAGTGGGAAAAGCAGGCCCACCAGCGAACAGTTAGCAGGGGCGTGCAGTCACCCTGCAGGGCCGGGGTGGGGGGTGGGTGGGGGCCCGCCAGTGTTAGCCCGTTTTCCAGATGAGCCAGGAGGACCTCAGGCTCTCAGCTGGGAAGGAGCCCCGGGGTTCCAGCTTCCAGCTCCAAGGATCAGGGCCCCCTTCATGGGCGTGTGACCTGTGCAGTTGCTCGGGGCCCTCTGCTTAGCTTAATGCTCTGCTGTTGCCGACTTGAAATTCTTAGTTTTTTGTTTTAACAAGAAGCCACGCATTTTTATTTTGCACTGGACCCCACAAATGATGTAGCAGGTGGTGGCAAGGAGTCTGACTGCCCTGGCGTGCCCCACCTCCCATGCCCAGCCTTCTCAGAGCCTGGGGACCTGGCACCCGGCCGGCCGACAGCACTGCCTTTTATGCTCTGCCTCCCTCACACAGTGCCAGGCGGGCCCAGAAGGCTCTGCAACCATGGGAGAGGGGAGGAGAGCCTTGAGCTAGGGAAGTAGGGGGCCCTGTGGTGGGAGGGAGCAGGCTGGCAGCCGAAACACAGCCGCTGCCTGGCGGTGGCCAGTGTTGGGGCAGGTGTGGGGCAGAGGCAAGAGTGGGATGTGACCCAGCAGGCAGGAGGTTGGGGAACTGCCGGGCTCTGAGGCGGGGCTCTGGAGTCAGACCTGGCCTCATTCTGCCTCTACTTCCTGCTGTGGGATCCTGGGAGATTAGTGCTTCTCTCCGGGCCTCAGCTTCCTCATCTATAAAAGCCAGCCCTGGGGGTCAGGTGGTTAAGAGCAGCTCGGGTTCATTTCCTGGTCAGGGAACCACACCACCTGTCTGTCGGTTGTCATACTGTGGTGGCTACGTGACGGTGAAAGCCGTGCTACTGGTATTTTAAATACTGCACGGTGGACAGGTTTCAGCGGAGCTTCCAGACTAAGAGACTAGAGAGAAGGACCTGGCCACCCGCTTCGGAGAAAAGTGGCCATGCAAACCCTATGAATAGCAGGAGAACACTGTCTGATAGAGCCCCGAAGGTGAGAGCATGGTGCAAAAGGACTGGGCAGGTTCCGCTCTGCTGTCCACAGGATTGCTAGGCGTCAGGATCGACTTGATGGCACTAACATTTAAAAAAGGTATTTGGGGCTGGCCCGGTGGCGCAGTGGTTAAGTTGGCATGTTCCACTTCTCGGGGGCCCAGGGTTCGCCAGTTTGGATCCCGGGTGTGGATGTGGCACTGCTTGGAAAAAGCCATGCTGTGGCAGGCATCCCACGTATGAAGTAGAGGAAGATGGGCATGGATGTTAGCTCAGGGCCAGTCTTCCTCAGCAAAAAGAGGAGGATTGGCAGTAGTTAGCTCAGGGCTAATCTTCCTCAAAAAAAAAAAAAAAAAAAAAAGGTTCTCAAGTTGTTCCTACCTTATAGGATTGTATGAATTCAGACAGAGGACACCTGTAAAGTGCCTGTCCCCAGGGCTAGCACCTGATACTGGGGTCAGCTGGCTCCCTGCTCGCAGCAGCCCCTGATGGGATTTGACCTCAGCCCCTTCCCGGGAGGTGCCTCCTCCTCCTGCTTCATCCCTGCGCCCCACACAGATGCTGGCCCAGCCCCTTGGCCCCGTGCACAGCGTGCCTCTGTCCTGGGCCTGCCCCGTGCGTGAGGTATTTACTGCTGGGTTGGCCCAGACTGTGACTTTCTGGGTGGTGGCCTGGCAGGAGCAGTCCACCAGCCACTTCCCAGGCAGATGAAGATGACCCCTGGCTTCTCTGGTGACTGGGTTGGGGCCTACTGAAGGCTCTCGGAGGACCCCCCCTTCTCTGCCACCTCAGTTCCTGCAGCTGCCGGGAGGTAAGTGAGGGGCAGGCAGGCGCCTCCTCCTGGCTCCAAAGAGTATGTATGGGGGGCATCTTTGTGTGCATTCCCTCTCTGGGCCTCTGTTTTCCTGTCCACACCCTGGCACCTTTGTCTCCTCGTGGGGGACCTGCCTACTTCCTCTTGGGGACAGATGGGGAGGCAGATGAGCCTCAGCCTGGAGGTTTCTTAAGGGGCTCCTCCTCCAGAAGGATCTTGGAGTCAGGCCAGGAACCTACACTCAAAGCTTATCTGGCCAGGTGAGGAAAGGATGTGGGTTCTTCTAGGTACCGGTGGGCACCCGTGGCCAGCCTGGCCACTCCAGCCTTTGCCTGTGAAGAGCCAGGCACGTCCCCGTTCCAGACCCAGTGCCCAGGTCTTGGAATGTGTGCTTGCAGCAGCCTCCGTACGCACGCAGGTCCTTGCCTGCTGGGAATCCTCCCTTCCAGTGGCCGCTCCCTCGGGCTCCTCTGCCCAGAGGGAGACAGGCTGGAGTCGCCAGGCCTGGCTCCCACCCCAGCTGTCTAGGACCCAATGGGGAGTCTTGGGCAAGTCCTGCCATTCTAGGGGTCTTGGTTTCAATCTCTAAACTGGGAGCCGGGGTGGCAGGTGAGGAGTTCTCTGAGGGCTCTCTCCAAGACCCTGTGGAAGGGAAAGATCCTGACAGTGTGACGATTGCTACAGGGTAAGAACAGGGGGGTGAGGGTGGGGGGTGGGGGGTCACACCAGGTGCCTGCCCTGGGACAGGAAGGGCTGAAGCAGAGGCCATCTGCCCCAGACCACAGGGAGGGCCTGGTGGGGAGGATTTGCTCCAGGCCACCTGAGGGAGTGGCACCAGGATCAGCCGCAGCCACATCCTTGAAGGTGAAGGTGCCGGGTGTGGGTGTGGGGCAGGCCTGGGGCTCTGAGCAGACTGGCTTGTGGTTATTTAGCAGCCAGCGCTGGGGGAATCTCAGCTCGGGCCCCTGAGTACCCTCTCGGCCTCATTTTCTCCCTCTGGAAAGTGAGGTAACAGTAGTACCCATATCATAGGTTATTTTAAGGACTCGATGAGGTACGTTTGCAAAGTGCTTAGCACAGGAGAAAGCACTGGGCACACGGGAGCTGTTGTTTCTCATATCATTATTATTACTGACGTGGTGGTTACTGTTTTGGGCCCAGGAAAGGGAAGCCAGCCCTAAAGCAGGGCCTCCTGGAGTGAGCCTGGGCCTGGAGACACAGCAGGCCTGAGGGGGTACCTTCAGGTCCAGATTTGGACCCTGAGCTGGACTGTCACACCCTCCCTTTTTTTTTTTTAAGTACATGCAATATTAGTTTCAGGCATATGACATCGTGGTTCTGTACTTCCCTGCATTGCCGCACCCTCTTATTCCTGGAGGCCAGGTCGTTGACCTGGGGCAGGAAGAAGGGCTGGGGATAAGATGCCTCCACCCCTGGGGCATCCTCCAACTTGCTTAGTGACCTCGGGCAAGGGGCTCCCCTTCTCTGAGCCCCCAGAAGTGGAGTTAATCAGGCTTCCTGCCCGACTGCCCTGCCCCAGCTCAGTGGTTTCCGCCCTGCGCGGGGTCAGGCTCCTAGCAGGGCCAGGGGTGGGGCTGGGGCTGAGGCTCAGGAAGCAGATGGAGGCAGACACCAGAGGGGCAGGAAGCCTCCTCATCCACTTGTGGCCCTCCCCATTCCCTCCCAGTATCCCCCACTGCCTAGCGGGCTGTGTTTCTACAGCCTGGAGGCCAGACCCTGGGGGCCTGCTGCCTTTTGTTTTAATTAAAAACAAAGTGGTATTAACTTACCAAATCAGTCCAGTGCAAACAACCTGGAAGTTTATAAGCAAAAAATGAAGGCAGCACCCACCGCTCCGCCCCACATCCCCTCTCCAAGGGAAACTACCACCGGTAATCCCATGTGGATTCTTCCAGACAGGTTTTGTGTGTGTTTACAAACATAGAGGCATAGTTGTATTTAAGAAAGGAATCATGCTATATATGCAGCTCCTTTTTTTTATAAATTAAAAATAAGTGGTTTTGTTTGTTTGTTTGTTTTTGCTGAGGAAGATTCACCCTGAGCTAACATCTGTGCCAGTCTTCCTTATTTTGTATGTGGGTCGCTGCCACAGCGTGGCCACTGACGAGTGGTGTAGGTCCATGCCTGGGAACCAAACCTGGGCCGCCGAAGTGGAACACTCTGAACTCAAACACTAGGCCACAGGACTGGGCCCCCTTTTTCTTTTTTTTTTTTTTTTTGGTGAGGAAGATTGGCCCTGAACTAACATCTTGTGCCAATCTTCCTCTTTGTGCTAAGGAAGATAGGCCCTGAGTTCACATCTGTGCCTATCTTCCTCTATTTTGTATGTGGGACGCTGCCACAGCCTGGCTTGATGAGCAGTGTGTAGGTCCGTGCCTGGGATCTGAACCTGTGAACCCCAGGCTGCCAAAGTGGAGCATGTGAACTTAATCACTACGCCACTGGGCCGGGCCCCAAAATAAGTTTTTAAATATAAAAACATTATGTGACCATTATCCTAAAATTTTTGGAAAATATAGTTAAGCTAAAAGTAAAGAAACAGCCCATCATCTCACCATTCTGGTAATAAACACTATTAACACTTTAATCACCATAACAAGCAAAAGATATCTCCTTACTTTCATCTGATTTATTTTTCCTCTTTTTTTCACTTTTCTTTTTAAATACTGTGATACACACAAATGACAGCATGCATCCTTCTTGTAAGTTACAAGATATAATAATATAATGAACCTCTTGAACCTGTGTCGCACTTAAAGAGCAGACCATTACTTGACCAGCACAGCCCAGCATTCCTCTCCTTTCCTACGTCCCTGCATCCCCCACGGGGGGGAACTGTGTTCTTGACTGTTTTTTTTTTTGAGGAAGATTAGCTCTGAGCTAACATCTGTTGCCAATCCTCCGCTTTTTGCTGAGGAAGCCTGGCCCTGAGCTCACATCCATGCCCATCTTCCTCTACTTTATATGTGGGATGCCTACCACAGCATGGCGTGACAAGCGGTGCCATGTCCCCACCCAGGATCCAGGCCAGCGAACCCTGGGCCGCCGAGAAGGAGAATGTACACACTTAACCGCTGTGCCACCGGGTGGCCCCTGTTCTTGAGTTTTGCTTTTAAAACTTTAATCACTCTGATAGGCAAAAGCTGTCTCCCATCCCCAGCTATGAGAGGTGATCTACCGGCCACTGTAGGCTTAAACAATGTATTGTATAGTTTCATTTGTCTTCCAAGACTTGTCTTTTTCACCCCTCATATCTCTGAGATCCATCCATATAATTGTAGCTCATTCATTTTTCCTTGCTATATAATATTCCACATGGTGACCAGACCAAAATATAAAAAAATTCCATTCTCCTGTGGATGGATAGATGGGCTGTTCCCAGTTTTGTATTGTTTCAAGCAATGCTGCTCTGAACTTTGTTGTGTACATGTGCAAGAATTTCTCCAGGGTATACACCCAGGAGTGGAATGCAAATTTTTACAGCATGTTTTCCAAAGTGATTATAGAGATGCAGTTCTCTAATTCTCTTTCTCCACTTAAATATCCTCCACTTAAACATCTCTTCCTGTCAGTGCATCTTGATCCGCATCGTGCATTTCCACAGGGCTGTGCATTTGTTTATTTAACCAGGCCGGTATCATGGCTACCTAAGTTATTTTTCACCATGGCATAAAATGATGCAATGAATACCCTGATACTTAGAAGTAACATAGCAATTTTAATCCTTACAACACACTTTGAGGTGGTGGTTCTATTTTCCAGAGGCAGGGGAAAGGTAAGTAATCGCACAGCTAGTAGATGGCAGAGCTGGACTTGAATCCAAAGGTGGATCCCTGAGTTCACCCAGGGTGACTACTGGGTACCGGGCTCTGAAGGCCCGGGGTAGGGGAGCCAGGGAGAAACTCAACAAGCGCAGGGTGCCCCGGGACTCAGTTTCCCCATCCCGGTCGTGGTGTCAGTAACGCGAGATAGAAGTGGGCCTGACCCAGAGGACTCCAGAAGCTGTTGTCAGTGTCGCTGTCCCTGTGGGCTGCCCAGAGGGGTCAGTGAGGCGCTCACGTGGCCCGGCCCGGGGTCGCCTGCCCCTCACCCTTCCCCACCACCACCCCCCCCCCGGCGCCGCCCCTGGGCGGGGTCACCCGCGGCCCCTCGAGGCTCCGCCCGCTTCCCGGGCCCGAGCGGCGAGCGGCGGCGCTAGGACCCGGCGGCCGGGCTGCAGCGGGCCTGGGCGGCCGGAGGAGCGCGGACCCCGGCCCTCGGCTCCCGGCGCCATGTGAGGGGCTCGGGGGCCGCGGGGGCCGGCGCTCCCCGGGGGAGGTGAGCGGGCGCCGCGCGGGGCGGGCGGCGGGAGGGGGCGCTGCCTGCGCCGGGGGGAGGGGGGCCGTGGGGATAAGGATCGATGCGGGGGCCCCGGGGGCTCCCCTAGACCTACTCTCTCTTGGCAACCGCGCCCCGAGATCGCGGTCCCTGCGCCCAAGGGCTGTCGCGGGTTCGCGGGGCCTCCTGCCGCTGACTACCCCATTAGAGCTCGGGGTCCCTGCCACCCTCCTGCCTGCCATCTCTTCCTAGCTGGGGCTAGGGCTCCGGACCCCCCGGAGTGCGGGAGTTTGGGAGGGAACAGCAAAGGGGGGCGCAGAGGGTGAGTCTCCCCCCCAGGTGGATCCACGGGCTTGGCGCCCCCCATCTCGGAATTAGGAGTCCCCCTCCCCCTTTTCCCCGGAGCCTTCCTCCCACGCGGATCGTGGGGGCGTCCCGACCCTGCGGGAGGACTCCCCGGGTGGGGAGAGGCGAAGCCCGCACACAGAGGGCAGGGTGTGGCCCCCACCTCTAGCCTACGGACTCAGGCGTCCTGCGGGGCCCGCGCGGCCCGCGTCGGGGCTGAGTCCACGCTCCCGGCCCGGCGCTCCGGGCTGCCGCCTCCCCAGCCTGAGCAGGTCGCTTCCCAACAGGCCTGCGCCCGGGTGTGGTGCCGAGCCAGGTCCTGGGCGCACTGGGTGGCCCCTGGCCCGTTCCAGCCCTGGGCTGCTCTCTGTAAACAAGCAAGGGTCCCCAGCAGGCTCTGGGCTGCCCTGCAAGGCGCTTTGCCTTTCTGAACCTCGGTCTCCTTATCTGTGAAATGGGGAATCAGAGCCCTTATCATGCAGCGTTGCCAGGAGGATTCAGTGAGTGGGTGATGGGTAGCCCGGCTCCCTGCATGCGTTCCTTCGTGTTAGAGGGAAGTGGCTGGGCTGGGGGTCAGAGAAGGCGGGGAGTGTGTCACTGTCAAACTCGTGGTGAGGCTGGCCTTGAACGGTTGAACAATGGACAACCCCAAGACTAACAGCTGCTGGCACTGACCGAGCACTTGCAAGCCCTGTGCTTCCCTTGCCACATCTGCTCGAATCCTTGCAACAACGCTGTGAGTCACCTACTCTTATTATTCCCATTTCACAGATGAGGAAACTGAGGCTCAGAGAGGTCCCATGGCTTGCCCGAGGCCCCTCAGCCAGTAAGTGGTGGAACCGGGATACGCAGTCGCACTTGAGATGCTGTACTGACCATGGCCTTCTCAGAGCAGGATTGTGACAGGGATGACCAGGGGGATGGTGGTCCTGGCTGAGGGCACTGCTCAGGCAAAGGTGGGGAATGAGGGGGTGGGCCTGGGGACCGGCGTGCTCTAGTGTGTCTGGAGCATGGAGCATCCCTCAAGACAGGGGGAGCTCACCTCAGGGAGGCGGCTGGACCCCTGAGGGCCTGGAATGCCGGTAGTGTCAGGGCTGATGAGGCGACCCTGGGATTCTGGACTCCTGTCTTTTGCCCTGACGGGCTGTGAGTTCAAGGACAAGCCACTCTTCCCTTCTGATGAGCCTCAGTTTCCTGATCTGTACCGCGGGGACTGTCCCAGGGCCTTCCTGACCATTGGCCCGGGAGAAATCCGAAACCCGGCTTGGGAGGAGGGAGGGGGACTCCCGGGGAGAGGGGGCGGGCTTTGGTAGTGGGCGGAGTCAGGACGTGGCCAATCAGGAGCGGCGTGTTGGGGGGAGCCTCCTTCGGCGTGAGATTCTTTGGCTATTCCTAGTGGCAGTGTAGAGAGTAAACCGCGGCTGGGTCAGGGGGCGGAGATAGTGGCGGGAGCTGGGAGGCCCCTGGACGGGAGGACGGAGCTGGGGATCCTGAGGCCCCGGTTTCTCCCTCTGCACACTCTCCCTCCCTTAATGTCCTCTGTCCTTGAGTCTGCTGGAGGTGGCTGGACACGTACTTATTTCTTTTTGACAGGTGGGGAAATTGAGATCTGGAGAGGAGTGAGGTCCTGCGAGGATGGGGGGTCGGTTGGGGAGTGTGGAGCAGAGCTGGGCTTGTACCCTCACGGCCCGGGCCCAGCCTCCTCACCCACCCTTTGAGGGTGGGGCTGTGGCTGTAGCCACTTGACAGATGAGTCTGTGCCCTTAACCCCCAAGATCTTACTCGTTATTAATTAAGGAAGTCATTCAGCGGTGCTCCTGCACCCGTGTCCGTGGCTCTGGAGGCACAGCAGAGAATGTGAGTGAGGACGCGTGCCGGCTGCGTCCTCGGAGAGCTCTCAGCCTGGCGAGGGGGTGACCCGCAGGGGAAGTTCCCGGCGCCCCCAGGCTTGGAGGATGAGTGGGCGTGAGCAGGGTGCGGGAGGGCTGGGATTGCAGACAGAGAACATAGTTTATGCAAGACCTGGAAGGGTACAAGTACAGAGGAGTTTTGGGACCCACCAGGATGTTGCTTTTTTCTGAGGCCATGGGGACTAAGGCAAGGTTTAGAATAGGGGTGTGAATGAGGCTCCTGCGGGGTGGGGAGCAGGTCCCCCAGCAGAGGAGCTTTAGGCCTGCCAGCTGCCTGGGGAGCCAGGGTGTGAGGAGGCCCCTGCTCAGGGAGTAGAGTGGGAGAGAGCGGGGGGCAGGGAGGCAGGCAGGGCTCTGCCACCCCTTGACTGTGTGACCTCAGGCATCTTCCTGCCCTTTCTGGGCATCAGTGTCTCCATCTGCAAAATGGATACAGCCCTGAGCCCTGAAGTCATGGGTGGGTAGGAGAGTTGGCGCGGGTGGGGAGGGTGTAGCCTTTGACCAGCTGGACCTAGGGGAGGGCACCCAGGCCATAACCCTTTCTGTGGCTTGCAGGTGTGACCCCACGTCTCTGCCCCCTGGGCCACCTGCAGGACGCTGGCCCCTGCCCCTCAGCAGACACCAGAGAGAGATGAGTAGCAACAGAGTAAGTCTCCCTTCATTTCTTGTCCCCATCTCAGCCTCTTACCGCCGTCGGTGAAATGGGCTCCTTTGGACCTGCCTCAGATCCAGGCCACCATGAGGCTCTCTTCCCCCCCAAGACACAGCTGGTGCCTGGGAGGCCCTGGTTTGAGCCCTGCGGTGGCCACTGATCTCTGTGGCTTTGGGCAGGCTCCTGCCTTTCTCTGGGCCGAGGTCCAGCTCTGTCCTCCTGGCTTGACTGGTCCATCTGTGGCGAAGGTTTGCCCAAGAAGGTGACTGTGGAGTGCTGTGCAGGGGCTGGGGGTTAGGGAGGGGGAAGGGAAGACTGGGGGAGGGGACAGTGGTCAGAGTCAAAGATGACAGAATGTTGTGAGTGTCACTCTGAGGGTGTCAGGATTCCCCACCATCCATTCATTCATGTTTCCCTGAGCACCTACTGTGTGCCTGGGCCTGCCCACCCCTTTCCTGGGATCCACTGCACCACAGCCTTGGCGGTGCCTGAGGGTTGGGATGGGGTGATGTGGGTGTATCAGTCTGGATCCAATTAGAAAAGAGAAACCACACATATAATTTGAACGGGAGAGTTTAATGTAAAGAATTATTAACTATAACTGGGCATCGGAGTGTTGAGGGATTGGAACTCTAAGGAACACAGGAATAGCAGGTGTAAGGAGCAGCCACCACCCCTGGGCTGAGATCCAGGCCTTGCTGGAGAGGGCACAGCTGTGGCCCACTGGATGGAGAGAACTCACTGGTGCTGTGCGGTGGGAGATGTCATAAATCCACCCTCCAGGCTACAGACAGGGCTCTTCACAGCAGGTGACTCCTAGGAGGCACGCCAAGCTCAATACAGAACTGCTCCATGGGGCGGACGCTTGTGGTCCAGTGGGTGCTGCAGGTGGTTGAGTGTGCTGCATGAGCTAAACCCTGGAGCAGTTGTGATCACAGCAGGAGCCAGAGGCACCCTGCTCTCAGACTCCTGAAGGCAGGTGCTGGCCACTGGGCACTGGGGCAGAGCAGGTGCTGGAGAAGCCATGTGCATTGTAGGAGCAAGTGCACCGGAACCAGGTGCAAAGTCGCCAGAACCAGGAAGCCAACGCCTTTCCTCCTGCACTGTCTCTCCAGCGCCCTCTACTGACAAAGCTTAATATGCAGTTAGATGACAAGGAAAGACGCGTAAAGGGCCCAGATCCATTTTCAGAGAGCAGGCAAAAAGGGTGAACTTGGAGGGGCTGGCCCAGTGGCACAGCAGTTAAGTTCACACATTCCACTTCGGCGGGCTGGGGTTCGCTGGTTCGGATCCTAGGTGCAGACCTAAGCACCGCTTGTCAAGCCATGCTGGGGCAGGCATCCCACATATAAAGTAGAGGAAGATGGGCACAGATGTTAGCTCAGGGCCAATCTTCCTCAGCAAAAAGAGGAGGATTGGTGGCAGATGTTAGCTCAGGGCTAATCTTCCTTAAGAAAAGGGTTTAACTTGGAGCTGAGAAGCAACACATCGCTAACCAGCACAGGGGACTCCACATAAGGAGCCAGGACACCCAGGTGTCACCCAGCCTTGCTGACTCTGAGCAAATAAATGCCAGTGGACACTTTGGATATCACTTGCCTGCCCCGTCAGTGACGTGTTGGTGCACCGACTACCCAGGCAGCCTGATTCCAGACCAGCTCCACCCCCTCTAGGTTTAAATGAATGATAAACATTTATGGAGATTTACTGTTTGGGGAAGACCTGGACTCTCTTGTTTGAATGACCCACCCATCTCTAAGCATCCTTCCAGCTGCAGCCAGAGAGGAGAAGGTGCTGGGAGCTGGGATGCTGTGGGGAGCAAGGCTGACTGGGTCCCAGTCCTGAGAGCTCACAGTCTGATTGGGGGCCGGGGGTGGTTTGAATGCAGTGTGATAAGGGTGCTCAGGGGGCTGGAGGAGGCCTTGCTGGAGGAGGCGGTGCCGAACTGGTCTGGAATGAAGAGCAGGAGTTAGCTGGGTGTGAGAGGCAGGAGGGAGGGGCAGTGCCGCGCCTGCAGGTGGCCGGCCCTCACCAGCCTCTCCCCTCTCCAGGAGCAGCGGTCAGCAGTGTTCGTGATCCTCTTTGCCCTCATCACCATCCTCATCCTCTACAGCTCCAACAGTGCCAATGAGGTCTTCCACTATGGCTCCCTGCGGGGCCGCACCCGCCGGCCCATCGACTTTAAGAAGTGGAGCATCACCGAAGGCTATGTCCCCCTTCTTGGCAACAAGGTAGGGCGGCCACTTTGGGGAGCTCCCTGGGAGCCACCTGGTGACTAGTCTTCCCCCTTGCCCACCCCTCTGCCCCCTCCTCCTCCTTCTCTCCACTCTCTCCATCCACGCTAACGGAAAGGGTGGACTCTGGGAGTCCAGTGCCTTCAGCCCCTTGTTTGCCATGTGACCTTGGACAAGTGCCCTGCCCCTCGCTGGGCCTCAGTCCTCTCCAAGGCCCCACCTTTAGTGCTGATATCCTTCCATCTCCTGAGTCAGAATCCCTTTGGAAAGGTGTGCCTGGTTTTCACTGACCTCTCTCTCTGCTGGAGAGTCCACACAGAGTTGGGGAGCAGGACACTGGCGTACTTGACAACACAAAAACAGTAATATTAGTGACTGCCGTTTGTCAAGTGTCTGCTGTGTGCTGGGCACTGTGATCAGCACTAATCCTCAGACCAACCCTGTGAGGTCAGCACTGTTATCTCCCTTGAAGAGATGGGGAAACCGAGGCTCAGAGAGATGAAGTCACTCGTCCAAGGCGACACAGCAAGGGAGGGGAAGAGCAGAGTATTGCCCTACCCCTGGTGAGTTGCAGCTGTGTAGACAGGCCAAAAGTCATTCCTGGGGCTTCTGTTTGCCTTGGGTTGCCACAAAACTCAGATTGTCTTTCTGGAGTTCACCCAGAGAGAAAATTATTGGCATGGACTCCATCTTCCAGGAGGAGGAGGTCTCCCCGAGGTCCTGCCTCCCTCTCTCTCCTCCCTCACTAACCCTTCTACGTCTCTGAAGGTCTTAGCATACACAGTGTGTAGAGCCTGGGGCTCTGGACACACCCTCGCTGGGAAAGGACCCATTGGCAGGTGTTCAGAGACAGAGCAACACCCAACTGAGACTTTCTCTACCCTAAGAACCCTTGAAAGAAATGAAAAAGGTGGAACGGGGGAGAAAGTGGAGCAGCATGAGTGTGGGGCATGCAGAAGGGATGGGGCGGAGCTTGGCTTGTAGCCTTTTGCAGCCTGATGGGGAGGCCAGGAAACTGGAGCTCCGCAGAGCTGGAAAGGCCATCAGTTGGGATACATGGGACAGGTTGCTGCATCTTAAGAGTAGGTTGCTTTGCTCAGGGAAGGCTGCCTGCAGGAGGTGGCACCTGAGCTTAGCCTTGAAGAGTGAACAGGAATTCCATGAGCAGAAAATAGGCCCCAGAGAACATGTGGCTCCAACTGGCTCATTTCCTCAGTGGGGAAACAGAGGCACAGGGCAACCTCCACAACCTTTCCTTACTGACAAGGTGGTGTCTTGTTTGTGAGTGACACAGAAATGTCATGGGTGCACTGGGGAGGATGTCCTCTTTGAGAATTGAGCTCCCTCCTCTTTGGGGAGCTAGGCTGAGGCTGGGGCTCTGTGGTCCTACAGAGCTGGGTTCAAATCCGGGTCCTGTCCTCCTCTGCTGTGTGACCTTGGGCACATCCTGTATGACTGTCCTGTTCCCCGCTCCTTACCTCTGCCCCAGCAGAGCGGCCTTCTTTGGCTTCTCAGCACGCCAGGGTCATTCCCACTTCGGAGCCTCTGGGCTTGCTGTGCCTCCTGCCTCGAATGCTTTCCCTCTGAAGTTACTTTTCCTCCTCAGGTCTCAGCTGGGAGAGGCCTCCCCAGACAACCTTTCTAGAGGAGCCCCTGTTCCTGTCACTCTTCATCCTCTGCCCCTATTTTATTTTCTTCCTAGCACGTTTTACTTACCACCTGGCATTTTTTTTTTTAAAGATTTTATTTTTTCCTTTTTCTCCCCTGGTACATAGTTGTATATTCTTCGTTGTGGGTCCTTCTAGTTGTGGCATGTGGGACGCTGCCTCAGCGTGGTTTGATGAGCAGTGCCATGTCCACGCCCAGGATTCAAACCAACAAAACACTGGGCCGCCTGTAGCGGAGTGTGCAAACTTAACCACTCAGCCACGGGGCCGGCCCCACCACCTGGCATTTTTTAATGTTTTACTTGCTCACTGTGTGTCTCCCCGACCGGGAGCTTCTTGAAGGCAGGAGCAGGACCTCTTGCTCATTGCCCTGTCCCCAGGACTGGGTCACTAGCCAGCTTGCTGTAAATATTTGTTGGATGTTGAGTGAATGGGCTTCTGTCTCCCTGTCTTTAAAATGGGTAATAATTCCTGCCTCCTGGAGGCCTGGATGTATGGAGCATAGGGCCTGGCTCCAAGTGGTCATGACAGTGTTGACTTTTCTTGCCCCCTCAGACGCTGCCCTCCCGGTGCCGCCAGTGTGTGATTGTCACCAGCTCCAGCCACCTGCTGGGCACCAAGCTGGGCCCTGAGATCGAGCGGGCTGAGTGCACAATCCGCATGAACGATGCCCCCACCACGGGCTACTCAGCCGATGTGGGCAACAAGACCACCTTCCGCGTGGTGGCCCATTCCAGCGTGTTCCGTGTGCTGCGAAGGCCCCAGGAGTTCGTCAACCGGACCCCCGAAACCGTGTTCATCTTCTGGGGCCCCCCGGACAGGATGCGGAAGCCCCAGGGCAGCCTCGTGCGTGTCATCCAGCGAGCAGGCCTGGCGTTCCCCAACCTGGAGGCCTATGCCGTCTCTCCCAGCCGCATGCGCCAATTTGACGACCTCTTCCGGGGTGAGACGGGCAAGGACAGGTACCAGCCTCCTGCCTGCCTCCTCTGGCCAGCCCTGTGCTCCCTTCAGCATGCTCCTTCCAGTGGGCCTGTTGCTTCCAGCATACACTGCTCTGAGGGTGTGGTCACTTCTTGCCACCCGCTGGTCAGGTTTCCTGGGGGAGTTCTTTTCATATCCATCTCTTAGCATGAGTCATTTCCAACAGCTCTGTATGGCTTGTCTCCCCAGGAGGGTTTCCTCCAAGCATACATTGCTCTGAAGGCACAAAGGCTCCCAGCATGCTCTGCTCTAAGCATCTTTCTAGGAGATGCTAGAAAGATCTAGCATCACTCCTAGCATCTTTCTAGCAGAACTCCCCATAGCATGCCTCATGAAAGGTCTTGACTTGTTTCCGCACGTCTTGTTTTAAGCACACAGTTGCTCCCAGCATGCTCTATTCTAAGGATACATCATTCCCAGCATGCCTTGCTCTGACTCATCTCCCTAGAAAAGCTAGGCCAGTGCTGTCCGATATGAATATAATGTGAGCCCCAAATGTAATTTAAATTTTTATAATAGCCACATTAAAAAAGTAAAAAGGGGGGCCAGCCCAGTCGCACGGCGGTTAAGTGTGCATGTTCTGCTTTGGTGGCCCAGGGTTCGTCGGTTCGGATCCCAGGTGCGGACATGGCACCGCTTGGCAAGCCATGCTGTGGTAGGCATCCCACATTTAAAGTAGAGGAAGAAGGGCACAGATGTGAGCTCAGGGCCAGTTTTCCTCAGCAAAAAGAGGAGGATTGGCAGCAGATGTTAGCTCAGGTCTAATCTTCCTCAAAAAAAAAAAAAAAGTAAAAAGAAATAAGGTAAAATTAATTTTAATATATTTCATTTAACCCAGTATGTCCAACATATAGATCCTGTACATATTTGATTTGATTTATACCTAAATATTTAAAAATTTTTGGAGCTATTGTAAATGGTATTTAACACATTTTTGGGGGGGTTTCCCAATTATTCATTGCTAGTATATAGAAATATGATTGACTTTTGTGTGTTGACCTTATATCCTGTAATCTTGCTAAACTTACTTATTGGTGCTAGGAGATTTTTGTAGATTCTTTGGGATTTTCTGTCCAGATGATCATGTTGTAAGGACATGCAAATAAGAACAGTTTTATTTCTTCCTTTCCAATGTATAAGCCTCTTATTTCTTTTTCTTGCGTTATTGCACTGGCTGGGACTTTCAATACAACGTTGAATTGTATTGGAAGTGGTGAGAGTAGACGTCCTTGCCTTGGTTCTAGTCTTTTGGGAAAGCATTCAGTCTTTCATCCTTGAATACGATGTTAGCTGTAGGTTTATGTAGCTGCTCCTTATCAGGTTGAGAAAGTTCCCTTCTCTTACTAGTTTGCTAGCAGTTTTTATCATTACTAGATATTGAATTTTATCAAATGTCTTTCTGTATCAATTGATATCATGTGGTTTGTCTTAAGACTGTTGATATGGTGGATTATATTGATTGATTCTTGAATGTTGAATCAGCCTTCATTTCTGGAATTACCTCTGCTTGGTTGTGGTGTATCATTCTTTTTATATATGGCTGGATATGATCTGTTAATATTTTGTTGAGATTTTTGTATCTGTGTTCATGAGAGCTATTGGTCTGTAGTTTATTTTGTGTTGTCTTTGCCTGGTTTTGGTATCGGGGTAATGCTGGCCTCAGAAAATGAATTGGGAAATGGTTCTTCTATTTTCTAGAAGAGATTGTAAAGAATTGGTGTTATTTCTTCTTTAAATGTTTGGTAGAATTCGCCAGTGAAACTATTTGGGCCTGCAGTGTTCTTTCTCAGAAGGTTTTAAACTTTGAATTCAATTTCTTTAATAGTTATAGGTTATCTGTTATCATCTTGGGTAGTTTTGGTAGTTTGTAGTTTTTAAGGAATTGGCCCCTTTCATCTAAGTTGTCAAATTCACGTATGTAGTTTTTTATGGTTTTCTTATTATTCTTTTAATGTCTACAAGGTCTGTGATAGTATCCTCTCTTTTATTATTATTATTTTTTTTAAGATTTTATTTTTCCTTTTTCTCCCCAAAGCCCCCTGGTACACGGTTGTATATTTTTAGTTGTGAGTCCTTCTAGTTGTGGCATGTGAGACACTGCCTCAGCATGGCCTGATAAGCGGTGCCATGTCCGTGCCCAGGATCCAAACCAGTGAAACCCTGGGCCACTGAAGCAGAGCGTGCGAACTCAACCACTCGGCCACGGGGCCAGCCCCTCTTTTATTCTTGATATTGGTAACTTGTGTCTTTTCTCACTTCTTCTTTGTCAACCTTATGAGACGTTTATTCTCTTTTAAACTTTTCAAAGAACCACCTTCAATCAAATATATCCAAAATATTTTCAGTTCCACATGTAATCAGTATCAAAAATGATCAGTGGCATAGTCTACGTTCTTTTCTTCATACTCTCTAAGAAGTCCAGTGTGTATTTGACAGATGGCACGTCTCAATTGCTTATCAAGTGCTCCCACGCCCACATGTGGCTAGTGGGTGCTGTAGAGGGAAGTGCAGCTCTATGTTCTCGGCTAGAACTTCCTTCCATGCCTTTCATACTTCCTGGCTACTTCTGAACCTGTAGTCACTCCCAGCATGACCTTCTCTAATTAGTCTCCCCTTAAGAGTTTGCTCCTAGCGTGGGCACAGCTGTTTCCAGCATGCTCTGTGGTTATGGTCACTCCCAGCCTGCCCAAGTGTGACCAGTCCCTCCAGGAGTTTATCCCCAGCATGCCCCGTTCCTCTTTCTCTCAAAGGAACTCTCTCCACGCCCTTCAGCTCTGCCCAGACAGGCCCTCTGCCAGCATGCTGGTGCTGCCACCGCTGGGCTGGGCTGGGGGTACTGCAGTAGGGGAAGAGCCCCAACGGGTGAGTGGGAGGAGTTCTGGGAAACTCTGTGGGGTTGACCATTCCTCCCTGCCTGCCCCTTCATCATGACCCCTCTCTGCCCCCAGGGAGAAGTCCCATTCGTGGCTGAGCACAGGCTGGTTCACCATGGTGATTGCGGTGGAGTTGTGTGACCACGTGCACGTCTATGGCATGATCCCCCCTGACTACTGCAGGTGAGCCCCCCCAGGACAATGCCCAGTCGCTGGCCGCACGGTGGAGCTGGGGGCCTGGAAACCTTGGCCAGAGTGCCTTTGAGGTCCTCTGTTTCATGGGATTCGCACTGCTCTGCAGGGAGCTAGGCTCCTTGGAGCTACCGCAGGGGCCCCCACCCCAAGCTCAGAGGGGTCCAGAGTTTGTAGATTAATAATAGCTGTGATTATTGTCGCTCTATGAAAAGCCCACGAGGTGACGGCAGTTTTTTACTGAGTGCTGACCATGGACCAAGCATGGCTATGTTCATTATCTTATTTACTCTTCACAGGGACCCTAAGGGGGGGGTGGGTACGTTATTCTCCCCATTTCATAGATGAGAAAAACTGAGGAGGATGTTTTGTGAGTGACCTGAGGTCCCACAAACAGTAAGGGGCCAGGGCCAGGCTCCAGGGCCCACAGTCCTTACCACTCCCCTACCCTGCCACCCTCTTGGGGAAAGGAAAAGGTTCCACTGCGTTAGGAAAAAAAAAAAAAGTTCGATGGTCACAACCTAGTCCACCCTACACCCAGTTTACAGATGGGGAAACTGAGGCCCAGGGCGGGGCAGGGATTTCCCCCACTGGGGTCCTACAGCAGGTCAGGAGCTGGAAAAGGCAAGGCCCTCTCGGGAGCCCACCCTGCCCTTACGGCCCCGTCTGCTCTGCCCAGCCAGGGGTCCCGCGCGCAGCGCATGCCCTACCACTACTACGAGCCCAAGGGCCCGGACGAGTGCGTCACCTACATCCAGAATGAGCACAGCCGGAAGGGCAACCACCACCGCTTCATTACCGAGAAGAGGGTCTTCTCGTCCTGGGCCCAGCTGTACGGAATCACCTTCTCCCACCCCTCCTGGACCTAGGCCGCCTGCCGGGGGTGGGGCGGGGTGGGGGGGGGGCGGGGGGCGTCCCTCGCCAAGGGCACGGGAGGAGCGGTGCTCCGCCCAGCCGCCGGACCAAGGACCAGCTCCCGGCCAATCGAGGCTGGCCCGCGTGTCTCCCGGCCAATCGAGGCCTTGAAGAGGATGTATCCTCCCGCTAGTCAGGGCTTGTGGGTATTTCTTGGCCAATCAGGGATTTGGGCTTCGGTGTGGTTAATCAGGGGTGTCAAGGGTATTTCTTGTCCAGTCAGGGTCTGAGCAGTCAATCAGGGTATTTCTGCGTAATCTGAGGCTAAGAACGTGTTCTTTCCCATGAGGTCTTGGTTCAGAGCCCCAGGATGGACCTCAAATCACTTCCTATTGGTTGGGACAATGGCGTCCTGTCCCAAGGAGTTGGGAGCTTTGCGTTGCCCCCTCACTCGCCAGAGCCAGGAAGAGAGCTTGTGTGAGGGTGGGAGCTGTCTGAAGGCCGGCCCAGGGCATTTGTGGGGTTGTCTGTGTTGGGGGGCATCCCAGAGGTGAGAGGCCAGCGTCTGGATCTTGGGTCTGCCCAGAGTGGCCTTGAACAAACCTCTTGCCCCCTCTCTGGGCACCGTTCTGCCTGTGTCAGGTTCTAACGTGGAGTCTGTGACCCCCTGCCACCTCCCCCAACGACCGCCTCGAGCCTGTCCTCCGTAAGGCTGGACACCTCCAATCACCACCCTTGCTGGGGGGCTCAGCTCCCTGGGGGTCTGGGGTTCCCTTCTCCACCGCCTCTTGGAAAGTAGATGGTGTTTTTGCGCAAACTCCCCCAGGGTTTGGGGGACTCTGATAGGAAAGGGACAAACCTTCAGCTCTTCTCTCAGCCCCTCTGCCCAGCTGCTATTAGCTTGGCTCTTAAAGAGCCAGGCTCTCTTTTCTGCCATCTGACTGTGAGGCTTTCCACTTGTTAGAGGAGCCTTTGGGGCTGAGAAAGGGGGATCCCAGCCAAACTGGGGTTTCATGCAGCCCCTTTGTCCGCAGCTGCTGGAGTTATCCAAGGGTCTTCCCCACCTGGGTCTGGGAAGGCTCTAGGGGGCCAGGAACTCTGTCACCTGGGTTCTGGCTTCTACATCAGGCACTTTATTGCTGGGCCTCAGTGGGGTGGCTTTACCCCCTGGTCTTCCAGAGCCTGGAAGGGAAGGCTGGAGGGCTTCCTGGAGGAGGCTGTGGAGTGAGAGGGGTCAGGTGGAGGAGGAGGAGGCCAGCAGCGAGCCATTGCACACTGGGGTGGTGGGGTGGGGGCCGGCAGCTACTCCAGACTTGGTTTTGTAATGATTTGTACAGGAATAAATGCACCTAAACTCCCGCTTCGTCTCCTGCGTCTTCCGGATCGAGCTTGGCTCTCTCTGGCCCAAGGCTGCGGGCCTCCCCGGACAGTGCCCCACTCTCCCAGCTGGGAGCTCACACACAAGCAGACGGCCAGCTTTTTCAGACGGACACTGTCTCGTGCACTTTGCAGTTTGGATGGCGACCTGGCCGCTCAGGGGGCTGGGGGAGTGTGGGGTTCTGGAGCCAAGGCCACCTGGCTTTTCCAGTCCTGCCTCCCCCCTGCCTGTGTGACCTTGGGCAAGTCACCTCACCTCTCTGAGCCCCAGTTCCCTCACGGGTGAGATGAGACCAGACACTGCTCTCGAGCTCAGTTCTAGGGAGGGGAGGGGCCCCCACCACCGGTTCTGTCCCAGTCAGGCCACTGAGTGATAAGGACTATGATGACAAGAACAGGGCTCTGTGAGAGGAAGTTCTGAGGAGGTGACGTTCTACCTGAAGCCTGAAGGACAAGGAAGAGCCCTGCAGAGATTTAGGGGAGGGAAATGACATCCCTGTCATAGAAGGCAACTGGGGGGACTAGAGGGAGGAGGGACAGGGCAGGTGCGGGGTCCGTGGTTGGCTCTGGGGCCTGGCGCCCTGGGGGCAGGGAGCCAAAATTTCCTGCAGGGCCCAGCGGGAGGGAGTTGGGCACGGCCACAGCCCTGGGGGGGGGGGTTGCGATGAGCCGTGGACCCCGAATTGCTGCCACCAACCTCTCAGCAAAAGGGCTTGTTGACTCCGTGTTGGCAGGAAGAAGGGGTCAGTGACTCTGGGAGATTACAACCCGTTTAGGCAGATAAGATGCCCTTGGGAGTGGTCTAACAAAGGGTGACTGTGTGAGACAAGGGCAGGCGGGCGGTCTGCTGGGGACGGGGAAAGAGAGCTCTCCCGGGCACTGGGCCAGCGGGGATGGTGGGCCCCGGCGCCAAGAGGGGAGAATGGCACCCCGCATTTGTCTCTCACTTCCCGTATACATTCACGCAAATGGGTAGCCACGTGCCAGGCGCTGTATCAGGTGCAGTGGAGGAGGGAGGGAATGTCAGGTGGGAAGAATGGCCCCAACGAAATCCTAGTGGTGGCAGCAGGCAGCGAGGCTGCGGCAGGAGGGAGCAATGGGAGGTGAAACCACTTTGGGGCAGATGGCAAAAGGCCACGAGTGGCAGCCCGAGGCGGGGCAAAGCCTCGGTCCTTCTTGCTTGGAGAGGTCGTCCTTGCTCGGACAGCCACAGGACAGGCAGGAGGCTGGGGGGGGTTGCAGGGCCCAGGGCCCAGGCTGACCAGACACAGTAACGGTGGTGGTGGTACGCATGTTGGAGGGACAGGGACTCCTTGCAAAGTCATTATGTGGGCAGCCCAAGGCCCTGCATGGGAATGGGGATATGAGAATAGGGCACCCTTCCAGCCCCATGCAAAGGCTTCTGGGACTCCGGGCCAGGCAGAGGTTTCTAGGTAGAATTTTTCCCACAATGCCATGGCTCTTCTGCCCATGGGTGGGCATGAAGGGAGGTGCAGTAGGAGGGTGTCAAGAGGGGTCAGTTCCTGGGGGTGGACTCTGGGAAATTTCAGTTTAGTATCAGGAGGTGGGACTTTGGTGGAGGACACTGAGGGCAGGAGGCCTGGGGCCTAGTCCTTAACTCCACAAACTCTCACCGCCTCAGATGGGACCCAGCGGAGACTGGTCCACTCATAGCCAAAGTTATCTTCCTGAAGCCACATCATCACAGTCCTCTTTGCTCTGAAACCTTCACTGGCTCCTCACTGTGGCCAGGATCAAACCCATCTCCTCGTTTGGGGTTCAGGGCCCCCCCGAATCCCTGCGTATACCTCTTTGGGGGTGGGAGCAGCGGCTGCAAACCCTGTGTGTGCTTCCCGAAGCAGCCACTCCAGCTGTGCCCTGCGATGCTCCCCCGCCAGCCCTGCCCGCTGACATGTGGATCCAGCTGTGAACCACGCAGTGAGGCCACCCCAGATGCATCCCCCATGCTGGCTCGTTTTCAAGTCTCAGAATTCTTTCTTTAACCAAAGTATTTTTTAAACGTTTTAGAAAATTAGTTTCACTTTATATTCTTATGTTTTCAGATTTTTTCTATGGTATAGAATAATATAAGCTGTACAAATGATAGAGGATAGAAAGCACGGGCATTGCCCCGTCCTATTCCTTGTTAACAGTCTAGAGTATAGGCTTCCAGATTTTTCCGCCATGCAGTTTTTTCTTTCCCTGTCTCCCTTCCCTCCTTCTCTCCTTCCCTCCTTTCTTCTTTCCTCCCTCCCTCCCTTCCGCTCTTCCTCCCTCCCTCCTTTGGGTTATAGCTGAGAAGAAAAATCCTGAAACTTTAATATTCCAGCATTGGTGAGAAAAATCCATAGTTTGTATGCAAAGAAAACAATTCAAACAGATACTTGAAAGCAGACATTTGGTTGATTGAAAAGCCAGTTAAACTTCCAACTTTCTCAAATAGAATTACAAAAAGGTAGAATTGTGTTTTTCACAGAGACTTAAATATGGTTAAGACTCAGATACAGAATAATACAGGTACTTATAATAGTTTCTTTTTCAGTTTTTTAAGATTAAAAATTTTTTTATTGTAAAAAAGAAATACATAAGATTTACCCCTTAACTATTTTTTTTTTAAAGATTGTATTTTTTTCCTTTTTCTCCCCAAAGCCCCCCAGTACATAGTTGTATATTCTTCGTTGTGGGTCCTTCTAGTTGTGGCATGTGGGACGCTGCCTCAGCGTGGTTTGATGAGCAGTGCCATGTCCGCGCCCAGGATTCGAACCAATGCCCAGGATTCGAACCAACGAAACACTGGGCCACTTGCTGTGGAGCGCGCGAACTTAACCACTTGGCCACGGGGCCAGCCCCTCCCCCTTAACTATGTTTAAGTGTAGAGTTCAGCAGTGTTATTAACTGCATTTACATTGTTGTGAAACAGATCTCACCTTGAAAATCTATATCCACTAACAACTCTGAATTTCCCCTTTCCCCAGCCCCTGGAAACCACAATTCCACTTTCTGTCTCTATGAATTTGACTATTTTAGATACTTCATATACGTGGAATCATACAATATTGTCTTTTTGTGACTGGCTTATTTCACTTAGCATAATGTCCTCAAGGTTCATCTGTGTTAAAATTGCTTTATGTGTAAAATAATAGATGCTTGTTGTATTGAAAAAGGAAAAGAGCACAGGGAAGGGTCTTTGGGTGGGAAATGGAAGCCAACCCCCCTCCCCCCACCCCGATCCTGTGCACGCACTTGCCCTCAATTCTGCTTCATTCCATCAACTTTGATACCATTGATCTGATTATAAGAGAACATGATTTCAGATGTGTGAAAATGCAAAAAAAAAAATCTAGGACTAGAATTACACACACACACCCCCCTGAACATTTAGAATAATTTTCACAAAGGCGGGATAAGTCCAGCATGGTGGGCTTCTTGCCTGTTTCTCTTGAACCACCATCTGCGACGACCTCTGACTTCCTTTCTCGTTCTGACCCTAAGGCAGAGTCACCGTGTCCCTACCGTGCCTGGCCGTGTCACTGTCCTCCTATCAGTCAATCCCCACTGGCACTAGAGAACCGTCCTGTACACATTTCGTGCCCACGCGTGGGATTCCTAACAGCAGAAGGGCCCATTTAAAATTCTGATGGACATCGATTTGCTTTCCACAAACGTTGTGCCAACACACACAGCCACCCACAGCTTTTGAGAGGGGCTGTCAAACAACTTCTGAGGCAGAGCCTCTGACCCAGCGCCCACCTCCTCACAAATGGGGAAACTAAGGTCCCAGGAAGTAAAGATCTTCTCTCATGTCACAGGTGGCAGAGCTGGGACTAGACCCAGGCATCCTGGTGTCCTGGCTGCTGTAGTTGCTAAGGAACCACCCACCTAAGGTGGTCTCAGTTTCCTGGTAGTCTCACTCTCTTGTTCAGACACTTTACATGGCTCCTTAGTGCCTGCAAGACAAATTCTCAATTCAACCCACCCCACCATCCGGGGCTGCTGCCTTCAAGGTCGTGATGTGGTCTGGCTGTCAAGTTCCGAAGCTGCATGGTCCTGGTCTCTGGTATGTGCTCATCTCCATGGATAAACACATCACTTTCTACCTGGGAACCTCACTTTCCTCCATGTTTAAGGAGTCACAGACATGGCACGCAGGGAGTGCTCATTTATGGAAGCTGGGTTTTTTTTCTTATCAGGATTATCTGTTCCCTATCTGGGTACCCACAGCATCCTGAATGTCCCAGTTCTCGCACTCCCTTCATTGGGAGCTGCCTGGCAGCTCCATAGGGCAGGGCTGGTTTTTTATAACCTTCTACACAACCCCCAGCTGGGAGATGGGTATGTGGTGGGTGGTCTTTGGGGTCCTGGGGAGTTTCAGTTCCAGAGAAGTCCTCAGGGCCCCTTCCAACAGGGGAGAAGGAGTTCCAGGTGGGTCTTGGCCCTGGGGCCTCTGGGCAGGATCTGAGGAGGGGCTGGGAGAATGGCGGGGCCGGCAAAGCCCCCGGAATCCTTGCCTCAGTCCCCTCCCTCCCTGGTTCTGGCGGCTCTCTGCCGCCAAATTTGCTGTGGGGTTTTGTGCAAAGAACCTCTCCTCTCTGGGCCTCAGTTTCCCCACCCGTCATACGGGAAGCCTGGTCCTGTTCCCCTGGAGTGATGTGGGCACAGTTGGAGGTGTTGCAGGAATGAAAAACCCTCCGCAAACTGTAAAGGGCTGTAGGGAGCGCAGGCACGGCCACCTGGGCATGCAGGGTTGGGGACGCCAGTCTTGCTCTGGCTTCCCAACGGGGCTCGGCTGGGTCCAGTCGCCCCTCCCTCCCTGGCGCGCTCTCCCTCCCTCCCGGCTCCCTCCCTGCCAACGCGGAGCGCTGGCTCCCGGCATGCCGCGCGCTGCTGACAGCCTTATAAATAGTGGCCTTGGCCACGGCGGCGAGCACGGCAGGGCGCGCGCTGGCCCCGGTGCCCACCGCACCCTCCGCAGGTCAGTGTGCGCCCGCGGGGCTGGGCGCGCGGCGGGGCGCCCTGCGGGGAGCGGGGAGCCGCGCTCGCCAGGGGGCCGAGCATTTGTGTGTCGGGGTCTCCGTGGGGTTCGTGTGGCTGTGTTTGTCTCCGTGATTGTGATCTGGATGCATTTGCCTGTCTGTATTCCCCAGGCTGTGCTCTGGGCATTTGGGCCACAGTTGGTGTCCCTTTGTGGATGTGCGTTTGTAGATGTGTGTTGCAGTCCCTCCCAGCCTCCGACAGGGTCACCCCTTTGTCCCGGCTGGTACTCCTAGGGCTCCAGGTCCCTGCCCTTGGCATATCCCCACTGGGGCCCAGGGAGGGGGGACTGAGGGCTGACTCCCTGCCCCAGAGGACCTGGGCAGGGGTAGCCAGTGTGATTGGAGGAGCTATCCTGTGATGTCATTTTGACAGCACTTTGGGGACGGGAAGCCCCTGGGTGTTTGGCCCCCTGCCCCAGCCCCCTGAAAGGGCAGGGGCTCTGTGGGAGCCCTGGGGCCAGCACCTGGGGCCTCTCCTGAGCACTGCTCAGCCACCCACCCGGGATGCTCCAGCAGCAGTGGGACAGGGCCTGGGGGGGCAGGGCCAGAGAGGGGACACCAGCTGCCCAAGGTCACACAGCTGAGTGATGGAGTTGGGATTTGAACCCTAGTCGGTTGCCAACCACTGGGAAGGCTGCTCTCGGTCAGGAACTGGGAGACCTGGGTCTTGCCCTGGCCTTGCCTTGTGGTTGAGGTTAAGGTGCTGTCCTTCTGAGCTCAGGTCCCCAGGCCCCTTGGCAGACCACCCAGTCATCCTGGGAGTCACTGTGGCCCTGACCTGGGGGCCTTATAAGGCCTGGGTGCTGAGCCTGTAACCCAACTCCATCCTGGACCCCCCGGCCACCATGAGGCCTCCTCACAACCCAAGTTATTTTAGACCAAGGAAGTGGCAGGTGCCAGCAGCACACTGGAGCTTAGGTTACCGGGAGGGGGCGGGGCGGGTGGGGTCCAGGCCACTCCTCAGGGCGGCACTGAAGGCCGTCCCTGGCCTGGGGACCCTCCCCCTCCCCCCGCCCCTGCCAGCTTCTAAGGGGCGTTGGCAGCTGCTCCTCTTCCTTGAGCACACTCAGCAGGAAAGAGGCTATTAACTCAGGCCCCAGTTTGGCGGGACAGTCAGCAAAGTTGCTCAAGGACCCACCGGGTGCCAGACCCAGAGCAGCAGAGAGCACAGCCCCAAGTCTGACCCCAGCCAGGCTCTGGAGCAAGTCCCCCCTCCTCTCCAAGCCTCAGTTCCCTCCCAAGATGGCTGTGAGGGTGGAGTGGGGCCCCCAGCCCTGTGCCTAGCCCAGGCCCAGTCTGGTGTGGGACACAGGCCTGCCGTACCACAGAGAGGAGCGATACAGTGTGGTGTGTGTGATGCTGGGGGAAGTTCCGAGGAGGCTCCTGCCAGTGTGGGAGTGGAGGGCAGAGTCCTGGAAGACTTTCTGAAGGAGGTGACACCTGAACTGAATCCTAAACGATAGCACCTTGGGGAAAGGCATCCGGACATTGGGTGTAACATTAGCCAGGGCCCGGAGGTGGGACATGATCATGGTGGGTGAGGGAGCTCCAAGCAGTTCAGGCAGCTGCTGCTGAGGCTGCAGAGGGTGTCAGGGCCAGATCACTGGGCCCTGTCAGCTATGTTAATGGCCAGGCTTTATCTTGGGAGCTGAGGGGGCCACACATGGAGGGGTTTCGTGCAGGCAAGTGACATGGTCTGATGCTGTCAGAGAAAATCCTGCAGATTGCCTCACAGAGGGCAAAGGTAGGGAGGCCCATGGTGGCAGGGTCAGTGGCCAAGCCTCCTGTTGGGACAAGGAAGCAGCGGTGGGGACGCAACTGGAGAGAGGCTCAGGAGCAAGAGCACTGGGACGTGTGTGCGCAAGGCAGAGGTGGGCTGTGGGAGAAGCATTCCTGCTGAGCGGGGGCCTTCTGCTGAGAGGGACGTGGAGGAGCTGGGGACACGGGAGGGGCTGTTCAGAGTCTGTGGGGTCTGCGGGGCTTCCGAGCCTGTCCAGGGTCTATAGTTTTAAGGGGCTAGGGAGAGAGGCCTGGGCTGGCTGGGCAGGGATGGGGCATCTGGGAACTGAAGCCAACAGTGAGAGGGTGGAGTAGGGACGTGGGATGGGGGTCCCAAGGGGGAGGAATGCTGGCCGAGGGTCAAGGTGAGAGTGGTTATGATGGATGCTGCCCTGGGGGAGGGTTGGTGGCTGGGGAGTGGAGGCCAAAGGTGTGCAGATGGCAAGTCTGGAGACTGATGGGTGGTAGAGGTTGAGGGAGGCCCTGGGGGGGCTGGAGAGGCACAAGGTGGGACCCAGGCAGGGTTGGAGTTGATTTATAAGCGGACAGGAGGTGGAGGCAGTGGAGCAAGGTCCTCAAGGCAGTGACGGGGCAGCAGCCACGTGGAGGGTGGAAGGTGGGCCTGTACAGGGGCGAGAGCCTGGAGACCCCCTCACTTGAAAACTGTAAGGGCTGTGTCCATGGGAGCAGCTCCCGAAGCTTCCTCCCCCCTCAGGCTCTGTGTCCCTTTGATCATCCAAACTACATCCCAGATGAGGGCACATGCAGCTCCGGTCCCTCCTCCCACCTCCGGGCAGCTTTCCTCCAGGCCCTGGGGAGGGGAGCGTCGTCAAGGTGAGGGGCAGACGCTGGCACCACACACGCCCTGTTATCTGGGACTTGCAAGGGGAGCAGCCCAGCAGTTGCTGGTGTCTGTTTAGGACCCCCAGCACTGCCCTCACCAAGCAGCACCTCCCATGGGAAGAGGTGGACCGGAGGGGGCTGCTGCCCTTCTGTGACAGGTGAGACAGCGGAAGCACAGAGAGGAAGGGTGACTTCCCCAAGGTCACCCAGCCTCCTGAGCTTTCCCTGCCCCCAGCGGCCCCCTCCACCCTCAAGGGCACGTCAG
The DNA here is from genome assembly GCF_041296235.1 of Equus asinus. NCBI lineage: Eukaryota > Metazoa > Chordata > Mammalia > Perissodactyla > Equidae > Equus > Equus asinus. The sequence continues at coordinate 17,921,644 of NC_091799.1, forward strand.
GGCCTGGCACATTCTGGTGGCTTGGAGGAGCAGAGGCGGGGTGAGGGGGCATCCCCCTCACGAGCCCCCCGTGTCCTTGTGTTGCAGAGTGCTGACTCGGCTCCCCGGACCTCGGCAGGATGGAAGGTACGGAGTCTCCTCTCCTGCTCACTGCCTGGGCCTCAGTGTACCCCTCTGTTAATGGGGCGTGCTCTTGGGACACATTCTGGGAGGGGCTGGAGGAGGCTCTGGGGCTGCCGGAGGGGTCCTGTCTGGGAACCTCCAGCATCCTCCTCGGCTTCTCACGGGATGTGTCAGCTCCAAGATTAATTTTAGAAGAGACGAGTCCTCCTTGAGGCTCCTGAGGGCCCCACAGCTCTCCTCCCACGCTGGTATTTATAGAGCTGAATCCCTGCCTTTTTCTGGAAAGGGTGGGCCCTGGTGAGAGGAGGCCTGTCCTGGGGAGAGGCGCCGAGTGTGCAAATGCCAGGGCTGACGAGGACGAAGCAATTCCCTCCTCTCTCTGAGACTCAGTTTCTCATCCAGTAGGGGTGGGTCTGGAGGATGTATGGGGCCCTCCTGGCTCCTGTGGGCTGGGACGTGGAGGGAGACAGAGAGACTGGCTGGCCCACCTTCTGGCTGCCCCACCCATCCCATCCCTGGCAATGTGCCTCAGCCTGGGCGGCTCTTAAAGAAGCCCAGTGGGCCCAGCTGCTGCTGCTGCCTGAAGCCGCGGTCACCCTTCCTCCCCTGGGGCTCCGAACATCAGCTACCATTGGGCTGTGGCCTCCCCCCACACCCGGGCTTGTGCCCATCACACAGCAGGCAGAGAACGGAGCCCACAGAAGTCGTTCTTCTGACGGCTCCTCTGGGCCTCCAGCCCCATGGCGGGGAGGGCCCCTGGGAGCTGCTGAGCTCACCTCCTCAGTGCGGCAGGAACATGGAGCCAGACAGGCGTGAAGACTTCTGTCCTAAGGTCACACAACGAGGTCCTGCTTCTCTGAGAAGGGGCAGCCAGGCAGTCTGGGAAGAGGGCCTGGGTTCTACTTCCGGTTCTGGCATCCCCGGGGCAGATCCCTGCCTCTCTAGGCCTCAGTTTCCCCTGTCTGCTGGGGCTGTGGTCTTACTAAGTTCTTGGGGCCAGCGAGGCAGAGATTGGAATGTCAGCTCGCCTCCCTCTCTGGGCAAGGGTTCCGTGTGCCCACCGCAGCCCTCTGCCCGGCAACCGTCTCCAGGGAGACGTATGTTGTGGTTGCCAGCTCCACATTCGTACCGCCCAGGGAAGGCGGGCGATGGGCAGGCCCAGGGCCTGGAGGGGAAGACGAGGGGATGCAGCAGAACAGGACAATGGGGGCCTGCTGCTCAGTGACAAACCCCCGCGATCAGGAAGACTCTAAGGCCAGAGGTGACCCGCCACCCACAGGGAGGGGCCGTGAGGGTTGACCTCTGAGCCCCTCGGAGCAGCCTCCAGGCCTTTGCCTCTGCTTGTCCCTCTGCCAGGAACACCCTCTCCTCCCTGGCCTGTCCCAGTCTCTGAGCTTTCCTGGCCCCATCACCACTCACTCTGGGCTGTGGCTTGTCTGCCTCACTGACAGAAGTGTGAGCTGTGTCTAGCCCTCTGCCTGTGGCCCAGCCCGGGCCTGGGACCCCAGAGGTGCTTCTGGCTCTTTGTCAAGCCAGTGACTGAGTTCTGCTCCCCTTTTCCCTCCCACAGAGAAGCTGAAGAAAACCAAGATCATCTTTGTGGTGGGTGAGTCCAGGGAGGCGGGCGAGGCAGCAAGCAGGGAGGGTCTTCGCAGGTGCTGGTGGGAGCCCGGGCCTGGGGCTGCCTCCTGGGCTCTGCCCCTCCTCCGCTGGGCGACCTCGGCAGACCCTGTCCCTGTGGGGGCCCCATGTCTCAGGGCTTCTGAACGGGTGGGCGCTTGCAGGTGGGCCTGGCTCGGGGAAGGGCACCCAGTGTGAGAAGATTGCCCAGAAGTACGGCTACACCCACCTCTCCACCGGGGACCTCCTGCGGGCCGAGGCCAGCTCGGGCTCAGCCAGGGGCAAGGTGCTGTCGGAGATCATGGAGAAGGGGCAGCTGGTGCCACTGGTGAGTGGGCCCTAGTGGGGCGGGGAGTGACGGTGGCCCCGAGTGGATGCCAGCAAAGCCCACGACACCCTGGCAAGGCTGACCATGACCCTCCCTGACTCTGAACCCTCCTGTGGGTCCCCATGGCCCTGGGTGGAAATTTCCTTCCAGAAGCTCCCAGAGCCTCCAGGACCCTGCCCTGCTGACCTGTCCAGTCTCCCACCACCCTGGCCTTTCTCTCCCCAACCTCATCACAATCCTTCCTGCCTGGAATGTGCTTTCAGACCTTCCTAACTCCTCAGATTTGGGCTAAGACCCCCCACCTTTATACGCCTGTAGCCCTTCTTTGCCCATCCAACCCATGTCATGCTTGGAGCTTGATGGATCAGCTGTGTAATTATCTGTGTCCTCGGCAGACTGTGAGCCTCCTGCGGGCAGGGAAGGGCTGCTTTGTTCACAGCTGTGTCCTCAAGGCCCCGGACAGGAGCTGGCTGGGAGGCGGGGCTCAGTCAATACTATTGAAGGAAGGAAGGAAGGAAGGAATGCCTTGCTCAATCAATCAAGTCTTCACAGTTCAGAGAAGGCTTCCTGGAGAGCGAGGCTTGTTTGGGCTGTGTTAGGGCAGGGGGAGCTTCAGGCTGGGGGGCAGCGAAGGCCCAGAGGAGGGGTAGGGAAGAGGGGCTCATGGACTCCTGCTTTTGCTGCGCCCCTAGGAGACCATGTTGGACATGCTCCGAGACGCCATGGTGGCCAAGGTGGATACTTCCAAAGGCTTCCTGATCGATGGCTACCCTCGGGAAGTGAAGCAGGGGGAGGAGTTTGAGCAGAGGGTAAGATGCAACCTGGTGGGAGCTGTGACGTGGGGTGGCCTGTGGGGCGGCCAGGCGGGGGCTGCCGTGATGGGCAGAGAGAGACTGATTGGGGCAGGAGGGGCAGGGGGAGGTTGGACGGAAACCAGGCAAGACTTTCTGGAAGTCTTTCTAGAAGTCTAGAAGAAAAGGTATAGAAGAGGAAGCACCAGGCAGGGGAGTTCACCACCCTGGGCTCAGGTTCCAGCTCAGCTGCTTGAGGCCTCGGGCCAGTCATTCTGCCTCTCTGAACCTCAGCGTCCCCTTCTGCAAAATGGGGAGAGACAGCTTGCCGCTGCCTCGAGGGGCAGCATGGGGATTAGAGAGAACGCGTTCTTCAAAAGTGGGGCTTGGCACCCCGTAAACACGTGGTCAGAGGGGCAAGGACAGCATGGACAGGGCTGGAAGGGTCAGCCTGGTGTGGGGAGAGCATGATCTGTGGGGCCCAGTAACTGGGGGTGATGTGAAAGAGGGAGGCTCAGGCCTCAAATGCCGGGGAGGGCAGTCTGGTCTCCTTCCAGGGACCACGGGGAGTCTGGCTGCAAAGAGTGGGCCTTGACCATGATGCTCTGAGCCGCCTCAGGTTCCCACCAGGAAAACCTGCCACAGGGTGGGAGCACCTCACCCAAACAGACACGCGTATAGGCACACGTGCATGCACACACAGGCACACAAGCGCACGTCCACATGCACACAGGTCCGGAGGCGCACAAACACACGCACGAGGCCATAAGCATGTGTACATGAGCACACACATCTGGCAATGCATACACGCACACTCATGCAGTGCATGCATAGGATGCAGTACACCTGTACACGAGGATGCACACAAGTGCACACTCATGGGCACAGACAGACGCACACGCATACACACACGTACACCCATACCTCTGGTGTCACAGGTCACATGGGGGAAACAGATGAGACTATCAATACCTAAGAGGGAAAGTTCAGCAAGGGTGGGTGGAGGCCTCAGCGAGGGCTTCTTGGCAGAGGGACTCCTTCCAGGTCTTGTAGGCAGGACTGGGCATCCCAGTGGGCTGGAGGCAGGACCAGACCCCTATGCCCTGCTCCCCACCTCTGTGATCTTTGGGCTTCTATAGCTTTGAGCCTCATCCAGAAGTCAGACACTGTATTTCTTTTTTTAAAAAAATTTTTTATTATTTTTATTTTTTCTTGTGGTCATGATAAGCTTATAACATAGTGAGATTTCATTTGTACATTAATATTTGTCATACACCATATAAGTATGGCCCTTCATCCCTTGTACCCATCCTCCGCCCCCTTCCCCACCGGTAACCACTAATTTGTTCTCTTTGTCTGTAAGTTTGTTTGTATTCCACACATGAGTGAAATCACATAGTGTTTATCTGGCTTATTTCGCTTATCATGATGCCCTCAAGCTCCATTCATGTGGTTGCAAATGGGGTGATTTTGTCTTTTTTTATGTCTGAGTAGTATTCCATTGTATATATACCGCATCTTCTTTATCCCCTCATTAGTCAATGGGCACTTGGGTTGCTTCCACTTCTTGGCTATCGTGAATACTGCTGCAGTGAACATAGGGGTGCCTAAGTCTCTTTGAATTGTTGATTTCAAGTTCTTTGGGTAAATACCCAGTAGTGAGATAGCTGGATCATATGGTATTTCTATTTTTAATTTTTTGAGAAACCTCCATACTGTTTTCCATAGGGGCTGTGCCAGTTTGCATTCCCACCAGCAGTGTATGCGGGTTCCCTTTTCTCCACAACCTCTCCGACATGTGTTGGTTTTGTCTCGGTGATTATAGCCATTCTAATGGGCATAAGGTGATATCTAAGTGTAGTTTTGATTTGCATTTCCCTGATGATTAGTGATGTGGAGCATCTTTTCATGTGCCCATCGGCCACCTGTACATCTGCTTTGGAAAAATGTCTGTTCATATCCTCTACCCACTTTTTGATCGGGTTGTTTGTTTTTTTGTAGTTCATTTGTGTGAGTTTTTTTAATATATTATGGAGATTAACCCCTTATCAGATATATGATTTGCAAATATTTTCTCCCAGCTGGTGGGTTGTTTTTTCGTTTTGATCTTGGTTCCCTTTGCCTTCCAGAAGCTCTTTAGTTTGACAAAGTCCCACTTGTTTATTTTTTCTTTTGTTTCCCTTGTCTGAGTAGACATGGTATTCGAAAAAAACCTTTTAAGTCTGACGTCAAAGGACACTGTTTCTTAACCTCTAAGTGGCTGCAAGACCTCAAGAAAGTGTCTACCCTGATCTGGGCCTCAGTTTCCCTGTCTGTGAAATGGGGGTTGACTTAGCTTCCTTCCAACTAGGAGGCGGTGGACCCTGTGGTCACATGCTAGGCAGCCCTGAGGCACGTCCTGGTCTGGCCGCTATCTATGTACCAGCTGTGTGATGTCACCTCCGACCCTCAATGCTACATCTAGAAAGTGGGGTTAATGAAAGGCTCCATCCCCCCTGGGGCTGCTGTGGGCGCTGCTGTGGGCGCTACTGTGGGCGCTACTGTGGGCGCTGGGCTCAGCGCAGGGCCCAGCCCTGCTGTGGCCTTCAGAGGTCTGGACACCAGGTCTTCTTGGCTCTGGACACCAGGGGGCGCCAGGGCCTCACCGAGGGAGGACTGGTGCCCTTTTCCCTTCCAAGTCATCCTGGTGGATGAAATGTTTGTTCCAATGACAGTGACATTGTTCAGAACCCCCAGAGCTCAGCAGCCCCTCACCCCTTCACTCAGCCCTTGTTCCTTTGTCAAGTCCTGGTCCAGCCCTGCTGGTGTAAGACAGACGCCAGGCTGCCCTGGGGGGCTGGCCGCCTGGCTGGGGAGACGGACAGAAGTCAATAGCCAGACGCCTTCCTGAGACAAGCCTGAGACAGCAGTAGAGGAAGGAGGACTGGAAGAGTTTGTCTGGGTGGCGGGGATGGTGGTGGGGGTGGCGTCCGGGAAGACTGCCCTGGAGGAATGAGATCTTGGCTCAGATCTGAGGGTGAGCACTTAGCGTTGAGGGAAAGGACTCCTGGCAGAGGTTCCTGGCATGAGCAGAGGCCTGGCGTGGGAGGAGGTTGATGAAAGCCTAGACCAGAGAGTCTGTGTGGCTGAAGCAAGGAGAGCACAGGAGTGAGCAGCACGAGACAAGGAGGGTGGGAAGGGCAGGCCGAACCGTGCAGCCCTCATAGGCTGGGGAAGGAGTTTGGACTTTCTCCTGAGGGCACTGGGGAGCCATGGAAGAGGTCTGAGCAGGGGAGTGGCAGGGAAGATTGGTTTTAGGAAGGTCCCTCAGGCTGCCTTGGGGAAGGGCTTGAAGGTCTGAGTGGGTCTCAAGTGGGGCCCCAGAAGTAGGGATATGGGGAGGAGGGGGCCCCAGAGGGCAGGAATGGGGCCCCTGTGACTCATTCCCTGCCTGCAGATTGGACATCCCACGCTGCTGCTGTATGTGGACGCAGGTCCCGAGACCATGACCCAGCGGCTCCTGAAGCGCGGACAGACCAGTGGGCGTGTGGACGACAACGAGGAGACCATCAAGAAGCGGTTGGAGACCTATTACAAGGCCACAGAGCCTGTCATCGCCTTCTACGAGAAACGGGGCATTGTACGCAAGGTGCGCCCCAGCAGCCCCGGGGCAGCCCTAGGAAACCTGGCTTTTTGCCTGGCATGGCCTCAGATTGCTGTGACCTTGGGCCAGCCCTCCCCTCTGGGCCTTGGTTTCCCCACTGGTTCAGTGATGGGCTGCTGTCCACCATGGCTGGGCTCCAGGAGTCTGGCTGGGCCTCTGGGGAGGTCAGCCCTGCCTCGGCGGGGCCCACCCAGCCGGCCCTGGTCGTCTCCACCCTCACGGCCCGTCTCCCCGCAGGTCAATGCCGAAGGCTCCGTGGACAGCGTCTTCTCCCAAGTCTGCACCCACCTGGATGCCCTCAAGTAGCGATGTGAAGCCCCTTCCCCACCTCACAGCCCTGCCCCGCCCCTGCCCTGACCGGAGGCCGTCCTGGCCCGAGCTCAGCGCCTCCACCCTGCGTGGCTGGAGCACAGACAGAGGAAGCCACTCTATCCTGTTTTCATGGACAGCTGAGCACTAAAGGAATTTCTAAGGACATTTGGTTTTACTCCTTTTTCTTTGCTTCCATCGGAGTTGATTCACGTGGCAGGGCCACCCTGGCCTTGGGGCCCCAGCCGCTCACTGTCCCCTTCCTCCTCAGGCCCCTCAGCCCCCCTCAGCCAGCTGCCCTCCCCCAGCTCCCATGGAAGACCCAGGGCCCTTCCTCATACAGGCTGTGCCAGGCCCCGGCTATGCCAGGCCTGAGGACCCAGGGCGATGAGGCTGGGTCCCTGCTCTCGAGACTTGTGGTCAGGCAGAGCTGGGCCCTGGCCTGGGTTCCTCCGCATCCTCGCTGCGTGGCCTTGGCCCTGCCCCCTCATCTCTCTGAGTGTGTTTTCTGTGCTTATTCACCGCTGGGGCCTGGGCTGCAGCAAGCAGTGAGGTCATGGGCCGTGGGGGCTTCCTGGGCAGTGCAGGTGGCACATGTCAGCTGGCCGAGTGGGCAGTGGATTGGCCTCCTTGGTACAGGAAGCTCTGAGGGTCTGTAAAAGGCATCAAGAGTGAATGGGGGGGTCACGGTCAGGGGTGCCTCCCTGAGGAGGTGAGACGTGAAGGACCTCCCACCGTGTGGCCCTGGATAGGTCACAGCCTGCCCTTTCTGAGCCCATTTCCAAATCTGAATTAGGCTCGGTGGTTAGGACACGAACACGCTGCACGAAGGGTGTAGGTTGTCAGTCACCACTGCGGGGGGCCAGGACCAGAGCGGCCTTGGGGATGTGCAGGGCTGGGGTGCTTGGGGATCCCCCAGGGTCTCCCGGGGAGCCATCTTCCCTTTTCTGTTCTCTTTCTCTCTTTGACCTCATCACTGAGAAAGGTTCCACTTGGTGCTCATGTGTCCACACCTGTCCCAGCCCCGGTGGGCTCCCTTTAAAGACAATAGGCCCTTCGGCCAGGCCTTCCTGGCTGGAACACAACTCCACGTGGGGCTGCTTGTGTCTGCTGTGTGTCCCTTCTATTTATGGCACATGTGGCTGGTTTTCCACTTACATTAGTTATTTAAACTTTCCTTTAAAATAAACAAAGGGCCGGCCCCATGGCCGAGTGGTTAAGTTCACACGGTCCGCTTCAGCAGCTCGGATTTCACTGGTTTGGATCCTGGGCGCAGACATGGCACCGCTCATCAAGCCACGCTGAGGCAGCATCCCACATGCCACAACTAGAAGGACCCATAAGTGAAAATATGCAACTATGTGCTGAGGGGCTTTGGGGAGAAAAAAGGAAAAATAAAAATCTTTAAAATAAATGTATTTAAGTTATAAAAGGTGGGTCTATTGGAAGAAGATCATGAAATAAGTAAATGGAGAAGAGAGAGAGAAGAAGAAGGCAGGTATCACGCGGGTGAGACTTCCGGTCGGGGGTGGGGGGTGAAGGCCTGTGCAGCTGGTCTCTCTGTTCCCCTCGCCAGCTGGGGCGTGCGGGGAAGCCCCCACTGCTCTGTGACCTCCCACCTCGGGGTCTCCATGTGGCACCTGTCAAACCGGCTTAACACACATGCACACATACACCCCTGCACACGCATACATGCACCTGTGCACACACCCCTCTGTCCCAAGGTGTCTGAGAATCAGCGTGAGGATGGATGGGAAAGCACGCCAAAGACAGGAAAGAGCTAGAGAAATCCACCTGACGACACAATCATCATCATCTTTATTTTTTTGATAATCAAAAACAGCTTCATTAATTCAGATGTGTCCCGGTCGATGAAAACCTAAGCTGACCCAGACTGCTCACCACAGCATCACTTTATTCACTTAAAAAAAAAAAAAAACTTTAAAAAAAGCCATGAAAAGTTTAAAAGCTCCAGTAATCGCCACCCATCCTTGCCACCACAAACCTTCCTTCGAGGGTTTCCTTCATGCACATTTGTTCCTTCAGCAACTTTCTAGAGCGCTTGCCATGCTGGCCAGACACAGGCTCGTGGGTCCCTGGCCCGCTGTCATGTGGCTCCTGGCAGGAGTAGGGGGCCCAGGCTCACAAATTTCCATCAGCTCTATTCAACTGAGACCAGTTCTGGGCAACTCAGTGCACAGAGCTCAGAGCAGACACTTGAGGCGGGGGCCTTTGGGGACACCCTTTGAAGATACCTAGGAGTTCACCATGAGACAGAGGGCATGGAAGGGCAGAGGGAACAGCCCTGCACAACCACAGAGGTGGAGAGGATCTGTTGGGTTTAGAGAGGGCAGAGGCCTCAGCAGGGCTGGAGTGCAGGCTAGAAGGGGTACAGTAGCAAGAGACGAGCGTGGTAGGGGGTGGGGGCCAGATGTGCAGGGCCTTGAATGCCAACCCAAGTGCTGAGTCTTTGCCCTAAGGGAAACGGGAGGCTCAGCGAGAGTTTTGTTTTTAATGAAAAATTTCAAACAAACTGAAAATTGGAGGAAATAATATAATGGACACCCACATACCCATCACCAACATTGAATAATTGTTAACATTATCCCATACTCCCCCATTACTGTTTTACTTTTGCCAAAGTATTTAAAGTGAATTACAGATAAGAAAAAATTTTACCGCAAAAAGTATAACTTCAGTAGGAATCTAAAAAGTAAGGACATTTTCCTGTATCACCACAACTCAGAGTTTCAATAACAGAGTTAACACTAACACCATAATGGATAATCTCAGTCCACATGCAATTGTCCCTAAAATGTGTCTTTGTTCAAACCAGGATGCAATCCAGGACCACACGTGCATTTGGTTGTGAGGTCCGGCAAACCTTTTTAACCTAGAACGGCTCTTTGTGACATTGGCCTGTGAAGGGACCGGTCATCCTGCAGAAAATTCCTCCCAGATTCACCAGTTGCTTCCTCGTGGTGTCATTTAACTTGCTCCTCCATCCCCTGAATTCCTTGTAAACTGGAAGTTATTTGTAAAGGCTTCACAGATTCCAGTTAAGCCTTTGGGGCAAGAACACCTAAGAGCTGAAACCCTTGGACGGTTTTCAAACCAGGCAGGTGGCAGGATTTGCTGTGCTTCCAGCTGTAATGTGCACACAAATCTCCCCGCGTCTTGTTCAAAAGCTGATCTGATTCAGCGGGTCTGGTCTGGGCGGCGAGGCCCCAGCTGCTGGTCCGCGGCCCACACTTTGGGTAGCTCGGAGAGAACCTGCGCTGTGCAGGCGGGAGCCTGGAGGGGGTGGGGGGGAGGGCACATCTCTAGGGTCAGGATGTGCTCATCATCCCGCGGTGGGCTGAGAGCTGGGTGTGGCGTCGGATGCCAGACAGTCAGTGTTGTCACTCTTCACATCTCCAGGGACACTCCAGGCAACAGCTTGCCCCAAGGTGCCAGAACATTCTCACCAGCCAGAAGGAGGGTATAGCCTCTGTGACCTCAGGGTTTCAGAGAGGAGAGCTTGTGGGTGGGCCCCCTGGAAGGGTGGCCTCAGATGCACCCCTTGGACTGCGCCCCTAAGTCTTGGCCTCGGGGGCCCTGAGGGCCTGGCCGGAGGCGCTGAAGTGGGAGAGGAAGGAAGCAGGGAGCAGAGGAGGCCAAGGCTGTCGCCTCCCAGCCGCGAGAGGGGCCTCGAGTAAACAGGAAGGCCTGGCGGCTCCACGGTGGGGGGGCTTTGGAAGGGTGGGGGCCAGAGCTCTACAGGACATGCGCAGCCTGAGGAGCACAGGGCTTCCTAGCTGGGGAAGCAGACTCAGAGAGGGTGTGTGGCTTGCCCCAGGTCACACAGCGGGGCAGGGGCCCAGGGCCTAGCCTGCCAGTCCTGTTTCTGCCCCCATCCTGGGGTTCTGGTGCAGGGTCTCCTGCCTGTGCTGACCAGCAGTATTCATGAGGTGCTGGGTGAGTGTCTCCCCTTCTTGGGCCTCAGTTTCCCTCTCTATGAACTCAGAGCCCTTACCCTCAGAGGTTCTAGAATCCTGGTCCAGTGGAATCCTTCTGCCTCCGAGGTGGTCTTCATGGGTTCTTCAGACCTGGGGGAGGGGGCTTTATCAAGGGGTCCAACATCGCCCAGGAGGCGGCAGGTACCAGGACCATTCCTCGGGGAGGGAGAGAGAGACTTTGAGGGCCTTCACTCTTCTAGAACAGTCTGCCGGCACCACTGACCCTTGTGACCATGCTGTACCCTTGGGGAGTCATTCCTCCTCTTCAGAGACCCTGTCCCTGGGCTCAGAACGCCCCTAAGACTCACACCCTTGGGGACTCAGAATCACAACTTATGAAACTTGGAGCTGTGCAGCCCAGCGGTTATGCCCATCCATTTATTCCGTAAGCATTTATCGGGTGAGTGCCTACCACGGGCCAGGCACTAGTCTAAGTGATGGAGATGCAGCAGCAAACAAGGCAAAGCTTTGGCCCCATGAGACTTCTGTTCTAGAGAGAGAGAGACAGACAAAATAAACAATACATAGAGTGTCGGACGGCGCTGGGAGCCCCTGGGCCAACTGCTGGCGTGGGGAGAGAGCTATTTTAAATGTGATGGTCAGGGAAGCCCTCACTGACCATATGACATTTGCTCTGCCGCTTAAAGGATGAGGAGCAAGCCCTGTGGTTATCTGGGGGGAGAGTTTCAGGGAGAGGGAAGAGCAAGTGCAAAGGCCCTGAGGCGGGCATGTGATTGGCACATTCAAGGAACAGCAAGGAGGCCGGTGCCGCTGGAGCGGAGTGAGCAAAGGGGAGAAGAGCAGAGGGTGAGGTTAGAGAGGGGACGGGGGACGCCCACTGGATTTTTGAGGGGCCCTGGCTTTTATGCTGAGTGAGGCAGTTGTCTGTGAAGGGCACTGAGCAGAGGGGGATGGAACTTGACTTAGCTTAACAGCCTCCCTTTACGGATGCAGAACGGGCTGGGGGCATGGGTGGAGCAAGGCAGCTCCGTGAGGAGGTGATTGCAGTATTCCAGGAGGTGCTGGCGGCTTGGACCAGAGTGGTAGCTATGGAGTGGTGGGAACCCCACAAACACTGGGAATTTGGGGGAGCAGCTGCCGGGATTTGCTTGTGGGTCGGATGAGGGGTGTGAGAGAGAGTCACGGTCGATCCGAAGCCTTGAGCAACGAGAGGAGGGCACTGTCACAGTCTGAGATGGAGAGACTGAGGCAGGAGCAGTTGGCAGAGAACGAATAGAGCCCGAATTTGGACGCGTGAGGTCTGAGATGCTTGTTAGACATCCAGGGGTCTGGAGCCTGGGGGAGGGTTCTGGCTGGAGATATGAAGCTGGGAGCCATCAGTATATGGATGGTATTTAAAGCTGTTTGTCTGGATAAGGGCACCCAGAACAGCGCTTTTCAAATTTTAATGTCCACAAGAATGCCCTGGGATCTGATAAAATGCAGGTTCTGATTCAGCAGGTCTGGGGTACAGCCTGAGAGAGGAGCCCACTTGGAGCAGCAAGGGTCTAGGGCATTCTATTTTATGGCCAAGACCCATTGGTGGGTAATGAAATCAACAGAGTGGCTTGTGATCCGTCTTTGAGAGAAAATGGAAGAGGATGGATGCACATCACAAGAGTATATATGGGTTCACAAAATGTTTGTTTCAATTTTTTGAGCCTGAGTCCCAGGGTTTGTGCTGGGGCATGACGTTCTGGTCGCTAAGGTTTGAGAAAACCTGACTTGGGATTGACTGAGGGTAAACAGAGAAGGGAACAGGCCCAGGGACCAAGTGCGGGAGGATGAGGAGGCACCAGAAGGAGGCAGATAAGGCGACCAGGGAGGTGGGAGGAAACCCAGGACGGAATGTTCTGGAAGCCAAGGGAGATAAGACAGGTGCAGATTTGAATTAGCCTCTGCTTCTCCCAGGCCCTGTTGTCGTGCACAGCTGAGCCTTAGTTTCCTTTATTGTAAAATGGGGATGTGACAGTCTTTGCCTGTTAAGGTGGCTGGGAGGTGGCACTTGGCCCAGGGCTGGGCGAGCATCTGAATGGCAGAGTGATTCTGATCCTTGTCCTGGGCTTCCAGAGCCTCCAGATCATCAGGCTGCCCTCCCATTGCCCAGAAGAAATAGGCCCAGAATATCCAAAGGTCTTGCTTGAGGCCACCAGGGGCAGAACCTGGGTTCCCTGACTCCCAGTCCAGCACCCTCTTTCCTCTGCACCCACTTTCTCCCTTGTCCCTGGGGGTCTGGCCCTGCTCTTCTCAACAGCTGGCTCCAGGCCTGCGCTGGAGACGGACAGCCGCCTGGGGGGTCCCTGGGGGCCGCCTAAAATTCCTCCGGTGGCCAGCGGCCAGGGTAGACGTGCTCCATCCCTTCCTGTGGCCCTGGCCCTCGAGGCCCGCCAGGAGCAGAGTTTGCGCACCTGCGCACTGTGGGGTCCAGCACAGGGGCCTGGCCATCGGCCACATGTCTCTTTGGCGTGTGGATAGGCGGCACCTGAAAACATCTCTATCAGTCAGAGCCCCGGCAGGAAACAGATGGCACGCTCCCAGAGGATAATGTGAGGAAAGTTTAATGAAGGGTCTGTTTACACAGGTGCGGGCAGGGTGCGGGGAAAGCACGGGGGACGGTGCGGGGGCCATGACCAGCCTGGGCCTGAAGGGCTGTGTGGAGAGGGTCTGGACAGGGCCGTGGTCTGTAGCGGAAGGAGGCCACCAATTTGCAGGGACCCTTCGGGAAAGGAGCCAGAGGAGAGAATCCTCCTCCTGCTTCCTCTCTGATCTGTGCAGGGGAGAGGCGGTGGGAGGAGGTAGACATACCTCATACCTCAGCCGGATGGAGAGTGCATTTGGGGGGCAAACGGAAGACAGCCAACCCAAGGTCTGTCCCTGGCTGTGAGACCACATGACTAACAAGCTTCCCGGGGGGAGGTGAACCAGTCCAGGGACTGGCTTCTTCCACTGGGGAACAGGAGCAAGACCTACTTCTGTGTGCCTCAGTTTCAGGGCCCCAGCCCCTGCTTTACCTTCCAGGGCACTTCATGCTTTCAATAAACAGATCTCAAGAGCCCAAGGGTCCCGGCCATGTGCTGGTGCAGGGGCATCAGAGTCCCTGCCCTCGAGGGGTTTCTGATGGAGTGGAGAGACACACGGCTCGACGCCACATGGGTTGGGGGTGGTGGGCAGCCCCTGGGAGCTATGAGAGCCACAGGATGGCCTCCTCTCCACCCCTGGGGGTCCCAATCTCTCCCTCCCTCCACATGGTCTCTGGGGTCAGGGCTCCCCGCCCTCCTGGGGCTGTCTGTAGGGTTTTTCTCCCTGGAGGTTTCCTACAAGCTCTTCCTCGTGTCCACGTGCAGCCTTTCCTGCTTTCTAGAGAATCCAGTGGCCTTGTTTATAAGGTGGGTGGCGGTGGGTTCTGCAGCGTGGAGGGAAGTAGGAAGGAGGGAGGTTTGTGAAAAGCCTCTTCGGGGGTCCCTGTTATGGCCCCGGATGCCCCGACACCCACTCCCGACGACAATCTGCCTCACCCTGTGACACTCACAGCCCCCGTGACATCTGTCCTCTCTATAGTCAGCTCAGGTGGTGGCAGCAGGGAAGGAGGTGCGCTTGGAGCCAGGCAGTCCCGGAGGCACCACTTTCCAGCTGGGGGTCACTTAACTTTCAGGAAGCCCAGGGTCCTCCTCTGGAAGTGGTGACGGTCCCGGCCTCCAGGAGCGGCCGCAAGGATTCAGAGCTGATAAGGTGAACGCCTAGGGTGGGGCCTGGTGCACTGGGAGAGCTCAGGCCCTGGGGCTGGATTAACTGTCCCTGGGGCACAGACACTGGTCTGGGGGCCTAGAGAGCCCTCAGAGCCGCCCCACTGTCCCCCACTGAAGCCATCCTTTGCCTCCTGGTGCCCACCTCCCCATCTCTGCACCTACAGAAAAAGGCAGAGGAGCCGCCGCTCCTGGGGTGGCCCCCTCCGCCCCATCACAGCCTTCCCGGCTTGCCGGGCATGGATGGGTCTCCCGTGACCCCGCGCCCATGCCCAGCCAGGAAGTGGCTGGGCAGCCACAGGGCTGGGCGAGCAAACCTTCCCCAATCCCCACCCCAGGAGCCACACCCGCCCTTCCCTCCCCTGTTAGCTCCTGCAGAGACAGCACACTCCTGCTCTGCCCCCTCCGGAGGCATCCAGGGCTCCCACCTTCTCCTCCCTCCCTGGGCCTCGCTTTCTCCATCTGTGACCAGGACAAGTACAAGAGGCAGACTGCTGGCCCCACCCCGCTGTGGGTCCTGCCAGCACACACCAAGATCTGTCTTCTCAAAGCCCAGCTCTGCCAGCACCTTCTGCTCCAGAACCCTCCGTGACTCCCCGAGGCTGGCATTCGAGGCCCCCCAGCCAGCATCTGCCTCTCTGGGCTTCCTGTCCCTACCACACCCCTGCTTGTCCCACAGTGGTCCAACCACTTCCTGCTTCTGTGCCTTTGCGCAAGCTGGTCCCCATGCCCGACAAGCCCTCCTCACCCCCTTTTTTACCCTTTCCCCCCAACTCGCCTAGTTTTTCACAGGCCAGGCCTAAATGCCACCTCCTCCAGGCAGCTTGGGATTCCTCCTCTGAGCTCCCTTGGGCCTGACGCTTGCACCATGGCCGGCACATAGCTGGCAGAATGAACAAGGGACAGGTTCTGGGATTGTCTTCCAGGCTCAGGGAGCACTGACGGGGGAGCACTTCCTGTGTGCCAGGCCCAGGACTCAGCGCTGTGGTGCCCTGACCCCTGGAAATCTCACAGCAGCCTGGTGAGGAGGGCACCATGTGCCCACTTTACAAACAGGGTGACGAAGGATGAGAGGATTGGCTGAGGGCCTCATGGCTCAGAGCAAGCAGAGCAGGGTTTTGAACCCAGGACCATCTGAATGGCTTCAGAAAAGCCATTAGAGTGTGTCCCCCTTTCCGTTGGGGCTGCCTTTTGTCCCTGAAGGATTTTGTCCCCATGGAGGGGCAGGCACAAAGTGTGTGGCCCTGGGCAGGTCCCCTGTCCTCTTAGGCCTGAGGCCTCAGCCCCAGCTGCC
Source organism: Equus asinus (assembly GCF_041296235.1). Lineage (NCBI taxonomy): Eukaryota > Metazoa > Chordata > Mammalia > Perissodactyla > Equidae > Equus > Equus asinus. The sequence goes on from NC_091799.1 coordinate 17,937,493, forward strand.
ACCCTGTGCCAATTTGGGAGTGTTGCTTCCTTAACCTGGGCCTCAGTTTCTCCTCCTGCAAAACCCAGACTGACAGCTCGGGTCGTGTTGTGTAAGCCGGCTTCGGTGCCTGACGAGAATCCCAATGCCACCACCTCCTTGGGCCACTCATCTGACCTCACCAGGCCTCTGTTTCCTATCTGCAAAATGGGAACACTGAGTTCACAGGGCTGTGAGTTCCACATGAACCGCCTTGGCCAGGGCCTGCTCCCTGCAAGGTCCTTTGGTGGGCTGTTAGGGTGATTGTTGTCATCTGCCCCATGGGGGCTGCCAGATGCATCCCACCAGCCAGCCCTGGAGAGGGTGGGATGGGAGGATGGGGTGCATGGGGAGACAAGCCTGGAGCCTGGGCCCTCCCACCCCACTGCCTCCCCCCGCCCCAGGGCCCCCCACCCAGTGACAAAGCCCATGGCACTTCCTCTCCCCGCCTGGCAGGCCGCCTGGCCCGGCCCCTTCTCTAAGGAAGCGCATTTCCTGCCTCTCTGGGCCTGGCTGGATGAGCCGGGAGCTCCCCGCTGCCGCCGGTCATACCCCAGCCTCCGTCCGCATCCTCGGGCCAGGCCCCAGCTGCCGCCCCCAGGAGCCCAGCGCGCGCTCCCGGCTCATCTCTCGGCCCGCACCCCCCGCCTGGCCCTGCGCCCCCGTGCCCACTTCTCCTGACCCCTCGGCCGCCACCTCAGAAGGCTGGAGCAGGGACGCCGTCGCGCCGGCCGCCTGCTCCCCTTGGGTCCTCGCGCGAGCCCACGCCAGCCCCCGCGCCCGCCCGCGGCCCTGCCCCTGGACACCGGATAAGGCCCAGCGCACAGAGCCCCGCGTGGACACCATGGACCGAGGCGCGCTCCCCCAGGTCGTTGCCCTGCTGCTGGCCGTCTGCAGCCTCAGCTCCACAAGTAGGTGTCCAGGGACCCCGGGTGGGGAGACTTGGCCCTCAGAGCACAGACCAGGCCCCAAGTGTTCCTGGCCTCTTCCCTGTGTCCTGAGCTCATGCCCCGTGGAACTGTCCTGGGGGTTTAGGACAGCCCAAGGGGATGTCAGGGTGACCAACCCTCCTGGTTTGTCAGGACAGAGAACTTAGCGCTAGAAGTCTCAGGCAAACAGGGACGAGCTATTTACCTTAAACCTGGCCTCTGGCCTCTGGCCTCTGGCCTCTGACCTCCCAGCTATGTCCAGTTTCTCCCCAGGAAACCCAGGTCCCAGAGTGCTGTGCAGCCCTGGCAGAGTCTCCTGCCCTCTCTGGGCCTTGAGTTTCCCATCTGAGGAACGTGTGGGAAAGAGGGCCCACGGTCTCGGCCAGGGCTCTGGGTTCAAATCTCACGGCATTACTTCTTATTGGTGTGACCTTGGGGGAAAACCTTCAGGCCTCTGAGTGAAGCGGGGATGATACAGAACTCCCCTTGGGCGTTGCGAAGGCCGGTGGTGAGGCATTGAGGTGACATCTGTCGAGAGAGCCCCCAGGCAGGGTAGTTGTTTCCGTGATGTTATTGTTGTTGTTTTATGATTAGCTTTCAATTCCTCCACCCTCACCTTCCTGGGACTCGGGAGCGGCTGGCTCCCAGATCCCTCTTGAACACAGTGCTCTCCCCGGGCTCTGCTCCCTTCTCTGCTCCCCAGGAAGCCTACGGGATGGGGGTGCAGGCCTGGACTCGGGGTTCTGTCGGGGGGTCCTCAGCCTGGGGTCCTCTGCTGCCTTCTGAAATGACCAGATGAGGGGCCGAGAGGAACTGGGGACCGTCACCCTCATCCCACTCGCTGGGGCCTCGCTGGACCCTGCCTTTCATCCACCTAAAGCCACAGGATGGCCCTGTGGACACCCCTCACCCATGGCGTATCTAGGAACTCCCTAAAGGATCGGGGGGGGGCGCTGAGAACCGGAACAGCAGCAGCAGTGGCCACCCCCCCCACCCCCGACACACACATTTTAAAGTCCCTAAGCCTTGGTCTCTAAAGCTCTTACCACAGCCTCACTGAAGGACAAGAACTGGGTCTCCGACATTAAGTGACATCGCAGGGATTCGACCCCAGGCCTGTCACTCCAAGAACACTTGCTCCTAACTACATGGGATGTGGCAGCCCCTCTCCATACAGCTGGCCATAACTCTGCAAGATGGCTGCCATTATCACCCCATTTTACAGGACAGGAAGTGGAGGCTGTGACCTGCCAGGTTCACACAGCTCAGACAAGCCCTACCTGAACCCCACCATGCACCTCCAGGCTGCCCTGCCTTTCTCCTGCCTCCTCCACACTTCTAGCTTGATAACTCTCTCTTCCTCTTGGTCATCAGAGAAAGATCCATGCAGATCTCTAGGGCCTGGTTTTATAGGATCAAAGGCAGGGGCGTGCTGGCAGGTAATCAACAACAGGGGTAGGGGGGAGCGTTTGCCAATTTCCGTGGTGTGAATGTTCCCACCCGGCTGACTTCAAGCTACCGAGCCCAGACTCGGAGCCGGGATGCTGTGCGTGGCAGGGAGCACCAGACTCGGAGCCGGGATGCTGTGCATGGCAGGGAGCACCAGAGCCAGGATGCTGTGCCTGGCAGCCCACCTTTATCTGGCATTTCCACCACACAGATCTGAAAGGCGTAGATAACCTCAAGAGCATAGATGATAGTAAAATGGAGTAAAATAATTAGGAAGTAATGAGTTTTGATATTTATTACCTTTTAAAAATACATATAATTAAATTAAGCTAAATTAAATGAAGCTTAAAATTTTATTTTTAATAATAGCTGTGTTTAATAGCCAGTTGGAAAAACTTCTGAAAATTTATCAGTCTGCTCCTGTGAGCAGGTCCCAGCACCCTGGCCATCACAGGGCTCAAGGCCTTTCCACACCATCCAGCCCAACTCATATACAGTTGGGGAAACTGAGGCCGGTAGAGGGCAGATGGAGGTCTGGGCCAGGGTGTGGAACCCAGATCTCCACACCGGGGCAGGGGTGGGAGTGACCAGGCACCCTCATTCAGGCTGGAGGGGGTGAAATGGGTCCGAAACAGGGCCCCAAAGGGGTCCAGCCTTCCGGGAACACAGCTTGGCAGAATCTCTCAAAATCGTAACTTGTCAGCCCTATGGCATTATTTGTGCAACTTGTAAAGATGTATGGTCTGTAGGTACCTGTAACAAAAACCCAGCAACCGGAAACCGCCAGAATGGCCATCGGCCTGGGCCACATTAAATGAATTATTACTCAGGGGAATACCATGCAGCCATTAACAAGGAAAAGCTACATCTATATCTACCCTGCTGGGGACAGATGTCTGGGACACCCTGTTAGGTACCCAAACAGCATGGATCCCCCTTCTGTAAGAATGAGGAGTGATAAGTCACAAGGTGCACAGAGAGAATCCTGATGTCGCTCTCTCCTAGCACTGGGTTTCTCTAGGGGATTTTTACTTTCTAAGACACGCTTTTTTGGCATGTTGGAATCTTTTTTTTAAGAACAGACATTTAGAGATCTTTTAAACAGCAATATATTAACCATATATTCACTTCAGCGTGCTCCTCAGAGAAAATAGATAAGAGCAGAAAAAATTAGCTCCCAAACTCCTTTACGAATACAGATGTTGTTAGCATGCCGGTGGATTGCTTACTCATTTTCGTAGCTTTTTAAGGTAATTTTAATGCAGGTGGATTAACACATGGGAGTCTTGTGTCTCCTTCTTACATCCCAGAAGGTTTCTATGTTGTCACGTAGACTCCATAACTGTCCCATTGTGGTTCTGGAATATTCTTTCCCTTAAATGTGTCATCCCATCGTTTGACAATGAATCCCCTATTGTTGAATATTTAGGTGGTTTCCCCTTTGGGGCTAGTTATAAATACCACCTCCGTGCACATTTTTGATACGTGTACCTTTTCCTGTATTTTGGAATATTTCACTTGGATAGAGTCCCAGCAGTGAGGTGGTGGGGTCTGGGGCCCTTGTTGGGCGGCTGGGATTAAAGAGTGTTTCCTATGCGTCCGTGAGTGTTTGCTGGAGCATGGGGCAGAGGTGTGACTTGGAGCCCCCTGCCGCCAGCCACCTGTGTGGGGGTCTGGGACTCTTTAGAGAGGACTAACTACATAGGACAGAGACCACAAATATCCATCCCTTAGAGGCTGCATTTGGGGCAGCTTCCCATTTGCCAGGAAGAAAAAGAGGTTGCAGGAGGAGCTGTGTGAGTCAGGAGAGGGTGGGTGCCTGGGGACGGGGAGACACGACCATTAGGATTCTCTCTCATCTCAGCCAGATGGATGGCGGCACTAAGACCAGAGAGAGAGAGAGACCCTCTCTCGTGGTCACAGACGGGACAGTGCTGGGCCTTCTGAGGACAGGCCTGGTCTATTCACTTGAGGGCCTGAGGGGGGATCTGGGCAAGACGGAGGGAGCCACCGCTTCTGTGTCCCCAGAGCATTAGGCAGCTCTTTGTCTCCGTACCCAGTTTACAGATGAGGAAATCAAGGCTCGGGACAAGTGACAGGTCCAGATTTCAAGCCCAGGCTGTCTGCTGCTGAGCCCAGCTTCATTTCCCTGCAGGTTCGGCAGCCTGGGTGTGGGCGGCTGGGAAACCCAGGCTCCTGGGTCCCCTGGGTCCTCCTGCCTGGCTCCAGCCCTGGCTTTGGGGCATCAGCCCTGGAGGCTGAAGAGGACCCTCATCCAGGGCCGAGCTGACTTCAGTACCTGTGAGAGGGGTGAGGGAGAAGAGACAAATATAACGGCTGACATTGATTTAGTGTTTATTTTACGCCAGACACTGCTCTAGACCCGTCATTGTACTATCAGCCTTAATCTTCCCCAAAGCCCGATGAAGCGGACACTCCTGTCACCCTGTTCTACAGCCGAGGAGGCTGGGGCACAGGCAGGTGAAGGAATTTGCCCGAGTGACGCAGCCCAGAAGTGAGCAGCTGGGGATTGAGCGCTGGGCCTAACCACTGTGCTGTACTGCCTTAGGGGAGATGATGAGGAGCTCCCTGTTGTCAGATCTTCTCACCCCGGGCGTTTGGTCACTTTCCTGCACCTACAGTGACCCTCTCACCTAGAGCGCAACCGGATGGGTTCTGATGAGATTTTCACAACAGGGTTTTGAAGGATGAGTAGAAGTTGACCAAGTGACCAAATAAAGGAAGACCATTGGTCCGGGAAAGGGCATGGTAGAGGCAAGGAGCAAGGAGTTTGAAGGAAAAGCTCACATCTCCCCACTGACCGGGCATAAATAATCGTGACAGCAGTGCCAGTTCCTGAGCAATCCTCACACATCAGGAGCCTGCTCGGCACCGTGCATGTACCAACATGTGTGTGTTACCAATGTTCTCACCAACTCGATGAGGAGGGTATTGGGATTATCACCATCCCCACTTTACAGATAGTAACACTGAGGCATGGAAAGGCAGCTGGAAGGTGGCAGAATCAGGATCCGAACCTTTGGCATCTATGGTATCCCTGCACTTTTTAATTCCGTTCCAGGTTGTGGAGTGTGGACTTGACCCTGCAGGCACTGGGGAGCCATGGCAAGACTGGAGGAAGGAGTTTGGAGGCCTCGCTAGTGGCCGGGCCTGGTGGGGAGTGTTTGGGCTGGAAGGAGAGAAATCTATGAGACTATAAGTGGACCCCAAAAGGAGAAAGGGGTGGCTGGGTGGCTGAAGAAGAGAGAGAGCAGAAAAGACGCTTGTCAAAAGGGTCTGCCCTGGAATCACGAAATTATTTCAGCTCGTGTGTCCAGGACACTTTCTTGGTACCAGGCTTGTTGCACAGGCCACCTCACCAAGCTGAGACACAACCTGCGAAGTGGGTGCTGGGTACTGGAGCTGAGTCGTCTGGGTTCAGATACAGCCCCTGCCACTTAATAGCTGGGTAACCTTGGGCAAATTCTTGCACCTCCCTAATTTCAGTTTCCCCGCGTGTCAAATAGTTACAATAACAGTACCCCCCTGGCAGGGCTGCTGTGACGATCAAATGAGTGAACTCATGGAAAGCCTCGAAACTGTACCTGGCTCCCAGGAAGCAGAATGGAAGCTGTTTTGCAAGTGGGGAAACTGAGGCTCCGAGAAGTTAGGCTTTTTTTTGTTCAAGGCGACCTGCTGTTTAAGAGACAGAGTTAGGATTTGACCGAAGCCAGTCTGGCTCCAGAGCTGCTTTTCTGGACCGTTACCCTCTGTGGCCTCCCGAGATGCTGGGGGTGGCCGTTTGGGAAGCCCCGAGGTGGCTCTGTGCTTGTGGGATGGGGAGGAGGAGGACAGGGGCAGAGGTGGGAGGTGGCTCCCAGGTCTCTCACTCCGGCCAGTCACCCAGGCCCCCAGCGGCGCCTCCCCTGACTGGGTCCCGGGAGGCCCCGGTTTCCCTTGGTGCCAGGGGATTGTTTTCAGCTCTGTCTGGGCCCGCCTCCGGCTCGGCTCCGGGAGACGGCCGGGCGTCACACTCCCTCCTGTCTCCCCATTCTCGTCTGCGGGGTGGGGGCGGCCAGGATTCGAAAAGGCCCCAAAATAAATGGACCTCTTATCTGATCTCCCAGCCTGGCCTGTTATCTGATCATTACATAATGGCCAGGCCTGTGGCCTCTCCCGCTGACGGCATGGAGGAGGCGGCCGGGCGGCCCCAGCGATCCGGGAGGAACTGGGGTTCCTGGAAGTCTGAGGAGGGGGCAGGGAAAGTCCGGAGGGAAGGAGGAAGGCGCTGCGCTAATCTGCAGGCCAGACCCGGGTCATGTGGGGCGAGGTGAGGACGAGGTCCAGCCTGGTCAGCCACGTGTGGTATGACTCTGACCCCTCCCGCCTCTCCGGCCTCAGTCTCCCCATCTGCATAGGAGGCACGCAGACTAGGTAACAGCCAAGAAGCCTGTGTTCACTGCTGGGGAAAGGGGGAGGGTGGGGAGCTCCGAGGGGTTGGTGGGTCACAAAGGGGTGGGACAGCAGGAGATGGTGCCAGCCCTTGAGTCTCCTGGGGTGAGGGAGTCGCTGGCCAGAGACACCACCCCCACCTTTGACAATCAATGCTTCTCCAGTGACTGAAGTCAATCAAATAACTGTGACAAAAAGAACTACTGTGTACCGTCTCGGGCAGTCCTCTCCACAGCCTCTACGGGTTGTGGGTCCTGTCCTTGTCCTGTTCCAGACGAGGAGACTGAAGCTCCAAGGGGTGAAATTGCTCACTAAAGCCACACAGCTTGTGTTGGGCCTGAGATTCCAGCCCAGGTTGGCCTGGCTCCAGGGACCTTGCTTTCGACCAAAATGCCACATTCCCCAGGCACTCTGGAGTCCCTGGCCCACAGGACCAGGCCAGGGTGAGGACTTACAAGGCCTGAGGCCCCCATGGTGGCCACATGTCCTCTTCCTGAGCTTATCCTTCCCAAGCTGTTGCTGATGGATGATGTTGCATGGCCAACGGCGGCCATCTTGTGTCCTGCTTTGACCTCTGGGGGTCCTCAGGCCAAGCAGGCGGTGGAAAGGTGGGGACGGAGGCACGAAGGGCAAAAGACAGCCCAGTAGCCTGCCATTCGGAAGAGGCCTCCCTGCCCCCTCCTCTGAGCTGGCGTCGGCTGGACGTGCGGCCAGTCCCTCCGCGCCCATCTTTGATCTCCAAGAAAACAGGAAGTGAGCGCGACAAGATGGAGACACAAACTTCCAAACAGTCTCCCCTTCTCTGTGCTCCTTCCCTCCTCCGGAGGCCCCTGCCCCGGCACATTCCTTAGGACGAGGTGTAGGGGCCTCATTTCCTCTTCCTCCTCTGCTGGGTCGGGGTGAAATTCCATTCCCTTCCCTCAGGACCTGCATTTCCGGGCAGCCCAGTGGCGAGCTCAGCGGCCTCCTCTGGCAGCCGCCTTCCCAACCTGGGCCGCCCTTTTGGCTCACTCTGTCCCTTGGGGCCAGGAGACTCAACTCTCCTTGACCCATTCTTCTTGGCCTCCTTGAGACACAAGAGGAGAAGTTCTGACTCCTGATCTCAGCTCTCGCCTTCCTCTGGAGTGAACCAGCCTGGAAGCTTGGGGCCCGCACGTGTGGGCCCTGTCACACAGTTATGGTCACCAGATGATGCAGCAAATAAAAGTATAGGATGCCCAGTTGAATTTGAATTTCAGATAAACAATGGAGAAAAACTTAGTATAAGTATATCCCGTGCAATATTTGGGATATACTTATCCTTTAAAAAACTATTCATTTTTTATTTATTCAAAGTTAACTGGGTGTCCTGCATTTTATATGTCAGCCCTACACCTAGTAGCACTATGATCTCAGGCAAGAGATTTTTCCTTTCTGATCCTCAGTTTCTTCATCTGTGGAAAGGATGTAATGATATCCACTTGGTAGGGTAACTGTGAAGATGCAGCAAATCCCTAAGTCAGTGCCAAGCACCTGGGAGACATTCAGAAAGTGGGAGTAATTGTCACCAACCTATTCTTACCTGATCTCTCCGGCTGTGCTTTCTCGACAGGTCTTGCAGAAACCATCCGTTGTGACCTACAGCCGGCGGACCCCAAGGTGACATATGCCACTAGCCAGGTTTCTGAGGGCTGTGTGGCTCAGGTGCCCAACACTAACCTTGAAGTCCACATCCTCTTCCTGGAGTTCCCAAGGGTGAGTGACCGATGGCACGGTTGGGTGGGGACCCCGAGGAAGGCCCGGGGCGATGGGATGAGGGGAGCCTTCCTGTGGCTGTCCCTGGAGTGATGGGCTTAGGCCTCACCACGGCCCTTGCCAGGAGGGTGACATGGGCATCTCACAGGGCCTATGAGAGGTGCTATTTCTGGGGCAGGATCAGGGCAATCTTCTGGATACGACCACAAGACCCAGGTGGGGAGGACTGGGTTTGGCCACGACCCAGTGGAGCAGTGGACCAGTCAGCTGTGGCTCACGCCCCTCCGTGGTGGGCCGTCACTGCTTCTCAGTGGACACAGCTGTGCTCTAGGCAGCTCTGACTTTGAGCAAGTGCTTCCCTCAGCGGATCCCAAATCTCCTGCCCTGAAATGTCCCCCATTGGACATCTGTGAGCTGGCCAGGCAGCCCCACAGAGTGATGCCACCTTGGGGACTCTTCTCCCCACAAGAACACTCCTGACGTCCACCATCAGTTTGTCTAAGGTCCCTCAATAATAATAACACATTGATTGAGTGCTTACTGTGTGCTAGGCCTACTAAGTGCCGGGAACTGATAAACATCGTACACATATTGAGCCTCTCAAGGACCCATCTGTCAGGCTCTGTTAGGACCCGTACTTTTCAGAGGAGGAAACGGAGGCCTAGAGAGGTGAGGTCACATGCTCAGGGCGAGAGCTGACACCAGCTCCCCCGAGACTCCACTGGGCTGTTCCCTGGCTTCCTGGTGGGTCTCAGTGTTCAGGCCATGTCTGGGCTGGAGGCCACACCTGGCTGATGTGGCCTTGGGTCCTGACAGCAATTCAGTGGCGTCAGCTCAGAGTAAACTTAGGGACAAACTGCCTCGGGGACTGTTGGGTTGCCCGGCGTTTGTGCAGTGATAAGACGGCGCCCAGACCACCAATATCGCGGGGGGCCTGCTCCCCACCGCCCCGCCTGCCGCGAGGACTGTGGGCTTCGATAATCCCCAAAACCACAGATAGTGCCACACAAACGTTATGTGCTTTTTGGAGCCATTGTAATTTTTTTCAAGTTTGGTAATGATGTGGAAAATTAGATTGCCCTCTGTAAGTCCATTTTGTTCGTCCAGATGTTCAGGTCTCTGTGCCCCCTCCGGGTGACTGGGATCCCCCTAGCCTAATCACTCAACAGCAGGCCAGTCAGAGGAAGGCCCCCCGCCACGTGCCCAGGGCTATGGGAGACACACGTGTAGACAGACAGCCAGGGTCCAGGTGATTGGCACTTTCTCGGGGAGCACAGGGCAGGGGTACCCCAGCTGCTGTGAGATGAGGCAGGGCTTCCCGGAGGAAATGACAACACTAAGGATGACCGGGAGCTCACCAAGTGAAGGAGGTCGGGGGTGGGGAGGCAGAGGATGGAAAGGATGGAGGGAGCACAAGGCAGGGAAGTGGGCCGCGGTTGGGGTCGCGTGTGGTTGCTGCGGCAGGAGCTTACAGTTCACCTTGGGGCAGGGCTAGGGAGACGGAAAAGGCCTCATCGCCATGCTAAGGAGTTTGGTTTTTGTCCTGTTGGCAGTGACAGTCATTGGAGGATTTTTAGGGGGATGGCAGAGAGCCATTGTAACGCATGTCATCCTAGAGCTCATGACAACAGAATCTCCCTGTCACCCCCTGCCTCTTCTAGAGAATTCTGTGCATGGAGCATGTGCCTTTTAGTTCAAGGAGCCAGGCTGCAAGCTCCAGGACTGCCAGGCGTGTTTGTTTGAGGAGGTGGTGGAGAGAGAGCTCAGGTTCGGGAGACCGGGGCGCCAGTCCTGGATCTGTCACTGGCTGGCACTTCATTTAGTGCCAGGTGTGCAGACGGAGCTCCGTCTCCCCACTCTCCAACAGACACCCATTTTCTGGGCTCAGGGACTCACCGAAGAGTCACAGGGTATGAGAATCTGGCCCAGGACCTGACATGTTACAAACAACTGTTGAATGTATGAATGAATGAATGAATGCACTGCTATATGACTTTGATGCAAAGGTTAAGAACATGGCCTCCGGAGCCAGACAGTCTTCCATTTGAACTTTGGCTCCCCCACCGGCAGCACCACCTTGGTTTTCCCATGGGAAACATGGAGATGAGAATGGTCCCCACCTTGCGGGGGGCTGTGAGAATCGAGTAGGGTAGTGCCGGTAAAGTGTGGAGCGCAGGCCTGCCCAGAGTGACTGCTTGATACACAGTAGCTATGCTGTTGTTATTGTCATGTCTCCTCTGTGAGCTCTGTGTCCCACCTGTAAATACACTCATTTTGCCCGGCTTGCTGTAGTTTACAGAACATCTTCACATAGGTCAACTGATTTGGTCCCCAAAGGTTATTGCTCCCAGGTCGCTGAGGCAGGGACTGTGACCCCATTTCCAGAGGAGGCAGCCGAGGTCCAGCCTGACATTGCTGGGCCTCCTCCTGGATGCTCCTGGCCTCCCTGCCCTGAGGGTGGAGTCTGTGGTCCCCCCAGGCCCTACTGCTGTGACACTGAAGGACCTGTGGTTTCTCTGGGAGGCACCTTCCTCTCCGGGCAGCCCCCAAGAATGGGGTCCATGCCTGACAGTCCCCTTAAGCGGTCCTCGCCAGATGCCTGCCCTGTGCCCGGCCTGTGATGGACATGGATGGTGCAGAGAGAAAGCAGCCCACTCCTGCCCTTGAGCCACCCCTAGACCAGGGGAGGCAGAGGTGGGCGTCAGCAGCCCTGGTATTGAGTGACGGAATTGACAATGTGGGGCAGTGGGTACAGGGGACTGTGGGTCCCAAGAAGATGAGCACTGACTGTGGAGGGAGGAGGGCATTAGGGAAATGGCTCCCAGTGTCTAGCCATACAGAGAGGGGGCCAAGGGCATTCCTGGCAGAGGGCACTGCTTGAGCACAGACCTCGAAGCAAAAACCATGAGCTGGCAGTGTTAGCGTGGATGGCAGCTGTCTCGGCAACCAGCCCAACCCCTCCCGACTTGTGGCCGCCTTCTTCAAACCCTGGCACAAAGAAACGGCTTTCCCGTCCACCCCTGCACAGCCTCTGATTCCTCAGATTTCCTGTGGGTGGGCGGCAGATGAGCTGTGGCAGCCAAGAGCCTCGGGGAAGAGAGGTTCGGGGGTGTGTGTGTGTGTGTGTGTGTGTTCGGGAGGTTTGCAGACAGACGAGGGGGCCACTGGGCAGGGGCTCTTTCTCGCCGGGTCCCCAAAGGGCAGGCCGGAGCCTGGATTCCGGGAGGGGGCCCAGGGTTACATCCTGACCCGCGGAGACAGGAAACCGGCCTGGTGTCTCAGCGATTCCCGTCAGGCCGCCTGCACTGATCTGCTGTCCTCCTAACAAACCCCAGGCAGCCAGGCCAGAGCTGGGGCAGCCGCTGATTCACCCCACTTCTGGGCAAACTCAAGGAGCTGACGATGCCCCACCCACCCCCAAGCAGACAAACCCACCGGCCTCTAGCCCTGACTCACTCCTGGCCAGAGGGGCAGGCAAGGCTGCTCAGGCAGAGGGAGAGCAGGAGGGGCCCTGGGCTTCCCCAGACCATCCTGGGAGCCTGTGAAGGCCTGTGGAAAGCAGTGCCGTCCTCAGACGTGGGCAAGTGGGGCCCCACATTTAGCGGCCCCTCTCTGGTCCAGTTCCAGTTACACCCCTCCCCCTGGGGTGGGGAATCTGCAGGGCTAAAGCGACATGGCCACCTGGAACCTGCGTGCCTCCCCCAGGGTACCCTACTCCAGGCTTCTCTGCCAGAATGTGTTGAGCCCCCTCCCATTGCTGCCCGGGGCTCTTTCTTGTCCGTCCTCTAGAGGGGGCACTGCATGGCTGCCATAGGCTCCCCTAGACCTGAAGGGTGTGCGAGGTGACTATCGGTGGGGGGTGGGCACAGCAGCACTTGGGCATCCAGGCTGGGTTGTCCACACATGTACGTGTGAAGATGCGGGAGGTGAGCCGGCGGGCAGGGGCTGCCGTTTGTATTCTTGACCCAAGCTTTGTAGATCTTGGGGGCAGGCTTGGTGGAGGGGCATGAACTGGGGGTCAGACAGGCTGGGCAGGATTGCATCTGCTCTCTTAATGCTGTATGCCTATTGTCTAGCTCAGGGTCAGTCTGGGAATAAAAATCAGATGGATGGATGAATGGATGGATGGGGGGTTGGGTGGATGAGTGGATGGATAATGGAAGGAAGGGGAAATATACATGCATATAAGCATTTGCTGATCGGCCATCCCCAAGGGGTTAGTGGTGTCCCTTGCTGTTCATTGCTGGTTGTCTTGTTCTCTACCAAACTCCTGGAGGACAGAGCTGTGCCTTCTTCCTGTCCACCTTTGACAGCTCAGAAGCCCCAGGCTGGGCCCAGTGCTGGCCTCTCAGACAGGCAAATGAACTGGGGAGGTGGGGAGGACACGACTGACCGGGGGTCCTCAGCTGGGGAAAGTAGCGTGTCTCTCCAAGGGCTTCTGGGAGCCTGTGGCCACCTGGCTAGAGACCACGACTCCTAGATGCCAAACACTGGGACCCACAGGAGGCAGGATGGAGTCCAGGGCCGCACGATACTAGAACATCATTGAGCTCCACTCCTCCCTGCACGGATGGAGGGACTGAGGCCCAGAGAGGGGTTGCCACCATGAGGTGCGGCTGAGGCGGGTCCCAGTTCCAGCTAACTGCTGCCCAGCTCTAATGCTAACCTCCCCAGCCCCCAAACCGCGGCACTCCTCTGGCTGAGGGGGCAAGGAGGGAAGTGGAGGTCGTGAAGGCCGATCTACTATGTATTTGGCTGGGCACTTTGCAGGTAGAATCTCACCAAATCTTCACAAGCCTATGAAGTGGGCAATTGTTCAGTCCATTTTTCAGATCAGGAAACTGAGGCTCCAGAGGGGAAGTAACTGGCCAGGGTCACAGGCTGATGACTGAGCCTGCATTTGAATTCGGGCCAGTCCAGCTTTGACCCCTTCCCCTGCCACCCTGCCTGTGTGTACCATCTGAGTCTGTTGAGGTGGACAGAGGGCCGGCTGGCTCCAATCTGGCCGGCTCCAGTCTAGCCCTAGGAGGGTGGGGGCTGCAGGCAGCCCCAAGGCTCCACTCAGAAGAATTGCTGGAAGCGACTTTCTATAAGTGGCTACTAGTGCTCAGGCCCTCCTCACTGAAATTCCCCCTTCCCGCCATCGACTGCTGGGCCAACAATGGCATCTGTGGGACACTGGCACAAAAATAGAAACACGGTCTCCCGCCTACCCGCTCAGGGAGGGGGCCGGGGCAGGCCCACGCTGGCCCAGGTTGCAGAGTGGGGCCGGCCTGCCCTCCTCGGCTAGGCTCCCGGAATTCCCAGGATGCCATTCGGAAGAGTGGGAGCTTGGAGGTGGGAGGGGAGGCAGGCCCCTCTCTCTGCCTCTGGGCTCCGGGATGGGAGGGAAGAGAGAAGTCAGTGTGTGTGTGAGTGACCGCGTCGATGAGTCAGGGCCACGGGATGGAAATGTTTGCTGTGGAAACCCTGACTGGCTTTTTCTGGTAACCAGCTGGCCTTCAGCTCGGCCCGGGAGCCCAGAGACCCCAGAGAGGCCAGCCCTCAGCCTCCCTGAGTTTCCACACTGCTCTCTTGCTGTGTGGCCCTGGCCCCTGACTGCCCATCTTTGGGCGTCAGCCTCCACCCCCCTCCAAGCCCCCAACTCTACAGGGATGGACGTGGTGACAACTGAGTGGTGGGTTTGATGTGAGAGCTCTGGCAGAAGAGCTGAGTGTCATGACAAACGTCACAAAGTTCCAGTCTCCTAATGCCCTCCCCCTAGGCATGACCCAGCTCTGACCTTTACTTCTCTTTTTTAACTTCCTTTATCCAGAGCCCCATCTGGTATTAGTTCCCAACCCTGTCCTACCCCCGTTTCACAGATGGGGAAACTGAGGCACAGAGGAACAGGAACAGTTGCAGGCAGCAGAAATGGATGTTCACAGGGCTCTTTCCTCCCAGCTCAGGGGCTGCGCTCCCAGCTGCTGCTTCTGTCACCCGCAGCACTCTCGGCCTGTGGGTGTCCAAGGGGCAGGGGACCTGCCACCTTGCCTACTGCAGCCTGTGGCATCTCCAAACCATGGGGCCCATCTACTCGCCGTGTACAAGGCCCCAAAGTTCACTCCTCTAGGTGAGGACAGACAGATGGGGCTGGACATTGATGCACTGTGGGACTATCTGGACGAGCAGCGGGGTTGAGAGGGAGGACACAGCCTAGGTGAGCTGGCCACAGGTCGAGAGGCTGTGGGCCCCACTCTGGCACCAGGGTCCTGAGTACCGGGTACCTGGCTTTGCCACTCCTCAGCAGTTCCCTCCCGGAGCCTCAGTTGCCACATCTGTAAGATGGGAGAACACTTGACCCTGCTTCAGTGAGAATGCCTGCACCGTGCTCAGCACAGGGCCAGCCACGGGTCGGGTGGACCCATGTGAAATGACTGATATTCAACTCTTGTTTTTCAACAGCTTTATGGAGATAAAATTTGCCCATTTAAAGTGTACAATTGAGTGATTTTTAGTAAATACGCGGAGTTGTGCAATCATATTCAATTGTTCAGCTAAGGAGGCTGGGTGGGTCCATTCTCCAAGATTCTGGCAGCTCGGCTCTGCCCGGGCCTTTCCTGACACCACGGAGGGGGGTCTCCCTTCGCTTTGGCTGATTTCAAGCAGTGATCACAATCCTGGAACAAAATGTCAGTTCTGACATTTTGATTTGTATTTCATGTTTTACCAAAATAGGATATTAAACGCAGCATTTAATTCTTAAAGTGTTTAGAACACGTAATCTTTTTAAAAATCGGTGAAACAAGATATTTCAAAAACCGAAAGCTATAAACCCGTTAGAAAACATTAATTAATCAAAAATGTGAATTTACGCAAACATAAATTTGAAACATATCTTATCATTCTACTATAAATTAGCATAAAAAGAATTATTCAAAAATAAGCAACCTAGACAGCTCACTAAAATGGAAAAAAGTGAGGCAGGTCCAGTGGCGTAGTGGTTAAGTTCACGTGCTCTGCCTCAGCAGCCCAGGGTTTACCAGTTTGGATGCCTGGCACAGACCTAGCACTGCTTATCAAGCCATGCTGTGGCAGGCGACCCACATATAAAATAGAGGAAGATGGGCACAGACATTAGCTCAGTGCCAATCTTTCTCAGCAAAAAAAGAGGAGTATTGGAGGCAGATGTTGGCTCAGGGCTAATATTTCTCAAAAAAAATAAATAAATAAAATGAAAAAAGTTATTTGGGAAACATGGAAAACAATAATATTATTTGTTCTTTTTTGTTTTAAAGAGCAAACTTACAAACAAGGAGTGATTATGGTGTCATTACTGAGTAACGGAAATATTTCTGAGCAGATTTTTCCAGTAGCTGAAACTCTCTGACTCTTTGACATCACTTAGGGAAATGGCCAGAAGATAATTAGAAGTGGAATCTGAAAACTTTCCACTTATGTCTTCATCTTGAAACGGCTCTCTCCTTCTTGATAAGTTTGAGGAGATTTCGGGGGTTGGCTTTTTGTCTCTTTGTGGAGACTGCCAGCTTTTGAGAGCAGCTGGAATTTGTGTTCCAGGAATGTGTTTCTCTTCTTCCTTGTCCCCGTGAGTCCGTGGCCAGGCTTCTGACGCATGTACCTGTGTCAGTTTCAGAAGTCACCTATTCCCACTCCACTGGCTCAGAAAATCTTTGAGGAGAGTAGAGGTTGTTCTTTCAACACAAGCTTTGTTTTGTGGATCGCTGTGTTCTTTTTCTTTTCGGGAATAAGGAGAGGAAGAGGTCCACATCCCAGCTCCGTACTTACTTGCTGTATGATCTTGGGCAAATGACTTCACCTCTCTGTGCCTTGTTTCCTCATCTGTAAGTGAGAGTAATAACAGTGCCTACCTCTCAGGGTTGTTGTTGTGAGGATTAAATGAATCAATATGTAAAGCATTTAGGACAGTCCCGGCACGTAGTAAGCACTATATAGGTGTTGGGTCTTATTATTGTTGTTGTTATGAAAGCACTTTAAATGCGTACACCATGATCAATTAAAATTTTTAAAGCAGTAGGTACCTTTCAAGGCATAAATGATTTCAACTTCACATTCTTACAAAATATCAAAATAGTGGTATTAACAAAAATATGGGTATTTTAGTAGTTTAAAATAGTAAGGTAAACAGGAATACTGCAAACTGGGGAGGGGTTGATGCCTTGATGCTGCTGCGTAGGGACAGAGAAAGGGCACAAGCTGCTCTCTAAGTCACAGATGCTCGCAGACTCTGCACAGAGCAGGTGCACAACAGAAATAACAAACCTTGATCAACTACAGGATGAAGTTCAGGCTCCTCACATTTAAAAAAGAAATCTCTTTCGATTTGCTGGGAATAATCTTCATTCATTCAGCAAATATTTTCTGAGCACCTCCTAAGGGCCAGGCACTGTGCTGGGTGCTGGCAGGCAGGGGCAGACAAGCCGAGCAGGGAGAGTGGAGTGGGAGCTGATGGTAAATGAGTCGTCACTACGGGTCTGGGTGGCACAGCCTATGCAAATCTGACTGGTGTGTGTGTGTCTCTCTCTCCTGCCCCGACCCCAGGATGTGTCAGAGCTGACGCTGACTATCCAAAGGTCCAAGCAAAATGGCACCGGGCCCCTAGAGGCACTCCTGGTCCTCAGCACGAACAAGACTGCCTTTGTGCGGTTGGAGGCCCCAGGAATCCCACTCCACCTGGCTTACGTGAGTGTGTTACCTCCAACCCCAAGCTTGAGGCACTGGCCGTGCACCTGCTCTCCATCTCTGTGGGCCAGGGTCTCCCGCCCTAGCAGCCCTGCTTCCCTTTTTCATTCTGACATTATTTCCCAGGGCCCTGACTGGTGAATCCCATGGGGCCCTGACAGAGAGAACCCAAAGGACAGCAGGGTCTGGGGTAAAAAGTCCAAATCCAGAGGTGGGAGTCAGGTTGATGGGCAGCCCCGGCCAACTCCAATCCTCTCACCAGCCTCAGTTTTCCCATCTATCCAGTGGGAGAATTGGATTCGATGACATCCCATAAAAAACCTTGTCACCATCTTTGAAAAAGTTATAAGACACATATTTGAAAATATTGAAGTATAGAGGAAAAGAGTCAGGAGGGAACCTGATAACGCGCTAAGAGTAGTTATGGCTGGGAAGTGGGATTAGGAGAGACATTTATTTTGTTCTTTATACTTTGCTGAATTTGCAAGATTTGCTCTAATTAACACAGCCTGCATTGGAGAAAAATAATTTTTTAAAAACTGAAGTTTTAAGTGTCAGAACATCCACCAGAGAGAGGAGGTCAGCTGGCTGGGACCCACAGGGAGGGTGCTCAGGGCTGGAGGAGGTGGGATGGACTGTCCGCATGGCCTCCTCCACAGGGAAGGCCCTGGGAGGTGCCCCCAGATGTGAGCCGCTGTTGTTTACAGCCAGAGAAAGCAGCTGGAAGAGGGGAGAGAGTTAGAGCCTGTGGGGGAGAGCAAAGATAACACGGGGGAGAAAGACACAGAAAGAAAAATGGAAATAGAAAGAGGCGTGTTGTTCTGGGAAGGACAGACAGACACTCAGAGAAACACAGGGACAGAGGAGAGGCAGAAGAGCTGGGGACCCGAAGACAGACCGCAGGCCAGGGCTGCCGGGGAGACAGGCCCAGGGACAGAGAGATATTGGGGGTGGGGGTGGGCGATGAAGAATCCAGAGCGGCAGCAGGGCCAGCACAGAGACAGACGGGGGATGGCCAGCTTGAAAGCCCCCAGGAAGAAGGTGGCGAGCGAGAAAAGCCAGCCAATCTGGAGGGCCGAGCTGGGCTGACCCCATGCGGTACATCCCTCTGCTCCCATGGGGGAAATGGAGGCCCCGTGGAGGGTCAGGCCTTGCCAGGGCTCCTCCTGCCCCTCGACTCTTCCCCACCTCCCGCTTCCCGTTCCTGGACCTCCGGCGGTTCAGGCCCTGGGTGACGCAGGGAAGATGAAACACTGGGGCCAGCGGGAAGGTCGCAGCAGCCAGGGGCTCTGGCAGCAGCCTCGCCTTCCTCCCGGGACTGAGAATACCCTTGCAGCTTCTGGAGCGGGAATGTGACTGCCACCGGAGGGGCCACAGCCCGGCTGGGGGCGCGGGCCTCTGTGCCGGACCCAGCGAAGTGCCAGGCGATCCATTGACAAACTCCTTGCCCTTCTATCCCTGTGACATCCACGTTTTACAGACCATGACCCTGAGGGTCAGACTGGGTAAAGCCTACCCTCTACCTCTCTAGCTCTAAACCGCTGCCCCAGCCCTTCCATCACAGGGCTGGGTTCCTCACCCAGGCACTCATCACTTTGCCCCCTTGTTAAAGCCCTGCTCCATTCTAGGTGGATCATTCTATGGTATCTTGCCTACTGCCACTCTCAGGCAGTCCCCTTTAGTGTCTAGCCTGAAGCCCTTATGCTGCTACTGCTTCAGCGCAGTGCCCCTGGCTTTGGAGACACAAACTGAGTCTGTGGCCCCAACAGCTTCCTCTGAATCCTTTGGCTTCAACAGAGCACCTCCACCAGGAAGTCTTCCCTGTTTCCTTCCCCCAGCCCACCAGGGTCTCTCCTGAGGCATGGGCAGTGTAGGCAGCGAGGTGCTGGGGCCACCAAGATTCCTGTCCCTGTCCATCCAGGGGACCTGTCTCGCTCCTTTGTTTCTTATTAAATACTAACCTCTGTCTTCTGTTGTTTCAGACTCGATGCATGGTTAGTTTCTGGATGGTGAGGTCCCCCAGGGCGGGGACCATCCTTGTTCATCTTTCATTCATTCTTTTATTCATCCATTTCTTCTTTCCTCCCTTCCTCCCTTCCCAGGTGCAGGACGCACCTGCCGTGTGCCAGGTGTCATGGTGAAGCTGACATGCCAGGATCCCTAGTACTGGGCCCGCCACAAAGTCAGACAAATATTTCTCACTGCCTGCTATGCAGGGATGGGCAAGGCGACGTTGTTCCTCACAGACCCTTAGAGTGTGGGGGGAGCAGACAGTAGCCACATGACGTCATAAGTGTGGGTTGGATGAGGATGACTTTGGAGGGGTGGGGGTGATGTTTGGACAGGTGGATGAACATGGGTGTGCGTCCATTCGGCCCCCCAGGTATGGAAAGGAAGTGTGGCAGATCTGGCTCTGGGGGGGCCCTAGTTAGGGGGCTCTGGGCTGACTTCAGATCCACCAGCCTCAGCCTTCTCAGCCCTGGCCTTCTCTGCTCAGCCAACTGGCTGCCTCCCCAAATTACCCCCTGACCTCCTGCGTGGTGCAGAGGGGATTCAGGCCCCAGAATAGCACCCTGAGCCTCCACTTGTCTCCCCAGGACCCCCAACTGATCATCTTCCAAGAGACCCCAAGAGTCAACACCACTGGGCTGCCGCCTTTCACCAGCAAGAGGCAGCTCTTCAACTGGGCAAGTAAAAAGGGCCCCATTGCCTCTGCTGCCGAGCTGGAGGACCCCGAAAGCGTCCTCCTCCGTCTGGACCAAGGTCAGCTTCCCGGCAGCCTCTCTGGGCTCAGGACTCAGCTCTGGGGGAATCTGAATTCCTCTGGCCCATTCCTCAGATGTGGACACTAAGGCTCCAAGAGGGGACGTGACATGCCCCAGGTCACACATAGCAAGTCAGTGCTCTATTGGGACAGTACCCACTCCTGCACCAGATGTTAGATTGAACCGTGTGAAACTGCTGCTGTTTGTCTGGCTTTTGACCTACAAAAACCGCGCTTTGCTATCACTTATTGTGCATCTACTATGCCAGGCATTTAGGGACTCAGTGGGGACAGACTCAGGCCCTGCCCTCCCAGAGCAGACCCTGTGGTGGGGAGGTGACAGATAAGTAGATTCCATAACTTCAGGTCGTGGTGCATGCTATAAAAATGGGGTGGTGTGCTGCTGCAACCAGCTGCACCCTGACACGTGCAGGGGGTTCATCCCTTCTCTTAACCCCGTGTGGACAGATGAGGAAACAGAGGCCAGGGGATTTGCCCTGGGTCGCTCGGCAGTAAGTGGTGGAGGGGAGATTTGAACCCGGGTCTTCTGATGCCTCCACTTTGCTGCTCCACCCTGCCCGCCCACCTATACTGTGGGTGAGGATGGGCCTCTGTGTTAGGTGTCAGGCTGTTCTGGGAGGGGACTGAGGTGTGCTTGTCTCCACAGCCCAGACGGCACCGTCCTCCTGCAGTCTCGAACCCCACGTGGACATGGGCCACACGCTCGAATGGCAGCCGCGCGCCGGGGCCTCGGTCCGGGGCTGCCGCTTGGAAGGTGTGGCTGGCCACAAGGAGGCTCACATCCTAAGGGTCCTACCGGGCCGCGATACCGGGTAGGGGAGCCTGCCCCCGCCCGGGTCCCGCCCCTTTTAAGGCCCGCCCCGTCCCGCCTCTGGCCAGGTAGAGTCTAGTCACCCCCGCCTGTCTCTGGGCGCCCCCCAGCATGGGCCCAAGCCCCACCCATTCCCACGCTCATCCCGCAGACCTGCATCGGACCCGGTAACAGCGCAGCCGCTGCCCGCCAGACTCCAGGCCTTGTCCTCACCCGGCCAGCCCCAGTCAGACCCCGCCCAAGCCCGCGTTCCCGCCTGCGCTGACTTGGGGGGTCTGTCTCCCCGCAGGCGCCGTACAGTGACCGTGAAGGTGGAGCTGAGCTGCGCTTCGGGGGATCCCGACGCCGTGCTCATCCTGCAGGGTCCACCCTACGTGTCCTGGCTCATCGACGCCAATCACAACATACAGTTCTGGGTGAGTCTTGCTTTGTGACCCAGACAGCCCCGCGCAGGCCTCGCCAAGGCTCCCCAAAGAGACAGCCCGAACTCCCAGCCCCAGCACCGCAGCCCTGAGCCTTTACAGACCGTGATCCCTCTGCCCCCACCCTCTTCCTCTGTGCCCAACCTTTTCTTCCTTTAGACCTTGCACGTAGATGGCACCTCCTCCAAGAAACCTTCCATCACCCCCTAGGGAGGCCCCTCACCCAGCCCACAGGGTCAGCGAAGGTTCCTGGGGAGGTGAACCCCAAGCTAAGTTGAAGGACAAACAGGAGCCAGTAGGTGAGGGGAGGTGGCCCAGGCAGAGGAAACAGCAGGAGCAAAGGAGAGAACAGTGAGACGTGGCAGAACCCTGGCTGGCCTGTGGGTCCAGGCCAAGCTGTGCACCCCCTGACTGTGTCTCTGGCTCCCTGCTCTGCGTCTCTCCCTGTCATTAGGCCACTGGTGAATACACCTTGAAGATCTTTCCAGAGAGGAACATCCCTGGCTACATGCTCCCAGATACTCTCGAAGGCCTGCTGGAGGAGGCCCAGAGGCTCAACGCCAGCGTCGTAGCGTCCTATGTGGAGCTCCCTCTGGCCAGTGACGTCTCTCTGCAGGCCCACAGCTGCGGTGAGCACCCGGCTCCCTTCCCTTGCCCTCCTCCCTTTCCTTGCTTTCTCTTTGGATTGGTTGCCACTCCGCACCACTGTGTGAGCCAGGCAAGCTGCGTCAGCCTCTCTAGCCCCATTTTCCTCATGTGCAGCACGGGGACAAGGAGTAGCTAGCTATAGAAGTGCTTTGTGCCTAGTGCACAGGGCACACGCATTGACTGTCCGCCGGCCTGCCTCTGCTGCCCTGCAGGCGGTGGGCTGCAGACCTCACCCATGCCGGTCCAGACCACCCCTCCCAAGAGCTGCAACCAGGAGCTGCTCATGTCCCTGATCCAGCCAACATGCTCCGATGACGTCATGACTCTGGTACTCAAGAAAGAGCTCATCTCGGTAAGGGAAGCCCTACCCCTCCGGTCCAGCTGACATGGGCAGCTGGTCCCTCCTCTAGCCTGAGAATCTTGAGGTCCTAACCCAGGCAGGAGAACCAGGCACATCCCTCCGCAAGCCTCACTTCTCCCATTTGTAAAATGGGGTTGATAATGGTACCTACCCCATTTTACAAGTGAGAGAACTGAGGCTTAATGGTGAGAATTAATTAAGGTCTGACACGCCAAGCCAGATGTGGTGCACAGTAAGTACTCCATAAATAGATGCTGGGTAGTCGTCATTATTAATTCTAAATGCAGGCTGAGCTGCATGGCCCCTCAGCAGTGTATCTACGCAATGTGATCTCTGCCTGGTTGAAGAGCAAGGATCTTACTATAAAAATAGCACAGCCTTCTTAAATATGTGGAAAAATTAGAAAAGAAGAAAATCGCAATCTCCCTACCCAAACACAGTGGCTACCAACATTTTGATGTGTTTCTTTCTGGAATGTTTTCTTTGTATATTTCTTACATGGTGTAATCATATTGGATGCACTTGTCTCTCCCCTGCTATATTCATTTAACATATTTTTAGATCTTGGCCATATCGACTTAATATTGTGTTTAATTATTAATATATAATATATATAATATAATATATGTTATATTATATATCAATATATAATTATATGTAATACATAATTATTAATATATTATAATAATTATTAATAATTTATTATTCCATTATATTGACATGCCATAGTTAACTCCCTCTCCCTTGTTAGACATTTAGTTTGTTTCCAATTCTGTAATATTATAAATGTGCAGAAAATGTCACTGTGCACAAAGCTTATCTTTACATAGGATTATTTTCTTAGGATAGATTTCCACATTAGTGAGATTGCTGGGCCAAAATGAGTGAACATTCTGGAAGTTTTGATACATGCTGACAAGCCGCTTTCCAAAAGCTGATTTCAGTTTTCACTGCTGACTTTTGAGAGCACTTTGACTCTCTCTCTCCAGACTATTATTTTGGTTGAAATAAACCTTTGCCCATGTGGGACGTGGCATGTGGTATTCGATTCTTGTTTGAATTGATACTTCTTTGATTACTAGTGAGTGTGGGCCTGGCTCCACATGACTGATGAGAACCTAAGGCTCTTTATCACTGTGGCTTGGTTTTTTTCTTGATGATTTTTATAAGCTTTTTACATAAAAAAAATATTGGCCCCTGGTCCATCATTCTTTTTGAAATCATTTTTCCCGGTTTGGTTTTAAATTTTGGCTATAGCAGTTTTTAACTCTTCAGACATTTTCAAACATCGGGCCATCCTAGCCTCCCATCTTCCCCTTTATGACTTCTTCTGGCCTTTCTGAGGCAGGAAATCTCTCTGCCAGAGCCTTGAACTCATCCATGTTCTCAGAGATTTTTCAGAATGACATTGAACTCCGTGGTTAGGTCCTTGTGGAAGTTTTGGGGAGTGTGGGGAATAGGGGCCTATATGAAGCTCCATCTTTATTGTCTGGAAAGAAAACTAAGCCACAGCATGAAGGATAGTATGATGCCATTTGTTAAAAATACAAAAAAAACCAAGATCCACACATTTTCTCTGAGTACGTATGTCTGTGTAGAAGAAAACACAAAGAAAAGTGTCTGAAGAGATTCACCGCAGACGCAGAGCACACTGCCCTCTCATCGACTTATGAAATGTGGTCAGGGTGCAGAGTTTGGGTTCCAGGCCCATGTGTCACTGGGGCTTCACCCAGAGCCATTTGCATTTGATGAGCTGATGTCTCCTAGGGTGGCCTGGGGAGCAGCAGGCCGGAGGGGCCTTCTGGAGGAGTGGATGTGAGCTCCCTGGGCTCAAGTGGGACCCCCAACAGTCCACTCAACTCTAAGTCTCTGAGATTCTTTGACCCTAAGAGTGTGACCGAGAAATTCTAAGATTTGATTATTCTAAGACAGGAGAGGCAAACGATGGCCCGCTGCCTGTTTTTGTAAATAAAGTTTTATTGGCACACAGTCACACCCATTCATTTACATATTATCTATGGCTGCCTTCGGGCTATGAAGGCAAAGTTGGGTAATTACAACAGAGACCACATGATCCAAAAAGCCTAACCTATTTACTGTGTGGCCCTTTAGAGGAAGTTTGCTGATCCCAGGTCTAAGAGTCTGTGGTGCGAGATCGGATTATGCTGGTGGGGTCTGCATGCCCCCGGGACTGTGAGCGATGATTACGTGTAGCACTCCAGTGAATGTTTTTAATTTTAATAGTTCTCTATTTATTTTATTGGAAGAAATATAATAAGTAGCAAATCAAACTAATGATGTCACAGTTCTTATTGTTTAGGATAAGGCTAGGTATGAAAGTGAGTCAAGTTCAGGAAAGGTATTGTCTTAAATGGTATATGATGATGAGATCTACCAAAACTGGAGAGAGGAGGGGAGGAATGGCTGTGATTTGGGACCCCTGGGTTAAGGGCTGTCCTTGGTGCTGGGGTGTGACAGACAGGCCCCAGGGAGCCTGGTGCCTCTTGACAGTGCCCCCCCCCAACCCTGGCCTAGAGTCTGCATTGCACCGTCATGAGCCTGACCTTCTGGGACTCCAGCTGCCAGGCTGACGACAGAGATGACCACCTTGTCTTGCGCAGCACCTACTCCAACTGTGGCATGAAAGTGACGGAAAATGTGGTCAGTAATGAGGTAAGAGCTGGGGCGGGAGAGTTATCAGGGCAGCTGAGCTGGTGCCTCCGTGATCTTCCAGGCTGAGGGGCATTTGGGAGAATGAGGTGTGGGGCTCAGTAGGAAGACAAGACAAGCTTAGCCGTTGGTTGGCTCAGTCTCCCCATCCGTAAAATGGGTGTGTTGGGTGGGATACCCTCTGGGGTCCTCTTTGGCTTGACCAGCTCCTTGGCTCTGTTCCTGCAGGTGGTCGTCAACCTCCTGTCAAGCTCATCACCACAGCGGGTGAGATGGATGGTCATCATGCCAACTCTTCTGGTCTGGGGTCCTAAGGCCCCTTCCTGTTCTGGGAGGGAGCAGGCCTCAGGAAACTCAGGCCCTGATCCTGGCAAGCCATGTGTTTCCAGCGTGCCTCAGTCTCCCCTTCTGTGCAATGGGAGCAGTACTGTTTAGAGTTACATTCTCAGCCTCTCAAATCAGAGGGCTCTAGTGTATACCAGCTGTGCGGCCTTGGGCAAGTCACGTAAGCTTTCTGGGCCTCAAGGTCATGTCTGGGCCCCAAGGCCAAGCAGCGGCATAAGAAAGGACCCCCCTCTCCACATGGGGGTGCTTATGAGCAGTCACTGAGATGAGGCATGGAAAGTACTTCACACAGGCCTGGTGCGGAGTGAGTTCTTGATAAACATTAGTTTTTTTAAAAACAGTGAGGATGAGGGTGGGTCAGCTCCTCTGGGCCACTCCTCCTGCTCCCACCCCCACGCCTCTCCTTCCTGGCTGGGCGCCACCCAGACTGACCAAGTCTCCTCCGCTCTCCCACAGAAAAAGGTGCACTGCGTCAACACGGAGAGCCTCTCGCTCCGGCTGGGCCTCTACCTCAGCCCGCACTTCGCCCAGGCCTCCAACACCATCGAGCTGGGCCAGCAGGGCTTTGTGCAGGTATGGACCTGAACTTCCTGGAGGAAGGAGGGAGCCAGCACGGGGCATGGTGGAGGGGAGAAAGAGATGACTGGAATGTCACCTCCTCCTCCTCATTTGCTCCAGGCAGGTCTATGGCTTTCCTTCGACTGTCAGGGCTTAGGGGCCGGAATTCTAGAATGAATCTAGCTTATTTCACAAGAGCAGGTAGGGTGGAGGGTTAAGAGGAAGTGACCGTGCCTCGTCCCCTTCCCTACCCACGCAGGTGAGCGTGTCCCCAATGATCCCTGAGCATGTGTTCCAGCTGGAGAGCTGCCATCTGGATTTGGGGCCTGACACCGACACCGTGGAACTCATCCAGAGCCACACAGCCAAGGGCAGCTGTGTGAGCATGCTGTCCCCGAGCCCTGAGGGTGACATGCGCTTCAGCTTCCTCCTCCGTGGCTACATGGTGCCCACACCCAAGACTGGCACCCTCAGCTGCACCATAGCCCTGTATCCCAGGATTTGGTCCCAGGTGAGTGGGGGCCTGAGCCAGGCCCAGCTTCAGGGGGGGGTCCTGGGTCTGAGGTTTCCAGGAAAGGATGTGACAGCCGAGGAGGATGTGGGACCAGCTGGCAAAGGGCAGAGCCACAGTCAGGCATGTGATCCAGGGGCACTCTTCCTGCTGCCCTACAGCCTTCTCATGGCTTTGCCGTGTCTTGGACATTGGTAGAATATGCAGCTGCAACTGTCCATCCATCCACCCACCCACCATCCCCCCAAGTCATCAATCCATCTTCCCATTATCCCACCCAGTCATCCATCCACCCACCCATTCATCCATCCAGTAGCATGATTGCCAATGTAATCTCAGTAAACTGGAGCCCTCAGGTAAGAGGCTTAAGACAGGACACAACATTCTGATTTTCTGCATTTACTGGTCACAACGCCTCCTCATCTGG
This sequence comes from Equus asinus, assembly GCF_041296235.1. Classification (NCBI taxonomy): domain Eukaryota; kingdom Metazoa; phylum Chordata; class Mammalia; order Perissodactyla; family Equidae; genus Equus; species Equus asinus. The sequence goes on from NC_091799.1 coordinate 17,964,313, forward strand.
TGGATCTCCATTCTCAGGCACTCAGCCCTAGACACACTCACAGTCACCCCCAGGCCCTTGCACATAGAAGAGTCTCCGGGATTAAAAACCTCTCTGGTTGTATGAACCTAAAGCAGCATCTGGGGCCACTCCTGAGTGGGCCTTTCCCTGCAGCCACAGAGAGCCTGGGTTTCCGGGCTGACTTGGCTCATCTCTCCAAGGCATTCACGAGGGTCACGGCTGTAGTGTCACGGCTGTAGCATCACGGCTGTAGCGCAGAGTACCGCCACAATCCTCGTGGGAGTCAGGGGTCTCCCAGGAACTCCCAGGAAATGTTCCAGTAGCAGCCAAAGATTGTCCACCCAACACCCTCCCACAGCATGGATGTCCCAGGACTTGTCCAAGGGCTCCCAGCTAGAAAATGGTAGGATCAGATTCAAAGCCAAGGCTGCAGGGTGGGCTGTGACAGGCCAGGGTCACAGAGCCAGGGAGTAAGCCTGGAAGCTTCCTCTTGAAGTCGGTGTCACACACCGCTCTCTCTTCCTCCCCCAGGAAGTCCAGAAGACTGTCTCCATGCGCCTGAACATCGTCAGCCCTGGCATGCCTGGTGAGCTCTCTGGTCTCTCTGGGGTGCCAGCGGCTGAGGTCAGAGTGGGACATGATGGACGGCCCAGAGGGATGGGGCCTAGGCACACGTCAGGGAGGACCCCAAAGAGACCAGCCCTGGAGGAGGGGAGACAGGAGAAGGGCTTCCCAGCAGCCTAGAAGAGGACCACAGCTGCATCTTCTAGATGGCCAGCCTGTGCTCTGAGCACCCTGTGGGACGGGATCCCAGGCCTTTGGCTGTTCTCCATCCTCATAATTGCTGGTTGACCGTGCTGGGGGGATGGGGCCACCAGAGGCAGGTCTGGATGGGATAGAAGACACCTGGGGGTGGTGCTGGTCTCACCGTCCTTAAGGCCCCCAGTGTGGAAGATGCTCCTTCAGCCTAGCACCCTCTGGCTTCTTTGTTAGTTCCCCCTGGGCCCTGGCCCCACCCAAGCAGCAGAGTCTGTGACACTGGGAGTAGAGGAGGGGTGGCACCCCCCTCTTGCCACCTGACCTGGGCCAGGATAGAGCCCCTACTTCCAGCCCATGACTGAGAGAGCAGGGCTAATAACCCCACTGCATGGATGGGAACTCAGAGGCCCAAAGGGAGGCTCCCTCGCCTGTAGTCACATAGGAATCAGGAGTGTGGAGGGAATGAGGCTTGAGAAAACCCAAGGGCTGAGCTGAAGAGCGCTCAGAGGTGCTCTGGCCCATTCCTACCATGGCAGAGGGCTCAGAGAGGGGCAGGGACTGACCTCACAGCGGGGCGCAACAGGCTCTGGACTCCCAGGCCCCACACACTCCCTGCCCAGATTACACCATCCGTCCTCCCTAAAACGCATCTCCATCAGCCTTGGGAGGCAGAGGCACGGCCCAAAAGGCCTAGGTGGATGGTCACAGAGGTCACAGCTTCATGCCAGGCATGGGTGTCATGAACCATTTGCTAGATGAGGAGACTGAGGTTCAGAGAAGTCAGGGTCAGTGGCTGAGCTGGGACTGGCACCAAAACTTGTGCTCGTGGCCAGTACAACAGTAGGGGGACGGCACGGGGGCCAGGGAGGAGGCAGCAGTGCTGACTGCAGCCCTCTTTCCCTCGGTTGCACAGGCAAAACCCTGGTCCTGCCCGCCGTGCTGGGCATCACCTTTGGCGCCTTCCTCATCGGGGCCCTGCTCACCGCCGCACTGTGGTACATCTACTTGCACACGCGTGAGTATCCCAGGCCCCCACAATGAGTGCTCAGGACCCCTCCACCACCACCTGGGGGAGTCTGGCGAAGCCTCTGAGGGAGTGGGGAGCCCTGGCCGGGGCCCTGACCTCCGCCCCTGCCCCCAGGTCCCCCAAGCAAGCGGGAGCCCGTGGTGGCGGTGGCTGCTCCGGCCTCCTCAGAGAGCAGTAGCACCAACCACAGCATCGGGAGCACCCAGAGCACCCCCTGCTCCACCAGCAGCATGGCGTAGCGCCCGGCCCGGAGCCCTGGGGGCCACCCAGCGAGCCCTCGCCCAGCAGGAGAGACTGAGCAGCCACCAGCTGGGAACCACTGGTCATGAACTCACCCTGGGATCCCAACCCCTCCACTCGACCAAGGATGGACCATGCCCTCTGCGCCCATCCCTCCTGCCTCCCTCTCAGAGGCCTGCTGCCAGCGGGGGCACCAGCTTGGAACACCTTGGGGTCCCCCCACCCCACCCTACAGAACCTCCAAACCCAGTGGGCCTGGGGGACAGCAGCCAAGGACCATGGAGAGAGAGACCACTGCCCTGTATGTCCACCTTGTTGTAGAAAGCCAAGACCCTGTTACTTTAACCTGGATCCAGCACTCCGTGACCTGCTCTGGGTGGGAGGTGAGAACTTGAAACAGACTCTGCCCAGCCCACCCAGGCCGACAGTGCCTCCTCCGTGGGAACAGAAGGTCAGCCCAGAGCCACCGGGACCTGGCCCCAGCAGCATCCACACTTGGACTGGCACAACTTTGGCAGGGGAAACAGAAGCCTAGTGTTGCCCAGCCTGGGAACCAGGGAGCCCAGCTCCTTCCTGCCATTGCCACATGGAGAGCCCCTCCCTCCCAGCCCATCAGGAAGGCAGCCGATGGGGAGTGGCCAGGCTGCCTCTCCTGGGCCCACCCCTATATATTAATCATCAATAAATCAGACCATGAAACCAGTGCTGGGCTGGGCTGGGAGAGGGGGAAGGGCAGCTAAAACTGGTGGGGGGTGACAATCCTGGGTTGCAATCCTGGACCTGCCACTTATTGACTGTGTGACCATGGGCAGTCCCATGGCTTCTGCAAGCCAGCCAGTTCTCTCATCTGTAAAATGGGTAAGATAATCCTCCATCATGAGGTCTCTGCAAGGAGGTCTGCAAAACAGTGCCTGGCCTGTGGTCAACGGACCGCAGTCCAGTCTTCTCATGTCAGAGACAGGCAGCCCGAGGCTCAGAGGGAGGGAGGGGGGGAGGGCCTTGTTCCAGGCCACCCAGCCCCAGCGCCGACACAATCCAGTTCCTGTAGCAGCTGCAGCCCCCATCCCCCTATGGTCTGCTGAGGGAGCCAGAGGTCGAGTCAATCAAATGTTTTGCCTTTTCTTTTTTTAAAAAAATTAAAGGCTTTAATTGACTCTAGCCACCCTCTGTCCCCAGAGAGCCCCAAGCAAGGGCCCTTTTTTTTCCCGGAAGGCCACTGGGAGGAGAAAACCTATCAACCAGCACCTGGCAGGATCCCAGGCCCAGCCAGGCAGCTCACACAAGAAGCTGGCCCGAAGCAGGCGGGGTGGGAGGGAGACAGGCTGGATCATCAGGCCTGCTACGACAGGGAAGGGAGGAGAGGCCAAAGGCACCCCAGGCTCAGAGACAGGATGTCCAATCTCAGCCTCCCACCTCCAGCCCTCTATTCCACCGCCCAGAGCCCAGGTCCCTGGACCAGTCTAGACAGAATCAGGAAAGCAGGAAACAGAAGGCACTTAATACAGGAGTTCGTGGAGAGACACAGGGCAGGCGTGGGAGGCCCCACCTCCAAGCCCACTGCCTCGGCTACTGGGACAGGGAGGGCTCCAGCAGCTTCAGGACACCCCCGACCAGGTGCAGGCTGCCTGTGACCAGCACGTGGATGGCAGCAGCCTCCCGCAGTACACTGGCCCCGCTGCCTGCCACGGGGTGGGCGAGGAGGCCCCGTGGGGGACTGGGTGGCTGAAAGACAGGGTCCCGGCCTTGACTGATCCACTGCAAGGCGTGGGAGATGCAGCTGAAGACAAGGGAGCTGGTGCTGACGGGGTGGGGCAGGCAGGGTGCCAGCAGCAAGGACGCGGGCCCACCAGGCTCCGGGCCGGGGCTGTTCCAGAGGTTCGGGCTGGCCTGCTCCTTGTCCAGGCGGCTCCAGTGCTGCTGGTGTGTGAGGCAGCGGAGCAGCACCTGGTCCAGTGTCACTGTGAAGTTCTGCTGGTCTGCGGGGCACAGGGACAGGCACTTCAGTGACAGGGGTGGGAGTGGGGTTGGAGAGGGGCAGGCATGCTGTGAGCACCTGCTTAATGCCAGGCCCTTTATATGCATCATCAGTCCTTACAACTCATGCTGTGAGGAAAGGAGGCTCAGAAAGGTTCAGTGACATGCCCACTGTCACACAGCAGGTGAGAAGCAGAGCCAGGTATTTTTGACAACACTTTTTTTTTTTGGTGAAAAAGATTCACCCTGAGCTAATATCTGTGCCAATCTTCCTCTATTTTGTATGTGGGTCACTACCACAGCGTGGCCACCAATGAGTGGTGTAGGTCCATGCCTGGGAACCGAACCTGGGCTGCCAAAGCGGAGTGCACCGACCTTAACCACTAGGCCACAGGGCCAGCCCCTATTTCAATTTTTTTTCAATATGACCCACAGTAAAAAATACATTTTACAATGGCAACCCAGTACTCACATACGTGTATATATATGTGTCTGGAACAGAATCTTCATAAAACAGTAGCCATCCTCACTTCACGCAAGGCACATTGCTATTTCCTAGTCTATTCTATTTTGTTTAAAATAAAAAATGCTGGTTGAGACCCACTAAATTGATTTCAAGAACCATCAGTGGGTTGTAACTTGCATTTTGAAAAATGTTTTCCCCAATAATTCTTGCTAGTATTGCAGGCGCAGAGTGCAAGATTCAAAACGTACCTAAAGGCATCTATACAGAAAAACAAATCTCGCTCCCACCCGACCTCCAGTTCAGAAGCCCCTGTCACCAACAGAGGAGCCCTCCTCCGGGTCCTCTGCCCCCTGCCCACCCCCAGGGACCATGCCTGTCACTTCTCACCTTCGTTGCCCGTGGGTGACACCTCTGTCAGGTTGGGGCAGAAAACAGCATAGTGAAACTGGCAGGGCTACAAGGCCAAGGGGAAGAGCTTGGTGTCAGACCCTGAGAGGGTGCCCCTCACCCCAACTTCCCCACAGCACCCCCAAGCCCATCTCTGGAAATGGCCCGCACGCTGGCTGAACTGGAGGCACGCTGCATAAACCCAGCCACAGCACTCCAGTGGCCTCCTTTCTGCCTCAATATACCCTCCCGACCTGTGGCGTGGGCAGCAAAGGCAAGGCCCACTGTACAGAGCAGGAAACAGAGGCTTGGGGGTGGGGGCACTTGCTTAAGGTCACTCAGCTACTGAGCGGCCCCAAATCCAGGCTGGGGAAAAGGCTTTGTCTGCACAAGTGAGAGAAGCTCTGGATGTGAAGAACCACCCCAGCCTCTGGGTCTGTGAAATGGGAGATGATCCCCAGGAGCCACATCAGCCCTGACCCCCTAGAGCAGCCTCAGTTTCCCCAGCAGCGAAGGGCCCCTACAGGCTTTGAGCCCAGTGACTCCTGAAACTGAACATGGCAGCATGGAGAACGAGGGCAGTGACCTGTGACGAGGCTTCCCACGCGCCCGGATGCTTTTACACCGAATCCTCAGTACAATTCAGGGGAGGGGGTAATTTTACAGTTGAGGAAACGGAGGTTCAGGGATGAACGCACAGGTGGGGTCCACACAGCCAGAACCAGGGCTGGGCTACCTGCCGCCCGCCCCCGGGGCAGCCCCTCACCTGCAACAGCTTCAGCAGGGCCGCGGGATCCCGGTCCCCAGTAGAGTTGAAGAGCAAGACACGCACCTCGGGCCCACTGCGAGAGGGGCGAGGAGGGGGGGTCACAGAGCCGCAACTCCCACCCTGTCTCCGCGGGCCCCGCCCCATCCTTCCTCCAGGAACAGCCCCTCCCACCCCCCCACTATGGTCCAGTCCCGCCCAGTCCCAGCGTCCCACCCCTCTCCTCTGGCCCAGTTCTGACGGGGTCAGAGTCCCGTGGCCCCGCCCCTCCCCTCTGGCCCAGTTCCGACCCAGCTCACCCGTCCGGTGGGTCACGGCCACGCAGCGCCTGGCGGAACCAGCGCACGCAGGCCTGCACGCTGCTGACGGTGTGGGCGCCGTCCAGGTACCAGGTGAGCGGCCCGCGCCGCAGCACCTGCGTCCGGCCAGGCCACTCCGTGTCCCGAAGCCCTGGGAAGGGGGTAAGGCAGCCTTCCAGCGGCCGCCGAGAGGGAGCCCTCCCAGATCCGCTCCCACCCCAGTCCTCAACTCGAACGCACCCCTCGTCCCCCGCCCCCAAAGCTGGGGCAAGCTCTTCAGCTGCCTCATCTGGTGGAATCTTCCAGGCAGCCCCGAGAGGGGGCTGCTACTTTATCTTTTTCCCATGTTACAGACGGGGAGCCCTTAGCTCAGAGAGATTAGGTCACAGAGCGAGTACCGGTGCCGGGACGTGATCCAGGATCTACCCGGCCCCAGGACTGTGTCATGGCCCTGACACGGGACCTGACACACAGTGGGCACACTGGAACCATCTGCTGAGGGGGTTTAACAGCCATGGGCACCTACTATGTGCTGAATGCTTTGGGGGAAGGAAGAAGCCTGACAATATCACCATCCTCAAGAACATTATGGTCAGGGCCGGCCCGATGGCACAGTGGTTAAGTTTGTGTGCTCCGCTTTGGCAGCCCAGGGTTTGCAGGTTCCGATCCTGGGTGCGGACCTATGCACGCTTATCAAGCCATGCTGTGGCAGGCATCCCACATATAAAATAGAGAAACATGGGCACGGATGTGAGCTCAGGGCCCATCTTCCTCAGCAAAAAGAGGAGGATTGGTAGATGTTAGCTCAGGGCTAATCTTCCTCAAAAAAAAAAAAAAGAACATTATGGTCTTATGATGATAAGGATGACAGTAACAGCAGCTACCACTGGCTGGATGCTTCATCCCACCCACCAAGTTCTGGCTCAGTCTCTTAGAGACAACACCTTACCGTATGTCCTATCATCTCATTTGGCAGGTGGGGAAACTGAGGCTCAGAGAGAGTTCATGAAGCTTGCTGACTTCGGAGTCCTTTCTCTTGGGCCCCACCTCAAACTGTCCCCACTCCTCAAAGAGGAAAATGAAAGAAATGGTTGGGTGGAAAGGCCCAACTCACCGTGCTGCATGTGGGACGTGGGCTGGAAGACGGGTGCCAGGGGCAGCTGCCACTGGAGACTCGGCTGGGATGCCTTCAGCTCCCCGATGCCTGGGGGACAAGGGAGGGGGAGAGAGGGCTGTGTGGGACTGAGTGTGCTCAGAACCCTCAGCAGCCGACTCCACATGCCCCTGCCCACCTGCCCGCCCACTCACCTGCCCACTTACCCTGGTGGTCCTTTTGCTGCAGCCAGCAGCGGGCCAGCTGCAAGGCCAAGGCGGCATTGGACCGCTGGTGCTCTCCCTCCAGGCCAAGGGTCAGCGGTGGCCCCCCTTCCTCCAGGGCTTCCAGAGGTGGGCACAGGTAGAGAGGACACTGCAGAGGAGATGGGCAGCAGCTGGGCAGGGGAGCTGCTGCTGCCACCTTGGCCAGGGGGCCCTCCCTGATGCCGTCAGCCCTTCCATCTTTCCCCACCAACCAGAACCCTCCAAGCCCTGCTCAGAAAACCGAGATGTGCCCCGGCTGGACGAGCAGCTGGCTCTCACTGCACAGATGAGCAAACTGAGGCCCAAAAAGATAAAGTGCCTCCCCAGTCAGCCGCCCCGACCCAGCACATCTAATCAGACTCACTGAGATCTGCTGCGCACGGTCCCTCAGCACTGCCAGGGGACCATCAGGCTGAAGCACGGTGAAGGCAGGGACACCACGCTGTGGAGGACAGGGAGAATCAGACAGGGGCTGCCTCCCATTTCTGGCCCTCACATCCCTGGGTCTGGGTGGCCCACTTAGCCTTCCCCCCATAGGACCTATGGGAACCGCTTGATGGGGAGACTAAGGCCAGAGAGGGGCTCAACTTGCTCCAGTCACACAAAGAACCGAGACAGGAATTCAGACCCCACTGCTGCCCAGACTTCTCCTGGGTCAGGAGACAATTGACCCTGCCTCAGCCCCACTTCTCTGAGCCTTGAGGGCCAGGCCCAGGCTGTCCATGTACCTCCCCTCCCCAGGGCTGCCTGGTCACCTTGAAGATGCCCCCTTTCTGCCATGCAATCTTCTCCACCGTGTCCCCCAAAAGGCTGGTGTGGTCGAGGCCAAGAGAGGAGACCCCACACACCACAGGCTTCCTGTGGAAGACGAAAGAGCCATGACGCCCCCCCCCCATCCAGGCCGCCTGGGTTCCTGGCCACCATCCCTCTCCCCAGGCAGCTGCCCTCACCTGATGATGTTGGTGCAGTCGTAGGCCCCACCGATGCCCACCTCCACCACTGCCAGGTCCACCTGCAGAAGACCAGAGGGCATGGCAGGGGGCACAGGGGTACCTGGATGCCTCCCAGGAACCCCTCGGCCTGCTGCAATTCCCCTCCCCAAGGCCTCAGAAACAGGGTTCCGGGCAGTGGGCATGCACCTTCTCTTGGAGGAAGATGTGGAAGGCCATGAGCGTGAGGAAACGGAAGTAGGCGGGCATGGAGACACAGCTGCTGCCATCCTGTGGACAGGAACATGTCAGAGGCTGCCTTCAGCTCTGCTCTGAGGAGACAGGGTCCTGGCATGTGCAGCTCCCCCTACCCTGGCCACCCACTAGCCCTCCTGCACTGACACCTTGGTCTCCTGCAGCCGGTGGTAGAGGCGCCAGAAGTGGTTGGTGAAGAGCTCAGGGCTGATGGGCTGCCCGTTGATGCGGATCCGCTCGCGCACCTGCACCAGGTGGGGAGAGCTGCCGGGAGACCTGGGGTCATCAGGACTCCCTTCCCGAGCCCTCCTGGCCTCCCCCCAGCCCACAGTCAGACCTGTCTTCTGGAAAGACAAACCTGACCATGTCGCTGCCCTGCGAAAACGCTTCTGTGTCTTCCCCGTGCCCTCAGAGGAGTCCCAGTCCTCACCTCAGCCTCCCAGGCCCCCGCAGGGCTGATGCCACTGGCCTCTGTGCCTCAGCTCTCCCGTGCCCCTCTCTAGTTCCCTGCGCCTCAGCCCTCTGGACTGTTTTCAGTTCCTCCAGCCCCCCAACCCCTTTCTATCGCCAGCCCTGGCACCTGCCCTTCCCCCCCACCACATGCTTGCTCCACAGGTCTCAGCTGAGATAGCCCCTCCTGCAGAAAGGAGGACAAAGGACCCCTCCTCCCGGGCTGGTCAGGCATGTTCTCCAGGCTCCAGCAGCCTGCTGTGCTGTCCCCATCTCCCACCCTGCCAACCTCTGCCCCGCTAATGTCTGTCTTGCAGCCCTCAAGGGCAAGGCCCCTGCTGCCATGTTCAAGCTGCCTCCCTGGGCTGGCCCACGAGGCCACAGGGGCCCAAGTCGAAGGCTGGGTTTTTAACCAAAAAATTATTTTAGAAGAGAGTGTTGGCTTATATTTGAAACCTCAAAGTCCCTCTCGTATGATGACTCTTCCTCTCCATTTCTTTATTTTGAACAAAGACCTGTTTAGAGAAAACATTGGCCTGAAATGCCCTCAGTCAGCTGGTTTCAGATGCTTACAGAGGTCACTTGATGGAACTGGTAAAATAAAAGGAGGCAAAAATCTTAAATGCCCCAACCCTAAGGACCGAATCCTGAGCAATTAGCCATCACGTTAATCCCACTGCTCTACCTGTGACAGACTTAGGAGAGGCACATACAGCCCAAGGAGGAGGGACCGGTGTCTACCCCCAGCCTCCAGTCCCCTGGTGAGTTTAGATGCCTGAGAGCAACCAGGAGGGGGCACTGCCTTGAGGGCAAAGCAGCAGCTGCACTGGCAGAGCGTGACTCCCTTCCTTCTACCCACTCGGGAGGCCTGAACATGGACATTATAAACTACCCTTATTGGTTAATCCTTACAAGGCAGGTTTTCTGCTCCTTATTGCAAAGATGACCTAACTGATAAATATTTCTATGTGATTTAAAAACTGTATATGGAATTTAAGTTAATAAAAATTATCTGGGGGCCGGCCCGGTGGCGCAGCGGTTAAGTCCGCACATTCCGCTTTGGCGTACCGGGGTTCGCCGGTTTGGATCCCAGGTGCGGACATGGCACCACTTAGTAAAAGCCATGCTGTGGTACGCGTCCCACATATAAAGTAGAGGAAGATGGGCACGGATGTTAGCTCAGGCCCAGTCTTCCTCAGCAAAAAGAGGAGGATTGGCAGCAGTTAGCTCAGGGCTAATCTTCCTCAAAAAAAAAAAAATATCTGACCATTCCATCTAGGTATTTAGTTTATACATTTAAGTTGCTGCCCCTCTCCTCAGTTTTTTTTCATTATGAAAATTAAAGAGTGCTATAAACTTGGGCCAATATGGTAAGTGCTAATTAAATGTTTGTTGAATGAATAAATACTGGGCAGAAAGACATGCAGCTGAGTTCCTGGGAGGTGAGCCTGGCCCTGAGGTGCTGGCTGGTTCCACAGCCCCCTAAAGAACTAGGAGACACCTCATCCCTCTGCACCACAGTACCTAAAGAATCCGGTCTTCAAGCCATAGCTTCGGAGGATTCGTTCAGTGAAGGCACAGGTGGAGCCCTAGAAAGAAAAGGTCTTGTCTGGGCAGGCCCCACCCCACCACCCCACCACGTGGACACCCTACCCCTGGGTCCTGTTGCTCACCTTCCCCTTGGTCCCGGTGACATGAATGATGTTCAGCTGGTCCAAGTCCTCCAACTGGGACAGACAGACAAGGTCCCCAACTCAGCCCCAGGACTCACAGATAGCAGTGGCCGTGGTCACAGGCCCCGCCCACCTTACCTGTAGCCCACTGCGTGCCAAGAACAGCTCCATGGCTTCCAGCTGTGTCTGAGGGTCACCCCGCTGGCGCTTCACCTGCTCCAGGTAGCTGGCGTTGGTCTGGAGGGTGTTGAGTGTGCGCACAGCATCCTGGCAAGCACAGTCCCCGGGCAGCAGGTTAAAGCTTACTACGGGTCCATAGGAACAGAGGCACGCAGTGCACCAGTAGCCAGGCCAGGGCACCAGGCCTGCCATGTTGCCCCAGCCTAGAGGTTAGGCACCGGTGAGAAAGAAGTGGCATCTTTCCAACTGTGGCAGAGATGGCAGCCTGGGGCAGTTCAGCCCCACCCAGGGAGTGCCAGGCAAAGCAGGAGCATGACTAACAGGACTCGCCTTGCTTCCTGTTTGGGCTTCCCAGGGCCTCTGCCTTCATTCCCTCCAGTGGGGTCCACCACTATATCGGGCCCCTACTGGGGTGAGAACCACAGAAGCCTGGGGTCTTAGAACTGGAGGAATTAGAACTAGGAATTCCTGGAGGCTTCCATGCCCAACCTGAGGATTGGGGCTCCATATTCTGACCCAGAGAAGAGCTGCTTGGAGCAACCAGATAAGGCAGAGAAGGAGGCCGGGAAGGAGGAAGGGGGTGCCCGGGGTCACCCAGCCAGGAAGGCAGGTAAGTACAGCCTCAGGAGAGAACACAGTGGGAGTGAGGGTGGGGGTACTGTTTATTTCACCTCGGAGGCTCAATAGCTGGTTGGAGGCCCCACTCACATCAAACTGGTATCACCTGCCTGGCTGGCATCAGGTTCTGGTCTCTGGCAACTGTCCTCAGGCACAGAGCCAGGAGGAAACTTTCTGTTTTCCAGATTCTTGCCTCCCCCACTTCCCCCGATTCCCGCCTGCCCCCTAATTCCAGGCACTTGGATCTCTATCTCCTGAATCCTGGAGACTCCAACCCCAGATCTACACCCCTGGATCTCTCAAGTCTGAACTGCTGAGTCCCTTTCCTCTCCCATCCCTACGTCCCAACTGCTGGTTCCGACTCCGGAGACACTGAAACTCCAGAACTCCAGCTGAGCCACTGGACCTCTTGGTCCTGTCACCGGGCGCCCCTTCCCACTCTGTAACGCGGGACACTTCAGCCTCAGAATTCCCAGATCCCCCAGCCTGAGCCCAACTTCCTGGTCCCTGTCCCCACCCTCGGACTGCAGGAAGTCCCCGCCCCCCGAGTCCCCCAGTCCCAGGCTCCGGATCCCCTCTCAGCTGGCGAAGCCCGGATGCTGTGTGGCTCAGGCCCGGCCCACGTGTCATCGCGCGACAGCCCGCCGGATACCTGATACTCCATGCCGGGCTCCTGCGGCGCGGGCCACGCGCTCAATCCTCGTCGCGCGCCGAAGCGGGTCGTTGCACTGAGCGGAGAAACCGCAGCCAGGAGGAAAGCCGAGCGCAAGTGGCTGCGTGCCCGCGACATAGTCGCGGCGCGGGCGTAGCTACGCTAAGTCCGGGCCGGAGAGGTCCCGCCCCGACGCGCCCCGCCCCGACGCGCCCCCGCCTCCCGCCAATCAGCGCCACCTAAGAAGCCCACCGGGACCAATAAGAATCCGCGGGAAGCCATCCTTGTGAGGGGCAAGTCTGGGCCCGGCGGAGGGCTTCGCCCATGTTTTTGAGGGGCACGCTCCTCGGGGCGTCCTCTGCTTTAGAGGAACACGCACTCCTGGCGTCATCCTCCTCCCAAGGACCCGGCCGCGCCCCCAAAAATAGCCAGTCCCAGTCAGCAACCCTCAACCTCTGCTCCGGGCCAGAACCAGCTCCGAGCCGGGATAGAATGACGGACACCAGACACCTTATGGAGGTCACTGAATCTCGGCCCCGAAATATCCCGACTCAACGCAAAGACCGCAGGCTGTGGAGATGCAGCCTCCGCCCTCACGAATTGGCAGTCCGATTGCTGGGCAATAGACCCCAAACCAGGCACCTGGGCAGCCTGGGAAGGCTTCCTGGGAGAAGCGACATCTTGGCTGAGGCCTTGGGGATGGGAGGAGAGGTTTCCAGGCAAAGGGCAGAAACAATATATGAAAAGCAAAAGATTGGACAGAGAGAAGGAACTAGGCACGGCGAGAGAACGGCATTTCCACCTGCTTGGGCCTGGTTGTCCTGGAGTGCCAGGATGCCAGATCCAGCAGGACCTGGTAGCCTGATTTAAAAAAAAAAAAATTGAATTAAATTTGGATGACAATAAAATGGTTTTCAAGAGGGATGACAAGATCAGAGTTGCCCCTTGGAAGATTTGCTGTGTGGAGAATTGATTGGAGAGCCAGCTGGGGAGGGGGCAGTAATCTATGCTACCTGTGGGTGAGGAGGACCTCCATTTTTCCTGGAGTTTTCAGAACTTTTTCCTGTCTATGACCTTCTTGGCCCCAACTGCTAGCACAGAAAAAGCAGCATAGAGATTCCCTTTTTACCGCTGAGGTCCAGAAAGTCGTGTGTGCTGGGAAGAGGGGGGAAGTCGCTGCAAAGAACCCTCGAGGGAAGTTCCCACAGATAAAGGCAATCTTTCAAACAACTGATGGGGTTTCTGTCCCTCCCTCCCTCTTTCCTGCAGGCATTGGGGGTAAATCTTCATCAGAGATTGTTTGATTTTGAAATAAGCAAATGTGTTGAGAAGAATCCATCACTGCTGGGCTTCAGCTCCTCACATCACTGATGGGGTGTCCCACCCCACCGCCGTGGGGGATAGAGATGTCCTTCCCGCTCTTGGTTCCCTCTTTTTTTTAAATCACCGAAACTTCCTCTATACACTTACATGTTTATAATTTAATAACTGCAACAAAAAAAAAAATGATCATAACGAAGCTCTAAATGTTTTTATTTTTCCTCCTTTGGTAACCCTTATTGACTGCCAGGCATGTGTCCCACAGTTTTCTATGCCCATGAAATCACAGATACATCTAGACATCCAAAGGGCCTTGTCGTTGCAGATGACAGTATTTTCTGCATCTTAATTTTCTTACTCACCAATAAGCTTATAGAGATCCCTCTATGACATTTCTTTAGCAAACAGTTAAGTAGCACTTCTCTGGGCCAGACACTGTTCTAAACACTTTGCACATAGTTGCTCACTTAATCATCGCAACCCTATGAAACAGGTACTAATATTGTCATCCTTCACAGGTAAGGAAACTGAGACACAAAGGAGCAAAAGGACATGCCCAAGTCACAAAAATCAAGATTTGAACTCCAGTCCCTGCGTCCGTATTCCTAGCCTCTGTACCTCCCTCCTGCCCCTCCCCGTGGGGGACGCGGTGCTGCTAACTCAGGGGCAGTGGCAGTACCGCAATGCGTCCCCTCCTGGCTGCTGAAGGGCATACGCTACGTTCAGTGTTTTGCCGCTATGGAAGGCATGCACGCCAGGGGCTTTTATTTCTGCAGGTGAGATCGCACAGAAGGGTCCAGGGGTGTCTGTATTCCTTTCCCCCAACACTGTGAACTTTGCATCCCACCAGCTGTGTGTGAGGAGAGCACCCCTTCCCAGAATGGGAGGCAGAGGACCTTCTCGTGCTTACTCTGCGTCCTCCCGGTGGCGGTGCGCTTGAGCATCTTCCTATCATTTATTTCCACAAACTGCCTCACTCATCCTTGGCCCATTTTTCTAGTGTCTGTTTGCCCCCTTCTTGATAGCTGTAAAACCACCTCAGGTGTCATAGTTGTTACTGCTCAGTTCTGTCCCCTATATGGCAAGTATTTTTTCTCCATCTACATTGGTGACCTCAGTTGATTCAGATGTAACAGGGGCCATGCAGCTCTGGGCCGGTCCTCCAGGAATGAGATCCCAGGGAAATGAGATCCCAGGAGGGAGACCCCCTCCTCTGGTGTAAGGTGGAAAACCCAAGTTGCCTTCATCCCTGAATCTTAACTGATTTCTTTCCTTTTGCTCTGAGCAAAGCAGTCCGTGTCAGTCCTCCCCTCCAGCCTGTTACAGGGCTTCTCTAGAATAGATGCGGAAGGCAAGGAACGGCACAGAAAATTCCAGGGATCCTATCTGGTATCATCCCAGTTGTGCAGGAAATTGTAAGTGGTGACTTGTGCCTGGGCAAAGCCACCCCAGTGGCCTTGGGCAGGTCACCTGTTCCCTGGACTTCTGCTTCCTCCACGGTCTCCGAGGACAATTTTCATAGCCAGTGACACCAGGAAATTTGTAGTCACACATTTAAGGTTCGGTGGGGGGAAGGAGTAAAATAGATTTATCTTCTTTTCCTTATTCAGACTCTCCCTTACTTTTTATTTTGTTTTTAAATTCTAATCTTTTTTGGATGAATGATACATCATATCATTCAAGTAACCAGAGGTACTAAAAGGTTTACAGTGAAAACCTTTCCTCCCACCCCTGGTCCCAGCATCCCAATTACCCTCCCCTAAAAGTAATCAAAGTTATGTTTCCTGTGACCTTTCCAGAGATATTTACGAGCATATACAAATATACATAGATTTACCTTTTTACTCAAAGATAGTGACAGACCACGTACACGATTCTGTATTGTGCTTTTTCCACATATGTTTATATCCTGGACCTTGCTCTAGACTGTGTCAGTACATAAGAGCTGCCCATTGGCTAATTTGTTTTTTCGAAACCTCGCGGTACTCTTTGGTGTGGAAGTACTACTGTGTACATGGCCTGTCTCCTACCAATGGATGTTTAGGTTTCCGATATTTTGCCATCACAAGCGGTGTTGCATTGGGCAACATTTTCCCTTGATCATTTCTTGCATGAGGGAGCCTGTCTGGTGGATAAATTCCAAGAGGCACAACTGCCAGGTCAAAAGCAATTTGCATTTGACACTTTCATACATATTGCCACATCATCCCCCAGAGGGGCAGGGCCTGTTTCCACCCCCGCAGGGCATCAGCCAGGCGTTTCCTCGCCAACACAGGCAGTTAGCCAACTCGGATTCTTGCCAGTTGCAAAGGTGGAAAAATGGATTCTCAGGGTAGTTATCATTTGCATTTATTTTATTTGAAGGAAGCTGAGCAGTTTATGTTTAAAAGCCATTTCTATTTCCTTTATGGTCTACTCACCTCCTTTGTATCATTGCTTTTTATTTGAAAAGTCACAGATGTTCGTAAAAGGAAATAGAGAAACATGTAAAAGAGAAAATCAGAGGCACCTTCATTGCACACCTGGAGAACCACTGTTGGCCTTTCGGTGACACCATGAAGGCATTCTCCTTCTCCAGGAAGAACAATAGAAATAAAGCTATTGTTTCTGTCTGGACAGAAAGAAAAAAGACAAGAATGAAGGAAAACTGGCAGGTGGGCCAGCGTGCACGCACTGAAGGCAGATCTGCAGGTGTGTGAGGACGGTGAGTGAGGGGCCGAGGGATTCCGCCCTCCCAAAGGGAAGGGATGTCATTCATCCATCCATTCACTCACTCATTCATTTGATGAGAAATTGTCTCTGTGCCAGACCTGGGCTGGGTGCTGGGGACACTGGGTTCTGGGGACACTGTGCAGAACAAATGACAAAGTTCTGCTCAGGGAGCACCCTGTCCAAGGAAGGAGAGGGCAGTAAAGAAGGAAACACACAAAGGAATATACGTATTTGCAAACCCTGATCAGAGCCACCCTCACTGCTGTAGAGGCAGGAGACTGAGGCCCAGAGAGGGACAGAGACAGCTTGGGATCACACAGCAAGTCAGCAAAGACACCATGCTAGGCCCCAGGGCGGGCTTTCTAAACTCAGGTCTGCCTGAGTCACTGCCCCCTCTCTTGCCCCACCATGTCCTCAGGATTAATAAAGCCCGCCAGCCCCCTGTGGCCAGGCCCCTGGCCACTTCCTGCCTCATCCACCACTGCAGGGCACTCTCCCTGCAGCTGGGAAGGATGTCAGGAACCGGCCTTGGCCTCTCCCACCTCTGAACCTTTGCTCATATTTCCCTCTGCCTGAAACACCTTCCTTGTGTTTTTCTTTGCTTTTTTGGGTGGACTGCTTTTAGCTAACATTTATTAAGCATCTATCCCTGTACTTGGCATTGTGATCTCTTCATCCTCACGCCAATTATGTGAATTAGAGATTATCCCCATTTTACAGGGGGCAAAATGGAGGCTCGCAGAGGGTAAGCAGCTCACCCAGGGTGACACAGCCAACATGTGGCAGAACCAAGATTCAAACCCCAATTTGCTGACTTTTAAATCTGCCGCTACTCACCACTTCCTCTCTGGTCACCCTGGCTCTCTGCTGTCCATGCGCTGTGTGTCCTTGGCCAATCTGCTCCCCGTCTCTGATCCTGTCTGACTCTCAGTCTCCTCCTTAGCTAGTAGGGCGAGGGTTGAAATGATTTCATAATTTCTGGGGATGTCTAGTGGGATCTGGATGAGGACAAGTGTCTCAAGGCCTCCACACTCCAGAGAGCCTGGACTAGAGGGCTCCAGGTGCCCCTTCCCTGCCCCAGCCAGGGTTCTGTGGAGGCCAGGGGAGGTTCAAGCTCATCGGCAGGTTTGTGCAGAAGCCTCGCATTCAGAAGGGAGGGTACATTTCTCATGGCCCCACCGGGGTTCTGACCCTCTCCACCTCTGAATATCTATTTACATCCGGTGACCTAGAAGGAAACATTTTTCTGTAATGGGGGAGAAGAAAACGTGCCTTAGACAGAATTCCCTATCCTCGGTGAGGCAGCCTCTCCTGATCTTCGCCCTGACTCTGGCTACTAAGGTGTTAACGGATTTAGTTTATTAGGAGGGAAATTGGGCTTTAGAAATGGGCTTCCCTTTCGCCCTACAATTCCACTTCTAAAAGTGACCCTGAGGAAACACCTGGAGCTGTGCTCGGAGACCCACGCGCTAGCTGCTCCCCCTCCATCTCGGTGATGACGTCCTCTTCCTGAAACCCTTTGTTCTCTGTGCCACCTGGATATCTCCCTCCCCGGTTCTCCTCCTTCCGTGCTGGGTGCACCTGCTGCCTGGACCTGCTCCCCTCTGACGTCTTCACGTTGAGGGGCCCTGGGCTCACGCCTCTCTCTCTGAGGGGGTCTCCTGCTCCAGGTCTGTGATGACGTGTGATTTTCAGAGGTCCCTCTTCGCTGAGCTACCACCATGAGCACCTGGCGATCTCCCCCCGTGAGATCTACAGGCGTCTTCAACTTGTCAGATCCATGACACGCGTGTTCTTGCGTCTCTGCCCTGGAACCTGCTTCTCCCCAGGCCTTCCCAGCTTGGAAGACACTCCCCCATCTGCTCAGCTGCTCAAGCCTAAACCTGGGCCTCACCCTGGGCTTCCCTCTCCCTCACCTCCCAAACCCCACCCACCCACAGGCCTGTCCACGCTACCCCACAGCCTCTCCAGCAGCCACTGCCTTCCCTCCAGGCCACCCCGTGGTGCAGGCCTCCACTGCTGGTCTACCCTATAGTCTCCTTGCTCCTGTTCCTCTTGACCCCTACAATCATCCTCCATCATTTTCAAAGAAAATCAGACCTTGTCTCTCTCCTGCTTAAAAGCCTCCAGTGGATTCCCATTGCACTTAGGGAATGAAAACTTCTGACCTTACCGTCTCTTACCATCACCCCCAGCCCTGCTGGCCTCCTCTCTGATCCTCAGATATGCCAAACTCAGGCCCACCTGCATGAAAGTCCGCGCCTAGGAGCACTCAGCATCAAAGGTATTCATTCTCCTCACAACAGCTTTAGGAGTACGATGATTATCCTCATTATACAGTTGGGAAACTGAGGCACAGAGTGGTTACTTGGCCAGCCAAAGGTCACACAGAGTGAAAACATGACAGAGCCTCAGGGCCTTTGCACTGGTGGTCTCCTCTGCCTGGAACGGTCTTTCCCCAAAAGTTCCCATGACGGACTCCTAGTCTGCTCAATTGTCAGCTTCTCGCCACATTCTCTTTACCATCTGCCCTTTTGTACCTTTGGAATTTTGAACCACGTGATTGTATTAGCATTTCAAAATAAATACTTTTGTTCAAGAGTGTTACGAAACACGATGTAAGAAGACTGCTAAGAGAAGAAACCTCTTGGTGAGACCGTATGGATGATGGGATCCCATCTTTGTCAAAAGAATTATAATTTAGAAAACAGCCTGGAAGTTATTCCCTAGAGCAACCGTGATCAGCTCTGGGCGCTGAGGTGGAGTGACTTCTCTCTTCCCTTTGCCTATTTGTGTTTTATTTTTCCCCTGGGAATACGCATCATTGGGAGAAAGAATGAATGATTCCTGCCACACTGGGTGGCCGCCGCCTCAGAGCTCTTCTGCACCAACCCTCTTGTTCAGCAGTTGCGGACACTGAGGCCCAGCAAGGGGCCAGCAGCGTGGCCTCCCAGATGTTCCTGGGGTCCGCCACTAACGGTCAAGAGGGGCCCTCAGAGGAGACCAGGTGTGTGGCTGGAGGCCTTGTGATGGGCCCGGCCACAGACAGGCTGGCTTCGGGCCTGCCTGCTCCCCGGGGGCCCGAACGCTCTTTGAGGTGACTGAGGCTTTCTCTGCTCAAACCTGAGAGCAGCTGTCTTAATGATTTTCAGGGGAAAAAAATGTGTGTGAGTTTTTTTCAACTCGTTATCTCACT
Source organism: Equus asinus (assembly GCF_041296235.1). Lineage (NCBI taxonomy): Eukaryota > Metazoa > Chordata > Mammalia > Perissodactyla > Equidae > Equus > Equus asinus. The sequence goes on from NC_091799.1 coordinate 17,983,575, forward strand.
TTGCAGCCACGATTGTCTTTGCGCCTGCTCTCTGGAACGTCAGATTTACTGAGCCTCCTCCTTGCTGGGCGCCGTGAGGGGCCCATTTTACAGATGAGAAACTGAGGACCGGACGGGAGGAATCAGCTGCGAAGGTCACCAGCTGGCAAGTGGCTGAGCAAGGGTTCAGCTCGGTCCCAGCTCCGTTTGATTCCAGTGGCTGCTGATTCAGCCCCTCCGACCAAGCTTGGGAATCCCTGGCTAATTTTTTTCATTTGTAACTTGGCTTTTCTTAAATAATAGTTAATGTGAGTTCTTTTTGGACATCAGCGCTGTGTGGAGACCCTTACACACAGCTGTCGCATTTGAACCTCACTGCCACCCCGCGAAGAAGGTTCTGTTCCGGGACCCATTTCTCAGGGCAGGCAAGAAAGGCCTATTAGGGGAAGTCGCTTAGTCATTCACAGGGGTCTGTACCACCAGGCCCCAGACTCCACCCCAGGCCACTCCTGCCTCCTGCCCCCACCTGCCCTGTGCCCTGGGAGGTGACCTGGTCATCTGGTCAGTGGGGCTCTGGCCTTGAGCTGGCTCTTACCTCAGAGGGAGGCTGAGCCGCGGCGAGGAGCTCTGTGAAATGCCAACATGCCCCAGCCCTGGGGGGCTGCCCTCGGTTCTCTCTCCCCTGGGGAGGGGACCCATACCGTGTGACTCTGGGCAAGACACCCCGCCTCTCCAGGGTCCTGGCCTCTAAAATGAACGGGCCTGGATGACCTTAAAGGGGCCACTGCTCCCAAACCCTGGCATCTGGGGCCACCCCTCCTCTGCTGCCAGGCAGAAGGTTCCGTCTGCCGAGAGGGTCGGGGGAGCATGGCCTGGCCTTGTGTGCAGCCTCAGGGAAGGCTGGGGGAGCCACTGCAGCCTCACAGTTCTCTCCTGGGCTTCAGACTGCAATCCCGAGATGGAGGGAGGCAGTGTCTCGTGGCTCCCATCCATCAGTGGGGGACACCAAGGCTGGGGAGGCTAGGCGACTTGTCTAGCGTCCAGGAACCTAGACCTCCTCACCATGTGCTTACAGCCAGCCCAGGTTCCCAGCCCCAGCTCTAGCCAGTCTCCGCCGGAGCCAGGCTGGAAGGCCAGGGGCTGGCTCTGCAGCTTCCCAGCTGGCCCCTCGGCCCCTCTCCTCACCTCCCTGAGCCCTGCCGTCTTATCTGTAAAGCGGGGTCACAACTGTGCTGCCTCAGAGGGCTGGGCCCAGAGTTCAGAGCGAGGTTAGGAATCTTTAACGGGCTAAGCTTTTAACTGCCCTTAACCGCACCTTCCAGATCTATAAAATGCAGATAATAATGATCTCGGACCCATAAAATGCAGAGAACGGTGGGCACAGAGCCAAGCAGGAGTAAGCCCTCCATCAACGTGGCATCATCGTCATCATTATTCTTTAAATGGGGCCAACAGCCCTTCCCCACAGAGCAGTCCTGAGGGTTAAATCGGATGAAATCCAGTCTGCGCGTACCGGCTCTCAGGCGGCCGCTGCCACCTCCCACGCCTGCCACGGTTCTCCTCTAGAGACCCCTCCCCAAGAGCCGCCCCACAGCCACACTGGATGGGGGCTTCTGTGGAGCCTCCAGCCCGGTGGACAGTGGGGCTGTGAGGTCCACCGGAAGGGGGGCCAGGGCCTGACCACCCCAGGCCTTTAGAACTAGATTTACCGGTGACAAGGTTTTCCCCTTGGGCCCTATAAAGTATGGGGTTATGATCATTGCTGATGGCCTTGGAGCCCCTGAGGGATATCGGCACCCCAGATACAAAAGAAAGAAACCAAGGCTTAGAGATGCAGGCCACCTGCCCAAGGTCACAGCGTTCTCCTACCTGGAAGGAGGCAGTTTTAGCCGAGAAAGGATGCCCGGATGGGCCAGGCCTCTCCATGGTTGCTTCCCACCACCTCTCAGCCACGAGCCACGAGGTAGCCAGGGCCCTGGCATCCTTCATCCCCGGGCTCCCCGCTCTCCAACCAGGTGGGGCACAAAGTGCTTCACAGGCGTGGACACCTCTGCTGAGGCCCCTCTGCCTGCGCTCCAGCTGGGCCAGAGAGAGGAGGGGGAGTTGGGGGGATTCTCAAACCTCGTCTTCTCCCCTCCTGTGGCCCTTGGGGGGCCCCCAGCATGCAGGGGGAAGGTCTTACCTGATAGCTTCCTGCTCTCATCCCAGGATCTGCCCAGGGGCCTCTCTGGCGGCTGTCAGGAATGCAGGACGGGTCAGAATCTCCCATGAGTTAAATAACAACTGGGCGCAGGTTAAAGGTAAGCCGGCAGGCAGGGTGCTGGTGGGGGGGTGGGAAGGGATGGGGACAGGGGACGGACAAGGACTTGGGAGACTTTCAGACCTTGGGCTGGGCTTCCTGCAGAGCGGGGCTGGCTTCGTCTGGCCTCTCTCCCAGCCCCCTTATCACAGCCCATCTCCCCTTGCAGTCATGGCCCTCCCAGGCTGGGAGCCCTGGGGAGCCGGGGCAGGACACAGAGGTGCCCTTGACCTACGAGTCAAAGGAGCATGCTGAGGGGAAGGGCTGTGTTTCACCAAATCATTTGGTCATAAAGAGACCAGGTCACGGACCCAGTCCCCGGCCTGCAGGGTTACATGGAGGGCCCATCCAAACGAGCTGGTAAAGGCCTTTCCGGCTTCCATAGCCTCTTCAATCATCCACTCGGCCATTGGCTGACTCACTCCTCCGGTATTTGAGACACTCTCCAGGTGCCTGGGGTAATGCCCCCACAAGGCCCTGCCCTCTGGGAGCTTTCATCCTGTGCCAGGCACCTCCCTCCACCAATGGGGGTGGCATCCCGTCACACCAGGGTTCCAGGCCGAAGCGGCACAGACCCACATCTGCCCTGCTAGTCCGGCCTCCTCTCTAGGGTGTTCTGTGTTGGGGGGAGCTCAGAGCTGGCAGCTCTGGGGTTTAGGCCTGCTCTGGTTGTTTTAAAACATGATTTAACTGGATGAATAAAAATATTAATTAAGGAAGTATAAGAAAACACAGACCGGGCCAGCCTGGTGGCGTAGTGGTTAAGTTCTCGCACTCCGCTTCAGTGGCCCAGGGTTCGCCAGTTGGGCTCCTGGCGCAGACCCAGCACCACTCATCAAGCCATGCTGTGGTGGCGTGCCACATAAAGTAGAGGAAGATTGGCACAGATGTTAGCTCAGGGACAATCCTCCTCACACACACACACACAAAAAAAAAACACAGACAAGCGTAAAGGACAGAACCGCTCAAAACAGCCATGGGTAAGGTTTTAGTGTGATTGCTTCCGTTTCTCTTACAAAATGAGCTCAAGCAGGAGATATTTTGTAAGCTGCTCCTTCCACCTGTTGCATTTGGAACGCGTGTATGTCTCCTTCCTTTTGCACACTGCCCAGCATCCCAGCACAGGGCCATGCTCTGTCTGTGCCGCCCAGATCCCCAGCAGCAGCGTGGGCATCGCCCGTCAGCCTGTCAGAGGCGCCTGGTGCAGACCCGCGGGTGGGGATGCGGACGTGCACTGAAGGTGCAGAAGCGCTGCTCTAACTTGTTTAAGCTGATGGAGGTTTGCGCTTTCTCAGCTTTTGCACACACAGGGCTGCCCTGAGCATCGTGGACCCCTGGCTGGAGGTAGCAGAGAACAGGTTAGGGGTGCGGCCTTGAGGTTACAGCCTTGGTGTGGCTGCTGCACACTCAGTCACATGGCCTTGTGTACAGTGGACAGGAATCAACATGTGCCCTCTCTACTGGGTCATTCCACGAGGTCGTGGCTCCTCTCTTAGAACATACAAGCCTAGCTCCATCCCCAGTCCTCCCTGATGGTGGATTGCTGCTACTTCTTGTCTTCGGTTCCCTTCCTCCCATTCTCCAGTGGTCCGAATGCTCCATCAGGGTTTCATCAGAAGCACGCCACCCACAGACTCTTGCCAAGGTCACCACTGACCTCAACGTGGCTAAACCCACCAGCGGTCAGTCCTCACTCCGTCTTTTGGACCCATCAGCGGCACTTGTCTCAGTGACCGCTCCTTCTTCCCCGACACACTCTCCCTCTGCTCTCTTCTTACTTCCTCTGCTGCCGCCCTCAATTCCATACTGACCGAGGACATGTAAACACTGGGGTGCCCCCGTAGGCCACATCTCCATTCTCCCCTCCTCCCACCTCATCCCAGCCTGCCTTGGGACTTTCAAAACCACCAAGCTGACAACTCCCAAAGGTGCGTCTACAGCCCAGGCTTTTTGGGCCCAGAACTAGACTCAGATATATACCAACTCAACCTGGATGTCCACCTGTCATCTCCAGCTTACCGTGCTAAAAAAGCCATGCTCCAGCCACACCCACCGCAGCCTTTTCTGTCTGAATGACGGCAGCCCCATCCTCACTCCAGCCAGAGCCTGGGACTCGACTCCTCTTTCATTCACACTCACATCCAACCTGAGAGCAAATCTTGTCAGATTTGCCCTCACAGCAACCCATAAGTTCAAGCATTCCTCACCACCAGCTTCATTACCAGCTTGGTCCAAGCCACCACCATCTCATGCTAGATTATCACAACAGCCCGAACTCGTCTCCCCACTTCCAGCTTTGCCTCCTTGGTTTTTCTCAACACGGAGTCAACTGTGATCTTTTAAAACATCAGACCATGTCCCCAGCCTGCACAAAGCCCTTTGAAGGCTTCCTAGCCTTGGGGCCTTGGCGTTTGTACCCACTCTCCACCTCCACACAGCCCCCATCTCTCTGGGATTTCTGCTCCCACGTCACCCTGACCCCCTCAACTGACCCTACTCTTTCCCTCTCTTATTCCACTTTTTTGTTTTCCACAGACCATATCCCATCAGAACCTTCAGGATAAAATGTGAGCTTCATAGGGGTGAGGGTGGCCACTGCTCTGTAGCTGCGTGGAGTCTAGAAAAGTCTGGCCCTTGGAAGACAGCCAAGAAAGCCACGTTGAATGAACGAATGAAACCATTAGAGTTGTAGTGAGAACTCAGTAAGGTAACGGACCATCGCTGCACAACTGCTCCTGAGCAATTTCTCTAAGTGGAATTGCTGGGTCAAACAGTATGAACCTTTTGGAGATTTTCATCCTTCGGAGAAAAAACCGCACCTGGAACAACTAGGCCAGCCCTGTGAGTTTTCCCACATCACTTATCTGTCATTCAAAACCGATCAATTGACCCATTAGGACACCTTGCTGTTGTTCTAATTTGGATTTCTTCGATTACTAGCTGTACTGAGTTGAATATCATCCTCCCAAAATTCATGTCTACTGGAACCTCAGATGGTGCCCTTATTTGAAGAGGTCTTTGAGATGTAATTGGTTAAGATGAGGTCATGCTGGATCAAGGCGGATCCTAAATCCAATGCCTAGCGTCCTCATAAGAGAGACAGAAGCACGGAGGGAAGAACACCATGTGAAGACACAGGCAGAGACTGGAGTGGTGCATCTACAAGCCAAGGAAGGGCAAGGATTGCCAGCCATCACCAGCAGCCAGCAGAGCGGCACGGAACCCGTTCTCCCTCAGAAGGAACTAACACTGCCAACATCTGGATTTCGCACTTCTAGCCTCTGGCACTACGAGAGAACAAATTTATGTAAGCCACCGAATTTGTGTAATTTGTTACAGCAGCCTTGAGAAACTAATACACTATTCAAGATTTTTTTTTACTTTTACTGGCCTTTTGTGAAGCTGTGATCTGGCTCAATTTCTACAAGTTAAGGACAGTTCTGGTAAAAGGTTTTGCCAACCTTCCTTCCTGGGCCCCCTTCAAGAGCCCCACCCTCACCCCCCACCACCTAGGGACAGAATGTAGAATTTGCCTCAAATGTGCCTGTCCGCAATATCAGATTCATGGGAAATGTATCCCCCAGCATGTGCTGCTGGATGAGGCCTTGTGATCCAATCTTCACACTGACCGTCTGTCCTCCTACCCACTACCAAGCCCCTGTAGATCCTTCAACTCCTCTGGTCATTTCCTCTCCCCTCCCCAAAGCTGCCCTCTACTCAGCAGCCTGAGTAACCTTTGCAAGTTACAGATCTGATCCTTGTCATTCCACCAATTAAAAGCCTTCTGAAGGGGCCAGCCCCATGGTCTAGGGGTTATGTTTGGCATGCTCCACTTTGGCGGCCCTGGTTCGGTTCCTGGGCACAGACCTACACCACTCGTCAGTGGCCATGGTGTGGCGGTAACCCACATACAAAATAGAGGAAGACTGGCACAGATGTTAGCTGAGGGCAAATCGTCTTCAGAAAAAAAAAAAAAAAAAAAAGCCTTCTGCAGCCTCCTGTGGTTGAGTCAAGTTCAAACACGTCTGTCAGCCACAACAGACAGTTGCTGCCTGGGTCACTACAACAGAAAGAGCCCTCAGGAGACCCTCTCCAGTTCCTTCTCCAGAGAATTGAGACCCTTTTCTCATGTTTTTCCTCTTCTTGTGACAGAGTGGAGAGGAGCAAGGGAGTATCAGGGTACCTGCCCTCTGGGGAGCACGATAGCAAATATTCTGGAAAGTACTCAAGAAAAAACAAAAAACACAAAAGTCCTCTGCAGTTATGTCAGGGAACATGAACTGGGATGAAGAAGAGTCAAGACTTGACAAATCTCAGTGGTCAGGCCCGACCTGTCGGCCACAGGGTTATGAGCTGGGGGTCTGAACACAGAGCACAGAGCCACTTACTGAAAAAGAGTCACCTTTAATAGTAACTGACCAATTGTAACTGACAAACCGCATCCAGAAATGTCTCCAAACAACCAAACAAAAGAAACATGATAAAATTCTCCCATTAAAGAAACCAAGAGTTTCTGCCAGCCCCAGTGCTTCTGAGGGTCAGGCCAAGAGCAGCCCATTTCCGGGGCTGGTTCTGTCCCCTACATGAGCTTCTCATCCCAAGAGGAGGCTTCGGATGGGTGAGGGACCTGTCCTCTCCTCCCATCATGCTGGGAACTCAGAAAAAGTCACCGTTAGCGCCTCTCCTCCCACCCATTCTGTCCTAAGGTAAATGGAGACCCTCTGGGTGTCATCCCAAAGCCAGGGAACAGGTGAGGCAGCGCCCGTGTCCTCCTGCACTTTAATCCAAAGCTTTACTCCAGTCCACTTAGCCGCTGTTCCCACTGCCGACTGTGGGGATTAAATAAAATACACACTAGAGAAAAAACTCAAATGCTCCATCATCTCCACACTGCAAGTCACAGAGCAGAAGAAAAAATAAAACAGCCCTAATAAACGCGAGAGCTGCCAGGCCTCAGAAGACGCGCTCAAACTCTGTCTGGTTGGTGGTGGCGGGATTGCGGCTCTGGTTGGTGGACTGCTGGGTGATCTGGCTGCCCTTCCGGCGTGGCGGCGCCAGGTACTCGAACATGGACGTCAGGTGGGTGGACAGCATGCCCTTGAGGTCCGAGGGCATGGGGTCAGACCAGAAGAAGTCGTGGTTGAGGGCGTCGTCACTGTCAATGCGCTGTGCGGGATCCAGCACCAGCAACTTGTCGATGAGGTCCAGCGCGTAGGGGTCACGCACGTAGGCCTTCAGCCTGTCCTTCACCTTCCGCTTCTGGCCCTTGACCAGGTCCAGTTTCTCAAACAGCTCATACTTGTCCACATTTGGCCACACCTGGAGTGGGGGTTGGGGGAGGCACGGAGAGAGGATGGAGTTAGTTCAGGGGTTACGTGGCTTGTCCACTGGTCAAGCACCTGAAGGGACCAAAAGTCCTCCATTTAGATACTCCCAGACCACACTGGAGGATGAATTTGAGCCCTCCACAGTGAAAGCAGCAGTGACCACGTATTTGGCACACACCACACGCCAGGCCGTTTGACATAAATTGCCTGGAATGTGCGTACCAAGCCTGATACAGGCATAGCTGTTTCACAGAAGAAAAACTCAGCTCTTAGGTGAGAAGTTCAGATGCCTTTCCAAGGCCACAGAACTAACTGGTAATGAGGCTGAGACTTGAACACAGCCCGTGTGGCTCTAAAGAGCAGGCCCTGTGCCTCCACCAGCCAGCTCTCCAGAGAAGAGCTTTCCTTCTAGGCCACTCCCAACTCCTCCCCCGCCAGGGAGACTCCTGGATCTCTGTATCTATCCTGTGGGGCCCAGGCAGCCTGGCCACGCACCTCAGGGGTGATGGAGCCACAGAGCTGGCTGATGAGGGCGAGCTGGTGCTGTTCCGTGTTGCCCTGCATGATAGGGCTGCGGGTCCACATCTCCGCCATGATGCACCCAGCACCCCACAGGTCAATGGGGGGGCCGTAGTCCCGCTCTCCTGGGAAGAAGAGCGCACCAGGAGGGCCCCTTGAGCCCGAGGGCCTCCTGGGACGCAGTGCCCCAGGGCCGGTGGCTCAGGAAGCCCTGGCAGTGGGGGGCTGAGGCCGGGTAAGTGCCCAGTCCCTGCCTCCCTCTGCCCGCTCGGGAGTCCTCACCGAGCAACAGCTCCGGGGGCCGGTACCAGAGCGTCACCACACGGTTGGTATAGCGGTTGGGCTGGCTGTTCTTGGCCAGGCTGAAGGCCCGGGCCAGCCCAAAGTCAGCCAGCTTCAGAACCCCATCGCGGGTGATGAGCACGTTAGCCGCCTTCATGTCCCTGTGCAGGATCTGCGGGAAGCACAGCGGACGGCTCAGTCAGGTTCCCAAGGGTCCTTCAGCCACACCCACCCAGCAGTGAGAGCAAAGGCAGCCCACGCCTTGGTCTCTGGCCCCAGCTCCGGGCCCCACCTTGTTCCTGTGGATGTAGTAGAGGCCGTTGAGCAACATCTGCATGACCCTCTTGATCTCAGACAGCGTGAACTTCACTAAGACGTTGCTCAGAAGCCCAGCAAGGTCATGCTCACAGAAGTCAAACACCAAGTATATACTGCCTTTGCAGCGGTTATAGGGGGATGCTGAGGCAGGCAGAATGGAGGAGAGGGAAACAAAAAAACGAAGTTAAAGATCCCATGTACAACTCACTTTCCCACAACCAGCTCCTACCCCCTCCAACCCACAGACACCCGGATATCCAGTGTGCATTCCTTCACTGGTAAGATATTTCCGGTGTGCCTCTGGGCCGGGTGCTGTGGCATGCCCTGGGGAAGCACCAGCTATGATGAAAGGACCAGAGACAGCAGTCACAGGCGGAATGTCTGGGTTAAGAACAGGCAATTGAGGTGTGACCAGTTCCAACTTTGCAAACAAGCCTTAGGCTGTAAGCCTCGTTTTCTCCATCTGAGAACGGGGATGAGATCCAAACAACTTACCTTTGGTTCGACAGATCTCAATCAAGTTGACCACGTTCTCGTGTTTTAGAAGCTGGAGGATCTTGATTTCCCGCAAGGCTGTAATGGGGAACTGTGGGGAGAAAGACAGGAGGGGGTCAAAAGTGAGTGAGCACATTACAGACCAAGGAACCAGCCACGGGGTTGGTACTACGGAGCACAGGTCGGGAGGAAGAGTAAGATTACGGGCTCTGAAATGAGCTCTCAGATGCCTTATCTGTAAAAGAGACGTAAAACTAGTATGCACCCCTCAAGGAGCTGGTTTGACACAATGAATTGAAATAACAGTACTTAACACAAACACTTTACTGCTAGTCACTAAATGCTTCATAGTTTCTTCAACCTTTAAATTTTAGCCCTATGCCCGTGTTCAACTTGCCAGGAGGTAACAAAACCAACGGAACCAACAACTGAAAAAGTTTCCTTGCTAAGAAGCAGGTCTCTGGGAAGCTGGACTAGAGCTAACATGGGGTGGGGGACTGGACTGCTCCTTTTCAACTGAGCACTAGTCACCCTTTTAAAGCTATTGCGTGTAACTATTTTTTTTACAGTAAACAAAACTGAACGCTAAGAAAAAAGTGTTTAAAGGCCTCCTAACTTCAGGACCCAAGGTGCGCTCTGTGCAAGCATGAGCTCCCCCTCCTGGCCCCAACCATATTTACCTAAGAATGAAACACCAAATGATTTAAAACATTTGAATTAAAAGATTTAATTTGGAAGTCAAATTCCCTGGAATACAGAAGATCTCGAACTACTACACATACGCTGAATCTCAACGTGAGAGTTCTAGAGGAAGCAGGATGGAAACCCAACTCCGTGCCCAAGGGAGCCCGCAGGCCTGCCCTCCCGACCCGCACTCACCCCCTCCTTCTCGTTCTCCATCAGCACCTTCTTTAGAGCCACCTTTTGGCCGGTCTTGCGGTCCTTTGCCTTAAACACCTCCCTGTAGGCCGAGAGAGGGACCCAGGAGGGCTCAGCAGGCCGCTTCCGCAGGGCCCGCCCCTCCCCCCCAGGGGAGGCGGGCAGGAAAGAAGGGACTCCCGGGCGGGGCTGGGCCGGGGACCCAGGGAGCTCGGCTACCCCACCACCCGGTACCTGCGGCCCCTCTCCGAGCCTCTACTTCGTTCCCTCAGTCCCTTCTCCTCCCCGGGCGTCTCTCGGGAAGATCCGCTCCCCTCACAGCCTCCCCTCTGCAACCCCTCCCCGCCCCCCATCACGGGCCTCAGGCTCCTCCCCGCCAGCCGGCTCTGTCAGGCTCCGACGGGCTGCGGCGTGGCCTAGCGAGAGCAGGGGACAAGTCTGGGGCTCGGTGGCTTCCAGACCACCTCGGGCCCGGCCCCGGCCGTCCCGGCGTCGGACCTGAAGGATGCAGGCCCAGGGCTCCCGGTCCCTCGGGGCCCAGCCTTACCCGAAGGTGCCTTGGCCGATCTTAGCGAGCTTCTCATATTTGGACACCTCATCACAAAAGGGGCACTCCACCGAGTCGTACTGCTTTGCCATGGCCGCCTCCAGCGCGCCGCCGCCGCCCCCAGCCGCCGCCGCCGCCGCCGCCGCCGCCGCCGCCGCCGCTCCCGCCCCGGGTCCCGCCGCCGCGCTCCAGGCCCCTCCGCGGCCGCGCCACTTCCGCCTCCACGGCCACTTCCGGCCTCGCGGCGCCGACCCCGCCTCTTCCGTTCGCCGCCCGCCGCCAGGCCCCCTGGGACTTGTAGTTCCCGGGAGGCCAGGAGGAGCCGGAGCTGCAGAGGCGCCTCCGCCGCCGCCGCCGCTGCCCCCGCCTCCGCCGCCGCCACTGCTGGCGGCGGCCCCTATCAGGGGCGCGGGGAGCCGGGGCGCCGGGGCTGGGGCTCGGGGCGGTGCGTCCCGCTGCATCGGCCCGGGCCGCCGCTGCTGCCGAAGCCGCTGCCGCTCTGGCGCCCGATCCGGGGCCAGCCGCAGTGCCCTGCTCCTCCTCCTCCTCCGACGGCGCCGCCTCCGCCGGGCTGCGCGGGGCGGCGGGCGGGGGGGCGGCCCCCGAGCCGCGGCCTGGGGGCTCCCTGGCCGGGCCCGGGCCCGGGGCGGCCGGGCGAGGGGGCGAGACGGGAAGAGCCGACGAGGAGGCGGCCCGAGAGCCCGGGAGGGGGCGCGTTATAAAGGGGGAGGTGCCCTGGCTTCGCCCTCCCCTCCCCCTCCGCCCGCCCCCTCCCTCCTCCCTCCCACCCTCCGCGGCCGCACCTGCCGCCGCTGCCGCCGCCGCCACCGCCACCTCCCGCCCGCCCGCCCGCCCGCTGTCCGCCGGCCGCCCTCGGCGCGTCACCGCCCGCGGCCCCTCCTCCGCCTTCGGAGGTGGGGCCCCGCGCTCGACACCTGGCTGCGGGGTGCCTCGCCGCGTGCCTTAGTTTACCCTAACATGCCGGCTGCCGCGAGGATCCGGAGCGCCCCCCGCCCTCGACAAGTAAAGGCAGGAGGCGCCGAGGGAGCGGCCTCTGGTCCTGGGAGGGGAGAACGGCCCCCGCCGCCGCCGCCTCCCCGAGCCAAGCCACCCGCCGTTGACATGGCAACCGACGGCCGCCAGGGGGCGAGGCGACACTGGAGGCGGCGAGCAAGTAATGCCCGGGTCTTCCGGGCCTGGACCCCCTGTTCTCTGGAAGGCAGGCATGAGACCCACAGGACCCCGGTCCCTGCCCAGCTGCGCCCGAGCTGGTCAGGCTCCGGGTCAGTAATCACAAAAATAGCTAGCATTTACTCAGCACCCCTGTGTGCTCAGGAAGTGCTGGGCGTTCCCGCTGAATCCTGAATCAACAGCTGCGTAGTCAGGATCGCTAACCCATTTTACAGAAGAGGACACTGAGGCTCAGAGAGGCAAGGTCATTTGCCCAAGGTCACACAGTGACAAAACGAGGACTCGAACCTGGTCTGTCTGAATCTGTAAAGGATTCTCCCGACTCAGATCATTTACAGGCTGGTCAGGAATATAGCAGTAGTGCTGTTTGAGGCCTGCGCTGCTTATGCCAGACACCAAGCCCACCATTCACCCATCTCCTTCTCTGACCCTATGTCCTGTTCCCTACCCCAATCCTTCCCCAGCATCTTTCTGATATCTTCCTGGCTCCAGGAACCTCCAGATTCTTCCTCCATCTCTACTCAACAACCAGCCCCAGGCAAAGCTGTCTTTCCTACCTCCTCTGCACCCCTTCAGCCTGCCCCTCCTTTCCAGTCCTCTGCTGATGGATCCTGAGTCCTGGCCTTCCCAGTCTGGCCTCTGCATCTGTCCCCCTCACAGCATCCACCAGATCATTCTGAAGTGGAGTCTGCATATACTTCCCTCCACTGTCTTCAGGAAAAACCGAACTGTGATATTTGAGGCTCTTTCCAGCTCCCTCCCAAGCTGTGGCCACTGGAATCTCCCTCCTTTTTCCTAACTCCCTGGCCTTCCTGCCTTCAGGGATGTGCTCCCTGGTTGCACCCCAGCACCCTCCGTACCTGCAGGAAGCGCTCGGGGTTGCCCCCCAGCTCCTACGCTACGTGGCTTTGCCTTGAAGCCTCCTTATAGACGGGAATGGGTCTGGTGATCCTGGTGTCCCCAGAGACCCTGTTCTTGGGGAAAGCCCTGCCAGGGAGGGCCTTGAGGGTCAGGCAAGGAGCAGGGAGCCCTCTCCTGAGGACAGTGGGGGGCCAGCGAGGGTTTTAGGCAGTTGAGCGCCATGTCAGGGAGTGATCTAGGGACACTATTAGAGACAGGGAAGCCATTGGCTAAATTGGGGGTGGAGAGGGCAAGGAGGGAGAAACCAATAATAATTGGAATTTATTGAGGGAAAATAAATGGTCTAAGCTGCACACTTAGCACTTTAAGGGAATTATCTCAATTCTCACTCAGCCATATGAGGTGGTACTGTTATAAATTCCACTGTACACATAACAACACTGAAACTCAGAGATCGCATCACTTGACTAGCCAAACAGCTGGCCAGTGGCCACATTGGTGTTGGAACCAGGTCAGTCTGGCAGGAACCCCAAGCACTTACTCATGTCAGGACCCCGCCCATCTGGGCTGGAGGTGGAACGAGGGCCCACTGGATGCCCATGGGAGGTGCGGACGGGGATGGTAGCACTGGGGGGTGCTGCTATAGTTTGTGGTGGCTTCCACCATCAGACTCTCAGGCTGGGGCCCCTGCCTGTTTCCCACGAGCCTCCCTAAGTCACATCCTGTGGGCAGAGGCCTCAGCACAATGTTCCGGTGGTGTCATCACCTCCACCCAGCCATCCCTGGCCTGAACCCCAACATCCGCCAGTCACTTCACTTCCCCTTGAAGCCTTGGCCCCTCAGCCCTCCCTAATGGAGGAAGGCAGGCGGGAGTGGTCAGGGGCCCAGCGGAAGGCTGCCCAGGCTGCTCAGACCAGGGGGGCCTGGATGGCCCAGGTGAAAGTGAGAAGAAATTAGGTCCCAGCCAGAGAGAACTTCTCGCCGACTTTGATGTCTGATTGGCTGGTTTGAGGGAATGTTTCCTGTTCCACGGACTGGCTAAGCTGGCAAGGCCAGGCATGTGGCCAGTACTCAGGAAATGTCTGCTAACTGACTGACCAGGCTCTGGGAGAGCCTGTGGTCCTGCTGCCATTTAACACTTGGGGAAACTGAGGCATGGAGTAGAAAAGGGAGCCACTAGCCAGCTGTTTGACCCTGGCCTGGAGCCTCAGTTTTCCTCTCCTAAGCAGGGACAGGGTGGGGGGGCATATGGAGCGAAGGAGAAGACAGGCTCCTGGGGTGGGCTGCTCTTGGCTGCTGGTATGTCCAGGGGACAAGGGGTCACTGGATGGGGATTAAGGACAGAGAATAGCTGTGTGATGCCCAGAGCCCTGTAACACCATGACGTTCTGCCCACATCAGCCAGGTACTGACTGTCTGCCTGGTGGTGTTGATATGTGTCATCCTCCTGGAACTTTCCAGCACTCCTCTTAGGAGGTTGCTATTATTGGTCCCAAGTTACAGAAGAGGAAACTAAGGCTCAGAGTGGTGAAGAGGCCTGCCTGAGGCCACACAGCCAGGAAGCTCTGGAGCTAGGATTCAACCCAGGTCTCTTTGCTCACAAAGCCCAGGGTCATTTACCACCATCCTACAGGGGCTCCAGTACAGACAGCTGGGCCAAGCCGGGAAGGCACCCACTGAGACCAAGAGCGTGGCAGATGTGGGGCCAGTGTGGATGCGTAAGGCCAGTTCCTCTCTCAGGGTTCATGAGGCCTTTTTGGAACATGCAAATGAAGACACAAGTGACTGTGACACGGGTGACACTCTCAGTATAAATGTTTTGTTTCATTGCTACAGGATCACTTGAAGATGTTGTATTTGTTCCATTTTACTGGTAGGAAAAACAAGGCTCAGAGAGATGATGTGACTTGCCCGAGGTCTTGCAGGCGGGGTCTGAACTCAGGTTTGCCTGGCTCCAATGACCATGGCAACTTTGATGATGAAGCTGAAGGTCTCCAGTCCCTCATGGTACCTGGCCAGACCAGGCAACTGAGGTACAGACTGGGGGAGAGGGCCAAGGAGGGAGGGGACAGAAATCAGAGCAGGGTTCCTGGGGGCACTATGGCTCATTCTAGACCTGGAGAGACTCCATGAAGGCAAAAGATGGAGCCAGTGGAGGGAAGAGGAGCATTCTGGGTGTGAGTCCAGCCTGAGCAAAGGCCTGGAGGCAGGAAGGCACTTGTGTGTTCAGGGCTGCAGAGCGTGGACTGGGCTGGGCTGGCCTCCAGCACAGGCTGAGGAGGGCCTGTGGGACAGCCACCCGCCAGCAGGTCCCCAGCCGCACTCCCAACGGCCACTCAAGGCAGCACAAAGGGGGCTCTCAGCTCAGCAGAGCCACCACACTGAGCCCCATTCATTCTCCCAGGGATGCGGCAACTGCCCTGGCGCCTGGGCCAACGGCAGGGCCAGCCTACTGCCGACAAGGCACCTCCACACAGCAGCACAGCCGCGCCGGGGCCAGGACTCCCTGCGCTCACACCACGCCCCTGCTCCAAGGTTTTCCTGGCCTGTGCCAGTCTGCCCCTGGCCTGAACCACCCCCATCCCTCAGTGACAACCGCCAGGGTTTGCTGAGGCCACAGCTTAATGGCCTGGGCCAGCATTTGCTCCTCCACCCTCCCAGGAAGTGGGGGTTACTGTGACCCTATTTCACAGGTGAGGAAACTGAGACCCAGAGAGGTAAAGGCTCTTGTGAAGGATCACATAGCAAGTTGGGAGTGGCCCTGGCTGGGAAGCCAGCGCTGGTCGATGCCAGAGCCTCAGCAGTGAGCCCAAGTCCCTGGGGCTGCCTCCTAGGGGAGAAGCCGGGGGACCCACCCTTGCCTTCCACTAAGAAGGCTACTGCCAGGCCACAGGCCCCTCTCCTTCTTCTGACAACAACCCAGAGATGGGAGTTAGAACACCTGTGTGTCTATCTAGTCTCTGCTGCTCTTCAGCCTCAGTTTCCTCGTCTGTGACATGGGAAAGTACCAGGATTCGCCTCGCAGGTCTGTTGTAAGGATTCAATGGACGATCTGTGGAGGCTTCCGGCTCCCTGCTTGGCTCATGGTCAGTGCTCAGTAGAAGGAGCTGGAGTCATTGTCCCCTTTTCCCCCCAACTCCATGGTCCAGAATCCCCATCCTTTTCATTTGAACTTTGAACAGTGGTCCCATCTGGGCCTGTCTGTGAGCAGGACCTGCTGCCCTGGTCTCATGGGCTGTGTCCCTCTCAGGGCCTCGGGTTAACCCTCCTCCCATCAAGAAGCTTCAGCCAGACTCTTCCCCAACGCAAATCCATCATCCAGCTGCGAGGGGTCTTGGGAGCTGTGGGCACGGGAGTCAGGACCTCAGGCCCCACAGCCGGACAAGCAGGTTCCAGGTCCAGGTAACTTGACTTTCGGAGCCTCAGTTCCCACCTCTGTAGAATGAGGACAAGAGTGACAACGTTACCTCTTAGGGCAGAAGGACTGAGCCCCGTGGCTGGAACATACGAAGTGATCAGAAGATGTTAATTGTCTTTATTCTTATGGGGGATGCGGGAAGGACCCCATGTGACTTTGGACTCACTCTCACAGCCTCAGTTGCCAGGATGATAACGTCCGATCCTGCTGGAGCCTCTGCGATTGACCGCGAACCTTGCACTTGTGCCCATTCTAGAGATAAGGTGACTGAGGCTTCAGAGGCGGAAATAACTTGTCCATGGTGCTCAGAGCTGGGACATGAAGCCCTTGGTCTTGTGGCTCCCCCACCCCAGCAGCTGCTGACAGCCACTGCAGGTGTCTGGGACAACCTGCATTGGGAAGGTTTCGTTTCCTCATCTCTGTCTGGCCCATGTGAGTGTACACACACACACACGTGAAGGTTGTAGGGTGGAAAAGGACCAGGCTGTGGGTTAAGGGACCTGGACGGGCAACTTGGAATCTAGTCTGTGCCACCAATCTGCTGTATGACCTGGGGCAATCCTTCTGCCTGTCTGTGCCTCGATTTCCCCATCTCTGTAAAATGGGTGGACCAAATTATCGCCATGTCCCTGCCAGCTTGAAAAGGAGGGACCATGCCTTGGTGGGCACTGATTCTGTGCCAGGCTTTGGACCAAGCCCTGGACCCTGTGAGGGGGACATTGCAAATACCCCCTGTTCGCAGGAGGAAACTGAGGCTCAGGGAGGTGAGTTCCCTAGTCCAGGATCACACAGTGACAAAGTGGCCAGCCATGACTTGAACTTGGGTCTGGGTGGTGCCAGAGCCCAGGGGCCTAACCACATCACTCTCCTATCCATCACTGCCGGTGCATCGCCCAGGCACAGAGGCTTACAATAAACTGCCCTGCACTCAGGCCTGATTCCCCACACCCTCCCAGCCCACTGGCCAGACCCCCTGACAGCTGTTGGCAGGTCCCCAGCAGCCCCTGGCCCAGTGGGCTCCATTCCCGGAGCCTGTGGTTTGTTCCCCAGGTCCCATGGGCTTGTGGTCTGCCCCCTGCGCCCCGCTGCTGAGGCCAAGGAGGCGGCCCACAGGGGCCAGGACTGGGGGAGGCCCCAGCCCCCGCCCCCTACGGAGAGAATGGGGAGGGTGGGGCTGTGGGAGTTTCGCTGGTTTAAAAATACACAGAGGAAGCGAGTGAGAGGGCGCGAGAAAGGGGAAGGGGAGGTGAGGGAGGCATCTCAATGCTGATGTCCAGAGCCTTCAGCAGCTACTCGCCGGCCAGCCAGGGGCTTTACACAGCTTGCCAAGATGACGGAGGGGCCCAAGAAGGCCAGCAAAAAGTTCAGTGAGTGCGGGGTGCCATTTGCGCTGTCCTTCGTGCCCCTGTCTGTCTATCTCAGCCTCTCTCTGCATCTGCTTCTTCATCCCTCCGTGTTGTTTCTGTTTCTCTTCCTGTCCATCTCTGTCTCTCTTCAGAAGTCTGTGCTCCTGGGTTTCCATGTCACCATCCCTCCATCCCTCTGGCCCAGTCTCTCTCTCTACCTCTCCAGACTCTCCCTCTCTGTGCTTCTCTTGTCTCTGTCTCTGCCCATCTCTGTTTCTCTGTCTCTCCCCGCCCCACCTCTCAGTCTCTCCATTCGTCTGTGTGTCCATCTGCATGTCCATCTCCAGCCCTCTCTGAACGCATAGCTGGGCAAGGGAAGACCTTCACACCCCCTGCCTCTGTGCCTGGTTCACACAGGGTCTCACGTTGGGAGTTACTAGGCCCGGGGCAGACAGGGGCCGTGGGATGCTGTCCCACATTCCCACCGGCAGTCGGGCTGTGACAGTAGGACCCAGCATCCTGGCGGGGAAAGAGCCCAGAGCATCTAGATGAGGGACCACACCCACACGTCACTGTGTGCCCAGGTTGGTCCCCTCCTGGTCTCAGCAAACTTCTGCTTTCCTGATTCCCTGGATGTGACAGCACAGGGCGGGGCCGGGGGGTGCGGGGTACAGGGCAGGAATTATGACTGCATTCCACAGATGAAAATGCTGAGGCCCAGAGACTTGCCTGAGATCGTAGGGGGCTATAGAGCAGAGCTCAATCCCATGTCCCCGGACTCTGGGCCTTGGTTTCCCTCCCTACCCCACTATTGTTTCTTCCAGACCCCCCGATGCCCAGGGGACAAAACAAGTGGTGTGGAGAAAGGAGGCAGTTCGTGGTCCTCCCCCCGCCCTTGGCACAATTTCTGCTCCCACGGCATAGCTTTCTAAGAGCAGAGCATCAGCGTTTTCTGACAGGGTCGGTCAGGACACACAGGAGGCAGAGGCTTAGACCAAGTAAGGGGTGGGCAGGGCTAGAGGAAAGCCCGCAGCACTGATCCAGCAGTGCAGAGCCCTGGGCCCTCATCCAGACTCAGCCTTGCTGTGTGACTCTGGGCAAGTCCCTTCCCCTCTCTGGGCCTCAGTTTCCTCTCTCGTCAAGTGGGGGCATCCTACCTATATTCCAGCGTGGTTGTGAGGACCTGAGGAGGGAGAGGGTGCTGAGGAAGTGGGAAATGCCCAGTTTTTCCTTTTTGCTCATCTGGAGGCGGTAGGGAAGTCAGATGGTGGTGGCTGCGAGGAGGGGCCATCCTACAGCTGGGGGGCAGGGAGGAGCGAACTCGGGCACCTCTGCGGAAATGAGGAGATGGTATCACTCAGTACTGGAGCGCCGCCGCCACTGGAGCCCAGCCGGCGTGGGCTCAGCTGACAGGAAGGAGAGAACCACAGGAAGTGAGACCCCCAGGCTCCGATAACCCCCTTCTCATTTCCAGCCCACCCCAGGTGCACACAGCCTTGCTCGAACACCCCTCCCTGCCCCAACACACACGCACACAGACCCGCTTCACCCACCGGCTGTGTGACCTCGGGCAGTTCGTTTCACTGCTCTGAACCTCAATTTCCTCATCTGGAAAATGGGGGATTAAACTAGTGTCATGGAGTTGTGCTGAGAATTGAGTGAGGTGATGCACGCGGCGTGTCTGACGAATGTAGAGACATTGCTAGTGATCCCCATTGTTGTCATCTTCATTACTTCTTATGGAAGATATTCTGGGTGCCAGCCATCATGTTAAGCATGTAATTTACATACTTTTCTTCAATCCTTCCACTGCCCAGAGGACGTAGGCACTGTCATCTCTCTTTTACTGACTGGAGAATGGGGTTCAGAGAGGTCAAGTCACTTGTCTCAGGTCACACAGCTAGGATCTGGAAGAGTATAGATTCAAGCCCAGGGCTACGTGACTCCAGAGCTGCTGCATTAGAACCATGACAATTCGAGAGAGTGTCAGTGAAGCCCTGACCCTCCTCAAACCCTCGATGAGTGGCACTGCATGTATTTTTTATTGTTATTACTATTATTGCTGCTGGCATTGTCATTAACTCCTTTCCTTCCTCTTCCCCCTTGCCAGGGTTCTTCAAGTTCAAGGGCCTCGGGAGTCTCTCCAACCTCTCCCGGTCCTTCACTCTGAGACGGTCCTCGACCGCCATCAGTATCCGGTCCCATCTGAAGCCTGACACCTTTGATGCCACACAGGATGACATGGTGACAGTCCCCAAGAGCCCCCCGGCCTATGCCCGCTCCAGTGACATGTACAGCCACATGGGCACCATGCCTCGCCCCAGCATCAAGAAGGCAGCATCAGGACAAGCTGCCCAGAAGGCCCAGGAGGTGGGCCCTGAGGACCATCTGGTGCCCCAAGATCTTCCCGAACATCCCAGCTTGGAGGCAGCCGACGAAGGGGTGGTGGGGACCAATGCCCCCCTGGAGGACACCCCAAAAGTGGGCCCCAACCCTCCAGCAGTGGAGGTGGGCCCCACAGGAAAGCCTGAGGACCTCAGGATGGACATAGAAGAGGAGAGAGCCCCTGAGAATGTGCCCCCAGAAAGGTAGGTGGCTCCCACAGTGGGGTGAGGGCAGGACCTGCGGGGATGGTGTCTCCAGCCTCCTGCCAATGGAACCTGGAGAGGACCCCCAGCACACACATCTGGGTGAAAAACAAACACCTACACACGAACCGGGTGCTTAATATAAACCAGGCAGTGTGCTTAGCTCTTCACTTTAACCAACTCTCAAAAAAAAAAAAAAACCCAACTGGAGAGGAAATACTGCTATTATTTCCAAATGACAGATGAGGAAACTGAGATTCAGGGAGGGAAAGTCCTCTGTCCCAGTGAGGTTGCACACCTAGCAAACGACAGACTTAGGATGTGAACTGAGACCCACCCGGCTCCAGAGCCACAGGCAGCCTCCAGCACGGGGCCCCCAGTTACCGGCCCCCCCAAGCCCTATCGCAGATCCCTACACCCCCACACCCGAAGCACTGCCTTTAATTCTGCTGAACAACACCACTCCACCTGGTCTAGAAAACCAGCTGTCACTTAAGTAGGTTATCGGGTGAGCAGAGTTCATGCAAAAATGCCAATAGTGATGATCTGACTGTAACTCCCGTTTAGTAAGAACCCATCTTACTGGGTGTCAAATCAAATGTTACTCACAGAAAACCCCGTAAAAGAATCTGTTTTTAGATTTTAGCCCCATCTGACAGATGGGGAAACTGAGACAGCCAAGGTGGCAGAGCCGGCATTTGAGCAGGAATCTGCCTGCCTCCAGTGGCTGCAGCCTCCCCACCACTTTGTCCCCCCATCTTCTAAGTGCTGCAGCCGTGTTCTTCATGCCCCTGGGAGACTGACCAACCCCAGCTCTTCAGCCCTCAGAGCCTTCATCTAAATCACATCGGTGAGATGTGCCCATTGAAACAAAGAGGAAAAAAACGACTGAGCAAAAGTAACTGTAGGGCTGGTTCTGGGCTCTCCTGAGTGGCTCTGCCCTGAGACCCCGGCACGGCTTCTGTGTGCTGGGTGACTGAGTCTAGACCCCCGTTCAATGGGGAGCGGGACCTTGTAAAGCTGCAAAGTGAATCCAGCGAACCCAGACTCTGCCTCTTATTGACTGCGTGACCTTGCACATCTGCACCCTTCTCTGAGCCTCAGTTTCCTCATCTGATAAATGGGCAAACGATAGCACCCACCTTGTAGGGTTGTGGTGAGAATTCAAGAATGACACACTTAGACAATCTTAGCACAGTTCCTGGCACACCACAGACACTCAGTAAATGGGAATGTTTATACTTCTGATTAATAAAACTAATGCTTTTCCACCATCTCTGGCTGCTCCAGGCTGCCTTCTTCTGCCATCCTCTCCTGAGTTCAGCCTCATGTGGGCGAGGAGGGGCCAGGACTGCGTGAAACGGACAGGCCCTGAGAGGTCCTGGGGCCTCCTGAGGCCCCCCGGGGTCTGAGATACGCGCTAGGAGTTTGCGGGGCGGGGCGGGGGCGGGGCGGGGTCAGGGGCGTTGCCTTTCCAGGCAGCGTCGCGGACTGTTGGGGAAGCTGCGGTCGGAGCGGGGCGGGGCGGGGCGGGGCGGGGCGGGGCGGAGGGGCGGGGCAGGGGGCGGGGCCTCCCCGGCCCGGATACTGACAGACGAGGAGAGGGCGGAGCGAGCCGGGAGGCGGAGGGGCGTGTCCGAGGCGGACCGAGTCCTTCCCCGCGGGAGGGGCTGGCGGCGGAGCGGCCCCCGGCGGAGGGCGGAGGGGCGTGTCCGGGGCGTGGTCTACAGGTCAGGCTCCGCCCCCGGGGTCCTGCTCCGAGCTCCGCCGCTCTGCGCCCCTGAGTAAGGCGGGAGCCGTCGGGCTGAGAAGGTCCTCGGGCTGCAGGAGGTGACCGCGGGGGACCATGACTGCAGTGGGCCGAAGGTGCCCCGCACTGGGACCCAGAGGGTGAGTGACCGAGCTGGGCCCGAGAACGGCCGGCGGGGACGCGAGTGGTCTGAGAGGGACAACCATGCCCCGGGGGACAACTGAAAAAAAAGGGAGTGCCGGTTTAGCATCAGAGACTTGAGTTTTCTTTGGGTGTAACTGTCGCTGCCCTGTCCTGGCGCAGGTCTGGCACTTACTCTTCACAACAGCCCCAGGAGAGAGGCACCATTATCATCCCCGTTTTACAGATGAGAAAAGAGAGGTTTACTTGCCCAGTGGACACAGTGGCGATGGTCAGAACCAGGGTTTAACCCCACCTTCCTGACTCGAGCCCTTAAAGGGCCAGAGCCCTTTCCAGCAGGGCCAGGGCCTCCAAGAAGGATGGTCTGGAGCAACCTTGAGAATGCCAAACCTAGGACCCAGCCTTCCTCCCCTGTGGACAGGGGCCCTGGTGGTCCTGGAAGTGCCTCTGGCATCAGAGCTGATGGCAGAAATGGAGAGATTCTCCCTCTCATCCCCTAATAGTCTGGAGTGTCCAGGGGTCCTGCGGAGTGTGGAGTTAGCAGATCGGATTGAGCCCCCTCCTGGTGCCCTGAGATCCGGTGTCCCACCGGCCCTCAGGCCAAGTAGGAGGCCAGGGATTGTTGAACAGACAGGGAAGCTGCTTTGCCTGTGCGATCTCAGACTTGCCCTGCCTGCTCTGGGCCTCAGTCTCCCCAGCAGCCCAGCGGGGCCTGGGATGGTCTCTGAGGACCATCCAGCTTAGGGAAGAGGGCCTTTGAGAACTGCTACTGAGCAAGAGTGGGGCCCCATTCCCGAGTGTCCCAAGGGGATTGTCCCAATGGCTGCCCAGGGAGCAGCCTATGCTGGGGGAGATGATGTCCCTCCCTTACCCCCTGGGAGGCAGGGTGCACCTGGAGCAGAAGGAAGGAAGGGGAAGAGGTGAGGCTGCAGGAGTTTCCTGGTGCCCTGTTCCCTGCTGAGATCATGGGGCATGAGGAGGAAGGAGGGAGGAGGGGCCGATAGCACAGAGAAGGAAGGGCCTTTAGCTCCAAAAAGGACAGCGCCAGCCTAGCCTCCCCTCCACCCCCCTGCCTGCACCTCAGCCTTCGGCAGTGAAACAGCGGGTCCAGGGAGCCCTGACCCCCTCCCCCTCAGTCCCTGTTACAGAGGAGGAAGCGCAGGCTCAGAGAGGGAAGGGAGGCCTCCCGACCCCCTGACCCCACCCCCACACAGGAATTGTCAGGCCAGGGACCCGGCAGAGGAGAGCCAGAGCTGGCTCACCAGCAGCCAGGCCCTCCTGGACCACCCAAGGGCGCCATCTACCACACGGGCCCTGGGAGAAGGGAGCCTCTATTTGCTGCACTCTACCCATGAGGAGACTGAGGATCAGAGAGGGGAAGGGCCTTTCCTGGGGTCACAGAGAGATTAAGTGTCAGAGCCCAGATTTGATCCCAGATCTGACCAACCCCTAAAGCCAAACTCTGAACCACGAGGCCGCCTCTCAGCTCCCGCAAGTAAAAATCTCAAAGCTGTTTCTACCATTATTTCAAATGACTTCCCATAACCCCTGGGAAGGAGGTCATGAGAGCCCACTGTACAGATGAAGACGTTGAGGTTTTGTGAGGTTAATAACTTGCTCAAGATGACACAGTTAGTTGAGTTGGAATTGTAGACATTTTAACATTTATTGAGATGTAACTATGTCCTAGACACTGTTCTAGGTCCTGGGGAGATGGCAGTGAGCACAGTAGACAAAACTCTGCCCTCGTGGAGCCCCCATTCCACTGCAGCGAGCACAGATGTTAAGACAACCAAGTTATATGGTCAACCAGAAGAGAAAAGGGCTATGGAGGAAAAATTTAAATCAAGCGGGGAATTGATCTTTGGGGCCTTGTGGGGAGTGGCTGGTGGTAGCAATTTAGGAAAGTTAGCCTGGAAAAAGTCTCAGGGACAAAGTGATGTTTGAACAAAGGAGATGAGGGAACACACCCTCTTGCTATCTGGGGAAGAGTGTACCAGGCTGAGGGGACAGCATGTGCAAAGGCCCTGAGGTGGGAGCCTCCTCGATGTGTGTGTGGACCAGCAGAGACCAGAGTGGCTGGAATAGAGCAAGGTGGGGGTGGAGGGAGGAGTAGTGGGAGGTGAGCCTGGGGAGGAAATGGGTTCAGATGATGTAAAGCCAGGCAAGGACCTGGCCTTGCCTCTGAGTGAGCCAGCAGCCATGGCCAGCCTTGAGCAGAGGAGGGCCCCACTCTGACTTCTGGTTTACGAGGACCTCTCCTTTCAGGAGGATTTGAATGCAGCTCTACCTTTTCTAAAATGTCTCACCCCGCTGACCTTTCCTCCCACTCAGAGACCCGGGCCCCTCTGCCCCGACTGCCGAGGGCCTATGCAGAAGGAGCCTGGGACCGGGAGAAGGTGGCACCCTCTAGGAGAGCTGGGGGCACCCTCCATCACCCCTGCCCCAGCCCCGGTGCCAGGCACTGAGAACAGACCAAGACACCCCCGCCCCCCCCATTTCCTTTTGGAATGTTGATTCTGGTCCAAGAATTCCCAACACTCCCTAGAGTCCCACGGCCCCCTTGGCCCTACAGAGTGACGTCAGTTATGGGGCATCTGGTAGCGATTACCCACCGGGGGAGGGGCCGCGGTAGGCCCAGCCTGCTCAGCCGCCTCAGCCTCCGGGCGGGCGGCTGGTCCGTGTCTTCCGAAGGGGCCCAGCTGCTCCTGGCTCTCATTTCCTGTGGAGACTTTCTCACAGTCCTCGAGACCCCCGGACGCCTCAGGCTGTGGGAACTGCGCTGGCTCAGGAAGGATGGGCTGTCCCCCCACCTCCCAGCTGGAGCCACATCCCCCCAAACCCTCAGGGGACCCTGTTTGCAGAGTGCTGGAGTGAGGTGAGGGCTGGGGAGGATGAGGATTGGACATCAGCAGCTCAGCGGCCACTGACTGTCTGTACCATCTTGAGCAACTCCCTTCCCCTGTCTGAGCCTCAATTTCCCCATCTCTAAATTAGGGACAGTAACAGCACTTGAGTCACAGGGGCATTGTGAAGGTTGGATAAGATGTTACAGGTACAGCATTTGTCCTGGGCTTGGCGGAGGAGGTACCAGTACACGGGAGCTGCTTCCATT
This sequence comes from Equus asinus, assembly GCF_041296235.1. Classification (NCBI taxonomy): domain Eukaryota; kingdom Metazoa; phylum Chordata; class Mammalia; order Perissodactyla; family Equidae; genus Equus; species Equus asinus. The sequence continues at coordinate 18,008,630 of NC_091799.1, forward strand.
GTCGCTATGCCCATGTTATAGAAGAGGAAACTGAGGCCCCGTGAGGGGGCTTGCCCGGGGTCTCGCAGCTTCCTCCCTCTCAGCTGAGGGCCCTCTCCAGAGCCCTGGATCTTCTCTTTGTTTCTCTCTGTCCATCCCCAGGCTGTTTCCTCTTCCCGTCGGCCTTGGTTGTAGGCTCCTGGTCCTGTTGGAATATTCTTCTTCTTTGCCACCCCCCCCAGCTCCTCCCCATCTCGGCCCAGGAGCAGTCCCCATTTTCTGGGGGAGTTGGCCCTGTGCAAGGAACAAAGCAGAGCCAGCCGGCTCTGGTCTAACAGCTGCGTGTCCTGGGTCAAGTCATCAGCTTCAGTTTTCTCCCCTATAAAGTCGGGCTTCCAGATAACAGGCGTTCAGTCAGCGCTCAAGACCTGCCCCCACTTGGCTCTTCTCCAGCAGATTTTGAGTCTCAGCTAGCAGCTCTCAGGCCTTGGAACCCTCAATTCTGCCCCGGGAAGGACGGTCCCCCATCTGCGCTCTCCTCTCAGGGCTAGCAGCCTTTCTGAGCTCCTGCGGGCAGCGCAGTCCAGTCAAGAAGACCAAGTGTGCAGAATGGTGGAGAAGGAGCAGGGATGTCTCCGGGCGGAGGTGGCCCATCTTAGAGGAGATGGGGCAGGCAGGGGCTGAAGCCAGGAGCCTTCCCGGCAGGGACTCCCAGAGGCCCCGTGGTGGGTGTCCCGGGAGAGACGGGGTTTTTGCCCCAGCGCTCTCTGCCCAGGCCCTTTAAGGACTGAGGAGCACAGCGAATGAGTGAAGGTCAGAGTGAAGGAGGGGAAGAGTCTTCAGCCCCCAGGAGGGGCAGGATGGGGATGTCCAGGGGCAGGGGTGGGGGGAGGAGCCAAGCCACGGGCCAGGGAGCTTGCATCCTTCTCGTGGAGCCTCATGGCCCCTCTGGGAAGACAGTTGTAATGTGCCCACTTCACAGATGAGGAAGTTGAATGTCAGAGAGGGCAAGGCCGGGGGAAAGCTGAGAAGCATGGGGGGGAGGTTGGGGAAGCCTCCACTCAAGGCCGTATGACTGGGCCTGGGGCCCAAGGGAACAAACCAGGGACAGACGGACACAGACAGGCAGCAGGTCTCTGTGAGGGCAAGGCTGTCTGTGGGAGGTGGGTGCCAGGGTGGCAGAGGACAGCAGCCTCGCTCCAACACTTCTCCAGGATCCTGGGGGAGCCTCACCCTTTCTTCTGGGCCGGGATGGATGGAGGACCTGAAGCTGAAGCTCAGATTTAAACATGCGTTGGGGAAATAAAGGATAATGGTCTCTAATTACTACTCATTAATACAATTAATTAAGCTAATATATGCAATAAGTGGTATCAGTTATCAGAACAAATCAGCTAATACAGGCAATTAAAGGGTTTGGCTATTTAAATAATTAATGTGGCTGATTAATGGGATTGATTTCATTCAATTGTCACGATTATTTATTAATTTGTTTCACCACTAATATCAGAGGGGAAGTGCCTTTTAAGTCCATAAAATAAGGAATAAATTAATTAATTAATGGAGCTGAGTTTTTAAAAATGGAAGCTTTGATTCCTGGATTTGATCATTACCACAGGAGGGAGAATATTCTAGAAATCTCCAAGTAAACTGAGATCTGCAGGCTGAGTAGGAATTACTCTGGCCCTAAGGAAGAGAGGGGGTTCCAGGCAGAGGGAACATCATGTGCAAAGGCCCTGAGGCTGGAGGGAGCAGAGCTCTTTGAGAAGGCAGGAGTGCAAGGAAGAGCTAGGGGAGAGAGGAGGGATCGCCAGCAGAGACCCGGTCACAGAGGGTTGAGCCACAAGGACTACACTTTGTCCTCAGGGTTGCAGGGGCTGCTGTGACGTTCACTCATTCAAAAACATCTTTATGGGGTGCCTGGCACACTTCTAGGCGGGTCCCAAGCCCTGCTCTTGTGGAGCTGGCGTTCTAGTGAAAAGAGAGAGTCAGTGCTTGAGATGGGACCCGTGGCAAGTCAGCCGAGTGCTATGGAGAACAGCTAAGCAGAGGAGAGAGGTGGGGAGCATCAGAAAGCCACACTCTCAGGTGGGTGGCCGGGAAAGGCCTCACTGAGAAGGGGACATTTAGTAAGACCTGAAGGAGGGAAGGGTGGGAGCTCAGTGGATGTCTGGAGGGAAGGTATTCCAGCAGAGGGAACAGGAAGTGCAAAGGCCTTGGGGTGGGGACCAAAGCCAGCACGAAACCCAGCTTGGCTGGAGCAGTGTGCGTGGGGGAGTGTGGTAGGCCATGAGTGGGAGAGGCGGCGAGGAGCCGGGCGTGTGAAGGCTGTTCTGAGGACTTCGGCTCCTTCTCGGAGTGAAAGCGGGAGTAAGACTAGGAGGCCCTCCAGTGCGCTGAGCAGAGGAAGGCCATGACCTGACTTTCCTTTTAACAGGACTGCTCTGGCTGCTGGGGTGAGAACGAGTCACAGGGGGCACAGATGGAGGCAGGGAGTGACACAGAGCCTGGCAAGTGAGCAGTGACGAGGTGGTGGCCGTAGTCGGGGCAAGTGATGGCAGTGGGTGGTACTGGGACACAGTCGCATTATGTCTTGCAAATGCTGGAGTGTGGTGGAGGGGTGGGGGATGCGATGGGGCTGACTGTGGCCCCAGGCCCTCAGCTTCCCGGGTCTGGGGCTCTGCCCTGAGCGCCTGCAGTGGCTCTGGCCACCTCAGCCTGCCTGATCCCTGGGCAGGCCCCCGCCCCCGGGGCTCTGCTCCCACCTCGGAGCCGAGGGGAAGTGGACAGGAAGCAGAAGGAAGCGCTGGGGCGATCCCAGTGTCCTGGCCGACCTGTTCCCATCCGAGGGAGGATTTCCGGGCCTGAATGGCCGGAAGCGCTGGGATGGGACACCTCACCCCGGAAGAGCTGGCGGACGGAAGCAGGGGAGGGGTCGTTCCCCCACCTCACAGCCCCTGCTGCTGGACAGACAGATGGAACCCAAATGGCTTTGGAAGCCTGTGTGGCCCGGCTGCAGCTTGAGGGACTGTGGTTAGACGTCGGGAAGGACTTTGTGGGAGGGAAGGCTGACAGCGGGGCTTCCAGAATGTTGGAAGAGGGAGGGCTGTCAGAGCTTGTCAGGGAGGACCCCTTTGCCTCAGGAGCCATGGGGAACCCCACATGGGATTCTGCTCTGGGAGCACACACCCTACCCACAGTTTTTGTATTTTTTTTAGCTCAGCTTTTTTTTTGTCTTAAATTTAATTTATTTTAATTAATTGTAATTTATTTATTAAATTTAAATTTGGGCTTCTGTATTTGAAGAAGCAGTCCCTCCCCATTTTGCAAATGGGAATACTGAGGCCTCTCCTGGCCAGAGAACCCGGGTCCAGCCTGACGTAATTAATGATAATGACAGTGATTAACATTGGCTGTTTATTATTCATATCCTTCAAGCAATATTTCTTGAGCTGCTACTATATGCCAGGCACTGTGCTGGGGGCTGGGGGCTCAACAGGGAAGGAGACAAAGTCCATGTCCCTGTGGAGGCATCAGGTATTAATGGTCAGCATGTAAATGTAAGGTGATCATTTCAGGCAGCGACTGAGGGAAATAAAGCGGGGTTGAGGACAGAGAGTGAAGGACGAAGGACTATTGTAGGTAGGGGGGTTAGGGAAGGCTTCTCTGAGGAGGGGACATTAAGCAGAGCCCTGAATAAAGTGGGAGGAGGGGCAAGCTGCATGAAGATCTGAGGAAAGTGCATTCCAGACAGAGGGGAAGAGCAAGTGCAAAGGCCCTGTGGCAAGAATGAGCTTGGCAAGGAGGCCAATGTGGTTGGGGCAGAATGAGGAACCGAAGGAGTGAGGGAGGCCTGTTGGGGGGTCTGGCGAGTTGGGCGGTTGGGCACCACCAGGCCAAACAGGGCCTTGTAGGTTGGGGAACATATGACTCAATTTATACGTGTTTTTCTGGCGTCATAATGGCCCCCTCTTTACTCTCACGAGGGAAGAAGCATTCTGGTTTGGATGATGAATTATGTGGCCAGCCATTTGCAGGCCACGAGAAGGGTTTAGATTTTGTTCTTGGGGAGGTGTGAGCACTGGGGGGGTGGGAGGGGTGTGCCCCGTGATCTGCTCAGGTTTTCTCCTGAGTGCCGTCCTGTGGCGGAGTGGAAGCTGGCCCAGGGATGTGGGAGCTGGCCCGGCGAGCCAGCGAGAAGGCTGCTGCGGGTGTCCCAGATGGGGCAGGGTTGACACGTGGGCAGACGCGGTCAGGATCTATTTTGAAAGCAGAGCCGCAGGATTTCCTGATGGATGGGGTGTGGAGCGTGACGAGAGAAGAGGCACAGAGGACCACAGGGTTTTTGGCCAAACACAGCAACCAGGATGAAACCGACATCAACGGAGATGGGAAGCGTGGGGCACGGGGGTCAACAGCTCTGCTTTGCGTATGACAAGTGCAAGGCGACTTCAGACGCCCAAGAGGAGGCGCCAAGAAGGCAGTTGGGTTGATGAGTTGGTGTTGAAGGAGCAGGTCCAGGCCGCAGCAGCGAAGGGGTGGCCTTTAAGGCAGGGGACTGGGGGAAGTGGCTCACGGTGGCTGCGTGAGGAAATGTTTGTCTCGGGCCTGGGAAAATCAGCCATCCCCCCGCCTCTGGCTTCTCCAGGCCCCTTGCCGGCCACCGCAGGCAGAAGGGATCAATTCTGCAGCCAGCTGTCACCAGCAGTAGCAGCACAGTGTGCCGGACGGCCGCTGAGTGGGTCCCTCTGCACTATCGAGTGAGTGGAGGGCAGAAACAGGGGAGCCTGAGCCCCAGCATGGGCCGCCAATGTTTGGAGTCAGGGAGGGGTGGGGAGAGAACACCAGGAGAGAGCAACCTCATGAAGCTGGGTGAAGACAGTGATTGAGGAAGCCAGCGCCCTGTTAAACATGTAACATTCATTGGCGCCCTGAAACATCACGACAACCCAATGAGGCAGAGGCTGTCATTGTCCCCATTTACAGAGAGGAAACTCAGGCTCAGAGAGGTGAAGGGACTTGCCCAGGGTTGCACAGCTACGGGGTGGAGGAGCAGCTGGCCAGCAGATTCCAGCGAGTGCTCAGCTGCAGGGCCCCGTCTGCCTTCAGGATGAGCTCTCTGGGGTTTGAGGGCCAGGTGCTCCAGACAGGTGGGCAGAGGCTGACAGCTGGGGGCACTCACCTCTCTTCTCTCCTTCCAGGGCTGCTGGAGAGCTGGAGGCCGGTGGGGACTATGTGAAGGTAAGAGGGGCTGGGCAGGGCACAGAGGCGCAAAACCTGTTCCGTGAAGGGCACAGTCTTTCTCTGAGTCTTGTTAGGAGCCAGACCTCGCTGCCGCTTCCAGGAGGAGAGGGGTAGGGGTCGGGGTGGCACCTGGGGCCTGATGTCACTCCCAGTATCTTCTTCATTCTCTCCTGGCCCCACGCTCAGGACATCCCAATGCTTGTTACCTCCAAACCCCACCCACTGCCAGCTGGACAGGCCCCAAGGGGGTCTCTGTGCAAAGCCTGTGGCTCTCTAATCCTGCCTGGTCTTGAGCCTCGCTGGTGCCGGGATCGGGGAGCAGGGGAGGATGACTCAGTCCTTCATCACAGACGACGGACACAGCTCACACTTATCACAAGCGTCATTTGTCCTGGGCACTGGCAATGTTGAAAAGGCAGTTTTGAGATAATGATAATAAAAATAATCATGTGACATTACATTTTGTGTGCCTACTGTGTGCAGAGCCCTCCGCTGGCTGCTGGCACTGGAAGGGAGAAGCTTTGAGCTCTTTACGTGAATGAGAGCTTTGCCTTCTTCCCTCATCTCTGAGCATGGAAGGCCTTCTCATGCCCATTTACAGATGGGAAACTGAAGGCCCAGAGAAGTGCGGTGACTTACCCACAGTCACTCAGCTACTATTGGGCAGAGCTAGGATGGCAGTCCAAGTTCATTTGATGCCAAGACTGTGGACAAAGCCCTTGGGCTTCCACCTCAGGAGCCCCCTGAGCCAGGCCCCCTGCTGGGTGCGGAGCTAGTGCACAGGGCAAGCAGCACCAGGCCCTGTGTCCAAAGGGCTCCCAGTCCCTGTGGGGACAGGGCAGAGTCACACAATGGTTTGAGCTTGTGTTTGGTAATCTAGAAGACCCAAATTTTAGTCCTAGATCTGCCACTTATCTGCCACATTGACTTTGGGGGTGTGTGTCACCTCTCTGAGCCTCAGTGTTCACCTATGTGACATGGGGTAACAGTGGTACCTCCAACCCAGGGTTGCTATGGGCTCGGTGGGTCCATGCCCATAGTGAGAAAGCTGAGCCTGGAACAGAGCAGGCTGGCCTGGCTCCTGACCCCAGGGACATGCCACTGCCCGAGATGCTGCCTATAAAGCTCCGTGTAAGTGACTCGTAATGGAGCAGTGTGGGCAGTGCTCAGAGTGCGCCCCACCCCCCGCCCCTCTCCAGCACCAGAAGGCTCAGCAAAGAAGCCACTGGAGCTCCAGAGGTAGGGGATGACTTTCAGCTCGGGGGCTGGGGAGGAAGAGATCATGGAAGGCTTTCTGGAGGGGAAGGCATTGCAGCCAAGCCATTGCAGTTGACCAGGAACATTCACCACGGTCCTCTCCCCCGACACCACAGCGGGACAGAGGCCTCAGGGAGAACCAGCACCAAAGCCAGCGGGTGGAACACACAGGGGGCACATTGCAGCACCCCATAAATCCCAGCCACCTGGCAGGGTACTGAGAGCCGCATCACAGATGGTAGTGAGACCCCTGTGAGGACTATTAGCTTTGTATTTTTGCTTTAGTTTATGGGGCTAAAAAAAATGTAATTAAAAATATTATAAAAATATACCTGTTCACTGGAACTGAGTAAACAACTCCCTAAAGAATGAACTCAAAAGAATGTTAGTTTTAGTTTCAAGCCTCAAGCGAGAATGGAATCAATAGTCAGTTACCAAAAGTCCATTCCTGCTCTGAAGTACTTAGCTTCGAGCACTCCAGGCTTCTCAGACTATGATGTGAATGCTTCGATTCTAAGGCAAGGATTCTAAAGTTCCAAGAACATAAAATTCCAAGCTCCGTGCTCAGAACTTCAGATGTGTTTATAGAAAACAAACAAACAAACAACTGAGGCCCAGAGAGGCAGACTCACCTGCCTGAGGTCACACAGCCTGTCAAAAGGATTTGAAACCCAGGCCTGACTGATGCAGAGTCAGCAATGACTCCCTTTGCATCGACAAGCCTATGACTCTAGGACAAAAAGTCCAGATTCTAAGACACTAAGCTTGAAGATAAGAGTGTGCATTTATTGAGCTCTTACTGTATGCCTAGTTCTGTGAGGTCAGTCCAGGGATGTTTTCCAGATGAGTAAATCCGAAATCTAAGAGAAGGGGCTGGTGGGGTGGAGGTGGGGGCACCGCTAGTTGAACCCAGGTTGTGCCCTAACGGTTGAGCCTTACGGGCTTTCTGCACCCCCGGAGTCTGTCAGTCGAACATTCCGCGATCGTCCGCAGAGTCCCTGATTCCAAATTAGAGATGAGAAATCCTGGGCTCTGGGAGATTTTCTGAGGCCACAAAGGATTTGGTCAAACGCACACAGGGATTTTTCCGGCTTTAGGTATAATTTAATTCAAAGTCTGCCCCCTCGGTGTCAGCGAGGGGCGCGCGGGTCGGGGAGGTAGAAACCCCCCTCGCCGGCCCGGGGGTCCCCAACCCATCCCTCTGCCCCCCGTGACGCCTCCCTTGGCAGGTCCTCTGCTCCGCATCCCCCGACTCCAGGCAGCCGGGGCGCGCGGGGCTGGAGCGCGGGGGGCGAGGGGCGGGAGCGGGGGGCGGGCGGAGGGAGGAACAATGGCCCCCTCCCCTCCCCTGGCCGGTGGAGGGTGGGGTCTCCCCGCCCCGCCTCCCCGCTCCTCCCCCGACAAGGCGATGAGGTAATCGCGCTGCCGAGAGGCACGCGCAGCCGGTGCCCAGCCGGGTCGGTCCCGCGCCCCTGCCCCGCCGGCCGCCGCCCCCCGCACCGCCCCGGCCCGGCCGTCCGGGCCCACCATGACCGAGCGGTGCAGCCTGTGGAGCGCCCTGTCGGCCGCCGCCTGCTGCTTCTACCGTGGCTCCTTCGTGCAGGTGCAGGTGAGGGGGCGGCTCGCCCCCGCCAGGCGCTCCGGGCTGGGACCCCGGCCGCTCCGCCCTGGCCCCGGCCCCGGGCCCGGGAGCCGGGAGCCGCAGCCCCGTGGCGCCGGGCTGGGTCCGGCCGGGCAGGAGCTGCGGGCTGCGGGCTGCGGGAGGAGGCGGGGTCGCCCCAGCCTCACCTCTGGGCGCCCCGACGCTCCGAGGGGTGAGGGTCCAGCTGCCACTCCCGGGACTCGGGGCTGCAGGGGCTGCCGTTCCGTCCTGCCTCCTCCGCAGACGGGAGCTGAGCTGGGGCGTTGGGTACCGGGAGATGGGGTCCCCGGCGTCCTACTGGTCCTCCAGAGAGCACTTCGGCTCCTGCGGCTGACCCGGGCAGCCTGGCTCCCCATTGTACCGGGGGCGCTGGGCTGGGGTCCGAAGGCTAAGTGAGGGGCGGGAAGCTGAGTGAATGGTGCCGGTGCCGGTGCCGGGGCTGGGGCCAGAGTGCACACCGCTCTCCTGCCCTCTAGGTGGGCTCGGGCATGCTCGGGGCGCGGGTCTCCCAGCCCAGCTGGCCGGGCAGTGCAGGTCGGCGCCGTGGCGGTGAAAGGGTTAAACGGAAGGTGGTGGAGGGGAGGACCCGGACCCCGCCTCTCTGCGGAGCATCATCTGGGGATGGCTTTGCTTGGGGTTGAGAGACTGAAGGGAGCTAGAGGGGGCTTGCTGGGCACGGGCCGGTGGGATGGGGTTAAGACACTGCCCGGGGGTCTCCGCGCTTTTGCCTCCCAAGCCCCCTGGGGGACGCCAGGCGCGTCACCTCTGCGCTGCCCTAGGCTCACACACACGCTCGGAGCCCGCCTGAATGACGGCCCTGCCGGCGGCGGAGCGCAGCATCCCCGCATCGGCCAATCAGGCGCGCGCAGGCTGGGAGGCGGTGAGATCATCTCTGGCCAATAGCAGTGCGCCGAGCGCAGGGATGCTGCATTCGCACCCCACCACCCCCACTCCCTTTTGGGAGCTGGGGACCCCGGGGTCGAGGGTGAGGAGGAGGGCACAGGGACCCTCGGGTTCCCTACCCTCGGGTGTGTAGGAGGACCAAGTTGATCCCCTCATATTCTCCCTGACGGTTAATTATGGCTATAAAAGTGGAGTCTAGTCTCCCACCCCCCATTTACAGATGAGGCTACCCAGACAGAGAGGGAAAGTGACTGGTTCAAGGTCACACATGGCAGGCAGAGTCCTAGGGCCAGGTTCTTTGCCCTCTCCCCTTCTTTGCCCCGTCTCTCTCTTGCTCCAGCTGTGGAACTGGGGCAAGTCTCAGTTTCATGCTCTTTGTCAAGAAGAAGGACCCCAGAAGGCTGGGGCACTGGTGTCCTCTCCCCTGGGACTCCCATTCTTCCCTCCCAAAGGGTGTACTGTTGTCTAAGGAGAGAGGCCCGGGACCCCCCAAAAATAGGGAGCCGTGTGGAGGAGTGGAGGTATCTGAGAAGGCCCAAATCTCAGCTCAGCCCTGGGCCTGCCCACCCTTCCCGGGTATCAGTTTCTGCCCTGGACAGAGGATGCGCAGAATCCCCATCCTCAGGCCCTGCCTCTCCCTCAGCACCTGCATACATCACTCGCCCCCACCATCTGTCCCCAGAGCCCCACAGGTTCCTCAAAGCCCAGATTTTCATGGACCCATCTCCAAGCTGCTCCTGGCCCACCTCAGAGAGTGTCTCATTGTCCTCCCAGGATCTCTGCCTGGAACCCTCTCTGACCCCTCTGCCTTCTTCCTCCACACCCGACCAATGGCTATCTAAACACCCTTCCCCCAGGCCCCATCCCCGTGCCCCACCCTGCTCTGCCATTGCCTGGAAAACACTAGGCCACTCTCCACACAGCGGATCGAACCTGCCTCAATGCTTAAAAAACCTCCTGTGGCTCTGCTGTGGCCTCTGGGTAAACCCCAGCTCCCCAAGCCAGCCTCCCAATGCTGCCATGCCTGGGCCCCCACCCCAGCCCCTTGAAGCTTCTCCTCTCCCCCTGCCCCAGGGCCTTGGCTCTGCCACTCTCTTCACAGGAGCTCTTCGCTGCCCGCCTGTCTGTCCCCACCCTGATGCTTTTGCTTGGCTCATCCAGTCCTCCTCAGTGTCTTCAGGGACTCCGTTCCCTGACGATATAAGGAGGGACCCTCTCATCTGCTCCCCGAGCTCTCTGCACATCTCTGAATGTTCAGAAAAGCCCAAACTGCATGTCAGTGTCCTTGTGGCTCCCCCAGGGCAGAGGCCACCTGTCCTGATGACCTTGGAACCTCAGCCCCTGGCACAGGACCTGTCCCAGAGTGGGGGCTTAATCAGTGTTGAAATAATGGAGTCCCAGGTTCTAGATATCTCTGAAGCTGGGAACCAGGGTGTCTTGGGAGCAGGGTAGATGGGGTAAACCAAGGCAGTGTGTGAGCAGAGGGGTGGAGAATGGAGCTGCAGAGCTAGGCTCTGAGCTCTGTGGAAGGTCTGAGGAGGCAGGGAGTGGACTGGAGGACCCTCGGACCCTGGTGGGTAGGGGGTCCTGGAAAGAGACTGTCACCTGGGCTGAAGCCAGGTCCTTTGGTGCCCCCTTTCATCTGTCCTGCTGTCTGGCCAGTTCTGGGCCAGATCTGTCTGTCCTGGAGCAGCCATCTTTGGGGACTGGAGTTGGGGAAAAAGAGAGAAAGCAATGTCACATGTCCTCACAGTGCCGAGGACATCTGTGGGCTAGTGCTCTGGACTAGTGTCTTCTTTCCTCCTTGCAAGCTGGTGAGGCAGGTTCTGTCATCATACCCATTTTACAGAGGAACAAACTGAGGCCCAGAGCATTCACACGGCACAGCCAGGACTGGGCTGGGCTCCGTGGTGGGGATGCACCTGGCAACAGGTGCTCCCCTCCCCCTGCACTTAGGCCTCCAACCCGAGGCCACAGTAACCAGGAAACCAGGAATCTTCCCCTTGGGCAGGTGGAAGGGGGGAGTCCTGAGCATTGTCTCCAGTGAGTGCCCTTGGGCTTCCCTGCTGGGCCACAGTTTCCTCATCTGGCAAGAGTTGCTTGAGACGGCAAGGAGGAAAGGGCCTTGGGAATTGTAAAGGACGACACAGATGTCTGTGTGGGGGCCTTTGCTTCCCTGTTTATGGCTGCCTCCTCCACCGTTCCACTGTGTCATCCACCATCCCGGAACATATCTTGGTCTATCCAGCTTTGTTTTTGTCCATGCCTTTGCCTGGCATCTGCTGCCTTACTTCCAAGATCCACTTGTAGAAATCCTCCCTCTCCCAACTTTAAGATCTGTTTGGTGTCACTGGTGCATAATGAGTGTTTTGTTATTGCCGTCTCCTCCAGGAAGCCTTCCTGGACCACTCCATCTCATCTAGACTTCATCTCCTCCTTCCTAAAAGCCGCCCAGCTCTTTGCCGCTGTCCAGTACTGTGGTGCTGATCTCAGTCTGCATAATACTCATGACGCTTTTGCCTCCCCTCTTAGGCTGGGAGCTTCCTTGAGGACAGGGCCTGGTTTATTTATTGCCTCCTTCCCCCCTGGCACATAGCACTGGGCCTGGAACACAGTAGGCACTGTTTGGTGGGATTAATGGAGATTTCTTTACTCCTTCTGGGATAGGGACTTGTGGGTGAGGACCTTTTTGGCATCTATACCTAAGAGTTCCCAGGGTCCCGGGATGGAAGGAGGTCGCCTGGGGCAGGAGGAGGGCGGGAGGGAAGGAGGAAGGGGCCCTCAGATCGGATGCCAACTCTTTCTGTCTCCCGCCCAGTTCTCCAAAGAGAAGTACATCTTGGACTCATCGCCTGAGAAGCTGCACAAGGAGTTGGAGGAAGAGCTCAAACTCAGCAGCACAGATCTACGCAGCCATGCCTGGTACCACGGCCGCATCCCCCGCGAGGTGAGCGGGCCCTGAGCCGGGCCTCAGTCCTGGACCCTTCTACCCCCAGCTCAGCCAGCCCCAGCCAGAGAGGCTCTGACCTATTGCTTGGTGGGTTCAATCACGGAGGACTGGGATGAGGTCTGGCTCTGCCGTTTATTGACTGTGTGACCTTGAACAAGTCACTTCACCTCTCTGAGCCTCAGTTTTCTCATCTACAAAATAGAGGATAATAATAGTACTTACCTGAAAGGATTACTGTGAAAATTAAATGAAATCATGCATGTAAAGTGCTTAACATGATGTTTGACCTGCAGTGAGATCAATGAACATTGTCCTTTGTTGTTTTTGTTGTTGTTATTATTATTATTACTATTTTTTTACTGTTATTGTTATGGGTCTACACATCAGCCTCTTGTGTGTTTGATTAGTGAGTATCAGTCCTTAGGCTACTCTGTTTTGGCAAAGTTGAGTTTCCAGGCTGAGGCACAGACTTGGGCTGGTAGTCACCTGTTCCCTCTTTCATTCATGCTATAAATCTTTGTCAAGCATCAACTCTGCCCGGCCCTGTGCTGGGCACCAAGGCTGCAGAGATAAAATAGGCGGTGGCTTCCGTTGAGGGCTGGTAGTCCAGGGTGGGGACTGACAGGCAGAGAGTCAGAGCCCGGGGTGGGAAGTGCAAGAATGGAGTGCCCAGAGGGAATGTGGGCGAGCCCTGAGGGGGGGCACTGAGGAGAAAGGCCATTGCGAGATGGATAGGAGTTCACCAGGTGAGCAGGATGGGAAGGATGTTCCAGGCAGAGAAAGCAACTTCAGGGTGCAGAGGCCCAGAGACGTGCCAGAGTACTGGGTGTTTGGAGGAATGAGGATTAGGAACTCTCTGGGCCAACATGAGCCCTGAGAAGGAGTAGGTCTGAGGCCTGAGTTTCAGATCATGGTGACCGTGACTCTCCCAGACCCTGTGTCCCTGTGACTTCCTTTCCAGGGTGTCATGTCCTCCCTTTCCGGAGCCTCTGTGCCCCAGCCCCAATGCCTCTGGCTGAGGTGCCCCCTCTGCATCTGGGTCATTGTGTCCCGCCTCCCAGGCTTCAGCTATCTGTGTCACTGTCCCCCAGGTCCCGGGTCTGGCCCTCTCCTGCCCTTGCCCTCCTCCAGCCTAACCATTGCCTCTGCAGGTCTCAGAGACCCTGGTACAGCGCAATGGCGACTTCCTCATCCGGGACTCGCTCACCAGCCTGGGTGACTATGTGCTCACGTGCCGCTGGCGCAACCAGGCCTTGCACTTTAAGATCAACAAGGTGGTGGTGAAGGCGGGCGAGAGCTACACCCACATCCAGTACCTGTTCGAGCAGGAGAGCTTCGACCACGTGCCTGCCCTGGTGCGGTACCACGTGGGCAGCCGCAAGGCCGTGTCGGAGCAGAGCGGCGCCATCATCTACTGCCCCATCAACCGCACCTTCCCGCTGCGCTACCTGGAGGCCTGGTACGGCCAGGGCCAGGGCAGCAGCAAGGCCGCCAGCCCTGCCAGTCCCTCAGGCCCCAAGGGCAGCCACATGAAGCGGCGTAGCGTCACCATGACTGACGGGCTTACCGCCGACAAGGTCACCCGCGGTGATGGCTGCCCCACCAGGTAAACAAGGACGCCACGTGGCCTCAGTCTCCTCATTTGTTGAGTGGGAGTGTCAGTAATGGAACATTCTCAGGGACATTTTGATGTCACCTGGTTACCTCTGGGGCTGGGTGAGACCAGGCCCCGGTCCCAGGAAAAGCCACGGCTGCGAGTCATTCCTGAGGCCCTGCTGTGCATGCAGCCCTGCACTGGGTGCTCTCTGCGCCCAGTCTCCTTGACTCACGTCCCCTGGGAGGCGGCTCCTGTCCAGACCTGCTTTAGAGATGCCGAAACAGGCTTAGAGAGAGGAATGTGCTTGCTAGAGAGTGCTTTGACTCTCTGCCCCAGGTCCGTGACTCCAAAGTCTGTGCCCCTAACTCCTGTGGCCTTCCTGGCCTTTTGCAGAGACCCGCTGTCCAACACCACCAGCACCTGGATAGGTCCCATCTCCCTGGGCCTGGGCTGGGTGCTGTCAGCCAAGAAATTGCTGGTTGGGTACCCGGCAGGCAGCCGCCACTTAGCCTGTGGTTTGGAACCAGTGACTGTCATGGTGCCAGGCTGCACAGACCATGTGTGTCCAAGGCATCTTGATCATAGTGTGGGAATCAGTGGATAGGCCTGGCTCCCTCAGGCTCCCCGGCACTTCCTGCTAGCCCCTCTCCCCCGACAGTTCTCCAAGTTGGGGACGAGGTTCCCAGGGAAGAGAGCAGTTGTGCAGGTTGTGGATTGCACAAGCCTTCCTCCTCTGGGCTTCGGTTTTTGTACCCATCAGTTGGAAGGTTGGGCTCAATAATCTCTGGCAGATCTAGGATGGAGGCAGAGGCGGGGGTCCTGAGGCTGGCTGAGGACCTGACCTCTGAGCTCTCTGCTCATGAAGGTGTCTGCTCCACAGCGCATCGCTGCCCCATCCCCGGGAGTCCATCCGCAACTGCGCCCTCAGCATGGACCAGATCCCAGACCTGCACTCGCCAATGTCCCCCATCTCCGAGAGCCCCAGCTCCCCTGCCTACAGTACTGGTATGACCAGCAGAGGGGGCAGGTGGGGGGATGTGGTGGGGGTGACCTTGCGTGTACATGTACCTGTCTGCCATGTGTCTTTGATGACTTCTGTTACAGTGTGATTAAGTGTGTTTCTACCTCTTTTCTGAGAGCAATGCCCGATAAGAATTTATGCTAAAAACCTGCTGGTAGAACTATGGATATTGACAACCAAAACACGGCTTGTTCACGCAACAACGATTTATTGAGTCCCTATTGGCTATCAGGCACTGTGCATGATGTGGTTTCCAGTGCATTCTCCAGAATGCAGTGAAGTCTGCGGGAGGCTCCCCAGTTACTGAACCTGGGCTCCCGTGCTGTGAAGTGCGCTCACGCAGCAACCTCGGCCCCATGCGCGTGGCAGGTGCTCTGCCGGGCCCTGCCCTGGCTTGGGACTTACCGCCTCCCTCACCCCAAATGGTAGGCTTGAACCAGGCTAGTCACACTGTGCTTTTTGCTTTTTTTTTTTCCTTTTAAATAGACTGTGTTTTTTTAGAGCAGTTCTAAGTTCACAGAAAAATTGTGCAGAGTGCTATGCTTCTTTTAAATACAAGGAAAATTTCTGTTGTAGAAACATGCCACCAGTTCATTTCTGGAAGGAAAAAAAAAGAATGTTTTCGACAGGCCATATTGTGTACTGTCCATGTGACAGGCAGAGTGTGCAGACAGAGGGGCCGCCCAGAGGAACCTTTGCCATGTCGTTGTCCATATGAGTTGTCACAAATTCTTCCCTAAACACAGGCTCGCCAACTTGTCATAACTACAAACTTGCCTTCAAAGCAACACTCAAGTGTAAAAATTAAAATTCCTTGCCACGGATTATTTGCTGGACAATTTCCAAGCAATGTGGCATAGTAAAGTACCCAGGCTTGAGGACTTAACACGTGGTCT
The DNA here is from genome assembly GCF_041296235.1 of Equus asinus. Lineage (NCBI taxonomy): Eukaryota > Metazoa > Chordata > Mammalia > Perissodactyla > Equidae > Equus > Equus asinus. Next base: position 18,024,119 of record NC_091799.1, read on the forward strand.
TAAGTCCCAGCTCTACCACTTGCTGGCTGGGGGATCTCAGGCAGGTCACTTCATCTCCCTGAGCCTTGGTTTTCTCATCTGTAGGATGAGGATCATAAAAGTACTTACATCACGGGATGTGGAGAGGGTTGAATGGACTCGTTGTGCAAAGAAGGATCTCGCAGCTGTAAAAGCTCAATAAACATCATTCTAATTTTGGATGATGGTTTTACCGTTGTTGACCAGCATATCTCCAGCACGTCGCCAGCTCCTGGCTCACGTGTCTCCATAAATCATTCTTCCTAACTCATTGAGAAACAATTCCACACAATGAACTCCAGCCAGGGCTCAGCTTCTGTGAATCGCAGAAAGCTCCTCCAAGTAGTTGGGTGGTAGCCCAAGGCCGCAGCAGCCTTAGGCTAGGAGCATGCAAACGCCTGGGGTCCAGGGGAGTCCAGAGTATTGCTGAAGGCTGGTCAGTTTGTCAGAGTCTGCGTGGCCTGGCCTGGGTGTGGGAGGTGGGGACATCACCCCCGTAGGGTGGATGGAGCCTGTCCTTTGGGAAGGGGGTGGGGAACCTCACTGGGTGGGGAGCCATGGTAACTCGTCCTCTCCCTTTATCTCCCTGCAGTGACCCGTGTCCACGCCGCCCCTGCAGCCCCCTCGGCCACAGCGCTGCCTGCCTCCCCTGTCACCCGCCGCTCCAGTGAACCCCAGCTGTGTCCCGGAAGTGCCCCAAAGCCCCCTGGGGAGTCGGACAAGGGCTCTTACTCCAGCCCCTCCCACACCCTCTGCAAGGCCTCCCCATCACCATCACTCAGCAGCTACAGTGACCCGGACTCTGGCCACTACTGCCAGCTCCAGCCTCCCATCCGTGGCAGCCGCGAATGGGCAGCGGCTGAGGCCTCCAGCCGGCAGGCCAGGAGCTATGAGGAGAAGCTAAAGGAACTTTCAGAAAACGGGGCCCCCGAGGGGGACTGGGGCAGGGCCTTCACAGTTCCCGTCATGGAAGCCACCTCTTCCTTCAACCCGGCCACCTTCCAGTCACTCCTGATCCCCAAGGATAACCGGCCCCTGGAGGTGGGCCTCCTGTGCAAGGTGAAGGAGCTGCTGGCAGAGGTGGACGCCCGGACGCTGGCCCGACACGTCACCAAGGTTGACTGCCTGGTAGGTGCTAGGTGTGCACTGGGGCATGGGCAGCACCTCTGTCCTCTGGCCTTGGACAAGAGTCAGGGTGGTGAGGAGTTGGCCCCTAAATTCCCCAAGTATAGCGAGTGGACCTGGACTCTGGCGTCACAGCTGTCCTTCACTTGCTATGTGACTCTGGGCTGATCACTTTACCTCTCGGGGCCTCCATTTTCTCCTTTTAAAAAAGCAAAATACAAGGGATTCTTGTGTCCTCCAGAGGTCAGTTTGGCACTGGAACTGAACAGTCCTGGAACCTGGTGGTGTCCGGCTCCCTGGGGCACTTTTTGAGCCTGGTCAGTCAGCCGTGCTGGTCCTGGGATTAGAGGAGACCCGACTCCCCGCCCCCACGCCCCCAAGTGGACAAAAGGAGCAACATCATTACCTAGGCCCATAAGTTGTCAATGCCTGGGCCTTTGCTTTGAATGAATCTTGACCGCCTAAGGACCCCAGCTCTCTGGGCACCTCAGCTTTTCCCTCTGAAGTTTGAGGGGGACACTGATTGCTTGGTCGCACTGGTCACCGAGCTCGGGAAGCAAGTAAAGAGACAAGGCAGAGGTGTTGCTCTGAGAAGAATACTGGGCGTGAAGGGAGCAGCCCTGGGTTCCAGGCCCAGTGTGTGACCTTGGACAAGCTCTTTGCCTCCCTGGGCCTCAGGTTTGCCTTCTGGAATAAGGGTCCCCGGGGCACCTCTGGCACATGTTAGATACCCCTGGGCATTTTTCCGTTCATTCCTCATTTCACAGATGGGGAAAAGGTGGCTCATTTACTCCATGTCAGGGTTAGAAGTAGAGCTGGAATTCAAACCCAGCGTCCCAGCCAGGCTGCCCGCCTAGATACAGCTCTCTGACTCCCAGATGGCTGGGGCCAGCCGTGACAGGAAATTAATCAGCCCTCTGGGCGTCCTTGCAGGTTGCTAGGATACTGGGCGTTACCAAGGAGATGCAGACCCTAATGGGAGTCCGCTGGGGCATGGAGCTGCTAACCCTCCCCCATGGCCGACAGCTACGACTAGACCTGCTGGAAAGGTAAGACAGACTCCCGCGCACGGGGACTCGCGGGGACCCCCGTAGGCTACTTCGCGCCTTTTGCTGTGGTCGGTTGGCCAATCACGGTCTCTCAGCCCAGCTCCCAGGGGTTCTGGCCACGCCCCCTATCCCACTGACCAATCACAACTTCTCGACGTCCAGCCCCAGGTAATCCTGGTTTCCCAAAGACTTGAGTCCTTCATCTCCGGACTTTTTGCATCCTCTTGACCAATCACAGTCCATGAGCCTTGGCCCCGCGCATCAGCACTGGCTTCTCTTCTTTCTTAAAACAGCTCTGTGCGATAAATTCCGCTGATCCATCGCAAGCCCTTCATCCGGGCGCTCGGGGGGCCCTGGCCCCGCCCCTGATTTATACTGACCAATCAGAAGCCATAGCCTTGCTTGCCCTCACTCTGGCCGCACCCCCTACTCTCATTGACTCTTTACAACCTCACACTTTTGGCTCTGCCCACAGCCCCTCCGTGCCCAACCGCAAGCAGTGGCACGGCCCCTCCCCCCCACCCGGGGTCCTTGGCCCCGCCCTCTGACCTGGCCGCTCCGACAGGTTCCACACCATGTCCATCATGCTGGCCGTGGACATCCTGGGTTGCACCGGGTCCGCTGAGGAGCGGGCAGCGCTTCTGCACAAGACCATCCAGCTGGCGGCCGAGCTTCGGGGGACCATGGGCAACATGTTCAGCTTCGCTGCGGTCATGGGCGCCCTGGATATGGCCCAGGTACTGAGGGACCCCCTGGAGCCCCCTGGCTCCAGACGGAGGAGCCCTGGGAGGTGTTCCTTTGGGATGGCTGTGTACTGAATCAGGAAGAACTTTGTGACTTTCTCGACAGCGTTGGTGAAACAGTTTCTCTAAGAGCTGACCTGCTCCTAGACCAAATCTTTCCCCTTCTCTGGGCCTCAGTTTCCCCACTTGTAAAATGAATGAGGAGCATTATGTGAGTTTAAAGAATAAATATAGAATGGCTATTGTTTAGCGAGCGCTTACTATATGCTAGGAGCTACGTTAGGTTACTTGCCAAGCACTGAGTCCTCAAAATAAACCCATGAGCTAAGTGCCTTTATTGTCCCCATTTTCCTTGTGGAGAAACTGAAGCGGAGCAGTACTTGTCTAAGGTCACACAGTCAGAGGCTGAAAAGGTTGGGATTCGAACCAGGTCTGTCTAATTTCAGAGCCCGAACCTCACCCACACGACATTTCCTCTCCTGTGCCTAGTCACTGGTAACCACAGGGTCCCAGAGGCAGTGGTTCAACTCCCAGCTCTGCCGTTTAGTTTTGGAATGACCTTGGGCAAGTCCTTCCCCTCTCTGAGCCTCAGTCCCCTCATCTGTAAAGTGGGTGGTTGTGAGAGCTTCGTGGGAGACGTGTGACAAGCTGTCAGCATGGTCCCTGTTACATGAATGGTGACCATAATAATAATAATTATCCCATGTCTGGGTGTCCACTCAGCAGGGTGGGCTGTGGCCCCTGCAGGCCTCTTCCCTGGCTGGTCACTCACAGTCTGGTCTCCCCAGATTGCCCGGCTGGAGCAGACCTGGATGACCCTGCGGCAGCGACACACAGAGGGTGCCATCCTCTACGAGAAGAAGCTTAAGCCATTTCTCAAGAGCCTCAACGAGGGCAAAGGTACCTTCCCCACCTTGCTGTGTGAGCTTGGACAGGTTCCAGCCCTGTCTGGGCCAGCAAAGACTCTCCCAGGGTGGACGATAATGAGAGTTTGACTAAGTTCTGTACAAGCTATTCTCCTTGTGCTCACTTTCTTCCCGGGCCAACGGTGTAAGCCGCATCCGGGTCCAGGCTCGGCCCCCAGGCCTGGGCAAGGCTGCAGTGGGTTCAGCAGCGGCAGTGGGTTCAGCTGGAGGCATCCAAAAGGAAGGGTCTGTGTCAGGAGTCAGGAGCCCTAGGGGTTCTCTCGGGACCTCAGGCCAGCCCCTTGCCCTCCTGCACCTCAGTTTCTGGGACCACAGTGGAAGGTGCGGCCCTGCGGTCTCTAAGCCCCCGTTGTTTCCCACCCTGCAGAAGGCCCACCGCTGAGCAACACCACCTTTCCCCACGTGCTGCCGCTCATCACGCTGCTGGAGTGTGACTCGGCCCCGGCCGAGGGCCCCGAGCCCTGGGGCAGCACGGAGCACGGTGTGGAGGTGGTGCTGGCCCACCTGGAGGCTGCCCGCACCGTAGCACACCACGGAGGCCTGTACCACACCAACGCTGAGGTCAAGCTGCAGGGTGAGTCCCGGGTCACTTCTGCGGGGAGATGGTCATTGGTCCTGCCAGCCTGGGCCTCCCTCCACCTTCCTGTCCATTCACGTTTCTCCATCCCTCTTTCCTGCCCCGTCCCCCCGGCTTCTTCATCTCATCCCTTTTCTTCCTCACTCATCAGTTCAACAAGGCTTTGTGAGTGGCAGGTGCCAGGTGGAGGTGGGGGGTCCCGGAGATGGTTCAAACAGCACCAAAGTGGAGTAGCAGAGCTTCTCTGAACCTCAATTTTCTCACCTGTGAAGTTGGCGTCCTAACAGACCCACTTTACAAGATTGTTTGCAAAGTGCTCAGCCTGGAGCCCCGGGGCTGAGACAGACCTGCCCTGCCTTCAGGGAGAAAAGTGGAACTCCCTCTCATGAAAGGAGCAGAGAGAAAGTGGCTTCAGGCAATCCATCTTTTTTATTTATTTATTTTTATTTTTCTTGAAGAAGATTAGCCCTGAGCTAACTGCTGCCAATCCTCCTCTTTTGCTGAGGAAGACTGGGCCTGAGCTAACATCCGTGCCCATTGTCCTCTACTTTATATGTGGCACGCCTACCACAGCACGGCCTGCCAAGCGGTGCCATGTCCACACCCGGGATCCAAACTGGCGAACCCCGGGCCTCCGGGCCTCCGAAGCGGCACATTTGCACTTAACTGCTGCACCCAGGGGCCGGCCCCCAGACAATCCATCTTTTACTGCCTCAGGCATTATTTAAGCCATAAAAGTTCACTGTAGACAAATTGGAAATTACAGCTGAGCAAAAACAAGATAAAAAAAAAATCACCGACGATTACTCAGAAGTAAATGCCGTCAGCATGCTGGTGTATGTCTTTCTTGCTTTTTTCTTTTTCAGAAAGAACAAAAATTTTTTTTTTACATTTACCTACAAAATGTATATACGTTTCTTAGGAAAGATTTTGGAACTTACAGAAAAATACAAAAAAGAAAAGAAAAATCACCCAAGATTCCTCCCCAAATTAACATTAATATTTTATCTTCTGGTTTTAAAAGTATATGTTGCAAATAGTAGGACAAACACGAGGTGCTAAACTGCCTGGTCATCAACAAAGCTTGTTGGAGGCCTGGCGGAGCTGGGGGGAGGTCCCCCCAGGAGGGAGGCCCTGAGGGGTGGTGGCTTCAGGCGGGAGCCCTGGCCTTCCCAGCTGGACAGTGGTCCCCTGACGCCTGTGCCCCGCCCTGCAGGGTTCCAGGCCCGGCCAGAGCTCCTGGAGGTGTTCAGCACTGAGTTCCAGATGCGCCTCCTCTGGGGCAGCCAGGGCGCCTGCAACAGCCAGGCCCGGCGCTACGAGAAGTTCGACAAGATCCTCACTGCCCTGTCCCACCAACTGGAGCCTGCTGTCCGCTCCAGCGAGCTGTGACCCCATGGACCCTTCCCCTCCGCAGCTGCGGGCAGCAACGGGGACAGAGGGGCACAACCTTTCCCCAGAGCACCCCAGGGACACTGTGATCAGCCCAAGAATGTTCTGGGTTCCGCTCCAGGATCTCCCTTGCACCAGGGTCTGGCTTGGGCTCTGGGCTCCACAACCCCCCAGCTCCTCTTCAGGAAGAACCGGAACCTGTCCCTCCCTCCAGCTTCTGCTTCCCCGCTTCCTGCTGAGATGCCCTGTGTTGGAGCCACTAGCGGCTGCTCACGCCTCCTCACTCTTCTCCAGGCGTCTGCCCCCATCGCCACCGAGGCCTCCATCTGGCTGTAAATACGTGTCTGTGCTGTAAATAGATGTACAGAAACCATGTTCTTTCTTTCATATAATAAACTTTTATGACTCTTTCTTTGTCTCTCAGGAGGCCCTGGGGTGGAAGGAAGCATCTTTTCTCAGGTGAAGGGTGGAAAATTCATTCAACAAATACTCATTTAGCACCCGGGACCTTCCAGATTGTATCTTCTAGCCGGGAGCCAGTTACAGCTAGAACTGAAACCCAGTTCCTGTGCTGCAGGAGCTCAGATCCCAGGCGGGAGATGAACAGCCAGTTCCAATGCGGCGGGGGGCGGGGGGGATACTGAGCCTCGCCTGCTCCTACCCACCTCCCTGCCTCAGGAAGCCACCGAAAAGCTCCCCACAAACGCACAGCCAAGGGTCCCAGATGTTTGGGGTGGAAGGGCTTTTCGAAATCTAGGATTCCAACTGCCCTCTGGCAAACTGAGAAACCGGAGGATGAAGGCGGGCTCCGTGGGTCAAAGCAGCAGAATGAGGAGGGCTGGGACCTGGGTATCCTGACCCGGAGATCTTTCCTTTTCTATCCTCAATAGTGGGAACTACTCATTTCTTTTCAGGCTTTGAGACGTGGCCCCAGAAGCCTTCGTGCGTGTGTGTGTGTGTCTGTGTGTGCGTGCGTGTCTGTGTGTGTGTGTGTGCACATGGTGAGCGGGGCAGGGAACCTTTGAGGAGGGCCGTGAAGGCAGTAGTCTTGATTGGGTGAAGGAGGTGGGCAATGTGGATCACTAGGATTCCAGGCCAGGCTGGAGGCCTGGGGAGCCTGTTCGCTGAATTTGAAATGTCTGGGGTCCTTCGCAATCTGAATCCTTTGACCAAGAGAGGCTGGATAACATCGTGCATTAGATCTTTGGCAGCAACCAGACCTGGGTTCAGTTCCTTTGTTTACCAGCTGTGTGGCCTTGGATAAGAGGCTTAACCTCTTGGGTGCCAATTTCCTCCTTAAGAAAATGGGGACAATAACAGAATCCATCCCTTAGGACTGATGTTAAAGAACTTAGCGCATAGTAGCTGCTAGGCAAGGGACCACCATGTTTCATACATAACGGACTGTCAAGGATCATTTATTGATTACTTCCTGAGCCACAACACTTTTATGTGCCTGTACTGCGTTGAAATATCACCATTTCTCTGTATGACAGGTACTGTTATTATAAGATCTATAAGGCATCTAACACTAATGGCACACAGTACGTGCTCACCAAAAGCTATTAGTGAGTGCTCTTTTATCATATAAAGGAAAAAAGAGCATGCAAAAGGCGCTTTGCAAGGTGTAAGTTGCCGCACAAGTTTTGGCTACAATTGCTAAGTCACCCTTTGTGCTCATAATCCTTTATTCATTATTCTTTCGGGGTTACTGTGATGGTCCCCTAGTTACCGTGGCCATGGAAACGTGGCCCGCCGTCCTGGCTTGGAAGGTTCGCGGGCTCCCCCTGGAGGCCACTTTCGGTCCTACTGCGGGACGACGGGGTGGGGCCTCTGAGAGCGGCGAGAGGGAAGCCGGGAGTTGTAGGCCACGGGCGGAGGCTGCTGCGGGGCCATGCACGCCGGGAGTTGTAGTTCTCGGGAGAGGCGGTTGGCGGCCCCGGACCGAGCTCGGGCCTGAGGCGGATGGCGGCTGTGACGCGCGGCTGCCGGTCCTGGGGCTCGCTCCTCGGGCTGCTCGCGCTGGTCTCGGCCGCGGCGGCCGCCTGGGACCTGACTTCGCTGCACTGCAGCTTCGGCACCTTCTGCGAATGTGACTTCCGGCCCGACTTCCAGGGTGAGGAGCCGGGTGCGGAGGGGCGGCGGACGGGGGAGCCCTCGGACTCCGGGCTTGCGCCGGGGCCGGACCTGGAGGATGGAACCGAGGGGCGGGACCCCCAGACTTCCAGACGGCCAGAGCTGGAGTGGGCGCGGCGTTGAAGGACCCTGAGAGCCGGGGGCACGGGACGTGGGGCGAGGGTTCGGGGTCCAGTCAGAGCCCTGCCAGGATGGAGAGAGCCTTGGAGAGCGGGGCCTTGCGGGGGGTTAGGCCTCCACCGCGGACTGGCCGGCAGGGGAGAAGCCTGCCTTGGGGGTGGGCAGGGGTCTAGGGCAGACCCTGTTGACAGCTCGCATCCTCTCGGGGCTGAGCGCAATCTAGAGGGCCGTCCGGTGGGGGCGCTGCCGAGCTGAGTCAGGCCTGAGGGTGGCTTCTGCTGCCAGAGACCCCAAGGGCCCCACTCCCTTTCCACGGACAGCTTGTACAGACGTCCCGGAGCCCAGGGATGCCTAGACCAGGTTCCAGATGTGACTTCCCCCTTGAACCTCTTCCATGGCGGGGGCGGGGGGGGGGGGGCGACGGAGGGGGCGGGGTCAGCTCTGACACTGTCCTTGTGGCCCTAGGTCTGGAGTGTGACCTGGCCCAGCACCTGGCTGGCCAGCACTTGGCCAGGGCACTGGTGGTGAAGGCGCTGAAGGCCTTCGTGCAGGACCCAGCTCCCACCAAGCCGCTGGTCCTCTCCCTGCATGGCTGGACCGGCACTGGCAAGTCCTACGTCAGCTCCCTGTTGGCACACTACCTCTTCCGGGATGGCCTCCGCAGCCCCCATGTGCACCACTTTTCCCCGGTCATCCACTTCCCGCACCCCAGCCAGATGGAGCGCTACAAGGTAGGCTAGTTGAGTGCTGGACCACTGTTCGCCTGCACTGTGGGGTGCCAGACCCTAGGGCGTGAGTCCTGAGCCAGAGAAGGGGAGTCACTTGCTCCAGCCCACACAGCCACTTGGAGCCTCAGCCCTCAGGACCCATGCAGATCAGAGCTTGGGGTGGTGCCATTCTACCTGGCAGGGAGTTCTCGCTTTAGTTCCTAGGGGGCAGTAAGGGTACCTACCTGCCAGGGTTGTGTGAGGGACATGGGATTATGTAATTGCAGGTATTATTTATTGAGCACCTACTTCTGCCAGATAGTCTGCATTATCTTCTCTCTGTGAAGCACGTGGCCCCAGTCTGAGGCTCAGAGTAAGCACTCAGTGAATATTAGCTCTTACTGCTATTGTTATTGTTGTTGATTGCTAGGGACTTTCCGGGCTGATCTGGTTCAGCTGTCAACACTATTTGGAAGGGTCAGGGAGCAGGAAGGAGCCGTCGCCTTTTAGAGAAGGCAGTAGGTGTCAGGGAAGAAGCCCTGAACAGGCGGGTGCAAGGCCTGGGTTTGAGTCCCTGTTCTCCTGCTGACTTGCTGTGTGAACCTGGACAAGTCGCTGCCCCTCCCAGGGCCACCGTGTCACCATCAGTCCCATTAAGGGATTGGTGCTCTTTGGGACACCACCTCTCCCGGGGAAGGGGATGCGTTCTTGCCTTGGGAAGAAGTCTGGGGCTGAGGGAGTATCTCCAGGCCCCTCGAACTCCTGCCTCTCCCCTACAGAAGGATCTTAAGAGCTGGGTCCAGGGAAACCTCACCACCTGCGGCCGCTCCCTCTTCCTCTTCGATGAGATGGACAAGCTGACCCCAGGCCTGATGGAGGTCCTGCGACCTTTCCTGGGCTCCTCCTGGGTTGTATACGGGACCAACTATCGCAAAGCCATCTTCATCTTCATCAGGTGGGGCCCGGCTCAGCAGCGGGCATAGTGTGGGAACACTTGTCAGAGATCCCCACTGTCCAGTCTCGGCCTGGGGTGTGTTCCCCCGGGCCCAGGCAGGCTTTCCGAAAGCCCCTGACACTCTCTCTGGAGTCATTCAAGGTGGTTGACTTCCCTTTGACGTTCTCAAAGCCCATTCTGGGCTCAGTCGTTTTGTTCCTCACTATTTCTTTGCGGAAGCCCTGCTGGGTCAAGAGTTTTCCGTCTGTTGTGGCCAGGAGGACACAGGCCTGGGAAAAATAGAACTAGAGTTCTAGTCTCAGCTTTAAGAATCCTAGCTGTGTTTCCTCAGGTAAATCACTGCACCTCTCTGAGCTCCCCTTTCCTCTTCCAAACAGCAGGGCCAACACTAATGCCCACTCTCCTCCTAGAGACTGGGTGAGGGAAAGTGAGTTAACGGACCCCAAAGTGTTTTGTAAACTATAAAGTGCATGGCATGTAGAGGTGAATTTCCAGGGCTCATGGCTGTGGATGCAAGCTCCACAGAGGGGACGTGGTTCCTGTGGAGTGTTTTCAGTGGGTTTGGCTCCTGATGGCACTGAGCTGGGCTGGCACCTGGCGAGTGAGGGCCAAATCCTGCCCCCACCATCTGAGTCTCGGCCCACGTCCTGCATGGTTTTAGCAACACCGGTGGCGAGCAGATTAACCAGGTGGCACTGGAAGCATGGCGCAGCCACCGGGACCGCGAGGAGATCCGCCTGCAGGAGCTGGAGCCAGTCATCTCCCGGGCTGTGCTGGACAACCCACACCGTAAGTTCAGCTGGGTGGCTCAGCAGGCCAGATCCAGTGGGCCAGGCTCTCTGGGGAGGGCCGGCTTCTCCCAGGGTCTGATGCTCTGCCCACTGAACCTGCACCTGCCAGGCCAGGCTTTGGCGCTCCTGGCTGTCACACAACCTCCCTGAGCCCAACACCTGGAAGGTGGCTGAGGGGGTTAAGACCAGCACCACACCTGCACTGCCCTTTGGGGGCGGGGGGCCCTGCTCCTCCCAGTGAAGCCCTGACTCCTTTCCCCATCGCCCCTTCCTGCAGATGGCTTCTGGCGCTCGGGCATCATGGAAGAGCATCTCTTGGATGCCCTGGTGCCCTTCCTGCCACTCCAGCGGCACCACGTGCGGCACTGCGTGCTCAACGAGCTGGCCCAGCTGGGCCTGGAGCCCAGGGATGAGGTCGTCCAGGCTGTGCTGGATAGCACCACCTTCTTTCCTGAGGACGAGCAGCTCTTTTCCTCCAATGGCTGCAAGACTGTGGCTTCCCGAATCCCCTTCTTCCTCTGACTCTCCAGGTGGCGTCCTTGCCCTCCTCTACCTGGCCAGGCTGTTCAGGAAAGCCCTGGGTTTCTGCCAGGGAGACCCTGTCCTGAGCCTCCTGGAGAGTGGGCCCCGTAACGCAGAGTGAAGTGGAAGAGGGCTGCTGGCTAGCCCTTGGGACAGAGGGCCAGGCCGGCCCTGCCTCTGAACTGGCCTGAGGGCATCTTGGCCTTTGCTTCCTTCCCCGGGGAAACCACTGGTCACCCCAGAACCTCACTGAGCCTTGATCTTGCCCTCCAGCCTGAGCCTTCTTCAAATGTGAATTGTAACTCAGGGACTGGGGCTCGTGGCTGCTCCCTCCCTCCTCGGTCTGTTACCCGTGGCCCCTTGCTCTGGCACCATACCCCAGCCCTCCCTCCCACACCTTATGTCCCAGCATCGTAAAGCCAGGCTGAGGCTTCTCAGTCTCCATGAACAGAGGGACTCTGTCATGTGGGCTTCGTTTTTAAAGTTTTTAATTTTGTAAAAGAAGAAGACAAATACAATAAACTTAGCCATGGGACCAGAGGAATGCTGGCTGCAGTTTCTAATTGCTCCTGAAGGAGGCAGCTTCGCTGAGTGCCAGTGTGTGAGGGTGGAATCTCTCCCATCCCCAGCAGGCAGGGAGGGGCCTCAGTGGCCCTTCGGAGAGCAGCCTACCTGCCGGGACAGGGGTCTTGGCCCGGGCCCTGGACAGCCTGGATTTTGCTGAGACTCAGGCTCAGTCCCGAGGTGACCTGGGACTTGCTGGGCCTCTGGCACTGGCCCTGGGCAGCCTCCATTTTGCTGGGCCTCCGGCTCTGGCCCTGGGCGGCCTCCGTCTTGCTGGGCCTCCGGCTCTGGCCCTGGGCGGCCTCCGTCTTGCTGGGCCTCCGGCTCTGGCCCTGGGCGGCCTCCGTCTTGCTGGGCCTCCGGCTCTGGCCCTGGGCGGCCTCCGTCTTGCTGGGCCTCCGGCTCTGGCCCTGAGTGGCCTCCGCCTTGCTGGGCCTCCGGCCCCGGTGCTGAGAGGCCTCTGTCTTGCTGGGCCTCCAGCTCTGGCTCTGATTGGCCTCCGTCTTGCTGGGCCTCCGGCTCTGGCTCTGATCGGCCTCCGTCTTGCTGGGCCTCCGGCTCTGGCTCTGATTGGCCTCCGTCTTGCTGGGCCTCCGGCTCTGACCCTGAGCAGTCTTGTTTTTTCTGGGGCTGCGGTTCAGGCTTAGATCTCCGCAGTTGTTCTCCAAGTCTGAGGATTGAGTCTTAAGCACCGAGGAGTCAGAGAATGTCACAGTAGTGGCCGAGGTGCTCCTGTATTCCTGGCAGATAGTAGAGGTCTCTGTCTCTGAGATGGACGTGGTCCTGACTAGGAAGGGTGTGCCAAGAGCACCTGTCAGGCCACCTTCCCCAGACTGCTCCAGGGAAAAGAGGCTTCTAGCCCTCACCCTTGCCTAGATCCCAGAGGCCTTGCATGGCCACGGGGAAGGCCCGCCAGACCATGCCAGCCCAGGCCTCCTCAGCACCTGAGCCTTGCAGGTGGACCAGGGCTAGAAGATAAGGGGAGATGCCGAGGGGCCCCGCCGCCCAGCCCTGGCCTCCACTCTGCTGGCTGCCCCCGCCCTCTGCATTCCAGCCACAGCCAACAGCCTGCAGGGCTCCAGGTCCCTGCCTGCAGCAGTCCCCTGCTCCACCCCTCCCACACTTGGCTAACCCAACTCTTCCTTCAGGTCCTGAAAGCCCTCCTGAGCCCCCATCGGGGCTAAATGCCCCCACAGCCCTGGACTCCCCTCCACTGTGTGTCTACACTATCCTGGGTATCTGTTTACCTGTGGGCCTTCATCCCTTCAGGACCAAGAGCTCCCCGGGGCAAGGACTGGGCCGTTCATGCCTCGGCCAGCATTTGGCACAGGCCCAGCCCTGGCCACTCGATGCATTTGTTGAGTTGCACTGAGTGGAGGGAGGGGCTGGCCACTGTTGTGTTCATCCCTACCCTGGACTGCTCACAGCTGCCCTTGGGACTCTGTTCCAGGCATTTCTGGGTGTTTCACCCTGGTGCCTGGCAGAATTGAGGGTAAAAGCCCCTTGAACATGCACAGGGTTTGTGGCTTCTTTCAGGGGAAGTTAATGGGGCAGAGAGAAAAGAGACGGGCCTGAGAGGGGAATGAGGGTGGAGCAGCAGCAGCTGTGAAGTGCTTCAGAGGAAGAGCTGGCACGCCAGGCTCTGTGCTGGGCAGCCCCTCACCGAGGGCTCCCTACACCCCCTACAAAGTGGGCATTGTTACTCCCACTGCAGAGCCACACATCTAGAAGCAGCAGGGCCCAAGTCTGCACCCAGGCCAGGGAGTTTCTGCCCCTGACCTGTGCCTGCTCCGTGGCCTTGGCTCACTCAGGCCCGGTAGGAGCACAGGGGACTTACAGCCCAAGATGGAGCCCGGCGACGTCTGGTAGAGGCAGCTGTTGGACAGGGACCTTACCCTGCTGGGGGCGGGCTCTGGCTTCTCCTCCTAGGGCAGGAGACAGGCTGGGCAGTCACAGGCTGCAAGAGGCCCCAGGCCAGTGGCCACAGCTCTGGAAGGCCAGCAGTTTGGAGCTCCTCAAGGGTCCTAGGCTGGGGCTGGTTGGGGACATGGAGAGGCTAAGACTGGACAGGAAGGGGACAGGCACAGCACTGTGAGGAAGGGACCCACAAGACGCTGTGTGGGTCTCAGAGCCCCAGCTGCAAAAAGCAAGTTAGTTCAAGTGTGGGACAGGCTTCTGGAAAGTGCTGTACCCTGGGGAATGGCTAGTGAGAAACTGAGGAGCTTCTCCCTGCTTCACCTGCCTTATCCCATTTCAGCCTCAACACACATCTGGGAGGGAATTACTGCTATTAACCATTTCATGGACCAGGAGACCCAGGCTCCCGGCACCTAAGCAGCCTGCTCAGGGCACTCAGCTAAGGAGAGAAGCGGGGCTTAACTCCTGGTCTGCGGGACTCCACAGCCAGGCTCCCGGCTGCTGATCTGCTCCGGCCACTCATACCTGCATGCAGTGGGGTTCACGCCTGCGGGCAGTGTGGAAGCAAGGGGGTGTGTGCAGAGCTGCAGGGTGCTAAGCTAATGCACAGGTGCTGGCTCAACATCTCCCTGAGGGCGGGAGCCCACGAGGACCTCATGGGGCTGACGTTTCACACAGACTGGAGTTTTGTATTTCTGGATCTGGCGTGAGCTAGGAAAATGTAGAGCTCGTGTTTTCCATTTAGGGCAAGGGGGATGTTGGTGCTCCCTGTACTTCAGCTGTGCAAAGTTCCTCTGGACACAACTTTGCCTGTGTCCAGCGACAGTAGAGTGGATAAGTAAATGGCGGGATATCCCCGGATGGAATCTCCACAGCAGTAAGAACGAGCTGTGGAGATTGTTCAACTTGGACACATCCCACAAATGTCACGCTAACTAATGGAGCTGGAGACAAGAGGGCGCACCGTACTTGTCCATGAATGTGACAAGCAGGCACACTCATCTACGGGGTCAGGAATCAGGACAACCTCGTGGCGTGCGCTGGGCTGAGGGAGGGGCCTAGAAGCGGGCATGAAGGGGCTTCTGGGCAGGTGGGCCTGAGTTCTTTCTCGATCTGGATAACGGTGTCACGGGTGGATTCAGCTTGTGAAATGTTATCCAACAGTTCACTTATGATTTGTGTACTTACTGTATTCAGGTTGCATTCAATACGAAGTTTTTAGAAATGAACTTAAGAGCAAAATTTAACAAAATTCTGGCTTGAGTGGCCAGTGCACACAGCAGAATGTATGAAAGCAAGCGTGGGAAGGCCTCTCTCTGTGAGGGGCCCACATCCTCATGCGCCCTCCCTCAGGGGCACCCCTCACTAATACCACCCCCATCTCAGAGCAAGAGGTCCCCACTTGTCCCCCAGCTGAGCAGGGCCAGAGCCAGACCTGGAAGCCAGCCTCTAGCCAGACTGCATCCCTCAGCCCTGGCTCGCTCGGGTGCACTCCAGCCTGGACCTCAAGGGCCCTGGGCCCCAAGCCCCCGGGTGCGGCTCACTCACCTTTTCTTCCTCCTTCTTGGGGACGCTGACCTCTTCCTCCGAGTGTTCTAGCTCTGCCCACACGACGTGGGGAGTGGCCTCCAGCTCTTTGGGGGTCTTAGACAAAGGCTGTTGCAGCTTCCATGAGAGCTGCAGGGCCGGGGCCTTCTGGCGCTCCAGTTCCCGCTCCCTGAGCTGCCTGCCAAGCCGCGGCCCCAGAGCGCCAGATAAGTCTCCCTGACTCACCCCAGCATCCCCAGGGACTGGACAGTGGCCTAAGGCAGCAGCTGGCGCCAGAGGAGCCTTGAGACCGGCCATTCCCCACTCTGGGCCTGCAGCTCCCGCTCAAGAAGCTTACCCCATGATGCGCTGAGGGATGCTGGTCCCTGGGCTGCTCAGAATCACCCGGTCCAGCTGCAACCTGGCCAGGTGGGCCATCTGGCTGCAAAGCACCTCCTCCACTGACATGCCCGGGAAGAGGTTGGTTACCAGTGGGAGCAGCTGCCAGGAAAGGGGGCAACCAGAGCCAGGTGTGAGCCAGGGCAGGGGGCAGATGGCATTTGCTGCCCTGCCCTCGTAGAGTCCCTTCTCAGGGCTGAACAGGGAAGGCTTTACAGATTGTTTCTAAAAGGCCAGGCCCTTTTTGCCCCCAAACTATCAGGAGACCAGGAGAAAGTAAGTATTTGGAGAAGGAACACTGGTGGGGGTCTACCGTGGGTTCTAGACCAGCCAGATGAGGGTCTGACCTCTAAGATGTGTGACCTGGGGCGAGGGAACTGACTTCTCTGAGCCTTACCCTCTTCATCTGTAAATTGAGGGTGATAATAATGTTAACAGTCTCGCAGGGGTGCTGAAGAGAGTTAAATAGAGGGATGCAAGCGGAAGTGGCTAGAACAGTGCGTGACGCGTCATAAGCGTTCCCACACGGGCAGATCTTATTGCCCTTAGGGAACCAGATTTCTTTTAGGGCCAGGGAGGATCTTTAGGTGGCCAGGGGTATTGACTCTGGAGCCCACCCTCCTGGCCCAGCAGGAACCCACCTTCGGTTGCTTGGGGTTGAGGATGAGGACAGTGGCAACATCCTGGCGGGCCCCAAAAATGTTCTGCAGGAGTTGCCGGCTCCTGGCGCGATGCAGGTAATACTGGGCCCTCTTGGGGTTGTGCTGGATGGCCATTGAGAAGTGGTTCTCTGCCTTATGGAATTGCCTGCAGGACACAGCAGGCCTGCTATGAGCTGGGCGCCCTGCAGGGAGATGGCAGCTTCGGGCCCCAGTGGGGAGTTTCGGGAAAACCAGACTGGTCTCTGCTCACCCCCCACATGCCCCTCTGTTCTCTTTCTACCAGCTACACTCTTGATGGACCCAACACCTAAATCCTAGTGTAAAACCCCAACATAAATGAATGTTTTTCTGATCTTGGAGTAGGAAGGGCCTTTCTGAGGATGTCACAAACCCAACAGCTAAAAATGAAAAATTGACTTTGACTATGATTAAATCCTACGTTACTGACTAGCAAAAACACCACAAAGGAAATCAATAAATAGGGACAATATATTTTGCCACATTAGGTAGATGATAAGCTAACTTTCCCAGCCTACAAAGAACTGATCACCAAAAAAAAAAAAAAAATCTTAATTAGTAATTTCATACAAAATGGGCAAAAGATTTGGGCAGGCCATAACGACCAATAAACATGCAAAAGCTGCTGGACCAACAAGATGACTTCCAGCAATCTACCTACAGCATTACTAGTATAAGTGCCCAAAGGCATATGTCCTGGGTGCTCATCCAGCATTCTTTATAATAAAAATGGAAAAGAGCCCAAATATGCATCAGCAAAGGATTGTCTAAAGAAATTCACTGTGGTACCTCCACAGAATGGAACACTATGCAGACAATGAAAGAGAATGAGGTAGTCCTGTACGCAATGCCACGGGAAATAAAAAACGAGTCAAAACACAGTTCAGCGCAACCTCACTTTTGTAAAATGATAATAATTGTGAATATAAGCATAGAGGACAGTCTGGAGGAATCTTTACCAAACTTATGTGGGGTGGGAGGAGGCGCTGGAAGGTAAATATTAGAAGGCACTTCCATGTTCTGACTTACATATTACTGAACACTTAAATTTTTTATAAAAAGCTCAATTACCATAATAATATTCAGAGAAAAAAAGGATGCTTAGCGAAGACTTGGAAAATAAAATCGATATTTAGGAGACATAACTGGGAGAGCAAAGGCATCTTGACCGGTGGATCCCAGAAGGTGGCTTCAGGCCAGGCCAGAGCCCTCCGCATCCCCGCCCAGAGCCCCCGCAGGCCCCGCCCACGGAACCGCCCACAGCCCCACCGGCCCCGCCCACAGACCCCGCCGGCCCCGCCCACGGCGGGCGCACCTGCTCCTCTGCTCGCAGAAGCCCATCTTCTCCTGCAGCAGGCCCATGCGCAGGTTGGCACCCTCATCCTGCGGGCTCAGCGCCAGCGCCTGCTGGTAGTCCGCCTCAGCAAAGGACAGGTTGCCCAGCTGGAAGAAGCAATCTGGCGCCCGGGGACCCGGGGCGGGGGCTGAGTGGGCCCCCAACCCCAGTGCCCAGGAGCCCCAGCCCAGCCTGCTCCAGCCCCAGGGGGCGGGGCCTGAAACTGGAGGCTGGTAACTCCCGGGGCGGTCGCGGGCGGCTGCAGAGGTTTTCCGTGCCTCGGGGTTCCTTTTCCTAGCTGCCTGATTCTGAGCATTTTGAAGAGACTGTAGCCAGTTTGTCTAAGGCAATATTTCCCCGGAACACTGGGACTCTTAACTGTTTCCTCTTTGCCTCCTGCCTCCCTCCCTCCCTCAGGGGCCTCAAGCGCCCAGCCCAGGCCTTAGAGAGGCGAGGGCTGGCCCGCCCGGCCGCCCCGCTCACCGCCGCGGTTGATGTAGAGGCCCTTCTCCTGCTGCTCGTCCTTGAGGGCCTTGTTGAGCAGCAGCACGCCCTCCTGGTAGGCGCCGTGCATGTAGCAGTGCACGGCGAAGTCGTTGTAGGCCAGCAGCAGCTGGCGCTGCGCCTGCTGCACCAAGTTCTCCTGGCACTTCGTCAGCATGTCCAGCGCCTTCAGGAAGTCCTCCACCGCCCCATCAAACTCCCGGAGCCGGCGGTACAAGGTCCCTCTGTGGGAGAGGGACATGAATGCCAAAGCACCCTACTGACTGGGGGTGAGGCAAGCAGCTGCCGGCTCTGGGCCTCCTGACCCGTGGAGGTGGGTGGGGGGCTCCCACCTCGTGCACTAGGTTTGGCCTGTGGGGCTGGTCCTGGATTCCTACTCAGATAACCTGCTAGATCCCTGGTAATTTTCTCAAAAATATAGCTTCCCTCTTTCTTTATGGGAGCCAGGTGTATGACAGCTTCTATGCTAAAGGACAGCGGTTTCACCCCCCACTGTTTGTATAAGAAAACTGAGGCTCAAGGAAGTTAAATGGCCCCGTGTGAGTCTTTTTGGGGGACCAGAATCAAACCCAAGCCTTGTCCACTGAGCTGGGCTGACCTTCCCAGTGTGAACTGCTCAGCAGGCCTGAGGGTCCAGGATTCCCAGGTTAACTGAGGCTGCTGCCTGCCCCTCCACCAGGGGCAGTAGCAGAGACCACCTCCCATGATGCCTTGACGCCAATCGGGAATAGGGAAAGATTATCAGAGGCTAGATGGGGAAACTGAGGCTCTCTTGAGACCACACAGCAGGACCCAAGACCGGCACCTCTTCACCCAGTACCGGAAGAGGAAGAAGCTGGGGTCCAGAGGGTTGTTCTCAATGGCACAGTTGATGTGTTTCAGCGAATTCTGCAGCTTGCCCTGCACAGCTAGGATGCCGGCATCTTGACGTGCCTTCTGGGACTGGTCCACCATCATCTTGAGCAGCACCTTGGCCTGTGGGTGCTTGGGATCCAGTAGCAAGGCTCTGTGCAGGTCTCGATAGCAGAGGTTGGGCTGCAGGAGGCCGAGGGTGGCATCAGGGATGTAGGCCAAGCTGAGCCCCACCCTGCCCAGTGGGGGGAGGCAGAACTGCAGGCCTGTAGGGGCCTTTCTCTGGGCAGGCCAGCATCACGCCACCCATCCTCAGTGCCCCTGCATTGCTGTTCCACTTTTTCTGCCTCTTGAAGGAGGCAAGAAGCATTGTGGGAAAATCCGATCCCAGGCCCTATCTGTGCTGGCTTCTTTCCTGATGTGACCTCAGGTGAGCCAGGTCAGCCCTGGTGGTTTCTGCCGTAGAATGGGGTTACAGATGCCACATCCTTGGAGGACTTCTGCGAGGCTCAGTCGAGGTGGGGGGAGGGTGTGGCCCCCTCATCACGACTGTCAAGTCCTCCCTATTCTTCCCTGCACACCCTCCCCCACTCCCTTGACCTTTAAGCCTCAGACAACTCTGACCAAGAACAGATTCAGGCCTGGGCATAAACAGAAAACATCCCCAGGCAAATACCTTCCACTGGGTGAGCAGGTCTGTCAGTCAACCAACAAACAGTTTTAGCAAGCACCCCGTGTTCTGTAGCGTAATTGGTTGGATGACGAGTGGGGCAAACGGTGTGGACACCAGGCGTGAGTGGAGGTCAGGCGGGGGAAGACTGCGGAGGCTAGCGGCAGGGTTCTGGGGCCGGGGGACTGGGGTTCATGGCAGCAACACCACTGAGAACTGCCTCTGGGACCTTGGGTAAGTCACCCACGCCCTCTAGACCTGTTTCATCATCTGTGAAAAGAGGACAATGGATTCTGTCTGCCTCAAAAGGTTACTGCAAGCCTTAGCGAGAAACATGAGTAAAGTGCTGAGAACGTGCCTATGTGTCACAGAGGCTGGGGTGGCGGCAGCAGCTAAAATCCGGACTGTCAACAACAATTCTCGATAATTACTAGTCTCCTACCTGTGCAGGAGACTCTCCCACTGACTCACGCGTGGGCACAGAGGCCCAGCCCCCAGCAGAGCGAGGCTCACGTTTCCAACCCCCCTAGGATGCCTGCCTGGTGAGCTGAGTGCACCCCGCCCAGCCCCACCCAACCGCTCCTCCCTGTCTTGAGTCTCCCAGCTCCCTGGCACCCACGTGGCCAGGCGGATTACCGGGCATTGTTCTGGATCGCTCCCTTTTCCTCACACCCGCCCCCAGTCAGTCTTCTGCCCTGCCTTCCAAAGGACTGTGGAACTGCCTGCTCCTGACTACCCTCACAGCCGACCTCCCCGTACCCCCTCCTTGCACGCTGGATGGCATCCCGCCTCCTCCCCAGGCTCCCGGCCTCCAGACTTGCCCCTCCCACACTCCCCCTGGCCGCTGGAAGGATCTTTGTGAAGGCCGCTGCCTCTCAAAGGGGAACCCCTTTGGGGGCTCCCGCTGCCCCCAGGAAGAAGAGTCCTCCTGGTTTGCAAGACCCTGCCCAACACCTTCACACACCTGCAGTCCCCTCCTCCCTGCCCAGCACTCCCCACCTCCTCCCTGTGACCCCAAGTCTCCCCTGCCCCTGTACTGTCATCCCCATGCCGAGCCCAGGGGTTGCGCCAGCTGGGGATGCTTAGTAAATGCTCACTGAGGCAAATAAGGAAAGAAAGGTGGCAGGAGGAGGAGGAGGAGGAGGAGGAGGAGGAGGGGGAGGAAGGGCTGCCCTTTCTAAGGGGTCCTGGCTGCCCGAGGATGTCCACACACTCATTCTGTGTGTAGTTATGCTTAGTGACGTCTGCCCTGGGCTGGGTGTTCCGTGAGGGCAGGTACAGCATAGGTCTGTCACCTTGTGGGTTCTGGGGGCTGGAGCATGCCTGGCACAGAGCCAGGGCTGAGTGACAATGGAACAAATACCAGACTGGGTACCTGAGTGGTCAGCGCGAGTCGAGGTCTCTACCCAGAGAGGACAGAGCCCCCCTGGCACTGTGGGGACGCAGCTCTGGGCTCATGGACAGCCTAGCCGCCTGCTGTAATCTTGGGCGTGCTGGGGGCAACCAGGCCGGGGGGAAGGCCAGACCCTGCCCTGCCCTCCCTGCTTTACCTTCTCAAAGAAATTGTAGAGCCTGGCCCGGAGGATGTAGATATCGGGATTGGTCGTGCCATTCTTCACTTCCTTGGTGACGAGTGAGAGGCAGTCAGCATGCCGTTTGAGGGCCAGGAGACAGGCCATGCTGAGGGCGGAGGGCAGAGGTGCTCTGTCTGCTGGGTGAGAGGGATGGGAAGGGGCTGCGGGAGGACGAGGGCCCACAATGACGTGCCGAGCCGCTCACCATCGGTAACGGAAGCAGGGCTTCTCTGGCTGGAGCTCAGAGGCTTGCGAGAAGACGTTCAGGGCATCCCGGAAGGAGCACTGCTCAAACAGGCACTGGCCCTGGGGACACAGCGGGCAGTCACTTCTGCTTGTGACCCTGGCCCAGCAGCACCCACCAGGCAGCGCGGGCAACATTGGGGCAGAAGGGGAGAGAGACAAGAGAAAGGGACAGGGCCCTTTAGATCTGGGAGACAGAGACACAGAGATGGAGAGAGACACAGAGCTGGGGAAAGACAGCAAGAGACACAGAGAAAGACCGTGACAGAGATGGAGACGCAGGGCTAGAGAGGGACAGCAAGAAACACACAGTTGGCGAGAGACAGACAGCAATGCAGAGACACAGGAACAGAGAGAAACAGATCTGGGGCTTTCTTGGCATTTTATGGCTTAACAGTGTTTTTATTTTGAATTGCAAATGGGGGGCACTGTTAGCTTTTTAGTGCTGGGAACCTCTATGCTCTGGATCTGGGCTGTCCAATGCAACAGCCACCAGCGGCATGTGGCTATACAAATTTAATTAATTACAATTGAAAAATTAGTTCCTCAGTCACACACTTCCATGTGGCTAGTGGCTACCAGACCGACAGTGCAGAGTAGATTATTGTCGCTCCTGCAGAAAGTTCTGTTGGACGAAGCTACCAAACTTCACCCAGCCCTGAGAGTAAACCGACTTGGGAGGTGGGAAAGGCCCTGAGAGTGGCAGCAGGTGGGGACACAGATACAGGGACGAGGCGGTCCCCAGGGAGTCAGAGCTGGTCCCAGGAGCAAGGAAAGCTCCCAGAGCTGGAGGAGAGCCAGCAGGCTGGGTGTGAGGGGTGCCTCGCGTGGTCCTGGGGGGGCAGCCCAGGCACCTGCAGGTAAAGCACAAAGGAGAGGCGCTCCAGGTAGTCGGTGTTTTCCGGCTGGAAGGAGATGGCCCTTCGCAGGTTCTGGATGGCCGAGGAGAAGTCACCGAGTTGGATGTAGGCCTCGGCTCTTAAGGCGTAGAAGTCTACCTGAGGGAGAGGGAACCCAGGCTGCTGTCCCGTCCCCACAGTCTGCCCTGAAGCTTGATGCTCAGTTACTAGCAGGGACTTGGTGGCCCTGAAAGGAGGGGCCCGGTAGGTGCCACAGTGAGGGGGAGGTGTGTGCCAGCAACTGCCCGTGCCCACCCAGGCCCCCCTTACCAGCCTCGGGTCCAGGTGGAGGGCACGGGAGAAGAACAGCACGGCCATCTCCCAGTCTTCTTGCTCCAAGCACCTCTGGCCACGATAGTAGCTGCGGGGCACAGGGGCACAGGCAGAGGGGCTGGCCCTGACTTTGGACCAGCCTCAGGCATATTATATAGCAGGGGCTGCAGGGGTGGGTTGGGAAGAGGCGGACTTGGGTGGGGAGACAGGAGGGGTAGACAGAGACCCAGGGAGAGGAGGTTGACATTCTTGGAACTCATCAGGCCAGCAGCCTTGTATCCTCTGACGTAGAAGAGCTCTATTAGACAGTTGAGTTCACTAAAGCCCAGAGAGGGAGAGTAACTGGCCCAAGGCTGTACAGCATGTTAATGGCTGTGCAGGGTAGGAAACTGAGATCCCAGGGCAAGGTAGTTACTCACTGTTCCCTGACTTTGAGGGGCACTGTTAACCCCATGACCTTTGGTTTTATACGTTCAAAGTTCTGGAACACCTGGCTGGTCCCAAAGATGCGCTGTGTGGTCCCCTTTGGGACTGGAAACACCCATGGCTTTGGGATGCATTGTGAGGGAGCCTGGTCAAGCTCCAGGGCATCCTAGAACCAAGGGACAACAAGCTGGAGCAGGCCCCGAGACAACCCCGACTCCACTGACATGCTCCTCAGGTATTTCACAGGATGGAGGAGGGGTGGAAATGAGGCCTGGTAGGAGGCACCATCTGGGGTGGGTGGCACTCCCAGCCCTGTAGCCCTTAGTGATGTTCCAACCTCCCTCTCTCCAGTCCTTCCTCTCTCCCTCTCCTATCTATGGTTAAGGTCAGGGGTCAGGGTTCTCATGCTCACACTGCCCTCTGCTCTCCTCCTGGTCCCCCTCAGCTCCCACCTCCAGCTAGTGACACCCAAAACTCTAATGTCCCCAGCTCAGGCCCAGCCCCAAGCTGCAGGCCCCAGGGGTCCTCTGGGACCCTCACGCCCAGCAGGCCAACCTGAGCACCTGACTTCTGCCCCCGGTTTTCCCACCTCCATGAGTCCAGCTTCTCTGCCACCTAAGCCAGAGACCTATGTCCCATCAGTCCTCAAATCCTGACTGTCCCCCTTCCTAAAGAGCTCTTAGAGCCCTCCTCTTCTCACACCCCCTCGTCTGGGCCAATACCATCTCTACCTGGACGCCAGCTCCAGCCACCCCTCCGACCTCCCCACCAGCCACACATCCCAAGCCCTCTGTTCTCTGCACAGCGGCCTGGGACTTTCCTGAACTGTGCCACTGATCCTGCCTCTACCGTACTTGAAACCTTTCCTGGGAACCCAGCCTTGGTCTCCTTCCCCCGACCCTCTGCCTTTAGCTTTTCCTCGCACCTCTTCGGAGTCTGTCATGAGGCCCCTTCCAGGAGGACCACCGGGCTTGAGCCGTCTCCCTCGCGGGCCTCACCCCTAACGTTGCTAGGCACCATCTCCAGGACGCCCAGAGGCTCCGCCCCTCTGGCCACGCCCCCGGAATCCAAGGGTTGTTTGAGCCGAAAAACGTTAGCAAACCTTTATTAGCTGGGGAGGCTGAGGCTACAGCGGGGAGAGGACTTGCTGGCTTTCCGCACCGAGGGGGAGGCCATAGCAGGGACCAGAGCACGGCTCCCTCCTCCCAATCGGGAGGTCAAGCGAGGGCTCCGCGAGGCGCACAACAAACCCCACAGGGACACGGTGACGCCACGCCGCGGAATGCGCGGGCACGCAGACACGGCCGCCGCCCTCCACTTCCGCCCCTCAGAAACATGGCGGCCCCGCGGCCCGCCCCGCATTGGACGCCGGCAGCGGCCCCTGCCCGGATGACGGCCGCGATTGGCTGCGGGCTGGTGACGTCAGGGGGCGGGCTCCAAGCCGTGAATGGGGCAACATGCAGCCGCCCGGGCTCCTGCGCGCGGGGCCGTGGCTGAGCTGGGCCGTGAGCCGCTGCGGTTTGGAGCCCCGGCCTCCCGGGAAGCGGTGGCTGGTGAGTGGAATGCGGGGCGGCGACGCAGGCGCTCCCGGGCCCTAGCTTTAGTTTGCTGTTGTCTCCGAGGCAGTCCCCCCAATTCCTTGTCTCAGTTTTCTTATCTAGAAATGAGTCCAATACTCCGAGGGGCTGCAAACTTCCAGGGACTCTGCTGCTGCACCGGGGCGCCCTGTCTGCCTGGCCCGCGGGCCCCCAGTGTCCACTCAGCCTTCTGGAGTCTCCGGGGTCTCTGCGCCCCGTCTTCGCGCCCCTTCCCCACTCCGGCCCTGCTTTCCGATTCTCTTCCCCTGCTTTGGGTTCCAGGGGGCGCTGTGAGATAGAGGGTGGCGAGAGTTGTCGGGACTCAGTTTCCTTGGTACCGCCTGCAGGTGGCCGGCCTGGGGAACCCTGGAATGCCCCGCACGCGGCACAGCGTGGGCATGGCGGTGCTGGGGCAGCTGGCACGGCGGCTGGGTGTGGCGGAGAGCTGGGCCCGCGACCGGCGCTGCGCCGCCGACCTCGCTTTGGCCTCGCTGGGGGATGCCCAGCTGGTCCAGCTCCGGCCGCGACGGCTCATGAACGCCAACGGGCGCAGCGTGGCCCGGGCTGGTGAGTGGAGGGCACCAGCGGCGGGCCAGCTGGGAGGGCGCAGGGGCTGGACAGGGGACTCTGGGCTGCGGCACACAGGCTCGCCTCCAGGTGCCTGTGGAGCTCCAGTGGCTCCATGGCCCTGGGTACTTGTGGGAGCCTCAGTTTATATGTGCAGTGGGGTTAATTGTGGGCCCTCCTTATGGGAGCCGTGAGTTGGGACAACCCCCTCTGGGCAGATGGCAGTAACCAGGGCCACCATTTCCCTGTGCCAAGCGGAGCTGTTCGGGCTGACGGCTGAGGAGGTCTACCTGGTGCATGACGAGCTGGACAAACCCCTGGGGAAACTGGCTCTGAAGCTGGGGGGAAGTGCCAGGTGAGGCTCTGAGCCCATCAGGGTGGGATAGGCAAGCTGGCCTCCCAGCTGGAGTGGGGTAGGGGTGCCGCCCCCCGTCTCAGCAGGGAATAGGGTGCTCTGACCACAGCTGGGCTGGGTAGGGTGAAGGGTGCTGACCCAGGGAAGCACTAACTGCCCCTCCCATATCTCTTGAAGGGGCCACAATGGAGTCCGGTCCTGCATCAGCTGCCTCAACTCCAATGTGAGTCTGACCCTCTGTCCTGCACTGGGTCGGGTGGGCCAGCATGGGGCCCCCTGACACTGCTCACCAGTGTTCCCTGGGCCCTTCTGGCTCCTGCATAGGCAATGCCGCGGCTGAGAGTGGGCATCGGGCGCCCCCCGCACCCCGACGCGGTGCAGGCCCACGTGCTGGGCTGCTTCTCCCCCACCGAGCAGGAGCTGCTGCCTCCTCTGCTGGAGCGCGCTGCTGACCTGCTCCTGGACCACATCCGTGAGCGCAGCCGGGGGCCCTCGTCAGGCCCCTGACACCGGGGGACACAGCTGCCTGCCTGACTGCTGTGCCCACACACCCAGCCACGTCCACAGAGGGGCCACGCCAACCTGTGGTATCCACTTTTTATATAACTCTTCTCTGGGCTGCTCCAGGCCGCCTACGGATTAAAGGAGGGACTGTGGTTGGAACGGTCCATTTCTGGGATGCGGGCTGGCCTTCTCTCTGGGGCTTACTTGGAAGGTAGGAAAACTCCAGGAAGACTAAACTTTTTGAACCTTTTTGGAGAACCAGCGTTGTGGATCTGTAAGATGAAAGATGCCAGTTTGGAAGCTGAGGCGTTCTCTGGGGTTCCCAGCCTACCCCTGCCTGTAGAGGAGGAGAGGGCAAGGTCCAGCAGGCCCCCCTCCCAGGGGATGTTTGGGCACGCCTTAGCCCACTGAGACCTTGCCACACCTTTTTTGGGCCCATTTTCCAGCTGGGAAAATGGAGGCTTGGAGAGGTCCAGCCACATCTGCAAGGCCACACAGCTGGCAGAGCCGTGCTCTGCACCCAGGGCTGGCTGCCATCTTGCTGTTGCTGGAGCCCTTGGCACACTGTCCTCAGGGCTACTGTGTACCTGGAAGGTTCCCACACGGGTGGTGTGTGAAAGCAGCCTGAGGTCCTCAGCGTTGGGTGGGATGTGGGGCCGTCGAGGGACGAGGCCCAGGTCCCCCGGCTGGTAGGGTGTGATGCCAGATAGCTGCTGCAGCGGAGTCCCCGTGGGTGGCTGGGTGCTTGACTGGCTGTGGGGAGCAGGCTGAGACTCAGAGAGGCTCTGAGGAGCCAGATTTCTGGCCCAGGGTGAGCTGAGGACAGCCCTTGGACAAGTCGCATAGCTGCCTCCTCTGAGGTCACACAGGGCCACTCACTCACCTCTCCCTGGGCGGGCTATAGGGCCGGCTCTCCCAGCGGGGGCACACAGCTATCTTGGGGCTCAGGACCACTGCTGAGCTGAGCATGGCCAACAGCTGCTTTAGCATCTCCATGTGCTGCAGCTGGAACTCGATGTCAAAGTCGCTGTCCTCCTTGTCTGGCTGTATCTGCCGGTGGGGGAGGGGGTGGGCCCGTGGGAATCAGGCCATTGTGGCCCCACAACCCACCTGGGAAACTCAACACCAGTGCCCGTTTTCTCAAAGTGTTCACTGCCGTGGTGGGATCCCCATTCTCCAAATGGGAAGACTGAGGCCCGAGGCCTTCCAGGGCCTCAGAGAAGGACCCTGGCTCCTTTGAGACCTTGAAAGGATCTTCGAAGTGCAGAATCAGAAAAGGGCAGACTTGCCAGGAGTCTTTCAGGGGAAAGATGGGGCATCTGGCCCTGTCCCAGCCTTCTCCAGGTGGCCTGGTGATCTCTGAGCAGTTTCTGTCCTTGGCCCACTCCCCCTGCCCCCTACTTTCACCCACTTCCTGTTCACCTGCAGAATGTTCTGTAGGAAGGACGTGGCCTGGACCAGGGCTGTCGCCAGACTTGCCCGAACCTTCTGCTCTGTGGTCAGCTCGTGCTGTAGCCGTTGTGCCTCGGCCTGCTGCCGCTCCAGCTGCAGGCGCAGCTGGTCTCTCTGGCTCCTGGGCCCGGGGCCGGGACAAGTCAGCCGCCTCCCCACTCTAGGGCGATGGGCCCAGCCATTCCTCTCCAGCCCCTAGGGGACCTCAGCCTGTTTGACGGACAAGGCCTCCAGGCCCTCCCTCTAGAGTGGGAAAGTCACTGGCCCGTGTCATGTGGCCAAAAAGGGATGGCTCCAGCTTGGCCTCCCAGCCTGCTCCCCCCTCTCGCCCCTCTGCGGGCCACACCTCAGGTCCTGGTTGTCCTTCTGCAGCTGCTGGAGGCTCTGCTCCAGTTGGCTCAGCTGGAGGCGCAGCCGCTCGGCCTCCACGGGGCCCTGCTGTTGCTCACGGCACTTCTCCGTCAGCAGGAGGATGATCTGCGAGTGCGGGCAGGTGGCCGTACCCTGGGCCTACCGTGGGCCCTCAGCCAGCCCGCGCCCCCAGCCAGACTCAGCCAGGGTTCGCCCCCTTGTACAGAGGGGCCACATCTCTGGGCGAGAGCTGGGCAGAGCCGCCAGCTACCAGGCTTGGGTTCTACTTTAACCAGTTATGAGGGCTTTAAGCCAAATTAAGCAAACCCAGAGTGGGGCCCAGCACCCCAGAGCCCCCACAAGGAAGTCCCCGTCCCCTCACTCCTGCCCCCCTCGTGACTTAGCTGCAGTGTGAGGCCCTCCCGGCAGGGCCCCTCATGTTCCCCCCCAATGAGGGCCTGGTGGGCACACCTTCTGGTGGCCTCTGCTGTGCTGGGCCATGACCTTCTGGGTGTTCTCCAGCAGCTCCAGCTGTTTGCACAGCTTGTCCTGGGTGCCCTTGAGCTGCTCGTTCTCCTGCAGCAGCTGCATGCCTTGCTGGGATATCTTGGAGAGCTGCAGGGTCACAGTGCTGTTCTCCATGATGGCCCGCTTTGTCGTGTCCCACATCTGGCTGGTGGCCACCTTGCGGAACTCGGTGGCCACCAGGTTCACGCGCTGGATGATCTCCTTCTTCAGTCTAGTCGGGATGGGTAGGAGTAGCGGGGTGTCAGGCAGAGTGGGCACAAGCTGCAGGCACCCGCCTCCTACGTGAGGGTCCCCAGAGCGCCGAGGGCCGCCTCTACGCTCCACCCACCCCAGGATGGGCGGGGCTACAGGCAGGGAGCTTTTCACTGTAAACCCTTTGTACTTTTGGAATTTCAAACTATATCAGTGTATTATTACCTATTAAATAAATATAATTTAAGTCACAAAAAGTGTCAAAAGGAGCTTCAGGGGTTCTCCTATTCCAGCGTGAGGACTGGAGCTGGGGAGCTTATTCGTGTTTGCCCACCCTCCATCCGTCAGCCAGGATGCTCAGGAGCAGCAGGCTGGGGAGCCATGAACGAGCGCAGTACCTCCACTAGAAGCTGAGGCGGGGGAGGCCTGAGGACTGGGCCCCAGCACCCGCCTGCCCACCTGTCCTTGTCCAGCACCGACTTCTTCTCCAGGTTGTACACGTAGTCCTTGTATTCGCTCTCCTGCTTCCGCAGCTGGTCCTCCAGGGACACGAACTTCTCCGTGAGCTCCTCTTTCTGCAGCCGGAACTCCTCCAGAGCTGCCAGCTTCCCCCCTGCCCCACCGCAGGGCACAGTCCTGGTGAGGGGCTGCCGCAGGAGGGCAGGGCCCAGGGCGGGCAGCAAGGGCTTTGAGCCACCCCCCCCCCCCCCAACGTCCTCCGGGTCCTCCTTTTCTACGCTTCCAACAGGCCCGGCCCCCTGTCCCTACACTTGCCGTGCCCAGTCCTGCCCACCCTTATTGCCTTAGTCTGGAGTGCTCTCTCTCCTCTCCTCCACTAATCTGAAGAAGCTTTGTTCAGGGTCCACCTCCTCCGAGAAGCCTCGCTTGACACTCTCCTCTATTCCCCTCTCATGAAAGTGACAGTGGTAACAGCTGCTGAATTTGAACACCTTCTCTGGGCCAGGCACTCAGGCTGTCAGTAAGCCTCAAAACAACTCTTGCTAGCTGGGTAACCTCGGGCAAGACACTTCACTTGCTGGAGTTGCTTCCTCACCTACAAACGTAGGATTGCTGGGAGAGTTAGGGACGACGATGTGTGGGAAGCGGCTCACAGCTGTTATTCAAGGTAGACGCACTATCCCCATTTCCCCGGTGAGAAAACTGAGGGTCGGAGAGATGTGCTTGCCCAAGGCCACAAAGGTAGTGGTAGAGCTAGGATTTGAGCCCAAAGAGCCGGGGCCTTGGATTCCTGCCCCCGGGGCGTGTACCCCCCAGGCTCGCCCGCCAGGGCCCCCTCACCAAGGACGATGTTCTCCGTGGTGAGCTGGTCCTTGGTCTCCTGGAACTCGTGGCGCACCTGGGCGAGCTGTGCCTCGAAGGCATCCTTCTCCATCTCCTTGGCCAGCTGCAGGCTCTGGAGCTGCTCGTTGAGGTCGGCGATCTCATCCACCCGCTGGTTGAGCGTGCGCTTGAGGAAGGTCACGATCTCCTTCTTGTTGTTGGCCAGCTGCTCAAACTCCTGGCGGAACAGCTTCTCCTGCACGGCCAGCTCGTCCCACTTCCGCTGGTACCTGAGGCAGGGGCAGGGCAGAGAGGTCCAGGGGCTGGCCCGCTTCCCTGAGCCTGCCCATAGAGGGCCATTCGAGGTTCCTCATGGACGCTGGGAATCCAGCCTCATCTCGTCCTGTGCCCTCTGAGCTGCGCTCATGACCACAGGCAACACCTGTGCTCAGCTTTACGTTCGTTACGCCACTAGAATGTAAGCTCCTGAGGGCAGAGGCCTTTCTGTTATGTTCACAGCTGTGTCCCCGACGCCTAGGACAGTGCCTGGCACATAGTAGGTACTCAGTGTGTATTTGTTGAATCTTCGCAACAGCCCGTAAGGAAGGGGGCCTATGATGATTATACCCGTTTTACAGATGAGGAAACACAGGCACAGAGGGATGCAGAAACTCCTGGTGAGTAAGTGGCAAAACCAGAACTTGAACCCGAGTCAGTCTGACCCCAAAGTTGAGGCTCTTAACCACAAGCTTACTGCTGCCATCGCCAGCTCCGCACCCTCCCTAACACTTCTGCACTTTGCAGTCCCGAGCCTTCGCACCTGCTGTCTTCCTTACCCTCGTCCACTGAGTGAACCCTCCTCAGTGGGGCCTTCTTGTTCCTGAGCCACATTTGTGACTCTCTCTTTGGTGCCCTCCTGTAGGTTGGCCCTTGCCCCACTGGGCGGTCAAGACCTGGTCTCATGTCTGTCTTCTCCACTTGGCAGACCCCTCACCTCCTCCATTTCTATATTCTCAGGCCTTGGCAAATAGTAAGTGCCCAGTGACTGTCTCCCAAATGCATTTTTCCCAAGTACATTCCATCTGGTGTCTCAGCTTGAGGGAAGCTTGTGAATTTTTAAGAGTGTCACATAATCAATTTACCGGTTTCCAGTGAGATAATTGATAGAAGTTATTTGGAAAGATGTTTTACTGCATAATTTACTCAGCCAACATCTTTTGAATGGCTACTGCATACGGGGCCCTGCAGGGCGCAGTGCTGAATGACCTGCTTGATGGCTGGAGGAAGCAGCCTGGGGTAGGGAAGTCGGAGGGTCACGGCCCCATTCCCGGCACTTCCTCCTCCTGGGGTGACTTCCCGTCCCCACCTGTGTAATGGCTATGCGTCAGGCCCTCTCTCTTGGGACCGTTTCAAGGATGCAGTGAAGGCCAGCACAGGACCGCCTGGTGCACACGAAGGACTCCACATTAGCTGTGAGCATCTGCAACACCATCTGGGGAAGCCTGGCTGCCTACTCGGCACCAAAGGGGTTTGTCTTTTTTTTTTTTTTGAAAAGATTTTTTTTTTTCCTTTTTCTCCCCAAAGCCCCCTGGTACATAGTTGTATATTCTTAGTTGTGGGTCCTTCTAGTTGTGGTATGTGGGATGCCACCTCAGCGTGGCTCAATGAATGGTGCCATGTCTGCGCCCAGGATTCGAACTGACAAAACACTGGGCCGCCTGCAGCGGAGCGCGCGAACTTAACCACTCTGCCACGGGGCCGGCCCCAGGGGTTTGTCTTTTAAGGGTCATCTGAGACTGGGCTAGTGCATCTTAACTGGGAGGAAACTAGTTTTAAAATTGGGCAAGTGAACGCGTCTCGGAAGTTAGGGAATCCCCTGCCACATACCACCACCCAGGTCACACAGTCGTGAGGCCATAACCCTCCTCATTTACATTTGGGGAAACTGAGGCCCGGCCAGGGGAAACAACTGGGTTTAGCAGCTGGGTACCACAGCGCAGGGAATCAGGGCCCAGGCACTCGGTCCAGGGTGGGGCGGGTGGAAGGAGGGATGTATGCCCATATACCTGCCAGGGGGCCGCCATTTGCAGTTCATCCCCATTTGAACTCTGCCCTTTTATAAAGTGTATGATCCCACAGAGCAGGAGGGAGGCAGGGGGAGGGGCTGCTTGCCTGGGATGGAGTTGCCAGTTAGCATTGGGACCCCAGGACTCTGGGAGCAGAGCTGGGGTCGGGAAATGCATTTTCCCTCAAATCGAGAAGGCTTTCAATGTTACCTATAAGGAAACTGAGGCTGGGCGTAGAGGTGGCGTCTGGACATCCTAGGGTGGGGCCAGGACAGAGGCCTGGGACCCCCTGCTGAGCCTGCACAGCGGCCAGCTCAGAACAGGGCTTCTGACCCACAGGACCAGCCTCCCTGCCGGCCCACCCACCGGGCCAGCCTGTCCTCCAGGTCTCGGATCTGGATGTGGTAGAATTCCCGGATCTCCTCGCCCACAGGCATTTCCATGGGCTTGTTGGCCACACCGGCATCCTTCTTGTTCCCTTTCTTCTTCTTGACCTCGAACTCCTTGGCCGCCTTGCCTGCCTTTTTTTTGGGAGCCATGGCTGGTGGCAACCACTGCTCCAGCTCCCCTTTAAGAGGCCAGGTGGTTGCTAAGGAAGTTGGTCTCATACATAGAAACGAACAGAGGGAGCGAGGCAGGGCTTAAAGGGACCCAGCCCTTTTCCCCAGTGGGGCTGGGCATCTGCGACCAGTCTCCCCCTCTAAGGCCTAAGGCCGGCAGCACCTCCTTGGTCCTGGGCCCGGTGTCCCAGGCCATGGCATCTCAGAGACCAGGATACCAGGCTGTCCAGGCACTCTTTTGGGCTCTGGGGAGCCCCTCTTTCCCTGGAAATAAGGGGCCTGGGAATATCAGAGTGGGAGGAGCCCTAGAAACCACCACCCTGGCCCTTTGGGCTAGTCGGGGGTCGGAGGCTTCTCCAGCGCCCCCCAGGACTAAAGGAAGCCGGTCACGGGGCCGAGGCCAAGGAGCCCCTCCCCTGAAGCTGTGAGACCAGTTTGTTGATTCTTTGGTGGTGCGGCTACACAGCATGATCATTCTCTCGGGTCACCCAAAGCAGGGTGGCGGGGCCGTATTGTAAGAAATGGAATTTGATATCAGAGGCTCCCGTGCTGGGCTCCCCCGACCTTCCTCTCCAGAGCCTGGCCCGGTTTTCCACAAGGTTCGGTGGACAAGCTGCATCTGTCCCATGCTGACCCCTGTGGACAAAGACCTCTCTGTCCCCTTCGCCTGGGGTAACAGCATCCTGCGGGGGGAGGCAGGCGAAGTCTTGCCCTTCTCCAGAGCCACCTCCTCAGGGAGCCTCCGTGCCACCGTGCCCCATCCACTGAGACCTGAGGTGTTTTAACTTCTGTAGCCACTTAATAAGTCAGGGTTGTGGGGAGCCACCACTGGGAACAGGGACAGCAAGGAGCCGGGTCCTATAGCCCGTCCCTCTGTCCCCGTGTGCTGGTGTGGGTGCCATGGGTCCAAGGTCCTGTTCAGCTCCTGGTATCCCAGGCAATGGGGGTTGTGCCCTGCAGGAGGCGAGGGGACATCTCTCCTGTCCTCTCTGGGTCTCTTGTCATCAGCAAGGAGCTCCTTGCAGAGCCCCCTCCAGAAGCATCTAGGCGAGGGGTTTCATCCTGCTCCGTGACTTGAGGAGCAGGTCAGGGCATTTTATTGGGTTTTGTTCTTTGGTCCTACAGAATTGGAACACTTGACCACGTGTCAGACGGTCCCTGAGCTTCAGACCAAACATGGCCCTGACAACGATGAAGCTGCTGACTGGAATGGCCTCTGCTCTGTCACACAGGATTCCCGGGGGTGTCTTCCGTGTGGGCCGGGCTTGTCTGGTCTTGGCTGGGCTCACTATGTGTCCTGCCATCAGCTGGGGGCCAGCTGGTCACTCCCAGGCCTCGTGCAGCTGGCTGTTGGCAGGTGCAATGGAGAGATGCCTCTCGTCACCAGGCTAGCCCAGCTTGTTAAGATGGTGACTGAGAGTCGCAAAGGTATGAGAGCCGAAGTGGCTGGGCCTGTTGAGGTCCAGGCCTGGATCTGCACAAGCTTGGTCCTGCCACATTCCACTGGGCAAAGCAAGTCACAGGCAGCCCAGAGTAAAGGGGAGGAGCCGCAGGGCACAGCGGCCACTGTCACAATCTATCCCAATCTTGATCTTGTCGTTGCTTTCAGCTCTGGAAAGGGTTTCTTCAGGTTTCATTCCGGGATTTGGTGTAGTTTTAAAATACGGCTTAACACAAAGCATGATATTTTGGCTCTGGAGTCAGGGTCAGGCCACTTGCATCCTGAAGGTAGATCGCATGAACCAGCCCCTTGATAGCAGAGAAGTGGCATGCTCAGTGGCATGAAGAAAAGTTCTCAGGCTTGTGGCCCTTGCACTTCCACATGGAGATGAGCAGTCCTAGTGCCGCCTCCAGCAAGCTGGAGAAAGTGGAACAGCCAGGGCTTGCAACTTAACTGCGGTCACAAGTTTCAGCACTGCATGAAGATCAGAAGGCAAACTGTGCACCGCCAACTGGGGACACCGGCGAGGAGCCTGGTGGCCTCCTTCATTCACATGGCCAGACCCCCCCCACTCGCCGCTCCCAGAAACTGGGCTCTCTCAGCACTGCTCCCAGTGGCCCTTGGCTCACAAAGGAGGCATCAGCTAACTGGAAAACCATTTCTTTTTCTTTCTTTTTTATTTTTTTGAGGAAAATTAGCTCTGAGCCAATACTCCTCTTTTTGCTGAAGAAGACTGGCCATGAGCTAACATCCGTGCCCATCTTCCTCTACTTGATATGTGGGACGCCTACCTCAACATGGCTTGCCAAGCAGTGCCACATCTGCACCCGGGATCCGAACCAGCAAACCCTGGGCCGCCGAAGCAGCGGAACGTGCGCACTTAACCACAGCGCCACGGGGCCGGCCGCTGGAAAACCATTTCTGAGTATGGGGTTTTGTCTTTGGGCAGCTACAACAAAATGCCACAGACTGGGTGGCTTATAAACAGACATTTATTTCTCACAGTTCTGGAGGCTGGAAGTCTGCGATCAGGGTCCCAGCCTGGTCAGGGGAGGGCTCTCTTCTGGCTGCAGATTTCTTGTTGAATCCTCATACGGCAGAAGGGGCTAGGGAGCTCGTGGGGTCTCTTTTATAAAGAGCACTAATCCCATTCATGAAGGCTCTGCCCTCAGGATCCAGGCACCTCCCAAAGGCCCCACCCAGTGCCATCACCTTGGGTGTTAGGTTTTCAAGATATGAATTTTGAGAGGACACAAACATTTAATTTCTGGTAGATTTTTAAAAATTTATTTTTATTTTAAACTGTGACAGAATATAAAATTTACCATCCTAACTATTTTTAAGTGTGCAGTTTTGTGGCCTTAAGTGCATTCACATTGTTGTGCAACCATCACCACCACCCATCTTGAGAACTCTTCTCATCTTGTAAAATTAAAACTCTACCCATTAGTGAGGCCGGCCCGGTGGCGCAGTGGTTAAGTGCGCACATTACGATTCTCGGCGGCCTGGGGTTCACCAGTTTGGATCCTGGGTGCAGATATGGCACCGCTTGGCAAGCCATGATGTGGTAGGCATCCCACTATAAAGTAGAGGAAGATGGGCATGGATGTTAGCTCAGGGCCAGTCTTCCTCAGCAAAAAGCAGAGGATTGGCAGTAGTTAGCTCAGGGCTAATCTTCCTCAAAAAAAAAAAAAGAAAGAAAAAACTCTACTCATTAATCACTGACTGACTCCCCTTTCCCCTCTACCCAGCCCTTGGCCACCATCATTCTACTTTCTTTTTTTTTTTTTAAAGATCAGCACCTGAGCTAACAACTGTTGCCAATCTTTTTTTTTTTTTTTTTCTGCTTTATCTCCCCAAATCCCCCCGGTACATAGTTGTATATCTTAGTTGCACATCCTTCTAGTTGTGTCATCTGGGACAACACCTCAACGTGGCCTGACGAGCAGTGCCATGTCCGCACCCAGGATCCGAACCGGTGAAACCCTGGGCCGCCGCAGCAGAGCGTGCAGACTTAACCACTTGGCCACAGGGCCGGCCTCTCATTCTACTTTCTGTCTCTATGAATTTGACTACTCTAGGAAACTCGTATGAGTTTTATTTATTTATTTAAAGATTTTATTTTTCCTTTTTCTCCCCAAAGCTCCCTGGTACATAGTTGTATATTTTTCGTCGTGGGTCCTTCTAGTTGTGGCATGTGGGATGCCACCGCAGCATGGCTTGATGAGCGGTGCCATGTCCGCGCCCAGGATCTGAACCGGCAAAACCCTCGGCTGTTGAAGCAGTGTGTGCAAACTTAACCACATGGCCACAGGGCCGGCCCCTGAGTTTTTTTGATAGTAGTCACCTTAATGGGTGTGAGGTGG
Organism: Equus asinus; assembly: GCF_041296235.1. Taxonomy (NCBI): domain Eukaryota; kingdom Metazoa; phylum Chordata; class Mammalia; order Perissodactyla; family Equidae; genus Equus; species Equus asinus. Next base: position 18,060,284 of record NC_091799.1, read on the forward strand.
TATCACACCGTGGTTCTGATTTACATTTCCCTAATGATTAGTGAAGTCGAGCATCTTTTCATGTGCTTATTGGCCATTTGTATATTTTCTATGGAGAAACATCTATTCAAGTCCTTTGCCCATTTTTGATTTGAGTTTTTGTTGTTGTTGAGTTGTAGGAGTTCTTTATATATTCTGGATATTAACCCCTTATCAGATACATGATTTGCAAATATTTTTTCCCCATTCCATGGGCTGTCTTTTCACTCTGTTGATTGTGTGTTCTTTGATATACAGAAATTTTCAATTTTGATGTAGTCCAATTTATCTCTTTTTTCCTTTGTTGCCTGTGCTTTTGGTGTCGCCTGGGCATGGGATTTTAATGATAAAGAGAACAAGCTTGATCTGAGCACTTCTCCTTGACAAAGAGGCAGCCCTCCTTCCAAGAGGGGACCAAACTCCGCTCAGCACTGTTTGAGTCAGTTGAAAAGGGAAGCATGAGTGTTGACAACTGTTCTTCCAAATCATTTTCCACTTTCTATGTGTGTGTGTGTGTTTATTTTATTGAGGTCACACTGGTTTATAAGATTATATAAATTTCAGGTGTATATTATGTTTCGACTTCTGTATCGTGTTCGCCACCAGAAGTCTAGTTTCCGTCTGTCACCATACACACGTGCCCATTACCCCTTTCGCCCTCCCCCACCCCCTTCCACTCTGATAACCACCAATCTGTTCTCCGTATCTATGTGTTTATTTATCTTCCACATATGGCTGAAGTCATATGGTAACTGTCCTTCTGCAGTTGATTACTTCCCTTAGGTGAAACAAAAGGCAAAGATATACAAAGCTTTGAGTGAGGTGACAGACAGACAGAATCAGAAAATTGAAACTCTATATCAGAATAGGTTAGTAAACAATTATAACATAAAGGCTAAAGGAGAAGAAAGCATCAAAGATAGCTATAACCATTTCATGGTAACAAACTCGTAATGTAAAAAAGGATCATTTGTGACAACAAAAACAGAAACGGAAGAGGAAAAGGATGGAACCTGCATAGACAAATGGAGATAAGATGCTATCAACAGAAAAAGGACTATCTCATCTATGAGACCTTTTATACAAACCTCATGGCAACCATATAACAAAAAATCAGAGCAGAGTCACACACACACACACACACACACATAAGGAAACTAAGAAAAACATCTCAGAAAACCACCAAACTGAAATGGCAGACAGAAATACAAGGATAAAGAAACAATGGAAATATAGAACAACCAGGAAAAAAAGATAAAATGGCAATATTAAGCCCTTGTATATCAATAATCACTTTAAATATAAATGGATTGAATTCACCAATCAAAAGACATAGAGTGGCTGGATGGATTAAAAAATAAGACCCAAGGGGGTGGCCCAGGGGCATAGGGGTTAAGTTCACACACTCTGCTTCAGCTGCCCAGGGTTCGCAGGTTTGGACCCTGGGCACGGACCTACCCATCGCTCATCAAACCATGCTGTGGCAGCATCCCATATACAAAATAGAGGAAGATTGGCACAGATGTTAGTTCAGGGACAATCTTCCTCAAAAAACATAAAATAGAATAAGACCCAACAATATGCTGCCTCCAGGAGACCCATCTCAGCTCTAAAGAAAAACAGGCTCAGAGTGAAGGGATGGAAGACAATACTCCAAGCAAATGGCTACCAAAAGAAAGTGGGTACAGCTATACTCACATCAGACAATATAGATTTCAAGCCAAAAAAGGTAACAGGAGACAAAGATGAACATTACATAATGATAAAAGGGACATTCCACCAAGATGACATAACACTTATGAATATATACACTCCTAACACAGGCGCACCAAAGTATATAAAGCAACTATTAACAGACCTAAAGGGAGAAATTGACAGTAACATGCTAACAGTAGGGGACTTTAACACTGCACTTCCTAAAGGACAGCTTCCACCAGGCAACAGTGTCATTTGCTCAAAGGATGCTGGAGGTCAACAGTGGCTGGTTTTTACAAGCTTCTTGGCAACACTGTATCTGGTGCCACTTTTTTTTTCTTTTTTTGAGGAAGATTAGCCCTCAGCTAACTACTGCCAATCTTCCTCTTTTTGCTGAGGAAGACTGGCCCTGAGCTAACATCCATGCCCATCTTCCTCTATTTTATAGGTGGGATGCCTACCACAGCATGGCTTTTTGCCAAGCAGTGCCATGTCCGCACCCGGGATCCGAACCTGCGAACCCCGGGCCGCCATGAAGCGGAATGCTCGAACTTAACCGCTGCGCCACCGGGCCAGCCCCTAGTGCCACTTTTTATTCCAAGGAGTGTAACTCCGATTGCTGTCTCTGTAGTTTGGGTTTCTTTCCCTGCTTTAGGGATGGAATTAATTGGTTTCACTCTAGAATGTGTTGTCATTGGTGTGGGGAAATTTGCTTGGCTCATGGACGAGGTCACTGTGCTTCATTTGAAGTTGACTGATACATCTCAGTGTGTCACCCACTCCTTGACAATGTACCTTCATAACAGGGAAGGCACGGGGGACCAGGGAGGGGTACCTTCCTGGCCCAGAAAATCCAATTTTTATTGTTCTACGTTTTATTTCCTCTCTTCTTCTTTTTTTGGTTGCTTGTGTGAAATCATCATTCCCGAAGAGTCATTAGTTTCCGCCCAAACAGACGCACATTCCATATTCACACCAGGATCCTGTCGTCTATTATATTGATAATGTTTTTCCGATAGTGGAGAACCCGGGCTCTGGCAGCAGACTGCTGTGTTTCAGTCTAGGCTCTGCCATGTGCCAGCCTGGGACCTTGGCCAAGTTATTCTGTCTTTGCGGCTCTGTTTCCCCATCTTTAAGTAGGGTTAATAATAACATCTAATTCCTAAAGTTGTTGAGAAAATTCAGCAAGATACATATAAAGCACTCATGCCTGGTACATCATAAATGCTCAATATATATTAACTACAATTACAATTATTATCTATATATATTTGATTCAATGAAGCACTTTCAAGCCGCTGCTTCATTTTGTGACTGGGGACACGGGGCTTCACCATAACATCCTCTCCTCATGGGTAGCCACTCTCCTGACTTGGGTATTTATCATTCTCATTCACGTTTTTACACATTTACAACATATGTACGATAAGCACTAAACAGTGCCTTTATGAGGGTTTTTTTTCTAAAGATTTTATCTTTTTCCTTTTTCTCCCCAAAGCCCCCCAGCACATAGTTGTATATTCTTTGTTGTGGGTCCTTCTGGTTGTGGCATGTGGGACGCTGCCTCAGCGTGGTTCGATGAGCAGTGCCATGTCCGCGCCCAGGATTCGAACCAACGAAACACTGGGCCGCCTGCAGCAGAGAGTGCGAACTTAACCACTCGGCCACGGGGCCAGCCCCCCTTTATGAGGTTTTAAAACTTTACATAAATGCATCATTCTGTATGTATCCTTCTGTAAGTTGCTCTTTTCATTCAACATTATGTTTTTGAGATTTATGCTTGTTGACATGTGTTGGTCATGCATTTTTAACTGCCTTAGACCAGTCACTGGGGAGATGAACATCGATTTATCCACTCTCTAGTTCACAGACATTTGGTTTTTTTTTTAATGTGTGAGCACAATTGTTCTTTGTTCCTCAGACGTGATTGGGAATCGTCGTCATCACCATCAACATGATCGAGTGCTTCCTGTCCTTATGTGGACCAGCTCAGCATCACTACTCCACTCCTTGACAGAGTCCCTCATCAGGGTCCTGTAGAACGAAGCCAAGCGTGGATTTGACCCAGGCCTGCCTGATGCTGAGGTCTGTGCTCCTGGTCACTCTGCCTCCCAGGAATGAATGCCTGGTGTCACACCGAGGTGAGTGTCCAGGCCCTCCCGCAGGGTCTGGCTGAGACCCCCCAGCCTGGACCTGGGCCCGGAAAGACAGAGTGACCGGCTGCAGCTCACAGACCTGTCTTGGTGTAGGATTGCCATTATTGGTCCAATCCTGCATGCTCTGGTTTGTTTCAGAGGCCCCTGCCCCTCCCAGAATATGTAACACCATCGGAGACTTGGAGGAACAGCCTGCAGGCTCCATCTGTGCTGAGTAACAGGCGAACCGGGACTTCTGCCAGGAGCATAACGAGGGCCAGGCTCGTGTGCCTTGGGTGGTGGTGAGGGGGTGGAGCAGAGAGAGGTGCCAGAGGGGTCAAGGGATGTCAGGGACAATCAGGGAGAGACTAGCGAGCCATTGCTGTGAGCCTGGAGGATCCAGGTGGCCCTGGGAAGAAGGAGCAAATGGTATTTACTTTGCTGTAATGTAACTCAGCTTAGAACAATTTAGAATTTAAAAATTCTGGTCTCAGATCTCATTCCAAGGTGTGCTGGTTACTGGTGAAGGAACTACTGATCTAAGACGACGAGCGTCCGATGCTCCTCGGCTGGAGCGAGCTCTGTGAATCGCAGCATCTCTGAGCTTCAGCTTCCTCATCTGTCAAATGGGGAGGGGACCCACCCAACAAACAAGGGACTTGAGGGGCCTGACTGTCACCATTATCTCCCTGAAGGCAAAGCTCACCAGACAACAGTTGGGTTGTGGCGGTGCCTTGATTGTCAGATTGCCTAACGTCATAAAGCAGGTGGGGATTTGAAGGAGAGAGTGACTGCGGGCAAAAGAGTAGAAGCAGAAGCTCCTCTAAAGAGCCCCACTCCCCTGGGCCCAGTATTTGAGCAGGTTGTCAGTGTGACCCCAACCTAACTTAAGGGTCTACTCCCCAGGCTGGGCCAAACCCATCGCAGTCTCCCCAGGTCACAAACAGGCTTCAAGACCAGCAGGACACGCAGCAGTGTCTGATCTGGAAAGAAGTTCATTAGAAGGCTGGATGGTGTGGCAGCAGGGACAGAGGAGAGCAGTGACACTGATCAAGTGACCTGACGGCATGTCCTACAGGCACTGTCACCACAAGCTCCAGAGGGAGCATCCTCAGAGACAGCCCTGCAGGCTCTGCGGCAGAGAGAATTCTAGATTGAGAGATATAGGACGATGGAGGAACTGCCTCATCTGCGGGCAGTGCCCCGTCACTGCTGGGGGCCCCAGACAAGGTCCACGGGTTGTCCCCAAATGTGAGACAGCCACAGATCCTAAAGCGAGTTAACGGTGACCTGGATCCAGAAGACTCTAGGCCACGGCCGGGATGCTGGCCTCCTCTGCTGCGGACCCGTGCAGGAGGCTTTCTCCTTCCACTCCCCGAAGGGACACCAGGCCAGGATGCACCAGGGACACAGCAAGTGGGCGCTGATTTATTCGTTTATTTGACTCGAGTGCTTTAGTACAGAACGGTACAGAGATGGTACATGTTTGTGCTTCAATACTTTCCAACACTGAGATTCTGATCATTTCAAGGTAAACAAGTTTCAAGACAGACTAGTTTTAAAATATCCTTTTGATAAATTATTTTTATATAAATAACAGAGAAAGGAAAACCAACATGTTCGACAAACAAGGTCCTGAAGCGTGAGCATTGTTTGGTCAAGGGGAGGGGACAGGACGAGCAGGAACAGTAAGAAAGAAAGCAATGCCAGTGCCTACAGTTCTGCCCTAAGGAAATCAGGCATCATAAGGAGGAGCGGGAGCCAGACCAGGAAACTCATCTGAGGGCAAAGGGGGGACTTCAGAGCCTGGAGAAGAGAACAGCACGATGCACCTAACGTGCGGGCAAGGAACGCACTCTGAAAGGAAAGCGGCCGCGAGAACTAGCGAACACCACGTCGGCAAGGACACCACGAGACAGGAACACACACACACACACACGGTCTGCAGGAGTCGAAGGGAGGCGGGGGGCTGGGCGGGGGACGTTTTTGTGACTTCCACTGTCATTATATTTCATGACACCCCTCAGCAGAGCAAACGGTGCGCTCACTACCGGAGAACAGAGGACTGCTGAGTCGGAGGATGACGAGCCATCCTCCCTCCGTTTGCTTCCGAGATTTTTGCATTAGAGCTAAGTTTTATACAGCTAAGTTTTTATACAGAGAATAAAAGGATCATTTTCTCTTACAAGCATGATGACATATGACCGCACACTACAAAAAATAAAGTATTACGGAGTATCTTAACCGGAGGACAGTCTGAGTGGGCACAGGGTCTGTACAAACCCAAGGCGCATCCCCTCAGGCAGTGGGAAGTCCTGGGGCGTGGGCGCTCTCTCCTGCAAAGGGCCCTCTGACCGGGAGCCTGCAGAGCCCATTCTGTCCTGGTCCTTTCCTGACCCCTGAGCTCTACCCAGGCGGACTCCACTAAGAAAGGGGAGCGGTGTTGGGGGTGATGCCTGGGGCAGGAAGGCGTCCAGCCAAAAGGATCAGGCCTGACTACTTCTCCAGGAGATGAGGGCCTCTGGGGGATGCCTGCTCCTTATTTGTCTGGGACTCAGACTGCAGAACGCCTTCCCTCAGGGTCACAGTGCGGTGGACATGGGCCAGGGCACCCAGCCTGACTTCACGTGGACAGCCCCCGCCCCCACCCACAGCCCCGGGGGAATGAGCCACTGAGGAAAGCAAAGAGGCTGGTTCCAGCTCAAACCTCACGAGGTGTCACCTGATCTTCACTGCCAAGCTTCTCGGGATGAGAGCAGATGCTGAGGGGTAAGAACTGGAGTGGAGACGACAGATTAATCCTCCGCTTGAAATACTCCAAGGACAAACATCTCTATGATTCCCACAAGAACAGGAACAACCCAAAACAGGTTTTTAAAAATACCCAGATGTCTACCTTCCCATACTCAAGCAATTTGCACATGTCGCACTGGGTTATGTACAAGGTCACGGGATCCTAACTAACGGGGAGCAGGTGTCCATTCATTCTAGACAGTTCCAAAGCTTCTCCAGCAGTGTGTCCCTCGCACATGAACTCCTTCTCTTAGGATACACATAGAAGATACTCTTTTAAAAAAACACAATGCATTATTTTCTTCTGTGTCAAACGAGAAGAGGGCATCAATAAACACAAGAATGCAGCGGCGACAGTGCCGGCCCGGGCGTGCAGAGCCGGGGGAGCTGTTGGGGGGAGAGGGCCAGCAAAGTAACCGTGACGGTCAGCGGCAGGGGCCGAGGAGCTCGGTGGGAGGAGGGGTCACTTTTTGGAGGGGTGGCTTATTTTTTTAACTGCTTATTTCTTCATCTGTTTTATTCAGTTTCTTCAGCGTGTCCAGCAGTTTCTGTGGGGTGAGAATGTGCGTGGATCCTGGGGGAGGCAGAAAAGACGGTGAGCTTGCCTGCTGCAGTTTCAAACACTTTTCCTTTCCTGGATTCCCAGATCCTCATCCGTTCCCCCGCCCCCACCCTGGTCTTGGTCTAGTGGAAGCAGGGAGGGTTGGGGTTTGGGGCCATGTCACAATAGGCCTGGGAGACATTTGGGGACTGTGGATAAACACACCCCTCTGGCTCAGGCAGGGTCCCAGGCTGTACCAAAGAAGGAGCCCGCCTCTCCATGGGGGCTCAGTGCCATCGGCCAGGGGACAGGGCAGCTGCATTTCTAAGTCTCTCTTGAACTCAAGGTGAAGCCAGGGAGAGAAATTCCAAACCGTATGGCAGGGGAAAAGGCTGGGGATGGGACGGGGGGTGGGGAGGGGACTGTGTGTGGAAAGGATGGTGCCTGGTAGGGAGGAAGTTGATGGGCAGAGCACACTGGGGGAGCCACTGACCTCGGTAGCCAGCTGGTTGGTCCTGCCGTGGTGGGTGGGACCTCAGGTGTGAAAGGGAAAGGGCCGGGTACCTGAGGCCTTACCTTGCAAAGACCGCGCATTGTAAGAGATTGGAAATGCTTGCAAAACTTTAAGCTAATGGAATTAGAAATACTTCTACTGCAAAAATAAAAAAATAAAAAATAAAAGTAAATGAAGTCCTTTTTCATACGGAGAGAGATCTAATAAGTGCAGTAAAAAAAGATGCATGGATCGTGTGGTTTGGACATGGACTTACTCAAACAGAACAGAAGTGACTGGCGTGTGAGCATGAGGCCTGCACGCATGCAGCAGTGGGCTTCAAAGAAAGAGATCCTGGTGGGAGAAACTGAACAAAAGAGATCCGAACTTGAAAATGTGCCTCCCGGGAGATGCGGGCAAGGGACGGGCCTTCCTGGGAGGAGGGGAGCAGAAACCGCAGGATGCTAGAGTCCCACCCAGAGGGCAGGCAAAGGAGGCTTTGGCCAGCTTGTGGGGAGTGATTCCAAATACCGGGGTCCCTAGGCCTTTGACGGCTACTTGCTCAGCTGACCCGTGACTGCTCGAACTGCAGGCTTTGAAGCTTCCTAGCCAGTCCAGACCAGCGGGAAACTCGTACAGCCCTCTCTACTTTGAGGGGCTTCTTCCAACAGCCGGTGCTCTGCAGTTCAAGCCCCAGCCACCAGGTCACTGCTCTGCTGAGGAAGCCTGGCTCCTTCCTGGAGGTGCCGAGGGTGATGTCCTATGCGGGCAACCTGCCCAGCCCTGCGCTCTGAAGCTGACTCGTTATTCTGCAGACCTGAGGCCCCTTCAGCAAATGTGACAGGTTTCAGCACTATGTCCCTGGGCGTTGCTATGGTGACCTTTTCCTCCAAAGTACACTCATTTCCGTGACCTTACCAATCTTCCGTTAGTCCTAAGAGAGGTCAAAGGCTGCTCCACAAATGAGGAGACAGGAATAAAGGTTATCAAACTCTGAACAGTGAACCATTGCCAAAATGAGGGCCTTCCAAATCTCAACTCGGCGCAGCCCGTGTGTCTACACCCTGACAGGCAGCTGTGGGTCCTCCGTGCAGGGACTGCCGCTTCCAGGTAAAGGTGAGAACAGGGCATGTGCTAGAGAAACTTTTGCTAACAGTCTCCCCCTCCCCCATCCACTGAGTTCCAGGAAAAAAGAAGGCCGGCTCGAACTAGAGGAAAAGTCAAAAGGGGCCTCTGATCAGATGCCAACCCCAAAGTGCTCCCTATCCTTGCTTACATTCAGGATTTGGGGGAGGCCAAAAAGAGGTTAAGGAATCCACGCTCTAGAACTTTCCAGTATTATCTTATTATTGACCATCTGGTGTTCCCAGTCTTCAGCTGAAAGAACAAAACTTCCAGGACCAAGAGTGTGGGACAACCAGAGAGGCCTCCGGGGCTCTCCCTGACAGGCACAGTCCTGGGCCCTAACTTGCCTGGTCTCTTTAAAGGACCCAGACCAGCTGGAGTTATTGCAGACCAACCCCCTCTGCCCCCCCAGAGCCACTTCTTGCCACCCAATCATCTGCATGTTTTAACACCTGGTCAAGCTTTTCACCACCACAAACACTGCAAATTGGGCTGGGTGAGTTTGTAATCCGCATTTTGCAAACATTCTCATTTTGAACCCATAGGTGGCTGACTGTATGGACCTTCCAGAACAGGAAGGAGGTCCTATGGCTCTGAGGGTCCCTCTTATTCTACAGAACTGGAAGATTGTGAAAGATGAACAGTGGTCCCCAAAAACCACGTCATCCAGAAGTCTGTCAAGGCTGTGGGCCAGACACAGCGAGCTCCGCCGGGACACAATCCTGCTTTCCTCACTGAGACAATCTGAAAATCAGGAGCGTCCTTACAGACCAGCTGGTCCAGTCATTCCTGGGTTTGGCTGAAACAGCCCTCCTGACTCAGGACATCCAGGGTGGCGCCAGGGAACATGCACGTCTGAGAGCAACCCCGGTGGGCGTGGTGGTCTGCCAGGTTTGGAGAACGTGCTCCGGCCCACCCTGCACCCACAGACAGGGGAAGGAAGCCCAGAGCGGTGGCGTGCTTGCTCACAGTGGGTTGGGGACACAGCCAGGCCCAGAGGCCATGCCACTGGTTTCAATTCCAGGCACCCTGTGGCCTCAGGCCCCAGAGTGGAAATGCAGGGGAATGCTTAAAGAGCAGCTGGGCCAGGGCTCGGCTCTGAATTAGGATTCAAATCTGAGTGGCCCTGAAAAATGAAAGTTGTATAACCCCAAGCTGGAATAAAGCAAACATTCAACATAAAGAAACAAAAGCTTCCTCCCAAGTGTAAGTGCTGTGTAAGAGTCTAATCCGGCCGGCTGGCCCTCTTTCCTCGGCTTCTCACAGCCTCCGACATTCCCAAGGGACAAGCACTTTAACATAAACCACCCACAGTGTAGAGGTGAAGATCTGATCAAAAGACTTCACGTCTCAGACATGGGGGATGATGGATTGGTGGGGGTTAAGATGAGCCTTGGTGGTATCTGTGCACATCAGCGATCCACGCCCACTCCCTTTAACCCAGACCCTGGGAGCTGGCCTCAGCTCCAGGAGAGAGAGGGGCCAGCAGGACAGAGTGAGGCCCACGCACCAGCCTGCTGGGGACACCCTCATTCAGCACTGAGCGCAAAACTCTTAAAAGCTAAGTTCCCGCAAGTACCGGCATTGGGGACAACCCTGGCTCTCTAACGTCCTGCACTGGCCCAGTCTTTGGTCACCTGAACAGTCACAACAGAATGGGGCAGGTCAGACTGTGACCTGCCTTCCGGCCTCCGTGGTATCAGGGCTCTGTGCCTCGCTCTTTCTTAACCGAGCTCTCTAAAACCCAGCACTGCCCAACAAAGCATTCCAGAAGCCGAGAATACAACCAGAGTCCACTCGCGCTCTCTCTGCTCCCACGGCAGCCGAGAGCTGCTCTGCTGATGGGACGTAAAACTAAGGATGACAGTCTGCAACGGGGAGGCTGCTTCCGAAGCAGCGAATCCCTGGTGAACCCTAGCAGGAGCCCTTGGGGTCCGGGTTTGTCAGTCTTCCAGTCCTGCAAGTGTTCTGCCATTGCTGCTGCCTCGACTGAACAACTGTCCTTCTAGAAGCCTTAAAACACATCTTGCAGTGAATGCCATCCACCTACCTGCCTTCTGCACACAGGACCAGCTGTCTGATTCCAAGCTACTGAGGTGCTCTAAACAACGACTGTTTTTCAACAATGGCTCCTACTCACCACCCACTGGCCTTGCTTTCTAGGGGAAGGCAGCCTGGGCTCTTTCTCACCTCACCACTGCCCGGGGCGGGGGGAGCCATCTCTTGGCCTAGGGAGGGAAAGGGGAGGAGATAAACGGGTGGCCTCCTGTGGACCTTTAGAGAGAGTCCTCCTTGGATGGAGCACATTCCCTTTATACAAACACGCATGCTCTGATGCATCCCTAGCCCAGCCCTGAGAGAACGCTCCCCCGAGGTTCAGCAGAGTGCACGAGAGGGGGCAGGACCGCAGGTCTGAGTCACCGATCTGAATTACTGAGTGACAGCAGGTCAGAGCTCGGAGGAACCTTGGGGCCCTGCGATCCAGCCTCCTGTGTTCCACAGACTGTGGCTCAGTAAGGGGGAGTGACCCGCAGTCACAGGTGCTCGTGGTCTTTCCACTACTCACAGGTGGCTCATGCTCCATGACTCACCGGCCACATCTAGCCCAGGGCAAGGGGGCATTTTCAGGGCCATAGTCAGTGGAGCACATGAAGTCAGGGACACAAAACGTGGCCTCATCACAGAATGCCTAACATAGCTCAGTGGCGTCCTTCAGTATCAGTCGCCATTTAGACACATTATAGGAGATTCCGAGCACATAAGAAGGATGGAAAGAGAGAGGAAGGACGAGGACAAGAATAAAATCTGGATCATCCACCAAACAGACCACGAGTTCCTGGGAAACTGAGATAAAGGCACGTGAGGGAGAGAAGATGCTCTTTAAAACAACACACTGGTGTTAAGGCCGGTTTTCTACCCCAAGGCTCTCAGATCTTACCAAGACCTCAACAGGTGTAGGACTGTGATTACTCAACTCTTGAAAGGATCCACAGGAGAATTAAGATAAAAGCACCTACTAAAAGAGCGAATGACTATTCGGTGCTGTTTTGCCCACAGGAACGTGAGACATAAGCTCTGTGCACTGATGGCTGGAGCTCACCAAGTACTTAGTGGCTCATGGCCCCATCACCCCTTAGAAATCGTTCTGGGCTAAGCACCCGTCCTGGGAAAGAGGTATTTACACATCTCCCTCCCCTGCCCTGGAGGCTATTCTGACACTCTCTGCCGAGCCTTCCTTGTGATCAGGTCCCCATGGCTATCTCCACTGGAGTTCTGCCTTCTTGGACACGACAGTCCCTTGAACTCCTGCTGGCCTCACTCTCAAGTCCCCACATCACATCACACCAGGACGCTCTGCGTTCTCTGCCTGGTGCCCACAAACCCACCCCTGGGCCAGCAGGCGTGGGCACCAGGCGGCCGGCGCCCCTCAGCTGGCAGCTCCCTCTGGAGGTCTCTTCACGGCCATTGTTCTCACTTTCGGTTTGGAACCCAGTGGGCTGCAGCTGGCCGAGTGAGCCGGCGAGCCAGAGCCCAGGGGCCCTCGTGGCTGGGAGTGTGAGGGTGGCTTCGGACACATTTTCAATCGGTGTTAAGAACTGCAAGCATTTTCTTATTGAAAGAAAATCAAAGAAATAATAAACTGAAAAGGGAAAAATAACAAAAAAGAGTGACGGAAGAATCAAAGAAAACCCTTCAGAGTGGAAGAGTTTCTTTTCTGTAATAAGCTGCTTTTACTTTGTTTCTCTGGCTCTCACTCCATTGTTGGAGCCTGATCCTCAAAAGATACCCTAGAGGACTCCCTGAAGTCGGGGTGTCTCAGGTCCATGAGAAATTTGGTGGGAGTGAGAATGTGAGTAGAACCTGCAGGAGAACAGAGGCCAGCTGACTGCTTGAACAAAGGAACGTTACAGGAACATGCCAACTTAGGCCTACATTGTAAGCAGCCAACGAGGTGTGAGAAAGCAGGACACGCACGCCACGTACACGCACACGCACATGGCCGGCATGCACCAAGCGGGCGAGGCCACACAGCGGACGTTAGCTGTCTGCACAAGGCCTCCCCGTGGATCTGCACGGGCAACTTTCTCTCCCCAGGTCTCCACCTCCCAATGGGGAACCTCGAGTCAGGGCCAAAGTCGAAGAGGGAGATTTACACCCAAGCCTGGCTGGGACAGCTTCTGCCCGGGAAAGCTGTGTTTGAGCTGAGAATTAGCCGACATGGTCATGCAACATGTATGCAAGCAGGGAACAGAGAGAGCTTTATCATGGGGGCCTATGTAATAAAAAGGACAAAACAATACAGGGAGAAAGGGTAACCAGACAGGGTAAGCTTCAGGGAGTGGGGAGGCGGAGCGGGAAGAAGTCCAGTCTCCCCACTGAATTGGTGGTATCTAGAAGGCAGGGTGAGAGTGCCAGGTCCATCTTGATAGACCCAGGAACGGCCATATGCACTGGTCTGCAGGACACGCTCACTCCGAGACTTGGGGGGCAGTGTGACCTGGTCACCCCAAAGTGGAGGTATAAAACTGACCCATCGTATCAAGATAAGGGGAAAGGGCAGGGCCTGGTCCAGGCAGCAGGTGCCAACAGCCTCTTGCCAGTCAACGTCAAGAGGCACCCTAGGCAGGTGCAACTCCATTTTAAGGGAAAGATAAGACAAAGGGAAGGCATCTGGAGCGAACAAGATCTTTCTCAGCTCGCTCTTCCTCTCCCAAGCCTAGAAGTTGTGGAAGCTCCTGCAGACACGAAAAAGGAGAAACTCCTCTCCTGCTGCAGTAAGTCAGCTCTTGTGAGCTGCTGCCTTTCTTCTGGAAAACCAGCAGGAAATACTGGAAAGGGTATAATCGGCCTAGAAGAGGCAGGAACTGGTAGGGGAACCTTAGTGGAGTCCAGCAGTCAGGCCACTATGCCGGGACTGTCCATCTCCAACTGACAGGAGAGCAGGGGTCATAATTTACCTTCCATTCCCTGAGCATCTTCTAGACGCGAAGCCCAATGCCAGGACCCTGACAGGCCAAGTGCAAGCCTGTAAGTGGGTATGGCGAACCCCATGTTGTTGGGTAAGGAAGTCGCAGCCTGGGAGCTGAGGGTCTTGCTCAAGGTGCCCACTCGGCAGTGGCAGAGCAGGAACGTGAGCCTGGGGCTGCTGGAGTCCGTGACCGGGCCCTTCTCACCACATGCAGTGCCTCTCATCAAGACACACGAGGAAGAGACCCTTCGCCCCTTAGCTTCTGCCGTCCACAAGCGGGCCTAGAGACTACATTTGCAGGAGTGATGGAGATCGAGGACAGGATGACACCGACGCGTGGAATGGAGTCCAGATGCAGTGAAGCAGCCCCTTCCCCAGAGAAAACGTGCCCCACTCACCTATGAGCACTTCCCACTTTCCGCTGGCTTGGGTCACCTCGTAAGCACAACGCATCTCATTCAGGCTCACGCCCCCGAGGATGAAAATAATGAGGCGGGGACCACTGCGGTACTCCCCCGGGGCCTTGTTCTTATGCCAGTGCCCGTAGCGGGCGCTGGGGGGAGAGAGAGAGATTAATGACGTTTATCTGCACTCACGGTATTTGTCACTTGGTGCCTCATGACTAGTTTCCAAGTTCGTTCTGTGTGTCAGTGTCCCAAGCACAGTAGGTGCTTAGTAAGCGGTGGCTGAATGAACAGCCGTGCAAATTAGCAAGTGCTTTGGCTGCTGGGAGAAGCATGACAGCGCCTGAGCCATGACCTTGTCACTGTCTTAGAAACAGGTAGGCGACAGACAGGCTCAGGTTGGCTTTAAAGTGTGACATGCTAAGTTCAATAATAGCTTCACCCTGCGTGACATCCGTCCAGGCTTCTACCCCCCGCTGTCCATGCTGCTAGGCTTGTCTGGGCCACTCTGCTGGCAATGAGCAGCGACGACAGGGTCTGAGGCCTGTCTTCAGGCTGGCACATCGACTTACTGAACAGACAGACGTGCACTGAGTGCTTCATGACTGGGGCGCCCCTGCCCCGAGGAGCCAGCCCTGCTGAGATAAGGGCCCTCGCCCACCCAGAGCTCATGGCTGAACTGGGGAGGGTGGGAGAAGGAAGCAGGCCTGAACCGTGCTATGACAGAGAGGGGCTCAGTGCCACAGGGACACACAGGGGAGGACTGTCTAGCATTGTCTGGGCATCACTGGGGACGGTTTCCCAGAGGAGGTGACACTGAGCTGTCTCCTGAAAGACACACATTTCAGTAGTGGGACAGTTCTCAGAGGTGCCCCCTCTCCCCCTGGGCTGTCCTCAGTGGGTCTTCACCTTGTCCTCAGAAACAATGAGAAATGGGTCACTTCCAGGTAAGAAAATGGGGAAAACAACAAAAATGAAAACAAAACGAGGACAGTCTCCTGCGGACAGTGAAATCTCTGCCCTTATTCCTGACTCATGACAACATCAAAGTCACTTTCCAAATCTCGAAGGCCCTGGGGGCCCATTTGGGCCAATCCAGAGAATTTCACAGCCATCTTCTTTGCCTGAGCAACCAGTTGACAATCTGCCATCATCAGCCAGCCTGGTTGTGGCACTACCGGGGATTTTGTATTTTACTCCAATGTTGGCAAGAACACTGCCATCAGAGGGGATGCACAATGCCACAGACGCCGTGCAGGCCTCCGGCCCAGGCCCAGGAGAAGGCCTAAAAGTGAAGACAGAAGGAGGAGAGGAAAGAGAGGGAACGGGCGGGCACAGCACGAGAAGAGGGACAAAGAAGTCCACATGGAGCATGAATCCTGGAATTGCACGCTACGCCAGTGCCACAGGTCACCCTCTCTGGAGCTGGTGACTCTCCTGCTCCACGCTCATGTGTTGTCTTGCCTGTTCTCAGGAGCCAAGTAAAGCCCTTGCTGTCAGAGGAAAACAGAAGCTGCCACTCAGGAAAGGCAACAGACGTGGCTGTGGGTCAGGGAGGAGCCTGGACCACACAGACGAGGGAGCAGAGAGGAGTCTGGAGGTGAATGCAAGAAGACAGCGTCAGAGAACCAGGGACAGAAGTATGGACTGCTGTCGACTCACATCTCGAAGCTGAGACATGTCTGAGCATCAGCAGGCACGTGGCAGAAACCCAGCCCAGGGCACCCACATTTCGGTCAGGAGCGAATCTGAGAAATGTGTCTCTACGCAGACGATGCATTCATCCCCTTTTTAATTAATCACTAAAATAAATTAATCAAAAGGGAAGACAGAATACACTGAGTACCTGCCACGTGCCAGGCTGTGTTCTAGGCACTGAGGACAAAAAGGACACAAATCTCTGCTCTCAGGAGGCTGACATTCCAGTCAGGGGAGACCAGCAGGAAACAAGATAAACACAAAGAATATGCTAAGTGGTGGTGTCATCTATGCAGAAAAACAGGGCAGGGCAGGGAGATAGGAAGTGTTGGGGAGGCTTGGAAATTCTTATTCTTTATTTTTGTAACATCTTTACTGAGAGAGAATTCACATAGGACAGAATTCACTCATTTAAAGTGTACAACTCAACCGTTTTTAGTAAGGTCACAGACTTGTGAACTATCACC
This sequence comes from Equus asinus, assembly GCF_041296235.1. Classification (NCBI taxonomy): domain Eukaryota; kingdom Metazoa; phylum Chordata; class Mammalia; order Perissodactyla; family Equidae; genus Equus; species Equus asinus. The sequence goes on from NC_091799.1 coordinate 18,076,622, forward strand.
CTCAGCAATTTTAGACCATGTCATCACCCCCAGAAAGGAACCCTGGACCCATTAATGGTCCTTCCTCATTCCCCCACCTCCATCCCTGTCCCCAGCAACCACGAATCTACTCTCTGTCTCTATGGATCTGCCTATTCTGGACATTTCATAGAGATGGAATCGCATAATATGTGGACTTTTATGTTTGGCTTCTTTCACTTGGTCTGTTTCACGGTTCATCCATGTCGTAGCACGGATCAGTACTTCATTCTTTTGTTGTTGTTAAGTAATATTCCAATGTATGAATATACCACATTTTGTTTATCTGTTCATCAGCTGATGGACATTTGGGCCATTTCCACTTTAGAGCTCTTATGAATAACACTACTAGGAACATGGATGCAGTGTAATTTTAAACAGGGTGGTTAAGGAAGACGGGAGAAGGTAACACTTGACTAAGGACCTGAAGGAGATAAGAGGTGTAACATGCAGATAAACCTGGGGACAGATCATTTCAGGCAGTGGGAACAGCAAGTACAAAGGCCCTGAGGCAGAAGTGAGGCAGAAGTGAGCCAGGCGTGTTCAGGGAGGAGCATGAGGCTGGTGTGGCTGAAGTGGAGTGACAGAAGGAGGAGTGAGCGATGGGAAGCCAGGGCGTGCAGGGCCTCCCAGGCCGCTGTAAGGACTCGGCCTGCACTCTGGCTGTGATGAGAAGCAGCAGGAGGGCTCTCGTGGAGGAGGCCGCATCACAACAGGGCTGCCATGTAGCTGACACCCAACCAGAGACGGGCCCACTCACTCCCGCCTGCTTGCCCAGGGATTCCCGCCTACCTGACGGCGGTGGTGCTGAAGGACGCAGAGGAGCGGGTGGAGATGTAAGGGTAGTGTTTGGTATCGAGTTTGTCCTCAATAGTGTCCTGGAAAGAAGAGAGAGATCGGGCCGGCCATGTTTGACGAGGGCCGACGGGAACCCGAGTGAGATGGCTCGAGGAACAAGCCACTCAGCAAAAACCCTGGCCAGCTTGGCAACGCCCAGAGCTCCGCTGCCTCTGCCTGCCGCAGGGCGTCTGGTGCAGGGCCCGGCTTGGCCCAGGGGCTCTGGCACCAGCTGATACACTGAGGGGAGTTTGTACGCCTGCTCTTGGAGAGAAGTTTTTTAAAAACATTAATTTTTCTTGCTTCCCTTCCAATTTAGCTTTTGTTTTCTCTTTTACCATCTATGCAAGGTTATAAATGTTGCATTCTGTCCAGCAACATCCCGACACTGCCATCAGTCTTATAGAAACTAGGCGCAGGCAGAGGCTCTCATACCAGGGAAGAAGGCCTTACACCCTCCGTTTCCAAGGGTGTAATTACCTGGTGGGCGGAATCCAGCTATCCACCCCCCACTGCCTAGAAATCTCCACTCCTCCTAACAGCTACCCTGTGAAGCCTACACCTGTCTCTTTGACCGACTGGGGAGGAGGCGGAGGAAAAGGGAGCCGAGAACAAAGGACCAGATGAGACAGAGGGAGTGGCTTTGCCTACCCACCAAGCAAAGAAATGTAACGGTTTCTAGATGTCTCGGGTTCACCCATCTTTTCTTTTGTGGGTTTTAAAAATAGGAAGCTGACTCACTCTATACATTTAAAACATATCTATTGTAATGTACAATTCAGTGGGAACACCCGGACTGCTAGGAACTGACGAAGGGATCCTGGGCAGGTCCCCTCTCCTCGGGACCCCTGTCCTGTCCACCTGTCAAGTGCAGGAGTCGGACAGACTGTCTTCAAGCTCTACCCCAAAGGCCTAGCAGGGTGGGACTCTAAGTAGGGCGTCCTTGAGCCACAAGGAGAGAGGGGAGGGACACCACAGGGCTACCTTACACTCATGAATATGAAACACCTACTGTGCACGAGGCATGAGGCCAGAGGACACGTCAGTTGAGGGCACAGGACCAAGAAATAAAAAGATGACCCAGAAGGCTGAGCACACACACACACGTGAAAAGCATCGCTGACACACGTCACAGGAGCCCAGGGAGGCCTCTGTGGTGCTGGGTGGTCAGACAGGCAGGCGGTGGGCCAGAACGCTGAGCCCTGATGGGGGATTTGAAGGCAGGCAGGATTCAGGGTACGGAAAGGAGAACAAGAACATTCCAGGCGAGGGGTGGGCTTGAGCAGAAGAGCAGAGGCAGAGACACGCTGGAGGGTCTCTGGCTGACAGGGAGGCTGGGGAGGGGAGCAGTGGAGGAAGAGGAGGGGTGGGCCAGGGCCACGTTTGGAGGCCCTTCCACACGCCGAGGTGTGCTGCGTGGCTTATCCGCACCCTCAGCACGGAGCTCATCACTCATCTGACCTTCACATGCTGTGACGGGTCTGGTTCCTTTGGACGTGGTACCATTGGGGGGGGTCTCTAATATGGAGCTAAATCATATGGACCCCGGGGATCTGAGTGTGGCAGTCTACTGGAACAGCCCTTCATCAACCCTCAGGACAAGTATGCTGTGAGGCCTGAAAGAGCTCTGGAGACCTGGATGCAAATCCTCAAGGATACAAAACCCTGGGGAGTCACTGCCACCTGACAGCAGGTGACGCCAGAAGCATCTGGGCCTCCAAGTGCAGCACCCCAGCCCGCCCTCACTGACCTCCATGATGTCTTTAATGATCGGGGTCCATCGTGAGAGCTGGTAGGTCTGCTCACTGATGCGCTCCTTCCGCTCTGGTTTGCTCCTGCGACGCAACGTGGACTGAATACAAACACAGAGACTGAGTCAGGGCCACTCAGGCCCTGGGTGACCTTGCCGGCCCTGGAAATTCTCTCCCAAGGACTCCCTTCAGAGAGTCAGCACTGACAAAGAGTAGTGAGTGGGGAGGTTTCCCTGGAAAAGCCCAAAATATGCCCCCTGGGCTCAGCCCAAGAATCTGGTGCAAATTTGGTTCTTTAAAGCCATGAAAAATGGCAAATGTGGGTCAAATATTCAAGTGCCATTTAAAAAACCCACATAGTTAAAAAAACAGTTTGCTGCTGATTATAGGAGAAAATAGTGCTTTGGGTGTGGCTTATTCGTTTTGTTTTTTTTTTTAAAGATCAGCCCCATGCTAAGATCTGTTGCCAATTTTCTTTTTTTTTTTTAATTCGTCTCCCCAAAACCCATGGTACATAGTTGTATATTCTAGTCATAGGTCCTTCTGGCTCTGCTATGTGGGACACCACCTCAGCGTGGCCTGATGAGTGGTGCCATGTCACCGCCCAGGATCCGAACCAGCAAAACCCCAGGCCACTGAAGTGAAGCGTGCAAACTTAACCACTTGGCCACGGGGCCAGCCCCCTCTCTTATTTTCTGATTTTGCTTCAGAAGCACAGGATGTACTGAATGAATCTTCTCCATTCTCATTTTGGTCCCTCTTGTGAACAAGGGTCTAAAAACACCAAACCTCCGCCCGTTACAGGTCTCAGGTCTGGTGGCTCCAGAACAAAGTTTTTGACTCCAAGCATCCAAAAGGAGGGCCTCTGCCACTCTGGCTTTGTCACCTGTGGCGTGAGCTGACTGCCTGCAGGAAGGAGGCGCACAGTAGGGCTCCCACAGGGAGGTTCCCAGCAGAGTGCTCTGGGGAGTGCTTAGCCTCATCCTTGAGTTCTGGAGCCCCTGGCCCCCCATCACTTCCAGAGCTCACTGTGTGCTGAGGCCCCTAGACCACCTGCCCTGACTTGCTTCTGAGTCACAGCCGGTGAGGCTAGTGTCGTATTCTCACCCTCACAGCACACGAGTCTGGGTGTGCAAAGGCAAAGCCAAACTGACCTCAGGGGACGAAGGGTGCGGCTGACGTGGCTCCTAGTTTGGGCTGCTTCACAGACACAGGTGGGCTTGAATGATTGACTCCCTCACGCGCACGTCTGGGTTCTTGGTGTTAGACCTCTATGTCATTGCACCTCTCTCCCTTCATTCCCCTTATTTTATCTGTTTTCTCTTTCTCGATGTTGAGCAAGTGCCTATAGCCACTAAGTCGGGGAGAACAGATACGACACACCAGCTTCCCTCTCGCCCCTCCCTACCCCCCGCAAGGCTGGCCCCTTACGTCTGTGACAATGGGCACCCCGAGGTGCGCCATGTTGGTGATGATCTCGCTGTCCTCCGGGGGGATCTGGGCGTGCTGGATCAGTTTGTTCAGGTTTTCCTCAGTGATTCCTGAGAGAAGAAAACCCCCGATCACCACACCCAGCCTGCGCATCGCACACCCAGCAGAGCTGATCTCCTGCCCCTCGTCCTTGGGATTAGTGGACACTCATCTGTGCCCCACACAGACTTCACTGTCAGAAGAGGACAGGTCAGGACTCTGACGCCACTCCGCCCTAGGCTGTGACCATCACAGTCTATATCACCGCCCCTCCTGGTCTCTGTTTCCATCTGTCTCCTTCGTCTCAGCCACCCCTGCCCACCCCTGGCCCACATCAGAGTCGACTTGGACAAGGAGTCCCTGTGTCCATCTTCTGTCCAATGACACTCATGGGCAACTGTGATGTGGGTAAAAATCACTTATTTAAAGGCATAGATTACAAATGTGATGCAAGTTAAAACTATCCAGCAGATCTACTCTAATAATCTGGCCATAAAGCCAGCAGGCCCTCGCAGCATCCCCACCCTGTCCTCTTGTCACATATCCCACAGCTCTGATTAACTTTACATTACTGTAACAGATACTCAGCCACCAGTGCAACTGATTTGCCTACATGACATTTCCCCAGATGCAAAGACCCCTTAAGATCTTATTAAATACCCTTTTCCACATCTTTTAAACTACTTGGCCACTTTGTCTTCCCTCTCCCAGTGGCCTCGCTTTTGCCAGGAAGGGCCGCCCCTCCTTGTGCCCCACCGTCCCTACCATTCTTCAGAAAGATGTAGAGGAGGATGATGCGGATCTTGTCGTAAGTGCTGACGTTCGCGTCCAGCAGAATGGGGACGATGGCCCTCATGGGGTCCTTGATCTTCTCCCCCTCAGCGTCTGTGCCCATGGCCAGGTCCTGCAGAAAAGACACCCTGTTGGCCCCATTTCCAGTGGCAGTCTGGACAGAGGGTAACTATGAGGAAGCTGGTGGTCCACGAATGTCTGGCATTTGTAGCTTACCTGGGGGCAGGTCTCACACAGGTGCTTCTACTCTCACAGTGCACTGTAATTAGCACTGAGGTAATCAGCATTGTTTTTTTTAAAACATCAGTGAGAATTGAGGAAAGCCCCAGGTTTCACTTTCCAAAGACAGAAACCACAATGACCTGCCATCTTGTTCAAAGGTAGGTTGTTCCCTCAGGTGAGTGCAGAGTACCTGCACCATGTCCATAGGTCAAGCCTCAATCCTGGTCGCCTAGAGGAACAAAGCCCTGCCGAGGGATTGGGGCTCAAAGGGACGCTCTTCCCACACAGGAAGAGCTCGGGCACAGTTAGCCGCCTCTGCCTGGCCAGATTGTCTCCACTCTGCTTCCCTGGCACTGAAGGACACGCTTTTTGAGTTTTAACTACCTAGGTTTATAATCTGTTTTTTGTTTTGTTTTGTTTTTGAGGAAGATTAGCCCTGAGCTAACATCTGCTGCCAATCCTCCTCTTTTTTTTTTGCTGAGGAAGACTGGCCCTGAGCTAACATAGTGCCCATCTTCCTCTACTTTATATGTGGGACGCCTGCCACAGCATGGCTTGATAACTGGTGTGTAGGTCCGCACCCGGGATCTGAACCAGCGAACACCAGGCCACCAAAGTAGAACGTGTGAACTTAACCGCTGCACCACTGGGCTGGCCCTCACCTCTGTTTTTAATCTTCCAAATGCTTCCAGGGTGAGGAGAAAGAAAAAAGCCTCCCAAACTGCAAATCCAACCCAGGGAGATGAGGAGAGAAGGGCTGACAAAAGAACTGAGGACCGAAGAGAGTGAAGTAAGCACTATGAGCCCCACTTGACGACTCAGACAGGAGTCTGCTTGCTCTCTCAGGCCAGAGAAAGCAGCATGTTAGTCTTGGCAAATCAGCAACCATCTGGTCTCATTCTCAGACACCAGTGGCTGCAGCTTCCTCTGTAGCTCTCACAGAGGTTGCCTGAAGGGTCCCTTGTTTTCAAGATCCCAGGAGTCTGTGACAATGATGATCTTGAGTTTGGGTCTCTTCCCAGTCTGGGTCCCAGGCAGGTGGGCCCCCTCTCCGTGGCCCTTTCACCTCTTGGTCCTCCCGCTGGCCTAACAGACGTTTGTCCAGCAAGACCTGATTCTAACATCCTCTAAAAGTCCAATTAAATACTATGGAGCACTTCTGAAAAATTGTGAGCTTCCAAGGATTAATCCCAAAAGCAGTTTTACTGATGCAGGTAGAACCTATTTTCTGGAGGGTCTAGTCCTTCTGCAGAGGCCACCTTGTGTTCTCCAAGATCACCGGTGAAACTGACCGATTTCAGCCGGGCTACTTCCTTGTAGAAGAGTCAATGAGTCTCCAATCGTCCAATGAAAGGACGGGTCTCATAAACCTGAGCTGAGCCTGTCACGTCAAACCAGAGGATTAAATCTCAGCTTCACCCTAAGAACTTGAGATGCTTTTTTCTGTGAAAAGGGACCTTCAGCCAAGGCTTCAGAATCGCTGAATGCCCTCTCTTCCCCTAGAAGCTGCTCCTAGTTGAGCAATGTTGTCACACTTCAAGAAAGAAGTCCCAGGATTAGTGACCACACAACACTGCTAGAACGTGTGGCAGCATTGTTATCTCCCTTTGCAGATGAGGAATATAAAGCAGACAGAAATAGGCACGTCAAACACATCAGTGACGAACTCAAATCCCACACTCTCAACTTACAGTCCTAACTGATCGGTGAGGCTGTGGGAAAATTCTGACCCGCTACTGCTCTATCCTCGTTCAGCCTCTAGGTCTCCAAAGCCGGTGTGGGCACACCAGGAGGAAACGTACTCGGGATATAAAGTCCAGCCAGCCTGTCAGTGCAGGGCTCAGGGCTCCACACATCTCTCTTCAGCCATTCCAGGGGAACCGGGGCCTTTGGAAAGCCAGACATGCACAATGCAAACGGCACAGCACTCCAGACCACTCTAGTCCCTACCATTGAGAGTGGCACTGCGTTGGCTCCAGAGAGTTGAGGCAACATGAGCTAGGAGGCTTTCCCATCTCTACATCCTGTGATTCTGCAGGATGTTCAAGGTCAGACATTATACTTCAGCTGGGTCAACGGGCCTGGCAGAAAGAGGAGGAAGGGGTCCTACCTGCTCCACCCGGCAGAGTTTATCCACGGTGCCTTGGTAATGCTTCATGCAGTCCTCGGCAAGGTGCAGGTGGGTGGAGTACTAGGAAGAAGCAGAGAGTCGAGGTCAGGGAACCACTCGCTGCTTCCTGCAGCGTCTACCAAACACCTGCTGTCAATGAACCCTGTGCCAGGCGCCAAGGAGTCTCCAGCCTCATCAAGGAGACGGAACAGGCCTCCAAGCAGGTCCACAAATACCACAAGGGAGACATTTTTGTGTGTTAGGAGAGAAGGACACATCACATCCTGACAGAGTAAAGAGTTAGGAGAAACCCTTGAGGGGGGCAGTGCGCTGTGAGGGTCTCACAGTGCTTCCCGAATTGTTTGAGACTCCTCCCTCCGGGGGCTGGAGCCTAATTCCCCTCTCCCTGGGCGTGGGCCGGATTTAGTGACTCGCTTCTAACGAATAGTGTGGAGGAAGCGACGCAGGACAGCCCAGACCAGGACAGAAAAGCCATGTGACTTCTTCCTAGCACTCTCTTGGGTCACTCGCTCTGGGGAAGCCAGCTATCATGTCGTGAGGACACTCAAGCAGCCCGTGGAGAGGCCACGAGGTCAGGAACAGGAAGGATGAAGAGAGACAAAGAGGAAGAGGATAAAAGAGTCAGGAAACAAGCTATCCCAAACTTTCCTTTTTTCCTAATAAAAATTGAAGACGACTGAAAATCTGCAGATTTCGATCAATCAGTCAGAGTAGCGGGGCTTTGAGCAGTCTTTGTGCAGCTGCTCATCCTCGTGACTCCGATCAATCGTTTCGGGTCGCCGTACCTTGCTGAGCTCCTTCTGGTACTGGGGCATTTTCTTCAGCATCTGGGACAGGTCGCGCATGGTGGTCTATAAGGGAGAGGAAAGCAGGAGGTCTTAGTCCAGTGGCCCTGATCTGGGAGGCTGTGTAAGGACACTGGGTCCAGGACAGGACAGCAGCCAGCACCACAGTTCCCAAGGGCTTGCTCTCTCACTCTCGAAATGAATCCGTTAAACACAAGGTCACGTGTGTTTAGATTTCTAGGTCTCTACCTCCAAAAATTATTGATCCAAATATCACGCCCGTCTTAAAGGTGGGGAACTGAACCCTGAAGTCTAGCAATTATGTTTTGTTTATTGGACTAGAAAGTTATTGAGAGCATAATTCTTGCCAGAAAAGGATGATATTTCTTCTACACACTGCTTTTCTGCAGATTCAGCTCAAGTGGTCTCAGCATCTGGTTCACAATTCGTCCCAGCAGAATGACTGTAGTCGTATAGGTAGGTACAAAGAAAGGAGAAGGAGAAGAAAGGCTAGAATCTGCATCCTGACTGGTGAAAGGGTCTGTTGACATTCTTTTTCTTTGGTGAGGAAGATTGGCCCTGAGCTAACATGTGCCAGTCTTCCCCTATTTTGTATGTGGAATGCTGTCTCAGCATGGCCTAATGAGCAGTGTGTAGGTCCATGCCCAGGATCCGAACCCAAGAACCCTGAGCCACCAAAGAAGAACATGCCAAACTTAACCACTACACCACTGAGCCAGCCCCCTTTCAATATTTTTTTTCTTTTTTTTTTTCCTGAGGAAGATGGTTGCCCTGAGCTAACATCCATGCCAATCTTCCTCTATTTTGTATGTGGGTCACCACCACAGCAGGGCTGATGAGTGGTATAGGTCTGCACCTGGGAGCCAAACCTGGGCTGCTGAAGCGGAACATGCTGAACTTAACCACTAAGCCACAGGGCTAGCCCCTGTTTACATTCTAACTGTGTGATCCACCTAATCCTACTCATTTATCCAACAGAATTTCTTGAATTATTACTACACACCAGGTACTTTTAGGTGCTGGAGATACAAGGACAAGAAAAAAAAAAAGAAAGAGATTTCTGCCTTTATGGAGCTAACATCGAGCAAAGGCACCATTCCAACCGAGTGGATTAGCACTCTGAGGGAATCACAAGTGTGGGTGCACAGAGCAGAGGCACCTCACTAGTCTAGGGAGGAGTCAGGAAGATTTCTCCAAGAAACTGATGCCTGAACCAAGGGACAGGAACTTCACAAGGCAGGGCCCAGGGAAGGAACTCAGGCATGGCTGGAGCAAGGTGGCAGAGGCAGGAAGGAGGGAGGCAGAGATGAGACTAGAGAGAGTCTGAGGGGCCTGATGACCTGGGTGCTGTAAAGCATGCCCCCAGGTGGGGGCTTGATTCTGCTAGGAACGGGAAGTCACTGAATGGTGTTAAGCAAGGGAGTGATACAATCAGAGCTGCATTTCCCCTGACTAAGACGGGTAAGCCAGCTCCGCTGAACAGTGAGGGTAAGGAGAGGCCCAGGTAAGTTAGGTTATAAATTCGAATTCTACCACAAGTGAAAAAAGGATTCACAGTCCTTCTGGCTTAAAATGAATTATGATCCAAAACAATAAATATTAATCCTCAGAGTAACAAAAAGAAGCTCTCTATAAGTATCAAAAGACAAAAATAAGACAAAGCGATACTAGAAGAAGCGAGGACAGCACCCCTCACTCGCTAGGCCCCCTCCCTGCTCCTAGAGAGAACGCAGGGATTAACTCAAACTGGGGCGTGCGCACGGGCTTACCTTCTCTCCAGTATTCATTCTCTTGCTAGAAGAAAAATCTTTCAGAGAACGGGTGACTTCCCTGGAAAACAGAAGGAGGCAGCTAAGTTTCAAAGCAGCCCCGGACGCGTCAGTCTGGGCGCTAGAGAAGTCGTGCAACAGTCTTCCTCTGGGAATATTTGGCGACTTTTCCTGCCATCATTTAAAGTGATTTTCTTAGAAGAGAGAGAGAGGTACATCATTTTTCTAACTAATATTCTAAACCAGAGTCGGGCATTTAAGATGATGCAAGAAGAGACAAGAAAATATTAGGACATCTATTTATGTTCACGTTACTTCATTCTTTTTAAATTTATCTTTCTGTATATGCTGTAAAATATACATATTAGCACAATAGAGCATACAATTAATTCACAAATGTAAATATTGGAAATATGAATCAACATTTTTCTAAAGTTGAGTGATCCAAGTTTGGAGACCACTTTTCTAAACAACAGAACTATCCAAGCCTTCTTCTGTTCTTCCTTGTGAATTTCCTGAGGACGTCACCAATTCAATGCAGCAGAATGTGTCTTTCTGCAAAAGCAGAATTGTTACCTATAGTTTAAAGTCTTATAACAATGTTTAGGTATTAGAAACATTTTCAGAGCAAGAAACAGTTCAGAGTATATAGAAATCAGTTCTTGCTCAGAAATTTTAGGTAAGACAACAGGGAAGGAAGATTACCCACCAGCTATATAAAAGCTAATTGAACTGTATGAAGTGGAGCTTGGATCTTGCAATGAATAAACTGGCATAGATGTTAAGTGTTTATAAAGCATTTTGCTGAGAGAGCTACAAATGCTTTCCAAAAATTCTAAAAGCAACCTTGACATAGAATGTCTGTTCTGACTCAGTGAAGTCAGGGCAGCTCGAGCTCAGAGACCAGAAGGGGTTCGCCATCATTCATTAGCATGTTGGTGACCTCGCTGAGCAACAAATGCATCCACTGAAGAGCTCTGCCCAAGCTGCCCAGAGTATGTGCCTGAGCAACCACGATGGGAGAGAAACGCTTGGCCCTGTGCACAGGGGCGAGCCCTGGAGCTGGGGGAGTGTCCGGAAACGGGGACGGGCGGGGGGGCTCTTACTGGGACACCTCTGCGATGTGCTTGTGGCGCAGGGCTATCCAGAGGTCGTCGTCCTCGTCCAGGAGCACCTCCTTCACCCGTGCCTCTCCGATGCCGCTCGTCTCATACCTGGAGAGGAAAAGCCCCCACAAAATTTATCCAGTCCCTTCCGGTTTATAACAGACAAGAGCTCACAGTCCTCAGCAGACAGACGTTCCACGACTGATTTCATGACCAGCCTCTCGACCACCTGATGTGTCACTGTCTCTATCAGGTCTGCTCTGTCAGCACTAACAGGGCCGCGATTTCATGGGCAGGGAGAGACCCAAAGCTCTATTCAAAGTCAACTGACCTGAAGGTCTGTTCTAAAATCCTCAGGGGGGGCCAGTAAGAGCTCCACTGCAGGCATCTGGTTCAGGATGTGAAGTCAGGTTATGGGCGGGTTCAGTTACTTTTAAGTGGAGGGTGAAGATCACCTTGGTTCCTCTCTGGGAAAGGACGGGACACCATCCTCAGATGGGTGGTACCTAAAGATCTTTCAGCAGCTACCTGCAACAGGCCCTCAGCATACTTTTACATGTGAAATCCTAAACATCTAAAGGAAAGCAAGGGGCCGGCCTGGTGGCACAGTGGTTAAGTGCACACGTTCTGCTTTGGTGGCCCAGGGTTCGCCAGTTCGGATCCCAGGTGCGGACATGGCACTGCTTGGCAAGCCAAGCTGTGGTAGTCATCCCATATAAAAAAAGTAGAGGAAGATGGGCACAGATGTTAGCTCAGGGCCAGTCTTCCTCAGCACATAGAAGAGGACTGGCAGATGTTAACTCAGGGCTGATCTTCTTCAAAAAATAAATAGATAAATAAATAAATAAATAATAAAGGAAAGAAGAGTTACAGGTACCAAAAGGGAGAAAAGCTGAGATTCAATCATACTTTTAGAACCTTCATTTTGAAACCACTATCTTTATAGTTAACGTTATACAATAAATGACATGAGAAAAATACAGTCCTCTTTCAGAAAAAGAAAAATTAGTTTTTTAGAAGCTGAGTTTCTGATGATGGCTCTCAAGAAAAATGTTTGTAATGAAGAAAATAGCTCCTCTGCAAATAAAGTTCAGTAAGAAACTCCTATTGATACATTTCATCATATTTCATGATCTATAATTAAGAAGTTTCAAACTCTGAATAAGACATACATTCACAAATCATCATCCTAACACATCCAAGCAGGCTGTGAACTGAGGTGTCATGAGCTGTGAACTAAAGATCTAAAGTTCTTGTTCTCCCAAAAGGGGCGTGAGTTCCTGGCTGGGTTTTGGGAACTCAAAGAAAAGCTTGCAGGCTTATTAGCAAGATTGTATCAATGCAACGCTTTTCCTAGCATTAGGGACTTCCTTTTCTTCTGTTAGTGTTTTTGGTTCATTTGCCAAGCTGCCGTCACTCCGGGTCTCTATACTCACTTGTAAACATCATTCTCAATGGGCAGCAGATCGTAACTCATAGCCTGAAAGGTCAGCTCGTGGAGTACAGGGGAACTGGGGTCGAAACCACGGTCCAGGATCAGCAGCTGGGAGCGCGCCTTGTCTGGGCCCTGGAAAGAAGGACACAGGGAAGCTTTCACAAGCCACCCATGCGGCCCCAGCGCCTCCAACTAGCCTGGCGACCCCTCTTGTACAAGGCGGCAGCAGGACGCGAACTGTGAGGTAAAGCCTGCCGAACCCGCACTGGCCGCTAGTCCACTCGCTGGTTGAGGGGAGCACCAGCAAACACCACGCGAGGATCCACTGTGTCTGCTTCCTGAGGGTTCTTTAAGGCAGATCCAAAGCTGCACTGGGGTCCAACGTGGGCTTCTGAAGGAGGGCACCACCTAGGATCAGCCACAAATAGGGTGACCCACCACCCTGTCTGCCTGGGACCAAAGAGGTTCCCAGGACCCGGGACCTTCAGGTTGAAAGTCAGGATGGTGATGGAACAGTTGTGTCTTGACTACAGCGGGGGTCACATGGATCTATACACATGATAAAACTGCACAGAACTACACACACACACACACACACACACACACGAGCACATGTACAAACTACTGCAGTCTGAATAAGGTCTGGAGACTGTACCAGTCGCAGGAACAGTGGCACTCACACACACTCTGTGCGCAACAGAACCCAGCTGTCCCCAGGACGGCCACACAAACACTGTGGTCGCTTGACGAGTGAACCACGTGAACCACGTTCAGACTCACCTCCCCCATTGTTGGGTCATCGGCTTTGTAGGCGTCGAGCTTGTCCTGGATTAGCTGAGCCAGCAAAGCATTGTCCTTGTATTCCCTGACAAAGGAGGAGTGACACAGGGTGAACTGCCTGTACACCCAATCGATGGCACCGACTGCCCTCAGGGAGGAAGGCAGGACAGCGCGGGGAGGGTCAAAGGAGACATGAGTTTCATCTGTACTGCTCTTTTACAATGAGATTATATTCATATATTATAATTAAAAAGGACAAATAAAATACTTAGCGCCTGGAACATAAATGACTTTCTAGTCCCTTCTTTTTGCTAAGTGAAAACAGAGGTAGTCTTTCCAAGCAGCTTCAGACAAAGAGCCACATCTCAGCGGGGGCCTGGCCATCCATCCTTACCCCAGGATCAGGCTGTCCGAACCTGACCCACCTGATTCTCACACCTCTCAATTCAAATTCCCTTGGGTCTAGTTTTGTTTTATTGGCAAGTGACATTTCTGCCCGCAGAGCCAGAAAGATGTAAGTGGGAACCTCTGGACCTTCCCCTTGGCCGAGCCTGACAGCACTTCCTGGGGCTCCTCCCGAGGGTACACAGTGTGTGGCTGCAGCCTGCCATCTGGCCAGGCTCTGTGCTGAGACGGCTCCATTCCCAGCCCATCCCTCCCAGGAACGAACTCCAGGTTCCCACCGCTCTGTCAGGAGACACGGGCTGGGCCCCATTTCCTAACTTCCACCAGGCTTCCGGCAGTGGATGCCAACAATGGAGGGAGGTGTTTTTCTACGGTTACATCTTCCACCAGACGCTGAAGGAATAAGGACAGGAGGAGCAGCGATCCTTGGCACTTCAAGTTCAGGCCCTCAGCTCCTCTTGCAGTGGCCTCCCCCTTCTGGTTTCCCCTGGCCCAACTCCTGCTCACACTCCCATCTTCACACTCCCACAGCACTGCGTTCACTCCCCTGTGCAGGCCCCCACAGGTTTCCCCGGGATAACCCCGGCAGGACCTAATCCCACACCTGGCATTTGAGGCCTCCAGCAAGGGCTTCATCTCGCCCCACTGCCCCACACGTAGACTGTGCTGGACCACCAATCCTCCTCAGACTTGCTCTTTGTTTTCCCAGCTCCACGCCTTTGTCATCCCAATGGCAAGAGCCAACTGTCCACACAAAATGCCCTCTGCTCCTCATTGATCTATCCAAATCCTAACTGTCCTTCAAGACCTGGCTCAAATGTCCCCTGTAGTCTGAAGCCGTTCTTGATCCTCTCAGCTCAAAGGGCCCTCTCCTGACTCCGGAGGCCCCAGCCCTTGGCTTTTGCCTTCCTAAGGCACTGGCCTCACAGGGCCTATATCGTAGGTGTGCATGTCTTATGCACACACATTGGCATCTTAGCTACCCTCCCAGATCAGGGGCTTCCAAGGGCAGGGGCTGTGTCTTCAGGGTCGGCGCCCCACCCCCACCCCCGGCACTTAGCACACAGCAGGTAAGTGATAAGCGAATGACTTTGTAAAATCTGAGGAATGTGTCCTTTGGAGAATTATTCTCTTTGTATTTTATCTTACTCTGAAACATCTTCTGCAAAGATGACATTCGTTTTTAAAGGCTAGAAGGGGAAGAAAAACTGTAGGAAACCTGGGTTGCAGTTACATAGGGGTTCACATTTAGTTATTCAACAACTGCATATGTACATCTCCTGCCCTTTTCTGCATGTATTATTATATTTCACAATAAAATTCAGAACATAACAAGAGCGGCAGATGAATAATTATACAAGTGAGATGCTCAAATCTTGACTCTCTTGAGACAAGTGCCAGGGAACTTTGAGAAATTCCTCCCTCGGCAGACACAGGAGAAGCCACTGAAGGCAGACTGGTGGCCGCCTTACCCCCGATACCGCACAGCTGGGTACTCCTTCAGAGTGGCACACAGGGTTGCGATCTGCTCTGCCAGGCGCTCCAGTATTGGATTCTTCATCTGAGCCTTGTGGGGACTGTAGAAGCTTTGGAAAGAGTCAGCCGAGTCCAAGGAATATACCTGAGACAGGGGCAAAAAATATATAGATAGATATAGTGTTTGCATGCAGAACGGTGAACTAGTGGGGTTTTCTCCAGTTCTCATCGTGAGTCTACAGAACCGTGTTTTCATTCATTCTACAAATATGTGCTGGCTGTCTGCTGTGTGCCAGGCGCTGTGCTGAACACTCGGGAACTCTAAGTGACCAAACACAACCATCTTCGAGGAGTGTGCAGTCTATTAGGGGAGGCAGATGATAAACGACAGACATTGTGAAAGTACATTTTACGGTCTGTGAGGAAGTGCTAAGTGTACGAGGGCATAACAGAGCAGGGACGAGAGCGCCCAGGGGCTGGGCAGGGAGGACACAAGGCCTCCTTGGGAAGGTGAAGCTGGAGCGAGGGCTTGCAGGAGGTGAGCGGTTTCTCACCAGCAGGCGCCTTCCACGGGGAGGGAACGACTGGCGCCAGGGCCCGAGGCAGGCGCGTGCTGCTGTGTCTGGTGAACAATGAGGCCAGGAGGAGAGGAAGCACGGTCAGACCTCACAGGCCACTGTCAGTTTAAACAAACAGGGAGAAGCTAGAAATCGTGCTGTGACTGTGGGCAAATAAAGGGGCTTTCATGGATTTAATAATTTCCTATCCTCAGTATATGTTCTAAGCATTTTTCTTTTCTTTTCTTTTTTTTTTTAAAGATTTTACTTTTTTCCTTTTTCTCCCCAAAACCCCCCGGTACATAGTTGTATAGTCTTCGTTGTGGGTCCTTCTAGTTGTGGCATGTGGGATGCTGCCTCAGCGTGGTGTGATGACCAGTGCCATGTCCGCGCCCAGGATTCAAACCAACAAAACACTGGGCCGCCTGCAGTGGAGCACGAGAACTTAACCACTTGGCAACACGGCCAGCCCTGAATTTTTCTCTTTTCTTGTTCTTTTTTTTGGGTAGGTTCTAGAAGTTTAAAATTTCCTCTTAAACTACCTAGTCTACTACTCATCAGAACTCTTTCAGAATCTTATTTATGTAAACTACCCTGATCTTCTAGAAAATGAGTTTTTGTAAGAAAAGTTTATTACTTTTTACTTATTTCATAGATTTAAAAAAATCTATGAAATATAATATGGCTGAATACGCTCAAGTTGGCTGTTGTTCAATCCAGGTGGTGGCAGGGCTCACACAGAGGAAAAAACATTTCCTGCCCTCCAGCTGGGAACACGCTTTAGGTCAAGTGAGAAGGGAAAGAAAATGTCTTTAAATGTTCACACTGTACTTTTTCCATCCCTCATTACCTAAGAATAAGTCACTCTCTGGTGTCTAGAAGCTGATCTATAAAGACCCAATATGCCACAATCATTTTTTATCTCTACAAAATGCATAGCAGTCCTGTTATTTTTGTTTCTTTGTTTGCTAGGAGAAGACATTTTAACAAACCTTAAAATATTAAGAAATGAACTCCGTCTACTCTCTCACAATCAGCTTCACCTTTACTGGGTTGACAACTTTGTTTTTTTCCAAGGAGAGAGGTTTGCTGCACCGCATCTAGCATTTGAAGCGTTAACTGCTAATGACGAAGGCCACCATCTGTTCTGTCAGCACATGACAAGCTGAGGTTATTTCTACATAAAAACAGCCTCCTTTGCAGCAGATGGTGTTGTCTGATCCCTGCCCCTCTTCTCCTTCTGTGCTTTTTGGATTGGCTACTTTTTGGTTATTCAAGGAGTCAGCCAATAGAAGTGAACACTGTGAGCAAGGCTGAAATGCATCCAAGAAAGGCACAATGGCTGAAAAGAAGTCAGAAATAACTGGAGAGTAAGACGAGGGCTTGGGGCAGACCCCTAAGGAATACTGTTTCTTTCTGCCAGGTTAACATCCACTTACACCACGTCATCCAGCAATTCAGAATATGCTCTCTTCCCTCCCCCACTCTCTTTATTGCACCCCTGCCCCACCCTCTCAGAATCTGTCAGACTTCCTGCTAGAATAGCCAGGATGCAGATTTCCTACACACTCCCCACTCGGCCTCACCTGGGACTCATATGGGAGAAACGCAATGTTGATTTCCGTCAGAGTTTTGATGACTTTGGCTGCTCGTGATTTCACCAGCTCATTAAACAGGGCATCTGGACAAGCTGCAAGAAGGACAAAGACAGTAGGTTTTCCTGTCCATTTGCTGGTTCTGGTGGATTCTTTATTTTACGAGGATTTTAAAAAGGCAACTAGAAAGTTCATCCCAACCCAAACTATCCATTACCTCGAGGGTGAAAAAGGAATATAAAACCACCTCCCAGACCCTCAACATATAACAAAGAAACAAATGGCAATAAAGACTGAGATATTGAGAG
The DNA here is from genome assembly GCF_041296235.1 of Equus asinus. Lineage (NCBI taxonomy): Eukaryota > Metazoa > Chordata > Mammalia > Perissodactyla > Equidae > Equus > Equus asinus. Next base: position 18,094,080 of record NC_091799.1, read on the forward strand.
CTAATAAAAACCATTTTCTGATATCAAGGAAACGAAGAAAAAGAAAAAGATTAAGAAGGGATGAGGCAAAGGCCTATAACATAAACAAACACCAAACATCTAACATGCTTATGAAAAATAAAGGAAAATAAAATCATTAGGAAATGCAATGCAGGCATTTCCCCTGGACCCTCTGAGGAACTCAGCTGCAGAGACCCCCTTGGGGGGGACCATGATTTCTAATGACTCTCCTGGGCTGAACAAATGGCTTCAGGTTCCCAGAAATGCGTTATTGATTTATTGTTACTAACGCTATCTACCTGTTCTGTCACCCATATTCAAATAGTACAAAATTATTCTTTGCAAGTACCTTTCCACATTTTCTCAGTGGGGAGTTTTGTGGGGTTTTCCCTAGAGGGAACACAGGCAACTTGTTATTGGGTACATTATTTAGCCATCTAGCTCTGCTCATCTCTCTTCACTATTAACAAAGATGGACAAAGATGCTTCTGCACTAGGCTCCATGCACAAAACCCCCACAAAATAAGAAAATGGATTCCAAGCCAATGATGCAGGTCTCTCTGATAAAAAGACCACTGGAGTGGAATATCTTTGTAGTTGAAAAACTCGTGGAAATACACAACAGTTCAGTGATATCTGGAAGTCTATGCAGTGAAAACACCAAGACTAGCATCAGAAAATGTTTCTCAGCATTAAACCCTTTAGTCTTTAAAAGAAGAGCTATTTTTCATCAGGAAGGACTGCATGACTTAGTAAGTTTGTATTTGTGTGCATTTATTTCTGTCTCTTATGCAATTTATCTTCTGAAGAGAAAACAAAAGATCACAACAAATATGGGGACAACCCGTTTCTTCCCGGTGAGCAGAAACGCTAGCCCGGACAGGCAGGGGTGGCAGCTGACAGTACTTACAGTCGGTGAAGAAGACGTGGGCAGCCCGGTACTTAGCAGTCGGTGGGTCTTTAAAGTCACTGATGAGAGAGTGGACAGACTGCGGAGAGGGAAAAAGGGAGCTGAAGCCAACTCTAGAAGCAAAGGGGACCTGCATCTGAACTGAGTCACATCCACGCTGGCTTCCAGCTGCCTGCACAAAATAGCAGGAGATTTCGGATGCGTAATTCTAACTCATATTCAGCCATAACTGAGTTCTGAGGACTTAAAATTAGGATTATTTCAGAGTTTAGATGAACAAAAGACTTCTTAGCTCACTGCAGAATGAGTGTCAGTTCTTTGGAGCCACCATAACTTGGGTTCCTAAAAAGAGACCCACAAAATCGGAAACTCGTCATAAACCTTCCAGCAGATTCACACTGATGAAGTTCCGGGAATTTAGTTGCATCTGCAGAAACTCACATACACGCCAGTTTTCAAAAGTGAAAAGAAACCCTGAAAACTGGAGGGAATTTATGTAGACGAAGAGACCTAAGACAACTATCAACCAAAAGCAAGCAGACGGACCTTGTTTGGATGCTGATTTGAACTAACCTCCAAAAACGATAAGAAGGTAAATTTGAATACTAACTGGATATTGATGAAATAGATCTGAAAGCATAAAATACCAAAGTTCTCAAGGTGGATCACTAGATAAAGAGGATCTCCTACCTAGAGAGGGAGTGCCAGGGGAAAACTAGAATGACTGGGAGCTGGCTTTCTAGATAGCACTTGTATTCAGAAAGCTTAACGCACTCAGCACTCCTCCTGGACCCCTCCCTTCCGGTTTGTGGATTGCACACTTAAACAGAGCAGTGTGTTAAATGCGTGCTTAACCTAGAAAAGGCAGACACTGTGCCGCGCAGACACAAGCCAGCACGTGTAGCCTCAGCCAAAGCTCTTCCAGGGGGAGGATTTACCTTCTCAGACGGAGTGATGAGATACACAGCCTCCAGGCTGGGGAGAGGTTCCCTGCGCTTGTTGATGTCTTCCACAACTAGACAACAAGACAAGAGCCCACAGTGAATAAGAAAGATAACTGGTGATCGTAATACTAGAAGCAATGTAGCGGGGCCCCTTCAGACGGGTGCAGATACATATCTACAGTGGGGGGAGGAAAAGAATCATCCACGCCATCCTTCGAATTCCACCTCTCACAATGCTCAAGATGTTAGAAAACCGGAAACCTTATCACATTAAATATTTCCCACTTCCCATTTCAGTTTTAGGAAATTCCTGATCTGTTCTGATTGAAAACGGAAAATGCCACCTTGTTCTGTCAAGAGCAGTCTTTGGCCTCTTCCTTCAGTTTTTCCTCATCTGTCCTAAATAATCCCAGTTCCTTTAGAATTTCCATGTTGGGTTTATTTACCAACAATTAGATAGTTTTATCATTTTCTTCTGTATATCAAATGAGGACATTCCAGACATACCCTCTATATAATACTGTCCCTCTCAGTACTTCAAAGACTAAACGTCAAGTTTCGTTGAAGCAAACCATGGGTGTTTGCTTTGCTTGTTTCTTTTATGTCAGCGCCTTCAACCTGGAAGGAAGAGCTCTGGGGAGTCGTCATCTTACTAGTGGCCCGATAAAGCTTAAGAGGCGTTAGCCCTGCTGCACCGTCCTCAGGGAGAGGGACAGCAGTACAATCATATGATGCTGTTCTTCCTACGCAGGTGAGTTAAGCACATAGAAGCATCACTTTAGAAGCATCCATTGCAACATTTATAAAGACTTTTCACCCCAAATAATGTTTAAATTAATACCAAAATTCCTCAACCATCTACTTTACCAGCGGTTGTAGAGTTTTGAATGTCATAGCCCAGTAATACTTCCCCCCCAAATATTTGGGGGTTCGACATAGGCTTGCTAATTTTAAAATTTTTCCAAGTAAGGACATTGTTTTAAACCCACCTTTGGGGTAGGGAAGAGTCTGTGTGCAACAGGGAGAGCTGAGCCCTCATCCACCACAGGAAGTCAACAGATAACATCTGACATCGACGAATCAGGATAACAATATAAGCATTCATTTAGAAATATCGAAAAGACAACCAGAAGAAAGAGCAGAGCGGCTGCCTCTGGGGCTCAGACCTGGGGACGTGGGAGAAGGAGCAGGCCAGCGGGCCGCTGCTGGTCTGTTAGAAGCTCCATTTGGCTTTTTCTCCCCTTAACTTTTGTGCATTTTTTGCTTTGATGGGGGGGAAAAGTGTTAAAAATTCAACGAAGAAAATAACTTTGTAAGCTAAAAACATGGCAAGTCTGGTCTTGGGTTACTTAATGGTAAAAAGTCACACCAAAAATTATGAACTCCCATTTATAGGACTATGCTTCTGGTGATAGATAAACTAGATTTGGAAACGCGTTTTTGAAAATGAAGGGATCACAACCAAGGTGTGACTGTATCCCCTCCAAATGATTTCACATATATGTTTCACATAGAACTTGATCAACAAGAAAATCCACATTATCACCATAATTTTACAATTTAAAAACATTTTAACACCAATTAATAGGAAAGAGATAATCTTAGAATAAAAGACAAACCTTTAAATTAAATTCATTTAGCTTACTGAAAACCTCCACACGCCTCGATTTCCATAACTGTGGTATGGTAATAATTTTGACAAACACCAGCAACTATCTGGGAGCCACGTATCCTATGAAGTTGTCTCCAGGGGAAAAAAATTGGGAGCTGCATTGTAACAGGTATGTTTCATCCAACATTTTTTTTGGAGGATAAACAAAAGTTAACTTCCAGGGCCGGACCTGTGGACAAGTGGTTAAGTTCATGTGCTCTGTTTCGGCGGCCCAGGGTTTCACCGGTTCGGATCCTGGGCACGGACCTAGCACCGCTCATCAACCTATGCTGAGGAGACATCCCACATGCCACAACTAGAAGGAGCCACAACTAAAATATACAACTATGTACTGAGGGGCTTCGGGGAGAAGAAGGAAAAATAAAAAAATTAAAAGGCTAACTTTCTTTTTGAAATAATACCTCAAAAGAGATTGCTTTTCTTTCTTTCTGCTGAGGAAGACTTGCCCTGTGCTAACATCTGTGCCAATCTTCCTCTATTTTGTGTGTGGGTTGCCACCACAGCATGGCCACTGAGAAGTGGTGTAGGCCTACGCCTGGGAATTGAACCTGGGCTGCCGACACGGAGCGCACCAAACTTAACCACTAGGCCATGGGGCCGGCCCCAAGATTGCTTTTCAGTCATTGCTGTTTCAAAGACTAAAATACATGATCCCTCTCAAAAGGAGCCCCTAAGGAAGACTAGAGCTGCACACGAGCATGAATAAGAGCTCTGGGACAGAAGCCAGGAGGTCTGAGTCCTCATCTCAGCTGTGACACTGGCTAGTGACCTTAAGCAGGTGATTTAACTTTTTACAAAAACCTATTATTGTGAAACTATCATACACATTCCAAAGAGTGACTAAAACATAAACACACAAATAAGTATAAAGCAAATGTCTGCAAAAGCGCCACCCCAGTTAGGAAACAGAACCCACCAGCACTGCAGTAGTGTCCCCCTACTCTATTCCCCTCCCTCATCACAATTTCCTCCCTTCCCTCCAAAGAGAACCACCATCTTGACTTGAATGGTGATCACTTCTCCTTATGGTTTTACCGCTTATGTCTGCATTTTAAAAAGCATAGCTTAGTTCTGCCTGGTTCTGAACTTTATATAAATTAAAGCACACGGTAAGTACTCTTTTGTATCTCACTTCTTTCATTCAACATTATGTTTATCAGATTCACTCATGTTACTGTGAGTAGCCAGAGTTCATTCATTTTTGCTGCTGTATAGTATTCTGCTCTGTGATTATACCACAATTCATTTAACCATTCTACCCTTGTGTGTGTGTGTGTGTGCGAGGAAGATCGGCCCCGAGCTAACATCTGTTGCCAATCTTCTTCTTCTTTTTTTTTTAAAGATTTTATTTTTTTCGTTTTTCTCCCCAAAGCCCCCCAGTACATAGTTGTATATTCTTAGCTGTGGGTCCTTCTAGATGCGGCATGTGGGATGCTGCCTCAGTGTGGTTTGATGAGCAGTGCCATATCCGCGCCCAGGATTCGAATCGACGAAACACTGGGCCGCCTGCAGCGGAGCGCGCGAACTTAACCACTCAGCCACGGGGCCAGCTCCATCAATCTTCTTCTTTTTGCTTGAGGAAGATGGTCCCTGAGTTAACATCTGTGCCAATCTTCCACTACTGTGTATATGGGAATCGGCCAAAGCATGGCTTGATGAGCAGTGTATAGGTCCCTGCCGGGGATCTGAACCTATGAACCCTGGGCCACTGAAGTGGAGTGCGTGAAATTAACCACTACACCACGGGGCCGGCCCTCACCATTCTACTCTTGATGGACATTTTGGTCATTTCCAATCTGGAGCTACAAGGAACAATGCCCTGTGAACATTCCTGCACATGCATCCTGGGCACACACATCTGAGGCTGTCTAGGACACACACCGAACCATAGACTTGCTGGCTCACAGGACCTTCAACTCTGCTAGACACTCCCAAGTGTTTTTCAAAGTAGCTGTACCAACTGACACTCCATCATATAGGAGTTTCCATTTTCTACATGTTCTCTGTTATCCGGCATTGTCAGAGTTTAAATACTCCAATGTGTGTGGGAATAGCAGTGTCTCACTCTGGTTTGTTTTTTTTTTTAAAGATTTTATTTTTCCTTTTTCTCCCCAAAGCCACCTGGTACATAGTTGCATATTTCTTTTTTAGTTGTGGGTCCTTCTAGCTGTGGCATGTGGGACACTGCCTCAGCATGGCTTGATGAGCGGTGCCATGTCTGTGCCCAGGATCTGAACCGGTGAAACCCTGGGCTACTAAAGTGGAGCACATGAACTTAACCACTCAGCCATGGGGCCAGCCCTCAGTCTGGTTTTAATTGCATTTCCCTGATCACTACTGAGGGTGGACAATTTTTCATTTATTTGTTGGCCATTTGGATTTCTTCCTTTGTTAAGTGCCTGTTCAGGTCTTTTGCCCATTTTTTCTCTTGGGCAGCCTGCCTTTTTTTCTTGATTTAACCTTCCTTTGGTATCCTTTAACAGATATTTAATGAGCATCCAGCACTGGATTAGGTGCTAGGCATTCAGTGACGAACAAGAAGCCTTGGGTCTCTCTCAGGAATTTACAGTCTAAGCACCCAGGTTGTTGGAAGAATCCAAAGTCAAGCAAGATAATAATGAATAGGGAGGAGGAAAACTCGCCACCAAGAGAAGGCTTGAGTGTCACTCAAGGGCAGAGAGAATGCTGTGCTCACTTGTTATCCCCTCGGTCATGATGTCCGTCATCTTACAGCAGGAGGAGAGCATCCTCATGCTCAGCTGATCGACCACCAGCACCTGGAAGCAGAGAACAGCTTATGGACTGGATGGCATCTGCTACGATCCTCTCGTCAGCTTGCTGCATCAGACTTCGAAAAGAACCGCAGAAATGCAGAATATTGAGTCACCGATATTTCCTATGGGTCAGAGGTTTGCTGAAATACTTGCTAACTTTTATCTCCCACATCAAACCTAAGCTTCTAGGACTTAGAGCTTGTTCTCATTGACTTAATCTTATAAACTTAAAAAAATTGTTTTAATTTTCTATGATAAATACTCATAAAATGCAAAAACAAAAAAGAAAAGAAAAAAATCATCTACAGCACCCACACTCAGAGAAACCCATATTGGAGAGTATTTTTTCAGGATATAACCTTTTTCTTAAAAGGAAAATGAACACTAGTGCCACACACATGGTATGGAAGTTGAGCGCTTGGCTGCAGATGTCGCTAGAAGGTACCAGCATGTGTTGTAGCCGACCTCTGTCCAGACTGGAATGACAAGAACTCGCCAGGCCTGGTCTAAAAGCCTCACACCTGAGGTTCCTTCAGGGAACCTTTCGTATCTCTGTTCAGCCCTCGGTGGAGGGAGGAAGCTGGCAGCTAAAACAAGGCTACGTATTTCTCTTCTTCTTTAACGATATCAACCGAGGAAACAGGAGCTAGACACAACGTGGACCAGAAAGCTTTCTACTGCAGTATGAGGGCCAATTAGCTGTCATTTTATGAGGCAGCTTCCTCCAGATCAGTTTAAAATTCACATGTCCACAGTCCATTACCTGCTGGGACAGGTAAGAGAGAGAGGCTCTCAGAAAGACTTCCCACCAGATGGCCTCCCGCCCTGCGTGGTGAGGATGGACATACTGGCTAAAACAGAATCTCTCAAGGCCAGAGGTGAGCCTTCCAAATGCTCCTGTACCAATGAGCTCTGTGGTTCCCACGCCCAATGAACTTGAAAACGTGTGGGCAATGAATGGTTAGTATAAACCCTTCAACAACCCCCAGAGAAGTTCAAGTAAAACTGCCTGCTCTCCTGGCCAGTACAATGCCCAGCCCCAGAGAACCAAGTGACCCCTAAAACGCTGACTTCCTGAATGGGGGATAGCATGCTTTCCCACCTGCATCACCCGCTACAGGAACCAAGACCATAACCAATTTGATTGGCTCAAATACTTGTTCCAGCATTGATCTCAATGTTTATGAATAAACAAGGTCACTTCTTCATCTTAGGTAGTTACAGACAGATGGGGACAGACCAGATGAGGGCTTTTCAAACTGCTGTGTGGGCTCCATGGTGACGCTTTAAGGCCACCAAAGGGACAAGAAGGGTCTCCTCTTTCTCTGCCATAGCAAACAGAATAATTTCACCTTCTTCTGCTTTATATAATGGGTTCCAGGTATGATTTTGTTTGCATAAAGGAAGTTCACTGCCAAAATGCCCCACCAGGTGATCTTGAAGATAAGCTATATGACCAAGAGAGTTCTTAACCAGGATCATAGCAGATTCTATTTCTTGTACTCTGGACACAGAACAGTCCTCATTCCCTGTCTACACACCTTTCCCCAACTCTACCCCCGTTCTTATTTCTTCCACAAGGACTCGCCTCTGAGGCCATGAACTGTACTCTTCCACTTACCTTCCACTCTCCCTTCTTCTTTACCTTCTTTATCACATCATGCATGATCTCTAAAACAGGAGAGAGAGGGGAAGCAAGGAGGGGGAGAGAAGAAGGAAGATTCAATGCAACGTCAGGAGCTTCCAACAGCTGCATGTTAGACTAGGTCATTCCCCCCCACGCCCCACCCCCCACCCCTGACCCAGGCTTTGTTCTCTTTCTTATGCAATTCAACTCATCTGTTTACTGAGCCATGAGGAATCCACCAGAAAGAGTTCTCTTATTTCCTTAATTTGGTAGTTCTCAAAATTTTGGTCTCAGGACTCCTTTATACCCTTAAAAATTGAGGACCCCCAAAGAGTGTTTGTTTATGTGTAATAGAAATTAAACTGAGAAAATTTTAAAGTATTTATTAATTCATTTAAAATAACAAGAAACCCAATATATGTTAACATAAATAGCATTTTAATGAGACATAACTATATTTCCACAAGAAAAGAATTTTTAGTGAGAATATTGACTTTTTTAATATAATTTTTGCAATCCTCTTTAATGTCTGGCTTCATGGAAGACTGATTCTCCTATCTGCTTCTGCTTCTGTTGTGAATGATATAGCACCTGAAAAACTCAATCGTGCGTTTAGGAGAGAATAAGAATGAAAAAGGCAAATAACATCTTAGTCTTATGAAGATGATTTTGACCTCAGGGACTCCCAAAAAGGTCTCGGGTTTGAGAACCACTGCCTTAAGTGAAGTGAGTAAAGGGCTGTGACAACACCTCAGGCCACATGCCCCCCTAGAGCTCCAAAAACAGATGTGAAGAGCACTTGTGATGTCTTTCCAACCCTGAGGACTGTCTGTGGGATGCTCTCCTCCAAAAAATCACCATTTTGGTAAGCCCCAGTTTCTATAACGCCTTCTACAAACAAGTCTACCCAGACGGGGAGGTTTCACAGGAAATACCACTTTTGCCACTCTTTCTAAATCCAGGTAATATACAGGCCTGGAAGGACTCAAAGGCTAATGGGTGTCCTTAGCAAGTGTGTTTCAAACATTCAGGTCATTCTCTAGAGCACAACAGTTCCTAATTCTGCTTCTATATTCAATAATCTGATGTGTCATAAAAGCGTTCTAAAATTTTCAAGAACATTTTACCTGATTATAAAAAAAAACACATACTCACTGCAGTAAACTTGAAAAACACAGAAAAGCATAAGGAAGAAAATACCATGTATTACTTGTGTACATTAAAAAAGCAAAAAGAAAAATCATCCGTAATCCTGCCAACTTGAAATGCATAATTAACAGTTTATTTCCTACTAGCAATCGCAGCTTCTCATAAATGCTCTGAGGTAAATAAATATAGGCAATGACGCAATAAAACTGGTGTGGACAGCTGTCTTTAAGAGGGAGTCAGACAAGGCCTCTCTGAGGAAGTGGACCTGATGAGGAAGACACCAGCCGTTCAAAGGCTGGGAAAGGAGAAGGAGCAGGCACAAAGTCTTGAGGCGGAAGAAGGAAGAAGAGCTGGACATTGTCTCGGAACTGAAGACGGTACAAGCTGAGGTTGGAGGTCAGGCATATGGGGACTTGATAGGAGTGTGATTTTATCTGAAGGGCACTGGAAAGCCAGCGAAGGTAGGGATGTAATCTGACACGCTGGAGAGGCGCAGCTGGAGGACCCAAGAACAGAAGCAGGGGGTAGAGCAAAGAAGACGCCTTTCCGATCGTCCGGCCATGGCTGGTGGCAGTGGAGGTGGCGATAAGGAGATGGGTTTGATACAGATTTCGGAGGTCAAACCAACCAGGGCTAGCTGCTGAATTGGATGTGGGGGACAAGAAAAGAAATCTAAGCCTAGGTTTTTCGCTTCAACAAAGAAACTGATGTAGAGACATTTAGAGAGACAGAAAAGATTTAGAGGAAGGAGCACTGCTGTGTAAGACGACACCAAGAGTTCTGTCTTGCTTATTTTAACATCGCGATGGCGAAGAGACATCTGAGGGGAGATGTCGAGTAGGTAGCTGGAGGTAACTCTGGAGCCTGGAAAAGTGACCTGAGCTGGAGTTAAAAATTTGGGAATTATTATGAAATAGAGGTAGGAGGTGTGGTTGGAGAAAATCTCTAACTCTGACAGGACCAGTAAGATGAAGACAGAAACAGTCTTTGTTGACCTTGACAAGCATCTCTGTGAAACAACAAGGATGAAGCCAGACTAAAATGGGTGATGAGGGAGAGACTGACTCTCCAAACAACTCTTTCAAGAAGCGCTATGAAAGGTAGCAGAGAAAAAGTATGAAAGCTAAACAGGGTCAGCAGAGATGTGAAAACAAGGAAGGTATTTTTATTTAAGAGGTGAGACATCATGCCGGAGCCCAGCTCCAGCAGAGTCCAGGTTTCCTGAGGGATGGACGGCGTCGGAGAAGGAGAGGCAGTGAGACTGGAAGTGAGGTTTCCAAGTCTGACTTATTTAAAGCATTCAAGCACTTATATAGGGTCCAGGTCACACGTTTATGATTTCATGGAATTGTCCCAGTACATAATTTTGGCAAACAAAATGGGTACATAAGCATATCTTGTTATAATGTTAGCACAGTACGTCTATGAGAAGCAAGCAACCTTTGTTAACTACAGATATTGACCTTTTCTATATGTCTACTAGGCGTCTAGAGGTCTAAGACTGATTGCAAAACGGGGTGTAACGTCTAGACTCAGTTCCCCATGGGTCGAATGGCCCTAAGCCTCTATCTTTATTCCTGTAATAACGAAAGCAGAAGTATTGCAAAGTGTAAGGGGACCAAGTACACACAGGCCCTCATCTCCGTCTGAGCGAAAGCCATACAGGCACAGTGCTTGGGGTTTCTCTTTTACCATTAACTATTTTATAGGGTTTCCAATCCTCATCATAATCCCAGTTCCTCTGTGTCAATATATCATGATATTTTTCTGCAACTTTATCAGTGTTATGGGTTGTTTTAGGAGAGCGTACCTTTTGTATATCTTTGCTCCTGGGTGGGTGCCACCATTTACCTCCTGTCCTAACAGGCTGAGGATAACATCTGCCTCCTAGAAATACTTGAGGAGGGAGTGTTCTCCTTTGAGGCTGATTCCTAGAAGGCTTCCTCCTTGAGGGCTGTCCAAATTCCCTTTTCCGCCTTTCCAGGAGGGGGTCAGAACTGTTTTTTCCCTTCAGGCTGTTGTTCCCTGAACCTTCCCTAGAAGGCCAGGTTACATCAACTTTTTTACCCTGCTTGGAGAGATTTTCCCCAAAATATCCCCACGTACAGAAAAGAACAGCAAGAGCAATATTGCTAAGATCAGTAGCATGAGCAGGATCAGGAGCGGCCGACCGCCATCTTCTGAGGGTCCGCCGTGCCTTCCCTCATCTCTCTCCTGGACCATGTCCTTGGGTAGAGGCTTAGAGGACTGGTGGGCGGCTTCCGGCAACATCACAGCATTTTCTATCATATTGACAATAAGCCAAAAGAGAGGGAGGTTGATGATGCAGGAGAGAGGATGGATAATCCAAAGACTGAGGCCCCAGAGGAGGAAGAAGTGGTGGGATCTGAGACACAAGCGAGCGTGGCCTGGGATTGGAGGCAGGCTCCACAGCACTGGCAGTGGGAAGGAGGCAGGAGGTGACTGGTGTGCTCCAAGAGGAGTTGGCAGAGGCCAGGGGTGTCTATTGACTAAGAGTGGGGAGAGTGGTATTGTATAAGAGAGGTTTGAAGAAAGAAGGTATTGGGTATCTTCCCAAAGACTGGGGGAGTAACTTTATTACGGAGATGTTTCAGCATTTCTGGATAGTACTAAGGACTAATTTGAGGTTCATAACCATGAATTTAAGGTGAAACCAGGCAGCTCAATTGTGTGGGATTTTTTTTTTTTTCTAACAACGTTCAGCTGCCCAGGAGCAAGCCAGAAAGGAAAGAAGAGTTGGTTTCAACTAGGGTTAGAGTTTCCCCAGCTGAGTACAACAGACGGAGAAAATGTTCAAAATAGATAGCTGAGGGAAGAAAGGCATGCTGCAACTATTTTTTCAAAAGCACATACATAGAGGAAAAATTAGAAAAACTTATACCAAAATGCTCTTTTTCTGCAGTAAAATTGTGATTAATCTTTAATTGCTAAGTTCCTATGTCCTCCTAAGCTTTCTGCATTGAGTAGATATTATTTATTGTAATAAGAAAAATGCTCTAAAACTAATGTATCCGTGAACATTTTTGCACCCAAGGCTTGTCTTTGCACAAATTATTCTGTCAGGAGAGTTTTCTGGGTATGGAATAAGTGGATAAAGAGTATAAATGTTCTGGGCTCTTGATAAATTCTGCCAAATTATTCTCTGAAAGCACAATTTTACACCCCCACTAGTACTCTGCACAACTCTCCAAATTAACATACTAACTGATAATAAAAAAAAATGAGGTTTATTTTAATCTTTGCTAATGTGACAGTGGAAAATGGTATATTTCACTGTCTTTATTTGAATTTATTGTATTACTGATGAATATTTTCCTTTTTTTTTTCCAACTACACAAAATGAATTTAAATTCACTGACTTTAAATTCAAGTCACCTTTTCCTAGGGGACGGCAGACATATAATCCGAAAATCAAAACAAGTACCTCGAGTTCTAAAGGTGGAATAACTGTGGCAGCTTCAACCCTTCCTACCTCGTTATTCCTGTTTTGAAATTCTCGGGGTGTCTATTTATTGTGGGCATTGTTAACATCCACTTCTAATCCTGCCCTACATTCTTTTAATCCAATACCGAAAAGGAAACAAGGATTAGAGCCCATTTTAGCATTAAGAATAAAGTGGCTTGGGCTGCTTCCTCAGAGTAATCACATTTCATCTTCCTGGTAAGTCCCCTTTGTGTGGAGAGGAACAATAAAGCCTTCTGAGGCTGGTCCAGCCAGCAGGTCTGATTTATCTACACCGAAAACCTCTATTCCACCACCACCTGCTCTGTGTGGATGGGGCAGAAGAGACAAGGGAGCCTCAATTTCTCATAATCACGAGGACCACGGCCCTGGTGGACTCTGCTTCTCTCAAGGCCAAATGGCTAAGAAAGTAGGTTCCTCTTCAACCACATCTTCCAGGTCCTGGGTGACTCCCAAATTCAACAATCCCGCCCCTCCCCCCCATTCCTGAGAAAAACAGTAGGTGGTCTAAGATTATCTGGGATGTCTTCAGATGCACCCAATATACCAACTGGAGTCCCAAAGCACAGGCTCTTGGGATAGCTACAACCCTGCCCCTTGTGAAGCCCTGCCACCCATGACTGCCCTCCGCAGTGACATGGGTCAGGACACCCGAGGCCAGGGCACACAAAAACAGCTGAGATAGCATGATTAATATTAGGTGGGCTGGAAGCTTGGGAGAAAGTGAGCTTTGCCAAAGTCCCCAAAACCACATGGGAGTCAAATATTCTATACGTGGCAGCCCCAGAGCTCCACCTTGCCCGGAACAGATGCAGCAGGAGTCTGGGGTCCCCGACTGGAAGAAGTGCCTCCATTCTGCCAAGGGACTTAGGGGATTCTAAATCAGGCCACACTGCCCTCCTCCTTTACCAACCCAAAGTACAGGGCAATTCCAGTTATTTGGACTCAACAGGGGCAGTTCTTCTAAAAGGCCCCCAGCAGTGTGAGGGTATAATGCTGGTTACTCAGGCAGGGGTCACCCCCACCCCTCATGATTAAGAAAAAATGCCAAAGAAAGCACTAAAGTTAGACCAGGGAAAATCCAGATTCAGACATTTGCTGGCTGTGCGATCTTGGGCAAGTTTAAAACGTTTTAAGTTCAGTTTCCACATCTGCAAATTTAAAATCATAATATTCTAATGACCTCTTGTGAAGATTAGTGAGATAAAATGCCTGGTTTAGTGCATGGCATCCATGAGGCAGTCAACAAAAGGCACCTATTATGATGTCACTATAAAAAACAAGGAAACAAGAAAATTATCACACAGTACTTCCACCAATCAAGATTTTTAATATAATGTAAAACCCCTAGTAAAAGGAAATACAGGGGCCGGCCTGGTAGCACAGAGGTTAAGTGCACACACTCCGCTTCGACGGCCCGGAATTCGCCGGTTCAGATCCCAGGTGCGGACATGGCACCGCTTGGCAAGCCATGCTGTGGTAGGCATCCCACATATAAAGTAGAGGAAGATGGGCACGCATGTTAGCTCAGGCCCAGTCTTCCTCAGCCAAAAGAGGAGGATTGGCAGTAGTTAGCTCAGGGCCAATCTTCCTCAAAAAAAAAAAAAAAAATTTAAAATACACTTTTTAAATAATGACAAAAATATTTAGATAGCAAACTCTACGGGTATTTCACCAAAAACTTTAAAACTTCTCTGACCCACCATAAACATGTGAATACACTTTGGAATAATGGCACCAATGTGCCAGTGTATATAAGTCTTAACTGTAAATATAAAATTGAACAGAAGAATCATCATCCCCTGCTGAGGAGACAGAGCATGCCCTCTCCTGATCCAGGAAGAGATGCACGAATGCTGAAGCACAAGGAGGAGCCCACAGATTTATCACAACACAGGCAAACAGGACTATATTTTTAATTTGCTATTATTTAACATTGTTCTAAAAATTCATTTAGACAAGAAAACAAAATGAAGTATAATATTGGTAAGAAAGATGTAGACTGCCTGCCTGCAGAACTCACGGGAATTAACTGAGAAATGATTAGAAACATTAAAACATTTAGTAAAGTGGCAGATAAAAAATAAATACATAAAAACCAAAAGGACATTGGCATGGTAACAATGTCTAGGAAGACAGCTCCACTGTTTACCAGCACAGACACGCTGGGACTCCACCCCGTCCATTCTGCCTGCTGCTGGTAATTCTGCTCTGAAGCAACAAGGAGAATTCTGTTCCTCTTTCCCTAACAGCACTTCAGACAGCTGAAGACGGCAACCAAGTCTTTTCGACTGTCTTGCTCTGAACTGAAGCTTCTCCTTGCTAAACAAATGCATCTTCCCAGACGGAATAAGTTAATGCTAAACAAGACAGGAGGAAATGATTCAAATACTTGAAAGCAAGCCTTCCAAGCACTCTCCAGAGCCTTCCCTGAGAAATATCTGTTTATACGTAAACTACTGGTAACCTAACTACAAACCACTTTAATTTTTTGCCTTTACGTTGTTTTTAATAATATAGAAGTAGCACATTCTTGTTGAAAAATTCAAACAGTAGAGAGATATACAAATACAAAGGGAGATTTCCCTCCTTACCCTCCATTCTTGAGGGGAAATCACCACCACCAGTGTGCGGGCACTCTTACAGATCCTTTTCTGTGCACACGCAGATGTGTGTGGGGATGTATGCACATACACTCACGGCTCTTTGGCTGACGCCTGGGGAGGGAAAGTAACTTTCAATGATTCTACATCTTTGGTGCTTAAGAACTCTTATATTGGAAAGAACATTAGAGATCATCTAAGGCTAGAGTCCAGCTTCCTTGTTTTGGGATTAAGACACTTCCTGCAAAACACAGCCATCTGGAGTGGGCGAGGTCGCTAACTGGTTGGTCCAGAGTGAACAGAGATGGGTCTCTGGATCCCTGTCCACATGCTCTCCCCACTACACACACTGTCTCTCAGGCACTAGCATGGACTCGACTCTGAATTGAACCGAAGAGTCCTTTTCTCTGTTACATCGCAGTGATCACCTGGACACAGTAACACCAAGTGATTCAGATGGCTTTTGGAGCCAGATGGTTAGGGTTCAAATCCTGCTCCTCTACTTACTAGCTGTGACTTTGGGCAAGTTACTAAATCTCCCTGTGTCACAGTTTCCCTATCTGTAAAACGAGAATGACCACACGTGCCTCATCGAGTGATTGCGAGGACTAAATGAATTAATATATGTGGAGCACTTACTTCAGTGCTAAGAATGGTACTTAACACTGTTGGCTATCACCGTCACCACCACCATCTACTTTCAATGGCATTTGACTTTCCTAATAAGGAAGAAGCCAATGATTTCCAATTGGTTTCTTATCGCTCCTCTGTGGAGTTTACGATATATCTCCTGCTTTCCAGTTTGTTTCTCTGCATACAAACTCTTTCATCCACTCAGCAATGATGATTTATTGAACACATGCTATGTGCCAGACATCCCTCCAGGCACTGGAAAGACCACGATGAACAAGCTAAATAAGACTCTTGCTCCTAAGGTGCTTACACCTGATGTGGAAGGGAGACAGCCAAGAAAGGAAGGAAATAAACAAGATCACTGTAGGGAGTAAGAGCTCAAAGGAAATTTGCAAAGGTTAATGAGCTGGAGTGTGATGGGAGTTTGGGAGATGGTCCCCTGAGGAGCTGGTGAGGAGGAACCAACCCTGTGAAGATTGGGGGAGTCGGGGGGAGTTTTCCAGGCATAGCAAGAGCAGGTGCAAAGTCCCCAAGTCAGAATCAACGATGGGACAGTCTAGAAAGAGAGAGAAAGCAAGGTTGGGGAGATTGAGTGAGCTCAGTAAGGGAGAGAATGGCTCAGGATGCACTCAGAGAGACTGCTCAGAGTCTCACTTGGTCTTTTTTTTTTTTTTAAAGATTGGCACCTGGGCTAACAACTGTTGCCAATCTTTTTTCTTTTTTTTCTGCTTTATCTCCCCAACCCCCCCCAGTACACAGTTGTATATCTTAGTTGTAGGTCCTTCTGGTTGTGGGATGTGGGACGCCGCCTCAACGTGGCCTGACGAGCGGTGCCATGTCCGTGCCCAGGATCCCAACCCTGGGCCGCCGCAGCGGAGCGTGCGAACTTAACCACTCGGCCACAGAGCCGGCCCCTCACTTGGTCTTTAAAGCAGTAGCTCCTTGCTGAGGACTCCACAAGTCACTTTCTGTCTTCTGCTCCTTGAACACTAAGCCTCATTCATTCACCTTCACACATGACAACTCCCTCCCCCTCCCTGCACCCTCCCTCCGGCTTTGTCTCTGGCATCTGGCATAAAATAATGATTTAGCAACTGCCTGCAGAATGAATGAGCCTCTGAGTGGCATAACTGAGCAATGCTTGCTGGGAGTGAAACAAGCAGTTCTGTTCACGTGTACCTCATGGCTGGGTAGGGTGATTCCACCTGGTGGCTCTCCGCAACCACCTACACATCCTTCCTGGCCGCCACTCTCCCGCCACCCCCAGGATGCAGAGCTCCCAGTTCAAAGATCACTGTGTAAAAAATGTCTCAGAGACTCTTGTACAGGGACTCCTGGGGAGAGAGATCTCTTCCTTCCTGAGGAACATGACAGGTAAACTATGGCTACCCTGGCCAGTCCAAGTTTGCAAGCCAGAAGGATCTAGAAATGTTCTTCCCTCAACTCTCCTCACTCAGATTCAGTGAGGAATGTGGTATTACATGGATGGATAGATACAAATGTTCATATCCAAAGTTTCTGCCATCTTAGCATTTCTCTATATACTAATTTTTAACCAGTGTCTGATTAAGAGATCACAATCTTAGCCAAAATCCTCTTAAAAGCTCATATTAAAGATAAACCTCAATCAATAATTCAGTCTCAATAAGAAAAAAGTGCCCACAATAGCAGTAGTATCTAATATGTATTGAAGACTTACTATATGGAATACATCATTGCACACATTTTATGTGTATCATCTCCTTTAAAGCTCACAGTGACCCTCAGCAATTAAATATTATAATCGCTCCCATTTTACAAAGGAGGAACTGAGGCCCAGAGAAGTGAAGTGTCTAGTAATTGCACAATAAAATGTATCTAATCATGAAGCCTATGGAGGATATTAAAAATAAATAAATAAATAAATAAATAAAGTATGCATCAATTTCTTGACCTCAAGAAACCTACAGTCCAGTTAGGAAAACAAGATGTTACACCTGAAACATAAGACAAAAGTCAAGCATGCACCGCTGGTGGGAATGCAAAACAGTGCAGCTGCTTTGGAAAACGGTCTGGCAGCTCCCCAAACAGCTAAACGTAGAATTACCATATCATTCAGCAATTCCACTCCTGGGTACCTACCCAACAGAAGTGAAAACACGGGTCTCCACAAACACTTACACACGGGTGTTCACAGCAGCACTATTCATAGTAGCCAAAAAGCAGAAACAATCCAAATGGCTATCAACTGATGAGGGGAATATAGATGTGGCGTATCCAGACAATGGAAGATTATTCAGCCATAAAAAGGAATGAAGTTCTGACACAGGCTACAACACAGATGAATCTTCAAAACATGCTAAGTCAAAGAAGCCAGTCACAAAGGAGCAAATATTCTGCGATTCCATTTACATGATCTGTCCAGTGAGGCAGATCCATAGAGATAAAAAGTACATTAGCAGTTGCCTAGGGTGAGGGGACGGAGGAATTGGGAGTGATGTCTAAGGAGTACAGGCTTTCTTTTTGGGGTAACAAAAGTGTTCTAAAATTGTGATGATGGATGCACAATTCTGTGAATATACTAAAAGCCATTGAACTGTACACTTTAAATGGGTGAATGGTATGGTATGTGAATTATATCTCAAGAAAGCTGTTTTTTAAAAAGTCATCAGAGAATTTTAGATGAAAACTTCAAATACAAAAAACAAACGCAGTTTTGCTTAATATGGAATAGTTCCACGGCGTCTTCAACTGAAGTCAGGTGCCCTGGCTTACCCCTATAAAATGTCCATTATCTAAAATTACAATTTGCTTTAATCGTGTATCTAAATTGTGCTCTGCCGAAGTGCGAGAGACCAAAACAGAGATCACAAACTGTCAGCCACAGGGCAAGAACAGGGTACCACTCCCTGTAACTGTTGAATGACAACTGCTTAATCTGACAATGTTCCTATTTGGGTTTGCTTTTTGGGCGAGGTGGAGTGGGAGAGAAGGGAGGGGGCCGTTGTTGGGAGTGGTCACAGCTTTAGAAGGTGCAAAGCTGCGTGCACAATGACTGGAGGACATTGCTCTTGTAAGCACACCCACAGACCGCATAAGACTCAAATGTCCAGTGTTACAGCAGGCAAAGCTTGGGCAGCTGCCGGTATCTGGGAGGAGCGCAGGGTGATAAATAAATGCCTGATGCCCGAAAAGTCAAACCCTAACCTCAGACACATAAGGACACCAGACAGAGTTACAGAAATGATTATTCACACTCTCTTTCACAGGAAGTCTTCATTTTCAATCTTACTTTCCTGACTTTTTCATAAGGTTTAGAGACAAAAGCTTCAGGAGCTAGAAAGTCTAGAGCAAAGCCTCATGGACCTTGGAACTTGGATTAGCAGAAAGGGAATCTCAAACTGGGGACAAAAAGATTAGAAATAGGAGTTCCCGAGAACTGGGGCTGCAGCCTCCTCACCCCGGTGCAAAGGAGAGTGATTTTCTTCCTCCTGAGCTTGCCTAAAACATCATGTTCCTTGGATAAAAGGAGCTGCAAAGTTACCAAATACACACAAATAGAAAAATCAATCAAAAAATGGAAACCCAAACAATTTATATCTTCTTAAAATCAATAGCTTATAGTAGCAAATACTACTTAGTTACATTAATATTTTGAAGCAAAAAGACTAAACAAGGACAAAAAATGGTGAAATGGCAATTAATCTTCCAGGACAGAAAGTACTACTATTACCTCATAAGCACTGTTGAATCGGACATTTTTAAAAGGAAGGGCTCAAGAATGTGGGCCATTTTACACGAGATCATGATAAACCTGCAGTTATTGGGGAAGCATTTCACATTTGCTAAAGAAACAAAAAGAAAAAAAGAAAAGAAAACATATTGCCCTCATACATTAGTGACAACAGCAGACCTCATCTGTAACGCCCCACTTGGTCTGCCAGCTTGTATCCGTTTCGCTGCACAAAGGCTTGTCTTCCTCCTGGGAGACTGTCCGATGACTGCAGGAAATCCTCCCTGAACCGCAGGCACTGAGCATAGGCATCTATTTGATCTCGGCAGGAACCCAAGATGCAGCCAGTATCTTAAATTGGTAGATGCGGTATTTAATGGCTCCAAATCACATTTCTTGACTTACGTGGGAGTTTCCCTAAGGACTAAAGGATTAAGGAAAATACACTCTGGAAAGAGCAGAAAGAATGTTTCATATAATTCCAGAAACCCAGAGCAGACAGGACACAAAGATCATTTAGCTCAGTGGTTCTCAATGGGGAGTGATATTGCCCCCCAGGGGACATTGAGCAATGTCTGGAGACATCTTTTTTTTCTTTCTTTTTTCTTTTGGTGAGGAAGACTGGCCCTCACTAACATCTGTTGCCGATCTTCCTCTTTTTGCTTGAGGAAGACTGTCACCGAGCTAACATCTGTGCTGATCTTCCTCTACTTGTATGTGGGACATGTGCCATAGCATGGCTTGATGAACAGTGCGTAGGTCTGTGTCCGGGGTCCAAATCTGTGAACCCCAGGCTGCCAAAACAGAGTAAGCAAACTTAACCACTATGCCATCGGGCCAGCCCCTGGAGACATATTTGATTGTTAAGATCAGAGGGTGCTATGGGCATCTAGTGGGGAGAGGCCAGGGATGCTGCTAAGCATCCTACAATGCACAGGCTCATACCCCATATGTCAACAGTGCTGAGGTTAAGAAACCCTGATCTAGTGCGTTCTATAAAGAAACTGAACACGAGAGAAATTAAGTGACTTGTCCACAATAGTGGTGGCAGAAATCATCTTATTTTCAGGCCCAAGACTCTGATCAGCCCAATCGGTTCTGCTCTAAGATTTAACCTGCTTCAGCTCTTCAGGTCTGAGATATTTAAAAAACGGTTAGTCTCACACAGCATGACAAGGCCACAAGCTCAAGCTCCCTCTGGAAACTTCAATAGAGCCATTCTAGAGATGTCAAACTGACACAAAAGCCCCAGAGAAGCTTCCAGAAGGCAGGAAATGCCTCCCCACCACCACACACACACACACACACACACACACAAAGGTCCAAATTCAGGAGGGCTGTGCTTCCTTTTCCCAAATCCATGCAACTGGTACAATAAGATACCAGGAAAAGGAAACATCCTGTCGGGGTCTGGGCTCAGGATCCAGCACCGGAAGAAGGTGGGGCTCCAAGAAGAGAAGAAATGTTGAAAATCCAAAAGAAATGGTTGTTTGCACTTTCACTAAGTATGCAGAGTACGTGGTTTTCTCAAGTCTGTCTTCCATCTTCTTTAGAAAAGATTCTGCTTCTTATGTTTTAAAATTGGTTTATTTGTTCTGCAACGCTATTATTTTTTATTTCCCATTTCCTTGGCCCACTAACTGGAGTGCCACGTCGCTCTGTTATTTCACGTCACCCCACATTTGAGCTCTCGGTTCATCATTTTTGTTTGAGAGTGATTTGGATTGTTTTCTCTGGACTGGTCTTCTTCCAGGATAAATTCTTTTTATTTTTTTTCTGCTTTTTCTCTCCAAATCGCCCCGGTACATATTTGTATATTTTAATTTTGGGTCCTTCTACTTGTGGCATGTGGGACGCCCCCTCACCATGGCCTGATGAGCGGCGCCATGCCCGCACCCAGGATCTGAACCAGCGAAACCCTGGGCCGCTGAAGTAGAGTGCGTGAACTTCAACCACTCAGCCAGGGGGCCGGCCCCTGGATAAATTCTTTACCTGATTCTTTATGCCATGTGTCTGACATTTTTCCTTATCAAACTTCTACAAAGCTGCCATGTAGATTTGCTTTGCTTTTCTGCTAGATCACCGAGACCAGAGGCATTCTCTCTGGCCATCTACTTGTATCAGAAACGTGTAGGTGGCTCTCTTTGCCCCTCCCCATTTACCCAGGCATCATCTGAATGTTGCTCCCAGAATATGAAATGGCTGTGTTGCGACGATGGTCTTTGTCCAGCCTTAAGCTAGGGGATGAGTGGGTGGTGGAGAACCCGCTGTGAAGTTTGTCTCTCCAAATCGTATAATTTACTAAAAAGTTCTACACCAAAGACCACTCCACTGAGGATGTATATTGGGGTCTGGGAGGCGATACCCAATATCAGAAGAAATGACCTTAGGCTTAACTTGATTTCCTGCTTCAGAGCGAGGTAATGAGCTAATTCAGAGTGGTATTTCAGGATTTGGGGTGTCCCAAATATTTTTTTTAACCTATCTCTGTTTAGTCAGGCTTTTACTAGCTGCCCAGACAATTAGCCCCAGAACTCTAGAAGACTATTTTCATTCTTCTCACAGCAAGAAAGGAAAAAAAGCTGCCAAACGAACCAGTCATTTTGCTGCCTTAAGAAAACAGGGTGTGGCGGTCCCCAGCCTCTCGTTACTGGCCACTCCCCTCCTTCCTTCCTAGGATGCAGCTCTTATGAATGACAAAATCTTATTTTTGAATTCTGAGTCTGTGGTCTGTTTTCTACAACAGATGTGTGATAACTGACTTAGCAGGCCTAAGAAAGCGGAATCCATCTGAAGTGGAAGCAGTAGGGAATACTGAAAACCAACCAGATGTACACAGAAGAATCCTCAACAGTTTCAGGAACCGGCAGCACGAGGTACCTCGGGAACTCAAAAGAATGGGAGCGAGGAGAGGGCACGTTGGTAGAAAAGTATCTGAGAAGCAGTTACATCCCAGGTCCCTTCTACCGCTTCCCATCACCGGGTGACTGACCTTTTCCCAACATGGCAGAACACTGAAAGCTTCCTCTCAGAGAGTGTAGGGTGTCCCTGGACTGGGGGACCCAAGGTACAGTTCAGAACATGAGTCCAATAGCGAAAGAGAGGGACTATCTGACCACATGTACAGATTGTTGGGAACTACCCTCCATACCCCTGGCCCTCTTCATCCACTCAGCTCCCAGAACTGGCGCAGCCAGACCTTTATCTCGCAGGCAGGAGACAGACAGAGACTTCTCTGGGGAATCTGAGCACAAGAAGAAAAATCTAAAGATACTGACATTGCGGATTCCCGCAACGAACAGCCCACCAGCTCAGAGCTCCCAATCAGCACGTCGTCTCTCATTCTTCACCACAAGCAGACACCACTGTTTGCTACACATCCAAGGAAGGCTCCTACATGGGAAACAGACTAAAACAAACAAAACAACAGCAACAAAACCTGGAAGACACAGACTATGTAGAGATTTAAAACATGTCTTTGTAAAAAGAGAGAGACACAGAAGATACCACACCCATGAAACAAGAATGGGGGCTGTAAAAAAGAAAATTAAAAAGAGCTATTGGAAATGTTTAAAGAACATTTAAACGAATAGAGAAATGTTTAAAGAACAGCAGAAATTTAAAATCAAATAGAAGGACTGGAAGGTAAAGTTTTGAGGACAACTCCCAGAAAACACAGCAAAAAAGCAAAGAGATTAATAATTGGAGAGAAAAGACAAGAAAACTAGAGGACCAGTCCGAGAGATTCAGCATCGAAGCAGGAATTCCATAAAGAGAAAATCAGGAGAGAAAAACACTAAGGAAATCATTTAAGAAATGTTTCCAGAAGTAAGTAGCGTAAGTTGCCAGACTGAAAGGGTCACTGAATGTCCAGCACAGGGGTCACCAAACCGTGGCTGTGGGCCAAATTCAGCCTGCAGCCTGTTTTTGTACAGACCTTAAGCTAAGAATGGCTTTTAAAACTTTTAAAGGAGTGGGGGAAAAAAAAGAAGATGATGTGGCAGAGACCATATGCAGTACAAAACCTAAAGTATTTACTATGTGGCCCTTTACAGAAAAAGTTTCCTGACCCTGGTCTAGCACAATGGATAAGAACAGACAAACACCAAGGCCAGTCACTAGGAAAGTCCAGAATACTGAGGACAGTGAAAGCTTCAGGGAGGAAGGTATGGGACATATACAAAGGATCAGGAATCAAATGGCTTCAAACATCTCAAAGACAACACTGGAAACAAGACAACAGTGGAGCAAAGTCTTCAAAATTCTGAAGGAAAATAATTTCTAATGTAGAATTCTATGCCCCTCCAAACTGTCAATCAAGTATAAGAGTAAAAGAGATTATTTTCAGACAGGCAAGGTCTGAGGCAATAAGATTACCTCCCTTTTCCCAGAAGCTCCTGGGAGACGAGCTCCACCTAAACAGGAGAGTGTAAACCAACATGAAAGGACGACATGAAATACAGGAGACAGGACAATTCCAAACAAGAAGGGTGGAAAATCCCCAGGAGGACAGTGAATGGAAGTCCAGGGTAATGGTGGCACCCTGGAGGGAAGACAACCGTGTCTGCAGCCACGTGGCTTTATATTTATCCACACTGTTACCATCTCCACGGCTCTTCATTCCGTTGTGTTGAGCCAGGTTTCCCTGTGGTATCATTTCATGTAGTGCAGGTCTGCTGGTGATAAATTCTTTCAACCTTCTTTTTAACGTCTGAAAGTGTTTACCATGCTTTGTTACTGCAGGAAATATTCTCTGGACGTAGAATTCCAGGTTAATATTTTGTATCTTTCAGTCTTTTAAAGAAATTGCTCTACTGCCTTCTAGCTTACATTGTTTCTGACAAGAAATCTGCTGCTTTCTTTCTCTCTGTTTTATACATAGTGTGTCTTTTCTTTTCATCACTGCTTTGAAGCAATTTGGTTATAAGGTGCCTTGGTGTAGATTTCTTAATGTTACTGATGCTTGGGGTGCACTGAACTTCTTGGATCTATGAATTCACAGTTTTCATCAAATTTGGAAAATGGTCAGCCAATATTTCTTCAAATATTTTTTCTGACTCCTCTCATTCTTCTCCCCTTTGGGGGTCTCCAATCATATACATATATTAAGCTCCTTGAAGTTGTCCCACAGCTCACTGATGCTTTCTTGGGTTTTTTTCCCTGTCGTTTTTTTCTGTTTCACTTTGGATTATTTCTATTGCTGTGTCTTCAAGTTCACTAATCTTTTCTTCTGCAATGTCTAACCCCTTACACTAATTCTTTAGTAAAAAGTATTTATAGAGAGAATAAAAACAAAGATAGCAAGTTAATTTAACAATTGTTAAATCTAGGTAGAAGGTAGGTAGGTGATCATTATACTATTTTTTCAACTTTTCAGTATGTTGAAAATTTTTCTTAATAAGAGATTAGAGGCAGGGAAAGAATGAGTATTACCACTCTATGAGAAACTGACCAGAGCATTCAGTCTCAGTCAAAGCCCAAAAAAGCTTATTACTCCAACTTGAATTCAAAGTTCCTTACAGGATAAATAGGAGAGGGAGAGAGAAGAAGGAGGGGCGGGGGAGAGAGAGAGAAGGATCCCGACACATAACCAAAACAGCAAAGTTCAAAGTAAGTAAAGTTCAACCCACCCTAAGATTATCCGAGGGAAAGCATACTGCTAAACTTTCAGCGACCATGTGATTGCCTCATCTTAAAATCCCAGGGAAACACTTTTACCCAAAACTGATGAGGTCTGTAGACTAATTTTTTTCCTTAAAGATTGCCACCTGAGCTAATATCTCTTGCCAATCCTTTTTTTTTCCCCTTCTTCTTCTCCTCAAAACCCCTCAGTACATAGTTGTACATTCTGGTTGTAGGTCCTTCTAGTTATGCTATGTGGGACACTGCCTAGGCATGGCTTGATGAGCGGTGCCATCTCCGTGCCCAGGATCCAAACCTGCAAAACCCTGTGCCGCCAAAGCGGAGAGCACAAACTTAACCACTCGGCCACAGGGTCGGCCCCCTAGACAGAGTACCTTTTCAGGGGTCTGCCTCACAGTAGTCTGCTGCTGAAGGCCTACAGCGTGAAATTAACACAGAGCGGACGGAGACTCTTCTCAGTTCCAACGTTTTATTTTCCTCAAATCCCTAGCAATTGGCACCAACAATATCAATGTGTCCAGAGACCAGGCAAAGGCCTCTCTCCTTCCCCTTGCAGCTGTACCGATGCTCAAGAAGAAGGAAAAAGAAACTCTGAGAGCAGAGGAGCTGTGGGGCTGGCTTCAGCCCGTCACTCCCAGTGTGGGGGCTGTGAAACCCATCTAACCCAACAGGTCTGCCTTTCCCCTCAGCTGCCAAACAGAAGCAGCTTCGTTCGGACGCCATTAAAGAAAGTTCATGAAGAGCATCTGCGACTGGATTAGAATCAACTGGAAAGTCCTCAGCCATAGCTAAGCACGGTATAAGTGGCTTTCTGCCCTCACTGTTGTAACACTCCTAGGAGTTTATACTTGTGAATCTACGCTGGCATGGAACATGAAAATAATACTGTCTGTCCCCAATAGCCACAGAGAAGGAAAAAAATCTGCTAACAGCTGTTATTCATCGAACAGCCTAGTACAATCTCACTTCCTGCTCTGGGTGAGAGTCTGGACTAGATGCTTCTAAGATCCTTCCCAGAGCCAAGACTCTACAGTGCAATGGCGTCTCGACACAGCATAAAACCCAAATCCTCAGAGCTTTGCATTTTGACTGACTACTACCATTTCCTCTTCTCCTCCTCGGAACAACCCTGAACAATGAAGTTCACACAGGCAAAGGCCGACTTTAAGACACAGGGGAAACAGCACGGAGGGAAAACTGCTGAAAAGCTTCCAACCGCCGAGCCTCCCAATCCGGAGGGTGGACGCTCATTTCCACGTGAAGCCTCCCAGTGGCCAGCTCCAGCTCTCTCCAGGTCTGCCTTAGGGTGGGCCCTGGAAGTCACAGAATTGCAGACACTGCTCTGCCAGATTCACATTCTTGTCTCTAACTCTCCAATCTGCCGGGTACTCTTGCTGTGCCCAGCCCGTCAGTGTCCCTCGGGCATGAACCCAGGCCCTGGTCTCACCCTACACCTTCTCCTGTGTGATCTGACCCACACCCACATCTTCAATGGCCTGGTGACGCCCCAACCAAAATCTCCAGCCCTGACCTTCAGCACGTCTACCCACTGCCCACTAGCTGTCTCCCCTTAGGCAGTCCACAGGCACCTAAAAGACAATGCCTGCAAAAGCAAATGCTTCTCGGCAAACCTTTCTTCTCCTTCTTTCATATTCTTAGTGAACGCCATGAACTTCCAATTGGCTGCCCAAGCCAGAAAACTGGGCATCTTTCCCAAATCTTTCTCCTCCTCCTCCTCCTCCTCCTCCACACCCAATCCATCACCATGACCGGACACTTCTACCTCCGAAGACTCCTTCAAGTCGATCTCCTCTCCACCTGCTGCTACTTCTCCATCCCTGCCAGATCCCCATTCTCATCACCTGAACCACCACAGTAGCTTCCTAACTGAACCTTCTGCCCTCAGTCGCACTCCCTGATGTCCACTCTCCACACAGCAACCAGAGATTTTTCTAGACTAAATTCTAACCATGTCTCTCTGTGAATGAAAACCTTCGGTGGCATCCCACCGCTCCTGGAATAAAGATAAAAGTCCTTCACGAGGATAGGAAAGCCCCAAGCACCTCTCCAACTTCTCTCTGCACACTCTCTTGCTGCCAGCTCCAGCCAGGTGAACCTTTCTCATTTTCTTGCCAAGCCCGGACATTCTGCTACTTGAGTTGCTCTCCCCCAGGCCCCACAATGCCAGCCTTGTCCTGGCTAACTCCTCCTCATCGTCCAGGTCTCCCTCTGCCTCCCTCATCCCCCAGGCCTTGTTGGGGGCTCCCCTACATGCTCCAATATCACCACACCGTACTGTCCCTCTCAGGGCACTTACCCTGAGGTATTACCACGGCCTGTCTGAATCCCGCAGGAGTGACTGCTGGAGACTCTGACTCAAGTCTGTATCTTCACAGTGAGGCTCCAGTGACTTTTTTTTTTTTAAGATTTTATTTTTCCTTTTTCTCCCCAGAGCCCCCTGGTACATAGTTGTGTATTTTGAGTTGAGGGTCCTTTTAGTTGTAGCATGTGGGACGCTGCCTCAGCGTGGCTTGATGAGCGGTGCCATGTTTGCGCCCAGGATCCGAACTGGCAGAACCCTCGGCCGCCTAAGCAGAGCACGCAAACTTAAGCACTGGGCCACAGGGCCGGCCCCCTCCAATGATTTTTTTTTAATTTGTTTTTTTCCCCTCTACTTTTCTTCATCTCTCTCTAAATATTTTTGTTCCCAAGAGTAAGATACGCTTTCCTAGTATGATATTTACTATCTCACTCACTTCACAAGGCCAGCTCCTAGGCCAAATATTTAGTAAACATTTAAAGTGAAATATCGGTGACACACAAGAAACAGAAAGAAAGAAATACTGGAAATCTGTCCAGTGAGAACTTGCAATTTGAGCCATCAGTAGTTACTCTTGCTTTGAAGCCCCAGAGACGTATATTAAGATCAGATCAGTGTAGATCAGAAGCAAATTGCTGTTTTAACCAATGCAAACTTTTCCCAAGGGCATCAGAGTGGGCCACAGCCGGCTGCTGCCTAGTGATTCCTAGATCAGGTGTCTATCAAAAGTATGAGTAATTCATTTCCCTAACTCTTCCAATGACTTATTCAGTAACCTTGAGCAGATAAACCAATTTCTGTAATTAGACCTGTAAAATATAATAACCCCTTAGGGTGACTCTTTGCTGTTTTCCAAGCACTTTTTTTGGTATATTATTTAATGGGAGCCTTAAAAGAATTCTGTGATGCTGGTATTAGAATTCCCAATTTGAAAAGAGGGTAAATAACACGTCCCGGCCAGCCAGTGTTAGAACTGGGACTGTCAGCTGGATGTTCTGACTTCTAGTTCAGAACCTTTTTCCACTACCCAACACTGCTTCTGATTAAAAAAAAAAAAAAAAAAAAAAGCATGGGGGGAAAAAGTAAGTAAAACTCATACTTGCTGAAACCAAACTGAAGTCAGATACTTCATCCTAACTTTAGCTCTAGCAACAGCCCTGCAAAGAAGCCACTGAGGGAAGCAATCCAATATGAGGAGAGAGTTGGGGATTCTCCAAGCACTTCTCACAGCTAAGCCACAGGACCAGGTTCAAAATTTATGGCTGCTGAGTTGCCAGTGGTAAATCTAAAATTTGGCCTGACTACTCCACTAAAGAAAAGATACTTCATTAGCTGCCAAACACCTGTTTATCTAAGAGGTGCTGCGTGCCAAAAAAGCCAGAGAGAAATCCTTCAGTGCACATTCAAAAAACCCTCTTTGGATCCTGTGGCAGACGTATGCTCTCTTACACCTGATGGGCAACACATGGATGACAGCTGAGTCCCAAACCACCTCCTTGGAAATTCTGCCCCAATTCAAACTATTTATCACCCCATCACGAGTGACATCTAGTTCAAAACAAAGGAAGACTATATTTAGAAATAAATGGCAATACTACATATTAAAAACTATGGAGGGGGGTGGGGAGAAAACCTATGAGATTCAACCAAAGCTGTACTCAGATGAAAACTCAATCCTTAGATACTTGTATTAGGAAAAAAAATTAAGCACTAATTCAAAAAATTAGAATAAGAACACACACACACAACATAGAAGAAACTATCTTTTTTAAAGACAGTTAAAAATAGATAAGTATAGGGGCTGGCCCCGTGGCCGAGTGGTTAAGTTCATGCGCTCCACTCCAGTGGCCCAGGGTTTCACCGGTTCGGATCCTGGGCATGGACATGGCACCACTCATCAAGCCATGCTAAGGTGGCATCCCACATGCCACAACCAGAGGGACCCACAACTAAAAATATACAACTATGTACCAGGGGGCTTTGGGGAGAAAAAGGAAAAATAAAATCTTTAAAGAAAAAAAAGATATGTATCTAGAAAGTACTTCCATAAAAATAATTTTAAAAAGGGTAGAATGAGAAAAGAGATCTCAACTACTGATGCAGAAGATATTTTTTAAATTATGCAAATTTAATTTAAAGTCACACCCACTAGGATGGCTATAACAAAAAAAGACAGATAATAACAAGTGTTGAGAAGGATGCTATAAAATTGGAAGCCTCATACACTTCTGGTAAGAGTGTAAAATGGTGCAGCCATTTTGGAATCAGTTTGGCAGCTCCTCAAAAAATTAAATATAGAGTTACCACATGACCCAGCAATTCTATTCCTAGGCATCTACCCAAGAGAATTGGAAACACGTCTTAAAAATAAATAGATAAACATAACAAATTTTTTCAATCCATGAACATAGTATATCTCTCCATTATTTAAGACATCTTTGATTTCTTTCATCAGTGCTTTGCAACTTTCAGCATACAGATGTAGAACATATTCCATTGGGTTTATAGTATTTTGTGGGGTTTTTGTTCTACTGTAAATGGTACTACTTTAAATTTGAATTTCAAATTGTTCATTGCTAGTATACAGAAATACAATTGATTTTTGCACATTGACCTTGTATCCTGTGACCTTGCTAAACTATGTGCAATTCTCCTTATCAGTGGGTTGTTCCCTTATTTGTGAAGCTAAGAATCATGATTTTCACACTGCAATACAGCAAAGAAACTAAAATATTAGAAGTAAATTTGTTAAAATGTCAAGATCTCCCCAAACTGATCTATAGATTCAACACAATTCTAATAAAAATTCCAGAAGCATTTTTTAAACAGAAATTGACAAGCTGATTCTAAAATTTATATAGAAAAGCAAATGAACCAAAAGAATCAAAAGAATTTTGAAAAAGAACAACAAAGTTGGAGGACTCACAATACCTAGTTTCCAGTCTTACTTTAAAGCTACAGGAATTGAGGCAGAGTGGGTGTTGGCAGAAGCACCCATATAGATCAGTGAAACACAGCAGGGAATCTAGAAATAGACCCACCCATATATGGCTAACTCATCTTCGACAAAGAACAGACAATTCAATGGAAAAGAAAGAACAGTCTTTTAATAAATGGTACTGGAACAACTGGACATTCACACACTCACACATGAACAAATGGACCATAATTCACACTACATACAAAAATTAACTCAAAATGGATCAGAGACTAAACGTAAAACCTAAAATTATAAAACTTATAGAAGAAAACACAGAAAAAACATAACATAGAAAATCTTTTTGAACTTGGGTTAGGCAAAGATTTCATATATAGGGAACTAAAAGCATAATCCATAAAATATTGATAACTTGGACTTTATAAAAATTAAGAGCCTCTGCTCTTTGAAAAATACTTTTAATAAAATGAAAAGACAAGCCACAAACTGTAAGAAAATATTCGGAAACCCTATATTTGATAAAGGACTTGTACTCAAAATATATAAAGACCTCTCAAAACTCAATAATAAGAAAACAAACCACCCAATAAAAAATGTGCAAAATATTTGGACATGTCACCAAAGAACATAGACAGATGGCAAAAAATACATGAAAAAATGCCTAATACCATTAAGGATTGCATTAGGAAAACGTAAATTAAAACTATGACATACTACTATCTATCAGAATTGCTAAAATTTTAAAAACTGACAATACTAAGTGCTGACAAGGATGAGAATTCTCACGCATTGCTGGCAGGAATGTAAAATGGTATAGCCACTTTGGAAAACAATTTGACAACTTCTTATAAAGTTAAACATACACTTGTCATACGACCCATTAATCCCACTCCTAGGTATCTGCATATCTAAGTGATATGTTCACACAAAAACCTGTGTATGAGAACTTATAGAAGCTTTATTCATAATTGCCCTAAAGTGCAAACAACTCAAACGTCCTTCAGCTGGTGAATGGATAAACTGTAAGGACATCCATCCATCAGAACAGCAGTCAGCAATGGGAAGGGACAAATGACAGATACGTGCAATATAGAGGACTCTCAAAGCATTAGGCTAAGTTAGAGAAATCATATTAAAAAAGCTACACACTATAGGATTCCACTGATATGACGTTTGGGAAAAGGCAAAACTGTAGGGCCAGAAAACAATTCAGTAGTTGCCAGGAGCGGGGGGTGGGAGGAGGAATTGACCACAAAGGGGCAGCACAAGAATCTGATGGGTGATGACGCTGTTCTGTATTTTGATTACGGTGGTGGTTACGTGACTGTATGGAATGAGTGAAATCTGAAGAACAATTCACTAAAAAGGGTGAATTTTACTGTATGCAAATTACACCTGAATTTTAAGAATGGAAATACTGCAACATGTATTTAATATATTTCAAAATATACTTAGGTTATTTGTATGCTAAAGTTTCTAATAAAAAAAAAAAACTGCAAGAATGAACAAAGACTGCTTCTATCCAGAGTCTTCTCAACTTCTGACACATCCCATGACTCACGACCCTGTCTGAAAAAGGTATAAGTTTAATGTACAAATTGAAACTACATTTTTTTCCAAAAGAATGTGATTCTTATAAACGAGCATGAGGAGTAATTGCTAACAGCTAGGAAACAGGAAAAACAGTGTATTTTGTAATCCTTGCATCTTTGTAACACACTGACAAAACTTCATTGAACAGGAGTAAGCTCTGGATATAACATGGATTTGCATAATTGAAACATCACCTATTAATATAAAATAGATATAAGACGCCACCAAAAAAATGAAATTCTCCCTTCTCTTACAATCCCTGTTCAAAATAGCAGAAAAAACCTACATTTTATGGAAAAAACATAAACAAAAAAAGTAAAGAAATGAGTAGAACTGGAAATAGAAGTTGGGTCAGATTACAAATTGTCCACATGTTCTTCGGGTTGATTCTTCCATTTTCTAGTTCATTTGCACTTCTTTCAAGAAGTTTATCTGAGACTGCTTTCTCCCCTCAAACCCTGGCCCCACAGGACAGAGGTAGTCTATCTCTTCTCGAAATCTCCTAAAGTTTTTTTTTGCTGAGGAAGATTCACCCTAAGCTAACATCCATCGCAAATCCTCCTCTATTTTGCATGTGGGCCGCCGCCAAAGCATGGCCACTGATCAGTGGTGTAGGTACATGGCCGGGGAACTGAACCTGGGCCACCTAAGCTGAGCACACTGAACTTAACCCCTAGGCCACTGGGGCGGCCCTCAAAATCCCATAACATTTTTACTAAATTTCTTTGTGGATCTTCTCATAATGACAATATTTACTGAATTTACCATATGCCAAGAACTGTGCTAAATGTTATAGCTGCATTACCTCATTTAACACTCACAGAACCCCACAAGGGAGGTGCTATTATTATGCATCTTATAGAGGAAGAAATTGAAACAGAAAAAGGTTCCATTATGTGTCAAAGTCACACAGCTAATAAGTGGTGGATCAGAATTTTGTCCCAGGTAGTCTAATTCCAGAGCACATTCTCTGAGTCACCATACATAAAGCTTAAGTCATTCATTCAACATTTACTGAGTACTAAGCACTAATTCACCCACTAAGAATAGACATAAGAATAAGATGAGGTCCTACTCTCCCCTGAAGGAACCTGCAGTCTAGTTGGGCAAGACCTACACAAAGACGAACCCTAAGTATGTAAGAGAGGTGACAGGAGCAACAGGGAAAGCACCTCAGGATTGACTGTGTCTGTCACAATAGTTTGAGAGTGGTCCCATGTTTTAGTTGTCCCTGTTTTCCCCCATAGTTCCTAGCAGGCTCTGAACAAAGATTTGTTGAATGAATAGCTGATGTTGACCCCCTCCTCTACTTTTGTTGTGCCTGTATCTACCGCCACTCTAAAACTTAACTCAGAAGGATATGACAAGAAGCCAAAAACTACATCTATCTTACTCTCCATCGTATACTTAATAACATGCATTCATTCAATAAATATTTATTGACCCAACTATAAGCCACTTGGTATGGGATATAGTGGTGAACATGTCAGATAAAGACCCTGTTCTCCTAGAAGCAACATTCAAGTGGATGAAACAATCAATAAGTACCAAAAAACACAAACTAAACAGTATCATCTCAGATCACCTTAAGCACTATGAAGAAAATAAAATGAAGAAATGTAGTAAACAGTGACTATGGGGTGTTAATTTAGATTGGGAAGACCAGGCTGTGAAGGTGACATTTAAACTGGTACACACTAATAGACAATCATCTTTATTTTACTTTTATTTTTAGGGGAAAAAGGCAAAGCTAGAAACCCCATCCAAAATTAAAAGCCAGAATTAACCTGTCATTGACAAAAAAATTACAATAATATTTTTTTCCCCAAAATTTATACCTAACTCAATTGTTACAGGAACAGAAACCTGTTCACACATTCACCAATTTTATGTATTTTTGGTTTTATTTTGGTAAACAGTGGCTTTGCTTTATTTCAGAAAAGAAATTGTAGCCATATTGCATATTGATGTTTAGTTTGTTTACCTTCATGCTTGCTTCTAAAAAAAGGGGGGGGGGGGGCTAAGGAACTACCTGCATGAACAAGGGTCCTGGCAAAAGGATGCTAAAACTTGATTCCTATAACACTTAGGGATTTTGTTTTAAAAACCCCTTATTCGAATATAACATTTGAAAGAATGTAATATGTAACATAACATTCCATGCTTCACACCTCTTTTAAAAGGGTATTGGAAGGAAATCGTATGTCTAGAATAATAAAGGAAGTTACCTTTTTAGTAATGTTGTAAGGAAACGGACAGTAGGTTTTTAAAAATTAATTAACACTGATTTTGGCAAGTCATTTAACTGCTCTGAGCCTCCATTTCTTTCCCACGGCTAAAATGAGGGTGTTGACATCCGAGGATCGCTATGGGTCCTCCAAGCCCTAAACTCACTTTGATTGGCCTTAAAAAATAGAAGGTACGTGATTTAGAGCCCTTCCTGCCTGGGGAAGGCAGGTGTTATAGTGGGCACTTTAAAAACTCGCTCATTTGGTATTCAGTTTTTATAACAATTTTCTTCTGATGCAATAGGTCAGATAAGTTTGTACAACAGGCGGGAATATTCCCTATACATCAACGAAAAGAATGGGTACCACAAGACAGTTATGATGCTCCAAAGGAACACTACAGAGCCAAAAACATTTGATAGCCAAAAAAAAAAAAAAAGAGAGAAGAGAGAACGCGCTATGATAGACAATGGTTGGAAAGGAAACTGTAATTTCCACCATTTTTATTGTATTTCCTTTCTTATCTCCTACAGAGAAAAGCCCAGTTTTAATTTTCTCTTAATTCCAAAGAGGAAGCAAAAGCCAAAGCAATCCTCACGCGCTTTTTGTTAAAGATATAGCCAAAATATTGAAGAGGTCTTATACGTCTACACCTATCACCGATCTTAGCACTGGGACTCTGTTTTCCTAAGATTACCATCGGCCCTCACTCCGCTGCAGCCGACACTCACCACCATCCATTTTTCAAAATCCATTTACGCTGAGCCTCTCATCCAAACCCCTAAACAACCATTTCCTCCCTGCAACAGCGGTCTGAGCGGCCCGAAACGTTCGGCCAAGCAAGGGCTGCGTCCTGCACCCCCGACTGCAGACTGCGGCGCTGGGCAGGGCCACCCCTCCCGCCGCACACGAAAGCGGTCCTCGTCTCCCCAGTGATTTGAGAGGGCTCAAGATCCTGATAAGCCCCCGCCCTTGAAGCCACGACCCTGGACCGGAAGGAGGAGTGAGGCGGCCTCGGCCCCGCGGAGCCAAGGCTCCGGAAAACAGCCGCCGGGCTCGCGGGGGGGTCTCCGCAGCCGGGGACGGCGCTCGGGCTCCGCGGGGAGGAGGAGGGGGAGGAGGGCGCAGGCCAGGAATCGCTCGTCACGATTCACGAAGGAGGGTGGGAAAGAGGGAGGGACCCGAGACAGAAAAAGGAGTGGAATCTGGGAGCTTAGGGAATAAAGAAGGAGAGGAAGGGGCGAGGGGAAAGGAGGGGAAGGTAATGGGAATGAAGAAGAATGGGGGAGCAGGGGAGGGTGATGGGAGCAGGGGAGGGTGATGGGCTGCAGGGGGTAAAGGCGAGGTGAGGGGGGAGGGATGGGGTGAAGGGGGAGGAAGAGGGAATGGAGCGAAGCGGGGATGGGGTGAAGGGGAGAGAAATGCAGGTGAAGAGGGGAGAGATGGGGTGAAGGGGAGATGGAGGTAAAGAGAGAAGAGAGGGATGGAGAGGAATAGGGATGAAGGGGAGGGGTGGGGTGAACAGGGGGGGATGGAGATGAAGGGGAGGGGTGGGGATGAAGGGGTGGGGTGAACAGAGGAGGGACAGGGATGGAGGGGTGGGGTGAACAGGGGAGGGGGTGAACAGGGGAGCAGTGGGGATGAAGGGGAGGGATGGGGTGAACAAGGGTGGGGCGGGGGGAGAGGGATGGGGTGAGAGGAAGGGTAAGGATGGGGTGAAGAGGGGAGGGATGG
Source organism: Equus asinus (assembly GCF_041296235.1). Classification (NCBI taxonomy): domain Eukaryota; kingdom Metazoa; phylum Chordata; class Mammalia; order Perissodactyla; family Equidae; genus Equus; species Equus asinus. The sequence continues at coordinate 18,130,044 of NC_091799.1, forward strand.
GGGAAGGGGAGGAATGCGGGAAGGGGGGAGCGGGGAAGCAGGGAAGCGGGCGCGGGCCGCAGGAGGCCGGGAGGGACTTCCCTCGGCGGAGGGCGGCGCTGGGATAACGGGACCCTCCCAGCCAGAGCCCCCGGCCGGGCGGGGCGAGCAGCCGGCGCGGAGGCCGGAGCGCTGCGGGCAGGTCCGGCCCCGGCTGCTCGCAGACGGCCGCAGCCCCCGCCCGCGGGGAGGCCCCCGACTCCACTTACTCTCTCCGACCACGGCTTTGAGGCCGATGGGGGCCATGGCGCTGCGAGAATCTCCGGGCTCCGAGCCTCCTCACGCGACGCCCGCGGACACCGCCGCCTCAGGACACGGCGTCCTCCGCCGCCAGCAGCCCGCCGCCCCGCAGCCGCGCTCGGGACCGACTGACGCGCGGACTCGGCGCGGGGGCGCGGCGCGAGCCAGAGCGAGGCTGCCGACCCGCGGGCGCGCGCGGGAGGGCGGGGCCTCGCGCCCGCCGGCCGCGTCACCCGCGCGCCTCCGCCAATCGCGCTGCGGCCCGGGGGCTCGGCCCCGCCCCCCGAGATGCGGCTGGGCGCTAGGTGGCCCCCAGCTGGCGAGAGAGCCGCGCCCTCCCCCTCGCCTCGCGCGCCGCTCGCGCCCCGGCCACTGCGCGCTCCCGGTGCGCAGGGTCCTAAAGTCCCCTCCGCCGCCTCTGCACCTGAATCCCCGGCCATTGGCTACTGACGCGCATCATATTCCTCGAACTCCGCTGGAGTCCTGTCTTTCCTCTTTCTGGGAGCCTTCCATTTTCCCCCTGCCCACAAAAGGAACCCAGAGGCTAGATGTCTTAAGGGTAGTACCCACTGCCAGCCACAACAAAACGTGAGGTTTATCGACACCATCCCTATCTCTCTGGGCACCTATATCCATAAATCCGCCATTCACTGAACTCTTACGTGTCAAGTCCATGCTAAGCGCCTTACATGCCTCATCTCATTAAATCCTCGCAAGGCTTGGGCATTGTTTTTCATCTCCATTTTCAGATGAAAAAACTGAGGCTCAGAGAATTGAGCACCAGACTTGCGCTCAGGCAGTGTATTAGCAAATATTTATTGTTCTCCCACTATGATATGTAAACCGCTATTTTGGGCTTTGGAGCTACAGCCATGTACAATGCAGACTCAGGTCCTAGTCTTTGGGCAAAGTCTAGAAATTTCTAAGTCCCAAATCTGACAGCAATATGCTGTGGGACAACTCTGGTCTCAGTATCTCCTTCTTGGAGTCCACATTTACCAAAGTGGTCCCAGGTCAGTTGTCACTGGACTTTGTTGATGGAGAGATTACTTTTGAAAGATGGGACAGGCTCACCTCTGGCTTCAGAGAAAAACAAATGAGTTGAGCCGATTAAACATGAAAAAGGAGAGGAGAGCTAGTAGTCATAAAATCAATGAATACTCATTAAATTTTTAGTCTGTCATCTCCCCATGTCTTGGCTCTGCCTTTTACCCAAGGACAGTATTGACAGCCTCGAGTGCATTTGGAGAAGGAGATAGTTTGTAAATGTGAGGGGACCTAAGATGCACTGTGATGCTATGTGCTCCCTCCTTAGCCAGATGGGTGTCAGCAGAGACTGCCCTCAAGGAGCCCATATTCTTGCTGGGGAAACAGACAGGAATCAAGGAGTCATCCACAGCATTGCGTTACTGATCTAACAAGTGCTGAAGCAGGACAGGGGGCTGTGGGAGTGAATGATCCAGTGGACCAGGTTGGGGGCAGTCAGGACAGGGTTCTCGAGAGGAGTAAAAGGTAGCAAGAGGGGTCTGGGAGAGTGTCCTAGGCAGATATACAGAAGGTACAAAGACCAGGTGCCAGAAAGGAGTTTGGCTCTTCCAGGAACAGAGAGGGGGCCAGTGTGACTAGAGGGGAGAAAATCTGAGGGGCAGGGTGGGAAGGAAAGCCCCCAGGAGGAGACTTTGATGCAGAGTTCCAGGATTTTTCCGTGGCCTGGGATCTGTGTGAGGACCTCCTCAAAGGTCACAGCAAGTAAAATATAGCAGCTGCTTATTTTCTGCAGAAGGAAGGACAAAAAAAGAAATCCTTTCCTGCAGATGTGTACCCGAGATGTTCACTAGGGATGGCAAAAATCAGAAGGGATGTTACTTTAAATAGGATTCCTGTAAAAGCCAGTGGGGTGGCAGACGGTGAACTCACTCAGGAACCCCTGACTCTCGAGTGGGCAGATTAGAACCTCCCTGGATGTGGAATTCAAGACCTGATTTGAGACCTCTTGACATCTCTGAGCCTTGGTTTCTCTGTCTGTGAAACAGGGACAATAAAACCTCCAGGCTCCTCTTATAGGGTGGCTCTGAGGACCCAGCGAGGTGACTTACGCGATAGGTAAATCCCCCCTGAACTATCACACAGTACCACCCCCCCACTTTGCTCTGTATTCTTTATTTGCATATACGTTTGATACATGCCAGGCACCAGCAAAGGGCTCTCATGAATTTTCATTGAATTCTCACTACATCCCCACGAGGTCGGTGCTATTATTACTCCATTTTCCTGGGGCGCAAGGAGGTCAAGTCACTCGCCCAAGGTCACCCGGCTCTAAGCGCAGACCCGAGAGTCGCGCTCCGACTTCTTGATGCCCAGGGGAGAACGTCTAGCGCCCAGGGCAGCTCCAGTGCCCTGACCTAAGGAGAGGCTTGGCCGTGTGGACGACTCACTGGGAGCGCATCAGCAACGAGAACCCGAGCCTCTTGAGACTTCCGACCCAAGCGAATCACCGCCGGGAGCCCCAGCCCAATCTGAGGATGGGTGGGGCAGAGGCCGCCGGTTGCGCTGGGCTGGTCAGGGGTCCCTCCAGCCCCGCGCGCCGGTGCGCCTGCAGATGCGCATGCGCGACCTGCAGCTCTGCAGAGCCGGGGTGCAGCCCAGTCGCCGGGGGTGGGCAGGGTCCTGTGATTTACGCACTGGTCACGTGACGGCGGGGAGCCTGCTTGCGGCTTGGCCACTGCGCCAGAAGCCAGCAGGTGGGGGCACGGCTGCGTAGCCTAGCGCGGAGAAGCTGGGGGTGAGGGCAAAGAGACAGGAGAGGCTTGGAGGGACAGAGAACGGGAAGAGGGACAGAAGAACCAGAATAGGCAGTGGGGTGAACCAGGGAAAAATAGAAGCAACCGGGTGCACTTGGCCCACCAGACTTCCTTTGGAGAGCCCCGGGTCCGGAGTCTGGGCCTCCTCTCTAACCCGTCTCAGGCTTGCACCTGTCTCCTTTCTTCCTTTAAGCCGCATCATCAGCTGCATTTTACATTGTTCACCCCCATCCCCTCCTCCTGGCTGCCGGGCCTTTAGATTCCGATACATCCTTTTAGAGGCAGTTTCTCAAGAATTCAACAAGATAATATTTGTAAGGTTCTTTACCTAATACTGGGAACCTAGTAAAGACCTGATGAATGTTAGTTACTAATATCGGTAAAAATGATATAACATGAGGCTGAATAAGTCAGTGCTGTATACACTTACTGGGAGTTCAATCGGTCTCCTGCCTTTTTTTACTGCTGTAGATTCATTAGCAGAGAATGAAAAAGTAACTGTCTCCACCGCGGTCCCCCCCCTCCCCGCCCCGACTCCCAACACATTGCCCCTTGGCCCAGAGTGCTTGAGTTTGCTACATTCTTGCCCCCAAGAGTGCCTGAACAGTTGTTTGTGTTTGACGTCGGAATACAATATCAAAAAGGCTTTGTTTTCAAAAGCCTAGGCCAGGGTCTCAAACTCAGAAGACTGAAGGGGCCGGGCAGAGCTGAGTAACTTCACCCATTTGGCCGGAGGGCAGTCAGTACTCAGCTCCAACCACTGCTTTCCATGCAGTGACCAAGGGTCTTGATTGTACAAATTATGTGACATCTTCCAATGTTTAAGTGTTGCAATGGATTAAAAATATTTTAGTAACACCACACTGACCAAACAAAACACATCCGAGAACCACATCCAGCCCCCAGGCTGTCTGTGCGCAGACTGTAGGGTACTGATACCCTTTCCCAAAGGGAGAGGTTGCGTGCCCCCAAGCAGCAGTTCCCAGAGAGGCGCTGACTTCTGCCCCACTCGCAGAGCCCCCTAGTGGACAGGGATAGTGGTGGTATGAATGGCTGGGCACCAAGCGCTGGAACCTTCTCCTTCAGCCTTGAGAGCCAGGAGAGAGTCCCTTTGCTCAGCCTGGCTCTGGGGTGGCAGGTTGGGGCCAGGCACTTTTGAAGGGCCCGGGGAGCGCTGCGCTGGAAGCCTCTGAGGACAGCTGATGTGAGCAGCTCTGTTTTGCCCAGACTTTATTTGTATATACAAAGCCCCACAGTCATGGTACACGCCCAGGAACAAGGAGGGGGCCACCCAAAAGTGCCAGACAGTAGAAGTCTCAGGGGCCTCAGAAAGTGCGGGCTTAAAGCTGGTTTTGTTCAACTCAGCAAAATAAAATAAAGAAAGAAATGTGGCATTTTTTTACAATTTGGGAATCAGAGAACAATTAACATCTTTTACACATTAAATTGTTGTGGGATCTCAGAGGGAAGAGTTTTTATTCCAAGTGGGGAAATAGGTTTGTTCAGATGTGTTTTGTTTCTGGCCAGTTTGGCCAGAAAACTTCATGGAAGGTATGCCATTTGAGCTGAGCCCGGAAGCTGAAAAGAAAAAAAAAAGGACATAGGCACATGGTCCCTGTGTGCTGTGTGCCAGGGCACCCTGGGGTGCCACAGCAAACTCATAGGGGCACAGTGGAATATATTAAGTTTTGGAGAAAAACATAATAATAATTTTAGGATACTGTGAAAACTACTAGCTGAAAATAGTTCACAGTTCCAACATTAGGCTCTACTACATTATAACTTTGTAAAGCTGAGATTTTGGCCATTGATGTGATGAGAAGCAAATAACTCATGAAAATCAATATAGAACAGGAAATGAGAGTGTCAATGTCTGACGTGATTCCAAGTCTGAGAAGGTGCATATATCCCATTAGTAAGTAATGGTGGTTATTTAAGAATTATGTTAAATTTTTTTCTTTTAGTTTGTGGGTATTATTTCTTCAAATGGCTACTAAGCTGTTAGGACCTAACATAAGTTGTTAGGTCCTAACTACTTAATAAACTGAGCTGTTAGGTTTTTCTTTTGGTCCAGGATGCTACAAAAAAATTCCTGAGACACAAAGGCTGCCATGTTTGGGAACCTGTGGCACTCAGCACTGTTGGCATAGGCAAAGTGTGGTGGCAGTAATTAATTCAGCAGTATTTATTTAGCACCTACTGTGTGCCAGGCACTATCCTAGGCACTGGAGTTACAGCAATGAACAAAAGAGAAAACTCCCTGTAGATATGAAGCTAACATTCTAGAGGGGGAAACACAATGAATAGGTAAATAATAAATTATATAGTATGTTAGAAGGTATTAAGTGCTATGATAGAAATAGAATAGGCCTGGTGGCATAGTGGTTAAGTTCATGTGCTCGCTCGGCTTCAGTGGCCCTGCTTCACAGGTTTGGATCCCAGGCATGGCCCTAGCACTGCTCATCAAGCCACACTGTGGTGGCATCCCACATAAAATAGAGGACGATTGGCAACAGATGTTAGCTCAGGGCCAACCTTCCTCACACACATAAAAATACAACAGGGTGATGGGGGGGTAGGTTGCATTTTAAAGGGGATAGGCAGACTGGGCTTCATTGAGAAGCTGTTGGATAGGAATTCAAAGTCAGGAACCAGATCTGGGTGTCTCTGTCAGCACATAGGATATGGATGGCGCCAGGAAGAGTGACTGAGATGACCCCAGGGTTGGGAAGGGGTCATGTGAAGGACCTTGGGAAACACTCCAGTTTAAGGCTGAGCAAAGGGAGCAGACACCAGAAGGAGGGAGAAGGGAAATGACCAGAGAGGTACACAGTGAGCCAGGAGGGCAGAAAGATGGGATGGCTAACAGCACCTCAGGCCCCAGGGCTCTGACAAAAATGAAAAACACCAACAGATGTGGCAGTTGAGAGGCCACTAGTGACCTGGGCAAAAGTCAGGGGCGCAGGCAGGTGAGGACTGACAGAGAGGTGAGAAAGGCTGTACTCCAGACTTCTCAACAAAGTGTGGACTTATCCTTCTGCAAGGACAAAAAAAGCAAAAGAAAGGCTGGGTGAACCATAGGGGGTCAGGATTAAGGTCGCTTTTTTGAACAAAACGCTTAAAAAACACAGAAAATAAAGCAAATTGCCATGTGCTCCGTCCCTACAAATGAGCAGCAGTTCACGTTTTGCTGCAGAATTTGGATTTAAAAAAATAGATCTGGTTCTATAAGGTGGATTCCTCTTCCTCCTGAAACCCCATTAAAATACTAGCGGGGGAATTAGAAAAAGTTTAAATTCACAAGGACACAAAGAACAGAACAGGAGGCACTGGGGGATGAGAGAGAGTGGCAAAACAGCACGTGGTTGAGGGTCAATGACTGAGTAGAGAGAGGAGATGGAAACATGAATCTCCAGAAAAGGACCAGCCGGCTCAGCCGCAGAACCTTGGAAAAGCTCAAGCGTCGTTGGTACCAGGCACTTCCAAGTGGGGAGTGAAGGGTGGGGCTGAAAACAAAGGATTGGTAAGGAAAAGGGGAAATCAGACCACTGGGTCTCCTCCCTGCATAGCCAGGTGACTACCCCTCCCCCAACAGAATACCAATGATGACGATGACGATGGTGACAGCAAGCGTGTATAGGGCGTGCACTGTACCAAGCTCTTTACATATATCAATTCATTTAGCCCTAACAATCACCTATGAGGGATTTACTATGGTTATCCCCATTTTCCAGATGAGGAAACTGAGTCATTTGTCCAAGGTCACACAGCCAATAAGTGGTAGGGCCAGGATTCAAACCCTGGGCTGTGGGAGGCGAGGATGGACAGTAGGAAGCAGTACTCATGCCATTTGGACTTCATTCACCTCTCCGTGAAAAGCCATGGGGAGGGCTGGTGCAATAGTTCAGGCCGGAGATGGTGGAGTCCTAGCCTGTGGGGGATGGAAGGGACAGAAGATAATTGAGATGAATGAAAATAGCGCCTGCCACTTCCTGGGAGCCCTTATGTGCCGAATGCTTCATGCACAACACCTCATTTCATTCCCCCCAAACCCTATGAAGTAGGTGTGATTACATATCCGTTTTACAGATGGGGAAACTGATACATAACACATCTTGGGGCACATAGTGAATTTCTGGCTGAACCAGGATTTGAACAGGGTATGTCTAAGTCCAAAGCCTGCACTTTTAACCACAGAGCTCTGTTACACCTCCTTTCGGATTTTGGAGCCTTTTGAGCTAGTCACAAAAGTATACGCTTTGATTCCATGCATATGAAGTTTCAAGAACAGTCTAATGCGCGACGATAGAAATCGGGATAATGACTATCTCTTGGGGGTGGAGGGCCAGGAGTATTGACAGGGAAGAGGGATGAGGGAGCCCCTGAGCCCCTGAAAATGTTCTGTGTCTTGATCTGGGTGGTGGTAATGATGCGGGGTCGGTGAGCCAAGGAGTCCAAAGAAAGATTTCTTAGACTCTTAAGATCTGGCAGTAGTGCTCTTTTATTTAGAGAATAGTGTAGCATGGGGACAGGACCCATGGGCAGTCAGAGCTTCTGCTGCCCCCAGTTGAGGGTTAGAGCTAAATTTAAGGCATAGGTATATGATTCATCTCTTTACAAGACAAAGGAAAGAACATGAAAAAAAAGTTAAAATGGTATCAGTGCAGGTGGGGTCTGGTCATTGGGTGATCCCATGACTTTTAGACAAGACTCAAATCGGATTAAGTAAAGGTTAGAAAGGTTAGACGCCACTACCCTAAACCAGTTACATGAGATTGCCAGACAGCAACCAACTTAAGTTCTTGCCTTCCCCATTAAGAGCTTCTAGGGACAAGGTCATCTCTCCTCTTCTTCCTGGTACAGAGAGGGAAGCACCTTTTACAGATAGAGATTTATCTTACAAATGTAAATGTGTCCCAACAAGGGCAAGTTCCATTCCCCAGAGCCTCCTTCCCTGTCCCAGTTTATCGAAAGCAATCAGCCCAAAACAATCCTGATGCCAAAGAGACATATCCTGGGGTGGCCAATTTCAGGTTCCTACAAGGTCATCCCCCCTTCCTTCACAAACGCAAATGTCTCAAAAGGGCAAGCAAAATTCCAGTCCTCGGAGCCTGCTTCTCATCTACAGTTTTAACAGTAACCAGCCTAAAAATCCTCATCAGTAACATGGGTGCATATTTACGTAACAATTCGCCAAGCTGCTCGCTTAATTATGTGCTTTATTGGCTGTATGCTATACTGCAATTTTTTTAAAAGGGCTTCCTGGAAGAAGTGCCATATGAAGCAAAACTGGAAACCATTTTGGATGATTATTATAATCATATATCAGATGCTTATGACATATCAGGCGTACCGCTCACTGAGTGCTTTTGGTATATCAGGCCCTGTGCCAACAGCTATACATATTACTATTTTGTTTAATCTTTACAGTGATCCTGAGGAGGTAAATATTATCCTGCCCATTTTACAGATGAGGAAACTGAGATTTCAAGAATGCAGTGACTTGCCTGGGTCACACAGGAAGTGGCTTAGCCAAAATTCCAGCCCAGGCTTGTCTGACCCCCAACCCCATGCTCTTGGTACCACCTGCTCCTGCCTCCCCCTTGGGAAGGGCTGGGATTTGGTTTACAGAGGACAAGGGAGGAGAAACCAGAGATGGCTCTGAGCAGAGGTGGAGGTACTGTGAAGCACGGCCCCTTCCAGAGCTCTGTACCTAATTTTGGTTTTGTAATTTTGTTTTCTTTTTCTTTAAGGGAGCGCCCCATATTGTTGAAACTTCAGGCCTCACGAAACCTGGATCTGGCCTGGCTCAGAGGGCGGCTGGGAGGATGGTTGCTCCATCATTAGATCCAAGGAGCGGCATGGCAGAGCGTTACCTAGCAATACCATACCGCCATCCCAGCTCATAACAGGGCACCCTGGGGTCTTCACCACCACCCCCCCCAACACCAGTGTCTTGTAAGGCAGACCCCAAAAAGCTCTCAGTAGCCTGAGAAAAGCAGGGATCCCCCACCCCCAACTCAACATTGAACACAGGCTGTCTTTCTGGCCCCTTCAGCTTCCTGTCTTCTCTCCACGCCCCTCCTCCCTCCCTCCCCCACTACATTGTCTGCTGCCTTCCCACCTCCGCCTTCCACCCTCTCACCTCTCTCCCTGACAGCAGATTTCTTCCCATCTTACCCCACAGAGACTCAGGATCCAGAGAGTTGCCCATCCTAGTGTGGAGCAAGCTGGACTCAGCTTTGGAGGAGCCAGGAGTCTAGGGCTCCGGGTGTGGTCCTGCCTTGTTGGGTGGCCTCAGCCAGTCACTTCTTCCCTCTGGACATCAGTTTCTCCACTTCCCATTTATGCATAGTCTGGGCCCTAGGCTCCTTGTCTTGAGTTACACTGGGTGTCTGCAGCTCTCTCCTGAGTCCAGGAATCAGGTAGACCTGGCTCCCCGCCTCACCGCCTGCTCACCCTGGAGCTATGTCAGGTGCCCGTCACTGGGCGAGCAGGGGAGGCCGGCTGTGGGTCCTGGGTCTGATTGTCCACAAGCTCGGGACTCACTGCCCAGACCTTTGGGGCATCCCCAAGTGGAGTCACCGGTGGGGTCCTTTTAACCCCCAGGTCTCTCCCTCCCTGGCTTCCAGGCTGTGACCCTTCCCCCAGCTTTGCTAAGCCCCACCTTAAACACATCACAGCCACACCCTGTGTATTTGGAGGAGCTTTTGAGCAGATGTTTAATATACAAAACAAAAATAGCAGTTAAATCGTTGAATGGATCCCCAACAATCTGAAACCATCTGTTTGCAACATCCCACCTGGGACCTAAAAATGCCTACCGCCTTCTGTGGCAAAAGCAAGACCACCCAAGAGGTGTTGGAGCATACTTAGCAGTTCTCTGCCCTGCTTCACTGAAAGGCTACAGACAACCCCCTACGCCCCCAGGCTTCCGGCTGATGAGGCCTCCATGGAGGAGGAGAGCAGACAGCTTTGCATGCTGTGTTCTGGGTCACAGCTTGCTTTTTTCCCCTTGGTGTTTTCTTTGGTTGCTTTTAAAAAAAGACCTCTTTTGCTCTGAAGATGAATCTCCTGCCATTTGCACTCTTCCTGTGAGATCCGTACCTCACGCCCCTGCCCCGCTGCCCCAACTTTCGAACTCCATGGTGCTAAGAGCCTGTCTCCTTCCTTGAGAAGCAAGATCACATCCTCTGCTATTGCTGGACCCATCCTCATTCCGAATGCCTGCATTTTCCCTCTGACTGCCCAGGGGAATCCTGGATGTAACTGAACTCTAGTGGGGCTGGGTTTTGTTTTCCTTCAGCTTCCATTACACAAGTAATACAGTACACCTTTATTGTTAAAAATATTTCAGGGGCCGGCCCCGTGGCCGAGTGGCTAAGATCGTGTGCTCTGCTTTGGTGGCCCGGGGTTTCGCCGGTTCAGATCCTGGGCACGGACATGGCACCGCTCATCAGGCCATGCTGAGGCGGCGTCCCACATGCCACAACTAGAAGGACCCACAACTAAAAATATACAACTATGTACCCGGGGGGGCTTTGGGGAGAAAAAGGAAAAATAAAATCTTTAAAAAAAAAATTCAAAAAGGAAATGGAAAGAATTCTTTATACTAAAACCTCATGAGACACAAAGTTGTACTCAGATGAAAATTGACAGCCTTAGATATTTTTATTATTAATAAAAGACCAAAAGCAAGTGAATCAAATATTCAACCTAAGAAACTAGAAAAATGACAGTAAAAGAAAGGAGAAGAAAAAATAAGATGAAGGCTGACATTAATGAAATAGGAAAAAAGTACTAAAAGGATAAAAAAATTCAGTTGAAATGACAAATAAAATGAGAAAAATCTTAACTGAAGGCAAGTCTGAAAAAAGAAAACAAAGAAAGTAAAAATATGCAACATTAGGAATGAGAAAAGCAATGTAAACAGATATGGATACTGTTAATTATTAAAAACTATTATAGTAATACATTGGAATAACAAAAGGAAAGATGCTTTTCTAGCAAAATGTAACCATCAAAATTGACCCGGGGGCCGGCCCCATGGCAGACTGGTTAAGTTTGTGCGCTCTGCTGCAGCGGCCCAGGATTTTGCCGGTTCGGATCCTGGGCGTGGACATGGGACCGCTCATCAGGCCATGCTGAGGCGGTGTCCCACATAGCAGAACCAGAGGCACTCACAACTAGGCTATACAACTATGTACTGGGGCGCTTTGGAGAGAAGAATAGAAAAAGAAGATTGGCAACAGATGTTAGCTCAGGTGCCAGTCTTTAAAAAAAAAATCAATACCATGAAAGAGAAAAAAAAGGCAGGAGAACTGTTGTTGATTAAAAAATTAAAGAGATATGACAACCGAATGCACTGGAGGATTCTTGATTAGATTCTGGAATTTTAAAAAACAGTTAAAAGGACATTATTGAGGACAGAAATATGAATAGAGACAGTGTGCTGGATAATATTATTATATCTAGTTCCTGTTGGGTGACATAATGGAATTTTCCTGGTTGGGATAATGGGATTTTGTTTATGTAGTAGAGTGTCCTAAATCTTAGGAGATACGTTTTTTAAAATGCAGTTAGAAATGAAGTGTTGGATGTTTGCATTTTGCCTTTCAAACAGTTGAGCAAAAAATTTGAAAGTTTGTGTGCGTGTGCATTTGATCTGGAGAGGCATGACCACTATGAGAGAGATAGAATAGGGATTGGTAATAGGGACTTGACCTTATGCATTTGGGGGTGCTGGTGGAGCAGACTGCGAGGCCTCTACACCTGCCAGGGGCTGGAAAGGAGAGATGGATGTGAAGCTGGAGCCCACGTCTGTCTTTCACCCTCTCCAACCTCAGTGATGCTGGTGACCTGCAGGAGAATGGGTGCCCTTTGCTGCAGAGCTGCCTGAAAACCTGGCCCAGAACTCAGAGAAACTGCAGGAGGAGACCTAGCAGGAACCAGAGAAGCTATAGGTCCAGGTGCTGCCCCCAAACCAAAAAGGCAAGTTAGGAGATCAGCAACGACCACATGCCAGCTACAGCAGAGCCTGAGGCCTTCCACCAAAGTGCAAAGCATAAAAAATGACTGCGCCTTCCAAATCTTGAGCAAATGTATTTTGTGGCCAACCCAACTCAGAACCACACAGGGAAGAGAATTTTAGGAAACTTGATTCCAGATAAACTAAGTTGACACAATAAGAAGTAGAGTAGGGCTGGCCCGGTGGCACAGTGGTTAAGTTTGCACGTTCTGACTCCCAGCGGCCTGGGGTTCGCCGGTTCGGATCCCGGGTGCAGACATGGCACCACTTGGCACACTATGCTGTGGTAGGCGTCCCATATATAAAGTAGAGGAAGATGGGCATGGATGGTAGCTCAGGGCCAGTCTTCCTCAGCAAAAAGAGGAGGATTGGTGGCAGATGTTAGCTCAGGGCTAATCTTCCTCAAAAAAAAAAAAAAAGAAGTAGAGCATGAGTGTGTGTATGTGTGTGTGTGTGTGTGTGTAAGAACAAGAGAGTACAGATGTGACAAAATGTTAATAATTGGCGAATCTACATGAAGAGTGTTTGACTTTTCTGTAGATATGAACTTTTTAATAAAATGTTACAAGTGGGAAAGGCACCAGGCCCACATGATTTTACAGATAAGTTTTATCTGGCCTTTAAAGATCAGGTTATTCCTATATTATACAAACTATTCTAGATCATAGGAAAATACAGAAAGTTCCCAATCCATTTTTCTCATATTACCTTAGTACCAAAACCTTTTTTTTTTTTTTTAAAAAAAAGGAAAACTAGAAAACTATAGACAATTTGCACTTTTGGGTCCCCTCCCTCACTCCCAGGAATAAGAGATTCATTGCTAGGAACACGGCCAACTTAATTCATTACATAAACAAGAGAAAACATGAATAACACTTTTTTTGTGTGTATGTGAAGAAGATTGGCCCTGAGCTCACATATGTGTCAATCTTCCTCTATTTTGTATGTGGGTCACCACCACAGCATGGCTTGATGATTGGTGTGTAGGTCTGGGCCCAGGATCCAAACCTGTGAACCCCAGGCCACTAGTGGAGCATGCAGACTTAACTACTATGCCACCAGGCCAGCCCCATGAATAATTTTTTAACCAGGAAAATTATTATTTAAGCATTGAGCGAGTGCCTGTACCATGCTCTACACACTAGAGAGGCCATAACGGTTTGTACAAGGAAGATTCTGCCCTTCAGAAACCCACAGGTTTCTTGTAATTGAGTGTTTAACCAATCAGAGGATGGTATAAGAGAAACCACAATTGGATGCTAAATTGAAAACAATTATGTTCCAAATTGCGTGGCATGAAGAGTGAGGGTAAATGCCAACTCAGGGCTGAAATATTTGAGCTAGAAATGAAATTTATAGAGAGGAAAACCAAGGCCAGCCAGAGAGGGGAAGAGATTTACCCAAGATCACAGGAGGCCCATCCAGCCAGGTCAGCATCTGCTTTAAGAAATTCCACAGATCTGAAAAGCAAAGCGGGACTCTTCTCCCAAACCAGGCTGACCCCACCACCTGCAGGTGGACAGGGGGAACCGCAGGACCCTGGGGCCTGGATTGGGGCTATGGGCTCAGTATTTCTCCCTTTGCTCCAGGCTCCAGTGTGGCTTGGCGCAGCACTGTGATGAATCCTGGTTTTGTTTAAAATTTTGATATTTTGTTCATCATGGAATTTTTGGCATTAATTTTGATTTAAAAAAAATATGACGCTAAACCGTTATTTATCTTGATGACTGAGTTTTTGGCATCCCCATTAAATTTTGCACCCTAGGGCCGGCCCGGTGGTGCAGTGGTTAAGTGCGCACGTTCTGCTTTGGCTGCCCGGAGTTCACTGGTTTGGATCCCGGGTGTGGACCTACACACTGCTTTTCAAGCCATGCTGTGGCAGGCGTCCCACATATAAAGTAGAGGAAGTTGGGCACAGATGTTAGCTCAGGGCCAGTCTTCCTCAGCAAAAAGAGGAAGATTGGCAGCAGATGTTAGCTCAGGGCTAATCTTCCTCAAAAAAAAAAAAAAATGAAAGCAAGGTAATGGAATGGAGAATCTCGGTGGTTAGGAAGCCTCTCTCAAGAGGGGGCATTTGAAATGAGACCTGATGCTAAGGAATCTACCAAGTGGATATCTGGGAGAAAAGTGTTCCAGACAGAGGGAACAGGGAGTGCAAAGGCACTGGGGTAGGAGTAAGCTGTCGCATTTATGGAACAGACAGATTGGTGTGGCTGGAACACAGTGAACACGGAAGTGGGAGGGAGGCGATGAAGTCATGTAGGGCTCGGCAGGACATGATAAGGAGCTTGGATTTTATTCTGAGAGCAATGGAAAGCCATTGGAGGGATTTAAGCAGGAACGTGATGTGGTGTAACTCATGTTTTTAAAAGATCCCTCTAATCTATGGTTTGTTAACCTATTGATATTTTGGGCCAAATGATTCTTTATTGTGGGGAGGCTGTCCTGTGCATTGTAGGATGTTTATTGGCATCCCTGGCCTCTCCCCACTAGATGCCAGTAGTACACTCTCAGTTGTGACAGCTTGGTGTCTCCAGACATTGTCAAATGTCCCCTGGAGGGCAAAAATCGCTCCCAATTGAGAATGACTGCTGTAGTCATAAAAGCAAAGAAGGGCTGTGGAAATGTTCCCAACTGAAAGAACCTGCAGGGACGTGACAGTTAAGGGCGGGACCTGGTCTCACACTAGATCCGGTACCCGAGAGGCAGGGATGCTGCGCAAGGCGCTCTTGGGTCCAGTGATAAAAGAAGAACATGAAGGGTAGATCAAATAAGAGCATTGAATCAATGTTATTTCCACCTAGGCTGATAACTGCACTGTGGTTACGTAAGAGAATATTCCTATGCTTGGGAAATACCCACTGGAGTGTTTAAGGGTAAAGAACCGGGATGCAGGGGCCAGCCGGTGGCGCAGCGGTTAAGTTTACACGTTCCACTTCTCAGCGGCCCGGGGTTCGCCGGTTCGGATCCCGGGTGTGGACGTGGCACTGCTTGTCAAGCCATGCTGCGGCAGGCGTCCCACGTATAAAGTAGAGGAAGATGGGCATGGATGTGAGCTCACGGCCAGTCTTCCTCAGCAAAAAGAGGAGGATTGGCAGTAGTTAGCTCAGGGCTAATCTTCCTCAAAAAAAAAAAAAAAAAAAAGAAACTCTGTGATGCAGAGCCAGCCCTGATGGCCTAGTGGTTAAAGTTCAGCTCTCACTGCTTCAGGGGCCTGGGTTCATTTCCCAGTTGCAGAACCACACCACCCGTCTGTCAGTTGCCACGCTCTGGTGGCAGCTCATATAGAAGAACTGGAAGGACCTATAACTAGGATATACAACCACGCACTGGGGCTTTGGGGAGGAGGGGGAACAAAAGAGGAAGATTGGCAACAGATGTTAGCTCAGGACAAATCTTTCCCTGCAAAAAAAAAAAAAAAGGAACCATGATGTATAAAGTCTACATTCAAACGATTCAGAAAAATTATTTACATGCATACATATGCATATGTGCATGTTATATATATAACATATATGTTATAATGTATATTAATATAGGACATATGTTATAATTATATATAGTAGTTATCACAAATATATATAATCCTGTGCTATGTGTGTTTATCCATATATTCTTATGGTCTGTATGTACATGTGTGTACATATAGAGAGAGATATATTTCCATGATATAAAATAGTTTAATCTGAGTAAGGGGTATACACATGTGCTCTTTGTACTTTTTTTTTTTTTTTTTTTTGAGGAAGATTAGCCCTGAGCTAACGTCTGCTACCAATCCTCCTCTTTTTGCCGAGGAAGACTATCCCGGAGCTAACATCGTGCCCATCTTCCTCTACTTTATATGTGGGATGCCTACCACAGCGTGGCTTTTGCCAAGCGGTGCCATGTCCGCGCCCTGGATCTGAACCGGCGAACCCCCGGTCGCCGAAGCTGAACGTGCGCACTTAACCGCTGCGCCACTGGGCCAGCCCCTACTTTGTACTATTTTTATTCTTTCAACTTTTCCATAAGTTTGAAATTATTTCCAAATAAACAGTTAAAGAATCGCTCTACTCGCATCCATTTCCAGTGGACTGTCAGTTGGCACAACCACTTTGGAAACTATCCGGCAGTGTCTGCTAAACCTCTGCCCACCCTGTGACCCAGCAGTCCACTTCTGGGCACGTTCCTAAGAGAAACGAGTGCTTCCGTTGACAGAAAGACTTGTACCAGAAGGTAGGTAGCAGTTTATTCTTAGTGGCCCCAAACTGGAAACAACCCAAATGTTCCTCAACAGGTGAATGGATAAATGAATGGGAGCTCATTAGCATAATGGAATATTTAATTCCATTCCAACAGTGAAAAGAACAGTGTTAATTACACACACCACCATGGATAAATCTCAGAGCTATGATGCTGAGTGTAAGCTGTGAGACTCAGAAGGGTGCACGTTATATGGTAGCTCCATTTCTTTGCAGTTTAGCAACAGGCAAACTGATCTGTGGCGGTGGAGGTCAGAATGTGGTTACCTTCGGGGGCAGGGAGGATCAGGTGGGTTTCTGGGCTGGAAATGTTCTGTATCTTGATTTGGGTGGGTGAGTATGTATGTAAAAATGTATCGAGATGTGCACTTAAGATTTGTGCAATTTACTGTATACAGCTTTTATTTAAATAATAATAAAAGATCATTCTAGCTTCTGTGTAGAGACTAGAGTAGTGGTCCAGACACACAGCAGAGAAACCACTTGGGCTGCTGGGGCAAAGTGGGGAAGAGAGAGGATGGAGGATCAGCCTTGGGGGGCTTTCCAGGGGCCCTGCAGGAGTCAGGTTTCCCCCCCACAGCCGTGTCCCGGCTGCCACCAGGGGGCAATGGCTTCCTTCCTGACTCGCGAGGCAGCCTGAATCTTGGAGCTGGAGTGCCTGCCCCTGGGTGTAGCTGTGGAGCGCGATGCCTGGGTGGCCTCCGAGCCGTCGGGATACTGTGCTTCTTGCAGAGGGATTTTGGAGCATGGGGAGGGAAGGAAATTAAATACTCAAACCCTGGAATCTGAAAATCATGACTCCAGTCCTTCCACGGTTCCCCTTTATGCTTAGGATGGAGCCCAGCTCCTTAAGACAATTACAAGGTCTTTCTGTCAGCAGGGTCCCCCTCGCCTGCCTCTTTCAACCCCAGCGCCCCCTCAGGGAAGAGATGGGGCTCCCCGGCAGTACGCCCTCTTGCACACATATTGTTTCTGCAGCCTGACCCTTTCTCCTCTGGGCATCCCACACCTCCCTTAGGGATTGCTTCCTCCAGGACCCTTTCCTGACCCAAAATGTGGATCAGGCTTGCCCCCTCTACTTCTCCCATCATATCCCTTTCTCCCTAAATTATGTTAGTCAGTCTTCCTATCTGACTCTTCAGCTCATGTGTGGCTCTGAAAGGCAGGGCCTGGCCTGGCCTGAGCTCTAAGAATATTTGTTGAATGAATGAAAGAACAAATGAAGGAGTGAGCAAATCTAAGGTTGTGAGAGATAACATTTCAGTTTATCCACCTAGAGTTTTGAAGTCAAAGAGACCTGGGTTCAAGCATGGGCACTGCCACTTAGGGGCTGTGTGACCTTGGTAACTGTCTGAACCTCTCTGGGCTCCAGTCTCCTCATCCAGTTATTACAGTTTTGTATAGATTTAGTGATGTGATGCATATCAGTCCTTTAGCCTAAAATGTACTGCACATTGTATATGCTCAATAAAAACAAGAAATTTTTTTGTGGTTAAAAAATGTAAGTGTGTGTGTACAATTATATCTGTTTGTATAGGCTATATAATAAACTGTCAGGGGGCTGGCTCCACAGCTTAGTGGTTAAGTTCGTGTGCTTTGCTTCAGCGGCCCAGGATTCACAGGTTCGGATCCTGGGTGTGGACCTACACCATTCATCAGCCATGCTGTGGCAGTGACCCACATACAAAACAGAGGAAGATGGGCACAGATGTTAGTTCAGCCCTAATCTTCCTCACACACACAAAAATAAAAAAAAAATCAGCTCACAGGGGCCGGCCAGGTGGTGCGGTGGTTAAGTTCGCAAGTTCTGCTTTGGCAGCCAGGAGTTCACCAGTTTGGATCCCTGGTGCAGATATGGCACTGCTTGGCAAGCCATGCTGTGGCAGGCATCCCACATATAAAGTCGAGGAAGATGGGCACGGATGTTAGCTCAGGGCCAGTCTTCCTCAGCCAAACGAGGAGGATTGGCAGATGTTAGCTCAGGGCTAATCTTCCTCAAAAAAAAAAATCAGCTCATGATTTAAAATAAGTAAGTAAATAAATAAATAAATAGACTATTAGCTAATGCCATGGAGTGACATTGGGAGAATAAGGTAAAATTTTTCATTTTGTACTTTATATACTTCTGTGGTTGAACGTCTTACATTAAGCATGGTTTACTTTTGTAATAACAAAAGTTTAAATGAAAAATAAAATCCGATAAGTGTGTGAAAGAATGCTCCACATCCTTAGTCATCAGCGAAATGCAAAACAAAACTGCCATGGGATACCACTGCTCACCACCAGAAAGGTTAAAATTAAAAGGCTTGACAATATTAAATGTTGGCAAGAATGTGGAGCAACTGGAACTCTCATACATTGTCGGTAAGGGTGTAAAATGGTACAACCATTTTGAAAAAATGTTTGACAGTTTCTAGTAATAAGCCTGCTTCCCCTGTAAACCAGAAATTCCACTCCTAGCTATGACCTAGGCACCAGGAGCAATGAAAATATGTGTCAACAGAAAGACTTGTACACAAATGCACATAGCATCTTTCCTTATGATAGCCAGCACTGGAAGCAACAGGAGAAGGGAGAAACACTTTGTGGTGTATCCACACAGTGGAATACTACATAGCAACAAAAGGAATGAACTAATGGCAACAACGTGGCTTAATCTCGAAACAAATGTTGAACAAAAGAAGCCAGACACAAAACGAACTGCATTGCTGCTTAATTCCATTTATATGAAGCTCTACGACAAACAAAATTGATCGTGGTGAGAAAAGTCAAAATAGTGGTTACCTTTGGGGAATATGTCCTGGCGCCAGAGAACTTTCTAGGGTACGAGAATTTTGTTTCATCTCTTGATCTGCGTGATGGTTACACACATGTATACATACATAAAAATTCATCAAGCTATGCACAAATTTTCACAGCGGCTTTATTTGTAATGGCTCAAAACTGGAAACAACTCAAACGTCCATCAGCAGGCGAATGGATGAAGACACTGGTGTATCCATCCAGTGTAATATAAGGCAGCAACCAAAAGGAATGAACGTTAATGCACGCAACACCATGGATGAATCTCAAAATAATGACACTGAGTTAAGTAAAAACAAAAAAAGCAGACAGGGCCTGGCCCCGTGGCCGAGTGGTTAAGTTCTCGCGCTCCGCTGCAGGCGGCCCAGTGTTTCGTTGGTTCGAATCCTGGGCGCGGACATGGCACTGCTCATCAAACCACACTGAGGCAGCGTCCCACATGCCACAACTAGAAGGACCCACAACGAGGAATATACAACTATGTGCCAGGGGGCTTTGGGGAGAAAAAGGAAAAAATACAATCTTTAAAAAAAAAAGCAGACAAAAAAGAGTAATACTGTATGATTCCATTTATATAAAATTCTAGAAAATGCAAACTAATCTACAGGGATGGGAATCTGGTCAGTGGTTGCTGGGGATGCGTGTCGAGTGGGAGAGGGAGGGAGAAAGTGCAAAGAGCTGTGGGACCTTTTGGGGATGATGGGTGTGTTTCTTATCTTTACTGTGGTGACAGTTTATACATGTATCCAGATGCCTCAAATCATCAAATTGTATACTTAAACATGTGCAGTTTATTGTATGTCAATTATACTTCAGTAAAGCCATAAAAACTTGAAAAAACTCACTGAGAATTATGCATTTAACATTAAATTAGGGTTCAACCAATAAAAAACAAAAGGAAGAAACTGTATGCCTGACCCTGTTTCCCAAAGTGGCATTTCCAGCTTTGTCCAGGTCCCACCAGATCCTTCTTTCTCACCTGGAGCACCTGCCCCCACCCTGAGATTTTCTACAAATCGGCGCCCTGCGGCTCAGCTGGCAGACCTGGGACACACGGCTTTTTTACAGCAAATCTGTTCCATCCCTCATTGGCGCAGCTCAAACACTACCTCCTCCACCAGGAAGCCCTCCTGGCTCATGCCACACCTTCCCAGCTCAGGGCTCCCAGGGCCCTTGGCTCAAGCCTCTGTCATGACACCTGCGACTGTCCAACTTGTCTTATCAGGATTGGAATCCAGTGTAGACTCATCTGCCATGCACGCTAGATGCTGGCGATCATCGTGAGAGAAGCTACGTTGGCAGTGGTGAGTGTGCCAGGCCCTGGGCAAAGTGCTGCACATGGTTGATTTCATCACCTCCCTATAACAACTAGGATGATAAGGATTATTAGCTCCATTTTATAAAAACTGAGGTTGGGATGGTGAGAGCCAGTTGGAGCCGGTTGTCAGGGCCATGGGAAGGTTGAAGAACATCCGGACTCCACTCCTGTCCCCTCCAGGGCAACCAGGGGCTGTCCCGGTGGGCAGAGAGGAAGGATGTGGCATCTTTGGAGTTCTTCAAAGTTACAGGACAATACTGTATAGGGAGAAAGGCAGGTTACTTTAGGTAAGAGGAATGACCTTGAAGTTTTCCAGAATAGGAAATACTTGGAGAAAGTAGACAGCACGGGTAGAGAACAGACTCCAGGACTTTCCTCGGGGCTTTTATTCCTCTTATTAAACTGCCCCCCATTCGCAGACATGGCCCTTGGCATAAGGATGGAGAGGGAAGAGTTCCGGTTAAGGGGCTCAGACACCTGAGCTCTGCCCGGCTTTGCCTGTGGCTGGTTGGGGCGCAGGGAGAACCTGTGTGTGCCAGTTTCCCCATCTGTCCAATGGACGGAGTTTTGTCTTACCGGCAGGGAGAGGGGCTTCGGAGGGAAGTGGACCCAGGTTGGAAAACTGGTTTCCAGACTTCCCAACCTTGGAGCTTGTGTTTCCTCATCTGCAAAATGGGAATAATAATCCTGCAGACCTCATGGGACTGTCACGAAGATAACACGTCAAAGGCCTGGCCCTGTGCTGTCACTCAGGGGCCGCTGGGTGTCAAACTCAACAGTGGGCGGGACTTCCACAGTGAACACGGTCCTCTCCACAACGTCACTGGGCAGGGATGGGTTTGGAGCGGGGGGGTGGGGAGGATTCTGTCCCTGGGCAGGACAAGCCACCTTGCAGAATGCTTGGCATCCTTGACCTTTGTGCACTAAACACCTGTAAACGCCTGTAGACCTCTTTCTCCACCCCTACAGAGAGCAGCCATAGCGATAATTAAAAACACTCCCATTTCCAAATGCCCCGTGGCAGGAGGTACCACCCCTGCGGCTGCCTCCTCACTCGGGGCTCCCTGCACGAGTCTGCAGGTCAAACTCTCTGCAAGGGTGTCTGCTGGACTGGGTCATGGGGCTGAACCCAGCTTGTGATGCACTTGCCAAGCCCGCTGGGGCCCCAGCGTGAGACTGCCCCAGCCTGTTGTCATTGACTTTGCTAATTCTCTCGGGGGCACCTATGGGGCAGGGCGGCCCACTCCTCCCAAGCTCCCTGCTCCTGGGTCCCTGGCCAGTCCTCACTCACCCAGCTGCCAGTGCCCACCTGAAAGCCCAGCTCTGGGCTCTCCCCCACCCGCCTTCCTCTTGGGCCTTCTCTCTGTTCCTCCTCACGCAGTGGCTTCTGTCCTCCAGGCCGTGCCCCCCAGGAGGGTGGGAACCACATCTCAGTCATCTCTGGCATACTCGGGCACACAGAACCCAAGATTGTTCTCCTTCTATCCAGAGGCTGGAGGACAGAAATCAGCAAGACCTGAAGGAGAGAGGAAGGAGGGCCAGGCTAGGGTGGAGGTGGCCCCACCCTAAGAGGCCCAGCCCAGCCCATACCGCAAGCTTAGTCACTCAGTAGGCCCGGCCAGCATTGCCAGCCTGGCCAGGCTCTGAGTCACCAACTGGTGAGGGGCAGCTGCTGCTCAGCAGGAAACCAAACCTGACATGGAAGGGGTGGGCGGAGGTTGGTGAGGCCTGAAACCTCTCCTGGCTGGGCCTGGAGGAACTGGGAGTGCCTGTCAATCCTGGCTTGCTGACAAATGTCTCTCCAGGACGTGCCAGGAAGTCAGGAAGCGGCCAGGCTTGGAGTTCCTGCTCCAGGGGGGTTCTCACTCTGGAGGTGGGGGGTGGGATGGGGGGTAAGTCTCGTGCATAAGTCATCATGACACAGGGGGTTCTTGACAAGGGACATATGACAGGTACGGCAATTGCCAGGGGAACTGCCGGCTGCCGCAATCATTTCATCAAGGCAATTTGTCACCATGTATCAAAACCTCAAAAGGGGGTTTATATCAGCCATTCCACCTCTAGAAATTGATCCTCAGAAAATAATTAAGAAAGTACGTGTTCAGTAATAGGTTAATAGTTTAACGGAGCCGTTAAAAATTAGCAGAATTAAAAATTTATTAGCACGGAAAGATGTCCATAGTATATTGCTAAGTGAAAACCCAAAACGGGTGAGTAAATAGCAGGCATAGCAGAGGGTCCCCTCTGGGGTTTGAGAGCCAGAGGAACGCGTGGGGTCGGGTCTGGAGGGGTGGTGGTGTATGGTGTGGTGTGGTGTGTGCCGTAGCTCTGAAGCGGGCAGAGCTCTGTGTGGGTCTGATCTTCGCCTCTTACATGCTGTGTGACCTTAGAGAGGCGACTTAACCTCACTGAGCCTCAGTTTTCTCTCTTATAAGTTGAGCGCCCCCCAAAAGGGCCTGTTTCACAGAGCTGTGGTGAAGATGAAGTGAGCAGAGGGTGTAAAGCTCAGAGCTGGGTACAGCGTGAGCCTGCAGTGAATGGGAGCTTCCGTTGTCGCTATCAGCCTATTGTTACTATTTCTCACTCACTGCCTATTTTCTGGCAACTCAACATCCCCTTATCTGACTTTGGTGTTGTTGGGTCCAACATGGAATCATGACCTGGGGAGGCAGTGAGGACCCCCTTCCTGGAGGTATGCAAGCAGAGGCTCAGCATGGCAAAGATGCTGTAGAACGAACTTGACTATCAAATGGGGGGTGAAGTGGGTGTGGCCACTGCAGACAGGAGCATATGCAGGTCTATGAACAAGCCCAGGGACCGGGGGGTGGACCCTGTCACATTCCCCTCAGTGCCCAGGACAGCATTCTGCATGTTGCCAGTGCTTACCCAACCTCCCATTACATTTGACGCTAGGGATGTCATGTTGAGCGAGGACAGTCCTTGTCATCGGAGAGGAAGACATATTTAAACAAATAACTGCAGTCAAAATAAAATAATTATGAATGAGCTGATTGTGATAAAGGAGGAGAACAGGGTGCCGGGGGAGGCGAGGGCGCAGGAAGGAGCCCTCTGATGAAGGGTCGTTTTAGCCGAGGTCTGAAGAGTGAAGGGTGCTTGCTGGGGCAAAGCGGGGAAAGGGAATCAGTGTGTGTGTCAGCCCTGACGCAGGAGGGAGCACAGCTAGTTTGAGGATGTGAAAGTTCACTGTGGCTAGTGAAGAGCGAGGGAAGAGGGACAAATGAGAAGCTGGCAGGAGCCTTAAATGCTGTGTTTAGGCTTTGAGTCTGACTTTATTTGGAGGACAGTGGGAGCCACAGAAGGTTTGAAGCAGGGGAATGACATGGTCATGTGTTTCACAACAATCCAGCTGGCTGCCCAGTGAGGAACAAATGGGAGGCTGGAGGCGGGGAGGCCAGTAAAGGGCTGGGCAGTGAACCAGGATGGCAGTCATGGGCCTGGACTTAGGTGTGGCAGTGGACCTGGCCACTGGAGGAGCAAGAAGGGAGGTTAGCAGCCAGAGGCCAGATGACAGATAGAACAGGCTGTGAGCTGAGGCTCTTCCACCTCTCAACAGCTAATAAAGAGGGGAGGGCCGGGCAGAGTGCCAGGGTCCCTTCCGCACAACAGGCCGTGCCAACTGGGTAAACAGCTGTGGACACATGATATTCCTTAAAAACAAAATCCTGATTCATTCACACTCTCTGTTGTTTACCCAAGGTGTTTGTTTTTTTTCTCCTGGGCTATTTCAGGTCGGACAGGTTTGTGGGGAGAGCAGAGCTGGGGCTCTGAGCCAACTGGGAGGGAGAGGGACCGATGGGGCAAGGAGGGGCCCCTCCCTCTTTCTCCAAGACCAGGAAGGGTCCTGGCCTGAGCTCCCACTCAGGGAAGGCAAATCCCTTCCCCTCTCTGAGCCTCTGTCTGAGAACTGGCTGTGACCTTCAAGTATTATTACTCTTCACCTTTGGGTCCTCGTTTCTAAGGGTGCTTTAGGGTGGGGTGGGGCGGGGCCATGCTGCAGGGCGACAGCTTGGCAGAAGCCACTTCCTGACAAAGGACTGATGAATCAGGGGCTATAGGTGGCATTCTCTGCCCCGAATGGGGCGGGCCCAGCAAGCGGGCAGGGGCAAACTTCCCTGCTTGCTCCAGATCTGGACCATTCCTAACCTTTGTCCACAAATCTGGTGTCTCCCATCAGGCTCCTGGCCCTGGGCCAAGGACAGGGTGTGGGAGAGCCTGATGGATAGAGTTGGCACCCACAGCCCTAGACAAAGAGCAGAGACACCCCCCCACCCAGTGCCTCGCAGAGTTGAGAAATTCTTCCTATAGAAAGAGTTCTTAACAATCAATAAGAAAAAAGATAGACATTCCAATAGAAAAGCAGGCAGAGGAGATAAATTTTTCAAAAACCCACAAATAGCCAATCAATGCATGAAAAGATGTTTCACTTTACTCAAAACTCAAAACTGAATGTCTAAACAGACTCAAGTAAGGCTGTGTGAGGGCTGGGGCTCCTAATCTTTTAGAGTTGAGAAATCATCCTGAGGTCTAATTTCCTGGAATCCTTTCTTCTTCCTCATAAAGTGCTGATGACTATATTCATTTTTCTTTCCTTTAAAAAAAAAAAAAGGTCAAAATATGTCATTCTTCCCCTACCCAAAGATCATAACTGGCCTGATTTATTAACATAAACTAGTGGAGAGCTGAGAACTTTACAATCTTCCCAGAATAAAGTTCAAAAATCCTAGGTTCTGGATGCTCAGGGAACCTCCCCCTGGTCCCGCCCATCCACGGCAGGGGCCCCACTCTTCTCTTTCCTGCAGGAGTCTCGGAGTCGCCATTTGGCCCTGGGGCCCACAAGGACTGGCTCCCTTGCCCTTACTCACACTGACACCTCTACCTGGCTTCCCTCTCCACCCCTACCTAGCCAGTGTTTAAATAAGAACTCTATCTGCATACAATGGAATATCATCTTTTAAAAATCCTCACAATTCGTGGGTCTTCCAGTAAAGCAGATGGGAGGGCTGTACGAGAAGCCTCAGGGAATGCCTTTGGCCTAATCCCTGGCGTTTGCCACACGCTTCATACATGGTAGCTGTTCCTTCATCTTCAAGGAGCAGGATTCTTCTTGCCAGTCAGGTCTCCAAGTGTTAGAGAGACCTTCCTAGACCACCTTCCTGGGTGACGTTCTCACGTCTGTCACCCTATCCCTTCACCTTGCTTTATTATCTGAACACATCACTCTCTGAGGCCGTCTCTCTCCAGCATGAGTGCACCTCGGCAAGCATGGGCATCTTGACTGCCTTCCACGCTGACAGATCTCCAACTCCTACAACAGCGCCTGACACATAGCAGGTGCCCCATATATTCATTTTTCTTTCTCTCTTTTTTTTTATTTTGAGGAAGATTAGCCCTGAGCTAACTACTGCCGATCTTTCTCTTTTTGCTGAGGAGGACTGGCCGTGAGCTCACATCTGTGCCCATCTTCCTCTACTTTATACGTGGGACGCGTACCGCAGCATGGCTTGCCAAGCGGTGCCATGTCCACACCAGGGATCCAAACCGGAGAACCCCTGGCCGCTGAGAAGGGAAATATGCGCACTTAACAGCTGCGCCACAAGGCCGGCCCCTCATTTTTCATTTTTAAATCAACTTCATTGACATGTAATCTTCATACAACAAAATGCATCCATTTTAAGCTGCGTAATTTGATGAGTCTTGACAAGTATGGACTCCTGTGTAACTATCACCCCAGTCAAGGCATAGGCCGTCACCATCCTTCCCAAAACTTCCCCCCTCGATTTTTTTTGCAGCCAATTCCCCTCCACTCTGCCCCTTGCTTTAAGTGCTGTCGAGCTGATTCCCACTCCTAGTGACCCTGTGTACAACAGAGCGGAATCCAGCCTGGTCTTTTTGTGCCATCCTCTCACCTTCCGGTGCTGGATCAGACAATGCTCTGAGGCTATTCATAGGGTGTTCAATGCCAATTTTCTCGGAAGCGGGTGGTCAGGTCCTTCCCCCTAGTCTGTGTTAGTCTGGAAGCTCTGCTGAAACCTGTCCACCATGGGGGACCCTGCTGGTATTTGAAATACCGGTGGCATAGCTTTCAGCATCACAGCAAGTCACAGCCACCACGGTATGACAGCTGACAGACGGGTGCTATGATTCCCTGACTGGGAAATGAACCCGGGCCATGGTGGTGAGAACGCCGAGTCCGAAACACTAGACCACCAGGCCTGGCTACTTTGCCGCTAGATAACACAATTTTTTTTCTTGTGAACTGAATGAATCTTGAATCGGAAGGGATTGGCCCCAAGGTCTAGGGGGAGCTATTCACATGCGTGTACAGCACCCCACAGTTTATAATGCCTTTCCACTTTCACGATCTCATTTGCCTCTCAGATATGAGGCCATGGACGCTCAGAGGGGCTAGGTGACATGTGCCCAAAGGTCTCCAAAGCCAAGAGGGAGGGTCCTTGGGCTAGGGGCCTGGCACTCTGGGAAGACTGTGGGTGCTCTGGGCTCACAGGCCTGGGTGCACCGTGAAGGCTGGCAAAGGCTGCTTGAGCTCCACCTCTACTCCAAGTGACCCAGATCTCTAGGCTGGCTGAGGAGATGCCCTGGGATGTCCAGATGCCAGCTAGCTCCAGCTCTCCCCTCCCAGGGCAGAGCAGGCATTTACGGTCCCTATAGCCTGAGTCGCAAGAAATATGAAATGAGGCTAGCAGCATCACTTGCTTCTGGCTGTGCAAAGAGCCAGGTATCAGGAGGCATGGCCTCTGGCTGGGTTCCGCCTCTGCCTTGCTGTGTGACTTTGGTAACTCACTTTCCCTCTCTGGGCCTCAGTTTCTGTCTCTGTAAAAGGAAACTAGCAATCCCTGTCAGCTTGACTTCAACTCCACCTGATGACTCTGCCTCATAAGTACATCCTGCTCTTCAAAGCCCATGCTGTCCCCACCTCCTGGAATGCTATTCTCCAGTATCTGCTGTCAAAATTCTGGTTTTTCAACTTGCAGTTCTGGTACTACTCCCTCCGTGATTTTCCTCAAAACAGAATATTCTGCTCCTTCCTCAAGCTTCTATACTCTCTTGAGGGCAGGGACTCTGATGAACAATAGAATGATGGGTTCTGTTTGTTGAGATGACCAATCCTGGCCCAGGCACTATGTCACTTCGTTATCTCATTTAATGCTCACAACAAAGAACAGAGCGTCATTATTTTCATTTGACGGATGAGGAAACTGAGGTTTTGAGTAATGCCACTTGTCAGGGGTCACAGAGCAGGTAGGACAGCCGGGGTATCCTCTCTTTCCAACCCCAGCACCTTGCAGAGGGCCTCGCAAGCAGAAGGTGTTTATTACCTGTTTGCTGAGTGACTGGGAAGCATGGAATGCAAAAATGAGTGCTGGTACCACGTTAATCAACTTCAAACCTACTGGCCTATGTCACCGCTGCAGTAGGAACTGTCCAATTACAGGGTGGGATGCACAGAGAAGTGGTGAGCTCTCAGTCCCTGGGGTAAGCAAGCAGAAACTGAGTGACCCGTGGGATGCTGTAGAGGACGTCTGAGCATCAGCTGCCAAGGAAGGCTCCAGCCACCCCAGTACATGATTTGGGGATCCCAGATATTAACCTGTCTTCCCTACCAGCTTGGGAGGTACCGGGTGTAGCACTGAAACACCCTCCTCTGGACCCATGACCCACTCATGCCCAGTCCCACAGGCTGGGTACCCAAAGTCCATGCCAGTGTGTGGGTTTTGGATCTGAGTGTTTTACAAATGGTAAAGTGCTATTATTTTTTCCATTTCTGACTTGCCCTGTCTCAAAGGCCACCTTTCCAGTGAAATACCCACACGCGGAGCCTGAGGAATGTCCACCTGGCATTGGGACCCAGAGTGCCTTTGGGCCTGAGCCCTCCCTGCCACCTCCCTTTTCCTCGCACTATTGTGCAAGACAGGCGGGCACACCTCTGGGGCAGGTGGAATCAAGGCCAGGGAACTTCCAGAAAGCCGGCGGCGGCGGGCGGGGCTGCGGGTACGGGGCGGGGGGAGTGGGGCTCGAGCGCTGAGCTCCCGCACGTCGGTCTAGGCGACCCCTACCAGTCCCCAACGACCTCCTTGGCGTGATTCTCTTGCCGCGCGGGGAGGGGAGGGGGTGACACCCAGGCTGGAGACCCCCAGGGCACCCCCGGTTCTTTCAGAGGCCCCATCAGCCCCATCTCTTTCTTCGTTTGGGTCAGGGCCCGTGCGCCTCGCTCTGCGGCTCTCCTCGGCCTCCCTCTCGCGGACCTCGTCTTTGTCTCTGTCTCGCGGGCGGTCCCCGCGTCCCCAGCCCCTGCCCCGCCCTCCTGCCCGCGGCCGAGGAGGGGCGGGCCCGGGCGCCGGGGGCGGGGCCGGGCGGGGCAGGGCCGCCGGGCCGCGGGCTGGGGCGCGAGGCGGAGGCGGCCGGGGACTGACGCGGCCGGAGCCAGAGAGCCGAGCGCAGCGGAGGCCGCAGCCAGGGCGGCGGGAGCGGCGGGAGCGGGGCGGGCGCGGCTCCATGGCGCCAGCGGCGTCCGCCTGAGCGGCGCGGGCAGCGGTGGGCGGCGGGCGGCTCGGGCCCCGGCTCTTCCTCGCCATGGGGGACGTGCTGTCCACGCACCTGGACGATGCCCGGCGCCAGCACATCGCAGGTGAGTCCTGCGCCGCACCGCGCGCGCCCGGGCTCCGGTGGGGAGCCCCTGGGCCACGCCCCCACCCCGGCCCGCCATCCTCCCCGGGGCTGGGGTCTCCGGGGACTCAGGCCCGGGGCGGGGCGGGAGTGCCTGGGGACCAAGTCCTGCGTCCGAGCTTATTCTCTCCACGTCTGGGCGCCCCTTCCCATCCGCTTCTGAGCTCGCCCTTCCCCCTCCCGAGGGGACTCGAATCCCCGCTCCTCTATCCGAACCCCCTCAGAGCCGGTCCCTTCGGATCCCCCAACACACTACTCCGATGGAGCTGTGGAGGGGTTGCAGGCCCCCCTCCCCCTCCCCCTGCCACTTCGGGTATCCCCGACCGGAAGCGTTCCAGGCCCACTCGGCCAGCGTGTCCTGACCTTCCTCCCTCGCTGTCCCGGTCCTCCGCTCGCCCTGGCCGCAGACCCAGTACACGTGGCTGAGACTTCCAGGGCCCATCAACGCCTGGGGAGTGTGACCAGGGTTAGATGGGGTGCACAGGAGGGGGTGGGCCAGAAGCCCTGTCCTTTGGCTCAAGCTCAGCAGGGTCCTCCTCCTGGCAACCATGACCTGGGGGCTGTCAAGGCTGGAGCCCAGCCTCCCCAGCCCCCTCCTTTAGCCAGCCCTGCTCTCAGCCTGTCACTGCACAGTGGTCACTTCTCAGAAGGACAGCTGCCCCGTAGGCTTCCTGGGGAAGCCGGGGGACTACAGCAGCGTCCTGGGTTCCTCCGCCCCCAGCCCTGGAGAATGGAGAGATAGGGTGAGGGTATCGGGCTGCCTGGGAGACTTCGTGCTGTGCTCACCTCCTGGCCCTGGGTGAGGCTGCCTGGGCGGAATGCGAGCATCTGTTTCCCAGCCCTGACATCTTGGGCAAGGCTCCCAGTGTCCTGGCACCTCGGTTTTCTCCTCTTCGAACTGGGGTGAATGATTTCTTCCTCATTAGTGAGTTGTTGAGAGACTTGAGTGACTTAATTTGTGTAACTTTCTTAGCATACGGCCTGGCATCGAGGCCGGGGTGCTGGTCCATGTGCGGGGGCAGCCGGTGGAAAGAGGAGACCGTTCCTTTTGGCTGAATTTGCTTCTCCCAGTCCAGGGGGCCCAGAGCACTGTGTCCACCTACACTTATCTTGATGTGCCTTGCAGTCCTGGAGAGTTTCAGCAGCTGTGTTCTGCCTGCACGTACCCCTTGAGAAAAGGGACCAGGTGTCCCTTAACTCCGTGTCCCCAGGGCCCCTCCCCAGCTGGACACAAAGACGGTCCTGGGGACGGCTTGTCCAGTGACTGGTCCTGGGCCCTCAGCCTGAGCTTCCCCTTTGTGCCAGTCCTGGCCCCGGGGTGAGGATGAGGTAGAAATGAGTCAGACCCTCTCCAGCTTCAGACCAGCAGGGGGTTAAGTCCTGGAAAAGCCTCCTGGTAGGACAGGCCTGGAGGAGGAAGGCTGGGGTGGAGTCTTCCTGTCCCCTCCCTGTCGGTGGCAGCCTCCTGGAGCTCTGTAACAGTCCATCCATTCACGACCTCCTGTGGGGGCCCCTCACCGGGCCTGGGTGGGGTGTGCTGCGCCTTTTTCGGTGGGGTTTTTCCTTCCCCCACCCCCAGCTCTGGCTCTCTCCCTCTTCCCACCTCCTGGGCTGAGAACTGCCAGCGCCCCGCCCCCCTTCCCCTGGCCATTTTACAGGGGAGGAGACTGAGACCACAAAAGGTGAGGTGTCCTCTCCCGGACAGGGTTGGGTTTGTTTTGTGGACACCGGGCAGGGTGCAAGAGGGTTGTGCCCACTCAGCCTGCTGGCCTCTTTCCTCCCTACACTTCAGTGCTATTAATAACCCTCTTCACATGCCTCAAATTCCTGGTCCAGGCTCACCTGAGGGGGCACCTGAAGTTGGGGGGGGGTGGGAGTTTGGAAGGAGGAGAAGCTGCCAGCCCCCTCCCAAGGAAGCAAGCGGCCTTAGAAATGTGTGCTGGAGGGGAATGAGGTGTGTCTTTGTCCCCTCCACTGACCCTTCACCTTCCTCACTTCACCTTGTTCACAGTGAGCCCCTCCATGCCAGACAATTAAGATTCCAGAGCCCTCCCTACCGAGGGTCTGGTTCTCCGCCCAGGAGACCGGTACATCCCTTTCCCACAGTGCCCTGAGCTCTGAGGCGGGTTAGGGTTCTGTGGCTTGGCCCGTGGCTCCCGCAGCTTTGTGCCCGCCCCGAGCAGGTGAGCAGGTGAATGCCAGCCTGCAAGTCCTGGCAGAGGTCAGGCTCGCTCCTGCCCACAGTCCTGTTCTGCTGCCACGGCGCCTTTCATCCTGGGATTTCAAAGCCCCTGGCAAGCACGGGCTTGTTCTCACACCAGCAGCCCCGTGGGGCTGGTGGCAGGATGATTCCTTCCTGCTTTCATGAGGGAGCCTGCGTGGAGGAAAGAGCCCTGGCCTGGGAGCCCGGCGGCTTGGGCAACTTCAGGCAGCTACTTGCTTACTCTGTCTGGGTCTCAGTTTCCCGAGCTGTGAATTGAAGGAGGTGTATTACCTGATGGCTGATGTCCTTTCTGGTTCTGAGGGCCTGACAATACCAAATTTTTCCCACAAATCTCCTCCAGACTTGGGCCAGCTCAGGGTCCCAACATTGACTCCATAGTATGTTAGCTAGCGTGACCTTGGGCCAACATCTTAATCTTAATTTTCTTATCTATAAAATGGGAATAATAGTAGCTTCCTGCTAGGCTCTGGTGCAAGGAATTGATGAGATAATGCAGGTAAGAAATCCACCCCAGTGCTTGGGGCAAAGTGAGTGCTCGCCAACAATTGCTATTGTTATTGAGAATTCTCATTTGCTCTCTGCTGTTGACTCTCTGGTGGGGGAGAGAGTGGTCGGGTGTTGGAGTTTGAAGGAGGCAGTTGGGGCTGTGGTTTAGGTCCTGTTTCTCTGAGGTTTCTCCAGTCCTGTGGGGCAGGGTGGATGCTGGTTCCCTGGATGCAAGCATCCACCTGAGGTCTTAGAAACCCTGATGACTGTGCCTTCTGCGTTGGCAAACGTATGAGATGGATGTGAGCTGTCTGGAGCAGGCCCAGAGGACCTATATGACTAGGAAGGAACTAGGATGTGGAGAGGTGAGGGGGTGACACCAACCTACACCTTCCACCTGGCCTAGAGGACAGGACTATGACGAGTGAGTGGAAGTCTGGATGGTCCATGTCCACACTGTATGAGGGGTTCTTTGTGTATGTTCTGAGCCACATGAACCATGAGGGAGTAAACTCATGGTTGCTCAAGGTGCGTAAGTAGGCGTTGGATGCTGTGCCCTTGAGGAAACCTGGCATTGCCTGGGGGGCTCTTCTGCCTCTAGGACAACCTTGAAGGACTCAGCTGTTAGTCCAGAAATTCTGTTGACCAGGGTGAAATTGTGGGGGCCAAGGAACCCTCCCTTCCCCCGCCCCCGCCATACGCCCTATGGTTTATTACCTGAGAGGGCAGGTGAAGGAGTTTGCCAGTACCTCTCTTCTCCTGGGCTCACCTTTCCTCTTGCTAATTGTTTTTTTAAGGAGCAGCTTTATTGAGACATAATTCACCTGCTAGACAATTTACCCACTTTAAGTGTACAATTCAATGTTGTTTTTTTTGTATATTCACAGAGTTGTGCAACCATCGCCACAATTACTTTTAGAACCTTTTTATTACCCCTGAAAGAAGCCCTCTGCCCATAAGGAGTCACTCCCGTTTTCCCAGCTCAAGGCAACCATGGCTCGTGTTGACTGATTGCGGAAGTAACGCACGCACCAACAGTTCAGGAGTGGAAAGTAAAACAGCGAGGGCCCCCTCCCTCCAGTCCCACTGCCCAGAAGAAATCACTCCAGTTTGGTGTGTCACTGTTTCCAAACTTACATCTCTGTGTACACGGGCATGTGGCTCTGTTTATAAAAAGAGGTCCCATGATATCTTTCTGTGGTTTGCTTTTTTCACTCCGTATAGTGTGACCGTCTTTCCGTGTCAGAACACGAGGCTGCCTCCTCCTCCTCTTGGTGGGTTTTCTCTCTGTGCACGGCGCAGGTTATTTACCCAGACCCCTCGGCACGGACTTTCGGGTTGTTTCCATCACTAGTATTCACGGTGCTCCCTGAACCTGGTTGCACGGGTCCCGCCCCAGGTTCCATATCAGAGGCCTCAAATCAGAACTCCTGAGTCACGTTTTGATGTATTGACCATTAGCCTCTGAAAAGGCTGAAGACATTTGACCCTCCCTCCCGTCAGTACGTCAGTACTAGCACCTCAGGCTTGAGTATTGTCTCCTGTTGACCATCAGACAGGAGAAAAAGGGTATCTTGTTTATTTATGGAGCAAAACAAATAATACCTTTTTCTGAACTGATTTTATTGCTTTTAATTTTATTTTTAAGATTTTATTTTTCCTTTTTCTCCCCAAAGCCCAGTACATAGTTGTATATATTTTAGTTGTGGGTCCTTCTAGTTGTGGCATGTGAGACACCGCCTCATCATGGCCTGATGAGTGGTGCCATGTCCGTGCCCAGGATTCAAACCGGTGAAACCCTGGGCCACCGAAGTGCAGTGTGTGAACTTAACCACTCGGGCGTGGGCCGGCCCCATCCAAACTGATTTTAAAAGCCTACCTTTCCACTTTTGGGAAGTGGCTAGAGGCCCCAGGAATGAAGGGATGAGGTGTCTGCTCTCCGCCACCCTCCACCCTGGTACTGGCCTTCCTAGTTGCTGCCCTGGGTCTTGCAGAGAGACCAGGCTGGCCGGAAGCAGTGCCCGGCCTCGCCTGGGCTGCTGCCCTTAGCCAGGGTCTGGGTCGGCCCCTGGGGGTGAAGCGTCTGGGGATTCTGCTCCGCTCTTGTGTCGGTCTTACATAACATGCTTTTGTTGGCGTTGACCCTGCCCTCCCCCTCCATCCAGCCTCACTGTGTTCCTTTCCCACTGCCCAGGCCTGAGCTCTGGCATTGCCTGCTCGGAGCTGCCTCCCGCCTCACCCCTCCATCCTTCCCGCCTCACCGCTCCGTGCTTCCCACACACACAGCCAGAGAGAACTTTCTAAACCCAAACCGGGCCGTGGCCTTCCCTCCTGAGGAATGGAGTTTAGAGACAAGACTTGGAATCGCTCACCGCCGTCCTGCAGTAACCACTGTATTTTTCAGTGGTATTTCCGTTCCGTGTTTATTGTTATACGTTGCTGAGACCATGACTCAATTTGTGCCTTGCTTCTTTCACTAAACGGTTTCTAATAAGCATTTCTCCCAGGTCATTAGAACCTTCCTGGAAGCATCCCCAAAGGTCGCATCTCATTCTGCATCCACGCAGACCTTTTCTTACTACCCCCCCACCCCGTGCTGGACATCACTGCGCTCTGCTGTGACTGGACAGTGGATTTCAGGGGCAAACGAGGTTCTGTGTTTGTTTCCTTTCCTGCTCTGGTCAGTTTCCCTGCTGGAGACACACTCATCCTCTTGCCCTCCGGCCAGTGCCCCCTGGCCTGCTTCCATGGACCTGGGCATTTCCCGGGAGGCTCCTTCTGGGAGCCCCGGACACCTCTGAGCCTCTTTCCAGGGGGGAGTGGGCTCAAAGAGGCTGCCTGTGAGCTGGGGACATGGACTGATGACCGTGGCCTCTGGGTGTGTGACCTCGTACATCCGGCTGCTTCCCCAGCCTGTGGCCTGCAGGGGCTGCAATGATAAGTCTCCTGCGTGAGGATGGTGGCTGATGGAGTAGGGAGGGCCCGATCAGGCTCTGAGCAATACCTGTATGATTGGGCATCATTTAACTGAGCACTTACTCTGTGCCACGCCTTCCTTTGCCTGTATTACCTCATTAAATCCTCACCCTCCATGCCCGTCCCTCACCTTTTAGAGGTGGGAGCAGAGCAGGTCAGTGGCAGGCCCAGACTGGGGAGTCCAAGGCCTTAGCTGTAAAAACCATGCTCCACTGTGACTGCACAGATCCCGATGTTGGGAGTGGGCAGGGGGACAACAGGGAAAAGGCCCCAAAGAGAGGCAGGTGGGGAGGGGAAAGGGTCAGGGGAGGAGGAGGAGGCCTGGGGGTGGGGAGGAGCCGAGTGGGAACTGAGCTGGGTGTGTCGGAGGCTCCGTACGGTACATAGGTTGCACAAATCTATCCCTCTCGTCATTACTCAGTCTGAGACTCCAGTCTCCCTTTGGCCAGTTCTGCTCTCCTTCCCAGCGCCCCCTCCTCCTCCGCGAGCAGAGCTCATGACTCACTTCACCCTGGGTCTCCTCACAGCATCGTCCTGTGGCTACAGAAATTCCTGAGCTGCTTTTCCCATCCCCCTGCCCCACCCCCCATCCGCTTCCCGGCCTGAGGAAGAAGAGTTTTTCTCTAGACAGGGCTGGGCAGAGTTTTAAGGAAAGATGAAGGCAGAGGCCTAGGTTTAAAACCCTGGAGGGTGGAGCAGAGTCGTGCCCCCGTCTTGGTTGAATCTTACGGCCTGAGTCATGGAAGGCTGCAATCTTACTGATCTCACATATTTTAAAACTGGAAGGACAGGAAGTGCCCACCTCTGCAGGGCACCTGGTTCCACCCCCTGGGAACAGGCCAGGTTTGGAGATGTGCTGGCCCGGAGAGGTGAGAGGACCTGCCTGTGGACACCTTGGATGGGGAGTTGGAAGAAGCAGGGAGTCCAGAGGTTTGGGGCAAGGCTCTGCAGTCAGACTGCCTGGATTTGAGTCCCTGCTTTGCCACCCGGTGGATTGGTGTTTTGGGCAAGTCGGTCAGCCTCTCTGAGCCTCAGTGTCCTCTGTGAAAGTGGATGACAGTACTGGCTTCTCAGGGCGTGAGGATCACGAGTGACAGGCCCTGGATGTGCGGCACCAGGCTGGGGAGAAGACAGTGAGTGGTGGCTGCGATGATTGGCACTTCATGGACGGAGATGTTTCAGCTCTGTCCTGTGGTCTCAGGCACCCCCTGCCCCCTGCCATGTGCTCCGGGAAGTTGGCATGCCCCAGGTTGAGAAGCACCAGCCATGGCCCTGGGCGCCTATGGCAGCCAGTCGGCACCTGGAGGGCAGTGAGACAGGGTACACATCAGTCATTCAACAGCATCGTCCACTCTGCTTGGCGCTGGGAAGGGCACGGAGGATAAACAGGCGAAAAGACAGATGGGAATGTGCCCCCTTTGCCTGGTTACCTGTCCAGAACTAGACTTTCGGGTTTTGAGCCTGATTCTGTTGCTTGTTTGCTGTGTGTCTCTGGACCAATGGCTGTGCCTCTCTGTGCCTTTTCTCCCTGTCTGTGACCCCAGGACCAATATCTACTCATGGGAGTTTTCTGCCTCTGAAAACCGTCTCCTAGATGTCTCAAGGTGCCTTCCAAAGGCAGGGCTGGATGGGTTTGGATGTTGGAAGTTGAGGTGGAGGGTCCGGCTCTGCATGCCTGTGAGACCCTCCAGGGCTCTGACAAGCCCTGGCCCCAGACACACTTGGTCATTCTTCCTTTTATTCTTTCAGTCAATAGTTATTGAGCACTTGCTGTGCCCCAGGCACTGTACTAGGCTCCAGGAACACACTGATGCAGAGTCCTATGTGGCCCCTGCCCACGTGGCGCTTCCTGACCGGCTCTCCCGCCGCAGGGTGAGGGGTGTTCTCAAGGGGCCAAGCTTCTGTGGGGAAGTGTGACAGGGGAACTGGCCTAGTGGGTGAGGGCAGGATGGGTGAAGTGGAGGGAGCCATAGAGGCTGGCCTTGGAGAGGAGGGGACTTTTCTGAATGTCTGGGGAGGCCTAGGAGGGTGGATGAGAGGAGGGGGGCCCAGTGGTGAGAGCTGGCTTGGAGGGGTGTGGCTGGGGGAGGAGACAGTCAGGGGAGGTGTGTGTGTGTACAGGGGTGATGGCACAAGCCAGGCCCCAGTGACCGTGATGTGTGAGGTTGGGGAGATCTGGTTTCTGTTCTCCTAGGCCCTGTGGGATTGATGGACCCCATAGATTGTTTTATTAAGGCAACCAGTGGTCCTGCAGCCTCTGCTCCCATTCCTCTGATGACAGGAGCCTCACTCCCTTCCTAGGCAGCTCTGAATATGAGAACCTTCTTCCCTTCCAGGCGGAGTGGGAAGAGGGCCAGGCCTGGGTTCTGAGGACCTGGTTTGAGATTTGTCTCCAGTCTCTTGATATTTGGCAGGTGCCTTTCCTTCTCCGGTTCTCAGGTTCCTCATCTGGAAGTTGGCATAATAGGAGCCCAGACCTGCTAGGCTGTTGTGAGAGATGGATGAGATGATGAGGGCAGAGCTCTGTGTTTAAGAAGGCATTGGCTCCTGTCATCATTAGTCCTTACTGTTGTGTATAGTCCATGATAGCACGTTGGCCAAGGGGGTCCCTCCTCTCAGGGGGATCAAAAGTGCAGGGTGTGGGCTGGGGCGCTGCATGCAGGGTCCACGTGCAGGGGCGGGGGCTCCAGTGGGTCACTGGTCGTCCAGGAGGGGCCGAGGAAGAATGAATTGTGGTTTGCAAAGTGTGAACCCCGCTTTTCCACCCACACATCTGAGGCCAAGCCAATTGCAGCTGCCGTCTGTCCACCCAACACTCCATGCAGAACAGAGCTGTTTGTGTCCAGCTGAGTTGTCAAGCCAGAATCTTTTAGAAGAGGAGTCCCTCCGGCAGGAAACTACTTACCTTCTTGTGCTCTACCCACCTCTAATCCACCCCACCTGCCGGGAGCCACTTACGGGTGCAGGCTGGGAGGGGAGAGCCTCAGGGCTGGTGCCAGGTAACCTTTGGCAAGTCCTTCTTCCTCTCTGGCTTCGCTTTGCCCATCTGTGCAATGGGTCACTAGGACAATCTCTAGTGCCCTTCTAGCTCTGGCCTCTTGGGAGCCTGTGGGCCTTGGTCTGCATGGAAGGCACAGAGCAGATGGCCGGCAGATGGTTATTGCATGATGCCATCTTGCTGTGGAAGGAAGGGCTCTCTCTGAAAGCTGTCTGAGGCCAGGCCTGGGCTGGATGGTGGGGATGAAGTAGTGACACAAGCCCTTATCTCGTGGGACTCACGCCAGCCAAGAAGGTTCCATCAAGCTGGATGTGATGTGGTTCGTGTTACAAAGACAGTGGATCTTTATACTTTCCTGAGTGCAAGATGGTTTTAAACACTGGGTCAACCTAACTCTAGAGGCAGCCTGTCTGGCAGTGACTGGGAGGCAGCTGGCTTTTGCCACCAAGGGGCCTCCGGGCTTGTGCAAGTTACTCACCCCCTCGGAGCCTCAGCTGAAGTTACTCGCCCCCCTTGGAGCCTCAGCTGTCAGTTAAATGGGACGGTGATGCCTGCCTCCGAAGGGTGTGGAGATTCTGGGAGGCAGTAGTTCCTGGCGCTTGGAAGGTGCTTGGTCGATGGCAGTTGCATTGAGCTGTGTCCTGGGGGAGCTGTGTCATTTGCCCTGGCCCGCCAGGGATTTTAGGGACCATCTGGACGTCCGGAGGGGGAGTGAGTTGACAATTGCACTTCTGTTTCACTTTTTGTTTTTGCTTTTCTTCTTTGTTTTTTGGAAGTGTTCCCTGCAGGGGGTGGAGGGGTGGGAAGGGATGAAAAGAGAACAGAGCTCAAGCTTTGGGGAGTCTGGCCCTGTTGGGCCGCGGAGCCGCGCCTCGTGTGGAAGGTGTGTTTGTGGCCTCCTTGCGGTCTGCTCGGGCCACGGCTGCCGCTGGCTGAGTTTGGAGCTTGCTGATGGGCAGTGGCTGCTTCTCTTGTTCTGGCCCAGACCCTTCTCCCTCCCAGCCAGGAGGGCCCTTTGCAATCATCTCACCGATCCCCTCCTCTATTTCATTTCTGGGGAAACTGAGGCCCACGAGGAGGAGGGGACATCCCCAGGGTCTCAGAGGCTGCAGAGCTGGGACGGACACCCAGGGCCCCGACCCCAGCACAAAGCCCTTTTCCCCACTTCCTGTCCACCCCTCTGCCCCATGGACAGCCCCAGACAGCAAAGACCGGTCGGGGAAGGAGTGAGTGGCCTGGGTGGGGCTGTGAAGGTTATAATTTTGAAAACTGAGTAAACAAACAAGCCCTCCGTGAGAGAGAAGCACCCTGTGCTGGCCTCACAGATAGGCCTGTGTCTGAGGAGACAGCCTGGGCCTGTCCACACGCAGACACTGAG
This sequence comes from Equus asinus, assembly GCF_041296235.1. Taxonomy (NCBI): domain Eukaryota; kingdom Metazoa; phylum Chordata; class Mammalia; order Perissodactyla; family Equidae; genus Equus; species Equus asinus. Next base: position 18,169,281 of record NC_091799.1, read on the forward strand.
GTGTTGTGGTGCATTAAAAAAGCCAAAACTAGACTCCCCTCCCACCCGCACTCCCATATTTAAGGCTGCCAGGAAGAGGAGAGGGGAGAGGATGGAGTGGGGCCCGACCCCCTGGAGTGGCCGCTGCTCAGTCCCCTCCAGGCTCAGCCCAGCACAGTCACGGCTCCCTGTGTGACTTTGGTCAAAGGGTCTCCTCTCTGGGCCTCAGTTCCCTGTCTCTAAAATGGGGGTGAGCCCGTCTCTCAAGGAGGGTGGTGAGGGTCGGGGTGATTTGAGCCAAGTAGTTGAACACAGGGAGCCCTTTCTCTCACCCGGACCGAGGCCAGCTAGGGCCTCAGAAACCCTTCATTTCTTTCTGGCCAGAGGCGGGCACCTCTCTCAGAGCAGAAGGGTCACTTTCTCAGCGACCCCAGAGTCTGCCTCCTCCGGGGGGACCAAACTTCCCATCCAAGTCAGGCTGCAGCCGGCCGCCCAGCTCAGCTTTCCTGTCTTCCTGTTGGGATCGTGGCAGAATCTGAGAGCAGCCGCTTCTGGGGTCTGCCCCGCAGGCTGGGGGCCCGGCTGCTGGTCTGGCCTGGAGCCCCCCGGGGTGGGACCCAGAGGACTCCCTGTGCCATTAGGGGCAGAACTCCTTGCTTCCCTCTCTTCCTGAGTCCCCTCTGTGGCTTCTGAGGAGTCCGGCTCTGTGGATGGGAGCTTGGTCGAGCCTCCACTCTGGGCCTCAGTTTCCCCCACGGTTCAATGAAGGGGTTGGATGAGAGCCTCTGGAAGGCCCTCTGGGTCAAATTCCAGACCTGGAAGGCCCTGCAGGCCCTGTGGACTGACCCCTGCATTCAGGAACAATCTTCCCTGGGCCTCCCCTGCAGTGGACGGCTGGGCCCCCTCCTCACAAGGTTGTAGTTCTGATCTCAACGATAGGAGGACCATGAGGGCTTGGTCACTGTGGGCTCCCCTGAGGGGGACAGCGGGGCTCACAGGTCAGAGCTTGCTTCACCAGCTGCTGGCTAAGTGCCCCCAGGACAGTTCACTTTGGGTTTTTATGTCTTAGTTTCATCAGCTGTCAAATGGGAATGATAATAATGCTTCCCTGGGTCGTAAAGGTTAAGTGACATTATGTGTGTTTATAACCTGCCTTTATGCCTGCTTAACACAGTGCTGGACAGAGAAAATGCTCAAGTATCAATAGCTGTAATTAACATTGATTAGTTTAAATTGTTTTAATTCCTCACTAGTGAATGAATGGATGAATGTCTTGTAAGGTTCATGTTCTTGCAGCGGAGGGACCCGAAGCTGCTTGGAGGAAGGGTCTGGTTGGTGCGGGGGGTGCGTCCGGGGTGCAGAGGGGCCGGGCAGGTGTAGGCTGGTTCTGACTTCCCCTCTTCGGGTCTGGAAGGAGTGGTTGGGGCCCCACCGGGTCTGAGACCGCAGGCACCGAGCACGCACGTGCAGTGGCGCACGGCTTCCTTCCTCCCCTTCCTCCGGGCGTGTATTCCTCTCAGTCTGACTCACTGGCTTTGAGCTTTTGTTCGTGTCCTTGAGCCCCGAGGGTGAGGCCGGGAGAGGCAGGGCCTGGGGACTCGCTCTTGGACAGGCTGACCTTCCCCCTCTGCAGCTCCAGGTGCTGGGCCTCCAGGACGGAGCCCCTAGCGTGACAGGGACACCTGGGTCCTCATCTTGTCATCCTTACTGACTCCCTGTGTGTCAGGCACAGGAGCACACGTTGACTGAGGGCCCACTGTGTGCTCGGCGCCCTCACCAAGCCTGCCCAGGCCCTGCCCACGTAGGGCTCAGGGCTCTGCAGGAGAGCCACATCGAACAAAGGGTTACCAGCAGGTCATTAATTAGACAATTAGCAGAGGACAGATCGCTGTGACTAAATGACCACCCTCCCAGAGAGCTCGCACGTGTGGGCCCTGCGCCAGGCCCGTGTGGGGCACCGCCGTACGATGGCTCAGCAATACCTGTTCATCCTCCTGTCACAGGTGAAGAACAGGCTCCTGGTGGCCAGGGGAGTTGCCCAGGGTCCTCTGAGTGGGTGGGACGGTGAGCCCAAGTCCCCTCCCCTCTTGGTCCTTCAGTTCCTTCTTAGGACAACGGGCCCGTCTGGGAGGGGAGCTGTGACAGAGGCCGGGATCCTGCTGCTGGCCCCACACAGGGCCAGGGCTGTCACCTGGGTTTTAGGACGACGGACACAAGCCTTGGGGACGGTGTAACTGCAGTGCTGATCTGGGCTTTTACCCCCCAAAATCCTTTCTTTGTGCATGCCTAGACAGCAATGTGGGGTACAGAGGCTCCTGTGGCTAAAGCAGTGGGTCCTTCTAAAGGCCAGGCGGGAAACGGCTGTGCAAGGAGTGTGGTCCTTCCCCGGTCGCCACCACCCATGGGAGCAACAGCAGAAAGGGGGCCCGAAGCACCACGCCGGGAATTTACCTGAATGTGGCCAGGTGGTTCTGTTACATTACAGCATCACTTAGAACAGGAAAACCTAAAAGGGAAACAATGTGTGTCAGTAGGAGGTGTTCAGTGGCATAATATGTAGCGATTAAAAGTGAAGCCGCCTGGGGCTGGCCCTGTGGCCCAGTGGTTAAGTTCACATGCTCCGCTGCAGGCGGCCCAGTGTTTCGTTGGTTCGAATCCTGGGCGCGGACATGGCACTGCTCATCAAACCACGCTGAGGCAGCGTTCCACATGCCACAACTAGAAGGACCCACAACGAAGAATATACAACTGTGTACTGGGGGGCTTTGGGGAGAAAATTAAAAAAAAAAGTGAAGGGGCCGGCTCGGTGGCACAGCGGTTAAGTGCGCACGTTCCGCTTCGGTGGCCTGGCGTTCGCTGGTTCGGATCCCAGGTGCGGATCCCAGGTGTGGACATGGCACTGCTTGGCTAAAACCCATGCTGTGGTAGGCATCCCACATATAAAGTAGAGGAAGATGGGCATGGATGTTCGCTCAGGGCCAGTCTTCCTCAGCAAAAAGAGGAGGATTAGCAGTAGTTAGCTCAGGGCTAATCTTCCTCAGAAAAAAAAAAAGAAAAGTAAAAAGTGAAGATGTAGTTCTGTGTGTCCCCGAGTGGATATGTCTGTACAGATGTAGAAAAAATATGGAAGGAAACTTGTCAAAATGTTAATAGAGATTTTTTTGGGGTGGTAGATTCATGGATTATTTAAATTTTTTCTTCATTCTTCATTCTCTCTTTTCTTTTTCATGGTAAATATTTTAAATAAAAAAGAATAGTCATATGGACCATATTTTGGGGAAAAGTTTGATTCTTCTGTCTGACTCCAGAATCTGAGCCACCATGGCCTGGTGAGAGCCCCAGGGGTTGCGAAGCACAGAGCGGGCTTGGAGAAAGGGAGAGAGCAGGGAGGATTCTGGAAGTGGGGGTGTTTGAGCTGAGTCTCGAAGGACAGGATGGATTCTGGCCCCTAGAGTTGGGCTATAGGCAGGTGGGGGAGTGGCCTGGCACAGAGTTCCCTGTGTGTGGAGGGGAGCCATGGGGACTGTGGCTAGAGACAGAGGGGCAGGCTCGCATTCCTGGCAAAGGAATTAGGGAGTGGGGAGCCCTTTCTCATCGAGACTTGCTGGCTGGACTTTAGAAAGACGATTTCGCCTCTGCCACTCTGGGTGAGAATAGCAACAAACATGCATTGGGTGCTTACTCCGTGCCTGGCCCAGGAGGCACCTGTGGCCATGGATGGATGAGTCTGGGGGGGTGGTTCAAGCCAGAGATGGTGGATTGATTCCGTAATATGGAGTCTCTCTCCGTGCCAGGCAGTGGAGGTGGGCGTGTGGGGGACAGTGGGGTGGTGAGAGTGAGTGGATTCTTGTCCAGCTGGGAGCATCTACGACCCACCAGTCATCTAGCCCTTAGGTTAGAGGCCAGGTGGCTCACTGCTCCGGCCAGAACATGTTCCTGGCCCCCTGGGTGATGTGCGTGGCTGCTGCAGGCATGTGAGGCAGAAGGCTGGGCTCGAGGACCCCTTTCTGCAGTGCTCAGGGCTTCCCCTCTGCCTGTCTTTATTGTGACCTCAGCTCTCTGTGCCTCCGTTTCCCCATCTGTAAAGTGGGGATGGCCATAACTACCTCTGAGAGCATTGTGAGCTTTATGATGAAGCCATGTGAACTCTCAAGAGTTTCTGCTCTTGGGGTCGAGTGCCCCCACCCAGGTCAGGGCCTCCCTCCTGGAGGTGCCCAGGCAGCCTGGACTTGAGTGACAAGATGGTATTAGGTCAGGTCCCTCGGCGATGAGCTCTGACCTCCCCCTCAGACCTGTAGTGGCTCCCATCTCCTAGCATCTCTCATAGATCAGGTCCTCAGCCCCCAGAGGCTTGGCTTTCCCAGAGCTCCCCCTTTTATTGTTGTTGTTGTTACATAAACAATATCTAAAGATCAAAGAACTATTAGAAAATATAGACAAGTAATAAGAAAGTGAAAACCACCAATAATCCTACCGCCCAGAAATAGTGCCTTTTAGGCATTTTCCTGATGTATAATCAACAGTGGCTTGTGGGCAGCTGCCTAGTGTCGACCCCCTGCAGCGTGTTGAAGGGCAGCAGAATATTCCATTATGCCCCAGTTGTCTGCATTTTAACTTGCTCAGCCAAACCCCTGCTGCTGGCCACTTGAGTTGTTTCTATTTTTCATTGTTGGAAGCGGTGCCCAGTTGGACAACCCGAATCATTGCTGTGGGGTTAACCCATTGATTGCACCATTGTTTGAGAGCCTGCTCAGTGCCAGGTCGTGAGTGGGACTGGGGGGCTGGATGGGGAGGCAGCCATGGTCCTCACCCTCTCAAGGACCCCTTTCTGGGAGGATGACCCAGCACAGGGGCCCCTGCTGAGGTGGGAGGTAAGGGCCTCTCTGGGGGCCCAGAGGGCAGCACTGACCCAGGCTTGGAGGTCAGCAAAGGCTTGTTGGAGAAGGGGGTGTCTAAGTGAGACCCAAAGGGTGAAGGAGGATGCGAGGGTCATGGCAGAGGGTGGCTCTGCAAAGGCCCGAGGCCCAGAGATCACAGGTGTTGAGGGGAACCAGAATGTCCCAGAAATTGGTGGGTTTGCCGTGGTTCTTGCTGGCTGTGGCAGCAGCTCCCTCATGTGCACAAGCCTTGGGAAGCTGATTTTCAAAGTGCTGGGACATCTGTCCCTTTGTGGGGGTGGGGTCGTCTTCTGATGGGGGACGTGGAAGCAGGGGGCTGTGCCTGCCGCGTCTGAGAGTCCGGCAGACCCAGACCTCCTGCCCCTGGGCATGCCCCTCCCCCACCCCTGCGCCAGCCCAAAGGGGCAGAACAGGCTCAAGCGCAGGGCCTGCCCAGCTCCAATTTCCCAGGCCCTTTGCAGGTGCTGTATCATTTGACAGAATCTGCCGGAAGAGGAAACTGAGGACCCAAGCTTAGGTGACGGTTCGGTTTGCATGACGGGGTGGCGACCTTTTCTGCTGCTGAAGTGTGACCTTGGGCTTGTCAGGCCAGCTCCCGACCCGGCCCCACCTGTGGAGGAAGCAGCCTGCTGGGATTGGAGAGCCCCTGGCTAGCACTGTCCGCCTGGGGCTGAGAAGGGTCTGTCCCCAGGCCTGAGCTGGCCTTTCTGGGAAAGCCCCATCCTCTCCCTGCGTCTTCAGATGCCTGGGAGACTGGATTGAGGTGCTCTTGTGTTAGCTCGCAGTCGGGGACAGATACTGATGTGGAGGTGCTGTGCTGGGTGCTGACGATATGTCATGAATGAGACAGACAGGGTCCTTGTCCTCATGGGGGAAATGGACCCTAAACAGTTAATTATTAAAGCAGGGTTTGCTGATGACTCACAGAGGGTTCTGACCCGAGTGGGGACAGTGACCGTCAGGGGTCACTTTCAGTGCCCCAGGCTGACAGGTGGAACTTGGACCAATTTGATCAAGCCTGGACGGTGGGCTCCTCTGGCACCCACCAATGTGGTCCTGTGTTGGGGAGGGCACACGCTATCTTATATCATGGTTGGAGGGCGTCAGGGCCTTGAGGGTCCAGCACAATAGAGTCCAGCCCCTTCCCTGGACAGACAAGGGACAGAGAGCCAGGCACAGTGAGGGACTTGTCTAAGGTGACCCAGTGGCAGTCAGGTGCCCTGACTTGGGGCCTAGCGCTCTTAACCCCGCGTGACCACCTGGAATGTGTGCCTGGAATCCATGCATCACTGCCCAGGGAGACAGGGAGCCCATCCCCATTCGCCCTCTAGGGCCCCCAGGGAAGCAGACACGGCACTTAGGCCTGCTGGCTGAGAGCAGAGTTTCCCAAGATGGGGAAGCACAGATGGGGGTCATGCAGGCACCTGGAGCAAGGAATGTGAGGCTAGCAGGGCCTCCGAGGGCATTCGTTCCTGGCTCTCCCGTTCTGTCCCCTGCTGGAGACCAACGAGACCTGCAGCTGGTGACCCAAGGGTGGGGCAGTGGCGTCCTCCGCTGGCTCAGAGGGGCAGGTCATGGGGAGTCTTGTTATTTGAATAAACTTTGCATCTTCTATCTGCATAAAGCCTCTCCAGCAAAAACTGGGAGGTTTACTGGTTCTAGGCATTGAAGGAAATTTCTGCCCCCTTCACTAACCTGATTGCCATGCCCAGGGTCCCTGGCGTTCCGGCCTGGTATTGGATCTGCTTGGGCCCGGTAGCAAGCACATGAGTGAATTTTCATGTTGGCCTACCCACCTACCCCATCTCCCCTTGCTTCTCCCTCCCTGATGTTGCCCCCCACCCCCCACTTGCCATCAGGACTCAGGGAGCCAGCACTGCAGGCAGCAGTGTGTGTGCATGCGTGTGTGTATGCATGTGTGCATGTGAGATGGACAGGCAGGGGAAAGTCTGGGTCCCGGGACAGCTTGGGAAGAAGCCTGACTTGGCCGTAGTGAAAAGGATGTTGGTGTCAGAGAGCACTTGGCTCGTGAAATGTGTAGGATTTGTGTCTCGGGGTTTAGCCCTTTTCCGTTAGGGGTGGGCCACAGCAACTGGCACTAATTAGTGGTTGGTTCTTATGAGAACAGCAGCTGGCATGTATTGGGCTCTCACCAACAATCAGGCAGAGTGCTGAACGCTTCTCACATGTTCTTATTTAGTCCTCACACCAATTCGACGTGTGTACTATTTTTCTCTCCATTTGATGAATAAAGAAACTGAGGCTTGGGAAGTCATGGTCAATAGCAGAACCAGGTCTGTGTGGTTCCAAAGTTTGTGTTTTTACTGCTAACCTCTCCCCTGGGACAGAATCTTCTTCACAGCCTCCTTGCCAATTTGCTATCCAGCCTCTGCTTGTATACCTCCAGTGATGGGGACTCTCTACCTCCTAGGGCCACCTGCCCCACACTGGGCATCTGAGACAGAAAGCCTTCTGGAGTTCTGTCCGTCTTTGGTGGATCATTTAAGAACAGGCTCCAGTTTGGCCCAGGCTGGCTATGGCCAGGTTTCCCTGGCATCTATTTTCCCTGAGGAATTATCCAAGTGTTTTGCTTTAGGGGAAGAACTAAGGCCTCCCTACCTTTCCCTCAGCAGCCCCTTTCCAGCATCATTTGTCACATAATGAGCAAGCCTGAGCAAACTCGATGTTGAGACCCTAAAGGTATTTTCATTAGCACTGATCTGGATGTCTTAGTCAATGCAATAAGACAAGAAAAAAAAAAAAGAGAGATATAAATACAAGATACCAGGAGAGCAAGACATGTGTCCCTGCCCTGTGGAATTCAAAGCACTTTCCCATCTAGCCTCGTCCTTAGCCTTGTCCACTCTGGACCTGTGGGAAGTGGAGGCTCAGAGAGACAAGGAACTCACTCACCTGCTGTGCCACCAAGCGGAGGGGCTGTGGTCGGCCGAGGTTTAGTGGCATGTGGTTTGTGGGGTGCTTGCTTTCAGCATCTTCATTGATGTTTCTCTCTCCACTTCCCCTTTATGATGAGTTAACCCCTGAAGGATGAGGGCCCAGAAAGATTGGACCCCAAGTGTGTTACCTTCCTGTCCCCCGAGGGGCCCACTGAGGGACCAGTGCCCTGCGCTTTGGGCTGAGAGCAGGCTGTTCTCATTCCCTTTTGCTGGTCCCCATTTTGTGACCTGAAACATATCACAGAAAACTGCCATTAGCACAGGTGGACACACTGGGACCCCTGGGCTTGTGAAAGGCTTGCTGCCCACCCACCCACTCACCGGCCCGCAGCACTTGGGCACATGGGGCTCCTTTTGATTAGTGGTCCTTATCACCGATAATGCAAGCCCCCGTTTGCTCAGGCTCTGTGCATTTCCTCATTTCATTGAATCCTTATGGCAACCAGACCAGGTGGGTACTGCTGTTACTCCCATTTTACAGCTGAGGGAACTGAGGTTCAGAGAGAATTAAGTCACATGCCTAAAGTCCTGCAGCCCTTGAGTGGTGGGGTTAGTATTTGAACTGAGATCTGATTCCAGAACCTCAACACTACTCTGCTTTGTGAAAACCTTCTTCTTGACGTAGAAGGTACTCCTAAATATTTGTGGAATGCATTAATGTTTTCTCGCATGTCAGAATCTGTGCATTTCCTGGTGTTCTGCTTGGCACACTCTTCTTCCTCCACCTGGCTGGCATCTCTTCATGTCTCAGGTGCCACCTCCTTCTGGAAGTCTCCCGTGACCCTGCTGGCTGGGTTGGCCGCCTCTCCTCTGGGTTCCTGTGACTTCCCATGCTGCCCCCAGACAGAGATTTACCATACCCATTGTAGGTTCTTTTTTTTGAGGAAGATTAGCCATGAGCTAACTGCTGCTAATCCTCCTCTTTTTGCCTGGCTTTGAGCTAACATCCATGCCCATCTTCCTCTACTTTGTATGTGGGACGCCTGCCACAGCATGGCTTGCCAAGCAGTGTGTAGGTCCGCACCCAGGATCCAAACCAGCGAACCCCGGGCCGCTGAAGTGGAATGTGCGAGCTTAACCGCTGTGCCACTGGGCCGGCCCCCATTGTAGGTTCTGTTGACAGTCTGTCTCCGTCGTTAGACAGCAGGGACTGAGTTCGTCTAGCTCACTCCTGAATACCCAGCGCTCAGTGGTTGGTAAATGAAGGAGGGGAACGTGAAGCCTTTCTTGTCTGGTACGATACAGCCCCTGAGATCCTCACCTGACCTTGGCTCTGCCCCCAGCGGCCATTTTGCTTGACCTTGAGCTGGCTGATGGAGGACATGGATTTCGGCCTGTGTCCTGTCCCGAGCTCCTTCCCTGTGGTGGCTGGTTGGGGTAGTGGTGATGCCGCCTACTGGGCTGGTCGTGGAGGAAGGGCTCAGTCAGCAAGTTCTGCCTGGGCGTCTCAAGGTTGATCACCAGTCTGGGCGCTGAGGGGAAAGTTGGTGGTGGGTGTTCTAACAGGCCCAGGACAGGGATCCAGGCCCCTGCTGGGCCTGGCAAGGTGAGTGTGCCATGGCAGGGTGCCCTGGGTCCCCACTTCAGCCTTGGTGCTCTGTGCTTTGGCATGAGAGCAGGCGTGTGCTGAGGAACACCTGGCGACCACGCAAGGGGATGCTGTCCTATGGCTCCGGGACAGTTTTCACAGGTGGCTAGGCCCCACGTCGTGAGGGATCAGATTCATTGGGTGTGGCGAGGATGAAAAGAAAGGAATGGAAGTAAGGAATGTTGCTGAGAAGTCAACAGAAATGGGTGACTAAGTATGAGGGGGATGGAGGTTAATGTTTACAAAATCGTGTCAGAGATCAGCCACCTCTGTGCCCATCCTGATGACGACAGCCCCTTGAGGGGGAAGCTAACTGTCCCCAGGGCACTCAGGAGCATACAGAGACTCAGAGGTGAGCACTGGACCACCGAGCCGGGGAGCTGGGATTAGTTTGGTGTCTGTCTGGCTCCCAAGCCAGGGCTCCCTTTGGGAGCAGGAGGCCGGGGGGAAGTTGAGCAGGGGTGGGCCCAGACGAGGTGGCTGGTCCTCCTGGGGCATCTTGCAGCTCTGAGAGTCTTTCTGGCTGCCTTTGACTGGCCCTTTGATCCCTTCTTCATGGCCGTTGGCCTGGGGTGTGGCCTTGGCCAGGGCAGGGCATGGTGTAGGACACCAGCCTCGGGAGCCCATCCCGAGACTTGCTCCCCAGAGCGGAAGTGGTGCTCTCCATGGCAGGCACAGTGCTGGGCACCCTAGGTGGGCCCAGGGTAGGTGTGGGTAGGCTGGTAGCCCTGGGTGGGGGATGCTGGGGGGGGCCTTGGCAACCCTTCTCCAGCCTTCCCAGCTTGGGTCTGTGTTCCCAGGGAGCAGGGACGCCTGGCTTCTGGGCTCCAAGAACAAGCCTCCAACTGTAGGCTGTGGGCACGGGGCTGCTGCCAGGCGCGGAGGGAGGGGCTGGGAGGGGCTGCCAGGGCTTTTGTTTCCCTGTTTGTGTCAAGATGAGAATGGACTTCCTCCCACCAGGGTGGCCTGGAGGTGTAAGGAAAGGGCAGTCCCTGGTGGGCGGGTCTGCAGTCTGCCTTTTTTTTATTTTTTGGCATTTCTCTGTGCCTCCGCTTCATCTCCCTCCCTCCCCAGGTCCTCCCCAGGCCTCAAAGCTCGCTCCTCCCCACCGGGCCAGGCCGGGCCGCTGAGCTGTGGTTAAATATTTGCTCACTGAGAAGAGCTTTAAAGGCAGCTTTGTTGAGAGATCCCGGCTGGCTCCTCCTGGCCCCACCTCCTCGCCCCGAAGCTGCCTTGGTGATGGGGAGACCCAGCCAACCTCTGCCCTCCTCAGCCTCCTTCCCAGGCCCACGGTGGCCTCCTGGGTGGCCATTTGGGCACCTTCCACTTAGGGCTCATTCACTTAGCACTTGTTTCTGGAGCATCCACCTGGGCCAGGCAGGAGCTGGGCGCGGGGTGGGGGGTGGGGGGAACAAGGTTTCTGTCTGTGGGGCGTGGGGTGGAAGGGGCCTTTCACGGTGACACAGTGACTGCTGTGGAGAGGAGTGCTAAGCAGAGGGCAGCGGTGGTCATGGAGGGGACCGCACTGCAGGGGACTGGACTTGTCTGTGGGGGGATCCCAAGGAGGTGACATTGGAGCCTGGGGAGGAGGAGACGTTGGAGCCTGTGAGGGAGGAGGAGGTGGCCAGGTCGGGGGGATGGGCTGTGGGAGAGCGTTCCAGGCCACAGACCCCAAGAGCAGAGACAGTTTTCCCCTCCGGGTACTGAAGTCCGACTGACTTCTCTCTCCATGCTACTCTCCGAGGAGCTGGGCCACCGACGCGGCTGTGGGACCTCGAGCTGCTTCCTCCTCATTCCCACAGCCTCAGTTTCCTCATCTGTCCCATGGAAAGCTTGGACTTGGTCTCCGAGGGCCCTTCCCAGGTGCAGTGGCCTGTTAGCAGCACATGTCACTGGCCCATAAATGAGGGGACATCCCAGGTCAGGGGTTCTACCATTGTTGAAGGTCAAGATGACAGCCACGTTACCTTTATAAGGCTCCCCCCGCCCTTTGATGGATAACGACGAAAACCAGCATCTCCTGAGGACCCCTAGTCACCAAGTGAGATGTGGGCACTATCACATTATGCCCATTCTACAGATGGGGAAACTGAGGCCCAGGGAGGCCGTCCTGAGCTCAGGGTTTGCTTCTTGCCTTGACGTTGGCCCTGAAACACACCTTCCTCTGTGAGAGACCCACTCCTCTTCAGAGCCAGCACTGCATGGGGTGCCCTGGGATACAGAAGGGAACAGTTGCCACTTCTAACCCGCGCAGCTGCCTGTTGAGTGGGGAATGTTCCGGCAGAGTCAACAAATACTTCCGAGCTCGTTTCTCTGTTCTGGCAAGTTCTAGGTGCTAGGAGAGAGCAGTGAACAGAGGCCGGCTTGGGTTCACGTCCCAGTTTTGCCTGTGTGATGTTGGGCAAGTCTCTTGACCTCTCTGAGACTCAGATGCCTCATTCATAAAATGGGTTTAACAGTAAACCCATTTCAATAAAATAACGTTGACGGTAGTTGTTAGCGTGTATGGGAGCTGCTTCTGTTCCTGGCACTGGGCCACGTGTGACATGTTAGCTCATGCCCAGTTATTGTTACAGTTACATGCCACTGGAAAACACTGTGGTGGAAGAGATGGTGTTTGAGTAGGGCCTGAGGTCTGCTAAGATTGAACTGTAGAAAGGAGAGGGCAGGGAGTTCCAGGCAGAGGGCACAGCATCTGGGAAAGCTTGGAAGGTGGGAAATGGCTGAGGAGGGGGGGATGGGAGGAAGGGTTGAGATCCTGGTGGATCCTGGATCTGATTCAGCCTAACGTGTTTGTGGGCTGCGGTGTGCTGGGCCCCATGGTGGGTGCTGAGAATGCAGTGATGGCTGAGCCCACGGTCTCCTGGGGCCATCGGAGGCCAGCGACAGCCTTTACCAAGTTCTCCACGTGACTCTCCCGTCGGTGTCCCCAGCCCCGGGAGTCTGGGTTCAGCTCCAGCTTGGATTCAGGCTCCTCCTCTTGACAGCAGGCTGACCTTGAACAAGTCAGTGGGCCTCACAGCCTGTTTCCTCTGTGGGGGTGATGCCCGTCCCCACCTCCTGGGCCTGTGCCTCATGCCCTGCAGAGTGCTGGCCCACGTGGTGAGCGCCTGGTGTCCCCAGCCGGCGTCGTGCCTTCCAGCTGTGTGACACAGGGTAGGCTCTTGAACCGCGCCCATGCTTTCATTTCCTCCTCTGTCCACTGAGGTAGTGACTGAACCTCCCTCCCGGGCCGTTTCGGTCTCCCACATAAACTCCCTCACACAGAGCTGGCACGTGGTTGGGTGGCTGTCATTCTTGGGCCTTGGTGTGCTGTGGGCTGCTGTATTTACGGGGACAGGTTTTTCCTTGTTTAATAACCGGCCCCGGGGAAGGGATGACCAGCAGAGGGTCCCTTCAGGGCACCTGAGGCTGGCAGGGAGTGTAGCCAGCCACCTTTCCGAGGAGAGAGGATGGCCTGGTGCGCCTGTTCTCATCGCCAGCCGCAGCCCTCGGGTTGGGCGTTAGCCCTCCTTTCTGTGGTGAGGAGGCTGTGGGGTGTGTGGGGAGCTTGATTACTCAATGGGGGTGGTGGCGCTCCACCGGGACGGCACCGGCTGAAGATTGTTGCCTCTGGCCTCTAGCTCTGAGCGTCCTTCCCATTCTTCCTGCGTGCCCGGCCCCGTCCCACATGCAGTGGCTACTGCCTGGGGCAGTCCGACAGGGAGCAGGCCTTTCTGAGATCAGTGGCGAGCTGTGGGAGCGTGCGTGTAGAGGGCGCCCACCAGCCTGGGACTTCCTAGGGGAAGCGACGGTGCGGTGGAGAGCTGAGGCATGAGCTCAGCAGAGCAGGGGGAGTGCGCCTGACCCAAGGGCAGCCTGTGCCAGACCCCCATGGCAAGGAAGAGCGTGGTGGGTCCCGGGGACACACTGAGGAGCTCCATCTTTGTCCTAATGGCAGTGGGAGCCCTGGAAGGTTTTTGAGCAGGGGAGGTTCGGGGTGAGAATTGTCACAAAAAGATCCCTGTGGCTACTGTGTGTGGGAAGGGTCAGAGGGAGCCAGGAGTGGAAAGTTGGAGGCTGTGGCAGGCATGAGACGGGAGGGGCCCGGCCGGGGGTGGTGACTAGTGGTGTTGAGCTGTATTGGCTCTTGACTGGCCGCTAGTCAGCTAGGGAGCCCACCTCACCCTGATGGCCTTGCGCTGGGGAGCAGGGCATGGCCTGGGTGGGAATCCTCTCTGGCCCAGAAGTGGGGTCCCAGGGACCTGCCACTGCTCTCCAGGGGCTCTGAGTGCACCCCTACTTCAGAAGTACTGGTGGGGTGACACTGGGTCAGTCCCTTGCACTCTTTGGGTGCTGTCCCCCTTCTGGACAAGGACTGGCCTTGGGGGGAGACAGTCCACTGTCCTACCCGTCCTGGCTTCCAGCTGCTGTTCAGGCTCTTCTCCTGGGCCAGCTGCCAGTCCCCCTCACCTGGTGGCCACTGGAGCCTATCGTTACCCCCCTCCTCCCAGCTTGCCCCCTGATTACAGGTCCTGAGCGGGAGCCATGTCAGCCTTTCTGATGGCAGCCATCCACAAGGCCAGGCTGGGTGGAGCCCCTGCCCCCAGAGGCTGGCAGCCTGGAAGGTGGTGGTAAGATGGATTTGCCCAAACTTTGTTTCCTTGTTTGACTCAGACTGTACTGGGTCCATGTCACTGACAAGCTGAGTGTCCTCAGAGAAGTCACTTAACCTCTCTGAGTCTCAGTGTCCTCTGTAAAGTGCAGATAGCACATGACATAATGTGTGTAAACGTGTAGCGCCATTACTGGGTGCAGAGGAGAGGCCGAACACATGGCTGTTGCTATTAGGTGTTAGGAGTGATATTAGGGGTGAGGCACTGGGGCCTGGCCTGCCCTGCCAACCCAACTTGGTTGGGACATGCTGTGTGACCCTAGGAGACTGTTGCCACCTCTCTGGACTTCAAGCTTTCCCTGCTCTCCCAGGCAGATGATGGAGATGCTGGTACTTTGATCAGCTCTATGACGCACAAAACAGTCCTTGCCCCGACTCGGCCTCTGCTGCTCCTTAGGCTCTGGGTGGATGGGGTTGGTTTCCCTGGCACACAACCCTCCCCGCCACCCGCCCGTGCTCTGGGAACCAGGCAGGCAGGTTCTGGGCCTGCACCGCCCTGCAGGGTGCCGCCTGCCTGGTTTCAGTGGGCACGTCTCAGCCCTGAAACCGAGCCGGGCCTCGTGGGTGAGGCGTGTCGCTGGAGCCCACTGGAGCGACCGGATGAGCCAGGAGCTGGTCTGGCACAGTGCCCACAGCCGGGCCAAACCAGGGCTGGGACCAGCGCGAAGCCCCCATGGTTGGCCCGAGGCTGGGACGCAATCTCGGCTGGAGATGCACCGGCAGCATGGAGGGGCGTCCGGACCTGGCTTGGATCCTGCCTCTGCCACACCCCACCCAGCCTAGGACTCGGGAGGAGTCTCCCTTCTCTCGGCTCCTTGTCTGAACTGTTCCTCCCATATGGACGTGACCTGCTCCAGGGCTGGGTTGTGGATTTGGGGGATGATCAGGTAAAAGGCTTAGCACAGGTGTGGTGCATGCTGGGCTGGGAGAAGGCAAAGGAACTCCTTCGCTTGGTGTTCCAGGCTCTCCGGGGTGGGGCATACCTTTCCTAGGTCCTTTCTCCAAGGACCCCTGCACTCCCTCCTTCCGTCCTCAGCTCAGCAAGCCCTTCTCCTCTCTGAGCCTCAGTTTCCCTATATGCACAGTGGGCCCAGTACCCAGCCCCCCAGAGTCTCCAGGGAACTTCCTGCCCCTCTGGCCCCACCCCGATGTCTGCGGGAAGTCGCGTGATCCTTAACGTTGTCAGTTTGGAAAATCAGAGATTAACCTTCTTCCGGCTGCCCTGGCTGCTGTTGGTGCCGGTGCTGGGGATGGGCTGGACCGGGCCGGCAGTTGCTCAGCCCGTTTCAAGGGCCTCTCCCTGGTTAGAACCTTGGACAAGAGGCACTTTATAGGAGCCCCGTGCGCGACATGCCTCCTCCTTGCTGGGCAAAGTGCTTGTTAGCTGATTGATCTTATAATCCGATCAGGCAGGTACTGTTGCCCCGTTTTTCACAGAGGGAAACAGGCTCAGAGAGGGAAGGGCCTTGGCTGAGGCCACACAGCTAGTAGGTGGCAGAGCTGGGACTTGGACCCAGAGCCCATGTGCCTCGTGGAGATGGTGCTCTGTTTGCAGGTACGGGTGGTGCTGAGTCCTGTCCCCTCCACCGCAGTCCTTCTGTCTGGCCCGAGGGGACTCTGATCTGCTCCCACTCAGTGCTGACTCACCAGCAGCTGAGAGGAGGTGCTGAGGCCAGCATCCGGTCAGCTCCTGGGGCCAGGGCAGCACCGATTAGATTGTCGTTGAGATTTTGGATCAGCTGAGCTGACAGAAGACCCACACACCCATTTCACAGGTAGGAAAATTGAGGCCCAGGGAGGATGGACAAGTAAGGATCCAGCAGGTGCGAAGGTTGCCTGCCAGGTCTGACCAGCTTGGGGCTGGAGACCCCAGACTTCAGTCCTGGCTCTGACAGTCGCCAACTGTGTGACCTTGGGAAAGTTACTTTGCCTCTCTGAACCTCAGTTTCCTCATCTGTAAAATGGGGATAATAAAGCCTGCTTTGACCGCCTCTGGGGACTAGGCAAAGACCCAGCAAAGTAGAAGGCAGGGCTGTGGAAATGGTACTGTGGGGAGGCGGGAGGGACCCCTGGGATGGAGAAGCTTTCCGGGATGCGGCCTATTGTGCAAGCTTTGGGGTGAGACAAGGTTTGAAACCCACCTGTTTCCCCATCCAGGCTGTGTGTCTCTGAGTAAGTCACCCAGTCTCCCTGCACCTCAGTTTCCTCACCTGCGGAGTGGGATAACGGTATCTGTCAGCCTCAAATGAGCTGTTGAACACGAGTAAGTTCTCAGTGGAGAGGAGCACCTGGGAGCTCTGGGGGCAGAGTTAGGAGGACCGACTGGTGAGGGGGCCCCTCTGGGTCACTCTCCATGGTCCCCAAGGAAGCAGACTTCGGAGACTGAGATCCAGTGATCTGGGGGGCACAGCCATCCTTAGATCCAGAGATCTGAGATGCAAGATCCCTTACTCCACCAGCTCGCTGAGAGGCTTGGCTCCGAAACAAGCCCCAGGAAAGCGTGTGTGTTCGCGTGTGTCTGTGTGTATTTCGTCCTCTTCCCCCACCCCCGTCCTGGGAAGTGGCCTCTTCAAAGCCGGATGGAGCCCGCTATCCTCATACTGCAGACATGACGTGGAGATGGCGGCCCGGGGATGGGCAGTGGCTCCCTGAAGTCCCAGAGCACAGCGGTAGCTGGGCGCAGATCAGGACCCTCAGCCCCACTCCCAGAATTCACGGGCTGCCCTCTTGGGCTAATAAGGGAATTAGGACGCCCATGGACGGGCCCTTCCCATGGTGCCCCCACCTAGGTGCTCAGGAGGTTTGTGTTGCCTGACGAGTGAAATGACCTTTTGTGAGCCGTTTGTCTTTTGGAGGCTTGGTTTGTACACCTGGACGGTGCAGCTTTTCCTTACCTGTGTTTATATCGGGGGCCATTTAAAGAACCTGGGTGTGTGCCTTGGGCCCTTTCCTCCTAGTTCTGGGGACTGTGCTGGCAGGGGGACACAGAGCGGGGCAGTGCTTGGCTCTGGGCACCAGCAGAGGCTGAGGATTGTGCCAGGGGCACCCACCACGGTCAGGTGGGCACCTGGGTTCCAGGGTGTTCCATGCCCACAGCCCTCACCCTTGCCTGTGCCACTCCTTCTCCTAGTGGGCTCTCTGGAGACCTACCCATCATTATCATTATTATTATTTTGTGATTCTTGTCATATTTCTTTTTTTTTTTTCTGCTTTATCGCCCCAACTCCCCCTGCCCCCATCCCGTACGTAGTTGTATATCTTAGTTGCAGGTCCTTCTAGTTGCGGTATGTATGTCCTATTTCTTGTTTAAAAAAAGTCTTGATTGGATTTTTTTCACACTGTAAAAGTTATACCTGCTAAAAAAATTTTCAAACAGTCCCTTACCATTGTTCTTATAAGCTGAGCACTGTGATGGTTAATAGTAACGTTCACAGAGCTCCTGAGCCGAGCCCTTCAAATGCTGTCCTGGTCCTGCAGAGCACTGTGAATGGATTCTGTTACGCTCATTTTACAGATGAGAAACTTGAGGCTCTGAGAGAGCTGGGCGTCTTGCTGGGCTGGGGTCTGGCAGAACCGGGACTCCAGCCCTCACCCTGGGCTCCTGACCAGGAGGTTGGGAGGCTGGGGCTGGAGGGCAGGCCCCATCTGTCCCCCCATAGCTTCTCATTCAATAGCACCTGGGGCTGAGATAGGTGAGAAAATATGGAAGGTTGGCAGGGCCAGCCCACACCCTCAGGCTGCTCTGCCCCAGCATCTCGGTAGCTCCCAGCAGCAGCTGGATCGCTACAACCAGCCAGGGCCTCTGCTTCCTCTCTGCCCTCTTGGAGGAGGGTGCCCTGTGGGGCCCTGTGGACACTGGTCAGAGCCAGGAGCAGGAGGGGCTCAGCAGGCTGCGGCTCGAACCCCGACTGCCTCGGTCTGGCTGTGCAACCTCAGGTGAGCCCGTCATCCTCTCTGGCTCACAGTCCCTTTTGGGATGATGAGCCTTGGTCTCTGGGGCCCCCAAATCCATGGCATGTGGTGTCTCCAGAGACCCTGGGAGGAAGCGGGAAGAGCTGGGGTGGGCAGGTGTGGAGGAGGGACCACCTGCAGACACCCAGGCAGGGCTCTGTGGTGGGATTTGAGTCATAAAACCCCTGTGGCACCCGAGGGAGACAGCTACTGCAGGGTGGCAGGGAGGGAGAAGGGGTGCTGAACAGCGCTCATGGGCCCCAGAGCACAGCAGGAGGATGGAGGCCCGGCCTTGTCAGGGCTGCAGGGCCCGCCTGGGTCCTCCAGCAGCAACTGGCCTGAAAGGGCACTGGCGGCCCCTGTTGAGGGCTTCTCCCCTTGGCCCCTTTGTCCAGGCTGGACCCCCTCCCCCACCTGCCCAGGCCCCCCACAGCATCCTGAGTCTTCATCCTCTGCCTTCCTGCGGCAGATCCTTTGTACCAAGCACATGGCATTTCCTCCCAAGCTGTCTTAGGCTATCTCTCAAGAATGTGCTTGGGGCTGCCTCTGCCAAGAAGCCAGCCTTGGCCCTGCCTCCCCACAGTCTTCCCTTTCCAAACTGAGGCCGAGCGCGCCCGGTTCCCTGTGCTGCCCGGGGGGACCCTCCTCTTAGTCCTGAACCCCCCAGGCATGCCGGGGTCCGCACCCCTTGCCCGGCAGCTTCCCCACCCCTGGGGGGCCTGGCATACAGTGGGCCCTCAAGAGCTGTTTAGAGGGTGGATGACCCCTCTTGCCCAGCACCTGCCTGTGCCAGGCCACAGGGCTGAGCAAGAGAGATCCAGCGTAGAGCAAAAGGGTGCTGGCTCACCCTCCCGGGGTTGGCAGTCAATCCTTAGATGCCAGCATCCTCTCTCTCCCAATCCGTTTAGCTCCTGAGTTGGGAGAGAAGTTTGGGTCGTGGGAGACCCCACACTCTCCTAATCTGTTTGGTTCTGGAATTTCAGGTGGTGAAGGATTTATCTGAAAACAGATCAGATCAATACGGTTCTCAAGTGTGGGTAGCAAGGCATGCCTGTCATTGCAGGTGAAATTGGGCCCAGGGCCACTGCCGTCTGTTTGAGGTGCGGGCTGCCTCCTCTTTTCCTTCTCCGTTGAGTGAGGCACCCCTCGAGTTTCTGCTCGCACCCTCTCCTCTCCACCCTCTGCCTGGTGCCTTACCCCTGTCCTCGCGCCTCTGCTCCTGGTCCCCCGTCTCACTTGGATACCTTGTCTGCATCTCCAGGTAGGGGTCCTGCATCCTCAGGTGAGGGGTCCTGAATGAATTTCCTGGCCTCCTACCTAGCCCCGCCCCCTCAGCCCGGGCACTTCCGCCTGTCAGCCTCCTCTGTGCCTTCTGGCTCTGTCTGGGTCACCTCGTTCTCCCTTTTCACTTCCTCAGCCTCCGCTGGCTTCCTCTCCCTCCCACAGCCCCACCCTACGTGGACTTGGATGCCCCTCTGGACGCCCCTCGGTGGATTGATGCCTGGGCCTCCTGGCTGTGCTGTGCCCTTCTTGTCCTCCCTCCTACTCCAGCCCCGGGGGCCTTCTAAATGTGGCCCCTCCCTGCCTGGACTCGATGTCTGGGCTTTGCTGACCCAGCAGCTGAGAGCATCCTGTGAGTCAGACCCGAGTTCGAGTCCTGACACAGGGCAGCAGCTTTCTCCTGGGCCTGGCTCCTCAAGGGTCAGGGCAGATTTCGGCCCTTCTGGAACTAATGCTCTGAGGCGGGGTGCACCAGGGCCGGGTCAGGCGTCCTAGAGTCATGGCCAAAGGGCCCAGGGCCCAAGCTATGCACCCTGCACGCTGGGAGAGGGCCTGTTGGGTGTCGGGCTCCTTGGGGCAGAGTCGGGACAAAACCGTGGGCTGGGGCTGCAGGGGCTGGCGGCTGAGAATCTGGCTCTCCAGTCCTGGGTCCGCAAGCTTCCTCATCCCTAAAATGGGAAAACAGTAGCGCTGACTCCCAAGGGTTTTCGTGACGATTCTTGGGGATCATGCCTCTAAAACTTGCCCACCCACTGGCTCAGGTTAACACTCAATAAATGGCAGCTCTAATGATGACGATTATGTGGTTTATCAATATTATTGTTGTCTATTTGATAAACAAATATTGATCCTATTTTGTCCATTTGGCCCCAATTCATTACCCCATTACCCCCGCCCCCACACTGCCTCATCATTTTTCAAAACAATTCCCATGGTCTTTGAGAGAGTTCTGGTTGTTTACGGTTTTTAGGAAATAGGCATTCAAAGCAAATTCCTCATTTGTTCTCCCCTTCCTTCCCCCAAAACAGAATCTGGACAGACATGACCTCATTCTGGGAAAGGGGAGCACAGGCAGGGCCAGGCCCGTGGAGGGGTCCCTGGGCTGAGCAACCTCTGCAAGAAGTGGAGGGAGGGGGGCCCGCCTGAGACCCTGAGGGAGGGGTGTGGGATGTGGCACACCCTTTCATCCTTCCTCCCCAGCCACCACCTCCTGCCTGGGCCCTAGGTCTCATCCCAGCTCCACTAGCTGTGTGACCTTGTGTCAGTGACTTAACCTCTCTGGATCTCAGTTTCCATCTCTTAAAATGGGGATAACACGAGCCCTACCTCCCAGAGCTATTGAGAGGATTAAATGAAGTATCCTAGCTGGGTGCCCTTGGTATCCAGAGACCAGCCCTGGGAGGGACGGCGTCATGTCAGGCTGTTCTCTTTTGAGAAAGGACCAGGTCTTTGAAATCTGGAATCCAAGGCTGTCAGAGGTGGCAGGGCCTGTCCATCACTGAGTCCAGTCCTCTCACTGTACAGCGGGAAACTGAGGCCCAGAGAGGGGAGCTGCACAGTGGGCCGGAACAAACCCCAGCTACTCAGGACCGAGAAGTCTGTCCCAAGGAGAAGGCCTCATCATCATGAGTCATGACCCTCTCTGGTCCTTGTTTGCTTCATCCTTATATGGGGACGACCAGGCAGCGCAAATACTGGGCGTCTGATGGTTGCTGGGCCCGCTCCGGAGGCCACAGCGCTCACCGTCTCTGTTCAGAAACAGCTTCAGCCCATAAGAGAAGCCAACGGCCAGTGAGAGTAAAAAGGTTGTTAACTTGGTAGATGAGTTAATTTTAGTGTGTTTATTTTTTATTGTGGAAGGAATCATGTTTGTAAAATAATTCAAACACTATGAAAGCGAATAAAGCAGAAAATGAACTTCCCTCTGGGCCCCTCACTCCCGCGCCCGGAGCTCCCACCCGTCGTGGTCTGAGGGCTGCCTCCAGGACCTGGTCCTCTGTCTCTGGGCAGAGATCGGTTATCCGCACAGCAGGAAGCCCTTTGAATGGGATGATCGGCAGCGTGTGATTCTGTACGTGGGGGGTGTGGACACTGTCCCTCAGTTGGGAGGTGTGCCTGTGGATGCCCTCCGTCTTCTTCCTATGGCGGGGGCCGTGCTGTGCTGGGTCATTCTCCACACGCACGCATCTGGCTCAGTTCCGGTGATGGCTTTGGTGCGCGTTTGCCTGCTGTTCTCCCTCGAGTTCTATGGGGAGGCATCAGAGGGCACCGCATGCCCCCTTAAAACGGCACCCACAGCTCCAGTGACCCTCCAACAAGGCCGCCCCGATTGCCAGCACGCGGCCTGGTGAAGGCGTCTGGGCCCCACGTCCCGCCCGGTCTGACCGGGCTGTCGGTGCTGGTTGCGTGTGTTTGCTGACCGGGAGGCCGAGCCTCTTTTGCTCGTCTGTCAGTTTCTTGTGTTTTCTCATCGGGGATTCGCTGGCTCCGGTAATTGCCCCGCTTCCCGGCTGGAGGGTCACCCACTGTGTGCAGGAAATGCCCAGCGCTGGCCAGAGACGCGGTGTGGATGAAAATGCGGAGCTTGTGCAAACAACTTTACAACCAGGAGTGTGGGGCGTTGTGGCCACCCCTCCCCGGGGCAGGGTCGCTGCACCTAGGTAACCATGATGACCTCACGGTCCTGTTTGTCCTTCCCTTTCAGAAAAGACTGGGAAGATCCTGGCAGAGTTCCTTCGTTTCTACGAGGACCAGTATGGCGTCGCCCTCTTCAACAGCATGCGCCACGAGATCGAGGGCACGGGGGCCCCGCAGACCCAGCTGCTGTGGCGCAAGGTGAGGGGCGCCCAGAGGGTGCAGGGCAGGCTCTGACACCTGCTCGCCCCCGTGACTGCTTACTTGGGCCTCAGTTTCCCATTGTTGCCGTGATGGTCTGTAAGGGCCCCACCCACCTTCTGAATCAGAAGATAACTCGGTGGTGTTGTCCAGGCCCCTGGATCGCCGAGGGCGACTCCTCCCAGCTGACCCCTGCTTCGTCAGAGCTGGGCTCCAGAGTCGTCTGGACAGGCCTGGGTTCAAGCCCAGCTCCTCCTCTTCCAGGCCATGTGCCCGTGAGCAAATTAGCGCACCTCTGGAACCTCAGTTTACTCCTCTGTAAAATGGGTTGAGAACGCCTCCTGCACTGGCTGGCTGTGAGAATTAGAGTCGAGTCGACCGGAGCCTGGAACAGGGACGGTTCTCGGTGGGTGCTGGCAGACACTGTCGGCATCCCCGGCCCTGTCGTTATCCCACTATTAGTAGTAGGATGATGTTTGCCCGGTAAGGATTTGTCGAGCAAGGGACTGGAAGCTGTGTGGGGTCAGTATGGGCCAGAGAAGGCCAGCAGAGCCTCCTGGGAAGGGGATCTGTGATGGGTCCCCGGGTGAGGCTGGGCGGGAATGGCGCAGAGGAGGTGAGGGAATGTCAGGAACACAGATAGGGCTCTGAGTGCCCAGCTGGAAGCTGCCGGTCCTGGGTCTGGCCATTTGCAGTGAGAGGCCAGCGCGTGTTGCTCTGCGGGTGGTGCAGGGGGCCTCCTTTTCAGCCTAGGGAAGTCTCTTTTGAGAGCACCGCACATTCCAGGCCTGGGTCATTCTCTTTCCATGACCATCACCCTCTGCTCCCTGGATGGCCAGGCGGGTGGCAGAGGGAGAGGTGATGTTGAGGGAGGGTGCCAGCCCCACCCACTCAGCAGGTGGCCTGGCCCTAGAGTGGCCAAGCAGCGGCCTGGAGGCTACCTACTCCTGGCTGTTGGCCCCTGGGCAGAGTGCCCACCAGCTTCCCTCTGGGGACTCTGACTGGCTGAGCCAATCGCTCTGGGAGTGGGGCCCAAATGAGGCCAGCCAGGTGACCCCGGCATCTGGCACTCGGGTCATTAGTGGCTGAGGTCCGTGGCTGGTGGGCTGCAAAGTTACCTCGCTCACCTTGTCACACCTCCCTGCCCTGTCCTGTCGGCTTCCTCTGGGCTGCCTAGGTCAGCCTGTGCCCAGGCTTCGAGGTGCTGGCGGCAGTGCTGTAGGGGAGGGACCGAGGCTGGAACCCCGTGGTCTGGTGGGAAAGAACTCAGGGTGACCTGAGTCCAATTCCTCTTAATAGCTAGCGGCTTGGGCAGTTGATTCAACCTTCAAGCCTCAGTCTCCTTGTCTGACAAATGGGTACTCATGGCTCTGTGGGGAGGATTTGGTGAGAGAATACAGGGGGTGTGGTAACGGGCAGCAGGTGAGATTACTAAGGTGGGCGTGAGTCCTGACTTTCTGGGCAGCTCCTGATGTGTGACTTTGCCTTGCTGAGCCTCAGTTTCTCTGTGAAATGGCATTCAGAGAGGGGTCATCGTGGGCTGCAGGAGTCAGAGCAGCTTCGTGGAAGGGGTGGGGATTTCATGGGGCTCTGGAGGTCAGATGGGGTTCTGATGGTTGGGAAGGCCTCTCAGGAAGGGGACCGGCTGGGCACAGTGAGGGGACAGGGAGACGGCAGAGAGAAAGCCTGTGAAGGCCCCAGGAGGGAGGGGTGGGCTTGTTTCCCTCCTCTCCCCACCCTCCCCCAAAACCAGGTGGCTGAAAATGGGCCCCTTTACCATGAGACCAAAGGGGCAGGGGCGGGCATCGCTTGACCCGGCTTTGAGGTCTTGTGACCCTTTGATGTCCTCTCAGCAGGAGGAACAGCTGGAGGGGGTGTGGGAGCTGCTGAGGAGACTTGGGGATGACCCTGAGAGAAGGCGGGCTGGCCCACAGGCGTGGACACACACTGACAGTGTCAGGGCAGGTGCTGGGGCCACGCTGCCCTTGCTGGCCCTGCAGACACTCGAGGAGACAGACAGTAAACAGCCGCTTACACAATAAAGTGGGTGCTGTGAGGGAGATGACAGTGAGCTCAGACAGTGGGGGCCTGACCTTGTCTGGGTGGCCCACAAGGGCTTCCTGGAAGAAGGGCATCTTCAGCTGAGGACCTGGAGGGGGACGGCCAGGGCTGTGTGTGAGAGCGTCTCAGAGCATCACACACCCCTTTGCTTTTGGACCCAGAAGAGGCTGTTTATTCCCCTGGTGTCATGGTGTCCTCCTGACCCCATGACAACAGGAGGGCAGAGGTGCCCGGGGATGTGGCTGACCTGGGTGTCTGCCAGGTGCACATCTGTGTGTTAGGGAGGGTGGCCTCGGGCCCAGCCCAGGTGAGCCACTTCGAGTGGGCAGAGCTGGAACTAACTGCTCCCCAGCTGGAGAGAAATGTCACAGGCTGCCCAGGTCCCAGTAACCCAAGGCAGAAGCGGGGGCTGCTGACAGCGCCAGATGTTTACCCCACGCGAAAACACCTTTAACACTCGCGGTGGTGCAGAGTCATTGCGGGAAAACAAGTAATACGTAAGAAAGAGGAGTAAAATGACATCACCCACAATCCTTGAAAAGCAGGGACTTTTGGTCCTATTTTGCCACTTAGGAAGCTGGCCATCAGGGTGCTAAGTCATGATGGTAATATCATAACAATAGAAATAATAATATTAATCATCATCACCATAATAATACCAATAGTTCTATTAGACACAATAATGGAGCTAATGATAATACAGTGGCAGTAGCGATAGTCATAATAAAAACAGCGGTTGTTTTCTGCAGGCACAGATGTGGACCCTGAGGCTGGGAGAGGTGGAGCCGCTGGTCTACGCTCCCCTGGTGTGGGTGGTGGAGTTGCGGACCTTTGCAGAGCCCAAGACATGTTGCCTGGCCTGTTGGGTCCCTTTCCTTTCCTGCAGGCTTTCCAGTGGACACACGACTCTACCATGTGAACGTCTTAGAAGGAAAACCCAAACCCGCATCTACCCACCCCTCCCGGGCTGCCCAAGGATCTGGGGGAGGACTTGGGGGGTGGGGGGGGTGAGCTTGGTCCTTGACTGCAGCCCCCCCGCTGGCCCTGAGTCCTGGGCCCCTGCCCTGAGCGGGCAGGAGGACATAAACCAGCCCCTGGGGGGTGAGGGGCTAACGGGCGTGTCAGAAGAGCTTTGTCTGCTCCTTCTTTCTAGAAAAGACTAGAGAGCTGGGTTGAGAGGAGGCCCAGTCTAAATATAGACCACTTAGCATAGCTTTGTGACTTGGGCAAAGCCCTCTGTGGGGGGGTGGGGGGGTGATGGGGGACCATTTTCTTTTCCTGTAAATATTTTTATCCCTGGGTAGGAAGCGGCCTGCGGGGGCCCTATTGTTTGAGTACAATGGGTCCTCATTTTCCAAGAGTGTTTTGGCATTTCCCCTTGAAGAGGGGCAGGGAGGTTGCTGGGAAGAGGGGGCTGCGTGTGAAGAGACAGGGCCTGGGCTGGCACCTGACCCGGAGCAGACCCAGGAGCGGAGCGAGGAAGCTAGGAAGGGTTAGGCACCAGTAAAATAACACTTTCCCCCATTATTACTTATCATACACCTTTCTTTTTGTAAAAGGCACCAAATTTATCCTAGAATGCCCAGGAGCTACCTAGAAACCCAGGGACACTTAGGCTCCCGAGCTCCACCGTCCAGGAGTAAGCCTGCTCCCTTTTGGCCTCTGTGTCTCCTTTCTCGAAGCCTCCTGGTGCTGGTCTGCTCAGGAAGTCTCTCTCCCGGATGGCCACCCTCTCCCGTCCCTGAATAGGTCAGGCCGTGGAGCTAGGAGACTGACACAGGCTGGGTGGTCCTCAGCGTGGCCAGGGCGGCCCCTGCGTCCTGGGAGCTGAGTGCTCTGCCTGCCAGGTGCCCACTGCTTGTGGGATCTTTGCCTGTGTCATCTCAGAATCCTCGAGCTGCCTCGATGAAGTCCGTGCTGTCACGGTGCCCATTTTACAGATGAGAAAACTGAGGCTCAAAGAAGTATCTTTGTCCGACTGAGTCAGGGGTAGGGTCAGAGCTGGGGCTTTGCAGCAAGGCCAGACCACACTGCCCACCAGTCTGCCAGGACGCCAGTCAGACATCGAGCCTTCCAGACTGAGGTCCCCTCCACCCCTATCCCCAGATTCATGGGGGGCCATCTGCCGGTGCTCAGAGCCGAAGAGGCTCTCTGGAGCCCCCTTGGTTGAGCTTTTGTTGTCTTGAGGGGAAACTGAGGCCCAGAGCTGGAGAGAGACTTGCCAGGCGTTGGGGCCTTCACACGCCCGGCCTGTGGGCATGTCCCCTCCTGCTGGAGTGACTGCGCGGCACCCACGCTGCGGTGGTGGGTAGATGTGGAAGCAGCCTGCTGACAATTCGTCCCCAGGTAGCTGTGCCCACCTAGGGCCATGATGGAGCGAGAGACGTGGTGCTGGCTGGGCCCTGAATCGTGCTGCCTGGCCTGGATGCAAGTGCCGGCATCACCCCTGCTCCACCTGGACCCTGGGGGGCCTTTCTTGCCCTGAGCCTCGCTTTCCTCATCTGCCAAATGGGTGCGACACAGCAGGGCCGCGTGAGGACTCAGATCAGGATGGAGGGTGTGCTTAGAGGGGGCGAGCTCGCAGGTGCTGCTGGTCGGGCTCTTACCTTCTGGGGGGACTGCCGCTCCTGCCAGGCGGTGGGGGGGAGCCGGGCCTCACTCCCCACCCCCTCCCTCCCTCAGGTGCCGCTGGATGAGCGCATCATCTTCTCGGGGAACCTCTTCCAGTACCAGGAGGACAACAAGAAGTGGAGGAACCGCTTCAGCCTCGTGCCCCACAACTACGGGCTGGTCCTCTATGAGAACAAAGTGGTGAGGCCCCACCCCGGCTCCTCCCGGGCCCAGCCAGGCCCGTGCTTCCCCCCACCCCGCCAGCCATCCTGCTCTATGCCAGTTATCACTGCATGCCCCCCACTCCTAAACCCAAGGCTCCAGGCCCCCATCCTCAGCCTGCCACCCAGCATCCCCCCTTGGCTGCCCCCAGGGCCACAGCAGAACGTCAGTAGGCCCCTCCTCACCACACCTGCTTGCTCTGCTGGGTGCCCTCTCTAAATGGCGTTTCATCAAGCCAGGCCCCCAGATCTTGGGGTCACCTTTCACTACCTCTCCGTGCACAACTGGCTCCTCACCAGCTCCTACATCCCCCCCAGCCCCCCTGCAGCCCCAGGCCCCAGTTGCTCTCAAGGCCCTGCAACCTCTTCCTTTCCAGGGCCCTAGCCCCTCCCTCCTCAGCCTCCTTCCTGGCTGGGGTTCCTACCCCATCGCCCCACACCCCCCGCCCCTCGCCTCCATCCTTGTTCTCCCAACAGCCACGGCAGACTGCTGAGCATGTGAGTCTGGCCAGCTTACCCCTGGGTAGTGGTCCCATCTTTTTCCTTCCTGATTCTGCCCCCCCCCCACCACCCCCGACCCCGTTACAGCTCCCTGCTCTGCAGTGTGTTGATAAGTGTCCTGCGATTGTTCCTTTTCTTTGCTTTGGGCCCTTGGGGAAGCCCCTCCTGCTTGAGCCACAGACCCAATTTCTTCTACCAAACCTTTTTCCAGAGCAGCCAACGGGACAGGCCGGAGTTCCGACTGTTTCAAGGAAAATCGGCGTTAGAGTAACATAAACAGGGTCAGGAGCAACCTGATGCCCCTGGGCAGTGGTTCTCAAAATGACAGCCTGCATCAGAATTCCCTGGAGGGCTCAATAGAAAACAGGTTCCCGGGGCTGGCCCAGTGGTGTAGTGGTTAAATTCACGTGCTCCGCTTCAGCGGCCCCGGAGTTCATGCGTTTGGATCCCAGGTGCAGACCTACACACCACTTGTCAAGTCATGCTTTGGTGGTGTCCCACATAGAAAATTAGAGGAAGACTGGCAATAGATATTAGCTCAGGGCCAATCTTCCTCACCAAAAAAACCCAACAAAAAACCAGGTTCCTGGTCCTATCCCAAATTTGATTCAAGTCTGGATTAGGGCCAAGAATTTGCGCTTCTAACAAGTTCTAGGGTGATGTTGATGTTCCTGATGATCAGGGACCACACTTTGTAAATCTTTGCCCCAGATGTTCTGAGCCATGCTCAAGAAATGTGTTGAACAGGGACACCTAGTGGCAGCGTGCAGCATGGCAGCCCTCCTGTATGAGCCATTACATCAGGACTCCTTTTTCCTTCCACTGGTGTGAGAAAGCAGTGCCTAGACCTAATTCTCCCCCACAGGGCACTCGAATGATGCTCAGAACCTAGGGAAGTTGGTGGGCAGTTCAGGCTAATGGTCTAAGACCCCGGGCTTTGGAGGCAGACAGACCAGGTTCATGTCCCACGTTGCTACTTAGGAACTGTGTGAGCTTGTGGTTAATAAGGTGCCCACCTCTTGGATTGCGAGAATTCCATGAAGCGAAGCAGGCAGTGCCCTTAGCACAGCGCCTGGTGTGTAATGAGCACTCAGCTGATGGTAGCTGCTGCTGATAGAGGCCGTAGTCACGTGGTGGTGATAACAGTGGCCTCAACGATGCTTACTGGTCCTCGCTGTGCCAGACACCGTGCTAAGTGTTTTATGTGGATGATTTCAGTCCTCATGCAGCCCTGGGAGGTAGCGGCTGTTGTTACGCTGGCTTTATAGATGATGAAGCTGAAGCGTAGGAGGTGGAGGCCTGTCACCCGTCACTGCGATGGTCGAACTCCTCTTCGTCTTCCCTCTCCCTCACTCCCTCCTCCTCTTCTCCCTTTGCCTCCTCGTCCTCACCTTGGCAGGCCACACTGAGTAGGGCCCTGGAGCCACAGTTGGAGAGGGCATTTGGGCTTGGCCACACCCCTAACCCCCAGAGACCATCTCTCTTGTCCCTTCCTCAGGCCTATGAGCGGCAGGTGCCACCCCGGGCCATCATCAACAGTGCAGGCTACAAAATCCTCACCTCCCTGGATCAGTACCTGGAGCTCGTTGGCAACTCCTTACCAGGTAAAGAACTGCCGATCCCAGGCCGAAAGGCACAGGCCCGGAGATTGAACCAGGGGAGAGGGCGGCCCTGATCCCAGAGCTCCAGGCTCCATGTTTGCAGGAAGACCAGCTGGGCCGCGAGCTGCGGCAGGTGCCCAGCATGACCTGAGCCCTCAGACGAGAGGCCTCGTGGGCCTGAGAGGGGGGTACCTTGAGACCACCCCGTGCACTGGGGCTGGACCAGCGTGGGCCCACTGAGTCCCCTGCTTCCTGAGCCTTAGGCTCACAGTGGTCCAGTGGGGGTCTCACTCTCTGCCCTTCCCTCTCCTTGAGAGATCCCAGGAGGAGACATTCAGGTGACTCTGCTTCGTAAACTGCGGAGTCAGTACTGCATTCGGAGGAGTTATTCTAGGCGTCCTGTTTCTACCCCCACCCCCGTCAGAGACTCCCAGAAGCCCGTCATAAACACACCTGCCTCTCAGATGATCCCAGGGGAATTAAGGGGAGGGGGAGGTGCTGGCCTGGGGGGCAGCTTGTGCCCCCAGATAGGACTGGGGAGTAAAACGCCCCGTGTGGTTGGGGGCTCAGCCGGAGTCGGCGATCCTGGATTCCAGCCCCAATCTGGCTTAGTTTTTGCTGGTTCTTCTTGGGCAGCACAGCACTGCGAGGACTGACCAGGGGTGTCATGTAGACCCCACGAGGTGCTGTGTGCCCTGAACCCAGCACAGGGACACAGACTCAGGGCGCAGAGAAGAACTGTCACTGTTGTATTATTAACAACAGTGGCGAGGTCACGGCCCAGGACTGCTCATCTCACTGGATCTCAAATATCCATGTGGACAAAATAGAAAGAGAGAGAAAAATCCCCTTTTATTTATTTTCTGTCCACCACATACCTCCCTCCCACCTTGGACATTTAAACCACACTTTGGCCTCCACAGCTGAAATTTGGAAGGAAACCCAAGAAAGTAATGCTTGGCCTTTGACCCTGAGAGCTCTGACCCTGTGTTGTTGGTGCCTCATGCACGGAGTCTAGAACCTTCTCCAAGAGGGAGGTGGGCGTGACCTCATTACCAGCACTAAGAAATGGGTCTGAGCAGATGCCGGGGGATTCTGAGGTTCCCTTAGCCAGGCTGTGGAGGACACACGGGGACAGGCTTGGTCACCCCGGGGCAGGCCAACCCTCTCTGGGCCTGAGCCTGCCCGTCAGAGTGGGGCCAAGGGATCAGCGGCCTGCTGGCCTCTGGCTGCAGAGGGTAGCTGCTCAGTGGACACTGTCTCCACAGGGACCACATCAAAATCAGGCACCGCCCCCATCCTCAAGTGCCCCACGCAGTTCCCGCTCATCCTCTGGCATCCCTCTGCACGTCACTACTACTTCTGCATGATGACGGAAGCCGAGCAGGACAAGTGGCAGGCGGTCCTGCAGGACTGCATCCGGCACTGCAACAATGGTGAGGCCCTCCTGCCCGGGGCATCGGTGGGGAGCGGGGTTCACCTGGGGTATGTGCTGAACAGTGACACCTAGTGGCTGCCTGTGGTGTGGCAATCCTGCTCTATGAGCTGTTGAATTTTCCTTCTGAGGTTGTAAGAAGCCATTATGATGTTACCCTTAACCTTCTTCCTCAGTGGAAATAGTTCTCTGTGGCTCAGAAAAAGTTTCAGAAGTTGTTCTCAGAGGGGTTCTTTGTTGAGTTCTTGGGCCCTGGGTCACAGAATCACAATCCTGATTCTGCCACTTTCTAGCCCTGTGACCTCTCGCCGCCCCTGTAAATGGGGATAACGATGCCCCCTGTGTCTTAGGGGTTTGTGAGGATTCACAGTGAGAATCCACTCAATGCTTGATGAAGATTTTTTTTTTTTTTTTTAATGATCTGATCTCTTTCCTGGGATTATGGGAGTTCCCTTCCTCCTCAGGGCCTCCATGTTTTCATCTGTAAAGTTATGAGGTCTCTTCCAGCTCAAGCATTCATTCAACAAACACTTTTAGTGTCTGAGCACTGAGGATGCAACAAGGGAGCAAGCCATGGTCCCTGCGCCCATGCTGCCGGGAGACTAGTTGGGGAGGGAGATGTTAAACGGATGAGGACACCAGGGGTGATGAGTCACAGCTGTGCTGGGTGCTGCGCGGGAGCCACCCTGGGAGTGGGTGTCCTGGGGGTGCTGATCCTGCGTACGGGAGGGGTCGATCAGGGCGGCTCCCTTGAGGAGGCGATGGTTCAGCTGAGACTCGAAGGATGAGTAGTCTTCCAGGAGAAGGAGGAGCGTTCCAGAAATAGGCCACAGCAAGCTGGAAGGGGGGCCCAGAGGCTGGAGCAGGTCGAGGCCTGAAGTGGGGGGAGGAGGGGCCTGAAAGGGGGCTGGAGGGGGCCCTGGGGGCAGGTCCGGAGGGCCTTTCTGGGGCTCCAAGGAGTTTGAGCAGAAAGGCTTATCATTGTCTCGTGGGGGGGTGGGGGGGGTTGGGGCCCTGAGGGTCTTTCCGCCCTGTCCTGGACTCTGAACTTCATTTCTGGTGACCTGGCCTAGGGTGGCAGGGAGGGAGCTGCCCCCACCCCACCCTCCTAGCCTCGGGCACAGCTCCACAGGGCGGTGGATGGTCAGGGTGGGCACCCTCACTGGGAGGCCAGGCCGCTGCGGTGACTCTGCTCACCCCACCCTCCCCTCAGCTCTCCGGAGCCGCCTCTGCCCGTCTGGGATCTGCCAGGTGGGAGGAACCCAGTCTTGAGTCAGGCCAACCCCTGCCACCTGGGCTGGCCCTGCTGCCCACAAAGGGCCTCCTGTTCCCAGGTCCCTGGGGACTGGAGGGCCAGGACTGGGTGGAGGTGATCTGGGCTCTGGCTGCCTGGCCCGGGGCACACTCCCTTCTCCTCCCTTCTTCCCTTTCTCCCTGCCCCCATGCCTGGCCCAGCTCCACTGTCTCCCGGTTTCCAAGGCTAATGGCTGACCTGGCAGGGTGACCCCAGGCCAGGTTGGGGGTGGGGACAGCACAAGATGGAGAAGAGCCACAATTCGCTTCCCCGTGTGCACGATGGTAATGAAGACAAACTTGGCTTTGCATGATTCTTGGGAGGAGTAAATGAGCTGGTTCCGGCGAGCTCTTGGCCCCGTGCCTGGCACATAGTGGGCGCTCAGCTGGGAGGCTGAGGGGGGCCCCTTGGGTGTGG
The DNA here is from genome assembly GCF_041296235.1 of Equus asinus. Lineage (NCBI taxonomy): Eukaryota > Metazoa > Chordata > Mammalia > Perissodactyla > Equidae > Equus > Equus asinus. The sequence continues at coordinate 18,201,564 of NC_091799.1, forward strand.
GGTGCTTTGGGCAGGGAGGGGGTCCAGGGAGAGCAGTGGGGGGGCACCTGTAGCAGGAAGCTGTTCTGGAGCTGACGAGGCTGGCCTTAGAGGAGGCTTCCCCCACCCTGAGGACTGTGGGAAAGTTCTCTGTTTCCTCGGAGGCAGGGCCTGGAATCTGTGGAACCTGGAATTGCTCTCCCCCGGGACTGCCAGGAAGTGGGGGGCGGGTGGGGAAGGAGGCCCAGCTGGGTGGACGCCAGCTCGTCCCAGGGCCCCCTCACATCCTGCATTCCTGAGCAGCTGGGGGTGGCAAGAGGCAGCCGGGGCACCGAGCTGAGCCCTGGGGGTAGGCCTGGGTGCAGAGGTCAGGCCTCTTCCTGTCTGACCGTGGTCCCCCTCTGCCTGCTGCCCAGAACCGAGGAATGTAGTTTCCTTTCTCAGCTTGACCCTGAGGACCCCACAGGCAGGAAGTCTCCAGGTCTGGCTGGAGGCAGCTGGTCCTGGTTTGAGTCCTAGTGCTGCCATTCCCTAAGCTGTGTGTCCCCAAGCCAGTAACTTTGCCTCTCTGAGCCTGTCTCCTCTTTGGGAAAAGTGGGGCTGAGCAGAGCTGTCCCTCGCAGGGCTGTGTTGAGGAGTCGATGAGGGGACGTGCCCGAGGTCTGAGCCCAGGGCTGGTGTCTTGGTCGGCCCGGTTGCCGTAACAAAGCCTGCAGACTGGCTGACTTAATAGAAAACGGTTTTCTCACGGTTCTGGAGGCCCAAGATGAAGGTGTCAGCGGGTTTGTTTTCTCCTGAGGCCTCTCTCCTAACAGATGGTGTCTTCTCCCCGTGTCCTCACATGGTCCTCCCTCTGCGCACCCATTTTCTGTATCCAGCTTTCCTTTTCTTTTTTACTGCTTTTTCTTCTCAAATCCCCCCGGTACATAGTTATATATTTTAGTTGTGGGTCCTTCCAGTTGTGGCATGTGGGATGCCACCTCAGCATGGCCTGATGAGCGGTGCCATGTCCGCGTCCAGGATCCGAACCAGCGAAACCCTGGGCCGCAGAAGCGGAGCATGCGAACTTAACCACTTGGCCACGGGGCCGGCCCCCCAGCTTTCCTTTTCTTGAAGGCCATCAGTCATGCTGGATTAGGGCCCAGCCTAAGCCTCTCATTTTTACTTCATCGCCTCTTGAAGTCCCTCTCTCTGAATACAGTCATGTCCTGAGGTACTGGGCATTAGGATTTCAACATAGGAATTTGGGGGTTCGGGGAGACACAAATCAGGCCCTAACTGCCGGGCTCATGGAAGAGCTCGGAGGGGTGACCCTCACTTTTGTCACACTCAGTACCTTGGCCTGCAGACCAGAGACATCCTAAGGGGCTGAGCTTCACGTCTGGGCCAGAACCAGGGCCCGGGACATTGGCAGCCCCACTCCGGCTGCCCAGGCCTCTGCTACCTTCCTGCCACCTGGAAAGGGGCCCCTGCCCTGCGCAGCTGACTCGTTGCCTGCAGCACGTAGATGTCCTGTTGCAGCAGAGGCTGCGTGGGATGCACAGCCCGGATTCCCCAGGCAGAACCCGGTCTCTGGGAGCGTGTGCCCGTCCTGAGAGCCTCACAGGGCTTCCTCCCCTGGCCCAGGTGGGCAGCACCCACCCCAGGGCCTCGCTTTGCTCCAGTCACTCCTGCCTCATCTCAGATCCTGAAAGGCAGGGGTCAGCCTCCCCTTTCACCCCCGTCCCCATCCTGGGAGCTGCCCCTGCAGGGCTGGGGGCTGGGCCCCAGCTTCCCCACCGCTGACCTCGCCTCCGCCTCTGCCAGGCAGTGATTCCTGCCGTCATCCGGATGTGGGAGGGGAGGGGTCCCTCCGGAGAGGGGCTTTTTCTCTGTGGGGGTGACTCAGCCTGTAGTCATGGCGGTGGCAGCTGGGGTTTGGCGGCACAGGCTGCTGTTTCCCCTTCCCTCGGTTGCGGGACGCAGCGGTCAGAGGCACATGGCCAGCGTGGCCGCCTGCTGCCTGGCTCCGAGGTGTTTAACCACGCTCTTCCTCAAGCCGGGTTTTGCAACCTCCTGCAGCCACGCCTCATTCGTCGACCCACCTTGCCAGCACCGGGGACGTGGGCAAACTCCTCTGGGCCACCACCACCACAAACAAGAACGAAAATAGAGAAACGGTGTTTTCTAGTCAGACCTGGATGCACGGTGGTGAACACGGCAGACCAGGGCCAGCCCACGGGCAGCAAGAGCCGATCCTGGCTGCAGTTACTAATAAAGAACGACTCAGGACCACCCCGGGGCCTGCACTGGGGCCCCGGACTGCACAGTTCACAGCCCATCCCCACCCCACGGCCCCTGGAGCCTCACGGTGGGTGTGTGAGGGCCGGGTCATTGTTCCCACTGTTCAGAAGAGGAAACTGAAGCCCTTTCGGGCTGGAACAGGGCTTGGCAAACCGTGGCCCCTGGGCCACACTCAGCCCATCACCTATTTCTGTAAATCAAGTTTTACCGGCTCATCCGTTCAGGTTTTCTGTGGCCATTTTCCTGCTGCAGTGGCAGAGCTGAGCCACTGCAACAGAGAGCATGTGGCCTGCAAAGCTGAGGGTATTTCCTGTCTGGCCCTCTGCAGGGAAATTTGCAGGCCCCTGATGCAGCCACTAAGGGGAGGGAGCAGGACCGGAACGAGGGTCTCCGGGTGCCTCAGGCGCCCGCTCCGCCGTGCTGGGCAGCCTCTCCTGGCAGGGTGGGGTGGCCTCTGGTCCTGGCTCTGCCACTTGTGGCCCTTGGACCCTCGGCAGTGGCCTGACCTTGAAGCCTGTTTGTGTTTTCATCTGCGAAGTTGGGTTAAGGACAGTGCCCACGTCCTGGGGCGGGTGAGAGGATTTAAGACGACAAGGAGGGTTGCCTCGCGGCGTCGGTGGTGGGTTATTGTCCTGTGCCTGTCACTGCAGCTCCTCCTGCCACAGTTACCATGAGGGCGGTGGGGTCGCAGGTCGGGGTGGGGCTGGGCCATCCCGCCGACTTCCTCTTTCCCTCCCTCTCCTGCGCAGGGATCCCTGAGGACTCCAAGGTGGAGGGCCCCGCGTTCACGGACGCCATCCGCATGTACCGCCAGTCGAAGGAGCTGTATGGCACCTGGGAGATGCTGTGTGGGAACGAGGTGCAGGTGAGGCCAGGAGGGCCGGTGGGGAAACTGGAAGTCACCCCAGGGTCCAGTGGGTGGGGCTGGACAGACGGGCTCTGGGGCACTGCAAGTGTGGACGGAGATGACGACCTCAGATTCCAACAGGTGGAGGCCAAGCCCAGACTAGGTGCCAGGGTGTCCCTATGAACAAGAGGGACGTAGCCCTGGCCCTCAGGGGGCTCTCTGTACGGCAGGAGAAACAGACATTTGACAAACACACACACTTCCGTGCTTAGGCAAGGGGGATGGGGGTGTGGTATTCCAGACAGGAAGGCAGCATGTGCAAAGGCCCTGAGGTGGGACCCCTGAGCCTGAGCATCTTGCAGGACACCCAAGCAGATAGGCTGGAACCTGTGGGAATCATACTCAGGAGAGATGCTCAGTGGAGACACGGAGCGAGGGGCCAAGCCTCGAGGAGCTGGGAGCTTGAGTGGCTAGGCTTACTGGAATACAGAGAGGAACATGCCAGCTGGACATGCTCCAACCCCTGCCCCGGCTTGTGCCTCCTGGTCCTAGATCCTGACAAACCTGGTGATGGAGGAGCTGGGCCCTGAGCTGAAGGCAGAGCTCGCCCCGAGGCTGAAGGGGAAACCGCAGGAGCGACAGCGGCAGTGGATCCAGGTGGGCCGGCCTGGGCCCGGGCGCGGGGGCGGGGTGCCTGCAGCCGCCGGGCGCCCCCCCTCCCCGCAGCCTGGTGCTGACACCGCAGCTCTGCCTGCAGATCTCAGATGCTGTGTACCGCATGGTGTACGAGCAGGCCAAGGCGCGCTTTGAGGCCGTGCTGTCCAAGCTGCAGCTGGCCCGGCCGGCCATGGAGGCCGTCATCCGCACCGACATGGACCAGATCATCACCTCCAAGGAGCACCTGGCCAGCAAGATCCGAGGTAGGCAGGTCACTCACCATGCTGGTCATCGCTGGGCAGACACGCTGGGACCACCTGCCCTCCAGGGGCCAGCGCAGACCTCCTGTCTGTTTCATGGATCTGTGTACATGTCACAGCATTGACTTGATTCATGGATTGTTTTAAACGATTGAAGTCAAATCTGAGCATTCTTCTTTTCTAACCTCTGTGAGCTGTTTTGTAGCTGTTATTTCTATAAACCTAGGTCTTAAAAATCTAAATTTCCGTCGAGGAGGGTCAGGCCTCCTCAGCTTTGGCCAGTCACAGATTTTACTGTGTCCTTCAGCAGACGTCAGCAGGTCTGACTTTTCCGGGTCAGTTTATGTTCCTTTCTGTTCCCAGCTGGATGGAGTCCTTTCGCTCTTGTCACACACTGGCTGCATGTGGTTCTGGCGGTTGTCAGCTGCCTGGGGGTTATCCTCTGCTCTCTCTATTCACTGTGAGCAAGCTGGGACACCCAGAGTTGACATTTATTTTGTGGAACAAACAACATTAGCTGGGCACAGGAGGGGGAAGGACATCAAAACACTCCCTGGCTACAAATGCCTTAGTCAGAATGTCCTGGGGATGGTCCCTGCCCACGGGGAAGCAGCCCTTACATAGCGCACCAAGCCGGGCCACCTGTCCAGAGCAGGATCGGTCTCTGGGTTTGCAAAGCCCAGAGGCTCATCGAATCTGCTAAAGTGCTTTACTTTTTTTTTTTTTTAAAACAAAGGAGCAAGACCGCCAAAGATGAGTTTTTCTCCACCTCTAGCTAAGCAGAAAAACTGCCAGCACCTGTAGACTAGCATTTTTCTTAGTTTCTTGTCATCACAGTTTCAGAAATATCAGGGGCCAATCTCAGTAGCCCGTTCTTTTTGTTGCATAGATTTATTATCTTTAGCAGCTGTTTCTATAGAATCATTCAGTTTGCTAATGTTCTCACCAGTGGTGTTCTCTTAAAGAGAATGCAATAGCGTGCCTCTAGTGATGGGGTTCTGGGACGGCTGGGAGCTGCTCCCCGGGACGTGTGAGCTAACGGCTCCCTCTGGGCGCAGGCTTCATCCTCCCCAAGGCGGAGGTGTGTGTCCGGAACCACGTGCAACCCTACATCCCGTCCATCCTGGAGGCCCTGATGGTGCCCACCAGCCAGGGCTTCACCGAGGTGCGGGACGTCTTCTTCAAGGAGGTCACCGACATGAACCTGAATGTCATCAATGAGGGTGGCATCGACAAGCTGGGCGAGGTGAGGCCGGGCACCGGCCCCTGGGGAGGGGAGCGTCTCCTGGGTTTGGGTCTGGTCTGCCCGTGTCAGGCCCTTGCTAAGACCCAGGGCGGGCCGAGTGCCTGAGGCCGAAGCTGTTGGCTGTCCTCTTGGGCAGGCAGTTAGGCGGCAGGGGGACCTTAACCCCATGCCACCAGCCTTTGTAAGCCATGTGGGTTGTTAAATATCAAAGAACTTAACAGAGAAGGGGGAGGGAGGGGAGGAGGAAAAGAAGGAAGGAAAAGCGAGCTTCAGATATGAGTAACGTAGTTGTCAAGGTGGAATTAAGTATGTGGATGCCATTTCCTGTGCCCCACGAGTGGAGATAGCCCGTCTCTCCCACTGCCCCTCGGTTCTCTGGTTCTCAGGGTCACTGCCCTTTCACAGACCCCATATTGGGGTACTTGGCTGCCTGGAGCCCCACAGTGTTGTCAGGTACAGATAGAATCGATCCTGTAATCTTAGCTATCTCTTCTACACCCCAAATTGAGGAGTCCACAGACAATAATACAGAATTTGAGAACGGGAAAGGACCTTAGAGATCACAAAAAACTATCTCTTGATTTTGAGACTGCGGCTCAGAGAGGGTGAGCGACTTGCCCAAGATCACCCAGCGGCCCAGAAGGGACAAGAACCCTTTCCCCATAGTCCAGGCTGGCCTCTCTCCGTGCTGTTGTGTGCTGGACCAGGCTCCTCCTGCCTTCAGATCCTCATCCTTCCTGTCCCAGGCTCTCCAGGGCTTGCCCTTGTGGGCACCATCCCCAGGTGGCCTTCCCTGGTGCCGATGGCAGCTCCAGGGCCTGGTCTCCGAGCCCAGGCGAGGCTTGGGTCTGCAGAGGCTGCCTCACTCCCAGGCGGCCCCAGCTCAGGTCCCTCGCATGCTGCCTCCTGCAGTACATGGAGAAGCTGTCCCAGCTGGCGTACCACCCCCTCAAGATGCAGAGCTGCTATGAGAAGATGGAGCCGCTGCGGCTCGATGGGCTGCAGCAGCGGTTTGACGTGTCCAGCACGTCCGTGTTCAAGCAGCGAGCCCAGATCCACATGCGTGAGGTGAGCCTGAGGCTCCTCCCCAGCTCACCCCACAGCCCAGGGCACCCCACGCCTGCCTTCTGTCTGTTCCCACCTCCACCTCCCCCTCACTCCTCGCCTGGCCCTCCAAGCGGCTGCCGTGCTCAGCTTCTGTGTGCTCGCTCCTGCTCTGGTCTCGGTGCTCTCCCATCTCCTTGGAGCACCTGTCCCTCTGTTCACCTGGCTAATTCAGACTCATCTTTCAAGTCTTGGCTTAGGGACCCCTTCCTCCAGGAAGCCCTCCTTGCTCCCCAAGCCCCTTCCTGCAGGGCCCAGGACCTCGGTTTCCTGTTTCCTTGAGGCAGGGACTGGCCCTGGTGCCCAGCACTGTGCCAGCACGTAGTAGGCACTCAAAGATGTGGATGATCCTAGTGCACAGGCTGCCCCCACTCCTCTCTGGCAGGCCTGGGGTGGCTGGCTGAAGAGCCCCCCCCAAGAGGCGTGCTGTAAGGGGCTGGGGTCGCTCCCGCCCTTCATGTGCCCATGGTGTGCCCCGCAGCAAATGGACAACGCGGTGTTCACCTTCGAGACCCTCCTGCACCAGGAGCTGGGGAAGGGGCCCAGCAAGGAGGAGCTGTGCAAGTCCATCCAGCGCATCCTGGAGCGGGTGCTAAAGGTGAGCGCCGCCCCCGGCCCCGCCCCCTGGCCCTGGCCCACGCTCTAAGCTGTGGCCGACCTGAGCCTAGTCCCGGGGCTGGGACCAGGATTGCTGCCCTTACAGGAGACGCCACCGACCCCCTTGTACAGCTGGGGACACTGAGCCTCGGGTCAAAAGGGGCTGGTGGAGCCCGCTGACCCTGGCCCCTCTTTCCCGGTCAGAAATATGACTACGACAGCAGCACCGTGCGGAAGCGCTTCTTCCGGGAGGCGCTGCTGCAGATCACTATCCCCTTCCTGCTCAAGAAGCTGGCCCCCACCTGCAAGTCGGTGAGCGCCCCCGGCCCCCTAGTCAACCCCCAACCCGCTCCAGCCGCTTGGGCCTCAGCCCCCTCTCTGGGGGAGGCCTGTCCAGCTGGCCAGGTGGGACCACAGACGCGCTCTCTGCCCGGCGGCCCTGACCGCACTTCTCTCTGCCCCTGCGCCCGCCCTGCCCCGCCAGGAGCTGCCCCGGTTCCAGGAGCTGATCTTCGAGGACTTTGCCAGGTTCATCCTGGTGGAGAACACGTATGAGGAGGTGGTGCTGCAGACGGTCATGAAGGACATCCTGCAGGGTACGTGCCACCCCACCACTCAGGAGGGCCAATTGCCCGACCCCAGTGCTGCTGAGGGCATTCCTATTGCCAGGAGGGGGACGGGGGTGCCCACCCAGAGGTTTTCCTGGTGGGGCAGCTAAGCTGCAAAGAAAAGCATGAGACTTAGGCCCGTGGACTGGGCAGGGCCTGCTGTCCACTGTGTGGCCCCGGGAGGGTAACATTGCGTCTCTGTGCCTTAGTTTCTTCCTGGGCTCTTGGCATTGTGGGGAGTGTCAGATGAGTGACAGGATGACACGCACGGTGGTTTCCAGCTTGGGGTTAGGGTCAGAGCTCCTCCTTCTCAGCAGCAAGGCCTGGAGTAAGTCACGTCCCAACCATGACACCCACTCAGGCCGTCAGAGGCCTCTGGGGATGATAGGGGTCACATTTGGGCACAGTGTAGGGTACGGTGGCAGCCATGGGTCCCTTGGTAAATGTCCTGCCCCCACCCCCTTTGGCCCCGCAGCTGTGAAGGAGGCTGCCGTGCAGAGGAAACACAACCTGTACCGCGACAGCATGGTCATGCACAACAGCGACCCCAACCTGCACCTGCTGGCGGAGGGTGCACCCATCGACTGGGGGGAGGAGTACAGTGGCAGCGGGGAGGACAGCGGCAGCCCCAGCATCCCGGAAGCAGCCACTCTCTCGGAAAAGCGACGGCGTGCCAAGCAGGTGGTGTCCGTGGTCCAGGACGAGGAGGCAGGGCTGCCCTTCGAGGCTGGCCCTGAGCCACCATCACCTGCGTCCCCGGACAGTGTCACTGAGCTCCGAGGCCTACTGGCCCGGGATCTGCAGGCCGAGAGCCCCCCCCCAGCTGGCCCCCTGCCCAATGGGGCCCCTGCGCAGGAGAGCCCCCAGCTGGAGAGCCTCCAGTCCGTGGCAGCCCCCGAGGCTTCCTCGACACTCGCCTCGCCGCTCCAGCAAATCCCACCTGGAAAGGCTGTGGACCTTGAGCCTCCCAAGCCCAGTGACCAGGAGACCGGGGAGCAGGTGTCCAACCCCGGGGGCCGCCCCCCAATCCACACCACCACTGAGGACAGCGCGGGGGTGCAGACTGAGTTCTAGGCGTTCACCCCCGAGCCTCTGTTGGACATGGCACATGGGCCACTCCCTCCGAGGCACTGGCAGGCTCGGCTCTGGGCAGGGAGCCCCGGATCTGTGCCTTCCCGGAGGTGGAGGTGGGCAGGGCTGGGGTGGTACCTCCAGGGCTGGGCGGGGACGGGCCTAGCGGAGTCACTTTATTGGGTTCGGTCTCACTTTGTTGCTCCGTTTTCTCTTCTGTGGGATGATCTCAGCTTTCCTCCTGGTGCTGGGCACAGCTGAGGGGCTGGGGAGTGCCCACCAGCCCCCCGTTCCCTGGGTCCTCCCTTCCTGCCCTTCCTCTGTGGCCTGTCTCCCTCATGGGTCTTGCCATCCTTGGAAAGAGGGCCCCAGCCCTTGAAGTCTCTCCCCTCTCCACCAGGGGCTCGCCTGGGACTGGGAAGATGGACCCTTGAGGCCCATCTCGGGGCCCCCGCTCCCTCCCCACCCCTCCAGGATGGGCCCCAGAGTCCAGTTTCTTTTGGACTGGGCACTGGCCTCGCTTTCCCCGCTCCAGGTGAGGGGTAGGAATGAGGAGTCTTCAGGCTGGAGCCAGGCTGGGGGTGCATCATGGAGCAGGATAGGGCCACGGGCGTGGGGATGGAATGAGAAAGGCCTGGAATGTGCTGGTCTGGGGAGAGGAAGTGTGCTGAGGGGGGAGGAGCAGGTGTTACTGGGAGTGTTTGCCAGGCAGGTGAGATGGCAGAGGGAGGGCTGCTGGAAGCTGGAGCAGGCCTTTGCCCCCTGCTCCCACCCGTCCAGCCTCAGCCTCCCTCCGCTTGCTGGGATCCAGTCTCTGGGAGTCCTCTGTCGCCGCTTTTGTGCCCTCATGCTGGGCTGGGCTCAGGGGAGGGTGGCATGTTGCGCAGAGGCAGGGTTTAGTGGGTGTGGGTTTTGTCTTGTGCAGGCCACCTCCAAGGTACGTGCTGTCCACTGAGGGAGCTGGTGGGGCTCCTGAGGGGCGGAGGAGGGGCTGTGGCTCCTCAAGGCACCGCTGGTGGCCACTCTGATCTGGGGTCAGACTGTGGCTTGGCCTCTGCTTTCTCTGAGTTACCAAGTCACCTCACTCTACTCTGAAAACTCCAGGCCCCATTTCAAATGTCCTTCTTCCTCAGCTTCTTGTTCCTGGGGTTGAGGGTCAAGCTGAGGCACCCCAGCCTGGCAGCTCCCATCCCCAGGGGCTGGGACCCCCTGGCCTCCCCAGACCCCCTCCCCTGCTGCTTTGAGTGGAGGGCAGGCAGGGGAGAACCCGACTTCAGGGTCCTCAGGGTGGCTGGCGCCCCCCCCCCCAATCCTCCGTCCCCTTGTTCCACTTCCCAGGGTCGGGGCCTTGGACCCACAGAACGTGTGGCGGTGGCTGGTGCTCAGGGACTCCCCAGTCCCCCCAGCCCTAATCTCAAACGCCTCACTAACCTCCTCCACCAACACATTCCGTCTTAAGATGCTCTCTTCTAGTGCCTTCTTCTGGGGTTCTCCAATCATCCTTTCCAGATAACGTATTGAAAATATTATGCAAACTGTTTAAGCTTCTACTAATCAATAAATGCTTTATGTAAAGCCAGCAGCCTGTGTGTGGTGTGGGCAGGGGAGGCCTGGCCTGGGGGCTGCGTCCAGGAGCACCCGTGCGCGCTGGGGCTTTCTGTGCTCCTCGCTCAACCGAGGACCTCCAGGCGCATCGTGGGAGTCCTTAGATTATCCCACTTTACGGAGGAGGAAACAGGCTCAGAGAGAAGGCAGGCAGGGCGCGTAAGTGACTGGCCTGATGGCAGTTCAGGAGGCTTCCTCAAGGCAGCCTGGGCGATGGTGAGCCCAAGAGGGACAGCAGCAGCTTTAGGCCACTTAGCCACTTGGCCCTGGGCGTCCACAGCTGGGTGGTCCCTGGGCTCATGCTGGATCCAGACGATGAGGCCAGCGTCTGACTCCTGATCATGTAGCCAGCACTTACTGAGCACCTGCCGTGGGCTGTGCTGGACCAGGAGCCTCAAGGCGGCTCCAAGAGGTGGGGACCATCATCACTACCATTCCACCAACGCGTAAACTGAGGCCCAGGAAGGTGGGCAACCTTGGCTGACGTTATGGGGCATGAGGACAGACCCCCCCACACACCCCCACATGGCTGTTGGGGATGGGCTGCCCCATCCGTGGGTAAAAACATGCCTCTCCTGGGTGAGATGGCAGCCAGTCACCTTAGGGGATGCTGGCTTCCCTGGTGCCAGCCTGTATACAGTGGCCAGTGGCCGAGGGCTTGTCAACAAGGACTCAGGTGACAAGCAGCAGGGGCTGTGGGGCTGGAGACCAGGGATCAGCTGCTGTTGTCCTTGGCAAGTCAGGCTCCTCGTCTGAAAAAGGGATCATAAAAGCCCCTTCTCCCAGGGCCTAGTGAGGATTCGAGGAGAGCCACACAGCGCTGTGCTCTGAGAAGTGGCCCTGCCCACCTCGGGCCTCAGTCTCCCCTCTCGGCCAAGCGGAGCCCAGGAGGGTGTGTGGGGAGGGGGACATTGTGGGAAGAGGCCCGGCTCCTGCTTGAAGAGCAGGACTCACACCACAATGGCCTTCCCCATCCCGTTTCAGCCTACAGGACTGACAGTCAAAATGAGGTAGGGAGACTGAGGCCCAGCGGAGACAGGGCTCTTTCTGCCACCCCAGGGTCTGTCCCCAGTGTCCAGCCCACTCAGGGCACTGCCCCTGGAGTGAGCACTCAGTGCCCCCTGGTGGCCACTGGCCTACCTCAGGGCCCCATCCCGGCCTGTACTAAATGGACAGGGAGATAGAGTCTGGAGGGCTGGCCTCCTTCAGAGTCAGCTGGAGGCCCCAGGCACCCCAAGCAGGCCTGCCTCCAGCCCAGAGAAGCTGCCTTTGGCTCAAAACCATCTGCCAGAAAATGCACAATAAACGTGCAACTCTACAGCAAGTACAAGGCGCGTGGTCCCTACAACTGTGCAATGAACAACCCGCACAACCGCATGGGTTTGGGAGTCAAGATGCGTCTGGGCTCCAAACCCAGCACCGCCATGTCCCAGTCGGGAGGCCCCCAGCATTCAGCCCCCTCAACCTCGGCTCCCTCATCTGGGATGGTGAGAATGGAGCGCAGAGCCCAGGCCTGCGCAGTACAACCTGCTCCTGCTGACTCTGCCCTTCTCGAGCCTCGGTCTCTCCACCAGCATCACCGGCGTATCTTCACGTTTGGGAAGGCCTCCACCTCCTCTCTCTCTGCTGGATGAGGTGCAGCGTCTTCCCTGGGCCCCCACCCGAGCCCCTCCCCTCCTGGGCTCCATGAGGACCCAGCGACGACTTGAAAGGAGCAGGCTGGAGGTGGATTTATTGATGGTCCACTTTGGGTCTGCAAAGCTCATTGCCTGCCTGTGAGCTGCGTGGGGTGAGGAGGTGCAGATCGGGAAAGAAGGGCCTGCAGCGCTGGGGAGCAGAAGAGGCAGGCAGGGGTGGCGTTGCTGTGGCACAAGGCCTGCACTGAACACATTCCGGCTGGTCAATCCGAGGACAGCCCATGGTGGCCTAGCGCCACACTGCATACCAGCCTCACCCCGGGCTCCCCTCCCCTCGCCAGCGGCCTCCTGCTCTCCCAGCACCCTGCCGAGTGGGACGGCACTGTCCCCTGACGAGGACATCAAGCCTCCTGGAGGGGCAGAGCCACACTGGCCAGGACACTGAGTCCTGTGCTCAGATATGGACAGCTGCCTCTCCACACCCCAGACCCTGTCCTTGCGCCATGAGGGGTCTTCTCTCTTCCTCCGCAGTATTCAGACCAGCAACGCCATCACTCAGGAACTCTCCCTTCCCCTCCTGGCCCAGATGCACTTGGAGTTCAGGCTAGGGGCGCCTTCCCAGGCTGCGGGGAAAGCGCCCAGGTCAGAGAGGAGTCGTACTAGTCTGGCTGGAGCAGGGGGTGAGCTGGAGCCCCGAGCCTGAGGTGGCGAGGTGGGGCCAGGCCTGAGCTGGCGCCCGGCGCTCAGCTGCTGTGGTAGATCCGGAGGCGCTGGGCGATCTCCTGGCGGCACAGCGGGCAGGTGCGCAGTGGCTGGCAGCACTGCTGGCAGCAGCAGATGTGGCCGCAGTTGAGGAAGATCATCTGGGCCTGTGGGGAGAGAGCGGGGGCGTCTGGGCCTGGCCCTGCCTGGTTCTGGGGATGGCGTACCTGAGGCCCCCTGGCCCTCTTGCTGTACTGTACCTTAAAAGTCTGATCCTCTGGCTGTCACATACCACCCAGACAGTGCAATAATCTATGCCACTACCTATCCCGGGCGCTCCTCGCGTCCTCTCTCTGCACAGCAGCCATGGGCGCCCCTCTGCAGGCCCGCAGCTATCAACCCAGCACGGCCGGACGTCTAGGTTGCGCCCCATTCTGTGTTTTCTGTGCACTTGCCCAGCCCCTTGGTCTGAAAACCGCTCTGACATTAAGGATCAAAAGCCACGGAAGCATGTCTCTGCTTTGCTTCAGCGTTTCCCCTTTGGGAATTTTACCCGAAGGAAATAAGTGAGGGTGTGCTCCCAAGTCTGTTCTGGGCTGCTGAGTACAGCACTGCTGGTAAGAGGAAGAAACGAAGCCGCCGCGCGGCCCGAAAGCAGACACTCGGTAAAATTTGTAAATGAGACCCTCCCTACTATGGCAGTCCCGGGTCTGGCAGACACCATGGGCAACCACACGGCTGACATGGTCGCCTGTTCTAAGTAGGAGCAAAGGGTGGAGGGAAGGAAGGGTTTATTATTTTACATGCTATGTTGTTTAATTTTTACACTGTGTTAATTTCCTTCGTTTTTTTAAAAAGACAGTTTTTTTAAAAAGCCTCTTCAGAGAAAATTGTGTTGATATTTAATGATTTGGGAAATGTTCCTTAGTGCATTTATTAAGCAGGGAAACCTCGTTTTGAAAAAAGACCCAGAAAATGACATTAGCATTGCTCACGTTTGGGTCATGGGATCATGGGTCATTTTTATTTCCTGTATCTTTTGCTTTCCTGTATTTTCCAAAGTTTCTAATGAACATGGTATACTTACCCAACTAGAACAAGTGTTCAGGAAGAACACGCGTGCCTGGAGAGGATCAGGATGGCCGCGGGGGGAGGGCAGGCGGGGGCAGAGGGATGCTGAGCTTGGGGGCTGGGTCCACTGCCAGACTCACCTCCCGTTCCAGGCACACGACACATTCTGAGGTTGGCACCTCCAGCTCCGAGGGGGGAGCCGATGGCCTCACGGGCTCAGGAAACTCCTCGGGGGCAGTGGGCTCCAAGGGCTCAAGGACCTTAGCCTTGGGTGGTTTCAGTAGCTCTGTGGGGACCAGAGGAATAGGCTGAGCCAGGCTCATCCCCCAGTGATCCCAAACCCTAGGGCCCCCTGGCCCTGCCTGCCCTGAGTGGACAGTGAGCTGTAAGGTGCGAGACACTCAGATCTCAGAGTTGGGGGAAGGGCCTGCCTTCCCACACATCCCCTATTTCTCTTTTCTGAGCCTTACTCTCCCATCTGTAAAAGGGGAGTGTGGGGACGCTGGCAGGGACAGCCACAGTGCTGGTCAACTTGGGCCTCTTACCCCTAACATCCCCAGGATCCTTCACAGCTACCCTGCAAGGAGGCGCATCGCTTTCAGAGATGAGAAATCTGAGGTTCAGAGATGGGTAGCCGCTTGCCCAAGGCCACAGGTGGAGCCCTGTGCAGGAACCCTTGGTTAAGGGCTCTAGGGTGGACTGGGCCAGGCTCTCAGCTTCTCCACCCCAACCACAGGACAGGATGGGCCACTGCCCATCAGGTGACTCAGAAGAGCAGGGAGAGGAGTGAGGAGCCCTCAAGGCTGCTCCTCCAGACCCCCTGGCAGAGCCCCCAGCGTCCCTCCTGCCCTGCCCTGGAGCCAGCATCTAGCCCTGAAGGAGAACATCAGAATGGACCCTTACAAAATGCAAAGTCACTTTCATTATCGTGCAATGTGCACCACCAGCATCCCTGAATCTTTCTCATCCCTGACCACCCCCCCCAATCATGGTTCGCATTTTTCGTTTACACCACGGCTTGAATTATGAGTAGTATTTTTTATAACTGGAAGAAACCTGAAGGTTTTCTAAAGGCTACTGCAACACTAGACCCTCCAGGGGTACCCTGGTGCCCTCACACCAGCGCTGTCAAGGGGCCCTTCTATGTTTAACAGAACACATATCAAGTCCTGGGAGCAATGAGAGAAGTGTTAGGAAGATGCTTGAGGGTGTCCTGTCCCTCTGGAGCCGAGGAGGAGCCATCCTGCCACAGCCTCCTTCCCTGCGGGGTGGGCACAGTCAGGAGGAAGCCCTAAGCAGCCGAGGCAGCGGACGCGGACCTTCAGACACTCCACGACAGCAGGAAGAACTGCTCGTTGACTCCGAGCAGGGAGCGGCTCCGCCAGCCCTGGGGGTGGTGGGAGACGGGGAGAGGAGCCGCTCTGGAGGCCGGAGGGGCTCACAGTGAAGGGACACCGGCTCAAGGGAGGTCTCTCTGCCCAGGTGTACCCCGACTTCTGATGCCAAACTCCCCCTGCCCTCCAGTCTGAGAGCGGGAGGGGTCAGTGCTGGGGCAACATCTGGAAGGCGAGGAAGGGGCCTACTTTGCACATTACTTGATATTAAAGGACTGGAAGTTTAATGACTGCTTTTTTAGGTTGAGTCTATGCCCCTGGAGTCAAAGTGGCTGGAAAGCTGGAGTCTGCAGATGTCATGGCGCTGCCATCAGCCCTGACACCTGGGGACGCAGGGCCTCCTCTCTGCCTGGAGCCTGAGCTCCTGCCTCGCCCCTGCGGTCTGGCCCGGCAACTCCACCTGCAGCCTCTGCCCCAGAGACCGTGCCTGAGGCTGGCTGTGTCTCTCCTTCATCCTTGCTCCAGGCCCCAGGCTTCCTCTCCCTTGTCAGGCCCCTTGGCCTTCTCCAGGAGGGCAGCAAAGCCCAGTGGTTCAGCCATTCACATGTGTGACGTCATGGGAGACATGTCACCTCTCTCTGCCTCAGTTTCCTCATTCCTCAAATGAGGACAATAGTGCCCACCTTCACGGGGTTGAAACCAAGGTGACGTGAGTGGTACGCACAGAGTGCTCAGCACACCAGAGCCCTGGACCCCCGTGCCTGCCCCGTCAGCCACAGCTCCACCTTCTCCTGGGCCTCCGGACGGGGCGGAGTGCCTATATGACCTGCCTCTACCCCTTCCCAACCCACCACAGACATCTCTCCACGTCCAAACCACAGGTCTGCCCAGGCACAGTGTGGGGCACGTGGTGGGCACTGGGTACGCTTGGCCTCTCCCTCCAGTCCAAGGATCCTGGGTGTGGGTCCCAGTGTCTAGAGGGCACGTTTAGGGAAAGTTATGGGATAGGAGCCAGGAGGGCCCCTCCTGCTGCAAGGGAACGTCCCCTTTTTGTCCATTTTGTGGCCTGTTTTTCCCACTGGTAAATCTTGTTCCTTTAGGAGGGAACCTTAAGGACCAGCAGGGGCTGGAACCACCCTCAGGACTCGTCCCGAAATGTAACTGGTGACTGCCCTCAACCACAGTCCACACGTAAGGCTGGCCCCTCTGCTAAGGAGAGGCCCCAGTGTCGGTACCTGGCTGCATCCTGGCCGCATCCAGCAGCTCCTGGACCCTCCGCAGGATCTCGTGCTGCAGGCCAGCCTCCGTGACGCCCACCTGCGGCAGTCCAGGGAAGAGCAGGTTATGGCCTGACCTGGGCGGGAGCCCACTATGCAGCACCGCCTCACTCCTGGCTTCTGGCACCTTCGGCTTGAAACGAGGAGCTGACCGGGGCTCAGTATGCCCAACCCAACAGTCAGTGTGGCAGAGGGAGAAACTGAGACCCAAAAGGAAACCAACACGAGCAATAGCCATGGGGTGACAAGTGCTCCCTTGTGTCAGGGATGGTGCAGCCGGCTTCACCTGCATGGCTTCACGTCATGCGCGTGACGGCCCGGGAGTCAGGCCCTCTGCTGCCGTTCCCACAGTCAGCCGAGCTGCTGAGCATCACGGCCCCTCAGCCTCCAGAGCACACGCTCCTGAGCTTGGTGACGTGGCCCCAGGTGGCCCTCAGCTTCTGCGTCCATGGAGGGACAGGCAGCAGAGCAGAGTGGGACACAGTACGGACTCCAGCACCACCATCCGGGCTCGAGTCCTGGCTCTGCTGTGTGAACAGCAAATTACCACCTTGCAGTGCCTCAGTTTCCTCATCTGAAAAATGATGACGATGACGACATCTGCCTGCCCAGACTGTCGGGTAGATTCAGTGAGTTAGGATACGAAAGTGCTCAGAAGGGTGCCTGGTGCTGGCAAATGTTACAAAGACGTTAGCTGTTATCATTATTAGTCCTGTCTGAAGAGTACGTGGCTCAGTGCAACGTCCCCGGGACATAACCAGGCCGGGGCAGTGCTGCCATTATGGTCTCTGTACAACTGTGGGGTAGGGGCTGGAGCAGACGACCTCCAAGGAACTGTCTGGGCTCTACCACGTGAAGATCCAATCTGACCTGGGATGCAGTGTGGGGTCAGTAGGGCCCACACGCCCGGCTTTTCTTAGCCAGACAACATGGAGGGCACGCCCAGGTGGTAGGGACACAAGGAGGGGGTGTGCTGGCCATCTAGAAGCACGGCGGCCCTGGGACATGTGACAGTGGCAGATCTCACCAAGAAGCGCATGAAGAGCAAGTCAACCCTTGGCCAGGTTGGGCCAGCAGCCTTGCCCACCTCCCCCGAGGGGCTGCTGCTTCCTTCCCACCTTGGCCAGGTCCTCGGGGCTCATGCGGCCCAGCATGTCCAGCGAGATGCGGTGGTGGGCAAAGATGGGCAGGTAGTGCTCGGCCGACAGCTCCACCAGCAGGGCGGCCAGCGGGCGCTCCATGCCTTCTTCCTGCACGACAGGCCCACGAGGAAAGCCGAGTGCACCACGAACGGGAAGAGAAACAAGAAGCCATTATTTACAACAGCAACCAAAGGGTCTGAATATACATAACATAATATAAAATGTATTCTTGGAATTTTCCCTACAAAAATGCATATGTAAGCACATAAAAATGCACAAAGAAGTTCACTCCCACTCTCCCTGTACACTCGGAAATGATAAGCAACTGAAGTCCCCGTAAAGAGGGACTGTTTCAATCATGAGGGTTCGTCCACGTACAAAACGCTATGCAGCTGTCTGGAAACACACAGGAGATCTATACGCATGGACCCGGGGAACTGCCCACCACCACTGTTAAGAGAAAAAAGGAAGCTGCCAAAATAGTATGTATAGTTGGGGCTGGCCCGGTGGCTTTGTGGTTAAGTTCGCATACTCCACTTCGGTGGCCTGGGGTTCGCACGTTCAGATCCTGGGCGTGGAGCTACACACTGATCATCAAGCCATGCTGTGGTGGTGTCCCACATACAAAATAGAGTAAGATTAGTACAGATGTTAGCTCAGCAACAATCTTCCTCAAGCAAAAAGAGGAATATTGGCAACAAATGTTAGCTCAGGGCCAATCTTCCTCATAAAAAAACAAAATAGTATAC
Source organism: Equus asinus (assembly GCF_041296235.1). NCBI lineage: Eukaryota > Metazoa > Chordata > Mammalia > Perissodactyla > Equidae > Equus > Equus asinus. The sequence goes on from NC_091799.1 coordinate 18,219,733, forward strand.
ATAGAAAGACTATTTTTACACTAAAAAAAAAAAAAATGTGTGGGGAGGCGGGTAGGGACCCCATCTGTCCTGTCCACGGCAGGGCTTGGTGACAGTTACTGTCGCCCACCTCGCTGGGGGCCCAGCAGGCTCGACCCCACTGTGTGCTCACAGGTCTCCAGTCCACACAGCAGTGACCAGCAGCTGTCTTCCCCTCACCAGAATGAACGCCCCCTCTCTCATTTCTGTCCCTGCCAGGTACACTAGGGTCGCCAGAGATATGAATGGGATCAACCCAGAAAGGTCAAGGAGCAGGGCCTCGCTGAGGCACGAGAGGGCCCTCTGGAAGGAGGACCTCCTGGCTCCCCAATGGGGCTGGGCCCCCCAGTCCTCACCTGCAGCTTCAAGGACAAGGGTTTCTGGTTCAAGAGCCGTTGATACTGTATCAGCCAGTAATTTTCCTGCTTGGTTTCACTTTTGGCTTCTAACTCCATCTGCCAAGAACGAAGCCGACACTGTTAGCTACTAACCAGTAAATAAAACTGATAATGACAGTGATGATTGTGACTACCTTGATCTGAGCATGTGGATGGCACATGGTATTTTACAAAGAACTTCCCTACCCGCTCTTATCTCACTGTTTAAACCACCGACATGGGAAAGGCTGGGAGCATCCCCATCCCCAATTTACTGCTGGGAAGGACCTGTGGGGGTACCTGGGCGCAGGCTGCTGACACCTGCCCCTCACTCCATGCACCACCGCTCAGGAGGGACACCTGCTCATGTGCTCGTGGGCAGAGCAGAGCACCAGACAGCCGTCTCCTTCTCCCACAGAGCTCAGGCTTGTGCCCTGGGCGCCAGGCAGGGAGGGCAAGAGGATTCTAAGGACGGCTTCAGCTTCTGGAGGGGGCTTCACTGTTCTGCCAAGGCCGGAGTCATAAACACGCTGGTGAAACTGACTGCTCCAGCCCATCACTCGGCAATGTTCCCTGAGCACTGCTCTGGGCCAGGCACGTTCTAGGTGCGGGACAGAGCAGTGGACTCATGACGCCACCACCAACACAGCAGCAGCAGCAGCTACCATTTGCAGAGTGCCGTGGGCTGGACTCTGTCGTACACTGACAGACGCCAGTTTACTTAACTCTCACAACTCAGAGAAGTAGGTTTGACTTCACAGGGGAGGAAAGTGAGGTGCAGACTAACGGGTATCCTGCCCAGTTAGAAGGGCTCGGTGTCAGGGCCAGGACGCAGACCCATCTGTCTTGCTCTGGAGCCCGTGCTCTGAACAACCAGCCGGCCATCCAGGACTGCGGCCGCACGCCGGGGCCAGAGGGGATGCAGGGAGCAGGACTTCACACTGGCATCTCCCCAGTCCCTTGGGGGCCTGACTGCCCCTGGTGGTCCCCTCCTCTGGCCTTGGCCCTCCCGGGGCTGTGGACACACCTCTCTTGTGGCGCCCAGGACCTGAGGCTGTTCCACTGTGGTGGGGATTCCTCCCCAGACGGGGAGCGCCCCACACCTTATTACAACGTGCAGGCAGCGGCAGGAAGGCACTGTGAGGACCGGGCGGCTTCTGACCGGCACCCACACACCATTTGGGCTTGTGTGGGGCTCTGGAAGAAGCCAGTCTCACTCTTCTCCGTACCCCACACATAGCCCGGCCCTCAGTGGAACTCAGAGGACATCTGGTGCAGTAACGGTGACATGGGAGCCATTTGGTCCTTTCATCCCAGCTGGTGGGCCTGGCCTTACCACTCAGGCACACCCGGGGCCTGGAAGAAATGACCCCAACCTGCCCCTCTAAATGTGATAACGTGTCAGAAGTCAAACCCATTTGGGTGCGAGGGACATTCAGGAAACTCCTGTCAAAGGCTTATTAAATGGCTGGCCCTAGACGCAGAGAGTCCTCTCCTGGGCACTGCCCTGAGTAAATTCTCGTGGCTGTTCTCAACATTTAGTACAAAGATGGTCAGAGGGCACTGTCCACACGAGTAAAGAACCGGAAGTAGTCTACATGCTCAACAGTGGCTAAAGGATGGCCCATCCACATGCAGCCATGAAAAGAACGCAGGGGACATTCTAATGACATGAAAAGAACAGATGAGAAGGAGCTGGTTATAATGGAGTATGCACTGTTTTTTGTCTAACGGCACATCCGCGCTTAGCTATAAATGTGCATCACCATGTTTGGAGAACGTACAAAATGCTAGCAACAGATAAATCTCGGAAGTGAGATTCTTTTCCTTTGTCCTTTCCATTTCTTTTTTCGTGAACAACTGTCACTTGAATAATAAAGGGTTTCTGAGAACGGTAGTGTGTTTAGAGAAAGCAAGCCCACACATCACGCTGAAGGCAGACGCCAAACGCACCAGGATTTCGCGCAGCTCCTCCTCTCGCTGTGTCTTCTCTTTGAGCAGCTGCTGGAGCAGGTTGCTGAGGGCCCAGCGCTGCTCCGAGATCATCTCCTACAACACAAGGCCGCAGCCAGTGCCGCTGGAAGCTCACGGCACCCGGTGCCAGAAGCCCCCACGGCTCGGTGGCAGGACCCTCCCTCAGTTCTCACCACGGTGGGTCCGACTCAACTCAAGCCTCTGCGCCCGGTCTCAGGCTGAGTTGGGGGACAGAGTTGAAGGGCCCTCTGCCTGGGCACCCCCCTGCACCTTCTCCCAAGCCTGCACCTGCCTTCCCCAGGGGTTTGCGCCAGGCATGGGATCTAGCGACTGATGATGGTGGAGCACTAAGAAACACCAAACAAAGGAAACGACAAGTCACTGGTGTTTGACTTCGTCTCATGACCACAGAGCGTGTGGGCAGACGCAAACGGCAGGGCGGGCTGGTGAGTGGCCCCACACCAGTCTGGAAGGCTCTACACAGATGGAGGCACATGCAAACTGGGTTTGTGTTCCACTCCTCTCTTACTCTGGGAAAGCCCGTTGGGTGGGAGCCCCTCAAGCTCTACTGGGCAGGAGATGAGGGCAGCGCCAAGCTCAGTGCTTGCATCTTCTCTGAGAGCTACCCCAACTCCTCTTCTCTGAAGACCATTTCCAGGCTCTCAAAGGGCTTTCCATTTGCCAGCTCACCCTTCTCTGATGGCCCTATGACACAGGCTGGGCCTGCAAGATTACTTCCATTTTATGGAGGGGAGAAATGGAGGCCCAGGGAGGGGAAGTGACCTGGCTAAGGTCACACAGCACAGCCATGGCAGACCTGAGACGAGGACACCAGACCCCAGCATTCTTCCACTACATTGAGAAGCGCATGAGACAACTAAAGACTTCTCCACTGAGAACAGACACAGGGACAGTGACAGACAGAAGGCTCAGCTCCAAAGCCTGGCATGGGGCACATGCCCCCACAGACCACTGACTCAGTCCTTTGGTGTACAACTGGGGAGACCGAGGTCCCGAGAAGGGAAGGGCTGCCACTCCTCCCCGACTTGCCCAGATCACACAGCAAGACTGTGTGGGGACAAAACCCAGGGCCCAGACGTGCAGCCCAGAGGCTGTCTGCTGGCCCAGGCCTGCCGCCCCCACATCTCTGTGAGTGGGACACCCAGGCCGAGCTCACAGAGATGCTGCTGTCTGCGGGGAGGGATGCTAGCATCTGGGTCCTCTCCTCCACACATCCTTGGCACACTGAGAAAGCTCCTTCCCCAGAGGATGTTTGCCCGAGTCGAACTAGCACCCCAAAAGCATGGCTTAAAGAGACAGGGACCTCAGCAGCGACCCTGCCCCAAAACAAAGAAAATGCAGATGGAGATGTTGCCTGGGTTAGCCTTGGCAATGAAACCCTCCTTCCTCTGACCCTCCTGCCTCACAACAGGCTGACCCCACCGCTAACCTTGGCCTGCACTGGGCTTGGCCCCCAGGCTGTGCTCCCATCAGCCTTCTGGGGTCAGGGCACCCTCCAGAGTCACAGCCACAGAGGACACCTGCCCTGTCAGCTGGAAAGCAGCTGCCGAAAGGCGGTGGGGCAGCAGGGGGCTTTCATGGGGAGGGGCAGGGGCAGGCCAGGCCAGCAGCCCTACATACCTGGAGTGCCTCTGTGTCCAGAGATTTCCTCTTTAACTCCAGCTGTGTCAGCTGCAATAACTCAGTTTCTATTAACTTAATCTAAACAGAAGACGAGACAGGGTTTTTTTTATTCACACCAACCATGGTTCAATTCTGTGCTGCTGCTCTCTCATGGCCAAGTGGGGTGTGGCCTTTCTTGGGGGGGCTCTGGAATGGAGGGACCTCGTGCCTGGGGACCCTCATCAGCAGGGCTTTACAAAGAATTATTTCGTGGCGCTGGGCGCTCTGGGGGCATGGACATGCGTGTCCTGGTCAGTACTATCAATCAAGAGCCAAGCACAGGGCCTGTCCCTGAGTGGGAGGTGGAGAAAAGTCTGTGGGATGAAGAAGGGGCTTTCCTTCAAGGTTCAGGCCAGACTAAGGAACAGACACAGAATCCTCACTGAGCCTCTCACTGGTCCAATTCTCTTGCCTCCTCTAAACAGCTGCTGCAGAGGGTAATGGAAGTGACTGATCAACAATAATAGTAGTAGCTGATATTTACTGAAGCATTCTGTGTACTAGGCTGGTGCTGTGCACTTCATATGCATTATTTCATCAATTCTCCTCTGGCTACTGGAAGGTATTATTGCTTCCATTTTACAAAGAAACCGAGGCTCAGAGAGGTTAAGTAACTTGTTCAAGAACACAGAGCAGGTGAGTGAACCCTTTCCCTGGGATGTCCCCAAGCATCCAAGAGGAATAGCTGGCCTGGTGGGTGAAAAGCACCCACAGTGAGAATGTCTGGGGTCACCGTTCACCCTCAGGGTGTGACTGGGGGCTGTTAGCCCTGGAGGTCAGATCCCAAAGCTAGGGACTTCTATACCCTGTGCCTATGTCCCTATGACCCTTGTCCCTAAGTTCCTATGACCCCACCAACCCCTGGTCAGAGGAATGAGCTTCATGTCTGGCAATGTGGAATTGAAATTAAAGAGGGAAATTAAAAGGTAAGTTGGTTTTGGCCAAAAAAGAAAATAAAAGAATAGAAAGGAAAAAAATCATGCAAAATGTGAAATTCAAAGTGTGCTGAACACGATGCGGCGAGCGTCCCCACAGCCTGAAAGCTCCCCCAGCCCCTGGGCCACCGACCCGCCTCCCCTGGCAAAGCCCAGTGAGTCCGACAGCCCCGCGGCCAGAGCACGGCCCCTCCTGCAGGCCCAGGCCGAGGTCGCCCTGACATCAGGACCTCCCGCCCACTCAGGGGCGCCCAGTCTGTTCCAGCTCCTCAGGCTGAGCTGATGGGAGCGCTGGGGTTGGAGCCGCTGCTTTCCTAGCGCAGGAGGCCTGCGTGCGGCCGGTCGGCTTGGAGGCTGCCCCTGAAGCCTTTCCCCTCGGCCCTAGCACTGCGGGACATGGGGCTGTCCCAACGCCCCCGCCCTGGGTTCCGGGAGAAGGAGGAGGTTCCGAGGGCAGAGCTCATGCTGAGCGGGCCAGCGAGGAGCCAGGACTCCACCTGTCAGCCACCTCTGCGCTCCGCGGTGGACAGGACGGCCGGGGCCGAGAGCCCCAGCACTCACCTGGCTCCTGATGCGCTGCAGCATCAGGTCCTTCTTCGCCTGGAGAGCCTCGAAGGCTGCCTTCTGCATGGTGCTCTGCAAGAGAGGCCCAGAGGTCACAGTGCGCAGGGGCCGGGGAGCAACAAAGTCTGCGTCAGAAACCCCTTCGTGTGTGACTTTTCTATTTCTTAGAGAGAAATTAACTTTTCAGCTCACTTCTGTTTCTAAAACACCATTTATCGAGACTCTACTAGTGCTGACCCTACGCTCAGTCCCTTCCCACAGGGTACACTGAATTTCCACACCCGCCGACCATGTGGGTGCTTTTACTGCCCCATTTCACAGATGAGCAAAGCGAGGTTCAGAGAAGTGAGCTGGCAGGCGCTAGGAGCAACCAAGTCCGTCAAGTGCTGAGCCTTGCACCTCAACCACGAGGCCAGACGCCCTAAGAAGCGGACTGTTTTCCTCGCACAGTCCCGAAAGTACTAAGTTATGCTGTTTTGGAAGAATAGAGACATTAGAGAAAGGCAGGGGGGAATGAAGGGCCAAGCAGTGCTAGAAGGACATCACAAAGGAAGAAAGAAGGGAGGTGACGTGAGGGTCGAGCAGCGAGAAAGTTGAGACGGAACAATAAGGACAAAGGACAGGAGGAAGTCATGAGGGTCCTTCCTCATCTCATCCACTGGGTGGCGCTACCGATTACCTGCCGTGTGCCAGCTAAGATGGAGGAAGGGCAGACAGGTGTGGGGGTGAGACGTGAGGAGAGAGGTCTAAGATCCCGTGACCCTCTTGTGGGCTCACTCCATGGTGTGATCACCATCCCCCCATCACCCCTTAAATCCCTATGATGGAGCCCCCAGCATGGGGAGTGGATGCCCGCCAGGGAAGGGGTGCTTCTCCTTACAATGGAGAACCCCCCCCCAAGCATGAGAAGCGGGTGCCCGCCAGGGAAGGGGTGCTCCTCTTGATTTCAGTGAGCAGAAAACACCCACCCAAAGTCCTCTCCCGGCCCCTCTCGCCCTGCAGGTTTGTGTGTTTCTAAATCCACTAAGCATCTTTGGTCATACAAGCTAAGTAAGGCGGGGCTTCGTGGAGCATTCTGACGCTCTGCCCTGGGCTCCCTGCGCCCCTCCTGAGCCCCTGCCCTCACGCCCTGGCCAAGGGCTCACCTCCTGCAGGATCTGGCTGATGGCTTTGTTCTGATCCATCTGCTGCCACGACAGAATCTGTTGGAACCGCTCGTCCATTTCGGCCATGCTGCCAGAAAGACAGCAAATTCACTCACTCTCTGAACATTCCCTGAGTGCCCACTACGTGCCAGGCGCCTTGGAGGAGTCAACACAAACCATTTATTCACTCAACAGTCCTTAGGGCTTAGGACACACAGACTGTCACCTTCCTTCCAGGGCCAGGGGATTCAGACCCTCTGTGTCCACGTGCAGGCCCGGGCATGGGCCCCAGCAGGCTCTCAGGCCCCCAGAACAAGCCTAGTGATTTTGGCACAAAGCTCCTCACCTCCCATGTCTGTACTTTGGTACAGTCTTGGTTTTGAGTCTGTTTCCTCATTACAGCTGCTATTTATCGGATCCATACGTGGCATTACTCTCATTAAGGCATATTAAGACCTCCAACGACTCCAAGGGGAGGGCCTGTGACTTATGTGCACAGAGGGAGCTAACTCGCCCAAGACTTCACAGCCACTGACAGAAGTGGGACCTGAATCCAGCTCTGTCTGTCCCCAGCGCCCGTACTCCTGAGAACAATGTCATACCACTGGGAAAGGAGCGAGCAATGCCCACATCTGCGGGGACACAGGGGAGGCTGGCATGGTCCAGGTGCCAGGAGGGTGGCCGCTATGCCAGAGCCACCCGGATGGGAGGAGAAACACAAGGGCAGCCAGGGCTGCTGGCCCGTCCCTGTCTGGGGCTTCAGAGCACTGACTGAGCTTTTCTCAACCGGCTCTGCCGGGCACCTGTGGCTCCTTCAACAGACAAACCCAAGAGACCCAGAGCGGCCATCAGCATGAAAGCAGCTCCATCAGCATCCCCTCCAGCACAGCCCACTCCCAACCTGTGCGGACCCTCAGAGACGGACGACTGCCCTGCAGTCAAGAGCACCCCCCACCCCACTCGGCCTGGGTTTCAATCCTGGCTCTGCCACCAGCTAGTTGTGTTTCCTTGGGTGTGTCACATAGTCCTTCTGAGCCTGAGCTGCGTTTGTAAGTTGGGGTGAACAACAACATAGTCCCTCATAGATTCCATAAGCTAATGCACATCCCTTAGCCGAGTGCCTGGCACGTGGGCAGTGTACAAGAAGTAGTAGTGATTATTGTCACTGCATCATGGCCCAAGACAGCATCACAAGGTCCAGCTAGAAAAGTCACGAAGACCAGTCGCCATTTGCCCCAGATACCATGGTGGAGGCTGGGGCGGCCTGGGGCAGGGCATCCCAGCACCCAGCTCTCCCCGCAGGGTCCTGGGCCCCGAGCCAGTTCCCCCAGCTCCCCCACTCGGGAAGCCTCCCTCTCCTTACCTTACCTGGAACAAGCCTGCTGGACCAAGCTCTGTCTCTGCGACTCGTAGGCCATCTGGATGAGCCGGTTCTTACAGCTCTCGGTCAGCATCTGCTGCATGGCGGCTGAGGAAACATGGGGGGGCGGCGCTGAGGAACGGGGGGCTGCTCCTGGGGTGGCCTCGTGGGGTTCGCCTGCTCACCCATGTGGTAGGTAACCTTAAATCTCTTTTTTTTAAACTACAGAAGTAACTTAAGCTTGAAAGGCTGACTAATTATAAAACGTTGAACAGCACACACAAAATCTTTTATGATCTTGTCACCCAGACTCAGAGACATTATTATATTTGATACATATTTTTCTAATTTTTATGCATGTTTACGAATTTTAAAAAATTAAAATGAGAGAATTGAAAGCGGGGATTTGCACAGGTATTTGCACACCCATGGTCAGAGCAGCATTATTCACAACAGCCAAAAGGTGGAAACAACCCTGGTGCCCACTGACGGCTGAATGGATAAACAAAATGTGGTCTATGCATACAACAGAATATTATTCAGCCTTAAAAAGGAAGGAAATTCTGATATAAGCTATCACACGGATGAACCTTGAGGACATGATGCTAGGTGAAAGAAGCTGGTCACAAAAAGACAAATACTGTGTGATTCCACTTATATGAGTGACTTAGAGCAGTCAGATTCACAGAGACAGAAAGTAGAGTCTGGTCCTACAGGGGCTGGGGCAGGCGGAAATGGAGAGCTGCCGTTTAATGCGTACAGGGTTCCAGTTTAGGAAGATGAAAAAGTTCTAGAGAAGGATGTTGGTGATGGCTGCACAACAATACGAATTTACAATAGGCCCCCCCGTATCCGAGGTTTTGGTTTCCATGGTTTCAGTTCCCTGCAGTCAACCTTGGTCAGAAAATATTAAATAGAAAATTTCAGAAACAAGTTAAGTCATAAGTTTTAAATTGTGCCTCATTCTAAGTCGTGCGCTGAGCCATCGTACTCTGCACTGCCCAGGGTGTGGATCATCCCTTTATCAGACTGACTGCCACAGTCACAGGGCTGGTGCTCAAGTCACCCTTATTTTACTTAATAATCGCTCCAAGGTGCAAGAGCAGGGATGCTGGCAATTCAGAAATACCGAAGAGAAGCTGTAAGTGCTTCCTTTAAGTGAAAAGATGAAAGTTCTCGACTTAATAAGAAAAAAAAAATCATATGTTGAGGTTGCTAGGGTCTATGGTAATTTTTATTACGGCATACTGTTATACTTGCCCTATTGTATTATTAGTTAGTGCTGTTAACTTCTTACTGTGCCTAATTTATAAATTAAACTTTATCATAGATACGTATGTATAAGAAAAAAAACAGTGTACGTAGGGTTTGGTACTATCCATGGTTTCAGGCATCCACCAGGGGTCTTGGAATGTATCCCCCACAAAAAGGGGGGACTACTTTACTTAATACCAAAGAACTGTACAATTAAAAGTGGTTAGGGCCGGCCCCCCACGGCTGAGTGATTAAGTTCAGCGTGCTCTGCTTTGGCAGCCTGGGTTCCATTCCTGGAAGTGGACCCCACTCCTTGGCAGCCACGCTGTGGCGGTGACCCACATACAAAATAGAGGAAGACTGCCACAGACGTCAGCTCAGGGCGAATCTTCCTCAAGCAAAAAGAGGAAGATTGGCAACAGACGTTAGCTTGGGCCAATCTTCCTCAGGGAGAAAAAAACAAAACTGCTTAAAATCGGGAAGTAGTCATAAAAAGTGAGAAGTGGTATGTTTAGTGTCATAACATTTTAATTATTTTTATTGTGATAAAATATATATAACATAAAATGTATCATGTCAACACAGTGGTGTGATGTTAATGGCTGCAGAGAACTACAGTGCAGGGATTACCAAAGTTTATTTAGATAATCCTCTATTTGGGGGCATTTGGACTCTTTTTGCATTTATTTATTTGTGGTGAGGAAGATTGGCCCTGAGCTAACATCTGTTGCCAATCTTACTCTTTTTTTTCTCCCCCTTCCAAAAGCCCCAGGACATTTGTATATCCTAGTTGCACAGCCTTCTAGTTCTTCTGTGTGGGACGTTGCCTCAGCATGGCTTGACAACTGGTGCTAGGTCTGAGCCCAGGATCTGAACCAGAGAACTCTGGGCCGCCAAATTGGAGCAGGCAACCTTAACCACTACACCAGCGGGCTGGCCCACTTTTTGCAATTATTAAATGATACTTCAATAAAGATCCTGGCTCAAACATCTTTGTGCAGATCTGATTATTTGATTATTTCCTAAGAATACTTTTAGAGGTGTGCAGTTTCAAGGCCATGAATAACGAGAGTTATCCTTTCCGCCCTCCAGAAAGACCTTGTGGATTCACACTCCCGCTGGCAGTGTACAGGCCAGTCTGACACCATATCCCCTCGACAACTCTAGGTTATTACCTTTTCTTGCCTTTTTTTAATTGAAATTTTTCAATTATAAACACAACACACCTTCATTTTTTAAAAGCTAAGCCATAGGGAAGTTTGAAAAGGTGAAAACAAAACTCCCCTGACATTGACCCCATTGCTAGTTAGTTAATTTGATAAACATCCTGCTGGAGATGCAAACACAAGTTTCCTTTTTGGTAAACGGTAGATAGCGGTGACCTTTAAAACAGGGACATCAGCGATATGACACTTCAGCAGGAGGTAGTGAGATGAAGGGTGCACAGGAAGTGCTCGGGACAGCGCCTAGTACTCAGGAAACCCTGACTAAGTGCGCAGATATCCACGCTGGTACCAGCTCTGAAGAGTGGGACGGTCCAAAAAGAATCGTTCCTTATTTTTTTTTTTTTTTTAAAGATTTTTATTTTTTCCTTTTTCTCCCCAAAGCCCCCCAGTACGTAGTTGTGTATTCTTTGTTGTGGGTTCTTCTAGTTGTGGCATGTGGGACGCTGCCTCAGCGTGGTCTGATGAGCAGTGCCATGTCCGCGCCCAGGATTCGAACTAACGAAACACTGGGCCGCCTGCAGCGGAGCGCGCGAACTTAACCACTCGGCCACGGGGCCAGCCCCAGAATCGTTCCTTATTTTAAATAACGAGGAACTGCCTCCTTGGCACATAGCTGGATGTTCTCAGGATCAGATGAGGCAGGGTGTCCCCTCACTAGTGTGGAGCCCCAAGATGGCGCCCGGAGGATGACAGGAAGGAGCGCTCCCAGAAACACAAGGGCCAGCCACAGCTCTTGATAACAGAGACCCTGACAGCCATGCTTGTGAAATGCTCACTTTGTGCCAGGCATTACCTCATCTGACCCTCATCACGACCCTGTGAGGCAAGTGATAATTGTTCTCCCCATTTTATAGATAAGAAACCTGAGGCTTGGAACAGTTAGGGACCAGGAACGCCCCTGAGGTCATATGGCTTGTTTCCGAGCGGGGGTTCTGAATCCGAGTCCAGCCTGGCCCCAGAGGCCATGCTCCATTACTGGACTTCACTGCGCCTCCCCAGGGGTGACACACAGTGCCCTTGTATGTGACCAGTTGAGAGAGGGCTGTCCACCCCTGCCCACCCCGCCAGTCAAGCTCTGTTCCCATGACCCCCCACCCCTCCCCAACCCAAGACTCACAGGCGATCTCACGTCGCCGCAGGTTCTCTGTCTCCTCCTGCGTTATGGACATCAACTGTTCCATTCTTATTCTAGGAAAAAAATCCAACTGTTTATTCAGCAAAGGCAACATTTCCAAGAGAGAATCCCATCAGATGAACACCACCCCCTTCAGGAAGTCCTCCTTGATGTGCAACCTAGCCATGTTCTCCGAATGTCCACTGCACCATGTGCCTGCACTGGGGGCCTGGTGACCTTTGGTCTTGTAGATAAGAGTTTCTTGCATAAAAAGATGAGCATTCACTTAGAAAAACGGGCAAGGATGCAAACAGCCAATTCATGGATGCTTAAATACAAGTGACCAATAAATATAGGGAGAGAGTCTTAACGTCACTGATAACTACAGAAAGTAAAATCTTCTTTTCCCTTATCAGGCTGGTTGAGATTGAGAAAACTGAGAACCATGGTGCTGGCAGTGAAGGTGGAGAAGTGGGTACTTTCAGATACTGTCGAGAGAGTGTAAACTGGCAAAATGTTTTTTGGAAGGTAATCTGGCAATACCCATCAAAATGCCCTTTGAATATTTCCTTCAAAAATATTTACATGAGTGCATCAGGGTATATCTAGAAGATGTTCCCGCTACCATTGTTTGTAACGATGAAACACCAGAACCCCACTTATATGTCCACGAACAGAGGGCTAATTAAAAAAACTATGATATAATCATATAGTGGAACACCCTACAGCTATTACAAATAATCAGGGTTTTGTAATGGCAATATATCCATGATAAAATAAGTGAAAATAGAAAAGGTAATTGCATGTATGCGTGTGCATTTTTTTCTCATACCACACTGGCAGCAGTGGCTGGGAGGGGACAACATCCTTTACCGTCCCGCAGGGTTTAACTTTGTCAGAAGCGGCATATATTGTCTAAGCGCTCCTGCTTCCAGCCCAGGACCCAGGCTCAAGGGAAGGCCGGATCTGATGCACCCCTGGACCCCAGGCCCAGCGCAGACAGGGTGCTCAGTGTGCAGAAGAAAGGACGCCACCGGCCACAACTCAGCTCGGCCCTGACCGCCCCCCAGCTATGGCAGCACCACAGCTGAAGCGGGTGAGGTGGTGGGGCTCCCCTGCAACCCCTTGGGAGAGCCCTGCAGGAGGCCTTCCAGGCAGCCAGGGCCCCCGTGGTGGGGGACAGCAGCAGAGTCCACGCTGCTATTTTGGGATGCCAGAGAATCAGGAGGGCTTCCCATTAACACCTCGGGGAGGGCAGGGCTGGGGTCCCACCCATCATCCCTTCTAATTACTAAGTGGTGTGCCTCAATGCGGTAAACATGTAGAGTTTGAGAAATGATATACTATATATTCTGCTTTAATTGTAGCCACTACTTTTCCACTTAGCAATATATTCTAAGTATTTTCCCTTAATAAGGAATATTCTTCTATAAGACATTTAATCCCTACAGATTATCCCTTTGCACACAATCCATGTAACCAAATTCTTTTTTTCCCCTAGAAGCGTGGATTTTTTTTCTAATTTTTTATACTAGGAATATAGTTGGACGTTACACATACATTCTTACGTCTCTGAATTTTTCTCAGGAGTGTAAATGTGTTTTAAAAAAATTGAAGGCAGTGATTCTTTTTAATTCAAAGCCTTAGGAAAACTTTCTGGTATAATCCTTGAGAATCACAAGATCTTCTCTCCCCAAAGCAACCCCCCCTCCCGGAAGGAAGGCACTGTCCAGATATGCTAGAACAGAAGACTTACCTTTCATTCTCCAGTGACTTTAGAATCTCGGAACTTTTCTTTTGCCTGTGGAGAAAACCATGAAAGGTCCCTGCGGTCGTCCCCAGCAGGGCTGTTTCCAACAGGACCGCTCGCCCCTCACCGCGCTGGCTGTGCACAGGCGGCTTAGTAGCCAAGCTGGGAGGGTCTGAGCTCTGCCACTTAGAGGCGCTGTGTTCTCAGGCCAGTTACTCAACCACGCCAAGTCCCAGTTCCTCATCTGTGAAACGGGCCTAATAATAATAAAAAACCTTCACAGAGTATTTGTAAAGAGTGAGTGAGAAAATATGCATAAAGTGCTTGGCACGTGAGAAGCACCCAACAGATGGCAGCTTTCCTGGCAGCCCTGGTGGGGAGAGCACGCTGTCCATGGTGGGCCTGCCGACTCACTCAGGCCTGTGTAACTGCTGGACGATGGAGGAGCCAGCCACGCAGAGGACAGAAAAAAGGAAGCCTGGAAGCAACTGGGGATACAGCTAAAGCTTGTTTCTGGAATCTTTCCACAAGGGAGCCCCTGATGAGCCTTCCTCAGGCTTCTTGAGACCTCTGTCTGGCCCCCTTTCTCCTAAGCCCCATCAAGACCTGATCCTAGCAGCTCCTACCTTGGACAAGACTTGTTAAGGTAAATCTCACTACAGGGTGAATGGTTGACCTCAGTGCAATAGGTTACCTGGAACCCAAAATACTGGAGCAGGATGTGATCTCGACTGTCTTGTTAAACCCACTCATTTTACAGACGAGAAACCTTGGAGTCCATAGGTCCAATCAGGGGCAGTCCCATGACAAGAAACAAACCTGGTCATGCCCAGATCAGATTCTTTGCTCTTGACATTGGTGCAAGCTGCAGCACCAAGACTGGATTCTAACGATGGAAACCTTGGGGAGGAGTAGGGACTGTGAGGGAGAAATGGACCCCCATCCCGGGCTGCTTGAAGGGTATCACTGTGAAGGTCTTCAGGTCTAGGGGCCAGGAGGCCAGGAGCCTGACCTCTGATTCTCCTGCAGGAGTTTCTGGATCCGGCTGGAGATGTTCTGCTCCGTCTGCTTCAGTTGCTCCTGTAGCCGCTGACGCTCTGCGTCAAGGTAGCGCTGGCGCTCACTCAGGCCCTGCTCCAGCCGAGACTGCTCCTGCGGCAGGACAGGAGGAGGTCCTGAGTGGCTGGGGCCCCCTCAGATCCCAGAGGGCAGTGAGGGACCCTGAGCTGTGGTCAGGAGACCTGGTTCCCGTCCTCATCCAGCCCTTTCTGTGTGACCTGGGATCAGGTCCTCCCTCGCCGGGCCTCAGGGCGTCCAGTGCACAGAAGGAGGCTGCACTAGGGGTTCTGTAAGGGGCCCCAGTCCCAGAGGATGCAACTGAGACAGCTTACTCGCACTGCCCTTGGTCCGAGTCCGGAGGCCTGGCAGGCCGGACCCCACTTGGCCACTCACACACCTCCTTGACCGTCTGGAGGATCTCGTCCTTCTGACTGCTGCTCTGCTGAAGGAGCTGGGCATGCTCTCGCTGCCCGAGTTCCAGGCGCCGCTCAAACTCGAGTTTCTCCAGCATCTTCTGTTCCTGCAAGAATGCAGATCCTAGTGACTGCAGGCACAGGTCCTGTGGGCATTAGGACATGGGAGCAGGATGAATCCACACCCCAACTCTGGACAGTGCGGGCTGCAGGTCTCAACGCTGAGCACCACATTCCCCATGCTCGGGCTCCACCAGCCCAGGGCCCACCTGTAATAAAACAGGCTGCTCACTGGCCAGGCTGGAGGTTTGGAGCCTGGGGTTGGGCTCACCCTCTCTCAGCCTGTCCTCTCATCTGTCAAATGGAGATACCCTGCCACCCACTGAGGCTGCACGAGGACGTGGTGAGGCGACGTAAGTAAGAGGAAAGCACCACTTTACCCTCTAATTTAGAAGCAGGAAGACCTTGTTTCCTCACATCTTTTATAATAGCTGAGATCTTTAACAAGAAGAAAAGTGACAGAGGAGAAAAGGCATTTTCTTACCTTCCTCTTCTCATAGTCTGAGAATCTATTCTGGGGGGAGAAAAGACAGTGGTCAAGAGAAGGTGGGCAGCAGCGCTTCTCACTGGCCCGTGGACCAGAATCACCGGGACTGCCTGACGCCATTCAGACTCCCAGGCCCATCCCAGGGGACAGCACCAGAACGGTGGGGTGGGTGGGGATGACGGAGATGAGGGGGATGGGGAATTTGGGGATTGGGGCCCCTGACGCTTCCAGAGGACACCAGGGCTGAGAACCCCTGGGCATGGCACCACAGCAAGGTCTTTGAGACGGTTCTGGGTATACAGGACCTAGAAGGCCTGGTATGCCATCACCCCCCAAATTCTCACGCCCCTTTGTCATCAAACCCCCTCTCACCCCCAGTCATTGGCGATTACTGTTTTCTTACATGTTTATTTTGAACCTTTTTAGACATAAAAATGGAAGTACGCTATATCCATTGTGTCCTGCAACTTGTCTTTTCCACTTGTCTATATGTCCTGTGACCCAGGTCTGAAGAGACCTATCTCACGGTGTGGATATGACACTGCTGGTTCAGTCTCTTCACACTTACTGCACACCACAAATAAGGCTGCAGTGAACATCACTGTAAAGGTCTCTTTGTGCAAGTGTTTCTCTGGGGTAGGTACCGAGAAGCGGAACTCCTGGATCGTGAACTACGCCCGTTAAATCTTCCGACAAATATTATCAAGTTATCTCCACGGCGGGGACACCAATTTCCACCCCCGAGAGCAATTTACGCAGCCACCTGTTTCCCCACGCTCTGGCCAACAGAAATGATCAAAGCAAAATTTATGTCAATCTGAGGGGGAAAATGTTATTTCATTGTCTTAATTTACCTGTCTCTGATTACTAGCAAAGCTGGGTATTTTTTCATGTTTATTGATCATCTGTACTGTTTTATTCTGTAAAACACCTGTTGATATATCTTTGGTCGATTTTTTTTATTGAGATAGTTTTCTGCTTCATATTGATCTGAAAGAGTTCTTTCCATATTTAGTCTGCTAATCCTTCTTCAAAAACGTATGTTGCAAATTCTTTCCGAGAGTATAAATTGGCACAATTCTCCTGGATAGTAATCTCCTTCCTCTCTAATTCCCAGGAGCTGTCAGGAGGAATACAAAACTACGAAAGCGTTCACAGCAGCCCTGACAGCAGGGGAGCGTGTCCTCAGGGACCCAGAGGTGAAGAAGAGTTACAGCAACATATGAAGCCAAACCCACAGCAGCTGGTGCTCCCCGCGCCGCCTGGTGTCGCCCTCTGCCCCCCAGCCACAGGGTTTGTGAGCCTCTGGTGTGGGAGCAGAGGGTGGAGCCAGAGGCGGCTTCTGTCCGGCTCCAATATCAGGTGCACCCCGGCTAATGTGGCAAACCCTTGCCGAGCTTCCTCCTCCATGCCCGTCCTAAGCTAGATCACAGCCAGGTATCTGGGAGGGCCAGCCCGTTGCTGATGCTGACACACGTGACTGCCTGACACCTTCACTAGACGAAGAGCACGACAGGCGTCCTGTACTGTGAGTGGCATGGAGGCAAGAAGTATTTGTTGAGAGACAACCGTGAACAGTACAGACACAACCCCACTATCACGAAGCTCCATCCAGCAGGGGAGACAGACATTAAACAAATCATTTCCCATATAATTCTTCATTTAGTTTAGAGCTGTGATAAGTGCTCCCAAGGAAATGCTCTAGAACACAAAACAGGAGCGCTGACCTGGGCTGGTGTGTCAGGGACGTGCTGTTTAAACTCAGAACTGTAGGACGAGACTGAGTTAGCAGGAGAAGGAGAGTGGGGAGAATTCCAGACAGAGGGAGCCACATGTGCAAAGACCCCAAGGGATTCAGGGAACAGAGGGGCGCCTGGTGCAGCTGGTCTGGTGAGCTGGTGAGGTGGCTTCAAGCGCGTCTAAGCACCTGGGTCTAAATGGAGGTGAATTCTAGTCTCACAGACGAATCCAGGGGCTGAAGCTCTAAACATCCCCCTGGTGCCCCTCCCCCCACCCCACATGCCAGCAGGCAGGTGTGCCTTACCTGCCACTCGACCTCCTCCCTGGAGAATCTGTCCGTGGGCCCGTCGGGACTGTCCCGGGAGTTCTCGGCTCCATCTTGCTCCAGGACTGGCAGCAGGTACTGAGAAGGCGGGTAATATTCCAGCCCTGACTCTGCAAGAGATAGACACCAGCTGACCAGGAGGGAGGAGACAGCCTGGGCACCCAGAGCACCCAGCTCCTGCCGGCCTTGCCTCGCTCCATCCTCGCCAGCATCCCCTCCCACCGGGCTCAGGCCACTGCTCCCCTCTGCCCTAGACTGGGCCCTCCACGGTGCTCACCAGTCCTAACACCTGGGCCTGGAATGGGGCAAGCGCTCAATGAGCGTCAGCTGAGCGAATAAATGGGCAGCCACCTGCCTCTTAACCACCCAAGTCAGAATGAGGTGAGGGAAAAAACCTGAGACTCGTAGAGAAGCTTTACCCATAATTTCCTGTGTGTGAGACCCTGGGCGAGACGCCTGCCTTCTCTGGCCCTGCATGGTTTCCTCCTGTGTCATGCGAAAGGGTTCAAACCCTTTACCCATTTTCTATTGGGTTGTTTGCCTTTTCCTTGCTGATTTGTAGGAGCTCTTTACACACTGCAGCTAATAACCTGGGTCTATAACACGTGTTGCAACGATCTTCCTCCAGGTGGTAACCTGTCTTTTTAACTTTGATGATGGTGTCCTTTTGAGGTAAGGAAGTTTTAGATTTTAATGTAGTCAAAGTTATCTCCTTCCTCCCCTTGGGAAGGATATAAATAGGCAATTCACAAGAAATACTAAAAATGGGCAGTAGACATATGAAAAAGTGTTCAAATAATCAAGGAAATGACATCAAATAATGATAGGCTCTCGTTTACCCATCAGATTAGCAGACTTTTTAGGATAATACCAAGGGTTAGCCAGGCTGTGGAAAGATAAAAGGTCCTCTCAAACACTCCTCAGGGAAATGCAAACTGGGGTAAGGTCTTCAGAGGGCAACAGAGGACTTGTCTGCTTTCACCTGCCAACCCCACCGTTGCCTGCCCCGTAGGAACACACTGAGCCAGAGAGGCATGGGTTAAAATGTTCACGACAGAGGGAAACTGGAAATAACCCCATGTTCAAAACAAGGGGATGGCTACGTAAGCGATGGGCTCCAGCATGTGGAATACCACACAGCAGTTTACAATGAGGCAGGTGTGTAAGCTACGAGACAGGAAGAGACCCCAGACCTATTCCCGAGTGAAAAGAGCAAGGCACAGAGCCACGTAGTATGATATCTTTTGTGGGTTTTTTCTTCATGTTTTTAAAAGAGCAAAACCTAAAATTTTACATACATACGTACACCAACTAAACAGTTTAAATAAATTGAAGGATTATTTGTTAAGCTGTGTAGTCAGTATACACATGTTCACCGCTTTATTCTTTCTATCTCTTGTAAACTTAAATATATCATAATTTAAGAATCTTTATAAAGAAAATAGAGCCAGCCCTGATGGCCTAGTGGTTAAAGTTCGGCGCTCTCACTGCTTTGGTGGGCTGGGTTTGTTTCCTGGTCTCAGAACCACATCACCCATCTGTCAGTTGCCATCCTGTGGTGGCAGCTCACATGGAAGAACCAGAAGGACTTACAGCTGGAATACACAACCATGCCCTGGGGCTTTGGGGAGACAACAAAAAAAAAAACAAGGAAGATTGGTAGCAGATGTTAGCTCAGGGCAAATCTTTTTCTACAGGAAAAGAAAAGAAATGGTTTGGTCCAGCTCCACCATGGGCTGGGTACACGTTAGAATCACCTGTTGCTCAAAGGTGGCTCTGGTAGATGTGTGGCTTGGTCAGGTGTCATGTGACATATGTGTAACTCTTTATTTTTTCTCCTCCCCAAAGCCCCAGTGCGTGGTCAGATATCCTAGTTGTAAGTCCTTCTAGTTCGTCCACGTGAGCCGCTGCCACAGCGTGGCAACTGACAGGCAGGTGGTGTGGTTCCCAGATCGGGAAACAAACCTGGGCCACTGAAGCAGTGAGGGCACCAAACTTTAACCACTAGGCCATCAGGGCTGGCTCACGCGTAACTTTTTTTTAACTGAAGTATTGCATGCATCTGGCAAAGAGCACAAAATCTTCACCTACAGTTTGATGAATGTTTAAGAGTGAGCCCTTCCCACTCCCCAACCCCTCCAGGCCCTTCGACATGCACCTCCTTCTGCCAGGAACATCCTCCTGGCTTTCCTAAGCCCTAATCATCCCTCAGGTTTCAGCCGAGCCAGTTTCTCAGACAGGCCTTCCTCGAGCCCCCTAAATCAGATGTGCTATCATACCCTCTCGTAGCCACAATCAGTAATTCTATTTCCTTGTGGGATAATCTGTTTTGCCTGTTTCTCCTGCCAGACCTGGAGCCCCGAGCACACAGGGACTGCGCCCTCCTCTGTCTCTGCTGTCCCCCAGCCTGGGCTGGCACGGGGCCGTCGCTGGGGCCATGTGTGCTCCCTGAGCGAAGGAGGCAGGCTGTCTGGCTTTACCTTTGCAGAGGAACTGCTGAATGGCCTCAGTGCCGGCGCTGCACACCTCCTGTGGGGGGTAAACCATGGACGAGGCGTCGAGGCTCAGAGTCTGCAGACACAAGGGGATCCCTCTTTATATGCGTCGTTCACTTCACCGCTCAACACCACCAGAAACCACCCGGTTTAGTTAGTAACTGGTGTGTTTACTGTCTCCTCTGCCCAGCAGGGAAGCCTTATCTGTCTCGTCCCTGCTGCATTCCCGGCACCCAGAATGCTGACGAGCATGTAGCAAGCACTTGACTAATGTTTTTGCATAAATACGTGAATGAGTGAAAAAAGGGAAGTAGTAGGACAACATATGGAAGAAGACTCTATTTTTGTTAAAAAAAATATATATACTCACATTAGCATATTTATAGAAAAAATTTGGAAGAACATATATCAAACTCACAGTGGGTTTCCTCTAAAGCATAGATTCTGGGGTACTTTCTACATGAAATGTTTTTAATACTGGAATTTTTCTAACATTACCCAGTATGATTTTCTAAGTAAGAAAAAAACGTTTATAGGAGCACACACGCATATGCTTACAGGTTTATGAAGCCCAGGAAACAGGCCCTTAGGCCCGCGCAGCCACCCACCGAGCTGTCCACAGCCACGGTGTGGTTTTTTTTAACCCAGTCCTCCTCCTGCCGTTCTCTCACTTCCCGTAGGCCTTCTGATCCCGCCGGGTGCTGGCATGTTACCCACGGCCCCTTCAGGAACTGATATGCTCTATGCCTGGAACAGACAGGCCTCAGGGGCCAGGGGAGGCCTGGAGCAGAGACAGCGCCTGGGAAGTCATCCAGCGGGAACAGCAGCTCAGACACCTCTCCCCAGCCATGGCCGGCACACTGCAGTGGGGAGCCCGCTCTGGAGCAGAGGAACTGACTGACTGTGGTTCACGGGTCCAAGAGCAGAAAGCCCCATCCTGGGGGGCCAAATCTAAAGGAAATTAACGCCGCATGGGTGATATTAGTCACCGACAGTACAGAGTGGTGTCTTAAGAGCACGGATGCTGGGGCTGCACCGCCCAGTTTGGTGGCCGTGAGCCACACGTGCTTGTTTAAGTTTAAATTTTAATTGATTAAAATTAAAAAGAATTTAAAGCTCAGTTCCACAGTTGCACCAGCCACATTTCAAGTGCTCAATAGCTGCAGGTGGCCAGTGGCAGGTGTAACCGGACGGCACAGGTTACAGAGCACTTCCATTACTGGCAGGAGGAGCAGTGGGGGGACAACATTGAGCTGAGTCACAGAGCCCTGGTTTCAGACTCCAGCTCGTCCTGTTCCAGCTGTGTGCCCTCAAACAGGTCACTGGACTTCCCCAAGCTGCAGCTCCCTCAGACTTAAACAGGCACGACAGTACCGAGCTGGCAGGCTGTCCGATGAGTGATATAAGATAGCACGTGAAAAAGACCTTGGCCTTAACCAAGAATGGCTGTGGTTACTGTCTCATCCTGAAAGCAGTTTTGTCGAGGGCTGGCCCGGTTGCGTAGTGGTTGGGTTTGCAGGCTCTGTTTTGGCAGAGTTCGGTTCCTGGGGACAGACCTACACACCACTCGTCAAGCCACGCTGTGGCAGCGTCCCACGTACTAAGTGGAGGAAGATTGGCACAGATGTTAGTTAGCTCAGGGCCAATCTTCCTCACACACACACACACATACATACACACACACACACACAAGGAATATAAGGCAAGAAAAAGAAATAAAAGTGATCCAAATTGGAAAGGAAGAAGTGAAACTGTCACTATTTGCAGATGACATGATTTTATATAGAGAAAACCCGAAAGAATCCACCAAAAAACTTTTATAAATAATAAATGAATATGGTAAAGTTTCAGGATACAAAATCAACATACAAAAATCAGTTGCACTTCTATACACTAACAACGAAGTAGCAGAAAGAGAAATTAAGAATACAATTCCATGTATAATTGCAACAAAAAGAATAAAATACTTAGGAATAAACTTAACCAAAGAGGTGAAAGACGTGTACACTGAAAACTATAAAACATTGTTGAAAGAAACTGAAGAAGACACAAAGAAGTGGAAAGATATTCCGTGCTCTTGGATTGGAATAATTAACATAGTTAAAATGTCCATACTTTCTAAAGCAATCTAGAGATTTAATGCAATCCCTGTCAAAGTTCTAATGACTTTTTTCACAGAAATAGAACAAAGAATCCTAAAATTTACATGGAACAACAAAAGACCCCGAATAGCCAAAGGAATCCTGAGAAAAAAGAACAAAGCTGGAGGCGTCACACTCCTTGATTTCAAAACATACTACAAAGCTACAGTAACCAAAACAGCAGCACAAAAACAGACACACAGATCAATGGAACAGAATCAAGAGCCCAGAAATAAACTCACATATCTATGGACAGCTAATTTTTGACAAGGGAGCCAAGAATATACAATGGAGAAAGTCTCTTCAACAAATGGTGTTGGGAAAACTGGACAGCCACATGCAAAAGAATGAAAATAGACCGTTATCTTACACCGCATACAAAAATTAACTCAAAATGGATTAAAGACTTGACTGTAAGACCTGAAACCATAAAAATTCTAGAAGAAAACATAGGCAGCACACTCTTCGACATCAGTCTTAACAGCATATTTTCAAGTACCATGTCTGATCAGGCAAGGGAAACAATAGAAAAAATAAACAAATGGGACTACATTAAACTAAAAAGCTTCTGCACAGCAAAGGAAACCATCAACAAAATGAAAAGACAGCCTAACAATTGGGAGAAGATATTTGCAAACCATATATCTGATAACAGGTTAATATCCAAAATTTATAAAGAACTCATACATTTCAACAACAAAACTAACAAGCCAATTAATAAATGGGCATAATGAACATTTTTCCAAAGAAGATATACAGATGGCCAACAGGCACACAAAAAGATGTTGAACGTCACTAATTATTAGGGAAATGCAAATCAAAACTACAGTGAGATATCACCTCGAGCCTGTAAGAATGGCTATAATTAACAAGACAAAAAACAACAAATGTTGGAGAGGATGTGGAGAAAAGGGAACTCTCATACACTGCTGGTGGGGGTGCAAACTGGTGCAGCCACTATGGAAAACAGTATGGCGATTCCTCAGAAGAGTAAGACCAGATCTACCATATGATCCAGCTATTCCACTGCTTGGTATTTATCCAAAGAACATGAAAACACGAATGCATAAAGATATATGCACCCCTATGTTCATTGCAGCATTACTCACAATGGCCAAGACTTGGAAGCAGCCTAGGTACCCATCAAGGGATGAACAGATAAAGAAGATGTGGTATATACACACAATGGAATATTACTCAGCCATAAAAAAGATGAAATCTTGCCATTTGCGACAACATGGATGGACCTTGAGGGTATTATGCTAAGTAAAATAAGTCAGAGGGAGAAAGTCAAATACTGTATGATTGCACTCATAAATAGAAGGAAAAACAATAAACACACACATAGAGACAGAGGTTGGACTGGCGGTTACCAGAGGGAAAGCAGGGAGGGAGGAGGACGAAAGAGGCTACTAGGCACATGTGTGTGGTGATGGATGGTAATTAGTCTTTGGGTGGCGAACATGATGTCATTTACATGGAAACAGAAGCATAAAGATGTACACCTGAAACTTACATAATGTTATAAACCAATGTTACTTCAATAAAAATAAATAAAATGCAGATTCCGGGGACCCACACTAGACCTACAGAATCAATGTCTGGGAGTGGAACCCAGATGCTCTGGCTTTAAATCTCTTGTACCAGTACTATAGGTGTTTTTTTTTTTTTTTTTTTGGAGGAAGATCAGCCCTGAGCTAACATCTGCTGCCAATCCTCTTTTTGCTGAGGAAGACTGGCCCTGAGCTAACATCCGTGCCCATCTTCCTCTACTTTTTTTTTATATGTGGGACGCCTGCCACAGCATGGCTTGATGAGCGGTGCCACGTCCGCACCCGGGATCCAAATCAGTGGACCCCGGACCGCCGAGGTGGAATGGAACATAGGAACTTAACCGCTGCGCAAGGGGCTGGCCCCCACCAGTATCATAATTAATTGCACCCTCTTTCACTCTTGGAAGTGGCTCAGTTCAGATAATAAATTATTTGCTCAACCTAAAAGGAAAAAAATAATTAAATTTAAAAAAAGAATATAAAAGGAATCACTCCCAGACTCTTGCCGTCTTTGATTAGCGGCAGAATCAGGAACAGGGCTCTGAGCTGTGCTGTCCAATACGGCAGCCGCTAAGCACATGTGGCTATGTAAACATTAATTAAAATTCAATTAAGTTAAACATGTAGTTTCTTAGTCACACTAGCCACATTGCAAGTGCTTTATTCAGACAGCAGAGTCATCGAACATTTCCATCATCACAGAAAGTTCTATGGGCCAGCACAGAGAATAACCACGTGTTGGCCTGTCTCTCCAGCGTGCCCAGGGAGAGGAGCTGACCATCCTGTCCTTTCTCCAGCTGGCCATCATGGCAGGAGGGATCAGCCGCTGGGGTCAGCCAACCTCCCTTTGCCGTCTCCACGCTCACCCACCCACTTCTGATACAGACACTGATGCTCAGCCGTCTGGCTTAGGTAATTCACTGATGGCCCATCAGAGGATCCTGGGATGCTTGGCCAGGCCGTGTGTCATCGTGAATGGACTAATCCCTGCTCCAGAGGGCCGAGATGCATGGAGGTGAGGAGCATAGGCCCTCGATTCAGACTGCCTGGTTTTCAATCCCATCTCTGCTATTGCTAGCTGTGTGGCCCTTGGGCCAGCTCCTTAAACTGTCCAAGCCTCAGTTTCTTGCTCTGCAAAGGGAAACTACAGTATTTGCCTCACAGGATTTTGGTGAGGATTCAGGGAACTGATGCAGGTTGGGTACCCAGCCTTGGTGAATACCAGAGAGATGTGAGCCGTCTTGTCATCGTGACTCAAAAAGCCCACCTTCCCTGGGTGAGTCACCTTGTGTCAGTGTCCGTTAGGGGCTGAACAGCGCTCACCCCCGAAATATGTACGTTGAAGTCCTAACCTCCAGTACCTCCCGATGTCACTGTGTTTAGATATAGGGTCAATAAAGAGGTAATCAAGTTCAAAATGAAGTCACCTGCCTTGGCCCTCATCCAATATGACAGGTGTCATCATAAGAGAGAGAGTAGATTAGGACACAGACATGCACAGAGGCACAGGAAGAAGACGGCCATTGACACGCCAAGGAGAGGCCTCAGAAGAAGCCAACCCTGCCAACACCTCGACCTTGGACTTCTGGCCTCCAGAACTGTGAGGAAATAAATCTCTGTTGTTGAAGCCCCCTGGCCCGTGGTAGTTTTTTTATGGCAGCCCTGGGAAACCGGCACAGTGTCCTGGGAAGCGCTCGCCCTCCCCTCCCTGCCACCACCTGCTCTGACGAAACAGCTTCTGCAGCTCCAAGCTGAGGCCACTGCCTCCCTCACAGCCCTCTGGGCTCTTCGTGACCCGAACCCTCCGGGTACAGCAACTTCCGACCACGTCAGATCCCCCACTCCTCCCTTAACACACCCTGCCTTTCCTGGTCCGGTTCCCTCCCCCGGGCATGCTCCTGCTGTCCAGGTCTACTTCTCCAAGGCTTATTCCTCTCAAGGTCTGGCTCAAATACCACGTCTTTCATAGTGTTAACCCCATCAGGATTCAGCCTTCTCTCTTCACTCTAGAAATGTTTTTCTGGCCTCCATTATGGCAGCAAAAGTCACACAATTACAACTGTTCACACATCGGTGTCTCTCTGAGCTTCTAAGGACCATGCCTCGACATCTCTGTGGCCAAGACAGGCATTCAGGAATGAGGGAGGGAGGAGCTGGGCAGGCCGGAGAGGACCCCAGGTGGGAACGGCTCCCCACTTACCTCCAGGGTTCGAACATGCGCCAGCATCTGTGGCAATCTCTGAATCTCGTTTTCGCTGATGTCGAGAGTTCGTAAGCTTCGAAGTTCCCCCAGCGTGTCTGGAAGCTCCTTCAGCTTGTTGTCTGGAGAGATCCCAAAGGAAGAGCTCAACACCCCGAAGCCCCTTCCCCAGCTCCCTGCCTGACACCTGTCAGGACTCGGTGGGGAGGTGGGTGCCTCACTGTGACCCTCGGGCATGGGCCTGGCCCTGGAACCTGAGGCTCCATGAGGAAGAACACGACGGTGGAGTTTCAGCGACCTGGGTGCAAGTTCCCACTGCACGACTTGCTGCATGAGTGACTCGGAAAACTGACTTTACTTTCCCAGGCCACAGTTTCCTCGTCTGTAAAATGAGGATACTAATACTATTTGGCCTCAGAGGAATATTGAGGGATTCAATGAGATAAAAAATCCTCAGCACAGTGCCTATCACAAAGTAAGCGATCAATTAATGGGGTACCATTATTTTTATCACTATTTACATGCTATCAATGGGTAAACTGAGGCATTCTCTGTAGAAAGTGCTTAAAGACAATAAGAAATGAAAGACACGAGGGTCTGGTGAGGCAAGTACTCCTGACGCGTTAGAATCTTGGCTCTGTCACTATCGCACTGGGCGGTCTTGAGGAAGTCACTGCTCTCGGAGCCTCGTTTTCCTTATCTGTAAATTGGAGGTAGCACCTCTTCCCTCTCCCTTCCTCAGGGACTTGTCGTGAGGCTCGCTACACCTGCACCGCCGAATCTGGAAGGCTATTCACCGAGTGTGAAGCGCTGCTCAGAACAGCGGCTGTGGCTCCTGAAACCCTCTCGCCCAGTCAGTCCACTACTCGTTACTAGAACCACAAACGACTGAGTCCCGGGGGCCTTGCTGTCAACATCGTCTGCTCTCCTCCCTACAAGGCCCTGGCTCTGAGAGTCCCAGGAACCCTCCGGATGCCCTGTCTCTGGTTACCATAGAGACAGACCGACCTAACAGCAAGTCAGTCCAGTTTACAGTGACACCAGGACTGGCTGCCCTCACACTCAGTGTCTCCCACCAGGAGCACCCTATGGATGCTG
Organism: Equus asinus; assembly: GCF_041296235.1. Classification (NCBI taxonomy): domain Eukaryota; kingdom Metazoa; phylum Chordata; class Mammalia; order Perissodactyla; family Equidae; genus Equus; species Equus asinus. The sequence continues at coordinate 18,246,704 of NC_091799.1, forward strand.
GCTGGGACGGCCCAGAGCTGACATAGAATCACATGGACAGGGTGTCCTGGCCCCTACCTTTCACGTTGAGGGTCTGGAGCTGAGTCAGGTTCCCAATGGAACGTGGGAGATACGTCAGTTGATTCCTTTCCACGTTCAACACCTAAGACAGAGGAGAAAATGACACGAGAACCCATGGACAGATCACAGTGTCCACCCCTGCTTCAGAGCAGGCATCATCTGGCGCTGTGCACACACCCTTCTCTCCCCGACAGCCGGGTGAGGGAGGTGTAGGCCGTTACGATCCCATCTCAGAGATGAGAAAACCCAGGCGCAGAGTGGTGACGCCATGTGCCCAGGAGAGCAAAGCCAGACCTTGAACTTGGTTCTCGCGGAGGTTCTATCATTTACACAGACCACAAAATGCCCAATAATTGCCCCACAACCGGGGGGGAGCAAGAAGGGCACTAACAGCTTCAGAGATCCGGGTGAGGCAGCACGTGATAAGGCTCTAGTCAGCCCAGTGTTAGAAGGAAAACAAGCTGCAACAAGGCAGTGGGATCTGCCCAAGGCCTCAAGGTCAGCAGCTGGTGCTGCCGGGATGCGAACCTGGGCTTGCTCGATTTCGAAGGCTGTGCTCCCTCCGGGGTGTGGCAGATGACTACTTGATGAACCAAAGGACGCTTATGGAGTTATTGTCTGGCATCCAAAAGTTATCAAACAGTGCATGCAACAATTCTATGAAAATAAAAAAAGTCCCAAAAGATCCTACACCAAGTATTCATTTGTGGATCTAGGTGGTGGCAATTACTACTATCCTGCCACATGTTCTCTTCCGGACCTTGGTCAAGTTAGTCATCCCTCTAAACCTCAGTTTACTCTTCTGTGAAATGCAATGACATCACCCACATTGTAGGTCTGTTCACTCAAATCATCTTAGTCTCCTCTATGTGCGAGGCAGTGTGTGAGGCGAGGGCACTGTCCTCCCAGGATTACGTTTCAGTAGGGGAGGCAGTCATGCCAGAAAACGCTTCCTTAGTAATTACAGACTGCAATTAGTGCCCTCAGGGAAATAAGCCAGGGTGAGACTGAGGCGAGCGAGGGGTCCACTTTGACAGGGAGGATACTCTGGGACATTTGGGCTAAGAGATGAAGGATGAGTCACCCAGGTGGAAGGAACAGCCACGTGGAGAGGCCCTGCTGGGGGTGGGCACAGAAGGCCAGAAGGGTTTTAGGAGCTGACTGCAGGGAGCAAAGGGGAGAGGGCAGAGGAGGCTGGACAGACAGGAGGGCCCACCCTATAGGGTCTGATGGGGCCCAGCGAAAAGAAGGGATTTCAACCGAAGTGACAAGGAAAGTTGCTTCTTCTCTATAAAAAGAGGACCCTCCCAACACCTGCCTCACAGAGACGCCACGAGGACTCCATAAATAACGCAAGGAAAATGCTTAGCTCCACACTGGCCCGCAGGGAACACTCAGGAAAAGCAGGGGCTATGGTGACGAGAATTAGAAGTGAGACGGTGAGTCAGAGCGCTGAAGTCATCATTTCTAACAGGTACTCTCGCAGGGTGTTCTGTTTCCATAAAGTCATGGAAGCTCATGCTGAAATCCCACACGGCACAACACCAAAAATATGGTAGAAAAAGGCCCACAGCCCAGACTGCAAGGGCGAGGGCGGCACTGGGGTCTGAAGAGCCGAGGGGCCAAGTGGGGGTGGCGGTTTTGGCACCAAGTGCAGCCCTGGCTACAGCACGACTAGAACATTCTAGGCCTGTGTGGCTGCAATTTTTCACTTAGGTGATCAGAGGTGGGTTTTCTGTTTCCTGCAGCCATACCTGGAGGGACGTCAGCTGTCCTATGTCATCAGGAAGGGCTGTCAGCTGATTATCGTGAAGATCCAGAACCTGTGGAAGGAAGACAGATTCGCGTCTAAGTCACCAACTTCAGGCTCCAGAAAGGCGAGAACGTGCCAGGGGCCCCCTCGTCTCTGGGGTTGGAACAAAGAGCATCCAGCCCTTCCTTGCCAACTAAATGATCATTCAGCTCATTTCCTCTTTCAAAACATTATACCATTTCACCCTCTTATTTATCGAATATTTATTCTTAACTGTTGAGTGAAAAAAGTATACTATAAAACAGTATGCATAAATATTCATATGTTAAGAAAGAAAACTCGCCAGGGTACAAATATACATTTGCATAGAAAAAAAGACTACCAAATATGCAATAAAATACTGGTAGTGGTTCTCTGGAGTGTGAAATTTATACATTTTCCTTTTCATCTTTAAGTGTATTTGCTAATTTTTTTAAACAATGGAAATGATCAAAAAAGGCATGAGAGGGGCCGGCCCGGTGGCGCAGCGGTTAAGTGTGCACGTTCTGCTTCGGCAGCCCGGGGTTCGCCAGTTCAGATCCCGGGTGTGGACATGGCACGGCTTGGCAAGCCATGCTGTGGCAGGCATTCCACATATAAAGTAGAGGAAGATGGGCACGGATGTTAGCTCAGGGCCAATCTTCCTCAGCAAACAGAGGAGGATTGGTAGATATTAGCTCAGGCCTAATCTTCCTCGGAAGAAAAAAAAAGGCATGAGCTAGATATATGCATACATATGTATATGTAACATATATGAAATATACATAAACATAACAAATACTTTTAAATGTTATTCTTTCTGACTACAAAAATAATGGATGTTGGACTAGAACAATAGAGAGAAGTAAAAATTATCCCCAACCCCACAAACCAGAGCTAACCATGAAAACCACTCTGCTGCCTATGTGACTGGTCTTTCTTCTCTTAGTGTGTACACCCACTGTCACAGCTCACGTTCACGGGGAACAATCCTGGGGTCACACCTCACGTCTCCTGTGAATACATCCCAGTCCCTGTCCTGGAGGAGCGGACAGTCAGGAGAGAGTCGCCTCGGATCACAGGGCCCTTGCACACTGACCACACGCCGCACGGCGTCCCTCCTCTTCCTGTTTAGGACCATCGGTTTCCCTGCTCTCCGCCGGCTCACTTGCCAGTAGTTTATGGTTTGTCTTTCCATCTATCGGGTAAGCTCCCTGATGGCAGGACCTGTGGCTGGTTCTCTTTGTAACCCCACCCCATGCACAGCACGTGGAAGGGGCCCAATAAACTATGCTGATCAAAGCCCAGACTGACTACTATGTTAGGGCCACCTGGCATAAACTTTATTAGAGGAGACACGAAGGGAGTGAGAATGCTTGGCTGCACCTGGAATGGCATGCAGAGTGCCCAGCGCCTGGGGGCAGGGCCCCAGTACCTTGATGGTTGCGAGACTCAGGAGGCTGCAGGATTTAGGAAGCAGGGAAGTGAGGTGATTTGTGTGGACAATCAACACCTGTGTGGAAAAGATTTGCGGCAGGTTCGGTTGAAGAAGAGCAGCAGGGTGGAGGGGCTGGGGGCAGGGCAGCCAGGTCAGCACGGGATGCTCGGTGGCTCGCCCAGCCCAGCCTTCTCTGCTCTCTGCGACCCCAGATGCTACAACTGGGGGGGGGGGGGGGGGCGTGGTGCAGAATCACGGGATCTCCGAACGTGGAATCAGATGACCTTAAAATCTGGAATTTCAAGGGTGAAAGGGACCTTAGGGGCCTAATTCTACCTTCCATCCTGAGAAGAGGTCCCTGTGCAACTGTCCTGATCTTAACTGTCCTCAGCTTCAGCATCTCTATGTGGAAAGGAGAATAATAAGTACCTGCTTCTGAGGGCTGCCAAGCTGATGAGCAAGCTAAAGGACCAAAAGCACTCAGCCTGGGGCTGGCACGTGGTCCAGTGTTCAGTCCAGGTCACCTACTGCTATTTTTGTTAGGCATCCCCTGCATGAATACTTCCGATGTCAAAGAGCTCACTACTCTATTGGTATGGAACACACTTTACCTACCTTCATTTAGATAATTCATTTGGAATACTCTTACCCACCTGCATTCAGGGCTGCAATGCCTTTCTGAAAAATCATTCATTCTACTCTTAATCTCTTCTGGGTGATGAGAATGAAATGAGTGCAACTTTTATTATTAATAACAATGAGGTTATTCAGTGTTTACTGTGTGGCAGACATTACACGCTGTGCATTTTTATCTCTATCACTATTTATCTGTCTACCTATCTACCCACCTATCTGTCACTCATTTAGTTCTCACAACACCTTTTTAAGAGCAGAACTATGAATGTCTTCGTTTCATAGATGAAGAAACTGAGATGTAAGAGTTTAAGGAAGTTGCCCAAGTCATGAGTGGCACAGCCAGGATGTGACCCAGGGCCTTCTGATGCTAAAGCCAGCTTTCCCAACTGTGAAAACACGGGCTGCAGGCTGAAAGGGTGAGAATCAGACAGGAGGGAGATGTCTGTGCTAGCAACACAGCTCCTAAAAGTCCCACCCGATTTTAAACAAGCAATCATGCAATAAGCAATGCTCTGAAAATGAAGACCCGTCTCACCTTCTTTTGTAGAACTTTGCATGTTGCAAAAACTCCAAATGGAATCTAAGATAAGATAAAGAAGAGTTAGTGCCTTCTCTCTGGCCAGTTTTTGATTTGCTTTCTGAGTGCCCCTCACGTGAGGGAGAGATGGGGCAGAAGATGAACCGGTGCAAAAAGCTCCTGCGGAGAACAGCGCTAAGCTCAGGGGAAGAGCTGGTGAGGGATGTCAGCCTGCCTTCGATTAGCTGGCAGGAGAGTGCCCTGGCCGGCCCTGGCCCACCTAGTCCATCATCACCATGAATTCTCTATCAGGGGCAAAAGATAGATCTTTGGTGCTTTGCAGAGTCTGAGGAACCCCAGACTCTCCCAGTGCCCTGGGAATCTGTGGGTACGTTTTCTAGACTCCGTGACTCTTGAAGACTATGTTGAGACCAAAAGATCATCTCGATTATTTTGGACGAGAGTGAAACCGAAGGAAACATCTCTTGGCTAGTGCTTCTGGCCTCTTTGGAGCCCGGGTCCACATGTGTCTTTCTTAGTGACACGTGATCCCAGAAGAAAGGACAGATCAAATTCACAGCCAGAACACCACCCCAGTTTACCTCTGAGAGCTCACATTTAGAAATGTCAAGAATGTCATCTGCCCCAGCTTCTTTTGCCTAAGGATAAAAAGAAAAAATAAAAAAAAGTGTTCAAACAAAACATTGTAACAAAACAAAAAGTGGACAAACCAGGCAAAGAAACATAGAATTAAGGAGCTGCAAGGGACCACAGACACCACCTGGTTCAACTAGTCCGTTTTGCAGGGAGACCAAGTATCCCTGCTTTAAATAAGGCCTGAGGTCCAGCAGAGAAGAGCAAACGGACAAGTAATGACAAGTGTGTCTACGGGGGGAAAGTGAAGGCACTCCTGAGCACTTGACGGGGGCCTGAGTCAGAGATTTCCTCTGGGGATGGGGGAACAGATGGGAGGGAGCATGCCTTGTCTGGGGTCGGCGTGGAGCCCTGTTTCATGGGGCAGAGGCAAAGACAGGGACGGAAAACCCATTCTCCCTCACCAGACACATCTGGTACTCCAGGCGTTTCCGAGCCTCCTCACTGGGTTTCCGCTTCCGGAAGAAGAGCGGCATCCTTCCTTTTTCCCGGGGCAATCTTCACAACACTAGGGCACAGGAGAGAAGTGAGGGCCTGCGGAATCTGTCACAGCCCCCAACACCCAGAACAGGAAGCACGGTAACACAGAACTTGCAGCTGAACTGCTGGACTATAAGTTCCTTGAGGGCAGGGGCTGCGTCCAACTTGACCATCAATCTGCGCCCTGAGTCCGGCACAGCAGGTGTTTGATACTCTTTGTTCTCTGCTGACTAAACAATAGGCAGCAGGTGTGGTGGAAGGAGCACAATGGCAAGCGAGGTGACCTGGCTTCCGGCCCACATTTGCCACTGGCCCACTGTGAGACCCTGGCATACCCTTTCCCATCCTGGGCCCCCATCTCTCCTCCACGTTAGACAAGGGGGTTGACCTGGAGAAGTTTCCTAGGGTCCTTTCCAAGGATGCTCTTGAGAACTCTAACAGCTGATGAATCACTTCCAGCCCCTGAAGCACTGTCAGAGTGGCATCAGCAAACCAAACCCGGCAGAGCGCCAGCCGGCCAGGACCTTGGGGAGCTCAATTACGTCATAACCAAATCGATCACTGAGTTAATTAAAAATTCAAAAGCCATCCTCAGGCACCTTACCACTCTCACAGCTATTATTCCATTTGATTCTCACCACAGCCCTGTTTAGAGTGATGAAACTGATGCTTCTCAAGTTCAGAGATCTGCTTATATAGCCTGGGTTGTAACAAAACCAGTCTGAAACTCTGCTCTCTCGAGTCCTGATCCTGTGAAGTTTGCCCCCAACTCCCTGGTGCTCAAACACCTCAGCAAACACACAGTACGCTGTCCTGAACGCAGAGGCCAGGTGCTGACTGCCTGTCCGGTATCTGCGAATATCAGAGCTTGATAAGGGACGTGGATGGGTCAGGAAGCAATCCTCCAGGGAAGCTTCTGGTCAACAGCACAGGCCTTGGGATGAAATAGAACTAAGCTTGAATCCCATATCTGCCACCCGCCAACCACGTCACCTTGGTTCAGCTCTCTGAGCCTCAGTTTCCTCATCTGTAAAGTGTGGACGAGTAATAATGTTACCAACACCTGGTTCTATGAGGATCCAGTGATTTCATATATGTAAAGCCACAGCACAGTACCTGGCACCTAACGAGTGCTCAATAAATGTTAGCCACATAGCACCACACATCTACTCGAGTTTAAGGAGGCAGGGGGAAGAGGGCTAGGGAGGAGACGCTATTGACACACGCCCAGTCCTCAGGGGGAGGGGTGGAGATCACAACTCTTCGCCCACAGGGGCACAAGCCATCTGGGGAGCCGGCCAAGCCTGCAGAGCTGGCTCAGGCCCCTCTAGTCACCTCACCTGCCTGCAGGGATGGGGAAGAATCTGAAAACAGCCCTCCTCCATCCCTCCCTGATGACCAGCTCTTACCCTGCTGCTCGCCAATGACTAACCCTCCCTCACCCCCTCCCCAAAGTCCAGCCCTCCCCACCTCCTTCCCAACGGCGGTGCCCCCTCCATCCCTCCCAGAGGATCAGCTCTTCCCAACCTGCTTCCCGAGGCCCATCCCTCATCCATCCCCTCCCCCGACGTCCAGCCCAGTCGAGGAGAACCACACCCATCCTCCCCTGGCAGGACTGGGCAATGCCCGACCTGGCTTTGTAGGTGGACAGGTCCCCGACGAGCGTCCCCTCGGGTGGACCTGAAGGCAGGCCGATCACTCGTAGGGCTTGGTCATGGACGCGGGGTCGCAGACCACCCGGCACGGCCCCCGCGGAGCCCGAGTCTGGTCTCCAAACGCAGGAGCTGGGGACCGAAACTCAGGATCTCAGAAAGTCATGCAGCCCAGAATGACGAAGTCCGAGACTCTGAGAACGGCAGAATCTCAGAATTAAGAGTTGAACCAGATTGAGAGCCAAATAAAACTGTTTCGATATCTACAGCGCTTGCAACACTACGGAGTGAGAAGGGGGCCCGGGTCGCTGTGGTCCCGGGGTCTTAGAATCGGGGTGCGGAACCCTCACAGGAGGGGCGGGGCTCTGGGATTGAGAGGGACCACGGGTGACCCTCAAGATAAGGGAGAATGGGGAACGGCGGGGCATACGATGTCGAGAGCACCCTTCTCTTCTCTGCCTCCCCGGGGATAAACGCCACGAACCCCACTTCCGAAGCCCTGGTCACAGCTCACCGCAGCGCTGGCTTCTCCAGCCGACAGCCTCCGGCGCCTGCCCACAAGCAACATGGCGGGCAGGGCGTCCCGGGGAGGCTGGGCGGAGACGGCGGTTCTCGCGAGAGCCGCGCTTTCCTGTCTATATCAGGTCCCAGGGAGAGGCCTGCCGGTCTTTCAGCTCGGCTCGGAGGAGGCTAAGGTGCAACTCTCTTCGGTCGTCCCGAATCCGGGTTCATCCGACACCAGACGCCTCCACCATGCCGCCCAAGTTCGACCCCAACGAGATCAAAGTCGGTGCGTGCTCTCGATGTGGCCGGGGCTGCGGGATGTGGCCTCCCTCCGCGCCGCCTGTCGGGCCTGCGGCCCTCGCGCAATGGCCTGTCCCACGTTTTCGGGCTTTCGGGCCGCTGCCTCCTAAAGGCCTCCCCGGCGCTGCGTCCAGGGCGCTGGGGGGTCCTGGGCGAGGCTCTTGCCTTTCCGGGCCTCAGCTTCCCCCCGTGTACGTGGGGAGGGAGGACCGGACGACCCACGGCGGCTTTGCAGCCCGCACGCCCTAGGGTAAGGTTTGTTTCCGGCGCTTCTCCCGCGAGGCTGGGCTGGGCTGGCGGCCCGGGCAGTCACAACCGAGCCAAAGGCCGCCGCTGTCCCACGTGGCGCCGCGGGCGGTCTGCGCCCGGGGAGGCGGCGGCTCGCCGGCTGGGGGGGCGGGGGTGCATGTGTGGGGCCTGGTCCGCTTCGCTCCCCGCCGAGGCTCTCGGTGCTCTTCCGAGAAGAGGCAGGAGGGCGCGTGGCGGGCCCCGGAGGGATGCGGGCAGGGCCGCGGCTCGGGGCTCCCTGTGCAGGGGCGCTGACTTTTCTTTTCTTCCAGTGTACCTGAGGTGCACCGGTGGGGAGGTCGGTGCCACGTCTGCCCTGGCCCCCAAGATCGGCCCCCTGGGTCTGGTAAGTCGGCGTCGGGGCGGGGTGGGGGGTCGTTTATGAACCCGGGTGAGGAGAGCACAGAGAATCCCGGGCTCGTGCAGACAGCGTGCCCGAGGCGCCGGTGGCGGGGAGGGATGCCGTCCCCGACCAGGCCTGAGCGCGGAGGTGGCGCCAGGCGCCGTGAAAGCGTTAGACGTGCGGAGAGAACCTGCTCCCTTGAAGCCGGAGCTTCCTCTCCGACGCCTCTTACCTGCTGCCATCGTATTTGAGGGAGGGCTGGAGGAGGCCACGGGGGAGGGTTTGGAAGTAGAGAGGGTTAGTGACGCTGGCGGCCTACTTGGCCTTGCCTGGTCGGGGAAGCGGACCTGTCGCTGTTGGGAGGGTGACACGGGTCGGGGGTGAAGATTCTGGGGAAGCTTCCAGTGGCTCGTGAAGAGCTCTGCTCTCCGTCTCCTGGTTAATGTGACCGGCATGCCCCCTGACCAGCCTTATTGACAGGCCTCCCCCCTTCCATTTTATGTCATGAGGCCTCTCCTCCTTGGACAGCGGTCTCCTGTCCCAAACCTCTCCTTGCTTAGTTTCCCTTGCCAGTCTTGCCGCTCTTCTGGGCCCTTGGCTCAGCTGGCACTCGCTGGACGTCTCCGGAGCCTTTAGGCTGGTGGTCACTAGGGAGCTGTAAAGGAGCCCATCCCCACAGGTGAACTCGTGTTGGTCTCACACAGGAACCCAGTATCTTTAAGGTTCCCCATGTAACTGGAATGTAAGTGGTTGAAAGTCCCTACGTTACCACCTAGGTCCTTATGAGAAGGTAGGCAGCTAAGGGACTTGGCCCCTTGTGGCCTTGAGCCTGTGGCTTAGAGCCCTGGACATTCTTGACCCCCAGCTTCATTTTCCCAATTTACACTGTGGTGACAGTCACAACTTGAGCCGATAGGTGCAGTTCTGTGCTGCTGACGGCTTCTCTGTGCCAGATAAAGAAAGTTTGGGATCCTGCCAAGTGAGAAGGATTGGGCAGATTTTCGGGCTCTGGTTCGATTTAGGCACAATGTGATTCCATTCATTTATTTCTACAGTCTCCAAAAAAGGTGGGCGATGACATCGCCAAGGCAACTGGTGATTGGAAGGGTCTGAGGATCACTGTGAAACTGACAATCCAGAACCGACAGGCTCAGGTACTTGGTTCAGGGGGATGGGGGCAGAGGTAGCAACGCCCTGGGATTCCTGGGGGTAGATCTTTGCTCCTGTAGGCAAGGCTTTCTGGAGAGCGTGCAAAGACACGGGTTCAAATGTTAGCTCTGTCAGTTGTGTGAGATTGAGCAAATCACTTAGTCCTCCTCGGGCAGGATGTGTTTTCGACTGAAAATTCGTTGAAAGTATAGCAAACCTGGTGTCTGGCCTGTGGTCTCAGGCGAGGTGCACAGTTGTATGGATCGTGTTCTTGGAGGGTGGGGTAGGGTTTACTCATACTGGAATCTCTTGTGCAGATTGAGGTGGTACCTTCTGCCTCTGCCCTGATCATCAAAGCACTCAAGGAACCACCAAGAGACCGAAAGAAGCAGAAAAACAGTGAGTGGCCTTTTGCCTGGTAATCTGAGTGGTGGTGTCTACCCAGGGTTTGATCCTTTGCTGCACGTTTTCCCTTTAATGAAACGTAGGGATGGCATGGGCATTCGATGTTAAGCTGTGACCACGCCAGGAGCCACTAAGAAGTGTCATGTGGGTCTCCAGGATCCCTGGTGTGGGGCTGGTCCCACTCACAGCACACAGGAGGGCTATATAGTAGGCAGGGGGAAGCAACTGAGAATGATGACCAGGAATCGGGAGAGGCCACTGGTGAGCTGTGAGCTGGATGACACCCAGCAGCTCAACTAACCTTAGTAAGGGAAGCTTGTCTCTTCCCATCTCTGAAACAGTCTCTTCCACGTAAGGTTGGCAAAGATTTGGTTTGGCCCCCAGCCACCCGCCACTGCACCTGACCAGTTCTCTTGGCTGGTGCAATCCAGTGGTGAGCTGATAGTAAACCCCAGCTTAGGAAACAGGGTTGTTCTTCATGTGGATGACTCTGTGCCGAAAGCATGGGAACAGCCTGGAAACAGGGAGCACGTGATGTGGGCTGCTCCAGCCTCGGCTGGTGACAAAGCTTTTTGCTGTTTTCTGCAGTAAAGCACAGTGGAAACATCACCTTTGATGAGATTGTCAACATTGCTCGACAGATGCGGCACCGGTCATTGGCCAGAGAACTCTCTGGTAAGAGTGGGATGACAGGGAACCGCCTTAATTGTGATGTGGGGTGTGTTTTCACTGAGCAGTAGTGGTTTCCCACTTGAAGGAGACTTTACTCTGTAAGACCCAAAATGAGGGTGCCATGTCTTCTGGGTTTGAAAGAATGGTTTGAGATTGTGTGAGGGTGTGGGCTGGATGTGTTTCCTCTGGGTGTTGAGGGGCCCATGGAGACTGCATTCAGAGCCTAGAGAACTGAATGGGGCTCTGAATTTGGAGCAGGGATGTTAGGTTATTCCTGGTGTGCTGTAAAATAGGGGTATTCCTCTCCTCGCCTGCCATGAAACTCCACTGCTTGTGAGGATTGTGAGGGACTCACTGACAGCCCCTCGGATAATGCCATCTTTTTTTCATAGGAACCATTAAAGAGATCCTGGGGACTGCCCAGTCTGTGGGCTGCAACGTTGATGGTCGCCACCCTCATGATGTCATCGATGACATCAACAATGGTGCTGTGGAATGCCCAGCTGTAAGTGGCTTCTACATCAGTTTTGTTTGTTTAAAATCAAGGCAAAAGCTGGAGGGAAACTAACATTTTCATGGAGATAAGCTAGAAAGTTCTAGAAATGGTCAGTAGTGGGGTCAGATGATAAGGATTTCTAGTCCCGTTACTGATGTCTCTCTTTTCTTTCCCACAGAGTTAAGACTTGGTGAGGACAGTACTTCAATAAAGGATCACCTGACAACCAATGGGCTTTTGGATGTGGCCTCTTCCTTGGAGGAGCTAGCTCCTTTGTGGTCAAATGTTGGTCAGGTGGCCAGTGGGCACCTGTGGAAGTAGCTATCTGGGGAGCAAGCTCATTGTGGGTAACAGATTTCTGCCCTGTATGAGCCTGGCTCAGAAGACACCTAGGAAGGAAGTTCAGTGCTTTTTCCCGAGCTCCTCCTAAGAAAAAATTGTTGGCTGGGAAGAAAACTTGTAGTTGAGCATGGCTACACAGGGAGGAAGCTCCGCCCCGACCAGTTGAATCATTTGGTGGGTTGGGGGCCCATGGCCTGCAAGACTTCACCACAGCCAAGGTTCAGAACCACTGATGGACAACAAAGGAACCTGACCTTGATGTTGGAGTCGTTAACAGATCCAAGTTACTGTGAAAGTTGGAAGGTCAAGTCAGTTGAGTTGTGGGATTCCTGGCCCCACTGTTCTCCAACCATGTTTGCTTTAAGCCAGTAACAGGCTATTTCCTAATGTGTTTTCACCTCTCCCGAGTCTCTTCCTCAGCTTCCCTTAGCGCGGTTCCTTTGGACTCAACTTTCTAGAGCTCATCACTTCTTTGACATTAGTAGACAATATGCAGTGAAGGAAGCCGTGAACTGCGAGACCTCTGGGTGCTGGGATAGGCCACACCTGGGTTGTATGAAGCACCACCTGGGAGGGGCTTCAGGGTCCTGACTAAAGGGAGTTGGGAATGATGAACCCAGGAACCTCACTTCCCTGGCATTAGTCACTGTGCTTTGCCATGAATTTTGTCAGTAGTCCCTTTAAGCAAGAGTATTTCATCACCCCAGGTGCCTTCACGGTTGGAGCACTACCTTGAGCAGAAACTTGGGACTGGGGTGTGGGGGGTGGGGCAGTAGCAGCAGCAATCTGGGACATGTGGCAAGTCACCAAGGACCAATCAATCAGCTAGAGGCCTTAGGTGATGACAGCTGAAGGCACAACCAGCTTCCCTTAGAGCAGGCCAGGAACAGGGAGTTGCATTGGAAATCAAAGGCTTACCTGACCCAAACCAGGGAAGCAGTGTATTCTTAACTGCTGAGATGGTCATACTAGTTGGGTGTGATGATGGTATGTGCGTCACAGTAGGACCTGGGTCAAATGCAAGGAAGGAAGCGGGCCAATGGGGTCAAAACCTGGATCCAAATGAAATTCAACCATTTTCTGTCAGGAGGAAGAATGACCCACCCACACGGAAAGAATGGCTGTCAGACTGTTCCAATCTTGTGGGTCCTCCCTGTTAGGGTCTCCCCTTAGTGCCTTGCTGGGAGTTCTTTAGCTTCCTCCTGGATCCTCTGCCTCACTGTCCTTCCCTCTGGGGCTGTTTCCTGACAGCAGTTACGAGCACCTCGAACGGGTTAAAGTGGAGATGAGGCCTGTCGGTGTTTTCTGGAGGTGCAGCTGGCACTAGATTTTCCTAGCGTCAGCCTTAGGGAGTGAAGGTCCCTCCTCTACCCGGAAAGAGACTGTAGCATTTAATGGTTGGCCCTAGAACCCCTTTCCTCACTTGGACTTGCCCCCAAGTTAGATACCTTAGGCCCCATTGTGCAGAAATGCTCATTTACAGCGTTCCTGGTTCTGCAGCAGCCCTTGATGGCCTCCAAGTAGGAACCAAGTCCATGACCCATGTGACTTGATCACTGACTTATTCTCTATAAATAAACCAAGGTTTCTGGACTGCTTGCTACACAAGGAGCACTGGGGCCCACTGAATAAAGGTGACTAAGGGTGATCTGAGCTGGGTGGTTTCTGCTTTCTGAAGATGTTAAGGAGAAGGAAGAGCATCCCCGACCTCCCACATCCAACATGTATGTAAACAAGGATTTATTAGAGGTGCTTTTGCATGTGGCTCTAGGCTACAGACTGTCAAAGTCAGATGTCTCCAGCTGCTTTCAAACTCCCTGCATTTACCTGTCCACTTTGGTCATGTTCCCAGTTACTCTCCAGCATGGAGTTGCTGATGCCTAATGAAGGCCGAGCTACACCTGAAGGCCTTCCCACACTCGCTACATCCATAGGGCTTCACACCAGTGTGAGTTCTCTGATGCTGACTGAGGGATGAACTCTGGTTAAACGCCTTTCCACACTCATTGCACTCGTAGGGTTTTTCTCCTGTGTGAATGATGTGATGTCGAATGAGGGCTGAGCTCTCACTGAAGTACTTCCCACATTCGTTACACTGATACGGCTTCTCCCCAGTGTGGGTCTTTTGGTGGATTATAAGATTCGTACTTTGGCTGAAGGCCTTCCCACACTCGCCGCACTTGTAGGGTCTCTCTCCAGTGTGAGTCCTCTGATGGTTGGTGAGGTTTGCGCTCTGGCTGAAGGCCTTCCCGCACATGCTACACTTGTAGGGTTTCTCGCCTGTGTGGATTCTCTGATGCTGAATGAACGCTGCACAGTAACTGAAGGCCTTCCCACACTCGCTGCACTTGTAGGGCTTCTCCCCCGTGTGAGTCCTCAGGTGGTTTGTGAGATTCGCACTGTGTCGGAAGGCCTTCCCACAGTCGCCGCATTCATAGGGCTTCTCTCCGGTGTGAATTCTCTGATGCTGGACGAGGGCAGAGCAGTCACCGAAGGCTTTCTCACACTCACTGCACTTGTAGGGCTTTTCTCCAGTGTGCGTCCGCTGGTGTTTGGTGAGGTTTGCATTCTGGCTGAAGGCTCTCCCGCACTCGCCGCATCTGTAAGGCTTCTCTCCAGTGTGAATCCTCTGGTGCTGAATGAGAGAGGAGCTCTGGCTGAAGGCCTTCCCACATTCGTTGCACTCGTATGGCTTCTCCCCAGTGTGGCTCTTCTGATGCTGAGAAAGGGAAGAACAGTAACTGAAGGCTTTGCCACATTCGTTACACGCGTATGGTTTTGCTCTGTGAGGTTTCATCACGTCTGCCTCCTTCCTGAAGCTCTGTCTATGTGTTTCCCATTTCTGGGGTCTCACTTCTGTGGCAACTCTCTGTTGTGGAGAGAGGACTGGTCTCAGATTGAAGCTCTTCCCCAGTGTACTGTTCCTGTGACCTAACTCCCCAGGGGGCATCTCTACACTTGAGTCTCGGAATGATTCTCCAGAAATGTCTTGCTTGGGTGGTGATTCAGATACAATCTTCTGGTCTGAAAAAAATGTAGAAAAGCATTTTTTTTTAACTTTGCTGGAAAACTTTGCTGGAAGAAGAGATACTCCCAAAATACGGAAGGCTGAAGGAGTCTGGCTCTTAGGCAGATGGGTTTGATGCCTCCTTCCTGTCCCCCAGGACATTTCTGTTCTAAACCCCAAATCATGACCCAGGTGGCTCCTCAGAGACTTTAGCAGCCTTTATTCCCTCTCCTAACCTGCAAAGGGATGAAGCTTAGCCTCATCTGCTGCCTCAGATGCAATACTTGTCTCCTTATTTCTGATGCTCCTCTCTTCTGTTTTTGCTAAGTATTGGGCAGTCAGTCTCAAGCTGTTGTCTTAGTCTCACAATTCTCAGTGTGGTTTTGGGTAATCTGCCTGCCAGGTTTACATAATTCCCTTGAAAAAGCTGATGACCAGTGCCAGCAGGACGAATGCTTTCACCTGTCCCATCAGTGAGATTTCCAAAGATGGTTAATGCTAGAGCATTGGTAAGGGTGCAGCATCGTGGGAGAGCTTAGACACCAGTGCAGCTGCATAGATTGGGACAACCTTTCTGGAGAGCAATCTAGTCGCATGTGTCAAGCCTTTAAAATGTTGACACCAGAAGTCCACTTGTAAGAACTCATCCTAAAGGACCGGTGAGAAATCACACGGAGCTGTGTCCACAGAGGCACTCATCACAGCGCCACTTGTCAGACAAAAGCAAACACCTACCTGTTTAATAATGAGAGGACCACAGTGTAGCCAATCGAGGGGCACTATTTAGCAATTCTAAGTCATGGCTGAAATCCGTACACTCTAATTCCTTTTACAGAAAGATACACAACGTGAATGTTAGTTGTGTTGTCTTTGGGTTGTGGGGTCAGAGGTGATTTTTATTTTCCTCAATGCTTATCTGTATTTTCTAATGTTCTCCAATGACAGTATTATTTATAATAAAAGTTATAGAAACATACTGTTAAGAGAAAAAGGTATATATAAAATTACATGCTGTTATCTCACTTTGGAAAAATAAATGACTGCATTTTATGATATGGAGAAGACTGAAGTTTTCCTCTGTGTGGTGGGATGATAGGGGATCTTGGTTCTCTTTTTCATTCTTTTCCAAATTTTAAGTGAACGTGTATTATTGTTACTAGAAAAAAAGTTATTTCAAAAAGAATAAATAACACTGCTTTTATAATAAAATAGATATTTCCTAAAAGAAGAGTTAATGATTCTTACCCCTCTGTGGGACCTCATTCATTCTGAGAGGAGAGCTGAAAATGTGAAGACCGTACTCCATGTGGACAGTGCGAAGCTCAGGGAAGCGTGGCTCTCAGACCCCTCCCCCATCTCCCACACGGGCTGGGGGGGCGTGGGTGGAGGTTTAGGGAGGGCTGTGGAAGAGCTTCTTGTCACTGGGTCAATGTTCCTGAAGAGCCTTCCGTCTCTACCTCATTTCTCAGAGGAGAGACGAGCAGGGGGAGTTCTAGCTCCCTTTATTCAAATTTCTACATACAGTCTTGATCCAGGCTGCCCGGGTTCAGTTCTTGGCTCTATTTCCTACTAGCTGTGTGACTCTGGGCGCATAACTTAATTTTTCTATGTCTTGGATTTATTCTCTGAGAATGCAGCTCTCTTGCAAGATTACTGAGGGTTTAATGAGTCAAAACACACGAAGGCCCCAGAACAAGACGCGAGGAGTAGCTCAATGTTATTCGAGGGCTTGTCATCACGTGGACCTCTCCTCGTGAACCATCCGAATGGTTTCCCGTGAAGCAGATCTCCCTCTGAGGTGCACGTGCGTACGTAATGCCTCGTCTACCAAGAGCACAGATGTCCTGTTTTGGGTCGAGAGCGTCTCTATGGAACTGGGTATTTGATCATATATGGCTTTGACAGCTCTCACAAACAGACCATCTATCTGAGTAAAAGATGCAAAGAAGAAGAATAGTGACAAGAAAAGCAGTGGGAAAAAGAAGCAATTCAGGAGACCATGTGATGCTCATGAATTGTCACACCTCAGCCACCTCTCCCTTGGGTGCTGGCTCCTGTATAAAACTGTCCCATGACATCCCAAGCCAAATATACCCAAAACAGAACTGCTGATTTTCCCTTTTGAGCCAGTGTCTTTGTCAGTCTTCCCTTTCACCCAACTGCTCAGGCCAGGGTCATCCTTCAAGCCTCTATCCCTCACATCCAGTTCACTAGCAAGTCCTGTTGGCTTTCACACCAGATTAGGCCCCAACTCCTGCTGATGAGCCACGCTCATGTCTCTCTGGAATGTCTGCAACAGACTCCTAACTCATCTTCCTCCTTCTACTCTTGAACCCTGAAAGTCGATTCTCCACATCCACGGAGTTATCTTTTTAAATACAAATACAGCCATGCATCGCTCAACAGTGGGGATCCGTTCTGAGAGATGCATCATTAGGCGATTTCGTTATTGTGCAAACATCATCAAGTGTACTTACACAAACCCAGATGGTATACCTAGTCTATACAGTACTAACCTTATGAGACCAGGGGCATAAATGCAGTTTGTTGTTGACCGAAATACCACTATGCAGTGCATGACTGCACTGTCCCTTCCCTGCTCAAAACCCTCAGTGGCTTCCCAACTTCATATCTGAATAAAATCTGAATGCCTTGCCGTGGCCTCCAAACCCCACCGTGATCCACCCCCTGCTTTCCACTCTCCCTGCTGTTTACTGAGTCCTAGGGCTTTCTGATCCTAACACAAGCCAGGCTCATTCCCAACTCAGAGCTTTGGTACATGTTGTGGCCCAGAATGTTCCTCTCCCAGGTACTCACATGGCTGGCTCATTCTCTTCCTTCAGATCTCAGCTCCAATGTCACCTCCTCAAAGTGGTCTTTCCTATTCATCTGATCTAAAAGAGCCCCCACCCCATCCGTATTCCCATTCTCATCTTTGTACCCACAGTCACTACCCCCATGCGACTTTGTTTTCCTCACAGTGTTCACCACTATCCAGTAGGATATCAGTTATTTTGTTTCCTCATTTTATTTATGTTCCTCACTAGGATATAAGCAGGGACTATGTCTTGTTCTCCGTTGTACCTCCGGTAGCTAAAACAATACCAGGCATGTACCAAATGCTTAATTCACATTTGTTGACTGAAGGAATAGCAAAATGAGTGAGAATGAGGCAGACCGATCAGCTGGGTCTAGGGAAACAGCATCTGCGACAGAAGTTCCCAAAGCCAGCAGTGAGACAGAGCTACTTTAAAGACCTGGGTCTATCAGAGTGGGAAGGGTGGGATGGGAGAAGAGAGGCCCAGGAGGCGCAGCGATGCCCAGGATGCTCTATGGTCTCAGAGCAGAGGTGTAACCCCACAGAAGCAGTGTTGTAGTCACTGTCATAGCCAGATTTGACACTTTCCTCTAACCACTTCCCTATCATAGAGCTAATACAGCACACCATCACTGAAAACTTTTTTTCTCATGTATTAGTGTATAAAATAAGTAAGAAAGGTTTTGTTATCCACATTTTTCAGACATAGAAACAAATAACCACCTCGTTTAGTGGTTTACTTTGAATCCATGTAGTTACCACATAGCAGGTAAGGACCTGAATGCCTGTCTTTCATGGGTCTGTATGCAAAGTTGCTTCCATACTATACTCGACACTACGACCTCGGAGCACAGACCCTTGGTGGTAGCACTGTCTCCCAACTTCTGTTTCTAATAACATGGTCATTGGAACCTTTCTGAGTAACCTTTTAGGATCTTAAACCCCTCTGAGACTGTGATGAACCCTTTTTGCAGAAAAATGCAGTTATTGCCGTAGCCACAAAACACCGCATTCAATTTCTGAAGCTCCATACAGGGTCTGTGGTCAGGTTAAAAGGCCCTGCACAACAAACACAGTGCTGGGAAGGCGGGGCTCTTGGGAGGGAGAAGGAAGTGGCAGGACTAGCGAGGCTCCCTGCAGGAGGTGTTTCAGCAAGGATGGGGGTGTCTGTAGTAACAAAGAGGGCTGAGGTGATGGGGGACAGGCCGCTCAGAAAGAGGATGACAAGATGGGAAGGAGAAGAGAGTTCAGACGAACCATGTAGAAAATAAGCCAGGGCTTTGTTTTCATTGCCCTACAGCAACAATAATCACTAAGCACAGATATGAAGCATCAGGCTGCATTTTGAGAAAAATTTAAAACTTTGTCACTTGAAAGTGGTTAAGTTCCTTGGTACCTCTGAGGCTTTCAGTTTCAAAATATCAAAAGTGGCTGGAATCACAGGGAAAAGCTACTGAGGCCCAGCCAGAGGTCCCACAACAGCAGGGGCTGAAATATGAAGATCAAGGTGGGGTGCGCAACCATAGATGAATAGCAAGAGAGAAACACGGAAATTATGGTTTCCCTTGCTTTTATTTTTCCTGAGTTTTTTAGTATCTTTAGAAAATTCTGGCATAGCCAAGTAGAGGGAGAGAAGGGAAGGGGGCGCTAGAATCCAATTAAGGGCCAGAGAGGGGAGCAGCCGCAGGTGTGACAGCTGGAGGTATGGGTAAAGGTGGGCACCTGAGATCCTCAGTCAGGCGAAGGCCAAGCTGCTAGGCCAGCGCAGATGATGCATTCCCCCAGGGCTAGCAATATCACCTGTGCCCCAAACGTCTCCCAGCCCGGGGAGACTTGATGAGGAGGCGGCGTGGAATAGCAGGCTTTGGAGTCCAACAGACCTTGCCTCAAACCCCAGCCTCACCGCTTTCTAGCTGTGAGGGTCTGAACCAGCGAGTCAGCCTCTTTCAGCTTAAATTTCCTCAGCTGTAGGATGGGAATAACAATATCTCCTTCCCAGCGCTGACAAACGAATCAAATGCACCAATGTATGCTTCAAAGGGGCCTTTGCTCCCGAGACTCCATGGGCTTCATGCCTGCCCACTCACCTGGACAGGGACTCCTTAGGCCTTCTCCCTCCAGCACCCACGAGCCTTCCCTTTGCTCCAACTGAGAGTTCATGCCAGCCTGGGATACTGGAAGTCCTAGTCAAGGGGAAAAAATGGGCTTTAGAGATCTGTACTAAGTACAAATGGCCACCAAGAACTCAAGGGAGCAGAAAAAGGTCAGTTAGGTCATTCATTCAACAACTCTTTATTGAGCACTTACTTAGTGCCGGGCACCAGGAGATACAGCAGTAAATAAGACAGATATGATGTCAACGTCTTGGTAAAGCACTTCTGGAAGGAGCTAAAGAAACACCCTCAAGGAGGGGTCAAGCCAGGGAGTTAAGCTAAGCCCATAAAGCAAGCTATAGGAAGACAGGAACTCACTGAATATGGAAGAACTGGCCTGAAGGTCACCTCCCCCTCCTGGGAACCCAGAGACCTTTCACTAGGGAACGAGGAGGAATACACACGATCCCCAGGGTGCATCAGAGCAGTTCCCCATCACTCAGCACTGGAGAGTGCCACAACTTTTCAGAATTGAGCAGACTTGGAATTTTAAATGGTTTCTTTACCCAGTAGGACCAGGTTTCTGGACTTTTCTGGTATCCCTTCCTTGAACCTGTCCCGCGGAGCAGGGACCGAGTGCCTCCACCCCTCCTGGGTACAAGCTTCAGTCACACTGCCGAAGGGCATGGATCCCTGAAACAGAAGCACATTCCTTCTAGTCCAGTGGCCTTAGGATATGGGGGAGGGGATATGTCCCTGGGTGAGATGGCCTGGAAAGGGTCTTTGAAAGGGGTCAGGGCTCTGGGTAGTTTCAGAAAAGCTTTTATTGATCACTTCCTATGTGCTTAACACTATACTGGACACTGACACACAAAATAAAATACAGTCTGTCTTGTCTTCACATGTTTAAACTTCTGGTAGACTGTATATAAATGGATAGAAAATGTGTATATATATGAGCAGTAATTGGACAGAAACTAACAGGTGCTTGGGGATTAAAAGAGCCAATACAGAAAAGACAAAATTAGAATGTATGAGTTTATGCAATGAGGAATCAGGTGCAAATTAGCAAAGAAATGTGAAAGCTGAATGTTTCCAGAACATTTAATAAATACTCCTGTGAACTCCGACGTCACACAGTACAGGAGGAGAGCCAGGCAGGTACACAACCACCTGTAGTATGTGTCAAACAGACGGACAGACCAGTTGTTGGGATAACAGAAGAATCCCGGGTGGAGCGCAGGGGCAGGACAATGAGGGAAGACCACAGGGAGAAGGCAATCACTGAGCCAGCCTTGAGGAAAGTTCCTCAGATGGAGAAAGAGAATATGAAGGCTGGGGAGACACCATGAGCAAAGTCATGAAGGCGAGAAAGTCTCCATGCCTATTTTCAGCTCAGGGAATGGTAGCTCATTCACCTCGCTGGCATATCAGAAACCTGAGTGTTATTATCCCCTTTCCTGCAGCTCCCCACAAATCAATTGCCTATTCGTTCTTCCTCCTCAGTATCTCTAGAATTCACTCATCTCTCTACATGCCCCAGTGCTGTCTTGTTTTAAGCCAGCATCACTTCTCAAATTATAACTAGTTTCCTGACCTCTAATTTTACTTGTTCTTTCAATTCATCCTTAACACTGAGAAATGCATTAAATGGGACAAAGAGGGTCATTTTTTAAAACTATGAAATATTTAAAACATTTGGGTCATTTTACAACAACGAAGAGTAAAATTCACTATAAAGATGTAAGTATTATGAACCAAATAACAAATATACAATTCATAAAGGAAAAACTGTAGGAAGTTCAAGGAGAAATTTAAAATATTACAGCTAAGAGAGATGTTAAAACAACTTAGTTGTTGGGTGTTAATAGCAAACAAAAAATAAAGGTATGGAAGAACTGAGCCATTTAATGAATAAGGTTGAGCTAATAGAGCCGCCAAACGCTATGCCCTGCAATCACATTATACTGGTGTTTCATGCTGACAAGAGACAAAGACTCTGTCCCCATGAGCACAGACCAGCCCAATGGGAAAAGAAACCAAAGTGACATTTTGGAATATCTAAAAAAAATAAAACCACAGGCAAAAACTTTCAATACAAACAAGAAAGGAAGAAAATCAATTAGGGATTTAACTCAAGAGGTTAAAAAAAAAAAAGAATTT
The DNA here is from genome assembly GCF_041296235.1 of Equus asinus. Classification (NCBI taxonomy): domain Eukaryota; kingdom Metazoa; phylum Chordata; class Mammalia; order Perissodactyla; family Equidae; genus Equus; species Equus asinus. Next base: position 18,268,492 of record NC_091799.1, read on the forward strand.
TAAAACAAATCTGTGGAGAGCAGAAGCAAAAAACTAATAAAGAAAAATTTGTTAATCAAGAATAGAACTGATGAGGAAACCCAAGAGCAGATTTTCTAAAAATGAAAATAAACGGAACGATACCTAGTTTAGTCAAGAAGAGAGGGGGGAAGGCAGCTCCTACCCTCACAGAAGACCTACGCAGTGAAATACATCAGAAAAGATTCTGCGGAGTACTCTTAATGAAACGGGGGAAACAGTCATCAAATTCTGCTAAGTGGAAATAAAAGAAGGTTACAAAGCAGAACAAACCCATTTTGGGAAAACAAAAAAGGAAGAATATGACTGAAAGGACACAAACAAAAATGTTAATTATCTCTTTGTGGGATGAAGGGTAATATTGTGTGTGTTTTCTATATTTTACAGGTTTTCTACAATGAACATGAATTTCTTTTGTAATTAAAAAATATTTTTTAAATCCTTAATATTAAAAAGAAAAAGAGAGGCTGCCTCTCACAGTAAATTTCCAACTTACGTGGGGGCCAGCTGTGAGGAGGCCAGCCACCATTCCTTCCTCTCCTGTGCTTTCCTCTTGGGGAAGGGCAGGGTCCAGAGAAGGTGGCTCTGGCGGAAGACAAAGAAACCAATGAGGCACCAAAGTTTACAGCTCACCAAGCTAGAAAATCTCACATTCTCACTCTGAAGAGGGGGTTGAAAGGACATCACAGGCTCCAGGGCACTCAGGCAGAATTTGCAGACCTGCAGTGGGATGTACGTTTTCTCATTCCCTTCCTATCTCAGCAACCCCATCAATTCACTGAGACACGGGGAGGCATTAGAGTCTAACAGACTCTCAAGTATCCCAGATCCACCACTTACCAGCAGCGTGCAAATCACGTAACCTCTCTAAGTCTCATTTTTCTCATCAGTAAATGGGGATAATAATCCCTTGTAAAGTTGCTGTGAAGATTAAAGGAAAATGCAGATAAAGCAGTTGTCATGATGCCTAGCATGTGAGTATACAGTTCGTAAATATCACTATTACTTAGTTCTTTGGAGAAAGTGGCTCTGAAAAATTAAGACATTTGCTTAATTAAAAGAAGAGGTAATGAACAAGCAGGATTCATCCTAAGAACACAAGATTGGTTCAACATACAAAAATTAATCTATAGAAAACACCATGTTAATATAAAGGGAAAAACCCCACACGATCATCTCAATAAACATTGAAAAGGCCATTTTACAAAACCTGACCCCTTTTCAGGATAAAACACACGCAATAAGCTAGGAATAGAAGGGAACTTCCTCAACTTGATAAAAGGCATGTACGGAAAACCCAAAGGTAACATCACAGTTAATAGTGAGAGGAGGATGCTTTCCCCCTACGATCAGGAACAACACAAGGATGGCTGCCCTCGCCTCTATTCAGTATTATACTGGAGGTTCTAGCCAGGGCAATTAGGCAAGGAAAAAAAAATGAAAGGCATCCAGATTGGAAAGGAAGAAATAAAACTATCTCTATTTGTGGATGACATGATTTTGTATGTAGAAAATCATAAGAAATCCACAAAAAACTATCAAAGCTAAACTAGTTCGGCAAGGTTGCAGGATACAAGATGGATATAAAATTAAAAGGAAACATAATCATAAATGGGCAAGACATTTCTCCAGCTATATTTCTATATACTAGCAATGAATAATCCAAAAGTGAAATTTAAAAGATTCCATTTACAAGAGCACTTAAAGAATACAATACCTAGGAAAAAATTTAAAGAAGGAAGTGCAAGACATGTACATTGAACACTACCAAACAATGTTGAAAGAAATTATAAAAGATCTAAATAAATGGAAAGATATCCCATGTTCATGGATTGGAAGGCAATAATCATGGGATGGCAATACTCACCAAATTAATCTACAGAGTCAATGCAATCCCTATCAAAATCTCAGCTGGCATTTTTACAGAAACTGATAAGCTGATCCTAAAATTCATATGGAAATGCAAGGGACCCAGAATAGCCAAACAATCTGGAAAAAGAAGAAAAAAGTTGGAGGTCTCACATTCACCATATCAAAACTTTCTACAAAGCAACACTAATTAAAACAGAGTGGTACTGGTATAAGGACAGACGTATAGACCAATGGAAAAGAACTAAGAGTCCAGAAATAAATCCATACATTTATAGATAAATGATTTTCAGAAAAGTGCCAAGAAATTAAATGGGGAAAGAATAGTCTTTTCAAAAAGCAGTGTTGGGACAACTGGATATCCACATGCCAAAGAATTAAGTTGGAATTCCTACCTCACACCACATATAAAAATTAGCTCAAAACAGATAAAAGACCTAAATGTAAACGTGAAAACTCTTAGAAGAAAATATAAGTATAAATCTTTATGACCTCTGATTAGGTAATGGTTTCTTAGAAAAGACACCAAAAGCACAAGCAACAAAAGAAAAAATAAATTGGATTTTATCAAAATTAAAAATTTTGTGCTTCAAAGACACTATCAAGAAAGTTAAAAGATAACCAAAGAATGGGAGAAAAATCTCTGCAAATCATGGATCTCCTAAGGGTCTAGTATCCAGAATATAGAAAGAATTCTTATAACTCAACAATAAGACAACTCAATTTAAAAATGGGCAAAGGATTTGAATAGCTATTTCTTCAAGCAAGATCTATAAATAGTCAATAAGTACATGAAAAGATGCTCAACAACATTAGGCATTGAAGAAACGCCATATCTTCACTGCCATATCTTTGACATACTTAGATATTAAACAGAGTTACCATATGTCAGAGCATCTCCTCTCTTCTTATATATTATATATACCTCTCAGGAACATACCCAAGAGAAATGAAAACACGTCCACACAAAAACTTGTGCACACATGTTCACAGCATTATTCACAACAGCCAAAACTGGAAACCACCCAAATGTCCATCAGCTGCAGATAAACAAAATGTCGACCATCCACATAACGGCCTATTATTCAGCCATAAAAAGAAGTGAAGCACGTTTATTCATGTTACGATACGGATGAACCTTGAAACATTATGCCAAGTGAAACAAGCCAGACACATATATTGTATGATTCTATTCTTAAGAAATGTCCAGAATAGGCAAACCCACAGGGACAGAAAGTAAATGAGTGGTTCCCAAGGCCTAAGGGGGAAAGGGAATGGGGAGTGATGGTTAATTGGTATGGGTTTCTTTTCGGGGTGATGAAAATGTTATGGATTAAATAGTCGTTGATGGTTGCAGAACTTTGTTAGTATACTAAAAGCCACTGAATTGTATACTTTAAAAGTGAATATTATAGCATGTGAGTTATATCACAATAAAAAAAATAGTAGAGGTAGAGTAGTTCTCAGAAATAGCTCAGAAAGAGAAATAAATAGGTCTGGATACTGGTCTCAGTACAGACCTTATGTTACTGCGTTGTACCTAATTCCACCGTGTCTTATTTTCCTCTGGTAGTATGGGGAGGATGATAACCATTCTGTTTGTTCCTAGGTCTCTCGGAAAGAGAACATAAAATGCTGGATGTGAAATTGCACTTGAAGAGTTATAGACCAATAGATGGACCCCTTGATCTAGGGGAGGACGGCACAGGCCTCGGTGGTTAAGATTATAAGATTACACACACATTTGTTCTGTAACGGGTTCAAGGTGCTTTCAAAAACGTTCTTTTACTTGATGCTTACAGTTCTAAGAGGTAAACGAGGTAATTAAGGTTATTTTATCCTTTCCTCTATTAGGAAATACAGCTTTAAAAACCTGACCGGTACTCCACAGCTTAAACGGGAACCCCAGCTTTCTGATTGCAAATCCCCAGTATCCTCCATGACTCCCCTATCCAGCTAGGTTAAACAATCTCAGGCAGAGCCAACAGGTTCCTGTTCTGAGCATCTTGGCTGCCTCAAGAAGGGCTGGAAGATCAGAAGCAGAGATAGGCTCTTCTTTTTTAGATAGGTCAACTTTTTTGACCCCACAATTCTTTATTCAAAAAAGGATCGTCCCCAACCACTTGCGGAAAGGATAACCGCAGAGCTCTGGTCCGGGTCGCACAGCAGTCTCAGTGGGCAAGCTGGAACAAGAAGCCGGATCTCCCGCAAACCTCTCCCTCCATCACTCCTTCTCACCTCCTTCCTCCAGCATCTGGGTCGCACCTCGCGCCACCGCCTCCCAGCGGTTTGCTAAGCGTCGGCGTCGCTTCTCTGCAGCCGCAGCCCCACTCCGTAGGCCTGCTCTGACCGCCCCCGGGCGGGACTCTTCTCTCCGGCCTCTCCCCTCTGGGGCCGGGTCTGAGCCCGCGGTGCTGGTTCCTGGGAGGTCCAGTCGGGCCTGTCCAGCCGGGTCTCTCACTGTCTCCCCAGCCACAGCCAGGCCTTGGCTCAGGAGCTCGTGGCGCAACAGCCGACTCGGTCTCGAGCAGCACTCCGCGCGAGGAAACCGCTGCGCGCCAGCTGAGAGAGGTAACGCGTACCGCTGCGAGCTCAAATCCTGCGGTCGCAGGAACTGCCTAACGCCAGGCCCTACTCTCGCGCCAAAGGGGACGCAGCTGAATAGCGTCACTTCCGGTCATGCGCACATGCCTCCTCGTCCCCGCCGAACTCCATTTCCCAGAAACCTCCGGGATCTGTTCCTGGCCAAAGACTTTTCTTTCTCGGTGCTAGGTTTGTGATCCGTACGATCCTGGGAGGCTTCTGCCTGTTCTTGCTCCCAGAACCTATTTCCCATCATGCTTTCTTGTACATGCCTTTCTGGTCCACCGGAATCCAATGGCTGTGGCCGCTGAGGCAGGGCGCAGCTTGGCCGCGAAGGATCCTGGGAGTGGTGGTTTAGCGCAGGGACAGGTCTATGCCGGCTCTGGGCGCCTAGTTTCTCTTCAGCAGTTTGACGTTCCTTGCACCGGGTCGCTGGTCACGGGGATCGTTTCTTTCCGCAAGTTTCAGCTCGGGGCTCAACCCCAGCCATCTTCATGGTCCTTTTGAGCTTTACTGAAAGTTTGGGGACCACGCAGTGATTTCAGGGGTAGAAGCACACTTCCGTAGTGTTCGATCAGCACTCTTTTGGGAGGAGATTCCTGACTATTGTCAATGGGCTTCCCCAGAGCACTGATGAAATTGCCCCTCAAGCCTGTTGAAAATTCTTCGCTACTCATCAATTTTCTGATGACCAATTCAGTCTTAGGGGCATTTTGATGTTGAGAAGATGGGAATGTGTTACCTGGGAAGCAGAAATGAGTCTGAGGTTCCTAAGGCCTTTTTTCATTTTGTGCTGTTTCTGTCCCTTGCAGTCACAGCCGGTAGCATTTTTTTCAAACATGATTCTCTTAAGTTTGTGGGTCTTCTATGAATCTTAGTGGGATTCCCTCCATTAGGCAAGCCACACCCACAGATCTCTGAGATACGCCCTCCTCCACCTTGGACTTCTGCAGTTTGGGGCTTACAATTTGGGAGGTCGGCAGTCTGAGATGGATCTCCTTGCTAGAATAAAAGTGTTGGTAGGGTTATGTTCCTTCTGGAGGCTCTTGAGGAGAATCTGTTTCCTTGCTTTTTCCAGCCTTCAGGGGCTGCCTGCATTCCTTGGCTCGTGGCCCTTTCTGGCTGGTGCTGTTCTCCCCACCGCCCCAAGGTCCGGCACTCTGTAGTGGCCAATGGGTGGTAGCAGAGGGTTTCTTGCCTTAGTCTTGCGGTCCCACCCATGGCCACTGGGAGGTAGCAGAGTGCTTCACGCTTCAGCTAATGCAATTTTGCCCCTGGCCACTGGGCAGCGTTAGGGCACTCCTTGCCTCAGGTTCGCGGAAGGGAGGATTCCCCTGGAAGTTGTTCAGGGGACGGGGATGGGAGATAGGGTGGGTGTCGGTGGGCAGTGCAGGTTGCTGCCCTGGAATGGGAAAAGCACAGCTTCTGCTGCACCTGTCCTCTGGGGATGTTCCATCCTGTCTCTCTTCTCCGTGGTCCTGTGCCTGATGGTGCTGGGCTGGGCTCCTGGGGCGGATACGGGACTGTCAGCTAGGGCTGGCTCGTGGTCCCTTGGCATCTTTTGCTATGGTGGGTAGTCCTCAAAGGAGTCTAAGGAGACCTCTGAAGAGCGTGTGTCCACAGTCGTTGGTACCTATAGGTGGGTGCTGGTAGCAATCAGAGGTGGTATGGGTGGGAGTGGCCGAGGAAGCAGGGTAAGAAATAGAAAATAAAGAGAAAAATGTGTAAAGCTTTCAGATGTCCCTTTACGAGGCACCCCTTGAGCCTCATACCAGCTTTGTGTGCAGCTCCCACCCTTCACCACAGCCTCCCATCCTCACCTGCACAGGCTCACCACCAGCACAAGGGGACATCAATTGAGCACTTATTCTGTGCCATCCTCGGTTCTACGTGCTTTGCATAATTGTCTGCTTTCATCCTCACAACAGCCCCAAAAAGGAGATACCGTCATTGTGCCCATTTTACAGATAAATAAACTGAGGTTAGAGAGGTTAAGTGACTTGTCCAGGTCGCACGGGCAGTGAGTGAGCAGTACAATCGGAATTTGAACTAAGCCCAGTGGCTCTTACCATGCTGCGCTGGCGCCTGGCGCCTGGCCCCTGGATTACAGAAAAAAGAGGCCAAGGTAGGGCTGAAGCCCCAGTGACATTCCTTGACCATGAGCTTCACCATCTCCCTTGCAGCCTGGGGGGCTGACCCAGTCCCCTGCTTTCCCTCTGGTCCTTTGCCCTCCTACATTTGCAGAGGGTAGGGATGGCCGAGCAGGAGCTGGAGCAGCCTCTGCCTGAAGCTCCATGTCGAGAAGTATCTAGTACAAAGACCAGTTTTCTGCAAGATGGCTGAGAGTTGGCGGCCTGGGCAGAGACTGTGGTTCAGGGAGGACAAGCCACTTGTCTTAAGCCCCCTGTGGCCTGTCACCTTGAGTCGAATGTGGATGCAGCACAGGTGCCCAGGCTGTCCCAGCCATTAGACACCTAATGTATGTCTGTACCTGTCTGAAGGTCCTGTCCCCTGGTCTTTGGTGCCGACTCACTGAGAACGGATTCTGAGATGGTGGGGAATAGAGCCCTCTTGGCCACACCAGTGTATACCCTTCTGGGGTGTAGTCTAACTGAGTGGAACAATAGCTTTGATAATGTACAACCCCTTGGACCATCAGTTACACCTCTAAAGTTTTATCATAAGAAATCTCTGTTTGCCTATGCACAGGTCCATCTCCAGTTCCTCTCTCTCCTCCCAACCCCGTCATCCCCTCCATCTGCATCATCTCCCTTACCACCATCAGTTCTGTATCAGTTTTCTAGGGCTGCTGTAACAAACAGCACAGACTGAGCAGCTTAAACAACAGAAATTTATCTCCTCACAGTTCTGGAGGCTGCAAGTCCAAGAATAAGATGTTGGCTGCGTTGATTTCTTCTGAGGGCCTCTCTCCTCGGCTTGTAAACAGCCATCTTCTCCCTGGGTCATCACGAGGTCTTCCTTCTGTGTGTGTCTGTGTCCTAATCTCCTCTTTTTATAAGGACACCTGTCATATTGGACTAGAGCCCTCCCTCATGACCTCATTGTACCTTAATCACCACTTCAAAGGCCCTATCTCCAAATACAGTCACATTCTAAGGTACTGGGGGTCAGGACTGCAACATATGAATTTTAGGGGGACACAATCAGCCCATAACAACCTCCGTCTTTATCTCCACTTCCATCATCACCATCACCTCCATCTCTGTCTCCATCTCTCTCATCTTTCTCATCTCTATCATCTCTCTTATCTCATTCTCTTCTCTCTTTATCAAACTCTTTCCCCTCCCCTCTCTTTCATCCCTGTCATCTCCCTCTGTTGTCTCTGCTTTCTCTGAATCTATGCCTGTAAAATAGCAGAATTACCAGTAAGCAGAAAACTGGAGACAACCTGAAGTTGATATACAGGGAATCTTAAATTCAACAAATATTTCAACACCTGCTCTTTGAGACACACCATGTCTTAGATTATCATGAAAAGAATGAAGAAAGCTTCCATTCCAAGCTAGTGGGCTGAACTTACACATTTACCTCCTCTTCTCTTCCTCCAAGTCCCACTGAAATGACAGGGAAGATAAAAGGGAACAGATCCATAACAGAACTGAAGATGGATAGGGAAGGGGGGGGCGTACACCAGCTACTGCAATGAAACCCCCTGGTTCTTCATGCCTAAATGTGGACAACCAAACTCCCTAGATATTTGAGATAAACCAGCAGCGTAACAGAGAAGGACAAAGACAAACAGCATGATCAACAGATTCCAGAGGAAATCAGAGAATAGAAGACAACTTTCAAAAAGTTAAAATATGTAGTTTTATTCATAATAGTGAGTACTAAGTCCTGATGAGGACGTGGAGCAACTGGCACTCTCATACACTGCTGGCGAGGATGCAAAATCATACAGCCACTTTGGAAAACAGTTTGGCAGCTTCTTAAAATAGTTAAACATAAATTTACCATACGATCCAGCAATTCCACTCCACGCGAAGACTTGTACGCAAATGTTTATGGCAGCTTTATTCATAATAGCCAAAAATTGGAACTAGCCCAAACGTCCAATGGAATACTACTCAACGATAAAAAGAAATGAACTTGATGCATGCAACAACATGGATGAATCTAAAAAGCACTCTGCTAAGTTAAAGAAGCCAGACAAAAGGTCTACAAACTATGATTCCATTTTCGCGAAAGTCTAGAAGAGGCAAAACCACAGGGACAGAACATGTCTGTGGTTGCCAGGGCCACAGCTGTAGGGAGGAGATTGACTGTGAAGGGATGTGAGGGAACATTTTGGTCGGGGTGATGAAAAGGCTCTGTATGTTGATTGTGGTGGTGGGAACCCAGCTGTGTACACTTGACCTAAGTCATCAAATTGTGTACCTGTAACTGTTGAATTTTATGGTATGTAAATAATGCCGTCATAAAGCTCATTTTTTAAAGTGAAAATCTGTATCCTCGGAGAAACCCAAAAAGGCATTCCGTCAAAAAGCAAAGTGTAGGATGCTATGAAAAAGAACAGGGATAAGATAGAATTTTAAATGATTGTCAAAATACCAATCAAAAGAAAGCTGGAGTGGTTACATTGGTATCAGACAAAGTAGACCTCAGAACAAGGAATATTACCAGATCAAGAAGGTAATTTCATGATGATAAAGGACAAAACAATCAGGAGAATGTAACAGTTCTAAATATACCTAATAACAGAGCTTCAAGGGGCTTAAAACCAAACCTGATAGAACAGCAAGGAGAGATGGATCCACATTTATAGGTGGAGATTTCCACAGCTCTCTCTCAATAATTGATAGAACAAGTGGACAGAAAATCAGTAAGGATGTAAAAGCCATGAATCACTCTGTGAAACGTGACCTCGTTGACATTTGCAGACACTCCACCCCACGACAGTAGAATTAGATTCTCAACCCAACCGATGGACCAGCACGCAGGCGCTAAGAATGAGAATGCAGATATGCAGTATTCGACATAGAAGATGTGCCCGCACGTGGACGTCACCTCACTTCTGGAAGGCCCCCAGGAGTGTGGATTTTGCTCAAGTTGAAAGCTGTCCTGTGTGTTACTTAGCATATTTTACCAAAATCAGAGCAGCTGCTGCAAGATCTTCCAGAAACTAAACCTGGGGTCTGGCTCCCCCACCCCTCTGTGCTGGACCACATTGTACCTCCACTCCCCTGCTCTCTGGGCTCATTACAAGGCTTAAGAGAAGATGCCAAAGTGGGCACACGCTGGGGCCGCACAGCTGGGAAGTGAATAAAGCGGGTTCCGGAAAGGGAAGTATGGTGTCCCTCTCTGTGTCGTGATGCATGAGCATTGGGAGAGAGATCTTCCAAGATAGAGCCAAATTATTAACAGAAGTTACCTCTGGAAAGGTACAGCTGTGAATAATTATTTTATTATTTATCCAAAGAAATGAGTTAATTTTGTAAACTACTTAGAACAGTGCCTAGCAGATGACTAACTGCTAGAAAAAGAAATATATTAAATAAGCCTGTCTTCCAATTTTTCTAAAATAAATATGTATTACTTACATAATGAATAATAAAAGTAATTTGTAAAAGAATTCTGGCTCCATTAAGTCAATAGAAAAAGAAAGGCTTTTTTCTTTTGGAAACTCAACCAGATTTGATGACTAATTATCCAGGGGACTGAGCCCAAGGAAGGAGAAATGACCTCCAAGTGCCAAGGGTAAGCCCGGCTGACCACGAGAAAGGCAACCCATAGATGTTCTTGGCCGGGCCCCGTTCACGGGAGGCCTAGTTTATGGGAGGAGTAGGAAAACGCCCTTCTCGGACTAGCTCACACAACGAGGCTGTGGCCTGATTTTCTGAGTCAAAGCTTTATTTGGCAAACAAAAGACCTTCCTATTAATGCAGCCACATGAGAGGAGAAACTATGGCCAGCATCACTCAGTCTCCAAAAGCACCTCCTCCAGAAAACGAGGAGCCAAGAGTCCCTTCCGCTGTCCCTTTGGCGTCATGACGGAGACAGCTCCTGGCGGGCTGACCACAGGGCAGTGAAGCCCTCTGAGATGTCCCCTCCTCCGCGGGGGCAGAGCAGCAGCAGGCACTGGATCCAGGGGATGGGAACCTCACACCCATGGTTCACTGGGCTTCGGAGAGCTGGGCAGGAAGGAGAGACCCCAGAGGACAAGGCTCCGAAGGCCTGTGGTCCTGGCTCCTGGCTCCCTGGGAATCTGGGGCAGGCAGGGGTTCCAGGCTCCGGATGAGGCCTAGCTCAGAGTCACAGGCGGGCTCCATCCCCTCTGAAGCTCAAAGCCGGCCTAGCTAGGAAGGGCAGCCCCTCACGGGAAGGCGCTGTCATCGCCCCTCAAAATGGGCTGTGATTTGTTCCAAAGTCTTTCCTTTGGTTTCAGGAACACAGAACAAAGTGAAAAGGACACTGAGGATGCAGAAGGCAGATGCGAGCCAGAAGGCACCGTAGGGCCTGAGCACCTCCTGCAGAGAGAGAGGAAAGGCCATGTGTGGAGGCAGCAGGAGGTCAGGAGCCCTCACACGATCGCGAGCCGAGGCCCAACCTGCCCTGCCCAGGCTCTGGGAGTACAGGAGGGTCTGGCCCAGTCATCTAGAAGCCTGGGCTGAGCACTGTCCACGTGTGGATGTTCTGTGGCTGGGGAAACTGAGGCTCACTGTGATGAAGTGCCTGCCCCCAGGTCAGAGACCCACTATCAAGTGACAGCCAGGCTCCTGGCCCCAGACTCCAGGGTCTGACTCCAAGGCCCACAGACCTGCCCTCTACCCTCAGCTTTGGTCTTGCCCTCTGAGGTTCCTGCCGCCAGAGGAGGCTCTCTTCCTGGAAAGGGCGAGCTATCAGCAGGCTGAGATGGGGCACTGTGACACATGGGGGGACACAGGGCCACTGGCATGGAGGGAAGAGTGAGCAGCTCCCCTGGATCAGAGCCTGTCCGCCCTCCCAGCCCAGGCCCAGTGACCTCCCATGTGCCAGAACCAAAGCCCCTCCCTTCTCAGCTCGGCTTCTCTGGGACCTGGGGACTCCTCCCCGCCCTCCTTGAAGCCCTTCTTCTGGCCTCTCAGACACTGCACCCCCGGGTCACTGTCAGCTCCTTTGCCACCTCTGTGCTCCTTTGCTACTGGTCCCCTCCAAGCGCCCAGCAAGTAGTTTCCACCCCTAGGCCTCTGTCCTGGGCTTCCCGGAGTGCTTCCTGCTGGGGCAGCCCTGCCTGGGGGGGCTCAGGCCCCGCACAGATGCCAGGCCAGCTCCAGCCGTCCTCATCTCTCATGACCTGCCACCCCTTACCCCAGCCCAGCCTCTTGGTGGCTCGTTCTCCCACCACTGCCCACTGTTGTCCCAGCCCTTGTCATAAAGGTGACCCTGTCCATCTCATTCATTGCTGTCTCTGGCACCTTGAAGAGGCCCGGACGTGGTATGTACCAGGAGACCTGGGGGAATGAGTGACTGGACAAATGGCTTCTGAGCCCTACTTCCCTGTCTGTGTCCCCAGCGTCCAGTGGGGGAGGCCAGCCCTGCTGTCCTTCTAACAAGACAGTCTGAAGGCTCCTGAGTGGTCACAGCCTGGGTTCCTTGCCAGCCCTGGCCTGTCTGTCTCCCCCACACCCCTGACCAAGACAGCTGGTGTCCCAGGATGGTGGGGTCTCAGCCTGCACGCAAGGGCGCTGACCTCAATGTCTTTTGCAATGAGAGTAATTCTGAAAAGCGCTTCTCCATTGAGGGGAGGCCATCAGGGCCTGCACTCACCATGAGGCTGCTGAACTCTTTTGTCACCAGAAAGGCCATGAGCCAGTTGGTAAGGACGCAGACGCCAGTGGCCAAGCCCTTGACATGCAGAGGGAAGATCTCAGACATGAGGAGCCAGGGGATGGGTCCCCAGCCCACAGCGAAGCCTGTGGGAGCAAGACAGGCATCAGAGCCCACAGAGGGACCCCTGGGGTGGCTGCAGACCCCCTGGGCTGAAACCTCGTGGGGCTTCCCAGCTTTGGGCTGAAGGGGTCTGGGCCCACCAGCCCTGTGCCTTCCTGTTGTGAGGTCTTGGGCCAGTCCCTTCACTTCTTACGTGCCACGGTTTTCTTTACAGAATGGGATGACGATGGGGCCTGTCCGGAGGGGTATTATGGGGATGAAGTGGAAGGAGCAGAGAAGGGCTTAGCTTGGTGCCTGGCATGTAGTCAGCGCTATAAACACAAATGTGGGGACCTATCGTTGGGGAGGTGAGGCCAAGTAGGCTGGACGTGCTGGGAGCTGCAGGAACCCAGTGGCAACAGGGCATCCCCAGAGCCCCCTCTCACCGATGATGAAGAGGCACACACTGCCCACCGCCAGCCAGGCCAGCCCCACACTGGCCTCTGCGGGCTCCAAGGAGACAGGCGCCAAGAGGTCCATGTGTGAGGAGTTGCTGGGGGGACCCTGCGTCAGCTTGAAGTAGGCACCAAAGGCACTGGTGCTGAACACCATGATCACACCTGCAAGCAGAGGGTGGTGGTGGGCAGGGCGCTGGGGGAAGCGGCCTGCAGCCCAGGCACGGGGCATGTGGGGCTGGAATCCCAGTGCAGTGTGGCCATAGTAACGTGGCCTGGACACCTCTGAGAGGGGCAGAGAGCAGAATCTGGGAGCCCTAACTGGGCAGCACCCACCCCAGCCTGGCCCCACCAGCCCCGGCTTGGACGTCAAATCTCAGCAAACTCCAAGAAGCTCCCAGAAGCTGACCTTCCCTGGCCCGAGGAAGCAGGAGCTACAGTGACAGCGGCAGCAGCACTATTTTAACCCCCAGGTCCCTGATGGTACCAAGTGCTCTGTGGGCCTCAGCACGTGCGGAGGGCCTCATGTGGGTCATCTCCTGATCATCACAGTTTCACAGAGGGGAAACCGAGGCTCAGAGAGGTCAAGTCATTTGCCCAAGAAGACCACAAGCTTCCGAGTCATTTCACCTCCTGGACCCTCAGTCTCGTCGTCATAGATTGGGGCCCTGATGGCGCCTTCTTACAGGTTCATCCTGAAGGTTGAAGCATGATGTGGTGACGCCGTTAGCACAGGCCTGGTCTGCAGCCAACGCTCAGTGAGAGCTCCCGTTAAATCTCAGCCTTGTTCTCAGGATGCTCGGCTGTCCTCCTCCAGCAACGTGGTGGCCTCAGCAAAGACCCTCTAGCCTGTAGTGGGGAGCCTGGCCCGGGCCACCCCACTTGCATAGGGCTGAGTCGACACCCTCAGGCCTTACCTGACAAGGCCAGGAGCAGCCTCCGCCCAGCTCTGTCCATGACAAGGGCTGCCACGGCCGTGAACAGCACCTGGATGATGCCCACGATGACCGAGGCCAGGCTGCTCTCCTGGGGAGATGGGCCAAGGTGGGTCAGGCAAAGACCCCAGGACTAAGCCCCAACCACATGGCATCCAGATGAGGCAGGTTCGGGCAGGAGCCTCTTTACCTTGAACTTGGCTTCCTCAAAGATGGTCTCTGCATAGAACATAACAGCATTGATCCCTGACAGCTGCTGGAAGGCCATCAGCAAAATGCCAATGGCGAAGGGCTTGTAGATGCCAGGATGCCTCAGCTGGGCCAGGTGGAAGTCCTGCTCAGAGACAAGGCACCAGTGTTTCTCTCTACCCTCTCCCGAGGGGCACCCTGGCTTTGAGCCCACCATTCTAAGGCCTGGTGGAGGGAGTGAGCCTCAGTTTCTTGTTTCGACCCCACCTGGGCCTCAGGTCCACAGACAGATCTTCGCATCACCTTAGCCTCCCCAGTGGTAAGGTGACAAGATCCTCACCTCCCTATGCCCCTTCCTGATTTGTTGGGGGAGCCACAAAGGTTACAGGGCAAAGAGCCCCGGGTTCCAGCATCCCACCAGCCTCAGGCCTGGGCCTGTGCTGAATGCCCTCCCCAGGCCACTGAATTCTTACCACCATCATGTACGTGCTATGACTCCCAATCTACAGATGAAGAAACTAAGGGTTACAGCTGGGAAGGTCACACAGCACGTAAGTGACAGGGACTCAGCCTTCTCCCCTGCCCCACAATTCCGCATTTACAAGCTAAGTCCCCAGGTCTGCGCTTGCATTGCCCTCGGAGCCGCTCGGCCTTTCTCTTCCTGGGATGGTGAGATCAAGGCTCAGGCATTCCCAGCGATCTCCAAGGCTGGACCAGCCAAGCAGGGGGCTGGAGCAGGCCTGTGCTCGCTCGCACACAGGCCAACACTGCCCGCACACCCACCTCGTGCGTGTGTGCGCTTGCAGCCTTGGGAACAGGCTGTGCTGGCCTCCCCTGGCTGCAAAGGGGCAATACCTCACTGTCCCCTCCCCCAAGCCCTGGCTTCTAGCCCCTCACCTGGTGCTCAGCCCTGACAGGGGGCTCTTCCCAGCCCTGCTCGGAACCCCACAGGAACTGCAGGGCGGCCATGGCTTCCTGGCGCTTGTGCTGAGTCAGCAAGAAGCGTGGGGTCTCGGGCATGCAGCACATGAGCAGCAGCATGAAGGAGGGGGGCACACAGCCCAGCACGGCCAGCCAGCGCCACTCCAGGACCCAGCCTGCGGGAGGATGGGGGGCTGTCAGGCATCAGAGCCAGGGGGAGCCAGCCTGGACTTTTCTTGGGTAATGCCTGCCCCCTCACCAACCCCAGGGACTCAGCTTAAAGGGTGGGACCTCACCACCTCTGCATAGCTACCCTCGTGTTTGTTACAGACACTGTCATTATCATTGTTGATAAATGTTGTAGAAACGATGGTGGGTACGTCATCTTGTGACATTTGCTCCATGAATATTTACATAACCATTAAACAAAGAACAAGGCGCTCGCTACGTATTGACGTGGAATGATATGGCACTGTTCGTCTAAAACGAAGGGGTGGGAGAATAAATGCACATAGACCTCATACATGCACAGACTCTCTCTGCAAGTCCACCAAGAAGCAGGTAAGGCTGCCTCCTCCAGAGGAAGGGGGACAGAGTGGGGGAAGCTTTTCACTGACCACCAGTCGAGCACAACTCACAGAAACTGATCAATGCAAGTGCAGATTATGATGAACTGGAGGTAATTCTATGGGTGTATCGACACCCACGTGTCTGTCCCGAACGTCAGTGTCTGTGCACGGCAGGGGCTCTGGCACACTGCTGGCCCCCAGGGCAGCCAGATGCTGGCAGGACTCTGACTGAATCAGAGTGGGGGTGGAAAGTGGGCACTTTTCACATACCACTTAATTTAATCCCTCAATAGCTTTGGACTCGGTGGGGTTATCTCCAATGAAAGGGAATGCGAGGCTCCCCGGGCGGTGTGACTAGGCCAAGGCCACACAGCTAGTGAGTTCCAGAGGCCGTCCTCCAACCTGGGACTGTCTGATTTGAAGCCTGCCTTCTTTCTGCCCTGGTTCTGGTGAAAAGGCATCTGCCTCCGGAAGCTTCCTCATGC
The DNA here is from genome assembly GCF_041296235.1 of Equus asinus. Classification (NCBI taxonomy): domain Eukaryota; kingdom Metazoa; phylum Chordata; class Mammalia; order Perissodactyla; family Equidae; genus Equus; species Equus asinus. Next base: position 18,284,385 of record NC_091799.1, read on the forward strand.
TGGTCCCAGCTCTGACCCTTGGGTCCCCTGGGACCCACCTCCTTCACGCTGTGAATCCAGTACTGATATTTCTGTGGGAGCCAGGCGTGAGCCCTCCAAGCTCCTGGGCTCAAGATTTTTGGGGTGTCCCATCACCCCTGGAATCCTCAGTTTGTCATTACACAGTGAGGTACCGACCTAACCAGTCAGCCCTCCCCACGTCCCTGGAATGGGCTGCTGCCCTAGGAAGATGAGGACGTCACCTCCTCCAGGTTTCCCTGGAACTTAGTCACAAGACCCACAGATCGCAGGGTCTCAGGGAGGCAGTACCTGACCTTGGGCAAGTCTCTTGACCTCTCCAAACTTCGGTTTCTCTATCTATAAAACGGCCACTCGGCCATTAACAGGGATCAAAAGAGAGAAGGTGAAAACTCTACCTGCCAGGTAGGCTAGGAGGATGCCTGTCACGACCATCAGCTGCACACAGGAGCCAAGCAGCCCCCGCACTGCGGGGTAGGCAATTTCAGAGATATAGACCTGTCGGCAATTAAGATGAGACTTTACCTGGGGTCCAAGAGTTCTTACAACGGAACAGCCTCAGCCATTCAGAGCTGAGGAGAGCCTCGACTGGAGCTGCTGCAGGCCTAGTGAGCCCCTAATTGCAGGCCCCAGGTCAGCAGACCCCTCCCCACACCTCCCTACCCCCCACCAAGGGGTCTGCAGCAGGTGTTTAAAGGGGATTAAGGGTATACACGTGGCTGCTGTGTGCGTGTATGAGGAGGGCACAGAGATTTTCAAAGTTTCCTTTAATTATATGCATAACCTTGATAAAACGCAGATTCGGAAGCAGTAGGTCTGGGGTGGGGCCCAAGATGCTGCCTTTCTAACTAGCTCTGGGTGACGCCCAGGCTGCTGGCCCGAGGACCACACTTTGTGTGGGGCCCTCGGAGTGAAAGCAGGAACTCTCCCCTCAGTCTCCACCAGCGATGCCACTGCTCCCTCTGGGCTCAGGGGGCCAGAAAGGCCTTGCATACTTCTAGGTTATTCCACACCTTATGCTCATGATTCAGACAGGTGTGTTTTTGCCCAGTAAAAAACCCAAAAACATAAAACCCAACCCAGCTGCTGCCTGCTGCCCAGCAAATTCGGGTGAAATGAATGGCAGGTGCAAGGGGTGACCAGGGAGGGCCCTGAGCCACTGCTTTCCATCTCGACCACGTTGGGTGTAGCTGGTTGATCATACAAGCACATGACCAGCAGCAGTCCACTGGTCACCCAGCCATGCCAGCTGCCAGGCCCCCGTCCTTCCACAAGCCAGGCCAGAGCAGTATGAGCAGTCTTACTGAGTCCTCACAACCACCGCACGAGGCAATGCCATTATTCCCATTTTACAGGGGAGGAAACTGAGGCGCGGAGAGACGCTCTGCCCTCGCAAATGGCAGAGCCGGGATTTCACCCAGGTGTGTACAGCCCCAAAGTCAGCCTGGACAGGGCTGGGTCAGGAGACGGTGAGGGGGAAGCAGCTGGAGGTCTGGTTTGCGAGGAGTGAAGGGGACACGCAAGTCCCAGCCTTTGCTCCTGAGGACAAACCAGAACAGGATTTTCCTGCTAAACTGTAGTCAGTGGTCTGAATGACAAGGGGAGATCTTGGCCATACTGTGAGGCTTCTGTTGACCAGCCACAGATGCTATCTCATTTGGAGAGCAAAAGAGAGGCCCACTTAAATGGCACAATCCTGGGTTTGAGTAACAGCTTTACCACTGACTGGCTGTGCCCGAACAAAGGACCTCACATTTCCGATAAAACAGATAAGGGGCAGTGGCCAGCCTGCCAAGAGGGGGCAACCAGGGAGAACAACGCCCCAGGTCTGCTCCTTCTTCGCGGTCTCAGGGCATAAGGCTGGGAGACACTCACCGGGGCCACTAGCGAGGCAATGCCGCAGGCCAGGCCGGTAAGGAGGCGGCCACCGAGCAGCATCCACACGTCCTGGGCCGCGGTGATGATGGCAAAGCCGGCCACGAAGGGCACGGTGCAGAGCAGGAGGCTCAGCTTGCGGCCAGCGCGGTCCACGAGCCAGCCGCCCAGCACGCCCCCCGCCGCGGCGCCCAGGGTTACGATGGCCTGGGGGCGGGAGGGGCGACCGCCGGTTGAGCAGGGGGCGCCAGGGGGCCGCGACCGGACCTGGCCCTCCACCCCCACCCCCACCCCCCAGCGGGCTAGGAGGGAAGGGGATGGGGGTCCCTGGGTGGAGGATGAGGAGAAGGCGACCGCTGGCAGGGGAGCGGGGACGTCGCTGCTCGGAGAGTCTCAGTGCCCGCCCGAAGCAAAGCAGAGGGAGGGTCTAAGCGCCGGCCCGAGGTGGGGGACGTGGAGGGTCCCAGTGACCATCGTGGGGGCGGGCGCGGAGGGTCTCAGTGACCATCGTGGGGGCGGGCGCGGAGGGTCCCAGTGACCATCGTGGGGGAGGGCGCGGAGGGTCCCAGTGACCATAGCGGGGGAGGGCGCGGAGGGTCCCAGTGACCATAGCGGGGGAGGGCGCGGAGGGTCTCAGTGACCATCGTGGGGGAGGGCGCGGAGGGTCCCGGCGCCCGTCGTGGGAGTGGGAGGAGGAGGGTCCCAGGCGGGGTGGAGGGTGAACCCAAGGCCTCACCCCGAACCAGGATGCGGCGGCGGCGTCGAGGCGCGGGGCTGGGGGCCCGGCGCGCTGCAGGCTGGGGATGGCGGGGGAGCTGTAGCCGAGCGCGAAGCCGAAGCTGAGCGGGCCCAGGGCGGCGGCGAAGGCAGCGAGGAAGACGCGGCGGCCGCGGGGAGCGCTGCGGGGACAGGGCGGTCGGTGAGCGGCGCCGGGCTGGGTGCAGCGGGAGGGCGAGGCCGCACCACCGGAGCCGGGTCCCCCCGTCCGCCGGCTCACCTGCCGCCGGGCCGCCCCAGGAGCGGCTGGGTCTCCTCCGGGTCCTCAGGCGTCATGTCCGCGGCCAACGCCTGCTCCGGCCGCCCTGACATCTGAACTGCCACAGGCCCCGCGACTGCTGCCGGCGCCGGCCTCTCAAGGCAGAGCCGGCCAATGGGCTGTGAGGGGCGGTGAGGGGGCGGGATCGGACGGCAGAGCGGGAGCAGCCAATGGAAACGCAAGGCGGGGTTAGCGTCTGCGCTGGGAGACGCCCTTCAAATCAAAGCCGACCAATGGAAGCAAAGAGCCGGTCGGCGAAGCGCGCTGGAACCGCCCCTAGAGCGGAGCTATCTAATGGATATGCGGGGCGGAGTTTGTACCTGGAGGTGCCTCTCGGCCTGGATCACAACCATCCAATAGGAGTGTGGTACGAGCCCGGAGGCGGGATCAGAAAGCTGCCTCGAGCTGAGCAGGCCAATAAGGGTGGAGGGCTTGTGCCTGGAGCCGCGTCTCAATCGAGCTTCAACCAATGGGGCTAGGAGCGGGACGACGGCGGAGCACGTGGGCCGCGCCCGGGACCTTCCGCCCCTGCTCCTGGCAGCTGCAACTGTCCTCCCTGGTTGGGTCTGCGGTTCCTGCTCGGTTAGCCGCTGCCCTGGGGCCTGGGTTGGAGGAGCCTGGCCCACCTCTGCCCACTGAGAGCCGCAGGGCAGAAGGTCTCCATACGACTGTCCTGGGCTGCTCTCTTCTCGGACTCTGAGCCTGGCCCGGCGCTCCAGCGGGGCTGCTGGGGGCGGAGGCGTGGCCCTGCGCGCCGCGCCCCACCTCGCCGGTCACGACTCGGGGCCCCCCGATTGCTGGCGGCTACGTAGCCGACGACTGGGGCCTCCAGGTGCTGATGACGTGTGTGTGTGTGTGTGTGTGTGTGTGTGTGTGTGTGTGGTGGTGGTGTTGGGGGTGGGGGGGGTGCTCCCCATGCCGCACACGTGTGACTCATCTGGGCTTAAATGGTGAGCTCCAGGCTCCCTAAGTTGCATTCACTTCACAGGTAATCCTGACTCTTGAATCTTTTCATACCTCCCCACGTTGAGACCCGGCAGATGTTAATAGCCAACCTCTCTTGCGCATCCAAGTTACTGCTGGAGATGAGGATGATGAAGTCAGGGCTCTTTAGAATCTGGCCATTGGTACCCAACACCCTCTGGGCACAGGCAGCTGCGGTGGAGTGCTGTGTGATTCTAGAAAGAACCAGGGCTATGAGAGTAAGAAGCTTGTCTTTGAATCCTTTGCTGGACTTCTGTTTCCTCATCTCTAAGTGGGGATGACAGTATCTATCTTCCAGCAGAGTTTTGAGTAGGGGCAATGTATAGAAAGGACCAAGCACAGGGGAAGCCCTCAAGTCCTAGCTAGTGTGACTAAGATAGTTTGGGGGCCGGCCCTGTGGCCGAGTGGTTAAGTTCCCGCGCTCTGCTTTGGCGGCCCAGGGATTCGCCAGTTCGAATCCTGGGGGCAGACATGGCACTGCTCATTGGGCCATGCTGAGGGGGTGTCCCACATGCCACAACTAGAAGGACCCACAACTAAAAATACATAACTATGTACGGGGGGGGGGCTTTGGGGAGAAAAAGGAAAAAAATAAAATCTTAATTTAAAAAAAAAATAGTTGTTTCATCCAGTGCTTAGGGGACCGCCCCTCTGTGATTCCACCGCATCTTGTGGAATTCTCATCAGAGCAGTTATCACTACTTTGTGACCACCTGTTTACTTCTCTCCATCCCCCAGTGGACATCACCTTGTCTTCTTCTGGACAGTGGGCACTCGGTGTTTGCAGAGTGGATGAATGCCTCAGACTGCGTGGGCGGACTGCTGCATGTGGAGAGGCTTATGTAGACTGGATGCGCCAGTGAGCCCAGTGAGCGCCAGTCAGCCCTCTGAGCCAGGGATGCCTGCCCTCTGGCCGGTGTTCTCCCTCTCCTTGAGTATGCAGCGTTCACACCTTGGCCTTTGTAAGCAGATGCCGCTGCCAGAGCAGCCTCCCGGCCCTTTTATAAGCTATGCACATCAGTCTGGTTAGTAGGGCCCGCCTCTTGCCCTTTCTACATTCACTCCTCACAACTGTGACTCTTGTCGAATCCTGGGGGGCTCTGATGCCGCCAATCTCTTTGGAAGAATGGTTTTATGCCCTTGGTTTTTCTATTCCAGGCTGAGAAGCAAGAAAGTTCAGGAAAAAAAGATGATGGGAAAAACACACATATAAGGTCAAAAAGCTGACAAATTAGTTTAACATGAAAAACACCAGCCAGATCCAACCGACACAGGGCCTGGCTCTCTAGGGTAGACAGGGAGAGAGGAGAGCTCTGGGGTCAGAGAAGTCACAGGTTCAAATCAATGTCCCTTTCTGAGCCTCAGTTTCCTATGTGAAAGGCAAGAATAGTAAAACCTAATTCACAAAACTTTTGGTGAGGTCGAGATCCAGTACGTAGTGGACCTCGTGTTTCCCCCTATATATCAAAAGGGCATAGAAAACGCAACAGCAGAATGGGAATGTGGAATGCTGTAGAGATAATGAGAAGACACATTTGGTTATTAACACCCTACCCGGGCAGCCCTAAAAAAAGCACTGTCTTTATTATGCTTGCCTCTTGCCTTCTGCTGGAGGGAACCAGGCAGCCCTCAGCTTGGATTCATCACGTTGAACCGTTTGTGCACTAGGCAGAGAGGGGAGCTCTTACCGCAGTGTGCGAAGCCCACAAGGAGGTAGGATCCCAACTCCTGTGAAATCTGTGAGGTCAAGGTCTTGTCAACCACAGCTCTCTGCACTCACAGAGAAGAGCTATAGAAGAACTCCTCAGAGCCACTTCAACAGGGGAAATGATTTAAAGTTTCTTTTGATGGGTAATGTAGGCAAGAAGAGATGTAATAAAATGGAATCCATCAGACTAAAGCCAGGGATGAATTACCTGCTTCGCACAAATTAAAATTTTTACACTGCCAGTGAAACTGGTCTTCCCCCCTTTGCTCTCCCCTGGCTAGAGGCTGACATTTCGCTGTGTCACTTGCACTTGGCCAAACCCACATTTGCTGCTCACTTTGAGGAGGGGGCCATGGAAGGCAGATAAATGACAAGAGGGAAGATAATCATTTGGTTCGTGTGAAAGAGCAAAGCAGACCCGAACGAGAGGAGGGAATTTGAGAATGATGATTTTGATGATAAGGAGTAACTGTCCCCTGGTTATATGATTTTATAGTAACAATAAAACCAAACAAAATAATCATGAGACTTAACAAGCTCCTAGACCTTATAATTTTTTGTGAGACACAAGGAGGAAGAAGCAGGAGCTTCTAAGATCCAACCACTCAGCTTTTCTCAAAAGTCTCTAGGCAGGAATGCAGCTGGTTCTAATCACAGTGAACTGAAACAGTAACAGGGGCCAAAGGTGCAGAAAGAAAACTTATTTATAATAAATTTTAAAGGCAATGGCTTTTCTTTATAAAAGAAACACATTACGTGACATAAATCAAAACTGTAATGAAAAACTAATTTTCCTATCTAAGTATATAAAATATAAGAGAAGCTTGCAGTAAATAAGAATGAACATTTTTGATTTATTCAAAGTTTCAATCTAAAACCTCAATGAAATCTACCACCTTTATTACAAGGGGACTGATGGTTCCTGAACAGAAAGAAACATAGGTCAAGGAAGATGGCACCGGACACTGGAGAGTGACCCAAACTGGCCGAGTGTGCAGAAGGTTTGGTCCAATAGCTCACGGACAGGCTAAAAGCCACATTTTGTTGAGAAATGATGTCAGAACTGGTTAAAGAGTATAAACCTCCATAAGAAAATTAAAGATGGCGGACTCGATTCGGGCTCTGTTTACTTCAAGTCAATGATGTCTTCATCCGAGGAAGCCGTGAGCTGAAAGGGGCTGCTGCCCCAGACTGGGCTGCCTTCTCTGTCTGCCATGGGCTCCTGCTCGGAGCCTGTTGAGTGGTAACGCCCCTCGGGATTGGCTTCGGAAGTAGAAGGACTTTCCAAGGAAGCCGAGGTGATCCTGGAAGAGAAAAGTCACCGTAAGAGGATCACTGCTTTTTCAGTGGGAGCACCACTGACCTGAGCCTATTCTCTCTGGCAGTTTCCTGCTCATCGGAGCTCAGAAGCCTGCCTTCCCCCACCCCCTACCCATCATGGGGAAGAGGGCAGGAGCAGGAGTCACCCCCCACTCCAACAGAGCTTGGGTTCTGCAGTCAGACAGTCCTACCTCATGCGTTGTTGTGTTAAAATAAAAAACAAACGGAGATCAATCTTGAAAATTCCCTGAGCAGACAAAACCAGTGTAGTCATACAAAGTTTAATTCAGCTTATTTTGCAAAACTAACTTGACCTGGGTCATTTCTTGCTTACTCCTCTGGAAAGCATAAGCAAAACTTGTTTCCCAAGGTTGATATGCAGTAACCACTGAGCAATTCCCTATCATTTAAGAAACTTCTAATATTATAACGAATCGCTGTGAAGAATCGGCAGTCACAGCCTTCTCCATAGAAGCCGCTTCATAATGACAGACTCCTGAGCCTCATGCCATGTTTTGGTGTGAGTGCCTCCCTTTGCAAACGGTCTTTTTGGTGTGTGCACAATAAACTTTTATGAATGACTACTTCGGTGAGTCATTGATTTTACTGTTATTTATGAACTTTTGACAGCTGTGAGTTTTAAAGGCCAGTGGTGACACAGAGGAGGTGTTTGTGAGGCGTTTTTATCTTTCTAAAGTGCAAATCCGGATAATGTCACTCTGCCTAAAGGCCCCCACTATGGCTCCCCATGGCCTGAGGACAAGGCTGAAACTCCTACCCACAGGCCAAAGGTCCTGGCCCTGCTGACCCCTCTTGACAGGTGCAAAACCAGTTTGACCAAATTCAAGCTGTTCATTCCTTAAACTAGTACTCGCCCCTGCCCCGCTCTGTTCTCTGTGCTCAGGCTGATCCACTCCTCTCTCTCTCTGCTGGTCCGCTGAAAGCTCAGCTTACTGCCACTTCCTCAAAGAAGGCTTCCTTGACGCCGCCCGCCACCCCCCCCCCCCCCCCCCGCCCCCAGCCCCGAGCAGACCTATCCACCACCCCCATCACTTATCTTCTTTTCAGTTTCCTTACAACACCTGTCACTACTGGAAGTGATTTAATTCACTTTTTGTTTACAGGTTTATTGTCTGTTTCTCCACACTGGGATGTGCAGTCCATGAGGAGAGGGGCCTTGTCACGTAGGAGGGCTCAATAAAAGTTGGTGGGATTAAAGCATGCGTGCGTGCTGCCCCTCTCTTGGCCGGGCTAACGCTCACTTGATTTATGGGGGTTGGCTGGGCCCTTCCTGATGTTTGAGACCCTCCCTGCCCCAGGTGTGGGGTGCACAGCACCCCTCATCCTTCTGCATCACTTGCCACCCTGGGATGTAATTCCTAGGATGCCCTTCTTGGCCTTCCCGACTGGCCTGTGAACCCCGTGAAGGTCATCTCCATATCCCCAACACCCAGCTCAGTGCCAGGTGCTCCAAGAAAGTGTGCTGAATGAATTCACGGAGCCATGTGCCCCCTGCCCTCACACAGGAGCATGCATGATGATGCCTGAGGGACACAGAGAATCTCAGGGGACAAGTCAATGGGATTCAACAAATATTCATTGACATATGATACTGAACTGCCATCCAGAAAGGCCGTTCCTATTTCGAGTCCCACCAGGAGTATTGGAGAGTGCTTACTGCCCATCATTCTCAACGTATTTTGATGAGCACTTGTTGGATTGCTAGTGAGGTCGCCCATTTGTCTGGGCCCCTCCTGGGTGGGCATGTTCTCTGGGGATCCTCTGAGAGGAGCTGGATGCTGACCCTTGGCTGTGGCTGGTCAAGGGGCCAGCCCTTGGGGTCATCAGTTGACAGATAGGGCCTCGGGGGCAGGGCTGGGACTCAAAAGGCTGCTCCCCTCTTTACCTGTCGCTGCTCGTTGACCTCACTGTCCCTGGCTTGGGGCCTCCCTGGCTTTCTAACCGCTTCCGGGCTTTTGACTTCGCCTTTGGTGCTCCTTCTGACCGGGGTCCACCTTCGTCGGAGAGGCCTGGAGTGCAGGGGAGAATCAGAGGTCAGAGGGCAGTCACCACAGGGCTGCCCCAGAGACAGAACACACCTTTTTCTTGGTTGAGTATTAGTGCGTTATTGGGCTGCAGTCAGGATGAAAGATGATAAAATATATATTTTTAAATAATTGGTTTTCTTGGTAGAAGGTTGTTTTTCTGATTATAAAGAATATATGTATTGCAAAAAAAAGACTCAGAAGAGTCTGTCTACCACTGAAACTATAATTCTCCAATTCAGATGTTCAATTTCTGAAAAGCACGGTGCTCTGTAACAGTGGTTGGCAGATTCATAGGGAATCGTGGGTTAAAAATAGCCATGCACACACTGTAAGAGCACAGTGGAAGCCACCACCTCTAAAGCCGACCGACTGTGCCAAGGTCAAAGCCTGCCTCTCAGGTGGCCGGATCCCCTTCTCCAGTCGTTCAGGAAACGTCACTGCAGGGCAGGGGTGTTAAGGCTAACTGTCCTCGCAGTTTTAGGCCACGCAGATCCCAATTCAAGCTTTCAAACCACTTCTTCCTGGTTTAACACATCGCTTCCATTTTGAACCAAAAGCTCTCAACAGTCTAGCCTTTCACAATTATCACAGGGCTTTGTCTTTCTCTGGTCTGGCCCCCGGCCTGTAAACCGAGGGAGAAAGGCGTAACCAATATCTTGCATCTGTACCCTCCCCACCGGTGTGCCCCGTGGTCTAGGGGCTGTGAGAAGTGATAACTGAACTGCAACACAAACGTGAATTTAAACTTCTGGATAGACAAATATAAAATATCTGAGAAGTACAGGATGTCAAGCCTTCTAGACTCTTTTCTAGGAGATCGGACATATTTAGATACATCTATTTTAAAAATTGTATCAGGCTAGACATACTGTTTACAAACTGCCTGACCATGGTTTGGACAGCTCTCCACACCAATGCACGTAGATCGACACGTCATTGTTGGTGGGTAAACTGCATGGTCTTCCTTGGTGTAGGTGCACTATAATTTATTATTAGTTCCTCATTAGAGGAAAGTTTCTTTTTAACTCATTGCTTTTGAGGATGATTAATATCCAAAGATAAAATCAGCTGGTATATTTACAGTGAAAACACAAAAATCAAGAGCCATTACCCAGCAGCTCCCTGCGGGTCCTGCTTGCTATTTCTTTAATCTCCATGCGGGACAGGGACAAGGAATGAGTGACAGGAATGGCAGCGATGCCAACGCCGATGGAAGTGGGTGGGGTGATGACCTTGGAGACTAAGGGCGATTTCAGAGGTCGCTCGATGCTTCTGCCAACAAGGTTTCTGAGTGGAATCTTGTACAGATTTTTTGACTGAATTTCACCTGAAATATGATTAAGAGAACCTCAAAACTTGAAGAAAAGTTCACATTATTTACAAAAGGATAATTTCTGGGTCCTCAACATAGCTGGCATGAAGGAAGGTTTTATGTCGCATGCTGATCTTCCAGGTCTCATTAGGAGCAATTAAGTGAGGGTGCCTGACAGCCTTGTTTTTCAAGGGCATCGTTTTCAAGGGTAAATTGGATAAAGTGCCCCCACTTCTGGTTACGCTTGCATAGAACAAAAGAGTAGACGAGAAAAGCGAACAGCTGCAGCCCAGCCAGCAGCCCAGCTGCCCTGCTTGGGGAGCTCCGTGCTTGATCAGAACAAGGAGCCATAAAGATGACTGATGTGGTGAGAAGTTGGGAAAAGCGCCATGTTCAGAGTGAAGCGGTAACCACAGCAAAGGCCTCTGGGATTCAGGGGCAAAGCCAGATAGAGTGAAAGACTGGGTGTGCTGAGTAACGTGTTGGTTTGACGGCTAGATCCTTTTAGCTATAAAAACCCGCTGTATCGTTAACATCCCTGAAGGAAAAATAACTTTGCTGTCTAGCCCTCAACTCCCTTCTCCTCGTTGAAATAATTGTTTCCATAACCGGATTTTTTTTTTTTTTTTTTGGGTATCACAAGTTTTCTTAAGAATGCCACCAATGCATTCAGACTGCAGGTTTCTTTACGGCTTTAAATAGTGACTTCCCCGCATGTCGATATTTGACAATGAACTAGAGAAATCAGAAGGCATTAAAGATATCTATTAATAAGACAGTAAAAATTGGACTTCACCTTCCCCCAGGGAAGAAGGAAATACTGGAGTCTCTCGGCCCGGGGGTGTCTGAGGAGAGTTGTGGGCGCTGGTCCCCTTGGAGCCGCCTCCAGACGAGACCTCATTCACGGCAGCGGTGGCTGTGAAGTATATATCCGACTGGAAAGAAACAGAAAGCGTCACGATCTGCTGGGGTTACACGCCCTGCGCCACGGGCCCTCCTGTCATCACCTTCCACTGTTCCTCAAGCTCAGCTGCTACAGCCTCGGGGCGCAGGCCCGGGGAGGGGGCTTCCAGAGGAAAGCCCTGACTGCACAGTTCAGAGTTTTCCTCATCTATTTGTTGGTAAACAATAGAAAAGAGTCAATTCCCCACACACCTTCTGCAAAAACAAAACACATCACGAATTTCGCTCACAGGAGTCTCAGGCACTCGGAGCGTTCGAACTCAAAGGACCTGGGGACTCAGTCCAGGCCATTTTACAGATGGGGAAATGGATCCTTCACTCACTGATTCAGCAAACACTTGCACACACCTATACTGTGCAGGCCTGGGTGATAACGCAGTGGTGTGCTGGAGGCAGCTTGTATTGACTCATGAGTCCCGATTTACGTGCCGATTTTCAAGGATTTTGCATGTTGGCTGTTAAACACAGCCATTAATAAACTGAAAAAGGATTCTATCGAAAACAAAGGTATTAAATATCAAAATGCAACCATTCCTAATTATTTTACTACGTTTACTATTATCTCTGCTCTTGAGGTTGTTTGCATCAATGGTATCTGCATGGTGGAAATACTGTCTACTAGTGGCTACGGTACGTCTCCTCCCAGCTCTGTGTTCCATGGTGTCACATGGGACGCTTGAAACCAACTGGCGGGACAATTTACGCCATGGGAACTGGCAAATGCTACAAATCAGAGCTTCATTTGTCGTTTTGTTGACTGTCTAAACAAAGCTATGGAGAAAATGTTAATAATGAAGATTAAAATTAAGTGTGTTGAGTCGAGTGTTGAAACGGAAAGAAGTTTTGGTTTAATGACTGATTTGTGCGAGGGTGAGAAACAGTTTAAGAGTAGATCACATATTGGATTTAATGACAACAAATTTATCGGAAAAAGAATTAATGGATTGAGATATAACTCCAGCTGTAAAATCATGGTTGGACAGCAACCATGGGCGGGTTACTGATACAAGAATTCAGCAGAAATTAGCAAAAACATTTTGTGGGAGCCAATTGGCTAAATGGACTTTAAGATAAAAAGCACTGTATATTTTATTATTATTTGTAAATTGTAAGATATTTTAATTTTTATGTCAGCAAAATTTATACTATGCACTACATCAACTAATGTACGTATATACACCACACACACACCTATTTCCTGGGCAGCTGGTGGTTAAACACTGGCTAGCATGCCACTGGCGCTGTGTCGGCGAGTGAGACGCTCAGTCCCTGCTTTCACAGAACTGTCCGTGTAGTGCGGAAGCAGACAAATACGCGGTATTTGTATACACCCACCACCAAATGTGAGGCATGTCGGGAAGGAGAAGGTACCACAGGGGGTGCAGCCGGGGGACCAGCCCAGAGTGGCAGGGACCAGCCCAGAGAGGCACGGCCAGGGAAGCCTGTGTGGGGCTGACTCGGGGGAGGGGACTAGAGCAAGACCTCCTGGATTGTGCGCCAGTGATAGAAGACACCTTGGGAAGTCATCTTCCTTCCTGCATCCCCTGGTTTTGCTCCAATTTTGTGTTACTAGACATGGATTAGTTAGTTAGTTATAGTTTATAGGATAAAAATTCAAATTGAGGATAGAAAGCGGCAAAGGAAGAAAGTGATATTGCAAGCTCTTTCTTTTCTAGACTTGGACTGTCCTTCAGTGCACTGTGACCACTGACCTTGTCTCTGATCAGGGAGTTCTCGTCTCAGCTGACTGGTCCCCAACTGCCACCAGCACCGAATGACTCTCTTAACAAAACTAAGGAGAGGCATTTTGAAGCCCAAGGGGCCACACATAGAAACCCAACCCATGAGTCTGTTTTCAGCTCTTTCAGATTCCTCCTGGCACTTTGACACACAAGCAGTGTTGTCCTCATCAGCCTAACCCGATGAGAAGAAATAAAACTCCAGTTCTACTCACCCTGGAGGCTACGAGCTGCAGCTGAGGCACAACCGCCGTGTGGACCAGGTTCCCGTTCACCACCAGGCGGATCTCCATGGAGTCGGTGGTGAAGGCCAGGAGGTATGGGAAAGCACAGACTGCAAGGAGACCGGGCAGTCAGCTCCCATCGGCTGCCTTGGGGCACATTCATCCTCACTTTTCCAGAAACTGTCATCTCTCCATCCCTCTGGCTGCTTCTCTTCTTCCTTCACAGGGCACGTCCCCCAATTCTAAGAGAGCCTGCACTCCTAAGACAGCTCCCCTTAGTTGCCAAGCTCCTGCTCTAAGTAGGTGTGCGCTGGCTCCATTTCTCCTCGCCATCTTTCCTACTGCAGTCCTGCAAGCCGATCTTCTGGAGGCTCACTGCCCAGGTCCTGCGAGACTTTCTCCCAGTTGTCCACACGACAGCATGACACACCCTCTCCTTTGGCACATGCCGTTCTGCCTGGAAACCCTGCCGTCTACTCATGCTTCATTCCCTGTTGCTTAGTCGCTCCTCCTGTCATGTATGTTTGGGCAGGGGCTGCGTCTTATTCCTCACGGTCCCTCACAGTGTCCCTCGGGTTCAGTGCGTGTGTTGAGTTGTTTGTTAAAGGTCAGCCCCTCTTCTTGGAAGCATTTTTATGACACACTGACTTTCAGGCACGGCAACTCCCTGGCTGCCCTGTGCTGCCACCTCTGCCTTTTTCACTGGCCACTTCTTTCTCTCTCTTCTTCCCACAGGCCCGTTCTCTCCCCTTGGTGAACTCATCCACTCTCTGGGCTTCACCCTGGTGACTACCACAGCCACCACTCTAGCCTTGACCTCTCAAGTGCCCTCCAGCGTTGTGGCTCAGAACATGAATGCCATTTTCAATCCCTTCTCTCTTTTTTACCCTCCTATCTAATGTGCCATCAAAGCCAGACCAGTCCTCCCAATATCTGGACTGGTTCCTCTGCTCTCCTCTCAAAACTCTATAATGTTTACCTGTCAACAAACACTTTTACTTTGAGGAAAACAGTACTAACTGGAACATTCTTGGCTCTGAGCTGACTCTCACCAGGCAGATGCCAGCTGTGGATCTTGAACCACAGAAAGGAAACACCACCACCCATGACGCTTCCATGGCAAAGTACCTGAGTTTCTATGATTCTAGACTTTCAAGCTTCAAAATATGTAAGAATGGTGCTTCTCCCCAGCTCAGTCAGTGTTAAGGCTGGAGATCTTGCTCTCGAATTTTAGAAAAAGGAGAGTGAGGCCCAGAAATGAAAGGATCCTGAAACATACTGGTGTGCTGAGAACTGATATTTAATTGTTCTCAAATGTTCATGTGCTCAGAACTAGGAGGAACAATGGAAGACAACAGTTCCCAAAGGGGAACAAAATGAAAAACAATTAAAGAAGAAAAAGAACACGTTGAGCATTCATCATCCTCACATAATTTACGGCAATTTAGCAGCAAGCCAGCAAGTTTGCTTACACAGAACTGAACAGCTCAGATGTGCCTATGGAGGGGAAGAGCAGTGTGAGAAAGGTTATCTTACCAATCGCACAAGGAGCCTGGTTCCAACAGAACTGGAAGTCTGATGCAGAGGGTTGAACCAAAAAAGAGCCACCATTAAATGGGCAAACCTTTTTATAGATGCAACTGTCTGCAACGAAACAATAGCGACTCATTTTTGTTAGAGACGACACTCAGATAGCTGTTATCAGACAAAAGAAAAACAGACAACGAGAACAGCATCCTGTCTGCTCATTCTCTGTAAACAGCTGGATGCCAGATTCTCAGGGCCAGGAGGCAGTCGGAGCCAGAGTAATATTGACTATAAGTAATCACAGCTGCCATTCGTGGACAATTTACTATGTGCCAGACACCGAGCTTTAAAAACGCTATCCCATTTAATCTGTACAACCTTATGAAGTAGATGCTATTATTACGCTCATTTTACAGATGAGCAAATTGAGGCAAGGAGAGGGGAAGTAGCTTGTCCAAAGACTCGCAAGTACCACGTCAGGGAGAACACAGGTCTGCTTGACGGTGGAGAGGAAGGGACACCTGGTGGAGCCGTTGGATGGAGGAAGCCCTCCCGAAAGGCAGATCGCGCTCTGAGCCTCACTCGGCAGGACAAGTGCGGTGGGCGCTGTGGACTTCCCCTACGCCAACCGTTTATCAGGAAAACTTGAAGCCATACGCCTGTATCACCTTGTTGACCCTGAGCCAGCATTAGAGTACGTGAGGCCTGGTTCATTCAGTTCCCCTGTTCCTGGCTGGCTCCGAGCTTTAAACACAAATCCAGGTGTTTCAGATGCTCTTGGAGAAAGTCCATGTAGGAACAAAGGTCCCTTTTATTCCAGAACCCCCATCATGTTTTAGCCGTACAATTTTATTTTTTAATTATTTTTTAAAACAGCTCTATTGAGATCTAATTTATATACTATAAAATCCATCCATTTTAAGTGTACAATTCAATGAATTTTAGTAGAGTCCTGCACTGCACAACAATGCTTCGGTCAACAATGGACCACAAATACGACGGTGGTCCTATAAGATTAGTACCACACAGCCTAGATGTGTAGTAGGCTGTACCACCTAGGTTTGTGTAAGTCACTCTATGATGTTTGCACAGTGACGAATTCACCTAACAATGCATTTCTCAGAATGCATCTCTGTTAAGTGACACGATTGTATATTTACAGAGTTGTACGACACAATCACAATCTAATTTTATAATATTTTCATCACCCGGCAATAAAACCTCATGCCCATCAAGTAGTCACTCCCCAACCCTAGTGTTAGAATTGAAAGCTGCGATGTGGGAAGAATGTCGGTAAGACGGCAGCAGGGGGCCAGCTCAGCAGCAGCCCACAGCCCATCTGGAGCTCCCACTCTGTCAAATCCTTTGGGAATGTCCTGCCCCATCGGGGCTTAGGGACTCCTTTGATGTGACCGCTGTGCCTTATAATGCCCTTATCTTATACTGTCTTGTAATTGTTTATTTAACAGAGTCAGTTACTAGGAGAGAAGAAACTAACCAGAGTCAGTATTGTTTTGTTTAGCTACAATGGATCCACTAGGGGAGAAAAGCATTCTGGCTCTCAGCTGAAGAACTTGCTCCTGAAGAAAACCAACATCAGGAAGGACCCCGATTCCCCATGGCATGGCCCCTCACCTGCTGTGCCCTCTCTGCCCCCTGCCTGGGGCTCTGGAGGCTCTGCTGCGCCTAATCTTCCCCCCTCCAACTCCGGCCCCAGGGACTTCCTCTGGCAATGCTCCCGTCTCTCCTGTGCCACCAGTTTCCCCTCTCCATTGGATCTTTCCCGACAGCCTTAAAACACACTGTTTATTCCAGCTTTTAGGAAACAAGATCCCTGACCTCTCTCCCTCCTCTCGCCCGTGTACTCTTCCTTTCTCTTTTTCCCTTAAAGCAAAATTCCCTGAAAGACTTGTCTGGATGCCGTGTTTCTATTTCCTCTTTCCCATTCTCTCCTGACCTAAGCAATCAGGCTTCTGCCCCGACTACTGCCCCAAAGACACGTTTTCTCATCAAGAATTTTCAACTCCCCCTCGTAAATCCACCAGCAGTTTTCAGACCCTGTCTCCTTTGGTGTCTGAGGCAATGACACAGTGAGTGGCTCCCTCCCTCCTTACATTGCCTTTCAGGACCCCACCCATTTTAGTCTGTCTTTCTAGCCACTCCTCAGCCTACTCTGTTAGTCTCTCCTCTCTCTCCCCACTTCCCCATGGGTAACCTTTAGTCTCATGACTCTCTTAAGTCATGAGTCTCTCAAGTCTCAAGTCACTTATATGCTAATGACTCCCAAGTGAGTATCTCCAGCCAGCCCTCTCCCCTGAGCTCCCCACTTGCACATCCAGTGTCTCCTCTGGGATGTTTAGGAAGCACTGACGTGTCCAAACTGAACTCTTCATCTTTCTCCCCAAACTTGCTCTTCTTAAAGGTTCCTTCATCTCAGTAAATAGAATTCTCCATTCTTCCAGTTGTTCATGCCCAAAACTGCAGAGTCTTCCTTTTCTCTTCCTCTCATATCCCACATTTGATTCGTCAGCAAATTATCTTAGTTCTCATATTTAAAACACATCTAGCATCTGACCACTTCTCAGCACCTCCACGACTGCTGTTCTGGTCCAAGCCACTGTCATCTTTCATCAGATGAGCGCAGTTGCCTCTTAACCGGCCTCCCGGCCCTCACCCGCTTCAGTTAGTTCTCCACCCTGCACCCAGAGTCTTCCTTTTACGCCTAAGTCAGATCATGTTGCCTCTTTGCTCAAAATCCTCCAGTCACTCACCAGAGTAAAATCCAAAGGCCTTTCATCTGCCAGCCCTGCCTGAATCGGGTCCTCTTTGCTGACGTCATTTTTCACCAGTCACACCCTCACTCACTCTGTTGTGGCCACAATGGTCATCCTGGGGTCACCTCGAACATACCAGAATGTTTCCTCCCCGAGGTCTTGACAACACTGGCCGTTGTCTCTGCCTGGACTCCTCGCCCCTGGTTATCTTCACGTCCCGCTCCTTGACTCCCTTCAGGTCTTCTCTCCGCTCACCTTCCAGTGCCACCTTGCTTTTTCACCTTCTCTAAACAGAGACCTGCACTCCCCACACCTGCCAACCCCGGCCCCTCCCCTCTGCTTTATTTCCCCTTAGCACTTACCACCACTTAACATACTAGGTATTTTTCTTATTTATCTTGTTAATTGTCTACCTGCCCCCTTTGAAATGTACACTCCAGGAGGGCAGGGATTTGTGTGTATTTCATTCAGGCTGAAAGCTCCAGGCAAGTGGGTGCTCAGTAAGTACTTGCTGAATGAATGAACGACTCTTCTTTCCTCATCCCCACTCTGGAAGGACACAGCAGTGTTGTGTTTCTAAAGGTCCAGGTCCCTTACACATGACTCCTCTCCACTCCCCTGTCCCACCCCAATTCCCACCAGGGGAGAGCAAACTGCTGGTGGGTTTGAGGGGGTTTGGGCTGGGGGAGACCCCAGCTCCCTGAGCACAGAACATCCTGGCCAGGTAGGGGATGGCTGTGTGTGTGCCTAGGGAGGCCAGCCCCAGCCTCAGCCTGTCTCAGAGGGGAGCTGCCTGCCTGAGAAATGGGTCACACAGGTGTGGATGAGGTGACCCAGACTGCTGTTCAGAGGCCCCTCCCCTCCCCTTTCCACGTGAATAAGCCCCAGGGATTCCAATTCAACTCCAGAGAAGCAGAGGGCCCTCCCTCCCAGCAACTCATATTGGTGGTCTCTGCACCTGAGGAGAGGGGCCTCCAAATCCGACTTAACTGATTGAGGAGAGTAAGCAAAGCGGATTTCTTGAACCCCAGAGCTGGGAAGCATGTCCACAGTCAACGTGCTGGCATCCGTGCCCGGCTCCCCCACACTGTGAGCTCACTGCCGTCCCTGGCAGGGCCTGTCACTGTTGTGTCTCTAGAGCCTAACACGTGCCTGGCACAGAGAAAGTCGTCCCTTGCGGTTAAAAAGGGCAGCCCGAATGGAGGGCCCCAGAGGCGCCAGAACGTCACTGCACAGGAAGGAGCTCAGTCTACGACCTCCACGCCTTTGACCTTCCCCATCCAGCTGGTAGAGAACAGGGTGACAGATACTATTTCTAACTTTAAATCAAATTTCTCTCAAGAAAAGTCCCTTTTGCATGTAGAAAAGTCTATGGAGGTTAAAAACTGGATTCTGAATTAATATACTGAGGAACTGGAATAAAAGGAGGAAAATAAAATCTTGCCGTGCCTGGCAATGTGTGATGGGCTTTACGTGTGGAATCCTGTTTAATCCTCACGACAGTCGTGAGCAGCAGGTTTTGCATTCTTCTGGAACGTAAGACTTAGTGAGGTTAAATATGGTCACGTCGAAAATCTAGTTTTCCTGTGTTAAAGTTATCTTTAAAACATCATCAGGCACCACAGAGTTCACCCTTAGTACTGAAATTTATTATATGCATTAAAGGTGAATCATCACTGTGTGGTAAGGTCACAGGCAAATTTTCTTTTCTTTCTTTTTTAAGCAAAGACCGACCCTGGTATTCAACATAGAGATTAATTACAAGAAAATGAGAACATCATCAACACGCTAGACTATTTATACTTTTTTCCCCTAAAGTTTATCTTGTGAATACATTTTTCTCAAATAACATGTAATGCGAAGTTATAATCTCTATTATAAAATATTTTCATCTTTAACATATCTGAGATAAAAACTTCTCTATACAAAACTGAGTTTATAAAATTTATTTTTTACTTTGTTTTGCTTTTTAATCGAAAGGAACTGACTTGAATGATAAAAATCAGCTTCAAATTTGGGGGAAACAATTTTGGAAATGAAAATTATTTCATAGCAGCTTGTTAGAAAGGGCCTTTGTTGTGCAGGTGTCTGTGACCAAGACAAGAACATGGAAGAAAACAAGCCAATGACTGTGCACTGGGTGAGTGGGAGAGCATTAGAGAAGTGACCTGGGTGACTGGGGAAAACCAGCTGGTTCTCCTGGGGTTGTTCACCAGGTACCTGCCAACCTGCTGGGAGAAAGAGGAGGTGAAAAGGATTGCCAGATTTCTGACCCCAAAAAACTGGAGGAAGTGGCATGGTTTGGGAAGACCGAGGTGGGTCTGAGAGCCTCCTGGATTGCCAAGGCCTTGACCCATGTGGGATCTAAAGAGTAAAAGATTACCTTCTGATGGCCTGGTGGATCTATGAAAACAGACATACACTGATCCCATCCGGAGATGAAACCAGAGCCTAAAGCCAAGAGATGGTCAAAGCCAGGAGAAACGGAACTCCCAAGGGGCTCCATGAGACAAAGGGACCACTGGGACCACACCTGCCTAGTGCTGGACCACTCCCGCCCCCAGGAACACTGACCGCTCGAGTCAATAAGCTTCTAATTTGGTAGAGAGAGGATGTCACTCACCTTTGTTTCCATGCCCCTTTTTCATTTTGGGATTCATTCTTATTCTAAAAATCTGCTCTATCTTTCTGTTCTTAACTTCTCTCCCACCTAAAATCTCCCCCATCCTTTCAAGCAGTTAAAAGAAAAAAAACCTTCTGCATCAGTTTTTTTTTTTCCTCCTTCTTCTTTCTTCTTCTCCCCAAAGCCCCCCAGTATATAGTTGTACATTCTAGTTGTAGGCCCTTCTGGCTTTGCTATGTGGGACGCCGCCTCAGCGTGGCCTGATGAGTGGTGCCATGTCTGCGCCCAGGATTTGAACCGGTGAAACCCTGAGCCGCCGAAGCAGAGTGCGTGAACTTAATCACTCGGCCGCGGGGCAAGCCCCCAAGAGTCCCCATCACAGACCCCCATCAGTTTTTAAAGCATTCTGCCACAAGTTTTTCTCACAGATTTTCCAATAAGGTAAAAAGGCCACACTTTAAAGGGATAAACCTCTTACAGAAATGACTTCAAACATGTGGCCCCTACTCCTCTTGTCCTGTAAACCTGGGACAGAGGGCGGCAGCAGCAGCGGCCTGGCCACCTGAGCACTGGCATCTGGACCCATGCTGGAGCTTGGGCAGCTCAGACAGACTATTAAAGACCTGTTGTTTTGAGGAGGGTTTGTACAGGTCTGGGGATAAAATATCCTAAAAGAGCAATTTATTGTTGAAGAGGTTTTCCTTCTTGTGACTACCTTCTCCTAACTTCTTCCTCATAAATCTTGCACACTTTGAAAAACGATGTTTACAAAACAAATTTCTCTACTGATAATTAGCTTTCTCATGTTATTAATCAAAGATTAGTCAAAATATCTGACCCATGTGATACGACCAGCATCACCACTCTAAAGACAGAATTCTGGGGCCGGCCCGGTGGCTCAGTGGTTAAGTTTGCACGTTCTGCTTCAGTGGACCAGGGTTCACCGCTTTGGATCCCAGGTGTGGACCTACATACCGCTTGTCTAGCCATGCTGTGGCAGGCATCCCACATATAGAGGAAGATGGGCACGGATGTTAGCTCAGGGCCAGTCTTCCTCAGCAAAAAGAGGAGGATTGGCAGCAGATGTTACCTCAGGGCTAATCTTCCACAAGAGAAAAAAAAAAGAAAAAAGAAAAATAGAATTCTAAGCTGAAAAATGTGTTATTGTTTTAGTTAGACTAGGCAGCCAGGAAAATATCTTACTACTTTTAGCCTTAAAAAGATCCTTTTTATTGAAGTATAATACTAGCCTTTAAAATGCCGACAGTCCTTAAAGACCCTATTTGGTACCTTTGGTCTGCCTGAAACCCTGCCTGCCACCTACCCCAAACTAACCCTGCCGGGGCCAGATATGCCAGGTTAGGCTGATTTCATTTACACCTGAGCAACTGCAAAAAGTAGAATAGTAACCGTGGTAAAAACTTGGGGTGCTGGACCCAAGAAGGCTCCCCATGTGAACCCTGGCTCTGTCACTTTGTAGCTGTGTGATCTTGAGAAAGGCAGTTCCCCTCTCCAGGCCTCGGCTGCCTTATCTCTAAACTAGAGACAATCACAGGACCTGAGAATTAAAGAGACGATGACTCGAGCAGACTGAGCACAGCAGATGGCGCGCTAAGGGCTCCCTACATGGAAGCCACTGTCGTCACCACCTCATCCGGGAGAAGGCACCACAGGCAGCGCCTGCAGCACCGTCTCACCAGCAGGTCTGGGGAGTATGGGTAGCTGCAGGTAGGAATGCAATTTTTAGATGCTTCATGGATGCAATCAGGACACAGGAACGATACATCAGGTCAATCTAAGGTTAAGTCCCTTTAAAGTGACCAGAAAAAAGAACAGTTGATTTAGGAAATAAAGATAAAAACACAGTCGTCACTTACAGTTGTAACACAAGAGCAGACCGGCATCTCCATCTTCGTACACATCAATAGCTGCAACAAAATTAACCTGCAATGAGAACGGGCAATGGTCGTGGGCCGGCTGGACACTGACGCTATTCAAAGACTTTCTCAAGTTATGAGTGTTTGGCGCGGCCCTTGGCTCTCAGGGGCTGGGGGCTCATTGCCACCTCACCAGCACCCAGAATGCCACACGGGCGGCCGTGGGTACAATACACGGTAGGCGTGAAAGAGAGAAATGTCTCTTCCTTCTGCACTGGGATTTTCCCACGGACTTTCCACACCCTTTGAGAAGCTCTGGTGGGCCTCTCTACTCTATTACGACCCACAGAGTGAGCTTTGGTTCACAAAGCTTTTTCATGTGAGTTATTCATTTCCTTCTCACATCAACCCTGGAAAGTAGAGGGATTTATTCCTGTTTTACAGATGAGGAAAGTGAGGCTCAGAGAGGTGAAGTCACTCGAGGCCCTCAGCTAGGAGTTGCCACAGGCAAGCTGTGAACCGGCTCTCTGGTTCTTTTCCTACCTTACCCCTCTCGCACTTCAGCCAGGCTTCTTCCTGCCTCAAACACGGAGGGTCTTTGACCCTTTGACTCGTAAAAGCATCATGTTTACACTTCTATTCCCTCTCTCTCCTTCACTTCAAGGGAGGAAGCATGGTGCAGTGAAAAAAGGGCGTCAGAGGATCCAGTTCTGGGACCTGGGCAAACTCACCTCTCTGGGCCTCAGTTTCTGCATCTGAGAATAGGGTGCGCAACCTGATGATGTCCTTGGTTCCTCTTGAGTTTCCAAGCTCTGAGCCTCCAAAACTCTCCTGCTGCTTCCGCACTTGTGTTCTCAACCCTTACACACCATCAGGGAAAATGCCCTCTTTGAGCTCAACAAAGATTTCCTTCTCCCCAACCTGAGGGCCTTTGGCCAATGCTCATCTCTCTACCCAATTCTCTGCAGCCTGTGACATGTGACATCTCCTCCCTCCTGTCCTCTCTCCCACTTCAGATTATTCTTCCGCTTTTGGGCTCTTCTCTCATTTAGTAAAATGCCCACCTTCTAGCTTCAAATTTTACTATGTGCTCAAAATCTCTAAAGCTACCACCTCAGGCACACATTCTCCTCAGCGCTCCAGTCCACATCTCTGTCTTCTGTTCCATCATATGCAATAGGTTCCATATGTAAGAAACGCAGGAGGCAGTTTGTGGGAGCGGGCAGGAGCTCGGACCCTGGTCAGACAGACCCGAGTTAAAATCCAGCCTGTACCACTTACTGCCCCTGTGGTTTGTGGCAAATGGCTTAACCTCTGGCCTCAGGTCTTCATCCCTGAGCTGGTATAATGATAATGCTGACTCTGCTGGATTGTAATGAGAATTCCAGGAGACAAGGCAAAGGTTTTCACCTAGGGCCTGACAGATAATCAGCCCTCAAGGAAGGCTATTATCTTTCCCTCACGCATGACTAGTTTCCTCCTAAATCTGCTCCTTTTTGTTAGCAGAACTATCCCCAAAGTCTCACCCTAGTGCAGCAGCAGCAGCCTTTTCTGTGTCTCTCAGATGTCTATGTGTGTCACTGCTGCCGCCCCGGCGAGGCCCGACCTCCCCAGGCTGGAGCGCGCGCTCTCTCCCGCCCCTGCCAGTCTCTGCACTGCCCGGGAGCATGGGCACCTCCCCCGGGCCCTCTGCCCACCCAGCCCTCCTGCTCACTGGTGTCACCAAAACGCAGCCTTCTCCTCCAAACAGTCTCACCACGGTGCTGAAGCCCTCACTGGCCGCCCTCAGCCAAGGCCTCCGCCTTGGCTCTGGCAGTCCCTCGGATGGAACCTCTATCCCACCCTGATCCACCCTTTCCCACCGTCACTGTCCTAGGTGCCATTATGCATGCAGAAATGAACGTGGCAGGGTCTCACGTCTCAAGAAAAACAATCAGAAAGATTGTACATAGCGCAAGGTATAATGGGGCAAATGCCATAATCAAGAGTTGTGGGAGCTTTGCAGGGGTTGGGGGACAGTGAGGCCCAGAGGTCAAGAGTGCCGACTCTGGGATCAGAAGGACTTGGGGGTCAAACCCCAAATAACTCCTCCACTGCCATATATGATACCTGTCTATTTTAAAGCTCTGCATGGCACGCACCACTGTCTGGGGTTCCCTTCTTTGTTTGTTTACCGGACCCCTCCTCCCCACTAGAATGTAAGCTTCACGAAGCAGAGGCCGTGCTGTGCTGTTCATCGTTACATCCTCAGCGCCTAGATCAGGGCTGGGCAGTAGCAGGAGCAGAAGAAACACTTACTGAGTGTACAAGTGAATAAAAGAAATCCTACCTCTGTCACTTTAGAGGTATAGACACTCAGGCCAATTGTTTAACCCCTCAGAACCTCGGTTTCTTCATTTGTGAATGGAGATGATAAGAGCTGGAGTCCTACAGGGGCTGAGGATGCTCACCTCATAATAAGTGAGGTCACTTATGTGAGCACCTAGCACAGGGCCAGCAACTCGGTAAATGCCCACTAAATGTCAGCTGGCGGCACTGTTTACCTGTGGAACCGGCACCAGTGGATCCATTACAGGAAGGAACAGCCCTTGAGCCCCCTCAGCCCCCTGAAGGGAACCTTCCTGAGCCCACCACTCTGACTTAGAATCACTTCCTCCTCAGGTGTTCCCATACTTGCCGGTTTGGCGACACTTATCTCAGCCAGAGGCTTTGAGCCGTCGCGGGCATGGACAGTGTCTGCTCTGCCAGACTGTGGACTTCCCGAGGGGAAGGGCCAAGTGCTACCACTTTGTAGCCTGGACCTGCTCTCCCCACCAGGCTTTGTGACATGGCTGCCACGGCACGCCAGGTTGAAGGGCACAGCCCTCAGAGGCAGCCTGGATTCTTGCCTGCCTCTGCTACTTACTAGCTGTGTGGTTTTGGGTAAATCAGCGATTTCTCCTTTCTGAGCTTCAGTTTCCTTTTTGGCAAAAATGGGGAAGTGAATAGTACTTTCCCCACAGATTGTTGGGAAAATTTTGTGAGATGATGCTTACAAAGTGCTCTAGCGCCAGGGCCTGGTACCTAGAAGTGGCCATTCAGCGGTGGCCGTGTTTATTCTAACTGCAGGAGGGCTAACGGCAGTGGGAAAGGCGGAACTGGACGGCTTTGAGTTTAGAGGTAGGGCCTGTGTGTGTGTTTGGGGCGGGAGAGGCAGGCGGCAGGCACGGGAGGAGAGGAAGTGCAGGCAGCCTTTCAGACCTCGGTCTGTGCACGGGATCTGAATCCATGCACGAGACTCAGGGTGCGGGGCAGGCCATGGTGGAGCTCCAGCCAGGGGGCTGGATTCAGGGACAGAGACCACGGCTGGGAATTGATCACTTCCTCCTCGTGTACTACACAGAGTTTTGTTCAGACCTTTATTAACACAGCACAGCGAGACCCATTTCAGGCTGCGATGCATACGTCGGGCCCTTTCCTGGGTGAGGGGCCTGGCAGGAGTCAGTCTCTGCAGCACTGTTTCTTGCCCGGGTGAGGACATGAGAATCAACCAGAGAGTTTTAAAAAAATGCATATTCTGGGTTCTCGCTCCTAGAGCTGCTGAGACGGCAGGTCTAGGGTAGGACAGAGGCATTGGCTTTTTAATTTTTATTTTATTAAAAGTAAGTAGTTCATTTTATTGGCATTTTAAAATGCTAAAAGTAACATATGGTGGTTGTGAGAATTCAAAACACAGACTTGTAACAAGTGAAGTCTGCACCCTGACTTCCACAGCCCCAGCTAAAAGTTCAAGGCAGCCACTGTTAGGTCAGTGTCTGGCCTTCCCATGCAGATCCGAGGTGAGCTCTAAACTGAGACCCACTGGGTTCTGGGCAGATGGTCAAGGTGGGGACTTGGGCCCAGCAAATAAGCCAGAGACCCAGACCAGCCCCCCCAACCCGAGATCCCTGAAGGGAACCTTCCTGGCCCCACCACTTTGAGTTAGAACCACTTCCTCGTCAGGTGTCCTAGTTTCAGGTCTGCAGTTCCTTCCAGAGGAGACCTTTGCTTTGGGAATGAGGCCACTGCCGGCCGCCGGAGCTGGGGCAGGAGGTCACAGTAGGCCTGTCGGTGACACGAGCTTGATGTTGACCTTTGGAATGCTGCTTGTTGCTTCTTAAACATTTCCTCTCTTGAATTAGGATCGTCCTAGACCTTGAATTGAGGCTGAAGACTGAATTGGGCATTGAGTGGCCTTGGCTGGGAAGAGAGGAGGAATGGGGGCAGGCAAGCAGGCCAGCCCAATCACACTGGTGCGGGCACAGAGCAGGCAGGCAGTGAGTGTGACCTGAATGACACGGAAATCCCCGACCACCTGAGGTCTCTCTCCTGCCTCCACTGCACTCGGGGCCTGTGGTGCAGCCACAGCTTGGTAAAAAGTTGTGCCATTCCCGCAGGGCCTGTTTCTGACTGGCTATTAGGAAACACATTGTTCATTACCTTTTTCATTTCTCTGGGGCTTATCTTCCCAATTAGACAGTAAATTCCTCGCAAAGACGAGTCACTGTATCTAAGGGTCTCTGTCTGCTCAGCAAATACTCAGCAGCTGCTAACTTACCAGCAGAGGAAATACGTACACTGACCCACTCACATCCACAGAAAGGCTTAAAAACATTAAAACAAATTTTCTCTTAGGGAAAAGCTTTGTATCTTCATTTTGAAAAGCATATTGAAGAAAAGGCAGACCATTTTAGAATTGTTCCTTATAGCTTTTAGAAAAACAAAACAAAGAAGTCATCACAGAAAACTGTCTTTGACTCAATTTTTCCCAGGCCTTCACGAATCAAGAGAAAAAAAGTCCACAAACACTCTAATGAATTATCAGGGTATTAAATATAAGTGAATAATAATAATCACCAGAAAAAGCAGGTTAAGTCTTAGGAAACCAGCTGCCAAGGAAAGGACTGATGGCACGGACTGAGTAGGCCATGACTTTTCTGCCTCTTTTGGTTGGTCGCACAGAGGGTTTTGAAGAGCAAGAAGGGGCAAGAACTTTTAAGGACCAAAATGGGCCCTTTCTCCCCAGAAGTCAGCAGGCTGGAAGAGGTTTTAGGTTTCCAGCAACTAGGATGCAGGTGCTGTCCTCCTGGCTTTAAATTAGGAAGTTTCAGGATAGATTCATTCTCCTAGGTCCATATTGGCATCACCTGAGAGAGATTTAAAACATACTGATTCCCAAGTACCACATGCCCAGAAATTCTGATTTAACTGATTTGGAGTGAGGTCAGAGCACTGATCTTTCTAAAGCTTTCCGGACAATTTCAGTCAGGGTGAGAAGCAGTCTATACCAGTGGTGCCCAAACTTGTCTGAGCATCAGAATCACCTGGGGATAGTTTAAAATTTCCGAAGCCCAGGCCACACCTGAGACCAGTGACGTCTCTGCAGGTGGGACACGGGCATCAGGGGTTATGAAGATCCTCAGATGACTCCAATTGCAGACAAGTTTTGGCACCAGCAGTATATACATTAGAGAAATGACAGGCTGATCTGTGATTGATAACAGCTGAAAACAAGAAGGCCTCCTAATCTAGACTTTTCGATTAAAATCTTGCTCTCATTGGGTGTTAGGTCTTCTTAATACAGTAATTAGCAATTTTAATGAATATTTATGTAGGGCCTGTCCTAACACAAGTTGTATTTTTTATTTCTTATAAGGCATAACCAGAAAGAATTCCACAGTCTCTTTGACCTAGCTGAACAGGACTGGGGAAACCTGCGGGTTTGGGAGCTCTCTTGCAAACTTCAGGTGGCTCAAGTGTCATCAGGCTTTGCCCTGCTTCACAGCAATAAACAGGCTGAAGAGTTCTGTAGTCTTCGGAGCAGTTCCAGTGACAGACAAGCCACGAGGTCTCAGGGTGGAGAGTGCTCACCGCCCTCCAGGGGCGATAATGATCAGACCCCACACAGTCATCTTTAGAGCTTTGGTGCGGTTTCGAGTGGGCCCTAGATTTTGTCCAAAGCCAGAAGATCATTGCTCTCTGTGCAGTTCAGGCCAGGGGGTGTAGACCCCCAGTGCTGATTCCTCTTTCTCTCTCCTAATGGTGCTCCGTCCCTTCTTCCTTTCCTAACGGGCCTCTAAGGGGATGGAGACAGGGCCACACCCTCCCCAGCCAGCCAGGCCCCAAGCTTTGAGTCTGCAGGGCCACTGAGGGTAACCTTATTCTCCAAAGGTCTTTCCAGCATGAATTACCAAACCAATGTTGTCATTTATTTCGTTATTTGTATTTAGCTTTTTGACTCTTCATTCCTTTTTTAAAATTGGAAAGGATGGAATGGCAGGGGGAGATCTGGAAAAACTGAACAGGGCAATGAGGCCATTATATTAGACTGAGCCACTGTGACCGACAAAAACAGAAACTTCACGTGGTGCAGCCTAAACAGTATATCACATAATACTGCTATGACAAATAGTAACATCATTTTAAAGAAATCCTAATCATGGCATCGCAAAGTTAGAAGACACAACTCCTAGTCTTCTTTGCTTCCCACTTGCCCCTTATCTGTCAGCTCACCCTGTTGGCCTCCACGTGGTGCAGCCTGAAGGCCTCCCCCGTGCTCTCGTTCACCACATCAAACTGGTGTCGATA
The DNA here is from genome assembly GCF_041296235.1 of Equus asinus. Classification (NCBI taxonomy): domain Eukaryota; kingdom Metazoa; phylum Chordata; class Mammalia; order Perissodactyla; family Equidae; genus Equus; species Equus asinus. Next base: position 18,313,019 of record NC_091799.1, read on the forward strand.
AGCCACACAGATGAGATTGTCACTCTCTTCCGTTGGCCCATCTACTAAGGTCATCACCGCAGGAGAGTCGGACAGACAGATCTCCTGTGTGGTTGATGAGGACACAGGAGAAAGGGGTTAGGACACAGAGCAGCCGTCTTCATATCAAGCCCCCACTGCCCCCGGCTGCCCCCCAGGAGGACCCTCCCCAGGCTCCCACGGAGCCCTGTGCCTGCGGGGAACGCAGCGATGGGGGGGGCTGGGGGGGGGAAGGAGGAGGAATCGCATCAGACTTCTCCCTCCCCCAACCATCCTCAAGACTCACACCTCCGCCCACTGCAAAGGGGAGAGGCCAGAAACAGCTCTACAAAACTGAGTCAACAGGGTGGCCTGCATTAGCCCTCAGATAGTCCGGTCCTGTCCTGTGATTTAATAATAATGACAATAACAATAATAATAAATAATAATAATCGCTAACCTTGTTGAGCATTTAATGCAGTGCCAGGCACTGTTCTCATTGAATCCTCGTAACAAGCTTATGAAGTAGGTAATGCTATTATTCTGTTTTACAGATGAGGAAACTGAGGCTCAACGGTCACGTGAGTTGCCTACAGTCACATAGTTTTTATACATGGTAGAGCCAAGATTTGAACTCAGGAAATCTGATTTCAGAGCTCATACTCCACATAAATATACATGCTCTATATAAACATTCATTAAAATTGCTAATTACTGTATTAAGATGACTAATACCCAATTAGAGCAGATTTTAACTTAGCTGTTATGCTGTTCGGTTCCCTGGAATTGAATATTAGCAGAAACTGATATGCATAATTCAAGAGACTTTAACTCTAGGCAAGAATAATTTCTCAGCCTCCCAAAGGCATACTCTGCCTTAGTAGCCAATGTTTGACACATTTCACACCTTAACGTCCCACAGTTTTTAAAAAGATGGAAATGGTAAGATCAAGGAAGGAGCTTGACCCTGGAGGAGGCTTCTCTCCAAGGTTCTACCCTCAGTGGATTGGCAAATCCTACCGACTGAGGCAAGCACAGCAGCTCTGCCCACCGCTTCGTGCCACCTCTCCAGCCACCAAAGCCACCAGCATCTCTTGCTAGGATCCTGCGGTAGCCTCTTAGCAGGACTCCTCATTTCCACTCTTGGCCCCTATGCTCTCCTTTGTCCAGGAGCCAGAACAGTCTTTTTAAAACATGCCACTTGTCTGCTTCAAACCTTCCAATGGCTTCCCCTCTCACTCAGAGTCAAAGCCAAAGTCCTTGCAGTGGCCTCCAGGGCTTGAGAGAATCTGGTCCCCGTCCTCTCTGACAGCCTCTTGACTGTGCCTTGAACGGGGCCTTGACTGGCTGCTCCTTCTGCCCGGAACACCCTCTCCCCAGATTCCTCACCACTCACTCCCATATCTCCTCTGGATCTCTGCTCAAAGGCAACCTCTTCAGAGGGGGCTTCCTGGACATCCTTCCTAAAATGGACCCCACCTCCCCGCTCCACTGTCCTCTGTCCCCTTACCCTGCTTTATTGTTGTCCTCAGGCTTCATAGATTCACTTATTTCTGTGATCCTGAAACTAGAAGGTCCTGTCCAGGGGCAGAGAGACTTTGTTTTGTCCCCTGCTGCATCCCCAGTACCTGGAACAGCAGCACCTACAGGTGTGCATGGCATGGATGAGCTGGACGGAGGAGGGAAAGCCCCATTTGCCTTAGTCCCCTGGGAGACACTAGGCATCAGGCAAGGGCTTCCCTAGTTGGTTACCAAGCTGTGGGACAACCCCAGTGGGTGACAGACTCTGGGTGGAAGGAGAGAGTCTGCCACGTGACACCCTGGCCAGGAGCGAAGGGACTTGAAGAGAAAACCCACCCTGATGTACTGGAATTCCTCCACAGGTGACTCCGACAGGGGAGACAGAAGTGGGACGCTCGTGACCCCGCTCGGCTTGTTGTGTTTCCTCGTGATCAGAAGCAGTTTATTCCGAATTGCAACTACGATCCTCAGCTCTCTGCTATGGTGAGTGTTAATGGCATACAAGTGGCAGCCTGGAAGAGAAGTAAGTGATGCTGAACACGTGACAAGAGGTTGGAAGTCCCCGGGCCTTGACAGCTCAGCAATATCTAAGAACTCTGGAGATTAAGTATAACCTAGTGAAATGACTAAGAATGTTCTTGCCACCAGGCAAAATGGAACTTGAAATACAAACTGGGTCAAGTTACAGGAAAATTAAGCAAGTCATATACCCTCTTTTTTAGAGTTTGTGGGCTTAGCTCCATACTCATTCCACGATATGAATTAAAGTGAGGGCTGATCAAAGCTGCAGAAAGCAAAGGCTAAAATTCTCTTTTCATGCATTTGCTAACAGAGCTTAACTCACCTCCAGAACTTGTTACATAGGCCTAGGGTTTCCTCTAGTCCTCAAAACATTTTTCTATCGCTCAGGTTCCCTTAGGGAACCAGTGATGCTATCTTTGTGATGTTTCTCAGTAAAAACCAAACCAATGGAATCCAATTCCTACTCCTTTTTATTTTCAGTAAAATCTGGGCAGTCTGAGAAAAAGATTAATTGAACAGAAACCACTAAAATATGAAGAATCGAGCTACCTTTCGTCTTCTCAAGCTTGTTCTCTCTGCACTCACACTTGCTCTTCACAGCCTGTTTGCCCTCGATGCCCTTCTGCACAGCGCTCAGCCTGAAGACAAAGAGGCGGGCGTCTTTTCCTGGTGAAGACAAAGCAGATGGAGGAGGAGATGAAGGGAAAAGTAAAATGACCTGGAAGAGCTGAAAGAGCAGACTGTGTGGGAAAACTGCTGCTAGGGGAATTAGGATTTGGAATGTTCTAGAATTCGAGAGAAACTCCACACTGCCTTGACCTAACAGTGCATTTAAGGATGCCCCCCCTTCTCTCCCTCACCGTCCCCTCCTCAGAGAACAAATAGGCCACCCAGGAACCCTGAGCACTGGGCAGCAGGAGAAGAAACAGCTGGCACAACCCATGGAATCAGACCCCCACGACCCTCGGTATCGGCCGCAGAAGGCTGCATGCTTTCCTCCCTTCAAGAGATCACCGCCGGAGGGGGATACCACCTTTGTCTGCTCTGAGAATCAGAAGGTCCAGCGTCTCGAGCACATGTATCTGCTTCACTGGCAGAGTTTTGTCAAACACTGGCACTGACGGAAGGTCATCTGGAAAAGGAAACCTGGTTATACAACGCTGCAACCCAGCCCACACTTTCTAGAACCTACAGAATGTGCCCGTGGGTAGTTTTGGACCCCAGTTCTCGAGGCAAGGAAGGAGGTCAGCTTCTAAAGCTTTCATAAGGGCTCTATAATAAGTTTAAGCACGGTTCTCCTCTTAGCTCAGGGAGAAAGATGCTATTCCTTCCCAAAGGCATTTGGGACTCTCTGAGGAGCACAGCGGCAGGGCACGCAACTTATATTCTTCTCCTCAAGGTTTATCCAAGAAAAAACAGCATCTCTCAATGCTAGTGTTCACTGGGGTGGCACCAAAGGACTGAACACAAGTTAAAAAAAAAAATTTAAATGCTCAGCCATTTCTCTTAAGTATTTTCTGATTTTTGTGATGTTTGAAACTGTATCATCTCTTAGGTTATTTTGTATATTTCTCAGAAAAGCAAATTAATATTTCCTTTTGTATTTAAAATAAATACAAACACACCCTATTCCAACATGCCCTATATCTGTATCAATAGTGGTTTACCTATAATTTTTCAGTATTTCTCCATTTGGGAATATGAAATCTCCTTTTTAGATAAATGTAAAATAAGAGAGAAATATCACTTAAATTGCCCAAACAGGAAAAAAACTAATTTTAGTGGCAATGTTCAGGAAGATGTCAGGTAAATGGATGACTAAAGACGTTGCAGTTACACATAGGATGTGTTTTTAAGCTTACTTACTGGGATCTTACATTGCGAGCAATTGCTTTGCTCCTGGGAGTCTCTAGGAAAAAGAGGGCTAAAAGAATTATTAAGGCTGTTCCACAAGCAAAAGATTCATTCTGAGCTTGATGTAAATCCAAGGCAAGGCGGAGATGTCCAGGGACAGTGGCAGAAGTGGCTGGCTTATTCTTCATCCGCTCCTCGTGTGACACTTAGGTCTTCAAGTGCTCTGCTCTGGGTTTGAGTGTTTAACTATAATTTAGGTGCAAGGGGCCCTGAGGATCTTGCCTCTTCCAGAAATCTGAGGTTGACAGTCCGTCCATCCCTGGATGGTGCCCAGGAGGGAGCAGAGCTTTCGTCATCAGCATTAGTAACGGCCTCACAGGGGTGGGGGCTCCCGTCCTGCAGGTCCGGGAGGGCTCTGGATGCATCAGAACACAGAGCCTGCTAAGCTTTTATCAGAGAGAGGGTTTGTCTCTAGTTCCCTTAATGATGGGGGCAAATGGAAATTCTATGCTAGCCCATCAAGCTTTCCTCCCTCCTCCACCCCAGGCCTTCCCAAAAGGGACTGCTTCTCAGGCTCTCCGCGCTTCTGCTGGGGACAGACTTGATTTTTCAAAACAGGGGATGATCACTCCAGTAACCATCATCGTATATGATTAAATAACTATGATTATTTCATTTTGCGAATGGCAGCCAACATGCACGGAGGGCTTCCTATATACCAGGCCCTAATGCTAAGTGTTCCACATGTCATTTAACTGAAATGTCCCAGCGACCCTATTAGGTAGGAACTTTTAATACTCCTATTTAACAGATGAGGAACCTAAGGCTCAGAGGAGCTAATAACTTGGCCAAGGTCACATCTTGAGCAGAACCCAAGTCTGTGCAAGGACAAAGCTGTGCTCTTAGCCCGTGTTGTAGCCTCAAATCAGCACCATATCCCCATGGATGGATGGTGCGACCATGGAAGCGACATTTCTGTAAAGAATTAATAAGTGACAGAAGCACTTCGTTTTACAGTTAAAATGGAGGGATACGGTATAGCTGCCCAACTATGTAGAGAGAAAATTAGCAGTTATTCTCCATCAAATCTTTCTCAGATGGCTGAACAGGTTTATAGGTAGCACAAGAAGGAAGAGGAGGAAGGATATGAGAAAGTGACATGGGCTTAATGATTGTTTCATAACAATGTTTTCCTTCTTGTAATCTCTTTAGGAAGAAACAATCTTTCAGAGCCAGCTTTTCTATTAGTGCAAAACCAAAACAAATGGTGATAGCATATTTAATCAGGATCGTTTCCCTTCAAAGTAGGTTTCACTACACTTAAGAGTACAAAGGATCTCAATTTTTGATAATGCCCTTGAAAGAAGTAGACTCTCAAGGGGGGAAGTCTAATGAAATTAAGCAGAGGCTAATGGAACAGAGTGGAACTCAGCCTGAAACGAAATGGAGAGCTTCCTCACGGAAACAGTCGTAACGTGATTAAGCGCAGACAAGAGAAAGGTAAACAAAGAAATAATAGGAGAATTATGGTTTAAAAGCACAACAAGGAATACAAAGAAAGCCTTAAGGCTATTCTCCTTTTTAGCAAAAACAAACAAGGAAGCTCACTGTATAAACAGGACAGGATAATAACCATCTGAGTAATACATCCAGGGTGGTGAGTGTGTACAGCTACCACCTGTGTAAGATGATTTCCCTCAAAGGTGGAAGGAAAGAATTTCCTGGCAAATCCCAAGAAACCTTCCACCTGACGCCTCCATTGAATTTTGGATCCATAAAGATGAAAATTTCAGAAAAGGACTTGGAAATCTTGGTTTGGATTTTACATTTGAAAAAATAGAAGCAGCCCGAACAGAACTTCTTTCTGTTTATAGGCAAGTCTTAAAAATAGTCACTATAAAGCATACTGTCTTTATTCCAAAAAGGCAAACAGGTAGAATTGAACACTCTTTTAATCACAATTGTTTATCATAATTATTTGCCGAGGACTGTATTTTTGGAAATCTGTGTTACAGTAAAGACAAACAGCATTGGTCGAGTTTAATTTAACAAAATGTAGTTGGTTTAGTGGAAAGAGTTCTGGACTAGGAATCGCCTCTGGGTTCTAGTTCCAGAGGTGCCACTCACCAGCTGTGTGATTGTGGGCTAGTCACATTGTTTCTTCAGGCCTCAGTTTCTTCATCTATAAAACTAAGAGTCTAGACTAAACCTCTAAGGTCTGTTTTGTTTTGTTTTTAAACAAATTCTTTTATTTGGTTGCACCTTTGGGAAAATCTAAGGATTTTGTTACCTTTTAGCAAGTTCATAGGGATACAGTAAAGATAACAGCTGCCACTTCGTAAGTTATTACTGTGCACTTAAGACAGGTAGCTATTTAATCGCCACAACCCCCACTTGTAGTTATGACCATCATTCCCGCTTTGTTTATTTCATCAGTTCCCTTATTATAACTACTTTTCAGCCACTTAAAAAATTACCCTCACTTAGAAAAACCCAAAGATCAGTCAGGTTTTCTTCAAGATTACAAAGATTTTATAATTGTTTTATAGTTTCTGAAATTAAATATTCAAATTATGAATTTCAAATTATGTGGCTTTTATTAAATTACTTATATATATATATAGTTATGCATGCAGTTAAAACATATATCAAAAATAACAGATAAGGTCATAAATAAATCCATTGGAAAGGCTGGTCTACGTCTTTGTCTTCCTACAGAAGGCACCCAGCACAGGGTGCGGCACATCGCAGGTCCTTAGTAAACATGCTAAGTCAGGAGCCAAGGAGGGAGTAAAGGTCATGGCCAAGGGTGGGAAGAAGCTGCAGCTTTAGGACATTACGTCACTCTCACGGTGGTGTGGTTTTCAGGATTCTCATAAAACTTCACTGTGGTAACTAGAGACTGGACAGCCTGCTTCCGCGCAGTGGAGGACGTGCTCTTGGAAGATGCTGTCTCTACGCCTAAGGCTCCCTCCGAAGCCCCAGGAGATGACTTGGTACCAGGGTTTAGCCCCTTTAACATTCATTAGGAGTCTGGAAAAATCCAAAGGGGCCTCCTGCTGGAAGGGACCACACAGTACTTGATTCTAAAGTAAATCCCTGTCTGAAGTTGAACTCCCTGCACAGTATCCTCGCCAAGGGCATATCCGATTGGAGGCCGGTCTGTGGAACTGACTGCACCCCAGGCAGGCTGATCTACCTGGCTGTCAAAAGGTTTGATTTTCTATTGAGTTGCAATCTGTCTTGCCATCAAAATCTTTTTGCTTCTATATCCATCAAAAATGGGTTATCTCAGATTCTTACTGTTTGTTTTGAACACCAAGTACTTTTGGAATTAAAAACTTTTAAAAACAAAAAAAGCACTTTGAGAGAGAGCATGTCCCTGAGATAGTGGCTCTAAATAACGTGTCCTTGTCGATTTAAGGTAAAATGTTGGAATCATGATAAGTACTGGCTGAAAAGGAGATTCCTTTTGCAGGTCATCTGATACCGCACACTAATGAGAGATCTGGGGAAGAGATAAACCTATCATGAACGACTCACCCTCCGGCTTGCTTGTTCAGAACATATTCCCTCTGCTTGTCCTGAAAACAAGGGGTTAATTTTATAAGGAAATGAAACTTTGCTAACCTCATTGCTGATGATACATTTATCTAAAGGGAGTTGACTGGCGGTCACCCATCTTAGGAGTACTACAAGTTACACAAATAAAGACACTTGAAGGAGCAGCTACTCACTAACCATCCACTAGCAAGACGCCAGCATCAGTGGAAACCAGCAAGGCCTGGCCCCAGGGATCTGCACACACGGCTTCGTGAGGGAAATTACTGCAGAAACACTGGGGCTCCCAAGGCTGCGAGGCAACACAAGTATTGGAGAATAAGTGCACCAGAAAGAACAGACCGTGGCCCACCAGATGGGAATGTACAATATGCCACCTGAAACAGCAACACGGATATTCTCCAAACCCTGGTAGCTAAACGGGCTCTGGACTCAGTTCCCTCTCTCAGGAAGAAAAGTCTCCTTTCAAATACGCATGTAATAGGAAAAGAGTGAAGTCACAGGTTTGGCACCATGACCTGTCTCCATATTGTAATAATGCTCCTCGGGGGCAATCGAAAGCATTGGTAATGTTTTCTAAGCAAACATTTTTCTTTAACACCTGGAAATCAGGCCAATTAGTGCCTACTTTTTTGAGAATTCACATTAGTTCATCATAAAAGGATATCCCACAAAACACTATTAAAAAAGGTCAGATCCTGTGTTGCTGATTCAGCAAAATTATTAAACCATCCACAGTGAAAGAAATGGACGTTATCTTAACATGAAAATGCTTATTGATTCATTTAGGGCTACAGAATCTTAAAGAAAAAATAACATCTGTCTGTAGGAATATGGCAAGAGCTGCTGATGAAACCTACTCGTGTTTCACCACATGTCATATTCATACCATGTGAACTCTGTAGTTTCATTTTCATTTCAGGCATAAAGAGTTAGTCCTCCCTCACATCAGAACTTCCTCAGAGCTGCGTGGGGACAGCTGGGGCCAGGAGGGCTTGTGCAGAGGGTCACGTTAGAATTGTAGACATTTTCAACAGAACCATTAACTTCCCTCCAAAGCACGTGGCTTGGCCTCAAAGGGCAAAGGTTTTAGAGATTCTCAGGGACAAGCTGAAGTCTTACATCTTCACTTTTACTCTCAATTAGACGCCCCAGCCAGGGCTGTACAAGAGCCCATGTGTGCACGTGTAGGTGTGATTGTATGCACCAGGGGAACACACACTTGCATACTCAAAGTAGAAGTGATGTCACCTTCAAGGGTGGCATTTGGGTTGAGGGTAAATGCTGTGTGTATTATTGCTATCTTAGAAAAGTATGTTCCCCCTTTAAGAAACCTAGAAGCCTCCAAAGGAATATTGTGCTTAATAAGGTGAGGCTTGGACTGTTCTCAAAAGGTCACACAAAGAATGTGAAGACATTTTATTAACCGAGAAAGGGCTACAGAAGCGCAGGTCATTAACTGGAATGGCATTTCCTCAAGAAGATTTCTGGAAATTCTGAGTTTGTGACTTATAGCAGGGGGACACGAAAAAGCAAAGTCAATATAAATGCCAACTGGGGGACAGACACAGACATCAGAGGATTAGGTAACACCAAGACAGAAAAACCAACTCTTAATAACAAAATGTTCTCCACCAGAGGACACACGTTTAGAACAGTTATGCAGAACAGGGGTTCTTAACCCAGAAGATCTAAGGGCCCTAGAGGGCCCATGGAGGGCTTACGGAGGTCTGTCCAACCCCTGAAATTGCATTCAAAATGTTGTATACATGTGCCATTTGTACATTTTAATGGGCTAGTGTGTGGAGGGGCGTCCATTGCTTTCATGGGTTCTCAAAGGGGCCAGGGACTCTGATGTCTGAGGACTGATGGCGTGTGCCCTTGCACTGGACACCCTTCCGCCACATGAGGGGCTCAGCGCAGATTCTGCAGGGCGAGAACGTTGTCTTTCAGGCCTTCCTGCCTGAACACAGGACTCTTCGCTGGCTCCTTTAAGAGCATGAACACAGCTCATGAAATGATGGATGCCTAGGAGGTTGACAAAGCCCATTCTTTGGAAATAGAACACTCTTGGGGACAGCCTGTGGGACTGCGGCCTCTGCAGAGCCAAGTGCACAGCAGTCCGTGAGGCTCTAGAGCAGCGTTTCTCCAAGGACGGCCTGCGGTCCGCTGGCAGGTCAGGAACTGAGCCGACAAACAGAAGCTCTTCCTTTCTTGCTCACTGGTGAACAGGTTACAGCTCCACAGTTTCATTTTTATGTATGCCTAAGAGCTTCTTATTAATAAGGTTTACTAAATTTGGGACATGGAATGGGATTTATAATGTGGTGGGCAACACTGCAAATTCGACTACGTGCACGAACAAGCAGACAGTGGGAGTTATTGCAACCTTTGGAAAAGATGCTTGGCCATCGGTCTGGTCTTAAATTGGTTGTGGTTTTTAGCATCAACTGTATTTTAAGCTCATGATTTTCCTGAAACCAGACTTTAAAGTGTGTAGATTCTGCAATTCAGATACGAAGCATCTATACCTTTGTTGCTAAAGTAAATTTATTTGTAACTTCTTTGCTTTTATAACGGACACTTCTCTAGTGATGCACTTTGAATTTATTCGATTTAACTAATTTTAGCAAATTCTGAACATTAGACATAATTAAGTATACACAGGATATTGCTTTATAATAAAAAATCCTGCAATAGTAGGTTCATATTGCAACATGTTTTTTTTTTCCTCTTCTCTTCTTGTTTACTACCTAGTTCTTTTTCCACATGAAGTGGAAATCAGAAGTAGACACACAGGCCAGAGAATTTTTTGGCTGGCTGCATGAACTGTGGAGTAAGCTGTGGTTTCTCAGCTGTGGTCCCTGCACCAACAGCATCAGCGTCACGGAGGAACTTGTTAGAAATGCAAATCCTCAGGGCCTACCCCAGACCTATGGGGTCAGAAACTCCACGGGTGATTCTAATACACACTACAGCTTGAGAAACACTGCCCTAGAGCCTTGCTGTATAGACCGTGTCTGTGGTCAGCCGTACAGGCACCACACGAGAGCTTGTTGGAAATGCAGAATCTCGACCCATCCCAGAGCTGCTGGATCAGAACATGCTTTTGGCCAAGATGTCCAGGCGGTCTGCAGGCACGCAAAGCTTGAGTTGCATTGCTGCGCCCAGTCTGCCTGACCAGGCCTGGTCCAGCAGCTCTGCTCCATTTAAGCATGCGAAGGCACGTGCATGCTATAGAAATAAGGAGGCTCCCACTAAACGCCTACCCAACCTTACCTGCGGCTTCCTTGAGGACTCCAGTAGGCCAGCTCCTCTTCCTCTTGCCCTACAAACCTCCTTCCAAGAACTGCAGTAACTTCATTGAGGACAACGGACATTCACAGTTGAACTTGAAAGTATTATCAACTCACCTCTTTCTTACAGATCCCTGAAGCTGCCAGGCTGGACGGAGCATCCCCTCTCACAATGGATTTCAGTTTTAGCGCCTTACAAAACAGAGGTTTCTTTTTAAGTTTGTTATCAGGCAGTAAAAGAACGACAGGAGAAACAATTATGATTTGAAAAAAATTTTTCACTAAAACAGGAGTCACTTCAGACTCCAGTTTCAGGTTCGCACACCGCGTTATCATTGAAGATAAGGAAGGAAGTTAGCTGGATATGGTGAAGCCCTAATGACGATGTCTCAGCCCAAATTAGCCCAAATGCTTTCTGTCATTTCAATGAATCAATATAACAGTACAGTGATTTCCAAACCACGAGCACTGAAAAAAGTTCCCAGGTCCCTCCTCAAACTTGATGAATCAGAATCTCTGAAAGTATAGTCGGGGTATCTTTAAGGACCAACAGTGAAGAGCCCCTGAGAGGGGGCACCTGTTCTGGGAAGAAGTTATCTTTGCCTCTAAGCTGTCCTTGATCACCTTGTTTAGCTCTCTACTTCCGGGTCAGGACCTTATCTGCAGGTGGTGGCACGCCTCCTTCTCTCTGTTGTGACATGGCATCAAGGCAGAAGGCTGTGTCACCTCCCAGAAGTGAGAAATACTAATGTGACGTGGAGTGAGGCAAAGGGGGAGGGATCTCCTCCTGGAATAAGGTGATGACTGGGAGCCACCTAATTGGGATGACTGCTTCCAAGCAGTAGGGTGGAAATTCAGGTCTTCTGTGAGGACACTGGGTGCTTACTCCTGCCAGGAAGGAGTTCAAGGTGATTTTCCCAAATTGGATCCCCACTTTTCAGAAAATTCCCAGGAGGCAGGCAAGTGGTACATGCTCCCTTGATGAGAGGGAGCCCAGCCTGGGCCCTGGGTGGCCTCTTGCTTCTAGCCAGCAGCACTGCTTCTTCTGAAGACTGCTCTTCTCTCACTCACATCCGCAGAGACTTACACTTACATAGTTATCAAAAATCCCACTTGTGGTGTCCACAACAATCCTAAGAGAAATTACAGAGCTCTAAAGGAGTACACGAACATAACATTGTTTGCAGGTGGGCCGTCTGGTTTGGACGGGAGTCACAACTACATGTCATGCAAAAAAGGTTCCAGAATAAAACCCACCTGCCCTATTCTAACAAACTCTGCCTGGCGGGCCTCCTCTTTCTTCCGTGCTGACTTGGGCGATTCTGGTAAGACATCACTAAAAGATCGTCTATTAAGCATGTTCTAAAAAAGAAAAACAAGTTATAAATTCCAAAAATGGTGGTCAAGTCTCATCCCTTGGCTTCTCCGAAGGCACAAACCTATTTGTCCAGATGGTCCTGTTTCTGCCTTCAGTATGCATTCACTCGATAAGCATTTATGGAGCACATGTTATGTGCCAGGGTCTGTGCTAGCTGCTAGGGATAAAAGAGCCGCAGGTGGAGAGGCAGTACTGCATAACGGCCGACAGCATGGGCTTTGAAATCAAGCGGACCAGCGGCTCCATTACTTACTAACTTTCTAACATGTTGCCCAGCTCCAGGGAAGCCACTGTCATAGAGTGGCGCCCCCTGGAACACAACATACTGAATTCTGTGCGAATGATACCTTGGAGTTGCGCAGCTTGGTGGCCCTCTGGGTTACTCTGGGCAAGTTAGTTAATTTCTGAGTCTCAGTGTCTTTGTGTGACTAATACCTGTCTCCCAGGTGTGTTATGAGGACTGAGTGAGGTAACGCATGTATGGTACTTAGCACAGTGCTTGGGCACATACTCAGTGAATGTTAGTTCTCTTCCAGACCACAGTCAGAGAATTGGGTGCACTCAGTCAGCAAGTATTGACTGAGCGCCTAATACTCTGCCAGATTTGGGCATGTGATATACACAGTGTCTGTCCTCGTGGAGTCCAGAGTCTAACAGGAGAAACAGACTAAGTAACTGATCACGTGATTGGCACATGGGATAATTTCTGTGAAGCGGAAGTAGGTGAAGTATCTGAGAGCATTTAACAGGGGGACCGTGCTTCATCTAGGGGTTGGGGAAGGCCTGCCTAAGGCAGCGAAGCTCCATCTAAGACCTGAAGGACATCACGTACTCATCTTGGCATGCTCTCTGTACCCTTCCTTGACCTTAGAGGAAAAAAAGGAATTGACAGATTATCGATTATGGCTTGCTCTTTAGGGCCCTGGGCTTAGTCTGGCCCAGTCCCTGTGAGTAGTTAGGGCATACTGACCAGCCAGCAGTCAAGGGGTGCCTACAAAATGGTGCTGGTCACTGTGCCGAACGGAAAGGACTACACGAGCGTTAGCTCATTTTCATTCTTCACGTCCCCTGGGCAAGCACCTGAAAGCTGATGCTACATTTATTCACACACATCATCAGCAACTCTTTCCCCTGGAGCTTATGAATGCACGGATTCCAGGGGATCTCCTCACGTGTTCTGTGCTTCCTTGTTAAATGCGGAAAATGCTTCTTAACAATGATTTTACTCCACATTAACGAGTCCCTGACATCGGGTGATCTCACACTGAATCTGGAGGCCTCCAAAAGCATGGGTGCCCTTGAGGCGCTGGTTCCTCCAGGGAGGTGCTGGGTCTCATCAGTGTGGATGTACTCCAGGCCTAGGCAGAGGCTGGCACGGAGTGGATTTTCAGTAAATGTAAGTACTTGTTTCAGTGCCTGAATGTGGGCCTGGCCAGTGAGTCTCCAGAAAACCTTAAAAAGCACGCAGTCTTTCTCCACAACCCCCACATCGAGCCTGTCCATCAGCTCTATGGTGTGGTAATGTGGAGTAGTACCACCAAGGACCCAAGGACAGCCACCCCCAAAAAGCACTCTCCAACGCTCCAGAGATTGCTGACGGACACTTATACCCCCAGCCTGCACCTTGACTTCCTCAGGCCCTGGCTTTATGAAAATCACATTCCTGCACATGGACATTCAACACCCCTCCTTCTTATGCTAACAGTGAGAGAACATCAGCCCCTATGTGGCCACAGTCCAGTCTTGACAGCAAGGATCAAGGTGACTCCTCTGCTTTTCTGATCAGGACTCACTGCCAGGACCTGTGTTCTCAACTCAGACCCCATGAGAAAGAAAGAGGACCACGGACCCAAGCTTACCTTATGCAAATCTGGCATCAAATCCTGGTATAAAGATCGAATCAACATATCCAGAGTACGTCGACGTTTCTGGGCAAATGTCGGGGTTTCCAAAGTGGCTTTTTCACCATTAATTACTAAAACATATCAAGATATAAAGTGAATTACAAATATTAACATGCTATTGAAGAATGTCCTTCTCAAGGAAACTCCTCACTGTGACCACCACCCACTTTCCCGACACTGGTATTACCATCGGTATTACCCTTCCTTCATGGAAGAGTGTTAAAAACTCTCCATTTCTCTATACAAACCCACACAGTCCATAGGTATGTCTATCTTACCTGTCCTTTTGGACTACAAGCTTCCTAAGCAGAGGGTACATCTAATTACCTGAAGACCTCATTAGTACACGTCCAACCTGCCCCCATCCACCATTTTACCCATTCTACTCATCTTATCCATCCATCTATCCATCCATCCATCTGCCCATCTATCCTACTCATCCACCCACCCATCCATTCCTCCACCCACCTACCCACCTATCCACCCACCCATCCAACACATGGATCAAACCACTAGGATGCTATGCAATGGGATTAAATATATATTTGCTGCATTTTGTTAGGAAAATAAGAATTGCCTAAGCAGAGAACTAGGATTATTAGCCTAATGGAAGTTTCTTCTGGAAAAAAATGCTGGCAGTTAAGTGGACCACAGGCACTAAGAGTCAATAAAGTGGGATGTCTGGTTACACATTACAGCACAGAGCAGAAAGTATGCAATAGACGTTAGGAGCTTGAAGTCAAGACGGCGACAGGTTTGAATCCCAGCTGTGCTGCTATCTGTACATTCTTAAGCAAATTGCTTAGCTTCTTGAAGCCTCAGTTTTCTACCCTGAAAAATGGATATAATCAGATTTCCTTAGGGTTGCTGTAGAATTTAAATGAGATAATAAGTATAAAGGGTTAGCAAAGTGCTGGGCATATCGAACTGAATAAATATCAACTAATATTTTTCTCTTACAGAGGGACAAAGGAAGGGCAGTGTTCATATACAGAAAAATGACCTTCTTGGGGACAGGCATTTCCTAGGTAGGATCTGTGTGCTGGGGGCAAGTTGGGCTTGTTTGTGGCAAGACACCTCTTAAGGAATCTTTTAAACTATGCGTGTATACCATTTTCTTTAATTCTGTGACTGGGAATTTTTTGTTTGAGGATTTTTTTGTCCTTAATACTCCAGAAAAATCCATTTAAAATGACTTGTTTTAGCTGAATAAGTGGAAAAAGTCCAGATTTTTCTTGAAATGCCATTTGCTGTTATCTCAGAGTTTTCTACCTGGCCTACTTTCTCTGTCCTACTAACTCTACTGTGGAATTCAAAGAGCCTCTGATCCCTGGGCTTATCCCCTTTCTCCAGTCCATCAGCCCCTCCTGGTGCCTCCTGGCTCCACACTCCATTACGTCCATACAGCCTCTTCATAACCAGCTCCATATTCTTCCATTATATCTCCCTTTCAAATCTTCCACTATAAATCAACTGAACCCTTCATTTCATTTCATCCAAAGCCTCTGAGGGGGCTGAAGACGGTCATTGTGTTGGCTGGTTCCATTTACGTCAACAGATTCCATTAACAAGCTGGGTCCTTAGTGTCGCTAGGCCATCACTAACCAATCTGTGCCTAAAGGACCACATGCCCACAGCGGTTCCTTCTCTGCGACAGGTCTTCCACAAAGAGTGCTTACCTCCTGGGCCCAGGTACAAGACCATTTCAGCTTCTAGCTGCTAAACCTACTCTCTGCTGCTCACTCCTTGTTTCTGGTTTATTTCTTGCTCTCTGCCTGATCCTCTGGACTTGAAACGCATCGATCCCACTGTTTTAAGACTCAGGCAATTTCATATAGAATCTCAGATTTCTGGCTTGTTTCGAAAACTCAGAATAAAGGGCAACACTGGGCTCATGCTCCCGAATGGCATCAACTGGCTGGAGGAGAACGTTTGCTTTCCTAGCCCTCCTTACTGTGCCACGCTGGCCCACTTCACTCCTCCATATTCCCCACCCATCTCTCCAGGCGAGTGAGTTTGTGACCCCTGCTATAGCATTTGAAATAAGGTATGTGGATATTGAAAAGGAGATGAATCAGCATCTTATGCAAGAGATTTGCAACATTTGCTGCTTCTAATGTCAGGGTGAGACATTACCCAGGACCCTGGCGTAGGTTAAACGTGTGAGATAACAAACCCAGGCGGCCCAGCCAGGAAGCAGAGGGAGCCCCAGCGCAGGCGCTGTTCATTTCTCCATTCTCCAGAAGGCAGTTCTGGAAGCAGGCGGAGACCTTTACAAGGGACTGGAGGGGTTTTACAGAGGGGACAGAGGTTATCAAGTGCTGTGGCTGGGACTGGGGTGCTTCGGTCCCTGGAATTAAGTGACACTTATCTCTTCAAGTGTCACCTGCATGGGCAGATGGACAGGGGAACTGTTGTGTGGATGCTGACGGAGGATGCATGATCAGGGCTGTGAAGGAGAGACTGGGGAAAGAAGACAAAGGGGGGATAACATGCTCCTGTCCCTCGCCTTGGCCTGAGGGATTGGTTTTGGCCATCACGGCAGTAAGGTTAAGACCGGAAGCTGAGGGAGCAGTTGCTCCTGAAGGACTTTGCGAGGCTCAATCAGTGCTACCTCGGGGCCAGGTGACCAAGATGGATTCTAGAGAGGAGAGGAGCATTTCCAAATGCTCCAAAACCACACAGAGACAGTGACAGCATTAGGCAAAGACTCCGTGTGTGTGTGTGTGTGTGTGTGTGTGTGTGTGTGTGCTCGTGCATGCATGTGTGGTGCAGGGGGGATGGGGAGGCAGCCAGCAAAGCAGCTGCAGTGTCCAGAGTGCCTGGAAGGAGAGAAGGCAGCATCGTCACAGAGGGCACAGAATGAGCGGCACTGCCAGCACCCCAGGGCTTGCAGGCTGGACTTCCGGCCATAACAACCACAGGATACTGCAGGTGGGGGTGCGGCAGAGCTCTTGTGGTTCAGAAGATGCAGGCTCAGAGTCAGGTATTCAGGTATTACCAGTGGAGCTAAATGTACACTCACCAGCTAGTGAAGCCCAGGGCAGTCAGGTTCTACTCACGTCATCTTCATATTTTCTGTCTCTCTGTCTCTGTCTGTCTGTCTGTCTCTCTCTCACACACACACAGAGACCTAACAACTCTCCTATTCCCAAGTACGTATCTATAACCACTCTTTGCCCTACATACATCCCACTCTCTGACAAAGACAAAGATACGCACATAAGCAGAGACTCAGAAATGGTCATATCGGAACCCTGGGCCGAAAGGTAAATTTGAGGCCCTCTGGGATTGTGCATGGGTGAGTGTGGATAAACTTCACGGCAGTGGGTAGCACAGCAGGTATAGATGAGGACAGGAGACAACCTACACACCACTGCCAGAAAACTAAACACATTTCAGGTGAAGAATTAAGAGAACACAGAATGCTTAAACAATGTTATTTTCTTATACAGCATCCCGGGAGAATTCGAAGCAATGTAGTTAGATGTAGAACACGTTGCAAAAACATTTCAAAATAGAAACTTACATTTCACTAGCAAAAAGTCCCTGAATTCCTGGTGGTCTGTAAACACCGGGGGGGATGGTAAGGGTGGGCCAAAGAGTGGTACGCTTTCTTCTGAAAATATTTTCAGCCTATGTAGAAAACATTTCAGAATTACTTGGTTTTTCTTCAAAGATGACCAATATTTGGACCTTAAATTTGGCCCATTGCGTCTGTGATACGTTAGGAGTATTCATTCCATGGGAGTGCCTTCTCTGGGCTCCCAGAGCCTCAGCCAGCAGGCAGCTCTCCCTGTGTCCTGGAGGACAGAGGCCAAGTCTTCCCGAATCCTTTGTGGTCCAACCCACCAGGCCACGGGCAAGGTCAGGGACCCCAGGAATAACAGCAAAGGCCACCATTGAGCACCACTGCATACCAGCAGTGTACGTGGTATTTTAAGAAAGAGCATCGACTGATTCTCACCAAACCTGCCACAGTAACATCAACACCTTTATTCTACAGACGAGGCCTGAGGCTCCGAGAAGAGAAACAATTTTTTCCAAGCCTCAAAGTTAATAAGTGACAGAGCTAGGATCCCAATCCAAATCTATTTGGCTCAAAGTTCATGCTCTTCTCACATATAATACCTTTTAACATATTGATTTTTGAGAACAGAAGGATAAACAGGCAGTGACGTGGCCTAGGAAAGGGGGTACTCGGGTCAAGAGGAAACACACCAAATTTGTTCCCATTGTAAAGTACCATAAAATTCCAAACCAATCCTGACCCTTGGGTCTACTGCACAGAGCAAAACTATATGGAACAAGTCCTTCCTAAAGAGATGTTGGCTTTGGACAAAGTTCTACAAGGTGAGACACTCCTTTGAAATCAATCAAGAAATATGTATATCGAGAGTCTCATAAAATCAATGCCAAATTAACAAGCAGACATGAGAAATAGAACAAGCGATGGAGAGAAAGTGATCACCTACCTGTAATTGTCATTTTGTTGATCATACCTCACTAAGGCAAAAATATCTGTGGGGATGGTTAAGGAAGCTAATCAACTGCCCGGATGCTCACGGTCAACGGCTCGTGCTTTGGAAATCCCTTGTACAGAATCATCTAGACCCGCGCTTCTGTGGTCAGGGCACCCATCACTCTTAGGTCGAGATAGAAATTTGACTTTCTTTAAAAGAGACAGCCCAGGAAGACACAGGTTCATCTTCTGTCTGCTCATCCTTTGGGGAAGGGCTAAATCTTCAAATCTCTCAGAAAAGCAATATAAATAAAGCTATTAAACATCTAAGCAGGAAACAAAGCAAAAAGAGCAATTTTCTTATTGCCTGGAAATACAAGCAAGATCCCGATATGAAATTAGCCATATATTTCATCTCACACATTTTGGAAAGAAAAGCAATTTAGATGTTTCCACTTCCCCTTCTCTCCTTCCGGCTTCGGTAGACAAAACAAACCAACGTAGCTGGTGGCAGCCTCCCAGCAGAATCTACTTTGCTGTTAGACCAGTACCACACTTCCATCCTACTTTTCTTTCTTTCTGCTCCTCCTCCTCCTCCCCCACCGTCTCCCACCCCCAGCTTTCCTTAGCCAGGGCTAACGAGTCATCAACCCCTCAAAGTGTTTCCATTCCTAGACTCAGTGGAAGGAAACCGCATTAACTATGCTCATCCATTTCCAGAAACAAATGTGCCAACCCTCAAATCTGAAATGTATCACAAAAGGAAATTTTAATAATAATGGCTACTTCTCAGTCACCTCAAGGGTTACCTCCTCCCCGCCTCCTGCACTGCACCTGGAGAAGTTTCTGTTCTACAAGAACCACTGCAGGAAGGGGGAATTATTAGTCCTAAATCCCAGGGAACACAGGACGATACCACTTAGCAAGCAGGGAGGAGAACAAAAAAATTACTATAAAGTGTAGGTGCATATCTGTTTTCTCCCCTACCCTCATAGAAGAATTCTGACAATTTTCAACTTTTAAAGATTTACACACTATATTGTTAGGTTACAATGAATAAGTCAAATACAGAGCACCCTATTTTCAGATGCAACGAGTTATGATGGTCTGTCTCCTGACATTTTTACTAGAGTCTCTAGGGAACATGAATAATGACCAGAATTTATTCTGGAAACGCATATTAGTTGCCTTGTACTTATTATGTACAACTTGTAGAGCCACCACCTTTGGGTCTCACTGTTGTGGCCTCTGACCCAGAGCAACAGGGCCACGACCGGGTATCTGTTGGGCTGGTCATGTCAGGTCCATGCCTGTCTGAGTGAGCTGAGCTTGGACATTACTGAGAACCTCAGCAGGACCCTGCCAGCCGTGTGCGCTAAACAAGGATTAGAAGGAGCGGAGGGGAAGCAAATGGAAATATGGCTAATTCCATCATTTCTCACATTCCAAGAGATAGCAGTGCAGCAGCTGTTACTAAGGCTCAGAATTAACAGAGAAAAATCATTTTGGCTTTTTATCTTAACTTGCAAGTTTTTATACCTAAAGTAAATTTCTCAGAAGATACCCTACCTATAATTCTTCTAGTTCATTTATTATTGATGGATGGTAGGAAGTTTCCCTCATTTCATAGACTATCTGAGGGAGGGGAAGCTATTTCACAAGTTCAGAATTCTCTGAGAATTAATCCATCCATTACTCCAAGGGATGGAGAGAGAAAGGGAAAAATACAATGCTGAGGAAAAAACCCAAAATGGTGGGTCTAGGAATTTAACAGTGTGAAAGAAGTCAAGCACAGCATTGGTCTGAGGGTCACTTTAGGTCCAGTGAGGCTGAACGACAGCTCGCTAAACGGGAGCGTTCCCGAAGGCCCAGGATACGTGTAAAATGCGAGCGGATCATGGAAGGCTTGAAGGCAGGAGAAGGTTCCTCTCCTTCCTGGAACACAATGGTGACAATATCATTTCCAATGTGGCGCTTCCTTTCCACCTGGATGTAAGCATAAATGACATCACTGAGAAGGTCACTCAAACATGGCAGCTGCACAGAGTTAAAAAACAGAACACAATACGACAATCCACAATCACGACCAGGGGCCCTGAACTTCAGCCATCTTTGGCTTTTTGCCTCCCATGTTTTAGCAGCCCCCAGTCTCCCGGCTCTCCTCTCCACCTGCTCCGCTCCTCCCCAAATCAGGCCTGCAATCCCTCTTGTCCATCCTTCCATGGAAGCCTCCTAGCTAGCCTCCTGGCCTCATTCTCTCCCATTTTCTGCTCTGATCGCGTTCACCTTCTCTCATCATCTCCTTAGGCTGGCATTAAAGGTCCCCAAACAAGAGGCATCGCATCAGCATTCCCTGGGGATGGTACTCAAGCGTCTATTTTTATGAATGCCGTAGCTAGTTCTGAAGCGTATATTTGGTGAGAACAATGGCCCTACCTAGTCTGACCCCAGTTGACCTTTCTAAAACTATCTCCTAGACCTGTGGTCAGCAAATTTTTTTCCGTAAACGGCCATACATTAAATATGTTCAACTCTGTGGACCATGTTGTCTCTTCGCAACCATGCAGCTCTGCCATTGCGGTGCAGAAGCAGCTACAGACAACACATACGTGGGGCGGCGTGGCTGTGTGCCAATAACACTTATTTAACAAAACAGGCAGCATGTTGGCTTTGGCCAATGGGCCATAGTTTGCCAACCCCTGTCACAGACCTTAGCTTAATCAGCCAAATAGAAGGAGTCCCTGTTCTCCATGGATCCCTGTGTGTCCCCTATTCCACACTGTGAGCTCCTGGGGAACAGGATCCCTGTCTGTTTCATATGAGATATTTTTTCCATTTTTCAAATGAGGAGACCAAGGTTTAGAGAGGTTCTAATAATTTCAATTCAATTCAGTTAAAAAAGTAATTATTGGGGCTGGCCTCATGGCCAAGTGGTTAAAGTTCCACATGTTCTGCTTTGGTGGCCCAGGGTTCACAGGTTCGGATCCCAGGCGTGGACCTACTCCACTTATCAGCCATGCTGTGGAGGCATCCCACATACAAACTAGAGGAAGACTGGCACAGATGTGAGCTCAGGGCTACTATTCCTCAAGCAAAAAAAAGAGGAAGATTGGCAATGGATGTTAGCTCAGGGTGAATCTTCCTCACCAAAAAAAAAAAAAAAAAAAAAAATTATTTTTGGCAATGATTTCTTGAATATGACACTAATAGCATAGCCAACAAAAGAAAAAATAGATAAACTGGACTACATCAAAATTTTAAACTTTCGTGCATCAGAAGACACTATCAACAGAGTGAAAAGGTAACCAGCAGAATGGGAGAAAATATTTGAAAATCATATATCTGATAAGGGGTCATACCCAGAATACATAAAGAACTCCTACAACTCAACAACAAAAAACCAAATAACTCCATTAAACAATGGGCACAGGACTTGAATAGACATTTCTCCAAAGAAGGTATACAAATGGCCAATAAGTACAGGAAAAGATGCTCAGTACCACTAACCATTAGGGAAATGCAAATCCAAATCACAATGAGATCCCACCTCACACTCATCAGGATATCCATCACAAAAAAACAAATAGAGAATAACAAGTGTTGTTGGGGATCTGGAGAAATCGGACTCCGCGTGCATTGCTGGGGAGGATGTAAAGTGGTGCAGCTGTCGTGGAAAATGGTCTGGGGGCTCCTCAAAAAATAAACATAGAATTACCATCTGATCCAACAATTCCATATGTGGGTATATACCCCAAAGAATTCAAAACAGGGACTCAAGAAGATATTTGTACACCAATGTTCATAGCAGCATTATTCACAATAGTCAAAAGGTGGAAACAACCCAGATGTCCACCAACGGGTGAATGGATAAACAAAATGTGGTAGAAACACGCCATGCAATACCACTTAGCCTTAAAGAGGAAGAAAATTCTGACACACTGCAACATTAATGAACCTCGAGGACATTGTGCTAAGGGAAACAAGCTAGACACCAAAGGGCAAACGTTGTATGACTCCACTTATACGAAGTATCTAGTCAAATTCACAGGAACAGAAAGCAGAACGGTAGTTGCCAAGGGCTGAGGGAGGGAGAACGGTGGAATTACTGTCTAAGAGGCACAGAGTTTCAGTGTGGGAAGACAAAACGTCTAGAGATGGAGGGCGGTGATGGTTGCACAACAGCGCCAAAGTACGTAATGCCACTGAACTGTATACTTAAAAGTGATCAAGGGGCCGGCCCGGTGGCGCACCGGTTCCGCTTCAGCAGCCTGGGTTGGCCAGTTCGGATCCCGGGTGCGGACATGGCACCGCTCGTCAAGCCATGCTGAGGTAGGCGTCCCACATATAAAGGAGAGGAAGATGGGCACGGATGTTAGCTCAGGGCCAGTCTTCCTTGGCAAAAGAGAGGAGTAATTTAGCAGATGTTAGCTCAGGGCTAATTTTCCTCAAAAAAAAAAAAAGAACTATAAAAATAAAAAAGTGATTAAAATGGTAAATTTTATGTTGTCTATGTTGTCCCACAATAAAATAAATAATTATTGATCCATAAACTGATGAATGAACAAACAAAATGTGGTATATATCTATACAATAGAAAATTATTCAGCAATAAAAAGGAATGAAATACTGTCACAGGCTACAACATGGGTGAACCTGAAAACACGCTAAGTGCAAGAAGCTAGTTACAAAAGCCCACATATTGTAAAATTTCATTGACGTGAAGTGTCCAAATAGGCAAATCCATACACACAGAAAGTAGATTAGTAGCTACCAGGGGCTGGGCAGGGGTGGAGTGGGGAGTGATGGCTAAGGGGAGAGGGGTTTCTCTTTGGGGGAATAAAATGTTCTAAGACGGATTGTAGCGACAACTGAATAACCTTGTGAACATACTTAAGTGGGTGAATTGTATAGTATGTACCTCAATAAAGCTTTTATATATTTTTAAAAAGTAATTACTGAGCTCCTACCATGTGCCAGGAACAAAGCAGACAAAAATCCCTGCCTCTTGGGGTTTACGCTGGCAGGGGGCACACAATTACACAGGAAGCATAATACAACAGTACGACTACTTGTTAGGAGGTGTAAGGGCCATGGAAAGAAGAGAACAGCGTCAGGGGGCTGGGGGCACTGGTGGTGGGGGGCGGATGCTTCAGATAGAGCCATCAGGGTCAGTTTCACAGTTTCCAAGGAGTCGATCTGAAGGAGGCGAGCCAGTCAGCCAGTGGGGATCTGGTGGAAGAGAGTTCTAGGCAGAAGGAAGGGCAACACAGAGGCTGTGAAGTTGGACACTATCTGGTGACTCTAAGGAGCAGGAGAGGAAGCCAATGTGACTGGAAGGGAGTAAACAGAAGAGCAGCGGGCGATGAGATGAGAGGAGGACTAGAGGTCCTGCCGGGCCTTGCAGGCCATTGTAAGGATTCCGGCTTTGACTCTGAGTGAAGTGGGAGCCTGGACGGTTTGCGAAGAGAAGCGACATGATCTGACTTGTGTTTTAAAGAGTCACTGTGGCTGATGGATTGAGAAACAGCATCAGGGGACAGAGTGAAAGCAGGGAGGCCAGAGAGGAAGCTACTGCAGTCATCCAACAGGTGATGACGGTGGCTCGGAGCAGGGTAGTAACAGAAGTGTGAGAAGTGGTCAGATTTTAGATATAATTTGGAGGTAGAGCCAAGAGGATTTCCTGACAAATTGAAAATGGGATAAGACAAAAAGAGAGGAGTTGAGAATGACTCCCAGGTTATTTTGCCCTAGAAACTAGAAGAACAGAATAGCCATCAACTGGGATAAGAAAGAGTACAGGAGGAACAGGTTTGGAAGAGAGTCAGAGTTTAGTTTGGGACATAGCAGGTTTGAGACGTCTAGCCGAGTGGAGGAGTTGAGAAGGTTGCACACCTGAGTCTGGAGTTCCGGAGAAAGGTCTGGCTGGAGACGTAAATTTGGGTGTCACTGGCATATAAAAGCTATTTAAAGCCACAAGACTGGATGAGATCATCAAGGGAGTGAATGAGTGTAGAAAGAGAAGAGGACCGAGAACCGAGCCCTGGGGCATGGCAACGGACACAGTGTGCCCAAGAGCACAGAGCTAGCTACACGGCAGAGCTGGGATTTGGCCCAGACCTGGCTGATCACAGAGCTCATGCTTTCATCCGGTACCAGATGCTGCTGTCGGGTCTGCAGTGCTGGGAGACTAGACGACGTCAGTGGTGCTGGACACCAGGGGATGTTAGGAAGAAGGTGAGGTCCCAGAGAGGCAAACTTCGACACCTCTCCTTCCCCCGTTATGGTTGGGTATGGTGACAGAGGGAGGAGACAGATGGAAGAAATTATTGTAATACCAGAACCTACAATAGCTTTGTGAAAACGTGTTTCTTTCAATCAAATTTGAGATGTGGCTCGGACTGTTTCACTAGTGTTCTAGATGTAAGGAAGTTAAAAAGCCACCAAGATTTTATGAGCCTGGCTGGTCTGACTTTTTGACTGTTACCTTAGGCCCCCAAGAGACCAAGACAGGTAGAGAGAGGTTCCCAGTTAGCGGTCCTTCTCTGTTCTCCCATGTGAGGCACTGCTAAGGTCGCTATCATTCTGCATTTGTCTCTCTTCCCACCTGCAGTATCTCCCTGGTAACAGAGACAAGTTTATCATTGTGATTTTCTTCCTATCTGCTGATGCTGGGCAAGTGGCAAGTGGAGGTGCCAAGCACTACCCGTGGAGCCAGCCACGATGTTGAGAACACCAGGGTCCGTGTGGGAACATTTCAGTGCTCCTGGTGAGTGCTGCTACATCTTAATAGGCTAAGAGCCCTCTCAAAAAGATAAAGTTAAAGCCTTATGAGTTGGGCAGAGGCCTACCTGGCATAGGACATGGCAATTTTGGTGAAAGTACAGGGATGAAAAGTGTGGAGTTGGGGAAGGAGGAGGATTATAAAATATTTCACTAGAAGTTTCTTGGTATTGTTGAGATGCAAGAGGTCAATGCAATTCACGGTGCCTGGGAAGGCCAGTGTGGTCTCCCTTCTCCATGTGACCCCCAGACCCTAGAGCTTCAGCTCCTGAGAGGTGGAGCCTGGTGGCAATAATACAGGTATCCTCAACCACATAAAGAAGAAGCCTTGCAGAAAGTTACTCACAGCCGCTTCAGCAGTTTTCCTGGGCCCAGGCACGTCCTGCTTCTACCTGTCCTCTCCCACAGTCAGCTGTCTAAAATCACAACAAGCTGAAAACCTCCAGGGGGTCTCCACTGCCTGCAAGACAGTCCGCCAGCTCTTTGTGCGGGCCCCAAACCATCAAACAGAACTAGCTCTTCCTGCCTCTCCCTGCATGTCCTCAAAGCACCTTTCTATCCCATGACTGTCGCACCACATTTTAGCCTAATGATCTGCTTTGTGTCTTTCCCCCTTACTGAAGTCTTATTGAAACAAGAATTCAAAGTGCTCAGAAAAAAGCTTTTTTAGCCCTATCACATATCCTCTTGGGTTCATATTTCTCACAAATCCTTGTTGAAGAACTGTCCATTTATTTATTTAGAGGAAGATTAGCCCTGAGTTAACATATGCTGCCAATCCTCCTCTTTTTGCTGAGGAAGACTGGCCCTGAGCTAACATCCGTGCCAGTATTTCTCTACTTTTTATGCGTAGGATGCCTGCCACAGCATGGCTTGTGAAGCAATACACAGGTCCGCACCCGGGACCCGAACCAGCGAACCCCGGGCCACCAAAGCAGAACATGCGAACTTAACTGCTGTGCCACCGGGCCGGCCCCCAACTGTCCATTTATGTTTGTGATATTTATTCATACAGATGCCTTCAATGTGGAACAAAGGGATAAGAATGTAACAAAAAGTTACAATGAACTCCCCAATCCTTCAAAATCCAGCAGCATGTGTCGCTGTTATATCTAAATTCCAAGAAATTGGAAATTTTTCTCCTGAAAATGGCCAATCTCTGGGCTGGGTGAGGAGTGCCTCAGCTAGTTTTTTTTCCCAACATGGCACAGCCCACGCAGACACTCAGCGTTAATCTCCTGCATTAACCTGAAAAACACCTGCCCGCTATTACTCAAGACCCACTCATTTTATTCCCAGATAGTCTTATTCTGACAAGACACAAGTCACACTGAGAGAAGTCACAGAGAAAAGGCAACGGAGAGAGAAAACTGTCTCTCAGCAGTTTATAAAACCAAACTCACACACACGCAAACACACACGCACACAAGTTCACACACAAACACACAGGTGCCCTAGTGCCTCTGACCCTTTCTTTCTTTTAGGGGAGAGCATCAGTTCTTCCTAAGGCTTGTCGAAAGTTCAAATAGACAGACGGGAGACAACATCCCTAAACTGGTGCCTAAAGTTCAGCTCCTATATTAACATATCTAGTCTCTGATTCAGTGAAATCCTAATGATGCTTTCTCCACATTCAGGTCACTATTTGGCGTTTAGTGTGTTCTCAAAGAGCCTGTGTTCACACGTACCTGCTGTTTGTTCTCTTTGGAATATGGCAGCATGGTGGAGACATGAAACATGATCTCGTGCCCTTGGTATACAGTATAAACGGAATGGATCCCTGTGGTATCGTCTGTAAAACACAAACATGCATTTAGCGCACAGAGAATTCTGGGACCAGGAGGAAGCAGTCTCTACTTGCAGACTGGAGGAATATAGTACACAGTTAGTACATTCCCAAAGACCGTTCTGGACTATCCACCTGAGTGGAAGCAACAATACGGATCATCCTCTAACTGATGCAAGGCTCCTGCCCACGTGGAGAGACTCCTTCCTCCCCCGCTAAGCCCCTTGCTGTCTGATTCATGCCTTGCCTTGGAGTAGACTAGGTCAGGAGAAACCTGGGCTAAAAAGGAGAATGTGTTACAACTCCTTGCCTTCCAGTTACCGCGGGTGTACAGGACAAAATTAACACAAGATGACACACAAATGACTAGTACGTCCATAAAACAAAAGGAAGACTCTCACTGGCAGAACTGTCTGGTGGTTAAAAGCACGGGCTTTGGAGTGAGGAAGACGTGGGTTCAAGTTCTCATTAGCTATGTTCCTTTTGATGAGTTACCTCACCTTTCTCGAAGCCTCTGTCTTAATTTGAAAATGGAGATAAGAATAGTATCTAACTCCTATTAGAGATGTTGGGAAGCCTCAACAAGATTCTACTCGTAAGATGCTTGGCAGAACGCCTGGCCATAGCAAGGGCTCAAAGGACCCTACAGAGACACAGAGAGTCGGCAAGGGGAGGATGAACTTGCACGCATTCTATGATTCACCAAGTGCATACACAGCTTGTCGGGGTGAAGCTGGGGCCTGACAACTGGGACCAAATACTTCATCCTGCATCTGCCAGTTAAGCTCCTCATGGTGCAATTCTCACAAATTGCCTGACTTCCCCACCTTGCGAATCTGTGAAATGATGCCGATGTGGCTGGTGGAGGGATAAGGCTCCCAGTGGGTAAGGGTGCCTGGATTTGAAGTCTCTCAAATTTAGGCCAAATGAGCCTTGCATCACCTGCCTGGCTTACCTCAAGGACTGACTGTGGAGAGCAAATAAAATAACAGAAGTAAAAGCACAGGAAAAAACTAGAAATGCTATATAATGATAAGATGGCACGTGATTCCAAATCTAAACTCGTGATCTTGTCTACCTTGGCCCTCAGATCCCCTCCCCTAAACTGCTTCCCCTCAAATGTTTCCAGTCTCACTGCTGGGGCCACCACCCACCCAGCTGCTTAGGCCAGAACCCCAGGTGTCTTCTGTGACGTCTTGTTCCCCTTTATCCCCCATGTTCAATCAGCCATGGGCAGAGCCTACCCATTCTACGTCTAAAACGGCTCTTGCATCAGTCTACTCCTCTCCCTTCCAGCCTCCCAGCCTCTCTCCAGCCAAGGCAACCACCAGCTCTTGTCTGGACAGTTGCAACAGCCTCTTAACTGGTCCCTCTTCTTAACTGCCGATGGACCATTCTCCACACTGCAGCCAGCATGTTCTGCTCAAAGGTGCAATCTGATCCTATCACGCTCCTACTTAAAGCCCTTTGATGACATCCAATTCCATTAGAATAAAATCCAAAATTATTAATGTGCTCTCAAACTCCCTCTGGAATCCCCCTCCCCCTTTCCCCAGTCCTTACTGCATCCTTCTGCTCCCTCCGCTCCCGCCAGCCATAAAGGTATTCTCTTAGTTTCTAGAACACCACATGCTCTTTCCTGGCTCAGGGACTTCACAGATGTTCTCTGCTTGGAATTCTCTCCTCCCCTCAAGACACTCAAATTCCTCCTACTCATCACTCCCTCCGGGAAGCCTTCTTTAACCTTACAGATGAGGCAAAAATGTCCTCTGGCACTCTGTACCTTTTCTTCTTAGTTCTTCTAAGTACTTAGCACTAAACTATTTGATAATTATCTGTTTAATGTCTGTGTTGTCCACTGTATTATAAACTCCTAGAAAGGCAGGGACCCTGTTGATTTGTCTATTGCTGTATCCCCAGAGCCTAGCACAGCCCTGGTACACAGAGGTGCTCAATAGTAAGCATTTACGGGCAGACCACAACTCCTGCCACCACCCAGGGGCTGGGAGGGCTCATTTGGTCTTGCAAAGCTCAGTGTAGCCGCCAAATGTGTCCAGTGACCCGTGTCAGACTGGGTGTCAAGATCGACTTCCCTCTCATCCTCTCTCGTCTGCCCCCTCCCCATCTTGGGTATAAATTCAAATAAAGAGCAGGCTGACTAGCAAAAGTTGTACAAATTACAACAGAATAGACGAGGAAGCGAGCTTACTTTTGGTGTCCAGACCGCCACGGTAGCCTGTCCAGCCCTTGAGAGTGACTGTGTCACCCAGGAGATTTAAAAATTTTTGAAAAGCGTCACTTCCGATTTCTGTAGGAAGAGGGAAAGTATGAAGAAAGCACGAGTATCAACAAGTCCTCATTTTCCAACTACGCACTGAAATCACTTGAAAATTAAGTAGGCTCTGCAGGTGTGTGCAGGAGGTAAACATAAGGGAGAAATCACATTTCCTTCTTCTCGGAGACCACGCAGCAGGGTCCACAATTCCCAGGAATCCAAGGAAAGGAAGACTACAGGATCAGGCTAAGCCACCTTACCACTGCCAGACTGGGATCCCAAGTGTTCAGTATTGTAAAATGAAAACATGATTACTGCTTTCATTAATAATAATCAGGTATTTCACATGAAAAGTGCTAAATAACAGGAAAATGGCACCCTTTTATAATTCTCCCAACCATAAAAATCATGGAGAAAAATCTCCCACTGCTACTGAGACTATGCAGACCAAATTCTCCAAACCCCATGTAGTCATCCAGTTAGGCTGCGTCTCTGGGGCCAGCGCCTGGTCCACAATGGGTGACCAATAAATATCTGTCATGTGAATAAATGAATGAAAGTGGGCAACAACTGCCCTACAAAATTCACCCTAAAATTTCGTAAAACTACTGGCTGTTTCCTTGTATTAAAGACTCCAACTCAATAGGCAAGTTCAGTTTGGATTGTTAAAATGGCAGCAAGGCAGAACAGGGTTTCTGTTAGCAGAAAAGAGGAGGAGAACTCACCATTGCTGAACATCTCATCGTCAGTGAGCTGCCCGTCTTTGGCAAAAAGAACCCCAAACTTGAAATTCACAGAGCCCTTACAACAAGACAACAGAAGGTGTTGAATTTCACTTTATCATCAAAGCATGCGTCATCCGTTATGAGGCACGCTGTTCACGACGCAAGAAAAGCAGAGTGACCAGAATGGATACTTGGGGGATTACTTCCTCCTCTCCATCTCAATTTTGACCAATATTAACAACAATCATTCCTTTCCTTTTATAGATTTTCATAGCTTACAGATGAGACTATGCTTTTATATGAGTTAACTTATTTGTAATTTCATTACTAATGGTGTCTGCAGGATGCCAGCTCCATTCTGCAGCAAAACAGTGCTCAAAATAAATAGCCCACAGGAACCCACAGGACTGGCACCATCTTCTGATCAATCCCTCAGCAGCAGTCCAGACCCCAGAGCACAAAGGAGAGCTCAGCGTAATTCAAAGCTGAACACAACAATCTTAGGCTGATATCTTATGGACTCTTTTAAAAACAGAAATGGAAACTGTAGGCAATTTATTGTAAAAGCTCATTTCCCCCAATTCCTAAAGATATTTAAGCTCAAGAAGTCACAAAATAGACGTGAGGGGAAAAAAGGCAATTAAGAAGTAGCTAGTACAAATGTTCCATCTACTATCCTCAACACTGGATTAAAATCTGATCCTGTGGGAATGATAAATACCAAATTCAAGGGAACAGCCCACACACGCAAGGGAGAGAGAGGCATGGGATAAGGGAGCTCAGCTGCATTTTTAATATATTTTTTTCAAAGCTGGGTAGAGGGTTTGTAGGTCTTCATTATATTATTCTCTACACTTTTTTTGTATGCCTGAAGTATTTAATAATAAAAAAAGGTTTGAGGTTGGAAGAGAATCAACCTTTGACAGGCTGTTTGACCCAGATGGGGGAATTCTTGGTCAATTAAGGGGTAGACAAGGAACAAAGTGTTTAAAGCATTGGCCAATGGGTCAGAGGTGGAAGGGCAAGGCAGAATGCCAGGATTCAGGACAGCTGGATCTGGGAGAATTAAGACTCTGAAAACCCAAGAGTCTAAGGCTGTGCTTGTGCACATTTTTCTGACCCCAGCATAGCCACGAGATAGATGCACACCCATCACTAACAGAGGTTTTCTATGTAGAGTGAGGAAGACAGGGGACACTCCCAAGCTGGTCCCTCCGCCTGGACCTCTTCCACGGCTCTTTCTATGGCTGGCTCTTTCCCATCATGCATGTCTCTGCTCACATGTCAATTTCTAGAGAGGTCTTTCCTGATCTCCCAGTATAAAGTCAGCCTCCCCACTGTTATTATCCATCATAGCATCTTGTTTATTGTCTTCAGAGTGCTATTTACACTCTGCAATTCTTTTGTTGAACTTGTCTATCTGTCTGTTTCTACCGTTAGAACATGAGTCCCATGAAAAAAGGATCATCTATGTCTTGCTTTCCATTGACTCTCCAGTGCCCACCACAGTGCTGGGTACGTGGACAGGATTAATAAATATTCACGGCGTAAATGGTTGTGTGCATAATAAACGAGAAAAGAAACAAAACTGGTCAGATACAACTTATTTTTCACGAGTGGCTTTCAAATGATTAAATCTTCTTCCCAAACCAGTTTTTTGGTAAGTTTCTTAGAATTTTGTCAGGGATCTCTGTTCACTTTAGGGTTCTATGGTTTGTAACCTTTCTTTCTCCACTTTGGAAATGATGACAGCAATCACATATCTCCAAGACCCCAGCACCTCTTCCGTTCTTAGCGGCCCCTTGACAAGCACCTACAGTAGCTTGGGGTCTGACACATGACCCTCTTGGAGTAATAGTGCAGAGACTAAAGCAGTGGTTCTCAAACTTAACCAGGCATCAGAATCACCTGGAAGGCTTCTTTAAGAATGCTGGGCTCCACTCCCAGACTTTCCAATTCAGTAGCTCCCGGTGAGAGCCCAAGAATTTGGATTTCTGACAAGTTCCCAAGTGATGCTGATGCTGCTGGTCCAGGGCCCCACGTTGAGAACCACTGGGCTAGAGAACAAACCAGCAGACTGTCAGGAGCCCAGGATCAGGTCCAGCTGAGCAGACAGCTAGCAAGCTAAGGGCAGAAGGACTGGGTCAATGAGCGGAGCGATAAGCCATGAACTAACAGCCTGTTAGAACCAGAAGGGACCCTGTGGTCCACTGAATCCACACTTTCATTTTACAGACAGGACAACTGAAGCCCAGGGAGGGCGAGACTTGCCCAAGGCTCCTACTAAGTGAATGTGAGGAGTGGAGCTGGCAGTCGGGTCTCCTGACTTTTGATCCAGCGCTCTTGCCAATACCATGGCATAGTCTCCTCAGGAGTGAAGCTGAGAGCCACAAGCAGAAATGGGGCTTGATCATTCCCCAAAGCTTTTAAAAGCTTTTATCTGTGACTGGCACCATGCTACCAGAACCCTTGCTGAGGACCCCTCTCGCTTCAGAAGGAGACTCCAGAAAGACTGGTGTTGCAAGGCCTTGTTAAGTACTTGAAATTATTTAGAGGACTCATTTAGGTAGTTTTGTTTCTTGGGCTTCCCAAATGACCCCAGTGACTAACACAGAGTTTTCACCCATCTCTAGAAATCAAGGTATCACTGAACATAATGGATTACATTTTTGGAGGAGACAGTTTTTAGGAGGGCCGTTTTAGGAGGGGATAGTTTAATTCGGGTAGTTTAACTTAACTATCACAGATCAGTTTTAACAAACCACTCAACCTAGCAGTGTTAGTCCTTCATGAGGCTGGTTGCTGCTTGCAGCACTGGATCCTGGGGGATGAGAGGGAGCTCTCAAGGTCCTAAGACCAGATCCGGGCCCCCGGAGGGAGGCGACTGGTGGAGCGAATCCATGCACACTGGTCTTCCTGGGACTTAAGTCCTGCTCAGACACTCACTAAAGAGATACGTCATATTTGTAATTCCTACCTGTATGGGACTTTTAATTTTTAAGTTCTAAGTTTTATGAGACAAAAGTCAGTATGATTATAAATCAATGTGTAGTTACTTTCTTGGGAATTAATAGTATGCTAGCAATTATATTTCTTTTGAGGAAAGTGAAGCAGGAGGAGAAACTAAAGTCTCTGTGATTCCAGAAGAATCTTTTGAAATCAAGAAACCATGGCCTGCGGCCAGCCCTGGTAGGCTACTGGTTAAGTTCGGCGTGCTCCGCTTTGGCAGCCTAGGGTCCCAGGTGCAGACCTACACCGCTCATCCATCAGTAGACATGCTGTGGTGGCAGCTCACATACAAAAAGAGGAAGGTTGACAACAGATGTTAGCTCAGAGCAAATCTTCCTCAGCAAAAAAAGAAAAAGAAAGAAAGAAATGATGGCCTGATTCAAAACTGGACACCCCTGGTTCCTTGTTACTTTTGTTTAGGCAATGCCTCCATATGTCTATGTTTCATATATTCCTTCATATCTCTCATCCTCTCCATGTGTATTACAGCTTAGGAAGCCACGTTCTCCCCTGGGGGTGCCTCTTTATGCAGTAGACAAACAAAACATGCTTTCAGGACACCAACAACACTTAACCAAATAGCTAACCTTTCAGGAACATCACTAGTGTTGTCTATTAACTTTCTTCCTGCCCATTTTTTGCAGCTGACAGTTTATCACCATAATAGGGCAGAGTTGGGATAAATGCTCCTAGCTGAGGAGGTGGCAGATTAAACAGGAGCGCCTTGGCCACACAGCTCTCAGGGAAGCTCTGAAAGATGGTGACCGTTGCTCACACCTCCTCAAATACACTGTAACGAATGCTCTTGTGGCTTCGAGCAAATATCCCCTTAGTAAGGAAATAAAATTGAGAAATAAAGAGATCAGCCACTTATTTTTTTAAAATTTGGGCGATCCAAAAAAAGTATGAGAGGATGTATACCCAACAGCGAACAGGGGTTCTTCGAGGGAGGGTGGAAGTGGCAAAGCAGGGGGAGCTTTCACCTTCTCCATGTATAAATTTCTGTATTTGTTTGTCCCAACAGGCACGTGCATGCACGCAGTGGGTGCTCAATAAATATCTGTGAATTAATGAGTAATTTTGAGACATAAAAACTGTATATAGCATAATCCTAATTTTATATAAAATACACCAAACATATATACCCAAATGTGATACTATACCAATACTAGTTTTCTCTGTGATTGTAGGTGATATTTTCCTTTTATCTTTTGTGCATTTCTGTATTTTTCAAATGTTTGCCAGAAATGTGTATTACTTTTGTTTTTTGCCTTCTACAAATTACACATGGAGTTCATGAGTTCTTTAGCAACGAGCATGATTCATACACGGATAATACATAAATAAAGAAGTAGCTGTCTCCCTCTGCCCGCTCTCTGCCTCGTCCCACACTACATTTCACTCTCCTTCCAAAGTCACCCTGCCAACAATCTGGGGTGCATCCTTCCAGCCCACTTCTTTGCACTTACATCGATATGTTGAGAGTCAGCTGAGATGTCGTTGCCTCAGAGAATCCTTTCCTCTTTGTTCAATGTAGAAATTCTACCCCCTATCCATATCACCCACCTTGTTTTACTTCCTTCACAGCTCTTGGGACGATCGATATTACCATGTCTATGTCTGTTTGTTTACTTGTTTAGTTTGTCTTATCCCACCAGATTGGACGCTCCGTGAAGAAGGGACCTTGTCTTGTTCATCAATATATGCCCAATGCCTCAAACAGTACATGGTACACACATGGTAGGAGCTCAATAAATATTTGTTGAGTGAATGAATGAAGGAATGAATGAATATACATATAAATCTTTGTTTATAAAAACCACTTGGATTCTACTCTAAGTATTGCCTGCCCTGTGAATTGTTTTTTTTCAGTAAATACTATGTCGTGGAAATCTTTCTATGCCAGTAAATAAAGGTCTACCTTATTCTTTTTAATGGCATCATAGTATTTCATAATTCAGTCAGTCAATACCTAATTCACTTAACCAACAAATATTGACTCCGCGTCCTCTAGCTGCACTGTTCTAGGATCTGGGGATGTAGCAGTGAACAAAAATAAGTCCCTGCTCTTATGGTGCTTATAGTCTAGTGGGGGCAACGGATGACAAATAAATAAATGAAAATACACTCATTAAGAAGAAAAACAAAGAGCATGGAAGGGCAGAGTGTGCTATTTTGGGCAGCGTGACAGGGGAAGGCCTCTCTGCGCAGGGATCCTAATCAAGCAAGGGTGTGGCCCATGGGGACATCTGCGGAAGAGCATCCGGGCAGGGGGAACAGTAGGCTCTTCTCGGGGAGGTGGAAGGATAAGGAAGTCAGTGTGGTTAGTGTGGAGGAGGAGCTGGAGAGGGAGAGAGCAGAGGGCCAGAGTGAAAGCAGGGAGAAGAGGTGAAGACACCGCACAGTCCAATGTGGTCCCCACAGATGATGGGGGTGGTGTCAATGGATGAGAGCGGTCATGGTAGAAGCGTTGAGAAATGTTTGAATTAGGGATGTATTCTGAAGAAGTGTCAACAGGATGTACTGATGGATTAAATATGGGGCGTGAGAGAAAGAGAGGTGTTAAGGATTTTCCATGTCTGGCCTGAGCGACTGGAGGAATGATATTGCCATTTACTGAGAGGAACAGTAGGCACAAACTATAATTTATTTACTCAATGGCCTATTGATAATACTTGGGATATTTTGTTATATTCATTATGTACTTAGAAAACCCAATATATTTTTTTAAAGTGGGGCAACAATGGAAACATGAAACAGGGTAATCTGTAAATCGAGTGTGCTTATAAAGCACAAACACCCTATCTTTAATTTAACGATCATTAAAACCTCATTACTCACCCTGATCGCGAGGTTACAATTTGAATATTTCCAAGCAGATTTAAGTAGCTTGATTGTTTTTATATCTTTATAGGTAGCTGCATAGAAAATTCTGAAATATACCTCGAAAAAATATGTCAGTAAAGTCTTTCAGTGATAAGAGACTCACACTGTGCAAATGCATGTGGAGGTTTGATGGAAAGAAAAGGTCGTGTTCACGGTGAAGGGAGAAGCACATTGGTCAACATGGAGGCGGGGCAGAGCGGGAACAGACAGCTCAGAAAACCACTTACCTCTTGCTCTTCAAGAACCAGCAAGTCCTGTCAAATAAAGTTCGAAGAGTTATGTCTATCGTTAACGATGATCATTTTATTTTGATTTTCTGTGAAAGCCAAGCTTCAGTTTACCAAAGTTTACAACACTTTTTTTTCCCCTAGAAGTGCTTAAAAAATTCAAATTTAGCTCTGCAGGTTTTTATAAAATACCTGGTCATTTAGGAAAGTCATGTTATACCACAGCTGTCTATAAACAAAGATGACGTATGGCAGTGGGAAGAAACGCATGGACACCTAGGTTTCTCTATCCATTTAAAGCTAGATTATCACACATGGCTGCTGGCAAGATTTTGGCTAAGAAAAATGTTATTACAGTATAGCAGCCAGAAACAGACGGATAACGTTTTTAAATAGCATCAGCCACCTTCCCGCTTGGTGGAAGATGCCTTCTTTACAATGCCAATGGCTTATTTCCTGTTGACTTTTTGGCTCCAATGATTTGTAAGCGCTCTTCCTCCTACACCTAAAGCCTGTTGCTCGAGCCTTCTTCAGGGAAACCCACAGAAGCCTGATGACAGCACTGAAACTCGTGCTAAGTTACACACTCACGTGCACACACACAGAGGACAGAGGGAAAGCTTGTGAATTGTTCCTTGTTAAGGGGAAAAAAGTCAAAACACAAACAGGGAAGGCGTGAAAGTGTCTTTTGTTTGGTAAAACACAGGCACGGAGGCATGACATAAATAGGCAGAAGGTTGCTCTAGTCTGTTCTCTTGTCTTCTTATTTTGTGGAAGAGAGACAGCAGATGGGGAAGACAGCAGACAAAGTCTGCTGAGGGAATCTGTTTGGCAGGAAGATGCAGAAAGAAGCGTCAGAGTGGGCGCTGTGGGTTTTGGCCCCCAGTGTCTGGGGATCACATCCAGGCTCCAAGAAGGACAGGATTAAGAATGAGAATCTGCACAAGTGAAGTAATAAAGACACACTGGTACTGGCATATTTATAATTCAAACTTGTTTTAAAATTTGCTATAAAGAATCACTTTTGGACAGCCAAGAGCATACGATGGAGAAAGGAAAGTCTTCAATAAATGGTGTTGGGAAAACTGGACAGCCACGCGCAAAAGAATGAAAGGAGACCATTATCTTACACCATACATAAAAATTAACTCAAAATAGATTAAAGACTTGAATTTAAGACCTGAAACCATGAAAGTCCTAGAAGAAAATATAGGCAGTACACTCTTCGACATCGGTCTTAGCAGCATCTTTTCAAATACTATGTCTCACTAGGCAAGGGAAACAAAAGAAAAAATAAACAAATGGGACTACACCAAACTAAAAAGCTTCTGCACAGCAAAGGAAACCACCAACAAAACGAAAAGACAACCTACAACTGGGAGAAGATATTTACAAACCATATTATCTGATAAGGGGTTAATATCCAAAATATACAAAGAACTCATACATTTCAACAACAAAGAAACAAATAATCCAATTAGAAAATGTGCAAAAAATCTGAACAAACATTTTTCCAAAGAAGATATACAGATGGCCAACAGGCACATGAAAAGAAGTTCAACATCACAAATTATTAGGGAAATGCAAATCGAAACTACAGTGAGATATCACCTCACACCCATCAGAATGGCTATAATTACCAAGACAAGAAACAAGAAGTGTTGGAGAGGATGTGGAGAAAAGGGAACCCTCATACACTGCTGGTGGGAGTGCAAACTGGTGCAGTCACCAGTTTCCATTTTAAGCCAATATGGAAAATATTATGCAGATTCCTAAAAAAAATTAAGAATCGAACTACCATATGATCCAGCTATTCCACTTCTAGGTATTTATCCAAAGAACACGAAAACACGAATACATAAAGATATATGCACCCTTATGTTCACTGCAGCATTATTCACAATAGCCAAGACTTGGAAACAACCTAAGTTGCCCATCAAAGGATGCATGGATAAAGAAGATGTGGTATATGTACAAAATGGAATACTCTTAAGCTATAAAAAAGATGAAATCGTGCCATTTGTGACAACATGGATGGACCTTGAGGGTATTATGCTAAGTGAAATAAGTCAGAGGGAGAAAGTCAAATACCATATGATCTCACTCATAAGTAGAAGATAAAAACAACAACAAACACCTAAATACAGAGATTAGACTGGTGGTTACCAGAAGGGCAAGAGAGAGGGAGGAGGACGACGAAAGGAGTGACAGGGCGTGTGCATATGGTGATGGATGGTAACTTGACTTTGGGTGGTGAACATGATGCGGTCTACACAGAGATACAAAAATAACGATGTATACCTGAAATTTATAAACCAATGTTACCCCAATAAAAAGAAAGAAAGAAAGAAAGAATTACTTTTAAGCATAGCATGGCTGAAAGTTTAACTTACACTCATTTTTGCCTTAGTTCCTTCTGGGGTTGAGTTAGGGTACAAACGCTATTTTAAAAATTAAATTAAAACCAAAGATATGGGGAATTCACAGGTACACATATTCGGGGTAAGCTAAGTTGAGAGCCAATGACTTCATTTTAAAAGCTAACTGTATTTTAAAGGTATGCGAGCAAAGGTACCCTCCCATGTGTCCTCCTCACGTGTCTGAGTTATTTCCCTAAAGAGCAGATTTAAGCATGATGCTCCTCTGCTTAGAGACTACTGGCTCCCTGCCGCCTCCTGGATAGAATCCCAGCCTGCCTCTCCAGCTCGTCCTTGTCACCCGGCCCTGGCATTCCCCTCTCCTGGAAGCTCAGCTTTGACACAGAACTGGCACGCGACTAGTGACGGCTGCGTTTAGCAGTTTCAAGGGGAGAATTTCAAAGCTAAATTGATTGAAAGTGCAAGACAAAACTTTGGTTGACATTTTTCTGATGGATCATTCCCTAGATTATGACTCGAAACTTTTTTTCTTCCAGGGCAGACCGTTTCCCCTTAAGAGCAAGTCCTAAGAAAACAGGATGGCTTTCTGGGCACCTTCTATCCTCCACAGTACCCAGCACAGTGTTCTACACGAGTTAGAGCTCAATAAGCACAGTTTGTATTTTATTAATTTAAAAAACCCCAAACCTTACATTCCACACAATTCTACATCACTAACTTTTAAGGCAATAAGATCCTTCTGAACATGCACCCTTTAGGTTCCGGGATCGAGGACCACATAGTCCAGCGGGCCTCAGTGCGGCTATGCCTCAGAATCACCCACAGAACTTCTGAAAAATACAGATCGCTAGCCTCTACCTTAGACCCAGCATATCAGGGTCTCGGGTGTGAGGGTCTCCACGAGGACATTTCCGAAGGCCCACAGGTGATTCTAGTTGGTACCCTCGGCTAAGAATCCCTGAGGACCCGTCAGTTCTAATCAATCACTGTGATCAAACTTACACAATTACGAAGCATACAATTCTCTGTTACCTTTTGTATCTCAGGATGAAAAATTTCCCTGGGGCCTTTCTCAAATTTGTCCAGATTCATGGCACTGAAATAGAATGGACAAAATGAGCCACAGTGTGGTAGAAACTTAAACAATGTGGAACAAGTGTACGTTCTTCAGAGAGGCTAAATAATATCTCCTAGAAAATCATCGCTGGATTCCCTGAAGGGCCTGGCCCACAGGAAATACAAACCACCAAGGCATGATCAATGAATGACTATACGAGAGTAACCGAACACCACGCTGTATCCCTCTCACCTCACTATCCCCTAATGACACAGAGAATAAGAGAGGAAGGGAGGAATCCAGAGCATCTGTTTCAGGCAACCTTGACTAACCTTCATGATTTCTATTTTTATTTACTAAAAAAGTGATTCATTGACATTTACAAAGCAATCAGTGACAAAATGAAATGTAAGTAAGATCACCTGACTTTCTTTCTTTGGCAATTCCTCTGCCACTTAGGGCAAAAGGCCGTCCTTAACAAGATTGTTCTTTTATGTTTTACTTTGGACAACCAGCGTTAACGTCCTTGAGCCTAAGCTCCTCTAGAGGTAAAACAAGGAAATGAAACTAGATGATCTCTAAGACTCTTTTCAGTAAAGATTCTCATATTTGTAAGTGAAAGAGAAAAATAATAGGTAATATTTACAGAGCACTTACCAAATGCCAGGCACTCTGTTAAAGGCTTTACATCGATTAGCTCATTTAGTCTCTAGGAGGCGAGTACTATTTTATCCTTACTTTAAAGATTAGGAAATAGAGGCTCAGAAGTTAAAGAATGAGTCCAGGATAACAAAGCTGTTAGGCAGGAGAGCCAAGATTTGACCTCAGGCTCATCTGACTCCATTGTTTTTATATTTTAATTTCCTTTTAAGTTTTCAAGTTCACAGCTGTAACAAATGAAGATAAAATCTTTTCTTCTATTGGCAGCAACTGTAGAAGTTTTAATCTTCCATATCTTTAAAAATATCTTCTTGCTGAAACTTGCTCTGGCTATGAGTAGTGAGCTGAAAAATGAAGGCCCTATTCATTTAACTAAATGAAATTATAACTAAATGAAATCCCTGAAGCTTTAAATATAAAGAAGAAAGGAGCTGGAGTAACTTCTTTAGGAAAAGAAAAAGATTTGCAGAAATCTTAAGCCAGTGTAATTCGAAGTATTACTCTCAAAGCAAGTTAAGAGGGGGCCGGCCCCGTGGCCGGGTGGTTAAATTCGTGCGTTCTGCTTCGGCAGCCCAGGGTTTTGCCAGTTCGGATGCTGGGCGTGGACATAGCACTGCTCATCAAGGCACGCTGAGGCGGCATCCCACATGCCACAACTAGAAGGACCCACAACTATGTACTGGGGGGCTTTGGGAGAAAAAGGAATAATAAAATCTAAAAAAAAAGCAAGTTAAGATTTAGCAGCAGCGAGATATTTCTGTGCTCAACAAAAATGTTAAGCTCTTGGGCCGGCCCAGTGGCGCAGCTGTTAAGTGCACATGTTCCGCTTCGGCGGCTGCCGGTTCAAATCCAGGGTGCGGACATGGCACCACTTGGCAAGCCATGCTGTGGCAGGCGTCCCACATATAAAGTAGAGGAAGATGGGCACGGATGTTAGCTCAGGGCCAGGTTTCCTCAGCAAACAAGAGGAGGACTGGCAGTAGTTAGCTCAGGGCTAATCTTCCTCAAAATAAAACCCCCAAAAAACAAAAAAAAATTAAGCTATTCACTGATGCTTTCTGAACTTGGCCTTCAGACTGCTCAGAAGAAAAGTCAGAAGGCCTAGAGCAGAGAGGGGGAGGTCTACAATTGAAAGACCAAATCGAGCTTGAAAGTGAGATATAATAGTTTCTACTTCTTAGTCTCAGCACCCTGATGCAATCGCTAGCAGTCAGGCTTGTCACTCTAAGAGACATCTTGGCAAGTATGAGTTGTGGCTGGGAACAATGAAAACACCATCTCCTACCACCACCTGGTTACAGATGACCAGAGAGAAAACCACGGGGCGCTGGAGGGAGCCGTCGCAGTCACACGATATGGCAGTCGTGGTGAATAGCCTGAGCCCTGGAGTCGCATGACCCTAGGTTTGGCTCCTGCCTCTCCGGTTTACCAGCTGTGAGACCTCTGTCAAATCCTTTCACTTCTCTGAGGCTCCGATTCCTCATATGTGGAGTGGAGGTAATTATAGAGCTACTTTGTAGAGCTGGTTTAAAGACTTATTAGGAGAATGCTTGTAAAGCATTTAGCTCTGCCTGACAAACAGAAGTTACTATTACTATGACGTAACGTCTCAGCTGGTGACAAAGTGACAGGCCCTACCTGAGTGGTGACATTCCCTAGGGGAGGCTGCCACCCAATATGGGAGAGGAGAGATATGAGAGGGAGGTGGCAAGGTCGGGGCAGGAGAGGCAGCTGACTGTGGAGCAGCTAGATGTCCCATTCACTGAAATTTCTGTTTGTGACAAATAAGCACATTCTTCTCTGAGAAGCATTTGCTGACATATGAGTTTCTATTTCAAAGCAGAAAAATATTTCTTGATTTTCTTTACAAAACCAAAGTATCTGCATGCGTGGAAGAAAAAAGAAGCAGGCAACTCATGCAGTATGCTTAACAGCGATGCTCAGGATCAGCAGGACCTCGACTCAGGCCTCAGTCCCACCACACACTGTGTGATCTTGGCCTTCTCTCCCTGAGCCTCCGTTTCCTCATCTATAAAACAGGGGTGAGAACAGTACCTGCCCTATAGGGTTGCCATGGAGATCACATGAGGTGATGCATGTCGAGTGCTTAGCAAAATGTCTGGTACACAGCCAAGGCTCAAAAAGTGGAAAGCTAACAGGAGACTGACCATACGAGAAAAAACCTTGATAAAGGCTCCTGGCGTTGGGTTTCTATTCATTATACTCACCTTAAGATGGACTTCACCGAGAGCGTTTTTGTGGGACTGTAAGGAAGGCATATTTTCTGGGTACCCTGGAAAGTCAAAACACCAAATCAGTGAGAAGTTTGGCAATTTCCATCTCTGAAACAGCCTTACTTGGCTATTTAAAAGAAACCCACGCCCAGTCTTTCATCTTTCTTCAAGGGGCATGTATATGAATAAACACATTCTATGTTGGAAAAAATCTTGCTTGCTATGACAGCATCTTCCACCATCCTCCCAACCCCGACATTCATGGCTTTCCGCAATGCTCTTCAATATACGGGCTGACAGGTCCTCAGTGTCTTAGGTGTGGCGGTGAGTGGATGAGCCATCTGAGCAGAGGAGAAGGGGTTTGGTCTCTGAGCCAAGGGTCAGATCAACCTCAAAGATCATAATAGGGAGAAAACAGTCTCCACATGCTCAATGGGACACAAAAGCGTTATCTCCAAGTCAAAGACTTTTTGAACTAGAAATCACCTGAATCTTTTAGAGAAGTTTCCATAATGTGTACTTTCGTATTTATCTGTATTTACTTATTTACAGTCTGCTTCCTCCTCTCTAAATGAGTACCCACGGTGACTAACTCATAGACAGTACTCACTAAGTCTTTACTGAATGAAAGAGAATGAGTGAGGGTCACCCGAATGGTTCAGTCCCACGTCCAACCCACCCGGAACGGATGAGTGCTAGTCTCTGTATAATCTCCAGAAAAGAGAGGACACGGATTTATAATCCACAAAGGATTTACACCACACGGTTAGCAAAAGGGGTGATGACTTAGTCCACATTGAAAACTTTCTTTCTAACTTTGTCTAACAATAAAATTGGCAGCACAAATAGCTAGAAAAGGTAAGGACATTTCTTGCAGGAAATGGGCAAAGAACTAAATGTGACTTTCCTCATGTTTTGGGGACACATCTGCCAACTCATCCGTCAAAGACCTGAACAACAGCATGGAGTGGAGTTCCCCAACCTTTTCGAGCCCACAGTCTCTTTCGGTAAGCTACACTTTCACACCCACGCCACTGGAGACCCCGGGAATCTCAGCCCCACCCCAGGCTGGGCAGGAGCATGTCTTCCCAGCTAAGCATCAGAAGTTGCACTTACGGGTTCTCTCCTAGCCAAGGAAATTAGCTTGAGCTTTTTGTTATTTGTAGTTTGCGTTACAGAGATTTAAGAAATTTCCCAAATATAGAGAAATACTATGAGAGGAATACGCATTTTCAAATTCCACAGAAGCCACCCATTGAAACCTGAGTTATTCCTGTGGCCTTGCCGTTTTACCAGACCCAGCCTCCCTCCCACCATGTGTGGGATGTCACCTGTGTGGGATGCCAACCTGTCTGTAAGAGGGTCTTGAATCGGACCTTGTTGCTCAACCCCTACCTTGTCAACCTTTTCTTCTCACTAAACAACCCAAAGGCTGTTTTAAAGAGAAGCCAAGGCAGTTTGAGGGGGAATGTACGGACTAGGAGGGAGAATCCAGCCCCTGCCTGGGTGGTGGGAACATCTTCATGAGCTGCCCACGTGGATGTGAAGCCCAGGGCTCGTGGGATTGTCAACTGGTATTTTTCTTCTCCACAAACAGGTAAAGCTCTTCCTCCCCATCTTCTCCCTGTTGTGGCTTTCCAGAGTCGCTCTCCAAGAAAAAACACCTCTGGTTCTATGTTTTCCAGAGAAATCAACAAATGCATAGG
Organism: Equus asinus; assembly: GCF_041296235.1. NCBI lineage: Eukaryota > Metazoa > Chordata > Mammalia > Perissodactyla > Equidae > Equus > Equus asinus. The sequence continues at coordinate 18,357,237 of NC_091799.1, forward strand.
GAGAGTCAAGTACACGGCCACATCAGGCAGCACTAAGTGAGCACAGCAAGGACACAGAAGTACACGTTGAACGTTACCCCATTCATGCGGCAGTGGGTGTGTGTGTGTGTGTGTGTGTGTGTGTTTATGAACAGACGTCTAGAAGGATGTTGAGGATGTTGCAGTAACCTCGCTGAGTGGCTAGATTTTGATCCTTGCCCTTTTAGCTTGCTATGTTGTCTGGATGGCATTTCTACAAGTACGAATAATTTTTTTTAACAAAAGCCTTTTCTTTCTGTTTAGAAGAAACACAGCAGAGATAATCAAGACTGTTTAAAGCAGGGTTTATACATTTAGCCATTTTTCTAACTTTCATAACAGAATGCGAGCGCACGATGAGGTGAGGGAGGGCTGAGCCATCCACTTCTTTGCATCTCCTGCAGCCTCCAGCACTAGTTTTGGGACAAAGGGAGCTTCATCGGTGACCCCTTATGCCAGTGTTCTGCTTTGATTTTTTCAGTCCCTCACTTTCCTCAGCACTCCCCCTACAGCTGGTGGACAGCACTTGCCCCGCCGCGCTGGCACACAATTTAGGGCCTAGATAAGGGGTCTGGATGACGGCACCGGCCCTTCTCAACAGAAGGGGACTAATACTCAGTATGCCCCACCCCATGCTGCCTCCACAGGGGTCCTGGGGTCTAAATCCCACCTCTCTGATGTCTCTAGGACCAGCGAAGAGTAAGCTCTCCCACGTTCCTCCTTCGTCTTACATTTGCTGTTCCTTCCGTCTGGAATCCTCCCCCTGCCCCTTCCCCTACTGTTTTCGTGGCTGGTTCCCTTTCATCCTGCAGGTCTCTTTAAACATCACCTCCTCAGAAAGCTTTCCCTGAACTGTCTTATCTAAAGCAGGTCTCCCGTATCGTTCTCTATCTTTGTTTCCTTCAGAGCGGTTATCACAATTTATAATGTAATAGAGACAATGTCTTGGGAAACTAAAATAAGCAAAATTTCACCCCTGCATTTGCCCCACTCCTCCTCCCCCAGTATCTGGCCACTGTCCCAGGTGAGGAGGTGGAGAGACTGTTACTTGACATAGAGGAAGAAGATGTGACATTGAGAAAATTCACCGCAGAGAGACAGCAGGAGTGAGAAACCTCCCCTTTCCTGCCCTGGTGGAAGGAAGAGAGAAGAAAGAGAGGGACGCCATGGGGGAGATGCCGGCGCCCTTGATTCCCCCATTCTGAAGGTAGGACTTGAAGGGGGTGAGGTGGCTGCAAAGATACCAAGGTAAGACCTGGAGGCACCTAGGGACATTCGGACTAGAGGCCCACTTCCCAGGCACGGTCTTCCACAGAAATCTTGAACTCCAGTTAGAACCTGTTTGAACATGGTGAGGGGCAGAAACTCAGTGGCTTCAAGAGTGGATGGTCAGCAAGATCAGAGACACGAGCCTGAGGCATTGCTCCTGCCTCCTCCCATGTGGCTGTGGCTCGCAGTGGACATGCCTGTGAGAGGGTGCAGAGCTTCTGAGAGGCTCAGCAGCCAGCAGAGACCTGGGATCAGGTCAAAGAGTTCACAATACACAGCGACTTCACAACAAGGGGCAAATGGCTGGGACTACGGATTGCAGGGGCAGGTGCATTCCAATGACCCGAAAAAAGCCAGAGGGGACCAGTTACATCTCAGTGGTTGCTAGTTCAGAGGCTAGATCAGCCACTCCACAACAGAAACTAGAAAGAACCCAGAGGGCCCCATGTGGATCCGAGGTCCTCTTCTCCTGCCACCATGAGTCTCACAAACCCTGAGGTCTCCATGCACCCGAATATCACCTTCCAGAGGAGCAGGGGGAGGGGAAAGAAATCGGAAAGACTGATTATTCATCCAAAAGAGGCAGAGTCATCCACAGAGAATAGTGAAACCAGAAGAGATTGGAATACTGTAATTAGCAAACATGAAACAAATAAGTAAAAACAAAGAAGCACCAGTCAACAGCCTTCCTGGTGCAGAAGATAAGAGGCCCTGGACAAGGGCACTAGGACTCTCACTAGGTGAATACTGAGAAAAGACTACCACGCACGCCCTTGAGAAAAGCTGGCACACAGCTCTCCAACGTTATCTTCGAAAACTGATGCATAAACTTTGCTTCAAGAACAGCTACGCTGATGGCAAGACTGGCCCCAATGGCAGGGGCATGGGGAGAGGGGAAAGTGCCAAAACTTTTCTGCAGGAAATGATTCACAGGTAAGATCTAACTCTATTTAACATGAGATTTTTACCTTAAACCTGCTTAAAAAAAAGAAAAATTTCAGAAACGTTAACATGGAAGTTTATATAAACAGAGGCAGCATAGCACCCAGGTTAAACTGGACTTTGGCGTCATTCATCAATTCATTCAACAAATACTTGTCCAGCTTCTTCTATGGGCCAGGCACTAGGCTTGGTGGTGGGGACTCTGAGAACAAAGCAGTGATGTCCCCTACTTTCCTGGAGCTCACAACCCAGGGAGAGAGACAGCATGAGTCAAGGAATTACATATAGAACTAATTATGTACAGTGGCGACAGCTCTGCATGTAGTCCTGGGTTCTGCCTGGTCTGCCACCGGGCGGCATGTGGCCTTAGTCATGCCATTTAGCCTCCCTAAACTGCGGCAACACCTATGAGATCACGCATTTGGAGGACTCAGCATAGTAGTTGGCATATGGTAAGTGCTCGAGAAATGTCAGATTTTATTGTTATCACTATTACTATTTTTTTTTAAAGATTTTTTAAAAAATTTTTTTCCTTTTTGTCCCCAAAGCCCCCTGGTACACAGTTGTATGTTCTTTGTTGTGGGTCCTTCTAGTTGTGGCATGTGGGAAGCTGCCTCAGCGTGGTTTGATGAGCAGTGCCATGTCCGCGCCCAGGATTCGAACCAACGAAACACTGGGCCGCCTGCAGTGGAGCGCACAAACTTAACCACTCGGCCACGGGGCCAGCCCCTCACTATTACTATTTTTAATCATCACAAAAAGTTCATAACCACAGTTTACTCTAGTGGTTCCTGGAAATTCTTTCTGGGCTTTTTGAAGTTGCTACTTGATTGCTATATATGCATGTAAATGTGTGTCTATATATAAAAAATTACTGTTTTTGAAAGTTTCTGTATTATTTCTTTTCCAAAAAGACCTAAATAGCAATTTTTGATATGCTATGTAGCTTAGATACAAATCAGCATGCAATTATTTAAATACTGGATTTCAACAAACATACCCACAAGTGAGAGCACCGACTAACAGGACTAATATTTTTAAGTGTAGTTTGTTTTATGGCTTTTTAATTATACACTGTCCTCACCAATTTAAGAGTAAATGTTTTATCCTTTAAGCATCTAAGCAGTTTAAGATTTGATGACTGGGGACACCAGCTAAATGTGGATTTTCAAACAAGACCTCACTTAATGTGGTCTCTTTAGTCCTCATCACCCTGTGAGCCACAGCCCAGAACTTTCCCCATTTTACAAAGAAGAAAATGGAAGCTCAGAGGGCATAAGAAATTTTCTCAAATTCACACAAGTGAGTTTGTTACTGAGGTAATTTGACCCTACTTTGCTTAACTCCAAACCCTTTGCTCTTTCCAGCATCTATACTGTCTCTGAAAAAAATTCTGAGAAGCCAAAACAAAAACAACCAAGAGAAGAAAATAATGAGAAAAGGCAAAAGATGAAAGAGGTCAAATTTAAGAATCGCTGGAGAAAGAATTCAGAAAACAGGAAAAGCAGCAACAATAGTGAATAAGACATAAGCAAACTTTCCTGAGCCAAAGACAGACCCGCACCCCTGGCTGAAGGGCCTCGTGTTCGGCTCACCGTCCGCACCTGAGCGTTCAGAGCCCACCGTGGACAGGGGCCTTGCTGAGTCTAGAGTTGTTTTTCTACTTGTGAAATTGAGGAAACGGGCTAAGTCTCAAACAAATTCTAGAAGCACAACTGATTTAGTGGTTGACTGAGTGACTCATGGAAACAGGAGCACCCCGTGGGCTGTGCCCATGTGATAACACAGTCTTCCACTAAATTTTGTTTCTTTTAGTTGAAGGTGAGCCAGTTCATCACTTTCAGTGTTAGCAACAGCTAAGGCGAATACTCCGTAAAATACAGTTCTGTATTCCCACAGGCGAGAGATAGAGGGAAATGGACATGTCTAATTAGTGCGAATTAGAATACGGGAAAAGTTGCTGTTAAATTCAGAGTTTGACGGTCCCACCTGTGAAGAGTATAATCTTGAGTATCCAAACTCAAAGAATCTTGTAGCAAAAAGACTTACCTGAGCCACTCCGACAGTGACACTCATTAAATTCTGGAGTGGTGAGGAAAGTCTAGGTACAAGCCAGTTACTTACTGTTTTTCTCCAAAGAATGGCACGGTACTGGGGGACACGCTGATTGTTTTGGTCAGAAAGGGTCACGGACAAGAAGAAGGGGCTCTTCTCTGCATCATTCCCAATGTAATTCTGATGGACTGGAAAAGAAGCAGGTTTAGAACAGTGAGAATGCAACTGGTACTTCCAGGCTCTGGTAGCAGGGGACACTTCAGGTGGTATCCAGCCCTTCTCCCATGATCAGGGCACAATAATCCCAAACCCAGCTCGGGACAGAACCTGACCACTCTACACTAACCATGCAGTCCCATTGCTCTTGCCGGCGACTGGGTCAGGAATAAACACGTGACCCCATCCTGGCCAATAAGACAGGAAGGCTTCCTCACTCCTGAAGATGACCGTCTTCTTCCTCAGGACATGGTGGTGTCTGGAAGTGATGTCTGGAATTGCTGCAACCATCTTGTGACCCCAAGGAGGGCCAGCCTTGATGACATCACTGAGCCTCTGAACCCACCAACCCCAAAGCCTGCCCTACCTCTGCGTTTCTTTTTATGTCCCTTACCGTTTAAGCCAGTTGAGGAAGCTGAACACATCCAAACTCACGGCACCATCTATCTCCAAAGTCATCAAAACTCTGGGCACTATGCTTTCCGGCATTTGGGAAAATGACAACTTTCCCACTGATTTCTTTCTTTATAAAGAAAAACCCCTTGCCAAATAAATAAACTTCTTAGAATAATACAGTATCCAATTTTTTAAAAAACATCATTTGCATCTGGTCAGCCTCATTTTATAGCTCAAACATCACATTTGCTACAAACGAATGCTTTAGCCTGATAAGCAATTTATCTAAGTCACTTCTAATCCAACAATAGTGATTATTCTTTCACTCCCAGTATCTCCTGTCGTTAACCACACTCCTGTTTTCCGTCTTTCCGTAGTTCACTCTAACTGTGCATCATTACTAATGAGAGAGCTCTGGGTGTGTGCCAGGCATCTGGCTTCGTGTTTTTCCTGCATATCTCATTGAAACTTCTGTTCAAACCTACTAGATAGGAACTCATAATACCCCGACTTTACAGATAAGGACATTAAATCTCAGAGAAGTGGAGAGTAACTGGTGTAAGGTCCTATGGGTAACAATGGCAGAACCAGGGTTCAAACCCTTTCTACAGTCTCCATGAGGGCAGGGATCGTGGCTGCCTTTGCACTGTATGTTGCCTGGCACGTGCTAGGTGATAAATACTTGTCACTGATGAATGAATGACACCAGAGCCTAGAGGATAATGCCTCTCTAGTTCTCTATTGGCCCTGGAGCTCAGGGAACCATTCCTCCCCCTCGCTGCCGTGAGCATATTTTTCAAATCCCACTACAGACAGGGCACTTGCTTGTTACGTCTAGAGTTGTTTTCCACCCTGCAGATGCTTCTCAGCTCTCAGATCGCTCATGCGGATGATCTAACTCCCTTTAACTCTCCAGGACAAAATGAACTGTCAAAAAATAACTAAATAAAAAAATTAAATAATTAAAAAATAAATTTAAAATGATGAGAAAAACTCCTAAGGCTGATTCGGAATTGAATCTTCAAATCTACACAGCTTGCTACGGACTTTGAAGTGAAACGCCCTGACGTTAGTGTCCCTGAATTGGGTAGTTTCACACCTATAGGGTACCAGAAATTACACCAACACTAGTTTTCATTTTGGATATCCTTTCTTCCCAAGCACCGTAATGGCATAATTACCTTGTCCTAAGAAATACTTGAAATACCATCTGGTGTGGTATTCCGGGTTCTCTAAGTGCACGTCTGTTCTTCGCCAAGTGCCTGGCAGGGCGGTTGCGTTCTGTAACGGAATAAAGTTGTGCCATTAAAAGGCTTATTTAGAAAGTAAACAAGAAGCTGGTAGTGAACCAGAGGCCAAAGAACCAGAAAAGGCACTGTTAAAAGCGTACCAACAGGGCTGTAGCCACACGTGCTCATTAGCAGGGGACGCCCAGTCTAAATCCACATCACGGAAGCATTCTGGAGGTCCTTGGGGTGTAAGAGAAAGGACCGCGTGAACCAGTGAGTTCAGCCATTTCTAACTTGAGAATGACTTGAGTTTAAAGTTTCTCTTCTTTCTTGTCCGAAGCTTCCACAACATTTGGGAGTGGGTGCCCCCTAGAGGCACACCTTTCTGTCTGTTACCCCTGAAACAGGCACATTTCACCTGGAATACATGTCTGCAGCATCTTAATCGAGTTCATATCTTTTAAAGAATTTTTTAAATGTGTCATAAAAATAACTCAATGCAGAAAATACAGATAAACATAACGAATCATCGGAATCCTCTAACCAAAGATAATCATTATTAATGATTTGGTATTGTTTCCTTTAATTTTTTTCCTATAGGTACACACACATGTATTTTTCTTATAAAAATGGAATTACACTGAATACACAGTTTGAAACTCCACTGACATCTACATTGTGCCATGTGTATAAGACAGACTCCTGGAATACGCTTTTCTGATTCTGACATGCCTCTAGTGATTTACTGGATGCTTGTGGTCAGTTTCTTTACCCTGTAGAAGCTTCCTTCGTCTGAGTCTACAAGGAGGCTTTTCTCAGGAATGAATATTGAATTTTACTGAAAGCTTTCTTTTGGCAACTGTTAAGAGAATAGGTTTAATGGGGGGAAATCATAGAAATGTAACGATTATACTAATAGCTCTTCTGACACTGAACGGCTCTCAGATTTCTGGAATACACCCTACTAGGTCATGGTATGGTATTCTTTTCATATACTGCTAGATTTTAAAAAATGATTCATGCATCATATTTGTTAGTGAGATGGATCTATAGGTTTCTTTTCTGTGTGAATTTCCATCATATATCAGGGGTATATTACCTTATAAAGTGCCTTAGGATGCTTTCTGTCTTTCTCATTGCTCTGGAAATACTGACATTCATTGAGAGCTCTAAGTGCCAAGAAGTAGGCCAAGCCCTTTATATGCGTTATCTCCAGGGTATCTCCACCAGCTTCACAGACAGATTCGATTTTATCCCCCTACTTTCAGGTGAGGAAACTGAGGCTTAGAGAGATTAAATATGTTGCCTAAGGTTGCAGAGATAATGAGCAGTGGAGCGGAAATGAAACCAGCTCCAATTGCAGAGGCTCTTTCTTTTTTAAAATCGTAACCACTGCATCATCTTCTGTGTCCTTTTTTATGTTCTGCTTTTTTAATCTATCAAGGAGTAAAAAAGTGGGTTAAATTTTCTTAGTATTTTCGTGCCTTTATTGGATTTTCTTGAATTTTTAAAATTCAGCTATATATATGTATATACATATATACAAATTTTATTTAGAAATAATTTTAAACTTACATAAAAGATGCAAGAACAAGAAAAGTGCAAAGAGCATCTGTATACTCTTTACCAGATTCACCTACTTACCTCTTTTGCTCATGTGTTCACACTTTTCTCTCTCTCTCTGTCTATGCACACAATTTTTTCTGAACTATTTAAGACTAAGATGCATAAATAATAGCCCTTTATCCTTAAGTACTTCAGTGTGTATTTCCCAAGAATAGGGATGTTTTCTTACACAACCACAATACAGCCTTATCAACTTTTGTAAATTTAACATCGATACAATACTTTCATCTGTATTCCAATTTTCATCCATATTCCAATGACTCAACAATGTCATTTAAAGCATGTCCCCCTGCAGTACAGGATCATTTAGTTGTCATGTCTCTTTGGCTTCCCTTATCTGGAACATCTCCACAGACTGGCTCTGTCTTTATGACTGACATTTTTGAGGAATGCAGCACACACCGCTCTCCTCTTTTTAAATAAAGCACTCCTCATTTGGTTTGTCTGATGTTTTCCATGATTAGATTCAGGTCACGTGTACCTGGATGCTACAGTTCAGAATACATCAGGGATGCCTGTCCTTCTCAGCTTATCCTATTTTAAGATATCCATTTATTCCTCATTGGTGACGTTAATATTGATGACCTATTCAAGCTGCTGCCTCTTAGTTTTGACCTTTGGGTGTGACCCAAGAAAGCATATAATTGGGTTTTGTTTCTTGCAGAATTTCTGAACGATTCATTATCAACAGCTGTTCATTTTATGACCTTAAACCACTGGCAGTGGGTACTCCTGGTCCAGAGCTCTTTCTACTATGCATCGGGCGGCATGCAGCTATGGTATGACCCTGGCATCTACCAGCCGGCCTCAGGCATCAGTTGACCCCACATGGGGGCATCTGGCCTTGGGCAGTCAGACTCCACAGAGGTGGGTGTCATGACCCCAAGGTCCTGGATCCTGGAAAACATCCACAAAGCCTGGCGAGGAGACCCTGAAGTCACCATGACATTTAGGCCTCTGGAGCCCCCAAGACTTCCCTGGCACAGAGAGGTTTCTTTCAGGTAGCTGTGCCAGATCTTAGCTCAGTGCTTGTAGGTTTGTTAAGACATGCACTCTTGGGCCCGTTCTAGACCTCTTCCTCAGGATTTCTGTGGGTAGGGCCTTAGAATCTGCGTCTTAACAAGCATCCCAGGTGATTCCGATGAACGCTGAACTTTGAGAATCAATGCTCTATACCAGGGGTTCTAAAAGAATCCAGGATGAGCATGAACTTGAATGGGGGAGAAAACAACTTTATTTTTCCTAACTTCTAACTAATATTTAGTATTTCACTCAGTTATGAATGTACGCAAACAACTACAGTAGAATGAACAGCCGTGGTAACTTTGTCACCAAAAAAAAAAAAAAAATCACATTTTCAGAACTCTATACAGTGATCGCAGACATCTCAAAATACTATTCACATTCCTCATCATTCAAAATTATAATAATCAGGAGACCTGTTGCTGGATTTATTATTTAATGTATTAATAAAAAAGCATGCATATTATGGTATCACGAATTAGGTTTAAAGAATCATTTTGATAACTATTTCAATACAACTGTTTTCCTTAGCAATCCTATATATTTTGTTTTATGCATTAAAAGCATTATGCTGAGAAGGGTCCTACAGGTTTCACAGACTGCCAAGGGGGATCAGAGGCATAGAAAATGACCCCCATACTCTAGCCCTTCGGAAGCTCTTGAGTCTGCCGTCTCCCCTCCCAAAAGTCTGCATGCTGCCAACTGCAGCATGGAAAAACACGGAGAAGGGGCAGAGGCAGCACAGCGACGCAGAGTGAGATGGCACTCTGGTGGTGGCATGCCCCCACCTCTACTGAGTATACACTGTCAGTTATGAGTTCTTTTTTTAATGATCAAAAAGTTACCCACTTAACTTTCATCTTCACTGAATAGTTAACTAAGATGGGGGGAAAGCTCAACACCAAGAGAGTTGTGAGTCTCACAGAACAAGACACTTCCTGTCTCTTGTTAAAAGCACATATGATGAGATGTCAAGACAAGAATATACACAGGAACTGACAAAAGAAAGGGAGACGAAGCAGAACACATCCGCGCTGCCCAGGGCCCCCGAAGAACGACTCTGCAAACGAGTTCCAATTTCTGATGATATGTGGCAGAAGTGGACAGTAAAGGGCCAAATCTTAGGTGTACAGTGAAATGATTTTCAAATATGTACACACCCTTGTAACCACTGGATCAAGACAGAAAACATCCTCAGCACCCTAGAAGGCTCCTTCATGCACTTTCCCAGTCAATACTCAACCACACTCTGAAAGGTAACCACTGTCCTGCCCCCATCACCATTGATGAGTTTTACCTGCTTTTGAACTTTATAGTAATGAAATCATATCATGTATGTCTGTTGGAGTCAGGCTTTTTGTCCTTTGACAAAAATATCTGTGTCATTCATCCACGTTATTGGTGTAGCGGTGGTTCACTCTTTCCCATTGCCACGTAGCAGTCCACAGTATGAACATCAAGATTTATGTATTATTCATTATTCAGTTGATAGGCATATGGACTGTTTCCAGTTTTTGGTTATTAAGAATAAAGTCAAGGGGCCGGCCCTGTGGCTGAGTGGTTAAGTTTGCGTGCTCTGCTTCGGCGGCCCAGGGTTTCACCAGTTCGAATCCTAGGCGGGGACATGGCACCGCTCATCAAGCCATGCTGATGCGGCATCCCACATGCCACAACTAAAAGGACCCACAACTATGTACCCAGGGGCTTTGGGAGAAAAAGGAAAAAAGTAAAATCTTTAAAAAAAAAAAAGAATAAAGTCACTACAAACGTCCTTGTGTCTGTCTTTCGGTGGACATAGTCACCCATTTCTGGCAGGTATACATCCTGGGATGCAGAAGATGCAAATGTTGTTTCAGTAGATACTACTAGACAGTTTTTCAAAGGGGATGCACAATTTACATTATTAGCAATACATACAGGAGACTTCTAGATACTCCACATCGTCTGACCAACTCTTAGCATTTCGTCCTTTTAATTTTAGAGGTTCTGGAGTGCACGTAGTAGTGGCTAACTGTAGTTTTAATTTTGCAATAAATCCTGACTATTTTAAGTATGACCTATTTTATAGAGGATTTCAGAGATACAGAAACTTGGCCTACAGCACTTGAAGGTAACAGTGACACAGGAATACATTATTTAACACCAACGAGAAAGTTAGGAGGAAATATTCTGATGAGCATGTAACCACAGGCCCTCTAGGACCAGTTCAACTGACCCCACCTTATCAACAGAATAATTAAGAGTTGTCTCTCAGGAACTGACCCTCTTTGTTCATTTCACGCTGGTTGAGAACACCAACCCACCAACTGGGCTTGAGAAAATGCTCACTAAGTGACCTTTTTGATATAAAGGGGCTGAACACTCCACCCTGAGATCATCACACTAACACCATCATGTTGTAAATGTGTCCTATGAAGGGGCATGAAGTGTGACTACGCTTGCCCCAAAATAATCAGTTACCTCACTTCTCCTTACTTCCAATCATCCATCTCCACACTTCACACCTCCCTGCCCTGCATCTCATAAATTTTGCCTCAAGCCCTGGACCAGGGAGACAGATCTGAGAGCATATGCCTCCTGTCTCCCTGCAGATGGATCTTGCAAATAGAATTATTTTTCTTTTCCCAAAGGCTGATGCCGTAATAACTGGCTGTTGACGTGCATTGGGTGGTGAGCCCTTGCTCGGTAACAAGCACATTTTCCAGACAACAAAAGTTTAACACATTGCAAACACCATACTTATTTTATGCCCTTTTAGATAAACATTTGCTAAAAGGTATTACAGAGAGTAATGAACTCAAATTCTTCTGCACTGCAGACATGCCTGATGCCGGCTCAGCATAAGGTTGATATAAGGGAAGCCATATTGTAGAAGAGAAACTATACTGTAACACTATGACCTCTGATTAACTAACCCAGCAGAATATGCACCCTCCAGGAGATATACATGCCCTGTAGAGTTTATGGACCCTCACAGCTGCAATAAGTTGATAACCTTGTTCTTCAGAGTTCCTTAGGAATGTGATCACCTCCAGGCAGAGGGTCTATGCTGATAGCCATCATCAATGACAGCTGAAAGGTCTGGGTATAGGACATTGCTCCAGTCTCTGATGCATATCCACTAAAACAAAAGATTATCAGGAACTAAGACCACATGTCTGCTCCACCCGGAAACCAGATGCCCCCCCAACCCAGAAGCCAGCCCCCTGTATAACTGGCCTGTAGTCTTTGTTCTGTAAGATGGCTCTTTTGGACATTAGTCGGCCATCTTCCCCCTTGCTAGCAAGCTGTAATAAAACCCTTTCTCTCCTACCACCTTGCCTCTCTACTACTGGCATGTCTGTGGTGGGCAGAAGACCCACCTTGGGAATTAACGTGCCCACAGTGTTGAATGAGTCTTGAGACTAAGAAATCCTGAATCATTTCTGCATCAAATTCCAAAGCCCCTAGAAGCTCCTTGCTGCCTTAATTGTACATTGACCCCTTTTATACTTGTGGGATGTGAAGGAGGAAGACTGAACTGGCCAGGATATTTTGAGGAGAATTTGAACAAAATCCATATATAACATCCTCACCATATCTGAACGTACTCTCATATTTGACTTTAAGCAAGGAAGCCCCACAATACAGACACTCAGATTACAAATGAGATCCATGGGTTTATATAATGCCTGTGATTTTTTTCCGAGTATTTTCTAGAGTGAGTTCCGTTAATGAGTGAATGCATTTAAATTGACTTTACTTCAGTCTCTAGGTTAAATTGCTGAGAGAACACTGGCAGTAAAGAAGATGGATTTTTTTTTTAAAACTTTTTTTGAATTGCAAATATAAATATAAGCTTGTTGAAAAAAGTGAAATCACACAAAAATTAGAATCTTTTCCTCTCCCCCATCCTCCATGCTCAATCCTCTTCCTTTCCCTATAATAACCATTTGACCAGGCTGGTTTGCATGGGCCCAGATCTTCTCATGTATTTACAAAGATGTGTTTACTTTAGACAGAGATACACAGATCACACATTCACAATCACATACATACATTTATATACATACATATATACACATATGATTTATTTTCATAAATGGGATAGGAGTATAGATATTATACTGAAGCTTATTTTTTTCACTTAAGAAAATATCTTATAAATATTTCTATGTCAGCATATATAGGTCTACTTTGTTCCTTTTAACGACTACATTGATTTTTTTTTTAAAGATTTTATTTTTCCTTTTTCTCCCCAAAGCCCCTGGTACATAGATGTATATTTCTTTTTTAGTTGTGGGTCCTTCTAGTGTGGCATGTGGGACGCCGCCTCAGCATGGCTTGATGAGTGGTGCCATGTCCATGCCTAGGATCTGAACCGGCAAAACCCTGGGCTGCTGAAGCGGAGCTTGCGAACTTAACCACTCGGCCATGGGGCCATGATTTTTTTTTTAATTAAATACTTCAGTGGAGTATAGATGTGTAAAACATGTAAACAGCATAGAAACACCAAAAGTGGAAAGCTAAGGGCCTCCAGCTTCTTGCCTGACCTTCCATTTCCATTCTCCAGAAGCAATTATTATCAAATTCTTACGTGTTGTTTTGGAAATTTTCTTGCATATTGCAAGCATATTTATCTTTTTTTTTGTTTTTAAGGAAACGGGATATCATATAAATCACTCTGGAACTTTCTTTTATGTCTATCACTGTATCTTAAACATTTTTCTATTGTATTATATACACCTCTACCTTACTCCAACAGCTACTATGCATTCCATGGTATAAATGCATCATAATTTATAGAATCATTACTGATGGAAATTGAGATTGTTTCAGGTTTTTTTTTTTTCTGTTTTAAATAATGCTACAATACACATCCTAGTAGCAGAACTGTTGGCCAAATTAATTATTGCTAATTGTCCTCCCAAAAGATTGTACTCATTTACATATCCCCCAACGGTGTATAAGGGAATCCTGCCCATGCTAAGGAGGACAGATCTGTAAGAAGCTGCAAGATTGTCTCCTCTGCCCCACTACACACTAACTGATACACACGAGTGAGCTGTGAGGGAGGCCTCCAGTGAGCCACCCGAGGGTCACACTCATTGTAATTAATAACGGGATGAGCACACAGATGGCAGGGCAAGCACATCTGAAGGTAACAGAAAGCTTCCCAGTGGGTTAGCTAATAGGACAGGGGACAGAAGCAAGACGTCAAAAAAACTCTTGACAATTAGCAATGATGGACAATTAGCAATTATGGGACACGCTAACAAGATTAAATTCAGTGTGGACAAGGCAAAAATCTCACACTTAGGTACAAACACAAATTGCACAAGTACAGGATGGGGAAGGCCAGGTGCTACATGGTAGTAATTATGTCCCTTTTTCCCCATTAGGAGATTGAGGTCAGAGATGTGGAGTCATAAACTGGTAAGTGGTAGAGCCGAGTCTGGACCCAGGTTGGTTTGACTCCAAAATTGTCTCCACTACACCATGATGTCTACTCACAGCTAAATAACAGCACACGTGAAAAAGACTAGGGGGAGGGTAGCATATTGAGGCTCATAAGGAGTCATCGGGCTTCATAAAAAGAGGAGAAAGTGTGTGGCAAGGAGGGGGATGAGCCTGCACCACTCTGCGGCTGAATGGGGTGCCCCGGAGCCCTGAGTTCAGTTCTGAGCACTTCAGTTTAAAAGGTTCATTAAGGATCTCACAATGTCGAAGGTGCAGCAAAGAGTGATGGTGAGTGGAACCAAGTCCACATCTTAGGAGAAAAACAGCAGACGTCCGGGAATGCATGCGAGCCTGTCATGTTGAAGATGGGGCTCAGCCTCACACTGTGGGCACAGAAACCTGAGTGGGAAAAGAAACTGAATGGGAAATAGAGACAGATGAATTTTGTTCAATAAAAAGAATTTTCTAGCTATTAGAGATGCTGATAAATGGAATTAACTGCTTTAGGGGTGTGGTATAATGAGAAATATATATTTGGTCTTTGTCTCTGGTTTCTGGCACACAGCTCCTAGAACCTTTGAAATTTCCTGAGTGTTAAAGGTGACAGGAACGTCTTTGTTCTAATGAGGTGACTCTTGGTGGGCCCCTAGATAGCTCCAGGATGGGGCTGCTTGCTAGGATGGCCAAGCCTTGACCAGAAGCTGGGAAATTTCAGCCCCGAAACCTCTGAGGAGGAGAGAAGCGCTGGAGATTGAATCAGTCATCATGGCCAATGACTTAATGAAATCTCTGTAAAAACCTCTGTAAAGACCCCTATGCAACGGGGTTCAGGGAGCTTCTACGTTGCCGCACACATCAAGGTATTGGGGGGGTGGTGTGCATCCCTTCCATGTGGCCACGGTTGAGTTGTCGCCTTCACCATAAACCAGTAATAGTAAGTAAAGTGCTGTCCTGTGTTCTGAGTCGTTTTAGCAGATTATTGAACATGAGGAGGAGGGTTGTGGGAATCTCTGATTTTATAGCCAAGTCAGATGGAAGTGTGGGTAACCTGGGACCTGAGACTTGCGGCTGGCGTCTGAAGTGAGGGCAGTCTTGTGGGACCAAGTGCTTAAACCTGTGGAGTCTGACGCTAACTCTGGGGAGTTAGTGTCAGAACTGAATTAAAGCGTAGGACACTCAGCTGGTGTCAGGAGGGAAAAAACCCCTTAAGGGAGTAGCACGCTTCCCGTTACTGAGATATACTCAAGCAGGGAGAGAGGAGCGGACTGTCGGCAAAACTTGTGGGGCTTCATGCCTTGGGTGGAAGTGGCCTAGATGAACTCTAAGGGATGGCCCATGGTGCCCATCTGCAAACTGTTGACCAGTCTAGGACGAAGTACGCAGCAATGGAGAGGAGCCTTAGGCCCTTCATAGCAGTCTGACATTCCCGTGATACCTAAGCACAAGCTCAGGGATTCATTCCCTTAAACGGAGTCCAGACCAACCTGGGTGCTGTTGAATTTGGGGGTGAGTTGCCTGAGGTGGGGGCTGCAGACTGGTCACACCTGGTAGGACCACATAGAGTTCTGCAACAGATTGGAAATAAAAAAAACGAGTCCTTCACCACAGGCTGAGAAGCAGGGCTCAGAGGCCTCGGGCTCACTGTGACGTCACTGCTGGGGCCTCCTCTGACCACCCGATCTAAAGGAGGACTCCTCCTGTTACTCTGCACCACGGCCCTGTTTGTTTTCCTCACAGGAGTTAGGAAAATTTGCAATCATCCTGTGTCTCTGTGTTCCTCATTTATTGACTGCTCCCTGCCAGTCTGTGAGCCCATGAGGGCAGGGACCCCGGCAGTCCTATTCACCCCTAGATCACCAGTGCTCAGCCTGTCTGGCACCAAGAAATGATCCAGTGAATGTGGGTTAAATGAATGACTTCACACATCATATGAAAAGTGCTCCTGATATAACTTACGTTTTTGGTAATGACGGGCCAGGTTATTTGACCAACCCTCCCACTGAAGAAACTAAAAGTCCTTGAAAAATGTTAAAATCATCTCCTTAAGAGCACTGGAGTGCTTATAAGCTAGTAAGGAGTTACTAGCCAAAAGTGAAAGGCAAGTGGGAACCCACAGCGGTAAGTGGAGCATGAAGTTTCTTTTTAGCTCGAGGATATTTGTCAATCCTGACAAAACTAAACTTGGGTTTTGCTGACCTCACGGGGCAAGAGAGCATAGAATCAAACTGCCAGGACCCACGGAAGTAGGGCAGTCTAAGGAGAGACCCACCCAACATTAAGCTGGGACCCCAACCGGCTACACGTTCAAGGGGAGGGTGAACCAGAAGAGACCACCTCTAACTCAAAGACCCCAAGGAAGGCTGCCACGGCGCTGGGCAGAGCTGAGAGGGGGAGTGTCTCCGAGGGGCTATGACCTCACGTAATCTCATGTAAAGCCTCACACAAATCCGCAGCTCCATTCTGCCCCACCTGGGTGGCTTAAAAAGTCTAAGCTGGGAATTTACTTTAAAGGTGCTTGGCAAAAGCAAATGCAAAGCCTCCCTCTGATTCTTTTTTTTTTAAAGATTTTATTTTTCCTTTTTCTCCCCAAAGCCCCCTGGTACATAGTTCTATATTTTAGTCATAGATCCTTCTAGTTGTGGTATGTGGGATGCCTCCTCAGCATGGCTTGATGAGCGGTGCCATGTCCGTGCCCAGGATCCGAACCAGTGAAATCCTGGGCCGCCGAAGCAGAGCGAGCAAACTTAACCACTCGGCCACGGGGCCGGCCCCCTCCCTCTGATTCTGACACCAATTCTAACCCGTGTTTTTTCCCCACACCATCAAGCAATTCTCTGACACAAGCTAGGTGTGCTAAAATTCAACTCAATTCTGACACTATCTACCTGGAGACAGCGTCAGATCCCACAGGTTGAGGGCTCAGTCCTACAAGACTGTCCTTCCCCCAACTTCAGATGCCAATTGCAAGTTCAGGTTGTCACCTGTGCTTTTGACCCACAGGCTATAGATTGGAGGTTCCAGTGACCCCCTCTTTGGGTTCGATTAATTTGCTAGAGCGGCTCACAGAACTCAGGGAAACATTTTACTAATTAGACTATCAGTTTATTATAAAAGGATATAACTCGGGAACAGCCAGATGGAAGAGATGCATAGAACAAGGCATGTGAGAAGGGGCACCCTTCTTCCAAAATCTCCTCGTGTTCACCAACTTGGAAGCTCTCCAAACCCTGTCCTTCTGGGTTTTTATGGAGGCTTCATCACATAGGCACGATTGATTAGATCATTGGCAACTGGCCATTTAATTCCATCTCCAGCCCCTCTGCCACCCTGGAGGTCGGGGCTGGGACATAAATGGCTAAGCTTCTAATCACAAAGTTGGCTCTACTGGCAACCAGCCCCCATAGGTGCTTTCCAAAAGTCACTGATAACAAAAGACACCTTCATGGCTCTCATCGCCTAAGAAATTCCAAGGGTTTTAGGAGCTCTGCACCAGGAACGGGGACAAAGACCCAATATCTATTTCTGATTATACGTGACAACATCACACTCCCTACTAGGCCTCATATTATCCGCAAAACTCATTGTCTTGAACAACAAAGAGCACACAACTAGGTAGGTAAGTGCGCAAAGAAACACAGTCCACCGTGAGCATATGCCAGGACAAAAATCAAGCCACAGACAGAGAGCCACAAAAACCTTCATATATTGGAATCATCAGTCACAGATGATAAAACCATTTTGCTGACTATAAAAGGTAAATTTGACATTATCTTACGAGAATAGTAACCATAAAAAGTGACCAAGCAACCCCGGATTAGGCAATGGTCCCTTACATACGACACGAAAAACACAAGCAACAAAAGAAAAAATAGATGAACTAGACCTCACTGAATTTAAAAACTTGTCTGCTTCAAAGGACACAGTCAAGAAAGTGAAAAGACAACCTACAGAACGGGAGAAAATTTTTGCAAATCATATATCTGATAAGGGTTAGTATCCATATCATCTAAAGATCTCTTAAAATACAATAATAGAAGGAAAAATAATCCAATAATGAAATGCTTTGCCATTTGTTTGTTCATGAGTTTGAAAAATTTGAAGCAGCTATATTTAGCCTTCCAATGCACTAACGGCTTTAACTAACTCGGAGCGCGCCAGCGTTTTCCCCTCTGGGTCTCAGGTTCCTCTAACCTTTTATGAGGTTGTGCACTAACGCTGGGCAGAAGCTTTTAACTGAAGACTATCAACATAAAACACAGCCAAGGGGTTCCAACGGAGCACTCACGCTCAATGGCTTTGGTAGAAACAAAACTGAAAACCGTGTCTGAGCCTTGATATCATATTTCCCACAGAAGCAATCCGAGATAGGACTGTGTACTGAACACAGGAGACCACAATGATTTATGAAATCAATAACTCCACTAAATGTTTCCAAAGACGTTAAGTGAACTGCCCAAGGCCACATGGCTGGTGAGTTGTAGAGTCACAATTTGAACCCAGGCAGCCTGACTCTAGAGCCACTCCTGACCATGCTCCTCCACAGGTGACCAGGCCCCAGAACTTGCCCTCTGGTATATGGCCAGGTGACATCACCAGGTGAGGAGTGTTTGATGACTAAAGTGTGGTGACCCTAGGACCACATGAAAGCTGCACTTATGTCTTTCCCAGGAAGTATAGATTTCTTCTAGACACTGGTCCTGGCAGGGGCCAGAGTTGTGCTTATGTGGGGTGGGGAAAGTCCAGAACGGTTTGTTCATTTTGGGCTGGGCTGAAGTCCTGCAAAATTTTGGCAGCAGACAGATGTCTTGGGGTACAGCAACCTCTAGGGTCTCTGGTACTGAGGTCCTCAAAGGAGAAACTCGGCATGGGGGCTGCTGGCTTTCTGAGCAGTGGAAAATGAGGACTCAACGCCCCGGCTCCTGACTTAGCTCCTGAGACACCCTTGGCTGCCTGAGCCTGTGGTGATAAGACTGTCTCATTTCAGGATCTGGGCCACTTGGGGAGGGCCGTTTCCAAGCTTCAGGAGCCAATTTCCCTGGGAGTTCCTTCTTCTATGTAGATCAGCTGACATCATTCTGGACAAGAAGTTTATGGGCACCCAGGCAGGAGCGCAGCCCCAGATGGGCCTGCCCCCTTTGCCTCACAGAGCAAGGGCGAAGGTACCCTGCCTAGGTGAACAGGTATGTGAAGTTAAGGCCAAAGGTAAAGATGAGCAACAACTTCCCAAATGCTGTGGCCTTTCCAGGTGAATCCATAGCCCTTCAACAAGAACTGGATTAAGGAGGTGATCAGGAGGGCAGGCTGTCTGTACAGCACTAGTTATGGAAACAACAACAACCATTATTACTATTATAGCTATCACTTACCGAATGCTTACTAATGCGCCAGGCACACTGTTAACAGCTTTACGAGCTCAGCTCACTGAAACCTTTCAATAATCCTAAAACAGTTTCCATTTCATAGGTGAAGAAACCAAAGCTCAGAAAGGCAGCTTACCTGCCCAGGGTCATATACCTAGGAGGTGGGGGAGCTGGCACTTGAACCCAGGCTTGTCTGACTCCAAAGCTGGGGGGTGCTAAAGCACTATGACGAGTGACCTCTCAGGGAGGCAGGAAAGAAGAAAAAAATTGGGGGGCTCGCACCACACTCTGCAGTTTTGGGGGTAGATCTCAAGGGAGAGAGTGGGCAGTGGAAGTGTTAAAGGAGAAAGAAAAGCATGACGAGTCCCTGTGGCCGGCAGTAAGGAAGACCGGGAGAGCCCAGAAAGAGGGCTTGGGCCCGAGGAGTGGTGACAGTAACGGCCTTCTTTCTCGGCGTCTTCTCTGAAGAAGAGGACATTTTGTAATCACAGTAATTTTTTGCATCTCTCTCCTGGACCCTGATATGGCTCATATGCCAAGCTAACCTGCCTGGCAAAGTGGAAGAGGTGGGATTCTGGGGGCCATTCACAAAGGGTGTCGTGGCTGTGAATTCGTCTTTGGTGCCATTTCTGAGTCTATCTGGCTTTATTAGAAATCCTTTAAAGGGTATGTGTCATCCTATTAATAGCACCTTCCATACACAGAATAATGGCACTGCCCTTTCACGTCTGCTTCAAGGAAAGCTCTGAGGAGCTCTAGTTACCCCGTGCTGGGCTCCATTAGGCGAGGCTGCTGCGGTAACGAAGATCACTACTTGCTCACTGCTGTACCACAGGCACCATAATCATGTGCCCGGTGACAATACAGGAACTGGGGGCTTCCTTACCTCATCCGAAGAGCCATTTTCCACTCTGAATCTTCCAGCCCTTTGGATGGCTCCATCAGCGTCGCTGGAAATAAGCTAGGGGACAAAAGAGCGCTCAGTTAGGTAGCTGGGTCACCTTTTGCAATGCCCCTTCTGTCTGTACCTGTCCTATAAGTAAGCTAAATCCTACATGAGCTGGAGGGCCCAGCCGAGAAGCCAACGGTTTTTTGGAAGCTCTACTGGCCAAGTTCTCACGCAGCCGGCCGCACGGTCTTTAGGAGCTGAGGAGTGAGGACCACCTGGCCCACAGGAGTGGAAAACAAAAGCATCAAATCTAAATTTGATCATATTCCAATACTGAAAAACATGAAAACGATGCTCCCTGGGAAAACAGTCTTAATACACACTACACGTGGACAAGTGCAGCTCACAGATGGCAACACCAAACGCCAAGCCTGAACTTCAGGCGCCTTCACAGGAAAGCCTAAAAAACAATTAATGGCTGGCATGAACTCAAGGCTCCGCTAACATCACAGAAAGCTCTTGTGTTTCATTCAGTTTTAAACAGTTTCCAAAAGGCCAATTAGTCCCTTCCGAGGCAGGCAGACTGTGTTTCAGCTCTGGCAATGTGATGCTTGCAAATGTCTTCTCAACGCTAGAACGAGATGAGTGAAAAGCAGATCAGGGCTTGGCACGTCAGTCCTAAAATTACTGACTCAAGGTTTAACTTATTTTCCCCTAAATCTTCTAGATTTCTCAGTTGCTACTTGGGAAAAATGACATGTCTTTTTTTTAACCTTTTAGATCTGCCCACAATTTGCAGCAAAAATCTGCCAACAATTTCCACATTCCAGATTCATTAGAACACACTTGCCCGGAGGGGCGCTCACCGCCCTAATTCAGGACTTACCAGGTAAAACAGATACACAACTTCTTAAGAAAGATAGTTCTCTCATATTTTCACTTGTGTTAAAAGATAGGAAGGTGTGAAAATGAAGAAATTTCAGGCAAAACCTACAAACTTTCCCAAAGCAAATTATTTGAAAAAGATTGATAAATTTTTTTCTATCATAAATATAAAAATAATGGCATCTAATATTTATTGAGTGCTTCTACATGCCAGGCACTCTTCTCACCTTAATATGTATTATCTCATTTAATTCTCATAGTAACAACACAACCTGTGTACTATTATTATTCTCATTTATGAATGAGGAAACTGAGGCAGAGAAAGGAAAAAGAACTAGTTAAGGTCACATAACTAGTACGCGGTAGACCTGGGATGTGAACACAGGCAGCCAGACTCCAGAAGCCCATTATCTTCACCTAACCACTACCCTACCTAACCATCTTCCGTGGAATATCTATGATCCAATTTTTATACTTAACCTTTAGTTTGCAAAATAATTTCTAAAAACAAATACAAAGAAGATTTTTACATATGTTTAGCTATTTATGGCGTCTGATTGTTACACTCTTGGTAAACTGAAGATGAGCAGGAGAGGCTGTGTAGTAAAGAATTTAACCTTGCCCAGTGAGAGGTCTGGCCTCTGGCCCTGGCTCCTGGGAGGTGAGCTCGAAGCCCTGGGAATGTCCTCCATGAGTGTTTACTGGGGACTTTGAGCCACACGGGAGAGTGATGTGATTTCTGGCGGGGCTTCGGGTCACATGGTATGCAGATCTACCTCTGGACGCCAAGACTCAGGTGAGTTCCCTGGTTGACAATGCTCCGCGTGTACTGGCACACACTGTTACCAGGAGGAGCTCCTGCTGTCCACGACCCCGCTGGGCGAGGACAACTGGAGGCTCTGCACGTGGAGCTCTCTCGGACTCAGTCCCGTGTGTCTGTTCCTTGGCTGATGTTAATCTGTATCCTTGCACGGTAAGAAACCATAAGTGAGCTTCAGAGCTTTCAGTAAGCTCTGTGAGTCCCCTTCTAGCAAATTATAGAAACTGAGTGTGGCCTTGGGGACCCCGAAACTCTGCAGTTGGCGTCAGAAGTGACGGATCTTGCGTTTCCTAATTTTGTTTCCTAACCTTACAGAGACCAATACTAAAGTACGAGAACAAGATGAATTTAGGTCTCCTGGGGTCACTGCCATGTTTATGGGGGAAGGATAGAGGGTTCAGCGTCAGTTTCCTGGCTTGTGAGATTTACTCACGGTTAAATAGAGGGAATAGCAAACAGTTTCCAAGTCAAGTGTCATTGGTATAGGCTGCCTCAAGGACTCTGGAGAAGCATTCTGAGGTCACATCCAGGCTTGGCAAGAAAAGAGAGCTGCAATCAGTTAATAACGTCTGCCATGAGTATATAAAGAGAGACGGTGATGCACACACCCCTGAATCAGAGGTTGGTGGATAGAGTCCTCACTACGGCCAGGCTCATCCAGGACTCAAAGGCTTAGGGGAAGGGCTGAGAGCCAGTCACCGACCCAGTCATTCATTCGCACAACAAATATAAGTGAAATGTCTCACAGGTATACTCTACATACTGCCAGACACAGGCAATAACGCCCTTTTCCCTTGCTGAGATAGAACAAGAAGCTTACTGCTTATCTTGCTTAAAGGTTCAAGAAGAAGAAAGGAAGAACATGTTTAATGATTTGATGGTTAGAAGGAAGGTAGCTCCCTCTGAACTTATGATCACGGAACCCACAGACACTGAACTCAGACCTCAGGCTAACATGTTTAACTCTCTCACCTTTACCATCTCCCCCATCACCGTCTTCATCCAAGTCACTGTCCTCTCTCATTCGGATGACTGTAACCGCCTCCTAACCGGTCTGTACATTGACCCACCATTGCTTCTCTCCAACCCGCTCCTCACACTGCAGCCCCTGCGATTTCAAATCTCCAAATCTGATTGTCCCACAATCCCACCTCTATGCCAGCACCCCCATCCCTTCCCACTCGAGGATGCGCACACATGGTACTCCCTTGCCTGGAAGGCCCTCCTGTCCCATCTTCCCCTAATGAACTCAGCATTCAGTGTCACTGCAGTCCCCACCGTAGGTGACTTCACCGACCTCACTGCCTGCGAAAACGACTCCACTGTAAGTTCTTGGAGCACCTTCAGAGCTGTGATTTACATTTCTTTGCGTGATTACTTGATTCACGCCTGTCTCTCCTCACGCACTCCCTCTATGCCCCACGGAAGCTCCGCGAAGACCGTGACGCTGTTTTTCTCACCACTGCATCCCCAGAGCTAAGCACACTGCCTGACGTAGTACAGATACTAAACCTCTATCAAACAAGGGAATGTGAATAGACGAACGCCAAATTCCTACGGAAGCGACCACAGGAACACAAAGGTGGGCTGCGGCCTGTGCCAGTTCTGGAAAGCAGAGAAGGTTCATTACTCACGCAAGACCCGGCAGGTCAGACTAAGCCCCCTGAGCTCAAGCTGGCAGGGCCTGCCTGAGGAGAGGGTGGGGGCTCAGGGCAGTAACAGTGGGAAGGCAATCGACCAGTCACACTGGGAAAGCGATTCTCAGTGGCATCAGAATGCCAGCCCCACAGCTCCCCTGCCCTGACCCCACCTTTATGGCTGGCTTGGGCAGCTGGCTAATTAAAACAGAGGGTGCCACGGTGGCTGGTGCCTGATGAGGACTGGTATGCCAGCTAATGTGAAAGGAGACAGTGCCCCAGTGAACGAGGGCATGAAAAAAATAACCCTGCAGAAAAAAAAAACCTTTTTAACACAGAGAACCTGTTTCTCTCAGTACTTCTCTTCCCATTATTCCTCATAAACCTCTGATCTGGCCAGTTAAAACTACTGAAAACCTAAACTCTCCCCTTTGTTGGAAGATTTGATTCAGCAATGACACAGCGTCTACCAGAACCCATCTATGTGGCCGACACTGCACAACCTAGAAGCTTTCTCTCCTCACTCTTCCCACGTGGTACAGAGTTCTGGCTGCCACCAAAATCCATTCTCGCCATCTTCTACAGTAACAGAATTGTCGCTGGACACATGCCTAGACCACAATTCCCTCAGGGTGGCCATTTGACTTAATTCTCTCCACTGGAAGGTGGGCCAAAGTCCCAGGTAACACATAGGGACCTAGGCCCTTTAGAGAGAAAGTGCCTCTCCCGCTCATCTTTCCCTCTCCACTGGCTAGAACATCAACCACCAGAGAGACCTTGAAGTCCATGTTGAAGATCGTAGATTCATCTTGAGCCTGAATGTGTGGGGCGGAGCCACTCAACTTGGAATACCTGGCTGGATGCGAGAGAGAAAAAACTGTTGTTCTTTACTGTTTTTGACATTCTAAACCAACTAATGCACCCCATAAGGAAGAATAAAGGAAAAATCATTGAACGTAGGACAAGTCCACAATTTAAAATGTGGAAACTGATCTGAGGTATCAGAGCAAATGTTCTATGAAACATATTTACTGCAAAAAAAGCACAAGGAAAACTTTAGGCAATCTCTAATTATTGTAATAATTTAGGAGGATACTGGATCCATGAAAATGGAACAAACTGTGATGAGCTTTCAGATGAAAAGCATGGCTCCTAAATTTTGAAATTCAGTGAGCACAATGAACCAAAAATTGTCAAGACAAAAATGCCCCAAAGAGTAAATTAGAATCTCAATTTGAGATAAATAGAGGAAGATGATTATCAAAAACACAGAGAACATATCTGGGAGGAAGTGCGAGGAATAATGGACTGGGGTATTATTAAGATGCTCTTTATGCAGAGAACCCAAGAATAACCAAATCATTTCCTAGACCAACTGCCCTTTCTGATGAGGTCCCTACTAGTCAGCTACACCACAACTAGAGAATGCCTTTATTTAAGGCAGACTGGTCTGGAAAGAAAGGTTTGTTTCCAGACTGGTTTGTAAACAAAGTAGAGAGCAAGGCAGTCCGCGATCTTAGCACTCCAAAGCCAGCAGAGAGGAGGGAGTTGGTCAGTCTCCTCACATGGGAGCATATCCAGCCCTTTGTTATTCTTCTGGGAGAAGCGTCAAAAAAGGCTATTCCCCACATGTGCTCTGACCTTTGCAAAACTAGCTCTGCCTGCCCAGGAGTTCAGTGACCAGTAAGATGTTTTTTAATCGGATTAATCCAAGTCTGTACTCCTGAAGGATGGAGTGAGGGAGAGGAGTAAAATGAGGGAGTGAAGGGGAACCTGGAACTCCTCCTAGAGGTCAACGGAGAGACCAGGACAGACATTTCAATAAACATAAATGGGTTATACTCCTCTATTAAAAGAAAAAGGACTCAAGGATTGGAAACATAAATTAAATCCAATAGCTGCAAGAGACATAATTAGATACAACAAAACAATCATGAAAAAGAAAGGTAAAGTAAACAATATTTGTGCTAAGTTGGAATAAAAAAGAAAATGGTGAGGGAATAAAAAAATCAGAAAGAGGGGCTGGCCCCGTGGCCAAGTGGTTAAGTTCACGCGCTCCGCTGCAGGCGGCCCAGTGTTTCGTTGGTTCAAATCCTGGGCGCGGACATGGCACTGCTCATCAAACCATGCTGAGGCAGCGTCCCACATGCCACAACTAGAAGGACCCATGGCGAAGAATATACAACTATGTACTGGGGGGCTTTGGGGAGAAAAAGGAAAAAAATAAAATTAAAAAAAAAAATCAGAAAGAACTTAGGAGAAAAAAATCAAATTTTAAAAAGTCATGATATACAGATAAATGGATCCATTCGCTCCCAAACTATAATAACTATAGATACTTATTTAAAACAAAAACTATTATAAATAGAAGGAGTTTATAAAATTACAGTTATAATGGAAAATTTTAGTATGCTTCTCTGATAGGTCAAGGCAAATGCTAGTAAGGTTTACAGAGGAATCATATAATAAAATTTATAAGCATGATTAATAGACATATATTGAATTTATCAAGATGCAGAGAATACACACCTTTTAAGAACACCTATTAAACTTTTAAAAACTGATCAAACATTGGATAGAAAGCAAGCATGAATAAATTCTATAAAGTAGAAACAGATCATACTTCAGCATAATGCAAATGAATGAGAAATTAGTGTCAAAAGGATAAAAAAATTGGAAATTCAAAAATATGCATCTGAAAAAAAAAGGTCAAACAGGAAAACTAAAATTGGCCACTATTCATACATCAGCAAGGAGAACAATACTCACTAAAATATGTATTGTGATAGATGCTATATTTACAAGAAAATTCATATTCTTAAATGCTTTCATTATTAAACAAGAAAGAATAAAAACAATGAAGTAAGGATTAACCTCTAGAAGATACAAAAAAGAACAATGAAATAAACCCAAGGAAAGCAGGGGGAAGGAATCAATCAAAGATCAGAGCAGAAATTATAGATTTAAAAAGACAGCAGAATCAATAAACACATCCAAGAGATCACCAGCAAGTCTGATTTTAAAAAGCAAAGAACAAACACAAATACACAAAGCGATAACAAAGGAAAAACAACCGCTACGTAGAGATTTTAAAAAGCATGAGAGAATGCTATATGAAACTATGTAAACATTATCAAAAACTCTAATGAAATGGAAATTTTGTAGAAAAATATACACAATGAAAATTATTTTAAGAAGAGAGAGAAATCTGAATATACCAACAACCCTTTGTGGAACTGAAGAGGTCGTCAGAACGCCGCCCCTCCGAGAGGCAGCCCTGGCTTGGGGGGGTGGGGGGGGTAGGGGGGGTTCGGAGAGGTGAGGGCCCCCCCCCACCCCCGCCAAAGACAATGGCGCATGCACACTCCCAGAAAAGAGGCGAGTGCTTCCTTAGAGAAAAAGAAAGGAGCAGAATTTTTCTGTATTCGTTTTGGTACAGAAGTTCAGGGAAAGGGTTGTTAACATATCTTTAACATCAGTAATACTAAGAAAAGAGGACAGGATTTTTATTTTCTTTTACTTTATTTTGTCTAACATCTCTGATTTAGTTATACAGCAAAGGATCAGTGCTGAGGAAGCCTGACCAAGAGACAAAAAGGAAAAGGCAAATCAAACGACCTTTTGGCCAGGGTCTGCCAGGTCCTGGGAGGGACCCCTTTAGAGTTCTTGCACTGTCCAATACTGTAGCCACTAGTCCCATTTCAATTTAATTTTAAATTAACTAAACTAAAATAAAAAACATTCAGTTCCTAGGTTACACTAATCACATTTCAAGTGCTCAATAGCTACACGTGGCCACTATACTGGACAGTGCAGATCACAAATTTCCATAATCAAAGCAAGTCCTATTGGACAGGACTGTGACATGCTGGACTGTCACACTGTCACAATGTCACAGGACATTGATGCAACTCTGGTGACCAAGATCAAACCAGTTTCTCAGGCTGAAACTCCTTCGGGTAGTTAAATACACGAAAATGGTGGAAATTCATGGAATTTAACATCCCGAGTAGAGGCTTTGGTCCAATCTCAGCCAAACTGTAACTCATTCATTGAACACTAAACAGTGTTCAATGTATTAGATGCTTTATTTCTGAAAAAAAGTAATAACCAAGCAATAATATCCATTTGGATGATTTAACAAATTAATTTAAAAGAAAAAATAAAACCCAGGAAGCATAAAATGTTATTCATTAGTTACTGTAAATAAAAGTATTACTAGTTTAATATTACAGGCAATTAAATGAGAATATTTCCTAAATTAATACAATTACATAATTTTTCAAAACAAAGGGCTCTTTTTCTTTGTACTTAATTGCTTTGTTTCTTTGGGCTGGTGTCTGTTGCCATTCTAAATCAGTGCTAGGATTCCCTGTGATCTCTGTTTTTACCATGCAACATATACTTGGCATTCAGGTATATAAATCACAGGAACCATATTTTAATCCAGAAAAAAAAAGCCTCAAAAAATCTATGTAGTAAAAATAATATTTCAGATTTACAGCCCTCCCCCCATCCCGCCCCCATTCTCCTCTCTTTAAAATGAGTGGTTACGAGTGTGGGTTTTGGTATTCGTCTGATCAGGTTCCAATCTCAGTTCCACACTTCTTAGCTGTGTGACCTTGGGCAAATCACCTAATTTTTCCTCTCCAAATTTTTGTTTCCTTATCTCTAAATGGGGGCAATGACTGTAGCCACTTCTAGGCTTGTGAAGAAGATTCAATAATATAAAGCATGTAATGAGCCCAGAATAGTGCCTGGACATAGGAAGTGCTCAATAAATACATATTAGAATAATATAATATAATAATAATAATAAGATGATTAATATAAAATGCTCTGATTATTATGATGATGATGATCAAACCATTTTAATACTGCATTTAAATTCTCGGAAGCTCTATTTAAACATTTGTCTATCTAGCAAGCACTGAGAACCTATTTTTCAGGGCCTGTACTAACTGCTGGACTTATAAAGACGAACGCAGCATCATTTCTGCCCTGGAGGAGCACAGAGCCTGGTGGGAGAGAGAGACACACATATATAAACAGACAAATCACAATGCAACCCGGTTAAATGACACGACTACAGAAGCAAGGATGGGGTGCTGGGGGAGGTCAGAGGCTGGAGAGACCCACTCTGCCTGGGGGAGCTGGAGGTTTCATTGTTATGATGCAATTTATTCTGGAAGACGTACAGGACCTTTGAGAAATGATTTCCAACATAAGCAGATTTTTTAAAACTGCAAATACTGGTCAAGAAGACCCATTTGATGTATATATGCAAATTACAGACACACACATGCGACTGGCTTAGAAAATACTGCTCAGAAGGGATTAAAGAAAGTTTAAATGTTTCCATCAAAACGAGGGGGGTGGGAGATAAGGCTTAAATATGGGTAGAATGAGCCATCCCCTGACTGGTGAGACTGCTCCTGGGCCCCATCTCCTGGTCACTCTCAGGTCCCTTCTACCATCTGCAGGGCGAGGCAAGGGGGTGGGGTGGAGGGTCCGGAGGAGATGTTCTCTTCCTCCTACTGTTTACCTCAATCCTATTCTGCCTGTGCCAAGGGACAGGGAAAAGATTTTGGGGTTGGGCAGCTGGAGTGCTGAGCACCAGGGCGCATGTCAGAACACCTAGGTTGGTTAGAAGATTCTCCAGCCAAGAGAATAAATGTTGGCTGAAGGAGAACCACCAAGCCCTCAGATCCTGGCTCAGTCTTCTTATCATCATCATTCCTGGCCACCATCCTGAGCAAACTAAACATTCATCATAATGATTTATCTGATGTCTTGAGCTCATGTCTTTCTGCTTTCTCAAATCTAATAACCTCACTTGACTTTACGGCTTTGCCATCCACTACTAAGGCCCAAACATGCTCTTACCCACACTGGCATAGCTCTGTCATCACAGTACCTAGCTTATAACCCACGCTGGCTCTTTTTGGTACACATTCTAGATGGGGATCTGTAGTTAATCATGTCAATGCTGCACTTATCAACACACAGATCTTGTACACCGCTGACTTCTCTTCATGCCCACCAAGTCAAGTCCCAGCTCTCAATCACCCCTGACCGAGTGAACTCTCACTCTTCCTCTTCTGTGCTCGAAGAAACAAAAGTTTCCATGTGACCAA
This sequence comes from Equus asinus, assembly GCF_041296235.1. NCBI lineage: Eukaryota > Metazoa > Chordata > Mammalia > Perissodactyla > Equidae > Equus > Equus asinus. Next base: position 18,387,178 of record NC_091799.1, read on the forward strand.
GCCTACTGCAAGCTCATGCTACTTGACCATGGCTAGATCTTCACTACCACTCCACAAGCCTTTGATCCATTCCTTTTTCACTTCCCATTACATCTCCCCCTTGTCCCTGACTTGTCAGTCACCAAGTCACCACTCCAGAAACATCCTTTCTTCTAAGAGATGACCTTTCCACTTATTTTACTGAGAAATGTGATGATGGGTACTGTTATCTAGCCCTCCGTCTCAAAATATATCTGTCTGGGTTTCCTCATTAAATACCATCTGACTAGCAGTCCCTGAGACTCAACTTCCCAGTAGAATACCTGCAAAGATTCAGCACAAAAGATGACAATTCATGAGTCTCAAGAAAGACTGATTGTCCATCCAATGGCCAAAACATTAGGATATTTTCTACTTACTGTATGGCCAATGGAGAAGAACTGAGAAACACATTTGGTCACTGACTTCATTGCCTGAAACAGCAAATTTGGGGTCATCACAGAAGGTTGGAAGGTACATTATACTTCTCTCCACCATCTTATTTTGGCTAAGAGACATATGATCTATATGAAGAGTAACAATAAAACACTGAGAGTCGTCTTTTTATTGCATGGGTACTGCATTTTTAGGTAACCCCGTCACACTAGCATCTCTTTTTAACTCCAAGAAAACATTAAGAAGTGGGGAAGGAGGGAGAGAAGGTCCATCTTAGAACAGCAGTCTTCATAAGCAAAGTGCCACAGGTAGGGAGAGAGACAGGAAGAGTCCTGGTCGCAGAGCATCCTGGGTAGTATAGTTTTGTCAATATGCCAAGCAGTTGGCCGTACCAAAGAGTGGCTGGAGGTGGGGAGAGAGTTAACCTTCATAATCTCCACCCTATTCTTTAATCTAGACAGATGGCATTTTCTTAAGCAAACATTAATACTCCTCTTCTAACCAGACTGCTGCCTGAAGCCCCCTCGGTCCCTGGCATATATATAAACTCTGGAGCCACTGGCTCAGAGCAGCCAAAAGCCAGGCATGGGGAACATCCTATCTCACTCCAGCAGGGCTTTACAAGATAAACACCAACTAGACGCTGGAAGGCCGAGAGCTTTGCACAAGCGCCAACCATCCAGCTGTTTAGTTCAGAGCAGCCACAGTACCTAAAAGGACAATGAGAGCTGGGGGCCAGTTACACATTCTGTCTGTTGAAAAACAAGGTCTGAATAGCTCTTTGTTTTTGTTTGAAGATTTTGTAAAAAGAAAAAATAAAAGCCAACATGGGAGCTATGACAAAAATGCTGCATATGATCCTGAACACTAAAAAAGGAAGCACACCATTTTTTACTGTGAAACCAAAACAAAATTTTAGAAAAGCAGTTGTTGTCCTCAATAAGACATGATCTTTGCAACAAGGTAAAAGCTTGTAGAAGTGGGTGCGATAAAAAAAAAAGACGATGATGACCAAAAAATGCAAATGTAGGATTAAAACCCCCATTGGAGGAGGAAAGCAAAATGTTCATTGTAGAAAGCAGAAACAGTAATATGTTCAACATTTGAGATCCTTTTCCAGAATGAAAAGGAACAAAATAAAATGAAAATAATGAGAAAGAAAGATAATTATGGAGGACAGAGGAAAAGATCTTCCTTACTGTTTGAAGGGGGAAATAATGAGCAATAATCAAAGATATAGCAGAAGAAGATAGTCATCCCTGACATAAGACCTGTACTACGAATCACAGAGAGGCAATGTTTTAGACAAAATTAACAAAAAGAAAAATACGCAGAGAAATTATAGGAAACATTTTTTAAATAAAAGAAGATCTGAGAAAAATCCAGGCAGGAAAAGGTACCAAGAAAGAAAATAAACTGCCTTGGACTTCCCTTCAGAACACTAAAGAGCAGAAGACAGCTGTCCTGGGTTGAACAGTGTTTCCACCAAATTTACGTCCATGTGGACCCTCAGAATGTGCCTTTATTTGCAAAGAGGGTCTTTGTAGCTATAATTAATTAATTGAGTTAAGATAAGGTCACACTGGATTAGGGTGGGACCAAAGTCCCATGGCCCAAGTGTTTTTCTAAGAGCAAAGAGGGAGGTGCAGGTACACAGACCCGGGCAGGAGGCCACACCACGCAGAAGCGGAGACTGGAGTGAGGCAGCCACAAACCAAAGGGCGTCAGGGGCTGCTGGCAACCCCAGAGGCTGGAAGAGGCAAGACTCGTTTTCTTGTTTTTTCCAGAGCCTTCAGAGAGGGAGCATGGCCTGGCCAACGTCTTGATTTTGGACTTCTCGCCTCCAGAACTATGAGAGAATAAATCTCTGTTGTTTGAAGCCACTCAGTTTGTGGTGATTTGTTACGACAGGCCTAGGAAATTAATACAACAACAGATCAAAATTTGTGAAGTTTTAAGAGAAAAAGGTGAGGACTCAGAAATTGTAAAACCAGCCTAGTTGCTCCTGTGGAAGGCATAACTCGAGACATTCTCAGATATGTAATGATTGAGAAAAGATAGCCCTCATGTACTGCCTAAAAAACTTACCTGGAACTCCAGGACAAGCATGCCTGCAACCATGATATTTACTATTGCTCTGGAATCACAGCCAATGCCTGGCCAATGCAATTAGACATAAAGAAGAAATAAGAGATTTGGATGGGAGGAAATAAAGTTGGTGGAAGAGTACCTGTGCCTTCAAAAAGACTATATTTTGTTTTTAAGTAATGAAGCACAATAAAATACATAAACCCATTCTGCATAGAACTTTAGTTACTAAAGGGACATACACTAAATCTTAATAGTGATTGTTCTTAAGTGGTAGGATTACAGATGAAATTAATTTTCCTGTGCTTTTCAGTCTATTTTAAATTTTCTATAATGAGCATGTATTCCTTTTATAATCAGAAAAGTATACTTAAAAGTATATTGGCACACACATGTGCATACACACAAAGACTGGGAAGAAATATAAAGAATTTAAGAAGAGAAAAAAGAATTTATCAGACACTGGAGTTTTAGCAAAATTGATCTTCTAGCTAATACACGGAGATCTGGCAGTGAGCTAAGTGCCATTGCGGGGACAATAAAAAGAGAACCATGAGCTGTGCCTACTAGAAAAGGTAAGAAATGCCCACAAATAATTAGACTGTAAAATACGACAGGTGCCATAGAGAAATGCAAAGAATTGTACAGTTCTGAAGAGTGAAAGATGATTTTCCCCTGGGGGAATCAGGTGAAGATGCATGGAAAACAGACATGGCAGAGGCATATTTCAAGGAGGCATTCTAGAAGGACGGAGGGGCATAGAGAGGCCCCAGAGGTCTGGATAAAGGCCTATTTGGCTGGATCGTGGGCCACGTGAGCGAAGTTTCCAAAGATAGATTGGAGCGAGACTATGGAAAAGCCTTAAATGTCAAGCTAAAGAGGACCTGCTTTATTCCATAAGCAAAAGAGAGAGGTTGAGGCCTTTTGTTGTTGTTTTGCTGTCGTTGTTACTTGTTTATTTGTTTGTTTGAAAGCATAAAGATGCTGCCGACACAGCGGAACATTCCTTTACAGCATTAAGGAAATCAAAGACCCCAGCCTCAGGTTAACCACAGCTGACAAACTGGATGTAATCTTTTCAAAACTTGTTGAATGGAATCTTTGAGAAGTCAGGGAGAGCAAGAGAAAGTGCCAGAAGCTCAAAGAAGAGGAAATGACACCAATGTCAGACAGAAAAGGCAGTACATAGACGTAAACATTCCTGTTCTTTTCCGATTCCTGTCTCCTCAAGAGATCAGAGGAGAGACACATGAGGAATTAAAAGTCACTTTCATAATGGAAGCTTGGGGAAAAAATGCATACTATTCAGTCCACTCCAAACATACCAAACCAGAGCTTGAATTGTAAACAAACCCCTCGAGTGATTTTTAGGCACAATAAGGTTTGAGGGGCACTGGAGCCACCTATGACAACGGCAAGATCACGGAACTTTTTAGTAAACGTGACTCACTGTGGATAAGCTCTCTAACTCACTAGTTGTGTGACCTTGGACAAGTTAATTAACCTCTTTGAACTTTAGTTACCTCATCTGTAAAATGGGGGTAATAACAGTATCTATACCTTATTAGGTAGCTGTGAAATTTAAATAGTACATATGCATATATACATATTTCCCTGCATACATATACATATATGTATATACCTCTCTGTCTATTACTCAAAAGGCCATCTGGCACTATATGTGCACATCCATGTGAATAAAGGGCAACTTAGCCACGAAATCTGCATAGAACATATAGCCAACAGGATTTGGTAAGAGATTGGATATGGGCTATCAGTGATTTCCTGGTTTCCGGAATGACAACGGAAAGGAAGGTAGCGCCACTCACCCAGTGGCTTGGGGTGGGGGAAGAGGGATGACAGCGAGTTCGGTTTGGAGCATGTTTAGGTTCTGTTGCCGACAGGCCCTCCCACGGAGATGTCCAGTGGGCGTTTGGGCAGATGGTTCTACATGCTGTGGACAGAGACCTGGGCTGAAGATATGGATCTTCGAGTCCCCAGTCTAAAGGCAGTAACTGAAGCCATGGGGGTAGGAAAGAGCACCAAGAACAAGCACGTAGAGTGAGAAGAGCACCTGAGACAGAAGCCCGAGGAGCATGAAAATCTAAGGGCCAGGCTGAAGAGAAGGAATCCGTAAAGCAGCCGAGAGGGTGAAGCAGGGAGGCAGGAGGAAAATACGCGAGTGGAGGCCCAGAGGCCAGGGCTGGAGAAAGTGTTCCCAGGGCTCGTGTGCAGCCTGGTCCCGTAAGATAAAGATCAGAAGCGTCAAAGGGATTCGGCAGGAAGGAGATCTTTGGTGACCTTGGCAAGAACAGGCTCAGTGAAGAACGAGAAGGGGAAGCATCCAAAGGCGGAATTCAGAAGGGAAATTGTGGAACCATCTCAGGGATCAAAATGAGAATTCAGAGCGGCTGAAATGCACTCCCTGAGTAATTAAAAAGTCTTCACATCTATTAAGCAAACGCGGTTTGAGATTATATTTTAAAAGACCGTGACACAGTGATAACTGCTTAGACCGATTGAAAAGCTGAGGCCAGAAAGCATACAATCCTTTTCTTACACATAAAGGAACCCAAAGTAACAACTTTAATTAAATGGATAGAATAGTTCAATATAAAAATAAGAATATTAGCTGTGGCTCAACAGTAACAGTGGGAGCGTGAGACCAGGAGCCCTTTGTGGAAGTCAGGCAGGGCAGGCTACACTGGATTTGGGGGCATGGGGTTCCCTCAATTCAACTAGTGGGGAAAAAATGGGAAGGAAGTTTTCAAATCCACAGATGTCGCCCTCTCTCTTACACAGAGGGTGAGAGGCTGCTCCACTCCATGGGACGGATGTGTGCCCTAGGGAAACGGGGCCGACCTGAGACAGGAGAAAGCTGGAAGACAGGGATCTCAGATCTCAGCTTAGGGGCGCCGACAGAGACCTGAACAAAGCCTCAAACACTCTTGGTCCTACAGCCCCAGGGAAATTCATCCCAAGTTGCCTGCCAGGGGAGTTAGACTTTATTCTGGGAGCATAAAAAGAGCTCCGAATGTTCAGAGCCCACATGGTGAAAGGTTGGCAAAAAGATAAAATTCCTTTTCAATTTAATAGCAGTGAAAGAAGTAAAAGAGTGGTTTCCAAATTCGTGTGTGTGTGTGTGTGTGTGTTCGTGTGTGTGTGTGTGTGTTCGCGGCTGTCAGATACTACTGCTCTGATGGTAGACCTGCATAAATTCAGAAGGAAACACAGGTTCTTAAAAAGCAACTTCCAGAAAACTGACTATATTTCTTATTCATCACAGCAGTATACAAAAGTATATAAGACTATATATTTTGATCAAGTTTAAAAATTATTTTTGCTACAACTGATGACCCAGGCTGTGGGGCCTGATCTTACCCAGAGTTGAGGTGGGCACACGACAGAAGCTGGGGTGGGCAGAGACCACCTCATACAAGTAAGATGTGAGAGGCAAAGGGTATTATCAAGCAGGCACCAATGAAGACTGTGGGTTTGAGACACACAGAATTTGGCCTCCTGAATATACAAGAGACCACAATCAAGGCAAAAAACCTCGATTTCCTGAAGAATTAACCAAGCAAACAATATGTTAACAGTTTGCATCTCTGGTTAAATATATTTAAAAAGCTATTACACATTGGTCAAAATTTGAGAGTAGTTCTATGCTACCCCAGGGTACCACCTTCCCACCCGTTGAAGACACTGGAGTCACTAAACAGAGACCCCAGGACGCCAGCAGAAGGTGTAGGAGCCAGAGATTGTGACCTGAGCTGAGGTGGCTGCAGCTGCAGAGGGGACCATCCCGAGGAGGAAACAGTGGCAGCCCAGGAATGGGAGATTGTGCGGCCCTGGGAAGAGGATGAACCACCCAGGATGCCCACAAGGCCAGGAGTGGAGTGCCTACAGTTCTGGTTTTGAAATTAGAAAGCACGCTGGTGCCAAATATCATTGAGGCGGCTGTTCCCAGGGTTGATTTTCCCTGGGAAAATTTGGAGGATTTGTCTGGTATTCTTATCACAGTGTGTGTTTAGCTGGTGGATTTGGTACAATTTTGCCAACCATCCAAACCATTAACACAGAGCTCAGGGTTCATGATGGGCACCAAATGGATGGTCAGGCGGCGCTAATTCTCCCCAAGTGCTGTTGATCCTAAGAAAACAGGTCATAAAATCACATTATATCAAAAAGTAGGGTGGGGAAAAGACAAGGTTCAAACCATTCTATAAACAAGACGACCACCACAGGGGACGGAGGACCCGCTGTTAAGGGCTGGATACAGAAATACTTTTTTTGTTTAAGCTCTATGTTATTTTTTCAAAAAATATTTAAAGCAGCTTACTGAAACACATCTTGCTTAAAGGATAAAATTAGATGTAGAGCAAACTCAGAACAAGGGAAAATTAGGTGTGGGTAAATAACTGAGAGCAGAGAATAAGAATAGGCTGTATGTTATAAAGTCCTTTAAGGCTGGGAGAGGCAAGCCATAAATAGGCTTCTGAGCTTCCCAGAGGCCAAGGGAAAGAGGAAAATACCCAGTCATTTACAGGATTCCCACTGCCTATAAGGTTAATGACAAAGCAGCTTCTCAGGAGAAGCAGAGAACTTTTTGTCCTGAGAAAAACCTTTCCCATAGGTCCTCTTAAAGGAGACACTTTGTGACAGACTGAGAAAAATCCTCAAGAGCATCTTGCAAGAGACACACTATCCAGATCCATATGGCTCTCTTCCACTCCGTCCATCAGTGCAAGTTAAAGGCACAATGCCAAGGCCCAGCTCAAGGGGAGCAAGTTTAAGAGGGGCCAAGAGAGGCAGGCCAAGTGTTTCTAGCCATCTTACGGTTGGGTTCGGTCCAGCAATTAAATTTAAACCATTTACGGCATGGACATCTCTTTGGATAATTCTTTATGAACATTCTTCTTACAACCAAGTTTTTCTCAAGACTGCACAGAAGAGAGTTTGAAATTCTATGTTTGAGCTAAAACCTAAAGCAGAGCTACTCCGTGCTGGTGATTAACAGTGCAGGCGTCTGCTCCAACCATCAGCCTAATTTCTTCAGAAAACAGTCTACAAGCAGCAGGGCTATGAGAGTCTGGGCTCGTGGACTAAGAGACCAAGCGCAGGGGCTCCCGGAGTGAGACAGACGTGGGTCTAAATGTCACCTCTACGCTCACCAGCTGTGGGACCTCTCTGAGATCATCAGTTAAAGGGGAATCCATTCAGTATCGACGTCTTCTGAGCACCCACAGTGTGTGGCACGAGCAAATAACATCCACTGCCCACGGTTGTTTGTGGGCATTAAAGACATAAATGCACCGAAAGTATTTAGCTCAGTGATCAGTACCTAGTAAGCATTCAATAAATGTTAAAACTCATAGTAATAATAACAAAATAATAACCATAAGAAAAGATTTCTGGTCCCATTCTAGTGCATAAATAATTATATGATTAAGATCTTGAAGTTCTACATCACCAAAAATGGTTGCAAAAATTGTATCCTGGACTAGGTTCAAAGTCAGCATCATCAATCACCCACAAAGGCGTCAAAAATATCAAAAAGCGCACTCATGGTTTTAAACCACGTTAACTTACTGGCAAAGGCTTCAAGATAAATGTTGTGCTTTGAGGAACCCACGTGAGTCAACCTGCTATAAAAGACTTAGATACAAGGCAGTTAAATATTAGAGAACATCTGCCAAAATTATGGCTTTCGTTGTAGAATGCCGAAGTCTTGACGTTTTGATGTTCCTGAGGGAAATACACTGGTACCTTCAGTAATCTCTAAATTCGGTCATACTACTTAGACTATCCTTTCTCCCAGAAGATGCCTCTGAAAACAAAAAGCTTACTCAACCCTGAAGAGAGAGCAAAACAGCGCTGTGTTCGGGATGCTGGACAGGCAGCTAAGTCAGTCATTAACCCAGACTCGTCTTTCTGCACAGCAGTCCCACAGGCATAATTCAAATTCGTGCCTGAGCAAAAATGCAAATTACTCCGCATCAGACTTCAAGAGTCCTCAAACAGTCAAAACCTCAAATGCTAAAATCTGCAGATGCCAAGCAAGTTGATCATAAACTGTTCTTTTGATAGTAATTAGGTAGTACAGCCAGACATCCTTTGAAGCTACCATGAGTTCCTAGCAACAAAACCATGCGATACTCCAAGAGAAGCTTTTATATGTTTCTTTCCTACACAGCAGGGGAACATCCAGCTCACCCAAATGCAGGCTCAGGTCACTAAGGCACAAGTTTAAAAAGGAAGGGCCAGTACTCTATGCTGTTTTATCCTGACTTGAAATTACCTGCAGATTGTGACTTCCCCAGAAGTCTCGAGATGTGGGGTTATATGAGAACCAGCAGCCGGGCTGGGCAGGGGAGAGGTCTATATTGTGCCCATACCATTTATCCTTCATAACACATCAGTTTCCTATCCATTGAGTCAAAGGCCAAGAAAAGATCGATAAAAGCTACAAACAATCTCATGCTTTTCCTGACAGCTTTCGATATAAAGTGATGAAGAATGGTCAATGGTGTAATAGCTTGCCTTGATTTGAATGCTGCCATGAGAGCCCAGACTTTGAATTCATCAAGAAGAAAAATGGCATGTATTTTAGATGGAATGCAGTGCAAGCTAATGAGTCCCACTCTATGGCAGGGACGGGGGGGTCAAAGAGGCTTGTTTTTCCTTTCCTTATTTTTGATAGGTTAGGCTACTCTCTAATTTCAACCAAATGGAACCATTCATTCATTCAATCAATGTTTACTAAGTGACGAATGCTAAGCAGTGCGCTTGGTACTGAGGATACAGTGGTAAATGAAGAGCCATGATCTATATGGAAGTAAAAAAAGTGCCAGGAATGATGGTCCACGGGCAGAGGAAAAAATTCCCACCAGGTGCCTTTAGTTTGAGCTTTTAAATCATCGACTACATGAGGGAATGTTAGAGACACATCTGGGGGGGTTCCCGCCCAGCTCATGCTCTTTCAAACTGACCTCTGTCTACAACGTGCTCACAGATAATCTGCCCTATCCACAAACTCTGCTGAGGCGACGGGTCTAGGAGGCCAGATTTACACATCACCCTGCCACCCTGAACACAACTGTAGAACCAGGGATAGACGTCTGAACCAGAGGAACAAATCTATAACGTTCTGTTTGTAAATTGACATTAGGGCTCAAGAATGAACAGACTGTGATGGGCAATGGAGCTGTAAGACCAGGGGGATTGGGGGGCTGGAAATCAATTCAGTAATAAAAATCATTTAATGAGAACTCAGTATGTGACAGGGCCTAGAAATACAGCAATAAACAAGACAGACGTGGTTCCCATCCTCCCCCTGAGTGGATGAGCGAGTCGTAAGAAATAAGTGAAATAAATACAGATTGTGATAAACGCTATGAAGGAAATGAACAGGATGCTGAGTTAGAGAACAGCACAGAGAGGGGGACTACTTTAGAATGGGGTCAGGGGAGGCTTCTCTGAGAAGGCGGCATTTCAGCTGAGACCAGCCATGAGAAGTGCTGGGGAAGCCTATTCCAGGGAGAAGGAATAGTAAGTGCAAAGGCCCCGGGACAGAAAAGAACTCAGTGTGTTCCAGAGACCAAAGTAAGGCCAGATGTCTGAAGCATGGTGCGTGAGTGGCATGAGAGAAGGTGGAAGAGGAAGGCAGAACAGGGATCATGCAGGTTCTCGTGAGGCTCTGTAAAGGGTCTGGACTTGGAGTGCGATGGGCCACCATGAAAGGTTTTAAGCAAGAAAAGACACTGTGTTGTCAACATTTTAAAACATCACTCTGCCATAAGGACAGAAATACAGACTAATGATATGGAAGAGAAAGCCCAGAAATTAACCCTTGCATATATGGTCAATTGATTTTCAACAAGGGTCCCAAGACCATTCAATGGGGGAAGGGACAGTCTTTTCAACATATGGTGCCGGGAAAGCTGGATATCCACACACAAAACAATGAAGTTGAACCCCTACCTATATCATATACAAAAATTAATTCAAAATGGGTCAAAGACACAAACGTAAAATCTACAACTATAAAACTCTTAGAAGAAAACACAGCGGGAAATCTTCATGATACTGGGTTTGGCAATTATTTCTTGGATATAACACCAAAAGTACAGGCAGCAAAAGAAAAAATAAATAAATTGGACTTTATGAAGATTAACAACTTTTGTGCATCCAACGACATTGTCAACAGAGTAAAATAACTCACATAATAGGAGAAAATATTTCCAAATCACATATCTGATAAGGGATTAATATCCAGACTATATTACTAATTCCTACAACTCAGTAACAACAAAAAAGACAACCTGATTAAAAAAGGGACAAAGGACCTGAATACCATTTCTCCAAAGAAGATATACAAATGGCCAATAAGCACATGAAAAGATGTTCAGCATCATCAACCATTAGTGAAAGGCATATCAAAACAACAAGGCACCACTTCACAAACATTAGGATGGCTATAACAAAATAAAAGGAGAGGGCCGGCTGGGTGGTGCAGTGGTTAAGTTCGCTCCTTCAGCTTCGGCAGCCAGGGGTTCGCTGGTTCGGATCCTGGGTGTGGACATGGCACCACTTGGCAAGCCATGCTGAGGTAGGCGTCCCACATATAAAGTAGAGGAAGATGGGCATGAATGTTAGCTCAGGGCCAGTCTTCCTCAGCAAAAAGAGGAGGATTGGCGGCAGGTGTTAGCTCAGGGCTAATCTTCCTCAATAAATAAATAAATGAAAATATAAGGAAAATAACAAGTGTTGGTGAGAATTTGAAAAAATTGGAACCCTTGTGCTTTGCTGGTGGAAATGTAAAGTGTGCAGCCACTGTGGCAACAAGTTTGGGAGTTCCTTAAAAGTTAAAAATAGAATTACCATATGATCCAGTCATTCCATTCCTAGTGAATATACCCCAAAGAATTGAAAGCAGGGACTTGAACACATACATGGATACCAATGTTCAGAGCAACATTACTCACAATGGCTAAAAAGTGGAAACAACCCAAGCATACATTGACAGTTGAACAGATAAAAAAAATGTGGTGTATACACACGATGGAATATTATTCAGCCATAAAAAGTAATGAAATTGTGATACATACTATAACATGGATGAACTTGAAAATATTATGCTAAGTGAAACAAACCAGACACAAAAGGGCAAATATTGTATAATTCCACTTATATGAGATCCCTAGAATAGGCAAATTCTTAGGGACAGGAAACAGAATAGAGGTTCCCAGGGGCTGGGAGTGGTGGGGAATGTGGAGTTATTGTTTAATGGGTACAGTTTCTGTTTGGGATGATGAACGATGTCCTGCAAGTGGATAATGGTGATGGTTGCACAACACTGTGAATGTACTTAATGCCCCTGAATTGTACACTTCAAAATGGTAAATATTATGTTGTGTATATTTTACCACCATAAAAAAAAGTATTAAAAAACCACCACTGGGGCTAGCCCCGTGGCCGAGTGGTTAAGTTCGCGCGTTCCGCTGCAGGTGGCCCAGTGTTTCGTTGGTTCGGATCCTGGGCGCGGACATGGCACTGCTCGTCAAGCCACGCCGAGGCAGCGTCCCACATGCCACAACTGGAAGGACCCACAACAAAGAATATACAGCTATGTACTGGGGGGCTTTGGGGAGAAAAAGGAAAACAAATACAAAAAAATAAAACCCACCACTGCTGGGAAAAATGGACCTGGAGAGAGGCAACTGTGCAATCAGGGGAAGCTGGTCTGCAGAGAGGAGAATGGTACAGACGTGCTGAGAAATCATAGGGACCAGAGAGAAACGGAGAAAATAGCTGCCTGATGGCTGCCAGTCACATGAGGCCCACCTGTGCTTCCTGCACTTCATTTCTGTGAGACTCACCCACGTCCTTTCAGTGAATCAATTCATGCTTGAGCTGGACTGAGCAGATCTCTGTTCCGGGCAATGAAACGATCCCTGATTAAGGCAGGGAACACAGCTGGGATCCAGTTACAAAGCAGCCTGGAGACTAAAAGTTTGGGCAGTTGGTTTCTAAAGCTGGACTCCAGCTCCATGAGAGCAGGGTTTCTGTCCTCCCCCGTCAGTGCCCAGCACAGTGCTGGACACATGGTGGGAGGCCTTCCACACACAGCTAGCGAACGAGGGCTTAGAAATTCTCCCACGAGGCTGCACAGATCTGAGCTTCCACGTTCTCACTCACCAGGTTTATGCCCGATTTACTAGGGAACTAAGCCCCTGAATCGGCCCTCATTACTGATCTGAACGGCCAACCTTAGTTCTCCCAAGGACTTCCACCTGACCTCTTCAAGGTCAGGGGAAGTTTATGCTAAAACTTCAATTTTACAGAATCCTGGCTACCAGTCTACAAAGCTGGAGGCCCAGGACGCCCAGGACGCCCAAGATTTATTGGGCTCCCAACGATATTCTTCAAACCAGGTGTGAGAAAGGTAAGTGACTTTCTCAGAAACACACAACACATAAAATGGCTTTTAATTTAATAATATCCTGTTGTTCATAAGTGAGAGAAAACGTGTCCTTCCTTAAAACACGGGAGTCAGAATTCAAGAGATCCTTAAATAGCAAAGATCGAACTTTGCTTGTTTCATTTTTCTCAACCATTCCAACCACCAGCGCATGTCATTTCTAACATGGGAAAACTAGAAACAACGTAATTTCACAAAAGGAGGGAACGTGTTACACAGGTAACTGTTTATCACGATGTTGGGTTACCACGCACCATTTAAAATGGTAACTCGAAGACCATATAAGAAGAAGAAGACATTTACAAAACACAGTTAAACAAAAAAAAGAGGAATGCAAAATTATATATAAAATTTGACTACAACCATGTAGAAATGAGGTTTGTATCTATAAAAATGGAAGGTACCAAAAGGAGATTAAAAACAGTTGTTGCAAGGCAGGGAAATTCTACATGGAATTTTAAAACATATTTAAATTTTACTTTATGATATTTTAAAGAGTCAATTAGAAACACACACACAAAATCACAGGTCCAGAGTGAAAATGTGAACAAACAGGTGGAAAGACTTTTGCTCACTGAGCCGCCTCAGCAGCCGGGATAACTGATGACGGCCCGGGATTCTCTAAGGCAGCTTTTCTTCAAGCGGTCCTGGGAGCAGCAGCAGCAACGTGATCTGGGAACTTGTTAGAAAGGCACATTCCGGGTTAACCTTAGACCTACTGAATTTGAAACTCTGGGGGCGGGGCCCAGCGATCTGTTTTAACAAACTCTCCAAGTGATTCTGATGCTTGCTCAAGTGCGAAACCACTGCTCTCATACCTTCCCTGTCTGACATTCTGTGATTTGCACACGTCTATAAAGAGTTCACCTTTCATACCTATATTGTCTCCCCCAAACATCGCTCTCACTGTTTATAAAAGCCCCATACTACTCACTAGATCTGCTACTTCCTTCAAAATGGTAAATTTTGGTCAGATCAGGTTCGAAGTCTTCACCCGAGAGTCAAGGTTCTACTTTTGCTACCAAATTTCATCTTTACTACTACAGCTAGTTAACATGGACCATGCTTTGTGAACCATCTCATTTAATCCTCCTAACAACCCTATAAGGTAGATAATATTAATATCCCCACTTCATGGATGAGAAAACTGAGGCCAAAAGAAGTCCAAGATCATACAACTAATACATGATGAAACAAGAATGACCTCAGAGCACAAGCTCTGAAACAGTACTGAGGTTCAGAGAAGTTCATGGAGGTAATAAGCGATGGAGTGGTATGTGAACCCAGGCCTGCCTGATTCCAAAATCTCCTTGTTTTGTAACCACTAAGCTCTGCTGCTTTACACTCTCTGTTTGGCAGGACCATTTGCTCACTGCCCCTCGGATGCATCACTGCCAAGAATCATACTGTTTGCAAATATCTACTGGCTATCTTCTTTGTCTCCAACCCACATCCTACGGCCTCCACAAGGCCTTCCAGGCTGCTTCCCCAAGATCCCTGGCTAGAACGGGTCTCTCCCTCCCTTCTCTCAACCCCCACCGCGCCCTATCTGTATACCTCTCATGATATTTACCAGTTCCCACCCTGAACCATAGTCACGCACATGCTCCTTCAGGAGAGGCGGTGGTCTCAGTTGGCATGGTGTCACCAGTGACTGACACTGAACAGACACTGATTGAGTCAGTCAATGTGTCTTTTAGGTGACTAAATTCATTCTTTAAACATTTTATGTATCTTATCTGTCCAGCCGGAGGATGGTAAGCTCCTTAAGAACAAGGACCAAATCTTCTACTTATTTCATATTTTCAAGATTATTCAGCCCTGGGCCAGGTACACGGTCAAGCCTGTAATATATGCTTAAATTCAAGTAGAGTGCTGCTGATATACAACTCTGGTAGAAATTTTTCTACTGCTTAAACCCCAGAAGAATGCAGCTTATATTCATGGGAGATAATTGGGTACTATACAAATGGATCCAATCAACTCATTTTTTGTAAATAGATAGAAATAAATTTAATGTCTTTAATAGTGTTAAACAATAATCAAGAGAATTTTATGAGCACATTTTCCTGAAAATTTGTTCAAATTTCCATGCAATTGGAGGGGAAAAAAATCACAATTCTGTCTTTTAAAAAATTGAGGCTATTATACGCCTTCATTATGCCTCTTTTAAAATGAAAGCATACTATTTTTAAAAATCGTAACACAAACCCCAGAGTCTCTCATTAAGGAAAATGTGGATATTTTCATTCCAGATATCTATCGTCTATTACAGTCATTTATCTAGTCCAACAAATATACTTCTAACAGGAAAAAAAAGATCTCATAAATATTCTAACTCCTTTCACATTCCCAGAGAGCAAAGGTACAGAAAATCAGCATAGGTATTTCAATAATATTTCAACCTCAAAAACTAGATTTATAAACTTTTAGGAACAAGATAATATAAAAACCAAATGCTACCTTTGTTAATTCATAAATCATTTTATTTAATTACATATACCATTAACAGAAAAAAATATTAAGCCACAACATATTTTTAACAAACTGAAAGACACAGATCAAAAGTATGTAACAATAAAAACAAAGATGATCAAATTATTATAGCATTTCAATAGTCATTTATTCCTATCTAGTCCTTATACTGCACTCACATGGTCTAACAGTAAATATACAACAAAAGATCTGATGAGCTTGGCGATCCTCTCTAAACCTAAATCAATGTACTGCCACCGAACAGACAGGATAAACTTACCAGCTCCACAGATCCATAATGTTTCCTACTGAAATCCCCACGTCTACAGCCTAGGTCTTCCGAGACAGAGCTGGAACAAAAATGCTTCATCAGTATTATACATAGCGATCTGGCCACAAACCTTCTGCAAAAATCGACTACCATTTGCAAAAAGGACTGCTATGGAACAGGCTTGCCCCAGCTCCTCACTGCAGGGGAGCCTCCTTGCAACAGACACAGTCCTCAGCAGCCATTGCAGAGCCTGGCTTTCATGGAGCCCTCAGTGAAGACAAAAACCCCCGAGTCATCCCTGGCAGTGTAGGCAATGATTGAATTAAATATTTAGTCATTTGGAATCGATTGAAATTTCCAAGGCTACTGGTGGTTTATAATCTCATTTCTGTATAACCAAAGGGAATATAAACCCTGCAGTAAACTTGAGGCAAGGGGCAAAGCTTGCAATTATCTTTCGTTTAAGAGAGCCTCTTTGTCCCAAATAGTCAACATAAAAATAACTGGCATTATTTGATGCTATATAGGAGAAATAAAACTTTAAATAGGAGGAAAAAAACTTCAAAATCCTGGTAGGTATCCCCCCCGCCCCAACTCCCTTTAATTTATGACAATATGAAAAAGGACCCGTACTAACAGAAAATCTAAAAATCTAACTTCCAAGTATATTTAGTTTTTTACATAGCAGTAGCTAATAGTTCCCCCGGGCCCCCCACCCGCAGCCCCTGCTCAAAGGCTTAAATCCGATAAGAAAAATCACATGCGTTGCTGAAGAAGAGCAATTAAAACAAGGGCAAAATTGTTACTGCACTTGCATCTTGAAAGCATAGTCACACGCTCAAAAAGACACATATCTTATCCACTAGTTAGTGTATTTAGGACCCCGTGCAGTATTCATGAAGCCACCGGAGATCGGCAAAGACAGTTTTAATAAGTTTTGTTCTAATAGGTCATGCAAATAACTCTAATAAAACAGAAAATAAAATTACACAGGAATTACACGTTTAATATACCCAAGATATCTGGGGTCTAACATGCAAAGAAAGGTGCATTTAGTACCTTTTCATCCTTCCTTAAAAGGTAGGCTACATTTTCTAAATTACAGCCCTCTCGGCACGTTCAGAAAGAGACTGACTCTGATGTTTAGCACCCACAGAACTGAGTCTCTGCCAGGACACTATTAGATAGGCTCCAAGAAAGACAGCATGAGAGAAATGAGATTAGAGCGTCTAATGGTATTCTGCTTCCACCATTTCACAGAGAGAGCTGAATTAATCTTATACGAGAAATTTAACCTTTTGAGGTCCTCACTTCCTTCGTTGAGAAATGTGCCACAAATTCATGAATGCAGCTTCGAAGGGTCTCCTAGATATTACCCAGGCTACCTTTTGCTTCTTGTGACATGATTCTTTACCCAAAAATCTCAGAAAGAGATTTAAAAACTTCCCTCCATGGCCAATTCTGGTCTGTGTTAAACATGTGCTCTATGCCCATTTTCTTAGCCCATTTTGAAAACCGTTCCGGAGAAGAGGCCATTGCCTTACGTAACAGTTCCCAGATCCTTCCCCGGCAGCCCTCAGTTACTGAGAGAGAGTGGGCTCCAGTGAGGAGTGTCCACGCACTCGGACACAGAGATCGGGCACAGAGTGGACGCTCACTGGCCATTAAGTGAAAACTCTGTCTGCCCAGATCTCAGCCCACATCTTCAGTTTTAGCCGGGCCCACTATGCAGTCATCAACATCAGCAGCAGCTCCTAACACGAATGGCCAATAACATGAAAAGAGCAAGGATGCCGGCCGGGTTCTGGGCCCCTCCCTGTGCTCCCTCAGCACCACCAAGGGGGTTCTAAGACACAGTGCCAGCTCCCTAACTTTGCCAACAGCCAGAAACAGACACAAAAAAGATGACAACCCTATGTCCTGGAGCAACCACCTCTGTAGAAGCCTCATAGAGGGAAAACAACATCCTATGAAAACAACCAAGAATAATATAAACAGAACATCTGCTGTCGGTTGCCCTTTTCCCCCTCTAATTACATTTCATCCAATACACTGCAGAGACAGCACTTGCTAATGGTGGCAGCCAGGCTGAACTATATGGACTGCATTTCTAAGGCTGCAGGAGGCACGCAAGCCAGCCATGTTAAAAGCCCTCCCCACTCTCCTCCTCCCTCCCCAGACTCTCTGGCCTCTTGGCATCCAGCACGAGGATTGCGATTGGAGGGGATCGCCCAGAGGCCCAAGAGCAGCTTTGTTCTCCCCCAGGTCCCCAGTGTCTGGCCCACCGCCTGGCACAGAGTGGACATGCAGTACATGTGCATTGCATTAATGAAGGTATTTGCACATCTTCTGGCTCTTACTAGCTACTGCGTGATAGCACCCCTTGTGAGCACCGAGGCAGGCTGCCTGTTGACATCCTCCCTGCTGAGCCACATTATTCCATCAGTCCAGACAGTCCTGGCCCAGGAGGCAGATAGTGCTATCTGCATGCCAAAACCTGTTCTCTTTTCTTCTTAGGCTGTTGCTAAGACTACATTTCCTAGCCCCTCTTGCAGTAAGTGTGACCATGTGACTGAGCTCTGGCCAAGAGAATATGGGCAAAGTGATGTGCACGACTTCCAGGCACCTCCCATGGGAGGTGCCTGCTCTCCTTCCCTGTGGCCAGCTGGATGGAGAGGACCACAAGGACTCGCAGGAGGGAGAGCTTCAAGTTGGAAAAAACCTGGGTCTCTGAATGACCAAGTGGAAGGTCACGCCTCCAAGAACATCTGCATTACAATACGATGTGAGCAAGAAATAAACATTTAGTTGTGTTAATCATGTAGAATGTGTGTTTACCACGTGGCTAACGTGTTACCTGAACTAATGCAAAAGTCGCTCTCTTGCCATGGGGTGCTGCCATACCAACAACCTAAAATATGTGGCACTGGCTTAGTAGGCAGGCAGCAGCCAGTGAGGAAACTCATCTCAGAGGCTGGAAAGATGGAGATCTATGTCATACAGTAGCAAAATAGCTGGTAAAACTTACACCTACGGTAATTTAGGAGGACCTGTGGACCTGTGCCTTCCGAGCCTGCAGCTCTAGGCAAAGTGGCGAGACAGACCAGAGTGCGCCATGTGCCGGCTCCTATTGGCTGACCTTAGCACGGTTTTTTGTAAGAGATGAGCCCAGGCAAGAACAGGAGGGGTTTCAAGCAAAGACAGGAGGGAATAAAGAGAGTCTAGAGACCAAGGGCCTCAGGGACTTGAGAAATCCCTCTGTTTCTGGACCCCAAACAATAAGAGTTCTGGCCAATGAAATGTGGGTAGAAATGACGGGTGCCTCTTGCAGACCTGGCCCACAAAAATTTCTCATGAATAATCCTTGCTCTCTTTCCTCACCCACCTGCCGAATGGAGAGGGCTGTGCGGACCAGCAGGGATGCAAGCACAATATGAAGGAACGCTGGCTCCTAAATGACCACTTAGAAGATTCCAAGTAGGAATACCCTCTTTGGACTGTGATATGCGCGAGGAATAACTTTTACTGTTTGAAATCACTAAGATTGAGGGTTTGTCTATTACCACAAGCGATTTTATCTTAACTGGTACAGCTCTCCAAAGGTAAGAGAAAGGAGTATAAGAATAACTCCCCCAGAAAGGGGTGGTGAGAGGGCTGGCGGGCCAGGATGACTCTAAGTTGGCAAACTATGTCCCAACCCAGCCCACTGCCTTTGAAAACAAAGCTTCACTGAGACACAGCCACGCCCTTTGGTTTCAGACTGTCTGACGCTGCTTTTGCGTTACAATGGCAGAGTTGAGAAGATGCAACAGGGACCTGTATGGTCCACAAAGCCCAAACTATCTACTGACTGGCCCTTTATAGAAGGCGTTTGCCCAATACCCGCCACATAGCCTCGAGAATCCCTTCTTTTGGATTTAGGTCTACCCACAGACTGTGATTTGTATGTCAATGAAAAGACTCGGCTGCAGTGTTTATCAGACTTTAGAGAGTCCATCAGAACGCCTGGGTGAGCTTTCTGAAAATGCAGATTCCCTGGCCCTATTCCCAGAGTCTGTGATTCAGCAAGTCTGCGATTTGAACAAGCGGCTGGGGTAATTCTGATGCAGGTGGTCCGCAGACAATGTTTTGAAAAATATTGCTCTTCCAGATGACTCTGGAATCCCCGGGAAACCTGTCAGCCATTCTGCATGCTTCTGTAAGGATGGATAAGGCCTTGATCAAGTCTTCCACGAGTGCGAGGAGGTGTGGTCTAGTCCTTAAGGGCCCGGCCTTCAGTCAGATGTGGGTTCTTAACCTCTCTGGGCATGAGTCCCCTCATACATAACACGTGGTTGATAGCATCGCCTGCTTAACAGAGTTACAGAGGATGAATCAGAAGGAGCAGATAAACGTTTATTCTACATGATGTCTACCGTATGAAAACTACTCAATAAATATTAGCTGTTATTATTGCTCTTATTATTAGGATGAATTTTCCTCAGGCAGTTAGGGAGAGTCCTGGGAAGGGGCGTCCGGCATAAATGATTACTAACTTTTTAAGGAGTTTTAAATAAGATGCCTTCCCCCCACTCCCCCCGCCCCCCCTGCAGCAGGAAGGGACATGGGCCCAAGCAGCGAGCCTCCTGGGACACGGCTGACACCACAGTTCAGCAGGGCATCTCCTCTCTAACCGTTGGCCTGGCAGTGCCACCTCCCCTGGAAAATACCTGGGACCCGAGAGCATGTCACCAGAACAAGGCAAGTGCAGAAAAGCAGCGGAGAGTTCAAGTTCCTCACGTGCAATGTGGTCTAGGCTCTAAATATAAACTCTTCTGTTTTGGCAAACTGATGTGTGAGGATGCTGGATCACGCTTTGCGAACATGAACAGAGCTGAGGACTTTCATGTTAAATCTCTAAATATGGCCCAGGATGAGAGCAAAGATTTCCAGCTCCACATAGAGGCTAGAAAAATTGTCATTATATAAGTCAGCTTCCCGGAAAGCAGGACAACTCCCTCCGAAGAGGGAAAGTTATGGAAACCGAATAAGGAAGAAAAGGAAGCTAAACCTCAGGGATCCAGGTCCTTACTCAACTGACCCAGAGACTAGCGACCGACCCTAACGACTGGCTAAACCCCACTAATCGGGCCTCAGTCATTTCCAGGCCTCGTGGAAGAGTGAGAGCCGACAGCAGGAATGGGCGCTCTTCCTGGATCAGCAGAGAGAACGTGTGAGAAGCCCCAGGCCGTTTTTGAGGCACCTACAGCAGCCATTTCAATGTCGGAGTCCAGGATAAGGCTCAGCCCCCTCGACAGGCAGACAGTAGCAGACAGACGAAGGGATCCCCCCATTCGAGGGCAGAGAAGCTAAACGACGTGCCAGACTGCAGATTCAGGCTCGGAGGGAGCCCAGGGCCTCCTAGCAACAGGAACGAGAACAGCTTATTGCACATAAGGGACCAGTCGTCCCTCCTTCTGAAGATAAGTGACACAGAAAAGCAGAGATGAAATTACACATCAATTTCTAATGATGAAATGGAAGAATTCTGTCCTCTTTCTAAGAGATTTAGGACACCAGGAAGTAGGAAGTAAACAGGAAGATTTCTAGAGTGTCAGGGTCCCAAGAAACCAGGGCCCCTCGGTTCTTGCTCCAGACAGCTTGCTGTTCCCCTCTTGTGTCTCTGGGTTGCAGTGCCACGTGCTCCTCGTACCAGGATCTTAAGTTCACCATCCCTTAGCAAGTTCCACCAACCATAACGTGGTCAGACACGCCTGGCTTTGAATTTCAGCTCCATGGCACACTAGCTCTGTGAACTCAGGCAAGTTACTTACCCTCTCTGAGCCTGTTTCCTCAGCTGTAGCATGGGCTTAAAAAGATATTTGTCTCCGTGGAAAGATTAAAAGCTATCATAAGGTGCTTACACAACATCTGACACATAGTAGCCACTAAATAAATACTGGTTACTCTAAACTGTCAGAGACTTTACTTGTTTTGGTCAACACTATGCCCCATGTGTCTTTCGAGTGCCTGGTTCATAGCAGGCTGCCCAATAAATACGTGTGGAAGAAATGATCATGAATAAATGATAACCTCTGCTTGCCTTTCTTCTGCTGGAACGCAGGTGGGTTCCTGCCCTCTCCCTGCTTCCCTCCTCCACCCAGGCCCCCAGCCGCCATGAGATATTCTGACATACGCTCAGGTACGTTTGATGTTACTTTCACCACTATTCACTCATCTTTTTCATTCTCATCCTCTTTTCTCTAACATTCTGGAACGCATTCCTCCTCTAGTATGTATGTGTCCACTAAGTTTCTGATAAAGACACGTGCCCCTGGAACCTATCTGGTTCTCCACTATGAATAAAGGCTTCTGGTAATTCCCTGCAAGGTTCCTTTTCATGATGATCTCTACCAGTGCCTTCAAAATTCTCTCTCTAAATAAAAAATAGCAACCATACCAAATGCTGGTGAGGATGTGGAGCACCTGGCCCACTCACACACTGCGGTGGGAACATACAACGGCAAGCTGAGCCTCTTTGGAAAACAGTTCAATGGTGTCTCATAAAATTACACACGCAGTTACCACACGACCCAGCAATTGCACTCTTGTGTATTTAGTCCAGAGAAATGAAAACACACATTCACAAAACTCTTTACGCAAATGTTCATGATAGCTTTCTTCCCAATAGTCCAAAACTGGAAAAATGCTATAAGTCCTTGACAGAGTGAAGGGTTGAACAAACCGTGGTACATCCATCCCGTGGAATATCACTCAACAAGGAAAAGGAACACACTGCTGAGAAGCAGAACAACTTGGATAAATCTCCAGGGAATTATGCTGAGTGAAAAAACCAATCCTAGGTGGTGGCACACTGCATGATTCCATTTATATAACAATCTTGAAGCGACAAAATTACAGGGACGCAGGAGTGGTTATAAATGGGCAACGCGAGGCATCCCATGGTGATGGAGCCATTCTGTATCCTGCCTGTGGTGGTGGATAAAGAACCTACACATGTGACAAAATTGCATGTAAAAGTGGGGAAATCTAGACCAACGGATAGTACTGATGACAGTTTCCTGGCTGTGACACTGTACCATCGTTATGGAAGATGTTACCCTTGGGGCATCTGCATAAAGGGTACATGGGATCTCTCTGTGTTCTTTTTTTTTTTCCCCCGAGGAAGATTAGCCCTGAGCTAACTACTGCCAATCCTCCTCTTTTTGCTGAGGAAGACTGGCCCTGAGCTAACATCTGTGCCCATCTTCCTCTACTTTATATGTGGGATGCCTACCACAGCACGGTGTGCCAGGCAGTGCCATGTCTGCACCCAGGATCCGAACTGGTGAACCCCGGGCTGCCAAAGCAGAACGAGCGAACTTAACTGCTGCGCCACCGGGCCGGCCCCTCTGTGTTATTTTTTATAACTACAAATGAATCTATGAGTCTCTCAAAATAAAAAGTTTAATTAAAAAAACTGAGTTGAAGTTCTTTCACTCATTCAATAAACCGTGACTGAGCAGCTCTGAGGACCCAGGTACCAGGCCAGGTGCTGACCCTGCGATGTGCGGTGCCTGCTCTCACAGTGCTCACAATGCAGTGGGAAAGGATAAAGTACACAGCACTTCATGGGGATGAAAATATTGTGCAAGCAAAGCACACCTGTGTAGAGCAAGCTGGGTACATTCTGGAAGAGCCTCTTTCATCCTGCTCATAAGCAGCACGTGCCATCTTGAGGTGCCGGTGCCCAGCGCAGAAGCCTGGGGGTCTGTCACACTCTTCTCAGCTCAAGACCCACCACCAAGAAAGCTGGGAACCGCTGCCTCAAAATGATTCCTGCCAGGGGCTGGCCCCGTGGCCAAGTGGTTAAGTTCGCGCGCTCCGCTGCAGGCGGCCCAGTGTTTCGTTGGTTCGAATCCTGGGCGCGGACATGGCACTGCTCATCAGACCACGCTGAGGCAGCGTCCCACATGCCACAACTAGAAGAACCCACAACGAAGAATACACAACTATGTACCGGGGGGCTTTGGGGAGAAAAAGGAAAAAATAAAATCTTTAAAAAAAAAAAAAAATGATTCCTGCCAAGTGTAATATCTGCACATTCGCTCTCGCCCTTCCCCACTCTTCACCGACCCCTCCTGCTCCTTTCATGTAAGGTCAAGACTGGAGGGCCTCCCAGCTCAGAGTATAACTTGCCCACAGGAGACCTACGCATGCCTGACCACGGTGTTAAACAGAAACTTATTCAAGGAAAGAAAAATCAGCAGACGACATATGTTGCTGCATACCTTCCTTGATCACCTGCAGATTTTACCTCTTTGGGGAAATCTCTTCAAAGCCTGTCTCAGAGTCTCCCCACTGAGATTCACCAGGTCTGCCTCCAGCTGCGCCCAGACCCAGAAGGGAGGCACGCTCGCCGGAGCGGGCGCTTCCGAACAGTCCCCTGGGCGGCAGGAATCAAGAACACCCACATCATTCCGACCCGTGTTACTCAGTGTGGTCCTCGGACCTGAGCTGGTTAGAAATGCAGACTCAGGCCCCACCCCAGAGCTAATGAAACAGAATCAGTGTTTTAACAAGACTCTCGAGGATCCACGTGCACACTGAAATTTGAGAAGAACTGATTCTGGAACTTGGTTCTCAAACCCAGCTACATATCAGAATCACCTCAATTTTTTCTCTACAGTCATGCACCGCATAACGACATTTTGATCAACGACGGACCACACATACAATGGTGGTCCCGTAAGATTAGTACCATGTAGCCTCGGTGTGTAGTGGGCTGTATCACCTAGGTCTGTGTAAGTACACTCCGATGTCTGCAAAATGACAGTCACCTAACGATGCAGAATGTCTTCCCGTCATTAAGTGACGCATGACTGTAATTTGTTTTATTATGAAATATTTCAAAACTCAGGAAAAGAAAGGATAATCTAATGAACAGTATGGATAGACTTGAAACCCCTATGTACCTCTCTTTGATTCCATTTTCATCTCTCCTTCCCCTGAAACAATCCCTAAATAATTTGGCTTATACTTCCTGCTCATATTTTTATATTTGTACTAACTATACAGTTATTCATAAACAACATACAGTATTGCTTAGCATGTTTTAAAATTTTACTCAAATGAATACCATACTGTGCATATCTTCCTGCAACTGACTTCTCTGGGTGGACCATTTGTTCCTGAGATTTATAGACGCTGATACCTGAGGCTCTAATTCATTCACGGACCCTGCTGGACGGCACCCCACTGCTCCTCTCTCCTCCTATGGTGGGACATCTCAGTTGTTTCCCATTTGTAAACAACACTGTAATGACCATCCTTTTACATCTCTCCCTGAATCCAAGTGCAATCAGGTTCCTAGATTACATTCCAGGAGTGGAATCGCTGGGTCATATATGCATCCTTATTTTTTCTACATATTGCCAAATTTGCTTTCCAAAGTGAGTATACCAATTCACTCTCCCATCAGCAGTGTGTGAGTCTGATTTGCTCCATATCCTGGTCAACACTTGGTATTGTCAGAAATTGGTTTTTGTCAGCCTGAAGGATATGAAATGGTGTCTCAGTGAGGCGTGGTTTTTTTTTTTTTTTTTGAGGAAGATTAGCCCTGGGCTAACATCTGCTGCCAATCCTCCTCTTTTTGCTGAGGAAGACTGACCCTGAGCTAACATCCGTGCCCATCTTCCTCTACTTTATATGTGGGACACCTGCCACAGTGTGGCCTGCCACGCGGTGCCACATCCACACCCGGGATCCAAACTGGTGAACCCCGGGCCACTGAAGCGGAACATATGCACTTAACCGCTGCGCCACCGGGCTGGCGCCAGTAAGGCACGGTTTTAATTTGCATTCCCCTGATAACACAAGAGCTTGACCCTCTTTTCCTATGCTTTTCTATGATCTGCCTATTCTAAATCCTTCGCCCACTCCCTTTTTGTAGTTGTTGGTCTCATTCTAATTGATTTGTAGGAATTATTCGTATATTCTGAATACCAGTCCTTTTTTGGTTAACAAATTACAGATGTCTTCTTCCAGACAGTGATTTTTCTTTTTTAACTTACTCCTGGTATCTTTTATTGTGCAGAAACTTAAAAATTTTAACAGAGACCTTTTCAATCCTTTCTTTACAGTCTTTGTTTTTCTGAATTAAGAAATCCTTCACTACCACGACATTATAAAGATAGTCCCCACTGCTCCCTGAGAAAGTTTTAAAGTTCCCTTAATACATATTCATCTAAATATATAAATGCTCAGTTCCCACCCCAACCCTTCTCGATCAAAATTTCCAGGAGTGGGATCTCAGCACCTGTATTTTTAAGCAGAATAAATTCCAAAGCTGACACTGAGAAATGCTGACCGACCCACTTCCTACCCACGGATGCTGGTGGAGGGCACGCGTCTACGACACCCCAGGAAACCATCCCATCTCTGCCTCCTTCGCCTCTTTCTGTTTCCAAACTTTAAGCGCTCCCTAAGGTCTGTCCTTTGATGGATTTATCCACTCTTACAGCATCAACGCTACTGACAAGTCTCAAATTTACACCTCTGGCTTAATTTACACTCAGTTGCCTTTCCTAATTCTCCCAGAAGCACAGCAGATCAGTCTGGTTTTTCCAAACCTCACCCAATAACTTGGCTTCTCGCTTCTGTGGGGCGTGATTACCCTCAGTCTCCAAGCCACAGCACGACTTCTGATTCTCCCTGTTTCCAGCTCTACCATCAGTCATCGGGTACCGTTGTGATCGTCTCCTGTATTTAGCCAGCCCAGCCCCTCAGTCTCCGGTGCTCACGCCTGACACCCAGATTCCTACAATAGCCTCCTACAATAGTCAGTTCCTGCCTCCTTATCACAGGATCTCAGGGCCGAACGGACGTCCAGAGACTTCCAGGTCCAGAGGCTTAAAGACCATCTGGTGGCCATCCTGTTATCTGTGACTGAATTCTCTACCAGATCCTCGAAAAAGAGCTACCCAGCCTCTACTTACACACCATTAGTGATAGAAACACAGTACGCCCCAAGGCCCTCCATTCTTCCGACTAAAAACAGGTTTTTTTTCTATGGTGAGTTGAAATCCATCACACCTTAATCACCACCGGCTAGTCCTACATCTTTACCCTTTCATGTTTTCTTCTTTCCCATCACTGACACCCCGGCCCCATCTGGTCCGGCCCACCTTCTCCCCTCCCAGCACTCCAGGCCCCCGGTCTTGCCTCCCTTTCCTTTAGCTTGCCGAGCTCCTTCTCATCTTAAGAGCTGGGATGCTCTCTCCAAACTCCTTCTTCTTCCCCGACTAGAAATTACAAAGAGGGTGTTGGATTAACATCTGCCTCCCCAACGAGAACAGAAGCTTCACAATGGTAGATCCCCTGGTGCTTTTGTTCGACGCACAATCCTCAGCACCTAACATAATACCTTATTATGGCGCAGAGGAAGCTCTTAGTGGGGTTTTGTTAAGTGATGAAGGAATGAATGAATGAATGAATGAAAGCAAGCCAGCCAGCCCTTGGGTGCCATATAAAACAACTTAAGCTCACTTCCACAGGAAAGCCCTTGAATCATCGGAGGAGAGCCATCACGTCCCCTGGGGTCTTCCTTCCTTACAGGGGCCTGGGGTTCACCCAGGAGGGTGAGGGCAGCTATACCGCGCTTGTACCTAGACAAGGAGCCGGGCAAACACACAGACACTTCAGAAGCTTCCCTGGGGCCGGGCTTGGAGGGACGCCCACGTGCCCACAATGCCACTGTCGGCCGTTGTTGGAAGTGAGCTTCATTATACAGCATATTTGTGACATTTGTTTTTGAGTCAGACATAAAAATCCTGTAAATCTTGCTTCAGGTTAATCTCAAAGAATTCATCTCAGAGGTTAATACAACGCCAGCAATATGAGCAAAGAAAAAACCGCTGTGGGAGCCATCACAGTGAGCAAATCTGACATCCTTCCCCAGCCGTCATGATAAAGCTTACACTTCCTGCGTCCAGTGACCGGGGTTTGTCAATAAACGGGTAACACAACTAAGTGCAGCTGAGTGACACGGTTACAGTAAAAAGTGGATCAGCTGAAAGTGCCAAACTCATCCAACTTCTACTTAAGATTCTTGTATTTTATTGCATGTAAATTCCATCTCAATAAAAAAATACTAAAAAAAGTCATACAGAGAAAACATAGAATTCTGACCCCAAACTTAAATAAATTAATATCTATATATGCAGAGAAATTATATGTGCATAAGCGTTGCCTGATATTTACTCAGCCGTGTCGAACCACCACGAACTCACTGCCTGACCTTAGGTAAGAAACATCCCCTTCACAGGCCTCAGTTTGTACAACTGTAAAATGGGGCTTGATTAATGAACTAATTCAGTGAATATGGAAAACTGTGGTACCTGCCTCATGGGGCAGTTGGATTTAATGAGAAAGTGCATATGAGGCACTTAGCATGTTGTCTAGTTAGAGCGCAATAAATATTTGAATAGACAGAGGCTGTGCATCCACACTTGTCATTTGGGAAGGAGACGTATGCTATGCTTGAGAAACAATGCAAAGAAGGAAACAGTCTCTTTGTGGCAAGCTAGGGACAAGCTAGAATTTGCTGTGATCTAAAATTTTCTCACTTTAGGAACACAGTGTTTGGGGAAGAAAAACTTTTCCTCTACCCTCTTACGTTCTGTCACCAGGGCCTGCAAATTAAATTGGCAAAAGACAGATTAACAAGAGAAAAGGCATACAAATTTTATTTTTAATTAGAAAAGAAAATCCAAAGAAGTAGTTAGACTCAGGGGCTTATATAACATTTTAGCAAAGGACGAAAAATTGTGGAGAAGTGAATAGACAAAAGAAAAGGGATTTTGCACTTCTAAAGGTGGTAAATCATGGTAAGATAAATATATGAGAGAAACTAATAGCAGAAAAGGGTTATTTAGTAGAGTTGGTTTATGCAGACTCATCTTGTGCCTTCTCTGTCTCTGGTGATAAGGGTTGTTCTCCTCTTGGTCCAGGAGAGGGCAGGGGACACCTTTACAGAAGGGAAAATTTTGACCTGCTTTTACGCAGATAGGAGGACGGTGGAGAGTCCTTCCTGTATCTGCTTTTTCACAATTACCTTCAGCTCAAAATAATCCTTACGCCAAAGTGACATATTTTGGGACGGCATACTCTGATTCCCTTCATAGCCAACACCAAGAGGTAAAAAATCCTTCGTCTCAAGCATGAAAATAAATGCTTGTGGAACCGACATGAACTTTACCTTGGGACAACCTGGGGGAGGGAGAAGGCCCAGGCTACTTTTTAAATGATCTCTGTCTTGTTCTCTAAGTTTATGGACCAATTTAGATCCATTCCACGCTCACCTGTGCTCAGTTTGCCTCCAGGCACATTCAGACTATGTGGGGGAAGGAAAGCAGCTTCTTCTCTGCTTTTAAGGTCAAACTATATTTCTGAAAGATTTTCCGGAATGTTTACTTCACTAAGCTACTCTGAGCCTGAGATAGGCTAAGAAAACGAGACTATGGAACCAAGGGTGCGGGAGAGTAGTGGGGGAACGGGGGATGCTCTTCAGAGAAAGCCAAATAATAGATGAACCAAAGGTACAGAAATATAGGCGGCCAAACATTTTAACGAAGAACATTTACTACTGTCAGAGGAGACAAGGGCACAACCAGCCTGCTTCCGAGGCCAAAATGGGACTTATAAAAACGAGTATTGACTAAGGTGAATTTGGGGCAGGACAGCCTAACTATTTCCTTTTGCCTCTTAAAAGCAATGATTAAAGAGAGTAATATTATCTAGTCGCTATTTATAGTGCGTCCTTATGGGGTTCTGTACTGTACTTTGAGGTGAGGTGAGCACCAGAAATGGGTTGCTGGCCCTTGAGGACTATAAAATTGGAAAGAATAGAAAACTCCAATAGTCAAAGGAATACAATTCTTAGTAACGGCATAACCTCCCTGAGGAATGATGATTGCTCTTAGCGGTTGCTCCTCCAGAGGATGCTGAGCTCAGTGGCAGGTAGGGCACATGCAGGTTCTGTTCCCAGAAATGGGCCAGGATGTCCCAGCACAGTGAGGTCATACTCCTCTCGGTTCCTAGATCACAAGGAGGGCGCAGCAACACAAGCTTTAACTCCGCGTCACCCTTGGATGGCGACAGCCACATTCCTCTCCCTTCAATTCAGGCCACCTCCCTCCCTGGGGACCACACTGCTCCTGCGCCTTCCGATGTTACCTCCACGGTAACGACTCCCCGAACCAAATCTCCAACTCCGATCTTTCTCTCCAGCTGCAGACTCAGACTTCCAACAGCCGGACATAGTTCCATGGACACCCTGGCAGCCCCCAAAACAGAAAATGCCCCAAATCCCACTTGCTCCCACTGCTGCATTCGCATCTCGGTGAGCAGAACTGCCATCTTTTTCCTAGTCACTCAAGGTACAAAGTTCAGGGCCATCCCCCATGTCTTCTCTCACATCCAACAACTAATGACTCACCAGGCCCTGTTCCTGCTGCCTGCACGGAGCTGCTTGTGAAAGGTGGATGTCTGCGTCTGTGTATTTGTATCTCATTCTTCGAGGAGGTAACACACGCACTTGGTTCAAAACCCAGAGTCTAGACGGCTGTACTGGGGCAAGTCTCCCCTCTCCTGCCCCTCGCAGCCCCCAGTTCCTCTCCCACTGGCCACCTGTACTGTTTATCACGGATCTCCCAGCGGTGCGGTACGCATTTATAAAGAAATAAAAAGAAAAATTCCCTTCCTTTTTTTTACACAAATGGTAGCATACTATACACAGTTCTACTCCTTGTTTTTGTTACTTTTTTCATCTAAAATATCTTGGTGATCTTTCCACATCAGTACCAAAAAAGGTCTGGATTCTTTGTCACGGTCACGTAGTATCCCACTGAGTAGATGGACCATATTTTATTTAACCAATTCCCTCGGTAAATGGTTTTCAGTCTTTCGCTATCGCTAAGAAACTGCAACGCGAGCCTTGTACGTGCCATGTTGCACCTGAGGACATGCGTAGAGTTCCACAATGTCTTTCAGTCCCTCGCCCCTTCTCTCCTTTCCATTCTTACCTTCTCTGCTTTAGCTCCAAGCCTCATCTTTGCAGAAGCCTCTTTACTGGCATCTCTGCTCGATTACGCTTAACTTACACCCAGCAATATTTAGCGAGCACTTTCTACATGCCAGATACTCTGCTAAGACAGGGAAGAACAAGAGAATAAAAACAAGCAAAACCAGACCAAACCCCTCCTAACCAGACCCACACACACCCTCACCTGTCTCGCACCTGTGGGAGCTTTTAGAGTTTATCAACAAGGCAAGCCGCTCTCTGCTCTGCATTTGGAATTGGTTGAGAAGTAATGATGGGAGTCAGGCAAATGGAAATCACAATATCAATTTCCTTACTGTCAGAGTTTCACTGGTAAACGTGGGGGCCAATAGGCTTCCTGTTACATACCCCCAAAGTTAGACCTTGGACCAGCCCCCTGTGGGAGAGTCTGCTCTGGAGAGAGGCAGCCACCCGCCTGGCTGGTTGTGAGGGGAACCGCTGTCCCACGCCTGCCAGGCCCCAACAAGGGAGACACAGCAGAAGATAAACATGGCAACTTTCCTCAACAGATCAAAAAGTAAACCATTGCTAACTCAGCCTAGTGAGAGAAATTAAGTCTGAATTACACTTTTTAAGAAATTCAACTTTTTGGTAGGATATATAGAATAATTAATCACAGCAAGGGTTGATAGTGAAAAAGAATTAGCAGATAATTCAGAGGGGAGTAAAAACTTTTCAAACTTTCTTCCTTCCCCTCCTGACTAACATCATTTTAAGGCAGAATGGCTCTGAAGAACCATCTTTCTAATAGCTTTCCTTTGTTTTTTTCCTAATATATTGAGCTAAAATCCCTTTGTGAAGGAATTTTACATTTAGGGTCGGTGATAGCCCTAAGACAAGGCTATGACTTAGGAGAAGTGAGGAACGCAGACAGACTGGCCCTGCCTCCCGCCCTCCCTCCCCAGCCGCAAGTGCATCTCAGAGGTGCCTCACGGCTTCCTAATCATCAAACGCAATTGTCCAATTGTCGTCTCTTACTGTTGACCTTCGCACTTTCTGTTACATTCAACTCCGTGAGCCAGATCCCTGGGTCCCACCACTAGAGATTCTAATTAAATAAGTTCTGTGATCTACATTTTTGAAAGAAACTTCCTAAGTTATTTTCGTGATGGGTCACCGAGCCCTCCTCCTCCTCTTGAAACTCCTCCGCTGGCTTCCGTGACCCCTCAGAATTCTGTTCTCCTATCTCCTGACCACTCCTTTCCTCCCCCAAGGCTGCTCTGCTCACCAGGACAAGCAAGAGCTATCCCCTCTGCCCCTGGTAACAGACACTGCCCCGCAGAACCAGGAATGCACACGTGACCCAGACTGGGCAACCAGAGTCTGTCCCCAGGGGTCTTCTAACTGATGGGGAAAATTCTTCCTCTCAAGTTGCAAAGCTGTAAGAGTACAGCCCCTGCTGCCGGAGACCACACTGTCGGCTCCCTGGTGGAAACGTGTGGATAGTGGGAGACAATGAGGCCAACAGGCAGAGAGGAGCAGGGCTAAGAGACGGGAGGTGTGGGAGCAAGAGGAAAATGGACTGACGACAGCATTTGAGTCCTTGCGTCTAGTGATCCCTAAAGTCAGATCTGTCCTTTTCCTTAGTTTGGTTTCTTGAACCTATACGTTCTCCTTTTTGGCCTAAACTCTTTTGAGTTGGGTTTCTGTCCCTTATAACCAACAAGCCCCTCCCTAGTCCATCTCTTCATTGGGTTCCCGGCCTCCTCGCTGTACACAGCTGTGAAATCAACTTTTTAAAATCAGAGCTCGAACCATCACTTGCCTGTCTCAAAAACCAGTCAGGGCCTCCCAATGTCCCAGCGATTGAGTACAGTATGTCCCCCAGTCTGATTTTCCAGACTTCCCACGACTTCACTAGCCAAGAGGCAAACCAGGATACAGACCCCTCCCCCATCGCTGCCTACTCAAATCCACTGAGGAAAAAGAAAAGAAGGACGGAAGGTTCTACTCCATTTCAAGGTCCATTTCACATTACTCTCTCTGACAAGACTTTCCTAAGTACCTCCTGCCCCCCAAGATGTAACTGAACCCCTCTTCAGCCCTGACGGCATTCATCCAATGATCTTTGCCTTATTCTCTCTTGTATTTCGTGCTGTCTCATCTCAGAGCCCTCTTACTCTTGGCAAGACCAACCACTCAGTTGCCAGAGTCAAAATTCAGGGTCATTTTCTCACCCCACCACCCATACATTCATCAGGTCCACTCCCATCTTCCTCTTTAATATTTCTGAACTCAATCTCATTGCTCCTGCCACTCACCAGAACACTTAATATCTCCTACTTGGCCACTCTAACACGTCTCCCTGCCACCAGCCTTATCCTACCGCAACCTAGCTGCCCACTGATGCCAGTTATCTTTCCAATAAGCAAAGCTGATCATGCTCTGCCCCACAGAGAGAGTAGAGAGCAAACTTCTCGGCAGGGTGGTTAAGCCCTCTCACTCCCCAGTGACTTGGCTGTGTCTGCCATCCCAGGCTTGCTGCCCACCACTCCCCAAGGAGCACCGGCCAGACCAGACTGTTCCCGGTTCCCTGAACTCCCAGAGTGCTTTATGCTGCTGGTCTTTGCACATATGGTCCCCTCAGCCTGGGAAGGCCTCCCCTCCCCTCTGCCTGGTAAAGTTCCCATCCTTCAAGTAGTTCCTCTGCTCAGAAATCTGTGGACTGCCCTAGGGGACAGCACTTTCATAACCCCCCACTTAATCTGGAAGGAGGTGCTTTCTTTGCAACCCCTGTGCCTAGTGCAAGGCCCAGCACAGCACACAGGTGCTCAGTACACTGTTTAACAGACAGCAGAAGCCTTTTCTGGCAAGGTCTTTGCGTTACCATGGTACCCAGCACAAGGCCCAGCTTGGTGCTTGGTCAACGTTAACGGAGTCCAGTAGGGTACTGTTATATTCTTCTCTCCACGGCACCAAGAAGCCCTGTGGACCCTGACATCCCACAAACACTTTGCTCCTGACTGCATGGCTGAGCACACCGAGGTTAGGAGATGGGCACTGGAGCTAGACAGACCTAGGTTCAAATCCCTACTCTGTCACTTACAAGCCGTGTGTCCTGGACAAGTCTCTCAACCCTTCTGGATCTCAGCTTCCTTATCTGTAAGATGGAGCTAACAATAGCTACCTCATGGTTTGTTTTTTTTGTGTGTGACGACTAAACGAGAAAAAGTATTTAGCATATTTGCGCAAGTGCCTGGTAATCGATAAATATTTGTTGAATGAATGAGTTAATGAATGAGCTGCCTAGAGAATGGCAGCGATTCTTAAAGACACATCTTTTTAGCCCGTTTTCCAGAGAACCTAACATCGAGCTCCGGGCCGAATCAGTTTCGAGTCTGGGGTCCAACCCCGCCCGCGCCCCCCATTCTCGCTAAGCCTTCGGTCGTCAATGACCAGGGCCTGGTCCCGCCCCTGACTGGATTATTCACCAATAGGACCCGGAAGGCACCGCCTCGGGCTGCTTTCGCTGTGTCTCATAGGCTCTTACGCAGTCCTGCCCGCCCCTTTGATCGCATCATCGCGCGGTGCATTCTGGGGCTAGTAGTCCAGAAAAGAGGCGCGGCCAAGCCAAACCACTGTGAGGACTGTCACTCTCGCCTGGAGCTCCCAGAGGAGGGGCGGCTTTTCTCCCCCCGCCACCTTCGGAGACGAAGCCCTCGCTTCCCCGTCCTCCCTTGCACCGCGCTTGGGTAGGTTACCAGCGGCTTCCAAGAAACAGCAGCATCTCATTCAGATAATTCAGGATTCGCTGAAATTTTAGATTCAGATCAAGGAGACATTCAATTCTGATATTCTCATAAATGGCCCCTTATAGGCATTTATGGGAGGTGTGGTGGTAGCTCTGAAAAGCCAACGGTGACCCCGGGCTTCCCCTGGTCTCCCTGAAGAACCCACTACGGAAGGAGCAATCATGAGTTTATCTACGTGAACCTTGGATATTTCAAACTGCATTCTCTCTCAGGATCAGAAAAGCTATCGGTGGCTCCCCACTGCCTCAGATATAAAGTTTCGACCCCTTAGCTAGGCATGTAAGGTGCATCATAACTGTTTTGTATTTATTTATGTGTGGTTACATTTTTAAAAGCAGCGTTTCTCAACATTTGCTGCACCTCAGAATCACCTGGGGAGCTTTATAAAATCCCGGTATTTGTGTCCCATCCTGGACCTCAGAATCTTGGAGGGATGGTGCAGGCTTCCATATGTTTGTAAAGCTCCTGGGGTGATTCTCATGTGCAGCCTGGGGGGAGCACCATCGGTTTAACACCTATCCAGGTTGCTGGAACATACTTTCACGGACCCAAGCCTTTGCTCTGCGACTGCCTCTATAGAAAGTGGCTGCCTTCCCCCTTTCCTGCCCAAGCTCAACCGTTAGCCTATTCCGCCCTGTCCTCTCGCAGAGTCTTTACTCCTCCAGCACTCACACACACTTCTTTTCCAGCAGCACCGGAGTTATCGGCTTGCTGGTCTGTCTGCCGGGGAAGGCTGAGTGCTCTGAGGGCAGGCCCCCTGAAGAGTCCTCTTTTGCCCACTCCAGGGCCACTGACTCAGACTCCCTGGGGCGGGCCTCAGGCTTAGCCGTTTCTTAAGCCCCACAGGTGATTCTGGTCCCTGCGCCTAGCCAGGAAGCAGCTTTGCAAAAGCCCTAGGTACAGTAAGCATCCATCAATAGCTGTTGTGTTGAATGGATGAGGCGTCTCATTTGTTTTGAAGTCAATCATACTGTTGCACCTGGTCGCCTCTGATTCCCCCGGAGAGCTAAGCACCCTTGTCTTGTAGTATCCTCTTCATTCATTTTCTTATTCATTCATCCAACAGATATTATTGTACACCACGACAAAGCCCTGGGGATTCAGGATAAACAGGGAAACACAGTGACCACCCTAGGGGACTCAGAATCTATAAATATATTAGTTATAGGACAGTTATTATTATCACTTCTTCTGAATAATATTGGGTTTTCCCCCCTTCTAGGTACCATCTGATATTCAAGGGTAATGAGATGTCTTATTCTCTTTTATCCCCAGCATGTTGCTGGCACATAGAAGGCATTCTGTAAATGTCTACTAAATCACGACAACATGTTTCATAGCACAAAATTTGTTAGTATTTACTTGTGTGATTATTTGATTAATGGCTGTCTGTCCCATGAGCTGTGGATTCTCTGCAGACAGGAACTGAATCTGTTTTGCTCACCCTGCCTGACACAGGGCCTGGCCAGACTAGGTGCTCAATGAATACTGCGAAGTAAATAAATAAATACATGCATAAGGCATCATTAAGAACAGAAATGAAATCTCCCCACCGAATATCCGCTCCCTTCTCCCTCCGTATTGTCCCCCAAATAGATAATCTCCTCCCTGAGCATTAAGGGATTTCGAGGTAGCGTAAGCACAAGCCCAAACAGATGACAATGCTTCTACTTACTTACAGGTTGACCTGGGACTCGACTTCAGGCTCTTTTGCTGGCCATGTCTGAAGGGGCTGGATGCCAAAGGAGAGAGACGACTTTGCTTTCCATAGAAGGGTTTGTGCCATCTGACTCCCACAGGACCCCTTCGTCAGTGGATCCATCAGTGGGCCTGGAGGCTGGAGTGCTGTACTGAGGCAGAAGGAGTTGGGAAAGGCACTGAGAACAGAGAGGAAGGACGGCAGGCCAATCACTGGCCTTTTCTGGCACTCTGCCCAGAGGCCAGCCCCGTTAGCTAGTTAGGAGGGCGAAGCCAAGGCCCTCCCAAGACCCGGGGGCCCCCGCAAGACTGCACCACGCCCTTACTGCACCAAGTGATGCCCGTGTACACTCCAGGAGAGGAAGGCATTGGCCCCTGAACCGTCCAGTCATGTCACATGCCTCAGCAATGAGTGAAGGCGTCCACACTGTCAAGTCAGGGGGCTCTAAGGCAGAAGGAGGCCAGTGAGCATTGAAACCATCACAACCTTGTTCAGAAAAAGGCAACAGTCACTCAGTAAGGGCGAGCTACGTCTAGAGTGCTTTTAGAGAATAACTAGTGGTGGGCCTCACGGCCATCACTGTGTTAGGCCAGAAGAGCTTGGTTTACCTCCTCATGTCCAATTAAAATATCCAAGAAAAGCCATAAAAAGGGCCTACATTGGCAACAACATTGTAGACAAAAAGAGTCTGTAATGGCACAGGGTATCGAAGCAGTAAACGCTTGCTGAATTAATAAACGGATTGTTCACGGGAAGAAACGGAGAAAGGCACTCCCAAGACCTGCGTGCTGCTTTCTCCGAGGACACAACGAGGAAGGTGGGGCAGGGGCTCTGGGATGAAGGGCTGCTCTCTTGGGCCTCCCTGCTGCTTCTGATTGGAATTCTTTTCTGAGCCAATTAGCAGTGTTCTTCACTCACCTCTACCTCGAGTGACAGACAAACAAGCAAACAAAATCCAATTACTTGGAAATGGAAAAGTAAAAATAAAAAGCAATCTTAGAAAACACTTTGGTCAAAAGGGACTCTTTCTAATGTCTTCTTAATAAAGAGCGTGACAAGGCAGAAGACAAAAGGCCTAGTGGTTGGGGGCAGCATCATCAAGGAGGCAGAGGCGTCCGCATGGGCAACCACTGTCCTGCTGCGGGGGTGGATGCCAGGAGAGCCACTCCATACGGCCTGGGGGCTGGAGCCAGACAGGCACTGCCCACTCCCCAGCTGCTACTGCCCTACCAGTTCGGCTGCAGGCATGCTAACAAAGAAAACAGGTCACTCTGGTCAGATCCTCCTGGCATTCCGCCTCTAGAAGTGATGACCCGGCTCCCCCTCATGTTTCCTGGGCCTGAGAAGCCACATGCTGGATACCTGGCCCAGACTTCCAGATAATCTAACCAGAGGCTGGCTTCAGGTCACTTATCTGGGCAGCGACCAGACAGACGTGAAAGGCTCCAGCCTTCCCTGTATGGCAAATAGCAGGAAGCCAGGGTCCTGGATATTATCAGTTCTTCACTCAGTGGAACCCCAAGTCTTCTGAAACCCGTGTCACTGGTGTGTATGGCTGCCTCAGCAATAAACATACAAAGGAGCAACAAAGCAGGGCTTCTGAACGAGAGATGCATTTTCTTCCGAACCCCTAGATTTTTTAAATTATGAAAAGAATACTTGTATACAAAAAATTTATTAAGAAAGCACTCCTTTCTTAATCATGCAAGTTAAAAAAAAAAGAGAAAGTTCTCCTGAAAGAAACCGGTAAGAAAGTGGAGGAAGCAGGACAGAGGTGTGAGGGTTCATTTTCAGGCAAAGTCCTGTGAAAGGATAGCTGCAGCTCGAGTGAAGCCGGGCTGTTGCACGTGGTAGCAACTCGCCACCTGGGACGGCTGAGCAACTGAAACGTGGGCAGGAAAAGTGAGGTGTGTAAGTGTAAATGCACACCAGACTTTGAGGACTCAGTACCAGTGAAAAAGGATGTAGACCATGTCATTAATGATTTTTATACTGAGTACATGTTGAAGAGAAAATAGATTCGAGTTCAGTTTAATGTGGCTACTGGAAAGTGTAAAATCACATGTGCAGCTTGCCTTCTATTTTGGACAGTGCTGCTGGAGGTAGATTACGTTTCAGAGCTGCCCCACCCGAGACGAGGAGCTGAGGGCCACGGGGTGGGGGTGGGGGATGGAAGCTCCCAGGTACTTGGAGCTCTCTGCACCTGTGGACAAAGCAAGGCGGCCCACCGAACAAGAGGCCTCACCAGGGTGGGCGTTGGAGCAAAGTGCACTGAAGAGTGGAGGGGAGAAATGGTGAGGGGATCTGACGGTGTCCACGACATTCTCGCCTCCACTCCCTTTCCTCTTCCAGTTAACCGTTTGGCACGGTTCCTTCCACTCCTTTCTCTACTTGTCTGCAAACCTTTATGTGACATACGTACATAGACTACACAATGTTCTGAGACTTGCTTTCTACCTAAACCATCGTCTTGGCCATCTTTCTACATCAGTAAATACAGGTACATTCTAATGTACCTGGTGGATATCACAGAATGAGATAACCTTGTATGTCGCTTATAGTCTTTGTTTATTTTAATCTTTAAAAACTATTTTGTTGTCTTAGCATGTTATTTTCTAGCCCTTTTAATATTTAAGATTTTGTTAAAAACGTTTAAATGCTAGTTCTTTTCAACCTTTCCCACCATTTAATTTTATCTTTTTTCCAAAATTTTACCCTTAGAGTTTCTGAGTTCTTTTTTAATACTTTCATCTAATTCTTTAGCTTCATTTTCTAACTGTTCAGATTCTGTCTCATCACTGTTAATTTTAATCCTTTTACTCATTTCTGTTATCTTTGTAGTCTTAACTTTCTAATTTAAAAAAATGTGCGTTCCTCTTAATCTTCTG
The DNA here is from genome assembly GCF_041296235.1 of Equus asinus. NCBI lineage: Eukaryota > Metazoa > Chordata > Mammalia > Perissodactyla > Equidae > Equus > Equus asinus. The sequence continues at coordinate 18,426,348 of NC_091799.1, forward strand.
ACATATTTTATCTTTGTCTCACCATTTAAAATAGTTAGCAGTTGAAGAACTTCTTGGAAAGATGGCAGAGTAAATGCTCATTTGCATAACTCCTTGGAGCCCATGGAAATAAGTAAAAATAGCCCAATATATAGAAGAAAACTTACTGAAACAAGAGAAGGGCCAAACTTCATGCTGTAACTCTGAAAATCTGCTGTATACAATAAAGGTGGATAAACTGAAAGTGAATATTGAGTTCTCCCTGTCTCGTGGAACGTGCGGGAAGAAGCCAGAATATTCTAACGACCTGACAAGGCCCGCTTTGGAGGGGTGGGAAGTGGAAGCATGGGCAGGCCTGGGCAGAAGCTGTTGTTTCTTCTTCTTTTTTGTTTTTAACTGCCCCAGCTTTCTCATAAGAAGCGGTGGCCTAATCGGAGGAAAGGCTGAAGGAGAGAAGGAAAAGTATATCTTAGGAGCCATTTGAACTTCTTGAAAGATAGTAACCAAAAGTACACAGGGACCCACCAAAAGAAGGCCCATGAGTCACAGGAAATCACACCAACGCAGCCTCTCTTTGGAGGGGCCTATTTGCCCCAAAAGGGGGGGGGTGTGAAAATTCAAGGGAAGTCCTGCCATGGGGCCACGTACACCACAGGCACAGGGGACTCTGCAGACAGGAGGGCAAGCATCACGGAGAGTAAAAGCAGATGACACGTTCCCACTGCTTCTGCACCCATCCCGCTTCCCAAAGAGCAGGAAGGCCAGCAAGCTCCAAAAGAGATGGCTCACCGCTGCTCAGAGAAATGGGGAAGAGACGCAAGGCGAATCCGCTGTACATTGATGGGCAGACACAGCCCCAGACAGAACTGTTCCTATTCAAAGATGGACCTGCAAGAAGACGCTAGCACAGGACTAGGAAATACCGCATGCCAAAGGCAGATGAAGAGTCCCCATCAGAAGATTTTTAAAAAGGATCAGATGAAAACTACAACAGCTTTGTTCTCTCAAGAAAATGAGAGAACAAGGACTCGCTCGAAACAAAAGATCAAATGATACAATAGACAGATTTCACAAGGCTCTAGGATAAAACTCCCAGATGTGGCAGGAAGAGGCTGATTCCCAGTGTGGAGCTGCTGTCCAGGACGGGAGGGGCCGCAGGAGAGGAAACGAGGGTGTCCGCCAGCGAATCTCCCGTGCAGGGCGCTGGGGGATGCCCGTGGTTTGTTATGGGACTGAGGACAGCCCTGAGGAGCACACAGCTTACAGTTATCTCGTCTTATGTTGTGACTCACGAGCCCTCAGGGTGCCTTGGGTGTTAATATTGTGAGTCTAAAGGGATGGGAGTAAAGAGAAATGTGGCCTGCTTCACAGTTAGCCCCCTGCTGATGGCCACGAGAAGGCAAGAGCAGTCACTGAGAAGAACGCATCTAGCAGCTCCAGATGGGGGCCAGCAGCCGCAGTGGCCATGGCCAGGTCTGCTGAGGCCCAGGGTTGCAGCAAGAAACAGACCACGGAAGAACACAACTGGGGCACAAGTGCTGTCTCCAATGCCGGTAGGTAGACCCCTGAATGCAGCAACCAGGTCTCAGTCCTGGCTCCTTCAACGTGGCCGATATCTCCCTTGGTGCAGGCTGCATTGATTGTTGACCACTGAGGAACACTGGAAACTTCTGGGAGCCACACCCCCTGCCATTCATTCTTGTTCTCGTACATTATTCCTTGCTCTGATTGTTGACTGAAAACAACCTTAAACCAAACACAAATCATCATTCTTGCCTATCTTCAAACCAAAATCAGCTTTTGGGGTCGGAGCTGGCTCAGCAGCCAAGGGAGCAGTAGCCCCTGCAGAGCTGGGCACAGCAGGAAGACAAATGTCCTCTGTCCCCAATCTACACTGCTCCCCCCCACGCACAGTCACTCCCTATCCTGTAAGCTTCTTCCTCCATAGCACGCACCACAAGCGAAGTCATCCTAGTTATGCATTTGTTTACGGGTACATCGTCAGCCTCCTTCCACTAGAATGTTCCATGACAGCAGCAACTCCGTCTGTCTTGTTCACAGCGTATCCCCAGTGCCTAGCACCCAGAAGTGCTCAATAAATATTTGTTGAATGAATAAGTGACCACGTGAATGCCAAAATACGAGGAAAGTATTCATTTGGAATAGGGAGACTATGTCAGGCTGTGCTGGCCTTTCTTGAACAAGGTCACTGGTGGCTTCAGTCAGACCGCTGTGGAACCCGCTCAATTTCTTTGCCAATCTCTGACAGGCAGCTGCTTTGTGAGGACTGTGACAAGTGCACGGAGCAGAGACAATCCATCTGCAAAACATCAGCCCAGGCCTGATGCATGGCACTGACACGAGAAGACACTCAATGGCTGGCAGCTCTTCTAAGGACACTGTTCTCTCTGGTCATAAAATGCAGGACAAGCATTTATGTGCGAACTGCCATTTGGGCTAAAACTACGGAGTCACTGCCACTTACGGTTGGAAAGTCCACTTCAAGCACCCATCAGAGGCTTGCTTCCCCCTTTTCCCTGCTCGCCCACTAAAGCAGCTCCACGATCAGCGTGCCAGGTGTGCAGCAGCATGCCTGTGCACAGGAACCTTCGCTCGTTTGCCACGAACATTTGATCAATGTGTCTAATTTATTTTTGCCGTGATTGAAGAAAGATGCTGTTTGTGGCAGAGACTGTGGGAGGACCGGCTCAACACCCATTTCGGTCTCATTCCAGTGTGCAAAAGTTGGAAAGCTGAAATGTGAACGTCCTAACCTCCTTTCCAGTCTAGAGTTCTGGACATGATTTAGGTTCCACCAATCAGATGCAGTCACAACGGACTCTGATTTGGGATGGAGCCAGGAGGATTAAGAGAGAGGATGCTGGGCATCACTTCACTTTTGGGGATCATGACAGAGCTGTTGTGGTTCTGGAGTCAGCAGCTTCTTGATCCTATAGCTTTCTGAAGCAGCAGGGGCAGCTTTTGGGATCAAAGCAGAGTTGGTAGTGAGATTCTAGTTAGCGGTGGATCTGTGGATCAGCTTTTTGTCATCAAGCAGCAGCTTTCCTGATCACGGCAGAGCACGGGGCTCTGGGGCTAAGAGTTGTTCCTGGGAGCTCAGACTAGAGCCTGCTCTCCAGCCCTGCCCATGACTTTACAAGCACATAATTCCCTGTATCACTATTCAATCGCATTCTGCTCTGCTTATGCTAAGTAGAGTGGATTCTGTTGTCTGCAACAGATTACTGACTGATAGGCCTTTTATAGTGACGTCTGTCAGACTGGATTTTGAGCTTAACAGTTCATGTGACCCTACGCAGAGCGGAGAGTAGGGCACAGTTTTCTTCCGGTGAGTGCGATGGTATAACCTCCAGGGGGCAACCAAAAGGGACTGTGTACCTTTATGGGAATACACAGGACATTTTGCCTTTTGAGTCTAAAAGCGAGCTTGCTCAAAGCACTAAGCATTTCTGCTCACACGGCAAAGAGGTGCAACCAGGAGAACAGCAGACTAACGGCAGGTGCTTCTCAGGTCACTGCTGTGCTGGAGCAGGATTGTGCTGGCACTATCGCTGGCCTGCTGAATGCTGTTTTGAGTCTTTTCAAGTGTGCCACCAAAAATTCTTGTATCCAAAAGTGTGCTGAAAACACAAAAGAGTTGAGAAATACTAGTCTAACCTATAGATGCTTTAACACCTCCAGTAATAAAAATTTCACTGCATCTTGAAGTGAGCCCTGCTAGCTTAGGGCGCACTGGCACTGGAATGTGCTTCCTGTACTGGGTCCAGTCTGTTTTATTATCCCCCACCCCACTGTGACTGGAGGCCTAGCCTGCGGCCTTCCACAGAGTGGACCTAATTCCTTTTTCATATGACACCCTTTCAAATGTGGGAAGGCAGCTACGACATCCTCTGTGAATTTTCTCTTTCTCAAGTAAGACACTCCCTCCCCCTACTGAGGTCTTTTCTCTTTACTGGCTCATTCCCATCAGATAGGGTCATGTGATGCATAACGACATTCTGGTCAACAACGGGCTGCATATATGACGGTGGCCCCATAAGGTTAGTACCATGTAGCCTAGGTGTGTAGCAGGCTATCCCATGTAGGTTTGTGTAAGTGAGTACACTCCATGATGTTCACACGACGACCAAATTGCCTACAACACGCTTCTCAGAATGCATCCCTGTTGGAAAGCAATGCACGACTATATAAGCATCTTTATAAAAGAAAAGCAAAAATCCCCATCCAAACCAAATAAAATTAACAAGTTTCCACTCACGTCCCTTCCACCCCTGCAAAGAGTTGACTCTACTCCTCATTTCCAATTCCTCTCTTATCATCATCTCCTGAAGCCAGTCCTGTGAGACCTGCAACCTCACTGTTCCAAGAAACAGCTCTTGTCAAAGTCTACCAGTGACCCACGTGGTGGGAAACCCAGCGGTCAAGTCTTAGTTCTTACTGTTGTTTGACCTATCAGCAACACTTGACACAGAAAGGCATTTCTCCTTTCTGTCTTTTTTTTAAAGATTTTATTTTTCCTTTTTCTCCCAAAGCCCCCTGGGTACACAGTTGTGTATTTTTAGTTGTGGGTCCTTCTGGTTGTGGCATGTGGGACGCTGCCTCAGCATGGCTTGATGAGCAGTGCCATGTCCGCGCCCAGGATTTGAACTGGCGAAACCCTGGGCCACCAAAGTGGAGCATGTGACCCTAACCACTCGGCCATGGGGCCGGCCCTCTGTTTTTTTTTAAACTGTTTGTTTATACTAATTTTCCCAAAATAAAAAAAATTAAAAGGACATCATGTATCTACGACAATGGTTTCACATTTAAGTCTCCAAGACTAAATTTTACTTGGGATTTATTTGAATAGTTAACCAAAGTCCGTCAAATCATAGCTAGTCATCCTTCCCGACTAAGAACGTTTATTTTTTGACTCCCTTTTCCTAAAGTCTCCTGGTACCCCTTTTTCCCCACAAAGTTTTCACCTTTCCCTATTTCACTGTGACTCATAGTCACATTAAAGAACAAAACAAAAGCCTTGATGCATTCCTTCAAACATTTCCTACCGGAGGGTCCATAGCCACACCATCCAGCAGAGCAGCCACACCACATGTGGCTACTGAGCACTTAAGATGGGGCTGGTCTGAACTGAGACGCTGTATGTGTAAAAAACACACCCGAGTTCAGAGGCAGTACGGAAAAAAAAAGTAAATTATCTTAATTATTTTTAATACTGATTTCATGTTAAAATGATAATATTTTGGAGATAATGAGTTAAAATAAACTATTAAAAATATTTCACCTGCTTCTTTTTACTTTTTAAAATATGGCTAGTAGAAAATTTAAAATTCCATATGTAATTCGACACGCTTGCTATTACCAGAAGCAGACACTTGTTTCTTTTCACTTAACATATACGGACATTCTAGAACTTTCTAAGTCAGAAAAACAGGTTGGCATCAATCTGTTTAATAGAATGATTAGTATTGTATCAATATACTACTGATGGACTTTTTCAAAAATACTTTTATGAGCAAGCCTACAACGAACAGCCATCCACACATGCCTCCTTGGGCAGTCACAACTCCTTGCTAGCTCATATTTGCTTACTGGCCTCTGAGATCCTAGCTCTAGAGACAATCAGATGTGTGGTTCCTATTTTGCCACATCTCTGCACTTGCGTGCTGCTTTAGAATTCTTTTCCCCCAGGAAAACCAGCACGAGTCTTGCTGTATAAGCCAAATCTCTTATAATTTTCCTACAGCATTGTTTGTCAGACTTCATCTCTGCTCAGATCTTCAACTCTGGAAACCAGACAACCAAATATAATTTCTCATATTAACCTTCTAAAGCAAAACTAATTTGACTATTGTCTTCCTCCAAGAAAGGAAGCTGGTTGGCATTAACTTAAATTCTTAGTGAATAATAAAGGCTGTTTTTTTCCTTCTCTTAAGAGAACAGACATAATATGAAAATTAATTTTCTTCTCTTGGCCCTAAGAGCCCATTATGTCAGCCCAACACAAGACAGCCCTTAATAGTCTTTCCCAGGAAGACTGCTGTTTTTCCCAAAGAAAACTGACAGCAGCAGATTTATTTGTGATTAAATACTTAAGGGCCCGACGCAAACAAAATGAATCACGATATAAATATGGAGGAATGAAGATGAGGAAAACAGCTCATATTTAAATATCTGTTTCCAAAACTACCTGGAAAAACAAAAGCCTGCTGGAAAAAAAAAGAAAAACAATCTAAGAATCCAAGAGTTAGAGAAACACAGGGAAGAAGAAAAGAAGACACCCAATGCATAATGGAGAATTGTTCTTTTCTGATGCTACTTGGCCGGGAAAGCCATCTTCAGGAACAAGAAAGCATTTGTCTTGGCATCAGACTTGTTCTCACAAGGCGAGGGTTATATGCATTACTAATAAGGAAGCCACTATCTAGGAAGCAATATTTGGGAAAGTACAAAATATGCTTTCCATTTGTAATTCAAAATCTTCTGTCTATGCAGGGCTCTGTACCCACGGTGGCTAAACTTAGCCAGCATAATTTAACCACTCAACTAAGGGAGTCTTTTACAATGAGAACCGAAAAATACAGAAACCCCATTTCTGTGACTCTGGAGTGGCATCTGGGTATCTGTATTTTGGAAAGCTTCCCAGGTGGAATGGCACTTTTTTTTTTTTGGCCAACCCAATACCCATTCCCTTTCTTCTGGTAATAGCACTGTGATTTTTCTTTTGGGTAATCACTACCTCTTGGTCTCTATGGATGGAAGTGATCTAACCCCTCAGTTCCAGGCTCAGCCAATTAGCATGCTTTACTCCCCTCTGGCCAAAATGGTCGGTTCAGGGATAAGCATAGAACCCGAGAAATCCAACGAATGTCAAGCCTGGGACAGGCTCTAGAAGCAGAGAAAGAGGCACTCTCTTTCTGCTGTGATTGTACACTGGTAGAAAGTAAGCCTGGAATAGTTAACTTTCTTTGCCTCCATGAGGAAACACGTTGAGAATAAAGACAATCCAGAGAATGAAGAAAGACTACTAATGACATTATTTGAGCACCTGGATCTATCCTCTCCCAAAGCTTGGTCTACCTCAGCATTGTGTGATTGCATGAACGAATAATTCTCCTTTGCTTGTCATTCATAGCCTTTGATAATCTTAAAACACACACACACACACAACTGGTAAGGCACAATCAGAAAAGATGTGATGTAATACCAGGCTCGCTGATAGCTGAAAACTGATCAATGGTGATTACAACTGGGTAGCCAGGAGGAAGAACCACTTGACCACTCAGTCGACACCCCATAATCCAAGCCACCACTTTTCACCTGGAATGAGAACCACAAGCATTGCCACTGCAAGTGGCTATGAAAGCAGAATCATGAACGATGGGGTGGCAAGAATAACGAGGCAAGCTTTGACTTCCCTACTAGGGAAAGATAACAGAGCTGCTCAATAATAAAAAGGCTTGCAGTAGTGGCCTCCTGACCTGAGACGGGATAAGCAGAGGCTGGAGGACCAGCTGGAACGGTTGTTGTAGAAATGTTTCCAGCATCACCCTAGAGGAGTGATTTTCAAAGTATGTCCCTGGGCCAGCGGTCCTGGCATTACTTGTGAGTCTGTTAGAACTACAATTCACAGCCCCACCCTGACCTCGTGAATCAGAATCTCTGAGGGTGGAGCCTAGGAAACTTCTAAGAAGCCCCCTGCCCCCCGTGATTCTCATACACGTTAGGTTGAACCACCGTATTAGACTAGAGAGCAGTGGCTCTCAAACAGTTTCCTGAGCCCCACGCCCAACGATTCTGATTGAGTAAATCTGGGGTTGAGCTTACGAAAGTGCATTTCTAACAAGTTCCCAGGTAATGCTAATGCAGCTCGTCCAGGGACCACACTTTGAGAACCACTGAGAGGGTGACCTAAGTGATGTCTAAAGTTCCGCTCGATGCTGAGATTCTCCGATCTTTAGGATTCGCCTTGCAAATTCAATTCTAGAATGTGACACTGTTCATGCTGTGGCTCATGTGTGGTTCGGCTCCACAAAGTGCTGGAGCCCAAGTAACACAGCTCACAACAGAGGAGTAATTTAAAATAACTCAGGTTCATTAACTGCATTTCTGGATCACTGCGAAGTTACAAAAGATAACGGATACATTTCCTAAAATAAATCTGAGAGCCACAGAAACAGGGAAACCTATGAGGCTCCCTCATACAAAGGAGGTGTTTCTGCACCTCTCACTGGTGAACGCCCCCTGAAAGTTTTTCTCAGGCAGTCCTAACCAGAGTCCCATGTACACATTGTCCTTCTTCTCAATCCCTCTCTTCCTAAATCTGCAGCTCAAAAATGCAAAAAAGGCAGGACCTTGCTCTGAGGGCAGGAGGGGGAGGATAAATTGAATGGGCAAAGCCAGAATTTTAATCAGGCAAGGGAGGGGAAAGGTTGAAAACTTCCCTATCACTGTTAATCATTTTCGTCCTTAACAGTTACCATTTAGTGATACTTTGTGCCAGATACTGTTTTCAGCACTTTGTATAAATTAGTTCATTTCAAGCTCACATCAATATTGTCAGATGAGTGTCACTGTCATTTTACAAATGAGTTAACCAAGGCTCCGAGCGGTTAAGCAACTTGTCCAAGCCCACACACACAACAAGGGGAAGGCCAGACACTGGAACCCAGGTCTGCCTCACTCCAAAGCCCGTGTTCTTGAACACTGTCTGATACGCCTTCCTACAGCACGAGGACAAACACATCTAGGGCAAGCGGATTAACAGCATTAGTGTTCTGCCCTACGGCCTCCTGGTTTCTCAGCTAGCCCTTCTCACTGCCACCAGCCCAGATGCCTAACGCCCGGGCCACTCCCTGCTCCTTCACATTCATTAGGTGCTGTGTCTGCCCGCCAGTTACCAGAGCTGACATGGGGATATTTAGCAAAGACAGTTGCCATCCTGAAAGTAATGCCTTTCTTTTTTCCTGATGTCAACAAGATGATTGAGCAGATATGGTCAAACCAGATTCTGAAAGGCCCTAAACATGAGGCAGTGGCATTTCAACTTGATACAATAGGAAATGAGAAGTGACTGAGGACTCTGGAGAAAGGGAGGCCAACCTGGCAACATGTCCACAAATGAGCTGGAGCGTCTCACGCCCTGGCCATCCATCAGAATCACCTGCAGAGCTTTCTGAGCATCTGCACACCCCATTACCACCCTGGGCTTCCTAGAACAACAGGCCTAGGGTAGGGACCCACAGACACCCGTATGGTTAAGATGTTTCACAGGTGACCCTTCTCCTGTTGGCCCTAAGAGCTCATTATATCAGCCCAATATAAGACAGCTCTTAATAGTCTCACTCAAAAGTGAGATCATTTGGATTAACGGTTTAAAGAGGTGATCTTTTTTTTTAAGCAATAAAAACAATAGGAGAACTGGAGATGAACATTTATTCGCTTCAAGTTAGGGAAGTCTTTTTTAAATAAGCATAAACAGGAAGAATAAATTAGTAGATTTGACAAAATTAAAAAAACAATAATAATAAAAACTTTATCAAAAAAACACCGTAAAGAAAGTTAAAAGGGAAATAATGAGCTGTGAAGAATACTTGCTACATATTTGACCAAAACAATCGATTCCCTTAATAAATAAAAAGTGCTTCAATTCAATAAGGAAAAGAAAAAAGGAAAAACAGACAAAGTACATGCATATGTATTTCATTGAAAAAAGAAATACACACTCATATCATGGCAGATAAATAAACAAACAGATAAGTGGAACAGATTGGTGGGTACCGGAGGAGAAGAGAGTGGGAGGAGGGTGGAAAGGGTAAAGGGGCGCATATGTATGGTGATGGATAAAAACTACGCTATTGGTGAACGCGATACAGTCTGTATAGAAAGTGATACACAGTAATGTACACCTGAAATTTACACCATGTTAGAAGCCAATATGACCTCAATAAAATTTAAAAAATTTTTTAAATTTAAAAAAAGAAACATATATTATGAATAAATATGAGAAAAAAGTTTGCCTCACTACTAAACAAAGTTTAATTCAAATTAAAACAAGGTACCACTTTGGCAAATATTTATAAATGATAATGCCTAGCGTTGAGGATGAGAAAAAAAGTACATTTATATGCTGTGGGGGAACTGTAAACTGGGACAACTTCCTGGTGGGCAATTTGGCATTATGCTCCAAAAGCCTTTAAAATGTTCATTTTCTTGGATCCAATAATTTCCATCACTTCTATGAACTTATCGCAAGAAAATGATTACCTCTACATACACAGACTAAAGCACATGGACTCAGCCTGCCGTTTGTAAGAGTGAACAACTGGTCATAAATTCCATATAGAATAAAAAAGGACGGGTTAAATAAATTGTCCTCCAACAAGTAAATTATTTTAAAATCAGAAAAATGGCACGCATTATTTGTAAAGTTTATAAGAAAATATCATGGAGTGTTAAATAGAGAAAAAAACCTCTGGAGGCCAAGAAGTCAGTTAGTCTTCCAGGAGTAAGGTCATGAAGACAAAGGAGCGGATGGTAAAAGTGAGAATTTGGAGGAAGACAAAAACTTTCTAAACGGGCGCTGTCCAATATTATAAATATTAGTCATACGTGGCTATTTAAATTTAAATTAATTAAAGTTAAACATAAAAGCTCAGTTCCTTAGTCGCCACATTTAAAGTGCACACATTTCAAGCCACGTTTGAAGTGCTGAACGGCCACAGGTGGCTAGTGGCTACGGTGTCAGACAGCTGAGATTACAGAATGCTCTAGTCATCGCAGAAAGTTCTATCGGACGGGGCTGGTCTGAACCTTCTGCCTCAGGACTGGGGGATCCGCCGCGGCCTCATCTCTGGGTACACTTCTTCTCATCCTTCACACTCCAGCAACAAGAGCATAAGCATCAAAGGACAGAGACCATATCTGTCTGTTCTCCAGTGTAGTGGGGGAGACGCATTACCCAGGGAGCTACACACAATGCTCTGTGGAATAGCAGATAGATGCATAGACTGTCTCAGCTCGGGGTTCAGGGTAGGCTTCCCAGAGGAGGAGGGGTAGGCATTACCCAAAGAGTAAAGAAAAGACTATTCTAAGTAGAGAAAAGAGCATGCTATGAGTAAAGGCACAGATGAGAAAAAGCACAGCATAAGGGAAGAAGTACCAGCTGGTCAGGCAATTTATTCATTCAACAGATGGTAACTGTGTGTGATGGGCCGGCCTGACCAGGCTCCAGGGACACAGCAGTGAACAGGACAGCTATGGTCCCTGTCCTCATGATGGTTACACTCTCACCCAGTACTGCCGGACCGCCAGGGGTGAGGCGAGGGGTGCAAGGGCCTCCCGCCTCACATTACGGGTCCTGGTTCGTTTGGTTTTTATCCTAGCGCTTGAACCCCCTTTTCGGTCTCAGTGAGGGCTAGAGCCCCACCCCTGTCTTTCTCCTCGTCCCCCCCTCACTGCTGTGGGAGACGAAGAGCTCCTGGGGCGCGGGGTCAGGCAGCGCAGGGGCACAGCCGACAGTTCTGGTGAGACCCCTCCGGCGGCCAGCGAGGATGTGGCCTTGAGAGGTGAGAGAATAAAGACGGGAAGTCTGTTTGGGAGGCTGCTGGAGTCATCTAGAAGAGGCCCAGGGCCTGAGAAACGGCAGGGCCGACTTCAGCGAGGGTGGAGAGGGAGCAGGCGCTCCAAGTTGAGAGTGCCCTCAAAGGAAGGCTCTGGCCGAGCAGAGGCGGGGGAAGGCGTGTCCGCGGGGCAGGTTCCAGGGAGGAGAGGGAACCGAACATCTCAGGAGAGTTCCCTAGGCCAAAGGAGGGGGCCCAGGGGGGCCAGGGGGAGGGGCCGGGGCACCCCCGCAGAGGACAAGCGTCGGCGGGTCGGAGGGGCCCCGCGTGTTGGGGACCACCGGGCGCCAGGATGGGCGGGGCCGTGAGGCAGCAGGTGCGCGTTACCTGCGGGGCGAGGATGGGGCGGCGGAGCTGGGCTGGGTCCCGGGGCACCGCAGAGAGGCTCCCCGGAGGAGGGAGACCTCCCCTGGACGTCAGGGGGGCTATTTCCCGACCTTGTCCTTGAGCATTTACAAGAGGCGGGCAGGGCACGTTGCCCACAGCCCGGAATCCGCCAGGAGCCTCGGCTTTGCTCGGGGCCGGCCTCAGGACCGGCGCCTTGGGGGCGTCTCCTCGGGTTTGGATCCCCGACCCTCGCCAGGTGCTTCTCGGAGGCGACCCCCTCCTGCACCTGCCGCTCGGGCGGCCCAGTCCCCCTTGAGCCCCGGCCGCTCGGCCCAGGCTCCTCGCCCGATCGCCGAAGATCCCCCCAGCGACCCCTCCCCGCGCCGCGGCCTCGCCACCCTGGGTGCCCTCAGACTGCCACCCCCCACGTGGCCCGCCCGCCGCACCCCTCCCCGGCCGCGGTACCTGGGGCTCTCGAAGCTGCACCCCCTGCGCCGCAGCGCCGCCCTCTTCTGCCGCAGGAGCGCAGCGGCCGCCCAGCCGGGCTCCGGCTCCATCGCCCCGGGCGGGGGCCGCGGGCTCGGGCGCGCTCGGGTGGGCTCGGGCCTCGGCGGGGCTCGGCGGGCCGCTCGGCTCTCGCGCCGCAGCCCACGCCCCGCCCCGCGGGCCTGCCGGGCCCAGGCCCCGCCCCGCCCCACCCTTCAGCCCAGCCCGCTCAGGGCCCCTCAGGCTGGTCCCCAGGCTCCGCCCCGGCCCCGCCCCGAACTTCAGCCCACCCTCACTCTGTACCCCCCGCCCCCACCTCAGCCGGGCCCAGGCCACCGCCGCCCCGCCCTGAACTTCACCCGGCCCACTCCGTGCGCCCCTCACCCAGGTCCAGGCCCCGCCCAGGCCCCGCCCCAAAGGTCATCCTAGCCCGACCCCCGCGACTTCACGGGATCCAGACACCGACCCGGCTCCGCCCCGAACTCAACCCAGCCCACTCCGTGCCCCTCAGTCGGCTCCAGGCCCGGCTTCGGCCCTGCCTTGAACTTCAGCCCCGCCCACTCCATGCCCCCCTCAGCGGGCTCCAGGCCCCGCCGTGGCCCCGCCCCGAATTTCATCCTAGCCAGCCGTGAGCAACTCCGCGGGGCCTACGCCCCGCCCTGGCCCCACCCACGATTTAGCCCCGCCCACTCCATGCCCCTCAGCCCCGTCCAGGCCCCGCCCCTGCCCCGCCCCGTATGTCCTTTCAGCCCACCGTGCGCAACTCCGCGGGGCCTACGCCCCGCCCCGCCCCCGCCCTGCCCCCGCCCCACCGTTTAGCCCCGCCCACCCCGTGACGTTCAGCCGGGCCCAGGCCCAGGCCCCGCCCCGGCCCCACCACGCGCCCTAGCCACGCCCCTCCCAGCCCGGACCACCCCGCCGGGATCCAGCGCTGGCTCTCCGCAGCTCTGCTCAGCCTAGACGGTCAAAACGCCCACCCGGTCCTCAGCTTTGGACGGTCCACTGCCCCGCCGCCCCCGCCCCTGCCGCCCCTGCCGCCCTTCAGCACAGACCCGTGCCCCGCCCACCTACCCCCGACTATTGAGCTTCCGCAGGCCCTCGCCCTAACCTCAAGGGTCGGCTCCCTCGAGCATCACCCCTTCACGCCCCACGACCTCCCGGCCCTTTCTAACGGAGCGCCGTCCCCTCTGGGGGCCGCCCTTCCCTGTGCCCCGCCCACAAGCACAGCCCCGCCTTCTCTCTCCAAAGCCCCCAGTCGGTGCGGGCCGGTCACTCTCCGGCCTTCCTCAACCTGCCCCGCCCCGGCCCCGCCCCGCCGGTGGCCCGTCCACTCCGCCTCACCTCCGCGGGCGTCCATGCGCGGGGCGGGTACAGTGCCGGCCCTCCGGGCTAAACAGGCGTCTACCGTGCCCTCTGCATTGACTCGCGGACCTCTCCGTCCTTCTAGAGGAGCTACTGCCGTCTCCCGGCGGCCCTTTGTGGCGCTGGAGGCAGGGAGGGGCTGGAGATTTGCAGACTGCCGGTCGTGGGTTCAAGCCTTGACTTCGTCACTTTCCAGCTGTGTGACAGCCACCACATCCCACCGTCCTCACCTGTCCCCAAGTCACACGCATCCGTGTTAGAGCGCTGCACTGTGGCTGAGGGCAGCGACCCCATCTGGGTAGGGCTGGGGGCCACAGTGCCATCTAAGTCCTGAGGAGGTGAGCTAGGGCCTTGCAGCAAGCGGGGCTTGTCGTGGCTAGGGAGGTGTGGCCATGCTGGCCTGGAACTGGGAGCACATGCTGGAGCAGAGCCTGAGGAGTGTGTGTGTGTGAGCCTGTGCTTGGAGAATCAGCCACTGCAGCTTTGGAAAGCACTAGCTGGGAAACTGAGGCAGGCAGGGCCAGGGGCTCCCCTGATCAACTTGGATCATGTCACTCCCTGGCCCACACTCCCTCAGTGACTTCCAGGTGCTTTCCTGGTAAGGCCTGGACTCCTTTGCTCCTGCACATCCCAGCAGAGGAGCCGGTCCGGAGAGAGAAGGGGAGAGAAAGATGTAGGGGGCTTTCCATTGCTCTTTCCAGCCCCTTGACACTCCTCCTTGGTCCTCCCCTCAGGTTTCCATGAGACAACCCGTGTAAGACAGTCCCCCTTTTCTCTTAGGCAAGCTAGAGTGGGTTTCTGGTTTTGCCCGGCATCATGAACTCCCCCCGGCATATCTTTTCAGACGTGGATGCCGTTACTCCTCCAAGTCCTTCCCTCAGTGAGACTGGGTGGCCTGCTTGCCCAGCCTCATCCTGCTCCTTCTGCTTTCTGGCTCCTTGCCTCCCCCTCCCTCCATGTGTTCAGAGATCTCTGAATCTCCAATGCCCCTGCCTTCTACAGCCTCCCCCAGATCCCCCACATCCTTCCCTGAGTGCAGCCCGCTCCAACTCTGTCCCTCCCTGGGGGCACTGCTCCTATATGTCATTTATGTTCTAGTAACCTCTTAGCTGGGCCCTGAGCGCCCCACACCTCCTCCATGTCTGTGTCTGGCACAGCAACTGTTTGCTAAGTGAATGCACATGACTTTAATAAATTGAGCAATATTCATTGGAAAACACATTTAATTTCAAAGTAAACAAAGATGTTTGTACATTAAAGTATTTAATTAGCGAAACAATTATTATCAGTGTAACAAGCTGAAAAATACAGCAACTTGATACAAGACTGAGGTAACAAAATACTTCACCAAAAATCTAAAGATTCCCACGGAGGGCTGATGTTCAGTGGTTATTGTGGGTGAGACAATTCACAAGAATTAGGAAAGTCCTTATACAACTGCATGCAGGGGGTCTGCTGGAAAAAAAGACAGCCCAGGAGAGTGCAACAGATTTAACAAGAAACGAATTAAAATGTAGAAACTGATTTTCAACTTACTTTGAAGAATACATAAGAAATTGAAAACTACTCTCTACGCAACATTTTGAATGCTAAGTGGAAAACCATGCATTTTGGCACGAAATTTATCAAAGATTATACCATACTAATAAATTAATTTCTATTGTTTCATTACTGAATGGTCACAGTCGTTCAGAAATGGATAAAGAGATGAGTGGTTGTAAAGGACAGATGATCCATCGCACTGTGCTGCGAGCAGGCATGTCAGGGCTGCCCATAGCGTACGCACGCTTGTGCAGCACAGGGCTGCAAGGTGGCCCATGGGACAAGTTCTCAACATCCAAGAAACGCAGCTCTTGCTCATGCTTCACTTGCATTTAACACTGAAATTAAACCCAAAAACCTCTGAAGTAAATACTGCGAACATTCTGACCCTACTCTCTCATTCCACCTCAGTCCTCAATGTCCCAACCACAGCTCTGTGCCTGGCTGTTCTGTGCCATCCAGCCTCCAGGACAGCGACTCCATCTAGTCCTCATTGCAACTGAACTCACTGATCAAGAGGCTGGTCAGTCTGGTGAGCCTTTTGAAGCCTTTCTGGAGGAACCTGCATAGGGTTTGTACCCAGTGCTAGGAGAGAGGCAGGGTCTTGCCAGCAGAGATGGCGTGGTGAAAATTATTTGTTCGTTGAGTGGTCAGCTCCACGAGGCCAGGGTTCGGGTCTGTCTTGTTCTCAGCCGTTTATATCCCGGGTGGAGCCTGGCACACGGGAAGCACTCGCTAGAGAGGTGGATGAATGAAGGAATGGGAGGATTTGCGCGGAGAAGCTATTTCAAAGGGACTCTTGTAGTTTTTTTTTTTTCTTTTTTAAACATGAACTCACCCAGCACGTCAGTATGATGTGGGGCTGAGGAAAGTCATTTATGAAGTCACAAAAAATAAGTTAGCTTGTGTCGTTAGCAATGTTCACCTGGTTAGAAGCATCAGTGATGTGCGCGCAGAGCTCTAGACTCCACCTGTGGAATGAAAGCAGACCCTGCTTGCGAACAGCTTCCTATTTTCAGGGACCATTTTCCACCTGTAAGATGGCATCATAAAAGATACACCTCTTGGGCTTGGGAGGTGAGAGGAAGACGATGAAAGAAATAGTCATCTCGGTAAGAAAAACAATGCTTTATAAATTCAGTTGGCAAGAGAGAGTGGGTTCTTTCCTAGGCAAAATGCCTTCAAGTTCTTCCTCTTTACTTCCACAGGGGGGCAGCATGAGGAGCGGGCTTCTTCAGGGAGGGAGGGAGGCCACATTCCCTCCCTGGGCACACTCGGAACAACATTTGTACTGCTCTGCACCACATCAACCCTCCACAAAGTATGTCACTTGTCAGAATGCACTTGGCTGACCTTGAGTTACAAAACTTGTTCAACTGAGAGGGGCAAAAATTACTTCCGGGGAGAGGTAAGTAAGCTGTTCTTGGGGCATCACAATGATACTGGCTACCTACTCCACAGTTTGTAGACAGCATTCTATAATTTTCATTCTGGGGTGCCATGATCTGTTTGCTTAAAAAAAAAAAAAAGATACAGCACATGCATGCAGGACATACCACCTTCAATGGTTTCACAAATATTTGTGCACTGCGGACAGCCAAGGAGTAAAACCCAGAAATGCGTCCGTCCAGGGTGAGAATTCACTCTTGGACTGTCCCCATTGGGGTTTGTGCCCGGCCTCCTCGCCTGCTGCTTGCGGGACAAACCAACACTAGGAAGGCAGTCAGCACTGAACTCACAGGTTGGCCCTGCGCCCACGCTGGGAGTGCTTCAGCTCCGTCTGCAGGACTCTCCTGGTAGCTTCAAGGTTCTTACCACTTCTACAAGGGCTGTGCCAACAAGGTCTGAACGGATTCTTCAAGAGTCCAATCTAAGAATGCTTCTGGGACGGGATGTGGGACCAGCCTCAATTCGTGAGAAGACTAAACACTTTGACAAGAATTGCGATTGTGCTATTTCAAAATTAGGCTCAGAAGAAAACATTTGTGAAAGACGAGAAAAATTTGTGAAGGGCAGGAAATTAACTGATTGAGTGGAGCCTGAAATTCTGAGGCTTTTGGATTGGCATCTATATTTCATGTGAGAAAAACCAGGGGAGTTTGAAGAGTGGAGAAACCCAAGGAAAATAAGTAGCTGATGGTCCAGTCTCACACTTTCATCCAAACTTCAGACTTTAAGAAAATGAACAGGTAGAATCAGATTCAGTGTAGGTGAGAGCAATAACACGGCGGTTCTGGGGAGAGCTGTTTGCAGCGTCTTGTGTTTTCATTCAACCTCGTTGAATGGTCGTGGGTACGAATTCGGTGCACGCATCTAGACCTGGCTGTGGGTGGGTGTGAAATGCTCCAGTGGCCAAGGTTTGCTGGCATTAGCTCTACCATCTGGAGTTTCTCCTGGCACAAAAGTATTCTAGAGTTTGTTCCAAAGGAGGGTCAGTTACTGAGCACAGGAAGGCTCGACCACAAAATAAGACCCTGATGACAACTCCTTTCCTCACCCTTTCATTCAAATTTTCAGAAGAGTCGTCACCGTTTGATCAAAATACAGTGGTGGGTCCTTTAGCAGTTTTTAAACTGACCTATTACAGTTTCCTGGTTAAGATGCTGTTGGAACCACCTTGCCCAGAAATGCTTAAGGGTAGTTTGATATGTGATCAGTATGAGCTCTGAAACCATAACAGTGACAAGGACTCAGAAATTCAGTCTCTTTCAGAAAACTATTGAAGGGTTTCCTTCTCAGAATGAGGACACCCAGATCAGAGACAGAGAGAGAAGTTGTGGTGATAAAGCTACTATAAATAAAGCTAATTTTTATTCATTATTTTGAATAAAAATGTATTTGTGCAAAATAAAAGTCACTTAAGAATACGACAAAGAGTGACAGAGGAAGGACGTTGTTCACATGGAGAGCTCTTAACTGAATGCAGAGCTCGGACCGTTCACTCCCCAGGGCTTGCTCTCTTGTCACCACGGTCATCAACAATTGTGCCCTTGGACTTGGATGATGGAGAACTTGCTGGTGACTGTGTTTAGGGGCAAGATTGGGAGAGCTTAAGGCCTCCTGTCACTCAGCTCCCCAGTGTAATCAGGAATCGCAGTGGGCCACCCCGGCAGTGGAGGCAAAGGGGTGAGATGATGGGGGCCAGAGCCTTGCCCTGCGGGGAGAGGTTGATGCAAAGTAGCTGCTGGGCGGCTATTCAAGAGAGCATGGCGGCTTCCGAGCTGCTGCTGAGAAGCTGGGAGAAGGTGTCACAAGTTCCCCTTCTGGCATGGTGGGAGGGAGTGAGAAGAGAAGAGCCTTCAGACCCCGAGGGAGGGGGATAGGAGGAAGCAAGCAGGCCAGTGGCCCAGTCCACAGTCCTGAAGCCAGGTCCTGCCTCTGAAGAGCTGACAGCAACAAGGCCTGGAAGGGACCCGGGGGCCAGGGAGCAGACCTTCCAGATGAATAGCACCCATAGGAACAGAAAACAAGACACAATTTAAGGCATTGTTGTTTACAGTAAAAGAACGCAAGGGACCCTTAACACAGGAGGAATCTGGGCTCTCACTCTGACCTTCCACGATGGGCAAGGCTGTCACTGAAGGTTAAAGCAGGGCCTCAAAGTGAATGAAGTGTGTGATGTCACAAGTCTTGTGCCAAAATGCATGTTTCTCGAAGAGTCCACACTCACTCGCGCACACACGTGTACGGCACGCACACTCAGAGGACGCTTTACGGGTTGTACAAAATCTGAGGCAGCCCTGTGGGCGAGCAACCCCGTGCACTTGGGGTGTAAAAAGCCAGTTCCACAGCCTGTTCCTTCTCTCTGGCCCCTCAACACAGGTTAACAGTGTCCACTCTTCTGCAGGAGAAAGCACTGGGGACCCACCGTGGGCCGAATGCTCTCTAGTCGCAGCAGCAGCTCGTGGACGGACGAGGGCCCAGAGAGGGAGGGCGGGGTGTACAGTTTGGGGTCCAATCACGGCCCAGTGAGGTGGCGCTGCAGAATGAGTGTCATGAGGGTCGCTGGGGATTGGCAGGTGGATCCAGCACTGGCGGAGCCCTCCGGACTGTGAGGCCACAGGCGGGGTCCCCTTGAGTTCGGCTGTGGGTCTCCCAGCACCCTGGCCAACAGCCTGTGTCCAGGACCTGCGCTTCACCACCAGTCCCAGGCCAGGCTCCCAGAAGCCTCTGAAGTCACGCCAAGTCCTGCAGAGACTTACTCAAACGACATAAGGTTTGCAGGTACCTAGAAGAGAAAGCTCAGCCTCTTGTCACAGTTCCAACCTTGCAGACGGGGACAAGGGCTGGTCCCTAAGGGAAGGGACCAGGCCTTTCCCAGTCAGTCTGTGAATGAGCAGGTCAGGTGGGGAGAGGACACAGCAGGAATAACAAGTGCCATTTGCTAAGTGACCACTGCGTGCCAGGCATTGCTCTGAATACTTCATATGTGCGTGGCCTCCAGTCCTCACAACAGCCCCGTGAGGCAGGTACTGGGAGGATCCCCATTATAGAGATGAGGAAACTGAGGCTTAGAGAGGTGAAGTACACAGCGACCAAGTGGCAGGGCTAAGACACCAGAGCCCACGCTCTCAACTGCTATCCTTGGGTTGAAATACAGCTCCATTTGGAGTGGAGAGGAGACGAATGGGCATATGCCTCCAGAAGGGAAACCAGTGGGGGGAAGCATGGGGACAAGGGAGGCAGGAATTGGCAAATGAAAGCACACGGAGGAAGTCTGGGGACATTGGGAACCCTAAGACCTTCCCATAGCTGTGTCCCCAGGACAAGATCCCAGCTTCTACGGGGGGACCGCCAGGCCAAGGTCAGGGTCTTTACCCCTCCCTTCCAAGCTGCTAACACGCCCCTAGCCCCAGGCCTCCCTGCCAGCACTGCTGTGGGGTTCCAGGAGATTTGATGAGAAGCAGTTTCATCAAAAACAAATCCACACTGGTATCAATTTGGTCAAAATGATGAACTGGAAAAAATGCATCTCCTTGCACCAGGAGACAGCTATAAGAATGGCCACAGCAGCGTTGTTCAAAATAGCAAAATGCAGGAAATCATTTTTGGAATCACTGAGAGAAGACCTGATAAAAAAAGTCAGTACAAATAAATGAATGACAGCTGTACACACTGACACAGATGAATCTTAGGAACACACTGTAGGAAAAAAGCAAGTGACAGAAGAAAATGTACAGTTATGGTTCTATTTATAAAAAAAGTTTTAAAAAAATGTAGCCCAGACAATACCTTAAGGAAGGGAGGGAGGAAGTGGCATTAGGAAGAGGGCCCTGGGGCTGGGAGCGCTTCCAAGGCCCTGGGCGCCCTGCCTTTAGGCTGGTGGGTGGGTGGCGGGTACAGGGGTGTTTGTTTTATTGCTGTGGTTCACACCTTACACATACCTTATAAATAAGGTTTAAGCGTATTCAGTGTTAGTACAAACAATTTTAAGAAATGCAATTCTACAAAAAAGGAAACGAATCTGAGCCACTGAGATTTCCCAGGAGGCTAACGCACTTCTGTAACGCCCTCGTCGCTCCCTCCCGGTACATCATCACACGAGGCACTGTGGCTTACTGAAATAATCCTCCGCTGCGGGATATTGAGTTGTTGCCAACTTCTCATTATTGCACACGGCACCGAGTGGGAGTATTTGGTTGAAAGTAAATTAAAAATAAAAGGGGGGAAAAGTGGAAAAAATAAAAGATCCGCCTCCTAAAAATAGGACAAAAATACGTAAAAGTTGCAAAACCTTGCCATGACACACCACATTTGCCATACCTGAAATTCCATCCATTTGTCCTTCTGACCAAACACCTGCTCTGCCAAATGGATTCGACCCAGTTCTCTGCCACCTGCTGTGGGGCTGCTGCTGCCCCAGAGAGGGAGAATGGGCTCTTGCTCAGAGCAACCACGGCTGCTCCCAGCTGGGGCCGCCAGAGTGCAAAGGCTGTTGCCACGGGGCGGACACCGAGCCCCATTTCCTTCCTCTCCTCCACCAGCCTGGTGGCCCACTTAAGGGCTGTCAGTCCCTGTCAGACCTGGAGCCACCCCAGCCTCCTGCTCACAGGTCATGGGGCCACCTGTGTGTGCAGGTGAGCTCCAAGACTCTGTGCTCTTCGAGTGGCACTCAGAGCTAATGAGGGTCCCCACACATGCACGGTGGGACCAGTGCAGACGAGGTCAGGCCACTCTTCCTCTCTTATTGTGACCTGAGGCGGCACCAGCCTTGTTCAAGCCTCAACACCTTGTTCACTTTGCATCAACTTAAGGTGACTGTTGACCAAAACTCCCAGTCTTTCCATCACGGAGATGGGCAATTACATTTGTTTAACATGAAGAATATACGTAGCACTCTAGAAACCACAGAATTATAGTTTCTTGTACATCATTTTGGAAATTTTATATGCACAAACAAACATATAATAAAAATGCATATTATTTTAACCAAATGAGACGGGCCTCACATACGCTTTGACGCTCTGCTTTTTGACTTACAGCCTGGAGCTCCTCTCAGGTGACCACGCTCAGACCTGCCACCACCTTTCCAATTGCTATCAGGTGTTGCACAATAGGGATTTACTGAGCGTCACCGAGGTTCCAGGGTTTTCCTATCAAGGACAATGCTGCAGCGAACATTCTTAACCACCACCTTTGTGTGCTTGTGTGAGCACAGCCCTCGGACGAGCTCCCAGCAGGCGGACAGGTGAGTCGAGGGACTCAAACACAATTTATTTTGAGCTTCCCTGTGGTACCTCGAGTTTATCCCTGGATCAGTCTTGTCCTACTGTTTTAATTTGTTGAGGACTTTTTGCTAATTCTACTTTCTAGCTTCTTATCTATAATTTGATCAGCTTGTCACATATGTCCTCATCTATGTTACAGGTGAAAATCCTGAATAGGACCAAACAGAGCACAGAAACATGGGACATGCCATCAGAGACCTCCCTCTGCTTTACGAGAACTGCTTTGAGGGGTCAAGAAGTCTGTGACTGTGCTGTGACCAGCATGACAGAAGTCCTTAACCTCCGGGACCCCAATGCCTGGTGTGAACTGGCCTTTGCTGAGGTCCTCTCAGACCTCGGAGCTGCTGCCTGCCAGCTGCTACCCACCCTTCCTCCTCGGAGCCCCCATCTACGCCAAGGCCTGGTGCCCTCTCCCCAGTCTGAGGAGAGAGACCCAACGGCCCAGCTCCCTCTTCTGGCTGATGCCTGGGGAACACAGACAAGGAGGCTTAGGGACGGGAGCACCAATCCTGGCACAGCAGCCCCATGCTGCCCCTGTCTGGTGCTGATGGCTGGGGCAGCCATTCCTCTTACAAGCCTGGACAGTGGGGGCTATGCTGCCAGGCCTTTAGCTCAACTGCAGGAGGCTGAGCAAGCCAGGGGCTCCCCAAGAAGTCTGAGGCGGAAGAACAAGTACAGAGTTTGGGTCAGGCAGGCCTGTGTTAGATCTCACTAACGGTGGGAACTTAAACAAGCGTCTGCCACCTTTTCTGAGCCTCAGCGTCCTCAGCATAAAACGGAGACAGTAAGAGAACCTACCTCACAGGGATGTTGGGAGGATTCAGCCAATTCGTGTGTGTAAAGCATTTCACATAATGCCTGGTCCTGGGCGGGGTGGCATGATCGGGGGAGGGCCGAGCCACGAACCAGGCCCAGCAGACCAGGGGTCCGGGTGACTCATACATGCTGAGGAGCCAAGAGCCCCATTCATCAGCAGCCATGGTCGGCTCTCAATAAATTAGTATTATTATTATTCCTAAGGGTGTGGGGGCAGGGAGGCCCTTTAGTCAGTTTGGAGCGTTCCCATGAATCAGCTTTTGTGGGGATGATCCAAATAGACGCTACAGCCTGACCCTTGGGGCAATATCGCACCT
The DNA here is from genome assembly GCF_041296235.1 of Equus asinus. NCBI lineage: Eukaryota > Metazoa > Chordata > Mammalia > Perissodactyla > Equidae > Equus > Equus asinus. The sequence goes on from NC_091799.1 coordinate 18,449,544, forward strand.
GCCACCTAACTGTCCCCATGGCTGTTTCTATGGCATTTCTTTTAGTGGGAAAGACACAGGGACCAGATTGAAAGTTCTTGTCTGAAGCTGGGCCTAGTTCTAAGCTGAGCAGGAGGTGCCCTGTCTCACTGGAAAAGGCTGATCAAAAGAGGGGCCTGAGCCTAGCTGACAGGCTCTGAGGGAGGAGCGAGCCCTATTTCATACAGACCCTTAGTCCTAAGGGAGGCAGAGGGTATTTCAGGTGACAAGCAGGGTTTTGGTGACTTTACCTGAGGCCTGTTGCTTTTACATGCATCATCCAAATGCTTGTGCCACAGTATTGCATGAAACCGGGAGCCAGTCTGGAACTTGTAAACATTGCCTGACGGGTAGAGAAACCGCTGGTTAAGAAGAGGGTCACTTGGGATGGTGTGCCTGTGACTGTGGCATGAAGGTAAACGTGATCACGGTAACTCAGTGAAGGGAGGTCAGGGGCAGCCCAAGGCAACCTTGGGGCTTGCAGAGGAGGAGCCCCCGGCACTCCCAGGCTGTCTCTTTGGACCAGGGCTCTGAACCATTTTTTGGGCCATGGTGCCTTTGGCTCTGGTGAAGCCTGTAAACTCTTCTCAGAATAATGTTTTCAAATGCATAAAATAAAATATAAAGGAAATCAGTAATACTGAAATACAGTTATCAAACTACTAAAAAGCAAATGAGTGATGTGGCTCTACATGTGCTTTTCTTTTTGAGGAAGATTAGCCCTGACCTCACATCCGCCACCAATCCTCCTCTTTTTGCTGAGGAAGATTGTCCCTGAGCTAACACCTGTGCCCATTTTCCTCTACTTTATATGTGGACGCCTGCCACAGCATGGCTTGCCAAGTGATGCGTAGGTCTGCACCCGGAATCCGAACTGGCGAACCCCTGGCTGCTGTAGCAGAGTGCACGAACTTAACTGCTGCCCCGCCAGGCCAGCCCCGCATGTGCTTTCCATTAATGCACTAATAACAAGACCTAGGGGGAAGCTCCGCTACTGTACTGCTATTCAAAGAGATGAGCACGAATGATACATCCGAGATACCAAGACGTCTGTGGTTTCCCTTGCAGATAAAAATCACAGACACTGCGAACATTCTAGTAGTTTAATACTTATCATTAAAGAAGTTAGAGGTCAAGGAAAACAAAGACATAATTTTTTCCCACCCAAGTTCAGAGACCCTTGAATTCTATCCAAGGACCCTGGCCACCTGCTGTGTCACATTTCCCTCTGCCTGACAGTGCTTTCCTCTGGACCAAGGCCCAAGAGTGGTCTGTGGTCCCCATGGCCACAAGGTCTTTAAGTCAAGCTTGTGTAGGCCCAGCCTTTTCTTCCTAAGGAAACCACCTCAAATCTGGGCCAAGAGCCTCGAGGAAGAAACTCAAATGGCGATCAGACTGAGGACACGTTATGACGTGTGTAGCTGACGTGGGTTCAGTCACTCAGATGGAGAGCAGAGAACGTGGCTCGTCTTGTCTCCGTTCCCTGGGCTCCTTGAGGCTCCTGTTTCTTCACTTCCCAGCTAACATTAGAACCCTGACAGTCAAGATGTGCTCTCTCGACCAGCAGCAGCATCTGCATTACCCGGGAGCTTGTTAGAAATGCAGCATCTTGGTCTCCACTCCAGATGTATTGAATCCAAAGCTGGAGTTTAAAAGACCCCCAAGTGATCTGCATCTACACAAACGCTGAACCAGACCTGCCTGTGAAGGGGTGAAGGTGCCTGGAGACCTTACAGCCCCACCGAGTTTGCCTGGAGAGAACCCAAGACCCAGGCAACTGGGGGTTTTGTCATGCGACATGGGCTACCAAGGAGACTAGCATGGCCTATTCTGAATGTCACTGCAGACAGGGGTCCTGGACCAGACGGCGTTCAGAGCTTTTTCTTTCCAGCACGGTCATGGGGGAAGGATAGAACCAGGGGGGACTGGCAGACAACTGGGCAAGTTAAAGATGGGGCTTTTGTAAAAGGGTTCTTCTCTGATTTGGCCTTGGACCAGGACCCTGCCAGAGTCTCGTGGCACAGGTAATGTCAGGGCATCCCTGAAATCTCCCAAGACCCTTTCAGCCACATGGTCTCTGCCTCATCCAGGACTAGGTTATTGATTCCAAGACCCTCAGGCTGTGGCTCCAGGGGTGATGGCACCAGTAGCTGTAGGTGAGGCCACAGAAAGGACTCCTGCAGCCACGTGCCATGCACACCACTCAGTGGACACACCGACCAGGATCTAAGTAGCTTTTTTGGACCACTGAGGGGACCCTGTGAACATCAGAACCTAGAGCAAAGGGAAAGCAGCGGCCTCAAAAGTTCTACTATTTCAAAACGCACATTTAGCAGAGGAGGAAACAGGGCTGAGAGAAGCAGCAGCACCAGCTCCAGGCCCGCGGCCTACCTTTGTCGGGGTTGTTCAGCTGGAAGATATCTGGGTGCTCAGGGTCGTCAGGCAGCTGCACCATCCAGCCCACGATGGAGACCTTTTTGCCCGGTGTGGATTTATACTGGAGAGGAATAAGAGCACAGCTGGGGGGCCCATGCCCTCCACTCCTCAAGGAAGGCCGACGTGTGCCCCGCCACCGCCTTCCCCACCCCCACCTGCTCCCCTGCAGTTCACACCAGATGCCGTCCAGCACCCACAGTCCTTTCAGGGGCTTACGTGTTTCCGGTCTGTGCCACGCAAGGACTTGGCTCCATAATACAGGAGGGTGGATCCTGAGAGTATGACCCAGTACCTGGTCCACGAGGACAGCTACAGAGGAAGGGGAGGCAGAGTGACAAGACTGCACATGGTGGGGTGCAGTCCCCCCGCTGCCTGATTACAGACACCGCCACGCGGGTGGAAGGGTGCCCCCGCCTCACCATCAGTGCCGGCGCAGGCTTCCTCTCCTCCCCCGCTCCACCTCCCTTCTCAGGGCCCCTCCACCCAGGGCCGAGAGCAGGGAGCCTCTCCTCATCAGTGCCTCTGAGTTCATCCACCCGAAGCCCCACTTCCCCTCTCCGCTCCTGTACTCAGAGCCTTTCCTCTTTCCACCTTGTCTATGGCAGTGCCAAGGCCCAATTTTTACATGTTCAGGTGACCTGGGCCCAAGAATGTCCTGGGGAAAAACATTTTTAAAACATAGACATGCTACACCACAGCCTAGAAGAACCGTAACGTCTGCGATGGGTTGCTCTGGCTGAGATGGAAGGGCAAGGCTTTTGAAGCGCTTATAGCTAGAGGGGGGAACAGCCCACAGGGCCAAGCTGCTTAGTTTCAGCTTCTCCAGGCGCGACGGCTGGAATTCCCTGTTCGGGGCTCTGCTCCTTGGTTCGGGGAAAGTCACCTCAGTGGGCCTTTTGGTTCTGCAGGAAGGAAGAGGGCTGAGCGCACAGGAGCAGACTGCTCTGCATCACAATCTGCAAGGCCCCTCTTCCCAGGTGGGGCTGTGTCGCCGGGGGCAGTGATAGCTGTGCCTTTCAGACCTTTTTGACAACGCCCACAGGTGTGTACAACACACATACATGCATATGTATGTCGAACTGAAAGAAGCTTCATGAAACAATACTTACCTTTACTATGTGAAAGGAACTCCGACATTTTCCAGTCTGTTCGATTTTATTCTACTCAAAAATATGGGGCATGAGCCACGGAACTGATTTCACTCCTCTCTACTGGGCCCACCGGCATTTGAGAAAACGCTGCTCTTAGCATACTCTCTCATGCTGGCCTCAGACTGCCTGGGGCCTGGCTCTGGATGCAGGAGAGAGGCAGGCAGGTCTGTGCACCAGGCCAGATATAGGGCCCCATGTCACAGGATGCTTTGGGACACTCTGAGCCCAAGGGACCGAGTGTGGTCCAGGGCTGGGGTGAAGACTCTCCTTGTCACCCACGAACCACCTGGCACCTGAAGACAGGGGAGCGTCTGGCACCTGGGCTGGGGGGCTGGCATCTTCACGGTGGGCGTTGATAGGAGGGGCATCTCCAGTGGCTCCGTGGGTAGTGGACAGGGGCAGGGAGGGGCCAGAGCAGGAGAGGAAGGGCAGAGCGGCACAAGCAGAAGATGCCTGGAGATGCAGCTCACAGGTGGGTTTGCTGGCAGCCTGCGGAGGCCGCTCCGGGGAAATCACAGTGAGGCCTTTGCAAGGGGCTGAGGCCCTGCTGTGGGTGGGGGTCATGGAGCCAGCAACATCTGGGTCCAGCACAAGTGACTCGGGGACTAGTGGTGGAGCCTGAAGGTCCCCCTGATCCCTTGTCCCTGTCCTCTCCACCACTTGTTTTATGATGCTGGTGGAAGGAGAGAGGGAATCTGCATCTGGGAATTCCGTGCAGGCTGACCTTCTCAGGGGCAGTGTCCACCCTAACTCCCAGGGTCTCCGGGCTTCCACCTGCCCTCAGGGTCGTTGCACAGACCCTGTTCACTGCATGCGCACTGTGTGCACTGCTGCACACATGATATTCTTGCCAAATCCTGTAGGACACAGGCACTATTTTATCCCAATTCCAAATGTGGAAACTGAGGCCTTTGCCCACTTGGTGGCACAGCCAGGGCCTGAACCCTGGGTGGCTGGTCTCTGGGGCCCAGGCCCCTCACTGATGCCCAGGCCTCTTCTGGATGGACGTGCGTCTGCACTCACCGCAGGCTTCCGTCCCTCCTTGAGCAGAGTCTTCCTTCTCAGAGGCCCCTCCATGGTGGGCACTGCTGCTGAGCTCCCCAGCGTACAGATGCACGGGCCGGTGGGGCTGAGGGGAGACCACTGGTCAGACACTGCCCTGGAGGAGCTGACGTCGGCACCCTCTCACTCTCTGGGGCCCACGAGTCCCCCACTGCCAAGTCCACGATGCTGCCACAGGCCACAGGACTCAACAGTGCAGTGGCAAGGCCAGGGAGGCCCGAGGACACAGAGAGCATTGAAGGAAGGTGGCCCTGGGCTCACCCACAGCTGAGAACTTTTGCCTCTCTCGTCTTTCTGAGCGCTGCAACACACTAGCCTTGGTGACCAGGTTCCCTGTAACCCAGGCCTCTGGCAGCACCCTCACCCTATGCTGACCTCTGCTGTGGCCTCCTCCTGGCCGCTCCCCTGGGCTCCCACCTGTGGGCTTCCTCTCCACCTGGGGAGCTTGGGGCCCGGGCAGCCCCTCCTTCTTGTGTTGGCAGGAGCCTTGGAGGAGCAGTGAGGCAGGGGAGAGGCTGGGTGGAGTGAGAAGGGGCTGCGGGCCCACACACCGCCTCACCCTGCACCTTTTCCTCAGGGCTCCGCTCACCCTCTGCCATGGGGATTCAGGCGCCACCTGGAGGTGAAGACGTCCAAGTGCAGCACCAGCCCAGCCCTCTCTCCCGAGCTCCAGCCCTGCACGCAGGAGCTTCTGCTCACTGGATAGGCACCTCCCTCGAGCTGGCAGCGCCTGTCCCTCAAGAAACTCTTCCTCCACAGCCCAGTGAACAGCACCACCATCCACGTGGCTGCTTGAGCCAGAAACCTGGGAATTTTCTTCTCTTACCCCTCTGCCCCTGCAACTTAATCAACACCAAGGATGCATTGATCCTATGTCCTAAATCTGCCTGACTGTCCCTCTCAGCCATCCCACTCCCCCCACCTTAGGCCAGAGCTTGATCTTCCCTTGAATGACTGCCTGATGCCCTCCCCTGGCTTCCCTGCATCCACTCTTGCCTTCCTCGAGTGCTCTCTCCACACCGTGGCCAGGATGACCTGGTCATGTCCCCATCCTTCCCCCTACCCATCCAACTCCTCAGTACTTTTGAGACTACCATTCTTACCCACTGCTGGACATGGCTCCCTCCCACCTCTCCAGCCTCACTTTGCACCCCTCTCCCCTCTCTCATTTCCTGCAACACTGCCTTTCCTTCACTCATGGAGTCATTCTGCTCTTCCGGCCTCAGGGCCCTGGGGGCTGTCCCTTGGCTGGGGCACCCCTACTGCCTGTATGCCTCCCCTCCCTGTGTTCGGTTAGTCCCTATCATTCTTCCAGGGAAGGCTTCCCTGTTCTCCCCTTCCAGGGCACCCCACCTCCTCTCTGGGACCACGGGCATCTGTGACTTTCTGTTCCGTTTCTGTCTCTTCTGTAGCAGCAGCCTCACGGACTGCAGCAGAGGCTGTGTCCGCCTCGTTTGCAGCCTCTAGCACAGTGCTTAGCATCCAACAAGCACCCTATAGCTATTTGCTGAATGACTGAACACACAAATAAACAAATACCTGTAGACACAGCTCCGGGTTCTAGGAGAATTCCGAACTGGAACCCGCCAATTGGGCCCCAGCGTGGCATAGAGACGTCCCCTGCTTCAGAGGAAAAGGGTTGAGTTTTAGCAACAGCGTGGAAAGACCAGAAACTCCAAAGGAGACAAGAGCATCTCAGACTGTGGTCACTAGCTCAGGAAGCCCCAACCCCAGCTCTACCCCCAAGCCTCCTCGGTCACACTGCAAGCACATCTGGGGCACAGCTGGAGATGCCAGGTCAGTGAGCACAACATCCCAGAGCCTCCATCTGGGCAAGTCCCCAAGTCTCTGGGTAATTATTTCCTTAACTTTTTAACTAAATGTTTACCCTTCTTCTAGTGTCAAGGGGATGACTAAAATCTGGGCACACCCACTTACCCCAATGTGAGGCTGAGATGTTTAATAGAAAATGCAGTACAGCCCAAATATTCCATGGTAAATCCAATTAAAAGTGCACACACAGACACAGGATTGTGGGCAGCCTTGCACCTCAGGCCCGGCGGGGCAGATGCAGCATCACCATTCACCAGGGCACAGGTGAATTCCTCTGTTTGCTTTGCTGTCTCCACCGACAGTCTCCTCTGCTGGCCCCAGGTGGTCCCCTGCAAACCTGCTCTGCGACCTGCTGCTGCGTCCGAGAGCTGTGCTCCAGGATCTCTCGTGGGCTGCCATCTGGCTTCTCTCTCACCTGCAGTTCCCCAGCAGTGAGCTTTCCAGGGCAAGGTGGGCCTTCCAGGGTAAGCAGGAAGCTTAACCTATTTGGGGGGAAGCTTCCATCTCTCTCTCTCTCTCTCTTCTCTTTATCCTTTCTTCTCTTAGGAGAATGACTTCCTGTGTCCACTTGGTCCTCAACCTTCTCTCCACCCCTGCAGCATGGTCCATCCCTGGGCTATAGCTTACTTTGCCCATTGGCCAAACAATGCTGTAACCCAATTTACAAAGCCAGATGAGGTTCAGACTTCCTTTTCAAATATTACCTCTGTTCTCCACTGCCAGTCCTAGGTTGCTGAATATTGCCCTATGGCAATGGACACCTGTGGGTGACGTGGGGACGTCCTCCTTCATTGCAGCAGTGCATCAAACCATAATTGAGCTCAGGTTGCTCCATGAGGGGACTGCCTGACCCTCCATCCTCCACTCAAGAAGAAACTGTTGTTGATGGCCGTCTTAGGTCTGTTGTCCAGGGGCTCAAGTTCAGGGCTGGTGGGAGTGTGGTGGCAATCTAGGCAATCTAGGTCGACCGCTCCGGGATCCCACACCTTCTGCCCATCAGTTACTCCTCTTTAGGTGATAAAAAGCCGCAGCCTGTGCTTGGCCCCCCAAGTCATCGAATGCGACAGGTCTTGGACCTTTCCCCATCACACCCCCATGGCAGATGATGGTCACAGGCTGATCCCACCCCTACCCCCACCATGAGCTGTGACACAGACGAGGCCGTGGCATGCCCAGCTCCCAGCCCACAGGCCAGATTGCCCTCTCCCTCTTCCATTCAGAAAGAGGCTTGCGATGCAGTGATTAAACATGACACGCTACAGATAACGATGAACCCGCTCTAATGAATGAAAAGCTTCAGTACTTTCACCATTACTGGCAACACCCGGGGAGCACCTCGTGCCATGCGTGTTCAGCAGGCTGCTCACAGGGATCACTAACAGCCGGCCTCCAGGGTCGCTTTCCTCCCCAGCCAGAACCGGGGATTTCTTATGAGTCAGGGCAGGGTCTGAGAGTGAACTTTCCTGCGGTCACATCCCGCATGCCCAGAGGACGTCTCCTTGTTTGGTCTGGACTCCGGCTCTGAGCCGCCGCCTGTCTGGAGTTGGAGGTCGGGTTGGAGCCTCCCTCCCCAGAGCTGGATCCTCTGGCCCCTTCTCCACCTTTCTTCTCAAGAGTCTTGTTCCCCTGGGATCCCAGGAAAATGTGTGATGGGTGGGCCGTCCACAATTACTAGTAGCTCCACGAACAGGGCAATGCAGTCAGCGCTGCCACCTTTTCTCCATCATCTCTCCCCTTTGTGAGATTGTCTGTGGCTGCATGCTTAACAGATGTTTGGCAGGACTGACGCTTGTTGATGGAAAGCTTTAAATCAGCATTTTCCAACCAGTCTAGCCTTTTCAGCAGTCTTTCCTCATGTTCTTCCTAAAGGAGTGGGGTGCTCCCAAGTGCATGGGCTGTGGGGGTGTGCATGGACACCAAGGTCACTGGGGCAGCTCATGGAAGAGTTAGTAGTGAACAAGTGCTCATATGCGCTGGGCCTTTGCACTCCTTATCTCACTGGAGCTCTAAGCACCATTATCCTCCCCAGAATGGGGAAACTGAGGCTCAGGGATGTGAAGACACCTGACCGAGGCATGAGCCTAGTAAGCTAGGATTTCAACCCAGGTCTGTTTAACTCTATAGCCCGAGCTCCTCCCACACCTCTCAGGGTTGGGGAGAGGCTGAGGAGTCGCATGTGGCCTATGCGTCACATGTGTCTCCTATGGAGTCTGGCACAGGGACTGGGTCCATGTTTGGGGCCAGCATCGTGTGGGTGGCCTCCTGGCATTCTGCTCTCAGAGGCACCACTGTTGTCGGTTTCTGCCGCAGCTCACACTGAATGGGCTTTGTCAGTGTCTGTGAGACTGGATGGCCACAATTGTTAGGCCTGGATCTCCTGGGGTGGGGCTACCTCCCGGGTCTCTGGTCCTTGGCTTCCTGACGGAGTATTCTCCTGGTGGTTTTGGCTGCCTGGCACTTAGGAGCAGTTGCCATTCCTCAACTGCTGACTATGAGACAACTTAGTGCTTTCGCACGCCATTCCTCCCAACTCTGTGAGGGGCACTGTTCTCACTCTCTTAGATGAGGAAACTGAGGCTCAAGGAGGTGAAGCCACCTGTCCCACCCCACTGGCCCATCATTAGGGAGGGAGATGCAAGTACCCACAAAGGGCAGCTTGCTTTCCCATGTGAGTGGAGGGTCCAAGTCAGTCAAGCTGCTCCAGGTGGGGGAACTCAGAGCCTGCTCCCCCTGGAGCTTGAGGGGTGACCCTGGCCTTGAAGGATAGTATAATGGTGACTTTTCCCCGAGGCCAGCTTTTAGGGGGAAAGAGTCAGGGTTGTAGTGGCCAGCCTTTCCTCTCAAGGTGAGCCCTGCAGGGCTGGAGGAGGTGGGGCGGCTCTGGCTGGGCCTGGGCAGGCTAGCATCAGCACAGAGGGGCAGGATCTTCAGCTACCGGAACCAGACAATCTGATCACTTCCCTGATTTCAACGTTCAGGGTCAGAAAATGCAAAATAAACACGCAGTGGTATCTGGTAAATTCCAGAAATCATGCGATTTCTCTGACTGACACGGGAACTCCTACTCCAGAACCACAGACACCTTTCCAAGCCTCTTGCTGGGAACATGTGGCTCAACAGAATGTAACCCAGGAAGGTCATTTCACTGTTCAGGGATGGGTCCTGGAGGGTGGCAGGGAGGAGGGTGGCAGCAGGCAATCCTCCTCATGGGAAGTCTGATCTGGAGAAGATGTAGGCTGGCAACCAAGAACACCTCAGTCCCAAAGGGTGTGCAAGAAGATGATGATGATGATGATGATGATGATGATGATGATGGAGATGATGATGATGGAGATGATGATGATGATTATGGGGATGAAATGAAGAAGAGGAAGAGGAGGATGGCATGATGGGGATGATGGGGATGAAGGGGATAACGGATGCTGGGCAATGTGCTAAGCAGTACTTCTTCATTATCTTGTTTAATCCCACAACACTGTGAGGCAGGCGCCATTCTTATTTCCACCTTATAGATAAGGAATCTGAGGCTTGGAGAGGGGGAGTAACTTGCCCAAGGTCACAACACTAGAGAGAAGAAGAATAGGTTGTGCTGTTGAGGTGGAAGCAGCCAGGGTCCTGCTTGGGCCAACTGCATCAGGAGAATTCAGCCTACCCAAGGCGGGTCTGAAGGGCATCTCCCCCTCAATAGTTCTCCAGGCACACATTAGATGGTAGGTATCTTGGGGGTTAAACTGCATACAACCCTAAGTCCCTGCTGCTGGCCTAGGAGAGTGGGGAGCAGGGAGAGGTCTTGAATAATAATTACACTGAGGCCTCAGTAATCTTGTCTCAGCAGAAGCAGGGACTCCTCGATTCTTCCATCTCAAGTGCTATGCATCAGCAGTGTCCGCCTGCACCAGCAAAGCCCTGATGGGAAGCCAGGGTTTGGTCTTGGCCGCTTCCTGATAACGCGCCCTCATTTGCAGGCAGGAAGCTGCCACCCTGAGTTCTGCTGGGGCTGGGAAGTCTCCTCCAGCAGCACTTGTTAAAGGACTTTTCCTGCCTGTGCTTCACTCATTCTTCTCTGGGCAAGGTCCCTGATCCACTGAGTGGTCCCCAGGAGCCATATTTGTCCTGAATGTTTAGCTGAGTGGACAGAACAACACCTGATCCAAGCCAAGTCAATCAGATTTTCCCTTCTGGCAACTAGGAACCAGATTTGAGAGACTGAAAGTCAGGCTCTGCGGGCTGGGTGAAGCTATAACACGTAAACCTGGGAGCTGTGAGGTGTCCATCTTCCCCTCTGTGAGCTGAGAAGTCTAGAAATCTGGTCTGCAGAGAGAGAGGGGAGTATGGCCGATCTACACAGAGAAGGATGGACACAAGACAGCAGGAGAGTCCTCCCCACTTTCTAGGACCTGACTCAGAGGGGTTGTAGTATTGGACAGAGAGGCTGTGAGCAGAGATTTCTCAGCTACCTGTGAAGCTGCAGCAGCTAGTGGGCAGGCCTAACCCTTGTCCACTGGGGCCCAAGGTCAGGGTCAAGCAAAAGACCCAGGGACCACTGCCCACTGTTCTCCCTCAGAGGGGCCTGAACTCCTGGTGGAGCCTCACTTGCTAGGCTTCAGTGTTTGTTGCAGGGAGCAAGGCAAGAGACGGCATCTTTAGGGGAAACCAAAATCAGAAGCTTGGCACATCATTCAACTGGGCTGCCACTCGAGGCAGAGGCAGAAGGGAGGCACAGAGCAGGATGGGCTGGGGAAACGGACTGAGGAGTGGGCAGGGCAAGGACACGAGCCTGGGGGGTTCCTGGGCCTCAGCCATGGGAGGCAGGGCAACCAGGCCCTCTGAGAGAGTCACCCTGAAAACAGTCACTCTCGGGGTTGTACTTCAGTCAAAGCGGACCCCTCACCTCCAGGCTCGCTTCCAGAGCTTCACCTCCCTCTCCTGAAATGCTGCAGAGTTTGGGGCTCAGAGGCAGCCCTTACACCCTGGCAAACTTGGGGAATCTGCCAGAGTCCTCTGATCTTCCCAAGGAAGGAAAGGAGTGTCTTTAAAAACTCTGATTCGGGGCTAGCAGGCTTGGGGCTCTGCTGCCACGACTCCACTTTCCTGGAGTCTCCCTAAGGATGTTGGAAGACACCTCCAGCTAAAAAGAACACGGCAAGCTCATACAAGGCAGAAATTGCATCACTCACCCTCGACACCCTAGAGAAGCTGCAAGTTGACTGTCTGCAGAGCCCTCTTAAAGGGGCCCTCTCCTGGCTCTGTGTCAGCGTCATCCTGGAGCCAACCAGGGCTGGTGGACGCTTGCCTTCATGTGGCCCACCCATCCCGTGATGACTGAACTGCCACAGGGGGAATTCCCTCTTTGCTCCACCCAGCTTTAGACCCCTCGACTACTTGCTTGCTGGCAAGAGGTACCTACTGCCTGAAACTCACAAAAATCCCAAAGCAAGTTTCCCCAGTGGAGCCACTTCACCCATGTGCTACGTATTTCCCGTGAGCATCCTGACTGTAGATGAGGAACCTGAGGCTCGGAGTGGTTGAGAGACATGCCCAAGGTCACCGAGAGAGTGAGCATCCTGACTTCAGGCCCCTCCCAGCGCTGCTGGCAGTGTCCGGAAGCCAGACCATGGCCTTTCCCCGCAGAGGCACACGAAGAACTTCAGAGGCAGGACATGTCACGGAGCCCAGCACTCCTGCAGTGACGCTTAGAGACGTCAAGCATTCCTGGGCCACCTCTCCCATCCTGGTACGTGGCTCAGGCCTGGCAGCCTCCTCAGGGCCCTCTGCAGTCCTCTTCACCAATGTCCTTGGACTTCTGCTTAACCATTGCCTCTACCAGAAGCCACCAAACTTGGGTCACCCTGTCAGACATCCCCATTACCTTCTGCTCGTCTTCTTCATGAGCAACATGAAGGACCTGGCATCACTGATTTAATCTGTCTCCCGACTTGACTGTGAGCTGTGACTGCTGCATCCCTCCCCCTCTCTGGGAAGGAAGGACAGGGGCTGTCACACTTTCCTCTCCCTCCCCCGCTCTCTCCCCGCAGAGGGGCTTCCTCCAAGGACCACTCTGCCTCCTAGTCTTTCCACCACCCGTATTTTGGGCCCGTCTCTCATGTCTGTCACGTGAGAATGCCCTTCCACACAGACAGGTGATGCCACACTAGAGAAGATGGATGGCCGAGTGTTTTTAATGAACTTGGTGACGTACTTTCATATTTCACCTCTTAAAAACTGATCAGTAAACATTTCTGATTCTATCTTCTTTAAAAGAGTGATATGTTAATTTTTTTCTGGGTGTAAAAGAAACATTTACCCACTGTGGAAAATTTGGAGAATACAGAAAAAAAAAAATTAAGAAAAGAAACTCACTCAATAACCCTACAACTCAGACATAATCAAGATGAAAGATATTATCTATCTTCATACATACCCATATGTTCACCTCTATCATCCATTTTGTTCCTCTACCACAAAACCTCGTTTAAACTTTTTAACTCTTAGACTAATATTCTTGTTCTCACTTTAGTGCCAAATCAGGCATGAAGAAGCACCTGTCACCCCTTACTGATGGGCCTGCCTGAAATATTCCCTTCTCCCTCTGACTCCTGAGAAGCCTGAGGTTTGCTCGAAGGTCTGCATGGTGCGGAGTCTGTAGTCCCTACCTTCTGTCAACTAAGGCCACATTGAAAATGCCCTTTCAGGGCTGCCTTCCTGCCCTTCCGCAGAAAGCGAGTGTGACGCAGGGCTCTCCTGCTTTTGTCCCCACTCCCAGGATACTGAGGCAAGAAAGCCGCAGGCTGGGACATGAGGTAGAGTCCTAAGAGAGGAGGACCCCTAGCCCCTCCCCAGTGACTCTGGCCTCTGGTTCTCGAGGGCCCTGACCCAGGACCACCACTTTGCTCTCCCTCTGGGCCCTGAAGATAGGAGAAGGTCTTTAGGGGGCTGGGAACTGACCAACACCTCCCTGGGTCTGGCTGCTTCAGGGCTCCAGTCTGTTCCTCCTACTCCCTGCCCTGCCCCCACCCCAACACAGCCCGCAGGCCCTGTGACCTTGCTGAGGCTGAGATGGATGAGGGGCAGGAGGCTAAGAGCAGTAGCAGAAGGTCCTCTTTGCTCCCTGAGTGCTCACTCCACAGTCCCAGCAAGAACAGGGGTTGGTGGCCACGCCACCCCTCCACCGGACTCACTCCCACAGAGAGCAGTGCGGTGGGTCCCTAAGACTGTGTGGGCTCCAATGTGGGCGTTCCTGAAGGCTGGCCACTTCAGGGAAGCACTGGACACAGCCTGAGCTCTGCCTTCCACCCAAGGTCTGCCTTCAGGCCACTTCAGGCACTGAAACGTGCATGTGTATAAACTCAGGGAAGGCAAACTTGCAGGGCAGAGCCAAAGGATCCCACCCTCAGCTGGACAACGGGAACCCTCCTACCCGCCTGGTCACAGCGGCATAAAGGGTGATTAAGATGTGCTCTCAGACCAACAGAGGGGCGTGTGCTGGTGATGGGGATCACGGGCCTGCAGCCTCCCTGCCCTTCAGGCTGGTGTCTGGCTCCATTTTTATTCCTGGCCTGGGCCAAGCTTGTCACCAGGGCCAGGGTTGCTGGTTGGCAAGTCAATAGAAGGTTGTGGCCCCTAAGTTTCAGGGCTGTGGGACAAGATGCTGCCCCCACCCTAGTCTGGGAACTGGAGAAGCCAGGACCTCTTTCTTTCTCACACCTCCTTCCTCTGGGTGGGGCCCAGCAGCTGCTGGGGTCTGCGCCCTTGGCTCTGGTTCTGAGGCCACCATCTGCCCATGCAGGTGTAAAGATGCTGAGAGAGCTGCGTTCTCAGAGCATCTGCCAGGAACAGCAGGCGGGGTCTCCAAGAGGGGAGGCGCCTTTTTGCTGAAAAGTGTTTTGGAGGCTCTTTTGGGGCAGATGCTGGCCTGCAGGTCTAGGCAGGGTGATGCCTGGCTTCCAGAGAAGAGGGAGTCTGCCCCCTTTATAGAACAGGAGCAGTGTCACCTGGGGGAGGCCTAGGGATGGAAGGAGGACCCAGTGGGGCTGAGCATTGGGTGGGTGAAGGTTAGGACTAAGGAGGCCCAGGTGGCAATGTGAACTGTGGTCACTGAACTGTGAGAGAAGATCAACCTTTAACAAAGATTTTCAAAGCGTGTGAGGTACATCCTCCCCTCCAACTCTCCCATGGGGTCTTCAGGAAAGTCTAGAATGCTCACATGCTTTTGAGGGAATGGGTTCTTTCTGGTGGACGTGAAAAGAGGCTAATGCAGGATGGAAATGGAGACTGGGGCCGGGCCACAGGAGCTGGAGGCCAAGGGGCAGCTGACATCTGGATCTGGAGGACTGCCTTGGGTCTCAGAAGGGACTGGAGGGGACATCCTAGCCCCACTGGCATCTTCCGAAACAGGTGGTCTCCTGCTCCCCTCAGCAGGGAGGTGCTGGACCAGGAGCTAGGCCCCAAGAGAATGGGAAAGAGGACCTTCTCCCTGAAGGACCACTCTGAATGCCGCCGGAGGCAGGGCTGGGCCTCTGCAGAGGTGAGCCGGCTGGGAGGGCAGCGCTTGCAGGAGATCCCACCCGAAAAGCATGTGCGATAGACACTCAGATGGACCATGAATCGAATGCTAACTCTAAGTGCAGGAGAGAAAAGAGAAATGCTACATCGGACAGTATTCACCACGGAATTAGTACAGCACCGTCTCCCCGGGCAGGAATTCTCTCACCGCCTTCCCTCCTGGCGGCTCTGACCTCGGTTGTGGGTGCTGCGCAGGAACCGTATCTGCTACCCTCGGTGACTGAGTGCGGTGTCTGGCAGGGACAGTTGCTTAACAAACAGCTACTGAATGAATGAATGAATGAATGAATGAATGAGGGAATGAGGGAATGAGGGCATGAAAGGATGAATGAGCCAATGAATAGGTCCAGGTCTGGATGGTATTCAGGATCTTGGCACTGGGCCTGCATTTCCACTCAACGTCCCCTCACTGGCCTTTGGCCAGGGGACATACTGGCTTCCTGTAAGCCCCCTTCCTCAGGGTGCCCCCGGGAGTCCCCTGACTGGGGCTGAGAAAAGTCAACCTCTTGCCGATCAGATCTGGAGTCTGTCTGCCCATGGTGCCTGTCTGGTTCTCACCCCACTGCTGGGGCAGCCCCAGAACGAGGGCACGGGTGCCCATTTGCCTGAGCTCTCCAAATGAGAACAGAGCAAATGGCCCTCCAGGAGTCCTGGGGTGGGGACAGAGGGAAGAGCCTCCGAGGGCCCATGGCATTGCTCCTCCCCCTCTCCAGCTCTCTATCCAGGGTTTCATAAGGACGGACAGACAGACTGACCGACGTGGGGCCAGGCCCTGCAGCTGTCACTGCGGCCTTCTGGACATGGCCTGGAGCACAGGGGTGAGGAGGCGGGCTTGGTGGTCAGGAGGATGTGGATTTGGGTCAGCTCTGCCCCACCAGAGGAGTGTGAAGCAGGACAAGTCACTTCACCTCTCTGAGCCTTGTTGTCCACGTGGGGACACAGCAAATAGCCACTGTGTAGCAGTGTTTGAGGATGTGGTGAGACCAAGACCGTGCCTGGCCCACAGGACTGCTTGACAAAGACCGCCTCTCACCTGTGATGTCCCTCTACCCTGTGAGGACTGCTGGGCAGGATTTACCTCTCCTTTGGCCATTTTATGAGCATGGGGACTGAGGAGACAGGAGGCTTGGGCACTGGAGGAGTGTGTGTTTGTGTGTGTGTGTGTGCATGCACACATGTGTGAGGTGTGCATATGTGTGAGAGGTATGCGAATGCATGCATGTGTGTGAATGCACACGTGTGTAATTACGTGTTCCACATGTGTGGGAGAGTGTGTGAGTGTGTGTATGCACACAGGAATGCGTGTGCGCACGTGTGTGAGATTAAGTATGTGTGAAAGTGTGTAGTGTGTGTCCACGTGAGTGTGTATGACAACTGTGTGAGCGTGCGAGTGTGTGCCTGTCTGTGCCCACAGGCCCCTGCGTGCTGGTGGAGTGGCTACTCTGAAGGACAAACCTCCTCTCTGGGACATCCTATCCCTGGATTTCTCCCTGCCCCCTCAGACGTGGACTCATCACGATGCCCTCCACCTCTGGCAGCACCATGGCCTGAGCGCCCGGTTCACAGAGTCCCTGTTTGCCCCGAGCCCCTGTGCCTGGCACAGAGGAAGCGCCATGGAGTAGGTGCAGTGGCTGAATTCCCGGGCGGGAGGCCTGACTCCCAGGGCAGATGTGCTCGCCACAGGAAGCCAAACCCCGGGCCAGGGATCCACTTCATTGTCACCAGTGCACAGCAGGGCCTGAGGCCGTGTGGGTGCAACACCCTCAGACCCCACCAGGCGGAGCCACATGCCTATCTCCAGGCAAGGCCCATTCTCAGGCTTCTGGTTCCAAGAAGCCCTATTTCAGACCAAATCTGTCCCAGGTCTCCTCAGCAGCTCCGCCTGAGAAGAGGGGCTGGCCTCAGGCTCCCGGGCTAGCTCTGGACCAGATGATGAGTGCGGCTGCTCAGAGCACAGGGCTGGGACCCCCGGCCCCACATCCATCCTGCTCTTCCTTCTAGGTGGCCCTGCCCCTGGGCCAAGGTGATCTGAGGAGCCACAGAGCAGCCTTACCAGGCTAGCGGTGGGGGTGGGGGCTGGTCCCTGCCCAGAACTGTCTCCAGCTCCCACAGGCCCTGAGCACATCCACTGGGAGGGAGGCCGAGCTGAGGCCACACTCACCTTTCCAGCCCTGAAGACATCTCTTCACTAAACTCTGAGCTCTCACTACTGCCTGGAAAAGGAACACAGATCAATGAGCGTGGTGGGCGGCCTCGCAGAAGAGGGGCCAACCCCAGAGAGGCCTATTCTCCTGGGTCACGGGGCCCAGGCCCCTGAGCTCCACAGAAGTGACAGAGAAACAGCTTCCTGACCCTGTGGGTATCCGTGTGACTCGGGTTTCTGCTGCTGCTATTTCTGACTCTGCCCTAAGTCAGTCGAAAGAACCATCCTGTCCCACTGTTCCCATGTGGGTCCTCCACTTGCTTCCCACTGTTCCCCTGAAGGCTGCAGCTGCCTGTCCACCGGCCCACTGGGGTCTGGGTCCTTAGGCCTCTGTCTTGGCCTGGTCTGGCTCCACCACTGTCTCCCTTCTGGCCCAAGTGAAACCAGTGCTTAACAGGCCTCACCTGGTGAGGACAGAAGCCAAATGAGCACTTCTTCTCCCAAGGGTCAGGGCTTGACTGGACACTGGTCACAGAGCAGCTGCCTCACATTAGGCAGAAGCCTCGAGGGAGGGCCTCTTCACTCCCCTGGCCAGTGTACACACAGAGAGGGGCTCAACCCTCCCCAGGGCCTGCCCCTCGGGGGCTGACTGGGATGCCCTCCTTCTCAGGGGCTCTCCAAGGCCTGGCTCTGGCCACAAGGACAGCAGAGAGATTTCCTCCTGTCACTTCACGCTGTCTTTGTATTCTCCCTCAGACCTCAGAGGCACCTCGGGCCAGTGCTCTTTGCCTGGGCCGCCTGCTGGCACCAAGGCTGAGCAGTGGGAAGGGGGAAGGAGGAGGCCTTAGGCCCCTGGGAGTTACAGGGTGCAGAGGACCAGTTCAGCCCCAAACCAGCCACATGAACACATGGCAACCTGCTCCTGGGCCCTCAGCTCCAAACAGAAAAACATCTGTGCTTCCCGAGTAGAGGAGCCGAGAACCAAGCCGCCTGGTGATCGCCCGCCTGGACACCAGACAGCACTGCGTCTGACTCAGTTTTCTGTCTCAGGAATCGCAAGGCCTGGGCTCAGGCACAGCTCACAAAGTTTCCTGGATGTAGAACAGCTCCTCCGCTGCCCAGCTGAATGCTCCTGGGCCGGCATTTCTCAGACTGGTTCCAGAAGCCCATCCCACAGGACGCTCCAAGGAGAAAGGTTCCCTGACCAGACACTGTGGGAACCCGTGGACTCCACTGCCCTCTTGGAGACCCGTAATGCCCATCGGTACACTGACGTCTCTGAGAAGAGACCTGCTTACCTGGCTTAACCCAGCCTTTCCCCAACACGCTGCCCCCAAACTCTTCTCCCGAGGCACACCAGGAACCACGGGCCGCACTGTCCTGAGCTGTCGCACACCGCTGACTGGGTCCAAATAGGATAACCGCCTCCCAGGACAGAAGGCAGACATGGACCTTGCTTGTCACAGACTCTCTGGGAGTGGGAGACAGCTGCCCCCTGGAGTGACACTGCCTCAGAGACTGGCCTCATTTCACAGGGACGTGGGACATGAGATTCCTGCCCATTTTTCCTGTCCCTACCACCTACTTCCTTCCAGTTCTCATGGGCCCTCCACCCCAAAGTCCTCACCAGATCAAACACCCAGCCTGGCAATTGTCTAAACCACCACCAGCCCCGAGAGGGCTCCCTGTTAAGGCAAGCAGACAGACACACAGACACACAAACTACAGACGCACAGGCTTGTTGAAAGGGCACAGCCAGCACAGAGTATACCTGTCTGATAGCAGTAACAACAGGGGACCTGGGCACTGCAGGGGGATGGACCTGTGAGCAGAGCTCAATGCGTCGTCAGCTCTGACTTCAACCTCTGCCCATCCCAGCCACAGCAGCTCAGTTTCTGTCC
Organism: Equus asinus; assembly: GCF_041296235.1. Classification (NCBI taxonomy): domain Eukaryota; kingdom Metazoa; phylum Chordata; class Mammalia; order Perissodactyla; family Equidae; genus Equus; species Equus asinus. The sequence continues at coordinate 18,468,650 of NC_091799.1, forward strand.
TTTCCATTGACATAAGCACCATTTCTGGCTGAAACTCAGACATGCAATTTCATCCTTGAAGATCAAGTTTCCATCCTCCCTAATTCTGGCCTCTCAGTGTGAAGATAAGCACAGAAGTGAGGACCCGGTGGCCCACCCAGCTGCTGTCCCCGGGCAGCTTCCCCTGCTCTTGCACACTGGGACTTGTGGCTCCCCCAGGGACAGAAGCCCCATGGGGGCAGCAGCCAGGCTTTGGCAGTGGCTGACAATGACAGCAGGTCTCAGGCACCTGTCTGGCTGCTCCCTCCACCTGCCTGCCACACTCAAGGCTACCAGCAGGATGAGGACAAACCCAGGGCACTTCGTGAAGCCCTGGAGGCCAGGAGCAAAGGCCTCCCTGGCTCTAGTGACTCTTGCAGGGAGCCCTTTCTGCAGGGGACGAGGGGCCACCGGGCACTGCACAGTGACAGAGACAGACATGGAGCACACGCCAGGCTGTGGCCCGCCCGCTGTCATGTGCAGGCTGAGACGCTTACCTAGGGAGAGTCCATTGGTGACGGCAGAGGAGGAGGTGAGGGCGAGGCCCCTGCGGGGGCTGCGGGACTCTAGGACACTGTCGTCCAGCAGGTGCCTCGCTTTCTCCGATGGGAATGTCGCACTTTTACTCTCAACTACACTCAACTGACACATCATACTGGAAGACGGAAAGGAAGAGAGAAAGCAAAGCTCCTTATCTATGGAGTGACCATGGTTACACCTGCCCTGGGGGCTTGAGCAGATGGCACAGCTGCAGGAAAAAGGCCTCCACTCAGAATCATGCTACAAGTCCAGGCGATGCCCTGTCTCACAGTGTCACCTGGGCAAGTCACATCCTTTCTCTGAGCCTCAGTTTCTCCATCTGCCAAATGGAGACTAATAATACTTGCCCTGCCTGTCTCCAAGGATGATTATGAGGCTCTAGTGAGCAGATGGTGCTTGTGAGCAATGGGGCCACATAAGTGGAGGGGCACTGTGACCCTGCGATCAGCACATCTGGTGCTGGTGTCACAAGCCCCTGGTCCAAATCCTGGCTCCAACCTCACTACATCGCAAGGTACTTCACCCCGTTGAACCTCACTGGACTCATTCTTACAATGCAGACGTGTAACACAGCACCTACCTTGGAGGCCTGGAGGGGCTCAAGGAGACACAGTCGGCCCTCCACATCCGTGGTTCCGCATCCGCGGATTCAACCCAACCACGGATTCAACCAACCGCTAATGGGAAGGCCTCTGATGGTTGCATCTGTACTGAGCATGTACAGACTTTTTTTCTTGTCATTATCCCTAAACAATACAGTATAACAACTATTTACATTGTATTAGGTATTATAAGTAATCTAGAGATGATTTAAAGTATATGGGAGAATGTGTGTAGGTTATATGCAAATACTGCCCCATTTTATATAAGGGACTTGCACATCTGCAGATTTCGGGGGGGTGTGGGGGGGTGGTCCTGGAACCAATCCTTGCCAGTTACCAGGGACAACTGTAATGCTCGACAGGAATGTAGGTTGAGGTTGAGGCTGGCTGAGGTTTATGTCTTAGTGAAGGAAGGAAGGAAGGAAGAGAGGGAGGGAGGAAGGGGAGGAGGAAGATGGGAAGAAGGAAGGAAGGAAGAGATGAAGGAACAGAGGGAGGCAGGGAGGAAGGGATGGAGCCAACTCTTAGGAGCCTGTGCCAACACCCTGGGGACACGAGCATGACTGCCCCCAGTGATGCCAGGACCACGCATCCCCCTGGCTGTCAGCCCCAGAGGGCTGGGTGAACCAGCGGCGGGTTCACACTCCACAGGCTTTCCGCAGCAACTGGCAGGCAGAGACTCTGAGCCCCACCACTAGCAGGAGCCACGAGACACCTAGTGCTGCCCTGGATGACAGTCATGGTGTCTACTGGACTCTGGGATTTTCCATAAAGGAGGCACTAATTGAACCTGGGAGCAAGCTTTCTGGAATCCCACTATTGCTTCCCTGTCCTTGCCTGCATGCTTCCTCCATCGGCTACTGAGCCAGCAAGATCATCACCAGTACACAGGCTGTGCTGCCGCAGCCACCCCCAGCTCTTCCAGCCTGAGGGAAGGACACCAGCCAGGATACCAGGGCGCTTGGCAGCACCTCCCAGATGGGGTTGGGGAGGGCCCCGGTGGGCAAACATTCCCAGGATCCCTTTAGCCCCTACCCCATGCTCAGCCGAGTCCGGGGGGCTCACTCACTCACTTGTTGCCCAGGCTGTGGCTCTTCCTGTGTCTTGGGACTGGGGGTGTGGGGAGGCTGCCAGCAACAGAAGCATCAGGACAGGTGGGCCTCCGGCTGAACCTCGCAGAACTGGAGCCGGTGGAGGGGCCTGCGAACAGAGCAGAAAGAGAGCGATGGTGGGGGCTGCAGAAGCTTGGAGGAGGAGAGGCAGGCTTGGGGTAAGGTACCCCGCCTGGCTGTCACAGGTGGGCAAGGGTCATTCAAGCCCCACAGCTTTCTGCTCATGAGACACTGGTCCCTCCCTTCCAGTACAATCAGTGTCCAGGTCTGACAACCAACGGTCAGGATGGCCAGTGTCCAGCTGTGCATGGCGTCCCCTGGCTAATGCAGAGGAGAGTGCCATGAGGGATGTGGGGGATGCACATGGGGATCAACAGCCTGGCCCCATTTCCCCATGGAACAACTTATCCAAAGTCACCCAGCTGGGTGACAGAATTGAGACTTAACAGCGTGTCTTCTGAGTCCCCCCGTGTCCTTCTATAGCCACTCTGCTTTCTAGCCCCTCATTCAAAACAAAGGGATGGAAAGCTTCCTGGGGAGGCAGCAGATTGAGCGAGAGCACAGCTAGGCAGGCAGGGGCTCAGACCTCAGGCCTGTCAGCTCCTGCCTGGGTGACCTTGGACGGGTTACGTAACTTATTCCCTGAGGCTCAGTTTCCTTGCAGGTGGCTGAGAGGAGTACTGAGGTGGTGTCTGTAGAGCCCCACAGTTAGCACTCATACTTGTTTTATTACGAGAATTATCACCATGTCCTCCTCAGCCTCAATCATGGGGCCAACAGGAGGTCACCAGAGCCAGGGGCTTGGGCCACAAACGCCACTGAGCACTATATGCAGACAGCGAGGCAGAGTCCTTTGTGGCCATGTCCACAGCTATGTTTTGAGGGGGTGGGACCCCGACCACTGTTGTACTCTTTAGTTTCTGTGGCTTGGGAAGGGAGGTCTTTAAGGGAGGTGACCCCAGATGCTAGTGTAGCTTTTGTTACCTGGGCCAGACACCGGAAGTGAGGACCAGGGCTTCCACAAAGGGGCCCAGCCACTTCCTACAGAGCACGTCGAATACACAGTGAATCAAGGGGCTGCTGCCTGGCCATGCTGGGGAACTTTTCTGGAGGACCTGTGAGGTCCAAGGTCCATCCAGGGCTCCACATCCTCCATCACAAGATACCGTAGATCCACAAGTGACCTAGGTTCCCGTGTCCTCCAGCATGTTTGGATCATGCTTAGTGTCCAAAATAATGGCCCCCCTCCCCAGCCTGTCCACTGCGGAAAGTCCACCTCCCTTCTGGAACTTTGGGAGGTACAGAGGGCTCCCTCTTTGGCTCCTGGTTTTGATTTGATTTTAACTCGACAGACATGCTGATGACTCTTCGATCTTTACTGTAGTCCTTGTATCTGAGCCCAAGACCTATATACCCACCTGTTGGCACGATATCTCTGTCTGAACTTTTCTAAGGTACCCAAGTTCAGCTCAGCCAAGGTTGAACCTGGAACCTCCTCTTGGATTTCCAGCCTTGGCTGGAAGCACTGCTGGTCACTCAGTTCCCTGGCCTGGAATGTGGGCTTGTCTTGGCTTCTCCTAGACTATGATTTGCCTTTTCTCTTCTCACTTGCCATACACAGTCACCAAAGCCCCTAGATTTTTGCACACCCTCTCCCTGCCCATCTCTCTTGTCAGTGATTGGTCTGGGTCCCCACCCTTTATCTTCTTCCTGTCTTCAGTCTGATCCTCTCAAATCCAACCCATATACAGCTTCATGAGTGTTTGAAAAATGAAAAGTTGGCCACGTCATTCCTTGCTTGAAACTGTCAATGGCATGGTATTCAAACCCTGCCGGACTCAGTCATTTAAGCTGATCTTAAAATACTGAGGGAAGAACAAAGGGACAAAACAGCCAAGACAATTCTTAAGAAGAATAGTATAGGACTTGCCCTACTAGATATCAGAACAAAACACAAAACAACAGTAATTCACACAGCTCGGTGTTGGGGCATGGATGGAGAAACAGGTCAGTCAATCAGAAGTGAGAGCCGAGACTTGCTTCACGGTGGCGGTGGTATTACAAGTGAGAGGGGAAGGGAGAGTCTTTTCAGTATATACAGCTAGAACATTTGGGTTCCATGCGGAAAAAGATGAAATTAGAGTCCTCCTATCTTATATTATACAAGTGGATTAATGCCATACGTGTGAAAAGCAAAAAGGCAAAACTATTGGGAAAGAAATAAGAGACAATCTTTATAACCTCGAGGAGAAGAAAGCAACAAAAAGCACAAACCTTAAAAGGGAAAAAGTGAATAAATGTGATTACATTAAACATTACTGCACAAAAGTAAACAAATAAACAAAAGGCAGCAAAATCAACATTAAAAGGTAAGTCATAGTCTGGGGAGAAGGGATCTGCCACTCACACCATCAACAAAGGATTCATGTTCAGATATATAGAGAACTTCAAATACCAGCAAGAAAGAGACAAACAACACAGAGAAAATGGACAAAGGACACAAAGAGGAAATTCACAAAAGAGGAACCCCAAATGACCAATAACTATAAGGAAAGATGCTTAACCTCACTGACAATAATGGGAATGTAAATTATAGTAAAAACAAGAGACATTTTCACCTCATTAGATTGTAAAAAACTAGTTAGCCTGACAATATCAAGTGTTGGCCAGGATGTGGAGGGACAGGAATGCTAGTTCAGGGCTCAGAGGAGTGTAGAACATTTGGAAAGCAATTAGCCATGCTGGTAAAGGTGAAAATGCTACGCCTTCGTGACCAGTGACTCCAATGCGAGGTCTCTATGCTTGGGAAACTCTTGCACAGATGCACAAGGAGACATATTTACAAGGATATTCAGTGCGGAAACAACCTACGGGCCCCTTGTATGGAAATGGATAAATGAGCTGTGGTCCATTCACTCAACAAATTCTACAGAGCAGGAAAAAATGAAGAAACTGGATCTACAGGTACCAATAGGGATAGGTCATATAAATATACGTAAGTGGAAAGAGAAAGTTGCAAAAGAACGTTTATGTCGATGGCATGATGTTATTTAGGTAAAATTTTAAAAACATACAAAACGTTGTATATACGTTTATGTATAGGTATTGAAGGGGTTCACAGGCTTCCCCAAGACGTGCCACTTTGGCACGTGGAATATTTTGAGCTAAAGGCAATCGAGACCCTGTGGGCTCAAGACAAACTTTACCTCTCCCTTAAAGAATTTAAATTGGGGGCCTTGCCCATAATAAGAGTTATCACCAGAAATAAATCTTTACAATCTATCTGTATGGCAGGGCAAACCTCTAATTGCCGACCATCTTCTCTTCTTATCATCCTGTGAATTGCCCTCCTCTCCTCTGAAGCCTTGGGCCCCTATCCCATTCCTTAGCTCAAGATGGCATATATACCTGGTTTTACCTTTTTGTCTCCAACCCTCTCACATAAGTGTATTCTTGTATGTCTGCAGTTAAATTTGATTTTCTCCTCTTAATCTGTCTCATGTCGATTTAACTTTTAGACCAGGCAGAGGAACCTAGAAGGGTAGAGGAAAATTTCTTCCTCTCCCACAGTATATATGTAGTAAAACACAAAAACCTGCAGAGGAATGACTCAAAACGGTACCAGGACAGCGGTACTTCGCTCAAGAAGAAAAGGAGAGGATGGGTGAGAGGGACTTTTGCTCTCTCTGTGATGTTAATTACTTGAAACATATAAAGCAAATATGGCAAAATGTTACTTCTGTTTAACAGGGATAGTGGGTACAAGGGGTATTCCCTATTATTAGACATTTCATTATTTAAAATGAGAATACTTTAAAACTACTGGACACCTACTCTGCCAGGTGCTGTGCTAGGGGCTGTGCTGGAATCTTCTGTTTGCCCTCCAGATCTGTCCTGTACCTTTCTCCACCCTGTGCAAGGGGCCTAGGTCAGTGGGCTCCCTCCTCTCTGGCTCCTCGTTGGGTCACGCCAATGGGGAGCCCTGGCGGAGGCTGGGGGAAGGGAGGAGAGTGAGGCTCGGGCACCGCTTCCTCCAGCTGTCTCCTGTGGGGTCACTCCTGAGAGGCAGCGGTCTCCTCGAGCCTCTACTCTGGATTTGGTAACTAGTGCTCCATGCACTCCTACAGGCCTAGGGGCCGCTACAGCACCCCACTGTTTCTAGCCCTGGGGTGCTGCCCCGTCCCTTGGGGTTCCCCTGCACCCTATCCACGTCTTCGTAAACAGCCCCATTCTGAAACTCTCCTCCAATCACCCCATTTGAGTGTGCCACCTGCGTCCTGAGGCAGCCCCGCAGTGCCTTCACATATAACCCATACAACACCCCTCGGCGGAGGTCTCCATTATTAGCCTTAATTCACAAGTGGGGAAGCAGACGCTCAGGAAGTTAAGCATCGAGGACAGGGAGCTGGTTGGCAAGGGAACCAGGTTCAAGTGTAGGCCTGTGAATCCACGGGGTGAACACCTGGGACCACCTGCACCAGCACCTTCTCCAGCAATCTCCCCTCCCATGAACGGGGTCACCAACGCGGCTTGCCCCTGGTCCTGGCTAGGGGTAGACACCTTCCCCAGGATTTTTGACTTGAGCCTAGAACATGTTTGAAGACAATCTCTTTTTGGTGAACAAGAAATGAAACCTAGACACTGTCGATGGCCATGTTCCCCTTCCTGTGGAGAAGGAAGCTGGTGTGTGGTGAGACAGGCTCACAGAGTGAGACAAAAGCAGGGCGGAAGGGAGTCCTGTTCCAGTTGTTCCTGAAGCCCAGGGCCTTTCTGTCCTTCCCTGGCCTGGCTGCTCAGCCTTCCCCGGATTCAATGAGCCAATCGTTTCCCTTTTGGTTGAGGCCAGCCAGAGGCTGTCCCTGTTTGAAGCCCAAGGAACCCTAACAAGGAAGCCTCACACCACCACACCGCCTCTCAGGACAGCTGGCCCGGGGGCAGGAGAGAGAGGAGGCCGTCCGAGGTCTCAACATGACGTCTCAAGAACAGGGCTCTGACAGACCAATCCATAATGACGAAGTCAGAGAGCCACGGCCGGGACTGCACCACGGAGAGGGGTCTTGGAAGGCCTCTGAGGACCGTGTGGAGGTACTGAAATTGTGAGCTTTGTGTGTGTGCATTTTCCTGGCGAGGGGCTCCATGCTGTCATCAGCTTCTTTGAAGCTGTGATTCTTAGCCACAGAATACATCAGAATCATCTGGAGAGTGTGTGAGAAATGGAGTTTCCTGGGCCCATCCCTGGAGGTTCTCATTTTCTTGGCCTCAGGAGGGTCTGGGCATTGCTTTCCAGGTGCTTCTGACATGTACCCCGGTGAACTTCTGCTCAAAGCACTGGAACGAGAGAGGCTCTGTCCTGGAGGAAACGTCTCGTGCAGTTGCTCCAGAGGGGAAGAGGAAGAACGGAAGCCATCCTGCCTTGTTTGTGTTTTGCACATATTGCTCAATAAATGAGTCCATGCAGAGGAGTGACGAGGCCTTGTTTATCAGTGGCGTGGACGCGGGATCACAGTCTCCCTGCCTGAGTCACTCTGGCTCCCACTCTGGGTTCAGAAAGTATTTTGTAAAGGTCAACTCACATCGCTCCTCCCCCTGTGGTCTGAACTGGAACTTGACTCCTTGGTGTTGTCGTAGTAATAATAACGGTGATAGTTATGGTTGGATGGTGCGCACTGGCACTGTGCTGTGTGCACGTGCTGCAATCCGTGAGGTGGGTACTCTTAGCAGCCCCGTGTTACAGGCAAGAAAGCCAGGGTTTCTATATCTAATATATGCGGCACTTGAACCCAGGGTCCACCCTCTCCTGGTCGGGGTGGGGGGTTGGGGGGGTGGAGGGATGTGGTGGGTGAGGGTCTCTGGCAGTTCAAAGGTCAGGCATTAGTGAAGACCTGAGAAAGAAGGGACACAGTGACACATCTGAGGTGATCTGACAACCAAGAGGCACTTCCTCCAGGAAATATGTGATGGATAAGGTCCAACTGCTACTCTTGAGGGAGGGGCAGGAAGGGGACTAATGTCTGTCGAGCACCACCTGAGTGCCAGGCTCGTACGAACACCTGAACGCCCTGTTTCATTGACTTCTATGCAGGTGGCACTTTGTTGCCACTTAAAGACATGCTTGGATGCACACCAGGTCATGGAGGGGTGCTGAGTTTGTGCCCACTCCGAGGCTCTTCTGGTAATTTCCTCGGCCCTCCTGCTCACTCCTGATTGAGTCCCTTTCCCACTGTCTCCGTGTGGTTCCTGCATCCTGGCTTTGATCCCCATGTTCAGGCTCTCCCGAGCCTCTGGACTCGCCTGTGGTCTCTTTTCCTCTCAGCTCTCAACTCTCCCTCCAGGAGGAAGCCCAGATACGCCCCCTTTTCTTGCTGCTTTGGATGGCCTTGGGAGGCATGCCTGGCCTCAGATGCCCCTCAGCCCAGCTGAGGGAAGGGTGAGGGGGCCCAGGCAGAGAGGCTGTGATCTCCCTGGGCCCACTGTCAAAGCCGATGCTGCTCTGGGTGCCCTGGGTCTCAGCCACGCCCAGCCCCTGCATTGCTGACCAACAGCCTGGGCCTGACGCTGAAGCAGAAGAATTTCCATTCAGCTGGGACCGAGGGAGGGGGTGGCCTCTCTGCCAGTAAGTAACTCTCTGCTACTGAAAGGCCTGACGCTCCTGCCCCACCAAGCCTGGCGTGGCTGCCACGTGACAGCACCAAGGACACGTGTCTTCTGGGACCGTTCCTGAGCTGGGCGGCTGGCGTTTGTTTCTCCACGTCCTGGGGGCAGGGGCAGGGGCAGGGGCAGGGTCAGAGGCAAGGCTGGGGGCAGTGATAACGAGCTGGGGCTCTGGTCTTGCTTAGCAGTGTGGTCCCCACTGCCCGGCCCGATATGGCACGAACAGCTGGAAAAACTGACCATGTGGCTTGACTATCTCAGAGGATTGCTCTATTTTTCCTCAGCATAATTTTTCCATGAATAATCTTTAAAGCTCTTTAAGTGGCTGTTTCTTTAGCAGTTTTATTGGAACATATGAGAACTGACAGTCTCTGTGGGGAACGAGATATGATGTTGAAAATAATCTGGTTTTCATTACATTTCTCTTAAGAAACCAACATGCTGCCCAACAGACCACTCATTGACTGGAAGAGAAAAGAGCCCAGGGCCTTCTAACAGCGGCTTGGGAGTGGACAGGAGGAAGGATGGGGAACCGCAAAGGCAAGGCGCTCAGGATCCAGGACAGGCAGGCCTGGCTCCACTGGCATCTGCCATGCAGGCTGAGTGACCTCAGGCAAGTCACCTCACACCTTTGAGCCTGAATTCTCCATCTACAAAACATGAACAGTGGTCCGACCTGGTGGCCGCCCTGTGAGGAGGAAATGATACAGCTGCCCTCCCTCCTTCCTGCCTCAAATGTTTCCTGAGCCTGCACCAGCCCCCGGGCCAGGTCTTGGACAGCCCCACTGAATCAGAGAGCTGATGTCCTGCCTTCATGAAGTTTGCAGTCAAGTAGGGGAGAAAGACAAGTAACCAGATAATTACACCTGGGAGAGACACACGCCTTAATAGGAGAAAAATAATAGTACATATGGTAATAGCAATAGCTACACCAAAAATATGACCACCACAACAATAATGATGGTGGTAATGATAATGGCTCATGTTCATCAACCATCTACAAGGTGCCAGAAACTGCTAAACCCTTTGTACACAGGATCTTATGTAAGCCTCGCAGGCACCTCTGTCATCTCAGTGTTACAATGTGGAACCTGAGGTCAGAAGGGCTAAGGAGCTTGCCCAGGCGAGCTGCTGGTGGAGCCATGAGTAGTGCATCTGAGAACATGGGAAAGTCAGAGAGGACCTGGAGGGTCTGACATCTAGGCTGCCACAAGAGTTCCAGCAGAGGCAGCAGCGTATGCAGGAGCAGCACGTGCAAAGACCCTGAAATGACAGACAGCAGAACCTTCTCCAGAGAAACTGCAGAGAGCCAGGCTGGCTGCAGAGCCGAGGGTGGGGAACGTGTATGTGTGTGGGGGGGGCCCAGCTGGAGCCGAGGGGCTTGTAAGGAGCCTGGAGTTTACTGAGGGGAAGGCGTGGAGATTTTTAGGAGGGGCGGTGCTATGCTCAGATTTGCCCCCTAGAAAGCTCACTCTGGGGAAAGCATGTGGATGTGGCCAAGACCACAGGCTGGGAAGGAGAAATGTGGACGAGAGGTGTCTAGGAGGTGGACCAGCGGTGGTGTGGCAGGAGGGGACTTAGGGTAAGCCTCAGTGGGGGCCGGTGCTATTCACTGAGCGAGTAGGCTTGGGGGTGCCGATGAGAAGTCCGGTTTGGGACTGATGTCTGGAGGCCGTTGGATAGACGGGAGCATGCTCAGGACATAGATGGCGGCTGGGGACAGATGTGTAGCACTTGTCAGCACAGGGGATGTGGAGCCCCAGGAGTGGGTGACATTATCCAGGGCTGTGAGCTCAGTGAGAAGAAGGGAGGCCTGGGACAGAATGTGGGGGAACCAGTGTCTGCAGGACGAGAAAAGAGGAATGCTGAAAAGAACTGGGTAAAACCAGGGTCAACAGAATAACAGAAAACTATCATTTTAGATGCACGAGGAAAGTGATCTCCATTTGCAATCTAAAGGAAAGTGTCCCAGAAGTGATGTACTATTCTCCTGACCCCAGCAGCCCCTGGTCTCAGCTGTCACCTCTTTCCTGTCAGAGGTGGCCTTGTGCAGGCAGCACCCATCTTTGGGGCTGGAACACCCAGCAACGGTCCCCTCTCCTCTGGTCTGGGTGTCTACAGAGAGCAAACTGGAGGGGCTTAGTCTGCCACCTTAGTCAGCCAGCTGGTGCCAGAACATTGCCAGGAGACGGTGTCCTCTTCTGTCCGCCCACATGGCCCACAGGAGACAAGCCTGAAATGCCCCCAAAACGACCTTCTGTTCATCCTACATGAAGAGAGAAAAATGGAAGGAAAGAATTGCTAGTCTCCTCCTATCTTCAGGGTAAACTTGGACAACAGTGAGGGCTTTCCTTGAGATGCAGGGCCCTGTGCTTTCCAGAGTCCTCACAAAGAGGGCCGTAAGCCCCCTCCTCCTGGGGCAAGGCCTCCGGCACCTGCTCTCTACCAGCCTGCATCTTGCCTTCACAGTGCCCGTCCGTTTGTAACTAAGGAATTGTGTGGGATTTCCGGTTGACTGTCCATCTCCCCACCAGACACTAGCTCTGGGAGGCAGGGGCTGTGTTCCCAGTGCAGGGCTGGGCGAGCAGTTGGAGCGCCAGCCAAGTGTGCCGAACGGCCAGGTGTGGTGCTCCTGGCTGCAGAGAAGCCGGCTCTGCCGAGGAGGACACACGGCTGGGATGGGAAGCCTTGTTCCCACGGGTTTCCAGCAGCATCTGAGCAGCGCAGCTCTGTGTCAGAAATGCCCGAATTAAGCAGTCTGGCAGCCCTGCTTCTGCTAATGGGGGTGCTTTCCAAGTCTCGCGCATCGGAAATTAATGGGAGGCAGCTGTGGCAGAGGGCGACCACTCAACTCAGAGTCACAAGATTTGTGTTCCAGTCCAGCCTCTGTGGGGCCGAACTGCGAGCTCCCGGTCCAGTCTCCTCAGCCTGCTGAGCCTCAAGGTCCTCAGTGGAGAAGGAAACGACCACTGCTGTGACCTGGGGCTCTAGAGAGCATCGGTGCATAGGGTGTACTTTCACCCGATTTGAAGGGGTTCCATGTCTCTCGGCTTCCTTCCTGTGCACACTGAGAGCCTGTTCCCAGACTGGGGACTCAGGCCCTCGCTGGGTCTGCCAGATCCGTGCAGCCCTCCAGGAGGCGGGGGCCCCTCGGCACAGACAGTCTGTTTGTGTTGAAACCCTTCTCTGGCCAGGTTTCATGGTCGAGCCTGGGAGCCGGTCCCTTTTACGTTCACACACATTCTTTGCTTCCCATACATGCAGCTCTCAGGGTCCTCACTGGGAGCCAAGATCTATCTCACACATCACTCAGAATGCCCTGGTTCGCTCCTTTCTGAAAAATGGCATCTGATCACTCTTCAACTGTGGTGAGGCCCTGATGTTTTCTTCTCGGAATCAGAAGGCCCGGAGTCCCAGGCCACAGGGAGCAAGGAATGCCAGGGAAGCCACTGGTGCCACGGGAGGAGCTCGGCCACAGTAGGGCAGCAGGTTTGAGTCTTGGCTCCTCTGCTAGACCTTGACGTAATGGGCTACTAAGAAGGGAGACTTCCAGAACAAAGCAGATGTGAACTTCCAGAGCGAATGAGCGAAAACTGGCTTCTCAGCCCTTGGGCTCCTCACCTAGGGGCCTCTCACCCATTCTGAGAATATAAAAGGGCAGAGAGAGAAGCATGTGGAGAGAGGGGAGTCCCCACCCCTCGCCCATGGGGTGCTCTCTTCTACTCAACTACAGCGAGGGGGTCTCCGCAGACCACTTGAGAAGCTTGGAATATGTCTCCAGTGGCTGGGAGACCCAGGAGACTCCTAGAGCACTACTCAGGCCTGGAGCCAACATGGCCAAGGGTTATGGCCTTAGGGTTAGCTGAACTTGTGGATCCACTGGGACAAGAATGAGTGTGGCCTCCCATGGACCGAGGTGGCCCCCCGTGAGGAGAGTTGAGGGCTTGAGGGGACCCAAGCAGCAAGAAGCTTACAGTGGGCACAGACTCTGCGGGGCCATGGAAGGGGCTGCAGTGGCTCCCAGAATGGATCTGCATCTGCCCAGGTCAAGGGACCTGTGGGATCTCTGAAAACCTCATGAAAGCACCTGTGAGAGGAAGTGCCAGCATTATCAACTGCCCACGTGCTGCCACCACGTCTTGGCACCCATGCCCCAAGACAGCAGTACCCACCACTAAGACTGTGTCCCTCCCTCCAGTCCTCTGAGGTCAGCAAGGCAAGGGAAGCGGGGACGTGTTTAGGGAGGGAGGAGGGCCAGGCACGCCTGCTCTCCCACACAAGCAGTCAGGCCTGAAGCACCCCAGCTGGGCAAGGGGGGGAGATTCAATGCCAAGTCAGGCTTAGAGGTCTGATTCTCACACGGACCAGCCTTCTAGGGACCAAGTGGGGACAGTGTCTGACTCAAAGTATCTGTAGGAAAGTCACAGATGTGCCAAGGTTGTCATCTGGGGCAAGGTGCGTACTGCCCTGCACAGACGCAAGAGACGATGGGGACAGAGCCCAGAGCGCTCTGGGGTCCTCATGTGCACCCTGCTTCTTCCATGTGTTGGATACAGGAATGACCAGTCCAGACCCCTGGGCTTAGCAATGCATGAGATGAGGCGGGGTGAGCGCCCCAGCACCTTCACCTATAGAAATGGGGATGACATTGGCCCCCACCTCACAGGGTGGGGTGAGGGTCACCAAGAGAACACATGGGAAGAGCTGCCATTACCGTCATTATGACCATTATATCATCACCATCACCTTTGACCCCCTGTTCCCCTACTGCGAACCAGCTGGTGTGGTGGTTTGACGCGTGTCCGCAAACTCTGACGCTGCTCCTGCTCTTGGGACATGCTCTCTGGGGACGCTGCCATGTAAGAGTCTGAGGACCCTGAGGCTGCCACACAGTGAGGATGTCTCAGCCACACGGGAGGCCACATGCCTGTACGTGTTCCTCCCAGCTGCAGTGACAGCCAACAGCCAGCACCCAGCACGTCCAGAGGATTCCAGCCCCTAGCCATCGAGCCCCCCTGAGCCTTTGAGTCTTTCCAGCTGAGGCCCCAGATTTTGTGGAGCAGAGACAAGCCACCTTGGCTGTGCCCTGTCTGAATTCCTGACCCACAGAATCTGTGTGTGTAATAAAATGGTCATTTTATGCCACTAGCTTCTAGGGTGGCTGGTTATGCAGCCATTAACACCTGGCACAGCTGCTGAGAGGCAAGCTGGAGCTGAGGTGAGGCCCCCTGGCTCCCCGTCCAGTGCTCTGTTGTCTGCATCACGCTGTCCCTCCATTCAGACAGCGTCAGAGGCCACCTGTGAGGGCCTGGAGCTAACATCCCTGAGTGGTGAGCGTGGGCCAGGCACTGTGCTCGGGGCTGTTCCGGCACAGCCTCAGCCCCATGAAGTGAGCCTATGTGAAGCATTTATTCCTATTCCCGCTTCACCAACAAAAGACGAGGCTCTGGGCCCGGCCCCATAGCCGAGTGGTTAAAGTTTCACGTGCTCCGCTTCAGTGGCCCAGGTTTGCAGGTTCAGATCCCAAGTGTAACCTACTCCAGTCACTAGCCATGCTGTGGAGGCATCCCACATACAAAGTAGAGGAAGATTGGCACAGCTGTTAGCTCAGGGCTGGTCTTCCTCAGCAAAAAACAAATAAACAAACAAAAATGGAGGCTCAGAGAGAGCAAGCTAATTGCCCAAGCTCCCACAGCTAAGAAGGGCTAGAGCCAGGCTTTGAGCTCGGGTCTGCCTGCCTCCAAAACAGGGCTTTTGCCCACTAGGCAATAAAACAAGGAAGACAAGAAGCCATGTCAGAGAGCAGTCCAGAAGGTACGAGTACAGAAACCCGAGGCCCAGGCTGAGATTTTCCATGGACTTGCTTGGCTGCGAAGAAATCTTCAGAGAAAACCTGTCCGTTGGTTAAGCCACGCGGAGGTGGGGCTAGCAAAATCTGGAAATGTCTTCACCAGTTCCAAGGCACATATAAACATTACTTGCCCTCTCTGGGGGTCAACGTTCTTTATGATTTTTGCTCTCCAGGAAAATATTAGTTCATTTATACAAACTAAACATTACATACGGGGGGAAAATTAAAAACGTGGCATTCCTGGCCTTTTTTCTCCACAGACCAGAAACTGAGAAGGTTTCTCCATTTCCTTTCTCACAGTCTGTCTACTTGTTGGTGCGGAATTGCCGGCTCAGCCACTCCCCGGGGTGGAGAGTGGGGGCAGCTTTCTGTGGGGTGCGGGGCCACTGCAGAGACAAAGGGCACAGCCTCAGCTCGGGACCACTTTGACACTGACCAAGGCCACAGAGGGATCAAGACCGGGGCTACTCCCAGTGCTAGGGTTGGCATCCCCAGCGCCCATGGCAGGCAAGCTGGGTAGAGAAGTGGGCGTAGCCACAAAGAAGGGTCAGGGAGCTCACACGGGCCTCCTTTGGGCTCCTGGATGGCCACATCTTGCCCCTGGTGGCTTTCGCTGCCTGTCTCTGCCACTAAGGCGTAAGCTCCAGGAGGCCAGGTCTTCACCTTGTTCTACTGGGTACTTGGCTCACAGCAGATGCTTGGCATGTAAGTCCTGAGTGAATGAAGGCATCTTGGGGCCCTTCCTTGACAGGTGTGAGGGTGCCTGACTGCTGGAAAGAGAGCCCAGAGCCGCAGCTTACAACCCCTCATGAGGAGTGGAGGGAAGCTGCGTTCCTCCCATTCCTGGGACTGCAAGAGGCACATTCCTGTCCCCGGGTCTGGTGAGGCTCCTGCCACGCAGCCCAGTCTAACTGCCAGACGGAGGAAGACCTCCCTGGAGCTGCCCCTCTGGTCCCGCCCTCCACGGGACCCCTTGGCCGTCCCACGGATGCAGCAGCACCCTCCTCTCTGGCATCCGAGGCTGCGGGTGGGAAGCCAGGACCACTGAGTGGGTCTGGAGCCTTGCAGACACTTCCAGGCCCTTTGGTGATCAATGACAACCTTAACATCCTGCTTCCAGGGCTGGAGCCAGGGCTTTGGAAAATGGGTGGAAAACACTCCTGTGAGCCGGGGCTTGCTCCACTGCGGAAAAACCGCCGGCGTCAGCACTTCTCCGGGAGGCAGTGCGGAGTCAGCAGTCGGCCCACTCCAGAGCCGCCTCCGAGAACCGGGTGCCCACGGGGCCCAGCAAGGAGCTCAGAGGCTGGGGCTGAAGGGACAAAGGCAGGCGATCCTGGGCGCTTATCCAGCTCCAGTGTGCTGGGCTCTGGGAGCTGCAGATGGGGGTCCTTACCGCAGGGGGCTTTCTGTCTGGTGGGGCAGGCAGACAGGGGACAACTGGGCACAGACATCTGTCTAATTTCCAAAGAGGGAAGTGCTAGAAGTACAGAGGGGTGCGAGAGGGTATAAACTAGCTGCAAAAGGCCAGAGAGTCAATATTTTAGGTTTTGCAGGCCACAGGATCTTTGTCCCAACCACTCAACTGTCATTATAGTGTGAAAGCAGCCACAGACAGTAAGTCAACGGATGGGTGTGGCTGTGCTCCCACACAAAAACAGGGGCGGGGCAGAATGGGCCATAGGCTGCCAACCCCTGGTGTGACAGGGGGCCTGACTTGGTGGGGAGGGGTGGGGGGAAGCGGGGGAGGAAAGGCTTCCCTTAGGAAATGATGTTTTGCTAAAACCTGGAGGCTGATTCAGGTTTTTAGATTTATCATCCTAACAAAGTCACACTTGATGAGTGTGTTCTATGTGTCAGGCACTGTGCTGAGCATTTTACAGACGTGATCGCAATAAATTCCCACAACAACCCTACAAGGGAGGTACTACTATGCCTAGTTTACAGATGGAGAAACTGAGGCTTGGTGGGTATGCTGGTGCTCTGTTTGCCCCCTCAGATTCGTTCTTTGGCTGGCTTGCTGCCCTGGGAGGCTGACCCTGCGAGGCATCCCTTGGCTCCCTCACCCTGGGCTTCCAGCTGGGCCTGGCCAATGGGAGGCTCCAGCAGCAGATGGGGCCAGGGGGAGGAGAGAGAGGCCAGGGTATTTCTTCCCCACTCCCTCCTGCTTCACCATCTGTGACCACAGCTCGTGCCAAGCTGACCATCCTGTGACTCAGCAATTGCTGGAGGTAGTAACACTTTTTCTTCCCCATGTCCTTCGGCTGAGAGGTGCTGGGTTCCTCGCCATTCGTTATATGAAATATTTATTCCTATTCCCATTTCACCTTCATTAGATCTCTTCATGTGAGCCGTCTCGGGGCAATTCTGTTCCTGCCAGGATTCTGACTGATGCTGGAGGTTAGTTAACTTGCTGGGTTCTCGTTTCACACAGGTGATAAACAACAGAGCCCGGTGGAGGCAATGGTGGATGACTGGGCCAGGGGCTGGGTCCCAGCTCTCGGGGGCTGGGTCCCAGCTCTCGAGAGCTGGTTCCCATTATAGGAGGTCAAACGGAAATGCAGCTTCTCCTTTCCTGCCCCAGGGTCAGTGAGTGGCCCAGTTCTTGAGTTCCCCCATTAGCAGTGCTAGCTTTCTGAGCCTGGCTCCCGGTTTACAGCCCTCAGGCATAGCAGGGGGAGCTGGTGGTGCTGGGTGCAGACCTGGGCAGGGCCAAGAAGGGGCACTGGGAGATGAATCCTCCAGCACCATCCGGAGGGTAGAAAGAAAGTGTGGCCAAGACTTCTTGGCACCTGGGGAAGGTCAGAGATGTGGTCATCCTGTTAAGGTGTATTAACCAGCTAAGGCTGCAGAGGCCTCTTACTCAAACTAATTTGGAGGAGGTTCAGAAGGGCAGAACACTTTTGTATTTGAGCCCACCCTCTGTTCCAGAATTTTGGCGTTATCTCTTGAAGAAACAGTCTTGAATGGTTAGTGTTGCTTCTGTGGCCCTAAACAATTGCTTTAGAATCCTGCTGCCATTTCCTCCATCCCTCGGATGGAAGCCCTGCCCCGCTTCCCCACATGCACACAGATCAGGAGTAGGAGACTGAGCATTTGAAAGGAACACGGCTGACTGAGGGGGGAAGGTGTTCTAGAACAGGGACAGAGCTGAGAAGGCAGAGAGACGACCAGCACCGGGAGCTTTCCTTCTGTTCACCCTTGCTAGTGGGTCATCTGTCATCATGGAAGGCAGTGGATTTGGGAGGAGATTGCAGAAGATATGTTAATATTGGGCCCAGGGCACCTGTGAAAATCAGGCCAGGGCTCTGTCTCTTGAGATGGGGACAGCCGCACCTCCAAGGCTCTGTGGATTAACCAGTACCTCCCTCTGCCAAGTCACCGTGAGACCCCCCCAGGGGAGTAGGGTGCAGCCCGCAGAGTAGAGCCAGGAGAGGCTGGAAAAGATGAGGGGCCTGGAGAAACCTGGGAGTCAGGGCAGAGCCCTTGCTTGGCGGGGCTGGTGAGAGGTTGCAACACTGCCTCTTGTGGGCTCTGCATCCGTGCCGGGCAGGAGACGTTACTGCTGCGCTGGCCTGGCTCCACACAGTGGAGCCAGTGGCTTGAGTTGGTCAACAGGCTGGGGGTGGCACAACACCAGGCAGCAGCTTCCAACAGCCACCCCTCACCCAACACTCGCTGCATGTCAGACCCTACCCTGGGTACTTTCTGAAGATCATTTCAGGTTTGACTTTCCAACGATCCTGGGATGGAGGTTTATCATCCTTATTTTACAGGTAAGGAAACCGAGGCCCAGAGGGGTGAAGTTGCTTGTCCAAGGCTGCTGTGACCCAAACTCAAACAGGAGAAGGAAGTAGAATCAGACCTCTGCCCCCAGTCCGGTCCCTCCCCGGGCAGCAGCAGAGATCAGCCCTAGTCACTGAGAGTTGGTTGGAATACTGACGAAAATAAGCTGTCACAGTAACAAGGACGAAGCAGCTAATACCACGCCATGCACACTTTCCCAATGCGCCCCGGGGCAGAGCGCTTTACAGGCACGAACTTGCCCAGGCATCACCACAACCCACCAGGTGAGTGCTAGTTTACCTCCACCTTGTGGCTGAAGATCAGAGAGGCAAAGTGACAAAGCTAGGAAACAGCACAGCTTCAGTCTGACTTCAAAGCCTGGGTCCTTAATCACTAGGGGATGCTGTGTGTGTGCATCCCAAATATGCAAATAAAACTGAGGCTCCAGGAAGGTGAATCATCTGTGTCTGGTGGCATCAAACACCCCAGCATCCTATGCACCCCTCCAGGGCATGTCACCCGAGCCTGGGCAGCAGGCCTGATGAAAAGGGTCCAAATGACCCAGAGAAGATCCTGCAGTTTTCTCTACCCTGTGCATGCTCCCAGCTTCGGGCGCTGGTCTTGCCTCTCTTGGGGCTGTTGGGTGCCAGGCTCTTCCGGGGGCCCCGTGTGATCAGGAACCTGGGCAGGCTGGTGCAGGAGGACTGTATGCAGGGACAGCTGAGTCTGCCAACCTGTACACTCGACTATGCCCTTTGGTTCCACAGTCAAGGCCAACCCTGGCAGCCATGTGGGCTCTTGGCGGGTTTGCCCCTTCTCGATGTGGCTACGATACCTGCAAGGTCTTCCTTGGAAGAGACTAGTCTCGGAGAGCTGCTTCCCGGTTCAATTCTGAGCGACAGTCTGAAAACAAAGATTTTCACAAGATCAGACGGGCTCTGGCGTCTCAGAGGGGAAGTGAACATGTGTATGTTTGGAACTGGGAAAGTGGATTGCTGTCAAGGACTATTACAGTCACGGAACCCAGGAATACTTCAAGGTCTGCTTCAGATCACAGCCACTTCCCTCCAAGGTCCTCAGGGGATTTCCATGACCACAAAATAATGGTAAGGAAGGCAGAGTAAAAAGAGTCATCATGGCCCATCGTCCACAGGCACAAATGTGTTCATTCTCAAGGCAACCTAGGCACCAGGAGCACTTATTATTCTGTCTTCCAGATGCGGAAACTGAGGAATAGCGAGCGTAAGCAGCTTCCCCAAATTCACAGGGCTAGCAAGGGGCGGAGCAGGGGCTCAAACCCAGGACTGTTTGACTCCACACTGGGGCTTTTAATCATTACACCACTCTCCCTCTCTGATGCTCCCAGAGAGGCATGAGGCAATGGACACATTAGGAGAATTGGCAACTCAATATTATTATTATTTTTAAAGCACTGATTAAGAACTGCTGGGCGAAAATGACAGAGTGAAGCCAGATGCTAGACTCTCCCTCTCCCAACAAGACCAACAAACGATTATCAAGGCTTAGGGGTAAAAGGACTCCCCAGCTGCGACTTGACAAAGGAAGGGGCATGAAGTGAAGCCATGAACTTCAGAAACTTGCAGCCAAGAAAAGAAAAAGAGGATTCTGAAGTCTGACCAAGAGTTGCAGTGTGGCACGACGCCCATCCTGCCCTCTGAGACTTCTCAGTAGGTCTGAGTGGGGGTCCTTACTGCTACCTCTCTAAGTGGCTCCAGGTGCTGGGGAGCGATGAGGGGGATGGGTGGAGAGCATGGTGGACACTCTGGCTGAAATGAAGGCTTTATGGGGGTGGGGGATGCGATTTGAAACCCTATGGTATCCCTTTCTGGAATGGGATACAGCCCTTAATTAAGCGGAGGAAACCCTGACGTAGGCCTTTTCATAGAGTTCCCATATCTAAAGCACACTGCTTGCTCCCTGCCTCCATGGAGCCTGCTCTGCGTCCCCCAGCTAGAGCAGAGGGGAAAGAGGGAGAACCCCTGGACCTCACAGCACAGCAGGAGGAAAGCCAGCCCATCGCACACACATGGCAGTGCGTCAGACATCACCTCCCTCAATCAGAGCCATGGAATATCCACATGGAGCCTCTCCAAGGGAGCAAGATGAAAAGAAACGGTACGGTGACCTAGCCAACATGGTCTCACGAAGCGAGGAGAGAGGAAGGGCTAGAGCATTGCCCAGACTGCTCGGCCCAGAAGGCGGCCCCAGGGAACACAAGAAGTCCCCCCAAGTGCTTCGAGCACAGAACAACTCTTTCAGAACACAGACTGTGTAAAACAAGACCTGAAAAATGAGACGATAACACCAAGGAGTAAGATGGAAAAGGAGACTGGGCTAGAGGGACAAACGAAGGACTGAAGCCAGAGAGGACCATCCGAGTGACCGCTGACGAACACGATGGAGAACCCAACACGTGGACTCCTGGAATGCGAACCGGAAAAGCCAAGAAATGGCACAGAAGAATTAGTCAAAGGTATAAACCAACAGAGTTCCTCTGAAATGAAAAAAGAGCACACCATGTTGCAGGGAAATTTGGTAAGGAGCCCTCCCCTCTGAGGCATTCTCCTCACCAAGCTTTTGGACCTCAAGGACTTCTTCACCCACCAGGGGAACAAAACAAGTCACTCACGAGAGGGAAGGGTCACACGGGCTGGAGACGTCTCTACAGCAACATCCAATGCCAGGAGGCAATGGAATGGGGTCTGCAAGTCTTGAGGGAGAGACGCAAAGGAGCCGGCCCAGCAAGTCAGATGGGGACATTCTCGAGGAAGAAATCAGAGCGTTCGGGACTTGTGAAAACCTACGTCATGACGAAATCCAGCTAAATAAGGAACTGACTTAAAATAAAGACTCTGGGAATGGAGACGCTGTGGAGAAACAACAGGTGGTAAGAATTGAATCTGTTTAAAAACATTGAACAGTAGGAATTATGATTCCTGAACACGATGTGTGTGTTATTAACTTGGACTGTGCAGTAATAATAATATAACTAAGAAAAAATTGGAAGACGGTGAAGGGGAGGTGAAGGAAGGGGGAGAGCGCTAGTGTTCTCCTCTTAGTAACCAGAGTCAACTGACCCTGATCACAATGGAAATCTAGTTAAAAGAGAACTTATGGACACAAACCTCTGAATGTTTCTCCTGACCTCTTTTACTAATCTTAGAAGGTTCATTTAGGAGATAATATCTCTTGCGGTGGAGAAATATTTATTTGAAGAGCAGCAATCCCTTAATTTTAATTCAGTTCCTTGTTCTGTTTAAATTAAAATGAAATTAAAGTCAATAGCTTCGATTACAAATAGCACGTGTAGCATGATTCAATTTTAATAAATTCCATCCTCCTACCCGTCCTGCTATCCATCCTTCTCCACGTATACAGGCACTTTCTACGCATGGAAAAAGGCCCAAAATTATGTTGATTTAATGCAAATGGTCATGCTTCCTAGGTGGTGGGAATTTAGGTAATTTTTCTTAAATGAAATAGAATAGACTAAGCGCCAAGAAAAACAAAGCACTGGTTGGGCCCCCTGGCACAATGTCTCCAAAGCAGATGGGGCCAGGGTGTTAGAAATACAATGTCATCAAGGTAATAACTAAGCCCTGTGTCATTTGGGGGGGGGGGAGCAGGTCTCTGGGCATGAGTTGGGGCACGAGTTGGGCCACGGAGCATGGGTTTCTCAAGCAGAATTACAAGCCCTGTGTCACTCAGAGCCAGGGCCTCCCTGGGAAGGGACCCGCCTCAACGGTCTGGGCCCGGGGGCAAGGATGCAGGCTTCCTCCCTCGGTTTGTCCACTTGGACCACAACAAAGGGCCTTTGTAAACTCCAGGCTGACTGTTCAGCATTAAGTGCTGGGGGTGTTCAGTGTCTGCAGAATGGAGGGAGTAGTTACTCAGGATCTGCCGCTTGTCCAAGGATTATCTCATGGTCAGAAGTATTTATAGATCATTTTTCTCCTTAAAGGATATCAGTGTTAATGAAAACCTACTGTCTCTTTAATCACACTACTGGCACATGAATGGAAAATATTATCCCAGAACCTACGTGGGAATAATTTCACAGTCCAGGGTACTCTTTTCAGGAAGCAAATGCTTTGGAAGTAAAATAAGCTCACTTTGTGGCAAACGTAATTTTAATGGCAATCTCTGGCCTTC
The DNA here is from genome assembly GCF_041296235.1 of Equus asinus. NCBI lineage: Eukaryota > Metazoa > Chordata > Mammalia > Perissodactyla > Equidae > Equus > Equus asinus. Next base: position 18,491,380 of record NC_091799.1, read on the forward strand.
ATCTATTGTTGTTACTAGTATGTAATAGGTCAAAATTTCATATTACATCCTATTTTAACAAAATAGTACACAATTAACAACTGAAGACATTATGTCTATGTTCCCAAAGATGGCCAACAAACAGAACCACCTAGGGAGCTTTGAAAAAGTACAAATTCCCAGGCTCCACCCCAGACATCTGGATGGTCAGAAGGCTTCCCAGGTGACCCTGACTCACAGCTGAAAAGCACTACTGTAGAGCTGGCCAGAAGTGGAGCTGTTAGAACAGGCATTCCCAAGGTCCCAGTGAGTGCACCAGGGGTAACCTCAGGGGTACGTCTAGTGGCCACAGTTCTCTACAGTTTTCAGCAACTTAGATGAAGACTAAGTAATCAAGCCGATCAAATTTTCAGATACAAAACTGAAAAAGATAAAAAATACGTTGGCTAATAGGATTCGAAGGAATCATGGTATACTGGAAGCAACCAAGAAGATGAGATTCAAAAGAATAGATGTAAAGTTGACATCTAAGGGGTAAATGATCAATTATAAGATGGCTGAGATTTGCCTCGATGTATCAGGTCATATGAAAAGGTACTGAGCTCTTAGTTGACCTCGAGTTTAAAATGAGCCAAGAGGACGTCTAATCAATATGGCAGACAGAGCTAACATGAAAAATCCTCCTTCTCCCTCTAAGTACATAGAAATGCTGGATAAATTCCCAGGTGCCCCAAATGAAGACAGAACTGAAAGCCAGAGCAGGGTGAGTGGAAGACGAGGCCACAGGGTCCGCAGGGGTCTTCGTGGGAACTGGGTCAACTCCATAGTAGATGGAGTAGGGATGCAGATGGGGCCTCAGCCAGTGCCTATTGGTGAGAATCTTGCAGAAAGCTGGGATCACAGGGAGCCATCTCGTCCATGAAACAGGCTTTTAGAGAACTCTGTTTGCCAGCCTAGAGACAGGCCAGAAATCTGCCCTTCCACCCAGTGCCATGGAGGGGGGTCACCCATGAGAACCCGGAGCACTAAGCCTGCACCATGCACAGCTGCAGTGTCCAAATTCACATTACCCAAGCACTTTGGGGAAGCCAAGCTGAGAAGTTCATGCAACACCTTCCTCAGAACCATGGGCTATCGGACTGGGGCAGAGGCTGGTGGGAGAAGATACTCAGGCAGCACCACGGCAGGCTCTGTGGGGTCAGAGGTCACATTACACCCATGTGCTCCTGTGTCCTGGGGTGAGGGTGCTGCTGCGTGACCTTCTGTGAGCCCTGCAGCTGGTGACTCACTGGTCCTACGAGGGCCAGGCTAGAGAGCCAGCACTTACTTGTAGTTGTCGTCTTCCACAAACTTCTGGAGCTCTTCAATATAGCGTACGGACTTCAGGTACTTCTGCACATGGGGCAGGGTTGTGAGGTGATCTGCAAAAGGTGGACAAAACCCAGAGGCTTCAGTCTTTCCCCATCTCCAGGCCCCAAATGAGAAGTGTAGGAATCACTGATTTCAATGCTAGATGCTCCTTGGGTATTGACACATAGTCTTTCAAGAGCTGCTGATGGTCCCTTGGACCAGGCCCTGTGCTGGGCACTGGGCACAGAGCAGTCATCAGACCTGGCTTCTGCCCTTAAGGAGTGCCCCCCAGAAGGCTGGACCACAGACACCAATCTGAGGTCACCACCCTTCCTTGGCTGGGGAAAGATGGGTCTTTGGGGAAAGAGGACCTCCAGAAAAGACCAGAGCCAGACATCTGTGCCCTAAAACAGGTTTCTCCTGGGGTAACTGGGCAACCCTCTCATGCCTGCTCACCTCCTGCATGACAAGAATCCAAAAACGAATCAACAAACTCCATCCAGCCCGGTGTGGAGCCCAACCCAGATCCTGGCACGGTTTGAGAGTCTGGCCCAGCAGCTGGAGCTGCTGCATCCTGACAAGAAAGGGAGGGGGCCTAGACACCTGAGCATGTGTTCTGTGCCAGGCTCCAAACCAGGTGATTTCTAGGAGTCATCCCTAACCCTTACACCTGCCTCATTTGGAGGAAATTATATGTCCACTGCACAGAGGAAGAAAACTCCAGCAACTTGCAAAGGTCACAGCACCGAGAAGTGGCAGAGCCAGGCTTGGACCCCAGGTCATCTGAGGCCTCTGCCACACTGCATGGCCTCTTTCCTGGAGCGACTGATGTCAGCTGCTCTCTGCAGACCTTCACGGACACTGCACACCTGAGGGGGTCAAAAACCCTCCACAGTGCTCCCTGCCATTCCCCACAGGGTGGCACAGAACAAGCTACGGGGAGAGGCGGAGGAGGGGAGGAGGCTGTGAAGAGGAGAGGAAAGAGGGAGGGGAAGGGGCCTCGCTTTCTGGGGAGGTGTGTCCAGTCCTGCGAGGAGCACCTGATCTCCGCCCCTTCACCATGAGATGCCAACAGGCCATTTTGTTTCTCTAGAGCCTCAGCGTTCTTGTCTCTGAAGTGGGGGCAATGACTCCTGCTTCATCAGGAAGCCGACGGGGAAGATGCAGGTGGAGATGACAGTAGTAAGGGTGAGGTATGCACCAAGTGCTAATGAAATGTCGGGCCATGCTCAGGGCTCTGCATGCATCATGTCCCCGTTCCTACTGATGCAAAAACCTCAGACTTAGAGAGAAGGAAGTGACTTTTTGAGAGGCAGAGCTGAGATTTGAACCCAAGTCCATCTGACCCCACAGCCAAGTCTGCAATTGCTCTGCTGGCCAGCAGGACGAGTGTCCAGGTGCTTGTGAGAGGAAGGGGCCTCAGCAGCTGAGGACTGCACTGGGAACACCGTCCCCTCCCTGTTCCTCCGGTCAGAAGGAGAGCTGATCTGGAAGTGCAGACCTCACCCCACCCCGGGATGCTTGTGGGGGGCTCATGAGCAGGCCTATGGCTTCAGTGATGCCCCCCGGCTTCCCTGTGGCCTTCCCAAATGGAGGCTCGTGCTTCTCAAACCCTGTACGCTGCAGGTAGGTTGGTTTCTTTCTTGTCCCCCTTTGCTATTCCCAGGCCCCTCCAGTCTCCTGTGAAACCTGCTCCACAGAGGCACGTTCCTGGATCTCTAGCACCCATTTGCCTCTTCACTGCTGACTTCTCCCAACGGCCCCCTGGTCATTCACGCCCATTCCTGGAGGGCTGGGCACCTGGCTCACAGGGGAGCTCCACACACCCCCCAGGCCACTGGCATCTTGGGGGAAATGAGTGTCCACATGGCTCATCCATCCAGCGTTCTGACTTCTCAATTCCTTGACCTCGTCTCCATCAACCATCTCCTCCATCCATCCCAGACACTCAGCATCATGGTCACACTTTGGATCTGGTCATGTGTAGCAGAGCCTGGCTGGTTTTTACCCAGTCATCTCCCCTTTCCCACTAGACTCATAGCTAGATCACATTTCCCAGCCTCACTCGGCAGATGTGACATGCGCCACTGGCAAGTCTGGCCCAGAAAACCCACGCTTGTATGATTCTTTCTTCCTCCATCTGCCAGCCGGATGTAGAGTCCAGTGGAGGACTTTGAGGCCATGGGACGTGGCTGAGCCTCAGATGAAGGAGGCTGGGCCCTGAATGTGCTCCCTGGAGCTGCCCACAAAGCTCTTCCTGAATGAATGACCTGGGAGCCAGACAGACTGGACTCTGCCACTCACTAGATGTGTGATCTTAGACAAGTGACTAAACTGTTTCCAGTAATAGAGAGATGGTAACATCTAGTTTGCACAGTCTTTGAAGATCAAGCCTATGTGTAAAGGGTCTAGCACATGTTTGATGCTCAAGATATTAAAATGAGGAGCTTTGTGGGTTTCTAGAGCTTTCTACTGATAGGGTCCTGGACCCAAACTCCAGTGGTATCAAATTGGACAATTCCAACAACCGAGGGTACTAACCGTAGCTGCAGGAAACTTGTAAATCTGCAATTATTCGAAGAATATTGTTCATCTGATTGGATCTTTGTTCGTTTTCCATGATGCTGCCTGAGGCAGGATATGCAGAATCAATGTAGATTAAATCCAGCAGATAGATCCCTAAAATTAAAGAAGACATTTAATGACGGTAGGTGCTCACCACTAATCAGAACAAAATAGCACAAAACAGCACTGCTCTGTTAGAAGGTATAAAAGGGTGACTTATGGAAAACCAAGATCCTGTTTGGACTTCAATTCCAATCCTGACTACTAATTTTGCACATAGACTGCTCAGCTGTAAATCAAACATCTGAGCCACAACCAAAATGAATGCTGGCAAGATTTTAGCATTTCGAGTCCATACACTCTCCAGCAACAAGGGTTTTTACCTGTAACCCAACTGGAAAATAACAGGACACGAAAGTGATGAATGAATACTTGTGTTTTTCACCAACCGATGAAGTTTAATAGGGCTAAGGTGTTATATCCAGGAGAACACTATTTGGATTGAACTCAGTTTTTCATTTATTCACTTAGCTGTGTGTGCGTCTATTTGTCTATCTGTAAGCACACAAACACACACACAAACACCCCCGCCCCCCCCCAATATCATAAAATAACTAAAGGATAAGAGAGGAAATCAAAAAAGCAACAGTCCTTGGTACAAAGAACTATGGCTAGACAGAGCATTCTCCTGAGGGTGCTTAATAAGAAAATAACGCATGATACAGTAACATCGCTATGGCAGGCCAGTGTTGAGCCCTGGCACGGCCCCATGACATCACTGCAGGGGGAACTCAGGACAAACCAGCTGGCCAGGGACGGGAGAAGAGGACTGGCTGTACAGCACGATCCACTACACAGATCTCAGCTGACTGGCGTCCTGCAGGGCTGCACTTCAGTCTCTCTGGAGACGTGCATGGACAATGGATGGCACGTCCTTTCAGCAGCCCTCCATGAGTACCGGCACTATACCCATAGCACTGGTGGGGTTGAGCAGCAGTAGTGATGTGAAGCAGAATTCAAGGCAGAAAACACTGAACACGGCAAAGAGGGGTGACTGACATTAATGAAAACACAGTTGACCGAGAAGATCTAACGATTACAAATTTCTACGCACAGAGCAACACTGCGTGAAAATACGCAAAGCAAAAGTCTGCCAGAAATGAAAAATGAATTCAACAAAGCCACAACCATAGAGGGAACCACTGGCATGTCTCTTCTAGAATTTGTATGTGTATGTACGTGTGTACACAAGTGTGTGTACATACAAAAATATACACATACAGACATATGTATGCACGTGTGCCTATATGAACATAGTATTTTAGTACCAAAATTAACAAGCTCGGTGTTATAGAACTGAAAATACAGTTCTTTTCAAATATCCATTGTTACAAAATTTGATCTTTGTACATGCTTACAAAAATTGATCATACACTAGACTATAAAGAAAAGTGCAATAAGTTCCAAAAAGTAAACACTGTATTATGTACATTCTGTGATCTTACTTACATCTAGAATTTAACAATAAATATAAAACAAACTCTAATCATTTGGAAAACACACACACATGCACACACACAGTCAAAAACAACTCTTAGGTCAAAGAAAAAGCAAAAAATCTAAAATAAAAACTCTATTTGAAGACAATGACAATAAGAACACTACATATCAAAATTTATGGGACCAGACCAAAGTAGTAATCATAGGAAAATTTATAGCCTTAAAAGTTTACCATTAAACTACTAAGAATTATTATAAACGTAATTAACCAGGGACGAAATATAAAAGTTATGGGTTTTTTTGCTGGGAGAATGAGCACTGCAATGACTGCTGTGTTCATTGTGTTACTTATCTTTACAACAACCCATTTTATAGAGGAGGAAAAGGAACCTCAGAAAGGATGTATAACTCGCCCCAGGTCACGTAGCTGGTAAATGATGGAGATGTCAGTCGAACCCAAGCCTGCCTCCCTGGAGTACACACTTCCTGCCATCGCAGTGGACTGCTGGTGCTGGATACCATGAGTCATTCGTCTGCTTTTAAAATAGCTACACATTGTTACGGGAAATCGTTAAATCACAGAAACATATGCTAGCACTTCTCATAGGAGCCATTTCCACTTCTTTTCTTTCTAGTGGCTCCATGTTTCCAAAATTTTAATAATTAGAAATAGTTTCCCTCGTACAGAAGCTCCAAGTTTGGTAGGTTTAAATCTACAGATTTATTCTTTCTCTAGATGACCTCGTTTTTCCTCTCCCCTCTTAAAAATGTAACTCAGTTACCTCCCCAAGGATTCAGCAACGGCAATCCTGAAAATCCCATTACTGCTTCAACCATAACAAAAAGTATCCTCCAGCGCTGAGCACGAGGTGAGGGGATAAGGAACAGGAGGCAGCTTTGTCCCAAATGCAGACTTTGTGCAGACTTGAACCCAGCTGCCTCCCAGGACTGAGGACAAGGGTAGGGAACACGGAGAGAACTAAGGCTTCCCGAGGATTTACTAGAAGACAGGAACTAACCCTCCTCAACTCACGTGACCCTCCCATCAACTCTGCGAGGGATGAGGAGAAAACTGAAGGTCAGAGAGATTAAGAACCCTGCCCAGGCCTCACAGCGAGTGTGCAGGACTTGAACCCAGGTCTGTCTGGCTCCAGCGCCTCTGTCCTGACCCCTCGCTGGCCATCAGAAACACACAGGGAATCAGTTTTTCTCAAATAACACCCTCAGCATGGAAGGCTCGCCCTACGCCGCCCTGTGAGGACTGGTGCTGGCCCCTCTGCTTCCTCTCAGGTCACTGGCTCTGCAAATGCGGCCAGAAGAAGCTCGCCTTCAGACCCCATCTCCATCCCCAGCCCCTGCTTGCACCCTGGGGGCATGGGGAGTTCACTACTTCATAAGAGTAAATTCTACTGTCAGAGCGGTCATCACTCCCCTCCACAAAATATGCAGACTCCAACACCTAACAAGCCAGGACCAGAGAGCACAGGCCAAGGCCACGATGTGCTGAGCACCGGGGGACCTCCCAAAGGAGGCCTCTGGGCCCCAGCGACCTGGGGAGACCTTGAGCCTCAGCAACACCTGCACAGAACCTCCATATAAACAGCCTTTCACTCCCACAACAAAAACTGCTCCAAAGGCAGCAAATCTTCTACAGTTAATACTGCACAAATCCCAGGAAATCTTTCCAGTATTGTTATTAGGCCATAACTGGAAATATTTAAAGCCTAAACCGTCACGAAATCATAGGAACGGCCCTCTCCCACTTGAGCTGTGCCTGTGCTGTGCTAAGCCCTATACACAGTCAGCGTGTACCGCAACTGCAATTCGATCCTGATTTGCACCATTCATACATTTAATGTCCGATTCTCCCCGGAGACTGAAACCCCTCAGAGCAGGAAGTGTGTCTTGCTCCATGAGCTCAACCCCCAGCGGCTGGAGCAGAGCTAAGGAAGCGTTAGTTGAAAGAAGGAAGGTAGGAATGAAGGCCTATTTCATTTAACCCATACAATAACCTCATGAGGAACATTACCCTCATTTTGTAGCTGAAGAAAGAGACACTGAGAGTCAAGCGACGATGATAATAACAAAACTGAGCACTTACAACATGCCAGGTCCTCAGCTAAGAGCTTTGCCCAGATTACTGACGGGCAACAACAACGCTGTTGTCAGGGAGGTTTTATCCATCCTCATTTTACAGAGGAAGAAACTGAAGCCGAGAGAGTTGCATCGCTTATCTGAGGTCACACAGCTGGGAAGTGGCAGGGGTACGATTTGAACACGTCTGTCCAGGCTGCCACAGTGTCAGTCCCTCTTTTGCCCCAGCCAGATCCTTTGGAGCCTGGCAGCCCGTGAGGCAAGATGGGGGCATGGCTGAGCCCAGAAGTACCCAGGCTACGGCTCTCCCTGCCTGATTTCCCCTTCGAGGTCAACATTCTCCAAGAGGGCTCAGGGCTACACTGTGGCTACCTCCTCCTGCTACATCTTCCACCTCCTCTCCACTGCCTCCCTGGTACCCATCACGGCATATCTGTCCTTGGTCCCATCATCAGTGGCCCACCCAGGCCTGGGGGCCCTGCCAGCTCTGCCATGTGACAGGCAGAGTGTGGGAGAGTGTGGGGCTTGGAGCCAGGAGACTTGGAACTCTGGCTCTGCCACTTACCAGGTGGGTGGCCTCAGGCAAGGCTTTTCACTTCCAAGGGCCTCAGTTTCCTTGATTGTGATGGGGGTAATGACGGTGGTTATGAGGAGTCTACCGGCCCAGGGCCTGGACCACTGAGGTGTCCATGAAGCTGGGCTGAGGCCGTGCCTGGCTCCATGGCGAGGCCCCATGTGGAGCAGCATTGGGATGCCCATGGGAGGGACGCACCCAGCAGGGTTTGCTATAACCATGGATGGCGCCCAGATGCTGACCATGTGGTGGCCACCCACCTCAGATGGGCCAGCAGTGGGAGCTTCTGTCTGGACTAGGACAGCACAGCTGGGACAGCTCAGCTCCTTTTCTATTTATACAGAGTTACTGCAGCAGACAACTCTGTGTTGTTGGTCTCGTTAAGATGGACAGTAACTGGACCAGCCACTGGCCCTGGCTGCCGTGGGGCTGAGCAGTGCCAGGGACTGGGGCTAGACTGGGAGGTGCAGACGTGTCAGAGGAAACAACTGTAAGAGCAACAGCCACTGTCTGCGATAGGAAAGGCTGGCCTTGCTTCTACCTCGGTGGCCTTGCAGTGACCAGCACAGTAGGTACTCACATTTCCTCATTTACAGATTAGGAAGCGGAAGCTGCAAGAGGAAAAGTAACCTGTCCAAGATCCTACAGCTTCCAAGTCAGGGAATCAAGTTTTGAATTCAGGCCCAACTCCAAAGATTTGCAACAGAGAGCAATGCTGAGGGCTGGGGGCTGGGAGTCATTGGCTGGCACATGGATGAGGGTCCCAGCCACAGAGGTGGGGGTGGGAGGATCCCTGCTGTGGCCTGCCTCCCACCCCACCCAGGACGATGCTGGCAGCCAGCAATTGTCCTGTGGCTTGCAAGCCTGCAGATGGGACCTCCTCTGAGATGGACAGCTACCCAGAACATGCTTCTGCTCTGCTCCCCCTTCCATGACCCACATACCGGGACTGGTGACACTGCTGTGGCTGCAACAGGACTGCCAACAAGACAGCCATGATGGGGTTGAGAGCCCCAGGGCCAGGAGTGACCAGCCCTCCACTCGCTCTGCTGTGGACGCCCTCCACAGCTGGGCTGGTCCCAACCCTAGGGGCAAGTAGCCAAACCTTCTTTCCTGACAGTGAATCTAGGCCCCCCCACCAGGGGTGTCCACAAGACGCCCCGGCCCCAAGGAGGGAGTGCCAGGCTGACAAAGGAGGTGCTCTCCTGAACAGACACCTTCTCTTAAGCTGAGGGACACCATGCTTCATGGCGTGGAGCCTGCCTGAAGCTGGGCGCTCAGAGCCTCCCAGAGCCAAAGCCCACGGCTGGCACCCGGGCTTAGCCGCAAGCCCAGGAACTCACTGCTCTCTTGTTTCTCCCATCGCCACCCGTCTCACTTCCATCCCAAGTCTGGTTTTGGTTTTTCTCACACAGCTATCTATTTAATAAGGAAAATTCTGCTGTGTTGAGGGGAAAAAACCCTCCACAGCATAAAAATATGCCACATTTCCATCTTATGCTTTCCATCTTCTCTCTCTCTTTCTTTTAAAGTTTGAGATGAAAGACTTTTTTCCATGTTCTCCTGTTCTGCCTTGAAAAGATCACTTTCAAACTTCAGAAATGAGGAGTGCTGGCACCCAGAACTATACTTGTGTGGTTTGATCACATAAACTGTCTCGATAAATTCCAAATGAAATTACAGAGCAGCAGCTCATTAGGGCTTTTTTAAAGGGAGCACAAAGCAATTCCACCTACTGCAGGAGGAGAGCTCAGCAGGCAGCTCATGCTCCCCGTCAGAGGCAGAAGGCTGTGAGTGTTAATTAGTGCCCACCAATTAATATCAATCATGTAAAACACAGACTTCAGAACAAATCCTCACTTAAAGAATATTCCTTACATGAAATGTGTTGGAAACTTACTGACATTGAGACAAACGTCTCCTAGGTCTGCAGAAAGGGGGCAGACCCAGGCAGCCACATGTTAGGGGGTCAGGGACCGTGCTTCTTTGAGAGCACATGGCCTCGTTCATTTCTTGGTGTCGAGTCTCATGAATCACAAAGGCACGTGGGCAAAGTCCTGCAGCTCACACCGAATCCTGGGGTCCAGGGAGCCAAATCTCTTCCCAGCTCCCTGAGGTGAAATGAGGACACAACCACAGATCCCCTCATGCCATGAGGACTACCTGGTAATCTACAGGTCGAACGGGATAACCCACTGTTTGCAGATGTTCTCCTAGAGAGCTATGGGACCGTACAGCATGTGCTGGAATTGATCAGCAGTAAGACAGGGTGTGAGGAGAGGGCATTAATCCAGTTATTATTATTGAGCTTGTTTTGCGCTGGACACTGTGCTAAGTAAATTACATGTACTATCTCATTTAATCCTTCAACAACTCTATTGGCAGTAGAGAAGAAACCTGCAATTTTGTCTGCCTAATATCCACTCTCAATTCTTACGAAAACAGCCCTCAATTTTCCTTTGGGGGAAATGATCCCTCCCATACTCAGAACCCCATATGGTTTTGGTAGGTCTGGAGCAATTCCACTCCCTCCCCTGCCCCAGGGGTAAAAACAAATTTTAAAAACAAACCATTTGGGAAAGAGAAAAGTGCTCCAAATAATTCAGAGATGAAAGAAGAAATTAAAATTAAAATCACAAACTATCTACATATAGGACGAAGTTAAAGCCAAATAACTCTACTCAGAGAAAACTCCATAGCCTCAAATGCTTATATTAATAATTAAGAAAGATAAAAAAGAGGGCTGGCCCTGGCGGTCTAGTGGTTAAGTTCAGCGTGTTCCTCTCGGGTTTGGTTCCCAGGTGCGGACCTACATAGCTCTGTTAGCGGCCATGCTGTGCTGGCAGCCCACATACTAAAAAAAATAAAGGAAGATTGGCACAGTTATAGCTCAGGGCAAATCTTCTTCAGAAAAAAAAAGAAAGAAAGAAAGAAAAAGAAAAAAGAAATGAACTTAGTATTCATTATAGAAAACTAGAAAAAGAACAAAACAAAGCAAAAGAAAGTAGGAGACAAAAAAAAAAATAAAAGCAGAAATAACGAATTAAAATTAAAAAGTCCTGTAAAGTGATAAATAAAACTGAAAGTTAGTTCTTTGAAAAAGTCAGACAACCCTTTGGTATGTATGATGGAGGGGAAAAAAAAGAAAGAAAACACAGATGTGCATTGTTAGGGATGAGAGAGGGAACATGATTCCAAATATGGAGGGGATGTTAAAATAGTAGTATGTGTAATTTTTATGCCAACATATTTGAAAATCTACATAAAATGGGTGCTTAGTAGGAAAATCTATCTTCCCAAAATTGTCACAAGAAAAGGCAAAAACCTTCAACTTATCAAATAAAGAGAAAAGTATTAATGATATTGAAAGATATTATAACTAAAAAGTATAACATCCAAATGGTTTTATGGAACCCATCTATAAAACCTTAAAAGAAAAATTAAATGTTATTTAAACTGTTCCAGAGCAGAGAAAAAGTCAGAAATATCTGCAGTTCTTTTTAAGACTCGAGCATAACCATTATACCAAAATCTGACAGAAATAGCACAAAAGAGACCAATCTCAATAAAGATCCACAGATTCCAAATAAAACATTAGCAAATAAAACTCACCAGTGTTTTTAAATAATAATATTAGCAAATCAAATTAGCAGTATATTAAAGAATAATAAAGCAAATAGGTTTATTACAGGAGTGCAGGGATATTTCAACAAATGATCTTGAAAAATGCTGAAAAGTCCCTGATAACTTTAAGATACATTCCTGATAAAGCACCAAACTAGGAATACAATTCCTTAATCTGATAAGGGATGCATGGTGGAAAAGCTAGAACAATATTCTTAATATTGAAATCCTGTTAATAGGAACAAGGCAAGAATACTTGCCATTCTGCTATCATTTAACACTATTCTGGAAGCACAAGCCAATGAGATAAGACAAGATAAAGAAATATGGTATAAACATTAAAGACACACATAACATTGCCATTATTTCCAGGTGATATAATTAGTTATCATTAATCTCAGATAATCAATTGAAAACCCATTAGAACTAAAGAACAGAGTTAAGTTCAACGTAAATACACATAAATCAATAGCATTCTTATACTATTAATCATCAGCTGGAAATTGGGGAAAAAAGAGGTCTTGTGTAGTAAAAACAAAACTAGAAAACTCCTGGGAGTAAACCAAAAAAAAAGATGTGTTTAAGACCTATATGAATAACACTTATTTGATAGAAAAATTACATAACATTTTATTAAAATTAAACATGCACACATCCTGGGCTTATTAATCCTTCTCTGAAGAATTTACTTTACTGAAATAAAAGCAGAATTCTTATAAATATGAAACTTTTCTTTATATTTCTTGTATTTTATTTGTCACAATGAGAATGTAACACTTCCGTAATTAAGATAAAAACTAACAAAGTAAAAATATCTTAAGGATATGAAAGAAGATGTAAATAAATGAAAAAATATATAATATTCCTAGGTGGGAAGACTCAACATTGTGAGGATGTCAATTATTGTATAATTAATACACACATTTCGTATAACTCCAAAACTGACTCCCAAGTTCACCTGGTCTGAAAACAGAACACTTTTGAAAAGAAGAATGAAGAAAGGGACTTGTTATAACACGTGCTATGAAGCTACAGTCATTAAGCACTGCAGCACGGCTCCAGAGTCAGACGACCCCACGGCAGGGAGCAGGCAGCCTGCAACAGATGCACGCAGACGTGGAAATTGAGTGAAAGATAAAGGGACACTTTACATCAACAGGGAAAGGATAAATGGTATTGGGACGGATCTTTATCCATTTAGGAAAATATAAAGCTGGGTGTCTACTTCATTCCTTAAAACAGAATAAATTCCAGATGAACTAGGATTGGAATCTAAATAGTAAGAAAAAAACTAGAATAAAACACAGGAGAATCTTTTTATAACCTTAGGGTACACAAAGGCTTAAGTATGACATGAAACCCAAAGCCACAAAAGAAAAGGACTGACATATTGGACTACACTAAACACACACACGCTCTTCTGCATGTTTGAAGAAAACACCACACACAAAGTTGAAAGACAAATAAAGTGGGAAAAAGATTTGCAATTTATAAGATAGTCAATAGTCCTCATATATAAGGAGTTCCTATAATAAAGGCAAATAATGTTGTAGAAGATGGTCAATGAAGATGTGAAAATGCCTAAGGCTCATTAATAATCAAGGAAGCACAAATTAAAACAAGCGGTTTTTGCCATTTAAATGGGCAAATGTTAAAAGGTTGATAATGCTTGGTGTTGGTGAGTGTGTGCAGAAACAGTCACTTTTATCCAAGGCTGACTGTAGTATAAAGTGATAGAAACTTTTGGGAGGAGAATTTGGCAATATTTACCAAAACTTTCAAATATACATTTTCCAGGATCCAGCAATTCCACTTCCAGAAATTTATTCTATAACAATACCTCAAACTGGCAAATATAAACAGGGAATATTCTCTGCACTACTGTTTGTAACTCATGATTGTAAACAACTGCATGGTTTAGATAAACGATTTTATATGCAAGCAGTGGAATACTATACAGCTAATAAAACGATAAAATATATATTCCTAAGAACTGACATGGAAAGATATCCCTGGTGTGTTTTTAAGTGAAAAAAATCTGATGTGCCTACACACACCCCGCCCCCCCATACTGAGATACGTGCACACACATGAGAGAGAGAGAGAGAATGTATTGCCCAATCTGTTAATGATAGCCATCTTTAGGGATGGAATTTAGCGTTATTTTCTGCTTTATACAATTTTATATTTTTTCAGCCTTTAGCTATGAATATGTACTACTTTTAGAAATATAAAAACGAAATCTTCCTCCCTCCCTCCCTTCACTATTAGAGAAGCAAACACCTTTTTGACAGGGAAAAGGGAGGTAATACTTTACGCGATGATTTTCTGAGCACTCCTAGCTCCTGTGGAAGACCTGGTCTTTAGGTTTAGATTTAAAGGCCACAAACCTTGACTGACTGCCTTGGATCTTGTCTCCGGGCCATTGTTAACACTTCATTTTTTCCTGACTACTCTCCCTGCCTTTGGTCTCTCACCTTCAACCATTCTACACCCTGTGATCTTTCTAAAACTCAATCAGAGCGCGCCCTTCCCCAACTTAAATTTACCCAACGACCTCTGACCCCCAATGGGCAAATGTTCATTGGTCCAGGGTCTGCCCATGCCTGCGTCCCTGGCCTCTTCTCCCACGATGCTCCAGCCGTGCGGGCCCCTTGCAGCTCCCTGGATGAGCTCTCTGCTTTGTGCCTCTGAGCCTGGCAGAGGCCTTTGCTCCCCTTGCCCATTCGGCCTCCTTCTCGGGCTGTTAGCTGGTTCCTCCTGGAACATACTTCCCTTCCCTTGATTACAGCATCTATTACACACCCTTTGAGGCCCAGGGCTGTGTTTTACGCATCTCTGCATTCTCCAGGGGCCTGCACTGAGCCTAGCACAGAGTAGGGGCTCAGAAGATGTTTGGGAGACGATGGGACCGGATGTTGAGTCTTTATTTGCATATACATAACTCTTCAATCTGGCCTCTGAAATTCCACTGCTAGTGGAATAGATTGGCCGCAGCTGCCAGGCACCCCACTGCACAGCCACCCTGTTTAGGGTCAGCCCTGTGTTCTGATATCTCCAAGCTAGATCCCCATATTTCTCTGAGTGCTATAAAGGGTTTCCAGAGAAGCTAACGTCACCAAAAGGAAATGCAAGATGATTCCCCCAGTGTAAGCCTCGGAAACCTGCCTCATGTTGGGTAGAACCGAGGCTGCCCATGTGCCAAGGAAAACACTCCAGAGCTTGTCTTTCCAACCCTGGCTCAGACATTTGCTACTGTGCACAGAAAGGCTCCCTGGACGTCCGAGGCCACCAGGATCCCAGCCAGAGAGTGAGCTCACGGCCGGCTGCTTCAATCACCCAAGTATTTTCCACTTCCACTAATGCGCTCACGTATCTGCCACCACACAGCACCTAGTCTTTAAGTACAACAAAAATTAATGGAGGCAAAGGCAAAACTGTCAGACGGACTCTATTCAACGGAAACTGTGTAACAAAGCGCAACAGTCTAAACCTCAAGCACCAATGCCCCCATTCTCCGGAAAACAAGCAACAGATCTTTGGGGGGTTAGCTAGATCTAAACTGATTTTCACTTTCTTCAAGCAAATTCTTTTCTGATTTTGCTGAAATGAAATACGAAAAGACTTCTTGGGCCCCTTTGGAAGGAGGAAGGCGTCTGACTACTCATTTATTTGTGGTTTTCGGGCCCAGGTGTCCTGCTCTCTCCCTGCCTTTCTTGATAGAGATGAGAAGACACCAGTCCCCACGGCCTGTCCTAGAAAACCTGCTTTCAGGAACCAGGTCGTCTGCCTCTAGGGCCCACCCTCTCATCGACTATGTTATCTGTGATACTATAGCTCAGTCCATGCACTGGAGGGAAGACATGAAAACTTGAGACATCAAGTTCCTTCGGCTCCACAGTAGGGCCACCTCAGTGGCTCCACCCTTTTCCAAGACACACTATGCACACGGAGCACTTGGCCCAGCCAGGTCCAGCTGGCCCAGGGCCAGCCTGGTGTTTTCCAGCCCTGCTCCATTGTCTGGGTCTGCAGGTGGGGCTGCTACCGGGGAGCCTGTGTGCCAATCTCCCCAGGGCAGGAGAAGCACTCAGCCCCACCAGCAGGGGGTGCTGGACACAGTCAGGCCATTGCTGGTCTGGGACTGTGCCTGTTGGGAGGGTGGAGGAGAGCTGTGCCATCACTGGCTGGGGTCATGTTTCAGACCGGAAGGCCCACCCACACCCACTCTCCTTGTGCTGTCTCTCCCCTGCCCACCAGACTCAACTCCCTTGGAAAATGATTCAAGGGGCCCAGCCCAGTGGCACAGTGGTTAAGTGTGCGCATTCTGCTTTGGTGGCCTGGGGTTTGCCAGTTCAGATCCCGGCTGCGGACATGGCACCACTTGTCAAGCCATGCTGTGGTAGGCGTCCCACATATAAAGTAGAGGAGGACGGGCAAAGATGTTAGCTCGGGACCAGTCTTCCTCAACAAAAAGAGAAAGATTGGTGGCAGATGTTAGCTCAGGGCTAATCTTCCTCAAAAAAAAAAGAAAAAGAAAGTGATTCAAGAAACTTGACCCTCTGGACTCTGGGCTCCTCCTTGAGACCCAGATTTCTACTCTGATTGGTTCTTCAGCACCAACTTTACTCAGCCCTGACCCCTCCTCTTATTCACAGCTCGCTGCTGTTCCAGCAGGCTTTGGGGCCAACGCTACCCTCATTAGGACACTCCTGACTACATCATCAGGGGATGCTTTGCAGGGAAGAGAGAGGCCAAAGTGGCAGGGAAGCATGTCTGCTCACCAGTCAGAAGTGACGGGGAGCCTCAAGGAAGGTGGCAGCTCACTGTGGGGAGAGAAAGCTGGAAGGGCACAGGGTGATGTGCTTAGGGACTAGCCCACTCAGTGACGTCCGCCGTCATCGTGAAAGGGCATTCGTGCAGCCAATATTCACTGAGTGCCTTCCACATTCTAGACACAGGGGTACAGAGAAGAACTGGCAGGCACGGTCGCTGACCCCATGAGGTACACAGGTTGTCAGAAGCTTCAACAGGAGTGTTAATTACTCAAATAATTAAGGGCACAAAACTGCTAAAAAATAATACTTTAGCACATACTTCAGAGCATTACCCTCAGATGCCAGTGGGAGACCCCAGAGAACCACTGGCATGTGAGACAGAAATGGGTCAGTCACGTCTTTAACACTCATGGGGTTCATTAATCTGCTCTTCCCCACCTTAGCCACTCTCCTCCACTCCAGAGATGTTAAGTAACCTGCCCAAGGTCACTCAGCACGTACAGGGCAGAGGTAGAATTCGAGCCCAGGTCGTCTGCCTCTAGGGCCCACCCTCTCATCGACTATGTTATCTGTGATACTATAGCTCAGTCCATGCACTGGAGGGAAGACATGAAAACTTGAGACATCAAGTTCAAATCTTGGCATTGGCACTTATTTGTTCTGTGTGAACTTAAAGTTAAGTGACGGGGGTATCTACCTGTTTCTGGAAACCTTCCAGAAGAGACTAGACAGCCCCTCACAGACCCTCCCTTGACTTATCACTAAAATTTTTGTGAACAGAAGAAAAGGAAAACCACCTTGTTAACTAAGATTGATGGACAGCCTTACGGCTAGAGTCTAGGAAGAAACTGGATATACCATAGGCAAACAGAGAAGACAGAAATTGAGCAAATTTAGACCATGTCTCTTGAAATCGACACAATCTGTACCTCCCAGGGCCTGTCCCCAGACTCAGAGAGCCAGGGCTATACAAACTAGAAAACTTGGGCCAATGACCAGGATACTGCCCAGCAGGAGCTGGTCGGAGGGATTCTGGAATGCTTTCCCCTCCAACTTCTCACATCCATTTGCACATTGTTACTCCCAGAAAAGAACTGGAGTGTGTCCAGAGGGAAACCCAAATGCTCTGCCTGTTGATAAACCCCTCAAAGATGATAGATTTCACCTTGTTAGGATACATTAAGAGGAAAGAAAATCCAAGAAGGGCCCATGGAAAAATATCGCCAAATAATGAGGCTTGAGCTGCGTGTGGAAAGGGCCTAGACATGAGAGCTCACATCTTCTAACAGTCTATTCCAGGATCCGGAAGAAAGTTTCAAGACACTTTTTCTTTTTAATACAGTACAAGGAGACAAAGCTTCTGTGATAGGAGAGAACTGTCAGAGATGAAACTGCCAGAGGATGAGGTAGAAAGAGAGATGCATGAGATCAGAACAGAATAAAAGGGAACTAAAACACGACAGAAGAAAAAAAAATTGACATCAGAGGCAGCAAGGATGAAATGGGCACTCTGGAAACTCACATCATCGATGTGGCGGGCCCAGTGGGCAAGGTCAAATGCCACGGCCAAGGGCAAGAGAGGAAAGAATATAAGGGGGTGTGGGGGCCTGAGAACAGAGAGCAGAGCCAGAGAGGGGCGTCTTCCCAAGGAGTGTTTACCAGGTTCCAGGAAAGAGAGCCATCCCCAGACACACCCCGGATAAATGCTTGAATTAAAAAAAAAAAAAAAAAGTCTTGCAAAGATCCAGGCAAAAAACAAAAAGCAGAGAAGCCCATGAAGGTGACCCTGACCCGCCAAGTGAGTTGCAGTGGCCCCTTCTGCACTGCCCTCACTGAACCTGACCCTCCACCAGAAGGACAGGATGATGTGGTGACTGCTGGGGCCCAGGGGCTGCCCTGGGGGAGGAGGAGCCTCTCCAGGCAGGAGGACTTTATTCACTAAACGTTAGTGCGCATCTGGTGACTTGTCAATGGCTTTGATTTTTCAAGAGGAAAAATATTTCCCCCTAGTAATTACGGTACTTAAGTATAAAAACCCGAAGAGACGATATATGATTTTGGATGCCATGAAGTTTGGCCAATGGACATTTTTTCCGTATAGATTCATGGGGTTGTTTCACTGTCGCAGACCGAGGGCAGCAGAAGACGTCAACTTCTGGCCGCACTACTGAGAGGGGCACGTGCCCTGGCGCTCTCCCTCGGCAGGCAGCCGCCTGTGAAGCCAGAAACCCCTCCTGCGGACACCGCCTGCCGGCCGGAAGCAACGGCTGGGAGCTCTCCCGCTGCGTCAGACCTGGGCGATGCTGGAGAGCTCTGAGGACAAGTGCCCTTCTGCGGCCCGGCCCGTGGAGAGGCCACCCCGGTAACAGCTGGGATAGCACCGGGAGGGGCTTTTCTGACAAGTGCAGTGGGGGGCGAGGGTGCCTCCTGCCGACTCCCTGAGCACCAAGCCCTCAGATTGTGGGTGGGTGGGCTGCGGGCGAGGAGCCTGGAGACACCAGTAAGAAAGTCTGTGTGGAGGCTGAAACAGCTCGTCTCAGCTGAAGTGGAAAGTCCACCTCAGGGCAAAGGAGAACAATTTGCAATAATTTCCTATTTCCCAGGCTGCCGGGGCACTGCTCTGGGCAAGGCCTGCTCCTCCCCTCCATGAGGGTTTCCTGGCAGTGATCTGGCCTGGATCTTGCCCTCAGCCAGACCCCCTGGTGATCCAGAGTCCATACACAGAGGTGGGGGGAGCTCACTTGAGGCTCCTGGGACAGGACAGTTGCCTCAGAGCAGGGGCGAGAGCAGGAGCCTCAGGGAAGGGAATGCTGGGAATGACGACCAACCACAGTCCCTGAGCTCCGACTGTGTACTGGTTCTGGGCTAAGAGCCACACCTGCACAATCTCGTGGGCTCCTCATTTTACAGAAGAGGAAGTGAGGCTCAGAGAGGCTAAGCTGTTTGCCCAAGACCACCCAGCAAATGCAGGGCAGAGCTGAGACTGCACCCTGAAGTCTGGGCTCTGACCCACAGTGTGGCCACGCCTCGCCTGTCCTCACCCTGGCCCCGCAGGACAGCACATGAATGTGCAAAGCCTGCCGACTGGGCACAGGTGCTACCATTTGTGGGGTGACCCTGAGCCACAGACTCATCTCCTCAGCTCATCTACTAACAGAGCTCTGAGGAAAGCACCATTACCCCCATCATCCAAGGTGGGAAACAGACTCGGAAAGGTGGAGTGACTTTCCGAAGGTCTCTTGACCAGTACCGTAGTTAGCAAAGCCAGGACTGGAATCCAGGTCTGGTTGGGCCAAACCATGATCTCTCAAGCTCCCAGCCGTGGCCGGGTGGACTGTAGGGACTGTCTTCCGGTCAAGAGCCTCTCCATTTTCTCTCATGCCAGGAGCTGCATCCTGTGGTGCCTGCCCTCCGAGATCCTTAGTCCAGGCCTGGAGGGCTGAGTCATAGGCCCTGCCCTCAGAGGGGGCAGATGTCCTTCTGGGGAGTGGAAACATCTCCGGGCCAGCACAGGCCTTATTCCAAGTGGATTACCAAGAGCTCAGGCGGAAAAGTCTGATTTATGGCCCAGCAAACCTTTCTCCAACTGGCGCACGGGCCCCGGCTCAGCCATGTCACTGGGCTGAGGCCTCCAAAGCCAAAGCCTTCCTTCAGTAAGAGGTGTTGGCGCTGCCCCTGTCATGAACCTGAGGACACAGCCCCCTGAGATTTCTCAGCTTTGACACTTGAAAATGACAGTAAGACACCAGTGTTGACAAGTGTGGGCGGGCTGGGCTTGCAGCAGGAGGACGGCTACCCTCTGGAGCAGCAGCTGCCCCAGGGATTAGGCAGTTCCCTGGAGGCCAGCTGGGACGCCGGTCCCACTGGTGACATTTAGGGTGGGGGCTCTGGAGCCAGGCAGTCTGCGGGGAGGGCCAACTCTGCCCCTGCCGTGCTCTCAAGTGGCCTCAGAGCACTCCCTCAGCCCTCTGGTCCTCTGCAGCGGGTGGCAGGCATGGTGGTGCTTCCCTCACACAGAGGTGAGGTGGAAAGAGCTGAGGTGTGTACGTCCCTCTGCACAAGGTCACTGCCCAATAAAGCTCGGTATGATGGGGATGATGTTAGGAGACAAAACTGGCCCTGGCAGGCCCAGTCTAGAAAGAAACGGGGACCCAGGTCACACTTCCACTCCTCCCACTGTCCTCTCCCTCTTCCAGCCCCCCACATCCTGTTACATCCACAGCACGGTCTGAACAAGGATGTGACCACCTTGAGAACAACTTGCTCCCCACTCTTGCCTCCTCTCTGGCCCCCACCACAGCCAGAGGTGTAACGGGCTCTCTGGTTTGGAGAAGAGGAAGCCCAGTGGCCAGGGGAATCCTCTCTACTCCTCAGGGCAGCACACGGAGTGGGGGTACCCAGGTTTCAACACCCACTCCACCAGGTGATCCTGGGTAAGCAACGCCATCCCTCTGGGCTCATCTCCTCGTTTCCCCCACCTCATATGTCCATTCTGAGCATAAAAGGAGATAATATAAGGAAGCCCACACAGTGCCTGGCACACAGCAGGTTTGTTCATTTGTCTGTTCATTTGCTCATCCATTCATTCAGTCAGTCGTGCATTCGTTTGCTCATTCGCCGAACAGTTGCTGAGTACCGCCTCTCCAGGCTGTGCGCTAGGCTCGGGGGTCCAGCAGGGGGAAACCAGACATGCTCCCTGCCTTCGCTTGTGGGCGTGATGATCAAGCACTGAACAGATGCCGGGTCCTCCTGCTCTTCCATGGAGAGCTCACGTCCAGCAGGCAGCTGGCTACTGCTGGGGGGTGCAGGGAGAGCCCCAGTCTGGCGGTCCACAGCTGGGGAGTCCTGCTGCACCTGGGGCAGCAGTGGGCAGGCCGCTATCTTCAGGGCCATCACAACTTCTCATCCGCCAAACCTGCGAGTCCTCCACTGCCTCCCACAGGACGTGCTTTACTGCTAAGACGCGGGCACCCAGAAGGTGTGATTCTACGTCACACACACAGCTTCCAATCGGTATGAAGGGACTCAGAGCTCTGTAGCCAACCGACGAGGAATTTAGGGAAGCGACAGATTATGGGCTTTGCTCTCAGCGGTTCTCCGGGACTTGGGCACATTTTTTAATTTATCTGAGTCTCAATTTCCATTTTTGCAAGATGAGCATAATTCCAACTTGCAAGGCTGTTTTGAGAATCAGAGCTATTTAAGAAAGCCTTGAATACACCACCTGGAGCAATAAGAATGATAATAAAATACTAACGGCAACAACTACCGCTTGTCAGCATTCACTGCGTGCCGAGCGGTGTGCTCAGTGCTTAACTTATTCTTAATAGATTCTTAATTTATGCAGGCATTAATCTATTCTTCCCTTCGACAAATATTCATCTTGCCAGATGCTAGGGATACTACAAGGAATTCGACCGATTCAGCCTCTATTCTGTGGAGCTCACCCCCCCGAGGAGCGGTCAGACAGTAAACAAGTAGCTGCACAACTAATTACATCATTAAAACTGTAATGATAAAGGAGAAGAACAGTCCTCCATTTGAGCAAATGCCGTTACGTTCACTTTCTAGATGAGGAAATTAAGGGTCAGAGAGGTTAGGTTAACTTGCCTGAGGTCGCACACGTGCAATAGGCAGAGCCAGGCCCCAAATCTCATTAAATGGGGATTATTTTGCCTGTACTAGCATCAGGAGCTCCAGGTCATCTACAGAGAGCCCCACGTCCCCAGGGCTCCTCCTCTAGTCTAGGGGCCGCTGCTCAGAGCGAAGGCGGAGCCAGAAGGCTGCGAGAGGGCACAGGGCTCGCTGACCTGCCCCGCCATGCACCACGGTGACCCACAGCCCTCCCCAGCCTGACTCACTCACCCCTGGGAGGAAGGCACCAGGAGGAGGAACTCCACAGTTTTAATAAAGGAGCTGGGGAAAATAACTGCCTCGTTTTTGAAAAATAAGGGTAGCAGGGGTCACCAGTAGGTGACAACCCACCTGGGATGCCTCCAAGGAGCCTTGGGTGAAAACGTGCAGGTTGCCACAGGGCCTGGAAGGTAGGTACACCCGCCTGGCTCTGCCACTGGCCAGCTCTGTGGCCCCAGGTTCCTCGTCTGTAAAATGGGGAGAACAAGAAGCCCTCCTTGGAAGGGTGCAGTGAGATAAGACGGACAAAGCGCTTTCCTGAGCGCCAGGCAGAGTGGCTGTCCTCAGGTAGACACTGAAGGTCAGTCTGGTCCTCCCTCCAGCAAAGTAGACTGCAGTAACGAAACAGAACCTTCCTGGAGTGTGAGGGCCTACAGCTCTATTTCTTTCTTTCTTTTATTTTTTTATTGAGATGTAATTGACATATCCATGGTTCTATTTCTTAGCTTGCTTTATTTACTGTAATATTATTTTAACTTCACTCACTCATTACGTATCACCTTCATGCTTTTTGCCAACACGACACCCATGGTATTATTTTTTTTATTGTAGTAAAATACACATAACATAAAATTGACCATTAGTGAGATTCAGTAAACTCTTGACATTGTGCAACCACTATCTTGCTCCAGAACATTTTTTCGTCAACCCAAAAGGAAATCCTGTACCCATTTACTCCCCATTGCCCGCCTCCTTCCAGCCGAGGCAACCACAAATCTACTTTCTGTCTCTATGGATTTACTGACCCTGGACATTTCATATAAATGGAATCATACAGTATGTGGCCTTTTGGGACTGGCTTCTTTCACTTAGCGAATGTTTCCAAGGGTCATCCGTGCTGTAGCATATATCGCTACTTCGTTCCTTTTTATGGCTGAATAACAGTCTATTGTATGTACACATGGACCACGTTTTGCTTTATCTGCTCATAAGCTGGTGGACATTTGGGTTGTTTCCACCCACTGGCTGTTGTGACATACAAGTTTTTGTTTGAACACCTGGTTTTCAATTCTTTTGCGTATATACCCAGGAGTGGATTGCTGGGCCACTATATTATTTTTTACTTAATTTTTTGTG
Organism: Equus asinus; assembly: GCF_041296235.1. Classification (NCBI taxonomy): domain Eukaryota; kingdom Metazoa; phylum Chordata; class Mammalia; order Perissodactyla; family Equidae; genus Equus; species Equus asinus. The sequence continues at coordinate 18,514,831 of NC_091799.1, forward strand.
AGTGAAATCATGGATTTAACATGCTAACCACATTAAGAGAGACACTTACTATCAAGGTAAGACAGGTCATCTAAAATCTCGAGGACCACAAGCAGTGCACATCAGAGTTCATGTATTCCTGCTCTAACCATCTATGAGGCTGCCAGCACTGGGCCCTGTGGGGTAGGGTCCTGGGAGCTGAGGCTGGGTTGGATGCAGTGGTTACCTGATGGGTCAAAAGCACTGTTGGAGGGGGCCAGCCAAGGCTCAGAGCCAGAGAGGCAGTGTGGGTTATGGGGTAAGTTTTCAGCCCACGCAGTCACAGGAACGTGGGGCACAGAGCAGAGGAGGAGCGGCAAGGAGGGAATGAGGCAGAGAGCCCAGGGTTTCGGTCGCCAACAGAGATGACTTCAGAGCAGAGGCCCCAGGAGGTGTCTGGGGCTAGTCTCAGACTGTCTCATCCTTCATTGCTCTTGAGGCCAACTCTCCAGGTGCCAAGAGGAGAGGGCAAGGCAAGAGCAAAGGGGCTGGCCTTCAAGCTTTCTTCAGACATTCTCCAACTGGGAGGCCTGCCCTACTTGGAGACCTCTGCCTCGGTAATTACGGGACGCCTAGAAAGAAGGGGTTGTTTTTGATGGGGACTCTTTCATCTCTGACTTAAATTATACATCATGTGCTAACATTTTAACTCTGATGTCTTCTAGAATTCAAATGAGACATAAACATTCTCCCAGAAGCACAGAGTCTGCATTCATTACTGGGACCACCTTGGCCAAATAAGAGGTGTCACCAAATCTATTTATAGCTTAAACATCTTTCCACTGTCTTTCCCTTAAAATCTATTGAGGCAGTTCCCACACAAACAAGGAAGAATGTGCAACCCCAACAATCACGCATTCATTCAGGTTTCATGTCTGGGGTAGAGAGCAATCAAGTCATGGCATGGGGACGTGGAGAGAAGGTGCAGGGGCTGTGAGCAGAGGAACGGAGCGGACAGAGAAATGCAGATCAAGAAATCAAAGCTGCCACGCGAATCCAGTACATGATTAAATTTAAAATAAGACGAGTGCTGAAAGCCAGCAAGGCTGTGGTGAAACGGGGAGACCCATACATTGCTGGCAGCAGGGCCAGTTGGTACAACCTTTTGGCAAAGCATTAGGGATTCTAAAGCCAGAAAAATCTTAGTATCCTTTGACTTAGTAATCACACTCCTAGGAATTTATTCTGAGGAAATAATTTTAAAGAAAGGGAAAACTTTTTCGGCACAAAGGTATTCATTGCAGGGAAATCTTCAGCAGTTAAAAACAAAACAAAATTGAAAAAAAAACTGGAAACATGCTACTGTCTAACAAGAGAGAAATAACTAAGAAAATTAAAATGAACTAAATGACAAATATGGAGACATTAAGCGCTGGAGTGGGGTGGTTTTAAGTGCTTTAAAAAAATTTACAGCATCGTTACATGGTTGTTTGTGCACTAAAAAAAGGATTCATCTTCAAGTAAGATAAAACTTTCTTCTAATCATTGATATCTATTGTCAGATTTAAGTTTGTCTCACAGAAGTAGCAATATATTTATATATTTTACATTTAATATATTTATATATTAATATATTTATATTTTGTCCATACATGTAAATACAAATAAAGAGGCATGAGCTCTAAAAGAAGAGTGGTTTCCTCCCCAAATACCAGGACATCTCATGACCCTCCTCTTCCGGCCATTTAGTTGGCTAAGCATCACACGCAGCACGATGACATGCCTGTGAGCCTGCAGTCACTCCCGGGATCTTATTTAAAACCATGAGGAGGGAGTCACGCACGCCTGCCTGCAACCTCACTTGACCCACCAGGATGGCTCTCTGGTGCTCCTGGAGCTGCCTGGCTCCTGCTTCCCTCCAGACACACCCGCCCTGCCCCTCCCATGGCCTCCGGAGCCGCTGCCACACTGGTCTTCACCCACGCAATTAGGCTGGACCACTCAGCCTGGCATTCCAGGCCTCTGTAGTGCAGCCTGTCTCACATACATTTGCAGGGTGGCATTTGCCAATGAACGTGCCATTCATTGCACACTCTATTCCTACTCTTGGAGCCTGAGACCAGGGCTTCCCTTAACCTGCACATGGGCCAGTCTGTAGGGACAGTGGACTCACTGGCTCCTGGGCCCCCTTGGATGCATCTCCTGCTCCCTGTGAGGTGACCAGGCCCCTAGCGCTCAGCCCGCGCATTCGTTGCCGCTGGCCAGGAGAGCCCTCAGCCTTTGCCAGCCCCAAACCTGGTCTGCCACCCCGACTTACTTCCCAGCACCTGGGGAGAAGGCAGGAGAAAAGGCATGAGGCCTGTGCTCTCCCAGAATGTTCCAAATGGAGCAGCTAGCATTTAGAGTGTTGCTCCCATTTTCATTAACAGACCTATGTGAGGCGGGATTTTCACAAACAACTGTGAAAACACCAAGTTCCTGGAATGGGCTTTTGAGTACATACTCCAAAATGACAAATTCATAACAAAGATGCATTTACAAGTAAGGTAAAAACATGCAATAAAATTTTATGTTGCAATTTTCTATATTCAAAACACTTAAAGAATACATTTTTTTAAGAACTTTAAAAAACTATGTCAGCAGAAGGCTGGTAACTGTCCTTACTTAGCAAAAAATATCCTTTATTCTGAGATTAAGCCCTGCTTACACTATTGGTGTTAAAATGTTCTTTCCTGGGGCCGGCCCCGTGGTCGAGCGGTTAAAGTTCCAGGGGCTCCGATTGGTCCAGGTTCACAGGTTTGGATCCCAGGCGTGGACCAACGCTACTCATCAGCCATGCCGTAGAGGCATCCCACATACAAAAAAGAGAGGGAGATTGGCAGAGATGTTAGCTCAGGGCGAATCTTCCTCACCAAAAAAAAAAGAAAAGTTCCTTCCTCTAAGAAATAATGATAGTTTATCTTTCTTTACTCATCATCCAAAAAAAAAGTTGGTGGCCTTGTGAGAGTCTCCAAACCTTCTTTCTGAGGTTTCCCTTGCCCATGAAATCTGAATCTGGGACCTACAGATGCCAGAGCTGGAAACCACCGAGGGTGGCTTCTGAGCAAGGAAAGGGAGACACGGCTAGGCAGGGAGGCAGCTCTGGGGGGCTGCAGGCTGGAGGATCTCTAAAATTTCAAAAATATTTGAAGGTTGAGTAAGTAGGAATTCCAGTTTGGCACAAAAATCTCAAGCTTGAGTTCATCTCTTCCCTGTTTTTTTCTGTTAGGGTTGATCAACCTGAACCCCAATCTCACTCGTACCCCCAGCCCCGGGTCCGGAACAGGCCAGCAAAGCCCCATCTCTGCATGGACCTCAGGAGGCATCTCCCAGCCACTGCACAGGCTGCCAAGTGCTGCTGGAGGAAACCACCCAGGGCTGCTGACCTGCCCTCCCTCCAAATCCCGATGTCCAACCGCTGCAGGGCCCTCGGCCCAGTCCTCTGCCCTGCCCTGCCCTTCCTTGTCCCTTTCCTATTCCCTTTGGTGGCTGGTCTTCCCCAACAGCTGCCTACCACCCCCACCCCCAGCTGTCCTCGCTGCAGGCCCTCTGCCTCCTAAATGAACGACCTCCACCTCCTGCTCTGCCCCTCGTCTATCTGCACCCCTTCTCCATCCTCCTTTCCCTCCAGGGCCCCCACCCTCGCCCCATCTCCTCCAGCATGAACTCCCTGGCTGACCCCACGTTTATCTGGATATCTTTAATGTCTCCCTATCTACACTATCTTATTTTTTTAAGGTTTAAAAGAACATTTCTGATTAAAAAGGGAATTTATGTCCATCCTAGAAAACAGGGAAAAGCATAATGAGAAAAACAACTGCGTGTAGTCCTGCTGTTGTGAAACAAGCACTCTCCGGATAGAGGTGTGTCCTTCGCATAAACACAGTGGTCTACACAAGCCAACCACAGGCTGCTACGTGGTGCTGGTGGGCCATTCCCTGGGTGGAAGGCCCCAGGGGATTCACTGTTCAGTTGAAGTGGAAAGGGTCCCAACTCAGTTAGTCACCAAGGCTGGACACCCCAGATACCTTCCGGGAACGCCCCAGGAGACAGGGGCTGCTGCTGGCCCAGGGTACATCCTGTCCAGGCCCTTCTTGACCACATATAATCAGAACTATCACTTAACACAGCTGCTGGGCTGGCTCCAGGGTCTGGGAACGGACAGCCACAGCCCGCACCTCTGACCCCAGCAGTCGGGCACTCCCACGCCTCACCACCTTCCGGGGGACCCCAGAGCCAAGTCTTAAGGCGAGAAGAAAAGCAGGGAAAGGAAAAGGATGGACTTCCCAGGGTGGAGAAGAGGGGCTGGCAGAGTCCAAGCTTCCTCTTCCTTCCCTCCCACGGGCACATTGCCATGACAATGGCAACAACAACAACAACAATAATCATAATAGTATAGAAGCTGTTCAGAGCGCACCATGCGCCAAGTGCCAAGACAAGCAATCAGCATGTGTCATCTCTGTGTTCCCCAAAGCATGGACACGCTCTCCTGAGGGGATCCTGTTGGCCCAGGATGGATATTTCTATCTATTTTAGCATGTGTTAGAAAAACTATAGCACATCAAACCCTTGAGATCACAGATAAGAACAAAATAGATTTAAAGAGAAAAACTGAGCAGGGAAGTTAGTAGGAACAGTGAAGATGGTCACAAATGCCCAAGGGTTGGGGAGACACTGTACTGTCTTACTGGATCCTCACAGCAACGTTCCACGTATGGCAAGGCACAGGGAGGTTATGTAGCGACTACAGTTGGGACCTGTGCCTGTCTCTGACCCCAGAGCCTGGGCCTTCCCCAGCCTAATCCCTGCTGAAGCAGGCTCTGCCTTTCCTTTCCTTTGCCCTTGCTCTGCTGACCTCCCGCTGCCCACACATGGCCCAGGACAGATTCTCGAGCTCTCACCCCCCGATGGATCACACCACTGGCTACTTGGCATCCACCCCTCACAGGTCTCTATTACTGGTTCTGTCCCTAGGGCCTCTACGGCCAGCACAGGCAGGCACAGCACAGGCTGGGGTCAGGAGTGTTTGTGCAGCTGCTGAGTAGGGTGCCCCCGCCCAGAGAAGGAGAAGATGGGGCGGTATGGACGGGTGAGTCTGCCCCAGCCCTGGCAGTCACAACTTTCTTGGGGCTCCCTGGTCAGAGTGACCCAGGAATGGCAGGTCTGGAAATTTCTCCTGGCCACAGGCTGCACCAGCAGCCTCCCGGGGATGAGGGCACAGGGTGGATTGTCAACTCTTGTCTCACCTGGTCTGCCTCATGTCAGCACAGGACAGCATGACCCACCTTCTGGCCAAACCCTCCTCTGAGGCGGGGCGAGCCCAGACAACACACTGTTGGCCCCGAGGTCTGGAAGCATCTCTCCAGGAGGGATCGTCTTCCATCCCTTGTAAGGACAGACAGCTGAGGTTCAGGGGCCGAGCCATGGGAGCAGATTACATAGAGAGAGAGACAGAACAGTCCTGTGGGATCCAAAATAGGGATCCTCATCTCTCAGAAGCAGAATAAAAACATGAAGAATTCAGATCAGGTTTGAACTAGAACTTTCAGCCAATGAAAGTGCTGCCTACGCACCAGGAGCCACCATCCTAGTGCATTAATACTAAACTAGTAGGTACCACTAGCTGAGCTCCGAGTGGATGTCAGGCACCAGGCTCTACTTGCATCCAGGAGCTCCCTGGAGTCTGCATGCAAGGCTTGGAGGGAGCTACCATTATTACACCCACTTCACAGACAGGGACGCTGAGATGCTGAGGGGCCCGAGGTCCCATGGTGGCAGACCTCTAGGGGATACACAGCTCTGCAGGGCTGACAGTTGGCAGGAAGGACTCTCTTTCCAGGGCTTCCTGGACAACCAGATTACATACGAGTGCAGCATCTGTGAGCTTGTCCCACACCTAGTCCCTGGGGTGACCCCGCGCCCAGGATGGTTCTGGTTTCCACCTCTCGCATGGGCATTGTGACTACCAGTGCCCATTCACCCTCTCTCTTTGGGACTCCCAGCTCCCTGGGCCAACTCCTCATTCCCGCTGGTAGCTTGATGGCTGGTGGCGATCAAGAAGCACTTCCCAAACTGAGTAGGATTTGGGGATCTGGGCTCCTGTTTACTACTAATGTGACCATGGATGAATTGCTGCTCTTCTCTGTGGCTCCATTTCCTCCTCGGTAAACGAGGGGGTTGGAACTTCTGCAACTTCTGGCTCTAACACTCAAGAAAGTTTTGATTCTAAGGATTAGTATGCTACGCCGTATCATAACACATAATTCTAATGAAACGAGCACACGCTCGCTGTGCCAGCTGTCCCCACTGCCTGGGCAAGGCCTACTCATCAGTTCGTGGCTCATGCAGCACGCCCTGCAGAGCCCTCCCTGGCCCCCTCGGGCTTCTCCTCGACTTTGTAATTAAAGCACTCTAACCTAACGATATTAGTGGCTTCCGTTCTCCAAGGGCCGCCCACTGGCTCCACATCACATCTCCCTGAACCCTTAGGTGGGCCCCATTTACAGAGGAGGGACCTGGGCTCAGAGAACCTAAACAACTTGCTCAAGGTCACCTGGCCAGCTAGTGACAGAGTGGGGTTCAAAGCCACGTCTGCCTGACACCTTAATCTCTGCTTGTTGGTTACTCAACAATGCCCCCACTAGGCCGAGAGCCCCCAGGGTCAGGGACCATGCCCGCTCTGCCCACAGCATCTCCCCAGGGCCAGCTCAGTGTCGGCTACACCACAGGCTCTCAGTCAGTATTTCTTAAATGAAAGAAAGGGGAAAAAGGATGTATAAGTCAGAATCTTTTTGGTTCCAAGTAACAGAAACTCACCTGGAACCAGCTTAAAAAGGGGGAAGGACTTTGAGAATCTAGAATGGCTCACAAGGCCAGGGGCTGCACCTCAAAATCCAGGCAGCCCCAGGACAGCCCAGAGAGAGTGGGCTGGGCGTGGGGCTAGAGCCGGTGGCTGCTTGCACAACCTCACTCTACCCTTGACTGGTGCTCCTCCCAGGGCTTGGCTCCTGCCTCATTCACTCAGACTCTCCACGGGGCAGAGGTCAGGGCCCTGGCAGCTGTGGTGTTAGGATATGACAGCTCTGTAACCAAGGAAGAGATGGCCTCTCTCTCTCTGGCTTCAGAAAACAAAATAAAACAAAAGAGGCAAAAACTCCAACTGGCCTAGTGTGAGCCACCAGTCTGGCGAGCGGATGAGGTACTGTGACTGGACCAGATGGGTCTGGGGCAGTCGTCTGGGGTCAGTGGTGGGTGGAAGATGAATGCTGGGCGGACAAAGAGAACGGCCATCCTCATGGGTGACCCTATCTAACAGGCAGTTATCTCAGTTATCTATGTGTGATTTAAGCTTTTTGTCATACTCAATTACTATTCATTACAGGACATTTAAAAAATACAACTCTGCTGTGAACTGAATGTGTCCCCCTAAAACTCATCTGTTAAAATCCTAATGCCCAAGGTGACGGTATTAAAAGGCAGGGCCTGTGGGGTGATTAGGTCCTGAGAGCGGAGCCCTCGTGAATGGGATTAGTGCCCTTATCAAAGCGACCCCCGGGAGCTCCATCGCCCCTTCCACAGCGTTCACAGTGAGGAGCTGGTCGTCTGTGAACCAGGAAGAGAGCCCTCGCCAAACAGTGAATTTGCCAGGGCCTTGATCTTGGGCTTCCCAGCCTCCAAAACTTTGAGACATACATGTTTGTTGTTTACAAGCCACCCAGTTTATGGTATTTCTTATAGCAGCCCAAACTGAGACAGACTGCCTCCCAAGGCTGAGATAAAAATCCCCTGGCCAGGGGTCATTCCCGTGACCACCTGTTTCCTCTACACCATGGAGTCTACAGGTTCCAATTTCTTAAGTCCCTGCTGCTTCCCTTCCAGGGGGACAAGCTCCATGGTGGTGAAAGGTCAGTGGCAGTGTTGACATCCACGGACTCTATCTGGCAAGCTATAGAAAAGAGCTTGGGTGTGGAGGAAGGCAGCCTGACCCTACCCCCAACCTTGACCCTGACCCTTGACCACAGGATGAAGGCATCTCCCCCATAACAATGGAGATGAGCAAGCACACCTTCCCGCAGAGACGATGACGAGGATGCTGGTGAGAGCTCACAGGTGTGCATGCTTCCACCCCCATCCCCCTGCACCACCACTGAGCTCAGCGTTTCACCTGCTTCTCCCAACTGAATCCTGACAAAACCCTACTGTGAGGGCTCTGCTGGATCGCTGCTCCACAGAGGTGGACAGTGAGGCTCAGGTCGAATGGCCCCCTAGGCACACACTTTGTACACAGTGAGCTGAGATTTGAACCCTGAATTCTTCTGGACACTTGGGTCAGGCTTTAACTGCCCCACAACTCGGCTGCACAGTGGTGAGGAGGAGGCATGAGAAAGCCCCAGCAGTGCCGGGAAGAGGGCAGTGCGCAGTGATACTCACGGGACCCTACCTCCTGCTTCCTTCTTTCTCTTTCTCCCACTCACCAGGCCACCACCCCCCCACAGCTGCCGTGGCTGGCAGTGCCAGTGGCCTCAATCTTTCAGACAAAGCACTTCCGGCCGCAGCTGGCCGCACCTCTCGCAGCCAGTGAGTAGAGAATCCCTGGGCAGTCCTGGCTGTTCTGGGCATCTGTAGGCAGTTCAGGCGGCCAGACTAGTGACTCCCAACCTGGGGTTGTTGGGTGATGGAGCTCAGTACTAGTTTATGGAGGAATGCGAGTCCACTGGGGATACAAACATGAAACGCCTCTTCCTCTCCAACACCCACTGCCCAAGCATGCTGTGTTGACTCCCCTTTCCAATTTTGGACAGCTGGTCCCTAGACGAAATATGGTCAGATTCTGTAACTTTGCAGTCACTTTCCATTATTAGCATAGTTGCATCTCAAGAGTTAAGACTTGGTTCTGTTTATGTGAAGACCTGATTCACACTCAGTTCAAAGCTCATGTCTGTTCTCCCGTCTTCCCTCCACTCTCCCCGGGGGGTTGGAGGAGGTGGGCAGAGTGGTGTGCCCTTTACCAAGTCTCCCTTCTTGTCAGTTTGAGCTTCCTCCTCTAACCCCTGTCAGACTCAGGCAGACCTCATAGCCCACTCTCTCTGGAGGAAGCGTGATCTGCTCACGCAGGTGTCTCCCGTCAGTGGTGGGAGAGACCTGGTCTGGTCTGGTTCCCTCTGATGCAGGTGGCCCTGGTGAGCGGGTCGTCTCCATGCAAGTGGTGATCTGGGTCTCCTAGGGATGTGTTCAGCTTTGTTCTGGCCCCTCCATTGCTGAAGAGCAGCCAGGCCTCCTCTCCTTGCCACCAGGGGCACGTGTCCTGACCCCTTCTCTAGGTGGGGTGACCCACTGCTTGATGGGGTGGCTACCTGGGTAGCCACAGCTCCTGCCCTGCTGTTAGCCTCTGTCCCCTTGACATGGAGACACAGTAACATCTGGGGTAGTTCTGGGCCGTGTGAGTGCGGGCCACAGACTGCTGGAATGGGAGGGTGGAACCCAGCCTTCTCAGATACCCAAGTCCTTTCAAGTCCTGGTGATTCCACAGATTCCCACCTTCAGAAATCTCTACACCTGAAAGGGACACCAGTTTCTATGTTCAATATGACCCACACTATGGGGTTACGCGTCAACCACCCTCTCCTCTTCCCCAGAGAGGGAGCAGGGGACTGAAAGAGATGTGGCCCCCTACCCTCAGCTCCACGGCGGCTCTCCCAGGCTCCATGGTGGGCCTGAGGGTTCTGCAGTCCATCACATGCCCAGTCCCCTCCGGGAGGAGGCACCCCAATCTTCGCAAGGACTCTCCTAAAGCCTCCTCACTTGGCACTTCCTCATCTCAAAACTACACTTGTGGGGCCAGCCCCGTGGCCGAGTGGTTAAGTTCATGTGCTCTGCTTCGGCGGCCCGTGGTTTCGCCAGTTTGGATCCTGGGCTCAGACATGGCACAGCTTGTTGGGCCACACTGAAGCAGCGTCCCACATGCCACAACTAGAAGGACCCACAACTAAAAATATACAATGATGTACTGGGGGGCTTTGGGGAGAAAAAGGAAAAATAAAATCTTTAAAAAAGAAGACGACACTTGTGAGTCTAGAATGCTCTCTCTTCCTCACGGTGACACCCGTCCTGGATTCACAGGAGTGGGTGTCAAAGGAGGCGGGGGGCACAAACCATCATCTCAGTTCTGCTCCAATAAACATCATGTAGTTCCTCTCGGCTGTCCAGAAGCTCTGGTTAGCTAAGAATTTGTTATCAATAAGGAGATAAGACATTTGTTTTTACTTAGTACAAGTAGCATGTTTCACAGAGAGGATTTGTATTGCAAGAGTAAAGAAACAAAGATCTGAGTCAGTTCTGGGAGCAAGACCTCATTCTGAGCGACCCTGAGCAGGACTTTCGACTCTGCCAGGGCTCGGTTTCCTCATCTGCACAGTGGAGATTAGCATCATCGCACCCACGACAAGGGGCTGTGGGCTCCTTGAGATAATAAAGAGCTTCACACTGCACCGGGCACAGAGTCACCATAAACCTCACAGCAGACACAGCTGCTATTATTATTTATATGTGTTTTCAAAACACAGAGTTCAGAGGAGGCACAAAAGGGGTCTTGGGTAGGAAAGGATCACAGGCCACTGGCCCAGTGTCCTCAGGGCTCCGGCCGTGGCAGAGGAGCCTGCACAGCGCCAGGCACACACAGGCCCACAACACATATTTTGTTGAATGGGTGGTGTTCTCTTAATTCCAAGAGACTATTAATCTGCTACTTATTAATGAGGTGTTCTGAACACAGATTCAAACTGCATTTGGTCCAACAACCAAAAGAGACTGTGGGTCTTTAAAAAAAAGGAGAGCAGGAGAGACCCCTCTGTGTGTGGGGGTGGGCGGCCCTCCCATCCTGGAGGGGCAGGAGCCGGCAGCTGTCTCCCGGCGCCTGCCGGGGCTGGATGGTGGCCGTGAATACTTTCTTTCTTGAGAGAAGCTCCTCTCTGTGTGTGCTGAATCACAGCATTCACGGGGGGAGCGGGACAAGAGCATTTGCTAAGTGGATACCAGGCATCACTGGGCGCAGCCCAGGGGGCAGGGGACAGGAGCCCAGGCTGGGCCGACACTCTAGCAGGACAGGAAGGCAAAACTGCTCCGGCCGACCCTCCGACCCCCGTGGTGGGTGCTGGGGGTGCCCAAATGAGCACTCTGACCACAGCCCTCAGTGGGGGAGAGGCCCAAAATAGGCCAAGCGCCTGGGGTTCGCCCCTTCCAGCAAGTCAGGGCTCAAGCATTCTGTTTACCAAACGCTCTGCACACATAGAAACCAGGACGGCCTGGGTTCCATGTTCAAGAGGACAGGGAGGGTCCCCCAGAGTGGATTTTAAGGTGCTGGAAGCCTCCCTGACAATGCCGGGGAGGAGGGCCAAGGCCCGGGGCTGCCCAGAGAAAGCCTGGCAGAGGAAGAAAGGTGACGGCAGGCCTGTGGTCAGCAGGCGGGGGCGGCACCCGCCCTACGCAGCCCCAGCCTGGCAGGTAGCGGGAAGGGGTGACGTGTGCAGGCAAAGGCGGTTCTGCGGAGAGGAACGCCACCGCAGCACGCTCTCGAGCTCGTGAGAGTAATCAAAACCAGCTGAAGAGCAAGCTGCTCGTCTAAGGGCTGCCAGGAAGGGGTTTCCAGCGGCAGAAGCCTGGGGATGTTTCTTTACCCGGGAGTGCCCCCTGCCACACTGCTCTTCTCCTTCCTGGGGTGGTGGGGCTGAGGGTGGGCATCCAGGAGAAGCAGCCCCCAGCGGTGCACTGTACCTCCTCCTCCCACGTCCACCTCATGTGGCCAAGCTGCTCTCTCCACAGGCTCCTGTCCCTCTGCCATGTCCTTACTGGTCACAAGAACTCTGTGAAGTTGGTGCCTTTTTGTCTTCACTTCACAGATGAGGACACTGAAGCACAGAGAAGTGAATGCATTGCTCAAGGCCACACAGCTAGTAAGTGGTGGGGCTGGGATTTCAACCTGAAAGTCTGGTTCCACACTCTCTACCAGCACACTGGCCTGCCTGGCAGGACTACGATGATGACGGAGAAAAAATGAAGCACTTACTACGTGGCAGGCACTTGGGATACCTTACGTTACTTTAATTCTCATGACAACCCTAGGAAATACAGGTATTCCTTTTATTATCCCCAATTTAGCAAGGAGGAAACGAAGGTACAAATGGTAAGTTACTTGCCAAGCCCATCCAGTTAGGAAGGGCAGGCCTCACGCTCAAAGCCAGGTCCCTCTGACTCTAGCACCCACCACTGTGCCACCAGGGCCCTCACTTATCTATCCAACAGCAATGCCAGCTGCACACCCACTGCTGTGTGCCAGGCACTGTGCTGGGTAGTGGGGACCCAGAGGTGACGAGGTGACCCGCCTGGCCCTTACAGCCTGCTGGGGGAGAGAGAACAGCATCACACCATCATATAACAAACCGAAATTTCCAACTGTGAAGGAGAGTACACCTGGCCACAGTGACGCTTCAGAAGGTTTATTTGGGGGGAGAGGAGACAATTTATAGAAGTAATTTCCACAAGATGACTGCTTATCTTTTTCATGTGCCTTTTATTTCCTATTCTGCACCAGGAAAGCAATTGGACATCAGGGACATGCTAATGACATCGGTCAGATGAACCTTGTTTCTCAGTCTGGACATCAGGACATCAGCAGGCTGCTTCAACACCACGTTTTCCCAGGTCAATGGCACTCGGGCATTCTGGTGTGGGAGACGGGAGGGCGAGACTAGAAACATCAAGCCAGCTCCAGGAATTGGCTTGGAAAGGCCACAGCACTCTTTCCCTGCTTGACCCATGACCAGCTTCTGCACACATGAAAGAGCCGTCAGACGCAGGCTGTGGTCACTGCTGGGCCACCCAGACTCACCTTGGCAAACTCATCTATCCCGACCAGTGGTTCCCAGAGCATGGGCCTCACGGGAACTTGCTAGAAATGCACATTCTCGGGCCCCACTCCAGACCTACGCAAGCAGAAACTCTGGGGTGGGGCCCGGCCAACTGTGCTTTAACAGACCCTCGGGTCATTCTGAAGCCACTAAAGCTTGAATCACGGGCTGAGGTGATGAGCACAAGGGATGGAGTGTCAAGCATGAATATCTCAACCTTCACAACAACTCCAGGAATTAACAGCAACGTCCTACAAACGAAGAAATGAGGGTCGGGAGCTTCCCGAAGGTGCCCAACCTCACACTGCTGGGAAATTGAGAGCATAAAACCTGTTATAATTATGGACTTTGGATTCAGACAGGCCCAGAGCCTAATCCTGGCTTTGCCACTTACTGGCTGTGTGGCAGTGGACAGACTCCCTAACCTCTCTGAGCCTGAGCTATTTCATCACTTAAAACAGAAAACAGTAAATAGAACCTCTCCTGGAAGGTTCTGTTTTTGAGGATTCAATGAAATAAGCCACGTAAAAGGCCTCCCACCAGGCCAGGCACACGGCGAGTGTGTAACAGATGGCAGCTATTTTGGAAGAGCACAGATCTTGTAAATCCCAAAGGCCTTTGAGCACCTACAACTGATGTGGCCAAGTTCAGGCACTGAATCTCACGTACTTTACTCACTGGAGAGCACTTTAGATGAGCGTAGTCCCCAGCTACTCTTGTTCAGAAAGAATTCTATCAGACTTGTGGGACCTCAGCTGGCGAGACGCAACCAATCAGGATGAGGACAGGGGCCGGAAAAGGAAGGTGATGGCCGCCACGGAAGGAAGAGCTGGAAAGGTAACAACACAGCTGCTTGGTGCTCGCAGAGCTTCCAGGGCATTGCAAACAGTGCCCTCCGCCCAGGTGGCCCACAGCAAGGCTGGTCCATTCAAGACCACGAGTCACGAAGAGCTTTCGGTGGTGTGATTAGCGGAGGCATGAGTGCGTGTCTGTGTAAACTGCTTAATGAGAATGTATAAAAATTTTACAACTTTGGGTGTTCCAAGAGATAACCTTGTAGCTTTCTAGTCAGCTTGGTTATCTGAAACGGCTTGGTCCCTGGGGCCTGGAGAGCTGAGGTTTCCCAGTGATAGAGGGTGACGGGGCAGGCTCCCGGTGCCAGCCTGGTGTTCAACACCAGCCCACCACTTCCTCATGTGTAACCCTGGACAGGTCAAGGAGCGACTTAAGCCTCAGTTTCTGCATCTGCACATTGGGTAATAATAAAAGAACCCACCTCATGGGGTGGTTGTGAGGATCAATAAGCACTCAACAAACATTACGAGTTATTTTTGGAAATACACGTACACCCTCCATAAGCCTACTTTCCACCATGTAAAAAGGATTATTTTCTTTCGTTAAGTAGACTTCCTACACAGGCTGCAGACAAAGGCAGGGCAGGGCAGCACTTCTCTGACTAAAGGACTATTGGCTATGAGGCTTGGCTGGAGTGGTTCTGGGAGCAGTGACAAATGAGCAAACCAAAAAGGGGCAACTACAGGATGCTGTCTGGAGAGATACAAAATGACTGGTAATCTTCAGAGCACCCAAATGTGTCAGAAACCCAGGATAATGGGGCTCCAACTTACTGAAGGAAGAGAAGCGCATTTATTGAGCATCTACTGTGTACCAGGTATTGCACTGGGTAGGGTATTTGCCCTCACATTATTCACTCATTCCTCCCAGCCAGCCTGGGAGGGTAGTATTACTATCTCCAGTTTGTTTGTTTGTTTTTAAAGATTTTATTTTTCCTTTTTTCTCCCCAATCCCCCCGGTATATAGTTGTGTATTTTTAGTTGTAGGTCCTTCTAGTTGTAGCATGTGGGATGCTGCCTCAGCATGGCTTGATAAGCGGTGCCATGTCCACACCCAGGATCCAAACCAGCTTTCGAAACCCTGGGCTGCCTAAGCAGAGCACGTCAACTCAACCACTTGGCCACAGGACTGGCCCCTACCATCTCCAGTTTTTAAATGAGAAAACTGAGAAGCGGAGAGGACAGGTAAATTTCAGAAGTCACGTGGCTAATGAGAGGGACAGGTAGAATTCAAACCCAGGCCTGGCTGACTGTCATCACACCACCAAGACAGCCACAGTCCAGCAGGCAGGCAGCTGGTGATACACCTGTCCTCGCTTTCTCCTCATCTCCTCATCTCCTGCTGGCACCTGCCATTGGCCAAACCCAATCTGAAGCCAGAAGGCAAGAGAGCCCCCTGAGGCAATCCATACGTGTCAGCCTCCAGGCACAGGACAGGTGCAAAAGAGCAGGTGTGGGGCAGCCTCCGGAGAACATCCAGCACAGGGGAAACCTGGCCCCTGCCCTCCAGGGTGCCAGCCTCAGAGCTGGGATGTACCCGGCCCAGCACAAGGAGGAGGAGAGGGAGGGCGGTGGGTGGTCCTGGGGCCGGGGGGCTGACGCCAGCAGCCCGCACCAGCCGCCCTAACTCCCTGCAGGCCTGGGGTGTGCCCCTGAAACGCCGTCCCAGACCGACTACGCGGAGAACCCAGGGCACGTCTGCGAGTCTTAAACCAGAGAGGATGCAGAAAGAAACCATTCTGACTTTCAAGGGCCACAGCTACAAAGTTCTTTCCTCTCCCTGGCAGGGCCTGCTGCAAAGCTCCGCCTTCCAGGGTTAGGGCAGCAGAGCTGTGGATCTTTGCTGAAAATAATTTCCAGCAAGCCCAAGGGGACCCTGAGCTGTCCCTGTCCCTCTGGATATTAACCCTGTCAGCATATGTTTCAGGAGCTACCTCAAGGATGAAAACAAACTAGTTCAAGAAGTGGGATAAGAAAATGGACTTTCCTAGTCCACTTCCAACTGTTTATTATTTCTGGGGATGTCAGGGCTGGGGTCTCCTCACTCCAGCCTCCTCGTTGGACCTGTTCCCCACACTCCTGGAAGATGGTGCCCAACACTGCCCAACTGTCAGTGCTGGCTGTGGTCAGGGTTGTCATGTACAGCTGGTCAGGGTGTGCACTGCCCAACAGGACATGGCAGTCCTGACTGTGGGTCACTACCTCCTTCCTAGAACTCTGTATTTCTAGGGATCCCAAGTGGCAAATCTTCAAGGTGCTGAACAGTGCAGGTTGATCCTCACCGTGTTAGAGTTGTGCCAGGTTCTCGTCAGCTCCTCCTCTAAAAGCTATACTGAATCCAGCCACTGGTCATGGCCTCCGTGACACTGCCCTCATGCCAGTCCCCTCGCCTCTCACCTGGACAGCCCCTCAAGTCTCCTAACAGTGTTCTCAGCTCCATTCTTTTCCCCTTGGACCATTCTCCATCCAGGACCAAGAAAGACAAGGAGAAAATGCAAAACAGAGCATATCATCTCCTGATTGCACTCCTCCCGGGGCCTCTGCTGTGCTCTGAATAAAACCCTCGGCCTCGCTGGCCCACGGGGCCCTACAGGACCTGCCCCAGCCAGCCTCTCTTACTTTGCCCACTCCACTCGGCTGCACTGGCCTTTCCATTCCTCAGCCAAGCCAAGCTCATTCCCATCCCCCAGCCTTTGCACATGCTGTTCCCTTTGCGTGGCTGCCTCCTTCCCATCACTGGGGCCCGGGTTCACGGGACCCTTCCTCTTGGAAACCTTCCCTGAGCACCCTGTGAAGCGGCCTCCTTCCTTTCCCCACGAGCCCCATCCTTCCCTCCTCCAGTAACTGGTTCCATCTTGGAAATGATCTCATCTCTTCATTATCTGCCTCCCCGAAGAGACATCTTCTTCGAAAGGCCAGGGGCCACATGTGTCTTGTTCACCCTGTGTCCCCAGCGCCTGGCACCGTGTCAGTGCTCAGTAAACACCTGTAGAATAGCTGAATGGGTGTGCCCTTTGCTGCGCTTTGTGGCCCCATCTCCCCACTCAGCCCTGCTAGAGCCCCGGGTCCCGCGAGTGTCCTGAAACAGCTCCTCCAGCCTCTGCGGAGAGCCCTCCCTGGCCTGAGGCTCGGCGCTACTCTCTGCGAGCCAGGCTGCAGGCAGGTGCCATCCTGGTGGCACAGTGGGTAATCACGGCCCTAAAGTCCATGTGTCTGGCTCTGCGTCTTTGCTCCGTCACTTCCTATGGATGCCCTGGGCAAACTACTTAACGTCTCTAGACCTTATTGTCCTCAGCTCTAACAGGAGCACAACGATGGTCCCACCTCACGGAGCTGCTGGGAGAATAAGTGAGATAACTGACAGCGATGTTCAGCACAGCGCTCGGCACCCAATAACCTATTATTATTTCCATCAAGTTGTCTCCCATCTCTTCCTCCAGAGACCTCAGTGCAATGCCCTGCACCCCCCATATGTGCTTACGGAAAGCAACTCCAGAGCCCCTGGGCACCGGCGCAGCGGAATTACACTCTCACACTCCGTTTTCATCCCCTCTATAGATAAGTTTATGAATGGCAGCTCCCTGTGGGTTCATTAAGAAAAAGGAAATGATAGCTTTAAAGAGAAATGATTCATATGTGTATCCACAGAGATGAACACAACACAGCCCTGTCTACAAGGAACTCACAGTCCAGGAGGGGAGGAGAGACCTGCATGCAAACGAGTCCAGTGAAGCATCAGAGACACGGGGCAGGGGGCCAGTTGGCACTGTAACGTGGCGCATAGGCCCCATGTTGTCCAGCGCCCCAGGCCCCGTGGAGCCAGGGCAGCCCCCTACAAACATGTGGATATCGACATTAAGCAGTTCAAAGACCACACAGAACCTCATGTCAATTCACGTCGGATTTTGCCACCAAAAGAATTTGTGCCGGACTTTTGAAAAAAGGCTTGCTGGTCTTTTTTTTTAGAGTTTTTGGATTTGTGGATAAGGGAGTGTGGACTCGCAGCCAGGGCCGAGTCGTCCCTCAGGCACAGCGGGCAGTGCGTGGGGTTCACCACACTTTTAGGGGCTCACGTAAATACTCTAACTCCTTTTAAAATGAGAATGAAGGTGAAATT
Organism: Equus asinus; assembly: GCF_041296235.1. Taxonomy (NCBI): domain Eukaryota; kingdom Metazoa; phylum Chordata; class Mammalia; order Perissodactyla; family Equidae; genus Equus; species Equus asinus. The sequence continues at coordinate 18,532,701 of NC_091799.1, forward strand.
TTAGGTTGGGAAATGCTTTAATGCAAACATGAGCGTGTTTGTCGCTATACCAGCACGGTCACAGAAGAGGATTTTCACTCCTTTCACTGGAGGAAGGAGCCCGAGGAGGCAGGTGCCCGGGGCTGCTGGACGTCACGGTGGGGCCTGCTTGGCGCAGCGCCCTGACAGAGACGCCGGGCAGATCTGGCGAGGTCGGGCGGCGAAGGACGAGCACAAGGCCTGGTTCGGAGAGAACACTTCATAAAGGACGATGACACTAAGAACCGTCATTTCTCCACAGCCTCACTTTCCCCATCTGTCAAAGGGCATAACCGCTGCCTGCCCCACATGCCAAAGCACTTTGGGAACTGGCCCTGCCATGTGCTGGGAACACCACAGGCATCCACCTGCACTCGCCAGGAATGGGAGCGCACGTCCCCTGCTGCCCCACCCCCATCTGGCAGGACGGCACCGGGGCCCATCGCAGGGGCTGCCTTCCTTCCTGCAGCAGTGGGGAAGTGGGAGGGCAGGGCCAGGGCGGGGCACCTGGGAGCCCTGGTGGACAGTGGAGTGGGGAGTTACTTGGGACCCCAGAGACAGCTTGGGGCGAGGCAAGGGTGGCACCTCAGTGTTCTGGACACAGCCTCACGATGTCAGGGGAGCTGTCTTTCCTCAGATCTCTCCCTGAAGTCCCTCCTAGCCAGACTCCCAAACGACACCCCTTGCTGCCCTAGCCCCCAGACCCTGAGTCGGAAACCCTGGATGTGCCACAGACAGGATGTTTTGAAGGCTAGTGTTCCCATGCAGCCATTCAACAGGCATCTAGCGCGTGCTTCTGTGTGCCAGGTCTCGGCTGAGATGCTCCGTTCAGAGCCCAGAACAAGGCAGTCCCAGGCTCTGCCCTCTGACCTCCCTGATGACAGGGGCCCACTTCCCTGCCAGCACCGGCACCTCTGCCTGGTGACCCCACCCTGGCCTTGTGCCTGAGAAGCTCACACCATCAGTCTCTTGCCAGAACCTCATTTATCTACCCAATCGCCTCCTTGGGCCCCAGGAAAGATAAGCTAGGTCAGCAACAGCCCCCTGATCCTTGGGGCGAGAATGCCAGCAGGTATCTGTGAGGGGGTGGGGTCCTCCCTCACAGACCATAAAACTGCCTTCAGTCCCTCATCTCCTGTTTGGGACAAAGGTCTTGTCTGATACAACGTTCCAGGAGTAACAATCTTCAAAAAATGTATATAGGATGGGAATGATTTTATTTTTGTATCTTTGAAATTGTTTTATTTATTTGTTCATTTGTCTTTTATCTGTGAATTTTTTTATTGAGGTAACTGGTTTATAACATTATATAAATTTCAGGCGTACATCCTCATATTTCGATTTCTGTGTCGATTACACCATGTTCACCACCCAAAGACTAATTACCATCCCAGACCACAACACGTGCCCCGTCATCCACTTCACCCTCCCCAGATGGGGATGATTTTAACCAGCTTGGGAAAATTCCCGTGAAGTTTTTATTATGAAGACATAAAGAAAGCCAGCAAACTAAACTGAACTCTCTCCTCGCTCCAGCTCCCCAGGCTCCCCAGTCTCCCCCTTGGGAGGGGCCCAGCATCAGCTCTAGATGCGAAAGCAGGGACGAGACCAAACAAACATTCCTCAAAATACCGTTATGGAGACAAAATGAAAACCAGTCTACTACAAGTCTTAGAAACTGGCTTTGGGCAAATTGATCTCGAGCCCAACTCTGCTGCTCAGATGGGGCTTAATAAATATTTGTTGACTAAATATAAAAAGTGTTCGACTGTTAGGTGATGTCCAGACTTGGGGAGAAGTGCTGCCCTGACTCTGTCCCCTGGCAGGTGGGGTGAGAAGTGGGGAATGAAACGGGTCATACGCAGGCTAACAACAGGCTCTCAGAGCTGCTTTGTGACCGAGCATGCGCCCTGTACTGACACTGGGATAGACTTGTTTGGCAAGCATTTAACAGACACAGTGTCCTCAAAGGGCTTTCCACGGTGCCTGGATATCCTCTGTGATGCTGTACCAGGGCCAGAGAAAGTGTGGCTCCCCGGCCAGGCATGGCAGCAAGGCACAGGACCTGACCACAGTGCCTCCAGGAGAGGAGGGGACCAGCGGGCTCATGCTCAGCTTAGAGGCAGCTGCTTTATTAAATCTGGATGGATGGAGGCTTTTGGCAGTTCCACAGGCTTCCTGATGCTCAGACACTCCTCTGGGCCTTTCCAAGACCAGCTGACCAGGAGAGAAGGGGCCTTGCCATTTTGTCCCTCAACCATGGGTCAACTTCACTGGGGCCTTCATCACTAAAACTGCCACACTTCCTTGAATCTGAGAAGTCGTCAACTGATAACTGCATCATGTTCTAGTAAGAAAGAAAAAGTGCTGCCAATTAAACCCTGACATGCTATTAACTTTAAGAGGCATCCTGATTTCAGAGATCTAAAAACAAGAAAAAGTGTGTCAGAATGGAAGAAATGCAATTTGTTTTCAGGATAACCATGTTCCTGCTAGCTTTGACGTAGGTCTTAATCCCAGTCCTATTACTTCCTAGCTGTGTGGCCTGGTGCAAGGAGCCTCTCTGTAAGCCTCAGTCTTCTTGTTCATAGAACAGAATGGTAATACTTCCCTCATAGGTTTTGAGGGGAGGAAAAAAGATACCTGTAAAATGCTGAGCTTGGTGTCTAACACATCACAGGTAGCTACCTAAGGTGCTTTAACAAGGCTTATGGGGACAACACATTTTTTTCAACTTCTAGTGCCCAAGTGGGTAGACTGAGCTGAACCAACCTATGAATTATTGGCGCTGATATTTCCTAACAGACTGTGACCAAGAGCAGGGAAGACGGAGAAATGAATTAAGAACCACCAACCAGCTGGCTGGGTTTATGGTAGGACAACAGCAGCAGCAGGAGTACAGGAGGTTTGGGTGAGCAGACAAATTCAGTTGGGATGTGGGGAATTCCAGTTCCTGAAATGGAGCAGTAGACTGTATTAAACTAACCCTCTGGTCAACAGCAACGGTAAAATCTGGACAATATACGAAAACAACTGCACCTGAGAACAACCCAAAGCAACAGAAACTGGAGGAGACATGGTCCTTGCGAGATGGGAAGCACACCAGGGCACTTCTCAGTTCATGGTGAGACACAGGACAACAGAACTAAAACAGAACGCAGCAGTATGACCAGCTGGGAAGAAGAGACAGAGGTCGGACACTGAGCATGGGAAAATGAAGGGGGAAATGCCAGAAAGAAGAGAACCACAGAAGGGGGAGCTCCAAAATTACTGGACAAATTCCTTCATTAACCCCTAAATTGTGTGTGTGTTAAGAGAGACTCCAAGGAGCCCAAAAGACAGCAGTAGCCAGGAGGCAGAGAGGCCAGCAGGTGCCAGGAAGATGGAGTTCGGAGCTCAAGTCCTGCCAAGTTAAAGGGGCTTAGCAAACACTGAAGGCTTTCAATTTAATCCCAGAAAGCCTATGCCTCACAAGTAAGCCCAGGACTAAGACTTATACCCTAGGACCACAGGCAAAACCGAAATAAATCTGCCTGACAAAACCTAAAAATCAAGCCTCCACAAGATCAAAGGGATACACCAGCAGTTTAATTGCTTGCCAGAGCACAACACAACGTTCCTCAGAGGAAGACAACACAACTCAGGGTCTTTGCAATGTATCATGCAAAATGTCCAGGATACGACTAAAAAATTACAGATGTGGAGAAGGAGGAAAATGGGACTCACGATCAAGAGAAATAATAGTCAATAAAAGCAGACCCACTGATGACTCAGATGTTGGAATTAGTAAGTCAGGACTTTAAAATGGCTATTATAAATAAGCACACGATTTCCAGGAAATGAAGGATAGAATGAATGAGTGGACAGAGAATCTCAGAAGAGAAATGAGACCTCTAAAAATAAACCAAGTGGAAACTCTAAAACCAAAAAATAGAGTACCTGACATAAAATGCACTTTGGATGAAATTAACAGCAGACTAGTCACTGTAGAAGAAAGGATCAGCAAACTTGAAGACAAGTAATAGGAAGGATCCAAACTGAAGCACAGAGAGAGAAAAAAAGATAAAAGTAAATAAATTGAGCTTCAGTGGACTGGGACAATACCAAGTATGTAAATGGAGTTCCGGAAAGGGAGAGGAGACGGAATAAAGCAGACAAATATGTGAAGAAGTAATGGCCCCAAATTCCCCCCACATTCCCCAACAGTGAAAAACATCAACCCATACATCCAAGAAGCTCAGTGAAGCCCACAAAGAAAACCACACCTAGTCACACCACAAAGTGCCAAAAATCAAAGACAAAGAGAAATCTTAAAAGGAGTCAGAGGGAAAAGAACGGGCTATGTACACGGAACAAGAGTAAGGAAGGGAGCTGACTTCTCATCAGAAACAGTGTAGGCCAGAGAACAGTGGGAAGCCATTTAAAAAGTGATGAAAGGAAAAAGACTCAATTTGGGATATGTGAAGCTTGAAAGGCTGATAAGACTCTGAGGTTGTAAGACACAGCAGAGCCCCCTCCCAAGCACCCCCTCTATAAAACACATTATCCACCCCCCCCCACACACACACCACATACACAGTAGCTCATAGAACATCCCTACATTCCCAACAGAAAAAAAAACTGTAACTGTCAGAAAGGTGATGAGACATGAAATCATTTATACAAACTGTGAGACACAAATGAGATTTTTTGTATTCTACCACCATGTAAACGTCACACATTTTTCGTCCTGATAAAAACTATAAAAAGAAAAATGAAGATTCCCTTCTCCTCAAATGCTTTAGTCACACAATGCTTTGGTCCAACAGGTAGGAGGAAATGTGGGAATGGGGCTTCTTGAGGAGTTTGGGGGGGAGGGTCCAGGATGCAGGAGCCATCCAGTTGGAAGCTGGATGAGGATGTTTTGGGTAAGAGTGGGCAGCAGTTGGGAGCAGGGAAGCAAGCAGAAGTAGCCCCTGTTCCTTGAGCAATGGAGGAATGCTGAGTGCCAGGCATCGTGCTCAGTGCTGTAGCTGCCTCATCTTCATCCTTACACTAACCCTGAGGAATGAAGATTATCACTCCCTTTTTAAAAATCAATCTGGTCCACTCAACAACTCAGGGGCCTTTTAAGAATAAAAGCAAGTCAGAACACCGTCTTGCTCAGAGCCTTTCAGTGGCTGCCGACACCTTTGGGATAAAGTCCCACCTCTAACAAGGCCTCATCTTCCGCCACGCTCCCCTTCTCTCCTCCAAACTGCACTTCCATGAGCTCTCAAAAGAACTCCCTTCATCTGCTCTCACCTCCAGGCTGCTCCCAGTACTATGGCTGTGTAACAACACGCCACCAAAACTTGGGGCCTAAAACAACCATTTTCTTCTCCTTATGGAGTCTGTGGGTCAGGAATTCAGATAATGGGACAGCAGAATGGCTCATCTCTGCTCCCCAAATCTGGGGCCTCAGCAGGAAGACTCTCCAGCTGGGGGTGGCTAAATGGCTAGGGCCTGGAGTCATCTAGAGGCATCCTTCGTCACATATCTGAGGGCTGATGCTGGCTGCCAGCTGGGATCTATGCTACATGTGGCCTTTGCGTGGCAGCTTCCGGGCAGCTGGACATCTCAGGCTCCAGCTGGGCTCAGGGCTCCAAAAGAGAGTATCCCACTGAACAAGGCAGAAGCTGCACAGCCCCTTCTCCCACAGCCTTGGGAGGCAGGTCGTGTCACTTCCACTGCATTCTATCAGTTACCAACAAATCAAGCCCGCCCAGATTCAAGGGGAGGGGCAAACACCCCACCTCAACAGGAGGAGTGTCAAGGTCTCATCGTGGACCTGGAGATGTTGTTGGGGCCATCTTTGAACAAGCAATCTGCCACACGGTCTTCGCACACTATTGTCTCTGCCCACACCATCCTCCTCCAACCTGACCACCTGCCAATTCTGACCCGCCTTCAGGTTTCAGCTGAAGCTCCACTTTCTCAGGGAGCCTGCCCTGACTCCCTGCCCAGGCGTAACCAGGCCTCCTGCTTAGATAGTCCCCTTGTGCCAGCACTTCTCAGGTACCCTAGTCTGTCCATCTGTCTCCCCTCCTGACTGTCAGCTCTGTGGGAACAGGGACTTTGGCTTCCTGGTTTTGACTCAGAGCAGGTTCCCAATAAACACATCCTGGAGAAGAGAGACACAGAGAGAGCGGGGAGGAAGGGGAAAACAGGACATATTCCAGCCTCCACGCTGTCAAGGGGGCAGCTCAAGAAGAATTCAGCCCCATCCCATGTGCTTCTGCTGATCTCGAGCCCCTAGCCTGCCACGGCCCCACCACCATGGGCCCCCCATGGCCCAAAGGGAACATTCCAGGCCCTTTGGAGAATGCACAGTGTAGAAGGCACGTTGGGTGTGGGCAGGGTTTCTGTGCAATCCAGCTGTCTGGTTAATTTGTGACCTGTAAGATGCTGGGATCTTCTGGTAAAGACTCACCTTCCAAAAAGGGATGGGACTGACAGACGGAAAAGGGAGAAGGTCTGAGCAGGCTGCGAGAAGCTGAGGCAAAAGACAGGAGCAGCAATCCTGAGAGGGAGGCGTGTGGGGGATCAGTTTGCCCAGGAACCACGAACATGATACACTGCGCTTAGGGGCTGGGGGAGAACCCCAAGATAGTTTCTCTCCCAGTTTGTACCCAAACATCATCACTAAAAAAGTTTCTTTAAAGGAAATAAGAGTCACTACCAATATTTCACAGGCTGGTGTCCTGGCAGAGGGACAAACCTACACGCAGCTGCTCCCTTCCAGATTCACCCTCCTCCCTCCTCTGCCTGCCTGTGCCAAGCCGGTAGGATCGCTCACTTTGTGGGGTCTGGTGCTGTCTCCTTATTTCTTGCTTTGACTCTATAAACATTCATGAGCTCCACTCAGTGACAGGAGCCCGATGGACTCCCATTATGTGTTCCTCGAAGAGCCGGACAGGAGGTCACAACAGAGGCTGTGGGAGTGCGACCCCTGGCCTGCCCAACTCGAGTTCTGAGTTCAGTCCACTGAGGCGTCCTTGCCCCATGCCAAGCCCTTTTCCCACGTGGCCTCGCAGAATCCTCACCACAGCCCTTTGGGGGAGATTACGTCTTAGCTCGTTTACTGATGCAGGAAAGGGAAGCCCAGGGAGGTGAAGTGACTTAGTCAGGGCCACTCAGGTAGGGAGTGACAGAGCGTTTCTTGGGTGCCGCCCCGACGGCAGCCTGCAGTATTTCCACTGTCTCAGCCACTGCCTCCTGCTAGCGTTCACAGCACAGATCCTGCTGCTTTCAGTGCAGACGGCCTGGGGTTCCCTCCCCAGGGTCTGGAGGTGAGAGTGAGACCTCCAAGGAGGGCAACTGATGGGGAGAGGCCATCTGTGTGGGCTGCCCCACCTGCTCACCTGGGGCCCTCTGGGCAGTGCACGGGGGAGGGAGGGATCCAGGGGGAGGACCTGGCTCCCCACTGCCCACAAGCTCGCTGCCTGCACAGCTGGAGTGGATCTAAACCCACTACTCGAGTTAGAGGGGCAGCTCCCAGCCTCAGCAGAGCGCACCAGGAGCTGCTCGGGCTTTTGGGAGCGGGCGGGCCAGGCAGCAGAGCTGGCCAGGCTGCTCGTGCCAAGGAAGGAGGGGGCCCGCGGAGGCCGCCAAAGCGGGCTGGGCGGGAGGGGCCAGGCCAGCTGGGGCCGGAGCTAGTGTGACATCACCGGGCGGCCCGCCTCTGTCTGGGGCTGAGGGGAGGCCGGGAGCCTTTCTGGGGCCTGGGGGATCCTCTTGCACTGGTGGGTGGAGAGAAGTGCCTGCAGCCAACCAGGGTCAGGCTGTGCTCACAGTTTCCTCCAGCAGCATGTAAAGGCTCCACAAAGGAGTTAGGAGTTCAAATGAGGCTGCTGTAGACGGCCTGAGGATGGACCCCGAGCCCTGAGCAGTGCTGCTGAGTTCCGGGCTGCAGAGCATGGCCCTGAGGCAGCCACCGGCCCCCGCTGCAAGAGGAGGCAGCCTGTGAGTGCCCCAGCAGGTCCCCCGGCCAGCCCCCGGCCCAGCCTCGGCCAGAGCCCTGCTGTGGAGGCAGAGCAGAGCGAACAGAGGCCAGTGAGGCAGCGCTGCTCGGCGGCTGGCCGGCCTGCGACTCAGGGACCCCTCCCGGGGGCCATGGACAGGCTGCCCCACTGACGGCCGCGGTGAAGCATGTGAGGAGCTGCCCCGGAGCCAAGCAGGAGGGAAGAGGTAAGGGGCCGGCTCCGTGGCTCCGAGGGACAAGGGGTGAGAAGCAGCGGCTGGCCCCTTGGCTCAGGGTTCAAGGACCCTGACCCCTCCACTGGGGGTGTGTGTGTAGCGGGACCCCAGATGGGGTCACTCTTGCCCTCACTTGAAGCCAAAGAAGGCATTTGCTGGGCAGGACCTGTGGACACTTGGGCAGAGGGTGGTGTTCTGGGGACATAAGATCACGGGCTGGGGTGTCGAGGGCTTCAGCAGTAAGCCCCACTCTTCTTCAGACAAAGTGTCTTGGGGTGAAGGCAGGCAGCTCCTGGGCACAGCTTGGCAGCTGGCAAGTGTGCGGGTGAGTGTGTGCTTGTGTGTAGGTGTGTGCTGGAGAGGGGCAGTGGACCGAAGGAGCCGCAGATGGCAGGGGTAGCCTGAGGACTCGGGAAGTCGTTTTTAAGTTTGGGGTTCCTACGCACCCCAGCTAGAGACGGTGCCGAGTCTAAAGCAAAAGCAGAGCTGTCCTGCGGGCACTGGGAGCCCCTGCTCAGCGAGCTCCCAGGAGCCGCGCAGCCTCTGCTCACAGCCTCAGCCTGGAGGAGAGGAGCTGAGGCGTCCAGTGCGGGAAGGGACACGGCGGCCAGAGATCTCTCCACTGTCACTGGGGGCGAAGTGCCGCCCTGGCTTTCCCTGCATGTCTGAGGACGCCTGCTCTCTCCTAGCACTGGAGAGCACCCAGGTCTCCAGCAGGCTGTACCTGGCCAGGAAAGAGGGGAGCATGGCTTCCTGGCACCCCACTGTGGGGACAGCACGGGCTGCAGATTCCGAGTCCCTTGAAAGCGCTCAGCATTAGATAACATTTCCAAACAGAAATTCTTTGCTGATCCCTCCCTTCTCCTTCTGTGATGTGTGTCACGGGTCAGCTATTGCCTCTGCTGCGGGATTACGAGAGCTCCCAGAGGCCAGTTTGGTTACTTAGAAAAGGATCTCCTTACGTTACTTAGAAAAGGAGCTCTGAGGAAAGCTGAGAATGTCACTTCCAAAGCTGGCCAAATGCTCCCCACATGCATTTTTCCAAATTGAGACAGAGTAAGGCAGTGCTCATGAGTGAGGTTCAAATCCTAGCTCTTCTCCTCATGAGCCAAGTGACTCTGGCAGAACATGAGCCTCGCTAAGCCTCGGTTTCCTTTTCTGTAAAATGGGATAATAACAGTGCCCATCTCTTAGTAATAGCTGACACTCAGGGTGCACTTACCCTGAGCCAACTTATCAGTGTATAACACAGGTACTATTATTCATCACCATTTTACAGGTAAGGAAACTGAGGCACAGAGGGCAAGTGATGTGTCCAAGGCCACATGGTGAGTGAGTGCCAGCACCAGGACTTGAAGCCAGTGTTCTGAACCACACTCCAGTGCTTTCTGGGGAAGCACACCGGCTCGTGTCTGGAGAGGCTTTAGCACAGTGCCCGGTGTGCAGCAACCCCTCAGAAAACATTAGTTACTGACTATCATGAACCGTAACAATCAGAATCTCGGAGAGGGAAGAACAGAGACTCTGATTCTCTCTCTGTCCTGATATATGTGCTTGTCAGAAAACCCACAAGGATGAGCTAATGCTGTGGCCGCTACTGCCATCCACACTGGGGGCCTCCCAGGAGCCTGAGGAGGCTATCTGTCTGGGGCTACCTGCAGCATGTCTGGGTCCTAGAAGTCCAGTCTGAGGAAGAGCGTAGTCGCACTGACAAAAGGACCTCTGGTGTAACCGACACCAACCTAACAGTTAGAGCATCCTTCCACCCACACAGGCGCTATCTGTCTGCCTGTTGGTCTCCCCGCCAGAAGCGGGGTGGTAAGGAGAGTGAGCCATCTCTGAACTGCAGGAGGTCCACAAAGTGGGAGCAGCAATGCCAGGCCTGTCCTGGGTTGCAGAGAGAGCGGCAAGGACCTCTCCTCCAGGCCCCACCCCCATCAGCAAGTCTGGCCACAACAGTGGCCAGGTCTGGCAGATCTCACACCAGCCAACACTGGTGCATCTTAGCCCAGGACGGCAACTTTTCTCTTGTGACCCCAGAGGTCTCCGTGGGCTCCCTGAACTCGTGGAAGCATTTTGAAAAGCTGACATTAAATATTTGCTCCTCCAGCACAAGGCCTCTTGGGCTGTGGCAACTGTAGGTTTGCCTGCTCCAGCCTAGAACAGGGTGAGTCACTGTGCAGAGGCTCAGACTGACTTTGCAGGCCTGGCTAACAAGAACTGGGATTAATTATTCCTCAATAAAGGCAGTCGTGGTGGAACACACAAAAATGTGTAAAGCACATGGCCCAGGAGGGTACTGCACAGTATTGCTGCAAGCTCATGGGTAGAACAACTAAGCCATTTCACATCCACTCCTCCATGACACGATGATTTATTAAGACCCAGTGGGCTAAGTAAGGCACATGCATTACCTCATTTCGTCCTCACCATAATCCTAGGAGATAGGTTCTTGTTTTAGCATCCCATTTTACAGATGACAAAACTGAAGCTCAGAGAGGTTAAGTAAGTGGCTCGAGGTCACACGAGTGGTGATTATGTGGGACCTGAACCCTGGTCAGTCTAACTCCAAAGTCCATGCCTTTCCCTACTGCACTGTACTGCCCTGTTCAAGGCATCTTGACTTCTCTTTTCCTGACCCTGTTACTGGGTCCCTGCCCAGTGCCCCCAGCAGCCAAATCTGTTTTGGTTACTGTCCTATAGAATGCTGCCCCATCTATCTGAACACCATGTGCTTCCCCAATCCCAATGCCTCGTTTGCCTGTCACGGAAGTCAACTCTGAGACAGAACAGGCCTTACTGACGGTCCTCTTACACATGAGCCTCAGCACAGCCACACTGTGTGCCTGTGGGAATGTGGTCAGCAAGAGGCAAGCCAATTCCAAGCCAGGCTTCCTGACGCCAGAAACCCACGTGCCGGTGCTCTGCACCGCTGTCCCCTACATCAGCACCATGGAACCCCGGCCCCAACTCAGCGGGCAGAGCACGGGCCAACACTCGCCAACATGACCAAGATGCCATTCATGCGTTTCCTATCCCTACTTGGAGATTCCAAGGGCTGCAGCATCAGAGCACAGGTCCTCATGGTCTATACTGGGCCATATACTGGGTCTATATAAGGTCTATACTGGGTGTCTTGAGCAGTTCCTGAGAAGACATCGGCGAGATGGCAACTGGCAGCTACGTCAGCACCAACGTAAGGCAGCAACCCCACCCAAGGCAGGTGCATTCTGGCCTCCTTCTGAGTCACAGCCCGTTTCACTGAAATGTCTCAACTGACAGCAGTTGGCGGGGGGGCTCTCTCCGTGGGCCCACTGCCCGGGGGGAGGAGGCAGAAGGTGACTAACAATCACACAAATGCACAGCAGTGTGCGACTCATAAAAAGGAGGTATGAGGCACTCAGAGGGCCCTGCAAGATGGGTGGTGCTGTCCCCACTTGGCGGAGGAGGACACTGAGGCCCAGAGGGTGCAGCACCTCTGCTGAGGTCCCCCTACGAGTAGGCCCAAAAGCAAGGACTTAGACTGAGAACTGGGCTCATCTGACCCCAGCCTGCCGCCATCCTGGACAAACACACTGCGGAAATCTCAAGAATGAATCAATTCATGCAACAGCATTTCTTTTCTGTGAATTTATATAAAACACCCCAAATAGAAGGATTATTCAGCCATTGACAGCTTGGAGTTTGTGGTGATAGATAGGTCACCTTGGAACCTCATTCCAAGGGTAGTTTCTATGACAAAACCCTATTCCATCCCATCAACTGGTTTAATAACAACCGGGGGGGGGGGGGGGGGACACGGACGTCACAATGTCCCGTTACACGTACACATCAATTATAAGACACATTCTGATCACAGAAATGTGAACATGTTGGGGGTGGGGGGACGGCTCTTACAATCGAGCTATTGTGTTAGCTCCATTCTCTGGTGAGCCAGCCTGTCTTGGGGCCAGCAGCCTCCCCTTGCCGCCTAGGCCTCCAGAAAGGCAGGCCCAAGACCACCTCAGAAAAGCCCAGAATGAACTCTGTTCTTAACTCTGAGAGATGCCTGAGGACCCGCCCAGCTCCAGGAGTGACCAAAGCCCTGCCGGAGGTGGCCCCCTCCAACCTCCACAAGCAAAAGGTTGTATCTTTTAGCCACTGCTGAACCTCCAATACCCACCCAGGGCCAGGCAGAGAAGGGATCTGTGGAATGAATGAAGGAAGGAAGGAAGCATGCCTCAGACCCAGACAAACAAGCCTCCCAACCCCAGGGTGCCAATTCCCCTCTGTGCTGTGCAGCCAAGGTCTCTTTCGGGATGCCTCCCCTCCTACCTTGTGTCCCCCGACACCCACCCCCACTGGATTAGGTGCCCCTCTAGCCCCCCGAGGCACCCCATCAGGACACCGGTCACCCTACATCACAAAGGCCTGCCTTCTGTCTCCTCTGCTACTGTGGGCCTGTGCGGGCAGCAACCCACCTTGGTCCTGCTCTGTCTCCAGACCCCGCACAGTGGCTGGCACCAGGCAACATTCAGGAAACACGTTCACCGGAAGAAATCCTGGAATTCCTATTCAGTAACCTGGCTTCCATCCTGGGTCTTGGGGACAGCAAGGGGGACCTGCCCCGACCCCTGCTTTTAGAAGCTCGCCGTCGAGTAGACAGCCAGATGAGCACAAGTTGTGTCTCGGGTGCTGTGAGGGAAGCAGCCACAGCTGCTCCCAGGAGCTGGAGGAGGGAAGCGGCCCTCAGCGCACGTGGACGCCTTCCCAGAGAAGTGGACTTATGAGGTCCACTTAGAAAGGAAGACAGCACGCATCCATGGGACACGGGGGAGGTCCTGGGGCACAAAGAACAGTGCGTGCAGAGGCGGATGATGCACGCTCTGTTTTTAAGTAGGACACTGGCACGACCAGATGTGCATCTCAGAAAGACAGACCTGGAGCTGCATGCACTGTGGGGTGCAGCGGAGACAGCGCCTAGGAGCAGGGAGGCACTTAGGACTGTGGCAAGAAACCTGGCTCTGGGGTAGACAAACATGCTTCCAAGCCCGGCTCCACCACTTGGTAGCTCTGTGGCCCCGGGCAAGTGACTTCATCCCTTACCTCTGTTTCTTCATCTGTGAAATGGGGACAGTCATGGTTCCTGCCCTAGAGAGAGGCTGAGATCAGTAAGGGAGGCACAAAAAGTGCTTGTCCCAGTGCTCCAGGGATGAGCCCATGCCTACAGGCCAACATGGCCTTGGTGCCAACCACTCAGCCTGGCCCAGAAGAGCAGCTCCAGGCAACGCCTGGATTTCCCAGGAAGCCACCCTGGGGCCGCACTGTCCGCCCACTCCCTGGCTTCTCCCTCTTGTCTGAGGCTCCCCCAGTTCCAGGGCTCCAGAGCACAGCAGGCACTGCTGGAACCACAGCAGCCAACTCAGAAGCCGGGCTCTGAAATGGCTTCTGCAGATTCTCCCCGCCTCTGCTCTGCTGGCTGAGGCTCCTGGCACAGAGGGCTCAGTGCGCGGGCTTTGGGGGAAATCTCAAAATGGCTCCCAAATAATGCACAATGAAAAAGTAACAGCAGCATCCTTGTCCCCCTGGCAAAGGCAAGCAGCTCCCCACTGCCTAACCACATCCCTTCTTGCCTATGATCTCACGGTATGACCACAACCCGCCTGCTCTATGAACTCAGCTCTTCTCTGGAGCCAGCAACTCACCAGGGGCAGGAGGACGAGAGCCCAGGGCATCATGTAGTTTCAATCCCCAGCTGCCACTCTTCCAGGCAAATCTGTCTGATCCTATACTATCTGCTTCTCTGGCTCATGCCTGTGTCCTCATCACCTGCAACAGGGCCAGACCCAGGCTAGAGCAATACACAATGGCTGGCTGGCTGGGAAGGCTAAATGGATGGAAGGCTGGATGGATGGACAAATGGCTCATTTGAAGGTCTTATGAGAGCTGAGCTGGCAGGGTCTAGGAATTGGCTCCAGACCTGGGTGCCCACACGGCCTTTTGGTGGGAAATGATTCACTGGATCCTAGGGTGGGAGGGGATGGCAGTTGGAGGTGTGGCTTTCACTGCCTGGCCTCCGGGCTGGTGGTGAATCACCGAGGACAAGTAATACACAGTCCCTTCTCCAGGTTTTCTAAGGTGAGGCCGCCACTGCCCATCCTACATGCCCATTCGAGGGTCTCACCACTTGGATGATCGAGAAGATGTTTCTAACACTCAACAAAACCCGTCCTTGTGCTGACCTGAAAGCCATGTCTACTTACTCAGTCAACAGTGACTAAGAAGCATCCACATGGCGGCCATTCAGCAGACAGACAGGCACCTTTCATTCATACTAGTTGGAGAGACAATCTTGGAGGGCGTGGACCTTGCAGCTGACACCTAAATCCTAGTCCTGATGTTTACTCCAAGGGACTTCGGCAAGTGACCTAACCTTTCTGCACCTGGGTTTCCTCTACTCAAACTGTGATAATAATACCTTTCTCCTAGGTGAGGGGACCACGTAATTTGTTACCCAATCAGGACACTTTTGAGAGTAAAAGGAGTGCTATCAATAATCACATGAGACAACAGGCCTCAACTGGGGCATCCTATGCACAGCATTGTAAGCACTAATGAGATAGAGCACAGCTGGGCACATAGTAAGTTTATGACAAATGACATTGGTCTACAACAACAAACAAATTCTATTGGGCATGTGGTCAGCTGGGCCCTCCTGGGCCTTTTCTTCTGGAATTTTCCTTTATCTGGATCCCTCCCACATCCTAGATTATCAATTGGTTTGGGGACCAGCCCTCTGGCATGCCATACATCTCAACCAGCTTTAGTAGGAAAAACTGTGTGTCAACTTTGAAGTTTTGATTTTTCTCTTTTCTGTCCTGATGTTGGCTTATCAACCATGATTCGTGCTCAGGTCCATCAGACTCACTCAGGCACAGCTCAAGTTCCTAGTATCCCAGAACCCAGACATCATGGGCCAGCCAGGTGCACTCAAGGCCAAGTGGCAGTTCCAGATTCCCTTCCCGCCTTGGCAGAGGCCCACTTCTCAGGCCTCCTGCAGTGCCTCTGGCCTGGAGGCATACCTGGCCTTCATCTGTGATCCCAGAGCGATGGGGCAGGGCTGGCTGGGGAGGGAGAGGAGGGTGCTGTGAGCCCTCCAAACAGGACAGCCCTGGGACTTACGATGAAACGCCATCCTGAGAGCTGGCTTTCATTTGGAGGTTTCCCGGGGTCAGCAGGCCCGGGGACCCCCAAGAGCTCTCCTGTCCTCCCCCTGCCTGGTGGTGGGGGTGGCCAGAAAACAACCTCTTCTGAGTCTCCTGTGACTTCAGACCTCTGTATCTATGCATTCAGCACAGTATATTTTGGGGTTCTGTTACCGGCTCTGCTACTTAGTTATTCAGTGACTTTAGGCAAAATGACTCAGGGTCTTCGGATCTCAATAGTTTCCTCATCTGAAAAGGGGGGATAACTGCGGGCCCTGCTGTTAGCCGTAAAAGCATCTTTGTGGAATCTAGACAACTGCTGTAACATAAATACACAAAAACTACCAAGACTATGAATGTGAGTTGTATTTCCTAGAGTTGCACAGTGCATAACTTGGGCCACCATGCATGGCAGCCCTAAAATAACAGGACTTCCCTCCCAGAGCTGTTGGGAGGATTAAATGAGATAATGTATATAAAGTGCTTGGGTCATAGGGATAATTGGCTGTAGTTATTATTTTTAGCATTTGAACTTTTCTCACTCCTAACCTTTGGAGGGAGAACTCACAAGAGTACCCAGGGCCAGCAGCTTCTGCCACAGGGCAGGACACATAGCTCCATCTTATAAAGATGATTCTTCCCACCAAGTGGCCCCTCAGCTGGGCTGCAGTGCCATGGTGCTCAGTGGGACATGGACACATAGTGTGTGGCCCCACCGCACCAGGCCAAGGAGGGATGCTTGGCGCTGCCCACCGAAGGCTGGGTGGGACCCAAGCCCTGGGGAGGCCGCCTGCCAGTGTGCAGAGGCCTTCACGTGGCTCGGTCACACCAGCCCCACTTGTGGGGAGGGAAACCCATGCATAATGGAAACTCCTCACAACACAATGTGGAAAAGCAATTTCAAGAATCATTTTTATTTTCATTTTGAAGCCAAGGAAAACAGTTGGATTTGCTTTTCTTTGTTGGTCATAGGAAGAAACTGAGGAGCACCACTTTGACTGGAGTTGAGTTCTTCTCCAGGCCTAAGAAGGCTGGAATGCTGGGGGGTTATTTCTCTCGGGATGCAATTAGTTGAATAAATATGAAGAGAGCAAAAGTAAACAAACTCATTACTGCCCATTAAGAACTGCCAAACTAACAAAAAACTGAGCGAAGCGGGGTGGAATCTTTAAGGAAAATAAACGACTCAAGACCGAGGGCAGCGCAAAGAGCACAACCCGTGGTGTCAGGCTGACCCAAGCTCCAGGCTGGGTCAGCTCTGCCTCTTATCTGCCATGTGCTCCTGGGCAAGTCACTTGGCGTGTCCAGGTTTCAGTGCCCCGTTTACAAGACGGAGGAACACCTGGGGCAGTGTCTGTCAGGTACCCAGCACCGTGCCCCACTCCTTCCCCTCCTTCTCGTAACCCAGTCAGCTCCAGGTCATTCCCGCTAAGCCCTGATCCCCAGGAAATGTGACAGTAAGACCAGGAATCATGCAGCTTCACCACTGGTCCCACCACGAGCAACGCCACCTTGAGCAAGGCACCTGACACCTCTCTGAGCTCCAGTTTCCTCACCCTCAAAATGGCATGCTACTACTAACCAGCTCTGAACACTGTAATGATTAAACAAGACAATGTGCGTGCAAAGGGCCTTGAAACTGAAAACCCGCAGGAGTATTGTCAAGTTCCGTCCTCTTTTTAATCAAATAATCATGAGAAATGCTCTTTAAAGACAGCACAGTCTCTGACTGTGGTCGCACATCTCTTGCCTCCCCCTCTGTGCCCAGCGCTGTGTGAGATGCTGGGGACACCAAGAGAGCCAGGACCCAGTCTAACCAGCAGAGCTTCCGGGGACCCCAACTCTGTGACATGGAACAAGTCCATCAGCGTGAAATGGGAGAATTAATCATGGTATCTCCACGGGGTGACGCTAACAGTCCCGGACAAACTGCCTGCACGTGGTCAGTGCTCCACCGTTAGCCCGGCTTTGCTGTCCGCTGTCAGGTTATCCCCATCTCTAGTTTGCAGAGCACTTCCATGTTCCTTACCTAGTGTGCAAGGCAGGTTGAATCACCCACTTCACAGAGGCTCGGCTTCGGGATCTCAAGTCCAAGAGCACAGAACTGCGCTGGGGAGGCCGTGCGAGCTCACGCTCGGGAGGGGACAGAGCTCAACCATAAATAGTGCCGCCCTGCCAGGCCCTGAGGCATGGGAAGGTTTGGAAGCCAACCCTTTCCTGGAGCCAAGCTGCCTCCCTGGGCATCTGGCAGTTTCTTGGCCAAGGTGGAGGCCCTCACCGGCATCAGGATCAGCATAGGCCTCAGCACCGGCAGAGAGGTGTCTGTCGCCAGCTGCCACAGGTGAGCGGCTGTGGAAGGCAGCAGGCAGGCCCACCCTAGCCGGGAGGGCAGCTCCTCCCCATTGTTCTGGGCCGGGTGTGGCCGCCAGCGCTGGAGTTGCCAAAGTGCACTGGAAACCAGGCAAACACTCACAAACTCAGCCCGGTTTCCACTCACGTCACTGCAGCCCGACCTCCCGGCCCAGCCCAAACCCGAGGCTCCCGAACACCTTTCTTTGCCTCGCCCCAGAGGCCCCGAGCTGACCATCAGCACCACGCTTGGCTTGCTCTTTCAAGTGCAAAACAGCTCAGCAGGGCCCTGAGGAGCACAGGTCTGCTCCGTAACTGCCCACTGGCTGGCCCACTGGCTGGCACGAGGTGGAGCCTGGACCCAGGCTGCTCACCCAGGACACCCCCAAAGGGGCCTGGGGAAGACAAAACCTTTAGGTTCTGTGTCATGATTATTTCAGCGTAAATTAACGTGAATTCAGAAAGTGGCGATGCTAACACTTTTTTACTACTATAAACCAGATTAAGTGCATTTCTGTGTAATCACTAAAAGTTTGAAGATTTAAGTACATCAGAGCAGGGTTGAGTCCTGGTTCTGCCACCTTCCAGCTGTGTGACCTTAGGCAACTTACTAAGCCTCTCTAAGTCTCAGTTTCCTCATCTGTAAAATGGAAGTAAACAGTATCTACCTTAAAAAGACATTGTGAGAATTCAGTAAAGTAGAAAACACTTGCAAAACATTTAGTGCAGGGACACGTGTAAAGTGGGCACTCAGTAAATGGATGTTATTAACAGATATAATAAATGGCCTCCTCTGTGCAGCTCCCACCTGCATGGAGGTGAAAATGTGGGAAGGTGGCAAGGTCATGATTTTAAATAAGCAGGGAAAGCCTCACTGGGAAGGTGATGTTTCAGCAAAGACCTGAAAGAGGCGAGGGAGTGAGCAATGAGGAAAGGGGGCAAGAGTGTTCTAGACAGGGCACAGCAAGTGCAAAGCCCCTGAGTCAAAAGTGTGCTGGTGAGCGCGAGGAACACACAGGAGGCCAGTGCGGCTGCAGTGGGGTGAGGGAGGATGAGAGGGCTCAGGGATGAGGTCAGGGAGGGACTGGTGCCAGATCAGAATGGCCTTAGAGACCCGTTAGCCTTTCCTCCAAGATGAGGAGCCACCGGAGGATTCTGAGTAGAAGAGTGACCTGATTTGACTTTTTTTTTTTAAGTATTTCTTTAAAAAAAAAAAAAACCTGGCTGCTGGGTTGAGGAGAGGATGCAGTGGGCAAGGGCAGGGGCAGGAGAGCAGTCAGGTCCAGGTGAGAGTGGGTAGCACCAGGGTGCGGGGGAGGCGGGGAGAAACAGCAGGATTCTGGGACTATTGCCATGATACTGCTATTAGAACTTGGTGGTGAACTGGACGTGAGATATGAAAGAAAGGAGTGAGTCAAGGATGACTTTAAGGTTGTTGCCCTGAGCAACAAGAATGGAGTTGCCATTTACTAACAAAGGAAAAACTGGGATGAACAGGTTGGGATGGAGGCGTGGGGAACACTAGGTTCATCTCTGGATAAGTTCAGTTTGAACTGCCCAGTAGAAAGCCAAGTGGAAATGTCATGCAGTTGGATGTATCAGTCCAGAGTCAATGGGGGAGGTCCAGGCTGGGTAAACAAATGTGTGAATTATCAGTGCTTGAAGGTAATCAAAGCCACAAGACTGGACGAGATCACCAAGGTCCAGAGGTCTGAGGACGGAGCTCCGGGCCCCGCAGGACAGGAACAGGAGGATGAACCAGCAAAGGAGACAGAGCTGGAGCAGCCAGTGAGAGAGGAGGAAAGGGTGGCATGTGGGAAAGGAGGTCCAAGAAGGCAGTGACCAACCACGTCCCACAGTGTGGAGAGGCAAAGGGTTCGTGAGGACCAAGAACTGGCCATTTGGTCTGTAAGTGGAGGCCACTGGTGATCCTTCTAGAGCTCTTGGAGTGACAGGGAGGGGGCCAGGCTTGACGAGAGTGGGCTCAAGAGAGAACAGGAAGAGAGTGATGTTCTGGCAACAGTAAGCGCAGGCAACTCTGTGGAGGGTTTTGCTAAAAAGAGGAGGAGAGAAGTGGAACAGTAGCTGGAGACGGGATGTGAGGTCAAGAGGATTTTCTTTAAGTTGAGAGAAATAACAGCATGACTGTAGGAAAAACAGGTCATGCAGATGGGATGGGGAGAAGTGGCGGGGCAATGTCCTTGAGTAGGCGAGAGGAGGGATCTGTGCATGTCCGTCCTCTCCCTCTTGGCCTGGCTAACTCCTACTCATCCCTCAAGGGTCAGCGTAAAGGCCGCTTTCTCAGGGAAGTTTCCCTGACCCCTCCAGTAGGTCACTGCCCCGCTATCCCCGTTCATGGTACATACTGCCTGTGCTTCACGGCGCTCAGGTAAGCCCGGTGAGGGCAGGGCTGGCTCTGTCCTGTTTGCAGCTGTATCTCCAGCAGCCAGCACCCTACCTGGCAGATCACAGATGTTTGATGGCTATCTCTTGAAGAGTGAATGGTCCCAGAATAGAAACAAATCCAGGACACATGTCTGTTTTCTGTTCCCGCCTGGTTTAATCACGTTGCAGTGATCAAGACCATGCGGTTACTGGCTGTTGCAAATATTTGGATTTAGAAGAGCTCAGTTGTTTGTTCCTGTTTGGGCTCTGTAGCTTGGCTAACACACAGACCAAAGCCACGTGACTAGACATATCCTTCCATTGACACTGTCCACCACAAACTGAACACACTCCAGATTATGTCTAGCAATTCATTCATTTGATACATATTTGCCAAAAGCCTGCTGGGTACAGCATCCTGTGGATTAGAGGACTGAATGAGACACAGTGCCTGCCCCCATGAAGCACAGGGTCGAGCAGAGGCGATCACACAGGACTCCAGTTCATCACAACTATGATAGGCATTACAAGGGACAGTCCAGGGGGTTATGAACACGGAGAATGGGGAGACTTAACAGTCTGAGGAGTGGGAGGCAGAGGAGAAGGGAGATCCGACAACCCGGCCTCTGCCTCCCCTCCCCAGCCTCAGGCTGCCCTCAGGTGGACCCCAGGCTCCAGGCCAGCAGCTCAGCAAGAGGGCTCTGGGCATTGGAGCTGGCTGCAGGAGTGGCAGGGCCATGGCCTCCTGCCTTCAGATGCTCCAGTCCCCTCCCTTTTCCTCTCTACCTCTGCTGGTGAGGGCAGGGCTGGCTCTGTCCTGTTTGCAGGACCTGCCTTTCTCCTTCTGTTGCTTCCAGAAGGGCTGCCTCCTGAAGCTGCATTTTTGGAAAGATCTGCCTGGAGAGAAGGCTGAGCTCATTTATGGCACAGGGCGCTGGCAGGGACAGGACCGTTACTGAGTCTCCCCTTCTGTTTACTTTCAGGTTTTCATAGGCTCTGTTCACAAAGAACCACCATTTTGCAAGGACCATGAGGCCACTGGGCGTGACATGCTGGTGGCTGGGACTGCTGGCCGCCATGGGAGCCACTGTGGGCCAGAAGGAGGGTTTTGAAGGCACTGAGGAGGGCTCACCAAGTGAGTACATTTACCTGAACAGGTACAAGCGGGCCGGTGAGTCCCAGGACAAGTGCACCTACACCTTCATTGTGCCCCAGCAGCGGGTCACAGGGGCCATCTGCGTCAACTCCAAGGAGCCTGAGGTGCTCCTGGAGAACCGGGTGCACAAGCAGGAGCTGGAGCTGCTCAACAACGAGCTGCTCAAGCAGAAGCGACAGATTGAGACGCTGCAGCAGCTAGTGGAGGTGGACGGCGGCATCGTGAGCGAGGTGAAGCTGCTGCGCAAAGAGAGCCGCAACATGAACTCGCGAGTCACGCAGCTCTACATGCAGCTCCTGCATGAGATCATCCGCAAGCGGGACAACGCGCTGGAGCTCTCCCAGCTGGAGAACAGGATCCTCAACCAGACGGCCGACATGCTGCAGCTGGCCAGCAAGTACAAGGACCTGGAGCACAAGTACCAGCACCTGGCCACGCTGGCCCACAACCAGTCGGAGATCATCGCACAGCTCGAGGAGCACTGCCAGCGGGTGCCCGCCGCCAGGCCCGTGCCCCAGCCACCCCCCGCCACCCCGCCCCGGGTCTACCAGCCGCCCCCGGTCTACCAGCCACCCCCCTACAACCGCATCATCAATCAGATCTCCACCAACGAGATCCAGAGCGACCAGAACTTGAAGGTGCTGCCACCACCCCCTCTGCCCACCATGCCCACCCTCACCAGCCTCCCGTCCTCCACAGACAAGCCGTCGGGTAAGTCCTTCTGGGAGCCCGCTCCATCTGGGCCTCACAGCCAGGCGCCAGGCTTCCCTTGGCTGTGACCACAAGTGGGGGAAAAGCCACGGCAAGCTGAAGCCTGGCCAACAGACTTGTGCAATCCCCCAGCAGTCCCTTGGGCCAAGCTGCTGGAGCTGGTGGGGTGAGAGGGGGACCACATTCCTTAGAAGGATGCTCCAAGGTAGACGACCCAGGGAAAAGGGGGAGTCTCAGAAGAGAACAGATGTTCTCTGCCTTCTGATAGGAAAGAACCCCAGGCCTGTAGCTTGTGGGGTTCTGCACTAGATGGTCTGTGTTGGCAAGGAGCATCCCTCTCCTGCAAGCTCTTGTACTGTGCCTGGCACAGAACTGGCATTCGGTAAATGCTCACCGAGGAAACAGGCCAAAGGAAAAGTGTTATCACAGGAAAAGTATGATAAACACACTCGGGGCTGGGGGGTGGGGAGCACTTTCTAAAGCCCACACGTTTCCTAGAGTCTGCTGCTGTCTAGAATTTTCAATGATTACTCCATATGCTCTTAAATACACGTTCCATCTTAAAATATGCTAATTCTCAGAATATTATTATGGTGGGGGAAAGGGGTTTTGAAGCTTGACCAAGACCCTGGCGCTGGGCACTTTCACATATATTACATTATTTACATCCTTAACTCCTGAGCTCCTGACGGAAGGTTTACTGAGAGGTTGAGTGACTTGCGCACAGTCTGAGGATCCTCAGGCTGGATTTGAATTCAGGCCTTTTCACTTTAAATCTAGGGCTGACTCCTCTGTGCTCTAAGACTCTGGGGGACCAGGAGCCCAGCCCCCTGAAGCTCAGCCTCTCATTCATCCAGGACCCTGTGAGCCTTCCACAAACGGGCTGTCCTGTGAGAACTAGACTCATCTTCGCGAAAACTAACCACATATCTGCTCCAAGTCAGTGATTTTGGTACCACTTCACTGTATAAGCAGGGAGATATTTTTACTGAAAATATCCTGTTTTACACTTATTTCACACTTCTGAAAATAACCACTGGTACTGGGAAGAGCAGCTTCTTGCTAATTCCAGAAAGGGGCTGAACCTGAGTGCAAGAGGGTGGCCTGTGCAAAAGACAAGGGAGGCATTGTCTGCAGGTCCGTGGGGGGACGGGAGCTGGGCACAGGGTACAGCATCCGCCCGCAGCACCTTGCAGGAAAGCCCTCTGCTGGGTGTGCAGGTTGAAAAGGAGCTTTGGAGCAGACCAACTGGATTCAGATTCTGCTTCCCCCACTGCTTAGCTCTGGGATATTAAGCAAGTCACTTTGCCCCTCAGAGCCTCAGTTTCCTCATCTTTCAACTGGGGACAGATTAAAATAGTGCCTACCTGAGGATTAAACGAAATACTGAAAAAAATGTGTTTAGCATGGTGCTGGGCCCGTGGTAAGTTTCAGTACGTGGTAGCTGTGAGTTCCCTTCAGTCTTGGTCTCTTCATCTTGAAACAAGGAAATTGAAATAAATAAACAGTCCCTTTTTAGCTCTGGCATTCTACAGTTAATGACTGGTTCATCTGTACGTGTGTCTGTTTTAAATCAGAAGCTCCAAAAGAGAGGGCAGAGTGTACTAATAGGTCTTGATAGCAGACTCAGCAGGTAAAGCAGGCCCCTGGACACCAAATGAAGGCTCCGCTGACTGTTATTATAATCCTGACGTGAGTCAGGCTCAGTGGTACCCAATACATCTCTTCTTGCCTGAACATCTCTGGTTTCTGACTCAACAATTTCAGGACGTTCCTGAGCTGATAGATATATAGTGTAGGAATAACGACTGAGGTTTGCACCTATCCCTTGTTAGCTGTTTGCTCATGAGAAAGTTACTTAACTCCTCTGAGCCTCAATTTTCTCCTCTGTAAAGTGGGGACAAGAGTCATACTATCACAGGGTTGCTGTGGAAACTCAATGCAATCAGG
The DNA here is from genome assembly GCF_041296235.1 of Equus asinus. Classification (NCBI taxonomy): domain Eukaryota; kingdom Metazoa; phylum Chordata; class Mammalia; order Perissodactyla; family Equidae; genus Equus; species Equus asinus. Next base: position 18,556,671 of record NC_091799.1, read on the forward strand.
CATGTGGTATTATGTCACATGGGGCAGCCAACAACGGCTGAGCCCCTACTCTGTGCCAGTCACACAGCTAGAGCTGGGGAGGCAGGTGAAAACTATGATCTCTGACCTTCAGGAACTCAGGATGGGGGATGTGGCAGATGCATGAAGGCACTGGGATCCATCCAATACACACCAGTTCCATCCCCTAAAATCAGCACATCAGGTCTGACAAAGGATTTCTCTGAGAGGGAGCATCTGCCAAGGCCAAAATGTCCAGAATGAGAGAATTTATGGGACCACCATAACAAAGTAGCTGAAATCAGGAATGCAGTGAAAGCCATGGCTGTGGTCCCCGTGTGCTCGGAGTCCTGCAGAGGGGCAAATGAGGGGCTGTGGGGACACTGGGTGGCACGACTGAGTCTCTCTGAGGGGAAAAGCTGGACAGAGGCAGGGACTTCAGTGTTGCATCTTGAAGGATTTGTAAGAGTCTCCCAGGGAGACTTGGGCGTGGGGAAACTGAATTATTAGTGGGTCCCTGATGAGATGGGGCCATGTGAGGACCCAGCGGCACGGGCCGACTCTTGGTACCTCGAATGGTTTGGATCCCCTGCTTCTTCACGTTCACGATCCAGCGTGGGCTGCGTGCACCCCAAGGTTCCTGCACGCACCCAACCTGCCTTCTCTCCCACTTGAGAAAGCACATCTTCCTGGAGGGAATGGCAGTGATTTTTATTATGGAGAGACCCTAAGTCGTTATAAGTTACCTTTTTTTTTTTTTTAAAGTAAAGCCCTCTCAAATGTTGGTACTGATTGTCAGTAACAGTTTCCTTGTGACCCATGGCACCGCTGAGCTCCCAACAAGGCGTGCCCAGCGGGGACTGAGCACCCGGCTGTGAAGCTGAATGGGCAGGCGGAGCCCTGAAGAGGGTGTCCCAGGAGGGCCCTGCCCTTTCCTGGTGTTGGACAAGCTGAGAGGAAAAGGCAGATGGTCTCTGTCAGCCAATCAGCAGAGAGCTCTTATCAGGCCTGTTTGGAGAGCTTGGGGCAGGTTCTGGTCCTGGAAGACACAGCCTTCCTCTGTGCTCTCACCCAACAGTTTCTTTGTCCCAGGGACATCCCTCGGCCAGAAACACCTTTGCAATTAAACACCTGTGCACTCACGCCTTGGCAGCTTCTCACTCTTTCATTCCACAACCTCGGAGCCATCTGCTCCTTTCCTCATTGTCTGGGACACTCAGCCCACAGCACGCCCTTCCCCAGGAAAGTGAGGGAGCCATGGCCGCTTATCTGAAGCTGCAGTCACCAGCTTGTTCCCAGCCAGACAGTAACAGGCTGGCCCCAGGCCTCTGAGAGCCGGAGTGAGGGAGGCCCAGGCAGCTCCTGGCTCCCCTGGCATCTTGCTTGGGTTTTGTCCTGTCTCTCTCAGGTCTGGCCAGACCTGGGGACATTTCAGTTAGGATGATGTTTGTGATGAGGCCTGGGGCAAACGGCCCTGCCTGTGGCCCTCTCTTCTGAGGGTCCTGCTGCTGCTCTCCCTTCCTCTCCACTCTTTCTTACATTCATAAATTCTTCACCACCTGGGTACCCGTGACATACACACATACACACACACACCTGTCGACCAGGTCTGTTAAAGAGGAAGGCTGCAGGGGTCCCTCTCTAAGACGCAAAGCAAAGGACAGGATGGAGCCTCAGGCCTAGTCTGCTCCTGAGATGGTTCTGGGAGGCCTGGAACACTATTCCTCAGCTCAGCCCAGGCACAGCCACACACATGCCAGCCCTCCTGCCACAGTGCCTATCCAGGAGACTGATCAAAGAAAAGGCAGTGCTACCACCAGCTGCCACAGCGAGGCTTTGTCTGAAATGAATCTTCAAAAACCAAAAAGAGTAAGCATTTCTAGCTGTTTTCTCTCCTGAGAAAAAGAACACAGTCAGTTCAGTTTGTTTCTCAATCGATAAAGATGGTGCCATAAAATCAAAAAATATTAGAGCTTGTTAAAGGCCTCAGACCCCCTGGCACAGATTTCCTGTCCCAGAGCCTATCAGTGGCAGAGCCAAGATTGGTCCCTGAACTTGTAACTTCCAGGATATTGAGGTTCAGAGAGGTTAAGTAACTTAGCCAAGATTACACAGCTAGTAAGTGGCTCAGCCAAGGCTCAAACCCAAGTCTGTCTTACCACTCTGAGATTATTGCACATTTCCATGGAAAGGCTGGAGGGGAACTGGTGTGAAAATCACTCTATAAATGCTTGACTTGGCCCCAGGTGCCAGCTGCCTGGGACCTGACCCTCTACCACTATTTCATGTACCAGGTTCCAAGCAGCTCCTTGTAAAAGAGCTCTGGGAACAGAGTCGGTGGATTTGTTATTAGAACTCTCAAGGTTCTAAAAACACAAGACGTCACTGCGAGCCCACTAACGTCGTGCCGCCCCCTCGACACGGTCTAGGAGGAACCAGCAGAACCAACTGCCTGGGGCCAGCCCACTAGTCACAGAAACGCACTGCTGTGGTGAATTTGTGTGGTAGACTGTGTCCTAACCCTGAGATCACACTCACACACACACACACACACACTCACACAAAGATAAAGCAGAATTACAACAGCATCACACTACAGTATCTAAAACAACAGAGCTCGCCTCTCCCACAGAAAACATAGTATGCTCCCAACTGCTGGTAAGCAGGTCCAACTGAATCTGCAGATAAATCTGATTTTTAATTTATATCAAAACAGGACACATTCTCTGGATTTACTTCTACTCAACATTTAAACATATAGCTAAGTCGGAAGTCCTGATTTCTTTAAATATGTTAACTCTAAATATATGAAAATCAGTAGCTATGATCTGCTCTTGGGGCCACATTAAGTGGCAACCACATTGCTTCACTGACACTACATGGGAGCGGCCCATCCCTCACAACAGATGGTCTACAGCCAGAGAGGCACGGACAACTTGAACAAGAGTGTTTTCCTAGATGGATGCTCCCCCTGTATTTTATTTCCTCCTGGTAGGAGGAAATACATCCATTAGATTGTGGTTCCCTAGCATAATGGTGTGTTTTAAAATAGAGGAGGAGATCTGTCTCACTGTGGCTTCCACTCCTCTGGAGGTCCAACAATCATCAATCTGGGTGGAAAGCCGTGGGTCCCATGTGCAGACCAGCTCTAGCCAACTGAGCTCCCAAGCCTGATGTGCTGCGGAGCCTTGGAGAAACATCTGGGAATTGTGAGGAGGACGAAGGTGATGGTAGCCACCAGTGACTCGGCCTTTAAGGTCACAGAGGCTGAGGGAAAACCCAACCCAGGTCTCTTGTCTCCAGAGCTTGTGCTGTTTACACTGCACTATGCTGTCTTGATTCTCAAATCTTATTGTTGAACAAAATAAGATTCCCAAATTCATGACGAACTACGTAATCCAGCGATACTTGAGAGAGCATTCCTCGCTGGCTTCTTCATAAACAAAAGCTGCTCGAGTTCAAGATGGGTCATCTTCCTTCCAGCTTTGCTTTCCCTTTTCTCCTCCTCGAGCACCTTGGGGAACTGACCACAAAGAGCCTTTTGAGTGTGATAGCAAGCTCTCCCCTCTATCCCTCACTTGTTTTCCAAGAAAGACATTCAGCTGAATGCTCAGGCTGTTTACAGCCCCGGGAGATAAACTATCAACTCCTTACTGTTAAAAGTGGGGATCTGGCATCTTGTGGCCTGGAAATCCCAACAGTTTGGCACTTGGCAAACTGTAAAAAATCCAGAAAATCCTGGTGGTCAGGCATCTGTGGCCAGCTCACCAGTCACACAAATGGATTGTTGTGGTGAACTGATGCGGCAGACTGTGTCATAACCTGGAGATGCTCCCCCAGAAGAAAACGATAACGAAAGCAGAATTAAGTTAGCATCACACTACAGTGCCTAAAACAAACGTGGCTAGGCTTGTTGAGTGAAACGGTAGAGCACTGCTGTAAACGTCAGCGCCCCCTGTGACGACTCTGAAAGAAGAGCATGTTGACACTAAGCCTGATGACCCTGGCCCTGTAGCCCAGGATGAGCCAATGGACCCACAGGACTTGGAATGGTTTTACGTCAACCTTTTTTTTGAAATGAATAAGTGATTTTTCCCTTAATAGATATTTTGAACACAGTAATTTAAGTTAAAATGACTGCATGCAGAGAGAAATTCTGCCAAGAAAATTTTAGTTTAAATGACAAACTTTTTTTTAAGTTCTCTAAATGCTGACATTAAGATATCTTAGGTAATTTGTCCAGAGTAACAGCCAAAAGGACAGAAATTCCAGTCACCTGGCTCTACCCCAGACAACACACAGACCTTCTGCTACAGCCTGCCCGGGCTTCCCCATGCAACAGGTTTCCTTTCCCAGGGTCTGGTCTGGATGCTGGTTACCCTCTGTTGTAGGGATCCTGTTTCCAGATGGACTTATTATTATTCGTTCTCTAAATGGAAAAAACAGAGTGAAGATGACCAAGGGAATACACCTCACGGTGGTGAGAAGATGGAGATGGAGGAAGGCATGTGGGACACTAAGTGACTCTGGGTGCTAGACTGGCACACATAATCACTGCCCTGAGGAGGCTCCTGCTGGAAGGAGCCCACAGGCCGCTGGGGAGACAGACCCCCAGCGATCCTAACATGGTGGGATGGCCCCAGCACAGTGCAGTAGAAAGAATCAGGACTCGGGAGGCAGAGCGGAGCTCTACTCCCAGATCCTGCCCCTTCCGGCGTGTGCTCTCTCTCAGCCTTAGTTTCCTCACGGTTGCAGGGGCTCCTGAGGATGCGATGAAAGAGCACGTAAAGCACTTGGCGGATGAAAGGCTCTAGATGCAAGGCAGTCCTCGTTCTTAGGACGTGCCAGTAGAGAGAAACATATTAGGCATTCTGGGAACCCTGAGGAGGATTAAGTAGGTCTTCTGGGGCTGGGGAAGACTTCCTGGAGGAGGTGATGAGGAGGGCTGAGGGCCTTTCAGATGGGTTCTCAGAACCACTGCCAGCAATCATCAAGAAATCATGAAGACGGGGCTGGCCCCGTGGCCGAGTGGTTAAGTTCGCGCACTCCGCTGCAGGCGGCCCAGTGTTTCGTCGGTTCGAATCCTGGGCGCGGACATGGCACTGCTCATCAGACCACGCTGAGGCAGCGTCCCACATGCCACAACTAGAGGAACCCACAACGAAGAATACACAACTATGTACCGGGGGGCTTTGGGGAGAAAAAGGAAAAAATAAAAATCTTGAAAGAAATCATGAAGACCAGGCTTGATTCTGGGCAACTGTCCTGGCTTCAGAAGAGAAAAAGGGTGAAATAGTAGAAATTACATACTAATTGGCTTGTGGTCAAGTCCCAGTAAAATTATAGAAAACATTATCAACAGAGGTTTGTGAGCACTTGGAAAACTAAAAGGTGATCAGTGAAAGCCAACATAGGTTTTCTAAGAACAAGCCAATAGCTGATTCTCTTTTTTGGAAAGGGTTAATAGGGTGGCCACCTGTGCAGTGTCTGTGGATGGCGATCAGGTCTGATAAGCTCTTCCATGACGGGCCTGCAGAACAGCACCACCAACCTCTGGACTCAGAGAGTCTTGCTCATTCTCATCGCAGCACCCAGGGCGCCTCGGTGCACCGCCACCCCCAGCCGCAGTGAGCACCCTCACACCCAGGCAGCCTCGGGCGCTACTCACCACTGCAGCTGGGAACCCCAGGGCTTCACTGCCACCCGTCCCGGCAGCCACAGTGAGCCGCTCACCTCTGCCTATGGTGAGCCCCCACAGCCCTTCCTGGTCTACCCTCTTTTTTAAATTGCTTTAAAGTCCCTGTTTTTCCTCCTGCCCGAGGGTACCGATGGAAACCCAGAAGTGGGCACAACGCTTTTGAAAGTGTTCTCTGGGCAGCACCCCTGCAATGTCTGTTTATCCTGAGGTCAAAGGAGGCAGCAAGAGGATCCCCTTTGGGCTCCTCAAGGCCCCTGGGAGCTCTCATTTGCGAGGCTTCGGAGTGTATCAAGTATACTGAAATGCACCCGCCTCACACATCTAATATAACTTTTTCTCTAAAACTTTTGAAAGAATTTTAATAATTTTGCTCTTGAAACCATTTGGCCAAGAGTAACGCAATTAATTTATGGTTGGCTCTGCCTTCTCGGCAAACACAGGCATGCTCAAGAATTCTTGAGAAGTGAGAAAAATCTAACCTACAAATTGTTTTCGAAAGTAATAACATTTTTATGAAGACTAAATTTAACAATTACTGAACTTGACAAGATGTTACACTTTGTAGAAATTTAATTATATACTTATAAATTTTGATTTTGCAGCTTTCTTTTCATATTTTAGAGCCAATAAATTTTTTTAGCCCTCAAACACTTTCATAAACTTCTGAAAAGCTTGTCGGCCCCAGGCGCTGAGCCCGTCATCCAAGGACATAAAGCTGGCTGAAAGTGGGTGGGAGCATTTGGACCCTTTCCCCAGAAGGACCAGAAATGGTATTCAGGATGTGAACTCTGAGGCCCTGCAGGAACCCGAGACACCTCTGGGAACGGCCCAGTCGCTCCTGTGTTTAGGTTATTGTTTTGTATTCTGGTTCACTGAAAAGTGGTGCCTGACATAGCATGTATATGTTCATAACCAAAATATTATTTTCCCAAGCCTTCTGGATAAAGGAGCCTTGAGCAGCACATAGAATTGGTCCTCACCACAGCCTCCCCAGGCGCCTGCTCTCCCGCCCTCACCGGATGCCCAGCGAGTCCTGAGGCTGGAGGGCAGGCCTCACACCTAAGCCCTCCACGTGCCCTGGCTCTTAGATGCACGAATTTGAGGAGGAAACTCCAGGTCCAATTTCAACGACTAGTCATTTCTCCTATCAGAAAAATGCTTCAGGGAGTGGCAAAAAGACTTTTTAGATACAGACCATCAGCGAGAATAACTGAAAACAGCATTAGTTCTCAGCCAAGAGCAGAGTGCATCTTGGTGCTATCACAGAAGCCTCTCCCCAGTGCCCACGTATGGACTAAAACACCCCCAGAACAGTGCCCACAGGCCACGCGCTCCTCTGTGGGGCCACAGCGTCCTCTGTGAGGCCTCAGGCGTACTGTGTGTTTTCACTAAACACCTTTGCTGCAAGCATTTTCGCAGCACAACTAATTGGCTATAAGGCAATTTTGCCGTAAAAAATAAAATAACAAAAAATAGAGACATTAAAAAGGACACAATGAAACATTAAAAATTCATAGCAAAATTGAAAAGACTGCAAAAAATGAAAATGCAAAATATTTGAACACAAATATTTGAAGACGTAAATGTGTGTAGATTCATGGCAATACTGTGCAAAGAACTGATGTCACTCGTGGACTGTTACCTGAGCACTTTGTCTTCCGAGTCTTTCATTCATAGTGTTGCACCTTTTTTTTTGCTTGTTGATTCATCTGCTTGTTTGGTATCACACTTTTTTTTCTCTTTTTTTCACTAAAATGCCTTCCTTCATTAAGAGAGGATGCCTATTTATAACCAAGTGAAACTAAACTGTCAACCAGTTATGTTATCTTTTACAACAAAATTGCCTTTATGGGCAATTAGTTGGGTGGGAAAATGTTTGTGGTGAAACTGCTGGCGGTAGAGATGCTTCTGGCAAAGACGCCTAGACCCAGACTCAGTGGTCAGTTCCTGAGACCTGGGCTGAGCGGGGAAAGAGGCCTGTCAGACTGCTGGCCTGAAGCGTGGTCCAGTCCAGCTCACAGCCCGGAAGGACTCTGCTCCTCTCCCAGTGCCGCAGGCGCAGCTGGGGAGAAGAGGCACCCCTCCCGCCCATACAGGCCCCGCTGTCTACCCACTTCTGAGCTCCCGGCCTCAAGGGGAGCCGCCAGTCAGCTTGGTCACATATCCATAGGGCCAAGTTCCCCAAGGAGGAGGGGTGGCTGCACTGAAAGTTAACAGTGGTGTGCCCATTTCTCCACTGGGGCTTGGGTGGGCAAGGCAGGCTGAAGTTGGTGTGCCCCAGACCCGCAGAGAGTGTGACTAGGAAGTCACACTTAGGTCTGGCCTGGCTGCAGGCTCCAGCTCAGCTTTACCAGAAAGGGCCTGCATCAGGGATGTCGAGAACTGGGTCAGCCATCAATAAGTGGTTCCTAGTTTCCTGGGCGGTGGGTTCCTTGTATGCCTGATCCCTCTGTCAAAATCTCCAGAGAGGAGGAAGGAAGCGAAGAAGGGACTTAGGCAGCCAAACCTGATCACCCGCAACACTTATCAGTTTCAGTATCGGGGTTTGGTGGCCCAAGACCTATATGCCTTGTGTTCCCATTGCCAACATCCCTTCTCTGGAGGCCTCCAGGCTCCAGGTCCCACGTGCCTTCTACACCCTGTGCTGCTTCTGTAGAGCACCTCGCAGGCTCAGCTCAGCTCAGCCATGGCGGCTGCACTTCCCTTCACGTGGAATGTTCTGGCTACAGCTCTACTGAGTGTAAATATGGTCTTTACAGAGATGAGGTCGGGGCGCTCACTCCACTGGGAGCCTTGGTGCTGCAGAGTTAGTGTTGGCCGGGTGCGCCGGGCAGAGCTGCCCTTTCAGAAGGGGAGCCAAGTGAAATAGGGCCTGGGCACTTCGCACTGTTCCAAAGGGAGGGCTCTGCCCTCTGCACACTGCAAATGCAGTTTCATTGACAAAAAAGATTTCCATTCTCCATTTCAACATATATCTTTGTGGCCTCTCTACTCAAGTTCTGACTTTCAAAATATGCCTTTGTGGAAAACATCTATCAGTAAACAATCTTACATTTAGTCTTGGAAACTCAAAAGCAAATACAGTAACTTGTTTGTGACAGGGTAGACAGTGGGGAGTGGACAACTTCGAAACTATCAGCTTTCATCCATCAAAGGAAAGAAAAAGAGAGAAGCCTCCCTGGTGGGGCCCTGTTCGGCCAGGTGGGTGCTCCTGTGTGGGTGGGACCCCCAGAACAGGCAGGGTCTTTCCCCCCGTTTACAGAAGAAGAAACTGAGGCTCAAATGAGGACCTGCTCAAAGTCACACTGTGAGGAGGTGAGGCCACCAACATTTGAGCTGAGGGCTCCAGACTCTCAGTTTGGGGTCCTGTCCCCAGCCCCATACTTCTTCCATAGATTCCTCGATCAAAGTCAGACATGTCGCCTGCCCTCCACAATGACACTATATACATAACAGTTACAGACTTCTCATCCGAGTAGGACGTTTTGACTCAACCACTTTAACAGAGCCACATAATAATCTCACTGCTGCCATTTCCTGCTACTTGATCATTTTACTGCTGCCAACTTTTCAATGCTAAGTTTCTCCTCATTAATTTTCATCCATCATTTAAGTTTCTGACCTTTCCCACGGGTGCCTTAACGTAAGAAAAGGGAAAGTGTGTGAATGCAGGAGGTTTGCTAGAGCTCTGCAAGGGTTTCTGAGGGAGCACGGTTGGGGAAGGTGGTTCCTGATGGAAGCTAACAGGCATGATGCAAAGCACCTTGCCCAGTGCGGGCGCAGGAGACATAGCGAGATTTGTTTTGTAACAGCAGAAAATACTAACCACTTGTATACCATTTCATACCCACTCCATGATTCTAGAAAGCATGGCGTATCTAAAAGCCTTAAAGGAAAGAACTGCCAGATTTGCCTTTAAAAAAAAGGAGACGAAAATTTCTTCTACATCATAAAAGACACTAAAATAGTTGAAAAGGGGGTAAAGGACACAAAAAGGTAAGCATAGAAGAAAAACAAATCAATGAAGACAAAAAAGGTATAACACCTCGACAAGGAAGAAGTGTAAATTTTAATTTTTTTAACCTGGCCCAGTGGCAATGATTAAAAATAGTGCTAGGGACACAAAGATGAGTCAGCCTGGGCCCCCGACCCTTGCGTTCACTCTGGTTGGGGAAAAAGGGGAGAGCTTCAGAGTGTGTGCTCTGGACCACCCAGACCACCTGGGTTCGGATACCAGGTCTGCCCCTTACCAGCCATGGGACCTCAGGGGTGTCACCCACCAGTCTCCAGTTTGCTCATGTGTAAAATGGGGAGACGACTACCCACCTTGTAGGAGTGTCAGGAGGAGGGGGTGTGTAAGTACACGGATGGGCCCATAGTAAACGCTCAGTACATGCTGGCTAGCGATATTATTACTACTACTCTCTTGGAGCTAGGGGTTCATAACCTGGGGTTTGGGGGTCCATTAGCCTTCTGAAATTATAAGCAAAACTGTGTGAGTCTGTGCATTTTTCTGAATAGAGGTCTAGAGCTTCCCCCCAATTCTTAAAGGGACTGGTGACCCCAAACATTTTTAAGCGCTTCCCTTTTAAAAAGAGCCCTTTGCACAAATGTCAAAGGGAAAGCTGAAAGCATTGATGGCACCCACACAAGCACCTCAGGCTGGGAGCCGTGAGGCTGACCTTCCACTCCCCTCTGGCCTCCAATCTCCCCGCATGGCACCTTCCTTCCGTCTGAGAACTCCACAGGAGCCCCGTGGTGGCTCTGCAGTCAGAGGTCTGGCGGCTTGTTTTCAGTGGGTGTTTTTCTGCAGGCTTCTGGGGGATCTTCCATCACCAGCATTCGCATCAAGCGGCCTCTCCTGGGCCTCTGACTCGGTAGAGAGCTGGGAGGCCTCCCACGCCCGCAGCATGCTCTGCTCCAGCTGTCGGGGACAGACTCCCATTCTCTGCCTGAGTCCCTGGGGCTGTGGGCCGAACACAACCAAAACCTTTTTCTCCTTCATGAATGCTCTTTCTGGAGGTCGGGCCTCCCCTTCCCAGGACGGAAGAGGCACGAGGCAAAGAAGGAAGCAGCTGCTTGTGCCACATCTGCTACTGGTGGGTGCTTGGGGTCCTGCCCCATCCCCTGGGGGGAAGCGGGCTGGTGAACTGGCAAATGGGCGAGAAGACTCTCCCTGAAGGACGGAGGCGGAACCCCTGGTTGACTGTCAGCTGTAAGCACCCACGCCGACCTTTTTTCTCAGTGGTGTCTTGGGCAGTGGGGACAGTGGGGTGAGCCAGACAGCTCCTGTCCTCCCATGAAGTTCCAGATGGGGATGCTCAAACACAGCCGCAAGGTCTCAGAAAAAGCCCACCTGAGATGTCTAATGAAGTCCAAAAGGCCCAAACTGTCCCTGTTTAACCATCACGTGTGGGCTAGTTAAGCCCAACCACCAGCCAGGAAGGCGTTCGAGAGGTTTGATCTACACAGAGAAGATGACTACACCTGCCACCGATGCCTGCCCACACGCAGAAGGGAAAGGACAGGCCGCCACAGGAACTCCCGTGGAGAGGAGGCTGGCGAGGTCAGCACCTCCCCTGCTGCGCATCAGCGCGGCGCCCACCCCGCCCCGGGCTTTGGCTGCACAGCACGCTACCTGCCTGGGCTGGGACTCACTCAATACTTGTCGCGTAAACATACAAATTAATAGAAAGAACAAGACAGAATTTTCTTAGCACTTTTGATCTTAACCATTCACAGTTTGGGGAACATTTTGAAGAGAAGCTGAAGCAAAGCGTGGTGATTTTACTCATTTTAAAATACGTAGTTCAATGGCTAGGTCTTGAAACCTTCTGAAGAACCCAGCTTCTTTGGATCTTGGTGACTCGAGTTTGTACCTTCTTGCTGAAGTGACCACATCCAAACACAGGAAACCACCAGGCGAGGTGGGGGTGGGGGTGGTGCAAGACCTATGGGAGCTCTTCAGACTGCCAGCAACACCCACTCCTTGTGACCGGCAGTCAAAGTGCAGCGAAGTCACAGAGGACCACAGAAGCCCTCTGGTCTCAGTTTCAGACGAGAGCCGGGGACTGGAGTGTGTCCCAGGGGCCATCCTTTAAGTTCATGGACCTGCCTACAGAACCACCCCAACGTGTGAGCTCCGAGCATCGGACCCTCAGTGAGCTTCCTTTGAAACACACACGGCTGGAGCCGAAAGGGAACTTGCCCCCTCCCCACCCGCCCAAAGATGTGTCTGAATCCCAGAAATATCCTGAAATCTCTGGCTACACAGCCAAACTCTGGGCACTGCTTGGGCCCCTGTGAATCCGTGGAAGTTCATTTACTAAAAACTGCAGCAATTGTCACCAAGCCCTGTCCCTAACAAGGCAATCACGGAGTCCGAATTGAGGTGGCGCCAGCCGACTGATTCAGCCCACAGTACTCAGGAAGCACAGAGGACCCACCTCACTGCCTGAGGCACAGCCGCGGGCCCGCACCGTGCTGAGGAATGCTGCTGCACTCGGCAGGCACACGTCTCTTTTTGCCAATATAACCAACTTAAAAGAAAAAAGTCACTGCAGGAACTCCATACAAATAAATGATCCCAGCGACCCTTACAACCTCGAACGAGGTAAATATGGTCTCCCTTCTACAAGCCAGGGAAACTGCAGGCTTGGAGAGGTAATGAAGCCTGCCCAAGTCACACCGTGAGGGAGTTGGGGGTGGGGGGGGGGAAGTGGCCTTGGAACCCAGGCATCCTGACCCCCAGCCCTGGGCTCTTGTCTTTATATCATTATTTCTCAAACTTGCAAAACCAAAATCAGTTCCCTCACACTGCAGGCCTGTGGCTCCCAGCTGGGGACCAGCCAGGGGTTGTGGGTGCTTGGGGTGCTGCCAGGGTTGAGGGGTGGGGGGAGAAGTGACTCGTGGCCAGGAGGCAGGGAGGTCTGTGATGTGTGCACCTCTGTCCCCAGGCCCGTGGAGAGACTGCCTGCAGGCCCTGGAGGATGGCCACGACACCAGCTCCATCTACCTGGTGAAGCCAGAGAACACCAACCGCCTCATGCAAGTGTGGTGCGACCAGAGACACGACCCTGGGGGTTGGACCGTCATCCAGAGGCGCCTGGATGGCTCCGTCAACTTCTTCCGGAACTGGGAGACATACAAGGTGAGAGCTGCTGGGCAGTCTGCTGCCCACAGGCAACCAGCCCACCCCAAGAGGCCAATACAAGAGCCACTCAGAGGGCAGGTGCGCGCTGACCTGTCAGGGCCTGGGCGGCCCCAAACAGCAAACACCTGAGCGAGAAGGGCACTAACAGGGCCATTTTTGCAAACCCACCAAGGATGGTGAGGACCAGCAGCTCCTTCCCTGCCAGGCACTGCCTGCTGAGGACACAAGTCAGGAGTCCAGACTACAGAAGCCCCACAGACGGGGAGACAATTTAGATATGCTGGTGTGGGGTGGTCCTGCACCCTGGCCCGAGTGTGGGGAGCATCTTACTCCCAGCTGGGGCTTCCTTGGGGGAAGACCTGTTATCACAGCCTAGAAGGGAGAAGTCCCAAGGCCCCCAGGCCCTGGGAGAATCTCCCAAAGGGCCTATTATGAGAACTGCAGGGATATTTGGGTCCTAATTCCAGGGCTCGTGCCCTGGGCTCCAATGCCCAGGGAGCTGAATGCTCATCCTTATAGTAGGAAAGGCTGCTAGGGCTCAGCCACACACCTCCCTCCCTCCTTTGAACAAAGAGGTGGTAGGAAGGACACGAGAGCAGCTCAGTTCCCCAAGGGCCTGCCACACGCCAGGTGCCACACTGAGGGCTTCCGTTCACGACCTCATTTAATCTCACTTCAACCCTAGGAGGGATATCCAGTGTACAGATGAAAAAGTGAAATATCTCCCCAGGGTTGCACGGCTGGGAAGTGGCAGAGTGGGGACTGGAAGCCAGGCCTCTGACACCGGCAAAGACTTCAAACTCCCTTGGCCAGGATGCCTTCTGCACGAGGCTCTGCTGTGCGACCCTTCCTGTCCTGGTTGCCCTCCAGCCCACCTCCTGACTAGCCTGGGTCTTTGCTTTTTTCTTTCTCTCCTCGGCCTCCTAATTGAGAGGCTCCTGAAGATTTGCCCCGTAACCCTTCCCTCCTCCTTTCCATGTTCTCTTGCTTAGAGGCAGTAGAGCAAGCGGTGAAGCCCGGGTTCTTGGGTCAGATCCTGGCTCACCTCTCTGGGCCTCAATTCACCCATTCTAGGGAGGATAGTAACAGTACCTAGCTCTCAGGGTTGGCATGAGGGTTAATAAAATAACCTATGTGAAGTCCTGATAACAGTGCCATAACGGTACACCACAAGTGCTCGCTAAATACTGGCTGCTCTTATTCTTAACGAATCCATCCATTTTCAAGACTTCAGTGGTCGCTGCTCAGCTGATGACTCCCAAAAACTACATGTGCAAACAATAACAAAATGACTGGACTTCAGACATAGGAGGGAGCCAGACAGTTGTCACAGCTCACACCTGTCTGGTGCTTTAGAGTTTCATGGGACCCACACACACAGCCCATCCCCAGAGAAGGAAACTGAAGCCCAGAGAAGGTAAGGGATTTGTCCAGGGAACTCCTGTCGCACACCTACTGCGTGCTGGGCGCTCCATTTACCATATTACATGTGTCCCCACGGCAACCCTGCAGAGAAGGTAACAGCGCCCCCCACATTCACACAACGCCCAGCACGCAGCAGGCACTCTCTAAACAGTCTTGAATGATGCATGATTGAGGCTCAGACAGGCAAACTGACCCATCAAGTCCCCGCCAAGTGGGGGAGGAGGGATTCGAACCCAGGCCTGCCTTGTGCTCTGATGTCTCTGGGCCCCTCTGTCCGGGGCTGAGCATCCAGCAGCCAAGCCCTGCTGGCTGACGGCACTGCATATTCCTCTAATGCTCTTCCGCGTTTTCCCCAGCAAGGGTTTGGGAACATTGACGGCGAGTACTGGCTGGGCCTGGAGAACATTTATTGGCTGACAAACCAAGGCAACTACAAACTGCTGGTGACCATGGAGGACTGGTCTGGCCGCAAGGTGTTCGCAGAATATGCCAGCTTCCGCCTGGAGCCTGAGAGCGAGTATTATAAGCTGCGGCTGGGGCGCTACCACGGCAACGCTGGTGACTCCTTCACCTGGCACAACGGCAAGCAGTTCACCACCCTGGACAGAGACCATGATGTCTACACAGGTAGGAGCAGTGGAGTCAAACCCAGGGGCAGGGCACGGAAAAGAGGCCAGCCAAAGCCAGAGCCCCTGACTGCAGGGCCTGAAAACAGGAAGATCCCAGGGTCTAGCTGCCTGACCCTGTTCCCACCCCCTGAAGGTCCACTCCTCTAGCCACTGCCCACAGATCCCCTTCGCAAAGCTGGGTCAGAATGGCACTTACAGAAAGAGAAAGGTAAAGAGGTATACAAATTACACCTTTGAGGGCCACTCTGGGCCAAGCCAGACATCGTGCTGGGCTGCACATGTGTATCACCTCTGCCTGGGGCACCAGGTCAAGGCTACATAACTCCATGGGCTCTGGGCCATACACCCTGGGTAACAGTGCCGGCCCCACCTCTACCAGCCATGTGTCCTTGGGCAAGCTGCTTAGTCTCTCTGGGCCTCAGTTTCCACAGCTGGAAACGAAGACAATCTGCCTGGCAGGGTGGTGAGAAGGTCAGAGAGCAGAGACCTGCCGCGCTTGGTCGGGGACTTGGCTGGTAGGGCTCCATGTCGCGGGCTCTCTCCCTGTGATTACCGTTATTGTCATGCACTGTTAACGCAGCGCTGTAAGTGAGCTCTTAAGAGGAAACGAGATAGGAGAGATTAAGTGATTTGTCCAAATTCACATGCCTCAAATCCAAGCCTTTACTAAGAAGTCTTCATCAAATAAAAAACAAGGGAGAAAACAGAAAATTATAAGCACAGATACAGTCCAGCCCTAAACCCAGACAATAACCCCCCACAGCTCATGCCTCCCAAGGCCCCACACCCAGTTTCTTGAGATGACGGCCTCTGGGCCCTAACAAGCTGGCAAAGTCAGAGAGGCCTAGCTCCTCCCTGAGGCCGACCCCACCTCGAGGCCAAGGCTGTGTGGTCTCCTGGGCAGACCTGGCCCCTCCTGCCCCAGCTCCCCATTTAGTCCTGGTCTGAAGGCCACTCCCTCCCCTCCGAGGGGCGTCTCAGGAACGACCGGCACTTCAGGCAAGCCCTGCCACCTACATACGGAGAGGGAGGTCCTCACTCCAGGTGCCCACGGCAGCCACACTCCAGCAGACTGTTCTCACAACACTGGGGACACGCACACACTCTCCCTGTCACAGGCACTAAACGGACCTTGCTGAGGGGTCCCTGAGGAGTTAGTGTCGTCTTAGGTGAGGGCTGCCGAGGCTTCCAGAAGATCAGGGCAGGAAGCTGACCCTCAAAGTTAGTCTGACTCTGGGGACACGGGGGCTGCTACAGCATTTCCTGGGGTCCTCCTGGATAGCTGGGAGAAGACTGTTCTAGCACCCCAACCATCAGGCCCGTCCAGCAGCATGTTCTGTGGACGGTGAGGAAGTGAGCTCCTTGTCCCTGGAGGCGTGCAGGGCAAGCTTATGGGGGCCTCCACCCGCAGATGGGAGGCTGGCTGATGTACTCTCCACATCCAACACTGCCACTTGGTCCTTGTGGCCTCGCATCACAGCCCAGAGGAGCTCGAGAAAAACTCTGGGACAGCCTGGGCTGCGGGGACTACAGGGTGCCTGGGGCTGAGTCTCCCCTCAGCCTGCTGCCTCCTCACCTCATCCCAAGGCCTCAGCGGGAGCAGGGCCACCTGCCCCATTGGGCCTCCCAGCCCACAAACTTGACTGAGGCAGCCCTTCCCCGAGGCGGAGGTCCCCTTCCTAGGCCTGATCAGGAAACTGGGGACCCCCCTTTAACTAAGAGCAGCCCGAGCGAACAGAGGCTCCTCCTCCTTCTTGGGAAGGGCGATGTCCCGCAGGCGGGCTCGCACCTTGCCCGCACTTTTACTGCCATTCCGAACTGTGTGTCCCTGGCAGCGAAACAGCACGATGTGATAGCGCCAAATGTTTTACGAAAATATCTTTCTTGTGTGAAATAATAAGAAAAACATATTTGGCTGGAATACAGGCTGGGGAGGAATAGAGGAGCATTTCATCTTAAACACTTCCTTTGTCATTCGTCAAAGACTCTTTATCTTAAAAAAATTCCTAAGAAAAACCCTTTGGCCCTCTCCCTGCCACCTCAGGTCAGTTCCATTTTCTATTCAAACCTACGAGGTGGAGTCCTCCCCAGGCGCTTCCTCTGCACCACATCCTGGGCCAAGGGCTCGAATATGTGCCCTCATTCAATTCCCACAGCAGTCCTGGGCAGGAGGCAATGCCTTTATCCTGAATTCAGTGGCTCAGCAAGGTCACACAGCTCCTTAGTCAGGCACGTCTGGGCAGGTCTGAAGCCTGGTCCACCTCTCAAGCACTTCTTGTTCCAGAGGCCCCCTAGAGAGGGTCCTGCTGAAGTCCCCGAGCAGATGGAGGACACAGGTAAAACTGCCTCCTCCCTGAGACCTTCTCACTCCCTTCTCTCCTGCAGGAAACTGTGCTCACTACCAGAAGGGAGGCTGGTGGTACAACGCCTGCGCCCACTCCAACCTCAACGGGGTCTGGTACCGTGGGGGCCATTACCGGAGCCGCTACCAGGACGGAGTCTACTGGGCTGAGTTCCGAGGAGGCTCCTACTCGCTCAAGAAAGTGGTGATGATGATCCGGCCCAACCCCAACACCTTCCACTAAGCCAGCTCCCCTCCTGACCTCTCGTGGCCATCGCCAGGAGCCCGCCCCGGCACACCGGCCCCGGCACAAAGAGCAACTCCTCGCCAGTGCACCCTGGGGCCGGGAGGCCCAGGACGTTGCATTCCGTCTTCCCAAGTCACCGCGGCAGATAACGGAACTAAATCGATACAGTATTCTCTGTCCCTACTACTCCACTTCACGCCAGACAGCCCATCACTTTTCCAGACAGGACAGGACCGCAGATAAGTCTTTCTTTAAATAAATTAAGCCCTTACAATAAAAATACAACTGCAAAATACCTTCATAATATACACGTGTATGAGCCGACCTTGTGCACTTGTGTGTATACCACATATATATGCATTTAGATATATACCATACGTCATATATCTAGATACATATACAGGGTTGCCTTATATACCTAAATACACATATTCTCAATTCTCAGATGTTGAAGCTGTTAACGACAGCTTTGCTCGTAGGAGAAAAGCATTTCATGCATGTTGTGCTCCCTGAGTCTAAGAGCAGATCACAGACTGTGTAGCTCCAATCCAAAGAACCCTTGGCATCCGTGTGCCTGGATTCTTCCAGGGACGTCTACAATGCTACTTGCTCACACAGCGTTTCCTTCCTCACTTAAGAACCCCTTTGCGCACCTAATCAAATGTCAAAATCCCCTTCACTTTCCATTTCTGTACTTCTCCCCATTCTCAGGACTTTTTCACCATCCATCCATCCACTTGTTTGTTCATTCAATTCAACTCAGTCAGTGCCTCCTGTGATCAGTCCTGGGCCCTCGCTGTGGTTCGAGGCAACTTTTCTGCTCTTCTCTGCTCCTTGCCTGCCTACTTCTTACCTTTTCTGTTGCACCGTCCTTTCTTTCCAGGCAAGATTCCTCAGCCTCTGAGTAGAAGACAGTCTGGGCTCTAGGTTTCTGGTCAGGAAAGGGAAGGCCAGGCCCAAAAGCTAACTGCCGGCCACACAGATAACGTATTCTCAGTTTTGTATTTTCCATTCACACTTTAGCCTATGTGTCATTTTAACCTTCACAGAAATAATAACCTACCTTGCCCAGGAGGTATTCAGTTGAAAAGAAGTCATCATCCGATCGTTGGGGCCCACAAATGGCTACAGACCAAAGGTCCCATGCTCTCAGGCCGACTAGAGTCCGCATCTCATCCCCAAACTACACTTCCCTGGAGAACAGGAGCCACAAAAATGAGAACTGGCGACTTCTTGTGAGTCACTGAACGACCAGGGGTCACCGGACCCCTTGGTGGATGAATTGCAGCATGGTGGCTTTCTGAGTCCTGTTGGCTACAAAGTGTCAGACTCAGTACTGCCAGGACTACTGCCAAGCAGGGACAAGAGATGAGTCCAGAAGGTGAGACCCTCCCCAGGGGGCGTGTGGGCTGGGGTGTGCGAGATGTTGGAACACTTGGTACTGTCCATGTCCGTGTGTGCCTATTACCTCAGCATTCTCACAAAATGTACCATGTAGCATGTTTTGTGTATATAAAAGGGAGGGTTTGTTTTTTTCTTAATATATTCCCAGGTTATCCTTGTAATGACACAAATCTGCAATAAAAGCCATCAGTGCTATTTGGATGTATCCACACTGTCTGTTATTGTTTTAGAATGCCTTCCTGGGACCTCTTGTATCAGAGCCTCTTTAAGTAAAACCAGGAAGAGATTCAGCACCAGGGACACACACACTAAAACCACGTAAATCCCACTCTCCCTATCTTTGGTTTCCACCTATGCCCTCAGGAGTCCCATGGCAGTACCTCAGGCCGCGACAGCTTTCTGGAGCTCTGCCTCCTTACACCCAGCCGTGTGCGGGATGTCTCCACTGGATGTCCTGGAAGCACCTCCTAGGCAATGCGGTCAACACCCGAAACACCTTCCCCCCAGGTCTGCTCCCATTTCACCAAATGGCACCATCCACTCAATTGTTCAGGTCAAAAACAAGGACTTCTCCCTCCCCCTCGCCAAGGTCAACCCCTCCCTCTCTGCAAGCCCTCTTCTCTGCCTGGGTGTAGGCGCCTGTCTCCTCTCCCCTCGACTACAACAACAGGCTCCCACCAGACCAGGAGCCCTGTGCCTCCACCTCCTCTCCAAGCTGACTTCCACGCGATCTACCAGAACCGCCTTGCTGTAAAATCAATCTGTGAGTGGGAGGCATCTCTAGGCATGACAAGAACTCCCAAAACCATAAAGCCAAAGCCTAAGGGATAGGACTAAAGAAAACCCCGAATTTTCTGCCTTCTGAAAGGCAAAACAAAGTAAAATATGACCAACATTGAGAGGCAGGTATCAAACAAGAGAAAAATACAGAGTTAGTATTAATGATACACCAAGAACACTTTCAAATTAAGAAGAAAGATACAAACACTGTGATAGAAAACTTTGTGAAGTACACGAACACGCTAGAAGGCTCACAAATGTCCAAGAAACAAGAAAAGATGCCAACCTCAGTAGTAAGCAGAGAGTGCATTAAATCAAGCATAAACCATCACACGGCGCCTGTCAGATTGGCAAAGACGAAAAAATGTCAGTCTCCACGCGGAGAAGGGAATGGAGAAATGCGTACTCCGTGCACTAGGCATGAAAGGATAAATGGATTCAATACTTTTGAAGGGCTGTTTAGCAATTTACAGATCAGAATTTAAAATGTACTTATACCCTTGGACGCAGCAATCCCTCTTCTTAATGACCGAGCAATACTGCTACGAGCGCTTTTTCTAGCAAAGCTGTGGTTGGGGAGAGAACGTTGAGTGAAGCCTACTTTGCGCTGGGATTGGACTTACATCTTCTTGCGTAACCCTCACAGCAGCCCTGTGAAGGAGACACTGTTCTCCTTACTCCCTAGAAGAGAAAATGAGGCTCACAGTCAGACTCCTGGCAGAAATGCTCTGGCGGCGGTTAGTCCAGAAGGTGCTGGGTATCAGGTGCCAAGTAAGAGTTCTCAACTCCCTTCTCCCAAACTCCAGTCAGTTCTTGGGGTCACAACTGTTGGGGTCACAGTGGAACTCGGATATTATTAAGTGAGAATATCTCAACCTCAGCCAGGCCATAGCCACCCCTCCGCACAGACCTGGAGTGGAGTGTGTGGGACGTAAGGATGGACAGCAAAGGAAAACAGGGTCCAACCTTACTGGTCACTGTTCTTGGGTCCAAACCCCAAAGCAGAGAGCTCTGGAAAGCCATGCTGGACAACATGAAGCAGCCCTTTTTCTAAACCTGTTGGGATCTAAACAAAAGCAGGCCGTGACCTGCTTTTCTCCCAACCCCCACCCAAGCCTGAGTCTTAGTCAAACCACATCCTGGGTAAATGGAAGGAGAGGAAGGAATAAGCCCATTAGAGATGTGGAACCAGCTCTCCTTGGAGTAAAATGGGGGCGGGGGGGGGGGGGGGTTGGTCAATTTACCAAACCAACAGCATCAAAGAAGAGAACAGGGGATGGGAGAGCTGTGTTCAAGGGCACTGCGCCTTCGTGCCCGGTGTGTTGCTCCCCCCACCAGCAAACACAGCCAGTCAAGACCCTGGGGTCTGATCAGATTACCACTCCTCCTCCCCCATCCCAGCCAGTGACCTTTTGAGGCCTACAGTCATAGGAGTCCTGCTGTGACTAAGGTCTCCATGGTGGGTGCATCTGCAGAACCAGAGGAAGTCAGTGAAACCCGGTCTTTCTCCTGCCTAAGCCACAACACCACGTCCCAGTTTGGGCCAATACCTTGGTCACTGGAGGGCACCCACCCACCTGCTGGGCTTGTGTGGGGAACATGGCAGGAAGACAGTGATGTTCTCCAAGCAACTGACATTGAACAGGACCCTTTTCCCCAAATCATGCCAATTTTGAGCAAGATTGAAAGAGAGACCTCTGAATTACTGACAACAGTAGTCACGGGAGTCTATGATGCTCCCAATCCACAGATGCTTTTTGGGAGCTCAGGGGATGTTTCCTGATCTCCCAGGACCACCTCATCTGTTACCTACAGTCCTGTAAAGACTCTTGATTATAGTAAGAGAAAGCCAGACAACTGGATTAAGCAAAAAAGGGGACATTTTAAGTGTAACAAAATGTTAAACAGGCACTCTTTCTGCCTTGGTTTTATCTGAGACTCCAAAGGCTAAGGCCAAAGTAATAACTGCCAAGTGTCCCACATTCTAAAACAAGGAGCAAGACATCCCTGCAAGGCAGATGGCCCCAAATTGGTCCCACGGCATTAGCTGACTGCCCAGCTGCAGCCTGTGTAAAACTGCAGAAAAAATACCCTGGGGTGGAGGAATGACACGCTCCTCCACCACCGCAGGAAGGGTGGGTGCTCCCCTTCACCCTAAATCAAGTGACAGGAACCACAAGGGACCGTTCCAAGAGTCTGGCGTGGGCCAGCACAAGCTATGCTGTCTGGCTCATGCCTCCAGCCTATGGCCCTGAGGCAGAGAGCAGTGGGAAATGGGACTGCACTGGAAGCAAAAGGCAAGCCCACGACGGGGGCATGGCAAGCAAGGACATGGGTTCCCTAGGAATTAGGGGGCAGCCTGGATGGCGGGGTGGGAGTATTGCAGGAGGCCCAGGAGCCAAGGAAGGAGTTGTAAGTGGTCAGCTGGAGGAGAAGCGTTACTCCATCAGGGCGGCTGAGTCAGAGGGGCCCAGAAGGGAAATTCTGAGGCAGCAGCAGCAGAGAGGGAGAAAAGACAACATGAGGGTGCTTTGGGCATCTGGCACACCCATAGGGCACAAGGTCGGGTTTATGGCCAAATCTTACCCCTTGCTTCTCCCTCTCCCCATTCCAACCCCAAGGGACACAGACCTCAGCAGGCAAGTCGGGGAGGCAGCAGGACTCTGGGATCTGGTGAAGGAGCTGACTTGTGCGCCCTCCCCCACCCAGGCCTCCAAGTCTGGCCGGGCTTTCAGAGTCCAGACTTCTGATTACTACACTGGACTGTCTGCAGTGGCAGGACTGTTAGAAAGGATGGGGCTGCCTAAGAGCAGAAAGACTAAGGGGGCTGCTAAGTTTTCAGCGTTGACTGGGAAAAGAACTAGTCCACAGAGTAGGCTGGAAAGGACACTGGGGAAAAAATAAAGTTGGTTTCCTCTTACACCTGATTGAGTCCAGCTTATTTAATAAGCTGGTTACATAAGGACACGAGGTATCTCCCAGAGTCCATGAGCAGGGACACAGCTGGGCCTCACGAGGGCCAGGAACCAGAAACTGCCTGGAACGCCTTCAAGAGGCAGGGCAGCTGCTTCCTCAGCTTCTCTCCCTTTCTTTTCCTGTTCCCTTGCTTGCAGAGTTTCTTTCTCTGTTTCTCATTGTGCATCCACTTGCTTTTCCCAGCACAGAATTCCTGAGCTCATATGTCCTGGTCTGAGTGCCAGCAAAGACTTCAAGCACCTCTCAGTTCCAATGCCAGCCCCTGGCCAGAGGACCCGACTGGCCCACGTGGGGTGGGTATCCACCTCAATCCTATCCACTCTGGCCTCAGAACAGAGCTGGGTGGAATGAACACTGCTGCTGGAGTTCAACATTGTACGAGAGGTGGGGGGAGTTCCCAGGTTCCCAAAGAAGGAGGGGCCACGTGCTGGGTCTATATCTAGAAAGGTATATAGACTACACTCTAGCTGTTGTTGGTCCCCGTCCTCTGCAGGGACCATATTTTGCCAGCCAGGTGGATTTTGTCCCATTACTCATTAGATTGTGTCCTATTCCCCAACCCCGCCCCTGATGACCCCTGCCCTACCCGAGAAAGCACACCCAACTCTTCCAGGCCCAGCTGGGTCACTAAACATGACACCTGGCTGTGCCCAGACAGGGGTCTCCTGCCCTTCCTGGACACATCGAGTTTCTCAATAGTCTCTATGGATGCAGGAGGCAACATGGTCCCACTGTGGGGGTCTTCCTGGCAGTATTTTGCTCTAGATAACACTCATACCATCTGCCATCTATGGGGTGCTTCTATAAGCACCCTCCCTTCGACATAACAGAAATTCAGGCTTACAGATGTAAGTGACTTGCCCAAGAACATGCGGCCTGGGACACTCAGGATTTGAGCTTCTGTAGCATTAGATCACTGTCCCCAAGGATGAAACAAAACAACTAAGGCTCTTCTCTCACTCCCTCGTCACTCCCTAGTACATCTGAGGATCATGGCAGCACGGAGCCTCCTGCCCGTAGGCGTGGGGATGTGAGGTAGCCAGCCAGCCTGCCTGTGCGGAAGCAGCTGGCTGGACAGTAGGTCCCCAGATGTCAGGAAGCTAGTCCTGGGCTGTTTGCTCAATTTATCTCAGAGCAGCGGGCCCAGAATATTACGGGGCTGTGATGGAGAACATTTCACAGCTTCTTGGGGCTCCCAACCCTTTGTCAGGGTGAAAGCTGCTTGGCCCTGCCTTTCTCCTTCCTCTTGTAGAACAAGAGAGCCACTTGTCCTACGACCTACAGACTCAGCCCCACCTTTTGGCACTCTTAGTGTCCCACTTGCAGCTGGTCTGGCTGTCACCTCATGTACCATTTCTACTTGGTCCAAGTCCTGGTTCACATTGTCTGTAACTGGGTCCCTGTTGTGGTGGCTCGTCTCCCATCTCCCACGCCTTTGGACCTGGGGCCTGCCTACCTAGTCTCTCCCAGATCCCAGCGTCAGGCCTGAACCAGCCCCAGTCTGGGGTTCTGTTACGTGTGAACACAAAGCCTTGGTACCAACCATCACCAAGCCATTCAAGTGTCTCGATCTCTGCTGACCTTGGGCATCCTGGGCCAGCTCAGCCCACACATGGGAACCCAGACATACATAATACTTCCCATCTGTGCCGCCTTCCCAAAGCACTTCCACATGTGGCACGTCCCGGGTGGGCGGCCCATCTGGCTGCCCCATCCTCTGCTCGTTGACAGTTGTATTATCAGGCTCCATGGGCTGGTCAAGGGGTGCTCCCTTCCCCCTGCTTCAGCACGTATACCCTCCTGATGCCGAGGGACATCTCATGATAGAAGAGAGCTCCTTGGGCAAGGGTGGACAGGCCACATTTGCCCTGACCCTTAGCAGAGCCAGACGTGGCCCAGAGCCTGAAAGGGTAGCTAATGTACAGGGAATGGAATTAGAATTCCCTTCTGGAGTCATGTGATAACAGAAGCCAATGCCCTAGTCATCTCAAAGCAGGGAAAGAATTAGCAGAAGCAGGCAGCCTCCTTGGAGCCCAGAATGCAGACCAGGCCCAGGCAAGAGTGCCCAGGCACGGAATCCTGTCAGCCTCCTCTCCACGGGAACCCAACAGCGAGGCAGCCTTTTCTCATTGATCAGGGAGGCACAGGGTTGTGCCGGGCACACAGGGAGATGGATTAAAGACAGATATTCAGGACACAGAGGCAGGAGCAGAGGGCAGCTGAGCAGTTGGGTGGGAGGCCTGAAGGCCTGGCTGCCTCACCCGGGGCCCAGGAGAGCGCAGGGAGTGTGTTTCTCTGCCAAGAGCACAGAGAATTGGTGGGTAGAGAAATGTATATTAAAACAAGATGCCATCTTTCACCTACCATTTTATCCTAAAGAAAAACAATTGGTAACACCCAGTGTTGGTGAGAAGGGAGAAAACAGGCATGCCCACACTTTGTTGGTGGAAGTGTACCCGTGACCCTCCCAGAGGGCATTCCAGCAGTAGCTACCAAAAATAAAGTCCTGCAATTCCACTACCATCACCCTGTGTCTCAGAAATGGCTGACGGGTGAGTGAAGGTGACACGGATGCAGACGTTCTCCTCTGCGCTACCTGTCAAAGGGGGAAAGCACAAGCAACCTGAGTGTGCGTCAGCTGGCGCACGGCTAAACAAACCAGCACGTATCTCCACACTCTTCAACAGCTCAGCCACGCTGGGCGCCATGGAGCCACCGCAAAGAATGAAGGAGTTCTCTATTTGCTGTCACTGAACAACATTTGTGACACGTTAAGTGGAACAAAAGTAAGGTGCAAAACAACACGAATAAAATGTTCCCATTTTGGTTTAAAAGCACATATTATTCACACGCCCCCACGTGCACAGATATTCATCTAGGTAGATTAAAATGCCTGGAAGGATACACACCAACTGTTAACAGTTGTTGCCTCTGGGGAGTAGGAGAGGAAGAAGGGGATTTTTGCGTTTTAATTATAGACTTTTTTAGTGTGAATGAGTTTTACAACAAACAATGTGTTACTTTTGTAATTTAAAAAGTTTCTAAAAGAACGAGTGGGTGCTGAACGCCACTCTTGAGCGCAGCCTTTCCAGGGGACCACAGAAAATGGAGATCTTCTTGTCTCCCCTGAGCAGGCGTTCCTGGACCTCGGGAGATCTGGACACATCACGCTCCAGCGCCCGGCACACACCTTATGAGGATGATACAGGCAGCCTTGCTGAGGGTAACTTTCTAGACCCTTCTCAGGCACCTTTCTTCCTTACAGAGGTGCAAGAATTTGCCACCTCTCAAAGTGGCAACCACCCCCTCTGTCCAATAGGATTTCCTCCCCTCAAAGTTAGCTTCTGAGAGGGACCCAGCATTTCCTGCTGCCCTAGAATTCAATCTTACAGTTTTCTGTGTGTTGAGTTTTACAGCTGATTGTGTCCCAATACAGATGGGGCAACAAGGTAATAAACGTGGGATAGTGATAAAGGTTGTGCACTGAACCAGTTATCCACTGCTGTGTGACTCTTTACCCCAAAACTTAGCGGCTGACAACAATAAACATCTATCATCTTGCAGTTTCTGTGGGTCAGGAATTTGAGTGTGTCTTAGCTGGGTACCTCTGGCTCAAGGTGTCTCATGAGACTGCAGTCAAGCTGCTGACTGGCGCTGCGGTCTCATTCGAGGGCTCCACTTAGGCAGAATCTACTTCCAAACTCACCTACATGGCTACTGGCAGGCCTCAATCCCTTGCCACGTGGGGCTCTCCACAGGACTGTCAAACACACGGCAGCAGGATTCCCCCAGGATGTGTGATCCGAGAGAGGAAGTGAGAGCCAGCACCCAAGGTAGAAGGCACAGTCTTCTTGTACTCTAATCTCGGAAGTGATGTCTCATTATTTCCGTCACATTCTATTTGTTAGAAGCAAGTGAACACCTTCTGCCCATGCTCAAGGGGAAGGGATTACACAAGCACACAAACACCAGGGGGCAGGGACCACTGGGGGCCATCTTACAAGCTATCTACTACACGAAATCTTTCAGATTCCCAGGACCACGGTCCTAACTCTCTCTCTCCAGCACAGTGCAAGGAGATGTCCCAATGGCCCCAGGTTAGTCTTGAGGACGGAGAAGCTCACTAGTCCTTGCCCTACTCCTAACCCTTTTCTTCTTTATGGCAGCTGACCCTGCAGAGCCCTCAGTCTCCCATCTTGAGCCTCTGTCCCACTCAGGAGAGGCCCTGGAGACATTCCTATCCCCGGCCCACACTCCTGGTGGCCCCAGAGGGTGAAGACCTGTTAGAGGGAACATGGGGCATATTCTGAGGTTAGCAGTTGGGCACTGGGGTCAGACCTGGGTTTGAGCACTGGTCTCACCACTAGTAAGTGGCACTAGTTAGTGGTGAGACCTTTAATATGAGTCTTGTTATGCGCTATGAAATAAGTTAAAAATAGTGCCTCCCTCAGAGGAAGGAGCGGTAGGAGGATTCAGCGAGATAATGCACGTAAAGCGCTCAGTGCAGTGCCTGTCACATGGTGAAAGAATAAACATGAGTTGTCATTATTATCATGATTGTTAGCTTCTAATTAAAAATCCAAAGACCAAAGGTCAAAGAGGAGCAGGCATCTCAATGAGTATATACAGATTCCTGCTATGAAAACACTTTCTCTTGTACAAAATGGGTTTATGCTCTTACCTCCTTTTGGGGGATCAGATAAAAATTCTTGACCCAGAGAAAAGTTGACTACAAGTCCTCCCTGTACCCCAGAAGGGACAAACGTGACAAGGTGCTCAGCTCTGGGCAGCAAAGTATGCAGGAAACAAACCTCTCCCCAACATGTTTTCCTCCCACACTGTTTCTCTCCATGGAGACAGAGATATTAAACAGAGGATGCATAAGTTAAGGCTGGGTGGAACCCCAACCAGAGCATGAGGTCTTGAGTTAAACTTGGTATGCACCTGGCATATGACGTTTGCTAAGTCATAAGACATTGTGGGCTTTTTCATTCATAAAATGGGGAGTTTAATAACATCCACCGGCTTTCTGTAAAAATTGAGCAAGACTGTGGAGTCCCCAAGAAATGTGAATTTTAAGGTAACAAATCCTGAGATTGCAAAAGTAAATGCAAAGTTCTCTTCTGGAAGGAAGAGATTTAAGACAATCTGCAGCTGATCACCCTAGAAAATACGTAATGGAAAAGGTTTCCTTCATTTGGGATGCGTCGTGTCTTTGCGATTATTCTGCTGATTGAGAAGCATGTTTGACGGGTCAGAGGGCAGCTTCTCCCTGCTTGCTAGGCCCCCAAGAGGGTGGATGCCTGGATGTGGGAAAAGGGGAACTCGATCAAAGGCTCTCCTGGGCCAGGGGAGGGATGGCAACAGGTCGGCCCCTGCAGCATGTG
Organism: Equus asinus; assembly: GCF_041296235.1. Taxonomy (NCBI): domain Eukaryota; kingdom Metazoa; phylum Chordata; class Mammalia; order Perissodactyla; family Equidae; genus Equus; species Equus asinus. The sequence goes on from NC_091799.1 coordinate 18,584,708, forward strand.
GCCGCTGCAAAGAGGAGAAAGGACACAACCCACGGGCTCCAGGAGCAGGCATTCCAGAATGCCAGCTTAAGCTTTTCTCATGGCACTGACATCCCCTTATCCATCCCTATGCTATGCTTCCCCAGCTAAGGAAGGAGGAGTCTGGCTCCACACAGGTCCAGCTGGAGAGACGACTGGTTAGGAAAGGCAGGAGGGAGGGATAAGAGGTTTGGGGCCAGGCAGCTGGCTGAGGCACCAGGCAACAACCAGGATGGGCCTGTGGAACAAATGAGTATTCTTTGGGGATCCTTGCAAACACGTAGGGTGGGGAACTAAAAAAAAAAGGCCGGATTTCCTGCATGTGGAATGGAATTTTTTCAGTTGGGCATTAAAGGAAAGGATTAGCATTAATGTTGGCAAACTTGGGGTCACCTGGCTCACACTGTGGTAACCCTGGCTTGGGAGCGATCAGACTTGGCCCTGGGAGGGTGGTGGCCCCCACCAAAGGGGCAACAGCCACTCTGATCCATGTTCTGGGAAGCAGAAGAGCTGCGGACATCCAGCAGCTCAATCCCTCCTGCCTTCTGGAGGAAGATCAAGAGAGCACCTGTGCCTGCCCTTTCACTTCTGCTTTAAGGGTGCCCACAGCTCTAATGCACACAGTGATTCTCAAAGCCAGACTACAGGGAAATGCCGTGTGTCTCCATCAGGTATAAGGGACATGCTCACTGACAACTGTTTCACATCTTTCCAAGTCTTTGCTCTAAAATGAACTGTTTTTAAAGGGCTTTCCCTCCCCCTGTAGCAATTTCTGAAACACAGTGATGCACCCCAGGCTTCTGCATGGTCCCCTACCCAGTATTCCCTCCTCCAGCCTGACCTCCTCGAAGCCACTCACATGCTGTGGGCAAGGCAATGTGTGTTAATGCAAATCCAATCCACTCGTGCCCTTGCTTAAAACCCTCCATGGATCCCTGTTGCTCTTTGGAGGCCGGAGCCTGAGCACCCCACTCCCACTGTCTGGGCCCCAGGCGATCTCACCCTCCCTTCCCCTCCAGCTGCTTCTCATGACACTCTCCCCCTCATTCTCTACTCTCCAGCCAGTTTTTTCAACAAGCATGTTTTTCCTCACTTCAGGGCTCTTGCATAAGCTGCTGTCTTTGTCTAGCATGCTCACCTCCCACCTCTTCACTCAGCTTACTCATCTTTTAGGGCTTCCCTCCAGAAAACCCTCCCTGGTCCCCCAGACTTGTTTGGGTCCCCCTTTATTTGTTTCTTTGCCTTTCCCTTCAAAGTGTTCAGCTCACGTTTACTTTCTTACTTACTGCCAGTGATCAGATCTGGGCTGTGAGCTCCAAGAGAGCAAAAATAGTGTGTGACTGGTCCATCACCTAACAAAAGTGCCTAACCATCGTCTAACAACCAGCAGCAAGAACCCACCCATCTAGCCCAGGGCCTGGTGCGTGCTGCCCCCAGGCTCAGAGCACGAGGCCCTCACACACCTCGCTGTTCTGGGGGCTTTGGGGCATCACTGGAAACACTTCTTTTTGACCAATGACCACTTCTTTTTGAAAGTCCTTTTAGATAGCCAACAGTTTAGGTCTGTTTATTTTATACTCAAAAACAACTTGCCTTTATTTTAAACTTCAGAGTTCATATTTGAAAATAAAGCCTTACTTTTTAAAAATGGGAGGGTTTGCTCATTTGAAGGAATAGCTTAGGTTCTAGAATTTTACTTGATGTATTAGAAGTCTGGGTAAATTTACCAAGAATGTCTAACTGTTCTCTTACTATTTAGAACTGTCAGAATGCCTAATGCTTGTTCCTTGAGAGATCACAATTTTCCACATTGCCTATAGTCACTTCTAGCATCGTCTCGAAACCTTTTAAAATCCATTACATTCCGAATTTTATTTAGCTATTTCCTGGAGGGAAATATAGGTAGTGAAAACTGAACACCTTCTAAGTCAATAAAGCTATTTAGAAATAACTGGGATGGCCATTCTTCACAGCTCTCCGCCTGCTTTATCACTTCAATCTGAACTGAGGGTTTACGAGGAGCCGCTATCAGATAAAATTAAGCTGCAAATAATTGACCTATTTCCTACTGCTATTTTTACACTTTGAAGTAAATAGGAAGAAACTTTTTGAGACAAAGAGAGTCTTATTTTTAAAATGTAGTAAGTTTTTCCCTCAGTGTTTTTTAAATTATGTTGCACGAGAAACTCAGTGCACCAAACTGCAGCCAACTGGCTCTGAAATTTGCATCGAAAGGAGTTGGAATAGACACCCACAGTTAGTAACAACTGCTAGTACTATGGGAGGGTATCTTTACATGGAGCAAGAGACACACACGTGAATAGTCCCAGGAAACCAGTTAGCACAGAACCTTCCACAGAGGATTAAAAGAATCATTACAAAAATAAAACCCATACTTGCTCTTAGAGGCAAGTAAGTGCTGAAGCAGCATTCAGGGTCTCCAGCAGTGGAACCGACAAAGCAGCTGGAAATATCAAGGGCTGACCTGAAGTCCCTCCCAGAAAATAACTCCCTCCACCCGGGAAAGACCTACAGTGAGGACTTTGCCAGGGCAAAGAGAAATGATTTCAGACAATTTTTTTTTATATTGTACTTTCCAGGAATTATGTAACTATTCCTCTTTCGATAAACAAATCCATCCCTGGGACAGGTTGGGTTTTCGGGAGGATCCGGTACTGACACCACAACCCGGATTTGGGTGAGGTCTGTCTGTGCGATCAGGGGTGCAGGTAAAGCCCCAGCTGCCCTCAGGATGGATGGCCCCACTGAGCCTCAGAAAGGGATCGTGCTGCATTCTTTTTAAGGAAACTACGGCACCCCCATGGCAAACACACCATCCTGGGAACAGAAGGCACATTGGAGTCACCTTCTGTTCCTTCAATCTGACTTATTTATGTCAGGAGTGGTTCTGATGCAAGTATGAGAAATGCCATCCAACTGGTTTAGGGGTAGAGGGAAATCCTCTTATGGCTGAAGGGATAGGAGCACGGCAGTTAAGCTGGGCTCGCTTGGAGGCAGGAGCAGGAGGGCCCTGCGGGAGAACAGAGGTCCACATGGAGCCTCTTGGGAAGCACCTGCCAGGAAGAGGCAGCTGAGACGAGGTGATCAAGGACCCGGAGGGCTGCATCTGTCCAGAAACTCAGTGGCAAGGGGCCCCAAGGCCAGCGGAGGCTTCGTGTCCACTGCAAGTGCAGATTTGTCCCACGGCCTAATGAGGGCTTTCGTGATGATGCACAAGGGACCTCTGGCCAGTGGTCTGAGGAGGGGACTCATCTGAACGTGAGGGATCTGGGTGCATCTGCTTAGTCTGATGACAAGGTACACAGGTCAGAAAGGGAGATGGTATTGGTCCAGTCTGCCTTTCACTGAGACCCCTGACCAACGCCCTCAGAAGCCAAAGACAGCACTGCTTTGTGGTCCAAGAACAGAGAGTGTCACAAGAAAGAGTAAGATAATTCATCCCACTTCATACAGTGCCCGATGGAGGCCACCCACAAGTACTAAATGGCAGAGGACATACAGGTGGCAACTGCAAGGGAGGAGTAGGAAAATAATGACCTGGACAGTGGAGGTGGGGAGTCGGGACAGGACAGTGTCAGAGGCTTAGGGCTTATAGCCAGACTATCTGGGCCAAGTCCTGGCTCTGCCACTTTCCAGTTATGTGACCCTAGGCAACCTCTCAGGCCTGCTTACTCAATGGGCTATTGAGCATTCATTGAGATAATGCATTAAAATGTCTAGCAAAGTGCCAGGCACAGAGAAAGCAAACAATAAACAACAGCTCTCATGATCATTTTATAAGAGACAAGAGGCCACCCTTAATGATCCCGGAGCATGTCTGCTACTCAAACCAGTGGACTGCACTGGGCTACTCGCACCCTAATACCACAGATCTCATCCTTCAACTGATTAGCCTCGGGCAAAGCAGGAATGGGCCCGGGGGCTGTGCACACCAACACGCCCCCACCTGTAGATCTGAGATGGGGATTTGCCAGTCATCAAGCAGAAAGACACTGCAGTTTACAGCAAGCCGTAAGAAGACAACAAGGAAAGGATAAGAAAACATGAGAAAAGAAAGCATAGAATGATATTCAGTTCAATAATATGGCTTAAGACCATACAAAAGTGAAAGACTTTTACTCCCCTACTAAAAGGCAAGGTCTCTCATAGTGGGTCCAACTTACGCTGTTTTCAAGGATCAAGCCTAAAAACAAAGCAATTTAAAGCATTAAAATCTAAAATATAGTCAAAGATTTATAAAATGAATGTAAATGAAAAATAAAACAGATTTCACAGAATATCAGACAAAGAAGTAAAAGTAAACAAACAAATGGTATCCAGATCATTTTGCACGGGACGCTTCACAATGAACTTACGACTGCTATAAACTTCCGTATGCTAAATGATGCAAGGCAAAAAGGATTAGAAACGCAACGGGACTCTAACAGGTTTCTGTCTTCATAGACCAAGTTGTCAAAAATTAATCATTTGAATATTATAATGGAATTAAAAAAGTAATTTGAGAGATTATACATTCTTTTACAGCACCCATGAAACATTTACAAAAACTGATATTATATTAAACCACAAGGTAAATATCAAACATTTTAAAAACCTAGAAAGCGTGTATGTCACATATTCTAAACCAGTGTAAAAAAATTAGAGAGAAGACTGTTTTTAAAAACCAAAGCCATTTATAGTGGTGTTATGCATAATAGCCAAAAAGTGAAACAACTCAAACATCCATTAAATGATGAAAGGATAAATAAAACGTAGTGTACCCATACAGTGGAATACTATTTGGCAATAAGGAATGAAGTACTGATCATGCTCCAACATGGATGAACTTTGAAAACATGACGCTAAGAGAAAGAAGCCACTCATAAAAGCCCACATATTGTATGATTCATTTCTATGAAATGAACAGAATAAGCAAATCTATGGAGACAGAAAGGAGATTAGTGGTTGCTGGGGGCGGAAGGGAGGTGGCTAGAAGGAAAAGGGAGTGACTACTAATGGGTGTGGGGTTTCTGTTCAGGGTGATAAAAATGTTCTAAAATTGACTGTGCTGATGGTTGCACAACTCTGAACATACTAAGAATCACTGAATTGTATACTTTGAATGGATGATCTATGAATTGCATCTCAATAAAGCCATTTTTTAAAAAAAAGCAAAAACCTCAAGCCCTTGAAAATTAAAAAACCACTACCTTAAATAATACTTGGATAAAATAAAAATTGAAACTACAATTACAGAACATTTCAAGAATATCACTGAGAACACTATACATCAAAACATGTAGGATACAACAAAAGCAGCAATTGGAGGAAAACGAACACCCTTGACTAGTCCCCCCAAAAAGTGGAAAGAACAAGATATACACAAATCACCCAATAATTCAACTGCAGCAGTTAATGGAGATAACAAAACAACTTAAGAAAAGCAGGAGAAATGAATTATAAAAGACAAAAGCAGAAATTCCGTATTTCATCAAATCTAGGATATCTATCATAAGACGCACCATTATTTTATATATTATTAAGAAAAATTGCTGCCAATTAAAAATTGTCACAGTGCTTTGTAACCATCAATTGAAAGATGCATCCCAATTTCAGAGGTGTTAAAATGTGGAGAGAAAAAGCACATTCTAGACTGATGAAATACAGTAAATTAGAAAGCAGAAAGACAATGCGACTGATAAACAAATACAAAGTCTAATTCTTTGGAAGGACCAACAGACGTACCTCTGGCAAAGCAAATTAAAAAAAGAAAGAGAAAACAAAAATGCAAACTATTAGGAATGCAAAGCAAATATAACTATATACACACAGGAGGTTAAAATTTATAAGAGAATATTATGTATAAACTCTATGGTCAAAAAAAATTAAACGAGAAAAAAACTCTATGCTAATAATTTTGAAAACTTTGATCAAATGGACAATTTTCTACTAAAATTAAATTTTCCAAGTTGGCTTTAAAAGAATTAGAAAATCTAAATAAATGATGCTTGTGGAAGACATTTAAAAGCTGTCAAAAATCTATTTCCAAAAAATTGCACTAGATCTCTGAAAATATTAGGAGTCACTTCTATAAAACCTTAATTTCCCTTGTTATTAATATTATTTTAGACCATAAAAAGATAAAAACTTTTTCATAAAACTAGCATAACTGTGAAACCCAAACTACAAGAAGTATTTTTCACCTGTCAAATTGGCAAAGAAAAAAAAGAGAGAAAGGAAAAGAAAAAAAGCATATGAAAATGCACAATATTTGTGCATGTGAGTGAAATAGGCAATTTCACCCTCTTCCAATGAAACCTCTACGGAGGTCGTTCTGAAAATACACATGAAAAGGCATACAATTCTGCCTAAGTTTTGACCCAATAATCACACTTCTAGGAATTTATTATAATGTAATAATCATTACTATACGTAGAAAGTTTTTGCAACAAGGATGTTCACTGTAAACTTTTAATAGCAAAAATGTAGAAGCAACTTAAGTGTCAATATTAGAGAGCAGATTCTAGTTTGACAAATCCTTCTGATGAGACTGAGTCACAGCGTAGAAATACAGCTCAGAAATGTTCATGATGGAGTAAACATACGTATTTTACATGCACCTGAATGAATGAAAGGATATGAAGCAAAATCATGATTATCTCTAGGTGAGATAACAAACGATATTAATTTTCTTCTCTTCCTAATTCCTGACAGGGAACATGTATCATTTTCTAAAGAGAAGAATCAATAATTGTCATTATAATCTTATTGGTACAAATCTTATAAAATATATTAATAATGCCCAGAGAACCAGACAGAGGGGTTTGGGCCTGAGTTCTCCCAGTTCGGGAGGATGTGGATGAGCCAGTAAGAGTCTTGTTACTGTCACTGTGACCCTCTGGGCTGCAGGCTAGGGAGGCTTGGGATTCACTGGTCACTTGTGTAAGAAGCAGAATATCCTTGTTTCAAGACCCTCATCAAGGTTCCCATCCCTGGGAAGTATCAACAGCCTGTTCCAATCCAAGGAGCTAACCAATTACCTATTTATCCACAGCCCGTGAGGCTTCCTGCAAAGTTCTCAACTAGAACTGTAGAAACATCTTATTTGGCACTGAGCAGGTTTCTTAAAAAATAATAAGCCAACTCAGACTCCTACCGAGATAGGGAATACTGGGAACCATCTTCAGGCTTCGGATATATTCCCGAGTCCGCTTGTAATTATCTTCTTTAGACATCAGGTAGTCCAATTTCTCAAAGGTGGTCTTGTCTTTTCGATTCAAAAGCTGGAGTGAGAAGAAAATATAGAGTATGAGAGACAAGAGAAATAAACCACAGGAAGCTAAAGAGAAAGAATAACTGTGGATGAAGACTAAAAGGAAACATCCTAAATGGCATGTGTACGGTGTGCCAAATCCTGGGCACAACTAAAGATTTTAAGAGGCATTTTCATGCAGAGATGGGAAGTTTCATGGCCTTGATTTTGTCTTTTTTTCATAGAATCTCACACTTGGAAGACATCCTCCGAAACAACCTAGTCCACTATTCTAAATGATGCCAGAATCCCCTGCATAGCAGCTACTTTCAAGGGTGCACAGAACCTACAACAGCAAGGAGCTCAGAGAGCAAAGCAAATTGCTCAAGGTCACCCAGAGTTATTTCACAACTACACCAGGTCTCTTTCCACGAGTCCACAGCTTCTTGCTCTCTCCTCAACATCTTCACCACTGCTGGAGGCCCCAGGAAAATTCAATAATTCACCTGTGTATGTTGTGCACATAGCCAGGCCATCTCTCCAATCTAGGCTATCTCCTCCAGATGCCCTATAGTCTATGGCTGTGTCATATTTATGCTGGGTATGGTATTTTAATTAAAAGAAGCCCAATTTCTTTTCCATATGCACTCATCAAAGGGGTGACTTAGTTAAGCAAATACAGGATGAGCAGGTACGCACAGCCCAGAGATTCATAAAGATCCTTTATGACTGAGATCTGTGGTATGGAGAGCTTGGTCACCAGGAAAGGGATGGCTCCATGTGTATAAGGAGCCTTCTTGGAAGGAAGGAATAGAAACCTGAATTCCTGATTTTCCAGACTTGATACTAGGGACTCAGACTGCAGTCACCCTACATGTCCTAGGTCAAGACTTGTGTGTGTGTCTAATAATTAAAACACTGAATATTCATTTAATAAAAGCGATTTAGCTATAGTAACATGAGTGTCTTTTAAGAATGAGGGAAGGTGGTTCAGGAAAACTAAACCAAAATCTATCATAAAAAAGAAGTCACCGAACGTCTAAAATGAATGGATCAATAAATTATAGCAAAAACACATTCGTGGGAATGTGGCAGAAACTACCAGAAGAAACCATTAAACAACTGTAAGTGGGTTGCCTCTGCGGAATGAATAGGGAACGGAGAGAGAGAACAATGAGTGAGAGTTGTTTCAATAAGCCTTTCAGTACAGAGTTATCTTTAAAATTAATGGCATGTATTATGGTGAAAATACTCTTTTAAGATGTAATTTTTTTAAACATAGGGTTTGTTTATTCAAAAAAATAACAGCATTTACTTATACATGTTTTAACTTTTATTACAAGTAGGGTCATAAACTGAAAATCTCATGTGAACTGAAGGTCCTTTAGATTTTAGAGTTTACATGAAGCCCCAGGAAGAAACCATCAGCATTACAGACAAGAAAGTAAATTATTTGCCTACCTGAGTTAAACAGACACTAAAAGCATTCATGTCCGGGAAAAGAGGTAAGGAAATAAGATGAAGGAAAAGTTCACAAAAGACAACAGGCAACTTCACTTCTGGTAAAGCTGAGAAGTTTGGGGCACCCTGAGATTTTCTTCCATAACGTTTATTACAATTGTGATTAATGGTGCAGTTACATCTGTGTCTCACTCACAACGACGGTCCCCACGAAGGCAGTGACCACGCTGGTTGTACTCACTTCACCATCCCCTGCATCTGGTATGCTTCCCGACAGAAAACACTGGCTAAATATCTAATGAATAAATAAATGAGAAAACTAACAATGATAACTTAAAAATTCAATTCCTTGGAAAATTCTGAATACTCCAATAATTCTTGGGTAAAAAAAGAAACAAAAGCTAAGATAGGGGTCGGCCCCGTGGCTGAGTGGTTGGGTTCACGCACTCCGCTCCCACAGCCCAGGGTTTCACTGGTTTGCATCCGGGGCATGGACAGGGCACCGCTCATCAGGCCATGTTGAGGTGGGGTCCCACATGCCACAACTAGAAGGACCTGCAACTAAGATATACAACTATGTACTGGGGGGATACGGGGAGAAAGAGCAGAAAAAAAAAAAGCTAAGATTATGGACTATTTACAAACCACAAACAATGAGAACACTTTCTGTTAAACTGTGATGAGGCTGAAACTGTACTGAGAAGAAAACACGTGGTTTTAAACTCATAATTCAACAAGTAAGAACATAAATGAACTGAAGATTCAACTCAAGAAGCTGGGAAAAAAGTAGGAGAAATCAATTAACACATAAACTTAGAAACTGATACATTAAAAAACAAAATTAAACTAAACACCCAACCTATAGAAATGATGAATAACTCAAGAACCAATTTTTATAATATATCAACAATACAGATAAACCTCTACAAATAAGGCAAAAAGCAAAAAATACACAACATTCGGATTATAGCCACATATGCAAAGTGAACTAAAATTCCAAGGTAAAAACCAAGTCCCTACATACTGATTTCAAATAATTTTCATGGTGCCAAGTGTCAGCTCCAAGGGATAACATGAGACTCATAAATCGCAGGGTCAAAAGCCAGGAAGATCACAAATTTTGGTGACCAACTATCTAGAGAAAAGATATCTTGGTCAAATATCTAGAAAAAAATTTGGAAATTTCCCTTATCATGCTCCAAGACCCTGTACGTGGCACTTGTATTTGACTAATGATGAAAAACCCCCCTCTTCTGGTAAATAGTTCAAATCTGGAAGCTGTTTCCATGGAAGGAAAAAAGTCCCTCCCAACGCTCTTTATGAGGATGCTGGTGTCTTGTTCTCCTGCCTTGAGAGAATGACATTTCTTGATATGTGGAAACGCTTTTCAACAAAGAGCCCGTTGCTCCAAATATGTTAAAACTGGCTCAAAATTCTATTTCAATTCCAGTGTCTACTGTTGGTATGGAAAGAATTTTTAGTGCTGTGGATAATCTATGGACCAATGGATTCAACAGATTGAGTACGGAATAAAACCTAGGCGCTTAAAAAAAAAGTAACTTTTACCTCTTTAGATACAAACTATCAGTTTCTGAGAAATAAACTACAAAGTAACATAGCTAATGTAAAATATTAGATGCAATGGAGACCGTCATAAGTAAAATGAGGGAAAATTGTGACTTCTGAAATTTCATAGGCGTCCTGGCCAGCTGTCCATATTTGTCTTTGACTAAGGCCATTTTAAACTCTGTACAGATAGAAGTTAACTTGTAGGAAATGTAGTAATGCAAATAATTCCCGTCTATTGAAAGGCAAATTATGTCTCACGGAATGCCAGTGATTATCTCCCTGGGAATACCAACTAATTTTGTATCCGTTTTAAAAATTATTCCTTACCCGACTTTTATTTTAAAGTGTAGTATTCCAGGTTCTCTTTTGATATAATTGTAATATCTTGGTGGTTCTCTCACTAATTAATGAGTTAAATAAAATCTTGATAAGTATTCATTTTATACTTATATGAGTCATGATTTTCCCTTTTTAAACAATTAGCCTTTAACAGTTTACATGCACACACACACATCCACATGTATACATACACACACAATGTATAGTCTCATAGGACAATTTTTATCATGTGTTTCCAGTAATTTTGCTAAAATTTTTTTTAAATTCCACTCCTGGCAACCTCAGGAGACATTCCCACAAAGCCCCAAGAGTAGAGCCAAGAGGCTGAGATTCGTCTCCAAATGGAAGTTTGCCAATGGCCCATCCTGGGCCCAGAGTTGGTCTGGAGGGGTGAGGAGTCAGGGACCAAGTGTGTATCTCCATTTGTTCAAGCTGGATGATCAATGAAAAGGACTAGTTAAGGCAAGGAAGGGTCACAAACACTGCAAGAGGTCTCTAGAAGGAACTTCAGGAAGAGGTAGTCCTGGAAACGAGTCTTGAGGGATTTCCACTAGTGGAGACCGGGCTGGAGAGGCCCCAGAGGCCAAAGAATGCATGAGCAGTGACCTGGAGGTAGGCACACAGGGAGGCTCAAGGGAGCAGCAGTTTGGCAGAAATGGAGGCAAATGTTGCTGTGGACGAGACCGAGAAGATAGGAAAGAGATGGAAATTCGCCATTAGGCAAAGTATGTTTCTGACTCAGCCATCTGAACACCATGGACATGTGATGACCATTTTGACTGCTTATTCTACTTTTCCAGATACTTCAACTCAACTTGCAGACAGGGTGCCAATCACAAGCAGCTAAGCATGAGCAGCGAATACTAATCAAAGGGGAAAGAATGAGTTGATTGTGGCCATGTTTGAACAGGAAATTCCTCCAGCCAACTCTTGCGTCTCTTCCGCACGTGACTTGGGGCGCTGGGTTGCTGGTGGTAGCAGATGCTCCGCTGGCCACAGCTGAAAGGTTTATGGTTTGTTTTTTAGGGTCAGGAACTAGGTGTGAAGTAGGTATGAAACCTTTTGCTATTTGCTGCTGTTGCCAAAATGTCTCTACTACGTCCTCGGCACTCTGCAATACGCTCACTGCCCATGAGCTTACAGCAAGCGCCACATTCCCAAATGCACGTTTCCCTCAAAAACACCCATCAAGACACACCAACCCTCTCTCTCCTTCAAGCTCAGCGTCGTGTCTTGCTCTCAGGATCAGTGAAGTCCAAGGTTTGAAATCCAAATGATGGTTAAAAATCAGCTGATAAAATATTCATTATTATACAACTAGAGGTGGAGAAATGAATGTTCAAACGATTGATTAAATAGAACAACACCAAGAGGTTTATATCAGAGCATCCTGCTTTGGAGGAATGGTGAACACAGACTCCCCAACTGAGCCAGGGGTGGGGGAGTGCTACAAACTGTCTTTAATCAGAAAAGGAAAAACACTGGAGCTATGCTGAGGGCGATCACTCCAGCAGTGGTGTGAGGAAGGACCAGAGACAGCAAGACCAGCAGTAGCTGGAAGATGACGATGATGATATCAGGTCATAAAAGGGCCTGGCTTCTGGGCAGAGCAGCCTCTGCCAGCCCATTTGAGAACAGTCAAGAAGAGCTGGAAATAATAATAACAGCAGCAGCAGCCAATACTTATCTAGCCCTTACTATCTACCAGGCACACTTCTAACCACTTTTTATACATTTACTCATTTATCTCCTTACCATAAGGAGCAGGTCCGAGCCTGAGTCCAGTTGTCTGACTCAAGAGTCCACACTGTTAACTCCATGCGACACGGCCCTTCATTTCTTGGCCTGCAGTCCCCATACCAATTGAGGTCATGTGTACTCAGACCCCACAGCCACCTGAGGTACAGGCTGGGGTGACAGCATCTCATAGGTAACTTTTCTCATGCTCCCTTGGAACTCCCCAGGCTGGAAAGAGATTTTCTGATAGCTGATACTTGATGGCTCTCTGATTCCTTTCAGCAGCTGAAGTGCAGCCCCCATGTGCGTGGGTCTGCAGCCTGGACCCCTCCCCGTGCAGGCATCAGAACCCCAGCTCCCTGCTGCGAAGGCCTACACGCAGGGGTTTCTCCCAACTCTGCTCACTGTGCTGACTCCGGGAGCATTCTTTATTTCTAGCACATGGTGACTTCCCTTTCTTGGCTTCTAGTTCAGCTTTGTTTCTTGGTTGTTAATTTGGTTGTATTTTATCCAGCATTTATTTGTGTTTGTACGTTTGGAGCGGGCAACTGGGAGGGAGGGGCTTATTCCTCGTCAGCTCAGTCTACCATATTGTCTCAAAGTCCAAAACACAGTCTGCTAAGAGTCTTCTGGCACTCATTATCACTTCCTGGAAACCAAAGATTGATCTCAGACATGCCAAGTTGTGAGCTGTCAAAGGAACATATGAGCAAAGGGCTCTGTGGAGCAGGGGTTGGGACGTGAATTTGGGCTCCGGAGAGAGGCTGGGGTGAGAGCTGAGGAGGCAGCCACCACTGGGGCACAGAGGCAATGGCTGAAGCTCTCCAAGCCGGTGAGACCCCCAAGGGATGGGAAACAGATTGGGGGTGGCAGGAATTGGGGTCAGAGCCTCCTAAAACATCTACACCCAATGCGTGAGAGGACCCAAAGCAGTCAGGGAGGAGCCAGCTGTCAGAGCGGTGGGAAGAGGATCAAGCCAGGGTAAAAGAGTTTTCAAGAAGGGGGTGATGAAGTGTCCGACGTTGTGGCAATGTCAAGGAAGATGGGGGTAAAGATGTCGGCAGAATTCATGACTGGGAACTTCTGATCAGCAGTACAAGCGGGCGACTGAGGAACGACTGGGGAAGGAGTAACTGGAGGCTGCAAATGTTGGTTTCCTCTGCCTCCCATCTCCTCACCCCCAACTCCTCTGGCCTCCTACCTGAGCCAATGCTCAGGAAAGCCTGAGACAGGCAGCCCCGCCCAGCATCACCTTCCCAGCAGCATCCGAGGGCCGCTGGGGCCTCCACTGGGCACGGGGAGCAGAAGCACTCCCCGGAGGCACCTAAAATCTGAAACATGGGAATGCCACACATCTGCCTTCTCAGGATATTTGCAAAGCACCCATTCTCTGAACTGTAGCGCTCGATGACCCTGTGCCCCCAGATGTCTGACAGTGAGAGCCCCACTCCCAGGAAGTTCCCCTTCCAGGTCACCCCCCTGCAGACCAGGCCTCCTGACCCATTGGCTGGGATTTCCTCCCTGCCAAGAACTTCAGTTTTCAGTTTGCTGCTGCAGATGAGTCAAACTCCCTGGATCGATTCAGTAGGAAAGAGCAAATCATGAGAGGAACGTGTACAGAGCCAGCAGAGCACGCGCGCGTGTGTGTTTGTGAGTGTGTGTGCAGCACATGACTACAATTACTGTAACGAGTGACTCACCCATGCTCCAGGAATTCCATACTTCCAGGTCTCTCATGAATAAGTCAGCCTCCTCTTAGGACCACCCTGACCAGTGAAAAGCTTTCATCATCTTCCCAGCTGCTCAGGCCCCAAACCTAAGGGTTTGCTGTTCCTTTCTGTTCCTCACCTCCAACACCCCATCCATCACAAAGCCTGTCAACTCTATCTTCAGAATGCCTCTCCTATCGGTCCACTTCTCTCCATGTCCACTGCCACCTCCCTGATCCTAGCTGACATCACCTCATTCCTGGATTCTGCCCTAACCTCCTTCTAGGCCCCGTTTCCACTCTTGATGCCCCCTGCACCAGTCACCCAATTTGTTTTCCACACAATAGCAATTAATAAAGTAGCGATTAATAAAGGAATTAAAAAAACGAAAAGCAGCCATGAACCAGATCATGTCCATCTCCCGTTTAAACCCCTTCCTTGCACTTAGAGTAGAAGCTGACTCTTCTCCAGGCTGTAAGCCCTTCCCCACTGGCCCCGCTGCCACCCACAGCTTCCTGCACCAATCTCCTCCCGGCCTGCCGCGCTCCTGCCACGCTGGCCTTTGAGTTTCTCGATCACACCAAGTGTCTTCCCACTGGGGCCTTTGCATTGGCTGTGACCTCTGCCTGGAACGCGCATGCCCTCATCTGGGCATGGCCGGCTCCTTCTGTCACTCAGGTCTCAACTTGGAACTGTCCTCTCAGAGGGGCCTTCCCTAGCAGACACCTGGTCACTCTCCATCGCATCTTCTGTTTTAGTGTCTGCATCCATTTTATCCCACCTGATATTCTTTGTTCATCACTCCAGGCATTCAACAAACATTTATTGGTCATTTCTTGGGCCAGCCAGACCTGGCACGTGTTTATTCTCCCCAATGACGTGTCTGTCCCCTCTAACTAACACAAAAGCCCATGAAGACAGGGGCCTTGACCACAGCCTCAAGGCCTGGCATAGAGGAGGCGTTCGATAAATATTGGATTTGTAGAAGGAATAAGAGCCGCACGGTAATGTGTGCTCAGGAAATCAGAATTGGCGATTCAACCTCTTGCTTAGGTCTCATGGC
Source organism: Equus asinus (assembly GCF_041296235.1). Classification (NCBI taxonomy): domain Eukaryota; kingdom Metazoa; phylum Chordata; class Mammalia; order Perissodactyla; family Equidae; genus Equus; species Equus asinus. The sequence goes on from NC_091799.1 coordinate 18,599,856, forward strand.
TCCGAGGAAGCCAGTATTCCAAAGTGGCCCCAGCCCTGGGATAAATCAGACCCTGCCCATGTGTTTCTGGGCCAGCGGAAGGTGAGTCCCTCCTTGTTTGTGTACCCAGCCGGCATTTAGCATGCACCAACTACGTGCAGGCCTAGGCTCAGCATCAGTCTCTGGCCCGTCCCAGCTCACTCGGCCACTGGCACTCCGCAGCCAGCCACGGACAGGTCAACAGGCCGCCCTGCCCGACAGCTAACGACCAACTGGCCGTCACTGGAGGTCACCATGGTGCAACTGAGTGGCAGGTCTCCTCCTACACCTGTAACTCCTTTCTGTCCAGGCTTCCAAGATATCCAGGGTTTTGATGCACCCCAGGGACAGCACCCAGGGAGCTAGCCACATCCTGGCCCCCAGGCCCTGTGTGCCAGCCTCACTTCTCCAGCCCCATCTCCCAAGTAGTGTGTGTGCCTAGTTCTCCCTGCCCTGTGCCCAGCCTGATTCCAACACCAGGTTCCGTCACTGGCAAGCCATCCAGCACAATGGCCAGGAACATGGACGATGGAGTCCAGCAAGGCAAGGCTACACCACATCAGCTCCGGCACTCGCCTGTGATCTTCGAAAGGTCACACACCTCCTGGAACCTCAGTTTCCTTCTCTGAAAAACAAAGACTATAAAAGCACTGACATTTTGGGCTGCCAGCGTGGGCCCTTTAGTGCTCCTGCTCATCCCTGCTCCGGGCGCATGAGGTCTCACCAGTACCAGATCCAGGGACAAGCGGGGCAAGGAGAAACAGCTCTTTTTTGGCAATATTTCTAGGGCTAATCTCATTACCAGAAATTAACAGCAAAAGAAGGATGCGATTCAGCACAATTAACATATAACTCAAGCACAAGCATATACCTAGCTGTGCACCAGGGATACAGAGAAAAATCAGACCTCATCATGAAGGAAGGCAGTCCCAAGTGGGAGGCAGACCTGTACACAAAACTACAGAGCAGATGTGCCACATGCTGTGCCAGGACAGGTGCGGAGAGAGTGTCAGGAATACAACGGAGTCATCGATGCCCCTGGGCTGGGGTAATTTGGATGAGGGGGAAAGACGACGAGTTTGGCCCCCTCCATTTCCCAAATGCTCTGCGCCAACCACTGTCCTTGTACCAACAGGACATGTGGGCGAGAGGTGGCTTGCAAGACTCCCTACTGCCCTCACCAACTCAACAGCTTCTCAGGGTCACCGCAAGTCACAACATGACTGACAGTAAGGGCTGTGCACCATGAGAGTCATAATTCATGCCTCCAGGTCCACACATAGCTCCCAGCAGTCCAAGAAACAATAACATCATCTAAATGATGGAAAATTCATTTGAAAAAGAATCTCCAAGCAACTTTTGAAAAAAGCCTGATGGCTCAGATGGACTCAGGGAATCACAGGGCTGGCAGCAGCTGCAAAGACCAGCGGCTTCCAAACTTGCTTTTGACCTCCAAAGCCACCGCTCAAGGGAAATTCACCCAGAAGCCCAGCACTAAAACTGATACAAATGAGCTGCTCTGGTGGAAAGAGTGCCCACGCTGTCTGTTTGGTACCCCCTCTCTCCCTCAGCCCCTTATGGCCCCCAAGGCAGCTCCGTGGAACCCCTGGGGCTCCAGGAGGCACTGCTGGAAAACCACTAAGCTAGGCCAACCTCTCTGAGTGGACACAGGGAAACAAGTCCCACAGAAGTCACACTCTGCATGGCGCCTGAACACAGACTGTTTTTTGACTCCAAGCTAACACTTCTCGCTCCACTTTGCTAGGGCTAGATCTATGGAAAATTGAAATTTAAAGAAACAAGGCTCATTTCTGATCACCTACAACATAATCCCTAAGTATTTTAAAGGCCCCTGAACTAGCCAAGTATGAAACACAGCCCAGCCCCACAGACTGGCAGGAAGAAGTTCGCAAATGAGTTGCAGAAGCACAGCTGACAATTCCATATAGTTTCCTTCAGTTCCGTGGGACATAAACAGGTCTTGAAAGGCTTGGGCTGTGTGTCTGTGAGAGACCCTGGACCAGGCGGGCCAGGAGGTGAATGCTAACGAGCTATGGAAACAGCAATTACTTCCCCCATGTCAGGCACCGTGCCAAGCGAAGGAGGATAAAGAGGTCTGAGATATTTTTAAAGTATTTTTACAGCAGGAAAACTTTCCTACAGACTCAATTATATAACTATCAGGCTCCACCTCTAAGCTGAAATTATCCATGGCCTTTAGGAAAAAACAATCATTTTCCCCTACAAGAAGGTCACAGGTTTCTCCAGAGAAGCTCTTAGCTGTATGGCGAGCAACCCAGGGCAGCTGCGAGCCATCAGCCCAGAGACCGTCCCAAGGGCAGTCTGGAGCCTGCCAGGAAAGAATACCAGCCAAGTGGAGGAAAGAAGTCATATCGCTGACCTTGCCATCACACACAACACTGTAGGATCCAGGAAGGGCCACTCTAGGGGGCTTCTGACCCCAGCCACGTCAGCATCCTGACAACTTCCTTGTCCCAAAATGGAGCTAAGGTCACTGAAGGAGGATGCCCAAGGAACATTTCATTAACCCACAGTAATCCTCCGTCATTGGCAAAGGGAGACAGTCGGAGAAAGCTGTCTGGGGATTAAGGAATGAAGAACTTCACCAACGACACAACAGCCAAAATCAAAGGAATCGACTTAGGAAGCTTAACTTACAGCCCAGGTTTTCGTCAGCCTGAAGATGGGCGCGCTTTGTAATGCTGACACCACAGACATGAGAGAATGAAGGTTGTTGAGTTCTAGAAGTTTCTGCAAAAAAGATATGGAATAGATTATTTTGCTCCTATAAACAACAGAACAAAAACATGCTCAAGTGTTACCAAATGTTGTCATATTTATGAAATTCAATTACACTTAAAAATATCTCATGTAGAAAATATAGTTCTAGGAAGTTCATAGAAACCATATGCTCTTTTTCTTGCAAACTGTCAAAAGGTGAGTCTGCATCTAAACATTTGCAAAATTTCATCAGCTGACTAGTCTGGCTGCTGGACAGAAGCATGACTGGGGGCTGGGTTTGATAATGTCCTTTATATTCTTTTTTTAGACGAATCTGAACCATCCCAGCAGGCTTTTGTAAACTGAAACCTCAGCTGTGCCAACAACATCACCGTGGGGCTCCTGTGACACCTTAACACCCGGAACGAGGGGCTGAGGGAAGATGCTATCGATCCACACAGCCCCTCTCAGCTGGGGAGACAAAGCCCTGGCTTCCCACTCACTTGACCAACCCCCTTTGAACCAGACCCCGACAGAGGGAGAACATTCGGATTCAGTTCAGTCTCAGACGAGTTCTTACCACGGAGGACAATGGAAGACCAGCTGAGAATAAGTACAGACAAATGGAATTGCTCTGTTCTTGTTTTTATGCTGAGGGAACCCTGCTAACAGGACTGGGGCTCCGTTTCTCAATCTCGGGAGTCAGTGAAGTGTGGGTTAGCGAGCAGGCTCTATGGAACCAAGAGATCTGGTTCCAATCCCGGCTCCCGCTACTGAGGTGTCCTTTGGCAAGTTACGTGAGCCGCATATTTAAAAGGAGGAAGGTAACCATGGCACTTTCGCTACATGGGACAGTGCCTGGCACCAGGGTGAGTAATCAGAGCAATGCCGGTCTGGTTCTTTGTTGGGAAGGTTTGTCCCCCACTCCCCATCACTTGTCTTGGGTACATCCAAGCTCAGATGCCACTTCCTCTAGCATGTCTTTCCTGGCCATGTTTCCAAATCTAGGAAGGGTAGGGACCCTGCCTGTGTGTTCCCACAGCAGTCTGTGCATCTCCCAGCACACCAGACTGTACTTGCTTTTTCTTGCCTCTCTCTCACCCTGGACTGTGTGTTCCCTGAGAGCAGGGATGAAGTTGTACCTGCCATCATATCCCCAGTACTTAGTACAGCACCCAGCACATAGTAGGGTGAACAGACAAATGAAAAGTCCTCATGCCTAGTTCTCACGGCTGTGTTCCAACTAGGAGATTTCTCCCTTCCACACAAGTTAATACTTCATCTCATACATCTTGTAACATTCTCTAATTCTTTCCTGTGTGTCATAATAGAAATAAATTTCATCCTATGTATCTGAATCGCTGTGCCTGTCGTAGAGTTTCTTTGAGAGCTGAGGGTCCCCAGGGAGATTCTCTAACCCACCCCTTTCATTTTCTAGATGGCACACCAAGGTCCAGAGGAAGGAGGGGACCTGCATGAGAACACACCCAGGGCACAGCACGGCACGATGATCTGCCATAGGAAGATGGCACACATAAGGAGGGATCATTTGGGGTTCCTTGGGTGGGGACCATAAACTCAAGCACCAGGTGGGCTAAAACTTCATCCCACTTTCTCTCGTGGTCTAGCATGAACTCACTGACAGCAACAAGTATCCTCAAGCCCAACATGGTTCCAAGCACTTCAGAATGCACAGGACATGAAAGTGTCCACTGCCCCTAAAACACTTAGATGGATGCGCTTAACCTTCCCAGGGGGGCAGCAGGGCAGCTCCCCTGAAGACAGAGAGACATGTTCCAACTGACTGGCTGTGAGGCCCGGGGCATGGACATTCACCTCTCCAAGCCTCCCCTTCCTCCTCTGGAAATGGGGTAATAATAATGTGAGCATCGAATATGAGCATTTCAGTAAAGCAGCTGCTACGGTGCCTGGCTCATGAGGGGCCTCAATAAAGGTTAGCTGGCCTAGGATCTGGGCGGGAAGACAACAAGTGCACATGAAGCAAGTGGTGAACCAGACAGAACAGCGCTCTGCCAAGAGTCAGGGAAGCCTAGTGGTTGGGAACAGTGTCTGGGCAGGAGCTGGCAGGGCTGTGTAAGTGATGGGAATGGTCCAGGAAGGCCATGGGGTCACAGTCTGGGCTGGCAGAGATGAGGGAAGAGGAGGGGAAATGTAGGGGGCAGACACGAGCCTGGTGCCCAACAACTGGCAAGGACAGAACCTATCAGACCAGGGGCAGGAGGTGGGGGTGGGAGCAGCAGAGTCACCCAGCCCAGGCCTTGAGCTCAGAATAGGGTGGGGTGAGCTCTGCTGACTGGGGACAAAACTGTGCAGGATGGGATCTCTCACCACCATTGATACTCACTGAAACCCATCAACCCCCAGCACTGGCTAAACCTCAAGTGGAAGGATGAATGGACCCAGGCGTAGCCGGGAGTCTCGCAGAGAGTCCGTGAAAGGCCAGATAAGGAGACTGCGTGGCTACCAAAATCATAGGGTGGAGGAGCATGCTGCCAATGCATGCATGGGGGCTGGGAGGCCGAGTGGGCAGCCAGGCTGGTCTTACAGCCGCCCCTGCCTGGGAAGTCAGGTCACAGCCCCCTGCCCAGCAGGCCCAGAGCAAAGCAGCTCCCAAAGTACTGAGGAAACACATTTTTGAAACAAAAAAAAAAAAAGGGAAAGGAAGGGAGAAAAATAATAGAACAGCTTACCTTGGCTATTTTCACAAAATGGCTCAGGATTTCTGCCCTTATTTTTAAAGTCTGTGCTGTTAGAATTTCTCGTACAACCCAAAAACTGACCTGTAGAGTCAAATACACCACACACACACACACACCAGAAAAGTTGTTAAATGCCGGACCACCCATGTCACCCTTGCCCACCACTGTCACGGGACTCCCAAGAGGTCGGGAAGGTAGGAGAGCACACCCTAGGGTCGCATTAGGTGGAGGGTCCTTGACAACACCCACCCCTGCAGATGGGCCCCGTGTTCTCAGCACCTCCTCCCCAACATGCAGTGGTGCTTAGAGAAGTACGTACTTTGGTCATCATCCAGGGGAGTTACTGGGCCTCCACGACATATGAACTCTCTAATTCTCAGGAAATTCTGAGATGAATCAGGCAGGACTCCCGCTTGGAAGGTCCCACTTGTGGGGAGACCATGGATGGATGAGTGGGTGGATGGACAAGTGGACAAATGGCCAAACAAAGGGATATGCACACTGGCTGGCAGTACCACCCACGAGATCCATATCCCCAGCCAGACCCAAGACAAGAAGGATTCACCAGTATTCACACAGTTGTAACAAATGTAGTTTTCTAGGAGAGGTTCATTCAATAATCTAAATAATAGAAAAATGTCCTTCAAAGTTCCATAAAGCAATGCAGGTTAAGGGGCATGTTTTTCTGGAGACAGCACGTGCCAAAAGGGTACACTGGTGCTTTTGGTTCAGAACATCTTTCGTGCTTGGCCTCTCACATAAATCAACATCCCAGAGACCCTGAGTATCCTGGTGGGAGCAAGAAAGTCATCTACCAGTGTGTTGTTGACTCGCACGATGCCTCAATGAAACACAGAAGGGGCGTCATGCCAAGAAATGCTGGGAAGTGGTTAGCTTTCTTGTCTACATTTCACCACTATGACAATAGTTCTGTGTGAAACACACATGCCCAAAAGTGCAATGATAACACCGCAAAGAAAAGTGGAGAGCTGGGCAGAAGACAGGGAATGTGTAGAATTAAAAACAAGGTGAAGTATCTAAAACCTCTAAATTTTACAAAGAAAAAAAGTTAAGGATATTCCAGAGTTAACAAAGGACATTTCCTGCTGCAACCAAATGCATTCTCTTTACTGAAATTTCATCACTTTTCAATGAGAAAACAAGGAAAGAGTAATCAAGAATCAAAGATTTGCTTTTTATAATAAGCAGGAATATTACAGAAAAGTTTTCTTTGCATAATTATCTGGGGTTGCCTCGAGGACAAGCCTGGGTTTCCATAAAATCATTTTTTCCAAGGAATTGCCTAAAATTAAGTTCAGACTCAAATGTTTACTAGCCAGTTACAGAAGAAAGATTTTCTGGATACCAAAAGACACGCCCATAAACTTTATATTTACACATGCACATTTTTATGCCACATAATCCCAAGTGTGATAGTTTATATGGTATAATAGATTCCTGCATGCCAAAAAAATCACACATATTTAAGGCATAGTTACGGAACATGGCAGAGTTGACTCTGATCTGCAGCACATGGTGTGCAGAGGCAACTCTGGGTCAGCTCAATTCAACAGACTTTCAGGAAGCCCTTACTGTGTACGGGCTCTAGGCACTGTGAGTGCAGACCCTATCGGTCCTTGCCTGATATGGAGGTGACCAAAGGAGGAGGCAGGATCCTCCAGAAATCACTGTGTTAAAAGGCAGCAGGTGATCATGGCCGTAGAAGCATAAACCAAGTGAACGGGACTACGGCGGAAGCAATGACAGGGGAAGGCTTCTTGGAGGAGGGAGGCCTTGAAAGACGGGTAGACTTCAAACAGGTGAAGACAGGATTGAGGAGTGACGGTACACACAAGCAGGGAGAGCGGAGGAGGCCAACGAGACTGGTGCTGCAGGTGCTCTGAGGGGGTGGGGGTAATGAGGGAGATTGAAGCTGGAAAGGGAAGTGAAGGCCAGATTGTGGGGGTCTGGAGGAACAAAGCGACAAGAAGGACCTAAGACACTATTCTATGCCAGGAGAGTTCCAACAGCTTCTGAGCAGAGGAGTGACAGGTTGGTTAGTCCCTTTGGAGGGGCAGGGACATCCAATAGGAAACTGATGCAATGGTCCACACAAGGGATGGGAGGCCTGAGCTAGGACCATGCTGAAGACGGAGAGAAGGGGCAGATAAGAAAGACATTACAAAGGTAGAATCAGTGTAGTTTTAAACATTTTTTATTCTCTTTTCTAACTACAAAACTTAAGAGAAGCTTAATGCAGAAAACAAGGGCAACAGAGATAAGCACAAAAGGACAGAAATCATTTGCAAACTCCTCTCATGATAAACATTATAAACTCATTATCATGATAAACATTATGGATGTGTCCTTCTAGTCTTTTTCCCATACCTAGAGCATACGTTTTGTCTTTTTCAGTTTAACTGGTATATATTAATCATATTATCACAAGAATTTTGATAAGTGAATAAATATTCTCCTACCACATAATTTTTAGCAGCTGCCAAGTATTTAATCTTCGAGATGTATCATCATTAAGTAACCCCCTATTGTTGGGTAGGTTATTTCTAATTATTTTGTTGTAATAAACAACACTGTGGTGAACATATTTATACATATATCTTTATACATTTTTAATTAAGGTCTTAGGATAAATTCCTGTGAGGTGGAGTGAATGAAAGCATGTGTACCTGTTTTCAAAAGTACATATAAAAAACTTGGCCTCCAAAGCCTATTTGTTTATCCATCAACAAGTTTGAGCAGATCTATGTTCCCATACACAGGCAAATACCAGTTATTACAATTCTTTTTTTCTTTACTAACCTAATGGTCAAAATAATGTCTCACTGTTTCTGTTTTGCATTTCTTTCAGGACTACGCAGTTAACTTTTTTTTTTCCACTTTTTTTTCAGTTTTTTTTTGTTATAAGTACTTAAAGGCCCTTTGTCCCATATGCTTTGTGAATGACCTGCTCAGGTCCTTTACTCATCTTTCTATTGTGACATCCGTCTTCTTACTATTGATTAGCAAAAGGTCTTTGTATATTAAAGAAAATACATTAATTCTCTGTGAGTCATGTGTTGTACCAAGAGTGTGGAGAAATTGGTACTCCTATACACTGTTTTAGGGAGTATAAATTCATAAGACCATTTTGAAGAACAACCTGATTATATCTTTCCAGATGTTAAAGTTATATCCCCCCTAGAATATTTATCTTATGAAAATACAGAAATTTAGAGGGACATACATCCAAGGGTTCACTGAAGCACTGTTTACAAAATAAAATAGAAAAAAAAAATGCCCGTCAATAGGGAACTGGTTACATAAATAACACTATCACCTCCAACTTTGGAAGGAGGTCACTACGGAAGAAGTGGGCAGATGCGCTCCACCTGCTTGATGCCAAAGTATCTACATAAGTTATTCAGAATTTTTCTGCATGGGAGGTTTGTCTATCCTTCCCCATTTATTTATTCAATCATTTATTTTTAGCAGAATGAACTCATGGATATTTATTTTATACTTTGGGTTACAATCCAATACTACATTATTTATTTTGTTGCTTGAATTCTTCCAGCTTTGGCCACTGAGAGCTCTTTCAGTTGGCTCCTGCATCCCTCTGACATACCACAGCACTGTTTTGGTTGGTTGGTTGGTTTGAGCTTCTCCTTACTTTCTGGCACTACAAAATGCTACAGGCTCATCTTATCCATTTCTTGCCCCAGTCCTGAACCAGATATTTCTCCAAGGAGCCTTGGTTCCTTTTTATTAGATAATGGTATTAGAAACCAAGATGTGGGGGCAAGGTAGGCTTGTTGGTACTGGGGTATCATTGTTTCTAGGTTATCTCAGCTGGCAGAGCAAGGAAGTGTGTGTGAGTGTGTACTAATCCACATATATCTATATCTATAAATATTTCTGCACGTACCATCTATATCTATATTAAACTAAACATGAGTTCCTACTGATGTCTCCAACTCCAATCCATCATCATATGGATCATTCTAACCCTCTCCCTTTGCTTGTCTGTAACTTCCCACTCCAACAGTGAGAAACTTGCCTCCCGCCATCTGCCATCCATTTCCTTCATTGTTCAATTCCAGTATTCATATATAGTGGCCCCAGAATTGTGACCCATCGCCCTTGGGAAACCACTTTATCAAACAGAGTACAGTGCTTACACACAGTTCCTTTCGTCCTCAGTCCTACAGGCTCCATTCATTTCCGAAGTTACTTAGGTCAACACCTTTCTCCCTCACCCTCCTCAGTGAGGTTGTTTTGCACATTTATAATACAGGTAGATTCTTCTGTTATATTCTGCATTCCATTCCAGGACCCCTTAATCTCCACAAAGAATTTTTTTTAATTTGTATATACTGGGGTGGTATACTCTTGGTGCTGTAAAGTTCTATGGGTTTTCACAAATATATAGTGTCATGTATCCAACATTACATATCATACAGAATAACTCCACCACCCTAAAAAATCCCTTGTGTTCACTAAACCCTCTCCTCTTCTCAAACCTCTGGCAATCACTGATCTGTTTATCATCTCTATAGTTTTACCTTCCAGAATTTTTTTTTGACATTTTCCAGAATGTCAAAAAAAGGGAGGGAAGGGTAGTAATCATACATATGTCGCCTTTTCAGACTGGCTTCTTTCACTTAGCAATATGCATTTAAGATTCATCCACGTCTCTATATGGCTTGACGGCTTCTTCCCTTTGGATGAATATTACTCCATTGTATGGATTACCAGTTTGTCTATGCACTCACCAATTGAAGCATATCTTACTTTCAGTATTTGACAATTATGAATAAAGCTGCTATAAACATTTGTGTGCTGTTTGTGTGTGCATGTGCAGGCATAAGATTTCAAATAAGCTGATAAATATCTAGGAGTGCCAATTGCTGGATTGTACCATTTTGCATTCCCACCAGCAATGAATGAGAGTTTCTGTTGCTCTCGATACTTGCCAGCAATTGATATTGTTTTACAAAGTTTTCTTCGTATTTTATAAATTCTAATAGGTGTGTAATGTTTTCGCATTTCCAACAACAAACAATGTTGAGCATCTTTTATATGTTTATTTGCCATTTGTATATATTCTTTGGTGTCTGTTCAGATATTTTCCCCATTTTTTAAATTAAGTCATTTTCTTATTGTTGAGTTTTAAGAGTATATTTTCGATACAAGTCATTTATCAGATACGTGTTTTGCAAATATTTTTCTTAGTCTGTGCTTTGTCTTTTAATTCTCTTTGTTAAGAGAATGTCTTTTGTACTTCTGCAACTCTTTTGAGGCATGGAAATTTTTAATTTTAATAAAGTCCAACTTATCAGTTTTTTCTTTCATGGAGTGTGCTTTTGGTGTTATCCAATAATCATCACCAAAGGGCATGTAGATTTTCTTCTATGATTCTCCTAAAATTTTTATAGTTTTGTCTTTTACATTTAGATCTATGATCCATTCTGAGTTAATTTTTAGGAAAGGTCTAAAGTCCATGTCTAGCTTCATTTTTTTATACGTGTAAAAAAATGTTCCGGTTGTTCCCGCACCATTTGTTGAAGAAATTACCCTTTCTCCACTGAATGCCCTCAATGCATTTGTCCAAGATCAGTTGACTATACTTGCGTGGGTCTATTTCTGGGCTCCTATTCTGCTCCACTGTCCTAGGTATCTATCTTTTTTTCAATACCAAGCTGTCTTGATTATTGTAGCTTTACAGTCAGTCTTGAAATCAGGTGGAGCGAGTCCTCCGACTTTGCTCTTTCTCAGGATTGTGTGGCTACTCTAGGTCTTTAGCTTCTCCATATAAACTTTAGAATCAGTTTGTTGATATTTATAAAACAGTTTCCTGGGATTTTGACTGGGATTGAACTGAATCTACAGATCAAGTCAGGAAGAACTGACATCCTAATAATGAGTCTTCTAATCCATAAAATGGAATATCTATTTCTTTTGATCTACACTGATTTCTTTCATGACTGTTTTGTAGTCTGCCACACATAAAACCTGTACACACTTTGTTAGATTTATACGTAAGTACCACTTTTGTGTGTGTGTGCTATTGTAAATGACTTTTTTTTCAAATTCCAATTCTTCATTGCTAGTATGCAGGAAAGCTTTTGTACATTGATCTTGTGTCTGGCAACCTTACTATAGTCACTTATTAATACTAGGAGGTTTTTCTAATAGATTTCTTTGATATTTTCTACATAGACAATCATGTCATCTGTGAATAAAGACAGTTCTATTTCTTCCTTTTCAGTCTGTATATCTTTTTTTTTTTTTCTTGTTCTATTGCCCTAGCCAGGAATTCCAGTACGATGATAAATGGAAGTGGTGAGAGAGCTCAGCCCTGCCTTGGTCCCAGGCACAGGTGGAAAGCACCTAGTGTCTCACCGTTAAGAATGATGTTGGCTGCAGGATTTCTGTAGATGTCCTTTATCAAGTTGAAGAAGTTCCCCTCTATTCCTAATTTGCTGAGATTTTCTTTTTATGATGAATAGGTGCTGAATTTTGTTAAATGCTTTTCCAAATCAATTGATACAGTAATTGATTTTCAACTATTGAACCAGTCATGCATACCTGGAATAAGTGCCAGTTGGTCATGGTGCTAATAAGCTTCTAAAACACAGGCTGCTATTTTCACTATTACTGTTTTGGTGGTATAGCGAGCCCTGGAGTTTAGCCCCTGGAGACTAAGATATCCCCCGGGAAATTTCACAACAGTATTACAGATTAACAGAGCAGAATAGGTATGAACACAAAGGCCTTTATTTAATCAACCACAAATAAAAACAATCAAAGCATAAAGCAAAGAAAAATCCAGGTTTAAGAATACTATCTTTTCTTAGGAGGTCTATTTTGCCACAAATTTCTCATAAGCCCATTCACAATTTTCTTAGAAACCTGGAGTTAGAAGGGAACTTAACAGCCCTACCCTCTCCCCGACCGCACCACCAGATGCTGTTCTACAGTCGCTGTGAGAAAGCCCTGTTTGTTCTCTGCCTCAGCCTCTCTGGGTAGGGAACTATTCTGTATTAGGAGAAAGCAACTGCCTCCCCACTTCTGTTCCTGGTCCCTGTACTTAATGATTAGGCCCCACAGGTTATTTTAATCGACTTCCCCATAAGAACCCCTTAATTACTTGAAAACCTTGATTGCTTCCTCTCTGAGTCCTCTCATTCAGAGATCCTTTACCTGATCCTTGTGTAACATGCTTTCTTTTCCCTTGCTCTCTGGCCACCGTGATACTGACATGCCACTCCTGTGTGACAGCCCGCCCCCCTCCCCCACCGCCACCTTCATGTGAGGCACCCAGGACCACATAACTGTCCAGGAGCGTTGGATAAAGCATAGCAGAGTGAGATTACCACACACCTATCAGAATGGTTAAAATTAAACAAATCTGAAAATATCAATTGCTGGCAAGGATCTGAAGCAACACAAACTTTCCTTCTTTGTTGGTAGGAATGCAAAATGGTACAGACGCAATCCAGCAATGCACTGCTAGGTATTTACTCAGCTTATCTGAAATCTTATGTTCACAAACAAACAAACAATACACAGATGTTTCTAGCAGCTTTATTCATAATTGTAAAAAATTCAAAGTAAATAACATGTCCTTCAATAGGTGAATGCATAGACAAACTAGTAAATCCATACAATGGAACAGTATTCATCCAAAAAAAAAAAAAAAAAAAAAGCCTCAGGCTGGCCCTGTTGCCCAGTGGTTAAGTTCAGCAGGCTCTGCTTCGGAGGCCTGGGTTTGGTTCCCAGGCGTGGACCTACACCACTGGTTGGTGGCCATGCTGTGGTGGCAACCCACATACAAAACAAAGGGATACTGGCACAGATATTAGCTCAGTTACAATTTTCCTCAAGCAAAAAGAGGAAGATTGGCAACAGATGTTAGCTCAGAGCCAATCTTCCTCAACAACAGCAAAAATAAATAACTTAAAAAAAAAGTCATCAAGACATGGATGAATCTTAAATATGTATTGCTAAGTGAAAGAAGGCCATAAATGTATGATTCCCTTTTTCCCTTGACATTCTGGAAAAGGTAAAAACTATAGAGATGGTAAAAAGATCAGGATCTGGGTCACTGTCGTGCTCTCCATACCAAAACCTGCCTTCTTCCTTGGACAACTTCAACATCACTGTGAATGACCGTGGCCTCAAGGTCCCCTCAACTTCAGCAACTATTAGGCACCTACTACTTCAGTCACCTCCTTCTCATAATCACCCAGGACTGCTGTACATCAGAAACCCTCAATTCCAGTCTTGGGCCACAACTTTTAAGCCTCCTGGTCCTTACCTTCTCCTTGAGCCCCCACTGTGCCCATCCTTCCCTCGCACCACACCCTAGAGTCCCTTGCAGCCCTTTTCCTCGGCATCCTTGTCCTCTTGAGCAGACTGACCGCCTAGCATCTGTTATCTCAGCCCCTCCTTTGCCAGTACTCTAAGTTCCTTCGTCCCCTGGTCCTTGCAAACAATCTGCTTTGCTAACCCCCAGCTGTGGATGGATCCAACCATTCGCCCTCCTAGCTCCTACTCCTAGCCTGCAAAGTGCAACTGGAGAAAACCGTCTACCCTCATGCACTGGCGCTACTTTAAAAGTCACAATCTGCATTTCATCTGGGCCATGGTCTCTGCCCAAGAGTCTTTCTATATTCCCATAGTCAGCTCTCTCCTTTCCCCTGGAGTGGGTTTTGCAAGCTTTCTCCAAAGCTCTCAATCTTTCCACCCCATTGCTTCCCCTTTCACCTCCTATTTCACGGAGGAAAGAGAAACCATGAACCTGCCTGCACCACACCTACAAGTGGGCCTGCATCTGCATCTTTCCTTTCTGCCCACTCGCCTCTTACAAGGAAGAGGCCCCCAGGTCTTGGCCTCTCCCACCTTCTCTGGGACTTCACTCCCTTAAGTATTCCCTCTCTCACCTCATTTTCCTGGTCTACTGGCTCCTTCTATTCAAAATATGAACATTATCAAGGCTCTGCCCACTGAAAAGAAAAAAGGAACATAAAACCACCTCCCTGACATCTTCACTCCCTCCAGCCACTCCCTTCTTTTCATCTGTCTCCTTGGAACCACTATTCTAAGCATCACCTACACCCACTTTCTCCATTTCCTCACATCTCCTACCACTCAAGGCCGCTACAAGCCAGCTTCCATTTTACATCCGCACAACACTGCTCTTGCTGAGCTCACCAGCACGCCCACGCTGCTAAATGCAAAGGCCTCCTTTCTAGTCCTATCTTAGTTGACCTGTTCTATAACTTTCCCTCATCCTTGAAACACTGATTCAAGACAACACCCTTTCTGGGTGTTCTTCTTGCCCCCAGGCTGCTCTCTCTCAGCCCCCTTACCTCTGCCCCGCCCTTAAATCCTCAGGTTCTCACCTGAGCCTGTTTCTCCCTGGATGATCTCATCTACTCCTGCGGCATCAAACACAGATGACTCCAATATCTGCATCTCCAGGGTGGACCCCCCCCCCCACCCCGACTTCCAGACTCCAAGATCCGATTACCTGCTGCATGGTTCAGCCCCCATGTCCACACGTGACTCACCTCCTACTCTCACAACTGCTCCTCCTTCTGTATTCAAGCCCAAAGAAGGGTGCTGCCAAGTACCAGAGGCCCCTCCTTTGCTCTTCCCTGTCACCTCCCTCCAAATCCAGCCAGTCACCAAGTGCTGTCATTCAGTCTCCTAATACTCTCTTGAGCCCAGCCATTGCACATGCCTTACCCCTCACCTGATTAATGGAACAGACTCCGATCCAGTCTCCTGGCCTCCCTTCCTACTGCCCATGCCTCTCCTCTGGTTTCCCCATCCTAGTGCTGATTCCTCCAGACTGTCTGTCTCCCACATCAGACTTCGAGCTAACAGCAGCAAGGGCTATATCGAGTTTACTGTTGACCCTGAACCTAGCACAGAGCCTAGTACACATTCAGTAAATGTCCACTGAATAAATGAATGAATATAACCAGAAGTAATGAGCCTCCACTGTATAGTGAGTTTAAACAATGGGTAAAGAATAGTTTGGAGGTAGCATTGGAAGGGAAGAGAAGGCTAACGTTGTCTCGCAGCCCTGTGATAAATGAGGCCTAGAAGAACAGGGGGTCCTACAGGAGCAGTTGTCAGAAGAAAGGAGGAGCCCCTCAGAAAGGAAACTCACCAGCTATGTGACTTTGAGGAGGCTGCTTCACTCTCCAGAGCCTCGGCTTCCTCATCCACCAAACAGCTTTAAAACATCCACCTCAGTGGGCTTTGTGAAAACTGCATTAGATAATGCAGGTAAGATGCTTAGCACAGTATCTGTCTCAGTAAGATGAGCCTAAGTGCTCAATAAACGTCTTTTGAGTAGTCTTGATTAAAGCCAAGAAGGAGGAGGAACGAGGCACGGGAGTTCAGAAGGTAGAACTGAGAGTGACGGGGTCTCAGCAGACTGATGGGGAGAAAGCTCAGAGCAGGAAGGAAGAGAGAAGAGAGTCCACGGTGATACCTGTGTTTTCCTTTCCGGCCATCATTCCCAGTGTCTTCCTGTCAGAGCACCCCGACTTTCCCTGAGGAACCAGCACTGCTCCATTCTCAGCCCCTGCCCCTACCTCCACGGGAAGGCCTGTTTCTGAGACCGGCCAACCAGAGCCTCACGTCTTCCTGGCCAGAGTGATGAGATCAGGATGGGATACAAGTCAGGGCAATGGGAGCCCTTGAGTCTTAATTCTAAGACATCAGATAGAGCTACTGAAGAAGAGGCAGGACTTTTCTGCTGGGGTTGCCCTCAGAATGAGCTGTGAGCCAGGAGCTGTTGGCAGCCATCTTGCAGCCCCAGATGAGTCGGCTGCCCGAGAGGGAGCCAGCTGGGAGGAAAGCAGGACCTAGAGGTGCAGAGAGCAGCGCTGAGGTCAGCTGGTGATGCCCCAAGCCCCTGGCGATATGCGAAGTCCAAGTTCTCCCTGGCTTTGTTACATAAGCCATTAAGGTGCGTTTGAGGCAGGGTTTCAGTCATTAGGAACTATATACAAATGAGTCCATGAGAAAACGAAAAGCAGTCCTCCAGGGCAAAACGTCGGGGACCTTGGCCCTGTCCACTATCCGTTAATATATAAGGGTCCTGAGACCCCGAGAGAGGAAGGGGCTTGCAGAGTCTGGACTAGAACCAAGTTCTCCCAATTCCCTCTTCCAACTTTTCTGAATTCTTCAGCATCTTCAGGACACAATCCCAACCCTACTAGGAGCAAGTAGGCCCAAGCCAAAACTTCCTTCCAGCTCGCAGCTCCCACTCCGCTGCACCTTCCTGTAAAGCTAATGTTACTGTTTACTACATGCCAAATGCTGACCTAAACCTTTACAGCCACGATTCTCGTTTAATCTTCGAAAACCACTTGAAAAGACTCTTCCTGTTTTACAAACGAGGAAGGTGAGAGGTTGAAAGCCAACATACGATCATACAGCCAATAAGTTGTAGCGCTAAGACCCAGACTTTAGGGCTGTTTGACTGCCTGCGACCACAGCTTCTCAGCCTGTTGTCAACAGATCCCTAAAGGGAGGGGGTGGGCAGCCAATCTACTAAAATTAAACGCAAATTTATATATCTGTGCATTTATCTGGGGGCAAATTCATGTGTGATACTGTCAGAGTTTCAAAAGAACCCGTGATCCAAAAAAGGTCGAGAACTTCTGCAGTGCGTGGTGAACTCCTTGTTCAAGACACAGGCCTGCCATACAGACCCTGAGTGAACTCGCCGAGCTCCTCCATCTCGGGGGAAGCAGGCAAGCCCCCAGGGGCTGACCAAGATACTGGCCACTGGGTTTCTGGTTTGGCCACAAGGAGCCTCAAATGCCCCAGCAACCTCCTTCCAAACAGCTGATCTTCACATCCCCCCCTTATTTCTCCAAAACGTTTGGATGCCGACTACATGCCAGACACTGCGCTAAGAGCTCTCCACATATCATTTCATTTAATTTTCATAACAACTGTGCAAGGTGAGTACTACTATTACGCACATTTACAAATAAGGAAAGTGAGACTAAGAAAGGTAAGTGACCTGCTTTCCTTATCTGGATTCTGACGAGGAGCCTTGTTCTCACATATGTAAGTCCACCAGGAAGGATGCCAATCAATTCATCTCAGGAAAAGCGGCCCTGGTGGCTGACCAGGCCTGGCTGTTGGCCAGTTTTCAAACCAGAGCTACCAGGGCTGTGTCCAGGAGCTGCCAGCTCTGAGTGGTTCACAGGCCAGCAGGAAGACCATTTCTCAGAGCATTCTGTTTGGGAAAATACAACTTTACTTCTGGCTCGCTTCACCCACTTGGTGTGAGCTGGACACAATGCAATTGTTTGCAGAACAAGCTGCAATGCCCTTTGCCAAGCTGACCTGGCCTCCGCGTGCAAAGCAGATTACATCAGAGCCCCCAGCGGCCCTCCTCCGGGAGCTCTGTGGCCAGTCAGAGGTGGGACTGAGCTGGCTCCCACTCAAATAGTTTTGCTAAGGAAACTATGAATCCCCTGATAGTGTGTGCACATCTGGTTTTTTTTAAAAGACTAAGCTCAGTTGAAAAGGAAAAGATTTTGAAAAGAAAGAAAAAAAAGAAACAAAAGGCTTCGGAACTTCTCTTTGCAAAACAAATGGTACAGTCCCTACCGCAGATACATCCAGGCTTCTCTTAGTTCCTATTTTATCTCATAAAACAACACCAATGCTAACTCCAGCCTTGATCCACAGACTACTCGCTGAGGCCCCTGCTGTACTTTGGTGGCAGCTGAGGTTGAGGAAGCCTGGAGAGGGCTGAGCAATGGTGATACACAAGACCTGGCATTTCTGAGAAGGAAGGCCCAGCGTGAGGGAGGGCCCAAAGGGAACCCAGGCCGTGACCTAGATGTCCAGTCACGCACACTAGGCAACCTCTAGGCCACTGTCCTCATTTGGAACCAGAAAAACAAGAAGAAAGAAGAGAAACTGTCAACAGCACTATTTGGAGGTTTGATCTATCCAAAGAGGGTCTTGCAGGGTGCCTTCTACTGACGATCGTGTTCTGGCAGGTCTGGCTGAGACCCCCTAAGTTGGTCCAAGTTCCCATCATCATTCCAACAAGTGGGGATGCAGATCTTCATACCTGGAGCAAAGGTTCTCATTGGACCAAGTCAGTTTGTAGAAGTATGTACAGGGTCACTGACCAGGCCATCAGGAATTCAAAGAAATTCAGTGCACGAAGTGTTTCCTGAGCATCTCATTCATTCACTCCACGTATACTTACTGAGGGTTTACTATATGCCTGACATTGCACAAGGTGGTAGGGGACGCAGGGATAAACAAGATAGACATGGTCCTGCCCTCAGGGAGCCCACAGACTGGCAAGGAAGATAGAGACTACAGGGTTACACAAAATGAGGACAGACGAGTAAAGGATCACATACAGAAGTACAGGGTGCAGTGAGGGAACATATGATGGGGAGACCTTACACAGGCTGGGGATTCAAGGAAGGCTCCCCAAGGAAGTGACATTCAGGCTGAGATCTGACTAGGAGCCGAACAGGGAGAAAGAATTCTGAGCCAAGAGGACAGCACATATGGGAGCCTGACGGGACAGAGATATGGTACATCAGGAAAGAGAAGGACGGCCCAGATGGCTGAAGCCCACAGAGTACAGGGAGGGACAAAAGATGGGGGGGGGCCCGGCGTAAGGGGGCGGTAGACGGAAGCCAGATCCACCGTGCAGGACACTGCAGGGCACGTTAAGGTGCTCGAACTTTAGCTTAAGTGGAATTGGAAGCCACTAAAATGATTTCAACACAGAAAAGATGTGTTCAGTTACACCTGCTTTGTGAAAAAGGACTGTGATGGCACAAGAATCCATAAAGGTGGGTGTTCAGGAAGAAGGGTTTGGACCTGGGGCAAGGTGCCTAGGGCTCCCAGCCTACAAAGGCCAACAGATTGCTGTCTGGACAGGCACATGCAAGGGGCGTTGCTTACCTGGTTAAACCTCCGGGTAAAGGCCACAACGTTGGGAGCGAGACTATGTTTCTCCTTCTTACTCCATCCACAGCTGGCTAGTTCCTAGGAAGCACAGAGTCAGTTTCAACAGTGATTCTAATTGGGATGCAAACACACCAGGGGCATCTAATTGGAATGTGAACACAGAGGTGGGGAAGGGCTGAAGCCCTGGTCATCCACGTCTTCACCAAGGTGGGAGGGGGCTCTCCTCCTCTGGAGAGGAGGGCTGGGTCTGTGGGTGGAGGTGCATCCTGAGGCCCCCCAGAGGTAAGAAGTGGAATACATTTCTCCACAACCCCAGCCACATTTCCCAGGGCTGCTGTGCCAAAACACGCTTTATCCTACCACTGCCACTCTGCCGGCTCCCCTGGGACCAGAAGTCCCTTCTTAACACAAATTGTCTGAGAGGGCATGATGTTTTAACCAACAGGACTCATCCCCCAGGCTAACTTAAAATTAAAATCTGGCTGAAGGATCTCAGATTTCATCAGCCACGTGACATCCTCCCTTCCTGGAGCCAGGGAAAGTCCCGCTCCAAGCCCACAGCAATCAGAGGCTTCTGGGATTACCTTGATTCCTTCCTGAAGTTGGCCCCTCCCACCTCGCATATAACTCATTACCTAAACGCCTGGCATTCTCAGCTCGTGCCTCAGGGAGCCCTGGCAGACAATGCAGGAAAGGGGGGCGATTCTAAAGTTCTCTACCCCTAAGTTACAAGACCTCCTTTTAATTTATATCAGGCCTCGTATTACTAATAACATTTGTTTTTGCCACACACCTGGAACTTTTATAAGATCTTTAGTGAGAGTGAGCTGCCCAGCAGTGGAAGAGAGGCAGATCAGGGGTCTACTAGGAAGTCAGAGAGGGCAGTGGGAATGGCCAAAGGCCAAACTTGTTGGCTGAGCAGTTACGCCTGAGGTGCTGCGCCCTCCAAAGGCATCGCAGGGGCCCAGCTCTACGTCACAGAAGCCTGGCTTGTGGCAATGTGGGAAGCCTGGCTGAAGGCAATGGGCGGCTCTGGAGAGAAGATGAATGACCTGGACTTGAGAAGGCTTGGGAACCAACCAGGAGCTATGAAACACAGCTCCTCTTCCTGGCTGCCTCGCTTCTATAAAGGGCATCCTCCCCCTCCCAGGACCCACAGGAAAAAACCACCATCCTTGACCCTGCCAAGTCCTTCACCCTCACAATTTAGACCCCTGGTAACAGAATGACCATGATATTAATTAATGCTACCAAGATCAAGAATCCCCCACATGCCAGGTGTTGGACTGTGTACCTCATATGTTATCTCACGTAATCCTCACATCTATTTTAACCAAGAGGAAAAGGACTCAGTATCATTCATCATCCTGAGTGAAGACTTTGACTCCACTTCTTTGCAAAGGAGACAAGAATCTCTTTGAGACGTAGTTTCCCTCTGTTTACCGTGATTCTCCTTGTTCTGAAAATGTATGTTTGAGGCTCTTTTCAAACGTCCATTTGACCTACCTCAGTTACATTTACTCCTCTCACCCTGCTCCGACTTAAAACATAGACTTTAATTGTTTTGCAAATGTATATTATTCCCCTTTTGAAGTTTAACTGTGAGGACAAGAGCCTCTCTCCCCTGTGGGTCCCAAAGCCAGTCCTGGAAAGGCATGGGTTATAATCTGGCAGAAGAAAGAATTCGGAAAACTGATATTCAAGGACTGAGGGGTAGTTGTCGCCCAATTTCTGGCTGGCAGTTGCTCCCTCAGTTTTTTCCTGACTTCTTTAATAAACAGCAGAAGTTACATACGCATATGTGTGTGTGTGGTGTGCACACGTGTGCGTGTGTGTGTGTGTGCATGTGAGTGTCCATTTAATTCAGAGGCTGTGGTCTTCTTTCCACACTGTGGGTAACTTCAGAGGGCATCCTGAAAGGGAGCAGTGTGGACCTTACAGTGAGACAGGCCCAGGTCAGATCCTGGCCCTCCACACCCCGGCTGCATGAGGCTCATCTTCTCAGAACCTCAATTCTCTCATCTTAAAATGGGTATGAGACTATATTTATCTGTGAAGCTCACACAGAGCACCCGGCACGATACAAGTACCTGACCAAGGTTCCCTCCCTCCCTCTTCCTAGGGTCACGCTGCTGTCACTCAGCTCTAACTCCACATACCCTCTTCTTTCTCCCATAGCACACTCGTTGCTGTCTCGAACTATTAACAAAAGCTATTATTATTTATCTTTCATTTTGCTGATGTCCATTCAGGCAGGAACCAAAGCAGGTACTTAATACATCTGTCCTGAATTTATTTGATTTGAACATTTCTAAGATACTGATTCCAAAACTGTTTGTGCAGTTCTTGGATTTTGACAATTCCCTAAGGAACTTTTTGCACTGGAAGACATGTAACATTTAAAATTAAAACCTCCACAAAGTAAAACATTATGTTTGAGAAGTTCCTTGATAAAGTGGAAGAAGCAAAAGGGCTTAGAGCCAAGACCTCACTCTGAATCCCAGCCCTGTCACTTATTTCCTGGGCGACCCCAGGTAAGTTAACCTCTCTGGGCATCAGTTTCATCACTGATGAAAACAGGGATGCTGAAACTAACTCCACAGAATTGTGGCGAAGACCAAGAGCGGTAAAGCCTGACAAAGGAGGTGACATACGGGGCACAGGCCTGACTCACGGGAGATGCCAAGCAGCATCTGTTGAATGAATGGAGTATGAGCATTCCTCAGTGTTGAAATCTCCCAAATTCAGTGCAGAAAGATTTATCAAGACATCAAAAGAAATAATACCATTCTATCTACAATAAAACAAGTCCTGGGCCCAACCTCCTTGGCACTGTTCCTCTCCTGTTTGGCCTTATAGGAATACAACAGATTCCATCTGTGTGAAGTGGGTTTGGAAAATGTGAAGTAATAGAACAAAACTCTTCCAGTCACTAATGCCTAAAAAAGGTCCACGCTATGGAACTGATTTGGGTGTAATTAAGTGAAAATTGGCCAGAGGAGGCAGGGCTGGTTCTAGAAGGGAGACAAAGGGCTGGGCTGAGGCTGGTAAGGCCCTAGTAGCCCTGTGTCCCTGGGGAGCCACTCCGCTGCCCCTGGGCTGTGCTGGGACCCTGATCTCACCCAGGCTGTCCTTGGCTCTGAGTTCTCTGCTGAGGTCAACTGGATGTCAAAGGAGAGGAAGAGCCTGTACAGTCCTTTGCCAGCTTCTTCTGGGACCTGTCCTCTGTCATGTGGCTGTTCCCCGGGTTCATCAGGGAGAAAACAGAAGCTGTGAGAAAAAGACTTTCTGCTACCAAATGTACAAATTCATCTGCATCCTCTCCTTTCCTCTGGCTTTAATGGAAGAGTGGCCCTTTCCTGCCAGGACACACACTCCTCCTGCCTCTGGGTCCCATCCCCTCCCCCTGCTCAGAGGCCTTGCTGTGCCCTCCCCATCCCTGTCTCTTCACCCTCTTCCTCTCCAATTTCTTCTTCCCACTGCATTATAATGTGCGTCAGCCTCTTCCATTAATAATAATAACGGTGATGACAATAATAACAATGATAGTAACGTATCTCTTGTAGACCTCCCGTCTCCTCCAGCTCCTGCTCACTCCCTTTCTTCTCCTTGCAGGTGAGTTTCTTGAAAGGATTGTCAATTCTTACCATTTCGACCCGCTTCCCTCTCCACCTCCTTCTCCGTCCCTTCTCCCTCTGCTCCAGTGAAATCGCACTTTGCTCTACCAGCGACAGCGTCGGGCTAGGCAAGCTTCCTGCCATGTTCTCGACTCCCTGCCCTGGCCTTCAGCCCTGGTTCTCCTGGTTGTCTTCCCACCTCTTGGGCCCCTCATTCGCAGTCTTATTTTCCAGTTGCTTTTTTCTTTTCTGACACATGTCCCTACCCTCACCCACATCTGCCCAAGTTCGTCTTCTACGTTCTTAGACGTCTGTATTCCTCCTTGGAAGGTCGCATATGCTGCCATGGTTTCAACTACATGTCTCTGTCCAGCCCAAGTCTGTTCTGAGCTCCAGACCAGGATATTCAGCTATCTCCTGGACACCTTCCCTTGGCATTCCCACAGGCACCTCAGAATCAGCAGGCCCCACCAAAAGGGTGTCTGAACAGCTGCCTTAAATAAAAAAAACACCGAACAATGTGAGATTCATTTGGACATCCATTCTGACTGTCAAAGGAGAATGTTCATTACAAAGAAATATGGAAAAAAATCCCTAACTGATAGAAAAACAACCTCGTCTTAGTACCCGCATCTGCAAGCATTCCTGGACGACGGCAAGAGTCAACTCTGGTGTCAGTTCACCCTGCAAAGCTTCCCTGGGCCACACTGCCAGCAGCACCCCCACCAGCTGCCAGTTTTGTGCTTAGTGATCTGGGAGTCAGATGCCTTGTGGTGGCCTGAGAAAGGCCTGACACTGACCATGTCTGGGATCAATAAGGTAAGGCCCTGGAAGAGGAGACCTGGGGAGCGGGACAAGTCCTCCCTGAAGACCCCCACATGATCTAGGCCATCAGGTCACAGGAAGCTGGTGCCAACACCTGGCCCTTCCACACATGTGCTAAATTATGACTGCAATCTTCTCCAAATCACATTCCTAAAACATACCCACGTGGAAAATGCACCACGTCAAGGAAAGGTCACTAAATCTGACCTCAGGGACCACCACCAGGCTGGCACCAGCCTACATTACCATTTTGCTTAATGGCAACCTTTTTCCCTCTTCCCTCCATGTTTCTCCCCATTTTGCCATCCTACCCTCTGGAACAATCTTCAGAAGAACTAGCAGGACAATCACACACTTAGTCAAAGGAGTTCTAAAAACACCCCTGGGAATGGGTAACCCACTGAGGCACCCACTTCGGGGTTGGGGTGGGGTCTGAGTAAGGAGTAAAGCATTCAGGACTCTCACACCTCACTGTTGGGTATGCAAAATGGTATGGCCACTTAGGAAAGCAGATGGGCAGTTCTTATAACATTAAGCACACACTTACCCAATGACCTAGCAGTCTCACCAATGTAAACATGTGTCCATACAAAAAACCGTACGTGTGTGGTTACAGCAGCTTCATTCCCAATTTCCCCAAAGTAGAAACAACCCAGATTCCCCTCGGCTGGTGAAGGGACAAACAAACTGTGATACATCCATGTAATGAAAAGCTCCTCAGCAAGCAAACAGGAAAAACTACTGGTACACGCGCCAACACAGACGGACAGCAAAAGCTCTATGCTCAGTGAAAGAAACCAGACACAAAAATATTTTATGATTCCATTCATAGGACATTCTGGGGAAGGTAGAAAGCACAGGGACAGAAACGAGCTCACCAGCTGCCGGGGGCTGAACAGGCAGCAGACCGATGGGCACAGGGAGCAGGGGATTTGGGGTGATGGACCAGCTTGCTCTCTGGATTGCGGTGGCTCCGTGAGAACACACATTTATCAAAACTCACCAAACTGTTCACTCAGAAGGGTGAATTCTACTGGATGAAATTTAATTTCAATCTTATTCTAACCTCAGTAACTACAACTTAAAAAAAAAAAAAAAAAAAGGAAAGGAAACAGCCCAACCATCCAGGACTGAGAAGGGAAGTCCCACAGTAACCACTGTGCAAAAGGACCAGAGAACAACGGACTCAGACCGGAGCGGGACAAAGGGCCTGAAGGAACGCCTCCAGGGAAAAACCAACGCAATCGAAAAGAGGATAGAAATAAAAATACAATAGCTTGAAAAAGTTTGAGCACATGATGAAGGCAAATGACGATAGAAAAAAGGAATTATAATCTCAGGGAATAATAAATAGTATATATTTAATATGTTTAGATATTTTATATATATATTCCAATATTAGGCAGTTGATGGATTGAAAGAAAACAGAATCTGTGGGTCCCTGACACGAGGCACAGTCTCTCTTGAACGGCCCAGGGTCATTAAGGAATGAAACTCAACCCTGGCACACTCCTTAGCTTGGCACTGAGTCATATTTACAAAGCCATATTAACAGTGAATGCTATTTGTTAGTGTTCAACTTTTAGAGCCAATCTAAGGAAAAGTGCGATGGGATTGGCTGTAGCTGCAGAATGTCAGAATGTTAATTTAACGAATTTGACAATGAAAATGTTCAGCTGCCAGAGACGGCAAGTGGAGAAGGGGAGGAAAAGCAGAGGACATGAGCAGTCAAGAGATATCAGCTGATGAAACAAGAAGGAGAGGTTTCAGTGTGCCAAATAAAGTTCCAAAAGGCATCCGTAGAAGAAAAATGTTTAAAGAGTTTACCTCTGGAGAGGAGACCAGCGTAAGTGATCAAGGCCTTTCTCCAGAAGCTCTTCTGTACTATTTGATTACCATGTACAGGATTACTTTGAAACAAATTTTAATAGATGACATATTACACTATTATACATTGTAAACGTTCTAAAATTAAATTTTAACAGTTGAGTAAATACTCAGAAGTATACAAAATTTGTATAAAGTCATAACCTGCTTATAACTTATCAGCATCGACGTTTATAAAGAAAAGGTGGAGCAATCATGTGACAATCAGGACCAGCTGGGCCCTCGGGAAACATGCCTGTCCTCAGGGAGACGTCCCGGCTTTAATCAGGTGCAGCGCAAAGAAGGCGGCAGCTAACTGGGGAGCCAGGACAGCCTCGCGGAGCGCTGGTGCCAGATGCTTAAACCCTCCCTGGAACAAAACCGGCTGGAATGAAAAGTGGAAGGAAAAGAAAAGGGACAGAGGGACAGGAGACAAAGATGGAAGAAAGGAGGGAAGAGAGGGATAAATGGTGCAGCGAAGGAAGAAGTGAGGAAGGCAGGGCCAACTGAGGGCCAGCACTGTGCTGGAGTGGTCAAGACGGACCAGCCGAGGCCTGCAGGAGTGCAGTGTGTCCAGTGGGGGAGACAGACATGACCAAAAATCACCATAACTCAAGATGACAAAGGACAACTGTATTTTCCTGCTTTGTTTCCCAAGGTGGAGTCCTAAAGGAAATTTGCTAGATCCAGCCTTCCGAGTGGCTGTCAGTGGGCTGAGGTGTCTTTAGCTCTTTCTTAGATGATGATGGAGAAAGAGCGGAAAGGGTGAGTAGAAAGGATAAGGACGGGAGAGAATGCGAAAAGGGAGGGACAAAGGTAGCTGACAGTTTCTAAAGCACATGTACATTCATTGATTTACTAGAGTTAAAGCCTGTTTTAAGAAACGCAGCAATGAACAAAATATAAATGCTCTGGCTTTGATGGAGCCGATGTTCCACAGCAGGGAGAGAGATGAGAAATTTGTAATAAGCCAGACAGTGACAAATCCTTTGACAAAATATTCATCGGGATGAAGGAGCGGACTATTTGGAGGGGATGCCTCCAGAGACCTGGCTGATAAACTGAAACTGGAGTGGAGATACGAATGAGGTGGGGCAGCAAGCTCTGCAAGTCACTGGGGAAGAGGGTTCCTGGCAGACGGAAGTGCAGATGTTAAGCCACGGAATCAGGAATACCATGGAATCTCTGAGAACAGCAGGGTGGCCAGCGTGGTTGGAGCTGAATGAGCCTGGCGGATGGTGGGAGGAGAGGTGGCAGAAGGAAGTGGCCGGGGAAGGCCAGATAAGGGCTGGATTCATTCTGAGGAGGATGGGAAGGGATGGAGCAGAGGCAGCTCTCAATAGCCCCACGCATGTTAGGTAGGTTTTAGTGCCATGATCACATGAGCGAGAGAGTGGCAGATAGATCCAAAGCCATCAAGTGCTCTTCTGCTGTCCTGTAATGTAGTTTGTACTATAATCTCACAAATGGGGTATTATAATTTTCTCATGTGAGAGCAATTCACTTTAGTAATTGGAAATAAACACCTGCTAGGGGCTGTGTGCGTGGAGATAAGAAGGAGGCTGGGCCCACGGAGAAATGAACACGGGGGCCCCACAGGGCCTCAGAACCCCCAGCTGGACAAACCACAGCAGGAAAGAATCACTGGGGACAAATTGGCGCCTTCTGTGGAGTCAGGATGTGTGGATGGGGGCGGAGACCACTGAATGAATAGAAGTAATTCATCTTTCTCAGCTTTCAGTCATAATAGTTTGTATAGAATAGCAACATTTACAGCCACTACTGTTTCATCAAATCCTCCAACTACTGTTTGCTTAGGAAACGTAGATTTAGGGTCATGAAGATGATGCAAATTTCCCAAAGCATTCCCTCTCTAGCCCTAGTGCTGTGCAGCTCTGCACAATTAGAACCAGCTGTCAACGCAGCGCAGCAGCCAGCCGCATCCCTGTGAACAGTCACCCATCCATGTGACAGAGAAAGGCCCCGACGCACAGAACGGAGAGCAGCTCCGGGAGTGCGGCTTGCCCAGATTCCAAAGCCAGATACGAGGCCCACGGGGCCACACATTCCTTTTCTCCTCTGACACTGGGGACTGTGCTCAATTCTCTTGCTCCATATTCTTGGAAAATGTTTTTTCCAAATAACATCATTATTCAGATGTTCTCTTTTAAAAAAGCATACACTTCGTTTTTTTATTACGGACCTAGAACACATTCACTACAGAAAACTGAGACAATACAGAAAGCCCATAGAAGAAAATTTAAATCATCATTAGCCTAATACCCAGAAAAAAACAGAGTTTACGTTTTGGTCAATAATAGTAACAATAACAACAACAGCTGACATTTACTGAGCCCTTACTAGGCACCAGGCACGTCAGTCATTTGACATATATCTATCCACTGCTCGCTGAATTCTCACAACACACCTATCGGATAGGTACGATTATAGCCCCATTTTACAGATGAAGAAATGAAAGCTTAGTTGGAAAAGTTACGCAATTTGCTCAAATCCTCATATGTGGTCAATGTGAGAGCCAGGATTCAAACCAAGGCGACTGTTCCAGGAGCCTGGACCTTTAGCCACAGAGCTCCTCTGTCTCCAGCACGGTGGCCACTCCCCACTCGCAGACGCAGGGACGCGCACACACACGCACACACTCACTTGCTCTCAACTGAGCTCATCCTGAATCTGTGGTTTTATAACCTGCTTTTGTCCTTACCATGGTACAAACATTTTCTCATAGCTGCCCCATCCCTCCTTCTGTAGAATTCCTACGAGACACACATGACATCTCCTAGAAACAACTCATCATAGTCATCTCCTTTTGTTTTTCCTCTGAGTTCTAGGAGAAAATTTCAGCTTATCTTTTAACTCTACTTTGGTTTTCTGGACTATCTCATCTGCTGCTGTCTCCACTGCAATGTAAATTTGGTAATCATGTTCTTCAGCCCAATTCACACCTTCTTAGTCTTGATCTTCATATACTGCAGGGTCATCCTGAACACTGCTGGGAACACAAAATGAAATTTCTGGAAGTACCTGCTTCATGCGATGATGCAGGCTCTGACCTAGTCTGTACACCGCCTTCCCTCTTTTGGCCAACTAAAACTTTTCTGTCTGGTGAGTATGCTAAACACCACATCGGAAACCGGAAAAGTTAACTCAAAGGTTCCAGGACCACGTGATTCTACCAGTGCGTCCTCTCAGACTTTTAAAGAACACCTCATTCTTATGCTAAATAACTTATTCCAGAGCAAAAAGTGATGCAAAGAAGCCCCAAACCCTAACACCCAACAAATACAGAACAAGGGGGAAAAGAACCGTCCTACATGTCCAGGTAGGTTTGTCTAGGAAATACTAGAATAAGCTAATGTTTTGAAAACTTTAACAAAATAACAGCACATCAATAAGTCAAAGAAGAAAAAAGTGATATGCTCCTCTTAGATACTGAAAAATAATTAGCAAAATGCAATATTCATTTGAGATTTTAAAAAAGAACTTTCAGAAGCTCAGTAATATCCATCTGAAAACCACAGCCATCGTTACACAACAGAGAAACACTATAGGAATTTGAATTAAAATTAGAAACAACAGGTGGCACAGCCTTTCTCAACCAGGTTCTTTATCTGAACCACAGAGCACTGAAAATGATTTGAGTGACTTTCTTAATTCTCCTGAGAACGGTACATTCATTACATAAAATGGACCTTTGGGCATTAGGGTTAATTCCCTGGTTGAGAAAGGCCTAGAAGCTATAATCCAGTGCTGGCCAATAGAAATATAATGCAAACCGCATATTTTAAATTTTCTAATAGCCAAATTTAAAAAAGGAAAAAAAGAGGTGAAATTAATTTAACAATTTATTTTACTTAACTCAGTACGTCCAAAATATCTTTCAACCTTTAATCAACATAAACTACAACAAATTATTAATGAGATCGTTTACATTCTTTTTTTTTTACTAAGCCTTCAAAACCTTTTAGACTAAGTTTTGGTTTTTACACTTACAGAACACCTCAATTTGGACTAGCCACATTTCAAATGCCCAGTAGCCACATGCAGCCACCATATTGGACAACACAGCTCTAACCAACATACAAAGGTATGACATTGAAATATAAGGTACACTTATGGAAAAGGAGGGGTCAGGCAGGAGAATGGAAGGCAAACCGAAGCCCCATCAGCAGGGCCGGGGGGAGGCAGGGGCCCAGGCAGCCAGCTAAGCACCAGAGAGGAAGGTCAGCCTGGGACAAGAAGGCAGACGGAACAGGGGACGAACTCACAGGTGACTGCCCTAGGTTCTCTATGTCCCCGTCACTTAAGGTCTATCCCCAGCTCCGCTCCCCTGTCCCCTCAAAGGGAGGTGGAGCTGGTCACCAGTGGCTCAGGTAGATCCAGCTGCAGCTGTTAGAGGAACGCGGGTTACAGACGGAATGAAGTACTTTCAAAAAAGATCAAGAGAGACACTTGCAGTTCCCACTGGTAGTTTCATGTTTTTATGCAGACATCCTAAGTCGGAGTCCTGGGTTCTAATCTCAGCTGTGCCCCAAACCCCCTCTGAGACTTTGGGTCAGTCCTTCCCACGCGAGTGGCTCCATTTCCTGTCTGTAAAACACAGTGGCACTGGACGCTCTTTAAGGTCCTCCCAGCTCTCCCATCTACATGCCTAGGGAAGCAGAGGTCACATGTGCAGCCTTACACAAAAACACTGTGAGGTAAGAGCTGCCCTGGGAGACCGCGTGACCGCAGTGATTTTCTCTCTCCAAGTGTTTTGAGGGGGTGTGCAGAGGTTGAGTCTGAGAGACACAGTCCAGAAGGGGTGGGGGCTTCTAGGCACCGCAACGTTCCACAGGGATGCAGTGGACATGCCAATCTGGTGAGGCAGGAGACAGGAAACAGCTGGGGAAGCAGGCTGGGGGCAGACGGGGACGATGAACAGAAAAAGCACAACGACCAGGGCAGACTCAGGTTCCACAGAGAGGGAAGGGAAGGAAGGGGCATGCGGAGGGAGGGAGAAGGAAAGAAAAGAAAAAGAGAGAGGAGAAAGAGAAAGGCAGCAGAAGGCAGAGGGTTAAATTCCAGGTGGGATCAGGCACGGCTTTGAGGGAGAAATATGAGAGGCCAGAGGTGCGTCCAGGTAGAGCAGGCAGGGAGGGGGGCGTGGGAGGCCCCACTGCGCACTCGAGCTGTCCAGAGCAGGAGAGGAATTTGCAGAGAGAGCAACCGATGGGCAGCACACACACAGTCCCAAATGTCTCCATGTTCCCCACAAAAGGCAGTCTCAAAGGTCCACGTGTCGGCAGCAGATACAACCCAGTGGTCAGACACCAGAGAGGCAACACTGGTCACCTTACACCTGGGACCCACCTGCAGAGGCTGAGATCCAAACCGTGTGGCCCCAAATCTCACCAGACAGGAAGAGAACACGTGGGAACACATTAAGATAACCAACCCCCAGCCACACGGTTCCTCCTCACTTTGAGAGGCGTGCAGGGTCCTTCTAGACGAGCTCAGTCCTATTCCCAGGCCGAGAATAATAATAATAATAACAATAATGATAAAACAATGACAAGAGCAGCTAACAGGTTGTTTGCTGTACACCAGGCACAAGGCTAAATACTTTTCTTATTTTATGCCCCTTCATCTTTTAACAATGGCATGCACCAGGAAGGGCTATTACTGCCCCTTGTTTACACATAAGTAAAATTGAGATTCAGAGAGGATAATTAACTTGCCCAAGGTCACACAGCAATAAGAGACAAAACTGGGATTCAAACCCAGGTCTACCTAACTCCAAGACCCAAGCTCTTAACCACTGTGCTCTCAGCCTGGCCAAGCATTGTTGCCATGATTTTTCACCCACATTTTGAATAAAACTGACTATCTACAAAGTGGATGGCACTCTAAGGTTTAAAAAATGAGCAAGAGGTGGGAAGGAAGAGAACTACAAGTTTCTGCGTGCTTCCTCCATTCGAGGTTCTGTACAATGTGCTCTTATCTGCTTTATTTTGCTTAAGTCTCAAAGCCAGACCATGAAGCAGATTTTACTATTCCATTTTACAGATGACAAAACTGAGGCTCATGGAGATGAAGTAATTTATGCAAGTTCATCTAGGTAGTAAATGGCAAGCACCAGAGCCTGAGCTTTTAATACAAAAAGGTCCCAGAAGGAGACTGAGGTACAAGGTAAGGCAATCAGACAGGGGGCTGGGAGTAGGCAGACTTCACTCAGAAAAGCTGACCTGGGGTTGGGGAGCTATAGAAAATCATATGAAGAGCCTGGAGGTTGCACAGGGGCTGAAGGCTGTCCCAGCCTTAAGGACGTCCCCCAAGCACCTCCCTGCAGTGTCAGGCCTGAGTCAGTACGGAGCCAGGCAGAGCTGCAAGAGGGGCCACAGGGTAAGACTTCCTTCATCAAAATAACAGTTTCACAGAACGTACCACACTGCAAGGTCTTCTCCCGCACCCCCAGCAACTTGCTTTTCGATCACAAGCAACTTGAAGCCCCTGGACAGGGCAGGATTTCTGGAAACAAAGCCAGACTTTTGATAAATTCCAGCAATGGCTACACAAGACATATCACAGGGGTGCTGGGCTGTTTTGACATTCGAACATCCTGATGATGACCACAGACGGCCAGTGTATAAGGAGACCAGGAGGAATAGCTCTTTCAGAAAAGCTGTTTCCTCTCCTGAAAGGCTAAAAGGAAAAACCAACCTTCCAAATGTTTGATCTATCCAGGGACACTTACTTAAATTAAAAGTGTGAGGAAACCTTCCAGACACTGGAGCCACTAGCCTCTGACGGTGTGAAACCACCTTTTGTAAGACAGGGAGCAAGACCACGGCTTTAACCCCACACTCAGGCCCAGCCAGCTGCCCAGCTCTGTCTCCAGCTCCATCTAATCAGTAACACCCAGCCAGTCTTCACAGAGTGCCCCTGTGCCAGGCACTGTGTGGGGTTCAGGGGACAGAGCAGAGAACGAGGCCTTTGCCTTCCAGTGCAGGAGACAGGCATTAATTATGAACCTGTTACTAAGGCCCGACGGCAAGTTCAGAGTATAACGGAGGGCTGGCTTAGCTGAGGAGCAGGCAACTAACAGTGAGCCAGGTGTGTGTGTGGGAGAGGACTGGCATGGAGCACAAGCATGCCAGGCAGAGTAGAGCCAGTACACAGGCTGAAGGTAGATCCAAGAACCAGAGAGGCAGCCAGAGCAGGTGAAGCAGGGAAGTGGGTGGGGAGGGCCAGAAGAATGCTAGAGAGGAAGGGAGAAGCCAGATCCCGCATGGCCTGCACACTCATCCTAAAGACTTGAGACTGATCCTAAGGGCACTGGGAGAACCAGTGGAAATTTTTAAGGGGCTCAGTGATGTGGATAGAGATCTGAAAACTGCAGAGTGGGCAACAGAGTAGGATGGGGCAGAAGTGGGTGGAGAGATGTCCACTGGGAGACGAGCATATAAGTTCAGGAGGAGGCAAGAGGGTAGCCTGAGCTGGGAGGTGGCACTGGGGACAGAGAGAGGAGAAGGGAGGGGAAACTGGGTGTAGGCACTGACTAGGAGCAGGGAATGCGGGAGAAAGAGGAGTCGCTGATGACGGACGCCATGTTTCTGGCCTGACAGGGTGGGCAGGTGTGCCATTCCGGGGTGGGGGACCACAGCAAGATTTTGAGGAAAGAATCATAGGTTTGGTCTGGGGCATGCTGTGGCCAGAGGGCCTGGGGACTTTGGCTTGTGCTTGCTCAGCTTCTTGAAGGACACGCAGGTCTGCCAGTGCCTGTAGAACCAAGGCCCAAGAGCCCAGGGCATGGCATCTGAGGCCTCCACAGTGGGACCACCCTATTCTCTAGTCTAATTTTCCACAATGCCCTTCATCTCTCCTTTGCTCCAGCCAAAGCAAGCTGCTCACTGGTCCCCGTACACGGCCACCCTCTTCCCAACTGCCTTACCTATGTTCACGCTGCTCCCTCTACCTAGAATGCCCTTTCTTCTGATCTTGTGTCCAAATTATACCAATCTTTCCAGACCATGAACAAACAGGACCCCCTCCGGGAGGCTTTGCCCATTGCCCCGGGCTAGATGTACCGGCTCCCCACCCGGACAGCACTTAGTGTGGCCCTTATAATCATTTATACAAATTTCTTACCTTTCCCATTAGACCCAGGATTTCTCTTTCATCCTTGAGTCCCTGACACAGCAGGCAGGGAGCCTCACACAAGGTCAGTATGTGCTGGGCGACTGCATTAATCATGGAAGCCGCCATCCCATGCTGGCCCCAGGAATGCCTCAGCAAGCCATGTGAAGATCATCTGGAAGAAAGTCTCCTCAAATTCCATTCAAGTGTGCAGCTCCATGCAGAGACCTCAGACCTCTGGCCCTCTTGCACATCAGACTCCTCCAGATACCACTCAGACTTCAAGATTGCCTAAATCTTGACTTCAGCACGTGTGCAGCTGAGACTGCTCAGCCCTGACCTGACCACCTCCACATCAGAGGGCAGCCGGCTTAGTGAGGCATCCTGCAGCCGCACCATCACCTCAAGGGGTCACCTGGGGACTGAAATGGACCGTGGGGCTGCAGGCAGGGGCTGGCCACAGCCTGAGCCCTGAGTGCTCCAGGTCCAAGAGGAGGGAAACGGGGCAGAGGAGTGGAGCTACTCTCTGTAAAGCGGGGCAGGGTTAGGAGAGACGGTGCAAATTCCGCTGTGTAGGGAAGTGTCTGGGCATAACATTTTGAGAGGCTTGCTCTCTCCAAAAAGTTTATCCACAATGCAGAGGGGGGCAAAAAAGAGAGAGAGAGATCACAGCTCTTTTTATGAGTAGGTTTTATCCAAGAACTTCATATTTTCCACTGAAGGAAAAGCCGATCTACATCTAAAGATTCAAACTCTCAAAACCTACACTCAAGAGAAACAATCTCCAGTCATAAATTTAAAGTTTACTTTAAACTCTCATTTCCCAAGAGAGCCGGGGCTTCTGAGCCCTCCACGCCCCTCATTAGAACCTGCCCGTCTGCCAGTCTAGTCGGAAGGCAAACAACACAGGCTGTTTGCAATGACGAGCAAACACTAATGAATTTTGTAGCACGTCTGGTGCTTGAATTTATGGATCATAAAATCATCTGGCTGCTTCTCACCCCGTGCTGACATGCCAATGAGGCAACCCCAAGTATTTACAGACCGGAAGAAGCTGCCAGGACCACTCTGCAAGAGGGAGGCTGGGGCGGGGGGAGTACCCATTAACCTTACCCTTACATATAAACCCATTTTTATGCTCCGACATTCAGACTAAATCTTGGCAAGCAAAATCCTATTAAACTATTTATTTTTTTAAACACCTTGGGGTGTGAGGGAGTCAACCTAACTATTTCAATTGCAGACAGGTACAAACTTAGAAGTTACCAAAATGGCTTTTTAAACATTAGCCAGATGTAGTAAAGGATTTAAAATGTAGTTAGGTTTTTCCAGTTAGACACATAATTTGTCTAATACACCCTAATGAATTCTGAGCGTCTAGAAGAAAGGCACTTCCCCACATATCCACAGCCACCAGGGCAGACCTCCCCACTGCCCAGCCAAGGCGGGGCCCCCGTCCTGGCCACGCTGCCATGACCACCCTGGGGGACTTCTTCCACCCCAGAGGAGGTCTTGGGGAGCCTCCACAGAACCCAGACGGCCCACACTGGGCACTGGCTATCTGGGGCCCTCCAAAGACCAACTTTCATCCCTCGAAGAGTCGTACGTCAGAGACCACAGGAAGAGTTATTAAAATGCAGCATGAGCTCCTGCATAAGAGGATCTTTCTTAACTCCAAATAGCCATGTAAAGCTCACTTCCTAATGGCCAACTGTCCCCACAACTGACCTAAGCTGTGCACAAATAAAGGCTGTCTAAACACGGAGGATTTGGGGGCATTAATTTGCTGGAGCCAACACTCATTTAAGCAACTCCTCCCCAGGCCTCCCATCCTACCTTCTCAGGCTCCGTTTAGAAGCCTGCGCAACACGAACACGAAAGGCACTGACTGGAGCAAACAGGGGTCTCAGAGATGGAAGGTCCCCAAGAGGCAAATGACATATTAGGACAAGGGGACGTTGAAGGACACTGGTTCCCCCTTACTCACATTTTGGGAGTGTATGCCCAGCTTCTGACCATAGCTGCTTCTCCGAGAACTGCACCTTACCCTCAGCCCCACCAGAGAGGTGACCACCTTGAATGACATAAACCTGACCCCCACTGGGCCATTAATTATTCCTTATGTATGAGTCTGGAACCGAGATGGAGGGAGAGAGAAGAGAATTCAGCCTCTAGGGCTCAGGAGCCCCGGGCAGCCATCCTGTGCCCCTCTTGCCAATAGGGAGTCAGAGGAAGCCAGTGGAAGCCCTGAGAAAGACGTGAGAAGGACAGAGGAGAGAGACGAAAGACTAGCATCTGGCTAGGCCTCCGGGCCCAGAGTCCAGCCGCTCTCCATTTCCAGGTGCCATGAGACACCCCTTGAGGTTTACAGCAAATTCCCCTCTTTTTTTTTTTTTTTTGGCAAATTCTTCTTTTGTTAAGCTGGCTTGAGCTGTTTTCTGTTACTTGAAACTGAAAACATCCTGCCTCACCTGGTCTCCCACTGCTCTGCTCTCACAGCCCGTCAGCCTGGGTGGCCCCAGTGAAAGAAAGAGCGAGGAAGGGAAGGGAAGGCCTGATGGAGGCCAAGGCTTAGAAAGCTCCTCTTTCAGGGAAACCAATCAAACAGGAACCCAGGGACCTCCTTGGAAGAGTCAGAAGCCAGGAACCATAGACCAGGGACATGGCTTCCAAACTCTGAGGAATTCTAGAATCTGTTGACATTCCCAGCATGCAGCTTTGCTTCTCTGCTTCCCTCCAGTGGGGTTAGCCGTTGAATTTCAACAAAATCAGGGCTGTGGGCTAACCCTTCAGGGAAGTTGGAGGGGTGGAGGTTAAGAGAATAACCTGCCCCATAGGCACCCTGGGGGACATTTGCTCCAGGGTATGGAGCTTTCAAGAAAGGAAAAGCCAGCCTAACCTCTGAGGCTGAGAAGTAAAGTGAATCATGCGAGGCTGCATAGCAGCAAGCGGCAAGGCCAAGGTTTCAACCTAGGTAGGCCATACACCAAAATCCATGCTCTCAACCCAACCCCTATGGTAGATTTCACCTGCCAATTCTTCTCTGCCTGGGGCCTAGAGCAAAGAAGCATTTGTGACCATCAATAAAAATAATAATGACACTGGACCTCTTCCCCACCGCCCCCCCAAAGGGGCTACTTACAGCCACAATCCTCAATGAAAGGTGCCCCTGTCATACAGAGGGTGTGCTGTCCTACACTGGGCTATAGGCGCTGGGAGATCTGACAGTTCTGCACGGTGAAGGGAGATGGATGGTCCTGAGAGGGGAACAAAGAGCTGGGAAAGCTGGAAGAATGCCGGAAAAGAAAGCTGGAAATGCCGTCAGCTAAGGGGCCCACAAGAATGCGCACCCAGTGGGTATTTTAGAAATAGTAGTGATGCCTACCGTGCCTGTTAAAGCTGTTAGCGTGGCTCCCAAGGTTCCCTTTCCATGAAACCTCGGTGGCTCCCTAGCGCTTTGTATGGCAGATTCTTCGGAAGAAACTTGCAAAGGTGTCTGCATCCCTGTGGTACAGTGTAGAAACGGCATATGAGATCGGAGTGAGCCTCCAGGGATTCGCAGGGATCTGGAGAGAAAGCTCTGGCCTCCCTAAATCCATAGGATTGGGATCCAAGACTCAAGACCAGTTTACATCCCTCTCAGAGAGACATCTGGGTGAGGATGATAACAACAATTCCAGAAAGAAGAAAAAGAGGAAGGGAAGGAACACCAGCAGCAACCATCCGAGCACTGACCGTGCTGCAGCCAGAGCTGCTGAGGATGTAAATGCATCGTCGCGCAAATCCTCCCAATAACCCTGTGAAATAGGTACTGTTGTCGTCACTATTTTACAGATAAGATAAAGATTTAGAGATGTTAAGGAAATGCCCAAATTCACACAGCTAGTTGGTGGTAGAGAGGATTGCAAACTCAGCCCTGTCTGAACCATAACTCATGCTGTTAACCAGTATGCCACACAAGCTCCCAAAGATAAGGTGCTTGAGCAGACTCTTCCTCTTCCTTTCTGGAAGTTTCTAGGCAACGAGGGAGCCTTTCCAAGATGCTCCTCTCCTCTCCCGGCTGCTCTGGTATCATCCTCTCCCTTCTCTCAAGGCTGCCCCTGCACGTGTTTTCTTTTCCCGGGTCCCAGCAGTGTCCCATCTTCCAGGGACACTGTGGCCACTAAGAAGTCTCCAGTGGCACGTCAGCCCCCAAGATCCCTTCACAAGCCTAGGGGTCCTCCTATAGACAGGGCCAGAGGCAGCAGCTCCTAAGAATCTAGAATTCTGTGAGGGCACGCCGACTAGGTCCACAAAACAGCCCAATTTAAACCTTCTGGGAAAGAAGTATTCTATTTGGACGTCACGATCTGGCACTGGGCATCCCCTGTGGGTGTTTCACAGGCACCTCAAATTCAACCCACATGACACCAAATTCTCAAAGTGCCCCACCCCACCCTCCATCACTGCTTTCCTCTACCAGCCACCCAGCTGCCTGGGCCTCTGCACCTGACCCAGCCACGCAGGACGTTCTTCCATTGCTTCGTCCTCCCTGTCTTGCTCTCTCACCTAAGGCCTTCCTTGGTACATGCTGCTCCCTCTGCTGGAGATACTCCTTCTCCTCCCCTTCACCTGACCAACCCCACCTTGCTCCTTGGGTTTGGGCCATTTGTTCGGACGAGCTTTCCTGAACCCCTAGGACCCCAGACCAGTTGGACGCTCCTATGTGCACATGTAACTCCCCTGACAGTAGCCCTGACTAGTCTTTCTGGAAGT
Organism: Equus asinus; assembly: GCF_041296235.1. Lineage (NCBI taxonomy): Eukaryota > Metazoa > Chordata > Mammalia > Perissodactyla > Equidae > Equus > Equus asinus. The sequence continues at coordinate 18,638,521 of NC_091799.1, forward strand.
GCCTGCAGAATAGTCTGGCTTCCCTCCCTACACTATAAGCAATGTGCAGGGAGAGGACCAAAGCCTAATTTGTTCGCCTTTGTACGTCCAGCTCCTAAGTAAGTACCTGGCCAGAGCAGGTGTTGAATAACTCACTGTTGACTGAATGGGTGGTATGTTACATCAACTAGCAGGAAGCAAAGCAATCTGAAAAAGTGAGTTTTCCCGACAGTGGAGCTTCAGTTCTTTCGGCACAGCAACTTTTTATTCAGCGAGTCAATGAAAGTTTACTGAACAAATACTATGTGCCCAGCACCAGGCCAGGCATTTGAGAGACAAAGACACACTGGATGTGGTCACTGCGCCTGGGTTTCAGGGTCCTTTGGAATCTAATGAAAGCTGCAGGCTTCCTCCCCAGTAAAATGTGAGTAACAAAAATATGTCAAATTTTGTACACAATTTATCTTAACATTTAATTTAAATGAAAAATCTTTTCAGAGATTACTTTTCTCTCTTATTTTTTCAAGCAAAAAAATTAGTACCAACTTCCTGAAAAGAATCAAAAGAAATCCAAATTGTGCCACTAAGATCAAACCTGAACTCTAATGTGGATCCTGCTGCAGTCTGGCATGAGAGAGACAGTTACCAGGGGCTGACATGTGGGTCCTTGAGCCAGACCACCTAAGTTCGAATCTGGCTCCACCACTGACCAGCCCAATGACCCTAGGCAGAGTGATTCACGTCTCTGGCCAAAATCTTCTCATTCGACAATGAGGACAATAACAGTACCTGCCTTATAAGATTGCTGTAAATATTCAATGGGTCAATTCACGTAAAATTATTAGAATAGCGCCAGACACATAGTAAACATTCAATAAATACAGTTATAATGGTTACTATTATTGAATATAAAGTTGGAATTGTGAAACACTCCTTGACATGCAACACATGACACTCCCTGACACATGACACCTTGACGTTCAGTCAACTTGACTTTTTTGTTCACCAATAAATGCTGAAAACCTTGACTCCCAAAGGAAGGCAGTGGCATGCTAGATCACCACCCCCAAACCCCCGGACGAGAGGCAGCAAGTGTCAGGCGTCAAGGAACGGTGCCATTTCCCAAGAGTTCTCCAGATGAATCAATGCCACGTCATTTTCTTTTTTCTCAAGCCACCAAGGAAAGCAATGTCAAGGTCTCTGTCGTTGATGGTTGTCCTCAGGGAAGGACTGTGCACCCAGACTCCCTCTGTATGTTTTGCTGAGAAGTAGCCTTCAGAAGAGAAGGGCATCTCCCAACTCCTGCTGCTGAGGACCAGGCATGCCTGTGCCACACCCAGGCCGCACCCACACTGCATCTAGCAGTGGAGCTCAGACTTGTCCAGCCCGGTCTCCTCTTCCAGAGGACAGCACGGCCAAGACTGCCCGTTTTTCAGAAACATCTATAATGGTGAATTGAAAGATTTACCTCATTCACACGGCCAAGAATATCTAGTAAGTAAGCCAAGTCATGAATGAATTCCTCTTTCTCTGTTTTGTGTGTTTTTCTTTACTTTCAAAGAAAAAAAAAAAAAAGCAGAACTTCAGTCTGAATTTCAGTCAAGTACTTCAAGACTTTCCTTTGGAGAGCCAGTGAACTCCCGGGCAGTCGAAGCAGCTCTACGTTCTGCTCCATTTCACAGCAAAACCTCCAGAGAAGGCGGTAACTCTGGGCCCAGCTCCGACGAAACTGCGGCTTTCAAAGCGGGCTTTCAAGACCCTCGCAATCTTTGACATCAGTGCACGCTGGCACGGAGAGGCTCAGCCACGGCGGCAGGTGGGCCTCCTTGCTTCATCAAAGCTGCAAAACCAGATGTGTTGCCAGACAAAACAGATGCTTCATCTCTCCACAGATAGCCTTGACGTTCCTTTCAGTCAAAATTTAGCTTGGCAAAGAGACTGTTTGCCATTTTGAAGGCCTGGAAATTTCCCAAAGGCATCTGCAATACAAGAATTCTTCTTGGATGTTGACAACACGCAGGTTTAACAGATACCAACAGGAGCTGGTTGCACCGAGACTATCATTAAGCAGTCTGTGCAATGAATTTAAAAAGAAATAGCACAGGGGCCGAATCTTTCCACAACCTACTTCAAAATACCAGAAGATAGGTCAGCTCTTCCAGAAATGACACCATTTGACAGAGGAACTGCTTTAATCTCCTTCCTCTGCTCTGAGCCACCACTACGCTCAGTCATGCCCAAGTCACGTGGCTTCACCAAGTCATCTCCTGTCAGAGTGACTTCTTTTGTGTGGCAATAAGCAATTTTGACGGGTATTTCAAAACAAGGTTTTATGTCGGGGTGAGTCCAAGTTTTGGAAAATTTCCAGCCTTTGCAAGGCAAGCCTTCCTGTCCCTAACAAGGCCGCTTCTCCTTATGAACCTTCAAGCAGTGAGTGCTCCTTCCCCTTTGCAGGCGTCATGCGATCACTGACGAGTCTTATCCGCGCAGCCTAAACATCCAGTCATGAAGGTAAGACCCACGCCTGTGTAAGTGTCACCGCACTTTCATTCGACATTTCTGACTTCAGCGAGGATCAGTACAAACACAAACAAAGGGAAGGGACACTTTCATAAGGGCCTTTCAAAGGGAAAATACTACACAATGTAACAGAGTGACAATGAAAACTGTCATTACCCAGACGTACGTGGTAGCATCTCATGCAATCCTACACACTTTGGGAGTAGAATGATACCTTAATATAACTGGAGAGAAACAGCTTTCTTCCACAGAAGACAGTTTTCAAAATAAAGAACAGTATTCAAAGTAAAGAAAAAGGCTTTTCATTATGTCCACAACAAAATAACTAGTATTGGATTAACTATAAAAATTGGATAAAGTAACAGCAGCAAAAAACTGACTATTTAAAAAAATCAGAGAGTAACCAAAGCAGCCAGGATTTGAGGGCCCGAGACCCAGGAGGGAAGGGAAACGCACTGGGGTGAGCTCTGCATTCACTGCTGTTCTGTCCTCTGACAATACCAAGTGTTGACAGGGGTGCAGAGCAACACACACTCTCACACACTGCTGCTGGGTGTGTACATTGACACAACCACTTTTGAAAACAGTCTGGCAGTATCTGTTAAGGTGAACATCCACATTCCTAATGACCAAGCAATTCCACTCCAGGATATTCCACTCAAGAGAAATGAGTGTTTATGTCCAACGAAATACATGTTCAAGGATGTTTGTAGCAGCATTATTCATAAGAGCCCCAACTGGAAACAACTAAAGCACTCAACAACATTGGAAAGGATACATAAAATATGGTCTGCTCATACAATGAATGGAATACTACACAGACATGAAAAAGGATAAAACTCCTGCTAGACACACACAAACGTGATAAATCACATGCATATAATGTTAAGTGAAAACAGTTAGACAAAAAGTATAAACAATATGATTCCATTTATATAAAGTTAAAAAATAGACAAAACTACCGATAGTGATGAAGTTAGAATAGCGGTTACACTTGGGGGTAGTTAATAACTTGGAGGGGGCATGAGGTAGGCCTCTGTGGTGTTGGTAATGTTCTCCATCTTGATCTGGTGGCAGCTGCATGGTTTATTTATCTTGTAAAAATGCATTTAGTGTACCCTTAAGATTTGCGCACTTTACGTACTTCTAAAAATCTTAAACGATAATAGACTTTAACAGACAATTGTTTAATACAAATGCAATAACAACATATGGTGGGGATTATCACGTATGTAGAAGTGAAACGTCTGACAGCAATACTACAAAGAAGGGGAGAGAGGTAAATAGAAGTTTTATTGTTAGTGTTGTTGAGTTGATTCTACCTCCTAGCAACCCCGTGTACAGCAAAGCACAATACTCCCTGGTCTTTTATGCCACCCTCTCACCTTCCAGTGCTGTTAGCAGACAACGCTCCACTGCTGGTCATAGGATTTTCATGGCCAATTTTTCAGACGTGGGTGGCCAGGTCCTTCTCCCTAGTCTGTCTAGTCTGGAAGCTCTGATGAAACCCGTCCACCCTGGGCGACCCTGCTGGGATTTGAAATACCGGTGGCACAGCTTTCAGCATCACAGCAACATGCAGCCACCACAGTGTGACAGCTGACAGACGGGTGGTGTGGTTGCCTGGGCAGGAAACAAACCTGGTCCGTGGTGGTGAGAGCACCAAATCTTAACCACTAAACCACTGGGGCTGGCTAAATAGAAGTAAACTACTGTAAAGTTCTTATATTACGTAACGGTATATTATCACTTAAAAGCAGACTGTGATGTGTTAAAGACGCACACTATAAACCCTGAACCAACTATCAAAGAGATTAGAGCTGGCCAGCCAACAAAAGAGATTAAATGGAGTCATGAAATATGCTCAATTACTTAAAAAGAAGTCAGAAGAAGAGGAAAAGGAGAACAACCATATCCAACCATATCAATAATCACATTAATATAAATAGTCTAAGTACCCCAATTAAAAGGCAGAGGTTGTCAGACTGGATTAAAAAGCAGGACTCAACTATATGCTGCCTAAAAATATATGCTGGGAAGTCCAGGATCCACATGCTGGTAGATTCAGTATTTGGTAAGGGCATACTTCCTGGTTCCTGGGCGGCATCTTTTCACTGTGTCCTCGCATGGCGGAAGGGATAAGCTAGCTCTCTGGGATCTCTTTTACAAGGGCACTGACCCCAATCATGAGGATTCTGCCCAAAGGCCCCACATCCTAATACCACCACCTTGGGAGTTACAATTTCAACACATGGATTCAGAAGGGACACAAACATTCAGACCATGATACAAGCTAACACTGATCAAAAGAAAGATGGTTATGTTCTCAAACAAAGGAGATTTCGGAGCCAAGAATATTTCCAGGGATAAGGCAGGTTATTTCATAACGATAAAGGGTAAATTCAATCGGAGAACTTAACAATTATAAATATTTGTACAGCTAATAATAGAATTTCAAAATGCATAAGCAAAAACTGATAGAACTGAAAGGAGAAATCGACAAATCTACAATTATAGTGGGAGATTTCAATACTCTTCTCTCAATAATTAACAGAACAAATATGTAGAAAATCAGGATATAGATGACTTCAATAACACTATTAACCAACTTAACCTCAATTACATTTATAGAACACTTTATGCAAAAGCAGAACACACATTTTTTTCAAGATAATTCAAATCATACAAAATATGTTCTCTGACAACAATGGAATTAGATATCAATAGCATAAAATACCTAGAAAATCCCCAAATATTTGGAAACTAAATAACACATTACTAAATAATTCATGGGTCAAAAAGACATCAAATGGAAAATTAGAAAGAAATCAAACTAGAAAATTAGAAAGAACTAGTTGGAAATGAAAGCTCAAAATATCAAAACGTGGGACACAGCTACAGCAGAGCTTATATGGAAACTTACAGCACTGCATCAGAAAGGTCCCAAATCACTGACCTCAGCTTCCACTTTAGGAAACTAAGAGAACAAATTAAACCCAAAGTGGGCAGAAGAAAGGAGATAATAATTTTAAAAATGAACATAGGGGCCAGCCCTGTGGCCCAGTGGTTAAGTTTGCGTGGCCCAGGGTTTCGCTGGTTCGGATCCTGGGCATGGACATGGCACCACTCATCAGGCCATGGTGAGGCGGCGTCCCACATGCCACAACTAGAGGGACCCACAACTAAAAAATATATACAACTATGTACTGAGGGGCTTTGGGAAGAGAAAGGAAAAATTTTTTTTTAAATCTTTAAAAAAAATGAACATAAATCAACAGATTAGAAAACGGAAAAGCAATAGAAAAAAATTAATGGAACCAAAAGCACTTTTTTTAAGATCAATAAAATTGATAAACTTAGCCAGACTAATCAGGAAGAAAGAAAGGAGACACAAATTATCAATACTAGGAATGAGAGAGGGGAAATCATTATGAATCCTACAGATATGAAAAGGATAAGGGAATATTACGAACTTCACAGGAATAAATTTAACAACCTAGATAATAAAATGGACAAACTCATTGAAAAACACAACCAAAGGTCACTAAAAAAGAAACAGATTACCTGAATAGCTCCATATCTATTAGAGAAATTGATATAAAACTCATAGTTTAAGACTTTCCTACAACAATCTAGGAATCACACTACTTGGTATTTACCCAAAGGAGCTGAAAACTTATGACCACACAAAAACCTCCATATGGATACTTACAGCAGCTTTATTCATAATTGCCAAAACTTGGAAGCAACCAAGATGGCCTCAGTAGGACAGGTGAACAGATAAACTGTGGCAGAGCCAGACAATGGAATATTATTCAGCGCTAAAAAGAAATGAACCATCAAGCCATGAAAAGACAATGGAACAACCTTAAACGCATATTACTAAGTGAAAGAAGGCTATAAAACTCTATGATTCCAACTCTGTGACATGCTGGAAAAGGCAAGGCTGAGACACTGAAAAGATCAGTGGTTGCCAGGGTTAGGGAAGAGGGAGGGATGAACAGTAGAGCACAGAGGATTTTTAGGGCAGTGAAACTATTCTGTATGATACTATCATGGTAGATACATGTCATTATGCACTTGTCAAAACCCACAGAATGCACAACACTAAGAGTGAACCCTAAGTAAACTATGGACTTTGGGAAATAATGATGCATCAATGTAGGTTCATCAATTGTATCAAATCTACCTATCTGATGGAGATGTTGATAGTGGGGGAGGCTGTGTTTGTGTTGATAGAGGGGGTATATGGGAACTCTCTGTACTTTCTGCTCAATTTTGCTATGAACCTAAAACTGCTCTAAAAAATAGTCTACTTAAAAGGAAAAAACAAAACCCTTTCCACAAAGAAAACTCCAGGTCCAGGTGGCTCTATTGGGGAAATGTACCAAATATTTAAGAAAGAAATCATACCAACTCTACATAAACCCTTCTGGAAAACTGAAAAGGAAAGAATGCTTCCCAACTCATTTTATGAGGTCGGCATTTCACTGATACCAAAACCAGAAAAAGACATTACAAGAAAAGAAAAATACAGACCAATATTCCTCATCATAAACACAGAGGCCAAAATTCTTAACAAACTGTTAGCAAATCAAATCCAACAACATACAAAAAAGACTTTACATCATGACTAAATAGGGTTTATCACAGGAATGCAAGGTTGGTTTAACATTCAAAAATCAATCATATAACTCTCCATAGTAACAGACTAAAAAAGAAAAATCATATGACTATCTCAATAGATGCAAGAAAAGCATTTGATAAAACCCAATACCCATTCCAGATAAAAATTATCAGCAAATTAGGATTAGAAGGGAACATTCTCAACCTGATAAAAGACATCCATGAAAAACCTACAGCTAAAAGCTAACATCCTTAACAGTAAAAGACCAGTTTTCCTCTAAGATCAGAAACAAGCCAAGGATATCTGCTCTCACCACTTCTATTCAACAGTATACTAGAGGTTATAGCCAGTGAATAAGGCAAGTAAAAGAAATAAAAGCATCCAGTTTAGAAAGAAACAAATAAGACTGTTGTTACTCACAGAAACATCATTACCTGTGTAGAAAATCCTATAGAATCTACAAAAAAGCTACTAGAATAAGTGAGGTTAGCGAAGTTGTAGGAAACAAGGTCAATTTAGAAAAATCAGTCATATTTCTATAAACTAGTAATGAGCAAGTTAATTTAAATAACATAACATTTACAATAGCATAGAAAATGAAATACTTAGGAACAAATCTCCTAATTAAAGACGACCTAAATACTTGGAGATACACACCGTGTTCACAGTTCAGGTGACTCAATGTCGTTAAGACGTGAACTCTCCCCAAAGTGGTCCACAGACTCAACATCAGCACAATCAACATCCTAGCAGACCGTCTGTAAAACTTAACAAGAAGATTTTAAAATTCACAGAAAAATGCAAAGGACTAGAATAGCCAAAACAATTTCGAAATAGAAGAACACATTTTAAGGACTTTACTACCTGATTTCAAGAAGACAGTGGGGCGAGGGGGAGGGGAGGGAGGGTTTGCAAGGAGCATGAGGGAACTTTTTGGATGATGGGTATGTTTATTATCCTGATTGATGATGGTTTCACGAGTGTATACATATATATCCAAACTCATCAAATGGTTGGCTTTTTTTATGCATGGTTTCTTATATGCCAATTATACCTCAATGAAGTTGAAAAAAATCTCATCCAGTTCTCACGTCCAATTTTTTGAAGCAGTCATATTATCACCTCCATTGCAGAAATATGGAAACTGACACTTAGAGAGGTTAAGTGACTGAGCATCGGCGCACAGATATTCCTGGCTCCTGCTCACTCCAGGGCCTGAGGCCTTAGGCTCTGGGCCACACAGAAAGAAATGCTTTCTCTCTGCCTCTCACTCACTCAACAGGTGCTGACAAGTACTGCTCCCATAATGTGCCACTGTGGTGGGAATAAGGGACACAGCAGTGACAGAAAAGGTCCTTCCCTGGGAGAGCTTCACACAGTGCTGGGCCCAGGGCGCTTCTAAGCTTGACTTGTTAGCACTGTCACTGCTTTTCTCATTACATCCCTGACTTCTCTCAAAAGAGAACTATCTTGAGAGTCTCTGCCATGCGCCAGGCCATCTGCCTATGCAATTTCCTTTAACCCTCGCAGCCCTATGAGAGGGGTATCATTTCCATTTCACAGTTAGGGAAATGGAGGCACAGAGAGGGGAAGGAACTTGCCATAATCACACAGACTGTGGCAGAGCCAGCTTTCCAATGCAGAACTTCCTGCCTCCGAAGCTTATGATCCTCCCACCGCACCAAACTGCCTGGAATAATGCAGTTGCTCCTGCAGCAAGAGTCCAAACGAACCCTGTTCTCCTTGAGGACAAAAATCACAATCAGGTGCCAAGTCCCTGTGGATAAGAACAGCTGTTCACCAAAGGCTCTGTTTTGCATTATTAATTCATTTAAAGGGAAATTTGGGTTCCAACCAGCACCAATGTCACACCCACATTCAAGAAGGGACAAAAAATGAGTCTGGAAGTTGCGAAGTGTTGGTTCCCTTGGATCAAATGTGCTTCTGGCCTTTGTCTGCAGGCAGATGCGACTCCTGCGGCAGCCGGCTCTCCCCACCCTGCAGGCAGGTCTTCTTCTGGGGCCAGAGAGAGACTCCAACCTCCGTCTCCATCATGAATGGAGTTGGGGGGAAGCCATTTTCCACTGTTTCCATTGTGACAAGAAATTGTTACAATGGATACAGCAATTACTAGGAAATGAGAAACAAATAACAAATGCAAACTCAGAGCAACAACAGATGAGAGCGACAGCTGCTCAGGCTTCCTGTGCTAACCGACATCAGCACTGCCCAGCTCACGCAGGAGCCATCCGCCCCACACCAGGGCCCCACATGGAGGGCACCTGGGCCACCCCCTACTACCTGATTCAGTTTTTTGAACAAAGGGAGGCAGTATAGCATAGAAATCACGAGAACTCAATGGGATCTTACCATTATTATTATTATTACTACTACTACATCCTAAAGGTATTCAACAAATAACATCAGGTACCGCGCCAGGTCACAGGATCTGGGAACAGTATTGGCGTGATCCCTGCGTCCGTGGAGTTTATAATCTAGGAGGGGGACAGACTTGAAACAACTAATATTCAAACTTTTAGAAGTCATGACCTTTCAGCACGGAGGTGAAAGGTGCTATGTGTGGGAGGTAGCAGATGGTGGAGAGAGGGAACCTGAGGGGAACCGCACTTCCCTGGAGCTCTAGGCTGCTCACTCCAACTCCTGAGGGAGGAGGCGGTCACCTGTGAGAGGGAAGAGAGGAGATTCCCAGCAGAGGGCACAGCATGTGGGAAGGAAACCAGGGAGGCTGTGGGCAGCATGGAGCCGTGGGCTGGGCCGGCTGAGGTGGCCCATCACACCGAGCCTGGCTGGCTGGGTAAAGGAGGCAGGTCTGCATCCCAAGAGCAGTGGGGAGCCTCAGAGGGTTCTGGGCAGGACAGGGAGGCAGTTAGACTTTGGCTTTAGAAAGATGTCTCTGGATACAGAGAGGAGGTCAGGGGACAGACTGAACGTGGGGAGACATGATCGGAGGAGAGGCGGCAGTGACTTAGGCCAGGCTGGGGCAGTAAAGGGAAATGGTCTGAGAAAACTGCCCAGCATGTGACCCGAGAGAGGGGTTCTAATGATGTCAGTGAAACCGATCTCCTCTTTACAAATAACTGCCTGCTGGCAACGCTCTTCCCTTCTCCAGGGCCAAACACTGTGATTCCAAGGAGCAGCAAAGACACACAGGGTTTGTCTGACATCCAACACTGACCTCGGCTTTCTGGAATGCCCGCTTCTTCAGAGCAGGCAAGCACATCCAGACAAAAGGCCAGAGGGTCGGGTTCCTGAACCCACAGGCAGTGTTTTCCTGAACTGCAACGTGTCATGCGACCCAGAGGAAACTGTGCAATCCGGAGGGGAGTCTTCCATTCCTGCAGGCCAGCCCTTCCGCAAACCAGCAGATGCTGGTCAAGTCCCGCTCCCAGACCTCAAGCCCTGACGCAGGGAAGGGTGAAAGCAAATGTCTCTGGAGTAAGTGACCCACAGGGACGTGGGTTCCACCCGGGTAATGCCTCTGCTTCCACTGTCCCAAAACATTTGTTAATGCTGCTCCTACCGCCTCATTCTAACTGGATCTGCCTTCTCCTCTAAACACCTGGTTCCCTCCAGGGCCACAGGGAGGAGACAGCAGAGGATCACACACCTACCCAGACCACCCCTTGGCTGCCTTCCACTAACACTGAGCACCTGGCCTGTGCCTTGAACCCAAGTGGCAGGTGCTGGTGACACTCTGGCTCCTTATCTCCTGAGGCTCCAGTCTAGGCCACAGCTTTCTCTGGAGAAGCCCAAGCTATTTCCTGGCACCTCCGTCTCCCCTCCACGTTGCTGTCAGCTGGACCCCAGGATGCTCTCTTGCCTTTAGCTCGGGCTCACAGTCTTCCCCTCCTCCCATTCTCCTGCTGTCATCGCTAGGGACATCACTAAACTAGGTGGTATGCCTTCTCACCCCTGGGTCACACCGTACCTCCACCTCCTCCCAGAAAGACCTTCATCTTCCCTCCACTTCAGTGACCCTAAAGCACAGCCATCACCCCTTCAAGCACAGTCACCAGAGCTACCCCACCCCAAAGACCCTGAACTCTGAAATCCTTCTCCCTCCATTACCTCCTGGCCTCCCTCTCCCTCCCCGACTCGTGACCAAACCTGTGCTTTGCCCTCTGCTCAACTTTTGGTTCCTCAGCCCTTCTTGAGTTTTCAGGCCATCAGCCCTCTCGGCCCTTCTGGCTTCTCTCCCCCAAGGCAAACACGCTGACCACCCTGCTTGACTCCCAGGGTACTGGGCTCCCCGGGCCTCCTCCTACCTCTAGGGGCACTTCCTCTGCCTCCTTCTCTGCCCTCTGCTCTTCCTGCTGCTCCCCAAAGGCACAATGCACTCCTCTCTCTCCTGTTTCTTCTTGTCTCGGCTCTCACGGCAGCCTCAGAACACCAGGCCCTCCCCCTTCCCCATCGCTTCCACTCTTGTCTCACGCAGACGACCGCGAAGCCTCCTAACCAGCGTCCCTGACTCCGGCGGGTTCTGTCCCAGGCAGTCAGAATGAACTTTCTAAAAGACAAGTCTGTCACTCCCCTTTTGAAGTCCTTCAGCAAATCCCCAGGGCTATGGGGATTCTGCCTCCTGTCCATCCCTAGCCCCTACTGTCTCCTTGACGCCCCTACAGCCCCAAATACTTCCTGTCTGCTGCTCATTTACAGGTCTGCCCCTCACTCTCGCTGCATTGTGCCAGTGTGGCCTTTGTCTCTGAGTCTCCAGCAGAGAGCACAGTAGACTGGCGAATGAGCGGCTGAGTGAGTGAGCGAACGTCAGTCTGAGTATTGGGAAACCTGGCAGTGGGGATGGAGCGATGTGGTCAGAGGCAGCAAGAAGACTGGAAAAGACACGGACACTTAGGAAGCTTCCCACCTCACTGAGTCTGGTATCCACTGCCGCTTGTTCCCATCACATTCAGGACCGCCGGACACCCATCCACGTGCCTCTGTGACCCTGCACGCCCCCAGCCGCCAGGTGGCAAGAGAACGACATGGTGACTTCTGGTAGGCCCTTGGCATGCCGACAACACTGGCAACAATGCCCCTGAGGAGCAGAGAACCCAGAGTGCCCTTGAGGAGCACCGAACCCAGAGAATAGCGGACTCACCTTTTCTTCTCCCCAGACGCCACGCACCAAAAGTAGAGTTAAGTTTTGCTAAATATATTATCTGCCTTTTCAGTGAGTTATTCACTCTGCTTGAAATGTCTGTCCCAACTCCCATCTCATTCCCCAAATCGCCCATAAGTTACTGTCCCTTCCCTTCAAGGCTCAGTGACAATGCCCCAACTCCAAGGCAGTCCCCACACTGGACGTTCACAGGGCCCTCAGGGCACCGTGGCGTAAGTTCGTCCAGACCTCAGCCTCCCGCTATCCAGGGGACCAGGACATGAACTCAAGGCTGGAAGAGTCCAAGGACGGTGCTCAACCACTCAGCTACTCAAAGCACCCGTCCTCTGGGCTCCTGGCTCCCACCCAGTCAGCGCTAAGTGTTCTGATGAGCACTACCTCAGTCTACAATGCACGGCCTATTCAAACTGTGCGCTGGTGAGAGAGAACCAGCTACCGGGAACTCGCTCCATGGAGGCACCTAAGTTCTTACAGGCCCATTACGAGGTAAAAACTATGATTTCCCCTGTTTTACACATGAGAAAACTGAAGCATAAAGAGAATGAGCAACTTGTCCGAAGTCCGAGCTAGGAAGGGTGAAGCCAGGACTCAACCCCAGCTTTGTGAGATCAAGTCCGGGCCCTTAGGAACACCGGGCAGGGTTAGCGGACCCGGCGGCTCGGCTTGGATAGAACCCCGGGCTGAGTCAGGCACGGACCGTGCTCTTTTTCAGCACATTCTAAGAACAGCAGTTACTTCTTGATGCTGCTCCACCTTGAAACTGATGATAAAAACAGTGCTGACATTTAAACTGGCCTCTGACAAACTGCTGGGCCTCCAAGTCCACAGGCTGGGAACCGCACATAACGACAGACAGATTTGGTAGGTAATGCCAGTGGGGACAAAATGCCACCCTGAAACTGTACCCGCTCACAAGGCCGCTGTCACTAGGAGCCCTCAGGAAGACCTCCCACACAAGGCAGCCCTCACCGTGAGCACTGGCAGCCAGGAATCCATCCAGCCCTGCACTCCATCCACCACGGGGTGATGGGGTTCTAGGCCGCGGCCTATAAGGTAAACACAGCTGGGAGCTATCATGCTGCAGAGTTGTCTCTGTGTTAACTCACCAATTTTTGATAAAACTGGTCACTTGTTAGAGTCACCAGGGAACAGGGCAGTTCTGGTTCCATACTAACTAACTTCCATTTTCCTTGCGCCCTGCCAATCCTTAACTCACCGTCTGCCTGGCTTCCTCTCAGCCCTGGATAATGCTAACGCGGTCCCCCTTGCACAAACGAGCAGAAGCCACAGTTCCACCCTCAGTTATCAACGGCATTTGGAAATTTGGATCTTCAAAGGCTGAGCTCACCAGGCAAAACCCCTGCTTTGGGGGAAGTGGTTACACCACAAAACAGGCACCCTAGTAGTAGCGTTCCCCTAATTGGTACGCCCCCCTCGGCAACGTGCCTAAACACAGCCAGATAATGTTCTGCTGCAGTGCCTCTCCTCTCACGCAGTCAGCCACTCATTCTCCACTCACTCAGCAAATCTTTATTGAGGATCTACAATGTCCAGGCACTGACATCACAACAAGGTCTCTCAGGATGCACACATCCAGAACCAAGTGAGCATAACCCTCCTTTTCTGCCCCGTGCTTCCGAAGGCCTCTGAGGGGGAGCCAAGGGGGAAGGCCCACCTGCGTGCATCAGTGCACTGTAAGAGGGAGAGAAGATAAGAAGAAAAGGAATAAAGGCAAACAGAATTGCAAAGAAATGTTAAACTTCAACCAGCAGTCTGCTGGTTAATGGTAATATTGATATAATTATTTTAAAACTATCCTATATACATGATGGGACAATACAAAAAAGTAATTATTTAACGTTGTTAGGAACCAAATTGTCAGTGTAGAAGAAAACCTACAAAAATCAAGGGAATTAAGTTAACAACCCTATAATGCTAGATGTGACTTGGAAAGAGCAACATGGTATTGGTCACGTTTCTATAGGATAATGTGGTGTAACGAACAACCCTCAAAGCTCAGAGGCTTGTTTCATGCTCACAGGTCTGCAGAGGCTGCAGTTCCGCTGACCTCTGCGAGGTTCACTCAGGCTGGGCCAGGTCAGGCTGGGTTAGGTTCAGGTCATCTATAATGTCCTCCTTTTAGGACTCAGGCTAAACGAGCAATAGCAACCAGCACATCATGAAGACTGGAAGTTCCGAGAGGGCTGGTGACGCTTGTCACGCCTCTGACCACTTCAGCTCACCATTTACATAGTGTCATTTGCACTCAATGACAAAGCCAAGCCCAAAGTCAATAGGGTGGGGAAATACATGCCACCCACAAGGAAGTTATGACAAGGAGGAGGAGAGAAGGAAGAATTGTGGAGGAATAACGCCACCTGCTCTAACTATGGCCTCACGACTTTTCCTTTTAAAAAATAAATATTTCCCAGCCCTGTCCACCGAAAATGCCTAAAAGCAACAGGAACCCAGTAGCAATGAACATCCTCTCACCCAGATCATGGTTTCTAAGTATTATTCTCCACGAAAATAAACCAGCATCCCTGAAGGAATACCCAATTCCAGGTCTTAAGCAAGAAATATACAACATAGCATTGGGATATCTTGTTCTACCAAGAGCAAGGAAGCTATCAAAAACTAATGGGCTTGGGGCTAGCCCCGTGGCCGAGTGGTTGGGTTCGCGTGCTCCACCACAGGTGGCCCAGTGTTTCATTGGTTCGAATCCTGGGAGTGGACATGGCACTGCTCATTGGGCCATGCTGGGTCCGTGTCCCGCATGCCACAGCTAGAGGGACCCACAACAAAGAATGCACAACTATGCTGGGGGGCTTTGGGGAGAAAAAGGAAAAAAATAAAATCTTTAAAAAAAAAAAACTAATGGGCTTATGTTAAAAGGATACCAGAGATGACATGAAAGGGCCACCACTGGTTAAAGATAGGACAATTTATGAATCAAAAAGAACAGTGACTAGAACTGATTGAAACACAGATTCCCAATCCCACTCTACCCTGATGGAATCAGAATCTCCAAGGAGGGAGTCTAGGCATCTGGATTTTTTTACAGAGCTCCCCAACTGATTCTGATGAGAGCCAGAACTAAAGGGCACCAGTCCACAGGTCTCCTGATCTTCTAGGAGTCCGGGTCACTCACAGTGTCTATCTTGCTCTCAGATGCTGGCCTCTGTGTCCTGGAAAGTCTTGTCTACATCAAACTTACAACTGTCCCTTATCCATGTCCTTCCAACTCTGGGGTGGTCCAGCCACAACGTGGCAGGCATCATCAAGGGGAAAAATTCCAGTTTTCAGTCTGCTAACAATAACAACTGCAAAAAAGCTGGGGCAGTTCCCAGGGTCCTCCTTTTAACCACAGTTTTGACAATGACAATGAGGAACAAACTCATCCATTTTTAGCTAACATATCATAGATCCAAGACAGTCAAGTTTGGGGTTTCTCCAGATATCTCGAAGCAATTAGTTCTTACTCCTCATTTGAGATCAGAATCACGTGGTAAACTTTTACAACATAGGATGGCCTGGGTTCCAGACCCTGACCCAGAGGTTCAGATTCGATGGTCTAGGGTGGAGTCTGGACACCCCATGTTTCAGAGGCTGCCCACATGATTCTGATGTGCAGCCAAAACAGAGAACCACTGCTCCAAGCTAAAACCTTGAAAGCAAAACACCTCCACCCTAACGTGTTGTCAACACTTGAAACAAGATGCCTTGGATAAGGCACCTTCCAAACTGCAGCGGCCTGGGGAAGAGTCTCAGCCTGCCCCTCGGTGTGCCTCTGAAGGACCCCCCACCCCCTTCTTCCTACAACCAGCCTGAGCAGTGATCCCCGCCTCCCTGGGCACACTCAGGTCCAGGGATCAGAGCTCATGGCAGGCTGGGCTGCCCTACTTGATGCTCAGAACAAAGAATAAAGATCCAAATGTCTAAAGTGCTCCAGATCAAAGCCAATGAGAGAGCACGAACAGAAATCACTTCAGCTAAGAACTAAGGCAACCACCATATAACTACTCCCCCAAAAGGCTCCAAGAGGTCGTGAGTTATTTGTTTTTAATTAGAAGGAATAGATAATTCCACGTTAGAAAAAAACAGGAAAAGACTGGAAGTCACCCAATTCAAAAAAGCAAACATAGCTGTGCTCCCCAAACCTAATGAACACAACACACATATGCATGCGCACACACAAAATAATACAAAGCATTGCCACGTCCTCACATAAACACTGAGACCAGCTAGCAATACTAGCTTCCCCCATAATTTGTAGTAGGTTGATGCCAGCTCTCAAAAGGCCTAGATCCTTTGTCTGGCTTTGTATTAAAATATGCTATTTTTCTCAAAGTGTTAACAGCTACCAGGCTGTAAGAAGAAGGGCATTACGTCAAGGGTGTCAGGAATTCACATCATGGTTGCAGCAGACACCTTTTGGCATATCTCCCTACCTACACCTCTCTTCTCTGAAATCTGCGCCCCACTCACAAGGCTGGGTCCCCCTCAACTGTGCTTGCTCATCTTGGCAACATACTCCTCACGGAGGTCACTGATCCACCACCAGAAACCTGACTCAGCTGGGCTGGACTGAGAGCTGCTGGGCTCAGTCCGGAAGGTGGCTTAAACGTGGGTCGTGTAAATGCGGGCCCTGGGGGAGGCTGGGTTGGACCACAGTGGCAGATGTGAAAGAAGGCAGGAGAGAGGAGGAGAGGGAACAGCAGCGGCAAGAAGCAGAGACGGCTTGCGTCCTGGCTGGCTCTCCAAGCTGCCTGAACTCCGTGCCCACACAGTCGGTAAAGTGCCCCCTTATCCTTGTGAGAAGTTCCTCTTCTGCCTATTCGGCTGCTTTGAAATGGATTTCCATTACTTACTAACAAAAGAAGAACACTGACTAAAATAACTGGAAAGCCTCATTATCAACTGCTAAATATTTCCAGGAATTTTTTTAAAGACCAAAATCAACCTCTTTCTCTTTATTGAATATGCTGTTTCTAAAAATGTACATATGCTTTTAAAGTAAATATGTATGTGTTTTGCTGTGGCAACTGGTTTTAAAATCAGAAACAACGCAACCGCCAGAATTTGGGACCACAAAAAGGAAGCTCGCTAGAAAAATGTTCCCTCACATCTCCTTGATGGTGACCGTGTTCAGCAGGGGGAGCCTGGGAAAAGGAATTAGGGTGGCAAGGCTCGACTCAGGCATGGAGGCCGTGGGCACCAACTGCCCCAGCCCGGCCGCAGTGGGCCTGGTGCACTGACATTCTCTGGAGAACCAAACACCTGGCTCAAAGAATGAGCACCACGGAGAATGGAAAGGTCCTGGATGCTCGCTTTAACAGGGGTTTAAATGGATTAACATGTGTTTATAGAGACTTCAAGAGAGAAACCGAAAAACTGTCACCCTAATGTGGCTGATTTAATCCTCTCTTCCCAGCCACAGCGTTAGTAGAACAGTAGGAAAGACCAAGTACAGACCTCCGGCTGGATGGCTTTGAATACAGGTATGTCCATCAGCGTGATCTGGCTCTGCAACAAGAGAGAATGGGCGTTAGGAAACACTGAATCAAAGAGAACTGTCATGTTACTCTGAATCTATAATTCTTAAAAGTTATACTTTCCCTCTTGAAATAAAAATCAAGAGAGAAGAGAGTAAAAAATTGGGTCAATTTCTAAAATGCCTCTCCCATCCCTTCTCGCTTCATAAATCTTGATCCACACCCCTCTTTCTTGAACGTGAGACGAACTTCCAATTTAAGAATTGATAACAGTAGTTTGAAGGGTGGGACTGAGAGAAGGGGAAGATTTTCAGTTTGGATATTTTTGTACTATTTGAGTTTTTGTTGCAATCATGAATTACCTTTGTAATTTTAAAAAGTTGGAGACACAACGTTAAAAATTAGAATGCTAAACAGAGACACTGTCTATTACACTAAATTTAAAGTTTTTTAAATTGTGGCTTATAGAAATTGTACATTTCTTCTGAAGTCCATGCCTCCTCTAAATTATATGGTAGAGCGCTACTCAAGATGCACCCGCAGACCAGCACTGGACCGCGAACTATTTATTCCACCAGCCCACAATGAGATAACTACAGAAGCTAAGAGCAAGCATTTGGAAACTTTTATAGCAAATTGCCTGACATTTTTATTGTATTTTTTAAAATATCAGTCCTCAACAGACTGGAAATGAAAAAACTGGTCCTTGACCACAGCTAGCCTGAGAAGCACTAATGTTGTCAATAGAGAAAATACACATCCGGTTTAAAGGCTGTTCCCATCGTTTGAAGCTTATCAAGCAACAACAAAAGACGACTTCCTTGCTGACAATTTTACAGGCCAAGGCAGGGACTGAGCTGACTTCACACGACCTACCTATCCCCATAGGTCACAGGAGAGGCCAGTGTTAGCAGGCGCCTCTGTGACAGGCCAGGGAAAACAGAGCCGAGGGCCTCCAGATGCCTACTATGGGAGAAGCCACCCTGTCCACTGAACACAGGTCATCTGGGAGGACACGGTGCAGTGGAACAAATGTGGGCTCTGGAATCAACGGGGTTGGGTGTGTGCCTGGATACCATCGCTTAACGGTAATATTCTCTTTGACGCGTAACGTAACTTCCAGTCTCAGGTGCCACATCCAGAAAACGGTGATGATAATCCCTATCTTATTGCATCTTTGTGAAAATTCAAGACAAGAGGTGCAGAATGCCTGGCACCTGACAGATGCTCTTTATATATATATTTTTAAGATATTTATTATGTTTATATATTTTTATGTTTACATATAGATAGATATTTATTTGTGTTTATATATATTGATATATCACATATATATTTGGGGGGCGGTCAAAAGAGAAGTCACATAGATGGGCTCACGTACTGGCATGTGAACTTATGGTTCCTGACCAATACGTGAGCTAGGAAATAAGGGACCACTAATTTATTCGAACATCCAGCCATCATAGTCACTCTGGAGAATACTTAAAGAAAGCTGTTACACTGAGTCAACAAATATTGTCATGAAGAAAAGCCTGGTGTCAAGAATACTTTGGAGAAAAATGGCAACACACACAGTAACCACAATCCTGGGCTTAGGTGCAGAATTGTAGTCGCTTCTTGGCACAGTTTAAGGGTGGTCCAAGATCACTGGGTTCCTGAGGAACACAGGATGCAGGCCAAAGCACACCATCCCCAAGGCTGCACAGGAGAGGGGAATAAGCAGCTGGCTCCAGTGGAGAGCCGCTGTCCCCTCCGAGGGGTTAGTGCTCTTCCTGGGCACAGAGGTGAAATGTGCCACTCACGGAAGGAAGCTCGGCAGAGAGTGGAGGCACCAGGAATAGAGCAGCACTTGGGAATCTGAGCTCTCCTACCTCTGGGTCCACCACCAGTGGCAAGGGGGCATCGGACATCAGCACAACATCTCCGTGGATCTGGCCCTCATAATCTGGGTGTCAAGTGATGCCTAAGCCCTGGAGGCCTACATGCCTGGGTGTCCGGCCTAGAGCTACAGGGCCAGAGCTACATCCTAGACGGTGCACATGGACTAGCTTTTTTCTGCCAGATCCATGGAGATTGTTAGCCAAATGCTCCTCACATTTGGATTAATTCCGCCATCCTGAGGAACAGGGAGGCCTTGTGAATATAGAAGATTTGAACTGAAAGCTCAGAGGGCCTTGGAAATCTCTCCCACAGTTCAAGTTAACTCCCTACCCGGGAGAACCAGCAGGATGTTTGCAATGTCACTTAGGAAAAGAACCAAAAGTCCGCTAATGTGAAAATGAGAAAACTTCCTTTCCATCCTGCCATCAGTTCTAGGGTTTGCTACTGAATTTCCAAATGGTTTATTAAAATAGTGACTTTAGGGGCCAGCCCTGTGGCCCAGTGGTTGGGTTCGTGCGCTCTGCTTCAGGGGCCCAGGGTTTCGCCGGTTCGGATCCTGGGCGTGGACATGGCACCACTCATCAAGCCTTGCTGAGGCGGCATCCCACGTGCCACAACCAGAAGGACCCACAACTAAAAATACACAACTAGGTACCAGGGGGCTTTGGGGAGAAAAAGGAAAAATAAAATCTTTAAAATAGTGACTTTACATTTCATTATTTTTTGGATGGTCCAAGTTTCGACTATTCTGATCCTTGCTCAGACCATAAGTCAGAAAATGTGTTCAGGCGTTTCATTCAACACAAACAACAAAACAGAGGTCACCAGACTTAAAAGAGACTGTCTGGTCCCAAACATGCAATCTGAAGGTTTTCAGAAGAATCTCTCCCATTTCTATCCTCTCAACTCTGACCAAAAATGATGCAGTGTCCAGAGCAAGAATATATCAATACACAGGTAAGACCATCAGATTATAAATTTCATGTCATTTTACTACAAAGCCAAACATGTGTGAAAACCTTTCTGATGAGCCGTCCTTCCCTGGAAATTTGAGCACTCACAGGCAGGCGGTTTCACCAAAAAGGGAAGGTATGGACAGGGGTGGGGCTTGAGGGGCGAGGTCAGGTCCTGTCCTTTTACAGCCCGCCCTCAGCCTCCAAGACCTTGTCCCTCCCTCAGGGAGATGCCCTGGCTTCCTGGAGGGAAAGGGCATTTCCTAGGAGGGGCTACAGCCTCTCCAGAAACACGAGGCAGTGAGGCGCTCGTTTCCAAGCAGCAAACCTGCTGTGGTGGGGAGCACACGCCCGGACTGATGAGGACACCCGCGAACCAGTCTCCTAATGGCTTCTCCTTATTTGTGGAAATAAGCCTTAATACAGGGTGTCCAATTAAACTAGTCACCTGGCAATGACTTCCTTAATCCTAACCCCTTCTCCCATCTCCTCCTTCCTCTTAGTCCACGGCCCCCTAAAAATCCAGGATTTGGGGGGAAATGGCCAATCTTCACATATTACAGCAATTCTGTAGAGATGAATCCTTCAGAATGGAGAGACCTATAGGAGCACTTCACAATGTGGCCCTAAAGAAAAAGGTGGCATTATGTGGATAAATGAAAGCTACTTAGCCAAAAAGAAAAAAAACGTTTTCTGCATATGTTGAGTGTAGTGTTTCTCCCCTCTAACTGTGGCTGACTAGATCTTCTCTTCTAAGGCTCTCCCAGGCCCCAAGTAAACAAAAAAAGCTGTTGGCAAATCAGTGGTACGTCTTACAATAGAATGTATCTTTAAATTTGCATTTAGACCATTCCATCAATGTACGACCAGGAGGGCTCACAGAACAAAAAGTAATCAGCTCCAAAGATAGATTTCTGCTTCTACTCCGAGAGCCACAGGAATCACGTCTGGCAATTTTAGAATGGTAGTCAGGAAATGCAAATTAAACAGGAAGATGCCATTTGTCATCCGTCAGTGCCATCACAACTGATAGGATTATGAACTGCTCTGTTCTTTTTGGAAAGTAATCTGGCAGTAATCATAAAAAAGTGTTTTAACTTTGTATTTTTTTTTAAATATCGAACTTACAAAAAAGTTGCAAGAATAGCAAACGAAGTCTACAACCTTTCACTTAGCTACACTGATGATTAACATTTTGCCTCATCTGCTTCATCTCTGTGTACATAATTATACATACACATTTTTCCTGAACCGTTTGAGAGTAACATGCAGAGATTATGATCCTTCACCCCTAAATCCTTCAGCCTGTTATTTCCCAAGAACAAGATTATCCTCTTACATGATGATAAAATTATTATATTCAGGAAATTTATCATTGGTACAACAGCAGTATCTAATATACAAGCCACATTCAAAATTTGCTAATTATCCCAATACTGGTTTTTAGAGCAATTTTTTCTTAATCCAGGATCATGCATTGCATTTAGATATTATCTCCTAAAAAGTGAAATGAGCACCCTGTTGACACAACAATCCCTCAACCTACAGAAGGCAGAGCACTGGGACCTAAGGAGATTTCATATGGAGAGCTACACTTCGATACAGATAGAAGTACAGGTGTTTACTGCACCGTTATTTGTAGTAGCAAAAATCCTGGAACAACCTAAAAGGTCATCAAAAGGGACGTGTTGAAAACAACTATGGTATATCCAGACTCTGGAAGATTACGCCGCTATTAAAAATAGAGAAGTAAATCTACACACAGTGACCTGGAAGGAAGTCTATGATCTGCTGATGGTAAGACAAGTTCCAGCACTGCCTTCTGCTCTGCCTTCAGCCACTGGAGAGCGGGGCCGAGGTCTAGCTGTAGATCTAATCAGCCCCACCCCCACCCACACCCTCCCTTTCTGGTAAAACACTTCCAGTGTCTGAAGCTTGTTCTCTAGCAGATTCCTCAGGGAGGGCTCACGGGAGCAAAATTCTCGAGGCCTTGCATGTTCATAATGGTTAGTCTGTGCCCTTTACACTCAAAAGTCAGTTTTGCTAGATAGAAAATCTCTGGTTCACATTTTTTTTTTTCTTTCCTTAACTTATTTGATTAGGTTATTCTACTTTCTTTTGGCAAAAAAGCGTTTCTGTCAAAAAGACTGAAAATAATCTAACTTTATTTCTCTTATAAGTCATTTGCTGTTTTTGCCTAGATACCCAAAGGACTTTATATTTTCTTTTAAAATCTGGTAGTTTACCAAGAATATGTCTTTTGTAGTGACCATTCTGGGTTGACACGGTTAGCTTCACGGTATGCTCTTTCAATATGCAGTTTCAAATATTCTTTTGTTTGTTTGTGAAAATTCTTAAATTATAGTTGAAGTATTTGTTCAGTTCCTTTGCCTTTTTATTCTCCCCTTTCAGGGATTTCTATTATCTGTATGCTGGATCTTCTTTGCCTATCATTAATAATTGTCACTTTTTCTCAGTCTTATCTCTTTCTTCATTTATTCTGATCTTAAAAATTTTCCTCCCTCAAGGCATTTTCTGTTTATCTATTCTTGTGCTCTTTCTAGTTCAACTTTCATTTCGAAAATAATTTTTCTTTTGTTTTCAATTCTTTCCTAAGTTCTGTCACCTCATTCTGAGATTTTCCTATTTCCAGTTTATGTTGCGCATGTCTTACAATGTGATCTTAATGTCTAGGCTCATTTTGAAATGGAGAGTTGCAGGTTTACGTTTTGTGGCATGTCTTTCTGGCATGCTTTCAGTATCTACAGGGATCCTCTCCTTACTCGTTTTCTTTGCCTACAATAACCTTGAAAGATTGACAGCACTAATTTCCTCTTGCTTATTTTTATGTCAAATTAGTTTTCTGAACTTTTTAGAGGGGCACACGGTTCAGGGTAGCTTTTCTAACTTCACATAGCTCTCTTTTTGGTTGCTTTCACATAGTGGTCAAAAACACACAGTTGTTTTTTTGAGATTACACACACACACACACACACACACACGCACACACTTTTATTTAGAGCTTCTTTTTCCTTAACCACATCCTTCTCTATCCTGATCATTTTGATTCCACTCCCACACTGAGTTTCTCTTTGGTATGGAGCCTTGTCCTGGAAGTGAGCCCTGGTGGTTTGGTTTCAAGAAATCACAGGGGCTCATCCACAGATCTCTTCCACCCAAACATTATGGAAAATTTGGGGGTTCCCCTATTCTCAAGTCTGTCAAATGCCCCAATACTTACTTCTGTTTTCTCCTATACAGATGCTGATACTCTGCAGGTCTTGTTAATATTGGTGGCATATTCTAGCCACTTCTATTTGGGATTTGATTGGGATAACTTGTCACCTAGTTTTATTGTAAATATTGTTCATGGGTTTCATGGTTTGCCATCTAGTTGTTCTGGATGTTTTTATGTGGGGATTCGGAGAGAATTAAAAAATATGCTGCTGGCACCACTATCTTCCCAGAATCACTTAAATAATTTTTTAAAGGACTTCTGTGCCTGGCTTTTTTCTTTCTTTCATATTATTAGACAGAAAACCAAAATACCAGGTGGTCTGGTTCACTTCCAACACCTGGCAACTCCAATGCTTCCTCAAAGACCAAGACTGCAGGGCACCTGGCCCCACAGTGAAGCTAAGACGCTCTGGCTCTGGCAGGGTGGCCAGAGCTTCAGCACTGTACCCCCAAAGCATTCACCACCCTTCCCTACGGCCTGCTCAGCCTCAGAAAATTGACCGGGGGCGGGCTGAGTAACTCTCTAGGGCTGAGACTAGAAAACCAGGCCCAAAGCCTCACCAAGAAGCCCTCTTGTGCATGGTTGCTCTCAGTGCAGGCCAACTGTCTGCCATTCTACATGGTGCAGGACCGTAAGGGGACTTTTAACCCTCATTACGGCTTCACTCCTCTCATGAAGCTAAAAGACACAACTCAAAAATATAATAACCATGGGGCAGGCCCCATGGCCAAGTGGTTAAGTTCACACGCTCCACTTTGGTGGCCCAGGGTTTCGGCAGTTCGAATCCTGGGTGCAGACATGGCACCGCTCATCAAGCCATGCTGAGGCGGTGTCCCACATGCCACAGCTAGAAGGACCCACAACTAAAAATATACAACTATGTACCGGAGGGCTTTGGGGAGAAAAAGGAAAAATTAAAAAAAAAATATATATATATATATAATAACCAAACAAGAACAAATAGAATACAGAAGCTAAGCTATCAGACAGCGAGGGCCATGAAATCTTCTAAAGGAGAGAAAATACAGCTTTGTGGATAAGTACAGACTAGCAATTCACTGTCCAATATGGTGGCCACTAGCCACATGTGGCTACCGAGCATCTGAAAGATCGCTAGCACTCTAAGTTTAAAACACACATTGAGGGGCTGGCCCCGTGGCCGAGTGGTTAAGTTCTCGCACTCCACTGCAGGCGGCCCAGTGTTTCATTGGTTCGAATCCTGGGCGCGGACATGGCACTGCTCATCAAACCATGCTGAGGCAGCATCCCACATGCCACAACTAGAAGGACCCACAACAGAAGAATATACAACTATGTACTGGGGGGCTTTGGGGAGAAAAAGGGAAAAAAATAAAATCTTTAAAAAATAAAAATAAAAATAAAATAAATACACATTGAGTTTTGAAGACAGTTCAAAAAAAGAATACAAAGTGTCTCAGTTTTATCTTGCTTACATGTTGAAGTGATATTTTAGATGTACTACGTTAATTAAGATATATTTTTAAAAGTAATTTCACCTCTTTTTTTAATGTGGCTACTAGAAAATTGAAAATTGAAAATCCACGTGTAGCTTGGATTACATCTCTGTTGGATAGGACTGGTCTAGAATGTCAGACGGCCCTGGTTTCAAATCCCAGATAGATAGTGCCACTTACTATCTGTGTTAAGAGGTGACTTTCCTCTCTAAGCACTGACTTGCTCATCAGTATATTAGGAATAATAAATATACCTCATTTATGCGGCATATTCGTGAAAGGTAAATTAGACAACGCATACAAAACAAGACCCAGACCTAGTAGTTGTTCGAAAATGGAAGCTTCCCTTGTTATTACCATCCAGCTTTAGGGGAATAATCAGGAGGTGAAGGCTTCAGGCTGGCTCTGCCCACACCTGGCTGTATGATCCAGATAAAAAAATCAATCTCTTAGAGCCTGAGTTTCTTTATAAGAAAATCAGGAGCTAACCGTCTGCCTCATCAGGTTGTTCTAGGACTGAATCCCTTCAGTCAACATGTATGTACTGAGCACCTGCTATGAGCTTGATACTGTTCTGGGTACTGGGAAAAGAGCAATGAACAACTCAGATAAAGTTCGTGGTCTTATTAGGGAGCTTGTCTTCTAGGGGAGGAGATATATCACAAAAAATATTGTTCTATCATGTAACGTTGGGTAGTGATAGGAGATGTGAAGAACACAGAGCAGGGCAAGGGAAGAGAGAGTGACGGAGAGATGCTACACTAGCCCATGAAAGTCCGTTCCAAGGACTGACATTTGAACAGAGACTGACACATGTGGAGAAGACCCATGAGGACTGAAGAAAGAATCAGCACAGGGACCTGAGGCAGGGGATGCCAGCGGGTCTGGGGAAGGAAGAGGCAGCCAGTGTACCGCTGGGGAGCAAGGAGATGGGTGCAGGAGAGGAGGCCTGGGCCAGACCACAGGGGGCACTGGAGGCCTGGGAGGAACCTTAGGTCTCATTCTAGTATGGCAGCTGCTAGAGGGTTTTATGCAGGTTTCAAAAAGGTCCCTCGGACACACTGAAGGAGGTTTTGCACATGCTGCCTCAGCATGGCCTGGCACAAAGGACTCACGGGAGCCAGTGATGGCAGAGGGTTGAGATGGGGCCCAGTGAGCTCCCACAGCACCCTGGAGGGCACGAGGCCTGTTCTAGCAAGGAGACAGGGATGAGGTAGGCAGTGGGCATGACAGGAAACACAGCCCTGGGACCGTCCTTGCAATGACGCTCGAGGTCACCCCAGAGCCAACAAACTCCCTCTACCCTCCAGGTGCAAAAGGAAGAAAGCAAGTCCCAGCAAAACGAGGAGGCACCTCTGCTCCTGAGGGACAAGGAACCGTCCCTCAGTCAGACCGGCAGCAACACACTGGTTGAAGAGAAAACAATTTTTTTTAAATTTATAATTACAAAAATTGCCCATATAATATTGTCTATCATTTAGAAAGTGGTCATTGTAAAAATGTAGAAAGTATAAATAAACAAAAAGAAGAAAAATTAAATTCCAATTACCTAGAATCCTACAACCAGAAAGTACTGTAAATAATATATTTGGCTATATCTCCAGATATTTATGAATATGTAAACATAAAAACTAGACCTTTTATTATGCAAATACAAATTTGTACAAGCTTTTTAAAATGGCACTATTCTCTACAAATTGTGCTGTGACCTGCTCCTTTCACTTACTATCCATATATATTGTGTGTGCCTTCCAAGGTGGTTAATTTCTAGATTGACAGCATCGTTTTAACACTGCCTGGTATCTCATAAAGGACACTTTCTTCAACAATCCCCTGTTGTTGGGCACATGGGTTGTTTCCCACCTGAGCAAAAAGCCCCGTGCAGCGAGCCCTCGAGCACCTGGTCGTGGTGCCCAGCCACCCACATCAGTTCCGCTACTTACAGCAAACTCCTCGGGAGTCACTTTCAAGACATCGAACACAACGGCGTCGTAGCTCTTGCTGGCATAGTCGCAGCTCTGGCCCTCCAAAGAGTCTGAGCTGCTGCTGCCCTGTGGAGGACGGGGAGAGAGGATGCCGCCTGAGTAGCCTGGCTGCCGCTGGGATCACTGACTTCCAAACCTCAGAACTGAGGAGGCAGGAGTGACAGAGCTGTGTGTGATACAGGCTTCCGCTGTTTAGTGCTTTACACTATTCCAGGCACTATGTTAAGCACTTCACACGCATGATCTTATCTAATTCTCCTAACAACTCTCTGAGTACTCACAATTATCATCCCCATTTTACAGATCAGAGTAGAGGGACTGTGACTTCCCCAAGGCATCTCAGCTGGGAAACTGAAGAGCCAGAATGTGAATCTGGTTTTGTGTCTCTCTGATGCCAGAACACAAACCCTCAACCCCAACACCCTACTACTTTCAGGCGGCTGTGAGTGGGGGCAAAAAGCTACAGCCCACCCTCCCTTCAGAGAGAACAGGCTTCACACCTTAGGGGCCGAGAAGATCAGCTGTTTCTTGTGCCTTTCAAATATTACCTGGTTTCACCTTTTTTTTTTTTTTTTCCTATTTGAAGTCATTGCCGGAAATTATTACACAAAACGTTAAGCTGGCTCTCAAGGCTTATTTCATGTTTGGGCACTCGGAATTCAAAGCCTGTTAGCTGACGAGGTGAGAGGCAACAACTGCCTTGGAGACGGGTGTGAAGGTTATATTTAGCATCTTCCCCTGGTACGGGGAACACGGGGAGCCCTGCCTGTAAAGAAAGTGTCTCCCATAACAGAACGAGTTAAAACTCCTCAAATGTGCCCAGTTTCATGAAACTCAACACTGTGGGCATCCTGGAATGTTGAGCACACACCGTCTCTTCAATTTTATTTGATTTCACCAAATTCTACTTTGGGGAACCAATCGAGCTTACCACCCAAAAACTGTGCCCCTTCATAAAGGCTTTTATTCGTCTCGACCTATGAAGAGGGATTTTGTGGTTTCCATTAACCTCAGCATCTTGGACCGGGATTTAGAGAATACGCTTTTATTAATTCCTCTTTATTTCACTCTTTCCAAAATGGCTATATCTGGAAAAACTTTGCAATCTTACTGGAAACTGGAGGGTTTTTAGGCCAGTGAGGGAAACCAATGGTCAACAACTGAAAATGTGAGCTTGAAAGGAGGAGCGGAAACTTAAACCTGTACATTTCAACAGGCCTATGTCATTTAAAAGTTTTACAAATGAGTCCACTAGACCAAAAACTCCAGGACGATCTTAAGAAGCCGGAGATCACGGAGGCTAAGAGCTCTGGAGTGAGACAGGTCTGGTCAGCACACCAGCTCCACACTAGCTGCTGTCTGACCTCAGCCAGGTTACTTCATTTTACTGAGTCCCAGTTATCTCAAAAAGATGCTGCTAAAACCTACTCCCCAGGGTTGTGGTACGGGTTATAGAACAAGAAGTTTACAAAGCAACTGGCAGAAACCCCCTCGCTGGGAGATGTTGATTCAAGGGGCCTGGGTGGGCTCAGGCATGGCTATTTTAAAAGTTCCATGGGTGAGGAGACATTCTCCCCTGAGGAGGATCTGTGTTAAACTTTTGAAAGGTAATGAAGACTAATCCCGAATGCTTCTGGGATTAGCAATGGTTCCACTCCTCAGTCTTATACATAGACCTATAAGTCATCCTGCACTGCCACACTCACCTTCCACGAAGCAGGCTGACTGAGGAGCCAGGGCTGACTTTCCTCAGGACAGTGTAGCGCCATTAGGGTTAGGAGCAGTGGCTCGAGAATCACAGGCGCCTGGCCTGAGTCCCCACCCACCGCTGACCAGCTGTGCGATTTGAAGCCAGTTTACTCTCCTCGCACTGGAGTGAGGCATACTCAATGGAATTATTATGAGGATTAAGTGAGATAATCCTGTGGAACGTGCAAAAGAAGTGCCTGGTATATAGTAAGCACTAATTATGGGTGTGTGTGTATAAACGTGTCATTCAGTCACCAAAATTTATTGAGCACTTCAACTGTGCGTGTATTCACCATGCAACAAACAGTTACCGAGTACCCACCATTTTTTGGACACACATATACACATACATGCACATATCCACAGCACATACGTGTGTGTGGGCACGTGTACACACAGACACCAGGGGAAAGAAGTTTTACTCTGGATGAGTGTAAATTGTAAATGAAAACAGTCTGATTCCTCTAGTTACCAAAGAGTCCATTCCTGGGGTTTCAGGTTTTATTACTTTGCTGTACCGCCCCACTTCGTCTGCCCCAAACACACACAACCATACAAGGGGCTTTATTTAACCAAAAGTTGCCCCAAACACATTCATTGGTGGTGGTGGTGGTAGTGCTGATGATGATGATGTAACTTTACCTAAGCTTAACATTGGCACCATGAGGCAATTTTAAAAGGTACCCACAAGTCTGCTTTTAGAACCAGAGATCGAAAGAAGGAATTTTTGAAAGGTTTCTAAGGAATGATTGGTTCCTGTGAATTTCTAGCTGGTTACACAGATCATTTCAAAGCCCAGCTCGACCCTGAGGGCCTTGTGAGCTCAGCACACTGGGCACTGCCTTGCCAGCTTGTCTCAGGAGCCAGGCATTGTGCATTCCACACGGTGGCACCCCGGGGCCTCAGATGGCACCCACTCCTCCTGCGTGCCTCTGTTCCATTACTGAACCTGAACACAAACTCATAAACCCCCAGGGCAGGGGCCCTCACCCAGGCCACTCTCAGACCACCACTCCTTACAGCCATTTCCTCCTGAGCAAGGTAAATAAGAACACAGGGCCAGTTGGAATCACTTCTGTCTGACTTCATTCTGGAATGTGTGACTTATTTATAATCAGCAGCAGCTTTTCTTGGGAAAGGTCTGATCCCTTCTTGCCACCAAAATGGAATGTGGCACTTGCTACGACTGGACTGGGCAGGTATTTGTTTTTCTTTGAAGAAAACGACTCCAGAAAACACACTGATCCTCAGGGCTGACTGCCTCCCGAATCTCATGCCTGGTGTGGCGGGGGCCTCAGGCGTGCTAAGAATGCCGGTATTCATGCAGCCCTGCAGCCTTGGGGTCCACGACTCAGCTGGGGCCTGGGTCAGCTGAAAGGAGCCCCCTGCCCGGGTCCCCCACTGTCCCGATCCTCGCAGTCTCTGTACCTGTGGAGTGGCAGAGGTGACCAACACGCTAGCCATCAGACCATTCCTGTTGTACATAGTCTCCAGGCCACAGGGAGCTTCAGGGCAGCCTCGGTTGGTGACATAACCCGTCTGGAGAAGTCCTGCAAGGCAAAGGGGTTCATAAAAACCAGCCTTCAAAACCAGCTTAATCCCACCCCTGGGAGAGAGCCATGCTGGGCTTAAGCAGATGACCCTGAAGGAGACCTTTAAAGAAAGATTATAAGCTGGTGGCCTTCAGGCTAAACATGGTCCACAGATGTAGTTTGTTGGGCTTGTACAGGTTTTAATATTTTTTAAATTAATCACTGACGTTTAAAAGTTGGCAAGTTTCACATAGAATTCTGACTTCTCTTGAAAACAGAAATACGGGGTAGGCCTGCTCCCACCTTCCTGCCTGACAACCACCAGCTGGGCTGAGTAGCGGCTGCCCCTGGTATTGGAGCAAGTGCCTGTCAGTCCTCGCCTGGCCCGTGCAACCCTTTCAGTACGTGCCTGGCCCTTGCAGGCACTAGAGCTTGTGACCTTTGTTTTAGAACGAAGGCAGGTAAAGAAGACAAACCGACTCTACCATGTTTCCCTGTACATCACATCATTTCATCAATAATAACACAGATAATAACTAATACTCATACAGTACTTGCCACTTGTGTGCACTTTACATGCCTTAAGCCATCTAACCCTCCCCACAGTCCTCAGGTAGGTCCTATTATCACATCCACATTACACGTGAGGAACCCGAGGCACAGGGAAGTTAAGTAACTCATGCTGTGGCCTCTGCTCATGCTGTCCCACCAACCGGTCATCCTTCAAGACCCCGCTCAACGCCATTTTCCCTGGCTATCGCGCCTGGGCCACCCAAAGCAAAACCAGTTGCTCTCATGCCAAGGTGGACACACTTCTAGCAGAGCATTTCTCACATCGCTGAACAGCAGAGAACTGTAGCCACCACCAGCTTTTTAGGAGGCGAGTGACCAGGATAGCAGGAGGGAGACAATGGGGGAGGGGAAGGGAGGGCAGCGGCACCAGTTGGAAGCCAACTGCAAGTACCCAGACAAGAGGAGGAGGGTCTTCCGAGCCAAGGTTGGAGCAGTGAAGTCAGGGAGGAGACTGAGAGACAGTGAGGACAGAGATCCAATAGAAATTGATGAGGGGGTGAGGGAGAAGGAAGCTGAGGATGAATGGCTTCTGGCTTGAGGTACCAGGGATGGCGTGTCCTTCATCAAGGAAAGGAACAGATGTGGTATAGCAGATTTGTGGGAAAAAATGATGACTGTGATTTGGGACATGCTGGATCTGTGGTGCCCATGAGAAAAAGCAATCTTGGAGAGCAAGGTCAAGCCCAAACCACTGGGAAAGATGGTCTGGAAGTAGATCAAAAAGAAGAAAGTGTCAGTCTGATCTCAACACTGTCTGGAACCCTCCCAGAGCCCGCAGCCACAGGCCCCACCAGACAGCAGTGCGCCTTCAAAGAAAGAGTTGAGCACCCAAAAAGGAACGTCAGAATGACCCGGGCTCTTTCCTTGCAGGTCTCCAAAACTGGCCATGGTGGGCCCCTCACAACTGTCCTGCCATCTTCCTCTGCAACCCTCTCCTGCTCAGCAACAGCCGCGATCCTTCTGCCTTCCCTCCTTTCTTCCCCCAAACACGCAGAACAATGAGTCTGAGCTATCGGCGGCATTTAGGGGCCAACAAGGGAAAGCTGAGTTTGGGTATATGATGATATCACCGGATTCCTATTGGCTTTCTTAGGTGTGCTAACAGCGAGAAGCTTCAGAAGTCCTCATCCTTAGGTGATACCCGTGGCAGAACTTAGCGGTAATGGGGGTTTGCAGCTCCCCTTCAAGCAGGCCAGCAAAACTCACATAAGTAGAGAGAAAGTAAGTATGGCAAAATGTTAACCACTGACATCCACCGACAGGAGTTCATTATACGCGTCCCTCAACTTTTCTAAAGGCTAGATAATTCTCATAATAAAAAAGAACTGGCCCGGTAAGTTTTTTCTCAGAGGAAAAACTGAGCCAGAGAGGTCAAAATCCTCTTTCACAAGCAGGGAGAAGGGACGGGCTGGGTGCATTCATCTGTTAACCATTTTTTTCCCAGAGAAGCCATACTCGCCATTACCAAGGACCACGAATGCATGGCTGGTGCAGGTTTGAAAAGCAGCTGCACAAAAATCTGAACAGACATTCTGCAAAAGAAGACATACGAACGACTAAGAGGAGAAATGCTATTGGGGAAATATAAATCAAAACCACAATGAGATCCCACCTCACACCCACTAGGATGGCTAGAATAAAAAACACAGACAATACCAAGTGCTGACAAGGATGTGGAGAAATGAAACCCTCATACATTGCTGGTTGGAAGGCAAAAGGTACAAGTACTTTGAAAATAGTTCGGCAGTTTCTCAAAAAGTTAAACATTAACTTACCAAGTGACCCAGCAATTCAAGTCCCAGGTACCTGCCTTAAAAAAGGAAAACATACATCCATACAAAGACACGCCCACGAATGTTTCTGGCGGGATTATTCACTATAGCCAAAAGGTGGAAGCACTCGAAATGCCCGCCAACTGGTGAACGCATCAACAATGATATATCCACACAATGGACACTGCTCAGCAAAAAGAAATGAAATACTGACACAAGCTATAACTTGAATAAACCTCAAAAACATTATGCTAAGTGAAAGAAATCAAACACAAAAGACCACACTATATGATGTCATTTCTATGAAACGTCCAGAAAAGGCAAATTTGTGGAGACAAGAAGCACATCGGTGGCGGGCTGGGGTTGGGAGCAGGACCGACGCAAATGAGCACAAGGAATTTTTCTGAGGTGATGGAAATGTTCTAAAACGGATGATGGTGACAATTACGTAGCCACTAAAAGTCACAGCAGTGTACACTCAGAAAGGGCGGATTTTACAGGAGGTACACTACACCACAATAAAGGAGCAGCCACCAGCTGTTTCATGAGTGACCTGAACTCACAGCTTCCACTCTCCCCTTCCACACCCCTTTGAAATCATCAAAGACATTAAGATAGTAAAAACTAGTTGTATCGGCGCACGCTCACAGGAAAGGGTACTTCACAAGCCAAACTCTGTGGGGGATTTCCAGCACAGAAGAGACAGGACTGAGGGAGAGGAACCAGCCTCTGGAGCAAAGGAAGTCCTCCTAGGAATCAAGTGGATGGGACCCTCCAAAGAAACCCCCAAGAAAAACCCAGAGACTGCAGAGTGAGGAAGCCAGAGACTGAGACTAAAAGCGATGCCAGCTCAAGTTCGAAGGCAGAGCAAGGGGTCAAGCCGCTGGGCTGTCTCAGACCAGGCAAACCAGCTCAAACGGACTGGGCATCCGGGCCAACTCAGCCAGGCTCTTCTGTGCCAGAACCAGCCAGCTTCATGGATGGAACCTGTTCAGACCAGTCCAAACCGGACTGAAGTGACTCAATCGAAGCTGACGGGGTCACGGGGAGATGGAGTGGGCGACACCAGCCTGACTCTCCTTGACTGGATCCACTTGCTCCAGTTCCAGGGTGAGGTGGGCTCCGCTGCTTTCAGGCTGTGCCTGGCACTCGGTGCGTCTCCCCCAGGGTGGACAACATGGAGCCCAACCGATGTGGCCTGGCTCAAACCAGAGGCCTTGGCTCTCCCCACTTGCCTGACAACCGTCAGCTCTCGAGTCAGGTGGCCCTGCCACACAAGTGCCACAGTTCTCAGACCCTGTTCTGGGACCAGCGTTTGCTCACTCTCTGCTTCCATCTGAAGGATGCCACAACTCTACCCATCTCTCCAGCATGGTGTGGTGGCGCACTTAGGTGTCCCTCTCAGCGTGCCAGCAGCAGCCGAGCAGGGAATGCTGACACTGTGAGGCTCTGGGCTAGCGTGACATTTTAGCCCACTGAATCTTCACAACAACCCCATGAGGCAGAGACTATTCTGATTCCTGGGAAACTGAGGCACAGAGAGGTGACGTAACTTACTGCTAGTTAAGTGGCAGGACTAGCGAGTTCAAACCCTGGTCAGCCAACGTCAGGGTCTAGGCCTCTTCCAAGAGCCCAGACGAGGACTGGACAAGAAAATGCATGTAAAACACTCCATCCAGGCCAGGCATGGAGCAAGCACTCAATCAAGGTTACTAGTTACTATTAGTGTTAATCTAATCCTACAAGTTCTATTCTTTTCTCCTAAAATAAACAAACTAAAAATTAACTTAAAATGTTAAAGTAAGAACAGCATTGCGCTTTGTGAAACCACGGGCCTCCACTGCCAGGAAGGAGATTCCCAGCTCTGGGCTCCAGGGCCCCAGGGGAGCCAGGCTGAGTCCAGGGGTCCAAGTGCGGGGATCCTCCTCCATGGGGACTGCCCCCTACTCTGGCCCCAGGCCACCTAGAGACAAAGCACGTTACCCTTCCTGTGGGCAGCCTGCGCTGGGGAGAAGAGAGCTTATTTCTGATCTGACTCCTGCATGTCTCGCCACTGACAAAACAGACTAATTTATGGGCAGCGACTCAGACAAGTGATATTTCACATGCTAAGAAATAACAGGACCAAGCAGAATGGCACATCCCTTCCAGGGCCCCGAGAAACCCCCACCCATCCACCTGCAGTCCCTGAGGCCTGGCCAAACCCCAGCTATTCATCAGGGACCAGATCTCATCAAGGAGGTCAGCCTGACCCAGGCCCCTCCCTGACAAATACTTCCCTACTCCACAGGAAGGCCCCCCAAAGATGAGGACCACGCCTCCAGGCGAGACTGACCGGATCAGAGTAGCCATGTGATTCTCCTGGGAACACAGGACCCTGAGACACCAGTCTCTGCTGGTCAACCAAACTGAGGTGCTGTACCCTCGGGAGCAGAGGGTGGCCAAATCCTGCCCGGTGAAGGGACAATCTGGTCAGAGGCAGGAGGAAGCAGATGCAGAGAGAGAAGGTGAAAAGAGAGCCAGAGTCTAAAAGAAAAGGAGAGCAGTGGGCCTGGCTCCCACCCCTGGGGCCCTGTAATAAAGGCCTCTTTTTCAGAGCCAGGTCAAGAGTAGATTTCCAAAAGACCTTGACCAAGGCTATTTCCTAAACACCAAGTTCACGCCAAGCCACCAGAACCCTGATCCTGAAAACACAGGGGCTCATCTGAGGGGGCAAGATCCACACCACCCATCCATCCGTCCGCCCATCCATTCACTGGGCTCCTGCCTCATGCAGGCACTGTTCTAGCCGGGAGTTCCCGGCTGGTTCATGCCGCAGGCCCTTCTGATGGTCTGGGAAGCCTCTGGCCCCTTCTCACAGAAATGTGTTTAAATGCATGAAATAAAATCACACAAGATTACCCAGGAAAGTAGTTATATTAAAATACGGTTATCAAATTATTTTTAAAATAATTTGTAATGTAGTAATATATGTATTTCCCCATGTAAGAGTATATCTATTTCTTTATTATTGCATTAAATAAGAAGACCTACTGGTGAGTCTAATAACTACCATAATTTTAAAGTAGTCATGAGCATAGATATTCCGAGCTGCCCACAATTGTCATGTGATATGAAAATATCTGTGATTTTTATTGGTGACAAAGTCCCAGGCACTGTTAACATTACTGTGATTCACTGTCTATATTAGTAACTAAGAGAAATGCTAAATTTCAGTTAGAAGTTAGTAAAGATAAAGACGTCATTTTTTTCCCATCCAAATTCAGAGATGCCTGGTCAAGAAACCT
Organism: Equus asinus; assembly: GCF_041296235.1. Classification (NCBI taxonomy): domain Eukaryota; kingdom Metazoa; phylum Chordata; class Mammalia; order Perissodactyla; family Equidae; genus Equus; species Equus asinus. The sequence continues at coordinate 18,674,727 of NC_091799.1, forward strand.
GTTCCAGGCTCTGGGGACACAAAGTGAGCATGCCCTGCTCCCACAGAACTTACATTCCAGTGCGGGAGTCAGAAAATACATGTGAACAAAGATGATAACTTCAGATAATGTCTTAAAAAAATAAAATAGGATGGAAGACATCATTGGCCAGGGTGGTCAAGGAAGGTCTTTCTGAGGATGCAATATTTGAGCTGAAACCTTGGGAAGGGGTCAGCCATAAAAACTAGTGGGGGTATTCTTTGCAGAGGACACAGCAGGTGCAAAGGCCCTGAGACGCACACAAGCTTAGCAGGTTTGAGATGCAGGCAGATGGCCACACTGGAGCTGAGTCAGCCAGAGGCAGCAGACAGACACGCTGAGGCCAGAGCGTGAAGCCCTGCAGACACAGTGCGGACTTGGGATTTTATTTGGAGTGCCCTAGAGGGTGTTGAGCAGGGGAGTGATGTGATCTGATCCCTGTTTTTGAAGATCACCTGGCTACTGTGAGGGATGGATTTGGGAGGGGCTCAGGAGGTGAAACAGACAAGACTTGCTGATGGACTACATGTGAGGGGAGAGGAGTCAAGGATGACTTCGAAGTCTGAGGCCGTGACAAATGGGCAGTTGGTGGCCTAACAGCCACCTGCTGCTCAGCAGTTCATTCATTCATTCACTCAACACCCAGCCACCGAGACCGCCGGTGGACCAGTTCTGGGGATCCAGAGTCGAAGATGACACAGCCCTGCCGCCCAGGAGAAACCAGCTCGGGGAGAAAACCCGGTGAGTGGATACACACAGGACACGTGCTGGACAGATCATTGGTTCACCTTGGGGGTCAAAGAAGACATCTCTGAGATGAGCGGTTGAGCGAGGTCTTACAGGATGAGCTGGTGAGACACAAGGAAAGGGCGACCAGAGAATGGGAAGGGCGCTCTGAGCGGGCGTGGAAGCCACACACGAAAGGACACCTGAGACGCCAGAGTGCCGGGAACACAGGAGAGTCAGTGTCCCCTTCTCATCAACCTCAGCCCTCTGTTCACTCTAACACGGGCAATGGGGACACAGCAGCAAGGAGCCAGGCAGGGATCCCACGGAGTCTAAGGGATGGCTCTGACGCTACAGCCACAGCAACAGCACCTCGCCTCCTGGGGGTTCCCTCGCTCGTTCAGCAAACCTGGTGAGGCTCTTCCCAAGACCCGCTCTGTGCAGAGGAGTGAGCCAGCGCGTGGCCTCCAGGAGCTCCCACACAGTCTGACCACCACGGTTGTCACAGCACCTTATTAGACATTGACTTTGTTTCAGGCTCTGGCTGAGGATTTCCACGCATTTTTTTAAAAACCATTTTACAGATGAGGAAATGAGGCTCAGAGAGAGAAACTGCACTGCAGTTCGGGGATCCATTTTCACACACCTGCACTGACGGTGTCCCCTGCTAGGCACGGTGAAGTCTGGCATCAAGGTAAGAGCACTAGCTTTTTGAGTTTGGCCACATTAATATCTGCACCACACCAAAACCCTATCTTTCTACACTCCTGGCCTCTCTTACACACACACACACACACACGCACACTCATGCTGCTAAGGCCTCCGTGGAAACCGAAACACTGCAGGAGAAAAAGCCATTCTCATGACGTAACTGTGCAAGAACGTGGCAGTTGTATCAGAACCACAGAACAATCCCCCATCTCTTGTTTTTGTATGACAGAATCTGGTCTGGCGTGTGTGGGCTCCTGAAGAGGGGAAGGAAAATCCCACATGCGACGGCTGGTTTCCTTCCAAACTTTCAGAATTCCCCTTCAGTGCTTCAGGTTCAGGAAACCAAGAGAATAACATGAGACAGTCTGGGGCAGACCGCTGTTGAGAAGGCAGAATAACCACTTTTTCCTAAGCTTACGGAGGCTGTTTCAAGGAAAATACACACATCCAGGAATGTTCAGTCACAAGCGTGATCTCTGCCAAATGTTTCAGACACGGAGAAAACGGACCCCCGGCCCCGCTTCGGAGTTGGCTTCCTCAGGGTGGGGCGTGCTGCTCCCCGTAGACCTGGTCGAAGCTTGCCCCACCTGTCGGTGTCTTGAACAGAAGCTGGAGAGAGACAGACAGGAAGGAAACAAAAATGCCATCTGCCCACAACATCAATTGTTCGTTTCACCTCGGGACCAATATGTGTACGTACACACACTGTCCCGGAGCACAGCCACAGCATGTCGAATTCTGTATTGCCAAAAGGTTTCCCCTGGGGTCAGCATCACTCTGGGGCTGGCCCACCTGCCAGGAGCTCAAGAAAGGCGCCCCTTGTGCAGGCTGGCAGTACTGTTATCTCTGCTTCCTCCTGACCCTCCCCAATGGGCCAAACTCTCTCCCCGGTGAGCAGCCGTATCTGGCAGCCTTCAAAGGGAGGCCCTGGCCACGTCAGCACGTGTCAGGCTTGAAACGCACCACTCGCTGCAGTGTTCCCCCGCGCCCTCCCCGCTCCTCTCAAACCACCCCACCAGATGTTCAACATCCAACATCTCACCTCCTCACTGGGGGAGAGACGATAGGCTGGGGAGAGCTAGACAGTGGAGGAGGCACCCGTGTCCAAGTGCCACTGTGGCTGTGCCTCGGCGGAGGAGAGAGAGCAGCACTGCGAGGGAAAGAGGGCCAGGTTCAGAGACGGAGGGTCTGCCGATTTCATGAAACACAGATAAAACTTGTGAAACGGAGCAAACCTGGAGAGAAGGGCCAGGAAGGGCATCTTCCCGGGGAGGGAAAGCACCGACATTTATGGAGCTGACGTAGGGCCAGCACAAACAGGCAGCAAGCCACGAAGCCGTGGGCCAGGCGCTGACTGAGCGCTCCCCACCCCACGCGCCGTGTGTGGAAGCCAGGTAGGCAGAAATGAACAAGGCCATCCTCATCCTCAGAAATCTAAAGTCCAGCCCGGGGATGCCTGCCTCTTCAAGTAAGAGGACTTGCTGAATTTGTCAAAGAAAAGTAATACATGTGTATGTTAAAATTATATAAACTGAATAAAAAAGTATAAAATAACGAAGGAAAGTCTCCTCTCTCCACAACCCCCCGGCCCTGTCCCAAGGCTACAGAGTTCACACAGCACAGGGCAGCTTTTATGCACACATCCACGTATATAGAGATATAAGTGCATATACACATCTATGTAAATGTATCTTACACACCTTCCTTTTCAACACTAAAAGAAATTTAGTTCTCTTTTTGATATGTTGATTAAGAAAAAAGCTTTGATAACAAAAAGCTATTATAAATTACCAACACTTCTAAACGAATTTGTGGTTTAATAACCACAGCAATATCGAATCCATGTGGAAAATAGTGAGACGTATTTACAGCACCTCCTCTTCTGTCCACTAACAGTGCTCGGACCACACCTGGACCTGGGGCGGCCTTACGATGGCCTGGAGTTCAGCAGCCTCCACCTGCAGAGGTTCACAGCCTGCAACTGCAGGCCTGGTGGAGGCTGAGAATAAGACAGCTACAGAGCAATCTCCGAGGCAGTAAAAGGCACCGGCACCTCTGTGGCTTAGAGAACAGATAAATCAAGATTTGAATTCTCACCTATCACTTACTTCGTGCCCTGGGCAAGTTGCTTGACCTGGCCAAGCCCCACTTTCCTCATCTGTAAAGTGGGGAGAATCGTGGCACCTGCCTCATGGGAGTCATAGGATGATGTGTGTCAGAAGCAGCTGGCACTGTGCCTCAATAAATCACAGCTATCATTTGTGCTAACACCCCTCACCACCGCCCTCACCCTCCCCGGGGCGGCGGTAGGCATGGGCAATGCTCTCTTAGCATAAGACCGCAAGCATTCGTCTTGAAGACAAGGCAGTGGGAGGAATGCGAAAGAAGAATATGCATTTCTCATAAAACCAGGAAAGCGTTCTCAAAAGACAACAAATCCTCTGGGTGGCCAGATAGTTTTATTTTAGACCCACTATGAAAAGGCCAGCCAGCGCTGGTGGTCTAGTGGTTAAGATTTGGTGCTCTCACCACTGCAGCTCAGGTTCGTTTTCCGGTCAAAGAACCACCCCACCTGTCTGTCCGTTGTCATACTTGTGGCGGCTGCATGTTGCTGGGATGCTGAAAGCTATGCCACCAGGATTTCAAATACAAGCAGGGTCACCTATTATGGACAGGTTTCAGTGGGGCTTCCAGACGAAGACAGACTAGGAAGAAGGACCTGGCCACTCCCGAAAAATTGGCCTTGAAAACCCTGTAAATAGCATCAGAGCATTGCCTGATAATAGCGCCCGAAGGTGAGAGGATGGTGCAAAAAGACAGGCAGGGTTCTGCTCTGCTGGACACAAGACGCTGGGAGTCAGAATCCACTTCACGGCACTAACAACAACAACAAAAAGGCTGGCTAGAGCTTCCCATCCCTCACGCAAGCACATATAATCCCTCTTGAAACTGAAGGTTCCTCCCTTTGAAAACAGGCGAAGGAGAGAAACCTCACCTGCAGCCGCTAGCTGGTAAATAAGACCTGATTTTTCCACGGAGCGGGGAGGCAGATTTGAGGACAATGGGAGGCCTAGGGATACTCGTGGGAGAGGGCTTGAAGGGAGCTCTGGGAAGGGGGGGTGAAAGGAGAGTGAGGAAATGTGGGTGGTCTACCTGGGGCATGCCAGACACCCAGGACGGCCCTGGGAGCACCCTGGTGTGTGCCTTCCATTCTGGAAGCCTGGGCAGCAACACTTCCCTTTCTGCATATCAGGGATGAAGGCAGCCAAACCAGAGACCCAGTGCCCCATCCCTCTCCCCGACTCTGCACAGCCCTCCATCAGTCACCTACTTCATCTTACTTAAGGTCCAGGGAGCACATGCTTTGGGGAAAGGCGGGCAGTGTTCTCTGAGCGGGGGGTGGGGGAGGAGGCTGTGTCCACCCTGAGCGACCATCGGCAGGGATAACGCCTCACTGTGGAGCATGCCAGGTCTTAGCACCTCCACCACCTCCGTGCTGACCCAAGTGCCTGTGCTATGGTGACGGCCTCCAAAGCAGCCTCCCAGTCCACCCCTGCCTCTTTATGGTTTATTCTTGACACAGAGTGATCCTTTTAAAACATAAATCAAATCGCAGGACGTATTCTCAAAAGGGTGACTCTTCCTGTACGTAGAGATACGCAGCTGGAGCAAAACAGGCTGCATCCTGGATGTTCCTCCAGAAGGAAGCTAGAGAAATACCCTGAACAATAAGAGAAGACGACCTGTGCTGCAGGCAGTGACCTTCTCATAGAGAGGCAGACAGTGGAAAGGGGAGAAAGAACTCAGCCGATGGTATAAGATACGGCGGAACTATGCAGGAAGGAGCCGAGGACAGCCTTGCGATCTGACAGCGAGCGTGCCCCTGGGCACCGTGTCAGTGGAAGCCCAAGTCCCACAGGGATGAGAAGCTCCTGATTCTCTCAGTACCGCTGGGGCAGAAAGGGGAAGCAAGAGATAAGGGCAGGAGATGGAGACTGGGGTTTCTTGGGGACTCAAAGAGACTCCTCAGCATGTTCTCAGGCTCAAAAGAAGGAGTTACTGGAGGGGAAAACAGCAAAAATGCAAGAGAAAGAGGGGACACCTGACCAAGCGAGTCTCTGAGAAGATGGCAAGGGAGGGACTGTGTGAGCTGCTCCCCCGGCCCCCGGAGTGGGGAGGAGGACGGTGGCTGCGTGTCGCCCAGCCCTAACCTGCAGGCTCAGAGCCCTGGGGAGCCGGGGCAACACCAGCCTGTCAGGCACCTGAAACAACACCTGGGGGCTCGGTGGGGTCGCAGGACAAGACGCTTTTACTCAAATGACTATCACTCTCATAAAATGAAAAGATCTCTGTGCCGAAACCAGCTTGCGATTAGCTGTTTAGCAACATCTTCATATAAGGCTTTTCAAATGTTACTCTGTCAGTGGTACAGAAGAGCTATCTCTTCATTCCAAGGAAACACTGGACCGAACTCAGCTTCCAAGTAGCTGCTTAGGAGCATCTTCAAGTAAGCCCTTCCCAACACTTCAGTATACAGCTCACAGAATGGCTATCGCATTCAGCCAACGACAGGACACTGTGCTGAACTCATCTTGCAAATAGCCATTTAGGAACATCTTCACGTGAGTTTTTTCCAAACATTTCACTATGAGCCATACAGAATGGCTATCACTGTAATACAATGAATGTATATCAATAATGTGAAGCTTCTGGAAGCACAAAACCAGACCAATTTCATCCAATGAGGATCTGATGTGACCTTGTGGACAGACTAGGGAACTGTCACAGACTGCAGGAAACCAACAAGACGCAACTAAGCGCAGGGAGGGGCCCTGGACTGAATCCTGGAACAGAAAAAGGACGTCAGGGGGACTGGTGACATTTGAAAAGGGCCAACAGTATAGTACCTATGTTAATTTGATAACTGTACTACGGTTATGTAAGCTATTAACATCTAAGCTGGGTGGAGGGTATATGTAAATGCTCTGTACTGTTTTGCAACTCTTCTGTAAGTCTAAAATTATTTCAAAATAAAAAGTTTAAAAATTTTAAAAGGGATTCGACGCCCTCACATCCCACCCCCAAGGCACACACACTCTGCACAACCAGGCCTAAAACCAGGGGTTTGCTGTTTCCTGTGCAAACCATTATTTGAGAGGCGCAGCTCTGGGGTGTTGAGGGTCAGGCATTCTACGCCCATTAGGTGTGGGCCAAACATATACCGTCTACGGTGGACAGAGGATGGGGACAGGAGACAGCTTACTGTAAGGAGCAGGGAGTCCCTCCCTCCCTCCCAGTCCCTGCCAAGGGCAGAGGAATTACTGGTCTGACTGGTAATGGTCCAGGTCATCAACTGGGCCACATGCTCAGCAGCCGCAGCGAGTGCCAAAAGGCCACACACCTGTTCAAGGCCCTCCTTCCTCCCCTGCTGCTGTGAGACCCGTGAGGCGAAGAGGGCCCCTGCCTGGGCTCTGCCCGCTGACTCTCACATGCACCCCTTGGTGTGCCCGCCTGGCCTGCGCGTTCCTGTACACTGCTGCTGGCCGGAGGAAGGTAAGGACCCAAGATACAGATCAAGCTTATGGGGTGTGGGACGCCTCCTTGGGCTGGGAGCCTGTCACTTGCTTCAACCAGCTTTGACCAGAGATCCCTGTGCTGGGGGCCAGGCACTGTGCTGGCTCCTAACGAGGGTCCTCTAGTTCCCCTTTGCTGATGTTCCCTCGGTGATCAGGTACTTCAGGAACCTCGAGGTGAGGACCAGGTCATCAGCACAGGACACCCACATTCTTGAGCCTTGCTGACAAGTACCACTGATCTGACTCACCACGCACAGCCCGGTGCCTCCCACCAAAACAGGAAGGCAGTTGTCTCCAGAGAGGAAGGCAGGGTGGGCAAGGTCTGACTGGAGGAGGGAAGTGAACACAGCCTGGGCAGCGCAACAAAGCCCATGAGGAGTAAAGGGCATGCTCCAAGAGACGGGAGCCAGGAGCTGAATGGAACATCCACCTAGTTTTACGTTGTCTTCAAGGCTCGTTCCACTTTCCGTGGAGAACACGGCAGGGGATGAGAGGTGGGGAGGAGGGGCCCCATGTGCATGGAGAAAATGACATTTCACAGCAAACCATATAAACAGATTTGGGTTTCAAGACGATGAACTGGGCCCACACGTTTGCCTTCCCCCCTCCAAATCTTGTTGAAATGAAAAAACAAAAAGAATAAGAAATCTGTTGCAGTGTTGAAACACAGGGAAGGATGACATCAACAAACCAGAAATTAAGAATTCCTAGAAGATTTGAAGCAAATGGAACTGGATTGAGGAGAAAGCCATGAGTGTTAGACATCTGGCCATAAAATCAACCATTTCCTCCATCCAAACAATAACCAGCCAGAAAACGTAATGGCACAAGAGCCTCCTAACAAAAGAAAAACATACCTAGAAATAAACTTTAAAAGAGAGGTCCAAAAATCATCTGAAGCAAAATAAGAAATTCTACTAAAAGACAAACAAGAAGACAAATCAAAAAAGAGACGCTTCACTCCTCTGGATAAGGAAACAATACTGTAAAGACATCAATTCTCCCCAATTGAGCTATAAATAAAACACGAGTTCACTCTAAATCCTGAGAGGGTTCATTCTGGAATTCAACAAATTGATTCAAAACTTCATCTGGAAGAATAATTAAAAATAGCTAAGAAGTTTTCAAAAAAAGAATATAATGAGAAGGAACCTGTCCTGCTCGGAAGCCACAGTCGACGCTAAATGCACAGAAAGAGATGAATGGATCAGTAGGACAGAACACAGTCCAGAAAATAGGATCAATTACGTGCGAGAATTAACGCCTATCAAAATGGCATTTCAAGCAGCTGGAATGAACAGTTTATGCAACAGATTTTGATGGAGCAATTTACTATTCACTTGAGGGGGGATTTGTTTAAAACCTTACCGAATACCACATATAAGAACAAAATTCTGATAGATTATAGATTTAATCTAACAAAGAAATCCCCATAAAAATACCAGAGGAAAAACAAATCACTATTATTATTTTTAATCTTGGGATGAAGAAATCCTCTCTAGGGTGATACAAAAGCCAGAAAACAAAGCAAACTATTGGCAGATTTAACTACACTAAAAATTAAAACTTCTGTATAGGAAATGACATCATTAAAAAGATGAAAGACCATCAATAAACTGGGGAAAGCGTGTTTGCAATGTCACATGAGAGGTGATGAAGTAATATCCTTAACAGAGAAAGAACTCCCCCAGGAGTCAGGCTCAGCTCTCAGCAGGCGTGTGGCCTTGGGCAGGGGCTTGTCCTCGAAGCCTCAGCACTCTCACAGGAAACAGAGAAGCTGAGGGCAACAGCTCTCTCCCAGGCGTGAGGGGTGTGGTGTGGGGACCACATGAGATGCTGTTTGTGAAGCACTTAGTCTAGAGTTTGAGCCAAGCATGGAAATCATCAGACAGGCAACCAGAGAGTAGGTTCCAGCAAGTTCACAGACTGCAACACCTACAAAAAAGGCAAGAAAACAATGGAAAGCTACATCGATGTGCTTCAGTAAGGCAGTTCCAGCACATCCTCTCAAGGGGATGCTAAGCAGGGGTTTAAAAGGATGAGGCAAATCAGTATTGATGGACAGAGAAAGAAATCCACAAATTCAGGACATACTCTCTCATTCATTCATTCATTCATTCAACAAACATTTACTCAAAGTCTAGTGTGTGTCAGGCACTGTTCTAGGTGCTGGGCATAGACCAGCAAAGAAAAAGCCAGAAATCTCCCACTACATTCTAGTGGGGGAAACAACAAATAAAGCACCCAGTGAAACACATGGTGTGCCAGCTGGTGACAAGTAATAGGGAAAGAAGTCCAGCAGGGAGAGGGGATGGGCAGAGAGGGCAGGGGCAGGGTTACAACTGTAAATGGGGGTCTGAGGGGCCGGCCCGGTGGCGCAGCGGTTAAGGGTGCACATTCCGCTTCGGCGGCCCGGGGTTCGCTGGTTCGGATCCCGGGTGCAGACATGGCACCACTTGTCAAGCCCTGCTGTGGCAGGCGTCCCACGTATAAAGTAGAGGAAGATGGGCATGGATGTTAGCTCAAGGCCAGTCTTCCTCAGCAAAAAGAGGAGAATGGGCAGTAGTTAGCACAGGGCTAATCTTCCTCAAAAAAAAAATGGGTCTGAGAAGTGCTTACTGAGAAAGTGCACTTGGACACGTGTTAATACATGTTAATACAGGTGAACACACAAGTACAGAAGGATACACACTTGGCTGTTATCATTGCCTCTTAAAGGTGTCGTTATGCGGCACTTTTACTTTCTACTTTTTGTACACTTCAGTGTTGTTCAATTTCTTTTCAAGTAAGTATGGAAAACATTTGTGAGCAACACAGCATTTGGGGAGGAAACAAAGTGAGCTTCCAGAGCACTTGAAGGATGGCTCACCACCAGGTATTACAGGCTGGAGGTTGGAGTCCGATTCTGGGGCTCTAGCGCCACCTGGTGGCTACTTCCTAACAGATCCTTCTCATTTCCTGCCACAAGGGGGAAAAAAAGGGGCAAGAGCACAACTGTAAAAAAACCTACCTGCCCTGTGGACAGGGACTGGAAGGGCAAAGCGCAACGCACACACAGTTTGACTTGCTGGGGTGGAAGGGTCACAGCGGGATTTATTTAGCTTGGATTTTCACTCATGGTTTTATAATGATGTTTTATTCCTGTATGTGTAACTGCAAGAGAGCAGTTCCAGGCTACAGCAGGATATACTCGCTCGAGGGACAGAAGTGGAGAGAGAGTGGGCTGGGCGCCACAGACCTATAACCCAGGCCATCTGCATGTGTCCCCAAGGAGGTTGGGGGATTCACAAAGCAGGGGAACAGGACCTCCGGGCACACGGTGCTTGGAAGAGCCGGGACTGCCTGGAGGACAAGCTCCCAGGAGTCTGGCTGGTATAAGCAGCCACATCCCCTCCCTCAAATGACTAATCCCCAACTGAGCGTGCACAGACCACTAAAGCAGTGCCTCCTCACCAAAGCCCAGAGACAGACGGACATCCCACGGGTGACGGGAAGTGCCACTGACCACACCGAGGACTCTGCCTGGATGCTCCTCCCTTTCCCTCCCCGCTCCAGGTCCCCAGCCTGGGTGGAGAGCCCCTGCTGTGTGCCCCTGTCACTCTAACACGGAATTGCCGTTTTCTCCGGGCACCTTCCTGCTAGACCATGAGCTCTCTAAGGCGAGCCCCTCCTACCTCATTCACCCTCAGAGACGGGACTTGGAAGTCCAACTGTCCTGGGTTTGAATCCTAGCTCTGTCACTCACCACCGGTGATGCAGGCAGTGTCTCTAAGCTCCAATCCCCCTCTGTGAAGTGGGGGTACGGGACGGTACCCACCTCACGTGGCTGTGGTACAGAGTCACTAACAGCGCCAGCTGGTACTTACGAGTGCTGTGGGTGCCAGGCACTTGTCTCAGTGTTTCATGTGTATGAAGTTCCCTAACTGAGGCCACCTTTGCGGAGTGAGTGTTGATCACAGCGCCCGGCACAGGGTAAGTGCTCAGACATTGCTATTTTATCCGCAGTTCCCAGCACAGTATTCAGCAGTCTGTTGTGTTCCCAATAAACATGAATGAACTACTCTCCGAGGCTACCATGAAAGGGCAAGGTCAGAGCAAGACTGCGATGCTTCAGCCACCCAGCCACCTTGTTCTGCCACCCAAAAAAGACTCAAGGCCTGCACAAAAGGACTTCAAGGAGAGAAGGCCTCTGGCAGATACAAACACCCCTGCGGGAGGCGGAGGGGGAGTGGCGGGGGGATGCAGACACCTGGGGCTAATGTGGTGGCAGGGGCAGCAGGGGAGCAGCAACATTCTGGGCTCAAGTCCAAGTTCAGCTCAGGCAGGACCCAGGTGGAAGCTGCCACCCAGGAGGGGCCTCAGCTAACAGCGGGTGAGACTTCCCTTAAGAGTCCCTCCTGGGCTCCCTCCAGACTGACCTTCAATATGCCCAACCAGTAATCACCCATCTAGAGATCACATCCTGTCCTTGCATTCCAACCTACTCCCAAGTGCTCAGGGCCACGATCCTCAGAGGGGAGGGTCAGTAGACAAGGTCGTTGAGGGAAGCTAGGTGGGAGGGAAGGAGGGGGGCTTAGAGGTACCCAACCCCTTGGGAATCCCAGGCCCTGCCTGCAGGGGAGAGCGCTCTGTGCTGGAAGTGTGCAGTCCCTCTGCCAGCCCCTCCCACATGCAGCCCCTTGGAAGTGGCTTCCAGCCAAGGAAGGAGAGATGTGCAGACTAGAACAGGTGCCAAAATGCCACGGAGCCTGCCGGTGGCCACGCCCACCCTGCTCTCTCTCACAGCCAGGTGTACACGGGGGCTGGCTCTTCTCCCTGAGCCACCCTCGCCCCTACTCTTCTCCTGCTCCTTCCTACTCTCTTTTCCAGTCTCATTTTAGACATCACTTCCTCTTGGAACCCTTCGTCTGACCCACCGTGTTATGTCCTTCTCCTGAACACCCGTCATACTTGTCCTGAGTTATGTGTTTGTCTTCCTCCCTGGACCGTCACAGCTGTGGCCACACACAGCTGCCTCTCCAAGACGTCCTGTAAGAGGGTCACACAAGCAGTGTCAGGAGCCAGCCCACGGCTTCCATGTTCACAAACCCTTTTCTGAACAACCTCCCTCCACATGCTCCCATCTCTGACTCTGAGGTGACAATGGGGCCAGAGTCTCCCTCTTGATCAGGGAGGAGCCGTGCTGTTTTCTGTGTTTAGGTTCCACTGTGGGAAGGCGTCAGATGTTAACACAATGGACAGCGTAAACCTCCATCCTACAAAAAGGAAAACTTGAGTCTCCTTGCTTAAACTGTGACATTTATGAGACTCTCAAAGGAAACAAATGACAGAAAGGAAGGTGCAGTAACGGATCTGGGTTGTCTCTTTATATTTAAATATTTTAGGGGCCAGCCCCATGGCCTAGTGGTTAAGTTCGGCACACTCCACTTTAGCAGCCCAGGTTTGGCTCCCGGGTGTGGACCTACACCACTTGTTAGCAGCCATGCTGTGGCCACAATCCACATACAAAACAGGAAAACTGGCACAGATGTTAGCTCAGGGCGAATCTTCTTCAACAAAAAATATACATGTTTTTTTAATTTATACTTTATTGGACTTCCTGTTTAAACTACAAAAGCAACATATCCTTGCTGCTATAAGCCAAACCCAACAGAGGTGTACAAACAAAAGGCCATCAACCCATCCTTTCCCAACAGCCTCCCCCTTCCACCCACCTCAGCTATCGCAGTGAGAAGACAGGAGTGTGTCCCTCCTAGCCATCCCGTCAGGCAACACAAAGACAGAACCAAGTGGGGCTCATAGCAGAGACCAGGGTCATACCCTCACATGCCTATGGGGCCCAGGAAGATGATGTCACTGGGAAGCGGCAGGAGTAACAGAATAAGGACAGATGGGGCCTGGGGCTAATGACGCCACTATCACTTCCAATTTTGAACGTCTGTAAAGCACTGAGCTGGCCATACACAGCATCAGAGGGGGAGATTAGACAGAGCTCCCTGGGCAGAGAGCAGAGTTAGTAAGAGTTCAGATTTTGGAGCCCTGGTCCCATCCTGGACCCAGTGTCTATCGGCTGGGTGACCAGACAAAGCTATTTAGTCTCTCTGTGCTTCAAATTCTGCATCCGAAAAAAAGGTGATCCAATAGTACCTCCTTGTCAGTCCATTGTGAGCACAACGAAAAGCCCTTAGCTCTGCGCCTGGTCCACAGTATTATCTGTCACCGTGGGCCACCAGTTTGCAATGCCTGCTGGAGACATTATTCTGGAATTTGTTCTTAAAACCTAATGATACATCATGGCCTTCCCTCAGGTCAATACAGAGAGAGCGGCTCCTTTTCAACAGCTGCCAAATACATCCCTGATGGATGCTCCCATTGTTTCCACCTGTGGGCCACTACAGTGGTGCAGAAAACGGCTTTGTATGGCTTTTTGCACTGGCGCTTGCTTTCTGCAGGAGGGACACCTAGAAGTATGCTGCTAGGTTGCCAGATACAGATATTTTAACATTTATTAGATATTTTCAGATCATGTTCCCCAAAAGTTGGAACAATTCATACTCCCACCAGCAGTGTAAGGGAGCACCCACGTCCCCCACTCACTTGCTAGCACTGGTTTTATCAATCTTGGTAACTTTCTGCCAAATAGAAAGGTGAAAAAGATACCCATTGTTTAAATTTGCATTCCGCTAATGATTATCTTTTGAGACAGAGATTGCAATTCTTTCTTTCTCCTTTTCTTTTTTAGCAAGAGAACTCCTATTTTTAGCTAAGCACATCTTACACTCGCTTGCAGCTCAGTGTGGCTAAGCTCCACTTGAGGAGATGTAAACATCAGTGCTGTGTGAGACTTTTGACAAGTGTCTGAAAGGGAACATTTTCCCCCTTCCTCCTTCTGGATTCTGAATGCAGATGTGATGACTGGAGCTCAAGCAGCCATCTTGAATCAGGAAGCAATCTGCTACGGCTGGAAGAGCAGCAAGATATTAGGAGCTGGGTCCATGATGACCTTAATTTCACTGTACCCACCCTAGAATACCCAGCTCTTTACTTTTTCACAAGATGATATAAACCTTTATATGTTTAAGCCATTGTTATTCATGGATTATCTACTATATGCAACCAAATCTAGTCCTAATTAATACACCTTCTGATCCCCAAAAGTCAAATTGAACCTTTCTCTTTCTGTAACACAAATAAATAACTATGCCTCCATGTTTTATTTGCCCTATGTTTATTCAACTGTCCTAAATAAACTTACTTCCCCACCCTCTCATCCTTTCTCCCAAAGCCTTGGGTTTGCACAGATGGTTTAGAATTTTTATTTTCAGCCTATGATGTTTTCCTTACAGTAGGTCTCCTCTATTTTAAAAGTTTTTAATAACTTAACATACAATAAAAACTTCCATTCACAGTGGCAACACCCATTGAGATTAAACAGTAAGCACTAAAGGGACGGCTCCTCCCTGTTTCCCACACTCTGCCCGTCCCCCCTCACTATCCCTGCTCTGCTTTAATTGTCCTGCAGCTGAAGAACTTCGCTGAGTATCTTCCGCGGGTACATAATAGATAACGTATGTTCTGTGTCCTCACGTTTGAAATGTCTCTTTTTGCAATGGCCCTGGGTGACCTCTTGGCTGGGCAGAGAGAGGACTGTGGCCCCTCTCCCTTTAAAGTCAGGAGACACGGACCACTGTCTTGCAGCCTCCAGGGTTGCACAGGGGAAGTCTACGGAGAGCTAATTCTCCTTCCTTTGAAAACAAACTGTTCTTTCTTCCTACAAAATTTTAAGATCTTTCTCTTTCTTCTTGGAGTTTAGGAATTTTACTAGAAAATAGGTCGAAGTGTTGGTCTTAGTGTGAGCTGAATGAATCCATTTAATCTGAAGAATCAGCTCTTCCTTCAACTGTGTGAAATTTTCTTCTCTTGCTTCTCCATCTGTTCCTTTTTCTCCTTCTGGAATTCCTGTTACTTACATGCCAGGTCTCCCTGGATGAGGTTTCCAAATTTTTCACGTTTTAATTCACTACTTCCCTCTTTATCATGGTTCTGGATTGTGAGGCCCTTCTTCTATTTGACCTTTCAAACCACAGCTCTCCTATTTCAGTTCGCCTGCTAGTCATTTTTAAATTCGAAAGCCATGTTTTTTGCTCCAGAGAGCCTCCGGTGCCCTTTAATCTCGTCTCTTTGGGGGTCCTCTCCTTGCGCATACAAGCTCTTGTACGTCGTCTCCATTCACCCCGCCTCAGAGAAGCCACCGCTCTGAGCGTGAAGGCCGAGCCTGCGCAAATGTGCTGTCGTTCGTCTCTGCCTGTGGAAGGGAGGGGGCGCAGGTTCCTGTACCCCTGTTTGTGGCAGACCGTGCTTCCGCAGCAGCAGCAAGCCCGAGGCCCTGACGACCTGACAGCCTTTGCTCAGAGGGCCCAAGGGAATCGAGCTGCAAACTGTGATCTTCCTCACGAGACGTGGGAAGTAGATGCCCTGCACGTTGGTGCCCTGGTGACGACAGGGGAGGCGCAGTCCTCTCCCACCTGCACGGACTGGGGGCAACGCCACCCAGACCCCTTGGGATCAGCGAGAGCGGGCGGTCCCTCCAGCAGCGTGGGCAGCCAGTGGGCAGCTGCAGCCCCTCTTTCATGGAATCCAGCTCCACTCAGACTCGAAAGCAGACAGCGGAGAAACCATTGCTAGAACTAGAGTGATCTCAAGTCAGATCTCAACCCTGCTGCTTACCTGCTGTGCTCCTTCAGGGAAATTACTTCTGAATCTCAGTTTTCTCAGACGCTCTTACCTTTAAACCAACAGCTATTTCCAGCATCCTCCTTCGCAGAACCATTCCCACTGAAGTGTAAGTTTTAGGGAACTTACTTCTTCTAAGCACTGTATGAATGACTTGTACTGTAGTTAATCATGCAATATCAAGGAAGAATGGGCCCCTGGCAGGAAAGCATCAGAAACTTCACCTCCCGCCTCTTTTGTGATAACAGGTTGACAGAAGGGTAAGGCTACCAGAAGAACTGAAAATATTGTAATATTCCAGCTTTTGACGTTTTTTGTGACTGCTCCTACCTGAACAGAATCTCCTAGGACTCTTCTAGGTAAAGGCTCCGTGCCTCTTTCCCTATTCTTTTATGTTATTTCAAGACCTGAGGGCCATGGCCACAAACCGGATGGATGCCGGGAGGCACAAAGAGATACCATGTTAGTTTCAGGCTAGTAACATTTGTTGAGCACTTACTGTGTATTAGGCACTAAGCGAGGCACAACACAGCATACAATAACGAGCAAGACTTATCAGAGCTTAAAAGAGCTTAAAATCTAATCAAAGAGATAAGGCAAGAGGTACTGGGTGCATCAAAAAAGCACAGTGCAATGCAGAATGTGGCCACGGCCACAAGAGGAGGCAAAACAAGCATATGAGGGTTTAAAACAAAGAGAGCTACAGTGAGCTGGGGAATGCAGAAAAGCATTCTTAGAACAAGTGCCAAACAGGGTGGGCAGAATCTCAGGGAGCAAGAACTGGGGGGCGGGGGAGCCTCCAGGGAGAGCAGGGCATGGCAGGGGGTTGACCAGTGGACTGTAGTCTCTTGAAGACAACGACCACGTCTTACTCATCTTCACGTTCTTCCACCCATCCTCCCACGGCCAAGCCTAACTCACAAAACGAGCTGCCCTTTCTGACGGGGGGTCTGAGGCAAGGACAGCTGAACGTGAGGAGCGGAGCTGAACTGGAAAAAGAGACAGGAGATGGGTTTGTGGGGAGGTGCAGGGACCTGACTGAGGTTGAGAGAAAGGAGGTCGCCCAAACAACCCCACCTGTTCGGGAGTCAGATACAGAACATTTGTCTTCTGACCAACGGGAGCAAAAGGATGACAGCACAACAGGGGAGCAACAAGAGGTTTTGCACAAGGAGGAGGCAGAGAGAGAAAGAAAGGAAAAAACCCTTGATGGGAGAACCAAGAGAGAAAATCCTAGAGCTTAATCTGACAAGGAGCCCCCAAAACACTCTCTGCACATGTGGCTCCCTAAGGATGCCTGATGTCCCCAAAGCCATGCCACAGCTCCTCAGCCCAGCAGGGACGAGGTCAGGGCTCCTGACCCCAACACCACCCGGCTCACCTGACCAGCCAGCACCTTTGGGTGCCCATGCAGCACGGCCCTCTGCTCTAGAGGGCACATGCCGCTAAGGCCAGTGAGCCGACTTACCAGGAACACAGGCTGGGCTTCATAATCGCAGGCCAACAGGAAAGACCATCCCAGCACGTCTCTTTCCAAACAGTAGCTGCTGTAAAAGCGGGGGAACAATTCAATTTACATCCACGTTCCATGTGGTAAGAACTCTTTTTCAAGGCTCAGCAAGATCAGACCAACTATGGTGCTACAAGATCTGATTTCAACCTGTTCTTTGAAATGCTATATACTTTTCTCTAAGATCAATATGTGATATCATCATTAGCCAATCAGGTAGCAAAGCTTGTCCTAAAATCACTGAAGTTAACACACTGCTTTGGTCACTACTCTCCTTTCCCATGGTGCTTTGGATACGTGCTGTGGTAAATCAGCATGCGAGGGTTTGCCTGGGGACCGAACCCAAAGGAAAGCACGGACTCCATGGAAGAATGTTCCGGCAGGCCCAAAGCAGTAGCTGAGCCTTAGGCACTGCCCAGCAAGAAAGGAACTCAGGAGTGTCTGTGAGCACATGGCTGTGGAAAAAAGAGCAGGTGGCAAGGGAGGGGCAGCATGGCTGGCCCCGACACAAGGGTAGCCTCTTGGCAGCCCGCTGGCACAGACAAGCACGCTGCACAGGGCGCCTGCAGAGGGCCCGTCGCTCGTTCGTTTTCTGTCCTCCAGAGCACCCTCTCTCTCCACCCCACACCTCACTTCACAGCTGCCACACCCAGGTGGGCGGCATCACGACCTCCTTCACTGAGGAAAGTTGGCCTCGGCTCCCTCGGGTCCCTCCTTTAACCTAAATGTTTCTGCATCTTCTCCTGGTCCTCGGCTCCCACCTGACAAAGAGGCATCCGCCTGAGACACCGGGCCAGTCACTGGCTGGGCTTGGGAGTCAGTCGCCCCTCTCTTGCAACCCCAGTCTCTTCTACTCTCTCGGTCCTTCCCTCTGCCTGAGAACCCCTTCCGTTCTCCCCAGCCTTCAAGAAAGCTTCGACCTTAACCTCCAGGCTGCTTCCCATCAGTCACCACTGACTTCCTCACTACCACGCTGTCTCACTACCACCCACTTGCTAACGCCCAGCCTGGCCACTGGGGTCACACTGCTCCCGCTTGGATCACCAAGACCCCCTAATCTTTGAGGCTAGTGGCCTAAGGCTCTCCTACGTCTTTGTAGCTTCTAACATGGTTCACCAGTCCCTCTTTCTGGAAACTCCCCTCTCAACCTCTAATAATGACTTTGTCGTTCTTTTCCTCCTCCCATCTCCTTAGCCTCTTTGGCCAACTCTGCTGGTTCCTTTCTTCTGCTGGTCTCCTTCCTTTTGTCCTCTCACCTTTCAGAGCTTCCTCTTAGGCCCTCCCCCGGGGCCCCTGCCCCCCACCTCCCTCTCCAGCTTCACCACTACCCTCCTCTGTCCCGCACTTCATGCTCCGGCAACAAGGAAACCAACCCAAACACAGAAGGCTGGCGGAACTGCTCAAGGCCCGCCCGCTCGCCGGCCTGCTGCCCGCAGCCACGCCTCTGCTCAGGCTGTCCCCTCCTTACCACCCTGAGCTGCAGCTCACCAACCTTTCTGATCCTTCACTACCAATAGTTAAAAAAAATTAAGCAAGCACCTCTAACATATGTATATTCACTGTAGGTTAAACGTATATTAAAATATATGTTCTAACATACCAACATGTTATGTACTTTATAATATAAATGTTCAAAGGAAGAGATAAAGATGAAATAATACGTTAAAATTATTTTATTTTATTCATCAATACAAATACTTTCATTCTCATTATTAGTAATATTTTTAGTGAGAGCACTGTGATTGATATGCTTCCTGTTTTCAGTGTTTTAAATAAACTTTTTATGGAAGTACAACACAATACAGAAAAGCGCACAGGTCAAAGAACTCCCACAAATGAACATCCCACGTAACCAGCGCCCCGAGAGGGCAAGAGAACACCGCGAGCCCCGAAACCCACTGTGCCCTCTATCACCCCGCCACCCACAAGTAACCACTCTGCGGATTTCCAACAGCACAGATTAGCTCTGTTTTTAAACTTTAATGAATGGGATCATACAGTATATATTTTTTATGTCTGAATGAACATTACGTTTGTGAAATTCATCCCTATTTTTTCACTGAACTGTTGTTTGTTAACTCTTACTGATCACAGTATCCACTGTGGGAGTTCACCACATGTCTGTCCATTCTGCTGATGGACGCTGGCCTTGTTTCCAGTCTGGGCCGTTACAGATGGTGCTGGTGTGAACATCCCTGAGCATGCCACTCGGTACACCATTGTCTGCCTTTCTGCTGGGCTGACACCGAGGAGCAGAACTGCTGGGTCGTAAGGCGAGTGTGTGTTCAGCTTTGGTAGATGATGGCAAACAGTTTTCCAAAGTGGCCAAACCATTTTACACTCCCACCAGCAGCATATGAGAGTTCTGGCTCCACATCCCTGGCAACATTTGATATGGTCTTTTTTTTTCATTTTAGCCATTCTGGTTGGTAAGATATCGCAAAGTAAGTACTACAATCCCTTTTAAAGATAAGAAGAGTGAGATTAGGTGCCTCTCTCAAGTTCACAAACCTAAGGTGAGTCAGAACAGGAACCCATGTTCCGACTCCAAATAGTACACTGCTCCTACTTGTAGCGAAATATTGTGTCCAACATAAACACCCTAACAAGAGGCTAAAGCACTAGTAAAAAGAACATGCTGGGATCGGCCCCGTGGCCGAATGGTTAAGTTAGCGTGCTCCGCTTCAGCGGCCCAGGGTTTCACCGGTTCGAATCCTGGGCGTGGACATGGCACCACTCATCACGCCATGCTGAGGTGGCGTCCCACATGCCACAACTAGAAGGACCCACAACTAAAAACATGCAACTATGTACTGGCGGGATTGGGGGAGAAAAAGCAGGAAAAAAAAAGAAGATTGGCAATAGTTGTTAGCTCAGGTGCCAATCTTTGAAAAAAACAAAAAATGCTGTGGACTATGCTGATCCCAACACACCATCATGACAAGAAAGAGACTAAAATGGGCTATCAACGCAGCTTCGAGACACACACAGAAAAATGTCTGGAAATATATGCCCCAAGTGTTAACAATGAGATGATGGCTGCTGATTGGTTTTTCGTCTATCCTTACTTTCTTATTTTCCTACAACTAACATTTAATAATGAGGGAAAAAAGCTGTTTTTTTAAACTGAGATATAATTTATGTACCATTAAATGTACCCTTTTGAACTGTAGAACTCGGCAGTTTTTAGCATATTCACTAAGTTGTGAAGCAACCATCAGGGCTATCTAATTCCAAAAACTTCTCACCATCCCAACAAGAAACCCTGTACCCATTAGCACTCACTCCCCATTCCCCCCGCTCCCTGGCAGCCACTAATCTACCTCCTGTCTCTACGGATTTGCTTCTTCTAGACATTTCACACGAATGAAATCATGCAGGTCCGTGGCCTTTTGTGTCTGGCTTCCTTTCAAGGTTCATCCATGTTGTAACATGAATTAGCACTTAATTCTTTTTTTGTGGTTGACTAATACTCCATTGCATGGATATACCACATTTTGTTTATCCATTCATCAGTTGATGGACGTTTGCAGTTGACAGTTGTTTCCATTTTTGGCCATTATGAATTACACAGCTACAAATATGCACGTACAAGTTTTTGTGTAAACACGTGTTTTCAACTCTCAAGGGTATATACCTAGGAGTAGAATTGCTAGGTCATATGGTAACTTGATGTTCAATATTTTGAGGAACTGCCAAAGCTGTTTTCCAAAGAAGCTGCACCCTTTACATTGCCAGCAGCAATGTGCCACCTGCAGAATGAAGGTGTCCAGCAAACCTCTCCAAGGCTTTGTGAAAAGACGGTGCCCAGAGGAATCAACATAAAAGTAGCCCCAGGTACACTGTAGACCTGCACAGCATTTTATGAGCTGGAAAACACACGTGCAGACATACTGGAGGGCATGAGAGCTGGCTTTCAAATCTTTCATCCTTCACACTTGTACAGTTCTTTAGAGCGCAGTGTGTTCACACGCACGATGTCTGGTTTGAGCTGGAATTTTATTCTGCTTTTTCTGTTAATTATGATTTAATGTTATATCTTCTTTCAATAATCATTTCATTTGTATTCTATTTTATAATCATAATCACAATTATTGAGAAATGATTTTATACTTGAATGGTTCCACTCTCACTGCCAATCCCTCTGCACTCTGACTTGCCCGTTCACGCGTCTTTCATTGTGATTCACTTCTCAGCTGCCAGAGCACGGCTCCCAGTGATTCTTCCTCAGGAATGGTGCGTGGGTGCAGTGAAAGCTACATACAAGGTAGGTCTTTGCACGACTGAAATGAATTTCTGTTACCCTCAAATGTTAACTAAACTTGGCTGAGGATAAAATCCTTGGGTCACAATCTTTTTCCCTCAAAACGTGCTCTGCTCCCTTCTGGCCCCCATGCTGTAGACAAGTCTGAGCCCAGTCTAATTTTTTTTTTATCTAAAAGTTTCTTCTGCCTGGATGCTAATGGCATCCTCTCTTTGTTCTTGAAATTAAAAAAATAAATTCACCTAGATATTGTAAGTGTTAGTTAATTTTTGCTAATGTTGCCAGGTTCAAGATAAGCCCTTGTAATTTAGAGATTCGGGTCCTTCTTCAGTTCAGGAAAATTGAGGATTCCTTCTATTTCACCTGTTCTGGTCTCCAGTCTCACCTATAACCCACATCTGGGTCTCCTCTGCTGCTCTCCTGTCCCTCCTGAGATTGGCAGTTTGTCCTCCTCCTGACTCCTTGACTTTCTGCAGTTTCATTAATTTTAAATGCCGGCATTATGTGATTTATCTCTTTAGGTTAAGTCTACAAGCCCCTTTTTCATCTCAGTCTGCTGACTCACTATCTCATCTTTCAGAGCATCCAGACCTTCTCCGAGAGGACAAAGAAGATGATGTTTGAAATTTACTTCAGTTCACAGAGTAAAGGTTTGGAAACTTTTCCCAAAGCCTGTTCGTCCTCTGTTCCTTACCTGCCTTTATGCTGCTGGATCTTTTCAGTGCGTCTTCTCTAGTGTTAGCCTTTCTACGTGTTCATTATTGAATGAGGACAGATGAGTCCTGGCCTGATATGTACCCAAAACAGTGTAGATGGATTCCCTCCGGTCCCCGCTCTATCTACTCTCACAGATTCAGAGCTTCCTGGACAGGGCTGCGGGCTGAGGGCCAGAACCACATCCACTACTCATCATCTGTGACCACTCTCCAGTAAACGCCTTCACTCCTCTTGCCTCAGTTTCCTCTTCCATAAAACTGCAAAGTTGAGCCAATCATTAAATGTCCTTTAGCTCTCCCCACACTTCTATAATACTCTTATACATCATATAGATTTAAAGTTTCATTAGTTTGGAATGAATTACCAAGGGTTCTGCTAAATAAATGTACAAACAAGTAATATTCTATTTCTTAAGAAAGACTCACCATACTTCATTTCAAATTAAGCCACAAATATTAAGCTTAGGAAATAAACTTCATTTGATTATGCACAAGAGAAAAGAGAATTCTGAATAATTTAGCAAGAGCTAGCAGCGTACACGCCCCCGGGAGGTACTAGCTGTGAGATGTGTATCAGAAAGCAGAACCTACCCGCAGCAACTAAGGTGAGCCTCGCTCTCCCTTTCAGCCCCCCCTGCACCCTGTCATTCCCAGGACCCTCAGTCTTGTCTAAACATTGAAAACCAGGCGGAAAGACTGTGATAACTGACCACGTCATCGCTGGCCTGCCTTTCCACAGCCCACAGACATTACGAGGGATGACACTGATCAAGAGCTTCCCGCGTGGCACACACTGTGGCAATGCACCCCACACACAGCATCCCATCTCACCCTGCCAGCCTCCTGCTGGGAGGCTCCATCCTCCACGGCCTCTGGCATGCCAGCATGTCTTGTAGGGTGTGCCCAGAATGCAAGGTCCTGACCACCCTTTACGGGGCTAACCTTGCGGGATGAGACAATGTCTCCCTCGGGCAGGAAGAGCAGGCTTGCTTACTGCCTGTGATAAAGAAGCAGGTTCCCAAGCTCAGCGTTTCTCAGCTGTGACACAAAAGCACAGGATCCATTTGGGCCCATGGTATCACCCCTGTGGGACTTGGGGGAATGGAAACTGACACACGTGCTGATGCTTCCGCTAGTGATAAAGTCCTCTGTCTCTGACTCAGGAGTTATATACAGATATCATATACACACACATACACACACACACACACACAAATATATAAAGCAGACGAGGAAGGCTCTCCTTCCTAATCCCCCTGCACTCAGATCTCTCTGCAATCCCTCTTCAGAGTTCAGTAGACACCTTCCCATCTTTAACTCTGTTTTTCATCCTTTAACTCAAACCCATCTGGAATCCATTGCAGTATAAGGTTAAGCCTGTCAATTCTTTTCAGCACTGAAATCCAAATCCCCCAACAACATAGTCAATAATCATTCCTTCCCTTGCTGCTGTGTAACTCCCGATGTCTCATGAGTTAAGTTCCTGTGTAAGTTAGCAACAAAGTCACTTCTGTTTCCTTCATCTATTTTCCTGCTTTTATGCAAGCATCATATAGGATTAATAAATTGTTGCTTTATAAAAAGTTCTAAAGGCTCAATCATTTACAGGCCATGTAAGACTGGGCTAATCTCAACCACTCCGAGCTCCACATCTGTGAAATGGGGCTAGTAATAGTGAGGCTGACCCCCAGCAGCCATCCTCCCCTTCTTCCCACGGCTTCCCTGAATATAGATTTCATTTTCTGGCTTCCCTTACTGCAAGGTGTGGCCATATGACCAAGATCAGGCCAATGGGATGCCAGAAGTGTCATGCGGAATTTCTGGAAAGTGGCCCTCAAAGGCTGGCATGCAGATGTGAAGACTAGAGTCAGCAGCCATTTCAGGCCATGAAGTGTCCTTGGACTCAGAAGCCATTCCCAAGATCGCCTCATGATTGAACAAGAAGATAGAAGGGCGCATGTAGGCTCCACACCTACTCTGAGCCGGTTACCTCCTGACTTCTCACACAAAAGAGAGAAACTTCTATCGTATTTACGTCTCTGGTATTTTGAGTTTTCTGTCACTTGTACCCCAACCTACAGAAACGGTTCCCTCATAAGGAGAGTGATAAAGGCTAACGAGACTGTGTATCACAAAACATATCCCTTTTTATATTCCCCCCAACAAAGGGTCTAGCACCAGTTTTACACATAATAGCAAACTCAAACATTTGTTGAAATGAGTAAGAATCTGGAAGAATGAAGGCAATTTCATTGCCTTACCAAAAAAAAAAAAATTTTTTTTACCAATTTATTCTTTCAGATGAACACCACTATTTTATCGCGCTTTATAAAATATCTCACTAGAACTGCATTAAATCTTTACCAACATCTGGAGATATAGTATGGTCACCTTCCCTGGAAAGAGCCAGAAATTGACTGACTGACTGACTGACTTTCGTCCTATCAGTCAAAACACATTTAATAAGAAGCTACTCTGTAACACAAGCCCGGCCATAAAAATGAGACTTTGGAGTTACCAAACAAACATGAGGTAAATAATCTCTAATGTCACCTCCCCGGGTGCCCACCAAAATACTCGCGGAGATAGAGAGGCGAAGAAAAATCTGTGACATCACTGAAGAGCAAGGCTAACACGCAACTTTGTCCTTATCGCCCGCTGTGGTTGATCCAGAATCCTCTGGCCTCTCTTCCTCACAGCCAGTGAGACTCCTTTGATCGAGCTTCCTGGGCCTGGTACTTTTTCATTTTCTATCATGTAATGTTTTCTGTGACTCTCCATTGTCATACTTATCTTCTTGGTGTTCCAATCTTTTCACCAGCTGACCTCGTTTTCCCTCCCATATGGTGATGTTCACATATCTGAACCTGTGATTGTTGAAATTCTTCTTTATTTCACACATTTGCTATATTGGTGGGGTTTAGTCCAGTGGAGACACCTGCAGAGGTACCCGACAATGATGGTATTGTCACCATCATCATCACCATCATTTATTGAACCATTACTCTGCAGCAGATAATTTCTAAGCACCTTACCCACTGAGTCCTTACAATTATTCTTTAAGGTAGAAATTGTTATCAAACCCATTTAAAGTGACAAAACTGAGGCCCAAAGAGGTTAGATAACTTAACCAAAGACACAAGGTCAATAAGAGCATCCTCACTGGCGATGGCAGGAGTCCTTGGGCAAAGACAGGATCTGAACCCAGCTCAGTTTGCGGAATCATTTCTTTCTGTTCCATCCACAAGAGCTGAACAGCATCTTATGTTCTATACTGGTATACATACTACCGTCTACCCATCTGTTCCCTTCGCTTTGCCTAAGCTTGGGTCTCTCAACAAACATTAATCCCTTTTCTTTTTCCTTTCCTGAGGGGCAAACGGCTTCATACTAGGGTGGTCGGCTGCGGTATGAAAGACAGTTACTTCCCTCAAGTCACCCCTGATCCTTTCTCACTACTCCTCAGCTGTGGCTTCAGCACCAGGGTCAGTGGCAGCCGGGTCTCTGCCTCTGTGCTACACTCAGAGGTCTCTGGGTTCAGGGTGATACGGACAAGAAGCATGTTTCATCACAGACGAGTCGCTCATTGGCTCCCTCAGACTAAAGGCTCTTCACGGGGTTCTGTAAACTGATCTCAGTCAGGCATTTTGGCCTACCAGGGGAATGGACTTCCGCTTTTGCCGATTTAGGACCATCCCTCCACAGCAGTCTGGGTAGATCTCACGTACTCTAACTCTGAGACCCATCCATAAGTTCTGGAAATTCTGCAGCAGGCTTTTCCCTGCTGCCAAAGCTCAGGATACACAGGGAACCAAGGATGCACTCCCAAGTCACAGGGCTCCCACGCCACATTAGTCCAGTCTGAATGGTTTTATCATCTTCCCAGAACTTCCTCCCACAGTTCTCATAGCTGCCTTTCCTAGGATCTAGACACACACCCTTCCCACTAAGGTTGCAGACCCATCCTGAACCCCAAAATGTTGGAAAGGGGCCCCAATTTTCCTGCTTCAGGAGCCAGAGATTTCTGTGCAAAGGACCAGCAGTAGAAGGCATGAGTGGACTGCTCGAGAAGGGAGCTGAGGGAGGCTGCAGGGTCCAAAGACTGTTGTCCAAAGGGCTTCCTCGGAGTCTTCTGCATGTGAAAGCAAAGAGAACTCAAACGACCTCTCTCCTGCGAGACCGGCTCTGATTAGTGAAAATAAGAGTGTCAGTGGGGGCACCAGAGCACTCGGCTTCAGGGGGCAGGGGCAGAGACCCTGCGGGGAGAGAGATGGAGGGGATGGCCCGCCCCCACCAGTTTCCACCCCGTCTTCCTAGGTGGCTCTCCTCACTGACCACTCCCCTTGCCCCTTCTGACTATTGCACAGTGTTCCACCCGCATGCTGGTGCTCCCCAGCAGTCCAGCCAGGATCCTCTGCTCACGACACATAGCCTTCCCAAATAATCCAACACCTCTCCTACCACTTCGGGGGCCAGCTATATGACCATGACCCCAAGTCCCTCTCCCTAGACCAGTGGGGCATAGGAACCATCTGTGAAAACTCTTCAACATACAAATGAGCAGCTCTCTCTCCCAAACACCACAGAGGATTCTGATGCTCCAGAGAGTGAGAAGCCCTGCTCTGGCGCAGACCCCTCCCTGAGCTCCAGACGAGCATGCCAGCTGCCGAATGCTGTCCCACAGGCACCCTAAACTCAAAACAGCCAAAACCGAATCCACTACATCCCCCTCCCAACTCAGCACTCCTTGCATGTTCCTTAGCTCTGTGTCTGGCCCAGCACCTCACATCACTAAAGTGAGAAACTCTGACATTGCCCTCCCTCTCATGCGCTAAATCTGCAAGGAGAGAGACCTCAGTCTCTCTGGAATGTGCCTTCTCCTCTCCATTCCCACGGCCAGATTCAGGTGCAACAGCCCCCTCACTCATCCAAACGCCAGTCTCCTCCCACAGCCTCAGCCATCCACCCCAGGGTTATAACTGATGGTGTTTCTCTCCTCCTATAACTCCAGATCGATTCTCCACTGACCACAGATTAACATCCAAACTCCTAAGCACTTCCTGCAAGTCCTTCCGAGTACGAACCCCAAACCAAACCACCTTTCTAACCTCACGTCCTGCCGGCTCCTCCTGCCTCCCTTCACCATGAGCCCCACACTCCAGCAACACCACACAGCTCACCATTCCTGAGGCACAGCCACTCTCTCCTGCTCCTGCTCCTCTGTACGGTCAGTTTCCTCTGCCTGTGCTCCTGTTCGCCTGAGAAACCGAACATCTATCTTTAAGATCCTGTGAGTTTGGTTCGGTCCCATGAGCTTCCATTTCCACTACTGACCACTCTGACACAGCACCATCGTCATTCTTTACTCCTGTCTGTCGGGTCTGTAGGCTCCTGAGGGCCAGGACTGCAGTGTCCAGCCCAGTCCCATGCTCAGGAAATGTTTGCTTCATGAATGAAAATCGCTAATCTGATAAGGGGCTCTTCTAGCCCCCAAGAAGCAAAGGAAGCAGCCAATCATTTTTTTTTTTTAAAGATTTTATTTTTCCCTTTTCTCCCCAAAGCCGCCTGGTACATAGTTGTGTATTTTTAGTCGTGGGTCCTTCTAGTTGTGGCATGTGGGATGCTGCCTCAGCATGGCCTGATGAGCAGTGCCATGTCTGCGCCCAGGATCCGAACCGGTGAAACCCCGGGCACCGAAGTGGAGTGCGCGAACTTAACCATTCGGCCATGGGGCCGGTCCTTCTGTTACTTCTTGAATTCACTACACCCTTACCCTAACTGGGACCATGACAGATGCAGTTGCCACCTCTTCGCCTGGCTAACTCCAACCCATCTTTCCTCTGGGAAGCTGACCCTCCTAGCCAGGTAAAACCATCCTATTTATGGTTTCTCAGCACCATGTACTTCTCTTTTGTAGCCTTCGTCAGTGCTGTAATTAATTTTTTGTATCCTTATTTGTCATTGTTTTTGTACTTATTTTTATACTTATTTAGACTTGCTCCTAGATTGTAAGCTAAAAGACAGTAAGGACCAGACTTGTCTCTTTCCTCTACTGTGGCCCCACACTCAGCATAATGCTAGCACTCAACAGGCCCTGAACAAGAACTGGATGGACGGATGGACGGACAGAGATAGACTGGCAGGCAGGTATGTCTGGAAGACAGGGAAGAACAAGGAATAGGCTGTCTTTGGTTATTGGTACAATACTTTAATATCATCCAGCTCTCTTTCTCTGACTCAGCCCTCTCAAAGCAATCTCAGACCTTAAAATTGGGGCTTTCCTACTGAAGAAAAGATGCGCACACACCAGAGACATTCCTACTTACTTGGAAAGCAGGGGTCAGAGCAAATGGACACACTTGGCATTCTGGCTTCATATCCAGCTATGACATCGTGCTGCTGTCTCCATTCGACAAGTATACTGGCTATATTGACAAAACTAGCTTCCAAGAATCTCTCAACCTGTAAGCCCCCTAAGACCATGAGGAAGCCCCTGAAGATCAATACATGTATTGCAACAGACCACAAGAGGCACTGTCCTTGCTCAACTAGCTTTCATCACTGGACACTGGAGCTGAGCACTAAGCCAGGTCTTAGTTCCTCTTCCCACGCAGTCATCCTGTAGATTCAACAAAGGACTTTGAAGCAGGTTTTCGTCAGAGATAAACGCTTCTTCATGGACGTGGTCTATGAGCAACGTTACATGTCCTGGAGGCAGTTGTTGAGAAACGGCAATACGCAAATGGATGTGCTAAAGTCCATGGGTTTTGCTGGGTGGGGAATCATACCTGAGTATGAAACCCTGGCAAAGTCCCCACCCTCATCTGGAAAGCGGGAAGAGTGGACTCAATGACCTCTAACCTTCGGGATGGGCTGACGCCGCATCTGATGAGCACAAAGGCCACAGCAGTGCTCACTGCAGAAGTGCCCTGTAGCAGGTTGTCATCCCAGATACATCAGAGAATCACGCTAAGGGAAGCAATCAGCATATTTTCAAAACAGCAAAAGGATGCTACATATCAGTAGGCAAGTAACTTCTAATCTTATCAAAAAGCTTCCCAGGGGCTGGCCCCGTGGCCGAGTGGTTAAGTTCGCGCGCTCCGCTGCAGGCGGCCCAGTGTTTCGTTGGTTCGAATCCTGGGCGCGGACACGGCACTGCTCATCAGACCACGCTGAGGCAGCGTCCCACATACCAAAACTAAAAGGACCCACAACGAAGAATATACAACTATGTACGGGGGGCTTTGGGGAGAAAAAGGAAAAAATAAAATCTTTAAAAAAAAAAAAAAAGCTTCCCAACAAGAATAATTCTAATCTTAATTATCAATCAATCAGCACATGCATCAATAATGACTACACTTTAGTCATTTTCAAGACAGATTAGGGTCTCCTGGTCCCTAGAATGAAACCAGACCTTAAACCCATCACTCCAAAGTAAACTCGACTCCTCAAATTCAATTATCAGGAAATTAAACTAAACCAAGAGAAACTATTACTAGTAGCTTTTTTCAATGAATCCATTTCCTAATCTCACCCGTGACTCCCCCAGTGTGTGTCAGAAACGATACCTTGCGGCAGCCTGAGGTGTGAAAAGACACTTGAGGAGCCCTCAGCTTCTCCCGTACCTATGTCTTGGGCAATTTGTTTAACCTCTCTGAGCTCCCATTTTCTCCTCTGTACCCACTCGGCAGAAGCAATCTAAGACTGAAAACACAGCTGTCAAGAGACTGTGGAAAGTGCTGAGGTACTTTATAATGAAGGGACCTCAGATCCAACAACCTTCTCATCTCAGAGATTCAGATCGGTCACTGGGCACTCACCATTTACTTCATTTGTTCATTCAACAAACACTTATGGAGCACCTACAATGTACCAGATGCTATGCCAGGCGCTGAGGACCCAGTGGTGAGCCGAGCAGCTGCAGTCCACGGTCTGATGGGACTGCATCAGGGGAGAGAGGCATAACCAACAATTACCCGGACACTGAAGAGCATCCCGTTATACCCCGCAGGTATGCCAACCACTCAGTCTTCTTTCTAAGAGAAATTAGAAGCCACCAAGGGTTTCTAGCAGAGGGAAAGACATACTCAGATCATTCCAGCTGTCCTGCACTAGCCCTGAGCTAGGCCCTGAATACGGTGGGAGGAACAAACGCCAACTCTTACTCTGCAAAGTCTAGTAGGAAAGTCACAAGGAAGTCATCGTTGGTCACGCTGTTATCACACGCTACAGCAGGGTGTAGTGGGAGCCCGGTGGGGACAGTCTATAAATGCTAGTGGACTGAAAGTGTTGGAGATACGGTGTCTAGAGGAAAAAACAAAAGAAAACACAGCTACAGAGAGGACACAAAATAAGAAATATCTTAAAATAGTGAAAATCACTAATTCCACACAAACTCTATTGCCACAAAAAGCCACACAATAAATTCTCCTGAATTTATTAACTTGTTTTCCATAAATATTGAATTATTCAGAAATGTATCAAAAGCACAGATTTCCCTTGACCTAGTTATTCAGCTTATACAAGAGTTGGTGAGAATGACTGCATCCAATAAACACAAATGTAATTGCATTCATTACTCTTTCTTTCATCTCTAATAAGATGATTTTCAAATAAACTTTTGACTGTTGAGGCCAAACAATGAAATTTTTCTCTGATTACTCAAGTAATTGTCTTAAACTTATAGTAAAAATATTTAAATTCTAAAGAGGGAAAATATAATGTTGCATTAGTTCATATTAACAACCGGTAATTTACGTGGAATCACAGAACAATGAAACAGAAAGACCTTGGGGAACCAGCCCTCAGTCCCTGGGCCAGCCTGAGACAGGGCCCACCCCGAGGGCGACATCCCCTCTCCCTCACCAGTACCTACTGCTTTCGTGCGAGCTGAGGCTTGCGTCTGCAGTCCCAACGCCGGCTGAGTTCTCCCTGTCACCCTGGGTGCTCCTACTAGTCGCCACCACCAGGTACATCTGAGTTTTAACACATTCCTTGTGTAAAACTGACATAACTTCCATAGGCAATAAATTAACACCCCCCAAAAGCATCCCAAAGCCCTCTAACCAGGGTTAAAAGAGAACATTATTCTAGCTCACGTTTACTGGTGCTTATGATGTGCAAGCACTCTGCTAAGCCCCATTCTGCGTCATCTCTGGGAAGCCTTGTAAGAGCCACACGGAGGTAGGCACTATCACACTTCCTGTATTGGTGAGGAATGGTCATGGAGAGCAGTGGTGAGTTGCCCGAAGCCACAAGGCTCGTGAGTGGTGGAGTCAGGACACAAACCTGCGGTGCCTGACTCCAGCATCTGGGCTTTAAGCACTGCCCTATCCACCTCTCCGATGCTCAGGAGGTGAATCCCCTGCAGAGAACACGATGGATTTGAAAGCTCTGCAGAAAAACCGGGAACAGCCTTTCTGCTCTGGGTCTTCATGGTCTACGCTCTCCTCAGTAAGTTCAGGTGAGACAAGCCTGACCTGCGCCTCCCCTTGGGGAAAAGTCGTGGAACTCATGGGTGAAGGTGATCAGGCAAAGAGGGCCCTCACGATGGTACTAGCCTGGAAACCACTTCTGAGAAGAGCTCATGCAAAAAAGAGAGACATAACGTTGTAGACAAACCCACAGCCCTGAGGTCAACAGGGTCCATGAGGAGCGTCCTGAGGACTCCTTGAGCACTTTGTGACTTTAGAGCTGGTTTCTCAGACACCACCTTCACCACCTGACTAGCACCATAAGCACTACACAGAGAATCAAGAGAAAACAGCCAGAGGTGCTTCTTGGTGCTCCCACAGCACCAAGGATAACTAAAATGGCAGTGAGCACTCAGTAAGCACCAGCTTCCTGTCAGGCACCATGCTAAACATTCCACTGAATCTTCAGCAACATTCCCAGCTGGGTAACACTGCTATTCCCAGTCTGCAGATCCGTAAACTGAGACTCAGAGCAGGGAAGACACTTGCCCAAGGTCACAGAGGTTGTGTGTCGAAGAACCAGGATTTGAACCCTGGTCTGCCTGGCTCCAGAGCCTGATTCTGCTTGGCCACTTCACTTGAGGTCCTCTGTCACAGCCACTCATCTTCTGGTCACCTTCTGTTTGTGTGTGACTCCACCAACCATCAGCTCCCCAAAGGCAGGACAGAGCTCCTTCGTCTCCACGTGCCCAGCATCCAGCAAAGGATTTAGCCCAAAGAAGGAGCCCAGCAAAGCTGGTGAATGAATGCCCAGACGAAGGAAGTGAAGCCTCCTTTCTTTTTAACAAAGTGACCCAAAAAATGCGCCAGGATGCTCTTCACAGAAGCCCACCCAACCGACTCTCCCGCACCCCTGGTCAAAATCTACAGACAACCTACTCAGCTCCCTCAGGCCTGCTCCAACACAACCCCACCCCAAGGGAAGGATGAGCAGCCACACTTCTGAGCAAGCAGGAGCAGCTCATTTTTAGACTTGTCCTTTTTTCTCTTCTCCATTTTGTCCTGGAGCATCTAGAGCAAATATTTATTTCCTCTCCCATCCCTAAGACTTTGTAGAATAAGTGTCACCAGCCATACTCAAAGCCTACATCTAGTATATGGCACAGGACATGCCTATCTCTGAGTCAGCACTCAAATACTGGGGAAGGAAGGAACAGAGTCCAGAGTCTAGGTTTCACCAGACATCTGATGACTTATCAATAAGAGTTTGCCAACATTTGGTAACATGACTTGTCTGAGCACAAGTCCATCACAATGTTCCCCAAGAGCTGACCCTGGAGACTCAGCAGCAAGGAAAGTAGGAGACTGTCCCTGTGCAGGGAGGAGACACAGGCAAAAGTGATGCCTGCAATCACCAGGCGCACGCTCCGATCAGGGTGTGCACACAATGAAAGTCAAGCAAAGGCAAACGGGAGTGGTCACTTGTGCCTAGGAGACTTGAGCAGCTCTCACAAAGGAGGGGAAAGCCGAGCTGGGAAATCATTCCCAAATCACCCAGGGAGAAGTCACTGTTTTCTGCCTCCCTGGTTACCAGAGGCTCACCTCCCCTTTTTGGTCTCCAACGTGGGGACCATCGTAGTGCTCTGTAATCAGTGACTTGTGTATCTATCTCCCTGCGCAGTATGTGAGCTTCTCGAGGGCCAGGACTTTTGGGCATCTCCAGGGCTTACTCTCAACTGCCCGGGAAATACCTGCTGACAAAGAATAGGAGAGCCCACTTTAGATTATTAGCAGCACAGCAGCGATCCCTTCCTGAGCATCTACTATGAGCTGCGATTGCTGTGAGTGCTCTGCATGCAGGATCTCATTTCCTCTACGCAAAACCTCAAAAGGCAGATTCTATTATCACATCCATTTTACAGATAAGGAAACCAAAATGTAGAAAGATTAGGTAAATTGTTCCAAGTCATACAGCCAGTAAGTGACGGAGCTGGACTTTGAATCACGGGCTGAATAGAAAATCAGTTTTCAATGACTAGTGAAGAAATCCTCTTCCTTTCTCTTTCTGTCATCTGCCTTGCATCCAGATACATGGGCTGCCCTTTAGTCTACTGTTCACTGGGATCAAAGCCATTTCTTTCCTAGATGAGAACAAGGAATGTCCCCTGTTATTCTTCTAAACAATGACTGCTAACCATTACTGAGTAAACATCGGGAGTGGCGGGGGGGAGTGGAGATCCAAAATTGTGCTTACAATATCAGTCAAAAACATTCATTAAGGAGGAACTGTATGTACCAATTGGAACATTTTCCAATGTTGGAGCAATTCCTAAAATAGATCAACTGAATAAATGAAGAAGCAAGAGTATGTCTAGAATGCTATTCTTTGTGTAAGAGAAAGAATATATAATAAACAACAAAATGGTACTAGTGCTTGCCTCTGGGGAGAAGGACTGGGAACTGGCACCTTGAGAGAAGACACTTTACAATTTGTTCCCCTCTGAACTACTTGCCTTTTAAAAAAAAAACCCATGTGTGATTTTTTTACTTCTTAAAAAGAAATAAGATAAAACACCATTTAAAGAAAATACTTATTGCCAGGTCTTTCCCAAATGCTCACATACATATGATTGCAGTCATGAAAAATTACGCATGTTTATGAACAAAAACTGGATGAACTTAATTCGTGGTGAAACAGGCCTGTGAAACAACCTTTGTCTTTCACGTTGACGTTCACTAACGTTGTTGCAATACTTTTTCTGCAATAAATAAAATACATTTGGAAGGTACAGATACAACATACATATAAGCAGCAGGGACGATGTGCCTCATCTTCTTCTTAAAGCCCCTCATCCGTCCCTTCAATAAGTATTTAACGAGCACCTACTACGTGCCAGGCAAAGTGCCAGACAGGTATTTTTCAAAAAAGAACTAAACCACAGGTCATTAGCTTCCTCCCTCCTGCCTTGCAGGGAAATACGACGGCATGCTAAGCAGAAGGCCAGACCAGGACCACTCTCGATGTCACCTGGTCTAACACCATCCTCACTCAGCCCAGAAAAGAGGGGCCTGGAAAGGGGAAGGGATTTGCTGAAGGTTAGATAAGAAGTGAAGGCATCAGAATTACCAGTCCTGCTCGCCTTACATGCTACATGCTATCCTGCTGTGTTGCAAGATGGGCAGGCAGGGAGGGGCAGGGCTGGACCCTAACACTTAGTGCCTAATATATCAGGTGCCTTCACATATCTTCTCTCATTTATTCTTCATAACAACCTCTTGAGGTGGGCATGGTTATCCTTGTTTTACAAATCAGGAAACCAAAGTTCTGAGAAGCTAAGAAGCTGGTGCACAAGGCTCCAAATGCACACCTGTCTGACTTCCAAGCCAGAGATTTTACCCTCCATACTGAAAAGGAAAATCAACTTAAAAAGGTGGACTGGGGCCACATCTCAGGGAGCCGCGGATGCAGTATTTTCATGGATGAAGTTTCTCTCTCAACCCGGATGTTGTCCCTCTAACAATAACAGTCAAAAAGCAGATCCCTCACTACCCAACACACATTCTAGCTCTTGTGTGCCACCAAGCTTGGGCTCTCCTTTTCACCCAAGGAGCAGGATGGTTATCCAGAAGGCAGCAATCTCCCAGAGCCATTTACATAGGATCTGCTGGGACAGACTGGGACAACTTACACAGGCTGCTTCTAGACCCTCTGAGTACCTGCCACACAAGCACTAGGGACCCATCCCTGAGATGCCATCCCTACAATGCCAATGGGTCACCACCACACCAACTAAGTGGTAGTGAGAGAGGCCAGCACCATGGTGGTCAGTCCCCAAAAGTCCCATAGCTTCTAAAGTGAAGAAAAATGCAGGCCAGTGTGGGCAAAGCCTCCTCCTGCTTCCTCTTCTGTTCATGCAACACAGGTAGGAGGAAATCACAGTTCTGATTGGTCAAACTACTAGTAAGCAGAGACCCTGAGCAATGAAAGGTCACACACGTGTATCAGACACTCTTGTGAATAGGAAGGAGTCCTATTCAGTCCTCACTTTCTTCCCTCTGCCCCTGTTGGAACCTGATGAAATTCTGGTATTCTTCTCTGTTTGGTATCTTCCTTCTTAAATGTGGTAAAATCAGGGTTCATACTTGCATGGCGACGGGGAATTCCATAAGGCCCAAGCCTAAGCCTCATGCTCCAGTTCAGAGTCCTCTCTGGGGTTGGGGTCTAAAGGTCAGCAGACAATTAAATGTTCCTCTGCTTTCTATCTGCCAGTGCTCCCTGCCACACTCCCTCAGAGGCCTCACAGGGAGGAGCAGTCATGATCCCAGACAGGAATGAGTATTTAGGGACTCCCCTCCACAAACCTCATCCCAAACTTGAACGAGAAAATGGTCTACTGATTAGAAATCCCCTGCCCTTTAGACCCCCAGTTCCCGAATCCAACCTGCCATGGGCACAGAAGAGAAAAACTCGTAACTTTACCCAATGATGTGCTCAGTAAGCACTGTTCCATCCTATCCTCACAAGGCCCCTGGGAGGCACGCGAGGGAGGCACCATGACGCTCACTTTGCAAAGGAGGAAACAAGGCTCCAAGAGGCAAAAGACCCTCCCAGGAGACACAGAGGCAAAAGCTGCTGAACCCTCGTTCCTGTTCTTCCCTCTCACAGGGCTGCCATTTCAGTCTTTTGGAGACTACCACTGTTAAGATTTGCAGCAGCAGCATCCGGTACCGGGAGCCAGCAAGCCAGGACCCTTCCAGCTTCGCACCACTCTTCAAACACACACATTTCACAACAGCTGATCATTGAGGAAAGCCAATCTAGGCAGGCCCCCTGCAACCGCACCAGGAAAAGCCCCTGAGACGTGAAAAACGGTGCGCCCCACTTAAGGGCCGGCGTGGCACAGGGAGAGCCGCCGGCCTCGTAGCCAGGGCAGCTGAGACCCAAGTCCGACTCAGGAGAGGCACAGGAAGGCCTGGCTGGTCCTTCCGGCCCAGCGGCAACCCTCGAAGCCTCCAGAATCCTCAGAGAGCCCAAAGCTCCTGCTCCCACCCAAACCCCCCTGGACAGCGGAGAGGGCAGCACTCCCTTCCCCAGCGACCACTCACCCTCTGCCTGCTCCTCACCTGGAGCTCCGCTTCCGGACCTGCAACCACTCGGGCCCCGCCCACCGGCCCTGCAGGTCTCCCTGGCCCCGCCCCTTGCACCTGTGGTTTCCTCAGGCCGGGCCTCTCCAGCCCCTTCGGCCTCACCTCGCAACCCCCTCCCACCGGCAAACCTGTGGTCCCACCGGACCCCGCCCCCTGCACCTGCAGTCACTCGGCACCCCCCAACTGCCTCCAGCCCCGCCCCCCGCACCTGCGGCCTTTGCCCCGCTCCAGACCCACCCCCGCCGGACCCGCGCACCTTCGGCCCGGCCCCCGCGCCTGTAAACCCGCCCGACACAACCTCCGCCCCCCGGCCCCGCCTCCCGCCCGAGGCCCCTCCCAGGCCCAGCGGCCCCTCCGGGTCCCGCCCCCCGCACCTGCAGCTCCCTCGGCCCGGCGCTCCGGACCCGGCCCCGCCCCGCCCCGCCCCGCCCCGCCCCGCGGGCCGCTCCTCTCACCGCCCGCTCTCGCCGCTGCCGCCGCAGTCCCGGCCGGTCACCTTGACGCTGGCCGCAGTGGCTGCCGCCGCCTCCTCATGGCCCTGGGAGCGGCTCAGGCGGCAGCGGCGCCTTCGCTTGGAGGCCGGGGCCAAGCCGAGCCGGGCCGGGGCCGGGCCGGGCGCAGCTGGAGCGCGGGGCGACGCGGGAGCGGAGCCGATGCCCAGCCGCAGTAGGAACCGTCCGCTCCTGGGCCTGAGCGGCGGGCCGCCCAGCCAATCGGCGCGCGGCGCCAGACCAGCTCCCCCAACCAGTTCGTCGCAGAGGCGGAGACACGCAAATAGACCGGCTGGGCGCGCCAGTGCGCAGCCGCTGCAGCCCCGGTCCTCCCTGGCCTCGGCCTCAGCTCCAGCCCGCAGACGCACTCTCAGCCTGCAAGGATGCTCCGCTGCCCGCGCACCCGCATCAGCGCCCCGCCACGCCCATCTCCTTCCTAGAAATAGCAGTGCATCGCGCTCCCTGTACATCCTTCCAGGCCTCACACAGTATTCCTTTGAAATCCCTACCTAGGATTTATCGTTTTCACCAAAAAATGTTTTTGTCAGACATCACCTTAATACCCATTCTTTACAATTCAGAGGTAGGCGCAGAACGTCAGAGCCAGAAGAAACCTCGGAGAGCCTCGGGTCCAACCCATTTATTTTACAGCTGGGCAAAATTAGGCCCCACGAGATGAAGGGACTTGCCGAAGACCACACAATTGCAAAGGTGGAAATGAGCCTGTCTGCTTGTCACTGCTACCAGATCCTTGACTCTGTGCCAGGCACGATGGGGTGAGCAGAAAGGTTATTTGATTAAAGTCTCTGAGATAATACGTTGCAAAGACAGTCGAAGCCAGGTCTGTGAAGCCCTGAAAGTGCAACCATCGAAGGGAGGCCCTATGACCTGCCTTAACTCTGAATGATTCTTGGGCACATAGACAAATAGAACGTCATTTTGACAATTTTCAAATTCATTTTGCAGGAACGTCGGAGTATGGAAAGATTCGGTTACTGTTCTTCCCAAAGCTTGAGGAAGAATAAAAGAGAGAATCAGACAGAAAGAAATAGAGTCAGTGGAAATTAAACCATTTCTAAGTCTTCAGGGATCTCTGAGGGAAATTGCTGCCATTTTGCTTTAAGAAAAGAGTAACCATCAAAGAAGATACTTAACTCTTTTACTTAAAGAGGACAAGAGACCATGTAATGCAATGGTTCCTCTCAGACCCTCTGGATTCAGAAATGCACAGGGTGAGGGTTGAGTGCAAAAGCTGGGGAGACAGCTGCCTGAGTCCAAACTCTGGTTCTGCCACCAGCAAGCTGTGTCCAGGTGAGCAAGTTACTTAACATCTCTGTCCCGCAGTTTCTTTATTGAAAAAGGAGTGTACTAAAAATAGCGCTCTCTTCAGAAAGGCTGTTGGGAAGAGTAAATGAAATAATACATGGAAGAGGGCCTGGCACTTAACAGGAGCTCAGTAAACATTAGCTACTGTTTTTCTGCCCTGTGTGACTTAGGGCAAGCAAAGGAGTTTTGCACAGCGCTTGCAATAAATGCTTGCTAATGGCATCTATTATTTTTGTTATGCTTATACATAGCTTCTAAGTTTTTTTCAAGAAACATATTGTTTTATAATATATCAAAAAATTATTGTAAACCCAATTTTCAAATGAGAAAAGGATCTGAATAGACAGTTCTTCAAAGAAGATGTGCAAATGATCACTTAAAACGTGAAAAGAATCTCACTATCATTAGCCATCAGGGAAATGCAGATGAAAACCACAATGCAATACCACCTCACGCTCATTAGGATGGCTATAAGAAATAAGATGGACAATAACAAGAGGTGGTGAGGAGGTGGGGAAATTGGAACCCTCATACACTGCTGGTGGGAAGGTAAAATGGTGCAGCCGCTTTGGGAGGTGCAGGCTGGCAGTACCTGTAAAGGTTAAACATATAGTTACCATATGACCCAGTAATGCCACCCCCAGGTATACACCCAAGAGAAATGAAAACGTGTGTCCATACAAGCTCTTGTACACAAATGTTCATAGCAGTATTATTGATAATATCCAAAAAGTGGAAATAACCCGAATGTCCATCAGCCACTGAATGAATAAAGTGTGGTATATTCATACAATGGAATATAAAAAGAAAGGAAGTACTGATCCATGCTACAACACAGATGAACCTTGAAAACATGCTAAGTGAAAGAAGCCAGGACACATATGATCCCATTTCTATGAAATGTCCAGAATCGGCAAACTGATAGAGACAGAGAGTAGATGAGTAGTTGTCTAGGGCTGGGGGGATGGGAGAGTTGTCTAGGGCTAGGATGTGGAGTTTCTTTCTGAGATGATGAAAATATTCTAAAATTAATTGTGGTGATGATTGTACAACTTGGAATATACTAAAAGCCATTGAATTGTACACCTTTAATGGGTGAATTATATAGTGTATGAATTATATCTCAATAAAGCCATTTAAAAAAAGACATCGTAAAGTCTGATCCCTCATGTCACTCCCATGCTCAAACGTTGTGTAACAGGATGTGGAGAGGGTCCCAGCTGTGTCTACTAGGGTTCAGATCACCCACTGTGAAAGTGTGATGTGCTGGCGGAGTAGACCAGCTGTCAGCATCTCATGTGTTTGAGTCACTCTCAGTGAGGGCAAGGAACTTCTGAACCACAGGAGAAAAGGAGGGTTAGAGAAGTCACCAAGGGGGCTCTGCACCCAGGCCAGGTGCCTCTGCACAGGCTTGTACTTCATGGAGAGCCAAGCTTTGCGACAGTTCAAGGAGCTGTTTTCATTAGAGGTGCTGATGAACCAGGAAGCTGTGGTATACAGACTTCGAGGGTGGCCCCACAATGCACACCTCTTGTGGTACCTGGCCTTGTGGATCCCCTTCCCTCAGCATGGACAGGATCTGGACTGCTTCTAACCAGTAGAGGAAGGCAAGGATTTTAGAATGTATGTGATTATGTTACATAAGATGGTAACCCATCTTGCTAGGAGATTCTCTCTGCTGGCTTTGAAGAAGCAAGCTGCCCTGTAGTGAGCTGCCCTGTGGAGAAGGTCACTCACCGGCTACCAGCAAGAAACTGGGGCCCTCAGTCCAGCAGCCTGCAAGGAGCTGAATTATGCCAACAATCACATGAGGTCAAAAGTGGATCCTTCCCCTGTCAAGCCTCAGATGAAACTGCAGCCCTACGAATGCTTGCTTTTTTTTTTTTTTTTGAGGAAGATTGGCCCTGAGCTAACATCTGGTGCCAATCTTCCTCTTTTTGCTGAGGAAGACTGGCCCTGAGCGCACATCCATGCCCATCTTCTTCCACTTTATATGTGGGACGCCTACCACAGCACGGCATGCCAAGCGGTGCCATGGCCACACCCGGGATCCGAACCGGCAAACCCCGGGCCACCAAAGTGGAACGTGTGCACTTAACCACTGTGTCACTGGGCCGGCCCCCCTACCAACACCTTGATTACAGCCTTGCCAGACCCTGAGTCAGAAGGCCCAGCTAAGCTGTGCCAGACTCCTGACCCACAGAAACTTGGAGGTAATCAGTGTGGGTTGTTTTAAGATGCTACGTCTGGGATAAAATTGTTAAGCAGCAATAGATAACTAATACAGAGGCACAACCCGCCCTGCCCTGGTGCTGAGAGGCAGCTGCTGTGCAGAGGCCAGCAAGCACCCGGGTGCGACAAGGATTCTGGAATGCAGTGCTCCTCCACATGCTGGGGGCATCAGGAGACACTGGAGAGGGTATAGAAAAGAACACCATCCTCGGGGGTACAGATAGCAGTGGCAAAGGTGA
The DNA here is from genome assembly GCF_041296235.1 of Equus asinus. Taxonomy (NCBI): domain Eukaryota; kingdom Metazoa; phylum Chordata; class Mammalia; order Perissodactyla; family Equidae; genus Equus; species Equus asinus. The sequence goes on from NC_091799.1 coordinate 18,715,830, forward strand.
GGGACCCCCAAGGGGAAGCAGCCATCAACATGGGCAGCAGGGGGACACTGGAGAAGAGGAGTTAAGAATGAAGTTTTCAATTCAATTAGTTCTAGGAAATAATGCCGGCTTGACTGCTTCCCAGCTCTGTGGCCCTGAACAAGTGGCCAAACCTCTCTAAGCCTCAGTTTTCTCACTTATTAGAAGATAGTGTTCAGAGTACCTACCTTGTAGGGTTCTCCTGAGGAAAAGTGCGTTAATCCTCTCGTAGCTATGGGAACACGCTTGGCAGACCTCCAACTATTGGGAGCTCATTTGACCAAGGGCCCGGCTGCTGCAGTCTGAAACCCAACAAAGCATTTGCACTCAGGCAACGCTACACGTGGGCTGCACCCAATGACAGACCGTGGCAGGGATTCTAAGGCAGGCCTGCCCCCGGGTGACCATGGGACTCCTCTGACGATCATCTTTGGCTCAAGGACTGCCTAACAGCCCTGCTGAACCTCCCGTAGACCGCTTGGTGGTAGGACACTTCCACACACTTCCTTCCCCGTCTCCTTCACTCGGGGTCAGACTTGTATCAGTCTGATGGCTCTCTAGCCTTCCTCAGCCTCTGCCCATGTCCCCTCATGAAATCCTTGCACATTTAATCCGTATTGGCATCTGCTTCTCAGTGAACCCGGACTGGCATAAGAAGTACCAGAAGTGGTCAGGGAAAATAGGCAGTAAGATGTGGATTTAGGACCGGCTCGCCCACTGCCCAGCAGGCGAAGAGGGCACATGGATAGTCCCTGGAACAAGGTGGCGGCTCGAATGCTAAAGATTTCTCTGGTGACAACCTGGGAAAATATCCTCGTGGAGGAAAATACTGTAGTGGGAGCTATGACACCAATGGTTGCAAACTGTGGGGAGAACAATGCCTACAAAGACAGAGGGAGTTAGTTGATTGGTTACAGCTAAGTGGTGTTGCAGAAGGATATTGAGACTGAAGGCTATTAAGCAGCAGTTGATGGCTAAAGAAAGAGCCAGAGAGCTCCAGAGGTAGCTTACAAAGAGGCACTCATCACCTGTGGCAGTGGAAGGACAGACTCATCGAGTGGCAGGCTGAAGATCTCACTGTTAGAGTCTAGAGTTTCAGAGATATTCGAATGCTTAGCTACGGCAAGTCTGTTGGGTGAAGGTCAGGGCCCTGGTGGAGAAAACCTAGGATTCTAAAACATGGGCTGGGGACATCTGGATGGATGTTCCTGAGGATGTTGACTCTGCAACATGCACCCCAGGCCCCTCTGGGCTTGCCAAGCTGGCTCCCCTTTCTTTAGTAAGAACTCGAGCCACCACTGAGCTGGCAGTTGCTACAGAAGCCCTTCCCTACAGACAATGGGTGCCCCCACCTTTGGTGCTACCCCCACCTCCTCTCCAGGTTGCCAGGCTAGTAATTAAGGTTAAGTCCCAGCATAACCTGGCTGGGACTATAGACTATACACCTGAAGAATGCCAGAATTAGCCAGCAGGTACTGGCAGAAGCCAGGGGAGTACCCCAGGACTGAATTTTGTGAGAGCTTGATCAAGGAAGTTAGAACGTAAGACTACATAAGCAAAAATTCCTTGACTTAGGGACAGATTTCCTTTTTTTTTTTTTTTTTTTGCTGAGGAAGATTTTCCCTGAGCTAACATTTGTACCAGTCTTCCTCTATTTTGTATGTAGGTCACTGCCACATGGCCACAGCCAAGTGGTGTAGGTCCATGCCTGGGAACCAAACTTAGGCCACAGAAGTGAAACACGCCGAACTTAAGCACCAGGCCATGGGGCCACTGGGGACACATTCTCAGGCCATGGGATTTAACATTCTAACAAGGACCTCAGCTGCTGGAGTGGCTCTTAGAAGCCTAGCAAAAACTATGGCCAATTCTCAGTGAAGTAGGAATACCTGAGTTGCCCTGGGAGACGGCAGAAGGAGGGGACGTGCTGAAATGGACAGAGTTGATCCTCATTATTCATGGTTTCCATTTTGTGAATTAGCCTATTGCTAAAATTTATCTGTAATCCAAAAATCAATATGCTCAGCACTTTTGAGGTCATTCCCAGGCAGACAAAAAATTTGAGTCACCCAATGTGCACATCCCCAGCAGAAGTCAAACGAGGTGACACTCAGCCTTCCTGTCCAGCACCCATACTGTGAACAAGTGTCCTTTTTGCAGCCTATTTAGTGCCCATGGTTTTTGCATTTTTGCGCTTTCTGTTGGGGATTCCACCGTTTAAAATGACCCCCAGGCATAGTGTTGAAGTAAAACTGGGAAATGTAGTTCTCGGCACCCAGCTCCTGTGACACGTGGGAGAGCAGGGGGCGGGGCGGGGGGCGGGGCAGAGGCATGGCGCTAAGTTATTGGCAGACAGTCCAGTGTATACGTTAAACCATTTACTGCTTAAAAAATAGCTGTAATGGTTGCCCTATGGTTTACAATGCTCATTTTTAATTAATCAGAGTCTATCTTCAAATAACATTATACCACTTCACATGTAGTGTAAGGGCCACATCACCCTGAGAAACATGTAATGATGGAAGGAAGCAGCTCCTATTCCTCGGGCTGAAGGGACCAAGGAAAGGAAAGGCTCTGATCTCCAATTCCAATGTGTGGGAGGGGAGTGGTTTTCTCCACACCAACAAGCGATTCTCTGACACCCACTGAGTGTCCTACAATTCAACTTATTCTGGCACCATCTACAAGAGATAGCATCAGATTCCACAGGTTAAGGGCTCAGTCCCACAAGACCACCCTCCACTTAGATGCCAGTGGCAAGTGCAGGTTGTTACCTGTGCCTCTGACCGACTGGCTATAAATCAGAGGTTCTCACAACCCCCTCTTTGGGTTTCATTAGTTTGCTAGAGCAGCTCACAGAACTCGGGAAATCAGTTTATTCACTAGATTACCAGTTTACTACAAAGGATATTAAAGGATACGAAGCAATAGCCAGATGAAGAGATACATAGGGCAAGGTCCCAAACAAAGGAGCTTCTGTCCTCATGGAGTTTGGGGCCCAGCACAGTGGCACATGGAAGTGATCTGGTTCACCAAGCTGGAAGCTCTCTGCACCCCCTCCTTCTGGGTTTTTATGGAGGCTTCATTCCAAAGGCATTATTGATTAAATCATGGGCCATTGGTGATTGATTCAACCTCTAGCCCCTCTCCCCTCCCCAGAAATCAGGGGTCAGGACTGAAATTTCCAACCCTCTACTCATGGTTGCTTCCCCTGGCAACAAGCTCCCCCATCTTTAGGGGATTTTGAAAAGTCATCTCATTAAGATAAATTCAGGTGTGGTTGAAATGGGCTTGTTAAGAATAACAAGCCACCCATTTCACCTTTATGGCTCTGAAGTCTTTCAGGAACTGAGGACAAGAGATCAAATACTAAAACAAGAGAAGTTCCCATTGCTCTTATCACTCAGGAAATGCCAAGGGTTTTCAGAGCTGTGAGCCAGGAACTGTGGATGAAGACCAAATATATATGAAAAATATATTTTGGTCATCTGAATGACCAAATATATATTTCTTATAAATCACAATATCACAGAAAGATTCTGGGTCATCAGAACCTAAAAGCTCAGAAAAGCTTAAGGAAGCTGATCCACAGAATCATGAGAAAATGATTTGGTTATTGTTTTAAGGTACTAAGTTTGGGAGTGGTTTGTTACACAGCAAGAGATAACCAATACAAATATCTTCACACTCTGTGAGCATCCATACATCTTTTCCCAAAGCCGTCTTGTGACCATCTTCCAGTCCTTTTCTTTCCAAATCCCTGACAATCTAGCCAAACCATTAGCCATCACTCATGAATCTAAGTATATCCGCACTTCTGCTCATCTCTCAGTCCACAAAAAATGGACAACCAAATGTGTTGCCCACTGGGAGGATTTCTCTTTACACCATCTTTCAGAGACACTCTTGCTGGAGCTGTGCTTTTTCAGCATAGGTGGAGATTGAGGCTCTAAGTTTGGATGGAGGTAGAGGGGGCAGTACGGCAGGAGTGGGTGTTATCGGTATTGGAGGCACCTATTCATACAACCTACTTGTACCTTCTGGACATTCTTAAATCCAAACTCTTGCATATCGTTTCTACTTGATGATGGATTGCTGCTGCCCATGCCCCTCTTTATGGCTTGGTGGGTCAAGTAAGATTCAGTTCATCATGGGCAGCTCAGTCACATGGTGACTCAATGTTCCAGTATTAAGAAATGGAAATAATTCTTTTAATGGAGATAATAAACAATAGTACCTACCTCACAGAGTTGTTCTGAGGAGTCAAGGAAATAATGCATAAATAGTGGTTAATATATTGTCTGGCACCTAGTAAATGTTTAATACATGGCAGCCATCATTGACTGGTACTACCAGAAGCAGTAGTAGCTTCCTATGTAGGTCTGCTGAAAATTAATGTGTGCTAAACATGTCACATTTCAGCATACCACTTATGTCTCATTGAAATGTAATATGGTCGCATCCAATTCTGTCAGTCTTTACGCTTAGTGACTGTAGGTCAGTGTTAGATTCAGACCCACTTTCCCTGTGTTCCAAAGTCAGGTTTCTAAGTAGACAAGGCTGAGGGCCGGCCCCAGACCCTGGTGACGTCCCCACGGTGATCTAGCCTGGGAGCCAGCTGGCTGACCCTCCTTTGGTACAGACCTCACTGCAGCAATATTCTCCATGAAAAGGCCTTTTCAGCTTTGGCGTTTCTACAGTACACACTGTATAAGCAGGCACTGAATTGAGCTGTGCTGCCTCCCCACGGCTGCGGGGTAAAACCCAAATCTCTTAGCTTGAAATAAAATATACCACATTTGGCTCCAACTACCCTTTCCACCTTCATATCCTAATTGCTAGCATTTATAAAGCATTTGCTATGTTTCATCTCATTAAATATATGCTTTTATTCAATAAATATAGATATCTATAAGCATTAAATATAGAAAAAAATTACGCATATATTATACATAATAACATACGTTGTATATACGTGTGTACACTTTCACCTAAATAGTCTCATACAACATATATTCTTTTGTATGTTGCTTTTCCACACTCAACAATAGGTCATGGATATTTCTCCATGCCATAAAGATTTATTTACACATTTCTATCATTGTTTTAAATTATTCTCTACTAAAGCATTGTAGGAATGTATCAGATTTACTTATGGACATTATGGTGGCTTCCAACTTCTTGATATTATAATCAATGCTGGGATGAATAAATTGATACATCTTCAGTTACTTGTTGATTGTCTTCTTGGGTTAAATTCTTAAAACTAGTACCGCTGTATCGAGGGGAAGGCACATTTAAAATTTTGAAACATGGCACCAACCTACCTTCCAGAGATCTTACAGCGGTTTATATTTCCAACATCAGGGTATGAATGTCCCATTTTCCCCCACCCTCATCAATGCTGGATATTGCCAAGAGAATAGGTGGAAAAATGATCTCTCGTTATTGCTTTGATTGCTTTCTACGGAGGTATAATATCTTTACTACGCTCTTATTGGCCTTGAGTATTTCTTCCGTGAATTGCTTCTTTGGGTCCTTTCCCTTCTTAAAATTGGACTATTCATCTTTTTCTTATTAATTTTAAAAGCTCTTGTACTGTATGTTGCAAAGGTTTTTTTCTGAACTTGTAGTAGTTTTTTTGTTTTGTGGTTTTGCCTTTACTAAACATATTTCACACTGTATACACTAAAATCTATTTTTTCCCTTAGGATTTCTTCTTTTTGGTCCTTAATCTTTCCCGCTGCAGAAGCAAATAAGTCATTACTTCCTTTTTAAATTTTTTTTAAACTAGTTCTTTCATGGTTTCATTTTCTACCTTAACTTTAATTCACCTGAATTTTGTTTCACGGTCTGGCCCACTCTTCACTTACCTGGGCCTCCTCCCTCAGACTGGGTCTCTCCTGGTCCCTTCTCCCTCCAGCAGGATATAGGTTCTCAAGGGACCTCAAGACTAGTCCCAAGCAATTTTAGCCCTAATGCTGAGGTCTCCACTTACAGGATGTGTCCGTTGGCTCCAGCCAGTGAATACAATTTATATCCAATGCAAGACTAGTAGCATTTCAATGCTTTTCCACCCAGCACCAGGGCCAGCAAAGACTCATCACAATGTAATCTTTGCTGGAGACAGCAGGAGAGAGTGGTGTCCTGGAATCAGAGTCAGGCCACCTGAGTTCTGCCATCCAGAACCTGAGAGAGTGGCCATCTTAGCGCCCGGGACAAATTCCAGGTGCAGAACACCTGGTTCCCGGGCCCTCTGCCCTCTGAGAGTTCTGAGAGCTCCCAGGCCCTGTTGCTGGCTCTCTGGGGGAGCCAAGGAGGCTGTAAGCTATCCACACAGCCCCTAGGAAGGACACCACCAAGCTCTTTCCGTCTGGGCTGAGACTGTTATATCCAGGTGGCCCCGACACTTTATAAAGGGAAACGCCTCCACAAGTAAAACTGTCAGCAGACAGGGCTGGGTTTACCTTCAGGGTGGAAGTCCCCAGTATTCCCAGGGCCTGCAGCTGGTCATCCCCTGACCGCAGTTTAAAATAGGGCCTTTCAACAGAGCCTGGTGGCACGAGGCCCCTGGAGGCCTGTTCTGGGGACAGGGGCAGCATGCAGTGGAGGGAAAGAAGGGAACTAGTAGTCTAGTAGTTTAGTTATTGAATGCTTAAAGATGAGCATTCCCGTCTCACCACCAGCCTGGCCAGGGTCCAGCAGGCAAGAAGGGTGAGCGAGGCTAGGGCAACGGGAGGCTGTTGTGTTGAAAGGGCAAACATTAACCGGCCCCAGTGCCCTTCCTCGGCAAAGATGATACATGCAGGACAGGAAACCTTTCGGCCGGCTGAGTTAGCGCCAGCACCTGTGATGAGCTCACAGCTTATCTCCAGAGCAGCCCTGGAGAGTGCAAGGTGGAATGGGCGCTGCAAGGAGAAGAAGCTCACCAAGGGAACGGGTGTGAGGCCTCAGAGGAAATTCAGATGCAAGAGTCCATTCTCGGAGCGCAGCTCTCGAAAACTAAAGGCGGCTTTCGATTTCCACATTAATATTTGGAGAAGTAAGGGGTGAGAATGAAGGAGCTGAAGGGTAAAAAAAATAACCCCCAAAAACCCCCAAAACAACTGAAAACAGCTCCAGGAAGCCAGATGTGTGATGAATAGAGTGTTTGGCAGAGACAGAAAACATGAAAGACACATGAAAATAATCTGTTTGCCAAAGAAGTGTTCTTCCAAGTTATGGATTCCACCACCTCAGTCCCAACGAAATTCTGTCTGAAACATGTCTCCTAATAGTATTAGTGAAAGCCCTGAAGTGGAGGGAGGTGGGCAGACAGAAAGGGGAAGTATGTCCTCAGGGCCTAGGCTCTGGAGAAAACAGCCCAGTCACATTTAGCCTAGAGAACCCCAAAGAGAGGGCGAGAGGGAGATGGGAATATCACTGAATGGTGAAAGCACCCTGTGGTGCTGCGGTGGAGTACAGAGGGCCCAGGGTCCAATGCCAGGGAGGCAGAGTTTGGGCTCCGGATAATGAGGGACTTTCTATCACGGAAAGCTGTCAAAGATGCCGAGTTCCTCGGGAGGTGGCCACCTCCCACATGCAAGTAGAAACTAGACGTTACTTACACGGACTACTGGAAGAGTCCTAGTATTGGGAGGTGGGGGGTAGACAGCCTGGGAGGTCCCTTCCCACTCCTAGGAGAGTGCAAGGGTCTTTCCCTTCTACCTTGAGCACTCTGAGGAAGGGAGCAGAATTCAAAAGGGCTTATCCTCTGATTTGCATATTTTAAAGAAAACACACACACACACTCGGCAGTTGAAGGTGGTACAAGCAAACTTGCAGGATCTATTCTAGCTCAGTGGCTTGGGCCATGCGCAGCCAATACTGGGGCCAGGAGGAGCCCAGGGAAGAACAGGGGCAAATCTTGTGTTGGGACGCAAAGAAGAGTGCCCGAGGGCTGACCAGAGTGCCAAGGCTGAGGCCAAAAGGGATGAAGAAATGTTTTGAGTGCCGGAACCTCACTGCCTCCACGGCAAAGCTTGAGGTGGGCTTGTCTGCACAGCTGGAGGGGCGGCAGGACCACCAGCAACACCTAGCTAGCCGCCCCAAAGGGGAATGTCACTGTCCCCTAGCGGCCCAGCCATGATTAGATCCAAGCTCCATCAGGACAGAGGCAGGATTACAGAAGCAGCCCTGGTAAGCAACCTCTTTCGAAGATGAGGGGTAGGGGATCCCTTTGCTGTCTCAGAGTTGGAAAGGGAGGCAGCTCTGTACCTGCGGACCCGGGCAGGCTGCCTGTGGGTGATTACATTATAACCCACTGTCTACACAGATGTGAATACCGCCCCTCACTTTAGAGTAACAGTACATTTTGCCCACTATAAGCTACATCAGCAAGCTCGATTGCACACTTTCCCCAAGCACTGCACAGCCACCGCCCAGCCAGAGCTCCACGGCACTACTCCAAGTTGATCCGTTCTGCAATGTGTTTCCTTCGAGCTGGGCTCTTTCTGCCATTTATTTTGTTCTGAAAAGTTCTGAGCACTATTTCCTGATACAAGGTAAGCAAACTAGGCCTGCTCTGAGAAACAAAAGGAAAACATCACATGAGATGTTTAAATATGAGTCTTTGAGGCTTGTGGGGCTTTCGAGGAGAGGGTCCAGGAAACAGAGATGAAGACCAGCAAGCAATTAGGGATTGGTAGTTGTCCTTTGACATTATAAAGGACATCATAAACACCCCTGAAGCCAGGTGGGCTTGGCCAATTGTATGAATTATAATTGGAAGCCAAAGGATAGATTGATCATGACTTCAGAACAAATGAAAGGAGCCCAGCTACCGCCAATGGCCTTAGCCAGCAATGCAGCGCAATACGGTCTACAGAATATCTGCTCCGACTCAGCCTACCTGCTTCAGGTGGTGCTCCCATTTCCAGGGCCACACCTCCTTGGGATAGTCCTCTAACCCTGCTGCGAGGCTTGCCTCTGATTCTCAACATTGGCCTACTTTTCCAGCCTTAAGGAAGAAGCAATTCTATCGGAAGCCACTGCCTCATAACTTACGCGACCACAAGAGTCCAACTCAATCATTTTATAGACAAAGGGGGGTTAAAGAGGGTAAGCGACCTGCCTAAGGTCATGGTCAGGCAAAGGCATGGCTAGAAGCCAGACCTCCAGACTTGCAAGTCCTGAGTACCTCAGGAGTCCCCAGGCCCCCAGCTAGCAAGGGAAGCTGGTTCCTACGTGGGCCTCTTAAACATGCACCATCTCACTGCCCACTCCACTGTGGAGGAGCCCTGGGGAGAAGGGAGAGACCTTGCTTTACAGCAAGGAGCAAGGAGGCTCCAGCGCAGAGGAGCCGAATTCAGTCCCCGCCCGCTGCCCAGCCACACTGCGCTGCTCAACCCTCCTGGAGCACATGCATTTGCTCATCATTCGGTCCTTACTGTGCACCTGCTGCAGCTGAGGGAGACAATCCAGGAGCCCAGCTGTCATGGAGCTTACAGGCTAGAGGGAGAAACGTTAATTGAAAAGCTCCCTCATCAATCTACAGTTACAAACTGAAGTAAGTGCTGCGAAGGGCAGGAACACGGCCCAAGGAAAGTCTGAGTTGAAGGGGCCTGACCTAAAGGGCTCCCTGCTGAGGGAGGCCTGAGCTGCCATCTGAAGAGCAGGGAACCGGCTAAGAGGGAGCACACAGCTGGAGACAGCAGCAACAGCAGCGCAGCTCCGAGCTCCGTGGCAGGAGCAAGGGGGCCAAGGGGACACGTCTGCAGGAAAGCAGGGACAGGATTCACCAGCGACGTGTTCTGGGGAAGCCTGCGCGCAGACAGGCGCCCCTGACCATTCACTTTGCCACATGAGAGAAAGGTCAGAAATATACCTGCTTCTTTCTCCTCTTTCCAGACCAGAGTGGCACAAGAGCCTCTTATGAAATCCTAACCTTTCAAAAACAGTGGTTACAGAAACTATGACACTGCAGACGGTTGTGAGGGCCAGTGAAACTCAGAGGCCAGAAAGAGCAAACACAGAGGGAGACCACAGCACACTGCTCTAGCAGCATTTTTATTTACAAACAGCAATTTCCATTGACTTTATTTATACCATAAAAAAGCCATTTACAAGCAAGAAACAAGAATTCAGAACAAAATTAAGCAGCACTGAAATATTCATGTCACAAATCTAAAACAAAATGAATACAAGAGTAAAATATCATTTGAATAAATAGTCTTAAATTCATGCTATAAAATAATCCTTAATGGCAAGTTACTAGTTGATCCAGCATCCGCTTAGCTAGCTTCATTTACTTCATATGGTGATGAAGTGTGGAGTTGTGAGGTTACCAGTTTATATTGCAAGATAATGACACTGTGTTAAGTCATTCAAATTGCTCAACCATTTATAACGGAAAAAAATGTTAGCCCTACTAATAAAAGTGGTGAGAGAGATGGTTTTCACATTAGGAAAATGGTCATTCTCAAAGAAACCAGGTAAGTTTACCTCTTACTATAGTCAGGGCAGCAACCAAAGGCTTGGGCAGCAAGTCCAAAGGTTGAATTCACAGCATACTTGTCACTGAGGGGCAGCAAGAGGTCTGTTTACTGAATCTGCTGCAAGGCTGACTCCAGGCCTTGACCGAGAACTACAATAGCCCTGTCTGTGCCAGACCCAGAGGGGAACCAGAGAATACAGGTTCTCCTCCGGCTGAGAGTCAAGCACTGGGCAGAAACAGTGGAAACACTCTGGCACTTACTAAAAAAGATGTATGTGGCGTGTGACAACCATTACAAATTTGGAACAATGTGAATGACTCTTCTGAACTTTTAGTTCAGTTGCACTGAGTAATATGAAATCTATGATTTATGAACTAGATAGTTTCATATAAAGAATTTACATAATTCCCCAATACTTTCATATATAAAATTTAATAAATAACCCTGACCAGTCTAGAAGCACCATTCAAGGGGCGTGCGCCCTTGGAAAATAGTTTAGGTGTTGCATATTTGAGTCCCTTTCAGTGGAGGCTTCACAGGAAACCATTACAGAATTTAACAATAACAACGACGACGACAACAACAAAAATCACAGTAACTAATAAAAAAAGTTGTTAAAATAAAATACACTGATTTCTGTAAAGTAAAGCTCATTCACATAGATGATCTCCCCCCCAGCCCTTGTTTTGTGTTCCTGCAAATTCCTCCTAGAGTCTAGGCTGTAAAAACAAAAATAAAAACAAAACCACACACAAAAATATGCAGGTCTATGGTGTGGGCTAAGGGACAAACAGACTTGGTTATAACTGCCATCATCAGAAAAGACAACTACTCATGCTCGGGAAGGTGGAAAGTTATCAATTTAGTTCTACAGTATATTCTGCTTAACAGTGAACCGACAGTATCCTTTCTGCTGTTTAAAGAACGAACAAACAAAAACACAAAACTGCCGAGGCAGGGCCAACTGGGAGGCTTTCCACTGACCGAAAAATGAACTGTCTTCATATACTGTATTTACAAATATAATTTCTAAATGTATTTACAGCTTTAGTAGAAATTAGAGGGTAGAGAACTGATTAGAATGAAAATAACTGTTTAAAACCACAAACATTAGTAAAAGTATAAAATTCTTTGTTTTCACAGTTTGTAATAACAGGTTAGACACCTAGAAAAGGAAGCTGTCACTGTCTTCACATTGTCTACGTATTTGAAAAGGTAGCTCGAGAAGAGACTCAATTATGAACAAACCTCTATGAATTCAGGATATATTTTACCGTAAAAGATTTCTTCACATATCACTTTTATCTTAATTGATTTTTGCATTTGTTATAAACGAAACATCTAACCTAAAACTGTACAGAAATAGGGACTTTGCTTTTCAAAAAGAGTTGCTCTGAGGAGTTACACAGCGCACTTCGTCTGTGGAGACGTGAACTTCGGGGAGAGGATATTTCTGTTCTGTGGTCATGTTAGTCCTCCTGGCACATCCTCATGTGACAAGGCACAATTAATTGCTGCTGCCCGATCTGAATGGAGTTAACCTTTCGCCGCCATGCACACGGAGAGGCATGACAGGACGCCCGCTCAGAGAGGCTGCCCAGCTCTGTGCCGGCCAGCACGCCGCCTCCCTCGAAGCCCTGTGGAACCTTACAGTACTGTGTTATGGCTTGAGAATTCATTCTAACACTGCTAGCAGTGGAAAGGGGAAAGTGTTAGCAACATGAATGGGAGCAAGTAGAACTTGCAAAACGTGGAATCATGATTATTAGAGAGAAACTCAATCAATTTTCTGCCCCTTAACAGTCCCATTACAATGTTTGAACCTGAACTGTACAATCAAAGCAATGTATATTTTTGTCAAAGACAATTTTGGATAAGTCACTCTTTGGTAAACTCAAACCAGTTAAACAAATTTACAAATACAAAGAACTCCATGTAAATAAGGTTAAGACTGACACGGTGACAAGAACCAGGACACTCAAGGTGCTCGCTCCAAGCGTTCTCCCCTCCTAACTTGTCTCTACATCGCAGATGCTCTGGAGACCTCTCGGAAGGCCCCACGCCTGATGGAAATGGAGGTTCCTTCCCTGAGCCTGACCCCTCATGTCCTTGATTTGGGCATTTCTTGTCACAAACTTAATTTGTATCACAACACAAATTTTTCGCATTTAATTCTTTAAAAAAAAGAAAATCAAAACCAAACTTTTTCACGTAAGGAAAAGAAAATCATAAACATTTACCTGAAACCCCAGAACATATTTAAGTGGGTAAACACTTGGGGTCCAGCCTCCCCTTGAGGCACGCGGCTTTGACAGGCGCTGAACAAGTGCTTCAGGGAGAGAGTAAACCCCGTCCTTAGGCAGTCTGACAGGAAAAAGGCATACTATAGACCCGATTTAGCCAAAGCTGCTCGTCGGGAGCAGCAGGATGAGTGTAATCTGCACGTAGGAACACTGATGTGGATGGAGCGCGGCAGTTCTCACGCGAACAGATCTGTGTGCTAAAGAGATGCCACTGCACAGCCACCACCCCTGGGGGCATCACACACAAGGGCTTCAAGGAATCTTTTTTTCTCAACCCCTCCCCCCAAAAAACCAAAAAAAACCCTCCCCCAAACCCCACCATTCTTGGTATTTTAAGAGCCAAAAAAGCATGGAAAACCAGCAAACGTCTATTTTTGTATTTCTTTAACTCCTAGCCTCTGAGGTTGGTCTTTTCATTTCGGTTTTTCTTCTAGGTGGTCTGTGCTGGTCTCCCGTGGAGACGCACTGGTTGTGAGTTTCAGAGCCCAGGTTCCCAAGCAGAGAGTCCGGAGTGCGGACATTCTACTGGCAGCCTGCAGCACAAACTCACCACCAAATTGCTTACCAAGTGACTCTCTGTCAGAGTATACAGTACCAAAGTAATCTTGTAAAGCCCGTTTTGTGTACCAGAAGCACACGGGTGAACAAAATATAGAACTGAACACATTTCCTAAAGGACTAATAAAACATTATCCAAATAGGACTCAGGTATGTTTTTATACAGTAATGTGTTTGCCAGCACATGCTTTTGAGGTCTCTTTTCAAGCTATAAACTCAAGAGAGGAAAAAAACTGTAATTCACTATTACCATTAGATTTCACATTTTCTACAACTATACTGACCTAAAAAATACATAACATAAAAATAGCACCACGTGACCAAAAAATGGTGACACACACAGATTTGGTGACACATAGAGTATCTTAGAGGGCTTTTTAACTGTTGGTTTCTTTAAGCAGGAAACACTGAGAGTGGGGGAGCCACGGAGGCTCTTGTTAGCACACACAATACTAAGATATATTGCTTGCAATTCCCATAGAGTATATCTTTACAAAAAGTACAAATTCCAAGTTCTGCAGTTTCCCTGGGAACTGCATGTAGAAAAAGTTGCTGTGCACCTGAACTGGCTGTTTGAAAAGAGAAAGAAAAAAACCACAACACTGCTTGGAGAATTTTGTAGACAGAACTACAAATCCCTTTCCTTTAGTGCGAGCACTAACTCGTGGTCGAGAGTGATTCGATCTAGTTACCTGGTATGTATGTTTCTACAGTACGGAATGAAGGTAGATTCGTAGGCCAGTAAGAACATTGAAAACCACTGCTCCTTTGGGGTTGGCTAATATAACACTACAAAATGTAAAAAGGTCAGCACCACGGGTCATCCAGCTTACCTACTGGACAACTAACAAAAATCCCAAACGGTTTCCAACTAGAGTTGAATACATTTTATGGCATTTGGTTTATGTATTTGTTATGAAGCAGAGCTACGAACACTGTGATTTGCTTTGCTTGCTTTTGGACACAATGATTAATATATATGAAAACCTATTAACATTCTTTTGTAAGGGAAATAAAGGGGCAAAACCCTAACATATTAGGTAGGGACAAGACAGAGTCAAAAGCCCTGTTCACATTGTATTAAATTATATATTCCTCTTACATTCACCTCAACCAGAATAAAATCAAATTTGAGAATGTATATATACTATATATATAATAATCACTTTATTATATATATATAAATTGTCTAACTACCCCCTAAAATTATTTTTAAATTAGAAAAAGTTACCCATTTGTGTCAGCTGACGGCATCCTAGTCACCCTCCACGGAAATGCACTGGTGCCAGTGCACACGAGAGAGCATGCCTCTCGGCAGAGAATGGCAGGTCAACCAGTTGGCATAGCTAAATCACTGGCAGGTTTTGGACTAAGAGTCCAGCCAAAGAGGAATACTATCAGCCTATGTTTTCCCTGGATACGTTGCCCTTCATGCTTTGAGCTCCTTGGGGTGGGGAGGGAGGACGGTGGAAAGGATAAACACAATGAAGTGCTCCTTCCAGAAACCTTAGAAAAACTGCCAAGAGACCGATTTCCAGATGGTTGGGAAAACCAAAGATTACAACAAAGCAAATCACAAATATGCATTGATTAATGTGCTTTGTTTGGGTGCACTTCTTTACCATCTTAATCAGGAGCATCTGACACGGTGTGAATTTCCATCCGGGAATCTAGGGCCATCTCTGAGGCCGATGCATCATTCTCTAGTTTCTGCTCCACGTACACATCTGTTCTCTCAGGGGACTCCATGCGACTCCTGACTTCGGCCACACCCGGGTGGTTTTTCCGCAGGTGCTGGTTGAGGGTTCCCTGGAATGGAAAGCACTTCCCGCAGATCTCACAGCGGAAGGGTTTGTCATCAGTGTGGCCCCGGATGTGGTACTCCAGTTGGTCCTTCCGCGTGTACTTCTTCCCACAGAACTTGCACACAAAGGGGGTGATTCCCATATGGAGTCGCATGTGCCTGTCAAGACTTCCTTTCTGGTTGAAGGACTTTCCACAGTAAATACAGATCAACCTCTCATTGTACGGGTACCAATGACCTCTTGCACTCCTCTCCCGGGGACTGCTCTCATACCCGGGGTTATTCATCAGAGCTTCGCTGTCAGACCCCTGCACCAAGCCCTGCAGATCACTGTGCAGATGGACAGACAAAGCCCGCTTTTGGCGGGCACGTCCTCCTCGGAAACAGCTCAGCATGGATCTGGATGGGCTGGAATTACTCAAACTTCCAAAAGCTTCTGATACACTGCTTGGCCGTGAGGCTGCTTGGGAATAGGAATATGCGTGCTGAAGCACAGAACCGTAGGAACCCACGTTCACTGCCACAACTTGTTCCCCATCAACCATCTCGGTGTGGTACCCATCGTCTCCCAAGGAGGAGCTGTCTGAACAACTGGGCCGGTCGGACTTTTCCATCTTCACTTTCACCTCAGTGATCTGGCTCTCCCTCACCAACAGGTCCCCTTGCTCGTGGTCCCCCTCTATCTGAATCTCGTACTCAGAAACACTCCCGCTGCTCCCTCGGTCCGAGTGCCCCTCCTCCTGTAAGCGGCTGCGCAAAGCTTTGCTGGATGTTGTCTCCATCCGCAGATCACCGCTTGTGGTAGGCTGCCGTACCTGAGAGCAATATGGAGGGGAAATCTCAACTGGGTTGGCAAAGAAGCTGCTGTCTTTAACTCCATTACGACTCTCTGGAGTCTCTTCAGCACCGACGGTAACAGAGTCAACATCTCCAACACTGATTTTCGAATGTATGCTCTCGAGGATCTGCGTGCACTTGTCAATGACACACTGCATCTGAAGAAAGCTAGCTGCAGTCAGAAAACTGACAACATCCTTCAACTGCAAGGACATTCTTCCAGTGTAACAAAATGAAAGCAACTGTTCAAACACATTGGGATTTTTAATCACTGATATTGACAAGCCACTCATGGTACTTAATGCTGAATGGTCCCGGAAATACGGGGAGCTGGCAGCGAGGACCGCTTTGTGGGCTCGGAATGGCTGACCCTGAATGTGGACAATGATGTCACATAGTTTCCCTTGCAGGCGGAGTTCGTTTAGCTGGCTCAGAACAGTGCTGCTGTACTCGGGCACATCAAACTGAATAAAACTGCTGCTGTCCATTTCTACTGACATGAAGCGTACTCTGTGGAAAGAGAGAGTTTCATCATTCACCAGTGACTCCTTACTAAGTATAAGTGGGGTAAACACAAACTTGCAAAAGTACCACCACCACCACCATCGCAGCCGCTGTACCTCCTGGTGTCTGCCTGAGTATTCTTCCTCTTACGTTCAGTCTTTCACGTCTTAGTTAATTCATCTAAAGTCAAATAACCTAATGATCAATTAGCCTAGTGTCCTAACTGCCTAACATTCATCTTGATCAAAATTAAAACACATTATATGTGGTAGGGCCATTTCAGCTCTGATGGAGAATTTGGTATCCTTTTAGGAAAAATATTTTGACCTACATTTGAGGATTCAAAGTACTTTGTAAAAAAATAAGTAAATTCATCTAAAGAATGTTCTGCCTTATTTGTATATTTCCACTTGGTGTTTTTCAAGTAAACAGGACACTGGATAGACTGAATAGAGCTAAATCCTTTTTGGTTTAGAATCTGAGTTGTCTTGATGTCATTTTTCCCCTTCAGCTCTGCACACCTTTATATCCTTTTGGGGTGTTGATTCACAGAGCAATGCTCAGTTCCTTTCAGTAAGGAGTCTTTAGACAGTAGGAGCAAAAACAGTGATGGACGTATTCCAAGTGTATCATCCTCCACCAGTGCTCACAGCGCTGGTACCGCCAGGACAGGCTGCTGTCCCTTGCCTAGAATCTACAGCATTGAATCCCACAAAACTATGTACGTGTGTATAGCCCAGGCTGCATTCTCTGACCAAAACACAGCAAAGTTAGATCTAACAATCATATTTTAGTTTCTGAAACCCAAGCAGTAGAAATTTAAACACCTCCTGAATAAGAAGGGTTTAGAAGTGAAGTTTACTTATGTCTTCAACTTACCTGAAAATGCATCCAAAGAAAGAGATGGACAGATATGTGATAAAACAAACAGAGTAAAATGTTAAGTGAAGAGTCTAGATGGTATATACAGATGTTTATGTAAAGTTCAACTTTTCTATATGTTTGAAATTTTTCATAATGAAATGCTGGGGCTTTTGAAACAACAACAAATTTTAACAGGGAACGTTAGTACCTTAAAAGTTTTTATCATTAGACAATAAAGAATAAAAGTAAATGAAATTACTTAAGAGGTTAGAAAAGGATCAATGAATTAAACCCAAAGAAAGCAAAACAGTAATTAATACAGAACAACACAAAATCACAGAGAAAAAAATTTTAATTATAAGACAAGACAATGTGCAACTAAATCTAAGACTCTTGCAGGAAAGGATCAATCAATCAGTGTGACTAGATCACAGGAGAATTTTTTTATCACATCAGATTTTGAGTTCAAACATTTTAGTTAAAGAGGAATACTGTGCTCTTAGTTATCCTAGATTTATGATTGAAATCAATTTGAAATCTGTATGGAACGGACATATTTTTAGGATAACATAAATTGGCAGAATTAAATGAAAAAGAAACAGAAGTGCCAAAGCACAAGTGATCTTCAGGCCGCTCACACTGCTCTAGATGCATGTTAACACATTTAAAGCATCTCAGTTCATATGGCACAAGTCTGATACCAGAAGATGGCAAACAGCATAAAGAGGAAAATTGTCAACTTTACCTAAGTAACCGGATTTTAAAGTCCTAAAGAAAATACTAGCAAATATAAACTATTAAAATAATATATTACGACAAAACGTAAGGATGGCTATGTTAGGAAATATACAAATAAAATTTGCAACATCAATAAGCCAATGGAGAAAACCATATGGCTAAATCAATACTATGCCAAAAATGCATTTTTAGAAAGTTAAATGCCTTTTCAAAGTAAAGAAAAAATAATAAGCTAGGAATAGAACAATATTTTCTTAATATGATCAACAATACTGCAAACCAATGGTAACATCATCCTTAAAAAGGAAACATCATATCTGCATTTCCCAAAACATATTTAGTACAACACAAGCCCATGAGCTAGCCTCAATATCCCCACCTCCTAGGGATTAAAAAACACATTAGCATAATAACCTATCTGAAGAGTCCTGCAGACAAGAATTCTATTTAACTCAGCAGTTTGCAAATTCATTTAACCATGAAACTCTTCTCTCAAGGTACACATATCAATATGCCAAAGAATTAGTGTTCCCTGGTGCACACTCTGGTAAACACTTTTGTAAAGGCATTCCCATTAGCTGGTGCCTGGGAGGATAGAAGGTTGTCTGCCCATCACTTCTCTTACTTAATATTGCTCTGGAAGTTCAGCCAAAGCAACAAGACAAGAGAAAATGAGCCATCTAGCCATTAGAAATGAGGAGGCAAAATTACTATTGAAGGCAGATATAACTATTTACACGAAAACACAAGAGAATCACTTTTAAAAATGTATTAGAATCAGGATCTAATAAGCGGAGGTTTTCAAAAATCACTGTACACAAAAAAACAGGTAACATAATGACAAGTTATAACCAATAACAGTAAGAGAAACTATAAAATACCTGGAGGAGAAACAAAAAATAGGATCTACAAGAAGAAAACTATAACACTTTAACAAGGACAAAACATGTATAAATGAAGACACACATCGTGCTTCAGGCAGGAAGATTCTATACTGCAAAGATGGGCACTTTTCCCCAGAATTAATTTATAAATATAATGCAGCCCTTGACAAAATGATTTTAAAATTCATCTAGAACATTGCTGTCCAATAGAACTATAATGCAAACCACATGCGTAATGTTTTCTAGCAGTTACATTGTTTAAAAATAAAAATAAATTTTAATATATTTTATTTAACCCAATATATCTAAAACATTATTATTTCAACATGTAATCAATATTAGAAAGTTATTAATGAGACATTTTACATTCTTTTATTTATACTAACTCTTTGAAATCTTATGTGTATCTTACACTTAAAGCACATCTCAATTCGGAATAACCACATTTCAAGTGCTCAACAGCCACATGTACCAGCGGCTACCACATTGAACAGTAT
Organism: Equus asinus; assembly: GCF_041296235.1. Lineage (NCBI taxonomy): Eukaryota > Metazoa > Chordata > Mammalia > Perissodactyla > Equidae > Equus > Equus asinus. Next base: position 18,735,312 of record NC_091799.1, read on the forward strand.
AGATCTAGAAGAATCAATACAGAAGAAATTTGACAGAAAGAAAAATACAGTCAAACATACAGATGTCAAAACGTATGATCAGTCTATAATTTATTCAGCAAGTATGTACGGAGTGACTTACATGTGCCAGACACTAGGGATCCAGGTGAGCTATAATTCTCTTGTTATAAACCGTGATAAGAGCTATGAGACCTCTCATAATGGGGCAGTGGTCAGAGACAGCCACTGAACAAATATTTTAACTGAGACCTAAAGGATGAGTAAAAGTGGGCCAGATATGGGGCGGGTTGCGGGGGGAGGGGGGGGGGCAGGTGCTGCAGGAAACGTTCCAGTTTTCCAGACGGAAGGAATCACGTGTACAAAGAAAGGAGAGCCTGAGTCAGGAAGGAAGGAAATGTCAGAGTCCCGCAGCACAGCTGGGACGAGGAGCAAGGGGCAGGACAGAGGCCACAGGAGGCTCTCAAGGCAGGTAGAAATCAGACCAGATGGGCCTCAGGAGCCATTTCCAATCAATGAAAAGGGAGGAATTCTTGATATAGATGATACTTAGATAAGATGAATAAATAACAATAACGTTGGATCCCTTCTTCACAACATACCAAAAACAACTTCCAGAGAAGGCATTTCTAAGCACACAAAGACAGATATCAGAAAAAGAAACAGGGGCTGGCCCCGTAGCCAAGTGGTTAAGTTCACGCGCTCCGCTGCGGGTGGCCCAGTGTTTCGTTGGTTCGAATCCTGGGCACGGACATGGCACGGCTCATCAAGCCATGCTGTGGCAGCGTCCCACATGCCACAACTGGAAGGACCCACAACGAAGAATATACCACTATGTACTGGGGGGCTTTGGGGAGAAAAAAGAAAAAATAAAATCTTTAAAAAAAAAAAAGAAAAAGAAACAGATTTAACTACAGAAGGAAAAACTTTTACACATATAAGAAATACCTTTACAAGAAAAAGAGACAAATTATGAAAAATACTTATATAAGGCAGAGAACTATGAAACTCTTACAAGTCAATAAAAGCCAAATATAATAACTGAAAAATGGGCAAAGAATATAAACAGATGATTAAAAAAAAGAAATTAAAATGCTTAACAACTTCTTTAATAAACTAAGGAATAAAAATTAACATGAGACACAATTCTTCTTCCTCATGTTGACAAGACTTAAAAACACAATCCAGCTGGCAGAGTGATAGGGAGAGAGGTGCTCTCATATACTTCTGGTAGCAAATACAACAGCAGTCTTCAAATGGACGTTCCTCTTGACTTGGCACTCTATATCATAAAAAATCATGGATACAGGCACAAGAATTTATCCAGCAGTATATTCCATTACAATAGCAAAACAAAGGAAACAACCTAACTGTCCAACAATAAGGGAATTACTAAAGTCTAGGACACCTATATACTTAAATACTATGTCATTGGTAGAGTGATGTTAAGGAAGAATACGAAGTTAGCTCCAGAAAACGTAAGCCCCAAGAGGGCAGGGATTTTTATGTGTTTTATTAACTATCTGCCAGATTACTGACTGGCACACAGCAGACTCTCAGTAAGTATTTGCTGAATGAATATTTAATGAAACAGCAAAAAGTTAGGTAACAGATCAACTGCAAATGAGCATGAGTGATGGACAAGGTCTGAAACTGGATTATGGTGCTAACCGTAGAACTTCATAAATTTACTAAAAATCACTGAACTGTATAATTAAGATGGGCCAATTTTATGACATGTAAGTTATACCTCAATAAAGCTGTTTAAAAAATCAGGTAACAAGAGAATAAAAGTAGGATAATAAAAGTAGTATGTATGTAGATACAGATATTAAATATACACAGAAATAATACTGAAATATATACACAAAATATTTATATTAATGTAAAATTAAAGATGTTTTTAATTTCTTCTTTATATCTGTATTTTCCAAACTTCTACAGTGAAAATTTATTACTTGGAATGACAAAAAAATAAAAATACAAAATATTTTTAAATCCCTACTAGACAATAATTTGACAAACACTGCTAGTGGAATACAAACTGGTACAAATACTTTGGAGGGCATTTCAGTAATATCCTTCAAAATTGCAAAGGACTGGGGCAATTTTAGCTTTAGGAATTTACTACAGCATTGTTCATAACAACAAAAGATTCTAAACAAACTAAAGGCCCATCAAGGGGAGGCTTCTTAATAAATTATGGTACATCCATACTACTTTACAACCAGAAAAAATAAATGAGGAAGACCTTTTCATACCGATATAAAACAATCACCATGATAGATCGCTGAACGAGAAGGGTGAGGTGCAGAACAGTATATGTGCTATTTGTCTAAACCAGTATGAAGACACACACACCACTCTATGACATGTACATTATAGACAGGCACAGAATATTTCTGGAATGATATACAAAAACAAATAACCTTGACTGTCTCTTGGTAGGGTGACAGGGCAGCTGGAAGTCCTGTTAGCTTTCAGTGAATCTTTTTAGACTCTCAAAACTCCTAAACTATGTGAAACTAGTTTCCTAAACTTATTAAACTTATTAAAGTTCTCCTAAACTTAATAAAAATAAGTAATATTTAAAAAATTTTAAGACACCTCATCTAGTTTTTAAAAGATAAGAAAAGATCATCATAAAATCATTAGGAGTACGAATTTGGAGTCAGATCTGGGTTCAAATGATACTTGCCTTTCACTTGTAAAAACTTGGGCAAGGTTTATAACTTTATAACCTTTCCAAGTCTCAGTCTTCTTATCTTTAAAATGGGGGTAATAACAAGCCTTGCCTCATGGACTGTTATGAGGAATACACGTGGAAGCAGGAAGGACTCAGCACAGTGGCTGCTTGGCACACGGTAACCAAGATTAGCTATTATAGACTTGTTAGGGGGAAAGGATGGTGTAACAGGGACAACAGGCTTTGAAGTTAGACTTGGATATGAAGCCTGGCTCTGCCACTTTCTAATAAAAATAATAATATTTAAATAGCTATGTGGCCTTGGACAAGTCAGTTCCCTCTGATTTCCTTATCTAGAAAAGGTTGTGGGACAACTACTACTGCCCAACCCCACTGCGGTAATAATTAAATGAAGGAAATTCCTGCGATGGACGTGTAGAGTAACTCACATAGTGCTTATCTTGTGCTAAACACATATATTAACTAATTTGATCCTCGTAATCAACTCTGAGCAAAATACTATGATTGTTCCCATTTTATAGATAAAGAAACTGAGGGAAAGAAGTTAAGACTCTTGCCAAAGGCCCTACAGCTCACAGTCGAACTTAGCCCGGCTCCAGAGGTCATGCTCATAACCACAGCAGACCGCCTTCTAGAAACGCAGATGCACCGGGACCTACCAAGTGGTCAAAGCTATCCATTACAGCATTTTCATGACACAAGGATGCATAAATAGTGACTTCTGGAATTAAAAGGCAAAAGGAAGGTGGGTTTGGGCTTTTTAAAGGTGCAGAGCCCGGGGCGAAAACCAATAGAAAAAGGAAAACAAAGCGTTTCTGAAATAGTCTGTAAAACTTGAAAACAGCTTCACAATGAGGCTTCCTCCTCCTCTGTGTGGCTTTTTATCTTCTTCTCAGAAGAAAAGTGGAGAACTACACTTGAAAGAAAATCACTGAAGAGGCAAACGAAAGACCATGATTAACACCTAAGAGAGGGATTCCATTTTTGTGCAAAATGAGAAGGAAGAGCTTCACTCTCCTCTCCTTTACATTAACACTTCCTCTGGGCAGCGACAATGAGATTCAAAGACTCCTGCCTAAAGCTGCTAACCAACAACACTCTTGAGCAAGGAGCTTCTAAGAGACTGACGCACCGGAATTCGCAGGGAATTTAAGTCCTAGGCACATTTCCAGGCCAGAGGGAGTAAAAGGCATAATCAATCACAGGTTCTGCACCCAATGACCTGATTTATCAGGGCCATGGTCCCGGGGTTAAGGAAGCCAGAGCCTCTCATAGAAACATCAACTTCAAATACGATCCTCCACTCCTCACTATCAGCACTTTCCCAGCGCGGGCTACTTACTGGTTGCTTGTAGGTCTTCATTTCTCCCTGCACGGAACATCAGTGGGCCTACACCTAAGTTAGATTAAGGTTTAATTAACTTTATTTTTAAAATAAGATATATACATAGTCAAACTTCAAATTATAGTACAGAAAAATATAAAATGGATAGCAAAACTCCTCCCCAGTTCTTCTTCCCAAAGATAATCACCGGTAAGAGTTTTTGGGTGTTCTTTCAGAGAAAATTATGAACATATCAGTGTAAACTGTTCTGTACTCTGCTTTTTCGAAATGTATTTAATTCATCTTAAAATCTTTCCATAGTAGCACAAACTCATCTACTTCACTATCTTTTCCGACTTCACAGTATTCCATGGATGGCTAGGTCACAATGTACTTAACCAGTCCCCAATTGATCCCCAAAGCAGGAAACAATTTAAATAGCCACAGTATTTCCTCCTAGCAGGGAACTGCTGGGTTAGCTTTCCATTTCTATCGACAATGTCAAATTTCCTCCCAAAGGTGACACCAACTGTCCTGTTACCAAGAGCACACGGAAGTGTCTGCTCCCCCAATAAGTGCCTCTCAGTTTGCCAAACTGAGAGGTTAAAAATGGTATTTCATTGTTTTGATGTGCATTTATTTAATTATCAATGAGACTGATCATCTTTTCTCATGTTTAATGGCAACTTGTCTAAGTTTGTCTTTGAACTGCCTATTCATATCCTTTGCCCATATTTGCCTTTTTTATTGAATTGTCAGAGCTCTTTGCAAATTAAAGAAATTAACCTTTGTCATATGTGCTGCAAGTATCAGATTTAATTGCAATCAGTAAATGGCATACTGACTGGGAATTTAAATTATTTTTCTACATTTATAGGAAATATTCATTCAATTTCAATCTTCTGCAAACACAAAACCAAAGGGAATTCAGAGACGAATAAGAGTCCCAGTCTTGCAGTTTGATACAGGCTTACTACAGACTCCTCCCAACTCAGAGAGATACGAGAATGGAATTCATTTTTTATAATGCAGAAAAGTAATTTATACTAGATTTTCATTTAGAATTAAGTTTGCAGCTGCTTCAAAAAACAATAATGAATTTGATTATTCCACTCACTAAATACATCAGAATTGGTATTCTTTAATTCAGGAGATGAATCACAGGTCTTTCCATCACATTATATTAAAAAACCATGCCCAAACTAGACATTTACATTGCTATCATTTTAAAGGCAGGCATATATACCAGCTGGATATTTTTCTTCAATACCATTAACATTTATTTTCTTCAATACCATTAATATTTTTTTAAACAATACTTACTTCATTTTTGTTTGTAAAAACTCTACTTTGGACCAGAATGCGAAATACTTCTTTTAAAAAACATACATGGAGAGAACTTAGTTGACAGGTCTTTTGGGAGGTTCAAAACTGCAGCTCCTCAACTTCTTCACGGTCCTCTTCTGCTCCTTCAACCAACGGACACACACACTTCCCGCTCTCCCAGTGTCCTGGAGAACACTTGCACATCCCTGGAAGCAGCTTTCCCCTCACACACAGCCTCTGCTGTGCTCAGCTGACGAGACTCTGCCACCACTGGTCTCCACGGTGGGCTCTGGGAAGCACACCTCTGATGGGGGGGGGTCCCGACACTCATCCACTTGCACATGTCCAGCCAGCCCACGCCAGCCTCAGCGATTGTTCAAGGGGATCACTCTCACCTCTCACCACACTCCTTAGCCTTCTCCCATTACTTGAGAAAGTCCACCATCATCGTCATTAACAACCACCATTTACTGAACGCTTGATACAGGCCAGGCAGGTCTTAACGGCCTTATATGCATTATTTCATGGAATCCTCTTGACCCTCGCCCAGAAGGCAGATACTATTACCCCCACTTTAGAGATGAAGAAACTGAGGCTCCAAGAGGTTAACTTTCCCAGGACTGTCCCAAAGTCGGCCTGCCTCTCCAGACTCCCTACACAATAACTTCTCACCTTTGTTTAACTTGCCCCGGGGGGCCAGCAGAGGGAGGAAGGAAGAGCCAAGGAAAAGGCGGAAGGAAAAGAAAGGTTGCCCTAGGTTACACTCTTGCCCTGGGGCAGTGGCCAGGGAAAGGGACAGGTGGCAAACACCCTCCTAATGCTGTCTTGGGCTCCTGCTCCTTCCTCTGAGATGGAGAAGAAGGGCAAGTGGGGGCATTCTAGTAATACCCGTGAAAATTACAAACGCACACTCCCTGTGACTGAGAAATCTCAGCTCGAGGAATTTACTACAGCACCCTCTTTCTAGATCAAAATCACCAGCAGAGGTAAGAGCTACAATCAGAGGGGTAAAAAAAGTCCACGGAGCCCCCCAGCTAAACTATATTATGCCTTCCTCAGTTACAACTTTTGTCCCCTTTTCACCATCAGAGCCCTTACCCTGGCTGATCTTTACCTGTTTTAAATAAACAGCTATCTTTGTATACTAAAGCCTCAATTAATTGGAAACCACTGATCTAGGGCTCAAGTAACTAGTCCTTTTGGTGTCTGAGGTGATGAAAGTCACAGAGAGTAGATGCCGCCAAGAAGACAGTTCAGCCCAAGTTCAAGAGAATTCAAAGGATCACTGAGATTGGCATTCAAAAAGCAAGAGCAGACTGCGAGGGGCTATCAAGGACTGACCAGGCACCGAGGACAGCAGCAAGGCTAGCGCAGGCTGGGGGCAAGACAGAACCATGAGGAGGGGAGAGGGAGCAGGTTCAGGAAGAAAATGAACCCACGCTGGGGAGTTAAGGCAGACTGGGCAGGCCAGGGAGGAAGGGAGGCCAGTTACACAGCGAGGCACTGTGGGCACAGCCACAGGGAGAGCGGGATTGTCCTGCAAATTACCCCACAAACCAGCCTGGCATAGTCCTCCAGAGACCTGAAGTAAAAAGTGAAGGAGAGGGGTCCTAGAAATAAACACACTCTGAAAAGAACACTAAGATCTGATGCAAGACTGTACGACAAGGCTTAGTAAACAAAGCCGCTTGGAATCATCGCCAGATCCCACCCCCAAAAGCTACAGAACTTATTTCCACAGCCATGTCTCAAGGCGAGTTGCTGTTCTAAATCTCAACAAACAAGGGAATGATACCCCTAATCCAGATTCCAAAGGTCACTAAGAATAAATGCATTTTACCCCAAGGCGCTTTAGAGTAAAAAAGCCACTTCGCAAAGACAGGGAAGCCAGCTGACCATAATCTAACAGGCCTGGCTGATCCCGAGAAGGGTGAGCAGATAGCAGCTAACCGATATTCTGCTCTTCCTCGCACCCCGCTCCTCCCTGAGTTTGAGCAAAAGAGGCAAAAAGGCAATGACTGCCCTTACATCTGATAACACTACAGGTTCACGTAAATCAAAACACTCAATTAACGGGAAATATAGCTCCCCGAGTTTTTAAAAGTGTTGCATGTTTAACAATTTCTTATAAAGCACCAGGGAATGTAAGGAGGGTCCTATTATCTTTTATTTAACACTATTATGTTCTTATGACAATATTTTTAAAAGACTTGATTATTACCAAAAGATAACTAAAAGAAAGCATGGATGAATTTATTTATAATACTGACATAAATGCTTTTCCAAGTATGACATAAACCCCAGAAGTCACAAAGGCAAAGACAAACATATCTGACAACACAGAAGTATACGACCAACAACACAGAAGTATACGACCAAAAATGCCCCTACCTCCAAAAGCCAAAAGATAAACAACATATTGAGGAAAAATACGTGCACATTTGACAAAGGGCTACTTTCCAAATTCTTGAATTTATATTATAAGTCAAATAGATTGAGCTGACACAGAAAATCCTTTGGAAGAAGGGGCAAAGGATATTAACAGTTCAAAGAAAAAAAAAATAAATGACCAAAAAACAGATGAAAAGATGCTCAGCTTTATTCATGACTAAAGACGTGAATTACAAAAAGAAAAAAATGAGATGTCATTTGTAACCCATCAGACTTGCATACATTTTAAGAAAGCTGGCAAGTGTAATCCTGAGTGATAATCTGATAATATCGATCAAAATGTAAAAGGCATTTACCATTTATTCCACAATTAACTGTTAGGAATTGAGCCTACAAATATACAATACTTACAAAAGTATGTTAGGATATATGTAACAAGGATGTCCACTGATCATTTTTAAAAATAAGGAGGGGGGAAGAACTTCAAAATCCATCAAGAGAAGACTGGTTCAAAAAAAACAATAAAACACTATGCAGCCATTAAAAAGGAGAGAGAGATCTGTAGGCTTTGACAAGGAAAGAGCTCTGCTCTATAGCCAAAACCAGCAATATGTATGTAGATATGTGATTCCCTTCAGGAGCTTTTCTTAAAAGAATAAATATACACTGCTGTACACATTCTGGAAAGAATCGCATGAAACTATTAATGTTGGTGACTTTTGAGAATGAGGACTAAGGACTGGGGAGAGGGAAGAGAAACAGATTTGATTTTATACTTTTTGAATTTTTTATCACATAGTTGTACTATTCTCACTAAGTTTTTTTCTAAAGACATGTAGGATTCTACCTAAAAATACATAATTTTTTAAACCAAAGAATCTAGAGAAAGATAGCCTGCAAATGGATAATTATTGTATCAAGCAGACAATTACAAAGGCAGAAACAAAGAACCATGGGGAGCAATGACAAGACTGATTACTTTTGACCAAAAAGGTTTTTCAAAAAATCAAAATAGAACAAAGCAAACCTTCATGGTGGAAGTAATATTTGAAGAGAGCTTTGCATTTCAAATGAAACAGAAAGAGCACTCTAGACAGAAGGGATGTCAGGAGCAGAGAACAGTGAAGTGAAAACGTATGTGTCTGGGATGGTAGCCAGGTACAGGGCCCAGGTACAGGAGTGACATGGGAAAGAGAAGCACCACCGTGGGAATGCAGAGGCCCTGAATACTAGATTAGAAACTCACACTGAATTCTGGCGGCAGCCCATTTGAACAGGAGTCCAGAGAAGGACTCAACAGGGCCTGGAGACTGGAGGATGCCACCCCTTCTGGGAGAGAAGTTAATTCAGCCTCAGAAAAGCCGAGTTTAGGCTGTCCACTGGGCATGTGCACAGAGTCACCCAACAAGTGGTGGGAAGAATGGGGCTGGAGCTGTAGAGAAACATTAGACCTGGAGATACTGATTTGGGAGTGACCAAAAATTGCACTGAGGGTAGATTTGGTAAGATGAGGTTACTCAGAGACAGAAAACAGAAGAAAGATAACTGAGAACAGAAAAGCGGTTTGCAAAAGTTGTCCTGCAAAAGAGGTATTATATCATGGTATCTCATGAAAGAAGTACAGCTGCACATAGCCCTCTCCTCAACACATCATGTCACTGACCCGTCTTTAAGTAGAATTCTGCATCATGCCTTATGTTAAGCTGTAAGAAAACTGAACAAAGAAAACCAGAACCTAGACCAGTGACATCTTCTCAGACTGCTGACCCATTCTGAAAAGAACCTAGAGATGAAAAGCGACACTTAAATGTCATCTGGGCAAAACACCCATGCGGGCCTTGGAATTCCCTCTACAGCATTCTTGAGTAAAGCCCTGTGACCGTTTCCCCATAATGACAACCAGAACAAAAGTAAAAGTGTAAAATCTAAGCAGCTAGAGATGTGCTGGCTGACTGAGCCCCCATGCTGCTGAGCTTTCCCGCCCTCGGAGGTGAGCTCTGCGAGGGCCGGGACCAAGTGCCCAGAGCCCAGAAGAGGTCCCGCACAGGCAGGCTCGCAGCACACGTCAGCTGACACAGCCTAAACTGAGCCGGTGGCTCAAAATCCACCACTGCCACCACAGCTGCACCCTCAGCTTTTGACTTTTCCTGCTGAAGACCCAAGAGATGGAGGACCATTTCCCCCAGTAGGCAAAACCTAGCAAGGTGCTCATTCCCATCTAACCCATAAACACTCTAATTTGCTCCACTTCATTTGAAAATACCCAGTGACACTTCCAAGGAAGGAAAGCAAGATTACAAATTCCAAAGTTGTTTAAGGCACCAGGAGGTACCCACTATTCTCAATCAAGATGCTCATGATTCCAAACCCAGAACAGCACCTGTGGCTGCAGTCACTTGCTCATACTGGACAGACAACTCAAGCTAGGCTTTCTCTATCAGGCACTGAAGACCTGAAGATCCCTAATTTTCATCCTCATACAAAAAGTCATTACAAAGACCACAGATGGAAGCATGAGGGACGGCAGGCATGGTAACAGCAGTAACAACTATACAAAAATAACTTTTCTAGGTATTTCTGCCTGGGTCTAGATCAAAACTAAAATTGAGCTGTCATGAATTACAATCTAATCCTTTAGAAAGTAGCAGCCGAATAACACCAGGGCTGCATGAAACATTCTGGTGCTACTGAAACCCAATGCAAGAAAAAAATAAATAAAATGGCATTCCGTGATGGATATTCATGAAGCACTCACCCTAATTTAAAAGAAAACAAGTCTAGAGTTCTTACTGCATTAATTCATGTGAGCCCGAAAGAACATTTTTATCCAAACTGTTACATTTCCTACCAAGGCGTTAACATTCTCCAAGTCTGCTCAGATAGACTAATTCCAAGAGTGTGGTGTGGTTTGACAGTGGGGTTTGTCTTTCAGTCGATGCAAAACATCAGAAGTTTCTTCTGAGCTTTCCTAGTGGGGTAGAATGGCCTCTTTAACCTTCCTGGCAATGTTAAGGACTAACTGTTACTGAGCTCCTACTGTGTACTGTATGCCAAGCAAGCTCTTACCTGCTCACCAAACCATGACACCAATACGAGATAGACACAGCAACTCTCCCCATTCTACAGATAAGGAAACAAACTCAGAGAGACTAAGAACCTTGCCCAAGGTCACTAACAACCGGCTGAGCCAGGATTTGAACCTCGATTTGTCAGTCTCCAGAGCCAGAATTCTTATCTCCTATAAGAACATCCAGGTACACTGGGGAGATGCAGGGTTTTCATTGGTGCCAGACTCTTACTGATCAACTTTGAGCGGAAAGAGAATTCTCATTTAAGGATAACACGGTGATAATTAAGGGGTTACAAACTGTTGTACTTTGAGTATTTTGCAGCCATTTCTCTGCATGATGTTCACTCTTTTTACTTCTGTCTATGAAGTGGGCAAATAGATGTTTCAAATTCTAATCATGAATTAGAAAGATTTGTTTCAGTAAAAAAAAAATAAGCTATCTTAAGGCAAAGAACTCAAAAATGTCAAGGAGTAGCATCCTATCGGCTTACTGCTGGCATTTCCGGGGTCACTAGACCTAGAAAACACATTAAGTCCTGCCTCTTAGACAAAAGGATTAGAAAAGCTCACCTTGAATTGCTTTCTTCCATGAGGTTTTCCATGCCATCAATATCAACCAGAAAACAACCATTAGAAATCAAACTGCATTCAGTGGATGACCTTCACTAAGCTAAATTCAGCAGTTTGTCAGCTACAAAACAGTAAATGGACACAATTAAGAAGTTTGAAAAACATTAAGCCGAATTTAAACTAAAGTAAGATGAAAATTAACGGGAATAAAACATAATGATGGCAATCCAGATTCATGACACTGACAGTTTTGACAAGCGCTTTAACTGGAAGACAGAAGTAGGATCCAGAGACATGCAGAAATCCACAACTCAGTAGACATGCTGAAGCTCAGCAGCCTGTCATTTCTCCACCTTGAGAAGTTTACACTAATGATGATGATGATGATGAAGAAAATGCGTTAAGCAGTTACTAGGTGCTGCAAATTTTGCGACCTCCTTCATATGCTTTTTCCATTTTAAATCTCACAGCAACCCTATGAAATGGATTTTATTATCCCCACACTACAGATGAGAAAATAGAGGCCCAGAGACATTATATAAATTGCCCGACCTCACAAAGCTAGGAAGTACCCTTGCTGGGATTCAAACTGAGGCCTGTCTGATTCCAAAGCTAATGTTCTTTCCCCACAGCCTCCAACTGAAGAATGACATGACTCCCCCCCACCATAATCAAGAGTAAACATTTTAAAGTTTCAAAGATTCATTTTATATTATCTGCAACCTAAGAATGAAAGCTGAAAACACCTTGAATGGCAGCATTAGACATGATTGATACATGACAGAGAAAGCTGATAATAACAAGTTCTCCTTTAAAACAAAGGAGGGGTCAAATTTTAAAAAGTTGTTTACCAACAAAAATCAGGAAGTATTTGAGAAGCTATTATAAAAGTCCGGCTACAGTATTAGATACTACAAAGATTCCAAGAGAAATATTAAGACACAGTGTCCTCAAAAAACTCCCGCTCCAGCTGGGCCAAGAACAAGTTCAATATCCAGGGAACAAGTGCTGAATCCTGTGCTTCAGATTCTGAGCACCACAAAGGCATGGGGGTGGGGCAGTCAGGGAACACCCTCCGGAGGAAGTCTATCTTGAGCAGGGGCTCGAAGGAAGTGAAATGGAGAATTTACACAGAGGAGAAGAAAAACGAGGCCAGGACTTCAGAAGGGGGAACAACAGGAGCAAAGCCTCAGAGGCAGTCACAAACTCGTTTCTGCAGGCGACAGACCTGCAGGAGGAGAAGCAGGGAATAAGGTTCAGGGAGGTGAAGAGGGGCCAAACCAAGGAGTGCCTTGCAAAGACAGGGTGGGCAATGGCTTGGACAGTGTGGCAGGCAGGAGGACACTGCTCAGCTTTGAATAGCGGCATAAATGCCTCGGCCTCTTAGCTGATCTCCCGGCCCCTGGCCTCTCCACTCCCCTCCTGCAAATTATCACAAACCACCCCTGGCCTCTTGTTGCTCACCATGCCTTTGGAACAGCTTCAACTTTGGCCTAGTGTTCAAGTTCTTTCAGGAACTAGCCCAACCAATCTTTCCTTCTCTTCCCTTCCTGTATGACCCTTCTCTGCAAGGAGACTGATCTATTCACTAACTCCACAGGATCACTCACCAGGCCTGATTCCTCTTTTCCTATCTGAATCCTACTCATCCTTTAACAGCCAGCTCAAACCCCGCCCCCTTACTAAGCCTTTCTTGACCACTCTGCCTATAGTGACCTCCATCTCTCCTTCCTCTTAATTCCACAGCACACAGCCTTGTCTCATCAATCAATTACCTTGTCACAGGTAACGTCTCAGCACCCAGTGTAAAGCTGTTTGGAGGCCATAAGTGTCTCTTTCACTACTTTCTCCCACATGGAACGGCATCTTGACATTTAATAAGCAAGCAAGCAAGCTTTCAACTCTTTTTTTGACTTCCTATATTAAGTTTGGCATTAGCATAAAGGAAGGATGGGGGAGGCGGGGGTGGGGGACTTCTGAAGTTAGAGATCAGCTAAGAAGCTGTTGCAATAATCCAGATGTGAAGTAAAGAGAGCCTGGACTAGGGAACAAAGAGAAAATGGGCAAATATAAACAACAAAAAAATTTTGCACGCAAAAACCCAGCGGGATGTAACTGACTACTGCTAGGAACAAAAGCAAGCGATGAACTATGATCAAGGTAAGGTTTAGAAACGCTTCTTGGAATGGTTGTAAAGCCCGTCTGAAACCAAGTGGTTTAAGTGGCTAAAAAGTCCACATTCGCAGAAAGTCTTCAGGGAAACTGCCCAATTACCTTAAACCAGCGACAGCCCTTCCAGTTTCGGACATACACAGAATTGGTAGAGCTGGAAGGGTCTTTCGAGAGCTAACCTAAAACCCTTACTGATCAGATCTGGGGAAACTGAGGCGCAGCGTGGAAGAGGCTTGCTGAAAGCCTCAAGACTGAGACTCGCAGACTAGTGCTACCCTAAGCGCGGCCGCCTAGCCCAGGACACTGTTTACACCCCCGGGCCAGCCCAGCCCAGCCCTCCGGAACGGCAAGACCGACTGAGGGCGAGAGTGGCCATGGAGACGTCTAGGGCCAAGCACGACGCGCCGCCGCCTGTTTACCTGGAGAAAGGCGCTGGCGTGGGGCAGGGGCTCTGCCGAAGCCACTAGCAGGGCCGACCCCTCGGCCCGGCCCGGCCCGGCTCTCCAGGGCACTCAACCATCCGGCCGCCCCGTAGAAAGGGGGAGCGCCCCGGGGGCGAGGGGCCCGGAAGCACAGGATCCCGGGACGCCCGGGGCGGAGGCTGAGGAGCCCGGGGCAGCTGGCCGAGCGCGACCCTCGGCCCCGCCAGCGGCGCCCGGACTTCGGGGCCCGGCCCTCGGGCCCTCGGGGGCGCGCGCCTGGCCCGAGCAGGTGCCCGGGGCCTCCCGACCCCGCCCGGCCGCGGCTGCAGCCCGCGCCGCCCGCCCACCCGCCGGCCCGCCGGACTGACCAGGCGCGGAGACTCCCGCCGCCGCGCCCAGAGGGAGCCGGACAGCGGCCCGGGGCTGCCCCCAGCCCCGCCGGCGCCGCCCTCCGCCCCCGCCCCCGCCGGCGCGCCTCACCTGCCGAGAGCGCCGAGCTCACATCGCCCGCCCGCGGCGTCCCCTCCGCCGCCGCCGGCGCCAGGCCCGTCCCCGCCGCTCCGGCTGCCGCCCCAGCCCGCGCCCCCCGCCCCCGGAAGCGCTTCCCGGCCCCGCCCCCTCGGCGCCCGCGCTTCCGGGCAGGCGCGGAACGGAGAGGTGGTGCTGCGGGGCCGGCCGCTCGCACGGGCTCTGGGCTCCGGCTTCCGCCCGGCCGCGTCCCGAGCCGCGCCGCGGAGCAGCAGCCGAGCGGCAGCCTGGGCCGCGACTCCGGGCGGGAACGGCGGCGGCTCTGCGCACCACTGCCTCGCGCCCGCCGGCTCCGCGGCGCCCCCTGCTGGCGGGACGGGCGCTCGGCGGCGGGGCGCGCCCGGGGCTCCCGGAGCGGAAGGCGTGCGAGGCCGGGACCCTCGACCCGCCGTGCCCCGGGGCCTGCTCCCGCCCTCGCCCGGCCCTCCCGACACCTCGCTCCCGCAGCCCCCTCGGCGCCCGCCGCTCCCCTGAGCCGCGCCTGGCGGGGCAGCTGAAGGCAGGGTGGTGCATTGGTTACCACCACGGGCCTGGGGACCTGCCACAGCGGGTCACTTAGCCTATGACCTTGGGCAGATTTCCTCTCCCTCAGAACGGAGATGGGAATTCCGCACTTGGGGAGCAGGCCTCGAAAAATGTGCATTTCCAGACACCCAATCTTGACACTCTGGGGTAGTGGGAGCATTCTCCTCGCCGCTCCAGGCAGTCTAACCCCCTTTGAAGAGCTTCCCTCTGCACTTTGGTGGACTCCCCAGTAGTCGTGGCAGACGTTTATTTTCCTTTTTCTGACTTTGTAATAAAAATAAACCAGGAGTCAAAGACAACAGCTCCTCTTCAAGATAGAAAGCTGGGACTTCCTGGTGCCACCTCGGCCCTTGCGAGCAGGAACTCTCTCTAGGATCCGTCCAGTAGTTGTCTCCCAGTGACAACAGCTACCCTTTGTTGGACACTGTGCGGGGCACTGTGTGGACACTATAGACACGACCTCCTTCAATACCAACCCTGGGAGGTAGCGATCTATTTATCCCCATTTTATCAAGGAGGGAACTGAGGCTCAGAGAGGTTAAGCGACATATCTAATGTCACCCAGCTAAATGGGCGGCTTTTGACGAGCTCCCTTGTCTTTCCGACTCCAGAGAGGAACTTTTTATGGCAACGGAATTATTCTGAACACAGATTTTTAGGTAACCAGTTCCTAACTGCAGGCACCTGGGCAGACAGTCTCTAATTACTATTCCTCTTGAGCTATTTCCTTGAGATCTGTCCCCAAGAGTGAGATCAGGGAACCCAAGGGCACAGGAATGCATCATCTTGTCAGGCCAGGTTTCCTCAGGTCCCCTGGGCTGCCTCACACACCCATGAGTTAGTTCCTGTTTGCTTACTGGCCAGCAGTGGGCCTCATCATTTTAACAGATTTTCGCTCAATTGTTGGCAAGAGTTGGGGTCTTCTTGGCTGTAATACATGTTTATGTGTCGTTAAGGACTATAAACACTAAAATGTTCCTGAGTATTTAACCTTTGTGCCAAGTGTCTCAGAGTTATTGGCCATCTGTCCATTGGACATGGGGTTTATAATAATTTCCCCACCTAATTGGGCTACTAAACTCATGTATTTTTCCAGTCCCCTGTTTTTATTGTTGTCATCATTTAGCTGATTGTGTGTCATAATCTCTCCTTTTTTTTTTTTTTGGTGAGGAAAATTGGCCCTGAGTGAACATCTGTTGCCAATCTTCCTCTTTTTGTTTGAGGAAGATTATTGCTGAGCTAACACCTGTGCCAATCTTCCTCTATTTTGTATGTGTGATGCTGCCACAGCATAGCTTGATGAGCAGTGTATAGGTCTGTGCCTGGGATCCGAACCGGCAAACCCCAGGGGGCAGGAAGCAAAAGTGGGGCACATGAACTTAACTACTGTGCCACCTGGCCAGCCCTTATAATATCTACTAATTTTTTTAGTTAGAAAATAGTCACTTCTCCACAATTGGGGTGCATGCCTTTCTGTTTTACCATAATCTTTGTGGCATTTTTAAATGATTTAACTTTTAGCCTGTTTGAAGTTGAGAAGAGTCTAGAGGGTGATGTATGGGCCTCATTTTAATTTCTTCCACAGTTATCCAGTTTCCCCCGCAATATTTATGAAATGATCAAACTTGCATTTCATCAACGTCTGGGGTTAACCTTCAATCCAGTCGAGGAGGGGTTTTTGTCATAATGGGGGTCAGCGTTTGTGATTTGTGACGGTGACAGCTGGTGTTTGCCAATATCTGTGTTCTGCCTTCTCTTCTTCCAAGGCCCACGGCTCAAACGTCTCCCAGCCTCCCCTCCATGTCACGTGTTAACTGACACAGTGTGTGCAGTGCTTGTGAATGCTAATTCCCTGCCCCTTCTCTCCTCCTCTCCCCTTCACGGGACAGTTGCAGCCCGAATCTCCACTTCTCATCTATTCCAGATTCCTCAGCATTTGGAGAGTCAAGATTGCCAGGTTATCTGATCCCAGCCTCTCCTTCTCCTGGCTTCCACAAGGAGACCGTTTCTGCAGAAGTCAGGCTACACCGCATGGCTCTGGTCCACTTAAAACCTTCGGTCAGAGTCTGCATGGGACACACGTAAGTCATGTGTATCCCGTAAACAAAAAAATTATGTGAATTATTTGGGGTTTCCTTACTCTTCCTCCCCTCCACCAGGACCCCTTCCATTTGCCTAACTACCTGAGTACCTGTGCAGCTTCCAGGTGAGCCTGGCTTCCCCCTGACCTGAGCCCTGCTGACACCCACTGGGCCCAGTGCTGCCTCTGGAGTCTTCCTCACTGTCAGGTTCTTCCTGATCTGCCCTCTCCCAGTTTCCTGCTGGTTCTCGAACACTGCCCCTTGTAATTGACTCTGCTGGCACTCTCTCCTTCTCCTTTGTAGTAACCACAATGGTAATTAATTCATGACCTGTACAATTACGAGTTTAATTTCTGTGTCCCCCACCCCTAGCCTGTAAACGCCATGAGGGTGAGACCTTGTCTGACTTCTTTCCTGCTGTTTCTCCAGTGCTTGGCACTCAATACATATTTGTTGAATTAATTGATAATGAGCAGCTAACTGTTTTTGCTTCTAAGCCTATGTTCCTTGAGCGCAGGGGCTGTTTAAGTGATCCATTTGCTCTGCACCCTGCAGAGAACCTGGTACTGAAGGGACAGCAACAAATATTTGCTGAGTGAAACAAAGGATGAATAAATGAATGAATGAACTGAGAGACTGAACCCCCATTTCTCATCCCCTTTTACCTGCGTCACGCCTTACAACCAAGACTGCCATCTGTGCAAACGTTCTCTTGGTCCTGAGCAGCCCCTACTTTGCTGCTTCCCTTGACTCATAAGGATGATAGGTGAGAAGAGAAAAGCCTTCCACATTTGTTGCAAATTCTCGTTTGAAAGATGAGGTTTTCAGGAAATCTGCATGGGTCCTCTCTACCGCAGTTTCTGCAGGGGCACAACCACCTGGTCTAAAAGGGTGGCTACGCTCCAGGAGAGGGTACGCAAATACATACAGAGCTACTTTTTGGCACAGAGCATTTTCCTCCCAGTTTTTGAAGCCATTAATTGCTAGGTTTCATACTCACGCTCACATACACTGTGGCTGGCAGGGGTCCTCAGAGTTGCTTTGGGTGAATCACTTAATCTTTTTTACTTTTTCTTACTCATCTGGAAATGGGACCTAATATTCCTGAATTTCCTGTTTTAATAAAGAATGCGCATTCCTGTGTTCACATTCCTGTGTTCACATTCCTGGAATCAGAAGACATCCTACAATCAATGAGTATATCTAATCTGGTTGTGTTTCTTGTTGCAAACATGGTCAATAAATCCAGAGTGTCTGTCAGGATCAATGGCATTCTTGAAAGTGATGTCGTAAGGTGGACTGCTGTAAATCACATCACATTTTCTCATAGGCAGATGTCCAACTAAAGTCAGTAAACTGAAGACGTCTGCAAAGACCTAGCCTGCTTTAAAAAGGTGACTTTGTGCTCTGAGTGTTCTAAACCAGGCGCAAGCCCGCCAGGCACACTTGGATTTCAGTGAAGTGAGCCAACTGCACGTGAACAGCGTTCACGCCGGCACATGTGTTTGACGTGAAGCCGACATCCTGTCCATCAAACGTCAGACCAGAAATGTTGCTTGACTTGGCTCAGAAGTCAGAGGGCTTTGCAGCATGACTTTGATGACCAGGATTCTCAAAAGATGCCCAAGGAGATGGAACCTTTTACCCCAAGTAAATTTCCCTGGAGCAAATAGTTCCATTGACCTTAGACATGACTTCAGCGCTTTCTTGAGTTGAGAGCTGTTTAAAAATAAAAGTTGTGGCATCTGACTGTTTGAAGGCCTCACTAAAGATTTCACACACAAGGGTCTGGAGAGGGGGTGTCTCTTTAATGTCTCTCTCTTTTTTCCTTCTGCTAGTCCTTTAGTCCTTTCCTCCTTAAAACCGAGTCAGAACAGAGTCCTTTGGGAACAGAGTCTCCAGCGGGCTGTGCGATGGTCCCAGGCATTGTGGAGGAGGGAGGAGAGTCCATCTTTGTTTTTTTTTCTTGTAATCAATTTAATGAGGTATAATGAGTTTTGACCAATGTATACATTTATTAACGCCACCACAACCTTTGCTTTTTCGACTTTTGCTCAGCATAGACAAGGTGCTCAGCACCTGGTTTTGGATCCTGCCTCCTAGAGTCCCTGTGCATCCTTGCCTTGCCTGTTCACACTGCAGAAATCGTGACTGAGGGAGTCCCAGTAAGAGAGGCGAGATGCCCAGGCTCAAAGCAGTTCAGCTGGGCAGTGGAGGCACACAGTGCCTGAGAGACCCGGTTCTCATATTACTGTTGCATCCTTATTCATTCAACAAATATTTATTGAGTGCTAATTAAGTGCCAAACATTGCTCTAGATACTGAGGATAGAGCAGTGGACAGGAAAAAAAAATCCCTGCCCTTCAGGAATGTACATATTCTCAGGGAGAGACATAAACTAACAAAATATATAGTATGTTTGGTCAGGAGAAGGGCTATGGAAAAAATCGACAGGGAAGGGGAAAGGGGAGAAGACACTACATCACCCAAGGACAGAATTTTATGCCAGTTTGAAGTTCTTACCTTACTTCTATAACAAGAGGATGCTCACAGCTGCAGGTGAGCGGGGCTCATGGCCCCATTACCTGCCTCCCTGACCTTAATCTTCTTCCTCCCTGCTGACATCCAGCTGGGTTTGCCAGAGCCCCGTGTACCTGCCCTACTCCAATCTGTCCTCTATTGCTGGGCTCTTCCAGGCTCTGCTTCTCACTAGCTCCTGTGCCCCCTCTGTCTCCTGGTCTCAGCTCTGTAGTCCTGTCCCCCATCCCTGGCCCAGGACTGGTCTGCCTTTGTTTTCAGATTCAGTGCTTCCACCGTTACTAGACTCTTGACTTCTTTCACCGCATTTCTAAGATTGGGCCACATAGTAAAAACCATGAGGTCCTGGGCAAGTTAGCCATACTCTCTGAACCTTGGTTTTCTCATCTGTAAAATGGTCATGGCCATAGTACCTGCCCCAGCTGGTTGTTTTGAGAATACCATGAGATAACAGAGGTGAAATGGTTTTCAGAGCCTTGACCTTAGTGGGTGCTGAATCAACAGGAGCTGCTAACGCGTGAGGGACTGAGCTAATGGCAGCAATGCAGGGGGCAGCACAGTGTGGACGTGCGCCCTGGCTTTGCCTCCCCCTTCCTCCTTCAGGTCTCCCCTCCTCCCACCCCAAACTCCTGTCATCCTTGGCTCCCCTTTCATCAAGGAGCTTAGCTCACTGGAATCTTTGCCTCTGGCCACTTAATGAAAAAAACTCTTCAACTAATCTGCTCTCTCCCTCACTCCCACTCTCATCGCCTGAGGAACAGTCTCGGTTCAAAGAGGATGGATGAGGCCTTCCTTGTCAGGAAAGACTCAGGAAGATTGGGGTATCTTGGCTCTTTCTTTAGTTCTAATACCCTGGTTTGTGAGACACCATTTTTCTCCTCTCTGAAAAAAGCAGCCTTTCGAAACACCCAGAAACCTTGGCACTCACTGCCAAACTAGTACTTTTTTGCACAGAGAAGATCTCAGTATCTCTGCATCGATCCCTTCTCTCAGCTGGAACCAAACCACGTTTGTCATCGCCCGGCGTGGAAGGCTGGCTTGGCTGACAATTACACTGTCACACTGCCTACTTTTTAACCTGTCCCCTGTACTCACAAGAATCAGAGACACGAGTAACCTCTACCCGTTCTCTTGTTCCTTTAAGCTTCCTCTCGTTTCTTTTTCCTTGAGCTCCCTGAGTTTTGGCTAAGTTGGACATACTCATCTGTTTTGGCTTCCCAGACAGACCTTTTAGGCCTGAAGTCGTGTTAGGCATGGCTCAGCTTCTGACCAAGCCATAAATAAAGGACACAGTCTCCATGGCCCAAACTCACTGAAGAAAGTTAAGATGCTTAACCTCTCTGCACTTGTTTCCTCATCTGTAAAACGGAGATAAAAATGTTCTGATCCCAAAGGGTTGTTGGGAGTAGTACAATGAGATAATGATAGTAAAGCGTTCACAAAGTGCCTCATGTACGATAAACACGCAAAAACCAGTAGCTCATACATCCACCCAGGGGTTCGTTAGGATGAGTCTTATTTTCCTGCTGAGGCTTCTCTATCATGTCCAACTACCCGGGAGCTTGTGCACTGAGCCCTGGTCATCTGCTGACTCGTCTGTCAGGCGTAAGCAGCTTAACAACAGGGGCCTTGTCTTGCTCTCTCACAATTCTTAGAAGTTACCAGCATTTCCTGTTGTCAGGGGCTTCCTGTGACTTGAGAGCAGGGACTGCCTCTTGTTCCTCACTATGGTCCCTGTGCCCAGCACCAAGCTGGGCACAGACAAGTGCTCAATAAGTGTTTTAAAACAAGGAACAGAGGAAGGACAAAAAGAGGTCCGGCTCCAGCTGGCTCCCACTAGGATGAGATGGCTCAGAACTAGGGAAGACAGATTCACAGAGCCCTCCTGAGTGGGAGCATTCCAGCTGCCCCGCCTGTAGGCAGACCATCCCACCATGCCAGCCCTCCTGTCCTGGCTCCGTTTTCCTCTGAAAACTGCTGCTCACCCTGCCTTTCCACAGAGCCGAGACACAGGCAGAGTTTTCCTTTAAGAAATGAACAACAGCAATGCCCCAAGTACTAAGGGCAGTGTGTAACTGACGCTATTCCTTCTCCCAGTGGGAGAGTCCATGGCCACCGAACACAACGTCTCTTCTATCAAAACATCAGCAATCTCGTACCAACCATGTGTTCCAGAAACCCACCGATGGGACAGCCATTCTTTTCAATAGAGTCTGTGAAGCTTTTCTTTAAATTTTGCTGGTACTTCAGCCTCTAGGTCCCTCTCCCAGTTAAACTTGGTCAGCAGAAAGGCCCTCTTGAATTCTAAAGCACACTTCAAAGACAGCCTGACCATCACTCTCTGTATTGGGAGACCCAGAAACTCAGAAGAAAGAATTGGAGGCAAAAGTGTAAGTGAAGCCCTTTCTTTGCTCAAAAGAATACAAGCCATACTGTTGGCCCAGGAATCTCTCCAAATATCCATCATTTCTTTTGCTTGTGTCACATTCCTGTAGATGGGATGCTGTTACTAGCAGGATGAGGATTATGTATGACCGTCGCATTCATAGCTGAAATGTTCTGCCGTGGGATATGGTACTCTGATGGAGTTTGAGCTGCAGTTTTGGGGATCATCCCATTTGAAGAACGAATGAATTAAAAATGAGTATGGGGAACTACAATCACACACAACAACGTGGATAAAGCTCAGGAACACAACACTGAGCGAAAGAAGCCAGGCACAAGAGAATGCGCTGTACAATCCCATTTATACAAAGTTTAAAGACAGGCAAAACTGCTCTGTGGTGCTCCTGGTCAGGACAGGTCACTCATGGAAAGAGGCGTGAGGGGAATCTTGAGCCCCAGGTTTTTTGATCTGGGCACAGGTGACATGGGTACATTCATTTTGTGAAAATTTATTGAGTCGTACGCTTACAGTTTGTGCTCCTTTACGCTTGATCATCCTTCAGTTACCAAAAAAAGTGCATGTAGCCAGCAGGAAATCCTGAGGTCCACGACTGAATCATTCAATGATAATGCAAGATTTTGTGTAAATTTCTTTAAGTTGAAAGTAACTCACAGAGTGATAAAGAGAATAGCACTCCCTGCCCAGCTTTCTTGTTTCCATAGGGGCTGTTAAACTGTACCAAGAGAAAACTTTCCTTTCTAGGGAACAGGGGAGAAGCTCTCTTCCAGGGTCTCTTCCTTGATCACTGTCTGTACAAGCTCTATATTATGACCTCTGATGGAGGCCAGGGGTCAGTAGCTGCTAGACAGTGCAGCTGTTGTCTGGAGAAAACCTTTAAGAACATGTAACAATTTCCCCTGGAGCAGATAAGGATCATATCTGGGGAGGGGCTCCCAATCACAGATTCTGAGGCTGCTCGTCCATCTTGCAGGATTCCCCCCAAGTGCCTCTGATCACAGGACAAGCTGCCTCCCAGGCATTCTATAGAATAACAAGTTGACTTTCATCCTGCCCAAGGCAGGGGGGTTCTTTGGGGTCTGGACTTCTGAAAGGAGCGGTTTGTGACTCTGATAAGATTACTCAAAGAACAAGGAAGAGACTGTGTTTTTAAAGTCAGCCAAGCTCGTCATTTTTCCAAGTTCAAAAAGAAAATACAGCTGAATTATCGTCAGCCCCCGTTTGCAGAGAGGGTGGAGAGACCAGGAGGAGCAGAAGCAGCTGGGCTATGGGTGTGACTGTTGTGTACGACCTGGTTTGAGACCAGTGCTCCATTCCTGATCCCAGGCACAAGGCTGTGACCGCTGCTCACGGGCTGGTAGAGGTGCAGCGGGGCCCTCCCAGTGAGTCAGCACATTTCAGGCCCAAAGAGGGGAGCAACCAGAATGTGACAAAGCCAACCTTCAACACCCAGTGATTTCTGAAGCTTAGGGGTGACTGGGTACAAAAAATCTTCATGTGCTGGGTGATTGAATTTACAAGACAGAATCTAACGAAGAATGGTACAGTTTCATACATTTTCAGCTCTCACCAGAACAAGAATTTGATGTCTCTATCTCAGTGAGTATTTGCTTCTCCCCAGTCTCTCACCTTCCTCCTGCCACACCCAAGCCTTCCTAAAGACCACAGGAGACTGTTCCAACTTCAAATGAACAAACTTGTTGGGTGCCAGGCCGTGTGTTCTAAGGAACATAGACATGTAATGAACACAGACACAAGCAGGTCTTTACACCCTTCTGGTCCTCAGAGAGCTTAGCGATGTGCGTACAAATGATGCCTGTAAGAGTGACACAACCTCAGCTTCGTGGGGGCTCTGGGGAAGGGTAGATGATACTGAGATAGGAAGAACAGCGAAGGCTTCTCAGAGGAGGTGGTATTAGAAGAGGCCTTTATTCTGGGCAGGACTAATGGGTAGGATTCTGGCAGGAGGAGAGGAATGGTGGGCATCCCCAGCAATGGAAACATTAATAATACTCATGAAAATAGGAAAGCCGAGGGCAATTTCAAGGAATATGGTATCTGGCTGGAGGGTAGAATAGGTAAGATGGAGAAATGGTGAAAACAAACCCGAAAGGAAGTTTGGCCTACAGTCTGGAGAGCTTGGGCCTACTTTGGTAGGAATTGGGGGCACCCTGGAGGTTTCAGAGCAGCTTGGTGACGTGATGGAAGAGGGAGGTTGACAGGCGTGTGTAGATGAAGTGGAATGGGGAGACCAGGCTGGCACAATAATCTAGGTGAGAGATAATGAGGACAGGGGTGGTGACAGCTACCGTCTAAGTCTTTAAAGAATTGGACTGAATGGAGTGTGTGTGGGAATGGGGTTCCTGATTCCCTGCCAGTCGCCCTTCGCCTCATGACCTTCATGCAGAGAGGAGGATGAGTGTTGCCTATTCTTGAGGACACTGGTGGAGCAACTTTTGAGTTACATTAAAGGAATCGCTAATTGGAATTTGGCTGGCATGCATGACTGGAGGGTGCATGACTAGTGCCGGAGGGAAAAATCCCATGGAAGAAAGCCAAGTTTAGAAGGAGCCTCTGCAGTTCTTGTTCTCAGACGGCCCTACTTAGGTTAACAACAGCCCTCCATTAGGCTAGTAGGCGTCCAACTTGCCCCATTCCATCGCTGACTTTGAACTTGGCCTACCTGAACTCCCGGTGGCTCCTCCCTCCAGGTACCCGTACCACACCCAGGAGACCACACTGGCAAGCATATTATTTGTCACTCAGCCCATGTAGGGAATGCAGCGCAAACATTACGTCTGAGGTCATATCATTTCATCGCGTTAATCTCCCTGATAGCTCTCATCATCACCTATGAAATCAAATCTATACTTCGCAGCCTGGCATCTGCGGCCCTTCATGACCTTGGGCATCAACATGGTGTGATTGCTGCAAGCTTGGGCTCCAGAGTCTGATGACCTAGTTTGGAATTCTGGCTCTGCCACTTACTTAACCTCTCTGAGCCTCAGTTTTCCCTTACCTCTCAAGCTGGGTTGTAGTAAAGGTCTAAAGAAGTATTACATGTAAAGAAAAAGGACAGAATCTGGCATATAGTAAATGCTCAGTAGCTGACATCCATAGTGACAACTTAGCCCCCAAACCTGCCCTTCCTACCACACTTCCCCACCTCCATGCCTTTCTTCCTACTCTTCCCTTTGGGTGGGTTGGCCTCTTCCCTCCAATCCACAGTTCCCGAGATCAGAATTCCACCCTTCCTTTCAGGCCCTGCTCAGATGCTGACGGCACCAGGAAGGCTTCCTGCATGCCCCTCTGTGGTCTTGTTTCTGTGTGAGAGTCCATGGTACTTCTCGTTAGCGTTAGAGAGCTCCATCTGATCTGCCTCTAGAACGTGAACTCCAGGAGCGCGGGGATTTTTATCAGTTTCATTCACTGCTATATCTCAACATCTAGAACAGCATAGTATTAGGCTCCTACATTTGTTTTTAAAAGCATCACTGCCTACTAGGTAGTGTGCTCTTTGATGACTTGTTACCGATTTATCCTATAGTTTCCATATTGTCCTTGTGAATTCAACGTGCTGAACTATGGCAGACGAATTATGAGAAAAGAGGTCTGCTCAAAAGGGGAGAATGGGAAAATCCTGGGAGGCAGAAATAGCAATCATTCATGGGGAAGTTTCACCTTCTTTCACATTCAAGATGATAGTGATGAGTTAACTAAAAACGCAGAAAAGAAAGTGAGATTGCGGGGAGCTTTATGGCTGTTACAGGAAATGGCTGTAACCTGGGTCTCGTCCTACAGATGAATTAAGCTCAGCGGCTTAGGCCACATCCACAGCTCGGTTTGTTTGAGAAGTGTTCCATTGAAGTTGATGGTTAGATCTTATTTACAGGTCTGGATTTATAAGGTTTAGCCAATTATGCAACAGAGACAGCAAAGGACCTATCCTGAAACGTCCATTTCTCTGTCTCCCGGAGAGCTTCGCAGACCCTCTGGAGACAGCGATTCACCATTTGGAGGCCCTGCCCAGGGCCAAAGCTGGTGGTCAATAAATATTGGGTAAATAAATGAGTGAATGAAGCAAAGAATAGACCCTGGAAGGATATAAAGCTACTTTTGAGGCCTCCCACATTTGCACTAATACTTTCCAATTGTACACTTTTTGAAGAATAAATGCGTTTAAGCATTATTGAATTCGTAATAGTGTTTTGTGATTTTGAATTTTTCTTGATGGACTATTATCATGGGAGGGGCTCTGCAAAATTTTCTATTGTTCAAAAACAATCCTCCTACTTGAGAAGATTGGAAATTTGCCCTAAGATGCTTCGGAAACCACTTTTAGCAGAAAATGTTTAACACCTTCTTGGCAGAGCTCCTTGTGTGCGTCACAAGCTCACTGCCGCCCTTTCTACTTTCAGCTGGTCAGGAAGTTCTCATGCCACGCTCCCTCAGAGCCGATTCACACGACGCAAACTGTTTTTATTGCATATTATCTCCCCAGTTGTCTAGTCCAGATTCTGCTTCCTGACTACAACATTCTACTGTTACTTAAAGCTCAGATCAGCACAATCACAATTTGAATGTGGTCCAAAAGCAACTTTTGGTCCTTAATCAATTGCCACAAATTTTAGTATTAGACGAAGCACCAATAATATGTAACCATCTGTTTTAGATTGTGCCAAAATCTCACTGAAAGTATGCCTTCTTCTAGAATAAGCTTCTCAGCAGGAATTAACAAAAAAAAAATTAGTCACTCTTCTTCACTATAGGGCTGGTATATTTAATAAGGAATGTGGCAATTTAGTTTATTCTGCTTCAAAGCAAGTTGTCAGTTGTAAGTTATTCTACTGACATTTTGGTCTGAGCCAGGCACTGGCTTTGCTCTACCAGAAATAACTTTTTGATAAATCCCATTGCCTCTTCTGCTTGACTTGACTTACATAAATCAGTGTCCAGTGTCACAGCTAAGTACCTGCTCAGCTATAAAGTCTTTCATTTGGGTTAGGAAAGAGGACCTATACTTAACTCAGAATTCTCAGCTAACAGGCAATTTCAGCAACACTTAGGTGACATTCAGTCGGAAGACGGCACCTCTTAAGATTGTGGAGGGCCCACACTTCCTAAGAAAGTTCTTTCGTGAAGCAAAAAGTCCATGGCTGTAACTTGTGGATAAAGATTCCACAGTGAATCTGCATTTATTATTATTTTTTTAATTCAGCAGTATTAAGCGACTGTGGATCAGGACTGTGCCAGGAACGGCCACTCAGAGACAATTAAGACATAGATTCTGGTTCTGAGGAGCTCTCTGTCTGGCAGGCGACATGGGTGTGTGTGAAGAATGGATGGCATATATAAAATTACAACACAGGGACAAATGCTACAGCAGAACTAAGTTCAAAATGAAATGGAATCACTAAGAGTGGCGTAATCTTCAGAGGTGCTCAGGGAAGGCGTCACAGAAACTATTTTTGCCGAGCCTGGGACAATAAAAAGGAGCTTTCCTGGAGGACAAAGGTGAGGAACATGTGGATGGAAAACAGAAGGCAGGGAGAATCATCCATGCAAGGACAAAGGGAAGCCTAAGCAGAGCGGCCAGGGCCCAAGTGAGGATCAGCTGATAAGAACGGACAAGTAGGCCAATGTCAGATCGGGGCCTTGGATGCCAAGCTAAGGAGCTAAGACCTCGTCAGGTGGATCCTGGGAGGTGACAGGATTAGATCTGCTTAGGAAGGAGGAGGGCTTGGAGCAGTCAAGTGGTAGGAGACTATGGTGGAGTGGGGACTGTTGTGAGGGAGTGGCTGTCCCAGAGGCTGATGGGAACAGGGTGGGCCTGCTTGGGGCCCACCAACCCAGAGATAAGCAGGTGCTGCTGGTACAGAGACCCACAATCTCCTGGAGATAAACACCAGAGCAGTGATCAGGGGGCCCAGATAAGCCCTTGGCCTTTGGAATCCCTCTCTAGATTATTTACGTTCAAAATTTAACACCCAGGGCACCAGCAGGTAGAGTGGTGTTCCCTCTGGTTGTTCTGAACCCAACAGAACACGTGGCGCCCAGTGGAGCCCAGGACTCTGGCTGCTTGGGTTTGAATCCTGTTCTGCCGTTAGTGTCCTCCTGCAGGACCGGGACAGCGTTAGCACCTACCTTGCATGGTCAGCCTGAGGGTGAAGAGTTAATCCACGGAAAGCACGCAGCAGGCCTGGGTAAATGTAAGCTCTGTTAAGGAGGGAGCAGTTGGTTGGTTGTACTACTTGAAATTGAAGCTGCCCTGGTGGTAAGGAGGTGGGGGTGGGGTCATGCTCCTTTTCCTGCCCATTTCTTGGAGTAGGCCTTGATGGGACATCTGCCAGTTTGAAATCATTGGACTCTCCATTCCTGGGGTTAATTTCCACATGTATTTCCTGAACCTAAGGAGTTCAAGAAGGGTTAGCTGCTGATGCCACACCTGGGGAACAGTCTCTGGATGGAGCTTCTATTTCTTCAAAGAGAGCAAAGTGCAAGAACCTGTGGGGTATCCAGTCACCCACCACCTAAGGGCACCAGAATAATTGGGCCTAGGTCAGTGCTCCCCAGCATCAAAAGCCATGCTCAGTGCAGGAGCAGAGGGGCAATTGTGCAGATCTTATCCTCAAACACAGACATCCCTGTTGGCCCGGGAGTAAGGGCTTAGAGGGGTTTCCCTGAGGGGAAAAAACATCTCCCCAACAGAATAGGAAGCTGTCATCCTTTTCTGCTGCATGAGATGTCCTGGAAGAAAACTATTTCATGGGACTATTATGAGGAATAAACGAGTTAATGCAAGTTAAAGTATTTAGCAATTTAAGCATTTGGTGAACCTTTGCTTAGAGCTGTTATTTTTAGTCCATAATCCCAATTCTTCTCACACCTATTAAAGTAGGTATGGTGTTCAGTGGGTTGAGCGGGTGTTCAGAGCCCAATAAATATATAAAACTGCAGTAAAAAAAAAATTCTCTCCAAGAAAAATTCTCTGTATCCTCATATTGTGAGTAGACAAAAGATATTTCACACGTTATGACACACTATATAAGTGGGGTAAAAACTAATACTTTCTAGTTTGGTTCAAGGTCACTGCTGTCATTTCAAAGCCTGTCATTTCGACTAAGCCAGATCCTGTAGGAATTCCAGCAGTGTTACCGATGTGGCATCCATCCTAGGAGTGGAATGCTGTGCAGTTGAGGATCTTTTCAGAGAACCCTAACAAGTGAGATTTTATCACAGCATTGCTGACCCCAAATTAACAAGACAGGGGCAGCTCTACCAGCAGCCTTTAGCTTCTATTAATAAAGGTTAGCTGTTACATTAGGCAGACCAGTCTACTCTGGGGAGTAACTAGTATCTTATTAAGTTATAAATATATTTAATGGCTTTAGTACTGGTTTCTTATTTTGGAATATGAAGAAGAAAAAAGTAGAACTCATAATCACCAGAGTCTAAGTAAAAAGCCACTATTTTTTATAACGTATATTTACCTACAATACTGCCTATGAATTGCCTTGTTTTTATAGAGCCCACACACTCCCTCACTGCGACTCTCCTGTAATTGCATCAAGCTACCTGCAATCATGTAACTGGCTTATCAGTTTGGAAGAAATTAAAAGTAGTCCAAGATTATAAAACCAAACTGTTTGGTTTTGATTCAAAGCAGTCAAACCAGTTCAGAAAAAGACTGTGAGACTTCTCTCCACCCTTACTCCCCTTCTGGTTTCTCATTAAGGGAAAAAATGCCATTTGTGCCCATGTTCATTCGCTGAACTCTAAAAATAGAACACTGACCAAGTTTTCTTTAAAGAACACAGAGTTGGAAGGGCACAGAGTCCTTATCTTTCACTTTCTGCACTGAGAAAGAACATACTTAAAACCATTTACCAAATAATGACTGTTACATCAAGTCCAAGCTTACCTCATTTCCTGTTGCTGACCTGCCAACTGGTCCATTGACTGTGGGCAAATTCTAGAGCTGTGCACCCTCCAAGCTGCCCAGGCATGGAGACTGTCTCAAGGAATGCTCTGGGGGTTTGGTGGGAAGCAGTCCCTGAACCGACTGCGGGGAAAGCTAAATAAACTGCACAGGTGTTACATGCTCCATCTGGGTAACACCCTTCACATCCCACCTCCTTCTGTTCCCAAATACAAACGAGCCACTTCATCTTTCCCTCTCCCGATAAGGAACACAGCGCTTCTCATCTTCACACCCTAGGGCTCTCCGCCCCCGTGGGAGTTGTGTGGAGACCCCTGCTTCCTCGATGGGCTGGACTGCTGGTCACCAGGGACCTCAGCAGGGCACCCAGGAGGGGTGAAAGTTGGGGTCAGAGGGGTCAACATGCCACAGGGCCTGAGCTGTTTGCCCTTGGTCAGGATGGACAGACTCCACCTCAAAAAAAGGCTAGAAATGATTCTTCTGGACTTATTCCCATATAGAAAATGGCTAAGCTAGCCGAGGCAATCTGTAGTTGGCTTCAAAATCAGCAATGGGGAGGGGGAAAAAACCTCACAACAAACAGTGGTAACAGAAGGTTTGTGTGGGAAGATGGTGAAGTTTGGTCTAAAACAAGCAGTGTCTCTGGTAATGAGCCGTTGTTAGGAAATACGTGGAGCCCTCAGTGCCTACAGCACTTTTAAAGAGCACTGTTGCTGTCTCTCCAAGAGTTTTTTTGGGGGGTGAGGGGGGCTGAGCAGGGGAAGGCAAAGAGAGGTGAGGCACAGACCCACCTAAACGGCATGGGGGCATTTCAGAGAAGTGGACAAACCACCTCCATGTGTTGTAGCCATGAAGCCCTGCGCTGGAATTCCACTCCACGCCGTAGTCACTGTAGCACTTTTGGTAACACATCTACTGTCTCTGAGTCACAGCAGGCTTGTATGTGAAGTGAGTACACCTAAGGCATCAGCCAGGGGCCTGGCACGAAATAGATGGCATACTCAGCTGGGGTCACTGAGGAGTTTCAAAAAAGGACTCTTTATTTACAAAGGGCGTGAGAAGGGTTAAGGAACTCCTACAAGGACAGTGAAGCCCTCAAGGACTGGCAAAACAGGGAGTCAGGACCAATCCTCGGCCTGGAAGGACAAGGGGAGGTTGTGGCTACCAAACCCTGAAGTTGCCTGACAGGAGCTGTGGCTCTTGGCAGAGGAGCCCAGTCACTGTCAAGCCACACCTGGCAGGAAGGAGCCAGGGGAGTGAATTCCCTGACTTCTCCCTCCTCTCATCCTCCATGCTCCTTCTAGCATCTCTGGCAGATCCTGACCAGAGGCCAGAAGGACAGGTCTGCAGAGGCCAGCATCCAGAGCAAGCACAGGGCGGAGAGGGGATCTGGAGGAGCAAACGGAATATCCAGCTCACCTAAATCCCTGCCGGAGCTGGTCGGGGCTAAAAGGAGACCATCATCTGTGCCTAGCACAGCAGAGGGACATCACTACCCACTGGATCAGACTCTATTTGGCAGTTACTTATCAAAAGGCCACAATATCACTTTTATTCTCAGGTGGTAAAAGCCAGAATGAAAACAAAGACACGTGGTCATATCCCCAGAGTGAAAAACAAAACTTTTACAAAGTTGACAGATAACATTTATTAAAACATGTCATACAAAAGGGCATGGTCTCTTCTATAAGAAGAAAATATTAAACAGTAACATTCAGTTAAGTAAAACCATGCTGTACACTGAAGACAGCAATATATAAAGACGAAACTATTCAACGTTTGCAACACAGGCATAACATTTCACAAAATATCAATAAGATATGCACCTAATGATAATCTGTTTATCATCAAATGGTTTTGTGGTGTAAGAGTCACCTGACTTGCATAAATAAAGTAATTTTCTGGAAGAAACATTGGGAACCTCATAAAAGGAAAGAAGGCAGCAGCAACTGACATATGACAGGCTTCAAGCAACACTAAAAAAAAAAAAAGTCACATTTGCAAAATGTTCCAGCATCTTCCCATAGGGCACTATCAGTAGAGATCTGAAGTAAGAAATATGTACCTTTAAATATATAAGTAGCAAAGAAAAAACCTAAACAAACGAACCCTGGTTTCACTGAACAAAGTTAGTCACCCATGAAAGCAATTAAATCACAAAATTAGTGTGGCACAGATGGGGGTAGGGGTGGGGTAACACGTCGCTTGGTTTCTAGCATTCCTCAATGATCAGAGACCTTACGAGAGCAAAGACCTGGATTTGGTGTGATGGATCCGCTCCACCCTCACCCGGGGGCGCAGCAAATCCCCTTCCCCAGAGGAATCACAGCCACGCTGCCCCTGCTCCGCCTCAACTCCACTTCCGCAGCAGCCTGGGGATGTGTGTGACTCCGCAGGAAGGAGCCACTGAGACTAAGCAGCTTTCCCAATAGCCAGAGTCAGCTTAGGCTCAGTTTAGTTCAGCAAATGCCCCCTAGAATGGAGGAGACCCCTCTGGGCAGACTCTTTGAAAGTAGTAGCCAAAATAAGGGACTGGAGGAAAGTAGAATCTAGAAATCAGAATCATCAGGCTGGGGCGTTGAGTGAGTGAGTGAGGGAAACCCTCAACTCTCAAGGAAAGGCTACCGCAGTCTTCCCTCAGTTAGCGGGTGATGTGTCTTTACCAAGTACATTATTGTCATGTGTGTATCTAAACTTAAAGGCATGGTATAGGTACTAATATTAATACCACTGGTGGTGCCTTGAAGCCCTTTCCCACTGGGATTGGAGAAAAACCACAGTTAAGACTCAAAGTGGGGGACGAATACCTTGGTTGTAGGCCACTGACACGATCCCTGAAAGACTGTTTGGAAAATGTTACCCACAACTATCCAAACTCTTTTGGAAGGATAAAGATTTTCTAAAGCTGTACTGAGGCTAAGGAGAGAGACCATCTATCCGACCCAGGACGGGCAGGAAGAAAAGGTAGTAAGACAGTCCAGTCTCCTAATCCTAAAAAGCAGAGTTTATAAAAATTCACTTTTAACATCCAAACTAAGGCGATCCCCTTCCCCCACCTCTCTGCACAGGGCCAGCATCTCAGAGGCCCAAGCATCTCACAGCGTCTGGGTCACCTGATCAGCAACCCAAATTTTTACGGAAACCCCAACTATCACAGAAAACAAAACAGCAGATGTGAGGAACTTACACTTTAGATCCTACATTTAGTAGCTGATGTCCATATAAGGATTTCTAAAAGATACTCCTCTCTTCACAACCCATTAAATAAGTCCCAGCACAACTGACTGCTTTCAAAACTACCAGCCAAGGGCTGCCCGCCATGCCCGGCTGAACGAGAGCGCTTCATCGTCACTCACGACGAGGTGGCCGTGCTGATTTCAGCTTCACTGCAGGACCATGATTTTTCCAGAATACTTTCATTTCACCTCTCTGACTCCTCCCCAAATGTCCCAACGCTCATCTGAATATAATTTTTAATGGGAAACAGCACATCAAACCTTCTAAACAGGCAGAAAATGGTGTGCTAACACATGGGAGAGTGTGATCAGTTTTTGGCAGAACAAAATGACTTCACTGCCCTAGTATTGAAATTACTAGGAGTAATAAAACAACTTCTCCTCAAACATAATGGCGAGGCTCAGACCTAAGCCCCACTGGCTTCTGACATGAGGAAAAGAGAAGAAGCAACGGAGCCGGACTGTGCAGCCACCTCTCCACACTCCTGTCAGGGACACAGAGGAAGGACTGTCAACTGGTGAAGTTTCAACTCTAAGAGAAGAGGATATTAATGTGGCAAACAACCAAGAGGTAATATCTAGTTTCTAGGTTAAAAAATCTATCTATCTATCTATATATATATATATACTTATAATAAAGTTTTAAATACAAAGTGCTTTTTATATATCAAGAATGATACAGTGTTAATGAACAGATCCCTGTTTTGTAATCTTGATTACAAGAGTTAACTGGTAAATGAGTACTTTCTTTCCCCTTTCCAGACAATGTTCAACAAGTAAATGCCTTGGTGGTTGAAGCTTGAGGATCAGAGGCCATTGCCAGCAATGTCTATCACATTAGAGCAAAGTCAAACTTTTAAAACAAAATTTCACCCCAAATCCAAGAAAAGTTTTTATTTTAAGGAACAAGTTTCCACGTGGAAGTAACAGACCAGTAAGTTTATGGAAAAGTTGACATAGTGGTAGCACCCTGTCCTAGCCTGGTGATAACTTCAGGTATATTACACAGCTCACAAGCATCCTGAATATATGCTTCCTTTTTAACCTAAAACACCTCCATCTGACTGATCTGAAGAAAAGGTCTCAGAATAGCTGCTTTTCTTGTTGTTTTTTGGTAGGTATAGCTATGTGGACTTGTAAATTTATGCAGCTTTATCTATAATTTGGGAGCATGAATCTGTAGACTACTTTCTAAAATTAGGACTCCTTCTTTCCCCTGGTGAAAACACATTCCAGTACTCCTAAAGAACTGGTAGTATGAGCTCAGTGTACCCCTCTAAAACCATCTCTCCCACCAGTATATTTTCAAGACTCCTCTTTTCTTGGCCAGTTGTGTTTTTTCTTCCCCTCAAGTATAACCTGCCACTCAAAATTCTGCTACTCAGCAACTCTCACTCTGACAGTTGGAGTCTTACTGTAGCGCTCTATTATAAACTCCTGAAGTTCACAGGTAACTCTCAGATATGACTTCTGACTCCTTCCCACTAACTGTGGTCACTGACTGACCTCTTTGGGAAGCACCATAATCTGAGAGAAACAGCTGGAGCGCCCAATGGTACCGTGGTCAGAGTCAAAGCAGATCCCACTGTGTGGATGCTACAATTCAACAAACAGGATTTGGGACAGCAAATCAATTAGAAATACCTATCACTGGCACTCTAGAGAATTACAATTAGACACAATTGCTCAAACTAAACGTTAGTACTAAAATGCAAAACTTTGCCTCATCTAGAGTCTGAAACGCAATGTGACAGTGGCATCTTACAGAAATTGAAGCTTGTACCATAAGTTTTGTTTCATACTTAGAATGTAATCCTCTTAGTATCTCCATATTTAGTTAAAATACCCTTTAGAAAGAATAAAACCAGACAAGAGAGCTGTTAATCAATTTCTCATCCTAGAATCACATGATTTTTAGCTTTTACATAAGTAGCATTTCATTCAGTGAAGCAGCTACCAAAACAAATCCACGTTACCTAAGTATAGTAAGAGCAAAACGAAATTCCAACATGACCTTGTAATAATGAGTGATCACAAATTGCTGCCACCTGAAATGGAACTGGCGGGTTGGAGTCCAGTTCCCAGCCAGGTGTCTGCATCACCAAGTCCACCTGCCTCGATCACATGGGCCTCCAGGCTTACCTGGCCAGCTGTGGGGGTGGGGGGGAGGTTAACTTAACCCCATTACCCACTCCAGGCCTGGACTAGAATATACAAATTTGAGGAATTAAATTTTTTAATTGGCCTACTTAGAGCTGGTCTTTCAGAAATATCTTCCTTTTCTTTTTAAGCTTCTCTCATAATAGCAAGTAGCACGCATCATCTGTGCCCAGATTTGCATAATTACCATAGTTTATTTTTGAGCCTGCCACTCAAGGGCCAGATTCTATTTTTAGTTAGCCTCAGTCGTATTCTGCTCAGCCTTTGCAGCTTCGTAGGACTTGGTACAAGAAGTCACATGCCTGTGGAAACTGTCCCTCCACATAAATCTCTTTGCACAGATATTACACTCATACGGCTTTATGCCTGTGTGAATTTTCATGTGGCCCACGAGATGATGCTTCATTTTGAATTTCTTACCACAGACACCACAGCCATAAGGCCGAAGACCAAGGTGCATGCTCATGTGCCGATCTCTCTGACTCTTGTGAGTGAAACTTTTCCCGCACTGACAAGGATACAGCTTGTCAGTGGCTGAGAATCCTAAATGGGAAGCTTCTTCTTTAATCCCTGTTACCATTTCAATATTCTCACTGTAGCCTGCTGCTAGGGCAGCCTCCTGTCTGTGCCCAATTAGATTTCCATCCGACCTCTCTCCAGAAAACTCTTCCATGGAAGAGCCATAGAAATCCACCTGCTCGTCATAATTGCTTTCATCAGCCTGTCCGTCAAACTCTGCTTCGACTTTTTTTTCCCCGATGTGAAAGTCCTCCTCTACTCCTGAAGGCTGGACTGAGTGCTCTGTCTGCATGGTATTGATGGACTCAGTGACCTGGTGCTCGTCGTAGGGTGCATGCACATCCATGCCCTCACACGCCTGTTCAAAGCGCTCGGGCTTCACGTGGATCCAGCGTTTGTGAGCCATTATGCTGGGCTTGCTGTACATGGGCCGGGTGTAGTGGAACTCAGCGCTGTCGCTGGCCCCCTCCTCGCCATCCTGGCTTGCCATTTCAGTGCTCAGCCTGTCATGCTCTGTGGATGAGTTGCTGGGAAGGTATTCGTGCTCAGTGAGCTGAGATGACAGCTCATCTTTGGTGCTCTCCTCTTCATTCTCTCCATCCCTCAGTTCTTGAGCTTTGGGGAAATCAGTATGGCCCCCAGAGCCCAGCTCAAAGCTCTCTACCAGGCCATTATAACTACTGCTGCTTGGAGACTGGTGGTCACTGCTGTGATTCAGCTTCTGACAAAGGACTGTAGGGTTTCCCTCTAAAACCTCAGTGCATTTGTCTACCACATGCCACATCTGGAGGAAGCTTGCTGCTGTTAAATAACTAACAATTTCTGGAGCAGGCATTACTAGACGTCCAGTATAACTAGACAGGAGAATGTTCTCAAACACTCTGGGGTTCATCACATCAGGCAAAACAATCCTCCTGCTGTTTTTCAGGAGTACCTGGTCACAAAAGTACGGTGAACTGGCAGCAAGAACAGCTTTGTGTGCCCGGAAAATGTGGCCTTGGACAACAATGGAGACATCACACAATTGTCCCTGCTGGCGCTGCTGGTTCAGTTTCTGCAGAATGGTGCTGGAAAAATCAGGAAATTCTACTCGAAAAGAGTTTGTTCCAGGCTCCATTTCATCACAAATCTTGTTCAGTGCTACAAGAGAAAGAAAAATTAGTACTAATTCTAGCCCAAAAGGAAGCTTATTGATCACTAAGAAAACTAAGACACGTTCCGTAGTTCCATAAAGCCCCCTTGCCTGTGGGCGCAGTGGGTGGAGCATCCACTCCCCAGAGCAAGGGGCACAGGTGTGAGTGCGCCAAAAGCAGGAACCACCCCCATTCTTCATGGTATTAACTCTGGATTTTACCTGTGTCTGTGACTGACAGAACAGAATCCACAGAGATATTTGTAAGCTATACAAATCCTCTAAGTAAAACGAAGTAAATATTTCTAGTCAAAACAAACATGATACCTATAAAAACGACAGAATTTTCAGGAGGCCTCAGATTCAACCCAAATTTGCCACGCTGGGGTGAGAAAGTGAGAATGGAAGTGTGGGAAGAAGGAAAAACATATGTAAAGGCTCTGAGGCAGGAATGAACTCAGCAACTGCAGGGAACTGACAGGAGGCACTAGGCTAGAATCCAGTGAGGGGGCAAAGGGGCTGCAGTGGTGAGGCCAGAACAATCGTGCCTTTGGTCCTTTGGCACCATGGGGGCAAACTCACTAAGGCCCCAAACAACATGAGTTTTTCTAAGTTGCAGTCAGAATTTTAGCCCATTAAGAGCTTCTGATAATGTAAAGCAGAATGAACGGCAAGCAGAATGAACCTTCTATGTGGTGGTCTCCAAACTGTTTAAGAAAGTTATAGACCAGGGGCCAGCCCGGTGGTGTAGTGGCTAAGTTTGCATGCTCTGCTTCGGTGGCCTGGGGTTTGCAGGTTCAGATCTTGGGTGCAGGCCTACACACCGCTCATCGAGCCATGCTGTGGCAGGTGTCCCACATACAAAATAGAGAAAGACTGGCACAGATGTTAGCTCAGTGACAATCTTCCTCAAGCAAAAAGAGGAAGACTGGCTCAGCGCCAATTTTTCTCACCAAAAAAAACCTCCCAAAAATTTATAGACCAAAGAGGATAGTAAACATTGTCCCTGTTATCGAATGAACTCAATCTGAAAATAAAGTTATAACAAAGAATAAGGGATTACCTTATTGTTACCTCATTGTTGTGTTGTTACTGTAAATATATGTTGTGGGCTAAGTTAAGCATTAGACAATATCTATCAAGAGCAATCAACAAGATGAACTCTGCTAGAGATCCTGCTCATGTCCCATAATTCCACAGTAAATTAAAACAAACCAGAAAACCCAACAGATTTATCAGTGCTATTTGTCACCTGGCTCTAATTCTATACCCAAACACTGCTAACTACAAGGTTTTCTAACTATAAGATAAAAGAATCAGACAACCTAAACAAAGATTGAAAGTTATCTTTGAGAGATAGGGAGAAATGCCAAGAGAAGAAACTGATGTCTCTTGAGTTAATTACCGTATACTATGGACTGCTACCTTTTTTCACTTAATCTTTATAATGACTCTGCAAATGTAGGGATTGATATTCTCAAGTTTAGCCATTTCAAGTAAGTTTCCTAAGACTAAAATAAAAGCTAGTTTTTATTAAGTTGGGATTTGAGCCTAAGTCTCCATGACTCCACAGACTATGCTATTTTTCCCATCACATCACACTGCCTCTTCTAAGGAGATATCAAAACACCAGATTAGT
The DNA here is from genome assembly GCF_041296235.1 of Equus asinus. Lineage (NCBI taxonomy): Eukaryota > Metazoa > Chordata > Mammalia > Perissodactyla > Equidae > Equus > Equus asinus. The sequence goes on from NC_091799.1 coordinate 18,773,992, forward strand.
CATTAATAATTTTAAGAGGTTAAGACAGTGCTTTTAGAATAAAGTATTAATTTATGGCTTACAGTTCTTAAAACATTTCATAATAACTTAAAAATAGACCAGGAAACAAATTATTTAGGTATTTATAATTTCAAAAGGAAAAGTTCTGAAATTTATGGACTAATTTACAGACTACAGGTATGTAAATTCTGAGAATTACATCTGGGCAAACAGCTTCTCTGCTAGATCTCATCACTGCAGAATTTCATTTTTAGCTACTTGAAAGAAAAGGGGGGAGGGAATAATACGCACATGTAAAAAAAACTTAGAGAAAGCTGTATAAAAAAATCTCTCTCCACTATTTATTCCTAGTCCCTCCACCAAAGGAAATTACCATTAACAAACTCCTGTATATATTTCTAGAAACTTCTCTGTGTATTTTTCAGAATACATCATATATATCCTTTAAAAATTCCTACCCAAATGGGTTCATTACCTACATTTTATTCTGCACTTAGCTGTGGTCACTTAATGGCCTTGCAGATCATGTGGCATGCTATAGACTGATTGTGTGCCCCAAAATTCATATGTTGAAACCTGTTCCCCCAATGTGATGGTGCTTGGAGATGGAGGCCTTTGGGAGGTGATTAAGTCATGAGGGCAGAGCTGTCACGAATGGGATTAATGCCCTTATAAAAGGGACAACAGAAAATTCCCCTGCCCCTTTGGCCATGTGGAGGACACAGTGAAAAGACAGCTGGCTCTCTATGAACCAGGGAGCAGGTCATCACCAGATACCAAATATGTCGGTGCCTTGACCTTGGACTTCCCAGTCTCCAGAACTCTGAGAAATAAATTTCTGCTGTTTATGAGCCACCCAGTCTATGGTATTTTGTTATAGCAGCCCAAATGGACTAAAACATCACATTAGCACAAAAAGAGCTAACTCACTCTCTTTAATGGTTACACAGTTTCCTGCTAAATGGATGTATAATTGAAGCAGTTCTCTCCTTATAGAATTTCAATTATCCAGGGTTTTGAAATTATGAGCAATGCTATAATGGACATCTGTGTATAACTATCTTGGTGTATCTTTGGAAATATCCATAGGGTAATTTCTACCAGTGGAATTGCTGGGTCAAAGGGCTGTGCATTTGACATTCTGATATACATTACCAAACCACTTTCCAGAAAGGTTGTGCCAAGTCACACTCCTACCAACGGTGATGGAGGCTATTTCCCCACACCTTTACCAACACTGGGCATTATCAAACAAAAAAGAAGTCTGAAAATCTCCTAAATGAATAATCCATGATTCACTGTTGTTTCGATCAACATTTCTTTAATTCTGAATGAGACTGATACTCTTTACTCGTGTTTACTGGTTATTTTTTCTTCCTACAAATTATCAGTCATGTCCTTTGCTCAAATAAATTGGGTAATTCATCTTAGTGATTTGCAGTTTTTTTAATCAATTTATAAAATTAACTAATTACTCAATCTTTGCTTTTATGGCTCCAGGGTTTTGTATTAGACACGGAAAGGCATTCCTGACTCCAAGATTATTTATAAAAAGTAAAAAAAATTATTAAGGCTTTTTTCCTGGGACCATTTTTTAAAAAGCATTTAAACTTTTAATAAGCAAGGAGTATATTTTGGCATAATGAGTAAGGTTGGGATCCAGTCCTTTTCCCTCCAAAATGGCAAGCCTATTTTTCCAACACTATTTACTGAATAACTCGTCTTTTCCTCAAGATTTCAAGTATCTGTTGTGGAATTTTAAATGAGAATAAAACTTTTTAAAAACAGCTCAATAAAAATAAATGCCCTAAGTGATGTTGCAGAAAATCATGGAGTAGGAAGCTCTCGGGGTCAGTCCCTCCACCAAAACAACCAGTAAGCCTTTAAAATGATCAGAAACAATTATTTTGGAACTTTGGAATCTGATCAGACACTTACAGCAACCAATGCAACTCTTGAGGAAGGGAGAGAGACTGCTGAACCTCGCTACAAGAGCAGTGTGTGCAAACTGGCTATAATCCCCACTTCTCACCCTGTGGCAGCCTGCAGGATGGTGAACCACATTCCTAGAGTGGCTGGCTTATGCCAGGGTGGACAGCAAGGACTGTGTCCTCCAAAAATTGGGGGCTTTGTATCTGGCCAGTTCTAATGGACCCACATAGCTTTGTTTTGGCCCTCTCTGGCTGCAGTGGCTTCTGAAGCAGCATCTATCATAAATTTTCAAAGACAAACATACTTTCCCCTGCTACTCCCTGGGTGAAAGCATTTAAGGAAATCTCTGTTAGGTCACAGGCTGACTGCATAGACAAAGCAACAGAAACTTCAGGACCACGTGCAACAAGGAATACAGAATATTTGGAATATTTTCCAAAACAGTTTGGAAAAATCACCATACAGACACTGCAGCTCTCAACAAGTGACAAAAGGAATCTCCTAGGAGGGGAAGAATCTAATTTCAAGAGTTACCACATTAGAATACTCAAACTGTCCAGTTCTCAAAATTACAAAGTATATAAAAAAAAGGAAAATATGGTGCATTCACAGGGAAAAAAAAATTTAGACACAATCTACCCCTGAGGAATTCCAGACCTTGGAATTACTAGTCAAAGATGTTAAATCAACTGTCTTGTATGTAGTCAAACTGCTACAAAAACTATGGACAAAGAACTAAAGGAAATCAGGAGAACAATGCCAATAAAAAGATAGGAATTATAAAAAGGAACCAAATAGAAATTCTGGAGCTGAGAAGTATAATACTTGTGTTATGGGCTTAAGTGTGTCCCCCTAAAACTCATATGTTGAAATGCTAATTCCCAATAGCCCAGAATGTGATATTTGGACACAGGGCCTTAAGAAAGGTAATTAAGTTATTGAAATGGGGTCATCAGGGGCTGGCCCGGTGGCACAGTGGTTAAGCATGCACATTCCACTTCGGCAGCCCAGGGTTAGCGGGTTCGGATCCTGGCTGCGGACATGGCAGTGCCTGGCAAAGCCATGCTGTGGTAGGCATCCCCCATATAAAGTAAAGGAAGATGGGCATGGATGTTAGCTCAGGGCCAGTATTCCTCAGCAAAAAAAGAGGAGGATTGGCAGCAGTTAGCTCAGGGCTAATGTCCCCCCCCCCACAAAAAAAAAGGAGGGGCCATTAGGGCGGGCCCTAATCCAATCTGACTGGTGTTCTTATAAGAAAATTTGGACATACAGAGAGTCATCAGGGATGTGCGCAATGTGAAGACACAGTGAAAAAGTGGCACCTGCAAGCCAAGGAGAAAAGTCTCAGGAAAAACCAAATCTGCTGACACCTTAATCTCTGACTTCTAGCCTCTGGAACTGTGAAAAAATATATTTTTGCTGTTTAAGCCACTTAGTCTGTGGTACGTGTTATGGCAGATCTAGGAAACAGACACAAGTTGAAACAAAAGATTCAGAAGAGGAGTTCAATGGTAGATTTAAGCAGGCAGAAGAAAAAAAAATCAGCAAACTCAAAGATAAAGCAATTGAAATTTTCCAGTCTGAGGAGTAGAAAGAAGAATGAAGAAAAACGAACACAATCTGGTGTACCTGTGGGAAGCCATCAAACGTACCAATACACACATCATAAGAGTCTCAGAAGAAGAAAGGGTAGAAAAGGTATTAAAAGAAATAATGGTAGAAAATTTCCCAAATTTGATAAAAGACATAAACATACACATCCTAGAAGCTCAAGAAACTCCTAGTAGGATAAAGTTATAGATTCACATGAGACACATTCTAAGTCAAACAGTAGAAAGCCAAAGACAAGTGAGAATCTTCAAAGCAGCAAGAAAGAAGTAACTCATCATGTAAAATGCATCCTCAATAAGATTAACAGCTAATTTCTCATCAGAAACCATGGAAGCCAGAAGGCAGTGGTATGACATATTTAAAGTGCTAGAAGAATAATTCGTCAACCAAGAATTCTGTATACCACAAAACTATCCTTTCAAGAATGAAGGAGAAATTAAGACATTCCCAGATAAACAAAAGCTAAGAGTGTTTGCTACCAGTAGACCTCCTCTACAAGAAATGATAAAGGAGTCCTTGAGGCTGAGATAAAAGAACACTAGATAGTAGTTCAAAGCCATATGAAGGAATAAAGACTATGGGTAAAGGTAATAAGTAAATATAAGAGCCAATATTACACTTTTGGTTTACAACTCCTCTTTTTTTCCTGTATGATTTAAAAAGCAAATGAATAAAACAACAATTTAAAAATCTATGTCAATAGGCATACAATGTATATTAAGAGCAATCTGTGACAATAACACTACTCAGTGGGAGGGATGGAGACGTATAGGAGCAGAGCATTTGCATACTACTGAAACTAAGTTTGAACTTGTCAAACTAGGTTGTTATAAATTTAAGATGTTAATTGTAAACCTCAAGGTAACTACTGGGAAAATAACCAAAAACACACATGAAAAGGAAAGAAGGGAATCAAAATGGTATGCAAAGAAAAAAAATCAAATATTTTTAAAAGGCAGTAAAAAGGCATTTTTAAAAGGGAGGAATTCAAGAACAAAAAAGATACAAAATACAGAGAAAACAAATAGCTAAATGGCAGAAGTAAACCCTTGTTTATCAGTAATTACTTTAAGTAAATGGATTAAACTTTCCAATTAAAAGGCAGAATGGATTAAAAAACATGATTTATCTATATGTTGTCTATCAGAGACTCACTGTAGATATAAAGGCATAAAGAGATTGAAACTAAAATGATGGAAAAAGATATTCCATTCAAATATTAACCAAAAGAGAGCTGGGATGGCTATATCATTATCAGACAAAATAGATTCTAAGTCAAAAAGTTTACAAGAACAAAGAAGGACATTATATACTGATAAAAGGTTCAATCTATGAAGCAGATATAACAATTATAAAACATATATGCACCTAACAAGAGATATATAAATGAAACAAAAAGGTAACAGAATTGAAGAGAAAAACAGACAGATCTACAATAACAGGTGGAGACTTCAATATTTCGCTTTCAATAATGAAGAGAAAAACCAGATAGAAGATCTGTAAGGAAATAGAGGACCTGAACAACATTATAAATCAATTATACTTAAAAGACATACAGAATGCAAATAAAAAGGAATGACATTCTGATATATGCTACAACGTGAACACTGAAAACATTATGCTGAAACATCATGCTAAACATTAACTTAAATCAGACACAAAGGACAAACATTGTCTAATTCCACTTACACAGAATATCTAGAAGAGGCAAATTCAGAGATACAAAGTAGATTAGAGGTGACCAGGGCCCGAGGGAGTGAGGAATGAGAGTTAACTGCTTAATGAGCAGAGTGTTTCTGTTTTGGGTGATGAAAACATTTTGGAAACAAACTGGTGCTGGTTGCACAACATTGTGAGTGTAATTAATGCCACTAAATTGTACACTTGAAAATGGTTAAAGTGGCAAACTGAATGATACATATATTTTTTACTGCATATTAAAAAAAAAAAAAAGTCATGTAACTTCATTTTTAACTGTGTAAAGGCGGTAATAGTCCTTGTAATTTAGTAAGTATCTGACCTCCACCCTTAACTTTGAGTGAGGGTGGCATTTCTACATATTCCCTGACCTTAGGAACATGCAAAGCCTGCACCTCTCCTACAGCTTTTCCTACTACCATAAGCAACAGTTACAAACTCACAGCCAGCTGTGACCTATATTAATAGTATAGCTGCTGTTTCAATTGTTTACAAGACTTTCATAGAAGTAATCAACTCACTTAAAAAGTCATTAAAAAACCCCATAACATAAAACACTATATGCAAGGTACTGCGGGGGATTTCCAAGATGATCAGGGAATGTCACTGTCCAGAGTCTTTTAACCTGCTAGGGGAGATAAAAAAACAACATGCATATAACCCTGTTACTCAAGGCAAAGTCTGATAAAAGCACCACAAGAGAATTACAAATGCGGGAGGAATTCAGAGGAGGGGACCAGATATACCCTACAGTTAAATATCCTGTCACTAGAAATACTGGTGTCACCAGGGTAAGAGGAAGCCTTCAGGGTAGCATATAATTCTTCCCATCTACCACATCCTAATCAACATAATCTAAGAAATATGGAAAAATTGGCCTGAGTCCCAGAAACTAGGGCTCAAAGTTACCTATATGCCACAAACTTTAATTAAGGATATGGTGAAGACTGGGTCAGACTAAAGGGAGATGTTGCCCCTGCAACTCCACCTGCTATACCAAGCAATCCTGGTACAGTAGCAGCAATCCTGCCAAAGGACCACAAATTTGGAAGGCCTGTAGCTAAAAAGCCAAGGTGGATCATGGGACAAATCTTGCAGATTGACAACATTCAGAGGTGGCTGTATAGGAATACCATACATTGCAAACTGCCTCAACAGAAATTTTTTTAAAACTTAACATGAGAGGGTGGGCTCATTAGTAGCCCCAGGAAGGAGGCAAAGGCACAGCCCATCATTTGCCAGCTGGACCAGGGAGACAAAAGTAGGCCCCTGGCATCACAATTTCACCAACACAGAAGAAAGTGCAAGAGCTACAGCTCTCCTAACAGGGCCTAAGACCTAGCCTCTGGCCCCAGTCACTCTACTCAAGCTAAGCCCAGGTGTCAATCTGGTTCAGCCCATCCTCCAGGTAAAGAGTTAAGAGTTGATTCTAATAGTATTCAGGTGTATGGGGAAGGATCCAAAAGCAATCCACCCACAAAATGGGACAATTTTGGACCTGAACAGAATGTTTCCCTCTAAACATGTAAATAGATCTACAATCTATAGATTGTAAATAGATTCTACAATAATAAAAAAGAAGAAAATAGCAAGGGACAGACAAAGAGTACAGTTTAGATAGCATTTTTAAACTTATGTTTTCCACAAACTTATGAAAATATAGTCTCTGAATAAAGTATAAGGAAGATAAGACAAAATAGCAGAATGGTATGAAAAAAGAGCTGACAAATAAAGACAAGATGTAAGGAAACTAATAACTAGCACAGAAATTTAAACAGGTAATAAGAAGCAGAATTGCAACTGGAGAAATTGGAATCAATCACGCAGAAGGCACTTTAGGGGAACTTCTATTAGAATGAAGGAGGAGGATAAAAATATGAAAACAGCAAGAGAAGATAACAGAACGGAAGAACAGAGCATAGAGATCCAATGTATGGCTAATTAGTGTCCTTGAGAGAAAGAACAAAACAAACGGAGTAGAAGGAATAATCAAATAAAATTTTCATTAGAAGAAAACTTCCCTGCATGGAAAACCTTGAGTATTCAGAAGAGTTTTGTCCCAGTAGTGGGAAGAAATTAGCCCCAAACAAAACGCAGTTCTGGTCCTGTCAAAAAAAGAGTAAAAAGTCTGAAAAGATCAAACTATTTCGTAGTAACTTAATTGTGTTCCAGAAATAAGCTTGAATATATTTACATAATACAAAAATATCCTGAACCCAACAAGGTGAAAGTCATGCCTGGCATCCAACTAAAAAAATCACCAGGCATGCAAAGAAGCAGGAAAATATAACCGCTAATAAAGAAAGAGAGAGAGAAATCAATAGAAACAGATACAGAAATGACAGATTTATACAACTGGTAGAAAATTCTATATTCCGTTATGTTCAGGAACATTAAGCATATTTGGTAGACAGGGAAGCCATACAAAAAGACTCAAACCGAACTTCTACAGATCCCAACAAACACACACTGGATGGGAATAACAAAAGAATTAACACCGAAAAAGAAAAGATCAGTGAACTTGAAAACACAGCAATAGAAACAATCTAAAATAAAACAGAGAGAAAAAAGACCAAAAATAAAAAGGGAAGGGGGAACAGAGGACCAGTTAGCTGTGAGACAACTACAAGGTGTCTAGTTGGAGCCCCTGAAGAAGGGGAGGGTATAAAGGCTGAAATTTATTTCAAGAAATAATAGCCAAAATTGTTCTATATTTGATGAAAATGATACCCATAGATCCAAGAAGCTCAACAAACCCCAAGCACAAGAAGCAGGAAGAAAACTACACCAAGGCATATCATAATCAAATCATTTAAAAATCAGCAATGAAGAGAAAATCTTAAAAGTAGACAGAGAAAAAAGACCCATTGTGTACAGAGGACCAAAGAAAAGAAAGCCTGTAAACTTCAAAAGTAAAAAGAACAGAAACAAAAATACACAAAAACAAAAATAAGTCAAGCAAAACTATTAATATCAAAGTAAAATTCAGTGTAAAAAGCATCAAATGGAATGAAAGTTTATTGTTAGCTGATGAGTTCTATAACTCACAATGAGGGTCACGTTGTGAATGTTTGTGTGTAAATGTAGTGTAGACTTCAAAACATAAAACAGTGAGAGAAACACAATTGTAGTAAGAAACAGAAATATCTCTTTTAATCCTTAATAAATCAAGTAGGCAAAGGATAATTAGGATCCAGAGGGTTAGGTTGGTATCATTAACAATGATAATTTAACTAAAATATACAACCTCTGTATCTTACAAATGATACACCTTTTTCAATTTTCATAGGACATTTACAAAAACAATCATATAAGTGGCCACAGAGAACATCAATAAATCCCCCAAAGCAGAAATGCATACACAGAGCACATTTGATTACACAATGTAATAAATCTAGAAAGAGTAAAGATAAATTTTAAAAAGCTCCCAACCTCAATAATTAAACAAAATTCTTAATTCTTAAAACAATGAAGAAATTAAAACTACAATGTCAAATTCACAAAATTAGGAGTAAGAAATGGAATATAATCCTAGAAACTTGTAAAAACAGAAGACAATTATACAATAATAAATTTTAAAGTCTCATAGATAAAAAGTTTTATAGAAAAATGTAAATTGTCAGAATTGACCAGAGAAGAAAAAAATCTTAACAGATCAATAACTGTGAAGAGATTACAAAACATGTTGAAATGATTTCTAAAGGTACACCAGGCCCAAAATATTTTATGGGAAAATTCTGTAAAACTAATTCCTATGCTATATAAACTGTGTCAGAGAGGCAAGAAGGGGGAAAGGGGACATAGGAGAAAACTTACTGATTATTTTTACATAAAACCTTGGTATCCAAACTTGACAACAAAGGAAAAACTATAATCCTAGCTCAAGTATTAACAGAGAGAGAAAAATCCTAAATCACATGGCACTCTGGTTTGTTTACTTTAATCTCTTGCGGGTTGAGTACACTGTGAGTGTGACAAGAAACTGATTTATTGGTTCCATCACTGAGGGCAGGATCCTAGGCTATGGTGAAACTCCCGCCAGAAAGCCATCTCATCTCACAAGCTCTTTCCCAGTTCTCTTCCATTCAAGACGACCCCTGGTGACACAGATCACTACCTGTGCCTCCTTCCACCAGTGACAGAGGGTGGTGGGAGATAAACCTGGAAAGGATGACTAGGACTACACTGCTGAAGGCTGAGTTTGAGCTTTAAATGTGGGCACGGGGTTAGCAGTGAAAACTTTTGAGTGACACATTGTGAAATATGTTCCAGAAGGATAATCTGCTGATAGACTTATACTAGGAACAAGTCTGAAAAAGAAGCTAACTTTAAGATTTCAGCAAGTACAGTCTAGGTTTGAGGCAAAGAAATAACAGTGAGCATGGAAAACAGAGGGGTAGAATTGATAGGATTAACTAAATCGGTTGGCAAGAAGATGTGACAGTACTGCTGGGTATGTTAAAAATCACACCATTAAGAAAGTGAAAAGATAATCTACAACATGGGAGAAAATATATGCAAATCATATACCTGGTAAGTAACCTGTATCCAGAATATATACAGAACTCTTGAAATTCAACCATAAAAAGACAATCCAATTGAAAAATGGGCAAAGCATTTCAAGAGATATTTCTCCAAAGAAGATACACAAATGAGTACACACAAAAAAGCTCAGTATCATTATTCATTAGGAAAATGCAAATCAAAACTACAATGAGATATCACTTCTCACCCACTCAGATGGCTATGATAAATAAGACAGATAATAACAGGTGATGGTGAGGATTTGGCAGGATTAGAATCCTCACACATTGCTGGGAGGAATGTAAAATGGTGCAGCCACTTTGGAAAACAGTTTGGCAATTCCTCAAAAAGTTGTAACTCAACAATTCTACTAGAACGTATATACCCAAGAGAAATGAAAACACATGATGTCCACAAAAACTTACACACGAATGTCCATAACAGAATTATTCATAATAGCCAAAAAGTGGAAACGACCCAAATGTCCTCAACTGGTGACGGGATAAATAGAATGTGGTATACCCATACAATGGAATATTATTCCATTTTATTATGTACTATGTATGTATTATTGTATTATGCCATTCTTTTGGCAATAAAAAATAATGAAGTACTGATAGATGTGACAACATGTCTAAACCTGGAAAACATTATGCCAAGTGAAAGAAGTTAGACACAAAAGACCACATCTTCTATGATTCCACTTATATGAACTGTCCAGAATAGGGAAATCCATAGACAAAAGCAATCAGTGGCTGCCAGGAACTATGGGGAGAGGAAATAAAGAGTGACTGCTGATTTTTTTTAGGGGGATGAAAATTCTAAAATCAGATTGTCGTGATGGGTACACAACTCACTGAATATACTAAAAAACTCTTAATTGCCTATGAATTATGTCTCAATAAAGCTGTTTAAAAAATAGAGTAATGCAAGGTAAACTAGTTACCAATACCCACTCTGAAGTTTCCCGATTGTACCTAGGAAAATGCCATAATTAGTAGGCATAATAACAGCACCTACTATTTACTAAATGCATGCATTGTACCAGAGTCTGTGCAAAGCACTTCATGTATTCTCTCTCATTTAATCCTCATAACAATCCACTCAATACGTATTTTTTATTCCTATTGTATAAATAGGAAATAAAGAGGCTAAAGTACTTAAGGTCATATAACTAGTGAGTGATGAAGATGTAATTTAAATTCAAAACACTTGCTCAGGCTCCTTATAGCCTGAGAGATGAGAGTAGAAGGTAAACGCAAATACTATTGTCACAAATAAATAACTGAAATGACCTGTAGCACGCAGTGCACTCATAAACTCCAGAGCAAATTATTCACCATCCTCAGAACTAGTGAGGTACTAGCAACTTTACACGCCACTTTGCCCACAGTTTTTTAAAAAGTCCTAACAGTAACAGTTCTAAAACAAACACACCAAGCCCAGCTCATTCCCTGCATGGTTCATGGGGGCTGTCTGGCTTTCTGTGAAGCAGAGGACGCAGAGCAAATATGGAAGAATCACTGAACTAGACGACCTCCAAGACTCCTCTCAACTTTGGTGAGTTTAACAGCAGCCTATATTAATTATTCAGTTGAGGAACTGTATGTCAAGTTTTATACACTATTTAAACACCAACTACATATCCTAAAAACACAGACGACAGCAATATAAGACAGAAGCAGACCCACTAGCTACTTGTCTTGAAACCCTCCAGAGATTTCTTAATCAGAACATATGGTAATTTGCATGCTTACTGTGGGTGCACATTTAAACACAGTAAATATTACTTCACTAAATCTAAAGACTGGCACAAATGTATAAAAATACCCACAGCCCATGCCTACCAAAATTCTTTCTATTAGTCAAACGCTTTACAGTTCACCAAGCAGACTGTGTGAACTTGGGTCTTGTAATACTCCTGTGACACTAGTGAACAGTTAGCCATTGACGATTAGATAGCAGGTAACTAAAGCTATCTGTTTGTTTTCAGTTATAATTATAGCTTTTAGTTGTTCGCCCTCCTATTGTTAACTGTGCTGTTTAGGCAATATACTATCTGATTCCCACTAGGTTCCTATAGATAACATCTCCTTGGTGCCTGGGTCACCATGGTAACAGATGTTTGAAAGCTGTTTTTCAGGAATTAGGACTGCCTTGTCCAGTTCAGGCCAGTCTAGACCACCAACCCATCAAGTGGGCCTGTGCAGGGGCCCAATAAGTGAACTTTCTGATGTCAAGAGGCTAAAAACTCCACCCTCAGATCATACTAATGCCACCACTTTGCGAACATGTGTCCCATGAAGAGGCATGAAGTTTGACTACGCTTGCGCAGATCATCAATTACCTCACTTCCAATCATCTATCCCCATACTTCAGACCACTCTGCCCCCATCCATAAATATCCGAGTCCCCATTTTTGCGGAGGCACATCTAGGACATTCTCCCACCTCCTCGCTTGGCTGCCTTGTGATTAAAACCCTCTCTCTGCTGCAATCTCGTCATTTCCATGATTGGCTTTCTGAGCAATGGGCAAAAACGAACCTGTCTCGGTAACATTTGTATCATCATACTTATTTTAAAGATGAGTAAATGGAAGCTCAGGAAGGTCAAGCTCGCCCAAGGTCACATATGTCAGAAATGGTATGTCAGGATTCAAATAGAAGTGTAATTTCAAAGCTGATATTTTTCTAAGTTAAAAAAACATCACTTAGCAGTAAGGTTTATCCGAAATCAAATGCTCTAACAGTACAACAACATATGGCAGTGATTGGCCTTAAAATGTGCAATATTTCTTCCTCAGACTTAATGAGGAAGAGAGGAGAAGTAAAAGAACCTGCTGCTCTAGGGCCATTAAATACACTTACATTATCATTTTTGCTGAAAAAGAAACCATTTTAGTAAATAATTTTAAAAACTGTATTTTTAGCAAGTTTATGGCTTACCTAATGCAAAGTCGTATTCCTGGGATAAAGTTTCTTATGCCATGGCCATCAAAAAAGTATGAATGAGTGAGGAAGAGGAATCCATCTCTCAGCTTTGCTTCACATAAAAATCACACTGACTTCTGAAAGGAAAAATCATGTTGAAAATGTAAGAGTTGTTGGTGTCATTCACCGTGTACACGTGCTTTGCCAATAAACACCACAGGTGTGTGAACAGCAGAAAGAAAACTAACCAAGATTAGTATTTTGTTATTATATTAACTTCTATTCTGCACCTTCTTAGCTTCTACCTTTGTATTTTTAAAATAAACTTTTAATTTTGGAATAATTTTAGATTTACAGAAAAGTTGCACAGAACGCCGAGAACTCCTGTGTGCCCCTCACCCAGTTCCCTTTAACGTTACCATCTTACATTACCAGGGCACATTTGTCAAAAATAGAAAGCCAACACAGGTCAATGCCTACGTAATTCTGCAGAATTAAAATATCCTTTGGAAAGCGTTTTCAGTCTCCAGACCATTGTCAGTCAGCATGCCTATATTTTCTCCTACTTGGAACACTTTAGCCAAAGAACTTAGTAAAACTTATTTTAGAATTTTTAAAAAACAAGCTACCTACTTTATGAAGTTTGATTCGTGTCTCCCTTTAAGTCAGAGCTGAACATTTTACTTAAAACTTCAGGGCAAATGTTCCATTGTGGCAAACTCTTTGAGATTCAAAAGAGAAGGTATTGTTCTGACCCCCAACTCCCCACTTATCAGTTATCCTACTATTACATTACAATAAAGCCAAGGAAATGTTTTTAACTGCACCCTCATATTCATTAGAATTCAGGATAATAAGTTCAAATCAAGAAAGCAGAAACAGTGCTTGTTTCATGAAAATTATTAACTACATACCCCCAAAATAAAAGGAAAATTTTTTCCTCAATGTTACAAATAAGACAAAAATCTCTTTCTAGTCTAACTGCAAATATAAATGAGGCAAAAAGGAAAAGTTTATGAAAATGATACAGAGCATAGTCAATCAAGTTTAAGAGGCATATTTATAAATTTCTGAAATCAAGATGTGATGACCAGGTTAATAGTTGTCACGGCCTTAAGGATAGAGCATTCCTGGGAGTGTCATCAATGTTTTTTGTTTTTCTGGGGTTTTTTTTGCTGAGGAAGATTAGCCCTGAGCTAACATCTGGGCCAGTCTTCCTCCACTTTAAATGTCTGCTGCTGCCACAGCATGGCTGACAAATGGTGTAGGTCTGCACTCAGGATCCACACAAACCCAGGCCACCAAAGCAGAGGACACGGAACTTAACCACTACAACACGGGCTGGCTCCTCATCAATGTTTTTGATGGTACAAAGGCCAACACTGGGAAAAGCAAGGATATAACTCTGAATTGAAAAGTATTCAAAAGAGTAGGAATGTTAAGAAGTTTAATGAACACTTTAACCAATCTATTTCACTTATTTTTTCTTTTTATATATACGTTAGAATATTATTTTAAAATGTCTAAATAAGTCTAAACATTTTTCAGTAAGAATTTTTAAAGACCTAAATGATGATAAAGCATATGCCATAGCTTAACTGGCAGTGTTTTCTCCTTCTTTGGTGGTACATAAAATAATCGATGGTATCCAGAGTTCAATACAGCTGTAATTCAGCTGTTACATCTTACAAGAAAGCTTGATAAACTCTCTCACAGGCAAACTGACAGCTTAAATAAGGTAACATAAAACAAAGACCTCTCCCATCGGAAAGCATACAAGAAATAATACATAATTTTGGGTTATCATAATAAAAGGGCTATTTTCCCAACACTAAGAGTTTTCTTCATGTGAAAAGTAAAATCTACTTTAAATTTCTTACTTATGGCAGATTCCTGCACTGAATCCAAGGAATCTGGAGGGAGGAGAGCCAGGAACCTACTGCAAGTAGAAAACTTAAGAGAGATTTTAACTGAATTCTTTTAAACAAACTCCTTTACTAAGGACCTTAGCTGTGAAGACAGCAGGCATCAACAAACGGAGGTTCAACTTAATGTTCCTAAAGGCTACAGAACGAATTTTTAAAGTCACATTTTCAAAGAGCTTGTTAGTTTCAGGCATTTCCGATGAGCAATTTTTTTTTTGTATTGTGGTACAACATACTTAACATAAGATTTACCATTTTAACCATTTTGAAGTGTACAATTAGAGGCATTAAGTACATTCACAACGTTGTGCAACCATCACCACCATCCATTTCCAGAACTTTTTCAGCATCCCAAACTAAAACTCTGTATCCATTAAACAATGACTCTCCATTCCCTCCTCCCCTCAGCCCCTGGTGAACTAAAGTCGCCTTCCTGTCTCTATAAATTTGCCTATTTTAGATACCTCATATAGGCAGACTCATACAATATTTGTTCTTTTGTGTTTGGCTTATTTCTCTAGTGAGTAAAGCACTAGAGGAAAAAAAGCATTCTGTAAAGCAAAGAATGAACTCCAAATTACTAGGTTTCTCATAATTTAACTATACATACTGACAACCTCTGACATATCCAGTGCTCCCAGAAATTCTGCTACTGTTCCATGAGCCCCAAGGGGCAGAGGATTTCAGACTGACCCTTTTCTAGCCTGTGGACAGGCCTGGTTAACAGCCATAAGTCAAAGAGCAGGCTCCTGAGAGCCCTGGAGGGCATCCTGGGGTAACTGGATGGAGCAAAGGGAAGTAGGGAGCTGCGCAGGCCTGAAAAACCACAGGTAAGAAAAGGCAAGGATCCTCAAGCTACTCTGGCCCTGAGAAGCCTTCCTATCTACCCACCAGGAGCAACTGAACCCTGACACTTAGGTTGGGCGACACCTGTCAGAGCTGAGGCCAGACTGTGGTTTAGTCACTGAGAATGTCACCAGTGCAGGAAGCTTCACGGGGTCATGAGTCACCTTCCATGGCTCAGAGGTCCGGGCAGGCCTGCCCTGCCCCATCTAGACAAACCCAGTTAGGAGAGGCAGAAATAAGAAGACATAAAATTGGCAGAGAGAGACAAACACAGATGGCCAAAGAACTGGACTGACCGGCAGGTCACGAATGAGAGTAGGACAGAGAAGAAAACACAGGGTCAAGAGACATAGAAGGAAGGTGGAGACAGAAATCAAGACAGGGCCTGAATCCTAAGAGAGACAAGGTGGAGAGAATGACAAAGTTGACAGGGGCCGAGTTGAGAGGCAAAAAGAGCAGATGACAACAGGTGACAGAGACAGCAACAGAGAAAACAGCGGTAAACAGAGAGAGAGAACCAGCGGAGTCCGCGCACAGCCTTTCTCCCGGCCCTGGCTCGAACCCGAGGCCGCCAAGCCCACCCGGCGTCCCCGAAAGGCCGGCGGCCGGACTGGGGCAGGATCTCTAAGCGCTCCGGTCCGCCGAGGTCCGCCGCCGCGGGGTGACCTTGGGCGAGACGCTACCTCGGGGGCCTCGGCGTCGCGGTACGCGCGCCGGGCTGGCCGGAGACCGCACGACTCGGACTCGGGGCGCTGGGACTCCAACCGCCCCCGCGCGACTCATAAGCATCCCGGTCGGCGGAACGGGCCCGGCGGGGCCGGCGGTGAGCGCCGGGACCCGCGGAGAAGCCCATAAACCTCTCCGGCTTCCCTCCCTGGCTCCTCGCTACCCGTTGTCCCTCGTCCGCCGTACCTGCCAAGGGCTCCGCGCTCACACAGCCCGCCCGCGGTACACTTTCCGCCGCCGGCGTCAGGCCCGTTCAACCCGTCGCTGCCGCCACCGCCACAGCCTGTGCCTTCCGCTCCCGGAAATGCTTCCCAGTCCCGCCCCCTAAACGGTCAGTGCTTCCGGGGGTGCGTCAGCGAGTGAAAGCGATGTGCGCATGCGGACTCACATTCGGGGCGGGGCGTTAGGAGAGGGCTCCGGGATAGACGACGCCTGCGCAGTATCGTCTGGAGCCGTGCAATCAGCTTTAGGGGTTGTGGGACAGCTACTGGGAATTGCGGAGCTGATACCGACTCCTAAACCCTTTTTAAACTTTGACCTATCTCAACCTGCCTAGCAGAGATTGTCAAATCCGTCTCTGCCTCCATAGCGGCTTTGGCATGCAGTGGATGCTCAGTAAATGTTCAATGAAAGGACCAGTGCATTCCATGTGGGCCCCGCTAGCGGAAAAACCTCATTTTGTTCAGGTAGCAAAGGAGATCCTTTGATCTCAGGGGACATCACCCCAGCTAGAGGGAATGACTCATAATTGGTCTAAACTGTTCATGATAATCTCATTCTCATTAGCCAGTACAATTCTTCCTCAATTTACAAGGGGGTTACCTCCCCATAAACCGATCGTAAGTTGAAAATATCATGTCGAAAATGCATTTAATGCACCTAACCTCCCGAACATCATGGCTTAGCCTAGCCTACCTTAAATATGCTCAGAACACTTAGATTAGCCTACGGTGGGGCAGAATCATCTACACAAAGTCTGTTTTATAATAAAGTGTTGGATAGCTCATGTAATTTATTCAATACTGTACTGAAAGTGAAAAACAGAATGGTTGTATGTGTACAGAAGGGTTGTAAGCGTATCGGTTATTTGCCTTCTTGACCTTGTGATTGGGAGCTTGGCTTGCTGCCACCGCCTAGCATCAGGAGAGAGTATCCTACTGCACACGACTAGCCTGGGAAAAGACCAAAATTCCAATTATGGCTTCTACTGACTGTGTATCACTTTCACACCATGGTAAAGTTGAAATTTTAACTGCCTTTAGTTGGACTAGGCATAGTCATGTGACCAACTTCTGGGCCTAATACTTCTTATAGAGGTTTCTGAGCTGGCTCCCGAAAAAGCTTTTTTTTTTTTTTACAAAGTCCATCAGGACTTTTAGTTGTTTATGCTCCTTAAGTGCATTGCCACTTTTATTTTCTTCCTGCCTCTAAGCAAACCTGAAAGTTGGAAGTTCAGTCACCATGATATGCCTATGACATGACAAGCAAATGCTAAGGCTGGTAAAGCAGAAACATTGAGAAAGCCTAGATCTTATATGACATTAAGCTACAGCCCCAGCTTTGGACTCTTTCCTCCTGGATGGTTTGCTGCCTAGTAAACTTCTTACTTGGACTTTAATTCTAGCATTATGGTAGACTACGTATCTCCAAATATAACAGCCGCAAAATATATGAAATTGCTAGGAGAAATCTTGAAAACACTGTTTTAAATGCATGGATAAGCTTGTGAGAAAGTCAGGAAAATCATCGGAGGCCAGGAAGAAACACAGGCCTGGGAAGTTAGAGCTGATGGTCAGAAGTTATGCACAGGTGCGGTCTGCATCTGTTTTCATTGGTTGGTGCATATACTATAGTGAAAAGTATTTTAAAAATCATCTCTGGAGGTAGGTAAACATTGATGCTGCTACCAGCTATAAGAGCATCTGCCTGGATCAAGGCAGGATGACAGCCAAATTGGAACATCAGGCTGAAATCCAAGAAGGAATATATCTTCAGGCGAAAGATAAACTAGAGAAAAAAAATATCTGCCTTGCAGAGGCAGGCAGAAAGGAAAGTTGTCTTTCTCTGCCTTGCTTCTGGTTGAAGGGGTAAAACATTTCCCTAATGGGTGCATGGCTAAAGGCTGGCCAATGCATGGCCATACCGTTTGCATGGTCCAAAGGCCTACAAGCTGAACGTTTCAATTTAAAATGGATCTGGGTAGTTAGTACCTATTGTACTTGGCTGAGCAAACACAAGTCCTCTCTGGAAGAACTCACTGTCAACCCAGGTCTCAAAAAATTCCCACAGGCAGACTTCCAAATGAATGTGAACTTGCGATCAAAACCCACAAAACCCACGAGGAAATAAACAGAGAAGACAAACAGCAGAGGCAGGTCTGTTTTAGATGTATAGCTCATTGGAAGGGTTAAATACCAAATTAGATGCAACTGAAGAGAAGTCAGTGAACTGAAATATAGATTTGCAGAAAACAAACCAAAAAGCGTCCCAGAGAGACAAAGAAATGGAAAAGAGTGAGAAAGTCCATCATGTGTTAGAAGTTATGTTAGAAGGCCATAATAAAGTGAATGTGGGCAAGGCAATTGTCAAATAATGATGGCTGAGAATTTTCCAGAATTGATGAAAGATAAGAATTCTCAGCAAACACAATGAGTCCTAAATAAGATAAAGAAAAAGTAAACCTAGATCTAGTTTGGTGAAACTTCAGGACACCAAAGCACAAGAGGTGATTTTAAAAGCAGACAGAGAACAATCTATAATTTGTGGGATTAAAAAAGGCAAAACCACCATAATGGAATGATAGTTTATAAAGTATAAGAGGATTACGGAAGTCAAAGCATTATAAAGTGTGTATCAGTTCTCTATTGCATAACAGCCACAAATCCTCAGAAGGATACAACAATATTTGTTTATTGCTCACACATCTGGTGTCTGCTAGGTATGGGTTAGGAAGCTCTGCTGAGCTTGGCCAGGCTTGCTTACGTGTCCGGGGTCAGCTGATCTAGGATGGCCTTGGCTGGGGGCCTTGACTCTGCTCTACGTGTCTCTCACTCACCAGCCAGGTAGTCCAGACAAGTTCTCATGGCAACAGCAGGGACACAAAAGCAAGCAATGGAAATGTACAAGCACATTTTCAAGGCTCTTCTTAGATCTTATTGGCCAAAGCAAGTCACGTGACAGAGTCCAGAGTTATAATAGGAGGGAGCTATGAAGGATTATGGCAAAGGGTTTGCACACAGTATGGATAGTGAAGAATTGGAGACCATAGTTCAATCAGTCCAAGGTCTTTGCACTGTCCATGAAAAGATTGCTTAGCATTAGACTTTTAATTAAATATGAACACTGACATTTCGAGGTTTACCATTAAAAGAATAAAGACAGACCAAAGTTATATACCAAAGAAAGAGTAAAGTTATAGACCAAATTAGAAAAAGAAAACTAATATTAAAAAAAAGGGAAGGAAGGAAATAAAGGCAGAAACAAAAAAACATAAGTGGAAAAATACAAAGCACAAAATAAGGTGGAAAAATAAATTAAAATATATCACGAATCACAATAAATATATTTTTAAAAAACAAACTTTTTAGTTAAAAGACATTGTAATAGATTTTTTAAAAAATCAAGCTGTATACTGTTTAAAACACAAAGACAGAAAATCTGAAGTAAAAGAAAGGCGAACGAGATTTCAGGCTGGGTCTATTAGCTGTATTAACTTTGGACAAAATAGACTTTAAGGCAAAAAGCATTGCTAGAAATAGTGTGGTGCATTGCATTATGGTTCTCAATAATTTGCTGCCCCTCCTCACAAGAGGCCTGTACTTCGATCCCTTCGGACTTCAGGTTTGATCACTGAAGCGTGAATGGAAGTTATGTGTACACTCCTGAGCAGAGCTTTAAGCACCATTGTTCTTTCCTTCTGCCATAAGAAGATCTTGTCCCAGATGGGGCTACTCCTGCCTGAATCCTTGAAAGATGTATAATGTAGAATGAAGAATGAGCAGTGCTACAAAAAACTCAGAGAGGACCTATGGCATGAGTGAGAAATTAACCCGTCTTGTTGTAAGCCACTGAGATTCTGAAGTTGGGTGTGGTCATGTGGCTTTCTTTGACTAATGGAATATTAAACGTGTCACTTCCAGGTGGGGCTTTAAGAGCCAGTGAATGATTCATGCTGTTGAGCTGTTGTTGCAGCCTCACGTGGCAAAAGATGACTAATAGAATTAGGCTGTTTCATAGTGAAAAAGGTTCAACTCACCAGAAATGCATAATAATTCTAAATTGTATCCGCATAATATTATAGCTTCAAACTATGGAATAGATTAAAACTGATAGAACTCCAAAAAGAAATCGACAAATTCACCGTCATGGTGGAGATTGTGGAACTCTGTCCACCAAATATTTCCAGTCTCTCTCCTGGTAGGCCTGCCCTTGAACACTGATGTGGCCATGTGGCTTTCTTTGATCAGTGAAAAGGGAATTGAAACGACATGTGTCACTGCCGGGTGGCAGCTTTAAGAGCCCATGCATGATTTCCCTCTCTCCATCTTTCTCTCTGCCATGGAGACCAGCAGTGCTCCAGAAGGTGGCTGCCCCATCAAAATGAGTCCTAGAGTGATGATAACATGAAGCAGAGCCCCAAGCTGACTGGAGATAAAAATATAGAGTAATAAAGCCATAGGCTTTTGATGCTGTAAACTTCTGAGATATTTGGAGTTGGATATTTTTTATTTTAGCATAACCTAGGTTATCATGGCTAGTGCAGATATATTTTTCTATTTTTTAATTAAGGTACAACTTACATATGGTAAAATTCACCCTTTTCGGGATATGGTTCTATGATTTTTGACAAACACATACAGTCATGTAACTATCACCATAAGCAAGGTATAGAATGGTTCCGTTAGCTCCAGAAATTCACCAGTGCCCCTTCATAGCCAACCCCTCACCTCTGGCCACCACTGATCTGTTTTCTGTCCCTATAGTTTTGCCTTTTCCAGAATGGAATATTATACATACTATATACTCTACATACGCTAATACCATATAATATACTATGTAGCCATTTGAGTCTGGCTTCCTTCACTTAACATAACGCATTTGAGATTAATCCATGTTGTTGTGGTATCAGCTGTTTACTCCTTTTCGTTGCTGAGTGGTATTCCATTATATGGATATACCACAGTCAGTTTATCCATTTCCCAGGGGAAGAACCTTTGAGCTGTTTCCAGTTTTGGATAATTAGGCATAAAGCCATATCATTATTCACGTGCAAGTTTTAAGTTTTCATTTCACTTGGGTGAATACATATGAGTAGGATTACGGGGTTGTAGCCTACGTAAATGTTTAACTTTTTAAGAAATTGTCAAATTGTTTTCCACGGTGATTGCATCACTTACATTCCCACCAGCAATGGAGGAGAATCTTTACTTTAATAATTGCTCCACATCTTTACTTTAATAATTGATATTTACAGCTTTTTAAAAAAAGACGTTTCAATAGATACGTAGTGATATCTCATTGTGGTCTTATTTTGCACTTTCCTATGACTAATGATGTTGAACGTCTTTTCAGGTGCGTATTTGCCATCTCACATATCTTCTTTGGTGAAGGGTTTGTTCAAATCTTTTGCCCTCCCCCTTTTAAAAAACTGAATTGTTTCCTTTCTTACGATTGACTTTTGAGGTTGTTTATATATTATGGATATAAGTTCTTTACGAGATACATGATTTGCAAATATTTTCTCCTACTCTGTGGATTACCTTTTCATTCTCTTAATAGCATATTTCAAAGAGAAGACATTCTTAATTTTGATGTAGTCTAATTTATCATTTTTTTCTTTTTTTTTGAGGAAGATTAGCCCTCAGCTAACATCCACCACCAATCCTCCTCTTTTTGCTGACGAAGACTGGTCCTGAGCTAACGTCTGTGCCCATCTTCCTCTACTTTATATGTGGCACGCCTACCACAGCATGGCGTGCCAAGCAGTCCTGTGTCCACACCTGGGATCTGAACCCGCGAACCCCGGGCCACCGAAGTGGAACATGCAAACTTAACTGCTGTGCCACTGGGCTGGCCCCTCCAATTCCTATAAAAGAAGAAATGTGTCAAATTAATGAGTTAATCACTTAACTCAAAAGGTTGGAAAAAGGAAACAAAATAAATCCAAGGAAAATGAAAGGAAGGACATAAGAAAGATAAGATTTTATATCCATTAAATAGAAAACAGAGATACAATACAGAGCATCAGTAAAGCCGAAAGTTAGATTTTTGAAAAGACTAACAAAAACTGATAGACCTAGCAAGATTAATAAGACCACAGGGATGCCTCTCTTAACGTCGGGGATATGTTCCGAGAAATGCATCGTTAGGCAATTTCAGTGTTGTGTGAACATCATAAGAGTGTTCAAACCTAAATGGTGTAGCCTCCTACAACCCTAGGCTATATGGTACTAATCTGATTGGACCACTGTCCTATATGCGGTTTGTCACTGACCAAAATGTCGTTATGCAGCACGTAGCTGTGTATATAAATATGTAGTAGGCTATACATGCATATATGTGTATATATACATGACTGTGTACATATATATTCATTTACATGCATAGAGAGAGAAACAGAGACAGAGATAGACAGAGAATAAACAATTTGTTTAGCTCATTTGTTAAGCTACTGGTTTGGAGATTTTCTCTTACTTGTAGCCAAATATGTTACCGGTGGATAAACCAATCATAACAGAAAATAAAAGATCGTGATTTAAAACCAGGACCGCCTTCCAAGGAGGGTGGAACTTGCTACAGGAAGTAATCTCAGAAAGGCTCTCTGTTTAGCTGAGAACCTCAATGTATTTTTGATAAGCAAGGGGTTAGCTCGGAGCTGAGTTTAAGAGCAGGGGCTGCAGAGGCAACAGGGAAGTGTATCAGTTGGCTATTCTTAAATAATAAATGACCCTCAACTTGGTGGATTAAAACAGTAATGAATTATTCTTTCTCTGCTTTAAATGGTGTCTCTAGCTGAGCCTGGCTTCTCTCTGCAGGTTGGGGTCAGGTCTGCTCCACATGTGTTCATTCAGGCGGGCCCAGGCTAAAGTGACACTTACTCTGGGGAGCTCATTTCATGATGATGTCAGAGGGGCTAAAGAGGAAGCCCTACCACGCAAGCACATTTTAAGCTTTTGTTTTTATGTCTTATTTGTAAACATTCTACTGGCCAACTGGTCCCATGGTAGCCCCAAAGTCAAGGAAAGTGCATTTCATCTCCAGAGGGAGAAACTGCAGAGTCACATGACAAAAGGCATGGACGAGGGAAGAATGAAGGATTGGGGAAGGTAAATTGATTGACCAGTGTTCCATCTTACTCACAATTATTCTAACTACTCCCACACGCACAAAACACATTCACCCTGATCCCAAGACCCTCTAAAGTCTCATCCAGGCTCAAAATCCTCATCAGGTTCAAAGTCGATGGTCTCACGATCTACATCAGGTCTGGATGTGACACCTCTGGATTCCAAGGAGTATGAACTAAAAAGACAAGTTGTCGGCCTCTTCACCTCCACAACATACAACGTGGAACAGAAATAACGTAACTGCAACAAACACTCCCATTTGGAAAGGGGAAGAATAGGAGGCACATAGCAGTCACAGGGCCATAGCAATTCCAACATCCTACCAGACAGAAGTTGCCGGGTCCCCTCATCCTGGGATTATGGTGTGTTCCTTAATTAGGCTTCTGATTGCTCCCTGGGAGTGGCTTCCCAGTCCCTTGTTTCTACACCTCTTCGTTCTATGCTCTGGGAAAGCCTTCCTTTTCCAACAGCTCCCTTGGCTAATTCTGAAGAGTATCTTGAAGAGAGTATAGAAAAATAGACACTTTTTGGTGACTGATCAACTTTCTCAATTTGGCACATTCCCATAGAAAGTTAGGGAAATCTCTGCCTCTTTTGATCCAGGCTGATGGCGCTTTTGCCAATACATAGCTCTCAAAAACACGTTGGATTTTCAGTGTATGTGATTCCAGGCAACTGCATGGGACAAGAGCCGTACTCACAATTCTTTTTGACACCTACTTCTTTCTGTAGACTCAATTAACAGACTGGTACTTTGGGGGTGTCAAGATTTTGTGGAAACACACTCTTAATCTTTCTAGGAGTCCTTTTGTCAGCTGAAAGATCCATGCCTTTGATTTGATTTTTGCTCCCAAACTGTATTTTGATTTAGGAATCTTTTACCGGCTGGAGAGGTTGGAGATGAGAGAGTTTTATTATTCAAGCTAGCAAGTTCTGAACTCTGTATCCTTCCTAACTATTGCTTGCAAAACTGGCCAACTCTTTTCTAAGCACCTCTCTTTCTTGTAGTAATATCTTTTCAAGTTTGTCTAGTGGCAAGAAAGTCCTATTTTTGACATTTTGCCTCTAGATGTCTTCCCTCAACTCTAAAAGTCTGTTAGACAAATTTTCTGCTATACATATCTTCATACACAACCATTATATTAAATGTTTCTCAGTACTTAACACAGGGTACATTTTCTTGTCTCCTATGATGGTTTCTCCCAGCCTCCTTGCTGCTCCTCACCTGATCTCAAACCCAATGCCTCGTAGTTGAGGTTTTTGTGATGGCAACCTCCAACTTCCAGCACCAATTACTGTATCAGTCTGCTATTATTACAAAACAATTTACCCCAAAACTCAATCGCTTAAACAACAGTTATTTATTCTCACTCATATGTCTGCAAGTCAGCTCTCCTTCCAGCTATGGGTCCAGCTGGGCTTGGCTCCTCATTGCTGGTTGGGCTCAGGTCTGATCATGTGTTCCATTCTGAAGGGACAGTGGTTACCCGAGGGAAGCTCTTGTCATGGAATATGGAGGCGCAAGAGACCAAGCCTCACCATGCAAGCACATTTCATGCTTTTGCTTCTATCATTTCTGTTACCATCCCACTGGCCAAGGCAAGTCATATGGCTGAGCCCACAGTCAAGGGGTGGGAAAGTGCCCTCCACTTCTAGTGAGGGGAACTGCAAAGTCAGGTGGCAAAAGGATACGAGAAGGTGTGAGGAGTTAGGACCGATAACTCAGTATATCCCATTACTCTGTCTACTGGCATGTACATCGCCGTTACCCAGTATACCGTATTCTGTGTACTGGAATCAGAGAGGGTGAAGAGTAAGAAGGGAAGGGATAGAGAAGCCAGCAAGACGGTGAGAGTCTGGGGAGCTTGGTGGTGTGGCCAGTGAGAAATCTTTGGTGCAGGAAGCATGAAAGCTTATCTAAGATAAAGGATATTTAATACGTGAATTTAAGGAATTTTTTAGCTTGGATGTTTGTGATGGTAAATTCCCCTCTATCATCCTAGACTTGCAATAGAGGCTGTTAGACCCACAACGGCCCTGCAGGAGTAGGATACAGGTGTGTGTGTGTACACATCAAAGGAAGGGTCAAGTTCCTTTAGAGACAATTCTGCCTCTACAGGGACAGAAATTGAACAAACTCAGCATAAGCTGGCGCTTAGATCCACGGGTAACTGGTGAGAGGTCCACCCTGGTTACTTGCAGGCATCTTGGAAGCACACTGAGCTCTCCACAGGAGAAGAGGTAGTGGTCTTAGCTGATCATATTTGTATTTTAAAGACCCAGGAGTCTAGCTGAAATCTGGGTTATAACTGGGAGGATCAATTTCTAGTCCAAGGGAAGTTAAACCCACATCCCTGCTATTCAGCCTGGGGTTTTAATTCTTCCTGACTCTGCATCCTCAATGGCCCCAAAGAATTCTACTCTGATCTTTACCTTCACAGAGAAGGGTCTTCCTTTCCAGCTCCCTCCTACCTCCCCCGGGTCCCACACCCTCCCTGTGGACCCCAGCTCAGCTCCTCCACCTTCCCGGCAGCAGGCAGCAGGCACTGTGCCAGGCACAACTCTCTAGCTGTGGGTGGCCTGCCCTCATCCAGACTTGTTTCTCTATTCCTGCTGATTTTCCAATAACTTTCATTCGTTAGTGTTGTAGGCAGCATGGTAGCTCTCCAGGGATGTTCACACCCCAATCCCTGCCCACATGCCCTTTCACGGAAAAAGGAACTTTGCAGATGTGATTGTGATTGAGGTTACAGACCTAGAGATGGGGAGATTATCCGGGGTTATCTGGGGGGACCCAGTTTGATCCCACGAGTCGCTAAAAGTGAAAAACTTTCCCACCTGGCTCTGAGAGAGGAGATGGAAGAAGGAGGAAAGACCTGAAGCATTCGAGGGCCTCAGTCTGCTGTTGCTGCCTTTGAAGATGGAGGAAGGCAGCCACAAGCCAAGGAATGTGGGTGGCCCCCAGAAGCTGGAAATGGTCCTCAGCTGACAGCCAGGAGGAAACTGCCAGTCCCATAACCTGCAAGAAATTGAATCCTGCCAACAGCCTGAATGAACAAGGTCCATCAGGTCTAATATGCGTGTCAGCAGAAAGTAAATGAAATCTGCTAGGCTGTAATTTGCAAATGAAACACATTGTGGCAGTAACTAAACAGAGTGTTACGTTTTAATCAGCTTTTTAAAACGTTGTTTCAAAAATCATTTTATTGTGCAGAAGCTGGTATCCTAAGAGCTATAATGCCTTAACTAACAGTTTGCTAACACACTATGCTCTAGTCCAGATGTTCTTGCCAGTCGGGGTGTTTGTCTTGATGCTCTTAAATCTATATATTTTGAGAGTAGAAGTGCTACACTGCCTTCCAGCTGCTCAAATAGGGACCCCAGCAGCAGCTTCTCTAGAGGGACTGCCTTTCAGAGAGAAACAAAATGATTCATCTTTCCTTCAATTCATCTATCTGTCTGTCTATCTATCTATCAACAAACACTTGTCTACTGCTAAGCATTTTGCAAACATTAGCCCAATGAATTCTCCTACTAACCCCTTGAAGAAGGTGCTATTAAAGATGAGCAAACTGAGGCACAGAGAGGTGAAGTAAATTGTTGGAGGTCACACGGAGATGAGAGCCTGGCTCCTGCACCTGTACTCCAAACTCTCCCCCTGTGCTGCCTCTTCTTTCTGCCTGAAGCCCCCAGCTCATCCATCTTTCTGCGCTTTCTCTTGCTCCTCCTCTCTCATCTCCTAGATAGTCATCTATTCCTTTGTTTTGTGAACACCGAGTGGCTACTGTGCGCCAGACCCTGTGCTAGATTCTGGGGACCCCGCATTGAGTTGTTCCCACGTGGTCCCTGCCAGCTGGGGCTCACAGTCTAGAAAGGGACACAGCCAGCAGCCAAGAAACACTCTCCCTTGAGTTAAAGGAAGTGCAGTCAGCCCTGTGACAGCCCATGAACACCTTTGTGAGAATTAGAAAAAGATGTCCATCGCTCCAGTCCTTTAACTGCCATCCGTAGGAAAACAGTCACATAAAGATGAGCATCTATGATGACTGTGAATGTGAATTGTGCCCTTGGAGTTGCACAACCTCCACAACAGTATGTGGTGGACCCCATCAAGTGGGTCGTGGATGGACAGAGGAGAGGCCTGCTCAAGTCTGGGGGAAGAGCCAGAGAGACTTTCTGTTAGAAGCTGAGACTTGGCGGTTGAGTAGGAATGAGTGGGTGAGAAGAGGAGCGGGGACTGTGTTCCAGGCAGAGGGAAGGGCACGTGAGAAGGGCGGTGGGTGGCTTGGGGCTATGTCAGCGTAGCTAAGCTGGAACTACATTTCCCAGAATGCCCTTCTCTGTGCACTCCAGGACGGGGTTGGCTTCAAGAGAACTTTGCGGTGAGGTTAAGGCGGAGATGAATTAGCAGCCTTGGTTAGTCAGGCGTGTTGCTGCTCACACACATAGATGCAAGCACTAAAGACTTAGAGAAACTGCTTGCCCAGTTCCTATGGTCTAAGGTCAAATCCCAATGTTAAATGCTTTAAAAAAAAAAAAAATCACTCCTAGGGTCTCTGCTTCTCTGAGCAAGTGATCAATGAAAAGAAGGACTAGCAAGAGATGGAGCTGGAAGGGGAGGCAGGAGTTAGACTGTGGAAAGTCCTGGGGACCATCAAAGGTTTTTTTTTTAATTGAGATATAATTCACATACCATAAGCTTCATCCTTTTAAAGAGTACAATTCAGTTGTTTTTAGTATATTCATAAAGTTGTGCAACCATCGCCACTATTTAATCCCAGGACATTTTCATCACCCCTAAAAGAAACTCTGTAGCATTAGCAATCACTCCTGGTTCTTTCCTCCCTTGTTTCCCTGGGAACCACAAATCTACTTTTTATCTCTTTGGATTTGCCTGTCCTGGACATTTCCTATAAGTGGAATCATACAATATGTGGCCTTTTTTGTCTGGCTTTTTTCATGTAGCAGAACATTTCCAAGGTTCATCCATGTTGTAACATGTTTCTTTTTTTATCACTGAATAATATTCCGTTGTATGGATAGAGCACAGTTTGTTTACCTGTTGATGGACATTTGGTTACCTTTTGGCTATTATGAATAATGCTGCCATGAACATTTGCATACAAGTTTTTGTGGGGACATCATATGTTTTCAGATCTCTTGGGTGCACACTGAGAAGTGCAATGGCTGGGTCATACGGTAACTCTATGTTTAACTTTTTGAGGAACTGCCAGACTTTTCCACAGTGGCTGTCCCTTTTCACATTCCCATGAGCAATAGGTGACTTCTAATTCCTCTACATCCTTGCCAACACTTGTTACTATCTTTTTTATTACAGTCAGTCTAGTGGCTATAAAGTGTCTCATTGTGGTTTTGATTTGCATTTCCTTAGTGACTAATAACGTTGAGCATCTTTTCATGTGCTTGTTGGCCATTTGTGTACTTCTGTGGAGAAATGTCTATTCAGATACTCTGGCTATTTTTTAAAATTTATTTTTATTTTTATTTATTTATTTATTATTATTATTTTACATCTCTTCTCTCCTTGGCTTTCTTTTTTGTTTTTTTTTGTGTTGTGAGGAAGATTGGCCCTGAGCTAACATCTGTTGCCAATCTTCCTCCTTTTTTTTCCTTCTTCTCAAAGCCCCAGTACATAGTTATGTATTCTAATTGCAAGTCGTTCTAGTTTCTCCATGTGGGACACCACCACAGCACAGCTTGATGAGTGGTGTGTAGGTCTATGCCTGGGATCCGAACAGGAGAACCCCGGACTGCCGAAGTGGAGCGCATGAACTCAATCACTTGGCTGCTGGCCTGGCTCCTGGCCATTTTAAAATTGGTTTGTTTGCCTTTGTATTGCTGAGTTGTAAAAATTCTTTTTTTTTTTTTAAAGATTTTATTATTTCCTTTTTCTCCCCAAAGCCCCCCGGTACATAGTTGTATAGTCTTCGTTGTGGGTTCTTCTAGTTGTGGCATGTGGGACGCTGCCTCAGCGTGGTCTGATGAGCAGTGCCATGTCCGCGCCCAGGATTCGAACCAACGAAACACTGGGCTGCCTGCAGCGGAGCGCGCGAACTTAACCACTTGGCCACGGGGCCAGCCCCTGTAAAAATTCTTTATATTCTGGATGCTATGCCCTTATCATATATGTGATCTGCAAATATTTTTACTTTCTTAATAGTGTCCTTTGAAGCACATACATTTTAATTTTGATGAAGTTCAATTTATCTATTTTTCCCTTGGTTGCTTGTGCTTTGGTGTCATATCTAAGAAACTATTGCCTAACCCAAGGTCATGAAGATTTACACTTACATTTTCTTCTAAGAGTTTTATAGTTTTAGCTCTTCCATTTACGTCTTTGATCAACTTTGAGCTAGTTTACGTATATGGTGTAAGATAGGGGTCCAACTTCATTCTTTTGAATGTGGATACGCAGTTGTCTCAGCACCATTTGTTGAAAAGACTAAATTTTCCTCCATTGAATTGTCTTGGCACCCTTGTGGAAAATTAGTTGACCATAAATATATAAGTTTATTTCTGGACTCTCAACTCTATTCCAGTGCACTATATGTCTATCCATATGCCAATAACTGAAGGTTTAGACAGAGGAGTGATGCATCTATCTCATGTTTTAAGATTGAAGACTGTGGTTATCCCTGAGAGATGTTTAAGGGGTGGCTATGGAGATTTAGAGAAAGAGGAAGATTTGAGGGCTGTTCAGGAGGAAGAATGAACAGGACTTAGTGACTCTTGAATGTGGGAGTGAGGGAACACGAGGAGCCCATGGCGGCTCCCAGACTTTTGGCATTGGTCACTGGGTCAGCTGGGCGGGTGATGATACCCCTCACGGGATGGGAACGTGGGGTAAGGAGATTGAGTTTGGGCAGGGGCGTGAGTTTAGTGTGAGATGTTCTGAGTTTGAGGTGTGCGTGGGACATCCAGATGGCCATGTCTGGGAGGTGGCTGGGTATGAGGTTCTGGGGGTCAAGGAGCAGATGGAGCTGGAGCGAGAGATGAGGGATCATCTGCACATAGGTGGCTGGAGAGGTAGACTGCAGCACAGCAGAGAGGAGTGACCGTATGGTAACCAGCCTAAAAAGAAAAGAAGGGGAGCGCTGGAGGGATGCAGAAGGAAAAGGAGGACCCCCTCCCTTCCCGGTGGATCCTTAATTCCTGATTCCAGGTCCTCCTGGGCCCTGGTGGCATTTCTGATTTTCAGTGTTTGAAACGTGGAATTCCCACTTTGGGGCATTCGTCAGTTCAAGTGGGTTTCTGGTTTTTTTGCAATCAAAACGTTCTAACGAGTATAGCCTACCTCCTCGTTTTCCACTTCATCCTGATGTGGCAGCCAGTGAGGCCAGATTCTTTTTTTTTTAAAGACTTTATTTTTCCTTTTTCTCCCAAAGACCCCCAGTACATAGTTGTATATTTTAGTTGTGGGTCCTTCCAGTTGTGGCACGTGGGATGCTGCCTCAGCATGGCCTGATGAGCGGTGCCATGTCTGCGCCCAGGATTCGAACCTGAGAAACCCTGGGCCGCCGAAGCGGAGAGCGCGAACTTAACCACTTGGCCACGGGGCCAGCCCCTGAGGCCAGATTCTGACGTGACCTAGGTGGGGAAGATGTAACTGGGCCACTTCTAAGGCCTAAGAGGTAAGGATTAAGGCTGGAAGGGAGCTGGCCTGCGTCTGAACAGTCCTCTCTCAAAACCACCAGCTGCCGAGGCGCAAAAGGGCTTCCCAACCCTCCTGGAGAAAAGGGGCAATTCCTCGGTTGACATGCTAGGCCCTCTCCCACCTTTCCAGGACCAGCTCCTACCCTTCTCCATTCACCTTCTAGTCTCCAGGTCCCCCCAAACCTCCCCACACCACGGGCCCATCACTCTGAACTTCTTGTTTCCGGAAGGGATGCTGTAACGCGGTGGGCTCTGGACCTGCCCTACTCGGCTTCAAATCCCAGCCCCGCCTCCGATGCCTTATATGTCCGCGACCAACGACCTTATCTCTGAGCCTCCGTTTCCTCAGCCGTGAAATGGGGATGATAAGACGGGCCTTGGAGGAATGTTGTAGGGATTCGGTGAGCCTGCCCGCACAGCCCTTATCACACTGCCCAGCACCTAAAACACGCTCCGTACACATCAGGAGCGGAGAAGAGGGAGTTTGAGGCAGAGACGCTGCAATGGTTCCCAAAAGCTCGCCAGTTCCAGGTTCCAGATCCTTCTGAGGCCTCCACACAATTTACATTGTCGCAAAGGGTGGGATTAGAGGTCCCGTGTCACGTCTCAAAGTCACTTATTGAAAGCTCTCTCCTTTCCCTGCAGCTCTGCGGGCCGCCTTTGTCATTTATCCTGTGTCCATGTGTGCGAGGATCTGCCTCTGGGCTCTCTTTCGGTCCCTCTGGTCTCGTGTCTCTCACTGAGCTGACACCATCCTGTCTGAGCCGCTGCAGCCTTGTAAGAAGTCCTGACACCTGACACCTGTGGTTCTTAAGCGTGTCTTAGCCATTCTTGGCCGGAGTGGTTTTAAAAGTGTATGCCAAATCTTGTTGCTTGCAAGCAGCTTTTCCCTACCCAAACGCCTCCCTCTCTCCTGTCTTTATTATATAGATCAACTAGCCCCTCCAGCTTCTTTCTCTGAGATTCACCAAAGACCCAGAATCTCCACAAGAAAAGGGAGCCAAGAGTTGTCCTGGCAAGCAAGACAGCTTCTCCTTTAAGAGGGATGGGTGCGTGAGGGCACTGTGGCTTCTCAAATCTCAGTCATTTTATCTCGGGGCACCATCCATTACTTAGAATAAATAAAACTGTGCTTCATTGGCCCACATCTTTTTTTTTTTTTTTGAGGAAGATTAGCCCTGAGCTAACATCTGCTGCCAATCCTCCTCTTTTTGCCTAGGAAGACTGGCCCTGAGCTAACATCTGTGCCCATCTTCCTCTACTTTATATGTGGGATGCCTGCCCCAGCATGGCTTGCCAAGCGGTGCCATGTCCACACCTGGGATCCGAACCTGTGAAGCCCAGGCTGTTGAAGCAGAACGTGTGCACTTAACCGCTGCGCCACCGGGCCAGCCCCAGCCTACATTCTTTACACCCCCTGTCTCTGTACCCTTTGCTATGTGACTCCTCACGGAAGGCGGAGATTACCTTTGACTGGTCTCGGCCGTGTGACTTCCTTGGGCCTGTGATATGCAGGTGCCAGCGGCCTCCTGTGTATCCCTGTGCTTTCTCATGCTCGGCCACCATAGCCTGCTGGTGCGAGGAGATGCCAGACACCTGGAGCAGAGTGCCCCAGCTGCCATTCAGGGCACCCCCTGCAGCCTAAAGCGGAGTGATCCAGGCGAGCCCAGCCTGGCTCAGCCATGCCCAGCCAACCCACGGACGTGTGAGGCGTAGCAAACATCTTGTTTTGAGCCACGGGGTTTTGGGGTGGTTTATTAAGGAGCAGTAACAAACTGGTACAGGATAAAATGGAAAATATACAATGCATGTGGGAGGATGTCACCACAGGGGTTGCTAGCTCAACCTGCATCGTGGGAATGTACATTGCCGACCAGCTTTGAGACTGATGGGGCCACAAGTGAACCAAACGCTCAGGGCTCAGCAACACCTTGATCCCCCAACAGCCATTCACACAGAATTGTTTCCTTCCATTGGCAGTGCGGGTGGGTGGGGGCGTACAAAGAGCATTGATTCAAGTTTAAAATAAGGTTATAGCCATTGAAAAAGATGTAAAGTATTAGTACTAAGCATCGTTGTGTGGTTATGGGGTGTCAAGGCACTGGCAGAACACCCCAGCCCTGAAACCTGCACCCAGAACAGCGCTGGCCATTGCATACCCACAGGCAACTCAAATTCAAGGTGGCCAAAATGGGCTGGATGCAGGGGCTTCTTGTCTGCCTCCCTTCCAGCCCTCCTCCACTGTGTAGACGTTAACAGGGTGGGGTTGACACCACTCTGAGCTCTAGGAATAACCCAGTGGATTTCAACCCTGTCTGCACATTAGACTCACCTAGCAGAAGTCTTCAAATGCCCTGCCTTGGGCCTCAGCCCCAGAGATTTGAATGTGCAGCCATGGTGGAGAAACTGGTCTAATACACTCAAAAAAGTCCTCTCTCCTTGGCCACGGGGATTAGTTCAAGTAACCAGGGCTAAAGCAATAAAGCCAAAGCTATTGGTAGAGAAATGGGTACAAGCCCATTTTAGACCAATGAGATATGAAGGGAAGTTTGCTGGGGCTTTAGAGTTCCTGAGGGAGCTCTTTCTCTTCTTCTGGGCTGGGTAGGTAAAGATGTGAAGCCTGGAGCTGCTGCAGCCATTTTGTCAGTATGAGAGAAGCCGCCTCAGGGATATACTGTCACTGTGGAAGGCAAAACCAAAAGAAGAAAAGAAATAGGGGATCTGGCCCAGTGGTGCAGTGGCTAAGTTTGCACGTTCCGCTTTGGCAGCCTGGGGTTCGCCGGTTCGGATCCTGGTTGCGGACATGGCGCTGCTTGGCATGCCATGCTGTGGTGGGCATCCCACATATAAAGTAGAGGAAGATGGGCATGGATGTTAGCTCAGGGCCAGTCTTCCTCAGCAAAAAGAGGAGGATTGGCAGCAGTTAGCTCAGGGCTAATCTTCCTCAAAAAAAAATTAAAAAAGAAAAGAAAAGAAATAGGATCTCTGATGACGTCATTGGTTTCTGAACAAACCAAATCCCAAAGCTCACTCTATCTCTGTACTTTCCAGTGATTGAAGCCAATTTGAATTGGATTTTGATCTGCAGCATAAAGAATGAAAGCTGATTTATTTTATTTCTCCACACATCAACCTGTGCCGCATCTCAGTGAATGCTACTTCCACATGTCTAGTTTTGTAGAAACGTGTGGCTCACTGAATATTTCTCTTTCCTTTACAACTCCCTGTCTGATATGTTCCCAATGTCTCTTGATTCTACTTACAAGCTATATCTCCCACATCCACCCACTTATTTCTACTCCTCTGCCCAAGTTTGGGACCCCCCCTTGCCCTCCCCCAATCCCTCAGCTGACTCCAGCAATGGCCTCCAGTTGGCCTCCCTGCCTCCAGCCTTCTCCCTGTATGCTTCATGGTACAGCCCAAGGGATGTTTTTAAAACATAAATCTGCTCGCATCCCCCCATCTCTCAATGGTGTCCCATGCTCTGAGACTGAAGGTTCGAGTCCACTAGCCCTGGGCCTTCTGCTGCAGCCCTGACTTGGGCCCTCCCCATGCTCACTCCTCTCCAGCGATATTTCCAGCTTTCTTTCCATGTCTAACTCCCCGCAGGTGCCAAGCACCTTCCTGCCTTACGATGCTTTCACCTGCTCTGCCGTCTGCCTAGAGAGCTCCTCCCTGTCTCCTCCCCCTCCTTCTGAGCTACTCTTGTCCATTTTTCAGGTCTCAGGGTAGATGTCACATCCCCTGGAAACCCTCTCTGATGCTCTGTATCTGCGTTTGGTGACAAATATTTATTTTGTACCTGCCTTATGCCGGGCTCTGTACAATGGTGAACAAAATTGGCATGCTCCCAGCCTGCTCAGAATTTACCTTCTAGTTTTGGGGAGATGAGCTAGAAAAATGAATGAGCAAATAAAAACCATTATTGTGGGGGTGGCCCCATGGCCGAGTGGTTAAGTTCGCGCCCTCTGCTGCAGCGGCCCAGGGTTTCGCTGGTTTGGATCCTGGGCTGGGACACGGCACCACTCATCAGGCCATGTTGAGGCGGTGTCCCACATGCCACAACTAGAAGGACCCACAACTAAAATATACAACTATATACTGGGGAGATTTGGGGAGAAAAAGAAGGAAAAAAATTAAAAAAAAAAAAAGAAATAAACTCACCAAAAAACCCCCACAAGAAATCATTGCTGCAAGTGGCAACAAGTTCTATGAAGAAAACAAAACAAGGGACTGGGACAGAAAATGGCAGGGAAGGTGTCCTTTAGAGAGGGTAGTTGGGAAAAGCCTCTGTGAGGAATGCTGTGACATGGAGAACTTTTCATTAGGAGAGAGATGTGAAGGGAACAGCATCCTAGGCAGAGTGAACAGCCTCTGCAAAAGGGCTGAGATCAGAAAGAGCTTGGCATGCTGGAAGAACGGAGAGGCCCACCTGGCTGGAGCACAGAGGGCAGAGAGAGGGGGGAAAGGCCCGATGAGGCCAGTGAGAACCTCATGTCCAGACTGTGCAGGGCCTTTCTGAGCATGGCAAGGAGCTTAGATTTTATTTTAAAGGCAATGGGAGCCATCAAAGTTTTTTTAGCAAGGGATGGACGTGATCTGATTCACATCTTAAGATCATGTTGGCTATTTGTGAAGAATGGATTGGAGGGGGCCAAGTGCAAGGCCCGAGATCCTGGTGGGAAGATCCCGGGGGGGAAGCCTTTGCAGTGGTCCAGGGAAGAGGTGGGAGTGGCTTGGACTGAGGAGGTAACAATGACTATGGGACAAAGAAGGGGGCTCATGGTATGTGTTGGAGGCAGAAAGAATAGGCCTTGTGGAAACATCGACTACGGGGGCGAGGACAGGGGAGTAATCTGGCTGGGGGTCCTCTCTCAGCCTGAGTGTTTTCATCTGTAAAATGGGCACGCGGCATAACAGCACCCACAGTAAATTAACAAACATAAATCCTGAAGGCCAGCGCTCAGCATATCCTGAACTCAAGCCACAGGCCGCCATGATTACATGCACATCCTGGTTATCACACTGGGTTAGGTCCCCAGAGACCCAAGTCCAGGCCTTATTTACCCCTGGACCCCGGAGAGTGGTGGAGTAAACGATTCACAAACCTAAACGGTGTCTCTCAAAACACCAGGCCCAATTTTCCTTGATGCCCTTTTTCACCCCATGCTCAGACCTCAAATTTGGTCCCCAGCTGGCCTCCGGGAGAGCTTCAGTTCAGCACACGGTCGGCAGATGGCGCTGGAAGCTAAGGGAAGACTCCCCCTCCCACCGGCGCTGCCTCCAGGCCCACCTTGGAGCTCCTGCCCTCTGCATTTCCAGAGCTAGCCCGGGCTGCCAGGCTGCCGTTGCAGCAGGAGCGAGGGGCCTGAGGCCCAGCCCTCTGCAGGCTCCTGGGAACGCAGACCCATTTTGGAGAAGTAGAAAGAAAGCCCGAGACCCTGCTGGGAGCCCTGAGCAGGCCCTCCACCCTGGAGACCTCCGGTCTCCGCTCCCTGCCCTCCCAGAAAATCACTTTCTAAATAGGGCAGCGTGGGTCCTGAGTGAGAGGGAGGTTTTCCTCAGAAGAGCCACTTCCTCTGTGAACAAGGGAGCTGTGAAAGCTCTTAGAGGAGCTCCTGACCTCCCCGTCCATCCTCTGTAAAATATGAAATAAGAGTTTTAATTACCAAGCTTGGAAGCCAGCCGACACGCTTAATATTTAATGTCTCCAATGCTTGTGCCCCAGGCATGCCTGCACTGACAGAACCAGGGTTTCCCTTGGGTTGGCTCTGAATGGGCTTGGAGAACGGCCAGGCTGCTGCCCTCCCTGGCACCAGGGAGCCTCTTGCAGCCCAGCCTGGGCACAGGCCTGCCCTGGGCCTCCCAATCCTCTAGGGACTCCTGCCAAGAGGGCTTGGGGGGCCTGTTCCCCACCCTGGGGAGGACTCCAGGACCTGGAGCCCCATGGAGGCATCGAGTGCTGGACTCAGCCCAAGGTCCTGGCAGAGGACGGGAGTCAGTGAAGTCAGGCAGCCTGAGAAGGTGGAAACAAATAGAGACAGACAGGCCTGAGTTTGAATTCCACTTTCCTGCAGGTGGCTCAGCCTCTTCGGGAGTCGCTTTTCTAATCTGTAAATCGGAGAAGGTATTTCCTATGTTATAGGTCATTACTAATAATAGATGCCCAATTTTGAGCCTTAGCATGTGCCTGGAACTCTGCCAGACACTTCACACGTACCGTGTCTTCGTCACCTACGACAGTCCTGTGAGGTGGCCAAGTTGGGACTTGAACCCAGGACATTCTGACTCCAGAGCCCGTGACTGTGAAAGTCTATATGCAAAAGCACATTAGAGATTTGGAGAAATGTGAGCTTGGAGGGGACACTGCCACTCAGTCCTAGACCCTAGTTTGTCCTACGTGGCAGTGGCCCCACGTGTCTCAGAGACAACCAAGAATATTGCTAATGGGGGCTCAGGACAGCAGCCCAAGCAAAAATCACACACACCACTGTTGTTTGCTCCATATCTCTACGTCCTAGAGAGAGGTGGCGGGCGTGAAAGCTGCATTTGATGGCTTGATTGGCACTCGCGGCATGGATGGAGTTTGTAGGGCCATCTTGGGGCTGCCCACGCACCTGCGTATGTCTTTAGGCTCGTGCACCATCCCTCATCCCTCTGGCTGTGACGGAGTTGGTGCCTTGTGCATGGATGATAGCAAGTGATGGGGTGTGGGGACAGCCAGCAGTTGGAGCCACTTGTCTTAAAAGGTAACAGAGTACATGGCATACAGGAGATCTTATCGATTCCTTCTGTGGAACATCCAGGAAGGACAGCCAGGGTACAAACGGCGAGGGAGGTGACAATGAGCTCTTCTTTATAACCATCAGATAGGCATGTGCTGGTGAAGATGTGGGGACACGGGAACCCTGGTCCTGGTGGGAATGTGAACTGATGGGGCCATTGTGGGGAGCGTATACCCCACATTCCAGCAATTCCACTCCTGGGCACATACTCCAGAGCATCCCTCACACGGGTAGACAAAATAACTTGCCCAAGGATATTTCTCGAAGGATTTACTGGTAATAGCCAAGGGATGGAAACAACTGAAATGCCTACTCATAAAGGAATAGATAAATCACGGGTGGCATATGCAAATGATGAACACCACACAGCGGTTCAACGGAATGAATTAGAATGACATGTATTAGCACGGGCAGATTGTAAAAATGTAATGCCAAACAAGATGTTTGGCAAATACTACTTAGATATACTGCAATATATATTTTCATGGCTACACACACACTTACACATTAACAACATAAGATTGTTTGCTTGTGGGAAGCGAGAAGGGAGGGGTTTTGAGAAGAGGGATGAAAGAGACAAAAACAAAGCAAAAACACAAGAGGACCCGTGTGTGGCCAACAATGATTGTAAGTTGAACCGATGACGGTGAGCAATCGCATTATGTGCCTCTGAGGTCCAAAGCCAAAAAGCAAAGAATGAAAGAAAAGGGGGCCAAGGAGTTCTATAAGTTTTTCATGAGACCCAGAAATTGTTGGTTGTTTGGGGATTTTCCAAACTGGTCCCTGGGCTCTTGCTGGATGCCAGGCTCGTTCTAGGTGTGTTATGTGATGACCTCACTTTATCCTCATAGCCGCCCCTTAAGGTATTGCCATGCGCATTTTACAAGAGGGCTCAGAGAGATGAAGTGAGTTGCCCAACATGATCAGCCTGCATTGTAAACCCAGCCCCTGACATCCAGCCTCCCAGGCATCCTGCGGGATTTGGAAAAAAACATTTCTCCAGGATGGCCTGGAGGTGGCGCTGTTGCAGCTGGTCCAGGACAGGAGAGTGGCTTGAGCCTGCGAGGTCGGGGTGGGAGGACGTTCAGAGGATGAAGGTGGGCTCTCCCGGGTTTGGGTGAGACCCTGCTCACCAGCTCCCAGGCAATACTGAGCTGGGAAGAAGGCAGTGGCATTGTTTGCCTGGGAAGAGAGCCTCATCCTGGACTGGAGACCTGCTTTCCATCCTTCACCCTCTCTCCTCTGGAGGAGCAAGACCACACACCCTCCAGGAGATCGTTTTGTAAACACCTGGTCTCTGTGGAGAGGGTTCGGGGTCAGGATCCCAGGACTGTGCAGATAACCCCCGGCCAGCCTGTTAAACAAGGGTGCATTGCCCCCACCTTCTTATCTTTATGGTGAGCTTTGGAGCCTCGGGTCTGATGCAACTGCCTCACGAGAGTTGACCATGGGGTGCCTGGGCCTCGGGTTCTGAGGGTGAGGGCACTGCAAGGCAGGCCATGGACTTTCCCCAGCTCCAGGTCATTCCACTGCCCCTGGTCCTTAGATGCTTTCTGATCAGTGAGGCCCAGGTGTTTGGCAACCATGATGGGGGAAGGTGGGAGGGGGTAAGGGAGGGAGGAACAGAAGCCCCAGTGCCTATTTGCTTGTAAGTAACAGAAATCGACACAAACTCACTTAGGGGGAGATGGGGGCATCATTAGAAGGATATAGGAATCTTTTATGGAATGAGAGAGCAGACATGTACCTGGGACTGGGGACATGGAAAGATCTGGAACAGGGCAGAAACATGGACCTTCCTCTCTTCTTCCCTCTGCAGACTGACTTTCTCTGCCCCATTCTGCACATGCTGGAAATGGCCACCCCAGTCTGGAGGGATGCCTCCGGCTCTTCTAACACCAACACCTCGCTGAGCGATGTCCTGGCGTCCTAGTTCCATATCCCCAGGACAGAATCTCATTGGCCCAGCTTGCTCAGAGGTCACCCCTGGCCAGAAAGGAGGTCTGTGTGGCATAAGCATGGCCTCCTTCATGGGTGGCTGGGAAAAGAATCGCCAGAGTTTGGGAAAGTTACTCCAGTATATATCTAGTGTGTCATGGAAGTCCAAAGGTAGCAATGGAGGCAGAGTGCAGAAGGGGGGCGAGTGCTCTAGGACTTGATGAGGTCGTGGCTTTAGGGCCCAAAGTTTCTAAGAGCCAGGGAGCGTGCATGCCAGCTATCTGCAGGGATCCCAGGCTGTTCACGGGGACCATAGCCTGGCACACAGTGGGTGCATGCAACATAGCTGTGAAATGAAGAACGGATGGAAGAATAAATGAAATGAATCTCCTGGACCCCTGCATGGCATTGCCACCAGCCTAGATCGAAAACTAGGGCTGGTTCCCTCTGTGTCCATCACGGTATAGATGTAGAGGCAGGAACCTGTCACCCTTAATTATATCAGGATGCAAATGTGTCCTGACAGCTTTCCCTCATCTGTTCATCTTCCCCAAAAGGATCTGGCCCCACCAGAGGAAGGAACGGGAGCCCCCAGCCCAGCAGCACGTCTGTTCTACAGATACGGAGAGGGAGTGGAGGCCAGGAGCCCCTGTAGCCACCTGTAGCACAGTCTGAGACAAGGACTTGGGTGCAGGTAGTTTATTTGGGATGCGATCCTAGGAAGCAGGAATGAGGGGGCCGGGAGGATGAGGGAAAGGCAATGGAAGGATGCATTACTGAGTCGGCAGCTGTCTGCAGCAGGGGCTGACTCCTCCAGGGCTCTGCAAAGCGGACAGAACGCCTTCCCGAATCATCTCCCTGGAGAATGGGGGCGGAGCATCGACCCGTCGGCTCCTGCCTTCCCTGGGGGAAGGATGGCCTCAGGGCCGCTAACTCCCTGCACTTCCAGGAGGTGCTTAGGTACAGGCTGAGCACACAGCCCCGGCTTGGAAAAGGGAAAAGACACATGGAGGGCGTTAGAGGTGGGACACTGTCAGCGCGAGGGAGTCCGAGCTTGTGCGGAACTGTCCACCACAGCTGCAGCTGAAATCAGAGGTGAGCCGAGAGCATGGGCTGCAAGGTCCCGGGTCTCCCTGAGACGTACCCTCCGCACTGCAGTGTCCTGCTCCACTTTGGGATTAGGAACCGCTGTTGCAGCCCTTCCTTGCTGGTCCCAAGTTTCTCTTCTGTGCTTCAGATCTGCAAATAGAATTGACCCTTTGACATTTGACTTTCTGGATGCGTCACATGTACTTCAAACTCAAGGAAGCCCAAACTGAACTCATCACCTTAGGCCAAACCAATTTCTCCTCCTAATTTTCTGTCCCAGTATCCACCTAGGGGCCCAAGTGGACAACCTAAGATTGTTAATTTCTCTGTTGCTGCCACCCTTCATGTCTCATCAATCACCACATCTTGTGGATTCCATCCACCTGCCTTCTCTCTCTCTCTCTCCCCCTCCTTCCCTTCCTGCAGTCCTTCTTTTCTTTCCTATCAAAGTGTCAGGGATTAAAAAGAACAAGACTGAAGACTGCCCATATTGACGACAGTGTGCTCTCATATTTTGGTGGTAAGAGGGCATATTGATAACCTCTTAGAAGGCAGTGTGGCAGAATACATCGACAGTCATAAATGTTCTTATCCTTTAATCTAGTTATTCTTCTTCTAAGAATCTATGCTGAGGAAATAATCCTAAACACAGAAAAAGCTTTCTGCACAGAGATATTCGTGACAGCATTGTTTATACCAGCAAAAAACGAAACAACGAATAACAATGACAAAAAGCTGGATACAACCTAGATGTTAATGCTGGAGTGACGGTTAGTTTCACTATTGGGGCTCTGCTTCAGGCTGCACACACTTCAGTGTTTCTGTTCTCCGGGTGTCTGCCTGTATCATCTTTTCTTCTCATGCTACACGCTCCCCGATGAGGTCATTCACTCCCATGGCCTGGGTTACCATCTACACTGACCATCCCAAACCTTTTAGCCCAGATGGCTCTCTTGAGCTTCTCACCTGTATATCCAGTAGCCAACCAGACATTGCACGTGAATAACTCAAAGCCACTTCAGCCTCAGGAATCCATAACTGAACTTCATGCCACCTTTAGCCCATTGCAACCAGGTGTCCAAATTCAGTAGATGGCACTACCATTTCTCCGGATGTCCAGACTAGAAATCTGCATGTCCACCCCTCTTCCCCCTCCTTCCCCCTTTCTACAACTAACTCATCACCAAGTCTGTCTATCCTACTTCTAAATTATTCTCAAGAACATCCATGTGGCTCCATCCCACTGCCACCAGCTGAGTCCAAATCACAGTCCTTTCTTCCCGTGACTACAGCAACCTCTTATCTGCTCCTCCACCTTCCATCTCGCTCCTTCTAATCCCTCTCCCTCTCTGGAGCCAGAGTGGACTTTCAAAAGCACAAATCTGATTATGTCCTGAGTACATGGATGCTGGACCTCACTCCTGACTCCACTAACATGGTGCCTTGCTGTTACTGGGGGCGGGGGAGGGTTTCAAGAAAAGAAGGGGAGTGTTTCCACATCGGGGTGGACAGTCACTCCCAGCTCTGCTTGAAACCCAGCAGTGCCTTCCAATGGGATGAGCTGGCTCTCTTGGGAGGTGCAGTGTCTGTAAGCGTCCTCTCATTAATTCAGAGACACTTGAGCACCTACTGTGTGCTAGGCCATGCATGCCCAATGGGGGTGATATCATCCCCAAGGGGTGAGAGTTTCTTCTCGGAGGGTGAAAAAATATTTAGCTGTTATGATGTTTTGTGGCCCTCCAAAGCTCAACCCTACTTGACAACATCCTATTCCTTAGTATTTAATTTCTCTCATCAGGGAGAATTTAAATTAAATTTAATTTTTCTCCTTAGAGGAGCAATAATGAAAAAAAGGTGGAAAAACACCATGGTAGGCTATGGTGATACAGTAGTTACTGAGTCAGACATGGTCCCTCACTGTGCAGAGCTTTACATTCTGGCAGGGAAGACACACATTAAATTATTGCACAACGACTAAGTGAAGGGAGCCAGACTCAAATGGCTGCTTACTATAGACTCTGTTTATATGACATCCTGTGAAAGACAAAACTACAGTCGCAGAAATCAGATCAGTGGTTCCAGGGATTGAGCGGGAGACGGAATTGACTCTAGGGGGCATGAGAGAACTTTTTGGGGTGGTGGAAATAGTCTCTATCTTGATTGAGATGGTGGTTCCATAACTGTATGTTTATGAAAACTTACAGATCTGTACACCAGATGAAGGTGACTTTTACTATATACAAATCGTATCTCAATAAAGCTGCCTTAAAAGTATTACACAGCAAGTGATGTTTTTAGCACTGTGGTGAAGTGCTACAGAGAATTGGCAACAGTGAAAGCAAGCGGCAGGCAGCTGACCTGGTCCGATGGCGAGACTTCCCTGGTGAGGTGGTGTTGAGCTGAGCTCTGAAGGATGAGTACACATTCACCAGGAGAAGGCAGGGTGGTAAAAGCAGAGCTGCTCCAACTGCACAACTCTAGGGGGCGTCATGCCCATAGAAATCATTGCATTCCTGGATCGTGCGATGCAGTGGCCCTGGCAGAGCAGCCTGGGGAAGAAGGAACAATGTGTGCGCAGATGCTGAGGCGGGACTGCACATGCTGTACTGTACGGGGTGGAGGAAGGCCAGTGGGCCAGGAGTCCAGAGGACAAGGAAAGAAGTAGCTGGTGGTGGGCTGGGGGGGTGGGCATCAGCCAGACCATGCAGAGTCTCGTCGGTCTCGTGGGAGATTTTGGAAGGGGGGTGACTTAGTTAACTTTGCATTTGCTAAAGGTCACTATTGCAGTGTGGTGAATATTGGCAGGTGGCAAAATGCGTGCAGAGAGGCTCTTGAAGTCCAGGTGAAAGACGACAATTCCTTAAATTAGGGTGATGCCAATAGAGATGCACAAAAGTGGAGAGATTCTAGAAATATTTAGGAGATAAAATCAACTGGACTTTATGGATAATTGGACATGTGGGATGGGAGAGAGCAAAGGGGTCAGGCGATCTCTGGCTTCTGACCCGCCCACTGGGCATATGCTGGTATCTTTCTGAACTAGAGAACACTTGGAGGAGGGCCAAGCTAGTGGGGGAACATCCTGTGTCCAGTTTTTT
The DNA here is from genome assembly GCF_041296235.1 of Equus asinus. NCBI lineage: Eukaryota > Metazoa > Chordata > Mammalia > Perissodactyla > Equidae > Equus > Equus asinus. Next base: position 18,818,114 of record NC_091799.1, read on the forward strand.
GTGTTTTTTTAAAAGATTGACACCTGAGCCAACAACTGTGGCCAATCTTTTTTTTTTTTTTTCCTGCTTTATCTCCCTAAATCCCCCCTGGTACGTAGTTGTATATCTTAGTTGCAGGTCCTTCTAGTTGTGGGATGTGTCCAGTGTTTTCAAGTGGAGCTGGAGGCATCTATGAATACCACAAGTGATGTCAAGACGGAGACATCTTTTGGCATATCCAGGCACCTACATGCTTCTCAGAAAGCTGTTCCCCTCTCCAGCCAGGGGTAAGCTCCTGAACCCCAGCCATTACCAGCAGGATGAGGGATGAACACTTGGTTTGGAGAGAGCCAAATCAGCAGCTTGAGATTTGAAATGAGAGAGAGATGGAAGGAGAGGAGACAGATGCAGGACTGCACTGTGGAGAGGCTACACGGGGAGGACCACACGTTCTGTTGCTGGCTTTCCTGGTGCTGTATCTGGTGTTTTTGCCATAAGCATCTTTGCCATAGACATCTTTGTTGCAAACATTTTTGCCCCATAACTAATTGGCCATAAGGCAATTTTGTTGTAAAAGATAAAATAACAAAAAACAAAAGAGGAACATTAAAAAAGACGTAATGAAATACAAAAAATGAATAACAAAAGACTTTATTGCAAAATACAAAATACTTGAACACATTTAAAATGTGTGTAGATTCATGGCAGGACTGTGCAAATAGCTGACTTTGTTTTGCAGGTCATATCCAAGCATTTGTCTTCAGTCTTTCCTTCATAGTATTACACTTTTTTTTGCTTGTTGATTCATTTCCTCGTTTGGCATCCATGGCACTTTTTCTTTTTTTGCTAAAATCTTTTCCTTCATTAAGAGAAGTATCAGTTTCCAAATACTAGGATGCATATTTGTCACTGAACTTTGGTATTTCACTGTGGAAAACCCTCTACACGGTTGCTTGTCCTAGGCATATTGTCCCATGCCCATTGATAGATGTCCCAAAGTTCTGTGGGAAATGTGGAGCTAAGATTTATATAATATAAAAATGGCAGTACTACATCAATGAAGAAATGGACCCAAACTGTCAACCAGTTGAAACCAAACAGTCAACCAGTTATTTTACCTTTTATGGCAAAATTGCCTTACGGCTAATTAGTTACGTGGTGAAAACATTTGTGGCAAAAATACTTGCAGCAAAGATGCTTACGGTGAAAATACCTAGAACCTCCTAGCACAGCGCCCGTTCCTGCCCTGCGTTAAGCCTAATTGTCCACCCTTTACTCGGATTCTGTGAGATTATTTAACTTCGCAAATCCTACAGCCTTGACAAAACCACCACAGATACACAGATGTTTTATTTCTGTGCCTTTGCCCCCCGCAGCTCTGTTGGTTTATTTGCCAAATATTCTGTCAGCATTTTCATTAGTTTGGTTTTATGGTATTGAAACTAACTTTGTAAGACAAGTCTGCCCCTTTCTAATCTTTTACTTCCCAAATTTCTTGACCATTCCGTGCAATTACCATACTAGATGACTATAGGATCAATTTCTCCAGATAAAAAATTCCTGTGGAGATTTTATTGAAATCACATCAAATTTATAGATTACTTGGGGGAAGACTGACAATTTTGCAATATGGTCCAAGAACAGGATCCATTTCTCCATTGATTCAAGTCTTTTTTTTTAATGTCCTTCATCCAACTTCAAAATGTATCTTGTCACGTATTTTGCTAAGTGTATTCTCCCCACCCCCCAGTGCTTTCTAAGCTGTTATTGCTGGTGTAGAGGACAGGCATTGATTTTGGTATATTTATTACCTTGTGTCAGCCTCTTTATTCAATACTCTAATTAGTTCTTGTAGTTTTTCAGTTTATTCTCTTGGCTTCTCAGGGTGGACAAACATATCATCTGCAAATAATGATAATTTTGTCTCTGGCTTGCCCTCCTTCCTTTTTGTTGTCTTATTCTCTTGGCTGGCACCTTCAGAATGAAGGCAAGTAACGGTGGTGACAGCAATCATCCTTGAAATGTTGCTACCTTGAATAGAAAGACGCTTGTATGATGTTTACGAAATGGACGTCTGAAGAACCCTGGTCCACAGGATCCTAAGTTTTATTGAGGAAAAAAGTGTTCTGGGTCCAAGTGATTTTAGAATATGCTAGATGAAACAAAGACAAACTTGTTTCTTTAGATGGGCAATTATCAGAAAATTTGATGCTAATCTGCCTGGTGGATATCCAAGACAAGGTACTGTGTCTTCAACTGATTTGACCCTCGACCGTTTTGTTTCCTGACTCGCTGTTTAACATCTCTTGGAACAGTGTTCCAACAGGGTAGTGTTGAAACTGCTGCTCTAAGCTTTCCTCAGTAAGTATGATATTTGTGATTTCTAGAAAAAGAATTGTTGCGTGAGTGAACAAATACTTTTTGTCAAGGTAAGACTGTTTTCTTCAATTTCTGGTTTACTAAGAGTTTCCTTAAAAGGGAACATAGAGACGCACCCTCTGCCTCCGTGCTCCATGAGTCTGAGTTTCTTGCCTTGCCCCGCCTTCCTCCCAACTCTCCCAATTCAGAAATTAAGACATTTAGTCAACCGCTGTTTGAGACCTTGGGCAGAGTGGAGAGCTCAAGCCAGTTGCCAGTTGCATCATCAAGGGGTTTTTAAATTATTTTTGAAATTAATACTAATATCTAACCATTTTTGAGTGCTTACTACATACCAAATGGCTAAATATGTTCTTCAAATGAATTATTTTTATTTTTTTAAAGATTTTATTTTTCCTTTTTCTCCCCAAAGCCCCCCCGGTACATAGATGTGTATTTTCAGTTGTGGGTCCTTCTAGTTGTGGCATGTGGTTGATGAGCGGTGCCACGTCTGCACCCAGGATTCGAACCGGTGAAACCCTGGGCCGTTGAAGCAGAGTGTGCGAATTTAACCACTCAGCCAAGGGGCCAGCCCCCAAATGAATTATTTTAATTTAATCCTCCCATCCCTATGAATTGGATGCTATTATTTACATTTTACGAACTGGAAAACAACCACAGAGAGGTCACATCACTTAGCCGGGTTACCTAGCCAGTTCCTGGTAAGTGATGAAGCCAGATTTAAAATCTGGCAATTTGCCTCCCAAACCCACACTCTTGAGTTAAACCAAGCTTGCTTTCCAAGAATAAACCTGGTAATGGTATATTACTCTTTTCACTTGATTCTATTTGCTAGTATATTAGTTAGAATTTTTGCATCTAGGTGAGATTTTTCAACCAAGTTTCCTTTGTGTTGTTTATTTGCTTTTGGTATCAGGATTATGAGGACATAAAATGAACTGGAGATTTTCCACATATTTTAGTGCATTTCAGCGATTCAAAAAGTTTTAAAAGAATATGGGCAATAGCAATTCCCAAAATGTTTGCTCATTCATCTATGAAACCATCTGGCCTTAGGGCCTTTTGACCGTTGCCTTAAACTTATTTGCTGCATTATAAGTATTTTCTGCTTCTTCCCTATTAAGTCAATTTGAGTCATTTGTATTTTCCTGAAATAATTATCATATTGACCTAGAAAAGTTCAGATTTATTAGCATAAAGTGATACACAGTATTAGCTTATAATTAAAAAAAAAAAACCTTCTCTGTATTTCTCTTTTAAAAACCCCATCTTAGTCACAATACATTTTTGTATTTTATATCTTTTGTTTTCTTCATCAGGCTTGCCAGATATTTAACAGTAATAGTAGGGGCAGAGAAATATAATAGCAAACGTTTTAATAGTATTTACTCTGTGCTGAGCACTATTCTAAGCTATATTGACTCTAATCTTCACAACAACCTTATGAGTTAGGGACTGTTTTCATACCATTTAACAGATGAAGAAACCGAATCACAAAATTAGTAAGTGATTGCCTGCGGGCACACAGCTAACATGTGTTGGAACTTTAAATTTTAGGATTTAAACCTAGGCAGTTGCTGCTTTTATATTCACTCATGTTTTTTCTCCTACTTTATTTTTCTCATTTTAACACTTTGAGTTGAATGCTTGGTTCATTTATTTGTAATCTTTCTTGTCTGTTAATAAAAGCATTTAAGGTCATAAAGTGAGTATGGCCTTGACTATAACCCATGGGCTCTGATATTATTGATCTTCTCAAAGAACCAGCTTTTGATTTCATTGATCATTGTTCTTCTGTTTTCAATTTCATTGATTTCTGCTCTTTATTATTTCTTTCCTTTTGCTTGTTTTGGATTTAATTTGGTCTTTTTCTAATTTCTCAAGATGGAAGCTTATATGTTTCAGTTGAGGCCTTTATTTTTCTTCTAATATAAACATTTGATGCTATGAATTTCCCTCTCAGCAATGTTTTAGCTGCATCCCACAGATTTTTTATTGCGAAAAACGTAACATGAAATTACCCTATTACCACATTTTTAAGTGTACAGTACAGTATTGTTACCTATTATACGTGGTTGTACAGCAGATTTCTAGAACTCTTTCATGTTTCATAACTGAAACTGTATCTATTTCCTCTCACTCTCCTTTCCCCCTCCCCATCCAGCCCCTGGCAGCCACCTTTCTCTCACAAATTTTGGTATGCTGTACTTTTTTCATTAACTTCAAAATATTTTATAAATTTTCTTTGAGCCATAGGTTAGTTAGAAGTGTATTAATTTCAAAATATTTGGGGATTTTAAAAGATAGTTTTCTGCTATTGATTTTTAGTCTAATTATGTTATGGTCAGAGAACATTGTATGATCTCTATTTTTTTAATTGCTAAGGTTTATTTTATGACCCCAAATTCAATTGATCTTGATGAATGTTCCATGTGCACTTGAAAGAGTGTGTATTCTGTTCTTTTTGTATGGAGTGTTCTATAAGTGTCAGTTAGACCACACCGATTGACAGTGATATTCAAATTTTATATGTCCTTCCTAAGTTTTTATTTTTTCTATTGCTTACTGAGAGAGGAGTGTTGAACTCACCAATTATAATAGTGGATTTCTCTATTTCTCATGTTGGTTCTGTCAGCTTTTGTTTCACGCTCTTAAAGTTCTGTTGCTATGTGCATACACATTTGGGATTTTTATGTCCTCCTGATGAATTAACCTTTTTATTATTATGTAATATCCCTCTTTATCCTGGTAATATTCCTTTTTCTGAAGTCTACTTCGTCTGATATTAATACAGCTACTCCAGCTGTCTTTGGATCAGTGTTTCCAGTGTATAACTTTTTCTCTCATCTTCCTTTTAACCTATCTATGTAATTAAAGTGAGTTTCTTGTAGACAGCATGTAGTTGTGCCTTGTATTTGTGTGTGTGTGTGTGTGTGTGTGTGTGTGTGTGTTCAATACAATCTGACAATGTTGTCTTTTAATTGGTGTGTTTAGACCAGTCTTCTGGCCCCTAAGATGGAGTTTTTCTTAGAGTTGTAGCCACCTGAGCTGTCACACAGCTTCATATGACCTGGGCCACCCTCAGAGCATTGCAGAGAGAGAAAAATAATACACTCGTTAAGCCACAGAGGTCCCTTTTCCTCTTTCAACTGGCAAGAAAGATGGGTTTTCTCTTGGGGTTTCAGGTGTCTTTGCCATCACCTCTGCCACCACAGTGCAGCTTTGTGACTGGTTCACCGTTGGGACACATTGAAAGAGAAAATAGAAAAGGAGATACCCACATTCACTGACTCACAGAACCATTTTTTTCCAATTCTCTGCCAGGAAAGTGGGTTTCTCTTGGAATTTTTGCTGCCTGCACCTGCTGCAATGTTCCATATTGGGGCCACCCTTGGGTGAAAACTGGATGATAAAAGAGGACCAAAACCCTGAAAACTTACCCGCAAGAGTTTTCCTTCAAGCTTTGGATGATCCACTTGTTATTTTCCGAGCCTTTAGGCGGTTCCTTTTGTATTTTGTCCAGACCTTTTCATGTAATCAGTGACAGAGAGAAGCTGTGGTGGTTTACCTTATCTTGACCAGCACCGGAAGTCCAGGGTAAGTTTTGCAGATTGACTTGGTGTGTGACATAGTCACATATGTTTAAACTATTAATTGATACTTCCAAATTGTTCTTTAAAATGGCCATATCAATGTATGTTCCACCAGCATTGTATAAAATCCTTCCCTATCTCCTTACTAACAACTAATACCCAATTTTTAGATTTTTTCCCAATCTGTTGGGTGAAAAAAATAGTATCTTATTGATTTGATTTCAAGTTCCATGTATGTTAGGTGAGGTTTGAGCATCTTTTTGGCCATTTATACATCCTCATTTGTAAATTGTCCTTTCCTCTCCTTTGTCCATTTTTCTATTCGGTCATTTGTCTTTTTGTTATTGATTGGTGGAAATTGTAGTTTCTACTGTTTGGAATTTATTGAGGTTGACTCTGAGACTCATTACTTAATCAATTTGTCTTTATGTTCTGTGAGCATTTGCAAAAAAGAAAAAAAAAAAAAGGTTTCCCCTGTTCAAATTCTATCTAGATATATTAAAACAATCTTGTTAGTTTTGTTATTTAGATTATCTATGTGATTTTTAAAATATTTGATCTAAGTTCTGAGACAGATGTTTTAAACTCTCCTAATCCACTGGTGGTTTTGTAAAAGTCTCTTCATATTTCAGTTTTTGCTTTCTATCATCTTTTCAGTGTATTTGTCCACATGTCTGATTCAGAGTCATGATTAATCAATCACTCAGTGGTTAAGAAGAGAACTCTAGTGCTAGGCAACCTGGTTCAGATCTTGGTTTTTCCCCTTACAGAATGTGTAGGTGTGGGTGATTCACTTACTCTTTCTAAGCCTCAGCTTCCTCACCTGTGAAATGGGGTGAAGAATAGCATTTACCTCCCAGAATTGTGATGAAATGAAAGAGAATTATCCATGTGAATGTTCAGTAAATGGCCATGATCACATTTTCTTGATGATTGTACATCTCATCAGTTAAAAAATATCTATCAGTTCCATTTAATGCTTTTCCCCTTGGATTACACCTTTAAAAATATGAATTTACCATACTCTGTTTATCCTATTTGAATTTTCCTGAAATATATGTATCTATTTTAAATCTTTCACAATTACTTAACTTTAGATGGATCTCTTATAAAGTACAGTTGAGGTAGACAGTCTCCAAACAGGTGGCCGAAGAAGCCCACCATCAATTCTTTCCTTCCCTATGAGCAATGCTGCTCCACCCACCAGGAGGTAGGATTGGGATGACCTTGTGTCTTGCCTTGACCAATAGAAAACAAAGTGTTGTCATGTCAGTTCCAGATGTAGCCTTTAGGAGGTCAGGTAACTTCCTCTTGTGTTTGGGGAAGCCGGCCGCCATACTTGAAAGAAGCTCAGGTTACAATATTAAATGATGAAGGACACTTGGAAACAGAGGGGCCAGGGTGGAGAAACACTGAGGCACCGGGCAGGTGAGTGGGGTCTTCTTGGACTGTCCAGCCCGGCCCAGGCCAGCCACCTGTGGACTACAGCTGCGTGAGTGACCCCAGCCCAAGCCCCACGGAGCAGAAGACCCCCCAGCCAAGCCCTGCTAGCATCCCTGACCCACAGAATCACGAGAAATAACAATTCATTGTTTTAAGCCACTAAGTTTTGGGGTGGTTTGTCTACTGAGCAAGGGATAACTGAGCCAAGAGTAGAGCTAGATGGTTTTTTTCACTCAATCTGAGAATCTTTGTCTTTTAATAGGAGAATTTAATCATTAAAATTTTTAGTTAAGAGTTGGTCTTCTTTCCGATATCTTGTGTTATGTTTTCTGTTCCTTTTATATAGTTTTCCTTTTTTGTTTTATTGACTTTTACTGGCTTAATTCTTTATTCTTCTCCTTTTCTTGGCAATTCTGTATGCTTTTCTACTAGTATATTTTAATATAAAAACTTAACAAGCATATTTAAAATTATCCTTCTAATAACAATATTAGTAACTAAGAAGTATCTATAATCTCTATCCTATTCCCCTAACAAAATTTGTCCTTTGGAATGTTTTATTGTCCCTTTTCTTATTATTCATACTTCAAAAGCATTATTAAATTAAGGTAAATTATGCATTATTATTAATTTTTTTTACTGCATGTGTCTTATATTTCAAGAATCCTTTTTGAAAGATTGCATAAAATTTCACAACCATTATTTAGAAATAACTATGAGCCTAACAGGTTTGGTTTCTTACCCAGGTTTCTTGCAGACCACATTTTTAAAAGTCTTTATCTTGACTAGATACTTCTTTGAATCGCTTTTTCAGAAAGGACACATTGGTGGTGCAGATCCGAAATTTTCTTTTGTCTTCTCATGTGAATATTATTTCCGCTGAGTGTGGGATTCTAGCATCTCCATCCTCTCCTCTCAGAAAGCTTAAATGTTTCTGCCTCACACTCAGAGTGGTAAATGAGATATCCGCTGACAATTTGTTTTTCTTTCCCTTGTCAGTAACTTGTTTTATCTATCTGGAGATTTTTAGCTATTTTCCCTGTAGTTCTGGTTCTCGTGTAGCTACTCCAACAGCAGTGTTACAGGATGTTGGAATGGGAGTTTTGGCCAAGTTCTAAGCAATAGGCATTAGATATCAATGGGAATTAGGAGACCAGCTGCCCTGTGGGACCGGCAGGGAGTCGGTGGCTGAGAAACTCATTGGACAGCTCCCCAGCCTCTCACCACACTGGACGTATGAAAGGGGCAGGATAGTGGACACTACAGGAGGGTCTGCGGGATGACTTTTGGAGGGAGCCGGCGTGTTATGAGTTCCCCCTCCCCTGCAGGGAGAGCATGAGCGTACCTGTCTCTTACCTGAAGCCTAGTAAGAGAGGCTTCAATAGAGCCATCTGGAGAGCTTGCTGTGCAGCCCCTGAAGTTCGGGCTCATGGTGGACTCGTGTCTGAATCCCACCTGAGAAGCCTAAAGGGCCAAGGGTGGCTGACTGGCTGCTAGAACCAAAGGAGAGGAATCCAGATGAGTGGTTTTCACTTTCATGGTTTGTCATGGCTAAGGATACATAGATGCTTCTTGGGGACGGCATGTGGGGTTGTCCCGCCCTCACCAAGAGGGCTGTGTGGACGGCTGGACACACTGCAGTGGAGCACGGCTGAAGGTGCTGCCAGCTCCTCAGAGCTGAGGAAGGGGAAAGCTAGCAGCCAGAAGAGAGGTGAATTTTCCGGGGTCAAGGCAACTAAGGGGAGAAACTTTGTGGTTGAAGGACTTTGAAGAATGCACGTAAGGACCGAAGAAAGGAACTTGGCTCTGAACTCCCACAGGCCTGGAGAGCATGATGGCAGCTTGTGACAGTACAGTCAGGTAACAGCTCTCTTGACCCACTTACCTCGTCTTCCTCACCTCCACCCCTGGGCCTGGAGGAGCCAACGTCAAGTTAGTGAGGAGAGAAGAGAGGGGGAAATGGAGAGCACATCGGCCAGCCTTCATCCACGCCTGGGCCAATCGCGGAAGGCAGACATGACATATACACCCTCCCAGTGCTGGAGGAGAGAATCTGGCTTCGTTCTGCCTCCAGCAGGGGACCCTGCCCTCAGTTCTCTGGAACTGACAGTGTAGGACTGACTAAGGCATGAGGGAGGTGCCAGGCAGTGTGGATGTGAAGAACCGACAGGACTTCCAGGTGGCATCACCATGCTTTCAGCTGGCAGTCAGGAACAGGGCCCGCCAGGTGTCACGATGGGTCTTGCCTGCCTGGCTGGGGACACGGCAGATGCCCCACAGAGAGTGGCTGACAAGGCCTTGGGGGCAGGTGGTCCACACATTTCCTCTGCTCCAGCGATTCCGCCTTAACACGAGAGTGGGGCTCTTGAACTTGGCACTTTGAAAATTAAAGAATAAATTGAAGAGAACAGCAAAAACCCCGCGGGGGCATAAGCACTTTGCCGTGTCTGCCCAGCCCACTGGGATTCCATTCCTGAGACCTTCCCACCCTCTGCCTAACAGGGGAGGCCCCCAGAAGCCATGCTTACTAAGGGACTCCCTGCCAACAGCTACCTGGCCTGGGCCACGGCCACAGACTTCTTGGTGGACAGAGGGAGGCTCCAGCTTGCAAGACAAGGTGGGCCTCGGGAAGCCTCAGCAATGCGGGCGGTCGGTCCTGCTTCAGCCTCGTGCTTAACCAGGAAGCTCTGAAGACTGCCAGTTAGTAAAGGCCCCGCAACAGCAATGACCCCCTTTTCTCTGCAGCTGGTGGGCAGTGGCTTCTGTCATTTACAAATGAATCCTAACTGGGACCATGGAAGCAGGGGAACTGCATGCATCTTTACCAAACAGCAGGGGCGCCCCATCAGGAGGCGCTTGTGGGGCTTCCAGCCTCGGGTACCTGGAGGTCGGGGAGGATGTCCAGTGTGCTTCCCAAGCAGGAGGCAGGAGCACAGAGCAGCGAGGCAGGTGCGGCCAGGATGCTGCAGTGCTGTCTCAGTCCCGGCTGGACGTCTCCTTTGAGCCATTGTCCCATTGGGCCACCCCTCGTCTTGGATTTTCTGTAGTTCTCTCCCCTGATCAGCCCCTCTGCATTTTTCAGAAACCTGGTTTCTAACACACAAGCTTCTATGGCCTAAATGTGGCAGCCGCTACTTTGCTGCTATTACTCCTGTCTTTCCCATTAAAAATCCTTCCAAATACAGAAGAAATACATGCTTAGTGCATCAAAATCAAATAATAATAGAAGCATAAAAAGTAAAAATCAAGACCCCAGCCTCATCTCGAGGTAACCACTGTTAGTGGTTTAGTAGATGTCCGTTAAAAATGTCGTCTACACACAACACTCGTCTGTTTTCTTTTCCAAAATCGAGATCATATTAATTTTCTAGTTGTACAAATTCTTTATGTACTTCATAATATATTGTGGGCATTTTTCCAAAAGAGCATTCATATCTACCTCACTCTTTTACAGGCTGTGTACTATTCCATCTGTGTTTAAAAAAACACTGTCCAACAGAAATATAATGTCGGCTGCCCATGTAATTTTAAATTTTCTAGTAGCCACATTGAAAAAAGAAAATGAAACAAGTGGAATTAATTTTAATAATATACTTTACTTAAGCGAATAGACCAAAATATTCACTTCAACATGTAAACAATATATAATTATTAATGAGACATTTTACATTATTTTTAAATATTAAATCTTCGAAGTCCAGCGTATATTTTATACTAACAGCCCATCTCAATTGGGACTAGTCACATTTCAAGCACTGAGTAGCCACATGTGGCCAGTGGCTACCATGTGGATGGCACAGACTTCAACCATTATTTATTTAACTATGTGCCTACTGATGGGAACAGAGATTGCTTCCAATTTTTGCTATTATAAGCAACGGTACAATGAACATTCTTATGCTTATCACATTACACATGCAAGTGATTATCTCTGTAGGATAGATTTATAGAAGCGAGGTTTCTAGGTCAGAGAGTTTATGCATTTTATAGTATAATAGATATAGCTAAATTACTCTCTAATAAGGCTAAACCAATTTATACTTCCACGAGCAGTACATAAGAATGATCATTTTCTCACACTCCTGCCAAACTGGATGGCATTCCTTTTTAACAAATTTTCATCTCTCTCTGCCCTTTTGCATCTGCATCGCATCACAGAAGGGGAGACCCAAGTCAAAGCTGCATTTTTTTCTATTGGCTACCACTATCGGCCAGATAGAGGATATATTTGGCTGTGTAGGTAACAGAAAACCCAGGGAATGCTGGCTCAAACAAATAGGAGCTTATTTTCTCATGTAAAAAGAGGTCTGGAGAAAGGTGGTTGCCTGTAGTGGTTGACCCAATGTTCAATGATGCCTTCAACTTCTTTCTGATTTTCTAATTCAATATTCTTAACAAGTCGGCTTTTCTCTTCTGATGGTTGTCATCTTCTGGTCACAAGGTGGCTGCCACTACTCCAGACAGAATGTCTGTGTCCCAGGCAGGAAAGAGGGGGAGGTGGATGGCACTAGCTACTTTTTACCCGGAAGACACCCGGAACAGGACCATTCGTTACATTTCATTGGTCAGAACTGAATCACATGGCTATCTCAGTTGCAGAGGAGGTTGGGAAAAAGCCTATAGTGGGAGCTGGCAAGGGAAAATTGGATTGGCAATGGCTGATCGGTTAGCCAAGAGCAGTCCTGCTACACCATCCACTCCCAAGGGTGGGTTTCAATGTAAAGAATCGCATTCTTGAACCCAGGGTCACCTCTTTGTCGTCCTGGTCATGGTAGCCTCTGGTTGCACTCACCAGTCTGGCCTCACCATGCCTGCCTTCTCATTGTAGTCTGCGTTGAACCACAAACCTCAGGGATCCTTCTGGGTCCTGGTTGTGGCTGGGGAGGAGGAGCTTCTAGAAAGAGTGCTTGTGAAAGGCACCTCCTGACATGGCTCCCCATGATCCCTACCTTTGGTATTTGTGCCCCTGGGTAATCGCCTCTCCTGAGGGAGACTTAGTTCTAGTGAATAGACTATGGCCAAAGCAGTGAGATGTCAGTCCTGGGAGTAGGTCACAAAGACTGTGACTATTGTCTTGCTGGTATTCTCTCTCTATTGCCTTCTCAGCTTGGACACTTTGATGAAGCAAGTTGCCATACTGGAGGGGCCCATATGACAAGGAACTGAGGGTGGCCTCTGGCCAACAGCCCATGAGGAACTGAATTCTGCCAACAACCACACAAGTGAGCTTGGCAGTGGATCCTTCCCCAGTCGAGTCCTGAGATGACTGTAGCCCCAGCCAACACCTTGACTGCAGCCCATGAGCAACCCCGAGCCCGAAGACCCAGAAAAGCCACACCTTGTAGGACTCCAGACCTGCAAGAAGCTGTGAGATAACAAATGGTCTTGTTTCAAGTCCCTAAGTTTTGGGGATATTTGTTACGTAACAACAGGTAACTGACAGAGTGCTGCTGGAAGACCATCTCCTTGGGAGCGGCCAACTCCCATCTCTGTACCATTTTCTTGCCCTTCAAAAGCTCACCCCTTCTCATACAACTGTAGGGTGACGGCAGCTGTGATTGACAGGAAAAGGCAATTTACAGGCCTTCAGAGAGCCCAGAAGTCCTGGGCAAGCCTTTCCCATCTTTTTGCACTTTCCCATGAGTTTCTTGAGACCTCCTCTCAGGAGAGAGGCCAGGGTACTTTCATTGCTATGTGGACCCATATTCCACCCTTCACTGATTCTGCACCCAGGGAGGGGAGACTTGATTGGTGCATTTGGGGGCAGGAACTGAGCGGGGCCCCACCCAGCCCCTCCTGGGCTCTCTGGGCCCCGTGGGCCTGTCTGCAGGGAGAGTGCCTGCTGGCTTGCTCATGACCGGGTGGTGTAGGCTTCCCCAGAAGGTTCTGCCCCTGCAAGGGGCCGCCTGCAGGCAGAAGGGGCCATTCCATTCTAAGGAGCCTGAGGAAGCCCATGGGTCGCTCATCTGGCCATGCCCTCCAATCCGACTTGCTGTTTGATTTGTCTGTCACTGTGTCTTGTTTCTCATTGGCTCCAAGCTCAGAGGGAAAGAGACGGGTTTTATTTGTTGTCTCCATCCCAAATATCAACATATATATTCAAAATAACTGTGCTTTTTATGAAGATACAAAGCAAGTTTTGATAGAAGAGAAGGGTCAGGGGCCGGCTCCGTGGCGGAGTGGTTAAGTTCGCGCGCTCCGCTGTGGCGGCCCAGGGTTCGGATCCTGGGCGTGGACATGGCACCGCTCGTCAGGCCACGTTGAGGCGGCGTCCCACGTCCCACAACTAGAAGCATCTGCAACTAAGATATACAACTATGTAAGGAGGGGGGTGGGGGAGGGGGGGTTGGGAAATAAAGCAGAAAAAAAAAAAGATTGGCAACAGTTGTTAGCCCAGGTGCCAATCATTAAAAAAAAAAAAAAAGAAGGGAAGGATCAGGCAACTGGCTCATGGGTGGTGATGGGAGGCAGTTGGGACAAGGGCTGGCGTGTGTGTGTCCCAGTTGTCCCTTTGTGTCCCTTGGCGTGTCAGTGTGTCCCTGACATCGGGGGTGACTGTAAGCGTGTTCACGTGTCTACATCCGTCTGTCCCTCTTATGTATCAAGGACAGTGAGTCCTGGGCCCCCCTTCCAGCTCTTGCTACCCGCTGTGGGTGGGTCTCCCACTGGCCTGGGAGACTTTTGACCCCATGACCCTTCCCCGAAGAGGCCCAGGACCCCCCAGTGAGGCTCTGACCCTACAGGGAGGGTCTTGCTCCTCCAAAGCACCTGCTGGCCAGAGCCCCACCTGGGACCGCACGTGGGGGGTGCAGAGCAGCGTCCCCCGAGCTCCGCCGGCCCCCGCTGCTTCCCAGAATCCCCAATCTCTGTTCAATGCGTGATTTTTTACGATCGATCTTATATCCGGCACAATCAGATTTATGGCTCCTGCATCTTATGAAATTACACAGATGTTGCCGCTCTCCTTCTCTCCAGGATAGTAAAAGGCAATAACATTCTTGCAGATTTCGACAGCAGGCAATTCAATAAAGGGCCATGTATATTTTATAAGTACAATAAAGACGAGGCTCTCTGCCCACACTGCGGCCCGCCAGGGCCCCGTGCTGCACCGGGCGGCCGCCCGCGCCCCCCTTCCAGTCTGTTTGTCGATCAGGTCTCTCCCACTGTCACACAGGGGATGGGAGAGATTTATCCCCTTTCTGATCCATTATTTAAGTTTGGCTCCAGGGACCCTGCAATGGGGGCTGTTTAAAATTTAAAGGTGTTTGTGGAACTTAATACTTTCCTCCTCCTGATTTGCACTATAAAATTTTATCTATATTGTTGTTGCCCCATAAAATGTTTCTATCTTATCGGGATGGCTTGTCATTTTACGGGCAAAACCATAAATACCTGATGAGCTGCGGGTTGGCAGAAGGTCTCACAGAGGAGTCCTAGGGGGAGACAGGAGAAGAGATCCCTTGCTTGCTCTGCCGTTGACACCCTGGGTGGCCGCGGTAGGGTCGGCGGCACCATACGCCTCTGAGACTCAGTTTCTTCAGCTGTAAAGTAGGGAGAACCAGAGCATCCACTGCACAGGGCGGTTGTGGGGATTCAGGGATATGTGGCACCAGAAGTGTTTGCCTGGTGCCTGGCACGGCATGTGCAAAGGCCCAGAGGTAGAAGCAGTGGAGGGAAGGGGTTCTCTCTCCCAGGCAGGATTGCAAGTTGCCAGGCTGGGCTGAAGCAAACGCCTGTGCCAGGTTGGTAGTCACTCACCTCTCTCTGCCTTGGTGTTCTCATTTATAAAATGGAGACAGCGAGGTTCCCACCTCTTGGAGTGCTGTGTGGATTAATGACTTAATGCCTGCAAAACAACTAGCTCAGCGCCCTGCACACAGCAACTGCCTCACAAATGTCAGGTTTGGCTGTTACAGTTAATGTTACAAGGCCGGGCGGGGACTGGGGCAAGGACTGGGGTGAGGCAGGGCAGGTGCCTAGGGAGCAGAATGTCAGGAGGCCTCTCTCTGTAGTGCGCAGGTGCAGGGTGGGCACCTGAGAGCGAGGCCTCCTTACCTCCTGCGCCCTCCCTGCCTCCCTGCCTCCCCAGCCCTGGCCCTGCTACCTGGGTCTTTTCCGTCTCGGCTGGAGGGCAGAAGTGGCTGACCAGAAGCAGGCCCGCCAATCAGCGCAGTGGGCACAGTGTTCACCTTCGATAGAACCAACACCTCCTAGAGATCTTACTGGAACACAATCAGACGAGTTTTGAGGCTCCCAGGGCCGAGCCAGGCCTGTCTGTTGCAGACGGGACTCACTGATGCCCGCTCTGTGCCAGGTGCTTGCTGGGCACCGGGGGCATGAAGGAGAGTCAAGCCTCGCTCTGCGTTCAAGGGGTGCCCCGTCTAGTGGGGGGACCAGCACATACATGCATGGGGGGCTCAGGGGCTATGGTGGGAGCACAAAAGGGAGGGGTTTCTACCTGTGCAGGGCGGTGGTAAGAGGAGTCAGGAAAGGCTCCATGGTGGAGATCTCCTGAGCTGGACCAAGAATGAGGAGGAGGACTTTATCAAAGCGGGAAGGGTATTCCTTCTGGGGAGGCAGCGTGACCCAAGGCATGGAGTGTGCAATGCACCAACCCACGGGTACCAAGACTTCAGGTCAGTGTCTGGGGGAGGAACCTGTGTCCCTGAAGCTTCTGGTGGTCAAAGCAGAGGCGTAGGTCCTCAGCAAACTGAAGTGTAGACAGGAGTCAGTCAGTGCCTCCCAGGGCCTGAGCTGACCCAGTCCTGGGGACATTCAGTGGAGGAGCATCCTTTGAGGTGGGACCGGTCTCAACACAGAGCCCAAAGCCCATGGTGCGAGGTTGGGCAGCCTCAGACATGGCTGCAGCCTGGCCTCTCCCTTGGCTGGGGCCCCAGCCGTCTGGCTGGAGCTGCTCCAGTGTTTAGGGCAGTGGTCCTCAAACTTGGCTTTGTACCAGATTGATACGGGCCTCTATCTGGTTCCTCCGGGCCCCAAGACCTGGAGTGAGGGGAGCAGAATCGGGCACAGGGTGAAGCTGACCTGCGATCTCATTACAACAGAGACCTCAGCTGATTTTAGCAGGAGCTCTGAAGCTGGGATGGCCCCTCAGAGTGGCTCCAGGCTGAGGCCGGGGGGCGGGGCCTTTTACCTCTGCCGGTAGCAGTCACTGGATGTGGGCCATCCCAGGGGAGGGAGCCTGGTCCCATCGGCCAAGGGCGATTCCTAGTTCAGTTGTGAGCTGTCAGCATGCAACACCCCTGAAAGCTGAGGGAGTGAGTGCCTTGGTCCCAAGGGGGATCTTGGCAGCTGATCACAGCTTCTAGCACCCCAGCTTCACCTTGTCAGTGGGGATGGCTGGGCGCCCATCCTAATAGAAATACAGACCTGCCACCTCATACTCATTAGAATGTCTACTATCAATAAAACCAGAAAATGACAAGTGTTGGTGAGGATGTGGGGAACAGTGGTAAAATACACATAACATAAGCTTTATCATCTTGACCATCTGTAAGTGCACAGTTCAGCGCATAAAGAACATTCCCAGTGCAAAAGGGTTGTCGTTGGTGGGAATGTAAAATGGTGCAGGTGCTGTGGAAAACACTCTGGCGGTTCCTCAAAAGATTAAAACTAGAATTACCATATGACAGCAACTCCATTTCTGGGTATAGACCCAAATGAATTGAAAGCAGGGTCTCAAAGAGATGTTTGTACACCCGTGTTCACAGCAGCATTATTCACAATAGCCAAAAGGTGGAAGCAACCCAAGTGTCCATTGATGGAGGAATGGATAAATAAAATGGGATATATATATATACACACACACAGACTATTATTCAACCTTAAAAAGGAAGGAAATTCTTACACTGCAACATGGATGAACCTTGAGGACCTTATACCAAGTGAAATAAGCCAGTCACAAGTGGACAAATACTGCATAATTCCGCTTATATGAGGTGCCTAGAGTGGTCAAATTCAAAGAGACAGAAAGCAGAATGGTGGTTGCCAGGGGTGTGAGGAGAGACTGGGGAGTTAGTGCTTAATGGTTACAGAGTTTCAGTTTTACAAGATGAAAAGAGTCCTGGGGATGGATGGCGGTGATGGCTGCACAACAATGTGAATGCACTAAGTGCCACTGAACTGGACACTTAAACACGGTAAGATGGTAAATTTCATGTTATGTGTATTTTACTACAATTAAAATAAAGTATTGAGCCAGACCCCACAGCCTCGTGGTTAAAGTTCGGTGCTCTCACTGCTTCGTGGGCCCAGGCTCATTTCCTGGTTGTGGAACCACACCACCTGTCCATCAGTTGCCATGCTGTGGTGGTGGCTCACACAGAAGAACTAGAAGGACTCACAACTAGGATGTACAGCCATGCCCTGGGGCTTTGGGGAGGGAAAAAAAGAGGAAGATTGGTAACACATGGCAGCTCAGGGCAAGCCTTTTTCTGCAAAAACAAAACACCAAAAAAAGCATTAATTTAAAAAAAATCCAGACCTGGAGACTGCAGAAGAAGGAGTCCTGGGCAATCCCCCTTCCCAGGCATGTGGCCTCTTTAAGAGCAGCTATTTTGTGCAAGGTTGTCCTGCCCCCTTGAGCTCAGATAATGGCCAAGGGGTGGGACATTGTGTCACCTGGATCCTCAGTTTCTCAGCTGAGAAAGAGTTAGGAAGGCAAATGGTTTGTTGGGGAGGAAGTCTGTGAAAGGAGAAAGGAGGAGGAAGTGGGAGCAGGGGGTGCGGCCAGCAGATGCTGGTGCAGACCTGACACAGGCGGCGCAGGCTGGTGGAAACCTCTGGTGCAAATGTTGTCAGTTGCAGGAGTCCTGCATTGGACCCTCCTGCCGCAGCCTTACGGGGCCACAGTCATCAGCTGAGAGCACCCCAAAAAGTATATGTGCTTGGTTCAAAAGCCGAGGCAGACCTGAAAGAATTAACAGCTGGAGGCTGGCAGCTAACTATCCTCCTCGCAGCCGAGCAGCAAGTTCTCCTTCGATGGGGGGTCTGAGCAGTGTGTTTCCATGTCTACACAACCGTCCACGCAAGCTGAACCGGTGAGTCCTTTCCTAGGACTTAGGATCTTTGCTCTAGAGAGAGGTGAGTCAGGCTCTCTGGACAGCTAGAGCTGTGACAGGGCAAGCCCTGGAGCCGGCGGTGGCAGGGGTTCTGTCACGTGGACGTAGGGGCTGAGGGGCAGGGGAAGCCGGTTTGTGGCGGGAGGAGGGGGAAGCAGTCGTGCGTGCGGAGAGAAGACATGTCGAGATGGAGAGAGAAGCCATGGCCCTCCGTTTCCCGGTGCCAGGAGGCTCAGCGGCACCCTGCCCTTCCCCAGCTTGGTTGTTCATCGTGTTCTTCTCCAAGATCTTACCAATAAATCCCCCCTTTTGTTTAAACTAGTAGTTTGTAAAAAATCACCATAACCTGGAGTTTTAACCAGTGTGGGGAGGATTTCCTGGAGCTGGAGGAAGAGGAGGAACAAGCCCCAAGAGACAAGAGGATTGAGAGAAGGTGGAGGCGATGCTGCTGCCGCCGAGGGCTGCCCTGCCCTGCCCTTCCCTGCTGTCTCTCGAGATCCCTCATGACCTTCCCCAGGCTGTGGCTGATCCTTCCTGGACCTGGTGCTCACTAGCGAAGGTGCAGATGGGACTGTCCCAGAGACCCCAAGGGCTCCCCCTCTCGAGCCTTTGGAATCACACTTTTGCTGAATGCTCAATTCCCAATGGGCCAGGAAATCTGTTCTTCTGGCAGAGGCTAAGCAAGGACTAAAATCTCGCCATCTTTCATCAAACCCTGGAAATGGTATAAAAAGATTTATAAAACAAGATGATTAAAACTGAATTGTACTGCAAAGCAAGGAAGAGAAGGTTCTGAACAACAGAAACAGAAAAGAAGGAAGACGGCAGAAGCCACAGCAGGAAGAAAGAGCCGCAGCTGCAGTGTGTGTCGGGGGAATCTCCCCAAGATCCAAATCACCCTGATGCTCAAAGGTGAGTGTCAACTGAGAGTCACCCAGCGCCCGAGGATGCCACACCACTCAAGAGCAACAGCGAGGAACATCCGTCACCCAAGGAAACAGATGAGCGAGCATTCAGAAAAGGACTTTGAATGAAGGATATCCAGGATCGTCAGAGATAACAGAGGGAATCCCATGGTTTGTGGAACCAACATAGGAAGTTATGAAATCAAAATAGGCATTCATGAAAAGGAATCCATTAGCTTCTAAATAAGTAATAAATTTGACTTTTTTAAAGTTTGCCGAATTTTTTTTTTACAGTTTGCTGAAGCATAAATGAACAAACTGAAATAATTGTCCAGAACATAGCAGAAAGAGAAGCAAAGTATGAAAGAAAAGTTAAGGGACATGGAGGCTACAATGAAAAGGGCAAACATCTGTCTACTAGAGTTATAGAAATCTTCAAAGTGACGCTCTCCTCAAAAGAGAGAAATCACCTACGAAGAAACGAGAATCGAATGGGCATTGGACTTCTCGTCAGCTCTCCTGGAGGCAAGAAAAAAGTATGGAAATATCTCTAATGTGCTGATGGGAAATAACTTTGAACCTAGAATTCTATACCATCATTCAAATTTCAGGGTAAAATAAAGATGTATCAGATAGAGAAGAAAGCAGAAGACACGCCACACACAGGCCCTCCCAGAACTAACAAAAGGTGAATTCCAGCAAGAAGAATGAAGCCAGAAGGAAGCAGTGGGATGTATGAAGCAATGGAGGGGCGACAAAATGCTAACACATGTTGCCGCTTTTTAACAACTAGTGAGAGTAAACATTCTTTTACATAACAAGCTGGAACCACAATTTAAACCTGGAAGAGAGTGTGTGTGTGTGTAGAAGAATGAATCAGAAAAATGTCATATTTCTTGTGGGGTTTTTTTTAGGTGAATCACATAGTTTCTGATTAATTTTAGATATTTTATGAAAAACGTTTAATAATCAGTGTCAACAATTTAAGGGCAAAAAAAATTTAAGAATAGCCCTTAAAAGAACAGATATAGAATTACGACTTTCTAACTTGTAGAGGATAAAGTAAAAAAAAATTTTTGATCAATCAACGGAAGAAAAAAAGTGTATCTGTGTGTGAAAAATGAGGAAGGCATGTTTATCTGTTGTCTTTGCTGAGTAACAAACTACCCCCAAATTTAGCAGCTTAACATAACATCAAAACATGGTGAACCTCAAGGGGGCCGAACCTGTGGCCTCATGGCTGTTTCTGTGCTCCACTCTGGCAGCCCAGGTTTGTGGGTCTGGATCCCAGGTGGGGACCTACACCACTCATCAGCCATGTTGTGGTGGTGACCCACATACAAAGTAGAGGAAGATTGGCACAGATGTTAGCTCAGGGCCAATCTTCCTCAGCAAAAACAAACAAACAAACAAGGTGAACCTTGAGGACTTTATACTGAGTGAAATATGCCAGACACAAAAAGACAAATACTGTCTGATTCCACTTATATGAGGCACCTAGAGAAGTTAAATTTGTAGACACAGAAAGCAGAATGGCAGTTGCCAGGGGCTGGCGGAGGAGGACGAGGAGTTGCTGTTTAATGGGTACAGAGCTTCAGTTTTGCAAGATGAAAAAGTTCTAGAGATCTGATGCACAACCATGTGCATACAGTTAACAGTACTGAATTGCAAACTTAAAAAGGGTTAAGATGATAAAAAAAAAATAAAAGCCAAACATCAATTTATTTGGCTCATGGTTCTGTGGGTCGGCAGTTTCGCTGGGCTCAGCAAGGCGATTCTGCTGATCTGGGCTGGGCTTATTCACGTGTGTGCAATGGGCTGCCTGTTGGCTGGGGGCTGGCTTGGCTAAGGTGGCTCAGCTGGGACAGCTTGTCTCTGCCCGTGTCGGCTCTCACCCTCCAGCGGGCTAGCCTCTCACCCTCCAGCAGGCTAGCCCCAGCCTATTCTCATGGCAAGTGCAGGAGTCCCAAGAGTGAGGGCCAGGCTCAGAACTGGCATACTGCCACTCCTCTGCCTTCCATTGGTCAGAGCAAGTTCCGAGGCCAGCCCAGATTCAAGGGATGGAGCAGTAGGCGCCACCTCTTGGTGGGAGGAGCCGCATACTCAGTTGCAAAAGATTTCTGCCATCTTATTTTCCGTTTCCCACGCACCATGCCATGGTAGGTTGCCAAAATGGGCACAAATTACTTGCCTCCCTGTTCTTATCCCCATTTTACAGATGAAGAAACTGAGGCTCAGAGAATTTCAGTGATTTGCTGGAGGTCCCACAGCCAGTGAGGAAGTGAATAAGGACATGGGATTGGAACTGTGCTCTGCTCAATTCCAAGCTCTTGTCCTCCACACTGGTGGAGGGCAAGATGTGGCGAATCACTCCACCCTTCTTGAGGCTGCTCACGTGCCCCCCAAAAGCCTTCCTGGCCCCCACGTGGAGTGGGAACACAAAATTCCAGGGGAAATTGATCCTTTCTATGCAGCTACTTTTTCTCAGTGGCCACTTAATTTCCAAATGGGGTCTCTAGCAAAATCCCGACTCTGCATTAGATGAACTAAGGACAAGGAGCTTTTGATTCATACATTGAATGTATGGAGTTTTGAGAAGTTACAGGGCTGGGGAAATGGAAGAGGGTCGCAGGAGAGCCAGGGGGAGGCGGGGACAGATAGAGAGGTAGAAGGAGAGACCAAGACGTGGACAGAGGGTGACTGAAAAAAGAGAAAGAATGGAAGGAAGGAAGATAGATACATAGAAAGTGGCAGAGAAGCATTTAATTGGAGAGAAAAATGGAGGAAGCGATATTGAACTGAACTGAATTGAACGGAAGAGAGAGAAAACAGAAGAACAAAGGGAGAAAGAGAAAGCCAATGAGAACCAGAGGCACAGAACTCAGAAATAGAGAGAGAACATGATACAAAGCCACGGCGTGAACAAAGGAGAGAGAGAGAGATGGGGAAGAAAGAAAGAAGGAGGAAAAAGTAATAATGAGAAAGGGCAGAACAGATGGAGATGGAAATTGACAGAAAAATGATAGACGGGGGAGAGGGAGAGACAGACAGAGAGACAGAGAGAGCAGGGACGACGCTGAGGCTTGCTAACGCTCTGCTGTCTGCAGGAGGCTGACACCAGGGGGTGGCTACTCCCTCTCCACAGGGGACGACCCTCCCACCGGCTGGGCAGCCAGGAAGCGGCCTCCCCCCACCCCCTGGCACCAACTAGAAATCAAAGATGAAGTTATTTGGGTGCAAGTATTCCTCATTCTGAACGGAACTATTAATGTATTCTAAAAAGCTTTTTAGCTGTGGCCTGCTCTGCATGTTATTAATTTCTTTATTACAGATCTTGTTATTTTCAGAGGTCCCCGAGGACCCATTAACAAAGGGTTTTTATGGGAAAGAAGTCGGTTAAAGTGGTGGGAATAACTGCTCCTCAGCTCTGAGTCAGTAATCGGAGTTGCACCGAGGATAATGGAGGCTGTTTTAATTTCCAAAATAGCGACAGTTCAGACATTTAATTGCAGTTTTATGCCCTTTTTTCATGCTGCCGAGTGTAAAATATGTGACCAGTAATATATAACGGCAAACCACTGAGCCACAGACTGCCCCAGCTTCCTTATCTCCCCTGGATTGGGGCGCAGGGAGGAAGGGAGAAAAGAAAGAAAGATGGAGAAGTGGAAGGAAAAGAGGGAGAGGCGGGAAAAAGAAGACCTAGGGTACGTGTCGCTGAGCTCAAGCCACTGTGCCGATTCGCTTCTTGCTGCCTGTCCCTCCTTCACATTCTCCCCACCCCTTCCTCCAACTCTCTTTGTAAATTTGAAAACTTCGTATTTCCCCCCTTTTCTTCCTGCTACATCAACGGCCCCCACAAACACGTTGTGAGCACTGGCCCAGGTGACCCGGTGCAGCAGGGTAACAAGCCTGGGCTCTGTCACAAGTTCCCCTTCCTGCCGTCCGCTGACCACGACTTCAGGCGCACCAATGAAATGAACGTAAGGAAAGCACGTAGTGTTCAAAGGCACCAATGAAATCCCCTGTGCCTTTTCCTGTGTACCCCACTCTGACTCCCAATAAAGGCACTTGCCCGTGGGTCCTCGCTGTCTCGACGCCCCACCTGCTTGGTTAAGCGCCCTCCCCTGGGCCTTGTCTCTCTTGGACCCATGGCTGCAATAAACTTAGTTTTCCTGAGCCTCTCCTGTGCCTCCTCTTGTGGCCGCACCTGACTGGCCATCACCTAAAAGAACACAGAACAATCTCCTAGTGTGGCAACAGACCTTCAGGAAATCTTCTCTGAGTGAACCCGCGAGCCTCTCTCAGGTTGATGGGTTGACGGTGATGGTGCTGAGGTGGGCTCAGTGACGAGCACCTGGTGATCGTTGGGTCTCTTGAGATGAACACCTGCTTGTTTCCTGATATCACCAGCCTCCATTTCTTTTCTGATCTCTTCTTCCTCTTGGTGCTGGGCCCGAACCATTTAAAACCTTCTAGTTTGTAAGCACTAAGAGAGCTGATGTTAGTAGTTCCGAAGCCCAACACAGTGCCTGGCACATGGTGAAAATCCATTGAGTGGATGACAAGGGTTTCTAGTTTCCCTTTTGGTTCCTGCCATCCTGACACCCGGGAATGGAGTGTGAGCTTCTCCCACGGACCCAGCTCTGCTCTCTCTGTGAGCAGGGTACCTCACGTTGGAAGTAATAAGCCACTTCCCAAAGTTCTCGATTTTACACACTACCAATTGAGGGATTTTTGTGCCTAGGCTATGCCTTGACCCCCTTCTCTGAGAACTGCCCCTTGATTCCCAGGGGAAAGCATCCAGCCATGTTTACCATGTGACTCTCACCCCTCGGGTATAGCTATTGGACCAGGTATGGAAACATGACCGAAGCTGGCCAACTAGATTCTCTCTCCATGCCATTTGGAGATCTGACAGTGCGAATCAGTCTCAATCAACGGCTGAAATTATAACTTGTAAATTTACAAGGCGTAGAGCCGTTATATTCCCTGCATTGGAATATTCTGTCACTAACTTGGTTAAGCTCTGAACACCTCTCCTAGCATCTCCTTCCAGGGTGGAGTTGACTAAAAGAAGAATTGGGAGGTGGAAGGGGAGTAGCAGCCATTATTCTCTGATGGCCTTTGTGGCCAAATATGGTGACAGACAGATGCTGAGGTTGCCAGTGCGTCCAGCCTGTCCTTCTTCGCTTCCCCACAACCAGCTCTTCTTCCTGTTCACCAGGAGCAGCTCCAGGCCCAGCACGAGATGCTTAGCAGTGGACTCGCAGAGGACGTAACCACCCAGAAGTACCAGCATCCCATAGACCTACCTACAAGCTCCCCTTTGCAGTTTCACTTCAGTGGCTCCGTGAGCTTGACTGCTTAGATTCCACCCGAGCCAAAGCTTCAAGCGTATGGCTTAGTGACTTTGCCTCTGACCCTCCGATTCTCCCTCTGGACCTTCACTTCCCTAGCTCTGTCCACAGTTGTGTCAGGCTTAATCCCTATAATAAATCCATATCCTGTAACACTCACAGTGGCTTTGCTTCCCTGACTGAACCCTGACTGATACAGTTATTGGTAGTCATGGTGCTTCCAGGGGAGCAGAACTTTAAGGATGGAAACCTGGCATTGGGTCTTGGATCTGAGTAGCTTTCAAGGCATGAAGGACACTTGTCTCAGGAGTAAAGGGGATACTGGTGGTCCCTAGCATGTGCCGGTGAAGCAGTTATTAAATTATCACCTTTAGACTCCTGGAGTCAAGGACTACAGAAGGCAAGACTTTGACCAAATAGCTACTGCCATGGGACATTTCAGTGGAAATAAAGGGTATAAGGACTGTGGGGTGGGTTGGCTGCTTTTTAGTGCACTGGAAAATTTGGAAGAAAAAAGACGATGAGCTCAGGGCTTTAAATTCCCAGATCAAGAAATGGGTCAAGATCCAGAAAGCATTTATCCCTGGAGCTGCAGGGTGAGATTTCCGGAAACCGAACCCACAATCTATTCCTGTGGATGGCTGAATGGCAATGCCAACTGAATTCACACCTTGAAAGGCCTCATGTTAAAGTCAGAGGGCATTGATTGAGAAGGAGCAGGACCCCAAAAACTGGGATGGAGACGCCCAGGTGGAATCTGATGAAGATGGGAATCTTGAACTCCAGTAGAAGCATCCCATCCTCCCCTTCTGAGGTGACTCTCCCTTGTGCCTGGAGAACCTCGAGTGGCCTCTCCTGAGGTGGTGTCCTTGAAGCGAAAGGTGATTTTCCTCAAGACCGGTCCCCACCTGTCATTGCTTCTAGAGCTATAACCAGACTCAAGACCCAGCAAGCTTTGGGGGTCAGGCACAAAGTGTGACCCATGAGGAGGCATCCACATCAAAGAATTGCAAGATGTTTCTAACTTACATCAACATAAGAATAGAACCTAAGGGCGTTGGAGCATGGCGAAAAGAATAGAATGTTGGATCTGGTTGAATTTGTTGTTATAAATGTATAAGCAGAGACTCCAGATTCATTGTGGTAGTTTGGTCACATATTAGTCAAGCCTCCCCACAGAAACAGAACCGCTGGGATACACGTAGATGTAGATAAGAGGAGAATTGTTACAGGAACTGGCTCACCCAGTTATGGAGGCCGTGAAGTCCTACAGTCTGCCGACCGCAGGCTAGAGAACCAGGAAAGCTGGTGGTTTAATTCAGTCCAATGCTAAGGCCTGAGAATCTGGGGGACTGATGATATAAGTTCCCATGTGAGTCTAAAAGCTGGAGAACCAGGAGTGCTGATGTCCGATGGATGTCTCAGCTCAAGAACAAAGAGTGAATTGGCCTTTCCCCTGCCTTTTTGTTTATTTTGGCCCTAAGAGGATTGGGTGATGTCCACCCACACTGGGGAGGGCCATCTGCTTTACTCAGGTTACCAATTCAAATGCCAATCTCTTCCAAAAACACCCTCACAGACACACCTAGAAATAATAAATTACCAGCTATCTGGGCATCCCTTATGCCAGTCAAGTTGACACTTAAATCAACCATCACAGGCTGAGAGTGGCTCTAGTAGTTTGCTCAGTTGGCTGGTTGAAACATGAACCCAAATACGAACTCTCCTGTGTTCCTACTGAATAGGGCTGAGATTTCAGAGCTTCCTTGACATACTATAGAGGGAGGTGTCCAAAAGCTTGGGGAAACTGCTGGACTGGATTTATTATTTAAGATCTGCTCACCCATCCCCTCACCATGTCCCCTAGGAGGACAGAGGACCGCTCACCAAGGCTTTGAGAAATACGTTGGTGAGGGGAGTCCCAGCATCTCTGAAGAGCTCTATGGTGTTGATGCTCTGCAAGACAGGAATTACAGTGGGAAACGATGCCATGAGACTGAGCTCCCTGAATTCAAAGGGGATGGCATCCCTGGGTGGCACTCAACTGACAGAGACAAGGTGGGTGTGATTACTGTAATTCAGAATAGTCCAACCTGAAGCATACTTTGTTGCTGACTGGTTAATTATGGTGTTCCTAGGATTGCAATAGATGGGAAGCCTACTAAAATCTTACTTGATTTGTATAAATAAAAATCTCTAGGTCTGGTGAAGAGAAGTCTGACCTGAATCAACACAGTAGAGAGCTGCATTCTCTCCACCAGTTCCCAGACTTGAGCCAACTCATAGACCCCAAACCCTCTGAATGACGGGGAGGCACTTGAGGAAGGAATGCTGCACTGCCAAAAATGTGTACAGTAGCTCTTTTTTAATGTACTGGAACTCTTCCTCCTAGCCTTTCCTAAAAGGACCAGCAGCCATTTACCATGGTGACTGCACATGGGGGAAGGGGAAATAACTAGACTTTTGGGGAGCACTGTGTGCTTAGGGAACTGAAATGACATTGTAGCCCACCAATTATAGAAGGGGATTCAGGTAATTGAGTGATTAATGGAGTTTTGTCTTGGGTCAGTTTCAATGTGGACCCAGTGGTCCCCAAAACAGCCCTGTGGTTATCCACATCATCATATTACATCACTCCATCATCTAGTGGAAGCGGAACTTAACGGACAGAGACAAGGTGGGCATGATTGGATTGGGCTTGATGGGTCTAGAAGGCACAAGTGAGTTGGATGAGCAGTTGGCTCTTCTACTGTTTTGCCTCTCCCTTTCCATCAGCACCTGTGTACTCATCAGAAGTCTCCCCCTGACCAGTTAACTGAGGAAGAAAATATCGGGGACTTGAAAATGATTATGTGTGACATGGAGGAACCACCTGAAAGTGGACCACTGCAGCACCAAGGCTCCACTTTGGGGTGGTGCTGAAGAGCAGTGGTGGGGCAGAATCCTCCCAGTGGGCAGTTGAGCAGTGCACCTCATTGTTCATCTTGCCTGGAACGAGAAATGGCAAGAGGTACAGATCTACAGTGATTAATAAAAGTTCAATGCAGGATGTGGCCAATGGTTTGGCTGGATGATCAGAGACTTGGAAAGAACAGGATTGGAAAATTGAGGACAAAGAGATCTTGGGAAGAGATATATGAATAAACTCAAAATTTCGTGAAGTTATTTGTGTCCCATGTAAATGCTCATCAAACAGAAACCTTAGAGGAAAAGGATCTTAATACTCAGATGGACAAGATGACCCATTCTCTGGATCCCAGTCAGCCTCTTTCCCCAGTCACACTTATCCTTGCTCAATGGACTCATGAATGAGGTAACCATGGAGGCAGGAATGGAGGTTATGCATGGGCTCAATAACTTCCACTGAACAAAGCAGACCTGGCTAGTGTTGCCATTGAGTGCCCAATCTGCCAACAGCAGAGACCAACACTGAGCCCCTTTATAACACCATTTCTCAGGGGAACAGCCAGCCATGTGGTGGTGGGTTTATTACAGTGGACTACTTCCAACATGGAAGGCATAGCACTTTGTCCTCCCTGGAATAGACACTTAGTCTGGATGTGGATTTGCCTTCCCTGCTCACAATGCTTCTTTCAAAACCACCATCCACTGCCTTATCCATTGTCATGGTATACCACACGGCATCACTTCTGACCAGAGAACGCATTTTACAGCAAATGAAGTAAGTGCAGCAGTAGGCTCATGGCATGTGGAATTCACTGGTCTTATCATATGCCCTATTACCCTGAAGCTGCTGGCCTGATAAAACAATGAAATGGCTTTTTGAAGATTCAATTATAAAACCAGATGAGTGGTAACAACTTGTGGGGCTAAGGCAGTCTTCCAGGATGTGGTATATGCTCTGAATCATTGTGATCAAAATGTGGTATCATTTATTCTATAAACAGGATTCGAGGTCCTGTTTAGGGTGGAAATAAGAGGGGCTCCTCTCACTATTATCCCAATGGTCCATTAACATAATTTTTGCTTCACGTCCCTGACACTTTGGTTTAGAAGTCTTGGTTCCAAAGGGAACAAAGTAGTTTCGAAGGGAACCAGTGGGCATATCCATGGTTCCATTAAACTGGAAGTGAAACTGCCACCTGGCCACATTGGGCTCCTCATGCCAGCAAACCAACAAGCAAAGAAGGACTTACTATACTGGTTGGGTTGATTGATCCTAAACATCAAGAGAATTTGGGTTTCTACAATGGGAACAGGGAGGGGTACATCTGGAATACATCTGGAATATGTCTTTTGTGGGCACCTCTTAGCACTCTCATGTCCTGAAATAAAACTTAATGGAGAACTACAACATCGCAATACAGACAGAACTGCTAACGGTACAGATCCTTCAGAAATGAAGGCTTTGGGTCATCCTACCAGCCAACCACAAGCAGCTGAGTGCTTGCTGAAGGCAAAGGGAATATGAAACAGGTAGTAGAAGAAGGAGTTTATAAATACCAGCTACAACCATGTTATTCATTGCAGAAATGAAGACTGCAGTAATTGTGAGTATTACTTCCATACTTTGATACAAGTATATGTACATATTGACCAATTCTTCAAAAGAGTTGTACTCTGAATGTGAAGAAGTTTTAGGAATACCTTAGTCAACTTATTTTGCTTATATTTTCCTTTTATATGTGCATAAGAGTAATATATGATGAACATCTACGTCAAAATAAGTCTTTCAATAAGTGTAAAAAAAGATTTCAATAAGTGTAAAATAAAAGCACTACATCAGAATTTAATTAGCAGCCTTATTCCTTCTTGTCAAATGCTTTTCTCATATCTTTTGAGATGATCATGTGGCTTTTGTCCTTTATTCTATTAATATGGTATATTACATTGATTGATTTTCATACATTGAATGGATCTTGTATTCCTACATGGTCCCACTTGGTCATGATATATAATCCTTGTTAAGTTGATGAATTTGGTTTCTTAGTATTTTGTTAAGGATTTTTACATGTATATTCATAAGGAACATTGGTCTATAGTTTTCTTTTCATGTGATGTCTTTGTCTGGTTTTGCTATCAGGATAATACCGGCTTCATAAAATGAGTGGGAAGTATTTCCTCCTCTTCTATTTTTTGGAAGAGTTTGTGAAGTATTTGTGTTAATTTTTTAAACATTTGGTAGAATTCACCAGTGACGCCATCTGGTCCTCAGCTTTTCTTTGCGGAAAGTTTTTGACTACTAATTCAGCCTCTCTGCTCGTTAAAGTTCTATTCAACTTTTTTAAAAAGCCAGTTTCACTGGTTTGTGTCTTTCTAGGAATTTGTCCATTCTAGCTAGGTTATTTAATTTGTTCATCATATTCCCTTATACTCTTTTTTATTTCTCTAAGGTCAGTAGCACTTTCTCCTCTCTAACTTCTGACTGTAGTTGTTGAGACTTCTCTGGGAATGGCACTCTGAAGGGGCACCAACCCATTCTGTCCCTTTCAATGGCTGCCAGGCTGCTGGTTTTTTACTGTAACTGAATCAAAAGGGCTACTGCAGGACCAGCGAGAGGGAGAGGAGAATGGCGAAAGTTCAAATGTTATAAATCTTGCTGTTCTTATTGAGATTCAGCTATTGGTTTTAAAAAAAATAATAACAAACGCTCCCCCAGATTACTACAAGCCTTTGGTTAATTTCCAGAGTTCTGAAAAAAGTTGTTTCTGACAATTTTTGCCAGTGTTTTCATTACTTTTTATGGAGAAAGGAATTTGCAGAGGTCTTTGCATTGTGATTTTTGCTGACGTCACTTCTCTTTTTTTCTTAGAGGTACATAAAATAATAGTGTTTCTTACAATTGATGACATCTTAGATTTGATAAAATATGGTAAGCCTTAGCTGTAACACACAACTAACCAACTAATGGGAGAGTTAAAAATAAGGTGACACTAAATGCTAGACAATAAAAAAATAGATGATGGGGCTGATACATAAATTAAATATCTAGTCCTTATATTATTATGGAAAATGATAGCAGTATTGATTATTAACTCGACTTTGTTATATCAATTATTACATCAATTATGTTAAGATATAAGGATAACTACTCAGATAGAGTAATTAGAATTTATAACTTAGCAACCAATAAAAGGGAAAGGGGAAAATGATCAATTCAATGGAAGGCAGAAAAGAAAGAAAGAAAGAATAAAGAACAAAGAAAAACATAGTGAAGAGACACACAGGCACAAAAGGAAATGTCATAAATAATTCCAAATAAAATAATGATCACAATAAATGTAAATAAATTAAATTCACCCATTAAAAGACAGAGATTCTTCAGATGAGTTTAAAAATTTAGCTATATATCCTATTTACAATAGACACACCTAAAAGAATGAAATGGGTTGTAGTAAATGTATAGAAATAGATATAAAGTAACAAGCAGATATTAACCTAAAGAGAGATGGTATAGCAATCTTAATACTAAACAAAATAAACTGTGGAGAAAAGAGCAATATTAAGAAAAGTGAGTGATAATTAATGAAGAAAGAACAACTTTCCAGGAACTTGACATAGCCTAGAATGCATTAGGCAAAAATCGACAAATCCCCAATTATACTAGGAGATTTTAACACATTCCAGACGGAATAAGAAAAAAAAAACTAGAGAGGATAAAGAAGATATAGAGATTAGACAGCAGAATTAACAAGTTTAATATAAAGAACCCATATAGAATTCTGAATGTAGCCAGTGGAGAATATATATTCTCTTCACAAATGTGTGGGATATTGATCATTCCAGCACATAAAAGAAGTCTCAAAGAATAACAAAGGAGCTGTCCCAGTGGCACAGCAGTTAAGTTTGCACATTCTGCTTTGGTGGCCCTGGATTTGCTGGTTCAGATCCCAGGCACAGACTTACACACTGCTTATCAAGCCATGCTGTGGCTGGTGTCCAAGATATAAAATAAAGGAAGATGGGCACGGATGTTAGCTCAGGGCCAATCTTTCTCAGCAAAAAGAGGAGGATTGGCAGCAGATGTTAGCGCAGGGCCAATCTTCCTCAGCAAAAAGAGGAGGATTGGTGGTGGATGTTAGCTCAGGGTTATTCTTCCTCAAAAAAAAAAAAAAAAAAAGAATAACAGAGAGAGCCAGCCCTGATGGCCTAGTGGTTAAAGTTTGGTGCTCTCACCACTTCAGTGGCCCAGGTTTCTTTCCCAGTCTCGGAATGACACCACCCATCTGCCAGTTGCCATGCTATGGCAGTGGCTCACATAGAAGAATTAGAAAGACTTACGACTAGGATATACAACCATGCCCTGGGGCTTTGGGGAGGGAATAAAATTACAGAGACGCACTATCATACAGACCTCATTAGAAATTAATAATAAAAAGCTGACCAGAGTGGGAAGACATCTCTAAATAACTAACGGATTAAAGAAGAGATTATGACTTCAATTACAAATACTGCAACTGAACAATTAAAACTCTACATGTCAAAATTTGTGGGTTGCTGCCAAAGTGGAACTTAGAGAGAAAATTAGAGCCTTAAAATACTTTTATTAGAAAAACCAAAATGGCTAAAAATAATTAAACCAAATTTTCCACTCAGAAAAATAGAAAAATGAACTAGAAGACAAAGACACAACAGAAATTATCAACAAAATCAAAAATTAGTTCTTTGAAAAGACTAATAAAGTAGATAACTTCTGTCAAGGTTAATGAAGGGAAAAAAGGGGAGAAATTTTTAAAAAGGGACATAAGTACAGATATGCTAGAGATGAAAAGGATCATAAGGGAATATTTCGAATGCCTCTATGCCAATACATTTAGAAACATGCATGAAACAGTTATGTTTTTAGAAATCTAAAATATGATCAATGTTAACTTCGGAAAAAAATAGAAAATTCAAATAGACCTATAACCACTTAAGAATTTGGCCTGCAGTGAAAACATCAGAACATAGATATTTTTCAGGAGAGTTTTACCAAAATTTCAAAAAATAGGTCACTCCTGTCCTATTTAAATTGTTTCATGAATAGAAAGAGAATGAACTTTCACTTCCATGTCCTTTTTTGTGGCCGAGATAACCTTGATACCAGAACTAGAAAAAACAGTGTGAGAAAGAAAAATGATAGGCCAATCTCACTTAGAAACACAGATGCAAAATTCCTTTGATAATGTTGGCAAAATGAATCCTAAATTTTATACTAAAAATACACCAAGACTAAATCAAATTTATCCCAAGAAAACAAGGAAGGTTTAATATTAATAAATCTATTGGTGCAATTCACCACATTAATAGATTAAAAATAAAATCATTTTTAATTTCAATAGATGGAGACAAACCATTTGAAATTAAAAAATAAAATATTTAAACTTTTATAAAGCTATGAGTATAAAAAAATTTTTTTAACCTGATAAAGTGAAACTACCAAAAATCTACTACAAAGATTATAAGTGGTGGGGGCCGGCCCCACGGCAGAGTGGTTAAGTTCTCACGCTCCGCTTTGGTGGCCCAGGGTTTCTCTGGTTCAAATCCTGGGCGCAGACATGGCACCGCTCATCAGGCCACGTTGAGGCAGCGTCCCGCATTCCATAGCTAGAAGGACCCACAGCTAAAAAAATACACAACTATTTGCTGGGGGGATCTGGAGAGAAAAAGCAGAAAAAAAAAATCAGCAACAGTTGTTAGCTCAGGTGCCAATCTTTAAAAAAAAGAAAAAGGTTGTAAGTGGTGAAATATTAGAAGCAATTCCTTTGACTTTGTACGGAAAAGAAATATGTGCAACACTAGAGACGTAATCCATGAAAGAAATAAGGGACAAGCTGGACTTTATTAAAATTGAAAACTTCTCGGGGCCCATGGCCTAGTTGTTAAGTTTGGAACATTCTGCTTCAGTGGCCTGGGTTCGGTTCCTGGGCGCACGCCTACATTACTCATCTGTGGCCATGCTGTGGCAGTGACCCACACACAAAAAAGAGGCAGATTGGCAACAGATGTTAGCCCAGGGTGAATTTTCCTTAGCAAAAATAAATAAATAATTGAAAACTTCTGCTCTGTGAAGACAGTTTCAAGAGAATTAGAAGAAAAGCCAAAGACTGGGAGAAAATATTTGCAAAAGACACCTTTGATAAAGGACTTTTACTATCCAAAACATACAAAGAACTCTTAAAACTCAACAATAAGAAAACATCTCGATTAAAAAATGGGCAAAAGACCTTAACAGACACCTCATCAAAGAAGATATACAGAAGATAATCAGCATATGAAGATGCTCCACATCATATGTCATCAGGGAAATGCAAATTAAAACAACATTGAGATACCACTGCACAACTATTAGAATGGCCAAAATCCAGAACACTGACAACACCAATTGCTGGTGAGGATGTGGAACAGCAGGAACTCTCATTCCTTGCTGGTGGGAATGCAAAATGGTGCAGCCACTTTGGAAGACAGTTTGGCAGTTTCTTACAAAACTAAACACACTCTTGCTATACGATCCAGGAATCGCACTCCTTGGTATTTATTCAAAGGAGTTGAAAACGTATGTCCACACAAAAATCTGCACATAGAGTTTATAGCAGCTTTATTCATAATTGCCAAAACTTGGAAGCAACCAAGATGTCCTCCAGTGGGTGAATGGATAGAAATTATAATACATCCAGACAATGGAACATGATTTAGCACTAAAAAGAAATGAGCTATCGAACCATGAAAAGCCACGGAGGAAACTTAAATGCATATTGCTAAGTGAAAGAAGCCAATCTGAAAAGACTACCTACTATATGATTCCAACTATACGACATTCTGGAAAAGGCAAAACTATGGAGAAAATAAAAAGATCAGTGGTTGCCAGAGGTGGAGAAGGGGAGAGATTTTTAGGGCATTGAAAATACTCTGCCTGATATTGTAACGATGCACATATGTCATTATACATTTGTCCAAACCCATAGAATGTACAACACCAAGAGTGAACCCTAACGTAAACTATGGATTTTGGCTCATTCTGATGTGTCAATGTAGGTTCATCCTTGGTAAAAAAAAAAAAAAAAGTACAATTAAGGTGAGTGATGTTGATAATGGGGGAGGCTATGCATGTGCGGGACGTTCTACTTCGGCGGCCCGGGGTTCACCAGTTTGGATCCCGGGTGTGGACATGGCACCGCTTGGCAAGCCATGCTGTGGTAGGCGTCCCACATGTAAAGTAGAGGAGGATGGGCATGGATGCTAGCTCAGGGCCAGTCTTCCTCAGCAAAAAAAGAGGAGGATTGTGGTGGGTGTTAGCTCAGGGCTAATCTTCCTCAAAAAAAAAACAAAGAAAAGAAAAATGTAGACTAGGGATAGGAAAAGAAAGAACAAATTTGATATTATTTGTTTTTTTAAAAAAGATCTATTGAGCTAAGCACTGGGGGATACAGAAGTAAGCAAAACAGACAAAGTTCCTGCTCTTATAGAGCTTATATTCTGGAGGAGGAGGCAGACAAAAAGAAACCAAGAATTTATAATATGTCAGTCCTGAAAAGAAAAATAACGTGGGGTAAGGGGGATAAAGAGCACCCTGTGTGTGCAAATGTGCACTACTTTATACAAGGGCCAAGGAAGGCCTGATGAGTTAGACGATGTTTGAACAAAGGCCTGACAGTGTGAAGGAGCGAACCAGACAGGATAAGGGAGTTCCAGGCAGAGGAGGGATCTTTTATATGATCTCCTATATGGAAAATCCAAAAAATACACATCATTAGAAGTAATAAGAGAATTTAGCAAGGTTGCCAGATACAAGATAAATCTTCAAAAACCACTGGGGTTCCCATACAATAGCTGCAGCCAACTATGACGCAGAATGTGAAAAAGAAAAATATTTCATTCACAGGGGCAACAAAATGAACATAACCGTGACTAAATGTAATAGGAGATACACAAGACCTGTGTATAAAATGTTATATATCTTTATTGACCTAACGGGGTCTAATCAAATAAGATCTAATAACATCTAATAAATAATATCTAAATAAGATGGATTATGTTGATGACTGGAAAGACTCAATATTGTAAAGAGAGCAAGCCTCCACAAATGAATATAGAAATTAAATGGAATTCCAACCAAAGACACAGCAAGGTTTTTTAAAGGAACTTGATAAAGTCACCTTAAAATTCCTACGAGGAAAAGGGCCAAGAATAACCAAGATGATTCTGAAGATGAAGAACAAGGGGGCAGAGAGGTGCTTATCCATAGGGTGTTAGGGCGACACTAGCTGCTGAAACAAACCAACCTCAGCATGTTTAAGGCTCAGACGTGATCACAGTTTATTTCTGGCTTGTATAAAATCCAGATCGCGTGTTCCTGATCAGCGGGCAGCTATTCGTCAGGGAGCAACTTGTAGACCCAGAATTCTTCCAGTCTTGGCTTGCGTCTTTCAAGTTCACGGTGCATGTTTGCATCAAGCTGGTGGAAGGAGAAAGAGAATGGAGAATCCTGCGTGGGAGGTATTATAAACAATGCCTAGAAATGGTGCATGCTGTTTCCATTCACATCACTGGCCAGAGCACACTCACATGGCCACATCTACTTGCAGGGGAGGCTGTGAGACGGAGCCCAGCTGTGGTCTCAAGAACAAGAGAAAACAGGTGAGATGAAGAGTAAGCTGGTCTCTGTCTTATCTGTCCTATATCAAGATTTCCTATACAGATGTAGTCATCAAAACTGTGTGCTAGGGGGCTGGCCTGGGGGCATCGTGGTTAAGTTCGCGTGCTCCGCTTCAGTGGCCTGGGGTTCGCTGGTTCGGATCCTGGGTGCAGACATATACACCGCTCGTCAAGCCATGCTGTTGCGGTGTCCCACATACAAAAAATAGAGGAAGATTGGAACAGATATTAGCTCAGGGACAATCTTCCTCAGCAAAAACAAAACAAAACAAAACAAAAACCCCAAAACTGTATTGTTGTGGCACAGGAATAAACAAATAGATCAATCGAACAGAAAGCAGCCCAGAAACTGACTTACAGATGTATGGAACGTCTGTATATGACAGTGACAGCTTCACAAACCAGTGGGGAAGCAGGGAGCCATGTAATGTATGGTACTGGGACAACTGGCCATCTCTATGGGAGCCAATGTAAAATAACATATATGGAAGGCCATATATAAAAATCTAGGTGACTTGAAGGCTAAATGTAAAAAAAGCCAAGACTTTAAAATAATTAGAAGGAAGTATTAGAGAAAATGTTATAGTCTTGTTTAGGGAAAGAATTTTAAACATGAGAGAGAGAGAAAAGAAAGCACCAACTATGAAGGAAAAGGCTGACACATTTGGCTCTCCTTTCTGCTCCGTTGTCTTGTCTATTCCTGTGCCAAAACCACTTTCTATAGAGACATCCTAAATAAAATTCTTTTGAAAACCACAAAGTGGGGAGAAAACATTCTCAGAGTAAAAAACTGTTAAAGGATTAACATTCAGATTACATAAAGACCTTCTTCAATCCAAGAAGAAAAAGGCAAATAACCAGCAGAAAAGTGGACAAAGGATACGAACAGTGAATACACAAAGGAGGAAATGGCATTTCCCATAAAAAATGAGAAGATGCCCAACTTCACTCACAATCGGGGAAACACACCAAAGGATAGACAATAAGATACCATATCACATCCATCAAATGGGCAAACACTGAAAGTCTGGCAGTACCAAGCATTAGTAAAGATATGGGGAAATGAAGACTTGCACGCTGCTAGAGGGAGGGCAAGTTAGTGCAATGACTTAGGAGAGCAATTTGGAAATACAGCTTGACACTGTACACACCCCAGGACCCAGCACTTGCATTCCTTGGTATATGTGCCAGAGACATCCTGCTCTTACACACAAAGAGACACGCACAAGGATGCCCATTGCAGGATCATTTGCAACTGCAACAAAATCAGGAACCAATCTGCGTGTCTACCAATGGTGGAGGAAATAAAGAAATTATGGTGTTTTCAAAAAGTGGTCTACTCTTCCTCAGGTTAAATGAATGAACCAGGGCTACATGTATCAACGGGGACAAATCTCAGAAAATAATGTTGAATGAAAGCAAGCAGAGAATGATTCCACTCATGTAAGTATATATATAATGATATGTGACAACTTATTTAAATATTAAAAATATACAAAATACTATATTTTTATGGATATGTACATAATAAAAGTATAAAAATGTGGACGGGCAGGATATACACCAATTAAGAACAGTAGTTACCTAAGGGCAAGTGGTAGTGAAGAAAGTAATGAGGGGATCAGAAAGAGGACAAAATCAGAAGTAATATGGCAAAACGGTTGCGAAATATGAGTGATGAGCAGAAGACTTTTATTATATTTCTATTATTTTATATGTATGAAATATTTTACATTTAAAAATTTAATAAAATATGGGGGCCGGCCTGGTGGTGCAGCAGTTAAGTTCCCACGTTCCACTTCTTGGCAGCCCGGGGTTTGCCGGTTCAGATCCTGGCTGCAGACATGGCACTGCTTGGCAAAAGCCATGCTGTGGTAGGCGTCCCACATATAAAGTAGAGGAAGATAGGCATGGATGTTAGCTCTGGGCCAGTCTTCCTCAGCAGAAAAGAGGAGGATTGGCAGTAGTTAGCTCAGGGCTAATCTTCCTCAAAAAAAAAAAATTAATAAAATAATTTATAAGAATCCCAGGAAAGGATTCTGATTGGCCTATTCTGGGTCAGTTGCCCATTTCTGGACCAATCAACTGAGTCGTGGAGGAACATGGCAGCTCACGCTATAGCCAGAGGGCTTGGGAAGGAGACAGTGTCCTTGAGAAGGGAGGGGAGTGCACAGGCAGGACCAAAGATGCCCTCTGCGTGCTGTTCCCGTGGGCATAAGCAGCCAAGACACCTGGTACATTAACGAGGGTGCACATTAGAATACCCCAGGAGCTTCTTTCAGGACTGAAACCCAAACCTGCTGAGTCAGAATTTTCCAGGTGTTCGAATTTCAAAAAAACCTTCTGGTTGGTTCTGATGGGAACACTTAGTTAAAGAACCGTCGTCTAAGGTCTTGGGTTCAAACCACCATGGATTCAACATGGTGAGCAGGTTCAAGCCTTAACCCACGGAGCATGTGCTCGGACAGAGGCTCCTTTCCTCGGAGAGACAGCCTGCAGACCAAGCAGAGAAGGCGCACAGGTGGACCGGTTTCCAGGAAAGCCCATTCCCAGATGTCATCCTCCAGTAACATCCTTGGCCTTAACCACCCACCTTGGTTCCTCTGGAGCTTGGGTTAAGGTGGTAGGTTAGGGAGGACAGGAACTTGAGTTCCCCCTAGAGGCCAAAGTGTTAACGTTGGTGATTCTCCGAAGCTCCTTTGCATGGTGAAAAATAACAGTAAAAACAATGACATCCACAGCACTTACTAAGTGCCAGAGGCTGCAGAAATGACCTACCCAAAGTCCCTAAGCTAGGAGGTGGCAAAGTCAGGATTCAAACCCAGGTCTGTCAGACCTCCAGAGCCATTGCCCGGGGAATCTTGGGTCATTAAAGATCCTTCGTGGTGTAGCAGCAACCTGCCTCCTCGCCTTCCTGCTGGCCATGACATCCCAGAGAGTGTGCTCCTCTCCCGGCACACGGAGCACCACGTGGCGGTGGTGATGCTGTCAATGGCTTCATGCCCTTCTTCTTGTTGTTGCCCTGCCAGCCAGGCGTCCCCTAGGTATCCTTTCTACCAAACCATCTATGTGGCAAGGCCTAATGGTTCTTCAGGGCCCTGCAGAATGTACCATGCCGTTGGTCGCTTACCTCTGTCTCCCCCATTCCTCTGTGCATTCCCAAAGGTGAGCACCGATTTACTCATCTCTGCATCCCCAGCTGATGAGCAGAATGAGGGATGAGTGAATACATGAATGAGTGAGTGAACGAATGATAATGACAAAGGCAATCAAATGGTAGCAATGCAGAGGGGGATGCAGTGCCTGTAACCATAGGAACGATGATGTTGCTGTGTGATAGTGCTAGGAAGATGTAACCATGGCAACGCTGACAGTGAGGCCTGTTTGGACAGTAGGAGCCTGGCCACTGTCTCTGTCGTGCCAAGCCTGACCTCCTCAGTGGCCAAACAAGATGAGGAGCACAAATAGAAATGGCAGTCCTGTTCCTTGTTCCAAGACCCCCGGCCTGGGCTGAGTTTCACTGTGGTCACACCCTCTTCCTGAGTGGTCCATGAGACTCTGGAAACACCGTGCTTGGGGCGAGGGGGTACAACCCGCCTGAATGTGTGTATATGTGCGCAGGGCAGGGGCAGTCTGATGGGCAAATGTGTAAGGTGTGGTTTGCGCTAAGACAGCCTTGTTCGTGTGAGTGCCAGGGGGAGGGTCACACTGCTGCGAGTGTGTTAGGAGAAGAGGGACAGTCCCATATATGCGCGTGGGGCACCGCCAGATGCGTGGGGGCGATGTGCGCGTGGAAGGAGTGCATCTGCCGTGTGTGCGTGACCACAGTGCGGTGTTTCTGGGAGGGGCGCTGTGCGTGGTATGTGTGAATGTGTGTGTGTGCACGCGCTCGCGTGCTCCAGCTCCGCCGTCGGGGGCGGGGTTCCGGGGCTGTGGGGCGGGGACCCTCGGCCCCACCGCTTGCGGGGCTGGGGTCGGGGGGGTGCTCCGCCCCATCCATCACCCGGAGCGCAGCGAGCAAGGCGGATATCACCGTGTCACGGGCGGCTCGGCTCGCAGATCTTATCCTCTTCATTTCCGCCTGAGCCGAGCCCGCCCGCGCTGGCTCCCTGAAGGCTCCATCCATCATGGGGGGAAAGACGGGGGCTGCACGGGGGTGGGGGGCCCTCAGACGGAGAGGGAGGGGGCGGCAGGAATCAGAAGCACCCTCGGACACTCGAGAGAGACATGAGGACAAGTTGGGGGCGGGGGGGGGCGGTTTCTAGATGTGCTTTTCCACGTGGGGGAAGGGACGCTTTCTCTGCCCTGCAGGGGACGAGGGACAGGGGCCAGACTCGGTCCTAGCCTGGGGCACCGGGCAGGTTGCTGGGCTCCGGATCCCGGGGTGCCGGGCCTCGCTCTCCACCGGGGGGCAGTGCGGGGAGCCCGTCTTTACCCCAGCCCTGAGGAGGGGGCTGTTGAGCGCGAGGCCCGCACCTGGACCCTCCGGGGTGACCCGGGGCCCGGGCCGCGCGGGCGGGGGCGGACGCCCCGAAGGGAGGCCTTATTTCATTTCCCCGCGCTGCTGAGGTTTCTGCGAAGTGTCTCTCTCACCTCTTTAAATTTTACGGCGCTTGGCTTGTGGCCGCCGGCCCCGCCCCGGGAGGAAGCGGGCGCTGGCTCTGGGAGTCTCCCCGGGCCGAGGGGTGGCCCCACCAGGCAGGGCGCGGGTCAGGCCTGGGGCGCACGGCCTTTGCGGGGCGCCCAGCCTGCGACCCCCTCTGGTTCCCCCGGGCCTCCCTAGAGGGGGTCTGGGTCATCCGGGTCCAGGGGGCGGGGTTTACCTCCGAGTTTCTCAGGCCTGGCCCCGCCCCCTTTCCAGGCTCCTTCGTTGGCCACACCTCCCTGTTCCTGCTCCCAGTGAGTGCTGGGGTGTGTGGGGGGCAGGGCTGCTGGAAGAGGGAACAAGAGGAGAAGAAATAGATACCAGCCTTGGGTCCCAGTTGCCTTGCCAAGTCCCCCTCCAGCTTCTCCTGGGGCAGCGTGGTGTCCCTATGTCCGGAGTCAGGATGAAGAATGCCAGTACAGGCGGCGATGAGCCAGGCAAGCTGTGGTCTCTGATGCCCAGGCCTGGCACCTGCCTGGAGATCAGGTTGGGGACTAGAGATGAAGGCGGGGGGAGTGGGGAGGCCGTAGGAGATGAGTGTGAACAGGAGAGGGGGCGTGAGGGAGGAGAGAAGTGTGAGCACAAGAACATGGAGCATCTGAGGGTCCCGTTAACCCGGGAAGGCTCCGCCCGGAGACACACAGCCAGTTTGGGTAGTCAGGATTTGAACACAGGTCCGTCTGACTCCAGAGCCACCTATCATCACCTTGATTCCCCTACAATTTACTTCTGCAGCCAGGCTACCCAACCAAGCAACTACGGACATAACTTTTTAACAAGCACATGACCAGAGGGGAGACAAGGCACAAAAGAGAAATTCGGCTCCACCGGGCGGGGAGATGAAAGGCCAGTGGCCCAGAAGTGGGAGACACCAGCTGTGCAGATAGCCCCTTTCAGGGGTTGTGGGACACTGGGGCTGGTGCAGTCCAGAGCAGGGGTGGGGAGTGGGGGGCAAAACTGCAGCTGGAGCTGCCCACTGGGCGGTGGAAGCCTGCTGGAAGCCTCTG
Source organism: Equus asinus (assembly GCF_041296235.1). NCBI lineage: Eukaryota > Metazoa > Chordata > Mammalia > Perissodactyla > Equidae > Equus > Equus asinus. The sequence continues at coordinate 18,860,095 of NC_091799.1, forward strand.
GGCTGAAGGAGGCTCTGGAACATTCTTTTTCTCCATTGACCTGGAGAGGAAACGTCCTGGATATCACGCTCTGGGGAGCTCATCTGTATGAGGCGAATTAGTCATCTCCCCCATGACCCAGCAGGGGCCTGACATGGCCGCCCCTCCCCTGGCCCCACCCCGCTCCTGCGTCATCTCCTAGTTACTGCTCCCATCCCGTTCTCACTCCTCACAGCCAATCCCTCCCCACAGCCTGTTGATTTGCCTTCTAAACATCTCTCGGATCTGTCCCCTTCTCTCCTATCCTTGCCACCGCAGGCCTCGTCCTCCTTACTGGGGTCTCTCCTAGCATCATTGCAAAAGGCTCCTTGCTGGCTTCCCCGCCTCCTATTCATCCTCAATACTCTGATGACAATAGGGCCATGTCCTGCCCTGTAAGACCCTTTAAGGGCTGCCTGCTGCTCCCGGGATAAAGCCGGGGTTCACGGCCTCATGCTCAAGGCCCTGCAAGCTCAGGCCTGGTACTCTCTGCGGCCGCCCTTCCTGCTTCCCTCACCTTGTTTTGCTAAAGTGGCCTTGCCCCTCCGTGCTTCCGAGCCTGTACTGTCTGATCCCCCTGTGTGGAATGCCCTTCCCTCCCTTCTCTGCCAGGCTGTTCTCACCCCTCATTGAGGCCCAGCTCAATCTCTCTGCTCTGGGAAGCCTGCCTGGAGGGAATCCCTCTTCCGTGCTCTCATGGCCTCTGTGCTCCCTTATCCCCTGGTCCTCATTGGTTGTTAGGACCTGCCTAGTTCTTGCACTAGACTGATCGCTCACTGAGGGCAGGGACCCTCATTTATCATAGGAGCCTGAGGACCTGGCCGGAGGGAGCATGAGGGGATGGCTGTTGAATGAAAAAGGGGAACCTGGTACTGTTTGGGACCTAGCACCAGGCCGCCGCCAGCCTGTTTCTGGACTTCCTTGGCCCTGGGACTCTGGGGCCATAATTGGGATGTGGGTGAGGAGAAAGGGGCTGGCGGGTGGCATCGTGGGCTTGTTTGAACATTACCCTTTTGCACAAATCCCATTCACACTGCCCCCAAGGCTGCAGAAGACCTACCTATAATGAGGACTCAGGATTCAGGAATGTTCCACTCACTGCCTGTGGCTTTTACATCTCATCGTAGGGTGACTGGTTGTCATGGAAACTCAAGTGCAGGAAGCGCCTGCTGGCTCCCTTCCCAGGGTGGGAGCTGCGGGCTGAGTGCCCTGGCCAGGCGCTGGCTGAGCCAGTGCTGAGATGGCAGCTGGTGCTGGGTGGCTGGGGCCTGCCCGCTCTGGCCAGACTGGGTCTCCTCATTCCTTCTCCAGCAGAAGCTTCTGGGTTCATCCCAGAGCGTTGGCTGGAGCCCACACCACGAGCTCCAAGGCTGCACCCTGCACTTACGTTTCTTCTCCTTTGAAGACCAGCAAACCTCTGGTTAAACAAGGGTTCAGGCTCTGAAGCCAGACAGCATAGGTTCTAGTCTTGACTCTGCCACTGGTTGGCTGTGTCGTTTTGAGCAAGACATTTAATTTTCAAAGCCCCAGTTTCCTCATCTGTAAAAGGGGGTAACAACAGCATCATGGGGGTTTCCACATTTGGAGAGATAGTGGGCTAGCGCTCTGAAGGACCCTGGAGTGGTGACTGACAGGTAAACCAGAAACTCGGGCGCCATCTTGGAATAAGCACTGCGATTGGTAAATTAAGTCTAGGGCAGAGGCAAGGCCAGAGAACGTAACTTGAGATTCCTGCATTGAGCCAGGGTCTCTGAAAAGTGACTAAAGTAGTTCCAAGTTCCTAGCAGCCCCTGACTCCTGGCAGAGGCTAATGCGAATGCCCTCCATGGGAATGGACCTCCAGTTTAGGCCCTTAGGATTCCACAGATTAAATTCAGCCAAAGTGAGCTCACAGCCAGTGATCACCACACTGCAAGGAAACAGGCCACCGTGAGGGGGCGTCAGCCATACAACAAACAGCATCCTGAGGCGCTCTTCCTCAAAGGTTTGGCTGCTAGAATTCCCAAACACAGAATACAAGACAATCGCGTATGAGATGTTCACAGAGACACAAGATGCAATCACACTACAAAAAATTAATATAGAAGGAAAACATGAAAAATGGTCAGGATGATCTGAAAATAAATCAAATAGAACTTGTATAAATGAAAATTATAATTGATGATATAAAAATCTCATCAGATGAATTATGTAGATTGGATACAGCTGAAGAGATAATTATGAACTGGAAAGTAGATCTGAAGGAATTGCCCAGAATACAGCACAGAGAGGAACGGAGATGTAAAAATACAAAAAGGAGGGGGCCAGCCCCATGGCCTAGTGGTTAAAGTTCTGTGTGCTCCACTTTGGCAGCCTGGGTTCGCAGGATCAGATCCCTGGTGTGGACTCTGTTCGTCAGCTGTGCTGTGGAGGCATCCCACATACAAAAAATAGAGGAAGATGGGCACAGATGTTAGTGCAGGGACAATCTTCCTCAAACAAAAAAAGAGGAGGATTGGCAAGAGATGTTAGTTTAGGGCCAATCTTCCTCACCAAAAAAAGAAAAAAGAAGATGGTTAAGAGAGATAGAGGTGAGAATGAAGAGGTGTACTATACAACTGAGACCCACAAGGAAGGAGTAGAGACAGCAAAGGTGCGATAATACTTGAAGAGATAATGGCTTATAACTTTTCAGAACTTACAAGAGACATGAATCCACACCTAGACATAGTGTAATAAACTTTCAGAAGACCAAAAATAAAGAGAAGACCTTAGGCTCTGGCCCGGTGGCACAGTGGTTAAGTTCACAGGTTCAGATCCTGGGTGCGGACATGGCACCACTTGGCAAGCCATGCTGTGGTAGGCGTCCCACATATAAAGTGGAGGAAGATGGGCACGGATGTAGCTTAGGGCCAGTCTTCCTCTGCAAAAAGAGGAGGATAGGCAGCAGATGTAGCTCAGGGCTAATCTTCCTCCAAAAAAAAAAAAAAAAAAAAAAGAGAGAAGACCTTAGAAGCAACCAGAAAAAAGAAACAAATTGGTCAAAAAATGGCATGTAGGGTCTGGCCCCATGGCCGAGTGGTTAAGTTCGCCAGCTCCACTTTGGCAACCTGGGGTTTCGCTGGTTCAGATCCCAGGCGCGGACATGGCACCGCTCATCAGGCCATGCTGGGGAGGCATCCCACATGCCACAACTAGAGGGACCCACAACTAAAATATACAACTATGTCCCAGGAGGCTTTGGGGAGAAGAAGAAGGAAAAAAAGAAGATTGGCAACAGATGTTAGCTCAGGGCCAATCTTAAAAAAAAAAAAAAAAAGGCATGTAGACTGACAGCAGACTTGCCAACAGCCACAATAGAAATCCATAAGAAATGGGAAAATAGCTTCAAAGTCCAAGACAAAATAATTATCCACCTAGACTTGTATACTCAGTATGACTATCTTTTGAGAATGAGAACAAAATAAAGTCGTCTTCACATGAACAAAAACTGAGGGAATTCACCACCGTTAGCCTTTCAGTAAAGAAAAATGATCCTGAAAGGAAAGTCTGGTATCCAAGAAGAAACAGTGAGTGAAGAAGTGGTAAACATCTAGGTAAATCAAAACAAAAATTATCTGTATAAAATACTATCAGTAGAAATAATAATGTCTACTTTGTGGGCAAAAAAGGGCAGAACTCGAATACTGGATGTCAATTGTATACAAGCTGGGAAGGGTGGCTAGAGTTAATGTGGTTTAAGGCCCTTGAATTATTCAGGGAGAAGGATAAGATAATTATTAACTTTAGGATTTTTTTAAGTTTGAAAGATAAAATTTTAAGAGTAATCACTAAAAAAAAATAGAAAAAGAATATATAGCTACCAAATATGTAGAAGAAAAGAAATGGAATAAAAGGGGGAGGGAGCCCTCAATTTTTCAAAAAGTAAGAAAAGAGAAACAAGAGCTGTGGGAAAGATGAGTGGGTCAAAAAGAAAGCACTAATTTGATGGCAGAAACAAGTCCAAATTTATCACTAATCTTAGAAAACTGTAAGTGTGCTCAACTCTCTAGTTAAAAGACACAATATTTTAAAAATCCAGCTATATGTCGTCTGCTAGAGCTGACACCAAAAAGCTGACAATAAAGAATTCAAAATGATCTATCAAAAAAATACAAACCAAGGGAAAGTAGGAGTGGCTTTATTAGCATCAAAAAAATAGTCATTAAGTTAAATATTATTGTAAGAGATAGAGTTCCAAATAATGATAAAAGTTTTAGTGAACTTGGAAGATAAAACGATTCAACTAATAAAATACCCTCAAAATAGACAAAGCAAGAGAAAATGGATAAATCAGAGAAAATTGATAAAACAGAGAAAAATTGATAAATTCATGACGCATATTGAAGATTTCAACATATCTCTTATAATTGTTGATATGTCAAGCAAAGAAAAAATTAAGATATAGAAGATTTTCACTATACAATTAACAAACTGGAACAAATGGATGTAGATAAAGTCCCAAATGCAACAATTAGAGAATACACATGTTTTCATGCACGCTTGGGAAATTTATAAAAAGTGACCACATACTAGAACATAATACAATTCTCAATAAATTATAATAACTGGTATTATACAGATTATGTTGCTGTAACCTACAATGCAACTAGGTTAAAAGTCAATGACAAAATGATGAGTAAAAAAAGTTCCATATGTTTGTAAATTAGAAAAAAAATCGCATTGGAAGTTTTTAAAGTACTTAGAACTGAAAATAAAATATTATATATCAAAATTTGTGTAATGCAGCAAAAGTAGCAGTAAGAGGGAAATTTAGAATCTAAAATACTTATATTGAAAAAAAAGAAAGGCTGACAATTAATGAGCTAAGCATCCAACTTACAAAATTAGAAAAAGGATAACAGAACTCAGTGAAAGCAGAAAAGAGGATACCATAAATTAGTAAAATAGAAAAATAAAGATGCAGTAGAGGGAACTGACAAGGCCAAAATTGGTTCTTTGAAAGACTAATAAAATAGATAAACATCTGGATAATTTTTAAAAGAAATAAAAAGGCACAGGCATAAGTCAATAACATTAAGAATGAGAAAGGAAATATTGCCACAGACAGAGCAGAGATTAAAAAGATAAAAAAAGAGAGCATCCTATACAACTATATATTAATAAATTTTAAAACAGGCAAAAGGCACAAATTTTTTGAAAGACGTAACTTATCAAAATTGGCTCAAGAGGAAATAAAAATTCTGAATAGTCCCATAATCACTAAACATAATTGAATAGGTAGCTAAAATATTTCCACATAGAAAACATTAAGCACAGATGATTTCAAACATTCAAAGAACAGATATTAAAATTTTATACAAATTCTTCCAGAGAATAGGAAAGAGGGAACACTCCCCAGCTCACTTTGAGAGACTAGTATGACGTTTTTACCCAAACCAGGACAACCTCACTCACGTGTCTAGATGCAAAAATCCAGAGAGAATAGTAGAAAACTGAACCCAACAAAATATTTAAAAATCATGACCAAACTGGGTTTATACCATGGATGTAAGGGTGGTTTAACATTAATATATTATATATTAATATAATATTAATATCATTACTATCATATTATGTTATATATAATTACAATTATATTACATATTAATAGAGCATATATTATAGCTTCTATAATGTTATTAATATATATATAAAATGTGCAAATATATTCAGTGACATTAACAGGTTAAAGAAGAAAATCTATGCATAAATAGCATTTAATCAATATCAGCATCCTTTCCTGATTAAAATTCTTACCTTATTAGGAAAAAAGGGGATTTTCTTAACTTGCAAAATTTAGCAAAATCATACTTAGTAGTAAAAAGTAAAAAAGAATATTCCTTAACAAAACAAGATAAAGATCCTAATTAATATCTTCCTGATCAACATTTTATTGGAAGTCCCAGCCAATGTGTTTAATACGAAAGAGGGAGAAGGAGAAGGAGAAAAGGAAGGGAGGGAGGGAGGGAGAGAGAGAGGGAAGAAAGGAGGGAAAGAGGAAGGGAGAGAGGGAAGGAAGGAAGAAGAAAGAAAAGGTATCATCATTAGAAAAAAACAAAACTATCATCTCCAGATAATATGGGCATCTACATTAAAACGGTTATCTACGTTAAAAAAACAAAAATAATATAATAAAGTAATACATTTTTATTAATAATAAAATTATTAGGATTAATAAGAGCTTATCGAGGCGGCAAGATGTAAGACAATATTCAAAACTAAATTGCTTTTCTCTGTACTTGCTTATAAAACAACACAGAAAAGGACAACATTTAGGAGGGCGGCAGAAAGTAAGGAATCTAAAAATAAAGCTAATAAAAGATGTGCAAGGCCTGACGCAGAATTGACACAACTTTGTCGAAAGACGTTAAAGACCCGAATAACCAGGAAGCTGGACCCTGTTCCAGGAGGGAAAGACTCAGTGTCCACGCTTCATCAGTGCTCTCCACGTTGATCTATAGAGTGATGACAATTCCAATTAAAAGCCCAAGAAGGATTTTTTTTTCAAGCTGAGTCTAAATCTATGGGGAAGAGCAAAAGCCCAAGGCTGGCTGTGTATCCTGAAGAAGAAACGGTGGTAACACAGGTCCTGAAGGCACTGGAGACTCACGTCAAGTGTTAGTGGTTAGGACAGTGTGGCACTGGCACAGGCTTAGACCAAGAGACCCAGGCAACAGTAACACGCGCTCGCCTGCACGGACACCCGGCGCCCTACAGAACTGGCTTTTCAGATCACTGGGGAAGGGTTAACCAGTCAATGCAAGCTGCTTGGATAATTGGTTATCCATATGGAAAAATAGGATATTGGGTCCTTATCTCACCCAAAACAAATTCTTGATGGATTAAAAATTCAAATGTGAAAGTCAAAACTTTAAAATTTAAGAACAAAATACAAGAGAAGATATTCTTAACTGTTTTGACTAATAAGTTTATGACTCGGGTAGGTAAGAATTTTGTAAATGAGACCAAAAAAAAAAGCAGAAACCATAAAAAGTATGATAAGTTAGGCTACATTAAAACGGAGAACTTCTATTCCACAAACTGGAAGAAATTATTTGTAACACACATAACTAGCAAACAATTTGTATTTTATATATACGTAGGTAGACACACACACAAGGCAAACAATCCAAAAGAAAATCGAGCAAAAGACGTAAATAGGCATTTCACAAAAGAGAAAACACACATGGAGAACATACATATGAAAAGATGCTCAACTTCATTTATCGTAAAGTAGGAGCAAATTAAGATCATTGGGAACAGGTCAAAACTGATAAGAGCCATCAAGGATGGGGAACAAAGGGAAATCCTTAACTGCTGGTGGGAAATAGTAAAATCACTTTGGAAAACCCTGACTTTATCTTATAAAGTTGACCCTGTACATATCCTGGCAACCCAGGAGCTCTGCTATCAAGTTATGCTCTGAGAAGTCTCTGGTACGTGTGCACCAGGAGCCGTGGAGATGGACAGTCACTGCAGGATTGTTCATTCTAGTGAAAAACTGAAAATACCCAGATACCTGCTGTAGGAGAATTAATAAATAAATGGAATGTTAGATAGCAATGAATAATGGCATTATGCAAGGATGTGGACAAATGTTGGCAAGAATATTGAGTAAAAAAAGAACAGCAGAAGACTCTGCATTGTATGATATAATTCGTATAAAGCTCAAAAACAAGTAAAACTGAACAATATATAATTTTAGGGGATCAGGAATTCGGTTTCTTTTAAAGCAAGGTGGTGATAAACACAGAATAGGAGACAGTGGTTATCTCCAGGAATAAAGCCGGCGGAGGGATGGGGTGGAATGTGCCGGAAGATTCAATGGTTGTGGGAATGTTCCAGTCATGTTCATAGGTGTTTCTCTTAGTATGGTTCATTACATATCAGTTATATATTTGCTTTGTGTATATATCAAATATAACGGAAATAAAAATGAACTCCAGTTATATGCATTTTTTAAAAAACAAGAAATAACCCAAAAAGGACAAAGAAGGATTGTAAAATAAAGGGCTGGACAAAGACATAGATAGGGGGTTAAGGCAGACAAAAAAGAATGTAGGAATATCAACATCATGACCAAAGTGGGATTCAACAGGACAGAGACATAAGTTAACAAGGAAAGACACATTCCCTGAGGAAGAGAAAACAATTGTGAACCTTGCTGTACCAAACGACATGGCAGCCAACTATAGAAAGCTAAAATTCCAGGGGAAAAAGTCACTGTGATTTGTCCTCACATTCTTCCTGCTCACTGGTGGGAAGTCCTTCCTGCAATGGTGCCGCTGGCCAGGCCCGCTCCGGAGCAGCGCCCTGGTTTTGGGGAGTCACCCCCGAGACAGGTCCCCACCTTCTCCAGTGATTTGGAGAGGGCGCAGGCTCCCAGGGGTCCCAGAGCGGGCTTGTCCAGCCTCTCAGCCCCGGCTCCTGCCCCTGACCCTGTATCTGATCTGTCCAGGGATGACCCCTCCTTCCTCCTGCTGCTTCTCCTCACCTGCCTGATGTCCATCAACTTTCTAGGCTCCTAATCTACAAGATTTCTCCCCTGGACTCTCCTCCGGGGCCTCTCACTTCCTCCTCTTCCTTCCACTTCTTCCCATCTGTGCCGACTGGCTGTGTGAACTTAGCAAGTTGACGACCACTCTGAGCCCCACTGTTCCCTCTGGACAGCACGAGGCAATGCTGTGAGACGCATAGATGGTGCCTGGGATAAGGCTGGGCTGGCCCACGAGAGGGAGTGGCTTTCTGGCCGCCAGTCTCCCTTTCTCCCTGCTTCTAGTGTCCTGGCACGACGGAGCCAACCCCCGGCCAGCGCCCGAGAAGCAGCTCAGGATGTGCGCGCCTCTCAGCCCTGCTGCTGAGTCCTCACTCCCGTTCCCTTGGGAAGAGGCCTCTCCATCCGTCCCTCGGGCCATTCCAAGGGACTCCCTGGCTTGGAGCCTGGTCTGATGAAGCCCGCCCCACCCCTCAGAAAGGCAGAGTTGCAAAAATTGGGGGCTTTTCCTGTCTGTCCTGGCCTGTCTTCTTGGCAGAGTGCTTGTGTACACTGGGAACCTGCTCTCAGGATCTGCCACTGACCAGCTTCTCGACCTCGAAGGAGCTCCTTCACCCTCAGGGCCTCGTCTTCATCTGCAGAATGGGAATAACAATAATGCTTTGAGTGGGGATGAAATGAGATAACGCCTGCAGGCCCTGGCCTAGGCCAGTGCCCAGCACCCGGCAGCTGTTGTCATTGTCCTGGTCGTCACCATTATTACCGTTATTGCTAGATGTTGGCGGGGCCGCGTGTAAGTGAAAAGATCGATGGTGCTAAGTCGTCTTCTTTCAGAGTTGCAGCATCTCTTCGTTCTGCAGAGAGGACTCCGGTTTCCTGGCCTTGTCACAATCGCTCCATTTGTGGACATTTTTGTGATGGTATAACCTGATTATTCGTTTATTAGTAACTCAGCGCCAGTCATTCACTTTTTCAGTTGACCTCCACTGCTTCTGAAGGGCCCGCTGCCCGCCCAGCCTCCCAGTTCCAGCTGCGGGTGAACCAAGGGGGAGTGTGGGACCACAGGGCCCCCCCCCCCAGGCAGGTGCTCGTGACCTCATGAGCTCAGATGGCAGGAATAATACGTTCTCCACTGTGTGTTTTACGCCAACAACCATCATTTTCATTTGTTCTCAGGAGTCTCTGACGATATCCAGGCGAATGGATTGGCAGAGAAAACGCCCCCCCAGACAATGTCTGCTCTTAAATACCTGCTCAAAATCTGTGCCCTTCTTAGGGAGAGTTTTTGCATTTGAATTTGTATAGACAAAGTGGGGGCACGTTGCAAAACTTGGGGGGAGGTTGTGGAGGTCATTACTGTGCTCTGCTGAGAATCATCGTAGCTGCTTTTTTCTGAGCACTGATTTTTATGTCGGAAACTTGGAAATATTATCTCCTTTATTTACCCAATAGCCCTGTGAGATGGTGTGGGTTTTAATCAGGACTCTGGTGGCAAGTGACAGAGACTTAACTCAAACTAGCTTAAGCAATAAAGGGCTTTATGAGGCATTTATGTGTTCACCCTTTAATGCCTCCATAAACTGAAGCCTTGGGGCTGCCTCCCTCTGGGTCCATCTTTCCGCTCACCTTCTGTCAGTGAGTTGGCCACCGTCTCTGGGGCTCCCCCCTGTGGTAAAGAGCCTGGCTGCCAGCATTGCTGTAACTTGGCATCCGATAAGGTGCCCCTTGGACCAATCACAGGGGGTGGAGTCCTCTGGCCAGGAGGCCGGGCCATGAGACCCAGCCTGGCTGACTGGCAGGGTCGAGCCCCCCCTGCCCCGCCTCGATGCCTCCTCTGGCGTGGCCCCTGAGGTCATGGGAGGCCCAGGTGTCTGTCAGCCTCGGAGCATGCGGAAAGGAAGGCGGGTGTCACGGGAAACACAGCTCCTGGAAGCTTCCCCGGCTGAAGGGGTGCGGGAGCCTTGCCATGGCCAGTGCCAAGGACGGCCCCACACACCCCCTCCAGGGCCCTTGGGCCCCTCTTGGGTCCGTGTTCTGGGCTGAGGGTTAGCCTCCTGGGTAGGCAGAAGGGAGGGGCCCCGTGAATAATCAGCGCCACTGTTTGGGTGCCTGGGGTCGGATGAACTCTGTGCTCGCCCCTCTTTTATAAAGAAACTAAGACTTGCCCCAGTCACGTGGCCGGTGGGTGGCAGAGCTGGGGCTGGAGCTTGATAACACCGCACTACACAGCTGGGTGGGGAGGGGCACCCCCAGTCCCCAGAGCCCCAGACCCCCGCCAGAGCAGGTGCCCCGCATTGATGGGTCTCAGTGACTGAAATGACCAGAATGAGCCACTGAATCAGGGGCTCCCAGCTGTGGCCTTCAGCCTTGTTCCAGAAGCATCCACAGGGGCCAGCACACTCTGAAGGTGGACCTGGATCTTGCTCCAGTGAGGGAGTCCCGCTCACTAAGGCTGTCCTGGGTCCTGGGCAGGGCCTGAGCCTGCTGACCCTCCCGGAGGAGGGGTGGAGGGGAAGGGGCCAGGCCAGCCTGTATGTGTGTGCAGAGACCCTCAGCGGTCCTCTCCTCACGCCCGTGGTCCTCCCTCTGGGCACAGGGAGAGCAGATTCCCCAGGAGCCAGGGCATTGAGGATAAGCAGCCTCTCCTAGGCTTTTAGCCTCCCTGAGACTCAGTTTCCTTATCAGTAAAATGGGGTTAGTGACAGTACCTGCCTCACAGGTCAGTGTGAGGAGCTAGTGAGGGGGCAAAACAAGGCTCTGAGTGGTTGAAGCAAGTGCTCAAGAAGAGGTTGCTGTCTTTTCCCCTCCCACCACCCCTTGTTTTCCTCCTCCTGTGTCTCTGTCCCTGTCCCAGCTCTGGTTCAAATCTCAGCTCTGCCATTTCCTAGCTGTGTGGCCTCAGGCAGGTTACTTAACATCTCTGAGCCTAGTTTCCTGTTCCGTTAAATGAGAAGGCTCACACCTGCTTCTCAGGGTTGTGATGAAGAATGCGCGGTATCGTCCCTATAAAGCGCCCACACAGGGCCTGGCTCACAAAAGCCTCCAGGAGGAGGTTTCTTCCCTCCTGCCTTCTCTGGCCGTAATCTGAAGCCACCACCATCCCCGCATCGTCTCGGAGCCCAGCCGCCGCTTGGGTCTCACCTGCGTGACTTCCGATCGCCACCTCGTGGCCTGACGTGTAACTGCAGGTTCAGTAGCGCAATTCAAAGTAGCTTCTGGTCCGTCTTGGCGATTGAGTGGGAAAGCAGCCCAAGCTTTGATAAGGGAGGCGAGGGGTGAAAGTGGGGTGCTGCTCATAGAAAGGCGCCAGGGTGTTCTTCCGCCCTCGGGAGATGCACGAGGGGCCGCCTGCCACTGGGCCCATTCCGGCTAGACTCTGGGCTGAGAACCTGCCTCACCGATGATTTGGCTTCGATTTGGATCAGAGATTTCCGAAAAGACAGAGAGGCTTCTGGGACCATGGTGGGGCACATCAAGGGCTCCAAGGAATTGAAAATGTACATTTTCTTTATCTTGGGAGTGGGTACAGGGGTTTTTGTTTTTTATTATTCCTGTTTAGGCCACAGATAAGTACATTACATATACTCCTCTGTATTATTCAACATCTCATAACATGCTGCCTTTATTCCCAGAAAAATCAGAGCATGGGATGTATCAGGTGTCCTCCCCCTGCCAGATGCCTGACTGACCCTTGGCGTGCCCAGCGGGGGCAGGGGCAGCACCGGGCATCTCACCTCCTGCCACCTCTGGCCTTTGGACCCTGAATTCAACCCGGGTGTGCACTGGCTCCCTGGCCCCCTGCAGTTCCCACCTCGGAGCGTTTGTTCTGGCTGTTGCCTCCTCCAGGAGGCTTTCCCTGATTTCCCAGTCACAGCTGATGAACCCTCACTTCCTTTGAGTCCTCTCTGCCTCTCTCATTGCTCCTTCTTGTGCTCTTCCCAGGTGGGCACGGGGTCTTGGGAGGGTGTGCCATGCAAAGGATGAAGACCAAAAGGGATGCGTATTTGGGGACTATCTCCATTCTCCAGTCAAGCCTCAGGGGGCGCTCTGAATTCAAAGCTATAGAGCCCCCCATCCGTCTGTCGGTGCCTGGGGTCAAAGTTTGCTTGGCATGGGGTCTGGGACACTCAGAGGCCAAAGGGGCCTCTGAGGCAGAGCTGTGCTGGCTGCAGGACAGGAACTCGTGGCAGGAACTGGGGAGAGCAGTGTCTTCATCTGTCAAGTGGACATTACAATTGTTCCCGCCCCCAGGGCTGCGAGGAGAATGCGAAAGGAGCTGTGCGGGGCTCAGGGCAGTGCGTGTGCCCGGCGAGGCTCCCTGAAGGCTGCTCCCCCCACAGAGGCCATGAGTGGAGCCCAGCAGCGTCCTCAGCCTCTGCCTCCCCGCCACGGAACAGTCCAGCAGTCCAGCCACCGGAGAGGAGAGCAGCTGCACTGCCAGAGTCCAGGGGGCGCCCTTCACATCCAGTGGGGGCTGCAGGGCTGGATGCAGTGGTCCTCCTCCTGCCCATCCTCCTAACGCCTGTTGGCCCACCTGCAGAACTGCCCATCTGTCCAGGCGGATTCTCATTCTGCGTAGCTGCTGCGCATGCCTCACCTTCCCGCATCCACGGCTCGCAGCCCGGCCGGTTTCTCAGCGGAGGCTGCGGAGACTGGCAGCGGCGGTGAATTCCAGAGTCAGGACGGGGCTGGGCCTCAGACCCCTTGAAGACAAGTTCTGTAGGATGGGCTCCAAGCCATGTTCCTTTTCTGGGACTGCCCCCTTTCTCAACTCCCACAGGATCCATGGCCAAGACCCTCTCCAAGCCCAAGTGCCTGGGAGGAATCACCCTGGAGCAAGTTTTCTCTCCAAGCCTTGGTTTTCCCATCTGTGCAATGGGATAAGAGCTGTTCTGGGTCATTGCGAGGGTCAGTGAGCTGAAGGCCGTGACTGGCAGTGACGGAGACTCGGCTAGCATTTGTCCTGTTCGAATTTGCCCCCAGAAAGGGGAGCCTGGACGGAGATCCCCTCCCATGCTCTCTCTTGTCTCCAGACTCCGCCTACATTTCCTCCACCTCCCTGCCTCACCTTCTGGGCTGGAGGAGAAGACAGGCAGGGGAGGGGGGAGCAGTGGATTAGCACAGCCCCTCCCCTCCACCCTCCCAACATTTTTTAGTGACAGGATTTTAAATGGTTGCTTAAGGCAAGAGTTGGCGGCCCCCTGCTGGCGGCGGGGGCGGGGGCGGGGGGGGGGGGACGGGGGGCATGGGGTGCATGGAGCTTGGTGGCCCCTCTCCTGGGGCTTGGCTGGAAGACCCAGTTTGGTCCTGCCTCTGTTCTGTGCAGTCTGGGCCGAGTGACTTAGTTTCTCTGAGACTTGGTGAGGCCACTCTCAAGGTGGGAGAGAGTGTCCTTGCTCCCCGGGTCCCTGAGCCTGGCCTCGGAGGACCAGATCAAGGGGCAAGAGAGTGTGGGCTTGGCGAGGCAGCCCGAGGCGGGGCAAGGCCATGGGTTTGCAGCCAAACCTGCTTTTGAACCCTGGTTCTGCTGCCCCTCCTTAGCTTTGTCGCATTGAGCCGGTCACTTCCTCCTTCGGAGCCTCGGGTTTCCCTTCTGGAACACGGGACTTTAATACCTGCCTCTCAGGGTTTCGAGGTGCAGAGGAGGACAGGGCCTCAACATGTCTACACTCTGGGAAGCCCTGTGGCTGCAGAATCACCCAGAGGCTGGGGAGAGGGTGCAGGGTGGAGTGTGCCCCTAGGGGGCGCTAGTGCCTGCGGGCAGAGGCAGACAGGCCGGGGGTGGCTTCCAGGTGGTTCCTGGGGCAGGAGTCGGGAGAGGAGGCTGACAAGGAGCGAGATGGGTAGGGGAAGGGAGAGAAGAGCAGGACTTCAGGTCCGTGGACTTGAGGCCCAGAGGCCTCCCGGATGCACAGACGCACGCTGACGTACAGTGCTGTCCCCATGTGCGGACATACAGACATCTTCACCGACGCAGACACACACGCAGACGCCGACTCCATACGCAGGTCGGGACAGCCTTGCTGTAGACCCAGCTGTTCCCGACACGCTGACCCCTGTAGACACCCCGCTTCACGCACAGTGTACCGGAGCAAACCAAGCCGCAGAGCCGCCTCCATAGACACGCATGCGCACACACACACACGCACATACACTGATACTCTCCGAGGTTCTCTGAGGGACCCTGAGACTTCAAGGAAGATACTTTGAGAACCAAATTCCTTTGAGTCTCTGCCATGCCCCTTCCATCTGCCCCGGGTCCCACGGCCGTGTCCAGCCCCAAATCCTCATGATGAGTCGGGGTCTGGCCTCAGATTCTGCATCCTCCATGTCGCACTTCCCGGGGTGAGCTCACCCACCTGTGCCTCAACGACCATCTACCTGGTTGTTGCACACCTGCTCGCTCAGCCTCCAGTCCCTTTGAGGCCCAGCCCTGCCCCAGGACATCTCCACCTGGATGCCTCCGAGACCCTCAGCTTCACGTGCCCCCGACCAGAGGGCTCCAGGAACCTTGATGCTCCCTGGACTCCCCTCCCTCATCAATATCTCTGGGATCTGTCCCCTTATTTCTCCCCCTTCTTACCACCCTAGTCAAAGCCATTGTCACTTGTCACCTATGAGACCCAACTGACCTCCCTGCCTCCATCCAGTCCACGTGATCTAATTAGATTTCTTCTCCACCCAGCAGCAGGGCCCTGGATGGTCTGGCCTCGCCTCCAGCCTCATTGCTTCTCCCTCACCCTGAAACTTAGCTATTTTCGAAGTTTAGGAGATTCACACGGGTTTGCCTGCCTGTGAGGTTTTGCACAAGCCTGGGGCACTCCCAGACACTCCTCCTCCCCACCCAGTCTTTGCCATGCTGGTTAACTTCCTATCCCAGCTTATTATGTAGCTTCTTCCGGGAAGTCTTCCATGATGCTCTGCCCCTCCAGGTGAGGTTGGGTAACCCTGTAACATGGCCTCACTGTGCCTCAGCTGAGCTCATACCACACTGTCTACCTCCTTGAGGCAGAGACCACTGATCCCAGGTCCTCAGCCTGGTGGCTGGCACTTAAGAGGCCCTTCATTGGCTGGTTGAATGAATGAATGGATGAGTGAGTGTTGGGGACTGGGATAGAGTAGGATGGGACGGACGCATTTGTTTTTGAAGGATGGAGATGGTTCAGGATGAGGATGGGGAGAGGAGGATTATGGGATGGGGCAAGGAATGGGTTGGACAAGACCAGGGACCCCAAGCCCTCTCTCCTCCTGATCGGCTGTCCCTGGTGCCCATCTTGGAACCTCCCATGTCTCATGTGGGACCAGCTCAGGCCCAGCACAGCCCTCCCCCCAAGGAGAGGCAACACAGGCGTGTACAGGTTGGTTTATTTACAAATATACTGACGTCTCATCTTTTTTTGTTGTTGTTTCCATTTTCTGCTTTGTGGGAAGAGGCAAAAGGTGAGAGTGGAGGGCAGGGTGGGAGTGGTGATGTGGTAAATGCTAATAAATAATTTAACAATGACAAGTTATTAAATAAAATGTGTCTGGGGATGGTGGGTGGGCAGTGAGAGTCTGTACAAGGAAAAAAGAATGGCTGGTGGCCCGGTCCCCACACCTGGCTGAGCTGGGCTCCCGCAGGACCCCCGGTGGGGGTGAGGGCACCAGCAAAGAGGCTCATTGGAAATGGCACCTTCCGAGGGCCAAATGTGGGAGGGTCCTTCCTGCTCCCCCGGCCCCAGGCCGCGGGTGCCCGGGAGTGTGGGTGTGCAAGCCTCCGTGTGCGTCCAGGTGTGAGTGTGTGTCTGTGTGCGTGCGTGAGCGTGGACCCTCTTCCCCACAGGGCAGCGTGAGCCCCAGAGCTGCAGGTTCCCCCAGAAAGGAGGGGTGATGCTCACCCCATGTGGTGCCCAGAGCTCGGGCTGGGGCCGGGCAGGGCTCCCCGGGGGCGAGTGAGGCAGCCTCCCGGCTAGCGGGCAGCTGAGCCCCCTAAAGGAGAAGAGGCTGCCCCCGACCTCGTGATGGGGGCCTGACCCTGCTGGGCCCTGCTCACCTGGATGCAGTGGGCCCCCCACCTCCTCCAGGAAGCCTTCCAAGGTGGAAGGGGGCACACCGACCCCTTCTCTTACAGGCTCTGCTGGCCCCGCTGTCTGACCCTTGGAACCACAGTGTCCCCCTGTCTGTGCGGCCTCCCTCGGAGGCCCCGTGGAGCAGGCAGATGAGGCTCTCGCTAGGGGCAGGAGCCCGCCTTCTTGTTCTTCTTCTGCTTCCACTCACTGTGTTACTGGGGGCAGATTCCTTCCTCTCTCCGAGCCTCGACTTCCCCATCAGGGAAGCGGAATTCAGCTTTTCTCCGACACTTGCCCTGCCCACCTCTCACTTTCGACCTCTTTCTCCGGAGACCAGACCATTACCTCCTCTTCCCTTGGGATTCCCACCCCGGTGGTCCCACATCACAGTGGGTGTTGGGGGTGGTCCTGGCTACTCGCTGCCCCCGCCCCCAGCCGAGGCTGCACCTCTTCCACGTGAAGTGGGAACAGCCTGCTCAGCTCAGCTCACCCCCAACCCCCACAAGGCTGCCTGGCTCTGTGCGCTCCTGCTGGGCAACCTTAAACACTTGCCTCCCTTCTCTGAGTCAGGTTCCTCCCCTGAGAAGTGGGTCTCCAGCAACGTCTGGACAGGACTGGCTCGGAGTCTGCATGCCTCTCCTAGGAGATGGTCCCTCAAGGGCGGGCCCTACCTCTCGTTCATCTGTGTCCCCACGCCCGGGCCAGGGCCGGGCAGAGTGGACACCCGCGTCTGGGGGAGCCTGAGGGAGCCTGGGGGCAGTGAGCTGCAGCACACAGGGCAGGAGTCACCCAACCACGGCGGACGGGCCGTCTCTGGCACGAGGGGCTCGGAGGTCCCTCTGGCTCTGACAGTCTGTGGGTCCTGAGTGCAGGGTCCCTGTACCAGCTCCTGGTGGGGGCAGAGCCTGAGCCAGACTCAAGGCTGTGAGGCCCCAGAGTGGGAAGAGGCACACTCCTCTCCTGGAGGCGACTCCCCAGACGGGGGGCGGAGGGGCTGGCCTGGCGTCCCTGTTCTCCTCTGTCACCGACTGGCTGTGAGAGGTCTGGTCCCCTCCCTTCTCCTGGCCAAAGTTTCCCAGCTGCAAAATAATGCAGTGGACCAGATGACCCATTCCTGAGGTTCCTTCCAACTTCAAGAGCCTGGGGGAGAAGGGCCAGGCCTCCTGGGGGTGGGGGCGTCTACCCCTGGACTCATGTGACTGTGTGACCACAGAGGAGGAAGGGAAGTGTCTCTCAAGAAACTAGCATGGCTGCCTAAGGGTCCAGGACCAAGAGGCACAGAGCCCGGAGGACCGAGGCTGCAGAAGGACCAAGGACATCAGCTGAGCTCCTGTGGGAACTCCGTGTGGAGGAAGAGCCCAGGAGGGGGAGGCTGGCTGCTCCGGCCCAGGGCGGGCGCTGAGCCGCATGCCCCCAACTGTCCTGCCTTGGTGAAGAGCAGGGCGAGGCATGAGTGCAGAAGCCCAGGAGGGCCAGGGAGACCGGCCCAGGACGCTCTGGAGGGGCTGAGGTCCCCCCAGTGGACAGAGGAGCAAAACCACAGAGCAGGTTGGCGAACTCTGAGGACCCCGGGGAGGGCCAGGCAGATGCGCCCAAAGGCAGGGAGAGACACCCATTGTCCTACTCACTCCAAGGCTGGACCAGGCAGACCTCAGCGTGGTGGCCAAGGGCTCGGGTTAGAATTAAAGGCAGGGCTGTGAGCACCTGGCTGAGGACACAGTGACCACCAGGGGCCAGGGAGGGGTCGCTGAGAACAGGGCCTATCAGCCTGACCTCGCTTCCTCTTTTGACAGGGAGTAGATTAGGGGCAGGGGTGATGGAGCGTATCTGCCTTCCAGCGGGCACTCGGCAAGATGGGGTGAAAGTGCGGTGGGAACCCACCATCCAAGTAGGACTGGTTAACGGGGCAACGCCAAACAGGAAGAGGCCCCAGGGGTCCACGCTCCCGGGGTGAGATGCACAGGGCCGACTCCTCACTGGGCAGATGTGCTCAGGAGGGAGAGCAAAACAGTGGTCACGGAGCTGGGGTGCAGAGAAACTCCACGAGCTGGACTGAATCAAACAAGAGGAAACGTAACAAGAAAAAAACGCAAGGTCCTTTACGGGGTCTAAACAATAAATACCCTCTTCCCTACCATACACACAGAGAAGAGAGATGTGGCTTAGCCGACATGTGTGTTAAGGTCAGGGAATTTCGTTACAGAAGGGCAGGGTGAGTTTCCAAAGTCATTGGATCTTGGGCCACATTAACAGAGGCAGAGCGCCTAAAGCAGGGGCGGGGATGGGCCTGCTCACTTTGGCTGGCTGATGTCAGCGGGAAGACTGGGTTATATCTGCTCCACACCTTTAGAGGGAAAGCTGGAGCTCAGTTGGGGGTACAGCTTTAAAAGGAAGGGCTGGAGGAGCTGGAAAAGCCTGCCTTGGAGAAGGGAGGACTCAGTTGAAAAAGGCAGAGGTGAAACCAGCAGAAAAGGGCAGCTGACTGGAGTGAAGTAGTGAGCTCCTTGTCACTGGAGGTACGTGAGGAGAGGCAGAGGTGGCTTGGGCAGGAGCCAGGCTTCAGGTGGAATGCCCAGTGAGTGACTTTTGAGGTCCCTTTCCACCTGGGGTTCTGCCATTTGGCCTGACTCTAGCTGGTTTGCGGGCTCCGTCTCTCCCTTGGAGCTGGCTGGGGCTGGGCCATCCTGCCTGCCCAGCAGCCCCATCTGGGCTCGGACACATCTGGATCCACGTGCTTCGAGCCTGCCCCATCCTCTCCCTTTCCTCCTCCCCTCCCCCTTGCTCCCCTATTGTTCTAAGAAGAGGGGTCCCGGCGCCGACCTGGCCTCGTCCCCTTTCCTGGGCTGCTCCACAGAGGCCTCGCTGTCTCTTGCAGCGTCTCTACAGATCTCTGTGCGGGTCTGCGTGGGTGTGCCTTTAAGTGTATGTGTGCACTGGAATGTGTGTCTCGGTCCCTTGGAGTCTGCCTGGGCTCAATCTACCCCCGACCCCCGTGACTCGGAGGGCCTGGCGCCCCACAAGCTCTTCCCCACTTCTGCTCCAGGCTCGGGCGGGGAGGGGTGACACCAGGCAGCAGGTCTACCCGCGGTGGGAGGCAGGGCTCCCTACAGGTAACCGCCCACAACATCGTCATCCTGAGGCACCCAGGGCCCCTGCCGGCCCAGGCCCAGGCCGTGGAGGTTGGCTGGATACAGAGAGGACACTTAAAAAAATAGAGAGAATTTAAGCTTCCCAAAAAAGAGATGGGGAGGGAGAGGAGGCGATGGAGGCTGAGGTGGGGCTGGGGGGCAAGTGGCATCCGCGAGCTCTGGGTCCCCGGGAGTGACATGGTCTCGTGGGCAGGACATAGCCCCTGCCCAGGCTGCGCCCGTCTGCCTGTCTGGCGGTGCCGAGCGGGCGCCGTGGCCAGGCCCGGCCGGCCCAGGGGAGGGCACCGTATGGCTGTCTGCAGAGTCTGTGCGGGCGGCAGGGCCCGGGCGCCGAGGCTGGCTGTGCTGTGCGCCGCAGTCCCACCCCAGGACCCTCGCCCAAGCGTCCGTGCGCCCGGCTGCTGCTCTCAGGAGGCGAAGTAGGAACTCTGCATGGAGTAGAGCCGGTCAATTGGGTTCCCCACCCGCGCCTGCAGGGAGCCCACGTCCGAGGAGCCGAGGAAGCAGTCGCTGAGGCTGGTTAAGGAGGTATCGCTGTCGATGTCGTGGAAGATGGAGTCGTTCCCTGCGGGGCAGACGGGGCATCAGGACCGGGGTGCAGGCTTTTGGGGGCTCTGTCGGTCCTGCGGCATATGTGGTCGGAGGGGAGGGGGACAGGATGACCTGCTGCCGTGCCTGACCAAAGGGGCTGGGGGCTGTGGGTGGGACCTCAGGGTGTCGCCTTCCTGTCCGGAGGAGGCAGGTGGGCTGTGCTGGCCCCTGCCTGGGCCCTGGGGGGACAGGCGGCCGTCATGCTGCCAGGCCTGCCCGGGCAGCAGGGGCAGGGGTGGGGCCGGGGTGGGCGGGGGGTGGGGAGGCTTACCATAGGGGTTCATGTGGTCACCTGGCATT
Organism: Equus asinus; assembly: GCF_041296235.1. Lineage (NCBI taxonomy): Eukaryota > Metazoa > Chordata > Mammalia > Perissodactyla > Equidae > Equus > Equus asinus. The sequence continues at coordinate 18,880,716 of NC_091799.1, forward strand.
TGGGGCGGCGTGAGGCCCTGCTGGAAGGGGTCGCTGCTGCCGTAGGGGCTCTGTTCCATGGCCACGATCTGCTGCTGTGGCGGGGCCAGCGGCGTGTAGGAGGCCATCATGCCCTCCATGCGACTTGACAGGACCTCTGGGGACAGAGCACACCTTCACCGATGGGCCCTGCCCGCCCTGTCCTGAGCCCCCACAGATGTACCCCAGGCATCCCCACTGACCTCCCACATGACCCCCAGTCCAGGGGGCCAACTGCCGTCCCTCTGACCTTCTCTGGACTTGCCCAGGGACACGCCCTGGCCCACCTGAGGCTTACGGCCTCCCTGGGCCCCCAGGGCTACTGAGCCAGACATCTGATTGTCTCCCCACCAGCTCCCCCACACCCACCTCCAGCTCCTCTTCCAGGATTGAATGATCAAAGGGCAGAGCCCCCCTACCTCCTCCCTCTGCCAATGCCCCGCCCTCCAGGCTCAGGCCCCGGGGGACAGACAAAGTGAACGCCCTGCACCTGAGAGCATCGAGACAGGGCCCACACCCAGGCCAAAGAGGCTCAGGGAAGGCTTCCTGGAGGAAGGGGCCCCCTACTCCCGAGGGGGCTCCACAGGCCCAAACGGGGTCAGGCTTGCCAGGCTGGAGGGCAGCAGAGGCAGGGAGGAGGGACAGCGCCGGTGGGAGTGGGGAGCCCAGTCCACGGGCCAGAGCTGGAGGAGGAGGGAAGGCCGCGTGGGGGAGAAATGGCGTGGGGGCTGAGCAGAGTGAGGATAAAGCCCCAGGCCGCAGGAGGCCAGGGGAGGGCTTGGGGGGTGGAAGGGGAACTGTGGAGAAAGGCTGGGAGGGGAGAGGACAGAGGCGGGGCCCTTGGGAGGAGGAAGTCAGGGGGAGGGGCCGGGTCCCCATCAGGGTATTTGTGGGAGAGACTATAGGAGGGGCCTTAGGGACACCGACAAGAAACCACTGCCTGACTTGGTGACTGAGCAGACATAGCATGTAGCACGGGAATGGCGAGAGGTGACGTGGCGGCAGGGGCAGCAGTGTGGAGCACAGTGTGAGCCAGGAGGAGCTCCAGGGGACTATGGAACGTTCTGGGGGAGGCTGCGTCTAGGAGGCAGCTAGGAGCACGAGAGGGCAGCACAGCTTGGGGGCTGCTGGAAGATCTGAGGCAGTGGCTGCAGCCCCAGGAGGCGGGGCTGTCTCAGGAGAGGGAGCAGAGAAAGAACTGGGCTCCGAGGCCACTGCCTTGAAGGCCTGGGTGCAGCCGGGGACACTAGCCTGGCCCCCAGAGGCCTGACAGAAGGAGCCACCATCAGTGCCCTGGTGTCCATCCCGGGGCCCCTGTCTCACCTGGGAGCAGATGGCTCTGGGGCCCCACTCTGCTTTAGCAGTCTCAGGGGCTCTCTGTGCCCTCCCTTCAAGGCCTTGAAGGCTCCATGTCCCCATGGGGCCTGGGAGACCAGCCCTGGCCCAAGATGTGGAATTTTGGCATAGCCCAGTGTTGGGGGACCTGGCCCTCGCCCTTAAATTTGTCCCTCACCACCCAGCAGGAGCTCGTCCTGGACCCTCAACATCCTGCAGACTTTCTCTGGAGACTTCTGCTGCATTCTAACGTGGGCAGCAGGGTGCATGGTCATGCTAGCACCGGCCTAGGAGCTCCTTGCTCAGGGCTGAGGCCTGGCTTTGCCCCTGACCAGCTGAGTGATCCCGACAAGTCCCTTGGTCTCACTGAGTCTGTCTCTTCATATATGAAAAGGGATGCGACAGTGCCCTTCCTCCTGGGGATCTGGGAGAATTCAGAGAGACGGAGAGCATCGAATGGTGAGAACAGTGCCTGGCACATGGTGACGGGAAGGCAGCGGTGGCCGTTTGGGGAAATTCTGCCACCCCTCCAGGCCGCCCACCCTGCCATCTGTGCTCCTCTCTACTTTATTGATCTCAGCTGGTTCCAAGGCAGAAGTTGCCCGAGCTCCGAGGGCCTTGGTGGAAGGTTTCCTGGGAGTCTCGTCACCAGGGACTGGAGCCCGCCCCCACCCCCAGCCCCCGGCCCCGGCTCACCTTGACCCAGGCGCTGCGAGTTCTGCTGCTCCTGCTGCTGCTGGTGCCGCCGCGCCAACTTCTTCATCTGCAGGAGACACAGTTGGGGCCGGTCCGCCTCCGCCCTGTTCGTTCCCTGCCCCACCCACACCCCCACATCAGGCCCCGGTGGCTCTTCGGCCTGCTCCCCTCCACTCCACCCATGCCTGGCACAGGTGGGAGGGGGCCTCTCACCTTGGCTCTTTGGTTCTGAAACCAGACCTGAACCACGCGCACACTGAGGCCCGTCTCTGCCGCCAGCGTCTCTCGGACCTGCCCGGAGAGAGGGAGACAGGTCAGGCCCCCGTGGGGCCCGGGGTGGGGTGCCGCCAGGAGGGGACGCGTCTAGGGGGACTGTGGGATGGGCGGGAGGCGGAGGGATGTCCTCACCCCCAGCGAGGGCGGCAGGGGAGGTGTCTGGAAAGGCGGCGGGGTGGGATGTCAGGCCCGCCCCACCCTGGCCACCCCTCACCTTCCGGCAGGGCTTGGAGGAGACCTCGAATGAGGCCTTGAAGGCTCTTCGCTGCTGCGTGGTGAGGATGGTCCGCGGCCGCTTGGGCCTCCGCGGGTCCTTCCCGTCATCCCCGCTGCCCTTGCTCTGGCTGCCCTGCCCCTTGGTCGGCTTCATGTCCCCATCCTCGTCCTCGCTCTTTACTGTGGAGGACACAACCCAGCCCATCAGCCTGGTACAGCTGTGTACAGCCTTGAACCCCTGCTGCCTGGTGGGATCCCGTCACCTCCTGCCCACACCGGCCACGCTGGCCTCCGGCCCCCTGCAGACCTGGCCCAGTATGTGGAGCTTGGAGGAAACAGGTCCCCACGGCACTAGCCCAGCGCCAGCAAGGAGACTCCGGGGAGCCTGCTTCCTTGAAGCTTCCAGGCACTAAGACCTGACAGGCAAAACACACTCTCTAGATGTTCTCCCAGGGGAGTCTTCATGACTGTGGCACACACACACACACACGCACACGCACACAGGTGCACCCACCCACCAGCACTCGCACATGCAGACTGGCACAAACGTAGAGCATGTGCAGCTCACAGACATATTTACACACACACAGGTGCACGCTCACAGGCAGAGACATACAGGCATGCACACACCTGACAGGCACACACACACGTGCATGCAGAAGCACCCGTATTCACCCAGAGACACACCCATGCCTACCATGCACACACAGCCACTTGCACACCCTGGAGTTGTGGATCTCAGAGATGCCAGTGCCAGACAGACGGCACAGCTTCCCCACCATGTGCCTCCTGCTGCCCCCACCCCGAGCCTGAACTAGCCTCCCTTCCCCAGGCCTGTCTTCCTCTGAGCATGAGCCCCTGTGGGTGGGGCCAGCCCCTCCCTCAGAGACCCCTCCCCGGGCCTGGTCTGAACAGGCCAGTGGTACCAGGCCAGGGTCTGCTCTCCCACAGGAATCCAGGCAGCTACAGTGGTGCCCTGCCCAGGGATGGACAGAGGGACAGATGGATGGGGAGCTCACTACCTCCACCAAGGGCCCTGGCAGTGACAAAGCCCTTCTGTATGGGCAGATCCTGTGACCGTAGGCTCTCAGTTACCCCAAGGGCCCCAGTGGACCAGGGCATCTCCTCTCCACGCTCCCGGCTCCAGCCTCTCCCCACCACCCCAGGAATGACAGGGCGCAGCCACCTCCCTGGCTTTTGCCTCCTAAGACTTGTTCCCAGCTGGCCCTGCCCTTCCTGCCAAGAGGGCTCCACACTCCATACGGAGTCCTTCTGGGAGCCGGAGCAGAGTAGAGAGGTGACTTCAGCCTGGGAAATGGGGTCTTTCCCTCTCCCCGAGGACCCAGGCCCCACACCAGGAAACAGGGAACGGCTCAGGGCTCCTGCTCCCCAATGCTGAGGGCTCTAGGGGGGCCGATGGCAAGCGGACACATCAGATCCCGGCCCCTGGGACATCAGCAGCCTGCAGACCCGGTGCTGGCAGAGACCCCGTGGTGCTGGGCCGCCAGGGGGCCTCGCAAGGAAAAGAGAGGGGGAGGGGCGGCGGGCCAGAGAGCAGGGTATATGTGCACATGTGTGCAAACCACGGCACCCGTGAGTACGTGGACAAACGTGTGCTGCCATGTGTGGAGGTGCTTAGGGCAGGCGTGTCCTGGGTCAGGTGTGCACACGCATGTGTGTGTGCATGTGTGTGCCCCTGGGTGTGGGCTTTTGCATGCTTGGGCGTGTAAGCACATGTCTATACATGTCTGTGTGTCTGTGTATAAACACTCCTGGGCCTGCGTATCCGCACATGCATTTTATGTGCTTGTAGGTGTGCATTTGTGATCACATGCACGTATGCATGGGCACGGGTATGTGTGCCTTGGTGGTAGTGTCCGCAGGTGCATTTGTGTGCCAGTGGGGGTGTGCACACATTAGTGTCCGTGTGCATGTGTGTCTGTGGACACCAGTGCACATATGCACACGGATGGGGGTGTGCTGTCTGTGGGTCTGGGGGCAGGAGCGAGCCTCTCCGGCACGGGCACCCTGCATGGCACCCCACCAAGCACCCTCCTTGCCGCCTGCCCCAGCTCCCGGCATGGCTCACCCGAGTCGGACTCGTCGGGGCTCACGGAGCTGAGCAGGTCCTTCTCCTTCTCGTAGTCGCCCTTGCACAGCAGCTGGCCCTCCTTGAGCACAAACTCGTCGCCCTTGCGGAGCTGCCGCTCGCACACGCAGCAGCAGAAACAGCCCAGGTGGTACACGCACTCCAGCGCCCGCATCACGAACTCGGTGGGCGCGATCTTCTCCATGCAGCCGCTGCACTTGGCCGCGAAGAGCCTGCGGGTGCACAGAGCGGGCATGCTGGCCAGGCGCAGGGGTCCCTCCCAGAGGCCGCTGCCCACCCAGGGCCTCCGCCTCCTGCCTCCCTGACCGTCCAGCCCGAGTGGGAGAGACCCTCCCTGGGCACGGAGCCAGAGAGGGGCAGGGCCTGCAGCCTTCCCCTTCTGGCCGGCCAGCCCCACGGCCCGTCCCACGGCCCCTGCCCAGAGGTGCCCTCTCGGCTGTGTCAGCTCAGGGCCCTTCCTGCTCAGAGACACAGTAGCCACTAGAGGGCAGAGTGTAGGGTCAGCCTAGACCTTCCCCCAGAGTCAGGTGCCATCAACACTCACTCCTGGCCCTGCTCTTCCTCCTCCCTGCCCCTCCCTCACCCCAATGTCCAAGCAATCCTTGGGCCTGCCCAACCCACCCCCAAGCCTTGGCCCCTCCTTTCCTGCCCCAGCGGCTGCCCCAGTCCCCTGCCTGGGCTCTCAGCCCCTCCCACCCATCAACTCACCCTCCAGGATGAGAGCCAGAGGGATCTTTCTAAACCACATATTCTGATCACGCCACTTCCCTGCTCCAGACTCTTCCATGGCTCCCTAGTGCCTTTGGGACAACATCCAAGTGCTTGAGTCTGGCACTCAAGGCCCTTCAGGATCCTGCCTCGTCTCCCCCAGGCTGTGCCCCACGGAACAGCCTGCAGTTTCTCCAGAGCACCGTCACACTGGCCTTCCCACATGCTCTTTCTCGGCCACTTGGCTTCGCCAACACCTACTCAGCTCTCGTTTCAGCTTAGGCATCTCCGCCTGCACAGAGGTGTTCACTGAGCATGTCGGCTCGCCAGGTGCCCTTCTAAGCACTGTGTGTGCAGAAATGCGTTCAATATTCGCAAAAACCCTGTGACCCAGGAACGAATATTAATCCCATTTTAGAGATTAGGAAATTGAGGTTCTGACAGGCAGAAGCACCTGCTCAGGGTCCCGGGGGTGGTAAATGATGGACCCGACTCTGAGCCTGGGCCTGCTCTGGTCCCTCCATGACACAGTGGATCTGTCTTCCATCTCCCAACAAAGCCGGGCAGGGGCCTCCGTGCCTCCGCCAGCGTGCGCATGTGCAGAAGGGTCTGAGCAGCGTGACCCTCCTCTGCCCACCCCTACTGACCGCTCCTCCAGGCCCCTCATCCCTGTCACGTGCCCTGCTCTGTGGGAACTCAGCCTCAACAACACTTTGATGGAAAAATTTATGAAGAATCAAATTATTGCTGCTGGGAGGGAATTAAAACCATTTTTCATTCCCCGCGTCCCCGGGCCACGTCTGCGGGCGCCACCTTGGGAGCGCTGCGCACATCCCATCCCTCTTTATGGCTTGCCATCACAGGCACAGATTACAGCTGCAATTCTCCACTAATCGGTTCTGGAACAGAAACGGCCATAAATGCAAGGCACTCGGCCTGCCTCCCTTCCCGGGGCTGCCATCAGCACCGCCCACGGCGAGCTGCTGGGGCGCGTGGACAGGGCCAACCCCAGCTCTGCCCGTTGCCCTGGCACCAGCCACAGCACTCAAATTGGGGACATCCCAGCAACCCCTGCCACCCACCTCTATCCTACCCAGCAGGCTCCTACTCATCCTGCAATGCCCAACTCCAACGCCACCTCCTCTGGGAAGCCTTCTTTGACGCCCTGGTCTGGGGAAGATAGCCTCGTCTTTGCTCACCTGAACCTCAGTTCCCTGTACTGTAAAATGGGGATGTCAACAGGACCTCCCTCAAAGGGCTGTCGTCAGGATGCAATGATACTGAGCATGTAACTGGGTGAGTGAGGGTCACATCGGAGTGACAGTGCATGCCCCTTTCAGCTCCCAACTCCACAAGGCAGGACCTGGCTCCACCTGATCCTCCAGGAGGCCTCAATGAATGTTCGAGAAGGTGAGTGAAGGCTTGGGGTGGGCTGACGCTCAGGCCAGGCTGTCTGCTCCAGGAAGACAGGACCCCACCAACCCACACAAGACATGACTTTGCAAGAAGAACATGAGCTGGATTTCGACACCAAGTTGGCCCTTTGGCTGGATACCCTTGTTCAGGGGACAACCTACCCAACTGTCCATGGCAACCTGAGGCAGAGGCCTCGAGGAATCTGGCTGGCCGTCCAGCCCTGCCAAGAGAGAGGCTGGGGAAGGAGCCCAGGTTTGCAGAACCTGCTTCTCTGACACAGAGGATGCCCCTGCCCTGCTCCCCCTTCACTGTCCCTCTGTCTGTCCCCATGCTCCACCTCCTGACTTAGGGGCCCCACTAGGTCTGCAGCCTGGCCTCTGTGGCCCATGAGCGGATAGGCACTGGCCGCATCTATGTGCCAGCAAGGCAGGGCCAGGGTCCTAGGCTGCGGTCAGCAGGCCTTTGTGGTTCCCAGCAAAAGGGATGGGGGCAGCAGGGCAAGTGACCCGCATTTGCAGCCGCCGCCACCGTGCAGGCTGCGTTCAGAAGAGCGAAGAGCCGTGCTAATGCCTTGGCAGCAGGGGGTCGATTGCTACTTTCTCCAAACTCATCAACACAATCTATTATTAATACTTCTCCAAAGGCTCGGTGCCGCCATTACGGAGGCAGCGCCAGCCACCCGGGGCATCATCTGTTATCTAGATTGCAAAAACTCAGGAAATAAAACACGATGCACACACTTTATAAACGGAATGTGCCATCCGTTTGGTCTCCAAGCATCTCTCCACCCAATAAAACATCGGGGGGGATGCATGAAATACTCACTCCCAATTACCGGGCTGCCTTTGTCTACCATGCTGGGTGAGAGCTACTAACGGCATGTGGGAGGAGCTGGGGGCACCAGCAGGGTCCCCTCCTCTCTGTGAGCCCCAACTTCCTGCCTCCATGCCTCCCACCCTGGAAGGATTGGTGGCACTGAGAAGCAAGCCCAGCCATAGACAGGTGGCACTGGAATCAGATGGACTCAGAGGCAAGGCCTGGTCCCACCACTTGCTGGCTGGTGACTGGGCAAGTAAAGTCAGCTCTCTGAGCCTCAGCTTACTTATCTGTATAATGGGCTCAACGACGCTGCCTATTCTCAGTGTGGAGATGCAGTGAGCTGTCAGGGTAAAGCAACAAGCACAGAGGGTGGTCAGGGGGCCAGAGCAGGCTTTCTGAGGCCAGGAGCAGGCCCCTCCAGGAATGCTGCGTGGAAGCTGCAAATCCTGACCAGAGACGCAGAGCTGCTCAGGGTGAAAGGTTCTCAGCCTTCCTGCCTCCCTTCCGCTCCTCCCTGAGGGGCTCTGGAGCCCGGGGCGGGGTCGGGGGGGGGGGTGGTGTGGGGGGAAGGCCCTGCCAGCAGCAAGGCCCTGGATCCAGCGCCCAGGTCCTGATCTCCATCCTGACTCGGGCTCACCGGCTCTGTGACCTTGGGCAAGCCTGAGTGTCAATTTCCTCATCAGGAAGATGGGGACAATAGTTCCCGCTCCCCAGAATTGTGCTGGGCATTCCCGATGGGTGTGTTTCTGCTTGCACACCTGGGCTGGGAGGCCGGGATGCGGCAGGCCCTGGGGGTTAGGGGATGGTGGGGTGCCGTGGGGGGGCGCTCCAGAGCTCTGGCCCAGGGGAGCTGCCTGAGGCTTCCCCTCTGGCCGCCTCGCTCTCTCGTGTCAATCTGCCCCCCACCTCCCCCCTCCCCGTCCTGCTCCTCCCCCAATCCAGAAGCTTCAGACCGAGAGGGCAGCTTCATGACCACAGCACAGGCCACGGGCTGGCTGGTGACCCACACAAGCCCTCCCCATTCTTCATGGAAACCTCCAAGCCCCTCGTCCCGCCGTCCCTACTTCCCGGAACGCCATCCCCCCACTCCCACCCTTTGCCCCGCAAACAGCTGCTTCTTTTGAAGGATTTAGCTTGGGCACCCCTTCCTCCAGGAAGCCCCCCTTCCCCTCTCCAGTCTTGGATGATGTCTCCCTCTCTGAGTTCCCTATCCTCATGCCCCCCTCCCCGTTGTACCCTTTATCCTAAGGGCTCCACTTTACACATTTCCAGGTCCACCTTCCCCTCAGTCGCCTCTGTATCTTAGGTACTGACCACAAGGCCCCACACATGCTAAGGTGAGCAATAAATGTTGAATGAATACTAAACCAACCAATACAGTCCTGTTCCGCCTGTGAGGTAGGGCATGTCAGTCTTAACCCCCAGTCTGGTCTGGTGGGAGCCCCCCCTGCCCACCTGCCCCTGGGGAGACAGTGCCACGTGGGAGGGGAGAAGTGTGTGGGGCCGTGGGAAGGGCAGGGTGCTGGAGTAGGCAGCCTGGGGGTCCATCCTGGCTCCATAACTTCTTTGCTGTGTGACTTTGGTCAAGATATTTAACCTCTCTGAGCCTCAATTTCTTCTCCTGTAAAATACGAATGATGGTTCCTGCCTACGGGGCTGCTGGAAGGCTGAGTGCATGTAATGCCTTGGCACCGTGCTGACATGACGAGGGCACTCCATGACAGCTGGCGTCTGCCTTTCTCTAGTCCCGTGTGTGTCCACACGCCTTTGTTGATCACCCTTACTGGAGTCTCCACGATTCCTGGGAGCAGCTTCCCTGACCCCAGGTTCACAGGCCCCAACCACGCCACCCTCTCGTCACCACCCTGGGTTCAAGGTCAGTCCTAGCTTCTGGCTGGCCTGAGCTGGACAGAGCACTCCTGGCTCAATTCTCTGTCTGTCTCACTAACATGACTGAGCTCAATTAGCATCCACCTGCATCACCTCTTGAAATCCTCAAGGACCCTAAAATGAAGATGTGGGTCCCCTCCCCATTCTACAGATGAGCACATGGAGGTGCAGAGGGCAGGTTCAAGGTCACACGGCAGCATCACCACATATGTCCCCCCTGCTCTGGGCATCCACCCACCTCTTCACTCATCAGTCTCCCTCCCGTGCTCTCTGGGTACCACGCCCATGTCTGTCTGCCCTCAAGGCTCTGAACACCGCAAGTTCTCATTACTCCGCCTAAGCCCGGCACCCAGTAGGTGTGGCTGAGGGTGTGGATTCTCTCTAAACCCAACTGAACATCCCCCCTGACAAACACACGGCCCTCCGCCCAGGATAGCCTGTGACTGCAGAGTACGAAGTTCCCTTTTTAGGGACATCTTTTCCTTGAAGAGTCCCAGGACATGAGCACACGTCTCCATCTCCTCTGAGTTTTTATTGGTTTATTTATTTAATGCTCAATTTATTAAACTCATAAAGCTAATAAAGAAAACTCTGAAAACCAATTTTTTTCTGGAGCATTTGAACATGGATTACAAATCGGATTAATTAATTTCTCTTAAACCACTGACAACTACAGGGACGCACACGGCACGGCTGATGCTGCTTCCTCTGATAACACTGGGGTCCTACCAGCCGGGGGGCCCGCCCTCCTCTCCTCACAGGCCTTCACCCCCAGATCTTGGAGGCTGTACAGCACGCACCAGGGGGAATCCTGGCTCTGTTGCTTCCTAGCACTGGAAACTTACTAAGTCCCTTCTCCCCTCTCAGCCTCACTGTCCCCATCTGTTCAGTGGGGATAATGCCTGGGCACAAGAGACGGGCTCAGTAAGTGGGATCGCGACCACTGTCATCATGTCTCCCAGACTTCCAGCACCCATTCACTGCCCTTGCCAAGTGGAAGCTCCTCTGCCCCACCTCACTGTACTGCCATTGCCATACCCCATTGCTGCACTTTACAGTTTATGTAGCCCTTTGTTGGGTTCTCAGTCCAAGAGCCCCCAACAATTTCAGGAGAAGCCCAAAGACCTAATCATGGCACTCAAGGCCCCGCTCTTCCCCTGTCACACCTGGCCTCAGACCCTCTGCTCCAGCTGCCAGGTTTCTCATTGCTCCCTGAACTCAGCAAGGCCCTTCCCATCTCCTTAACACTGAAAATTCCATCTGCCTCCAAGGCCTGTCTTCTCTCCCTCTTTCCTATGTTTCTTGTTGAACTCTTCTTCATCCTTCAAGAACCAATTCAAGTGTCACCTCCTCTGTGAAGCCTTTCCTGATGCCCACAGACCCAGATATTTGTGCCTGAGGCTCCCAGTGACCCAGAAATCAGGAAGTGGATCTAATTCAAATCCCTACCCCTACCCTGAGCGCTGGCATTGAGTTGGTGGTGTTTGTTGAATGAATGAATAACCTTTCTAGAAATGAAATGAGCAGCCAAGTGGGACAAGAGAATATTGATACTCTGCTTTGAGGAGTCTGAGAATGCTAACAGGTAACAAGATGAGTGAACTTGTCCTCTTCTCCCCCGTCCCTTCACAACTACTCAACCTGGAGTCCAGTGTCCGAACTTTGATCAGGGAAGTTTTATACATGCTGCCTGTCGGCTGGGAGGCCTGCAGCACACCCCCCACTGCACTGCCAGTCCTCGTACACAGGGACAGCCCATGTGGGTTATTAACTGACCCCCCCGACCATAAGTGGTTGGGCCACACCTGGACACCTGCCTCAATGTGGGCCAATCAGATGCTCCGTCCTGTGTCCCTTCCTTCTCCTGCTCATTCTAGAGCTCTCTGTCAGCCCCCTGGCTCAGAGGTGTGGTTTCCACATCTCCAGCATCAGATGTGTGGTCTCGAGTCATTCACATCCCTTCTCTGAGCCTCAGTTTCCTCCTCTGTAAAACGGGGGTGTTGGTCCCTCCCTCGCCTGGGGATGGAGAACCTGGTGAGTTTTAGCCTCTGTGAGAAGGCCTGGCCCAGCGCCTGGCACAGAGGGCGCCGGCAGGTGTGGGCTCCCTCTCCCTCCCCAGTCTAAGTCTCACTGTGGTGCCTGGTACAGGCTCTGGAACCTTCTCTTTCTTACATCCCGTTTCAGTCTGAAGCTCCCAATCATATCATTGGGTCTGTGCTCTCCCAGTCTGTCTGTCTGTCCCTTTGAGGTATAGGCTTCTGTCAGGCCCTCACCCAGGGCCACCCTGGGGACCAGGCAGATTCTGGGCCTGGTGTCCTTTAGGGCCTCTCCAGATCCAAATCCCACAGTCTCTGGAAACATTCCCTCCATGGGGACGGCGAGGCTTGGTGCCTGGAGCCACAGCCCCTCTGTCCCCACTGGCTATGCCTTGTCACATTCACCAGCAAACACCCATGGAGGCCGACTCTGAGCCAGGCTCACGCAAGATGCTTGGGGAACAGACTCAGACTGCATCTCGTCCTCTGGGAGCATCTGAGCGTGATGCATGCTTTGATGAGGTACATGCGGCAAGCTGGGGGGCACAGAAAGGCCTCATAGGCAACTTCCTGGAAAAGGCGACCTGACACCTAGTTCAGAACGTGGTTCTGGAGGCAGAAGGAATGGTCTGAAGGGTCTGAATCCCAGCTCTGCCACTTACTGGCTGCCTGGCCTCGGGGCAAGCCATCTCCACTCTCTGAACCCGTCTTCCCATCTGAAAACTGGGGACCACAATCCCCACCTTACAAGTAATCACGATAGGTGTTTACCCTCTGCGGGTCACACCTCCTCACGGGCTGGTGGCCAGGATAACTGGATGGAATGGTCAGAGCACTCAGGAAGGGCCCCCACAGAGTAAGTGTTCAGGAAGTGGCTCATGGTAGTGCTGCTCCTGGACTGTGATGTCTGTGACCAGCCTGTTGGGGGATGAGCTGGAGTTCACAGGAGCCGAGGGGACAGGACCCTGGACACTCCTGGGGTTCCGGCTGCTGCTGCCAGAGGCTCCCCGTCGCTTGCAGTTGCTGATGGGGGCAGCAGGCATAGGGAGCTGCCCGGCTGCCTCCCTCCCCAACTCGTTGACATCTCCCCCACGTGCCTGCCGCGTCCTTATCATTCCGGGCGTAGCTGTTTTTTATTTTGAGACAAAAAGGGGCCTGTTGATGGGGATCCAACTCAAACCAGCTGCAAACATCTGCTTTGATGCGGCGGCGGCGGCGGGCCAGGCGGGCGGCGGCGGGAGCCGCAGGCGGGGGCCCCGGTGCGCGTGTCAATCAGGGGCTGGAATGCGCGGCGTGGCCGGGCGCTGGTCCGCTGGCCCCGGGCGCGGCCCCGCCGGCCTCTCCGCAGCCTCGCCGCGCCGGCCGGGCCTGCCGTGAGGGCAGCCCCGCGCTTCCTGCAGCCCGGCGCGCACACCCAGCTGTGCGGCCTGGCTCCTAGGCCCTTTGATCCGGGCCGGGGCGCTGTCGGGAGCCCCCAGCCGGGGCTGGAGGTCATAGGTCACGGGCCAGGGGCAGGGAGGGATGGGCACAGCCGGGAGCCCGGGGTACCATCCGGGGGCCATCCTGGCCAGGCAGGCACACGGTCTGTGATTCCACAAATATTTATTTAGCGCCTACTACATGCCAGGCACTGTCTGGAGGCTGGGGATTGAGCAGTGGGCCAGACGGACAGTCCCTCCCAATCCCCCACCCCAGCTTCCATTCTAATGGGAGAGGGAAGAGGCGACAGACAGATAAATCCTGAGTGGACAGAGTATAACAAATGGTGGCAATGCGATGAAGAAAAATGAGGCGAGGAAGAGCCATGGGGGAGGCCAGGGGTTTTACAAAGGGCAGTCAGAGGCCTTACTGAGATATCTGCGGAAAAGGGGTTGCAGGCAGAGGGAACAGCAAGTGCAAAGGCCCTGAGGCCTGAGTGTATCTAGAGTTGGAGAAACAACAAGGAGGCCCACGTGGCTGGAGCAGGTGAGTGAGTGAGTGGGGAGAGGGCTATGCGGTGCAGGTAGAGATAGGGGGCAGATCACGTCCGGCTTTGACTCCAGGGAGGGTTTTGAGCAGATAGGGGATATGATTTGACTGATAATCAACCAGGTTCCTTAGGCAGCTGTGTGGGGGTGGAGAAAGGGGTGGGCACAGGGAGATGCTTTAGGAGGTAATCACAATCTAGGGGAAAGATGACGTTGGCTTGGACCAGGTGACAGCAGGGCAGGCGGCACTGAGAAGTGGTCCAACCTGGCACCTGTTTTGAAGGTAGACAGGGTCACGAGAGGATGTGAGAGAAAAGATGGAGCCATGAGCGAGCCCAAGATTTGGGGGCCTGGGCAACCAGAAGGATGCGTCTGCCATTCAGTGACACGGAGACCCAGGCCGGGTGGGGGAGTGGGAATCGAGAGTGCAGGTCTGGACATGTTACGTCAGAGCTGCCATCTAACAGCCTCGTGGATGCATCCAGAGGGCAGCTGCATACACAAGCCTGGAGTGCAGAGAGAGGCCCAAGCCAGGGATACTGTTTGGGAGCTGCCAGGATAAAGACACACACAGACACACGCTCGCACGCACAGATGCACTCTCTCTCACACATACACACACTCCTACAGACCGAGCTGCCGTGCACACATGGCCTGGCACCTGATTACCAGTCTCTCTCCTTTGCGGCTCTGACCCTTGGGGGTGTGGGAGCAAGGCACAGACTCTGCCCCAGGAGTCTCTTTTCCATCTGGGGATGCTGGGGACCAGACCTCTCCTGGTGACATCAGGGAAAGACAGTGGTCCAGGGCAGGGGCAAGGCGGAGCATCAGGTCCCTCTGACCATCCTCCCACACGCCCCTTCCTGCCCTCTGTGCAGGAAGAGCCGCCAGCAAGCCTGGGCCCAGGAGGCAGCAGAGGGCGTGTGAGCTCTGGGCCAGGCCCCAGGTGAGGGCTTTACCTGGACCGTTGCATCAACCCTCGGCTGATGCTTTTCCCTCTTCTTTCTGCCCCTTCACTGGCGAATCAACCCACCGATGATTCTTTTATTCACGCATCCACCTAACATTCCTTGAGCGCCTGCTAGCAGCCAGGCCCCAGGCTGGGCCCACAGTAGGAGCTTTCTCCTCCCACCTGCTCATCAACTCCTCCAAGCTGACCCCAGGTCCCCCTCCCCCATTCCCACTGAGGCCACCAGCTCCTGGTGGCCAAACCCAGCAGCCATTTTTATTGTTATTACTACTAAGATTTATTGAGTGTTTCCTACATGCCAAGCTCTGTGCCTTATTTGCACATGGACTCCTCCCCCATCAGACCCCTGAGAGGTGGGTACTGCCACTCTCTTCTCACAAGAGCGGAAAGTGGTGCTCAGAGCGGGTAACAGAGCCCTCAGCATCTGATCAGAGCTGGGATGTCGGTCTCCTTCCTGCTCCTGCTCCCTGCCTTGCCTGTGAGCTCTGTGCCCAGGGAGGGCTGAGGGAGTCAGGGCAGGGTCTGATGAGGTGCAGACTTGGCCGGGTGGTGGCAGGGCTGTGGGTCAGGGAAGACTTCCCGGAGAAGGTGGCTTCAAAGAGCGCAAAGGATTATGGATGGAGGGAAGCTGTTGGGCTGGGATGGGAACAGGAGTGTCTGTGACTCCAGAGTTTGTGGGCTCTGTGGAGGAGCAGAGAGGCCATTCTGGGAGGGAGGGGTTGCAAAAAAGCAAGGCATGAAGAAAAGGGAGGCCAGGTTGAGGGTTAGGGGGACGGTGGGTCAGTCAGGTTGGAGCATAGGTGAGCACGGAGAAGGGTCTGGCTGGAGGCCTTGAATGTTGGGCTAAAGAAGATATAGATCAGGATGGGGCTGCTCGGTGGCACAGTGGTTAAGTTTGCATGCTCTGCTTTGGTGACCATGGGGTTTTGCAGCTTCAGATCCTGGGCATGGACCTAGGACTGCTCATCAAGCCCTGTTGTGGCAGTGTCCCACATACAAAATAGAGGAAGACTGCCACAGATGTCAGCTCAAGGACAATCTTCCTCAAGCAAAAAGAGGAAGATTGGCAATGGATGTTAGCTCAGGGCCAGTCTTCCTCACCAAAAAAAGAGAGGCATAGATCAGGTTTCTTTTGTTACCATCTACTCATCCATCCATCCATCTACCCACCCACTCATATAGCCACTGCATCCATCCATCTACCCACCCACTCACATGGCCTCTCAGACAGCTATCGTTCCATCCATCTATCCATCCATCCATCCACCTACCCATCTATCCACCCACCCACCCTCTCAACCATCCATCCATCCATCCATCCAAATACCCATGCACCCAAGCATGCATCCATCCATCTGTTCACTATATACTTAGGCATTCATTCTGTGCCAAGTGCTGGGATGTAATTTCTCTTCTTGAAAGCAGAAACTGCCTTTTAAGACTTTCACTCTAAGACTTGTTGATTCCCTAAGTATTTACCAAGCCCCCATGGTGACCAAGCACTGTGCTAGCTGACGAGAATCAGTGGGAAAAGACACAGGGTCCCTTCCCCTCAGGGAGCTCCTGGTGTAGTGGGAATGAGGTTTTCCATGGGGAAGGGGGCCTAGAAAGAGAAATCCAGGGCACCACTGGAGGGCCTCAACGCGGACCAAGCTGACGTTTTGGCGCCATCCTTCTGACCCCCAGGATCCTGGACTCCCTCTACATAAACCACAGCGTTTTAATTAGGGCTATAACAACATTGATAAACTTCCTTCGAGCAAGTGTTTTCTGGAACAAACTCCATTAAGGCAATTTAGTTTTTTGATCAATTTTCTTCCTGGCGCAGTTAAATAATTTACAACTTTTTCCATTTTCATTTTTATTTCACTAAAATTATTTTCATTGAGATAAATTATTTTCCATGCAAACTTTTCAATAAAGGTTTGCTCCATTGTCAGGTTTGCGCTGGGATTGCGTCTTACTGATTATCGAGACTTGACTCTTCAGTTAATTTGTGGCTAGTGACACATTTCATCACGGTAGTTCCACTGCTGTCGGTTGTATTTCGTCCTGGCGAACTGACCGGGTTAAACCTCCCCCAGGCGCAGGCAGGGTGCTTTTCACTGTTACCGACAAAATCACCAAAGTTTATGATCACAAACTTCACTAGGCAGCCAGTGAAAACACAATCAGGGGCAAAACCATGGGGTCAGGACAGCCCTGTGGGGATCAAACTTTGGGCGCAAATGTCCTGCTTCAGCTGGGACCCCACAGACTTAAGTTTGTTCCTTCTTGCCCTTCAGAGACTTAAAGACTGCAACCCCTCCCCTGACACCTCCCTCTCCTTTTAAACCCTCCAGGTTCTGGTGGCTATTTCTCCACACTCTAGTCACCAGCCTCAGTTTGTCCAATTAGCCCTTAAAGCATGGCACCCAGCGACTCAGTCCTCCAGAGGCCACAAGAGCCATCTCCTCCCTTATTCCCCACTCTATACTCCTCTTAATGCAGTCAGAGATAACTTTGTCAGCCCAATCACACTGAAGGGCTCACTGCTCAATCTCTCCAATGAGATCTGGACTAAGTCCCCCTACCTCTCAGACAGATAGACAGACACACATGCACACACACACACACACAACACCCCTGTGCTCCCGTTGTCAAGTTCTTGAACCCCACCCTGCATACGTTCCTACTAAATGTCAAACTTACAGGGAGCAGCCCAGCCCTGTGCTCAGAGCTTCATAGTAGGGGCCTCACCACGGCCTCATGACCACCCTGGGAGGTGGGAGTCCCATCCTTGAGCAGGTCCCCCTGCTGGTCAGGCAGAGCCAGGGCCCGATCCCAGGTCAGCCGGGCTGGCAACCACCACACTCTCCATCCTTCCTGGAGATTGGGAAGGTGGTTGGGGACAGGGAACAAACGCTCCAGTGGTTTGGGAGCCTGAGACCTGCTCCCAGCGGGTGGCCTGACTGTGTCCTGTTGACCTTTTTCAGGGACACAGGTGGAGTGTGTGGGCAGAGCATGTCCCCCAGGCGAGGGGCCTGAGAGATCAACCTGAGAAGTGGGCGCAGCAGAGGAGAAGGACTCCATGCTGGTGGGAGGCGGGATGGGAAATTCTGGGGGAGGCCCTGGGAGGGGTGGGGGGCACTGATTTCCTTCCCACAGCCGGGACCCCTTGTGAGGGAATAAGAGGCGGCTCTGCGAGACCCCCTTCCTGGGTGTCCGTGCTCAGCTCCGGCTGGCTGGGGGCGGGTCAGGGCCGGGAGCCCGGGGTGGAGCCCCGCCATGCGTGCTGCCCGCCGGCCCGTTTAGTGGGTAACTGATCGCCCCGCGCCCCACCCCAGCGCCCGCCGCCTGCCGGAGCCTCTTAATCACTGCCCGCCCGGCCGCATTAGCATAGTAATGGCCTTTAAATTGAGCCTCTTTGTTTTTTAATTAAGCTCCCAGCAGGTACAGAGAAGAGCGATTATTGAGGAAGCTGCCAGCGCTAATCGCCCGCAGTCATTTGACAATTAAAAAGCGCCCAGCTTTAACCCTTTCCCCGAGCCCGCAGCAGCTCCCTCAGCATTTATCCAGCGCCGACTGTTTGCCCGCCTTCCGGGTGGGATCCGTGAGCCCCACCCCTAGTACCTCGGAGAGGCCCCCGCCAACGCCTCCATTTTGCTGAGGAGCAAAGTCAGGCGCAGAGAGGGGAGGTAACTTGCCCAAGTCACACAACTCGGGTGTGGGGGAGCCGGGATTGGCAAACAGGTTGCTCGGGAAATCCAGCTGCCTGGGCTTTGTGCCTCGCTCTGCCCTCTGCTTGGAGCATCTTCCCGCCTTGTGAGTCGGGCAAAATCCTTCTCAGGCTTCAAGGGGCCAGTGGGCACCTCCCAATCCCCATGGCAACAGCCCTCTCCTAGGAGTTCTCAGGGCATCCTCTTTGGCTGCTAGTTAGTTCACCCAGACCCCAAATACTGATGTAGTGCTTACTGTGTGCAGGTGCAGTGCTGGGCGGGTGCTGGGGACAGCTGTGAACAAGCCCAAAGTGGGCTCTGCCCACACAGACCTACACGCAGAGAAGGGAGACAAGCAGATAGGAAGATGGGTGCGATTGCTCCTAATCCAACCCAGGCTGAGGGGGGTGCATCAGGGAAGGCCACTTTCCTACAGACAGGTTTGGGCTGAGACAGAGAGGGGAGGGAAAATCAGCCAGGCGAGGACGGGAAGGACGGATGGTCCAGGCAGCAGAGGAAACAGGAGTGCAAGGGCAGGGGGATAGGGCAGTGTGAACCAGAAAGAAAGGGTTCAGAGCGGTGTGGGTTGGGGGTGGCGCCCACCAACAGGAGGCTGGCCAGGAGCAGAAGCCAGCTGCAGGGTGCAGGGTCTTGCAACCATCTCCTTTAAAAATGTTGGTACTTTGAAAATGATTGAATTTAGTTTTGAATAGGTAATTTACTGCACGGTTTAATATTCAAATGTACAAAAGGGCATTCACTGCTGTCTGCTCCATCCCCTCCTTGGCCATCCAGGTCCCCTCCCCAGAGGCACCCCAAGTCTTCCATTTGAGCCCCTTCTCTAGATATGCAGTGAATACATATATATATATATAAAATACATACCCGAGCCGGTGGGTATCCATTAGTCCCCTCCCCACCGACTTTTCTTTAAATAGGACTGGTTCGGGCTTTTGTCCACTTTTGTTTTTTACGCAAACACTACTTCACACACTGTTTTCCTTGCGTCTCCTTTTCCCCCCTCCTACCCTCAGGACTGTTGGAGAGGACTCCACATCTTGCCTGGAGCACCTCCTTTCACGCTGCCCGACACTCTATTGTACGGGCAAACCCTGATTTATTTAACCCGTGCTCTGCTGATGGCCTCGTGGGCCATTTAAAGGATTTTTTGTCTCCATCTCAAGAGGCATGGGAAGCCACTGACACATTTTCATTGGGGAGTGGCTTGAGTGATTTACATTTTCAAAAGATCATTTTGGCTGCAAAGCAGGGACCAAGGGTGGGAGGGGGCCCAGAGCAGGAGCGGGGAGAGCAGCTAAGAGGATCCCTGTGCTCTGCAGGGGAGAGGCACAGGGGGTGCAGGCGGTAGGTGCAGGAGTGGGAGAAGGGGTGGGCTATTAGAGAGCGATGGAGGGCGTGAAATGGACTGGGCTTTGGGGTGGGTGGGAGGAGCCCGGGTGGCTCCCTCGGCCCTATCTGGTGCCGGATGGATGGAAGAGCAGTGACTGAGATGGGGACAGGTGGTGGGGCATGGGGGACCACGGTGGAGACACCAGGCTGGCAGTCACCCTGGCCTCACCGCACTGACAGCCAGCACAGCCTCAGATTCATCACTGGGTCCGGGATCTCTCCCCAGCTCAGGCTCTCCGGATCTGAGCTCAGCTTCCCCCGCAGCCAGCCCCAAACCCCATCTCGCCTACTCACACTTCAGAGGTGCTGCTCGTGGCCCTGAACTGCCCTTCCTCCACTCCGGGCTGAGCTGGCATTTGTGAAGATGGGGCTGCCCTGAGAAAGCCTGGCAGCTGGCTTTTTAATACATGTAGAGGAGGCTCCCGAGGGCACGGGAGTGGGGGTGAGGAGAGCAGCTCTGGACAGACTGGGACAGACTCTGCCCCTGGTCGCCCCTGGGAGAGATACCCTCCTCTCCTGCCCTTGGATCCCTGGGGGGGGGGTGCAGGGCAGACTGTCCATGCCCTGGAGCCCCCCTCACCTTGTCCCTGAGCCACTGTCCCTGACTCAGAGCTAGAGGTTTCCCCCCAGAGGGGAGCTGGGGTGGGGGCAGCCAGGAACTCTGGCTCCCCAGTACCCCACAGAAGGAGGAGGTGAGCCTGCGGCACTGCAGGCAGCCAGGGGTTAACAGTCCACTCACCCCCATCTATCAGCCGGCATCTCCCAAACAGACAGACAGACAAGGCAGCTGTCCAAACAGGCCTGTGTACCTGGCCACAGCCGCAGAGAGGACAGGGCACGGTGGCTGTTTACTCTGTTCCCCTCCCCCAGCGCAGTCACACACTCGCACACACTTGCAGGGCATTGCCATGCAAGCTTCCCTTTGGGACGCACCCTCCACCCTGCTCCCCCCACCATCCCTGAGCGAGAAGGTTCCTAGATGCTCATCTCTGAGACAAGGAACGTCCTTGCTCAGGGCTCTGGGCTGGGCTCCAGCCAATGCTCCCCATCGCCCACTCTCCCCCAAGAGCAAAGACGGAGCGCCTTGGAGAGTGGGGACCTGGGGAAACCCGGATGCCTGGAGAATCGCCATCTCAAATCACCCACTCAGGGTGGACGTGGCTCCTGGTGGGGCCCCTCGCCAGGCCTGCCCTCAGCCCTCCCCCTCACAGCTCTCTGGACAGCTCCACCCCAACGTCCAGCACTCCTCCAACGCCTTGGGAGAAGCTGACCTCATCAGCCTCCAGGCCAGTGTGTCCTCGGTCTTCACCTCCCTGAGGCCACCAACAGCCACCCTGCACCTCTGCCTGAGCGACCTCCAGGTGCTCCCTTTCCCTCAACACCTGTCCCACATTTGACCCCTCATCAGGCTCTGATGCAGCTCTCAGGTCTGACCCTCCCCACTGCTGGTGAGCTGGTCGTGGGCCCCAGTGTTAGGTGCCCACACTGCCCAGCCCCCAGCATGCCGTGGCCTCCCCGCTCCTCTGTCAGAGGCCCCAGGTCCTCTCAAGTGCCCGTTCCCTTAGCAGGGGCCCCCGCAGTGCCAGGCTCTCGACTTGCATGGACAGCACTGTGCGCTGCGCACCTGTGAGGCAGGGAAATGACTGCCCATTTCCCAGGTGAGAAACTGAGACTCAGAGCGGCAATGCGCCTTGGGCTGAGACTCACAGCTACAAAGTGTCAGCACCAAATAGGAGAGAAGGTCAGTGTGTGATTTGGCAGAGGACAAAAAGGGCGTCTGGCTTGGTATGTGAGCAGGTTCCTCACACTGCCTGCGCACAGGTGGGCAGCGAAAGGTGCACAATTGTGACCAAGTTCCTGTTGCAAGGTGCCCTGTGGGTCTGGGGACCCCACCACAACCAGGCTAGCACCTGCCTCACAGCTGGCGTTCTTGGGGTGGGGTGGGGGGGTGCATGACAATACCAGCCCTCCCTCACCCAGCACTTTCCACGTCCTGCTCACAGAGGGAGGGGCCCTGAGGCTCCCAGAGGCAAGCTCTGGTCCAGGCTCCTCCGGCTGGGACACGGTGCAGTTGGGATTCTGTCCCAGGCTGCATGCCACTCCCCCCCACCAGGCCAGGCCCGGGACCCCTCCTTAGCACCGCCCCCCCTCCAGTGTGACATCTTTACGGCACATGCTGGGCCTGCGAAGGCCTGGCTGGGGTGAGGGGGAGGCAGGACACCTCTTGAGTAACGGATTGTAAATTCCTGGGCCCCGGCTTTCCATCCCTAACAACCTCCTCCCAGGCCTCACAGCGCCTGTCCCTTCGCAGCCAATTTAAATGAGGGGTCCCAGACCCTGGGCATAAAGCATTCCAGACTCGGGAGAGGGGGCAACTATTGTTTCTCTGGGAAAAAATAAAATAAAATAAAATAAACCGGTTCTCTGCCGCTTCTAATCGCTCTCACATGTGCTATGCGGTTCCCGGGGAGGACCGCCCTCTACAGTGTGTGAGCCCCTCATGGGCACAAGCCCTGCGTCTCCCCAGAGCTGGGAGCGAGGCCCTGCTCCCCATTATACGGCGGAACAAGCTGGGGCTGCGGCGAGGGAACAGAGCTGACACGTCCCGGTCACCCACTCCTCTCATGCCAGACACTGGGTCTCATTTAGTCCCTCAACAACCTCACACTGACTGCTGACTCCGGTTTCACAGAAGGGGCAAGGGAGCGCCTTGCTCAAGGTCATCAGCCAGCACATGGCAGAGCCAGGATCTCCTCAGGCAGACAGGCCCCGTGGGATCTGAACCCTGGTCTTTCCAACTCCAGACATAGCGACCTTAGCCCTGCACAGTGTGGCGTCCCCATGTGAGGAGCATCCAATGCCCCTTGGAAGGGGTCTGGTCCCAGCAGCCCTGCCCCAGGCAGGTCCCCCCACAGCACGTCTGGGGCCTGGAAGCATCAAGCCTGGGTTTTAATAAGGAAGATGAATTTACTTGGAAGCCGCGGCTTGGGAGGAGGGGGCAGTGGAGCCCATGACCCGGGTCTCTCTGCCCGTCTGGTGGGAGGGGAGCGGAGGCCTGGCCAAGTGGCCTCTCAGCCACTGGGGGCCGGGCTGTGGGGGGCCGCTGCCCCGGGCCTGGAGGGAGCTGGCTCTGTGCGGCCTGCGCTCCCCGCATAAGCCCACAGGATATTACACTGCCTTTGTGTGCCTGGTGACCCAGCTGCTGGTTATTGAAAAATTCCACCGCTCGGCGCAGGGCAGGCCCGCTGACCCCTCATCCCGGGACGCGCCTATCTTTCAAAAGATACGGGATTAGAGAGCCAGACCCGACCTGGAGCAAAGCCCCGTCTGGGGTGTCTGTGTTTTCGTGGCCTCTTGGGATACTGGCTGGAGTGGGCTCTTGGCGCAGGATTTAATTAGTTGGAATCAGCCTGCGATTACTGTGGCGACTATTTACCCAGCCACTCTGCAGTCTGAGCCCTGCTCGGAACAAAGATGGGCCCCTCGGCCCCGCTGGCCAGGCCAGGGGCCCCAGCTGAGCCCGGGCCCAGCTGCTGGGAGGGGAGAGCTGCGGGCCTGGCCAGGCCTTCTGCTGGCGCACCTCATTGAGCTGATATTTGTGGGTTTTCGCAATGCAAACCATCTACATGAGGCTTTTAAAAAATTAAAGCATCTCGAGAAATTTATGGCTGATTTCCAAGCGGGGTCTCCTTCCCCCAGCTCACAGCTCGGTGGTGGTGGCAGAGCACAGCCGCGTTTACTGGGGTGGGACTGAGTCCTGCCGAGGGCGCCGGCGAGCTGGGCGTGGAGGTGGTGCCCGGGGTGCCATGCTCTGGGAGAGTTGGGGAGGTGCCCTCTCCCTGTGCTTCTCTTGCCCCCAACTCTGCCACCTTGATGCCCCCTTGGCTGTGTGTCTGTCTGTCCTGCACGCCCCTCCAGGCAACCACAGTGGTAGCAGCTGGCTTGGTCAGGGAGAAGAGGTTTGCATGTGCAAAGCTTCCTGATTCACGCCTACGCACACCCACATGAACTTGTCTGTTACAAAGACTTCCACCAGGGGACACGGGACTCCATGCATACACACACCTCCCTGTACACATGTGTGTGCACACTGGGTTGCACATGCCAACAGTCTACAGGCCCCCACCCATACCCGCCTACACATGCCTGCCAAAACTTCTGTGTATGTTGGCACTATGTGTGCACACGCCTATACACATGCATGCAAGGCCACTCATACCTACCTGAACACCTCTGTCTGCCCACCCCTGCTGTTCACACATGTCGACATGTACAGATACAAGTGTCTGTGCCCCTGTGCATGCACATACTGTCCACATGTAATCACGTGCACACACCGACACATGCCACCCTATATGCACATGTGCACGACTGTGTCTACAGGTTGATCTCTGAGCATGTTCACACATTTATACACATGTACAACTGCTTACACACCTGTGTGCATACACCCATACACGTCCGTTTCCACCTGTGAGGACGTCATGTAAGCATACGTCTAGCCATGGGAGGCTGCTGGCGCTGTTTCAGGGCGCTGCCCCTGAGAGGGGTGTCCCCCAGATCGAGGGTCAGGTGGCTGCTCTGGGGGCCCACCCCGGTCTTGCTACTGCTGCTCCCGCATTATGGGAGGTGGACACACCTGGACAGACTAGTACATGCAGACACACATGCACACATGGGCCCACACAGGTGCCCCAGGATACACCTGGACAGATGTGTACGCACACACAGAGGCCCACACAGGTGCCCAGGGACACACCTGGACATGTGTATACACACACACACACACAAATGCACACTGCAGGCCGGGGTGCATTTTTCAGGAGTACTCTTTTTCAGGAGAAAACCTCCAGGAAGGCTTGGCTAGCCTGAAAGTGGGTACTGGGTTATTGCTGGGTGTGGCGGGAGGCCAAGGCAGGGAGGGGAGTGACTGGTCCACAGGCTGGTGGGTGGCTAGGCCAGGGTCCCCAGCCCTAGGCTTCCCCAGTCCTCACACCCATGGGAGCCACCCATCCCTGCTTCCACCCTCTGGGCCCAGGTCTGCTTAGGCCTCCCTGCCCACAGGCACCATGAAGTCCAACCCTCGCCAGCCGGGCCCCTGCCCTGCGTCCCTGCTGATTCTTGCGCACACACACTGTCACCTCTCCACCCTTTCCTCCTGCTGGTCTGTTGCCTGGAATGCCCTGCCATCTCCTCTGCCTGTGCCAAGCACCCTCTTCCTCCCCACCCCCCACCCCACCTGCCCTTCCTCTCCCACCCGGGCTACGGGGCCCACCCCAGGACCGGCCAGTCTCCGTGTCCCTTTCTAAAGGGCTCACAAGGCTGACTGCATCTTGGTTTCCTTGCCCAGTAAAGCGTCTGTAGGGGGTTAACAAAGGAGGAAACTGCCAACGCTTTCCCCACCCTGGGTCTCAAAGGAACCAGCTCTCTGCTGGAACATCACCTTGCCAGACATCACCCCAGGAGGGCCCGGGCGGGTGAGGGCTGGGAGCGCAGAGGTGCGGGCTTCCCTGGAGTCTGGAAGACATGGATCCATCCTAGCTTTGCGACCTTGGGCCCACAACTCCACCTTGGCCCTTGGCCTCAATAAGAGCCCCCATCCCTGAGCCCCAAACACCAAAGCACGTCCTCTGCATCTCTTCCTCTGTCTTCCCTCCCCCAACCCGCCAGGACACTTGGCTTCCCTTCACCCCCTCCACCTGCCCACTGCGCCCCCTCCCTGGCCAGCCTCGCTCTGGGGAAACTGTCCACACCCAGTGCTACTGCATCTTCACCTGTGCTTTCCTCCCCAGTCAACCTGCTTTCAGCTCCCTCCACTTTCCCAAGACCACCATTCAGCTGAGAACACACAACACCTTCCAGACCCAAGGGCCTCATCCATTCATTCATTCACTCAACCAGGCAATGTTTATTGGGCAGCTACTATGTGCCGGGATGGCGCAAGGGACTGGACACAAGCTCACACCCTCCCCTGCCGTCTGCCACCTTTAGCCTCCCCCTTTTGCTGGAAACTACGAAGGCATAAGGTCTTGGTCTCTCCCTACATATCTGCAGGTTCCCAATTTTGCACCTGCTCTTAAATGCCAGGACCCCCAGGCCTCTGTCCCCTTATGACTTCGATTGTCATTTGGATGCCAAAAGCCCTCGAGCTACCCCTTCCAGTTCTGTAGCACCAACGCCTCCTTCAAGCCCCCCTCTTCCTCCCCTGGGCTCCAGACCCCTTTACCCACCTGCTTCCCAGGCTGCTCACAGTGGGTCCCCCCAGGGCAGCACAGCCCAATGTGTTTCCACCCCGGTTCCCGTCAAGCGGCACATGTGCACAAAGATATATGGACCAGGATGTTTGCTGATGTATTGTGCGTGTGACAGCAAAGCCCTGGCGACTGCCCAAAGTGCTGTCAGTGGGAGAACTGGGTTAATAAATCAAAGCTCACCCATTACCTGGACTGTTATGTCGTGGTTGCAAAGATGGAGGGAAACCCACGTGCACGGAATGGGCAGATGGCCTCAGCATGTTGCTGGGCAGAGCAAGTGCAGAGCAGAGCAGAGCATTGTGGAGAAAATACGGATCCCATAAAAAGGAAAACCAACTGCACGTGCACAGGACATGCTCACAAAACATGCTCACACACATGTAGGAAAAGTCTGGAACGTTACCCATCAGTCAACTGACTGTCTCTGGGATGGGGCAGGGGAAGGGGTAAGGACCGTCCCATTTTGCTTGACTTACCTCTGCGTTGTCTGGGTTTCTTTTACAACAAGCAACTTTCATCATAAAAAAGACAGGAAATGCCCCAACCCAAATTTGTCACTTCCCCCTAAGCTCAGCTCCTTCTGACCGGCTCTTCTGGAGGTGACACCCGCTGTGCTCCCGGGGATGAGGTTCGGGACTGCTGACCCTTGGTCCTCTCCTCTTCTGCCCACATGGCCCCTCTGCGGGCCCTTGTCCCTGTACACCCACCCTGCCGAGCACCATGGTGGCCTCCTGGCCCCTCTCCGTCTGCCTCCTGGCTCTTTGGGAATGAAAATCCAACCGTGTTACCCTGCTCAGAAGTCTCCAGAGTCCCTTCCACTCAGCAAGAGGACAGGGCAGCCGCACATCTGTGTCACCTCCCTAGTCCTCCTCAGCCAGCCCGAGCTTTCCATCCACGGTTTTTATATGCGTGGAGCACTTAGAAGTTGCCAGCACGGAGGAAAGCTGCAGACGTGTTAGTGTGGTTAACGTCACCACTGGTGCTTCCAACCCGTCTCTTTCCCACCCCCCTTCCTCTTGCCCTTTCTTACCCTGCCCTTGCTTCTCCACCCTTGCTCTTGTGGCCTCCCCTCCTCTTTCTGGAAAAGGATTTGAGGCTCCAGGCGCACAAAGGCAAGCTCTCCCTCCTCTGGCCCCCGTCACCTGCTCGGCCTCACCCTCACTCTGAAATCCTTGCCACTTTGCTCTCACCCATCCCTCTTCCTGGGCTGCCTGCTGCCCCTCCAGGGCTGCCGGTTGCATGCTTTCTATCCTCAGGGCTAGATTCAAGGGGCGCTTCCTTCAGGGAGCCTGCCTGGGCCCCTGGAAGGTCGAGAGCCAAGCAGCCAGGGCTAGGTTCAGATCCAGTCTCTCAAACCTCAGTTTCCCCATCTGTCAACCAGGGCAAATAACAGTAGCTGCCTCACAGGTGACAAGCATCGCTGAGTGCCAGGTCTCAGCACCTCAGCGCAGTGCTGGGTCCGGCCGCCCTGAAAATGGTCCTCCTCTTCCTCTCTTTGTTTTATCGGCACACTGCAGCCTCCCAAAGCACGGTTCCTTCTGGGTTTTGGTCAGGGTTTGCATTAACCCTGGAGACAATGGTGCAGCCCTCAGGGAGGGCCCGCGCCCCCCTCATTGGGTGTGTGTGGGGGTCTCTGTTCAGGGGGACACAGCTGAGATGCCCCGGGCTGGCCCCGCCGAGAGGGCAGGCTACCCCAGGGCTGGTGGGGGGCAGCTGGTGCCTGCTCTGTACAAAGGCCAGCAATTCTCCACGGCTGGCGAGGAGTGGGTGGGGGTGTCAGGCAGGGCCCCTCCTCCTGAACACACCACCCAGGGGAGGGGGTGGTCTGATCAGAGACTTGGTGACCCCGCCCCTGCAGCCCAGCACAGGGAGGGGCCTTTGTTTCTCTGGAAAAGAGGGGCCGCCCCCTTCTCCAGACAGCCCTCCTGGAGCAGCCCCGCTGGCCCAGCCTTTTTGCCAACACTCAGTAAATACTCAATACTGCATTAAAGCAATAAATAGTCATTTTAAGGAAACCGAGACTCAATTTAGCCACCAGAGTCAGGAGCAGCAGTTAGCAGGGCTGCGGAATGTCACCGCACAGCTGGCAACCCCGTCCCCGCTGCCCGCCCAGCTCGGAGGGGAGGCTGAACAATGGGCTGTGCCAGGCTGGCCACCAGCCCCCAAATCACCAAATCAGGTTACCGTTGTGGGGGGTGGGGGCGCGAGGAGGAGAGTGGACTCAGCTGGCAGCTCCGGGAGCTGGAGGAAGCCAGGGGGCAGGAGGGCATGGTGGGGACACCCCATCCCCACCCGAGGATAATAATACTACTAACAACAGCAGGAGCAGCAACCCCAGCAGGAAGGAGAGCAACCCCCACTGAATGGGCACGCGCCCATGCGGAGCACGGCGCTAATTAAGTACTGTGCATGTGTCATTTTACTGAATGCTTCACCCTTCTAGTGAGAAGTGATCTTTATCCCCATTTCACAGCTGGAGAAACCGAGGCTCAGGAAGGTGAATTACTTTGGTCAAGGACAGGAAAGATTCTGCACAACACGTGCATTTATTAAGCACCTGGTACAGACCACAGCACAAGTTCTATATCGTGACACATGTCCATTCTACAGATAAGAGGAGTGAGGCTTCAAGTGGAGAAGGGACCGGAAGCTCAGGCCGCTCGGCTCCCTGTCTGCCTGGTCCAGAGGAGCAGTGTGTGGCCCCCACCCTGGGCCTGGCCATCTGATCAGGTGGGGGAGTCGGCTGGGCTGAGGGGGGATTTGGGAAGCCCCGGCCTGTGACTCGGTCCCCAGAGCTATGCGGGCAAAACAAACAAGGCTCCTCTGTGAAGGGCTGGGGGATTTGTGCTCATTGCCATGGAAACCACACAGAGCATGGGGGGGAGGAGAAGCCAGCGCTCGGCTCCCCTTTACAGATGTAAGACCCCCCCAGCCTCAGACGCGGGCGGGCCGTGGGTGGCCTGGAGGCCGCTGGGGGCAAACGAAGGGTGGCTGGACAGCGTCTCTTCCGCCTGGTGTCTCCCTGGGCTGGGGTGGAGGCAGGACCCTGGCACAGAACTCGGGCCAGGTTCCGTGGGCACTGCTGGCACAGGAGGCAGAGCAGCCCTGTCACAGGATGTGCCAAAAATACCAGGCAGAGATAAGAGCAGAAACTCCTACCCACCCTGCTAAAAATAGCCCCACGCTGGGAGGCAGCGAGCCCGGGAGGGGGATTCCCTACAGAGGCCTGGCTCGATGCCCCTGCGTCCTGGGTGGCCTGGTCTGGGATGAGCCCATTTCTTGAGCAGGGCAACCGAGGCCAAGCAGGGCGAGGGCCCGGCACGCTCTCCCAGAAGAGGCACTCTCGAGGATGAGTGCGGCTCTGTGCCAGGCAGCGCCTGGCAAGCAATCAGCAGGTCTGGTTTCCTCCAAAGCCAATCGGGATGATGATGACAGTAACAATAGCTGCAGCCGCTAACGCTCACTGCACTCGTTATCCGCCAGGCGCCATTCTAAACACCTTCTGTGTCTCATCTCATTTTAGAAATGGGGAAAGCATGACTATGGTCCCCACTCTATAAATGAGGAAACTGAGGCTCACAGAGGTCCCCTACAGCTCACAGAAGGCACACAGCTATGGGAAGTGGCAGCGCTGGGATTTGAACCCAAGTCTCTCTGACCCCAGAGTTCTTAAATCTTAGGTTGTTCAGCTGAGGCCAGCAAGGCACAGAGAAGGGCATTCACCTGCCCCAGGTCACACAGCTGCAGAGCCAAGATTGGAACCCAGGGTTTTCTGACTCCCAGGGCCAGGCCCCTCTCCAAGTCCCAAGTGAGTCATCACACCAACCCTGTCCTCCTCGTCAGCAGTGTCTGGATTGTGCCTGTTTGTTCCTCCGGTTTGGCAGCCCTGCCCGCACCCCAGACTCCTCTGCCTGTCTGTCTGAGCTAAGGGTACCAGCCTTCCTGCCTGTCCCCTGTGGGATAGCCCCGCCCAGAAGAAGGCCAGGCCAGGGCCTGGGGCTGCCCTGTCTAGACACTTCTTGAAACTCGACAGCGGTGGCCGCTCTCGAGGGCCCAGCCCAGCTGGGCCCAGCAACAATGGGCCCTCTGTGCCCAGCTCGGGGCCTGCTCCAACAGGCGGCCCCCCCGGCTCCCAGCCCAACCTCGACCCCACACACTTCCGCAGGGCCACCCCAGGCCCCTGAGCCCACCCTGGGAGCAGGCATCCTTCCCCTGAGGGCAGGGCATGGGAGTCGCACATGGCTAGACCAGGGAACTGGTTCTGCGGAATCCCAGGGCTGAGCTCCCAGGCTGGGAGCCAGGAGGTCTCCAGGGCCAGGAACCACACTGGACGCCACATACAGGCCGTGACAATTCAGTTGCCACCACCGCCCTCAAGCAAAGAGGCTCCTGGCCCCGCTTTACAGCCAGGGAAACTGAGGGTGAAAGGGAGTTCCCGGGCGAGGATCTCTGGGAACTAACTGTAAGTAAACGTGTGTTTCCTGGGCAGGTAGAGTAACGAGGATGACTGTCAGGCTCCCATGTGCTGAGCCGCCGCTCGTGCCAGGCTGTGCTAAGCACCACGCGGCCATCTCCAAGCGCAATGTACCACATCAACCCCATTTGTACTGATGAGGAAACACAGGCCAAGAGAGGCCACACGGCTGGCAAGTGGCAAAGCAGGGCCTGGCAGAGGCCCCCAGTCTGTCTGACCCCAGATTTCTTTAAGTCACATGGTGCTGGGGGTAGGAGCCCATGGCAGGTGGGGTATGGGGGGCTCGGCTGCCCTGCAGGTGCCCCCCGTGCCCGGTGGGCCCAGCACTGGGAGAAAGGCCCGTCCGAGCCATTCCGCCTGCACAATCCCCACATTGTTGATTCATTAGGTAATTTCCCTGGAAGCACCAGCTGTTGGGAGGGTGGGGAGATGAGTGATGGAGGCGGCTGGGGGCTGTGGGGGCCATTGGGCGGGGGACTCTGCAGGCCTGCCCTGGCTGAGGCAAAGGTCGTGCCTGGCCAGGTGTCGTCCTTCACGCTGTGGCAGCCACACCTTGCAGGGACCCCTCAGGGCTCCAAGGATAGTGAGGGGCAGGTCCAGGCCCTCCCACCAGGGCCTGGCATTTCCAGGTGGCTGCTCCATGCACGGCCCCACTGCAGGCTGGTGGGCGGGGAGGGGCCGGCAGGGCCCCCCAGGGCCCACAGATCCCCAGGCCCCCCGCCCCCAAACCTGGGCCCAGCTGAGCTGGGGCAGCAGGGTGAGAGGGAGGCGCTTTCCTCTCCATGGCCCCCGGGCTGGCCCATTAAAGCTGTCCCACTGCCCATAAACAGACAGCCACCATGTGCTGTGGCTCCGCTCCCGTGCCCCCCGCCACCCCCCCGGAGCAGCTGCCTGTCCCCATCCTGCCCTGCTCAGCACCCACCCTGGCCCTTGGGGCTCCTGGCGAGAAACCCCGGCCCTAGACAGCAGCCCTGCCTCCGGGTGTCTGCACTGGCTTCCAAAGTCACTCTGTGTCGGGGTCTCTACAGTGGCCCTGGAGGGCGTCCTGCGTGGGGACATTTTCCATTCTTCTTCCCTTGGCTGGCTCCTTCCCACTCCAGAGCTTAGATGCTGCTTTTTCGGGGATGCCTTCTGTGGGGTCCCCCATCACGGCACCTCCCAAAGATGCACCACTGCCCGTTTTGTCTTCTGTGTCCCCAGTCTGACCCAAGAACCCCAGCAGGTGGGGAGTGCGGCTGGCTTGGTCATGGCTGCAGCCCCGGTGCGCAGGCGTTAGCTGTTAGATGGAGGGAGGACCGGAGAGATAACAGCGAAGATCGCCCAGTGTTCACGAGCCTCGCGTCCCTCTGACCTATTGCCGTGGCCTTACTGTGTTCTAGGCTCTGGTACAAGGGCTTTACTAGTACGACCTCAGTTAACCCTCAGTGCGACCCGTGGAGGCGGGTGCTGGTACCGTGCCCAGTTTACAGATGAGAACACAGGCACAGAGAGGCTAAGTGATCCATCCACAGTCTCACAGTGGTCAAGCTTAGGTGTGACCCAGCCACCTGGCTCCAACATCCCTGCTAATCACTGTACTATTTGGACTGGGCTCAGAAATCACTTCCTGGGAAGCTCCAAGAGGGTCTACACGGACCACAGAAAGCTCACATTGCCTTGGTCACATCAAGACAACCTCTAAGGCCAGTGTAGACACACACAGGACAACCTCTAAGGCCAGTGTAGACAGCCACACGTGGGACAACCTCTGAAGCCAGGCCAGGGGCTGCATCCAGAAGAGCGAGCAGGGTCCCCCCTGCCCTGAATGTGGAGGGGGCTGGCAGGGCCAGCGTGGTCCCTGCTGGGGCGAGGGGGAAGTGGGCCCCTGCAGGGCTGGCCCATCCCTGGCCCAGCTGGGGCACAGGAGGGCCTCCCGGGGGCGGCGTGAAATTGCCATTCTCTGCTGAGGCGCTGCTGCCGGTGGGAGCCTTCCGGGCCCAGCTGGGAGGGGTCAGGGGCGCCCCTGGACATGTTCCGCCCAGGCCGGGGACCCTCCTCACCACCTGCCCAGCACTGGTGGCCAGGACAGGAACCAGACAGGCCTGGGGCATGAGTCGCCTGAAGCTGTCATGCTCCATGGTGGCAGGGGGTCCATTGAGGGGCCAGACAAAAGGGACCAGCTCCCAGCAACAGCAAGTGAGCGTGCCCGTGTGGGTGTGTGTGCGCGCGTGCGGGTGCATGTGTTTGCATGCGTCTGTGTGTCTGTCTGTGTGTGTATATCTGTATGAGTGTGTCTGTGTGTATAAGGAGGGAGAGGAGACCCCTGCAGACCCACCCTCAAACACTCCAGCCCCAGCCCCAAGAGAAGCAGCCTCTGAGCCCCAGAAAGGCCCTCTCCATCCTGCCTCCCAGCCCCGGTCTGGCCTGTCTCGCCTCATGTGGGGCCTCTGGGTGCCGCCCGCCCCCGCCAGGAAGTCCTCCCTCCCCAACCACCAAACCAGGCCTGAGACGGGCAGGGGGCTCTTGGGGTGGGGACGCCCAGCCTTTCCTGCTGCAATTAATGCAAATGATTTTCCGAGGTTTTGGCTTGATAATTTGATTATTTGTTCGGCATTTATCTTAAGCAAAGTGGATGACAAATAACTGCAAACTAATGTGATAAAAACCATTTATAAAGCTGCCTCGTTCTGGGGCCTTCCCCTAACTATTTATGACAAGGTAATAACGCCGCCGCGTGCGTCCGCCTGACTTTAAATTGGTTACTTAGAGGCATGATGGATGAGGGGCGAGGCCACCTTCTTCGGAGGAGAGCTCCGGATTTCTGATCTCATTTTTGAGGACAATGAATTATATCTAATTAGTCCTTCCCAAATCTAATCAGGAGGTGGGAATTTGGACTGGAGGGAGGGGGCTGGCAGGCGGCAGGGAGGGCAGAGGGTCAGCGGGCCGGGTGCCCCCAGGCCCCTGGAGGCCGGGCTGCCTGGGGGAGGGGGCAGGCCAAATTGGAGGCTGGCTTGCTTGCAGCTCCCTCCCTGTGCCCTGGCCAAAGGGACCAAGAGCTGACAAGCCCCTTCCTGGCTGGAGACCCTTCCTGACTCCCTTGCCTCAAACCCCACATCTTCCGATGCCCCAGTGGCCTCCTTTTTCACCTCCCCCACGTCCCTCCACCACTCTCCCCAAATACACTATCCTTCTCCATGCCTGCTGGACCTGTGCACTCTCTGCCCTCCACATCTGGGAATCTCCACCTCTGCTAGCTCATCCCTTACCACTTTTTGAGAAGATTTCTCCCATCTCTCTGCTACTTCCCCATTTTACATCCCTGCACTGGACTGCTAGCCCAGGCTGGACTTGGATGCTAAAGGAAAAGGTACCCTTTCTTCTGGCCAGACAGCCCTGTACCAGGCGAGCAAAGTGCAAGATGGATTTCGGTCTCCTACCCACCCTCTTGGCTGGGTGTCCTTGTGCAGTGAATAAACTACACAATAGTACATGGACAGCCTTAGGTGCTCTCCCAAAATTGGGAGTTCCATGGGGTTCCCTTACTTATCTTTGTATGTTCCATGCCTAATACGGTGGCTGGCACACAGCACATCCTCACTAACTGCTTGCTGAATGCCTGCCTGATTGAACAGACGAATGCATCAAGATCTTCCCACTTCCAAAATTCTGGCTCAGGAGCTGGAGGACCGGGGTATCCATGTTCATGTGGAATTGGCAAGGGCTCCGCAGTGAGGATGCCCTGCCACCCTCCCTTAAGAGGCTTCTGGGATCCAAAGCCCCCCGGTCTTTCCGTCTCCCACGCCCCTCTTCCCTCCCAGCGCAGGCAGCCAGCCCTGCTCCCCTGCATAAGGTGATCCTGGGAACAAGTCACTGTTGGGCAGTGGATTCACACATTACAAGCAGAGTTCTGTTTGCAGGGAAGGAAAAGTATGATCAGATTCCCAAGGACGCTTTGCCTGTTTTGTGCACTTTGTGCACCTGTCCAGCCTTTAAAAACGCTCTCCAGCATTTCTTATGCACGACCAATTCACGTTCGTTTTTTTCCTTCACAATCAGATGGACAGTCTTATGTCCCCTTTGTCAAGCTGGTGATGTCCACCTTCGGGAGAAGGACATTTCTTCTTACCGGTACTAGTGCTTTTATTTTGCCCATTTCCCCACTTGTTTTACCTTTTTAAAAGCTCAGAACAAAATGTAATAAAATATTCCAAAAAACGTACACATGTTGCTTAAAAGGTGGCAATGGGGCCAGGTGAGTGGCTGCGAGGTGGCCAGCCTAGCTCACCAGAGTGTGGCTCCTTCTTTCGGCAGGCGGTGGGCGGCAGCTGGACCCAGGACGGAGGGCAGTTTTGGGCTATCGGTGCCTAATGTCTCCGAATGTGGCCACCCCAAAGTGGACAGTCAGGAGGCCTGGTGTCCTCTGACCCAGTGGTTCTCAACTAGGGGTGATTTTGCCCCCCAGGGGACCTGAGCCATGACTGGAGGCATTTTTGGTTGTCATGACTGGGGTGCGGGGCTAGTGGCATCTGTGGGCAGAGGCTGGGATGCTGTTGATGGTCTTACAATGCACAGGACAACTCCCCCCAACAAAGGATGACCTGGCCCATGACGTCAATAGCACCGAGGTGGAGAAACACTGCAGTCTAACTGAGGTTTACTCTCGACAGAGCGCTCAGCTCCACCAGCCGGGGGCATGGGGACCTGACGGACTGGCAGGAGCAATGTGCCATCAACCTCCCGTTGGGCCCCAGGCCTACCTGGCCCCATGCTCCTCAAGTCCCCTGGAGCATCACATCCCTTTCTTCCTCCACCTATGACCCTCAGAAAAGCCTTCTCCAGGTGGCTTCCGAGGCCTCCTAGGCTGTTTGAACCCATGAGCTGGGGGAGACAGCCTCTGCTGAGGATCTTGTTTAAGATTTCACTTCATCAAAGGTTTGACGACAGCCTCTGATGGGCAGGCACCAGGCAAGGGCTGGGCATGCGACACCAGCCCATTTTCCATTCCTCATATAAGACACTGCAAAAAAAGGAATTTGGTAACAGGAGAAAAAAAAAAAAAATCTCTCCTGATGAACTCATCAGCCTCCCATGGTCAGACCATGGGAATTCTCTACTCCACCCTATTTCCCATTCTGTCTTAGCTGCTAGGAAGCTCAGAGCTCAACTTCATCCTCATCTTGGTAAGGGACGAGCCTGGGCGCTTGATTGACTTCTCCCGCACTCTCCAGGCATTTGATCCACTGCTTTTATTTTAAGAATCTTGGCAGCTGCTCACACCCTTTTAGGAAGCAGCAGGTGTAACACGATAAATAAGGAAACACGCCACCATCCACGGAGCAGCGCGAGCCAGTCACTTTGTGGACTCACCCCTCGCTGTCACTTTCAATGACCAAAACAGCAGCATTCGACCTTTCGACGTAGCAAAAACCACTCGACTGCACACTTTGAAATGGTGAATTTTATGTTATGTGAAATTTTATCTTATCTAAACCAAAACAAAACAGCAGCATTACATCCCCATTTCCCACTGATTTACCCAAGGTTGATTCGTTCATTCAACAATATCTTTTGAGCAGCTACTATGTGCCAAGCGCTGTTCTGGGTGCCAGGGACGCATCAGTGAACAAAGAGCAAAACCCTCGCCCCCCGTGCAGCGTAGGCTGTGCAGAGCTTCTCGGATAGCAGGGCCAAAGCCAGGTGCCCATCATCCTGGGGCTTCCCTTCCCGTCTGCCTGTCTATCCGTCTTCCCTCTTGGGGCAGAATTCCTCTGTGCCTGGCAGGTGACCCCCAACTTCTAGCACCCTGGCCAGCGCCCTCAACCCCACCCACCACTGCCCCCATCTTGCTTGTCCCCTCGAGGAGAACCAGCTGAACGGCTTGGGCAGTGAGGACACAGATCTCATCAAAAGGCGCCACCGCAGGAGGGCTGAGCTGGGGGCACCCTCCAGGTGGTGGCCTCAGTCCAGAGCACCTTTGGGAACCTCCAAAACGTTAATTATCCCATGACAAAAGCATAGCTTTATCACCGTCATAGCCACTGCTTCTCTGGCCCCTCCTGAATACTGCATGTGGAAGATGTTAGCATCACCTCCCAATTTCACAGGATGAAGGGACTTCCCGTGGTCACACAGCTGGGAAAAGTAGACCCAGGACTGCATGTCACAACTGTCCTTACTCTTCCCACTGGCCTGTCTTGTTTCCTGTGGCATGCTCCAGGCCTGGCATCCAGAAAGCACACAATAATAATTCCCTTATTTCCTTTTCCAGAGCCAGCTGCTCGGGCCTTGGTCTCAGGTCACAGGGGAGGTCTGTCCCCACCCTGAGCAGGTATACCAGGTGAACCTGTGTCCATACCACCCACCACCCATCTGTTCATCGTTCACGCAAACTCAATTTGGGTGTCTGCTCCCCGCCATGTAGACACCAGGCTCACGGTGCTGAACCAGACGCAGTCTCTGCCTTCAAGTTATTTGCCGTTTCTGGGGAAGACCAGCAAGTAAGCAGACCATGACAATCCGTGGGATCAGGACTGGGATGGGGGAAGCATAGCGGGCTGCGGGCTGCGGGAGCCCAGCCAAGGGGCAGCAGACCGCACAGAGTTCTCGGGAAGGCTCCCTGGCTGCACCGGAGCTGAAACCTGCAGGAGAGGCAGGAGCTGCCCAAGAGGAGGAAGCAGGGGTGGCCTCCAGACCCCCGCAGAGAGGATGGCATGGTGGTGTGGCATCCCTGGGGGTCCTGCAAGGAGCCCAGAATGGCTGGATGGCAGAGTGAAAGAGAGGGGAGGCCGGAGAGGTGGCCAGGCAGAGGTGGCAGCACGTTCCTGGCTCTTCTCACAGCGGGGCTGCAGGAGGTTTGGGGTACGCAGTGATGTGGCTCGTGTTGCGTCTGGGAGGGAGAGCCTGGTTACAGCGAAGTGGGTGAGCTGGCAGGGACAAGCCTGGAGGGGGAGAGCCCAGGTTCAATGGGGAGATGATCCAGGGCAGTGATGGGAGGCTGGAGGGCAGGGGAGAGTTCCAGAGATGACTAGGATTAAGTGAGTGCCCAGGCCCTGAGGACCGGATGCACGGGGTGGGGAGTGGAGACGAGCGGTATGAAGACAAGAACCTGGTGTTCAGCTTGGGAGCCTGGTAGATATAGAAGTGCTCCTTACCAAGATGAACTAAAACCAAATCCCCCGGGGGGTTGGGGATGGGGGAGAGGGAGATGGGGGTGGTTATAATAGGGCAAAGGAGGGATCCTTGTGATGGACTGTTCTGTATCCTGCCTGTGGTGGTGGATACAGAACCTACACACGTGATAAAACTGCGTAAACCATACACACACACACACACACACACACACACACACACAAATGCACGCAACGCTGGAGAAATCTGAATAAGATTGGTGCAGTGTATTGATGGCAATATCCTGGCTGTGATATTGGACTTTCGATGTACAAGATGTTACCATTTGGAGAAACCAGGTAAAGGGTACAGGGGATCTCTCTCTATTTCTTCCTACAACTGCATGTGAATCTACAATTATCCCAAAATAAAGAGTTTATTTAAAAAACATGTACTCGAAAAAAAAAACCACAGAGGGGCATGGGTTTGGGATGGAGGATGGGGCTCAAGCTAAGTCAGCTCCTGGAACAAAAAAGCCCCAGGCCCCTTGGCAGTCAGGCCCCCTGCTCTGGCCCTGCCTTGGGGCATCCTGGCACTGTAACTGGCTTCCCTCTCCAGTCCTGCCTGGCCCTGGGCTGGACCAGCCCAGCTCACCCGATTTGGCCTCTCCCACAGATTCTCTCTTCTCCATAAACATCCAGGGGCCATGACTCAGCCTCTTGCCCCTGCCTCCTCCCTCTGTACCCACGAGTGACCTGTGACGCCACTCACCTACCCATCCCCTTGGTTCCGCAGGGAAGTGCAGGCCGGCAAGGACCAGTATCACCAGGGACCCTCAGGCCTAGGCCCAGATCGGATCCCCTTGCTTTTGTCCCCCGCACAGAGCACTTCTGCTCTGGACCCACCCACATACACAAAGTCATGCCCAGGTGGGAGATGCACACACGCCGACAGGCGAGCACGGCGCACAGACCTGTGCACACAGAGACCATGGGTGTACGGAAAGATGTGTGCACCCTGGAGCCCCTGACCCACCCAGGCTGCCTCCCCCGCCCCCACCTGCAAGACGGCTTCCCTGCCAGGTGCAGTTAGCACGCCCCAAACAAATCCCAGCTGATAAGAACACTGCCTTTGAACCGGAGTCCTTCCCTCCGCTGTGATCAGATAAGCAGGCCGGGAAGAAAGAGAAAATCCCCGTTCTTTCTCCTCCTCAGTCTCCTGCTGCTCCACGCAGAGGGGCTGCCCCGGGGCCTGCAGCCCCCTCCCGCTGCGCCCTCTCTCAATCATGCTGCGGATCACAGGCACAGTGACAGGCCGCTCCTCCGGTTTGGGTTTCAATCCTGGGAAGTGCAGCCGCGGGCAGCCAAGCCGGGGCCCCTACACCTGGGTCTGATGGGCACTGGGGGCCTCTGTTGTGGGGACCCTGGGACTCCAAGCCTCATACGGTATCCTGTCTAAGGCAGCCCCTACTTCAGGCACCTTGGCTTGTGGGTTTGTTTTTTATCTCAATGGCCCTGGCATGTAGGGTCCCCCACGTCAAGGAGTCTGGTTTATAGGATTTTCCTATTTTGTGGGGTCCCCCAAGCTCAAACCTCAGCTTGTGGGGTCCCCGACTCAAACTAGACTGTGGGATCCTCCATTAAGACCCTGGCTTGGGGGCTGGCCCCGTGGCCGAGTGGTTAAGTTTGCGCACTCCACGTCAGCGGCCCAGGGTGGCCAGTTTGGATCCTGGGCACAAACTTGCACACCACTCATCAAGCCACGCTGAGGCAGCATCTCACATAGAAGAACTAGAATGACTTACAATTAGGATATACAACTATGTACTGGGACTTCAGGGAGAAAAAAAAGAGGAAGATTGACAACAGATGCTAGCTCAGGGCCAATCTTCCTCACCAAAAAAAAAACACACACACAAAAAAACACAAATTATATAAATTCAGAGGAGTAACAATTAAAAATTCATTAAAAAAAAAGACCCTGGCTTGGAGGCACCCCCCTGCCCCACTCAAGGGCACTGTTTGCAGGATCCATGGCTGCCCTCTCTGGCAGGTGAACCCCCACCTCAGGGCCTGGCTTCTGGGGATCTTCATCTCAGAGACCCTGGACACAGGGGTCCTGCTGTCAGAGGCTCTAATCTCTGAGCACTTCAGATTTCAGCATCCAGGTCTTCAGGACCCCTTTCCTGCCCGCAGAGCCGGGCGCTGAGACCCAGGAGGCCTTAGGTGAGGGGCTGGGGGAGAGGGGTCAGGCGGGCAGGTTAAAGGGGCAGCGTTCCCACGGCCCTGCCTGGGGCTGAGGTGTAATTAGAGGTCTCAGGTGTGTGTGTTGTGGGGCGGGGGCGGGCTCGGAGAGCCTTCATTATGTTTATCCTTCACAAAGACCCCAACAGGGGGCCACCGTCCCCCTTGAGGCTACCCCCAGTTCCCTGCACACCCCACCACTCTCTACCCCCGGCACCTGCCAGCTGCCCAACAGGAGGACAGCAGCCCTCGGGGGTCTAGGGACCTGCATGGGGTCTGCCGCCATCTGATGGGCTGCCCTGGAGCCCAGGAACCACCTCCCACTCCTCCGGCCCTCCTTCCAGGTGCCTCCCCCGCTCAGCTGACTCGACAGAAAACCCCATGATTTATTTATGCCCAGGAGCAGCCTCTGCCCAGGATGCAGGAGGAGGAGGATCCTTTCAGCCCCAGAGAGAAGGAGCCAGGAGATGGGGAGAGGGAAGAGAGAGAGGAGAAAGGAGAGAGAGACATACACACACAGACAAGTGAGAAGGGCGCAGGCCTGTCTCCACCCTGGGGCCCCATCCTAGTCCCTGTCCCCACGTCCCCACATCCAACTGCACCCTTCCCCATCACCGCCTCATCTGGGCCTTAGCAGACCCAATTACTTATAATAAACAATTCCGTTTATCTTTATCAGAATCATTATCTAAATTGGCTACATGACACATACTGTTCTCTAAGTGCACCCCGGGGAGGAGGGGCCGTAAAAGCCGGGTTCTGCACTCCGTAATTATCCCTCTATGGGCCATAAACCATTACACTGGTGTTTAAAATAGGTATGGCGAGCAGTTTCTCGGCCTGCGAGGGCCGCCCAGGGCACCCACGGAAAGGATGCACTGGAAGTTTTGCTGCAGCCAACAACTTCCAGCTACGAGGCGGCTCCTAACAGGGCTCCTGCGAGGCCTGGCCATGCTGTTCTCGGACGGGCAGGGCGAGAAGGGCCAGGCCCTATGAGCAGGGGACAGGCCGAGCAGCCAGCGAGGAGGCAGAGGAGGCCGTGGGGCTCTCCCACCACCCTCCTGCCATCACGAATGTTCTCTTTCCAGGACCGCTGCCCCTCTCTCCCCCGCTGCTGCTGACTGGGTTCTCCTCACTGTTTGCAGAAGCGTCTCCACCGCCCGTGGGCCTGCTCTCCCCCTCGCCGTCCCCAGGGAGGCCCACGTCAGCATCTTGCTCATGATTAAAACAAAACACTGGGCTGCCCCCTCGGAGCCCCGCCTGCCTTTCAGCTGACCGGTCAGGGCTGTGGCTCTGGCCTTGTCTTCCTGGAGGCTTCTGGCCTCTAGGAGGGCTTGCCTGAGTCTGTGCCCCCACAAATGCCTACACCCCTGGCAGGAAGACTCTGTGTTTGACATGCCAGGACAAGCTGCCCGGATGCTTGGGTAGAACACTCTATCTGAGGCCTCCTACATGCGGCCCTCAGTGGCTGGACATGGAGACTCAGAGGCGGTCGGACAAGAGTTCCCAGCTGTGCGGGACCAACAGGGACCACAGGGTGCTGTAACAGAGGGGCTCCTGGGGGGCCTCTGCCTGGGGACGTGGGGAGACGATGGACAGGAGTTCATCAAGCTGAGAAGAGAAGAAAGAACATTTTCATCAGCAGGTACAGCAGGTGCAAAGCTTTGGAGGCAAGAATGAAAGTGATGTTTGAGAACAGTAAAAAATTTGGTGTGCCTAGAGCAGCGGTTCTCCAAGTGAGGTTCCCCAGAACAGCGGCCTCAGCATCACCTGGAATCTTATTAGAAATGCAAATTCTCAGGCCCCACCCCAGGTTTCTTGAATCAGAAACTCTGGGGAGGTGGGAGTAGCAATGGGTAGTTTAACAAGCCCTCTGGGCCTGTGGAGGCCTGCTCCGGTTGGAGCACCCTGGTGCTAGGGCAGATATGGGGAGGATGTGGGGAGATATAGCAGGGGAGATGCCTCTGAGGGTCCTAGAAGGCCTGAATCTCTGGAAGGGTACTGGAGAATATGGAAGGCTAAAAGCAAGGGAGTGACAAGGTCAGATGGACATATTACAAAGCTCATCCTGACTTCAGGGTGCGGGGGAAGCTGGCAGGCACGGAGCCAGGAAGAGCCCGACACAGTTTTTCAGGGGAAGCATGGGGAGGCCTGGGTTGGGGGGTGGCTGAGGGGACAGAGAGAAGGGGACAGATCTGAGCAAAGGGTAGGGGTCAAATGGCCAGGATGCAGAAGGTGAGGGAGAGGGAGGCATCGAGGAATCTGACCTAAGCACCCAGGAGGATGATGGATGCCTCTCCCCAAGTGGCAAGTCGGGTTCTGGATGGGGGAGTGTGGGGACCATGACTTCAGATCAGTGGAGCCTGAGAGCCCTGCAGAGCCCTCACGTGAGAAAGTCAAGAAGTAGCTGATGCCCCTTCCAACTGAAGGTCTGGCTCTGCAAGTTGCTGATGTGCAGAGGGGGCTGAAGTCGTTGTCTCCCTCCACCCAATTACTTGGTCCCAAGTTGTGGTCCCCACAGTCACAGCATCCTCAGTCCTGGTGACCCTCCTAGTCCTGGGCATTCCTGTCACTCATTCCTAGTGCCTCCAACTGGCAGCCCAGTATCTACCTACCTGACTCCAGCCATCATCTTCAGCTGAGAGTCATCCCCCCATGTGTCCATCCAGCCATCCAGCCATCTGGCTTACTCTGCCCATCCCTGTGCTCCTCACTTGTTATTCATTATTTTTCCCAGTACTCCCACACTCCATAAATGAGGGATGATTAGCACCATTTTACAGACAAGAAAACTAAGACAGAGAGGCCAAGTCAGCTGCCTAAGGAAACACAGCAAACAAGTGAGAGGAGTTGAGATTTGAACCCAAGTCCTGCCCCCACCATTCCACCAAGATGGCACCTGTGTTGTTCTCCAGCTGCAGAGCTCCAGCCCGGCCAGGTTTTCCCAGGGCGGGAAGACCTCAGGGGCTGGGACCCGCCTTCAAGGGAGGCCCGGGAGCCTCGAGGCCTCCTTAATGTGCCCATAACTCATTCCCTGGGTTCACTAATGTTCCCAGCTATTAGTGCCGAGCACAGCTAAGCAAACTACAAAATATTCCTCCGACTCAACAATCAATTTCCATATTGTTACAAATGGAGTCCACGCCCGCCACGGTTCATTTTTCTTCAAGGGCTGTTTTTTTTTCTCTCTCTCCTCCTCTTTACCCAGTACAGTGAGGAAGTCATTACCGGGTGTTATGAATTTCACAACGTGCTGAAAAAATAAAAATGCAAACCACACAGAGTCAGGGCCACATGCTGGAAAGCTGCCTTTCCCTTCACCCAAGGAGCTGCCAGGTCAAGAGAGTGGGAGGGGGAGGGCAGAGGTGGCAGCTCCCTGGAGACAGCAAGACAGAGGGTTGCGGGCAGATGTCAGATCTCCGGGGAGAGAAGTCTGTATCCTCGTGAACTCACCCAGTCCTTGCCTGGGACTGCCCCGGGCTGGCTGCTGCTGGGACGGAGAATTTCCTGAAGGACAGAGGGTGGGCTTGTGCAGCTGGGCCTGGGGCTGTGCAAAAACCTCTGGGCTTCCTGGAGAGGCTGGCATCCTCATGCACAGGCTGGGGCTTCAGGGAGCCCTGAGCAGGTAGGGCAAGCTCCGAGCCTCCTCCCGGGCTGGCTTCCTGGAGGGCTCAGCCAGGCCTCAGATTCCCCATCAGGCACACAGCATTTCAGCCACCCAGAGCTACTGACCATTCCCAGACCAGGCAGAAGCTCCTCCGCGTCTCTGGGTGTTTGAATACGATTCCATTTTGTCCAAAAGCTATGCATGCAGAACTGAATGGAAATGCATAGGACAACATCTGGGAATTTATCCCACCTCCAAGGGGGCTGATCTCCAGGGACTGGCCTTGGTTGGGTGGAGAGGGATCTTTTGTGTCTTCGTTTATACACTCTATATTTGAATTTTTCCTAGCATGTATTGCTTTGGTAAAAGAATAATAATCATAATAAGAGGATACTTGTTCAAAAGAGTGAGCCCATTGGTTTCCTCTTACCTAAGACGTTCTCTGATCCATGAAAGCAAAATGGGTTAGTCTTTCCTTTCAGCAAACCCCTGAACCTTGATTCTGTAGCTTTGAGGGCATACATCACACTCTCTGTCCCCCCTTTAGACTGTGACTTTGTTCAATTCACCTCAGCAACTCCAGAGCCAGCACAAGGTGTGGGGCATGTGCCACCCCCGCCAAGGGCAGGGAACTTGCCTGTGTGTCCCACTACCAGGGCAAGGTCTGGCCCAGGGGAGGAGCTCAAGAAAGATGTGTGGACCAGACCAAGAGTTTGATTCTGGGAACACTGTCTCTAAGAGGTGGACTCTGCTCATCCCCCAGAAATGGAACCCAGGGGCCAAGGGGCTTATCTTACAGATGCGTAAACTGGCCTGGCCTCGTGGGAGTGGTGGAGTATGCTGTACCTAGTCTCCTGACTACTTGTCTGTCTCCTCCGCTGGGCTCCTCCTCTCCAGGAGGGCAGGCTATGCCTGTAGGTTTCACTGCTGTGACTTCTTCATTTGTCCAACATGGGGTCTGGCATGGAGTGGACCCTCAGTGAATACTGGATGGATGGATGGGTGTGGGTAGGTGGGTGGAGGGATGGGTGGACAGATGGACAGAC
Source organism: Equus asinus (assembly GCF_041296235.1). Taxonomy (NCBI): domain Eukaryota; kingdom Metazoa; phylum Chordata; class Mammalia; order Perissodactyla; family Equidae; genus Equus; species Equus asinus. The sequence continues at coordinate 18,924,994 of NC_091799.1, forward strand.
AGAGAGATAGATGGGTAGATGGACAGATGGGTGGGTGGGTGGATGGATGGATGAATGAGTGGGTAGATGAACATTTGGATGGGTGGATAAATGGATGGATGAACAAACAATGGATAGGCAGATGGATAGGTGGGTGGGTAAATGGATGGATGGATGGATGGGTAGATGAACAGATGGGTGGGTGGATAAATGGATGGGTGGACAGATGGATGGCTAGACGGATAGTTGGGTGGATGGAAAGGGTGAGGTGGATGGTAAAAGAGGTAAGTGGTCAGCACACCTCCCCGCCTTTCCAGGCACTCATACATTCCTCTTGTCATCCACATTCTACTCCGGGGCACCACTCCGTAGCACAGTGGATCAAACTGAGCATCTCTTCCTCTCCTCAAGGGGAAGAACAGAGTTTAGCCAATGTTTTGTCCTTGATCACACTCTGGCCTCTGGCCTCAAACAAGGAGAACTGAGCCAAGATTCTAACCCTCTCGCCTGTGTCAATAATCCACTCAGGAAATATTTACTGAGTGCCAACTGGGCACCAGGCACCATGCTAAGCGGGCTGAACAAGCCAGGGCAGACCATGTCCTCACTACGCTTCCATCCCAGAGACACGGTGTCTTCCTAACCCTCCTCCCTCATCGCCTTCTACCCCCAAGCCCCCCTCCATAGAGCAGTTGGGGTGCCATCGCTCCTTTGCTTAAAAACCCTTTGTAGCTCCCGCTGGACTCAACTCAAACTCTGAGATGTGGAATCCAAGAGTTCTGAGGACCAGCCCCGCTTCCTCTCCAGCTCCACCTGGAGCCATTCCCAGCAACATCATCCCTGCCTGCCTCCCTGTGTGCTCAAGAGCCCTGGAGAGCAGATCACCCACCCTTCAGCCTGTGAGCCCCATTTCTGACTAAAGGATGTACCCAACAGCCTCCCCCTAGACTGCCCTGTATGATGGTGTAGATTGTTCACTGCACAAGATGCTCCTTAGAGAGGTGAGTGGGTTGAAATTCAGTCTGTGCTCAGCTTGCCAAGCCAGGCACCCTGTGGGGAGGGCTGAGTTAGAAGCAGTTCCACTCCCTGCCAGGCCCTAGGACATCCCTCAAACGCAGGAGGGTTTGGTATCACCAGTGTCCATATCTGTCTCCCTTATCAGACTGGGTGCTCCCCCAGGACAGGGTCAGGTCTGAGTCCTCCCTGTGCCCCTCCACAGGGCCAACCTGGCCCAGAGGAGGTGCTGGTGAGAGATCCTCTGAGGGCCAAGTGCTGAGTTCTGGAGAAAGGCTCCCACTCGATGTGGAGGAGGTGGGCTCCCTGGTCCAAGGAAGGTGCTTCACCAGGGACCTCCAGGGGGGCGGGGATGACCCAGCGGAGAACGAGCTGGAACAATGCAGCGAGGCAGGATGCCTGCTGATTGCTGGGGCCAGGTGGGAGAGGGGAGCAGAGTGTCTCTCTGGGGAAAGACTGACAGCAGGTGGGCTGGAAGGGCAGGAGAAGCCCCCGGGGCCCGTCTCTGTCAGCTCTTGGCAAGGGCTCTGAGGAACTCAACACAGTTGCTGAAAGGGCCTGTCTCGCTCACAGAGTGAACACACCCATCCCCACCAGCACCCGACTCAGGAAGACGCACCCGGAAACGTCCCTCAGCGCCGACCTGGAGCCCAGCCGAGTGTGCGCCTGGGTCTCCCAGCACCCTGCAAGGGGCAGTGGTCCCATTTCACAGGAAAGGGAGCTGAGGCTCAGGGAGGGGCGGCCACTCGCCCCAAGTCCCACGGCGAGGATGTGGCAGAGCAGGATTCTCACTCAGTTCAGCTGGAGAGCAAAGCCACTCTCTCCCCCGAGCCGTTTCATGGAGGGCACGACTCTGCGCATTTCACACCAAGGTCCTGGGATGCAGGGGGCGGGAACAGGCAGCTTCAGATTTAGGAAACTGGTCCCCAAAGATAACTGTCCTGAGGCTGCAGGGGCAGCCCCCACAGGGAAGGGGACTGCCACAATGAGGCCCAAGCATGTTACAGTAGGGAGGGGAATAGGCTTGGGGAGTAAGTGAACACTTCCCCTCTCCTTTTCTGCACCCGACCCCACCATCTTCTGTCCACCATTAACCTTAAATGGGGACTTGGAAGGAGACTTCCAGTCGATCAATAGCTCACCCAACAAACAGGTTTTTCCAAATCACAGTTTATGGATTTCTCTCCCCAGCTCATTCTTTAACCCTGACAGCTGCTGAGCTGATGGGGGAGACCCTCCAGCCTGGGAAACCAATTCTGCAGATGCCCTGCTGGCGGGGCGTGGGGTGCAGGGCACGGAGGCCCGGGGAGGCATCGCAGGTCCAAGAGCTGGTGGCCCGGTTACCTGGCAGGGTGAGATGGCTCCCACCTGGCCTCCAGATGGCCCTTTATCAGCCTAGTTGCCTCTCCTCTCTGCTGCTGGGGCAGAGGGACTGGCCCTCTCTAGTGGGGAATGGGCAATGTGGTCCAGGGGTTATGTCTCCAGCTTGGGAGTTGACCAGACCTGCTTTCAGGTTCTGCCGCTTCCTGGCTGTGAGACCCTGGCAAGTCCCTTGAACCCTCTGAGCCTCAGTTTCCTTGTCTGTAAAGTGGGCATAAAAGTGGTATCTACCATTCAGGGCTTTTGACAGTTCCAGGAGAAAACACAGTCACTGGCACACAATAAGTGTTCCATAAATGTTACATAGCGTTTCCAGCTAACCCCTTTTTAAGACCCCAGAGCCCCATGCCTACCAAGAAGCACCCATGCCACCTTGACACACCTTTCCTGACCTGTGGGAAAGCACTTTATTGATAAGTGACCGCAGATCCAGGATGCCTGGGACAGTCCTGGATTACACCTAGGGTCCCAGCATAATTATTAATAGCATCCCCTTTCACTCTGATAGTGTGCCGGTTTGGACAATGAATGGTCACCTAATTTGTTGAGCTGCTCAGCCATGTCAGAGACAAACAGGATGCAGGATGTCAATAAATCTTGTCAACAACCCAGGAATAGGGGATGTGCTCCCAGTTACAGAGTAGGCAACTGAGGTTCAGAGAGGGTGTCTGACTTGCCCAAGGGCACATGGCTGGGAAGTGCCTGAGTTAGGCTCATGCTGATCCCGGTGTGTGACCCCACTGAACTGCACTTGCCCACATTCATCTGTTCTGGGCTCTATCTGGAGATACAGTTGAAAGAACAAGGATTTAAAGCTGGCGCTTCTTGGGGCAGACAGAGGCCTCGGGACCCCAGTTCCTCCTGCAGCTGTCTCCACATGTACAAACAGCCCCTCACCCCTCCACAGGCAGGTTACAGAAAGCAGACCCAGCTACTTGGAGAGCTCTCCACAGCTGCAGCCATGTACACAAGTCAGCCTGCCCCAGGATAACAAGCTGTGAAGATCTTATCAGGCCCTTGATGCTGATGGCTGAGGCTGAGGCTGATGCTGATACTAGCAGGCTGTCCCCCTGCCCACCGCAGCCTCAGCCTCCTCCCAGGCTGGGGAATCCTGTTTTCTTTCTTAAGTGGAACATCAGATTACTCAGGTCTGATTTCACTGCTGATTGGGGGGTGGAAAGCGGGGGGAGTCCACTTAACACCCGGACAGCTCTCAGGACAGGGTGAGGCCGCCAAAGGGGGCTGCTTATCCATCACCTGCTGACAGTGACCCGTCCACACTTGGGGCTGACTGAGTTTCAATCTATTTTCCCTTCCACCCCAGGGTGGGAGTTTCTGAGTGAGCAGGAGGCCAATTTGTCTCAAACCTCCAGGATAGGCAGGGGAGTAATCTGAGATGACCAACAGAAGTGTTTCCTCCTCTTGTTTCCTTCTTTCACTCATTCATTCATTCAATAGACCCTTCCCAGTGTCTGTGCCGTAATGGGATAGCCTCACCTCCCAGTAATGCCAGGGCAGCATGGGACGGTTGGCAAAGCCATGTGATGGGGGCTGGGGCAGTGGGGGCACCCAGAGGAGGCAGGACCACCCCTGCAGGGCATTGTGGAGGCTGCCTAGGGGATGAGCCCCCAGCTGGGTCTCACAGGATGGGTGGACTCTGCCTGGTGAAGGGAAGGGAAAGCTGTCTGGGTGGAGGGACAGCGCGGACAGGGGCATGAGGGCACGAAAGAGAGTTGAGTGTCACCAGGGAAAGTGACAATGCGGAGTGAGAACCGGGCATCTGGGGTGGGGCTGTGGGGCTGGCAATGGGACCTGAGGGGTACGTGGAGAGAAAACTGTGAACAACCTTGGCATCTGGCATCCGGACCGGAATCTCTCCTGAAGGAGTAAGGAGAGGTCAAAAGCAGGCTTTGGGGCTTCACTGTTCATTCCTTCATTTGTTCAACATTCTTTCTGGGACCTGCGGGGTTCTAGGCCCTGTTGTAGCAGCAGGCAGACTCTGAGCAGGACAGACCCAGCCCCTGCCCTGTCGGGCCTCCTAGGCTGTCTGGGGACACACATGTGACACAAATTGCCATGGCACTAGGTGGCATGAGACACACAAGAAAGCCACGGAGTAATCTAGTTGCTCTAATTGGGGGGATGTCAGGGGGAAGCTTTGAGTCCCACTAGGACCCCAGCAGGAACGTGTCCTCTCTGAGCCTCAGTTTCCTCATCTGTAAAATGGTGATAGCCCACTGGAGTTGGAGTTGTGAGGGAATGTGTGTGAAATGCTCCGCCCAGGGCCTGGCCTGGAGCAGTGGCTCCGTGAGCACGGGCTGTTACACACTGCTCACGTGTAAGTGGGCAAAGAGGCTGGTGGCACTGGTATTGCGGAAGCAGGCGTGTGGAAGATGGACTGGACACAGCAGAAACCTGGGGGAGATGGCGAGGCTGGAATCCCCCAGAGGATGGAAAGGACAGCCATTCCTTTCCAAAAGGTACAGAATTCCTCCCAATACAGAACCCACCCACTGTGGCGAAGTCAGTAGCCCAGTGGCTTATGGGGGTGGACTGGCCCAGGGATAGAAACTAGGACCAGTGATGCTGAGGAGGAGCTGGAGGAGGTGGAAGAGGGGCAGGGGCAGGCGGAGGAGGGAAGAGGAGGAGGGCCTCAGCCAGGCCGTGACCATCTCTCTCTGCAGAGGCGCACCCAGCCCAGCCTGGCCCCAGGAAGACCACACTATCAGGCACATGGTTAAGAGCAAGGCCTCGGGAGCTTCACATCCCCGGGTTCGTGTCCCTGCCCCACCATTAGCTATGGCCTCAGGCAGGTGTTGTAAAACTGTCTGAGCCTCAGTCTGTGCCTCTGTGAAGTGGGGATAGTAACGGTCTCTGGCTTCCGGAGGATGCAATGAGATAACGTGTGCAAAGAGCTGGGCACACAGTGAGTGTCCAGCAAAGGGCGGGTTGAATTATTTCTCATCCCCCGAGTCCTGAACTCCAGACTCCCCTGTGCTCCAGGAAAGAAGAAGTTCCAACCAGAACTTGGGGTCTGCAGGCCACAGGGAGCCAGGACAGACCCTCCCTGGAGGGCCTGAGGATGCACTCCCTCCTCATGCCCTGTGCCAGGCTCTGCAGCCTGCCCAGCCCTCTGCCCTGTGGAGCCCTGGAAGGGACCAGGACGGAAGGACCTGGTCTACCTGCCTTGTACCATTTTCCCTGCTCACTTCCAGGCAGGCCACATGGAAGAGTTTCCTGAGTCCTTCTGGAGTCCTTTTCTCCAAAAGATGTTTTAGAAAATCCAGAACAATTGCTGATAGTTTGGCCCAAGCTGTCCTGCCATGGGCAGGCAGCTCCCAAGAGTAGGCCCTCCCAATGTCCCCGTGGCCTCCCCCTGCTACCAAGGGCAGAAGGTCACTCCTGTTCGGCTGCCCAGCCAGTGGACTCTCTGTCAGTAAAGAAGGGAGCTTGGGGGAGCTGCCCCAAGGAGGTGGGGCACCCCGCCTTGCTCTGTGGACTTCAGCATCCTTTCTGCTCTAGGCCAGCCTAGAAAAGGACCAGCACAGCCTTCAGGAGCCCAGGGCCTCCCTGGCCATGCCCCCATGCTTAGCCCTCCCAAGGGGGCCAGGAAGGGCAGGAGAGGTGCAGGCAGAGGTGGGGACATCCCTGACCTGGGACTCGGGAGTGAACACATTTGGTGAATGTGGCTGAGGCCCCACAAGGACTTGTCACACAGATGACAGGCGTGTCACTGAGTCACCTCCAGTCTCAAAGACCCAGGACAGATGTAGCCCCTGCCCTCAGATGCAGGCCACCAAAACTGGAGGCAGTGGGAGGGCTGGTCTTCTTGATGCTGCAGCTGCTCAAAACTGGACAGGGCAGTGGCCTGAAAGCCATCCTTGTGACAAGGCCTACAGGCCACAGGGCTCAGGACAGTGGGAGCAAAGGGCTGCCTGCTGGCCCGTCTGCCTGACCCTGGGTACCACCATCAGCTCCCATACAGCTCAGCTCCAGCTCCCTACACCAGCCATCAGGGATCCCCAATCCGGAGGCAGGTAGGCAGGCACCTGGGCCCCAGGACTCAAAGGGAGAGCTCCCTTCAACGGACACATCCTTAAATACATACAAGGGTGCAGTCTTTTTTCCCCTCTTCTTCTTTCTATACATTGGGTTCTAAAATCTGGGCCATCCCGCCACTTGCATTAACTGTGTTAAGGAGGAATTATAAAAAGAAATCAAATTTCCCATAGCATTTGAACGCCATTAAAATGCCAAACAATAAACTACCAGGCTGCAAATTAGATCAGTGGAAATATCAAACACATTGAGGTATAAAATCCATAATTGCATTTAGTGGCAGCCGTCCCTGGAGAGGCCCTGCTAAAGATCATCACGGCCCCACATATGAGAAGCTATTGACAGAAGAATAAAAATCGACAGGCCCACCAAATAAACCGCACAGGCTTCATTAAATATTCAGCAACGGAAATTTGACTATCCCGGGCCTCTCCCCTTGGTCCCATCCTGAGCCCTTCCCTGCCCAGCTGGGGGCTCAGTCCCTTGCCTCTGCCCGCCTCCCAGTCATGACAGCTTGCAAAAGCAGGACCAGGGGAGGGGGTCAGGCGAGGGTGGTGGCAATGGAGGGGCTCCATCAGGATTATGATCGTTGGAGGCTGTTATGAGTGCTCACGCTGGAGTAGGTGGCCCCAAAGTCTGTAATTAGGTCATTACAGGGGTAATTTTCAGGGAGGTTTTAATTCCTTAGCAGCTCAAGAGCCTGCAGCCGGAGCCCAGATGCCCAGCGGGGCTTGGGGTCCGGCTCTCCGGTGGGTAAGGAGGTGGGGGATGGTCCCGAAAGGAGGGACAAGGCTTTGCTGGAGCCCCTGGGGGACCAGGTTCACCTGCCCAGGACAGCAGACAGATGATGGAGGGGCAGGATTCAGGTGAACCTTCCTCAGGCAGAGCGGGACCCCAGCCCCACTGGGCTCCAGTGCATGGGGACCGCCCTCTGGGGGTGGCTTCTGGCTCTGGCCCCTGCCCCACCCAGTTGGCCTTCCTTTCCCCTTAGCTCCTTTCTGTTCCCTCCTGTTTCTCTTTTCCAGTGATCTCTCCCTTCCTCTTCTCTCCCAGCTCCTTCTTGTCCTCTCCACTTCTCCCCCTCAACTGTCTTTCCCCTCCTCTCCTCACCTAGGAGCTGGCCGGCCCCCTCCATCAGCCTCCTCCCTCCCGGCCTCCCCCTCCTCACCTAGGAGCCCCACTGCCATGTATAATGCATGCGGTGGAAGCGCCCAATAGGATTAGGCACCTCCGCCCGTCTTTGCGGAGAGAAAGTTTATGTAAATGACTGATGACAGCGCTATTGTGTGAGGAATATCAATGGAGTAATTACAGTTACATCGGCGCCCGCACCGCCGGCCCGTGTTAATTTTTCACCGTCTCCCCCGGGAGAGATCGGAGCGCGCTCCGAAGAGCACAGCTAATAATGGGAGCTCGGAGCCGCCGCTGCGCCACGCGCCCCGAGGTCTTTCTGAGCAGACTGCTAAGCACTGGCTGTCTCCCCGGAGAGCCGAGAACAGAGATAAAATGATTAAAAACTGCCAAGCGGGCCTGGCAATCACTCGCTCCACTGTCAGCCCGAGACAAGACAAATCTGTGCGATTTTTCTCTTCCCTCTCGTCCCTTTGTGAGCCCCTGAGCTGGGACATAGGGGGCCGGGTGGGGTCGGGGTCAGCTCCCCGGGGAGGCAGGGCCGCAGGCAGGGCAGCCGCAGTGGCGGGAGGGTACTGGCCTCTGGTCTGGGGGTGGGTGCTGAGGCGGCAGAGAACCTGTGGGAGCCCTAGAGGCCCAGCCACTCCCCTATGCTCCTCCCAGAGACACTCAGTCAGGGCACACCTGTCAGGGCACACCTGTTGGGGCCCACGAGCTGGGGAACACCTGTGAGGACACACCGTCTGGGCACACCCACTAAAGCACACTTGTCCTGACCCACCGGACCCAGGGACACCAGCAGGGGCTTGCCTGAGCTGGGGGCTTCCAGGACCCTGCCCCTGTCTTGGCACTGTGCTGTCCTGACCCCTCTCCGGGCACTTCCAGGCCCTGAGACCCCAGCCTGGGCAAGCTGATAAGGCTCCTTGACCACAGGCCCAAAGTAGACCCAAGTCGGGGCCACAGAAGAGGAAAGGGGAGTGTCTGTCTCTTCCCAGAGTCCGGGTCCGACTTGGGGGAGGGTGTCCTGGGTGTCCACACCTTGGCCTTGAAGCTAAGCCTGGGCCCAGCACCTGAGAAGAGAGAGAGGAGGAAGAGGAGGAGTGGGGAGGGCAGGGGAGGGGCCCGGAGGGGCTGCCGACTGTTCCCACCTCGAGAGGGAGTGGGGAGGGTGCCTCCTGCCCCTGCTGCCCAGCCCCAGAGCAGTCATCCATCATCACAGCCCACCCTCCGCCCACCCCACCAGGATAAAGGGGAGAGGAAGTTCCTGCCCAAACCTGGAGCCGTGGCCACGGATGTCACAGGCCAGGTGGGGCCATCTGCTGCTCCCTCGTCACACCCAAGCCCCGTGTCCAAACATACACACGCAGTGCCCTCCCTGGACACGTGTGTACACCCTCCTCGTGGCTGGCAGTATCAGCCCACAATGGCCAACACCCTCACACACACAGCGTCCCCAAGACAGACTCGCACACACACCACACACCATGGAATTACTCATGTCCATACACATGCTGAGAAACACACGCAGCACGCCCTCCCACGCTGACACACACGGATACAGGGAGATAGGTACAAACACGCGTGTGCACCATGAAACCCGAGCTCACTGACACGCTGGCATGCAGGCACAGAGGATGACGTGCAGACACACCGGCAGTGCAGCCTGCCCAGGCGCACAGTAGCACACACAGGGACACACACGCACACAGACACAGGCGCTGTCCCTCCCTACCGCCCGCCCCAGTGATGTCTGCACTGGCATTTGAATGTGGGAGAGTAAGCCACGTCCCCCAGGAGATGCTGAGCCTGCCTCTCCAGATGCTGCCTGTTCCAGAGCGCTGCCCGCTACCCGCCACCCGCCACCCGCCACCCGCCTGCCATCCGCTCAGCCGCAGTAAGCCGGGCAGGTACTGCAGCAATGGAACTGTCCGGGATGTCTGACAGCAGGGGTAGCCCCCTGATGGACAGTGCGGTGCTAAAGCCACGCAGAGGTGGCCCGGCAGCCTCTGGCTGGGGACAGCGTGTCCAGACCGGCCGGTATCTATGCCAGGTTGGGCTGGTCCAGCCGAGGCTAGCAGCTCTCTGCCCTCTTGCCCCAGGCTTCCTGGGCCTCTCCTGGGCAGCACGGCTGACAGAGGGCTGTCATCTCACAATCTGCCATGTGCACACACACACTAATACCCTTGGAGACACACGGGGACACACACCACCATCACTGATGGGCTCACACAGATGTGTGATGCATGCACACGTAGACACCAATGCCTGGTACCCACTGACACGTGTCCCACACATACTGAGTCCCCACCACCAGCCAGGCCTGCACGGAGCTCAGGTTGTACCCACACAGACACCCATGCACACCTGTACTTACAGCCATGTGCACTCAGGTGTGCACATCTGAACACTATGGGCAGCGCCCCCTCCCCACGTCCACAGCTTCCTCTCTGGCCTCGCCCTGCTCCCCCTGTTATCCACACAGCAGTCAGAGAGAATCCCATGCTCACGTCTGACCATGACATCTCTCTGCTTAGAATCGCCCACGGCTTCCAGCAGCCGCTGGAGAAAAGACCCCACACCCCCACCAGGGCCCACCTCCAGGCCCTTGGGTGTGCTGTTCCCTCTGCCCAAAAGCCACTCCCCTCCTCTCTCTACCTGGATCTCTCTCTGCCGGCAGCGTGGACAGCTCTTCCTCCAGGAAGCCCTCCTCCACGACCCCCAGTCTCGGAAAGGAGTCCTGTCCCCTGGGGCCACAATGCCCCCTGCTTCCTCCATCACAGCTACTGCCAGGGACGTGCCTCTCGGTCCTACTGGACCGTGAGCTCTCTGGGCACAGGGTTGTGTCTGACTTGGGTCCTCAGTAGCTTGGCTGAGGCAGACAGTAGCATGGCTGTAAACACCAGAAAAGGGGGAGGAAGCCCCAGGTCGGGTATAAGCTCCTGTGTGATACCAAGGCCTGCAGAAAGGCCAAGGTTGAAAGGTTCATCAGGGGACAGTGCTGGCATGAAGGATGCCCAGAGAACCCCAGGCCATCAGGCTGCCCTTCTGCAGGAAGTGGCTGTCACTCTGTCACCCCCCATGCCCGTTCCTAGGCTATAGGAGCAGGATGCCTTCCCACTGTCCCCCACTGAAGGGCTAGCAACCCCCAGGGTCTGGGTTTAAATCGGGCCTCAGGCTCTCCCCTCCTTTCCCCTGGGAGGCAGAAGCCCACAGCACGAAGAGGGGCAGCCCTCATGCTAGTCACAGCAGCCCGAGTCCAAACAACCCCCTTCTCAGCTGGGTGACCTCAGAGCAGCCACTTAACCTCTCTGAGCTCCAGTGTCCTCAGTTGCAATTTTGTGAGACTTTAATAAAGATAATAATAATTTATAAAATAGCAGCTCCCATTTCTTCATTGCTGAAAATCCTGATTTGGGTTTCTAGATTGCCCAATTTATAGGGGAAGAAACTGAGGTTAAATGGGAGAAAGGGAGGGAACCAAGATCGGGACCTCCAGGCTCTGAAACACACACTTATTCCTCCGAACCTCCCAGGTCATGGGTGTGACTGCATTGTGTCATCAGTCACATAGAGAATCAGTAGTGTGGCCGAGTGCCCTCACCACAGCATCTCCTCCAACTGCAACTGGGTTTTCCAAAACTTCTTTCTTCCACCCCCTCCCTGTGTCTGCTCCCAATCTCCCCAAGCCCCACAGTCCACCCCCTGGTCTGTCTGAGCCACGGTGGCCCTGCCTGCTCCCAGTGTGAGACGATGGTGCATGGGCAGTGCCAGGTCTGGAAGAGGAGCAGGAGGGACCGGGCAGGGCTGGAGTCAGACCTGGCGGGGATGCAGCGGTGTGGCCTTGGGCAAGCTGCATCCGACTTCTGAGCCTAGGTCTCCTCTTCTGTGACAGGGGAACGAGAGTCACACCTACCTCTCAGGCATGTCCTGGGGCTTCACGGGGTGCCCGTGACAAGATCAGCCAGAGCCTGGCATGTGGCAGATGCTAGGACTTTGAATCAAATCTGCTGCACGGCCCTGGCCTGAGCAGAGGACAGCCAGGGACAGAGTGGGAAGAGGAGGGGAGGGAGGGGACACTGTGTTCCTCCTAACAGGCCACCGTCTTCCATGTCTCCGGGCCTTGACCCACACCATTCCCTGCACCTGGAAAGCCCTCCTCCTTGCCCTTCCCAGTGCCATCCAAATGTCCCCTGCTTGGCCAGAGCTCCCCCACCTCCCCAGGCAGCACGCATCGCCCATGCCTCCAGGTCCCCTTCCTAAGCAGCCCCCTCTCTCACAGCCCTCCATCCACAGGACTATCCTCCTGGTCCCTGCCTTTCCCTGGTTCTGTCCCCTGTGAGGCTGGAGCTCCAGCAAGGTCTGGACCAGCTGAATCACCTGTGTTCCTTGCTCCCCGAGCAGGGGCTGGGGGTGGCAGGTGGAGATAGGGGCTGGCCCCCAGGAGGTAGGACATGGGAGGCAAGAAAAGGGGCCAAGTTGGGCTCTGGAGGGCCCAGACAGGGTCGACTGGCCTTCCTGTGGTTTGTTCTGTTAGAATTCTTATTAGTAACAAAAATAATAATGACCACTGCAATAACAATAGCTGTAAAGGAAACATTTCTTTTCCTGGAACTCTCTATTTTTGTTTGAGTAATGAGCTTTGTGCAAAGTGCTTCTCATCCTTCTATTCTTAATCCTTCCAGTGACCTGGAGCACTTGCACCCATTTTACAGATAAGGAAACAGGCTCAGAGAGGTCAAGGGACCCATCTGAGACAGCAGCTCACAGACGTGGCCTTAGGGAGGGCCCAGAGCCAGCACTCTGGTGCTGGCTAACAGGCGCTGCTGCACTAGGTGGGCAAGTGAAATTCATGAGGGTCCCAGAGACCTACTATGTGCTGGGCCTGCTCCTGGCATCTGTCTTTCCTTGGCTGGACCCCACCCCGCTCAGCACCCCGGGGTTTCTCTGGCTGCGTCTCCTCCTTGCTGTCTGCCCCCCAGATCATCAGCTTCCCAAGGGCAAGGCCTACACCCCTCTTGCTCCTCAGGGCTCAGGGCCCACACAGGGCCTGCCGTGCAGGGGGCTTCACACGTGGTTCTGGAATGCCCATAGGACGTGGGATGCCATCTTTGGAGACCAGCCCATCGTTCCTGGGCAAGGAGGCTTTCCCGGTCTCAGTGCCGTGCCACGGAGCTCTCTGGATGCCCCTCACAGCCCATCCCGCCAGAGTCAGCTGCTTCTTTGACCTCCTCTGCCCGTTGCGCATCCAGGCATACGAGGCTGTGAGGATCCTGCTCACCTGAGACGGGGAGGCTGGGCTTCCATCTCCCCCCCACCCCCGCCTTCCTCAAATACTCACTGAGCACCCACATGCGCCAGGTGCTCCCTGGGACATCACAAGCAGGAGCCACAGCGGGGATAAGGCATCTCAGAGGCCAGCTGGTGGAGTGGTTGAACTAAACTGTGTGACCTTGGACAGCTGACTTCCCCTTTCTGTGCCTCAGTTTCCACATCTCTGAAATGGGAATAACAACAGATTCTACCTCATAGACTTGTAAGGGTTTAACGAGATAATTCAAGTCCTTAACTCAGTGACTACACAGTGTAAAGGCTTTAGAAATAAAAAATAAAACCCTTTGCTTCATCGTGCTGCTACAACTGTGTGCAGAGACAGCTGCATTGGGAGCAGGTAGCCCTTTAGGAGTGGGGGGGAGGAAAGCTGGAGAGAGGATGCTGATGGACCCCACGACCTCTGCCCGCCTCCTGCCTCCTAGAGGGTACCAATTTTGCCCTCCCGTTCCCCATTCTGGCCCCCACATCCTGAAGTTTCAGGCAAAGGGGAAGAACCCTAGCCTAACTAGAATCCCCAGGATGGGCCAGGCGTCCTCCCAACCATCCTCCAGCTCCACACTTGCGCTATCCCACCAGCCATCCAGTCAGCCACCGCCCCCCCCCCCCGGTGCCACTCCCCGCCAGGCAATGTGCATCAGGATGGACAGATGACCACAGCTCATTGATTCACTCAGCACACAGACACCGCATACCTGGGCCAGGCTTAGGGTACCCTGGGCAGAGGTTCGCAGCCCTCAGTGCACACATCCCCCCGGCCCAGCTAGGAATGCAGATTCATAGGCTTCACTCGGAGAGTTTACGTCCCCCCATAGACCTAGGAATCTGCACGTTTAACAAGAGCTGAAAGACAGACCCAAGCCTGGGGAGGCGGGGCAGAGTATAAAGCCAGACTTCATGAAACTGGTGACTCTTGTGCCAGGCCTTAAGAGGACGAGGACTTTTGCAGAAGAAGATAGGATGATGGAGGCCAGAGGACATATCCCACACAACTGCTACAGCCTGAGCAAGACCTAGATGGGGACAAGCATCTGAGATGTGTGGGGAACAGCAAGAGAGCTGGGGGCTGAGCACAGAGGATGAGAAAAGGGGGTGGCGCCTGACCCAGGAAGGCCAAGAAGGCCCAGCTGAGAGCCAGGAGGAGGAAGCCATTTGGGAACAAGTCTCAGGCCACCGGAGCAAGGAGATTTCCTCAATACCGGCAGGGCTGGTTCTAGCTCAAGCCCCCCCCAGGCCTCCATTCCAAGGGCCCAGAGCCTGAGACTCAGAGACTAGGACCGGCTTCTTAATTTGCAGGGCCCAGTGCAAAATGAAAACGCAGGGTACGTGTTCAAAAAGTATTAGGAATTTCAAGAGGGCGATGGCACAGCATTAAAGCAAGCACAGAGCCCTTCTGAGTGGGGGGCCCCGTGGGACTACACAGGGCACATGTCCGTGAAGCTGGACCCGTCAAGGACCCAGCCACGTGGGTCATCCTTGCTGGGACCAGCCGAGAGCACTCAGGGCCTGGGGTTCCAGTCACCCCAGCTCCAAACCCTAGGCGTCTTTGAGTCTCCCTTTGCCCTCACCCCTTACAGCTGCCTCCTAAAGTCGGATTACACCTGCCCCCTCTCCTGTCCTCTCCACTGCCCTCCCCTCCAACACCTACAAGGCGGCAGCGGCCCCTCCTGCCAGCCTCCAGCCCCATGCACAGCTGCCAGCGTCATCTCCATAAAGCGCCTCTCCAGGCCTGTCACTCCCCTGTCCAATAATCTGCAATGGCTCCCTGCTGTCCATAGGAAAAAACCCAAGCCCCACAGCACAGCTGTCGGCCCGCTCACCTCTGCAGCCCGGGGGCCCAGCAGCCCTCGGCAGCCCCTCCAGCCAGACTCACTGTCCCAGCCCACTTTTCTCAGCCCACTAATGGAAGCCCTAATCTTCCTGCTACCAGTGTCCCCTACCTGGAGTGCCCTCCCCAAATCCTCCTCAGCTCCAGCCTCCCGTCTCACAGCCACCTGTCCAGGGGAACCCAGCGCACAGACTCTCGCTCCTTTATGTTATAAACCAGACCCCTGCCTGCAGTCCTTCCCACTAACAAACATAGCTCACATTTATGGGCATGGCTCTTTGCACACATCATCTCACTTAATACTCACAGCAACCCTAGAAGCTAGGCTCTGTGATTACCCCCATTTTACCAGTGAGGGAACAGAGGCTCAGAGAGGTTGAGGAACTTGCCAAGGGTCACACAGCTGGAAAGAGGCTGAGCGTGGAGTCCAGACGTCTGCTCAGGCCCAAAACAAAGGACTATGGGCACAGCTGTAAAAGTATAAGCAAGAGCCACACATCTAACATGAGGACACTGCAACCGCTTTCTCCTTTAAATCTCATCATTACCCTGAGGCAGGTGTTTGCTTCTCACAGAGAGGGAAAGCATCTAACCCAAGGTCACACAGCCAGTAAGTGGCCGAGCCGAGATCAAACTCTGAACTCTGAGGTTCCAAAGCACTGGCATCTTTCCTCTGTCTACATTGCTAAGAATCTGGTGAAGTTCTCAGCCTCCCATGGAATCAGTTCTGAGGCCACAAAATCAGAGAAGAGGCCAACATTTCCAAGCATAGGGACTGTGCTGGCATGATTTCTTCTTAACTCTGCCCCCACGCCCACCCCACCTGCTCAGCCGGGGAGCTCTCCGAGGGCAGGGCAGGCCTGCCCCATCCTGGCCCAGCTTGGCCAGGACCCAGCTGAGCAACTCAAAGGCCTCTAACTGGGTTCCAGGTAATGAGGTGCCCAGACGCCAGTCTCTTACCTGATAGCCCTGCTGAGTTCCTGCCACGGGCACGCATCCAGCCGAGCACACATGTAAGTCCATGATACTCCCAGTGCCCCAGGGCAAGACGTTTCCTTTTACAAGTTATTCTTATTACTATCATTACTGTTATTTTAATTTAAATCTTTGACGTTTGGGAAGATGTTTCTCTGCAGCCACAAGGGGATGTCTGTGGGAGGATGGCACCTCGGTGACTGGCCTGAACTCTCGCCATGTGGGACGAGGGGACCAGTGGGCGGCCAGCTCCATCCTCCTCCAGGGGTCTGCCGCAGCTCACTTATCAGGCTGACATCCCACAGGGGGGCCGCCGTCCTACCCGCCCCTCTGGCTCCAGGCCCACCGACTGGAACCAGACGCTGAGGGTTGGGCAGGCGGGGGCACGTGGGAGGGGGCCGAGCCCTCGCCACAGGCCCCTTTGCAGTTCAAAGTGACGCACTCAGGCAGCTGTCCCCTTCAAAGGGCAGACAGCGCCTGCCCCGAGCTGTTGTATGAGCTGCCGTACCAGCAGCCTGTGCCCGGAAGGCAGGGCCAGGTGAAGGCGGCCTGTAAGGGCTGCCCAGCTCCCATGCACGGGGTGGGCCTGCTCCTCTGTCCCCCACCAGGGCAGGAGGCCACACCCCCGCCGGCTATACATTGCGGTGGAATCCTGGGAAAATCTCTGTTCCCTCTCTGGACCTCCCTGCCATCACTGTGTATTTGCAAAGTGCTCAGAAGGCATTCAGGGACGTCGCACGTGATACTGATAATGCTGCTGCTGAAGACGATGATTCGGTATCTCTCGGAGAAACACCACCCCAAATGGCCAGGACCCCAAGTGTTCTCACTAGCTGTGTGACCCAATCCAAGCCACTGAAGCTCTCTGTGCCTGCTTTCCCCATCTGTAAAGTGAGGCTAGGATGGGGCAATGCCCACTTGGCATGAGGCAGGTCACAGACACACCTCTCCTTTCAGTGCTGAAAAAGGTCCCACCCACTGCCAGGAGAATTGTGAAGCCCAAGCGAGACCCACCAAGAAGGCTTGGTCCGAGCGCTTCCCCAACCCCAGGCCCCCTGAAGCTGAGAAGTGGTCAAGAGAATAATCCAGCCTGGTGCAGCTCCCCCATGGCTGTGTGACCCTGGGTGTGCAGCCTCACCTCTCTGAGCCCCAGTTCTCTTACCTGGAAACCTGGGTAGACAACAGAGCTTTTAGGACCTCTCACCAAGATCTGGGGGGCCAAGGGCTTAGCCCCGAGCCTAGACCTAACCTCTGCCCAGTAGGTGGTAGCTCTTACCCTTGCTGTCTGAAACTCTGTGACCTTGGGGAAACCACTGCATCTCTCAGGTCAAGCTTCAATGTTGCAAAATGGGAAATGATAATAATAACAATGCCTGCCCCAGGGCAGTGAGAACATTCACTGAGCTAATCCCCATCAAACCTTTACCACAGGTAGTGCACAGGGAACACTGCCGTCAATTATTAGGCATTCTTTCAACAAACACCATTGAGCTCTGGTGCCAGGCCACCACTGGGGCACCGAACCCAGCAAGGGGCCAGGATCTACCCTCCCAAAGGATCACTGAAAGTTTTCTCCTGACAGAAGTCCAATCCCAGTTCCACTTCCTTGCTGTGTGACCTTGGGCAAGTTACTCAGATTCTCTGTGCCTCGGTTGTCTTACCTGAAAATGAAAATAATAATAGCACCCATGCCATAGCACCTTTAAAGAACTGTGAAGTGCTGACCACAAGCACTCAACAAACCTCAGCTGTGATTATTATTGTTGTTGCTGCTGCTGTGACGTGCTCTCTGGGCCTGCCCTGCCAGCCAGCAAGCCCCCCGCAGCCAGGCCCCCTTCTGCAGCTCACAGACTTGGGAAGCGTTAGCTCCTGAGAGGCGCCCCAAGTCCCCTGCAGAACGGAGGCTTCTGTGAGCTTCCTCCCTGGTCTGTTTGCCCAGCAGCTGGAACACGTAGAAAAAAAGCTCCCAGCCTGCTGGGCTTGTCCAAGCAGGGCCAGCTTTACTAGAACCAGGCTTGGGCAGTAATTTTGCGGTCATAACAACTATTTTCTCTACATACTGCTATAGAAAGGGGAACCCCCTGCTTTTTTTCTTTCACCTAATTGAAGACACCATCAAGCGTAAATACGCTGGAGTTTTTAATAAAAACAGGATGGAGGAAAACATTCAAAGCTCAATAATCAGAAGCAATTTGCGTAGTGAGCAGAGATGTGTCATTCCCACCCCCAGTCCCTGGCTGTGCTCTGTGCGGCACTGGCTTCGGGTTGGCAACTCTAGACCTATGGCAAAAATAATGAACAGCAGCGAGGCTCGGAGATAGCCTGAAAAATATCCTGGAAAAGAAAAACATATGCCAAAGAGTGTGGTGTAAAAGTCATATTTCATGCCTGACTTTAGAGAATGTTAATAAGGATTAGAACCATACTCCAACAGAACGACTATCAGTCAAGGCGGGGTAATTAATTTTGCTTCAGATCTCTGCTTGGGAAAATGAAAGCAGTAAGTGTTGTTTCACAGCATAGAGATCCCATCGCACAACCCAAAGGACTTCCAAACCGTGTCCTGATCCCAGTTGAAAGAAACCTGGCTGTGGCTGACGGCCTCTGCTCATCTGTCGCTGTGTAGATTTGGGGATCTTTTCCAAATCGTAACAATATCAAATTCTTTTTTTATTTCTGGATTGGCTAATAAATACGATTAAGATAACACGTCCCAAACCACATGTCCTCTGCTCGGCCTCCAACATGTGGAGGACAGATGCGTCTTCCGTGTACAGATGACCCAGCCGGCTGCTCCCCCGAGGCAAGGACCCTGGGAGACAGAGCCCCGAGTGGTCCCGGCAGCCCATGGACCCTCTGTGGCCCTCGCCAGGCTGCTGGCCTCCCTGTGACCCGCTGTAGAGAGGAAAGGCCAAGTCCAGGGTGTCCGGGAGTCAGACACTAGAAGGACAGAGGGATGGTGGGATGTGGCACTGTCACCTGGCTCTTGTCTCTTAATGTCCCAATTTAGAAAATAAAATTCCAAAACCCACGTGTCTCCATGCTATCCAGGAAGCTCTCAAAATCACTTCATCATGGAGGCAAGCCTGGCACCCTGTCTCAGGAACCAGGATCCAAGGACCTTCCTCCCACTGACCTCAGCCCGGGGAGGACAGACCAGGCCAGTGTAAAGCCAGAGTCTGGGAGAGGGTTCTAGAAAGAACTGTGGAGTGGCCACATAGATCCCTAAGCTAGCAGTGGGCAGATTGGGGTTTCTGCTTCTGTTCTGCTATGACCGACTGAGCTTTTGGGTGCGTCCTGGCCCCACCTGGGCCTCAGTTTTCCCATTTCTACAAGGACCTTGAGGAGCCCTTCAGATGGGACATTCTAAAGCAGCCCAAGGTTCAGGCGGAGGATGTGGCCCAGCTGCGTCCTCGCTGTGGTCACTAGAGAGGCTTCTCAGAAGCCACGGGCAAAGCCAGGCCCCTGAGACCCGGGCAGGGAGACTCCAGCTGGTGTCCACAGCCCACAGCCCACAGCCCAGCTCCAGCTCTGGGGAGAGGGGCAGCCGCTCAGAGGCCAGGCTGGCGTGGGCAAGTGCCCATCCCACCAGGCCCAGCGGGGCCCCAACCCCTAAGCAAGACTCTGGGTAAGCCAAGGTCTGGGCAAACCTCTTTAGCTTTTCCTTGGGGCTAGGAGAGAGGATGGAGAGGAGTCCTTCCGAGTTAGCCCAGGCCAGACAGAAGGCCTCCAGTGGGCAGCCAGGGGAAGGGCATTCTACCACAGTAGAATGGATGAATGAAGGAATGAATGAATGACACAAAGTCAGAGGCAGGTGGGGGCTTCCCCAACCCATCACAGCAGGCAGGAGGAGGGCAGGGGACCTCCCTGAGAGAAGAAGGTGACCAAGGGTGGGGGGGGAGGGGCACTATGACCCGGATGAGCCCCGGCTGCCTGCAGGGCAGGGGAGGGGCAAAGTCTGGCCGCTGGGCAGAGGTTGGCGGGTCTCCTTTCCGGACCAGTCAATGCTCAGAGGCTACTCTGGGCAGACAAGGAGGGTCAGGCTCCTCCTGAGCCGGATGGGATCAGGACCACCTGGTGGAGGACCTCTGTCAGTGGCCACCGTCCTCCTTGCCGCTGGGGCTGACTGGGCATCGACTGACGGCTGCGTTCCTGGCCCCCTATTACCGCTCAGGTCTCCCGCCGAAGACCCCAGGCCTCTCCCCTGCCGCCGAGGAGACCGGGCCGGCGGCGGGCAGAGGCTGCGAGCCCAGGGTTCGGCCGGGCCGGCCTGATATGAACCATCTGCGTTGTCTTAGGCCGCCCCTCTGCCCACTGTCCCTCTGAACTCGGCTGGTTCCCGCGGGCCGTTTGATGCCTCCCAGGGTCACAGACCCCCGCACACAAATCACCGCCGCGGGGCTGGGGGTGGGGCGGAGGCGCTGAAACCCAATCCGCAAAGTTTGCTCTGCCGCTGGCTTGCTCCTTCCCTCGCTCACCCGACCACCTCCCCCCTTTTCCAAACAAGGCTTACTTTTCTTGCCAAAAAAACAAAGTTGGTATCAAGTGTTTCGAGGGAGAAAGTCTCTCCCCCGCCCCTGGCCTGGGAGGAAGGGCCGGAGCTGCTGGCTGAGCCCGGGATTGCAGAGGGGGCTCCAGGAGAGGACCGGCGGGGAGGTGAGCTCCGGCTTCCCCGTCTGTTGGTCCCCTTCCCCAGCTCCAACCTGTCCCCGTCCCACGCTTAATGGCTGCGGGCCCGACTGTCTCTGACCCTGCCCTGTCCCCCTGGTAGTCCCCCGCCCAAATAAGGCTCCCTCCATCGGGGTTCTCCGTCCCAGGGCAGCCAGAGATGGAAGCATCACTTCCTGCCTCTTCTCCCTCCCCATAAAACAGCCCTTGCCTGTCGCTTTTACGAGGTGACACCCTGCTCTCAGCCCGATCCTCCCCGCGCTCGCTGGGAGCCTGGGCTCGAGAGGGAGGAGACTGCGTGCAGCCAGGCGTCTCCAGAGCGCTCCGAGAGCGCACAGGGGTCCCCAAGGAGGCTGCCCCGGAGCACAGCCCAAGAGCTTTAAAAGGAGACCACAGAGCCGGGTATATTACAGACAAAGTCCTCCGAAGGCCCCCCCCCCCTCCCCTCCAGCTCTGTTGAGTCTGAAGCCTTCGCTCTAAGACCCGAGAAGCCAGCCGGGAGGTGGCCGGCCTGGTTCTCTGGAGGGGTGCAGAACGGAGCCCCAAGGGCGCGCGGGTTTCATTTGCTGGGTGTTGGTTTTGCTTTTGGTTTTTTCAGCCGGTGCAGCGACCCGGAACCGCGTGCGCATGCGGCTGCTTCACCGCCACCCGCGGCTTCCCACTGCACCCGGAGGAACGCCGGCGGCTGAAGTCCGCGCCCGCGGCGCCCGCTGTGCGCGCCGCAGTTCTAGACGTCCAAGCAGGCGGCCGGGCTCGGGCAAGGCGGCGGCGGCGTCCAGGGGCCAGTCGGCGGGCCCGGCTGGGTCTGTGCGGCTGGGGCGCCGCAAGAAAGATTTGCAAACTGCGGGACGAGGGGCGGCGGTGGTGAGAATAAAGGCGCCACCAGTCCAGTGGAGTAGCGGGGTTTCCGCGGGGGTCGAACAAAGGAATTCGCCCTCGGAAGAAAGGGGCTGAGCAAGCAGCGGGAATGGTCAACCCCGGAGACTCGCAGGAGTACGAACGTGGCAACCTCAGTCCCAGGATCCAACGAAATCCCCCCCACCCCCCCAGAAGCGCAGGCCCGCATCTCCATGCGGCCACTCGCATCTTGTCAATCCCGCTTTAACGGGGATGGTGGCACCTTTCCTAGGAAGAGGGGACAGAGCGGGGCCGTGCTCTCTGTCAGTGGAGGCAAAAATTCCCCTCAACCAGTAACCTCTGGCCGTGGGGTCGTTGACCCCATTTTCCAGAAGCTGACCATTGAGGCTCTCGCAAGGGTACCCCTTCCCCTGCTGCAACGCATGGCGGACTCAGGAGACCCAAGCGCGCTCAGAAACGAAAGGCGCCAGGGGGTGACAGGGCCCCCTCCTCCCGCCGCCCTCGGAAGGGGTGGAGGGGACACGGTTGTAAGGTGCTCCGCTTCTTTTCTCTGCTTGACATGAATAAGGGGATTAGGACGGCAAGTTTCCGTCGTTCACTCTGTCGGACAAAGGGCCCCGCGGTTGGAGCGGTGCAGCCTCTGATTAAACGACAGAGCCCTGTCACTCAGCACCATCCTAGGTACTTGAGTTCGTGACATAATCTTATTAGAAGATAAAACCGGCGAAATCCTTTTCATAATGAAAAGTTACATTTAATGGCTGGATTCGCCCCCCCAACCCCTCCCCGACCCTGCGGCCTCCCCCCCGTTGCTGTTGGATATGGCTCGCCTGTAATTGGCATTTAAAGCACCAAGACCGGGAGAAAAACGGGGTTTAGGGTTTTTGTAATCCCCCTAAACTGTCTTTGTTCGAAATCTCCACAGATACAAGTCTGTTAAGAGTAAATATTTGTGGATTGATACGACCACATTTCCCCCCTGCAAACCAAATCTGAAAAAAGCCGGCCCTCCCGCGGCGCTGCGGCTGGGGCGCAGGAGGGAGGGGGCCGGGGTCGGCCGCGCCGGGAACTCGGCTCTCGGGCTGCCTCGCCGCCTCCAGGAGCTGAGGGACTTTGCACATTTCTCAGGCGGGGAAAAAGGTCTTAGACTCTTTTTTCAATTTTCTGTTCCCTCGATAAACAAACCTCCCGAACTCGCTGCTTTGGGGCCTGCCCAAGGGGGTCGGCGGGAGGACTTGGGGAGGGGCGAGGACTTTGCTCAGTTCCGAAGGAAAATGCGAACTCTCTCCGCCAGCCTCGCTCCCTTCCAGCGGGTTTAAGTGGCTCTGAGAGGACTTGGGCCGTGGGAGGCCCCACCCTGCAGGGCGCCCCGAGTCCAGCCCAGGAGCGCGCCTGGAGCCGTCAAGGGCCCCTGAAACGTGAAGGAGCCTGAAGGCTGCCACGGGGGGCCCGGGGCTCCGGACTCCAGCCTAGCCCGTCCCAGGATCGGATTCCTTCATAAATCAGCCGCTGGGTGAAAGGGCTGCGCTTTAGAAAGAGCAGGACCGTGTGCGCGTATTAGAGCGCGCGGTTCCCAAATCCGGGGTAAACCCCTGGTGACACCGAAATTCATCAACCGCCGCTGGCGCCCGCGGCTCGGCCAGGAGCGGAGGAGCCCGTGCACCGTGCTGCCCCGGGAAAGGAAAACGAGGAGCAGGCACCCTCGTGAGGTGGGCCTAGAGGAGGGCGCGGGTGGAGACCCCTGAGAGCTGCCCCACCCGCGCGCCGGGGAGCCAAGCAAGCTCTCCCACCTGGAGAAAGGCCCTTATTCTAACCTTTTTTCCTTCTCTGGCAAGAGCTGGCCCTACAAGGGTATTCTGGTGTGAAGAGGGAAGTGACCCCCCCTTCCTATCCTCGGACTCCCCTACACCTTCGAGGCTGGGCGCTTTGGGAGAATTACAACTGTCCAGAGCAGGAATCTGGGGCTTTGGAAAGGTCAGGCCATGAGGACTCAGGGATCCCATCCACTTTGGGAAGTTAGACGTGCCTGGGGAAAATAAGCCTACAGAGTACCTCTGGACCTGGGGGGCTCTGGACCTGGGGGGAGTTAGCTAACGCCCTCTGCCTGGGTTTTCTCACCTATACATGGAGCTGGAGCTGTAAAGGTCAGTGCATGTGGCAGGCACTCAAGAAACGCCAGTTCCTCTTCCTTCTAGACACACTACTATGGCCTGCCCGTCTGGGGTCAGTAAGACTCTGCTCATCTACACAGGCCATGCTCAGGAGTCGGGAAAAACCAGGAGCTACATGCCTCTGTAGTAATGGGGGCCCATCCACAGGCTGCCGCCTCCAAGGACCAGTTCTGACAGTCAAACCTGCCCCATTCTCTTTGCAAGGGAAAAATTCAAAACACAGGCCTCAGACCTAGGTGAGGGGCAGGAGGGTGGAGTGGGCCCCCCCAGGGAGGCCTGTTTAGAAGGGTGTACCCTCTGGGCCTCCAACTCAGGGCAGACAATGCATTCTTGCCAGGCAGGGCAACTGCTCACTTCCCAGCAGGCAAGAAGGAAACATACATTGACTGAATGCCCAATGCAGGCTGCCAACTTTGAGTTTGTTTCACTTTATTCTGCGACGCTAGAATTATCACCCCTGTTTCACAGAGGAGGAAACTGAGGCTCAAGAAGAGCCACTGGCCTCCCTTAAGGCCCTTGCCGTGTCACTGGGAGCATGAGACAGTCTCAATCAATGGATCATTGATTTGTAATTGCCATCTTGCTCTTTCGTTTGAGAAAACGCGCCCCACCCAGGAGGCCCTCCATTTGGAGGAGGGGGCCCCAGAGCACCTTGGTCCTCTCCATCTCCATAGGCTTGGGCAGCTCGAGGCCTGGGCGGGTGCCCGCACCACCACAGCCCAGTAACTATGGTAATTGGAGAGTCACGTGACAACAGTCACTGAGTCCGGGAGGAAAGCGGGAGGCAGGCGAAGGGGGAACAGCAGTCATACCCAGCTTGTCCCGACCCAGCACTGCTCCTCCTCTCCCGTCATCACTGCTGTAGCACCCAGCGGGGGCACTTAGGGAGGGGCGGACTGCCTGGCAGTCCTGGGTTCCAGCATGCCCACTCATCTTTCTGCATCTAGCCAGCAGCTTGGTGGTCTCCTCCCTCCTGCCAGCCCTGGTGGGCACCTCTGTTGCTCTGGGCAGCCCTCAGAACCCTCCCCGGCTGGCAGCCACCTCTCAGTTCCCAGGGAAACCTCTTAAGCACGGGCCGGCCAGGAAGCAAACATCTTTGTTTCTTCTGGAACCAGACTCCAGGAACCGGGTTTTTCCTTCATCAACACTTCGCTCAGTTCAGCAAGTGCCTGGGCCAGCCAGGTGCTCTGCCATCAGCTATCACACTGGGTCCAGGCCAGCCCGGGTCAGGCTCCCAATTGAGACAAAGCCCCCTGTGCCCCTCCTATCACATACTCACATATTCCCCCCCCACCCCTATATTCCCCCAGACCCCCTTTAGGGCTCCAGGGTCGACAGGGCAGGTCCTGCCGCCGCCAGTCAAGAAGCTGAACAGAAATGGATACAATATTGCCCCAGGAAAAACAAAGGAAGGGCCCTGGCAGAAATTTATTTGTACTGATCAGGCCAAGCAAAGGTAGAGGGCAGCAAGGAAGTGCTGTCAGCTGGGCCTGAAACCCAAGAAACCTGCCACTGCCAGTGCACAGTGGCCCCTTATGCCCCACCACTCTGAGATGCAGCAGTAGTTAAAGCAAACACAGGCCCTTCATTGCCCCGTCAGTTACACCTTCCCCCCCAAAATTACACAAACTTTGCAAGATTTTTCTGAGAGAAGATGGATGCTTGGGGAGACTTGAGGTCAAGGCTAGGCTGTTTAAAGTATATTATTAACAAATAAACATTTACTGCAGAAAAAAAAAAAAGAGAAAAACCTTATAGGCCACCGGGGAACGAAATCATGTTGCTTTTGGCTTCAAATGACAGGAGACATTTATGGCATGAATGGAGAACACCAGCCGGTCGATGAAATGGCAAACGTCTGCCACTCTCCTTCCTCTGCCTTCGTGAATCAACTTTTTCAAATATGGTTTTCAGCCTTACCCTCCCCGCCCTACCACCGCTTCCCCACTTCTGACTGCAGTGGCAATAAATATATATAATTTCGGTTTTGCTCTCTGCTGCCATCAGCACAGAATTTGGGGGTTGGAGAGGGCGGGGTCAGCCAGAGAGCCCAGGCCTTGGGTCTTCCTGCACCCAATTGACTGACAGCTCACCCAGGCTCCCTGGAGCAGCAGACCATCCCTTTTTTCCTCCCTCCCCTGAAGCTGAGGCTTGCCTGTGGTGTCTAACAAATTGAAAGTTATAACTCATGTCGATGAGAGTATTCTCTATTCCTCCACCTAACTAATGCCAAAGTAGGACTGGGTTTCTTTTTTTTTTTTTCCTTTTTTGTTTTAAAAACCTCACAGCCGCAGAACAGAGGAAGTTCCCCGGGGAAGCACTGCCAGGCCATCATGGACCGAAAAACCTCCCCGGGCTGGAGGATCTTTCTGACTGCCTGGGCTGGCATTTCTCAACCTTTTAAACCTCATCTTCTTAACACACAGATTCCTGGATCTCTCCCCTACATGCCCTCTCTTCTGAATCTCCCCCTCAGCCTGAGAGATGTTGGTTGAGGTTTGGTTTTTTTTTCTGTCATTTGAATCACAAAAACAATAAGCGTGAACAGTTTTCCAAATATGAAATTATATTATTGAGTATGTTTTTCCAAGCTTTACAGCCCCTGGAGATTCCAATTGTTCCCCACTGGAAAGATCTTTGCTCTGGACCAACCTCCACCCCCCACAGCCCCCAAGAAACAGGCCAGCACACCAGGCCACCGTGCTGCCTGCCCTTCCTCATAAAGCGTGGTTGGCGTCTGTTCTCCACCCGTACAATCGGAGGTTTTTCTGCCACTCTGGAAGTACAGGATAGGCTACTGGATCCCACAGAGTATCGAACATTCACTGAAGCCCCACCAGGTGCCTTGTGCAATCCTCACAACAAGCCTGGGAAATGATACCATCACCCCCAGTTTGCCGATGGAGAACCTGGGGCTCAGAGATGATCAGCCACTTGGCTAAGACCACACAGCTGCTGCTGAGCGCCGAGGCTGGGAGATGAACCCAGGTCTGTCTCAGAATCTAAAGCTCTTTTCACCCCGAGGGAGGCAGGACCCTCCCAGTGCCCACTCAGGCAAAGGGAATGGTTTTCCCTGGGGGGGGGGGGGAGGGGGCGGGCCCTCATCTTCCCTGTAGAGAGAGGCTCACGGCAAACTAGCATGCCAGCTGCAGCTCTCTCTGGCACGGAACCTATGGGCAGTCTGGTGTGTGTCCTTGGAGACAAGGCATTCCTTGCCATGCTGATGGTGATAACAGTAACAATGATAATTTCCAGAGTATTAACAACATGCCAGGCAAGATGCCAGGTCCTTTGGGGCATGCTATCTCGGAATCCTTCTAAAAGTACTTTCCCCCAGGTGGGTATGTCCCCATTTTACAGAAGAGGTGCCAGGGCTGTGTGGTCCTGAGCCTGGCTCCAATGGACAGGACGGGAGGGAGCGGAGAGTCACCAGTCACATACCCCAGAGGAGATCCTCATAGCCCACTTCCCCTACTGGAGAAAGATTCAGCAAATTAGCCTATACCAGCCTGGAGCCTAGGGAATACCGGGTGAGCCAGGAGTCAGCTGTGAAGAATGCCGCCCCTCAGCAGCAGACAGCAGCAGCCTCAGGCCAGCCCTAGCTAACCCCACAGCCAACGCTCTGGGGGTCAAGGGCGAGGTGCCCTCCCAGGAGCTAGAGGGTCCCCTAACTCTGTTTGGTAGAGTGAGCCCTTCAGCCCTGAGATCCCCAGGGAGAGCGCCACCAAGGCCTTTTGACAAGGCAAAGGGCTGGTTCTTCCTTCCAAGCAGGTCCTTCTCAGGACAGGCCCTCTGCCCGGGGCTGTGGGCAGGGGTGCCTGCAGCCCTGAATTAGTCCCTTGGGGGACATGTCAGCTGGGGTGCCCACTGGTGGAGGGGGTGCTGCTGGTAACTGGCACACTGTGGTAAGGCCTATGCGAGGCCTCCCAAGCTGGGAGAAGCAGCCAGCAGAGGAGCCTGGAGCCTGACTTTGCTCTCCCCCTGCGCCACACCCGCACTCCGCTGGTGCTGCTGCTCCAAGAGAGGTGAGCCTCCCCGGAAGGCCTTTCCCGGTGTAAACACTTCCAAGGAAAGGAATGTGCTGGGAAGAGCCGGGCTGAGCCACTGGAGCCGCAGCCAGCTGGGGTAAATTTAAAAAAAAAAAAAAGCACCCCAGGACTCAGACGGCTTTTTGTGAAACTCAATCAAAGCCTCGCTGGCCCCTTCTGCCGAGGTGGGCGCATCCTACCTGGGCAGGCGAGCCCGAGGGGAGCCTCGCAGGCTCAGCGGAGCCCTGGACCTCCACAGCGGCAGCGGCGACGCGGCGACGCCCCGGGCACTCCCCGCGCGCAAGGGCGACCGCCGCCCGGGCAGGACCCCGCATCCCTCCGCGCGCGCCGCTCCCGCTCGCACACCCGCGAGTCTCGGGTCGCGAGACCTGCGAGCTGTCTTACAAGCGATTAGACTCCATTTTGTGACAGATTTTTGGACTCTCCCACCGACCCTCCCCCCTTCCGGAGCCTCCTCCAGGAATTCGCCACCTCCTCGGGATAGAAACCCTTTCCAGACGAGCGACAGACGGCAAGAAAAGAGAGTTACATAATTCTATTTGGCCTAGCCGCCAAGAAAAAAAAATTGGGGGGGGGGCGGTAAGTTGTCATTTTGTTTTTTCATGTGTTCTCCGGTGGCGGAAGGAGAGGTGTTCGTGATTTTGCGTTTGGAGGCCGCGTTTCCTCCCGGTTTCTAACCGGGTTTTCGGTCCGAGAAGGAGCTCAAGCTGCCGAGGTGCCAAGAGCCTCGTGCACAGGAGAAGGATCCAATGCTTTCATCTTATTTTTTTTTCAGAAGGAGCCCCAAAAACCACGTACGGAGAAAAAGTAGACTTTTTGAGTGACGCGTGAACACGCCCCAAATGCCGTGGCCCCCGGCCTGCTTCGAGCGTCCGGGACGTGCGGGTGGGTTTTATCTAATGCTATTAAAAGCGCCCGAATGTCCATTAATCACCCCCGTGGTGCGTAGAATAACGTTGCGCTTCTGAGTGTCCCAGATCTTTAAAACAAATCTCAAGGAGAAAGAGACGCTTAATAAAAATAGCAACCTCTTTTCTAAGGACCCAGCCCCGCAGCCCCTCGCCGGGCGAGGACACATTTTTCAAAAGTTACGGGGCGGGGGTTGTTAATTTCCCAATCCTGCTGACGCACAGACTCGACAAGATCGAGAAGGCACGTTTCTGAGCTCACTTGCCTGGATTCTCGTCTGAAAAGCATTTACATACAGATGTAATAAATATGCATCCGCAGTGCTCAAAGCAAAAAATAAGTCATGAAATATATTTTCGTGCAAAGAACATCGCTTCCCCGGCCCCTTCCTGCCTCGCTGCGCTGGCTCTCGCAGAGAAACGCTGAGGCGAGACCCGCGGGGTATCTGTCGCCAGGATTGTCTTGATAACAACCCCTCCTCAGCCCCCAACCGGCCCGCCTAGCGCAGATACCTAACCGGCCTTATTGGAAGAAAGAGGGGGCGAAGGAGGGGGAGGGACCTAGAGGGGTATGAATAATGCCGGCCTGGAGGCTGCACCCCGCAGGACCCAGACTCCCGGACTCGGGACCTGAGATGCGCCCTGATCCCAAATTCACCAGCAAACACACCCCTACCACACGCAGCGAAGAAAAAAAGCTCTTAGGTGCCTTTTTTCTTTTTTAAGCAAATATACTTTCGACGAAACAATTGCAACCATTTAATGTTTAATTGTTTTGTAAAATGATGGGGTTGGCCGCTCAGCTCTAATGAACACCCAGCTCAAATTTTGTGACCTTACAGTTCTGGGCTCTGAAGAACCAGGGAGCATCCTCTCCTTGTTTTAAAGAGAAGCCCCATAAACGATTGGGGGGCAGAGGGAGAGAACCGGTAGATATGTACAAAAGGTTGGAAAGAGTCTTCCAATATGTAAAAAAATTTTTTTTTTTATCAAAAACCTGTGCAAATGACTCGGAGGCCCATTTCCAGCTTCCTGGGCCTTCTGCCCCCACGTGTTGAGTTGTCCAGGCCGGTGGCTGAGCTGAGTGGGAAATGGCATTGCCAGAGCCGAGCTCGGGTGGGGCAGGCAGAGGAGGCCAGGGGTGCAGACCAGGACTCTGGCTAGAGGCTGGTGAGCCCTGCTGAGGGGCCGCTCCCTGGACCGGCCCAGAGCCCCCAGCCACAGCGACCTCAAACTACTTTCTCCGCTTCTTCTGGGCTGCTCCTGCCTGCCTGTGGCTTAGCTGACTGGCTGCCTCACCTTCTCCTGGAACCAGAATCATTATCAGTCCAGGGCACAGCACAAACCTGATCAACAGGAGTGTGCCTCATCTAGGGTGCTCTGGGGAGAGCGGGAGGCTTCAGCTGGGCTCTGGGACCAGCAACAGAGCTGACTCTCTGTACTGGCCCCGATTCCTGCCCGCAGAGCCCCCAGCCAGCGGGAAGAGCAAGGCGCAAAAATGCAGCTCCTGCACAGTTCCCAGACCAGGGGAGCAACAGCCAGGTTAGGAGCTAGCATGGGGCTCAGCCAGAGCCTTTCAGAGTCGAACCGTTGCCCTCTCGAGGGCTCTGGCCGGCAGTCCCTCTATTTCCAGGCCTCAGCCAAGCAGTTGGAGAGGTGGGGAAGGGACACTCCAGCTGCTCCACTTCCCACCAGGGCCTGGATTTAGGGACAATCCCCGGGCAGAGCAAGCAGACTGCCCTTCCCACCAGGCACCCGCAGCCTTGCCTTTTCCCGGAGACTTGGGCACACGGCCCCCTCCAAGCCCCAAACCGCCTGAGCAGCCTACCCACCCTGCAGCCCCATCTGAAAGGGTTTTCGGGGCCTCACTAGAAAGTTCTCGCAGGCACCCACTTGTCTACACAATGCTGCCCTGGGGATCCCCACACCCCTCTTTTGGCTGTTGCTTCTCTCAATCACACTACCAGGCATAAAACCCAGAGGGTCAAAAGAAAAAGCCTGCATCTGCTCTTATCTGTCCCGGGCCGCTTGCCAGACAAACCCATACTCTCAGCTCAAAACAAGTCAGCAAGTAGGGCTCACCCCACCGTCTCTGGCCCCCGACTCTGACGCTTGGGCTACACCAGGGCAGGGCAGCCACCCCTCCCCAACACAGACACACTGCAAGAAAGAAGGCCTGCTGGGGAAGGCTGACTCGGTCAGTTCCTCACCCCCTTGGGGAGCCCCAGACTGTGGTTTGCCACTTCTTCAGGTCCTCTTCCTAGACAGCTTCTCCAGCCAACGAAAATCAAAAGTGCAAAATTCCCGCATGGAACGCTTTGGAGAGAATGGACACTCCTTTCTCTGCATCAGAGCCTAAAAGTGCAGCAGGGACCCTGGCAGGACAGGGGCATCCCAGGCCAGCACCACCCCCACTCCACCGCCCTGCTCCTGGAATTCCAACCCCTCCACAAAGCCCGCCTTTGGGCTGAGGAAGCACACCGCCAGGGCCTGGCTCCCTAAAGCGCTGCTTTCGTTTGGAAATCAATTCTTGGTCCCCAATTCAGGCCTCAGCGGGGCCAGGCCCTGTCCCAGGACCACGGCATCATATCCCCCAGTCGGCCCCCGGCCTTGTCCCACGCCCCGACTCAGTGGCCCAGAGCAGGTTTCCCGGACAAAGGATGGCAACGAGGGGCTGCCGGAGACTCCCGGCCACCAGGGTCGGCCGGGATGGGATGGTTCGGCCCTGCCGGAGAGACGCGCAGCCCGCGGAGCCCTCGGAGCGGATGGGCCCAGCGGCGCGCAGAGCCGGCTGTAGGGCGGACGCAGCCCCGGCCTGGCAGGGGGCGGCCGGGCTCGAGTGCCGGCGGCGGCGGGGAAGGAGCAGGACGAGAGGGCTTACTGTTGGTAGTCTTGTTTGCAGTACAGTTTCCGATCCCGGAAGTAGCAGCTGGTGGTGAGGGCTTGCTGACACGCCGCGCACTGCAAACACTCCTCGTGCCAGGACGACTCGTTGACTCGCATCAGGAAGCGGTCGGAGATGGGCCGCTGGCAGCCCTCGCAGACGGCGGGATGCGGGCAGTCGGAGCCTGCAGCGCACAGGGCGAGAGCCGAGCCGTCAGCGCCGACCAGCACGGCCCCAGCGTCCCGGCTGCAGCGGTGCCCGCAGCCCCGGCCAAGGGCGAGGGCAGCCCGGGAGCGCCGCCGCGCCAGGGGCCGGGCAGCCTCCGCTAGTTCGTCCCAGTCCCCGGACTCCGGCGCGGAGAGGCCGCGGGCCTCGAGCCTCGGTTCGGCGCTGCGCTCTCCCCTTCTCCGGAGATCCGGCGCTTGGTGGTAATAAATACGAGAACTAGCACGGCGCGGGGGAGCCGGCTGGGACCCAGACAGGCGAGGGGAGGCTGAGGCGCTCGCTGGCTGACACGCCCCACGGCGTCTTCTGTCCCCAATCTCCCCAAAACCTGTGGTTTGGGTGACCCAGGGGGCATCTTTTTCTTAAAAGCTCCCCCTCCCCAAGTGACCTGGCGCCATTCCCGAGCCTGCCAAGGTGACTATTGGGTCCTCCATCACCCCTGCCACCCGCCTCCCACCTCCTGCCCGGAGTGGCAGCTCTAGAACCGAGGCCCGGTGAGGATGGAGGGAGGCGGCTGGCGAGTCCTGTTCTCCCTCCTCCTGGGTGATGTCCCTGCATACCTCTGTCCCCTTAGGATGCCTGTCTAGGCGTGCCTGTCGCCCCTCTGAAGATCACTCCTGGAGTCTTCTCTGTGTCCCCCACACCCCCATGTCCTGCAAACCATCTCCTTTATCCATTGGCCTGGACGCCTGTGTCCACCTGGGACAAGGCCCCGTCCCCTGCCCGTGATCACTCGGGCGCGGCGACCCCGCACTCACCTAGCAGCACCCCCAGAGTGGCGGGCCCGGGGCGCAGGGCGTGCTCCTCCATCTTGATGCCGTCCAACATCTTGGCGCAGTCCGTCTGCCCGCGGGGGAAACACCTCTCCAGCGACTCGGGACCTGTTGCTATATCCATGGGACGCGGGGCGCGCTGCGGGCCCCGCCAGCCAGGGTGCTCGCCCGCCCGCCCGCCTGCCCGCTCGCCGCCGCCGGGGCCCGGGAGCCGGGGAGGCGCGGCCCCCGCGGAGTTGGGGCTGCGGCTGGGGCCGCCGACTGCCCCCGGCGAGCGCGGAGCGGCAACGCGCTGGCCCCGGGCCCCGGCGTCGTGCGGGCGGGCCGGGGCGGCTGCAGTCGGCGCCGCGCTCCCCCGGGCACTCGCAGCCACGCGCGCCGGCTCCTCTGTCACCTGCTTGTCAGTCCCGGAGCCGGGCTGCGGCGGCGGCGGCAGACGGAGCCGCGGGGAGGAGACGGCGGCGGTGGCGGCGGCGGCGGCGGCGGCGGCGGGCGGGGGAGGGGGCGGGGGTGCAGGGGCGGCCCCGCGGGCTGGGGGGGCGCGGGCGGCGCAGCGGGGTCCCGGGCGGGGCGCAGCGGGCCGCGGGGTTCCGGGCGCGCTCCCCGCACTACTCCAGTGCCATGGTGCGCCCGCGGAGCCGCTCGGTTTAGAGCTGGGGCTGGCGGCGGAGGGATACTGCGCCCGGGAGCCGCCTCACCCCTCCTCAAACTTCCTGACATTTGAACTCATTGGTGCGCCTCGTATCCCTGCGCCGGGATGAGCCGGCGGCTCCACGTCAAATAGTGCCGTCGCCGCCCCCCCGCGCGGGAGGGCTCCCCGCGCCCCCAGCCTGCGCCCCGCGCCGCGCCTGGCCCCGCGCGCCGGTCCGGGCGTCCCGGCCAGGCCGAGCGCCCTGCTGGCCCCTCGCAGAAGGTTGGGTCGCCTTCGAAACAAATCCTTCTGCCCCACTCCTTTGAAAAATTGATTTGGGAGTTGGGGAAAGCAAGCTTCCTTCTTTGCTTTCTTGCTTCATTATTAGTATTTTGTAAAGCTTCGGCGGTAAGAGGAGTGGCCCCGAGCGAGACCAGACTGCGCGGACGGCGGCGAGCACAGCGGCTCCACCAGGAGACGGCGCCGGCCGTGAGCGGCCGCCCGGGGACCCCGACTGTCGGCCGAGGTAGGTCACACCGGGCTGAGTTGGCGTCCCCCGGGCGGCGGCGCCTTGCCGGGGCCGGTTTGGTCCGAGGAGAGGGCTGGCTGCGGGGATCGAGGGACGGGCAACGGCAGGAGGGAAGGGTTGCTGGCTCAGGACTCGCCAAGGGGTCCCTGGCTCAGGGAGAGGGAGGTTGGGCCCCAGATTTGGAGTGAGGGACCCGGGAAAGCTTCAGACGTGGCAGAGATGGGATGCAAGGGTGAGCGAAGATCCCGGAGGGGCCCCGGGATCAAGGATGGGGGACATTGGGCAGGCGAGGAAGGTGAGGCCAGGTTCAGGCGACGGAGAGTTTAGAGGACGATTACGTCTGGGAAAGAGGCCCCCCGGCGGGAGTGGGGGCAATGGACCAGAACCTGGCCTCGCAGGGTTTGGAGCGAGGGGCGCCGGTAGGGGTGGCTCCAGGGTCGGGGACGGAAGGCCCAGGACGACGTGTGTTCCGCCGGCCGCTCGAGGGAAACCGGATTGGCGGCTGGGATAGGCGACCTTTGGTGGCGGAGGGACCCGGCCAGGGGTCCGTAGGCCACGCTTGGCAGGGACAGCGCCCTGGCCAGCCTGGGCAAAGTGGTCCTCGGCCCTGGGGAGCGAAAAGCCGGCAAGACCGAGTGGCTGACTCGGGCACCCGCCGGGCCTGGCATCCACCGGGCCTGGCACCCGCGCTCGCTGCGCTGGCCGCTGCGTCCGGCTGCAGTGCGCTGAGCCTGGCCGGCTGTGTCTTGGGCCCCTGGGTCCCCACGGAGGCGCGGCTCGCCCGGGAGCAGGGGGGCCGATGCGGCCCCGGGGCAGGCGCGGGCTGACCCCTCGAGC
The DNA here is from genome assembly GCF_041296235.1 of Equus asinus. Classification (NCBI taxonomy): domain Eukaryota; kingdom Metazoa; phylum Chordata; class Mammalia; order Perissodactyla; family Equidae; genus Equus; species Equus asinus. Next base: position 18,959,221 of record NC_091799.1, read on the forward strand.
CGCTGCGGAGCGGCCCCGGCCCCTCCCGGAGCAGAGCAGCGGCGCGGAGCGGGGCGGGGGCGGAGGGCATGGGAGGCGGGTCCCCTGACCCCGCTGGAGGCGAGAGGGCGGATCGGATTTGGAGCCTGCGGGCGGCTTGGTCAGAAGTGACCCCCTGTGCCGCGGGGCCCCGCGGAGGGGCCCGGCTTTGTGGAGGATTAGAGGCTGCCGCCCCACCCCGGTACCTGCGTGTGTGTCGGTGGGTATCTGTGTGCGCTGTGCGTGTCCATGCTCCCGCCTCGGAGGAGCTTGCTGTCTGTGCACCCGTGTCTCTGTGCGCATGCAGTATTTCTGTGTCCCTGCGACTTTCTCGGCTCCGAGTGTGGCAATCCGTGTCTGATTCCCCTGCTTCGTTGTGTGTGTGTCTGAGTGTGAATCTGCAGGTCTTTCCGTGTCTCCGTATCTTCTGTGTTTTTGTAGGTCTTTGTGTCCCTGTGTCTGTCACTCTATGCGGGTGGGACGTCTTTGTGTGTCAGCTTCTGTAATGTGTCTGGGATTCTTTTTTGTTTATATGTGTGTCTTCGTGTCACCTTTGTGTGTCCGTGTGTATCTCTGAGTTTCTGAATGATTCTGTGTATTTGCGAGTCTCTCAGAGTTTGGGGTTTGGGGGTTTTGTGGGGGTTTTTTGGGTCTTTTTTTTTTTTGGCTTTGTGTCTCCGTGTATTTCTCAGCGTCTTTGTGTGTCTGGATCCAGGACGCTGGATGAGTGGATGTGGAGTTTCTCTCACATGCCCTTGGTCCCCTGTCCTTGCCCAGCCCGGAAACCCCAGGCCTCGAGCTCCCGAGGTTGGGCCTGGGCCTGGGCCGCCTTCTCCGGGCATCTGGGGCGGGGGCGCGGCAGTTGCCGGGAGCAGCCAGCGGGCCAGGTTCGGGCGCGCGGAGCCGCGAGGCGCAGAGCCGGGCGCACAGTTGGCAGACCGACCGGGTGCCTTCTGCCCTCTGCTGGCCGCGCTACGTCCCTGCACCTGCTGTCGGGCAACTGCCTGTGGGCGAGAGGGTCCTGGTTCTAAGCCGAGTCTCTTGCCTTCTCCTTCAGAGAGCACTAAGGAATTCTCTGCCGTCAAAGGCCCAGCAGACCCACTCCGGAGCCAGGCTCCTAGTGCAGCCTTCCACCCTTCTCCCTCTGTCTCCCACTCTCCGCCTTCCCCGTGCCCGGCCTCTTCCTTTCCACATTTCCCTCCTTAGGCTGAAAGGGGGTCCCTGTGGCCAGACTTCCTAAGCTTCTCTGACCTCTGGCTGGCGTCCAGAGCCAAGTTGGGGCCGTGGACTGTGCCCCAAACTCGGACTGCCCAAAGGCTGCGTCTCAGCGTAGGAGGACGTGCCCAGGGCGGGCTTGGGTGCCATGGCTGGTCTGTCCTGGGGTGCACAGGATCTTGGCACGTCTCCCCGTGCTCCTGCCTGCGTCACAGCCCACACCACCAGGGCCCACATCGGGAGAGCCAAGGGTGGTGCTCAGAGCCGCTGGTGGCTGCCGACATGCTGGGCCCAACCCAGGTGCGGGTCTGGGAGTGGGGCTGTTCAGTCTACAAACCTGAGGTCCCCTCTCCAGGTCCTCCCCGCTCACTGTCCATTCGTCCCTGTCCTCCTGATCACCGTATAGGTCCTGTTCCTTGCCCTTTGTCCCCCTTCCTCGGGTCCCTCGGTGATCCCGGCTCCTTCGCATACAGACACACAGAGGCCCCAGGTCTCTCCCCAGCACAACCGCAGGAGCTGAACTGCTGAAGAAGTGGCCGCCTGGACCGAAGGCGGGGGCCTAGACCCCGACTCAGGTACTCCCGGTAGGCGGCGAGCGGCACCTTGCTGCGCCCGGCAGGGGCGGGTGCGATCTGGTACCCACCAATTTCCCCTGGCGACCCTGGACCCACGACTCCGCCGGCGGCTCGCGCCTGGGCGCTGCCTCCGACCCGGGATTTTCTCTGGCTTGGACTTCAGCGGCAGAAACAGCTTCCAATTTTCTCCACCTGGGGATGGATGGAGTCGGCTGTTTGGAATCGCTTGGGAAGAAGCAAGATCGGAGAGGAAAGCTCTAGGGCGGGGGTCTCAGCTCCCCCAATCCCACAGATGCCCCATCTCCACTAAGCCATTCCCTGTCCCCCCTTGCTCCTCTCCTTAGGGCCTGGCACCCCGCACCTGAACTACCAGCCTCCTACGAACACAGTCCTGTGATCCCGCTCCCCGCAGTGGAGCCCTGTCCATCCTCCCTCCGGCTGTCCCGCTGTCCTTCTGACCAAAGCTGAGCGGCAGAGCCCCCTCCCAGTTTACAGCCCGGCTGGAGGGGAGGATCTTGGGCAGGGATGGAGCATGAAGGCGCGGACGAGGAGCTGCACGGATCCGCGATTCCGCCCTGCGGGAGCGCCCAGGCCCGTCCCACGCTGCCGGGGTGCCATTGGTCCTGGCGACCCTCAGATCCAGGGGAGGCAGCCAGACTGGACCAGAGCCACCCCAAGCCATGGTCCGGGTTGGGGGCCGCTATTCCCGGGAGGCGGCGGCACGGTATCCAGAGACCTGGGAATTCCAGAAGTGGAGCCGGATGGCCCTGGCAGTGGTCGAGTGTCCCGGCCTTGGGAGCCAGCCCCGACCACACTCCCCTCCGCGGACCGCAGCGTTCTTGACCCCAGGACACGTGGGTCAAAGGCTCAGGCCCCTTCTCAGCTAGCAGAGCGATGGATGTGTGTGATAAGTAACCCGGCCCCTTCCCACAACCCGGGGAAGAGACTGTGGTCTTCTTGTGCCTGCGGCGAGCTCACAGGGACCCTGAGCCCGGTGGCGGTCCACAGAGGAATGACTGGAGAGAGGTCCACGCTGGGTCCCTCCGACTCAGGGCTGGGAGCAGGTTTGCACTCTCCCATCTGGGGTCTTCTGGGCTGAGGAGAGAGAGATGGCAGGGGACAGGGTTTTAGGCAGAGTTTGCTGGTGAGGCAGGGGGCACGTGGCTCTGAGGCTCGTGACAGTATGTGCCTGTGTGCAATGTGTGGGACCACCCACCCCCAGCAAAGTCCTTCTGTCCTCCCTGTAGCCCATCCCCACCCTCACCCAGCTCGTGGGGTCTCTAGCCGCAGGTCCATGACTTTTCAGCACAAGATCTGGGTGGTTAGTCACGGGATTCCTCCCTGGTGTGTCAGGAGATCCGGCTCCCTCAGATCCTAAGGCTGCTGTCAGCCCTCAGGGCTGGAGCTTGGAGAAGGGCACTGTCCTGGCTAGGTGGCCCAGGGCTGAGGTCTGCCACTGGCCGGGCGGTGGTTAGGAGTGGGTAAGAGCAGGTCCCGGGGAGGCACCCAGGTCTGCTTCAAGATCTGACTGTGGGATGTCAGGAAAGTCTTGCCCTCTCTCTGCACCTCAGCTTCCTCATCTGCAAAGGGAGCATAATCATAGTGTCTATCCTCCAAGGCTGCTGAGAGGATGAAATGTAAGTGGTCACCACAGCACCTGGCACACAGTAGGTCTCTATTAATATTTGGTGAGTAATTGGGTGAAAGGGGGTCCCCAGGACTTGGGGAAATCATGGCTGCTTCCCCCTCCTCCAACCAGGACCTACGGGGGAAGAAAGGGAGGTGCTGAACTCTGTCATCTCTCTTCCTTTAGGAAGGCGGCGGGGGCTGGGTGCAGGAGCCCCCCAGGCAGGGCCCAGATGTCTCCACTCGCCCTGGCTGTGGGGCCTGAGGCTGAGGGTAGCTGCTCCTAACCAGAACCTTGGAAGGGAACAGAACTAGGGGCCTCAGCCCAATGCATCAAAACCGACCATGTGGGACTCTCAAGGTGCCATTTATATTTATTTTTTAAAAGGCACTTTCCTCAAGAATCTTTGCATTTCTTGCCAAATGGATGGGCTGGGTTATTTCAGCAGCCCATCTAGAACCAGGGGCTTCCCCGACTGAGGACCTGAGCCAGAACAAAGAAAAGGCCAAGGACTGTATTTGGAGCCATAAAAGCCCCATTAGGACACTAAGAATAACTTGCAGAAAGGCATTTTATATGAATTGGACACAAATTCACAAAAGCGAGGAAGTTCATTGGTCTCTACCCCGAGGGTCCGCGACTGGGGAAAGGGGTTGGGTGTGATGCGGGGAGCAGCGCCCATCCCATTTGATCTTTATCTTAAATCCACTTCAAAACGCTAGGGATCTGCGGAGTTGGAGGTTTGCCCCTTCCTGTAATGATTTGGTGTCTAGTAAAGTTTTTATGAGTGTCTGTGCAAATAAATGCATTTGATGTGCATTTGTTTTGGCTGGTGTTGCTTTATATAGGAGGCGCGCACGTCTTCTGTTGGCTCTCAAAAGAAAAGAATGAGAGTGAAAATAAAAATAAAACCAAGATATCCGGACCAGGCGGAGGGGCGGAGCGGAGGCAGTCCCGCTGCCAGCCACCACCCCTCTGACGGCGGCGGGCGGGAGCTTGAGGATGCTGCCAAATGAGGTTGCAGGCTTTGGGTTTGCTGTGTGGAGCTGCTCAGGGTGGGGAGGCGGGCTGGGGAGGTCCAAGTTCTAGGAAGGGGTTTTTGGAAACAGAACTCTACCTGCCTTTTGATTACTGTCCTCTGGGTATTCTTGCTGAAGTAAAATGAATAATAAATAAGGGTGAGTTTTTTGGGGCGTCACTTTATCATCTAAGTGGCAGGCTATGCCTATTTCTTTAGAATTTGAGCTCAGCAGAATCTGGCCGAGAGGCAGGTCGAACAGCAATGTGGCTCCCCAGCCATCTCTGGACAAGGCAGCCAGGGAGCCGGGGAAGGAGGGCGGGAAGCAGAGGTGCTCCCTAAGGGTGAGGAGCCAGGCCAGGGTGTCAGGGGCTAAGAGCACCCATGCCCTTGTCCCAAGTGTCCAGCTGGTGCCCAGGATGCAGCGTGCATTCCGGGGGCCCGAGCTGGCTGTGCTCTCCCAACACTGCAGTCTTGATTTATTTGTTCTAAAATTATTTTAGCGTTTTTACTGAAGTATAATATACAAGTAGAATAGTACACCAAGCATAAAATTACAAAGGGGACACACTTACACCCCCAATAGCTCGATGAGGAGAGAATGTTCTGGCTCCCCAGAACCTCTCCTCTTGCGCCCTCCCGGGCACCCCACCCCCTTCTCCATGGAAACCGTCATCCTGGTTTCTGTCACCACACATGAGTTTTGCCTGTTTTTGAATTTCATATAAATGGAATCACAAGTATATGCTCTTTACCATACTTTAATCGTGAGGTTTTGCTTGAGAAGAGGAATTTTTCTCCTGAAAAATCAGAAGTCTGATCACCTTGGACCCTCATTCCAGCGGGGTGTTGACAATCTGGAGCTGAACTGTACCCTTCCCCCTCCCCCATTTAACCCTCACCCCGCCCCAGGCAGGGACCCGCCCTTGCCGGTTTGTCAGGGAGCATTTGTACTGGTAACTGCTGCTGTAATCCTGTGGCTTCTCCCTGAAGGAATCACTGTATGTACACTGGGAAAGTGCATCCAGAATCTTCTCTCATCCCAGCCCCTCCATCTGTATCCAGTACCCTCTGAGGTAGAAATCATGAGACCTTTTAACAAGTGAGGAAATTGGCACCTCAGAGAAGTGAAGTCACTTGCCCAGGGTCACACAGCATTGTAAGTGTCGGATCCTGGATTCGAACCTGGATTGGCCGGACTCCAAACCCCAGGCTCCTGTCGCCTCCCCACAGGGCTCCCCTGAGCATCCAGGCCCAGGCGTGAACAATCCCCTCCTGCCTCCTTCCAGCGGGGAGGAAGCTGGACTTTTTCCAAAGGAAACGCTGGGAAACCCAAAACCCAAAACAGAAAACAGGGCAGGGATGGTTCCCAGGCCCCAGCAGCCTAACCTCGGGTGATGCAAGTCTAGTCTGGGCTGGGCTGGTCTGGGCTGGCACAGCCTCCCCAGATGTGTGGAGGGAGCGCAGCATCATGCCGTTCGCCGAGTATCCAGCACATGCCGGGCGCCTCCTGTAAGTCGTTCCTGAATGCTCACAGTGCGCCTGGGAGGTCGGCGTTACTATTTCACCCCACTTTACAGCTGGGAAGACTGAGGTCCAGAGAGATCAGATGTGTTGCCTTAGCCCACAGGGTACGAGTGGCCAGCCTGTATTCTGAGTACATTAAGTGTGACTTCAGTGCCTTTGCTCTGTGCCACATCGTTCCCATTCTCCTTGGCTCAGTCCTCTTATCTGAGCCACTTCCGCTCTCCTGTTATGATGGAGGGACAGCCAGGACTTCCACTTTGTTGCTCAAAGATGCTGGAGCCTGCCCGGCATGGCTTGGGGCTTACTTCCAGGAGCCATGTGGTGGTTCTCAGGGCCTCAGTTTCTTCATCTGGAAAGTGGGGATGATATTGCTCTCTTCCATTATCATTTGGAGGTTCAATAAGGTCTGTGGGCTTTTGAATCTGGAAGAATTGGCAATGGCCTGTTAGAGGGGGCAGGAGGGTCAGTGATGTACAAAGGTCCTGTGGCAGGAAAGAACTTGATCCATTGGAAACCTGTATGGCTGGGTCAGAGCAAGGACGTGGCTGCAGGTGTGAGCCAGAGCCTGACCACAGGGCATAGTAGGTCATGATGAGGAGTGTGGACTGGAACCTGAGGGCAGGGGGCAGCCATGGCAGGGCTTAAATAGGGTGGTGCTACGGTCAAGTTTGTTTTTTTAGGAAGATCTCTCTGGCCGTGGTGAGGGGTGAGACGAGAGGCAGGAGGCCAAGTGATGAGGCCTTTGGGTTTCAATATCCCTTTTGTGTGGAATGAAGTTGGGCGGTCCGCGGAGCAGCCCTTAGCCTCTAGTTTCCTAGAGAGGTTGTGTTTCCAGATTCAGGGTTTCGTGTTACACAGAGTTATTCTTTCTGGAATGTGTCCCCCGAGCAACCCCGCTGGACCCTCCGTGGAAGGAGGGGCTCTTCTGAATGCAAGATGCACATTTATGCAAAAAAGTGGAGCATCCCAGTCCCGGGGCTCCGCAGTGTCTGTGCCCGAAACACTCCAGCAGCCAGCGGGCTGGGCAGTGCTCGAGGGTTGGGACAGGCTGCCTGTAAGCATCAATAACAACAACAGTGATGATAATAATCATTGCCCTTTGTGAAGCCTCTGACGGCTGTGATCTCATGGAATCCTAAAGCAAGACTGCGAGGTGGCCGGCATTGAGACCCATTGTGCAGACGACAAAAGGCAAGCTCAAGGTCACTGGGTGGCAGGGCGAGGCCGGTAGCCACTGCCCATACACCCCACCTCTGGGTGCTGGACAGCCTCCGAAGGGTGGTGAGCCGGCATGTCGCTGAGCTCTGTGGGATCCAGACAGCCCTGCAACTGTTCCCAGTGCACGGAAAAGCCAGAAAATTCCATGTGTGCGTCCGGCCTTCCACCTACACGGCGGCCCACACAACCTGCCCAGCAGAGTTATCCTCCCGGGAAGAGCTCGGTGATTCAGGCTTTTCCAAACGCAGGAAAAGCCTCCAAGTCTAGCATCCTCCCAGTGGCCTCCGAGGCCTCCTGGCCCATGTCCACCGCCCTGGCCCCGTCTGCACCTCCTCCCCTTTCACTCTCCGCACCGCTTGCCAAGCACACTGGCCTCGTTTCAGTGTCCCCAGTGCTCACGCTCTTTCCTGCCCACAGGCTCTGAACAGGCTGTTCCCTTTGCGTGGAAGGCTCTCCCCACTCCCCTTTCCTAGGTTACTCCTGCTCATCCTTTCTGTCTCCATGTAAACGTCACCGCCTCCTGGAAGCCTTCCTTCACCTCCCAGATCAGCTTACGTGTTTTCAGCAACATGGGTTTCTCCTTCATGGCAGATGGGACTGTCTGTCTGTATTCCCTCCCCCTCCTCCGTCCCCGTGCCGTCTCTGGAATGAGCGATGGGGAGGGCACCCTCCTGTGTCAAGGAAATGGAAGGGGATCTGGAAGATGGAAGGGGACAAGTGCCCTTGAACTATAACACGGTCCACATTGTGCTCGCTCGGTGGTTGGAGGTATGCCTCTCCCGTGGTGACCAGCTGAGGACTTGAGGCAAGAAACGCCTTCGCACGGCCTGAGAGGAGTCTGATTGCTGGTACCGAACGCTTGCCCCATGGCCTTCATCCACCTTCGCTGCCTTCCCTTCTACCCAGGGGCACTAAGGATGGGGGAGAAGCAAGCTTGGACCGGCAACTCGCAACTTGTGCTGGAGAAGATGCAAATGCAGGCTTGGGTTTGCCAGATTCTAGGAGGGAGTGTGTGGAATGGTCTGGGGAAACTGAGGCAGCAGGGTCTTGGGGATGGGGAGGAGCTAAGAGGCCTCGGGGAGGGTTGTGAGAGGGTGACGGAAGGAGAGGCTCTTCTCTGCAGTCCTGATGGCAGCCTTAGAGGCAGCTTCTGGGGGCACTGTGACGGTGCAAGGGGACAAGAGCATGTGGCCAGGAGTCTGGTCCCCATCACAGGCACTCCGTGCATGGAGGTGACTGTCAAGATTCCACCCTCAAGGTCTCAAGCCCTTGTCTGCCACCCGTGAGCAGAGGCCAGCTTCCCACGGCGGGAGCTCATTGTGGGGGAAATGGGAAGGTGACAGCCCTGAGGGGACCCGGCAAAAGAAAAACTATGTTTTCAGGGTGTTGGGGTACAGGTGCAATTTAAAAAATGTGTTTTCAACCATTTCTTTGAGCAGGTCATTTGTTTTAATAAAAGAATATTAACAATGAGCCTTTTAGACACTGAATGCTCTCTGCATTTCGGAAGCACCCCATCGGGAGGGGACAGTCTTTGTGGGAGTCTTGGGGCCCTGAGCTCTGGGTTCTCAGCTGTGGGGGAGTCTGGAACAGTCCGGGACTAAGCCTGAGAAGGCCAGGGTGTCCAAGGGGAGCGGGGCGGGGCATAGCGGTGATGGGAGACGATCCCACATGTGCCCTGAATATGCGATTAGGGGTGGAGAGCACCCTTGCATTTTCCTAATGAGAAGATACCTCCCAGATGTTTTTGGCCAATTCAAGTCTATAAACTCAAGGCGAGGATGTCAAATGCCTACTTAAAATATTAAGTTTATGAGTCGGGTATTACCTGCAAAATTACAATCACAATTTTGATGGTAATTTTAGATGTTTATACCAGTAACGTGACAAATGTGTTAAAAGAGATAATAAATATGGCTATCAATTTTTCTTGCAGTTTCTGAGATGGTTTAATTTCAAACTCTTCACTTGCATTTCTTCCTTTTTTATTATTATGTTTAATTGTGATAAAATACACATAACATAAAATTTACCATCTTAACCACTTTTAAGTGTTCAGGTCAGTGGCATTAAGTATATTCACATTTGTTCTGCAACCATCACCATCATCTGTCTTTACAACTCTTTTCACCTTGCAAAAATGAAATTCTGTACCCCTAAACACTAACTCCCCATTCTCTCCTCGTCCCAGCTCCTGGCAACCACCATTCTACTTTCTGTCTCTAAGAATTGCACTACTCTGGGTACCTCATATAGATGGAGTCCTATATATTTGTCCATTTGTGACTGGCTTATTACCATAATGTCCTCAAGGTTCATGTATGTTATAGTATGTGTCAGAAATTCCTTCTAACACTGAATAATATTCCATCGTACTTATATACCACATTTTCTTTATCCATTCATCTGTCGATAGACACTTGAGTTGCATCCACCCCTTGGTTATTGTAAATAATGCTGCTATGAGAATGAGTATAAAAATATCTCTTTAAATCCATGCTTTCTATTCTTTGGGGTATAAATCCAGGAGTGGAATTGCTGGATCACGCAGTAATTCTATTTTAATTCTTTGCAGAGCCGCCATACTGTTTTCCAAAGTGGCTGCACCATTTTACATTTCTCCCAACAGTGCACAAGGGTTCCACTTTCTCCACCTCCTCTGTTTTTTTGATGGTAGCATCCTAATGGGTGTGAGATGGTATCTCCCCGTGGTTTTGATTTGCATTTCCCTGGTGAATGGTGATGCTGAGCATCTTTTCACGTGCTCGTTGGCCACTTGTATATCTTCTCTGGAGAAATGTCTATTCAAGTCTTTTGCCCATGTTTGGTTTCGTTGTTAAGTTGGAGGGGTTCTTTATATATTCTTATCAGATATGTGATTGGCAAATATTTTCTCCCATACAGTAGGCTGCCTTTTCACTCTGTTGGGTGTATCCTTTGATGCACAGTTTTTAATTTTGAAGCCCAATTTGTCTATTTTTGCTGTTGTTGCCTGTGCTTCACTCGCATTTTTGCATCTGTACCCTTCGTCATTACTAAGCCACTTTTTAAGGTGGCCGGCATCATTTTCCAGAGCACCCATCTCCACTTCTAAGTTGTTTGACATACAAATTCGTGCACAGGGCTATAATTAGCCCACACCACAAATACCTATCTGCCAAACATTACACTGCTACATTACACTTATTCTTCCTGTAGGTATAAATTCATAATCTGCACAGTTTCTTTATTGCATTATAAAGTGGACTGTAAAAGGCTTGTTTGCAACAGTATCCAATGCCCGTGTGTGTGAGGCCACAGTCCCAGGAGAAATTCTAAAGCTGCACAAAATTACTTTCTCTCTTTTAGCCCATTTGTCAGGTTACTGCGATTAACATCCAAAATGAGCATCAAATGAGGTCACTTCAGGCTAATGCATCTTCCCCAAACAGCATGCTTTTGGTCCAAACGTAATAATTGAGAAAGTGCCCTGTAATACAACGTGCTCTGTAAAGAGGCAAATATAAGGAATAATTTTGGGGAAAAAGCCCTACTTTATATTCTGGCTATATAATAATTAATATAAAATAGTGATAATAATCATAACCACAGCAGAAATAACCACCGTTTGTTGGGTACCACTCCAGAATGGCACTGAGCTGAGTGCTTCAGGCACTCGCTTACACTGAATCCACACCCCAGCCTCCCGAGAAAGTACATCTATTGTTCCCAGTCTACAGATGAGGATATTGAGGCTCAGGCAGGTGAAGGCACGTGCTGGGAGAACTGGAATTTGAACCTATGTCTTCCGGAGCCCAGGCTTTTAATCGCTACATGATTCTGCTTTCATCCACCTGGTTTATGCCAGGGTGTGAGCACCCAGCACTGCACAGGAGCCAGAGAGGAGCCTGCCCCGGGACGGGTGGGTTTATAATGCTCCTACCTCGCTCAGGCAAAGCGGGCTGCAGTGCTGGGTCGCAAACCCAGCTCGGTTCCCTCTGCCTGGTGGTTGGTGGTCCTTCCCAGGTGCAGGCTGACATGGGAAGGGGCATCGCCGGTGGCCCTGCCTCATCTCTGCTCAGGCAGGTTAGAACCAGCTCACCAACAGGCGCTCAAAAGAAAGGAGTATTGGGAAGAAAGTAGCCACAATTTACACCAAGAGGCGACAACCTAAAAACACCAGATGCACCAGAGATGCTGGGTGGCCTCTGCCTTTGTTAAAAGGAGCTTTTATTTTTATTTTTGGTAAGCTTTTTTTTTATTATGGAAAATTTCAAACATATATAAAAGTAGAGAGAATAATGGACGTGTCACTCAGCTTCAACGATTATAACTCATGTCCAATCTTGTTTCGTCTACATCCCACCCCAACCCCCATCCCAACGGAGTATTTTGGGATAAATCTCCGACACTGTAACATTTCAACCACAACTATTTTAGCGTATCTCTCTAAAAGATAAGGAAATAGTTAAAAAAAAGATTATAGCCATAACGGCATTATCACACATGGGGAAATTATGATCATCGCGCGTATCTAGTCAATGTTTACATTTCCCCAACTGTCTCATAAACGTTTTTACACCTTATGAAAAAGTCCATATATGTCTCTTCTAATCTGTAGTCTCTTTCTCTCCCCTGCTCCTTCCCCACCTCTCCGCCTTTGCCATTTATTTGTTGAAGGAACCTGCTTGTTTGTCCTGTGGAGTTCCCCCCAGTCTGGAGTGTGCTGCTTGTATCCCTGTGGGTCCCTAACACGTTCCTCTGTCCTCTGTATTTCCCGTAATTAGATCTAGAGGCTTGATCACATTCAGGTTCGATTTTTGGCCACAGTACCTCGCAGGAGCTGTATCCTCCCGTCAGGAGGCCCGTTGTGTCTCGGGATCTCTCTTTTTGTGAAGTTAGCAGCCGTTGATGTTCCTGGCCTAGATTCATTATTTCATTAGGGATTGCAGAAATGATGACATTCGAGTTCTATCTTCCTTCTTCACTTATTAGCTGGAATACTTGTCAAGGGGAAACTTCATCAGCTCTTTAGTTACCCCACAGTACAGTACAATGTCATTCAATATGTACAATACAGACCGTACAAAGTTGATTCTTTAACAGTTCTCCAATAATGAATTGGTTTCCTGGCATCTTTGGAGTTATTTTTTTATTGAGTTTTTTTTTTTTTAGTATCACTATGAATATAGGGATTTAATGTTATTTGACGTGTTTCAATCCCTTGCAACTGTTATTCTTATTGATGCTCAAATGGTCCCGCTCAGCCTGAGAGGACCTCATCAGGTTGGCGCCTGAGCTCTTTTGACCCCAGTAGACTTCGATAAGTTCTTTGCTTTCTGGAACAGCAAGACACTCCAGATTTGTCTTGGATGTTTTCTGCCCCAGACCTGGACTCAGCCACATCTCCAAGGAGCCCTGGTTTCTTTGAGTGGGGAGTGGTTTTTATTTATTTAATTAATTTTATTGAGGTCACATTGGTATATAACATTATATAAAGATTTTATTTATTTTATTTTTTTTCCTTTTTCTCCCCAAAGCCCCCCAGTACAAAGTTGTATATTCTTCGTTGTGGGTCTTTCTAGTTGTGGCATGTGGGACGCTGCCTCAGCGTGATTTGTTGAGCAGTGCCATGTCTGCGCCCAGGATTCAAACCAACAAAACACTAGGCCACCTGCAGCGGAACACGTGAATTTAACCACTCGGCCACGGGGCCAGCCCCTATAACATTATATAAATTTCAGGTGTGCATCATTATATTTTGACTTCTGTATAGACTGCATCGTGTTTACCACCAAAAGTCCAGTTGCAGGGCCTGGCCCGTGGCCGAGTGGTTCAGTTTGCGCACTTTGCTTCAGTGGCCTGGGGTTTCGCTGGTTCAGATCCTGGGCGCAGGCCTAGCACTGCTCATCAAGCCATGTGAGGTGGCGACCCACACAGCACAACCAGAAGGACCTGCAACTAGAGTATACAACTGTGTACTCAGGGGCTTTGGGGGGAAGAAGAAGATGGGCAACAGATGTTAGCTCGGGTGCCAATCTTTAAAACACAAAAGAAAGAAAGAGAGAAAGAAAAAGTCTAGTTGCTATCTGTCACCAAACACATGAGCCCCTTACCCCTTTTGCCCCCCCTTCACCCCTCCCCCTCTGGTAACCACCAATCCTGTCTCTGTATCTATGTGTTTGTTTGTTTATCTTCCACGTATGAGTAAGGTCATACGATAATAGTCTTTCTCTGTCTGATGTTTCACTCAGCATAATACCCTCAAAATCCATCCATGTTGTTGCAAATGGCCTGGTTTCATCTTTTTTACGGCTGCGTAGTATTCCACCATATATAAACCACATCTTCTTTATCCATTCATCCATTGATGGGCACTTGGGTTGCTTCCAAGTCCTGGCCATTGTGCATAATGCTGCAGAGAACATAGGGGTGCACCAATCTTTTCAAATTAGTGTTTTCATGTTCTTTGGATAAATACCCAGAAGTGGAATAGCTGGATCATATGGTATTTCTATTTTTTGTTTTTTGAGGACTCTCCATTCTGGTTTCCACAGTGGCTGTACCAGTTTATATTCCCAGGAAATGGCGTTTAGGGACCACAATTGAGGGTTAAGTGACACTCATTGCTATTGGTTGGTCATTGTTTCTGGGCATTTTTAGTGGACAGAGCAAGGAAATAGGTTTGTTTTTTTAAAGATGGAATACATTATGAGTCATAATTACCAAAACTTGGAAGCAACCAAGATGTCCTTTAGTAGGTGAATGGGTAAACAAACTGTGGTACATCCACACAATGGAATGCTATTCATTGGTAAAAAGAAATGAACTGGAGCCAGCCCGGCGGTGCAGCAGTTAACTGCGCACATTCGGCTTCGGTGGCCCAGGGTTCGCCAGTTTGGATCCTGGGTGCAGACATGGCACCGCTTGGCACGCCATGCTGTGGCAGGCGTCCCACATATAAAGTAGAGGAAGATGGGCATGGATGTTAGCTCAGGGCCAGCCTTCCTTAGCAAAAAGAGGAGGATTGGCAGCAGATGTTAGCTCAGGGCTCATCTTCCTCAAAAAAAAAAAAAAAAAAAAACAGCTATCAAGCCATGAAAAGACATAGAGGAACCTTAGATTGCTATTTAAGGTTCACATATTGCTGGGTGAAAGAAGCCAATCTGAAAAGGCTGCATACTGTATGATTCCAACTTTATGACGTTCTGGAAAAGGCAGAACCGTGGAGGGAGTAAGATCAGTGGTTGCCAGAAGTGGGGGCGGTGGGAGGGAGGAATGAATAGTCATTTTTAGGGCAGTGAAGGTATTCTGCAATGGTGGATACATGTTGTTACATGTTTGCCAAAACCCAGAAAATGCACACCAAGAGTGAACCTTCATAGGAACAAGGACTTTGGATAATAATAATGTATCAACATTGGCTCCTCAATTCTAACAAATATCCCAGGTAATACAAGATGTTGATAATGAGGGAAACTGGGGGAGGGGGCAGATGGAGAGGTATGTGGGAACTCTCTGCACTTTTTGCCCAATTTTCCTGTAAAGCTAAAACTGTTCAAAACAGAAAATCTATTAATTTATTTTAAAAATACAACGAGTTCCTATTAACATTTCTAACTTAAATTCTAGTCTACAGGGTTTTTTCTTTGCCTGATCCCTCTTACACCTGCATATCCTTTCTTCCAAGCTGTGTCCTTTTTCTCCACCTCCCAGTGAAAACAGACTTATCTGTCGAGTCCCACTTCCACAGGACACTCCCAGACAGGAATCCCAACACCACCACCAATATAATTACCAATCTTTTCCTTTTGCGGTTTATTGATTTATTTTTGCTTTCCCTTTAGGAGGCTCTAATTAGGGATGGACAGTCAAAATTACTGTGTTTGAGTCACTTGCAGTAATTTCTCTCCACGTGGTTATTTCCAACTTGCCACAAGTGAGTTTTTTGTTGGTTTTGCTTTGATATTTGGAATTTCTTTTTGAAACATTTAACATGTCTAACGTATGATTATGTAACATATTTGCCTGATTTCCACATCAGGTCTACACAACCTGGAATATTACGCACAGCACAGCTTCTGTTTCTGCCCCTCAACCCCATTCCCCTCCACCCCTTTAGGGAATTTTTGCTGCTTTGGATTTTTGGTTTGTCCTTTGATTTTAAAGTTTAGTGCCTCCCCTTTCCTTAGATAAACGGGAGGAGAGTCTACACACTCTTCTCCAAATTTTCAACCATATTTCTTTCTAGTCTAAATTCTTGCAGAGGCACGCCTGACCCCAGACTTTGTACAGCATCATAATCTACCTGATTTGAAATAAATTATTTCTATTCCTTGTCGAAGGCCTACTGCTATCTTCAGGCATGTTTCCACCTGCTACCTGAGCCTTCAAACAACCCCATGAGGTAGGCATTGTCCCCCTGTTTTGCAGAAGTGGCAACTGAAACTCGATGGGTTGGATTTGAACTCATGTCTCCCTGATTTGGTCCATCTGTTCCTAAGTATTTCTGGAGCTCCTAACTCGGTTTCAGCCCCCATCCCAGATGCTGGGCTACAGAGATGAACCAGACAGAGCCCCTGTTCCCCTAAGGCTCACATCCAGCGGGGTCATCCATGTCTGAGCGTCTGTCCGTCTGTCCGTCCGCCCACTGCACAGGGAGCTCCCTGAGGGAATCTGCGTCTGATCCACCCTGAGCGAGAGCCCAGCTCAGCAGAAATCTGTGGATATTTGTTGAATGAATAAATAAATAAATGAAGAAAGAAGCTTAAAAGAAAAACACAGCTTGAGGTTGTTGTGGAAGCCTTATGCCTCTTATCCTTGGAAACCTTTGTAAAAAATTTAATAACTTTTAAATTATGAATATAATACACTTCATTATAGAAAATTTGGAAAGTATAGAAAAGCACAAATGAGAAAATAAAAATAATCCATAATACTAGCTCCCAGAGTGAGTCTTTTTCTTTATTCCTTTGGTCTTTTTTTTATGTATGGATATCTTCTTTTAAGAAACAAAATTTGGATCATGCTATATATACAGCTCTGTAGTTTGTGTCTTTTAAAAAAGTCACTAACAATGTTTCATGAACATTTTCCTAATTGAACATCCTACGTGTCTAGTTAGAGGTTGGATTTACTTTTACCAGTGATGACATCTTTTGCCATATAAAATAACGTATAGATGCAAGATTAAGGCTGAGATCAAGGGGAATAATATTTAACAGGCTTCTAGGCTGCACACCGTGCCCCTGCCAGATTGCAGAGTCTTCCCCCGGGGAACGCCCTGAGAAATGCTGTGAGGATGTCGGTCGAGGCACTGGCCTTCCTTGGCTCCTTGACTACTTAGAGTTATGCCAGCAGCACATTTGCTTTCTACAGCTCTGATCTCTGCAGGTACCACTAAAATTCTGTGTTGGCTGCAGAGGAACCTTGATACAGGCAGCAGAGCATGTGATTAAAGGCTGGCCGTGGAGTCAGACTCAGCCTAAACCTTGCTGCCTCTGAGATGGCTGTGTGATGTTGGCAAGGACCTTCACCTCTCTGAGCTTCAGTTCCTTCATCTGAAACACAAGGCAGCAACTGTTCCCACCTCCGCGGGCAGTCATGAGGAATCAATAGCACAATGCCTGGCACATGATAAACCACCAATAAATACCAGCCATTGTTATTACAACTTGTGTGTGTGTGGAGGTGCTTCTCTTTTTTCTGAGTGGCACTGGCCATTCACTGGTGTCAGGACTGCTCTTGGCAACTCGTCTTGATGGAAAAGATAAGAAGCAGCTGCATGGCCACATCTTGGAAGGAAGCCTTGGGCACAGGTGTCTCAGCCTTGCCCTGATGCCACACACCCTTTACGCAGCCAGGCACCCCAAACCCATTGATGGGGGCTTATGATTTTATTTTGTTTCTAAATTAATCAAAATACTATTCCGTAATCACAGGAGGCAGTGTCATGTAGTAACTAAGTTTATGGTCTTTGGGGTTAGACAACAGGGTTCCAATCCCAGCCCCCTTATTTAATATGTATATACTGAACAAATTGTTTTCCATCTCTGCGCTCCAGCTTCTTCACCAGTAAGTTGGGGATGATCACTATGGAGGATGGCTTTTCTTTTTTTCCCACCCAGCATTCATTACCCTGCTTTTACTTTTGGAGAACCAATTCTCCCCCCACTCTGAACTGTGATTTGAGTCCCTGGCTCCGTGAGTGGGGCATATGACCCAGGCTTCAGCCAGTCGGTGCATCCATCGCTGGACCACAGAGATTGGTTTGTGGTGGTCATGCGACTCAATCCGTCCAGGGGAGTGTCCCTTAGGGCTTTTGAGAACCACTTCTTTTCTATGGCCTTGCAGTTTTGAGGGTGCCCCAAAGCTACCTTGCTCCCAAATGGCACTGGTCATCGAGAATGGAGTTGCCCCAGAGACACCAGTGTGGTGGACAACTTCTGAGCCCCTGTGTGAGGCCGATCACGGTTTTCCATTGACACGAGCTAATGAATCCTCTTTCTTTGTTTAAGCCAGTTTGAGTTGGGTCTTCTGTCACTTTCAACTGAAATAACACTGCCTGATAAAGCAACAGTACCTGTCTCCCAGAAGCGTTACAAGGATTAGATAAAGAAACATATAGAAAGCCCTCGATACAATGCTTGGCACCCAGCAAGGGCTTACTAAATGGTAATTGTTTATATTGTTGTTGTTATAAATTTATTGTAGAAAAGCAAGAAAATGCAGATAAAACAAAAAGAAAACCTGGGAAAAAGGTGCATGCTATTTCTAATTTCACTTCTTAGGGATAATCAAGTGAATATTTTGGAATAATTTTCTCCTAGACATTTCCTGTATATGTGTTGTTCTTTTCTTTCTTTCTTTCTTTTTCTTTTTTTTTTTTTTTGTGAGGAAGATTCACCCTGAGCTAACATCTGTGCCAATCTTCCTCTATTTTTTGTATGTGGGATGCCTCCACAGCATGGCTGATGAGTGGAGTAGGTCCGCACCAGATCTCAACCCACTAGCCCAGGCCACCAAAGTGGAGTGTGTGGAATTTTAACCACTCGGCCATGGGGCCGCCCCCTATATATATATATATACATGTATTTATAAAAACCAGATAGGATTGTGACCCATGGCACTCAGAAGTCAAACACATCATAAAGATATCTCTGCACAGCACACCATTTGCAATGGCTGCATAGCGTTCCATGTTTTTGGTGAATATTCACATTATCTCCAAGTTATTTTTGTATGAATGATGTGATGGCATTCTTTATTGTCTACCAATCAATTGATCTATATTTGTGCACTTCATAATTTTCTAATCAGTTTCTAAGAGTAGGATTGCAGAGTCAACGAGTTTTACAGATTTAAAAACCTACATTGCAATTTTTATTGAAATGTTTAATTTTTGAATAAAATAGATGTCTTGGTCCATTCAGGCTGCTTTAACAGGATACCAGAGACTGAGTGGATCATAAACAACAGAAATTTATTTCTTACGGTTCTGGAGGCTTAGAAGTCCGAGATCAAGGTGACAGCAGCTTTGGTGTCTGGTGAGGACTCGCTTCCTGGTTCATAGATGGCTCTGTCCTCACATGGTGGAAGGGGCCATGGAACTCCCTGGGGTCTCTTTTACAAGAACACTAATCTCTTCATAGGGGCTCCATCCTCCTGACCTAGTCATCCCCCCTCAAAGGCCCCGCCTCCAAATACCATCACATTATGGATTAGGATTCAACACATGAATTTGGGGGGTACACAAACATTCAGTCCACAGTCATACATTATCAAACATTTAAATGTCTTTTCCAGTGAACAGGTCTGTGACTCCAAATTCCGCTCTGTGTCAGACGCTGTTATAAATTCTCATAGTCCCCCTGTAGGAGAGGGACTGTGGTCTCCATAACTCTGACTGCATCAGTCTACGATGACAATAAGCTGGATCCTGCTAGCTCTCACATCAGCCTCTTCGCTCAGGAGAGCTAGTGCCTTGCAGAGCCCCATTCTTCCAGGTGTTTCTGGGAGACCCCAAGTGGCGTGTAACATGCGCCTACAGGTAAGTTCTGGTTTTGTCATTTTATTTGGAAAGGAAAGAGTAGAATTGAATTTATTTGCAGATGATGTGATCATCTATGTAGAAAATCCAATGTAATCTACAAAAAAGATGATAAAACTAGTGATTCTAGTAAATTTGCAAGATACAAGATCTAAAAACAAAAGTCAACGGTATTTCTATAAACTAGCAATGAATGATCATAAATTACATTTTCTAAACAGCATGATTGAGGTATAATTCACATAAGTCCTGGTTGTCATTTGTCAACTCCTCCATCCTCGCTCACCTCCTGTGCCATCGCACTCCTGAACCAAGTTCACCACGGTGGCCACTGGCCATGCCGGAACTCTACCACGGCCCACTGTCTCCTTGGAGATGCTCCTCTGGTTTTTGCTTGGTCCACGCTGGTGTCAAGACGGCCACACTGCCACCCACAGCAGCCACATCCTGCCCATGCCCGCCTCTGCTCCTCAGGCCCTGGGCTGAGTCTGGCTCTTTTTCTTTCTCAGGGGTCTCCTGCTCCTCCCTGACACCCTGCTCCCATCATCCCAGCTCCCTTGTTACCCCAGGCTGTCACGTGTCTGAACCCACTGTGGGTGTGCCTCACGTCTGCCCCAGGATGCTGCCTGGTCCTCAGTGGACACAAATACTGCTGAGTGGAAGGGTGTCACTGAGCTTGGATGTGGCTGTCCCTTGGCCGCAGTCAGATGGTCCATTCGTGGTGCAGATGCAGAGATGGAGGTTCAGAGAGGACCTGGCCTGCCCAAGGTCTCATGGCAAGTTATGATGGAGCCAGAATTTGCGCCATTTCTCTCTGACACCAAGTTCTGTGCTGGTTCTGCTGTGTCCTCCGGGACCAGCCATTTCTCGCCAGCACCTGAGACCCACGATCTGAGGGGCTCTGCAGACGGAGGCTGGTGGTTGAGGGGGTATGGCGGTGGGGAACGGCACAGCACTCTGTGCAAGGATCACTGGGCAGCTTCCCCGCTCCATGTCCCTGGACTCTCAGGCCCCAGGGCCACCTGTGGGAATCTTCTCTTTCTCAGATCTACCACCAGACCCAGCTTTCTGCCCCTGGGGCTCCTGAGTTTGGAGGCCCTTCACCTGCCCCAGCCCCAGGTGGGGTTGGGATGGGGCTGGACGGGAGGGAGGCTAGGTTTTGATGGGCAGCTGGGCTCACCCGGCCGCAGGCCTGGCCTCCTCCCCCATCCCCATCCCAGCTGGCTCCAGAAGGGAAGCGGGGGTGGGGGCAACTTCACAGGGAAACTTTTGTTCTTGCCCAGAACAGACAGAGGCTGGGGATGGAGCTTCCCCTTGGCTGCCACGGAGACCGGGGCCACTTGAGTTCATGTTTATTTTCACAGCGTGGATTCCATGGAGATAATCGGTCCCGACAGGAGAGCCCTGGGAAGAGGGCTAGGGCCTCTGTGGAGTGCCTACTATGTGCTAAGCCCAAGATAGGCAGGAGCCAATGAAATCCATGGAAAAGCCCAGGGATTAGACACTGAACCACACTTGAGGAGGAGGCAGCCAAGGTGCAGAGAGGCAAAGCTACTTGCCCAAAGTCACACAGCAGGTTAGCGGAGAGCTGGAGGGGAGGCCACCTGCTCCCCTGGGCTCTTTCTACTTGGTGCCTGAGTTAGAGGCAGGGAACTTGGTCTCCGTGGGGCTTCCTGGAGGAGGCATCACCTAAGGTTCCACACAGGCCAGAGTACCTGGAGCAGAATGGATGAGAGTGTGGGCGTCTCTCCCAAGGGGCTCTAATCCAAGCAAGCAACATAATTCTCTGAGCCTCAATCTCCTCATCTGTGTACTGGGGCTAATAACAGTGTCCATGTCATCAGAGAGCTGTGCAGATCTATGAGGAGTAAGAACTCAATAATAACCACGGCGAACGTTATTATTATTACCGCTGTTCTTCCATCTCACTCAGTCCTAAATCCTAGACCCGCAGAAGTCCACATGATGTGTCAGTGCTGTTCCCAAACGGAAGCTTTTTCTGCTAAGGTGAGAGGAAGGCTGACCTGTATCTGGGACCCTGCTGCTGGTCTTCCCTGAGGAACAGACCTGGGGTTTCATGAGGAATCGCCCCAGTCCCTCCCCGGCTGGCCCGCCACCCTCCACCCTGCTACATCCTCCTCAGGGGGCCGCCGGACCAGTCATCCCCCTGCCAGCGCTGGCCCAGGCCATCCTCCAAATCCGCCCTCCACGTTAGTTATTTGCTTTTCTATATTCACTTTCCCCATCAGTTTATTTCATTTCTGAAATGCATCTCGGAGCCCCAGATAGACCCGACTCACCAGGCCAGTTACGAGCACGCCAGTAAGACCAGCATCCGACACGTGAGGACCCGAGGAAACAGCCGAATCAAAAACCAAACATGGAACCAATAAAATCTTTAACCTGACACTACAAACTTCCCACAGACTTCAGAGAAATACCTCGAGAAGTGCACGACCTTTTAGTTTCTCCCCAAGGCCACCTCCTCCTCCGGCGGGGTCTTTCTAAAATACAGATTTGACCTTGTCACTTCCCGGCTTCAAAACCCTCCGATAGCTCCTCATTATTTATTATTCTTATTCGCTAACATTTATCGAGCTCCTCCGCACACCGGGTCCTGGCCTGAGTGCCTTTCGTGCATTTGCTCCCGTGGGGCCCGGGCTGCTGCTCCCCCAGTCCCAGGGCTGAGGGAACAGTGACGTGAGGGATGGCAGGGTCACGCAGCTGGTGAATGGTGGGGCTGGGATGCAGCCCCAGGTCAGGCTGCATCCGCAGCCTGTGTCTGTCCACCTCTCTGCTGCACTGCTGGTTCCTCAGCCTGTCCTTGGAGAGCGCCACGGCCTGGCGCTGACGTCCCCCCGGCCTCATGTCACACTGTGGCTTCTCCCTCTGCCCTCTCCAGGTTGACCCTCCCGGCTCATCAGGGCTGTCCTGCAGTCTCAATGCAGAGGCCCCCTCCCGCCCCAACCATGGGCTCCAGATCTCAACCCTGGCACCCTCCATGGGAATCTCCCTGCCTCCAGTGACTCACCAGCTCCTGCGACTTGAACTTCTGAATCACCAGCAGCTCTTCCCGTTTTGAAATCAAACTCTCCCTTGACCTTGAGCCTCCTGCCAGCTACCATGTTGTCCAGTCCGTCTGTCAGGATTTTAGTTTTCATATTTTTCATCCTTAACATCTCTCTTCTCTGGTGCACCACCTACTCTCCGGCTGCTCCTTCTCCAGCTGCTACTTGGCATCTCTTCCTTTGCTCCACGTCCTAGGGATTGGTGTGGCCCAGCGCTCCACCCCAGGCCCACAGCTCTCCCTGCACTGCCCACCCTCGCTGGGGGCCTTCAGCCACCATGACCTCTGGGGAATGTCCAGAGCTGCATCCCAGCTCTGGCTTCTTTCCTGACCCACATAGCCAACTGCCTCCTGGTGTCTTCGCCGGGACATCCGGTAGGTCCCTCAGGCTCAGTGCATCCCCATCGAACTCCTCATCAGCTCCTCCTGGGCTGCACATCTCACCAGGCGGCATCACCATCGGCTCCACCCAGGCGTGAAATCGGAGCATCCTGTAGACTTCTCCTGCTTCTCCTCCATCCTCCACTCCTGCTCCTCGTCGGGAGCCAAGTCCTGTCAATTCTACCTTGTGCACATCCTGGCTGCCTCTCCTCCTCGGCGCCCCCTGGACCACTACCCTTGTTCAGGCTGCCATATTCTCTGCCTCTGCACTGGTCTCCCATCTCCAGCCTTCCGCCTCCAAACTCTTCTCCCCATTGTACACAGAGCGATCTTTCTCAAATGCAAATTCGATCTGGTTGGGTCCCTTCAACAGCTCCCTGTTGCTCTCACAATAGAACCACCACAATAAACCATCAAGACGTGGTCCCTGCCAGCTTCTCTGTCCTACTTTCTCCCTGGGGAATCTTGGATCTGTTTGCTACCCTTCTTGCCAATCTCCCAGACTCGATATCGACACGAACTACGGGGGTATCCCCATCACTCGAGGCTCTCCTGCCCCCATGCTTTTATAAAAGCTGTTCCTTCTGTCTCGGACACCCTTCCTCTCTGGTCCTCCAGGCGAACTACTGTTCATTTTCAAGTCTTCACTCAAATGCCACCTCCCTTTGATGGCCCTGGAAGACTCAGGTGCCACTTCTCCTACGGTCCTCCTGGAGCTTCTTCAGGCACCCATGAAAGTGAGTATTTATTATACTGTAATAGTCTTATTATATCCGTCCATCTCCCCTAACCCCCCCACACACACCTACGCCCCGCTGGATCGGGAGTTCTTGAGGGTTAGACCCAGGCAGGATTTCACTCTGGGCGTATGGTGCTCCCCAGGGTCTGGTACAGAGGAGCTCAGCAAATATTTGTTGGATTGCCTTCAATGCCAACAAGAAAAAATAACTGGATGGAAAGTTTGGAGGGTCACCTGGGTGGGGTTTGGAGGACCAGTAGCCAGGGGCTGGTCAACTGAGGCTTCAAGCTGGAGCCAAACTGGGGGCCCCTTGGGCAGTAGGACCCAACGTCCCCAACACACATCCCAGGCGCAGAGGGTCCCGTGAACTCTGGGTCTAGAACTGGGCTTCCAGCTTCCTGGATGAGGCGGGCGTCATCCCTGCTGGGGCTCTTGGAGTCAGGTAGACCTTGCTTTGAGTTTTAGCCCCTCTCCCCAGCTGTGTGACCTTGAGTGAGTCCCTTCACCTCTGCAAACCTGGTTCCCCTCTTGCAAGATGAGGATGATAATCTCCCCAGGGCGGCATGGATTCAATAGGAGATTTCAGTAGGGTCGTTAGTGGGGGACTACCTCGTGGATGCTCAGGAAATATTTGTTCACACAGTCGTGCAGCCTGGGGGGCCTCCCCGGCAAGCCCACCCCCTAGCTTTCCCCCTGGCAGACCTGGCTGGGCAGAGCAATGATCAATAACAGTAGCTACTTTCATTTAGCCCTTGTGCCAGGCGCGGTGCTGGGTGCCCACCTGAATTATCCCATGCCATTTGCCAAGGAGGAAACTCAGGTTCAGAGTGGTCAGGCTGTTTGCCCAAGGTCACACAGCCAGTGAGTGATGCTAGGATTTGAAATCAGGCCCAGCTCTTCATGGCTGGTCTGTGTGTCCTTCCAGGCCAGGCTCGCCCAGATGGCCCCTGGTCCTGAAGAGGCCCAGCTCTCTCAGCCAGGCTTTTCCCACTTCCCCCGCCTCCCCTCTGCCTACCACTAGATCTGTTTAAACTAGCTGAGCAGGGTGAGGTGGGGAGGCCGCGGAGAAGGTACGGGGATGTTTGTTTTCCTTGGGGGTTTATATCAACATTGGTCTTGACATTTCGCCTGTTATTATGTGTGGTTCTTTAGAGGGTGAAATAATATTTTCTTTTGCTTGAGAAAAGGACAAAGTTCAGACAGAGCTCTTGGCCCCAAATGGATTTTCCTCCTTCTCTGCTTTCCATGTGCCAAAGCTCCTCCGAGTTCCTCGGAGCCGTGTCTCGGCAGACATCCACCCTGGCTGCGGACAGCCACAGCGCGCCCCGGATGCGCCCGGGCGCAGCAGATTCGCTCGGCGCTGCGAACACCGCCGGTTTCCCCCGGGTGCAGTCTGGGGCTCTCCGTGCACACGTGCGCTGCGAGCCCTGAGTCCTCCCAGCGTGCTCACCCCTCCGTAGACACACGCGGGGAGCTGTGTCAGTACACTTACCGCTCTGGGCGCTGTCGCCGCCCTGGACACACCCTGGGGGCGATGCACACAGGTAGCGCCCACGGGGTACACCACGTACTGTCGGTAAATCCCGCAGGCTCTAGAGATCCTCCGTGAGATTCCCGGACTGCGTGCTCTAAATATAACTGGGTATCTGGAGATATAGACGTTCTCCCCGCCCCGTGGAGGAAACCCCGGAGCTCCAGACGCAGCCTGGGTATCCAGCTGCGGGCAGCACGCTGGAGAGTGAACATGTGCACATCCTCTCAGAGAATTCGGGGCCTCTGCGGGTTCTGGACGCGTCCCCTCAGTGTGCCACTGATAATTATAATAATAAGCACTGTATGGCCACAGCCTGGATTAGCTGGCTAGTAAAAAAGTACCACAAACTGGGTGGCTTAGAATGGCAGAAATTTATTCTCTCACAGTTTTGGAGGCCAGAAGCCCAAAATGAAGGTGTCAGCAGGGTTGGTTCCTTCTAAGGTCCTGGAGGAGAACTGGCCTCTCTCTTTGATTCTGGGGGTTGCTAGCAATTCTTGGGGTTCCTTGGCTTGTAGATGCCTCACTCCGGTCTCTACCTCTGTGGTTACCCGGCCTGCCCCCTGTGTGTCTCCTCTGTGTCCCTGTGTCTGAATGTCCCTCTCCTTTCTCTTATAAAGACATGGGTCATTGGGTTTATTTAGGACCCACCCTAAACCCGTATGACCTCATCTAAGCTTGACTAATTCTATCTGCAAAGATCTTATTTCCAGATAAAGTGGCAGGCTGAGATTCCATTTGGACGTGAATTTGGTGGGGACGCTATTCAACCCAGAAGAGCCCCACATCCCTCAAGCTCTCTTTGCAAAGAACTGAGTTAAACTCTTTTTATACATTGTCTCATTTAATCTTCCTGCAACCCAAAGGGGTGGGTGTTGCTTTCCCTATGATGTAGTCTAGGAAGCTGAGGCTCAGAGGGGGAGCTTCACTTGCCCCAGGACACACAGCCGCTCTAAGGGGGTCCAGGCTTCAAACCCAGGTCTGCTGGGGTCCCGCGGCCACACTGCCCTGTAGGGGCCTGAGGGTACGTTCCATATACACTCTGCATCCTCTAAATCTGGGTTTCTCAACCTCAGCTCTATAGACATTTGAGACTGATTAATTCTTTGTTGTGAGGGGCTGTCCTATGCATTGGAGGATTAAGCATCCCTGGCATCTCCCCACTAGATGCCAGACACACCCTCCCTCCAGTTGTGACCACCAAAAATGCCTCTGGATGTTGCCAAATGCACCCTGGGGTGTGACAGTGCCCTCGGTAGAGAACCACTGCTCTAGATCCACTCCTTTGGGGGCAGGTGTGGTCTGTGTGGGAGGACCGAGGCTTGCCTCCCAGGTTTGCAGGAAGGTTCAGGGTCAGAGGCGAGAATAATAAAGGTGATGGTGACGACACTGTATGTGTCAGGTGCTCCTGCCATGGGGTTGGTGAAGGAGATCATGAACCCCCAGCCCTGCAGTACCCGGGGAGGCCACCGTTGCCACTTTGCAAAAGCAAGTCCCTGTCGGCAACTCCCCAGGCTGCTCTCCGGGGCCTGAGGAGACTTCCTAATATCCCAGCTGCCTTAGAAGCTCAAGGCCATCAAAGCCCCTGGGGAGGACTGTCCTGCCCAGAATTGCTCAGAATGCTCTCTGACTGGTCGATTTCAAGACTTGCTTCTTTGTTGAACTTTATCTCCTTCACCGGTAAGGTCCCTCTAGCTGGATCCAAAGGTAACATTCTATTTTTATGAAGAGCACGGGGACTGGCTCCGTGGCCGAGTGGTTAAGTTCGCGCGCTCAGCTGCTGCGGCCCAGGGCTCCGCTGCGGCGGCCCAGGGTTCGGATCCTGGGTGCGGACATGGCACTGCTCACCAGGCCACGTTGAGGCGGCGTCCCACATCCCACAACTAGAAGGATCTGCAACTAAGATATACAACTATGTACTGGGGGGGTTGGGGAGATAAAGCAGAAAAAAAAAAAAAAGATTGGCAACAGTTGTTGGCTCAGGTGCCAATCTTAAAAAAAAAAAAAAAAGAAGAGCTCATCTTCTCTCCCTGGAATAAAGACCCATCAGCTTACGAGATATTCTATCCCAAATATGCCTGATCCCAGCTGATCAACGGAGAGGCGGGGTCTCTCAGCCTCATGCCCCTGAAAAAGGGGCAGTCGAGCTGGCTCAGGGCCATTCTCTTCAGTCGACAAATATTTATTGAGCACCAATATGCGCCAGGCCCAGTTTCAGGTGTTGAGGATGGAACTCCCATGGAGCCCGCAGTCTTGTTGGGGAGAGAGGCAAATACGAGTCAACAAACAAATGAACATGATGGTCAGAAGCGTAAAAGGTGCTGCTGAGAGAGAAAGGGATGCGCCGTGATGGGGGATCTTGGGGGCTGGGGCTGGGAGGGCCTCTGTCTTAGGCTGGGCTCCCCAGAACCAGGGCCTGAGACAAAGGCTTCAGTGCAAGTACTTTATGGGGAGCGTGGTCCCAGGGAGGAGTGAGGGACGCAGAGTGAACCAGGGAGCGGGGAGAGCCAGTGTGAGGATGTGTCATCAAGTCAGCCACTGTCATATGGGCACAATGTCTGCTCAATCCCATAGGACAGGCGGCGATGTAGTGCGAAGCATATCTCAGGACGGTCCATCTGGGGCGAGATGGTGGAAGCGTTGTCCACCGCACCAGTTCCCCATTGGTCCAGGTGTTACCCGACTGGGAGTTAGCTCTTCCTGAATGTTTGGGTTGCAAATGCATGAGCCTGAGTGGGTTTCCACTGTGCAGTGTGCAGCGAGAAGCCCTGAGGCAGGAGGTGAGCAGAGTGTGGCCCGGCTTGAGTGAGGCACTGTCCTGTTGCCCCTGCGTGGAGATGGAAGGGGGACAGAGAGCCCGTTGGCATCCAGAGTGCTCAAGAGTATCCAAAACAGCATCTCTGAGGAGGTGACATTTGGGTTGGGACCCGAGATGAGAATGAGCCAGTCTCATGCCTGACCTTCTGAGCTGCCTGTAAGGAAATCTTCCAGAAGGAACATGTGGTTGTGGCTTTTATGGGTCATTCCTTGACCTCTGGGGAGGCCTTGCGCCAACCCTCCTGAGCCTAGCTGGTTTCTGACACCCACGCAGAAGTGACGCCGGGGCCTGCAGAGTTAGAGCCATAATATAACAGGCAGCGCCTCCTGGGAAGTCTGAAGAGGCGCCCAGTGACACCAACCAGGGGTGTGTTCCCATTGGATCTGACGACAATTGTAGATACTTGGGTTACTCTGGAGCGGTGCTGTCCAACAGAAATATAGAAAATACATGTGATTTTAAATTTTCTAGGAGTTGTATTAAAAAAGAAACAGATGAAATTAATTTTAATGTAGTATATTATTTAATCCACTATATCTAAAATGTTATCATTTCAATATGCAGTCGATATAAAAACTTACTGAGGGCTGGCCCAGTGGTGTAGCAGTTAAGCTCGTGCACTCCACTTCGGTGGCCTGGGGTTCTCAGGTTCAGATCCCGGGTACAGACCTACACACCACTCATCAAGCCACACTGTGGCAGCGTCCCACATACAAAATAGAGGAAGGTTGGCATAGATGTTAGCTCAGCAGTAATCCTCCTTGCCAAAAAAAAAGAAATAAAATTAAAATAAGTAAATAAAAATTAAAAAAATAAAAAATTAGCGAGAGGGGCTGGCTGCGTGGTGTAGTGGTTAAGTTCAGCACCCTCTGCTTCAGCGGCCTGGGTTCGTGGGTTTGGATCCTGGACGCCATGCTGTGGTGGCGACCCACATGTAAAGTGGAGGAAGATTGGCACAGATATTAGCTCAGGGAAAAACAAAACAAAACAAAATTAGTGAGATAGTTTTCATTCTTTCATTCGAAATCTGGCGTGCATTTTTCACTAGCAGAACATGTCAATTAGGACTGGCCATATTTCACGTGCTCAGTTGCTAGTGGTTACTGTTGGACAGCACTGCTCTAGATGTTAGAAATTTAGCTTATTTTGTGTATTCAGATAATGCGTTTCTTTTTTTTTAAATTAAGATTATGGTAGTTTACAACCTTGTGAAATTTCAGTTGTACATTATTGTTAGTCATGTTGTAGGTGCACCACTTCACCCTTTGTGCTCTCAGTGCATGAAGTTAAAGGTCAAAATGGACTCCCCACCCGACCGTGGTCCTTACCCATCCCTGTAAAGGGAATTCCCTTCTGCCTCTTGCTCAGGCCAAAAACCTTGACTCCTCTTTCCCTTACACTCACTCCAGTCCATTGGGAAACCTCAGCTCTGCCTTCTTGGACTCTGACCTCAGCTCCCACACCCTCATCACGTCACTTCTATGTGGTCCAAGGCACCATCACCTCCTCCTTGAGTGACAGCAGTGGCCTCCTCATTAGCCTCCTTGCTCTGCCCTTTGCTCACTACATGCTCTTGGCCACACATTCGCTGGCGTGATCCTCCTAAAGCCCAAGTCAACTGTGTCCTGCCTCTGCCCACAACCGCCGGCATCTCCCAGCTGACTCAGGGCATCAGTCACAGCCCTGAGATGATCCCGTATGACCCTTGCTCCTGTTTGAACTTGCTCTGTTCCAGTCCCTCCTTCCTCAAATACGCCAGACTCTCCTCTCTCTTGCCTCAGGGCCTTTGCACTTGCTGTGCCCTCTGCCTGGAACTCTCTTCCCCAGATGTCCACATGGTTCCCTCCTCGCCTCCCTCAGGTATTTGCTTAAATGTCACCTCCATAGCCCTTCCACTTGGCTGTCCTGTTTGTAACCTCTTTGTAACACCCACCCCAGCACTCCCCACCCTCCTTCCCTGCCCTATGTTTGTCTTGAGTTCTCAGCACCATCTAAACTATTGCATTCTTTGCTTATTCATTTTGTTGAGTGCCTGTCCCCGCTTACCAGAAAACGAGTGTGTGAGGACAGGGATATTGTTCTGTTGCTCTCGGCTGCTGCTTGGCAGGCCCGCCAAATGCTTGTGGAAGGGCCGGCCCCCAGCGGCACGCATGACCTAGGCTGCGCTCACCGGGCGTGAGTGGTACTTACTGCACAGACGAGACTCATGACCCACGCTGGACTCACTGGCCCAGAGTTAGGTCTTCCCCGGCCCCATGACCAGGCTTACTTCCTGCATCGTCGTCATGGTTACCAAAAGTCCAGAGGGGCCCCGGCTGTGGTCCCCATTCAGCAGGTGCCCATTCACCCAGGGACTCAGCCCCCAATGGCTGCAAACTGGTTCCAGTGGGCAGTGGAGGCAGAATTGAGTTGGACACTTGTCCTTCAATCCAGGCCATGTGTCAGGGGCCACCCTGGGCTCCAACACTGCCCAATGCCCCTGGGCGGCACGGCACCCCCTGATCTTACCCTATTTTGGGTCCTTCATACTCCGTTACTCCCAGTAGAGCCACGGAGATGGCAGGGTTGCGGAGAGGGCGTCATATGCTAACTCAGGGAGGCCCTACTCTGTGCTGTGCTCTCATTGGCTCCTAACGTCAACCCAGGGGATGCAGGCACCGCCATCCGCCCATCCACCCTTGAGCCACTGAGAGCCGAACAACTTGCCCAGGGGCCCCAGCAAGGATGAGGTGGAGCTGGGTGTTGACCCGGGATGTGGGGCCCACCCCTGTGGTGTGGAGGGGTGGGGTGGGGATGGGGGCCTTGGGCCAATGTCTGCAGGTCAAGGGCTGCCCCAGGATCTGCATGCCCCCGTGTCCCCAGAGCCACCTGCAGGCCACCTAGGATGAGGTGTTAGCAGGAGGCTGGGGTCGGGGTGGAGGTACAGCGCCCTTCTAGCCTCTCCCTTTGGGTTCCATCTGCTGCTGAAATGTGGGGGTTGCAGGGGCTAGGGTAAGCCCCTACGCCCTGGCCCACTGAACCAGGTTGGGGCTTGGACTTCCCCTCTCATGGCACAGGGACCCTGATGCCCGGAACGTGAGTGCCATCCCCGGGCAAGGGCAGAGCAGGCAGTGCTGTAAAGGGCGTGGGCCCTGCCACAGGGACATGGGTGGGGAGAGGGTGGGCTCACACAGCGGCTGGGATGCTAGGCACACCCCTGAACAGTGGGCATGAGTCTCGACTGGACAGAATCATGGACCCTGTGGACTGTGGCCTGGAGGAGCAGGACAGGTCTTCAGATACAGGGGACAGTCCTGGGGAACACAGCAGTGTGGACAGGGCTCTGGGGAACCTGGTCCGGAGCTGTCCCTAGTCTTCCTACCTCTCCCGTCCTCAGGGCTCAGCCCCCTCACCGCCCCCCGCCCCCCCCAGTCCAGGTCCAGGCGCTGCTCCTCGTGCTCGCTGCTGCCACCGGCTGAGGCGCCTTTGAAATCTTATCTCTCATCTTGTTCTCCGTTTCCTCCCTGTCCAGGCCTCATCTGTCTCCTGCCTCCCACCCACCCCCCACCTGCTTCCCATCTGTGACCCCTCCTCCCCTTCCAACATGCCTGCTGGCCACTGCCTCCGTCCTGTCGTGTCCTGTCAGCCCGGCTCGGGCTCCAGCCCTTCCCTGCCCTGCAGGGGAGGTTTCAGAGATGTGGGGTAGGACGCTGCCTCCTGCCTGCCCTGAGCCCCAGACCCCAGACCCATTCATCGGTTCTGCTTCCCTCCCCTGGAGATGCTGGCTAAGCCCTGGTCCAGCCCTGATCCAGCCCTCAGGACTCCCAGCTCCCCGGCGAACTGCTCCTGCTCCCCAGGGCTGGCTTCCAGGGCCCCTCCTCCAGGCAGCCTTCCAGACCCTTCCAGAAAAGGCAACCCATCCACCCTCTGAGCTCACCCAGCCCAGCCTTGGCCTGGATCACGTGGGTCACAGCTGCCTGGGGTTCAGCCTCCACTTACTTCAGTCTGTGACCTCCTCAAGGGCAGGGACAACTCCACCCTGCCTTCTTCACAGATGGGGAAACTGAGGCTCGGTGAGCAGGAGCATGATCCCCAGCTCTTCACGAGTCTAGCTCCATTCCATCTTTCAGGACTCAGCTTCAGCGTCGCCACTTCAGTGAGGCTGACATGACCACTCGACCTCCCCCCGCTGCTGCCCACCCAGCCTCCACGCCTGCACCCTGGTTTCATTTCCTTTGGGGCTTCACCTTCTTTATGGAGGAAACAGATGGGAGCGGCTTCATCTTCCCAGGGACCCAGGGCAGTTGACAGTGGGCCACACAGTGCCCAGGGTTACCCATAGAGCTCTCCAGCCTCCCGTCCCTCATCAAAGCCAGGAGCCCCTGGCTCTGCCCCTGTCCAGGGGTCCCAGCTGCCTCCAGGGGCCTCTGGCTTGTGGAATCAAACTTGGAGTGTAGACCCAGCCTGCCTGGATTCAAATCCCAGCCCTACCCCTCAGTAGCTGAGTGGTCACAGGCGTGTTCCCTCTCGCTGGGTCTCAGCTTCTACACCTGTGACTTGCCGAGGAGGATGACGACGGTGCCCATCTCAGGGTCGTTGGGAAATTTAAATGAGTTAATGTACATAAACACTTGCAGCAGGACCTGGCACTTAGTCAGTACTCAATAAATAGAACCCCCACCCCCAGGTGTTGTGGGCACAGTGGCAGCAAAAATAAAGGAGCAAATCCTGTACTCAAACGTGAAGGTCACCCTCATTGGATATCAATAATAACTCGTCAATCTCTTCCGTTGCCATGGTCCAGTACCTCCCAAGCGCTTTACAAACCAAATCTCTTTGAGTCCCCTCAACACACCCGGAGGTGTGGACTCTTACACCCATCTCCCAGAGGAGCCGACCAAGACGCAGAGGCCAGAGACCCATCCAGGGCACACCAACGGCATGTGGGAGGTGGGATCCAGAGGCCAACAGTGGGGCTTTGGGCTGTTCCATCCCGGGTCTCATTCAGCTCAGGCACTTCCCACGGGGTGACCTGGGGCAAGTCGTGCTCCCTCTTGGCCTTGGCTTATCTGTCTGTAAGATGGGGATGCTAACAGACCTTACCTCCCCAAGCCACAGGGAGAATTCAGTGCCTTCTAGGGCTTACCGCATGATCGCTCAAGGAACGGTGGCTGACGCCAGAAGCTCAGGGCTGGGGTCTGCCCTGGACCTGTCGACCCAGAGGCTGAGCCTTCCCACTCCACAGCCTGGCCTTCCAGAAACGCATGTGGCCCTTTCCTGCTCTGCCAGGGACCCTCAGGCATCTGAAACCACGTGCACATCAGCCACAGGTCCTAGAGGGGTGAGATCCACTGCCCCGTTCAGAAGCAATTGGGGCCTGAGTCTCTTGGGCCTCGAGCCCATGTTGAACTTATCTGACACATTGGTGTCTTCAAAGTCAAAACCTAAACAAGGAAGGGAGGGTGACAGGGCATTTTGATGTTTATTCCAATTGTCCCCTGAAGTGTATCGCTGGTAGACATCTCAATGGCTATGTGGCACAGGCCTGCCTGGGTGGGCGGTGAGCTCCTGGGATCAGCCTTCCCTACCCCAAACCTTCCATGGCTCCCACCGTCCACAGGGACCAGCCACACACCTTAGCCAGAGGACAGCTCTGGAGCCCACAGACCTGGGCCTCTTCCTGGCTGTGGGGCCTGGGGCAAGCGCCTTTCTATTCTGAGCATCAGTTTCCTCACCTGAAGATGGAGAAAATGTTCTCTACCTTACAGGTTTGCCCAGAACTGAGGGATTTCTTGGGAGGCAGGACTTTCCTCCTTCTCCACGGATGCCAAAACCCCGGAAGTTCCAGGCAAACCAGGGTGAGTTGGTCCCTTATAGGGTTGTTGTGAGGATGAAAAGAGAAAATTCATAAAAAGTGCTCAGTGTGGTGCTTGGTAAAGAGCAGCAATGGCTGGGCCCTGTATGCACTGCACTTCACAGTTTACACAACCCTTTCACTCTGTTATTTCCCAGGCCTCCCAGTGACCCTGCTTATTCTCCCTACTTTAAAGATGAGAACACTGAGGCCGGAGAGAAGAGGCGGCATATCCGGGTGGAGATTTAATGCCTTAAGTTCCGTGGGTAGAGGAGCCCGCCCCTGCGTCTGGAGGGGGAAGAACCTGGGAGAGCGGCAGTCAACAGATAATGTCTTCCCCAGGGGTAGAGACGGAGCCCAGAGTCTGCCGCCTGCCACGAGGGAAGCCCTTCCCCCTGCCGGTGCCATCTCACCTCAGAGTGGTGAAGCCTGGAGGGGCGGATGGAGGTGAGTGATAGGGGGCTGTGAGTCTGTCAGCCCTCCTGCTGACGTCCCCTCTGCTGCCACTGGACTGTGTGTCCTTGGGCAAGCTACTTTACTTCCTGGGCCTCGGTTTCCTCGTCTGTAAATAGGGAGCAATCACAGTACTTACCCAGCAAACGATAGCTGACAATAAGATTATAGTGAATACAATCCACAAAATGTTTTCCCCTCCTGGATCCCATCGAATCCTCACATCAGCTCTAATTTGAGGCGTGGCTGTGATTCTCCCCATTTTCAAGATGAGTAAACTGAGGCTTGGGTCAGGGGAGGAAGCTGCCGGAGGCTCCCCAGGAAGTGGGGGGCGGGGCTGGGAAGCCGGGCGATGGGAGCAGGCAGCAGCATCCTCCTCTGACAGCCTTTCGGCCTGTCGCCCTCCCGACCCTGCCTCGCGACAGACTTTGTCCTTCTGGACCAGCTCGATTCCCCACCCTCTGTGTTTTTTGTCTTTTTTCCTTTTCCTTGTAGTTACCACCAGTGGAAATCAGATCTTTGTTTTTCTTGCTTATTATCTATTTCTCCCACAAGAATGTCAGTTCCAAGAGGGCAGGGACTTTGTCTTTTACATTCCCCACAATGTCCCCAGTGCCTGGCACAAATCAGGCCCTCAGTAAACAACTGGCAAAAAATTCGATTATCCTCTAATTATTTGAACAAATAAATGAAGCTTGGCGTCCCACGGCGCCAGCTGGGGTGCAGTGCCCCATTGCAGCCAGCAGATGGCAGCAGAGAACAAGGTACCTGATGGGTGGAGCCCAGGTGAAGTGCACAGGTTTGACCTTAGAGGGGAGCTTCTGGGTGTTGCGCGCGCGTGCGTGCGTGCGTGTGTGTGTGTGTGTGTGTGTGTGTTACCTCTAAACACTGTTCAAGCCTGCAGATCGAAACCCGACAGATGGAAGCCTTTTCCAATAATATATAATAATAGCTATCATTGATTAACTACAAAAGCAGTGTGTGACAAGAACCATATATGAATTATCTCATTGAATTCTAACAATAATCCTATTGTTAACCTCATTCTGAGACAAGGAAACAGGTGCAATAACGTGCTCCAGGTCCCACAGCCGGGGGGCGGAGCCAGGACTAGTAGGGCAGGGTGAAACCATCCTTGGCCATCCCTTGACCGTCAAGAGATTAAATCCTCTGAGCTTCAGTTGCCCCTCAGCGGACTCAGTGAGATGCCCCAGAAGGAAGTGAGTTCCTCATCGCTGGAGGTGTGCAAGCTGTGCCAGACAAGGACCCACCAGAGAGGGTGTTGGGCACCAGATGCTCAAAGCCCCTCCTGGTCAGGCAGGACAGGCTACATAATTTTCAGGGCCCCGTGCAAAATGAAAATGTGGAGCCCTCTGCTCAAAAATTAAGAATTTCAAGACGGTGACAGCAGAGCATTAAGCCACACTTGGGGCCCTTGTAAATGCGAGGCTCTATGTGATTGCATAGGCTGCATGCTCAGGAAGCCACACGCTTAAGGTCTGGGAAAGGTGGGTCAAGGACAGGTCTCAGGAGCCCTGGGATGTCACCAGCCCAGCTCAGCAGGAGTCCAGGGAAAAAGTCCCCCTCAGCACATTTCTTCTCATAAGACGGCACCCTGCCTCCCTGCACCTTTTATCTTCCTTCCCTTGGCTGTGATTTATCGCCATGTGAAGGGCTGGGGTGGCCTCGGAGACACAAGTCCCGTTTGATGGTCCATGAATCTTTCCTTTGCGGATCCTCCGGCCACTCTGGGCGGACCCACCACTTCCTTTCTGCCAAGTGAGGATTAGGAAGCCATAAAACAAGGAACCCGAACCCCTGGCTGGGAGAGCGCACACATGGACCTCAGATGCGCCAGCCGGCTGGAGGAGATGGATGGGGCTGCAGGACTCGAGCCCCAGAGGGGGGACCCCTTCTCTTGGGGGCCACCATTTCCAGTCCCCTGCCCCATGGGGAGGGGACTTCCTGGCTAAGCCTACCCCCAGGGGAAGAGAAGATCGTGGATGAAGCCAGAGCTAGATGTCGTCCTGGCTGGGCAGGGAGCGAGGGAGCCCAGGCTGAGCTGAGTGTGAGGGCCCTGGGTGAGCTCAGATGGGAAGTGCTAAGCACCTGCTCTGCACCGGGGGCTTCATACGTGCTGTTCTCATGTCGCACAGGGTCGTTCCCAACCAAATAGTGTAGACGGAGAACCTGGGGCTCCAAGAGGTGAGGCCACTTGCTAGGGTCACACAGCCAGGAAGTCATGGGGTTAGGATTTGAACTCAGGTGAGTAGATAACAAACCTCTACCCGCAAAGGGAAATTCTAAAGCTGTAGCATTTGAAAAACATTTATTTCTTGGATGTTATCTATTTTTAAAAATCAGCTATAAAAGGCATGGAGAACAAAATTCAAAAGTGATATAAAATATGATGACATTGAAGATCATGCCTTCCTCTCCCCTTGCGTGTTGTCCACGGCCCCCTGCTTTCAATTCTTTTGAGTATATACCCAGAGTGGAACTGCTGGATCCTGTCGTAATTCTATTTTTAATTTTTTGAGGAACCTCAATACTACTTTCCACCAGGGCTGTACCATTTCACATTCTCACCAATGGTGCACAAGGGTCCCAGCTTCTCCCCATCCTCGCCAACACTAGTTCATTTGATAACAGCCATCTTAATGGTGTGAAGTGGCATCTCATTGCAGTTTTGATTTGTATTTCCCTAACGGTCACTGCTGTTGAGAGCATCTTTTCATGTACTTGTTGGCCATTTTTATATCTTCTTTGGAGGAATTTCTCTTCAAGTCTTTTGCCTATTTTTGGATTGGGTTGTTTGTTTTTGTTGTTGTTGAGTTTTAAAAGTTCTCTCTCTATATTCTAGATGTTAATCCTTTATCAGATGTTTGATTTGCAAATATTTCCTCCCATTCTGTGGGTTGCATTTACTCACCATCTCTTGATGGTGTCTTTTGATGCACAAAAAAGTTAATTTTGATGAAGTCCAATTTGTGTATTTTTTTCTTTTGTTGTCTGTGCCTTTGGTGTCATACCCAAAAAACCATTGTCAAATCCAATGTTGCGAAGCTTTTGTCCTATCTTTTCTTCTAAGAATTTTAATATTTTGAGGTTTTAAATTTAGGTCATGGATCTTTTTGGGGCCAATTTTTATTTATTTATTTATTTTTAAAGATTGGCACCTGAGCTAACAACTCTTGCCAATCTTCTTTTTTCTTTCTTTCTTTTTTTCCCTCCTTCTTCTCTCCAAAGCCCCACAGTACATGCTTGTATATTCTAGCTGTGAGTGCCTCTGGTTGTGGCATGTGGGATGTCACCTCATCATGCCCTGATGAGCGGTGCCATGTCTGTGCCCAGGATCTGAACCGGCGAAACCCTGGGCGGCTGAAGCAGAGCGCGCAAACTTAACCACTCGGCCACGGGGCTGGCCCCTGGGGTTAATTTTTGTATACAGTGGTAGGAAAGGGTCCAAATTCATTCTCTTGCATGTGGAGATCCAGTTTTCCTGGCACCATTTGTTGAAAAGACTGTCTTTCCCCCATTGACTTGTCTTGGCATTCTTGTTGAAAATCATTTGACCACGCGTGTGAGGATTTATTTCTGGATTTTTTGTTCTATTCCATTGGTCTATGTGTCTGTCTTTATGCCAGTACCACACTGTTTTGATTAATGTAGCTTTGTAGTAAGTTTTGAAATCAGGAAGTGTGAATCCAAATTTGTTCTTTTTCAGGACCGTTTTGGCTATTTTGGGTCCCTTGAGAATCCATATGAATTTTAGGATTTTTTTTTTTTATTTCTGTAAAAAAGTCATTGGGGTTTGGGTAGGGCTTGCATTAAGTATGTAGATTGTCTTGGGTAATATTGACATCTTAGAAATGTTAGTTCTTTCAATCCACGTTCTTCGGATGTCTTTCCATTTATTTGTCTTCTTAGTTTCTTTTTGGAAATGTTTTGTAGCTTTTTTGTACAAGTCTGTCACCTTCTTGGTTAAGTTAATTCCTAAGTATTTTATTCTTTTTGATGCTATTGTAAACGGAATTGTTTTCTTAATTTCCTTTTCAGATTGTTCATTGTTAGTGTATAACACAACTGATTGTTGTGTGTTGACTTTGTATCCTGCTACTTTGCTGAATTTGTTTATTAGTTCTAACCATGATATTTGTGGAATTTTAGGGTTTTCTATGTATAATATCATACTATCTGTGAGCAGATATCATTTTACTTCTTTTTTCCCATTAGATGTCTTTTTTTTCTTTTTCTTGCCTAATTGCTCTGGCTAGGAATTCCAGTAGTACGTTGAATAGAAGTGGCAAAAGCAGAATTCTTTGCCTTGTTCCTGATCTTGGAGGAAAAGCTTTCAGTCTTTCACCACTGAGTATGATGTTTGCTGTGGGATTTTCATAGATGGCTTTTATTTTGTTGAGGGAGTACCTTCTATTCCTAGCTTATTGGGTGTTTTTTTTAATCATGAAAGGGTGTCGAATTTTGCCAAATGCTTTTTCTGCATCGATTGAGATGCTCATATGGTTTTTCCCCTTCATTCTGTTAATGTGGTGTATTACATCAATCAATTTTGCACTGCAGAAATAAATCACATGTGGTCATGGTGTATAACCCTTAAACTATGTGGTGCAGCACATTTTACACTTGAGGTTCAATAACATAGATCTGTTTGCCTATTTCATCTCCTCCCGTTATGTTAAGCTCACTGAGGGCAGGGACCAGGTTGATGTTCACCACAGTTTCCCCAGCACCATGCACAAAGCTTGGCACAGAGTAGGGGCTCACTAAATACTTACTCAGTGAGGGAATGAATGAATGAGCAAACAGGAAATGACAGAAAGAAATTGACCCAAATACCTAACAGTAGTGGATTACAGGCAATTTCAATCTTCTTTTTATACTCTTCTTTTATACATGTTTATCCTGACTTTATTTTATAATGAAGTAAAAATCAAATATACATTATTTTAATGATAGAATGGGAGACTGCTCTGGGTTCCCAGAGGAGAGAAGACTGGAAGGCATGAGATCAGGGTGGGAACCCTGATAAGGAGGCTGCTGGGATGTCCAGGTGTGGGGTGATGCAAGAGGGGGTGTACAAGGCATGGTGGGAGCCAGAGCCTCAGTTTCCTCATTTGGAAAACTGGGCTAAAGATCAAATAAAAGCAGCCATCATTTATTGAGATGCATTCCATGCCCTTCATTGTCCTATTTAATGCTCCCCACTCCTAGTTGAGGGTCATTATGTTCATTTTTAAAGGGGGGGAAACTGAGGCTGTGGTTCATTCAAATCCTGGCTCAGCCGTAGTACAAGCTGTGTGACTCAAAGGTAAGTTGTTTCTGAGCCTCAGTTTCCCTATCTGTGTAATGGGGAGAATAACGGTCTCTACTTCTTGGGGGTATTGTGTGAGGTCAACAGGGTTGCACCCATAGATTACCTGCTGGGATGGGCCAGCGTACCTGAGCTGCCCATCACCATCATGACCAAAAGAGGTGATGTGACCACCTGGGGTCACACAGCAAACAAGTGGCTGAGCCAGGATTCAGCCCCAGTTTCTCTGACCGGGGAGCCCGGCTCCTTCGGTTCCTGGTGTGAGGGGCTCCCGTGCTCAGCAGGAGCCTTGGGTGGCAGCGCCTGCCTGGAAGGTGGTCGGGCTGAGTGTGAGGGCGCCCTGTCCAGAGCTTCTCCCTGGTGGCACAGTGTGGACAGGGGAGGGTCAGGGATTCTGACCCCATCGGGGATCTCACCCGGCCCACGTGTCCAGTGCAGCCAGCGGTTTCCCAGCAGCAGCAGTGCTGCTAATGGGCCTCCCTTCATAACAATACGCCGCGATAACAGACAGATTTAATTAAAAAGAACACACATCCTCCTCCGCAAGGCCGCCACGGCCGGGGTGTGGGGCCTGCAATTAAAACTTAGGTCTATAAAGTCTGCGCACAGGCATGGGTGCCCGGAGCTGCCGGGTTTTCTAAAAAGAACACCCACCCTCTCATGGCCATGTTATTTATCGAGTTAATTTTGTCCTCTGGCCACAGCATGAACCAACTCTGAGCCCGCGAGCCCCGACCCTGACTTGCTTCCCACTCCCGGGCTGTGCCAGGCTCACACTTCCTCCTTTGGGGAGGAGCGAGGCCGTGGACGCCAGCTTCATACGGGGAAGACCCGGGCAAGACTCTACCCAGCTTTGTGGTTTCCAGCAAGTGAGCCACCCCTCCCAGATCTTCTGTCTGTGCATCAAGAAATAAGGCAGAAGATGAACTGCCTCCTGAGCGTGGGCCAGAGCTGAATGGGGCACACAGTGAGCAGTCAGCAGACGTTGGCTATTATTATCGTCGGTGTCTGACCACTAGTGGTGGGAGCTTCTGGATGGAGCCCAGGAGGCCTTGGCGAGAGGGAGGCTGGGCCAGGCCGGGAGGCCCAGGCTGGGCACTCAGAGTGGTAGATGTGGCAGTTCAGAGTGGAGACTTTGGAGTCAGATGGATCCAGGTTCAAATCCTGGGTCTGCCACTTCCTAGCTGTGTGGACCTGGGTCAGGGACTTCCCCCTCTGGGGCTCTGTTCCCTCATCTGTAAAATGGGAATGATAACAGAACCGTCCTTTTAGGGCTGAAGCCTGAGGAATCCTCAAGCCGGGCACCACAGCTGGCACCCAGTAAAAACTCAAAAGGTGTGGGCTTGGGAGCTGCGGCCCATGAGGGTGGCTTTTGAGGCTGAGTGGGGGGTCGCAGACGCCTGGTTTTCTGGCCTGGCTCCGGGCAGTTTCCCTGGAGGACCTCAGGCCAGCACCCAGCAGGCGCCTCCC
This sequence comes from Equus asinus, assembly GCF_041296235.1. Taxonomy (NCBI): domain Eukaryota; kingdom Metazoa; phylum Chordata; class Mammalia; order Perissodactyla; family Equidae; genus Equus; species Equus asinus. The sequence continues at coordinate 19,000,071 of NC_091799.1, forward strand.
ATGTGTTTACTCTCCAGGTGCCTGCTGCTGTCAGGCTGGGGACAGGGGCGGCCGCCTTGCGACCAGATAGATGGCCTGATAGCAGGGCCCGTGAGACAAAGCTATCGGGGATGTCTACGGGATGCTGAATGGGCTTCTCTGGGCGGGCGGGTGCAGAATTGCATTCGGCTCGGATTTAATTAAAAAGACTGAAATCTTTCTGATAATCCTCCCAGCAACGGCGGGAGCAGGGCCTGAAGCGGGCTCCCTGGCAACGGCGCATCCTGCCGATAAAGAACTTTGAGGGGAGGACACTGGGAGCCCCCTCGGCGGGCCCATCATCTCTGCTATCTGCCCTGCCTATCGCCCAGCCAGCGAGGGACGGTGAGGCCAGGGAGGCAGCTGCCACCACCCTCGAGCCCCCACTCCCGCCGGCTCCCTGAAGAACCGCCCCTCCTAGCTCAGTGCCCCCCACCCTGTACCACGGCACACATTGGTGGGCTGCCCTCTGTGTGAGTCTGAGCCCTATGCCTGGCATTCACACCTGCTCCCCCAGTGCATCGACATTGAGCCTGGGGTGCCCAAATTTTGGTGTTCATGCAATGGGCAGGTCTCCAGCTCGGCTCAGAGGCGGAATCCCGAGGGGAAGGGTGAGGCGGGACACCTGTGTCCTCAGCAGTTCCGCTCCCTCCCACCTCCCAGCCTTTGCCTGTGCTGGGCCCTCTGCCCAGCCTCTGGTTCGTGGATTCTGACTTGTCCTTCAAGTTCCAGCCTGAGATGTCTCTCCCTGCCCTCCTCTGATTTACATACGGGTCCCCCACACCCAGTCTAGAGCTTGGCAGAGAGCAGGAGCTCAAGGGATATCTGATGCTTGAATGAATGAATGAATGAATGAATGAATGAAGTAGATGAGCAAGTCTGAGCTTGGTACAGGGGCCCTATACCAGTTTTACTTCACTACCAGGCCAGGAAACTGGCAGGCAAAGGACTCCCCTTCTCTGTGCCTCAGTTTCCTCCTTGCACGTCAGGAACACCCATCAGGAAGGTGGGCTAATTTGCCTGGGGAAGGGGTGTGTCCCCTGCCTGTTTATCACCCCCTGCACCCACCCCCCAGGTAGAGGCCTGAGGATGCTCCACGGTGCATCTGGCGCCAACAGCCCAGGGTTCCCCTAGGTCAGACAGCAGGGCTGAGCTGAGCCTTCCTCTCCGCCTCTTCTCCCTGGACCCCGCCTCCCCTGGAACTGGTTACAAAATAGTTTAGGTTTAATTGTTTAAAATATGTAACAATTCACATGGTTCAAAGTTATTTATAGAAGAACAGTGTAGTCCCCCGTCCCCACCTCCTCAGCCTCGGAGAACTACTGCTATCCGGTCGGGGATGTTCCCTGAGCTTGTTTACGCTCATGTACATTTAGATACAATTATTAGGTGTGAACAAAACAAAAGAAAATGCTGGGCTGTGATCTCTATGTTGCTCTTTTCACTTGTCCCATCCTGAAGATCTGCCTATGTTGCTGTGGAAGGGTGCTCCCCTTTTTACAGCTGCATAGTATTCCGCTGTGCAGACAGCCTTGATTTATTCAACCAGCCCTGTCTGATGGATGTTTGACTGGGGACCGTCTTCGTCTTTTGTTATCATTACAAAGCTGCATGGAAGAACCTTGTACACACATCATTGCGTTGTTTGTCTGTAGAACAATTCCAAGAATAGAGCTAGTTGGGTTGAAGGTGGAATCCATTTTAATGCAGTGACCTTATTCATCCATCCATCCATCCTTCCACCCATCCATCCATCCATCCATCCTTCCATCCATCCATCCATCCATCCATCCGTCCTTCCATCCATCCATCCATCCGTCCATCCATCCTTCCACCCATCCATCCACCCATCCATCCATCCTTCCATCCATCCATCCATCCATCCATCCATCCATCCATCCTTCCATCCATCCATCCATCCATCCATCCTTCCATCCATCCATCCATCCATCCGTCCTTCCATCCATCCATCCATCCGTCTATCCTTCCATCCATCCATCCATCCATCCATCCTTCCATCCATCCATCCATCCATCCATCCTTCCATCCATCCATCCATCCATCCGTCCATCCATCCATCCATCCATCCATCTATCCTTCTATCCATCCATCCTTCCATCCATCCATCCATCCATGCATGCATGCATCCATCCATCCATCCTTCCAATGTTTGCTAGGCACTAAGTGAGGCACAGAGGGCTCAGTGGTGAATGAGCCCGGCCTGATCCTTGCCCTCTTAGTGTAAGCATCTGCCCCATGGACACGGTGCCTTCCACTCACCCTGCCCACTGCTGCCAGAGGGCCCGCCCCCCCCCCCCACCCCGACCTCAAGAACCTGCTCTGGCTCCCTGTGGCCATGGACTCTCATTCAGACTCCCAGCCTGAAGCGTGAGTTTTCCCGTCCTTTCTTGTCTAGACTGGTGTGTCCTTACTTTCCAGAAGATGCCTTCACCATCATAGGCTTCTTTACTGACTCTTGGAGCTTCCATGTCTGGTCAGCCCTGGAGAGTAAGCCCCGTGCTGGGTGGGCACCCGGCACCCTTGCCACTGGAGCACCTGTGACCTGCCGGGCTGCTGTGCTGTGCTTGGGAGCACTGGCTCTGGGGTCAGGCTACTTGGGTTCAAATCCCATCCCCATCACTCTTGAGCCCTGTGGCCCTAGGTGAACCACCTAACCTCTCTGGCCTTGGCTTCTGCATCTGAAAAGCAAGGACAATAACCTGCCCTGCTTCCAGGCTTGTGGGGAGAGGAGACAAGCTAGGCCCCTAAAGTAAGCACCTGACAGGAGCGAGCCGGTGTCATATGCTTGCTTAATCCCCACAAACACCTTCCCAGGGGCTATCTGCTCCCCTCTACAGATGAGGACGCAGAGGCCCAGGAGGCAGAGCAGAGTTGGAATCCAGTGTTGTCTGGCTCCACGGTGCTTACCGCCCTCAATCACCAGCCTCTCTGACCTTGTAGGGGTCCCTGTGTGCACAGTGATGCCCACTCCGCCCCGCCGCAGTGGCCCTTCCTGCCCGCCCTGCCTTCTGGAGCTTCTCAGCCCCTTTCCCCTCTGCTGGCCTCTGGCTTCTCTCCATTCATTCATTCATTCACTCATTCAACTGTGCCGGGCAGCATGCTAGGTGCCCAGGACTCAGCGAGGAACAGAATGGCTGTTGCCTGTGAAGATCAGAGAGCTGGGGGGCCCGGGGTGCAGAGGTTGAGGGAGGGCCGAAAGAGACGGAGCGACGCAAAGGAAGGCGGGAGGGAGGTGGGAGGGAGCCGCGCCTGGAGTCAGAGCTGGGACGGAGGGCTTTGTGGGGAGAGGGGAGGTAGGCAGAGTGGGGGGTGCTGCAGGAGCAGGGGAGGCCAGGACCCTCCTGGGAAGTCTGTCTGTGCAGGGGAGGAGCGTGAGAGGGCACGGCTAGGAGGGAGGGAGGCAGACAACTCTCTTTTTAAATAGGGAGAGACCCGAGCAGATTTACAGGCCAGGGGAACATGGAGAGAGAGAAAGGGGGCCTCTGATGAAGGGGCTGTAGGTAGGCCCAGTGTAACGGGGCGGCCACAGGCTAGGTGGGCCCTGGGGACCCTAAGAATTCAAGAGGAGTTCCTGCCTGATGGCCCCGACCCCCTTGGGAAGGGGAGCTTGTAGGCTCAGGATGGAGGGGGCTGCGGGCAGGTGAGAGGACGAGGGGCTGGCAAGGGGCCTTGGGGGAGGACGCGAGGGCCCTAGTGAGGTCTCCTTGTCACCAGGTGAGTGGTCACTCAGAGCCGGCCCCAGGTTGAGCGTTTACATGGACATTCTCATCAAATCCACATGACAACCCAGTAATGTAGACACGAGCATTGTGCCCATTTAACAGAGGAGAAAACTGAGGTTAGAGGGTATGAGTTTGCCTGAGGCCACACAGCTGAGGAGCCAGTCAGTGACAGAGACAGGATTTGATGTCCAGAGGCCAGGCCTTGGGCGGGGCTCACTTCAACCAGGACGGGATCAACAGCATCCCCTCCGGTAAGACCCCATACCCTCTGCGCTGGGCTCTGAGCCCATCATTCACCTGCCCTCTCCCTCAGTCTTCCATTCTCTCATAGTCGGTGTTCGAGTCTCTGAGGGAATCAGGTGCCAACCCCTCCAGGGGCTCTCTGCACCCCTTGGGTGTGGGGGCGCATCAGAGGGGCAGCCAGCCGCACTCCCCTGCCTGCTCTCTGGTCCTGCCCATTGCTGCCATCCAGCCTCTCTCACGATGAGGGCTCCAGAACCCTCCCAACTCTCACCAATGACCAGGCCGAGCCACCAGATTTGCCGAGACCCAAACCAGAGGGACAGACGGACAGTGAGAGGAGCTGGAGTCCTTGAGCCCCAGGCGCGGGACCTGCCTCCCTCAGTTCACCTCACCCCGTCCTGTCCCGTGTGGGTGTGGGGAGTCTGGTAAAGATGGGGAGGAGGGGGCAGATAGCAAGGCCGTGCTCCAGGGCCCTGTGGGAAACGGGGCATGCAAGGACGAGCCCACGCAGACCCCAGGGCCTTCAGGCTCCCCTCCCTGACAAATGTCACCCTTTCTTCCCGTCCTTCTGTCTCCAGGATGTCCAGGGCCTGGCCCTCACCTGCTGGGAGTGAGGTTCGATGAGGAGGATGCTGGGAGGATACAAGGGGTCGAGAGAGATTATGAGACCCTGTGTGCAGGGGTGTCAGGTGCTGAGCCCAGCTGGAGAAGCTTGGGGTAGGGTTCGGGTCAGGTGAGGGGCGAGGGAGGGGGCCGGAGCCCCCGCAGGCCGGGACCAAGCTTGGACCCCGCTCCTGATTCCAAGATGGTTCCTGAGCCATTCGAGGTTCTGTGTGGATTGGGAAGCCGCCGCCCAGGCGCTTGTCAGAGGATCAGCATTTTTCTAATGGACTGCTAGACTGTTGCTTATCAATGTGTATGAATCCTTCGTGAGCCAGCAGATGTGACGGGTAAGGGGCTGGTCAGGATAGTGCCGGCCTCCCTGGGCATCAGTGACCATATCTGTAAGAGGGGATGGTTCTAGAGCATTCCGCTTGAGCATCCTGTCTCCAGGATGGACACAGCACCCAGCAGCAGCTTCAGGGCTGCAGGCGATCTGCCCAGAATTGGGCTGGGAGGGGTGATCGGAGTCCAGGGCGGGTGGGGAGTTGTTCCCGAGACCCGGGGACTCTGGGTGCAGGGCAGCTGCGGGCTATTTCCCGACCACACTTGTTAATGGGGGTGTCTCTGAATGCACATTCAGGATTGGCTTCCACGGGCAGGAGTGTGCCAGGAGGCAAAGGGGGGGCATCCCAGATTGAAGGGCTGTACATACAAAGGTGTGAAGGGGCCAGGCCTATTCCAGGAAGAGAGACAAGTTTGGTGGGTGGTGGAGGGGAATGCGGTTCAAGGGAGATGGGTTGCCGTGTGACCTTGGAGCAGTAACCTGAGGCCGGATCTTGAGAAGACTTGAACTCAGGGACATCAGTGGGGCAGTAGCGTCGCACCCTGATCTGTGGGCTGCCCCAGGCCCTGGCACCACACGGGGCTCCAGACCACAGCGCCCTTCGCCACCTTCAGCGAGCTGGCCGCTCTGGGCTGGGGCCGGGCAATACCTGTTTTTAAGGATGCCTGGTCCCTCTGGTGCATCTTCTGCGATGTCGCCAGACCTCAACCACTTGGCCCATTTTGTAGAGAAATGATTAGCTTCTATTTTTTTAATTGAAAAAATTATGAGAGTAACAAACACAATACCTATTTATTGAAGAAACTTTAAGAAAAAATGACAGATAGAAGAAAATAAAAACCATTCATAATCCTATCACCTAGGGACGGACACCACTTAAGATATTAGTGCCTGTCTTCCAGAAATATGCATTTTGATTTCTCCAACAAATGTTTATTAAGCCTTGACTTTGGCCCAGCAATGAGATGAAATGATGAATAAGCCGGATGCAGACAACACACCTCCCCCACCCCGTACACGTATATTTGGTTGTCTTTTAAAGATGGTATCATGTTATTTTGTGCTATTTATAACCTGATAATTTTTGACAGCTCACCCATGTGAAAATACACACACACGTATTTAGTGTGACTTTCTTGTTTTATTTTTGTTAATAAAAAGCTAATCACAAGATGAAAAATTTTAAAGTATAAATAGCTATATACCCCTCACCATCCATTGTTAACAGTTTTTGTGCACATCTTTTCAGGATTTTTAAAACAATTATTTTATCGAGGTCATATTGGCTTATAACATTGTGTAAATTTCAAGTGCACACTATTATATTTCAGTTTCTGTATAGACTGCGTCGTGTTCTGCAGCAATAGTCTGGTTTTTATCCATCACCGTGCATATGTGCCCCTTTCCTCCTTTTTCTCTCCCCTACCCCTTCTCCTCTGGTAACCACTAATCTGTTCTCTTTGTCCATGTGTTTATCTTCCACAGATGAGTGAAATCATACAGTGTTTCTCTTTCTCTGTCTGGCTTATTTCACTTAGCGTGATACCCTCAAGGTCCATCCATGTTGTCACACATGGCACCATTTTGTCTTTTTTATGGCTGAGTAGTATTCCATTGTATATATATACCGCATCTTCTTTATCCAATCATCAGTCGATGGGCACTTGGGTTGCTTCCACGTCTTGGCTATTGTGAATAATGCTGCAATGGACATAGGGGTGCATAGATCTTTTTGAATTATGGATTTCATATTCTTTGGATGAATGCCCAGTAGTGGGATAGCTGGATTTTTGTATGTATAAGTGTAAATATATATATTTTTTCCCACAACTGTGAACATACTATACACATCGCTTGGCCTTTGCTTTTCCTCCTTAACCAGAGTCTCGGAGATGGTTCTCTGTCAGCCCACAAAGATGTCCCTCCTTCTTTTGAATGCTGCTTAGGATGACGTGCAACAATTTATTTAGCCATTTCCCTAAACTTTTAGCTTGTATCCAATTTTTCATGTATTTATAAACAGCGCCTCATTGAGTACTCTTTTGTGTGGAACCTGTCTGACTACTTGAAGTGCTGGGTAAAAGGATAGGTGTATTTTGGCTGCTATTATTGTATGTTGCCCCCTCTAGAAGGTTGCCCCAGTTGACTCTCCCACCAGCAAAGCACGGGAGTGCCATTTCCCCTGCATCTTCATCAGCACTGAGGATTATCATTTTCTTGAATCTTGCCCAATCTGATAAGCAAAACATGCTATCTCGATGTACTAAGCTGCCTTTTTTTGCAGTATTGTGTAAAGTTGGGCACCTTTTCTTATGCATATGGACCATTTTTATTTCTTCTTTTGTGAATTGTCTCTATCATATTTTTAGATTTGTAAGAGATACTATAAATAAATATATTCACTTTTTTCTGTCACCTGGCAAATGCTCCTCCTCCCTCCAATTTAGAGTGTCTTTTATACTTTGCTCAATTGGAGTACTTTGATGTACCAAATATTTTATAATTTTATGTAGTTAAATATAGCAGTTAAATTTTTTTTGGCTTTGGAAGCATATTAAGATCTTCCCCACATTCAATGTTATAAAAATACTCACCAATATTTTCTTCTGGTAATTAAAAAAAATAAATTCCCTTCTAAAAGCTTAAATCTTTGATCTATCTGGGATTTATTTTCACATAAGGTAGGAATCTAACTTTAGTTTTTTTCCATGGTTCCCCTAGTGTCTCCAGGTTGTTTATTAAAAGTTCCATTATTTCCTTATTGATTTGAATTCTACCTTTTGCTGTACTTAATTCTTATTGTCTCTGGACCTGTCTCATTGACATGCTTGTCCTTTCCTCTGCCAGTATCACTCTGATTTAATTACTATAGTTTTATAGTATGTTTTGTTATCTTTTAAGCAAATATTCCGCATTAATTTTTCTTTTCAAAAATTTCTTGATAATTCTCATACATTTATATTTCCAGATGAACTTCAGAATTATTTAATTAAAGAAGTAAAATTCCACTGACTTTTTGTTTGTACTTGTGTTAAGTTTGTCGATTACTTTGGAGATGTGGGCGTTTTTATAGATGTTTGTGGTAATCATTCTTCCCATCCAGTGAAATGCTTTCTCCTCAATTATTTGAAAGTTCTTCTTGTCCCCTAATACAGGATTTTAGTTTTATTTGCATAGGTCCTCTCCCTTTCTGGTTATGTTTATTTCTAGGCATGTGGTACTTTTTTTAATTTTAATTTTTTAAAGATTGGCACCTGAGCTAACATCTGTTGCCAATCTTTTTTTTTCTTCTTCTTCTCCCCAAAGCCCCCTAGAACATAGCTGTGTATTCTAGGTCCCTCTGGTTGTGCTATGTGGGACGCCACCGCAGCATGGCCTGATGAGTGGTGCCGTGTCCGCACCTGGGATCCGAACCTGTGAAACCCCAGGCCACCAAAGTGGGATGTGAGAACTTAACCGCTCGGCCACAGGCCAGCCCCTATGGCTTTTATAAATGGGATTTTGTTCTATTTTATTTTCTAACTGCTTGCTACTAGAATATAGAAAAGTATTTCTTTCCTCTTATCTAACCACTGACTATTTTACCAAACTCTCTTTTTAGTTCTAGAAGTTTTTTATTTGATTGTCTTGGGTTTTATGGGCAAACGGCATCTTCACTGGAAAATGGTAATACTTTCTTTTCCAATGTTGATACTTCCTATTAGCTCACTGGTGTGTCGAGATCACTTGGAGCGGCTGGGTTACAGTCTGTGGTCTGGGGATCAAGAATAACCTCCGGCGTGGTGTAGTCAGGCTGAGCACCACTTTTAACACGTGGGGCCGGCCATGAAGGGAAGGGTATGTAAATGTGCATCCGTGTCATGAAGACACAAGGAAGAGGACTCCTCAGCCCGAAGAGCCAGCACAACTTTGCCCCAGAGCCACATCACAGGCATCCTTGTCAGCAGCCTGGGCTGGTTCATATGCCTGCTGCTGGTGTGTCACTCTTACATACAGTCTGCATAATATTTAAATTGAGAATGGGCATTGAGTATAATGGACTATGTAAGTGGCTCTTCCTCATGTTGGCCATGCATTCTTGGACCCGCATTCCTGCTATTTAATCATGGTGTATTATGCTTCTAATGTGCCACTAGATTCTCTTTGGTAGTGTTTGATTTCATATTTCCCCATCAATATTTCAGATGCGATTGGTCTATTGGGCTTGTGGTGCTGTCTTTGTTGGGTTATGGCATTAGAATTGTATTAGCTTCATAAAATTATAAGGGAAATAGTCCATCTTTTCCTAGTAAGTATTAACTGCTTGTGAATTATCTATTCTTTGTGAGAGCTCATAAAACCATCTGGGCCTGGTGCCATTTCAGGGCATGTTTCTAAAACTGAAATTTGACTATGCCACATGCTTTCAACAGCTTCTCGTCGATCACAGGGTAAAGTGCAAATTCATTAGCCTGACGTTCAAGGCACAGGATGATTTAACTCTGCTCCAGCTCTCCAAACCCCCTCCCTCTCTGACTCTCTGGCCACACCCAACTTCTGGAAGTTCCCCAAACCCTGGAGGGGCAGATGCAGGAGGGTAGGAACGTGTTTGTTTTGTTGAGGGCAGCATCTCCGGCACCCTGTAGAAGCTTCCCTTTGACAGATGGCCTTCGGGTTCTTGTCAAATGGCATTCCCTCTGTTAATATCACCGTATCTTTTAGTTCATGTCAAGATGTGTTCACTAAGCATCTCCTTTGTGCCTGGTCACACGTTGGCCCTGGGGAGAAAGAATCGTGGCCCCTGTACTCAGGTAGCTGTTTGGCTGTTGGGGAAACAGGTGAGTGAGCAGACGTTGTGAACAGTGAGGGGGTATGAATGGGCATGGCGGGAGCGCCGGGAAGGGCCACCTGACTCAACCTGGGAAGAGAGATCAAAAAGGCTTCCTGGAGGAGGTGGCTGTGGATTTAGTCTTACATGATGAGAAGTGGGGACAGGTCATTCCAAGCTAAAGGGATACCATGAGCCAAGGTCCAGCGCAGCCTCCAGCATCTCTTCTCAGGATGATTGCAGTCGCCTCCTCACATGTCACATCGCTCCTCTGCTGAAAATCCAATAATGGCTTCTTAGTTGACTCCAGATAAATTCCAAAGTCCTTGGCATGAACAAGGGCTGATGTGAGCTGGCTCCTGTATTTCTCTGAATTTACCTGATCACTCTGTTCCAATCACGGCTGTTCCTTGGATAGCCCAGAGTCCCAACCCAGGGCCTTTGCACTGGCTGTTCCCTTTGCCTGGAGACTCACACTGTCACTTTCTCCAGGTCTCTGCCCAAATATCACCAATTGGTGAGGTTGCCTTCAACCCCTGTATAAAGCAACATCCCCCTCAGTTACTCTCTGTCCTCTTCCTGCTTTATTTTCCTCCAAGCCAGTAAAGCCACCTGATGTTATACACACACACGCATATATACACACATACATATGCATATGTATACATATACACACATATGTATATGTATATATGTATATTCCTAATATATGATAGAATTGGTACATATGATTTTTAACTTTCTTTTTGGCCTGCTAGTATGGGAGTTTCAGGAGAACAGGAACTTTGCCTTGGTCACTCTTGCAGCCCCTGTACCCAGAACACCATCTAGAAAACGTGCTCAGCCCATATAAGCAGTTCGGCGTTGCTGGAGCAGAGTGTACCCGAGGGAGCAGGTAGGAAGTGAGGTTGGGAACCAGTAGATAGCAGCAGCAGGCCAGGGCAGCCATAGATGGGGACAAGGAGCTTGGACCTTCTCTGGGAGGTGATCAGGAGCCAGGAAGGGGTAACAGCGTCAGATTTATGTTTGTGGATGGTCACACTGCCCGTTGGGAGGGGTGTGGACTTGAGGGAGCGAGACGGCAACCAGTGAGAGTGAGTCACCCAGTGCAGGCAAGAGATAGTGGTGAAGGGTTGGTTGTGGGGGTGGGGGCCAGGGAGGAGGCGGGGCTGCTGGCCTAGCTGCTGGGGGGTGAATATTCCACTCACTGAGCTGGGGAGTCCTGGACGGGAGATTCTGTTCTGGATGTGTCAAGTCCAATGGGCTCTTGGGCATCCTAGTGGAAGTGGCCAGGAAGCTGGGGCCAGATGGGTCTGGAGCTCAGGAGCGCAGGCCTGGGCTGGAGAGAGAGGTTTGGGGGTTGAAGCATGAGGAGCATGACATCATTGGCATTGTTGCCATCACCACCACTCATAGTCTTCATCAAAGCAATGTTTAATTGAGTGCTCAGAGCTCTAGGTGGATTTCTTCATCGACTCTTCTCTATAATCCCGCAGGGTGCTGGTACCAGTCTCACAACCAGCTCTCTGGAGAACAAACAACCAACCCTGATTCGTGGAGTTTGCCAATTTCCGTGATGTAAATACTCCGACCGTGGGTGATTTCAAACTACCTTCCTGATGTCACCGAAGGTGGAGCTGGGAAGAGATGGGCAGTAGGTGGTGATGTGCAGGGGGTGGTGTCCACGCCATCCTATGGTGTTTCCCCCACACGGACACAATAGACGCAGACAACCTCGAGCGCCGATGATGGCAAAGTGAAGTGAATTGATAGGAATTGATGAGTTTGGAGTATTTGTTACTTTTAATTTTAAGGCCATTTATTGAATGGTAAGTTTGTATAACTTTATTTTTAACAGTGACTGCTTTTAACAAGCAGCTCACAAAATTAATTCCTGAAAATTTCACAAGCACCTCTTGAGAGCCAGTATGAACCGATTGCAGCACACCACTGCCCGAACCCTGTGATGCAGACGCTGTTGTCAGGGAGGTGAAGCGAGGCCACCCAGCTGGTCAATGGGACAGCTGGAGATTCTTGAGCAAGTAACTTCCTGTCTCTGAGCCTCAGTTTCCTCATCTGTAAAATGGGGACAATAAAACGGGGTGCTGCGGAGGTTTAACAAGCCAATGCTTGTAAAGCACCTGGTGTTCAGGACATGCTTGACAAGTGGGAACCAGTAGTGTGTTAAACTTCTTTTTATGATAATAATGAACACGGATCCTGCCCTCAAGGTCTTCATGGCCTAGTGGAGGGAGGGGGCCAATGATAAGACATATATACAGTCACAGGAATCTGATCCAGGCAGAAAAGGAAGGCTTCCTGGAGGAGGCTGCATTTGAACTGGGCCTGGCAGGTAAGGGAGAAGCGGGGTCCCTAGGGGTTAGGAGGAGGCATTCCTGGCTGACGGTCCACAACAAGCAGAGGAGGGACCCAGGAGGCGTGAAGATGAGAGTGAGAGATGAGACTCGAGGCAACAGGAAGAACGTCGGAAGCCAAGACGGAGTCTGAACTCTCCTCTGAGGGCAGTGGGGAGCCACAGCAGTTGTTCAGCAGGGCCTGATGCCATCAGACTGGCCTCTTGGAACGTCAGTGACCGCAGTAGGGAGAAGGGCTGGGAGGGGGCAGGAGTGGAGGTGGCATTGGCCATGGAGCCGGGGGTATGGAAGCCCACCCATCTGGGCTCCTTCACTGTGCCTGGGTGGGGCTAGAGTGTCCAAAGACACAGGCCCCCTTGACCCCTCCTCTCCTGTAGCCACTGGGGGCGCGGCACAGTGGAGTCGCCGCCCCAGCCCTGCCCAAGCCCAGGTCCAGCTCCAGCCCCCGCAGCTAATCCTAGTGTCACTGGGTCCCGAGGCCGGGGCGGGGCAGCCTGGCAGCTGGCCTCAATTAGGTGGGGAGCCTGGTCTGGACAGTGTCATTAGGAGAAAACCAGAGCCCGGCCATAAACTCTAATGAATGCATTAATGGAAGGCTTGTGCGCCTCAAAGGGAAAAAAAAAAGCAGGTCTAAATAAAGTTATTAACACAGCCCACCTGTGTTCGGCTCTTGGCCTATATTGTTCAAATAGCCCATTAACTCCTGAAGCATCCAGTCTTGAAAGCGAGGCCTGCCTCTCTGAAGCCGACGTTTAACTGCGTTCATATAATTCAATTAGATTCCGCAGTCCTGGGCCAAAGGCATTCTCCCGGCTTTCATCTCGGTAATGGCCTGCAGGCCGGAGCGGGGAACAGGGGGTTAAAAAGAGGGGCTTGGAACCTGCCTTTTGGCCTGACTCACCCCATCACCTGGAGCGGCCTCCAAATGATTTCCTGGGGCGGAACGTGTTCATCACCCACCCAGGCTCCCCGTGGTCTTCAGTGCCTGGAATTCGAACCCAGACCGTCCTCACGCGTTCTCTGTCCAGCATCCAGGCCCCGCACCCGCTCCAGTCGGCTCCATTCCCCTTGTCCAGTGGTCCAGCCATCCAAGGACCCTGACTCCGCTCAGCCGACCCTATTAATAAAGAGTAAAGAAAATTCATTAGGAAGTGGGCCTTTTATAGATTCCGTTAAAGCGTTCTTCCTACCTCTGTCACTGAAAAAGGATAAAAATCCTTTTATCACTCTACAACTTGTTAATGTTCCACCCCGGGAGCACTTCATCTGTAATAAACATCTTCACGAAATATGCATCCCCAGGGAGGAGCCGTTAATTTCCTCAAGGCCTCACACATGTAAAGGGTTTTATTGCCTGCAGGTGCTTCACGATATTGCGTGGGCTTCTAATAAACGTCCAGTAAACCGCAGGTAGCGCCTCGGAGAGAGATGGGCCCGTGCACCTGTCCACAAAGGGCCTCCACATGCTGCAGCTCCGCCTTCCGTGGCCCAGCCCTGGCACGGTCGGCTCCGGAGACGATCCTGCCCCTCGGGACGCCTGCAGGTAAGTTCTCACAGCTCTCAACTCTAGGCGACCCACTTACAGAGAGCCAGGGGGGAGCCAGGGACTTTCTGCCATTGATGCCAGGAAAATTCCGACCCGTAAACCCACACACCTTGGCAGGAAAGGCAAGCACGCCATAGACGTCGAAGGCGTGTTCTCGGGTTTATTTCCCGGTTTCCTTTCCTTGTTCGCTGTGGGGGAGTCACCCCATTAGGATCTGCGGGCGGAAATGTGATTATCGGGAAATTTGACTTCCCATTTTCCTCCTAATGGAGATGAAGGGAAAAGAGAGCTTGCCTCTCTTAAGCGCCGTTCATGCAAAACGTGTTTTGCGTATCTTTGGGGCAATTTTTGGGATGTTACAACATATTCTTCTAGCAATTATTTTTAACTCGATCACTAGAAAAAAAAGATTACTTAAGGAGCAGTTTTCATCGGCATTCCGCGAAGTAATTAGAAGTTTGCATTGAATAAATATCTCTTGAGTCTCGGGGATTCTTTCCCAGTTGTGACCATCAAGTTAACCGTGAGGCTTGTGCTGGGGGTCTGTCTGCAGATGCGATGACATGTGGTGGGGGGACCTGGGGATGCTGCCACTGGCTCTTTTGTAACCTCAACGTGAGCTGGAGAGCAAGCCCCAGGCGGGGGGCTTGCAGAGATCCAGGGGAAGGAGATGGGGGACCCCCCATGGCTCTGCAGCCCCGTCTAGGACCAGGCCCCTCCGAGAACCAGAGGTCGGGATGGTGTGATCATGTCGAAATCAACGACAGCTTATGCAGCTTCTGGACACTAAGCACCTGGCATTTCTGGGGACTTCCATGGTGGGGGGGGGGTCTCTGAGGGACGTGCCCTGATGGCTGTACTGAAGCTGGAAGCTTCTGTGAGCTTGGGTTTTGTTCCAATCTGTAAATGCTGAGCGGTGGAGTTCAGCTGCACTGGCCTTACCCACTCAGCACCCGTGCCAGCCTGGGGCATGCACACCCTGCCCCAGGGAAGCCGCCCAGCCTAGGGAGAGAACCACTGGACTCAGCCCTCCTGTGACCCTGAGGCCTGCAGAGATGCCGCACTGGGGCCACGGAGGCTTCTGGAAGGAGGAGATGCCCTAAATCTGTCTGGAAGACCCAAGGAGGAAAATTTGCGGGCCCCCTCCTTCCCAGCCAGGGCAGCTGTGGCAGAATTCAGTAGGCCCAGGATCTGGGACCACGGCGGGAGGTGGAGCAGGGCCCATGCAGCTGGGCCTTTGGGATGTGCACGTTCCTGGTCTGGGATGATAAGTAATAACAATGGTGCTGCTACTGTGCAGGGCACCCTTGATAGTACCAGTCCTAACACTCCTGAGCTGTCGCTGTGGGTCAGGGCTGAGGACCCTGAGGGGCTTGTGTCTGGAATCTCCCTACCTACCTTTTTTTTTTATAGGTGAGGAAGGTCAGGGTTAGGAGGCGAGGTTGCTGGCCTAAAGCCACCCCACGGAGAAAGGGGAGTTCGGGATAGCCTGGAACGGAAGCGGAGGCCTCTGTCCGTCTCACCTCCCAGCATCCCCCTACCAAATCCTCCAGGGAGGGCATCGAGTCCCCAGTTTCCAGAGAACAAGCTGAGGCTCCCCTGGCGGGGGGCGTAACCTGGCATGGCCCTGACATCTACTGCCTTGCCCTGACACGGCGGCCCCCAGCCCTCACTTCTCTGGGCCGGGAGGAGAGAGGGGTCCTTCACCTCCTGCCCCCGCCCTCACTGGTCAGCCTGGCCCTGCCCAGCAGAAGCCACAGGGGGGCCAGGGAGCCTGGAGTGGCTTCAGAGGCCAGGATAGACATGATGAAAGCCCCGGAGCACGGGACCCAGCCGAAAGGTTAGAGGAAGCGGGATTATTCCGCCTGGGGAACGGAAGGCCCAGGGGGCAGGGGCCCTGGCTAATGGAGAGTGCCAGATGCTGGCCAGCTGTTCTCCATCTCCCTGGAGGCCCAGCAGGACTAGAAGCGCTCCTACAGCAGGAGGGAGTTCGGGGGGATAGGAGAAGGGACTGGCTGAGAGAGTAGGGGAGCTGGCCTTTGAGGAGCTGTAAGACGAATCAGGACGGCAGCTCCTAACTAGGGCCTGGGCCCAGAGAGAGAGCGAACTGGAAAGTTAGCACTGAGACACTGTCCCTCACCCACCAGGCCCGCCTCGGGGACCAGAGGCCCCACCACCCCAGCAGGGCCAGCCGTCTGAGGTCTCAAGCCTTGGACAGGAGCCTCTGAGGCCAATTCCCAAGGTGGCACCCTAGGGAGCCCCACATCTTGGAGTCCTGGGCCCACGCAGGCTGGGGACAGCCACACCCTGAAGTCAAGACCTTCAGCGCCTAAAGTCGCTGAATCGTCATGGTGCCCCTACCCGCCACAGCTCATCAAAATAAACGATACAGAAAGTAAAGCGTAAGGAAGGCCCGCAGAGTCCTACTTCCCCCACAACGAATACTGTGGCGCTTTAAGACAGGCCAGCTAAGCGGTCTAGTGTCCACGTTCGGGGGGTGCCCTAGCCGCAGGCTCCGTCTGCTCGTTGGTCATCCAGCCTGGCGCTTCCTCCCTCAGATGGGGGTCAGGGTCACTGACCTGCGGGCCTCATGGACGGAGGACGGGGAGAGACCCTGGAAAGCCCCGCTCAGGGCTGGCACCCAGCTGGTTGGCTTCCTTCCTTCCTGCAGACCTCAGACCTCACCCCAACCCCCATCTCATGGACGGGGAAACTGGGGTTCAGATTGAGGATGGGATATAGGTCCGTGGGTCACACAGCAAGCCGATGGAGCCAAGCGTTGTTCCCAGCCCAACCCAAAGCCCTGTTTTTCTTGAGGGATTCGATTCTGCTTCTGGATGGAAAAACTAGGATATCCCTGCTCAGCTTTCTCTACCCCATTTGCAACCCAGACCTAGGATTATTAGATAAAATATAGGATCCTCCATTCAACTGAAATTTCAGATAACAAGGAATAATTTTTTAGTATAAGTATGTCCAATGCAATATTTGGGACATACTTATACTAAAAAAAATTATTCCTTATTTATCTGAAATTCCAGTTGAATGGTACATCCTGTATTTTTATTTGCTAAATCTGGCCATTCCACCCAGGGTCTCTTCCACCGTTGGAGCTGTCTGTCCTCTTCAAGATAGAACCTTCCAGGGCCTTCTCTGGCTGCAGGAACCCAAGTGGAGGGATTTGCTTTCAGCATTGGGAGATGTTCGAGGCTGTAATCGCCTCCTTACTGTTGCAAAGGGCAGAAAATACATTTCTTAGTGATATTTTTCTTTCCGTATGTGTTTTTGGAAGAGGCTTAGGGGCCCCCTCACGATGTGAATTATTTATCAAGGAAATGAGGCCCTTTGAGTTCCTTGTTTCTTGAGGATGCGGCAATGCCGGCGGCTGCCTCTGCGAGATCTCGTTTCTCTGGAAGAATATCGAAAACAGCCGACGTTATAAAGGAAACTTCTCCCTCAGACGCTTCTGGGAGCTCATCTCCTTGATTTAAAACTTGCTAGGACACAGGTGGATTTTTAAGGGGTGAAATGGAATGAAAGAAAAAAAAGTACCAGCAAAATTTCTTGTGTGGTATGATTGCTTGGATCAATGGCATTTCATTTTTCAAATTGTTGAGGGCTTTTTCAAAAAATTATTTCCAAAAAGGTCATTGAATTTGCATATGAAGAGGCTTAGAAAGGTCTGTATTTTTCTTTCTCCACTTCACTCTTTGTTAAGCTAAGACAAAGATGTTAAGGCACAAATTATTTGAACTAAGCAATCAGGGAAAAATCGCAGGGTTGAGAAAGACTGACAGAACATGCAAAAAGGAAATAGATAAAAAAGTAAAACACATACGAGAAAAAGTCTTTATATTAGATTTCCTTTAAAATTTTTTAACATTTGACTTTATACCTTGGTGCGCTGTCCTAATCACATTTACTTTCAGAAGGACATAACTGAAACTCCAAATCTCGACAGCCTTTTCTCACTTTTTCCAAATATTTGATGGCTCGCTCTTTTTTTTGACATCTTCCTGGATCAGGAGAAATATTCCAGTGTGGAAAAATAATGTATTCAGTGTATTTCCTTGGTAGAACGGTGTTCAAAAGCAGTCAGGCTCTGCTCTTAAGTTGGCAAAATTTTGCAAAGACAAAAACCCTGGTTGCAGTTCACACCAGACTGCCAGCAGAGGAGTTGACCAACGCTCGGCTGAGCCTGAGTGATGGGGAGAGTCCTGCATTGCTGAGCGAAGAACCCAGATGAAACTTAAGGACCCAAATCTCAGCCTGTACCCCTTTCCGTCTCCCAGCCATCGTCTTCCCTGCAGGAGCATAGACCCCAGATCTCAATCTTGGCCCCGAGGCTGGAGCCAGGAGGTGCAGCTCCATGTCAATTACAGCCCAGTTCCAGAGGTGCCATCAAAGAGTTAACTAGGATGTCCCAGTGTGCAAATGTGGGATAATTGGGAAACAAATTCTACAAACATCTTGAAAGGGGCAAAAGACCTTTGATCTTTCCATAGAAAGGCAGACATTACAGACGTTACTGCCTTTTGGGGCCTGCACACATCCCATACCAGGTCAGAGGATGCCATCTTTCGGAGAAATCAACCGACACCTAATTCCATCGTACCTTAATTATCCTAACTAGTTTCGTATGTCCAAAGGCATTTTCCCCAAAGATTAGAGGAGAAAGAGGGACTGACAAAATAATTAAATATGCAATTTGCCAAGCGTGGACAATATGGCTTTGAAATCACCTTTTCAGGAAGCTTTACCGCGTGCTCATGGACATGTATATTGCAGGCTTCAGACTTTTATTTAGGCTCTTTTGATTGCCTTAATGGATTAATACCTGAGTGCCATCAGTGAGGGGCTGAGACCCGAGGCTGTTTCTAATTTCGCAAATATTGCGCCTGCTTCCTCTGGTGTTATGACAAAAACAAGTATCTAGGATTTGCCTTCTCTTAAAGCAACATGCCGATCCCCTCCAATAATTGCCTCATGCCAGAATCTGCGTCTCACAAATGTTGTTGTCGGTTACAGGAAAATTCCATGGTGCCAGGGGCCTGGGCGGCGGGCGGCGGCGTTGGCAGGACTGGGCAGGCCTGTGTTGTGTGCGGGGCCTGGATCCTTTTTTGGGTGGCGTTCCCGATATGAGTGCGTATCCGGACAGTGGGGCGCCTCTCAAACTCGGGCCCCGGCGGCGTCCAGGGGTGCGGAGGAATGCGTTACTGTCCCCGCTTATGACTCCTGCCGTGGGTAAGGAACATTCCACAGGGAAGGGGCGGAGGAGGCGCTCGTCGGGATTTGGGGAAGAATCTGGGCTTAGACTCCGCTGCATCCAAGGGAGGCATCCGGAAACCGGAGCCGGCAGTTTGCTCTGGGGGAATAGTTTGCATTCTGTACTTGTGACGGGAGAGCTGGAGTTCAGGAGAAGGAGCTGGCTGGAGTGACTGCACCGTTCCTGTCATTTGACCGAACTGGGTATCCAGGGGGATAGCATCTTGGGGCCTCTTCCATGGTCTTCTAGGGGAGGTTTTGCCTGGTCTGGGACAGCTGTGGGTATGCAGTGGGCAGAAGATGGATATTAGTGACATGGAGTCGCTTGGTGCCAAGGGCTGAAAGGGTAGGTGGGAAGAAGAGAACGAGAACAGAAAAAGAGCCAAAGAGAAAAAGAGGAATAAGAGACCCACCTAGTGGCTTTCACACACACGTGAGAACACGCACACACGCGCTCATGCACACGCACGCACAGACAGCGAGATTGCCTTTGAAGGCAGAGGGACGAGGCCTAATTGTCCCGGGGATGCGCACAGTGGCTGGGCTTTTTCATAGTTCCCACAACTCCCTAATGAGGCTGTGGCCTCTCCTGGCGGGAACCCTGCTCCCTGGAATTGACTTTGATAAAATGGATGGACCGTCTGGGATGAGTTACCAGGTTTTCCTCTTTTCCTTTTGAACCCCGCGGTGGTTTGGCTCTTTCATGGCCAACAGCATGAGGCCAAAGTCTCTGGCCTCTGTCCTTGAGGGGCGCAACCTGGCTCACCTCCCAGGGGGGCAGGGAGATGGCAGGTCCTGGAAGGGGGACACCGGCCCAGGCCTCTGGCAATGGGTGAGGAGGGGCTTTGCTGGGATCAATGTTCAGACCGACTTGCCAGTCACACTGGGTCTGCCAGTGTAAGCATCACACAAAAACACATCTCAGGAAATCGCAGCAGCCACGGGGGTGACTGGCATCCTGCGCACACAGGCCGATAATGACGATGACAATGCTGACTGCTCATCGAGTGCTCACTCAGTGCCAGGCACCAAGTGCAGTGTTGACAAGGAGGGTTTAGTGCAGTGGCACTATTGTGCCCCTTTTACACAAGAGCAAACGGAGGCCCATGGGTCAGAGGCAGGATGGGACCAGATCTGTCATCCCACAGCCCAGCTCTTGGCAACTGAAGGGGCAGGAGTCTCAGCTGGTCCTCAAGCCCCCTTGACACACCAGTTTTCTAGCTGCACAGTCCCTGCCTCATTTCTCTTACCCGTGCCTGCACTTTCTGTAAGCCTGCAGCCTTAAAGTCAGCAAGAGCCCAGCTCTGGGGCCCCTGCCTCCCTGGGTGTCTAGGGGTCTCTCTGAGCCCTGGCTGCCCACAGCAGCAGCTCTGGAAGGCAGGGGCACAAAGCCATGCACCCGGGGGCAGTGGGAGAGGGAAGGGCCTGGTGCCTACAGCAGCCTGCTGGCCACCCGGGGCCCCAGGAGGACCCCAGCCCCGTGGGACTTGCCTTTGATCTCTGATGATGAAAACAATGCATGCTCAGGTGGCTCTTCCTCATCAGAGAGGGAGGGTCCCCCTTTCTGGCTGGCAGACGTCGAGCCGCCAGAGAGAGGCTGTTGCATCCCAGGGCCTCACATGGGAGGGGTCCTGGTTCCCAAGGCAGCTCCAGAGAGGCTCACCTGGACACCTGGTGCTGGCCGGGTCAGACCTGTCCCTGACCTAGTAGCCTACTCACCTCCTGCTCCCATCTTCTGGCCCCAGCTGCCTTCCTCCTGCCCAGGTCCCAGCTGCCTGCTCTCGGCTTTCCCACCTGGGCTCCTCAGGCCCACTGCCACCTACCCTCGGCTGCTGCTGCCCAGAAAGACTGGTGGCAGGTGTGCCCAATCCCCATCACCGCCGGCCATCCTCCCTGATCTCTGTGGTCAGCAGGGCTGTGAGGAAGGACCTTAACTGTGTCCTAACCTGTGAAAAGAGAATCTCAATCGTAGGCTTTAATTCATTCCATCCAGCACCCACTTTGTGCCAGCCCCTGGCCTGGCGCCAGGGAGACAGCGATGCGGGAGATGGATGTGGTTCCCGCCCTCATGGAGGGGTTTCTGATTCTGATTAGCAACCGATTCGGCGCCACACACTTCACAGCTCATGGAGACACCCCAGAGTGTGGCCATGCCGTGAAGAGAGAGCTGGGGACAGATCCTCACACTGGGTGTCTGGTGACAGCCCTCCCCGTGGTCCTTCTGGGTCCTTGGGGACAGTGTGTGTGAGGGCAGTGGCACCCCTGCGACTTCACCCTCCCATCTGAACCGGCTCTTTGCGGGCAGACGCCTCCATTGGGAGATGCAAAGTTGAGTGTTGCTGCTCACGTACCTGGCAGACCGTTCTTTCCGCGTCCCATCATTGACATGTCCCCTTGGACCTCTGGGAGGGGCATGATGAGAACAAAGGATTTTCCCCAACTTTTTCTCATGAAAATATTCAAACACGTAGAAAAGCTGAAAGAGTACAATGAATGCCCACACACTGCCTTCTGGATTCCACACGTGAGCATTCCCCATACTTGCTGATCTGTGTGTACACATAGCTATAGCTACAATTTTTTTGCTATAAATTTGAAAGCCAGTTCCATATGTCATCCCTAAATATTTCAGCATGAGGGTTCTAAAAATAAAGATATTCTCCTCCACAACCATAACACCATTACCATTTGAAGAAAATTAACAGTAATTCGAGAGGGAGGGACTCTGATAAATCCCTCGAGAGGTGTTTGTTGTTTGAGTACAGCCCACACCAGAGCCCACCCCTGGGTCCTGCCTCATGCTCCTGAGCACAGAGGGGCCTGTTTTCCAGTTCTGCCCCTCCCTGGGGGAGAGTGGCATGTGGGGGGAGAGGGGCTTGGCTGGCAGGCAGACTGGGGCTAGGTTAGAATTTTGGTGAGACCTGGGCCGATTGGGGTACACCCCCAAATCTTCATGCCTCTCGGGGCCATCGAAGCTGGGCTGGGATGAGACTGAGATGTGGGCCCCCCCCGGGTGCTGTGCCAACCCTTCCTTTCCCCCTGCTGAGGGGGAGCATTTGGCTGTGTAGCCATGTATGCGACTGTGTACCTGTGTGATGTGACAGGTGGCATTTTGGTATGATGGAGCCATATTCAGCCTTAAAAAGGAAGGAATTCCTGATCTGTGCTGCAACACGGATGAACCTGGGGGACATCAGCTAAGCTGACATGAGCCAGTCACAAAAAGACAACTACTGCCCGAGGTCACTTATGGGAGGTTCCTAGAGAGATGAAGTTCAGACACAAGTAGAATTGCGGTTGCTGGCGGGCAGGGGGAGTGGGGAGGGAGTGTTCAATAGGTACAGAGGTTTAGTTTTGCAAGAGGAAGAGAGTTCTGGAGACAGATGGTTGTACAATGACGTGAATGGACTTAATGCCACTAACTTGCACATTTAAAATTTACCATCTTGATCATTTTTATGTGTATTTTACCACAATAAAAAATAGCGGGGCTTTGGTGCCTGTGACTGGCCGCGTGGTAAGGTTCCGTCTCGGAAGCACGGTGCGCGCTCCCCGGGGAACGTGCTGTTCACTCTTGCTCATTAGGAAAGCCGGCATATTGTCCATCAGAGAAAGTCTAACGGAGCCAAAGACACTTGGGACTGTTGGGGGCTGATATCCCCGTTTCTGGAAATGCTGCGGCATCTGAAGCGAATCTCGCCAGCCAGGAATGAAACCGAGGCATTTTGTCAAAGGAAAGAACTTGATGAAAAATTGTTTTATGAAACCCGAATTTTGGCATGTTTTCGCATTTTAGTTTGTCAGAAGGCAGAGTCATAAATGTTAAACATGTTGTTTATTATTATGCGCGGTTGATTTCTTTATGATGAGAATTTTATTTTAAAGTTTGTCATAGAGTCACGGCAGGACGGGGTGGGGATTCTAGAAGAGGCGGACAGGAGAGATGGTTTACAGTGTATCCCAGCAGGACTCCTAGGACAGCAGTTTTTATTAAAACAACAACAAAGGAGGAGGCAGCTGAGGCCCAAAGCCCCCTGTCTCGGTCGGGTCAGGGTTAGTGTGGCGTGCCCCTGCCTGTTCCTGGGTCCCTGGGTATTGAGCCCCGACGACTGGCTGCGGTGGGAGCTGTGAGCTCCTGCAGGCCCCGGCTTGCCCAGCTCCTCATCGCGGCTGCTGCTCTCACAGTCTTTGTTCCCAGGCTGATATCTGGGTAGCTGGTGTGTGGTTGTAAATGGAGGGAGTCCAGAGCAAGAGCCCACGTGCCAGGCCTCCCTTTCTGTGGGGTATGGACGGCCCTGCAAACCCGCCATGAAAGCCGTCTGGGGGGAGAGAGCTACCAGTTGCACGAATCTCCCTTTTTCTCACCACATCCCCACTGTTGGGGGCTGGGGAAGGGGCTGGGCCCCAGCCTCTTGTGAGCTGAAGGCAATGGGACCCAGGAGGATGCCGTGAGCCCAGCTGGCCCTGCTGTGTCCAGGCTGGGCAGGGTGCCTTTTCTCCAAAGCCTATTTCCTCATCTGTAAAATAGGGTCTTCACGCCCACCCTTGGGGCTGTTGTGAGCCCCGACATCCTGAGCTCGCCCAGGGCTGGGTGCTTTGGAGGCAATATTCCGCCCAAACCCCAGGACAACCCTGTGTCCAGTTCTGGTCCCCATTTTCGGATGAGGATTCCAGGATCAGAGAGAGGGACCCCGTGACTCAAATTGCCCAGTAGCGAGGGTGGGGCTGGCCAGGGTCTTGGGTCTGTCTGCTCAGAACCCACTCAGGAAATAAGATGACTGCCCTGCCCTGGCCAGCTCAGGGTGGGCACTTAGGAACCGTGAGTTGACCCGGCACCTGGCTGCAGGCTGAGGAAGGAGTAGAGCCTCCATGGACATGGGAGCCCGGCTCTGAGCAGCGCCCAAGGGTCCTGACCGAATGTGGACACCTTTAAGCCCCCGAGGGTCTCTCCCTCACTGGAGCTAGGAGCCTTGGGCTCCTGGGCCTCCGCTCTTGGCCCAAGTCTGGTCAGCTGGTGAAGGGGCTGCCTGGGCGCCCCCCGTGGATGTGCTGAGGGATGAAGGCTCACATCTGCTTGGGCGGTGGGGCCCTCTCTGGTGGGTTCTGGGCTGGGAAGCCAGCGTGGCGGCAGTGGGTCCAGGGAGCCCTCCCAGGAAGAGAAGCACAGGGCCAGCCGGTGTCCAGAGGAGTTTCCACGTGGGTCCTGAGACAAGGGCACAGAGACACTGCGGCCCTGATTTGGTGTCACACAGCATGCTGGCTGGAGGCCACCTCCCATCCCTTCCTAAGGCATTGGTGGGGGCACTGAGTCTGGCGCTGGGGGAAGGATCGCCCAACCCAGTTAATGCTCCCACCTTGGGCTGCCACCTCCTCTGCCTCCTTTGGCATGTTTGGCGGGGGTAGGGGGGTGGCTTGGAGAAAGGAAAGGTGCCCCCAACACCCCTCCCCGCCAAGGCCTTGTTTGTCACATTCTGCTTCAGCCCCCAGGTCTGGGCCAGTGAGTTTGAACACAGATACCGGTCAAGACAAGCCAAGGGGGGCTGGTCAGGGGCTAGTTGGGGTCCTATCCCTAAATTTGGCCTAGAAACACATGCAGCCTACCTGCCGGGGCCCTTGGTCGCTCCCCCTGCTGTAGAAAACACTTCTAAGAAAGTCGGGTGGGGTAATCGGAGGGCGCTGGACGGGAGCAGAGTGTCGGGCCGGCCGCTGACTGTCGGCAGAGGGCAAGCGGCTCCTGCCCCTCTGACCCGAAGCTTCTCCAGCCTCGGGCGGGCCCTCCAGCACCGCAGCCTGATCGTCCATAAAAGGATAAGGATCACGTTCTTCACATTTTAAGTCTCACAAAAGCTGTATGCATAATTAATGAGCAATAAACGTGAGCAGCTAGAAATTAACTAAATAAAAAAAAAGGAACACACTTAATTGTAAAAATTTAATTTTGCTTTTATTCTTTTTCTTTCTTTCTCCTTCTCCCCGTCACCCCCCCCCCCAACCTTTTACAACTTGTTATATTCTGGAAGCCCTTAGATCTCGCCGGAGATCATATTCTGACAGACTCGCCTCCTGACCTCTTGCCAGGGAGCCGCGGACAAGATTAGTTTTTAAGCCGCAGCCCAGTCGGTTACTTTCAACCGAGGGTCCGAGAGTGCCCACGAGCCGGGTGTCATTGTGTCGCACAAAGGGATGTTGTAATCTGCCCCCCAAGACCGTCCTTGGGGGACCTCTGTGCCTGATTTTAACAGCTTTGGTAGATGCAATTTTGCAAGTCGCCTTTTGAAACTCAGAGAGAGAGAGCGAGCCCATCGTGGGATTTAAAATTCCTAAACATGAATTCGGTGGTTAAAAAGCCAAAGGAGTAAATACATTTACACATATTCAGACAAAGTATTTCAAGCAATACCATCGAAGGCTCCCTTTCCTCTAATTTTTTAAAGGACAAGACCTTTTCTAGATGATAAGATTGGGTGGCGAATTTCCTAGAGGAAAAATGTATTGACACATTCTTACTTATTGTCACCTCTCTTAATAAAACCCGAGGATTCAACTTCAAGAACAATCCATCCACTTGAAAGAGAATTTTTTTAAAAAGGAATTTGTTTTTAAGAATAAAACACTCTATTAACAGATACTTTAAAATATGATTTATTGCACACACATAACAACAACAATAACTTCAAATATCAAATCCCTGGAAATAAATCACTGCTGGTCCCATCTCCCTCACACGCCAGCTGTTTTCCTGTTTCTCCCGTCTTTCTCAGTCCTGGTCTGTATCAGCAGATCATTTTAAAAGAGGCGGAGGAATCAAGAAGCGGAACCCAGAGGCATCTAGGTTGTCTGTGCAAGAATCGTGTTTTCGGACCACCCTAGTTTGTCCCGGGCGGTTCATAGCTGACCCTTCTCCAGTCTTCTCAAATAGTAACCAGCTCAGGGTGTCTCTTTGAGTCTGTTACCAGATTAATTTGTAACATGGAAAGAGACTGTCAGTACGGTCGCTCACACTCACTGCCACCTCTGCTCAGGTACCTGATCCTGTTTCTGGGGATCTGCCATCATCCCAGAGATGCCTAGTTGTCGGGGACTGTGGGTAAGCCGTAAATAACCAGGTCCGCGGCTGCAGATCACTCCTGGCCGGCTGGCCGGCAGCACCAGCTCCACCGCAGCCCGGCTGCCCAACGAGGCTGCCTTTGTGAACAGGTGGCCCTCGGGAAGCTGAGGCCAGGCGGTGGGCCGGGGCAGCGGGCTGACTCCCGCGGCAGCCTTTAAGAACCAGCCTGAGACACCCACCAGCACTCGGCAGGCCCCAGACTTTCGCATTAAACAGGTTCTGACACTAAAAATCAAGGTCTGTTGGTCGTTGTCATAGGAATGCAATATCCTCTGGAGGTCTCCTTATTAAAAAACCAAGCCTTGCTGCTGCAGCCCGCGATAGATTTCTATTCCGTTTGTATTGATCCTGGGGAAATGCCTCGTTCCCTGGCTGACGAATACAGCCAGGACGGAGGGAGTTTGTGTTTGGTGGAAAACATTTGTTTCCACAGGGACGTCGGGGACCCTGGGCTGGCACCGGGGCTATGCTCACAGCGGGGGGTGGTGGGTAATCTCCATCTATGACACGGAATGGCAAATGTGGGGAATACGGCCTCGCAGGACAATAGAGCCTGTCAGCGGCTCCAGAAATTACCCAACGTAGCTGCTGCTTTTCCGAGACTGGGCCAAGGGAAGGGACTTGACTTACCCACATCACATGAGTGGCACTTCCAGGAGTCTGTCCTACAATGACAGCTGTCAGTGTGTGAGAGGACATTCAGCACAGCACTGTCTGTAGGTGCAAAAGAGGGGAAACCACCTACGTCCATCCCAGGAGATTGGGTAAAAAAAAAAAAAAAAGATTGTGCTATTAGGCAGAACCATGTGAAGTTGCCATTTTTGCTGGCCAAAACTGATTGAACCATATGAGATTGTCAATATTCAATCTACCACATCTATTGAGTGGAATGGCATATGGTCTTAAAAGGAACGAGACAGAGAACTCTCCACGATATATTATGAATTGGGAAAAGCTGCAGAACTGTGTACCTGTTATGCTCCGTGTCTGTTTTTACACAAGGAAATAGACACATTTGCTGGTACCAGCCTCGACTCTGGAAAGACTCACCAGGAATTGTCCACGGAGGCTGCTTTGGGGAGGGGAACAGGGGCTGAGGAAGGGAGAGAGCAAAGCTGACTTTTCCCTTTACAGCCTCTGTACCTCCTGAATTTTATACTCCGTGTGTGTAGGGCAGATATAAAATAGATTCAAATTTAAAACAAAGATCGAAATGTCAGTGACGTCCTCATTACCAGGGGTTGAGAGCTCCGACTCTGTGGTCTGAGAATTCTGGGCTCCAAGTCACTTCATCTCACGGAGACTCAGTTTTCTCATCTGTCAAGTGTGGGTGACCGTGGTGTTTACTTCATGGAGTGGAAGTGAAGATTTCCTTGACGTGAACGAGAAAGGCTCGGCACAGTGGCACAGAGAATTCAGTAAATGCGACATGTTATTATAAACGATATACAAACCATTACAAACACACACATATAAATCCTTATCTTGACTTGCTTGGCATTTTCCTTTTCTTGGAAGAGAGATTAAAAATAGCTGTGTGTGTTCAGAGTCCAGAGTTGAGACTCTGACTCGTGTGGGGAACTCTGCGTGGGGGACCACGGTGTGGATGCAGGAATGGCCCCCACTGAATATACAGGGTGGGTTGGATGGTTTTTTTTCTGAACCAGTAAATGGTCTTCCTCATCTCTGTGTACACAGGCAGGTGAACTAATAGAATTAAGCTTATTGGTTTAATTCCTCTGGGCCCCCTTGGTGAGGCGAGAGCAGCTGGATGAATATTTTAATTAAGCTCTGACACCCAGAAGTCAAAGTCCCCAGTGGTCCCATTGGGCAAGGCCCCGAGGTTTTGGGTTTAATCAAGTTTGGTTTCAGAGTTCAAATTTCTTCCTGGACAGAAATATGTCATTAGGCGTCCAAGATTTCCACTGGAAAAAAAAAATACAACTTGACTGTATTTTCTCTGGAGAATGACACCATGATTCGATTAGCCCCTTTTCCTTGACATTTTGTTCACTTTATTAACTTCTGCTTTGCTTTTAAGCAGGCAACTACTGTTTCACTTCCCTGAAGAAGCTCATAATATTATAATTCAAGTGTCAGGACAGATTAGGTTAAACGAACTGTGTAATTCCCGAAGGAAAACAAACTTCAAAACGGACGCGGTTTGCCACGTAACATGTCATGGATTGCATTAGCGTCGCACGGGCAATTCCATCACCTAATGTGCTAAAGTTGGCTCAAATGTTCCCCACTCTGCAAGGTGAGAAATTACTTAGCTAACAAAACATTTCGTTTTCCTCTCTTTGCATTCTTTCTTTATGAGATCCTGAATGTGACATTTTCACCAAAAAATCTCTGCGCTTATTTGTGAAAAATGTATATTAAAACCAAAACCCATCAAATGGAAAGAAATCACAGATGGTTTTATTCACAAGCAGTAGAATTAATGGCCTCTCTTCTCTTTATAAATATTAGAAGCAGATGAGTTCATTACGATTTCACCCTAATAAAGAAAACCTGCTTGATTTTGACAAGACATCGACTTATCTAATCGTCTCCTAAATAACAAAGCTGCTTCCCGCCCGTAAAACATGCTCCCGAACACCGGCTTTACCTGGACTGCTTCTAAATTAATGAAAAACACTCGAATCCAAAGAGAGCAAAAGAAGAAGGGGGGGGGGGCGGTGGAGAGATGGAATTCAAGGGATTTTTGAAAATGTGACTGATTTTGAAAAGAACGAGTTTTGAAATGTTTACTTTGTGGTGGTTTGAAATTTTTACATCTTTCAACAAAGCGCGCGGGGAAGTGAAACCATCTGAAAGGGCTTTTGAAAAGAGCGATTCAGCACCAGCCGGACGAGGCTGCGGTTCCTTTATCTCGGGCAATCTGTGCCCATCGTGCAGGAGGCAGGCCCAGCCCTTTCCCCCCTCCGCTCCGCCTGAGCTCTGAGGCTGCCTGGGCCTGGGCTTCAAAGCGCTCTTGGCCGAGCGTCCTGGGAGGGAATCAGACACCGCACTCCGGGGACGCGCTGCCGGCTCGCTCTTATCCTCGAGCACAACCGCCTGATGCGGTCATCTTGTTAGTCATGGAAAGCCCGGGGTCTTTCTGTGTATACCGCTTTCAGCACTTATTAAGCAAAAAGTGGGAGGCTTTACGCAAAACTGCAAAAGATGTTTTTTCTCCCCAGGGCCACAGCAGTTGGGGCCACGGCTTATCCATCATTGCAAAGATCTCTCCGAGAGAAATGAAACAAGTCAGCTCTGCCCAGAGGGGGAGAAAGCTGAACGGCGCATGGGGCCGCCCGTCCCAGGACCTTCTTGGCTTGGCTCCCGTGGAAGGGCGTGGGCTCCTTCGTCTGAAAACTGCCAAGGGAATGCAGCCACACGGCTTAAGAGAAATGGCGCATCCCTGTGGTTTGGTGTCCAAGTGGACCATTCAGGACGCTCAACTCAGAGTCCTTCCCAAACTTTGTCCAGCTCCAAGACCAACAGGGGGCTTCCACCGCAGAGGTCCAGACACCTGCACAGATGTGTCCCTGCTGGGGGGAGGGGGTGGTGGTGAAGGTGGAAACACCATTTCTAAGCAGCTCCTTAGAAGTGAACAAATTCTGGTACCTCCGCATTGTCTCGGGAACCTGCCTCTTTCCTGCCGTCTGTGCTCCCATCCTCCCAGTGGGGGGGCTGTGGATTCTCCAACAGGCCCAGGTAGAATTCTGAGGTCATCGGAGTCCCTCCTTCAAGCCTCAGTTCTATCAGTATCAAACTTCTGGGGAGACTTCAGGGGAAGCAGCAAGTTTGAGCCAAGAACGCAGAATTGGAATTCTCTGATAAATCCCTCCCAGCTGAGCCGGGAGGGTCTGTAGTTGGCTCAGCAAGCAGGGACGGCAGGAAGGGGCTGGTGCTGGGAAACTTCAAACAGACCTGGGGTGGCGGGGAGGCTGTGCTGAGGGGAGGAGGCCACCGACAGAGGGCTCAGTTAATTAAAGAGATGCGTGGGCACACCTATAGGCTCAGCCCTCTAGGTGTTAAAGCGCCAGCAACTCAAGTTCTGTGCAGGGACTCCCTCCCCCAGGGGGAGGCCTGGAAGCGGGGGAAGCCTCGAGCCACATTTAGGATGGACATTTGCGGTCTTCTGGAAAGCCCCAGCCAGGGGTCCTTGGCCCTTCCACCAAGAGTTCCAAGGGAACCGAGACTGTTTAAAAGCCTCCTTAAGCATCAAGGGGTCTCCTGTGTTGCAGGCACTGGGCTGGGCACATCACCTGGGAGAGGTAGGGGTCATCATATCTCCCATTTTACAGATGAGGGAAGTAAGGCTCAGAAGTCACCAGCTCAAGTGCCTATGGCTGGTGTGTGGGAGAGGCCCGGCTGGAGCTAGGATTCTCTGACTTATGCCACTGGCTGGAGCTGGGGACAGGACAGAGACCAGCAAAGGACAGGTGACGGCTGCTTCCATCTGGCCCTCACCTTGGCCTGCCCCTCACACTGTCCTTGACATTCAATCAGGTGCCAGTGATGTCGGCCCAGAGGTTGGGGCTGGGCCTCCCCAGCTTCCCAGCGACAAATGGTTCTCATTTGAAAGGGAGGTTATAAAAACACATGCCCAGAGACACTGTCAGGGAACTGAGGATTAATCTCATTTCAGTCAAAGACCATTTCAAATATTTTGGGGGTGGAATGGGGCGGGCAGCAGCCTGGGTTGGGAAGGAAGTCAGGGATCCTGGTGTGGCCCTCAGGTCAGCCAGGTTAGAGGCACGTTGGGATGTGGGCTGGTGGGGGTCAGAGGTCACTCCGTACCTGGCCAGGCCGAGGCTGACCCTGGGCGCTGCTTTGCTCCGCAGGTCCCCGGGGCCGGCTTTGCGGGAGGCCGCGGCTCCAGGGTGGACGCGCAGGCGCTGTATCTTGGTTATGTTTCAGGGCGGTTTAAGTTGCCAGAAGGAAGGGAAGGATTAGCCGCCTGGGACGTTTTCATTTTCTGGATGGTGTCAAAAAGCTGAGTGGTTTTTGCCTGGTGACTCAACCGGAGAGGGCCCTGAAGACCAGCTGTGTAGGGGGAGGGGGGGCACTGCCTCCCAGACGCCTGTGGGCGGCACAGCGAGCCCCCCATCAGAGCCAGGGGCGAGAGGGAGCCCCAGCTGGGCTCCGAGCCAGCAGCTCCCACGCTGGGTGGCCGGGTCCCGGGTGGTGGGGATCTGGGACACAGGCGAGGGGCCGCGGACTCTGTGGAGCTTTCATTACCACCCCAACAGCCCCGCTTACTGAGAGCTCGCTGAGGGGGTGCTGGGCGGTGGCTGCGCGCTCATCTGCACAATGACCCTGTGAGGATCGTTACCCCCTTTTTTACGGCGAGGGAAACTGAGGCTTGGGGAGGTGCAGGGGCTTCCTCAGGCCTGGAGGCTGGACAACCGTGATACAGCTCCTTTAACCTCGGCAGCTTTTCAGAGTAGGGGCTACTGACCACCCCGCTGGACGGAGGTGAAAGTGGAGGTTCGCGGTTGAGGCTCCGTGACATGACCAGCAAGGGAGGGCGGAGCTGGGGGCTTTCGGGCTGGAGCCGAGGCTCAGGCCCCTCCAGCTGATAGGGATTCCGGGACGGCGAGTGCGGCGGGGCCGGCTGGTCCCCCATCATTGGCGCGGTCCCTGCGAGCCCGAGCTGGCGGGCGCGGCAGGGGTGGGACCCCCGAGGGGCGAGGAGGGGGCTGGCGCTGCGGGCTGGCCTCCATCCAAACAAACGTCCACAGCGCGGGGCCGGTGGATTTATTTTCCGACGGTCGGAGGAGCTCGCGGAGCTCCGCTTTCTTCTCCGAAGGGTGGGAGACTGGCGCGGAGGGGTCCCCGCAGAGCCCAGCGAGGGTCGGCGCCGGGCGGGCGCAGCAGAGCGCCCCCGTGCGGCCAGCCGAGCGCACGGCCGCCCCGGCTGCGGGCAGAGGGGGGGCCCTGGCTAGCAACCTCGAAAAGGGCCTGATTGCACGGTCCCCAACTTACAGAGGAGAAAACAGGCAGGAGGAGAGTGCAAGAGACCTCCCGTGTTCCCCGCGCTGGGAAGTGGGACCCAAAGCAGGGGTTGCTTCCCTGCCAAGGTCTGCCTCCCTGGGAGCTGCAAGAGGCTGTCGGAGCCCCTGCAGTCAGTGGGGTGGGGTGCTGGGGGCCCAACCCGGCAGCCAGGCCCACAGGGGCCTGTGTCCCCCAGCAGGAAGCTCTGATGGGTGCAGTGGGGCCGGTGCTTAGCCCAGAAGCAAATTCCAAGTACACAGGGCTTAGATCTAGCAAAATCCAGCCAGGGAACAGTGATGGAGCATCACCCTGTACTGGGCCAGGGGCTCCCAAACTGGGTGGACAGGTCTGGGGTGGGCCAGGGTTACCTTAGCCCCTCAGTCCTTTTCCTGCCTTCTGGGGCCTCCCTATGGCCAAATGCCTTCTGCTGGGTCCCCCGCAGCGCTGACCCACGCCCAGGGCCAAGCTTCTTATGGGTCTGACCTCACCTCCTCGTCCGGAAGGCCCTGGGTGTTATCCCAGAGCCCCAGGTCACGTTCAGAGGAGGTGGCAGAGCTGAGCCCGTTTGATCTTATGAGCGTTCTCACTGTAACCACCACACGACAGGACACTTCCTTCTGGGTGGACTGAGTCCAGGCTATAGTCGGGCACAGCACTGGAAGTGGGCATTCTTGGAATGGATGCCCAGAGCTGCCTCTGATTGGCTCTGTGCTTCCAAACACTCTCTGGAGCCTCAGTTTCTCTGTCTGTAAATGGGGGACTCCCTGACTGCAGGACCGTGGTGATACACACATAGGGTGTACCTCTGTGTCCTCCATAAACATTCACTGGTGCTGTGTGAACAAGCGCAATACTCCCCCCCGCCCCCGTTTGTTCACCCCTCACTCAGAGCATCCTCCCTCCCAGGCCAGGCCTTCCTCGAGCTCGGTGCACACCTGTCTCCTCCAGGAACTCCGCCTCTCCCTCCTTCCAGGACTCCTCTCCGAGGGAAGGGACTGGCGGGACATAAACGCCATTTTTAAAGGTTTGGGAGGATGGGCAAAGATTCCTAAAGCAGACACAGAAAGCACTGACCATACAGGAAAAGACTGATCATTGGACTATATCAATAACTTCTTTACAATTTTTAAAAATTATTTGAGGTATAATATATAACATTAGTTTCAAGTGTAAACATAATTCTATATTTGTATACGTTGTGAAATGATCCACTACAATGGGTCTAGTTAACACCCGTCACCACACGTAGTCACCATGTCATACATTATATCCCCGTGACTTATTTATTTCATAACTGGAAGTGTGTACCTTCTGACCGCCTTCCCTCATTTCGTCCTCCACCCCCCACCTCTGGCAACCACCAATCTGTTCTCTGTATCTATGAGCTTGTTTTTTTTTTTTTTAAAAAAATTCTATACATAAGTGAGACCATACAGTATTTGTCTTTCTCTGACTTATTTCACGTAGCATAATGCCCTCAAGGACCCATGTTGTTGAAAATGGCAAGATTTCATTCTTTTTTTATGGCTGAATAGTATTCCATTGAATATATACTCCACATTTTCTTTATCCATTCATTCATCGATGTCCACTTAGGCCGATTCCGTCTCTTGGCTATTGCACATAATGCTGCAGTGAACATGGGGATGCATATAACGTTTTTGAGCTACTGTTTTCATTTTCTTTGGATAAATACCCAGAAGCGGAATTACTGGATCCTAGGGTAATTCTATTTTTAATTTTTTGAGAAAAGTCCATCCTGTTTTCCATAGTGTCTGCACCAGTTGACATTCCCACCAACAGTACATGATGGTCCCTTTTCTCCACATGCCCACTATCCCTTCTTTCTCAACTTTTTGATAATAACCATTCTAACAGGAGTGAGGGGATATCTCACTGTGGTTTTGGTTTGCATTTCCCTGATGGCTAGTGATGCTGAGCACCTTTCCACGTACCTGTTGGCCATCTGGATAACTTCTTTGGAAAAATGTCTACTCAGATCTGCCCATTTTTTAGTTGGCTTGTTTTGTTTTTGAGTTGTATAACTTCTGTTCATCAAAAGGCACCATTAAGAGGGTGAAAAGGCAAGCCACCGAGTGCGAGAAGATATTCGCACATATGTATGCTAAAGGACTCACTCAGAGGATAAATAAAGAATGTAAAGAATAAAGGAAGGAGAAGACAGACAACTCAGTAGAAAAATGGGCAGGGGACTTCCCAGGTCTTCACCAAAAAGACATGCAGATGACCACTGAACATATGAACATGTGCTCAACCTCATTAGTCAACAGAGAAAGGCACATTTCCACCACAATCAGATACTGCTTCACACCTACTTAAATGACAAATTTTAGAAAGTTGGAGAATACCAAGTTTTGTAAATGACGTGGAGCAAATGGAACTTCCAAGTATTGCTAGTGTGCATGTGAACTGCTACGACCATTTTAGAAGACTACTTGGAAATATTTACGAATACTGAAGATACGCCTCCTCTTTGATGCGGCAATCCTACTCCCAACAGCGACGTAGACACGCGTCCACCAAAGACACGTGCTCGAATGTGCGCAGCCGCACTCTTCACGGTCGCTCCAGACGAAGAATAGCTCGAAAGTCCCCAGGCAGTAGGATGGATACATAAACTGCGGGATATTCGGACCAGCGAGCGCTACGTGGCGCTAAGAATAAATGGACGCGGCTGCAGGCACAACACGATGAACCTCGAGAACGTCATGCTGAGCGCCAGAGGCCAGGGACGAAAGAGTCCGTGCTCTGGGATTCCTTAATGTCCAATTCACACCCAGAACTCGTCTGTGGAGTTGGCAGTCAGGAGCGGGTGGTCCTTTGAGGGAGTGCTGACTGGGCGGGTGCCGAGGGGGCGTCTAGGCCAGGTGAGGTTTGTTTCTTGGTCTGGGCTGGCACATGGGTGTGTTCAGTTTGTGAAAATTTATCAGGTCCTAGTCCACTTATCATTTGTGCACTGTGCTGTATGAATGTTACTTTTCAGTAAAAAAACATATTTAAAGGCAAATAAAGAGAAAGTGATAGGATGATGGTGACACAGCACCAGAGAACCCTCGGGGCTTAGTGAGTTATACGCCCCCTGGGGAGTGGAAACTGATGAAGGAAACCCTCGTGCAATCGATGTCCCGGACAGGTGGGGCTCCGTTTCTCCAGTGGCGAGGTGCTCACCAGCTCTCGAGGAGCCTGCTGTAGCCTGGACAGCTCTGGTTAAACGGGAAGTGTGCCTTCTCGCTGTGTCCACTGAAGCGTCCAACCCTGTACCCCGAGGTCACATCAAATGAGGCTTCTGCCTCTTCGTCAACATAGCCCACACCCGCACCAACTCTTGGAATTTATGCCATCAATGGGTGTACAGTGGTATCTCAATTTTTTCTAGATGCTCCTTTTTTTTGTTTGTTTTTTGAGGAAGACTAGCCCTGAGCTAACATCTGCTGCTAATCCCCCTCTTTTTGCTGAGGAAGACTGGTCCTGAGCTAACATCTGTGCCCATCTTCCCCTATTTTATATGTGGGATGCCTGCCACAGCATGGCTTGACAAGTGGTGGGTAGGTCTGCATCCGGGATCCGAACCAGCAAACCTTGGGCCGCCGAAGTGGAGTGCACAAACTTAATCGCTGCACCACTGGGCTGGCCCCAGATATTCTTATTTTAAAATTGACATATAATTGACATATTTTTCCAGATATTCTTAATTTTTGACATTTTATATTTTCCCAGATATTAATTTTTGACATTTTATATCTTTCCAGATATTTAATATATAGTTCCCAATAATAATCTTGTTAGTTAATCTGTTGTATCTGTAGTTATTTCTTGTTTTCTTATTTTATTTGCATCGTCTCTCTCATTAGAAGTTTGTCTTTTCAAAGAACAGAATTTTGACTGTTCAAATTTCTGTTTTCTCTGTTTTGTTGATTCTGCTTTTACTATCATCGTTTCCTGTTTCTTTGCATTTACTTGTTGCTTTATTCCTACCTTCTTCACTTGAAAGCTTAGCGTGTATGTTTTCGATCTTTCTTGTTTTTGGATAAATTTAGACTCGAAGTTTTGTTGTATCCACTGCTTCAGCTGCGCCCTGAAAATTTTGATATGTGGTGATTTCGTTATTTTGTGCTATGATTTTAATAAGTTCTTTTATGGTTTCCTCTTATTTAGTTGTATGTTTTGTATTTTCCAATTGTATGTGATTTTAAGGAGCTAATATTTTGTTATAAATTTCTAATTTTACGGATGATGTTAACCCTTTGGGATTTATTGCGCCCTCTCCAGTGGCTTAGTGCACAGTGAATTTTGAAAGAATATAAGATCTATATTGGGTAGAAACTTCTGTGCTTGTTAATCAGGTTATTCAAATCTTTTCTCTCTCTGCTCGTCTTTTTTATTCAGGTATAATTGACGTATTTCAAGTGCATAACTTAATGATTAGATATTTTTATATGCTGCAAAATGATCATCACATAACTCTAGTTAACATAGGTTGCCGCACATAGTTACAAAGTTTTTTCGTTGTGATGAGGACTTCTAAGGTCTACTCTCTTAGCAACTTTCAAGTATGCAGTACAGTGTCATTAGCTATAGTCACCATGCTATACATGACAGCCCCATGATTTAATTATTTTATAACCGGAAGTTTCTACCTTTTGACCCCCTTCACACATTTCATCCTCTCCCCCCACCTCTGGCAACCACCAGTCTGTTCTGTGATATCTATGAACTTGGTTTTTTGTTTTATGAACTTCCTTTTTTTTTTTTTTTAATTCCACATATGAGGAGCTCATATAATATTTATCTTTCTTTGACTTATTTCACTTAGCACAGTGCCCTCAAGGTCCATCCGTGTTGTAAATGGCAAGATTTCATTCTTTTTTATGGCTGAATAGTATTCCATTGTATACATACACCACATCTTCTTTATCCATTCATCCATCAGTGGACGTTTATTTTGTCAGAACATCTCGGCTGTTGTGAATAATGCTGTGATGAACATGGGCGTGCAGATGTCTTTTCAAATTAGTGTTTTCATTTTCTTTGGATAAATACCCAGAAGTGGAATTGCTGGATCATATGGTGTTTCTATTTTTAATTTTTTAGGACCCTCCATACTGTTTTCCACAGTAGCTGCATCAATTTACATTCCCACCAACAGTGCACAATGGTTCCCTTTTCTCCCCATCCTCACCAACATTTGTTATTTCTTATCTTTTTGATGGTAGCCATTCTTTTTCATAAGATCCATTCGAACAGGAGCGAGGTGATATCTCATGGTGGTTTTGATTTGCATTTCCCTGACGGTTACTGATATGGAGCATCTTTTCATGTACCTGTTGGCCATCCGTATGTCGTCTTTGGAAAAAAAAGTCTACCCAGATTCTCTGCCCATTTAAAAAATTGGATTGTTTGGGCTTTCTTGCTATTTATTGAGTTGTACGAGTTCTTTTTTTAGATATTAACCCCATAACAGATATATGATTTGCAAATATTTTCTCTCATTCAGTAGGTTACCTTTTCACTTTGTTGGTGGCTTCCTTTGCTGTGCAAAAGCTTTTTAGCTTGATGTCGTCCTACTTGTTTAGTTTTGCTTTTGGTCTCATTGCCTTTGGAGTCAGATCCAAAAACTTATTGCTAAGACCCATGTCAAGGAGCTCACTGCCCATGTTTTCTTGTAGGAGCTTTAGGGTTTCAGGTCTTACGTTCAAGTCTTTAATCCATTTTTTTCTTTCTTTCTTTTTTGCTGGGAAAGATTGGCCCTGAGCTAACATCTGTCACCAATCTTCCCCCGCCCGTCTTTTTCCTCCCCAAAGCCCCAGTACATAGTTGTAAGTCCTTTTAGTTCTTCCATGTGAGCCGTCACCACAGCATGGCAACTGACAGATGAGAGGTGTGGTTCCGTACCTGGGAACTGAACCTGGCCCACCGAAGTGGTAAGAGCACCAAACTTTCACCACTAGGCTGTCAGGGCTGGCTCTCTTTAATCTACTTTGAGTTGATTTTTGTGTATGGTGTAAGATAATGGTCTACTTTCATTCTTTTGCATGTGACTGTCCAGTTTTCCCAATACCACTTATTGAAGAGACTGTCCTTTCTCCATTCTCCACTCCTTTGTCATAAATTAATTGACCATATATGCATGGGTTTATTTCTGGGCTCTCTATTCTGTTCCATTGATCTATGTTTCTGTTCTTGTGCCAATACCGTATTGTTTTGATTACTGTAGCTTTGTAAAATAGTTTTAAATCAGCGAGTGTGACGTCTCCAGCTTTGTTCTTCTTTCTCAAGATTGCTTTGGTTATTCAGGGTCTTTTGTGGTTCCATACAAATTTCAGGATTGTTTTTTCTATTTCTGTGAAGAACGCCATTGGAATTTTGATAGGGATTGCGTTGAATCTGTAGATTGCTTTGGGTAGTATGGAGTTTTTGACATATTAATTCTTCCAGTCCATGAACATGGAATATCTTTCCATCTATTTGTGTCTTCTTCAATTTCTTTCATCAATGTCTTAGAGTTTTCAGTGTACAGGTCTTTCACCTCCTTGGTTAAATTTATTCCTAGGTATGAGATATATATATATATATATATATTTTTTTTTTGCTTAGGAAGATTAGCCCTGAGCTAACATCTGTGCCAATCTTCCTCCACTTTATATGTGGGTTGCCACCACAGCATGGCTGATGAGTGGTGTGGGACTGCACCCAGGATCCAAACCTGTGAACCCTGGGCTGCCAAAGTAGAGTACACAGAACTTAACCACTATGCCATGGGGCTGGCCCTAGGTATTGTATTCTTTTCGATGCAATTTTAAATGGGATTGTTGTCTTAATTTCTCTTTCTGATAGTTTGTTATTAGTGTATAGAAATGCAACTGATTTTTGTATATTGATGATGTATCCTGCAACTTTACTGAATTCACTTATTCTGAAAGTGTTTTAGTGGAGTCTTTAGAGTGTTCTATTGGTTATATCATCTGGAAATAGTGGCAGTATTACTCCTCCCTTTCCAATTTGGATGCCTTTTATTTCCTATCTAATTTCTCTGGCTAGGACTTCCAATGCTATGTTGAATAAAAGTGGCGAATGTGGGCATCCCTTTCTTTTTCCTGATCTTAGAGGAAAAGATTTTGGCTTCTCACCATTGAGTATGACGTTGGCTGTGGGCTTGTCACATATGGCCTTTATGATGTTGAGGTACATTCCCTCTATACCCACTTTGTTGAGAGTTTTTATCATGAATGGATGTTCAATTTTGTCGAATGCTTGTTCTGCATCTATTGAGATCATGTGATTTTTATTCTTCACTTTGTTAACATGATGTATCACATTGATTGATTTGTGGATGTTGAACCATCCTTGCATTCCTGGAATAAATCCCACTTGATTATGGTTGTTGAAGTTGGTTTGCTAATGTTTTTTGTTGAGGATTTTTGCACCTATGTTCATCAGTGATACTGGCCTGTAATTTTTTTTGTGGTGTCCTTGTCTAGTTTTGGTGTCAGGGTAATGCTGGCCTCATATATTTGCCCATGTTTTATCAATTTGGCTACAGTTTCTGGGAGGGGTGTATTAAAATTTTCCAGTCCAAATGCTGATTTATCTGTTTCTTTTCTCTTTGGTCTGTCAGTATTTCAAAACTGATAGGCTCTTATTCAAAGTAACTTGCTCTTGCCTAATGTTTCCAGTGCCCTCCCGTGTCTCTTGGGGGCTACTTTTTGTTTACAGTAAACTCAGGCTCTGGTCTATCAGGTCTTCTTCTGGTGTTGGTTGGTCAGCGTCTTGTCTTCCTTTTGGTGGACCAGCTCTTCTGGCATCTGTCTTTCCCGTGTGAACTCATTGTTCCTTGGGACTCTCAGCTCCACAGGCTGGTAACACACAACTGAGGAAAGTGGTGAGAGCCCAGAATTTAGCTTGGTGGTTCTTAACCTTGGCTGCATGTTGGCATCACCTGAGAAGCTTGACGCACAACTGGCCTCCTGAGATTCTGGTTTCAATGAGCCACGTGTGGTCTGGGCACAGGAAGTTTTAAAGACTCTCCAGGGGATTCTGACTTGCAGCCAAGGTTGCGAGCCCTTTGCCCCCTCACCTCAAGGACAAGGAGGGTGGGGTGATAGATGTGCCTCGAGTGTTCCAACCCATGCCAACCTCACCCGTGTGACCTCCCCCATCAGGAGACCCAGCCCCTCAGGGAAGTGTCAAGACCTCTGTCCCAGCACCACCATTCCCAAGACCCGAGTGTCTGGCTGTATTTACCTGGTTTAAGGTGTGGAGAGAGGGGAGGAGGGAGCCCAGGGGCCAGCCCAGCTGCTGTTTTGATGGTGAAAGGATGAAAATGGTGAAGAGATGAAATGACCCACCTAGGGCAATGTGGGGGAGATGAATGAGCATAGCCAGAAAACTGCTCCCTATGCCATCTCTCACCTGTGGCATGGGCCATCTTTCCCTCTGGCCTACTGCTCTTCCCCACCCTTGAGACCCAAGGCCCTCCTAGCTTTCGTGTTGGGTCATGTGATCCAGCAGTCATCTTCTCTCTCTCTGGCACTCCACTGAGTTGGGCTCAAGGGAGAGAGGTAGTAGCCCATGGCAGTTCACTTTCCTGCCCTCCCCCCCACCATGGATCATGCTGGGCGATGTGGCTTCAGAGATGAGAAGGTGAAGGCCCAGCTCTCACCCTTGTCTCTGGTGTTTTTGGGGCCAGCATCAGGACTTGTCCAGGGAGGTCCGCCGCTGGCCATCACAGTCCCTGGGGTGGCCATAAGCCTCACAGTAAGTGCCACTGGGGCCCATTCTTCTTGGGCTCCTCAGCAATTGAGTCCGGTCCACCTGTCTCCCACCTGCTTTGAGGAATTCATTCAAAGAGTGTTTTCTCAGGCCTGTTATTTTTCTGGGTCTGTGCCGGGTGCTCAGTTTGAGTATATGTGTGGCTGGGGAGGAGAGTGTGATAAATGAGACATATGCCCCTTCCTCCAGGAGCAGACAATCTAATGAGAGGACCAATGGTTCTGATGTGCAAGGTATGCAGTGGCTCGAAGAGGAGGATCATTCCTTTTGCCTCCAAGGGGTCAAGAAGGACATCACGGAGGAGGTGTATGAGCAGGGTCTTGAAGGATGAACAGGAGTTTACCAGGCAGAAAGATGAGGGCAAAGCATTCTAGGCAGAGGAAATAGCATAGGCAAAGGCAAGGAAGCAGAGTTTAGGGTTTGAAGAACCACAAATAATTCAGGGAAATTAGCGGGAGGTGAGGCCGGGATGGAGGGTGAGGGCAGACCTAGGAGGTGGTTTTCAGAAACCTGAGGGGCTTGGACTTTATTCCTAGGGTGAGGGGTGAAGCTCTGTAAGTGGAGGAGTCCTATGAGATGGATCTTGGTTGTTGGAAGATGGATGCGAGGGGAGGACATTGGAGGTGGGGGAAAGGTTTAAGGGGCTGATGCTGTAATGGAGGCGAAAAGTGTCGAGGCCAGAACTAAAAAAGGAACAGCAAGAAGAGAAAGTAGTGGCTGAGTCTAAAGACAAACTTAGATGAGAGAACTGTCACAGGTGGCTCCAGGTGGAGGCCTGGGTGACTCTGGCGGGAGTGATGGTGGAGCTGTTCCAGAGACGGGGACGTCAGGAGATGGGGAGCAATTTTGGGCTTGGAGGAAAACGGTACGTTTAGCTGGGGCTGTGCCGAGGTCTGAGTGTGACATCCAGGTGGCTGCTGGAGCTCAGGGACATTGGCCAGCGTCAGAGCTAAGGGCAGTTAAAGACACAGGTTGCACTCAGCTGCTGGGAGGATGCTGAAGCAGGGGAGAGAGGTGAGAGCAGGGCTCAGGGAGCCCAGAATTTTAGGGATGAGCCAGTGTGGCTGGGAAAAAACGGGCAGAAGGAGAAGTAGGAGTGACATGGCTGGGTAGTGTGCACGTGGGTGGAGTGGGACTGGCGAGACCATCAGCCCTCTGAGAATAGGGGTGCCAGTGGTGTCAGTCACTGCTGAGTCCCCAGTGCCGGGCTCAGGAGGTGGACGTGGAAGGTGCTCACACAGCATGGTTTGAATGAATGGACAGATGGATGGATGGATGAGAGGACGAATGATGCTCCGCCCACCTCACCATCCTC
Source organism: Equus asinus (assembly GCF_041296235.1). Taxonomy (NCBI): domain Eukaryota; kingdom Metazoa; phylum Chordata; class Mammalia; order Perissodactyla; family Equidae; genus Equus; species Equus asinus. Next base: position 19,042,218 of record NC_091799.1, read on the forward strand.
TCCCCACCTCCCCGAGCTGCCGGTGGAGTGCTTTCCCATCTCCCCGGGATGGTCTCGCATCCCTCCGCCCTCTATCTCATCCTCCTCTGTAGCAAGTGCCTCGGGAGGGTCTAAACCGAGACCTGCTCCAGATGCTCTGTGATCACACAGAGCTGGGGGCAGATGGGCTCACCTGACCCAGGCCAGCCAATCAGAGTCTGTCCTGGGACTCTTGCCTCCGGGTCTTCTGAACTGAGAATGTGTAAACTTGGGTGGCCGTGTGTGTGCACACGAGTGTGCCGTGTACACTGGTGCACAGAGCACATGAGAAGGAGGATGGAGTGTGAGAGAATGAGAAGCAAGCAGACGCCCAGAGGCAGACAGGGGCAGTGTGGGCACGACAGAGGAGAAAGAGGTGCCGCCTGGCTCCGGCCCCTCTGAGGCTCGGGCACGTCTTTCTTTGGGCTCCGAGTGTCCTCCGGGTCTGGCCACTAACCCCACCTTGGCCTTGGCTGCTGTGTGTGGACTTCAGTCTCTTGCCGCCCAAAGGCCTGTGTGTGAGGTGCCCCCCCGGGACCCCGGCATCCATCTGCCTGCCTTCCCGAGCAGCGCCCGAAGCCTCTCACAGCCAGCCTCTGTGTCCTGGATGTCAAAGGCCACCACTCATACTTTGTTGGTGACCCAGCACCGGGAGGGACTTGGCACATGCTGTGGATGGCAACACAGAACCCGGGCCCCAAAGAAAGATCCAGGGTGTCACTCAGTCTCTGCTGGTGCTAAATGCCCTGCGAACGTGGTTCCATTTTCCCAGGATAAGCCACTGAGGGAGGCGCTGTCCCCACTCTGACAGGTGTTGGGTAACGAGCTGAAGGCCACGTGGTCAGGATGTGGCAGGGCCGGAATGTGAGTCCAGATCTTCACAGGCCACGCAGAGTGTCCTGTGTGGGTTCTCATGGACTTCTCTGGGCTGCTTTTCCTCTCCTCCTCCCATGGGAAAAAGACCTGGGAGAGGCGAGAGGTGGGCTGGGCCGGAGGCGCTGACACACTCTTGGGGACCCCGTGGTCCTAACGAGTGGGAGCTGAGCTAAGGGTGGCCCATTCTCATCCTATTCTGGCGTGAGCAGGCTGGAGGCAGCAATGGCCCTAACTGAGGTTTAGCCCCAAATGCAAAGGTCACGTATAACGGAGGCAAAGAGCTTTGACAGTGAAACCTGCATGGACGTGTCCTCACCAGGAGCCAGGGTCGCATCCTGGGCCCTGCAGCCCCCTCCCTGCGCTTAGGGTGGCGTCTTACAGGCAGGTGAGCCATCGGGACGGGACTGGACCACTGGGGCCAAGGCCGTGTGTTGTGTGTGCCCCACCCGTGGCCAACTGGCTCTGAACCCACGAAGACAAGGCTCTGGGGTGAGCCGGAGGTATAAGGGCCCCCTGCAGTCCTCACTGGCAACCCCTTGAAATGCACACGTTCCCCACGCTTTTATGGCAACTGGGGTTTCCCCTTCCAGGAGCATTCCTGAGTGATGTTGCCAGAGAACGGCAGGGTTTTCTCCACCCCTCCTGAATTCTTCTGGCTTGTAACCAGGTTGCCTAAACTAAACAGGGGCAAACAAGCCCACCAGCTCTCTCTAGAAGGCTGGAAGGCCGGGGTGGCGGCCACCCACCCCTTAAGCCTTTGGCTGGCCCGGCCAGCATCTGGGACAAGCTGGAGAGGAAGCTGGAGGCCAGAGCCTGGAGCATCCTCTGAGGGATGCTGACCTTGGGTGATTTCAGAGACAGCAGCAAGCTGGGAAAAGGTTAAAACAAATGTTTATTTAACAAATTATATTAAGAAGACAATCACACAGTGAAACTTTCCTTTGCCAAGTACAAGAGTCACCTCAAATAAATAGACGTAGCAAGGACTTCGTCCTAAGCGAGGCACGGCGGCCTGTCTGAGGCCCAGGCGGTCGCGCGGCGGCTCACCCGCCCTTGGCTGGGAGCATAGCAGTCCCCTGTCTCCTGGTGGTGACGGCCACAGGCGCTCTGGGCCGCCATCAGAACAGGCAAGGACAGTGGGGCTGGGGCGAGGGCAGGGTGCCTGGCCTCCTCTTCCAGGCCCCAGGGGTCCAGGAGACGGGAACCGAGTCCCAGGAGCTCAGCTGTGGCACATGGCTGCTTTGTCAGGGCCCTTCTCTGCCCTCGTCCTCAGGCTGCCCAGGTCTCCGGGGAGCTGCAGGCTGGGACCCCTTGTAAATGGGAAGGCGAGCAGCCCGGAACCTCAGGGGAGCCCTTGTTGGCTGGAGTGAGCAGGGTAGGCGGGCTCTTGCCTTGTGCTCAGCACCCATGGCGCGGTGGGGTGGTGACACCATCACGCCGGCACCAGCAGGACCAGTGGCAGCTGGGAAGTCCATTACTGGACTGGAAACAAAAAGGTCAGTGTGGGGCATGTGCTTATGATGGGCCAGCTGGCAGAGGGGGCTCTGGGGCCCGACGAGACTCGGGTCCATATCCTGTCCCTGCCACTTACCAGCTTTGTGCCTGTGGGCAGGTCTCAGCGTCTTCATCTGTAATAAAGAGCAGGTAACACCCATCTCTGGGGATTTGTTTTGAGGGGGAACGACGGGAGAAAATGTGCTCCAAGTGCCAGCCTAGCGCAGGGCAAGGAGCAGGGGCTCCATCCGTTAGTCCTTCCTGCCCCTGCCGGCCCAGGGCAGATGGAAAAGCCAGTGTCAGCGGCTTCTCACCACCAAGTGCGTGTACTCAGGGATTTGCAGGAGGTGGCCCTCGCCCCCGGGAGGCTGGGCTCTGACCTGCCATCTCTCCCTGCTGCTGCCACGGCTCCCACCTTTCCGAGCAGAGGAGGGTGTGGGATGAGAGCTCTTGGACTTGGGGTGGGAAAGACGCCTCGTTACAAATCTGCAAGTGAACCTGGAGCAGACTGGCTCCTCATCACCGTTGTGCCATTTCCAGGGCCTCTGGAGAGAGACCGGAATGTTCTGGGGAAAAGGAAGGCAGCGCTGTGCTCTGCTTAGTCTTTTCGGGAGGGAGGGACGGGGGTGATGGGGGGCCAAGGGCGAGGCGGCCGCCCTGCACGTGTCCAAGGGGCCCCCACCCTCCCCTCCCCAGGTGGCCAGAGGGGTCGTGAAGAAAAGCACCTCCCAGGAAGAAAGGAAAGGTCATGACAGCTCACCACTGCCCGGCGCCCCGGTGGCTGCATGAGCCCACGAGGGCTGGGCATGAGCACACACGCGCCCCCGGCCCCCCACACACTCGCTCACCCGCCTCTCAGAAGCCAAAGCAGGAGAGGGTTAGGAGCAGCTAACAGCTCTTTCCTAACAGCACCACTGTTTCACCGTCCCCGGCAGCCGTGTACCGCCATTCACAGTCAGCGCCAGCCGAGACCACATCTGTGATGCTGGGGTCCCTCTGGCGCACCCGGGTCCACGCAGGTCTGCCCTCTTGCTGGTGGCCCTGCAGCCCCACCTAGTTCCGTGCATCCCGGGACTGCAGGGTGGCCCCCGGGGGTGTGAATGGGGAGCTGGGTCCCCCCCTCCCCCGACAGCCACTCTTACTGCCTGGCTCTGCCTTCTTGCTCCCTGACAAGGGACCCTCCAGCGTCCTCTCTGGACTTTCCAGGGCCCCTCAGAGCTGCTGAAATGCCTGGTTCTCGGTCAAGGGAGAAGGGCCCCCGTGTTAGCTGTCAGAGATGATCTCCCATCCAGGGTGTGAAGAAGAGATGGAAGGAAAATTGCATGAACCACTGGGAACTGGACAGAAGCGAGCATGGCTCTGCCCCGAAGCCTGCCAGCTGTCACCCCTCTCTGTTGAGCTTTGACTCACATAAGTCACTTGGTTTGGGACCAGCCACCCCTCCAAAACAGCAGCAGACCCAGGTTCTCGGGACCCCGGGGGCTCCCCCGATTCCCCAGAAACGCGAGCTTATTTTAGCGGGAACGTTTGAGGTCAGCTCCTCAGCTCTTTCCTGGTAAAGCACTGACCCCAGAAAGCGCTCGCAGGGACTGTGGGCTCCACGCCGCGGCCCCGGGTCCACCAGCCACCTGCCCTCTCCTGCCAGGTGGCAGGCATGGGGAGGCCAGCCCCGCCAGGGACGTCCTCAGGTCTTGGGGGAGGTGGGGAGGGATGACCACTTCCCTGATGCGCAGAAATCAGGAGGTATCGAGATGAAGACCGAGGTGGGAGAGCCGAGGGCTCTGGAGCTGGGGGGGCTGACGGCAGGTGCATGAGGTATTTTGTGCCCCGCCCCACCTCCCTGCCAGCGGCCAGTCTCCTGTGTTGGTCAGTTCCTGCTGCACCTCTGCCACCAGCGAACCCTGCGCCCTCCTGGGAACCACAGTGGGGAGGGCTCTGTCCCGGGCCGGGCAGTGGCTCTCCTGTGCTGCCTTCCTGGTGGGGGGACCTCCCTGCTCTCCATGGCCCCCCACATGCCAGCCTCATGTCCAACCTCACACCCAAAGCCCCAGCCATTTGGCGACCCCCAACATGAGGTCTGTCCTAATTCCACAGAATGTTGGCATCTCCCAGACAGCCAGACAAGGTGGCCATGGGGTGAGGGCCGGAGCCTCCAGGGACGGCTGCTGCCACCGTTCTCATGGCACATGTGTGGGGAGCTGGACTTGGCGGCTGGCAGGGTGAGGACCTCAGTGTATCCACTGGCCACCTGTGGCAGAAACATCAGTTCTGGCCCCCGTTTGGTGACTTGGGTCAGATGGGCTTTTCAAAACAACTGTCCCTGTTAGGAGAGGCCAACAGGACACCGCCTAGCTCTGAGCAGCTGGGTGGCCATGTGTCCACATCCCTGGGCACCGGCTCACAGCACCTCTTCACCTGCGGCCCTGGGAGGGCCTCGCTGTGGTCACCAGGTCGGGGCACCAGGCCGAGGCACGTGGGCGTTCCAGAGACGAGCCCTCTGGGGGGGGAGAGGGTATGAGCACAGTGTCCTCGCATCGAGGCAAGCACCAGTCCCTCAGCTGTCTCCCCAGAAGGCAAGTCCCCTCTGTGCTGGCAGCCGGGGTGTGCTGCTCCCCGACCTCAGGACGTCCAGTGTGTGGATCGAGGGACAAGTTCCAGGGCTGTCCACAGTGTGGCAGGGAGTCAGGCTCGGGTCCGCTCGAGGACCCACGGGCTTTTTCCTCCCGTGTTCCCCCAGGGTCGCCGTGAAATGCTCAGGGCACTTGATGCTGTTGGCGTGAGGGACTTGTTCCACGGCAGCCCTGGGGCTGGGGTGACCAGGGAGCCGTGGAGGGGCCTGTGCACATCTGCCATCACCCTCAGGGTCTTCCAGGAGGAAAGCAATGGCGTAGTGGTGAGTGACAAGAATGAAGGGAGCTGGTGGCATCACTGGGCGGCCAGAGCAACTGTCCAGGGCCCTCAGGGGTGACTCCTGCGGTGGGTAGGGTTGTTTGTAGGACGACTGGTCATCACACAGACACGTTAGGAGCCGCTGGTCACTACAGCACACACAGATTAGTGGAGATTAGGAACAACGTCCCCAGGGAGGTGGGGATGTCATGTCAGGCAAGCCGATGGCCGAGGATGCAAGCTCAGCTGCCCAGTCTGGTGAGCCCCGCGGGCGGACCGGGCGAGGGGGCACTCAGTAGTCTGGGCAAGGCTCTCCTCCCTGCAGGGCGCCGGCCCCTCAGGACTGGGGGATCTGCTGACACCGGGTGGGGCTGGGCGGGAGCCTGGCGGCGGCACTCTGCTCCGTGCGGAAGCTGTACTCATACTGCAGGGGGGCGGACAGGGGACAGAGAGCACAGTCAGTGCGTGAGGACACCACAGAAAATCACAGCCTCGGCCCAGCCCAGGCAGAGGCCAAGGTCACCCTGCTGAGTATCCAGCCGCAGGAAGGGCTGCCTTCCGCATCTGCGTGTGCACATGGACTGTGGGTGTGAGCTCTGGGTGTGCGTGTGTGTAGACATGCCTCTGGTGCTGTAGGGGCTGGCTGCTTTGTGACAACTGGTGCCTTTCACAGTCCTGGGCCTGTTCCCCACCGGGTGAGGCCTCAGCACCAGCGGTGCCCGCGATGCCCGTGGCAGACATGCGTGAGCTGACCGATGGCCCTCCTGCCTCCAGGGCCCAGCAATGCTGCTCGTGCATCCTGCTGGAAGGGGAGTCACACGGCTGGGAAGGGCAGATCTGCGACTCCAGCCACAGCCACCAGGCTCAGGGGACCCCTGGACTTGCTGCTCTGCTCAGTGCTTCCTGAGCACCATGGTGACAGACACTCCAGGTGACACGGGACATGGAATGGACACCACCCTATACTTGCTTTCCTCTCTGAGTTCCCAGACCCACTCCCTGAAGGGCGTGCGACTGTCCTCACGAACTGATGAGGACCCGAGGCTCTGTAAGGGCAGCACCCCACGGGCCACCCAGCCTGAGCCAGGACAGGGTACCGGTGCTTGGCCCAGCCACACGCTGGAGGCCAGAGCTTCCGGGAAGCAACCTTGGGTCACAAAAATGAGGAAAGGTGGGTCCCAAGTCTGACAGAAATTCAGAGAAGGGGCAAGGATGTCTGCTGGGGAGGGGGCACCTGCGGTTCACCTTGGAGGCCAGGTGGGAATACAACGTCCCAGCGAGGGGCAGGTGTGCCAGGTGGAAGTGTGGGCACAGGTAAGGAGGGGCCAGCGGGCACCGTGGGCAGGAGCTTCTGGGGTTGTAGCATGGGGAATGGCCTGGAACACTATGCCGAGGCAGCGTGTGGTCCTATGGGTTTTAGGAATGAGGAGCTTAGACTAGGTCAATGGCTGCTGTGTATTCTAGCAGTGGAATTGCCATAAAACAGGGTTCCCCTACATACAGCAGAGTGAAGTGGAGCTGCCTAGGTGAACTCAGCCACCACCTGAGGCTGTCTCCTCGGGGGACACTGGGTGGGGGGGGCGGCTCTTAGGAAGATGGTATGGAACCATACCAGCAGGAGGGTGACTACGGGGTGCCCACCACAGGGAAGACTGCAGACCCCAGCCTCAGACTCCAACTGCCCCTGCCCACCTCCTCCCGCCGGGCGCACTGGCAAAGCCTGGCTTGCCCAGCTCCCCCAACCTGCCCGAAATGAGCTGCCTGCAACAAGGCTGAGGGCTGCGCTGAGCGAGAACAGCTAAGAGGTGAAAGGTTGGAGGGAGAGTTCAAGAATGACAGGGCGGGGGGCTGAGCCAGCCAGCACTGTGTCTTCAGCCACCCCTGCCTTATGGTCCCCTAGGGCTGACCCAGGATGGACAGACACTCAGTGAACTCATCTCTATAGGGCGGGTCATGTCAAGAAGGAAGCACTGGCGAGGATGTGGAGAGAAGGGAACCCTGTGCACTGCTGGTGGAAATGCGAGCTGTGCAGCCACTATGGAAAACAGTAGGGAGGATTCCCCCCAAAATGAAACAGAACTACCATAGGATCTAGCTATTCCACTTCAGGGCTTTTACCTGAAGAAAAAGGAAAACGCTCGAAAAGACATCTGCTCCCCCATGTTCACTGCAGCATTATTTACAACAGCCCAGACGTGGAAGTGGTCTCAGTGCCATTGCTGGATGAATGGATAAGATGTGGCACACGCACACACACACAATGAAACATTATTCAGCCATAAAAAAACGAAATCTTGCCATTTGTGACAACATGGATAGACCTTGGGGACGTGCTAAGTGAAAAAAAGTCAGAGAAAGGCACATACTGTATGATCTCATATGTGGAATCTAAAAAACCAAAAAAACCCCGACCGAGCTCAGAGACACACAGAACAGACTGGCGGCTGCCAGAGGTGGGGGAGGGGGGTGCGAAATGGGTGAAGGAGGTCAAAAGGCACAAACTTCCAGTTATAACATAGGTCCTGGGGATGCAATGTACAACACAGTGACTATAATAATACTGTATTGTATTTTTAAGACTTGCTAACGAAGTAAATCTTAAAAGTTCTCATAAGGAAAACAAATCTGTAACTATGTATAGTGAGCGATGTTAACTGGACTTAATGAGGGGATCCTTTCGCGATATATACAGATATAGAATCATTACATTGTATACCTGGAAGTAATACAATGATCTATGTCAATTACACCTCCATAAAAAAGGTGGAGTGGCCTCCTGTACTCCCAGGGCTGCTGTGAGGGTGGGACGAGCCTTGGGTTAAGGGCCCGTCCCTGGCACCAGGAAAACAGTCACTGTGCATTTGTTGGCTATGCAGCCAACAAGACCTCGCCCTCATGCCCCCTAACGCCCAGGGCACAGCCCGCCGCCAAGGGACGCCAGCTCTGGGGAGGCTGGTGGAGCAGTGAGCCCCGGAGACCTTCAGGCAAAGTTCAGGACAATATCGCCACCTGGTGGCTACCCGGGTGCATGACAATAGGAAAGGTTTTCTCGTTGGCTCCATCAGCACCTGCCACACCCACCCGGTGCTGGGCACTGGGGCCAGGCAAGAGTCCCACAAGGGTGGCCGGGGAGGGACACTGGCAGAGCAGGGTCATCAACCCAAATTGGCAACCCAGGAGGAAGAGCAGGTTGGGGAGAGAACATGAGTGCCTTTCTGCCAGTGGCCGAGAGTGGTCCTCCGAGGAGCCCCTCGGGGAGCTGCCGGGCTGGGGAGACCTGGAGCCAGGGATGTGGGGCTGGGAACTGGAAGCACCTGAGGGGCAGGGCAGCTGCAGTTACAGATGTGGAGATGTTGCAAGAAAAGCACCCAGCGTCAGAAGACGAGGACGGGCAGGGAGAGCAGCAGAGGCCGGGGGTGTGCTGGGGACCTCAGCAGGAGCAGCTCTGAGTGGGCGAAGGTTCGAGAGAGGGGTGCAGATGTGCACAGGTGAGTGCGGCCCCTCCTCAGGCACGCAGGGCAGGAGATGCGGGATAAAGCTATTAATGGCAGGCCGGTCAGCCTTTAACACACACCCTGGGGGGGTCCTGTTGAAATGCAGATTCTGACTCAGCAGGTGGGGCCTGAGAGCCACGTTTTTATCCAACTACCAGGTGACTGGTGGTTTGGGGACCAACTTACACAATTCTGTGACCCAATCAATGGGACCTGGGAGCAGATGTGATAGGAGCAGGCAGAGATGGAAGGGCCAGGGATATTAGAGCTGGGCAAGTGGGGGTGGGGGGGAGAGAAGTGGGAAATGGGTGAGGTCTAGGCGGAGGGCTTCCCTTTGGCTGCTCTGAGACCATGCCTGGCCTGGGAGACGCCTACCTGAGGCAGGAGCAGAGGTGAGGCAGCTCTCAGAGGAGGCAGCCAGCCCAGTGCCAGGCCCCCAGCCGGGGCACCGTCAAGTGCTGGCGGAGACAGTCGTGGGCTGTCACTTCTTCAGGGGGTTCTGCTGTGCCCTGCTGTGTGTGGCTCTGTGCCAGCCTCCTGGGGGTGGCGGGGAGTGCCTGGGGCAGTCAGCCCTCGTTGATTTGTTGGGGCTGGTCTTCCACAGGGAGCACAGAGGGAGATGGAGGCACCAGCTCCCAGATGTCCACAGCCCCGGCCTCAGACCTGGCTGCTGACGGCGGAGGGCCCAGAAAAGGGCACTTCCAGTTTCTGGATGGCAGAGTGGGTGGGAGACGGAGGGACAGCAGGACATTTCCGAGTCCGGGGAAGTGGCTGACGAGGTGGAAGTGCCTTGGTGGGGAGTCATGCGCCAGGCTTTGTGGCCAGGAGGTGGGACATGGCCACTAGGAAGTGGCCATAGGCGGGCCTTCAAGGATGCACTGCTAAGTTCCCTCACTGGGGCTGGGGGAAGGAGGGAGGAGGGAGAAGTTGAAAATACACACACTGCCTTTTTCTGACTCACAGCCGCAACACAACCCTGCCCCCACCCCAGGGGCCAGGGACTCAGGCGCACAGACTGCTGTCCCCGGGCCCCCGCCCCCTGCCCTTGGGATTTTTCCCTTTTTAGGTTATCTTGGCTGGAGAAAAGCCTTACTCCCCTCATCTCTTGTTTTCTCTAACTCCCCGAATGAAATTTCAACATATGTCCCCCGCCATAATCCCCCTTAGGCTGCGGATCACCCGTCCCACAGCCGCTGTCCTCCCCGGGATGGCTGGCCCCAGAGTGTTTGCCCAAGAGACTGGGGCCGCTTCTGGAAGCCCTTTCACTCCCTTGGGCAAACAGCGAGTACCTTTGAAGGTGGATTTGGGCTCGGATCTGTTTACTCAAGACATTAGTCTCCTGCATAAGGAAAACCTGCCCTCGCGGACAAACAGCAAATCCTTTTTGAATTAAAAAAATTTCCAATTAAAAAGCATTTGGGTTCGCAGAGCCGAGCCCAGGGGAGCGGCGCCGGGCCGCGGCGCCCTCTGGTGGACACAGGCCGCCACCGCAGCACGGCAGCGGGCCCGGCGGCCTCTCCAGGAGAGACGTCGCTGTTGGGGGCTCCGACCCGTCCCGTTCCCCGGCGGCCACACCTGCCTCTGGCCGGCAGACACTGCCACTTGACGGGATCAGACCTCCTCCAGCCACGGCGTGCGAGGCCCAGCTTCCAAGAGCCTTTTGTCACGGCGAGACCAGCTGCCCCGAGGAGGCCGTCCCAGGAGCCCCAGCCTGGCTGGTACAAAGGGGGCCACCCAAGCCCCACCCCCAACTCACAGAGGTGCGGTGAGAATCGCCTAAGACGCTTCGGGAAAGCACCTTGAGAGTGGAGAAACGAGTCCTCACGTATCTAACCAGGGATTTCACCAAAGCCAGTGACGCCTGGTCTTGCCCTGGTGCGGTGGGCTGGTTCTGGTTTAACTGGCCCGGTGGGGCAGGCATCCACATTGTTTAAAAAAAAAAAAAAGCACCCAGGTGATTTCAATGGTTAGGAAGGTGGCGAACCACTGCCTGAAAACTTTGACCAGACACAGCAGAGGGAAAGAAGGCGAGCAGACCCCCTCCCTCCCTGGTCTAGGCACGATCAGATCAGTCCGAGGGCTCCGCACCAGGAAGGGCAGGGAGGGACTGTCCCAGCATCTGAATCTTGCAGATGTGGACGCTGAGGCCGGAGAAGGATCAGACTGCTCACAGCCCCCGAGGGAGCCCACGCACGGCTGGGCTAGGCCCCCAGTGGCACCTGCACCGGGAACAGGCATAGTGCTGGCAGTTCCACTGGCGTCAGGCAAGCGCAACTCTGAATCACAAGTGGGTGCAATTCGGAGGTGGTGGGGGGGAGAGGGACAGATGTGAGCCAGCGACCCATGCAGGTTGGCACCGTGCTGGATCACGGAAGGGCCTGGCGGGGGCCCAGGCCAGGCCTCAGGGACCTGGCCAGGTGATGACAGGTGGAGGGAAGGAAAGGAGCCAGACTCAAGCCAACCATAAGTGTGGTTCAGGGCTGGGTGACACTGAAGGGTGGGCTCCGCAGTCACGGAGTCTCCTCAAGGCAGATGGATGGGCCTGGCCACGCACAGTCAGAGGCAGGTGGGTGAGGCTCTGAGCAGCGGCCCCGCGTTCCCCACAGCCCACCTGCTCCGGGGCCCCAGGGCCCAGGCCTGGACACCTGCTCTGCTCATCACCAGTGGTTCAACCCCCTGGGAACTTCAACTACGGAAGCTTCCTCTCCTCATGTAAGGGCTCTGAGTCCTTCCCACCTGTCTCCAGAAGCCTGGTGGCTAGAACTCAGCACCCTGTGGGAGGGAAGGAGGCAGGTGCCCCTGCGAGGAGCAGGCATGGAAGTGCCCACGTCCCAGGGTGCAGGCCTCCTCTGTGTGCTAGGGGAGGGCCCATCCAGCTGATCTTGAACCCGTCCACCCTCTCAGCTACTGAGGGCAGACGGAGGACCAGAGGGGAGCGACGAGCCCGAGGCACGTGATGCTCTGTGGTCTGAGTCCTCTCGTTTTGTCCCAGGGGAGCCTTTGTCTCATACTTGGATTGTGGTTCCACAGAGACATCCGAAAAACTGGGTGATGGGGGAAGCCTGGGGTCAACATGCGTGCGGAACTGCTCTACCTGAGGAAGGCTGTCCACGTGCAGACTGGGGCACAGGGGCCGGTGGGGAAGCCGGGACTGCCCTCCCCAAACCTCCACGAGGTTCTAGAACCCCCCGGAGCTGGGAGAATGCCTTGTTCAACCTCGTCATTTGGTGAGAACCCAGCTCAGGGCTCGTGGGTTACAGCCACGACCCCTGTGGCCACTAATAAGGCGAGAGGAGTGGCAGGAGCTGCTGGGTCCCAAGTCAGGGTGCTAGGACCGGATCCTCCTATCCTGTGAAGCTGGAACCACTGCCCTTCCCACGACAGGAGAGCAGACCGATGCCAGACCAAGGCCAGCAGGGGCAGCCGGGAGGCCCTTTAACTACCACGTCCCATATGGATGATCCGGTTGGTCCCATGACAACCCCACAGAGGGTCAGCGCGGCTCCTGCAGACCGTCTGGGAAGCCGTTTCTGTGCTTCCATCCTTGCGCTCCCACTGGGCTCATGAGCTCTAACCTGAGAGCAGCAACCGGAGTCAGGAGCCCCGAGCTCCACCCAGTCCCACTGCTGGTCTCCCCCTAAATGAGGGGCTGAAAAGGGCCCCTCCACGGCTCACCTGCTCCAGGAGCAGGAACCACGGCTGTCAGGCACCAGGCCAGGCACGGAGCTGGCCTGGGGAGGGGCTCTGTAAGCAGCGCTGAGTGACTGCATGGCCAGGCACGGATCCAGCCCCTGCATCTTTCCACTGAGGCATCGGGGTCATTTTCAGCAATCCTCATCGGACCCACCCTCCCTGCTTTCCTGCTCTAAGCCTGGGACTCCCAGGAGGGGATGGCGACCTCACCCTCTGCCCTACACAGCCTGCCTCCCTGGGCTCAGTGCCAGGAGAGCCCCCTCCCTCTCAGGGCACCCTCAGCTCATGAGTAGCTTCCATTGAGGATTCAGACAAAGCATCTCCACATCCCCACCCTGGGGCCGAGTCCCAAGCCCCCTCCACCTGGAGTGAGGTTTGAATGGTTTCTGCAGGCCTTTCCCCATGCGAGGTTTCTCGGGTTTCCCCTCCCCCTCCCTGCCCAACACCATTTCCTAAATGTGCCTTGGCCAGTCACACCTTTGTGCCTTTCTGAACACTGGTCCCTCTGGGACACTCTTCTTCCCCCAGGAGAATTAATCTGAAACCCCAGGGCCCCTACAGCACTTTCCACATTGTGCTTAAGTGCGGGGTCAGGAAGTGGTCTCAGCCATTGCTGCAGCTCCACAGCCTGCTATAGGCTGTGGCCCAGAATAGATGAACGAATGAACGAAGGATGGATGGGTGGACAGGTGCGTGGATGGGTGACGGGATGGGTCAGGCTCTGGGCACAGCTCAGTGCACAGGAGAGAAGGCAGCTGGCGTGAGGACTCAGTCCTCGGGCAGGCGGGGGGTCACTCCGGTTTTCGGTCTTCTGTGGAAGCAGCAGTATCATTCCAGCCCTGGGCCCTCTGAATTCTCACTGCCCTCTGAGGCTGATGGTGTGATGGCCCCCAGCCTGTGGTATTTAACTCATGCATGTAAGTACTGAGCCCAGGGCTGGTCCACATCACCCCTGCGGATGGCGGAATTCTGAGTCTAGGTGATTTCTGTTTGTATCTCTGTGCACAGACCCTGTGCAAGTGGGAGGTTCACACATTGTTGGCCTATGTGGTGTTTAGAAATAGAAACATGGGAAAAGTTGAGAGACTCTGTGTAAAATGCCAACATTTTCCAAGCTTTCATTAAAAAAAAAAGGGGGATATGCCAATTCTGGACCTCCATTCTTGCACAGCAACCACGAGCCTCACACAGGTGAGTGGAAGCTGTTTTCTTCAGAGAGGCATGCGCTTTCCAGTCTGCCACAGTCCTCACCACTCCCTAGAAATGGCCCAACCTGGCAGAGTGCCAAGTGCCATTTTATCACTGTGATTGTATTTTGTGTGTGAGCGTGTGGGGTGATGTGGACAAAGTAAGGAAGAAAGTAAAATCTTTCTTGGACCCGTGACTATTAAAAGTAGGAAAATTAAAGACTGAGAAGGCACACATTTTAAGGAAAATGGGGAAAGCACATTTTGTGGTGGAACTGAAGATTTCTGCATGACTGATAAGGACACCAAATGTGTCTTGCTCTCCTGGGCCCCTCCCTTGTCACGGGGCGGCCGGCGGGCACCTGCGTGTCCAGCCTGTGTGCCCTGCCTGTGGCTCTGGGCGGGGCTGGGGACTGACAGATGCCTTTACTGCTGAATAAATGCCATTTCTGTGTCTGCAAACAGCCATGGGGGCTCGGCCCTCATCAAGTCAACATTTCAGAGTTCACCTGAATATCACCTAAAAAATGGATATTTGTATTTTCCCTCTCCTAGGTTATTTGTAGAAAAAGATTTAAAATAATACCGCTTTCCAGCCCTGACTTCTGGGTGGAAAACGAGAAGCCGTGGGGTCACTCTGGGAAGGAAGGTGCCCTCCTCATTCTTTATCTCCTCTTTATGCTCCTTTTTTACCTACATGCCAGGCAACCTTCTCAGAGTTCAATTTGGGGGGTATGACTTTAAAACTTGGGGGACGAAAGTTCACAAAATGCTAAGAAAAGGGTAGAAAAATCCCTGAATGAAGGACTTGCAACAGACCGAATATTTATCCTGACTTCAGTTTTGCCCAAATAGGGACACAACTCACGACGGTACCCGGGCAGGAAATTCTGCCTGCCGAGCGCCACCTCTGCTTCCGCTTTATCCACGGCTCAGCCTGGTTCTCTCATCCTTACGACGAACACCCTGGGCCACCTCGGAAGCAACCTGTGTGCTGGCTGCCGCCTGGCCAACACTGCGACCCACAGAACCAGGAAGGGTGCTGGGGGAGGGGGACCCTGAGGCTCTCCGAATTAGGAGCTCTTTTAATATAATCTACCATATTAATATGCCCGTGGAGAAAAAATATGATCATCTCAATAGATGATTAAAAGACATTTATCAAAAGCCACCACCCATTTCTGATAAAAACATTTAGGAAAATAGAAATAGATGGCTAATTCTTTAACATGATAAAAAAAAAAAGATGTCTATATATAGCAAGCCAAAATGCAGCATTATGGGTTAATATTGAAATTAGAAGCTTCCATGAAAAACACAGATAAGACAAGGGGATCTGGTGACCTGCAAGTGCCGGCCGTGGTGCCAGGG
Organism: Equus asinus; assembly: GCF_041296235.1. Taxonomy (NCBI): domain Eukaryota; kingdom Metazoa; phylum Chordata; class Mammalia; order Perissodactyla; family Equidae; genus Equus; species Equus asinus. The sequence goes on from NC_091799.1 coordinate 19,057,240, forward strand.
ACAAGCTCCAGGAAGAGGCACGAATGCTGGAAGAAAGGAGGCTGGCACCGGTGTTTGCAGATGACACAACTCCCTGCCTGGGAAACTGAAGGAAAGCAACTGAGAAACCACCAGAAACAATAAAAGAAGCCAGTGAGAGAGCCAGCTCCAAAGGAAAATGCAAAAGTCAACAGCTTCTTGATATAGAAATGCCAGAAAATCTAATGCCAGAACAGAGCCCGTTTGCAAGAGCCACAAAAACATAAGGCACCCGGAATAACCTAGAAAGAACACCATCCACTCTGCCGAGTGACAAAAACAGACCCGGGTGGAGACTCTCCATCTAAAACGCCAGCCACTCCCCTCCCGCCCCGCCCCCCCCCGGATCTGTATGCTCAGCGCAGTCACAATAAACATGGAGAAGGCAGTTACGGGAAACCCTCCTCCCAGAAAGAGTCTGAAGTTCAACTGGAAGAATAATCATGTGAATATAAATAGGAAAATTGGGGGGGGGGGAACTAACCCTATCATACATTAAAGCTTATTATAAAGCTGTCAGATTCAAAACAGTGTGGTAATAACCGAAAAAGAACAGAGTCAAGAAAAATGTCCATTGATCCACTTATGTATGTAACTAGGAGAAAAAGGTAGCATTTAAACTTCATTAAGAAAACTGGCTAGCACTTTAGGGTAAAACGCAGCTGCTTCTACTTTATACCCTCTAATAAACTGCAGATGGATTAAGTTGTTGAAAAGTATTCAATATTTTAATACATTAAAATACAAAAGGGTAGGAGAAAATAGGGGTGAATATTTTTATAATCTTCTAAGTACGACATGAAACCAAAACCAAGAGGAAACATTAAAACAAAGACAAAACTGTCCGTGAAAAATTTAAAAACTATTGTATAGCAGAGCACGTCATTAAAAAGGTGAAAAGCCACTGCTTCGAGTGTGTTTGAACCGATGACAGAGAGAAGGTTGTTATAAAAAGCACAAAGAAAATTCTTAAAAATGAACAAATAGCTTAAATAAGCCAATAGAAAAAATTGGACAAAGGGTGCAAATGGAAGAGATTCACAAAAGAAAAACAAACGGCCAATGTGCATATGAGAAGCTGTGCACCTCTGAATAGCAGTGAGACTTAGCTGTAGTGAGGATGTGGGACACAGGGAGCCCCTCGTACGCCTCTGGGTCAGGGGAGTTTGAACGGGGGCACCCTTTTTGGAAGGCAAAATGGTAACAGATATTCTTCTAAAGACAGACCCGGGGGGGGAGCAAAGACACGTACGATGAAATATATTGCAGCAGTGTAAGAGTGAAAACCTGGAAACAACTCAGACTGCTGTCAGTCAATAGTGCTTAAATAATTGATACTGCTTAAATAAATGATAGCATAATCATAAAAGGGAACCACATGCAGTCATTAAAAAGAATGAGGGAGATATGTGCGAAATGATACGGAAGGTTGTGCAAGATACACCGGTGACTGCGAAAGCAAGGTCCAGAATATTATGTACCGTGTGAGCCCGCGAGACGTTTGTTAGAATGCATGTGGGTGTGTGTCTCCAAGGAGTGGACTGTGGGGGATTTTCCCCTTTTACTTTGCATGTTTCTGTAATGTTTGCATTTTTAGAAACATGTACAACCTTTGAACTCGGGGAAAACACTAAATGTGAAGAAATCGATTCTGATTGGCAGGGTAGCTGCTTAAGGTGATAAACTGCCCAAGAGATCGGCCACAATTTCTGGGGAGAGAACTAAGCTTCTCTGTGGCATAAACACAGTGGTGTCCCAGCTGTTGTCAGGTCCCGAAGAGTCTATGAAGGAGTGGTCCCCCAGCGACTTCCTACATTTCAAAAGAGGCCGAACCCTTCTTTCGTGCCTTCAGAGCGGCCATCTATTTTCATTAGGTTTCTTTGTTTTTGGCTGGAATCATCTCAACTCAGTGTGAAAGCTAAGAATTTGGCGGCAGCTCTGTATCTTTGAGCAACATAAGAAAGGGGAGCAGGACAGGGTAACTTCTATTTATTTAACGTACTTTTATTTCCTAAATGAAGGAGGCAGATTTCCTTCCCAAAATATATCAGCTGCCTGACTGAAAAAGAAAGAAAAAGGATTCTGTGTGGTGAAAATGTTCAATCTCACAGGTAGAGAGAAGGTACTTCATTTCCTGTTGCAGTTTACGATCCGACCACTAGATGGTGCAAAGGGATCACAAATTTTGCCCCATCTCCCTCCACAAAATTCTCCAGCTTAATAAGCACAATGAGAGCTTTCCAAAAGTGGGAAGAATGAACAATTGTGCTGGGATATGAACATTTTGCTTTTATAAAATTGGGACTCTGCCATTTCATTACTGATACAAAAATCTTCTGCTTTGCTTTCTTCCCGCATATGCAGGTCCCAAATCCATGCTAGTCTCATATATTTGAAGGGGCCTGCAGAAGGCGTGCTAAGTGGATGTTCAAAAGTTGAATTCAGAAATTCCTTTCACCTCGCTCTGCCAAATGTGTTTCCATTAATTTCACCTCAATGTCGTGACGTAAACGCCAGTGGAATCGGCCCCAAGCTAAATAAGCAATAAGCCCCATTTTTCAACACACAAACACATAAAGATGTCAGCTCAAACTGTTTACTAATTAACACTTAAAAAGACACAAATTAGATATGCGTGGCTAAGAGCAATTATAATCAAGACGAATTTCTCTAGTCATTTGGGAACTGAAAAAAATGCCTAATTGCTGGAACCAATGTTTTAAAAACTGAAATCACGCCAGTTAGCAAATATGTTCATTTAAAGAACATTCCACGTGACTACACTCTTGAGGATTGACTACAAACACGAGAACAAGGAAAATATTTAGGTATAAAATTAAAATCTTAAGCTCCCTTAGATTTATAACTTCTTCATTAAATACATCTGCGAACAGCGGCCCATAAAAACCTGCAGCAATTCAGTGGTTAAATGAACTGCCTCCCTTGTCAATTTTAAGGGAGTGATTAATATTAGGTCGTCCCTCTACTAATTAGACTCTCCCTTGTCTTTCAGCTTTAAAGTCGAGTGAAAATGGCTGGCTGCTCCACCCTGAAGTGTGGGCTCAGGATGCCTCCCCGGCCGTGTTTTTGAGCGGGGTACCCACCGAAGGGCGGGCGAGCACCGTGCCTGTCCGTGGAAGGTGGGCAGCAGGTGTGGAGATGGCTTTACGCGTGCAGCCTGAAATCTGCACTCAAGGCCACTGTCTCCTGGCCGTCATTCCTTGAGACAAGGGACAGAGCGGTCAGTGAGGGAGGCGAGGCTGCGGAGGGTCGGGCCACAGGCCAGCGTGGGGCAGTGGGCAGATAAACGGCTCGAGGAAAGGTAACGGGGACACGGGATGATCTCCAGAGCAGCTGCCTGGACAGCGGTGCTGGGGAGCTCCCACCGGCCACGCTGGGGAATCCGTCAGATGGAGAGATGGGGCGACTGCTTGCAAGGGAAATAAAGAGCGGCCAAGAGGGAGAATATTTACATGCCCATGTTCTCAGTCCGAGAGACGACGCTTCATCACAGGGGTCGGCTGCGAAATTACTCTCTTCCCGAGTCCCAAACAGAGAGAACCTTCGGTCTGGGCAGTGGGGAGGACAGCAAGGGCTTCACAGACAGAGCCCCCCAGGGTCACTGGGCCACCACCCTCCTGCAGAGCCAAAGGGCTGTACCCAGCCCCATGGGGGAGGGGGCTCACCCGGGGCCAGAAAACCCTCCTGTTGCTGCTGACAGCTGCCACTGGCTGGTCCCCTGGTCGCCTCCATGGCTGAGGGGAGATAAGCAAAACCTCACGTGCGTTCACGGGCGGCAGGGGTATGGGTGCTGGCAGATTGGGCCAGGCAGAAAGGATGTGGCCGCCATCTTCCAGAGCCAGGAGAGCGACGGCATCTGAGTTGGAGTTTCTTTATTAGCCACGGCTTCATTCATTTTCAATAACCCACAGACGCCTCCTGAGTACTTCTGAGTTGTGAGAGGTTTTGCCTTTCCAATGATTTTTTTTCCTTCAACATCTGCTCGATCGCATGTACACTGATTTTAATCGTGATGTTAAAACATGGCCTTCCTCGGGTGTCTTTCCTGAAACGTAACCCAGGAGCTGCATATGCCTCAACCACGGGAAGGCCCTGTGAACAGCACAGCAGCGTGGGCTCAGCCTTGGGGGCGGTTGTCAGGCCTGCGCTCCAACTGGAGGAGGGGCTTGCCCCAGGGTCACACCCAGGTGGCAGGTCCGACATGCTACCCCAGGTATCTGGACTGGAAAACTGCATCCTTTCCCCTGCACCACGTTGCCTCCACTGTCTACACAGCCCACAAACATCCCTGCAAACACATGATACCTATGCACCAAGGTGGCAGACACCTCTAGTCCACACTGCCAGCCACACTGCCAGCGAGCCTTGTCATCTTCCTGTTGTAGGGCCCAGAGTCACACACTCCCTTGAGCTCATCAGGATTCTGGGGGGCTCGGGGTGCCCACCCACGACTAGGGTGACACCTTGTCTCTCTCCATCTGTTACTCAGTGCCAGGCAATTCTTGGGCTGGCAGGCTGGGGTCCGCTGTGGGCCCCCACTCTGGTGGGGGGCTCCCAGGGCCAGCTCTCCTGGGCTGGCTACTGGTGTGTTCCCTTTGGCCCATGACCACCAAGCTCAAGGCTGACATGGTGATGGGGTTCAATCACGGAGTGACCTGACCCTGAGGCCAAATGGTAGCAATGGGGCACAGGGTTAAATTCAGAAGCATCCCCTGGGCGGGACAGGGTGAGTAGAGTTAAAGTTGGCAGGAAAGCACAGCTGCCCAGTTCTGGACGATGGAGCAACGTGCTGCCTCCTGGGGCACACACTGCAACTGCCTTTACAGCTGGGACCACCCGACCCAGGTTTCTACTGCAAACCGGGGTGATGCCACCTCCCCCAAAAAGGTGCGGGGGAATAAAGGAGGGGGAAGGCTTGCCTAGCACAAAGCAGCTTCCACAGACCTCTGGAATCCCGGAGATCGGTAGGGCCCAGAGTCACACACTCCCTTGAGCTCATCAGGATTCTGGGGGGCTCGGGGTGCCCACCCACGACTAGGGTGACACCTTGTCTCTCTCCATCTGTTACTCAGTGCCAGGCAATTCTTGGGCTGGCAGGCTGGGGTCCGCTGTGGGCCCCCACTCTGGTGCGGGGGGTGGATCAGGATGGGCAAGGAAATGTGATATGGATCACGTGCCTGTGCCCCTGAACCCAAAGGCCGTCTCCTACCTTCTGTGGGGAGGGCGTTTGGCTTAACAGTGTAAAATACAACAAAATAATAGTTTACAGTGAGCAAAGCAAACTCCCCAGCCGGGATCTTCCCGCCCCCAGGCGCCCCCCCACCCCAAGGGCAGCCAGACTTGTTGGTAATGGAAAGCAGCAAAACCCTCCCCAACAAGGGGACACCCAGCGGCTCAGGGCCAACCCACAGGGCCAACCCATGGAGCCCGAGAGAAGGGCCAGGCGGGCGTGGCACGGCTTCTCCTCCACCTCCAACTCCACGAGCAACGCTGAGTTCAGCGGCTAACAGGAGCAAGTTGAGGTTTATTTATGGAGAAAATCTTCTGATGTTGTTGCAGAAGGAGTGCATTCACCTAAGTGTATGGATAGCAACATGCTTTTAAATGCACTGTTAAATGCACCGTTAAATGTATGCAGGTGGCTGGCGTAAATAACTTCTAAGTCCTCAGATTAAATGAAAAACTCCACGGCATTCTTGACTGTGATGACATCTGTGGGTCTGTGGGTCTTACACACCCTCTGGTCCTAACCTCTCCTCGTTTCCCCACATTTTCTTTAACTCCACTTTAGTTTCCTTCAATGCCCGTGTTTCTAACCCATCACTGAAAACAGAAATAAAGCTAGGCTTGGTCAACCGGCATGTCACTCCCCAGCCATGAGCAACAGAGCAGCACGTGGTGCTGAAACGGGGACGATTTACACGGCCTCACACCCCTTCCTGTGGACAGGAGAACAGTCATAACCATGATCGTGACCACGACAAGAGGAGCTGATGACTGCTGAGCAGTAACCACGGCAGGCACCGTTCTCGGCCATTGACGTGACCATCTCAGGTAAACCCCGTAAATGCTACGGGCTAAGTACTTTTATCACTGTCCTGATTTTACAGAACAGGAAACTGAGGCTCAGAAAGGTTAAGTGGGGGAGCTCAGATTCAAGCCCAGGGCGGCTGACTCCAGGACCCGTCTGCCCCGCCAGGCTGTGCTCAGAGTGCCTGACACCAAGACAAGACATTTTAATGAAGCACACGTTTTTCGACCAGATTTTAGTTCTCAGACTGGAGAAGAGAGTTAAGGTTTATGGTGGTTCTACCACATGCACTGGGGTCTACACGGGGGCCCTCACCTACGTCACCCCATCCTGGTACCTCAAAGGTCCAGCCGGGGTCAGAACCCAGGTCCACCAGCCTCCCACACCCTGTGGTCCCCACCAGCCCCTTACAGGGAGCCACAGACTTCAAGTCACAATGGAGAGGACTTGGAGTGTGACACACGGGGTCTCGATCTTGTCTTGGGTAGGTGACTTCACCTCTCGGAGTCTCAATTTCTGCCCCACAAAATGGGGAGGAATGATGCCCCCTTGGTCAGCTTGGGGTGGGACCCAGTGATGATGTCGGTCAAGCCCGGAGCCCTGAGCTGAGAACACAGCAGGTGCTTAACTAATGGGGCTATTGTTAGGGCCCAGGCAAGCCAGCTGGTGGGGGACCGGAGGGGAGAGAAGGCACGACATTTCGACGGCCACCCCATCTCCAGTAAATGCCACCCAACCCGCAGTGATGGGCACTGGTCTGCCTGGCTTTTCACATCTATTCATTTAGTATCCATGAAAACCTTATGACAGGTCCTATTGTTATTCCGGCCTTACACAGAGTGGGGCGTGACGTGTCCTGGTCAGTGTGGAGCGGGGTCAGACGTCTGTCTGTATGACCCTGTCCATCCTAAACAGGTCACAGGCCGTGCCCCTGCCTCACACCTGCAGCCAGAGCAGGCCACCCTCCAAGGCCTTCCACACACACTCACCGAGCGCCACCCTACGCGGAACCCCACGCACAGGCGGTTCGTGGGCAGGCAGACGGCGGAACCATCCGGCACCCTGCTTTGGAGAAGGGCTGACACGGAATTCTACGCACACATATATTTCTAAGGTGGGAGCCAGCCATTCTTTCTCCTAAGTTTACCCCCAAAATTCTACAGATGACAATCAGATTGGTTTTTATGATTTACTGAAAATCAAAGGCAAAGGGGGACTTTTTTGTCTTGCTTTTGCTATGACAGGTTTAGAAATTTGTTGTACTACATTGATTCAATTTTCCTTGATTTCAGCCATCTTTCAATAATGCAACCTGCTTCTGCTAGCTGGGTATACAAGAGAAAACCCAAAGGAACTGAGAATATTGAAATGGTTCTACCATTTCCATCTTTGAGACAAATGTTCCTCTCCAAGGAGAGCTGGCTGCGAGCATGTGACTGCTTAACAACCTTCTACACAGAACAGAGGACGCGCACACGCTAACGCCGTCTCGTGGAACAGGAAACGCGGGCGGACGAGACCTCCAGTTTGATTCCATTATCTCAACTCTCCTTCTTCCGAGTTGTCACATACACTCCCATCTTGGATTTCTTTCTTTTTTATTAGGAAAACATTCAAACTGTTTCAAACCAGGCTGCCAAGTGGGGTCTGGCTTTCAAGCACAATGGGATGTATGCTGATCCTCCCTCTAAGTTACGACAAGGCTCGGACATTTCCCCACACCCCTCCCGGGAGCAAACAATAAAACAGAAGGAGGACGACAAGTCCACTCTGTGCCTGCCCCCAACCTCCACCTTCTTCAAGCTGAGACCTTTTTAAAACAATGGAGCACAACTGATTTTTCTGTCCGTCACTTAAAACCTTCTGACTTGGAGAAGACAGGGAGATGCTGGTCATGTTTGACTTGAAATAATGAACACATTAAAAGTGAGTTCCTTTTTCTAAGAAATAAATTTGAGTGAAATGAAAGTGTTTTCCTCAGAGGCCCCCCCAACGTCGAGGTCCTTGCTGCTCCTGGAGCAGATCCCTAAGCGGGACGAGAAGCCCGGGGTGAGCAGTGACGGCCAGGCCCTGCTGCCCCCACCCTGGGCGGCCTGCTTACCTCTTTTTCAATTTCTGCCAGAGATTTGATGGTGATTCCCAAGAGATCGAAGGGCTGCATCTGAAAACACAGATCGAGTCATCCTTTTAATCAGCTCAAAATGCTTCTTCACATCTGCTTTTATGCACAACAACTGTGACACCTCGAACCACCCTGTGTGATCTCGAGTTTTCTCCACCCCTCTTCCAGAGAAACCCAGCGGTATGACCCTCTAGTGACTAGCGAGGGTGAATGGACCAGGAACAGGAGCGTGCTCCAGGAAACCTCGCCGTCAGTGGGGAAGGACCCTACTGGTGGGGTCCCTGCTTAGTCTTCTGTTTGTAGCACGGCCACGGCGCTCCTGAAAGACGCTGACTGTCACCAGTAACTCCCACCTCGCTTCTCTCCCCGCCCACCTAAAAAGCCAGTTTGCTCTTTCTGCAGCGGTGGGGATGGAGGTGCCCACGACTTCTGCAGAGGCCGCCCTGGCTGGTGTCTCTATAGTGTGGGACGGGTCTAAGGAGCTCCGGGAGGCGAGGCAGCCGATCTCCTGTCTGGGGCTCCTTGGCCGCCAGGGAAGGGGCTGGAGGGAATTCCAGGTCTTTGAAAACGCAAGGTGAATAAAACAACCGCCCATCAATTATCGTCTGAGAAATTAATGGTAGTGAAAGAGGATAACACTGCATTTTAATGGGGTTTCTAAGATTTTACAAAGATTGGGATCTTTCTCTGAAAATGCTGGCTTTTCAACAGACAGTGTGAAAAATCAAATACACAGGGGTCAGCTGGAGGTCCAGAGAAGGCTGGGCTGAGATGCACGGTGAGAGGGCAGAGGGAGCTCTGTCTCTGAGCCCCCTCTGGGCACATTAGCATTCTGGATTTCCAAGAGGGGCACCGGCCCAGCCTCCTGGAGCCCAGGCCAGCAGCTGGCAGCCAGGAATGAACAGGTGAAACGTGAGTCTCCGACAAAACCCTGGGGTCCTCATGGCTCTGAACTAGGGCCTGAGGGTGGGGGCAGAGTGAGAGCCCAGCCTGGCCAGCAGGGATTTCCTGCGAGGCATGTAGAAAGGGGAGGCTGGCTCCCGAGTCCAGGGACCCAGATTCAAAACTGGGCTCAGCGCCTCCTCGTGATGCAGCCACACGTTACATCGTTAAATCGCTTCATCATTTCCTCTCCTGTGAAAAAGCAGCGTGGGCAGCCCTCCTGGCCTGGCTGCTGGGAGGGTTAAACGAGAGAAGTGCAGGGAAGCGCTCGGCACTCGACTTGGCCCAAGTCCTCGCGCCTTGAGCGCTTGCTGAGTCGGCAGAGCACCGGAGGTAGCACGCTTGTGAGGGCAATCTTGGGACAGGGCCACCAAACGAGGCTCTCAGCTCTCGGGCTGCTCTGCCAGGAGCCACAAACCAGTTCGGCTCTCTCCCGCTGCCAGCCCGAGTGGCAGGAGAACAGGGCCGCCTGCCCACACTGCCCGGGAGCCAGCCGAGGTCCAGCTGTTGCATCATTAGGCTCTAACTGCCCCACTAAACTTTCCCAACTGGAGCCGGTGCACAGGACAGAGCAGCCTCTCGCAGGGAGCAGGCGGGAGAGGCGCCAGCGTCTCCATGGCAACGTGGCCAAGTGGAGTCGGCTGAAGTTACTCATGCTCCGCATGTCACGTCACGAGCATTTTTCAAGATTAAGCTGCTTACCAGAAGGGTTCAGAGGAGGCCTATTATATTTCATGAAAATGGAAACTACAGAGCAGGTCAAATCGCAAGCCGGGTGGTTTTAAGCTGGATCCAAGAAAAACACTGAAGGATTCGTTAGCTGGTGCCCAAACGGGGGCCTTCATGTCTATTAGCTACTCAAAGCAAAGTTCTGCAGAAAGGATAAAAAAAAAACCCAGAAACAAGTCTATTGAGTGGCATAGGCCAGCCCTGCACAGCTAAGGGAGGGCCACTGCCCTCCTGGGGGGCAGGCGCCATCCGAAAGAGGGCCCCAGAGTGCAAGGCGGGGTCTGCAGCCCCAGTCCACAGCCCCCCAACGCCGTGCATGTGTGTGGCAGGTGCCTCTATGGTCCAGCCTTCGGGCCCAGCCAGCCCACTCAGTCCCCCTGTCACTAAAGATAGCTCGGGGACCAGCCTGGGCCTCGGTTCGCTCACGTGTATCATGGGGTCAATGCTGGCCTGCTATTCGGGGGCCCCTGAGTTAGAACAGAGAAGGTGGTTATCACAGAATGCAGCAATTACAATGGGAAAATGGGGAGCCTTCTTTCTGCAGGACATTGTCATCATTAAAGGAAAAAGAACAAAAATTATCAAGCTGAACTTGGAAACCAAGAATATTCACAACTGGCAAATTTCAGTTCAATTTATCATCACATTTGAAATGAAAAGTCTCGGCTGCATGTGAGTTTCTCTGCTAGTCTGTCTCACTCCCTCCTCAACCCCTATCTGATCTTTTCTTTCACTTCTCAAGCACCTGCTATGTGTACCTACTATGTGCAGCACCAGCTGAAGGGGCCCAGAGAGGAAGAGGACTCACTGCCAGCTCTCAGGCAGCCCTGTCTGTTGCTGCTGCAGGGCTGAGCTTCCAGGGTGGACAACAGGCGGGCAGAAATGATCCCAATGAGGCACGGGGCACGAGGCCGCCAGGATAGCCCGTGTGCTGTGCGGTGAAATCAAGGTGGAGGGAGCTCAGGCTGGGGGTGGAGGAAGGGAAGGGCAATCATGCATGAAACTTACACTTTCTGGAACACAAGAAAACTTCTCTGAAATCATAAAAGGCACACCATCCATTGCTGCAAAAGAAGAAAAAAAGACAGAATGGCATTTCAGACACCATGGATGTTCAGTAACTTGAGATGTTGACACGGACGGTACAAGTGAGTCAGAGGCTGGAGCCAGCTGACATGTGCAGAGGTGAGTGTCGGGGGGAGCAGGTACCACCCCTGCTCCCGGGACACACACCTGGTGATGGAGGCAGACGCCCCGCATGTCCCCTGAACACCAGGCAGATGTGCAGACAAGAGCTGTGGGAGCAGAGAAGGGTCTAGAGCCCACCCTAGGAGTCTGGCGTCCGATCTGTAAGTGATGGGAGCCACGGAGGGGCTGACGGCAGGGCAGAGGTGCACGAGGGCTGAGAGGGGACAGAGCTGTGCCCTGGGAGGAGGTGGGCAGTAAGCATGCCCGTCAGACATTCTCCCCCTGAGAGTGATATCAGGTCCCAGGCTGTCGGCCTCCTGGGAAAGGTCAAGGTTGGAGAACAGAGTAGTTTTGGAGTCAGACAGACTGGGTTGAATCCAAGCTTCTCAAGTTACGTTTAAAAAGAGGATGGCACGGCCTGCGTTAAAGGGGTGTGTGTGAGCTGGAGGTGTGTACAGTGCCCGCACACAGTAGGGCTCAGTGGGTGGGAGCTGCACGGCCACCATCGCTGACTCTTGGTCATTAGTCCCAGGCTCCGTGGGCTGACTCATGGTTTGTGTCTGCTTGGTTTTAACAGGACACACGAGAAGGGCGGAATGGGTCCCCAGCAATTGCACACATGACACGGGGTGGGGGTGAGTGGTACAGTTCCTTTTCCACACCCCTCCACCCACTGTGTCCCCAGGTCATTGGAACTGCCTCCACTAGCGCATTCTTTCCCAGGATAAGTGCTCTTGATGAATTATAACGTCAGAGGAGGACTCTGACGCCACGTCAGTGCTGGAAACCTTGGCACGCTGAGCAGGTCGCATGGACAGAGCGTCACGGGCCTCCCAGGGTAAAGGCTCGGCAGCTGAGCGGGAGAGAGGCATGGAGGCTTCTCCATCAGGTCTGAGCAGAGTCGGGAGGAGCAGAGGCCACATTTGGCCTTCCTGGTCCCGGCTGTTTGTGCCTGGACCCGTAGCCCAGCAGTCAGCATGGGGGCCTCACCCTGAGGGTCATGGTTTTCTGGTAAGTTGTGGTTGTAGGAAGGAATAGAGAGACAGAATAGAAGTTTAGTGAGTGGGTTGCCTGAGAAATGATGCTCTGTGCTTCCCCCTCGCTGTCTTCCAAAATGGGGACATCTCTGGCATACAAGCGGGAGGCAAATTTTTCAGCCCTAAGAAAGGAGAACCTCAGAAGCAGAAAGAAGTCAAGGAAATAAGAGCAAGAAATCTGGGACAAATCTTCTCTGATCAGCCAGACGAGCCAAATGGCTCATTTTAAGCTATGTTCCTAATTTATTTCAGGGGAGAACAAAATGAAGCTTCCTCTGCTAAGTCTGAAGAAAAAGAAAGAGCACAGCTGGCCGCAGCTGCCGCACGGGAGACCTGCTTTCATCACAAGGCTGCTGTCCGAAGCGGGGCCCCTGCAACCTGCCGTGGCTGCCCTGCCCGGGAGAGGGCCGGCCAGGGGTGGGGAACAGTGTGACGCTTTCCCAGAAAGGACGGAGGGGAAAAGCTGCAAATCGTCCTATACAATCCGTCACACACTCAAGCACACCAGTGAAATCTGAGTACCTATGCATGCATGCTCATTCATGGCTGGAAAAGACCCGTCCGTGACTGGAAGATCCTCCAAAGGCCACAACGCCTTCTAGAGAGGGGCAGGACCAGGTGCCCCCAAGATCTAAGAGGAGGCCACGCACCCGTCCCAGCTCCTGCGGCTGTCCACCTGACGTGGACGTACCCCGACATGGCACTCTGTCTTCCCACCCCCTACCCGATGCCACAGAGACAGGCGGGCTCGTGGCACTCGCAGCATTTCCCATCATTTCATAGATTGGGGATCAGAGGCTCAGAGAGGCTGGGGTCTGCTGAGGTCACGCGGGGAGCAAGCAGCGACTCCGATGTCTTTGGGTCTTCTGTTACGTATGGAATTTCTGAGAACAAATCTGCCTCTTCTTCCATACCATGGCCAGTCAAGGTTCTGATGACCATTATCTCGCCCTCCCTAAGTGTCCGGGTGGGCCTCTTACAAGCTCTTTGTGATCAGACCTATGAGCCAGGAAGTGGGTGTGTGCAGGAGCCAACAGTCCCGGGTCAGACCCACTTCCGCCTTCTCCCCAAACCCGCTCCTTCCTTGGCCTTCCCTCTCACGGTTCCCCTGCAGCCCTCATCCGGGCCAGACCAAGCCAAGCACTAGAAGCCACAGCCTATTTCATGTCTCCTTTAAAGTCTCAAAGCCCACTGTTGTGCCTGCCAGGGCCATGTCACTCTCTCCCCTGGCTCCTCTCTGCCTGCTAGACAGACGGCAGGGTCCACAGCAGAGCGCCCCTTGCTCGCCCCTCAGGAAGCTTGCTGACTGAATGCCCGGTGGGCAGTGCTCAGCGAGCACGTCTTCAGCACACACCGCCAAGCTGAGAAGCCCCATCATCCATTCACTAGGCTTAGTGCCTTGGGTGGTTTAAAGACCTTATTAGTGCTTGGGGCTTCCCAATACAACAGGGTAGAGAACTGCCTCTCACTGGTGACAGCGGTTTCCATCTAAATGTCAAAGTTTGTTTAGAGAACTTGTGTTTTAGAAAGGTGGTGCGGAGACCTGCAGAGGCCTGACACCCCAGGAAATGAGAGGCCTGGGCAGCCCCGGGCGGGAGAGCGAGGGGCGGCCCCTTCCCAGTCGGAGGCTGGCAGTCACGTCTGCGCCCCAAAAGGGAAGAGAACAGGAGGATTTCCAAGGTGGGGCCGTCACTGGCATTTAAGGCCCTGACCCCTCACTGTGCCTCTTTAGAGAACGCCCTTTCTCTTCACCCCTTATGTTTATACCCCGGCCAGCCCTCTGGGCTCTGCTCGGAGGCCCTGTCTCTCCTCCCTGGGTACCAGGGCCGTGTCTTCTCTCCTGGCAGTGCATGTACAAGTCACCTCTGCATTCCCGTGTCCTGGGCACAGGGCAGGGCCCCGAGGGGCTCAGTGGCTGTGCTGGAGCAGGAAGGGAGCTTCCCTGTGGATGGGTGGTCTGGCCTGGGGCACGTCCCTAAACCCCGTGAAGGCCTGCTGTGCTGCTGCCTCCACCCACCCTGCTGCTGCTGGGGTGAAAGCCATGGATTTCCGGAAAAACCCTGGGCACCACTTCTAGGGCCTGGGAAGATCCAGGCAGGGAGGGGTGTCATTGTTGTTGTTTTAATTTTAGTAGTTTATTGAGATGAAATTCACATAATATAAGATGAACTGTTTTAGAGTGAACAATTCCGTAGCATCTGGTGCATGCACCATATTGAGCAACCACGACTTCTGTCTATTTCCAGTACATTTCCCTCACTCCAGGTGACACCCCTACACTCAGCAGTTCCCCCGCTCCCCCCAGGACTGTGTTTTTATCTCTCCTCCCAACTGACCATCATGTCTTTGAAAAGAAAGATCTAGAAACACACACTGGCTTTCTGGACCGCGGTGGCTCAGCCTCCTGGGATGCCGTGCTCCTGCCTTGTAGTTACAACAGGGGACGGGGAAGGGTGGGTTTGCCCAGGTTGGCTGACTGGACTTGGAGGGCTGCAAATAAAAACTGAGAAAGGGAGCAAGACCCAGAAAAAAGTAACTTGTAAAACTTGGGTATTAACAATAACAGCATTTTTTATGTACATATGTATATATTATATACAAAAATAAAATTTTACATAGATATATAAATGTATAAGGTATCATATATAAACATCTATTTTATATCTTGTATATTTATATAATGTGTATTTGAATAATATATATTTTATATTATATATGTATTATATATGTATATGTACCCGTGTATGCATATGTGTACACACATGTAACATTTTCAAAAGGCCCTCTCTTGGCTTCTAAGAGAGACTGAGGGAAGCAGTGGATAAGGAGGGTGCGCGGCCACTCGTCCCTTCCGGGGTTTCTGAGCGGCCCTACAGGAGACTTCCTTCGAGGACTCTGCTCACCCCCAGGCCCTTCCCCGCCCTCCCTTCCAGAGGTGAGGTCCTCCCTCCCAGACCTTCTGGAGAATGGCAAAGAATTGTTGGGGCCGAGGGCCAATCCCCCGCGTGAACAATCAAGGTGTTTGGTTAAGGCACACCTTCTGGTCCTCAGGGAGGCTCAGAGTTCATTTCTTCATAGAGAAACTTCTGGAGGAGGCTGAAGACAGAAGACCAGAAGCGACATCATTATGGGATCACGCCAAAGGCAGCCCGTTGAAAGAGAAGAAGGGGAGGAGGCATTCCCGAGACTGTTTGAGAAGCAGGAGGCAGCACCGTGGTGGCCTTCACACCGTGGTGGCCCTGACGGGGCTTAGCGGCCGAGGAGACGGTGAGGAGAACCATGCAGATCTAACCCGACCGTGAGGAGGAGCGGTATGGTGAAGGGAGAGAGGTGGGGACTTTGGGGTAAATTACCGCTTTATCTCAGAGTTCAAGACAGGAAGACAGGCACAGTCAGAGGCTCCTCATGTTCTCCTAGAAAGGACTTTAACAAACTCAAAGGAAAAGAAAGCCAGTCGGTAGGCTCCTATGGGCTGAAGCTCCCGAATGCAAGCTGGCTTAAGAGGAACAGGACGCTCTTGTCCAGGTGTGAAGTCCCCTTAAAAGGGAAGCCAGAGTCCCCGGAAGCCAGTGAGAGTTTGCTAAGCAGATGATCTGCTGGCCAAATTTCATTTATTCTAAAAATCTAGTGTATCAAAGATTATGGTAGACTGAAAGAACGTGGATTTTAGCAAAGCATTTGACAAATCTCTCATGTTACCCATGTGGTCAAGACGGATAAATACGGCTGGACAATGTTAAGGGTAGGAAAATCCATAACTGGTTGGACTAGATGCTCAAGAAGTTGATTAATAGATTGATGCTGACCTCGAGCGACCTCTCTGGAGGGTGCCCAGGGCGTTATCAATTACTTCAATGAAGACATGCATAAGTGGGCTTATCTAACACGTGGCTGATGGGGAGTCTGGGTGGACAGTCTATAAACTGGATAACGGAGAGAAATCCAATGAAGACCTCAAAAAGCTGGGATTTGGGGCTAAATTTAACAGATGGAATTTACTAAAGGTCAGTGTTAAGTCATGAACTTTAGGTCCAAAAAACCAGCTGCATTAGATGGAATGAAAGAGACGTGGGATAACAGAAGATACAAAAAAAGACTTCTTTGTAGTTGAGTAAGTCAACAATGTGATGTGACTATGCAGAGTGGGAGGGATGCTGAGTTAAGCTACAGTGCTGCGGACCTGGCGCCATCTTGGTCTGCTCTGAGCTTGAGTGTGGATCTCAGTGCTGGGACTGCATTCTCAGAGGGGCATTCCAGGTGGTCCACAAGGAGGCCCAGGATGGTGAGGGACCAGAAGCCATCAGGCCTGGTGCTCCAGGAAGGCAGGCTCCTGTCCATTTTTTGTTCATCATCGCCCCTGCCCAGCACCCCAGAGCCCAGTGCTGTGTCTAGCACATGGGAAATGCAGCAAGATGGGGCTCTGGTCCAGACACAAGGAGACTTGAAGGTAAATGTGATCGAATGTCTGCACACATTCTCAGAGTGTCACAGGAAGAGGTATGAAAGAGATGGGGGAAACCCTGCCCTCCTCTGGGAAGACGCACTCTGCTCTGGTGTAAGGGTGGACCAGCAGAGCTGGGGGACGAGGGTCCAGGTAGACGGCCACTTGTTGGGGAGCTAGGGAGGGATTTGGTGTGTTGGGTAGAAAGCTGATCTATAGGACTGCTAAATCCTCTTTTTTTTCTTTTTTTTTTTGAGGAAGATTAGCCCTGAGCTAACATGTGCTGCCAATCCTCTTTTTGCTGAGGAAGCCTGGCCCTGAGCTAACATCCATGCCCATCTTCCTCTGCTTTATATGTGGGACGCCTACCACAGCATGGCCTGCCAAGTGGTGCCATGTCTGCACCTGGGATCCGAACTGGCGAACCCCAGGCCACCAAAGCGGAACGTGCGCACTTAACCACTGCACCACCGGGCCAGCCCCTAAATCCCCTTCTAATTCCATACCGTCCATTTCTAGTCTCCTTATCTGGGCAGCCTTTCCATATTTTAAAATATCTAGAGGTTTGCCAAACATAATTCTTAAAATCAATGGCACACATTTTTCATGTCTTCCAGAAGAGTGCTCAGCAACCCTCTCCGTCCTGGCTTCTCGTCGGGGAGCACGTTGCCTGCCTTCCTTTTTCCCAGCTGAAGCCAGTATTTGGACTTCACTACTCTTAGTGCTGAGAGACCGCGATACTCGTTCTGGCATTCGGTCTATTGCCGAGTCCCACGCAGTGACACATGGTGGAGGAGCTGGAGAGGGAGCCAGGAGAGAGGACCCAGCTCTCATGGAGCCACCATTCAGGGGGTAAATTTTCATCCCCCAAGATGCCTTCCCTGTCAGCCTGGAGTTCTCACATGGACACTGCCTCACCAAACCGTGGTCACAACCCAGCAGAAGGGACAGCACCTGTCCTTCCTCGTTGGTGCCAAAGGTGGCATTTCCAAGGAACACAGCAGTCTCTCCTCTCCAGGCCCCTCGGCTCCCAGTGTGACATAACAAAGGTTCCCCCAAACCTTGGGGGTAACAGAGCTTCTCCCCTGGCGCAGTTCTACAAAAGAGGGAGAAGGGAAGGAAATCCACATTTTGGAACCACATTCTAGGTGGTAAACATGCACCAAATCACTTAACCCTCAAAGTGACCACTTGCAAGTTATAGTCAAGGAAACTGAGGCTGAAGGGAGTTACGCAGCTTGATCAAGGAGCGGGGATTCCAGCCCAGAGTCCAGCTGGAGGTGTCCAGCACTGCAGTGGGTGTGACAGGAGGATGGGTCTGAGAGGTCAAAGGACGGAGCACTGACCCCTGACTCTCAGCAGATGGCAGACGTGTGGCTGCCTCACCTCTCTGAGCCTTGGTTTCCATGTCTGTAAAATGGGGATGCTGTGACAGCTCTCCCAGGAGGCTGCTGTGAGGGTGAAAGGGAAAGCAGCCAGATGAGAGAGCTGAGCGCCTGGCCGGTAGTGAGGGGCGCTCAGCAAACACCAGTTTCCGCTCTGACCAAAAGCTATGCGCTAGGCAGGTTTCCTTTCAGTGCCAGGACAGTGTTTTTTTCTTCTTCTGCCTTTTTTTTTTAAAATTTTATTTTTGGTGGCAGTTTTAACAAAACGCTGATCCACGGCACGGCGCAACCCACAGCAGATGAAAGCAAGGATGAGCCGCAGGCTCTGTAGCGCAATTAGCATTCTCCTAAACAAACGAGCTTGAACAGAGCTGTAATTAAGCAGGCCTGTAATTAAGTATATGCCCTTTATCATAACGATCATGCTTAAAAATGGCATGATGCATGGAACTCTGTTATTAATGCTGTAATCCCAAACTGAAGTGCGAGTACATAGAAATCAGCGTGTCAGGCCTGTCACTGGAGTGTTTGTAAAATACATTAAAGAAAAAAACCAGGAAACAATGAGCTCATTCAACTGTTCTTTTTACAATCAGGCACTACAAGTCAAGAGGATTGTGAATGCTTACAGGATGTGCAAGGTTTAAACAAATAAAGCTCTGATCCGCTGCTGTATTCACACCACCCCCTATTTTAAAGAAGGGAAAAGGGGATGATTTTTTTTTCAACTGACCTGAATACCTGCCTTTGCTGTTCTTGGGGAAGTAGTCCAATTTGCATGCTGTATTTGTTTGGACATTAAACTGGATTCCTGCTTGCACAGACAGCTCTGCCATGAATCTAGGAACTCTGCCTGGCAACGGGACAGGGCTGCAGCTCCTGGGTCTCCCCTTCCTATGGCAACCATAATTTCCCTTGCTCTGGCAATCCCTCAGAGCCATCCCTTGGTTCTCCCCCCCAAACATACACCCTCAGACGTCTGCAGGCTCAACACGAACCCTCCACTGACCAACCCCCAAGGGCTCCGGACCTCGGGCCATTCCATTGCCTTGGAATACCCACAGTTGCTCGGGGCTGCCAAGCCCTTCCCTCGAGGACATCCCAACTGGGAAACACCCCAATCAACACATGTACTAATCTCAACATGCTTGATAAAGAGAGTCATAAAAGCGTGTGGTAAAAAATACAAAGACTCCATTACCAGCGTGTCAAGTGTTATCTGCTTATAGTTGTCAAGTGGTGTTAAGCGGACTCGAGTCCTAGTGCCTCAGAAGTACTCGCAGAGACGATGGTGAACGGCGCGGCTTATTGGCAGGTAGTCATTTTCAGAATGAAATTAAATGCAGTTGGAATGGTGGGAGGTCTTTAATTCTGTGTGCCTGCTTGGGGCTCGGAGCTGTAAATAATCAGTGGCTCGGCCCTCTCTTCTCCCCCTTCCCGTGGCGTTTCAGAAGTCCTCCGCCATTTGTGATGGGAAAAACGCCAGCCCCTCCAGATCTCAAGGCCATTGCTCAAACTCATTTGCAAACCGAAACGCCCAGCCCGGTCTCCTTTCTTGGCGATTTCACTTCGGGGATACTCCTCGGAAGATGTCTGCAGCCGCCTCCAGAGCTGTCTGCTCGGTGACGTTCCAACTGAGTTTATGCAAGGCCAACAACTTCCTTCTGGATCCCCAAAGTGATTTGTTTTGCCACGTTATTCATAAGCCAAAAGGATTGATTCATCAGCCACGTTCAGAGCCTCGGGAGCCCCATGCGTGAGGGGCAGCTCCGCGGGGAGGGAGAGCGGACGCGGGTCAGCCTGCTGGCACCAGCCTGGCGCAGCCGCTCGCCGGCCACGGGGCTTTGGGCAAGTCACTTAGCCGCCGAGTCAGACTGTCATCTGTCAAAGACGGATAATCACGTCCACTCGCAGCACTGCTGTTGGGATGAACGCAACTGAGAGGGAGCGAGCGCAGCCCGACCCGCAGCAGGCACTCGACACGCGGCGCCACGGCTGGGACGCACGACCAATGCAATGCGGCCTCAGAGGACTGAACGCAGGCCGGTGCCTCCGCCTGCCTCTGACTCGGGATGAGCGTTTAGTCTCTCTTTAGTCTCTGTGCCTCTCTTCCCTCCACTGTAGAAGGAAGGAAATAATACGTGGACCACTGTGAAGTTCAGAGGAAATAAAAACATAACGTTCCAGGGACAAACTAACTGCTCAAAAACTGTCACCCTTGCCATCATCATCCTCACTGCCCTAGAGGAAGATGCCCTTCCGAGGTGGTAGATCTTTTTCTTTTTCTACCTACTGTTACATAAAAACAGAAACGCGGCCACAGGAAATTCTGCAACCCTGGGCTGTGAATCCCAATCCAAAGGCTTTGGAGGTGCGGAAGCAATGCCTGCCCAGGAAGATGCACGGGGTCCCCGGACCGCGGCTCTCCCCTCATCTGCTGTCTCTGGCGTTACAGGTCAAGCGCAACTGTAGGAGCAAGGCCAAGCCAGGCCCGGCTGCTCACGGCCCCTGGAAAAGGGCCCCAGAGGTAAAGTGAAGAAAAGTGCCCCTGGGTGTCGGGAGGTTAACTGGCCAGGTCACCTGGAAATGCCATACTCTCCACATGAAGGTGCCTTCACACCACAAACGAGTCTTCTCTGAGGTTCTATTTGGCGGAGGCAATGAGGAAGCCCTTCTGCCCCCACACTCATTTCTCTGCCCCCCATCTCTACCTGGAACACCTGCCAGCAGCTGTCACCTTGGTCGCGGGGCCCATTTCGCCTGTCCACATCCCAGTACCCTGGGAGGAATCTGGGGGCCTCCAGCTCGTGGGCCCCTCCTTTCAGAGCAGCCACCCACGGGGTCCAGCGTGGTTTTGCAGCAGGACGCTGCCTGCAGGTTCAGGGTGGGTGTCTGCCAGCTGTGGGAGCTGGGAGGGCAGAGGCTACGGGAGGCTGGGCCACGGGCGGCTGCCCTATGCTCTACACCCACGAGAAGCTCCAAACGCACGAACGAGAACATTCTCACCCCGCTACAGAACTGCTTTTTTAAACTTCATAAGTATTTAATGGCTTGGGGCAGAGACCAATGGCATTTTTCTCAAAGTAAAGATAAAATCCAACTAAGTGACACTTTTCCATGTGGGTAAAAAGGTACTTGGATTATTGAGGGGCTCCTAGGTAAGTCACATGTGTTCACACCTGCTGCCCACAGTGAACACACACAGAAACTCCTTGGTGAGCTCGAGACTAACAACAGGGGCTTTGTAAACGCAGAATCAAAAGCAGAGACGAGGGTCCGAGCAGCTGTGTTGCCACCAGGAGCGACGACATTCCTCTGGAAGGGAGGCACGGCCTAAGATATACGGAAGCAGTTCAAGCCCAGCCACTGCTGTGTTACTGAGGGTGAAGACCCGGCACAGGGCAGGCCTGGCCGGCGACTGCCAAGCTGCCTGCTCCGGCGGCTGCTCGCAGGGCTTGGGGCCCCACGGGCACGAAGATGCACTTTCTGTTCGAGGGCTCCTTTCTACCTCCTCAGAACCAACTCCTATATATTTTTAAGTTGTAGTTTTCTTAACCCGTCAATAAATGAATACATTTTCTAAAGAAACAATTCCAACAGTACAGCTAAATTAAAGCGCCCCTTGAATCCAGAGCCCCCATCCCAGGGCCAGCCCTGGACACGGTCTGTGCACAGTCCTCGGGGTCCTCCCAGCCCGTTTCCCAGGCACTTACACGCATGTCTGCATGTATAGAAGAAATACAGAATTTTGTCTTGTACGTGTTTGTGTTTTTAATAAAAATGGTATCACGGCATAATTAGCTGTTCTGCAATGTGCTCTTTTTCACCTGTCAGAGAGTGTCCATGTCGGTAGCTGTAGATGTATCTCACTCTTTTTAACAGTTGCACAGGAGCAAGGGTGTGGAGAGACAACCAGGGCCCAGTTCATAAGGAGCCTTGACTGCCAGTTTAAGAGGCCTGGATGGCACCGTGAGGTCCCTGGGGAGCCACTGAAAGGTTTTTGAGCTGGAGAGAGACATGGTCATGTTCATAGTCTAGGAATGTCTCCCCAGCCGTGGAGAGAAGAACGGGTTAGGGGCATGAGGCTGGAGGCAGGATCACGGGGAGGAGGCTCTGATGGGAAATCAGGCGAGGGATGCTGGTGGCCCAGACTAGGACTGTGACAGTAAGAACAGAGGACACGGGGCGGATCGAGGGATATTTAGGTGGCAGAATCAAGAGACCTGGCAACTGGCTGTGAAAGGGCGAGGGAGGAGGAGTTGGAGTCCAGGGTGACTCCGAGATTCTGGCTTCAACAGCTGGAGAATGGAGTGCCGCTGCTGACATGGGGGGTTGCGGGGTTAGCGGAGAAGCGCAGGTGTAAGGTGCTGGGTTCCATTTTGGATGTGCTGGGTTTGAGGGGCCTGTGAGACGTCCAAGGGAAGAGGTCAGTCAACACTGGTTGGCACATCATGATCGAGGAGGCAAGACTGGTCGGTGAGGACTACCCGGAGGGGAGCACAGAAGTGAGGCCTGGGGGCTAGTTTTGGAGTTACCAGCATGGTGATAATTGAGGCCAGGAGAGAAGGTGGGATATTCTGGGAAGAAAACACCGTGAGAAGACAGCCAGGTCCAGGACAGAACACTGAATGATGCTAACACGTAGTGCTCAGGTTGAGGAAGAGAAGTTGGCAAAACAATGGGAGGTATCAGTATAAACTTGGTTTTAGTAAGTAGATATAGATATACGTATGTGCATATATGCATGAACATTTATATGTATGCATATCTACTCAAACATACACACATATATTTATCTGCTGTGGGCCTAGCAGCAATGAGCACACCCAGTGCCCAGATTTTGGTGTCTAGTGTTCTCTTTTAAAAGAAAAATGCTTTTTAGAAAACAGCTGATTTAGGGCTGGAAAGGGAAGGAACAAGCCCCGGACATCTTGTTGTCCGAGAAAGTAAAGACATTCTCAAAGATTCACGGTACTGTGGCAAAGGGACACAGGAGCCAGCTTGAAGGGGCTCCCACTGGCTAAATCTAGAATAATTTGAATATCAAAATAATTAATGACAATAATGAACAAGAATCCACTAGCCCACACCAATACACGTCAGTTGGGGATATAGGAAAGCTCTTCCTTCACAACAAAATGCCAACTAAGAAATACTGAAGGAATGATGGAATTATGAAAACCAACAGATGCTAACACTAGTAGGTGAAAATTTGATGAGTGAGCTATTTACCTAGTCCTAAAGTACCTCCCAAAAATTACATACTAATTACAAAAGGGAAAGTAGTAACTTTAGAGTGAAGGAACGTGGCAAAGATCACTTAACTGGGTGAGGCCAGCTAACTTCACCAACACTCGGTCATGCCAGCATCATGAGCCTCCTCCATGACGCACTGAGAAGGATACAACATCTGTTGAATAAATAACAGTGAAAAGAGAACTGGCCTTGGAGTCAGGAGGCCCACATGCAGCTCAATCAAGTCTCAGTGTCTTCACCTGTGGGTGAACGGGCTCGATCAGTGAGTCTGCTGGTGCTCATCCAGCGAGTTTAAAAAAATTACCACTGCTTGCTATTCCTCCCCAAGAGGTTCTGACTGACTCGCTCTGTGGGGTGGGCCCTGGGCATCAGCACATCTTCCAAGCTCCCAGGTGATGCTAATGTGCAAGTGGGTTTGGGCAGCCCTGGGCCAGATGGTGTCTAAAACTCCTTCCAGCTCCGACATTCTTCAGTCTCACAAATGATAAGAATCACCATAAGTATTAAATACAAATCGGTGATTCGAGCCCCTGGATTTAACCCCAGAGGATGCAGTTTACAAAATCCACCAGGGTTGGCCCATCGTAGGTAATAGCTGATTTCTCTAACCCTCATCCAGGTTCTACTTAAACAAAGGGTAACTGTAGCTTCTGGGCCAGAGGCCTCCCCTTCCTCTCCTGGAAGCAAAGGGCAAGGAGAGCCGGTGTCCCAGATGGATGGGTGTGGGAAGAATCCTGATCCACCACTCTGGAGAGCCCTGCCCAGGGCAAGAGCATGTCGGGCACTTACACACATTCCATTTAAACCTCCTGATGGCCCTGTGGGATGTCGCCATCCCCACGCTGCCAAAGGGACCTGAAGCCCAGAAGGGAAGGGACTTGTCAGGGCCACAAAACAGGAAAATGGCAGAGCTGGGGCAGAAAGGGAGAGCTTTGAAAGTCCACCGCCTTCCCACCACACGAAGGACGGGGTAGGAACGCCCTCCTAGGGGACATGAAGAGGTCACCCAAAGGTGGAAGCAGGAAAGTGAGATCAGGAAGAGAGAGTGGACGGAAGGTGTGTGGAGTCTGAAGAGGTCACGGAGTGTCCTCTGGGCACTCCCCCAGGGAACGCCGCTCACGCCCGAGACAAACACGCCACCTCAGAGACCTCCAGAGTCAGCTTCCAAATGCAGGTCTCCTCGTGCCTTTACTTAAAAACTTGAAGTGTTTCCTAAAGGTTACAGGGTGACGTCCAAATGCCTTAGTCCAGTCCTCACAGGGTGACTCCAACCCAGCTCTGTGGCCTGGCTGCCCCTCCCAGCCTGCTCCCTACGCCCAGGATCCAGTTCCCCCAACCGACTCACCATTGCCTGGCTGGGTCATGTGTCTGTACGCGACGTGCTCTTTTTGCCATTGGCTCAACCCGGAACGCCCATTCCTGCCTGTGGACCCCCGAACCTGGATGAAATGTTACCCCTTTGGTGGGGGGGTGCTCCCGAGCTATGGCTCATTGGACTCAGCGGTCTGTTCTCCAGCCGCCAATGTGCTCTGATCACTGGTGCCAACACCCTTCCCCGGATTACGAGCTCCACGCTAGTCCAGAGCTGGCGAGAACGAGGTGATGGACAGGCGGATGAGCGCAGGCCCCTATCCAGCATGGGAATCCTGCAGGGCTCTGTGAAGAAGGGGCATTCCAACCCCTTTACTCTGAGTCCATGACCAACGAGGAAGCTGTGAACTGCTTGCTTCTTTGCCTGAGCACTTTAATAACAGGACAGTGGGCTGGCGGACCACACACACTGGGAAGGTAGAACCTTGATATAAATTCAGGATTTGAAAAGAGACTGCCCGCAGGTTAAAGAAGAATGGTACAAGATGTGACAATTTGGTACCACAGCACAGAGGTCTCCTGACCTTGGCTAGCGGGACCAAGTTCCCAGGATGTGGCCCCCCACGTGAACCAGACTCCAGGATGAGAGCTTTGGAGTGACGGCCCGAGCCCTGGGGTCGGGGTGAGCCCTGTGAGGACACTGCCTGAGTGGGCCCCAGCTCCATCCCCCCTAAGCTGCCAGGTGATTCCAAAGACCAGTCACAGGGATGGAGAGGTTGGGGCCAAAGAAAGTCCGACAGCAATCGACATCCAACCTATTGTGTTTGTGGAAGACACTGCTTGTGTGCATTCGAACCAGGTCACAACTGAACAATAAAACTTAATTTGAAAAGAAGAAAAGGCATTTCTTTTCTTCTTCTTCTTTTTTTTTTTTTTTGAGGAAGATTGGCCCTGAGCTAACATCTGTGCCAGTCTTCCTCTGTTTTGTATGTGGGATGCCGCCACAGCATGGCTTGACAAGTGGTGTGTAGGTCTGTGCCCGGGTTCCAAACCCATGAAACATGGGCCACCAAAGTGGAGCGTGGGAACTTAACCACTATGCCACCGGGCCGGCCCCTAGAAAAAAAGGCATTTCTATGTCTCATATTTTTCTCACTTTAAAAAAGAATACTGGACTTCCCCGTTCAAAACCACAGGCCTAGCCATCCTCCCCCTCGTGAAGCTGGACTCTCAGCGTCTGGCTGAGGTGGGTTGGCTCTGACAGTCCCCACAGACGGACGTGGAATGACAGGAGACTGTGAGATAACGCTCATGGTTGGGATGGGGCACAGGAGCACCCACACCACACACACAGAGGGGCATTTCCAATCTCAGCAGAATGTTCAAGAAACTGTCCCCTGAGAAATGGCGTCTTTTGAAAGCAGTACCTCACCTTCCCCACATTTGGCTCCAACAGACAAGCTCTCTGGACCATGGGGATTTGAGCGAAAAGGCACAGCTTGAGACCGAACTGTCACCTGCATGGACGCCCGCTTTGATTCGGAAACACCAGGGCATGCGCTCCCTTCTACCCAGTTGCCGTGTCTATGAAGCACGATGCCACAGATTACCCAGATTTCAGATTTAATATTAACTTTTAAAGGGCATGTCACAAAAATGTATTCTCTAAATGTTGGTTGTTAGTTCACTTTGTAAGTCTATCATGGAAAACAGGAGTGAGGCTGCCACCCGTCTCTGGCTGCACCTGTCAGGGACATCTCCCGCCACCTGACAGTAATTCCGACGGAACTCAGCAGTCCCTCAGACGAACAATTTAACCATCCGCCGTCTGAGCTCAACCTTAAGATTTAATAATAGAGCCTGTGAATATAACTCTAATTTCTAGAGCTGATGAACTTTCAGAGGCAACATGAGTTGAAATAATGAGCGTAGGGATGACAAAGAATTCTAACCCAAGGTTCTTTGAACTATCGAGTATAATAAGCACTTGTTCCTTTCTACAATGGGCATATAAAAAGAGAAATCTAAATAATAATTGCTGTAATTATCTTGAAAAATATGCAGAGATTAATGGTGATTATGAAAATCTGTATAATTGTTCTCTGAAACCATCACTGATGAAGTGGTATCTCGAAATGGCCGCTGCCGGAGAACTTTGAACACCGAGCGCCATGTGGGCGCGGAGATGTGACCCTTTGGCTTTCTCCCTGTAAAATATTGCCCTGTGTTTACGAAATTGTTTTCCATCATTTCCAATACCCTGGCCTGCATTTTAACTCTTCATACCAGTGCCCTGAAAAGGTTCCAAGACGCCCTTAATGGGATGCGTATGTCATTGCGGTTCAAAGCCCCCAAGCTCAACTTGTTATTTATTCAAATAATTAATTACTCTTGTATCCATCGAGCAGTTTGTCATGACACATTAATGACTTGATAGACTTCTATGAACTGGTGAACACAGAACAGCAGAGCGTTTTTATCGTCATTTAATTTTAAAACGATCCTGTGTGAAATTATCTAGTCGTGAGTGATGGGAGCATAAAGAACAGACTCAGCAGAGCCCCTTTTGGATCATTGCTTTATTAATGGTAACGTCAGGGAAATGAAAAATGCTAACATTGTCATATTCCGCTGCTGGGTGGAGATGAATGGCTGGGGAGTGGGCGAGGGCTCCGCGCACTCCCTTGCCAAGAGCGCGAAGCCCCTCCTGGCGCCAGGCCGGCCGGGGCTGCAAGCCTTGCACACCCACGGGCTCTGAGAAACCACCTGCACGCCCAGTCTCCCTTCTGAGTTTATGGTTCTCCACATCTATTACTTTGTGTGTGTGGTCTTTCTTTTTAACTTGGATTTTCCACTGGTGATATAAAGCACCCTCACGAAAACATTTCGCTTTATTGCTTTGAACATTAAACGTTATTAATCCAATAGAAAAACGTTAAAGATACTGCTGTCACCTTTAAATGTGAAATGATATTAGGCCCTAAAAAAACGCTGGGTTGGTAGAAAAGATGTTCCCTTAGTTTCTTTCAAGTCTTGAGATGACTGTGCCGGGTTGATGATAAAATAATATTTCTACATGGCTCACAGCACACCATCTGCTTAAAACAGACTTCCTGTTCAGCTATTCTTTTCTTTTATATAGTGAAAATTGTTTCTCAATTGTTTTAATTACAAACTTGGGAATCTATGCAAACTATTCCCCCCGCAGCGTGATGCAAAGACGACAGACGACGATCCTCGAAGAGCCACAGCGCCGGCCTGCGGGCGGGAATCGTGGGGGTGCTGACGGCCACATGCACCGGCGCACTGGGGACAACAATGGAAAAGGCAGCAAGGCATTGTTCCTACCCTCCTTGGCAAGAGAAGAAAGGGTGGATTTCTTTTCCCCTACAAGCTTCCTGTTTCTGTTTTCCTGATTCCAGTGAAAAGCTCTGCCACCCACTTGGATGTCCAATCCAGGGGCCTGGGGCAATATGGACCCGTCCCCTCTCCCTCCCACCTCTCCTTTAAACCCCAAAGAGGGTGGTGGTGGTGGCAGCTCACACTTAATTAACTCCTCTCCTGCGCCAGGCCCTGGTCTAGGTGCTCTGTGTGCTGACTGATTTCTCATTACAATCCCATGAGGCATCTCTGTCTGTCTGTCTGTCTGTCTGTGTCAGTATCATTGTTCTCATCACCCCCATTTTATAGGGGACACTCAGGCAAAGAGCAGTTAAGCCACCTGCCTAGAAGCACACAGCTAACAAGAAGCAGAGGCAGAACGGAACCCAGGGGGCCTGAGTCTTCCCTCTGACACGACGGTGCCTCTTAATTCTATCCAGAGATCTCTCTGGAACCCGGCCCTCCTTCCCAACCTCCACCGCCCTGGAACCCCGGGACGGGGATACCCACTCCTCGAGCCCTGACATCAGCTGCTTGGCTACTCCTGGCTCCTATCGCTCTAACACCCTTCTCCTGCAGAAGGGGATTCGGAAAGAAATGGGCACAAGCAGAGCATTTGGGCATAACTGCAAATACATCTGATGTGAGTTGAAATGGGGGTGTTAGAATTCTGAGGATAAACACGGAAGGGCCTGGGAAGGTCCAAGAGGTGGCTTCTCTGTGGAATGGCTTCCTTTTCCAGATGGAGATGCTTGGGCCCATGTGCTCATGACTTTCACAGGGACCTCGCCAGCAAGGTGGCAGCAAGGCTGGAGCTCAAGGCCAGGGTGCCCCGTTACGCAGTGAGTGCCGGTCTCGGCACGCGAGCAGAGCCTCATTTTGCCCGTCAGGGAGGTCTGAGTAGAGCCGTGGCAGGTCAGCGTGGCTGGGTGGAATTCCGCCAAGGTTGGAGGCTGTGGGGTGTATCTCAGATTCATGTGGGCGAGAGCTAGCGGGCCCCTCAAAGAGACAAGCAGGCACCCTCCAGAGCAGCTGACACTCAGGTACAGGAGACTGTAGATGCCACAGGCAGGGAAAAAAACAGCGATTTCACATGGGAGCCCCAAATGGACAGTCCGGGCAGATAACCCAAATCACAGGGGACACTGCTTCTGAACCAGGGCAGCTCCACTCACGCAGCCAGCCCGCCCCAAATAAGCTCTGACCGCAGAAGCTCTCTCTCTGGAGAGCAGTCGCATCTCTCGAGATGACAGCCACACCGTGCGACAGGCGCTGGTCCAAGCGAGTGAGGGAGGGAGGCGAGGGACGGAGGGGTGGGCACTGGCAAGCTCGGCTTTTGTTAGCGCTTTAAAGATGGCATCTTCAGAGGTGGCCTCCGGGAGGTACCTCCTTTCTCTCCAAACCACAGGTTCTCAAACTTCTAGGTGTGTGAGCATGGCCTGGGATGCTCGTTAAAAGTACAAACTCCAAGTACCCAACCTCTGGAGGCTTTGGCTCAGGAGCGCCGCGATGAGGGCACCATGGAAAACTCCGCTCCGTGCTTGGAGCCAGAGAGCGCGTGGGTGAGGGTCTCAGGGGTGCAGTTCCGCGGAGCTTTGCTGCACAAACAGGACTCTGTTACCCACAGGGACTAACCACGGCAGGGCAGGCGGTGCTGTAGCACCCGCCATAGCGGTCACTTGGTGAGTGCCTGGGACTTTGCACCAGGCACTGCGCTCGACCCGTCCCCGTGTCACAGCCCCGTGAAGCAGACGGGATCACCTGTCTTATGGCCTCGAGAGGCAAGGGGGCCGTGCGTCCAGTCCAAGGGAGGCCAGCACTGGTGACTATGTCTGTCTAGCTCAGGAGGCTAGGCTCTCGCCAATCCGACGTCACTTAAGACAAGATGTCAAGAAACGCTAGTGCTGAAGCACAATCAGGAAGTGCACTCAGAAAGTGATCGTTTATCACTGATTATGGAACCTCACCCTGGGCTTCTCTTTGGTCCAGACCTTTCGTGGACGGAGCCTCTAAAACTCACCAGATGGAAGGAACCCTTGTCTGTCTTCTGGTACCTGCAGTCAATCTGCTGAGAACTCAGGGTTTCCACGGCTTTTGCCCTCAGTAGTAGGAGAGCAAGAAAATAAATTCCGATAGCTTGTAACTGTCTCTTCTGGAATCCAGACAGAAGGCTCTTTTCTCTCTCTCTCTAACTCAAATTGAACTCTTCATATTTTGAAGCTAAGGAATGCATTTCTAACTTGTGCTGGAATCTTGAGTTTCCTTCTTAAACCTTCCTGTGCTTACCCGAGTAATGACTTCCAGCCACTTGAAAATCTGCCCTGAATTTTTTAAAGGGACCCTTTGGTCAGAGTAAAGTGGAAGAACACATTTCAATGGAACCTAACAGCTTAAAAAGACACATATTCTCCACCACGAGGGTTTCGGTGCAGCTGCAGTAACTAGAGAGGACACGCTGCAGGCAAGAATTAGGGGGAACCATCGTGAAACGCAAGGCCCAATAGCTTCTTAAAAATACTTTAAAGTCCCATGGAACGGTGCTATAGGCCAGTGTGGTGTGAGGGTGTCGGCCAGGGCAAGGAGCAGCTTAGAAATGAGAGAACTGAGACACCCAGAGTTCTAAGAACCACAGTGTGGACACCGGTGGGGCCTCGTAACTCCTCTGGGGTTGCACACCCATTATCCTTTATCCCAGTTTCCACCCTGTTCCAGTTTCACCATGACGACACTCGGGCTCAGAGAGGTTTACTGGCTTGCTCAATGCGACCCAGCAGGCCAGTAACAGAACTGGGTCTTGCATACAGGTCTCCTGACTGCTATGTCGTCATTTATTGGGTCAGTGGAAAAACCAATTGAGCAGAGGCCTTGGAAGGGACCCCAGAACCCAAAGTCAAAGGCTGCCGCTTGGCAAGAGACTATTCAGGGCTGCTGGTCTGGGGACTCCGGGGGCCCAGAGGACACAGGTCATCAACGCTCTGTCTTCATTGTGCAGCAGTTTCCAAATCGTCTTTTGACAGACACTTTCTGAGAGCACAGTTTTTGGGCTCGTTGTTATTGTTCAGTTTTCTGTGGAGATGGGGCCGGGCTGCTGATCGGGGTTCTCAGCTTCACTCCCTCCGGGCTGCTGGACAAGCACCAAATCATGATTTCATTTTCGCCTAAGGTTGTGAAAGAACAGGGTGGTTTTAATGTTCTGCCTGTAAAACCCCAAATGGCCAGGCACTAACGGCGCTGCTCCAGCACACGGCCCTTTTCCCTCCGGGTGTCCACGAAGCCGCGTCCTTCCACCTGAGACAGGCTCTCCTTCGGTACTTGAGAACGTAACATTCACGGTGTCTACCATGGGTGGAAATCCTGAAGGGCATGACATGAAATTATTTTTGCTAAAAAAGCACAAACTGGAATGCTGTGAGTGGGGTGCTTGGCTGGCGACCAAGCCAGCCAGACACTCAGCACCTGAATTTCAGCTCAGCTGGGACACTCCCCATTCTCCTCCTGCAAAAGCAGGACCTCTTCTGAAGTGACTGTTTGGTTCTTTATTTAAAAAAAATTGACCCCACCAACTGCTGGCGCTGGAAGGGAAGGGAAGAGGGAGTCAAAAAGGCCTGAGAGAAGGAGCGGGCGCAGGCGGGGCCGGGGCACGGAGAGGAGTCTGGGATCCATGACCGAGTGGAATGTGGACTCAGGGCGCGCTGGACTTGGGTCCGCGAGGGAAGGAGCCCCCCGCACACGCTGGGCATGCAAATCAGAAAGGGGATGCGTGAGCGTGGTGTGGCCAGGGCTCTGACTGTGAAAACTGCTCTTCAATGAAGACAGAAAACTTGGGTGACAGCAGAGTCAGTCAACTTGTGGTGTGAGGATAGACGCAGAAAGTACAGGATCCTCGATGGTTCGGGAGAGAACAGGGAACCGGGAACACTTCCGAGAGTAAAGGTGGTTTGAGAATTTTAAGAGGGCTTTTTTTCCCTCTTTTAATTTTTTTAATTTTTTGGTTTTTTGAGGACAATTAGCCCTGAGCTAACATCCGTGCCCATCTTCCTCTACTTTATATGTGGGTCGCCTACCACAGGATGGCATGCCAAGCAGTGCCATGTCCACACCTGGGATCTGAACTGGTGAACCCCGGGCCGCTGAAGTAGAACTATGCACTTAACCACTGCGCCACCGGGCCAGCCCCTCTTTTCTTTTTTATAAATGGAAGTTAGAGAGGGGCGCTGTTAGCAGACGCTGCTGCCGGTGAAGCCGTCTCTCACTCAGCTTCAGAGAGGAGGAGAATGGTGACGGGACAGAACCAGTGTCCTGTGCAGATGAAGCTGGCCTCTGTTGAAGAGAATGCCTTCTTGAACCTAACCGAAGGGGAAAAGGAAGCTTCTGAGGCAACGTGGCCCGAGAACAGAGGCTCCTCTTCCTCCCAGCTCTGCAGCCGTCTTCATGACCCAGCCAGGCTCTGCCAACGTTCTCAGCACCCTGGGGTGGGGGAGGGGGAAGCAGGAAGGGGCGAAAATGGGAGCTGCGGCCAAGGGTACCGACAGCCTGATTAGGAAAACCCGGGGTCTTGGCCCAATTCTTTTTTACATAAACAAAACTCACTGTTAAAATTATTATTAACAGTGATGTAATATAGGGAGGAAAGTATTTTAGTGACAAAATCTATTTAAGTAACTTTATAAATGACGTCAGCTTGTATTTATAGAATCATTAGTTCTAAAGGTTCACCAAAATGTTTCACTTTTACATGACTACATTTTGTAGGAGAAATTATGTGCTAAAGAACTGTTTTTAAATTTGGGCATTTGGGGGATGTCTTGAGGAATTATCCTAGGAAAACATTTATCGTCTGATTACGGTATTAGGAAGAGATGTTCAAGATGACCTAGCAAAGCTGATCGTTCTAGAGTGACCCACAGCCGCAAAACCATCTCATGGACCATCACAGGCTCAAAAATTCACCACCCTCAATTATTCAGTCAGGTCTTCATGGGGCTAGACACACAGGGGTTCAAGTCAACCTGCCCCCGGCCTCTGCAAACTTATCCTTACTCTTAAATGGGAAATCTGTTTGCCTATGACCAGGGCCACGGCTCCATCTGTGCAGCCCCCAGCCACTGTGGCTATTCACAGTTATGGAGCCGGGTTCACAGGAGCAGCTGAAGAGCTGTGAACAGTGCCCAAACAGGGAAGATTTCTGCCAGTAACAATAATAATAATAAAAAAATCTATTCTGCCCCACTAGGCTCTGGGGACAAAACTCAGCCTGGTGGATGGGTGGGGGGTGGTGAGGCTGGAGCAGCATGCCATGCGAGGTAAGCGAGCTGGTATAATATTTAAGAGAACAAACTGGAGGCGGCCACGGGACCTTTGTAGCTAAGGGGACTGAGGGGCAGAGCAAACACATTTTAACAGCCAAACTCCTCCTTTCACACATGTGTAAAACCTTTGGAATTTCATTGGAAAAAATTTTATTTCAAAAGTAATCTTTGAAGTTTGAAAATAAAAGCAGAAGGCTATTTCCCAGTATAGAAATAAAGGGTTTAAATTGTTAAAGGAAGGTGCTAATGGGTGTAAGTCGCACCAGCTCCGAGCACGGACTCTGATGCTCGTCTCTGGACGCACCCTGTGCTGCTGTGTCTGCTTCTCTCGCGGATGCTCCCCGACGGAGGTGGGACATTCATTTCTCTCTCTCACTGCCCTTTGCCCTGTCAGGGCCGGGTGAACCCTCACCCTGGGCCTGGATGGTTACTGGGCTGGTGGTGATGATGATTCAGAGAGAAGGGGAGGCCAAGGGTGCCCTCGAGTGTGTGCGTCCGTGCATGCATGTGTGTGTTTGAGAAGGTGGCACAGCAAGAAGAAAGAAACCGCCTGAGCCCTGTGGGTGAGCAGCGGCCAAGCCTGGGTGACCAACCACGTCTTCCATGCGGCACCAGGGACACAGCCAACACTGCGGGGAGCAAGGCTCCTGCACGGTCCGCGTGGGCAGAGAGGAAACCATCCCTGAAATTTCCAGCCTCACAGTGGAAAATAAAACTCCAGACTCGAGAATGCAGCAGGGGTGAATGGGGACTCAGCTTCTGGACCTGAGCATTCACAGACCCCTGCCCTCGCCAGGCCCCGGCCCCCTCCACTCAGCTGGCTCCTTCTGCCCTGCTTGTTCACCTTGTGGGCAGGGAAGCTGAGGACCAGCCATCCTTGGAGGGCACACGGGGAGGCAGCTCCTTTCTGGGGTTTGTGTACCTGACACCAGCACAGGCAAAAATAGACGCTCAATAAAAACCTGCCGTGTGGAAGAAGGCAGGATTGTACCAACCCCACGGATCTCACAGCTGACAAGGCACTTTTGTGTGTCTTTTCTTAATCAGTCTTTCCCACGTTCCCCACTTGACAGAAGCCTGACCTGAAGCTCAGAAAACGGGAGTGACTTGTCTCAGGGGCAGAGCTGAGACTCGAGTCCAGGGTTTTTCAAATGAGACCATATTGTCCTACAGCCATGCCCCCCATATTAGCAGGTCACTTGTCCCAGAGAACGAACTGGACCACAATTTGCAGAAATGGTTGGAAAACAAAGGTCCACCAAGTTGCTAAGCATTTCACAGTTGTTTTATTTTTGGCATCAGTTAGCAATCACCCTTGAATTTCCCTTCCTAAGATATTCCAATTACTATCCCAATTACTTCGGCCAGAACACTCTCCAGCGCCCCAATTCACCTCCCACACCTCACGCCCAAACACACAGGTCAGAGGGCAAAGACTGGAGGAAAGGGCTCTGACAACTCTTTCTGTCCCCCACGGGGTGAAACACCTTCCACTTACTAGCCCAGCACAGAGAGGCTGAACAGCTGCCTTGTTATTTCCAGTAACATTCCAAATAGAACCAATTTCCAGTACAGCAAATAGCCTGCAGGCCCCGTGGAATCTGTTACGCTGGCCGCCCCCAAATCACAAACAGACTGTGCTCTGACGGGGAACACGCTTCCCGGCTCCCAGGTCAACTCTGAGGGTCCACTCGGCCTGCAACACAGGAAGCTGAGTGCTGGCCGGGGCAGGTGCACTGGAGGGAGAGCATCCCCAGGGCCGGGGGGCGACCCTGGCTTCTTTGCCTTTTACGGCCCAGAATCAAGCAGAGGGACCGGTGGGGAGGAGGGCCTTGGGGTTCGACAAATGACTGGCTGAAAGGGCGACACCCGAGGACCAGGAACTATGCGGGGTGCATTGTATACAATGCAAATTCTACTTAGGAGCCCTGGGTGTGCGTACATACACGAGCCTGCATGTTGTGTGTGTGGCCACGTGGGTGTGCATGCTCTGCATGTGTGTGCACCCGTGAAATGAAGATGCTCCAGGGCACTTGGTAAGATCCTTCCTTTTCCCATCTTCCAGAGGAGAAGAAAATACCTCTGCTGGTCACTGACACCTCAAGCATCTGAACGATACTTTGACAAGCTGACCCCCTGACACACACGTACAGGAGGCTTCTGGGAATGGGGTTTTTGGTACAACTTTCGCATAACCAGTAAGAGGGGGCCGAGGGATGAAACAGTGTGACTTTCATAACTGCCAAGCCTGTGACACGCCAAGTTTCCTCAGTCATCCAACCTGAGAGACACTGACACACAGGCTCAGCAAACAGCTCGGGTCCGTCAGACGGCTCATGTAATCTGCTCTTTATATTCCTCCCGGCTTGTCATTGCTTACCTGTGACCAGAGGCTGTGTGTTCTGGGGCTTCTTTAAAGCTAAATCAGAAAGATAAATAAATCCTCTCAAATGATGCGTGTTCTGGGCACCCAGCCCAGGCCCTCGAGCCTTCTCTCTTCCCACCGCTGGAAGGCAGGGGACAAGGGCAGGGCCACCTCGGAGCTCCCGGAGGCCCCCTCACTCTTCCTCCTGGCTTCTGCTCCCCTGCCTCCAGCCGTGTGTGAACCCCTGCTGCTTGCGGGCCTGGGGGCACAGGCTTGACTGAGCCCTATTCTCTTGGAGCCTTGCCATGCTCTAGTCTCCAGGGCTCTTCCTCACGTCACCGAAGGGCCCGAGCAGCTCTCAGCATCCTTCCCTCAGCGAGCGCCTGCCGCGTGCCCCTGACTGCCGCCCAGCCCGGAGTGCACTACAGGGCCGGTCCCTTTGCACGAGCCTCTCCACGGCTCCCCCAGCCCGTTCTCCGCAGGTGTGAGCAACCGGCCACTTGCGAGCTTTACCTCACTGGATCTTCACTGGTCTCTCTGGGGAGGCTTTTCATACCTCCATTTCTGTTTCTACCACTGAGGACACCGAGGCCCAGAGGGTGAACAGCCTGGTTCCTGATCACAGATTTGGGTGAACGGTAGAGCTGGGGGGACTCGGCCTCCAGGCCTCCTGCTCCTCCTCTGGCTGCTGGCCTTCCAGTGATGCAAAGACGTCACCAGCGAGGAGCTGGCTGCACCCTGGGGGGAACGCACAGGCATTTCTGGCCAGCAATGCATCAGCCTGGCACCACGGGGCCTTGTCACTGGAATGCCAGACAGTCCACACGCCCGTTTCCGGCTGAGGGGAGCAGCTACTCTACACCCACAGGGCCCGCAGGACGTCCCTGGGATCCCACAGCTTCCCTAGAGGCCTTAATCTCAGGTGCCACCTCTCCTGAATGGGTGCTGGCCCCGAGCAAGAGGCAAGTGCCTTTCAGCCTCCAGCACACACTGGACAGTAGAGGCTGGAGGTCAAGAATGGATCCCGGCCCAGCCTGCTTGAGCTGTGTGACTGTGGGTAAGTTAACTAGCTCTCTGTGCCTTTGTGTCTGCATCTGTAAGCTGAGACTAATGATATCTACACCTCTTAGGGTTGTTATGAGAGCAGCAGGGATGATTTGGGTAGAATATTGAGAACAAGAGCTGACACTCTATAAATGCTAGGTGGGTGTTTATCATTGTTATTATTCCTCACTTCCCAAACAGAAAGAAAACGACCAACGTCTGTTCTGGAACCCCTCCGTCTCTGTGCCCTCCCCCCAACCCTAGGAAAAGCAGTTTCCTGTAAATAATCCTCACGCAGGGAGGGGGCAGGGCAGGGAGGGAGGGCGTCCCTGAGCCACGAGGCTGCGGCGACATGACAAATAAGCCGCAGGCTGACAATGTCTCCAAGACATATTGCCGTTTACCCTGTCGTTCGGGCTTGCCATCTGTGCCGCCCGGTGGGGCTGGCTTCCCAGGCTGCTCTGGGGGCCAGCGGGAGCGTCCACTGGTCCCGGGACAGATCTGCAGGCTCAGCCGGCCATCAGTTAGGCTCCTAACGAGAGCACACGGAATCTGCGCACTGCTCCCCGGGGCACCGGGCCTTCCTTCCCGGGGAGGCCCGGGGTCTCTGCTCTCACAACAGGGAACCAGCAGTGCTCATGACCCACTGAGCCTTCCTGCCCTGCTTCTCTGCAGCCACCACCACTGAGGCCCGGGCACAGGCTGCCGGCCAGAAGGGAGACCAGATGGCGACATGAACTTGACTGCAGAGCCCTCACAGTCAACTTTGATGCTGCATCTCAGGAGGTTGGGGGTACAAATATTGAGAAGGCCAAGTGCTTCCCTCATGGAGTGTACAGTCTAGGAAATGAGAAAGAAACTTAAAACCAAGAGCAGAAGAGTGTGAAAGGCTATGAGAGAACTCTGTAGAAGGCACCCAGGGGGCACTGTCGTGATTTACTGTGTGTCCTTGGGAGACTCACTTAACCTCTCTGAACCTCAGTTCCTCACTCATAGTACCCCATGTTTCCCAGGGTGGTCGGGAGGATTAAATAAGTTCATACATAAAGTGATTTCGCTCAATAAGCACTGACTATCATTCCTGAAACCAAAAAGACACGCATGTCACTTGCTCCTCCACGGCAAGGCTGGTCAAGAGAGGACAGAAGCCAGTCCTTCTCATTGCAGGTAATGACACAACAGTCACCCCGGCCAGCACAGCTGCCCATGGGACTCAGGGCTTATTGGGCCCAGACCAGCCCTTCCAGGTTCAGAAATATCCCAGGTCTCTGGGCACGAAACGTAGGAAGTGGCTAAATTTGCCCAAATTATAGGCTGTCCTTACTTTTAACCATGAAGAATGACTCTCTGCCTTCCTCTGGAAATGAGCCTTAGTAAGGAGGTGCTGTGGGCTTATTCACTCTCATCCGAAACCACAGTAACGACAGGAAACCAGGGAGGCTGTCACTGTCCCCCAGACCCACAGCCTGAGAGGGAGAGGGCCCGTGGACCTCTGTGGCCCGGCCCCATCTGCCAGGATCGCCCTGTGGACGGCTGCACTCTGTGCCCACGGCCACCGAGCCTTCTCCAGGGAACCCACCTCAAGGGACTGAAGAGCACGCCTCATTTCCACAGTTGGCACCTGAGTGTTTATGGCGGCGGTTACAGCAAACTGGTGTGTGCTCCAGGCAGCCCCCCGCTGCCCCCAGGCTCTCTGTGAGTTATCAACCAGAGTGGGCCCCTGGGCTGGGCACACAGCAGTTTCTCGGGAACTGGGCACTAGAATGGGTGAACGGCCTCGCTGACTTCTCACAGCCCCGGCCCCGTGTGGGATGGGTGCGGGGAGCCCTGCGTAGACAGGAGGACACGGAGCCTGAAGGGCAGGGTCTGTGAGTTCCTGGACGGCGCCAGCCTGGGAGGCGGTGGTCTGCAGGGCCCCACTTCCTCTCTGCACCATGCTGCCCGTGTCCTCGTGCGCGTCCCTGGAGCATCACCGGGGAATGTGGGAAGGGTTTCAGATAGAACTTCCAACAATCACAGTTTTGGACTAAGGCTCTTGAAATAATTTAAAAAAAAATGAATTAGTTGGTGTTCCATGATGAACTCTAAGAACAGAACAGTCTAGTAGCAGCAACCAGCCCCTTTAATAACAAGGAAACTATGTGGTAAAGAAGACAGAGCAGGGCTGGGCTGGGGGCCTCTGAACGCAGAGCTCTGCCCACGAGGAGGAGGAAGCTGACCCAGGGCAGCTGACGTGCACGTGGAGGGGACCCGAGAGATGTGTGCTCACACTCGGGGCACAAAGGCAGCTGGAGGTGCCCATGGAAGGAACCAGGGGAGAAAGGGAGTCACTGGGCCTGGCTGCTGGGAAAAGCAGGGCTGGGGTGCAGGTGGGAGACTGGTCAGGATGTGGACGGGGAACAGGAAGGCTCCTGGGGCAGGAGGGAGACCAGAGTAAAGGCCCGAGGAGGAGGCTGACCTGCCGGAGCAGAGGGGGACATGAAGCCACTGCCCGGCCACGGCCACGGCCTCGGCCGAGGCCTGAGAGCAACGCAGGACAAGAACATTATAGAACTTAGGGCCAGAAACCCAAAACGGAACAAAAAGGGGGAATTTTATTTTAATGAAGAGTAAAATACACAGTCATAAACCTTCACGGCATGAATAACATTACATTGAAACGTACAAAATACCACCAATGCTCAAAAATGATAATGACAAAAAAGAAATCTACAAAACACTAAAACACTACCATTCTTTGATCAAGTAGGATGGATGGACGTGGACATGGATGTACCATCCATCCTATCTGATCAGAGAATGGCAGTGTGTGTGTGTGTGTGTGTGTGTGTGTGTGTCTATCTCAAACACAGTGCCTTATAGAAAGAAGACACATTTTCAAGTGTCATTTACTAAAACTGATCACGCAGAGGATGACAAAGAAAGACTAAATATCTGTGAAAAAAAAAATTAGACAGGCTACATTCTCTGACCACCTTGCAAAAAAATTAGAAATTAATACGAAAAGGTTAAACAAAATCTGAATCACTCTGAAAAAAGTATTTTCTAACACTTGAGTCAGAGGCAATCAAAATTAAATTATATATTTATAAATATAAGTACTACACACCAGAATACCAGCAAATACACAAAAATATTAACATAGCTTTAAATACTTGTATTAAAAATCAAAAAGAAGTGAAAACAAATGAGATGACCATTCAACCCAAGAAGCTACAAAAACCAAAAGAAGCCAAAAGAAAGCAGAAAAAGGAGCTAAAGATAAAATTAAATAACGAAATATAAGGCAAAAGCCTAATGCCTTGAAAAATAAATTAAAAACTAGTTATTTAAAACAATAAATAAAACAAATAAGTCCTTACCATGGATAACCAAGAAAAAGAGAGGAAAAAAAATAACATGAGGGATAAATATGACCACATGTATATTAATTTTAAAATCAAAATAAGCTCTTAGGCACAATTTTATACCACTAAACTTTAAAATTTATATGAAAGAGCTGATTTCTCTTTGAAAGAAAATATAAATAACAAAACTGACTCAAGAAAGAGCAGAAAGCCTGAAAAAAAAATTCACAATTGTGAAAGAAATTCAAATCATTGTCCCTCCCTCCCAAAACACCACTCACTCCCCAGATGCTTTCAGGTCCATTTATTTCTTAAGGGAACTTTCTTTCATTTTCCTTCTTCCCCTCAAGAAAAAGATAGTACAGTATTTTAAAAATATTCTTATATTTGAAAGAAAAAACCTCTTGATTCTCAGATCACTCAAAAATAATATCTTGACAAGCATTAAGCCCAATCTCACTTATGGAAATACCAAAATCCTAACTTAAATAACAGCAGCTCAAATCTAGTACTATATGTAAAGAATAATGCCCCAAAATAAAGCAGGATTTATTTCAGAAACATAACTATAATTTTCTAAATGCTAAATCATCAAAATAAAAACTGATTAGTATCGATAAGTTAAATGAGAAAAAATACAATATTGTGTTATTGATAGATTCTGAAGTTACTTTTATATGAAATTGAAATTAGTGCCCGAATTTAAAAAAAAAAAAAACAAAACACAACTCCCAGGAAAATAGCAATAGAAGAATGGCTCCTTTAACATGATCAAACTCTCTTCTCGATTACCAGCCTCTCTCAGACCTGAGTAGCAACACTAGAAACAGCCCCATCGAAGTCAGGAACCAGAGAGAACTTTCGCAAGCTATTGCTACTGTCATTTGCTGCTTTGGATGTTCTGGCCAACGATACAAAGCAAGAAAAAGAAATAAGGTATAAATGTTATCAAAGAGCCAAGATCATATTTGCAAGATGATGTTGCTGTCTATCGAGAAAACTCAAGGAAATCAGTTGGAAGCTACCAGGAATAAACAAGCAAGGTGGCCCGTTACAAAATGAATATTCAAAAACCAGCAGTATTCTTATAAATATAAATAAGCAATGCCCAGTTAAAACATAATGGGCAAAGCAACAATGAAAACATTTAAAACCTAGGAATTAGATAAACAGAAAGTAAACTATAATACTTTACTGAATGATATAAAGGAACATTTCAATAAACGCAGCCATACTGCCTTTTTTCTAGAAGGAAAGATCAAGTACTTTAAAAACGACCACTCTCCCCAAATTAATTTATAACTTCAATATTTTCTCAATCAAAACTTTGAAAGGATTCTCCTTGGAACTTGAAGTGATTCTAAATTTCCACTGGGTAAAAAAATTGAGCTCAAGCGCTCGCCTCGGCAGCACACATACTAAAATTGTAAAGATACAGAGGTTAGCATGACCCCTGCACAAGGAGGGCACGAAAATTCATGGAGCATTCCATACTAAAAAAAAAAATTGAGCTAGAATTACCAGGAACATTTTGAAAAACAACTACAAAGAATAATGAGACAGGATATCAAACATATACATTTACAATAATTAAAAATGTGATCCTCCCATGAGAAGACGCATTCAAGTCAATGGAACAGGGCACAAGCCACAAAATATATCACAGTAGGTAATAGGAGGTTGATAGAAGATTTTTGTTACAAACTCATTTGAAAAGAAAGCTTATTTAATAAGTAATGCTGGGACAATGATAAATAATTTGGAAAAACATAGTTAGATCCTTATGCCATACATGAAAATAAATTACA
This sequence comes from Equus asinus, assembly GCF_041296235.1. Taxonomy (NCBI): domain Eukaryota; kingdom Metazoa; phylum Chordata; class Mammalia; order Perissodactyla; family Equidae; genus Equus; species Equus asinus. The sequence continues at coordinate 19,098,975 of NC_091799.1, forward strand.
GATGAATTTTAGATTTAAATGTAAAAAAAAAAAGGGAGATACCAGAATATACCATGAGATAAAGAAGGTCTTGCTAAAATGCAATAGCAAAGGCACAAAACTCAAAGGACAAACCACAAACTGGAAAAAAGCAGTAGTAACACAAGAGCAAGAAAGGGCCTTGTTCCGTAAGGAGCTGCTACGGCCCAATAAGCACAAGCCGGACTTGAACAGAAAAGCTGTAGTATAAACAGGAAAGCACTGGAGGGATCCAGATGGCCAGGCCACAGAGGGAAATTCGCCCCTCACTAGTAAACAGGGAAATGTAAACTAACAGTAAGATGCCGTCTCATCTTTCAAATGGATAAGGATTTCAGAAAATAGTAGCCAGTTAGTAAGGTTTCAGGGAAGAAAAATTCTTTCGCACATGTGGGAGTGTAAATGGATTCAGCCGTCTTGGTGGGCAATTTGTCATCATGTATCAAAATGCTTAAAAATGCACACTTACCCTAAGGCACAAAGATATACCTAAAGGAATGTTCACCAAAGCATCATTTTTAGAAGTGAAAACAGCGTACACACCCAGTCATAGGGACTGGGTAGAGAAAGTGCATTGTACCGAGAGGAAGGTGAAGCAGCCATTCAGTTTGCCCTGAGGAAGACTATGAACCAGGAGAAAGGAGCATGACCAGGTCTCAAAACAGGACGGACATTCTCAGCAATAAAAAGGAGCGAGCTACTGCTATATGGAACAACGTGGACGGCTCTCAGAAACACTGTGCTGAGCGACACAGACAGCAGGTGCACGCTGTATGATTCCACGGATGATACACGAAACGCACGAGGGACTGGCAGGGACTGGGGGTGAGGGAGGAAAATGACTGGAAACAGGAACAAGAGAGCTTTTTAGGGTGATGGAAAAATTCCCTATCTCGCTTCTGGTGTTGGTTACATAACATTTAGCATGTAATTTGACATTTGTCAAAATTCATTGAAATGCACACATTAAGAGGGTGAATTTTACTGTATGTAAATAATACCTCAATAAATCTGATCAAAAAACCAGCACGGACAATTAGGTAGAAATATACTTTTATGTATAAATATGCATGGTATAGGAAAAAGTTGAAAGATATACCTTAAAATATTGTTTCTCTGGGTAATTTTATGTATTTCCCCACTTTTCTACAATGAACATGTTACTTTTATAAATTAGAAAACTTTGTGCCTGTTTTTGATAAAGAAAAATCTATCAATGAACTTTTCTGTCTAGTAACAAACTATTTTTTAGGTTCTTAGAGGAACTGCTGAGTCCCACCAGCCCTGCAAGGTGTCTGATTCTCAACAGGTGCTCAGAAGGGGTGGTGGGAGGGCAGAGCAGCAAGAAGGACCACCTGGTCCAACAGCTTCATTTGCAGCTGGGAAAATGGAATCCTAGAGAAAGCCAACAACTTTCTCCAGTTTGGAAGTGGTCAAAATGAGCCTTAAACCTCAGAGAGCAGAGCTATTTCCACCACGCCGGAGCATCTGTGGAATCCTGAGCTCGTACCTAACCATCCCAGGAGAATTCAAGCTCCCGATGAGTTGAAGATAAGCTACAGACAATGTTTCCCAAATTTTAGGAAACAGTGTCTCATGTCCCAGCTTCATCTATTTTTTTCCAGTATAATTACTGACTTCATATTTTTATTTACATCTGAAAACTCACTTTTTAAAATTTTTAAAAATTAAAAAACCCTTTATTTTTTTATTATTTTTAAATTTAATTCTTTCTGAAACTCACTATTTAAAACTCAAAACTACCATTCCTGGGTATGTGCTCCCACCTCCCACTGCCATGGGAAGGGCAGGGCCTCCTGGGGAAGAGGACGCACCCCTGCATGCTGATGTCGGCTGGGCTGAGCGCCTTCCCATGTTTGACCAGAAGCTCTAGGAGCCACTGAGTGTTTCTTCCAGGTCTCTTGCTCCTCTCCTCTACTCTAAGAACAGCATGTTGCAGATAGGGGCTGGTCCCAGAACGAGACGATGCATGGAGCGGGACCCCATCAATCTGCAGTCACCAACTCAGAACTTGAGTGCCGTACAAAATGGTGGTGGTGTCAGCCACCGTGGTTTGTCACTGCAGCATAACCCAGCAAAGCCTGATTAATATACCCACTTTAATCTTATCCTAAACAATGCTATCCACTGATACACTATTATGGGTGAAATAAAAAATTAAGAAGGCCATCCACATCTCTCCCTCAGGGGCACACGCCCCACCTTTTGGGAAATGCTGCTACAGCCTGAAGGAGGGAGTGGATAGGTACCAAAGGAGAGGTAGTTTATAAAGAGGCAGCTCCGAAGAGATAGGGCCATACAGATAAAACTCAGAAAGCTCTGAATTTTCCCCCAAGAACTGTAAGCTATACCACTGATTTCATAATTCGCTGTGCTCGTGTGTGTGTATAACTGCTTGAACAGTAAACATCAATTGTAAGACATATCCAATATTCAGAAATGTTAAAATATGCAAGGAACGCCCAGCTAAGATTCAAGGGATGTTGGGAAGCATGGGGAAATCAAGGCGGTGACCCTGTGGCCAGCTATTTCCCCAGGCACTAGCTTCATTATTAACCTTCCAGCTACTAATTCTTCTTAAAACAAAAACCACTCTGACCACCCAAATAAAAACATCCTTATCTACTCTACCGCTTAATAATTTAGCTACTCGGCATAATGGATACCGTTCAGCTGTCTAGAACTTTCAGTTGGCTCTATCATGCTCGAATCATTAATGGTCCACTTGTTTCGTTCAGGTAAATTACATTTGCATATGCAAATTATGCCTAAATTCTCTATACTATTAATGTTATTACTAATTACATAATAATAGTTACCAATTTCCACACAGATCAAACTTACAGTTTTGTAGCTATTAGGGAAATTGTGCTTTGTAATTAAGATAATCCTCATTTCCAGATGCTAATTAACTATATAATAATTAGTCTCATTCACTAATGCAAATTAAGGATTTTCATCTTTATTGATAAAGGAGTTGCTTCTTATCGGTTAAGGAAAGATAGCCCCAGAAATCTTGCAGAGAAACACTTTTCTTCCTCTAAAGGTTAAAAGGTAAATTCATTTTTATCAGTCTCATTTGAGGATGCAAATTAGGTCTTGATTAATCAAGTCAAAGATAAATGTGCTGGTCTTATTTCAGGACAGAACATATAGCTTATTGAGTTCATCTCTTTCCTCTTCCAAATAGTCAGATAAACAGAGTTCACAGAGCAGAAGTCTTCCTAGCGGGAGCAGTTCATCTGTGGTCAGAGGAAAGCACTGCCATCCACGTGTCTCTTACGCTACCTTTTGTTTTCCCTGGAAGCACTGTGGGAGCATCCCAAAATAGCTGTGTCCTCACGGTTCAGCCACAAATGGGAAGGAGCGAGAAAAGGTTTTTTGTGAGTAAATACAGAGAAAAAAGGGAAAGCCACATTTGCTTGGATTATTAAGTTTTCTGTGCTCCAAACAGAATACAAACTGGCACCTCCCATCGTGAGTAATGAGGGCTGCCTCGGCGAGAACAGAAGGGCTGACAGCCAGCGAGGCCTAGTTGGCAGCCCCGGCCCAGGCCGTGCCGCATTCATCATCCGATAAACCGATCCACCAATTCCGCACCACCATTTGTCATTAATTATGCTAATCAGCACGCCATTACTCTCTGATGACACTGTAGCTGTTATTAGCTAGTTATGGCTTTTCAAAAGCACAACTTATTGTGCATGCACGGGCTGTGCGTGCATTAGCCTACAGGGAAGAAATGTCCAATTATGAAAAGAAGAAATTTGCTATTATCTTTTTATAACAAACCAATTTAGTAATTAGAAAAGTCTCTGAACTCATACGTTCTTTTTTCTTCTCTCCCTTAAAATAATTGAAACAAAAAAAAAAATGTGCTTTTCAATATTTCTCTGAAAGCAAAGGAAATACCGACATGGAGATTTTTTTGCGACATGTTTAAAAACGGGGCCTAGGGAAGGACCGCGTGATGCTCGGGGCGCACAGAGATTCCTGTTGGGCTGGACTTTTTCTTTCCCACTTTGAATGAGCAGGACCATGTTATTACGTATATCTCAGTTGCCACAAATGCCTGAAAGGTGAAAGCACACCCTTGTGACCTTTTACAGTTCACTCGTGGCAGAGCAAAGCTGTTCACGTAACGATGCCAGGCTGCGCACACCTTACCTGGCAGATGCTCGCACAAGCAGCACAGCGACAGCCTCCTTTAACCCTCTCGTGCCCCCGTGACACTGCCAAGAGCATCAGTGCCGCTCAAATGACCTTGGAGATGTACAATTTGGCCAAATTAGCACACGTGCATTGATTCAGGGGAGAAAAAGGACTGTCTCCAGTCTTGCAGAAAAACAGAGCCTTCTGGGGTCAGCAGCCAGCCCAAGTCAGAGGAGACCCTACTCTGAAACTCGGGGCTCGCCAGAGGGGCTCACACGAAGCCTGCAGTGTCCGCAGGGCCAGCCTGGGGGCTCTTGTGCAGACCAGGCACTGATTCCAAGCTGTTGTGTTTGGGCTGGAGTCTTTACCACTAGTTTTAGAAGCTTCGTCTGTATTAAGAGCTCATTAATATCATCAGAGTAAATGGGCCTATTAAAACATCTTTAAGCAATATCTGAACATAAATCTCCCTAAACTATATTTAATGACTATACTTAAGATACATTATATGCAAGTCTTAATGAGACATTAGATAGCATTTTGAAGATTAAAATTAGAGAATCCATATAAAGTCTGTCCACTTAATGTGGCCTTAAGCTACACTGATGAAAGCATTACCACCAAATTATTACTGCATTAGAACAAATATTTTTAATCATGTCTGATTTATGCATTCTCTTTTTCATATAATTTTAATTTTCACAAAAATACATTTTGAGTTTACAAAAGAGGGTACGCGAGAGGTTTCAAGTTTTTGAAGTCCTCTGGAGGTAAGGCGAACACAGGACGTGGTACCGCTTACTGAAAGTGCTCTGGGCTCTGAATCGCATTTCTTTATGTTTAGTTTAATTAGTCAATCTAGCACAATTGGTAACCAAATATAGTTAGCTTACTATTAAACTTCCTCCAAGACTGGGCCAGAAACAAAATAGAATTTCACCAAAAATATTCTGAAGACTAGTATATAGTAGAATGCACACAGTATAATCTCTCTAATACTGTGGGGGTAACATCCGGGCTCTAGCTGAGTCAGTCTGTCTGGGTCCTGTGGAGACCCCACACTCCGAGACAGCAGCCGCTGCCCTGCACCCTGTGCCCCACCCCCGCCCCTGAGCAGATGCAGACAGAGCCGTGCTCTGAGTTCCGAGGTCTGCAACCTTCTGTTGGTCTGTTTCCCCAGAGGCTGCCAGGGAGGTGTCGATGAAGTCCTGCTCCCACTCCAGGGCCCCCTCTGTGAAGAGCAATCAGTGCTGCCTGTCGAAGGATATTAAAAAAACGAGTTTGACTCCCCCAGGGCTAAGGGAGTTGAACCCTTTACACAGATCCAAATCCGCCTCAAGTCTGTTCAAACAAGGACGCGTTTTCGAGCCTGTGGGACGTGGACCTGGGTGGGAAGGTGCTGATGCCCAGGTCTGAACCACTTGAGTGAGTAGTCGGGACACAGAAAGCTCGGTGGGAGTCTCTCTGTATACAGGATTCTACTCTGTTTAGGACAGAAACATATACCCTGAGTCTACAAAAACCCTGTAAGACAATACACAGTGGTCCTTTTTTGAAAACCAGTCAAACTTCAGATTACATACATAGAAATATTTTTCTTTATATTTATCTGCTATATTTAAAATACTACACTCCCAGACAGGATTTTCGATGTAACAGAAAATCTGTTTTCTCCTACCTGGTCTCCCCCCCAACCCCCCGCCACCTGGAAGACTGCACCTACCCTGCATCGAGATAACAGCCCTGCAAGCCCAGTTTGGGGTGAGTCTGCCGAGTCTTTCATATCCTACTACCAGCTGAACTGTGGGGAGAATGTTATCTGAGAACGTGGACAAGGATAAGCTGAGATTAATGTCACCTGGTGGCACACACAGCCTGGACTTGGATCTGACACTAGCACAGGATGCTTTGCAAAAACCCACACTTTATCAGAGGCTTTTTAAGACTTGTTTTTTTTTTTGATACTTTACACCAAAGTGTAATTACCTTTTATAAATGCTATTCAACTATGAAAGACTTCCGGGATTATGTAAATCAAGACGAGTCGAACCTGTGACACCTCCCTTAATAGAATGAGATTATCTGGCTTTTTTTTTTTTCCTTCAAAGAAGAAGAAAGTAGTACAATTTAAACACTCTGGTCATTAAAAGAAGACCCCTCCTTTAGCATGTAAAATCTGTAGCAACAAGCCTCTTTCCATTTGCTTCGCCCAGATATTCTCTCCCCAAAAAGAACTACTTCCTAGTACAATTTTGCATTTTTAACCGTATGAATTAGGCATTCTTCATAAATAACAGCTATGTTCTATACACGGGAGCTCCTTTTTATTAGGGGCACTGTAATGAACAATGAGCAATGTGTTCTATTATTCTTTGTCAAATCACAAAATGCTACATTAGAATAACTGTGCTGGTCAATGTAATATAGTAGATTAAATTCAACTTCTGTGGAAAAACCACTGTAAAACAGCATGATAAGAAGGCTATAAAAAATTTAATTTTACTCCAAACTCCATCACAAAAAAAATGGTGTGAAAAGTAATTTTGCATAATCAGTACACGCCATCTGGAACAATTAACCGATTTCTATAGAACTATGAGGATCAGTCATATCTGCTTATTAAAGATCAGAAATTATACAAGTAATAAATCCTTGAAAAAACTAAGCGTACTCCCGCCTGTCAACGCTATTTTAACTTCAAATACTGAAGAACGCCTGATAAGGCTGAAAAGAAGAGATTAATATATGCAAATTACATCCAGCATTTAAAACCCCCACAACTGTCTCCGGTTTTCTGTCCCTTATTGCTGCCTTTATGTTTTATTCATACACCAACTCACCTGTCACTTCATAAGCTATAATATTATGGGGGTATTATTAAACAGCATAAAGCCGTGCTTTAATTGGAAAGCTTCATTGCATTTTCCAATTATTTGGAGTAAATTAAAAGCAGATGCACATAGTTTAATAAGGAGTCTAATATCAGTTCCGGGAAATCAAAATTCATTGTCATTACTATGCCGTGATAGTTTTGCAAACTGTACTCAATTTCAGAGGTTTTCAAAAGAAAATCTGTCTATGCAATCTGTTAATTGTCATTCGGTTAATAACTGTTTAAATATCCAAACTACACAGCAGCTTCCTATTAAAAAAAATTAAACTATGGGGTTTATGCAAGCAAACAAACACGGAGTGCCACTCCCGGGCTGGGCTGGACTTTTCTGACTTGCCTGTTCACCTTAAAACAATGGAGGCCGGGAGAAACCCACCCACGTGGCAGCTTAGCCCGGAGGGGAGGACAAAGAACGGCAGTTCTCCACTCCTATGAGCGCCAGAGGTTTGAGCACCGTCAGACAGCTCTCGGTGGAAAAGGGCAGAAGCCATGTTATAAATTGCGTTTTCAGAGGTCTGCGCTGCTCAGCAAAAAATTAGCTTCCGAAGTTTTAATTGGTCCACCTAAAATAAATCCTTTTAATGAGTGAATTAACCGATTCAGGACACAAACATGGAAAAATCAAAGAAAGCAAATGTCGTGAGCAGTTTGTTTTTAAAAAATTGACCCCTGAAGGGCTGTTCCCTTGTTGGTTCATGACCCGGGAGTGGAGTGTTCCCCAGCCTCTGCAGGGGCCGCCCACAGTGCCTACCAGTGGACGGAACTGCCAGACAAAGGACTGTATCCGAAGCCATTATGGATTTCAAGAACTAGATCGTAAAGGTTACTCTTCAGATGTAGTTACATCGTAGGTCTGCAGCTACAAGTTGCATACATACAAATACATGTAGCTCGAGCATTTACACATGGAAAGTCACAGGTACACTCAAACTAGTACACGTAACCTTTTCATTTTTATACTAAGTGACAGACTTTTTCAAATCCTAGGTGTGTAAATTATAATAGGACAAGCAGTAATTGACTTTTAAACTCCACCCACTGCGAGGGCTACAATTAATCTGTTTTCAGCCTAAGAACTGCTGCTCTGCAAAGTTCATAACTTGTAGGCTCTTTTCTCCAGTCCAATTAAGACCTAAGAGTCTCTCTAAAAGGGAACTGCACAGAATTTACTCTCCATCTCCCGTTTCACAGGGAGTAGTGGCCAACACCTGATCGTCCAAGGGCAAGCTGCTCCAGATCAGAGAGGACACCAAATGCTCGCACATGAGAGAGCCTTCTGGCAACACAACCAGAAACTATGCTCAGAGATGAAGATAAAAGCAATTCTTGTGCAGTGATCCAAAAAATAGCATCTCTCTTTTTTTTTTCAAAATTACCTGTTTTAATAAAGTAGACACACTGTGCTAACTGAACCATTGAATTATCTGCAAAAATGATGAATCAAAACAATAGTTTGCAAAAATAAATGACTAACCTCTGATTAAAATGTCTGTCCTCATTAAATCCAAATAAAAGGTACAATATCTCTTTAAAAAAATGTAGCCTGAAGAAAGGAGCAATCCCTCAGCAGCGATAGAGAGCCTGGCGTCCTCCCATAAGATGGGGACATCTATGGAAGCTGTTTAATCTGCTCTCTCAGACCCTGGGAAAGGCCGCCTTCGATGGGCGGTGTGTCCCGTGGCCGCTGTGCAGGCCTTCAAGCCCGGGGGCCCTCGGCCTGGCAGCGAGCTCTGAAGCAGGGACTTCATGATGTGCTCCGTGGGTGGTATGACTTTCATGCTCCCTTAAACTAGCCCCGGCTCATAGCCATGTTAGGATTCTGGGGTAAGGAAAGGGGCCCTCTTTTTTTTTTTATTTTTCCCTTGCTAAAGGATCCTTGGATGGGAGGGGTGGGAAGGAAAGAGCCACAAACCAAAAGGCAAAGAAGAAAGAAGTCACGTTGTTTAGATGATTGAGCACAGATATGATCCTTTCTTAATCAGAGCTGATTCGATGAGATGGGCAAAGGAAACGTGGAGGCTGATTTAAATGTTGAGAAGTTCTCTTTAAAACTGTTTTACTCAGTAGCAAACTACATCTCAAGCAATTACTTATTTCTGAACTAGGAAAGAGGTTTGCCTTGTATTACGCCAAGAGGTCCCCTGAACGGGGTAGGGGCCCTCCAGATGTGAGCTCCCTTCTGGCTCTGCCTTAGTGGACCAGCTGCCCCATCCCTGACTGCATTTTTAGGTGGGTTGGGGGGGGTCAAACCATAGGGAGAATATGACGAGTGCTTCCTAGAATAATAGGAAGCACTTGGCTGGAACAGCAGTATTTGTGATAGCCATACCACCTACCATTTTGGGGGTGCCCACCCAACACTGGGCACTTCATGTACATTATCTCTAATCCTCAAAATTGCAGAAGAGAAAATGGACTGAAATGTTACATAAACTGTCCAAAGTCATGCAGCTGGAAAGGGTGGAAACAAAAGGGTGGATCTCAAGAATCTACTGAACAACAAACACCACTGAGCGCCTCCTGCGGGCCAGGTCCCGGGCCAGGTGCTAGGCACATACCTGTGAAGGAGACATCATTGCCCCAGCCTCCCAGAACGGACCCTGAACTCCAGCGGAGAACTGTGCACTGAACAAGATGTTATAACCAAGACAGACGGCCTTTCTTAGAATTGGGAAACCAATCAGATGGCCACAGTTTACAAGAAGCATAAACAGCTAAGAAGCTTACAGCCAAAGCATCTGCCCATTTGGACCTACAAAAGGCACGACCACCTCTGGCTGAATAAGGGTGAGTGAGGACTGCGTAATTCATGGACCAAAGGACCCTCTGACAGGAGTGACACTGGCGTTTTGTGAGCACAGGGCATATTTAAGGTAAACACATGAGGCAATGGAACATAAAGACGGGTGCCTTTACTGCCTGTAGGTAGCGAGCGATTAAATACTTCTAAGTGTGTCACCAGAAGCGATGCTCCAGGCCAACGAGGCAAGCTCTGCTCTCTCATTCAAAATTATGGATGTTGGCTCACCAGTGGATCATGAGATCGCTCATGCTATAAAACAAGTCAGGCGTGAGAAAGCGCTCTCTAACAAAGGATCTCAACCTTGGAGGAGAGCTCCGCATCACTCATTGTCTTAGAGACAATCGAAAGACAAATCTGAGGCATAAGGAGCCTCGTTCTCTGGGACACGTGATAAATATATTCCATCCAAACTCTAAGCTGGAGCGCCGGAGGTGTTTGTTTTTTTTTTGTTTTTTTTTTAACATAAACAAGTTAGGACCATCATTGGCCATTAATAAAAGGAGGGTAAAAAGCATTGGGTATTCAGGACACAAGCACCATATGCATGACAATGGATGGGTTCGGGTGTCTGTCACAGGAAAGGTGGCTTCATTGTTCTGAAACAGACCAGAGTTACTTTTGTCCTAATGTTAGCAGTTAAGCGCATTCGTTCTGACATTCTGACAAAAGGGAGGGTGCTCATGTTGTGTGATAGATAAAGGGTAACTTTCGATCTCCTCACCGAATCTATGTGGCTGTCCACCTGCTCCCCAGGTTCTGTCAACACCCACATCTCTACTCACTGAGCCATCAAGAGTTTCAACACGCTACCCTGGAGCCTGACCTCTGTGACTGTTGTGGTCAGGGAGCGAGCCTGGAGTCCGGGGCTCAGCCACAGGGGCAGCAGGAGGACTCGGGGAGCTGGAAGCAGGCAGGAGGGGAAGCTGAGGCTGTGTGCTGATGGGAGCGCACGGGTCTGGACGGGCGCAGTAACCTCTGGCTTGGTTTCGGCAGAGGCTGGCATCTTAGGAGGCCCGATCTAGGGAAAGAAGCTACAAAGCAGGGTGACAATAAAGTGACTGTCAGTTCAAAGAGGAGCCTGGTCGTGGGCAGAGTCCAGCAGAGCTGGGGCACCGGGAGAGGAACACCTCGGGGACAGTCCCAATAAGTGAAATGGTGGGTTTGGGCCACCCACTGTCACCACAGGGCTAAGAGAAGACCATGGCAAGGGGACATCCAGGTGCCCAGAGCTGTCCCACACACGGTCTAAGCTAGACCAGTGGTGGGCCCACATCCTGATGGGAAGGAGGGTCCTTGAGGTTCCTGGAATCGTCTCTTTCCTGGCTGGAAAAGGATCTGAGAAGGGGCTGTGGAATAAGCACAATCATAGCGAGACACCTGCAGCACTGTCTACGTACCAGGCACAACTCTAACCCTCACCACGAACACTGCCATCTCCACTTCACAGGTAAGGAAACCAAGGCACAGACAGGTTAAGTTTCTTGCCTAAGGTCACTCAGCTTTCTGCGAGGGGGCTGTGTGCTCAGCCCTTCACTGTTCTGCCCAGCAACGGCCAACACCCACTACTGGAGACGCCCTGTGGATTAGGGGGGTTGTCATCAATCAAGCATCAAAAGCCTCACTCTGACGGGGTCCCAGAGATGACGGTCTGGGGAATTATCTGAGATTTAAAGGACACTGAGACCTAACACACCAAGTTGGTCCTAGCAGGATTCACGCCAGGTGAGTGTGCCATGTTCAACCTCCACGTGCCCAAGGGGGGGAAAGGGTCACACACAAGCCAAAGCAGCATCCTCCACACAGTGACTTGGAGCTTAGAGTCTGGACTCAGAGAGACCTGGGATCAAATCTCAGCCCTCCTGCTTACTGGAACTGTAACTTTGGGCAAGTCACAATCTCTCAAGACCTCAGTTTTTTCCACCTGCAAAATAAAAATATTTATAAAGACAGGATATTTATAAGAGACATTTATTTTACAAGGCTTGAGCATGGGGCTCAGAAACACTGGCAGCTGTGCTGTGTCTATAAAATAGAGATGATAATAGTCATGGCATAAACCCTAAAGGTTTTCTGTGAGGTTTTCTTGGTAAGGATTTGTTGGGATTAAATGACAAAACGCATGCAAAGTGCTTACTACAGAGTCTTATACTCAGTAAGCGCTGGAGGAAGGTTACGTATTACTAAAATAAATTAATATAATCCATTTTAATAAAAGCAAAAACAACTTCACCTCCCTGAATGTGTTTAAATTAAAGAAGTTCCCTTAATTATATCATTTTTCCCTCTCAGCTGATACTCTATTATTGCGAGAGAGATAGAGATACAAAAGAAACAAAAGGCTAATTTGATAGAAGCTGCCCCCAGGCAGGAGTGTTTGGTAAACCAGGCTACTTTATTCACCCCAGAGAAAAACCTCTGAAGAAGTGCAAAGAGCAGACAAAGAGCTGGGATTAAGCGTGTTCCCGTTTTTGTCAGCATTTCTCCGGATAGGCCTGCAGAAAGGACCCTGCGGCTGGCCCACAATCATGCCGCCTACCAGGAAGGGAATTAGGATGGGCAAATGGGGGGCAGATTTCTGCTTACAAACCAGACAAAGAAGATGGACACACACGGGGGAAAGGTGTCAGAAAGTTGGTTTTTCTCTAATTGTTCCTGCGTTCGGGAACTTTACAGTCAAGGCAGTGTTTGGAGGGAAAGTCTGTGAAAGTCCAGGGGCAACAATTGTATAGTGGAGGGTAACAGGTCCCCAGTCTGCAAAGCACACAAGGCTCCCTCCCACAGAGCCTCAGGCCTGGAGGGGCATCATCACGGCTACCCTAGATGCTAGACAATGGCTGACACATAGGAAGCTTCCAATTAATATCAGCTGAATTACTGTTACGTTTAAATCACTGACGTTATTGCAATTACTGATATTGAGAGATGCGGGAATTTGCATCCAGAAAGGCTTTGTGCCTTGCCTGGGGTTACTGGGCTAGGGAGTGGGAGAACCAGGGCCTGAACCCAGCTTTTCTGGCTCCTGTGCTGGTGCCCCCACCGGCCCTCACTCTCAGATTGTAGAGGGGGATGTGGGCCACCAAACCACGGCCGCCTCAACTCTGCCGTGCTTAAAAGCCAACGAGAGAAGGAGAGCACAGCGGGAGCGTGGCCACCCTTTTAAGAGTACGGAAGTATCTGTCACCTAATAATATTTTTATTTTTCATGATGACGAAACTGGAAAAAGTCTTAACTTTCTCCTACCCGTGGAGCACAGGGAAAGCAGAAATGAATGCCTGGAGCAGAAAGCCGCACTTCTCCTCCAAAAAAACCAAAAGCACATTGGAAGATTTTATAGAAGGTGCTGGCTCGCTCTGCCAAGTGCCTCCCTCCTTCTTGCCCCCACACCATCACTCTGCCACCTTCCCGGGAAAGGGCTCGTGGGCTGCTTGCCACAGAAAGTCGCCCACTTCTAAGTGACGATGTGTGACAGCATATCCTGGCTTCCAGGGGGTGCCGAGCTGAGCCAGGCCAGAGAGCCTGGATCACAAGTTTCTTTGGACTGAGGAAGAAATTTTCGCTGAGCACTCAGAGCGTTCTGATTCCGGAGAAGTCACCTTATATATGAAATTATGTAAGGGGCACAGGGCTAAGGAGATGAAGACCATGCTGGGCACGAGCCAGTGTCCTGAGTGATAATTCTCAGCAAATCTTTGGGCTCCAACTCTGATCACAGCCCCGGAAGGGAGATGAACATGGAGAGAAACTGACATTCCTTCACTGCTTCTTGTTTTACAGAATGTTCTTATAGACCCTGGATCCTCATGACAAGCCTGGGAAGGGAGTGCATTATTTTACAGGTATGAATAACTAGCGTTGAGTGACTTCCCCAAGGTAACATAACGCAGGGCCTTTGCACAGGTCTAGCAGGGGAGCTAGTCACACATTTTGTGCATTGCACAACCTGTGCGGCCATTCACGGTGACTCTGTGTGATGGCCAGACTGCTTCTGACTCCAAATGCCATCAGTCACATGCTGAACCTTCTTCCACGGGCTTCCCATTGTCCTCGGGAGGGAATACGGGGCCCGGCACATGGCAGCTCTCAGTGCCTCCTGAATGAACAGAGGAGTAAACAATCCTTCTCTTCGCCTTCAATTACATCCTCCTTGATTCAAAATGATTGAAGGCAGCCTCCATCCTCTCTAAACATAGTCTCTTCTGGCTCAAGGTGCTCACAGGTGAAATCTCTCCCACACAGAGTGGTGTGGGAGTAAAGCAGGAAGGGAACAGCCCCACCTGGAAGGGAATCAGAAGAGCTTTGTGGAAGAAGCAGTTTGGGAACAGGCCTTCGAAGATGGCGAGAAGAGAGGAGGAGAAGGTAAGGCAGTTTGGGCCACTGGGCTGCAGGGGCAAATGCAGAGAGAAACACAAAGGTGAGGACACAGGACTGACGCAAACTGGTGGGCACAGGTGAAGAGAAAGGGCGAGAAGACACCGGACAGGTGGAGAGTGGCCACCGACAGCCTCAACGCTGGGCAGGTGAGGTATGAATTAATACAGCGGGCAGTGGGCAGCGGGCTGGGTCGGGCATGAAGGTTTGATCTGAGGAGCTGTGCTTTGGGGAGATGAGTCTGCCACCTGGGCAACTGGACGGAGGCTAGATAAGCCAGGTCCAGGAAGACAGCCAAGTAGGAGGGAAGCACCGACGCCTGGTATCTGCCAGGCCGGGCCCAGCCAGCCTCATAAGAGGGGACGCAGGAGACTGAAGAGAGGACCACCCTTGACGCTCAGCTCCAGGTGACTCGCTGGGGAACTAGATGTGGCTATGGACTGAACCCGTAGTAAGATGATCCGGAGCCCAGCTGAGGGGTCTCGGGGTCTAGATCTCTCTGTGAAAGCCTAGAGGAGGCCCTCGCAGCGAGGAACACCTCCGGGAGGCGAGGCACGCGTTCCCCAGGCGCCCGCCCGCACACGCTGTTCATTAACTTCGGTGACACGGCGAGCACGCGGATGTATAAAAGCACATCCAATTAGCCAGGCCTACATGGATATTTGCACTCTTAAATCTTTTGCATTTCGAAAGGGTTAAAGCTTATTATTAGCATATAATTTACAGTCCTTTCTCCCAGGAAAGGAATAATGCACAGTAAATGCCACATTCATTTTAATAATACATGTTACAGTCTGTGCCCAACATCTGCACAAAGGTAAAGGAGACAGATTTTTTTGACATGTCCCACTCTGCCATCTAAACACAGGCTTTTTGTTTCTTAAGTGACGGAAGGTTTAATCAAGAAAGCAGGCAATTCATCAATCGAAACAAGGCAGCGTGCGTGCGCCTGACAGCACACACATGGCTGTGTACAGAGCAAACCTGGCCACCTGTCAACGGTACCTTTTACATCAGGATATACAAATACACTACGCGATCAATTCCCCATCCGCTCCCATTCATTTCTTCTCTTTCTTATATTTTTCTTTGTACTCGATTTTGTTGTCAGGGCAAGAATAGATGGATAGACAAGGGGACGCAACGGCTGTTAGAGGTGATGATAAAAACGTATATGCCTTTAAAATGACTTATTTCCTCCTTGATTTGAGCACCATTATTATAAATATTTTTTCACTTCATTCAGGAATTCTCCCCATATGCTATTATCTGTGGCTGCACCAAACCGATCCTTGCTATCCTCCCACACACTCGTCCACCACCTCTCCAACCAATCTTGGTGATTATGAAAATCCTCAGTGGAGGATAAAGGGATCCAGGAGTCTGAAATACAAGGCCGTGAACGCCACATGAACATGTCCACTGAAGACAAAGGCCACGGGGGTACCTGTGAACGAGAGGCTGACTAGCATCGTTGCTCAGAGGCTGCCACTGGAAGACAGCAGCTTTCCCTCATTCGGGGTTATCAGGAACATAATCAACCTACGCACGAGCTGACACCCCCCCCCAAATATGGAGAACAGAGAACCTTGGGCACACACATGCAGAATGCGGATGCAAATTCTGCAGCATGACACCATGAACACACGAGGAGCAGCTGTTGGCTAGGACACCTGACACAGAAAAGCACAGCATTTCTCGAGCACCCTATTGGGTGAGTCTTTTAGCCTTCGTTTTCCAACCCAATGTTTTAGGATCATTAAAGTATTAAGTTGATTTTCGCATTTTCCAGGTGAGGTTCTTTTCCTAATTAAAAGACAGAAATAACGCAATCCCTACGATTGAAAGGAAAATACGTTTATAATTGGTTGGTAGACTGCAGATGAGTTTTTAAATGATCATACTGTAAAAATATACAGATTTTTTTTTCATAATAAGACGCAGAGCTGGTGGCAGAAATTTTATCCAATTGGATGAAATAGATAAATCATGAATTTCATAATACTGATAATTAAATGTCCATCTTCCAATTTAAATGAGGACTAGATTAAAACTGCATGGAGAAGGCTGATACTCAGAAATCATTAATTATTTTTAATTGCTTTGTGCTTTCCTGGTCTGATGTCAGAGTTACACGGCTTGTACGCGGTTCTGTGTTTCAGATAAAATCGTCCTTTTCTCCATACGCGTGTTGTGTGCCAGAGTGATGAGCCGATGGACTCAGGCTTGTCCACGCTCACACATGCTTCCTGGTGTCAAACATCTTGAAAGGGAACTGGTTTTTAAGAGGGAACAGCTGTGGAGGCCAAAAAGATGGCTTTTCCAGCAATCAAAAAGAAAACTGAAAAAAAACGAAAAAAAACAAAAAAGCTGAAGGCAGGGTGACCACACCCCGCAGTCTGCCGGGAGGGCTCCAGGGTATGGCTTTTGTCCTGTTACAACGGTGTGCCCCTTTCCTTCTCGAAAGTGACGGTGTGCACAGTCAATTACAGGGTCAGCCTAATGCTGATGGAGAAATGAAGATGTCAGCAAGGCAGTCCGCCTGTGTACTAAAAGGAGAAGAAACTGAGCCCCTGGCTGCCTGCACCTGTGAGCTTCATGGTATTTCTGCACTGTGGCTCGTCCTGAGTTCATGGGCTGCTGGAGACTTTTGGTTTATTACATGCCAGTTTTAATATGCATCTGCTTAATTTTACTATCTTACACTACTGTGTCAATTTTTTCCAAAGGGAGAAAAATAAGTTATCTTTGGTAAAAATTCTTCACTTGGAGGTATAAATCAGTTCATAACAAGAAGAAAAACACAATAGCACAGGGTGGTTTCCCATGCCTCCTGTCACCTGTTCATTAAGTAAAACCTGCCAGAAGACGGACAAGAGCCATTCTGTGGTTAGAAACAGCAATCCTGGGCACCTCTGGGCTGAGCCGCTCCTGACAGGGAGCCTTGGGCCAGGTGAGAGCCTCAGGTTGGACCGGAGGTAGGGGAGCCACTCTTTCCTGACACCCCCCAAGGTCTCCAGCCCCTAAGGTACATGACGCCCAGCACAACATCTCATTCAACTTGCAAACATTTTAGGGATTCAGACATGAGTGAACCCCCCACCCCATACACGGGCATACAGGCTGTTCTTATCAAATTCACCGCAAAGAGGCTGTTCTGTGGTCCGCAGCATCTTACAGGGCCCTCTTTATGAGGACGAATTCAGGACCAGGAAGAGTTAGCTTCTTCCCAGGCATTCGCTTGTTTCCATCTCATCCAGAGACTGCCCCGACTCAGACACAGACCTAGACGCCCCTTCCTGCGAGACCGCCCACAGCTGCCCTCTACGTTTCCAGCCTGGATTTCCCTTCACTCTTATTTTGTCATTTCCATTTTCATGTCATTACATGTATTTTGGGAATTACTTTAAATAGTTCTGGAATAGGTGGCGTAGAAAGGAATGAATGGTCAGACATCTAAACTTCTAAAAAAAATTCTAAGGAAAAAAATAAGGTAGGAGGCTATCATCAGGGACTAAAATAGAAGACTTTTCAAGGGGAAAGAAGATATTCTTAAAAAGAAAACTAACAGCCACGAAGATGCCTGATGAGGAAACATAGCGGGGGTTGGGAGTAGAATCTAGAGAAATCAACATGGCCCTGAAGAGGCCCTCCCAGGAGGAAAGATCTGGAAGGCACACAACTAAGGGGTGGACACCAGCTAGACCATCACCAGAAAGCACGGAGCCCATAGCTGGCATTTATCAAAAGCAAGAATAACTTCAAAAGCGGTCTGCTAACCCTAATGTGCACAGCTAACAGAGTGAGCCGAGCCGGGCACCCACCCTTTTATTTCCATCTCCTCTTTCAAGGAAAATCACCCTCAAACCCTAAAGAGTAGAATAACATAGTGATGGGGGATTTGAGGAGCAAAAATGGTGAGGAGAGGCCTCGAGCAGTCAGGGGCTTCCAGGCTCAGTCGGCGTCTGGAGGGCCCATGGACCATGAAAGATGGGGTTGGAACTGCAGGTGGTGGTCGCTGAGGAAGGTCAGTGGACAGGAGGTTCCAGGGAACCGGACAACAGAGAAAAATCATCTTCTCAAAAAGGCACACGGAGAAAATTATTGATCTGTGGCCTGGAACTGATTTCCAGTAGAATCCGAAAGCATATTATGAGTCAGGAGGCCTGTGAGCATTCAGACAAAACAAGGCGATCGCTGGGGCCAGTGAGGCTTACCAAGGACACGCCAGATTAACGTCAAGTCTACGTTTCTACTACAAAAGCGACACCCGCTATCATAGAAAACTGAGACACTGCAAAGAAGGAAGAAAGAAGAAAAGAGCAGTGGAAGCCACAGTAAAGACCTTGGCCTGGACCTTTTCAGACCTTTGGACATACTTTTTAAAATGAGATCACATTGCACATTCTGGTTGTCACTTAACAATATTCATGCACATCTTTTTTATCTAAATCGTCATTTTTGGATGCTTGAAAAATTAAGGCCATTGTATGGATGTTTCATAATTAAACCACTTGCCTTTGTCTGAGACTTTTAGGATAGCTCCCCCCCTCCTTTTTTTGTGTGAGGAAGATTGGCCCTGAGCTAACATCTGTGCCCATCTTCCTCTATTTTGTATGTGGGACACCAACACAGCATGGCTTGATGAATGGTGTGTAGGTCCAGGCCTGGGATCTGAACCTATGAACCCCAGGCCACCAAAGCAGAGCACGCAAACTTAACCACTACACCACGAGGCCACCCCCACCCCCCTTTCTGGAGCATTACTTTTAAAAAACAGCAGAGCTCATCCTTGTGGATAAATGTTTTTGCACATCTGTAAGTATTTTCTAGGAGAAATTCCTGGAGGGGGAAGGGTGAGGATCGAAGGTGTGCTTCCTGGCCGTTCTGACTCGGGTACAAGGTGACAGAGCAAGGGACACAGCTCTCAGGATGTCAGCACTGAGTCAGAAGTTCCTGACCCCACTTCTGTGTGCAAGACAGAACTCTTGGCTGGACTGTGGAGAACAGTGGGCACATTCTGACTGATGGAATAAGCACAGTATCCCAAATGGCTGGATGGGTATGAACGTACAGAGAGACAGACTCCAGGAGAACAAGGAACAGAATAGGCTGGTAGGAGGTGGTGGCCCCAGACACTGGGGGTATTCGAGCAGCAAATCAGGATGATCACCTGCCCCAGAGGTCACAGAGGGTGTTCCTGGGCAAGGTAGACACTGGGCTAAACGCTTCTCTTCCTCCCTCCCTCCCTTCCATAAACATTTCAGGAGCACCTCCGTGTGTGAGGACAGAGCTACACGCTGTCTCCACTGGGTTCTCCAGTGGCTCTGAGCAGCCTCTCTCCCCCTGCAGGCATGACAGAGACGAACTATCTGAGTGAAAGGTACCGGAGAAGGGATATATTAACAGGTATGCCCCTGGGAAAACATTTAAAAGTAAATATCACTTTAATAACCACACATACAAATTAAATGTGGGCTGCTTTTTAAATTTCTCATTCCATTTTTTGGAAATATACTCATCCTAGGAAGGGACTGCAAACTAGGAAAGCAGTAATCGAATGCTTTCAGGAACGAACCAGAGCACACCAGGAGACTGCCCCAAAAGCTTAGCCCCTGAAGCCTGCAGTGAGCGTGTGCCCAAGTCCATTCAGAAGGAGAAGAGTTTGATGATTCATTTCATTATCAGCAGAGCTCCAGCTAGCGTGGCATCCAGCACCGGGCAAGGGCTAGGGCCTGGGGCACACTCTGCCTTGACTGTTGTTGGAATGAACCATCAAAACCTTAACTTCGCAGTACCAAACTGAGATGTGCCACTCAGCGCCAAGTACTGATGGTAGAGGGGAGGGGGCGGTCTCTGCGCCCTTCCAGCCAGAGCGGCTCACAGGCAGGCTGCCGGTGGGTGGGCGGGCAGGCTTCCCAGTACACCCCGGCTGCCCAGTGCTGAGCTTGCAGGCTTCATGGAGCCGGTGGGTCCTGCGAGATATTTCTGGCAGCATCACAACAAAGCCGGCTTGGACCCTGGCGGAGCAATTTGTGCCTGCAGCCTCGGAGGAGGCCTGAGCTGCCTGCTGCCATGGGCTGCAGCCTCAACTACCTCTGTTTGGAAGATAAAATCTAAGCAACGGGCCACTTACATAAACGTAACAGGAAGTTTCTGAATGGCCTCCCCTGTGTCTTGAGGCTGTTACCTCGGCGTTGCTAAACCAGCAGCTGAAATGAACCCAGACAACACCTCATCAAAGCCGTGGGGCGAGGAAGCAGCGGTCCAGAGGCAGACAGGAACATTCCTGCCAAACCAGAGGAGGTTTCACTCTGTGGGCCCTTTTCCGCAGAAACGCCAACAGCTGGGAAAGCCATCAGAGAACCCAGGTAAGGGGGAGGTGGACGAACCCCCGGGGCTGGAGAAAGATTTGCAAGCTGGAGGAAAGCAGTCATCTGCTCTGACTGAGCTCTCCTTACGTGCATTAGGGATGGGGTCGCCCTGCTGGGTTTCACAGGCCTGTTTTTGCACCACT
The DNA here is from genome assembly GCF_041296235.1 of Equus asinus. Taxonomy (NCBI): domain Eukaryota; kingdom Metazoa; phylum Chordata; class Mammalia; order Perissodactyla; family Equidae; genus Equus; species Equus asinus. Next base: position 19,119,748 of record NC_091799.1, read on the forward strand.
CTGCCACTAAGCATCTGGGGAAATATTCAGCTTTTCTACAAAATAGGTCATCTTTCCACACTTGTTATGCTCCTTGTCGACTCTGCTGAAACAGCCGCAGCACAAAAGAAACTCTCCCAGGAGATGCTTTTCTCAGACAACGTGTTCCCTCTACCTTTCGGGAGCCTGGCTCCTGGAGTGTGGCCAAGGACGCGGGCTTTAAGAACATCCGTCTTCTGCCCTTCCCCCAGCAGGAGTGCCACCCAGAAATGGAACAACTGGCTTTTGCTTATACTTCCAAACCTATTAGGGAGTGATCATAACAAGAGAAACTAATACTGACAAGAATTATACCATTGTTCTATTTCGTCTATTTAGTAACCTGAAGTTGCAATTTTTAGAAAAAAAAGATTACCTTTTAAATAACCGATTCATTATGGTACATGAATGAATGCCATGTTCCCGTGTTCAAAATGTCACTCACCATTAAGGGCGTGCACGGGTAAGTGGCACCGATTTGCCACTTCCCCCTTACGTACAAACACCCCCGACCGGAGGCCCGGTATAATCGGAGGCCAGTTTGTGGGTTTCCGTGCCTCTTAGCAAGTCACCTGCACGGCCAGGCACCTAATGAATCTCAGTTCTGTAATAAGGCTCATAAGTTCTCCCCTCCCTGGGCAAAGGTGAAAGGGAACTGGGACTGGCGAAGGTCCTGCCAAGGTAACACTGTCCATTTCAAGGCTGCGTTCAGAAATCACAGACTCACACGATGGGGGTGTGAGGGGAGACCGCCAGTGTAACTTCTGGCCAGAAACCAGGCTTTGGGAAATGAGAGGTGAGGACAGACCTGGATACGGGAGCGCGAGGGGACGGGGCCTCAGTCCCCCTGGGAACCCAGCCCTGGATCTGGCAGGTGAACAACGCAGTGACTATTCTCTGGAAACCTCCCTTCAAGCTTGTGAAATCCACACATTGTTTTTCATCATTAGTTTCCAAACATGCTGAGTATTTGGCCCTTCTCTAAGCGCGGCGGTGACACAAAGGAGAGGGAAGGCCTGGTGCCTGCAGGGAACAGGCCCCTTGCAGGGAAAGAAAGAGAGGTAAGACAGACAGGTGCCGTTAGAAGCCTGGAAGCACGCAGAGGGAGGCGGTGCCCGGGTCGCAGACGCGGTGGCTGGCCCTTAGCAGCGGCCCCACCTACCTGAGATGGCATACAGGTTGGAGTGCTGGTACTCATAGTCGGCGCGCGTGCTGTTCCTGCCTCGGAAGGTAGCAGGCAGCGTTAGAGAGATGTGCCTGAGAAAGAGACAGGAGAAAAAGGAGGTTACAGTGTGCATGAGCGTTCCCCAAGGCACAGAAAGCACCTGGCCCCTCGACAGCCCACGGGAGCACGGAGCAGGAGGAGTGCCCGCTAATCCTGGTGAGCAGGACTTCCCCAGCAGCTCGAGTCCCCTCAAGGAATTCAAAAGTTTCCAGAAATCAGCACCCACCTTTTTCCATACCAGGAAGGACATCCAAGAGGAAGAAAGGGTTTCCCAAGCCTTATGGCACGTCCAAGGTGCTTTAAGGAGATGGGCAATTCAGTCCAGACTCTGCCCACTGGGCAAAATACACCAGTGGGACCAGAACACTCAAGCTCTGAAAATGAGCCTGGGTTTGTCCCGCCATCTTGGTTCCATTATCCATCCAATGACTTCCATACCTGTCCCGGAGGGCCGCTGAGGACAGCAGCACAGAAAGCACTTTGTGAAGGAGGGTGTTGGGTATTATCATTGCCATGTGGGTCCAGGAAAGTGCTGACCACTGAGAATCAGAATGGCACATTCCTCTGAATTGCCATGTCTGTGTGTTCCCCTCGGGTGGGAAGCACATACTAGGTACTGAGGAAAGCGTCTCCGCTCAGTCCAGTGCTGTCTCTTACAGCGCAGGTGTTGGGCCTTAAAGTCCACAATGCACACAGCATTGAGTGAGCATTCCATCAAAAGCAAATCACCACTTGGTGTGGTCATCAGCTGCCCACAGCAAATGCAGAAAAGTAAGATTGAAATAACGGGAAAAGTATTTAAGACTCAACAGGTCTGGGAGGAAAAACAAAAATCCCTCTTCTTGGCATGACTGGGGGTGGTTTGAAACAACTCTGTAGCCTGAGCTTTGACTACACTCAGTCATTTCCAGAAGGGAAGAGACCAGGGGACGGAGCGCTTATTACATAAAGAAAGCTTTAAGGTTTACATGTCACCTTTTTCACACAACAAAGGCACGACCTCCTTGAATGATTCTTGCATGTACAGACTCCTGGGAGGAAATGTTCTCCAGGCAGAGCCTCTTCCCACAGAGCCAGAGTGAGCAGGGGCCTCCGGGGATGAGACGGGAGCCAAGGGCTGGGTTTGTGCTCGGTTTGCCGGCACAGAGCGAGCACGGACCGCAAACACCTGTGCACTGATGCAGTGGGCTTTCCTGAGCACCGATTGTGAGCTCAGGGCTGCGGGGGGACCAGCAGACACAGCACATGGAGAAGTATCCATAGGGCCCTCTGACGTGCTGCAGTGACCTTGCATGGTCTGCTCATTGCTGATGCTACCTAAGGATGTGCAGGTGGGCTCCCTGAAGAAGCTCGCAGATTACAGGGAAGAAGGTGCAGGAACAAATCACTGGGTACCATGACATGTGCTCAGAGAACGAAATCAGGCGCTGAGTGAACATGAAAGGAAAGAACCACACTTTCTGATTAAGGGGACGGGGCTTCCAGTGACACTTTCTCAGAGGAGGACGTGAGTGTTAAAGGAGTAAGAGGGACTCACCAGGGAGTCAGGGCAAGCCAACGCTCTGGTGCGGGGTTAACGGTACACATGGGAAAAGATGCTGGAAAGGCAGGCGGCTGGCCTGCAAAGGACGCCAAATGCCACACCGAGAGGTCTGGGTTCTATCCCCTGGGATGAAGGTTCCCAACTCTGTTCCACACATCACAGCACAGACAGAAGAGGCAGAGCCACCCGGGAAATTGCTAACGATACAGATTCACGGCCCTGACCCTGGGGAGGCTGGTTCCATGGGCCTGGGGGCTAGCCCAGAAATCTATTTCTAACAAGCTCCAGCAGTGACTCTGAAGACTGGCCAGGGCTGGGAGGCCGGAGAGGGTGCGGAGCAGCTGCAGAAGGCTTTACAGCCATTGATCAATGCTCTGACCACAGCACTCAGTCAATGGAGCCGAGCAAACAGAAGAATGAATTATCGACTGTGGTTGTGGTTGAGCAGAGCTACAATGATGACAGGTGACCCTGCAGAGAGTGCTCGCCGTGCACTGCGCCCTGGGGTATGCAGATCTCACGAATTCACTTTGGGCTCCTCACATGGCCCTGATGAGGCAGGTACAGGCCCTGGTGACACGGCATGCAGGGCCCAGTGCGAAATGAAAACGTGGGGCCCTGGGTCAAATATGGTTAAGAATTTCAAGTCAATGACAGCAGAGCATTAAACCAAGCATGGGGCCCTTCTGAGCACGGGGCTCTGTGGGACTGTACTGGTTGCACATCCAGGAAGCTGGCCGGGGCCAGGTGCCGTTACTGCACCCACTGGACCAAGGAGGGGACTGCCAGGAGCCGGGGGAAGAAGTGTGCTTCAGGCCCACCACACCCTAAGATTTCTAAGCTTTGAAAGCCCTAAAAAGGTACAGCCAACCCAACCAAGGACACCAAACATCTGGGCTGGGTGGTAGCTCCTCTGGGGGCTGGAGGCATTCGGGAAGGTTCAGGAGGAGGCAGGGTGTTAGATGGGCAGGCACGGATGACAGCAAAGAGGCCAACCTGAACCAGAGGACAAAACGGGGCCAACCCAGCCATTCAGTGGTCAGAGGTCAGGCAGGGCCCCTGCTGTGGCAGAGCTCACCTTGCAGCAGGGGGACATGAAAATGTCCACAAGGTTACGGGAACCAAGAGTAGCTTACAAATGCAATCACGCACAGAAAGCAGGAAGCACTGGTGGGGGGAGTGATGCTCCTGGAGGCTTCCCTGAGGAAGAGCCGGGTGGGTGGAGAAGCGAGGATGGGCAGGCCACGGGGTGTGCCAGGGAGGAGCAGCAGTGCCTGAGGCTCTGCGGCCAGCCTCCTAAGCAGCAGGAATTCTGGGAGGGCAGGCCTGGAAGAAGGCCAGGGTGGCCAGAGCCTGAAGGCCAGAGAGAGGGCGAGGGACCAGGCTGAACAGGGGCCACAGCACTCAGCACCCTGCGTGAGTTCTGATTTTATCCTGAAGGACAGGCTTCTTTTAAGAAGAGACGTGACAAGATGCAATTTGTAATTTTAAAAGAGTGCCTCCCCGTGGGAAAGTGAGATGCTATGGTAGATGGGAAGGGGGCAGCAAATGATGATGGAGATTATCATGAAACTGCAAACAGTTACTTAGCACCTACTGTGTGCAGACCCTTAACAATTCCTGTCGAATGACCTGCTGCAACCCTCGAAATGAGCAGTTTCGGGAAAATTCTATGGCACACAGGGCTTAAAAAAGATGTATATACAAACCAGAGAAATCAAGGTGCTGGCTCCCTAGCTGCCCCACACCCGCCATGGACATCCTGGGCTGAACTTTCTTGCCTCTCCCGGCGTCACAGTTTGCCTGGCCGACCACTCTGCAACTCTCCCTCCCCTGGCCTGTTCTCTTTCTTCCTCACAGATGTTCCTCTCTGGCTCCTCCTTCAACTTTTTAAAGGTTGCCGTTTGCAAGGGTTCTGGTTTAGCTCTCTCCTCACTTCACACACTTTCCCTGGACAACCTAATTCACATCCATCCGTACGGTTTTAGCCGTCCTCACACACCAGCGCACCTCTCCTGTCTCCCTCTCTTGTCACTGCTGACTTCTCCCTCCACCAGGAGGAGCGAAAGGCTTGTGAATCTCTGAACATGCCATGTTTTTTCATGCCTGATTCTTTATCCACGCTGCTCTCGCTTCCTAGAATCTCCATTTCTCCTTTACCTACTCTCCAAACTCCTATTCATCCTTCAAGACCCCACCTAAGAATCCTCTCTTTTGTTGAAACTTCCCTGGACTTGTCCCAGGCTAGACTCAGTGCCTGTATGTCCTATCTCACTCCAGTTATCACACTATGCTGTATTCATCCAATAGAAGCCTGTCTCCCTAACATGACTGTGACCTCCTCGAGAGCTGGGTCAAATCTCATCCATTATGTACCCCACTTTCTTGGACAATTTCCACCCTAGAACATACAATTTCCGAACACCGGTTGACCAAATCAAGTGTTGAACCTAGTCTATTATGTACATGAACTGCGGTTGCCTCCATTGTTTCATTTCTGCATGTATTTTTTTTCCGTTACATCAAGGGGTCTCCGGGAAACTCCTTACACTATGCACCCTACTCCTCTCCGTGACAGGAAACAGGTATGACGTAAGAAATCAGTGGTGGCAGCAACCAGGAATTTACAAGGGGGGAAAAAAAGAAAGCTTCTGATCTCATGCAACAGACAATGTGTGGCTGATGCAATGAATATGAAATTAAAAGCGAATTTAAGTCACAGGCCTGCCTATGTCTTTCACAGAGTAATTGCTCAATAGGAATCTGTTGGATTGAAATCAAGTTACCAAACACGCCAGCTGCAGTGGCTGATGCGAGAGCGAGTGTGCGGAGCATTCCGAGAGCAGGAGTGGGAAAGACCCTGACCAGAGGGAGCCTCAGGGAGAAGAGCTCCCCACGCTGCAAACAGCCTCTTCTGCTGGACACAGGAAGGAGGGGACACGTGACAGGAGGAAGAAGAGGCACACCAAGGCCTCCTGTGAATTGAGAATGGGCAGTCTGGGCCGAGGGGAAAGATCACCTGTGGTTAAATCGAAAGATGCCACCTGCTGATGGAGAAGTGGCCCCGGGGCGCTGCCGCCTCAGATTAGGTGAAAGTGACGGGCAGGCAGGACCGCTCTGCAATCAGCTGAGTCTCAGAGCGAAATGAGATTCAGTTCCCGGCAGCTGGTGGAGACCCGCCTGCCAGGCACGGGGCTGGGTTCCTTTCCCTCCACCGCCCTGCCTAACCCTCCCAGCAGCCTTTCCAGGTAGGAACCATCCATTATTTTCATTTAACAGAACAGAAAACCGAGGCCTTCAGAGATGAGGCAGCAGGACTTAACAGAAAGGTTAGTGCATGCGTCCCCTGCAGGTTACCGTGACCACCTTAAGTTACCCTGACGTACCTTCTTGAGGCACACTGAATGAGACTGCTCAACCAGGAATGCAGGGTCCATCCCGAAGACCCTTTCGAAACCAATGATGCCAGGGACTCAACACCTCTGCCACTTACTAGTTTGGTGACCCTGACAGGTCATGGTTCCTGTAATATGGTATAAAGGGAAAAGCAACGGACAACCGATGGCCCGACCACGTACCCAGGGAGGCAGAGCCGTTGTAGTGGTTAAGGGCACTGACCTCAGAGTCCACCCAAAACGGGTTCACATCCCAGTGCCACCTGGAGCCGGGTGCCCTTCCCTGAGGGTGTGTTGCCTCGTAGTGCACAGCTCACTACAATGCAGGCAGAGCAGACAGCGCAGAACCAGGCGTGTGGTGAGCACGCACAAGGATAAAATTCCTATTACAGTTCCATGCGGAACTCCTATTCTGATTCTCCCTGTTCCCGCCATCCCTGGCATTATTTTAGAGTCCTGCTCACGAGGGCCTCCGTACAGAGCCATTACAAAACCCACTGGTGGGGCCGGCCCCGTGGCCGAGTGGTTAAGTTCCTGCACTCTGCTTCAGCGGCCCCAGGGTTTCACCGGTTCAGATCCTGGGCGCAGACATGGCACCACTCATGAGGCCATGCTGAGGTGGGTCCCACAGAAGGATCCACAACTAAAAATACAATTATGTACTGGGGGTTTCAGGGAAAATAAGAAGGAAAAAAAAAAGATTGCCAATAGATGTTAGCTCAGGTACCAATCTTTTTTTTTTTTTTGAGGAAGATTAGCCCTGAGCTAACATCTGCTGCCAATCCTCCTCTTTTTGCTGAGGAAGCCTGGCCCTGAGCTAACATCTGTGCCCATCTTCCTCCACTTTATATGTGGGACGCCTACAACAGCATGGCTTGCCAAGCGGTGCCATGTCTGCACCTGGGATCCGAACCTGCGAAACCCGGGCTACCGAAGCAGAATGTGCACACTTAACTGCTGCGCCACCGGCCAGCCCCTCAGGTACCAATCTTAAAAAAAATAAAAAAATTAAAACAAAAAGAAATCAGACACTTAAAAAAACCCACTGGCGCCTTCCCTCTGCATCAGAATGAAATCTAAACCGCCCCATGGTTGCGCAGTCCTGCCAATTCTGGCCCATCCCCCCTCTCTGACCTCATCTGGTTCATGACCTCTGCACTCACCTCCTCCAACCTCACCAGCTGCTTTTTGTCCCTCCATCCCCTCACTCTCATTCCTGCCTCAGGGCCTTTGCACTTGCTGTTCCCTCTGCCTGAAACACTGTTCCCCAGCTCTCCAGAAGCTGGCTCCTCCCCCTCAGAAAGGCCACCCCTCAGATTCCTGCCCTGACCACCCACCAGAGGAAGCACCCCATCTTCAGATGCTCTCACACGCCACACCCTCCTTTCTGCAGAGCCCTTCCCACACCACACGACTATCTGATTAGTTTACGTGCCACAGAACACCGTCTCCAGTTCACTCTCTCTTTCCACCATAGCCCCACACCCAGTGGGCACTTAAAAAACACTGGGGAGAACCACACAGGATTACCCAACACTTTCTGAGTGAATGAATGGATCTGTTTCTGACATGTAATTAGAGATAATTTTGAGAAACTTATAGGAACGCTTCCTATTTGTCTCCTCCTCATGCCCAGGACGCGGCTGGTTAACGGTTTGGAAAATACAACTATTTCTGACTCATGGATGTTTTTACATAAGCAGTAAATACATTCATCATGGTGTTGCTTATAAAGCCAAAAACTGGAATCAAATTAAATATCAACTAATAGGGGACTGGTTAAAAAATTATGGTATAACTCTGATAAGAGACTTCACAGTCACTTAAAATATTTTAGAAGACTACAGTGGCCAGAGCCCATGTCGATTACCATAGCATCTAGTGAGAAAAGATATCAAATCCTTAGTTTTACACTTGGAATTGTGATCGGTTAACCCAAACTCTTTGGCTTCTTTCCCATAAGCTGATCATCTGATGAGATTAAAGAAACGCCCCATCGTGACCCCAGGCGTTACTAGAGGAGGAAGGAAGGAAGAAGCCAGGAGCTTCAGTAGACCGTGGACACTAGATGCTCAGCGCTTCTGGAGCACCCAAGCCAAGGGAGCTACAGAATGAGTAAGTGCTTGAAAGCATCCACAAAACTGAGACGTCCAAGAGCACGATGGCCAGTGGTGCCCCCGAGGACAGCAATTTCAAGTGGCGCCATTTCAATGGGCCCCAACTTGTTGATCACTCTGTGGGCAGAGAAGTGTCTTTTAGATTTTAAGAGAGTTCATGAAGCTCACCAGCAGATCAAGGAGAAGTAAACCCAAGGATTCAGGAAACCGGCTCCACCTAGGGCAGCCCTAGATGCAGACCTTCTGGTACCATCCCCCGTAGGCCTTGGGCCACTGGAATAAGGGACTGACAATCAGAAGCCAACAATTCCTGACACTTGATGCAAATGATGGATTACGATTCCAAAATCTGTTGGGTAACTGGGGAATTCCAACCAGAACAGCCCCTAAGTCCTAGGGGAACTTGACCAAGCGTTTCCTCTCCGTCCCCCGTCCACAGAAGCAGAGAGAGGAGACAGGGCACATGCTGCCAAGCGATCACGTCGCGTCTCTTTGCAGGAGGGACTGGCTGTTCTGTAACAAATAGGTCAGCACCACACATGCTGCCGACATCAGCCCCGGCTGAACAGATGCTGAGGGAAATTTCATTTTTTTCCCCCAAGTCAGTTGCAGGCACCTTATTCAATTAACATGGCCACTAAGCTGCAGACAGCTCCATATAAAAGCCCTTCAGTTATAGAATACATTTTATTATGTGACAATAGTTGCCAGCACGATTTATTTCCTTTGATGGGATTCTGCTTTTTTCTTGTTAATTTAAATCTGTATTTTCTAGTGCTGATTCCAGGTCTGTGTGAATTTTTAAAATGTTACCATTAATCTTCCAGACCCAGTGGCCACATATAATGAAGACAGCTCTGCCCAGGCGGTGGCGATGCCTCTGTCCTCTCCAACTGTCAGAGGGCAGCGTTGAGGGGACTGAGGCTGGGGTGGCAGAGGCAGACGCATGGTTAGAGACAGCTGTCACTTCATCTCCCACCCCCCAGACACACACACACAACACACATGTACAACACACATGCAACCAAGGCAAACTCTGGTGCATGAAATTGCAACTCGCATTCTGTTTCTTGGACCTGACGGTTGTATTAAAACCACTTTTCTGAGCCAGCCATTTTCAGTGTGCTCCAGGGACCTCTGGGGGTTCCCAAGTCTTCCAGGGACCCCATAAGGTCACAACTATTTTCACAATAACACTAAGACATCACTTGCCTTTTTCCTTTCATCCTCTCACAAGCAGACGGAAGAATTTCCCAGAAGCTCTGTGACTTATGATGATGTCACTGCTCTGATGTCTGCTTGCGTATTCTTGTGTCTTACATTTTTTTTCAGTTTTAATTTCTAATAAGGGAAATACAGATAAACATAACCCACATAAACAAAAGCTCTTTGGAATCCTCAATTTTTAAGAATAGAAAAGTCCTAGACCAAAACATTGGACAACCACTGTTCTAGGACAACGTGTTAAACCTAACTCTGCAAAGACTGAGTTGTAAAGTTCACGGGATTGGGCTAAGAGTAGTAAGAAAAGAGAATAAAAGGGTTGGTCTCAATTATATTCTTAATTAAAGAAAAAGGTGCCTTATTAAAAAAGTTAATAAACTTTTACAAGTGGAAGAAAGATGAAGCATGAGATTCACGTGCTGAGGCCAGGAAAGCAACTATTTTTAAAAATTTCGTTCGAGAATAAGGTGAGCTAAGACGTCGGAAGGTTTTGCTTTCGCCTGCTGCTCATTTGCCCAGACCATCCCAGGGCGAAAGGCAGAGCTATGAAATGTCGGTCCATCCATAAAGGAAAAAAGACTGGGAAGGAATCAAAGTAGGAAACGACCCAAGAGATCGACAGGACTGTAGAGAAGAAAGGCAAGGGGTAAGTCAGGAAGTCCAGGAGGCCTAGGGTTCGATCCTTTTGGTTTAAATGCATCTTGATTTAACAGGCACAGCATGCCAGGCAGTGCCCACTGCCTAGAGAGCTTGCCAGTGAACAGGAGTCGGACACTGGGGTGCACCGACTCTGGATTGTGACGTTCCGCATACACAAGCCACCTAAAGGTCCCCGACGAGCCTGTGGGTCCCCTTTCTTAATGGCAGTGACGAAACCCTTAGAGAATACAGACTTGTTTGTGAGACAAAGTAAGCAAGAATGACAGATGACGCTAGATATTTAAACAAAATAATGAGGCATTACATTTGTTTATTCACCCTTTCACTGGTATAAACAATCGACAGTTGAAAATATTCAAAAGACTCAAAAAAGTCAAGTTAGGAGAATGAAATGATACATGTCTTACAAAGAAACCAGGACTGTATGATTTGTACGGCCAGTGACAGCTCTAGCCAGCCTCCTGTCACCAAGATTCTACAAAAACTAACGAGAACAGAGAAAGGTAAGGAAGATTCAGAAGATTATCTACCAAATAATGAGCACCCAAGTGAGGACAGGGGACGGACGGGAAGGGTCATTCACAAATCCTGCCTTTCGGCCAACCCCCAGTCTAGAAATATATATCTTCATGAGGGCCTACAAAAAAATGTCACATGGCAAGATAAAAAAAAACATTACCTTTGGGGAAAAAACTTACTGTAGGATGCAGAAAAAGTTATCTGAATTACAAATAACGCAGAAATAAAATTCTAAAAAACTGAATTAGTAATATCGTGGATAAGCCCCCCAAGACTTTCCAGAATGCAGAGAAAGAACACAGAGATGACAATCATGAGGAAAAATATAAATATGGAGAACAAAGACCAACCTAGATATTCTAGATGTTAGAAAGAAATCAGAACAATTAAAAGAGAAATAACAATCAAGAAAAGTTTAAAGCTCGCCTAACTAAAAAAAAACACAACTAAATATAGACGCCAACGGGGCTTCCAACATTCCAAGCAAAATCAATAAAGAGACTCACAGCTAAATAAAGCCTGATTTCAAGACCACCTAATTTCAAGACACAGTCTAAAGCTACAGTAATCAAGACAGTGTGGTACTGGCATAAAGATAGACATATAGATCAATGGAGTAGAATGGAGAGTCCAAAAACAGGCCTGCACATATATGATCAATTGATTTTCAACAAAGGTGCCAAGATAATTCAATGAGGAAAGGGCCATCTTTTCAACAAATGGTGCTGGAACAACTAGATAGCCACGTGAAGAAGAACGAACCTTAATGCTCACCTCTCACCATATCTGTATATAAAATGACCCAATAGTTTCATGGAACTATTCCAGAAAAGAGCAAAGGGAAGGGGTAACTATTAAGTCTAGAAAGCCAAGGGTTTGAGACCTTTCAATTAAATGCATCTGGATTTAACAGGCATAGCATGGCCTCTTCCAGAAGAAAACACAGGAAAAAATCTTTATGACCTTGGGTTTAGCAAAGATATCTTAAACAGGACACAAAAAAGCACAAACTGTATAAGAAGAAAAATCAATAAATTAGACTTCACCAACATCGAAAACTCTTGATCTTCAAAAGATCCTGTTACAAAAATGAAAAGGCCAGCCACAGACATGAAGAAAATATCTGCAAAACACATATCCAACTTATAGCTACAATATACACGGAACTCTTATGACTTGAGAAGACAAATAACCCAATTTAAAAATGGCCAAAGGATTTGAATAGACATTTCATTAAAGAAAATATACAAATGGCAAATCACACAGGAAAAGAGGTTTAACATCACCAGTCATTAGGGAAATGCAAATTAAATCCCCAATGAGATATTACTACACATCTTCCAGAATGGCGAAAATTAAATAGACCGACAATATCAACTGCTGGCGAGGATGAGGAGCAAGTGGGACTCTTACGCACTGTTGATATGAATGCAAAATCCTACCAGCACTTCAGAAAACAGTTTGCAGTTTCTCAAAAAGTTAAATAGACCCTATCATACAAGCCAGCCATTATAGTTCTGGATTTTTACCCAAGAGAAGTGAAAGCATATATCTATACAAAGATTTGTATGGAAATGTATTGAGCAGCTTTATTTGTAATAGTAAAAAACTAAAAACAAGCCAAATGTCCAATAACAGGCGATTGCATAAAAATATTGTGGCTATATCTACACAATGGATACTACCCAGCAATAAAGGAGGAATTATTGATACCAGCTAGATGGTAAACCTCAAGATAATCATGCTAAGTAAAACAGGCAAGATGGAAAGAATGCCTATGTTATGACTCCATTTATACAAAATTCTAGAAAATGCAAATTAATCTATAGGGATAGAAAGCAGATCCGTGGGTGCCAGAGAGAGGATATATTACAAAGGAGCACAGGGAAACTTTTGGGGGTTCTGGATATATTCATGATCTTGATTTTGGTGATGGTGTCACAGTGTGTGAATATGTTAAAGCTCATCAAATTATACTTTAAATATGGACAGTTTATATCATACATTCAGTATACTTTAGTAAAGCTGAAAAGACTTTTCCGATCTAAAAAAAAAAAAAGACCTAGATAAAGAAGCCAATAGGGTTCACAGTATTCCAGAAGAGGCCAGGAAAAGAGACCCATGGATACACGAATCCTGGCAAATCCTGATGGTGACTTCAGACTTGTCCTCTGTCACACTAAATGCATGAAGACAGTGAAGCCACAGAGTCAGGAAAGGAAAGAAAGCTGGGATTCAGAAATGTCTTACTCATTCAAGCTGTCTTTTATATGTGAAGTCAACAGCAACAAAAAGATCATTCATGTCCCTTTCTCTGAAAGAAATACATGAAAACATCCTCCCGATGATTCAAAGTGAAGATTCAAGAACGGGGAAGTAATGGAACAAAAGGGTCAGCAGTTATTCTTTCCCTCTGGAAATCCAGCCTGAGGAAATAACCTAAAATGCGAGAAACGACTTATTTAAGATAGAAACAATAAAATAACATCAGCTGACTTTTCACAGGGCCCACCCTTCACGTGTATCCTGTGACCACGCCCCTCATCTGGATCCCACAACTCGGTGCTGAGACTGCCTCTGTTTCAGACGGTCTCAGAAAGGGTCAGCAGCTTGCTTGAGGGGGCACAGCTTGGATTTGAACCCTGATGGGGCAAATTACAAAATTCAGCTCTGAATCACAACGCTGTGCTCGAACACTGGAAATGACATTATAAAATGTCTGATTCGCAATGTGTTGCAGGCGTAAGATGCTTTTCAGGTTTTCTGGGTGGAAGTCGGGGGAGGGTGCTCACGAGGTGATGCTGACTGAGGAATGCAGGGTGAGACCGTGTGGGCAGCGTGATCCCGGCTGCAGAGGAGGCGGGACGGATCCCCCGGGAGGTGGTCATAAGAGTCACGAATTGGGACAATGTTCATCTAATACTAAACTTGGACAGAGCAAGAAGGAGGAATGAGGCAGACATTTCTATAATTGACATGGCCAAATCTCAAAGACACAGCTACTATGTCAAAACAAAACAGAAACCAAGTTGTGGAATGACATATATGTCAACAACCATGCAAGCAATATATTTCTATGGGTACACATATACACACATGTCACTGTACAAACGGGACCTGAGGGACATGCCAACTCATGGCAGTGACGGCCCTGTGCCGACGGCAGGACTGGGGTTAGGGACGGTGCTCATGGTGCGGACAACACAAGTCTGAGGTGAGGGTGTGGATTTTTTCTCCCCTGCTTTTTCATATATTTTTATGTGTTAATTTTTTTTTCAATGAGAAATTATTTTTCTTTTTATCAGTAAGAAGAGGAGAAGAATAGTTTTCTGGATAACGTGTCCGCTGGCGGACAACGACCCGAGGTGATATGCAGAGGAAAGTAACGGCCCCGGGGTGGGTGGAGGAGGGATACGCAAAAGCCGCAATGATTGAGTTAAGGTGGTCAGGGGGAGAAAGAACACAGCAAATGGCTAAATGAAATTCCACTTTATTCTGCAAAACACCATTGGGAAGAAGTCATCTGTGACACACAGCTTCTGTGCCAGGTGTAAGGACGTGCTTAATGAATGCCATTTAATGAAGAAAAAGGCTCTTATAAAACACCTGGCACAGGCAGGGTGAGGGAGTCGCAGGAAAGGGGACCCTTGGTGCACCTGCTGGCATTTTAATAAGCACCTTCTAGAGCGTCCGCTCTCCAAGGCTGGTCAGGGGTGTCAGAACGAGGTCCCTGACCATTGCCCACACTCGCTGACAGTCTGGGGAAGCTTCTTTCTTAAGGACCATATGCTCCGGTATTGGATTGGCCTGGAAGGTAATTAAAACGAATCATTTTCAGCTGGAAGGCCGGCCCCGCACTAGCACACTCCTCAAAGACTTCACAGCCAGGATTCCTGCTTTAGGCCCCCTGGGCTTCCAGACTGAGGCTCTGAGTTACGATTCAGATCTGTGAAGACCCAGAGACGTGAGATCATGTTGCAATTTTTTCTTGTTACTTGGTTCTACTAAAACAGAAAGTCCGTTATTTTAATGACTCAAGGCCCTAGAATATTTTTAGATGTGGCGATTTTTCTTGTCTCATTGATTTTGGAGCCAACCTCAGAGAGAAATCACCGTGTGTGGAGTTTACTACCATTGCTCACGGTCTGATGAGACAGTTTTGTTTTGTAATTGACACCGGCAAAGTCAAGTGAGGTTTTGTAAAACCCAAAACAGACCTGTTCCTTCTCAATGACAGTCACTATCTCACAAACTTTTTATGCCCAGACCTGAAACTTAATTCTAAATAGACCCAATGAATTGATGCCATCCAAGAGGAGACGCACGGTGGCATCCATGGCCACACAAAGCTGCTATAATCAGTGTGTTGTGACCAACACAGCCCACCAGTTCTTAACTGAGGTCCTACTACAGGCCAAGTACGTGTCTGGCACTGACATAATTTTAAAAAATCAAATGATAAATGCATATTACTAAGTGAAAGAAGCCCATCTGAAAAGGCTACATACTATATGATTCCAACTCTATGACACTCTGGAAAATGCAGAACTATGGAGACAGTAAAAGGTCAGTGGTTGCCAGAGGGGGTGAGGGGAGGATGGACAGGCAGAACACAGAGGATTTTTAGGGCAGTGAAGATCTCTGTGTGATACTATAACGATGGACGTACATTGCTATGCATTTGTCCGAACCCACAGAATGGGCAGCACCAAGACGGAACCCGGCTGAAGGGAAACAGTGGACTTTGGGTGACTATGATGGGTCAGCGTAGGTTCAGCCTTGGTAAACCCTCATGTCTTTTGCCCTTCAGGAACTGATCTACAAATAAACTGAAACACACATAAATCCCCTATATCAGAAAGTAAAAAGCTCTAAATATTATAAGATATGCAAATAGAAGACTGCAAGTTTATAGGCTTCAATTTCAAAATTGGCATCAAACAAGGGAAAACAACAGACACCTGTGGCGTGCCGCCGTGCGCAGACGCGCCATGAAGCACTGTGGAGTGTCCAGCAACATGGCGGCTGTGGCCCTGCCTGCCACGAGCAAAGAAAGCGCTGGAGGTCGAGAAAAGGCCGGAGCAACGGAACAGTAATTCACAAGACAAGGACCTAAGAGATGTCACGAAGTAAGACACGGGTGATGAGGCTTCTGGAGTAGAGAACTGGGAGATCGCTTCTGACTCAGACGGTCGGGGGTGGCTTTGTTCCTGTAACCATCTGTGCCTATGACGGTCACCACTTCCTGAGCACTTGCGCTCTTCTTCATGCTTCACACTCATCTCTAATCATCACAACCCAGCAAGGTAAGTATTATTCTATAGATGGGGGGAGAGGGAGTTCAGAGAGGTTAAGGAACTTGCCCAAGGTCACACAGCTGAAGAACCTGGCTGAGCTAGGATTTGAGTTTATGCTTTTTCTTCTACGCCATGTGGCTTTACTGAGACAATGCAAAGCAAAAAGTAATATAAACGCAGACTTGTTCATTTTCCATTCAAGCAACCCATTTGCCATGATCAATATAACTTCATCCTACCAACTGGACTATATAATGAGTTTTCCTCATGGGCAACACAGACACATACAGACAGACAGATACAGACGCGCACACGCCCCCCAACCACATCACTCTGCATTGGATAAGGAAAAAAAGCTGCCGCTGGAAGACTAAGGAAATCACAATTCCAAACTCCCCAGGTTCCTGAGCGCAAAGCTTTAAAGTGTGTGCAGCTCGACAGCATATGGCAAATCAATTACTAGTTTAAATCTTAAAACAAAAACATGGCAAGTGTGGTGCAGAAATAATCAAGAACAACGGTTCGGTTTAGATTACAGCGGGCCACTGGAGTTTTGAATACAATTAATCCTCATTCCAGGCAATGGGAAGCCATATTGACACTTATTCCTAATTTGAATATTTAATTAGGGTGAAGTTCTTCATCAAATTATCGCAGAACTGGGAGAAAGCCTGGACGACTTACACAATTACTATCTTAACCCCTTACCAGCTGCTCACCTGTGCGCACAGTGAGTCTGGTCCCAGCTCTGCGGGGGGAGGATGCCTGCGCCCCCCAGGCTGGTTCCGGGAGAGCTCGGAGGGGAGTGGGGCTGACCGGAGCTACAGCCGGGGCGGAAAGGAGCCAAATCTTGGCAAGAGAAAGGCCTAAGGGAATGAACTGCTGGTGCTCAGCTAAATTCTGAAACGCACCCTGCACAGACACAGAAAGCCACACGCGCACAAGTGCCCGCTGTGTGCCTGGCGTGGCACGTCCACGTGTTCCCTGCTTTAGTGCTCACAACAGTTCTGCAAAGAAGGTATTCTCATGCCTATTTTACAGAACAGGAAACTGAGGGTCAGAGGAGTGCTAGGACTCATTCGAGCTAACACTGCTTGTGAGTGGTGTAAGGAGGTCAAATTACTATACACACGCACACACACACACACACACACCTTGTACTCACCACAAATAAGGACAAAGAGAACACTTAAAGGTCAAAAAAATGTATTCAAAGCTGTATTGTGGATTATTCCATATTATGCAAACAATTTGGGGGGTGGGGAGGGTGCAACCAAAACTCAGGCCTCCTCAACCAGCATTCTAAAATTTCGCTCCTGGATTCAAAATGCACCACTGAGCTCCCCAAATCGGGGAGTCACCACGCTGCTGTGGCCAGCTGCTCGGGACAATGGGGCAAGGGGAAGGGCCAGCAAAACTCCGGGAAATGGCCTTGTACGGCCCACCTGAGACACGGGGTGGCCATCCAGGCCTGGAGAGGGGAGCCTTGCCCAGGCAGGCCCTGCAGAGCACTGGCACTGCTGGTGTCCCAGGGGTGGGAAGGGTCAGTAACAGGACGGGGAATGTGCACTTGGTTTTCTCCTTCAAAATGCCAACGGCTCTCGACAACAGCATTCATAAGTACGTATCAGTTTAGGTAAGAGAGAACACCTCCTCAAAGAACTCCTTTTCACTACATGAAAAGACTTTTATTGGCACTTCACAGACGCCCATGTGATTCTGCATGACCAAAAAGAACAAATTTTCCCATGAAATCTCCCGCACGGGCCCTGGGACAGGACCCAGGGCCGGCTTCGCGCAATGCGCTTGGCCATGATGGATCTTTCTGGCTCCAGACTCCACTGAGGTACTGAGCATGAGGGACATGCTGATAGTTTCAGATTAGCGATTTCCTCTTAAAAGCTTGAGATGGGCTCAATTACCCTCTTGTGGAAATCGTCAAAGCTGCGCTCACAAGGGCCACTTTGAGCAGGAAGCTGATTACCGGTGGCCGGTGGGGAGAGCCGCCCCCCTGCAGCCCCAGCTCGGCCCCGGCCAGGCAGTGGGAGACCCAGGATCCACTCACCCTGCTCCGAGCTTGCTCGTTGTGGCAGCAAATGGCGTCGGGAACTTCGAAACTTTCCTTTGTATATTACATTAATCCATATAAGAAAATCTCTTTTAATGAGGAGTGATGTAGTTACAAACTCTCCAGAGCCATAATTAGAGCAAACTAATTGAAGTTGTGTTTTGACACACTTTCCAAATTCACGGGTGCTGCGTGACATATTCACAACACTGCCGCCGCACAGCCATGGCGACGGCAAAATCATTAGGCTAATAACACTTATTTGCATTCTTATCATGCCGGCAGCTCTCCCTTAAACACTGTTCCTACTATTGCTCGTGTACTGTACGTTTCCACTGAAAGATATTAACAGTAATTATTAGTACTTTAGTGGAATTTTAATGTTAAAGAATAACAACGTGCATTAACAGACGTTGAATGCCAATTCCCTTTCTTAACCACCGTCGGAAGGTTTGGGGGTTCTTCCTGGGTCCCCATCCCACAACCCGAGAGTGACGAGTCACCGATTCAGCTTCATTTGACTGTGGGATCCGAGTTAGGGTTTCTGAACTATTCTGTTTCAAACGTTTGACGAGAAAAATCTTCCTTTTTTTTTAAAGTATGTTAAAATGAAATTGAGAAATTTTTTCCAAGCAGTTAAAAAAAAAAAAATCAACAATTTACAACAGGGCCTTTGGAAATAATACTAATGAATCCCAGGAGGACGTGCTTTCCCTGCTCTGTCGCCACCCTCCCGGTGATTAAAGACAGACCTGGAAGAACCAGAATGTGAGAAAGGCCAGTGGGGGTGGGGCAGGCCTGGTCTGTCAAGATGGGGGCCCTGTTTGCCACCAACGAGGCCAATTTTTTGGATGCTTAACTCAGACACTCACACACAGAGAGGAAGACTCGACAGTTCTAAATAATGGTTATTAATGACTCCTTCCTCTGAAGTGACAAATTACTCCTGAAATTTAGAGTCGGAGAGGTATGAAGAGTGAATGGAACATGACAGGCAATGCCAGTGAACACAGAGCTCCTCTATGGTGGGAGACAGGCGGGGCCCTGGAAACAAGGTCAAGGGCCCTCCTCTCTGGGCATTCAGAGCCCTCTCTCCTCCAAGGGTCTCCCAGCAGCTCACGTCAGGGACCAAGGGCAGTAAAAACGATTCTTGTCCCACCTCCCGTGGAAAGTGGAAGATGCTAGGCGCACTGTGACGGGAGGCAGACCAACTCCGGGCCCTCGCTCTCCCCAGGTATGTCACCAACGGGGCCCTACCAAGGGCTCCTCAGTGGAAACCTGGGGTTAGGCTAGACCGTCACTCAGATTCTGAGCTTCTATAAATATCTTGGGATCAAGAAAACAACGACCACATCATTTTCCATTCATAATCCTAGAGAAAAATGAGGGCAAAGGACGGCACTGCCTTCACTAAAGATGTGCGCTTGTGTTGAATTTCAAACTATTCAGACGTCCATTTCAGGATGGATGTCTGGTTTCAGCCCAGGAGGACTTAAGTGAGAGAAGAAAATGCTTCCTTAGAAAAACACCAAAGACTACACTCCTTTCAAGCTGGGGAGCTTTCGGGTTCTTAAGTCATCCTCCTTGTACTAATGTGCTATTTTTCAAGTCCCTGATTACTTAAGAAAAGAAAAAAAAAGGAAACTAACTTTCATAGCTGCAGCAACACTCCAAATCGCAGTATTTATTCACTACATTTAAGTTTTATTACACTTGAACTCAGCGATGCCAAAACGCCTCCCGCCCGTATAAAAGAAATGAAGAAAAAACCCGAGTCTGGGACCGAGGGCACCAGGCTTCCATTCCAGATGATCTAGTCTAATCTTATAAACTGAAATATTTAAAGAGTCTCTAAACCTCGCTGACCTTGCTTTTAAAAACAAGGAACATATGGGCACGGCTAGCTTTTCATCTTCTTCCAGCCTACTAAAATATCCGCTTCTCCAAAATTCAAGAGTCCTGAGGCTGCCAAACTCAGATTCATAAAAGGCTCCGTGCGTGACACAGGCGGGCGGGTAAGGGTCTGGACTGGGAACAACCAACCCTGACAAAGAACCCAAGGCCGCATTCTTCTCCTTCTTGCCCGACCAATCTCCAAGGCTGTGGAAAACAATTTGTTTAGCAAAATAAAGCCAGGACTAATAAGGAGGTGGAATGTCGGCTGGGATCTGGAATAGCTCACGGCTGTGTGGGGTCCCCTGAGAGGCCATGGCTACGTGGGCTGCAGGAGACACTGAGGTAGAGGGTCCTAGAATTCACGAAGCCCTGAGGCTCCTCGAAGGCAGCGAGGACTCGATGGCGGGAGCTAGCCTCCAATCCTGGCTCCTCTAAAGCCTGCCTTTAGGTCCATCGTCATCCCTCCAAGCTCAGTTTCCTCATTTCTTTTTTGAGGAAGATTAGCCCTGAGCTAACTGCTGCCATTCCTCCTCTTTTTTTTTGCTGAGGAAGACTGGCCCTGAGCTAACATCCATGCCTGTCTTCCTCTACTTTATATGTGGGATGCCTGCCACAGCAGGGCTTGCCAAGCGGTGCCACGTCTGCACCCCAGATCTGAACCGGGGAACCCCGGGCCGCCGAAATGGAACGTGGGCACTTAACCACTGCGCCACCGGGCCGGCCCCAAGTTTCCTCATTTCTTAAATCGAGGACACTGTTATTCACCTCACCATATGGTTATAAAGATTAAAACAATAGAGAGTGTTTACACACTGCCTGGCACAGATGCTTAAAAAATTGTAGCTGAAATAATAATGATGATGATGATAATTGTATTTATTCTAATAATTATTATTACTAATATTACTATTCAACTGGAAACAAAACATCTGCTGCTCAAGAAGGGTATTCGAGTTGAATGCTCCCCTACCTATGGGCAAAAACCCCATCCAAAGAATTCAAAAGGCCTTTTAAAAGTTACTGCAAGCAAAGGATTTCATTAAACATCCAAATTAATAATTGAAACCTTGCTTTGAAATAGAACAGGGTGGGGGTGGGGTGCAGTAAAATACCGGGAAATTTCGCTTGTTCAACACCCATTTTCACTTTGTTTGGCAGCTGGATTTACACCAAGAGACCCAGGTGAAATATTCTATGGAGCTCCCTGCAAATAGACTGTCAGCCTCCACTCTGATAAAAGGTAAAATATCCTCCTCTAAATGGTCTGGTTCACAAAACCGACCCTAAAGTGAACTGATAAATCTGTTCTGACACACGGAAAACTATTTTCATAATCCTGAAAAAGGCCTTTCTCCAAACCCCGGAGCTTAAACCAGCCTCACAAAGAGCCTTGTACCCTTGAGAGCCCGGCGGAGGAGGAAATCACTTCACATTTATAACCCTGCTTTCCGGGACAACGGCACGAAGAGTGCACGGCACCATTGCAACCACCAAGGAAAATCAGACAGTCATGGAGTCACGAAAATTACAGAGATAACACATTCACAAGCAGCAAATGCCTTGGCAAAACCTCACGTAGGAGAGGGAAAGCCAAGGAGGCCAGCTCAGAGGTGGACGCTCATTGACTAACCGTCAATTCTTCATTAAATGGAAGCTCTGACTTCCCAAGAAGCCGTATTAAAAATTAATACCAAAAAGTGTGTTGCCAGCCTACACTCATCATTCATGTATAACAACACCAAACTGCATTCCAGTGGAATTTTGCCTTTGAAGTTACTCTGACACCAAAACTAAGTTTGATGCTGTGACAGAAGCAGTCACAGCTCTGGGGCACGAGGATTTTAAAGACCCCTTACTCTGTAGGTCTCCATCACACCGCTCTCTTAATCACCAGAATAAATCAAGCTGCTGGTAACCCTACCTAATCGCAGGCTTTGAAGCCATTGAGGGGAGCTGTGACGCTGGGACCCTCTCGGGTATGGCCTCCACATGTTTCCCTCAGTCATTACCTACAACTCAAGTGGCCTGGACCCCAGCCAACGTTCGCACGTCTCCCCAGAAGAGTGGGAATGCAGCCTGCTCCAGCGGCTTCCGACAGGAGGGGCCTGTGGACGACAATGAGCTCCCGACCCACACGCGCATGCTCTGTGAAGTCCTGATCTCCCAGCTGCTGGTCAGGAGCCTGGAGAAGCTGCATGTGAAGACAGCTGGCACAGCTGGGGGGCTGCACCCCAACCGGCAGCCCCTCGGGGCCCAGGCTCAGCACCCCAGTGAAATGCTGCACAACCAGTGATCCTGTGACCACAAGCATCAGGGCACAGGGATAGTGTGCACGCCAAAGGTGACTCACCTGCTTGGGGTCAAATCCTAGCTCTGACACTTAGGAGCTGTGTGAACTTGGGGAAGGAATTTAGCTTCCTTGATCTCAGTTTCCTCATCATAAGACGCAGGTGATAACAGCACCCAACTCACAGAGCTGTTATCAGGATTAAAGGAGTTGTTATTTGTTAAGCACTTGGAACCGGGCCTGACACCTAGTAAATGCAATGCATGTCTCGGACAGATGGATGGAAGAAGAGGTGGGTAAATACATGCTACCTGGTTCGATGGATCTAAACCAGCTCACTTTACACATTCAAAAAATATTTTTTGAGTGCCTACCATATGCCAGGCACCTGGAGTTCAAAGGTCCCTACCATTCCGAGGCCACACATTTTTCACTGAACACTTACTGTGAGTATCGAACGAGATGACATAGTTGAAAGTACTTGCTAAATTTCCATACATAGTGATGTGATATTATCATCCTTATTTCTGTGTGACTAGCCTTTTCTGAGGCTTTAAAGGAGAAAAAAAAGAAACATGAGCATCCCGGTCATCAGTAAGTGGCAAATGTAGTCATAAGACCAAACATAAACACAGGCAGCAACAAGAGGGAAACGTGAAATGCCAAAGCGTACAGGGCAGGCACCTGGAGGCGAGGATCGGGGAAGACGACACGGGCCCGGCTTTCTGGAAGAGGCGAGGGCTACACCAGGTCTGGAGGGTGGACAGGACCAAGCCTCGGCGTTCTGGAGTCCAGTCTGCCTCTTTCAGGAGGGCAGCTGGCATGAGGTAAGGCACACAGCAATGGCCACAGCGGAGATGCTTCTGGAATGAGGACCATGTGCTCAGGAGCCAAGAGGAGACTCGTCTGATTAACCGGAGAGGATGTGGGAGACATGTCAGATAACAGGAAGCCAGTGAAAGTTCCAGACAGGAAGAAAGAACACGTGCCTGTCTGAAAACCCCAACGGGATGGCAGGCAGCCTAGGACTTGAAAGTTTCAGGCAAAGAATGTAAACGTGGGCTATTTAAATGAAATAATGAGCCCCCTGAAGCCCCACCTCTAATCTAACTTCGAATTGGTGTTCAGGTCCTACCCCTCCAGGGGGTTCTTCTCTGAGACACCCCTGGCTGTCGGTACTTTTGGCTGGAGTGGGTGGACGGTACCGCTAGCAGAGCGAGGCTAATTCAAATGCACAGTGCCAACGCTTGTGCTCCTTGGGCAAAACCCCTACAAATCTGCATTACAGTTTTCATCTTACAAGGAGTGTGTCACATCAAGGAAGGTTATGAAAATGTGTGTCCCATCTTCAGATGGATGCAGTTTTCATGTGAAGGAAAAAGAAGTGTAATTATTCCTAATAAAGCCACAGTTACGCCCGGACACTCTGCAGAGGCATGGGATCTGAAGGCCCACTGGAACGGCAAGACCCAAGCCCTCCTCTAATGGGGCCAGGGCCGAGGGCTCCCCTGGGGTCGGGTACCCCAAAACGTCTCTTGCTGCTATGGAAGTGGAGCTCAAAATCCCAGTTATAAGCTGTTTACTATTAGGGGAAAGATATCATTGGACTCAGCCGTCGGCCCTGTCTGCTAGCCTTACCTTGGTGCAGGACACACATGACCCTTCTCACAAATGATGACCTTAGAGTAAACAACAGCTTTCAACTCAAATAAATCCCCTCCAATCCTCTGGGCTGAGCCTTCTCCAACTAACCCTGTAATCAAGGAGAAGCGGCTGGGCCTCCGCACATGTAGTGCCTCCACTCCAAGCCTTCCGCCACTCAGACAAACACCTCGAAGGGAGAAGGAAGACTCGGCCTCCCCAGTCTGGGCCATTCTGGCCTCTCCTTCAAGTCCTGCAACAACAGGCAGGTGACAGCTGTCACCTGTGGTGCAGAGACCGTCTTACAATTCAACACGGACAGAAGGCGGCCGCCAGCTTAGTCAACAGGATCCAGCCGGCGAGCAAAGCTTCTGTTTCCGATGCTGGCTTCTTCTGCGGTTGATCAAGCAGCAGAGTTGATCCCACCCACGTCCACGGGAAGGCGGGGTCAGGGAGGCCAGGACGGGGCGCCGCGGCTCATGGGCTGTTGACAATGGATGTGATGGTGGATGAGCCCGGGCCGCGTGGCAGGAATTCTAGATCACCGAGGCGTGATTTTTTCTCTCCTTTGGGACAAGCCATTAACCTTTGAGATGACAGCCCTGGGATCAGAGCGACGGAACGATTTTTGAGGTCAACCACGATCTATGTTCTCAAAACCTGACATCGACATGCAAAAGTTGTGACTGAATCCTGGTGTCCCTAAGAGGAAGACTAAATGCGTGTGACAGATCTTCTGCAATCAAAATGCCCCATTTCCCAGAGTATCTGTCACAGATTGATAACATCCACGCAAAAAGTTAAGTACAATTATGTCTGTCACTAAGAAACATACTTCGGAACCTGTGACTGACAACTTGCTGGAAGCTGACAAATCCCCGGAAGATTCTAGAACAACTCAGGGCAGCACCACACACCTTATAAGGGAAGCTCGGCCACCTGACTCCAGGGAGAGGCTCGGCGGGGGGGGGGGCTGGGGGGGGCTGCCCCTCGTGGGCAGAGGCTGTGGGGCAGGACTTGGCAGCTGGGAAAGGAGCCATGCGCTCTGTGGCTCTGGGAGGGAAGGTGACGCTCCCTCCCAGGGGAGGGGCAGTGTCAGTGACGGGCCACAGGACGCGCCCATGGCCGGAGGCCTGTGGGGAGCAGAGTTCAGGCAGCGGCGTCTCCTTCAGGACCACAGTGCACTGGACTCAGCACCCCAGGCTGCCGGGAAGGGCAGCGTCGAGCTCCTGGAACCACAGGTTCTGCATTTTCTAGGACAGCCCTAGACCAACGTCCACAAAGACATGAAACGTCCTGGAAATTCCAGCACTCCGGACCACTTACTTCAGATGGGCTCTGCAAGGGAAAAAAAAACGCTTGCCACTCAGCTCTGGCATGCCAAGGCTGGGACGGAGACACGGCATCAGCACGGCCGAGCGCCCTCTGCGCCCTCCACCCCAGGGAGGGGGCCACAGCAAACGCCCCGCAGTCATCCTCCTTCCCTCACACTGGCACTGCTGGGCCGTAATTCGGACAACACTGAGGAAGCACTGAAAGCTGTGTGAGGCCCTCGGTGACAAACGTCACTGCTCTGCACCCTCCCCACCCACTGGCGCTTCCCAGAGGCGCCCTTGGCAAGATCTAATACGCAGGTCTGCTGACTGAATTTCTGAGGGCGGGCGCCGGGAACACGATGCATTTCTTCAGTCAGGTCTGAGACGAACCGCTGAAGGTGTGAAGACTCCAAATGATGTTCGCTTTCCGCCAGCAGCTGGGGGCACACGACCTCTCCTGTCAGCTTCTTCAATGCAACAAGATTTTTACCTTCGAGAAGTTTCCTTTATTAACTTTTTAAGTGTGAAGCCCAAATCTACCCCTTGTCACTTCAGTCCACCTGACGCAATCGTGCCTTCTGGGGCTTCCAACAACCCATCCCAGCTGGAAACACTGCGATTCTCCCTTCTACATACTGACCGTCTAAACACCTGAAGCAGCTGCCGTGTCTCGACCCAGGTGAAAACGGGGCGATTCCTCATACTCAAATTCAATGCTTGATTTGGGTAACTTTTACAAGGTGGCACGAGGCAGTGGAGGTGAACTCTCGATGTACCTGACAGGTGTGGGACACCATCCTGTGGGATGTGCCCACGCCAGGCTGCATTCCACACAACCCAGGCTCCTTCGTGCCCAGCCGAGTCATTTCACACAAACCACTGCTAAGCCAGGGCCCCTCAATCTGGCTCTTGTGCAATTGATTTTTTGACTCTTGGCGGGCCCTGTCCATTTTCGCCCATCACCTTTCATCTCCTGGTTCCAGCGGGGTGTTCTGGCTGTGGAGATGCAGAGTATTGATTCTGTCATTCAGCACATCAGCTCTCCCTAATGGCTCTGTGTCATCTGCAAATTTGATAAGCATGCCTCTGATGTCTTCATTAAGCCACTAGTTTTACTGCTCGGCAAGCCGGGGGGCAGCAGTCCGCCAGGGGCCCCTCCCCGGCCGACACAAGCATTCATTCATCCACACTCTGGGGCGACTGGTGCTGCATCAGCTGTGAACCTGCCTGCCTCCCAGAGCTTCTCTGAACCTTGGTCCAGGCAGCAGCAGAACCCCTTCTTCCAGCAGAGTCATATGTGAGACCCGGGCTGTGAGAGAGGAGTGGGGCTGCTCTGGTCCACGGGGGAAGTGCTTCCTCCACCTGCACCCTGCCCAGGCAGCAGCACGGAAAAGAGTCAGAAAAGCCTGGATCCATGGCCTCTGTCGTCTGCTTAGATGCACCGGGCTGACCCGCAGAGCCGAGGCCAGCCCAGAAGGGAGATGTGGAGCTGGAACCCAACCGCAACCCCATCCTGCTGATCAACCTGCGTGAAGTGGGTGAGCAGAGGAGGGAGCAGCACGAGTGCCCAGGCAAAACAGAGGCTCCCAGCCCCCGGCCGAAGCGGCCCTTCACTCAGAAAATGTGGAGGACTGTGTGCGGAGCTGTACGTGTGGGAGGGGAAGACTCAGGGAACCAGGAGGAGGGGCTCTGCCAAGACGTCCTGCCTTTTGCCATGAACTTCACTGAACACTGTGTCCAGTTCACTGGATCCAGCCAAGGGGCATCCTTGTCTCTCTGGGACCCACCCATCCTGAAATGACAACCCCACATCTGGCCCCAAGAGGAGCACTGTCTGCAACGACAGAAGGAAACAGGCAGGAAGTGTTGTGTCTGGGGCGGTCCCTGCCCCTGGAAAGAGAAAGCTGTTCAGCTGGGACCATGAGGTCCACGGGTGCTGACCCATCGTCTCTGAAAAGGTCCACCGGCCGCCCGTTTTGTCTGAGACACGCTGGGGATAACAGCTCTCCAAAGACGGCAGGGAATTCTTGGAAAGATGAGTGATGACATAAGAAAAGGAGGCAGAGCACCTGTTCTCAGCTTTTGAGACCAGAGCTCAAGAAGGCAACAAGGTCTGCTGCGGCCCCTGCCTCCTTCCCTTCCGGCGCCCCCAGGGCGGTGCTGGGAGCCCGGCCGCCGCCCACTCTCGGGAGCCGCCGCCGTCCTCCCGCCGCCGCCCAGAGCAGTCAGTAGAGGGCGCTGCGTCACCGCTCTGACTCCGGCCGGGCTCAGCGAGCGGTCCCCGCGTCCACACAAAGGCCGGCTGGGAGGAGGAATTCTTGCGCTTGCGGTTTAATATTACATGAGAAGGAGGCAGCCGAACACAAACTTGCTCTTACATGATATGATACCACCTATGTAAAAAGTACACGGAAAAATGACGTGAAGGAACTATAACCAGAGGTTCTGAGCCTTTGCTCACCGGAAATGGGATTTCTGCTTTTTCATTATTTTCTATACTGTCAATTTTCCACCACCTTGTATTACTCTCAGAGTCAGAAAAAGACCCGAGGAGCGCTCAGGGACTGAGGAGCTGTCTGAAGAAGGTGTGAGGGGGCTGCAGCACGGGGTCCTCGTCTGTTGGAGAAGCGTCTCTTGTAAAAGTCAATACCTGCCTGGGTCTGCGCTGAGCGCTGGGAGGCAACAGGCTCTGGACACGGCCCTGCCCTCAGGGAGTTCACGACACGACCACAACACAAAGTGAAGGCATGACTGCCGAGAAGCGCTCAGGCCCAGGCACAGGGCGGTCAGGGAAGGCTTCCTGGGAGAGGCGGCATCTAAGGCAGGGGATGCGAGACACACCCAGTGCACAGGTGCCAACACGAGCAAAGGCACAGAGGCACAAAACAGGAAGGGAAGAAGAGGCTACCAGTTCAGCCTACAGTCTGAGGCTTGGGGACGGGAGAGAGAAGAGCAGAAGTCACGGGAGCGGAGCTGGAGGCCTTCACCCTGCAGACCCCACAGCGGGCACTCCCAGGGCTCACCACCAGAGAGAAAGCTGTCAGCCTCCTCTGCTGGACAGAGTACAGAGCCTCGAGGGATAAAGTGACGTGCTCGTCATTTCATATGGCAAATTTGAATCCGCATTTCATTTTTTTTTAAATCAAAGATATTGGATAGGAAAATAATACAAAAACCAGACACAATAAGCCCCTGATGAATTAGCAGGTTCCCACTGGGGGGCGTGCCACCTGTAAGTTACCGCACAGTGACAGAGGACTGGGGACAGACAGGTGGTTTTTACTCGGAAAAGTCTTCATGTAACATTCAATTATCCAACAGCATGGTGGCGGACTTAACTCAGCCAAATTAGAATACATTTTATATTGACTATTTTGACATTTGTTTTATTTGGCAAGTAAAACAAAACTGATCCAATTTCCTTGCAGGCATTGTAAACCATAAACTGTACAACAAGAGGCAATAAAATATATAAGCCTGATAAACACGCTGTTCTGATGACTACCTCCAGGGCCGCCTGGCTCCCCACAGCCTCTGCTTGGGTCCTCTCCCTTCAGCTGCTAGTGACGCTGCTCTCATGCTGACCAGCAAGCTTCTGGGGAGACCACCCTTCCTATTTACCTGGGAGAATCAGTGCTCTTCCTTTATCCAACAGAAAGTTAAAACCTGCCCTGAGGTGGTGCCCATTTCTAGGTCCTTCCAGAGCGAATGATGCCAACAGGGAGCAGGTGTATGTACTGCAGAGGCGATGGGCCTGAAACGACCCCCAGTGCAGGGGATGGGCCTGAAACAACCCCCAGTGCAGGGGATGGGCCTGAGAGGACCCCCAGCTCAGGGGATGGGCCTGAGAGGACCCCCAGCCCAGGGGATGGGTCTGAGATGACCCCCAGCACAGGGGATGGGCCTGAGATGACCCCCAGCGCAGGGGATGGGCCTGAGATGACCCCCAGCGCAGGGGATGGGCCTGAGATGACCCCCAGCTCAGGGGATGGGCCTGAGATGACCCCCAGGATAGGGGATGGGCCTGAGATGACCCCTAGCGCAGGGGATGGACCTGAGATGACCCCCAGCACAGGGGATGGGCCTGAGATGGCCCCCAGCTCAGGGGATGGGCCTGAGATGACCCCCAGCACAGGGGATGGGCCTGAGATGGCCCCCAGCTCAGGGGATGGGCCTGAGATGACCCCTAGCACAGATGATGGGCCTGAGATAACCTCCAGCACAGGGAATGGACCTGAGACGACCCCCAGCACAGGGGATGTGCCTGAGAGGACCCCACACACAGGGGATGGACCTGAGATGACCCCTAGCACAGGGGATGGGCTTGAGATGACCCAAGCACAGTGACAGTGAGGGCAGCTGTGACAGGGCCCTGGGTAGTGAGAAAGGAATGAGAAGTGCTGCCTGGAGCCGTGCTCGCCTCGCGCTTCTAACCCCCTGACACTCACCCGCTGGCTCGCCCTGCACCTCTGGGCAGCCATTAGCTCTTCCTATTTTTTCCTACCAAAGTGGAACTGAAAACTGCTCCTAAGGTTTCAGGCAACTCCAAGGATGGTTAAGTGACAGTTTCACAGGAGAAAGACTAGACTGTCTTTGGGGGGATGTCCCGAAGGACAGAGTCGTCTGAGCTGCTGGCTCTCGACAGCTGCATTCTTCAGAAGGAGGCAGACGCTCAGCCCGAAGAACAGAGCGAGAGCCACGGCTATATGGCCATCTCCTTGCCCCTCCCGAGGGCAGGGCGGAGCTGTGAGGTCAGCAGGACAAGCCCACCACTGACTGCTGGCCGCCTTGTCCTGCTCCTGACAGGTTTTGTTCACCTCTGTTCGCCCACATGGAAGCTTTTGCATCCGTTCTCATGTACATTACATCAATCCCCAAATGACGCTGCCTCACCAGTTCTCAGCTGTTTTATTTACTTTGGTAATCCTTTTCTCAAACTTCATCCATCATCGCTGTTTGTTCCTTGTCCTCCAATAATTTACTACTAGTGATGCAGAGGTTTCTTATCTGACAGAATTCTCTTACCATCTGCTTCTTGCATAACATGCAGAAGACCACTGCCACCTCTATTAGGACTGAAACCGGCTGCTGAGTGGCCAGTTTGCTCTCCCAAGTTTCTTTGTGGAAACGATTATTAAAACTAACAGCCCCTGAAGAACACCTCGCTGTTCTCACACCCAAACTACTCAATTCTTAGTGTGTAGCTCATCGGGAAGAGAAACAATATGAAAATGAGCATAATTACTTACCAGCCCTCCTGGGTTTCAAACGGGTGGCTGGCCAAGGCAGAGAAGGACTCCTACCTTCTTAAGGCCCCTGTTCCCAACCACATGGCTGCAAAGCTTGTGTCTGTGTGCAGCTATCAGCTCTTTAGGAGAGCAAGCCCATTTAAAGTCGCATATTCTGCTATTTTAGGAGCCTGCAGAATATGTACAAAATAGAACAGAGAATGGCCTTTACATTCATGTAATGCACAGATTTCTAACTGGATTTTAAACATCTCCTCTAAAGGTATATTTCTTCTGCAATTTTTCAGCTATCTTCTGTGCTATTTCAGCAGAAACGAAGTAGAGGTGTTCTCAAACGTTCTGCAGGGGGACCCCAGACCACATGACTGTGACGTGCAGAGCGGCATGAGCCGCCACTGACAAGGCCTCACCTGGGAAGGTTGGGGGCCGGGGTGGACGCTGCTGATGACTGGGAAGGCGTCGTGGGTTGAGATGAGTCATGATTTCTTGGTACTCTGCCCATTCGATACCAGATCCCCATGCTGTTCAGTTCCCTTGGGGAGAAAAGAGAAATCTTCATGGCGCTGTTCGGCACAAAGCGTTTACCTGAGCAACAAAGCAACAGTTCATTCAAAAGAATCACGGCCTCCAACGCCAGGGAGTCACAGCTCGCCCTCGAGGATGGCTTCCGTCGCCTCCCTGTGCGCTCTGGGTGTCACAGAGCAGAGCCTACCGTGAGGGCAGCTGTCCCCCCGAGGCAGGCCTTTACGACACGGCCACCGTCCTCACTGCCCCAGAGCTCGCTCCCTTAGTTCTCAGTCTTCAAAATGCTTCTTAGTGGCCGCTTCATTGTAGGTGTTTACGTGACAACCCACTTCGAGTCCTATGTACGGTTAGGGTGAGATAGATGGAGCAACGGGCTGACACAGAGGCCTGGTTTTTTGGTTTCTTTTTTTAAAGATTGGCACCTGAACTAACATCTGTTGCCAATCTTCCTCTTTTTTTTTTTTATTCTTCTCCCCAAAGCCTCCAGGTACATAGTTGTATATTCTAGTTGTGAGTGCCTCTGGTTGTGCTATGTGGGACTCCGCCTCAGCATGGCCTGATGAGCGGTGCCATGTCCGTGCCCAGGACCCAAACCGGCGAAACCCTGGGCTGCTGAAGCGGAGTGTGAGAACTTAACCACTTGGCCACAGGGCCGGCCCCCAAGCCTGGTTTGTAACGCCCAGGAGAATCAGCTCCACCCAGCTCTATGACACGCCCCCACTTCTGGACAAAGCTCCTTACTGCCGGATGTCACCTGCAGTTGGCCTCATGCTCAGGGTCAGTTTGGGAGATATCTTCAAACGACAAGGCATGTGCCCCACAAACCACCGTGACTCAGAGGGATCACAGAAGGGCCTGACAGATGCCACATGGGGTTTCCTGTTACTGGATGTGCACGCCCATCGCAGCCCGGCCGCACCCCCACGGCCACGAGTGCTCATGAGACAGGTCTGTTCTCAGGAATCGTAAGGGCATGAGTTTAGCCATATCTCAACTGCCCTACAGAACTGCATCTTGGGATGCGGAGGAACATCATCTCTTCAAAAACGGAGACCAGATTTACTCAGTGGACACTTCTAGCAGCTTCCCAGTACATTCAGGAACTATTCTAACCCACAATCGCGTCTTCTTAGATGCCTGCTTCCAATCGGCCGGACTGATTTCCCCACGTCTCAGTCACGGTCCCGCAGCCAGGCCTGGGCAGAGCTGTTCCCAATCAGGAGGCTTCACTCCCCGGCTCACAACCCCGACCCTTGCAAAGTAACGTGTGGAATTGTGCCTGATTTTAAGAAAAAGTGACTTAGAGTTCTGAACACTGAATTTTCTTTCCTTCCTTAAAAATGACACGGAAATTGTCTTCCTCTAGAAAAGAACTGTTGCCCCAAGATGAAACAAAAGTGTACTTCAGCAATCTTTTAAAATGATACAAAAGAAAGAAGATTCTCGTTTTGATTATCAAAACATATATGGTAAGAATCTATTCTTTAGAATTGTTTAAATTGGTTAAAAATTAAATCTTTTAAAGTAGTATAGTTTGTAATTAAAAATACACATAGTAACTGAAATTAGACTTTAAAAGCTCATTATTAAATTGTTGGCTTCTACTATTTGTATGTAAATGGCTGTTTCTAAGGCACCTGAAGTATGGTTATTCTCTTAACTATCTCCTACTCCCATAATCCTGTTTATGCAATTAGTTTAAACCATGTTGCAAAACAGGATTTTTGAGCGTGTAGGAAGGGAATGATAACAGAGTCCTTCTTAAGGACCACAAAATCTTGAGACAGCTTTCAGATTCCACAGCTGAAGACTCCGCACAGACCATGTGCACCAAGAGGAGCATCACCTCTATTTTTGTGATACCTGCCCCCTACACGGCTGGAGCAAACACCGCAGCTCTCGTCTGTTGCCCAGCCTGCGTCTAGTATACGGGGAAAGGCCCTGGCTTTCAAAGTCAGGAGGAGGTCTGGGAGCAGATGAACGAGAACCCTAACAGCACAACCCAGATCCAGGAGGAAGAACTCACCTGTGGGGACCCACGGGGACGGGCGAGACGCCTGCACAGCCGGCCAGAGAGAGGCACATAGCCAAGGGGGCCAAAAACCAGCGACCACATTGATTCACTGGAAAGACTCGAATTTCAGGAGACTGAGCACAACGAACATCTATTATCTTTTGGACATCGGCATCCATTCACCCCTACCTTCCAACTTTTTACCACCTCTCCATATTTGGGGGGCAGCTACCCCCTCATTCTTAGTCCCTGAGTTCCAATGGAGCTGACTCCACTTCCGGCTCAGGCCTGAGAGAGAGAATGACATTTTCCAGGTAGCAGTGATGGGTTCAGGGTGCATATGACCCCAGTGAGATCAGTCAAGACCAACGAGACTGAATTCTAGAACTTCTGTTTGAATTATCAAGAACGTGGAGTTGCTCTTCGCCTCAGGTCTTGAACCTGGAGGAAAAGGAGGCGAACCCACTGCACCACCACTCCTCCACTCTAGGGGAGAACACGTCTAAGAATGGGGTCCACCCCAAGGAATCAGAGCAAAGAGGAGAGAGGGAGAAACTAGACCCTAGTGACGTCCTCTGAGCGCCTACTTCCAGCCACACCTGAAGCCAACCTGCCCCCTGAACTCTGCTGTTATGTCAGTCAACAAATTCCTCCTTTTGCTTAAACCAGTCTGGGTTGGGTTTTGCATCACTTACAATCAAAAGAATCTGGAGTGAAATCCTGAGATTCCTTGTACTTAGCGTTTACGAAACAGCTACAGAGCCAGACCCGTGCCCTGTAGTGAGGCTACTGGGCGAACAGGACACAACAGGCCCAGCCCTCAGCTTCTCAGGGAAGACAACATCAGCCCAAAGAACTGGACACGGAATTATCACGTGGTCATGCAACATTCACATTTCTCCCCTACTCAGAACCCTCCAACAGCTTTCCAGAGCACCTGGATTAAAATCCAAACCGCCACCATGTCCCACAAGGTCCTGCCAACCGCTGGCCTCATCCCCGACTCCTCGCTCGCCCGCTCTAGCCACCCGGGGCTGCTTTCTGCCCCAGCGTGCCTCGCCCATCCCCGCGTTACACCTGCTCTTCTGCCTAGAAGGTTCTGCCTTCGCATCTCTGCACGGCTGGCTTCTTCCAGACATTCAGGTCTCTGCTCACACGTCGCCTTCTGGACCCCCCAACTCATCATCGTGTGTCATTTCCGTCACCAGCTGAAATGGCCTCCCTCACTCGTTTGTTTGCTGCTCGTCTCCCCCTTTCAGAACACCAAGTCCGTGAGAGCAGACTCTCTGCCGCATCCATCACCATATCCAGGGTCTTTGGCCCAGTGGTGCAAAATGGGTGCCCCTAAAACTTTAGTGGGGTGAATAAACAGGACAGAGAGTTGAGGCCTGGTGGTCACAAAGGGGAGAACACCTTTGCTTTCAGGCACCTGGAAAGGCCCCAGAGGAGGCTGAGGGTGAATACTGAGGAGGATGAGGGGAAAGAAAGGCCCCTGGATGGAGCAAGCGGCATGAACAAAGGCCTGGAGGTCAACAGCTTGGCGTTTTGGACTGGCTGTAGCATAAGCAGGAAGGGGAGCAATGAGAGCCAAGGCTAGAGAGGCTGACGAGAGGCAGGTGGCCAGAGCCTGGTGGGTCACACAGGAGGTCCCTGGGCTTCATCCCCGGGGGCGACCTGAGCACTCTCTGCAGAGAGAAGAGATGAGATCTGTGTTGTTAAGACTTACCCGATAAACGTGTACTGAGGTGGGGCCTGCTTGGTCCGGCCCATGATCCGAATGTCACAAATTGCAGCTTCGGTTGAATCCCGTGGAATAAATTTAATGCACAGCCTCTTCTTTCTAAAAGCCACTTCCTCTGAAGGAAAGGACAAGAAAAGGTATGAGTCTTCCAGAGATGCCAGCATCTCTATTCTGAACACTGCGTCTCCTGTCACGTTCCCTTCCTGGCAGCAGAAGTGACCGGTCATCCAAGTCACCCAACAGAAGGACGGGGCTCTGCCCCTCCTGCCCTCCACAGGGCTGCAGTGGACAGGCTGTGACTGCAGAGTGGACCCCAGTCACCCTGCTCAGCATTCAGGACCTGACCCCAGACACCCCCTGCCGAGAAGGGGCTCCCAAGGTACACACACCTCTGCAAGGAGAAGCAGCTTGGAATTCACACATGGGGCCGGGCTTCTAAAAGCCACAACCACATCTGCTCACCACTGAAGCCAGCAGGTACATACACACGGACACCCTGAGGATTAAGACATTTCACCACATGGACTTTTTTCTTTCTTACTTTTTATTATAGAAACTTCAAAGATTCCCCAAAGCAGGGAGAACAGTAAAATGAATCCCCGTGTTCCCATCATCCAGTTTCAACACTGTCAACAGTGGACAAGCTGGTTTCATGTCTTCCCCACCCCAGCCCCCTTTAGTTTTGCAGGAGAATCTAAAACGAATCCCTATCACCACGTCATGTCACCCATTAATATCTCAGTGGGCATCCACGGCAAATAATTTTTTTTTTAATATGAGCATCATGCCATTATCATTCCTAACAAAATGAACGATTCCTTAATATCATCCAATAGATAGTCTAAATGCAAGTTTTCTCCATTATCTCAAAAATGTCATTTAACTGTTGGTTTGTCTGGATCAAGATGCAAACAATTCTATGCACTCAACTTGGCTGGGTAGGTCTCTCGAGCCTCTTTTGTTCTGTAACAACCTCTCCACCCTCCCTTTTTCTTTCGGGCACTGGCAGGTTGGAGAAAGTGGGTCACTCCCTGCACTTCCTGTGAACGGCTCGATAAGATTCAGGTTAGATTCTCTAGGCAAGAACACGTCACAGGTGGTGCATGCACGTCCTACGGCGTCACATCACAGAGTCGAGCTGTGCCAGCCTCGGTGGGTTCCGGTGGTGTCGGCCTGGTGCCTCGGTTATAAAGTCCACGAAACTGTTTTTGGAGCAGAGTCCTCATCTCCTGAGGACGGTTGCCTAGATCCATAAGTTCATTAAAATGGTGGTTTTCTGAATCTGTCATTCCTTCTGCATGTATTGGCTGGAATTCTTCTGTATAAAAAGCAACTTTTCTTCTTCATCTACTTAGTCTCCTTGAAATACACTTTGTAGAGGAAAGGAAAGATAAACACGTGATTCACTTATTTATCAAGTCTTAGAGTAATAAGTCGGTGCCCTAGCAACCGCCAGTGGTGACCGACCTGGTGTTTTTTGGTTTCTTCATTTGTCGTTTTTAAACATGAATTTCAATCAATTGCAGCCACTCAGTACATGAGTCGGGTGGGTCTGTGTTGAAGTCTCAACTCTGCCATTTTCCGGCACTACAACCTTAGGCAAGTGACTTGATTTCTCTGAGCCGCAGTTTATTATCTGTAAAAGCGGGTTAATGAAACCCCACCCCATAGGGACGCTGGGTGCATGAAAGGTGGTAACACGGATGCTTCACTCAGCCCAGCGCCTGGCACACAGTAAATGCTCAATAAAGAACAGCCACGAATGTTCCTATCACCGTTATCACAAGTAAGCCTCCAGCACACAATTTATGTCCGTGTTTGGCCTTGATTTTCAAGACCTTTCAGTTCTCTGGCAGGAAATAAGCACATCCGAATCAGGGAGCAGAATGAGGAGGGAAGGGCATTCCTGGTGCTAGTATCGATTTTACCGGGGGTGGGGAGGGAGCTGGGGGGAGGTTAGAATCAGTGGTAGTGTTTTGTTGCCGTGATCTGGGGGAGGCTGGCTGTCTTTTAAAGAGCCAGATGGAAACTTTGGGGGTTCCTTTCCCAGGTGAGGAAACTGAAGGCTAGATCAGATCTATAAGCTGTGAGCAACAATGTCCTCAAGCCACACCCCAAACACTGTACCCAAGAAGGCAGGGATGGCGTCCTGGGAGAAAACAGCCACTGCAACCCTGTGCCTTCAAAGGCTATTAGGTGATAAGACCGGGCCTTTGAAAGTGCGAAGTGAGACCTTGCCTCAAAGCAAACGCAAGTGCAGGTCTTTTCCGTGCGTCTGCCAGGCTGCTCTTTGCTCCATTCCTCCGTCTACAGCAAACTCGGGGTAAGAGATGGAGCCACTAATTACACACGCTTAAACAGGCCTAATTTTAAGTAAACATATTACACAGAGTCAACAGAAATGTGTTCAGTCATGCAAATGAACACGGAGAAAGGACACAGCACTTTACTAAAACGGTCTTCCAGTTTTTAAGTACTATATGGATTGCAACAAACTACATTTCCCATTAATTACAGGAGTCTCATCTTTTTGGCTGACTTGATAAAATCAGGGCTTTAAATGCACTCAAAGTGCATAGAGCTGACTATGGGTTTGTCTGGTCAGCTCGGGCTCACCTGTCCCTGGTGTAAGGGCTCCAGGAAATGACAGTAGGACCTGAAATGAACAGGCTACCCTAATCCACCCTCCTTGTGTGATAAGATGTTGGAGATGCCAGGACCCAACCTCAGAATGTCCCCAGGGCAACACCCCCAGTCATGGGAGAGGATCACCGTGGCCCCACAGCAGCCAGACCACGGACCCAGACAGACTCCTGTCTTAACTGCTTCAACAAATTGAGAGGAAAACGCAGAATGGGCAATCCCTTGGGGCTCTAGAGTCTATCAATATAAAGACATTATAAGTCAATTAGTCGTCAAAAACAAACACCAAGGCAAACTGTGAAACAAAGAAAAACATGGGGGAAAGTGGGAAATTAATATAAGTCTACAAGGCAATTTTAGTGCTTAGCAGAGAAGTCACACAAGAATAAGCAAAAGTAGCAAACACCTGTGAAGATGTTCAGTCTTGCTAGCAAACGATGAAGTGAAAATTAAACAAAATTGAATAGCAAAACAAAATAAAAATTTTAAACGCTATGTTGGCAGGGCTGTGGAACTCAGGGACAAGTGTGCATCATGAGTGGCACCGTGGGCTGGCATTTCTGGAAGTTCATTTGGCAACAGAGTTATCTTTATTGATCCCATCCTCTGAGCAAGCTACCTTAGGTGAATCAAAGATGAATTAAACACAGGCTTTGTCCTCAAAGAAAGAGAGAAAGACATGAGGAAAACATATCAAAGGCTACAATACAAGCTAAAAGCAACATGATGAAGTGGGTTATATTCCCCCCATTTTACAGATGAGGGAACTGAGGCCCAGGAGGGTGAAGTCATTTGCCCCAAGCCCCACAGTTTCAGGTGGCAGAGCCAGACTCAATATTAGGCGAGTTTGACTCCAGAGCCCACGTTCTTCCCACTATGCCGAACCATAGTTTGTCCTAATGGAGGAAAGATGGGAACTCAGGCAGAACTGATCACTCTCTTTGGCTTGCCACCGCTGTAACTTGCAGGTGCTTACTTCCCTTCTTCCCTTCCATAGATGTGTGCTGGGCCAGGGGTGATGAAAAGCAGTAAAGAACGCAGACAGGGCCCCTGACCTCCAACTGATTACAGCCCTATCTAATTATGTCGTAAGGCAATTCCTTGTTTGTAGGTCCAAGTCCTCCACCAGACTGAGCTTCTTGAGGAAAAGGCCAGTGTCTTATTCATCTTTCCATCTCAAAGCCTGCAGTGCCTACGCTAGGCATTTACCAATCTTAGCTGACTGTGGAGAGTGGAGAGAGCCGGCTTCAAACTGGTATCTAGGGATTAGGGACTGTTTCATGTGCGTGGAAGAACTGAAGCTCACCCTTGAAAGATACGGGGTGTAGACATTCAGAGTTGAGGGAAAAGGTATCTCAGGGAGGAAAACAAGAAAGCAAGTTCGCAGAGGCAGAAAAGACAGGAGCGTGAAGGGGACGCAGTCGTAGCTTGGTTTGGGTAAAGTATCGGGTGCATGAAGATGAGGAATACCTTTGCAGACGAAGGTTGTGGGCAGCCCACAGAGGAGCTATGACCCAGGAGCCTCAAGTACTTGGACCTTATCACAAGGAAACCACTCACAATCTACACACACTCAAACTGACCTACAGATTCAACGCTATTCCTATCAAAATCCCAGCTGGCTTCTTGGCACGAGCTGACTCATCCTCAAATTCACATGGAAATTCAAGGAACTTGGAAAAGCCAAAATAACCTTTAAAAAGAAGAATAAAGTTGGAGGACTCATACTTTCTGGTTTTAAAACTTGCTACAAAGCTAGACTGTGTCAAGACTGTGTAGTACTGACATAAGGAAGGACATACAGATCAACGCAAGAGAGCTCAGGGTCCAGAAGAAACCCTCACATCACAGTCAGATGATTTGCAACAAGGATGCTGAGACAATTCAGTGGGGGACAGAAGAATCTTTTCAACAAACGTTGCTGAGAAAACTGGATATTCACATGCAAAAGAATAAAGTTGGACCCCTGTCTCACACCACATACAAAAAATTAACTCAAAATGGATCAAAGACATAAATGTAAGGAGCTAAAACTATAAAACTCTTAGAGGAAAACACAGGCATAAATTTCCGTGACCCTGGATTAGGCAATGGTTTCTTAGGTATGACACCAAAAGCACAAGCAACAATAGTAGAACAGATGAATAAAATTCCATCAAAATAAAAAACTTCTGTGTTTCAAAGGACATTACCAAGAAAATGAAATTTCTCACAGAATGGGAGAAAATGTTTGCAAATCATATAAATGATAAAGGATTTACATGTATTCTAGATGCATAATATATCTACAATATATTAAAACATTCTCACAACTCAATAATAAAAAGATAACCCAATTTACAATGGGCAAAGGACCGATTTATCATTGGTCCTTTAGACATTTCTCCAGAGAAGAAATACAAGTGAACAATAAGCAGAGGAAAAGATATTCAGCATCATTAGCCATCAGGGAAATGCAAATCCAAACCACAATGAAACACCACTTCACACCCACCAACACGGCTAGAATGAAAAAAGAATGACAATAACAACTGTTGGTGAAGATGTGGAGAAACTAGAACCCTCAGACACTGCTGGTTGGGATGTAAAATGGTGCTGCTCCTTTGAAATGGGGTTTGGCAGTTCCTCAACATGTTAAATACAGAGTTACCATATGACCCAGCAATTCCACGCCTAGGTATATACCCAAGAGCAGTGACAACATATGTCCACACAAAAACTTGTACATGAATGTCCACAACAGCATTATTCATAATAGCCCAAAGAAGAAACAACCCAAACATCCACCAATTGAATGGATATGCAAAATGTGGTATATCCATATAATGGAATATTATTTGGTAACAAAAAGGAAATGAAGTACTGATATCAGCTGCAACATGGACCTGCTATGAAATCGTTATACGAAGTGAAAGAAGGCAGTCACAAAGGACCATATACTGTATGACTTGACTTATATGAAATGTCCAGAATAGGCAGATCTATACAGAAAGTAGATTAGCGGTTACCTAGGGCTGGCAGGGGGTGGGGAGGCGAGGGTTGGGGAGAAATGGAGAGTGATTGCTAATGGGTATGGGGTTTTTCTTTTGGTGGTGATAAAATGTTCTAACATTGATTGTGGTAATGGTTGCACAACTCTGGGAATAGACTAAAAACCATTCAACTGTACGCTTTAAATGGATAAATTGTATGGTATGTGAATTATATCTCAATAAAGCTGTCACCAAAAAAACCCTATACATAAATATATAAAATCTGTCTATAAAAGGTGCTTAAACATATGCTCTTACAGAGTGGCACCGTGGTTAAAAGTGTGGCTGGAGTCAGACTGGCGTGTGGACTCCAGTTGCCCCCCCACTTCTTTATGTGCGACCCCGGATAAGTTCTTTAATCCCCAAGTACCTACTGTGCCTCATTTCTCTCATATGTGAAATGGGTATAACGATACGCATTTCCAAATAGGGGTCTTCTGAAGATTAAATGAGATCAAGCACATAAAGCGTTTATCACCAGGGGTGGCATACAGTAAATACAGGCTAAATATCAGCTATTACAATTAGAAGCTAACACATATAATAACAAGGAAGTTAAAGCAGCCCCACGTCCAAAAGTGAGAAGACTATTAAGAAAATAAAAGTATGCTACACAATGGACTCCACTTGTTTCATTAAAATAACAGCTATGTGGGGTCTCTGTAGCTACGGAAAGTCTGGTCTACATGAAATGCTAGCAAGAAAACAGCAAAAAATAGCGAGTTCAAAAGGGGGCTAACTATGGAAAGATAATGTAGGACAAAGAATGTATGATAAAGAATGAGATACAGAATTTCATAAATGAATCGCGTGTCATAAAGACAGGATTCCCAGTATTTGTTTTTTATTTACAGCGTCGTTGTAGATATCCTAAAGTTGGTAACAAGTCATTAAAAATGAAAACAAGTTAGAGTACATCAAAATGAGAAGGCTCAAATATCCAGAGGTTTTCCAGCACTATTTAATAGCTGCCGTGCATGACAGGAACCTCAAAGCCCTCCGGGATCCCAAAGAAGCTTCCAACTCTTCAGCCATTCGCTTCCACTCAGTATCGCTCAGCGGGCAGAGCAGTCGCTCCCGTTTGAATCCTGGGCACTCAGCTTGCAGGCTGTCTGGTTCTGGCGTTTCTTGTTCAGTCCGAGAGCCAGAAATGGGACAACATTGCACTTGTACTGCCTGGGCGTCTTCTGATTGTTTTCCTTTTGCTTCTGGGTCTTGTCCAAGCTTGGCTTCAGCAACACCAGATGATGGACTAAGGATGAACTATAACCAGTTTCACTCGTTCCATTCCCTCGTGAGTCGATTCAGCAGGGAGCATCCTGCTAGGAGAAAAGGACATTCTGCCCACTTACATGTCGCTACCCAGAACGCTGCAAACTCCTTGGAGAACCAAGTCAGGCACATGTCTCAGAAGCAGCAGGGTTTATTCATGGGCACGCGGTAAGCCCTCCAAAAATGTTTCCAAAGAAAAATACACATAAAAAATATCTACAAATGTACCTGGAGGAAGAAAACGCTCGCTGCAATGAGTGGTACTAAAGGGTGACTCACGTGTGTCCACCGTCTCCTGAATGGGGATGAAGCCTACAGGCAGAGTGTCCTTGGTGTCAATGAGCTTCATATCCACTAACACGTTCCCTAAATGACTCTTGGGAAGAAAGAAAAGAGATACAGACTATTAATCTGAACATGCCTGTGGTGGGTTTGCCATTTTGGCTTCAAGATGCATATTTAACACAATGACTCTCACAGCTTTACGACAGCAGGTTAATTAGAGTAGGTGCCACTTAATGTTCCCCAGCAGTTACAAAGGGACTCCGGTGGCCCCCGGGAAGGAGTTTCATCTGCGGAACCTCAAAACCTATTCAGTCAGACGTGGGCCTTGGTTAGCCAGACAAGCAAGTGAGGAGATGCGTGAGACATACAGAGCCCAGCAGAGGGCAGCTGTGCACACGCGTCCCGGGACCAGCTGCCACTCAGCCCTGATGGAGCATCAGCTCTGGGGTCAGTAGGTTTTAGGAAGAGCAAGTTCCTAGAGCAGTCGCTGGAGGGGAGAGAGCTGCATCTACCCCTAACCGAGAAAGAATCGCACTCCTAAGTCATTGCCAGTCTGCACAGACGCACATTTCACTTTAGATACATTCTGTAAAATCCCAAGGATCATAAACCAGTACAGAGCAGAAAGACCTGCTGCCTCAATGTTACACATCTTCTAACATGACATGCACCAGGGCCTCTTAAGGCCTCTATTTAGTGGTAGTATATGGGGTCCACTGTGCACAGTTTCTGTAACCAGGGCAAAAACATCTTCCAAAGACAGCACACCCCGTTCTGTAATTGTGAAAAGG
Organism: Equus asinus; assembly: GCF_041296235.1. Classification (NCBI taxonomy): domain Eukaryota; kingdom Metazoa; phylum Chordata; class Mammalia; order Perissodactyla; family Equidae; genus Equus; species Equus asinus. The sequence goes on from NC_091799.1 coordinate 19,162,506, forward strand.
GATGCTCGGCAAACACACTGGCACCTGCAGCCCGCATTTCAGGCTGGAAACGAGCTAGAAAGATAGCCGCCCTGCAACTTAAACACGTGGGGCCACCTTGGAGATTTCACTAAACTCGTCAGTCATTTGCAGCGTAGCTCCCCCTCTAGTGAGAGTCGGTTAAGGAAAGAATTGCAGCTTCCGATCTCAAATCTCTCCCGTTAGGATGCTGGCAATGCACTTTGCACGCCCATTTTCCAGAAGCAACTCAGCCCCAGCAGCCCTGCACTAGCACACTCTCAGCTTACTGGGTCTGCGTCCCTGGACAAGCATCGGGTTGGCCAGCCCGTCACTCTGCCCTCCACAACAGCTTCCCAGGCCGTTGTTTCTGTCTTGCTCAGAGAAGGGCTTGCACCTCCGTCTCTGCACAGGGCCCCAGCCCCCTCACCCCTCTGGCTCAGGGCCAACACTCTCTGGAAGGCAGCCAGGGATTGTTACCATCTAAACTCTCTGCTCCATTCTCTCTTGGCACTCTCTGTTTTCCTCCATATCAATTTACAATGGCATATTTGTGAGGCTACTTGTTTAATATCTGCCTCCCCACTAGAGCTGAAGGACCATGAGAACCATGAGACTCAAAACTATTTCTATTACTACAGTAAATTCAAGCCTAGCACAGTTCTTGGCACACAGCAGGTGCTCAATAATTATTTGCTGAATAAGTTGATGTTTTTTTGGTACATTTTTAACAGGGTGGGCCACTCAGAGTCAGCAATCAAACTGGATTTGCTTGGATGACAAATATAAACTATATCAATAAAAATACTTAAAATATATTTAATAACTGCATGATAAACCAAGAGTACACAAATGAAATACATTCTTCAAATTTAAGTATGAAGGTCAATGTGTCGAGCGTAAACTATGACAGGTGTCTTTATGGCACTGTTGTCACAAAACTGTTTCTTTCTCTCAGAACCACTGTGTTTGTCAACAATCTGATAGTATGACATTTCAGGTAGCTGGGTCTCAGGAAGACAATGCACGGCGCAGCGCAGCAAAGCACAAGCGCCACCCTCGCTAATGTGGAATAAATCTCTGACCGCGTGGGCAGGGTTTGAACCGTTAACCTAGCTGGCAAACATCAGCTGCTTTCAGAATCGCCTGATCTAATCTATCATAATTTTTTCTCCTGGCAGTTGCTTTTCCGTGTCATCACTGCTTTCTGCATTGAGAAATTAACAACTGGGTATGTTTTCCTGCCCCGTAGATGGATGGGCATTCATCAATATCCTTCTCAAATGTCTTCGACTTGACAAGTTGGGTTTTCTAGAAGTCAACTGCAAACCACTTAGCGACCTCACCCTCCACACTCTACAAATGTCCCTGAGCATAAAACCAGAACATCAGTGGTGCAGCCATTAAAAAAAAAAAAAGCATCGAAAAACCCTCCCATGCATACAAAACGGGAGGCTGCACTGTCAAAGCTTCCCGCAGTCCAAGTGTGGTCCCTCTGGCACGGGGCTGCCGCTGTTCAGGGTTTAATACCGTAGGTCTGCGACACCATTAATTTTGCTTGTTCCTCTCCCCTCCCCCATCCCATGCTCTCTTTCATTTCCTCCTCATAAATATGAAGAACGTATTCCCAATCCTTGTTGAGCAAATGATTCATGCCAAAGGCCCAATATGCACTGACTCAGGGTATTTATATTGTCTCTGGTAGCCAGTATTTGCTAGTATACTGTAATTATTTTTGACAACCTTGCATTTAAGGTAGCCACAGATAACCAACTTAATATTCAAATGTTCATAAATCCTTCTGTTTAATATCCTCCCTACCTAATCTATGTACATTATTATTACAGGTAATGCAGAAAGTACAGGGCATGAAAAGTGCAATTAATCTCGATCCTTCCCCAGGAAGCAATGTCACTCCAAAGCCAGGTTTCTGTATTAATAGCATTATTGGGGGAAAGGAATTTAGGTTCCAAAGGAGTCTCCCAAAACTCCTACATTGGGAGTCTCAAGTCACCTAATTAAGAATCTGTCCAGTCTTGAGATCCCACGTCCCTCCTTTATGTTGTAAAAAATTATGCTATGCAGAGGCTTGGCTCTGACAGCAGGGCCAGGACAGACTGGCTGTAATAGCTTAAAATATGTCTCATTCCTACTCTACTCCCAGGCAGCAAGTTGGCCCCTGTGGCCCTCTTGAACTGGATCCCCATGGATCTCACTTTAGGACCCATTCATTCTTTTTCTGAAAACAAAATACACCTATTTCCTACACTGCTTCAAAAGAGAGGCCAAGGATTCTCCCACTGTCCTTGTCCTCATCTTACATCCCTTCATCACAACCCACGCCGCCACGCCCAGCCCTCACAGAGTACGACACAGAGTAGGCACTCAGTAAACATCTCTTTAATACGTTCAACAAATGCTAAGTCAATGCATTTTCTAGAATACACTTACCATGACCCCCAAAACTAACAAGCCCTGTGACTTCTCTCCGTCATGTTTAGACTGGACACTGTCCCTACTCCAAGGGTTCGGGGACTCTTCTGGCCTAGAGTATCAATATCCCACAGCTTTCATGGGAAATGTCACAAAAACAGAAATCACTAACAATCAAAGAGATCGTGGCTGTCCTCTGAAGCCACAGTTTTGAATGGAAACCTCTTCAGTCAGGAGACGCAAAGGCTGATCAGGGAGCAGTAGGAACACCTGAAACCACTGAGCAGTGCGAGGTGTGAAGAGGAGTTGTTCGAATCCTCAGGAGTTCGTCCTTCCAGCCCTGAGTGGCAGTGACCACGCTGACCTTCTGCAGAAAACAGCAGCCAGCGGACAGAACAGAGGTGACCCAAGCTAAAAATATAAATAGTCTCAAAAAAGGGCTTCGGTTCACCCTAGGGACAAGGGTTGGGAGAGCACAGCGGGTGTGTGGCTGTGGGTACAAGAGGGAAGGATGGGGCGATGGGGGCACCAGCCCGACAGCATGCGCCTGACGTTTGGACAGGCAACCCGGCCTTCAGACCTGCTCCTCGGAGGCTCCTCGGGCAGCACACAAGCCCGAGGGACCTGCTCAGACTCATCGGAGGCTCAGCAGCCGCCTCCCTGCCTGGATGAAAAAGATTTCCAGGGTTCCGCGCCAGCACTGGCCCTACTCCATTAGAAACAAGCATATATTACTCTCGTAGTTAGGGGGAAAAAGTTAAAGCAACGTCTTCTTCCCCAGTCCTGAGCACGTTAAGAGTAATTTTCCTAACAAAGATTTACCAACAAACAAGAGGGACAGCTGGTGGAAGAGAATGCAGGCCAGAGAACCCTGGGACTGTCCACAGCCAGAAAACGCCGAGGGGACGCGCAAGGACCCCCAAGACGGGACCACGGGCCTGGGGGAGTATGTGACAGGGAGACAGACCATTACTTTTCCCTTTTCAAGCTCTGAATGAGGATGTTGGAAGTTATTTTTTTTTTCTTTTTAAACTATGAATATATATTTTTGTTATAATAACATTTATAAAATTAAAATATTTCTAAAAATAAATATTTGCTTCAGAAAGAGACAAATAACATTTAGGCCAAAAAATCAAAATGGCATCCCTGAAAATGAAAATCTGACTGCTCCCTACCTGGGGCTAGGGAAGACCCGTGACCTCGGACAAGCACGAAAACTCTGACCTCAGGAAAGGAGCCAATGCTTCAACAGACTGCCCTGAGGATGGAAGAGGGGTATTTGTAGCGTGCCCAGGACAGGCCTCATCCAGAGCGGAGAGTCATGAAAGCTACTTTCCTCTTTTCTAAGCCACCTATTAAAACACTTCATCGGAAAAGCCTTAGTAGATATCTTTGAAATTTCCTCACTTATGGGCCCAAGTATTAAAAATAGCATGTTAGAAGAAACCGGCACATGTGGCTACTACCCGCAGACACACGACACGTCACATGTCACCTAGAGACTCAGAGAGAAAGTCAGTCACTTTGGAACAAGGCCTTGTGTGTGAAAATGGGAGGCCATGGCGCATCCTTCCAGCTACGCTTCCATGCGTCAGTCGGCTTTAAATCCAGCTCTGCTGGAGAACTCTCACGTCCACACTACCCTGTGATTTGTTACTTGGAGGAAAGGCAGGCAAATGAGAGCTGTGAGAGAAATTTCCCGGTTTCCTTTTGAGAACACGTTTTAATGGAATTCACTGTACACTTCGGTATGTGGCTAATAATACTGTTAATAAATGAAACACAGCGCTGGCTGCTGATTCTACCCAGTTCACTAAAACCACAGATAAATTAATATGGCAATGAAGATAAACCACAACAAAAAAGAATGGGGAAGTTTTAAACAGGGATGTAAATATCACGTGCTCACTCGGCAAACAGAAACAGCCACGAGACTTACATTTTCTTTGGAAAATGATCGTGTAAAGCACAGGTATCTGGTAACCTTCGATTTAAATAGGCCGTCTTTCCAGAGGTCAGCGTCCACACCATCTGCTGTCTGTGCGACCTGCGGCAGAGAACAGAGCAGAGGGCCGCAGGTGAGGCGGGCTGGAGGAAGGGGTGCTGGAGCAGCTTCTTCATACCTGTGCCAATTAACACCGGCCCGAACTCTCACGGCATCTCATTAGTCCATTTCACCAGGCACTGGGAAGAGATTTTCCAAGAGGGGAAAAGGGAGAGTGTGAAAAATACAACTTCTAAAAATATAGTCCCCAGGGAAGCCATTGATTAAAGACACCCTGACAAAAATGGTTCTAATGAGAAAAGAGCAACTTTGGTTGTAATGGACCAAGAAGGGATTGGGGAAGTCAGCACATTAAGTTGCTCATTACCACTTACTCGGGGGACGGTACGGGGCGCAGACAAAAGTCCAATGGGGTGTGAAATGCCACCTGAGAGGGGCACCGCCTGTAGAGAGACTGACGCGGCCTCCTGCTCCAGGACTCCCGGGGCCAGCCAGGGCGCTTCGGTCAATGGGACTCTCTACCGGGGCGTGAGGGGTAGGGGGTCAGGAAAATTCGCTCCTCACTGTATCTTCTTGGTACAAACTCTGTGAGTGGTATTCAAGGTCGGAAACTGTACCATGATAGAAAAATAAAAAGAGATTCAGGTCCTTTTTAATAGTCTCACTAAGAAGCCATGTTCCCATAGACAGCTGCAGAAATTTTCCCTAGGAAGCGTTTGAGGATGAAGCCAGCCTGGATCTGAGTCTCGAAGGACCTGTGCGCCGGACTGCAGGGTGTGACGGTCCGTGCTTTGTGGGAAAGGGTTTACATGACACTGGAGACAACAGGGCAGGCTGGACGAGGACGGTCTCCTTCTCACGTCTTTCCAGACTGCTCTCTTAATGGACTGTCAGGGCTGGGTCTGCTTTCTCACTCAGCAGCCTCACATGACACTGCCAGCATGGCACAGAGGAATAATCAACACTCCACACCGCGGCTGGCACCCGAGGGGACATCTGGGAAGACTGAGGGCGCAGCCGGTTTGGGGATGGACCCTGAAGCAGCCTCCCAGCCGTGTGCTCTCGGAAGCCTCCCTGCTTGTCCTGAGCGTTAGACTCTGGGACGCAGGCTGTGATCGACGAGCTCCCGGCCATCTGACAAACTGCGGATAGCGCCTCCATTCTTTACACAGAAACCGCCTCGCTTCAGCCCATCCCACGTCCACACTGAGTAGCTTTATGCAGAGCCAGGGGCCCCACAGCACTGCCCCATCCACAGGGCGGGGGCGGGCGGGCCACTCCACTGGGACATTCCCAGAGCCCCCACACAGCCATGTTCTCTGAGGCTGTCTCAGAAAAGCCCGAAGGCCAACTGGCAAAAGAAAAATGTTTTTTCTTTTTTTTTCAAATTGAGCAATTGTAAATGAGCAAACGCAACAAAGGGAAAAGAAAGGTCCTTGTGTTAAATATGCAAATACATGTGACCTGCAGTCTGAAGGAGGAATGGTCTGGAGATCATTTTAAGGACTGTTTGCTCCAAGCATGTCACCCCCGCAGAAAGAAACCTGATGGATTGGGATCGGGCCTCATCAGCATTTTCTCCCACAACGGTCACACATAAAGTTTCTTGGAAAACATGAGATTTAACTCTTCACCACCAAGGATCCCTTTTGTTTGTTTTCTCCCATGGATTCCATGTTTTAAAAGATTTTGGGGGTTTTTTGTCCAAACGGTACTTTTACTGTATTTCCTCAATTCTAGGATGTACTCATTTGGGAATCACCCACAGGATTTAAAGAACATCCCTTCAGGAAAAAAAAAAGAAATAGTATCTTATCAAAATGTACAAACCTATTTTAAAATGCATCGGAATTTCAGAACCATTAAAATGTGAAAATAAAAGATGCTATAGGAACTAGGAAATAAGGGAATCTATATGGTTTCTCTATAATAAATGCATTATTTTTTATAAACTTAAAAAAATAGTCTGCAGAACACTAAAGGCCGTGGAACCACAGGCTGGGACCTCGAAAGAGAGCCAGCTGTGTCTTTAACCTTCCACAGAGAAGGAAGGGGGCCGAGAAGGGCTCCCCGGGATATTTGGAAATCCCATCGAGGGGAGGTATGCACCCTACGTCAACGCTATGTTTCCAGGGTTTGAAATGATGATTCCCTCCCCTCGCCCCACTGCTGGAATTTCCCATTTCTGAGTGAGAAGACACCTTGATATGATAAAGAAGCCAGCGCAGGGATGAAAGGGAAAAAGCAGGCAATGGGCTGGCCTTCCTCGGAGGCCCCTTCTCTGTCCCGGCAGTTAGTCCTCCAACTCGTGTCTGAGAAGCATTAAAAATGGACAACCAAAGGCCTGGCTCATTTGCAATAAAGTAAAAATGCGTAATGCCCTCTAACCCAAGGAGGGAATGGGGAAAGAGAGCCAGCGAGAGAGTGTCTGTGTGAGCGTGTGTGTGTGCATACGTGTGTGTGTGCATCTGGGCAGAATGCAGAGGCACCGAAGCCTGGCCACGCAGGCTGCATCCACACAGGGGCTGCGGCTCCATGAACTGGAGCAGGGAGAGAGAAGGTCCCGGGTCCTGGCTCGTCCGGAGCACCAGGGAAGCAGCCCTGGTGTGACAAGGCCAGCATGCCCAGCCTTGTCTCCCCTGTAGCAATAAGATGTACCCAGAAGCTTCTTTCCAATTCAGCCACATAAACGTGCTTGCTAACCTAAGCTCTTCCCACCTCGAGTTAGACGAGCTAAGGACCTACAAGATGAATTATGTGTGAGGCAGGTGGCTGCGTGGAGCGTCCGCATCTAAACTCTGAGCATCCAAACTCAGCAGCCAGCCTCTGAGTCCTGGGATGGGAAATGCTCGGGTGGGGGGCGAGATTCTGGGGTTAGAGCAGTGAGCCTGCCTCAGTGCTCACCCGGGAGCATCCATAAAGCCAGTGCTCACATGTCGAAAAATGAGGACATCTGGTCCAACATGGAACCAAATATTTAAAGTGACACCACGCTACAACAGCATCCTTAAAGTCCTAAATTGCTGCATCTGGGCTCAGCTCCAACCTCTAGTCCTCTGGGATTCCTTCCCCATCTCTGGGACTAGATCTTGTCTTCAAACACACATTACGTACTTGTGTGATCAACATTTACCTGCCCCTACTATCCCACCATAGACTATAAGCTTCACAAGGACAAGGACGATGCCCACTCTGATCGCCATTGAGCCCCTGCACTACGCACAATGCCTGCCTGTGGACTCAGTCAAAACTCGCTGAAGGAATGAACGAACGAATCAGCCATTCAGTCAGGAGCAAAGAGTGACAGCTACCCAAGTAAGGTCATAAGAATTTTTTAAAATGAAATTTCCAGGATTTAATTCCTTGAGCTGAGCGCACCCCCTTTAAAATCACCACTCTGTGAGGCCACGCACTCATGTCAACAAGGAGGCCACTTATTCTTCTGGTTCCTTGTCTGTATCTGCCTTGCTCCCAAAGCGACTGGAGTTTGTCCAGTGCTACTGCTGACTGCAGTGCCTCCAGAGTGTCTGTCACACATACACGCTCACACTCTCATACCCTCCCTCTCTCCAGCATTCCCCGCGTACAGGAGCTGCCTCTGAGGAGGAGGAGGTGGGCAGCGACAGATCGAACACATGGGGCTTCTCTGCCCATATTCTCCTAAAATGGCAATCAAGTGGAGAAAGTGTGAACTCACTGAAATAAAGAGCAAGGGAGGAGCACGACTCAAGAGAGGCGCCAGCAAATGTGTGGAGACAGGGCAGTGGAAGCTACGGGATTCAGCAGGGCTGAGGGGGCTCATGATTCACCCTCAGAGTCGTGGAGCCGCCAGGTACCCCCGGGGATGGGGGCGGAGGGTGCGAGTCGAGGGCCGAAACAGGCAGACCAGAACAGGTCTACAAACAGCGCGGTTACACACCCAGGTCCCCACCCCCATTTCGGAAGTATTTTCTGCAGAACCAGAAGCAGGAGGGCTCAGGACTCCAGACCACCAGCCCCTGGGAGAAGGAGGAGGAGGAGGAAGTAAGGCTCCAGAGTGAAAACAGCAGGTGAACCATGCACACTGAAGGGTGGGCTGCTCCCCTGCCACCACCGGGCTCATCCTCCTTCTGCTGCTGGCATCTTGGCAGCCAGGCAATTGAATCCCCTAAATATCTCCCTAAATGCTGGATACTGAAGGACTTGTCTCTGGAGAAACTACAGCGCCAGGGAGCAGACAAGCACACTGATTGGGGGTTGGGGGGTGGGGGGATCTCCTGTGAGAAAGTCAGCTCCCCCTTGTGTCACCTTCCTGCGCAGCCCATCAGCTCACAGGCCCCACCCCACTGCCGACTGGCCCCACCCCCACGCTCCAACCCCAGGAGCCAGTGCCCCGCCCTTAAAGATAAACTGACCACAAGGGACCACCAGGCATTGGGGGAAGTCTCAGCTATGAAGACAGGATCCAAACTAGAAGAAGGGCAGCTTGAAGACAGCACAGATAACATGAGGAGACAATGAAAGCTAAGGAACAAAGAGCCAAGCCTATAATCAGCATCCTCAGAGGGATGAGTGAATATAATTGCAACCACCAAACAGAAATGGAATATTGCGGGGAAAAAACTTTTTTTTAAAAAAACAATATAAAGAGCCTAGAAATAAAAAAGTTATGGCTAAATAAAAAATTGAAAAAAATACTGGAAGAGAAAAATCGAGGAAATCTTGCAGAAAATAAAACACAAAGATGAGATAAACTGGTAAGAAAGCAAACCTAAGAAAACTGAAGATCAATACAACATCCAACTAATGAAATTTCCAGAAAGAGAAATAAGAAATGGAAGAGACGGTGAGCCCCCCTATTCACGAGGTCCTGAAGGTGGCGGCACAGTGAATGAAAAGGACTCAGCTTAAAGCCAAATAACAGAGAAACCACCAAATCTGGGATTAAAAAAAAAAACCACCTTTAAAACTTCCAGAGAGAACTCGCACGTCCCGGACAAAGAGATGGGGATCAGACTGTGTCAGACTTCCTAACAGCAACACTGGAAACTAGAAGACACAAGAACAACGTCTTCGAAATTCTGAGGAATTCTGGAATTCTCCATCTAAACCAATGATCAATTAAGCGTGAGGGTAAAGACTTTTGCAGATGTGCAAGCACTGAAAAAGTTTATCTTCCGCGGGCCCTTTCCTAGGAACCGGCCAGTGCGTGCATCAACAAAACTAGAGATTAAAGCCGTAAAGAGGAGACCACGAGCACCGGGAACAGAGCCCACCCAGGACAGTGGTGAGATGGCAGCGGGAGGAAAAGAAGAGACGGTGGTGGGGGCCACCTGTGAGCGGGGAGGGGAACATGGAACTGAGAGTGTTTGGAGCCGGGAAGAAATGTGTAAATGGGCACGCGACAGGCGTATTGGAGCATTTAGAAAAATAAAGACACAGACATGAAGCTGTTTGAAAACATAATTCGTTAACTTAAAAGTTAAAAAGAAAATTTTAAAATCCTAATGTGAAAACCAGTAGGCACCCAGACAAGCAAATGAAAGGAACGAGTCAGTGACTAATTCCAAGGAAAAGAGAAGGTTGTACAACAAAGAAAATCTCCTCCTGGTACAGTACTTAATTTAGTGGTACCAGATGTGTGCACCGTCATAATATGAAAACACGGATTTACCAAAAATTGTGAGACCCCCTGATGGGGGGTGATGATAAGAGAATTAAATGTGTAGGATAGATAAATCAAGAAATAAGCAGTTTAATCAAATTATTTAGAAATACGGAGATAAAGATCCGAAGTGAAAAAAATCTAAGAGTTGAAAGTAACTGCCTCCTGGGAGTGTATAAGGGAGAGACGGGGCCCCGGGGAGCTATATTTTCTTACAAGCTTTTTAGTAATCTTTATTTTTTAAATTGTGTACGTATAACTTTCTTGCAAGAAAAGCAAATTTTAATTTTAAAAAAATCAGGGGGCTGGGAAAATGTCTCACGGAAGACAGTATGGGAATGTATTATTATTCCTTCTAGACACACCACTACCGTCACCCCCATCAGGGAGGCTCCTGGAGGAGCAACCCGACCTCAGTCCCACGTACAACCTCAGTGTGTTCCCAAGTGTGTGACAACGTCCAAAAGGGGCATGTGCAGCTGACTCCGGCCTTCTCCACTGCTGGAGTCCACCAAGAGCTAATGTGAGGATGCCGGAGGGGGAGTCCCTGTGAGCGGCAGCCCCTGGTCCTGCAGGAGCAACGCAAAGACCTGTACAAGCCTTTCAAGCAGCTGCCTGTCCACGACCCGGGATCGGCCTCTGTCTCGCACAGCCCAGGCTTCTGACTTCCTTCTCTGGCTCAAGTTCAGGTCTCATATTCTGGACCACGTGCAGCAGCCACGAAAGAAAATGTGTGTTCCAGAAGCCCTGAACAGCCCACTGTGCAGTGGGACTGGCTACCTATAGCTGGCCTACGGGGCATGTAAGAGAATCCCTGAGGTTAAATGTAAGAAATCCTCGCGGTTTAAGGACAGGTAGTAGGGCTGGAATCTTTGCTGAGTACTTACTGTTCGCCGGGCACTGCTCTAAGCACATTATGTGCATTTTCCCACTGAATTCTCCCAACAACCCAATGACATAGGTACTGTTTCTCTCCTCAGGTTACAGATGAGAAGATGAGGCTTGGAGAACTTAAGTAAACATACTCAGTGGTGAGAGGAGAGGTGGATCTCCTGGTCTCAAGCCCAGACTGCGCTCCTACCTCCACCACCTCAACACTCAGGAAGCAGAGTTGCCCCGCTCAGCCCAAGAAAGGTCAGTCAACCTCCTGGGTCAAAGCCAGGACACCTGTGGGCCCTGCCTTTGGGACAGTGGACAAGCTACGTGCAGGCCTATCTGGAAAGCATCAGAAGGACTCCACCCAAACAGAGAGAACCACTCGGGGCCCGTTTAGAGATCCACCAGTATCTCTGCAGTGAAAGGAAGCTGAGAACACACAGCATCCATCCTGCTGAGTGCTGCAGACACGAGAACGCTTGCAACACTTTCGGAAGCGTGAAGGTTTGGAGAGCTTCGCTTTGATGACAGAAGCAAAGAAGAAACTGGCAAAACTAATTTTAACGCTGAAATGACTTATTTTGTGAGACTGAAGTCTAAGCTCATAGTCCTAATGGTTTTAAAAGGTCCTATAAAGTTCAGGTAAAGCCCAGTGTTTTAACCACACTCTTTTGCTTGCAGGACCCAGAAGTACTTGAGGTCACCATGTGAGAGGGAGGGGTGGAGGAAGTGGTACTGCAAGGGTGCAACCACACAGAGACCAAGAAAAGTCCAAGCGAGCAGACCTTGGAAAGAGAAAGCACTTTCGGTTCATTTGAGGCCCACCCACGCGGCTCGGGACCTCACTGGGAGGGACACGTCGACTTCTACTCGATGCGGCCCCATCAGCACAGACGACTCCGCTCTCCAGCCTCCTCCAGTGCGCTCTCCCTCCACGTGGATAACAGCAGCAGCTACCACTCACTGTGCATCTTCCACGTGCCAGGACCTGCTCTAAGTGTTTTATTCTCCGTAAGCCATTAGTGTTAGTAACTCACTTAACACAACAACCCTACAAGTAACTATGAGTAATAATCAGTTACTATCTGATCTTATAGGTGGGGAACCTGAGGAACAAAAGGGTCTTGGTTAAATAAATTATGGCATACCTATGCAACAGAATATGTATTTAGTTTTTAGAAAGGATGAAGTATGTACATATATAGAATTATGTCCATGATACACCAAGTGGGGAAAAAATTCTTACCAGAAAGCATATGAGAGAATACATATAAACAGCTCGTATAAGGCAACAACAGGAAAAAGACAAACACGCCAGTCAAAACATGTGCTGTGGCCATCAACCAGCAGTTGATGGAATAATACGAATGGCCAATGAGCATGAAAAAAATGTTAGTATTAAAAATTTTTTTTTAATTAAAATTAATTTAATTTAAAATTTTTAAATTTAATTTAAAAAATAAAATAAAATGTAATTATTAAATTCAAATGACAAGATGCCACTTATCTTTATCAAACTAACAAAGACACTTTAAAAAGCATGAGATGGTGACACTCAGTGCTGGAGAGACTAGGGGGAAATGAGCACGCCAGTTGCTGCTGGAGTGAGTATAAATGGTACAACGTCAATATTAATTTAGCGCCGCACATCAAAAGCCTGAAGATTATATATGCCCTGGGACCAAAGAATTCCACTTCTGGGCAGAGTCTAAGGAAACAATCAGTTTTGTTCACAGAGTGCGGTCATTGTTTGTTCATTCATAGTGAGCTTCTGGGTGCCAGACACTGATCAAGGTGCAGAGAACAGAGAGGGGAGCAAGGCAGACTTGGCCACTGACCCCACAGGGGTTACATTCTCGATGTGGGAAGGCGCATGAGAAACACATAAACAAACAAATATATAAGGTAATTTCAGAGCGGAGTAAGCGCTCTGTACAAAATAAAATGGGGGAATGGGGACAGTGACTGAAGGAAGAGGCTACCGGGTGGGGTGACTGGGAGGTCCTCTCTTGAGAAGGTGCCTCAGTGCTGACACCTGGATGACAAGCACAAACTGTCATTAGCGAATCTCGAGGAAGGGCCACATGGGGCTCTGGAGCAGCTACTGCGAAGACAGGACGATGGGAACAAGGCTGACGGGTTAAAGGGACAGAAAGCAGGGCTCTGTGACTGGAGCCTGGTGAGATGGGAAGTTCGCCCCATATGGTCCCTGAGGCACAGTCTGTAAGGGCAAAAGTGGGGAATGATCAATGTCGAAGGATTAGAGAACATCCTTGCGATGGAAGACTCAGCAGCCTTTTTAAACAACTCTGGGGACACAGACCGACCACCAGGGAAACTTCAGGGGAAAAAGTAAGTTACAAAATGGTTTATATAGGACAATCTCATATTTTTTTTGTTAAAAATTATATACATAGAAAAGGACCTAGACAAACAGAAAGCAAAGCATTACCACTGTTTGGTTCTACACAGTCGAGATTATGGGTATTTTTTCCATTGTTCTTTTAATTAATTAATTAATTTTTAATTGAGGTTTAATTGACATACAACATTATGTCAGTTTCAGTTGTACAACATAGTTATTCAATATTTGTATACATTGTGAAATGATCACCACGCTAAGTCTAGTTAAGAGCCAGCATCACACAGTTACAGAATTTTGCTTTCTTGTGATGAGAACATTTCAAACTTACTCTCTTAGCAACTTTCAAATATACAATACAGTATTATTACCTATAGTCGCCATGCTGTACATTACATCCCCATGACTTATTTATTTTAAACTGGAAGTTTCTACCTTTTGACTCTACATAGCTTTTATAATAAGAAAAACAACAATTTAAAAGACTTCATGTGATGGGGTGAGAAATAAAGATCTGCTGGATTTAAACTTGACAAACACTTTGTAAATCAGCTACCCAACTAAGCCGCCTGGAGTGGAGCTGGGCAGTAAATCCTTGAAACTGTCAGAGGTTCTTCAACATCAGAATCGAGTACTCCTTGCGCAAAGGGAAGCTCTCGAAAGACATGGCACGGCTAACCGCTGGTTTCATCAACCCGTTCACACCCTGGTGTTTTAAAAGAGCCCACCCACAATCCAAAGATGTATTTGGCAGACAGAAAGCAATCAAAGGGGCCAGGAAATTCTGCAGACATTCCAAAGGAAATATCTGGCTGACACCAGGAACGAGAATGAAGTTCAAAGGGCTCATGATGTGTGAGATCATCCGCTGTGGAAACACAGACACTTGGCCCAGGTCAGACAGTGGCCAACCGTGCCGCCACTTCAGCTCTTCCTGAAAGCAGGGTGGGCACAGCACGGAGGGAAGGCAGCCAGAGGAACCATCCTCCTGGGTCCCTAACAGGAGGTGAGCCCAGGATGCTTTCTGAAAACTATGGAGCAAAAGAGCCTTCTTGCTTATCTGGTGATGAGGCCAGGGACTCTCTGGCTGGTTTTTCGTTCTGATTGGATTGTATTTTCTCGTTTTGTATCCCGAATGGAGAGCTCAAGTCTGCCACAGATCTTCAGCTGAAACGTCTAATATTTTTAGCACAAGAGATGAATGCACATCCCTGTCCCCAGACTGGTGCATCTCACTCAGTTTCTGGGCTGCTCTCTCTCCTCACGTCCCAGAGCACAGGGACAGGGACCACCTGCTCCTCTGTGGGTCTCTGTGACGCGGGACCACCCTGGCTCTCCTCCAGCTCTCCCTCCTCAAGGTTATCTTGCCTCACGTGCCCAGCAACGTCCTGCCTCCCTAGTCCTGCTCCTTTTCTCCTCTCTCACGTCTCAACATGTGGGATGTTCTCATCATTTAGGGCCTGGCTGAAAGAAGCCGGCCCTGCAAACCCTCCCTGATGATACCAGCCAGAAGCGCACTGTCTTCTTCCAGGATCTTCCCCGCCTGATAGCTTCTTGCATCAAACCTTCTCGATGTGAAGAAAAGCATAAGACAGAGGGAAGAAGTGGGGTTTTCGGAATCAGGTAGACTGGAGGTCAAGTCGTGGCTCTGCCACTTACATACTGCGGCTTCCCAAAGTCACACTTTCCTCTCTGAGCCTCATCAAAAATGAAAATAATAGTAACATCCACCTCATAGGATTATTGGTGAAGATCAAAGGAGAAAAACACCAAAAGTACATGGCCATGCGATACCACTTCATATCCACTCGGATGACTATAAGCAAAAAGACAGACAATAGCCACTGTTGGCAAGGATGTGGAGAAACCTGAACCCTCATGCACTGCTGGAGGGGCTGTGACACGGTGTGGCTGCTGCAGAAACAGTTGGACAGTTCCTCAAAACTTTAAACACAGAGTTACCATATGACCCAACAATTCCACTTTTAGGTATATACCCAAGGGAACTGAAGATACACATCCGCACAAAAAGTTTTCATGATGCTCACAGCAGGGTTTTTCACAATCACCAGAAAGTGGAAACAACCCAAATGTCCATCAGCTGGTGAACAGATAAACAGAATGTGGTGTATCCATACAATGGAATATTATTCGGCCATAAAAAGGGAACAAAGTACTGACACATGTAACAATGTGGATGAACCTTGACAACATTGTGCTAAGTGAAAGAAGACAGCCACAAAAGGCCACATATTGTATACCATTTATACGAGATGTCAAGAAAAGGCAAATCCACGGACACACAAAGTAGATTGGTGGTTGCCAGGGGCTGGGGCAAGTGGGAAATGGGGAGTGAATGCCAACGGGTTTGCAGTTTCCTTTGGGGTGATGAAAATGTTCTGGAACTAGATTAGTGGCGAAGGTTGCACAACTCTGTGAATATACTAAAAACTACTGAATTATACACTTTTAAAGGGTAAAGTTTATGGTATGGGAATTATACTTAAATAAAGCTATTTTTTTTAAGCTCTTAGCATAAGACCTGGCATGCAGTAGACACTCAAAATATGTTAGCTCTTTATTATTGTTTCTATTCCTTAAGGTAAGGATCCTATTTTACTCAGTGGGCATTTTTCAGGGTCCCTGGCCCCAGGCCCCGCTGGTGGCACACAATCAGGCTTTTGCCCAACGGCTGAACGAACAAGTAAAAGAATGGACAGTGTGACAGATGCACAAAGCGTGAGGCTGGCACACCAGGGGCTGGGGAGAACGGCCGTCTCTTCGGTCTACCTGCCGCACAGCTGCCGTGGCTCCAGCAGGCACAGAGATGACCGATTCCCGGGGCTGGGCAGAGCGGAAGAAAGCAAAGGCCCCTGAAGGCACCCCCAGAAACCAGGAGCCCTGCTTCTGCACCTGCCGATGGGGACAAGCAGACACACAAGGAGATCAGCTCCTGGGGACGGCGAGGCCCATGAGAGGGAAACGGGAAGTAAACGGGAGCAGGGCACTGTGCTGCATCAGAGCGGGAACTTCCTCTCCATTCCTGGTTGTCAGGAACGAGGGCCTTGGCCACAGGTGCTCCTGCCTCTGCCACACCCAGAGGGCCAGGCCGGGACACAGCCCTGGACCTCCACAGCCCCCCCGGAGAGCAGCATCTGTGGCCTAGAGCTTCCCTCGTGGCTGGCTGGCTGGCACCTAAGTGGACAGCGGGTTCCTCTCAGCCACAGACACTCTGCCGCCATGCCACACCATGGCCAAAGCACGAACTATTCAACCAATGGCACGTCTGATAATCACTGTGGAGCAAAAAATTAAACTATAGCTCTACCACACCTGAAAACAACTCGAGGTAGACTACAGGTTAAATGTGAAAAGCAAAACTAAACCTTTTTGAAGAAAATGTAAAGCATCTTCATTATTTTAAGAGAGGGAATTACTAAAGAGATAGACATGTGTCTAAAAGAAATCCCGTAAATGAGAAAACTGATGAATTTTACTACCCTAAAATTGAAACCTTTGATACTACAAAGGACGCTAAAAATGGTGAAAAGACAAGCCCCGGACTGTGAGAAATGCATAACTGACGATGGATTAATGTCCAAAATAAATAAAGAACTCCTACAAGTCAATGAGAAAAAGAAATAATCCAAAAGAAAAATGATATGCAATACGTAGAAGCCGTCTGAGAAAACGTTCGACCTTTCCAGGAAAGGCAAATTAAAAATGACAAGGCTGTGCCATTCACGGCAAATCACTGACTAAACTGTAAAATATCTGATGAAAATGAGCGGGGCACAAATTGGCACGACCACTTTGGAGAACACATTTACTATATTCAGTAAGACGAAAATGACCCGGCAATTCCACTCGTCAACTGTTCCCTGGAGAAATCCTTAGCACATAGATATGCGGATATTATTTGCAATGCTGTTTATAATAGCAAATTATTGGAAACAACTCAAATCCTCATCAAAAGAAGGATGAATAAACATGTCATAGTATATTCATGCAATAGCATTCTCTACAGCCTTGAAAATGCTTGAACTAGAGCCACGCGTATCAGCAAGGATAAATCTCAAAAACAATGCTCAGGAAAAAGGCAAGCTGAAAAATATGCACAGTATGATATATAGTCCGTATGCTATCATCTATATAAAGTTTGAAAATAGGAATGAATACACAGGAATGATAAACACCAAACTCAGTGGTTCCTCTGGGTAAGGAAGGATGTGTGGGCCCGGAGGGTGCATAGGCACCGATAATGTTCTATTTCTTTTATTAAAAAAACAAACTCACATAAACTTGGTGAAACACTAAGACTTGGAAAAGTTGCAAGGCGGTTGCATGGATATTTGTTACATGATTCTCTATATCTTTCTACATATACGAAATGTTTTGTAATACAATTTTTTAATTTAAAAAATCAGATAGTAGAGACCTTAAAAAAAAAAAAAGAGTGGGGCTTTCAAATACTCGCAAATGTGCACCAGAAGGAGAGTTGCCATAGAAAACACAGGACATCCAGTTCAATTAGAATTTCAGATAAACAATGAGTAATTTTTTCAAATTAAAAGAAAAATTACAAAATTTTCAGATTTAACGGGCATCCTGCATTTTTATTTGCCAAATCTGGCAACCCTAACAAGGAGGCATGTTCTAAGGCTTTGTTTAGTGAAAAACTGGAACAAAACTAAAAGTTGGGCAGCAGGAGAATGCTGTGTGGAGTGTCCCGCCTCCATGGACAGCCCACATCAAAGAATGAGACGTGTACACAACCGTCTAGAAAGATCTAAATGACACTGCCTCACTCAGTCAAAATAAAGCCAGAGTTTGCTGTGCTATCTAAGTTATGTGAAATTCACAAGTTGCAACCATTTACTTCTGTAAGTCACTTATACATGCAAATACAGAGAAAAAAGAAAACACAGCAATGGGATGACAGCAGCTAGAAGAAATTAGGGGTATGGTCAAAAGGTACTTGAGCTTTAGCTGTATTATTTGATTTTATTTTTTTTACCATAATAAGATTTTTGTATTCCTTATTTAATTAAAAATAAACACAATTTTTTGCAAAAAGAAATAAGTCTAGAAGGATATTTCTAAACTTTTAATAATATGCATAGGATTAGAGGAAAGGTGATATTTTCACTCTTTAGTTTATATAATCCTGTATAATTTGGATTTTCTGGAATGAGCTTTTGTAATTTGTTAAATGTCATGAAGATATTTTTAATTAAAAAACAGGCAGGGTTCACTGGCCCTGTCTCGACCACAGGCTCCTGGGAGCAAGAGAGAGTTCCACCACAGAGGATGCGTCTGCTGGGCAGAGAGGGAAAGGAGCGAGAAGCTGCTGTGCAAGGCCAGGTCCTGCCCTCTGTCCCTGCTACCCACGGCACAGGGCTCCAAAGCCCTTTTCTGGCTGGACTTGGGCTAACGACCTGTGCCTCATACTGCCCGATACCCACTCCCCTGGGCCAGGGAAGCAGAGGAACTCAGCAGTTTAAAACTTGGGCTCTGGGGCCGGCCAGATGGCGCAGCGGTTAAGTTTGCACATTCCGCTTCTCGGCAGCCCAGGGTTCGCCAGTTCGGATCACGAGTGCGGACATGGCACCACCTGTCAAGCCATGCTGTGGTAGGCGTCCCACATATAAAGTAGAGGAAGATGGCCACGGATGTTAGCTCAGGGCCAGTCTTCCTTAGCAAAAAGAGGAGGATTAGCAGTAGTTAGCTCAAGGCTAATCTTCCTTAAAAAAAAAAAAAAACAGAAAACGTGGGCTCTGGTTTTGGACAGATGTGAATTCAAATTCTGGCTTCACCACTTATAGCTGTGTGACCGTGGCTGAGTTCCTCAACCTCTCTCAGCACTGCCTCTGTACGTGGAGACAACAGATTCTATCTCATACAATCATTAAACAAGAGTAATCATTAAACGAGACAATGCAACTGAAGTGCTTTGCCCAACACCTAGAACACAGTACTCAGTCAGTGGTAAATACTGGAGTTGATGTTTTGGCGCACCGCTCCACTCCCACGCCCAGGTATGCAGGCTGGCCCGGCTCTATGCACAGACCTCTCTACCTGCACGGGCAGCCACCATGAGGCTGCGATCGTCTCTTAGGGGCACAGGTCTTCACTTTCCTCTCGGCAGATAGTTACTAAGCACTGATGATACGCAAGGCTTTACACCATGCACTTTGGCACATGCAAAGACGAGTAAGACACGGCCCCCCTCAGAGGAAGACCGACGGGCGAGCTGAAGCAGCAGTGAGGGCACAGCACACAGCAGGAGCCCCAGGACTGCTCTCAGCTCATCCACACCTGCTGTGCATCTCAGGAAGAGCCCTTGAGCTCCCTGAGGCTTCGTTTTCTTATTTTTAAAGTGAGATTATAATAGTAACTTCAAAGGGTCATTGTGTGAAGTAAACACTGTGGAAGCAACTAGCACAGGGACAGGCACAGCACGGACACTTGGAGTTACTGGAAGCACAAGGTCGCTTTACCTTAATACTATAATGGAGGACAGTGCTCAGCAGAATAAGAAAGCACGTCAGGGCTTGGGGAGGGGCGGGGACAGGGGGAAGGAAGAGGAGAATCAAAGGCAGCTTCAGGTAGGACACATCATAAAGCATCAACACGCAGAAAGGAAGCAGGGGAAGACGGGTAGGCACGCCCCTAGAAGAGACGGGGTCAGAAAGGCACCTGTGGGAAGAGCTGGGCTGGTGGACCGCAGCCTACACAGGCTGAGAGAGGAGAGGAAGGCAGCCGTGGGTGGGGCCTGGGGAGCAGGGCAGGTGCGGGAGGAAGGACTGGCCTTTGTGGCAGAAGGAGAATCTCTGGAGAACTCGGGGCAGGAAGGAGGAATTCTAAGAGCTATGCTCTAAGGAGAAAACCTAGAGCTGAGAAGGGAGGGACCAGAGTCCTCTGGGAAGAGGCCATCTGGGACAAGAATGGTGAGGAGCCAACCAGGGTGGTCGCGGAGACAGAAAAGGAGGATGCAAAAGGGGAAGCTGGGGTAGAAGCCAAGAAACTGCCTGACGTGGTGTGGGATTGGGGTGGGCGAGGAGCCCCAGGGGGAGCCTGGCCTCCGTCCGGTAGGAACGGTTCAGAGCAGAGCACTGGGTGAGGGGTCGGAAGGAAAGGGAAGACAGATCCGGTTTGGGAGTATTCACGCTGAGCGTCAGCCAGCCATGATACGTGGGCGTGTCCACCAGGCAGGTGGAAACAAGGGCCTGGCTAAGAAGAGGGGCCTGAGCACAGGTTGTCCACAGATCGCGGGATGGCAGCTCAGCTCCGGCGTAGCTGGGACCCGGGCTGGAGGAGAGCGCACAGTGAAACAGGGCCAATCAGAAGCTGGGCGTGTGCTCAGTGTGGGAGAGACGACCACAAGAAAGGGGAATCAGAGAAGAACAGGTAGAAAATAGGTGAAATCACATTAAAGGGATCAGAGTGTTTGCAGAAAGAAGGGCTACAGAATATTGGATGACCTAAGAAAATACTGCAGTAATATAATGAGAACATACCATGCCATAATAAGCATCTTACGAAACAGTATAAACAGTAGAATCCCGTTATTGCCAAAACGCACACACAGGGAGGAAAAAAACTAAAAGGATATATGTCAAAATGTTAACGGCACTTTCCCTCTGAGTGGTAGGCTTATGAGCCCCTTTTTTTTTTTTTTCTTCCTTGTACTTTTTTATATCTTCCAAATTGTCTACAATGAGCACGTGTTAGTTCTGTATTCGGGGAATGAATGTATTGAGGAAGGAAGAAATTGGTCAGCAGCGTTCAAAGTTGAAATGAGATCAAGAAGAACAAGAATAAGGGAAAAGATAGTGAGTTAGCCAATTAGGAAGTAAGAGGTGAGTGGAGATGAAGAAGAGGCGATGGCACGTGGGAACAAGCTGGGGGAGAAGGGCTCATAAAGACAGTAGCTGGAGGGGCTGGCGCCATGGAGAGGAAGAGGGGAGGTGGTGGTGGCTGTTCTGTTTTCAGGAACAGAGGGGCGGTGGCATGTTTGCGTGGAGAGGAAAGGAGAGGAGGAGAGGGATTCACCAGCAAGAACCACGGCAGGAAGAAGTGGAAATGAGATCTCCCTGGGGGCATTAATCTCAGGAAGGAGAGAGCTACCCAAAGCTGCTCCATCTCTTTTCTCCTTTTCTCCCTTTGGTCTGGGTCTGTGAATTGCGTGCGGGCAGGGACTACACCTGACAGTCACAGTTCCCAGTGCCTGGCACAGGACCTACATGTGGTGGGGGCTACTAAATGAATGCTTCCCTCCTCCTTCTGCTCCGTCTGCAAAGTCTAAGGAACTCTCCTCTGAACCCAGGAGAGTGGGCTTACATAAAGGAGCCGGCCAGTCGACTCAGGGAGCTATGGAAATGCTCGTTAACAAGCAACTGCACAGGTCTGAAATATTCTAGAGACCCCCACGCTGACACTCCGAGACATCTAAGTGCCTTCTTAAGAACAGGAAGAAAGCTCTTCTATCAAGCCAAACCGCTGACCTTGAGGTAGGTCCAAATGTGAGACGCCATTCCTGAATATAATTCAGTGAGGCTATGAAAAACAAAATGGGCCTAAGATAAGGAGGCAACCTTTTTGACAAATGGCACTGTTTTTGTCTTAGCTAGGACGCTAGCAGGATATAATTAAGAAAATAGTGAAAACTAGCAATCCTGGGATCAGCAGAAAATCTGGGGACCCTGCCTGGCTTCCCCGGGCCTTGAGGAAGGACGCCAGCCTGCACACTGGCCCAGCGCCCCCTGCCCAGTGTTGCTGGCCCCACCTCTGACCAAGCTCTCCGCAGAGACCGCCTGGAGTGGGTGGTACAGCCTCCTGCTGAAGCCAACCAACTCAGACCACAAGGCCTGGCTCTGGGCTTCCGGCTGGGATTCACAAAGGGGCCCCTGGAAGAGACCCAACAAGACTAGAAGAATAGGAAGAGTTAAAGTAATGGGATTTAAGAGAAGACAGTGAACTCACGCTACCCATGAGTCATGCTCAATGACAGGAGGCAAGAAAGCAAAGGAGATGAACTGGCACTTGTGACTAAGTCACCCTTCTTATTTACTCTATTACTCAGCTCTCAAACCACATTGCCGGCTGTAATTGCATTTCAATTCATGTTTAACACAAACATAACTTAGCTGGATGTTGGCATCCAATATCCCAGACACAGAAAGGCAAAACAGAAAGGAGCCAGCTAATTCAATTCAATAAATGTCCTCTGCCTGCCTGGTGGAGTGTGTACGCACCCAGGCACTGTGCCGGGTACGGGGGCACAGCTGTGGGAAAGACAGACGCTGGTTCCCAGGCTTCAGGGCCCTTAGTGCGCAGGGAGGGCACACGCTGACCGACCTCTGTGATTAGAGGTAAGAGCTGCAGTCGAGGAAAGTGAAGGCACTATCCAAACGCAAAGAGCTCCAACATCATTCCACAGGGAGAGCAGTCAGGGTTGCATACAGGCACAGACGCAAGAATGAGGCCAGCACAGCTGGAGAACTACAGACAGTTCAAGGGGGCAGGATGAGGGCTAGAAAGGGAGGGGAGGGGCAAATTAATGACTGTCTCCAATGCCAGTGAAGTCCATCCAGTTGATAAACACCTACCAAGTGCTAGATGCTAGGCATTCAGTGCTAAGTAAAACAATGAATTTGTCTCTAAGTCTGAAAACAGAGAGCTGGAGACAATTCCGGGCAGGTGAGTAGTCTGATCGTTTAGAAGCCTGCCACTGGCAATCACTCAGGACAGACGGGAGGTTGGAGTGGAGTTAGGGAGATGCACAGGGAGACAATCCAACGGGCCTTCACAAAGGAGAGTGGAGAAAAGAGTCAATGGATATTTGCTTTGTCAACATGGCAATCCCTTCTGAAACCTTCCCTTCTCATGTGCCCCTCTCCACAAACACAGTGGAATTTGTAATCACATAACTTTTTATCGCATAAACCTTACAAGCTTCTCAGCCTGAACCATCATCCAAAGGGTCGTGGAACAGCCAAGAAATAGGAGGGGAAATTAGAAACAAAAAAAGAACTCAGCGAGGTTGTTGGACATAAGATAGATACATATTTTTACAAGTCAGTTTTCCTCTGTACAAAATATGCACACCATAACCAACAATCACTGAACGAATATACAGGGGAAACAGTAGCATTCCCAACAGCAATATCAATTGTAAAACAAACAGTAAAACTAACTGAGAAGCCTCCGCTCTTTTTTCAAAGCTTTAAGATAGTTTGCAGGATGCGAGAATTACCTGTTCCTTGACGATTTTAGGGAATGCTACCTTAACAAAATTGGCACCTAGTGCTTTTGTTAGAAATAATTCTCTAATGACTTTTCCAATTTCTTCTTTCAATACAGGTTTGTTATAGGATTTCTTCCTCTTAAATAGCAATAGAAATGATCAAACTCATCAAGATTTTCAATTTTAGTTGCCTAGGGCTGCACACAACAGCTATACATCATATTCTTTTATAATTTTCAAATCTTATCTTTCCTTTTCTCAATCTACATTCTGCTTATCTTTATTTCCTTTTACTATTACATTTGATGGAAGTTTATCTATTATGCTTTTTACAAAGAACTGATTCTCAATTAACAACTCTCCCTCCTTTTCTCTTACTTCTAATTTCTGATTTTATTTTTGTTATTTCCTTCCATGTGTTTGTCTAGCTACTTGAGCTGTGGGATAATATCAAGTGACCTGATATACATGTGATTAGAGCCCCAGAAAAGGGAGAGGCAAACAACTATTTTAATAATGACCGGAAACCAACTGCAACAATGCAATAATGGCAGAATATACATTCTTTTCAGGTTACATGGAACATCCACCAAGACAGATCATGGTCTAGGCATGGGTTGATGAACTATAGCCCACAAGCCAGATCCAGCCTGTAGCCTGTTTGTGTACAGCTGAAAAATTACAAACTGTTTTTATATTTTGTAAGGGTTAACAAAAATCAATATGCAATAGAGATCATATGTGGCCCATAAAACTTAAAATATTTACTCTCTGGACCTTTATAGAAAACTATTGCTGACTCCTGTTCTAGGCCATAAAACTAAGTTCTTTCTCTGGTGACAGAGAATTAAAGATGTCAATAACAGAAATATATCTGGAAAATTCACAAAGATATGGAAGTGAGACAACACATATCTAAGTAACCTATGGGTCAAAGGAGAAATCAAAAGGGAAATCAGACAGAATTGTGACTGGAATTAAAACTAAAACATATTAAAATATGAGGGATGCAGCTAATGCAGAGTTTAGAGGGAAATTCATAGCATTAAATGCTTATGTTAGAAATGAAGAAAACTCTCAAATCAATGACCAAAACTTCCACCTTAAAAAACTAGAATGTTAAATCCAAAGTAAGCAGAAAAAAAATAAAGAGAAAACAATAAAATAGAAAACAGAAAAATAATAGAGAAAAATCAGTAAAAGCAAAAGATGGTTCTTTGAGAAAACTGATAAAACTCTAGGCAGCCTGAGCAAGAAAAAACAGAGATGACACCAATTACCATTATTGGGAATGAAAGAGAAGATATCCTACAGATCCTAAAGATAATAAGAAATATTATAAACAACTTTATGCCCAGACATCAGAAAACTTAAATTAAATGGAAAAATTCCTTGACACAAATTACCAAAGCTCATTCAAGAATAGATAATTTGGGGCTGGCCCAGTGGTGTAGTGGTTAAGTTCAGCATGCTCTGCTTCAGTGGCCTGGGTTCAGATCCCAGGCATAGACCTACGGCACTCATCAAGTCATGCTGTGGAGGCATCCCACGTACGAAACAGAGGAAGACTGGCATAGATGTTAGCTCAGGGTCACTCTTCCTCAAACAAAAAGCAGAAGATTGGCAACAGGTATTAGCTCAGGGCCAATCTTCCTCATCAAAAAAAAAAAAAAAAGGAATAGATAACTTAACTAGCACTATATTTATTTAAAAACTTGAACTGTTGAAAACTTTCTCACATCCAGGCCAAGATAGCTTCAGTGGTAGATTCTAGAAACATTTAAAGAAGAAATAATACCGATTCTACATTAAATATTCCAAAAAACAGATGAGGAAGGAACACTTCCCAACTCATTATATGAGGCCAGCACTGCCCTAATAACAAAACTAGATAAAGACATTATAAGAAAAAAACCCACAGACCAACCAATATTTCTCATGAACATATACATACAATGTCCTAACAAAATTTTAGGAAATTGAATCTAACAATATACTAAAAGGACAATATATTATGTCTATGTGGGGTTTACCCCAGAAATACAAGTTTGGTTTAACATACAAAAATCGATCAGTTTATTTCATCTGCTGATGTTCTGTATCCTAAAAGATCAAAAAGGAAAAACCACATGATCATCTCAATAGATGTAGATAAAGTATTTGACAAAATTCAACATCCATGTATGATAAAAAAACTTTCTGGAGGCGTACTTCCTAAGTCTATTAAACAGTATCTACAAAAAATCTACAGCTAACACTATATTTAAGTGGTGAAATAATGCATATGTTTCCCTAAGATCTGGAACAAGGCAAAGACATCTGCTGTCACCACTTCAATTCTATAGTGTACTGGATGTTCTCGCCAGGGCAGTAAGGCAAGAAAAATAAATCAAAGGGAATACAGACTGAACAGGAAGAAGTAAAAGTGTTCTTATTTCTAGACAACATGATTGTCTATGTAGAAAATTGTAAGGAATGTTCAAAAAAGTTACAAGAACTACTCAAGGTTGCAGAATACCAGCTTCAGATACAAAAATCAATTGTATTTCTATAAACTAGAATGGAATTAAAGTGAAAATAAACACCGTTTACAAAGCATCAAAAAAGTGAAATGCTTAAGGATAAATTTGGCAAAATAGTTACATAACTTGTACATCGAAAACTAAAACAGATTGATGAGAGAAATTAAAGCGGACTTCCATAAATGAAGAGATAGATCATTTTAATGGATCTGAGGGCCTAATATTGTTAAGATGTCGATTCTCTGAAAATTGGTCCATACATTTAATACAACCCCAATCAAAACCCCAGCAGGCCTTTTCTGCAGAAATCGACATGCTGATTCTAAAATTTATATTAAAATTCAAAGGACCTAGAATAACCAAAATAACTTTGAAAAAGAATAAAGTTAGAGGACTGCCTGATTTGAAGGATCATTATGAAGCAACAACAATCAAAGGGTGTGGTTCTAGCCTATGGACAGATTTATAGATCAACATTAACTAGAAATAAGTCATTGACCAAATGTAAAAACTAAAACCATAAAACTTCTAGAAGGGATTATAGAGAAAAATCTTGACCTTTGGTTTGGCAAAGAGTTCTTAAATGTAACACTAAAAGCACTAACTATAAAAGAAAAAACTTGACAAAGTGGACACCATCAAACTTTAAAACTTTTGCTTTTCAAAAAAAGTTTTAAGATAATGAAAAGGCAAGCTAAGGACTGGGAGAAAATATTTGCAAAATGTACATCCAACAAAGGACTTATATTTTAAAACATACAAAGAATTCTTCAAACTGAATACTAAGACAAACAACCCAATAAAAAAAAGGCAAACAACTTGAACAGACACTTCACCAAAGATATACTCATCGCAAAAAAGCACAAAGGTAAGATACTCAAAATCATTAGTTACTAGAGAAATGCAAACTAAAACCATAATCAAATGCCACTACACACCCACCAGCAAAGCTAAAATTACAAAGAATGAACATATCAAGTGTAGACAAGGATATCGAACAGCTAGAATGCTAATATCCTGCTGGTAGGAATGGAAAAGGATATAAACACTTGGAAAGCGGTTTGACACTTTCCTAAAACGTTAAACATACATCTAGCATTCAATCCAGCATCCATCCTAGCTATTTACCCAAGAGAAAGGAACGCATGTGTCCACACAAAGACTTGTACCTGAATGTTCATAGAAGCTTTATTTTTATTTTTAATAGCCCAAACTGGAAACAACTCAAATAATCATCAAGTAAACTGTCACATAAGTATTCAATGAAGTACTTACTACTCATTAAACAAGCCAACAAAAACTACTGCTATACTCGCATTATTTACAATAGCCAAAACGTGGAACCAACCTACATGCCCAGAAACTGATGATTGGATAAAGAAGATGTGGTATATATACACAATGGAATACTTCTCAGCCATAAAAAAAGACAAAATTGGCCCATTCACAGCAACGTGGATGGACCTCGAGGGTATTATGTTAAGCAAAATAAGCCAGTCAGAGAAAGACGAACTCTATATGACTCCACTCATAGGTGGAAGTTAGTATATTGATAAGGAGATCTGATCAGTGGTTACCAGGGAAAAGGGGGGGTGGGGGGAGGGCACAAAGGGGGAAGTAGTGTACCCACAACATGACTAACAATAATGTACAACTGAAATCTCACAAGGTTGTAATCTATCATAACATTAAAAAAAAAATACTGCTATACTCAACAATATGAATGAATCAAAATAATTATTCTGGGAGAAAAAAGTCAGTCAAAAAAAAAGAATTTACATAAAATTCTGAAAAAATGCAACCTAGCCTATGGTGACAAAAAGTAGTCCAGTGGTTTCCTGGGGATGGGACTGGGGGCATGAGGGATACATTACAAAAGGACATGAGGAATCTTTTGGGGGTGATGGGCAAGCTCATCATCTTGACTGCAATGATGATTTCACAGGTGTAGACATACATATGTCAAAACTCATCAAATTTAACACTTTAAATATAGGCAGTACAATGTAGGTCAATTATAGCTCAATAAAGCTATATAAAAAATGAACCCATACACAACAGACACAAAGCACACAGAGAAATGACAAGACATGAAGAAGACTCTCAAACTTTACTGTTTACTTGTTTATAAAACAAGACCTAAATAAATAGAAACGCAAACCATGTTGCTGGATGGGAAAACTCAATCTCGTAAATATGTGGCTTCCCCTCAAATCAATTTGTTAACTCAGTGCAAGTGTGCTGAGAATCAAACGACGATATTTTATGGAATTTGACAAATTCATTCTCAAGTTCTTTTAGAAGAGATAATATGCAGTAAGAACCAAAAATTTTTGAAAAACAGAAAGAAAGGAAATGTTTCTATCAGACATCAAAACACACTATGAAAACCTTGAAAATATTATGCTGAGTGAAAGCAGCCAAACAGAAAAGGTCGTATATTATATGATCCCATTTATACAAAATACCCAAACAGATAAATCCATAGAGACAGCATCCAGATAGGTGGTTGTCAGGGCCAGGGAGAGGCGACAACAGCCAGCAACTGCTTGATGGGCACAGGTTTCCTTTTGGGGGGATGAAAATGTTTTGCAACTAGATAGAGGTGTTGGTTGCACAACAACGTGAAAGTACTAAATGCCACTGAATTGTTCACTTTAAAACGGTTCGTTTCACGTTATGGGAATTTCACCTCAAGTTTTAGAAAATTAAGGAACTGCTAACTTCAAAAAAACCCACATGCCATAAAGTTTCAATCACTGAAACAGTGTGTGTGTTATCGCAGAAGAACAGATTAACCAGATTAATGAAATGAACAGAGCCTAGAAACAGTCTGGAACATTCCTCTCTTTGGGGCTCAAGCAGAGCCACCCTGCAACAAGATTTCCCCGGCGGTCACCAGGCTGCCTCCTCAATCAGTAAGCCTGCAGGCCTCAAGGTATAAGCAGGATGCTGCAACACCGTCACCAGGCAGGACAAAAGCCAGGGTTGAACGTTAAGGGCGTGACTTGCTGTTAGCGGTCTAATTCGACCTAACCAGGGTGTCTTAACACCCTGGACCCGGGCTCGCTGCGGTGGAGCTCCGTTCTGTCTGCTGGCAACGCATGTGGGGCTCACATCCCAGCCCTGAAGGAAAGGCCTACCCAGCATTCCTTGCAGACCCCTAGCATCAGCCCCACCACCACCCACCCACCCCCCAGCGGCTCTGACTCGGGGTCAGCAGGGGTCAGAGGAGGCGGCAGTACAGCTTATTGGGGTCTGCCTCTCACATCCTGTACTCTCTGCCTACGAGCCCGGCCCCTAAGGGGACAGAAGGCGCTGTGAGTTCCACCTTCCGGACAGGAAAGGAGCTTTCAGCCAAACGAAAGCACAAACCTCACATCTGCAAGGGTCTAGTTTCAGACAATGGCACCACGTCACACCGACAGGTAGGAGACGGAGCCCGGAGAGTGGCTCCTTCTGGAAAAAGGACAAGTCAGACACCACCCTAGACTCCAAAATAAAAATCTGGATGCGTAAACAGCCAAACCCACGAAAAGATGAAGTAAGTACTAGCTAAAAATAGAGAACAATAGTTCTGTAATCCTGGGGTAGGCAGGCTTTTTTTCTTCTCTTTAATTTTTTTAAAATTTTTATTTTGAAATAATTTAAGATTTAGAGATAAGTTACAAAAATAATACAAAGAACTCTTGTACACCCTTCACTCAGATTCCCTAAAGTGTTAACATTTTACCACATTTGCTTTTCCTCGCTCTTCCCCTCTCTCTCTGATACATGTGATATGTGTAATATATATTCATATCTTCATTTACATGCTGTGTCCCTCATGGTGTACCCTATCAAGAGGCACATGATATCTCTTTATCTCATTACTGGGAACGTTAACTACTTTTATTCTTTTGTAATTAATCAGTATTTTGTGAGAAATACTATGAGACTAGGTAAATATACTGTGTCTCAAACTTTCACCTACTAGTTTTAGCATCGAGACAGTCTTTTAAAGCATTCAGACCGAAAAAAAATAGATTGACAGATGTGAATACACCAAAACTAAAAACTTTGATAAGATGAACAAACTTATAACAAAGTTTGATAAAATGAACAAAGCGGCAAGACAATGACGGTCTGAGAGAAAAATAATTGTAACACATATGATAGGTAAAGAATTAATAAGTAAAATATGTGAGGGAGTCCTACAAATCAATAAGAAAAAGCCAACCAAATGAGTCCACTACAAAAACAGGAAACTAACAGAAAAAATACAAATGGCCGATAAACATGAAAAGATGCTCAACCCCATTACTAATAACAGAACTGCAAATTCACACAGTGAGTTCCTAGGTGGAAAAGATAAAAATAGGAAGATTGATAATAAAAAGTGATGGTAACGATGAGGGTAAACAGAAACTTTTGCATACCATTTACTGGGAGTATATATAAATTTGTAAAGCATTTTTGAAAGCCATTGGCAGTCACTGCTAAAATTTGAAACGCACTTATCCTCTGATCCATTAGCAAACACCCAGAGCTGTATGTACAGGGATACTTATCACAGCTTTGCTTTTCAAAGACTTTAAAAAAAAATTTAAATTTTCATTGGCAGGGCAGTATAAGTTACTATGCAGTGGAAAAGCAGCCATTAACAAGAATGACGTTGATCTGTATGTCACGACATGGAAAGACTTCCTACTCATGTTGTTAAGGAAAAGAAGAAAGTCAAGAACATTATATATAGCAGGTGTATTAATGATAATAATAAGATACTAACAGCTGCATAGCTCAAGTGAATTCTTTTAGGCACTTTATGCACATTAACTCATTTAATCCTCACCACAACTCTATGAGGAAAGTGCTGTTATTACTCTTCATTTGGAGACAAGGAAACTGAGGCACTAAGAGTAAAGTACCTTCACCAAGGTCACACAGCTAATAAGTGGCACAGCCAAGAGCTGAACCCAGGTAGGGTTGCCAGAGTCTACGCTTTTGACTACCAAACAGCCCCTCTCTCTATATATAGGTATTTGCAAATTCGTAGAAAAAGAATTGGAAGCATATAGACCAAACCGTTAACAATAGTTACCCGCTATTAAAACTAGAACACTTTTTAACCAAACTGGCTAATGGAACTGGTGCTCGACCCTCTGGATGTCTACCTACTTCAAGAAGCAGAACAGATGGTCTCATCTCCCTTCCTTGGAGACATCTCATGGACTCCTTCTCCCCTTCAGTCATCTCGAACCTTCAATAATATAGCTCACCACTCAATTCTCAACTCCAGCCACATCTCCTCTTCCCAATACACACCACCCCTCAGGCAAGCAGCCTCTTAATACTGTAAATGTGGACTGCAAAAACTGAGGAAGGTGGCCCTGAAGTATTTTGAGTCTTGTAGACATTGAGGAGTGACTAGTAAGTATTTTCTAAGCATGCAGTAGCACATTTCTTGCCTGTATACGTAATAAGGTTGAAACATAAATGTTTTGGATAGATTTCTGACAGGCTTAGAAATAAACAGGTTCTCTGGTTAACCCTGAATTAACATAAAATTAAAGCAAGCCAAGACTTCCACTTCCAGGAGTATGGGGCAGATATACTTTTCCCTATTCCTCCCACTAAGTACAACTAAAACCCCTGGACGTTATAAGTGGACATTGAAAGGTGAGAGAAGAAGGGAGATAGCTAGGGACCTTGGGACCCAAGGAACAACGTGATGGTGAGTTCTGTGGGTTTCTTTTTGCCCCACGTATCCCGGAATGGAGCTAAAGACAGCAACATAGAAACAGCAACAGAGAGAGACAAACAACAACAAAAGCCTGCTTTCTCTAGCCAAAAGAGCATCCTAGCAAGACAGAAACTTTTAGACAATAACAGATCTGCTTCAGCCAAATACCATAGAAAATACCGTGGCCCCATCTCTACTCATGCCAGCAAAGCCAGAGTAGGGAGCCTAGACCTCCAGCCCCACCAGGCTGTAATGAGGCATCTCAACACCTCTGCCAAGACGGTGTCAGGGAAGGCCAAGAAGGGAGCCAGGACTTTCATCCCCGCCAGTCATTCCTCTCCCTGCTCTTCCCTCTCCCCACTGGGGTGATGCTGAAGAGGCCTGGTGGAAAGTCACCATGGTATCTAACAAAGCCACCTCCCCAACCCTGTGATGTCAGTGGAGGCCACAAGGGAAGCTGTAATGAGGCACTTCTACCAGGGAGGTGTAAGTGGAGGCCAAGTGGGGAGTTAGAAGTCACACCTCCACCCAGCAGTAATAAGGAGCCCCACCTTGTTGGGGGTCAATGGACGCCAAGTGTGGAAAGTGGACTTGTACCCCTACCTAGCAGTAAAGAGGTGGTTCTCCCCCCTTTTCCTACTAGACTAATGTCCAAAAAAGCCAGCTAAAATACAAGGTTTAAATGAGATCCAGAGTCTCATAACATAATATCCAGAATTTCCAGGTTTCAATCAAAACTCACTCATCAAAGAAAACCACGAAGAAACAGAAAGATCTCAAACTGATTTAAAAAAAATAAATAATAGATGCCAAAATGAGGATAACAGAGATGTTAGAATTGTCTGGAAAAAATTTCAGATCAGCCATCATGCATCATTGCATCATCACTGAGCAATTACGAACATGCTTGAAGCAGATGAAAAAACAGAAAGTCTTGGCAAAGAAATGGAAAGTTTTAGCCCATAAAGAGAAAATATAAAGAGGAGCCAAATTGAAATTTTAGACCTGAAAAAAATACAATAACTGAAATAAACTTAATGGATTGGCTCAACAGCCCAATGGAAGAGAAAGAAGAAAGAACCAGTGAACTGGGAGCTAGAATAGAAATTAACCAAGATGAACAATACAGAGAAAGTGGACTGAACAAAAAGTGAACAGAGCCTCAGGAACCTGTGGAACTGTAATAAAAGATCTAACATTCCTGTCATCAGAGTTCCAGGAGAGGAGAAAGAGGGTAGGGCTGAAAAAGTACCTGAAGAAACAATGGCTAAAACCTTCCTAAATTTAGCAACAAGCATAAATCATAAATCGAGAAGGTAGACAGGGGCCAGCCCAGTGGTGCAGCAGCTAAGTTTGCACATCCCACTTCTCGGCGGCCTGGGGTTCACTGGTTCGGATCTCAGGTGTGGACATGGCATCACTTGGCAAGCCATGCTGTGGTAGGTGTCCGACATATAAAGTAGAGGAGGATGGGCACGGACGTTAGCTCAGGGCCAGTCTTCCTCAGCAAAAAAAGAGAAGGACTGGCAGTAGTTAGCTTAGGGCTAATCTTCCTCAAAAAAAAAAAAAAAAAAAAAAGCGGCAGAAGGTAGGCAAACTCCAAACAGGATAAATCCAAATAAACCCACATCAAGACACATCACAGCTAAACTTCTGAAAAATTAGGATGAAGAAAAATATTTGAAGAATTGAGAAATAAATGACACTTACAGGGAAGAACAATTAGAATGACGGTAGATTTCTCATTAGAAATCACAGTGGCCAGAAAGAAATGGCGCATCATTGTTCAAGTGCTAAAAGAACTGTTAGCCCAGAATCCTACAACCAGTGAAATATCCCTCAGGAATGAACAGGAAATAAAGGCATTCTCAGATAAACTAAGAGAATTTGTTGCCAGCAGACGAACTCTAAAAGAATGGCTAAAGGATGTTCTCCAAACAGAAAAGACATGAGAAAAGAACAAACTTTGAATCAGGGAGGAAGAAAAAAACATGGTAAGCAAAAATATGCATAAAATAAAACAGACTTTACTACTCCTCTTAAATTTTCTACATCATATTTGATGGAAGAAGCAAAAATTATAACACTGATATGGTTCTAAATTTTCACAGAGGAACTATTTAATGTTATAAATGAGGGAGGGTAAAAGGATATAAAAGAGAGTAAGGGTTCTACACTTCAATTGAACTAGTAAAATGATGCTACCAGTAGATTGTTAACATACACACACACACACACACACACACACACAAAATGTGATGCCTAGAGCAGCCACTAAAAAAGCTGTACACTTCTGGGGGCCAGCCCTGTGGCCGAGTGGTTAAATTCATGCTCTCCCCTTCGGTGGACGAGGGTTTCACTGGTTCGGATCCTGGGCGTGGACATGGCGCTGCTTATCAGGCCATGTTGAGATGGTGTCCCACATGTCACAACTAGAAGAACCCACAACTAAAATATACAACTATGCAATGGGGAGATTTGGGGAGAAAAAGCAAAAAAAAAACAACAAAAAAAAGATTAGCAACAGTTGTTAGCTCAGGTGCCAATCTTTAGAGGAAAAAAGAAAAAGAAATACACTAAAAAACAAATAAACTAAAATGGAATTCTAACAAATGTTCAAGTAATCCATAGGAAGGGAGGAAAAAGAATAAAGAAATGAGAACAAACAGAAAATAAACAATAAAATGGCAGGTTTAAGCTCTGACATATCAATAATTACATTAAATATACATGGTCTAAACATACGAATTAAAAGACAGAGATTGACAGAGTAGATAATTTTTTTAACTTTTTCTTTTTGGTGAGGACGATCAGCCCAGGGCTAACATCTATTACGAATCTTCCTGTTTTTTTTTTTCTCCCCAAAGCCCCAGTACATAGTTGTATATCCTAGTTGTAGGTCATTCTAGTTCTTCTATGTGAGATGCCACCACAACATGGCTTGATTTGTGGTGTGTAGGTCTGCAACCAGGATCTGAACTGGCAAACCATGCGCCACCAAAGAGGAGAACGCAAACTTAACCCCTCAGCCACAGGGCCAGCCCCTGGTAGAGTAGATTTAAAAACATGATCTAACTATACGCTATCTATAAAAAATTTATTTCAAATATAATGCTATAGGCTGGTTGAAAGTAAAAGTACGGAAAAAGATTTATCATGAAAACGTTAATTAAAAGGAAGCAGGAGTAGCTATATCGTTATCAGATAAAATAGACTCAGAGCTAAGAAAATTACCCGACACAAAGGGATAATATATAATGATAAAATGGTCAATACACCAAAAAGACATAGCAATCCTAAATGTCTATGCAGCAGACAACAGCAATGCAAAATATATGTGAAGAAAAAACTGATACAACTGAAGAGAAAAAAAGACAATTTCAAAATTATAGCTGGAGACTTCAACACTCCTCTCTCAAAAATTGATAGAATGACTGGAAAGAAAACTAGCAAGGATACAGAAGAACACACAACACCAAGAGGATCTAATTGATATCAACCAAGAGAATCTAATCAACATTGAAAGAAAATATAGTCAATAACAGCAGAATACAACAGTCTTGTCAAGTGACTTTGGAATATATGCCAAAATAGACCATTTCATGGGCTATAAAACAAACCTCAACAATTTTAAAAGAAGTGAAATCATACAGAGTGTGTAGTCCAATCACAATGGAATCAGACTAGAAATCAGCCCAAGAAAGACTACAGAAAAATCTCTAAATGCTTGGAAACTAAACAGCATAATTCTAAATAATCCATGGGTCAAAGAAGTCTAAAAGGACATTAAAAAATAGAGTGAACAGAAGGAAAACATATGACAATTTGTGGGACATAGCTAAAGCTGTGCTGCGAGGGAAATTTACAGCACTAAATGTATACATTGGAAATGAGGAAAAATCTCAAATCAATAATCTAAGCTCCTACCTCAAGAATCTAGAAAAAGAGCAAAATAAACCCAAACCAAGCAGAAGGAAGGAAATAAAGATAAAAGCAGAAATCAATGAAGTTGAAAACAGAAAAATCAATTTAAAAAGAGGTGGTTTTTTGAAAAGGTTAACAAAACTGACAAACTTCTGGGAAGACTGACAAAGAAAAAAGAGAGAAGATACAAATTGTCAATATCAGAAACAGAGAAAATATTATTAGGGACTCCGCAGACATCAAAAGGATAATAAAGGAATGCTACAAACAATCGTGCACACATAAATTTAACAACTAAGATGAAATGGATCAAATCCTCGAAAATCACACACTACCACAACTTAACCAAAAGGAAAAGATTATTTTAGTAGCCCTATTACTAGTAAGGAAATTGAATTAGTAACTTTAAAACTTCCAAAAAATAAATCTCCATGTCCGGATGATCTCATTGGAGAATTCTACCTAATATTTCAATCCTACCCAACATTTAATTAACACCAATTCTACACAATCTCTTCCAGAAAATAGAGGAGAGAACACTTTCCAATTCATTTTATGAATCTAGGATTACCAAACCAGACTAAAACAACAGAAAAAAAGCAAACTACAGATCAATATCCTTCATGGATATAGACACAAATATTCTTAACAAAATATTAGCAAAGAGAATTCAGCAATAAATAAAAAGAATTATACACCATGACCAAGTGGGATTTATTCAAGGAATGCAAGGAATGGTTCATTATTCAAAAATCAATCAATGAAATATACCATGTTAACAAGCTAAAGAAAAAACATTACACAAGCCTATCAAAGGAGAAAAGGCATTTAACAAAATTCAGCACCCATCCATGATAAAAATTCTCAGAAAAACAGGAAAAGAACTTCCTCAACTTGATAAAGAGCATCTACAAAGAAACCTACAGCTAATATTATACTTAATGGTCAAAGACTAAATGTTTTCCCCCTCTGATCAGGAATAAGGCAAGGATATCCACTCTCACCACTCTTACACAAGAACTAAGTCAAAATGTATCACAGACTTAGATGTTAAATGCAAAACTATAACCTTGAAGGAAAAAAACAGGAGAAAATCTTCAGGATCTAGGGCGAGGCTAAGAATTCTTAGATTTCACACCAAAAACATGATGGATAAATGGAAAAATTGATAAATTAGTCTTAGTCAAGTTTTAAAACTTTTGCTCTGTAAAAGCCGCTAGTAAGATAAAAACACAAGCACAGACTAGGGAAAAATATTTGCAAACCACCTAACCAACAAAAGACTCATACCTAGAATATACAAAGAACTCTTCAGACTCAACGGCAAAAAACCAAACCACCCAATTAGACAATGAGTAAGACATGAAGACATAGTTCACTGAAGATACAGAGATGACAAATAAGCACATGAAAAGATGTCCAACATCATTAGCCCCTAGAGTAATACAAATTAAAAGCAAATGAGTTACCACGACACACCTATGAGAATGGCTAAAGCAAAAAAAATATTGAAAATAACAAACGCTGGACCATTCAGACATTACTGGTGGAATGTAAAATGTTACAGCCACACAGGAAAGCAGTTCGACATTTTCTTTAAAAACTAAACATGTAACTACTGTATAAGCAGCAATCGCACTCCTGGACATTCATCCCAGAGGAACGAAAACTCAGGTTAACATAAAAACCTGTACACGGGGATTTATAGCAGCTTTATTCATAACAGCCCCAAACTGGAAACAACCAAGATGTCCTTCAATGGGTAAATGCTTAGACAAATCCTGGTGGGGCCATATCAATGAATACTATTCAGCGATAAAAAGGAACAAACTACTGACACATGCAATGGAGTCTCCAGATGAATCTCCAGAGAAAGATGCTAAATTTTTGTTTGTTTGTTTTTGGGGTTTTTTTTTTTAAATTTGGCACCTGAGCTAACAACTGTTGTTCAATCTTCTTTTTTTTTGTCTTTTTCTTCTCAAAGCTCCCCAGTACACAGGTGTATATTCTAGTTGTGAGTGCCTCTGGTTGTGCTATGTGGGATGCTGCCTCAGCATGGCCTGAAGAGCAGCGCCATGTCCGCGCCCAGGATCCGAACCAGTGAAACCCCGGGCCGCCAAAGCGGAGTGCGCG
This sequence comes from Equus asinus, assembly GCF_041296235.1. Lineage (NCBI taxonomy): Eukaryota > Metazoa > Chordata > Mammalia > Perissodactyla > Equidae > Equus > Equus asinus. The sequence goes on from NC_091799.1 coordinate 19,200,376, forward strand.
AACTTAACCACTCGGCCACGGGGCAGGCCCCTGCTAAGTTTTTGAAAAACAAAAAAAGCCAATCCCAAAAGGTTATATGCTGTAAGATGCCATCTATGTAACATTCCTGAAATGACAAAATTGTAGTCATGGAGAACAAACTAGTGGTCGTCAGTGGTTAAGGGGGTTAGCTAATTCCTAGAGATAGTAAACAACTTGCCTGGGAGCACACTTTTGACATGCAAACCAACCAATTCTGAGTCCGTATCCCCATCTGCCCCCTTTCAGCAGGCTCCTTCAGTCTGGACACTATCCTCCATCCAAAATCACCCCAGGGCCAGGTATCTGACTAGAGACCACCCCTAAGGCCCAGAGCCCGCTGAACTTATTTGAACTAGACAGTCCAGAGTCTGCTGACCTTGCCTTGCCTTGCCTTTCCCACAGGAACCATAGTAAGGGCCTTGCCCACACTGTCCACTCGCTGCCTCTGCCTCCTGACCAAGGCTGGCGCTTCCCCAGGTGGCCCTGCATGGCATGACAGCTCCCTCCTCTTGAGAACTGTGGGAACAAACTATCTTTCCAAAGCCAGCTGTCTCCTGATCTGTTGACCTCACCATCCCTGAATAAAAATTAAATCCCATGTACATTTTAAAACCAGAATGACTGCATCAGTGTCAATATCCAGGTCGTGATCCTGCACTAGAGCTTGCAAGATGCTACACTGGGGGAAAAAAATGGCTAAAAACAAGATCTCCCCGATTACATCTTACAACCGAATCTACAATTATCTCAAAATAAAAAGTTTAACTGAAAAAAGTGAAAGAAAAATTAAAGCAAGTCCCTCATCTTTGAAATTAATCCAAGCAATCGAGGTTTCTTTGTCAGGAGCCATTCTAAATAGCGGATAGGACGTTTTAGTGAACGGGAGGAAGTCCCAGAACACTGCACTGTTCCCACCGGCCCTCTCCACTTTCCAAATGAACCAGCTACAGAATAAGCCAGCAGTGAGAATAAACCCTTTGGGCCAAAACCAAAGTTCATAATTTAAGCCACTGTTTCTGACAGAATCTTCCTAACGGCGCCGGTGTGTGCTCTCACACGGCTCCTGGAAGCCAGGCACTGTGCACGTGCATCCTCCCCTCCCGGGCATGGCTCTGCCCCCCGGGGCCCGGGCTCTGCAGGGCACACGGGAATGTGCAGGGAAGATGCAAGAGTTACCTGAAGTTTGCTAATCCAGGCCACAGGAAACAAGGGCCCCAGGGCTGGTCATAAAACCATTTTCCATGTTTTCAGTAAATCTCAGTTTAATGTATTTTCTAACAAAACAAAAGGGAGAACACCTGGTGCCTTTTATCAAAACAAGCTGCGGTTCTGAAAATAAACCAATGTGGGGGCGGGTCTCCTTCTGTGGTCACTTCCGCCGTTGGGAGTAGGCCCCGGACAGCAGAGCCGGGATGGGGGGGGGGACTGGAGGCAGCAGGAGGAAGCTGCGGCCCCTCGCTTCTGCATTTGCTTCTGCACTCGCTTCAAGGAGGCAGGGCTTCAGGAGGCTGCGGTCTCTCACTGTCCTCTGGCCATGAGGAACAAGTGCGGCCTCTTCCTGCCCTGCTCGGGGGGCCCCCCGACGACTTCAGCTTTCTGGAGGGGAGATCCACGTGACAGGTGCGATCAGACTGGACACATGATTATGTCCCACAGTTTCCACTTGGTATCTACCATCTGTTTTTAATAAGATATCGTTACCATCTTCACGTGCTTCTCACGTCATTTTTTTTACATTCCTTGCCCACTATATAAAAATACCAGCGTGTTTGAACCTGCATCAGCTCTTAGGAGGTTATTTTTTTCTTTTACCACTTTGGTAAGTAAAAAACAGGACTCCGTTTGCAGGTTTAGGATTTTAAACTGACCCCTCTCTATGCTCCCTAGACATGGCTCACTGGTCCAGAGAGGGGCCAATCTCTCTGGTACCCGCAAAGCCCCTCACATTTGACAGTTCAAGCATTTGAAACCCCCGATTATTTAGAAAATTCAAACACATTTAGGGCATATATGAATTATACAGGTCCAACGTTTTTAAGAAATGTTTTGTTGTCCAGCTAGTTTCTGAAATAAACAGCAGTATTGAGAGAAGAGGGAGAGCAGAAAGAAAGGGGTAGTGGAGACCTATGGGACTGGTCTATGTGCTGCCCAAGGAGGCTCACTTGGAGGTCAGAGGCCATGACCAAGGCCGGCTTCCCTGCACGGAGCAGCTGGCAGGAGCAGGGGCTACACAGACATAACTTCCAGGGCCTCTCTCTGACCAGCTCTGGACGCCAAGTCCGCTGCCCGCTCCTAAGCCTCGCTTCATCAGCCCCTCTCTCTCCTCTATCGCCAGCCCTCCCTCACGGCTGGTTCCTTCCCACAGCAACTGAACATGCTCAACACTTGCCGGCCTTTAAACAAAGAAAAAAAGACTCCTGATCCCATGTCATCCCATGTCATCGTCCTCTAGGTCCCACCCTCCCTCTGTCCTCTCTTCTTTTAAGCCCATCTGCACTCTTGGCCTCTCTGGTCACCTCCCACTTCAGGTGGGCCCCTCAAGTCCGCCCCAAGCTTGCTTCTGAGCCTGCCCCCAAGTTCACAACCCCCTCCTGGTCATTAAACCCAGCAGAAACCTTTCAGCCTCATTTCACTTACCCATTAGGCAATTTTGAACATTTCTGACCACCCCTTCTTCTAGAAAGACTCTTTTCCTTCAGTTTCTTACTAGTTTTCCCTACCTCTCTGGATACTCAGCCCCGTTTCCCTTTTCAGTGCCTCCTCCAGGTCTGTCCCTAATCAGTGATACTCCAGGGGCCTCTGACATGGAGTCTAAGATGACAGGACCATTTCAGTTATGCCACGGTCTCTGCTCTGTGACGGTGACACCCAGGACTCGCTCCAGACCTAGGCTGCTCGACACCTCCTCCTAGATGTCACACCGCACTTCAAACGCAGCTCAGCCAAAACTAAACCGACCGTCTTCCTCCCACCCAGGCCCCCTGGTTGTCTACGTTCCCATCTCAACAGAGAGCATCAACCTCCCCCCAGCTACCCAGCAGGATACCCCCGTGTCATTCTGGTCCTTCCCTTTCCTCACCTCGGCACCCGTCTCGCAACATTTAACCCATTTTTTCTGCAAAAGAATAAGCACTTAGGTCCCCATGTCTAATTCCCCTGTCCCTCGGATCCATCCACTTCTTTCCATCTCCACTGTCAATACTCCGGGTTAGGCTACTGCCCTCTCACCCTACACTAAACTCACCCACTTGCCTCAGTACCTACACCCTCAGGTGTACGCACCAAGTGAACTTTTCAAAACACTAATCTGAGGACTTCTTTTCCTTAAAGTCCTTTAATGACCCCCACCACCCTCAGAATAATAGCCAAACTCCTCCCTGTGGCTACGATCCTCTGTTGGATCTGGTCCCATCCACGGCCCATCCATCTCTCACCTTCCACCTGTTGGAACCCGACATTCCCAGAATACTGGGACTCCCAGTGCCTTGCACAATAGGAGGTGGTCAATGAACACTTTTGAAACCAACGCGTGAATAAATAAATGAGGAGGAACGTCAGGGAAAGTTTCACCAAGGAGCCATTCAAATGGATTTTGAAGGAGAAATGAAATTTCACCCAGAAAAGGGGGTGGGGGGACAGCAATCTCAGAAATATGGAAAAAGTGAGTTCAAAGGTATGATGGTACAAAGTTCCTGCTTATTCTGAAGATGTGAAAGTGAGAGCTTCCATGAGGCTGGAGGAGAAGTGAGTAGAAGGAGGTGAGACTGGAAAATACACTGAAATCACATGTGCCAAATTAAAGAATTCGGAGTTTTGTCTTATATCTGGTTATCGGAGATGAGACACTTCTTGGGGAGAAGACCCATGACTACCACGGAAACAAGGGTGCATATTATCACTCAGGCCCTTGCTCTCATAGATGTGCCCAACTGAGAGGTACCAGTGTGACAGCAAGTCAGGCACAAAGCCTGGAGGGAGGGGAGACTCAGTCAAGTCATCGCCCCCCCTAAAAATTCATTTTACTCGCACCCACTTGAGTGAGAATAGAAACTGACAAAATGTCACAACCTTTCTGGAATGCAATGAGCAATTTTTGTCAAATTTAAAATATGACTACCCTGGCCCAGTAATTTCAACCCACGATATTATTCTACAGAGCTAATAAGACAACCATGCCAAGATACGTATGGAAGGATGTGGTTTATCTTATTAAAAACAAAAAATGGGGCCAGCTTCGTAGCCTAGTGGTTAAGTTCTGGGCGCTCTGCTTCGGCAGCCCAGGTTTTGTTCTCTAAAACGGACCTACACCACTCGTCAGCAGCCATGCTATGCCAGCAACCCACATACAAAATAGAGGAAAACTGCCTGAAACAACTGAGTGCCTCCATGCCAAGAGCTAGCCCCACTCAGCTGCACTCCTAAGAGAACTGACATCAGCCTTGTTGGCCTCAGGCCTATCACAACTGTACGCCCCTGAGCCTAGCAACCAGCCACACTGGGTACCAACCCAATTAAGAGGACACTTGCAATAAGAATGTGCTAATAGACTTTGTAGCCAACAGTGCTGAGGCCCCTCCAAACCGGATTTACAAACAGCTGGCCAGGGAAGGAAAGATCAGACTCCCTGGGTACCTGCAGTGGGAGCAACCCTGCCACAGCAGAAGGACACAAGTAGCCCACAAAGGGGTCACTCCTGGTTCTTATGGACTGGTGACGAGAGGGAAGCACACTGCTGGGCCTCATAAGGCATCTCATACATAAGGCCACTTCTCCAAGATCAGGAGACATAGCCGACTCACCTAGTACAAAGAAAATAGCACAGAGAAAGAGGCATAATGAGGAGGCAAAGGAATACTTTCCAAGCAAGGGAGCACTACAAAACACCAGAAAAAGAACTAAGTGAAACAGAAACTAGCGACCTCCTTGACAAGGAATTCAAACAAAATATAATGAGGATGCTCACAGATATGCAGAGAAGAATGGATGAACACAGTGAGCACATCAGCAAAGAACTGAAAGATATAAAAAAGAACCAATCAGAAATGAAGACTACAATACTGGAAATGAGAAATTCACTAGAGGGACTCAATAGCAGAGCAGAGGAAGCAGAAGAACGGATCAGTGAGCTAGACGAAAGACTAGAGGAAATCACCCAAACAGAACAGAAAAGAGAAAAAAGAATTAGACAGAATGAGAACAGTGTAAGGGAACTCTGGGACAACATCAAGCGTGCTAACATTCGGATTATAGGGGTCCCAGAAGGAAAAGAGAGAGACAAAGAGGCAGAAAATTTATTTCTCGAAATAATAGAGGAAAATTTTCCTCACCTGAGGAAGGAAACAGACATCCAAGTTCAGGAACCACAGAGAGCTCCAAATAAGAGAAGCCCAAAGAGGCCAACACCAAGACATATTATAATCAAAATGTCTAAAATTAAAGACAAAGAGAGAATCCTAAAAGCAGCAAGAGAAAGGCCACAAGTGACATATAAAGGGAAGCCCATCAAGCTGTCAACAGACTTAGCAAAGACCCTACAGGCGAGAAGAGAATGGGACAACATATTTGAAGTGCTGAAAGGAAGAAACCTACAACCAAGAATACTCTATCCATCAAGGCTGTCATTCAGAATGGAAAGAGAGATAAAGAGCTTCCCAGACAAGCAAAAATTAAAGGAGTTTATCACTAAGAAACCCGTTCTACAAGAAATGCTGAAGGGACTTTTATAAGTGGGAAAGTAATGACCACAAATAGAGAAAAAAGAAAAAAAATTATCAAAAAAACCTAAAACAACAACAAGAAAAAACAGGCAATAAAATCACTTGTAAGGTAAAAGTATAGTAAAGGCAGCAGATCAACTACCTGTGAAGGTAATATGAAGGTTAAAAGACAAATGTACTAAAATCACCTATTTCAATGATAAGAGGGTAATGGATATACACACCAAACAAAAGACTATATATGATGTGAAAAACATATAATGTGGGAGGAGGGGAGTGAAAAAGTAGAGCTTTCAGAAAGAGGTCAAGCTAAAGAGTCTATCTACTCAATATAGACTGTTATATGCATAGTATATTAAATAGGATCCTCATGGTAACCACAAACCAGAAACCTATAACAAGCAGGAAAAAAAGTAAGACAAAAGAAATCAAACATATTACTAAAGATAGCCATCAAACCACAAGTGAAGAGAGCAAAAGAAACGAACTGAGAAGAACTACTAAAACACCCAAAAAAAAGAAAAAGTGACAAAATGGCAATAAATACATATTTATCAATAGCTACTTTAAATGTCAATGGATTAAATGCTCCAATCAAATGCCATAGGGTGGCCAACTGGATAAAAAAACAAGATCCATGTATATGCTGCATACAAGAGACACACTTCAGACCTACAGACACTCACAAACTGAAAGTGAAAGGATGGAAAAAGATATTCCACGCAAATGGCAAAGAAAAGAAAGCGGGGGTAGCAATACTTATATCAGACAAAATAGACTTTAAATCAAAAACTGTAATAAGAGACAAAGACGGGCACTACATAATGATAAAGGGAACAATCCAACAAGAAAATATAACACTTGTAAATATATATGCACCCAACATAGGAGCACCTAAATATATAAAGCAATTATTAACAGACATAAGAGGAGAAATAGTCAGTAACACAATAATAGGAGGGGACTTCAACACTCCACTTACACCAATGGATAGATCATCCAAACAGAAGATCAATAAGGAAACATTGGCCTTAAAGGACACATTAGACCAGATGGACTTAGTAGATATATACGGAACATTCCATCCCAAAACCACAGAATACACATTCTTTTCAAATGCCCATGGAACATTCTCCAGGATTGATCACATATTAGGCCACAAAACAAGTCTCAATAAATTTAAGAAGATCGAAATAATACCATGCATCTTTTCTGACCACACAGGTATGAAACTGGAAATCAACTACAGAAAGAAAACCAGAAAAGCCACAAAAATGTGCAGATTGAACAAAATGCTACTGAACAATGATTGTGTCAATGAAGAAATCAAAGAAGAAATAAAAAAATTCCTGGAGACAAATGAAAATGAAAACAGGACATACCAAAATCTGTGGGATACAGCAAAAGCGGTTCTACAAGGGAAGTTTATAGCAATTCAGGCCTACCTCAACAAAGAAGAAAAGTCCCAAATAGACAATCTAAAAGTGCACCTAAAGGTACTGGAAAAAGAACAACAAACAAAGCCCAAAATCAGCAGAAGGAAGGAAATAATAAAAATCAGAGCAGAAATTAATGAAATAGAGACTAAAAAAAATAGAAAAAATTAATGAAACCAAGAGCTGGTTCTTCAAAAAGATAAACAAAATTGACAAACCCTTAGCTAAACTCACCAAGAAAAAAAGAGAGAAGGCTCAAATAAATAAAATCAGAAACGAAAGAGGAGAGATTACAATGGACACCTCAGAAATACAAAAGATAATAAGGGAATACTATGAAAAGCTATACGCCAACAAATTGGATAATCTAGAAGAAATGGATAAATTCTTAGAAACATACAACCTTCCAAAACTGGACCAAGAAGATGTAGAAAATTTGAATAGACCGATCACCAGTAAGGAGATCAAAACAGCAATTAAAAACCTCCCAAAAAATAAAAGTCCAGGACCAGATGGCTTCCCTGGTGAATTCTACCAAACATTCAAAGAAGACTTAATACCTATTCTTGTCAAAATCTTCCAAAAAACTGAAGAGGAGGGGAGGCTTCCTAACTCATTCTGCAAAGCCAACATTATCCTGATACCAAAACCAGACAAGGACAACACAAAAAAAGAAAACTACAGGCCATTATCACTGATGAACATCGATGCAAAAATCCTCAACAAAATACTAGCAAATCGAATACAACAATACGTTAAAAAGATCATACATCATGATCAAGTGGGTTTCAATCCGGGGATGCAGGGATGGTTCAACATCCGCAAATCTATCAACATGATACACCACATTAACAAAATGAAGAATAAAAATCACATGATCATCTCAATAGATGCAGAGAAAGCATGTGACAAGATACAACATCCATTTATGATAAAAACTCTAAATAAATTGGGTATAGAAGGAAAATACCTCAACATAATAAAGGCCATATATGACAAACCCACAGCAAATATCATTCTCAATGGAGAAAAACTGAAAGCTATCCCTCTAAGAACAGGAACCAGACAAGGATGCCCACTGTCACCACTCTTATTTAACATAGTATTGGAAGTCCTAGCCAGAGCAATCAGGCAAGAAAAAGAAATAAAGGGATCCACATTGGAAAAGAAGAAGTGAAACTGTCACTCTTTGCAGATGACATGATTTTATATCTAGAAAACCCTAAAGAGTCCACTAAAAAACTTTTAGAAATAATAAAGGAATACAGTCAAGTTGCAGGATACAAAATCAATGTACAAAAATCCGTTGCGTTTCTATACACTAACAACGAAGTAGCAGAAAGAGAAATTAAGAATACAACCCCATTTACAATTGCAACAAAAAGAATAAAATAGCTAGGAATAAACTTAACCAAAGAGGTGAAAGATCTGTACACCGAAAACTATAAAACATTGTTGAAAGAAATCGAAGAAGACAAAGAAATGGAAAGATATTCAGTGCTCTTGGATTGGAAGAATTAACATTGTTAAAATGCCCATCCTTCCTAAAGCAATCTATAGATTCAACGCAATCCCTATTAAAGTTCCAACAACATTTTTTACAGAAATAGAACAAAGAATCCTAAAATTTATATGGAACAACAAAAGACCCCAAATAGCCAAAGGATTCCTGAGAAAAAAGAACAAAGCTGGAGGTATCACACTCCCCGATTTCAAATTACACTACAAAGCCATAGTAACCAAAACAGCATGGTACTGGCACGAAAACAGACACACAGATCAATGGAACAAAATTGAGAGGCCAGAAGTAAACCCACACGTTTATGGACAGCTAATATTCGACAAGGGAGCCAAGAGCATACGATGGAGAAAGAAGAGTCTCTTCAATAAATGATGTTGGGAAAACTGGAAAGCCACATGCAAAAGAATGAAAGTAGACCATTCCCTTACACCATGCACAAAAATCAACTTAAAATGGATTAAAGACTTGAATGTAAGACCCAAAACCATGAGACTTCTAGAAGAAAACATAGGCAGTACGCTCTATGACATTGGTCTGAGCAGCATATTTTCAAGTCCCATGTCTGACCAGGCAAGGGAAACAAAAGAAAAAATGAACAAATGGGACTACATCAAACTAAAAAGTTTCTGCACAGCAAAGGAAACCATCAACAAAACAAAAAGACAACCTAACAATTGGGAGAAGATATTTGCAAACCACATATCAGATAACGGGTTAATATCTAAAATATACAAAGAACTCATACAGCTCAACAACAAAAAAACCAACAATCCAATTAGGAAATGGGCAAAAGATCTGAACAGAGATTTCTCCAAAGAAGAAATACAGATGGCCAACAGGCATATGAAAAGATGCTCAACATCATTAGCTATCAGGGAAATGCAAATCAAAACTACAATGAGGTATCACCTCACTCAGGTCAGAATGGCTATAATTAACAAGACAGGAAACAACAAGTGTTGGAGAGGATGTGGAGAGAAGGGAACCCTTGTTCACTGCTGGTGGCAGTGCAAACTGGTGCAGCCACTATGGAAAGCAGTTTGGAGTATCCTCAGAAAATTAAGGATAGATCTACCGTATGATCCAGCTATTCCACTGCTGGGTATTTATCCAAAGAACTTGAAAACACAAAGGCATAAAGATACTTGCACCCCTATGTTCATTGCGGCATTATACACAAGACTTGGAAGCAACCTAGGTGCCCATCAAGGGACGAATGGATAAAGAAGATGTGGTATTTATACACGATGGAATACTACTCAGCCATAAGAAATGACGAAATCCGGACATTTGTGACAACATGGTTGGACCTTGAGGGTATTATGCTGAGTGAAAAAAGTCAGAGGGAGAAAGTCAAATACCATATAATCTCACTCATAAGTAGAAGATAAAAACGACAAAAAAAAACAAAACAAAACACATAGCATTGGAGATTGGACTGGTGGTTACCATTGGGGAAGGGGGGAGGGGGAGGGCAAAAGGGGTGATTAGGCTCACATGTGAGGGGATGCACTATAATTAGTGTTCGGGTGGTGAACATGATGTAATGTATCCAGAATTTGAAATATGATGTACATCCGAAAAAAATAACAATTAAAATAAAAAAAAAATAGAGGAAAACTGACACAGGTATTAGCTCAGGGCAAATATTCCTCAGCAAAAAAAAAAAAAAAAGGAAACAAAATGTCCTTCAATATGAGATCATTAGCCAAATTTTGGTGTAACCAGATAATAAAATATTACACATTATTTAAAGGATGGGATATATCTTTATGGATTGATATAGAGTTACACCCTCAATATATTATTTTTTTCATCCTATTTGTATGTGTATGTAAAATATGGTTTTTAAAAAACCCACAAACATACACACACATTCTCAAAGGCTTTCTGAACTCTAAGTCAGGAGAGGCTGGAAAACAACAAGGAAAGCTGGCAGTGCCCTCCCTAGACAGACATGTGGCCACACGCAGAGATTATCTAAGACGATTTAACCTAGACCAGGAGTTCTCAAAGTGTGGCCCCTGGACCAGCAGCGTCAACATCACCTGGGAACTGGTCAGAAATGCAAATTCTCAGGTCCATCCCAGACCTGCTGCAGCAGGAACTGGAGGGATGGGGTCCTCCAGAGGATTGAGGCCCACAAAAGCTGGAAAATGCCCCACCTGGACGTCTGGAAACAGTCATGGAACTATAGGATAAGCTGTCACTTCAGGGTCACTGTGTCAGAAAGACTCCTGTGTGTAGGGCGGGGTTTCTCAGGAAGAGAATGGAGGAGTCTTACCTTGGAGTGAGGAAAAAGAAAAATATCTCCTGATGTCTCTGAGACCTGGACTCAAGATGGCCGGGACGCCAGGTACAGCAGCTCCACCCGCTGCCGGGGTTTGGTGGAATGAAGGCAGCCAAAGGCGAGGCTGGGCAGGCGGGGTGGAGGAAGGACCTGGGCCTCAGCAGCAGGCGTCAAGATGCTCTGAGTTGTATGCTCTCGTTCCCATTATCCTCAAAGCTCCAGAAAGGTCTCATTAAAGTAACTCTGGTCTCAGCTGTTCCATGGGAAACCACAGAAGGCCACAGAAGAAGGGAGTAGAGGGGAAAGCAGTGTCCATCCCCACTCAGGCCAGAAAGGGGGGAGTAGCCGCTGCCAGGTTGGCCAGGGAGCTGGACTCCACCAAGGGCGACCTCACAGACGTCATCAACACAAAAGTGACAGTGTGGTGGCAGGGGAGAAAGCCAGAGCTGAAGAACCCTAAGCACTCGTGGGGCAGTGCCCTGGGAAAGGCCCAGAGAAGCTGGAGGACCAACACCTGGCAGGTCTCGGGGGACGGAAGAAAGGAAGCGATCTCTAGAGTGAGCCGGAGGGGCTTCATGCTGTCATAATCTAGGATTTAGCAAGAGAAATGGATAGATCTGGAAAGCTAGATCTGAAAGATAAAACAGTCTGTCAGGACTTCCCTTCAAAGCATCTACCACAATTTTATTTTCCACTTATTCGTGTAATCATTTAATTGTCTCTCTCCCCCCTTAGACTGTAAGGTTCATGAAGGCAGGAACACTGCATGCTTTTGCTCACCACCATATCCCCCGCTCCTAGCTGGCACATAGTAGGTACTCAAAAAAAGGTTGGATGAATAAATAATTTAAGATTAAAATACTCTGGAGTGTTTGATTATTCTTTCTCTGTATTGTTGGCTTCTTGTTTTATTTGTTTTTGCAAAAAACACTGTGTAATCATGTGAAAGTATATTATCAAAGGAAGACATTTCCTTTTTGGAAGGAATGAGTCATCTCATAAATACGGTGCTGTGGCTTTAGCCTCTGAGTTGTAAACACTCATTTAGCAAGGCAAAATAATGTAGGTAAAAGGTAGGATGTATTTCACTGGAAATACACAGAAATACACCCAACACTGGTGATGAGAAGCGTTCAACTTGACGGTCCCAGACGCTGCACCATCCCAGGGTAACTTGGAAATCAAAAGTTAACTCTGTGCAGAGGAGCTTTAGCACGAAGTGCTTCTACGGAATTACAATTCGTTGAAAACTGACCATCCACATATGATAAGACAGCACGTACTACCTTCGGCAAACGCCGCATCTGGAACACAGAGTCATTACGCCAGGTACCGTGGTGTCACAAGGACACACGAGACCCACCCACCTGCCCTCTGACAGCAGAGACGAGCATCAGTCACTCTAAGATCTAAGAGTCTGGCTGCAGAACAGAAAGGCGAGGCTACTTCAGAGAGGACTGCAAAAACAGGGAGGATAAATTGGGCAGTTTAACAAATAATCCCCAGCCCCCTAGCCTGAGAAGCTTCCCCTGACCTGCGGAGAAGCTGTGAGATTAAATTTTTAGAAACATACATTTGGCATCTTTTACTTCAAGCAGCAACAGGACTGTGCTCATTTGAAAGCGGCTGTGCTACCCAGGGTCGGCAGTCCATCTGGTCCCTAACTCTCGGGGCTGCGTGGTCACAGTACTTAACGTATTCTCCTCCCAGGAAGGATTCATCCTACCACAGATATGACAGGCAGAGCGAGGGCTCCCCACAGTCCTCAGCAGGGCTTCCTCGGCCACTGCAGTTCTGTCTCAGCATCTCTGCAGCCACCATAAAAGGCCTTACATCTCGGTTTGGATGCTGACTTCATACGAAACTCCGGATACAAGGAGTGGGGAGCGCCTCTCCTCCCCCTGGCCTCCCTCTGTTCCCCTTGAACTCGGGGTCAGACCTCTGGGGAACCGGACGCTTATCTGAGAACAGTCCAGCGGCCAGAACAAAGAGAGGACCCCCACCTCTCTCCCTGAAAGGGCTAGGAGAGGGAGCTCGGACACTCTCCATCTCGGCGTGCCGAGGCTGGGTAATTGCCAGGCTGACCCCTGGAGCCTCTTGCCCTGCTCACCTTTCACTGTAATGCACAGGACGGTATAATCATGAAATGTGCTTATTAATTTTACTCATTTGACACCGCGCTCTTCTGCCCTGAGCTAGATGTTAGGAGAAAATGATAGGGATAGATTCTGCTCCTGTCACACTCACCAAGACTTTCAGAAAACCAGACTAGCAGAGGCCACGTGCCGCCCACTAGCCACGCATCCAAGATGACCCCCAAGGTACCAGCAGAACATTAAAGACGCAGACCGGCCGAAGAGAACAGCAAGAAAACGGGGAGGCCCATGGGCTGGTGTGAGCCCCCACGCGAGCCCTCCGGGGAGAGCAACCCTGAGCCGGTCCTCCAGGGACGGCAGCACTGAGTCCCTGCCCTGATTCACGGCTAGCTGCTTCATATCTAATTCATCAAAAGATACTTTGGCTTCTCAAATCAGGAACATTTTTACTAGCTTCCCCAAGAGTTTTATGGCACAGAGCCATATCTAATGATTCTGTTTTATGGCAAGTTATACATTCAAACAGGGCTTTGAAGTCAGGCAGCAGGTAAGACTCAAATCTTTGTCAAAAAAGATCCCCTCGTTCTTTCACTTTTAAAATGTTTATAAATGTTCAAACAGTTGGGGAAGTGATGTGGAGCATTTTAACCGGCTTCTCTTCCCTCAGCCAGGACCCAGCACGGGCTGACCCGACATGCAGCTGCCTTTACGGCGGCGTTCTCAATGGGGGCTGACTTTGCCCGCCCACCCCCTCTGCCTGCAGACATCCGGCAATGTCTGCACACATTTTTGGTTGTCACAACTGGAGGGTTGGTGCTACTGGCATCTAGTAGATGGAGGCCAGGGATGCGGTTGAATATCCTACCATGCGCAGGATAACCCCACAACACAAAATTATCTGATTATCTGGCCCAAAATGTCAATAGTGCCAAGGTGAAGAAACCCTGCCCTAGGGCTGCTTCTGGACCAGGCACTGCATCCCTCCCATGCCTGCAACATCAGATACACCAATCTAATCACTGTGGCAGGCTTTCAATGCTATTAATGAGACGCACGTTCTTTAATTCTTATGTATTCTTGGTACGCATTTTCCATGAACAAGAGTAAAACAATAAACAAAATGAGGAAAGGAAAATCAGACCACCTTAGAATCTTGGAATACAGGACGCAGCCTCTGTTAACTAAACCGTCCTGATGTTACCGTGCACTCTTTAAGCTCCACCCAAATAGGAATTTATCTATTGAAACAACACAATAACCCATCCCAGCCATCAGCACTGTTGAACCCCCCACGGAAGTCTGCTGAAAAGCACGGCGAGTTCTGTGCTACACTGTGGGGTGCGCCCGGTCAGAGCACTGAACTTGGGAGGGCTCTGGCCCTGATTCACCACTCCCAAGGACTGGGAACCCGGCACTGGCCTTCTCGGAGCTCGGGGGCTGCTAATCAGCTGAGTGGAAATAAAGCTACTTGCCCTCTCAGCCTTCCAGGGGCCTGTGAGAGCGAAATGAGTCCACGGGCTGGAGACCGCTCTGTGAACTGTAAAGAGCTATACAAACGTATGGCAATACCTTTATGACATTTATACGTGTAGGACAGTCTGTGACAACCTCCGAGGGTCTTTCAGACTCTTGGATTCTTTTCATGAAACATCACAACTAGAAGTGCCTTTGGAAATCAACTGATCCAACTTAATTTTACAGAAGGTGAAAATGGGCATCACAGAGGTCAAGTGACTCAGCCACGGCCAAGGCCAGGAAGCAGCCCAGATGGGCTCAGGTCTTCTGACTCCCAAACCAGGACACTCCCTACGCCTTCCCATCGGTGATACTTTCCTCCCTTTTTAAGCTCCCGGAGGGAAGAAGCACATCTTACAGACAAGGCTCAGAGAGTCTTGAACACAGGCGGTAAGTATTTGTTGAGTCAGTGAATCTTGACTTACTACATCGTAGCCCGTCGGGGCTCGGTTCCGAGAAGCCACCACCCCCACTCCCGTGATGGGATCCATCGACGTCTCTGGCAAGGATTCTGAAAGGTCCTTGACTTCGGGCATGGTGGATTGGTCCTGGTTCCGAAAAGGAAGAAGAAAGCACAAAATTCAAACTGAGGGTTTAAAGCGAATGACACAAAGTTTCAAACAGTTAGAACCAGAATCCTGGGGCAAACATCCTGAGCTAAGTCCGCATACCTGAACTGGCTAAGGGAGCCCCGGCCTTACCTGACTCTTTCCTCAGGTCAAGAACTCGGATCATCTCTGGCCCCTGCTCTTCACAAGTTAGCTTTGAACACTGAGCTAACGTAGTGAATGAGGGCTTGCCCCGGCTTGGAGGAGGTGATTTTGACTCAAACCCAAAAGCAAACCATTCTCAACTCTCCTGTCCTGGTGCCTGACTTCTTAACACACACCAGTAGCTTCGCTGAGGATAAATCAGACACGGCGTCTAACGACACTTTTCATCTCTCTCTTACAATATCCCCTTATGGAAGAGCAGACTTCCAAATCCACAGCCTCTGTTACAACCAAGGGTGGACTACTCATTAGGCAGAGCTTCGAAAACACAAAAGTGTTCTGGGCACGGAGGCAAAAGAAGGGTGTGTAGTCCAGGATCCATGACTTTGAGCAAGAAGAGGTCATGATACTGACTTGCAGAGCTGCAGTGAGAAATAGCAGTCGCATAAACGGAGGCCCCGGAGAGGCCCCTGGCGCACAGTAGGCGCTCCGCAAAAGCAGATTAGCCTGGCGGGCAGAGGACCGGCAGATCCCTTTGTTGTGTTTAATCCCGCAGGTCATATGGGCACTTACTCAAAGCTCAACACTAACAATGACCATAATTCTTGCTGGGCACTTGGAGAGAAAGGGAGGGGAACTGGAATTATTATTCTGCTGTTGACTGCCTCTTGATGTGACCAGAGGAGACAAGCAGAATATGGAGAGCACCGGGTCCGCGCAGCTCGAGTGGCAGTGCACCAGAAAGCAAATGAAAAAGGTAACACCTTATGTAAATGACTTTTAGTACTTTTAAAAGGACAAGCAGTGAAAAAGAGCAAGTTAAATTCCACCTCCTTCTGCAGCAATTAAATTCCACTGGCTGCAGATCTGCCAGATCTCTCAAGGCTGGTTCCCACTTCTAAAGCAAACCAAACACCCTGCCTAACTAAGCAGGCAGGAAGAGCATTCTTAATTCTCAGCCCAGAATCAGAAAAGGCAGAGGCTATTAAAAATGACTGCAGCCTCCTAAACAGGAACCATCAGAATGCTGTGTGCAAGTTACCCCCGTAATCAGCATCCTCGGAACCTACAGAAGGCTCCGGAAACAGACTCATCAATGCAAGGGTGCCAAGTCCTCAATCCAGGCTGGGAAGTGCCTGGCAGCAGCCGCAGGCTTAGCTTCTGTTTAACACAAAAGCCAAACTAAGTTACGCTTTACTTGATTATACTGAAAATAAGGTTCTAGAAGCCCAGAGCAGGGGGTAGGGTACCAGGCCAGACCACTGCATCAACTTCTGTTTTCAAATTTCATTTGCCAGGCAGGTTTATCTGCATAAAGCACAGTGCTTCACGCTTCCTGCCCACAGTAGGCATTAAGTAAATACTTATTGAATAAATACACAGGTAGGCCCCCAAGAAAGAATGTTTAGCAATAAATATGTGCACCAGCCTAATCCAAAACAAAAACGGACCAAAAAGTATCTTCACGCTGGAGAATCCCATATTATTGGTAACATGAAAACAACACTGCTGCAGTTTGCAAAATAGCGTTACCTGCTGTTGGTTACCAAAACGCTTTGCAATTAACAACTCATTAACAGAATGCACGAATTCTGCCAGTGCTAAAATATCACGCTGTGAATTTAATAAAGAACATGCGAGGTAAGGTTTTTTTTTTATTAAGATAGTACTGCCTCTACTATCTAAGAGAGGGAGAGGAGGCAAGCATGGGAATAAACAAGAAATATTTTATTTCTTGATGGATTCATGTCTCGGGTCACCGTATCCTCCACGAGGAACTGATGACAATGGCTCTCTTTTGCTCTGAAGCACGCTATCCAGTGCAGTGGGGTAAATTTGCTCTTAAAGAAACAGCGCTGCTCCCAGAATGCACCAGAGAGACAGCCCTGCAGCAGGTTCCAAGATGGCTGCAGGCTGCCTCCTGCTGAGGCAGACAAAGGAGCCTGCGGCCTGTGCCCCTGCGTGCATGGTCACAGCCCAGCCTGCAGGATGGGAGGATGCGCGGAGCAGAGCATCGGGCACGGAGCATCTCGGATGCACGCCTTCTTCTTGCCTTCCCCCCCAGCTGCAGTACCCTGGGGATCCAGGCAGCCTTTGTGAAATACAGACAAATGACTCCTCGCTGCGCAGGGGCCTGGGCCGGCTCTGCGGTGGAGGAAGCACCACCACCAGCAAAGGAAGCTTTTAATGAGAAACGCCCAAGATATCCATGGCAGAGGCAATCACTCAAAGCAGCTTGCCCTGAATTACATATTTTCTGACTGCAAATTACTTTTAACAGCGTCTCGACCGTCACTTCAATTGACCTTCCTAACAAAAGGCCATTTATTAACTAGCACTCCACGTTTCCCGGGCTGCATGGAGCCTCGAGCCAGAAGGGATGGCACCACCGGGTACTCAGGCGCCCAGGGTCACAGGCCAGGCCTCTGTGAGGGGGAGAAGAGGCCATTAATGTGGGCCTGCAGAGCAAATCTGCCCGGGGAGGGGAGGGTGAGAGCAGGGTGTGGAAGACCAACATCAACCTGTCTGGCAAGAGGCAAGGCAAGACTAAAACAGAAAACACCAAGGCCTGCTTGTAACAACTCTGGGTTTCATCCCCCGCAGCTCCTCAGCCAGCATCCTCCTCTATCTCAAAATCCTAACTGTACGCAAAACACACTAACACACCTCCGGGGCGTTCGTACAGCGCTTTGCAATTCTCAAAGAGCTCCTCAGGCTCCGTCTCCACTGATGCTCACACCAAACCTGGGAGGTGGCTGGGTCCTATTATCCCCATTTTGCAGGAGAAAACACATTTTGCCCGGAGTTCTCAGACATCATGCAGCTGGCAGACGGCAGAGCCGAACAAGACCTCCAGCCTCCCTCTCCAGTCCGGTCTGCTTTCCACGACACCGCACAGAGAGAGACCAACACCCCACTGGATGCCCGATCGAGAAAGTGGCTTCGACGCTAATTATATTTTAAAATGTCAGAGCTCTTCTTTCTCTAGCCATGGCCCAATAAGCGAAGCAAGGGGGAAAAAGTACAGAAAGATAAAAGTAACGTGGGATTAATTTCCCTCACACCTCAGTTTCAAGATTCAACATTTTCCTCATAAATAATTTACAACAATAAAAATGAGCTAAGGCCATGTTTGTGTAGGACGGAGGTAAATTTAGGCCTAATGAGGGAGATCCGATCACTGCACGGGAGGGAACGGTTGATGTACAGCTCGGTGCAAGCGCCACCGACAGCACACAGGGGCTCCATTACCAACTGCAAGTCACCGGGAGGAGGAGGGGGGCAATTTGGGGAAACTTCTACCATCCCAGCTATAGCCCGAAGGAGGGTCTCTACAGGGAAGCCAAAAGTTGACCCAGTACTTTAGATGACAAGATAACAGATGTTGCGATCTCTCAGAATTACAGGATTGAGCCAGCCTGAAACTCTGTCCGTTCTCAGTAAACGCCCAGGTAAGGAAGGAGGTGGTGGAGGCTGGGAGTCACGTCTGCTCCTGGGGTGGAGGCAGTGCAGTGGCAACACTGACCTTGAGCTAGTCCTCCTAATTCAACCTTGCAGGTCATCTGGTCCCAATCCCCATCCCCATCTCTACCGGGAGTGTGCAGCCTCTGCCAGATCATTTCCAAGGCTGGGGACTGCAGAGCCACACTCCCGGCAGCCGTCCCTCTGTCTGCCCCTGAGAGGATTTCTCGGCAAGGCGGGACAGCGTGTGTGAGCATGAGTGAGAGTGTGTGTGCTGCATGGACATACTGGGGCTAGCTGAAGTCAGCTAGGGCGAGGTGTGTTGTCCACACCAGGAGGGTTTTTTTCCATGCCATGCACAATACATACTATGCACCAGGCAAACACCTCTGGGTGGGAGAAAGCCCGCTTCCCACTTCCGCCTGCAATGCTGCAAACAGTGCCTGGGGGGCAGGGTAGGGGGGCCCAGCTCCCAGCACTCCAGCACCTCACCAACGCTGTCATCCCAGGTTCACGGAGACATGAACTTGAACTAGAAAGCCCCTTTGTACAGACAGCGCACTGCTCCCTGGTAGCTGATCAAAGAATTACTACAACAGCGAGCTTAATCCCTAAAAGTCAGCAGTGCTGGGCTTAACTGATGCTGAACATTGTTTCAGAATCAAAGGCGTGCCTCCCGGCCCCAGTCTGGGAGAAAACTAAGCTACTGTATCACAGCTGAAAACTCAGGGGAACTTTTATATCATCTCTGTTTAATTTCCCGGCCCTCTGAGCCTGGGGTTTACCTCGTTTTATCAACTCCTGCACCGAAATCAAAACCCAGCTAACAGACCTCTCTCCACGGAGGCCCTTCCAGCGGCTGGCTGGGGTGTGGGCTGAGCAGTTTAAAGTGCTTTTGGGGGGCAACCACTGCAGGGGGCAGGGGACACTCCCTTCAAAGGAGGTGTAGTGGGATCCCAGACTCCACCTCCCCTGCCGGGGCAGGAATGCCCGGCTCAGAAGCAGGGCCAGCGCCACCCACCAGGGCTGAAGGCGAGACTTGCACACAACTTGCGAGGAGAGTAATTTCAAGGGGGGAGTGGGGGTTTAAATTGGGCTACTGTAATTGAAATGACAAAACCAGTGGGTTGATTAAGTCCCCAGAGAAGGATGAACTGGCAATCAGCTTGTTTGAAATCCAAAGTCAAGGGCACAAAAGGCAATGACTGTCTGGCCACATCTACCAGCTTGCAGGGCTGGGGAAGCAAGTGGGTAAATATTTCACTCGCCCCGGGAAACGGCACCAGAGCAGGGCCACCCCTGAGAACGGGCTGTCCCCCAGTAAAAGATGCTGCGGTGGCCGTCCGGGGCAGTTCTCTGCCCGCCTCCCAGTGGCAGTGGAGATCTGCACGAATCCATGCCCTGCTCGGTTGCCCCATGATTACCAGCACCTTTCTGCTGACAAATCTCAAGCAGGGGACAGGACACTGCCCGTCCCCACAGGAGGGAGCCCCTGGCCAGGCTTCAGCAAGGCACTCCACGACACACAAACACACAAACCAGGCCACTTCCAAGCAGCAAGGTGCAGAGATCTACCTCCTCTGGAGGCTGCGAGCTAAGGCCAGGGTCCATGCAGCACCCAGGAGAGCGGCCAGCCGGCTCTCAAGGCCACCCGTGGGAGACAGCGCACAAGCTCTGTCCCCTGTGGAACCTCAGGACAGGATCCTAGCGCCTCCTGATCTTTGGTCTAGTCAGTTTACCTGGTGACCAGTCAGAAGTCAACTCACTCGGACAAATGCTGTTGAGTCCGGTCAGGTGGCCGCAGGCCACAGGCTGCCGGGAAGGCTGCTAAGACAGTGGGGAGCTAAAGCAAATATTTTTCTAAGCTCTCCTAGATCACAAAGAATTTTCCAGCTAGGGAACTAACAATGGTGAGCATTTCCTTTTCCCCAGTAAAGGTCTGTTACTTCTACAAGAAGAATCTGGT
Source organism: Equus asinus (assembly GCF_041296235.1). Lineage (NCBI taxonomy): Eukaryota > Metazoa > Chordata > Mammalia > Perissodactyla > Equidae > Equus > Equus asinus. Next base: position 19,221,114 of record NC_091799.1, read on the forward strand.
GTATAAACGCATCCAGTCAATCTGACCTACGCTTCGATTTATATTAACCATTTGATGACCAAACCTTTTCCATCAACCACATGAGGCAGGCCTGGGGTCAGGTTGCAGCCTGTACAGTGCAGGGCTAGATCCCGGAATTCACTCTCCAAAAATAAAGCCGGGATCAAGTTCTGCAGCACTGCTGGGGCCCAAGCCCTGCCCTTAACAGGCCCGACTGCAAAAGCAGGGAAGCTGGTGCCGGGGGAGGGGCGTCCTCCTGCACACGAGTCCCATCCAGACTTGCCCACGGTCACCGCAAATGAGCGTCATCCCTGCCCATTCCCGTCAGGTCTTGGGGCCATATTGTCCCCCCGGAGAGCAGGAAGAAGGAAGATCCCAACAGAAGGCAGAGGCCTACAAATGAAACCCCCCCAGGAGGCTCCAGGAGCAACAGCCTCTTGAAGTGCAGGGACATAAGATGAGTCACGCCCTTGACCTGATGGCCACAGTGTCTGCAGAATAAAAATGTCCACATGTCTCCTCAACACTGGGCAAATGCGCTGCCAGGCCAGGATCACTAGAACACCTGGCCTCAGGTCAGCCAGGCAGGCCCCATTACCGTCACTCCCCTCCCTGACTTTCAACAGATCTTGAGAGTTTCTTTTCATACATTTGGTCACCTAAGCATTGCACCTGTTGGCTGACAATTTCCGAAGTACCTCCAAAGACTTTTCTCCTGAGACTCAGAAGTGTGTATCTAGTGTCCTGCTAGCTATTGTCACTGGCGCGTCCTAATAATACCTCATACCCAGCAGACCTTGCCATCCTCCCACATTCCCAGCACCTAACAGGATCTGGCACGCAACAGTCAGTCCACAAACATTTATAGAGAGCCTTTGTGCTAAGCATTGAGGGAGCGTATGCAGTGATGAAGATGGAGAATCCTACATTCTGGAGCGGAGTTCTCCAAGTCTACCACAGGAGTCACCTGGAGAATTTTAAAACAGAGATTCTTGAGCCCAGCAACACTGATTCAACAGGTCTAGGATGGGGACCAAGAAGCTGCATTTCTAAGAAGCTGCATTTCTAACAAGCTCCAGGAGAGGGTGAAGCAGCTGGTCCCTAGTCTGAACTTTGAGTACAAGATAGTAGGTACTCACTGGGAGTTTGATGAATGAGTGACTGAATGAACGGAATGAACCTGAAGGTAATCATCCATGGACAACAGCCTCGAAGGAGTCCTCTAGGCTCTCCCTCCCCATCACACGTCAGCCGAGAGCACCCAGTTCCTCTCCTACGACACCCACCCACTATTCAACACCTAGGTCACATTTCCCATTCTACCCAAACCTTCCTCAATTGCCCAGCCAACAGGTGCTGTCACCAGAATTCTAACGTCCAAAGACATGGTCTCAGCACATACATTTGCATACGCGCATGCGTGCACACACACGTGCACGCAGCCTTGCCTCTCAGGTTATAACACACTGTCCCTAGCAGAAAATAAGTTCTTCAAAGGTGTTATGTCCACCTCAGTGCCTAGCTCACAGTAGGTACTCAATAAATGGACTATGGGTAGATGGATGGAAGGGTGGAAGGAAGGAAGGAAGGAGGAACGAATGAAGTTCTTTCCATCCTCTCAAAATTTCCAGTGTTCCATTGGTTTAAGGAGGGCATATAAAGCAGCAGAGGCAATGGTGACAGTGCACCTGCCAGGTCCCCTCCAGTGAGAGCCCCACACTGGGATCACTCACGCCCCACGCAGGACAAACACCACCACTCCAGGCATGAGCCATCTGCAGAGGAGGGGGGGTGGGGCGCTGCAGCTCTCCCAGCAGTTTCGGAAGCGAGTCTGACTCAGTCCAAACAGGTTGACTGAGGGCCTGGCGGGGTCCATGGGTCCCCAGGCTGGCTGCACAGCTGACGCCCCTGAGGAGCTTGTAAAAACCACAGCTGCCCATTCCAACCCGGGGTTCTGATTTCCTGGGTCTGGGTTGGGGCTGAGACTGATAACACACAACCCAGGGAAGTGCCACTGTGCTGGGTGATACAGGGACAAATAAGACACGGCCACCACCCATGGAGCCTGCAGGCTGGAGGAGATATCCCAAAAGAAAGGCACTGCAAGTGAGGGGACACTTCCTTCTGCCTGGTGAGTCAGGGAGATTGCCACTTGAGCTGACCTCCCTGATGATGGAGGGAGCAGAGTGGGGAGGGTATTGCAGGCAGAGGACATGGCACCACCGAAGACACAGGGGTATGAACACACACGGACGGCTGGAGGAACGGCGAGAAAGCAGATGGTCTCAGAAACGGGCTTACGAAATGCTTAGACAAACAAACAAACGAGACAGTTAAAAACCTGTCTGCACTCCTCTGCTATTTCTGGGGTCTCAGCAACAAAGCAGATCTACAGGAAGGAGCACCCCAGTGGTCCGAAAGAAGAGATTCCCAAGTCTTCTGCTCATATTTCCTCTCCTGCAACTGAGCGCCTCTCAAACCAACACCACTTCCTGCACACCCCCACGGGGCCTCCTTATGCTAGTACCTTAGCAGGGGGAATGGAAGGCAAAGCAGAGGAATGGAAAGGGTGCAAGCTTTGGGGTCAGAGGGAGCCGAGCTTGAATCCCAGCTCTGACAGTAACTTCCAGCTGTGTGACCCCAGGCAAGTTAACTAAACTGGGCCTAAGTTTCCATGCCTATAATGTTGGAATAATAGATACTATTGTCTCTACAGGGTTATAATGTGTATAAAGAACATGTAGAACTTGCATCAAAAGACACAATCAACAGAGTAAAAAAGGCAGTCTACGGCATGGGAGAAAATGTTTGCAAATCATGCATCTGATAAGGGCTTAAAATACAAATCTATAAATAAATGAAACTCAACAATAAAAAAATAAATAACTGGATGAAAAAACAGGCAAAGGACTTGAATAAACATTTCTCCAAAGACGATAGACCACTGGTCAAGAAGCATATGAAAAGATGCTCAACATCACTAATCATCAGGGAAATGCAAACCAAAACCACGATGAGATATCACCTCATACCCATTAGGATGGCTACTACCGAAAAAAAAAAAACAAACCCAGAAAATTAGTGTTAGTGAGAACGTGGAAAAAATGGAAGCCTGGTCCACAGTTGGTGGAAATGAAAATGCAGCTGCTATGGAAAACGGTATGGTGATTCCTCAAAAAATTAAAACTAGAATTGCCATATGACCTGGCAATTCCACTTCTGGGTATAGACCCGAAAGAATTGAAAACGGGGTCTCAAAGAGATATCCGTACATTCATGTGCATAGCAGCATTATTTGTAACAGCCAAAAGGTGGAAGCAACCCAAGTGTCTGAAGACAGAAGAATGGCCAAAGCAAAATGTGGTCGATACATACAATGGGGTATTATTCAGCCTTAAAAAGGAAGCAAGGTCTGACACATGCTACAATGTGGACGGACCTTGAAGACATTAGGCTAAGTGAAATAAGCCAGTCACAAAAAGACAAAAAAGATACGATTCCACTTATATGACGTACCTGGAGTGGTCAAATTCACAGAAACAGAAAAAAGAACGGTGGTTGCCAGAGGCTGGGGGAGGGGGAATGGGAGCTGTCTAATGAACACAGTTGCAGTTTTGCAAGATGAAAAAGTCCCAGAGATTAGCTGCACAACAATATGAATGCACTTAACATCACCAATCTGTACACTTAGAAATGATTATTTAGGATGGTAAATTTTATGTCATGTGTATTTTACAATGTAAAAAAAAAGCGTCTGCCATTGTGGTTCTCAAGTTGAGTACAACCCAAGACTCCTGCTAAACATGTAGATCCTGGGTCTTCTTCCCCAGATAGTCTGATCCAAGGTTGGAGTTTGAGGCCCTGGAATCTGCATTTTCATAAACATCCTAGGGTTATTTAGCTCCTTAAGAATTTGTTTATTTTTCTCTTCTAAAGGACCGACGAATATTCTTTTGAACATTTGCTTTGCTGATCAGTATCTGTTTAAAAAAAAAAAAAAGCCTGTGTGTGTATATGTGCGTGTAGGACAATCTCATGTTGATGCTAGCCACAGGCCCAACAAGATGGCCCTCCGGTCCTCAGGGGAGTGTGAGCTACAGAGCTGAGTGTGCAAGCCCAGGGCTCCAGGCCCACGGGCCTCTCACATTTCAGCCTGGACAAGCTCTGCATCACGCCAGAAGCGTGTCAAGTAAACCAAACCCATGCCCACAGGATGTCCCCAACAAGGGAGGTAATGTCAAGCACACGCCGCAGTGGTTCTGCCTCCCAGGCAGCTGGGGAGAGGAGATCTGAGGCCTCACTGCAAACAGTGCAGACAACTCAGGGAAACCACAATTCCCAGGGGCAGCCCAGCGAGCGGAAGGCCAAGGAGAGCCTGTGGGGCCAGTGAAAGGTTGGCCAGGGAGGGCCTCAGAGAGAGTGAGAACAGCCTGGGGAGCGGCAGCTCATTCAAGGAACCCAGGCCTCCCCTCCCACAACCCAACCAGCAAAGGACACTTTGCTCACTCAACCGCAGCCACCTAAATACAGAGTTCTCAGCCCACCACATCCAGTCACGTAGTCATTTGTTATCTTCACCATCATAATAGCACCTTTCACATTTCCCATGCTTGACTCCAACACCATCATTACTTTCCAGTGTGGCAAGGATGTCACTCTTTGAGCATGAAGGATGGAGCACTTCCAACCTGCTCAGGCAGAGGGCCTAGGCCACCGGGATTCTGAAGCAGGCCCCCAGAAGCAGATCTGCCATGAAACTCATGGAGATTAAGCTTGGACCTCCCCCAAGCCCTTCCAAGGCCGTGAGAGGGGAGCCAGCAATGTGTTCACATGGTCCTGAGGTTTTGTAAAAAAAAAAAAAAAAAAAAACCCACAAGATATTTTTGTATTCTTTTTCTTACAGCCCCTGCCACACACACCAATTGTCTAAACCACGGACACACAAAACCAGGATCTGCCGCTGTATCCCACTTAAATTTAGTGAGAACCCTCAGCTTCTGCAGTGCCACGCATGTTCACACACACGAGCTCACACGAGCTGGGCAGGTTTTATTGTTAAGCCACTTTTATAAATAAGGAAATGGGGATTCAGGAAGGTTCCAACAGGTTCTGTGACTTGCCTAGGGTCACCTGGGTTCCAAGGGGGTAGACTGAGATTCAAATCTAGGCCCCAAGCCCAGTGTTCTCTCTACTCCACCATCCCTTCCCAGTTGCCCTGAGAAGAGCTAAATATTAACCACAAACAGAAAGGCACTCTAAAAAAAAAAAAAAAAAAAAAAAAGCAGCAGCTACCCTTCTGATTAATCAGTTAACAAGCCCTTAATAATAGCCACTAACTTTTACTGACCACTTGCCCTGCGGCAGGCACAGAGCTAAGCACTTCTCTTGTATTTCATTGACTTCTCATCATAATCCTATGCAGTAGATGCTAGCACTAGCTTCACTCTACAGATGAGGGAACCGAGGCTCAGAAAAGTTCATTCATTGGCCCAAGAACACACAGTAAGTAGGAAAGCCAAGGCTGACGCTGAGGTCTAATTCTCAATCCCTGGTACCTCAGCGCACTATTCCAGCCAGAGGTGGGGAAAGCCCACCAGCCAAAGAGAGGCATACATCAGGAGCGCGGCCTAAAAGCCAGAAGGAAGGAGTGACAAATGCGGACTCCAGAAGATGATTCCAGGCTCAAATGAACCAGGAACTGCCATGTCAACTGCTACGCACGGGTCTTGGTGCCTAGGTCCCAGCAAAGGCTCCATCTCTCAGAGGTCCCATTTAAATATCCTGAGCATGGCACATTATCTCCAAGTCCCCAAACAATTTCCCGTGAGCAAGAAAGGTGTCGCCCGTCTCCTGTAACTAACCTGAGTACACTGAGTTTTTCAGTGGGTCTAGGCTTCCACAGAGCTTATTTCCTAACTTTTCTAAGGCTTTTCTGGTGCAGCTGATAAGATTTTCTAGCCCTGTTAAAACCAGATGAGATCCGGCCAGCTGTCGAGAAATGGACAATGAGATTATACTGAGGAGGAACCACCAGACACAAAGGCCCCCATGAGGCGCTGGCCTGCTGTCTGCTTTCCAGGCAGACATCTGAGGGGGCACTGGCTCCTGGGTGGGGGTGGGGAGCAGAGAAGGGGCAACAGCCATTTTGCCCTCCTGTGCCCTTCCTCTGTGCCCTGCTGAAGAGGCTGCTGAGCGGCAGGAACAGAAGGGTCACATCCTTAAGGGTGAGAAAGGCTGATAATTTAGGAAGAGTTATGCGTTGGTAACAACGAGGACAAAGATGCTCAGGGGTCTGTCTCTGAGGATCTGACATCCCCTGGCCCTGAGCCATGGCTCTTGTCCCAGCCCCTGCCCCTGAGCCTCACTTGTGCTGGGTCCCTTGGGGTGCTCCTTAACACGCCCAACATCCTTCCAGGATGGGGACTCCGGGTCTTGGGTGCCCAGGTGGGGCACCTCACCTTGCAGACAGGTGTCTCTGCTGTCTGTCCCCAGGTCAAAGCGGAGGCCGCACCCCAGATGATGCCCGAGGTTCAGGTGCACGCTCGTCTGCACCCATGTGACCACAGCGAGCTGGACCCCAGGCCGGGGGAGTCAAATAACTGTTCCCCGTGTGTGCAGGTGGCCGCGGCGGCCGCACCTCTCGCTCCGACGGAGGCGGCTCTCGGGGCCCTCGTCCGCCCCGGCCCTGGGGGCGCTGCTGGCACTCGGTCCCGGAGCTCCCGCCCGCCGCAAGGCCACGCCAGGGCCGGGCCGAGGCCGCCGGGCCTGTCCCTGCGGCGGGCCGGGCACCGAGCCCGCAGGCCGCGGCGCGCCCGGCTCCGCCCGCCCGCCCGCCCGCCCCTCGGCCCGGGGCCCGCGCCCGCCCGCAGCCGGGGCAGCAGGGCCGAGCCTCCGCGGCGCCCGGCCCGCCGGCCTCACTTAACTGTTCCCCGCTGGGGCGGCGGCGGCGGCGGCGGCGGGTCCCGGCTCCGTCTCACGCAGAAGCAGCTTCTCATCGCCCGGGCGGCGCGGGAGGGGCCGGGCCCGGGGCCCAGGCGGCGGGGCGGGCGCCGCAGCTCGAGCGCGAGCCTCCCCGGGAGCGCGGGGCGGCGGCAGGGGCGGGGCGCGGCCTGGCGCGGCGGCGACAGCGGCGGCGGCGGCGGTCCCTGCGCGGCCGCGGCGGCGGGCCGGCTCCGGGCCTCCCGGCTCTGGCGCTGGCTCCGGGGGAGGCGCCCGGCGCCCGGGGCTGGCTCGGGCGGGAGGAGGGAGCGGGCGCCCTGGCGTCCCGAGCCCGCGCCGCCGGCCCGGCCGGCCCCCCGCCTCCCCGCCGGCCTCCCCCGCGGCCCAGCCGGGTCCCCCGGGCAGGGCCCTGGCGCCGCTGACCTGGCCTCCGCGAGCCCGCGGGCGGCCCCCAGCCCGGCCTCGGAGCTCCCCGGGAGCCCCACGCCTCTGGAGCCAGGGACACCAGTTGTCCCCTCCCCCAGGTTGGTCTCTGCCAGGGACCCGCAGCTCACTCAGCTCTCCTGGGCCTCACTGTATCCCAAACCAGTCCTTCGGCACAGCTCAGATCTCTGGAAGCCCCCAGGCCTCTAGGAGCCTTGGATAACCATCTCACACACACACACACACACACACACACACACACACACACACGAATGTTGGCCTCTTGCAGAAACACCCAGGCCACCTCAGGAGACCCCACCGCCCCCGCTGACCCGATACAAGCTTAGCCAGGCCCCAGACTCCACTGCTAATCCCAGGCCTCTCAAACTGACCCCAATCTCCTAGCAATTCTCCGCCTCCCCTTATGCTAGGCAAATGATCTACCCACAGAGGCCTAGAGCCAGGGTGATGGGGCATGCCTCAGGGAAGCATCTTGAGGGAAAGGTTTAAGCAGAAGTGCTGTCCTACAGTCCTTGGGGAAAGGCACAAGCCAAAGGATAAAATGGAGCTGGTTGAGAGGTGGGGTCCAAAGCTCGACCCTCAGCTGGAGTAGCTGGTAGGAAAGGCATGAGCAGACTGCACCCTTAACCACACGTGTCCTACACAGCCCCAGTGAGGCACCTCCAGGCAGAGGCCAGCATGCTGTTTGAAAGGATGTTTGATTTTCACACATTCTAGGCTTTTGCAAAATAGTTGTTTGATCCTGAAGAAAAGAATGCCAAGAAGAATTGGCCGTTGGGGAAAAGGTCCTGGGGCGAAGCCATAGCAAGGGTGTGCGTTCCAAGCATCTCTATCACTCAGAAATGCCACTGGTTCAGATGGCTTTACAGGCAAGTTCTGTCAAATCATTAAGGGACAGATAATCCCTATGTTATTTAAACAGTTACTCAGAAAAAAAAAAAAGGCAAAAGTTTTCCTTTTCATCTCCCAAGTTTAGCGTGACTCTGATACCAAAATCCAACAGAGATAACACCAGAGGAGACCTACAGATCAGCATAGAACACTAGTCCCTGGAGAATTTAACATGTGTTCTTTGAAAAAGAGGTTCTGCAATCAAATAACTGAGAAATAGCCATTTATAGTCTACCTTTTGGAGAATTACAGGAAGTATTAGTATATTAGGGTCACTGTGAAGTCCAGGAGTAAGGAAGCCTAATTAGCTTGACATTTCCCAAACTCATCTGAGCCAGGATCACTTTTTCAAAGTTCATCAATTAATCTCTAATATGTAAATCAATGCTATAGACCAACCCACTTAAGTATATAGTAGTTGTAAAACTACTAAATAAAATTTTAGCAATTTGAATCCAACTTGATGTAAAACACATCAAAATCCACTATGATTAAGCAAGATTCATCCCAAGAGCGCAAGGATAATTCAACCTTAGGGAGTGTGTAAATTCATTGCATTGTTAAAGAAAAATAAATCACAGGATATTATCAACAGGATACACGCTTTAAAAGTATTTGGTAGGGGCTGGCCCCGTGGCCTAGTGGTTAAGTTCGCGCGCTCCGCTGCAGGCGGCCCAGTGTTTCGTTGGTTTGGATCCTGGGCGCAGACATGGCACTGCTCATCAGATCACGCTGAGGCAGCATCCCACATGCCACAGCTAGGTGGACCCACAACGAAGAATATACAACTATGTAACGGCGGGGGGCTTTGGGGAGAAAAAGGAAAAAAATAAAATCTTTAAAAAAACAAAAGTATTTGGTAAACTTCAACACCAATTACTTACAAATTTTTAAAAACCTCAGTAAATTGGAAAGAAAATGTCAACTTCTTAACATGACAAAGTTTACTCATCAGAAGCCATCAACGAGCATATTTAATGGTGGAACACTAAAGGTATTCTCCTTTCAGTTGGAAACAAAACAAAGATGCCTGCTATAATGGCTACAAACTAAAGCCAATGCAATAAGATAAGAAAAGTATATAAGAAATACAAATATTGCAAAGGAAGAGACGAAATTGTCATTATTTGTTCATGATTTAAGTGCATCCCTAAAAATAAAAATTGAAGAGAATCAACTAAAAATCTTAGAGACTAGTTAGTGGTAAAATGGCTACTTATAAGCTAAACACCAAAATCAATGACTTTCTTAAATGTTAAGGGAGAAGCCTTCTTTTCTATACAGAGGGACTTCTGTTAGAATAACACTCACGGCCTCTCTCCATCCTAGGGGAGAATGAGTGACTTTCCTATGCTCTCCGCCACATGGTAAGTGGACCCGTTTCTGGGGCAGAGAGATACTATTGTCCAGCACTGCCTGCTACTAGAGAGGTAAGTCTATGCAATTCAGGGGGAAATATGGCAAGCCTACTTGGCTGCAGATCAACAGCTACATTTTCCAGCCAACTTTATCAGCAATAAAGGTAGTATTTGTATCTCCTCTCTCTCTCTTCTGTGTCTATGCCTTGATTTCTTCCAAATTCAGAAGAAAGAGAGAGGTATTACTTATAGGATCCCCTAAATACAACACTAAATACTAGTGATTTCCACTTAGAAAGTATAAATTTTAAAAAAAGGAGAGATTATATGCACATTAGCAATGAATACTATAAAATATCTAGGCATAACCTTAACAAGAAGTGGCAAGGACCATAGAAAAAAACTATAAAACCTTGCTGAAGGACACAAAGGAAAAATTTAACAAATCCCTGGGCAGAAAGTCTCAATATTGCAAAGATGTCATATCCCCCCAACTCAATTGATAAATTGAGTGGAATCCAAATCAAAGAACCAATATGATTTGAGCGGTGGAGTGCTATGGAACATGACAAAGTTATTTTAAAACTTATCTTGATAAATAAATATGGGGAAATATCCAGGAAATTTTTGAAACTGAATATTTTATTATTATTATAAGAATATTACTAATAATAATGAATATAAAATACAATGCAATGTATATAAAATATAATGTAATATGATATATTGCTCTAACATAATGTAATACTTCAGGAAATAAAATTGTGGGCCACTAGTGTAAGGATATACACTTTTATCATTTGTTAAGTTCCATGTTTATAAATGCTATGTTTTTATCCACTGATCTACTTGTATATTCCTAACCCCCCACTCTAAGCCATATTATTTTGCCTAGACCACTTCAGTAACTTCCTTACTGGTCTCCTGGCTTTGCCTCCAACCAAACAATGGAAAATAGCAACCAGAGTGATCATTAAAAAGTAATAATAATAAAATGCAACAAATCGCTCTCTTGCTTAAAGCCCTCCAAATGATTTTCCATAAAATAAAATAAAATTCAAATGGCCCAGCATGACCTACAAGATCTCGTGTTGTCTGGACCTGGCCTGCCCCTCTGCAGCTGATTTCCTGTTGGATTCTTAAATATCAAAGCTGTTTCTTCCCTGAGGGATTTCACCAGAGCACCCTTCCTCTCCATCTTTACAGGGCCTCGCCCTTCTCATCCTTAAACTGGCAGCTTACATGCTACCTCCTTGGAGGCCTTCACTGGTCATCCCTCTGAGAAGGTCCCTATTGTTTTCATACCGCATCAGTTCATTTCCTGCTTATCACTCCTCACAATTTGTAACTATTTACTATTTGTTTACCTGTTCAAGTGTCAGTCTCCCCACCGGACTGAAAGCTCCACAAGGTATCTGTTCATCAAGCATAAATGTGCCACACACACTAGCCCCTCAATAAGCATTTGCTTAGTAGATAGATGTGTCAACATTTAATATGTGCATACCCTCTGTCCATGTTTAATAATTATCCAAAGTAAACAATCAGGCAAGTGCACACAGATGCATGTTCAAGAATAATTATTTCAGTATTGCTTATAATGAGAAAATATTGGCTATATCCTAAACGTCTAGCAATAGAAGATTGAGTTGTTAAAAAAGCTGTAGTGACGTAGAAATATATCATGGTATTTTGTTAAATAAAAAAACACAGGTAATAGAACAGAATGCATTTATTCTATGAGCCCATTAATGTTATATGTATTTGTGATTATTTATATGATATGCATAAAATACTTGGAAAAATGTATGCCAAACGATAACAGTTTAGTCGTGGCTATATCCGGGGTGGGGGGATATGTCTGGGGGGCTATTTTCTGCTCTAGCATATCTAAACATATATTTTAGCATATCTTAGGAATATGGATGCAAATAACAGAACACTCACCCACAGTAGCTTGAACAAGAGGCATTTATTTTACTGGCTAGGCATCACCTACCTTCAGTCTCCGATTATGTGAGAATGAAGACGTTAAGGACACATGTCCTTCTCTGACATCCTCAGATGGTTGTCGTTTATGTTCATGCTTGCTGCTCCATGGGCACAGGATGGCTCCTCCCGCTTCAGATGTCATGGCCTCCTCTTTCACAGCAGGGAGGGGAGTAGGGAGGAAAATCTTTCCCCAAAACTCTCCAGCAGACCTATTAAGATCCCCTGGGCCAGAAATGGGTCACATGGCCACTCCTAACTACAAGAGAGCCTACGAAATTGGCTTTGTCAGTCACGGTCACCTCCTGAGGCTGGCCATATTGCCAGGCCAATAAAAATCACTGTTCCCTGGGAAAACAGTGTGGAGCTTCCTCAAAAAATTAAAAATAGAACTACCATCTGATCCAGCAATCCTACTTCTGGGTGTACATCTGAAAGAAATGAAAACAGGATCTCAAAGAGAGGGCTGCACTCTCACGTTCATTGCAGCATTATTGACAATAGGCAAGACCCAGAAGTAACCTAAGTGGCTATCAGTGGATGAGTGAATAAAGAAATGTGGGGTACGTATACAACGGAATATTATTCAGTCACAAAAATGAAGGAAATCCTGCCATTTGTGACAACATGGATGAACCTCTAGGGCATTATGCTAAGTGAGATAAGTCAGACAGAGAAAGACATATGCTGTATAATCTCGTTTATATGTGGAATCTAAAAAACCTGAACTCAGGGCTGGCCTGGTGGCGCAGCGGTTAAGTGCGCACATCCTGCTTCGGTGGCCTGGGGTTCACTGGTTCGGATCCTGGGTGTGGACATGGCACTGCTTGGCAAGAGCCATGTTGGGGTAGGCATCCCACAGATAAAGTAGAGGAAGATGGGCACGGATGTTAGCTCAGGGCCAGTCTTCCTCAGCGAAAAGAGGAGGACTGGCAGTAGTTAGCTCAGGGCTAATCTTCCTCAAAAAAAATAAATAAATAAAAATAAAAAAATAAAAAACCTGAACTCATAGAAACAGAGAGTAGATTGGTGGCTGCCAGGGACATGGTGTGGGGGAAATGGGTGAAGGTGGTCACAGGGTACAAACTTCCAGTTATAAGATGAGTAAGTTCTGTGGACCTGATGCACGGCATGGTGACTATAGTTAACAATATTGTATTGTACACCTGAAAGTTGCTAAGAGAGGAGATCTTAGAAGTTCTCACCACACACACAAGAAAAGGTAACTATGTGAGATAATGGACGTGTTAACTAACCTTATTGTGGTAATCATTTCTCATATATACGTGAATCAATCATCACACTGTACACCCTAAATTTACACAACGTTATATGTCAATTATATCTCAATAAAGCTGGAGAAAAAATGAAAGACAAAAAATAAAAATAAATCGCTGTTTCCTTACCAGGAAACAAGGCAATTCAGATTTTAAAAATTTTAATAATGAAGCTGTATAACTTGTATAATCAGGAAAAAATATGTCGGTGTATTTCAGATATGATGAAATCCCAGAGGGTGGTCAATGCCACAAACGGTACTTATTCTGAGAGAGGTGGGTAAAGTGCAGCGATCAGCCTGGAGAGCAGGTCCTCACAGCTTACCGGGCCTCGCCCGTGCAGGACAAGGACCAACTCGGGCAACCTCCTGAATCCGAGATCTCCACGGCTCACTTTTGTTCTCTTCAGCCTTCCTTAAGGGCTCTCTCAATTAATAAATACATCTTTCCTCCTCAGGCTGTTTTCTGGTATTGATCTGTGGGAAGTAGAACAGATTGATTCTGCCTTGAGCGAGCGAGGCTAAAATCTCAGCAGTTATGTCTTGCTGGCTAAAGAGAACCTTTCCCTGAGTGGCCCTGTTTCTGATCTGATCTGTGCTCTCAGATTGAACACAGACTCTCGTAGGAGCAGAAGGCAGGCAGGTGGGATTAACATGTTTGTGAGACACGTGTGTAAGTGTGGCTGGCTCTCTTTCAGAAGATCTTGACTGAAAGGATGTGAAAAATAAACACAGAATAACCACAAACAGTGCTGTGGAAACTAAGAAACCATAACCATGTGCAGATCTGCTTTTATTACACAGAGGCACCACGTAATGACAGACCCCAATTGTGATTCTTTCTGTACTCTCCTTAATCAAGAGGAGCTTGCCTGGAGAGCTGGCACAGAGAAGGCATTCAAGAAAACCTCCTTCCTTTTCTTTAGATTGTAAGCTTCATGCGGGCAGGCACCTGGGGATTCTTATCTGTCTTTTCACCATTCCTGGACACAGTAGGTACTCAACAAATATTTATTGAATGAATAATGTCAGTTCTCAAAGGCAGTTGTTAGAAAGCACGATAATTTCCATTCACAGGGCATTTCCTCTGTGCCAGGCCCTTCCGCATAAAATATTTCACTCCATACCTACATGGGTCCTATGTAGTGGGATTGTGATCCCTTAATACAACTAGGGAAACTGAGCCTTCCTAAGTCACACTGTGTAAGTGGGAGTCAAAGGTGTGAAACTCCAAAGCAAATGCTTATAACTTTGCTCTACAAAACTCCTGAAGAGGATTCCCAGAGTCCTGGAGAACGTTCTGATGGAGGGAGCTCTGCTATTCTATGGATAATAGTTGTTTCTGCCGTCCCTCACTAGGAATCTTGGCCAGGTTTCTGGATTTAGAGAGATGAGCAGAGTTAGTTTCACCCTCAAGATGCTCAGTCTGAAGAGGATTCAGATATTGTTGGTCAACAATCACTTGGGTGTCAGTAACAAAAATGCACTCAAGCTAGCTTGGGAAAAAATAATTCTTGGAACACACAGGGATTCTCATGGAAGCAGTCACAAGGCAGGAAAATTCCAGGGATTTCCCAGGGTTGCACGTCCTCCTGTTACTCCTTCTCCTTGGGTGTCTGCGTCTGTTCTTCATCTTTTCTAACAGACCACTTTTCTCTTCTTCTCCCTGTTCACAAGCTAATGTGGCTGCCATGATGGGACCCTCAGCCTGTCTATTTCACACCAGTTCCAGTGTCGCACAGACACTGACAAGCGTCCCTAAGCCCAATTCCAGACTTAGGGAGAGAATCTGATAGGCCCAGTAATAGTCAGGTCTACCCTGGACCAAATAAACTGGGTCACAAGGCAGCTCACATCTCTTTACCCACTCTCACGTGCCAGGCACTGTTGTTTGCAAATATTTCCTCCCAATCTGTGGCTTGTCTTCTTATTCTCTGGATAACGTGGATTTTTAACAGTGAAATTTGACAACTCAAAGCCATGAAGTTAACTCTTTGTTTTTGCTATCTGTTTACTTTTTGGTTTTGCTTTGTATCATTTCTTCTCTGAAGTATTAGACCTCAGAAGGGATTTTAAAGAGGGAAAAGGTTCAGGTTGAGGTGCTCAAAAGAACTGCCAAGGAGAAAACACCTGGGTAATCTTTCAAAATATTTATCAATGACACAGGTATTATAACACGACGTGGAGTAATTTGTCCCAGGGTATCAGTACATATAGTCAAAGTGCTGTTGTAATGGTGAGAATAGAAATACTCATTCTTCTAGGAAGAAGCTGCAGAGAAAAAAGATGTATATGCTGGTCCTTGAAGAATGAGGAGCAGTCAACAGTCAAGAAAAGGAGAAAAGTTGCACAAATATGCAGAGTGTAGAAGAAAGATGAAAGGTTTGCTGGAGCTGAGGCGGGGTTGGTGAGCCGAGGAGTCTAAAGAAAGATTTCTTGGACTCTCAAGGTCTGGCAGTGGTGCTCTTTTATTTAGAGAATAGTACGGAATAGCATGGGGACAGGACCCATGGGCAGTAAAGAGCCGCTGCCTGGGGACAGGACCCATGGGCAGTGAAGAGCTGCAGGCATGGGGACAGGACCCATGGGCAGTCAGAGCTCCTGCTGCTGCCCCGAGTTGAGGATTAGGGCTAAATTTATAAGGCACAGGTACGTGACTTATTTTTTACTTGAAAAAGAAAAGATGATGTAAAAAGTCGTTAAATGATTTCAGTGCAGATGGGGTCTGGTTATTGTGCGGTCGTATAACTTTAGACACGAATCTGGTCATATAGATTGGCATGTAGGTGAGGATGCCCTGGGCTTCTCTCCCTGGGGCAGCCCTAATTCATACCATAAAAATCCACCGGGTCATATAGTTTGGCATGGAGGCCAGGTCACCTTGGGCTTCTCTACCTGGGGCAGCCTTAATCCACATCAGAGCTGCTGGGAGGGGTACCTGGCTGGGAGAGGACAGAGTGAGGTTATGTGGCGGGCCAAGGCCAGCTGGAAGGATCTGGTGTCCCGGGCTGAGGGTCTTCGGGAGCCCCCTACCACATAATCTCATCCACAACGTGATTTTAAATACCAGCCTTATGCTGGTGACTCTGAAATTTACATCTCTAGCCTGGTCCTCTTGCCCAGACTCCAAACATGCCCATCCATCAGCCCACCTGACCTGCTCATTTGCATGTCCGTGGGCATCTCGCATGTAACACATCTAGAGCTCAGCTCCTGCTCATTCCTTCCAAACCCCCACCTCTCTCAGTCCCCCATCTAATCTATCGGAAACTCCATCTTTCTAGTTGCTCAGCCAAAAACCTGGGAGCTGTCCTCACCTCCTCTTTTTCTATTCTACCTCACATCCGACATGTCAGCCTCGAGGCTCAGGGCAGTAAAGGAGGTGCCTCTACTCAGCTTATTTTCATCTGTGTGGAAGAAGGCAGAGCATGTTCCATTGGAAGGATACATACAAGTTGGCCAGGCAGAAAGTGATGGAATGGGGGCACAGTCCAGGCAGAAAGGACGTGGGCAAAGGGCACAAAAATGGGAGAAGGAGGTCTTGTGTGGAGATGACAGGGAGGTCGGCCTGACTGGAGGGGCCGGGTGAGGTGAGACTGGAGAAGCAGATGGAGTCCGCCAGCTCCTGCAGGTCTTGAAAAGCATTCTCTTGGTCTCCCTACTCACCCTACAGGCCCCTCTGTGGCCTGACACAATCCCCAAGGCCTGTGTCTGCTCCTCCTCCATTCACCCCGACTTCCTCCCATGGCCTATGTGGTCACACTTGGCTCTCAGCATCCTGTTTCCTAAACCTCCGTGTTTGGCTCTGGACCTCGGCTGCTGTTACTCACCCAGCCCTGTAGCTTCCAAGTATCAGTTCGTGGACCAGTGCTTATCAATGAGAGAGGACATGCGAGTAGGGAAATGAGAAAAAGAAGGACAATGTGGCCTGATGTAAGCAGAATTGCATTTCCATCTGTAAGTTACGACATCACAGGAAAATGGCTGGACTTATGGAATGTGAGTGCAATGTTTGGAATGCTCAGGCTTAAAATTTAAGCTACATGGTGAGCACAAGGTCCACTTTAGGGGCCCGAAGGGGAAACATACCTCCAACAGGTAAGCAGTTATTACAGTAAGAGGCCTGAATGGCCACCTGTTTGAGAGGGACATGATGGGAACGTTAAGATATCACAGTCAAGGAAGACAAACCGTCACTTCAAACGTGACTCCCAGATTGAAAGTTTGGAGGGTGATTCTTTGAATGAAAAGCGATAGTTCGCCTCAAGCAACTTCTCACACGGGCAACTCCAAACAGCCCCATAGTGGGTCATGGCACGAGTCACTTATTTAATGACGATAAAAGATTCTCATAGGCAATTCCTGGAAGCCAACTAACATATAATGTCTGTGCGTCTCAGGCTAGTGTGACTATACATGTGCGTGGGGCCCGCGTGAGTGTGTACGATTTGCGTAAAGTTCTCAAATGTCTTTTCTATGAAAGGAATGTTCTTTATTATACTATTATTTCCTTCCAACTTATAAATATTAAGATGCCCTTTATTCTATGAAATGATGTTGATCATATGTACTTATGAGACAAAATCACTCTTGGTTGGTTTCTAGATTATTTTTGGAATTTACCAGGCCATGATCCCAAAGTCTGGGGCTCAGGGCCTGCCTGATTAAACGTTTGGTTTTGAACTCTTGACTCCAGCTTTGACCTGAGCATCCCTTCAGGACACAGCTTTCAGCGTTTTTTCATTTCAGGAGGCAAAATTTGCCCAGCATTTAAGGCCACAAGTGACATATCCAAAGGGGAAGGAGTTGGGCTACAATTTCAGAACCTGATCATAGCTGGACTCCCACTGCTCACGATTCACAGTTTTCATGCAGTAGCCAGAGTGCCAATTTGAAATATAAGTCAGATCCTGTTACCATCTGTGGTAGACACTGTTGAGGATCTCCGATATATGTGTGCTCCTTGACATTTCCCAGCCTCCCTTGTGGCTAGCTTGGCCATGTGACTAGTTCTCGCCAACGGGATGTGAGCAGAGTGATTTGAATTCCTTTCAGGCTAAGGCGGATGAGTGTCTGGGGTGCCTTCCCCATTCTCTCTTCTCCTTCTACCTGTCCCTAGGCAGATGACCTTGAAGCTACAAGATGATGGAGCTACAAGATGGAGGCAGCCTGGCTCCTGAGTTGCCAGTTAGAGCAAATCCTCCAGACACACAGTAGACTGTGACATAAGAGAAAAATAAGCTCCCGTTGTGGAAAGCTGCTGAGATTTTAGGGTTTATTTGTTACTGCAGCATAGCCTATCTTATTCTGACTGATACACCACCTTGCTAAAATACCCACCACTGCCTTCTCATTGCATTCAGAAAAAATCCAAAATCTTTTCCTCGGGCTGCAGAGCCCCCCATGCTGTGCCCCTGCCTACCTCTTGGCATTCTTCTCCCACATTTGCTATGCTGTTGCCACACCGGCCTTGCAGGATGCCCAAACACACCAAACTCACTCCCACCATAGGCCGTCTCCTTTAGCAATTCTTTCTGCCTGGAATACTCTGCTGCCAGCCCTTCCTCCCTCCTGACAGTCATCTCACCCTAAATGCTCAGAGAAACCTTCCCTCGTCACATAAGACGAAAAGCCTCCAATTGTCACTCTGTCTCATCCAGTTTTATTTTCGTCCTGGCATTTGTCACTACCTGGTATTTTCTTTTTTATTTAATTGTTTGTTTCTTATCTTTCTTATCTTGCCTGGCTTTGGTTACCACTGAATCCCCAGTGCCTGGCAAAGAGCCTGGGGCACAATCGGGGCTCAATATATGTTTGTTGAGTGAATGGACGAATGAACAAATGATGCAGCTCTGTTTTTCATGTCTGCCCAAGGAGTTGACTGTGTCTAGTAAGCAATAGGACAGTGCACCTGTTGTCTATTGCTGTGTGACAAACCTTCCCCAAACAGTGGCTTGCAAAAACAACAATTGTTTACTTTGCTTACAAACCTAAGGGTTGACTTGGTTCTGCTAGGCTGTCCTCACTTGGGGTCCCTCATTAAGGTGTATTCAGACAGTCACTAGGGGCCCAGGTTAGTCTAAAGACCTCTTCACTCACATGTCTGGCTTCTGGGCTTGGAAGACTCAAACATCTGTGGTTTATTTCACTGACAAGCTGTGTGACTTTAGGCAAGTTACTTAATCTCTCTGAGCCCCAGATCTTTATATGTAAAACAGGAGTAGAAATGATAACACTTACCATTTATCGCACACCTACTATGTTCCAGGCACCATATACACTAAACTCTTTGTGAGCCTGTCTCACATAATCCTTATAACAACCTATTTTGTACACATTCCTATTATAGGACCTACTCGTTTTGTAGATGAAGACACTGAGGTTCTGAGAAGTGTCTTGCTCAAAGGCACAGAGGCTAATCGTGCCAGAAACTTCTCGTTAACGTGGTGCATTGAGTCAATATGAGAAATCTCCCTTCCTGCTCTGCATGCATTAAAATGCTAGATAAACTATGACCAAAAAATGTAAATGCATAGCCAAGTTCAAAGCCGAGAAAGAGGAAACCCCAGGAAGCAGACAAAGAGGGAACTCGGAGCCAGGATGGTGAGCAGGATCTGAGGTGGAGGCGTTCTCTGGAGAAGAGGGTGGGACGTGAGCCTTGGGCCCTGTGAACGCAATAGGCTGGAACTGAGCTACCAGCATAAAGCCCCAGGGAGGTGCTTGCTAAGAGAAGGAGGCACCGAGACAACTCAGCCCAGGGCTCTTGCACCCACCATGTTCCCATGGAGCAGCCAGAGGCCCAGAGACCTTCAGCGGAGCTGCAGCATCCAAGTCATGTGGCCATATCAGGCCTGGAGCAGGGGTTCAACCTGGACACCTGATTCCTGGCCTGTGTGCACATCATCAGGCACTGTCGATTTATTTCAGCTTTCAACTTAAATGAACCATCTCCAGACACCTCTCTAGTTGTCCTTTCTAGTTAGGATCTACTCTAAAAGTCTGTTAGAACTGACGAAAGATAAAGAAGGAAAAGGAAACCTTGGAGAGTAAACAAAGCAGTTGTAAATCAACGAAGGGTCAAAGATGAAACGGCACTGGCCACCAAGACGCTGGAGTTGGAAAATGCTCTGCGAAAGAAGCCAGAAGTTTGCCATCCACCTGGGCCAGGAGTGGGAATAAAACGGGGGTCCGAGGTTTCACCGTGCTCCAGTATAAAGCCTGGAGCCGCGGGAGCTTACTCTGGGAAATTCATAAGCAACTTCATTGGGACCAGAGAAAATGCCGGGATCCCCCGTGGAGGCGAGCCTGAAATTACTCTATAGACACAACCCAGGGCACGTGGGACCCCCGGGGCAAACAAGCCTTGCTTTGTGCGAGTTTATAGACGACAATCACAAAACACACAAGGAAGCAAGCCACCAAGAGAAAGATCCAGTGTGTACATCCAAGGGCGCCATTGGTACCCCAAGACCTAGAAATGAAAGAGCAACCTGAAAGAGTGGTGCATTTAGGCCTGTTCAGTGAAATAAAGAGAGCGATGAATGAAAACAGAAGGCCAGAACAGGAGAGGAAGGAAGACAAACAGGCTCGTGTGTGGCGGAGCTGATGCTCAAACCCAGGTCCACAGCCAAGCCAAACCAATGCTGGCACTTAGTCAGGAGCTCCGTCCTGGCCATCTCCTTCCTGTTTGTTCCCAGGAAAAAGTCTGCTCCCTGGGTTAGAAACCACCAGTGTCCACCGTCTCTTCACTACTACTGATTTTCCAAAAAGAATAGGTCAGCGTGCTCAAGCTCATTTATTACAGGACCAATGGGTGTGGTGGAGAAAGCAAAAGTAAGCTACCGCCCTTCAGGTAGTTAACTACCTGGACATAGATTCTACCTCAAAGCACAGGGAATATTTTATTTCATTCATTCATTCATTGTTTCTTAACCAAGCACCATCTGGAATCCTGAGAACAATCAGACAGACCTCAGTTGCTACAGCCTTGACCACGGCCCTGTGTCTCTCTGGGTTTCAGTTTCCTCCACTCTTAGGTGGAGGTAAATAATTACCCGCCTTGCGGGCTTTTAGGGAGGAGTAGAAAAAATGCACGTAGAGCACAGAGCACAGCCTGAGTGGGGCTCTGCACGTGAAGGTCATGCCCGCCCACAGCTCCAGGGCTCAGGGTGCAGATTTGTCTCGGCTGGAAAGAAGTGGGTGGAGAGTGAGAAAGACTTCAGCACTGGGGGCCCCCCCAGCTGGGTGCTGGAAGGTGCTGAGACAAAGCGGCCTTCACGGTGACTCCACCCCCTGACCCCGCGGCTGCCTCCTCTCCCTGCCCCCACCGCGGATGCTGCTCAGTCCCATTGTGTTGCTTCTGTATCTGGTTTTGTCACAGTTTTAAAGACACCAACACGCCATGGAATGCACACTGGAGCCAGCCCGGCCTCAGTGGCCGTCCTCTCACCGTCGTCGCCAACATGTGTTTAAGCTGCTGTTCTTATGCTTTTCTGAACATGCTGTCTCCTTTCAAATCTCAAATTAACAGGATCCCTCTCCTCTCCTTTCAAATCCTGCCTTCCAGCCACATGCCTGGTCAGATTTCAGATTTACAGACACACACACACACCCCCACACACACTAGGACCTATGTGCACAGAGACCCAGAGATGAGCTGATCTTGTTCCCACAGGCCCTCAGGCTCCTAGACTTAGAACATCACGGACTGTAGACTGACTGACAGACACACAGCACAGTCAGGTCGACGCAGAACACTGTCAAGGTCTCACGAACACAGGCACGCTGAGACCCAGGAGCCCCAGCAACACAGATTCACAAGGACAGAGGCCCCAGAGGTCAGACACTCAGACGGACAGACACACAGACACAAACACAGGTGTGCAGTCATGCGGTCACAGGGACCCACAGAACAGCCCTCCCTTCACAGACATTATTATGGGCTGAATTGTGTGTCCCCAAAATTTGTATGTTGAAGCCCTAAGCCGCAGTGCCTCAGAATGTGACTATATTTGGAGACAGGACCTTTAAGGGGGTGATTAAGGTGGAACGAGGTCATATGGGGGGCCCTAATGCAACACGACAGGTGTCCTTAGAGGAGGAGGTTAGGACACAGACACACAGACGAGAGACCGTGTGAAGACACGGGAGAAGGTGGCCTCTGCAAGCCGAGGAGAGAGGCCTCGGAAGAAACCCACCCTGAGACCCCTGGATTGCAGACTTTTAGCCTCAGAACTGAGAAACTAAGTTTCTGCTGTTTGAGCCACCTAGTCTGTGGCACTTTGTTTTGGCAGCCCAGCCAACCAATACAGACATGGAGACCAGGAGCCCCCCACCCCATGTCCCCCCAGCACAACCTGAGGCCCACTGCTGCCTTCACAGCCTTGCACAGAGCCCCAGGGCCAACACATTCCACACGCACTGACCTGCTGGTGAGCCCCACTCCCCACGGCCCTCTTACTCCGCACAGGGACTGAGTAAGGTCCAGTCTCCCAGCATTGTCAAGATGCAAGAGGAGAGGGCACCCAGGGACTTCCTCCACCGGACAGTGAAATTGTGGAAAATGCTATCGGGAGAATAGCTCACACATATGGAGTCCCACTTCTAGGTTCCGAGGGCTGTTCCAGACACTGTGCAGGCATTAAACCATCTAACCTTCCCAACAACACTTTGAGGTAGGTACTGTTATCAAAATCCTCATTCGAGAGATGGCAAAACTGCGACACAGAGAGGTCAAATAACTTGCTTGAGATCACACAGCCAGCAAAATCAGAACTAATACTTGAATCAAGGCAGCCCGGCTCAAGCCTGGCTCTGAAGCATGGGGCAATGTGCCACCCGGACCACAGACAGGGCCAAATTACAGAAGAGCCCAAATGCTTGGTCAAGAAGCAAGTCAGCCAAAATGCCTTCCCCAGAGCATAGACTTTCCTTGGTTCTTGACGTCCTAGGTGAAACCCTGCGCTTAGGGCTGGCAACATAATTTGCAACGCCCAGTGCAAAATGAAAACATGGACCCCTTGTTCAAAAAGCAGGGAAAAAGCGCAATGAAAAATATTAAAATATAAAGTTTTTCTTTTCTTCAGTGGTCTGTCTCTTGACTTACCATAATATTTTTTCTTTGCTATTTAATGCTACTCTAAGTAAAGTAATAATACAATTTTAAATTATTAGCATGAATTTTACCTTATATTTTACAATGCAAACAGAAGAACACTTAACCCATATGCAGAATCACCAAAATTACATACATATTTTGTAGCTCATATAGACATATGTATTTCATTCTTTTTTTTTTTTCTTTGAGGAAGATTAGCCCTGAGCTAACATCTGCCTCCAGTTCTCCTCTTTTTGCTGAGGAACACTGGCCCTGAGCTAACATCCGTGCCCATCTTCCTCTACTTTATATGTGGGACACCTGCCACAGCATGGCTTGCCAAGTGCTGTATAGGTCTGCACCTGGGATCCGAACTGGTGAACCCTGGGCTGCTGAAGCAAAACGTGTGAACCTAACCATTAAGCCACTGGGCCAGCCCTGTATTTCATTCTTACCAGAACAGTAGGAACACTACACAAAACGAACCCAACTGTTTTTATTTCACTTCTTGATCTATGCACATTCTCCTATGAGTGTCTACCTTTAACTTACTGATGGTCAAGAAGCACTGGGAGGAAAAGGAACTGTGGTTGCTCTCTTTTCCTTTCCTTCTGAGTCACAGTTTTCAACTTAAGTGGTTGGCTAACTCATAAAGGAACATGAATATGAAAGGATCTGATGGGCTTGCCTGGTAGTTGATGTTTCTTAGAACACCACTGCCTTCTTTCTACGTTCCAAGCACATTCTTATTTGAAGAGAAAACGTGGCCACTCGGGGCTGTGGCACCCCACTTAGTCGTAAGTAACACGTTTACCTTCTGAGTTATGCTTTGAGTCTCCCTGGGCTCCCAGGTATTGTGGGTCCACCAGAATTCTGTGCTGGTGGAGCACAGCAAATGCTGTCCACCAACGGGGAGGCAAGGAGCAGTGGACACACATGCCGTGCTTGTCTCCTCTGATCACTTGCACGCTCCATCGTCCCACTGGAGTTCACTTACAAAACACATGTCCAAAGATACAATTATTAAGAATTTCAAAATGATAGCAGCAGCACATTAAACCAAGCATGGGGCTCTCCTGAGCACAGGTGTGACTGCACAGGTCATCTACACCTGAATGCAGCCCTGCCACCCCTGGCCGTGTTCCTGCCCTCATGGCAGCCTTGGCTCACAGCTGCTCCTCCCTCGGGCCCAGCTGCTCCATCTCAGAAAGACTATGGCCTACCCAGGGCTCCCTCCCCTGCCAGGTGTGTCCCTGACCTGGTCCAGCTCCTCTGGCCTGTGGCAGAGATCACTCGGTGTCTGGAAGGCCATCTCATTTCAGGGTGCTAGAATTACAAGGACCCACTCTTTACTTGTTTTGAGGAGAGCCGAGCGTTTCTCACTTTTCTTACAACACAGACTTAGCTGTGGTCCAATCGCCTCAAGTACCATCTGTAACCTCCAAATCTTTTCCTGTAGGCCAGGCATCGCTCCTGAGTTCCAGACGTGTTTGCCCAGCTGCCCAAAGGACGCTTCCATCTGAACATCCACAGACATCTCGGGCAGGGAGTTTTCCATCCATCTCGTCCCAAACCTGTTCTTCATCTCAGCGCCAGGGGTCCCCGTTCTTCTGAAACCAGGAAGACACCCTGGACTCCCCCCACACATCCTGCAGAGTTTACCTCTGGAAGACCTGTCATATCTGCTCCAGGGCCTCCCTCCTGTGCTCCGTCCCTGCCAGCGCCTGGCAAAGATCTCATCATTCATCACTAGGACCATGGCAGGAGCCCCCTCATCCTCTCCTCACCCGGTCCACCCTCCCCACCTTTCTGAAGCACGGATTCTGTCACAGATTACCCTACCCAGAACCTTCTCAGAGCTTCCCATTGCTTCGCAACGAAATTTGTACTCCTTACCTCTGGGTAACAGGTGAACTTTCCCCCCAGGAAAATAATGCCCCGGGTATTAAAACTAAGGTGGGCATTTGGACACGGGTGGGCAGAGAGGAATCTCCTGTGCTCTCCAGGGCCAGGACACTGAGGTGGGGGCAGACGATGGGTCTAGGCTCAGAGGATGCTTGAAGGTGGAAACCCCTCCTGACCTGATAGTGCGAGGGTGCCTCGAAGAAGAGGGCATGGTGCAGGGAGGTGGGGAGAGGTGCTGGAGAAGGTGAGCCAGGGTGTGTCCTAAAACAACTGTGTAAACAGGAGCTGGAGCCACCACGGCTGAGCAAAGCAGAGACGCTATGTGATCGCCAAGCCAGTTTCCTCTTCCTGAGCACACAGCTAGACTACATTTCCCAGCCTCCCCTGCAGTTAGGTGGGCCATAGGACTGAGTTCTGGCCAATAGCATGTGAGGTATGGTTGCTTCCAGGCCTGGCCCCTAGAAGTCTCTAAGCAATCCTCCATGCTGTCTCTGTGTCCTACTGACCAGCCAAATGCAGAGGAAGACAAGGCGCTACGAGATGACAGAACCACAACATGGAAGGGGCCTGGGCCCCCGGGTCACTGTGTGGATCAGAGCTCCCCACTGCCACCATGCACCCTGAATTGTGACATGAGTGCGAAATCAACTTCTGTTGTGTTAAGGCACTGAGATGTTGGTGGTGTTAGTTACAGCAGTTACCTTATCCTGACTAGTTCCCACTTTTTGCCCCCTCCCGCATCGCTGATTGCACATCCATGGCGTGTGTGTGTTCCCGGCCCCATGGTGTCCATCACTGGGGAGGGGACTCACAAGCCAGACAGCCTGTTTTTCTCTTTATAAATAATTCATTTTTAATTGCACAAGCAGTCCATCAATACCTTCTCCTTTTTCTCTTCTGTAAAAAAATACAGGAAGATTAACAATAAAGCTCAAGTCCCAATTTCACCTCCTTCCCACCATCCCTCCTTATTTACCACCTTCCTCCTTATCTACCCCCACCACACAAGGCCCTTTCCCACAGTCTCTGAGCTTCCTACTCTTACTCCCCTTTGAACCATCCTTTCAAATATTTTTTATACATCTATGTCTATAAAAAATTTTAAAATTATTGTGTTCCTATTTCTGTCTCTGCTTAAAAGGTGTCCTGCTTTGTGTACTTTTTGTCACTTTCTTTATTCTCCCAACAGCATCTCTTCCTGTCCTGTCGTAGATTTACGTCTTCTTTTGAACGGCTGCGTAGTACTTCATAGCACGGCCATGCTAAGGTCTGTTTAGCTAAGCCCCTGTTGACGGACACTTAGGTTTTCTCCAGTTTTTTACTCGTCTGAGCAATACTGCAGGAAACGTTCTGATTCAGGCCTCCTCGTGCACACGTGCAAACATTTTCCCCAGCCGAGATGCTAGCTAGCGGCCTTGTCCTTCAAAACGGTTGTGCCAATTTGCCTCGTCACCAGCAGTATTCAAGAGTCCCTATTCCCACACACCCTAATATTTAATATCAAACTTGAATTTTTTTGGCCAGTGTGATGTGAAATACAGTTCATGGTACTTTAATGTTTTATTTCCTTGATTACTAGTGAAATTGAACATTCTTCAAGTTTATTGGCCATTTGAATTTCCTTTTCCATAAATCGACTGTTTTTTATCATTTGCTGAGTATTCTATTGGGCCATTTGTCTTTTTCTTATTGATTTGTTAGAATTCTTTATATATTCTGGATGCCAATCCCTTATCTGTTATATAAATTGCAAATATTTTCCCCTGGGCTATCGCTTGTTTTGAGCTTGTTTATGGCATCTGTTGTCCTTTAGAAGTTTTACACTTTAGTATCTTGAGGTCTAGCAATTGTTTCTTTTATGCTGCTTGCTTCTGGCCAGTCTGTTTTCAGCTGTGACACAGTGAGGCGGCAGGGAAACCAGCCGCCAGGACCAGAGGCCCTCCCTCTGGTGGACAGATTAGGTTGTCTGATCCTCTCTGTGACAAGAGGAACTCCCGCAGACTCCAGACTGAACTTGGAGAGAGGGGGAAAGACTTAGGGGGCAGGTGCTGAAGAGAGAAGAAAGACACTCTTTCTTCTGTCGGGAGACGGATCTTAGAGTCATTGGAATGCTAAAAGTGACTTTATTTCGTACTGTCTATGCTGCTTAAACCAGACGTATGGCTTCCGTTCCAGTTCTTTATGACCTGGCCCCCCTTTTCCACTTGTATTGTGAACTGCTCCCCTTCGTGTAGCGTTCACTCCGGTTACCTTGAATTCTTTACCAAACCCAAATCACACTTTCTGCTTCCAGGCCTTTTATGACTCTTTGGCTTCTAAGAGACGGGAAAAAAAATAGTGATGGCACTTATTCTGAGGCAGACTCTGTGATAAGTTATTTTCATATCTTTTCATTGGTCCGGATAAGGCAGGCTATGCTGCAGTAACAAACAAGTCCAAATTCTGGGGTCTTACAATTGCCACAATCTACCCCTCCCTCAGGCTACCTGTCCACGGCATGTTGGCTGTGGGTTGGCAACATATTTTCTTTCTTCCAGGACCCAGGCTTCTGGAACATCTTCTGCTGGAACATTGCTGGTTGTGGTGATCATTTCAGCGGTAAACAGTGCAGCAAAGCACAAATTAGCTCCTAGTGTGTCTGCCTAGAGCGAAATATCACTTGCATGCACATTTCCTTGGCCAAAGCAAGTTGCACAACCAAGACGGACTTCAATGGGCTGGGACGTTTGTGACCAATAAAATAATCTTCCACAGTCTGCCCTTCTGGTCACTGCATATTCAATTCCCTCTGTATCCTACGTGTAGAAACTGTTCACCTTGGGCAAACAAACCAAAGTCCCATCCAGACACTGGTTCAAGCTCAAAGTCCAAGATTTCTTCACGATGCCTGGAATTCTCTTCAGCAGAGAGGAGAGAGAACCAGCTCATTTTGGTTCAGAGATCTATGAACCAATGAGAGCAGCTGCCTCTCACCCACAGGCTCAGTATACTCTGGTGAGCTGGGCAATCACAGTTAAACACTTCCATTCCGACAGGACGGGGATAGGAGACGCATGGCAGCTGCAGCTCTGTGTGGATTCTGAAATCACTCTGGGCATCTTTTCCAGGGGTCTGTTCCCTAGGATGGGGACTGTTCCATGATTAGGCCCCGCTTTCCTCTCCTGGGAGGAATGCTCTAGTCCAGTGTTCTCTGTGGCGCTTGGTTCTTGGAGGAGCCTTCCTTTTTAAGGTTGAACCATAAGGAAATCCACTTTTATGGGCCAAAATGTCCATAAAACATTGAATTGCACATTGGCAATTTCATACAGCCCAGCCTATGCTCTTCCACATATGATGAGAGCCCTGGAGAACATGCCTGGTCTGGGGGTTGAGCAGATTGCTCAGCCTTTCTTCTGTCCGCAAAAGACTGGAGGCCCGAGAGTGGGGTTAAGTCTTAAGTAGCCACAAACTCTTTTAGATTGGGCTGTTTGTTCCCAGTGAGGAAGATATCAGCGAACAGTAATATAATCTACTACGTCATTTCATTGAATTCACACAACGACTTTCTGAGATGAATGCTTTTATGATCTCCATTTTATAGTCAAGGAAATTGAAGCTCAGAGAGGTTAGTATTCTGTCCAAGGTCACACAGCTAATATGTCTTTGAGTGAGAAGTCAAATTTAGTTGCACTACTATACTGCCTCCTCAAAAAGAAAAAAAATAGGGGCCGACCTGGTGGCACAGTGGTTTAGTTGGCGCACTCCACTTCAGTGGCCTGGGGTTTGCCGGTTCAGACCCTAGGCATGAGCCATACCACTTATCAAGCCATGCTGTGGCAGGCATTCTGCATATAGAGGAAGATGGGCACGGATTTTAGCTCAGGGCCAATCTTCCTCAGCAACAACAACAACAGAAAGGAAGATCGGCAGCAGATGTCAGCTCAGAGCTAATCTTCCTCAAAAAGAAAAAAAAGAAAAAAGTAAAAGACTTCTATCATAAGGCTCCAGATAGCCTGGGAGCTGAGGCCTCCGAGGCATTTCTCCGATTCCTTGTACTTAGTTATAATTTCTACTTTGTGGTGCAACGATATTTCTATCATGGAACTTCCAGCTTCAGCTCTCCTGCCAGTTCTTCTCATGTCCTTCAATCAAACACCCAAGAGAGGAAATCTGACTCGCCCGGCCATAGGTTGTAGGTCATAGGTCATAGGTCACTGGCCAGCCTATGATGGGCTCTTATTGGGTCAGACATTCTCTCCTGGTCAGTAGCTCAGGCTGAGGTTATGAGACAGAAAACCCGGCTTCCCAGGCGGCAGGGCATCGAGAGGAATGGTTTTTATCCTTCATTAAAGACCTTCACAGGGGCTGGCCCGGTGGAGTGGTTAAGTTCGCGCGCTCCGCTCCAGGCGGCCCAGGGTTTCATTGGTTCGAATCCTGGGCGCGGACATGACACTGCTCATCAAACCACGCTGAGGCAGCGTCCCACATGCCACAACTAGAAGGACCCACAGCTAAGAAGATACAACTATGTACCGGGGGGCTTTGGGGAGAAAAAGGAAAAAAATAAAATACTGAAAAAAAAAAAAGACCTTCACAAACGCTGTCCCCTTTGCCTGGAATGGCCGAGTTCTGGCTCCCTTCGTAGGGCCGTAGCTCAGGGAACTCTTATTGCATGCGCTGTGCTGTATACGTTTAACCATCACACAAGCGCGTGATGTAGGCGCCACCCTTAAGCAGTCCCATTGTAAAGACGGCAAAGCTGAGGCTCAGTGAGACTCAGGCACGAGCCCTCTGACCCCCATCTTAAGCACCACAGCTGAGACTTCTGAACGAAAGCCCTTTACTACACCAGGAGGTCCCATGGCGCCTCCTCCTGGAAGCCCTTCCTGTTTCCTCCTTGAAGTGGCTTCTCTTCCCTGCACACCCGCGAACCTTTCTCCTGCTCTGGGAGCGGAGCGCGTTTTGCCTTGTGCTGCGGCTGAGGGCTGTGTGAGATGCAGCTCTGCATCTTGTTTCCTCCGTTCACTCGCTCATTGGATGTTTATTGAGCCCCAGGCCCCGCGCGGGGCACCCGGGATACATGCAAATAGAGTCCCCGCTTTCACAGAGTTTATAGTCCAGCGGGAAAGACAGACATTAAACAGATAATGACGCCAATAATTATTTAATTACAATTGTTATAAATGTTATGAAGAAGTCCAGGGGGGATACGAGTATTTATGACAGGGGACCCAACTCTGGAGGGTGGGGACGACACCTCGGAGAAAGCAATAGTTCTGCTGAGTTCTGGAAGGGTAGGTAAGAACTGGCCAGGGCACGAAAAGGTAGGGGGAAGGGAGAACCTTCAAGACAGAGACAACAGCTGGAGCACGGCCCTGAGGCTCGGAGAACTTGGGGAGCAGAGCTGGGCACAGCCGGCCAGGAGGGCAGGGGAGAAGAGACCAGTGCGCGCCTGGCACTGCCGTCTGGAGGAGTCTCGCTGTGTCCCTGCTGCCAGCCCGGCCAGAGGCTCCTGGACCAGGTTGCAGGGGCTGGAGCAACGGGTGGCAGGCATTTTGTCCCTGGCGAGCCGGCAACCCCACGCTCCTGGGTCAGGAGGCGGGAGGGAGCAGAGGACGTGCACAGCACACTTTTTATATATGTGGGGCCATAATATTTAAGTGTCTTGGCTGTAAGCCTGCGACTAGGTCCCCCGACAGCCGAGCATTGCTCCGCACGCTCTAACAGCTGTCTGTAAAACCCGTTTATGGAGCCGCCATAAATTTCCCAGCTGCTGCAAACGCAGGGCTGGGGACAAAGAGTCGGTGGGAGGGAGGCGTGGGATAGCCGCGGCTGCGGCGTCTCTCCTGGCTCGTCCTCTGGGCCCCTGCTTGCCTCCTGCCCACCCGGGGCTGCCTTACCCTAAATTCTTTTATTGAAGCTGATCTTAACATCGACCCCGTGGGGCCTGGCTGGGCAATCCAGCTCAGCACGGACGCAGGCACTTTCAAGATTGCAGCAAAAGGTACAGTAAATCAGAATTAAGTGTCATGATAGTGATTTGAACTGACACTGTTTTCACCTTGTCCATTTACTGGGAAATATATAACAGGAATAGATTGAGCCTGTCATATTGTACCTGAAAAATACAGCTGTTAGAGTAGGAAAGGCAGCTGGCACCGAGGCAGGGTCCCAGCGGACAGCGGGGTATACAGCCTGGCGGGGGGTGGGGGGGGGGCGGTTGGTGTTAGCATCCTGTTGGGGTGAAAGCTTGTCCTGGGACTGCTGAGAACCCAACTTGTGCTTTTCCAAGGGTCTGTTTAAGGCAGAACCAGCCTGACCAGCCTCTCAGGCTGTGCCCCAGCTGCTCCAGGGACCCTGCAGCCAGCTCCATGGCCCTGAGGGCCCGAATTGCCCGGACCACAGGGCATTTAAAAGAATTTTCTACTGAAGTATAACAGATACAGAAAAGTGCACAAGTCGTAAGTATATCGCTTGATCGATCGGCACCAACTGAATGCACCTGTGTCCCTAACACTCAGGTCAAGAAACAGAACAGAAACCCCGAGATGGCCCCCTGTGCCCTGCCTCCGTTCTCTCCCCCCCCACCAAGGGGAACCACTCTTCTGACGCCTGAAGCTATGGATTGATTTTGTACCTGACATTTTAATGAAGGCATTTTGAAATTCCCACCTGTTTTTTTGGCCCCCAAAGAAATTATTTCAGTTTTGAAATAATTTATAAGGAATATGAGAAGCAGATACCCTCATCTCTCCCCCCAGAACTTCGAGCGGGATCTTGACTCCAAGGCAGAGGCAAGATGGAGGGAAGGATGGGGAAGCGTCTGGGATGGGTGTGAGGTGGCCCGGGCCCGGCGCAGAGACGGGGTAGCCGAATGGGGGAGGGGGGCGGCTTAGGACTGGGGTGGGATGAGGAGGGGGTGGGGGGTGAGGGAGGGGCTGAGGCTCCGAGATGGAAGCATTTTCAGGACTGGGATGAGGCTCAGGAAGAGGGGTCAGGGGCAGGGCAAGGGTCAAGGTTGAATTGAGGGGCAGGCTCAAGGCAGGTTCAGAAACTGGGTGGAGCCATGAGTAGGAGGGACTCAGGGAGGGAGGGGGCGAGAGGGTTTAATGGGCCCACACTTTGCGATGCAAGAAGCTGAACATGACGTCCTGGAGCCAAACCACTAGCAAAATGCAGAGGGAGGGCAAGTTCTCTGCAGCGAGGACTGGCTGTTCCCGTCCCCATCCCCTCAGCCCTGGCAGCCCCAGGCATGGGGTGGCTCCGCCTAACCGGAGCGCCAGGCCCATCCCGACCCATGGGGAGCAGGGCGGCGGCTACAGCGCCACCAGCAGGTGGCCTCCGGTGTTCCTCTTATTGCCCCGAGCTCTGGCTCTGGCTCTGGCTCAGCTCTGCTTTGCCCACCATCCTCCGCCTCCTCTTTCCTGCTGGACCTTGAGCTCTGCCCTGAACCCACCCTCCTTGGCTGGAGCTTGAACCCCCTGCATAACCCATGCCAGCTCCTAACCCCCAAAGCCACAACTCTCCCTGATCTCCCGGCTGGGGACCTCCCGTCAACCTACCATGTGGGCGTTGCTGTGTACCTGCCTCTAAGTATCTCCTGCTGTTGAAGGGCACCCTCAGGTGGGGTCCCCTCTGAGGTGTGGATAGCTATCGTTCTCCACTTCCACCTTTAAGCCAGTCCAACCTGCCACACCGCCACGCAGCTCAGCTCATGACGGCTGCCTCCTTGCACAGGAGACCCCTTGCTTGCTTCCGGTCATTTCCTTGCCACCCACGTCCCCATCCTGACCCCCTCTCCTGCTCATGCTGCACAGGAGAGCCACTCTCTCTGCCCTGGCTTTGGCTTCAATGCTTTGACCCTCAGCCCTGGACTCTTTCCACCTTTGGCCACCTCAAGGAGGTCTTGTCCTCAGGACCCCCACTGGGGAGCTGGACTGGTTTCTCCCTGTGTAAGGGCAAGACAGGGTACTCCCCCTCCTCTTGGCAACACCTTCCTTGAGCACTGTGTCCGCATCCCCATTCTCACCGAGGCCCCACGGTCATCTTGTGTAATGTCAGTTCCCCTGAGGAAGCTACGAGCTCCACGAGGGCGGGGATGGCGTCTGTCCTGCGTGTTCCCAGAACCCGGCTTGATGCTTGGCGCAAAGATGCCATTTTACAAACATCCGTGGAACGGCTGGAGGGTGAATGGCTAAAAGCATAGATCTGAAGGGAGGGAAACCGAGAGTCAAACCCTGACAGCTCCACTCAGAGTATCATTGAACTGCTTGAGGCCTCCCTTTTCTCATCTGTGAAATGGGATAGTCCCCCCTTACTGCATGCGGCTCTGTGAGGATTGAATGCCATAATGCACATCACTGTTTGGTGCCGTGCCTGGCACGTGAAAAGCACTCAGTAAACAGGACTGGTTAATATTTCTATTTTCTCTTACTGAGGCAACAACCACAGGTGTTTCTATTCCTAGATTCACTTGGTTCAGCACCTTCCACTCAGATTTTGAGGTCCTGCACTGTCTTCAGTGGGCATTTGCTCCTTGGGCTACATGCTTAGGCCCTCCTTGGGCTCGCTGGAGCTTCAGAGTCAAGGTAAAATGTGAGCAGACCCTGCCTCTTCCCGCTGACCCCCAAGGATGCTGACTTCTGTGGCAGGGCTGGAGAAGGCCTGCCCCTCGCTCATGGGGCCCTCCCTGCTCATCCGCTGCCGTTGACCTTGCCTCCTCGTCTGTGATGGGCAGTCCAGGGCCAGCCCCGGGGAGCAGTGCAGCGAGGGGAGCCAGGGCCGGCTGGCTGGCAGGAGAGGCTGCGGTTCTGCTGATGAAGGGCCTTTATCGACCTCCCTCTGCAGACCCGGCCGCATCATTCACAGGCCTCGGAACGGGAGCCCATTCATCTGGGGCATGGAACTCGAGGGGGCTGGGATTTCTCATTCTAGGGCGACACGGAGTTCACATCAGGAAATATTAGTCTGATGAGTTCGCTATGAGTGGAAGGACTGTCAGACATTAATCACGGGCTGAGGGGGAGGCAGCGCTGGGCCCTCGGTCCAATCCCCCAGGGTCTCATCCTTTCTGGGAACTTCAGAACCTTGCCGGGCCTGAAGACAAGGATGGAAATTACCCTTGAAGTGCCTCCGGCTGCTCTCTATCACTCTCTGAAGCCTGTCTGCCTGGGGCTGGAGCCCTTTGTGAGGACGTGGGCAGGTGGCTTGACTCCCTGAGTCTCAGTTTTCCTGTCTGTGAAATGGGATGGGAAGTACCTCCCTCACCAGGTGATTGCGAAGCCAAAAGGAGATCATGCATGTCCACTTCCCAACTTGGTGTCCTAAATACAGTAGCCCCATAAATGCTATCCCAGCCCCTTCCCTTTCCTCTTCTTCTACTGGACTGAACACCCCCAGATGGCAGGACCCCGTTTATTTCTCCTCTCCATAAGGTCTACACGATGAGGGATACGTGAATCAATGAATGAATGAGTGAGTGAATGGGAGAAACCCAGCCTCTTGGTTGAATGCTGGTTGCAAGCAATGTAGTTGTGGCAAAAAATGGGGCTGGTGCACAGTCCCTGACACTCTGTAAAATGTCATCTCTCCCTTTTCCAGTCCTGGTCCACCTCTGCACTTCTGTAATGCAATGATAGCCGCGAGCCACATGAGATGGCAAGGGACATTGTGTCAAATCAGATCACATCATTCATCTGCTGTAGAGCCATTCGTGGCTCCCCAGTGCCTTTAGGTTCAAGCCCCAACTCCTCGCCTCGGGCTGCAGGGTTTGGGCACCACGGGCTCTTTGGTCTCCCGCCCGACCATGCACGTCCTCACTCTCTCCTCCAGCTGGACTGGGTTTCTCTCAAGCCCTGAGCACACCCTGTCCTCTCCCACCTCGGCCCTCCATGGTGCTGGCCCTTGTTCACAGCTATGTCGTGGACTCACCGAACAAACTGTGTCCTCTCCAGCTTCTAGCCTTTTGAACATATCGTCAGGACCCTTCAGGAACCTGCCTTTCCACTCCCTGAGCCCAGCATGAAGGCCCCACATGAACAGGAGGCTGCTGAGAGGCTGGCCAGGGAGGGTTCCTCAGGGTCTCCCACCTGGTGTCTGGGGTACTGGAGACGTCTGGCCCCCTGAAGACTTTGTGACCTCAGACTGGAGTGCTCTGCAGGCTGGGCAGGCAGCCATGGGCGGCCTGGGCTGCACCAGCTACTGGGTTCTGGGGCTGGTTTGCTACTGGGTCTGGCATTGAGTGCACCTGGGGAGTCCCAGGAAACAGCTGAGCCCCCCTAGGGGGCCAGGTGGCCTCTCAGCCCCTCCCCTGGTGGCCAGAGCCCCCTCCAGACCCCCAGCCCCTGCTGCTCTAGCTGTGTGTGGGTGGGTACGCCATTTGCCTTGAGACACTGAGGAATATTACCCTCTGCCTGCCCCCACCCCACAGGGTCACCCCCGGCCCAGCCAGGTGGGCAGAGCCCTCAGGAACCCTGAGGCCTTTCTCTGCTGCCCTTGTCTCCTTAGTGTGTGGCTGTGAGAGACCACTGCCTTTGGTATTCAGGCACTGCCCCGGCGGGCAGGGTGACCGCAGAGGCGAGTGTGGCCGGAGCTGAGGGTGCTGAACCAGGCATGTTTTACAGCTCTGCCCAGACAGCTAATGGCCTCTCTGACATTGCCGCTCCAAACGGCGGCCTTGGAGCAGTCATAAATCAGGGGGTGCCTGCCCAGCAGCCCCCACCCCTCCCAGATCGTCCGTCCCAGAAGGGGAGCATTGCCGGGAGGTTTGGGCCCTCCTGGCCAAGGGCTGTGGAGTGCCCAGCAGTTCCCAACCAAGCCAGGCTGTGAATGTCGAGGTCAGGCAAAGGGAAAGTGTGTGCATGCACACCCATGTGCAAGAGTGTGGTAGGTGTTCATTTATGCCCCTAAGCCTGAATGCATATTTCAGTGTGTGAGTATGTGTGTGTGTGAGCATATTTGTGCCTGTGTGCCCCAATGTTTGAATGTATATGGATTAGTGGATATATATCTAAAGATAAGTGCATGTTATTGTGGGAGTGTATCTGTCTGTATGTCCTGTATGAGTGAGTGTGTTTTTGTGTCTACAGGAGCTATATAACTGTGCGTCTGTTCATGGCTGTTTCTGCGTGACTCTTTCTCTACATGCACCTCAGTAGGCAGTTGTGTGTGTTCCTCTGCGTGAGTGTGCATTTGTGTGTACAAGCCATCTAGGTATACGTGTCTGTATCAGTGAACGTCTACCTCATTTTATTCAATAAAGATTTCTTGTGCACCTACTATGTGCTAAACTTTGTTCTCGGTGCTAAGGATGCAGTGTTGAATAGTCAGTCTTCTGCAAAGTCTCATGTTACATTCTAGCAGGGGAGACAGACGACAAACAAGCACCAGGAAGAAAATTACGTTGGGTCAAGGATAGAGTGTGACTGGGTGGGAATGGGGAAGCTGCTTAAGTAGAAGGGGCAGAGAGGGCTTCTCAATGGAGGTGGCATTGAGCAGAAGGGTGAACGATGAGAAAAAGAAAGCCACGTGAAATTCTGAGGTAAGACAGTTCAGACTGTGGGAGCAGCCTGTGCAAAGGCCCTGAGGCTGGAGGAGAGTGATTGGGTAAGGGCTGAGAGGTGAGGATGGAAGGCAGGGAGGGCCAGCCTGTGGAAGGCCTTAGAGACCTCAGCAAGGAATTTAGATTTTATTTCAGGAATCAAGGAGAGCTTTAGGCAAGGGAATGGCAAGTTCTGACTTAAGTCTTAAAGCATGCCTTTTGGCAGCTCTTTGAGAATGGACCGCAGGGGAAGGAAGAAGCTGGGAGGAGTGGTGGAAGGCAGGACCAGCGACTGGATAGAGGACCTATCTATTCCACAACTTTTATTTTGAGAAAGTTCAACCCTACAAAAAAGTTGAAAGAAAGGTATAGTTTTAATATATGCTAGCTTCTCCGATTGTTAAAATTTTGCAACATTTGTTTTCTTCCCCTCTCCCTCCATTTGAGAGTTAGTTGCAGATATCACAGCATTTCACCCCAAGAGACTTCAGAATATCTTCTAATTTCAAGGACACTGTCCTACATAGCCACAATGCCATGGTCACACCCAAGAGTAAGTGATAAAATAATATCTAATATAAGTTTTCCCAATTATTCCAATTCTGTAATGTCAGGAACTAAGGGTGTCTTTCAAGACTGGTGAGGACATGTCAAAAGGCACAGAGACAGCTTGATGGAGATGGCCAAGTTTTGAACAATTTGAACATAAAAAAGAAAAATGACAATAATGGATTATAGCCCATTAAATTAAAAAACAATCCACGAATCCATACCAAAATCCATACTCAAAGAGAGGACAGGAAGAAAAGTTCTTTATAGAACAATGCAGAATAAAAATAGAAGAAACGATAAAATTAGAAAAGTTACCATTTTGCAATCATCAATGTAATAATTGACTCGAATAAGACTCACTGATGGATGTTAAAATCGTTGGATGAAATGTTGGGGACACAGAACATTCACACAATTTCAGGGTATCATTCAACAGATTATCTTTCAATTTCAAGTCAGAGAAGTTTCCTTTACAAGGGAGGAATCTAGCAGACACCACCTTAACCAAACTTAGCATTGCAAATGGCGGGATGTGGGACATATTTTGAATGTAGACTTGACGGGGGTTTCCCTAGGATTGAATGTGGGATTGAAGAGAGCAGGAAGAATGAGGACTAACTTCTGGATTTGGGGCTTGATCAACTGGTCAAATGGGGTGCCGTTTACTGAGATGGGAAAGACTGGGGCAAGAGCCCAGTAGAGGGGAGAGGGTCAGACCGTCCGTGCTGGCTCTGGCCAGTTTGAGATGCCCATACGGGTGGAGCTGTTGAACAGACATCTTGGTCTGTGAACCTGTAGCTCTTGGCCATGGTTAGGAGTGGAGACGCAAATTCAAGAGTCATCAGTGTACAGGGAGCCACGGGCTGGATGACATCCTCTGGGAGGAAGTCAACCTCTATAGTTTTAAAATCTTTTTTCTTGTTAAAAATAGCTTTAGTGTTTCTATTATGTGATTTATACAGACTTAAAAAGATTTTTTTAAAAATACAACTGGATAAAGAACAAATTAATAATTCTGGACAACTAACAATTCACATTTTGATGATCGTGCTGCAAACACCTTTATGTTACTCTGCTTTCACACACATTTGTACACAAATGTATCATATCATAAATGTTTCTTTCATGAACACTTTTTTTTGTGTGTGTGTGAGGAAGATTGTCCCTGAGCTAACAGCTGTGCCAATTTTCCTCTATTTTGTAAGTGGGATGCTGCCACAGCGTGGCTTGATGAGTGGTGTGTAGGTCTGCACCCAGGATCTGAACCTGTGAACCCCAGGCCACTGAAGCAGAGCATATAAACTTAACCACTACACCACCAGGCTGGCCCCTCATGAACACTTTTTTCTTTTTCATTTTTGAGGAAGATTAGCCCTGAGCTAACATCTGCCAATCCTCCTCTTTTTGCTCAGGAAGGCTGGCCCTGAGCTAACATCCATGCCCATCTTCCTCCACTTTATATGTGGGACACCTACCACAGCATGGCTTTTGCCAAGCAGTGCCATGTCCGAACCCGGGATCCAAACCAGCGAACCCCGGGCCTCCGAGAAGCGGAACATGCGAACTTAACCACTGCGCCACTGGGCCGGCCCCATGAACACTTTTTAAATACTTTTTTTTATCTTATCCCCTTTTCCATCTCCCTGGTCTCTCTCTCTCTCTCTCTCTCTTTTTTTTTTTTGGTGAGGATGATTGGCCCTGAGCTAACATCTGTTGCCAATTTTCCTCCTTTTTTTTTTCCTCCACAAAGCCCCACTGTGTAGTTTGTATCTTAGTTGTAAGTCATTCCAGTTCTTCTATGTGGGATGCTGCCACAGCATGGCTTGATGAGCAGTGTGTAGGTCCGTGCCCAGGATCCAAACCAGCGAACCCCAGGCCACCAAAGAGGAGCGTGCAAACTTAACCATGGGGCTGGCCCCATCCATCTCCCTGGTCTTTGCCTAATATTCCAACAACCAATGTTAAAATCTGGCGTTAGAAGCTGGCCCTGTGGCCGAGTGGTTAAGTTCACGCACTCTGCTGCAGGCGGCCCGGTCTTTCGTTGGTTTGAATCCTGGGCGCGGACATGGCACTGCTCATCAAACCACGCTGAGGCAGTGTCCCACATGCCACAACTAGAAGGACCCACAACGAAGAATATACAACTGTGTACTGGGGGGCTTTGGGGAGAAAAAGGAAAAAATAAAATTAAAAAAAAAAATCTGGTGTTAATCCTTCCATGCCCTTTCACATGCCCAGGAGCTCGTATGCACATAGGGTTTGCAGATCATTGTTTATTTGACAAAATGGATCATATTACATATATTTCTCTAATTTCTCAATGAATAATATTGTGGAAACTCTTGCAAGTGAATCTATTCAGTGGCTACATCTTGTCCCATGCCTGAATGTGTCATAATTTAAACACTCTCCTATTCATGGACTCTTTCTAGTTCTTAGCCTGCTACAAATATTACTGCACGAAACACCTTTTGTATTCAAGCATATAAGTGCTTTTGTTTACTTCTATGGGACAAATTCATACGGGTGCAAATGTCGGATTGAAGGGTATGCATATTTGAATTTTTTAAATAGATTTTTTTCCATATTGCTTTCCAAAAAGGCAATATCAGTTCTCTTTTTCACCAGTTACACATGAAAATATACTTTTCCTTTCACCCCCATTGGTAGTAGGTGTTAACACTCTTTTGAATTTTTGCCAATCTGATGGGTGAGAAGTCACTTTAATTTGCATTTCCCTGAGTACCAGGAGGTTGAACCATATCTTTATTGGCCATTTGGGTTTACTCTCCTCTGAGTCTATTCACATCCTGGGAACATTTTTCTATTGGATGCTTTGCCTTTTTCTTAACGATTTGTAAGAGCTAGAAATTAACTCCTTCTCTTTAGTGTTTGTCTTTTAATTTTGTTTATGGGAATCTTTAGCCATCTAAAAAAGTTTAAATTTTATGAACAGAGAGTTCCACATCCAAAAATGATAGAATATCTTGTCAAAGATAATCTCTCTGACAGATAACAATGATAAACTCTGGACAAAATATTTAGAAGGCCATGTAAAGGCACTGAAAGTGATCAAACCTGGAAGAAACTGGAGAGACTGACACTCGGAAAAAGAAAACAACATTAAATGAGTTTCTCGTGTTAACATCTTTGTGCTTAAAGGCAGGCCCCAGGCAGTGACACACGAGTCTGCTAAATGCTGGATAGAAGTCTGGCCTTCTTAGCTGTTGAGGAATCAGAGGACAAAATTTGGGGCTTCCACAGTAGTTGGAAAGTGAAGGAGGAAATCCCAGAAAGAAGAAATCCGGGAGGGGGTGTTCCAAATTCTGCTCATAAACTTCAGCAAAACCTCAGGTTGTTCTCTGAACTATGAATTCAGTGGAGAAACTCTGAGAAGCCTCTTGTGACTTCTGAACAGAGATTTCAGCTGCTGCCAAGCACAGGGGAGAGTGAGCCTGAAGTCTGAGTTCAGCCAAGTTAACTGCCTGGTAAAATCAAAAATCAGCAGTCTTCCAAAGGAACATCATAGAACCCAGGGTCTCTACAACTTATCATTGACAGTGTCCAGGATACAGCCCCAAATTACTAGACATGTGAAGAAGTAGGAAAATGTGACTCCTACTCAAGAGAAAGGCAATCATGGGGACCAACCTCAAGGTGACCCAGATCTTAGAATTAAGAAACAAGGATTTTTAGGGGCTGGCCTGGTGGCGCAGCGGTTAAGTTTGCACATTTCACTTTGGCGGCCTGGGGTTTGCCAGTTTGGATCCTGGGTGTGGACATGGCACCGCTTGGCAAGCCATGCTGTGGTAGGTGTCCCACATATAAAATAGAGGAAGATGGGCATGGATGTTAGCTCAGGGCCAGTCTTCCTCAGCAAAAAGAGGAGGAATGGCAGCAGATGTTAGCTCAGGGCTAATCTTCTTCAAAAAAAAACGAAACAAGGATTTTAAAGCAGCTGTTATAACTGTTCAAGGACATGAATGAAAATATGCTAGAAATGAATGATTAAATAGAAAACCTCAGCAGAGAAAGAGACTATAAAAATAAGCAAACGGTAATTCTAGAACCAAGATATACAATATCAAGTAAAAATTAACCAGATGAGATTAAATTCTATGTAGTAAAACATGATTTTTTTTTTTTAGACTCTAGGTGTCCATTTTCACAGGTGAAAATGTCCCCTCTAAGCCCTGGATTATACATACATTAACCTAAAATTTCTCCTAAGGTTTTTATATTTTATTTTTACATTTAAGCCTTACTTATCCATTGAGATTCCATTTGTTGTATGGTGTGAGGTGAGCATCCAACTTCACTTTCTTACAAATTGATAAGGTGCTTTTTTCCAGCATAACTTATTAAAGAGCCTTTTATTTTTCTTCCTGAGGTGAAATATTTATTACGCATGGAATCCTCGTATATAGGGGGGTACATGTCTGGGCTCTTTATTCTGTTCCGCAGTTTTCTGTCAGTCCAACAACTCTATGCCAGTACCATATTGTTGGATCCTAGTGGCTTCGCAGTCTATTTTAACATCTCGAGGCAAAACCTCCTCCTTTATATATGTTTCTGGCCATCCTCAGACATTTATTCTCCTACACGAACTTTACAACCTTTTCACCCAACTAAAAATGGTACTATAATTGGAATTACATTACATTTATACATCAGTGTTGGGAGAACGGACATTTTCATATTAAGATTTTCCATCCCAAAATATGGTATATCTTTTCCATTTTTTCAAATTATGTTTTAAGTTTTTAAATAAATTTTCATAATTCACTGATTAGGGAGATTGACAAAAGACTTTATTTTATACATTTCTGTATTGTTCGATAATAATAAGGAGCACATTTTTTGAAATAACTTAAAATAATTCTTTCAATAAAAGTAATATGTCTGAAGCTGGTTGGTGGTTCATGATGTGCCATTACATTACCAATACTGTTTGTTTATCGAAAGCATTTAATTTTAAAAAGTGAAAAAAGACTAGTATATACACATTGACATTTTTTTCAGATAATGCATAAAAGCATAAAGAAGGAAATAAATGGCATCTAAAATTCCACTAACTGGTGATAACCACTTCAATGATTAATTTTTTGATCAATTTAATTCCAGGCTATTTTCCTGTTTTCTATGTATACACATACGTACACACACAGAGGCACACAGGTACACATGTGATGTTTATATATGGTTATATAGGTGTGCATATGAATATGCATCTGAGATGTAGGTACATACCTAAGATATGCAGATATGTATCTAAGATGTAAGTATGTATCTAACATGTACTCACTCATCAAAACGGGCTTCTACTGTTCTAATTTCTAATAGTGGCTTTCTTACATGATGTATCATAAAGATCTTTCCATTTCCAAACATACATATCATCACCACGTTTAGAAAATGCATAGATTCCTTTATACGGATGCATTGCATCTTACTTAACAAGTCCACTTTATTTTTTTGACAGTATCTTTACTACTGCACATGTAGATGTCGATTATTTTCCATTTTTTGCCTTTGTAAATACCACTATGGACTTCTGCTCTCTTGTCCTTCAACATCCATAGGTAAATTCTTAGAGGTAATTTCTAGGATTCTCCACTAATTCTTGAGAGACTCTACCGACAGGACAGGAGAAGTGGGCAGCGGGGCTGGGCGTTTGGTCACCTGCCAATCCCAGAAGATTCTGGGTGGCCCGGAGTACTTGCCTCCTTAGGATAGCCAACACTTGATGGGCGTCAGGTAGCGGCAGGCCAGAGTGTGGTCCAGAAATTTGCTCTCCAGACTTTCAAAGATGAAAAAAAGTAATAAATAGACCTGTTTCACGGAGAAAGAGATGGAGGACCAGGAAACTCAAGACATTTGTCCGAGGTCCTTTCTTGGGATTATATCAGAAGCTGTGCTGCCATAGACGGCTCAGGAGAGGCCTGGCCTGGACTGATGAGCACAAAGTCAAGAGAGACACTCAAGATCTCATCCAGGTGCATGAGGAACTAAGATTGAGGTGTTCTGGAGTCTTCCATCCAGGAGGCCCAGGAACACCGCTGGATCACTGCACGGGCCGAAGAGTACCCTCTTCTGGAGCTGTCCCGGGGGGCCTGGGGCTTCTGTCCCTTGCTGTCCCTATACACCCTCATTGGCACCCGCTGGGGACCTGGCCCTGCCATGGGGTCGGGCGATGGGCCAAAGACAGCCCTGCACCTGAGGAGCTCCCAGCCTGGTAGTTAACACCGCCTGGAATTCATTGGTCTCTCTCTGAGGCCAGAGCCTTGACGTCAATCTGCCAAAGAACCCGGAGTCCCTTCTGAAGCCCTGTGGGATGGCAGAGTTTGCCCCTTCCTCCGCCACAGACCCACAGAGTCTCAGGGCCACCGTTCCTAGGAGATCCGGCATCTCCAGGTTGACCTCCAGCAGAGGGGGCTCTGGGAGAGGGGCTACTTGATGATGAGGCCCCACTCCTTCTCCAGTCTTTCCTCCTCCTCCTGCTGCCACACCACGCAGCCCTGGGGGAGGTGGCTGTCATTTTAGCTCCCTGAAGTCCCTCCCCCATGGCTGCTCCTCAAGCCCCTGGCACAGAATTCCCCTGCGTCTTGGCTGAGCTCCTCAGACAGCCACAGGGAGGTGAGCCAAGGAAGGCGTGGCCTTGATTCCCCAGAGAGGGGATTCCTCCCAGGACCCCACCCTGTCCTTCCCTCCCCACCACCCATGCTTCCTGACCTCTGGCCTCCAAAGACGGGCAGCATCACAGGGCCCCATGTGAGTCTCCTAACATTGCTATGACAAATGACCACAAACGCAGTGGCTTAGACAGTACAAACTTATTCTCTTACAGTTCTGGAGGTCTGGGGTCTGAAATGGGTTTCACTGGGCTACAATCAAGGTGCGGGCAGGGCCGTATCCCTTCCGGAAGCTCTGGGGAGAATCCTCTCCTTGCCGTTTCCGGCATCGACAAGCTGTCTGCATTCCTTGGCTCACGCGTGGCCCTCTTCCACTTGCAAAGCCGGCATCACATCACTCTGCCCTCTGCTCGCCGTTGCGTCTCCTTCTCTGACTCTCCTGCTTCCCTCTTTCCCTTCGAACTATTGTGGTCACATGGGCCCACCCTGCTCATCTCAAGATCCTCAGCCTGATCACCGTGGCAAGGGCCCTGTGCCCTAGCAAAACACTCACAGGTTCTGGGGACGAGGACGGGCCCATCTTTGCGGGGCCGTTATTCTGCCGACCACAGCCCCCAGTTCCTGGCGCGTTTGCTCAGGGCGGGGCTGCCTCAGTGACATTGTGACAGGGGCATGTTTCAGAGCCCAATTCCAGTATCCTCGGGCCCACGAACTCAGTTCTACTTTCTGGGCTGAGAAGATGCCTCTACCCCAGGTGACGGGCACCGGTGCAAGAACAGAACACTCCCTTAGGACAGCTCACTGACCACTGCAGCAAAGAGCAGCTATACACACAGATATGCGCACACGCAGACACACGCACGCGCCCGCACACACACACAGGGTGGAGTTAACCTAGGGAATGGTTCAGGATCGATCCCCGGGTGCTAACCGTTAAAAGCTTGTAGGTATGTCTGGCGTGTGTGAATGTGACCGTGGGCACACAGTGTGCATATGCAGTTGTGAGTGTGTGTGCATCCATGCATGAGTGTGGTGGCAGGTGAGAGCATGAGCACATGGGTACGTGAA
This sequence comes from Equus asinus, assembly GCF_041296235.1. NCBI lineage: Eukaryota > Metazoa > Chordata > Mammalia > Perissodactyla > Equidae > Equus > Equus asinus. The sequence continues at coordinate 19,265,782 of NC_091799.1, forward strand.
TGACTGTCAAGGTGAGTGTGCCTGTCCGCAGGTGAGGGTACGTGAGCGCTCTTTAAAGAAGGAACAGAAGGTAGCCAGTTTCCGTTCTAGGGGAGGAACACAATTCGTCTCAGGGGAGATGGCTCTTTGTTTTGAAAAGTATGCTGTTGGCCTCCGTGGGTGTTGTCAGTGGTCTGGTGAGGCCCAGAAATTAAGGGATGGAATGGAGAGAGTTGGATTTCTCAGCAGAATTTCTGAGGACAGCCTAGGAGGCAGGGGGTGAGGGGCACAGAAACAAGACAAAGGAGGTGAGAGCAGGAAGAGAACCCCAACAGGGCACAAGGCAAGAATTGCACGGTAGGTCATGGCCAGCACACAATTCCCTATGGTGGGGTACAGCTGATACAGTTCCAGGACTGATGACGTCTGATGCTGAGTTTTAACTTGCTTCCTGTTGTGTGCTCTAACTGGCCCCCCACCCCAAATTGTCAGCAAAGCCTGCTCTCACAATAACATTTGTTGGTGCTGTTCGAGAGAATAACAGGGCGGAGGTGGGTGTGAACAGCCAAAGGTGAGGGTCAGAGCCCCAGTTAGGGGCCAGGGTGGTGGTGAGGGTTGCTACAGTGCCTATCAACCCGGGAGAGTCTGCCTGGAAACTCATGGAAATATGGGGGGACTTCTTCTACAGCATGTGGGATGGAAGCTTGAACTATCTGATTTTAATGCAAAGTAAGGGGTCATCTTTGGGCATCTGGGTGATAATGTGCCTGGAAAGGATGCGGTGACTGTGTGAATGTTTCTGTCTGCCCCATCTGGAACTATGTGCTGGATGACCTAATGGGAGACTTTGTGTCAACCTTGACCATCAATTTCTTCTCTCTGGGTTGCTCCATCTCTCCAGTGCAACTGGATCCGGTTTTCTCCCTGGGACATCTCAGCTGCATTAACAGCTTTCGTGACTACTCATCCTGGGATATTTGATCTGAGCTCAGAGCTGTGTTTACGACTGTCTGCGAACATCTTCTCTTCCATGTCCCCAAAGCACCTCGTATTCCACGTGTCCAGCTGAACTTGCTACTTTCTCCCGACGCCCTCGTTCTTGGCCAGCAGTCTCAGTAGATGGCTCCACCGCCCATTCGAATATACGTGCGTGAAACTAGACATCATCGCTGGATGCCTATCTTTCTCACTGTCCCTTTATGCAACCCATCACAAGGCCTGTCAAGGTGACCTCCTCATCGCGTTTCAACCATCGTCTTCTCCCCATCTCTGCTGCCACCAGTCTGGTCCAACAAGCCTTTGTTTCCCACCTGCACGGCTGCGGTATCCTCTTAACCAGTCTCTGCATCTGCCCTTGACCTCCTCCAGCCAGATTTCCACTCCACGGCCACAGGGAAATGGCGATTTAAAAAATTAGATCGAAGTATCATAAGCCATATTAAAAACAACAGAGCTCCACCCCCATCTACCCCAATATCCAGCCCTCATCCCAGAGGCAACTTCCAGCTCCTTCACCTACTCTTTATAGCATGTCTGATACCTTCCAATAATATGCTTCCATTTCTGTTTCTTGATTTATGTATTTTACACATTATTAATTGAATTCCTGCTGTGATAGGTGAGGGTTTAGCTCGCAGAAAATACTACTTAAATACTGTTCCTGGCAGAGCCAAGTAGTATATTATAATTATATTTTCTTTTTTGAATGCCATTTTCCCCCTGCAATTTCCACCCACCCTTTCCCCTTGTGCTATTTGCCATTATCATATTTTCATTCGTTTCCAGCCGTCCTCTTCAGTTCTGTACTTTTGCGCATTCTCCCTTTCCAGTTCCTATGTAGACTGGTTCCTCCTTAGATCTGCTGCATTGTTTCTCTTCTGGAATTTCTTTCTGCTGTTTTTCTGGGCTGCTCCATTGTTTCTTGATTCTATGTATTCCTTTCCTTGGTTTATTGTTATTTTGCCAGAGCACATTTTCAAGTAATTTCCTATAAAAAGGTTACCTTTGGGGCCAGCCCGGTGACATAGTGGTTAAGTTCGTGCACTCTGCCTCAGTGGTCCGGGGTTTGCAGGTTCGGATCCCAGGCGTGGACCTACACACCGCTCATCAAGCCATGCTGTGGCGGCATCCCACATATAAAATAGAGGAAGACGGGCACAGATGTTAGCTCAGGGACAATCTTCCTGAGCAAAAAGAGGAGGTCTGGCAACAGATATTAGCTCAGGGCCAATCCTCCTCACAAAATAAATAAAATCTAAAAATTTAAAAAAATAAAAATAAATAAATAAAAAGGTTGCATTGGAGGCAAATTTTCCAGGATGATCTTTCTTCCAACGTCACATTGATCAATAGTTTGGCTGGGCATATAAATTCTAGTAGAAAATCATTTCCCTCAAAATTTTGATGATATTGAAAATATTGCATCTAATGCTGCTAGGAGAAATTTGATGCCATTTTGGTACCAATCCTTTCTAGGCAACATATTTTCTTTCTTGAAGCTTTTAATAGTTTCTCTCTAGTGTGATGTTCTGACATTTCACGACAATGTTTCTCTATGTGGATCTTTATGCATTCATCTTTGTCGAGCATGCAGTAGGTCTATCCTGGAGACTCACGTCCTTCAGCCCTGGGAAAATTTCTTGTATTATTTCTTTGTTAATTCTTCCTCCTACACCCCTTTTTAAATTAATTATGTCTGGAACTACCCTTAGTTGGTTATTGAAACCCTTAAACAAATTCTTTATCTTTTGTATTTTCTTCTCATATTTTCTGTCTCTTTCACCTTAGTCTTACGTCCTGGGAGATTTTCTTGAACTTATCTTTTAACTCTATTGAATAGTCCAATGTTGAATTTCTCAGAGTCCTTCCTTATTATTTGATTATTCTAAGCTTTCTCTGGGTAGGAGGAGGGTTGGGAGGTATAGGCATGGATGGCTTTTTCTTCCCGCTTCCAGTTAACCCCCTTGTTTAAGCCCCTTGTGTCCCTCCACCTTCCTTTGCATCTTTGAGACCAAGGCTCTCCCAGGTTTCATGGGATCAAATCCTAGTGTAATGAGAGCCCCTCGGACCACACTGAAGCTGCAGCGCCCTCAGAGCAGCTCCATCAGCACCTCTCTGCCATCTGCTTTTTGGCTTCCAGAAATTTCTAGGAAGGTTCCGCTCATGATATCTCTTCTCCTGGTTCTTTTTATCACTGTAAGCATATATCCTTTTTCTTTCTTTCCATTCATTTTGGCAGCATCCTGGAGAAAAAGGAGATAAATGCACATGCTCAATTAGTCATCTTTAAACAAAGGTCCAGGGTGATCCGGCTGAAATGCAACACCGATCACGTCCCCACCCTTCCGCCCTCCACTCCCACCCCAACTTTTGTTTACAACCCTTTAATGGTTTCCCACTGTTCCTTAACATGCCTACCAGGCCCTGATTGGTTTTTCCCTACTTATTTCTGAAGATATATTCCAGCCACACTGGCCTCTTCCCCTTTCTTCCTTTTCTTTTTAACTTTTGACTTTTTTATGGAAGTCTAAAATACACGGAGAAAAATCCACATATCCTAAATAGACAGCTCAAAGAATTTTAACAAACTGAAAACACCTGTGTACCAGTACCCACAACCTGAAATAGAAAATCACAAACTCCAGAGGCTGCTCCTGTGGTCTTTTTCACTACTTCCTAAAGGATAACCATTCTCCCGACTTCTAACACCACGGGTGAGTTCTGTCTGTTTGTGTACTTTATATAGATGGAACTATGCAGTGTCTATGATTTTGTTCTGTCTGCTTTCACCCATATATATCTGTGAGGTTCGTCCATGCTGAATATAGACATCATTTATTTGCATTTTCGAATAGTATCCCAATGCATGAGTCCCATACCACAATTTATCTATTTTGATAAATTTATCCATTCTGCAATTTGTAGGCATTTAGGCAGTTTTGAGCTTTTGACTATTATGGGTAATGCGTCGATGACCATCCCAGCGCACATCTTTGGTGAACATTAGCATCACACATATCCAGGAGTGGAATGGCTGGCTCACTGGGTATGTATAAATTCAGCTTTAGGAGATAACGACAAACAATTTGCCCAAGTAGCAGTATGTGTTCCCACCTGCGGTGCGTGAGAGCTCTGTTCCCCACAGCCTCTTCAATACTTGATATTTTGAATTCTTAATTTTAGCTTTTCTGGTAGGTGGTAGTGGTATCTTGTTGCAATTTCAGTTTGCATTTCTCTGATGACTGATGAAGCCTTATACCTTGTCATATGTTTACTTGGCCCTTCGAATATCTTCTTTTGTGAAGTATCTGTTAAAGTCTTTTTCCTCCTTTTTAAAAAAGAAAAATGGATTGCCTGGTTTTTTTTCCTATTGATTTGTTAAAAGCTTAAACATATATTCTGAATCCAAGTTCTTTGTTGAATATGTGAATTGTGAATATTTTCTCCCACCCCTTTAGTTAGCTTTTCACTCTCTTGCTAGTATCTTTTAAGAACAGGATTTCCTGATTTTAATGTTTGATTTATGAATTTCTTCTTAGGTATTAGCCTTTTTGTGTCCTGTTTAAGACATATTTGCCTACTCCGAGGTCATAAGACTGCTCTCCTCCGTTTTCCTCTAAAAGCTTTATTGTCTTACCTTTCACATTTACCTCTGAAAATCATCTGGGAATGACTTTTGTGCACGATGTGAGGTAGGTGTCGAGATATGCTTTGTTCATATGGATATGCACTGGACCCAGCACCATTTATTGAAAAGACCACCCCTTTTCCACTGGACCACAGCATCATCTTTGTCATAAATACTGTAATCGTATACGTGCGGGACTGTTTCCAGACTCTCTCCTCTGTTCCATTGGTCAATCTGTTTAGCCTTGCACCCACACCTCAGTGCCTTAATTACTGGAGCTTTATTACAAGTTTTGGCATCTAGTTTTGATTCTCTTCTTCAAGGTTGCCTTGGCCATTTTAGGCACTGGCCTTCTTTTAGACATGTATTTGCTATGCCCCTTCCAACGCCAGGGCCTTTGCGTATGTTCCTTCCGCTGAAACACCTCTCCCTCCTCTCGTCTCCTGGTTAGCTCTTACTCTTCAGATCACATCTCAGCTGTCACTTCCACAGAGAAGCCTTCTCTGAACATCCCACCCAGGTCAGATGCCCGTGGAAGCTCTCACAGTACCACCTGCCTCTCAGTTGTAACATTGCTCACAATTCAATTTGACATCTATTCTTGTGGTTATTGGATCAATGCTCACTCCTTCTCTAGTCTGTTGAGCTCCACAAGGAAGAAGGCCATTTCTGCTTTACTTATCAATAGAGTCCCAGGGCTTAGCACAATTAGTCACTTAATCAAAATTTTTGAATAAACGAAGGAAAGAGTCTCTTATTTATGGCAGCCTGAGTGTGTATTCGTGTCCATGTGTGCCTTTGTGTGTATGTATATGAACAAAGCTTTTTGGAGTGTGTGTGTGTGAGCAATACAAAAACAGGCCAACTTAGGAGCAACAGATCAGAGGAGATGGAGCCCTTCACCCTTCTCCCGTCCTCCGCACCTCCCCTCCCCACCCTGCACCGTCCGGCACTCCCAGCGGCCTTCTTCTGAGCGGCTAGAGGAAGACGCTGGGCTCCAGCTGCCTCCGCTCGGCTGCCCTTGTGCAGTTGTCAGCCAGTTGTGTGCGCCGATTACTATGAATGCCACCATCTGGTACGCCACGCGGACATCATAATCTTTTCTTAATTACATTAGCAGCGCAATCAGTTACTGCATTACAAGGCCGGCGATGAGCTTTTAAATCTTGGTGGAAATCATAAATAATTGCACTAAGTACCAGGCGCCAGATGTGTGTGCCAACTTTGGTTGCACTAGATAAATAGTAACCTTACAAGAGTGTTCGACAGCAGGCGGTCCGGCCGGCCACCAGGCCACAGCACACCTGGGGCCCCGCTGCAGGAGGCCCCCACCGACCACGCGCCCGGAGGGAGGCAGGGAAAGGACTCAGAGGAGCCCTCCGGGTGGGTGGGCTCCAGGGAGAGAGGCGTTCTCAGAGCCAGAGCCAGAGAGGGCGCAGGAGGAACGTGGAGAAAGACAAAGGGAAAATGAGGTGGGTGGATGGCAAGGGAGAGGGAGAGAATGGGAGAGGAGAAGGCGGGAGGAGAGAGGAGAGAACAGGGGCCCAGAGAAAGGGAGAGAGACACTGAGATGGCGACAAAGAGAGATAGCAGAGAATGGCTGAGACCCAGAGAGAGACAGAGACTAACAGTGTGAGTAAAAAGTCCCAGAGGAGTGGTGGGGCTGAGAGAACAAAGGGGAGGCCTTGTTTCAGCTGACCTTTCACTCTTGGCTGGCAGCCGAGACGGATCCCAGGGCTCAGCTCCTCAGGGCAGCAGACATATGGCCACAGGGCGGATAAGCTGTGGCCAGGCCTGAGGGGTCTTCCAGCAGGATGCTCGGGGTTCTGGGAAGGAAGCTCTCTTCCTTTCTTCTGTCCTTCTTTCTGGAAAGCCCCTGAGTCTGAGAGGGAGGAGGTGGGTCATCAAAGATCCAGAGGAAGCAGTTCTGGTTTGTTTAGAGGTGGCCACTGGAGCTTCTTTCGGCAGACAGAAGGCCCAGGATAGGGCAAGTCTCTCTGAGGGGGTGACTTTTAAGTTGAGACACGTACCATAAGTCACAGTTAGCAGGTGATGAGCAGGTGAAAGAAGGGGAGAGTGTTCCTGGGGTGGGGAGGGAGGCACACAACGTGTGCAAAGGCCCAGAGGCAGGAAGGAACTTAGCAAGTCTGAGAATCAGAGTGAGAGCAGATGTGGCTCAAGTAACGAGAAAAATGGAGAAAGGTAGGGAACTTGAGCTAAAATGGATGGTTAAAGATGTGTGTGTTTCTACTTACTCCTGAAATCTTACTAAAACGGACTTGCATGAAATTTAAAGATGTATAATCCACAGGATAAGGGCAACAGGAAAGGAGACAAAAGCAGACAAGGGTTAGTAACTAAATTTTGGAAGCTAGAAAGAAGAGAAGATGGATGGATGATTGTAAGTGACTTGTAGAGCAGGAAGGCTGGAATCTGAGCCTGCAGGGAGGGATGCCAACTAGCAGCAAACCAATTAGACCCAAGCACCTGGGAAAGGCTCAGGGATGGGAGGCTGGGAACTTCTGAAGGGGGCCGGGAGGGAGTAACATGCGAGGACAGCTTAGAGCCTCATTCTGCCAGGGGACCAAGCACCCCCCGCCCCCCCCCCCCACACACACACAGCTGAAGACAAGAAGTTTACCCTCTAAGAGGTTGACCATGAGGTGCTGGACTGGGGGCATTAGCTAAGCAAAGAGTGAGCCCCAGACCAAAACTGGTCTCCTTGTGCTCCCATGTTACCACAGGATGCTGGCCATTGCACTTAGGGCTGTCTCCAAGCCACTTTCTCCCTCCAGTCAGGCAATTGGAAAAGTCTTTTCCAGGAAAGCTGCCTGGCGCAAGGGAAGAGGTCTACAGAGACCATCAAAGGCCCTCCAATGAAAAAGCTAGTGTCTGCCTGATCCCCCTTGGGTGAGCCCCACCCATGTGCACAGAGCTTCTAGTCAGCTCTTTACCCAATACTTTGAAATACAAATGACAGTCAATCATCACCAGATATTTGCAAAAACCTCTGGAATGAAAGACAGAGACTAAAGATTCAGAAAAACAGGAAAAGGCAACTAAGAGGAAAGAGAGACAAGACAGGGAGCAGGGAAGCATTTAAATCAACACCTATAAATACTATCCTCTGAAAGATCAGAGAAGGCATTGCAGCCATAAAATAAGATTAGAACGCTCTCTATGTGTTTTTAAAGGGAATGTTGAGAGAATATGAAAGGATTGGAAGATAAAGTTAAGATAACACAGAAATTAGAATAAAAAGATACAGACAACTTTTTTAAATAGAAAATAAAATATGAGAGAATTAGAGGATCAATGCAGGACATTCAACATCCAACTAATTGGAGATCAAGAAAGAGAAGAAATAAAATCAATTCAGGAAGTCTAGACTGATGTTAATAGGTGTTCTAGAAAAGGAAAGCTGACAACAGAAAAGAGAACATTACCAAAGAAATAATACAAGAAAATTTCCCAGAATTGAAGGATATGAATTTCCAGATTGAAAGGTAACACTTCAGCCCAATGAAAAAAGACCCACAGTTAGGCAAATCATTGTGAAATTTTACAACACCAAGAGTAAAGAGAGATCCTAGAAACTTCCAGAAAGAAAGAAAGTGGTATAGAAAGAACAGGAAACCAGAATAGTACTGAACTTCCCAATAGCAACTCTAGAAGCTAGAAGACAGAGCAAAAACGTGCAGTCAAAAGCGAAAATAATTTCCAACCCAGAATTCTGAATCTCACCTAGTTATCAATTAATTGTGAAAGAAGAATATGTAAATTTTCAGACGTACAAGATTAACAAAATATTAGCTCCTCTGCAATCTTTCTCAGGATCCTACCAGAAGACAAGCTACAGCTAAATGAGGGAGAAAACCAAGAAAGAGAAAAGCATAGGATGCAAGACACGAGATCCGACAGAAAGGGAGGGGGAGAAAACCTGGAATGATGGGAAGGAAGTGTGTCAAGAAGATAGTTGTATACCAGGTACTTGAGAAAAATCACCCTGGGCTATGGCAGGAATATGGAAGGCCCCAGGAGGGCTGTGTCCAGAGAAGAAAAAAATAACCAATAGATTATCTGATGAGTTTCACCGTATTGGAAAGAGTTTTTTAGCTCACTGGCAGGTTTGAGGCTGAAGCGAATCATAACGAATCATATCATAGAATCATAAAGTACTAGGCAAATGAAAAAAACAAAGCAATGATTAACTCTGGAAAAAAACAAAAGTTATACAAGAAAAGAATGCATTAACAGTACACTACATGGCTCAGCTGTGACCAATATTTACATAGTCCAAACTTTTTAAATACTGAATATTTAATTAACAAAAATTGTGATGTAACTATGTTGGAAGGATGGGAAGAGGGGAAGTGTGTGGTATGATCTAAGAAAACTAAATCCTCATCTTTCTTACTAGAAAGTCAATATTCTTTTCTTCAAAAATGGGGAACTAGCAGCATAAACAGTTGCTTCGAAATACAAAGGCAAATAGCAAAAGAGATGGCTAACAGTTGAAAGTTGTCTCATGGAGGGGGACCCCTAGGATGTAGCAGGTTATAAACCTTATGCTGCTATTTGATTCTTTAAATCATGCACACGAACTTTGATATAAATTTTAAAATTCAATTAAAAAAAAAGGAAATCAGGAGACGGCTTGAAATGAGGCTAGCAAGGTGAACAGGCACCAGACCCAGCAGGGCCTCACAGGCCATCTTAAACCGCTGAGACTTTTCCCAAGAGTAACGTGGAACCATAGACGGATTTTCAGTAGGGGAGTGACAATGTCAGATCTGTTTTTCTAAAACAAGACTGTTTCCAGTTGCAATTTAGGGCTGACCTTCTTCCTGAATTACCCGAGACTGAAGTATGGAGAGATGGCTTGCTCTCAGGTTAGCTCCCCAATCTGGGGTCGTCCTGCCTTGCAAAGCTCCACACAGGCCGTGATCTGGAAGGCCAGGTGCAGATCAATGGGCGGGGGGCTCCTTAGCAAACGGGAAATAGAGGAACGAAAGCTGACACGGCCTCCCCGCCACCGCGGCCCCCGCCCAGCGCTAACTAGAGCTCAACCACAAAGCTACCCTTGTTTCCAGGAGAGGGGCCATGTGGGGTCAACCCAAGAACACAGTGGGACAGATTCCTGCTGAATGACTTGATTGGAAACAAAATTATTTTAGGAGCTGTTGTCATGCTGGTACATGTTACTAGTCTTTCGATAGGAAAAAAAACACAAAGCACTAAATATAGAGATATTTCATCACTATATATCTTTTTATGAAGATTGGAAAGTTAGGGGCAACTTCACAATATTACATTACAGACATTTTGGTCACTGTTCTCTTTGGTGACCGCATGCCTGGTTTGTTTTTTCTTATGCTATAGGTCATTTCCTTTTCTCTTTTGCGGGAATTCTTTTAAATTCTGGAAAGTGTCAGACACCAACTATATTCCCATGAAGCCAGGACACATCAGTGAACAGGTCTGGTCCAAGACCGAGTGTCTCAGCAGCATTTGGACAACCTGCTCCCAGGAAGTCCGCTCAGAGGGTGGACACGGCAAGAAGACTCCATGTGGTTCTTTTTTTTTATATAAGACCGGCACCTGAGCTAACATCTGTTGCCAATCTTTTCTCCTCCTCCGTCTCCCTTTCTCCTTCTTTTTCAGCACTCAGGTTCGTGCACAGGACTCGCGTGCTTTTAGCCAGTCAGCGGTCCCTGTGCTACCTGGAAAGTTCCGCAAAGAGTGTGGTCCGCTCCCCTCCATCTGCTCTTTCTGCCATTTATGGGAGAGGCAGTGGTGAATGTGCACACGCAACGTGGGACCCCAGTCCTGTCACTTTCAGCCGTGTGACCTTGGGCAAGTTGTCAGTCCTTCTGAGCCTCAGTTTCCTCATCTGTAAAATGAGGATGATGATAGAACATAACCCGTGTGGTTACTGTGAGGATATACAAGATTAATATATATATCTAAAGCACCCAAATTCCTTGCTATCATGGGATTAAAAAATGTGTATAGGATAATCTTCTGGAAAAATTGGAAGAAAAAGCCCCTCAAACAACTGGGCCATTTAAAGTGCTCCTGTCCAGGCTTACCTCACCTGTTCTGAATGAGACAGCTTTCGCCTTTGCATTAAAAAAAATTTTTTTTCAGGCTGACCTGGGTTTGAATCCCATCTTTGCCACTTCCTAGATGTGGGGAAATTGCTTCCCTTCTCTGAGTCCGTCTTTCCTGGAGGATAATGTGAACAGACTCCATCTCCAATGGGGTTGCCGTGGGGGTTGAGTAACATGGATCGCATGGAGCTTCGCGCCTGGTGCTGCATACACAGTTAGTGTTCAAGAATGTGCCGAGAGAAACCCGTCACCCCACTGCCGGTGTTTCCTTCCATGAGGAGGGGCCTCACCTGTGCAACACCCCGGCCTCAGTTCTCACGCAGTTCTCAGTGCTGTGGCTTCCCCACAGGCTCTTATGGGTCACACACCCCACCCTGTGGTCTAGAGCTGGCTCTGGAATAATCGCGGCCCTGGATTTTAGAGATCCAGATCACAGCTTCACTCTCAGAAGAATGGCATATTTAATTAAGGCACAAATGAAAAGGAAAAGAATCTGCTAGAAAGAAATGTGTTATCTTTATAGAGAAACAACTCAAAATTATCGCAAACCCAAAAACTGCAGAAGGAGTAAAGGAAGCCCGGTCCTTGGAGGACTCCATCTCTAAGAATTAAGTTGTCCAGAAAATCGGGGCATACCGAGAAAAGTACACCTCAGACTAACCATCGGATCACGACAGTGGAAGAAAGGAAATAATTAAAAACAGCCCGATTAAGTGGAAGAAGAGAATGATTAGACCTTGGGACCAGGCTGGAGGATAGGAGATGGCAAATGTGATCCTGAAGGCAGAACAGACTGATATGAAAGGAAGAGCAGACCATAGCATCAGAGAAGGGGGCCATGTCTTAGCTGTTACTACAGCAGACATGGTGACTGGGGAAATCTACCAGAGGAAGAGAAGCAAGATCTCAGAGAGGAAACTGGAAGGATTCTCCCCAAGGGAACCACATCCAGGACACCACTGGGAGATGGCCTCTTAAACACGCATACACACACACACACAAACACACACACAGAGTATGGCATTGGAGCAACTCTCCCCTTGGGTACGGAGGCACCTAAACCAAGGAGTTACAGAGAATCCAGGTGGGTTTGAGAGGGAAGAGGAAGAAGTTCAGCACAAAATACTACAAGCATCAGAAGGTGAGCTACAGAACCATTGTAGCTGGAGATCAAGTCATTCCTGTGCCCCTGAGAGAAGCGCCTGATAAATCCAAGGAATTAGGACTTTCTAAGTGGTTCACAGTCATGGCTGCACATTAGAATCACCTGGGGAAGCTTCGCACCTCATTGATGCTTGAGCATCACCCCAGATCCAACAAGTCAGTCAGCATCCGACTGATGCTCTGGGCGGGGCTTCTCAAACTTGCACAGGCACAAGAATCCCCTGGGGGGCCTGATAAAACATGGATTTCTGGGCCCCACGCTCAGTTTCTGATCAGGAGGGTTGGGGTGGTGCTTGAGAATCTTGAATTCTCACCAATTCCCAGGTGATGCTGAGGCTGCTGCCCAGGGACCTCCCTTTGAGAGCCACTTTTTCTAAGGGAAGTCACTGCAAAGATCAGACAGATGAAAGGAGGGCCAGGCAGGACAGTGACAGGCGGAGGTTGGCCGAGGTCAGATGCTGGGTGATGGAGAACATCTCCTGGGCACGTTAACCAATCTAGGAAGTGAAGACATGGCAAGATTTGTTTGCTCAATGGATGCTTTTAGCATCGCTGGAACTTTCTGATTTCATTCTCTCTCACTCTGGGAGACACCACAAGACAAAAACAGTGCTTTCCTGAAAGGAGAAAGGAAACACACTGGGGCGTCAAACCGCAGGCATCTACCTCACAACTGCAGAAAAAGACAAAGTAAAAGTCTCCTCGGGGCCTGGAACATTCCAAAGCAAAGTTGGTGCCCTGAGAAGCACGCAGTAGAGATCTTGATCCTCACTAGGACCCCAGGGGAGCAGGTTGCAGAGGCTGCAGTCGCAGCTTCAGTTCAGGGACCTGCTGAGAGCAGCTTTGCAGCAAAAGCGAGTGTGGAGATGAGGAAGAAAGATTCTCCAGAACAGTGGTTCCCACGCTTCAGTGCATATTATGACGCAGAGAGCTTTTAATCTGCCCCACGTGTAGGCCACAACCCAGGCCAGTTAAATCAGGATTTCTGGGGGTCGTACCCAGGCATCCACATTTTATAAAACTCCCCAGGGGATTCCAAAGGGCAGCCAAGTTTAAGGACAGAAGCTTGCTAGTCAAAGTGCGGCCCATGAACCAGCAGCCTGAGTATTACCTGGGAGCTTGTTAGAAATGCTGACCCTCAGGTCTTCCCCTATCAGAATCAGAATCAGAATCTGTGTTTTTTTTTTTTTTTTTTTTGGTGAGGAAGATCGGCCCTGAGCCAACATCTGTTGCCAATCTTCCTCTTTTTGCTTGAGGAAGATTGGCATTGAGCTAACATCTGTCCTGTCTTCCTCTATTTTGTATGTGGGATGCCGCCATAGCATGGCTTGATGAGTGGTGCATAGGTCTGTGCCCGGGATCCGAACCGTGAACCCCAGGCCGCTGAAGCAGAGCATGTGAACTTAACCACTATGCCACGGGGCTGGCTCCAGAATCTGCTTTTTAATGAACATCTCTAGGGACTTGTGTGCACATAAATGTCTGAGAAGCTCCACTCTAGCAGGCGAGTTTCTTAGGCCTAAGCAGTTCCAAAGCAAGAGGCGTTGGCACCAGGAGCTGAGGCACAGATCTGAAAACACCAGCTGCAAGATACTGTGGAGGCTGTGGCATTAGAGAGAGCCCACATTTGGTTACTCACTGGCTTTCCAGAAACACGAGGCTCTGTGGGATAACGCGGGAGGGAAAGGTGATCTCAGGTGAAATTTACCAAATTGTCAACAGCGGCTACCTTCAGAAGAGGGACAGCAAAGCAGGAATCGTGAGTCTTTGTTTTCTGTACAATTTGCATTTCCTAACTGTGAGTGTGTGTGTGTGTGTTTTGGGAACCGGTAAGGATTATGTTGATGTGGGATTAGGGGATATTATTTAACATTTCCTTTATTAAAAAATCTAATAAATGGTATTTCTTAAAAAGCAATATACAAGACAAAAGCTGTTAGAAATACCAAGATGAATTTGGCAAAATCACAGTCTTAATAGGATACCTTAATATTATTGCCTCGTTTTGTCTTTGTCAGATCAAGTAGGCAAAAAGAAATAAAAATATGGAAGATATGAATAATTTCATTAATAAGGTTATTTACTAGATATATTTCAAAATATGTAATCTACATACATAGACTACACAATCTTAACACATTCCACTTAGCATTTAAAAAAAATAAAACATTTTTCTGGCCCCCAAAGAAATGTTAATATCTTTTAAAAGGTAGGAAGGGGCCGGCCTGGTGGCGCAGCAGTTGAGTGTGCGCGTTCCGCTTCGGCGGCCCAGGGTTCGCCGGTTCGGATCCCGGGTGCGGACATGGCACCGCTTGGCACGCCGTGCTGGGGTAGGTGTCCCACGTATAAAGTAGAGGAAGATGGGCATGGATGTTAGCTCAGGGCCAGTCTTCCTCAGCAAAAAGAGGAGGACTGGCGGTAGTTAGCTCAGGGCTAATCTTCCTCAAAATAAATAAATAAATAAAATAAAATAAAAGGTAGGAAGTTTAAGCCGCATGAGGGCAGAGAGTACCTCTGTCTTGTCACCGTCGATCTGCAGTGCCTACCACAGTGGCTGCAATAATGGAGGCACTCAGTAAATATTTGCTGTTGGAAGGAGGGTATATTTTCTCACTTAAATGCAATAAAATAAAAAGTTCATAACAAAAGTTTGAACAAATAAAAAGCTTAATGCATTTGGAAAACAAAAGAAATTCTCCCTCAAATCATCTTTAAAGTCAGTCTAATACAAATTGCAACTCAATAAGATTTTCCATGGAATTTTACAAGCTGATTCTAAAATTAACATGGAAGAGCAAATGTACAGTCACATGTCTCTTAACAAGGGGGACACGTTCTGAGAAATGCGTCTTTAGGTGATTTCGTCATTGTGCAAACATTGTAGAGTGACTTACACAAACCTGGATGGCATAGCTTACCACGCATCTAGGCTACATGGAACTAATCTTATGGGACAACTGTCATATATGTGGTCTGCTGTTGACAGAAACGTTGTTATGCAGTACATGACTGTATATGAATTGACGAGATAAATATTTTAAAAAATCTATTTTTCATTCTACAAAGTTCATAATTTTATAAAATTATAGAAATTAAAATGGTGTGATATTGGTTCAGGAAAGGACAATTCAATTAACAGATCATAGAATTGAGTAGAGTTCAGATATATCCTGTCCATTGATTTATTAATTTAAATAAGATACATGTCAAATGCATGAGGAAATTATGCACCATTCAATAGATGATACTGGGAAAATTTGGCTCCAATTTGGCAAAAATAAAATTCGGTCCTTACTTCACGCTATGCACAAGGAAAAAGTTCCAGTGGCTTAGGGGCCAGCCCTGTGGCATAGTGGTTAAATCCACCATGCTCTGCTTTGGCAGCCTGGGTTTGCAGGTTTGGATCCTGGGTGCAGACCTATGCCACTCGCCAGCCATGCTGTGGCGGTGACCCGCATACGAAGAGGAGGAAGACTGGCACAGATGCAGATGCTGGCTCAGGGCTAATCTTCCTCAACAACAATGACAAAAGTTCCAATGGCTTAAAGTCCTGCAAGCAAAACACAAAATAACTGTGTTAGAAAAAAATATAGAAGAACGAATTATCAACTTGGGGTCTGGGCAGCTTCTTAGATAAAGCACAAAAACTAAAAGCCATGAATGCAAAGTTTAATAAATTTGATAACACTATAAACCATAATTCTTTGTGACAAATGACACCAGAAAAGTTTTTGAAAAATGATAAATATGTTAAAAATATTGACAATCTATTTAACAGACAAAGGATTAGGATGAAGAATAAAGAAAGAACTCGTGTAAGTCAATAAGGAAAAGACAAACAATCTAGTAGAAAAGGGACAAAGGACATGAACAGGCAATTTACAGAAAAGGAAACACAAATGGTCAGTAATCATGTTTAAAAAGATGTCTCACTTCACCACTAATCAGGGAGCTAGCTGCAAAGTAAAATAAAGAGATACTATCTCTCACTCTTTGGTTTAGCTAAGTTTTTCATGTTTGAGCATAACAAGTGTTGACAGAATGGGGGTAATAGATTCATATAATACAAGAGGAATAGAAAATATATATGAAAATGTACATAAAATGGCATTCCCACTTTAAAGGGCATTTGAGCAGGACCAAAATGAAAAAATGCACACCATATAACATGACAATTCCACATCTTTGCTTCTACCTTGGAGAAACACTGGCACATTCCTAAGGCAGCTTGCCTATGATCTTGACTGCAGCATTCTCTATAATAGAAAAACCTGGAAATAATGTGTGTCCATCAAACAGAATGGGGTTGAGTAAACGACATTAAATCCATACCATGCAATACACTGCACTAGTTAAAATGAATCAGCTTGATGGGTAGATATTGACAGGAGAAGATGCTTATTACTGACAGAAAAAAGAAAGATGCAGAATAGTATATACAATGTGATATTCTATATGTTAAAGAAATCTACAGCTAAACAAACTATATTTTCTCTAAGTGCATACATATAAATGCCTAAAAAATCTGGAGTGCCATTCAACATGGCAAACTGAGATGATATGGTACCCCTTTCTATTATCACCTAGGATCTTTCTAAGAATCCTGCATAAAATATTCCACAACATTTTCAAAATATAGACCTATTCATTCTCTCTCTCTCTCTTTCTCTCTCTCTCACACACACAGGTACACATAAATGAAAATGCCCAGATGTGAGAAATAAAGAGGGATATTTTTAAAGATTTTATTTTTCCTTTTTCTCCCAAAGCCCCCTGGTATATAGTTGTGTATTTTTAGTTGTGGGTCCTTCTAGTTGTGGCATGTGGGACACCGCCTCAGTGTGGCCTGATGAGCGGTGCCATGTCTGCACCCAGGATCCTAACTGACGAAACCCTGGGCCACTGAAGCAGAGCACGCAAACTTCACCACTCAGCCACGGGGCCGGCCCCCAAGAGGGATATTTTTAAAAGCCAGAGTTGTAGGTGTACAAACTCAAGTTCAGTAGCCATGAGGTGAGGATATTAAATATAGAATTAGTTTGTAGAAGCTTTAAAATAATGCAGAACTAAATTTCCAGACGAGACTAACATGGACAATGCGGCAGGCAGTGGCTATCAGATCCCTCAGCAGTTTGGCAAAAGGGCATGTAAAATTATTAGACTTTGGTATCAAGCATGCATTATAAAAATTTAAGCATGACTTCTGAAAGCAGAGAAATAGATGTCAAAACTTGCAAACCATTGAGGGAGAAGAAAGGAGGGGAGTGAATAAAGAAATCTGATCAATCAAATAGAAGGCAGAAAATGGAGGACAAAAAGGATAAATAAAAAGCACAGCAAACAGAAAGCACAAAATAAGATGGTAGAAATATATGTTAGTATTCAAAATAAATATAAACGGTCTAACCTTGTCAGTTAAAAGACAAAGAGGCTTAAATTAGGGGAGGGGAGCAAACAGCTATATACAGCATAAAATTATGTCTCAGAAAGATCGAAAATAAAAGAAAAGAAACTGTTATGTCAGAGAAATTTAATCAAATAATAATTTAAAAGCTGGTGTAGCTATATTACCATCTGGCAAAACAGATTCTGAGGCGAAGGCACTAACAGAGACGAAGAGTGATATCGCATAATGATAAGAAGCAATGAACCTGCAAGACATAAGAATCCTAAACTTGTATGCACCTAACAACACCTCAAAACATATAAGCAACACATTACTGAAATTTCAAGGAAAAGCACACATATCCACAATCATAGAGGGAGATTTTTAACGTATTCTCTCTTCTTTATTTGTCAAGCAAATGAAAAATAAAATTAGTAAGGGTAAAGAAGATTTGAACAACACCGTCAACAAGCTTGAACTTATAAAGTTGTTTAGAACCCTGTACTCAAAATTTACAGGATAGTCAATACTTTTAAGCATCTAAGGAACGGCTATAAAAATAACCAAGTACTAGATCAGATTAGTCTTTGAAAACTCCAATATCATGCAGACCATATACTCTGCTAACAGTGAAATAAAATTAGAAATCAAGTACAGATAGATTGCTGAAACACCTCATTAATTTAGAAAATGAAACAAAAAAGTAGCATATTTTAAAAAACATATAGGAAGCAATAGTGACAGAAAAAAAGTACTTTAAAGGGATGGAAAATCAATGAGTTAAGCATCCAATTCTGGTAGTTGGAAAAGCAGAAATTAAGTAAACTCAAAGGACAATAATAAAAATGAGGACGAAGAAAATAATAGCAATCAATTAAATATAAAACAAATTAACAGTAGAGAAGGTTAAAAAAAAAGAACCTAAATTGGTTCTTTACAAAGATTAATAAAACATACAAACCTCTGGGATGATTTAATCAAGAAAAAAGAGTGAAGGCACCAATAAACGATATTAAGAATGAAAAGTGTGGAGGGGACAAAGCTTCAAATATAATAAATTAGAGGAGGATACTAAAAAGAATTTTCTAACAATAAATTAAAAATTTGAATGATTTCATAGATAAGTGTAATTTATAAAACTGGTCCAAGAAGAGAGGATAAACCTGAACAAATCTTTAATCATTAATAAAATTCTATCAGTATTTTCGACCCCATCTGCAAAAACAAAACAAAACAAAATCATTGGGCACAGATGCTTTTATAAATGAGTGTTATCAAAACTCCAGGGAATAGCAAATCTTTATTCTTTACAACAGATTCTAGTGAATAGAAAAAGAGGGAAAGCTCCTTAACGCATTTTATGAAGCTGTTGCAACCTTAATACCAAAACAGACATGGAGGCTCCAGGACTAAGACAGTCTATGAGCATAGACGGGAAAATCCGAAATACAATGTTAAACAAACTGAGTAATATGGAAAACAGGGCAAAACATTGTAACAGGTAGAGATTATTTGAGGAATGCACGGACAGTTTAGCATTTAAAAATATTAATGTAATTAGCCCAGCACTATATTAAAAGAGAAAAACCATGTTATCATTCAACAAATGTGGGAAAAGTATGTGATCAAATTGGATGCTCATTTACGAAAGTTATCTAGAGAACAGAGGAGCTTACTTGGTCCCATAATGGGTATTTCTTGGTCACAGGGTACAAACTTGCAGCTGTAAGATAGATAAGTTCTGGGAATCTAAGATACAGCATGGTGACACTGTATTGCATATTTGAAAGTTGCTAAGACAGCAGATCTTAAACGTTCTCACTACTACCCCACCACCAACACAAAAACAGAAACCATGTGAAATATACATGGTAACTAACCTTATTGTGATAATCATTTTGCAATATATATATGTACCAAATCACCACATTGTCCACCTTACACTTATACAATGTTACATGTCAATTATATCTCACTAAAGCTGGGAAAAAAGTAAAGTAAAAAAGAGTTGCAATACACATGATAATTAGTGAATAGCACAAAGCATTTCTATTAAATTTAGAAATAAGTAAAAAATGATTGCTATCCACCACTTATATTCAATATTGTACTAGACAAATACAATTAATAAGATAAAAAAAGATATATGGATAGGAAATGACAGAATTGTCATTATGCCCAGTTAAAAAAAAATCATTGCCTACATTTGAAAAAAGCCCAAGAAAATCTACCAACAAACCATCAGAATAATAGCGTTAGGCAAGCCTGCTAAATACAAAATTCATATACAAAAATTGACTGCATTCCTATACACTAGCAACAAACAGTAAAAAAATGTAATTTTAAAAGAGATACCATTCACAGTAACAAAATCTGTAAGATGTGCATGAACCTTAACAAGAAAATTATAAAACTTCATTGAAGGATATAAATGCCCTAAATAAATGGATAGATAAGTCATTAGTGGATGTGAAGGCTCAGTATCATCAAGACGGTAATTTTCTCTAATTTTATGTGTAGATTCGATGAGGTTCCATTCCAAAACATCAAGGGAGTTCTTGTCCACAGCCGCAAAGGGCAAGGGATGACAGGTACCGCCAAGGCTACTTGGTTGTTTAAGCAATCAGAGTTTATTGATAAAGGGGAACTGAACAAGGAGCGGGGATAAAGAGGAATGGAATAAGGAGCAGGGAAGCAAACAACAAACGGGTACTAAAAACATCCACACTACAATCAGCTGGGGAAGTCCCAAGGGCTTGTATGGAGTGGGGGTGCGAGAGCGCCAATTGTCTGGGTCTGGGGCAAAGCATCCTCTCCTCAGTGAGATTCCCAGTGGTTCTATGCTTGTGATGCCCTTTTATCCTAAGGTTCTCTGGGTTCCGCCTCAGGGTTTCAGACATTTAGATGCTTTCAGTTATTTCTTCTTGTTCCCATGGATGCGATGTTTTTCTCTTCTTGTTCCCATGGATGGGATGTTTTTATCTTTTTGTTCCCATGGAGGGGATGTTTCTATAGTCCAGTCAGGTGTCCACTGGGGTAGCCAGCACAGACAAAGAACATGACGCAGGACATTTTCTTATTAATTTGTGCCTTGGGGTCAGGGTCGAAGTGGCCATCTCCAGCTCTGAGCCCAGACACATTCTTTCACATAGGCCCCAGATCCCAGTGTCCCTGGAAGGTGGGGAGGTCAGCGAACTCTATACAGGAGTTTTTCATGGAATTTGATAAGCTGATATCCAAAGATGAATAGAATCAGCACGGGTCAAAAATAGCTACTTTTTTTGGTATGTATGTAAGCTGATGTATTCTCATGCCAGATATGAAGACACATTTTGAAACTCGAGTAATTTAAATAATGTGACCTCAGTGCCAGGATAGACAAACAGATCAAAAGAACAGAAAAAAGAGCCTGGAAACTGACCCCCATGTATAAGGGTCTGGCACGAATGGGTGGCAAAAGAATGGATTCTTCAATAAACAATGCTACAATATACGATAAAGGAGTGATTGAGTTAGAATATTGCCATTGTTTGAAGCCCTAATGAAGTCATGGATCTAGGCACATCCATGGTCGTTATCGCAAAAATGATGTTGATGCCATACACCTGTTGATGGAAATACACAAAATCCTGTAGGAAGTTTTCTTACCAAATGTCAAACCTGAATCTGATCAAGTCCCTAGACTGACTGATTGACAAACTAACTACTAATTAACAGTTTACAGGAAACACAGGGCAGAGGAACAAGTGAAATGACAAGACAAAGATGCACTCAGGAAGACATAGAATGTGGGCATCTTTACAGAACCAAGTCTAGTTTCTTTAATAAGTAAATTTCAAGGGGAAAAAAAAGAGGAAGGAGATGCTTATATAATAGAGTTAGAAAATGCTCAACCAACTGCAGTGTATGGACTTTATTTGAATCCTGATTCAAATCATATGCAAAGGGAAATTATGATATAATTTGTAGAAATTTGCTTATTGATATTAAGGAATTGCATATTTTTAGATGTAATAATGTTATTATGGTTAAAAAGAGACATGATCTTTTAAAGATTCATGCTCAAACATTTACAGATGAAATTATACAATTTCTGGCTTCAAAATAATTCAGGAGAGAGAATGACTGGAGGTATGGAGGAAATAAGACTGGCCTTGATTTGATCATTGTTGAAGCTGGGCGATGAGTACATGAGGTTTATTATCCTATTCTCTGTACTTCTGTAAATGTTTGAAATTTTCTAAAATAAGTTAAAATGGGAAAAACAATGCTGAAATGATTTGTTATCCATAGGAGGAAAAAATAAAATTAGATCCCTCCCTCACATCATATAAATAAATAAATTCCAGGTAGATTAAAGACTAATTGTAAATTGCAAAATCTTGAAACTTTTAGAAATGAATATAGGAACACATGTTCATGACATTGGGGTGGGGAGGATATCCTAAGCAAGACAGAATAGGTGCTAACCATGAAGGCAAACATTGATAAATTTGAGCACATAAAAATAAAATGCTTGTGTACTATAAAAGATACCATTAAAAAAATGAAAGACACCCAACCACAAACCACAACCTGGGAGAAACTCTCTGCAACAAAATATTCCTGTCCTCGACATATAATGAACTTTTACAAATCAATGAGAAGAAAAATGGGAAAATGGGCAAAGGCTACAAACAGGGAATTCCAAAAGAAAACCTAAACTGTAAATAAATATGTGAAAAGCTCTGCAACCTCACAGGTAATTAGGAAAGTGCAATTAAAACAACAATGAGAGGGGCTGGCCTGGTGGCATAGTGGTTACGTTTGGCACGCTCCGCTTTGGTGGCCCAGGTTCACGGGTTCAGATCCCAGGCACAGACCTACACCACTTGTCAGCCATGCTATGGTGGTGTCTCAAATACAAGATAGAGGAAAGACTGGCACAGATGTTAGCTCAGGGACAATCTTCCCCAAGCAAAAACAAGAAGATTGGCAACAGATGTTAGCTCAGGGCCAATCTCCCTCACACACACACACACACAAAAGCAACAATGAGATACATTTCACATCCATGTGTCAACAAAAACTGGATGATACCTAGCGATGGAGAGGATGCAAGGAAACAAGCGCTTTTATGCAGTGCTGCTGGGAGTGTAAACCGGTACAACCACATTGGAGACATTTTGATAATACTGGACTAGTCAGGTTGAAGGTGCACATATCCGTGACTTGGCAATTCCACTTCCACACATCCACCCGAGACAAATTTTCTCCCAGGTGCCTAAGGAGACAGGGATTAGAATGTTTATCATGGACCATATGTAATAGTTTAAAAATGGAAACAAGTGTACCTTAGAAAGGAAATGGAAAAATATTCATATAACAAAATACTAGCGAGCAAATAAAATGAATAAACTAGATCTATGTGTATCTACACGAGTCAATCTCAAAATCAGGTTTTAAAAAGATATGGACAGTACGCTACTATTCATTGCAACTTAAAACACACAAAAGAATTCTAGGTATTGTTTGTGGATATCTACTTATGTATATACGGGAAGGATACCCACCGATTCAAAGAGAGTGGTGTCCTTGGGGACAGAGGGTGAGATAAGCAAAGAGGGGGGACTCCCAAACTCTGATGATGGTAAAATGGATATGTGTTATAGCTGTAATATCATTTGCTATCCTTTTCGTATATTTGAAATATTTCATAATTAAGATTCTTTTTTAAAGAAAATGCATTGGTTTAATATCCCCAAAACATTATCCTTGTCACACATTAATTAAAGATGATATGGTTTTTCTATCTGGGAAACCTCAGATAATTAACTGAAAAATGCTTAGAACTAATAAGAAACAGTGGCTACCCCTAGGGGTTGAATTAGCGAGGTACTGTCACTTTCTAATCTTCTAAATTGTTTGAATTTTAAAATGATGAACATGTATTACTTTTACATTCAGAAGACAATAGTGATATTTCCACTTTGAAAATTAAATAAAATGGAGGGGCAAAAAGTCAAAAAACTAATCAAGTGCAGGAAGGTAGTAGTTTGTAAAATAAATGTGGCAGCCATAAAAATTCACAAAGTAATATTGGAATAAAAATATAATTCAAAAAAGCGACCCGAATGATTAAATAACAAAAAATTGTGCAGACATATGAAGAGAACCGTAAAGCTTTACATACAAGGAGACTTGAATAAATGAGAAATGTACAAGAATAAATGAGAAAACTTCCAGAATGGGAAGAGTTGATGCTCTGCAGGCGTTAATTCTCCTCGACGCACTCATACACATTGCAGAAATGAACTCGTTCCATCCATTCTATCTTTAGAAACCAGCACTTTATGCTTAATGACAATTAATGAATATATTTCCGTATCGCTATTTTGCAGCAGAATTTCTTAATCTGATCTGCACACACTCCTAGGAAGTGCAGGGGGTCCTTAAACTCACGGAAATTAAATGCAAATTTTTCTGTATGTGTGAATTTTTCTGGCGAGGATATCCACAGCTTTTAGGAAATACTAACGTGGCCCATTCCGAAGAAAGACTAAGAACCACTATTATTGATCTTTTTTTTTTTTGGTAACAGCTTATATACAGTATATAATGGTATATTCATATAATATATTCATATACCATACAATCTATTCACCCATTTAAAGTGTATAATTAAGTGCCTTTTAGTATATTCACAGAATTGTGCAACCATCACCATAATAAGTTTCAGAACATTTCACCCCAAAAAGGAGCCCCATAGCCTTTAGCTGTCATCTCTTAAACATCCATGGCTCCCAATCCTAAACAACCACTAATGTGCTTTCTGTCACTATAGACTTGCCTTTTCTGGACATTTCATGTAAATGAAAGCACACAATATGTGGGTTGTTGTGATCAGCTTCTCTCACTTAGTATAGTGTTGTCAGGGTCCATCCATGTGTAGCATGTATCAGTACCTGACTCCTTTTATGGCTGAGTAATATTCCATTGCATGGATAGACCATATTTCCTTCCTTCTTTCATCAGTTGATGGACATTTGGGCTGTTTCCACCATTTGGCTATTATGAATAATGCTACTTTGAACATCTGTGCAAAGTTTTTGTGTGAGCATATTTTTAGATGATCAATAACCCTCTGCATTTCCTTTTCTGTCAACTATTTGTTTAGATTCATATTTCTCAACCCTTTTGCATTATTAACTCCATCGGGAGAAAATTTTAATTAGCTAATTAAATTATTTAATTAAGGGATTATTTTAATTGCTACCATTATAACATAATTGATAATATTATTATAATTAATGTTTGTTTAATTAACCAAATAAGTTTAATTTCTTCCGAACAATAGAAATTAAATACTAAGGAATAAGAATTGAGTTTGGGGGCCAGCCCTGTGGCATAGTGGTTGGGTTTAGCATGCTCTGCTTTGGCAGCCTGGGTTCGTGGTTTTGGATCCCAGGCACGGACCTACACCACTTGTCAGCCGTGCTGTGGTGGTGACCCACATACAAAATAGAGGAAGACTGGCACAGATGTTAGCTCAGGGCTAATCTTCCTCAAGTGAAAACAAAGATTGGCAGCAAATGTTTTAGCTCAGGACAAATCTTCCTCACCAAAAAAAAAAAAAGAAAAGAAAAGAATTGAGTTTGGAGAGCCACAAACCATTGTAATATCTAAGACTTTCTGCCCCCTAAGAAATAATTTTGCCCTCTTAGGGGCCATATTACATCCTCTGGGAATTCATGCTTTAGAGCCTTTGCACATTTTCCTCCTATGGGGTTGTCAGTCTTATTCTTTTCATTTTTTAAGAATGCTTCATATGTTAGAGAACCTGCCTCCTTATGATATGAGTTGCAGATAACTCCTCCCAGATTGTAGTTCCTGATGGTTTTTGCCTTACAGATTTTTTAGAATGTAGTTGAACTGATGGATTGTTTTATGGCTTCTGGGGTTTTGTCATACTCAAAAAGGCCTTGGCTATTCCGAAATTATTAAAAACATTCCCCTGTGGCTTACAGTTTCATTTTCCACATTTAAATCTCTGATCAACCTGAAATTTATTTTCGGGTAAGGTACACATTTTTTTCCCCCAGATGACTACCCAGTTATCTCAAGACGTATTGATCATTCTATTTAGTATTTGAAATACTAAATACTGATTTGATATACTAAACTACTGTGCATATTTGGGTCTAATTCTGAACTTTTACTCTGTCCCACTAACCTGCGCACATATGCAAGCAGCATCGCTGCACTTCTACTTACTGTCGACTTATAATCTGCTCTACTGTCTGGTGCCCTATTTCTCCCCAATTTATTGACATTTAAAAATGGATCTCCTATTTTGGTTTGTGTATTTCTAGCTGAACTTTAGAATCAGCTGATTTCACTAAATGATACTGTTGGCATTTTGGTGGGATCCCATTACACTGTAAATTAACTTAAAAAGAACGGACATCATTATTTTGAGTCGTCTACCCCAGAACATGACATAACTTTCCCTTTTTAAAGTCACCATTGGTAACCCTCAGTATTTCAAACTTTTATTCACATATATATCACACACTTCTCATTATGATAACATAGTATTTTAAGTATCAAGAGTGTGTAGGTGGGTGTGTATATATATATATCCTCAGTAGTATTTCAAAGTTTTATTCATATACATATTATTATTTCTCATTATGATAAAATACTGCATATTTTCTTTGTAAGGAAGATTAGCCCTGAGCTAACAGCTGTTGTCAATCTTCCTCTTTTTACTTGAGGAAGATTGTCCCTGAGCTAACATCAGTGCCAATCTCCCTCTATTTGGTTGTGGGATGCTGCCACGGCATTGCTTAGTGAGCAGTGTATAGGTCCACACCCGGATCTGAACCAGCCAACCCCAGGTCACCAAAGCAAAGTGTGTGAACTCAGCCAATACACCACCAGGCTGGCCCCCAAATACCGCATATTTTAGGTATCAAGAGTGTGTATGTATATCTACTGTTGATTCTTCTAATTTTGTACTCAAACACATTACTGAACTATCTTATTTTTATAATAGTTTTTCAGTTGAGTCTCTTAGGTTTTACAGCTAGATGATCACACCATTTCATCTTTTCATCTGCAAATAAAGATAATTTAATGTCCCACTTTCTTATTTTCATACCTCGAATATTGTTCTTTAATTACATTGGTTATGTCTTTCAGAACAATGCTAAATAATAGTCCAAATAGTAATATTGGACACTTTTTTTATCCTGACTTTAATGGGAATGCTTTGAGTGTTTTTCCCATTAAGGATGATGCTGGCTTATGGGTTGAGATGAATCTACTTTATATGTTAAAGAAGTAACTTCCTCTTCCTATTTTATTAAATGTTTTAAAAATTAAGAATAGATATTAAAGTTTGTCAAATGCCCTTTCAGTATTTATGGAGATGATCTTATGATCTTTCTCCATAGACCTATTAATCTGATGAATTACGTTAATAGATATTTTCCCAACATTTTATTACAAAATTTTTCAAACATATACTAGAGTTGAAAGAATGTCACACCGAACATACATATATCTACCGCCTACATTCTACCGTTAATATGTTATTATTCTTGCTTTATCGCATAATAGATAATAGATTTTAAAATATTGATTTTAACAGATTTTAATTGATTCTATTAGATTTTAAAATATTGAACCATTCTCATTTTACTGTAATAAACACTTGCTCAAAGTGTATTAGATTTGTTTTTAAACATTATTGTATTTTGTTTGCTATTTTAATTTGGACTTTGATATCAAAATTCATAAACGTATGAACATGTGATGTGTGTAAATCTGTGTGTCTTTGTTTGCCTCACAAAAACAATTTGAACATCAAAAAGTTCCTTAAGCACTGGAATTATCTGTCCCTTAAAAAACTGGTAGAATTCCTCTGTAAAACTGTTTGGGATGGGTTATTTTTCAAGAAGGTAAATCCTTAAGAGCATTTTCTATTTCCTGTAGGGTAATTTGTCAGTTTATTATTTCTTTCTCTTCTAGAGTCAGTTTTGATAAATTATTTTTTTCCTCCTAAAAATATCAATTTCTTCTGGTTGTCAAATGTATTTGCAGACAGCTGGGCAGAACGTCTCTTACAATGCTTACAATGATCTACTTGTATTTATTTTCCTGTTGTCATGATTATTTTGTGTATTTTTATTTTTTCATTTTTTGATTAGGTTACCAAACCACTGATATATTCTTGTTTTTCTCCCAAAGAACTAGCACCTGGATTTGGTAATGCTATTTTTTCCCCCTCTTTTCTAAGTCATTGTTGTCTGCTTTTTTATGATTCCTTCCATCTGATTTTTTTAGGTTTATTCTGTTTAACTTCTTGAGTTAAACACGATGCATTTCTGTTCATTCTTCTTAATTATTAATATACATATCAAAGGCTATGAATTTTCCTCTGACCACTGTTCTATCTCCATCTCATAGGTCTAATAGTTAGGATTTTCATGACCACTATTCTCTAAACACTTTGAAGGTTGGGTTTGATTTCTTCTTGACCCAAGAATTGTTTGAAAGTTCTAAATTCTATGAGCAGAAAAGTTTTTTTGCATTTGAGTACTGTTACTAATTTTTAGTTTCACTGCCTTGTGATCAGAGAATGTAGTCTCATTATTCCTACCTTTTTCTTTTTGAATTAATATATGGTCAATTTTGTGAATCAATAGAAGCACTTGAAAGGAACGTGCACTTTTCAACAGTCAGTATGATTACATATTAGACTCACCTCATTATGTTTTTAGATGTCTTATAGTATTACTTTTTTATGTATGTGTCATTAACTTAGGTGAATTAAAGCCTCTAACTACTAATTTGTCTCTCTTTCTTTCTTCTTGTATCTCCTGTTGCTGAGTGCACAGATATGCATAATTGTGTTTTCATTACAAATTGTAGCGTTTGACATTATAAATTGCTTACCTTTGTATATCATCTTTTTTTATGGCTGAGAATACCATTGAATCACAATTTATTTAGTTACATTGTATTGTTAGGTATTGAGGTTTTCCTAATTTTTCTCTCATGTGAAAGAATCCTATTAATTTGAAGAATGCAAATGGTATTTCATTACTATTTTGATTTGCATTTCTCAGTTGGTGTTAAGATTTATGATTTAATATTTTTGATTATTTGCATTTATCTATTAATGAATTATTAATGTTTATAATAGCTAATAACTGGAGATAACCTAGATGTCCAACAATAGGTTAGATAAATAAATTTCAGTATATTAATATAGTGGAATGATAATAGTTATCATTTATTGTACTTTATATATATTATATCATTTTATCCCTATAACAGTCTTTTAAGGTCAGGATTACCATTTTCTATTGATTCTAAGATTAAATTTTTATATATCAACCTACCTAAAATTGATTGCTTGTGTGTCATAGTTTAATTGGCAGTGTTTTTTTTTCTTTCTCAGTGGCAAAAAAAAGGTAATTCTCACAATTGATGGTATATTAGGGTCAATGAAATATGCTATTTCCCGTTTCATAGACGGTAGTGCTGAATGTTAAGGATGTTGAGTAATTTGCCCAAGGTCAGCCAACTTAAAAATGCCTGGAAGCATATAGATCAAAATGTTCAAATGGTTCTCTCTGGGTGGGAGGATTATAATTACCTTTTTTTCCTTTTGCTCATTCATATTGTATTCTTTCTTCAATATGTACATATAACTTTTATAATAAGAAAAAGTGGAATTGCTTTAAAAAAATGGAAAAAATAAAGTTCGGATCCCCAGTTCACATTCATCAAAATAAATCCCAGCTAGATTAAAGAATTAAACATAGAAAATGAGATCATTCTAGTTATACTGAAATTGTGGCAGCACTGTAGTTTTTTAATTATCCCAAAATGTTTCCTGAAAATCAACATAGCAGTGAAAGAAAAAAAGTCCACAGACGATCTCTTCAACGAAGCTGGGTGAGGAAGACTCTCCATGAACTCCAGGTTACGGGTAAATGTGGCTGAACTACTGAGAGGACCAGGACAGGATGGCAGCTGTGCATCGGGAGCACTGGGAATGGAAAGTGGACAGTTGATGGACACAGACCCCAAAATCTCTAAAATATCTGCATACCCAAAAGGAGAAAACTCCATCCCAAGTGGGCTCTGGGCAAGCGGATCTGATAGACATTGACAAAACTGGGATGTGTCCTCCCACACTCCAAGTTGTGGGTGAGTACAGAAAAGGTGATGCAGAAGGGTGAATCCCATTAGGGGTCTAAGTCTTTAAGGACTTAACAGATATCCAGGAAAGACTCACTTCCAGATGTTAAACCCTGAAAGAAAACTGCTGGAAGCAGACAAGAAATGGAACAAGGAAGAAACACTAGGGGGAAGTGAGAGAAAAGGCTTAGATAATAGGAAGGAAGTAGTTGAGAGGCAGCAAATTTTGCTGTATCACAGCAAAATATAAAGTCTAACAGAAATATAATGGGAGCCACAAATGCAAGCCACATATGTAATTTTATATTTTCTAGTAGCCACACTCAAAAATGAAAACAGGTGAAATTAATTTTAATAATATATTTTACTTAATCCAATATACTAAAAATATTATTTCAACATGTAACCAATATAAAATTATTAATAAGCTAGTTTACTTTTTTCATACAAAGTCTTTGAAATCTATCGTGTATTTTACATCTCAATTTGGATTAGACACATTTCAAGTGTTCCATAGCCACAGGTGCCTACTGGCTCCCACGTTGGACACTGAAAGTCTGAAGATTAAAGCAATGCCTTAAAGAGCAAGGCCCAGAGAGCTCCAGGAAACACAAGGATGGAAGCAGCAAGCCTTTTTGATTCAGGCTTAATTCTGAGAAGCGCAAAACAGTCACACAGAGAGACCACTATTTGAGCGTTTCATAGCAACAGAGGAAGTGTGGGGAAAGCCACCTGGCCCCTCCCTACTCCTTCCATAGCAAACCTCTCTTAAAAATCTACGAAAAAAGTCCACCTTTTTTATTCAAGAAACAAAAAGGAAATACAATATAACTCCAAAAAAAGGTTTTTATGAGGAAAAAAAGATAAAATGGAAATAAACTGAATACTATTCTAGTAGACAAAGAGACCATATATGGACACAAAGTTAAATGAGTTGAAAGCAATTAAGAAAATGTGAGAAGCTTTGAAAGAACAGCACACACCAGATAGAAGCGCTCAGAAATGGATGGCTGGACAACAGGAGGATTTTAAACAATCTGATAGAATTGGAAAACAAAGAGAGGAAAAATCAAACTCAGAAATTAAGATTAAATTAGAAGGAACACAAGGGTGAGTAGACACCTTGACTGGAACAGTAAGGGAAATAGAGGATATACAACAGAGAAGTGAAGAAAATCAAACAGAAAGGAAGAAAGAGATAAAAAGGACTTGAGAGCAAGTGATAAACATAGCAGTTAGACAAAGGAGATCCAACATATGTATAATTGAAAGCCCTAAAGACTAAAGTGTAAACAACGAAACAGAATACCTATTTAAAAACTGAATTAAAAATATTTCCTGAAATCTAAGATCTGAATCTAAATATTGAAAGGGCACACTGTCCTATGAGAATTAACCTCGAATGGTCAACACTGACAATTAGCTTAGTGATATTATTGTTCCTTAAAATAAAAATCTTTCAGGCATTTAAGTTAGAAGTCCAACTTCTAAGGAAAAGCAAATCAGGATGGCATCAAGATTCCAGACAGTAACATTTTATGTTTTAAAAATGGAGCAATACTCGGAAGATATTTAAGGGGGAAAAAATGAGCCAAAGATTTTATATCTAGGCAAAGTCTCCTTCAAATATAAAGGCCACCAACCAAAGAGTAATGAACCCACAAGTCTCCAGGGATTGTGGGTCCACCAGAATTCTGTGCTCACGGGGCATCACACAGGCATATTGGGCACATCTCTTCTGCTCATGCACATGCTCCCTTGTCCCATCAGACTTGACTTACAAAACACAAATTCAAAGATAAAATTGTTAAGAATCTCAAGATAGCAAAAGCGAAACATTAAGCCAAATGTAGGGCCCTCTGGAGCACAGCGCCCTGTGTGACTACATAGGTTGCACACTCTTGAAACCATCCCTGGATGACGCCCAGTGTCTGGTAAGGCCAGATCCCTCCCAACTTGTCTCCTTCCTCGGCTCTCTCTTCCTACAACCCATTGTCCATAGTGGAGTCAGTGGGCTTCCTAAAACACAGAATTAACCATGCCCACCTCCTGCTTAACCTGCCCCTCCCATCGTTCTCTCTGCGGTCACGATAATATTCACCTAAGATGGGTTACCTGGACCTGCCACTTTTCCCCCCCTCTCATCCCTTCCTCTCCTGCCCCACTCACAGTCCAGGCCCTGGCCAAACCAAACCCAAGCATCACGTGTCCAAAACCGAATCCCAGTTCTTTCTCTACCTCCCAGATTGTTCCTTCCCCTGTTTTCCCTGCCTCAGGACCCAGCACTTCTGTCTATCTGGTTGTGGGAACCCTGGGGTCATCCTTGTCCCTTCTTCTCCCTTGGTCCCCACATTTAATCTGCCCTGTCTTTCATGAATCATCTCTTGAACCTTCTCTTGTCAGTGTCCCTGACATTCTTGCCCATGTGTCCCCACTTTTCACCTGCCTTGCGGTCTTCCACCCTGAAAGCAACCTGCCTTCTTGCTCACATTTAGCAAGGAAACCTTTGGAGGAGAATGCCACAGCTGCAAACACTGGTGCTTCTGAAAAATCAAGGTCTCCAGCCTCACATGGGCCCACGGTTTCTCCCTTCTGTCTTTCCAGAGAAAGCAGGGAAGGGAAGGTTCCTCCTGTCTGAGATTACTGTCTCACTAGAAATTAACAATTAAAGGAGAGCTAAAGTGTCCCATAGGCTTGGAAACGTTAATAGCTAACATTTACGTAGCACTTGCTATATGCAGGCATGTTCTGTGGTGCTCTTTCCATGAGCTAATACTCACTTAAATGCTACCATTACAGAAATGAAAAAACTGAGGCACAGAGAGGTTAAGTGACTTGCCCAAGGTCAAACAGCTAATGAGTAGTACAGCAAGGATTCAAACCCAGGTAGACAGGTATAACTTTATTACCTATAATATAGTACTAAAGGGATTTTTAAGAAGTATTTAGAAGCAAATGATAATGGAAACAGTACTTGTCAAAACTATGGACATAGCTAAGAATGATAGTAAGAAATTAATGGCATCAAATAAATATATTTATTTATCAAGAAATAAGAAAATGAAAAAGAACATAAGAGCAGAAACCGAATAAGGAAAGAAATATTAAAGATAAAGACACTAATCAATGAAATAGTAAAGAAAAAAAGTAGAGAAAATTAAGAAAACCAAAAGTTTATTCTTAAAAAAAAGACTAATTAAAAAAGAGAGATGGAAGTTAATAATAATAAGAGAGTATTACAAAGAGCTAGATGCTAACAAATTTAAGAACCTATATGAAATACCTAAACATACAGGAAAATATAAAATGCCAAAATTTGTGCAAAAGGAAGCAAACTTGAACAAATAAATAAACTTGAACAGAACAATATTAAAAAGATTGAACTGGTAGTCAAATCTCTCCTTTTTGTCCTCCACCTGCCCACCCCTGCTCAAAAAAACTAAGTCCAGATTGTTTTAGATAGCACTACATCTGAATTCTACCAAACTTCTAAATAACAGTTATTTTTTTATTTTATTCAAGTAGTTCCAGAAAATAGAAAAATAGAGAATTCTGCCCAGCAAATTTTGTGGGGCTATTACAGTCCTGCTTCCAAAGCCAGATAGGAACCATGCAAAAAGGAAAACTGTAGGCCTATTTCACTTATAAGACGATGCAAAAATCCTAAACAAAATAGCTGCGAAGTGACTCCAACAATGTATTAAAAATAATACACCATATTCAAGGAATGCAAGGATGGTTCAACATCAGAAAATTTTTCCATTTAATTCAACATTAATATAAAGAGAACAATAACATATGATAATCTCAATTGATTCACAAAAGGCATTTGACAAGGTTCAGTACCTTTTTATGATTTAATAAACCTCTTATTTTGGGGTTGGCCCAGCGGTATAGCGGTTAAGTTTGTCCACTCTGCTTTAGCAGCTCGGGGTTCGCTGGTTAGGATCCCAGGCACAGACCCACACACTGCTCATCAAGCCACACTGTGGCAGCATCCCACATACAAAATAGAGGAAGCGTGGCACAGATGTTAGCTCAGGGACAATCTTCCTCAAGCAAAAAGAGGAAGACTGGCAACAGATGTTAGCTCAGGACCAATCTTCCTCACCAAAAAAAAGACTCTTGTAAAACTTGAGTAGAAAAAAATTTACTTAATTTGATAAAGTTTATACATCCCCAAACAAGTAACATACATAATAGACAAATTTTAGACATATATCTTCATGTCCTGGAAAAAGACAAGGATGTCTCTAATAACTGATACTGTTTAACATAGTATTGAAAATTCTAATTAATACTGTAAGGAAGAAAGATTGTGAGGTCTGGAAGGGAAGACGTAAAACTGTCATTATTTGTAGACATGATTACCCATCTAGATGGATACCAATAGAAATAACAGATCAATTATTAGAACTAATATGAGAATTCAGCTAAAGTGGCTCAGGTACAAGATTTACCTACAAAAATCAATAGCATTTTCTACAGCAATACCAACAAAACACCCAACAAGGTACCCAATGTAATATGTAATAAAAGAAATAAGAAATGTAAGAAAATGTAATACAAAATGAAATACATCACAATAGCAACAAAAATTATATGGTAGCTGAGAATTAAACCAAAACACGTAAGACCTCTATGAACTCAACTTTAAAACTTGAATAATTGACAACCCTTGGATAGGATGACAATATTATAACCAAGTCAATTTTCCCCAGATTAATTCATAAATTCACTATAATCCCAACCATAAGTACAGTTGTATGTGTATACAGGTATGTGTGTATATGTGTGTGTGTGGATTTTCTTTAAAAAAACCTTGGTGTATCTACTCTAAAACTTAGATGGAGTAATGGAAAGCACAAGAAGAACTAAGTCGGCCTAAAAGATATACATATATATCAGTGGAACAAAACGGAGAACTCAGAGACCTGCCTCTGTATACACGGGAACTTAACAGGGATAAAGGAGGACGTGCTGCAAATCGATGGCAAAAGGATGGGCTGTTCTGCACACAGAGCAGGGAAAATCAGCTCAAAATACTAAGAAAATTATCTGGATCCCTGTTCAGCCTCCTATACAAGGGGGACTCTGGTGAATTAAAGATCTAAACGTGAACATTAAAAACTACAGGGTTGATAGAAACAAAGGTGAGAGGATATCTTTGGGCTTCGAGAAAGGCAAGGAAGGTTATTTAACAAAACTTTAAAAGCACAAACCATAACGCACAAATTTGTTCAAGTTTATTACACCAAAATTAAGAAGTGTTTAATAATAAAAAAATAACACGGGCCAATTAAGAGTCAGACGACAGGACTGAGACTTTTTCCCAAAGTCTAAAACTGACAAGGGATTAACGTCTAGAATATACAAGGAACTCTGTAAAGCAACAAGAAGAGGACATCAACTCCAATA
Organism: Equus asinus; assembly: GCF_041296235.1. Classification (NCBI taxonomy): domain Eukaryota; kingdom Metazoa; phylum Chordata; class Mammalia; order Perissodactyla; family Equidae; genus Equus; species Equus asinus. The sequence goes on from NC_091799.1 coordinate 19,300,664, forward strand.
GAAAAATGGGCAAATGATGTGACAGGCAATTTACAGGAAAGGAAACCCCAAAAGCTAATAAGCACATGAAGTGATGCTCAAACTCATTAGTAGTCAAAGAAATGCAAATCAGAACGAGATAGCACTTTACACCTTTAGACTGGGAAAAAACCAGAAAGCTGGGTAATACCAATTAATGGCAGAAATGAAGAAGACAGGATCCTTCACACATGGCTGATGGGAGTGTAAATTGGTAAAGCCTTTTGGAGAGTGGTCCCAAACTACTTATGCAAATTAAGCACACACACCCCCTAGGACCCAAAGAAATTCCAACACACGTGCACAATGGGAAATCTACAAGGACGTTTGCTGGAGGAGAGCTGGTAGCCATCTGGATTGGTCCTCACTTATTATGAAGCAAAGTATCATATGTACCAATAACACAGACAGATCTTAAAAACATAGGGCCAACTGAAAAAAATAAGTAAGAGAATGGTAATGTTACACAATACCGTTTACACAAATTATAAATATGGACACCCCCTCTGGTGTGTATGTGTCTTCCCCAAACCTCCAGTGAACTTGCCATTTTTTGTTCATCCGTATCAGCATGATGTCATTGATGTAACAGATCAATCTGATGTTTTGTGCAATCTGGAACGCAAGGAGTCCAGATCTCCTTGGACTACTTCGGGACAGAGGATGGGAGAGTTGGTATAGCCCTTGGGTAAAACTACAAAACACAAATAACTGTGGTTGTTCTGTTTCAGATTCCTTTTTCTGATTGGAATAGAAAAGAACGTGTTCACCAAATCAATGGCCACAGGCTATGTACTTGAGGCTTTATTAATCTGCTCCAGCAATGACACCGTGCCAAACACGGCAGCTGCAATCAGGGCCACGGGGATTGACAGGTGGAAAAGGTTCTTTTGAGGAGAGGGATGGCCGCAGACAAGAGGGAAGGAAGGCAGTATGGGACAGGCACAGATCCTAAAGCCAAGCTATTTGGTGGCTGTGAGTTGACAGAATATGCATCTGATGGCTTCTCTTTGTGAAGAACTGCCTTTTACATTTATCATTATTTGGGGAGAATTTTCCCAAATAATTACCTGTTTCTTGAAGATGCCATTTTTGAGGGCAACCCCATTTTCCATCCTGTGGAGATGCCAAATCCATTTGGCCAAACCCACGTTATTGGCATCGGGGTACCACCTTGTGCAGCTGGTGCTCGGCCCCCGGGGGAGGCCCACCACCTTTGGTACCTCCTTCTCCATGAGATCCTGCATGAATAAGCTTTCTCCGCCCTTGGGTCCCGCTTCCATGGGCTTCTCTGGCGCAGCCCTGCCTACCTGAACCCCACCTCCCCCTGCCCACCCAAGACAAGCCCTTTGGCAGGGCTGACCTCCCCAGCACGGCCCCTCCATGGATGTGCACATATAGACAATCCTCAGACACATAGCTACTATGAAAAGTCACACACACAAACACAATGCAGATACCCATGGACTGGCCTTGCAAATCCCAAGGTGTCACCTCTGTCACACTCGTTTAGTCGAAGCAGTCCCAAGTCCACCCAGATTCAAGGGGAAGGACACAGACCCTTGATGGGCGGAATGTGAAGGAAGCTGCAACCATATTTAAAAATGGCCACAGTTGTGCACCACAGGAATGCTTATACACACACATATATGCACACACATATACACACAATACATAGCTATACAAAAACATAAACACACACACACTTAGACCTTATCCTCAGAACCTCTATTCTGAGAGCAGACGTGCATATGAACACACATGTAATACAGACACATTCACACAAGCACACCCATAGTCATACGCAGGCGCACCTACGCGTGCAGACATGCATACACACACATGCTCACGGCTGCAAGCCCTGCCCTGGAAAGGCCCACTCCGATACCTGCAGCCGCACCTGCTCGCTCCATGCCCCAAACATGGCTGAGCTGGGGGCCAGAATGGGCCGGACTGGCTTGGCTGGTATGGGGTGGGCCTTCTCTCCTCGCCCCCGTCCCTTGTGGCAGGGGCCTGGCAAGAAGGAAAAAAAATAACCTTGCAGTGTTTAAATAAGCAAAGTTTTGTGCAAAGCAGAGGTTAATGTACTTTATTGTTCAATGTCATGTTTATAGTGGATTGGTGGAGGGAAAAATGTGATTAATTGCCCCGAAGCCCACGGATCTACAATTATTTGGTTGTTGTGAACAAATAAAGGACTACAGTATTCATCATATTCAAATGAGGCAGCAGAATAAATGATGGCAGGCCGGGTAGGAACAAACCGAGCCGTGTTCCGGCACAATCGGAAGGCGACTGGCGCCTTGTCAACCAGACGCAGGATGGTGGCGGGAGCCGAACCCGTTTGTCTCCGTAGCGCCAGCAAGGGCTGGGCTGACCCTGCAGGTGCCGGCGTTAATTCATGTCACACCTCGCGCCTCCAGCCTTCGCGGTATGAAAACCAGGCACCAATTTCGTAATAAAGACTTGTTTCCGACGAGGCCCGGTTTGGGGCGGGGGGCACAGATCTTCATTAGACCCCTTCCCTGGGCCGCGCTCGTTACAGAGCCCAGGTACTGGCTAAATGTGTCCGATCATTCATCATGATTTTGCCCTCCACTTTGTCACAGCGTGGGGATTTAAGGAAGATAGATGGTACAAGATGTTGTCTCCTCCACAGACGCTTTCTGCTCTGGTAAGTGTGTCCGATGCAGAATTATTTTGCCACTTTATTATTTCCTAGTGAGTGTTTGTCAGAGCTTCGCCTCTTGGAAGGAGCGAGTTGTTTCCTGTCACTCAGGGATGTCGCGGGAGCTGTGATGCTTGGCTGGGCTCGCCAGCCAGCTGGAACCCGGGCAGGGTCCCCAGGCAGGGCTGTGGGGGGTCCTGGGAGTCTGGGCCGCAGGGCGAATGTCAAATCCAACAGAAATGGGGGGAGGCAGGCTTGGAAGAAGGCGGGGCTCGGGGGCTTTGAAAAAGGGGGCATCGTTCAGGACCTGGCCTGGCTGTCGGCCAGTCCGCTGGACGGGGAGCTGATCGAACCAGTGTCCAAAGGGCTGTAAGAGCCTGGCCTTGAGCTGAGCCAGCTGGAGAGGGTGTGGGCAAGGCTAGGGGCCTGCAGGGCTGCTGATGGCCTTAAGGCACTGCGGCCAATTCTGGTGCCCAGTGCTGGCACTGGATGAACTTCCTGCTCTGAGCAGGATGGTCGAGGGACTATGGTGTGACCAGCCGGGATGCCAGGTAGGTGAAGATCACACGAGGCTAAAGATGGGGATGAATTCAGCTTGAAGCGCAATCCAGCCCAGGGCCCAGGGAACTCTTGGGAATATGGGAACTTCATTCCGGGTAGTGCCGGGCCACAGAAGTGTGGGCCCTGGAATCCAAAGGTGAATCTGGCCCCAGGGAGAAGGTGGGGTATCTAGGAGGCAGCAGCCTGTCCTGTGGTCCCTTCTCACTTGTGTTTGTTCTGCAAGGGTCTCCCCACTGGCCCCATCCTTCAGGGTACCCGCTTCCCACAACCACTGCTGGCTGCCCCAGCCTCTCCCACACACGGGAGAGAAATCTCCTTTTTCTTTGCTTCCCCCTCAATCTACACTGGTCTGAGAGGGGAATCAGGAGGAACAGTCCTGGAGGTTCAGGGGAAAGTTATGGGGATCCACTCAGGAGGAGCCCAAGCAGAGGCCCCACGGTGCAGGAATGTGGTGAGGGCACCCCGCCTTTCCCCCACCCCACGATGCCACTGCTGGAGACCACCTCGCCAACATGGCAGCGTTTCCCTCTTCCAGGTCTCTCCAGAGGCAGAGTATGGAGGATAAAGAGCACAGCTGTGGAATCAGACAGGCCTGGGTTCAAAGCACTGAGGGCTGTGAGGTTTTGGAGTCTCCGTTTCCCCATCTGTAACACAGGGCCCAGGAGATGACATCCTCCTCGGAAGGCCTTAGCCTGGCTCCTGACACACTGTAAGCGTTCTGTCAACTCAGACGTCCCCTCCCTGCCTCCTCTCCGGGTCCTGGCTGCCGGGCGTCCCTCATTCACCCGTGACCCGTCCCCGTGGGCCTGGCTGGGTCTGCAGCGTGGTCCCCGTGCCCCGGGACTCCTGGCTGGCATCCAGAAGGGTCTGCAGACGAGGCAGGCCGCATAAGATGGTGGCTGCCCTTCTGCCCCATGCACTCCCCGCCCTCGCTTTGTGGACGGCCCCACGGGGAACCTTAACAGTTCGCAGCAGCTAATTCCCCGGCCCTTCCCCAGCCCTCCTCCATCCAGGCCCTGGCTGGGCTCTGGGACACAGTCCCTGCCCTTAAGGAGCTGGGGGTCGGGGGAGGAGGAAATGTGAGCAGATCATTACTCCAAACACACATCCCGCCAGGGGCTCGGCGGGCGCGGGTCCCAGGCCCAAACTCCACGTGAGGGGCATTCACTTACCGAGCCCCGCTGCCAGCTGGACCCGGTGCTGGCGCTCCTTCCGCCGAGTCCACTTTGCAGCTGAGAAAACTGAGTCTGCGGATGAACTAACGTGCTCGAGATCTCGCGGGATTCAGTCGTGGAGGAGGGAGGGATTCGAACCCGGGAGGCTTCTGATGTCTTAACTCCGAGCTGGTCAGCTCGGGGAATGGAGCAACTGTGATTGACACCCACTGCATCCAATCAGAATTCAGCCGCGTCTCTGCTCAGGTTTGGCTTTTTGGGTTTTTTTTTTTTTTCCTACTCCGCCCACTTCTGGAGGCCTCTCAAACTCCTGGCCCCCTAGTCCCGCTAGAGTTTCCAGTTAGAAACCCCAGATCTGCAATTCTGTGCAGTTTTATGTTTAAGATATATTTTCCTTTTTTCTCCCTCAGTTTATCAACATGTTTCCTTTTGTAGCTTATCTCCCATTCATTCATTCATTCACTCATTCATTTGTTCATTGAGCAAACACTGAGGAACCACTGTGCTCAGTCAGGTCAAACTAGCAGGTGGGGGCCGCCTGGTGGCACAGCGGTTAAGTGCGCACTTTCGGCTTTGGCGGCCCCCGGGGTTGGCCGGTTGGGATGCAGACATGGCACCGGTCGGCAAGCCATCCTGTGGCAGGCGTCCCACGTATAAAGTAGAGGAAGATGGGCACGGATGTTAGCTCAGGGCTAGTCTTCATCAGCAAAAAGAGGAGGATTGGCAGCAGTTAGCTCAGGGCTAATCTTCCTCAAACCCCGCCCCCCACCCACCCCCCCCCAAAAAAACCCAGCAGGTGGTGAGAGCCAGTGAGAGGGGCTGGCAGGGCCCCAGCCAGATGCCCTGGAGGTGGAGGGGCTGGCAGAGCTCCGGCAACGTATCTTGTGAGGCAGTGGATCTTGGAGGAACCCAGGGAGTACGGAGCCCCGCTGGTCCGAGGAGGGGTGGGATGGGCGCTATTCACCTCTCAGAGGCCCGTGTGCCGAGGAGCAGCAGCTGGGCCCTTCCCTCCATCCACCAAGCACTGCCCTGGGCTGGGCCGTCCACTCTCCACAAGCCTGTGGCCTCAGCCTCCTCACCTCCTTCAGGCTCTCCTCCTTCCTTCTTTCTATTCTGCAGCCAGGGTGATTTTCTTTAAACACAGATCTAATCATGTCACACTCTGCTTCAAAAACCATAGCGGCTCCTCACTGCCTACCCACTTGAAACCTAAAGCTTCAACTTGGCATTCAAGGCCTTTCATGATCCAGCACCAACCTACCCAAGGCCACCACTCACAAGCTGGATCTTAGCCTGTCACTTAAATTCTTTCTTTGTATTTTCCCAGCTGTAGAATGGGGATCATATTAGTACCTACTACGGCAGACTGCGTTTTCCAAAGATGTCAGCCACGATATACATCCCATCCCACAAGCTCTTCTTATAAGAGCCATTGACTCTTCCCTGGGGATGGTGGGGATGATGTTCCCTCCCCTTGAACTTGGGTGGCACTTTGTCACTGCCTTGATAGATATGGCAAAAGTGACGCTACAGGACTCCTGGGGCTACGTTCATCAAGATGCCTTGTGTTTCCATCTTGTTCTCTTGGGGTGCTCACTCTCGGAATCCGGCCGCCATGCTGTGAGGAAGCCAAGCAGCCACGTGGAGAGGCTGTGGTAGGTCTTCTGGTTGGCAGTTGGCACCACCTGGCCAGGCACATGTGTAAGCCGTCCTGAGAGCCGTCTGCCCGGGCCAGTGATGGGTGGCGCTGAGCTGACCCTGCCACGCCCTAAAGCAAAATAAATAACCGTTATTTTAGGTACTAAGTTTTAACTGGAGCCCCTACCCCCGTAGGGTTGTTACAGGGTAGATGAGTGTCTTGGTTTGCGAGGACCGCCATAACAAAACACCACAGATGGGGTGACTTAAACAACAGAAATTTATTCTCTCTTAATTCCGGAGGCTGGAAAGGCTGAGATCAAGGTGTCGGGAGAGTGGGTTCCTTCTGAGACGTCTCTCCTTGGCCATAGGTGGCCATCTTCTCTCTGTATGTCTTCATGTGGCTGTCCCTCTGCACCTCTGTGTCCTGATCTCCTCTTCTCCTAAGGACACCGGCCATACTGGATTAGGGCCCACCCTAGAGACCGAATTTTAACTTCATTACCTCCTTAAAGACCCGATCTGCAAATACAGTCACACTCTGAGATACAGAGGACGAGGACTTCAACATACAAACCTGGGTGGAATACAGTTCAGCCCATAACAAGAAGTAAATACGGAAGAAATATTCAGGGGGTCAGCCCAGTGGCGTAGTAGTTGAGTTCATGCATTCCACTTCTGTGGCCCAGGGTTTGCAGGTTTGGATCCTGGGCAAAGACCTACACACTGCTCATCAAGCCATGCTGTGGTGGTGTTCCACATACAAAATAGAGAACGGTTGGCACAGCTGTTAGCTCAGGGCCAATCTTCCTCACCAAAAAAAAAAAAAGGAAGAAAGAAATACTTAGAACAGTACGTCACACAGACTAAGCACTCAATAAATGGTTGCTGAGTTATTCTAACTACTACCACTATCACCACCTCTGTCATCTGAGTGGCCTCGATCACACCACCTCCCTCCAGCCCCGGGGGCAGCTGTGGATCCCCAGGCCTCCTCTGAGGCTATCTCCTCTGCCTGCCCTGCCCAACCCTGTTCTCCATCTGCCCAAACCCTCCCTGTCTTAGGAGGCCCAGCTCCGGCACCACCCAGCCGTGGAGCATCCCTGTTCCCCCCGCCTTCCTTGGACTTCCTACAACTTGGGCTGGGGGCCCTGGGTACCACTTATTCTGATCTGCGGTGTATGAGAAGCTTTTGCTTTTTTGAGCTGCTCCTTTTTGTCTTCTAATATAGAAACATGGGTTTTTTTCCTGATTACAAAAATAAGTTGTGCTCAGTTTACACAATTCAGACAGTACAGAAAGGTTTCAAAAGAAACTGAAAATCACCCAGAATTAATGACTTTTAAGATTTTAGTTTACATCTTTCTGGAATTTTTCAGATGTGTATATGTGTATGTGTGTGTTTATTTTTTCTTGATTCAAAGACAACACTGATTGCAGGAGGCATCATTGATTTAATTACACAGTTTTTAGGGAGAAAAGAATTACTGCATTTAAACATATATTAATTGCAATGCACATCTGGATTTCAGAAATGTTCAAGTGTGAAAAATGTCTACATCTTAGAATCAAGGAAATATGATATAAGCATTTATCTATGATTTTCAAAATGGGAATCTTTATGAACGCTATTTTATAGCCTACTTTTTAAAAATCTGAACAACAAAGCTTGGCCATCTTTCCGCATCAATGAATTAATAGCCACACCATCGATTTTAATGGCTGCATAGTATTCCATTAAACTGATATATGATAACACACTTATTCCTCGCTGAAGGCCATGAATTTTTGATTATCATTTTGATCCAAACACATTTATAGATCCTCGTTCCGATTTTCCTGAAGATAAATTCCTCTGATCAGTGTGGGAGGGAGAGTGGAAGCCCTCTGCCCAGGAGTTAGCTGCCACCAGCCCACGTGCTCCAGAACTGTCGCTGAACTGCCTGTGGGTCCTCCGGCATGGGGTCCTGTCACCGAGCCTGGTGCACAACGGGGCTCAGTCGATGCATATCCGTTTCTTAATAGTCAGGAGACAGACCTCCCCTGAAGACTTTGCCTGGAACTGACATGTGATTAAGTCGACTTTCTGCAATGAGATTAAAAAAAAATAACAAGCATGGTTTTGAGGGTCAGCTGTCGTTTCAAATCCCAGCACAGCTACTCAGTGTGTGACTTAACCTCCTGGAGCCTCAGTTTCCCCATCTGAACAAGGGAGATCATGACGCCTCCTTGGCAAGCCGGTGTGGCTGAGTGTCTGCTCTGGCTCCGGGCAGCATCTAGGAGATGGAAGGCCTGGATGCGGTCCTCGCAGGCACCACTCACCCGAGGGAGCCCACCCCTGGGGAGATCTACAGTATAAGCTGGGGGGGGCACCTGAGTGCTCCAGGGCCTCTGAGAACCAAAGCAAGACCTTCTGTGCCTCAGTGGGCTCTGGGCTCCATCAGTGAGCTTGGCCTCAAGTGGTACAGACCACTGGAAACTGCAGCGGGCGATCCTTTGGGTCTCTAATAACAAGAAGAGGAGTCACGGCTGCCATTTATGTGCCAAGCACCTTCCAAGTGCTTTGTATTCGTTTTCTTATTTCATCCTTCTTGCAAGGTGGAAATACAGCCCCGCCTTACAGAGGACAAAACTTGGACTCAGAGAGTGACTGGACCAGAATCTCCACTCTGCCCACCTCTCCCACCGCCATCTCTCACCGCCATTCCTTGCCCCACTGCCAAGTCCTTCTCCACTCTGCAGCCAGAGTGAGCTTTTCAAAGCACCAAGCTAATTGTGACATTCCTCAGCTTATGACCTTCTTCAGTGGTGTCTCCCCAGGGCCCTTGGGAAAAAGTCCAAAGTCCTAAATATTGCTTGCTTGGGGTCCTGCATGGAAAGCCTGGTTCGCCAAACCCCTCCAGCTTCACTCACACCCCTCACTTCTTAGTTCTCAGCTCTAGGCTCTTGGTTTGCACAATATACAAGTTCCCTCCTGCCTCAGGGCCTTTGCACAGCTCTTCTACTGCCTTTAGTTAATCTCCCCTCATTCTTTCAAGTTGAGCTTAGATTCACCTTCTGAAGAAAGCCTTCCATGACATTCCTCCTCCCCAGGTTAAGCCCCTCTGTCTTATTTTGTAACATTTATATACTTATCATCATTAGGGTAGATCAAAGGAAGTTGCCAATAGTTGACCATTTTGGACCTACACTAATGGCCATTCCCTGTGGTTCAACCTAATAAATATTTATTGTATTGTCTCTTCAATGTTGGGCCCCCTGATGTTTAGGAAATGCTCACGATTGATACTATGCTCACCATTGTATCACCCCAGCATGGTACCTGAACATGGAATAGAATTTCAATAAATTTTGGTGAATGAATAATAATGAAGTTGCCGGTTGGAATCGAACCTCAGTCCCTCCAGAAGAGTTGGAGCAACTGGTCACCCAGTCTACTCTAGCCTGGGGGCTGTCTGCCTACCACTTGGCACTAGCTCCATGCTGCAGAGGCACAAGCCAACAGAGGCGGACCGGGCCCTGCTAAGTGGACAGTGCTGGCCCACTGTAGCTGGCTCCAGCTGCCACACGATCTGACCCCAGTGCTCCATGATCGCGTCTGGTTCACTGGGAAGTGGCCAAAATGGTAGCCGGGCTCATCTAGATGATAAGGCCCAGCTTTTCGGGGCAAGACCTCCGTGCCGTCCCTCCCGGGTCTCGTCTTCACTGGCCGGGCATTCCAGGCTTGCGGCCTGCACGCCGTGTCCCTGCAGCCACATGGTGGCAGTGTTGGCACCAACTGGGCTTCAGAGGAGCCGAAGCGTCAGCCTGGCTCCCGCAAGATGCCCTTAGAGGTGGCGTCGCTGCATGCGCACACTGTGTGCACAAAGGGTGTGTGTGCAGGACGGGCTGCGAGTGTGCATGTGTGTCAGCATGTGGGGGGAATGTCTGGGGGGATCTGCATGCATAGGTACAAACAAACATGTTAGGATTTCTGTGTGTGGGTGTGTTTGTGTGCTCCCATGCATCTGTGTTTACTGATGGATCTCTGGCTCTGTACGTCTGTGTGTGTGTGTGTGTGTGTCTTTGTGCCTAAGAAGGTGTGTTTCTGGCTATGTATGGTCTCTTTCTGCCTCCTTGCACTTCTGTTTCTTAGTGTGTCTGTCTTTGCTTTGTAGCTGTGTTGATCTGAGAGGGGTGTGTGTGTGTGTGTCTGTGTGTGTGTGCTTCCAACTGGGCCTCTGGGTGCAACAAAGAGAGAGCCAGTGGTTGAGGGAGGTGTGTGTCTGGGTGCCTGGTTACCCCAAGGTGGGGGACTTCTGGGGCTCGGCCTCCCCCTCCTGGCCCCCCTCACCCCAACGCCTGCATGGACAGCTGCTCTGATTCCAACCCCTCAACCCCAGCCTCAGGCTCCACCAGGTGGGCTCCCCCTCTAAGTGCCCTGTGCCCCCACCCCCCTGCCCTGCGCTGACAGCTTTCTCTCTGGTGCCTCCTCCTCCAAACGCCAGCTCCTGCGGCTCAGATGTTGACTCAGATGGACGTGCAGGGCTCCAGTCACCTCCTGACCCCGTTGCCCTGATGGAACCAGATGCCCTCCCCAGCACCCTGCCTCTGGCAGCCTCCGGTCTGCCTGCAGCCGGGCAGACGCCTTCCTGCCACAGCTCCCCTCCCTGGGGAAGCTGCACCTCATCTCCAGGGTCCCCGGTGGGTCCCAAAGCAGCAGATTCCATGGCGTGTCTCTGTCCTCAGACTGGAGGCGCCTGGAGATGGGGCTCTGCGTGTCCGCTCTGACCTCAGGGTGGAAGCGTGTCTCTGCCTGGAGAGAATGTGGGCACCCTGGTTCCTCCTCCAGGCCCCACCTCTTGCCCTGCGCAGGCATTTCTCAGTACAGTGCCAGCTCCTTCCAGCCCTCCCCTCCTCTGCCAGGCGAGGGCCCAGAGTGCCACGTCTGGCCACGTCTGGCCACCCTTCCCCCATGGTTATTAATAATTGGGTATCAGGCGAGAGGCGACTATTGATTCCGGCGCAGGCGGCCCCGGGTCGGGGTAATTTATGGAAACACTGGTGTCCCTGGTGATAAATAATGAGGTGATCGTAGAGACAGGTCACTAGTGAGTGGCCTCCAGCCCGCTGCCCTGTCCACTAGCATACAGGCTCATAAATGGAAGGAGAGAGGGAGAGAGACCCGGGCCGGCCATAAAGACAAAGGACGTGCTGGTGGTGCGAGGCGCCGGGGAGACAGGGAGAGGGGAGACACGAGGCAGTGGGGGCCGTGCGGCGGGGCTGGTGGGAAGGGCAGCAATTCACAGAGGGAAGGACAGAATGACAGACAAGCACAGGGACACAGAGCGAGAGATTGGGCAGAGGAGGGGAAGGCAGACGTGAGGACAGAGACACGGCAGGGAGAGACGGAGGAAGACAAAGCCCGAGAGACTGAGAGATGGAGAGCAACAGAGCTGGGAAGGGCAGGGACAGGGATGGGGAGACACAGGGACAGAGACAGAGAGACACGCGGCCGCCGCACAACAGGCCAGCCGTGCTGAGTGCCTACTGTGTGCTGGCTCTGCTCTGTGTTCTCATTTCATCGTTCCAGCAGCCCCGAGCAGTGATTCAGAGCGTGGCTCCAGAGCCAGCCCCCCTAGTGGCTTCAAATCTCGGCTCTGCCCCTGGCCACAGCTGCATGACTCTGGGCCGGGTCACTTCACTCCCGGTGCCTCGTGCCCCGATCCGGAACGTGAGGCCAACATACCTATGCCAACGGCGGTCGAGAGGATTAAACAAGTCAACACCTGTGCCCTTGGGGACCGGTGCCTGGTGCATGTGGGTGCTCTCAAAGCATGTTGTCCTGGCTCTAGTCGATTTCATGCAATTCATTGGATTCGATTCTCTTGCATTTAATAGACCATCTAGTTTACAATGAACGAGCCAGGAGAAACGAGATGCAGCCTGACTGGCAGCTTTGGGGAGACTCCCCGCGAGAAGCAGGGTTTGATTTGGGCCTTGAGGTGGAATGAGAAGGAAGCATAGTCCAGATGGCAGCACAGCTGATGCAAAAGCATTGCAAATTTCAAGGGGAGAGGGACCCTTGAAGGCCCGGTCCATCCTCTAACACCTGGATTCCCTCTATATCTCCCCGCCAGTTACCCAGCTTTAATTTGGCCACCTTCAGGGATGGGGAGCTCATTACCATCCTTGGGGAACTCTGAGATGGTCCTTCTTCAAAATCAGCCTTCTCATGCTGCCCCACTCCCCCCGCCCCTCGCCCACCCCAGTTCAGCCCTGCAGAGGTTTGCAGTCAACAACTGGGAGCTATTCACAGCACCCCACCCCTCACCCTACTTGCTGATCATCAGGTGCAACCAATCTCAGCTGCTCCACCTATTCCTCCTGGGCTGGCCAGCAGGTCCCCTCCCGGTGCTGGCGGCTCTCCTGGGCAGCTCCAGCCAGGAGGGTCTCCAGGGGCAGAGGCAGGGACCTGCTGTGCTGAGCAGTCAGATGGGGCTGGATGGTTCCCTTCACCCTCGTTGCACAGCGTTCAGAAGCTGCTCCCCAGGCCCTGAGGGTTCTTGGAGAGGCGTCAGTGGCTGCCCCAGGGTTGAGGGGGTGACTCCTCTCGCCTTCCGTCTCCTCTGCTATTCGTTTCGTGCAGTAAAAAGCATGAAAACCCCCAGGTTACAGGCAATTGAGGCTGCTGCCCCAACGGGAGGCAGCAGGGAGCAGCGGGTGCTAACGCAGTGTGTCCTGGGCTGGTGTCCTGGCCCTGCCACCCGTTGACCAAGTGACCGTGCACAGGTCCTTTCACCTGTCGGGGCCCCAGTCTCCTCCAGTATAATAGAGCTGTGTGTAAGGGGCTTAACACCCAGAGGCAAAGCCCCTTTAGTGGCCACTGGTGTTATTATCATCCTCCCCCTGCCCACCACCCCTTCACACTGGGAGCCTGGGACTATCTCCGTTTAGTCTTTTCCAAATATAAGAGCCCCCATGGGTTCCCTGGTCCACGTGTCCTGACATGACTGAACTTGTCTCTCTTTGCCCTGGCTCTGGAGCCAGCATAGCTCTCATCCCCCAGCCCTGAGGGACCAGCAAAGCTATCTCTACCTTCATGCACAAGGGACTGAGGCCACAGCTGCACAGGAGTGAGCCCTGGGGCACTCCACTAGAGACCCCTTGTGAGGACACAGGCTGCCCTATTGTTCGCTTGGCTCTTTGTCCATTCAACATTTCCCCATCTATTCGGCAAGTATGTCCCAAGAGACCTCATCACCCACCTTCCAGGAATCTGGATGCCTCCTCTCAGCCTGACTTCTCTGCCTACTGGACCAGCCATCCTGTAGACAAGAATACAGCCGGTGGATGTGGCCTTTTCTTAGCAAACCCCTCGCTTTCCTGGGTTTACACACTTCCTCCCCTTAGGTGCTCACAGATCATCGCTTTATATTCCATTCTAGAATCTTAATGGAGATATTGAGACTCAAATGATATTATTATAGCAGCTAATTATTCTTTTTCCTATTTTATAGATGAACAAGCTCAGAAAGGTTAAATAGCTCACTCCAAGAAATGCAGTTTCTTGGTCTGTACCCATCTAATTCCTCCTTCTTCTGCCTTAAAAAAGTTACATTCTGGGGGCTGGCCCGGGGCGTAGTGGTTAAGTTCAGCATGCTCTGCTTCAGCGGCTGGGGGTTCCCGGGTTCGGACCTGGGTGTGGACATACTCTACTCATCAGCCATGTAGTGGAGGCATCCCACATATAAAGTGGAGGAAGATTAGCACAGATGTTAGTTCAGGGCTAATCTTCCTCAAGCAAAAAAAAAAAAAAAGAGGAAGATTGGCAATGGATGTTAGCTCAGAGTGAATCTTCCTCACCCAAAAAAAAAAGGAAAAGTTATATCCAATGGACATAGCTGAGGATGGGTGACTGGACCAGTGTGTGTGTGTGTGTGTGTGTGTGTGCACGCATCTTGGGGGGTGTGTAGAGGGAACCATGTTTGGAATAATGGATCAGGACCAGCCGTTAGGTGGTGAGGGCATTGGATGTCAGGTTACTGAGCCCAAGTTTTATTCTGTGGGCAGTGGAGAGCCACGGAGCCTTCTGAGGTTATACCTGAGTGGTCGGCAGATTAATCTGACAGTGGATGTAAGATGAATGGGGTTGGGGAGAGTGGAAGCAGGAAGACCTGTGAAGAGTCTGGGGACATAGTCCAGGTGACAGGGACAAAAGGTCAGTGCAGGGGCAGTGGGAGCAGGTGGAAAGCAGAGCAGAGGCTCAGAGCCAGCTCAGAGGCAGCACTGGCTGAATTTCAGCTGACTGGGTGGGTTGGGGTGGAGAAGGAGAAGTCACACAGCCTGACCCATCCACGGAGGGGTGATGCTGCCATGCATAGGGGGAAGCAGCTTGGCTGAGGGGCAGGTGGGGAACTCGGTGTTGACCCTGTGGAGGCAGAAGGACCTGGGAGATGTCACGTCCAGGGGGCCCTTGGAGACGGTGTCTGATGCCCAGGAGCGTGGTCAGGAAATGGAGAGTTGGGGTCGGCAGAGCAGGGCTCGTGGTTGGAGGCGCTGGAGAGAAGGAGATGCCGGCAGGGCCAGCCCCCGCCCAGCACTGCCTGCGCCTCCTGTAGGCAAGGCTGGGCTTCGTTGCTGCCTCCTCCTGAAGATTGGGAAGACTAGGAGCTCACAGGGCCGGGATCCACACCTCCACCCAGCCCAGAGCCCTGGTGTTCAGCACAACGCCTGCATCAGGTGGGCGGTGGTCCCCTGGGAAGGTGAGAAGCATGCAGCGATGGAGCTGAGGAAGAAACAGAGGGGCCCGAGGAGGGAGAGCTGGACTGGTGATGCAGTGGGGGTGGGACATCCTGGGTTTGGTACCCAGAGGCCATCCATCGGAGCCTCTGGGAAAGTAGAGGGGATGCACCAGAAGGCGTGGTTTGGGGGACCTGATGGGAATACACATTGGTTAGGCACCCACTATGTGCTTTTAACGTCACACTGTTGCCTCAACACCCTGCAAGTTGTTGGAGACTGTGGACACATGTCTATGACTCTGCTTTCATAGGCGAGTGATGGGGCCAGGATTGAAGGCAGATCTTTAAGGAAAACAAATTCTTGGCTGAGAGAAAAGTAAGGATGCAACTGGACCCTCATCCTAGGCTGTGGGCTCCCCAGGGTCCCTGTCCTTTCTGTTCCTGGACAGTCCTCTTGGTCTCCAGGGCCCCTCCTGGTTTCCTGCACAGCAAGCTGGGAGCTCCTCTCAGGGCTTATCCCTTGTCCTTTCTGGACCCAGGGACAGTGAGGAGACAGCTCCAAGGCCACATGGTTGGTGGCAGAGGCAGGGTTTACACCAGGTCCGTCTGACCCCGGGGCTTCCCAGCGCCTGCATTCCCTTCCACCCGGAAGGGCTCGGCCTTGCTCCTCCTGAGGGACGCAGAGAGCGCCAGACACAAGGTCTCCCCTTCCATGAAGCCTTCCGGCCTGCCCGGGATGCTCGTCCCCTCCTCCAAGCAGCTCAGCGCTTCGTGCATCCCTTTCGCACTGCCCACCCCCAAGGACAACAGTATGTTTAGGGGGCTGTCTCCCCCTTCCTGTGCCCAGGGACCCCTCGGCGCAAGAACGGGGTCCCAGCCATCTCCGTGTCCCGGTGCGCAGGGCCTGGCACAGAGGAGGACCCAGTCGACGTGCTGAAAGCATGAACAAACGAAGGAGGGCCGGGTACCCGCCCCAGGCCCGGTGGGAGGGGGCGGGCTAAGCTCTGCTGCCGACCCCACCCCCACCCCGGCCACCTCCGACCCCCAGGCCCCGCCGCAGGCCACAGTGAGAGAGGGGGGCTTTGTTCCCGACCTCCAACCACAGGGAGAATAAAAGTTTGTGAAATATTAGTTTAATAAGACATGCGACTACTATTAAGGATCCGAGCGGTGCTTATTTATTATTCATGCGGCCGCGTGATTTAGGGACGAGCGGGTCCGCCGAGGCTCCAGCTCGGCCGCCTCTCCCATCACAGCTTCCCTCCCCCCCGCGTCCCCCTCAACTCGCACCTCCTCCCCGTCTGTCCACACTGCGCAGGCGCATCCTCCGGGGCCGGGGGAGGGTTGCCACCGCAGCCCTTAGGCCACCTCTGGACCCTGCGGTCACCTTCTATTCTCCTTAATACTAGGGGGAGGTCCCAAGCTGCCTGAGTCCAGCTTGCAGAGTCCTCTCTGCAGCTTTGGGGACACCTGTGCTGGGTAGGGGTCGGGGCGGTTCCCTCTTTTGCCTCATCCCTTCTTTCTGTCTTCTTTCCATCTTCTCTTTCCCAAGTCGAGGACCTGCGAGGATTGGGAGGGTACTGGGTTCCAGCTCTTCCTCCTGCCCCAACTTGCTGTATGACCTTAGGCCAGTCCCTTGCCTTCTCTGGGTCTCAGGGATCCCTCTAAAACCAGAGGCTAGAGTGAATAATCTGAAAGTTTCCCAGCTTTAGGGGGGAGGAGGCAGTTACCTGCAACACGGTGTGCAGATCTTAAGTGGAGAATCCTTGAATATTGGTGAATATATTCACCCATGAAATCCCCACCCCATCAGGATACAGAACACTTTCAGGACACCATGAAACTTTTTCTTCCTCCTTTACAGTTGACTCCCTGCCCCTACTCCCAAAGGTGATCACTGTTCTGAGTTCTTTTGCCACAAATTAGTTTTCTTTGTTCTTGAACTTCGTATCAATGAAATCATATAGCAGGTACTCCTGTGATTTGTATCAACAGTTTGTCCATTTTTATTGCTAAATAATACTCTGTCGCTTGCATCGTAGTTGGTTAATCCATTCATCTGTTGATGGTTTGGGTTGATTCCAGTGTTTGGCTATAATAAATAATAGCTTCTTTGAACATTTGTATACAAATCTTTTTGCAGAAATAAATTTTTATTTCTCTGGAGTAAATCCTTAGGAGTGAAATTGCTAAGTAGAATGATAAGTGTATGTTCACCTTTTTAAGTAACTTGCAAACTGTTTTCCAAAAGGCTATAGTATTTTACGCTCTCTCAGCAAAGTCAGAGTTTTCTGGATGCTCCACGTCCTTGCCAACACTCAGTATTGTCAGTCTTTTTAACTTGCACCGTTCCATTGGCTGTGGTAGTAGCTCACTGTCGTTTTAATCTGCACTTCCTTATGACTAATGCGATTGATCACCTTTTCATGTAGGTATTGACCATTTATGTATTTTCTTTTGTGAAGCATTTATTTTACTCAATTTTGCTTACATTATTTGCCTTTTTATTATTGATTTGTAGGACATTTATGTGTTATGAATACAAATCCTCTGCTAGCTATATGTACTGTTCATATTTTCTCCCAGACTGCTTTGCCCTTTCATTTTCTTCACCATGTGTCTTGATAAGAAGTTTTAATTTTGATAATTTCCGATTTGTCAACTTTTTCTTTTATAGTTCGTGCTCTTTGCGTCCTCTCTAATAAATCTTTGCCTACCCTAACATCATGAATGTATTTCTCCTATAGTTTTCTTATAGTGGTAGTTTATATGATCTATCTTGAGTTAATCTCTGTGTGTGGTGTGAGGTAGGGGTGGGGACTATTTCCCAGACTCTTATGCAGTGAGTCAGCACTATTTTTCAAGGAGACTTTTCCTATTCTCGCTGGATAGCCTTGCTGTCTTTGTCAAAAAAAAAAAAAAAAAATTGACTCTGTGTGTGTCTGTTTCTGGACTCCTCTTGGTTCTGTTGATCTGCCCTGATCCCAAGTCTCACGCTCTTGATTACTATACCTTTATAGTGAGTTTTAAAATCAGGTAGAGTAAATCCTCCAACTTTATGTTCCTTTTACAAGATTGTTTTGACTATTCTAAGTCCTTTGCTCTTCCGTATAGATTGTGGAATCCATCTGTCAATTTCTACTAGAAAGCCTATTGGGATTTTGATTGGGATCCAAGTTTTTCTGTGAGTCACTTTGGAAATGGTCTCAGGAGGCTGCCGGGTCCCCAGCCCTGGCTTCTGTGCTCTGCCCTGCCCGTTTGGCCCAAGCTCCAGGTGTGGCATGCTGAAGGTCACTGTCCCTGAGCAGCCACCTTCCCTCTCCTCTCCACCAACACCATTTCATGAAAGATCGCATTCTGCCCAAAGCATTGTCCTTTACTGGAAACCCATCCCAGAGGGTGAAGGCTGGGGTATCCAAGGGCCCAGAACCCCAAACCCGGCCTGGAGCCTGGACTCAGGCCCAGAGCCTAGAGCTTAGAGCCCAATCTGGTCCTGGGAATAAAGGAACAAGCGTCATTGCCTAGCCCCTGGGAGCCGGTCTGGATGAAATTTAAACCCCGTATATCATTAAGATATTTAAGGTTAAAATGTTATTATGTCTGGGATTTGCTTCAAAATAATTGAGAGGGAGTGAATGGTAATATGATGAAACAAAATTGGTCATGAGTTGATAATTGTTGAAATTGGGTGATGGGTACAGAGTGTTCATTATACTTTTCCATTTTGAATGTTTGCAATTTTTTATGATAAAAATTTTTAAAAATGCACCCACTCTAGTGAGGCAATCCCCTCCCCCTTCATTTCCCCCAAGCCAGGGCCTGGACCCTGCTGCTCTCTGGCTAATGACAACCCCTTTGCCATCTGCAGCGTCCCCCGTGGCTGCTGCACTCCCCCATGGCCTGTGCATCACGGAGCAGACGTTGACCCGGTGGGAGCATGACCTGGCTGTGCAGTTGGCCGTATCTGGGCATCTCCTGATGTAGGGTTGGCAGGTGGGTTTCCATATCACCTCAAATGAGTTTTAGGATGATTGAACTACAACAGCTGCCACCCACAACCCAAAGCAGGGCCCCAGGCCAGCCCTAAGCAATGACAGCCAGGGTGGTCGGGCAAGAGAGCAGGGAGAGAGTTGTTAGCGAAGATGTCAGAGAGGTGGGCAGGGAGAGCAGATCTAGGGCTTTCGAGGCTATGATAAGACTTCGGCCTTCCCTAGAAGTGAGGTGGGGCCCCCTGGAGGAGGGCTTGGAGCCAAGAAGTGGCATTATCTGATCTCTGCTTTCAAAGGATGCTGCATGAAGAACTGCTGGGAGGATCCCGGATGGAAGCAGGAAGCTGCTGCAGTAAGCCATGCTAGAGATGATGTGGGCTTCGCCAGGCGGGGGCAGGGAAGGGGGCCGAAGGTGGTCTGGTTCAGGATATATCTTGAAAGTATTGCTGGTGAGTTCCCTTATGGATTGGATGTGGGTTGAGAGAGAAAGGGAGGTGTCAAGAATGACTCCAAGCTTTGTCGTCTGAGCACCTGGTGATGTGGAGTTGCCGTGCATCACACGGGGAATACTGGGAGGAGTGGGCAGGGAGGCTGATCAGGATGTGGTTGTGGACGTGTTAGGTCTGTGGTGCCAGATGTGCAACCAGCCATGTGGCTGTTGAGTGCATGCTTGGGTACACGAGCCTGGAGCTCCGGGAGAGATGGGGGCTGGAGACTGAATTCTGGGAATCATACCAGGATGGGATTTAAAGCTGTAAGACCGGAAGGGTCACTGGACGAGTGAGTGTCCCTAGAGAAGATGTCTGAGGGCTGAGCCCCGAGCACACAAATATTTCAGGATGAGAAGAGGAGGAATCAGCAAAGGAGACCGAGGGAAAGCAACCAGGGAGGCAGCAGAAGGGCTGAGAGCACCTTGGACGCCGAGTTCAGACCGCGTTTGAAGGAGGAGGGAGTGAATGACCGTGTCACATGCTGGTGAGAGTGTCCGAGTGGATGGAGAACTGGCCTTGGACTGGACAACGTGGAGGCCACAGGTGACCCTGACAAAGCTGCTTTGGAGAGACGGCAGAGTGGCAGCCTGGTAAGAGTGGGTGCAGGAGAGGAGGTTGGGCGCCTCTCCCACTCCCTCAGCAGTGATGCCATTTTCCCACCTTCCTATGCCTCCTCCTGCCTCACTCCTCCACTCGCTCTCAGGAATCCATCTTCTCTCACAGTTAATGGAAAGAACAGAGCCCCGGGTCAGCACCCCCAGCTTCCATCTACCAAACCTGTGCCATCTCTTGCCATCACACGCTCTTTGCTGCGTCTCTCCTGCCTCAGAAGACAGGTCTCTCCTCCTGCCAGGGTGCTGCCTCCACCTGTGATCCAGACCCTATTCCATCTCGCCTCCCCTGAGGCCTCACTACACTAATAACCCTCCTTTTCTGAGGTCCCCATCTACCCTCCCCCACTCACTGGTGGGCCCCTCATTAAACATTGTGCTCAAGTCTGTACCATCTTAAAACTTTTTCCCTTGAGCGTATTTCTCTTTCCTCCAAAGCTCTCAGTTTCCTTTATGTGCCGGTTTTCTTAGAATAGTCTACGTATGGTGCCCTCGTGGGCTCACCGCCTGGTCGGGGGCACGTAGGGGAGGGCAGCAGGGGGTGCAGGTGCCGAGCAAAGGTGCCAAAGGGTGACGCCTGGCTTGGGGGTCTGCTCCCTCCATGGTGGATCCTGACACTCTACTGGGTCCCCTACCCGCTGCAGCTGACATTGACTTCTACCTCTTCATGAAAGATGTCTAGAAAGATCCTGCTTGCTCCCTCTTGCACCCCTCCAGGAATGGCCAGAGATAGAGGGGCACACTGCACCCAACAGAGAAGGCTGGACAAGATAGGGGGCAGTATTAACCCAGGATGCCGCGACAGAGACCAGAAGCCCACCAAAGTCACAGCCAAAACCTGACTGGGTCTGGCTGGAGCAGGTTGAAAGAAGGTGTGGATCAAGGTTAGAGGTTCAGAAACAAGGCTGTCAGTGGGACACAGGCGGTGGAGGCCTTTTATGTGGTGCTGGCGGCGTGGATGGGGCTGAGTGTCCAGGTTTAACTGAGACACATGCAGGACTGACAGTCTGCACCAAAGAAAGAAGCCAAGGATCGTCCCAGGGCACCAGGCCCTGTCCCTGGGCCCGTCTCCATTCCCAAATGCACGACGGAGGAATCTGCTGGAGGTGGAAGTCCAACGCCCCGGCCCCCAGCCCCCAGTGCCCACACCCACCAAATCGGGGCCTCCTTCCCCTGCTCAGCCTCCTCCCTTCCCTGGAGGAGGCCTGGGCTACAGACATTATCACTGCACCCCCAGCTCCACGTTGTCAGGAGAGGGGAGCTGAATATTCAGTATCTGGGGAGACAATAAAAATCCCAGGAAGAACCTGCTAAGGCAATTACCTCTGCATAAATGCATAT
The DNA here is from genome assembly GCF_041296235.1 of Equus asinus. NCBI lineage: Eukaryota > Metazoa > Chordata > Mammalia > Perissodactyla > Equidae > Equus > Equus asinus. Next base: position 19,321,879 of record NC_091799.1, read on the forward strand.
ATTATTCATCCGTGGCTTTGAATATATAAATAATACTGATACAATTTGCATGCGTTAAAAGGAGATGTAATTACCACTGATGCCTGTGAGCTCCTGGTACCCACTGGCCACATCCCCGGCCCGGCCCGCTGCCCTGCCCCCAACAGCCCACCTTTGCCCTTTCTGGAAGCAGATTATATCACACATGGGTTTTCCGCAGTTGTAAAGAAGCCAATCGTTGCTGCCCTTGGGGCTTTGGTTGGAGCGTGATTTTTTTATGAACCTGTGGGCTGCTGTGGCTGCCCAACTCTGTTCTTAAAACTTTGGGCAATTTTAATATTGTTATTTTAATTGTTACTTTGAAAATCATGTTTCTTTGGTTACAAAAATAAGGCATGTTCATTGTATAAAATTTGGAAAATACATGAAAGTTTGAAAAAGAAAAATAAATTCATTCATTCTCCTGCTGCCCAGACATAAGCACAGCTCATATTTGTGTTATTTCCTGCCAGTCTTACTTTTCGATGCATAGATAAACTTTTTTTTTCCGAACTTAGGATCATATTATACATAATGTTTTGTAACCTGCTTTTATCTGTTACAATATGTCATGAGCAGATGAAGAAATATAAAAGGCTAATAAATATGAAAAGATGCTCAACCTCACTAGTAATTAAGGAAAATACAAATTACAATAACAGCGAGATATAAATGTTCACCTATCATATTATTAAAGATTTAAAATAATAATACCCACTGCTGGTGTATGCGTGTAGAAACAGGCTCTCCCAAACAATTGTTGCTGGGAGGAGAGTAAATTGGAATACTGTTTGGAAGGGTAATTTAGCAATATGTATCAGAATGCTTAAAATATGCATGCCTTTTGGCCTCTGAAAATCCAGTCCTTAGAATTTAAATAATCACACAAACAGGAGAAGATATAACAATGTGAATTGTAGTATTTTATCATAACAAAAAATTACAAGCAACTTTAATAGTCCAGCGTTGGGAATTAGTGTAATAACTTATGGTCGATCTACATAGCAGAATTCCACACAGCCAATTACAATGAAAACACACACACACACACACACAGACAAATACTCTATACAATCAAGAGTAAAAAGATGTTCCCAAAGTATTACGTTGAGACTTCTGGCTAATTGTGGTAGGTTGAAAGAAATGTTTTTATTTCTGCTTCCTCCTGAAACCCCACTAAATGAAAAGGAATGAACAGGATGTAAAACCACAAGGACAAAGTGAACGTGAAAGGAGAGGAGAGATGTCAGTACATTTTTGGGAAATGGAATGAGGATGAAGAGTTGAAACAGCTGGAAAAGGTGAACATTGGGAGCAGCAGAGGGGATACCAGCAATGAGCTCTGCACAGCACAGCGCAGCATCCCCGAAAGATGCAGGGATGGGGCATCAGCTGGCCAGGAAGACAGGGCTGAGGTGGGGGCTGGAGAAGGAGGTTGTGGTCGTCACTTCTTCAACAGATATTGGGCATCTGCTCTGCTAAATTTCTGTTTCATGGAGCCTACATTCTCTTTGGGAAGATAGACTATGAATGAGGGAAACATAGAGGATATTAGAGAGTGCTAAGAGCTTGGAGGAAAATGAGGGAGAGGAAAGGATGGGGGAGGATTACATAGGAGGGGGGCGATTTTAGAGAGAGTAGCCAGGGAGGCCTCCCTGGAAGGTTACAGGTGAGTAAAGACTTGTAGGAAGAAAGGGAGCAAGTCTTCAGAAAGCTGGGGAAGGACTGTTTCCATCAGAAAAAACAGCCAGTGCAAAGGCACTGAGGCTGGACTGTGTCAGGAGCATTTGAGGAACAGTAAGGAAGCCGGTGTGGGGAAGGCCAGGGGAGATGAGGTTAGGGAGGCAGCAGTGGTCTCGACTGCATACAGATACTATTTAAAGCTGTGAGAGTGGGTGAGAGCACCAAGGGAATGAGTATACAGAGACAAGAAGACCAAGGATGGAGCTCCAGAGAGCGGCAACCCTTCGAAGTGGGGGAGACGCGGAGGAATCAGCAAAGGGGACTGGGAGAGGTAGGAGGGAGGAGGTAGGAGAGAGACCAGGAGAGTGTGGGGTCCTGGAGTTCAAGTGAAGAAAGTATCTCAAGGAGGAGAGAGTGACCAGTTGTGGCACATGCTGCTGGGATGTCAAATAAGATGAGGTCTGCGAATTGAGGGTTAGCAACATGGCAACTGTCAGAGAACCTGGAGAGAGTCCTTTCAGGGGAGTGGCCGACGGGGAGGTAGATGGCAGCGAGTTCAAGAGAGAACAGTGGAGGAGGAATTGGAGCCTGAGTGCAGACCAGCCCCACCCAGTGCAAACAGAACGTGAGCTGCGCGTGTAATTTTAAACCTCTTCGTAGCCACATTTAAAAAAGGAAAAAGAAACAAGTGAGATTAATTTTATCAATAGATTGTATCTAACCCAATACATACAAAATATTATGACTCCCACATGTAATCAATATACAAGTTATTAGTGAGATAGTTTGTATTCTTTTTTGTACTAAGTCTTTAAAATCTGGCGTGTATTTTACCTTTATGACACATTGACACATCACCGTCTGGCTGGCCACATTCCAGGTGCTCAATAGCCACAAGTAGCTAGTGGCTACTGTGTTGGACAGAAGACAATTCTTTCAATGAGTTTCGGGATAAATGGAAGGGAAAACGAGATCAGAAGGTGGGAGAAGAAGTAGGAGTGAGGTTTTTTGGTTGTTTTTGTTTTAATGAAAGGAATAGTAACATGTCTACATGTTGACAGATTTGGCTGAGAGTCTATGGAAGGAGCTGTGAGGTCTCCCACTCCCGCTCTGGTCTATTTTTCTAACCGACGTGGCAAGTGTCTCCCCCACCCAGCAGGAGACTAGCTGTTTCTTCTATGGACAGAGCTGAAACGCTCAGACCCAGGGACCCTGGCCCCGAGGAAGGTGAGAGAGAGGCCTCATGCTGAAAACAGGATGAAACCGAAGCCCATGTGCTAACGGGTGAGCCCCCATCCCCACGCGGCCCCTTCTGCCCCTTACCTCCAAAAGTTCCGACAGGAAGTCTGTCCCCAGGGGGAGACGGGAGGATTTCTGACTTTGTTTTGCTTTTGGTTTGGCTTCTTGTTTTTGAGAAATATAAGTCCTAGAGAAAAGACTTATAGATACTAACATTTGGGAGTCCCCACTGAGATGGCCACAGCCCCACCTGGTCACTGCCTGGTGAAATCCACCAGGTGACAGGCTCCCCCCATGCACACAGGGTTTCTAAACTGCTTTTTAGAGCCCTACTCTTAAATATGAATGAAAATAGAAAGGGTCATCAAGCATCGCCTTCTGGTACTTAATATGGTGGACAGTCCTCAGCATGAACCGGAGAGGCCCAGACCTCCAGAAATGAAGGGATCAGAGACAGCAGGCAGCAGAAGGAGATGGAAAAACAGTGATTAAACTCCTCAGCGGGATGAGAGGAGATATGGCCACCATCAACAACGTGCTACCTAAGAGAAAACAGGAGACAACGGAGCTCTGCCACACCTTGGGGTTTAAAATATAACAGAAATTTAAAAATTAAATAGAACAATTCAAAGGTAAAATTGAAGAAATCTCCCAGGTAGGTGCTCCCATCCCCAAAAGAGCAGAAATAAAAAAAAGAGGGGAAGAAAGATTTAAAAGTTAGAAGATCAGTTGAGGAAATTCAATATCTCACTAACAGGAGTTCCAAAAAAGGGAAAAGAGGTCACATAGCGGGGAGGAAATTATCCAAGAAAGAATTGAAGACAAGTTCCAGTACTTAAGGACACGAGGTTCCAAACTGAAAGGTCCACTGAAGATCCAGAACAGTGAATGAAAAAGCTCCACCATCACTGGGAAATTTCAGAGCATGAGGCCCCCCCCAAAAATGAACCCTCCAAGCTTCCGTAGAGGGAAAGAAACAGACCACACACAAAGAATGGCATCCAAGTTCCCAACAGTAACAGTGAAACCAGAAGACAGTGGAGCAAAAGTCATCATAGTTCTGAGGGAAAGTGATTTTCAGTCTGGAAGTCTATACCCAGCCCAAATAGTAACCAAGTGTGAGAGGAATAGGACATATTCGGAAAAGGAAAGCCTCCCCATACACCATCTTCAGGGAGTTGCTGAAGGAGGGACTCTATGAAATAGAGGGAGCAAAGAAGGAAGGAGAAAGCCTCAGGGTCTAGGACACGAGAGAGAGGCGAGGGGAGTCAGATGTACAGGAGGCCCGAGAGCAGGCATTCCAGCCCAAAAAATGGCAGAACACCTATGTATTCAGCCATGTGAAAAAGAATACATGTGATAGTGACATAAAAATGTAAGTGAATAACAAAATCCAGCAGCTATCAACTCCAAGTTGCCTGAGAAAGGAACTATCAATATAGTACACTACCTGGCTCAGCAGTGCAGATAAAAACTGACCATGAGACCCTAAGCAGAGAACCCAACTAGACCCACCCAGGTCCTAACTGACAGAGCTGTGAGCTAATAGATGAGTGATGTTTTAAGCCACTAGGTTCACGGTAATTTGTTATGCAGCAACAGAAAAGCAATACAGCTTACAACAATCAGCATTTGTCTGGTTCGTGAGTTTTCAGGTCTGCTGGATGGTTCATCCTGCCTTAGCTGGGCTCGCTCGGTTGTCTCTGGTCAGCTGTGGGTTGGGACATCTTGGCAGATCTCAACTTGGCAGGCAACTTGGCTGGGCTCTCTTATGTGTTTTGGCGTCAGCTGGCTGCAGGCTGATCTTGGATGGCCTCAGCTGGGGTGACTGGGTTTTGCCCCATGTGGTCGCTCAGCCTCTAGCACACTAGCCCATGTTTGTTCATGTGACAGCTGGACAAGGTTCTGAGAGAGAGTGGGAGGTGCTAGGCCTCTTGAGCAATTGGCACACCATTGCTTCTGCTGCACCCTATTGGCCAAAGCAAGTCAAAAGGCCAGCCCAGATTCAAAGGGTGGGAAATAGACATCCTCTTGAAAAGAGTATCTGCAAAGGCACATTGCAACAGGTGTAGGCATAGGAGGGTGGGAAAAATTGGGGCCACATTCAATCTCCCTCACTCTCTCATCCTTGAAAAAAATCCTGCTTTGAATCTCGAATCATCACTCTAATCTACACTCTGCCCCTGATTGTTGCTGCCATCTACTGATGCGCGTCACTCCTCCTCATTTCTCATTGATTTTAGCTCCTGGCTTACTGTTACTGTCCTCAACACTACTTGTGTCTTATTCTTGATGGTTTTAATATGCCCAAAGATGATCCTTTTAACATCTTGGGCTCTCAATTTCCAAGTTCTTTTCCTCCTGTGATCTCCACCACCCTACCTCAGCCACTCTACCCTGTGGTCATACTCCAGACTTTTTCATTACTGGTAGCCCCTCCATAATTTCCATTTCATGCACCTCACTGTCTGAACATCACCTCTGTCTCTCCAGCCCACTCCTTCTAGCGTCTCATCCTCAGTTGACTATCTTTGACCCCATAGAGACTTACAATCATCGATGTCACCTTTCCCCTGTCCTGACCTGGTTTCCTCCCTACTCAACCTAAAATTTACAGCCAATCATTAGAGTCTCTCCTTGTCTTCACCCTCACTTCCCTATCCTTCTCTCACATTGGGATACACATGGGCAAAACCACAATCCGAGTTAAATCTGATTCCTTCCCTGCTTCCAATCAGCTCAATGTAACTGGAGAAAAACACACAACCATGATCACTGCTCTCACTTTAAAACTCTGACCGGGACTCTCAGTGGGCCTTGATGTGGCCCAGTAATTGTACTATATTTGCCCAATCCATTCCTTCTCCCGCTTCCTAGATCCTTTCAAACTTTTTCTTTTTTCATCATCCATCTAACACCTAATCTGCCATCCTCTCTCTCTTAGAACCCACCACCGCATCCATCCACCCACCAGCATATGCACCCATTACCCTCTGGCTTCCTTCCTGTCAGTCTAAACCAACTTTCCGACCCTCCATTGACCATTAAATTCTTGCTACTCAAGGACATTGCCCAGTAATTCTCCCCCGTCTCTCCAACATCCCCAAACTTCCCTCCTAATGGGTCATTCCCACTGTCCTATGGACATGCTGCCATTTCTCCCATCTTACAAAACACAACTTTCGATTCCACTTCCCCCTCCAACTATGCCCTGTTTCTCAACTCCCTTTTGCAGCAAAATCCTCAAAAGTGTTATCTATACCCATTTTCTCCACTTTTATTCCTCCCATTCTCTCCTAAACCCACCATTCCCTGGAAGCCACTCAATCCAAGCCACCAGTGACGTCCATGCTGCTAATTCTGAAGGTCAGTTCTTGGTCCTCACTTTCCCTGGCCCCTCAGCAGCCTTCACCAGTCGCTCATCCTCTTGGAAACACATTCTTCGCTTGGCTTCCAGGACAGTACACTCTCCTGGTTTTCCTCCCACCTCACAGCTGCTCACCTCTTCTATTGAGACATCCTCCTAACTGCTCCGTGCTTCCGGTCTTGTTCCCTCAACTCTTTCTACTGTCACATCCAGAATGATCTTCCCAAAGCCCAAATCCCGTTCCTATAGATCCCAGTGAGACCAGTCCTTCTTAAACCAGTGTATGGTACAAATGCATCACCTTATTTTTGTACCATCATATGAAAAAAGTTAGAAAGAACTGAGCTGGAAAATTCGTATTTTTTTTTCAGGATGAGCCCAGGGTGTGGACTTTTGCAGTCTTTTTCTACCTGTGAAAGCACATCAGTTGCTTTTATGCTGAACAACACGGGTATAAAATTCTTATGCCAAAGAGTCTTTCCCTCATAACTCTATAGATTTTGCTTCATTATTGTCTCATATTTAGTGTTTTAGACAAGTCTAAGCAAGTCTAGTTTGGGTTCTTCAGAAACAACTTTTTTTGTCTGCCTATATCTCTATGGGGTTTTATTCTTATAATAAAAAAAGTACAATGGAACATGACTATGTTAATATCTTTAAAACTAATTTGTACATTTTTATGTGTGAGTTTACTAATTGCTTAATTTTTGGAAAGTTTTCTTCCATTATATCTTTAATTATTACTTCCGGTTCATTTTCCCATGTCTCATTCCAGAATATCAATTATTTCAGTCATACCTATTCAATAATTATTGATTACCAATTAATTGAGTCTCTCTTGTCTGTCATTTCTATCAACCATTTTCTAAAAACTGCTTTTGTTTCCTTGGCTTTTAGAACAGTTTCTCGAGTTTTCCTCTACAATACAGATTCTGTTTTCTGAGGTGTTGATTTTTTTATCACTTTTTCTAATGTTGACTTTAACTATGTGGTTTTATCTTTATTTCCTTTTACCAGATTTCTAGATCTGGTGCTACTCTCCTTTTACTTCTCCTAACCTCCCTGCTGGATGCCTTTTCCACTTCACCCTTGGTCTTGTTATCTTCTGTTTTTATAATGTTCATGTTTTCCTGACTTTTCTTGAGAGAACAAAGCAAATACTTTCTAAAATTTACTTTTGCTTCCTATGGCAAAATTTCTCTCAAAACTTATGCTCCCCATCCAGTCTCCACGTTTCACAGTGCAGCATCTTTTTATGACCGAGTGCTGCCTCCGCTTTCCCGGGTTACCCATCTTTACTGTATCCCAGTGGACAAGCTGGAAGCTCCTCCGTGTTTCCTCTCAAATCTCACACAGGACGGTTGGTGCCTGTGAACACGCCCCTGCCATCACTCTGATGGGTTCTTCTTTTTTAATTTTATTATCTAGTATGGATGTTGTGACTTGAGGAGGAATCTCCTGGTTGAGCTGCCAGGTTGTGAGTCCAATATATTCCTGTAGTTCTTTCTTGGCAGGAAATTATTAATCAACAACTACAATCCCCAGAATGCACCTCTCCTCTCCTCTCCCAATGTTCTTTCTGATTCAATTTCCTCAAGTGCTTCTCAACCCCACATGGGTGGCACCCAGCACTACTTCACTGCTGGGAACTGTGCTTCAAGGAGGCCTTAATTTGGGGATGGGAGAGTGATACAGTGGCAAGGGGAATTCCTTGTACTGACTACTGGACATCTTGCCCGTCGGCTGGCAGATTTCCGAACAGGGGCCCTGGACCCAAGCACTGTTGAAATTTGCCTTTCTGTTTTGTGTCAGACTTGGGATGGTAGGAGACCTAAGGCACATCTAGAAAGTCCTGTGGCTTATTTTACAAACTGGCAGAGTTTCTATTATGTTCTAGATACTCTAAATCCATCTCATCATTTTATCCAGACCAATATGTTGGGTAAGTATTAATATTATCTCATTTTACAGATGAAGACAGCAAAACTCAGAGAGATTATAAAAATGTTTCCAAGATCACCCAGCTAGTGAGTGACAGAGCTGGGATTCAAGGGCATGTGGATAGAGCTAGATGCCCATTGTCTGTCTGTCTGTCTGTCTGTCTGCCTAATTTAAGTGAAATCGACATAATATAAAATTAACCATTTAGAAGTGTACAATTCAGTGGTATTTAATAGATTCTCAATGTTGTGCAACCACTACCTTTCTCTAGTTCCCAAACATTTTCATCACCCTGAAATAAAACCCCAAACCTGTGACACAGTCGCTCCAGGTTCCCCTGCCCAGGGAGGATCTAAGCATCTTCCTCACTCCTCCTCAGCGGTGCTGGAAGCTCCGTCTTTGCTGGCGGCCCTGCTGCCATCGGGGTGGGGTAGGGCGAACCCTGTCAGCCTTGCCTGCCTCAGGCCCTTCCCTGATACTCCACAGCAGCCTGTCCCAGGCCAGTCGCCTCCCCAGCAGGTGGAAGAAGCCTTGCCCCGGGTCAGTCCTGCTCCCTGCAGGAGCCCTGCAGCCCTTCTCTGACACCCTGTGCTAACTGCTAGATGCCTGCCTCAGTTTCCCACCCAACCCCAGCATTGCTCTTTCGTGCAAGGCCTGGAGTCCCGCTTGGGTGGAGCCCAAGCTTGCCCTGACTGCCACCTCTGGGGTTAAAGGAGGAGAGTCCTCGAGGCTGTGCAGCCTGGAGCACAGAGGCCACTCTTCCCAGTCTTGCTCTGCCCTGGCCCAGCATCCCCTCTCCCTTCCTGACCTGTGGCCCTGGGGTCCTGGGTCCTGCACGGCCGCCTTGGGGCTTCTGCTGTCTGAGGGAACAGCTCTCAGCCCTATGATATCCTCCTGTTACCCAGAAATCCTTAGAGTCAGCGGCTGTGAGTGGTCATTGAGCCTGATGCCTGGGCTCAGCACAGGGAGCCGGAGGAATTGGGGGTGAAGTCCATCTTCCTTGCATATGCACACTTGGCAGCAATCCATGTGTCCCTTCGGAACCTTTTGTCTCCACAGAGAGAGGCTGCTGGAGCCGAAACATCTTCAGTCTGACCTTGCCGCAGCCAGAGAGAAACCCTGTCTGACAACCCCCCAGACAGGTCACCTGCTCATGTCTGAATGTAGTCCACATTAACAGCCACAGAGCAGCCTGAAATTCACGATGAGGAGACCCGAAGCCCTCTCCCATTAGTCAGCCCTGATGGCGACGTGGCTGGCGGGCGTCTCTTTGCCTTCCCTTCCCGGCTAACTGAGTCAGCGAGGTCCGGAGCCCTGACCGTCTCGGGTCGGTTAGAAGCCCGTCAACGGGACTGCAGGCTGGGAAAGCAGAGGAAGGTCTGCCCAGGATTTCAGATGCTTGGAGCACCCAAGCTTGGTGTGTGGTGAGCCCGCAGACATGGTGGCGGTTATTAATGTTACCATGTACGCCCCCTGCAGTGGGCATGGCCCCGTGAGGGGTTAAGGGTGGGGTTTGGGCTCAGCCTGTCTTCAGCTGTGTCACCTTATGTGCCTTTCCTGACATCTCTCGGTTCCCTCTATATAGTGTCCATGCTTTACTGAGTTGTGAAGGCAAAAACAAGCCGTCTGTGTGAGATGCCTGGCAGTGTGCCTGGCTCAGAGTAAACTCAATAAATGCCAACTGCATCTATTTAGGGTAAGCGGCCTTGTAGGTATTATGAATTATTATTATTAATTCTAGAACTCTATACGCGCTGTGGGATTTCAGGGTGTGAATGTATACGCAGATCTATGGGTCTATGTTCCTGTAGTCCACGCTCGCATCAACATCCACCAGCCCTGCCCCCTCCCCAAGTCACAGCCCATTGCTGAGCATCTCCTTAGGGCCAGAGGCGAATCAGGGGGGGATGCTGCCGTGGTCCAGCAAGGTCAGGGTATGTCCCTGCGTGCCTGTCTCACTGTGCGCATGAATCAGTGCACAGCCCCGAGTACATGTCGGTAGCAAGGGCTCCATGTGTCTGTGTTTCTCTGCAAGAGTGAGTCCACGTGTGTACTAGTCTACCTGGGCTTTCCTGACAAAACTCCACAGAGTGGGTGGCTTAGAAAACAGACATCTATTTTCTCACAATTCTGGGGGTTAGAAGTCCATGATCAAGGTGCGGGCAAATGTGGTTTCTGGTGAGCCCTCTCTTCCAGGCTTGTAGATGGCCGCCTTCTCACTGTGTCCCCACGTGGCCTTTCCTCTGCACCCGCAGAGGGAGAGAGAGATGTCTGTTGTCTCTTCCTTTTCTTATAAGGGCACCAGTCCTGTTAGATTAGGGCCCCACCCTTTTGACCTCATTTAACCTTAATTACCTCCCTAAGGGTCCCATCTACAAATAGAGCCACACTGGGGAGTTAGGACTTTAACATATGAATGGGAGGAGGGACATTGTTCAGTCCACAGCAATTTGGGACTTATGTGTGTGCATGTGTCTGTGTGTGTGTGTCTGCTTATGTGAATATATATGTGCCTATCCGGGTTAATGCCCATGTGTCTGTCGGCACATGTGTTTGTGTGTCTCTTCGTGCAGCTGGGTGGGGGGGGGGCGAGGAGCCGCACCTGCCAATCACCCCCTCCCACCTGAGGCCGGGGAGCCCACAGAATCAAGCGTGGGCCTCTCTCTGCCGATCAAGATCTATAAATAAAGTTGTCTCCCTGGCATGTTCCACACCACACGCGGCTCTTTAATAAAATTGGCTGAGATTTGTGGATAAGCCTGAAGCAAAGTCAATGCTCGGTGTCAATCCCACGCTAAGAGGGGCCTTCAGGGGTCAAGCTGCTTCCTGTGTATGATTCCCTATCAAAGATATGTCAGCCGGGTGCTAACCAGCTCCTGAAGAGCAGGGAGACGCCGAGCGCTGGCCAGGTTCTCACGGGGGGCCTCGGGCTGGGGGGCCGGCGTGGGAAGTGGGCGGGGGGGTCGGGGCCACAGCCAGAGCCAGCTTCCCTGGGGGCCTCACTGCTCCTCAGAGGCTCTGGGACTGGCTCCATCCTCCCTGTCTGAGCCGCAGGAAGGAGGGGAGGCAGCAGCTTCTCCCCAGCGGCTCTTCAAAACCTCCCTCTTTCGGGAAGTGCATTTTGAGGGGTGCAACCGGGGTCTCCCCAGGTCTCTGCTATTCCCCAGAGGCTGCAAGGAGTCTCTGCCGAAGCCATGGGCACAGTCTTCCAAGGGAGGGCGTGTAGGGGTCTCCCGGCTGCCCCGAGGTCCCGGGGGGCGGTGGCAGTAGCCAGGTGTGCCGAGTACCCAGGCCACTTGGGGAGGAAGGATATCTAATAGGCATGCTGGCCACACTCGGTGAGGCAGAAAGAAGGGAAATCAAAAGAAGTTTGGTTTAATTAAGTATCAGGGAAGATTTATGCAACTTCGTCTCCTTGTCATAAATATTAATGAGGGCAGCCGGCGGCGGCTCCTGAAGCAGCCACTAGCCCACTAGCCGGCTGGGGAGGGCTGAGGAGGAGGGGGCCGGAGGTGAGGAGGGCAGTGGCTGCCCCTTAACACACACACACAAACACACACACACACACAGTGGGTCTAGCCACTCCTGCCTGGGGCGGATGGTGCCAAGCGCTTGGTCACTTGGCCAGGAGGTCCAGGAAAGGGAGCTAGCCTCTTCTTGCCCCCTGGCCAGCCTGGGGTTTGGGGCAGGGCTCTGCTCAGCCAGCCTTGCCTTCCCCCTCTTTTGGCTCCGTTAGCTCCAGCCTGAGGGGAGGCATGTGTGTGACAGCAAAGGGACAGGGTGGGAGTGTTTGGGGGGACCAGGGGACAGCCCTCTGGGGTCAGGGGGTCTGGCAGTGGTGTGGGAGGTGATACGTGTGACAGTGAGAAGGTGAAATGAGGATTCCCAGGAGGGAGCTGCGTTGGGATGGAAAACTAGGGGTGGGTGCAGGAGGGCAGGACCGGCGGGGGGGCCAAGCAGGCTGTGATAGCGAGCGAAGTCCCACAGAGGGCAGCGGTGAGTCAGGGCTCTCCAGAACCCCCCAGCAGAGACTGATGGTAAGGAATGGGCTCACAGGATGATGGAGGTGGATGGGTCCCAGGATCTGCAGTTGGCGAGCTGGGGACCCAGGAGAGCGATGGGGTAGTTCCAGCCTGAAAGCCAGGAGGCTGAAGAGCCGATGTTTCAGTTTGAGTCTGAAGGCAAGGAAAACTGACATCCCAGCTCAGCAGGCAGGCGAGAGGAGCTCCCCCTTGCTTGTGAGAGAGTTGGGCCTTTTTCATTTTCTAGTCAGGCCTTCAACTGATGGGATGAGGCCCACCCACACTGAGGAGGGCAACCTGCTTTACTCAGTTTACCCATACAAATGTTAATCTCATCCAAACCAAGCCCACAGACACACCCAGAATAATGTTTGACCAAACATCTGGGTACCTCATGGCCCAGTCAAGTTGACACATAAAATTAACTGTCACAGGAACCTTGGCTGCATCCTGCAGAGGAGCTCCAGAGACAGCTGGTCACACCTGGTGTCCTGATCAGAGCAAGGCCACTGGAGCACTTACCCCAACCCCCAGCACCCTTGGTCATTGGTCAACATACTTTGGGCTCTGAGCGTAAAGCTGGGGGGCCGGGGGTGGGGCGGCTGTGGGGAGTGGACACTCTGGGAGCCAGGGCACTGGGAAGCGGTAAAGGATCCCAAGGGGGTGGGGGCCACTGGCAGGTCCCCACCGTGGGAACGAGGGTGGCATGGTGGGATCAAGAATGAGGCCCAGAGGAATGAAAACTACAGCTCCTTTTACTCATTTGACAGACATTGATGGAGCACCTGCTGCACGCCAGGCATGAGTTCTGAGGCCCCTTTGTGGCCGTGCCCTGGGCGAGCGCTCTGGGGACATGGCCTCAGGAGCCCCCAGCAGCTCACCGCAGAACTGCTGTTATCACTGTTACGGATAAGGGGAGGGAGGCGCAGAGGGGTTTCCCAGCGTGCCCAAGAAGTGAGCCGGGCTGGGTCGAGACCCCAAGTCTGCTTGGCTCCACAGCCAAGGGTCCTGGGCTTGGACTGCACCCAGCAACGGGAGCGGCCCCCTCAGCTGAGGACCCTGTTTCCTCGGGACCTGTGTTTCTGGTGTGTGTGTCTCTAGCCCCGTTGGAGGAACAGGGAAGACCTGGCTTCCAGACCCTCTGCCCCGACTGCAGGGAGCTGGGGGTGGAAGACGGAGCTCAAGACACAGCCACCAACCCAGTGATTTCCTGCATCCCCACCCTCAGGCCAGACCAATGTCTCTCCTTCTATCACCCTCAAGGCCAGTCAAGCCCAGGCTGAAACCTCCTTCATGGATGATGAAGTCAGCCAAGACTGACAGTAATCACTCATGAATTTTTGAGGGCTCCCTAAACGCCAAGCCCACGAAATGCATCCCTCCACTTAATTCCCAGAACAAGCGTTGAAAGGGAGATGATAATCATCCCCATTTGCTGATGAAAAAGTCGAGGCTCAGAGACATTATGTGACTTGGCCAGGGTCACACAGACATAAGTGATGGGTCAAATTAGAACTTCGGGATCTGTGACGCCAAATCCCTACATTTGAGCCCTAGATTGAAGAGTGGCCCCAGATCAGCATCAGCGTCTTGTGGGAACTTGTGAGAAATGCACATGCTCACGTCCTCCCCCAGACCTCCCGCATCAGAACTCCGGGGGTGATTCTGGTGCCCGCTCAAATCTGGGAACCGCTGACCAGGTTAAGCTAAGCCACCTGCTGGGCCAGGCCACCCAGGCTCGCCCCACAACACGCAGGGCCCCAGACCCAGGGCAGGGCTGCTGTCTCGGGGTCCTGTTCTCCTCCAGCTGCCCGAGAAGGCAAGGACGGGACCACACCTACACCCCCCATCACGTGGTGTCTTCTCCTAAGGTTTATTTTCCCAGCCGCCCGCCCACACCCCAATTCCTACCCATCCTCTCTGTGTCTACTCTTCTTCCTATATCCACATCCCTGCTCTCTTTCTCTGAAAGGAAATGTCCTTGCCTCCCATCTTTCTTGCTTATCAACAGCCAGAGACAAGTAGCTGAGTGCTTCTCCCTTTTGGAATATTTTTAGGGTGGCGGGAAGGGAGAGAAGCCGCAGATAAGTGTGGACCTTTTTCCTCACGTACTTATCATATACTTAGAGATTTTGAGGGGAAAAGTTGTAATTTTATTGGTCTGTAATGAATTTTTAAAACATTACTTTATATTAAACATGTGAATGTGTGTTTCAATTGACAGATGGATGAAACAGAATGCAAAATGTGCACGACCTTTTAGAAATAAATGATAAATATTCCCTTGCTTGCAACAGGCCACTTAAGGCTGTGCCCCCAGATCTTTGGGGAATATTTTCTATTCTCCTGTGCTCGACGGCCATTTGGGTGGAAATGTTTAAGCCACACACCTAGTGTTTCATTAGGGTCAGGCCGACCTCGGTTCAAGCGCTTCCTCCCCTCTCTGAACCTCATTGTTTTCATCTATTGAATGAAGTACTTCAATTCAATTTCAATTCAAATCATGATTATAAAGTGACTTTACGGTGGGGCTGTGTTTCCTTCATCTTTGTATCCTTTGTGCCTATAAAGTGCCCGGCACAAAGTAGATGCTCCGTCAATAACTGTTGAATAAAAGTAAGGTGACAGCTGGCTAGTATCCCTGTAGAATAAACTCCTAAATGTGAAATTTCTAGGTCAAAAGGTATGTATGTACTATTTTTTTCTTAAAGAATTTTTTTTGAGCAGTCTTAGGTTCACAGCAAAATTGAGAGGAAGGTACAGACATTTCCCACATACCCCCATCCCTGCATGTGCACAGCCTTCCCCATTATCAACATCCCTCACCAGAGTGGTACATTTGTTACCACTGATGAACCTACAGTGACACATTATAACCACCCAAAGTCTGTGCTTTACATTCGGGTTCCCTCTTGGTGTCGCATATTCTCTGAGTTTGGATAAATGTATAATGACTGTGTCCATCATTATAGTATCATACAGAGTATTTTCACTGCCCTAAAAATCCTCTGTGCTCTGCCTATTCATGCCCCCAACTCTAACCCCTGGCAACCACTGATCTTTTTACTGTTTCCATAGTTTTGCCTTTTCCAGAATGTCACATAGTTGGAATCATACAGTCTGTAGCCTTTTCAGATTGGCTTCTTTCACCTGGCCATATGCATTTAAGTTTCTTCCAAGTCTTTTCATGGCTTGACACCTCATTTCTATTTATCGCTGAATAACATTCCATTGCCTGGATGTACCACCATTTATTTATCCATCACCTACTGAAGGCCATCTTGGTTGCTTCCAGGTTTTGGCAATGATGAATAAAGCTGCTGTGAACATCCGGGGGCAGGTTTCCGTGCAGATATAAGTTTTCAACTCCTTTGAGTAAATACCAACAAGTGTGATTGCTGGATCGTATGATAAGAGTATGTTTAGTTTTGTAAGAAACTCCCAAACTGTCTCCCAAGGTGACTGCGCCGTTTTTCAATCCTGCCGGCAACGAACGAGAGTTCCTGTTGCTCCACACCCTTGCCAGTATTTGGTGTTGTCACAGTTCCGCATTTTGGCCATTCTAATAGGCGTGTAGTGGTAGCTCGCTGTCTTTTTAATTTGTATTTCCCTGATGATGTATGATGTGGAGCAGGTCTGCTCATTTTAGCTTTGACTTTGCCACGTTACTTCCCATAGATATTTCATCCACTTGCATGTTTTCTCATACCCATGTCAACACTGTGCTATCAAGATTTTGATGTTTGACAATATGATAGATGAAAAAATACTTTGCCATAGGTTTTCATTTCTGTTTTTATGAGTAGGACTGAGCATCTTTTCATTTGTTTAAGAGCCATCTGAATCCGTCTGTTTAGAGAACTGCCTTTTCAAGCCCTTTGCCCTTAGCTCCTCTAGCGGGCCATCAGGTTTTTAAACACTTATTTGTAGGCATCCTTTATATGAAAGAAATTAGTCGTTTATTGATCTAATACTTTTCCTAGTGTGTTATTTGTCGTCTCATCCTATTTTTTTCTTGCACATTAAAATTATTTTAAATTTTAATTTAACAATCGTTTTTAAGGTTTCTGGGTTTTGTGTCTTATTTTAGAAAGCTCTCTCATAATAAAATTATCATTTTTAATCTCTATTTTTATACCATCTTTTCTATTTTTCAACTTTTTATATTTAAACATCTGAGCTGTATGGAATTTACTTTGATGTAAGGAGTCAGGAAGGGATCCAAGTTAACTTTTTTCAGATGGTTGGCCACTTGTCCCAATATCATTTATTAAATAAACCCATCTTTTCCCTTTGGTAAGAAATGCTGTCTTTATCAAATGTTAAATTCTCATTTCTTACTGGATAAATTTCTGGATTCTTCTTTTTTTTTTTTTTATGATTGGCACTTGAGCTAACAACTGTTGCCAATCTTTTTCTTTTCTTCTGCTTTTTCTCCCCAAGCCTACCAGTACATAGATGTGTGTTTTTAGTTGTGGGTTCTTCTAGTTGTGGCATGTGGGATGCCGCCTCAGTGTGGCCTGATGAGCAGTGCCATGTCCGTGCCCAGGATCTGAACCAGCCAAACCCTGGGCCTCCAAAGCGGAGCACGCGAACTTAACCATTGGGCCATGGAGCCGATCCCAAATTTCTGGATTCTATTTGATCAGTTGGCCAGTGTTTCTAATCTTGCACCATGACCAGTTGCCACTATGTCCAACAACAAGTAAAAAGCTGAAAACATTGAAAAATCAACAACTTTTCTTGGATCTGTAAAAGAGGTGAGGATACAGGGGGAACTGCTGGTGAAGTTCACAGTCCAGAGGCACAGGCTCACTAAGAGACTGAGACCCATCACAGGGCTATAGAACACTTCCCCAACCGCATACCTTCCCAGAGCATTACCAAAGGCCTATTCACAGCAGTTTCTTTTACCCACTACATCATGTCTGGCTATCAATAAAAAATCACAAGGCATACCGAAAGACATAAAACACAATTTGAGGAGACAGAGCAAGCATCAGACCCAGACCTGGCAGGAATGTTGAGATTTTCAGACCAGGAATTTAAAACACCTATGATTAATGTGCTAAAGGATCTAGTGGATAAAGTCAATAGCATGCAATAACAGATGGTCAATGTAAGCAGAGAGATGAAAATCCTAAGAAAGTATCAAAAAGAAATGCTAGAGATCAAAAACACTGTAACAGAAATGAAGAATGCCTTTGATGGGCTTATTAGCAGACTGGACACAGCTGAGGAAAGAATCTCTGAGCTTGAGGATATATAAATAGGAACCTCCAAAACTGAAAAGCAAAGAGAATAAAGATTGAAAAAATGGAAGAGAATATCCAAGGAATGAGGGACAGTACAAAAGGAATAACAGATCCAATATTGGGAATGCCAGAAGGAAAAGAAAGAGAAGGGCCAGAAGAAATATTTGAAACAATCACTGAGACTTTCCCCAAATTAACGTCAGACACCAAACCACAGATCCAGGAAGCTCAGAAAATGCTGAGTGATAAATGCCAAAAAAATGATATCTAGGCATATCATTTTCAAACTACAGAAAATCAAAGGTAAAAAGAAATTCAGAAAGAAACCAGAGGAAGAAAAACACCTTGCCCATAGAGGAAGAAGAATAAGAATTACGTCCAACTGCTCCTCAGAAACCACGCAAGAAGAAGATACAGTGAAATATTTCAAGTGTTAGGAGAAAAAAAATCACTAACATAGAATTACATACCCTGTGAAACTATCCTTTAAAAGTTAAGGACAAATAAAAACTTTCTCACTCAACCAAAAATTGAGGGAATTTGTTACCAGTGACATGCCTTGCAAGAAATGTTAAAAGTTCTTTAACTTTTTAAAAGTTCTTAAATGTTTAAAGTTCTTTAAAGAGAAGAAAAATCATATAGGCCATAAAAGGTGGGACATTAGCTAGTGCATCAGTCAGCTATTGCCACAATAATACTACGCAACAAACCACCTCCAAACTACATGGCTTAAAGCAACAGTCATCCATTGTCGCTTACATGTCTGTAGGTCACCTGGGCATTGGCTGATCTCATCTTGGCTTGGCTGTACTTGAGTCCAAGCTGCAGGTAGAGTCCAGGTGTGTTCCATGTGTCTCTCATCTTTTGGACCAATAGGCTAACCGAGGTACGTTTTTCTCATGGTGATGGCAGAATTGCAAGAAGGCAAGCACATTGCACAACACACTTCAAACGTCTGCTCTTAAAATATGCACTCACATTCCACTGGCCAAAGCAAGTCATATGGCTGAACCCAATGCCAAGAAGCAGGACATATACTCTGCCCACTAGGAGAACATGAGAAAGGTGTGGATGTCTAACTGTAGGAATATTAGCAATGATGTTCCCAAAATCCTCTTTCACAACCAAGTATGATTTATCCTAAAATTTCAAGGATTGCTTAGATGTAAGAAACCCAATAACATAATACATCCTATCAAAAGGGCCAATTAAAAAAAAGGAGAAATGCAATGAATGCAGAAAAGACAGAATAAAATTTGACACTGAACTAATTTTTATAAACTCTTTAAAAACCAGAGATAGGAGAATATTCATTAACATAATAAAGACTACTTGTCTTAAAACAACAATAGAATTGAATTTATGGGGACACAATAGATGTCGTGTAAAATCAATAGCAAAACAAGCCTGACTACTTGCATTTTTACCCGACATTTGTCTGTTCAGTGCAATAAAATATATAGCGATAAGAGGTCTAACTATTAGAAAGGAGAAGATGAGATAATCATTATTTACAGATGATACAGTTATATACCTAGAAAATATAAAAGTATCTACTGAAAAACTCTTAGGATAAATGAGCAACCAAATACAAGATAAATATTTGAAAATCACTGATTTTTCTACATGCCAGCAATGACCGGTTATAAGATATAATAGGAAATAGATTCTATTCGCAGTAGCAATAAAAGCATAAAATATTTAGCAGTAACACTAAAAAGAATTGTGTGGAAATTATATGTGCAGTATGCCACAAACCTTTATTCAGAGATAAAGGAGACTGGAAAAATAATAGTAGTGCAATAATTTAAAAAGAGTGTCATTGTTAAAGTATTTAACAGACAACCCAACAGAACATGATAAACAACTCGGAAACAGACTTTAGTTACAAGAACTTACATATAAAATATTGCAATAACATGTAAGTTCCATTAATAGGTAAGTTGCATTGGTCGCATATAACGGATACCCGACTCGTGGGGTATAACAAGTGCGTGAGGGCATTGTTCTCTCATGAAACAAGCTGCCAAGGGTGGACAGTTCAAGGATGATGCAGCTGCCTCAGATGTCACTTCCTTTCTCCTCCGTCCGTGGTGCTTGGACTGTGTCTTCCATCCCAAGGTTGAAAAAATGGCCACTCCACCTTAAGCCATCCCATCCACATTACAGACGTAATGAAGAAGGAAGAAAGGAAAGGAGGGAAGGAAGGAGACAGGAAAGAAAGAAAGAAAGAAAGAAGCAGCGGAATCTGTATCGAGAAGCAGAACTCCCCCCAGAAGTCTCCAGCAGACATCCACTTATAACTCACTGACCAAAACTGAGTCGCACTGCCCCCTCCTCCCCGAACTGTAAGAGAAGCTAGGAGAAATACTTTTTTAAAAAATAAGTGGGCACAATACTTTCCCAAACAAAATTAAGATTTTGTTGATACGAAATTTCAAGTGTTGTAGGTAGGCAGCTATATCTGCCACAGAAAACATCCAGATCACTGTGAGGCAGAAGGTAGGAAGGAATAACTATTTGACTAATGAGGTTAGAGAAATTGTCTATTATGTTTTGGTAAAAAAAAAAAAAAGACCCTCAAATTAAATTTTTTCCTTATACCAAATGCCAATATAATATCCATAGGATTTATACAATTAAAAGTAAAATAGGAAAACTGGAAGAATATATATGCAAATAAAGAGCACGCTTAACTTCATTGAAAGGAATAGGCCTTTCTAGGCGTATAAGCTAAGAAATAAGTGTCAAAGGAGCATACTGATAAATTTCACTAGCGTCAAATAATTTAATTCTGTAAGTTAAAAATCCCATTGACAAAATTAAAAGGCAAGCAACAAACTAAGGAAAGAATCAGAAAGGGTTACAATTCTTATTATGGATTATGATATATATATCAATAAGGGAAAAATGGACCCAATTAAAAAATGTTGACAAAGGACCTGAGCCAACAATTCATGAAAGAACAGATACAGTTTATAAAAACATGAAATAATGTGCTATTTTGAATAAATTGAGGACAATTCGAAAATATCCCAATCATTTATTTTTTTCTAGCAAAATATAAACCATCCTTATAGAAAACTCGGAAAGTACAGAACAATATGAAGATGAAAACAAAAATCACCGTGATTCAACAACTGAGAGATGATAGCTTTTAAGTATGTGTCATTCCGCTCTGTTTTTTTTTTCCCTCACAAATACCTTCTAATTAGTTCATTTGTCTCTATTGTTTTTCCCTTTGTTTATCTTTCTTTTTCTAATTGCCTCACACTTCTTTGTACTTTTGTCAGTCATTCCCCTAGCAGGGCACATTGCTGCTCCCCTCAAAATTAGCCTTCCACTGGGAAAACAAGGGCAAGGTCGGATATTGGATAAGCAGCTAGCTGTGTTCTCCACGGGAAGAATGAGACGCCTGTAGCTTAACTGCAAGGGAGGCTGAAAGTTGCACAGGAGCACACGACATCTGATACGTACTTATTGCCGCTACCACACAACCATGCCGAAACCTAGCCCTTTACGGTTTTACTTTAAAGTTCACTCAGTATACATGGTGAAAGTAAAACCCTTGAGCTTTTTGTTCCTACTGGACTTATCGCTTATCAACTTAAAAAGCAGGTTCACCTGTTATTTTATCCTCAAAATAAGTTTATTCAGGAATAGCCAAAAGAATGGCAACTCGGGATATGCATGCTATGGCAAACCGTAGGCAAGTCCAGAAAGCAAAGGAGGGGAGCTGCTGTTATAGAGGAAGGGCAGTAGGGATGGGCTGTTCTAAAGGAAAGTCCATTGGGGGAAAGTAACAGTTCAGGGCAGCAACCCTTCTCTTTGGCTGAGCTGCCTCCTTTCTCTTTGGCTGAGCTGCCTCCTTTCTCTTTGGCTGACCTGCCTCCTTTCTCATTGGCTGGGCTGTCTCATTTCTCATTGGCTGGGCTGTCTCATTTCTCATTGGCTGAGCTGTCTCATTTCTCATTGGCTGGGCTGTCTCATTTCTCATTGGCTGAGCTGTCTCATTTCTCATTGGCTGGGCTGTTGCCAGGTGAGGAAAGAAATCTTCCTTGGCAGTAAAGTAGTTTTACATCCTGTTGAAGATGCAAGTCCCTCTCTTCCTATTTGGTGTAATTGACGATGTGTGATATGGCGTCAGAGCTCCCCCTACAGGCCTTCCCAACTCCAATTTAATTGAGGTTTCTTTAATTTCCACACCGTACACAGGTAGTAATTATAAATTTTGTACAAAATGCAAAAATCAACCACCTAACAGCACTAGAAAATGAATCATTTCAGCATTTTTTTCCTCCCCTAAATGGCTAGCTAATTGTCCCAACACCACTTGTTGAATAAATTTTGAACTATTTGGGTCCATCTTTAGTCTGTCCCATTACTTTGTGTGTCCATTTATGCATCAGTACCAAGCTGCTTTCATACGGTAGTTTTGAAATGCATTTCTAATATCTGGTAGGGCAAATGTATCAGTTATCTATTGGTGCATGATAAACAAGCCAAAACCTAATGGCTTCAAACAAATACCAACTTATTTGCTCATGACTATTAAAATTAACAGGCATATTTTGCTAAATAAATTCCAAAATTAGTCAATATCTTTACCCTATTCCCAAACAGTACAAGAACCTTAAAACACTTTAACTCAGATAACCCCTCATGACTTACATGCTATTTTTATCTAGTATTTTCTTTCGTTCTTTTGTAATCCTCCCAAATTTGATATTATTCTTTTTATTGTATTATATACTCGATGTTTATTTAGATATACCCATATGTTCACCATTTTCTTTGCTTATCATTCCTATCTACATCTCAAACTTTCCTTTTAGGGTCATTTTTCTCCTTTTTTGGAGTATATTTTGGAGTAAAATTTCCTTTAGTAAGAGACTGTTAATATAAAGTCTTTGGGGTTTTATTTGCATTAAAATGCCTTTACTTGATAATATCTCTTCAAATATTACTTCTACCTCCATTCTTTTTATTATCTCCTTCCAGTGCTTTGAATAAATGTTTTTGGATTTAATTTGCGATGTTAAGATTGACCAGAGTTCAGGGGTTGTCCACTCGATCGTGCATGAGAGAGCCCCGTCAGCTTGACTCTGATCCTTGGTTGGTTTTGTTTCAGAGGGCTATCTCAGCAGGCTTAATGTTTTGCCTATTTGCTCTTATATCTAATCCTCAGCCCTTCTCTGCTCTGGTCTGAATCAGGGCAGGGGGTGGGGCTCACCCATACAAGCTGCATTTCCCAACCTCCTGTGTCAGCAGGATTCCAGCTGGGTAAGCCGGGTGGGAAGCACTGGCAGGAGATCAGAGGGTTGTAGGAAGGTGGCCCTTCTCCCTCTGTCCTTCAGATCTGTCTGCATCATCAGCTGCATAATTTCCCTGGCTCTAGCTGGGTCACAATGTTCCCTTGGTTGCAGCCTCCTCCTGGTGACCTCTGACTTTGGTCTCCAGCAACACACCTCTTCCCTCCGTCCCTCCTAAGGTGGTAGCTTCTTGCTGTTGCCAATGTCTGGGTTGACTCACTGTCCACTGTTTGGCTTCTCAGCTCTTCTATCACATGGGCAGCCAATTCCCATATTAAATTCCCTGTTTGACACACCCAGAGTGATTTCTTTTTCCTTCCTGGACCTCAAGAAGTATTATACTGGTTTTGTTTTTAAAAAGAAAAGAAAGTTCTTCTTTTGTCTCTATGCTTCAGAAGAATTTTAAAGCATTAATATTATCTGTCTTAGCAAATTTGAATGAACTCACTTTTTTTTTTAAAAGATTGGCACCTGAGCTAACATCTGTTTCCAATCTTCTTTTTTTTTTCCTTCTTCTCCCCAAAGCCTCTAGTCCATAGTTGTAGATCCTAGTCGTAGGTCCTCCTGTCTCTACCACGTGCGACGCCGCCTCAGTACGGCTTGAGGAGTGGTGCTAGGTCGGCGCCCAGGATCTGAACCAGCGAAACCCCAGACCACCAAAGCAGAGTGCGTGAACTTAATCACTCAGCCATGGGGCCGGTCCCTGAACTCACTTTTGAAATTATCTGAATCTCAAGCTTTTTGAAGTGGAAAGGTAGAAAATTTCTCAATTTCTCCCATGGTTGTTGGTCTATGTAACTTTTAGGTTTTTTTTAAAGAAGAAAAACAGGTTAAATATCAGATCATCCTTTAAAAGCTGGAGATACAAATACTATCTTTTTAAGGTAAATAATAAAAAATACATATGGAATGTTTTTTGTTTTGTTTTTAACAGTAGATTCACCTGCCTCCAGATTTGTTTCAAGCCCAAAGCATCTTTTGGAATGACTAGATGGATTGTTTCAGGATTAAAAACTGGCATTAGATGGGCCAGCCTCATGGCCAAGTGGTTAAGTTCAAACACTGAGCTTCAGCAGCCCGGGGTTCTCTGGTTCGGCTCCTGGGCCCAGACCTACACACCACTCATCAAGCCATGCTGTAGTGGCGTCCCACATAGAAGAACTAGAATGACCTACAACTAGGATATACAACTATGTGCTGGGGCTTTGGGGAGAAAAAAAAAGAGGAAGATTGGCAACAAGTGTTAGCTCAGGGCCAATCTTCCTCACCACCTCCCCTCCCCCCCGAAAAAAAACCCAAAACTGGCACAAAAGACTCATACAGACAATCAGGAATTGACTGAACTAAGTCACAATAGTCTATGGAATTTAAGAGGTGAGTTGTGTTGGCATCGAGACTGAGTTAATAAGAGAGAGTTCTCTTAACCTGCAAGATCCCTGACCTCTTCTCCCCAGAACATTCCTTCTCACACCTCCAACTGCTAAAGGTATTTCTAGAATTCCAGGAGTAACTGTTAAGAGAATCATTACTACTTCTTGCTTCATATTGTTATATCCATAAACCATCGTGGTCACTTGGACCAGTACACAATCTCCTTTTATATCCTTAATTTATTCATGAACTCATGAAACATTTACTGAGCAGAGGCGGCGCCAGGCAATGTTCTAGACACCAGGGCTGTAGTGACAACCACCACAGACCCTTCTCCTGCCCTCGTGGAATTTACGATCTCACAGGGAGAAGAGCACTTGACTGTGTTACTGCAATTTTTGGTAAGTGCTTGGAAGTCAAAGGCCTGAGTGCTGGGGTGGGGGAGCGGGCCCAGGAAACCTTCCCCAAGAGAGTGACATTTATGGTAAGACTCAAGGATGAGCAGTGGCTGACCATTTCAAGGCGATTCATGGAGATTATTTCAAGGAGAAAAAAGAACTTAGGGTGAGGAGGTCCTAAATTGGAACCTGGTTTTCTCTCTGAGAGCTCTCTTTATTAAAACCATTTTTTTTTTTTAATGAAAAACATCTTCTTAAGTGAAAAGACCGGGAAGGAAGGAAAGAAAGAAGGGAAGGTGGGTAGAAAGAGAGAGAGAGAGAAAGCAAGCAAGAAAGAGAAGAACACAAAACCAATAACATCCATCCCAGAACATAATGCAGCTCTTGCCATCAGATTTAACTGTGTGCCTTTGGCCAGTGACCCGACTTCTCTGAGCCTCAAACTCCACCTCTGTGTAAGAGGTCCATGTTAGCACTCCACGAGGCTGCCATGAGCATGGAGCCAGAGGAAGTTTATGAAAGGGCCTTACAGCTGAGGATGCTTCACCTCCTGTGCAGGCGTATTTTTTTATGGCTGTTTACATTTGTTAACCCATGTCGGTGAAAACTACTGGGGAACTGCAGCCAGAGAGTTAGCCATCTAAGGAGCCCAGGTCCTGGGCCCCAGGCTGGGAGACCCCCGCCCAGGGCTCCCCGTCCGCCCCACCCCACCCCCAGCATTCGCCAGCTCTCTCCGCTCCTGTATATGAATGAGGTGATCTTTCAGCTGCCCTTTGTCTTGGAAAAAAATTAATTCTCATTTGCATTACCTCGTCTAAATGTCACCCACCGATATTTTGTTAGACATTAGCGGCGCTGGCAGGGAGGGCCGCGGGGTAATTGTGCTCTGCCTGGCGCTGGGATTTACATAATTTCAGACAGCAATTAAAGAATCCTGGGGAATTTTTTTTCCTCTTCCAACCTCTCCTACAAAGAAAGTGTTCGTTTACATTAAGCGCTCAGCTCCTCGCTGTTCATTTGCATAAAATTAAAGGTTTTTGTGTTCCTGAACAGCAGGGTAACATTTAAAATTCCGTTTTAAAAAGCTCACCTTACAATAATAAAATGTTAATATCATTTCATAGGCAATGCGAGGTTGCCAGATGCCTTTCACTTCCAACTTGTATCCATTGCTAACTGTTTTCCCTCCCTTTCTCTCTCTCCTCCGTCTCTCTTCCCTCCTCTTTCAGTCTTTGTCCCTCTCTACCCTTTCCTCAAGTCTCCTCCTTGGTCTCACCCTGGCTCCCAACTCTTTGATCTCTTCTTTTTCTCTTTCCTCATTCTTTTTCTAAACGGAATCCAAATGTCCTCAACTCTCACCAGCCCGAGGCTGCGAAACAAAGTTGAGTTTCCGTGATCATCCCGTGAATAACGACTCCAAGCTCAGTTGCCAGGTTCCCAGGAGGTCCTGTCTCTACGCTGATCTCCAAATCACCAGCCATCCAGCCCCACATCCCACATGTCCTGGCCTCCCTGAAGCCAGAGTCAACCCTGGTTATTCTCACCTCCCTGGGAAGCGCATGTGCTGCCCCAGTCACCACAGATGTCTGTGATGCCTCATGAAGGTCACTCCACAGCCCTTGCTGCAGCACTCCAGTGTGGCCTGGGCCCCAACAGAATTGAGATGGCTGTGTGAGAAGACGCTGACAGCAAGGACCCCTGCCCAGAACCCCTCTTCCCTCTCCCTACCCAGCCCTGGGGCTAAGTCTAGGCCACCAGACAGGCTCCCAGCCCCCAGACAGGACTCCCCCCAGGCCCTGCTGGCTTTGTCCACCATCTGGACTCCCTCAGTCCACCTCAGTCTATCAGATATAGTTTAAGAACCTCAGAACTCCTACAGGAGAGGCAAGAGGTGTTCCCGATTCTCCTTTCCTGTTAGCATTCAGGAACAATGAGTCAATTTTGTTCATTTGGAGTGCCAATGGCTTCACCTCACTCACCAGTTGTCCAACCCCAGCTGGCACTGGTTTCTAGGTTAGATATAGGCAGAGACAAAGGGCCTTGGCCAGAAATATGAAGAGAAAACCAGTTTTCTCACATGGAGAAGAGATTACTAGCTAGAAGGAGGAGAGAAGAGAGAAGGCCAGAGGTCTATGGGGCCAGAGTGGAAGAGGATGGGCCTCACCAATGATGGAGAGACAAAAGGAGCCCAGAGGGAGACAGCTATGTAGGTTAAGGCGAGGTTTCCCACACTCCAGGCACCATCCAGAAGGAGGCAAGAGATGGGGTGGAAACTATAGAAAGATGGAATATCCCCCCCTCCCCATAGTCCACAGATTGAGAGCTCAGGATCAGGAATGATGCTGAGATACAGAAAAATAAAGATAGTTTTATTTACTGTATACCACAGTTTTAGGACGGATATTCAGACTCACAACAAATAGATAATTTTTAATGTGATAGAGGCTCTGAGGGATGAGGAAGCAGTAATTAAGTAGTGGGGTGGGTGCAATCATTTCAGTAAGGAGATAAGTATGTGCAAAGGTTCTGAGGAGGGAAGAGACATAGCTTGCTGAAGACCTGAAATAAGTCTGGGTGTAAGGAGCTCAGAAAGCAAGGGAAGAGGCATGCAAAGAAATAAGAACCTATGATCCATACGCAGGGGAAAAACCAATTAATAGAAACTGTCCCTGTGGAAACTCAGACAGTAGACTTGGTAGACAAAGGCTTCTGATCAACTGTTTTAGATAGGACCAAAGAGCTCAAGGATGCCACATCCAAAGAACTAAAGGAAACCAGGAGAATGATGTCTTACCAAAGAGAGAATACCAATAAAGGCACAGAAATTATGAAAAGGAATCAGATAGAAAATCTGGAGTTGAAAAGTACAATAACTGAAATGAAACATTCACTAGATGGGATCAATAGCAGATTTGAGCAGGCCAAAGAAAGAATCAGCAAATTTGAAGATAGATCAATTGAGATTATTCAGTTTGAGGAACAGAAAGAAAAAAGAATGAAGATATGTGATCAGAGCCTAACAGACCTGCAGGACACCACCAAGCATACCAATGTATGCATGATGGGAGTCCAGAAGGAGAGGAGCAAGACAAAGCGGGGGAAAAATGAAGAAATAATGGCTAAAAGCTCCCCAAATTTGATGAAAAATATGAATCTATACATCCAAGAAGCTCAAAAAACTTCAATTTGGATAAACCCAAAGAGATTCACACAGACACATTATAATCAAATTGTAGAAAGACAAAGAGAGAATGTGGAAAGCAGCAAGAGAGAAGTGACGAGTCACATACAAGGGAGCCTCAATAAGATTACCAGCCAATTTCTCATCTGAAGTCATAGAAGTTAGAAGGTGCTGGAATGAAACAGTGAAAGTTCTGAGAGAAGAAATACTGTCAGCCAAGAATTCTATATTGAGCAAAGCAAAGCTCTGAAAACGAAGGAGAAATTAAAACTATCAAGCCATTTAATGATGGGAAAGAATAGTCCCTTCAACAAATGGTATTGGGACAACTGCAAAAGAATGACATCGGACCCCTATTTCACACTATATATAAAAATGAACTCAAAATAGGTTAAAGACCTAAGTGTAATAGCTAAAACTACAAAACTCTGAGAAGAAAACCTAGATGAAAATCTTCATGACTTCATGGACTAGGCAATGATTTCTTAAATATGAGACCAAAAGCACAAACAAACAAAAGAAAAATTAGAGACCCCATTAAAATGAAAAACTTCTGTGCATCAAAGGACATTATCAAGAAAGTGAAAAGAAAACCCACAGAATGGAAGAGAATATTTACAAATCATATATCTGAAAAAAGTTTAGTATCCAGAATATATAAAGAACTCTCATAACTCAACAACAACAAAATAATCCAATTAAAAAATAGGCAAAGGGCTTGAATAGACATTTCTCTCAAGAAAACGAACAAAAGGCCAATGAGCCCAGGAAAAGATATGCAACACCATTAATCATTAGGGAAAAAAAAAACCATAACCACATGAGATACCACTTCACACTTGTGGGCTAGCTGTAAGGATAATTTTTTTAAACGGAGAATAACAAGTGCTGGCACAGATGTGGAATAATTAGAACTCTGATACATTGCCAGTGGGAATGTACAATGGTAGCACTGCTCTGGAAAACAGCTTGGCAATTCTTCAAGAAGTTAAGCATGGAATTACCATATGACCCAGCAGTTCCATTCTTAGATATATACCAAAGAGAATTGAAAACGTATGTTTGCATACAAACTTAAACACAAATGTTCATAGCAGTAATTTTCATAATGGCCAAAAAGCAGAAACAACCCAAATATCCATCAACCAATGAATGGATAAAGAAATTGTGGTATATCCATACAAGAGAATGCTATTCAGCCATAAAAAGGAAAGAAGTTCTGATACATGCTACAACATGGATGAACCTCAAAAACATGTTAAGTGAAAGAGCCCAGAACCAAAGGCCACATATTACACGATTCTATTTCTATGAAATGTCCAGAATAGGCAAATCCATAGAGAGAAAAAAGTAGAATAGTGGTTGCCAGGATCTGGGGGGAGGCAGAATGGAGAGGGACGGCTTAATGGTTACAGGCTTCTTTTAGGCGTGACGAAAATATTCTGGACTTAAATCGTGGCGAGAGTTGTACAACATTGTGAATATACCAAAAACTTCTGAATTGTACACTTTAAAATGGTTTATACCATTTATAGAGAGAGCAAGCACAACGATATGATAAAGCAAAGGGTGCAAAATAAGAATGGCTCAGTCAGAGTAAAAGGTATAAAGGTGTTCTTTGTACTATTCTCATAATTTTTCTATAAATGTGAAATTACGTTTTAAAATAAAGGCTTAAAATGATGGTAAATGTATAACTAAATAAATAAGGGGACCATCAGGAGGAGCCTGGGGCCTGGGAGAAACACGTGGCTCTCTGTATCTGGGCAGAAAGAAATCAGCATGAAAAGGAGAAGAGAGAATGGGTGAGTGAGGTGGGAGGCCGTGTGAGCCTGGGCCCGTGTACTCCTCTGTGGAATGTGTACAGCAGCACACACACCCCGGGGCTCGTGTAAGGAGCCAATGAGATGCAGCAGGCGCAGGGCTGGGCCCAGTGCCTGGCGTGTGGTTCAAGAGCTCAATAAATAGAAAGGTATGACGGTTACACAGACTTCGACACACCCAGCGCTGTTGTGAGCACTCCGCGAGTAGCAGTTCCTTTAACCCTCACCAAAGAACCTCCTGAGGGAGGAACCACTAATATCAACATCCCCATTTTATGAGGAGGAAACTGAGGCACGGAGGGGTTGGTGACTTGCCCAAGGTCACAGAGCTTGTAAGTGGGGGCACTAGGATTTGAGCCCAGGGGATGTGTTTCAACAGGCCTACTGATGTTTTTCTAAATGACCCTATAGCCCTGAGGGGTCTCAGTTTTGTTATTTTGATATTATAGCTTTATAGTCAGAATTACATTCAGCTAGCCCCCCAAACCCTCAAATCTTCAATTTCAGGCTCCCACGCTATGGTCTCCGAGCTCTCATTTCTCTGTTCAGATGGGACAAGAACACTGAGCAGGGAAACCGAGGCCCAGGGCCTCTACAGGGACGGCGCCGATGCTGGGGTGGAGGAGACAGAGACCCTGCTGGGGATGTGCAGGTGAGCGCCTACACCTGATGCAGCAGCACTGGGCCTGGGACGGTGAGGAATGGAGAGGGGCAGGGTGGCTGCTGTGGGCTGAATGCGTGGCCCCAAATTCATATGTTGAAACCTAACCCCCAAGGCGATGGCATTAGGAGGTGGGGCCTTTGGGGTGATTAGGTCACGACTGCGTAGCCCTCACGAATGGGATTAGTGCCCTTATTCAAGCAGCCCGAGAAAGTTCCCCTGCCCCTTCCACCACGTGAGGATATGATGAGAAGTCAGCGCCTGCAACTGGAGGAGGGCCCTCCCCAGAACCGGCCCGCGCTGGCCCCCTGACCTGGGTCTGCAGCCTCCAGAACTGTGAGCGATACGCTTCTGCTGTTTACGAGCCACACGTCTGTGATATTTTGTTCTAGCGGCCTGAATGGACCAAGGCAACGGGCTGGCCTGAGTTGGGCTTGGCTGGCTGGGCTGGTGGGCTGGGAGGTCCAGGGCTGGCACGCCCTGAACACTGATGCTGACAGAAACAACAGTCACCACTTTTTGAGCCTTTTCTCAGCTCTCAGCTCCACCTTCAGGGATTTACTGCATCATTGCACTTAACCAATCTCTCACCCACCGTTGTGGGTAGGTATAATTGTGCCCATTTTGCAACTGAGGAGGCTCAGGCTCAGGGGGGTTACCTGGCTGGCTTGGGTCACCCTGTGCACAAGAGGCTGAGTGGGACCCCCAGGCTCCTGGCTCCCCTCTGCTCCCCTGCCCTGCGTGGCACAAAGCTGACACTCTGCCCCCTTTCTCTGGCATCGCTGGCAGAATGGCAAGGTGGGGGTTTCTCCGCCCCTCGGTGGAGGATGGGAGCCTGCTCAAATGCTCACCGAATTAACAGCCGTGGGGCTGGCCGTCCCTGCCCCTAATCGGCGGCCTCTGTTCCTGCTCTTGGTGGCTCCTCGCATCCTCTGGCTCAGAACAAACGGGCACCTCATTAGCTCCAGTAAGCATTCATTTCAGCCGCATGGTTCTGGGGCGCAAGTGCATGCTTGGAACGCACAGGGGTTTATTACGTTTGCAGAAATAACACTTATGTAGACAAAAGAGTCGAGCAGCCCAAGGAGGGAACCTGAAGGCAGGGAGGGCGGTCAGCACCCTGCCCACCTGGCCCCTCCCCGCCTCGCATGCCTGCCTCTTTCCCAGGGCTGACCTTCTGTGGGGACACTGCTTCCTCTCCTAGCTGCCCCCTGCCTGTGCTGACCTCTGCCACACACAGCCCCTGAAGCCATTCCCCTGAGGGGTCAGTCAGGCCAGCCAAGGCTAAGGTGAAGGGCCTTTATGCCCCCAATAATAGGTGAACTGTGCTGCTCCAGGCTGCATTCAGTCTGCAGAGCGCTGGGCACCCTCCAGGCCCCACTTCCAGTCATCCTGGCTGGTTCTCAGACTTGATACCTGCCTGTAAGATCTGTTGACTCTGTGTGTGGGGTCAGGCCCACATCTTTCACCTCCAAGGACAGTGGTTCAAACCAAGACGGCTTCCCTTCCTCCAGACACAGCCCAGGCAACCACGGTTGCAGTTCTGTGGGTCTCCGCCCGCTTTTACTGCTCCTCGTTCGACTGGCCTCTATCCACCACTCAGTGGTCTTCACCCAGCAGCCACAGACCCTTCCCCGTCCTCTCCCAGCAAGACCCCAGGATGAAGGGACTGGATGCCACGCTTATGGGTGGTCTAGTTTCACAAAGGCCAATCCAAAACTGGCTCCTGGCCCAGTTGAAGGAGCTCCCAATGGCCAAAGCTGGAATGATTTGAGCAACAAAATCAAGGAGTATTGGGTTATAACCCAAAGTAGAAAATAAATATCCACAAGCCCATTCTGATATAAATAAATGATTGAATTAATAAATAAGTGGGGGAGAAGAGACAAATCTCCCATGAAGAATTCCAAATAATTTACGCAGACACCCTGCCCTCAGGGAGGTGGAGCAAAGCTTCCCGCTCCTCAGCTGTGGGCTGTGCAGAGTGACCTCCTTCCAAAAAGGACAGCATGGAACCTTACAGGGGAGACACCTGACAAAGACACCTCAGCTGGGTGACAAGGTCAACATCAACAGTGATCAGTCATGTGGCGAGCATGTACCCTTGATATGATCTGATGAAAATAGCACTTTACCTCTGTGATCCTCTTCCTTAAAACCCACAACCCCAGTCTAATCATGAGGAAAACATCTGACAAATCCCAGTAGAGGGACATCTGAGCAGTACACCTCAAAACTGTCACGGGCATCAGAACCAAGGAAAGTCTGAGAAACTGTTGCAGCCAAGAGGAGCGTAGACAGATGTAAGGGCTAAATGTAATGTGGTACCCTAGATAGCATCCTGGAACGGAAGAAGGACATGATGTACAAACCAAGGAAATCCAAATACAGCATGGGCTCTAGTTAATATTTATGGATCAACATTGGTTCATTCAGTTGACGCCTGTACCGTATTAACGTAAGACACTAAGAATAGGGGACACTGGGTAGGGGGGGCACCAGGACTCTGTGTACTCTCTCCTCAATTTTTCTGTGAATCTAGGACTATTCTAAAATAAGACATTTATTAAAAACATGACGGGCTCCTGCATCCCCTGTGAGCTGGCTCCTCTTCCCCCTCTACCACGTGCCCCCTGCTCCCCAGCTCCGTGGAGAGTGTTCATATTAACTCTCCGCCGACACCCTCCTGGCCAGTCTGTGGAGCCCTCTGCTCATTTTCGGTGACCCTCTGTGTTCCACCCACTCCCAGCTCACGCCTTCCTGACTCCCTCCTCCCTAGATGCAGCCACGTCAGGGAGCACTCCTGGCTCTCCAGCTACCGTCCTGGCCATCACTCCTGTGCGTCCTCTCTTGGCCTCCACGGTGCACCAGCCCCACAGTCCACCCAGGGCTACCTCCCGGCCCCTCTTCTCCTACCTTCTTCCTGCTGAGTCAGACTCCACATGGAGGCTGGGGACCTGGGCGCGCCTCTGTAGCACAGGTGGCTTTGTGATGACTCAGAGCAGTGTGTCCACCTCCTTGTTCCAGAGCGTGTCCATGTGGAGGGTGGCTGTGCATCTCGATCCTCAACTGTCCCAAAGGTACACGCTCACCCTCCCCTAAGCCCGTTCTCCCCTCTCTCTCCTCTGCCTCAGTGAGCGGCGTCACCTGCCTAGGGACCTGCTGAGTCCTCTACGTGGTCCTGGGCCCTTTCAACCCCTCATCTGTGACATCCCATCTGCTCCTGGATCCTTGGAAGCTAGCTCCTTAATGCTGGCTTCAGGCGCTCTCTTCACCCCTCTGTCACCATGCTGCTGTTGCTACTTTCATCGCTTGCCTGGGTGTCCACTCCAGCCTCCTTGCGGTCTCCCTGGCTCCAGCCTCCTCCATTCAGTCCGTTCTCTACACAGCAGCCAGGGTGGTGACCGTAAACTGCCCATCTGATGCAGTGGCCATCTGCCTGCGACGCTAGTGGATCTCACACACCTCAATGTGGCACCCACGACCCTTTATTCTCTCCTTTCTCTGCATCCTCTCCTCTTGCCTCTATCTCCACAGCATCTCCACTCCTGCACAGCTGCCCACTCGTCACTTGCCCACGTTGTACCCTCAGTCTGGAACGCTCTTCCCTCCCTTGTTCTCTGGCTAATACCTGACAGTCCTTCAGGACTCAGGGGAGGGCTCAGCTCTCTCAGGAAACCTGCAGCCTCCTCTGTCCCCAGATCACCATGTACTTCCCCTGCTAGAGAACCTGTCTCTTCAAGCAGATATCATCTGCTTATAGCCAGCATCCACCTCTCCCTCGTTCCCTCCCAGCCCACGAGCACCGAAGACTGCGTCCCACACATCTCTCTACCTCCGGGGCTACCAGAGGTGCTCGAAAAAAGTTGTGATAACAGAGAACACTCATCGAGCACTTACTACATGCCAGACACAACGTCAAGCACTTTACATTGAGGAAAGTGGAAACTGAAGCACAGACGACTCAGCAACTTGCTAAGTCACACAGCGGAAGTCATGGAACTGAAATGGAAACCAACAGTCTGATTCCATCACTTGTCCTTTTAACCACGTTGGTCTTTGTTTTCTGTTCCTTTTTCTGCCTAGCAATTTAGTGACCCATACCAACAGCTATCATCCATAACATCGTTCTTATGGGTCCATAGTGTTCCATCATATTGACGCAACATAATTTGCTTAACCGATCCAATTATTAGTGTGTGCCCAATTGTCTATTTTTTCAAATGGTTGACCAGTTATCCCATCACTATTTATTAAGGAATTCTTGATTTCCCCTACTCATTTGAAAAGCCACCTTTATCATATAACAAATAGTTACACATACTTGAATTATTATGTTGGCTCATTCACTTAATTGTGCGTTCATACTGTTGCGAATTGTTATGCCTTCACAATGCATTGTCATTCACTCGTTCACTCACTCACTCACTCACTCATTCAACAAATACGTATTGAGTTGGTCTGTGGACCAGGTGCTGTCCCAGAAACTGCGAATCAGCAGCGGACAATGGAGCAGGAGCAACATCATCCTCCTGGTACTTGCATTTTAATATCTGACCTTGGAAGCGGCTCCCACCTCGATCAATTTCATTTATTAAGACGTTCTTAGGCGTTCTTGCCTATTTATAACTCCCAATGAACTGACGTTGGCAAGTAAGAAAATACATTTGGGATTTAATTGGCACTGAATTAAATCTATGGATTAATCTTAATGGAATTGACATTTTTTATTCTTTTCCATGAGCACAGCAGGCGTTTCCATATAGTCAATTCTTATTTTTACATTAAATTTAGTCTCACATGTTTATTGCTAAGTTTGTTGCTATGTATTTTATATTTTTGTTGCCATCATGAATGTCATCTTTTTCCCATCATATATTCTAGACGATTAATTCTGGTACACAGGAAAGGTATCGATGTTTGAATATTTAAGTCAGCATCTT
Source organism: Equus asinus (assembly GCF_041296235.1). Taxonomy (NCBI): domain Eukaryota; kingdom Metazoa; phylum Chordata; class Mammalia; order Perissodactyla; family Equidae; genus Equus; species Equus asinus. The sequence continues at coordinate 19,357,093 of NC_091799.1, forward strand.
ACTGAATTCCCTGATTAACTGTAATAGTTTCCAGTTGGTCTTTTGGATTTCTTAGGTAAGTAAGCATATATGTGAAAAATAATTTCCTCCCTTCTTTCTTGTAGTTTTACCACTTGTTTGGTTTTCTTTTCTTCTCCTGTTGTATTGACTGGTGCCGGATTTCCGAGGTGTGTTGGTAAACGTTTAACAACCAGCTCTCCAGGGAAAATAATCCTGATTTGCAGCACTTGCCAATTTCCATGGTGTAAATGCCCTCTCCGTGGCCAATCCTAAGCTACCAAAGTGCTGTCCCTGGACATACTGGGAAGAGATGCTCACCTCTCGACGCCAGGATAAGCTCATGGTCCCCAGCCTCAGATGGTTTCACATGAACTCTTCCATGTTTCCTGGTCAGCTCCCACTCCTATTCTCCACTCTTGCCAGCTTTCTCCACTCTCCTCAAATTGTCCACCTCATCATCCTGCCTTCCGTTAGCTGGTGAGGTCGCAGCTTGCTCCCATTGAACTTATTCGCTTATCTCCATAGGGATCTTCAGGATGATCGAGGAGCGGGGCTTGCTTAGCCCTCCTTCCCCTCTTCCACTTGGGGGTCTACGCCATCAACGAACCCCAAACCTTCCCTCTCTTCTGGAGCTTCCTCATCAACGTTTAAACATGCTCACGTCTCCCCAATCCTAAAAAAAAGTAAAGAAAAACAATTCACCACCTTCAACCCCTCTGTATCTTGCTACTGGACCTCACGGTCAATATTCCCCAAAGAACTGTCTGCTCTGCTCTCTCTTTTCTCCCACTGATTTCTGGACCATGCAGTCTGGCTTCTTCTCCCACCTCTGTATGGAAGCAGCTCACATCGAGGTCACCACTGATGCTGCTGTTGCTAAACCCAACAGACGCTGCTGTGCCCTTATCTTCCTGACTTGGCGGTAGCTTTCAACTCCGCTCACAACTCCCTCGTCTGTGGAACATTCCTCCTGGCTGTGGGATTCTGCGCTCTGGATTCCCTCCTCCTCTCACACTGCTTAGGCTCCCTCACCGGTTCCTCTTCCAGCCCCCTGGAGGCCTCTCAGGATCCCACCTGCTCTCCTTGCCCATTGACCTATACCCTTTCCTCCTTCATGGCGATCTTCACCTCTAGGGTCTGGACTCCCCCGTCTCCCCAAGCCCAGGCCAGACATTTGAAAATGGCACTTGGTGGGCCTCTGAAGAGAAATAATTGTGATCATAATGATGATGGGGGAACTGGGGCTGTCAACCAAAGTCTAGAGCAATGAGATCATGGTTCTGGAACAACAGCAGAGCCCTCACCTCCCACATCAGCTACCTGGCCTCCGTTGGGTTGGCAGAAAGAGCTTCTTTTGGGCATGAACCAAGGATGACATCCAATTCTTCTCTGACTCATCACCAAAGGAACTGAACCCAACCTCATTGCTGCATGCAGGCCACATTTTAGGGTCCTAATAGGGACCCTCTACATCAGGGACAGCAGCCAAGACAGGAACAATACGGAAGAAGAGCTGCAGGGTCAGTGTTGGTGGCAGCAGCTGACAGTTAGCAAACCATGCTGTAGCAGCTGTGTCCTGGTCCTGCTCTCACACCCCGAGACTGGCCCCCCAAGGACACTGCCATGGGTGTGAAGTGGACCCTTACACTCCCTCCTGGGCATGCTTTGATAAGGATCCTGTCAGGGGGTGGGGGATCCCAGCATTTCCACTGGGTGGGAGCTCAGAGACAAACAGGATTTGATTTTCTGTTGCTATTGACATCCCTCATTATTAATTGAAGGCCTTGAGTAAGTCAGCTAACTTCTTGGAAGCCCCACTTGTAACCTGTGAAATAAGTTTAATATTAATACTCTATAGTTTGTTATTCAGAGTCAGCGATATCACAGGCACAGAGGCTCACTACCTGGCAGCAGGTCTCACCACTATTACTGGTTGCCTCGAGAAGCCTAGAGAAAAGGAGTCCCAGAAAGAGAAGAAAAGCCAGCAAGCGCCTACAGAATCATGGACCCCATTGAAGCTGTCGCCTCCTCTGTGGCTGGGGGAGGGAGGGTCCCCATGCACACGGATGGGGGATGAGGAGCTCCCTCCCTGGCAGAGTGGGAACTCGGTGCCCCCTTTCCTCTGTCACCGAGGCCTATATTAAGAACACTAAATGTCAGCACAGATGCTTTAACTGCTAATGGGTGGGTGAAAGGCAGGTGGAACGCAGGTGTGTTGGAGGGAAGAGAGGAGTCAGGAGGTAGAAAAAAGCAAGGAGAAGGCAGAGTCGGGGAGACAGAAAAGCAAGATTAAATGAATTAGAGTTTGCAGCAGGAGGAAGCAGGCAGCCAGAGGAATGGCAGGACCAGTCCACGGGACGTTCATGACCAGCCCAGGAAAGCTGAGGGGTCAGGGCAGCCTGACTCCCCCAGGGTCAGGAAAGACTGCTCGAGTCTCGGTTTCAAACCCCCGCAAAGACCTCCACTTGGGGCGTGGATGGGGCTGCCTCCCGCAAAGCAGACTGTCTGCGGAGGTGGCTGTCAAAGCAAAGCGCCGTTGCTAAGGGAACCGCCTGGGAAGAGCCTCGTTGGAGATGAAGTCACCCACCTCCGGCAGCCACGGGGTTCGGGGTACGGGAGGGGCCTGGTGCTTCCCCGGGTCTGCTGTGCTGTCCGCCCAGCCAGGCTTCGGTCCCTGGAGGGCAGAGACCCTGCCTCCTCCGACTGCTCCCAGATCAGGCCACCCATTAGCGGGATGGGGCTGTGCTGATGACCGTTACAAACAGCAATGCCCAAAGAAAGCTTGGACAAAGGGTCCTGGAGCAAAGGAGCCTGGGAGGGGACAGTAACGCCTGCCTGCCCAAGGGTCCTCTGGTGCCAAAGGAGTTCCAGAACCCCAGGCCACAACCCTACAGGAGGACATGTGTGATTCCACATGAGGGTTAAAGTGACTTACAAAGGGCTTTCAACTAAATTAGGATGAGCATTTCAGTTAAATGGAGGAGTGCGGGTGGAGAAGGCAGGGCAAAAGTGTGCAAGGACTCTGAGGCCTAGTCTTGGAACTGGCACAGGGTCTCTTCTTTCACATTCTATCATCCAAAGTAAGTCACAGACCCGAGGGGTGGGGAACCAGGATCTCCTCTCGGGGATCTGGGATGAGGTGAAGAATGGCGGCCATTTTTAAATCCAGTCGACCACAGAGGTGATTGAGAACGTGGATTGGACTCAAGTTCTCACTCCCAAACCACTTGCTGTGTGATCTCGGGCACATTGCTTTCCTCCTCTGAGTCTCAGTTTCTTTGTCTAAAAAGTGGTCAAAGCAAACTCCTCCTCCCCCAAGAGTTTTGTGACAGCTCAGAGAGATGGCACATTCAAAGTGTCTGGCATGGTGCCTGGGACCTAGTGGGTGCCAGCAAATGTGGTTCCCTCCCTTTATCCTGGGAGACGGGGGACTTCTGCCACCTGGCCAGCCATGGATGAGGATCTGACTGTTTCTTGCTGTGCAGGAAAAGGCTGGGGGCCCGGCTGGGGGTCTGTTCCACCCCCAGCCCCTCCCCACCCTTCCTCTTGCCTCCTCTGGAGCCCTCCTGCTGAGAACTCGGAGCACCCGGGGCCTTAAGGATAGTTAAGTAGCAAACTATGTGTTCATAATAAAATTTGCCGCTTCTCACAGACATCCAATTTGCTTACCATCCAAAGAGAAGAATTGGGTGCCTGCTTCCGAAACGGTTTTAATCTCTGCCATGGAATGCTTCTGGCAGGGTTTTTCAACTGGAAAATAGGAAATGAGTTAGAAACAATGGAGGAATGTGAATAATCTCACTTAAGATGTTTGATCTTGAGATGAGATGAAGTTGAAATCGATTTCCCGGTTCACAGCTTGACACAGCGGGAGGGAGGGGAGGGGGCTGGGGGTGGTGAGACATCCAGGCCTGACTGGCCCCCAGGTCAGGCCCGGACATGGACCCTCCCACCCCCCTGGCCCAGGGAACTCCCCCCAGTCCCTGCAAAACTCTGGCAAACTGCATAGTGAGTGGGAGACAACCCTGGTCCCATCGCTCTGAAGGTAGACCTGACCGAAGGTTTCTCCATAAACCAGTATCTTCTGTTAATGGTTGACAGACCAACCAGGCATCTCTTTAACGGATGTTTGCTCTGTACCTTCCATGTGCGGTGGCCTCTCCTAGGCACTGGACCTCGAGACTTGAATAAAACCCACTCCCTATCCTCAAAGAATTTACCAGCATTGGCTAGGTCCAGGATGGAGCATTAGGAGCTAATGTTTATGGAGCCTGCTCTGTGCAGGCATGGGCTAAAGATGCTGCATTCATTAACCTACTACATCCTCACAGAACCTGTGATTTGGGGGTTCTTGGACTCTCTTTCCAGGTGGGGAAGTGGGCTTGGAGACAAGAGTATCTCACCCTTCCAAGGACAGGATCCAGGTGTGACTGTAGAGTCTGGGCCCTTTGCACGGGGCATACTCCGCACAGGCAGGTGGTGGAGCCCAGGGAGCCGTGAGGAGGCACAGGCAGCCTGGACCCACGGGAGCCAGCTTCTAGGCAGCAGGCAGGACCTGCTGCCCCCGGCCCCACTCATTGTGAAGCAGCCCACCCTACTTGGAGAGCCCGGCCCCTCTCGAAGCCAAGCCAGGCAGGGTGAGGGGGTACCTACACCCTGATCTTCATGCGGACACGCTCACACATCACCCAACACACAGGCCTAGACAGACACACACATTTATAAATATGTACACACAACACACACCACCCGGCCAAACGGACCTGGATACGCACACATACGTGCGTGCACATATGCACACACACACGCTCACACATGATCTAAGACTGACAACTCCTGGGGGGCAGAGACCACGTCGGTCTTGCTCACCTCTCTGTCCCCCAGCACAGTTCCTGGCTCATAGTGGGGCCCTTATAAATAGTGATGAAGTTGAACTCGATTCCCACAAGTGTGCACACACACAGACACACATATGTGCGACTTGTGTGCAGGGCGGCTGACGCCAAGGGAGGGGTGGTTAAGACTCTGCAGCCCTCAGTAGGGTCGGACCTTTACAGGTGGAACCTAGAGGGTGGGCTGGGCCTTGGGGGGCTCATGGCTCTCTGTTCCTGCTCTTCCAGTCTGGCTCGCCTCAGGGAGCCAGCCCATCCAAAAGCGTCTGTCCAGCCTTCCGGGCCCCGAGGCTTCATAGGGTGACCCCAAGCCCCCCATAATGGCTTCCACCAGGGCCTGGCCTCTCGGGGTCCTAGGTTGGGGGTTTAATGCATTATTGATTTCCCCACAAGGGAAAGTGCTGCAGCCATGGGTCCAGGTAGCTTATTTTGTGCGTCGATGACATTCAGGTACTAGTGAAAAATTATACCAATTATTAAATCAGCCATTATTACTTCAAAGTGCAATCAGTTGTCACAGCGGAGAGAGCTTGCACGGCGCGTTATTAGTCGGGCTGTGTGCACAGGGAAAGTGCTGAGAGGGGAGACTTTAACCAAAGGGCAAATGCATGAAATTTACTTAGAAATAGCGATTTATCACCCCTGGGTTTCCTACTGCTCAAATCCAGGCAGACACTTCGCTGGCAGGAGACAGGCTCCGCGGCCGCCCCTGCCTCCTGCAGCTCCCACCCTGACAGGAAATGAAAAATTGAGAAGTCGTTGTAACAGCTTAAAGATGCATTATCCTTTTTGATGTGCAATTTGAGCTTCATATCCAAAGGCAGATGAAATCACGGGCACCCACGCCAGGCAGAGCAGGGCGGAGGGACCCACCTTTCAGAGTTCGGGAAGGGGGCCGTGGGGGCACCCAGCCCAGGCCAGCCCCACCTGGCCCCCGCTGGCCTTTCCAAGCTCGGAGGAGACCAGGGGGCCAGGCCTGGGGTCAAGGAGAGAGAGATGTCCCACTGGGGTGGGAGGGGAGAGGGAAGAAAGAGATATCGAGTGAATAGAGAAAGACGTAAGGAGACAGAGACACAGAGAGAAAGAGATACAAGACTGTGAAAGAGAGTGAGAAATGAAGGATGGGGCAAAGTGAGAGACAGAGAGAGAGAGAGAGAAAGAGAGAAGAAAGATGGACAGACAGACAGAAAACCACCAACGGAATCTAAGTGTGTGCAAATGCTGCTCACCCTGGGGAAGGTGTGTGCACCTGTGAGTGGGTGAGAGTGTGAGTGTGCACAAGTGTGAGGGTCTGTGTGTGCGTGTGTGTCAGTGCCAGTGGGTGACCCTCGACCTCCCGGTCTCTGGTCCAGGCATATGCAGGAGGAAGCAGAAATACCCTTTCTTGGTTTTTATGGATGCCATGAATCCGTCCTCTGTTAGCGCACAGGCCAGTGAGGCCCCAGAGCCACCCCCACCATCTGCCAATCCCCCCCACTTACGGCATCAGGCCTGGCATGGCCCACTTACCCCCCGATAGCCCCTGGTCACGGGTCACCTACAGCTGAGGGTCGAGTGAAGCCCTCGCCTTAGCTGCCAGTAGAGGAGAAGGGAAACAGATTGATGACTCAGAAAAACCCGGGAGACTCTTGCCTCCACTGCTGTGTGACCTTGAGCAAGTGACGGCATCTCTCTGAGACTCTCTCTTTATTTGGCAGACAGGCTCAGAGTTGTGTGGAGAGCAGAGATCCTGTGTGGGCCCTTCACAGAGCTCCGGCCAGCCTCAGAGGGCCGGTCACAGTGCGGCCACAGCTCACAGGGCCCCGAGATGGTCCCCTGTGCTTCCATTCGCCAGGCGCCTGAGGTTGAAGACCTTAGACCCTTTCACCTGACAGGATGCTCCACGGCCTTAAAACCAACCCTGATGTTTAAGGATACTGGATGGCAGGGTAGGGCTCCCAGGAGGACATCAAATGGATGACACATACAAGACCCCATTCTCTACATGCACCTAAAAAAGATGGACGGGAAGCTCTCAGAGAGAGAGAGTGTGCAGCAGAGAGCACTGGCGTGGGCCTGGCAGGCCTGGGCAGCATCCACCTGAATGGAAACTCCTCGAGGGCAGAGGTGTTTGTTCCTCATGCCCATCACTCAAATATTTGTTGAATGAATAAATCACTTACCGCTCTCAAGCTGAGTGACCTTGGGCAAGGGACATCACCTCTCTGATCCTTCACTTTATTATTAGCAAAAGAGTTCCCACTCCACAGACCATGTGAGGCCTGGACCAGATGAGGTGTGTCCAGTCACCTGAGGAGCAAGATAGAAATGAGAGCGGCTATTTTTATTATTATCAGTAGGAAGGATAAAAGGAAAGAAGGTTTTTTGTTAAGGATGTCTAGGTGACAGAATTAAGGAAGATTTTTATTTTCTTCTTGTTCTTTTCTGAATTTGTCAAGTCCGATCTAGTTTTATAATCAGAAAAAAGTAACAAGTTGACTTTAAAATAAGTAAATATTTGGCATCACAAAGTTTTCAGAGAGCAGAGGGCTAGAGTGTGTGGCCCCTGGGCCTGGGGACACCCTCACCTAACCTCTCCAGTCAAGGATGAGTTTGCGTCCTGGGCGCTCAGGGCTGTCCTTAGGTTCTGGTGTCCAGGGACACATGTCAGGTCCAGAGTCCCTGACCCTGTTTCCTCCAGCGGGGGATGGAGGGTCCCCCTGGCACGTGTGCAGATTAGGTCCACCTGTTCAAGGTCATGTTCCTGCGAAGTAGGCTTACAAAACCTCTGAAGCCACGTGTGACGCCCTTTCTAGCTACACTGACACCAACGTGGGGCAGAACGTTCTTCTCTGCCTTCCCAGGAGACTGGAAGCTCATTGCCAACACAGACAGACATGCCTCGGCCAAGACCGCCTGGCCTTTGCAGTCCCCACCTTCCTGGCTCTTCCAATCCCCAAGAACTCTTACAGCAAATCCATGAGGCAGTAGTATTACCCACATTTTAGAGGTGGGGAAGCTGAGGCCCACAGAGGGGGTGCGATTGGCTCCAAGTGCACCAAGGGGGAGGGAGGATCCACTCCAGCCCGCCCGACTCCAGGCCTGTGCCCTTTCTGTAACATCATCTCGCTGCTAAGAGATGGTGGAGAGAAAGTGGAACCAATCAGCTCCTCTATTGATTCCAACTTGGAGAAGATTGAGCGAGGAGATTGAGCTTCCCATTAGAAAGGGGCAGGCGGAGAGCGGTGGAGGGAACCGGAGGCCCGGCTCAGTGAGGCGGTTGGCAGCTGCCCTGAGCTCAGGTTGCCTGACCCAGACAAGAGCGGCCAAGGCCCTGGACCAACAGGCAGCGGAGCATCTCGGAGGTGTCCTGTGCCCTGTCAGGGATAAAGGTGGGCTCTGCAATTCCTTACAGTCCTGATGGGCCACAGCTCTCTGGCCTTGGCCATGTTGTTCATCTGTGGTCTGTCTGTCCATCCTTCTGCCTTTTTAGTCATCTAACTTTTTATGAGCTCCTTTTCCATGTCAAGCACCATGCAAGATACTAGGGTTCCCAAGGGGACTTCAGCATGCCCACAGTCCAGCAGAGGGGGGTGGGGGTGGGGCTGCAGTTTATCCCGTTTCATGATTTTATCAGTGATCTGGGTGACCTGCAAGGGACTGGCAGATCACTGAGCTGATGAGCTAAGCTCCAGGCCACAAAATAATCCAGATTTAAAATCCTCCTAGGAGTTGGTCCTTCTTCTGTCAGAAGGCTCATTAGCATTTATTATTTTCCCTGCCTTAGAATGGAAGCTTGATGAGGGCAGGGACCCTGGCTGTATTTCTCACCATTGTTCTTCCAGCACTCGACATGGTGTCTTGCACATGGTTGGGGCTCAATAACTATTTATTGGGTGGATGATGGATGGATGGATAGATGATGGATGATGGATAGATGATGGGTAGGTGATGGATAGATGGATGGACGGATGGATGGATGGGTAGATGGATGGATGGATGGATGGATGGATAGATGGATGGATGAATGGATGGATGGATGGATAGATGATGGATAGATGGATGGATGGATGGATAGATGGATGGATGAATGGATAGATGGATGGATGGATGAATGGATGGATAGATAGATGGATGGATGAATGGATAGATGGATGGATGAATGGATGGATGGATGGATGGATGGATGGATGGATAGATGGATGAATAGATGGATGGATGGATAGATGGATGGATTGATGACTGAAGTGTTTGTAGCTCCGAGAGGCTCCAAGTCTCATATGCGAAGCAGTTTAGAAGCTTTTCTCTTCCATGCAGTTGTTTCTGTAGCATACACATCCCTTTTTGATTTGTTCACCTCAGGTGAAGAGCGCTCACTACCTAGCTAAGCAGCCCACTCCATGGCTGGATGGCTCTCACTGGTGAGTCCCTGCCTGGTCCAAGCCGGGACTGGGGAGCTGCCTCCCACCATTAAGTTTAATCCTCCATGAAATAAATTAAATTATATCATCGAAGGCAGTGACTCTTCTCATCTATGGACAAAGTGTCCCTCCAGTGTCCTTCATCTGTTTTCCTCATTACGTGGACTCCTTTTGCATCTGGGTAGTTCTGAGCTCACTTGGAATTATCAAGATATTTCTTAAAGTGGGACTCCCTGAGGAGGAAACAGTCTGGGTAGATTCCCACTAATTCAGAAATGATCGGTACTATCACCTCCTTTGTTCTAGACTCTGTATATCTATTAAAATAGCCTGAGATCAGATCAGTGATCTAACATATGGGGAGGTACTTAGTACTGTGTCCGGCACAGCATTATACAAATTGTGCTGGGAGTTTCAAGAACCATTCAGACACATTCAGAGCCAAACAAGATCCAAAGTCAAAACAAGCCTGGGATATTCATGCTGCAGAAATGACTGTTAATAAAATAAAGGAGATCAAACAGGGTGATGAGGTAGGGATGCCCAGCACAGCGTCTGGCACATATTAGGGGTGGGGCAGCTCTCTTTCCAGGCTGTGTCACACTTTAGGCACCTACTGGATTGGGATCAACTTCAATACCCAGATCTTCATCCTATGAACCAGGTCACAGACTGGCTCTCCTGCTGCCCTCCTGAAGCTGGTAACGGAGGACTTCGGATTGAAATGGCCCTTGTATGTGCAGAGCAACTGCTGCATGCTCAGAGCCTAGCTCAGTGCCTTATTGACGTCATCTCTTGCTACATTTCGTCTTGGTGGTTGGGAGTCATTCCTTCCTCTTATTCACCAGCGTTTAAGGAGTGCTCACGGTGAGCCTGGCCACGTGAGGAGATGAGGGTGAGAGGCCAGCCTTGGGTCCGGCCCACGGGTCAGCAGAAGTGCAGGGGAAGGAGGTGGGAGCCTGTGCTGGGCTGTATCCAGAGAGTTCATCTCCCACAGAGATGGGGAGAGGGTCTCCCAAGTTAAGGAGGCGCCCGATCTCAGGGGTGTACAAGTGTGCACCTCCTTAAATTTCACACCTGCAGCCCCTTGCTGGCTTCGCCCTAGTCCCACCCCTGGGTCACAGAGTGTTGCCCATGGAAGAAGGAATTCACTCCTGCAGACAGCCCAGTATGAGGGGCCTAGCCTTGGCAGGGGTGCTCCTCCGGCTGCAGGGGGGAAGTGGGGATGAGCAGGTCAGGGGTGGAGAGGCAGCTTAGGGAGGCGGCGAGGTGGGAGGGCGGCAATCACTCACACCTTAAACGGACACAAGTCACTCAGTGGATCAGCAGCAAAAACTGCTCTTATTCGTAATAGGGAAGGACCAAACGTGCCTCACTGGGAGGGAGGGTGGTTTCTCCTGGGCTCCCGGGCACTGGGACAGGAGATTGTGCCTGGCCTCCCAGCCGAGGGCAGACAGCCCAGACCCTTCCCCCATCTGTGAGTGGCTGGGCTGCCCAGGGAGGCCCAGGGCAGGCGGAGGCTGAGAGGTGGGAACGGGAAGGGGGTGTGACTTCAGGCGCAGAGGGAAGGCCCCAGAGGCCTCCTGGGCCGGGGGAGGGAGCTCCCAATTACAACCTCCATCAGGCCTTGGAAGGCTGCTCTGTGAAATGAGAGCCAGAGCAGGCAATTGCCTCTGGCACAGGGAAAACTCCAGATCTATAACTTCCTGGAACATAATTAGCTGCTAACTTCAAAGATGCATTGGGGTTTGTGTAATAGGCACCGGGGCCGCTCAAGAACTGCAGGATCTGGGAGAAAAATGGGGCCGTCTGGCTTGGAAATGGAATGAGACAAAAGGCTTCCAATTCAGCGCCGTCTTCACCTGAGACCTGAGAAAAATAATAATGATGATGATAACTCCCTTTTACGGAGTGTTTGCCGAGTGCCACGCGCTCTGCTAAGTGCTTCCTATTCGAGCTCTTCCCGTGTTCACGTGTCTCCAGGAGGTGGGTTTACTATCAGAAACGACAGGCGACTGTGCAGAGGTCAGCGACACACACAACTCTGACTTCAGAGTCCCAGCTCCACCCACTGTCTCTGCTGTGCCATCGCTGCTCCAGAAGCCCCGCGTCAAGTCACTCACACCTTCCTGGGGGGGAGGCTCTAGGGAACCAGCGCTTGGAAACGGCCTTCTCCTTCTCCCCTTCACGCTCGCCCAGCCCGCTCGGATGGAGAGTGACACCCAGACGGAGGCAGAGAAACGGGCGGACGTGGCCCTCCCGGGCCTCCCTCCCAGGAGATGTATGAGCCGGGGGGAGCAATGCTGGCTGCTGTACCCAATCAGCTCCCAAACTGCACCGGCGTCTTACGATAGAGGTTCATTCCCACTCGGGTAAAGGGATACAGCCCACTGGCATGCGGAGGGCTGTTTCTGCTCCACGTGGTCATTCAGTGACCCAGACACCTTCTGTCTGTGGCTCTGCTGTCCCCTAGGGCCTCAAAGTTGTCTGTGGGATGCTCGACATTGGGCAGCAGATCGAGGAGGAATATACAGGGCTGCACAGATCAGCCCGGAAGTGCCTCATGTGCAGGCGTACCTCACCTCCAGGCGTACCTCACCTCCAGGCGTACCTCACTTCCAGGCATATCTGACTTCCAGGCGTACCACACATCCAGGCGTACCTCACTTCCAGGTGTACCTCACCTCCAGGCGTACCTCACTTCCAGGCATATCTGACTTCCAGGCGTACCACACATCCAGGCGTACCTCACTTCCAGGTGTACCTCACCTCCAGGCGTACCTCACTTCCAGGCGTATGTCACTTCCAGGCATACCTCATTTCAAGGCATACCTCATTTCCAGGCGTACCTCACCTCCAGGCGTACCTCACCTCCAGACGTATCTCACCTCCAGGTGTACCTCACATCCAGGCGCACCTCACCTCCAGGCGTACTTCACCTCCAGGTGTACCTCACATCCAGGCATACCTCACCTCCAGGCATACCTCACCTCCAGGCGTACTTCACTTCCAGGTGTACCTCACTTCCAGGTGTACCTCGCCTCCAGCCACATTCGATTGGCCAGACTCTGTCACATGGCCATGTCTTTGCAAGGGAGACTGGGAAGATAGAGGAAAGGAAAATAATGAAAATTATTGAAGTGCCACAAGGAGTGAAGCTTGACCCATCCATCCATCCATCCATTCATTCATTCACTCGGCCATTCAAAACTTAAGGAGCCCCTGGGCCTTAAGTAGCCTGCTGGGCACTGTCTTTCGGATAGAGCAGCGAGTGAAACAGACCATGTCCTCGTACCCACAGAGTTAGAGCCCAGAGGGAAAGAGGAGCACAAAGCACAGCAACGCCGTACGTTTATTCTTACTCACGTTGTTTTAAGTGCCGCGAGAAAGGACAGGGGGCTGCGGCAGCATGCGGCGCTGGGGCCTGAGCAAGTCTGAGGAATCCAGGAGGGCTTCCCCGAAGAAGTGACTGGGTCCTGAGGAATGAGGTCTAGAGAGTTCTTGCCCCTGGAAGCAGCCCCGGATCAATGAGGAGGGACATCAACACATAAACACCCAAGCTTTCCCACCATTCAGCTGGGACAACTCTGAGGCCAGCTCTGCAATGTCTCGGAAGCCCCCCAGCAGAATTTTCCCCAGTCACCCACAACGGGAACCTGTCCGACGACTCCCCCTTTGTCAGCTTGCTTCCTTCCCTCTCTCTTCCACATTCTCACACTGGTATTTCCTGGGATCACTTCCCAAATACACACTTGCTCTGAAGTCCTTCTCTCAGGTTCTGATTGTGGAGGAGCCCAAATCAAGACAACACGTTTACTCCTTAGGAGGTTATATGACTGGTGACCCATCCTCTCGGTGGTTCTCCACCTGGAGGATTATCGACGGCCAGTGGCTAACACCAGGCAAGGCATACCTTCCAGGTCCCCTGCAAGTCAACCAAGTGCCACACGGCCGGTGTAAACCACAGCTCCACCCCATCTAGTTTCTCCCCACCTCCCTCTCTGGGCCCAGATCTTGGGGTCTGGACCCTTCCGCAAAGGAGCATCTGTTCTGTGAGCATTGAGCCGCTCCCCTCCCCGCCCCCCGCCGAGGAAGTGGTTCTAAGCTAGCTTTCTCATAAACGGTTCTCAGATGGAAGAAAAGCAGCTGTCGCTGAAGCCACGTCAATCTGAGCGGTAAAAGGTTTGGGCAAAAACATATTTTATTGTTCTTGCTGTCAGAAACACAAAGATTTAAGGGGCATGTGACTCGGTAATTGCTGTGGACTTTTTTTTCCCTTGACAATAAACATAAAACTTAAAACTGTATTAAAATCATTTGACAATTTTTATGCTCAAAGAGCCCAGAATGAATAATGGGTTTTTTTGCATCTAAAATGCACTCTCTCGTCAACCTATAAAACTGTCAGAAATAAATTCATCAAAAGCAGATTATATAATTAAAAGTCGCTATTTGTGTCTCTGCCCAGTTGGGACCAGAGCTGTTTGTCTCTCTCTCTCTCTCTCTCTCTCTCATCCACTTTTTTAAATTTTTTAATTTTTTAAAGTTCTAGATGAAGGCAAACTCAAGCCAGGCTGCTTTGTCTGGGGGAGATGATAAAATAAGGGATTCCCTCAACAAACCCGGATTTCCTGCTCTGGCCAGGCCTCACCTGATCCTAACCTCAGCAGACGACATGATCTCACCCAACCAGGGCAATTTTGGGGTGAGTCGGAGAGGAAAACACCTGGGGCAGCACTCCTTTTTGTGACCGGGCAACAAGAAAGGGAGGATGTGGCAGAGATTGCTAGTGGATGTCCATCTCCCATGTTCTCCTCCTGCTCACACTGGAGGATGACACCTCCCAGACCTGTTGCCATTAGGAGGACCTATGTGACTCGTTCTGCCCAGTGGGCTGTGAGCACAGGTGGTGTGTGTCGCTTCTGGGCTGAAGCATTGAAGTGCTGGTTTTCAACCCTCCAGGCCTTTCTCACCCTCCACATGTGTTCTCAAACGTGCAGCTACAGGAGCGTGGAGTCTCCGGCAGCCTGGCTCACTGAGTCCCTGCCCGGAGGACGTGGCCCTGGAGAGGCACCTAGACCAACGACGAGATTTGTGTGTTAAGCCACTGCAACTTGGAGGTCTCTTTGCTACCTCGGCAGAACTGAGCCCACTCTGTTTTAAAATGTAGGTTTTATTATTATTCAAGTAAATCAAGAGATGGTTGCCGTTGTGAGACGGTTTGTCATACTCACGGATCCCAAGAGGAGGGGGCATGCCCCGCCATGAGGGGCCACACAGAGAAGCCCCAGGGTCCATCAGGAGGAAGAGGGAGCGAGGGGAAACATGGACAGGAGTCTTTATTGAGGCTTCCACGAGAAAGAACAGGCGAAGCAGGGTAAGCAGGCGTAGGACTGGCTAGTTGGAATAATTCAGCAGGCTCTGGGGCACAGGGCTGCCCCTAACTGTCCGGTATCTGCCCTGGGGTGATGAGGGCAGGGGGATAAGGCCCAGAGTGTCAGAGCCCCACAAAGGAGGAGGCTGCGGACTGGGCTCTGACTTGGTTGGTTTGCATTTGAAAGGCGTGCTCCCAGGCGAGTTGTTGACTGTCTCTAGGAATTGGCTAACCCAGGGAGGGGCGGTCCTCCCAGTGTCAGCAAGGCCCCCAACATGTCAAAGCATCAGGAAAGAGAATTAATAAAAGGCATGCTCAATGCACTGACCAAGACAGGGGATTCTGGTGATCTTCTAGCGGGGAAAGGACTAAATGCTAACTCCGATGGGCCAAGGAACACTGGGTGACAAAAAAGAAGGGGATACGGGTGGGGAGAGGTGTGGAGGTAGGGGAGGCATATGGAAAGTTTGGGGGCGGCGAAGAGAGCAGACTGGTGGGGCTCAGGGGACCAGGGGAAGAGAAGGCAGTGTGCAGTCAGCAGGGGCCCGAGGGCAGAGGCCTGGAGGCCAAGGGCTGGCTTTGGTCTTCCTCTGAGAAGCTATGGAGCAGTGACTCTAGACTCTGCCCCCAAGGGAGGAACCCAGAAAGAAGAAGAAATTAGCAGGAGGCTGGCCGATCCAGAGGAGCACAGAGTTCTCTTCTCCCAGCTGGTGTCTGTTCACCCTGGGACCTGCCTCATTAGGGCCGAGCCAGAAACCTCCCACAATGGGACCAGTTGTCCAGATGGGTCTCACGAGCCCCCCTGGAGTTCCATGGCTCACTGACTTGTCCCCTGGGGCGAGTCCCTCAAGCCTGCTCCCAATCAGGCCCCACGCAGCTACCTTCCTGTCCTTGGGTGCTGACCCTAGGGTCTCCTCAAATTCTCCTACCCAGTAGGCTTGGCTGGGATAAGGAGACTGAGCAGGCCAGGCCTCAGGTCACGGGGGTATGAAACAGGAGAGGAGACTCCGAGATGGGAAGAGGAGGAGAAAGAGCGAAGGGAGAGAGGGAGGGAGGTGCTAGGTCGGTCACACTCTTTGCGCCTTCACTGGGCACCAGGACTTCGCTTCCACTGCCCCACAGAATAGAGAATCTGAGCCCCATTTCACAGACAAGAAAACGGAGGCTCAGAGAAGCTCGGCAAGTGGCAGCCGCTCGTCCAACAGGAAGTCGATCTGGGTCCAAAGCCTGCTTGGAAAGCAGAATATCTAGGGCTTCTCAGGTGAGTGGAATGTTCCACCTCAACCAAGTCCGAGCCATGGGGACGTGGGGACTTACTCTCAACCTGGGGCAGAGGAGACAGTGCCTGGAGGGGACCCTCTCTGACTTCAGAAGGTCCCCAGGCTGTGCGGCCTTCCCCTTCAAGCTTGGGCGGTTTCTATAAGCCTTTCTTACCATCCTAAAGACGAATCCTCCTATTTTTATTTTGCCAAGAGAGGTTTTTCCGTGAAATGGATGCTGAATGTTATCAAATGCCTTTTTATCATCCCTGTTTTTCCCTTTTGGCCTATTAATATGATGAATTAGATTAATAGAGTTCCTAAAATAGAACTGTCCTTGCTTTCCAATAAGATACCCTACCTGGTCATTGTGGAATATTCATTTAATATATTGCTAGATTCAATTTGCTAATATTTTATTTAAGATGTTTGCATCTATATTTGTAAATGAGATTAGCCTGCAGCCTTCCTCTTTTGCCTCTCTTTTGTCAGGTTTATTTAGCTTTGTAAATGAGTTGGAAGGGCTTCTGGTTCTGGAAATACTGTGGACCAGACATCTCAAAAATCTTCCTGCCATAAACACCTCGAAAAGCTCAATACAGTGTAGCGAAGCTGGAGCCTACAGAAACGTAGAGGAAATTTCCAGGAGCAAGAAATAAAGTGGGAAATGACACCAGAGAAGTAAGCAGATAAGCTGTCCCAGCAGGTGGCTTGGGACAGGGGAGAGAGAAAGGTGACGCTCACAAGGACAGGAGACAGGGCTCCGGGTCTGAGTTAGGGAAGAAGTTGGACCTGACATCCCCGGGGGCTGTGCTCTCAGAGAAAGGTGGGCTTGAAATGGTGCAGGCAGAACAAAGAGAATGGGAGAAACAGCATTCAAGGAGAGATGACTGAGGATTATCCAGAATTGATTAAAAACATTCAAAACTCACCAATAAACACATGAAAAGGCACCCAACACCGTGAATCATTAGGGAAATGCAAATAAAAACTACAGTGAAATGCCACCTCATACCCATTAAGATGGCTACCAGCAAGAAAACAAAAATAACGAGCGGTGGCGAGGACGTGGAGAAATTGGAACTCTGCGCCCTGTTGGTAGGAAATGGTGCAAGTATTATGGAAAACAGTGTAGTGATTCCTCAAAAATTAAAAATAGAATTACTATGTGATCCAGCAATTCCACTTCTGGGTACATATCCAAAAGAACTGAAAACAAGATCTTGAAGAGATGTTTGTACACCCACGTTCATAGCAGCATTATTCACAACAGCCAAGGTATGGAAGCAACCCAAGTGCCCATGCATGGATGAAATAGATGAACCAAATGTGGCATATACCAACAATGGAATATTATTCAGCCTTGAAAAGGAAGGAAATTCAGACACATGCCCTGACATGGATGAACCTCGAGGATCTTATGCTCGGTGAAACAAGCCAGTCACAAAAAGACAAATGCTGTATGATTCCACTTATATAAGATACCTAAAGTATCTTATAAATCAAATTCATAGAGATGGCAAGTAGAATAGTGGTTACCACGGGCTGGGGGAGGGAGAAACGAGGGATTGTTTAACGGGTATAAAGTTTCAGTTTTGCAAGATGAAAAGAATTCTAGACACGGTTGTACAACAATGTGAATGCACTGAATCAGACTGAACTGTACACTTAAAAAATGCTTAAGATGGTAAATTCTATGTTATGTATAATTTATCATAATTTGAAAACATAATAAAATTTTTTGACTATTTACAACTCAAGAAGTCTAATGTGTCTCGAGAAGAGTAAATAAAACTGAATCCTTATCCTGACACACCGTAACGAAATTGTAAAACACCAAAGCAAAGGAAGAGAACTTTACAAATAATCAGAGAGAAGAGAAAGATGATCAATAGAGAACAGAAATTAGACAGGAAGGAGACTTCTGCCAACAACAGAAGCCAGAAGACAACGCAATCACATCTTCAAAGTGATGAGGGAACATAACTGTCAACTTAGAACCCTGTACATAGCTGAATTATCACTCAAGAATGAGGGAGAAATAAACATAATTCTCAGACTGCTTCTGAAATAACTATTTCAAGTAGAAGGAAATTGAACCCAGAAGGAAAGAGTAAGATGCAAGAACAGTGGTGAGCAAAGAAATTTTTAAACATGGGTAAATCTAAACAAGATTTGGGCTGTATAGACCAATAATAATGATGAATTTCAGAGGTACAAAAATAAAACAGGACTAAAATACTGGACGTGTATAATTTGTAAGCCTAGAGGGGATAGTAAGAGTTAAAATGCTTAAGGTTTTGAAAGAGGAGGGTCTTTATCATTGATTAGCCTTAATATTTGCTAAGTCAAGTATTAACGTTAGCAAGTTAGAGGTAAGTTTCTAATGCCTACTATTCTCCAATAGAAAGAACGAGAGGTCCTTGGAGAAATGGCTGATTCTAGGACTGTGAGAGGAAATACATAAAAGGAACCTAGAGTATCTTCTGTGCCAGAAAGGAAGAAAGGAGTACACACACGCACATGCGCGCACGCACACACACTGATAGGACTATTTCAAAGGTACAGAGGAACGAAGTGAATAAGCTCCCAGTGGCCAAAGTTGAAACAATTTGAGCAACGAAATAAATAAAAGAGTTTAGGATCATACTCAAAATATAAAGTAAATATCTGTGAGATCATATTTATATAAATTCTTGAATTAAGAAATAAATGGGAGAGAAGAGACAAGTCTTGTGTGCAGAAGAATTCCAAATAATTTATGTCAACATTGTGGCCTGGGAAAGGTGGAATGTAACGCCCCCTCCTCAGGTGTGGGCTGCACACAGCGAATGCCTTCACACAGCGAATCTCTGCCAAAGAGTAAACAGCATGTGGAAAGGGGGGAGAAAGAGCAACTTTACAGAGGGGAAACCTGACAAACACACCTCAGCCAGGTGGCCAAGGCCAGCATCTACAGAGATGAGTCATGTCGATACCTTTGATATGATGCGATACCAAAATGGCAATGAACTCTATGATTTCCCTCTCCAAAATCCATAAAGCCAGTCTAATCATGAAAAAACCACCCAAAAAAATCCCAATTGAAGGATATTCTACAAAATAACTGACCAGTACTCCTCAAAACTGACCAGTACTATCATCAAAAACAAGGAAAATCTGAGAAACGGTCACAGCCGAGAGGAACCTAAGGAGACATGAATGTAACGCGGTGACCTGGATGGGATCCTGGAATAGGAATAGAACATTAGGTAAAATCTAAGGAATTTATGAATAAAATATATCCCTTAGGTAATAATAATGGATTGATATTGGTTCATTAATTGTAACAAATAAACCACACTCATACAAGATGCTAATAATAGAATTGAGTGTGGGGAGGATGAGAACCTCTGTTCTGTCTCCACAATTTTTCTGTAAATCTAAAACTACTCTAAAATTAAAAGTTTATTTTTAAACAAATTAAAGGTAACCACAATAAGACTAGAAATAGAACGGAGAAGGAAGAAAGGGAGTATAAATTCAACCAATCCAAAGAAGATAGGAAAATAAGCAAATAAAAAGTATTTTTAAAACGAAAAGTACAAATTATAGAACAGAACTAAATGTAGACCTATTGGCTGCTTAAAACAAATATAAATGGACTAAACTCTATCCAGTTACATGGCAGATTTTCAGACTGAACTTTAAAAATCAAAATCTAGTTCTTTGTGGACAAGAAAAATTGAAAGTAAAGGGATAGGAAAATTATACCAAGCAAATTTTAACCAATAAATGTTGGGGTGGTTATATTAATATAAGGGAAAAAAATCAGACTCTAAGGCAAAAACTACGGTTAGGTAGAAGGAGTATCAATAGCACGAGGATGAAAGAAACACTCCGCCTGTAATACGCAATATTTATGCTGTATCATTACGTGTATACCTAGTACCACAGTCTCACAAAAAATATAAGGCAAAAAACGTAATAGATTATCTTTAAAATTGACAAATCCACTATCATCGTGGAAAATTTTAAACAGACTCAGTTAGTAATTTATAGAGGAGACAGATAAAAATTTCGTGAGGAGACAAAACATTTGAATAAAACAATTAACATGCCTAAATATAATGAAAAAACATAGGACCCTGCAAAAAACAATTATAGAAAACTTATTCTCTTCAAGCACCTAAGAAATGTTTGCAGAAATGACAGACACCAGGCCATGACACAAACCTCAACAAATTCCAAAGAGCTGCTAGCATACAAATCATCTTTTCTGACCACAATGCAATTAAATTAGAATTAACAAAAAGATAAGGAATGACATTTCATGTTATAGCACAGTTGTAAATAACTTATGGATCAAAGAGAGAATACTTATGGATAATTCAAACAGTACATATCAAAACTTATGGGATGCAGCTAAAGTTGTACTTGGAGGGCAAGGCATAGACTTATATTAGACAAGAAGAGAGAATGAAAATTAATGTTAAGCACCCAACTCAAGGAATTAGAAAAACAATAACAAAGTAACCCAAAGAAAGAAAAACGAAGGAAACAATAAAGATAAGAGCAGAAAATAATTAAATCTAAAACCAAACAATGATAAAATCAACAAAACCAAAAGCTAGTTAAGAAAAAGAGAAAGCACAAATACATGATATTAGGAATTAACAAAGAAAAGAAACACAGAGAAAATAGTGATCTTAAAAATCACAAAACAAGGTTTTGAACAACTATATGCCAACAAAATTGAAAACCTCATCCAAAATGCCCAATTTGCTGGGAAAATGTAACATACCAAAACTGTCTTAAGAAGAATTAGAAACTCTAAAGAGACTGGTAATCATTAAAGAGTTGAATCATTAATGTAAAATCGAATGCAGCCTCCACCCAAAAACCCACCAGAACCAGATGGTATAGTCAACCTCTAGCAAGCATTCAATGAACAGGTAATCAGAATTGTATGAGTCAGGGTTCATCAGAGAAACAGAACCTATAGGAGATATATAAATAGCCAAATAAATAAATAGATTTATTACAAGGAATTGGCTCACCTGATTACGGAGGCTGACAACACCCAGGAGCTACAGTTGGTAAGCTGGAGACCCAGGAGAGTGTAATTTCAGCCCAAATGCTGGCAGGCTTGAGACCTGAGAAGAGCCAGTGTTTCAGTTTGAGACCAAAGATGGAAAAAAACCAATGTCCCAGCTCAAAGCAATCAGGCAGGAGGAGTTCCCTCTTACTGTGGGAGGGTCAGCTTTTTGTTCTATTCAGGCCTTCAACTGATTGGATGAGGCCCACCCACATTAGGGAGGGCACTTTGCTTTACTCTGTCTACCAACTCAAATGTTAATCTCATCCAAAATACTTCCACAGACCACCCAGAATAATGTTAACCAAATATCTGGGCAATCCATGGCCCAGTCGAGTTGACACACAAAATTAACTATCACATCAGTCTTAAACAAACTATCTCAAAGAATAGAAGAAGTGCTGTTTCCCAACCCTTCTAGGAGGCTGGTGATATCTTAATTCAAAAAAAAAAAAAAAAGGATGACAATATGATAAAGGAAAATAGGACTTTATGTCACGAACATAGAAGCAGAAATCCTGAAATATTAATAGACAAAATCCAGCATTGCATAAAAAACGGCAAAGTCGGATTTAAACTCATAATTTATTATGAGGAAATCCATGTAATTCACTACGTTGACAAATTAGCAGAGAAAAACCATAAAGTTATTTCAATATATCTATAAAAAAGCATTTGATAACGTTCGATACTCATTCACGAAGCTTTCGTTTGCTATTTCCGGGCTTCGTTGTCTGAGGGGAGTAAGAAGGGCGAGACACCGAGGCACACATGGGAACATCCATGCTCTGCGCAAGAGCCTCGTCTCTGAGGCTGGGCTTGCAGCTCCAGGTGGGCTGGGTGGGCCCTCCCTCTCTGTCTGCACAGCCGGCCGCACCAGGACCCAGCTGAGGTTGCCACTCGCTCCACTGAGCCAGCTCCAAGGACAGCAGCATGCTGGCCCCTGGGCTCGCTGTGTAAGGCATTGTGGAAGCTGCCCCCCTGCTCCCGCCCCCAGCCCACCTCCTCCCAGGCTCTGCCTCCCTGTGCTTGGCTGGGTTATGGAGTTCTGATGGGGACCCCTTACACTTAGGGAGGCCACCTAGCCTGGCAGTTGAGAACATGGGCTCAGGAGTTAGACGGGCCCGCCTTCAAGTCCTAGTTCCGCCACTTATTAGCTGTGTAACCATGAGCAAGGGACAGACTCTCTGTGCCCCGGCTTCCTCTTGTGCAAAACAGGGTCAATGACAGCCCCTCCTCCCTGTGCAGAGATGAGGGCCCGCTGTGAGACGACGTGACTTTCTTGGCCCAGGACCTGGCACATGGTAGCTGCACAATGACGAGAAGTTCTAATTACTCCCAGGATGCCCCTCCTCCTGACGCAGTGTGTCCCACAAATGGCTAGCCCTGTCCCCAGGCAGCTTCCTCCTGTATTGGTAGAAATGCTTCCAGTTTCTAATGCATCAGCGTTACTCTCCCCTGTCTTCCTGGGGGTGCACGTCCCCTGCGCTCCCCCATTTTTATATCCCTCAGTGATTTCAGAGGGAAGGGCAGGAGCGGAGGAGGCAGTTGCAAAGGCCCAGTCCCTATCTTGTTCCACAGCCCGACTCTCCACGCCCGTTTCAGCTTGCTCAGGCCAATCTTCCCGAGCCACAGGACTTGGCTTCCCGTCAGCCCTGAGTACCGTGGGCTCCCCAGGTTTGAGACCACACAGCTTGAGGGAGAGAGTCCCCCTCTTGCAGCCCGGGCCCTACAGAACCCCACCAGCCGCCTGCCCCTGCCCTCCTTCCCTCCATCCCAGCCAAGCCGGGGCCTGGGGAGGATTCAAGTGAGCCATCAGAATTTCGCTTCCCAGACCAGGAAGATATTTTGGAGAGAGGCTGAGCAAGATGATGGGCAAAGATTTAACCTACTACCTTCTTTGGGCTGCAGCACTGGGAAAGAGCTGAAAGGTAAGACGCACAGGGTCAGAGAGAGACTAGACCCAGGGCTACTCACCTAGAAGGAAAACAACCACGATAGCCAACTGCCAGTGCTTGTTGAGAGCAGGTGGTGGGCTGAGCACACGCACGCCACCATTTATCCCCAGAACAATCCTGTGAGGTAAGCCTGTTATTATACCCATTCAACAGATGAAGGACCTGAGACCCAGAGAGGAGAAGTGCCTTGTCTGGGGTCACACAGCCAGCAAGTGGCTGATCTGGCACTCTCCCCAACGTATGATGGATTCCCAAGTCCACGCATCTAACCATTGCTCTAGACTGACTCCCATTAGAATCCGGAAACCTTGGCCGAATCTGTTTCTTACATTTGCCCCACCATCTGTGGGGTACTGAGAGGCCCAGACCCCGAGGAGCAGCATGGGTGTCCATTGCCCTCTCCCATGGCCAGCATCCCCAGCTCCCCCTTTCCTCCCTCCAAAGCCAAAGCTGGGATTCAGGGGGTGGCCAGCCTGGGACCACCCACACCCTCTTCTGGCAACTTCCACTCCAGTCACAGCTGCGAGGGGCAACATTTTCCGGAGTTGGCACAGCGGGCTTTTCCGATAACATCTGACTTGGCTTTTAATTATTGGGAAGTGATTGTTGATTTACGCAGAAATATTTATCCAGCAAATTGCTAATTAATGCACTGAAGAATGTCAAGCGGTGTCAAATATTTGCTTTTGTTTGCAATACCAAAATATTTTTATTTTTGGTGAGGAGCAGAATCTATAAGAAGGTACTGAGGTGTTTAAATAGGGTATGTAAAGTTTAAGCAGAAAATCAAACAGGGAGGAAGGCCGGGTTTTGTGGCTGGGGCTCTGGGGTGCTGTGTGTTCCGGAGGATGCTCAGAGGTGGCCCAGAGAGCAGTGAGCCCCAAATCTCTTCTAGAATGTGCAGCCTTTGAGATGCAAAGGGCACCAGAGAGCCACGGACAGGGACATCTGAGGGACCAGGATCACCGTCACTAAGTCCCTCCCCGCCTCCCCTCCCTCAGCATCATGGTCACCTCTCCCTGCCACAGCCACCGTCACCGCCTTCTCCGTCACCGCCCATTCACTCATTCATTACATTCCATACTTTGAATCCACACGATGTGCTGGACATCATTCTGCTGCCAAGCAGCTAAGTCCCTTTGCTCACAGAGCTCCCACTGGATTTCAACACCCAGTAAGCAAGAAAATAAACGAATAAGAGAATATCAGAGGGTGGTAAGTGCTAACAAGAAAATAAATCTAGGGAAGTAATAAGGAGGAGTTACTTTAGATTGGCTGGTCAGAGTAGGTCTTTGTGGGGGGGGGGGGCGCGCATCTTAGCTGAATGACACAGAGGAACCAACCACATAAACATATGGGAACAGAACTTTCCAGTAGCGTGAACAGAAGGTGCAAAGGCTCAGAGGCAGGAAGGAACGTAAGGCAGGTAACCACCATGCACGGAGCAGAGTGGCCGGGAGCAAGGGAAGAGGCGATATTGGCGGGGCCGGGTGGGTGCCCCATTTCCGGGCGTGAAGAGGGAGTCAGGATTTTACTCTCCTCTCTGGGGAGCCTCAGCGAGCTCCGAGAGACGAGTGATGGGCTCTGGTTTACTTTGGAAAAGCTCCCTCTGGCTGCGGCGTGGAGAAGGCGTCACGGGGCCAAGCGCGGAAGCAGGGAGACCCTGGCAGCTGATTCCTCAAGCTGCAGAGTCCAGGCGACAGGCAGCCAGAACAGGCCAGGGTGGGAGGCGGAGATGCAGAGAGGGAGGTGTGTTTGCAGGGGGGCCCAGAGGCATGCTACTGGATCCCATATAGGGGTGCTTGGTGCCCGGAAAAGAGGAATCGCCGCCTTCACAGCCATTTCATCGTTGTCCATAACCCCTGAGCTCCTGTGTATTAAGGATTTACATGGGATATTTACTTTATGCGCTGCTCTGTCGCAAAAGGATCACCCACGCCACGAGGGAGGTATTATTGCGCCTTGTGGGACTAACCTGGCCTTGCCAATCCACTGAAAGCACCGAAGGTTGAGCTGGAACCGGCAAACATCCCCTTATTTAATCCAGACCTCGGATGCTCATCCCCCTGCCAGGCCCAGGACCCAGCTTGGGGCTGGTTGACGAAGCTGAACTGCGTCTGCGCACTCCCGGGCCTCTGCGGGCCCCGCCCCCGGTAGGGGCGTCTGCTTTCTCTCAGGCTGGCATCATCACCCCATTTTACAGATGCGTAAAGGGGTCTCCCCGCATTTAACTTTGTTCCCATCAACTCACTCGCCGACTAGAATTCTCTTTCTGAAGTGCGCATCTGACAAGGTCGTCCCTCAGTCCCACTGGAGCTGGCTGCTCCTCCCCTACGCCGCCTCCCTGCCCCATCCCCCACCACTGTCCCTGCTTTCGTGGCCCACAGCCTGCCAAGCGCCAACTCCGGGACCTTGCCTGGACCCTGCTTCCCTGCATCCCATCTTGCCCCACTGCTCCTCCTCCCGGCCGGCCCCCACCCCTCCTCCAGGACTCAGCTCAAAGCGTCCCTCCCCGGGGGGGTCTACCTCGGCACAGATGCCAGTTTGGCACAGACCTGGTTTGTGACACTCGTTGCCACTTGTAATCATCCGGCTGCGCTGTGCTGGGTTATGATGTTCACAGTCACTGGGAGGGTTGGGAAGGTTTGTGGCTGCCACTCTTCCCTCCCCTGTCACTGCGTGGGAGCTTTGGGGGTGGGGGTGGTGCTTTGCCTGGCCACACACCTGCACTGTGGCTTCCCTTTCTTCTGTTAACTAAACGTGCCCCCAGATCCCGGACCAGTACAGACCCCCCACAGCCCCCAAATCAGGCCCAAATAGAGCCAAGGGGGAAGAATGTGGGCATTTTGAAGTTCTGAACTTTGACCTGGTGTGTGCCAGATGTCTGGTAAGGCCTGGATGCTGGAGATCATTAAATGCCACCTGACAAGGGGCCTCCAAAGACAGAGGAAGAAGTAAGAGGTCCCAAGTTCTCCTCCTGGTGAGCCCTCTCCCCTTCTTCCTTTGTCAAGGAGGAGTGGACAGTCACCTTGGTTTTGGAGGGCGTAAGATTATAATATAAGCCTCTCTCCATTACCCCATGCCCTTGGACCAGTAGGATGGATAAAAAGTATATTTACATGGTGGAATAGTACACAGCCGTGAAAAATGAACTACCAGTACACCGTGCCATATGGATCACGCTCACAGACATATGTGGTGCCATAGAAGCCAGAGACATGAGAGTACAGGCTGAAGGATTCCATTTATGCAAAGTTCAGGAACAGCAGGATGAACCTAATTTGTGTAGAAACCAGGAAAGGGATGGGGGGGGCTGGCCAGAGGGAAGCTTCTGGGTGTTCGAGATGTTCTGCATCTTTATACATGGTCACGTGGGTGTTCCTTGAGCTGAATGTTTAAGGCTGTGCACTTTTCTAGAAGTTTTACCTCAATGCATTTTTTTTTTTAATTTAGAATGAGTTGACGAAGCACTTGACTCCAGCCTGAGGAAAATCTAATTGAAGTGAGGCAGGAATTTACAGAACGTAAAGAATTATGGAGAACATTTATCAGCAGCTCCTGGTAAGAGATCATACCTAGGAGATTATGTGCCTTAAATGGCTTTCTAACTCTTTATATTAAAAACAGAGGAGCAGTAGTAGATAAAGAGATTATGTGTTAATACATATTTAAGATTCTATAATATTTAATCATCTAAAAACAATTTATGGGCATTTTACTCTTGATTTTTATTTTTATTTATTTTTTTTGAGGCAGATTAGCCCTGAGCTAACTACTGCTAGTCCTCCTCTTTTTTGCTGAGGAAGACTGGCCCTGAGCTAACATCCGTGCCCATCTTCCTCTACTTTATACATGGGACGCCTACCACAGCATGGCGTGCCAAGCGGTGCCATGGCCGCACCTGGGATCCGAACTGCCGAACCCCAGGCTGCCGAGAAGCGGAACGTGCAAACTTAACCACTGCACCACCGGGCTGGCCCCCCTTGATTTTTATTTACTGAAAAAATATTCTTAAAACAAAAAGGAAAAATATCTCCCTGAACTTATGATCATCCTCGTGGTTCGTGCTACCATACAAATATTTTACTTAGTCATCATATCTATGTATAATTTTATTGTTTATGTGTATTTTACACTTTATATAATGTATTACGTTGTCTCTTTAAAATTAGTATTCTGAAAGTCTAGTAAATATCTAAATCTCTTCTCTGCTAGATGTTTCAGTATTTAGTCCTTTCCTGAATTTAATTTTTTATGCAGCTGGAGTTGTTTTGATATGAAGTATAAGATGTATCTAAATTACAAATTATTTTTTTTCAAGCAGCTAATCAGTTTTTTCAACAGCTTTTACTAAATAATTCATCACCCACTCATTGTTTTGAGGTCGTTTCTTGATCATATTTAATTTTTCCATGTGATCTCATCTATTTCTAGGCATTCTATTCTAGTCCATTAAAATCTATTTCTTTTTTCCATCAATATTCTCACTGTCCTAGTTATTGCTACTTTACATGTTTTCATGTTCTGTAAGGCTGTATATCAATGCTGTCCTTTTCCAGGATATTCTTGGATGTTCTGACCAATGTTTTCGCCGGGTGAATTTTAGAATCATTTTCTCCAGTTCCTTTTGCGGGACCGTTTGTTATTACATTAAATCTGCAAATTAACATGGAGGTGGGCTGACATTTTTATAATATTCGGTCTTCCCATGCAGAAACATAGTATGCCTCTCCATTTATTCTGGTCTTCTTTTATTCACCAATAAAATTTTGTAGTTGTCTTTATATAGGTCACACGCATTTCTCATTAAGTTTATTCCTAAGCATTTTTCCATTGCTTCTGGGAACGGCATCTCTTTTTTCATTACGGTTTCTGGCAGACGATGGCTAGATTACAGGAGAGCATTGATTGGGGTAAATAGGTCTTGTCTCTGGCCACTTTACTAAATGATTATTTGTTTGTGCTCATTTGAGTTGCATTCTTTGGATTTTTGGTCCCAAATCACGTGGACAGTGAACACTGTTTGTCATGTTGGCATTAGACGGGGTGCTAAGTCTGGCATCCCAGAGGCCTGGGGGAGCCAGTCACAGCCACGGCCTCACCCAGCCTGGGACTGGCACCCGCCCTGAACCCCCAGCCCCGGTGGAAGGCCCTGACACCCTCTGTATAGGGTCTCCCAGCCACTGGCAGAGGTCTCCCCCCAACCCTAATGCACTGCCATGGACCCAAGGTGCAACCGCCGTATTAATCAAAGCCATGGTTACCAACTATCCAGGATGTGTCCGACCCCTGGGTCAAGCCTTTTACATAATAATTTTATTTTTAAAATCCTGAAGGATATATATGATTACCCAGAAAGGTTGAGGAACTTTCTGGAATCACACAGCTACTAAGTGGCAGACCTGGGATTCAAACCTGTGTTCCTTCTCCTCTGCCATGTTGCTTTCCTCTGCAGTTCCCCTCGCCCTTCAGACGGGCCCCAGAGTATTAATGCCTTGCCAGTGTGGACCCCCAGAGTTCACCATGCCACCCTGGGCATTTAATGTGAATGCCAGGAGCCCTACCAGCTCTGTCACCTCAACCTGGTCCCACCTGCTCCAGAATGAGGCCTGGGATGCCTTGCGCCTAAGCCTCTCGTGTTATGAGAGTTTGATGACCACGTGGCAACCTTCCCTGATAAAGAATGTGATCATTACAGGCACCAAATCCCAGGCACCTTTGAGTGAATACTCCACTTGAACATTTATCATATCACAGGGCAATTTTACTATTAGTAATCGTGATAACAGGAGCAGCTAACATTTACTTAGCTCTTATGGGTCAGACGCTGTGTTTGGTATATTACATACACGATCACATTTATCTTCACCACAACCCTGCGCGTCAGAAACTATTGCATCCATTTTATAGATGACAAAACTGAGGCTCAGGGAGGTAAAGTTGTTTGTCTAAGGATATTCAGCTTACAAGTGGCAGAGCCAGAATTTGAAACTTGAAAGCTTGCCCAGAAGTCCGTTAACTTTGTTCAAATGCTCTATGCCTGCACCTGAGACTTCCTCTATGGTTCAGACAAATGGTGTTATGAAGCGGTAGTCCACAAACTGGTGTGTCTTCGGCATGAGCAGAGGGGCTTTATGAAATGCAGAGGCCCAGGCCCCAGCACAGCAAGGAATCAGCAGCCCAGAGCCGGTGTTTTTAGCAAATCCCTCCTGGGTCTGGTGATCAGCCAGGTTTGAGAATGACCGTTCCAAAGAAGGACTCCTTTGCCATCTAATGATGTGGCCCTCGGTTGATTTTGTAATGGCTCTTACGACTAATAAATATTAGTACAAAGAAAGCAAATGGCTCAATAATAATCATTCAAGTATTTTTGTATGTTTGACAAAGGGGAAGGAATTTCTAAATGAAGATGACAAAATCCTACTTACTTTTCAGAAAACGGTAAATATCTATACGATTTAAAGAGTCGGTACAAACTGAGAAGAAAAACACCAAATCCTAGTAGATTTGCTGAAGGATGTGCATGAAGGCCAAGAACCTGAATAGGTCACTCACCCAGAAGACAAAACCGTTAGTAAATCTGAGCATGGAAAATACTCAACTTCATGAAAGACTTTTTAAAAAAGAGAAGATGATGAAATGCCTTTTAAAGTCTGCTAAATTATAAAATAAACATTTTCAAGACTGCCAAGTGGTAAAAAGCATGGGCTGTGGGGTTAGCCCTACTGGGTCTGATGCTGACCTCTGCCACTCCCCAGCTGTGTGGCCTTGGACAAGTGACATGACCCTTTTGAGTCCCCGTCTCCTCATCTGGAAGATGAGGACCACAGTGGTGGTGGCCTGGCAGGGCCGTTGTATTCACTGAGGCAGAGAATGATCGTGTATAGCACAGGCCATGGCCCACAGTGGGCACTGGTCAATAGCAGCTGTGGTCAGCTGCTACACTGTGATGCTAAATTGCGGTGAAACTGTGATATCCATGCACCGCCTGCCTTTTGCAAGAAATCTGTGCTCCAACCGGATGAAGGACTCACACTCAGAACCCAGGGCCCAGGCCCACCGCAATTTCATATCAGGCCAGCCCCAGCCACGGGCAGTCCCCCGACCTCTGTCCCTACTGCTGCCTCTCCCTGGTGCCCCTTCCTGGGCCCAGGTGCATCCTTCAGATCAGGGCTCCTAAACCTGGAGGGGAATACTGACTCCCTCCAGCTGAAATCGAGCTGTTCCTTCCATTGCGAATGCAGTGTTAGCAGCGCAGGGACTGTCACTGGTAGCGGTCACAGCTGTTTTCACATCACTTTACAGTGGCTACGGATTTCTCGGAATATTCTTTACACTTATCACCACCTTGAAATCGAGACGGTTGTTAGACTCACCACCCGATCTCGCTGCTTAACGTGTTAATAAAGACGCACACGTATTGCTACGTCACACATTGTTGTATTTTGATAATTATATTTTAACAAGTTGGTTTCCTTTGTAATCCTGTGTATATCATTTTATGCATTTGAAAACCATGGTTCTGAGAAGGGACTGAAGACTTCCCTAGACTGCCAGAAGGGTCTATAGCATATAAAGGGTTAAGAGCCCCTACCTGAGAACCTCTGCAGGCGCTTCCATCATTCTCTCCATTTTGCAGATGAGAAAACTGAGGCTCGGAGAGGTCAAGTCTCTTGACCAAGGTCACCCAACTGATGAGTGGTGAAGCATTAATTTGACCTTGGCATTCCTGGAGCCAGTGCCTGACCCCTGCGTCGCCTGCTTCCCCTGCAGCCTCGTTCTGGGAGCTGAGAACAGAGATACGGTGCTGACGTGGCCCTGCACCCCAGGAGGGCCCAGAGCCGTGGGGAGACAGATCCCCCTGGAACCCCAACACGGGATCGCCAGCCTTTTTCCTTACAGGCTGCAGCAGATGCCCTGGTCTGATTCCTCTTGGGGGGTGGGGGACCCAGAGTGAGCCAAGGCTGGGGCGGAGTGGACCCCAGCATTCCTTGGGGTGTACTGACCTCTGTGGCTGATGGCAGGTGGAACTGGCGATGATGAGTCCTGAGAGGCAAGCCCAAGAGAGGGCCCCAAGAGTCCAGCCAGAAAAGAGAAGACTGTGTTCAGGCCTGAGGGCTGAGGGGCTAGGGTGAGAATGGGGGTGACAAACCCTTAGCCCAGTGCCTGTAGCTATTTCACACAGCTGTTAGGGATGCAGTAAATGTTTGTTGATTGACTGACTGAATGAATGGACAAGTAGGTTCAGCCTGGACCAAGCAAAGGCTGGTCGGCCAGGGCTGTCCTGTGTGAACAGAGCAATGCCCACCCTCCCAGTCAGTTGTTACATCATTTCTGTGCCCCTCTTGGCAGGACCTGACCTAGCTCACCCCTGCTTCACCCCAGCAGAAAAGCTGCTCCTCTCGCCCTCAGAAGGCTTAACTCCCTGGGGACTTTCCCCTGAGGGGGCAGGAAACCAGAGCTGGGGGAGCCAAGCCCCTCAGGTTGGGGTGGCAAGGATGAGGAAATAAGAGTGAGACGCCTTGCACTCCAAGAGCTGACTACATGTCCCCCAACATAACATTCTTTCTGTGGGAGCCAGTCCTCAGTGTCTGGGCTCCAGACTGCCCTACAACCTCCGCTGTCAAAGTATTCATTCACTCATTCATTCATTCTACAAATATTTAGTCAGAGCTTACTACGAGCTAGACAGTGTTCTAGCGCTAGGAACACAGCTGTGAACAAAAGAGACATGGTCTCTGTTCTCATGGGTTGTGGGGGGCCCTCGGCAACAGGGTGGGAGCATACAGTCAAAAGACAATTGAAGAAATGAATGAAGAAAAGAGCTTTTTAGATGATGGTAAGTTCTGAGAAGCCAGTTCCCTCAGGGTGGTGACATAGACTGCTCCCCACACCACCATTCACATCTCTATTACAAGGTACACAGTTTTGCAAAACATTTAAATCACACCTGAGGCCATTTCTCCCAAAGTTTGCAGAGATTAATCGCGTTAAATTCATCAGCTTTCACGAATGCAAACGACCATTCTCTGCCTGGATATTCTTAGCCTGGAAGGAAACCAAAAATGATATGCAGGTCAGACCCAAAAAAGGAAAGACCTTGAATTGCACTGTTCTTAAAAGCACTTAAAAGGAATTGAATTAGAACGGAGACGGAAAAAAAAAAATGGCCCCTGATTCCAACTCCCACTGACACCGAGTTAGAAAAAGAGCTGAAGGAAAAAGCTGTAGCATGTCAATCAACATCTGATCGTTTCATTTTTAAAAAGTGAGAAGCCTTTTGTTTTAAGGGGAGCAGCCTGGTAATTTGGAGGCGCGGAGGCAGTGTCAGAGCGAAGAGCTTTCATATTTCCA
The DNA here is from genome assembly GCF_041296235.1 of Equus asinus. Lineage (NCBI taxonomy): Eukaryota > Metazoa > Chordata > Mammalia > Perissodactyla > Equidae > Equus > Equus asinus. The sequence goes on from NC_091799.1 coordinate 19,389,407, forward strand.
GACAGAAAGGATGTGGCTGCTGATAGAGAAGTTGAGTGTTGCATAATGAGATCCAACTCTGTTGAGGTTCCCGTTCCCAAAGAGAAGAGGGGATCTCAGGCGTCTGGCTGATTGATAGAAATGCAGGTAGGGCATGCCCAAACAGCTATGTACAATATCTCCTTTGTTGGTAATCAAAGTCGGCTGAATGAGACTCCATCTTTTCTTTCTTATTCCTATGTAGCAATTTGAGGAGCTCAGATGAAATGTGTTGCATTACACCGGCACCAATAAGTCACACTATCTATGTTGTGACACACTGAATATTACTAATTGTCAATCACAAACCACAAGTCTTGTCAAGACGCTCCCTTCTCGACGGGCTGGTTCAAACCCGAAGTGATTTTTAATCAAGTGTTAATAATACAGCATCTGTCAGTGGACGGTGGGTATCAGGCAATCAGAAAAAGTGAACATATGACACAGCAAATTTTAATGTTTTCATTTTCCGTGCTTCCCAATTATCGGTGGGATTTCTGTCAGCCTGAAAAGTGCACTGACATTATTGCGGGTGAACTTTGCCATGGAAACGGGCTCCCACGGCAAGGGTGCCCCGCCCCGCCCCACCAGAGAGGGTCTCCCCACCCTCCGGGAAGCCCAAGGGGGCCTGCATGGGCCCCGGGGGAGAGGGAAGCTTTGGGGCTGGGGCTGGGGACCCCCCACCTCACTGCAGGCACACTTGGATATTAAGAGACGTGGTTCGTCTTCCCATCAGCGGGTAGAAATAGGCTGAAGAAGGCAGCTAAACAGAGTTCCTCATAGACACCTGCCCATGGGGTATAGATCCACTCCACTGCCTCGTGGGGAGCCACACAACCAGCGCCCACGCAGGGACTGCATCACAACACTCTGACATGAACAAGAACCGACCAGAGCTCCAATTTTTTTTCCACACTTCCCATGACCTGTGCTGGGGACTGCGATTCCGCGTGATATGGAAGGAAGGGGCAAGGGAAAAGGGGAGGGTGTGTGAGGCACCTGGTATCTCGCCAAGGTGGGCATGACCTGGCTCCTTTCCTCCTTAAATCCTGTGCGGGGGCCCCCTGTGCTCTCAGCAGCAGGAGTCTGAGGGTTTCCTGCTCTTTGGGCTCAGCTGGCTCGTGTTGTCCCTCCTCTCATGCTCTAGAGCTCAGAGCCAGAAGGGACATTGGTGGACATCTAGTTTATTTCCTATCCGTTGCCCACTATTCTGACATTTGGCCACGCAACTTCTTGCACGACCCCAGCAATGGACGCTCATTACCACGTTGGGTAGCCCTTTCCACTGTGTCTCAGCTGTGGGTGTCAGGACCTTGTCTGTAACTTCTCTCCAACCCCAAGCAGGACACGTGTGCACAGTGCTCTTGTCCCCTGGGCAAGTTGACCTGCTGTCCTGTAATGGGCTTGGGAGGTGGCCCCCGGGTGGGGGAGCTGTTGCTGAGTCAGTCTGCTCCGTCCCACCAGCCCCCAGTGGGCTTCTCAGCATCTGAATGCCCACCTCCTGCCACGCCCTCTAGCTCATCCTCCACCTGGATGGTGGAGTCATCTTTCCAAAACCCAACCGAATAGCCTTCCAGGGCTTCTAGTGCCTGTAGGATGGAGTCCAAACTCCTGAGCCTCGGTGCCCCATCCACACAGTGAGGATAGTAACAGCACTTCTTGGGATGGGGAAAGGAAGTGAGGAGATGGAGACGCAGCACCTGGAGGGGACTGGACAGTCACCCTTTCCTTCCTTGACCGCCTGGAGGGACATTTTTTTCCATGCTGAGGAGAATGCCTATGTATCTTGCCAATGGATGATGAGAACTTGTCACCTCTGCGTGTCCTGACTCAGCCCAGGACGGAACTCAAGATCTCATCTCATATATCTTCTTGAACAGCACTAGGTAAACCTCGTGCTTCAGTCTGTGGCATTTCTGAATCATTTTAGGTTTTGCCTTCCTTCCCCAAAGTCTTACTGTTCTGGAGAATCTGAAGCTGATCCAACTCGCTAGCCTCATTTTATTAAAAAAAGAAAACACACTCAGGACTTAGGTTATTAGTCACCTATTATTGAGTAACAAGAGTCTCCAAATTTTACTGCCTTAAAACAATGAACATCTGTTCTCTCTCCGTTTCCGAGGGTCAGGATGGGGGCGCGGCTCAGCTGGGTGGCTCCGGCTCAGGGTCAGGCTGTCGGCCGGTGCTAGTGTCAGCTGGAGGCTTGACTGAGGCTGAGGCTTTGCTTCCAGACTCACACATGTAGTTGCTGGTCTCAGTTCCTCGCCCACGGGTCTCTCTGTAGGCTGCCTAAATGTCCTTGTGACATGGCAGCTGGCTTCTCCCAGAGCGAGTGATGAGAGAGAGAAAAACCAAGATGGAAGGCACAGTCTTTTGTATGTTAATCTTGGAAGTGGTGTACATCATTTCTACCTTATTCTATTGGTCACACAGCCTGGTACAGCGTGGGAGGGCACTACACAGGAGAGTGAATACCAGGAGGTAGACAGCATTGGGGGCCACCTTGAAGGATGGCTACCGCATCTAGCTTGATCCCCATGGCTGTTTCCAGGCGACATCTGGCTATTTGCAAAGTTCCGATAAATACAGCCTCAAAAGGAAGGCATTTTACCATTTGGGAAATAAGGCTCTCAGAGGAGGGAGGGAGAAGCTCTCAGAACAGAGGCCAGACATCTAGGTAGACTATGTGAGAATGCCTCTAACTCAGCACACAGCCCAGGGAAAGTCACAGCCCCTGCCAGGTCTCAGTGGCCCCATGTGGACAATGGGAGTGAAACAGATGATGCCTGAGGCCTCTGAGAGGCTGTGGTCCCATGAGACTCAGCTCCAGGGTGGTGATTCCCAAGGCCTTGAAGGTGCTCTTGGTGCTGGCAACATCATTAGAAGAAGATCTCTCCCCCAGAAAACCACTTTGCAAGGATTGATTCTGCCCAGTCTGGCCTGCTGGTCACCCTCCATCACTTTACTTTGGAGCCCCAGGCCTATAGCTTTCACGTTTCTTCCCTGCATATGACCTGCTGAGCAGGGACCACAGAGGTAAAGGAAGGATCCTGGGGCTTGGGGAGGAGAGCAGAAAGTCGTCCCTGCTCGTCTGGCCAGACCCCTCCCAGTCGGGTTTGTCAAATCCTCCCCAGACGATCTGCCTCTCTGAACCCTGAACCCTGAACTCTGGTCTGAAGGGGGCAGGCGTTCCCAGAAGGGGTCTGGAGAAAGCCTTGCCATCGTAGCCACTGCCTGCTTGTCTGTTGGGTCAGATCACGCTGCTGAGTATCTGCCTTGGCCGCCCAACCACAGCTGCCTGGCTGTGCTCCAGCCCTGCCCTGCCAGGGCCCTCCTCTAGTCCCCAGAAGAGACAGAGAGACAGAGGGAGGTAGAGAGGCAGTGAGAGTGGTCCACCCCCAAGACAGCCCATCCTACCTCCGCTGGCTCTGGCCACCCCAGCTGCTTTCCTGTACACACAGATGCACAAGTGAACACATGTGGTCACAGACACGCATATGCATGGCACACTCCTGCCCACCCACCCCAGACCCACATGGAACCCCAAACTCCAGGCCGGCCTCAGGTAGGTGGGAAGCACTGGGTCACTTTGTGGGCAGAGTAAGCTCAAGCGTGGTGATCCACCAAAGCAGAGGTAAATATAAACTGGTTTATATAAACTGAGTTTATATAAAAGAGGTTTAAATAAACGGGAAAAAAATGAAAGCATTTTTAATAAAGGTAAACAAATTAGCCATCATGGGAAAAATCAGAGCTTGGTGGATTTCTTACATCCATCTTATATTTAGTTTTGTTTTTCTTCTGAAACTTATAAGCACCCTCCTCCCACCCTTTTTATTGTTCAGGGCTCTGTAAGTCCTAATTAGGTCTAGAGTGTGGCGTGAAGAGGGGCAACGCCTCACCCCACTGTGGGGCCCCAGCCTGCTGCCCTCTCCATCCTCAATCCCACACTGCTCCTGCACAGCCAGGGGGCACTCTATCTGCAGAATGGGCTCACGCTGTGCTCCCAGAGCTCCTCCCTCCAGAGCGGTCACTCGACCTGAAGGCGCAGCTGCCATGGCTGAAGAGAGTGCAAATGGATTTATTACTCTGAGAGGCAATTTTGCCACCTGACCTTGGAGGTGACCCATCATTACTTACTAAGTTGAACCCAGACGCCTCATTCTTCTGCTTGTTTGAATGAACCCTCGTAGCCGTAGCCGTGAGTCCGCTGGGTGAGGTGGGGGAGGGGGATTCCTTAAAGCACAGAGCCCTCCCAGGTGTAGCTGGGGACGAATCAATAGGACTCACCGGGCTGGGAGGGGCACTGAACCAAGTGGCCCAGCCATGCTGTCAGGGTCTTCAGTCTAGGTCCACTACCTCCATGGTTGGGGGTGTCTCTCCCTTAATGCTTTGACCTTGGGAGGTCCCACCCCTCCCCCCAGTCCCCACAGCAGGGCTGAGCCAGGCTGGCATCTCTAAAGAGACTTGGAGACATAATGACTGAGAAATAAGTACAGGTTGCAAAGAGCCTAAAATGGACTAACCTTCCGAAGATCTGCTTGCTGGTCCTAAACTATACCCATCAGCTGGTGAAGGTTTTGCTCGGGCAAGCGCCTCCCACATTCAAGGAAGCTGCGCTGGTTGGGTCTTTCTGGTTGAAAGTAACAGAAACACACCCAAGTGAGCTTAAGTAGGAAAAGGAAATACAATTTTAGGATCCAGGGATATCTCATAGAACCCAAGAGTTTCCAGGAGGAACCAGAACCAGGAACTAGGCTTTCTCTGCCCCTTGTCTCTGCTTCTTCCTTCTCCCTCCTTGCACACAAGCCTTCCTGCTTCTCCAGGTCACATGGGAGAAGATGGCTTCCACACTGCTCTTGAGGGTCCCGTTGCAGATGCAGTTATCCACCAACACCATCTGACCTTCCTTAGTCCAGTTCCAGATTCACAGAGGGGACACTCTGACTTGTTAAGCTGTGTTTGAATCAGCTATGGCGAGAGGGTGGGGCCAAGAAGCATCAATATGGCTCTGGGGACCCACCCCTGTGCCTCAGAGAGCAGATCTTAGAAAACTGTGTCTGCTGTGATCTGAGAAAAAGGTTCTGTGATGTCAGCCCAGCCAAGACAGAGCCCAGGCTACCGCATTGTGACCACCCCGTGACGATCCCACACCTATAGGGAGAGAAACACACTTATGTGAACAGGAAGACTATTTCCTTGTGAACTCTGATCATGTTGCCAACTTAGGACACAGGGTCATCATCTCTACCATTCACTGGGAGGATGGGACTTCAATAAATATCAGAAATACCATCACAAAGGTCCAGTTGGAGGAAACCTTAAAAAGCCATATGGATGATGCCCGAGAAGTATAACTTATCCAAAATCACAGAATGAGTAAGTGGCTAAGGGCTTATCTTTGCCTCTTAGTCTACATTCTGTCCACTAAAAAATGAGCCACCCCAGCAAGAAGGATTCTCTGTGACAACAGTGAACTCAGAAGGCTTGTCAGAGGCCACCTAGGATCACTGGAGGGAAACTAACAGTCGTGCATCTCTGTTGGTGGAAACATGTGAGGACATTTCAACTCTGAAATGTTGGATGAAATTTAGCAGGAAAAAGGGGTGTACTTTAGCCTTGATTCCAGGATAAGCCCTGTCTTGCCCCTGTGAGCCATGCAGCAAAAAGAGAGATTGTACACACACACACACACAAACACACAAACACACACACTCTCTCTCTCTCTCTCCAGTTAATCTGGTCTATAAACCCAATAAGGTTGAAACCACACTATGGATACTTTAGTTGGGATAGAAAACTTAGCCTTCTCCTCTGAACTAAAAATCCATGGGAAAGTGAGGCTGGCTCTCTGGATTCATAGAAATCAGTCTGGCATCAAGGAGTCAGAAATTTCCAGAGCAAGAGCAGACCATCAAAATAGATCTAAAACTCTCAAAAGGCTCCCAGTCTTCTTCAGAACAATGGAGGTGTTCTGGGAGCTGTCCAGAGTGCTGACCAGGCTGGTCCTTTCTCTAACTAAACCCCAGAGCCTCTCTTGGCATCCACCCTGAAACTTGCTCTGTGGGCTCCATCAGAGGGGTCTTGGTTCAGCTGTAACCCTTCAGGGTGTTGAATGGTGGAGACAATGGGCACAGGTTCTGGGCCAACAGGACTCTCTCATCCCTGACTCCTTCCAGGCTTCCCCACAGAACCATCCCCAACCTCACCCGAACAATGTCATGAATTTTTCCTCCTTGATGAACTTCAAAGTCTTTTAATGACTCTTCATAAAGGAACAGTGGGGCCAAAAGTTGAGCAAAGGAGATGATTAAAGTACCTTATTAAAAGCAGCCTTGTAGAATTCTCCACATGAAAGCAAGTACCATTATGAGGGCTTATCCTTATAAATGACGCTTCGCTTTTGCGAACATGCTGAAACCTGATTAGAGTGACAAGCACTGACTGATACTGCAAACCTGTTAATAACATGAAAATTAGAAGAGGCTCATGCAAAGAAGGGAGATTAATTTAGCCAGAGTACATCTCGCGCAAATTGCAAAGTTGTGAATATGTTCTCAGATAATGAGCCTTCCCAGTCATCAGCTCACTTGTCATTTTCTGTAATTAATGTTAAGGAAGACGCCTTCCTGATGGTTCGTATTACTCATATACCAAGAAAATTTCTTCAGAGAAATAATTTACATTTATTATCATCGGTCTGTTTGTGTGGTTTATTTCGTGCCAGAGTAATTTATTGCGGGACCGTTTGCCATGGCTTGATTAGTCGCTCGTCAGGACCGGATGTAATTTTTTTTTGCTTGATGGCGATGTCTAAAACTTGACAGTGGTGTAACACTCCTTCTTGTCTCTGGGTGGGTTTTTTCACTTAAATAAACTTTGGGGCTGAGTGCCCCAGGCTGTCTTCCCACCAGGATGAGGCCTCAGCACACAGCTTGCCTGCCTGCTTCCGGAAGCAGCAGGAACTTCAACACTGGGACCCTCTGCAAGGTTCTGGGCCGTCTGCCTCATCTATGGGCCCGTCTGGAGCTTGGATTCCAGAGTTTATTTCACCCTTTTTCATTCCACTCCTGTTCAGGATGAAGAGAGGTTCGCTCTCTGCTCTCAACTCCATGCTTGCCCAGCTATTTCTCTTCTCCTTCAGGCCACCTTCTATCGGAGATTTCTCTGCAATTGCTTTTTTTTCCCCAAATCTGCTTGTATATATTTTTCAAATGGCTAAATATAAGAAGAATTGCTGTGGACAAGGCTTTGTTTCCAAGGCCAGGCAAATTTTTAATTCCACCTTGAGTTTCATTCCCTGGGAGCATAGTGCTAAGGAATATGTCTAATAAACTCACTTACCCCACCCCCATCTCTTTTTCAGCTTCCACCAAGATCCAGAATGCTCAGGAGGAGGGAGTGACTTGACAGAATAAGAGACCATTTTGGAACAGATCTGAATCCATCTCAACATAACACTTTGAGCCAGCTTTTGCTCTGGGCTCACATCCTGTGCATTCTGAGTCTTCAAAGATCAATGATGCTGGGGCCATGGCTCTCTGGGAGAACTCCTTCACAGTTCTCTCTGTCTGGCTTCCACTGAGCTTAAACAAAGTGATGCTTAGAGTACACCATCCGATGTGCTGAGCTCTTTGGGTGCATCAGCTCATTGGATCTTTAGAACCATTGGAGGTAGGTATTATTGAGATTGTCCTACCCTTGAAGAACCTGGGGCTCAGGGAAGTCAAGCAATTTGTTTAAGGGCTTAAGGCTATTGCAAAGAACAATGACCATCATCACCATCACTATCACCGTCATCATCATCATCGTTGCAAGTGACATTTACTATGTGCTGAGTACCTGGTCACGTGTTTGGGCTCAGTCTTACAGGAGATAGGTACGATTGTGACTTCTATTTTACTGATGAGAAAACTAAGACTCAGAGAGTTTAACTCATTTTCCCAGGGTCTCAGCCAGTAAGTAGTGGAGCTGGGTCTGACATGCACCAAAACTCATATTCATGCCCACTCCACTCTACTGCCTCTCCGGAAATACATTATCCCAGCCCTCTCAATATGATCCCACTGGAGCCCTTGGGCCTCCCTTTCTCCCCCTCCCTCCAACCACCTCATTTTCTTCCCCAGGTCGGAACTTGAGATGCTTCCTGCCAATCTCCCCAGCAGGGGTGGCCAGGCCGTGAAATGCACAAACAGAAGCAGTTAGCGTGAGTTACTGACCCCTGCACTGCAAATGAAGCAAACGATACAGATCAGGGTTCGCAGACAGAGATAATGATTTTTTTTATTGGACGTCTTCATCCCGAACCAGTGGCGTGGCGCTGGGTCGGCCAACAGCGCACCGCCGGTGTCGGTTAATGATAATCTATATTTATAAAACGATAGTCCATCAAAGTGAGATGAATATTTTAGAAGCCATGGACAAATCAAATTGTCTTTGTCAAATGGGCGCGTGCTCTGGCGCTGAGCGTGTTTTATGGCTCTTTGTGGGGTGAGAAGCAGAGGGTTCTTCTCTCTGGCTGGAGCGCAGGCTGCCTTCCTTGCTGTGGTTGGAAGATGAAGGCTGTATTTCCACTATTTTAAAAAACCCAATGAGCTGTGGAGATTGACATTAGCGCCAGAGAGTTGTACTTTGTTTGATGAAGTTAGCAAATAACGTATGAGACGACGTATGCGGTGTTTTTGTGGGAAGGAATCCATTTATACTTGGAGAAACAAATTAGTTCTTTTGGAGGTCTGGGCAGGAAGGGAGGGAGGGGGAGAGGAGGCAGGCTGGGGGCCCTGGACTTCAGAGAGGAGCTGGAGCAGGTAAGAGGAGGACAAGAGGAAGAGGAGAAAGGAGGCATGTCCTGCGCATGGCCATCACCTCCAGGGCGACAGAGCTACTGTGGCAGATCCCTTTCCCCAGCATCAAGAACTCCTGCTCTATCACAAAGCCAGCAGCCCAAGTCACATCATCTTTCTGAGCCTCAGTTTCCCCATCAGGCCAATGGAGACAATAATGCCCCTTTGAAGGGCCCCTGTGAGGACTAAATGGCCCCACCTGAGTGAAACCCCACTCATCACCAGCACGTAGTTGGAGCTTAAATGAATGTGAGTTCCCTTCCTTGCCCCATAAAGGGGGGACCATCTAGCAAGAACCGGGACACCAGCCTGCTAATATCTGAGCTCCGGCCTCCGCATACTCAGGACAATATTTACAAAAGTAATAACTACCATTCACTGAGGGTTTTTCAAGTGGCAGGTGCCACACTAAGCACTTTTCACACACTATTTCATCTTCCCAAGACTATCAGCATTGTCTAATAAAATATAATAGGAGCCACAAACATGATTTTTAAAAAGCAAAAATGGTTGAAATTACTTTCAATAATAGATTTTATTTAACCCAACAGTACAAAATATCATTTCAATATGGTATCAACATTAAAAGTATTGATGAGCTATTTAACATTCTGTTTTTCACGTGAATGTGTGCATTTTATACTTACAGCACATCTCAATTCAGACTCGCCATATTTCAAGGGCTCAGTTGCCTCACGTCGCTAGCAGCTACTATATTTGACAGCACAGACATAGAACATTCTCATCATTACCAGAAACTTCTATTGGACAGTGCAGCTCTAGAAGATAGATACAATTACTATCCCCGTTTTCAGATGTGGAAAGAAACCCATCGAAGGCCAGGGTCACACAGCTGGTAAGTGGCAGAGCCAGGAAGCTGAGTCTGTCTGTCACCAAAGCCCACGCTCTTCTTAGCTACATCATCTCCAGAAACCCTGACCTCTCTCTGCCTCCCCTTGGCCCCAGGTGCTGGCCAGCTGACCCCTGACCTCAATTGCTTAGGACATCCTAGCCCTCAAGAGGTCTAGAGACAGAGGAGAAAATATATGTATCTGATCATCTATTGCTGCCTACAAAACCACCCCAAAACTTAGTGGTTCAAAACAGCAACCATGTCATTTCTCATGATTCTGTGGGTCAGGAATTAAAGCGGGGCTCCGTGGGGATGGCTCATCCTTGCTACACACAGTGTTAGCTGGGGTGGCTTGACTGGGGCAGGAAGATCCAAGATGGTCAGATGGTCTCAAAGACACAGCTAGTGCCTCAGCGGGGTGGCCCGAGTGGCCGGGGGCTGTCTGGGACAGCTGAGCCTCTTTACTCGTGGTGTTGGCTGGGGCCTCAGTTTTAACTTCACACGGTAGCTCATCCTCCAGCAGAATGACCTGCACTTGTGTTCGTGGCAGCTGCTTCTTCTCTGAGTACTTGGACGCTACAAGGCCTCATCAGGCCTGAGCTCGGTAATCTCAAAACATCCCTTCTGCCATATTGGTAAAATCAAGTTAGGCAGCCCAGCTTCAAGGGATGGAGAAATAGATTCCACCTCCTGAGGGGAGGAAGGCACATACATGCAGAGATGGGAGGAATTGTCGATGGCCATCTTTGCAGACAAACTCTCACAGTATGTCTCTGGGCCAGGGGCATAGGAGCTGGAGTTGGGGGCACCTTGGCCCAGCCTCATCCCCGCTGACTGTCTGAACACTGTGCCCTGTATCAAACAATTTACTGACATGTTGAGTGGAGAAGCTTTCCCAGAGGAAACGAGCCATAAGCACACTGAGAAAGGGTTGGGGGGGGGGGATATGGGGATGGGGTGGTTTGCTAAGCTCCTCTCTTCGGGATACCAGAGATGAGCAGGAGTCTGGGGACCACCTCAGAGAAGGAGACAGGAACCATATACAGGAGGTCGAGAGGATTCTGTAAACTTCAGGTCTCCACAAAGATCAACAATAAAACCTTTAGGATCAAAACAGTCTAGAAGTTTCTTTTTTGGCGCAGCCAAGAAAGGGACAGCTGCAGCTAAGATGACCCAGTCCTGGAAGAGAGATCCGAGGGACAGAGGGAGTGGAATAGGTTTGAAAGTAGAAAGCAAAGTGAGTATTGGGGTCCATGAAAAGAAACTTGAGGGTGACTGGAAACTGGGCTTTGGCCTGAGAAGTGGACCCCTGGACATAACTATTAGAACGTCCATTACATTCCTTGGCCCCAAGGGAGAAACATTTTAAATCAATACTTAACCCATTCTTTGTTTTCTCCATTTGAGATGTGGTTGAGCATGATCATTTCCTTTAAACTCCTTCCAACCCTCGACACGATTGCCTTCTGAGCCCAGCATTGCCCAATTCTAGAATGAGACTGGGGATTGAGAGGCAGGGAGGGACCTTCTGAACCCAGAAGCAACCTGTGTCCAAATCGCATTCTGAACTTTAAGACCTGGGTGACCGAGAGACGGGGAAGACCTCAACGTAGGCCTGGAGCTCCCCGCAGTTGGGCAGAGTTCTGGGCCTCACAGAGGACCACCCTCCCTCCTCTCGCTCCACATACGTGCCCCTGGATATCCATCCCCTCTTACTGAGCTGCCTGCTTCCTGCTCTTGGAGTCACTTGACAGCCATGTTCATCTACTCTTGACCATAGCCATTTTGACTGTGAGTTTCCTGGTCCACGCCCTGAAGGCCCCCAGTTCTTACCAGTTGCCCCGTCTGGACTCAAGGCCAGCTGCATTTCCTGACTCCTGACCTCCTCACCTCCCTGGGGAGTGGCCATGTGGCTCCCATGGCTGACAATATTCACCACCCACTGCCTTTTGGCTGAGAAGTCCCCACCCAGCTCACACACACACACAATAGGAATGCAAACTCCCTGCTGCAGGCCTGTGGCAGGATGGTCTGGTGGTCGTGAGAATGCCATGGTATAAATAGACCTTGGTTCAAATGTCAACTCATCCTTATCATTTCCTGTGGTGCCTATGCAAATCGCTTACCTTTCTAAGCGTCTGTTTCCTAACTGTACACTGGGCAGTAGTAAGGATAGAATGCATAGCCAGTGCTCAGCCAAGCACCTGGCATAGAGCAAGTGCTCAGTAAATGTTAGCCGTTTGCACAGGAACTCCTCAGTCTTGGTTCAGTACGCACTGCATGTCAGTTTGGAAAAGTTATTAGAAAGTATCTCAGCAGGGCAGCGCCCACCCAGCACAGGACCTGGAGCAGGTGGACGGTCAGTAAAGGAAAGAATGAATGAGGATCATCGGAAATGTATAAGGCCCTTTCACAAGAAACTTGGAGGGCAGATAAGGGTGGGCTGGGCATCCTGAACGCTGCCTGCCAGGCTGAGAGACAGAGGACCAGCAGTTACTGATTTGTTCTGCCTTATAATTTTTTAAAACTTTCGCTCAAGTTCATTATAGAAAATTCAAAATTTACATTTTTGTCATAGAAAATGTCACTGTACAAAATTATTCTAACATAGAGAAAACAGTATAATCAGCCCCGTCACCCAGCTTCCACAATTCTCGACTTGTAGGTAATCTGACTTCATCCACAACTCCCATTCCTGACTCCTGGATAAGTTTGAATCAAATACCAGACATCTTGGGGCTGGCCCCGTGGCCGAGTGGTTAAGTTCGCGCGCTCCGCTGCAGGCGGCCCAGTGTTTCGTTGGTTCGAATCCTGGGCGCGGACATGAACTGCTCATCAAACCACGCTGAGGCGGCGTCCCACATGCCACAACTAGAAGGACCCACGACGAAGAACTATGTACCGGGGGGGCTTTGGGGAGAAAAAGGAAAAAATCAAATCTTTAAAAAAAAAAAAATACCAGACATCTTATCAACTCCTTTGTCATTTCAGTTGTATCTCTACAAGACTTAAATGACCTGATCCCATTATCACACGTAAAGAGTTAACAATCATTATTTACTATGAGAAAATCCAATCAAGGTTTATATTCACTAAATCACATTAGACATTTTTCTTAAAGTTTGTTTGAATTAAAATTCAATAAAGTTTGTATATTGCAATGGACATGTCTCTTTGGTCTCTTTTTTTCTTTTTTCTTTTTTTGGTCTCTCTTAATGGTTTCCACTTCATCCCTTTGTTTCCTTTACAATGTTGAAGGAACCAGACCATTTGTCCTGTAGATGATCCCACTAGTCTGGATTTTGTTGATTGCATCCCCATGGTATCAGTCAGCATGTTCTTCCATTCTCTATATTTCCTATAAGTTAGTAGTTGATCAAGAGGCTTGATCAGAGTTGATTTTTTTTTTTTTGGCAGCACAACTTCACAAGTGGTGTTCGTCCATCAGAGATACAAGGTGTCTGGTTATCTTTTATTTTCTTTTGGGAATGTTTGCAGCTATTGAAGCTCGTTGCCCAGATCTGTTACTTCATTAGAGATTGCAAAATAGTGATATTCTAAGTTGCCACTCCTTTTTCATTTATTAGCTGAATAACTTCTTTTTTTTTTTTTTTTAAAGACTGGCACCTGAGCTAACATTTGTTGCCAATCCCTTTTTTTTCTTTTCCTTCTTCTTCTCTTCAAAGCTCCCCAGTACGTAGTTGTACGTGCCTCTGGTTGTGCCGGATAACTTCCATAAAGAGAAATTTCCCTCATCAATTAATTGGTTGTCTGAGGTAACATTCATATGTTAATGGCAAGATGAATACTTGACGTTTTTTCTTTATTTATCTGTTTTCAAAATAATGCTAACAACCTCCAAAGGTGACCTGTCAGAGTTGGGGTTTATTTTTTTAGTGTCATTATGAACTCATGGATTTTGACATATTTGGAGTGTTTCAATCCCTGCAGCTATTATCCTTATTTGCGTTCAGATTCCCCCATTATTGGCCACAGGAGCCTTTTTTCAGCTTTGCTTCTGAGTCCTTTTGATACAGTCTCAGGAGTCTTTGATATTCTTTTGTTTTCTGGAAAGACAAGATAGTCCAGGTTCACCTTGCACTTTCCTACCCTAGACCTGGAATCAACCATTTCTCCAAGAATTCTTGATTTCTTTTAGGGGAAAATGGTATTTAGAGACCATAATCTGAGGACTAGAGGTGCTCATTGCTACTGAGTTCTTCACTGTTTTTCATGCTTTTCAGTGGGCTAAGATAGGTGGTATGTTTTCTTTTAAAAAATTTCTAGATAAAATATACCATGAGTTTATACTACTTCTAATTCAAATTTAGAACCACGAGATTTTGATTTAACTTCATATGTTTTATATCCATATCTCTTTTCTTCCATGCAAAAACTCCTAGTCCTCAATGACACCAACATAGTTCCTCACTTGCTTTATTTCACTATATGCACACAACAGCCTCGTAATGACAGGACCAACACTTCATCAACAGTGTGCTGACTGAAAGTAATTTTAGTACAAAAAGTGTACAGCCAAATTCTTATATTTTAAAGTCATTTGGGCTAGATTCTCTTTCCATGATTATGTCACCAACCGGACCTACATTTAGGTTCATTTGTCTCATTTCACTTTCAATTTCTAGAGATTGCTGTTTTATACTTACGTAAAATATTTACACGTTTCCAAAATAAAATCTACTAGACAGAGAATATGCAAAGCAGCTTATCTTCTAGCTCTGTCCACTTCCATCCTCCATAACTCTAAGAGATAAGTCCTATTATCCTTTATTTCAAAGATGAAGGAGAAGGAGGCTCTGATGGGTTAAGTTACTAGCCTAAGGTCACACAACTGGTAGAAGAAAGGCCTAGGATTGGAGGCTGCATTTCCAGGAACCTCCAAAAGACGGGGTTGTATCTATGTTATTCTCTATTGCATCCCCAATAGCTATGAGTACAACATTTGGTGAGCCAATAAATGAAAGGTGGGTTGATTACTTTTCCATTTCAAATGGTTTCAGAAGTGATTTGGGGCTCCATGGGTCTCAAGTCAGCAGAGGTGGCTTTGATTGGCACTATCACTTCATGGAAGGCGGCAGGACTCAACCAAGACCTGGACAGTGGTCTGTGAGTGACTGGGCAGGAATGGACACCCCCCTCCAGGGACACGGAATTAGAGTCTCGCTCTGACCACATTTTGTAGTAAGTGGCTTCTAAGTCTGAAAGCTCTTTTGGCCGCTCAGGTAACTAGGCTTGTCTAGTAGCCTTTCATACCTGAACAGCAGGTGGGTGAAAAGCTAGCTGTCCCAGAAATACCCAGGAGAGTAATGATTTTCATTAGAGACACTGTGAGTTTTGTCCCCACGCTGCACTCACTGCCCTCTGAGCACGCAGCCCACAGTCCTGCAGCTGCCACCAGTTGACCTGTGTTCCCACTCCGGGTGCCCATTGGTTTTCCGGGGTGTTCCCTTGGCCAACGTCCATCCTGTCCAAAACTGTTCACTGGGCAAGTGGTGAGCTGGCCAGCATTTGAAGCCAGTGTACCTAACCCTAAAGCCTATGACGACCGCTGCTCTTGGTCACGGGCACTCCTCCTGTGGAAGGAAAAGAGCCCTGTTGGCTTCTGCCTCAGTGGAGTTTTCCAGGGAGGATGTTTAACTGCATTTGTGACATTACATTCCTGCTGCTGGCTCCCCAGCCTTGGCATGAGAGGCTTTGAAAGTCTTGCCTGAAGCCTTTCCCCAACCATCTCCTGGAGATGCCCTCCTTGGGCTTCTCTCACTAAGACTGCCTGCTTGGAGTGTGGGGAGGGCGTGGGGCATGGGGACGAGGAGTGGCAGGTGGGCCAGCTTTTCTCTCTTCTCTATATTTAGGGTGAAAACTGTCCTTGTGAAGGACAAGGACAAACCTCCCGTGGCCATGCTGACTCCCTCAAACTCAACGCAGGTCAGTAGTTCACACAAAATTGCTGCTCTTCATCTCCTCCTTGCCCCTTCTCCAAACCACGTCCACTGGCTGAGGACCTGGACAGTGTGGTGTAGCGGACAGAGCAATGCCAGGCAGACCGGTCCCAACCCCGGACCTTTGGGTAAGTCATTTCAGCTCCCAGAGCCTCACTTCCCTCATCTATAAAATGGAGATAAAAGGAACTCCTTGGCAGGGATGATGGGAGGGTTACGAGATGCCCCAAACATCCCAGGTGCCACCAGTCTGGGGACAGATGTGGCCCCATCAACATCAATTCCCAGGTAGATTGGCACTAAGCACCCATCTGTCATTGCAGGATCCTCACACACACACACACACACACACAAGTGCTTGCCCGAGGGAGTGACAAAGAGCACACATGTAGTGCTTCCTGTGTGCCAGCCACTCTATGAGCACTTTACAAATATCAACTAATTTAATTCTCACTGGAGCCCCATGAGGTCGGGAGTATTAACACCCTCATTTTGCGGCAGAGGACATGAAGTGCAGAACGGTGAAATGAGTTGTCTAAGGCCACAGAACTGGGAAGTGGTGGAGCCAGGAGTGAATCCGGGCAGGCTGGTTCCGAAGTCCACGGTGCTGACCACTAGGCTGGCCTGCCTCAACAGTGAGCCCCCCAGGGGCACCTAACAAGTGTGCAAGCCAGTCTTCTCGGGGTTTCAGCCTCCTCACCCCCTCTGCACATGGGAGATGTCCATCGTAGTTCTCCTCTGCTGCCCACCTGCCCACATGCCCATGGCCTCCGGGGTGAGGTCCCTGCTCCAGGGCACAACAGCTTCTGCTGTGGCAGCTGCCGGAGCCCTTGGGAGTCAGGCACTGCCCTGGGCTCTCTGGTGGGGACAGGGAGGATGACAAGCCGCCTTTCATGTGGTGGGTGCTCCAATAGTGGAAGTCACATTCTTGTTGTTTTTGAAACCCCTTAAAGGGGCTAGTGAGGGTCAGAAGTGGGATTTGAACCCTAAAGCATCTGGCCTGCAAGCTCATGCCTTACCCAAGCCTGGGGAGAAGGGGAGAGGCTGTCCCTTCTACCACGACACTGGGTGAGGTGGTCCCTTGTCTCCAAAATGCTGTCACCAAGTCCTTCCCTCACTGAGCAAGCATCCCATTCTCCCATCAAGAGATGAGTCTATCCTCCCACCACCTTGGAGTCTGGGTTGGTGTGTGACAGCTTTGGCCAGGAGCATCTAGCAGAAGTGATGTTGGCCAGTTCCAGGCCTGGCCTTTAAGAAGACAGCAGCTTCTAATGGAACGCGTGCTCCGGGGAAGCCAGCGCCATGTAGGAAGTTGAACTATATACCCCGAGACTGCCACGTTCTGAGGAAGCCAGAGAGAGGAATGCCCACTTTCCTAGCTCACCGTCCCAGCATCCCAGTTCAGGTGCCCGATATGGGTAAAGCAGCCACCACGGACATTCCACCTCTGGACATTCCATTCCTTTGCTTCAGACGCAGCAAAGGCTCCAGCCCGCAGACGTGTGGGCCCCATTGAGCCATACCAGTCTCTCCAGCTGGTCAACCACCCCAGCTGAGGCCCCAGACACATGGACTAGAGGAGGACCATATCCTCTGCGCCCAGCTGGACTCACTGGTGTCTGCCCGAGTTCTTGACCTGCAGAATCCTGAATGGCAAAAAGAGGTTGTTTTATACCACTGTGGTTTGAGGTAATTGGTTACGCGGCACCCAATGGCCAGAACAGACGAGAAACAGCATGACCAGCCACACACCTGGGGCGCTGGGGGCCCTGGGAAGCAACCCCCGAGGGGTTGTAGACCTGGCCCGAACGGTGGCAGGGAGCTGAAGCCTGGTGGTTGGAGAAGGGAAGGGCGATCCCGAGGGAAGGCTCTGTGGTTTCACCGCCATTGAGTTTCATTTCAGAGCCACCGCCAAGGACTCTTTCCCAGGTGGGAGCCAGCAGGACCTAATCCAACGGGAGGAACTTGTTCCAAGTGTAAATCCCCCTTTTCAGGCTTCCCCAGTAAAGGGCTCCACTTTGTGGCTTCTACTCTCCTGAGGACAGACTTGAGAAGCCTACCAGCTAAGGGGACTCAATGGTACCCTCGTAGTGTTGGTATGGGTGGTCCCTGAGCCCCCCTCCCCAGGGTCACTGCAACCCCCGATGTCCCTCAGACCAACGCTCAACCCCGCAGACCCTGAGGAAGCCCCTCCTCCTTCACAATCACGTTGTCTCAGAGACCCAGTGGGGGCCTCGAGTCCCCTAGTCCAGGTGCATGGGACCCCCTTCCTGCCAGGTGAGATTCCTCTGGAAGACAGACAGAGATTCAAAGAGCCAGAGAGAGGGAAGCTGACCAAGACAAAGACATAGAGGCAGAGAAACAGAGAGAGATACAAAGAGAGACACACACACAAAGAGAGAGACTGACAGACGGAGAAAAAGAGAAATACAGAGAGGGACAGAATAGAGAGAAAAAAGAGAGACAGAGAAAGAAGAAGGGAAACAGAGAGACAGTGAGAGAGAAGAGACAGACAGAGAGGGACAGGTGGAAACAGAAAAACAGATGAAAGAAGCGATGACGGCAGTGAGAAAAAACCATAGAGACGAGACCAACAAGGACGGAGGCCGGGGGAGGCTACTCCATTCCCACAGACTCCAGATTGACATGCTCCCCACTCTCTGCTCCCACCTTCACATCACCCACCCCCATCCCAGCTCCCCGCAGCTTGTCCCAGCTCCCTGGGCATGTTTGATCCCAGAGTGCTCCAGAGTGGCCTCGGCAGGGCCCCAAACCTCCTAGTGTGCGCTCACGTTACCCAACATACATCTTCAAGCCCCTCAAATTTCAGACAGCTGGCCCCATCTCCCCAAGAAAAGCTGCCACCTCCAGGAGACCCTAGCAAGCTGCCCCCATCTCTGGCCATCTCCACCCAACAAGGGTCAGTCCCAGGGCAGAGACCAGCCCCACCTGTCACCCAATCCACCCTCCATGGCTCCGTGGAAAGATCCCTGGGGCACAGCAGCTGTGGGCTGGGAGAGGTGGCCCCACAGCAAGGGCAGCAGGGGGTTCAGGCCTGGGGTGAGGACAGCCCAAAAAGCCACTTCTTAGGGAGGGTCTCCGCCTACGCCTCCTCCCCTCTCTCCTCCTCCCTCCAGCGGATGGAGGTGTAAAACCAAGAGAGTCCCCCTGAGCAGGCTCCATAACTCAGCCAGCCAGTGGAGGCCGATATTTAAATCATAGCTTACTTTGCTTTGTGTGAGGGAATTTATTAGCCGACCACATAAATGTTTTATTCATTAGGCCACGTAAATAATGCATGCCTGTTTCCATGGAGACTTAACCCTTCTGCTCCCAGAGCCCCGGCCTGCCCTGGCCTGCCCACCTTTGTATTATCTGGCCATTCCCCTGGTCTGAATCGGCACAACAATAAGACCACCAACAAAACACAATAATAATCAATATTATCATTATTATTATCTATCATTTACTAAACCCTCTGGAAGCCAGACACTGTGCCCAGCTCTTTACCCTCATGGTGTCATTGTCACAAGTACTGCCATCTCCCTCGTATTACAGATGAGAAGACTGAAGCTGGGGATGGAGGAGACACTTGTCCAGGGTCACGTAGGGGCAGGTATGGAGCCAGGATTCATACCAGACATGACTGACACCAAAGCCCTGCTCTTTCTCCACCAAGCCCAGGACCCCCCCTGGGATGTTCAGGGAGGCTGCCCGGAGGGGCCTGGCGGGCAGGAATTCTCCCCTGCTCAGTCTTGCTCTGCCACATCAGGTGGACTCTCTCTCTGCAGCTGCAGAATGCCAGCTCCCACAGACCGAGGTTATGGGGATCAGCCAGACCAACCCCTGGGAACCAATGCATACATTGAGACCCAGAGAGGCACAGGACTTGCCTGAGGTCACACAGTAAATCCCAGTAGAGCTAGCCCTTGAACACACGTTCCCTCCTCATGCCTTGGGCCGTCCTTTCTGGAACCTTCTGAAGTCCAAAGGTGGCAGTGCTTGCCCCTCACTTTACAGAGACTCTGAGGCACTGAGGTTAACAGCTGGCGCAGGGTCACCAGCAAATTGGCAAGGAGAGCGTGCTGGGAGGCCGTGCAGGCCCCTCATTCCTCCGGGTCACATCTCATTGCTCTGCTCAGTGAGCGTGGTCATGCCCGGGCCACCTCTGCCCCCTCGGCTGCTCGTTAGGCCGCTTCCACGGGTGCCTGCACGGCCGCTCGATGACAGCAGTGTGCGGAGGCCACCACGGCTCCCATGGCTGTCATCGGGGGCACCCTGGCCCCCTCCGCCAGCTTTCTCGGTTTTTAAAAACAGCAAAATCATACAGGAACCTGGTGCTGCTGGTGGAGAAACAGACTGACGCGCTGGTGTCTGCAAATCACGCTCTTAAGTGTTGCTCTCCCAGCTTTTCGCCAGCCCAGATAGGGGCCTAAGGCCTCCCTCACTCACCCAAGAGGACACAAGAGCCTGGAGTGTGGCCAGGACAGAGGTTAGCCCTTGACCCCTTCATCCCACCCACTCGGCAAGCAGCCCTGGGAGCAGTACCTGGTTTGTCTCACTTTCAGGTGAGGAAGTTCAGGCTCAGAGAGGTGGAGAAACCCGCCCAGGCCACACAGCTGGCAAATGGCAAAACCCTGGAGCTCAACCCAGGGTGCAGTTTCAGTCTGTCCTTGCCCAGCCCTTGACAGCGGCCATGGGGCCTCCCAGACGGCAGAACATGGGGCACTCGAGAGCAGGAAAGCCCCCTGCATTCTTAATGGGAAGTTGTTTCCCTTTTTCCTTCAGACCGCCTGCTCCAGTCGAGAAGTAGTCTCCGGTGCTGGCTTGTGGGAGGCCTCTCCAACCCCACAAATCGCCCTTTCAACAAAGACTGCGGGACCCGGGCTGGGAGCCCTCCGTAGGCTACAGGAGCTGGCTGGAATTTAATAACCTCATTGCCATTTCATTATATTCATTTTTATAGTTGCCTCCATTTATAGCGAGTAATGCTGGTTTTCCACTTAATAACAATAATGATAATAATATAGCTAAGATATAGATAGCACTTACAACGGGTCTGGCGTTGTTCTGAGCTTTGCATATTTTAACTCATCTAGTCCTCAGAAAACCCTATGGGGCAGGATCGTTAGTATCCCTGATGAAGAGATATGGAAACTGAGGCACAGAGTGGTTAGTGCTGTCCCCAAATCACACAGCTAGTACGCACCTGGGGCTACACTTTGAATCCTTCATAACCAGAGTGTCTCCTACAACGAGGTAAATTTTCCTCTTAAAATAAATTTTTGTAAAAGAAAAAGGTCAATTTGTAATATGTACTAAGAAAATAACCATACAGGAAGTACAGGGATGTGCCAAAAATCATAAAGGCGTTTACAAACTCAGCGCGGCCCTGCCTGGGAGTAGACAGGACGTCATAAGCCCCGCCCCCAGGCCTGGAGCCAATGAGAACAAGGCCTGGCTTGGGACTCGGTTCTCTTCGCAGGTGGAGCCCAGGAGTCGTCAGCTCTCCCGGCTCCACTCTGCAGAGGGCCAGGGAAGACGCATGCCTGGCAGACGCCATCTCATGGACTCCTCACAGCTCCCCACAGGTAGGCCCTGTCGTTGTCCCCATTTTACACATGAATGAACTGAAGCACAGATGGATTAAGAACTTCACCTCCCTCAACAGGCTTCGGGGCACAGAGCCAGGATCTGAAGCCTGGCCGTCTGGCTTGAGAGCCCTTAGCCGGTAACCACTGCACTACATGCTCAAGTCATCAAGCGATGGCATCATCTGAGCCCCTAGATGCAGCCATGCCGGCAGCAGTTTCCCCCCCACTGGACTTTTCCTTTATTCCAGCCAATGAATTCCCATTCCTGCTCACTCTGCTAGAAGTGGACTCAGGGTTTTATACCTGCAAAGGAGGAATAGTCGTGCTCCCTTCCTCCCTGCGCTGGGAGGAATTGGCGCAGTGGATTCTGCACATGAGTTCAGTCCAAGACTCAGTGTCCCCAAGCATCAGGCTGAGGCAAAATGAAGGTGTCAGTGTTGGGACCAGGGTGAGGGGAGTGAGGGCGTGCGGCATAGGAGGGGCTCCCCCTCAGGTGCTGCCCGTGCACTTGCGCGTGACAGAGAGCTCTTCCTTGCATTTTTCACCCGAGGTGCCTCACTCCCCTTGCCCTAGACCCAGCCCTGCTGGGTGGACAGGTGCCCCAGGCATCATCCTGGTGTCTCATTCCTTGGGCATGGGACCAGGAGGGCATCATTTCCCCCAACTGTGCATACCTGTCACCTGTGACCCCCAGGCCTCGACAGCAGTGGGCACCAGTCCGTCCCTCTCACAGGCATGACCCACACTTCCCTGACACACCTCCCCACCCCTGCACTGGCACACGGATAGCTCTGGGGTTCCACGGGGGTGGGGGTCGCGTGTGTCAGATCGCCCACGGCACTCTCCTGTTCTACGCTGGTGATGCTTGTGTCCCTGCCAAGGGGCTGCCCCCGATGCTAACAAGGCTGCAAGCCCTCCTGGCACCAAAGGACCCCTGCAGCCCCAAGGAGCTGAAGCCATGCAGGGTTCGTGCAGATGCGGGAAACAGTGTCTCTCTCCCGGCACCCAGTAGCTCAGCCAATGGCCCGAGTCACTAGCATCCCTGGTGAAAATGGTCCTTCAGCTCCTGCCTGGACCCCCTCTCTCCACAGCTCAGATGTGAGTCTACGGTGCCAGGAGGTGACAGATATATTTTTGTCCCTCACCCTCAACCTATTCACACCCACCTCTTCCTTTCCCTCAAGATCACTGATACAGGCCCTGGTGCTTCAGACACACCCAGGAGTGCCCAAGCCCCCAACACACACTCACCCTCCATTTACAGAAGGCTCCAGGCTCTGTTCTAGGCACAGCAACTCCTGGAGACCAAATGGCACTAGCCCCATTTTACAGAGAAGAAAACCCACCAGAAAGGGCCAGGAACTTGGCCCAGGCTATACAGCTTCTAAGTGGAGGCCAGCTGCCATCCAGACCTGATTCTGCTGCTCTCTGCAGGTTGTGGTCGAGGAGAATGGGAATCATCCTGACTCCCAGGCAGCCTGAATCGTTGGCCTCCTCAGCTCCAGGGTTGGAGGTGCAAAGCCGTGCTCTTCCCTGCAGAGAGCCTGGGAATCCCCAAGCCCTGCGAGCCAGCAGAATCCAGGGCCTCACAGGGCTCGGCGTGGGGGTTAAAGCCCCTCTTCGAATCTTCTTGCTGCACGTCCCCTCCAGATCCTCCCCCACTCCCAGCAGGTTCTGTCAGCCTCTATGTTTTCCCAGCACCTCCATTCTAGCCCAAGTCCTCAGCTCCTTTACTGAGTCAGGATAACCAGCCCGCGTGGGGCCCGATGACTGCCCAGCCCCCCAGAGAGGGTCTACTCCCACCCCTCAATCCCACTGTGCAATCCCAGCTCTACCGTCCCATTCCGCTTTGGGGACTTTACAAATTCAGTCCCAGGCAGTCTCTGAGCCAACCCTGGTCAGGGCAGGAAGCGAATCTGGGGACCCAAAGAGGCAGAGGTGCTTTATCGCCACCAGTGAGGTCTCAGTGGAGGGGGCGCCATGAGGCCTTCCCTTCCCCGCTGTGTCGGCCCCATTGGTGTGCTGGGTCCCCATCTCCATTTCCCTGCCCAGCGCTCCAGCCTTCTGCTGACCGTGGCACCGTTCCCTCTCCCTGGGGAGGCCAGTTCAAGCTCCTTATTAGAACCCCAGGAGGTGCTCAGTCAACTTTGTTCAAGTGCAAGGAAGGGAGAGGGGTTGAGGAGGAGTGAGGCACCAGTCACCTCGGATGGTGCTCCTGGCTCAAAGCTAGCCAGAGTCCCATCTCCTGGAGCAACCTGGTTATTGGTCCCTGGTCGCACCCTCAGAGCTCTCCCAACCATCACCTGACAGCTCCCTCATCTGTGCGAAAATTCCCGTTAACGGGCTCAGCCCCTTCTCCTCATGTGACCTCTGTGCTTCCCTCAACCTAGACTCCTGGGCCCAAGCTTCCCTTCCCATCTGCCTGGTTCTTTCTTAACCCCTTGCATCTCTGTTTACCTTCCCCGGCCCTACAATCAGAATCTGGCCTTCCTCTTACATGTTTTTATAGCTCTTTGGGCTTCTTTTCTTAAATATAGCAGAGATTACTGTTTCCCAGAGCCCACTGAAGTGGGGTTGCTTGATTGATGTCTTGCTCCATGAGGCTGCCCTTGCACCAGCTGTAGTCCCTGGCACATAGTAAGCCTACAGGAAATCTTCTATGAGTGAATGAGTGGGGAGCTGCCCATGAGACCTCAGTTCTGGGAAGAGTCTTCGAATGACGGTACCCCAAAGTCACCCCAAGAGACACCACCAGAAATACTCAGGTGAAGGTCTTGGGTGAGGCCATCACCTCTGTGTGGCAACTTTTAGATCCCAGAAGGAGCAGCTTCACCCCAGCCCTGGGGCTTACAGTTCTGACCTTTCCTCCCAAGACAGAAGTCAGGTCTTGGTGCTGAGATGGGGTAGCGGCCGCTCCCTGGCATTCCTAACCCAGATCTTCTGTGGCCCCAACCCCTGCTTCCCAAGATGTCGAGGTTACCCCCTGGTACTCGCTTCCCAATTCCCTCCCTCTGACCACAGCCCCTTGTCCTCAGAGGACATTGTCAGGGTCTCAGGGACCCTCAGAAGGTGTTCTGGGTTTAATTTTGTCCCTCAAAAAGAAATATTGAAGTGTTAACACCTGGTGCTTGTGACAGTGGTGTTATTTGGCAATAGAACCTTCTCAGAAATAATCAAGTTAAAATGAGTCACACTGGATTAGAGTGGGCCCTTAATCTAGTTTCCCCCAGGGCCTTATAAGAAGAGGGGAGACAAAAGCCGTGTGATGACAGAGGCAGAGCCTGGAGAGAGGCACCTACAAGCCAAAAGGGCTCAAGGATTGCCAGCACCCCCAGAAGCTGGGCGAGGCGGAGAAGGAGGCTCCCCTGGAGCCTTCAGAAGGAGCGGGGCGCTGCCGACACCTTGATTCCAGACTTCCAGCCTCCAGAGCTGTGAGAGAATATATTTCTGTTGTTTCAAGCCACCAGATTCGCGGTACTTTTTTACAACAGCGTCAGGAAACTAACGCAAGAGGCTCCTGTCCCTGTCAGTCAGGGGCCGGAAGCTGCCAAAGCCGGGCGTGCAAGCCCCTCCCAACCAGAGGATGGCGGGGGTGCTGTTACTTCTGAAATGTAAGGAATGCGCGCCAGTAGGCACTCTGGGTGCAGGGCTGCTCCCGAAACAGGTCCTCGAAGTGTGTCGGGGAACGGGCTGAGGCCAGCATGTCTGTGGGAGGTGACTTGCTGTGAGCCTGTCTCTCCAGAGACCACGCCATCTAGAAGGGACACCAGCTTCTCCACCCATAGCCTCTTTGCTCAGCATCTCACAGAAGACTTCAGCCCTTGAGCCAAGCTACCGGCTACACAGAGCAATCGACGAGAGGTGTGTTTCTGGAAATGGAAGGGGCAGGACTCCAGCTTTGGACGAAAGGATTGATTCCAGTAATATTCCAGCTACAGTGGTAGCGTATCTTCTCTGTGTAGGCCCTTTGCACGCGTCATCCGAGTTCCTCCTCTCATGGAGGGTATTATCATCCCCGCCTTATACCTAAGCCAACAGCAGGAGAAAATGTTTCAAATTCTCCTAGCTGATTATTATAAAACCAGAATTCAAGTCTAGAACTTTCTGACTCAAGCCCATCATGTTGTCCTGACTCCTCAGAGATGAGGAACCCCCCACGGACACTTTGGCCCTGGACACCCAAAGAATAGTGGAGACCCTCATGAAGACACGTGGACTGAGCTAGATCAGCAACTTGGGACAAGGGGTCCGTCTCAGGGCTGTGCTCAGGAGGGCGTGGCAGGGACCAGGAGTGGGCTGCCAGCCTGTGTCAGCCTCTGCTGGCTCCGGCCTCCCCCAGCTGCCCCTGGGGCTCCAGCCTAACCCCGTGAGTACCTGACCCAGTGGCAGACCCAGAGGCCTTCATGCCTCGGGTGGTGTTGGGAAGCTGTGGCTGCTCCATGACTCTCGTGCCCCACCCCATTCCTGGGTGTACCCATGAGACTCACCCTGAAGCCTTCAGGCTTGACCCTCGGTGACACCCCCAGTTTGCCATGCTGGTCTCCTTTGGGATCTCAGGCTTGCACCTGCCCAGTTTCCCAGAGCTCAACCCCTGTGGTCTGTGCCTGAGGCCACCCCACTTCTGGCATCTGCCCAAGCCACTTTAGTCTTTGCAACAGTCTATGGACTAGAATGTAGCAGACAACTCTAGAGGCATCTGCCCAGCTCACACATCCTTCCTCTAAAAGATGCCCGTACGGGGATGGGCCTGGCAGCTGTGTTCAGGAGACATATAACATAGTGGTCAGGCGCACAGATGTTACAACCGGACTGCTGGGTTCAAGGTCCAGCTCAGCCACACATTAGTTGTGTGACCTTGGGCATGTCAGTCTCTGCCTCATCTGCAGAGTGAGGCCGATAATGAGAGGAGTGTTGCGTGAGGCAGAGGAACTAAACACATCAGCGCCTCAAGCCATGCATAGCAAGCACTCAGTAGATGTTGGCTATTCTCATTATCATCATCATAAATATCGCGGTCCTCATCATCAATATTATTATTACACCGTGGCTCCAGCCAAAGCTGATTGGACCAGAGATGAACACCTGACCCAGCCTGGGCCAGTCAGGTTCTCAGTTCCAGGAACAAGGGATTTATGCCCAGGACAGAGGGGCACAAAGCGGTCAAGGCTTGCCCCAGCAACGTGGAAATGCAGAGGTCATGAGGCAGTCCTGTTGGTCCACGGGCATGGAGAAGCAGGGAGAGCCAAGTGCAGAGAGGAGAATGAAACAGAAGCACACAGAGATGTTCCACTGAGAGACACAGGGAGAGATGGAGGGTGAGGCTGCCTGGGACCCAGTGGCTCTCTGATGCTGCCCCCAGCCTGCATTTCCTGCCTGTGGGCTCTGCAAGACGCCCTGGTCCTTGGGAAAACAAAAACAAAACCTTTGAGCTCAAGCCAGATAGGATGGGTTTGATCACTTGAATCCAAAAGGGCGGACATCATCTCAGCCCTGTAAAGCAAAAAGGGGGAAGCGGACAAGGCTGGAAAGAATTTGAGTCCCGTAGGTGTGGCCATGTGAGCAGGTTTGCATGTTTATGGAAGAAACAAGCCTTGATGTGTCATCCATCTCCATGGTTGATTTTCCTGGCAAACGTAGGTCCCCATTGTCCCTAAAATGGCACAAGGAATGTCTCCCTGACGAAGGAGAGGGAGGAAAGGAAGTCCAGCAGCACGCTGCTTCCAGCCTCATTTGGGAAGATCACATGACGTCTCCAAATAGCCCTAGTCCCCACTCTGCCGCTGGCTGGCCGTGGAACCTCAGATGGATCACCTTTCCTCCCGCAACCTCGAGTGTCTCCTGTTCGTTGTGAATACTGTATGCCCTGCCTGCCTCTCACAAAGGGGACTCTGGGAGAGGGCAAGGGACTCCATGCTCTCAGCCTGCGGTGGGGACCATGCCTCATGGATGGGTGGGGAGGTGACAGGTTATCCAGGAAGAGAGAGATCTCTCCCTGTTCCCCATGGGATCATCTTTCAGGCTCTGCTAGCTTCCTTGAGGCCCACCGCTCTTAGCCCCAAGCCCCTCTCCAGAGGGATCTGCCGAGCCCGTGAACCTTTGGGGCTCCGAGGCCTGGAGTTGGAGCCCCTTTCTCGCGCACATTCACTTCTGAGGGCCTGCAAGAAGGTTCCACACCCTGCCCCTGCAGGCCAAGGCAGGGCCTGGCAAACAGGAGCAGAGTCAGCCTGGGTCTCAGATCATGGTGGTGAGGCTCCAGGAGCTCCAGAGGTCCACCTCTCTGTGTTTGGGTAAACTGAGTCTCAGCCATACCACCCAGAGCAAATGGCTGTGTCAGGGACCTTCTCTTTGGGAAGAGGAGTCTGCATGTGGGTGTGTATTTGCACCTGGCTTCCCTCTCCCTCCTCTTGCACATCAGAATCCAGTCACCCGTGACCTCTGTATGGCAATTAACATTTTTCAGGTCCTGTCTGATTTTTTGCAGCATTTCACTCTACCAACCTCTTACTTGTTCTCAAAACACTCTCCCTCCCTAAGTTCTATGACATCGCACCTTGCTATACTCATCCCTCCCCGCCAGCCACTCCTCCTCTGTCTCCTTCTTGGACTGTCTCAATGGCTGGTTGTCCTCAAGATACTGCCTCTCTCCATACACTCCCTGGATGGTCTCATCCATTCCCTGGCTTCTCCCCCCAACCTCAGTGCCAAGGATGCTCAGTTCTCTCTCTCCAGCCCAAACCTCTGGGGCTGCAGACCCAGGAGAGCAGCAGCCTTCTCCACAGCCACGTGGGGTGTCCAGAGGCTCCCCAAACTCAACAAACTCAACACTGAGCTCTTCCTCCCCACTAAAAAAAGGACTGTCTGTTCCCTATCTCTGTGAATAATGTCCTCCAGCCTCTAGTCACTTCCGCGATAAACATCCATGATACCTCACTCTCTCTATTGCAAATAAAACCCATTAGCTAGTCCTGTCTCTTCTGCCTTTTAAGCATCTTTCTAATCTTCCCAGTCTCCCCATCCCCTTGCCCACTGCCTCAGCTCAGATACATATTATTGTTAACCTGGGCCTTCCTATCAGATGTAGATGCTTAATCAATCTTTTTAAATAAATTGACCTAGTTTAAAGTCTAAAACACAAGAACTCAGCCCTACCTGACCTGACTCAAAATCGGCTCAGAGTGTAAACCAGAACCCAAATCAGCTCAGAGCTCGGAGACTAGAATTCGTATCTAGAGTCTGGAGCAAAGTTTTCTCCCCAAATGGAGAGGTCAAAGCCCAGCATCCTGGGCCCAGCTCATTTTTCAGTGTAAAGAGTCACACCTGACTCAACCTCTGCCACCAGGAACCCTCACTCAGAGGGCTTCTCAAAGAAAAACAAAGTGTCGATGGGGAGAGGGTTAACAGTTTATTCTGTTTTTTCTGAGTGATTTTATCACTGTCGTTAGAACATTCATTGAAGTAAGTGAGGAATCCATCACAGGCTGACAGCAGTGTGCAGACTAATGGCTGTTAGATGGTAATAATTTTTAATATGATTTTTATTTCACTTAATTTCATATGTGCTTGACAAAAGGTCCCCAGTCACTGGGGAGCAGTGCGGGACTGGGAATATGCTCACAGAAAGGTCTATTAAGACAGGTGCTGGAAGCATTTCAAGGAAACAACTTTGCCTTTCGGGGAAAAAGTCTGGAACTTGCTCAGATGAGAAGAGCTGGTTTCTGGCACAATGTTAGCATCACACCCCACAGACACTAGCGTATCCATACCTCATGATACCACGAGTCAGAGAGACAGGCACTCAAATGAGGGGTGAGCCCGCACACGTGCGTGCAAACATGCCAAGGCACATGTACGTAGGTGTATCTCGTCTTGTGAACGGACACACAATCACACCCAATAAGTCACACTCCAAGTTTCCAGTAAAACACGTAATAGGTATAGAGCATACACAAAAACATGCACATTGCAAGGCGGAGAGAGAGAAAGATTGAGACATATCCCTTGGTACGACATAGAGTCTCATCCAAAATGCCGGTTCACTTGCTTGCTCTTTCTCTCTCTCCCCTTCACACACACACACACACACACACACACACACACACAGAAACACAGAGAGAACATATATATTTAGCCCCATACAGAGTCACATCTCACACACATAAAAATGGCATCTCTCACAGTCACTGAAACAGACACAGACGTCCTACTGGGTCTGTCCTACAGCCTGTTAATGGATCATGAATTCCTTTGGGGTTTTCTAAAATTGTTTTTAATTATTAGAGAAGTGGTGGGGAGATCAACCCTTGTGCACAAAGGTACACCTCCAGAGGTGGCCATGGGGACAAGGGGAGGGGAAAGTCCTATTTTGTGTAGCCTCAACTTCCCAGCATTCCAAGTGTTCCTGGCAGGAAACAAGGGGAAGCTGGCATTGGAATAGCTAAAGATGAAAACATATGTGACTGCAGCTTGTGTCTAAAGTGATCTGGGGTGGGATGGGCAGGGTCTCAGCGGGTTGCTGGTTTGAGGCATCAGGTCAGAATGACCCAGCCCAGATTACCAGGTCCTGGGGGTATCCTGGTAGCCCCCAGTGAGGGGTCCCAGCCACAGGAGCCAGGCTGGTCTTGGGGTCTGCTCCCACATCAGCAGGGACTTGAACCAGAACAGGAGGCCCAGCCCAGGAACCAAGTGGTCAGTGGGGAGAGAAGAGGGAGGAAGGAAGAGAAGCTACAGTCTTCAGCCCTGCAGCCATCTGTCCACTAGCCTCCAGACACAAAAGCAGAAGACAGGTCATAAATCCCCTGGGCAGATGAAGAAAGCCCCTACTGTCATACCTTGCTGACTCTCACTTGCCCCAAGATAAGGCCTAGAGGAAGCTGAAAAGAGCAGACAGGGCCCCATCTCTCTTTGGGTCCCCCTCTAGAGGAGGAATAGAGCAGTGCCTCCCATAGCCTGCTGTGGCAAGGTCTTGTACAGTCCCGGCCACAAACCTGCACAGGGACTGTCAGCATACTGTTCTCTCAGTTTGGCTCTGAGAGGAGGTCTAAGAGAAAAGACTCTAGAGTCAGGCTCCCTGAATTTAAACCTCACCTCTGCCCACTCACTAGCTTTGTGAAGTTGGGAAAGCTACTTAACCTGTCTGTGCCTGTGTTTCCTCATCTGTGGAATTGTAATAGTAAGTCGCTACTTCACAGGTAGAAAGAGTCTGACTCTCAGAAAAGGTTACCTCATGTTGTTATTTTCTTCTAGTTTCTTCTGGAAAGGGTGAGAATCGGCCTTTCCCATGTTCTCTTATCATAGGGGGGAATTCTTTGAAGGCTGGGGCAGTCATCCCATGATGTCAATTTTCCTCCAGCCATTCTTTCATCCTGCCTAGCTTGAAGTCCCTGGTGCGTGCAAGATTGAGGCAGGAGTCCCGAGTCACCATGTTGTCAGTCGCTGTCTAATGTTGGTCCCCTGATACACACATGCGCGCGCATGTCCTTGAGTAGCTGCACCTCCAAGGTGAGAAGCCGGCCTGCCTGAAAGTGATCAGCACCAAGGACAGCAGCAGCCATCTGTCCTTGGTTCTGACCAGGGCTTTTCTCCAGTTGTCCGCACCACGCGCTCACTCCTTCCACACTCTAACCAGGATGTCCAGGAGGACGCTTATCTGGAGACTGAGACTACAGGGGGATCAGAGTCATTGATTTAGTGGTAAATTCTTGATCTGAAGAAATCTTTATAGAGAAGACTTTTGGGAGTTCCAGAGGCAGCCCTGCTCATTTGACCTGGAGGCATCTCCAAGCTCCCTTTCCTTGGATTGGTCATCCCAGACGGGGATCCACAATGGCCTGAAAAATGGCCAAAGAGTAAGTCTTTCTCCCACATTTATTGAGCATGGATTATGTGACATGGTCTGCGCTAAGCTCTTTATACCTATTATCCCATTTAATTCTCCAACAAAACAATGAGGTAGGTGTAATTATCATCTCCACTTTGCAGATGAAAATCCTGATATTAGAGAAGCTATTGGTTCACCCGAGTTTACACAGCTAGAGGTGGAGGAGCAGAATCCATACACATATCAATACTGTAAACCTCAGCAATTCTGTCTATCTCGGTGATTTTTGTGTTCATCCCTATTGCCCAAACCAGGCAAAAAAGAGACTCTCACTGAGTACCTGTTGAATGGATGAATAACTCCAAAGTCAGTTTCCTAGCTTCTTCATTGCTCTGCCTCCCAATTTAGAGATCTGGTTCACCTTAATATTTGTTTCTTCAAACGCTGAGATCCTCCCACATATTTCTACTCACAGGACCTCTCCTTCCCACAGCCCTGATGGAGCCGGACAAGCCCCCATTGCTCCTAAGCAGGACTTGACCATCTCAAACCTCC
This sequence comes from Equus asinus, assembly GCF_041296235.1. NCBI lineage: Eukaryota > Metazoa > Chordata > Mammalia > Perissodactyla > Equidae > Equus > Equus asinus. The sequence continues at coordinate 19,421,047 of NC_091799.1, forward strand.
ATAGATCAGAGAATGAAGTTACTGAGATCTGGATCCCCATACCCTGGAAGAGCTAGTGCTTTTAGGCTGCTAGGAGAAGCCCTGCCAACTCTGACTCTTCAGCTGGTGCCACTGTAGAAAGTAGTAAGAGCTCCACAAATGGCAGTGATCACTATCATTCCTGTGGAACATCAAGATTGTCTCCACCTTAGCATCTGTAGGGAACAAATTTAAGCTAGTTTTCAAGGTGGAGGCAGGTCTGTAAGCAGGGTGTGGCCCAATAAGAGTGATTTTGACTCACAGAGTGAGAAAGATTCTGTGGGAGTCTCCACCTTGCATTGTATAAGCTCAGAAATTATCCCATAGACCTGGTACCCAGAGATTCATATGTGAGTCATAACCCATCTCAGTATAGTTTGAGCTTTTCCAGAACCATGTGCATAAATCTCCAGGGAGGCAAGTCAAATTCTAACCTCAAAGAGCATAGTGAGTAAGAGTCCAGACCTGTATCAACAAATTACTGCTAATTTAGCACCTACCTCAAGCCCAGCACTATGCTAGGCACACGGTACAAAGTTAACCAGACAAGGTCCTTGCCCTCAACAACCCCAATGATTGACAGAAAATAAATACAAGTCAATGGGCAACTTATACCAGACAAGTCTTTGTCAAAGATGACTGAAGAGGAAAAGGATTGGGGTTCTTCTGGGTCATGTTGGCTGAGCGAGCCCTGTCCCTTTGACAGCCTTCCCCAGACTCCATATGGATCCACTCACCAATTGTCCCAGTCTCAGACAGCATAGCAAGGTAGAAGCAGTAGGCTCTAGTAGTTGTTAAAGGCACAGATTTAGAAGGTAGGTTGCTTTTATTCAAATCCTAGTTCTTACTTACTACAAAGGTGTGCCCTTGTACAAGTTATTAATCTCTCTAGGCTGCAATATTCTCAGCCGTAAAATGGAATAATAAAATCTAACCTATCTCAGTGGGTGTTGTAAGGATGAAATGAGTGAATGATTATACAGAACTTAGGACAGGGCTTGGCACTTAGCAGAGACTATAGAAGTTCTAAGTGGTGTTGGTGTTGTCATCCCAGCACACAAGCCAATCAGAGGCTCGTGCCAACATGGGGGAAGCAGCATGTGGGACGCAGCCCGACACTGCTCTGCTTTTGAGTTATTCTGTGCTCAAGCTCACACAGCAAGCCAAAGGCAGAGGCTGATGAGAGCCCTGCCTTCATCTCTAGGAGCCCAAGTGGCTCCCCTGTGCCTCTGTCCCCAGCTTCCTGTGTATTAACTATTTTAGCTACCATTAATTGGGCACTTACTTTGCTGAGCACTTGGCATACATTATGCTGTTCCAAGTGTCCAAGTCCTCATTCGCACCCTTTTGAGGTGGGTACTCTTGTGCTATCCATTTTCCAGAAGAGGATACTGAGGCTCAGCAAGCTTTAAACCCAGGCAGCTGACTCCAGAGCCCAGGCTCTGAACCATGAAGCTATACTTCCTTCATGCACAAGGGATGTGAGGTGGCCCTGCCCTGTTAAATCTTCCCAGACCCCCGCTACCCCTTGGAGCCTCCTCAACCTCCGCTGGGCTGCCAAGTGGAACACAGTATCCCAAGTCCCCCCTCCCATGGACCACATGGCTCTGGTCACTTCCAGGTTTTGCTGCTATGCATATGGGGTCCCATGTGGGAGTTACAAACGGGCAAGTTGGGTGTCCTGGACCATGGCTCCTGAATCCCTCTCAAGACAGGCCCCAGACTCCTCCTGTTGTCTGTTGTCATTGTGGGAACAGCACCCCAGGCCTCCTCTCTCTGTCAGGCTGACTCCTTCCTCCAGGGAGGGATTATTAGAACAGAGCTACCCCCTTGTCTCCAGGGGTGTCTGTCCTGGGAGGCCCTGCAGAGCCATTCCTTTTGGACACTACCTCATACATCCCCTAAAGTGGACATGTCCTAGTTTTGGCTACCCATAGCTATTCCTCTTTCTCTGGATGGGGACAGTGTCACCCAGAAAGAGCGGATAAGCCTGTGCTGCACCCCACCCACCCTGGTGGGCCTGGCTTAAATGCACCTTCACCAACTGGGCACAGACCATGGCCCTCTCTGCCATGCCAACCATCGCCACCTCACACACACACACGCACACATGGCTTTGCATGCAAATAGAGCTGGATTTGAACCCTAGCTCTGCCGCTGGTTTGGGTCTGGCACTTCTCTCTCTGGTCCTCAGTCTCCCCACCTATAAAATGGAGACTCAACCTCATTGAACCTCAGCATTCTCAATTATAAAAAGGGGTGAGCAATACTTCCCTTACTGGGCACCTCTGGGAATTAAACAAGATCACAAATGGGAAGTGTCTGACCTTGTGAGTAAATGGTGAGAAGAATCGTGGGCTCAGAGAGCCTTACCCAGGGTCCCACCCCACAGGGCTGCTCATGACTCAGCGGAGATCCCCTCTCCCACCCCACCAGAACACTAGGGCAGATGGGAGCCCTTTTGAAAAACGGTTCCTGAAAAGTTTAAACATAAAGTTACCATATGAGCTAGCGATTCCATACCTAGCTGTGCCAAGAGAATCGAAAACACTGTACTTATACACAATACACATGTAAACACTTGGACATGGATGTTCATAGCAGCATTATTCACAGTAGCCAAAAAGTGGAAGCAATCCAGATGTCCAACTGATGAACAGATAAAATGTGCCAGAGTCCCGCAGGGGAATATTACTTGACAATAAAAAGGAATGACGTACTAACACGTGGTATGACATGGGTGAACCTCAGACACGTGATGCTACATGAAGGAACCCAGACCCAAAGCCCACGTGTTGCACGATTCCGCTTATAAGAAATGTCCAGACAAGGAGAACCCATGGAGACGGAAAGTAGATTCGTGGCTGCCAGGGGCTGAAGGATGGGGCATGGGGAGTGGCCACTTAATGAGTCCCAGGAGTTTCTTTTGGGGCTGATGAACATGTCCTAGAATGAGATAGCGATAATAGTTGTGCAACCTCGTGAATATACTGAAACCATTGAATGTACACTTTAAAAGGGTGAATTTTATGGTATGTGAATTATGTCTTTACAAAAAAAAATTGCTCGATGGGAGTCTGAGTACTGGTAGGTGCCCTGAAACTCCTCCTCATAGATCCGGGGAGCCCCGCAGAGCACTCAGAGAGCCCCGGACCTCGGAGGAAAGGCGTTGCAGGCCTGACCAGAGCGAAGGGCCAGGTGCTGGGCCGGCCCTGGAACGGCACACCCTGAGACAGCACAGACAGTAGTTAAGAGCCGGGCCCAAGAGTCAGGCAGACCCACACTGAAATCCTAGCTCCACCACCTACAATCTTCTGACCTCAGGCATGTGGTTTCACTCTCTGAGTCTTAGTTTCCACATCCGTAAAATGGGAGATAATAATATTACCTATTTCACAAGGTTGCTGTAAAAATTAAATAAGACCATCAGGTAAATTGCCTGGCATGGTGCTAGACACACAGTCAGTGCTCAATATATGGGGGCCACTAATAGCATTGGGCTCTCATTAAGTCCTACCAATATCCCTAATGAGCAAGAATTATTATCCCCATTTTACAGATTTTGTTTGTGGCCCCCTCTGAGGTTCAGGAATGCTGGGATGAATTGTGGGGCTTAAAGGGGACACACCTGAGGCCGAGGGGCCAGTGGGGAGGCTGCTGCAGACAAGCTAGTGAGAGATGCCAGGGGCTTGGCCAGGGCAGCGACAGGAGAAACAGAGAGAGCAGATGCAAGAGGCATTTGAAGGAGAACTGGACAAGCCTGGGTGACTCCTTGGCTGTGGGTGAAGGAGAAGGACTCATCAAGGATGACTGGCCACTCCGGCTTGATGATCAGATGGGTAGTGGGGCTGGCTGGACCCTGAGTTCAGGGACACAGGAGAAGAAAGAACCTGGAAAACCCAGGTACATGGGAGAGCTCAGGGATGGAGGTAGAGATGTGGGAATCGCTCTGATGCAGGGGGGAGGAGGCTGGGTGGAGGCACGGATGGATGGATGCTCTGATGCAGGAGGGAGAAGGCTGGGTGGAGGCACGGATGGATGGATGCTCTGATGCAGGAGGGAGGAGGCTGGGTGGAGGCATGGATGGATGGATGCTCTGATGCAGGAGGGAGGAGGCTGGGTGGAGGCATGGACGGATGGATGCTCTGATGCAGGAGGGAGGAGGCTGGGTGGAGGCACGGACGGATGGATGCTCTGATGCAGGAGGGAGAAGGCTGGGTGGAGGCACGGATGGATGGATGCTCTGATGCAGGAGGGAGGAGGCTGGGTGGAGGCATGGACGGATGGATGCTCTGATGCAGGAGGGAGGAGCTCCTGCAGGAATAGTGAAGAGAGAGAGCAGGGCAGTAGGCTGGAGAACTGGTCCTGGGGGACAGCCACAGTAAGAAGCCAAAGGAGCTGGGAAGAGGAACCAGAGGAGCTGGAAAGACACAGTCAGGGAAGATGGAGCCCAGTCTGGGGACCATAGCATCATGGAAAGTGTAAGAAGTCTCAAAGAGAAGGGAGTCCAGCAGTGCCCAGGGAGCCGAGAGATAAGGAGGACATGTGTCCCTAACAGCACCAATTTCGCCTCAAGGGGACAACTAGTTCTACTGGGCAGTGGGGTTGAGGGGGTGGGGACTGAGGGCAGTGGGGCAAGACCTGCAGAAGCGAAAAAAACCGATGGTGGGAAGGCTGCAGGTGGTCTGGAAAGGGTTGGGCTTTTGTTTTTGAGATAGGAGAGCCCTGCAGAAAGATGCTGAAAAGACATGGGAGACAAAGAATGGGCGGCTGCTCATCAGCACCCACTGAGGGTTCCTTGGTCTTTTGGGCAGAGTTAACCCCTTCCTCCGGGAGCCTCCACGGTGCTCTCTCCATCCGACCCTCTATCACAGCACTGATCACCTAGGACAGGTGTGGCTGTCTCTCCAAGTATAACAGGAGCCACTCAAGGGCTTGAGGTCTTATGTATTTCTGTGACCCTGGGGCCCTGGTGTCAAGAGAGGGACAGAAGACCAGGCACGCAGGCCAGCAAGAAGTCAGACAGGCGGACAAACAAGTTGGCTGAGACGCGTCCAGATGGACAAGCAGGACAGCAGACAGACAGGTCGACAAGCAGCTGGGAAAACAGCCTCAGGGACAGGCAGGCAAGGCCACTGAGACGTCTCCCCTCCCCTTGCTGGTGCCCCCGCCCCTGCGGCTGACACGGCCAGGCCTGGAGCACAGATTTATCTCCAAATGCTGCCACAATCCCGCTATTGGATTTGTAATCACAGACTCCAATGTTCACAGGATAAATATACTAACAAACTAATTGTTTGTTAGCTCTGAGGTTGCAGCAATCAACACGTCCAGCATGAGCTATGGGCCACTCGCCCGCTCCAGTTCAGGCCGGCCCAAGGCCGGGGGCCTGGCGCCATGGGTACCGCGTGGGCCCCGGCTGGGGCTCAGGCCCAGTGTGCACACACATGCCCGAACGTCAGAGCCGGGGTGGCGTGGGCAGGAGGGCGCCCGTGTGCGCTGGCACGGAGCCGCCACTGCCCCTGCCTGAGCCTCATCAGTGGCAGACATAAACTAACTCGGTTCCTGGGGACCCCAGAGGAGCAGCCGCAACTGTTTGGTAGAGAATTATAGCTGTGGGTGAAATTAGATGTACTCTGAGCCCCAAGGCTGAGAGAAATAAAAAGCATTTTAAATGGAGTGTAGAATTCATATTCCTCAGTCACCTCCCAATAAATAAATCTTGCACCATTTTTTTCTGTAAACAGTGCTTACACTCAGCTTCTATTGTCTCCACATTCCATATGCCAATTGGCCAGGAGTAGCAGGGCCGTGCTGGGGTGGGAGGGAAGAAACCAGAGGGTGCCTGAGGTTTGGGGGCACTGAAACCGCGGCGGCTGCCCTGGAGGTGCCCCCAACTTTAAGAAAGCATCGGGAGCGTCCCCCAGGGCATAGCGCAGCCCTGGTCATCCCTCGGGGATCCCCGAGGAAAGGGGCCAGAGATGGAACTCCCATACCCCAAATTTTGAGACCAAGGGGTCCAGGGCTTGAGGCCCACAGAGAAACAGGGCAGCCCCAGCTCTCTGGATCCCTTCCCCAGGGAAATGAAGGAGTCTACTGGGCCTGACAGCGGTGGGGGGGTTGGGGAGGCTGCAGTCCTGGCCACAGCAGCTTCCATTGTTTCTGGTTTCCTTTTTAAAAGCCTCTGCCTTCCAGGTACGAAAATGATACTTCCTCACTGCCAAAGGTGCGGAAAACACAGAAAATCTCAAAGGAGCAAAATATCACCTGCAATTCTATCAGACTGAAAAAAATCGCTGCTGAGATTTCGGTACTTTCCCTTCCAGACTTTCTTCGGTGTGTATATGCACATAAATAAATACGTGTTTTATGAAACAGAAATAATCCCTACGTTTTTTAAGTGTCCACCATGTTCCAGGTACTATTCTAGGCATTTTGAATACGTTATCTCTGATTCTTATAATAATCCTGCAAAAAAATAAAGAATTCATATTAAATATTAATACTAACCTAGATCACTAAGAGAAATAATATTGACTCACATTTATTTGGCATTTACTGTGTACCTGGTACATTCTGCTGAGTATAAACCTGCATGAGCTCGTGTAATCCCCTCCACGACTCTGGGAGGGGAGCCCCGCTGTTATCTGTCACTCAGAGGAGGGGTCTTGTCCAAGACCACAACAAAAAGTAAATGGCAGAACCCGAGGCAAACCTGGGTTTGTCCGACTCAGATCGTGGGCTCTCAGTCACCCCCAGCCCCCACCACTGCCCCCCAAAGCCAGAGCACAACGGACAGCCCCCACGGACCCCGCCTTCTCCATCCAGTCCATCTCTCTCCACTCGCACCAGCCGTTCTTGGACCTCAGGAATTGTCCATTTCCTGTGGTCTAAGACTAAGGTGTCCACAGCTGCCATGCCCCTGCCCTGCCAGCTCAGGAGCAGGGAGAACTGACAAAGAGCGCAGGTTTGGGCTCAGACAGACATGGCTTCAGTCCCAGCTCAGCTTCTTACTAACTGTGCGTCCTTGGGGAAGTCACTGCCCATCTCTGGGCCTTAAAGTCCTTAGCTGGAAAATGGAGATAATAAGAATACTCACTCCACAGGGCTACTGTGAAACCAAATGAGGTCATTATGTAGCACTTAGCACAGTATCTGGCACAGGCTAAGCGGTAAAAGCAAAATGTTAGCATCTTTCAAATTAAGAGCAAGATGCTAAAAAAATTTTTAAAGAAAGAAAAAAGCCACAACTACAAAAGCAGGACACTGGGACACATATCCTGACTCTCCCTCCCCTCTGCTCCTGCTTCCTTCTCCCTTCTCCATTTCATTGGCCGGCATGTACCCATTGTACAGAAGGCCGGAGAGCATTGACTGAAAGTCAGGGGCTGGCTCCTGAAAAATAAGGAAAAGAAAAGGACAAGCTGGCCCCTTTGCAGAGATGTTAGCACAGAAAATGTGACACCCTCTTGTTTATTCCTGGGGCCAGTCCTTTCATTGCCCTGTGACCTTTTTGTTCCCACCAAAGAGATGGGAACACTAGCTGGGCGGTGCCAACAAGTGTCATCTTTGAACCTAAAAGATTCACCACCCAAGCAGAGTGAGGAGAGGCAAGGAAGGCTTGGAACCCAGCTCTGCCCCAACTGCCTAAGACCTGGGGTCACTCAGTGGCTCCTTGGGCAGTGGCAGCCCACAAGGCCTTCCTGGAGAAGGAGGGTCTAGAGAGATGAACAAGAAGAGGGGACGAGTCTGGGCAAGAAGGAGGACCACAGGCTACAGCCCTGGGTCACAGGATCGAGTCCCAGGTCGATTACTGACTCCTGTGGGACTCTTTGTGCGTCCCTCCCCTTTTCTGGGCCTCTGCGTCCCTCTCTGCAAGATGAGGATGACAATACTCCATCGGAATGACAAGGGTTGTGCCAACGGGAATGAATGATGCACAACGAATGAATGAATGAATGATGAGCAACTGAATGGTTCCACTCCAAGCCCACAGTGGCAGCTGTCTCCAGGGTGGTCAGGACTCCCTTCTTCCCAGGGCCCTTGGTCATTTATTTTTGGTTAATTAAATGGTAAGATTTTCACGTCTGGTTATTTACTGCCGGCCGGCTTCATTACCGGCTCCCCCATAAATCACATGGGGAGCCCGGCTCCAGTTCCCCACCCCCAGGCCCGCTCCCAGGCAGAAGCCCCCGTCCCCAGCAGAGCTGGCCTTCCAAGGACCTCAGCAGAGATGGGCATTGTGACATTTCCTGTCCTAGAGAGTTGCACAAAGACTTCTCCTGACCCCTCCCGCCCCAACCCCTGCACCATCTGGACCCACTGAAGCCTCCTACAACCAGAATCTCCAAAAGGTCTCGTTCGCTGCCAACAGCCTCGTCCAGAAGACAGCCTCAGTGGGTCGTCTGAGCACCTGCTCTGCGCCAGGCCCTTCACAAGCCAGCTCACTGGAGTGATCATACCCAGACTTACAGAGGAGCGTCCCCAGATCCCACGGCTGTTCAGTGGGGGCACAAGGATCAGAACCCAGGTCCAGCTCCGGGACCTGTGTCCCATCCACGCTGCTTCAGTGAGGAGGAAAGCACAGGCTTTGGGGTCAGAGGGACCCAGATTCAAGTCCAGCTGTAATGTCTACTAGCTGTGTGACCTTGAGCAAGTGCCTTCACTCCTTTGGGCCTCAGTTTCCTCCGTCACCAGGTGGAGACAATAACATCCGGAGGGCTGCGAGCTCTAGAGGTAACGTGCCTGGGATGAGGGCAGCCTCAGAGGCTTTGTTCCACATGGAGCACTCGCTATGATCTTAGTGCAGTGCTGGGGGCGGGGGTGTATCTCCCGGTCAGGGGTGGGGATGCCTGTCCTGGCCCTGGAGCCCAAGCAGAGGCAGTGGCATGTGGAGGCTGGGAGATCTCAGGGGAGCTCCCACTGTGCCTAGACAGCCCCTAGTGGGCTCCAAATGGTACCCTGGGCAGCAGCGTCCCCTGCAGGGCTGCCACCCCGGCCCCGTGCTGACCCCTGGCTGCCCTTGGCCCTGTGTACCCACCCAGGAGAATGGGAGCTCTGGAAATGCTGAGTACAGGAAGACCCCAGGGGACAAAGTACCATGGTGTCTCTCTGCTCCAGCCTTTGCTACCGGAGAGAGGAGGAACAGACGGGGGTTTGGAACAAGCCACCCCAGGCAACAAAGGGAGCCAGCTTCCTCAGGCAGACAGGGACAACTAGGCATGTGGCCAGCTCCACCCCCATCCCCAGCTCCCAGCCTGACTCGGAAGTGCCTAGTTCATAGCCGTCGGATGACTGAAGGAACAAATGGATGATGAATGAACAAATCAACCATCAAAGGCTAAATACGTGAAAGAATGGATCAACGAATGAACAAGTAAGTGACTGAACAAAGAGATGAATGAATGAACAAAGGAGGAAACAAGTCATTGACCGAAAATATGAGAACAAGTGATGGGACCATGGATGAAACGAACAAACAATTGGATGAATGAGTAAATGGGAAAATATGGGAACAAACAAGTGACAGGGAAACAAATAAACGAATGAAAAAATGAATAAACAAAAAGCAATGACAGAATGGAAGAGGAAGGAAGGGAGGGAGAGAGGAGGAGAGGGTGGGAGGGAGGGAGGAGGGAGGAGGGGAGGAAGGGAAGAGAGAGGGAGGGAGGAGGAGAGGGAGGGAGGGAGGAAGAGAGGAGGAGAGGGAGGGAGAGAAAGGAGAAAAGGGAGGGAGAGAGACAGGAGGAAAGGGAGAGAGGGAAGGGAGGGCAGGGAGGGAGAGAGGGAGGGGTGGGGAGGGGGGAGGGAAAGAGGAGGGGAGGGAGGGACGGAAAGAAGAGGATGGGTGGCAAGGGCAGCTCCCCAAAGGCAGCACGGAGGATGCCCAGTCTCGCGCAGCCCCAGCCCCCGTCAAGAGCCTGGGAGCCTCGTGTGGCAGCCCCAGGGGTCCGGAGCTCAGGGAGTCTCGTGCTGGCAGCCTTGAAAGCTGGCGGGAGCCGGGGCTCTGCTGGGCCCTCCGCCTGGTCTTTAACCATTGCATTAAGCATCTGCTTTGCCGCTCACGGGTCGGACAGCATGCTACCCCTGAGATATTTGATTTTATTACCTTCCAGGGAGAGGGCTGAGCAAGTGTTCTTATTGATTTGCACATTAAATATATTAGTAATAAAACAACATCTCCGTAAAGCAATTGTAAAATCAATATTAATTGGTACCAAAATATCCCAAGTAGTTGAATTACAATTAAGAGAGGGGCCAAATCGTGCCTCAGGGCACAGGGTGCTGAGGTCCCGGGGGGAGAGTGGTTAGGGGACCAGACTTCAGTGTCCGGCAGACCTGGGTTCCCCTCGCTGAGCCTCGGTTTCCTCATCTGCTAAATGGGGATAATCCTTCCAACTGCAGCTTTGGCGTGTGCAGTGCCTGGCAGCAGCAGGTGCCCAAGAAATGCTCCCTTCCTCCCTCTGTCCTAGTCCTACTACAGGCCAAGAGATAGTCATTCCCACTCTAGTAAGAAAGGGCACTATTGGCAACAGGAGAGAGAGGCATGGGCCAGGGGGAGAATAGCAGGAAAGACAGGGAATTCAGTGGGGCACACTAGTCTGAGGGATCTGGGAGGGCTTCTGGGGGAGGTGACTTATAGCTAAGACCTGAAAATTGGGAGAAGAACCAGGGGAAAGGGCTCCGTGTGCTGAAGGCAGGCCAGGATCCACGGTGCCTTTTTATTACACAAATGAGAAAAAGCAAATCAATCAGAGAGACCTGAGGGCTCCTGCAAGGCTTGGACTGGGGTGCAGGCCTGGGAGTTTGGGGTGAGCGGGGAGCCTGGGTGTCAGGCTGGACCAAGCACTTCAGTGACCCCTGCAGGCCAGGCCGCCTGGGCCGTGCTGGCCGCTTTCAGGAGCAGGGTGACCAGGGTGCTGGCGGGGATCCACTCTGCCCTGCCCACCAGGGCAGAATTTAGTAGCATGGGCCAACTCCCCAGACCTGGAGGAGACCATCCCAAGGGTCACCGCTGGGCCACCACAGCAGGCACAGAAGAGCCATTGTCTCTGTCACCCCTGTGCCACTCACCGTCCTGAGCTCTCCCAAAGCCCTCGGGGGTCCCCTGGAGGCATTCCTCCCGGCCTCCAAGGACTGGTCCCCCAGCTCCCTAGAGTGTGTGCACGGGTCTATATGCATTTGGCAGGTCGGTTGCTAAACCTCTCAGTAATGACCGCATTTGATCCTCAGCACAGCCCTATGAGGTAGCTTCGCCCTTTGCCCCCATTCTACAGATGCGGAAACTGAGGCTCAGAGAGTGGCACTGGCCCGTGCACACAGCCAGCAGGTGGTGGGCCGACATTCCAGCCGAGATCCGTCTGACTCCTGTGCTCCTCCTGGGCTCCGGGTCCCCGTGGGGATGCTGTGTCAGCCGCCGACAGGGAACTCCGGCCCTGCTGCAGGATCCAGACAGGGGCACAGCCACCCCCCAAGGGCCTTTCCTCCTGCACTGCTGACACTGCTCTTCCAGGCCCCGTGGATGTCTGGGTTTCCTTGCTCTTTAGAGATGACAGTAATGACAATACAAATATGGCTAACTGCTCCGTATCACGTGCTGATGAAGGGCCTTGCGCGCTCCTAGAGCTTCTCCCCCAGTTTCTAACTTGCCCAGCACGGGGGTTAAGTTTGCAGGCTCTGGTCAGAACCACCTCAGTTTAAATTTCAGCTCTGCGTCTACTGCGTCTATCGGTCAGCTACAGCCACGGTAAGGCCGCGTAACCAACCACCTCAGAACTCAGTAGCTTGAGGCCATAAATGTTTATTGTCACACTCATGGGTCTGCAGGTGGCTGTGGGTGAGCTGATCTCGGCAGAGCTTGCCTGAGTGGCTCTGCTTTGGGCCGAGGGTCAGCTTCGAGGCTGCTCCATGGGACCCATGGCATGTTCCCACGGAAACGGCAGGAGAGCAGAGCCAAGGGAAACCACACAAGCACCTTCAAGGCCACCGCTCAGACCGCGTCCACGAACATTGCACTGGCCAGAACAAGTGACGCGGCCAAGCTCGCCATCCATGGGGCGGGGAAGCAGATGCCACCCGTGGTGGCAGTGGGACTCAAGATTTGCTGAACGATCGTCCAGCCTATCGAAGTGAACTCAGACATCTGTTTACTCATCTGTAAAATGGGGATAGTACCTGTTTCTACCCTGTCCTGTTGCTGTGGGGATGCGTGGGGGTCACGCCCACGAAGCCCTCAGCACATCGCCTCCTGTGTAGCAAGTGCTCGAAACACAGTTGCTGTTGTCAGCAGGTGAAGCAATGATCACCCCAAATGCGAAGCCAATGATGGTGACACCCCTCTCCTCGTCCGGACACTCCCACCCCTGCATCAGTCCCATGGAGCTGGGGACGTAACCCGGGCCACCTCCTTATTCTGAACCAGATTTCGCTCCTGACACTGCCTGACCGTCCACCAGCTCGGCCGGCAGACCCAGTGCCCGGTCCGTGGCTGGGAAGTCTGCGGTCGCCCAGGCTGGCCCAGTGAGGAGCCAGCAGTGGAGGATTCGGTCTGAGTGCAGGACATCCCGGGCTCCATGCCTTGGCCTCGCCCAGGCCTCCTGACCCCACAATGCTTCGTCCTCTGGCCCCAGGGTGTTGGTAGCCCAGAGGGGTGGGGGAAGCTGGCATTCTGGGTCCCCCCATGTCATCTGGGCCATTTACTTGCTGGCTGACTGACGGCCCTGTCCATGCCCAGAGGTCACCCCAGGAGACCTGTGAGAGCCCTTCCCTGGCCAGTGTCCAGTGGACCAGGTCAGGCCCGCTGGGTCTCCCACAATGCACAGCTCTTCCCCTCACGGCTCTCAGCAACCATGACTCAGTGGTTATTGGACACGTATTCAAATTTGGCTTCCCTGTCAAAAGGCAAGTACCTCGAAGGCAGGGTCAGGTCTGTGTTGTCACTGTCAGGTCCCACCAGCCAGTGCACAGTAGGGCCTCAACATACATGTTGCCTCCAGACACAAAACTCATTAGCCTAAGTCATCATGTGGTTACAAGGAGCACACTGAAATAAAGAATAAGTGGGGGGGAGGGGGGGCATTATTGGCAGAGCCAAGAAGATGGGGGGACAGGCAGCCGGACTCGACGAGGATCTGGGCAGAAAGGGCGTGGGGTCCAGAGAGCACACCGCCTGCCTTCTCTGGGGTTTCTGCTTCCTTCTCCTCTCTCTGCGTGTGGCCTGGCCTTGACCCAACACAGCCTCACACACCCGAGGCCGCCCAGAGACTCTGACGCAAACCCAAGTTCCCAGTTCCGGGAAATAGATGCTGGCTGGCTCCAGCTGCCGACAGGCAGGTGTCCTCCAGCGCCACCGAGGCCAGGGCCATCCCTGGGGCAAAGGGGACAGATCTCAAAGAGGGGTGAGCTTAACAGACACCTGAAAGGAGGCTCTCACCCCTCAGCTTCAGTCTCCTCCTTTGTGAAATGGGATTAACAACACCACCTCCTGGAGTCATTGCAAAAGTCAAATGTTCTGGTCAATAGTAACAATTCTTATTATTGTCACAGAAGCCACCTCGCACTGAGCTTGCTCTATGCCAGGGACTGCCGGGTTCTCTCCCTGCACGATCTGATTGAATCCTCAGAACTACCCCTTGGGTTTGATGCTTTAGTTGTTGTCACTTTACAGAGGAGAATATCGGGGAACAGAGAGGGCAAGAGACTTGTCCACGGTCACACAGGGCTGGGATTCCAAAGTAGGGCTCTCTGCCTCTACAGGCTGCATCTTCACACCCCGCTCTGCTCCTTCTTTTGCTAAGGGTGTCCTCGAGGTCGTAGCTGACTCTGGGAGACGGCAGGCGAGAAAGCACTTTGCAGACTCCAAGGAAAGAGCCGCGTTTGTGGCACCTTGCTAAGGACTTTCATCCACAGACATGAAATAACTCCTGTAGGGCTTCCC